>NC_090436.1:475115395-485115395 GCF_031143425.1 Pleurodeles waltl
TTTCCTGTCACGGGCGCTAGGCCTACCCACACAAGTGAGGTATCATTTTAATCGGGAGACTTGGGGGAACGCTGGGTGGAAGGAAATTTGTGGCTCCTCTCAGATTCCAGAACTTTCTGCCACAGAAATGTGAGGAACATGTTTTTAGCCAAATTTTGAGGTTCGCAAAGGATTCTGGGTAACAGAACCTGGTCCGAGCCCCGCAAGTCACCCCATCTTGGTCTCCCCTAGGTCTCTAGATTTCAGAAATGCACAGGTTTGGTAGGTTTCCCTAGGTGCCGGCTGAGCTAGAGGCCAAATCTACAGGTAGCCACTTCGAAAAAAACACCTCTGTTTTCTTTCAAACATGTGGATGTGTCCACGTTGCGCTTTGGGGCGTTTCCTGTCGCTGGCGCTAGGCCTATCCACACAAGTGAGGTATCATTTTTATCGGGAGACTTGGGGGAACGCTGGGTGAAAGGACATTTGTGGCTCCTCTCAGATTCCAGAACTTTCTGCCACAGAAATGTGAGGAACATGTGTTTTTTTAGCGAAATGTTGAGGTTAGCAAAGGATGCTGGGTAACAGAACCTGGTCCGAGCCCCGCAAGTCTCCCCATCTTTGATTCCCCTAGGTCTCTAGTTTTCAATAATGCACAGGTTTGTTAGGTTTCCCTAGGTGCCTGCTGAGCTAGAGGCCAAAATCTACAGGTAGGCACTTCGCAAAAAACACCTCTGTTCTCTTTAAAAAATTTGGATGTGTCCACGTTGCGCTTTGGGGCATTTCCTGTCGCAGACGCTAGGCCTACCCTCACAAGTGAGGTATCATTTTTATCGGGAGACTTGGGGGAACGCTGGGTCAAAGGAAATTTGTGGCTCCTCTCAGATTCCAGAACTTTCTGCCACAGAAATGTGAGGAACATGTATTTTTTCAGCCAAATTTTGAGGTTCGCAAAGGATTCTGGGTAACAGAACCTGGTCCGAGCTTCGCAAGTCACCCCATCTTCGTCTCCCCTAGGTCTCTAATTTTCAAAAATGCACAGGTTTGGTAGGTTTCCCTAGGTGCCGGCTGAGCAAGAGGCCAAAATCTACAGGTAGGCACTTCGCAAAAAACACCTCTGTTTTCTTTAAAAAATGTGGATGTGTCCACGTTGCGCTTTGGGGCGTTTCCTGTTGCGGGCGCTAGGCCTACCCACACAAATGAGGTATCATTTTTATCGGGAGACTTGGGGGAACGCTGGGTGGAAGGAAATTTGTGGCTCCTCTCAGATTCCATAACTTTCTGCCACAGAAATGTGAGGAACATGTGTTTTTTTAGCCAAATTTTGAGGTTTGCAAAGGATTCTGGGTAACAGAACCTGGTCCAAGCCCCGCAAGTCACCCCATCTTGGATTCCCCTAGGTCTCTAGTTTTCAGAAATGCACAGGTTTGGTAGGTTTCCCTAGGTGCTGGCTGAGCTAGAGGCCAAAATCTACAGGTAGGCACTTTGCAAAAAACACCTCTATTTTCTTTCAAAATTTTGGATGTGTCCACGTTGCGCTTTGGGGCGTTTCCTGTCGCGTGCGCTAGGCCTACCCACACAAGTGAGGTATCATTTTTATCGGGAAACTTGGGGGAACGCTGGGTGGAAGGAAATTTGTGGCTCCTCTCAGATTCCAGAACTTTCTGCCACAGAAATGTGAGGAACATGTGTTTTTTTATCCAAATTTTGAGGTTCGCAAAGGATTCTGGGTAACAGAACCTGGTCCGAGCCCCGCAAGTCACCCCATCTTGGATTCCCCTCGGTCTCTAGTTTTCAGAAATGCACAGGTTTGGTAGGTTTTCCTAGGTGCCGGCTGAGCTAGAGGCCAAAATCTACAGGTAGGCACTTCGCAAAAAACACCTCTGTTTTCTTTCAAAAATGTGGATGTGTCCACGTTGCGCTTTGTGGCGTTTCCTGTCGCGGGCGCTAGGCCTACCCACACAAGTGAGGTATCATTTTTATCGGGAGACTTGGGGGAACGCTCGGTGGAAGGAAATTTGTGACTTCTCTCAGATTCCAGACCTTTCTGCCACAGAAATGTGAGGTACATGTGTTTTTTTAGCCAAATTTTGAGGTTCGCAAAGGATTCTGGGTAACAGAACCTGGTCCGAGCCCCGCAAGTCACCCCATCTTGGTCTCCCCTTGGTCTCTAGTTTTCAGAAATGCACAGGTTTGGTAGGTTTCCCTAGGTGCCGGCTGAGCTAGAGGCCAAAATCTACAGGTAGGCACTTCGCAAAAAACACCTCTGTTTTCTTTCAAAAATGTGGATGTGTCCATGTAGCGCTTTGGGGCGTTTCCTGTCGCGGGCGCTAGGCCTACCCACACAAGTGAGGTATCATTTTTATCGGGAGACTTGGGGGAAAGCTGGGTGAAAGGAAATTTGTGGCTCCTCTCAGATTCCAGAACTTTCTGCCACAGAAATGTGAGGAACATGTGTTTTTTTAGCCAAATTTTGAGGTTTGCAAAGGATTCTGGGTAACAGAACCTGAACCGAGCCCCGCAAGTCACCCCATCTTGAATTCCCCTAGGTCTCTAGTTTTCAGAAATGCACAGGTTTGGTAGGTTTCCCTAGGTGCCGGCTGAGCTAGAGGCCAAAATATACAGGTAGGCACTTCGCAAAAAACACCTGTTTTCTTTCAAAAATTTGGATGTGTCCACGTTGTGCTTTGAGGAGTTTCCTGTCACGGGCGCTAGGCCTACCCACACAAGTGAGGTATCATTTTTATCGGGAGACTTGGGGGAACGCTGGGTGGAAGGAAATTTGTGGCTCCTCTCAGATTCCAGAACTTTCTGCCACAGAAATGTGAGGAACATGTGTTTTTTTAGCCAAATTTTGAGGTTCGCAAAGGATGCTGGGTTACAGAACCTGGTCCGAGCCCCGCAAGTCACCCCATCTTGGATTCCCCTAGGTCTCTAGTTTTCAGAAATGCACAGGTTTGGTATGTTTCCCTAGGTGCCAGCTGAGCTAGAGGCCAAAATCTACAGGTAGGCACTTCGCAAAAAACACCTCTGTTTTCTTTCAAAAATTTGGATGTGTCCATGTAGCGCTTTGGGGCGTTTCCTGTCGCAGGCGCTAGGCCTACCCACACAAGTGAGGTATCATTTTTATCGGGAGACTTGGGGGAAAGCTGGGTGAAAGGAACTTTGTGGCTCCTCTCAGATTCCAGAACTTTGTGCCACAGAAATGTGAGGAACATGTGTTTTTTTAGCCAAATTTTGAGGTTTGCAAAGGATTCTGGGTAACAAAACCTCGTCCGAGCCCCGCAAGTCACCCCATCTTGGATTCCCCTAGGTCTCTAGTTTTCAGAAATGCACAGGTTTGGTAGGATTCCCTAGGTGCCGGTTGAGCTAGAGGCTAAAACCTACAGGTAGGCACTTCGCAAAAAAAAACACCTCTGTTTTCTTTCAAAAATGTGGATGTGTCCACGTTGCGCTTTGTGGCGTTTCCTGTCGCGGGCGCTAAGCCTACCCAAACAAGTGAGGTATCATTTTTATCGGGAGACTTGGGGGAACGCTCGGTGGAAGGAAATTCGTGACTTCTCTCAGATTCCAGAACTTTCTGCCACAGAAATGTGAGGAACATGTGTTTTTTTAGCCAAATTTTAAGGTTCGCAAAGGATTCTGGGTAACAGAACCTGGTCCGAGCCCCGCAAGTCACCCCATCTTGGTCTCCCCTTGGTCTCTAGTTTTCAGAAATGCACAGGTTTGGTAGGTTTCCCTAGGTGCCGGCTGAGCTAGAGGCCAAAATCTACAGGTAGGCACTTCGCAAAAAACACCTCTTTTTTCTTTCAAAAATGTGGATGTGTCCATGTAGCGCTTTGGGGCGTTTCCTGTCGCGGGCGCTAGGCCTACCCACACAAGTGAGGTATCATTTTTATCGGGAGACTTGGGGGAACGCTGGGTGGAAGGAAATTTGTGGCTCCTCTCAGATTCCAGAACTTTCTGCCACAGAAATGTGAGGAACATGTGTTTTTTTAGCCAAATTTTGAGGTTCGTAAAGGACTCTGGGTAACAGAACCTGGTCCGAGCCCCGCAAGTCACCCCATCTTGGATTCCCCTAGGTCTCTAGTTTTCAGAAATGCACAGGTTTGGTATGTTTCCCTAGGTGCCAGCTGAGCTAGAGGCCAAAATCTACAGGTAGGCACTTCGCAAAAAACACCTCTGTTTTCTTTTAAAAATTTGGGTGTGTCCATGTAGCGCTTTGGGATGTTTCCTGTCACAGGCGCTAGGCCTACCCACACAAGTGAGGTATCATTTTTATCGGGAGACTTGGGGGAAAGCTGGGTGAAAGGAAATTTGTGGCTCCTCTCAGATTCCAGAACTTTGTGCCACAGAAATGTGAGGAACATGTGTTTTTTTAGCCAAATTTTGAGGTTTGCAAAGGATTCTGGGTAACAAAACCTCGTCCGAGCCCCGCAAGTCACCCCATCTTGGATTCCCCTAGGTCTCTAGTTTTCAGAAATGCACAGGTTTGGTAGGTTTCCCTAGGTGCCGGTTGAGCTAGAGGCTAAAACCTACAGGTAGGCACCGCGCAAAAAAAAACACCTCTGTTTTCTTTCAAAAATGTGGATGTGTCCACGTTGCGCTTTGGGGCCTTTCCTGTCGCGGGCGCTAGGCCTACCCACACAAGTGAGGTATAATTTTTATCGGGAGACTTGGGGGAACGCTGGGTGGAAGGAAATTTGTGGCTCCTCTCAGATTCCAGAACTTTCTGCCACAGAAATGTGAGGAACATGTGTTTTTTTAGCCAAATTTTGAGGTTCGCAAAGGATTCTAGGTAACAGAACCTGGTCCAAGCCCCGCAAGTCACCCCATCTTGGATTCCCCTAGGTCTCTAGTTTTCAGAAATGCACAGGTTTGGTAGGTTTCCCTAAGTGCCGGCTGAGCTAGAGGCCAAAATCTACAGGTAGGCACTTCGCAAAAAACACCCTGTTTTCTTTCAAAAATTTGGATGTGTCCATGTAGCGCTTTGGGGCGTTTCCTGTCGGGGGCGCTAGGCCTACCCACACAAGTGAGGTATCATTTTTATCGGGAGACTTGGGGGAAAGCTGGGTGAAAGGAAATTTGTGGCTCCTCTCAGATTCCAGAACTTTCTGCCACAGAAATGTGAGGAACATGTGTTTTTTTAGCCAAATTTTGAGGTTTGCAAAGGATTCTGGGTAACAGAACCTGGTCCGAGCCCCGCAAGTCACCCCATCTTGGATTCCCCTAGGTCTCTAGTTTTCAGAAATGCACAGGTTTGGTAGGTTTCCCTAGGTGCCGGCTGAGCTAGAGGCTAAAATCTACAGGTAGGCACTTCGCAAAAAACACCTCTGTTTTATTTCAAAAATGTGGATGTGTCCACATTGCGCTTTGGGGCCTTTCCTGTCGCGGGCGCTAGGCCTACCCACACAAGTGAGGTATCATTTTTATTGGGAGACTTGGGGGAACGCTGGGTGGAAAGGAATTTGTGGCTCCTCTCAGATTCCAGAACTTTCTGCCACAGAAATGTGAGGAACATTTGTTGTTTTAGCCAAATTTTGAGGTTCGCAAAGGGTTCTGGGTAACAGAACCTGATCCGAGCCCCGCAAGTCACCCCTCCTTGGATTTCCCTAGGTCTCTAGTTTTCAGAAATGCACAGGTTTGGTAGGTTTCCCTCAGTGCCGGCTGAGCTAGAGGCCAAAATCCACAGGTAGGCACTTCGCAAAAAACACCTCTGTTTTCTTTCCAAAATTTGGATGTGTCCACGTTGCGCTTTGGGGCATTTCCTGTCGCGGGCGCTAGGCCTACCCACACAAGTGAGGTATCATTTTTATCGGGAGACTTGGGGGAACGCTCGGTGGAAAGAAATTTGTGACTTCTCTCAGATTCCAGAACTTTCTGCCACAGAAATGTGAGGAACATGTGTTTTTTTAGCCAAATTTTGAGGTTCGCAAAGGATTCTGGGTAACAGAACCTGGTCCGAGCCTCGCAAGTCACCCCATCTTGGTCTCCCCTTGGTCTCTAGTTTTCAGAAATGCACAGGTTTGGTAGGTTTCCCTAGGTGCCGGCTGAGCTAGAGGCCAAAATCTACAGATAGGCACTTCGCAAAAAACACCTCTGTTTTCTTTCCAAAATTTGGATGTGTCCACGTTGCGCTTTGGGTCATTTCCTGTCGCGGGCGCTAGGCCTACCCACACAAGTGAGGTATCATTTTTATCGGGAGACTTGGGGGAACGCTGGGTGAAAGGAAATTTGTGGCTCCTCTCAGATTCCAGAACTTTCTGCCACAGAAATGTGAGGAACATGTGTTTATTTAGCCAAATTTTGAGGTTTGCAAAGGATTCTGGGTAACAGAACCTGGTCCGAGCCCCGCAAGTCACCCCATCTTGGATTCCCCTAGGTCTCTAGGTTTCAGAAATGCACCGGTTTGTTAGGTTTCCCTAGGTGCCGGCTGAGCTAGAGGCCAAAATCTTCAGGTAGGCACTTCGCAAAAAACACCTCTGTTTTCTTTAAAAAATGTGGATGTGTCCACGTTGCGCTTTGGGGTGTTTCCTGTCACGGGCGCTAGGCCTACCCACACAAGTGAGGTATCATTTTAATCGGGAGACTTGGGGGAACGCTGGGTGGAAGGAAATTTGTGGCTCCTCTCAGATTCCAGAACTTTCTGCCACAGAAATGTGAGGAACATGTTTTTAGCCAAATTTTGAGGTTCGCAAAGGATTCTGGGTAACAGAACCTGGTCCGAGCCCCGCAAGTCACCCCATCTTGGTCTCCCCTAGGTCTCTAGATTTCAGAAATGCACAGGTTTGGTAGGTTTCCCTAGGTGCCGGCTGAGCTAGAGGCCAAAATCTACAGGTAGCCACTTCGAAAAAAACACCTCTGTTTTCTTTCAAACATGTGGATGTGTCCACGTTGCGCTTTGGGGCGTTTCCTGTCGCTGGCGCTAGGCCTATCCACACAAGTGAGGTATCATTTTTATCGGGAGACTTGGGGGAACGCTGGGTGAAAGGACATTTGTGGCTCCTCTCAGATTCCAGAACTTTCTGCCACAGAAATGTGAGGAACATGTGTTTTTTTAGCCAAATTTTGAGGTTAGCAAAGGATGCTGGGTAACAGAACCTGGTCCGAGCCCCGCAAGTCTCCCCATCTTTGATTCCCCTAGGTCTCTAGTTTTCAATAATGCACAGGTTTGTTAGGTTTCCCTAGGTGCCTGCTGAGCTAGAGGCCAAAATCTACAGGTAGGCACTTCGCAAAAAACACCTCTGTTCTCTTTAAAAAATTTGGATGTGTCCACGTTGCGCTTTGGGGCATTTCCTGTCGCAGACGCTAGGCCTACCCTCACAAGTGAGGTATAATTTTTATCGGGAGACTTGGGGGAACGCTGGGTCATAGGAAATTTGTGGCTCCTCTCAGATTCCAGAACTTTCTGCCACAGAAATGTGAGGAACATGTATTTTTTCAGCCAAATTTTGAGGTTCGCAAAGGATTCTGGGTAACAGAACCTGGTCCGAGCTTCGCAAGTCACCCCATCTTCGTCTCCCCTAGGTCTCTAATTTTCAAAAATGCACAGGTTTGGTAGGTTTCCCTAGGTGCCGGCTGAGCAAGAGGCCAAAATCTACAGGTAGGCACTTCGCAAAAAACACCTCTGTTTTCTTTAAAAAATTTGGATGTGTCCACGTTGCGCTTTGGGGCGTTTCCTGTTGCGGGCGCTAGGCCTACCCACACAAATGAGGTATCATTTTTATCGGGAGACTTGGGGGAACGCTGGGTGGAAGGAAATTTGTGGCTCCTCTCAGATTCCATAACTTTCTGCCACAGAAATGTGAGGAACATGTGTTTTTTTAGCCAAATTTTGAGGTTTGCAAAGGATTCTGGGTAACAGAACCTGGTCCAAGCCCCGCAAGTCACCCCATCTTGGATTCCCCTAGGTCTCTAGTTTTCAGAAATGCACAGGTTTGGTAGGTTTCCCTAGGTGCTGGCTGAGCTAGAGGCCAAAATCTACAGGTAGGCACTTTGCAAAAAACACCTCTATTTTCTTTCAAAATTTTGGATGTGTCCACGTTGCGCTTTGGGGCGTTTCCTGTCGCGTGCGCTAGGCCTACCCACACAAGAGAGGTATCATTTTTATCGGGAAACTTGGGGGAACGCTGGGTGGAAGGAAATTTGTGGCTCCTCTCAGATTCCAGAACTTTCTGCCACAGAAATGTGAGGAACATGTGTTTTTTTATCCAAATTTTGAGGTTCGCAAAGGATTCTGGGTAACAGAACCTGGTCCGAGCCCCGCAAGTCACCCCATCTTGGATTCCCCTCGGTCTCTAGTTTTCAGAAATGCACAGGTTTGGTAGGTTTTCCTAGGTGCCGGCTGAGCTAGAGGCCAAAATCTACAGGTAGGCACTTCGCAAAAAACACCTCTGTTTTCTTTCAAAAATGTGGATGTGTCCACGTTGCGCTTTGTGGCGTTTCCTGTCGCGGGCGCTAGGCCTACCCACACAAGTGAGGTATCATTTTTATCGGGAGACTTGGGGGAACGCTCGGTGGAAGGAAATTTGTGACTTCTCTCAGATTCCAGACCTTTCTGCCACAGAAATGTGAGGTACATGTGTTTTTTTAGCCAAATTTTGAGGTTCGCAAAGGATTCTGGGTAACAGAACCTGGTCCGAGCCCCGCAAGTCACCCCATCTTGGTCTCCCCTTGGTCTCTAGTTTTCAGAAATGCACAGGTTTGGTAGGTTTCCCTAGGTGCCGGCTGAGCTAGAGGCCAAAATCTACAGGTAGGCACTTCGCAAAAAACACCTCTGTTTTCTTTCAAAAATGTGGATGTGTCCATTTAGCGCTTTGGGGCGTTTCCTGTCGCGGGCGCTAGGCCTACCCACACAAGTGAGGTATCATTTTTATCGGGAGACTTGGGGGAAAGCTGGGTGAAAGGAAATTTGTGGCTCCTCTCAGATTCCAGAACTTTCTGCCACAGAAATGTGAGGAACATGTGTTTTTTTAGCCAAATTTTGAGGTTTGCAAAGGATTCTGGGTAACAGAACCTGAACCGAGCCCCGCAAGTCACCCCATCTTGAATTCCCCTAGGTGTCTAGTTTTCAGAAATGCACAGGTTTGGTAGGTTTCCCTAGGTGCCGGCTGAGCTAGAGGCCAAAATATACAGGTAGGCACTTCGCAAAAAACACCTGTTTTCTTTCAAAAATTTGGATGTGTCCACGTTGTGCTTTGAGGAGTTTCCTGTCACGGGCGCTAGGCCTACCCACACAAGTGAGGTATCATTTTTATCGGGAGACTTGGGGGAAAGCTGGGTGAAAGGAAATTTGTGGCTCCTCTCAGATTCCAGAACTTTGTGCCACAGAAATGTGAGGAACATGTGTTTTTTTAGCCAAATTTTGAGGTTTGCAAAGGATTCTGGGTAACAAAACCTCGTCCGAGCCCCGCAAGTCACCCCATCTTGGATTCCCCTAGGTCTCTAGTTTTCAGAAATGCACAGGTTTGGTAGGATTCCCTAGGTGCCGGTTGAGCTAGAGGCTAAAACCTACAGGTAGTCACTTCGCAAAAAAAAACACCTCTGTTTTCTTTCAAAAATGTGGATGTGTCCACGTTGCGCTTTGGGGCCTTTCCTGTCGCGGGCGCTAGGCCTACCCACACAAGTGAGGTATCATTTTTATCGGGAGACTTGGGGGAACGCTCGGTGGAAAGAAATTTGTGACTTCTCTCAGATTCCAGAACTTTCTGCCACAGAAATGTGAGGAACATGTGATTTTTTAGCCAAATTTTGAGGTTCGCAAAGGATTCTGGGTAACAGAACCTGGTCCGAGCCTCGCAAGTCACCCCATCTTGGTCTCCCCTTGGTCTCTAGTTTTCAGAAATGCACAGGTTTGGTAGGTTTCCCTAGGTGCCGGCTGAGCTAGAGGCCAAAATCTACAGATAGGCACTTCGCAAAAAACTCCTCTGTTTTCTTTCCAAAATGTGGATGTGTCCACGTTGCGCTTTGGGGCATTTCCTGTCGCGGGCGCTAGGCCTACCCACACAAGTGAGGTATCATTTTTATCGGGAGACTTGGGGGAACGCTGGGTGAAAGGAAATTTGTGGCTCCTCTCAGATTCCAGAACTTTCTGCCACAGAAATGTGAGGAACATGTGTTTATTTAGCCAAATTTTGAGGTTTGCAAAGGATTCTGGGTAACAGAACCTGGTCCGAGCCCCGCAAGTCACCCCATCTTGGTCTCCCCTAGGTCTCTAGATTTCAGAAATGCACAGGTTTGGTAGGTTTCCCTAGGTGCCGGCTGAGCTAGAGGCCAAAATCTACAGGTAGCCACTTCGAAAAAAACACCTCTGTTTTCTTTCAAACATGTGGATGTGTCCACGTTGCGCTTTGGGGCGTTTCCTGTCGCTGGCGCTAGGCCTATCCACACAAGTGAGGTATCATTTTTATCGGGAGACTTGGGGGAACGCTGGGTGAAAGGACATTTGTGGCTCCTCTCAGATTCCAGAACTTTCTGCCACAGAAATGTGAGGAACATGTGTTTTTTTAGCCACATTTTGAGGTTAGCAAAGGATGCTGGGTAACAGAACCTGGTCCGAGCCCCGCAAGTCTCCCCATCTTTGATTCCCCTAGGTCTCTAGTTTTCAATAATGCACAGGTTTGTTAGGTTTCCCTAGGTGCCTGCTGAGCTAGAGGCCAAAATCTACAGGTAGGCACTTCGCAAAAAACACCTCTGTTCTCTTTAAAAAATTTGGATGTGTCCACGTTGCGCTTTGGGGCATTTCCTGTCGCAGACGCTAGGCCTACCCTCACAAGTGAGGTATCATTTTTATCGGGAGACTTGGGGGAACGCTGGGTCAAAGGAAATTTGTGGCTCCTCTCAGATTCCAGAACTTTCTGCCACAGAAATGTGAGGAACATGTATTTTTTCAGCCAAATTTTGAGGTTCGCAAAGGATTCTGGGTAACAGAACCTGGTCCGAGCTTCGCAAGTCACCCCATCTTCGTCTCCCCTAGGTCTCTAATTTTCAGAAATGCACAGGTTTGGTAGGTTTCCCTAGGTGCCGGCTGAGCAAGAGGCTAAAATCTACAGGTAGGCACTTCGCAAAAAACACCTCTGTTTTCTTTAAAAAATTTGGATGTGTCCACGTTGCGCTTTGGGGCGTTTCCTGTTGCGGGCGCTAGGCCTACCCACACAAATGAGGTATCATTTTTATCGGGAGACTGGGGGAACGCTGGGTGGAAGGAAATTTGTGGCTCCTCTCAGATTCCATAACTTTCTGCCACAGAAATGTGAGGAACATGTGTTTTTTTAGCCAAATTTTGAGGTTTGCAAAGGATTCTGGGTAACAGAACCTGGTCCAAGCCCCGCAAGTCACCCCATCTTGGATTCCCCTAGGTCTCTAGTTTTCAGAAATGCACAGGTTTGGTAGGTTTCCCTAGGTGCTGGCTGAGCTAGAGGCCAAAATCTACAGGTAGGCACTTTGCAAAAAACACCTCTATTTTCTTTCAAAATATTGGATGTGTCCACGTTGCGCTTTGGGGCGTTTCCTGTCGCGTGCGCTAGGCCTACCCACACAAGTGAGGTATCATTTTTATCGGGAAACTTGGGGGAACGCTGGGTGGAAGGAAATTTGTGGCTCCTCTCAGATTCCAGAACTTTCAGCCACAGAAATGTGAGGAACATGTGTTTTTTTAGCCAAATTTTGAGGTTTGCAAAGGATTCTGGGTAACAGAACCTGGTCCGAGCCCCGCAAGTCACCCCATCTTGAATTCGCCTAGGTGTCTAGTTTTCAGAAATGCACAGGTTTGGTAGGTTTCCCTAGGTGCCGGCTGAGCTAGAAGCCAAAATATACAGGTAGGCACTTCGCAAAAAACACCTCTGTTTTCTTTCAAAAATTTGGGTGTGTCTATGTAGCGCTTTGGGGCGTTTCCTGTCGCAGGCGCTAGTCCTACCCACACAAGTGAGGTATCATTTTTATCGGGAGACTTGGGGGAAAGCTGGGTGAAAGGAAATTTGTGGCTCCTCTCAGATTCCAGAACTTTGTGCCACAGAAATGTGTGGAACATGTGTTTTTTTAGCCAAATTTTGAGGTTTGCAAAGGATTCTGGGTAACAGAACCTGGTCCGAGCCCCGCAAGTCACCCCATCTTGGATTCCCCTAGGTCTCTAGTTTTCAGAAATGCACAGGTTTTGTAGGTTTCCCTAGGTGTCGGCTGAGCTAGAGGCTAAAACCTACAGGTAGGCACTTCGCAAAAAAAAACACCTCTGTTTTCTTTAAAAAATTTGGATGTGTCCACGTTGCGCTTTGGGGTGTTTCCTGTTGCGGGCGCTAGGCCTACCCACACAAGTGAGGTATCATTTTAATCGGGAGACTTGGGGGAACGCTGGGTGGAAGGGAATTTGTGGCTCCTCTCAGATTCCAGAACTTTCTGCCACAGAAATGTGAGGAACATGTTTTTAGCCAAATTTTGAAGTTCGCAAAGGATTCTGGGTAACAGAACCTGGTCCGAGCCCCGCAAGTCACCCCATCTTGGTCTCCCCTAGGTCTCTAGTTTTCAGAAATGCACAGGTTTGGTAGGTTTCCCTCAGTGCCGGCTGAGCTAGAGGCCAAAATCTACAGGTAGGCACTTCGCAAAAAACACCTCTGTTTTCTTTCAAAAATTTCGATGTGTCTATGTAGCGCTTTGGGGCGTTTCCTCTCGCAGACGCTAGGCCTACCCACACAAGTGAGGTATCATTTTTATCGGGAGACTTGGGGGAAAGCTGGGTGAAAGGAAATTTTTGGCTCCTCTCAGATTCCAGAACTTTGTGCCACAGAAATGTGTGGAACATGTGTTTTTTTAGCCAAATTTTGAGGTTTGCAAAGGATTCTGGGTAACAGAACCTGGTCCGAGCCCCGCAAGTCACCCCATCTTGGATTCCCCTAGGTCTCTAGTTTTCAGAAATGCACAGGTTTGGTAGGTTTCCCTAGGTGCCGGCTGAGCTAGAGGCTAAAACCTACAGGTAGGCACTTCGCAAAAAAAAACACCTCTGTTTTCTTTAAAAAATGTGGATGTGTCCACGTTGCGCTTTGGGGCCTTTCCTGTCGCGGGCGCTAGGCCTACCCACACAAGTGAGGTATCATTTTTATCGGGAGACTTGGGGGAACGCTGCGTGGAAGGAAATTTGTGGCTCCTCTCAGATTCCAGAACTTTCTGCCACAGAAATGTGAGGAACATGTTTTTAGCCAAATTTTGAAGTTCGCAAAGGATTCTGGGTAACAGAACCTGGTCCGAGCCCCGCAAGTCACCCCATCTTGGTCTCCCCTAGGTCTCTAGTTTTCAGAAATGCACAGGTTTGGTAGGTTTCCCTCAGTGCCGGCTGAGCTAGAGGCCAAAATCTACAGGTAGGCACTTCGCAAAAAACACCTCTGTTTTCTTTCAAAAATTTCGATGTGTCTATGTAGCGCTTTGGGGCGTTTCCTCTCGCAGACGCTAGGCCTACCCACACAAGTGAGGTATCATTTTTATCGGGAGACTTGGGGGAAAGCTGGGTGAAAGGAAATTTTTGGCTCCTCTCAGATTCCAGAACTTTGTGCCACAGAAATGTGTGGAACATGTGTTTTTTTAGCCAAATTTTGAGGTTTGCAAAGGATTCTGGGTAACAGAACCTGGTCCGAGCCCCGCAAGTCACCCCATCTTGGATTCCCCTAGGTCTCTAGTTTTCAGAAATGCACAGGTTTGGTAGGTTTCCCTAGGTGCCGGCTGAGCTAGAGGCTAAAACCTACAGGTAGGCACTTCGCAAAAAAAAACACCTCTGTTTTCTTTAAAAAATGTGGATGTGTCCACGTTGCGCTTTGGGGCCTTTCCTGTCGCGGGCGCTAGGCCTACCCACACAAGTGAGGTATCATTTTTATCGGGAGACTTGGGGGAACGCTGCGTGGAAGGAAATTCGTGGCTCCTCTCAGATTCCAGAACTTTCTGCCACAGATATGTGAGGAACATGTGTTTTTTTAGCCAAATTTTGAGGTTCGCAAAGGATTCTAGGTAAAAGAACCTGGTCCGAGCCCCGCAAGTCACCCCATCTTGGATTCCCCTAGGTCTCTAGTTTTCAGAAATGCACAGGTTTGGTAGGTTTCCCTAGGTGCCGGCTGAGCTAGAGGCCAAAATCTACAGGTAGGCACTTCGCAAAAAACACCCTGTTTTCTTTAAAAAATTTGGATGTGTCCATGTAGCGCTTTGGGGCGTTTCCTGTCGCGGGCGCTAGGCCTACCCACACAAGTGAGGTATCATTTTTATCGGGAGACTTGGGGGAAAGCTGGGTGAAAGGAAATTTGTGGCTCCTCTCAGATTCCAGAACTTTCTGCCACAGAAATGTGAGGAACATGTGTTTTTTTAGCCAAATTTTGAGGTTTGCAAAGGATTCTGGGTAACAGAACCTGGTCCGAGCCCCGCAAGTCACCCCATCTTGGATTCCCCTAGGTCTCTAGTTTTCAGAAATGCACAGGTTTGGTAGGTTTCCCTAGGTGCCGGCTGAGCTAGAGGCTAAAATCTACAGGTAGGCACTTCGCAAAAAACACCTCTGTTTTCTTTCAAAAATGTGGATGTGTCCACGTTGCGCTTTGGGGCCTTTCCTGTCGCGGGCGCTAGGCCTACCCACACAAGTGAGGTATCATTTTTATCGGGAGACTTGGGGGAACGCTGGGTGAAAGGAAATATGTGGCTCCTCTCAGATTCCAGAACTTTCTGCCACAGAAATGTGAGGAACATGTGTTTATTTAGACAAATTTTGAGGTTTGCAAAGGATTCTGGGTAACAGAACCTGGTCCGAGCCCCGCAAGTCACCCCATCTTGGATTCCCCTAGGTCTCTAGTTTTCAGAAATGCACCGGTTTGTTAGGTTTCCCTAGGTGCCGGCTGAGCTAGAGGCCAAAATCTACAGGTAGGCACTTCGCAAAAAACACCTCTGTTTTCTTTCAAAAATTTGGATGTGTCCACATTGCGCTTTGGGGTGTTTCCTGTCAAGGGCGCTAGGCCTACCCACACAAGTGAGGTATCATTTTAATCAGGAGACTTGGGGGAACGCTGGGTGGAAGGGAATTTGTGGCTCCTCTCAGATTCCAGAACTTTCTGCCACAGAAATGTGAGGAACATGTTTTTAGCCAAATTTTGAAGTTCGCAAAGGATTCTGGGTAACAGAACCTGGTCCGAGCCCCGCAAGTCCCCCCATCTTGGTCTCCCCTAGGTCTCTAGTTTTCAGAAATGCACAGGTTTGGTAGGTTTCCCTAGGTGCCGGCTGAGCTAGAGGCTAAAACCTACAGGTAGGCACTTCGCAAAAAAAACCACCTCTGTTTTCTTTCAAAAATGTGGATATGTCCACGTTGCGCTTTGGGGCCTTTCCTGTCGCGGGCGCTAGGCCTACCCACACAAGTGAGGTATAATTTTTATCGGGAGACTTGGGGGAACGCTGGGTGGAAGGAAATTTGTGGCTCCTCTCAGATTCCAGAACTTTCTGCCACAGAAATGTGAGGAACATGTGTTTTTTTAGCCAAATTTTGAGGTTCGCAAAGGATTCTAGGTAACAGAACCTGGTCCGAGCCCCGCAAGTCACCCCATCTTGGATTCCCCTAGGTCTCTAGTTTTCAGAAATGCACAGGTTTGGTAGGTTTCCCTAGGTGCCGGCTGAGCTAGAGGCCAAAATCTACAGGTAGGCACTTCGCAAAAAACACCCTGTTTTCTTTCAAAAATTTGGATGTGTCCATGTAGCGCTTTGGGGCGTTTCCTGTCGCGGGCGCTAGGCCTACCCACACAAGTGAGGTATCATTTTTATCGGGAGACTTGGGGGAAAGCTGGGTGAAAGGAAATTTGTGGCTCCTCTCAGATTCCAGAACTTTCTGCCACAGAAATGTGAGGAACATGTGTTTTTTTAGCCAAATTTTGAGGTTTGCAAAGGATTCTGGGTAACAGAACCTGGTCCGAGCCCCGCAAGTCACCCCATCTTGGATTCCCCTAGGTCTCTAGTTTTCAGAAATGCACAGGTTTGGTAGGTTTCCCTAGGTGCCGGCTGAGCTAGAGGCTAAAATCTACAGGTAGGCACTTCGCAAAAAACAACTCTGTTTTCTTTCAAAAATTTGGATGTGTCCATGTTGCGCTTTGGGGCCTTTCCTGTCGCGGGCGCTAGGCCTACCCACACAAGTGAGGTATCATTTTTATCGGGAGACTTGGGGGAACGCTGGGTGGAAAGGAATTTGTGGCTCCTCTCAGATTCCAGAACTTTCTGCCACAGAAATGTGAGGAACATGTGTTGTTTTAGCCAAATTTTGAGGTTCGCAAAGGGTTCTGGGTAACAGAACCTGATCCGAGCCCCGCAAGTCACCCCTCCTTGGATTCCCCTAGGTCTCTAGTTTTCAGAAATGCACAGGTTTGGTAGGTTTCCCTCAGTGCCGGCTGAGCTAGAGGCCAAAATCTACAGGTAGGCACTTCGCAAAAAACACCTCTGTTTTCTTTCCAAAATTTGGATGTGTCCACGTTGCGCTTTGGGGCATTTCCTGTCGCGGGCGCTAGGCCTACCCACACAAGTGAGGTATCATTTTTATCGGGAGACTTGGGGGAACGCTGGGTGAAAGGAAATATGTGGCTCCTCTCAGATTCCAGAACTTTCTGCCACAGAAATGTGAGGAACATGTGTTTATTTAGCCAAATTTTGAGGTTTGCAAAGGATTTTGGGTAACAGAACCTGGTCCGAGCCCAACAAGTCACCCCATCTTGGATTCCCTTAGGTCTCTAGTTTTCAGAAATGCACCAGTTTGTTAGGTTTCCCTAGGTGCCGGCTGAGCTAGAGGCCAAAATCTACAGGTAGGCACTTCGCAAAAAACACCTCTGTTTTCTTTCAAAAATTTGGATGTGTCCACGTTGCGCTTTGGGGTGTTTCCTGTCGCGGGCGCTAGGCCTACCCACAGAAGTGAGGTATCATTTTAATCGGGAGACTTGGGGGAACGCTGGGTGGAAGGAAATTTGTGGCTCCTCTCAGATTCCAGAACTTTCTGCCACAGAAATGTGAGGAACATGTTTTTAGCCAAATTTTGAGGTTCGCAAAGGATTCTGGGTAACAGAACCTGGTCCGAGCCCCGCAAGTCACCCCATCTTGGTCTCCCCTAGGTCTCTAGTTTTCAGAAATGCACAGGTTTGGTAGGTTTCCCTAGGTGCCGGCTGAGCTAGAGGCCAAAATCTACAGGTAGCCACTTCGAAAAAAACACCTCTGTTTTCTTTCAAAAATTTGGATGTGTCCACGTTGCGCTTTGGGGCGTTTCCTGTCGCTGGCGCTAGGCCTATCCACACAAGTGAGGTATCATTTTTATCGGGAGACTTGGGGGAACGCTGGGTGAAAGGACATTTGTGGCTCCTCTCAGATTCCAGAACTTTCTGCCACAGAAATGTGAGGAACATGTGTTTTTTTAGCCAAATTTTGAGGTTAGATAAGGATGCTGGGTAACAGAACCTGGTCCGAGCCCCGCAAGTCTCCCCATCTTTGATTCCCCTAGGTCTCTAGTTTTCAGAAATGCACAGGTTTGTTAGGTTTCCCTAGGTGCCAGCTGAGCTAGAGGCCAAAATCTACAGGTAGGCACTTCGCAAAAAACACCTCTGTTTTCTTTAAAAAATGTGGATGTGTCCACGTTGCGCTTTGGGGCATTTCCTGTCGCGGACGCTAGTCCTACCCTCACAAGTGAGGTATCATTTTTATCGGGAGACTTGGGGGAACGCTGGGTCAAAGGAAATTTGTGGCTCCTCTCAGATTCCAGAATTTTCTGCCACAGAAATGTGAGGAACATGTATTTTTTCAGCCAAATTTTGAGGTTCGCAAAGGATTCTGGGTAACAGAACCGGGTCCGAGCCCCGCAAGTCTCCCCATCTTTGATTCCCCTAGGTCTCTAGTTTTCAGAAATGCACAGGTTTGTTAGGTTTCCCTAGGTGCCGGCTGAGCTAGAGGCCAAAATCTACAGGTAGGCACTTCGCAAAAAACACCTCTGTTTTCTTTAAAAAATGTGGATGTGTCCATGTTGCGCTTTGGGGCATTTCCTGTCGCGGACGCTAGGCCTACCCTCACAAGTGAGATATCATTTTTATCGGGAGACTTGGGGGAACGCTGGGTCAAAGGAAATTTGTGGCTCCTCTCAGATTCCAGAACTTTGTGCCACAGAAATGTGTGGAACATGTGTTTTTTTAGCCAAATTTTGAGGTTTGCAAAGGATTCTGGGTAACAGAACCTGGTCCGAGCCCCGCAAGTCACCCCATCTTGGATTCCCCTAGGTCCCTAGTTTTCAGAAATGCACAGGTTTGGTAGGTTTCCCTAGGTGCCGGCTGAGCTAGAGGCTAAAACCTACAGGTAGGCACTTCGCAAAAAAAAAACACCTCTGTTTTCTTTCAAAAATGTGGATATGTCCACGTTGCGCTTTGGGGCCTTTCCTGTCGCGGGCGCTAGGCCTACCCACACAAGTGAGGTATAATTTTTATCGGGAGACTTGGGGGAACGCTGGGTGGAAGGAAATTTGTGGCTCCTCTCAGATTCCAGAACTTTCTGCCACAGAAATGTGAGGAACATGTGTTTTTTTAGCCAAATTTTGAGGTTCGCAAAGGATTCTAGGTAACAGAACCTGGTCCGAGCCCCGCAAGTCACACCATCTTGGATTCCCCTAGGTCTCTAGTTTTCAGAAATGCACAGGTTTGGTAGGTTTCCCTAGGTGCCGGCTGAGCTAGAGGCCAAAATCTACAGGTAGGCACTTCGCAAAAAACACCCTGTTTTCTTTCAAAAATTTGGATGTGTCCATGTAGCGCTTTGGGGCGTTTCCTGTCGCGGGCGCTAGGCCTACCCACACAAGTGAGGTATCATTTTTATCGGGAGACTTGGGGGAAAGCTGGGTGAAAGGAAATTTGTGGCTCCTCTCAGATTCCAGAACTTTCTGCCACAGAAATGTGAGGAACATGTGTTTTTTTAGCCAAATTTTGAGGTTTGCAAAGGATTCTGGGTAACAGAACCTGGTCCGAGCCCCGCAAGTCACCCCATCTTGGATTCCCCTAGGTCTCTAGTTTTCAGAAATGCACAGGTTTGGTAGGTTTCCCTAGGTGCCGGCTGAGCTAGAGGCTAAAATCTACAGGTAGGCACTTCGCAAAAAACAACTCTGTTTTCTTTCAAAAATGTGGATGTGTCCACGTTGCGCTTTGGGGCCTTTCCTGTCGCGGGCGCTAGGCCTACCCACACAAGTGAGGTATCATTTTTATCGGGAGACTTGGGGGAACGCTGGGTGGAAAGGAATTTGTGGCTCCTCTCAGATTCCAGAACTTTCTGCCACAGAAATGTGAGGAACATGTGTTGTTTTAGCCAAATTTTGAGGTTCGCAAAGGGTTCTGGGTAACAGAACCTGATCCGAGCCCCGCAAGTCACCCCTCCTTGGATTCCCCTAGGTCTCTAGTTTTCAGAAATGCACAGGTTTGGTAGGTTTCCCTCAGTGCCGGCTGAGCTAGAGGCCAAAATCTACAGGTAGACACTTCGCAAAAAACACCTCTGTTTTCTTTCCAAAATTTGGATGTCTCCACGTTGCGCTTTGGGGCATTTCCTGTCGCGGGCGCTAGGCCTACCCACACAAGTGAGGTATCATTTTTATCGGGAGACTTGGGGGAACGCTGGGTGAAAGGAAATATGTGGCTCCTCTCAGATTCCAGAACTTTCTGCCACAGAAATGTGAGGAACATGTGTTTATTTAGCCAAATTTTGAGGTTTGCAAAGGATTTTGGGTAACAGAACCTGGTCCGAGCCCAACAAGTCACCCCATCTTGGATTCCCTTAGGTCTCTAGTTTTCAGAAATGCACCGGTTTGTTAGGTTTCCCTAGGTGCCGGCTGAGCTAGAGGCCAAAATCTACAGGTAGGCACTTCGCAAAAAACACCTCTGTTTTCTTTCAAAAATTTGGATGTGTCCACGTTGCGCTTTGGGGTGTTTCCTGTCGCGGGCGCTAGGCCTACCCACAGAAGTGAGGTATCATTTTAATCGGGAGACTTGGGGGAACGCTGGGTGGAAGGAAATTTGTGGCTCCTCTCAGATTCCAGAACTTTCTGCCACAGAAATGTGAGGAACATGTTTTTAGCCAAATTTTGAGGTTCGCAAAGGATTCTGGGTAACAGAACCTGGTCCGAGCCCCGCAAGTCACCCCATCTTGGTCTCCCCTAGGTCTCTAGTTTTCAGAAATGCACAGGTTTGGTAGGTTTCCCTAGGTGCCGGCTGAGCTAGAGGCCAAAATCTACAGGTAGCCACTTCGAAAAAAACACCTCTGTTTTCTTTCAAAAATTTGGATGTGTCCACGTTGCGCTTTGAGGCGTTTCCTGTCGCTGGCGCTAGGCCTATCCACACAAGTGAGGTATCATTTTTATCGGGAGACTTGGGGGAACGCTGGGTGAAAGGACATTTGTGGCTCCTCTCAGATTCCAGAACTTTCTGCCACAGAAATGTGAGGAACATTTGTTGTTTTAGCCAAATTTTGAGGTTCGCAAAGGGTTCTGGGTAACAGAACCTGATCCGAGCCCCGCAAGTCACCCCTCCTTGGATTTCCCTAGGTCTCTAGTTTTCAGAAATGCACAGGTTTGGTAGGTTTCCCTCAGTGCCGGCTGAGCTAGAGGCCAAAATCCACAGGTAGGCACTTCGCAAAAAACACCTCTGTTTTCTTTAAAAAATTTGGATGTGTCCACGTTGCGCTTTGGGGCATTTCCTGTCGCGGACGCTAGGCCTACCCTCACAAGTGACGTATAATTTTTATCGGGAGACTTGGGGGAACGCTGGGTCAAAGGAAATTTGTGGCTCCTCTCAGATTCCAGAACTTTCTGCCACAGAAATGTGAGGAACATTTATTTTTTCAGCCAAATTTTGAGGTTCGCAAAGGATTCTGGGTAACAGAACCTGGTCCGAGCTTCGCAAGTCACCCCATCTTCGTCTCCCCTAGGTCTCTAATTTTCAGAAATTCACAGGTTTGGTAGGTTTCCCTAGGTGCCGGCTGAGCAAGAGGCCAAAATCTACAGGTAGGCACTTCGCAAAAAACACCTCTGTTTTCTTTAAAAAATTTGGATGTGTCCACGTTGCGCTTTGGGGCGTTTCCTGTTGCGGGCGCTAAGCCTACCCACACAAATGAGGTATCATTTTTATCGGGAGACTTGGGGGAACGCTGGGTGGAAGGAAATTTGTGGCTCCTCTCAGATTCCATAACTTTCTGCCACAGAAATGTGAGGAACATGTGTTTTTTAGCCAAATTTTGAGGTTTGCAAAGGATTCTGGGTAACAGAACCTGGTCCAAGTCCCGCAAGTCACCCCATCTTGGATTCCCCTAGGTCTCTAGTTTTCAGAAATGCACAGGTTTGGTAGGTTTCCCTAGGTGCTGGCTGAGCTAGAGGCCAAAATCTACAGGTAGGCACTTTGCAAAAAACACCTCTATTTTCTTTCAAAATTTTGGATGTGTCCACGTTGTGCTTTGGGGCGTTTCCTGTCGCGGGCGCTAGGCCTACCCACACAAGTGAGGTATCATTTTTATCGGGAAACTTGGGGGAACGCTGGGTGGAAGGAAATTTGTGGCTCCTCTCAGATTCCAGAACTTTCTGCCACAGAAATGTGAGGAACATGGGTTTTTTTAACAAATTTTGAGGTTCGCAAAGGATTCTGGGTAACAGAACCTGGTCCGAGCCCCGCAAGTCACCCCATCTTGGATTCCCCTCGGTCTCTAGTTTTCAGAAATGCACAGGTTTGGTTGGTTTTCCTAGGTGCCGGCTGAGCTAGAGGCCAAAATCTACAGGTAGGCACTTCGCAAAAAACACCTCTGTTTTCTTTCAAAAATGTGGATGTGTCCACGTTGCGCTTTGTGGCGTTTCCTGTCGCGGGCGCTAGGCCTACCCACACAAGTGAGGTATCATTTTTATCGGGAGACTTGGGGGAACGCTCGGTGGAAGGAAATTCGTGACTTCTCTCAGATTCCAGAACTTTCTGCCACAGAAATGTGAGGAACATGTGTTTTTTTAGCCAAATTTTGAGGTTCGCAAAGGATTCTGGGTAACAGAACCTGGTCCGAGCCCCGCAAGTCACCCCATCTTGGTCTCCCCTTGGTCTCTAGTTTTCAGAAATGCACAGGTTTGGTAGGTTTCCCTAGGTGCCGGCTGAGCTAGAGGCCAAAATCTACAGGTAGGCACTTCGCAAAAAACACCTCTTTTTTCTTTCAAAAATGTGGATGTGTCCATGTAGCGCTTTGGGGCGTTTCCTGTCGCGGGCGCTAGGCCTACCCACACAAGTGAGGTATCATTTTTATCGGGAGACTTGGGGGAACGCTGGGTGGAAGGAAATTTGTGGCTCCTCTCAGATTCCAGAACTTTCTGCCACAGAAATGTGAGGAACATGTGTTTTTTTAGCCAAATTTTGAGGTTCGTAAAGGATTCTGGGTAACAGAACCTGGTCCGAGCCCCGCAAGTCACCCCATCTTGGATTCCCCTAGGTCTCTAGTTTTCAGAAATGCACAGGTTTGGTATGTTTCCCTAGGTGCCAGCTGAGCTAGAGGCCAAAATCTACAGGTAGGCACTTCGCAAAAAACACCTCTGTTTTCTTTCAAAAATTTGGATGTGTCCATGTAGCGCTTTGGGGCGTTTCCTGTCACAGGCGCTAGGCCTACCCACACAAGTGAGGTATCATTTTTATCAGGAGACTTGGGGGAAAGCTGGGTGAAAGGAAATTTGTGGCTCCTCTCAGATTCCAGAACTTTGTGCCACAGAAATGTGAGGAACATGTGTTTTTTTAGCCAAATTTTGAGGTTTGCAAAGGATTCTGGGTAACAAAACCTCGTCCGAGCCCCGCAAGTCACCCCATCTTGGATTCCCCTAGGTCTCTAGTTTTCAGAAATGCACAGGTTTGGTAGGTTTCCCTAGGTGCCGGTTGAGCTAGAGGCTAAAACCTACAGGTAGGCACTTCGCAAAAAAAAACACCTCTGTTTTCTTTCAAAAATGTGGATGTGTCCACGTTGCGCTTTGGGGCCTTTCCTGTCGCGGGCGCTAGGCCTACCCACACAAGTGAGGTATCATTTTTATCAGGAGACTTGGGGGAACGCTGGGTGGAAGGAAATTTGTGGCTCCTCTCAGATTCCAGAACTTTCTGCCACAGAAATGTGAGGAACATGTGTTTTTTTAGCCAAATTTTGAGGTTCGCAAAGGATTCTAGGTAACAGAACCTGGTCCGAGCCCCGCAAGTCACCCCATCTTGGATTCCCCTAGGTCTCTAGTTTTCAGAAATGCACAGGTTTGGTAGGTTTCCCTAGGTGCCGGCTGAGCTAGAGGCCAAAATCTACAGGTAGGCACTTCGCAAAAAACACCCTGTTTTCTTTAAAAAATTTGGATGTGTCCATGTAGCGCTTTGGGGCGTTTCCTGTCGGGGGCGCTAGACCTACCCACACAAGTGAGGTATCATTTTTATCGGGAGACTTGGGGGAAAGCTGGGTGAAAGGAAATTTGTGGCTCCTCTCAGATTCCAGAACTTTCTGCCACAGAAATGTGAGGAACATGTGTTTTTTTAGCCAAATTTTGAGGTTTGCAAAGGATTCTGGGTAACAGAACCTGGTCCGAGCCCCGCAAGTCACCCCATCTTGGATTCCCCTAGGTCTCTAGTTTTCAGAAATGCACAGGTTTGGTAGGTTTCCCTAGGTGCCGGCTGAGCTAGAGGCTAAAATCTACAGGTAGGCACTTCGCAAAAAACACCTCTGTTTTCTTTCAAAAATGTGGATGTGTCCACGTTGCGCTCTGGGGCCTTTCCTGTCGCGGGCGCTAGGCCTACCCACACAAGTGAGGTATCATTTTTATCGGGAGACTTGGGGGAACGCTGGGTGGAAAGGAATTTGTGGCTCCTCTCAGATTCCAGAACTTTCTGCCACAGAAATGTGAGGAACATTTGTTGTTTTAGCCAAATTTTGAGGTTCGCAAAGGGTTCTGGTTAACAGAACCTGATCCGAGCCCCGCAAGTCACCCCTCCTTGGATTTCCCTAGGTCTCTAGTTTTCAGAAATGCACAGGTTTGGTAGGTTTCCCTCAGTGCCGGCTGAGCTAGAGGCCAAAATCCACAGGTAGGCACTTCGCAAAAAACACCTCTGTTTTCTTTCCAAAATTTGGATGTGTCCACGTTGCGCTTTGGGGCATTTCCTGTCGCGGGCGCTAGGCCTACCCACACAAGTGAGGTATCATTTTTATCGGGAGACTTGGGGGAACGCTCGGTAGAAAGAAATTTGTGACTTCTCTCAGATTCCAGAACTTTCTGCCACAGAAATGTGAGGAACATGTGTTTTTTTAGCCAAATTTTGAGGTTCGCAAAGGATTCTGGGTAACAGAACCTGGTCCGAGCCTCGCAAGTCACCCCATCTTGGTCTCCCCTTGGTCTCTAGTTTTCAGAAATGCACAGGTTTGGTAGGTTTCCCTAGGTGCCGGCTGAGCTAGAGGCCAAAATCTACAGATAGGCACTTCGCAAAAAACACCTCTGTTTTCTTTCCAAAATTTGGATGTGTCCACGTTGCGCTTTGGGGCATTTCCTGTCGCGGGCGCTAGGCCTACCCACACAAGTGAGGTATCATTTTTATCGGGAGACTTGGGGGAACGCTGGGTGAAAGGAAATTTGTGGCTCCTCTCAGATTCCAGAACTTTCTGCCACAGAAATGTGAGGAACATGTGTTTATTTAGCCAAATTTTGAGGTTTGCAAAGGATTCTGGGTAACAGAACCTGGTCCGAGCCCCGCAAGTCACCCCATCTTGGATTCCCCTAGGTCTCTAGGTTTCAGAAATGCACCGGTTTGTTAGGTTTCCCTAGGTGCCGGCTGAGCTAGAGGCCAAAATCTTCAGGTAGGCACTTCGCAAAAAACACCTCTGTTTTCTTTCAAAAATGTGGATGTGTCCACGTTGCGCTTTGGGGTGTTTCCTGCCGCGGGCGCTAGGCCTACCCACACAAGTGAGGTATCATTTTAATCGGGAGACTTGGGGGAACGCTGGGTGGAAGGAAATTTGTGGCTCCTCTCAGATTCCAGAACTTTCTGCCACAGAAATGTGAGGAACATGTTTTTAGCCAAATTTTGAGGTTCGCAAAGGATTCTGGGTAACAGAACCTGGTCCGAGCCCCGCAAGTCACCCCATCTTGGTCTCCCCTAGGTCTCTAGATTTCAGAAATGCACAGGTTTGGTAGGTTTCCCTAGGTGCCGGCTGAGCTAGAGGCCAAAATCTACAGGTAGCCACTTCGAAAAAAACACCTCTGTTTTCTTACAAACATGTGGATGTGTCCACGTTGCGCTTTGGGGCGTTTCCTGTCGCTGGCGCTAGGCCTATCCACACAAGTGAGGTATCATTTTTATCGGGAGACTTGGGGGAACGCTGGGTGAAAGGACATTTGTGGCTCCTCTCAGATTCCAGAACTTTCTGCCACAGAAATGTGAGGAACATGTGTTTTTTTAGCCAAATTTTGAGGTTAGCAAAGGATGCTGGGTAACAGAACCTGGTCCGAGCCCCGCAAGTCTCCCCATCTTTGATTCCCCTAGGTCTCTAGATTTCAATAATGCACAGGTTTGTTAGCTTTCCCTAGGTGCCTGCTGAGCTAGAGGCCAAAATCTACAGGTAGGCACTTCGCAAAAAACACCTCTGTTTTCTTTCAAAAATGTGGATGTGTCCACGTTGCGCTTTGGGGCCTTTCCTGTCCCGGACACTAGGCCTACTCACACAAGTGAGGTATCATTTTTATCGGGAGACTTGGGGGAACGCTGGGTGGAAAGGAATTTGTGGCTCCTCTCAGATTCCAGAATTTTCTGCCACAGAAATGTGAGGAACATGTGTTGTTTTAGCCAAATTTTGAGGTTCGCAAAGGGTTCTGGGTAACAGAACCTGATCCGAGCCCCGCAAGTCACCCCTCCTTGGATTCCCCTTGGTCTCTAGTTTTCAGAAATGCACAGGTTTGGTAGGTTTCCCTAGGTGCCGGCTGAGCTAGAGGCCAAAATCTACAGGTAGGCAATATGCAAAAAGCACCTCTGTTTTCTTTCAAAAATTTGGATGTGTCCACGTTGCGCTTTGGGGCGTTTCCTGACGCGGGCGGTAGGCCTACCCACACAAGTGAGGTATCATTTTTATCGGGAGACTTGGGGGAACGCTGGGTGGAAGGAAATTTGTGGCTTCTCTCAGATTCCAGAACTTTCTGCCACAGAAATGTGAGGAACATGTGTTTTTTTAGCAAAATTTTGAGGTGTGCAAAGGATTCTGGGTAACAGAACCTGGTCCGAGCCCCGCAAGTCACCCCATCTTGAATTCCCCTAGGTGTGTAGTTTTCAGAAATGCACAGGTTTGGTAGGTTTCCCTAGGTGCCGGCTGAGCTAGACGCCAAAATATACAGGTAGGCACTTCGCAAAAAACACCTCTGTTTTCTTTCAAAAATGTGGATGTGTCCACGTTGCGCATTGGGGAGTTTCCTGTCACGGGCGCTAGGCCTAACCACACAAGTGAGGTATCATTTTTATCGGGAGACTTGGGGGAACGCTGGGTGGAAGGAAACTTGTGGCTCCTCTCAGATTCCAGAACTTTCTGCCACAGAAATGTGAGGAACATGTGTTTTTTTAGCCAAATTTTGAGGTTCGCAAAGGATTCTGGGTAACAGAACCTGGTCCGAGCCCCGCAAGTCACCCCATCTTGGATTCCCCTAGGTCTCTAGTTTTCAGAAATGCACAGGTTTGGTAGGTTTCCCTAGGTGCCGGCTGAGCTAGAGGCCAAAATCTACAGGTAGGCACTTCGCAAAAAACACCTCTGTTTTCTTTCAAAAATTTGGATGTGTCCATGTAGCGCTTTGGGGCGTTTCCTGTCGCGGGCGCTAGGCCTACCCACACAAGTGAGGTATCATTTTTATCGGGAGACTTGGGGGAAAGCTGGGTGAAAGGAAAGTTGTGGCTCCTCTCAGATTCCAGAACTTTCTGCCACAGAAATGTGAGGAACGTGTTTTTTTAGCCAAATTTTGAGGTTTGCAAAGGATTCTGGGTAACAAAACCTGGTCCGAGCACCGCAAGTCACCCCATCTTGGATTCCCCTAGGTCTCTAGTTTTCAGAAATGCACAGGTTTGGTAGGTTTCCCTAGGTGCCGGCTGAGCTAGAGGCTAAAATCTACAGGTAGGCACTTCGCAAAAAACACCTCTGTTTTCTTTCAAAAATGTGGATGTGTCCACGTTGCGCTTTGGGGCCTTTCCTGTCGTGGGCGCTAGGCCTACCCACACAAGTGAGGTATCATTTTTTTCGGGAGACTTGGGGGAACGCTGGGTGGAAGGAAATTTGTGGCTCCTCTCAGATTCCAGAACTTTCTGCCACAGAAATGTGAGGAACATGTGTTTTTTTAGCCAAATTTTGAGGTTCGCAAAGGATTCTAGGTAACAGAACCTGGTCCGAGCCCCGCAAGTCACCCCATCTTGGATTCCCCTCGGTCTCTAGTTTTCAGAAATGCACAGGTTTGGTAGGTTTCCCTAGGTGCCGGCTGAGCTAGAGGCCAAAATCTACAGGTAGGCATTTCGCAAAAAACACCCTGTTTTCTTTCAAAAATTTGGATGTGTCCATGTAGCGCTTTGGGGCGTTTCCTGTTGCGGGTGCTAGGCCTACCCACACAAGTGAGGTATCATTTTTATCGGGAGACTTGGGGGAAAGCTGGGTGAAAGGAAATTTGTGGCTCCTCTCAGATTCCAGAGCTTTCTGCCACAGAAATGTGAGGAACATGTGTTTTTTTAGCCAAATTTTGAGGTTTGCAAAGGATTCTGGGTAACAGAACCTGGTCTGAGCCCCGCAAGTCACCCCATCTTGGATTCCCCTAGGTCCCTAGTTTTCAGAAATGCACAGGTTTTGTACGTTTCCCTAGGTGCCGGCTGAGCTACAGGCTAAAATCTACAGGTAGGCACTTCGCAAAAAACACCTCTGTTTTCTTTAAAAAATGTGGATGTGTCCACGTTGCGCTTTGGGGCCTTTCCTGTCGCGGACACTAGGCCTACCCACACAAGTGAGGTATCATTTTTATCGGGAGACTTGGGGGAACGCTGGGTGGAAAGGAATTTGTGGCTCCTCTCAGATTCCAGAATTTTCTGCCACAGAAATGTGAGGAACATGTGTTGTTTTAGCCAAATTTTGAGGTTCGCAAAGGGTTCTGGGTAACAGAACCTGATCCGAGCCCCGCAAGTCACCCCATCTTGGATTCCCTTAGGTCTCTACTTTTCAGAAATGCACAGGTTTGGTAGGTTTCCCTAGGTGCCGGCTGAGCTAGAGGCCACAATCTACAGGTAGGCACTTCGCAAAAAACACCTCTGTTTTCTTTCAAAAATTTGGATGTGTCCACTTTGCGCTTTGGGGCGTATCTTGTTGCGGGCGCTAGGCCTACCAACACAAGTGAGGTATCATTTTTATCGGGAGACTTGGGGGAACGCTGGGTGGAAGGAAATTTGTGGCTCCTCTCAGATTCCAGAACTTTCTGCCACAGAAATGTGAGGAACATGTTTTTTTTAGCCAAATTTTGAGGTTTGCAAAGGATTCTGGGTAACAGAACCTGGTCCGAGCCCCGCAAGTCACCCCATCTTGGATTCCCATAGGTCTCTAGTTTTCAGAAATGCACCAGTTTGTTAGGTTTCCCTAGGTGCCGGCTGAGCTAGAGGCCAAAATCTACAGGTAGGCACTTCGCAAAAAACACCTCTGTTTTCTTTCAAAAATTTGGATGTGTCCACGTTGCGCTTTGGGGTGTTTCCTGTCGCGGGCGCTAGGCCTACCCACACAAGTGAGGTATCATTTTAATCGGGAGACTTGGGGGAACGGTGGGTGGAAGGAAATTTGTGGCTCCTCTCAGATTCCAGAACTTTCTGCCACAGAAATGTGAGGAACATGTGTTTTTTTAGCCAAATTTTGAGGTTAGCAAAGGATTCTGGGTAACAGAACCTGGTCCGAGCCCCGCAAGTCACCCCATCTTGGATTCCCCTAGGTCTCTAGTTTTCAGAAATGCACAGGTTTGGTAGGTTTCCCTAGGTGCCGGCTGAGCTAGAGGCCAAAATCTACAGGTAGGCACTTCGCAAAAAACACCTCTGTTTTCTTTCAAAAATTTGGATGTGTCCACGTTGCGCTTTGGGGTGTTTCCTGTCGCGGGCGCTAGGCCTACCCACACAAGTGAGGTATCATTTTAATCGGGAGACTTGGGGGAACGGTGGGTGGAAGGAAATTTGTGGCTCCTCTCAGATTCCAGAACTTTCTGCCACAGAAATGTGAGAAACATGTATTTTTTTAGCCAAATTTTGAGGTTCGCAAAGGATTCTGGGTAACAGAACCTGGTCCGAGCTTCGCAAGTCACCCCATCTTCGTCTCCCCTAGGTCTCTAATTTTCAGAAATGCACAGGTTTGGTAGGTTTCCCTAGGTGCCGGCTGAGCAAGAGGCCAAAATCTACAGGTAGGCACTTCGCAAAAAACACCTCTGTTTTCTTTCAAAAATTTGGATGTGTCCACGTTGCGCTTTGGGGCGTTTCCTGTTGCGGGCGCTAGGCCTACCCACACAAGTGAGGTATCATTTTTATCGGGAGACTTGGGGGAACGCTGGGTGGAAGGAAATTTGTGGCTCCTCTCAGATTCTATAACTTTCTGCCACAGAAATGTGAGGAACATTTGTTTTTTTATCCAAATTTTGAGGTGCGCAAAGGATTCTGGGTAACAGAACCTGGTCCGAGCCCCGCAAGTCACCCCATCTTGGATTCCCCTAGGTCTCTAGTTTTCAGAAATGCACAGGTTTGGTAGGTTTCCCTAGGTGCCGGCTGAGCTAGAGGCCACAATCTACAGGTAGGCACTTCGCAAAAAATACCTCTGTTTTCTTTCAAAAATTTGGATGTGTCCACGTTGCGCTTTGGGGCGTTTCCTGTTAAGAGCGCTAGGCCTACCCACACAAGTGAGGTATCATTTTTATCGGGAGACTTGGGGGAACGCTGTGTGGAAGGAAATTTGAGCTCCTCTCAGATTCCAGAACTTTCTGCCACAGAAATGTGAGAAACATGTTTTTTTTTAGCCAAATTTTGAGGTTTGCAAAGGATTCTGGGTAACAGAACCTGGTCCAAGCCCCACAAGTCACCCCATCTTGGATTCCCCTAGGTCTCTAGTTTTCAGAAATGTACCGGTTTGTTAGGTTTCCGTAGGTGCCGGCTGAGCTAGAGGCCAAAATCTACAGGTAGACACTTCGCAAAAAATACCTCTGTTTTCTTTCAAAAATTTGGATGTGTCCACGTTGCGCTTTGGGGCGTTTCCTGTCGCGGGCGCTAGGCCTACCCACACAAGTGAGGTATCATTTTAATCGGGAGACTTGGGGGAACGCTGAGTGGAAGGAAATTTGTGGCTCCTCTCAGATTCCAAAACTTTCTGCCACAGAAATGTGAGGAACATGTTTTTACCCAAATTTTGAGGTTCGCAAAGGATTCTGGGTAACAGAACCTGGTACGAGCCCCGCAAGTCACCCCATCTTGGTCTCCCCTAGGTCTCTAGTTTTCAGAAATGCACAGGTTTGGTAGGTTTCCCTAGGTGCCGGCTGAGCTAGAGGCCACAATCTACAGGTAGGCACTTCGCAAAAAATACCTCTGTTTTCTTTCAAAAATTTGGATGTGTCCACGTTGCGCTTTGGGGCGTTTCCTGTTAAGAGCGCTAGGCCTACCCACACAAGTGAGGTATCATTTTTATCGGGAGACTTGGGGGAACGCTGTGTGGAAGGAAATTTGTGGCTCCTCTCAGATTCCAGAACTTTCTGCCACAGAAATGTGAGAAACATGTTTTTTTTTAGCCAAATTTTGAGGTTCGCAAAGGATTCTGGGTAACAGAACCTGGTCCGAGCCCCGCAAGTCACCCCTTCTTTGATTCCCCTAGGTCTCTAGTTTTCAGAAATGCACCCGTTTGTTAGGTTTCCCTAGGTGCCGGCTGAGCTAGAGGCCAAAATCTACAGGTAGGCACTTCGCAAAAAACACCTCTGTTTTCTTTCAAAAATGTGGATGTGTCCACGTTGCGCTTTGGGGCGTTTCCTGTCGCGGACGCTAGGCCTACCAACACAAGTGAGGTATCATTTTTATCGGGAGACTTGGGGGAACGCTGGGTGAAAGGAAATTTGTGGCTCCTCTCAAATTCCAGAACTTTCTGCCACAGAAATGTGAGGAACATGTATTTTTTTAGCCAAATTTTGAGGTTCGCAAAGGATTCTGGGTAACAGAACCTGGTCCGAGCTCCGCAAGTCACCCCATCTTGGTCTCCCCTACGTCTCTAATTTTCAGAAATGCACAGGTTTGGTAGGTTTCCCTAGGTGCCGGCTGAGCTAGAGGCCAAAATCTACAGGTAGGTACTTCGCAAAAAACACCTCTGTATTCTTTCAAAAATTTGGATGTGTCCACGTTGCGCTTTGGGGCATTTCCTGTCGCGGGCGCTAGGCCTACCCACACAAGTGAGGTATCATTTTTATCGGGAGACTTGGGGGAACGCTGGGTGAAAGGAAATTTGTGGCTCCTCTCAGATTCCTGAACTTTCTGCCACAGAAATGTGAGGAACATGTGTTTTTTTAGCCAAATTTTGAGGTTTGCAAAGGATTCTGGGTAACAGAACCTGGTCCGAGCCCCGTAAGTCACCCCATCTTGGATTCCCCTAGGGGTCTAGTTTTCAGAAATGCACAGGTTTGGTAGGTTTCCCTAGGTGCCGGCTGAGCTAGAGGCCAAAATCTACAGGTAGGCACTTCGCAAAATACACCTCGGTTTTCTTTCAAAAATTTGGATGTGTCCACGTTGCGCTTTGGGGCGTCTCCTGTCGCGGGCGCTAGGCCTACCCACACAAGTGAGGTATCATTTTTATCGGGAGACTTGGGGGAACGCTGGGTGGAAGGAAATTTGTGGCTCCTCTCAGATTCCAGAACTTTCTGCCACAGAAATGTGAGGAACATGTGTTTTTTTAGCCAAATTTTGAGGTTTGCAAAGGATTCTGGGTAACAGAACCTGGTTCGAGCCCCGCAAGTCACCCCATCTTGGATTCCCCTAGGTCTCTAGTTTTCAGAAATGCACAGGCTTGGTAGGTTTCCCTAGGTTCCGGATAAGCTAGAGGCCAAAATCTACAGGTAGGCACTTCGCAAAAAACACCTCTGTTTTCTTTCCAAAATTTGGATGTGTCCACGTTGCGCTTTGGGCATTTCCTGTCGCGGGCGCTAGGCCTACCCACTCAAGTGAGGTATCATTTTTATCGGGAGACTTGGGGGAACCCTGGGTGGAAGGAAATTTGTGGCTCCTCTCAGATTCCAGAACTTTCTGCCACAGAAATGTGAGGAACATGTGTTTTTTTAGCCAAATTTTGAGGTTTGCAAAGGATTCTGGGTAACAGAACCTGGTTCGAGCACCGCAAGTCACCCCATCTTGGATTCCCCTAGGTCTCTAGTTTTCAGAAATGCACAGGTTTGGTAGGTTTCCCTAGGTGCCGGATAAGCTAGAGGCCAAAATCTACAGGTAGGCACTTCGCAAAAAACACCTCTGTTTTCTTTCCAAAATTTGGATGTGTCCACGTTGCGCTTTGGGCATTTCCTGTCGCGGGCACTAGGCCTACCCACACAAGTGAGGTATCATTTTTATCGGGAGACTTGGGGGAACGCTGGGTGAAAGGAAATTTGTGGCTCCTCTCAGATTCCAGAACTTTCTGCCACAGAAATGAGAGGAACATGTGTTTATTTAGCCAAACTTTGAGGTTTGCAAAGGATTCTGGGTAACAGAACCTGGTCCGAGCCCCGCAAGTCACCCCATCTTGGATTCCCCTAGGTCTCTAGTTTTCAGAAATGCACAGGTTTGGTAGGTTTCCCTAGGTGCCGGATAAGCTAGAGGCCAAAATCTACAGGTAGGCACTTCGCAAAAAACACCTCTGTTTTCTTTCCAAAATTTGGATGTGTCCACGTTGCGCTTTGGGCATTTCCTGTTGCGGGCGCTAGCCCTACCCACACAAGTGAGGTATCATTTTTATCGGGAGACTTGGGGGAACGCTGGGTGGAAGGAAATTTGAGGCTCCTCACAGATTCCAGAACTTTCTGCCACAGAAATGTGAGGAACATTTTTTTTTAGCCAAATTTTGAGGTTTGCAAAGGATTCTGGGTAACAGAACCTGGTCCGAGCCCCGTAAGTCACCCCATCTTGGATTCCCCTAGGTCTCTAGTTTTCAGAAATGCACCGGTTTGTTAGGTTTCCCTAGGTGCCGGCTGAGCTCGAGGCCAAAATCTACAGGTAGGCACTTCGCAAAAAACACCTCTGTTTTATTTCAAAAATTTGGATGTGTCCACGTTGCGCTTTGGGGTGTTTTCTGTCGCGGGCACTAGGCCTACCCACACAAGTGAGGTATCATTTTAATCGGGAGACTTGGGGGAACGCTGGGTGGAAGGACATTTGTGGCTCCTCTCAGATTCCAGAACTTTCTGCCAAAGAAATGTGAGGAACATGTTTTTAGCCAAATTTTGAGGTTCGCAAAGGATTCTGGGTAACAGAACCTGGTCCGAGCCCCGCAAGTCACCCCATCTTGGTATCCCCTAGGTCTCTAGTTTTCAGAAATGCACAGGTTTGGTAGGTTTCCCTCGGTGCCGGCTGAGCTAGAGGCCAAAATCTACAGGTATCCACTTTGCAAAAAACACCTCTGTTTTCTTTCAAAAATTTGGATGTGTCCACGTTGCGCTTTGGGGCGTTTCCTGTCGCGGGCGCTAGGCCTACCCACACAAGTGAGGTATCATTTTTATTGGGAGACTTGGGGGAATGCTGGGTGGAAGGAAATTTGTGGCTCCTCTCAGATTCCAGAACTTTCTGTCACAGAAATGTGAGGAACATGTGTTTTTTTAGCCAAATTTTGAGGTTCGCAAAGGATTCTGGGTAACAGAACCTGGTCCGAGCCCCGCAAGTCACCCCATCTTTGATTCCCCTAGGTCTCTAGTTTTCAGAAATGCACAGGTTTGGTAGGTTTCCCTAGGTGCCGGATAAGCTAGAGGCCAAAATCTACAGGTAGGCACTTCGCAAAAAACACCTCTGTTTTCTTTCCAAAATTTGGATGTGTCCACGTTGCGCTTTGGGCATTTCCTGTCGCGGGCGCTAGGCCTACCCACACAAGTGAGGTATCATTTTTATCGGGAGACTTGGGGGAACGCTGGGTGAAAGGAAATTTGTGGCTCCTCTTAGATTCCAGAACTTTCTGCCACAGAAATGTGAGGAACATGTGTTTATTTAGCCAAACTTTGAGGTTTGCAAAGGATTCTGGGTAACAGAACCTGGTCCGAGCCCCGCAAGTCACCCCATCTTGGATTCCCCTAGGTCTCTAGTTTTCAGAAATGCACAGGTTTGGTAGGTTTCCCTAGGTGCCGGCTGAGCTAGAGGCCACAATCTACAGGTAGGCACTTCGCAAAAAACACCTCTGTTTTCTTTCAAAAATGTGGATGTGTCCACGTTGCGCTTTGGGGCGTTTCCTGTTGCGGGCGCTAGGCCTACCCACACAAGTGAGGTATCATTTTTATCGGGAGACTTGGGGGAACGCTGGGTGGAAGGAAATTTGAGGCTCCTCACAGATTCCAGAACTTTCTGCCACAGAAATGTGAGGAACATTTTTTTTTAGCCAAATTTTGAGGTTTGCAAAGGATTCTGGGTAACAGAACCTGGTCCGAGCCCCGTAAGTCACCCCATCTTGGATTCCCCTAGGTCTCTAGTTTTCAGAAATGCAACGGTTTGTTAGGTTTCCCTAGGTGCCGGCTGAGCTCGAGGCCAAAATCTACAGGTAGGCACTTCGCAAAAAACACCTCTGTTTTATTTCAAAAATGTGGATGTGTCCACGTTGCGCTTTGGGGTGTTTTCTGTCGCGGGCACTAGGCCTACCCACACAAGTGAGGTATCATTTTAATCGGGAGACTTGGGGGAACGCTGGGTGGAAGGACATTTGTGGCTCCTCTCAGATTCCAGAACTTTCTGCCAAAGAAATGTGAGGAACATGTTTTTAGCCAAATTTTGAGGTTCGCAAAGGATTCTGGGTAACAGAACCTGGTCCGAGCCCCGTAAGTCACCCCATCTTGGATTCCCCTAGGTCTCTAGTTTTCAGAAATGCACCGGTTTGTTAGGTTTCCCTAGGTGCCGGCTGAGCTCGAGGCCAAAATCTACAGGTAGGCACTTCGCAAAAAACACCTCTGTTTTATTTCAAAAATTTGGATGTGTCCACGTTGCGCTTTGGGGTGTTTTCTGTCGCGGGCACTAGGCCTACCGACACAAGTGAGGTATCATTTTAATCGGGAGACTTGGGGGAACGCTGGGTGGAAGGACATTTGTGGCTCCTCTCAGATTCCAGAACTTTCTGCCAAAGAAATGTGAGGAACATGTTTTTAGCCAAATTTTGAGGTTCGCAAAGGATTCTGGGTAACAGAACCTGGTCCGAGCCCCGCAAGTCACCCCATCTTGGTATCCCCTAGGTCTCTAGTTTTCAGAAATGCACAGGTTTGGTAGGTTTCCCTCGGTGCCGGCTGAGCTAGAGGCCAAAATCTACAGGTATCCACTTTGCAAAAAACACCTCTGTTTTCTTTCAAAAATTTGGATGTGTCCACGTTGCGCTTTGGGGCGTTTCCTGTCGCGGGCGCTAGGCCTACCCACACAAGTGAGGTATCATTTTTATTGGGAGACTTGGGGGAATGCTGGGTGGAAGGAAATTTGTGGCTCCTCTCAGATTCCAGAACTTTCTGCCACAGAAATGTGAGGAACATGTGTTTTTTTAGCCAAATTTTGAGGTTCGCAAAGGATTCTGGGTAACAGAACCAGGTCCGAGCCCCGCAAGTCACCCCATCTTTGATTCCCCTAGGTCTCTGGTTTTCAGAAATGCACAGGTTGGTTAGGTTTCCCTTGGTGCCGGCTGAGCTAGAGGCCAAAATCTACAGGTAGGCACTTCGCAAAAAACACCTCTGTTTTCTTTAAAAAATTTGGATGTGTCCACGTTGTGCTTTGGGGCGTTTCCTGTCGCGGGCGCTATGCCTACCCACACAAGTGAGGTATCATTTTTATCGGGAGATTTGGGGGAACGCTGCGTAGAAGGAAATTTGTGGCTTCTCTCAGATTCCAGAACTTTCTGCCACAGAAATGTGAGGAACATGTGTTTTTTTAGCCAAATTTTGAGGTTTCAAAGGATTCTGGGTAACAGAACCTGGTTCGAGCCCCGCAAGTCACCCCATCTTGGATTCCCCTAGGTCTCTAGTTTTCAGAAATGCACAGGCTTGGTAGGTTTCCCTAGGTTCCGGATAAGCTAGAGGCCAAAATCTACAGGTAGGCACTTCGCAAAAAACACCTCTGTTTTCTTTCCAAAATTTGGATGTGTCCACGTTGCGCTTTGGGCATTTCCTGTCGCGGGCGCTAGGCCTACCCACACAAGTGAGGTATCATTTTTATCGGGAGACTTGGGGGAACCCTGGGTGGAAGGAAATTTGTGGCTCCTCTCAGATTCCAGAACTTTCTGCCACAGAAATGTGAGGAACATGTGTTTTTTTAGCCAAATTTTGAGGTTTGCAAAGGATTCTGGGTAACAGAACCTGGTTCGAGCACCGCAAGTCGCCCCATCTTGGATTCCCCTAGGTCTCTAGTTTTCAGAAATGCACAGGTTTGGTAGGTTTCCCTAGGTGCCGGATAAGCTAGAGCCAAAATCTACAGGTAGGCACTTCGCAAAAAACACCTCTGTTTTCTTTCCAAAATTTGGATGTGTCCACGTTGCGCTTTGGGCATTTCCTGTCGCGGGCGCTAGGCCTACCCACACAAGTGAGGTATCATTTTTATCGGGAGACTTGGGGGAACGCTGGGTGAAAGGAAATTTGTGGCTCCTCTTAGATTCCAGAACTTTCTGCCACAGAAATGTGAGGAACATGTGTTTATTTAGCCAAACTTTGAGGTTTGCAAAGGATTCTGGGTAACAGAACCTGGTCCGAGCCCCGCAAGTCACCCCATCTTGGATTCCCCTAGGTCTCTAGTTTTCAGAAATGCACAGGTTTGGTAGGTTTCCCTAGGTGCCGGCTGAGCTAGAGGCCACAATCTACAGGTAAGCACTTCGCAAAAAACACCTCTGTTTTCTTTCAAAAATGTGGATGTGTCCACGTTGCGCTTTGGGGCGTTTCCTGTTGCGGGCGCTAGGCCTACCCACACAAGTGAGGTATCATTTTTATCGGGAGACTTGGGGGAACGCTGGGTGGAAGGAAATTTGAGGCTCCTCACAGATTCCAGAACTTTCTGCCACAGAAATGTGAGGAACATTTTTTTTTAGCCAAATTTTGAGGTTTGCAAAGGATTCTGGGTAACAGAACCTGGTCCGAGCCCCGTAAGTCACCCCATCTTGGATTCCCCTAGGTCTCTAGTTTTCAGAAATGCACCGGTTTGTTAGGTTTCCCTAGGTGCCGGCTGAGCTCGAGGCCAAAATCTACAGGTAGGCACTTCGCAAAAAACACCTCTGTTTTATTTCAAAAATTTGGATGTGTCCACGTTGCGCTTTGGGGTGTTTTCTGTCGCGGGCACTAGGCCTACCCACACAAGTGAGGTATCATTTTAATCGGGAGACTTGGGGGAACGCTGGGTGGAAGGACATTTGTGGCTCCTCTCAGATTCCAGAACTTTCTGCCAAAGAAATGTGAGGAACATGTTTTTAGCCAAATTTTGAGGTTCGCAAAGGATTCTGGGTAACAGAACCTGGTCCGAGCCCCGCAAGTCACCCCATCTTGGTATCCCCTAGGTCTCTAGTTTTCAGAAATGCACAGGTTTGGTAGGTTTCCCTCGGTGCCGGCTGAGCTTGAGGCCAAAATCTACAGGTATCCACTTTGCAAAAAACACCTCTGTTTTCTTTCAAAAATTTGGATGTGTCCACGTTGCGCTTTGGGGCGTTTCCTGTTGCGGGCGCTAGGCCTACCCACACAAGTGAGGTATCATTTTTATTGGGAGACTTGGGGGAATGCTGGGTGGAAGGAAATTTGTGGCTCCTCTCAGATTCCAGAACTTTCTGCCACAGAAATGTGAGGAACATGTGTTTTTTTAGCCAAATTTTGAGGTTCGCAAAGGATTCTGGGTAACAGAACCTGGTCCGAGCCCCGCAAGTCACCCCATCTTTGATTCCCCTAGGTCTCTGGTTTTCAGAAATGCACAGGTTGGTTAGGTTTCCCTTGGTGCCGGCTGAGCTAGAGGCCAAAATCTACAGGTAGGCACTTCGCAAAAAACACCTCTGTTTTCTTTAAAAAATTTGGATGTGTCCACGTTGTGCTTTGGGGCGTTTCCTGTCGCGGGCGCTATGCCTACCCACACAAGTGAGGTATCATTTTTATCGGGAGATTTGGGGGAACGCTGCGTAGAAGGAAATTTGTGGCTTCTCTCAGATTCCAGAAATTTCTGCCACAGAAATGTGAGGAACATGTGTTTTTTTATCCAAATTTTGAGGTGCGCAAAGGATTCTGGGTAACAGAACCTGGTCCGAGCCCCACAAGTCACCCCATCTTTGATTCCCTTAGGTCTCTGGTTTTCAGAAATGCACAGGTTGGTTAGGTTTCCCTTGGTGCCGGCTGAGCTAGAGGCCAAAATCTACAGGTAGGCACTTCGCAAAAAACACCTCTGTTTTCTTTCAAAAATTTGGATGTGTCCACGTTGCTCTTTGGGGCATGTCCTGTCGCAGGCGCTAGGCCTACCCACACAAGTGACGTATCATTTTTATCGGGAGACTTGGGGGAACGCTGGGAGAAAGGTAATTTGTTGCTCCTCTCAGATTCCAGAACTTTCTGCCACAGAAATGTGAGGAACATGTGTTTTTTTAACCAAATTTTGAGGTTTGCAAAGGATTCTGGGTAACAGAACCTGGTCCGAGCCCCGCAAGTCACCCCATCTTGGATTCCCCAAGGTCTCTAGTTTTCAGAAATGTACAGGTTTGGTAGGTTTCCCTAGGTGCCGGCTGAGCTAGAGGCCAAAATCTACAGGTAGGCACTTCGCAAAAAACACCTTTTTTCTTTCAAAAATTTGGATGTGTCCACGTTGTGCTTTGGGGTGTTTCCTGTCGCGGGCGCTAGGCCTACCCACACAAGTAAGGTATCATTTTTATAGGGAGACTTTGGGGAACGCTGGGTGAAAGGAAATTTGTGGCTCCTCTCAGATTCCAGAACTTTCTGCCACAGAAATGTGAGGAACATGTGTTTTTTTAGCCAAATTTTGAGGTTTGCAAAAGATTCTGGGTAACAGAACCTGGTCCGAGCCCCGCAAGTCACCCCATCTTGGATTCCTCTAGGTCTCTAGTTTTCAGAAATGCGCAGGTTTGGTAGGTTTCCCTAGGTGCCGGCTGAGCTAGAGGCCAAAATCTACAGGTAGGCACTTCGCAAAAAACACCTCTGTTTTCTTTCAAAAATGTGGATATGTCCACGTTGCGCTTTGGGGCGTTTCCTGTCGCGGGCGCTAGGCCTACCCACACAAGTGAGGTATCATTTTTATCGGGAGACTTGGGGGAACGCTGGGTGAAAGGAAATTTGTGGCTCCTCTCAGATTCCAGAACTTTCTGCCACAGAAATGTGAGGAACATGTGTTTTTTTAGCCAAATTTTGAGGTTTGCAAAGGATTCTGGGTAACAGAACCTGGTCCGAGCCCCGCAAGTCACCCCATCTTGGATTCCCCTAGGTGTCTAGTTTTCAGAAATGCACAGGTTTGGTAGGTTTCCCTAGGTGCCGGCTGAGCTAGAGGTCAAAATCTACAGGTAGGCGCCTCGCAAAAAACACCTCTGTTTTCTTTCAAAAATTTGGATGTGTCCACGTTGCGCTTTGGGGAGTTTCCTGTCACGGGCGCTAGGCCTACCCACAAAAGTGAGGTATCATTTTAATCGGGAGACTTGGGGGAACGCTGGGTGGAAGGAAATTTGTGGCTCCTCTCAGATTCCAGAACTTTCTGCCACAGAAATGTGAGGAACATGTGTTTTTTTAGCCAAATTTTGAGGTTTGCAAAGGATTCTGGGTAACAGAACCTGGTTCGAGCACCGCAAGTCACCCCATCTTGGATTCCCCTAGGTCTCTAGTTTTCAGAAATGCACAGGTTTGGTAGGTTTCCCTAGGTGCCGGATAAGCTAGAGGCCAAAATCTACAGGTAGGCACTTCGCAAAAAACACCTCTGTTTTCTTTCCAAAATTTGGATGTGTCCACGTTGCGCTTTGGGCATTTCCTGTCGCGGGCGCTAGGCCTACCCACACAAGTGAGGTATCATTTTTATCGGGAGACTTGGGGGAACGCTGGGTGAAAGGAAATTTGTGGCTCCTCTCAGATTCCAGAACTTTCTGCCACAGAAATGTGAGGAACATGTGTTTATTTAGCCAAATTTTGAGGTTTGCAAAGGATTCTGGGTTACAGAACCTGGTCCGAGCCCCGCAAGTCACCCCATCTTGGATTCCCCTAGGTCTCTAGTTTTCAGAAATGCACAGGTTTGGTAGGTTTCCCTAGGTGCCGGCTGAGCTAGAGGCCAAAATCTACAGGTAGGCACTTCGCAAAAAACACCTCTGTTTTCTTTCAAAAATGTGGATGTGTCCATGTTGCGCTTTGGGGCCTTTCCTGTTGCGGGCGCTAGGCCTACCCACCCAAGTGAATTATCATTTTTATCGGGAGACTTGGGGGAATGCTGGGTGGAAGGAAATTTGTGGCTCCTCTCAGATTCCAGAACTTTCTGCCACAGAAATGTGAGGAACATGTGTTTTTTTAGCCAAATTTTGAGGTTTGCAAAGGATTCTGGGTAACAGAACCTGGTCCGAGCCCCGCAAGTCACCCCATCTTGGATTCCCCTAGGTGTCTAGTTTTCAGAAATGCACAGGTTTGGTAGGTTTCCCTAGGTGCCGGCTGAGCTAGAGGTCAAAATCTACAGGTAGGCGCCTCGCAAAAAACACCTCTGTTTTCTTTCAAAAATTTGGATGTGTCCACGTTGCGCTTTGGGGAGTTTCCTGTCACGGGCGCTAGGCCTACCCACAAAAGTGAGGTATCATTTTAATCGGGAGACTTGGGGGAACGCTGGGTGGAAGGAAATTTGTGGCTCCTCTCAGATTCCAGAACTTTCTGCCACAGAAATGTGAGGAACATGTGTTTTTTTTGCCAAATTTTGAGGTTTGCAAAGGATTCTGCGTAACAGAACCTGGTTCGAGCACCGCAAGTCACCCCATCTTGGATTCCCCTAGGTCTCTAGTTTTCAGAAATGCACAGGTTTGGTAGGTTTCCCTAGGTGCCGGATAAGCTAGAGGCCAAAATCTACAGGTAGGCACTTCGCAAAAAACACCTCTGTTTTCTTTCCAAAATTTGGATGTGTCCACGTTGCGCTTTGGGCATTTCCTGTCGCGGGCGCTAGGCCTACCCACACAAGTGAGGTATCATTTTTATCGGGAGACTTGGGGGAACGCTGGGTGAAAGGAAATTTGTGGCTCCTCTCAGATTCCAGAACTTTCTGCCACAGAAATGTGAGGAACATGTGTTTATTTAGCCAAATTTTGAGGTTTGCCAAGGATTCTGGGTTACAGAACCTGGTCCGAGCCCCGCAAGTCACCCCATCTTGGATTCCCCTAGGTCTCTAGTTTTCAGAAATGCACAGGTTTGGTAGGTTTCCCTAGGTGCCGGCTGAGCTAGAGGCCAAAATCTACAGGTAGGCACTTCGCAAAAAACACCTCTGTTTTCTTTCAAAAATTTGGATGTGTCCATGTTGCGCTTTGGGGCCTTTCCTGTTGCGGGCGCTAGGCCTACCCACCCAAGTGAATTATCATTTTTATCGGGAGACTTGGGGGAATGCTGGGTGGAAGGAAATTTGAGGCTCCTCTCAGATTCCAGAACTTTCTGCCACAGAAATGTGAGGAACATGTTTTTTTTGGCCAAATTTTGAGGTTTGCAAAGGATTCTGGGTAACAGAACCTGGTCCGTGCCCCGCAAGTCACCCCATCTTGGATTCCCCTAGGTCTCTAGTTTTCAGAAATGCACCGGTTTGTTAGGTTTCCCTAGGTGCCGGCTGAGCTCGAGGCCAAAATCTACAGGAAGGCACTTCACAAAAAACACCTCTGTTTTCTTTCAAAAATTTGGATGTGTCCACGTTGCGCTTTGGGGTGTTTCCTGTCGCGGGCGCTAGGCCTACCTACACAAGTGAGGTATCATTTTTATCGGGAGACTTGGGGGAATGCTGGGTGGAAGGAAATTTGTGGCTCCTCTCAGACTCCAGAACTTTCTGCCACAGAAATGTGAGGAACATGTGTTTTTTTAGCCAAATTTTGAGGTTCGCAAAGGATTCTGGGTAACAGAACCTGGTCCGAGCCCCGCAAGTCACCCCATCTTTGATTCCCCTAGGTCTCTAGTTTTCAGAAATGCACAGGTCGGTTAGGTTTCCCTAGGTGCCGGCTGAGCTAGAGGCCAAAATCTACAGGTAGGCACTTCGCAAAAAACACCTCTGTTTTCTTAAAAAAATTTGGATGTGTCCACGTTGCGCTTTGGGGCGTTTCCTGTCGCGGACGCTAGGCCTACCCACACAAGTGAGGTAATATTTTTATCGGGAGACTTGGGGGAACGCTGGGTGAAAGGAAATTTGTGGCTCCTCTCAGATTCCAGAACTTTCTGCCACAGAAATGTGAGGAACATGTGTTTTTTTAGCCAAATTTTGAGGTTTGCAAAGGATTCTGGGTAACAGAACCTGGTCCGAGCCCCGTAAGTCTCCCCATCTTGGATTCCCCTAGGTGTCTAGTTTTCAGAAATGCACAGGTGTGGTTGGTTTCCCTAGGTGCCGGCTGAGCTAGAGGCCAAAATCTACAGGTAGGCACTTCGCAAAAAAAACCTCTGTTTTCTTTCAAAAATTTGGATGTGCCACGTTGCGCTTTGGGGCGTTTCCTGTTGCGGGCGCTAGGCCTACCCACACAAGTGAGGTATCATTTTTATAGGGAGACTTGGGGGAACCCTGGGTGGAAGGAAATTTGTGGCTCCTCTCAGATTCCAGAACTTTCTGCCACAGAAATGTGAGGAACATGTGTTTTTTTAGCCAAATTTTGAGGTTCGCAAAGGATTCTGGTTAACAGAATCTGATCCGAGCCCCGCAAGTCATCCCATCTTGGATTCCCCTAGGTCTCTAGTTTTCAGAAATGCACAGGTTTGGTAGGTTTCCCTAGGTGCCGGCTGAGCTAGAGGCCAAAATCTACAGGTAGGCACTTCACAAAAAACACCTCTGTTTTCTTTCAAAAATGTGGATGTGTCCACGTTGCGCTTTGGGGCGTTTCCTGTCGGGGGCTCTAGGCCTACCCACACAAGTGAGGTATCATTTTTATCGGGAGACTTGGAGGAACGCTGGGTGGAAGGAAATTTGTGGCTCCTCTCAGATTCCAGAACTTTCTGCCACAGAAATGTGAGGAACATGTGTTTTTTTAGCCAAATTATGAGGTTCGCAAAGGATTCTGGGTAACAGAACCTGGTCCGAGCCCCGCAAGTCACCACATCTTGGTCTCCCCTTGGTCTCTAGTTTTCAGAAATGCACAGGTTTGGTAGGTTTCCCTAGGTGCCGGCTGAGCTAGAGGCCAAAATCTACAGGTAGGCACTTCGCAAAAAACACCTCTGTTTTCTTTCAAAAATTTGGATGTGTCCATGTAGCGCTTTGGGGCGTTTCCTGTCGCGGGCGCTAGGCCTACCCACACAAGTGAGGTATCATTTTTATCGGGAGACTTGGGGGAACGCTGGGAGAAAGGTAATTTGTTGCTCCTCTCAGATTCCAGAACTTTCTGCCACAGAAATGTGAGGAACATGTGTTTTTTTAGCCAAATTTTGAGGTTTGCAAAAGATTCTGGGTAACAGAACCTGGTCCGAGCCCCGCAAGTCACCCCATCTTGGATTCCCCTAGGTCTCTAGTTATCAGAAATGCACAGGTTTGGTAGGTTTCCCTAGGTGCCGGCTGAGCTAGAGGCCAAAATCTACAGGTAGGCACTTCGCAAAAAACACCTCTGTTTTCTTTCAAAAATGTGGATGTGTCCATGTTGCGCTTTGGGGCCTTTCCTGTTGCGGGCGCTAGGCCTACCCACCCAAGTGAATTATCATTTTTATCGGGAGACTTGGGGGAATGCTGGGTGGAAGGAAATTTGTGGCTCCTCTCAGATTCCAGAACTTTCTGCCACAGAAATGTGAGGAACATGTGTTTTTTTAGCCAAATTTTGAGGTTTGCAAAGGATTCTGGGTAACAGAACCTGGTCCGAGCCCCGCAAGTCACCCCATCTTGGATTCCCCTAGGTGTCTAGTTTTCAGAAATGCACAGGTTTGGTAGGTTTCCCTAGGTGCCGGCTGAGCTAGAGGTCAAAATCTACAGGTAGGCGCCTCGCAAAAAACACCTCTGTTTTCTTTCAAAAATTTGGATGTGTCCACGTTGCGCTTTGGGGAGTTTCCTGTCACGGGCGCTAGGCCTACCCACAAAAGTGAGGTATCATTTTAATCGGGAGACTTGGGGGAACGCTGGGTGGAAGGAAATTTGTGGCTCCTCTCAGATTCCAGAACTTTCTGCCACAGAAATGTGAGGAACATGTGTTTTTTTTGCCAAATTTTGAGGTTTGCAAAGGATTCTGGGTAACAGAACCTGGTTCGAGCACCGCAAGTCACCCCATCTTGGATTCCCCTAGGTCTCTAGTTTTCAGAAATGCACAGGTTTGGTAGGTTTCCCTAGGTGCCGGATAAGCTAGAGGCCAAAATCTACAGGTAGGCACTTCGCAAAAAACACCTCTGTTTTCTTTCCAAAATTTGGATGTGTCCACGTTGCGCTTTGGGCATTTCCTGTCGCGGGCGCTAGGCCTACCCACACAAGTGAGGTATCATTTTTATCGGGAGACTTGGGGGAACGCTGGGTGAAAGGAAATTTGTGGCTCCTCTCAGATTCCAGAACTTTCTGCCACAGAAATGTGAGGAACATGTGTTTATTTAGCCAAATTTTGAGGTTTGCAAAGGATTCTGGGTTACAGAACCTGGTCCGAGCCCCGCAAGTCACCCCATCTTGGATTCCCCTAGGTCTCTAGTTTTCAGAAATGCACAGGTTTGGTAGGTTTCCCTAGGTGCCGGCTGAGCTAGAGGCCAAAATCTACAGGTAGGCACTTCGCAAAAAACACCTCTGTTTTCTTTCAAAAATTTGGATGTGTCCATGTTGCGCTTTGGGGCCTTTCCTGTTGCGGGCGCTAGGCCTACCCACCCAAGTGAATTATCATTTTTATCGGGAGACTTGGGGGAATGCTGGGTGGAAGGAAATTTGAGGCTCCTCTCAGATTCCAGAACTTTCTGCCACAGAAATGTGAGGAACATGTTTTTTTTGGCCAAATTTTGAGGTTTGCAAAGGATTCTGGGTAACAGAACCTGGTCCGTGCCCCGCAAGTCACCCCATCTTGGATTCCCCTAGGTCTCTAGTTTTCAGAAATGCACCGGTTTGTTTGGTTTCCCTAGGTGCCGGCTGAGCTAGAGGCCAAAATCTACAGGAAGGCACTTCACAAAAAACACCTCTGTTTTCTTTCAAAAATTTGGATGTGTCCACGTTGCGCTTTGGGGTGTTTCCTGTCGCGGGCGCTAGGCCTACCTACACAAGTGAGGTATCATTTTTATCGGGAGACTTGGGGGAATGCTGGGTGGAAGGAAATTTGTGGCTCCTCTCAGACTCCAGAACTTTCTGCCACAGAAATGTGAGGAACATGTGTTTTTTTAGCCAAATTTTGAGGTTCGCAAAGGATTCTGGGTAACAGAACCTGGTCCGAGCCCCGCAAGTCACCCCATCTTTGATTCCCCTAGGTCTCTAGTTTTCAGAAATGCACAGGTCGGTTAGGTTTCCCTAGGTGCCGGCTGAGCTAGAGGCCAAAATCTACAGGTAGGCACTTCGCAAAAAACACCTCTGTTTTCTTAAAAAAATTTGGATGTGTCCACGTTGCGCTTTGGGGCGTTTCCTGTCGCGGACGCTAGGCCTACCCACACAAGTGAGGTAATATTTTTATCGGGAGACTTGGGGGAACGCTGGGTGAAAGGAAATTTGTGGCTCCTCTCAGATTCCAGAACTTTCTGCCACAGAAATGTGAGGAACATGTGTTTTTTTAGCCAAATTTTGAGGTTTGCAAAGGATTCTGGGTAACAGAACCTGGTCCGAGCCCCGTAAGTCTCCCCATCTTGGATTCCCCTAGGTGTCTAGTTTTCAGAAATGCAAAGGTGTGGTTGGTTTCCCTAGGTGCCGGCTGAGCTAGAGGCCAAAATCTACAGGTAGGCACTTCGCAAAAAAAACCTCTGTTTTCTTTCAAAAATTTGGATGTGCCACGTTGCGCTTTGGGGCGTTTCCTGTTGCGGGCGCTAGGCCTACCCACACAAGTGAGGTATCATTTTTATAGGGAGACTTGGGGGAACCCTGGGTGGAAGGAAATTTGTGGCTCCTCTCAGATTCCAGAACTTTCTGCCACAGAAATGTGAGGAACATGTGTTTTTTTAGCCAAATTTTGAGGTTCGCAAAGGATTCTGGTTAACAGAATCTGATCCGAACCCCGCAAGTCATCCCATCTTGGATTCCCCTAGGTCTCTAGTTTTCAGAAATGCACAGGTTTGGTAGGTTTCCCTAGGTGCCGGCTGAGCTAGAGGCCAAAATCTACAGGTAGGCACTTCTCAAAAAACACCTCTGTTTTCTTTCAAAAATGTGGATGTGTCCACGTTGCGCTTTGGGGCGTTTCCTGTCGGGGGCTCTAGGCCTACCCACACAAGTGAGGTATCATTTTTATCGGGAGACTTGGAGGAACGCTGGGTGGAAGGAAATTTGTGGCTCCTCTCAGATTCCAGAACTTTCTGCCACAGAAATGTGAGGAACATGTGTTTTTTTAGCCAAATTATGAGGTTCGCAAAGGATTCTGGGTAACAGAACCTGGTCCGAGCCCCGCAAGTCACCACATCTTGGTCTCCCCTTGGTCTCTAGTTTTCAGAAATGCACAGGTTTGGTAGGTTTCCCTAGGTGCCGGCTGAGCTAGAGGCCAAAATCTACAGGTAGGCACTTCGCAAAAAACACCTCTGTTTTCTTTCAAAAATTTGGATGTGTCCATGTAGCGCTATGGGGCGTTTCCTGTCGCGGGCGCTAGGCCTACCCACACAAGTGAGGTATCATTTTTATCGGGAGACTTGGGGGAACGCTGGGAGAAAGGTAATTTGTTGCTCCTCTCAGATTCCAGAACTTTCTGCCACAGAAATGTGAGGAACATGTGTTTTTTTAGCCAAATTTTGAGGTTTGCAAAAGATTCTGGGTAACAGAACCTGGTCCGAGCCCCGCAAGTCACCCCATCTTGGATTCCCCTAGGTCTCTAGTTTTCAGAAATGCACAGGTTTGGTAGGTTTCCCTAGTTGCCGGCTGAGCTAGAGGTCAAAATCTACAGGTAGGTGCCTCGCAAAAAACACCTCTGTTTTCTTTCAAAAATTTGGATGTGACCACGTTGCGCTTTGGGTAGTTTCCTGTCACGGGCGCTAGGCCTACCCACAAAAGTGAGGTATCATTTTCATCGGGAGACTTGGGGGAACGCTGGGTGGAAGGAAATTTGTGGCTCCTCTCAGATTCCTGAACTTTCTGCCACAGAAATGTGAGGAACATGTGTTTTTTTTAGCCAAATTTTGAGGTTTGCAAAGGATTCTGGGTAACAGAACCTGGTCCGAGCCCCACAAGTCACCCCATCTTGAATTCCTCTAGGTCTCTAGTTTTCAGAAATGCACAGGTTTGGTAGGTTTCCCTAGGTGCCGGCTGAGCTAGAGGCCAAAATCTACAGGTAGGCACTTCGCAAAAAACAGCTCTGTTTTCTTTCAAAAATTTGGATATGTCCACGTTACGCTTTGGGGCGTTTCCTGTTGCGGGCGCTAGGCCTACCCACACAAGTGACGTATCATTTTTATCGGGAGACTTGGGGGAACGCTGGGTGAAAGGAAATTTGTGGCTCCTCTCAGATTCCAGAACTTTCTGCCACAGAAATGTGAGGAACATGTGTTTTTTTAGCCAAATTTTGAGGTTTGCAAAGGATTCTGGGTAACAGAACCTGGTCCGAGCCCCGCAAGTCACCCCATCTTGGATTCCCCTAGGTGTCTAGTTTTCAGAAATGCACAGGTTTGGTAGGTTTCCCTAGGTGCCGGCTGAGCTAGAGGTCAAAATCTACAGGTATGTACCTCTTAAAAAACACCTCTGTTTTCTTTCAAAAATTTGGATGTGTCCACGTTGCGCTTTGGGGAGATTCCTGTCACGGGCGCTAGGCCTACCCACAAAAGTGAGGAATCATTTTAATCGGGAGACTTGGGGGAACGCTGGGTGGAAGGAAATTTGTGGCTCCTATCAGATTCCAGAACTTTCTGCCAAAGAAAGGTTAGGAACATGTGTTTTTTTTAGCCAAATTTTGAGGTTTGCAAAGGATTCTGGGTAACAGAACCTGGCCCGAGCCCCGCAAGTCACCCCATCTTGGATTCCCCTAGGTCTCTAGTTTTCAGAAATGCACAGGTTTGGTAGGTTTCCCTAGGTGCCGGCTGAGCTAGAGGCCAAAATCTACAGGTAGGCACTTCGCAAAAAACACCTCTGTTTTCTTTCAAAAATTTGGATGTGTCCATGTTGCGCTTTGGGGCCTTTATTGTCGCGGGCGCTAGGCCTACCCACCCAAGTGAGGTATCATTTTTATCGGGAGACTTGGGGGAACGCTGGGTGGAAGGGAATTTGTGGCTCCTCTCAGATTCCAGAACTTTCTGCCACAGAAATGTGAGGAACATGTGTTGTTTTAGCCAAATTTTGAGGTTCGCAAAGGGATCTGGGTAACAGAACCTGGTCCGAGCCCCGCAAGTCACCCCTCCTTGGATTCCCCTAGGTCTCTAGTTTTCAGAAATGCACAGGTTCGGTAGGTTTCCCTAGGTGCCGGCTGAGGTAGAGGCCAAAATCTAAAGGTAGGCACTTCGCAAAAAACACCTCTGTTTTCTTTCAAAAATTTGGATGTGTACACGTTGCGCTTTGGGGCGTTTTCTGTCGCGGGCGCTAGGCCTACCCACACAAGTGAGGTATCATTTTTATCGGGAGACTTGGGGGAACGCTGGGTGGAAGGACATTTGTGGCTCCTCTCAGATTCCAGAACTTTCTGCCACAGAAATGTGAGGAACATGCATTTTTTTAGCCAAATTTTGAGGTTCGCAAAGGATTCTGGGTAACAGAACCTGGTCCGAGCTCCGCACGTCACCCCATCTTGGTCTCCCCTAGGTCTTTAATTTTCAGAAATGCACAGGTTTGGTAGGTTTCCCTAGGTGCCGGCTGAGCTAGAGGCTAAAATCTACAGGTAGGCACTTCGCAAAAAACACCTCTGTTTTCTTTCAAAAATTTGGATGTGTCCACGTTGCGCTTTGGGGCATTTCCTGTCGCGGGCGCTAGGGCTACCCACACAAGTGAGGTATCATTTTTATCGGGAGACTTGGGGGAACGCTGGGTGGAAGGAAATTTGTGGCTCCTCTCAGATTCCAGAACTTTCTGCCACAGAAATGTGAGGAACATGTGTTTTTTTAGCCAAATTTTGAGGTTCGCAAAGGATTCTGGTTAACAGAATCTGATCCGAGCCCCGCAAGTCATCCCATCTTGGATTCCCCTAGGTCTCTAGTTTTCAGAAATGCACATGTTTGGTAGGTTTCCCTAGGTGCCGGCTGAGCTAGAGGCCAAAATCTACAGGTAGGCACTTCGCAAAAAACACCTCTGTTATCTTTCAAAAATGTGGATGTGTCCACGTTGCGCTTTGGGGCGTTTCCTGTCGGGGGCGCTAGGCCTACCCACACAAGTGAGGTATCATTTTTATCGGGAGACTTGGGGGAACGCTGGGAGAAAGAAAATTTGTGGCTCCTCTCAGATTCCAGAACTTTCTGCCACAGAAATGTGAGGAACATGTGTTTTTTTAGCCAAATTATGAGGTTCGCAAAGGATTCTGGGTAACAGAACCTGGTCCGAGTCCCGCAAGTCACCCCATCTTGGTCTCCCCTTGGTCTCTAGTTTTCAGAAATACACAGGTTTTGTAGGTTTCCCTAGGTGCCGGCTGAGCTAGAGGCCAAAATCTACAGGTAGGCACCTCGCAAAAAACACCTCTGTTTTCTTTAAAAAATTTGGATGTGTCCACGTTGCGCTTTGGGGCGTTTCCTGTCGCGGGCGCTAGGCCTACCCACACAAGTGAGGTATCATTTTTATCGGGAGACTTGGGGGAACGCTGGGAGAAAGAAAATTTGTGGCTCCTCTCAGATTCCAGAACTTTCAGCCACAGAAATGTGAGGAACATGTGTTTTTTTAGCCAAATTTTGAGGTTTGCAAAAGATTCTGGGTAACAGAACCTGGTCCGAGCCCCGCAAGTCACCCCATCTTGGATTCCCCTAGGTCTCTAGTTTTCAGAAATGCACAGGTTTGGTAGGTTTCCCTAGGTGCCGGCTGAGCTAGAGGCCAAAATCTACAGGTAGGCTCCTGGCAAAAAACACCTCTGTTTTCTTTCAAAAATTTGGATGTGTCCACGTTGCACTTTGGGGTGTTTCCTGTCGCGGGCGCTAGGCCTACCCACACAAGTGAGGAGTCATTTTTATCGGGAGACTTGGGGGAACGCTGGGTGGAAGGAAATTTGTGGCTCCTCTCAGATTCCAGAACTTTCTGCCACAGAAATGTGAGGAACATGTGTTTTTTTAGCCAGATTTTGAGGTTTGCAAAGGATTCTGGGTAACAGAACCTGGTCCGAGCCCCGCAAGTCACCCCATCTTGGATTCCCCTAGGTGTCTAGTTTTCAGAAATGCACAGGTTTGGTAGGTTTCCCTCGGTGCCGGCTGAGCTAGAGGCCAAAATCTACAGGTAGGCACTTCGCAAAAAACACTTCTGTTTTCTTTCAAAAATGTGGATGTGTCCACTTTGCGCTTTGGGGAGTTTCCTGTCACGGGCGCTAGGCCTACCCACACAAGTGAGGTATCATTTTAATCGGGAGACTTGGGGGAACGCTGGGTGGAAGGAAATTTGTGGCTCCTCTCAGATTCCTGAACTTTCTGCCACAGAAATGTGAGGAACATGTGTTTTTTTAGCCAAATTTTGAGGTTTGCAAATTATTCTGGGTTTCAGAACCTGGTCCGAGCCCCGCAAGTCACCCCATCTTGGATTCCCCTAGGTCTCTAGTTTTCAGAAATGCACAGGTTTGGTAGGTTTCCCTAGGTGCCGGCTGAGCTAGAGGCCAAAATCTACAGGTAGGCACTTCGCAAAAAACACCTCTGTTTTCTTTCAAAAATTTGGATGTGTCCACGTTGCGCTTTGGGGCTCCTCCTGTCGCGGGCGCTAGGCCTACCCACACAAGTGAGGTATCATTTTTATCTGGAAACTCGGGGGAACGCTGGGTGGAATGGAATTTGTGGCTCCTCTCAGATTCCAGAACTTTCTGCCACAGAAATGTGAGGAACACGTGTTGTTTTAGCCAAATTTTGAGGTTCGCAAGGGTTCTGGGTAACAGAACCTGGTCCGAGCCCCGCAAGTCACCCCTCCTTGGATTCCCCTAGGTCTCTAGTTTTCAGAAATGCACAGGTTTGGTAGGTTTCCCTAGGTGCCGGCTGAGCTAGAGGCCAAAATCTACAGGTAGGCACTTCGCAAAAAACACCTCTGTTTTCTTTCAAAAATGTGGATGTGTCCACTTTGCGCTTTGGGGAGTTTCCTGTCACGGGCGCTAGGCCTACCCACACAAGTGAGGTATCATTTTAATCGGGAGACTTGGGGGAACGCTGGGTGGAAGGAAATTTGTGGCTCCTCTCAGATTCCTGAACTTTCTGCCACAGAAATGTGAGGAACATGTGTTTTTTTAGCCAAATTTTGAGGTTCGCAAAGGATTCTGGGTAACAGAACCTGGTCCGAGCCCCGCAAGTTACCCCATCTTGGATTCCCCTAGGTCTCTAGTTTTCAGAAATGCACAGGTTTGTTAGGTTTCGCTAGGTGCCGGCTGAGCTAGAGGCCAAAATCTACAGGTAGGCACTTCGCAAAAAACACCTCTGTTTTCTTTCAAAAATGTGGATGTGTCCACTTTGCGCTTTGGGGAGTTTCCTGTCACGGGCGCTAGGCCTACCCACACAAGTGAGGTATCATTTTAATCGGGAGACTTGGGGGAACGCTGGGTGGAAGGAAATTTGTGGCTCCTCTCAGATTCCTGAACTTTCTGCCACAGAAATGTGAGGAACATGTGTTTTTTTAGCCAAATTTTGAGGTTCGCAAAGGATTCTGGGTAACAGAACCTGGTCCGAGCTCCGCAAGTCACCCCATCTTGGTCTCCCCTAGGTCTTTAATTTTCAGAAATGCACAGGTTTGGTAGGTTTCCCTAGGTGCCGGCTGAGCTAGAGGCCAAAATCTACAGGTAGGCACTTCGCAAAAAACGCCTCTGTTTTCTTTCAAAAATTTGGATGTGTCCACGTTGCGATTTGGGGCATTTCCTGTTGCGGGCGCTAGGGCTACCCACACAAGTGAGGTATCATTTTTATCGGGAGACTTGAGGGAACGCTGGGTGGAAGGAAATTTGTGGCTCCTCTCAGATTCCAGAACTTTCTGCCACAGAAATGTGAGGAACATGTGTTTTTTTAGCCAAATTTTGAGGTTCGCAAAGGATTCTGGTTAACAGAATCTGATCCGAGCCCCGCAAGTCATCCCATCTTGGATTCCCCTAGGTCTCTAGTTTTCAGAAATGCACAGGTTTGGTAGGTTTCCCTAGGTGCCGGCTGAGCTAGAGGCCAAAATCTACAGGGAGGCACTTCGCAAAAAACACCTCTGTTTTCTTTAAAAAATTTGGATGTGTCCACGTTGCGCTTTGGGGCGTTTCCTATCGCGGGCGCTAGGCCTACCCACACAAGTGAGGTATCATTTTTATCGGGAGACTTGGGGGAACGCTGGGAGAAAGAAAATTTGTGGCTCCTCTCAGATTCCAGAACTTTCTGCCACAGAAATGTGAGGAACATGTGTTTTTTTAGCCAAATTTTGAGGTTTGCAAAAGATTCTGGGTAACAGAACCTGGTCCGAGCCCCGCAAGTCACCCCATCTTGGATTCCCCTAGGTCTCTAGTTTTCAGAAATGCACAGGTTTGGTAGGTTTCCCTAGGTGCCGGCTGAGCTAGAGGCCAAAATCTACAGGTAGGCTCTTGGCAAAAAACACCTCTGTTTTCTTTCAAAAATTTGGATGTGTCCACGTTGCACTTTGGGGTGTTTCCTGTCGCGGGCGCTAGGCCTACCCACACAAGTGAGGAGTCATTTTTATCGGGAGACTTGGGGGAACGCTGGGTGGAAGGAAATTTGTGGCTCCTCTCAGATTCCAGAACTTTCTGCCACAGAAATGTGAGGAACATGTGTTTTTTTAGCCAGATTTTGAGGTTTGCAAAGGATTCTGGGTAACAGAACCTGGTCCGAGCCCCGCAAGTCACCCCATCTTGGATTCCCCTAGGTGTCTAGTTTTCAGAAATGCACAGGTTTGGTAGGTTTCCCTCGGTGCCGGCTGAGCTAGAGGCTAAAATCTACAGGTAGGCACTTCGCAAAAAACACCTCTGTTTTCTTTCAAAAATTTGGATGTGTCCACGTTGCGCTTTGGGGCATTTCCTGTCGCGGGCGCTAGGGCTACCCACACAAGTGAGGTATCATTTTTATCGGGAGACTTGGGGGAACGCTGGGTGGAAGGAAATTTGTGGCTCCTCTCAGATTCCAGAACTTTCTGCCACAGAAATGTGAGGAACATGTGTTTTTTTAGCCAAATTTTGAGGTTCGCAAAGGATTCTGGTTAACAGAATCTGATCCGAGCCCCGCAAGTCATCCCATCTTGGATTCCCCTAGGTCTCTAGTTTTCAGAAATGCACAGGTTTGGTAGGTTTCCTTAGGTGCCGGCTGAGCTAGAGGCCAAAATCTACAGGTAGGAACTTCGCAAAAAACACCTCTGTTTTCTTTCAAAAATTTGGATGTGTCCATGTAGCGCTTTGGGGCGTTTCCTGTCGCGGGCGCTAGGCCTACCCACACAAGTGATGTATCATTTTTATCGGGAGACTTGGGGGAAAGCTGGGTGAAAGGAAATTTGAGGCTCCTCTCAGATTCCAGAACTTTCTGCCACAGAAATGTGAGGAACATGTGTTTTCTTAGCCAAATTTTGAGGTTTGCAAAGGATTCTGGGTAACAGAACCTGGTCCGAGCACCGCAAGTCACCCCATCTTGGATTCCCCTAGGTCTCTACTTTTCAGAAATGCACAGGTTTGGTAGGTTTCCCTAGGTGCCGGCTGAGCTAGAGGCTAAAATCTACAGGTAAGCACTTCGCAAAAAACACCTCTGTTTTCTCTCAAAAATGTGGATGTGTCCACGTTGCGCTTTGGGACCTTTCCTGTTGCGGGCGCTAGGCCTACCCACACAAGTGAGGTATCATTTTTATCGGGAGACTTGGGGGAACGCTGGGTGGAAGGAAATTTGTGGCTCCTCTCAGATTCCAGAACTTTCGGCCACAGAAATGTGAGGAACATGTGTTTTTTTAGCCAAATTTTGAGGTTCGCAAAGGATTCTAGGTAACAGAACCTGGTCCGAGCCCCGCAAGTCACCCCATCTTGGATTCCCCTAGGTCTCTAGTTTTCAGAAATGCACAGGTTTGGTAGGTTTCCCTAGGTGCCGGCTGAGCTAGAGGCCAAAATCTACAGGTAGGCTCTTGGCAAAAAACACCTCTGTTTTCTTTCAAAAATTTGGATGTGTCCACGTTGCACTTTGGGGTGTTTCCTGTCGCGGGCGCTAGGCCTACCCACACAAGTGAGGAGTCATTTTTATCGGGAGACTTGGGGGAACGCTGGGTGGAAGGAAATTTGTGGCTCCTCTCAGATTCCAGAACTTTCTGCCACAGAAATGTGAGGAACATGTGTTTTTTTAGCCAGATTTTGAGGTTTGCAAAGGATTCTGGGTAACAGAACCTGGTCCGAGCCCCGCAAGTCACCCCATCTTGGATTCCCCTAGGTGTCTAGTTTTCAGAAATGCACAGGTTTGGTAGGTTTCCCTCGGTGCCGGCTGAGCTAGAGGCTAAAATCTACAGGTAGGCACTTCGCAAAAAACACCTCTGTTTTCTTTCAAAAATTTGGATGTGTCCACGTTGCGCTTTGGGGCATTTCCTGTCGCGGGCGCTAGGGCTACCCACACAAGTGAGGTATCATTTTTATCGGGAGACTTGGGGGAACGCTGGGTGGAAGGAAATTTGTGGCTCCTCTCAGATTCCAGAACTTTCTGCCACAGAAATGTGAGGAACATGTGTTTTTTTAGCCAAATTTTGAGGTTCGCAAAGGATTCTGGTTAACAGAATCTGATCCGAGCCCCGCAAGTCATCCCATCTTGGATTCCCCTAGGTCTCTAGTTTTCAGAAATGCACAGGTTTGGTAGGTTTCCCTAGGTGCCGGCTGAGCTAGAGGCCAAAATCTACAGGTAGGAACTTCGCAAAAAACACCTCTGTTTTCTTTCAAAAATTTGGATGTGTCCATGTAGCGCTTTGGGGCGTTTCCTGTCGCGGGCGCTAGGCCTACCCACACAAGTGATGTATCATTTTTATCGGGAGACTTGGTGGAAAGCTGGGTGAAAGGAAATTTGAGGCTCCTCTCAGATTCCAGAACTTTCTGCCACAGAAATGTGAGGAACATGTGTTTTCTTAGCCAAATTTTGAGGTTTGCAAAGGATTCTGGGTAACAGAACCTGGTCCGAGCACCGCAAGTCACCCCATCTTGGATTCCCCTAGGTCTCTACTTTTCAGAAATGCACAGGTTTGGTAGGTTTCCCTAGGTGCCGGCTGAGCTAGAGGCTAAAATCTACAGGTAAGCACTTCGCAAAAAACACCTCTGTTTTCTCTCAAAAATGTGGATGTGTCCACGTTGCGCTTTGGGACCTTTCCTGTTGCGGGCGCTAGGCCTACCCACACAAGTGAGGTATCATTTTTATCGGGAGACTTGGGGGAACGCTGGGTGGAAGGAAATTTGTGGCTCCTCTCAGATTCCAGAACTTTCGGCCACAGAAATGTGAGGAACATGTGTTTTTTTAGCCAAATTTTGAGGTTCGCAAAGGATTCTAGGTAACAGAACCTGGTCCGAGCCCCGCAAGTCACCCCATCTTGGATTCCCCTAGGTCTCTAGTTTTCAGAAATGCACAGGTTTGGTAGGTTTCCCTAGGTGCCGGCTGAGCTAGAGGCCAAAATCTACAGGTAGGCACTTCGCAAAAAACACCCTGTTTTCTTTCAAAAATTTGGATGTGTCCATGTTGCGCTTTGGGGCCTTTCCTGTCGCGGGCGCTAGGCCTACCCACACAAGTGAGGTATCATTTTTATCGGGAAACTTGGGGGAACGCTGGGTGGAAAGGAATTTGCGGCTCCTCTCAGATTCCAGAACTTTCTGCCACAGAAATGTGAGGAACATGTGTTGTTTTAGCCAAATTTTGAGGTTCGCAAAGGGTTCTGGGTAACAGAACCTGGTCCGAGCCCCGCAAGTCACCCCTCCTTGGATTCCCCTAGGTCTCTAGTTTTCAGAAATGCACAGGTTTGGTAGGTTTCCCTAGGTGCCGGCTGAGCTAGAGGCCAAAATCTACAGGTAGGCACTTCGCAAAAAACACCTCTGTTTTCTTTCAAAAATGTGGATGTGTCCACGTTGCGCTTTGGGGCCTCTCCTGTCGCGGGCGCTAGGCCTACCCACACAAGTGAGGTATCATTTTTATCTGGAAACTCGGGGGAACGCTGGGTGGAATGGAATTTGTGGCTCCTCTCAGATTCCAGAACTTTCTGCCACAGAAATGTGAGGAACATGTGTTGTTTTAGCCAAATTTTGAGGTTCGCAAGGGTTCTGGGTAACAGAACCTGGTCCGAGCCCCGCAAGTCACCCCTCCTTGGATTCCCCTTGGTCTCTAGTTTTCAGAAATGCACAGGTTTGGTAGGTTTCCCTAGGTGCCGGCTGAGCTAGAGGCCAAAATCTACAGGAAGGCACTTCGCAAAAAACACCTCTGTTTTCTTTAAAAAATTTGGATGTGTCCACGTTGCGCTTTGGGGCGTTTCCTGTCGCGGGCGCTAGGCCTACCCACTCAAGTGAGGTATCATTTTTATCGGGAGACTTGGGGGAACGCTGGGTGGAAGGACATTTGTGGCTCCTCTCAGATTCCAGAACTTTCTGCCACAGAAATGTGAGGAACATGTATTTTTTTAGCCAAATTTTGAGGTTCGCAAAGGATTCTGGGTAACAGAACGTGGTCTGATCTCCGCAAGTCACCCCATTTTGGTCTCCCCTAGGTCTCTAATTTTCAGAAATGCACAGGTTTGGTAGGTTTCCCTAGGTGCCGGCTGAGCTAGAGGCCAAAATCTACAGGTGGGCACTTCGCAAAAAACACCTCTGTTTTCTTTCAAAAATTTGGATGTGTCCACGTTGCGCTTTGGGGCATTTCCTGTTGCGGGCGCTAGGCCTACCCACTCAATTGAGGTATCATTTTTATTGGGAGAATTGGGGGAACGCTGGGTGAAAGGAAATTTGTGGCTCCTCTCAGATTCCAGAACTTTCTGCCACAGAAATGTGAGGAACATGTGTTTTTTTAGCCAAATTTTGAGGTTTGCAAAGGATTCTGGGTAACAGAACCTGGTCCGAGCCCCGCAAGTCACCCCATCTTGGATTCCCCTAGGTCTCTAGTTTTCAGAAATGCACAGGTTTGGTAGGTTTCCCTAGGTGCCGGCTGAGCTAGAGGCCAAAATCTACAGGTAGGCACTTCGCAAAAAACACCTCTGTTTTCTTTCAAAAATGTGGATGTGTCCACGTTGCGCTTTGGGGCCTCTCCTGTCGCGGGCGCTAGGCCTACCCACACAAGTGAGGTATCATTTTTATCTGGAAACTCGGGGGAACGCTGGGTGGAATGGAATTTGTGGCTCCTCTCAGATTCCAGAACTTTCTGCCACAGAAATGTGAGGAACATGTGTTGTTTTAGCCAAATTTTGAGGTTCGCAAGGGTTCTGGGTAACAGAACCTGGTCCGAGCCCCGCAAGTCACCCCTCCTTGGATTCCCCTAGGTCTCTAGTTTTCAGAAATGCACAGGTTTGGTAGGTTTCCCTAGGTGCCGGCTGAGCTAGAGGCCAAAATCTACAGGAAGGCACTTCGCAAAAAACACCTCTGTTTTCTTTAAAAAATTTGGATGTGTCCACGTTGCGCTTTGGGGCGTTTCCTGTCGCGGGCGCTAGGCCTACCCACTCAAGTGAGGTATCATTTTTATCGGGAGACTTGGGGGAACGCTGGGTGGAAGGACATTTGTGGCTCCTCTCAGATTCCAGAACTTTCTGCCACAGAAATGTGAGGAACGTGTATTTTTTTAGCCAAATTTTGAGGTTCGCAAAGGATTCTGGGTAACAGAACCTGGTCTGAGCTCCGCAAGTCACCCCATTTTGGTCTCCCCTAGGTCTCTAATTTTCAGAAATGCAGAGGTTTGGTAGGTTTCCCTAGGTGCAGGCTGAGCTAGAGGCCAAAATCTACAGGTGGGCACTTCGCAAAAAACACCTCTGTTTTCTTTCAAAAATTTGGATGTGTCCACGTTGCGCTTTGGGGCATTTCCTGTTGCGGGCGCTAGGCCTACCCACTCAATTGAGGTATCATTTTTATTGGGAGACTTGGGGGAACGCTGGGTGAAAGGAAATTTGTGGCTCCTCTCAGATTCCAGAACTTTCTGCCACAGAAATGTGAGGAACATGTGTTTTTTTAGCCAAATTTTGAGGTTTGCAAAGGATTCTGGGTAACAGAACCTGGTCCGAGCCCCGCAAGTCACCCCATCTTGGATTCCCCTAGGTCTCTAGTTTTCAGAAATGCACAGGTTTGGTAGGTTTCCCTAAGTGCCGGCTGAGCTAGAGGCCAAAATCTACAGGTAGGCACTTCGCAAAAAACACCTCTGATTTTTTAAAAAAATTTGGATGTATCCACGTTGCGCTTTGGGGCGTTTCCTGTCGCGGGCGCTAGGCCTACCCACACAAGTGAGGTATCATTTTTATTGGGAGACTTGGGGGAACACTGTGTGAAAGGAAATTTGTGGCTCCTCTCAGATTCCAGAACTTTCTGCCACAGAAATGTGAGGAACATGTGTTTTTTTAGCCAAATTTTGAGGTTTGCAAAAGATTCTGGGTAACAGAACCTGGTCCGAGCCCCGCAAGTCACCCCATCTTGGATTCCCCTAGGTCTCTAGTTTTCAGAAATGCACAGGTTTGGTAGGTTTCCCTAGGTGCCGGCTGAGCTAGAGGCCAAAATCTACAGGTAGGCACATCGCAAAAAACACCTCTGTTTTCTTTCAAAAATGTGGATGTGTCCACGTAGCGCTTTGGGGAGTTTCCTGTCACGGGCGCTAGGCCTACCCACACAAGTGAGGTATCATTTTAATCGGGAGACTTGGGGGAATGCTGGGTGGAAGGAAATTTGTGGCTCCTCTCAGATTCCTGAACTTTCTGCCACAGAAATGTGAGGAACATGTGTTTTTTTAGCCAAATTTTGAGGTTTGCAAAGGATTCTGGGTAACAGAACCTGGTCCGAGCCCCGCAAGTCACCCCATCTTGGATTCCCCTAGGTCTCTATTTTTCAGAAATTCACAGGTTTGGTAGGTTTCCTTAGGTGCCGGCTGAGCTAGAGGCCAAAATCTACAGGTAGGCACTTCGCAAAAAACACCTCTGTTTTCTTTCAAAAATTTGGATGTGTCCACGTTGCGCTTTGGGGCTCCTCCTGTCGCGGGCGCTAGGCCTACCCACACAAGTGAGGTATCATTTTTATCTGGAAACTCGGGGGAACGCTGGGTGGAATGGAATTTGTGGCTCCTCTCAGATTCCAGAACTTTCTGCCACAGAAATGTGAGGAACATGTGTTGTTTTAGCCAAATTTTGAGGTTCGCAAGGGTTCTGGGTAACAGAACCTGGTCCGAGCCCCGCAAGTCACCCCTCCTTGGATTCCCCTAGGTCTCTAGTTTTCAGAAATGCACAGGTTTGGTAGGTTTCCCTAGGTGCCGGCTGAGCTAGAGGCCAAAATCTACAGGTAGGCACTTCGCAAAAAACACCTCTGTTTTCTTTCAAAAATGTGGATGTGTCCACTTTGCGCTTTGGGGAGTTTCCTGTCACGGGCGCTAGGCCTACCCACACAAGTGAGGAATCATTTTAATCGGGAGACTTGGGGGAACGCTGGGTGGAAGGAAATTTGTGGCTCCTCTCAGATTCCTGAACTTTCTGCCACAGAAATGTGAGGAACATGTGTTTTTTTAGCCAAATTTTGAGGTTCGCAAAGGATTCTGGGTAACAGAACCTGGTCCGAGCCCCGCAAGTTACCCCATCTTGGATTCCCCTAGGTCTCTAGTTTTCAGAAATGCACAGGTTTGTTAGGTTTCGCTAGGTGCCGGCTGAGCTAGAGGCCAAAATCTACAGGTAGGCACTTCGCAAAAAACACCTCTGTTTTCTTTCAAAAATGTGGATGTGTCCACTTTGCGCTTTGGGGAGTTTCCTGTCACGGGCGCTAGGCCTACCCACACAAGTGAGGTATCATTTTAATCGGGAGACTTGGGGGAACGCTGGGTGGAAGGAAATTTGTGGCTCCTCTCAGATTCCTGAACTTTCTGCCACAGAAATGTGAGGAACATGTGTTTTTTTAGCCAAATTTTGAGGTTCGCAAAGGATTCTGGGTAACAGAACCTGGTCCGAGCTCCGCAAGTCACCCCATCTTGGTCTCCCCTAGGTCTTTAATTTTCAGAAATGCACAGGTTTGGTAGGTTTCCCTAGGTGCCGGCTGAGCTAGAGGCCAAAATCTACAGGTAGGCACTTCGCAAAAAACACCTCTGTTTTCTTTCAAAAATTTGGATGTGTCCACGTTGCGATTTGGGGCATTTCCTGTTGCGGGCGCTAGGGCTACCCACACAAGTGAGGTATCATTTTTATCGGGAGACTTGGGGGAACGCTGGGTGGAAGGAAATTTGTGGCTCCTCTCAGATTCCAGAACTTTCTGCCACAGAAATGTGAGGAACATGTGTTTTTTTAGCCAAATTTTGAGGTTCGCAAAGGATTCTGGTTAACAGAATCTGATCCGAGCCCCGCAAGTCATCCCATCTTGGATTCCCCTAGGTCTCTAGTTTTCAGAAATGCACAGGTTTGGTAGGTTTCCCTAGGTGCCGGCTGAGCTAGAGGCCAAAATCTACAGGGAGGCACTTCGCAAAAAACACCTCTGTTTTCTTTCAAAAATGTGGATGTGTCCACGTTGCGCTTTGGGGCGTTTCCTGTCGGGGCGCTAGGCCTACCCACACAAGTGAGGTATCATTTTTATCGGGAGACTTGGGGGAACGCTGGGAGAAAGAAAATTTGTGGCTCCTCTCAGATTCCAGAACTTTCTGCCACAGAAATGTGAGGAACATGTGTTTTTTTAGCCAAATTATGAGGTTCGCAAAGGATTCTGGGTAACAGAACCTGGTCCGAGCCCCGCAAGTCACCCCATCTTGGTCTCCCCTTGGTCTCTAGTTTTCAGAAATGCACAGGTTTTGTAGGTTTCCCTAGGTGCCGGCTGAGCTAGAGGCCAAAATCTACAGGTAGGCACCTCGCAAAAAACACCTCTGTTTTCTTTAAAAAATTTGGATGTGTCCACGTTGCGCTTTGGGGCGTTTCCTATCGCGGGCGCTAGGCCTACCCACACAAGTGAGGTATCATTTTTATCGGGAGACTTGGGGGAACGCTGGGAGAAAGAACATTTGTGGCTCCCCTCAGATTCCAGAACTTTCTGCCACAGAAATGTGAGGAACATGTGTTTTTTTAGCCAAATTTTGAGGTTTGCAAAAGATTCTGGGTAACAGAACCTGGTCCGAGCCCCGCAAGTCACCCCATCTTGGATTCCCCTAGGTCTCTAGTTTTCAGAAATGCACAGGTTTGGTAGGTTTCCCTAGGTGCCGGCTGAGCTAGAGGCCAAAATCTACAGGTAGGCTCTTGGCAAAAAACACCTCTGTTTTCTTTCAAAAATTTGGATGTGTCCACGTTGCACTTTGGGGTGTTTCCTGTCGCGGGCGCTAGGCCTACCCACACAAGTGAGGAGTCATTTTTATCGGGAGACTTGGGGGAACGCTGGGTGGAAGGACATTTGTGGCTCCTCTCAGATTCCAGAACTTTCTGCCACAGAAATGTGAGGAACATGTGTTTTTTTAGCCAGATTTTGAGGTTTGCAAAGGATTCTGGGTAACAGAACCTGGTCCGAGCCCCGCAAGTCACCCCATCTTGGATTCCCCTAGGTGTCTAGTTTTCAGAAATGCACAGGTTTGGTAGGTTTCCCTCGGTGCCGGCTGAGCTAGAGGCCAAAATCTACAGGTAGGCACTTCGCAAAAAACACCTCTGTTTTCTTTCAAAAATGTGGATGTGTCCACTTTGCGCTTTGGGGAGTTTCCTGTCACGGGCGCTAGGCCTACCCACACAAGTGAGGTATCATTTTAATCGGGAGACTTGGGGGAACGCTGGGTGGAAGGAAATTTGTGGCTCCTCTCAGATTCCTGAACTTTCTGCCACAGAAATGTGAGGAACATGTGTTTTTTTAGCCAAATTTTGAGGTTTGCAAATTATTCTGGGTTTCAGAACCTGGTCCGAGCCCCGCAAGTCACCCCATCTTGGATTCCCCTAGGTCTCTAGTTTTCAGAAATGCACAGGTTTGGTAGGTTTCCCTAGGTGCCGGCTGAGCTAGAGGCCAAAATCTACAGGTAGGCACTTCGCAAAAAACACCTCTGTTTTCTTTCAAAAATTTGGATGTGTCCACGTTGCGCTTTGGGGCTCCTCCTGTCGCAGGCGCTAGGCCTACCCACACAAGTGAGGTATCATTTTTATCTGGAAACTCGGGGGAACGCTGGGTGGAATGGAATTTGTGGCTCCTCTCAGATTCCAGAACTTTCTGCCACAGAAATGTGAGGAACACGTGTTGTTTTAGCCAAATTTTGAGGTTCGCAAGGGTTCTGGGTAACAGAACCTGGTCCGAGCCCCGCAAGTCACCCCTCCTTGGATTCCCCTAGGTCTCTAGTTTTCAGAAATGCACAGGTTTGGTAGGTTTCCCTAGGTGCCGGCTGAGCTAGAGGCCAAAATCTACAGGTAGGCACTTCGCAAAAAACTCCTCTGTTTTCTTTCAAAAATGTGGATGTGTCCACTTTGCGCTTTGGGGAGTTTCCTGTCACGGGCGCTAGGCCTACCCACACAAGTGAGGTATCATTTTAATCGGGAGACTTGGGGGAACGCTGGGTGGAAGGAAATTTGTGGCTCCTCTCAGATTCCTGAACTTTCTGCCACAGAAATGTGAGGAACATGTGTTTTTTTAGCCAAATTTTGAGGTTCGCAAAGGATTCTGGGTAACAGAACCTGGTCCGAGCTCCGCAAGTCACCCCATCTTGGTCTCCCCTAGGTCTTTAATTTTCAGAAATGCACAGGTTTGGTAGGTTTCCCTAGGTGCCGGCTGAGCTAGAGGCCAAAATCTACAGGTAGGCACTTCGCAAAAAACACCTCTGTTTTCTTTCAAAAATTTGGATGTGTCCACGTTGCGCTTTGGGGCATTTCCTGTCGCGGGCGCTAGGGCTACCCACACAAGTGAGGTATCATTTTTATCGGGAGACTTGGGGGAACGCTGGGTGGAAGGAAATTTGTGGCTCCTCTCAGATTCCAGAACTTTCTGCCACAGAAATGTGAGGAACATGTGTTTTTTTAGCCAAATTTTGAGGTTCGCAAAGGATTCTGATTAACAGAATCTGATCCGAGCCCCGCAAGTCATCCCATCTTGGATTCCCCTAGGTCTCTAGTTTTCAGAAATGCACAGGTTTGGTAGGTTTCCCTAGGTGCCGGCTGAGCTAGAGGCCAAAATCTACAGGTAGGAACTTCGCAAAAAACACCTCTGTTTTCTTTCAAAAATTTGGATGTGTCCATGTAGCGCTTTGGGGCGTTTCCTGTCGCGGGCGCTAGGCCTACCCACACAAGTGATGTATCATTTTTATCGGGAGACTTGGGGGAAAGCTGGGTGAAAGGAAATTTGAGGCTCCTCTCAGATTCCAGAACTTTCTGCCACAGAAATGTGAGGAACATGTGTTTTCTTAGCCAAATTTTGAGGTTTGCAAAGGATTCTGGGTAACAGAACCTGGTCCGAGCACCGCAAGTCACCCCATCTTGGATTCCCCTAGGTCTCTACTTTTCAGAAATGCACAGGTTTGGTAGGTTTCCCTAGGTGCCGGCTGAGCTAGAGGCTAAAATCTACAGGTAAGCACTTCGCAAAAAACACCTCTGTTTTCTCTCAAAAATGTGGATGTGTCCACGTTGCGCTTTGGGACCTTTCCTGTTGCGGGCGCTAGGCCTACCCACACAAGTGAGGTATCATTTTTATCGGGAGACTTGGGGGAACGCTGGGTGGAAGGAAATTTGTGGCTCCTCTCAGATTCCAGAACTTTCGGCCACAGAAATGTGAGGAACATGTGTTTTTTTAGCCAAATTTTGAGGTTCGCAAAGGATTCTAGGTAACAGAACCTGGTCCGAGCCCCGCAAGTCACCCCATCTTGGATTCCCCTAGGTCTCTAGTTTTCAGAAATGCACAGGTTTGGTAGGTTTCCCTAGGTGCCGGCTGAGCTAGAGGCCAAAATCTACAGGTAGGCACTTCGCAAAAAACACCCTGTTTTCTTTCAAAAATTTGGATGTGTCCATGTTGCGCTTTGGGGCCTTTCCTGTCGCGGGCGCTAGGCCTACCCACACAAGTGAGGTATCATTTTTATCGGGAAACTTGGGGGAACGCTGGGTGGAAAGGAATTTGTGGCTCCTCTCAGATTCCAGAACTTTCTGCCACAGAAATGTGAGGAACATGTGTTTTTTTAGCCAAATTTTGAGGTTTGCAAAAGATTCTGGGTAACAGAACCTGGTCCGAGCCCCGCAAGTCACCCCATCTTGGATTCCCCTAGGTCTCTAGTTTTCAGAAATGCACAGGTTTGGTAGGTTTCCCTAGGTGCCGGCTGAGCTAGAGGCCAAAATCTACAGGTAGGCTCCTGGCAAAAAACACCTCTGTTTTCTTTCAAAAATTTGGATGTGTCCACGTTGCACTTTGGGGTGTTTCCTGTCGCGGGCGCTAGGCCTACCCACACAAGTGAGGAGTCATTTTTATCGGGAGACTTGGGGGAACGCTGGGTGGAAGGAAATTTGTGGCTCCTCTCAGATTCCAGAACTTTCTGCCACAGAAATGTGAGGAACATGTGTTTTTTTAGCCAGATTTTGAGGTTTGCAAAGGATTCTGGGTAACAGAACCTGGTCCGAGCCCCGCAAGTCACCCCATCTTAGATTCCCCTAGGTGTCTAGTTTTCAGAAATGCACAGGTTTGGTAGGTTTCCCTCGGTGCCGGCTGAGCTAGAGGCCAAAATCTACAGGTAGGCACTTCGCAAAAAACACTTCTGTTTTCTTTCAAAAATGTGGATGTGTCCACTTTGCGCTTTGGGGAGTTTCCTGTCACGGGCGCTAGGCCTACCCACACAAGTGAGGTATCATTTTAATCGGGAGACTTGGGGGAACGCTGGGTGGAAGGAAATTTGTGGCTCCTCTCAGATTCCTGAACTTTCTGCCACAGAAATGTGAGGAACATGTGTTTTTTTAGCCAAATTTTGAGGTTTGCAAATTATTCTGGGTTTCAGAACCTGGTCCGAGCCCCGCAAGTCACCCCATCTTGGATTCCCCTAGGTCTCTAGTTTTCAGAAATGCACAGGTTTGGTAGGTTTCCCTAGGTGCCGGCTGAGCTAGAGGCCAAAATCTACAGGTAGGCACTTCGCAAAAAACACCTCTGTTTTCTTTCAAAAATTTGGATGTGTCCACGTTGCGCTTTGGGGCTCCTCCTGTCGCGGGCGCTAGGCCTACCCACACAAGTGAGGTATCATTTTTATCTGGAAACTCGGGGGAACGCTTGGTGGAATGGAATTTGTGGCTCCTCTCAGATTCCAGAACTTTCTGCCACAGAAATGTGAGGAACATGTGTTGTTTTAGCCAAATTTTGAGGTTCGCAAGGGTTCTGGGTAACAGAACCTGGTCCGAGCCCCGCAAGTCACCCCTCCTTGGATTCCCCTAGGTCTCTAGTTTTCAGAAATGCACAGGTTTGGTAGGTTTCCCTAGGTGCCGGCTGAGCTAGAGGCCAAAATCTACAGGTGGGCACTTCGCAAAAAACACCTCTGTTTTCTTTCAAAAATTTGGATGTGTCCACGTTGCGCTTTGGGGCATTTCCTGTTGCGGGTGCTAGGCCTACCCACTCAATTGTGGTATCATTTTTATTGGGAGACTTGGGGGAACGCTGGGTGAAAGGAAATTTGTGGCTCCTCTCAGATTCCAGAACTTTCTGCCACAGAAATGTGAGGAACATGTGTTTTTTTAGCCAAATTTTGAGGTTTGCAAAGGATTCTGGGTAACAGAACCTGGTCCGAGCCCCGCAAGTCACCCCATCTTGGATTCCCCTAGGTCTCTAGTTTTCAGAAATGCACAGGTTTGGTAGGTTTCCCTAGGTGCCGGCTGAGCTAGAGGCCAAAATCTACAGGTAGGCACTTCGCAAAAAACACCTCTGATTTTTTTTAAAAATTTGGATGTATCCACGTTGCGCTTTGGGGCGTTTCCTGTCGCGGGCGCTAGGCCTACCCACACAAGTGAGGTATCATTTTTATTGGGAGACTTGGGGGAACACTGTGTGAAAGGAAATTTGTGGCTCCTCTCAGATACCAGAACTTTCTGCCACAGAAATGTGAGGAACATGTGTTTTTTTAGCCAAATTTTGAGGTTTGCAAAAGATTCTGGGTAACAGAACCTGGCCCGAGCCCCGCAAGTCACCCCATCTTGGATTCCCCTAGGTCTCTAGTTTTCAGAAATGCACAGGTTTGGTAGGTTTCCCTAGGTGCCGGCTGAGCTAGAGGCCAAAATCTACAGGTAGGCACATCGCAAAAAACACCTCTGTTTTCTTTAAAAAATGTGGATGTGTCCACGTAGCGCTTTGGGGAGTTTCCTGTCACGGGCGCTAGGCCTACCCACACAAGTGAGGTATCATTTTAATCGGGAGACTTGGGGGAATGCTGGGTGGAAGGAAATTTGTGGCTCCTCTCAGATTCCTGAACTTTCTGCCACAGAAATGTGAGGAACATGTGTTTTTTTAGCCAAATTTTGAGGTTTGCAAAGGATTCTGGGTAACAGAACCTGGTCCGAGCCCCGCAAGTCACCCCATCTTGGATTCCCCTAGGTCTCTATTTTTCAGAAATGCACAGGTTTGGTAGGTTTCCTTAGGTGCCGGCTGAGCTAGAGGCCAAAATCTACAGGTAGGCACTTCGCAAAAAACACCTCTGTTTTCTTTCAAAAATTTGGATGTGTCGACGTTGCGCTTTGGGGCCTTTCCTGTCACGGGCGCTAGGCCTACCCACACAAGTGAGGTATCATTTTTATCGGGAGACTTGGGGGAACGCTGGGTGGAAGGGAATTTGTGGCTCCTCTCAGATTCCAGAACTTTCTGCCACAGAAATGTGAGGAACATGTGTTGTTTTAGCCAAATTTTGAGGTTCGCAAGGGTTGTGGGTAACAGAACCTGGCCGAGCCCCGCAAGTCACCCCTCCTTGGATTCCCCTATGTCTCTAGTTTTCAGAAATGCACAGGTTTGGTAGGTTTCCCTAGGGGCCGGCTGAGCTAGAGGCCAAAATCTACAGGTAGGCACTTCGCAAAAAACACCTCTAATTTCTTTCAAAAATGTGGATGTGTCCACGTTGCGCTTTGGGGATTTTCCTGTCACGGGCGCTAGGCCTACCCACACAAGTGAGGTATCATTTTTATCGGGAGACTTGGGGAAACGCTGGGTGGAAGGAAATTTGTGGCTCCTCTCAGATTCCAGAACTTTCTGCCACAGAAATGTGAGGAACATGTGTTTTTTTAGCCAAATTTTGAGGTTCGCAAAGGATTGTGGGTAACAGAACCTGGTCCGAGCCCCGCAAGTCACCCCATCTTGGATTCCCCTAGGTCTCTAGTTTTCAGAAATGCACAGGTTTGGTAGGTTTCCCTAGGTGCCGGCTGAGCTAGAGGCCAAAATCTACAGGTAGGAACTTCGCAAAAAACACCTCTGTTTTCTTTCAAAAATTTGGATGTGTCCATCTAGCGCTTTGGGGCGTTTCCTGTCGCGGGCGCTAGGCCTACCCACACAAGTGATGTATCATTTTTATCGGGAGACTTGGGGGAAAGCTGGGTGAAAGGAAATTTGAGGCTCCTCTCAGATTCCAGAACTTTCTGCCACAGAAATGTGAGGAACATGTGTTTTCTTAGCCAAATTTTGAGGTTTGCAAAGGATTCTGGGTAACAGAACCTGGTCCGAGCACCGCAAGTCACCCCATCTTGGATTCCCCTAGGTCTCTACTTTTCAGAAATGCACAGGTTTGGTAGGTTTCCCTAGGTGCCGGCTGAGCTAGAGGCTAAAATCTACAGGTAAGCACTTCGCAAAAAACACCTCTGTTTTCTCTCAAAAATGTGGATGTGTCCACGTTGCGCTTTGGGACCTTTCCTGTTGCGGGCGCTAGGCCTACCCACACAAGTGAGGTATCATTTTTATCGGGAGACTTGGGGGAACGCTGGGTGGAAGGAAATTTGTGGCTCCTCTCAGATTCCAGAACTTTCGGCCACAGAAATGTGATGAACATGTGTTTTTTTAGCCAAATTTTGAGGTTCGCAAAGGATTCTAGGTAACAGAACTTGGTCCGAGCCCCGCAATTCACCCCATCTTGGATTCCCCTAGGTCTCTAGTTTTCAGAAATGCACAGGTTTGGTAGGTTTCCCTAGGTGCCGGCTGAGCTAGAGTCCAAAACCTAAAGGTAGGCACTTCGCAAAAAACACCCTGTTTTCTTTCAAAAATTTGGATGTGTCCATGTTGCGCTTTGGGGCCTTTCCTGTTGCGGGCGCTAGGCCTACCCACACAAGTGAGGTATCATTTTTATCGGGAAACTTGGGGGAACGCTGGGTGGAAAGGAATTTGTGGCTCCTCTCAGATTCCAGAACTTTCTGCCACAGAAATGTGAGGAACATGTGTTGTTTTAGCCAAATTTTGAGGTTCGCAAAGGGTTCTGGGTAACAGAACCTGGTCCGAGCCCCGCAAGTCACCCCTCCTTGGATTCCCCTAGGTCTCTAGTTTTCAGAAATGCACAGGTTTGGTAGGTTTCCCTAGGTGCCGGCTGAGCTAGAGGCCAAAATCTACAGGTAGGCACTTCGCAAAAAACACCTCTGTTTTCTTTAAAAAATGTGGATGTGTCCACGTTGCGCTTTGGGGAGTTTCCTGTCGCGGGCGCTAGGCCTACCCACACAAGTGAGGTATCATTTTTATTGGGAGACTTGGGGGAACACTGTGTGAAAGGAAATTTGTGGCTCCTCTCAGATTCCAGAACTTTCTGCCACAGAAATGTGAGAAACATGTGTTTTTTTAGCCAAATTTTGAGGTTTGCAAAAGATTCTGGGTAACAGAACCTGGTCCGAGCCCCGCAAGTCACCCCATCTTGGATTCCCCTAGGTCTCTAGTTTTCAGAAATGCACAGGTTTGGTAGGTTTCCCTAGGTGCCGGCTGAGCTAGAGGCCAAAATCTACAGGTAGGCACTTCGCAAAAAACACCTCTGTTTTCTTTCAAAAATGTGGATGTGTCCACGTTGCGCTTTGGGGAGTTTCCTGTCACGGGCGCTAGGCCTACCCACACAAGTGAGGTATCATTTTAATCGGGAGACTTGGGGGAATGCTGGGTGGAAGGAAATTTGTGGCTCCTCTCAGATTCCAGAACTTTCTGCCACAGAAATGTGAGGAACATGTGTTTTTTTAGCCAAATTTTGAGGTTCGCAAAGGATTGTGGGTAACAGAACCTGGTCCGAGCCCCGCAAGTCACCCCATCTTGGATTCCCCTAGGTCTCTAGTTTTCAGAAATGCACAGGTTTGGTAGGTTTCCCTAGGTGCCGGCTGAGCTAGAGGCCAAAATCTACAGGTAGGAACTTCGCAAAAAACACCTCTGTTTTCTTTCAAAAATTTGGATGTGTCCATCTAGCGCTTTGGGGCGTTTCCTGTCGCGGGCGCTAGGCCTACCCACACAAATGAGGTATCATTTTTATTGGGAGACTTGGGGGAAGGCTGGGTGGAAGGGAATTTGTGGCTCCTCTCAGATTCCAGAACTTTCTGCCACAGAAATGTGAGGAACATGTGTTGTTTTAGCCAAATTTTGAGGTTCGCAAGGGTTGTGGGTAACAGAACCTGGTCCGAGCCCCGCAAGTCACCCCTCCTTGGATTCCCCTATGTCTCTAGTTTTCAGAAATGCACAGGTTTGGTAGGTTTCCCTAGGGGCCGGCTGAGCTAGAGGCCAAAATCTACAGGTAGGCACTTCGCAAAAAACAACTCTAATTTCTTTAAAAAATGTGGATGTGTCCACGTTGAGCTTTGGGGATTTTCCTGTCACGGGCGCTAGGCCTACCCACACAAGTGAGGTATCATTTTTATCGGGAGACTTGGGGAAACGCTGGGTGGAAGGAAATTTGTGGCTCCTCTCAGATTCCAGAACTTTCTGCCACAGAAATGTGAGGAACATGTGTTTTTTTAGCCAAATTTTGAGGTTCGCAAAGGATTGTGGGTAACAGAACCTGGTCCGAGCCCCGCAAGTCACCCCATCTTGGATTCCCCTAGGTCTCTAGTTTTCAGAAATGCACAGGTTTGGTAGGTTTCCCTAGGTGCCGGCTGAGCTAGAGGCCAAAATCTACAGGTAGGAACTTCGCAAAAAACACCTCTGTTTTCTTTCAAAAATTTGGATGTGTCCACGTTGCGCTTTGGGGCGTTTCCTGTCGCGGGCGTTAGGCCTACCCACACAAGTGAGGTATCATTTTTATCGGGAGACTTGGGGGAAAGCTGGGTGAAAGGAAATTTGAGGCTCCTCTCAGATTCCAGAACTTTCTGCCACAGAAATATGAGGAACATGTGTTTTCTTAGCCAAATTTTCAGGTTTGCAAAGGATTCTGGGTAACAGAACCTGGTCCGAGCCCCGCAAGTCACCCCATCTTGGATTCCCCTAGGTCTCTAGTTTTCAGAAATGCACAGGTTTGGTAGGTTTCCCTAGGTGCCGGCTGAGCTAGAGGCCAAAATCTACAGGTAGGCACTTCGCAAAAAACACCTCTGATTTCTTAAAAAAATGTGGATGTATCCACGTTGCGCTTTGGGGCGTATCCTGTCGCGGGCGCTAGGCCTACCCACACAAGTGAGGTATCATTTTTATTGGGAGACTTGGGGGAACACTGTGTGAAAGGAAATTTGTGGCTCCTCTCAGATTCCAGAACTTTCTGCCACAGAAATGTGAGAAACATGTGTTTTTTTAGCCAAATTTTGAGGTTTGCAAAAGATTCTGGGTAACAGAACCTGGTCCGAGCCCCGCAAGTCACCCCTCCTTGGATTCCCCTATGTCTCTAGTTTTCAGAAATGCACAGGTTTGGTAGGTTTCCCTAGGTGCCGGCTGAGCTAGAGGCCAAAATCTACAGGTAGGCACTTCGCAAAAAACACCTCTGTTTTCTTTCAAAAATGTGGATGTGTCCACGTTGCGCTTTGGGGAGTTTCCTGTCACGGGCGCTAGGCCTACCCACACAAGTGAGGTATCATTTTAATCGGGAGACTTGGGGGAATGCTGGGTGGAAGGAAATTTGTGGCTCCTCTCAGATTCCTGAACTTTCTGCCACAGAAATGTGAGGAACATGTGTTTTTTTAGCCAAATTTTGAGTTTTGCAAAGGATTCTGGGTAACAGAACCTGGTCCGAGCCCCGCAAGTCACCCCATCTTGGATTCCCCTAGGCCTCTAGTTTTCAGAAATGCACAGGTTTGGTAGGTTTCCCTAGGTGCCGGCTGAGCTAGAGGCCAAAATCTACAGGTAGGCACTTCGCAAAAAACACCTCTGTTTTCTTTAAAAAATGTGGATGTGTCCACGTTGCGCTTTGGGGAGTTTCCTGTCGCGGGCGCTAGGCCTACCCACACAAGTGAGGAATCATTTTTATTGGGAGACTTGGGGGAACACTGTGTGAAAGGAAATTTGTGGCTCCTCTCAGATTCCAGAACTTTCTGCCACAGAAATGTGAGAAACATGTGTTTTTTTAGCCAAATTTTGAGGTTTGCAAAAGATTCTGGGTAACAGAACCTGGTCCGAGTCCCGCAAGTCACCCCATCTTGGATTCCCCTAGGTCTCTAGTTTTCAGAAATGCACAGGTTTGGTAGGTTTCCCTAGGTGCCGGCTGAGCTAGAGGCCAAAATCTACAGGTAGGCACTTCGCAAAAAACACCTCTGTTTTCTTTCAAAAATGTGGATGTGTCCACGTTGCGCTTTGGGGAGTTTCCTGTCACGGGCGCTAGGCCTACCCACACAAGTGAGGTATCATTTTAATTGGGAGACTTGGGGAATGCTGGGTGGAAGGAAATTTGTGGCTCCTCTCAGATTCCAGAACTTTCTGCCACAGAAATGTGAGGAACATGTGTTTTTTTAGCCAAATTTTGAGGTTCGCAAAGGATTGTGGGTAACAGAACCTGGTCCGAGCCCCGCAAGTCACCCCATCTTGGATTCCCCTAGGTCTCTAGTTTTCAGAAATGCACAGGTTTGGTAGGTTTCCCTAGGTGCCGGCTGAGCTAGAGGCCAAAATCTACAGGTAGGAACTTCGCAAAAAACACCTCTGTTTTCTTTAAAAAATTTGGATGTGTCCATCTAGCGCTTTGGGGCGTTTCCTGTCGCGGGCGCTAGGCCTACCCACACAAGTGAGGTATCATTTTTATTGGGAGACTTGGGGGAACGCTGGGTGGAAGGGAATTTGTGGCTCCTCTCAGATTCCAGAACTTTCTGCCACAGAAATGTGAGGAACATGTGTTGTTTTAGCCAAATTTTGAGGTTCGCAAGGGTTGTGGGTAACAGAACCTGGTCCGAGCCCCGCAAGTCACCCCTCCTTGGATTCCCCTATGTCTCTAGTTTTCAGAAATGCACAGGTTTGGTAGGTTTCCCTAGGGGCCGGCTGAGCTAGAGGCCAAAATCTACAGGTAGGCACTTCGCAAAAAACAACTCTAATTTCTTTCAAAAATGTGGATGTGTCCACGTTGAGCTTTGGGGATTTTCCTGTCACGGGCGCTAGGCCTACCCACACAAGTGAGGTATCATTTTTATCGGGAGACTTGGGGAAACGCTGGGTGGAAGGAAATTTGTGGCTCCTCTCAGATTCCAGAACTTTCTGCCACAGAAATGTGAGGAACATGTGTTTTTTTAGCCAAATTTTGAGGTTCGCAAAGGATTCTGGGTAACAGAACCTGGTCCGAGCCCCGCAAGTCACCCCATCTTGGATTCCCCTAGGTCTCTAGTTTTCAGAAATGCACAGGTTTGGTAGGTTTCCCTAGGTGCCGGCTGAGCTAGAGGCCAAAACCTACAGGAAGGAACTTCGCAAAAAACACCTCTGTTTTCTTTCAAAAATTTGGATGTGTCCATGTAGCGCTTTGGGGCATTTCCTGTCGCGGGCGTTAGGCCTACCCACACAAGTGAGGTATCATTTTTATCGGGAGACTTGGGGGAAAGCTGGGTGAAAGGAAATTTGAGGCTCCTCTCAGATTCCAGAACTTTCTTCCACAGAAATGTGAGGAACATGTGTTTTTTTAGCTAAATTTTGAGGTTTGCAAAGGATTCTGGGTAACAGAACCTGGTCTGAGTCCCGCAAGTCACCCCTCTTTGGATTCCCCTAGGTCTCTAGTTTTCAGCATTGCACAGATTTGGTAGGTTTCCCTAGGTGCCGGCAGAGCTAGAGGCCAAAATCTACAGGTAGGCACTTGGCAAAAAACACCTCTGTTTTCTTTCAAAAATTTGGATGTGTCCACGTTGCACTTTGGGGCGTTTCCTATCGCGGGCGCTAGGCCTACCCACACAAGTGAAGTATCATTTTTATCGGGAGACTTGGGGGAACGCTGGGTGGAGGAAATTTGTGGCTCCTCTCACATTCCAGAACTTTCTGCCACAGAAATGTGAGGAACATGTGTTTTTTTAGCCAAATTTTGAGTTTGCAAAGGATTCTGGGCAACAGAACCTAGTCCGAGCCCCGCAAGTTACTCCATCTTGGATTCCCCTAGGTCTCTAGTTTTCATAAATGCACAGAATTGTTAGGTTTCGCTAGGTGCCGGCTGAGCTAGAGGCCAAAATCTACAGGTAGGCACTTCGCAAAAAACACCTCTATTTTCTTTCAAAAATTTGGATGTGTCCACGTTGCGCTTTGGGGCGTTTCCTGTCATGGGCGCTAGGCCTACCCACACAAGTGAGGTATCATTTTTATCGGGAGACTTGGGGGAACACTGGGTGGAAGGAAATTTGTGGTTCCTCTCAGATTCCAGAACTTTCTGCCACAGAAATGTGAGGAACATGTGTTTTTTTAGCCAAATTTTGAGGTTCGCAAAGGATTCTGGGTAACAGAACCTGGTCCGAGCCCCGCAAGTCACCCCATCTTGGATTCCCCTAGGTCTCTAGTTTTCAGAAATGCACAGGTTTGGTAGGTTTCCCTAGGTGCCGTCTGAGCTGGAGGCCAAAATCTACAGGTAGGCACTTCGCAAAAAACAACTCTAATTTCTTTCAAAAATGTGGATGTGTCCACGTTGAGCTTTGGGGATTTTCCTGTCACGGGCGCTAGGCCTACCCACACAAGTGAGGTATCATTTTTATCGGGAGACTTGGGGAAACGCTGGGTGGAAGGAAATTTGTGGCACCTCTCAGATTCCAGAACTTTCTGCCACAGAAATGTGAGGAACATGTGTTTTTTTAGCCAAATTTTGAGGTTCGCAAAGGATTCTGGGTAACAGAACCTGGTCCGAGCCCCGCAAGTCACCCCATCTTGGATTCCCCTAGGCCTCTAGTTTTCAGAAATGCACAGGTTTGGTAGGTTTCCCTAGGTGCCGGCTGAGCTAGAGGCCAAAATCTACAGGTAGGCACTTCGCAAAAAACACCTCTGTTTTCTTTAAAAAATGTGGATGTGTCCACGTTGCGCTTTGGGGAGTTTCCTGTCGCGGGCGCTAGGCCTACCCACACAAGTGAGGTATCATTTTTATTGGGAGACTTGGGGGAACACTGTGTGAAAGGAAATTTGTGGCTCCTCTCAGATTCCAGAACTTTCTGCCACAGAAATGTGAGAAACATGTGTTTTTTTAGCCAAATTTTGAGGTTTGCAAAAGATTCTGGGTAACAGAACCTGGTCCGAGCCCCGCAAGTCACCCCATCTTGGATTCCCCTAGGTCTCTAGTTTTCAGAAATGCACAGGTTTGGTAGGTTTCCCTAGGTGCCGGCTGAGCTAGAGGCCAAAATCTACAGGTAGGCACTTCGCAAAAAACACCTCTGTTATCTTTCAAAAATGTGGATGTGTCCACGTTGCGCTTTGGGGAGTTTCCTGTCACGGGCGCTAGGCCTACCCACACAAGTGAGGTATCATTTTAATCGGGAGACTTGGGGGAATGCTGGGTGGAAGGAAATTTGTGGCTCCTCTCAGATTCCAGAACTTTCTGCCACAGAAATGTGAGGAACATGTGTTTTTTTAGCCAAATTTTGAGGTTCGCAAAGGATTGTGGGTAACAGAACCTGGTCCGAGCCCCGCAAGTCACCCCATCTTGGATTCCCCTAGGTCTCTAGTTTTCAGAAATGCACAGGTTTGGTAGGTTTCCCTAGGTGCCGGCTGAGCTAGAGGCCAAAATCTACAGGTAGGAACTTCGCAAAAAACACCTCTGTTTTCTTTCAAAAATTTGGATGTGTCCATCTAGCGCTTTGGGGCGTTTCCTGTCGCGGGCGCTAGGCCTACCCACACAAGTGAGGTATCATTTTTATTGGGAGACTTGGGGGAACGCTGGGTGGAAGGGAATTTGTGGCTCCTCTCAGATTCCAGAACTTTCTGCCACAGAAATGTGAGGAACATGTGTTGTTTTAGCCAAATTTTGAGGTTCGCAAGGGTTGTGGGTAACAGAACCTGGTCCGAGCCCCGCAAGTCACCCCTCCTTGGATTCCCCTATGTCTCTAGTTTTCAGAAATGCACAGGTTTGGTAGGTTTCCCTAGGGGCCGGCTGAGCTAGAGGCCAAAATCTACAGGTAGGCACTTCGCAAAAAACAACTCTAATTTCTTTCAAAAATGTGGATGTGTCCACGTTGAGCTTTGGGGATTTTCCTGTCACGGGCGCTAGGCCTACCCACACAAGTGAGGTATCATTTTTATCGGGAGACTTGGGGAAACGCTGGGTGGAAGGAAATTTGTGGCTCCTCTCAGATTCCAGAACTTTCTGCCACAGAAATGTGAGGAACATGTGTTTTTTTAGCCAAATTTTGAGGTTCGCAAAGGATTCTGGGTAACAGAACCTGGTCCGAGCCCCGCAAGTCACCCCATCTTGGATTCCCCTAGGTCTCTAGTTTTCAGAAATGCACAGGTTTGGTAGGTTTCCCTAGGTGCCGGCTGAGCTAGAGGCCAAAATCTACAGGTAGGAACTTCGCAAAAAACACCTCTGTTTTCTTTCAAAAATTTGGATGTGTCCATGTAGCGCTTTGGGGCGTTTCCTGTCGCGGGCGTTAGGCCTACCCACACAAGTGAGGTATCATTTTTATCGGGAGACTTGGGGGAAAGCTGGGTGAAAGGAAATTTGAGGCTCCTCTCAGATTCCAGAACTTTCTTCCACAGAAATGTGAGGAACATGTGTTTTCTTAGCCAAATTTTCAGGTTTGCAAAGGATTCTGGGTAACAGAACCTGGTCCGAGCACCGCAAGTCACCCCATCTTGGATTCCCCTAGGTCTCTAGTTTTCAGAAATGCACAGGTTTGGTAGGTTTCCCTAGGTGCCGGCTGAGCTAGAGGCTAAAATCTACAGGTAAGCACTTCACAAAAAACACCTCTGTTTTCTTTCAAAAATGTGGATGTGTCCACGTTGCGCTTTGGGGCCTTTCCTGTTGCGGGTGCTAGGCCTACCCACACAAGTGAGGTATCATTTTTATCGGGAGACTTGGGGGAACGCTGGGTGGAAGGAAATTTGTGGCTCCTCTCAGATTCCAGAACTTTCGGCCACAGAAATGTGAGGAACATGTGTTTTTTTAGCCAAATTTTGAGGTTCGCAAAGGATTCTAGGTAACAGAACCTGGTCCGAGCCCCGCAAGTCACCCCATCTTGGATTCCCCTAGGTCTCTAGTTTTCAGAAATGCACAGGTTTGGTAGGTTTCCCTAGGTGCCGGCTGAGCTAGAGGCCAAAATCTACAGGTAGGCACTTCGCAAAAAACACCTCTGTTTTCTTTCAAAAATTTGGATGTGTCCACGTTGCGCTTTGGGGCATTTCCTGTTGCAGGCGCTAGGCCTACCCACTCAATTGAGGTATCATTTTTATTGGGAGACTTGGGGGAACGCTGGGTGAAAGGAAATTTGTGGCTCCTCTCAGATTCCAGAACTTTCTGCCACAGAAATGTGAGGAACATGTGTTTTTTTAGCCAAATTTTGAGGTTTGCAAAGGATTCTGGGTAACAGAACCTGGTCCGAGCCCCGCAAGTCACCCCATCTTCGATTCCCCTAGGTCTCTAGTTTTCAGAAATGCACAGGTTTGGTAGGTTTCCCTAGGTGCCGGCTGAGCTAGAGGCCAAAATCTTCAGGTAGGCACTTCGCAAAAAACACCTCTGATTTCTTTAAAAAATGTGGATGTATCCACGTTGCGCTTTGGGGCGTATCCTGTCGCGGGCGCTAGGCCTACCCACACAAGTGAGGTATCATTTTTATTGGGAGACTTGGGGGAACACTGTGTGAAAGGAAATTTGTGGCTCCTCTCAGATTCCAGAACTTTCTGCCACAGAAATGTGAGAAACATGTGTTTTTTTAGCCAAATTTTGAGGTTTGCAAAAGATTCTGGGTAACAGAACCTGGTCCGAGCCCCGCAAGTCACCCCATCTTGGATTCCCCTAGGTCTCTAGTTTTCAGAAATGCACAGGTTTGGTAGGTTTCCCTAGGTGCCGGCTGAGCTAGAGGCCAAAATCTACAGGTAGGCACTTCGCAAAAAACACCTCTGTTTTCTTTCAAAAATGTGGATGTGTCCACGTTGCGCTTTGGGGAGTTTCCTGTCACGGGCGCTAGGCCTACCCACACAAGTGAGGTATCATTTTAATCGGGAGACTTGGGGGAATGCTGGGTGGAAGGAAATTTGTGGCTCCTCTCAGATTCCTGAACTTTCTGCCACAGAAATGTGAGGAACATGTGTTTTTTTAGCCAAATTTTGAGTTTTGCAAAGGATTCTGGGTAACAGAACCTGGTCCGAGCCCCGCAAGTCACCCCATCTTGGATTCCCCTAGGTCTCTAGTTTTCAGAAATGCACAGGTTTGGTAGGTTTCCCTAGGTGCCGGCTGAGCTAGAGGCAAAAATCTACAGGTAGGCACTTCGCAAAAAACACCTCTGTTTTCTTTCAAAAATTTGGATGTGTCGACGTTGCGCTTTGGGGCCTTTCCTGTCGCGGGCGCTAGGCCTACCCACACAAGTGAGGTATCATTTTTATTGGGAGACTTGGGGGAACGCTGGGTGGAAGGAAATTTGTGGCTCCTCTCAGATTCCAGAACTTTCGGCCACAGAAATGTGAGGAACATGTGTTTTTTTAGCCAAATTTTGAGGTTCGCAAAGGATTCTAGGTAACAGAACCTGGTCCGAGCCCCGCAAGTCACCCCATCTTGGATTCCCCTAGGTCTCTAGTTTTCAGAAATGCACAGGTTTGGTAGGTTTCCCTAGGTGCCGGCTGAGCTAGAGGCCAAAATCTACAGGTAGGCACTTCGCAAAAAACACCCTGTTTTCTTTCAAAAATTTGGATGTGTCCATGTTGCGCTTTGGGGCCTTTCCTGTCGCGGGCGCTAGGCCTACCCACACAAGTGAGGTATCATTTTTATCGGGAAACTTGGGGGAACGCTGGGTGGAAAGGAATTTGTGGCTCCTCTCAGATTCCAGAACTTTCTGCCACAGAAATGTGAGGAACATGTGTTGTTTTAGCCAAATTTTGAGGTTCGCAAAGGGTTCTGGGTAACAGAACCTGGTCCGAGCCCCGCAAGTCACCCCTCCTTGGATTCCCCTAGGTCTCTAGTTTTCAGAAATGCACAGGTTTGGTAGGTTTCCCTAGGTGCCGGCTGAGCTAGAGGCCAAAATCTACAGGTAGGCACTTCGCAAAAAACACCTCTGTTTTCTTTCAAAAATGTGGATGTGTCCACGTTGCGCTTTGGGGCCTCTCCTGTCGCGGGCGCTAGGCCTACCCACACAAGTGAGGTATCATTTTTATCTGGAAACTCGGGGGAACGCTGGGTGGAATGGAATTTGTGGCTCCTCTCAGATTCCAGAACTTTCTGCCACAGAAATGTGAGGAACATGTGTTGTTTTAGCCAAATTTTGAGGTTTGCAAAGGATTCTGGGTAACAGAACCTGGTCCGAGCCCCGCAAGTCACCCCATCTTGGATTCCCCTAGGTCTCTAGTTTTCAGAAATGCACAGGTTTGGTAGGTTTCCCTAGGTGCCGGCTGAGCTAGAGGCCAAAATCTACAGGTAGGCACTTCGCAAAAAACACCTCTGTTTTCTTTCAAAAATGTGGATGTGTCCACGTTGCGCTTTGGGGCCTCTCCTGTCGCGGGCGCTAGGCCTACCCACACAAGTGAGGTATCATTTTTATCTGGAAACTCGGGGGAACGCTGGGTGGAATGGAATTTGTGGCTCCTCTCAGATTCCAGAACTTTCTGCCACAGAAATGTGAGGAACATGTGTTGTTTTAGCCAAATTTTGAGGTTCGCAAGGGTTCTGGGTAACAGAACCTGGTCCGAGCCCCGCAAGTCACCCCTCCTTGGATTCCCCTAGGTCTCTAGTTTTCAGAAATGCACAGGTTTGGTAGGTTTCCCTAGGTGCCGGCTGAGCTAGAGGCCAAAATCTACAGGAAGGCACTTCGCAAAAAACACCTCTGTTTTCTTTAAAAAATTTGGATGTGTCCACGTTGCGCTTTGGGGCGTTTCCTGTCGCGGGCGCTAGGCCTACCCACTCAAGTGAGGTATCATTTTTATCGGGAGACTTGGGGGAACGCTGGGTGGAAGGACATTTGTGGCTCCTCTCAGATTCCAGAACTTTCTGCCACAGAAATGTGAGGAACATGTATTTTTTTAGCCAAATTTTGAGGTTCGCAAAGGATTCTGGGTAACAGAACCTGGTCTGAGCTCCGCAAGTCACCCCATTTTGGTCTCCCCTAGGTCTCTAATTTTCAGAAATGCACAGGTTTGGTAGGTTTCCCTAGGTGCCGGCTGAGCTAGAGGCCAAAATCTACAGGTGGGCACTTCGCAAAAAACACCTCTGTTTTCTTTAAAAAATTTGGATGTGTCCACGTTGCGCTTTGGGGCATTTCCTGTTGCGGGCGCTAGGCCTACCCACTCAATTGAGGTATCATTTTTATTGGGAGACTTGGGGGAACGCTGGGTGAAAGGAAATTTGTGGCTCCTCTCAGATTCCAGAACTTTCTGCCACAGAAATGTGAGGAACATGTGTTTTTTTAGCCAAATTTTGAGGTTTGCAAAGGATTCTGGGTAACAGAACCTGGTCCGAGCCCCGCAAGTCACCCCATCTTGGATTCCCCTAGGTCTCTAGTTTTCAGAAATGCACAGGTTTGGTAGGTTTCCCTAGGTGCCGGCTGAGCTAGAGGCCAAAATCTACAGGTAGGCACTTCGCAAAAAACACCTCTGATTTTTTTAAAAAATTTGGATGTATCCACGTTGCGCTTTGGGGCGTTTCCTGTCGCGGGCGCTAGGCCTACCCACACAAGTGAGGTATCATTTTTATTGGGAGACTTGGGGGAACACTGTGTGAAAGGAAATTTGTGGCTCCTCTCAGATTCCAGAACTTTCTGCCACAGAAATGTGAGGAACATGTGTTTTTTTAGCCAAATTTTGAGGTTTGCAAAAGATTCTGGGTAACAGAACCTGGTCCGAGCCCCGCAAGTCACCCCATCTTGGATTCCCCTAGGTCTCTAGTTTTCAGAAATGCACAGGTTTGGTAGGTTTCCCTAGGTGCCGGCTGAGCTAGAGGCCAAAATCTACAGGTAGGCACATCGCAAAAAACACCTCTGTTTTCTTTCAAAAATGTGGATGTGTCCACGTAGCGCTTTGGGGAGTTTCCTGTCACGGGCGCTAGGCCTACCCACACAAGTGAGGTATCATTTTAATCGGGAGACTTGGGGGAATGCTGGGTGGAAGGAAATTTGTGGCTCCTCTCAGATTCCTGAACTTTCTGCCACAGAAATGTGAGGAACATGTGTTGTTTTAGCCAAATTTTGAGGTTCGCAAGGGTTGTGGGTAACAGAACCTGGCCGAGCCCCGCAAGTCACCCCTCCTTGGATTCCCCTATGTCTCTAGTTTTCAGAAATGCACAGGTTTGGTAGGTTTCCCTAGGTGCCGGCTGAGCTAGAGGCCAAAATCTACAGGAAGGCACTTCGCAAAAAACACCTCTGTTTTCTTTAAAAAATTTGGATGTGTCCACGTTGCGCTTTGGGGCTCCTCCTGTCGCGGGCGCTAGGCCTACCCACACAAGTGAGGTATCATTTTTATCTGGAAACTCGGGGGAACGCTGGGTGGAATGGAATTTGTGGCTCCTCTCAGATTCCAGAACTTTCTGCCACAGAAATGTGAGGAACATGTATTTTTTTAGCCAAATTTTGAGGTTCGCAAAGGATTCTGGGTAACAGAACCTGGTCTGAGCTCCGCAAGTCACCCCATTTTGGTCTCCCCTAGGTCTCTAATTTTCAGAAATGCACAGGTTTGGTAGGTTTCCCTAGGTGCCGGCTGAGCTAGAGGCCAAAATCTACAGGTGGGCACTTCGCAAAAAACACCTCTGTTTTCTTTCAAAAATTTGGATGTGTCCACGTTGCGCTTTGGGGCATTTCCTGTTGCGGGCGCTAGGCCTACCCACTCAATTGAGGTATCATTTTTATTGGGAGACTTGGGGGAACGCTGGGTGAAAGGAAATTTGTGGCTCCTCTCAGATTCCAGAACTTTCTGCCACAGAAATGTGAGGAACATGTGTTTTTTTAGCCAAATTTTGAGGTTTGCAAAGGATTCTGGGTAACAGAACCTGGTCCGAGCCCCGCAAGTCACCCCATCTTGGATTCCCCTAGGTCTCTAGTTTTCAGAAATGCACAGGTTTGGTAGGTTTCCCTAGGTGCCGGCTGAGCTAGAGGCCAAAATCTACAGGTAGGCACTTCGCAAAAAACACCTCTGATTTTTTTAAAAAATTTGGATGTATCCACGTTGCGCTTTGGGGCGTTTCCTGTCGCGGGCGCTAGGCCTACCCACACAAGTGAGGTATCATTTTTATTGGGAGACTTGGGGGAACACTGTGTGAAAGGAAATTTGTGGCTCCTCTCAGATTCCAGAACTTTCTGCCACAGAAATGTGAGGAACATGTGTTTTTTTAGCCAAATTTTGAGGTTTGCAAAAGATTCTGGGTAACAGAACCTGGTCCGAGCCCCGCAAGTCACCCCATCTTGGATTCCCCTAGGTCTCTAGTTTTCAGAAATGCACAGGTTTGGTAGGTTTCCCTAGGTGCCGGCTGAGCTAGAGGCCAAAATCTACAGGTAGGCACATCGCAAAAAACACCTCTGTTTTCTTTCAAAAATGTGGATGTGTCCACGTAGCGCTTTGGGGAGTTTCCTGTCACGGGCGCTAGGCCTACCCACACAAGTGAGGTATCATTTTAATCGGGAGACTTGGGGGAATGCTGGGTGGAAGGAAATTTGTGGCTCCTCTCAGATTCCTGAACTTTCTGCCACAGAAATGTGAGGAACATGTGTTTTTTTAGCCAAATTTTGAGGTTTGCAAAGGATTCTGGGTAACAGAACCTGGTCCGAGCCCCGCAAGTCACCCCATCTTGGATTCCCCTAGGTCTCTATTTTTCAGAAATGCACAGGTTTGGTAGGTTTCCTTAGGTGCCGGCTGAGCTAGAGGCCAAAATCTGCAGGTAGGCACTTCGCAAAAAACACCTCTGTTTTCTTTCAAAAATTTGGATGTGTCGACGTTGCGCTTTGGGGCCTTTCCTGTCACGGGCGCTAGGCCTACCCACACAAGTGAGGTATCATTTTTATCGGGAGACTTGGGGGAACGCTGGGTGGAAGGGAATTTGTGGCTCCTCTCAGATTCCAGAACTTTCTGCCACAGAAATGTGAGGAACATGTGTTGTTTTAGCCAAATTTTGAGGTTCGCAAGGGTTGTGGGTAACAGAACCTGGCCGAGCCCCGCAAGTCACCCCTCCTTGGATTCCCCTATGTCTCTAGTTTTCAGAAATGCACAGGTTTGGTAGGTTTCCCTAGGGGCCGGCTGAGCTAGAGGCCAAAATCTACAGGTAGGCACTTCGCAAAAAACACCTCTAATTTCTTTCAAAAATGTGGATGTGTCCACGTTGCGCTTTGGGGATTTTCCTGTCACGGGCGCTAGGCCTACCCACACAAGTGAGGTATCATTTTTATCGGGAGACTTGGGGAAACGCTGGGTGGAAGGAAATTTGTGGCTCCTCTCAGATTCCAGAACTTTCTGCCACAGAAATGTGAGGAACATGTGTTTTTTTAGCCAAATTTTGAGGTTCGCAAAGGATTGTGGGTAACAGAGCCTGGTCCGAGCCCCGCAAGTCACCCCATCTTGGATTCCCCTAGGTCTCTAGTTTTCAGAAATGCACAGGTTTGGTAGGTTTCCCTAGGTGCCGGCTGAGCTAGAGGCCAAAATCTACAGGTAGGAACTTCGCAAAAAACACCTCTGTTTTCTTTCAAAAATTTGGATGTGTCCATCTAGCGCTTTGGGGCGTTTCCTGTCGCGGGCGCTAGGCCTACCCACACAAGTGATGTATCATTTTTATCGGGAGACTTGGGGGAAAGCTTGGTGAAAGGAAATTTGAGGCTCCTCTCAGATTCCAGAACTTTCTGCCACAGAAATGTGAGGAACATGTGTTTTCTTAGCCAAATTTTGAGGTTTGCAAAGGATTCTGGGTAACAGAACCTGGTCCGAGCACCGCAAGTCACCCCATCTTGGATTCCCCTAGGTCTCTACTTTTCAGAAATGCACAGGTTTGGTAGGTTTCCCTAGGTGCCGGCTGAGCTAGAGGCTAAAATCTACAGGTAAGCACTTCGCAAAAAACACCTCTGTTTTCTCTCAAAAATGTGGATGTGTCCACGTTGCGCTTTGGGACCTTTCCTGTTGCGGGCGCTAGGCCTACCCACACAAGTGAGGTATCATTTTTATCGGGAGACTTGGGGGAACGCTGGGTGGAAGGAAATTTGTGGCTCCTCTCAGATTCCAGAACTTTCGGCCACAGAAATGTGAGGAACATGTGTTTTTTTAGCAAAATTTTGAGGTTCGCAAAGGATTCTAGGTAACAGAACCTGGTCCGAGCCCCGCAAGTCACCCCATCTTGGATTCCCCTAGGTCTCTAGTTTTCAGAAATGCACAGGTTTGGTAGGTTTCCCTAGGTGCCGGCTGAGCTAGAGGCCAAAATCTACAGGTAGGCACTTCGCAAAAAACACCCTGTTTTCTTTCAAAAATTTGGATGTGTCCATGTTGCGCTTTGGGGCCTTTCCTGTTGCGGGCGCTAGGCCTACCCACACAAGTGAGGTATCATTTTTATCGGGAAACTTGGGGGAACGCTGGGTGGAAAGGAATTTGTGGCTCCTCTCAGATTCCAGAACTTTCTGCCACAGAAATGTGAGGAACATGTGTTGTTTTAGCCAAATTTTGAGGTTCGCAAAGGGTTCTGGGTAACAGAACCTGGTCCGAGCCCCGCAAGTCACCCCTCCTTGGATTCCCCTAGGTCTCTAGTTTTCAGAAATGCACAGGTTTGGTAGGTTTCCCTAGGTGCCGGCTGAGCTAGAGGCCAAAATCTACAGGTAGGCACTTCGCAAAAAACACCTCTGTTTTCTTTAAAAAATGTGGATGTGTCCACGTTGCGCTTTGGGGAGTTTCCTGTCGCGGGCGCTAGGCCTACCCACACAAGTGAGGTATCATTTTTATCGGGAGACTTGGGGGAAAGCTGGGTGAAAGGAAATTTGAGGCTCCTCTCAGATTCCAGAACTTTCTTCCACAGAAATGTGAGGAACATGTGTTTTCTTAGCCAAATTTTCAGGTTTGCAAAGGATTCTGGGTAACAGAACCTGGTCCGAGCACCGCAAGTCACCCCATCTTGGATTCCCCTAGGTCTCTAGTTTTCAGAAATGCACAGGTTTGGTAGGTTTCCCTAGGTGCCGGCTGAGCTAGAGGCTAAAATCTACAGGTAAGCACTTCACAAAAAACACCTCTGTTTTCTTTCAAAAATGTGGATGTGTCCACGTTGCGCTTTGGGGCCTTTCCTGTTGCGGGCGCTAGGCCTACCCACACAAGTGAGGTATCATTTTTAACGGGAGACTTGGGGGAACGCTGGGTGGAAGGAAATTTGTGGCTCCTCTCAGATTCCAGAACTTTCGGCCACAGAAATGTGAGGAACATGTGTTTTTTTAGCCAAATTTTGAGGTTCGCAAAGTATTCTAGGTAACAGAACCTGGTCCGAGCCCCGCAAGTCACCCCATCTTGGATTCCCCTAGGTCTCTAGTTTTCAGAAATGCACAGGTTTGGTAGGTTTCCCTAGGTGCCGGCTGAGCTAGAGGCCAAAATCTACAGGTAGGCACTTCGCAAAAAACACCTCTGTTTTCTTTCAAAAATGTGGATGTGTCCACATTGCGCTTTGGGGCATTTCCTGTTGCAGGCGCTAGGCCTACCCACTCAATTGAGGTATCATTTTTATTGGGAGACTTGGGGGAACGCTGGGTGAAAGGAAATTTGTGGCTCCTCTCAGATTCCAGAACTTTCTGCCACAGAAATGTGAGGAACATGTGTTTTTTTAGCCAAATTTTGAGGTTTGCAAAGGATTCTGGGTAACAGAACCTGGTCCGAGCCCCGCAAGTCACCCCATCTTGGATTCCCCTAGGTCTCTAGTTTTCAGAAATGCACAGGTTTGGTAGGTTTCCCTAGGTGCCGGCTGAGCTAGAGGCCAAAATCTACAGGTAGGCACTTCGCAAAAAACACCTCTGATTTCTTTAAAAAATGTGGATGTATCCACGTTGCGCTTTGGGGCGTATCCTGTCGCGGGCGCTAGGCCTACCCACACAAGTGAGGTATCATTTTTATTGGGAGACTTGGGGGAACACTGTGTGAAAGGAAATTTGTGGCTCCTCTCAGATTCCAGAACTTTCTGCCACAGAAATGTGAGAAACATGTGTTTTTTTAGCCAAATTTTGAGGTTTGCAAAAGATTCTGGGTAACAGAACCTGGTCCGAGCCCCGCAAGTCACCCCATCTTGGATTCCCCTAGGTCTCTAGTTTTCAGAAATGCACAGGTTTGGTAGGTTTCCCTAGGTGCCGGCTGAGCTAGAGGCCAAAATCTACAGGTAGGCACTTCGCAAAAAACACCTCTGTTTTCTTTCAAAAATGTGGATGTGTCCACGTTGCGCTTTGGGGAGTTTCCTGTCACGGGCGCTAGGCCTACCCACACAAGTGAGGTATCATTTTAATCGGGAGACTTGGGGGAATGCTGGGTGGAAGGAAATTTGTGGCTCCTCTCAGATTCCTGAACTTTCTGCCACAGAAATGTGAGGAACATGTGTTTTTTTAGCCAAATTTTGAGTTTTGCAAAGGATTCTGGGTAACAGAACCTGGTCCGAGCCCCGCAAGTCACCCCATCTTGGATTCCCCTAGGTCTCTAGTTTTCAGAAATGCACAGGTTTGGTAGGTTTCCCTAGGTGCCGGCTGAGCTAGAGGCCAAAATCTACAGGTAGGCACTTCGCAAAAAACACCTCTGTTTTCTTTAAAAAATGTGGATGTGTCCACGTTGCGCTTTGGGGAGTTTCCTGTCGCGGGCGCTAGGCCTACCCACACAAGTGAGGTATCATTTTTATTGGGAGACTTGGGGGAACACTGTGTGAAAGGAAATTTGTGGCTCCTCTCAGATTCCAGAACTTTCTGCCACAGAAATGTGAGAAACATGTGTTTTTTTAGCCAAATTTTGAGGTTTGCAAAAGATTCTGGGTAACAGAACCTGGTCCGAGCCCCGCAAGTCACCCCATCTTGGATTCCCCTAGGTCTCTAGTTTTCAGAAATGCACAGGTTTGGTAGGTTTCCCTAGGTGCCGGCTGAGCTAGAGGCCAAAATCTACAGGTAGGCACTTCGCAAAAAACACCTCTGTTTTCTTTCAAAAATGTGGATGTGTCCACGTTGCGCTTTGGGGAGTTTCCTGTCACGGGCGCTAGGCCTACCCACACAAGTGAGGTATCATTTTAATCGGGAGACTTGGGGGAATGCTGGGTGGAAGGAAATTTGTGGCTCCTCTCAGATTCCAGAACTTTCTGCCACAGAAATGTGAGGAACATGTGTTTTTTTAGCCAAATTTTGAGGTTCGCAAAGGATTGTGGGTAACAGAACCTGGTCCGAGCCCCGCAAGTCACCCCATCTTGGATTCCCCTAGGTCTCTAGTTTTCAGAAATGCACAGGTTTGGTAGGTTTCCCTAGGTGCCGGCTGAGCTAGAGGCCAAAATCTACAGGTAGGAACTTCGCAAAAAACACCTCTGTTTTCTTTCAAAAATTTGGATGTGTCCATCTAGCGCTTTGGGGCGTTTCCTGTCGCGGGCGCTAGGCCTACCCACACAAGTGAGGTATCATTTTTATTGGGAGACTTGGGGGAACGCTGGGTGGAAGGGAATTTGTGGCTCCTCTCAGATTCCAGAACTTTCTGCCACAGAAATGTGAGGAACATGTGTTGTTTTAGCCAAATTTTGAGGTTCGCAAGGGTTGTGGGTAACAGAACCTGGTCCGAGCCCCGCAAGTCACCCCTCCTTGGATTCCCCTATGTCTCTAGTTTTCAGAAATGCACAGGTTTGGTAGGTTTCCCTAGGGGCCGGCTGAGCTAGAGGCCAAAATCTACAGGTAGGCACTTCGCAAAAAACAACTCTAATTTCTTTCAAAAATGTGGATGTGTCCACGTTGAGCTTTGGGGATTTTCCTGTCACGGGCGCTAGGCCTACCCACACAAGTGAGGTATCATTTTTATCGGGAGACTTGGGGAAACGCTGGGTGGAAGGAAATTTGTGGCTCCTCTCAGATTCCAGAACTTTCTGCCACAGAAATGTGAGGAACATGTGTTTTTTTAGCCAAATTTTGAGGTTCGCAAAGGATTCTGGGTAACAGAACCTGGTCCGAGCCCCGCAAGTCACCCCATCTTGGATTCCCCTAGGTCTCTAGTTTTCAGAAATGCACAGGTTTGGTAGGTTTCCCTAGGTGCCGGCTGAGCTAGAGGCCAAAATCTACAGGTAGGAACTTCGCAAAAAACACCTCTGTTTTCTTTCAAAAATTTGGATGTGTCCATGTAGCGCTTTGGGGCGTTTCCTGTCACGGGCGTTAGGCCTACCCACACAAGTGAGGTATCATTTTTATCGGGAGACTTAGGGGAAAGCTGGGTGAAAGGAAATTTGAGGCTCCTCTCAGATTCCAGAACTTTCTTCCACAGAAATGTGAGGAACATGTGTTTTCTTAGCCAAATTTTCCGGTTTGCAAAGGATTCTGGGTAACAGAACCTGGTCCGAGCACCGCAAGTCACCCCATCTTGGATTCCCCTAGGTCTCTAGTTTTCAGAAATGCACAGGTTTGGTAGGTTTCCCTAGGTGCCGGCTGAGCTAGAGGCTAAAATCTACAGGTAAGCACTTCACAAAAAACACCTCTGTTTTCTTTCAAAAATGTGGATGTGTCCACATTGCGCTTTGGGGCCTTTCCTGTTGCGGGCGCTAGGCCTACCCACACAAGTGAGGTATCATTTTTATCGGGAGACTTGGGGGAACGCTGGGTGGAATGAAATTTGTGGCTCCTCTCAGATTCCAGAACTTTCGGCCACAGAAATGTGAGGAACATGTGTTTTTTTAGCCAAATTTTGAGGTTCGCAAAGGATTCTAGGTAACAGAACCTGGTCCGAGCCCCGCAAGTCACCCCATCTTGGATTCCCCTAGGTCTCTAGTTTTCAGAAATGCACAGGTTTGGTAGGTTTCCCTAGGTGCCGGCTGAGCTAGAGGCCAAAATCTACAGGTAGGCACTTCGCAAAAAACACCTCTGTTTTCTTTCAAAAATTTGGATGTGTCCACGTTGCGCTTTGGGGCATTTCCTGTTGCAGGCGCTAGGCCTACCCACTCAATTGAGGTATCATTTTTATTGGGAGACTTGGGGGAACGCTGGGTGAAAGGAAATTTGTGGCTCCTCTCAGATTCCAGAACTTTCTGCCACAGAAATGTGAGGAACATGTGTTTTTTTAGCCAAATTTTGAGGTTTGCAAAGGATTCTGGGTAACAGAACCTGGTCCGAGCCCCGCAAGTCACCCCATCTTGGATTCCCCTAGGTCTCTAGTTTTCAGAAATGCACAGGTTTGGTATGTTTCCCTAGGTGCCGGCTGAGCTAGAGGCCAAAATCAACAGGTAGGCACTTCGCAAAAAACACCTCTGTTTTCTTTCAAAAATGTGGATGTGTCCACGTTGCGCTTTGGGGAGTTTCCTGTCACGGGCGCTAGGCCTACCCACACAAGTGAGGTATCATTTTAATCGGGAGACTTGGGGGAATGCTGGGTGGAAGGAAATTTGTGGCTCCTCTCAGATTCCTGAACTTTCTGCCACAGAAATGTGAGGAACATGTGTTTTTTTAGCCAAATTTTGAGTTTTGCAAAGGATTCTGGGTAACAGAACCTGGTCCGAGCCCCGCAAGTCACCCCATCTTGGATTCCCCTAGGTCTCTAGTTTTCAGAAATGCACAGGTTTGGTAGGTTTCCCTAGGTGCCGGCTGAGCTAGAGGCAAAAATCTACAGGTAGGCACTTCGCAAAAAACACCTCTGTTTTCTTTCAAAAATTTGGATGTGTCGACGTTGCGCTTTGGGGCCTTTCCTGTCGCGGGCGCTAGGCCTACCCAAACAAGTGAGGTATCATTTTTATTGGGAGACTTGGGGGAACGCTGGGTGGAAGGGAATTTGTGGCTCCTCTCAGATTCCAGAACTTTCTGCCACAGAAATGTGAGGAACATGTGTTGTTTTAGCCAAATTTTGAGGTTCGCAAGGGTTGTGGGTAACAGAACCTGGTCCGAGCCCCGCAAGTCACCCCTCCTTGGATTCCCCTATGTCTCTAGTTTTCAGAAATGCACAGGTTTGGTAGGTTTCCCTAGGGGCCGGCTGAGCTAGAGGCCAAAATCTACAGGTAGGCACTTCGCAAAAAACACCTCTAATTTCTTTCAAAAATGTGGATGTGTCCACGTTGCGCTTTGGGGATTTTCCTGTCACGGGCGCTAGGCCTACCCACACAAGTGAGGTATCATTTTTATCGGGAGACTTGGGGAAACGCTGGGTGGAAGGAAATTTGTGGCTCCTCTCAGATTCCAGAACTTTCTGCCACAGAAATGTGAGGAACATGTGTTTTTTTAGCCAAATTTTGAGGTTCGCAAAGGATTCTGGGTAACAGAACCTGGTCCGAGCCCCGCAAGTCACCCCATCTTGGATTCCCCTAGGTCTCTAGTTTTCAGAAATGCACAGGTTTGGTAGGTTTCCCTAGGTGCCGGCTGAGCTAGAGGCCAAAATCTACAGGTAGGAACTTCGCAAAAAACACCTCTGTTTTCTTTCAAAAATTTGGATGTGTCCATGTAGCGCTTTGGGGCGTTTCCTGTCGCGGGTGCTATGCCTACCCACACAAGTGATGTATCATTTTTATCGGGAGACTTGGGGGAAAGCTGGGTGAAAGGAAATTTGAGGCTCCTCTCAGATTCCAGAACTTTCTGCCACAGAAATGTGAGGAACATGTGTTTTCTTAGCCAAATTTTGAGGTTTGCAAAGGATTCTGGGTAACAGAACCTGGTCCGAGCACCGCAAGTCACCCCATCTTGGATTCCCCTAGGTCTCTAGTTTTCAGAAATGCACAGGTTTGTTAGGTTTCCCTAGGTGCCGGCTGAGCTAGAGGCTAAAATCTACAGGTAAGCACTTCGCAAAAAACACCTCTGTTTTCTCTCAAAAATGCGGATGTGTCCACGTTGCGCTTTGGGACCTTTCCTGTTGCGGGCGCTAGGCCTACTCACACAAGTGAGGTATCATTTTTATTGGGAGACTTGGGGGAACGCTGGGTGGAAGGAAATTTGTGGCTCCTCTCAGATTCCAGAACTTTCGGCCACAGAAATGTGAGGAACATGTGTTTTTTTAGCCAAATTTTGAGGTTCGCAAAGGATTCTAGGTAACAGAACCTGGTCCGAGCCCCGCAAGTCACCCCTCCTTGGATTCCCCTATGTCTCTAGTTTTCAGAAATGCACAGGTTTGGTAGGTTTCCCTAGGGGCCGGCTGAGCTAGAGGCCAAAATCTACAGGTAGGCACTTCGCAAAAAACAACTCTAATTTCTTTCAAAAATTTGGATGTGTCCATGTTGCGCTTTGGGGCCTTTCCTGTCGCGGGCGCTAGGCCTACCCACACAAGTGAGGTATCATTTTTATCGGGAAACTTGGGGGAACGCTGGGGGGAAAGGAATTTGTGGCTCCTCTCAGATTCCAGAACTTTCTGCCACAGAAATGTGAGGAACATGTGTTGTTTTAGCCAAATTTTGAGGTTCGCAAAATGTTCTGGGTAACAGAACCTGGTCTGAGCCCCGCAAGTCACCCCTCCTTGGATTCCCCTAGGTCTCTAGTTTTCAGAAATGCACAGGTTTGGTAGGTTTCCCTAGGTGCCGGCTGAGCTAGAGGCCAAAATCTACAGCTAGGCACTTCGCAAAAAACACCTCTGTTTTCTTTAAAAAATGTGGATGTGTCCACGTTGCGCTTTGGGGAGTTTCCTGTCGCGGGCGCTAGGCCTACCCACACAAGTGAGGTATCATTTTTATTGGGAGACTTGGGGGAACACTGTGTGAAAGGAAATTTGTGGCTCCTCTCAGATTCCAGAACTTTCTGCCACAGAAATGTGAGGAACATGTGTTTTTTTAGCCAAATTTTGAAGTTTGCAAAAGATTCTGGGTAACAGAACCTGGTCCGAGCCCCGCAAGTCACCCCATCTTGGATTCCCCTAGGTCTCTAGTTTTCAGAAATGCACAGGTTTGGTAGGTTTCCCTAGGTGCCGGCTGAGCTAGAGGCCAAAATCTACAGGTAGGCACTTCGCAAAAAACACCTCTGTTTTCTTTAAAAAATGTGGATGTGTCCACGTTGCGCTTTGGGGAGTTTCCTGTCACGGGCGCTAGGCCTACCCACACAAGTGAGGTATCATTTTAATCGGGAGACTTGGGAGAATGCTGGGTGGAAGGAAATTTGTGGCTCCTCTCAGATTCCTGAACTTTCTGCCACAGAAATGTGAGGAACATGTGTTTTTTTAGCCAAATTTTGAGGTTTGCAAAGGATTCTGGGTAACAGAACCTGGTCCGAGCCCCGCAAGTCACCCCATCTTGGATTCCCCTAGGTCTCTAGTTTTCAGAAATGCACAGGTTTGGTAGGTTTCCCTAGGTGCCGGCTGAGCTAGAGGCCAAAATCTACAGGTAGGCACTTCGCAAAAAACACCTCTGTTTTCTTTCAAAAATTTGGATGTGTCGACGTTGCGCTTTGGGGCCTTTCCTGTCGCGGGCGCTAGGCCTACCCACACAAGTGAGGTATCATTTTTATCGGGAGACTTGGGGGAACGCTGGGTGGAAAGGAATTTGTGGCTCCTCTCAGATTCCAGAACTTTCTGCCACAGAAATGTGAGGAACATGTGTTGTTTTAGCCAAATTTTGAGGTTCGCAAAGGGTTCTGGGTAACAGAACCTGGTCCGAACCCCGCAAGTCACCCCTCCTTGGATTCCCCTAGGTCTTTAGTTTTCAGAAATGCACAGGTTTGGTAGGTTTCCCTCAGTGCCGGCTGAGCTAGAGGCCAAAATCTACAGGTAGGCACTTCGCAAAAAACACCTCTGTTTTCTTTCCAAAATTTGGATGTGTCCACGTTGCGTTTTGGGGCATTTCCTGTCGCGGGCGCTAGGCCTACCCACACAAGTGAGGTATCATTTTTATCGGGAGACGTGGGGGAACGCTGGGTGAAAGGAAATTTGTGGCTCCTCTCAGATTCCAGAACTTTCTGCCACAGAAATGTGAGGAACATGTGTTTATTTAGCCAAATTTTGAGGTTTGCAAAGGATTCTGGGTAACAGAACCTGGTCCGAGCCCCGCAAGTCACCCCATCTTGGATTCCCCTAGGTCTCTACTTTTCAGAAATGCATAGGTTTGGTAGGTTTCCCTAGGTGCCGGCTGAGCTAGAGGCCACAATCTACAGGTATGCACTTCGCAAAAAACACCTCTGTTTTCTTTTAAAAATTTGGATGTGTCCACTTTGCGCTTTGGGGCGTATCCTGTTGCGGGCGCTAGGCCTACCCACACAAGTGAGGTATCATTTTTATCGGGAGACTTGGGGGAACGCTGGGTGGAAGGAAATTTGTGGCTCCTCTCAGATTCCAGAACTTTCTGCCACAGAAATGTGAGGAACATGTTTTTTTTAGCCAAATTTTGAGGTTTGCAAAGGATTCTGGGTAACAGAACCTGGTCCGAGCCCCGCAAGTCACCCCATCTTGGATTCCCCTAGGTCTCTAGTTTTCAGAAATGCACCGGTTTGTTAGGTTTCCCTAGGTGCCGGCTGAGCTAGAGGCCAAAATCTACAGGTAGGCACTTCGCAAAAAACACCTCTGTTTTCTTTCAAAAATGTGGATGTGTCCACGTTGCGCTTTGGGGCCTTTCCTGTTGCGGGCGCTAGGCCTACCCACACAAGTGAGGTATCATTTTTATCGGGAGACATGGGGGAACGCTGGGTGGAAGGAAATTTGTGGCTCCTCTCAGATTCCAGAACTTTCTGCCACAGAAATGTGAGGAACATGTGTTTTTTTAGCCAAATTTTGAGGTTTGCAAAGGATTCTGGGTAACAGAACCTGGTCCGAGCCCCGCAAGTCACCCCATCTTGGATTCCCCTAGGTCTCTAGTTTTCAGAAATGCACAGGTTTGGTAGGTTTCCCTAGGTGCCGGCTGAGCTAGAGGCTAAAATCTACAGGTAGGCACTTCGCAAAAAACACCTCTGTTTTCTTTCAAAAATTTGGATGTGTCCACGTTGCGCTTTGGGGCATTTCCTGTTGCGGGCGCTAGGCCTACCCACTCAATTGAGGTATCATTTTTATTGGGAGACTTGGGGGAACGCTGGGTGAAAGGAAATTTGTGGCTCCTCTCAGATTCCAGAACTTTCTGCCACAGAAATGTGAGGAACATGTGTTTTTTTAGCCAAATTTTGAGGTTTGCAAAGGATTCTGGGTAACAGAACCTGGTCCGAGCCCCGCAAGTCACCCCATCTTGGATTCCCCTAGGTCTCTAGTTTTCAGAAATGCACAGGTTTGGTAGGTTTCCCTAGGTGCCGGCTGAGCTAGAGGCCAAAATCTACAGGTAGGCACTTCGCAAAAAACACCTCTGATTTCTTTAAAAAATTTGGATGTATCCACGTTGCGCTTTGGGGCTTATCCTGTCGCGGGCGCTAGGCCTACCCACACAAGTGAGGTATCATTTTTATCGGGAGACTTGGGGGAACGCTGGGTGAAAGGAAATTTGTGGCTCCTCTCAGATTCCAGAACTTTCTGCCACAGAAATGTGAGGAACATGTGTTTATTTAGCCAAATTTTGAGGTTTGCAAAGGATTCTGGGTAACAGAACCTGGTCCGAGCCCCGCAAGTCACCCCATCTTGGATTCCCCTAGGTCTCTACTTTTCAGAAATGCACAGGTTTGGTAGGTTTCCCTAGGTGCCGGCTGAGCTAGAGGCCACAATCTACAGGTAGGCACTTCGCAAAAAACACCTCTGTTTTCTTTCAAAAATTTGGATGTGTCCACTTTGCGCTTTGGGGCGTATCCTGTTGCGGGCGCTAGGCCTACCCACACAAGTGAGGTATCATTTTTATCGGGAGACTTGGGGGAACGCTGGGTGGAAGGAAATTTGTGGCTCCTCTCAGATTCCAGAACTTTCTGCCACAGAAATGTGAGGAACATGATTTTTTAGCCAAATTTTGAGGTTTGCAAAGGATTCTGGGTAACAGAACCTGGTCCGAGCCCCGCAAGTCACCCCATCTTGGATTCCCCTAGGTCTCTAGTTTTCAGAAATGCACCGGTTTGTTAGGTTTCCCTAGGTGCCGGCTGAGCTAGAGGCCAAAATCTACAGGTAGGCACTTCGTAAAAAACACCTCTGTTTTCTTTCAAAAATGTGAATGTGTCCACGTTGCGCTTTGGGGCCTTTCCTGTTGCGGGCGCTAGGCCTACCCACACAAGTGAGGTATCATTTTTATCGGGAGACTTGGGGGAACGCTGGGTGGAAGGAAATTTGTGGCTCCTCTCAGATTCCAGAACTTTCTGCCACAGAAATGTGAGGAACATGTGTTTTTTTAGCCAAATTTTGAGGTTTGCAAAGGATTCTGGGTAACAGAACCTGGTCCGAGCCCCACAAGTCACCCCATCTTGGATTCCCCTAGGTCTCTAGTTTTCAGAAATGCACAGGTTTGGTAGGTTTCCCTAGGTGCCGGCTGAGCTAGAGGCTAAAATCTACAGGTAGGCACTTCGCAAAAAACACCTCTGTTTTCTTTCAAAAATGCGGATGTGTCCACGTTGCGCTTTGGGGCCTTTCCTGTTGCGGGCGCTAGGCCTACCCACACAAGTGAGGTATCATTTTTATCGGGAGACTTGGGGGAACGCTGGGTGGAAGGAAATTTGTGGCTCCTCTCAGATTCCAGAACTTTCTGCCACAGAAATGTGAAGAACATGTGTTTATTTAGCCAAATTTTGAGGTTTGCAAAGGATTCTGGGTAACAGAACCTGGTCCGAGCCCCGCAAGTCACCCCATCTTGGATTCCCCTAGGTCTCTACTTTTCAGAAATGCACAGGTTTGGTAGGTTTCCCTAGGTGCCGGCTAAGCTAGAGGCCACAATCTACAGGTAGGCACTTCGCAAAAAACACCTCTGTTTTCTTTCAAAAATTTGGATGTGTCCACTTTGCGCTTTGGGGCGTATCCTGTTGCGGGCGCTAGGCCTACCCACACAAGTGAGGTATCATTTTTATCGGGAGACTTGGGGGAACGCTGGGTGGAAGGAAATTTGTGGCTCCTCTCAGATTCCAGAACTTTCTGCCACAGAAATGTGAGGAACATGATTTTTTAGCCAAATTTTGAGGTTTGCAAAGGATTCTGGGTAACAGAACCTGGTCCGAGCCCCGCAAGTCACCCCATCTTGGATTCCCCTAGGTCTCTAGTTTTCAGAAATGCACCGGTTTGTTAGGTTTCCCTAGGTGCCGGCTGAGCTAGAGGCCAAAATCTACAGGTAGGCACTTCGCAAAAAACACCTCTGTTTTCTTTCAAAAATGTGGATGTGTCCACGTTGCGCTTTGGGGCCTTTCCTGTTGCGGGCGCTAGGCCTACCCACACAAGTGAGGTATCATTTTTATCGGGAGACTTGGGGGAACGCTGGGTGGAAGGAAATTTGTGGCTCCTCTCAGATTCCAGAACTTTCTGCCACAGAAATGTGAGGAACATGTGTTTTTTTTGCCAAATTTTGAGGTTTGCAAAGGATTCTGGGTAACAGAACCTGGTCCGAGCCCCGCAAGTCACCCCATCTTGGATTCCCCTAGGTCTCTAGTTTTCAGAAATGCACAGGTTTGGTAGGTTTCCCTAGGTGCCGGCTGAGCTAGAGGCTAAAATCTACAGGTAGGCACTTCGCAAAAAACACCTCTGTTTTCTTTCAAAAATTTGGATGTGTCCACGTTGCGCTTTGGGGCATTTCCTGTTGCGGGCGCTAGGCCTACCCACTCAATTGAGGTATCATTTTTATTGGGAGACTTGGGGGAACGCTGGGTGAAAGCAAATTTGTGGCTCCTCTCAGATTCCAGAACTTTCTGCCACAGAAATATGAGGAACATGTGTTTTTTTAGCCAAATTTTGAGGTTTGCAAAGGATTCTGGGTAACAGAACCTGGTCCGAGCCCCGCAAGTCACCCCATCTTGGATTCCCCTAGGTCTCTAGTTTTCAGAAATGCACAGGTTTGGTAGGTTTCCCTAGGTGCCGGCTGAGCTAGAGGCCAAAATCTACAGGTAGGCACTTCGCAAAAAACACCTCTGATTTCTTTAAAAAATTTGGATGTATCCACGTTGCGCTTTGGGGCTTATCCTGTCGCGGGCGCTAGGCCTACCCACACAAGTGAGGTATCATTTTTATTGGGAGACTTGGGGGAACACTGTGTGAAAGGAAATTTGTGGCTCCTCTCAGATTCCAGAACTTTCTGCCACAGAAATGTGAGGAACATGTGTTTTTTTAGCCAAATTTTGAGGTTTGCAAAAGATTCTGGGTAACAGAACCTGGTCCGAGCACCGCAAGTCACCCCATCTTGGATTCCCCTAGGTCTCTAGTTTTCAGAAATGCACAGGTTTGGTAGGTTTCCCTAGGTGCCGGCTGAGCTAGAGGCCAAAATCTACAGGTAGGCACTTCGCAAAAAACACATCTGTTTTCTTTCAAAAATGTGGATGTGTCCACGTTGCGCTTTGGGGAGTTTCCTGTCACGGGCGCTAGGCCTACCCACACAAGTGAGGTATCATTTTAATCGGGAGACTTGGGGGAATGCTGGGTGGAAGGAAATGTGTGGCTCCTCTCAGATTCCTGAACTTTCTGCCACAGAAATGTGAGGAACATGTGTTTTTTTAGCCAAATTTTGAGGTTTGCAAAGGATTCTGAGTAACAGAACCTGGTCCGAGCCCCGCAAGTCACCCCATCTTGGATTCCCCTAGGTCTCTATTTTTCAGAAATGCACAGGTTTGGTAGGTTTCCCTAGGTGCCGGCTGAGCTAGAGGCCAAAATCTACAGGTAGGCACTTCGCAAAAAACACCTCTGTTTTCTTTCAAAAATTTGGATGTGTCGACGTTGCGCCTTGGGGCCTTTCCTGTCGCGGGCGCTAGGCCTACCCACACAAGTGAGGTATCATTTTTATCGGGAGACTTGGGGGAACGCTGGGTGGAAGGGAATTTGTGGCTCCTCTCAGATTCCAGAACTTTCTGCACAGAAATGTGAGGAACATGTGTTGTTTTAGCCAAATTTTGAGGTTCGCAAGGGTTGTGGGTAACAGAACCTGGCCGAGCCCCGCAAGTCACCCCTCCTTGGATTCCCCTATGTCTCTAGTTTTCAGAAATGCACAGGTTTGGTAGGTTTCCCTAGGGGCCGGCTGAGCTAGAGGCCAAAATCTACAGGTAGGCACTTCGCAAAAAACACCTCTAATTTCTTTCAAAAATGTGGATGTGTCCACGTTGCGCTGTGGGGATTTTCCTGTCACGGGCGCTAGGCCTACCCACACAAGTGAGGTATCATTTTTATCGGGAGACTTGGGGAAACGCTGGGTGGAAGGAAATTTGTGGCTCCTCTCAGATTCCAGAACTTTCTGCCACAGAAATGTGAGGAACATGTGTTTTTTTAGCCAAATATTGAGGTTCGCAAAGGATTCTGGGTAACAGAACCTGGTCCGAGCCCCGCAAGTCACCCCATCTTGGATTCCCCTAGGTCTCTAGTTTTCAGAAATGCACAGGTTTGGTAGGTTTCACTAGGTGCCGGCTGAGCTAGAGGCCAAAATCTACAGGTAGGAACTTCGCAAAAAACACCTCTGTTTTCTTTCAAAAATTTGGATGTGTCCATGTAGCGCTTTGGGGCGTTTCCTGTCGCGGGCGCTAGGCCTACCCACACAAGTGATGTATCATTTTTATCGGGAGACTTGGGGGAAAGCTGGGTGAAAGGAAATTTGAGGCTCCTCTCAGATTCCAGAACTTTCTGCCACAGAAATGTGAGGAACATGTGTTTTCTTAGCCAAATTTTGAGGTTTGCAAAGGATTCTGGGTAACAGAACCTGGTCCGAGCACCGCAAGTCACCCCATCTTGGATTCCCCTAGGTCTCTACTTTTCAGAAATGCACAGGTTTGTTAGGTTTCCCTAGGTGCCGGCTGAGCTAGAGGCTAAAATCTACAGGTAAGCACTTCGCAAAAAACACCTCTGTTTTCTCTCAAAAATGTGGATGTGTCCACGTTGCGCTTTGGGACCTTTCCTGTTGCGGGCGCTAGGCCTACCCACACAAGTGAGGTATCATTTTTATCGGGAGACTTGGGGGAACGCTGGGTGGAAGGAAATTTGTGGCTCCTCTCAGATTCCAGAACTTTCGGCCACAGAAATGTGAGGAACATGTGTTTTTTTAGCCAAATTTTGAGGTTTGCAAAGGATTCTGGGTAACAGAACCTGGTCCGAGCCCCGCAAGTCACCCCATCTTGGATTCCCCTAGGTCTCTATTTTTCAGAAATGCACAGGTTTGGTAGGTTTCCCTAGGTGCCGGCTGAGCTAGAGGCCAAAATCTACAGGTAGGCACTTCGCAAAAAACAACTCTAATTTCTTTCAAAAATGTGGATGTGTCCACGTTGAGCTTTGGGGATTTTCCTGTCACGGGCGCTAGGCCTACCCACACAAGTGAGGTATCATTTTTATCGGGAGACTTGGGGAAACGCTGGGTGGAAGGAAATTTGTGGCTCCTCTCAGATTCCAGAACTTTCTGCCACAGAAATGTGAGGAACATGTGTTTTTTTAGCCAAATTTTGAGGTTCGCAAAGGATTCTGGGTTATAGAACCTGGTCCGAGCCCCGCAAGTCACCCCATCTTGGATTCCCCTAGGTCTCTAGTTTTCAGAAATGCACAGGTTTGGTAGGTTTCCCTAGGTGCCGGCTGAGCTAGAGGCCAAAATCTACAGGTAGGAACTTCGCAAAAAACACCTCTGTTTTCTTTCAAAAATTTGGATGTGTCCATGTAGCGCTTTGGGGCGTTTCCTGTCGCGGGCGTTAGGCCTACCCACACAAGTGAGGTATCATTTTTATCGGGAGACTTGGGGGAAAGCTGGGTGAAAGGAAATTTGAGGCTCCTCTCAGATTCCAGAACTTTCTTCCACAGAAATGTGAGGAACATGTGTTTTCTTAGCCAAATTTTGAGGTTTGCAAAGGATTCTGGGTAACAGAACCTGGTCCGAGCACCGCAAGTCACCCCATCTTGGATTCCCCTAGGTCTCTAGTTTTCAGAAATGCACAGGTTTGGTAGGTTTCCCTAGGTGCCGGCTGAGCTAGAGGCTAAAATCTACAGGTAAGCACTTCACAAAAAACACCTCTGTTTTCTTTCAAAAATGTGGATGTGTCCACGTTGCGCTTTGGGGCCTTTCCTGTTGCGGGCGCTAGGCCTACCCACACAAGTGAGGTATCATTTTTATCGGGAGACTTGGGGGAACGCTGGGTGGAAGGAAATTTGTGGCTCCTCTCAGATTCCAGAACTTTCTGCCACAGAAATGTGAGGAACATGTGTTTTTTTAGCCAAATTTTGAGGTTCGCAAAGGATTCTAGGTAACAGAACCTGGTCCGAGCCCCGCAAGTCACCCCATCTTGGATTCCCCTAGGTCTCTAGTTTTCAGAAATGCACAGGTTTGGTAGGTTTCCCTAGGTGCCGGCTGAGCTAGAGGCTAAAATCTACAGGTAGGCACTTCGCAAAAAACACCTCTGTTTTCTTTCAAAAATTTGGATGTGTCCACGTTGCGCTTTGGGGCATTTCCTGTTGCGGGCGCTAGGCCTACCCACTCAATTGAGGTATCATTTTTATTGGGAGACTTGGGGGAACGCTGGGTGAAAGGAAATTTGTGGCTCCTCTCAGATTCCAGAACTTTCTGCCACAGAAATGTGAGGAACATGTGTTTTTTTAGCCAAATTTTGAGGTTTGCAAAGGATTCTGGGTAACAGAACCTGGTCCGAGCCCCGCAAGTCACCCCATCTTGGATTCCCCTAGGTCTCTAGTTTTCAGAAATGCACAGGTTTGGTAGGTTTCCCTAGGTGCCGGCTGAGCTAGAGGCCAAAATCTACAGGTAGGCACTTCGCAAAAAACACCTCTGATTTCTTTAAAAAATGTGGATGTATCCACGTTGCGCTTTGGGGCGTATCCTGTCGCGGGCGCTAGGCCTACCCACACAAGTGAGGTATCATTTTTATTGGGAGACTTGGGGGAACACTGTGTGAAAGGAAATTTGTGGCTCCTCTCAGATTCCAGAACTTTCTGCCACAGAAATGTGAGAAACATGTGTTTTTTTAGCCAAATTTTGAGGTTTGCAAAAGATTCTGGGTAACAGAACCTCGTCCGAGCCCCGCAAGTCACCCCATCTTGGATTCCCCTAGGTCTCTAGTTTTCAGAAATGCACAGGTTTGGTAGGTTTCCCTAGGTGCCGGCTGAGCTAGAGGCTAAAATCTACAGGTAGGCACTTCGCAAAAAACACCTCTGTTTTCTTTCAAAAATTTGGATGTGTCCACGTTGCGCTTTGGGGCATTTCCTGTTGCGGGCGCTAGGCCTACCCACTCAATTGAGGTATCATTTTTATTGGGAGACTTGGGGGAACGCTGGGTGAAAGGAAATTTGTGGCTCCTCTCAGATTCCAGAACTTTCTGCCACAGAAATGTGAGGAACATGTGTTTTTTTAGCCAAATTTTGAGGTTTGCAAAGGATTCTGGGTAACAGAACCTGGTCCGAGCCCCGCAAGTCACCCCATCTTGGATTCCCCTAGGTCTCTAGTTTTCAGAAATGCACAGGTTTGGTAGGTTTCCCTAGGTGCCGGCTGAGCTAGAGGCCAAAATCTACAGGTAGGCACTTCGCAAAAAACACCTCTGATTTCTTTAAAAAATTTGGATGTGTCCACGTTGCTCTTTGGGGCTTATCCTGTCGCGGGCGCTAGGCCTACCCACACAAGTGAGGTATCATTTTTATCGGGAGACTTGGGGGAACGCTGGGTGAAAGGAAATTTGTGGCTCCTCTCAGATTCCAGAACTTTCTGCCACAGAAATGTGAGGAACATGTGTTTATTTAGCCAAATTTTGAGGTTTGCAAAGGATTCTGGGTAACAGAACCTGGTCCGAGCCCCGCAAGTCACCCCATCTTGGATTCCCCTAGGTCTCTAGTTTTCAGAAATGCACAGGTTTGGTAGGTTTCCCTAGGTGCCGGCTGAGCTAGAGGCCAAAATCTACAGGTAGGCACTTCGCAAAAAACACATCTGTTTTCTTTCAAAAATGTGGATGTGTCCACGTTGCGCTTTGGGGAGTTTCCTGTCACGGGCGCTAGGCCTACCCACACAAGTGAGGTATCATTTTAATCGGGAGACTTGGGGGAATGCTGGGTGGAAGGAAATTTGTGGCTCCTCTCAGATTCCTGAACTTTCTGCCACAGAAATGTGAGGAACATGTGTTTTTTTAGCCAAATTTTGAGTTTTGCAAAGGATTCTGGGTAACAGAACCTGGTCCGAGCCCCGCAAGTCACCCCATCTTGGATTCCCCTAGGTCTCTAGTTTTCAGAAATGCACAGGTTTGGTAGGTTTCCCTAGGTGCCGGCTGAGCTAGAGGCAAAAATCTACAGGTAGGCACTTCGCAAAAAACACCTCTGTTTTCTTTCAAAAATTTGGATGTGTCGACGTTGCGCTTTGGGGCCTTTCCTGTCGCGGGCGCTAGGCCTACCCACACAAGTGAGGTATCATTTTTATTGGGATACTTGGGGGAACGCTGGGTGGAAGGGAATTTGTGGCTCCTCTCAGATTCCAGAACTTTCTGCCACAGAAATGTGAGGAACATGTGTTGTTTTAGCCAAATTTTGAGGTTCGCAAGGGTTGTGGGTAACAGAACCTGGTCCGAGCCCCGCAAGTCACCCCTCCTTGGATTCCCCTATGTCTCTAGTTTTCAGAAATGCACAGGTTTGGTAGGTTTCCCTAGGGGCCGGCTGAGCTAGAGGCCAAAATCTACAGGTAGGCACTTCGCAAAAAACACCTCTAATTTCTTTCAAAAATGTGGATGTGTCCACTTTGCGCTTTGGGGATTTTCCTGTCACGGGCGCTAGGCCTACCCACACAAGTGAGGAATCATTTTTATCGGGAGACTTGGGGAAACGCTGGGTGGAAGGAAATTTGTGGCTCCTCTCAGATTCCAGAACTTTCTGCCACAGAAATGTGAGGAACATGTGTTTTTTTAGCCAAATTTTGAGGTTCGCAAAGGATTCTGGGTAACAGAACCTGGTCCGAGCCCCGCAAGTCACCCCATCTTGGATTCCCCTAGGTCTCTAGTTTTCAGAAATGCACAGGTTTGGTAGGTTTCCCTAGGTGCCGGCTGAGCTAGAGGCTAAAATCTACAGGTAGGAACTTCGCAAAAAACACCTCTGTTTTCTTTCAAAAATTTGGATGTGTCCATGTAGCGCTTTGGGGCGTTTCCTGTCGCGGGTGCTATGCCTACCCACACAAGTGATGTATCATTTTTATCGGGAGACTTGGGGGAAAGCTGGGTGAAAGGAAATTTGAGTCTCCTCTCAGATTCCAGAACTTTCTGCCACAGAAATGTGAGGAACATGTGTTTTCTTAGCCAAATTTTGAGGTTTGCAAAGGATTCTGGGTAACAGAACCTGGTCCGAGCACCGCAAGTCACCCCATCTTGGATTCCCCTAGGTCTCTAGTTTTCAGAAATGCACAGGTTTGGTAGGTTTCCCTAGGTGCCGGCTGAGCTAGAGGCCAAAATCTACAGGTAGGCACTTCGCAAAAAACACCTCTGTTTTCTTTCAAAAATTTGGATGTGTCCACGTTGCGCTTTGGGGCTCCTCCTGTCGCGGGCGCTAGGCCTACCCACACAAGTGAGGTATCATTTTTATCTGGAAACTCGGGGGAACGCTGGGTGGAATGGAATTTGTGGCTCCTCTCAGATTCCAGAACTTTCTGCCACAGAAATGTGAGGAACATGTGTTGTTTTAGCCAAATTTTGAGGTTCGCAAGGGTTCTGGGTAACAGAACCTGGTCCGAGCCCCGCAAGTCACCCCTCCTTGGATTCCCCTAGGTCTCTAGTTTTCAGAAATGCACAGGTTTGGTAGGTTTCCCTAGGTGCCGGCTGAGCTAGAGGCCAAAATCTACAGGTAAGCACTTCGCAAAAAACACCTCTGTTTTCTCTCAAAAATGCGGATGTGTCCACGTTGCGCTTTGGGACCTTTCCTGTTGCGGGCGCTAGGCCTACCCACACAAGTGAGGTATCATTTTTATCGGGAGACTTGGGGGAACGCTGGGTGGAAGGAAATTTGTGGCTCCTCTCAGATTCCAGAACTTTCGGCCACAGAAATGTGAGGAACATGTGTTTTTTTAGCCAAATTTTGAGGTTCGCAAAGGATTCTAGGTAACAGAACCTGGTCCGAGCCCCGCAAGTCACCCCATCTTGGATTCCCCTAGGTCTCTAGTTTTCAGAAATGCACAGGTTTGGTAGGTTTCCCTAGGTGCCGGCTGAGCTAGAGGCCAAAATCTTCAGGTAGGCACTTCGCAAAAAACACCCTGTTTTCTTTCAAAAATGTGGATGTGTCCATGTTGCGCTTTGGGGCCTTTCCTGTCGCGGGCGCTAGGCCTACCCACACAAGTGAGGTATCATTTTTATCGGGAAACTTTGGGGAACGCTGGGGGGAAAGGAATTTGTGGCTCCTCTCAGATTCCAGAACTTTCTGCCACAGAAATGTGAGGAACATGTGTTGTTTTAGCCAAATTTTGAGGTTCGCAAAGGGTTCTGGGTAACAGAACCTGGTCCGAGCCCCGCAAGTCACCCCTCCTTGGATTCCCCTAGGTCTCTAGTTTTCAGAAATGCACAGGTTTGGTAGGTTTCCCTAGGTGCCAGCTGAGCTAGAGGCCAAAATCTACAGCTAGGCACTTCGCAAAAAACACCTCTGTTTTCTTTAAAAAATGTGGATGTGTCCACGTTGCGCTTTGGGGAGTTTCCTGTCGCGGGCGCTAGGCCTACCCACACAAGTGAGGTATCATTTTTATTGGGAGACTTGGGGGAACACTGTGTGAAAGGAAATTTGTGGCTCCTCTCAGATTCCAGAACTTTCTGCCACAGAAATGTGAGGAACATGTGTTTTTTTAGCCAAATTTTGAAGTTTGCAAAAGATTCTGGGTAACAGAACCTGGTCCGAGCCCCGCAAGTCACCCCATCTTGGATTCCCCTAGGTCTCTAGTTTTCAGAAATGCACAGGTTTGGTAGGTTTCCCTAGGTGCCGGCTGAGCTAGAGGCCAAAATCTACAGGTAGGCACTTCGCAAAAAACACCTCTGTTTTCTTTAAAAAATGTGGATGTGTCCACGTTGCGCTTTGGGGAGCTTCCTGTCACGGGCGCTAGGCCTACCCACACAAGTGAGGTATCATTTTAATCGGGAGACTTGGGAGAATGCTGGGTGGAAGGAAATTTGTGGCTCCTCTCAGATTCCTGAACTTTCTGCCACAGAAATGTGAGGAACACGTGTTTTTTTAGCCAAATTTTGAGGTTTGCAAAGGATTCTGGGTAACAGAACCTGGTCCGAGCCCCGCAAGTCACCCGATCTTGGATTCCCCTAGGTCTCTAGTTTTCAGAAATGCACAGGTTTGGTAGGTTTCCCTAGGTGCCGGCTGAGCTAGAGGCCAAAATCTACAGGTAGGCACTTCGCAAAAAACACCTCTGTTTTCTTTCAAAAATTTGGATGTGTCGACGTTGCGCTTTGGGGCCTTTCCTGTCGCGGGCGCTAGGCCTACCCACACAAGTGAGGTATCATTTTTATCGGGAGACTTGGGGGAACGCTGGGTGGAAAGGAATTTGTGGCTCCTCTCAGATTCCAGAACTTTCTGCCACAGAAATGTGAGGAACATGTGTTGTTTTAGCCAAATTTTGAGGTTCGCAAAGGGTTCTGGGTAACAGAACCTGGTCCGAGCCCCGCAAGTCACCCCTCCTTGGATTCCCCTAGGTCTTTAGTTTTCAGAAATGCACAGGTTTGGTAGGTTTCCCTCAGTGGCGGCTGAGCTAGAGGCCAAAATCTACAGGTAGGCACTTCGCAAAAAACACCTCTGTTTTCTTTCCAAAATTTGGATGTGTCCACGTTGCGTTTTGGGGCATTTCCTGTCGCGGGCGCTAGGCCTACCCACACAAGTGAGGTATCATTTTTATTGGGAGACTTGGGGGAACACTGGGTGAAAGGAAATTTGTGGCTCCTCTCAGATTCCAGAACTTTCTGCCACAGAAATGTGAGGAACATGTGTTTATTTAGCCAAATTTTGAGGTTTGCAAAGGATTCTGGGTAACAGAACCTGGTCCGAGCCCCGCAAGTCACCCCATCTTGGATTCCCCTAGGTCTCTACTTTTCAGAAATGCATAGGTTTGGTAGGTTTCCCTAGGTGCCGGCTGAGCTAGAGGCCAAAATCTACAGGTAGGCACTTCGCAAAAAACACCTCTGTTTTCTTTAAAAAATGTGGATGTGTCCACGTTGCGCTTTGGGGAGTTTCCTGTCACGGGCGCTAGGCCTACCCACACAAGTGAGGTATCATTTTAATCGGGAGACTTGGGAGAATGCTGGGTGGAAGGAAATGTGTGGCTCCTCTCAGATTCCTGAACTTTCTGCCACAGAAATGTGAGGAACACGTGTTTTTTTAGCCAAATTTTGAGGTTTGCAAAGGATTCTGGGTAACAGAACCTGGTCCGAGCCCCGCAAGTCACCCCATCTTGGATTCCCCTAGGTCTCTAGTTTTCAGAAATGCACAGGTTTGGTAGGTTTCCCTAGGTGCCGGCTGAGCTAGAGGCCAAAATCTACAGGTAGGCACTTCGCAAAAAACACCTCTGTTTTCTTTCAAAAATTTGGATGTGTCGACGTTGCGCTTTGGGGCCTTTCCTGTCGCGGGCGCTAGGCCTACCCACACAAGTGAGGTATCATTTTTATCGGGAGACTTGGGGGAACGCTGGGTGAAAGGAATTTGTGGCTCCTCTCAGATTCCAGAACTTTCTGCCACAGAAATGTGAGGAACATGTGTTGTTTTAGCCAAATTTTGAGGTTCGCAAAGGGTTCTGGGTAACAGAACCTGGTCCGAGCCCCGCAAGTCACCCCTCCTTGGATTCCCCTAGGTCTTTAGTTTTCAGAAATGCACAGGTTTGGTAGGTTTCCCTCAGTGCCGGCTGAGCTAGAGGCCAAAATCTACAGGTAGGCACTTCGCAAAAAACACCTCTGTTTTCTTTCCAAAATTTGGATGTGTCCACGTTGCGTTTTGGGGCATTTCCTGTCGCGGGCGCTAGGCCTACCCACACAAGTGAGGTATCATTTTTATCGGGAGACGTGGGGGAACGCTGGGTGAAAGGAAATTTGTGGCTCCTCTCAGATTCCAGAACTTTCTGCCACAGAAATGTGAGGAACATGTGTTTATTTAGCCAAATTTTGAGGTTTGCAAAGGATTCTGGGTAACAGAACCTGGTCCGAGCCCCGCAAGTCACCCCATCTTGGATTCCCCTAGGTCTCTACTTTTCAGAAATGCATAGGTTTGGTAGGTTTCCCTAGGTGCCGGCTGAGCTAGAGGCCACAATCTACAGGTATGCACTTCGCAAAAAACACCTCTGTTTTCTTTCAAAAATTTGGATGTGTCCACTTTGCGCTTTGGGGCGTATCCTGTTGCGGGCGCTAGGCCTACCCACACAAGTGAGGTATCATTTTTATCGGGAGACTTGGGGGAACGCTGGGTGGAAGGAAATTTGTGGCTCCTCTCAGATTCCAGAACTTTCTGCCACAGAAATGTGAGGAACATGTTTTTTTTAGCCAAATTTTGAGGTTTGCAAAGGATTCTGGGTAACAGAACCTGGTCTGAGCCCCGCAAGTCACCCCATCTTGGATTCCCCTAGGTCTCTAGTTTTCAGAAATGCACCGGTTTGTTAGGTTTCCCTAGGTGCCGGCTGAGCTAGAGGCCAAAATCTACAGGTAGGCACTTCGCAAAAAACACCTGTGTTTTCTTTCAAAAATATGGATGTGTCCACGTTGCGCTTTGGGGCCTTTCCTGTTGCGGGCGCTAGGCCTACCCACACAAGTGAGGTATCATTTTTATCGGGAGACTTGGGGGAACGCTGGGTGGAAGGAAATTTGTGGCTCCTCTCAGATTCCAGAACTTTCTGCCACAGAAATGTGAGGAACATGTGTTTATTTAGCCAAATTTTGAGGTTTGCAAAGGATTCTGGGTAACAGAACCTGGTCCGAGCCCCGCAAGTCACCCCATCTTGGATTCCCCTAGGTCTCTAGTTTTCAGAAATGCACAGGTTTGGTAGGTTTCCCTAGGTGCCGGCTGAGCTAGAGGCTAAAATCTACAGGTAGGCACTTCGCAAAAAACACCTCTGTTTTCTTTCAAAAATTTGGATGTGTCCACGTTGCGCTTTGGGGCATTTCCTGTTGCGGGCGCTAGGCCTACCCACTCAATTGAGGTATCATTTTTATTGGGAGACTTGGGGGAACGCTGGGTGAAAGGAAATTTGTGGCTCCTCTCAGATTCCAGAACTTTCTGCCACAGAAATGTGAGGAACATGTGTTTTTTTAGCCAAATTTTGAGGTTTGCAAAGGATTCTGGGTAACAGAACCTGGTCCGAGCCCCGCAAGTCACCCCATCTTGGATTCCCCTAGGTCTCTAGTTTTCAGAAATGCACAGGTTTGGTAGGTTTCCCTAGGTGCCGGCTGAGCTAGAGGCCAAAATCTACAGGTAGGCACTTCGCAAAAAACACCTCTGATTTCTTTAAAAAATTTGGATGTATCCACGTTGCGCTTTGGGGCTTATCCTGTCGCGGGCGCTAGGCCTACCCACACAAGTGAGGTATCATTTTTATCGGGAGACTTGGGGGAACGCTGGGTGAAAGGAAATTTGTGGCTCCTCTCAGATTCCAGAACTTTCTGCCACAGAAATGTGAGGAACATGTGTTTATTTAGCCAAATTTTGAGGTTTGCAAAGGATTCTGGGTAACAGAACCTGGTCCGAGCCCCGCAAGTCACCCCATCTTGGATTCCCCTAGGTCTCTAGTTTTCAGAAATGCACAGGTTTGGTAGGTTTCCCTAGGTGCCGGCTGAGCTAGAGGCCAAAATCTACAGGTAGGCACTTCGCAAAAAACACATCTGTTTTCTTTCAAAAATGTGGATGTGTCCACGTTGCGCTTTGGGGAGTTTCCTGTCACGGGCGCTAGGCCTACCCACACAAGTGAGGTATCATTTTAATCGGGAGACTTGGGGGAATGCTGGGTGGAAGGAAATGTGTGGCTCCTCTCAGATTCCTGAACTTTCTGCCACAGAAATGTGAGGAACATGTGTTTTTTTAGCCAAATTTTGAGGTTTGCAAAGGATTCTGGGTAACAGAACCTGGTCCGAGCCCCGCAAGTCACCCCATCTTGGATTCCCCTAGGTCTCTATTTTTCAGAAATGCACAGGTTTGGTAGGTTTCCCTAGGTGCCGGCTGAGCTAGAGGCCAAAATCTACAGGTAGGCACTTCGCAAAAAACACCTCTGTTTTCTTTCAAAAATTTGGATGTGTCGACGTTGCGCCTTGGGGCCTTTCCTGTCGCGGGCGCTAGGCCTACCCACACAAGTGAGGTATCATTTTTATCGGGAGACTTGGGGGAACGCTGGGTGGAAGGGAATTTGTGGCTCCTCTCAGATTCCAGAACTTTCTGCCACAGAAATGTGAGGAACATGTGTTTATTTAGCCAAATTTTGAGGTTTGCAAAGGATTCTGGGTAACAGAACCTGGTCCGAGCCCCGCAAGTCACCCCATCTTGGATTCCCCTAGGTCTCTACTTTTCAGAAATGCATAGGTTTGGTAGGTTTCCCTAGGTGCCGGCTGAGCTAGAGGCCACAATCTACAGGTATGCACTTCGCAAAAAACACCTCTGTTTTCTTTCAAAAATTTGGATGTGTCCACTTTGCGCTTTGGGGCGTATCCTGTTGCGGGCGCTAGGCCTACCCACACAAGTGAGGTATCATTTTTATCGGGAGACTTGGGGGAACGCTGGGTGGAAGGAAATTTGTGGCTCCTCTCAGATTCCAGAACTTTCTGCCACAGAAATGTGAGGAACATGTGTTTTTTTAGCCAAATTTTGAGGTTCGCAAAGGATTCTAGGTAACAGAACCTGGTCCGAGCCCCGCAAGTCACCCCATCTTGGATTCCCCTAGGTCTCTAGTTTTCAGAAATGCACAGGTTTGGTAGGTTTCCCTAGGTGCCGGCTGAGCTAGAGGCCAAAATCTTCAGGTAGGCACTTCGCAAAAAACACCCTGTTTTCTTTCAAAAATTTGGATGTGTCCATGTTGCGCTTTGGGGCCTTTCCTGTCGCGGGCGCTAGGCCTACCCACACAAGTGAGGTATCATTTTTATCGGGAAACTTTGGGGAACGCTGGGGGGAAAGGAATTTGTGGCTCCTCTCAGATTCCAGAACTTTCTGCCACAGAAATGTGAGGAACATGTGTTGTTTTAGCCAAATTTTGAGGTTCGCAAAGGGTTCTGGGTAACAGAACCTGGTCCGAGCCCCGCAAGTCACCCCTCCTTGGATTCCCCTAGGTCTCTAGTTTTCAGAAATGCACAGGTTTGGTAGGTTTCCCTAGGTGCCAGCTGAGCTAGAGGCCAAAATCTACAGCTAGGCACTTCGCAAAAAACACCTCTGTTTTCTTTAAAAAATGTGGATGTGTCCACGTTGCGCTTTGGGGAGTTTCCTGTCGCGGGCGCTAGGCCTACCCACACAAGTGAGGTATCATTTTTATTGGGAGACTTGGGGGAACACTGTGTGAAAGGAAATTTGTGGCTCCTCTCAGATTCCAGAACTTTCTGCCACAGAAATGTGAGGAACATGTGTTTTTTTAGCCAAATTTTGAAGTTTGCAAAAGATTCTGGGTAACAGAACCTGGTCCGAGCCCCGCAAGTCACCCCATCTTGGATTCCCCTAGGTCTCTAGTTTTCAGAAATGCACAGGTTTGGTAGGTTTCCCTAGGTGCCGGCTGAGCTAGAGGCCAAAATCTACAGGTAGGCACTTCGCAAAAAACACCTCTGTTTTCTTTAAAAAATGTGGATGTGTCCACGTTGCGCTTTGGGGAGCTTCCTGTCACGGGCGCTAGGCCTACCCACACAAGTGAGGTATCATTTTAATCGGGAGACTTGGGAGAATGCTGGGTGGAAGGAAATTTGTGGCTCCTCTCAGATTCCTGAACTTTCTGCCACAGAAATGTGAGGAACACGTGTTTTTTTAGCCAAATTTTGAGGTTTGCAAAGGATTCTGGGTAACAGAACCTGGTCCGAGCCCCGCAAGTCACCCCATCTTGGATTCCCCTAGGTCTCTAGTTTTCAGAAATGCACAGGTTTGGTAGGTTTCCCTAGGTGCCGGCTGAGCTAGAGGCCAAAATCTACAGGTAGGCACTTCGCAAAAAACACCTCTGTTTTCTTTCAAAAATTTGGATGTGTCGACGTTGCGCTTTGGGGCCTTTCCTGTCGCGGGCGCTAGGCCTACCCACACAAGTGAGGTATCATTTTTATCGGGAGACTTGGGGGAACGCTGGGTGGAAAGGAATTTGTGGCTCCTCTCAGATTCCAGAACTTTCTGCCACAGAAATGTGAGGAACATGTGTTGTTTTAGCCAAATTTTGAGGTTCGCAAAGGGTTCTGGGTAACAGAACCTGGTCCGAGCCCCGCAAGTCACCCCTCCTTGGATTCCCCTAGGTCTTTAGTTTTCAGAAATGCACAGGTTTGGTAGGTTTCCCTCAGTGGCGGCTGAGCTAGAGGCCAAAATCTACAGGTAGGCACTTCGCAAAAAACACCTCTGTTTTCTTTCCAAAATTTGGATGTGTCCACGTTGCGTTTTGGGGCATTTCCTGTCGCGGGCGCTAGGCCTACCCACACAAGTGAGGTATCATTTTTATCGGGAGACTTGGGGGAACGCTGGGTGGAAGGAAATTTGTGGCTCCTCTCAGATTCCAGAACTTTCTGCCACAGAAATGTGAGGAACATGTGTTTATTTAGCCAAATTTTGAGGTTTGCAAAGGATTCTGGGTAACAGAACCTGGTCCGAGCCCCGCAAGTCACCCCATCTTGGATTGCCCTAGGTCTCTAGTTTTCAGAAATGCACAGGTTTGGTAGGTTTCCCTAGGTGCCGGCTGAGCTAGAGGCTAAAATCTACAGGTAGGCACTTCGCAAAAAACACCTCTGTTTTCTTTCAAAAATTTGGATGTGTCCACGTTGCGCTTTGGGGCATTTCCTGTTGCGGGCGCTAGGCCTACCCACTCAATTGAGGTATCATTTTTATTGGGAGACTTGGGGGAACGCTGGGTGAAAGGAAATTTGTGGCTCCTCTCAGATTCCAGAACTTTCTGCCACAGAAATGTGAGGAACATGTGTTTTTTTAGCCAAATTTTGAGGTTTGCAAAGGATTCTGGGTAACAGAACCTGGTCCGAGCCCCGCAAGTCACCCCATCTTGGATTCCCCTAGGTCTCTAGTTTTCAGAAATGCACAGGTTTGGTAGGTTTCCCTAGGTGCCGGCTGAGCTAGAGGCCAAAATCTACAGGTAGGCACTTCGCAAAAAACACCTCTGATTTCTTTAAAAAATTTGGATGTATCCACGTTGCGCTTTGGGGCTTATCCTGTCGCGGGCGCTAGGCCTACCCACACAAGTGAGGTATCATTTTTATCGGGAGACTTGGGGGAACGCTGGGTGAAAGGAAATTTGTGGCTCCTCTCAGATTCCAGAACTTTCTGCCACAGAAATGTGAGGAACATGTGTTTATTTAGCCAAATTTTGAGGTTTGCAAAGGATTCTGGGTAACAGAACCTGGTCCGAGCCCCGCAAGTCACCCCATCTTGGATTCCCCTAGGTCTCTAGTTTTCAGAAATGCACAGGTTTGGTAGGTTTCCCTAGGTGCCGGCTGAGCTAGAGGCCAAAATCTACAGGTAGGCACTTCGCAAAAAACACATCTGTTTTCTTTCAAAAATGTGGATGTGTCCACGTTGCGCTTTGGGGAGTTTCCTGTCACGGGCGCTAGGCCTACCCACACAAGTGAGGTATCATTTTAATCGGGAGACTTGGGGGAATGCTGGGTGGAAGGAAATGTGTGGCTCCTCTCAGATTCCTGAACTTTCTGCCACAGAAATGTGAGGAACATGTGTTTTTTTAGCCAAATTTTGAGGTTTGCAAAGGATTCTGGGTAACAGAACCTGGTCCGAGCCCCGCAAGTCACCCCATCTTGGATTCCCCTAGGTCTCTATTTTTCAGAAATGCACAGGTTTGGTAGGTTTCCCTAGGTGCCGGCTGAGCTAGAGGCCAAAATCTACAGGTAGGCACTTCGCAAAAAACACCTCTGTTTTCTTTCAAAAATTTGGATGTGTCGACGTTGCGCCTTGGGGCCTTTCCTGTCGCGGGCGCTAGGCCTACCCACACAAGTGAGGTATCATTTTTATCGGGAGACTTGGGGGAACGCTGGGTGGAAGGGAATTTGTGGCTCCTCTCAGATTCCAGTACTTTCTGCCACAGAAATGTGAGGAACATGTGTTTATTTAGCCAAATTTTGAGGTTTGCAAAGGATTCTGGGTAACAGAACCTGGTCCGAGCCCCGCAAGTCACCCCATCTTGGATTCCCCTAGGTCTCTACTTTTCAGAAATGCATAGGTTTGGTAGGTTTCCCTAGGTGCCGGCTGAGCTAGAGGCCACAATCTACAGGTATGCACTTCGCAAAAAACACCTCTGTTTTCTTTCAAAAATTTGGATGTGTCCACTTTGCGCTTTGGGGCGTATCCTGTTGCGGGCGCTAGGCCTACCCACACAAGTGAGGTATCATTTTTATCGGGAGACTTGGGGGAACGCTGGGTGGAAGGAAATTTGTGGCTCCTCTCAGATTCCAGAACTTTCTGCCACAGAAATGTGAGGAACATGTTTTTTTTAGCCAAATTTTGAGGTTTGCAAAGGATTCTGGGTAACAGAACCTGGTCCGAGCCCAGCAAGTCACCCCATCTTGGATTCCCCTAGGTCTCTAGTTTTCAGAAATGCACCGGTTTGTTAGGTTTCCCTAGGTGCCGGCTGAGCTAGAGGCCAAAATCTACAGGTAGGCACTTCGCAAAAAACACATCTGTTTTCTTTCAAAAATGTGGATGTGTCCACGTTGCGCTTTGGGGAGTTTCCTGTCACGGGCGCTAGGCCTACCCACACAAGTGAGGTATCATTTTAATCGGGAGACTTGGGGGAATGCTGGGTGGAAGGAAATGTGTGGCTCCTCTCAGATTCCTGAACTTTCTGCCACAGAAATGTGAGGAACATGTGTTTTTTTAGCCAAATTTTGAGGTTTGCAAAGGATTCTGGGTAACAGAACCTGGTCCGAGCCCCGCAAGTCACCCCATCTTGGATTCCCCTAGGTCTCTATTTTTCAGAAATGCACAGGTTTGGTAGGTTTCCCTAGGTGCCGGCTGAGCTAGAGGCCAAAATCTACAGGTAGGCACTTCGCAAAAAACACCTCTGTTTTCTTTCAAAAATTTGGATGTGTCGACGTTGCGCCTTGGGGCCTTTCCTGTCGCGGGCGCTAGGCCTACCCACACAAGTGAGGTATCATTTTTATCGGGAGACTTGGGGGAACGCTGGGTGGAAGGGAATTTGTGGCTCCTCTCAGATTCCAGAACTTTCTGCCACAGAAATGTGAGGAACATGTGTTGTTTTAGCCAAATTTTGAGGTTCGCAAGGGTTGTGGGTAACAGAACCTGGCCGAGCCCCGCAAGTCACCCCTCCTTGGATTCCCCTATGTCTCTAGTTTTCAGAAATGCACAGGTTTGGTAGGTTTCCTAGGGGCCGGCTGAGCTAGAGGCCAAAATCTACAGGTAGGCACTTCGCAAAAAACACCTCTAATTTCTTTCAAAAATGTGGATGTGTCCACGTTGCGCTTTGGGGATTTTCCTGTCACGGGCGCTAGGCCTACCCACACAAGTGAGGTATCATTTTTATCGGGAGACTTGGGGAAACGCTGGGTTGAAGGAAATTTGTGGCTCCTCTCAGATTCCAGAACTTTCTGCCACAGAAATGTGAGGAACATGTGTTTTTTTAGCCAAATTTTGAGGTTCGCAAAGGATTCTGGGTAACAGAACCTGGTCCGAGCCCCGCAAGTCACCCCATCTTGGATTCCCCTAGGTCTCTAGTTTTCAGAAATGCACAGGTTTGGTAGGTTTCCCTAGGTGCCGGCTGAGCTAGAGGCCAAAATCTACAGGTAGGAACTTCGCAAAAAACACCTCTGTTTTCTTTCAAAAATTTGGATGTGTCCATGTAGCGCTTTGGGGCGTTTCCTGTCGCGGGCGCTAGGCCTACCCACACAAGTGATGTATCATTTTTATCGGGAGACTTGGGGGAAAGCTGGGTGAAAGGAAATTTGAGGCTCCTCTCAGATTCCAGAACTTTCTGCCACAGAAATGTGAGGAACATGTGTTTTCTTAGCCAAATTTTGAGGTTTGCAAAGGATTCTGGGTAACAGAACCTGGTCCGAGCACCGCAAGTCACCCCATCTTGGATTCCCCTAGGTCTCTACTTTTCAGAAATGCACAGGTTTGTTAGGTTTCCCTAGGTGCCGGCTGAGCTAGAGGCTAAAATCTACAGGTAAGCACTTCGCAAAAAACACCTCTGTTTTCTCTCAAAAATGTGGATGTGTCCACGTTGCGCTTTGGGACCTTTCCTGTTGCGGGCGCTAGGCCTACCCACACAAGTGAGGTATCATTTTTATCGGGAGACTTGGGGGAACGCTGGGTGGAAGGAAATTTGTGGCTCCTCTCAGATTCCAGAACTTTCGGCCACAGAAATGTGAGGAACATGTGTTTTTTTAGCCAAATTTTGAGGTTCGCAAAGGATTCTAGGTAACAGAACCTGGTCCGAGCCCCGCAAGTCACCCCATCTTGGATTCCCCTAGGTCTCTAGTTTTCAGAAATGCACAGGTTTGGTAGGTTTCCCTAGGTGCCGGCTGAGCTAGAGGCCAAAATCTTCAGGTAGGCACTTCGCAAAAAACACCCTGTTTTCTTTCAAAAATTTGGATGTGTCCATGTTGCGCTTTGGGGCCTTTCCTGTCGCGGGCGCTAGGCCTACCCACACAAGTGAGGTATCATTTTTATCGGGAAACTTGGGGGAACGCTGGGGGGAAAGGAATTTGTGGCTCCTCTCAGATTCCAGAACTTTCTGCCACAGAAATGTGAGGAACATGTGTTGTTTTAGCCAAATTTTCAGGTTCGCAAAGGGTTCTGGGTAACAGAACCTGGTCCGAGCCCCGCAAGTCACCCCTCCTTGGATTCCCCTAGGTCTCTAGTTTTCAGAAATGCACAGGTTTGGTAGGTTTCCCTAGGTGCCGGCTGAGCTAGAGGCCAAAATCTACAGCTAGGCACTTCGCAAAAAACACCTCTGTTTTCTTTCAAAAATGTGGATGTGTCCACGTTGCGCTTTGGGGAGTTTCCTGTCGCGGGCGCTAGGCCTACCCACACAAGTGAGGTATCATTTTTATTGGGAGACTTGGGGGAACACTGTGTGAAAGGAAATTTGTGGCTCCTCTCAGATTCCAGAACTTTCTGCCACAGAAATGTGAGGAACATGTGTTTTTTTAGCCAAATTTTGAAGTTTGCAAAAGATTCTGGGTAACAGAACCTGGTCCGAGCCCCGCAAGTCACCCCATCTTGGATTCCCCTAGGTCTCTAGTTTTCAGAAATGCACAGGTTTGGTAGGTTTCCCTAGGTGCCGGCTGAGCTAGAGGCCAAAATCTACAGGTAGGCACTTCGCAAAAAACACCTCTGTTTTCTTTCAAAAATGTGGATGTGTCCACGTTGCGCTTTGGGGAGTTTCCTGTCACGGGCGCTAGGCCTACCCACACAAGTGAGGTATCATTTTAATCGGGAGACTTGGGGGAATGCTGGGTGGAAGGAAATTTGTGGCTCCTCTCAGATTCCTGAACTTTCTGCCACAGAAATGTGAGGAACATGTGTTTTTTTAGCCAAATTTTGAGGTTTGCAAAGGATTCTGGGTAACAGAACCTGGTCCGAGCCCCGCAAGTCACCCCATCTTGGATTCCCCTAGGTCTCTAGTTTTCAGAAATGCACAGGTTTGGTAGGTTTCCCTAGGTGCCGGCTGAGCTAGAGGCCAAAATCTACAGGTAGGCACTTCGCAAAAAACACCTCTGTTTTCTTTCAAAAATTTGGATGTGTCGACGTTGCGCTTTGGGGCCTTTCCTGTCGCGGGCGCTAGGCCTACCCACACAAGTGAGGTATCATTTTTATCGGGAGACTTGGGGGAACGCTGGGTGGAAAGGAATTTGTGGCTCCTATCAGATTCCAGAACTTTCTGCCACAGAAATGTGAGGAACATGTGTTGTTTTAGCCAAATTATGAGGTTCGCAAAGGGTTCTGGGTAACAGAACCTGGTCCGAGCCCCGCAAGTCACCCCTCCTTGGATTCCCCTAGGTCTTTAGTTTTCAGAAATGCACAGGTTTGGTAGGTTTCCCTCAGTGCCGGCTGAGCTAGAGGCCAAAATCTACAGGTAGGCACTTCGCAAAAAACACCTCTGTTTTCTTTCCAAAATTTGGATGTGTCCACGTTGCGTTTTGGGGCATTTCCTGTCGCGGGCGCTAGGCCTACCCACACAAGTGAGGTATCATTTTTATCGGGAGACTTGGGGGAACGCTGGGTGAAAGGAAATTTGTGGCTCCTCTCAGATTCCAGAACTTTCTGCCACAGAAATGTGAGGAACATGTGTTTATTTAGCCAAATTTTGAGGTTTGCAAAGGATTCTGGGTAACAGAACCTGGTCCGAGCCCCGCAAGTCACCCCATCTTGGATTCCCCTAGGTCTCTACTTTTCAGAAATGCACAGGTTTGGTAGGTTTCCCTAGGTGCCGGCTGAGCTAGAGGCCACAATCTACAGGTAGGCACTTCGCAAAAAACACCTCTGTTTTCTTTCAAAAATTTGGATGTGTCCACTTTGCGCTTTGGGGCGTATCCTGTTGCGGGCGCTAGGCCTACCCACACAAGCGAGGTATCATTTTTATCGGGAGACTTGGGGGAACGCTGGGTGGAAGGAAATTTGTGGCTCCTCTCAGATTCCAGAACTTTCTGCCACAGAAATGTGAGGAACATGTTTTTTTTAGCCAAATTTTGAGGTTTGCAAAGGATTCTGGGTAACAGAACCTGGTCCGAGCCCCGCAAGTCACCCCATCTTGGATTCCCCTAGGTCTCTAGTTTTCAGAAATGCACCGGTTTGTTAGGTTTCCATAGGTGCCGGCTGAGCTAGAGGCCAAAATCTACAGGTAGGCAGTTTGCAAAAAACACCTCTGTTTTCTTTCAAAAATGTGGATGTGTCCACGTTGCGCTTTGGGGCCTTTCCTGTTGCGGGCGCTAGGCCTACCCACACAAGTGAGGTATCATTTTTATCGGGAGACTTGGGGGAACGCTGGGTGGAAGGAAATTTGTGGCTCCTCTCAGATTCCAGAACTTTCTGCCACAGAAATGTGAGGAACATGTGTTTTTTTAGCCAAATTTTGAGGTTTGCAAAGGATTCTGGGTAACAGAACCTGGTCCGAGCCCCGCAAGTCACCCCATCTTGGATTCCCCTAGGTCTCTAGTTTTCAGAAATGCACAGGTTTGGTAGGTTTCCCTAGGTGCCGGCTGAGCTAGAGGCTAAAATCTACAGGTAGGCACTTCGCAAAAAACACCTCTGTTTTCTTTCAAAAATGTGGATGTGTCCACGTTGCGCTTTGGGGCCTTTCCTGTCGCGGGCGCTAGGCCTACCCACACAAGTGAGTTATCATTTTTATCAGGAAACTTGGGGGAACGCTGGGTGGAAAGGAATTTGTGGCTCCTCTCAGATTCCAGAACTTTCTGCCACAGAAATGTGAGGAACATGTGTTGTTTTAGCCAAATTTTGAGGTTCGCAAAGGATTCTGGGTAACAGAACCTGGTCCGAGCCCCACAAATCACCCCATCTTGGATTCCCCTAGGTCTCTATTTTTCAGAAATGCACAGGTTTGGTAGGTTTCCCTAGGTGCCGGCTGAGCTAGAGGCCACAATCTACAGGTAGGCACTTCGCAAAAAACACCTCTGTTTTCTTTCAAAAATTTGGATGTGTCCACTTTGCGCTTTGGGGCGTATCCTGTTGCGGGCGCTAGGCCTACCCACACAAGTGAGGTATCATTTTTATCGGGAGACTTGGGGGAACGCTGGGTGGAAGGAAATTTGTGGCTCCTCTCAGATTCCAGAACTTGCTGCCACAGAAATGTGAGGAACATGTTTTTTTTAGCCAAATTTTGAGGTTTGCAAAGGATTCTGGGTAACAGAACCTGGTCCGAGCCCCGCAAGTCACCCCATCTTAGATTCCCCTAGGTCTCTAGTTTTCAGAAATGCACCGGTTTGTTAGGTTTCCCTAGGTGCCAGCTGAGCTAGAGGCCAAAATCTACAGGTAGGCACTTCGCAAAAACCACCTCTGTTTTCTTTCAAAAATTTGGATGTGTCCACGTTGCGCTTTGGGGAGTTTCCTGTCACGGGCGCTAGGCCTACCCACACAAGTGAGGTATCATTTTAATCGGGAGACCTGGGGGAATGCTGGGTGGAAGGAAATTTGTGGCTCCTCTCAGATTCCTGAACTTTCTGCCACAGAAATGTGAGGAACATGTGTTTTTTTAGCCAAATTTTGAGGTTTGCAAATTATTCTGGGTTTCAGAACCTGGTCCGAGCCCCGCAAGTCACCCCATCTTGGATTCCCCTAGGTCTCTAGTTTTCAGAAATGCACAGGTTTGGTAGGTTTCCCTAGGTGCCGGCTGAGCTAGAGGCCAAAATCTACAGGTAGGCACTTCGCAAAAAACACCTCTGTTTTCTTTCAAAAATTTGGATGTGTCCACGTTGCGCTTTGGGGCCTCTCCTGTCGCGGGCGCTAGGCCTACCCACACAAGTGAGGTATCATTTTTATCTGGAAACTCGGGGGAACGCTGGGTGAAAGGAAATTTGTGGCTCCTCTCAGATTCCAGAACTTTCTGCCACAGAAATTTGAGGAACATGTGTTTTTTTAGCCAAATTTTGAGGTTTGCAAAGGATTCTGGGTAACAGAACCTGGTCCGAGCCCCGTAAGTCACCCCATCTTGGATTCCCCTAGGTGTCTAGTTTTCAGAAATGCACAGGTGTGGTTGGTTTCCCTAGGTGCCGGCTGAGCTAGAGGCCAAAATCTACAGGTAGGCACTTCGCAAAAAAAACCTCTGTTTTCTTTCAAAAATTTGGATGTGCCACGTTGCGCTTTGGGGCGTTTCCTGTCGCGGGCGCTAGGCCTACCCACACAAGTGAGGTATCATTTTTATAGGGAGACTTGGGGGAACCCTGGGTGGAAGGAAATTTGTGGCTCCTCTCAGATTCCAGAACTTTCTGCCACAGAAATGTGAGGAACATGTGTTTTTTTAGCCAAATTTTTAGGTTCGCAAAGGATTCTGGGTAACAGAACCTGGTCCGAGCCCCGTAAGACACCCCATCTTGGATTCCCCTAGGTCTCTAGTTTTCAGAAATGCACAGGTTTGGTAGGTTTCCCTAGGTGCCGGCTGAGCTAGAGGCCAAAATCTACAGGTAGGCACTTCGCAAAAAACACCTCTGATTTCTTTAAAAAATGTGGATGTATCCACGTTGCGCTTTGGGGCGTATCCTGTCGCGGGCGCTAGGCCTACCCACACAAGTGAGGTATCATTTTTATTGGGAGACTTGGGGGAACACTGTGTGAAAGGAAATTTGTGGCTCCTCTCAGATTCCAGAACTTTCTGCCACAGAAATGTGAGAAACATGTGTTTTTTTAGCCAAATTTTGAGGTTTGCAAAAGATTCTGGGTAACAGAACCTGGTCCGAGCCCCGCAAGTCACCCCATCTTGGATTCCCCTAGGTCTCTAGTTTTCAGAAATGCACAGGTTTGGTAGGTTTCCCTAGGTGCCGGCTGAGCTAGAGGCCAAAATCTACAGGTAGGCACTTCGCAAAAAACACCTCTGTTTTCTTTCAAAAATGTGGATGTGTCCACGTTGCGCTTTGGGGAGTTTCCTGTCACGGGCGCTAGGCCTACCCACACAAGTGAGGTCTCATTTTAATCGGGAGACTTGGGGGAATGCTGGGTGGAAGGAAATTTGTGGCTCCTCTCAGATTCCTGAACTTTCTGCCACAGAAATGTGAGGAACATGTGTTTTTTTAGCCAAATTTTGAGGTTTGCAAAGGATTCTGGGTAACAGAACCTGGTCCGAGCCCCGCAAGTCACCCCATCTTGGATTCCCCTAGGTCTCTATTTTTCAGAAATGCACAGGTTTGGTAGGTTTCCCTAGGTGCCGGCTGAGCTAGAGGCCAAAATCTACAGGTAGGCACTTCGCAAAAAACACCTCTGTTTTCTTTCAAAAATTTGGATGTGTCGACGTTGCGCCTTGGGGCCTTTCCTGTCGCGGGCGCTAGGCCTACCCACACAAGTGAGGTATCATTTTTATCGGGAGACTTGGGGGAACGCTGGGTGGAAGGGAATTTGTGGCTCCTCTCAGATTCCAGAACTTTCTGCCACAGAAATGTGAGGAACATGTGTTGTTTTAGCCAAATTTTGAGGTTCGCAAGGGTTGTGGGTAACAGAACCTGGCCGAGCCCCGCAAGTCACCCCTCCTTGGATTCCCCTATGTCTCTAGTTTTCAGAAATGCACAGGTTTGGTAGGTTTCCCTTGGGGCCGGCTGAGCTAGAGGCCAAAATCTACAGGTAGGCACTTCGCAAAAAACTCCTCTAATTTCTTTCAAAAATGTGGATGTGTCCACGTTGCGCTTTGAGGATTTTCCTGTCACGGGCGCTAGGCCTACCCACACAAGTGAGGTATCATTTTTATCGGGAGACTTGGGGAAACGCTGGGTGGAAGGAAATTTGTGGCTCCTCTCAGATTCCAGAACTTTCTGCCACAGAAATGTGAGGAACATGTGTTTTTTTAGCCAAATTTTGAGGTTCGCAAAGGATTCTGGGTAACAGAACCTGGTCCGAGCCCCGCAAGTCACCCCATCTTGGATTCCCCTAGGTCTCTAGTTTTCAGAAATGCACAGGTTTGGTAGGTTTCCCTAGGTGCCGGCTGAGCTAGAGGCCAAAATCTACAGGTAGGAACTTCGCAAAAAACACCTCTGTTTTCTTTCAAAAATTTGGATGTGTCCATGTAGCGCTTTGGGGCGTTTCCTGTCGCGGGCGCTAGGCCTACCCACACAAGTGATGTATCATTTTTATCGGGAGACTTGGGGGAAAGCTGGGTGAAAGGAAATTTGAGGCTCCTCTCAGATTCCAGAACTTTCTGCCACAGAAATGTGAGGAACATGTGTTTTCTTAGCCAAATTTTGAGGTTTGCAAAGGATTCTGGGTAACAGAACCTGGTCCGAGCACCGCAAGTCACCCCATCTTGGATTCCCCTAGGTCTCTACTTTTCAGAAATGCACAGGTTTGTTAGGTTTCCCTAGGTGCCGGCTGAGCTAGAGGCTAAAATCTACAGGTAAGCACTTCGCAAAAAACACCTCTGTTTTCTCTCAAAAATGTGAATGTGTCCACGTTGCGCTTTGGGACCTTTCCTGTTGCGGGCGCTAGGCCTACCCACACAAGTGAGGTATCATTTTTATCGGGAGACTTGGGGGAACGCTGGGTGGAAGGAAATTTGTGGCTCCTCTCAGATTCCAGAACTTTCGGCCACAGAAATGTGAGGAACATGTGTTTTTTTAGCCAAATTTTGAGGTTCGCAAAGGATTCTAGGTAACAGAACCTGGTCCGAGCCCCGCAAGTCACCCCATCTTGGATTCCCCTAGGTCTCTAGTTTTCAGAAATGCACAGGTTTGGTAGGTTTCCCTAGGTGCCGGCTGAGCTAGAGGCCAAAATCTTCAGGTAGGCACTTCGCAAAAAACACCCTGTTTTCTTTCAAAAATTTGGATGTGTCCATGTTGCGCTTTGGGGCCTTTCCTGTCGCGGGCGCTAGGCCTACCCACACAAGTGAGGTATCATTTTTATCGGGAAACTTGGGGGAACGCTGGGGGGAAAGGAATTTGTGGCTCCTCTCAGATTCCAGAACTTTCTGCCACAGAAATGTGAGGAACATGTGTTGTTTTAGCCAAATTTTGAGGTTCGCAAAGGGTTCTGGGTAACAGAACCTGGTCCGAGCCCCGCAAGTCACCCCTCCTTGGATTCCCCTAGGTCTCTAGTTTTCAGAAATGCACAGGTTTGGTAGGTTTCCCTAGGTGCCGGCTGAGCTAGAGGCCAAAATCTACAGCTAGGCACTTCGCAAAAAACACCTCTGTTTTCTTTCAAAAATGTGGATGTGTCCACGTTGCGCTTTGGGGAGTTTCCTGTCGCGGGCGCTAGGCCTACCCACACAAGTGAGGTATCATTTTTATTGGGAGACTTGGGGGAACACTGTGTGAAAGGAAATTTGTGGCTCCTCTCAGATTCCAGAACTTTCTGCCACAGAAATGTGAGGAACATGTGTTTTTTTAGCCAAATTTTGAAGTTTGCAAAAGATTCTGGGTAACAGAACCTGGTCCGAGCCCCGCAAGTCACCCCATCTTGGATTCCCCTAGGTCTCTAGTTTTCAGAAATGCACAGGTTTGGTAGGTTTCCCTAGGTGCCGGCTGAGCTAGAGGCCAAAATCTACAGGTAGGCACTTCGCAAAAAACACCTCTGTTTTCTTTCAAAAATGTGGATGTGTCCACGTTGCGCTTTGGGGAGTTTCCTGTCACGGGCGCTAGGCCTACCCACACAAGTGAGGTATCATTTTAATTGGGAGACTTGGGGGAATGCTGGGTGGAAGGAAATTTGTGGCTCCTCTCAGATTCCTGAACTTTCTGCCACAGAAATGTGAGGAACATGTGTTTTTATAGCCAAATTTTGAGGTTTGCAAAGGATTCTGGGTAACAGAACCTGGTCCGAGCCCCGCAAGTCACCCCATCTTGGATTCCCCTAGGTCTCTAGTTTTCAGAAATGCACAGGTTTGGTAGGTTTCCCTAGGTGCCGGCTGAGCTAGAGGCCAAAATCTACAGGTAGGCACTTCGCAAAAAACACCTCTGTTTTCTTTCAAAAATTTGGATGTGTCGACGTTGCGCTTTGGGGCCTTTCCTGTCGCGGGCGCTAGGCCTACCCACACAAGTGAGGTATCATTTTTATCGGGAGACTTGGGGGAACGCTGGGTGGAAAGGAATTTGTGGCTCCTCTCAGATTCCAGAACTTTCTGCCACAGAAATGTGAGGAACATGTGTTGTTTTAGCCAAATTTTGAGGTTCGCAAAGGGTTCTGGGTAACAGAACCTGGTCCGAGCCCCGCAAGTCACCCCTCCTTGGATTCCCCTAGGTCTTTAGTTTTCAGAAATGCACAGGTTTGGTAGGTTTCCCTCAGTGCCGGCTGAGCTAGAGGCCAAAATCTACAGGTAGGCACTTCGCAAAAAACACCTCTGTTTTCTTTCCAAAATTTGGATGTGTCCACGTTGCGTTTTGGGGCATTTCCTGTCGCGGGCGCTAGGCCTACCCACACAAGTGAGGTATCATTTTTATCGGGAGACTTGGGGGAACGCTGGGTGAAAGGACATTTGTGGCTCCTCTCAGATTCCAGAACTTTCTGCCACAGAAATGTGAGGAACATGTGTTTATTTAGCCAAATTTTGAGGTTTGCAAAGGATTCTGGGTAACAGAACCTGGTCCGAGCCCCGCAAGTCACCCCATCTTGGATTCCCCTAGGTCTCTACTTTTCAGAAATGCACAGGTTTGGTAGGTTTCCCTAGGTGCCGGCTGAGCTAGAGGCCACAATCTACAGGTAGGCACTTCGCAAAAAACACCTCTGTTTTCTTTCAAAAATTTTAATGTGTCCACTTTGCGCTTTGGGGCGTATCCTGTTGCGGGCGCTAGGCCTACCCACACAAGTGAGGTATCATTTTTATCGGGAGACTTGGGGGAACGCTGGGTGGAAGGAAATTTGTGGCTCCTCTCAGATTCCAGAACTTTCTGCCACAGAAATGTGAGGAACATGTTTTTTTTAGCCAAATTTTGAGGTTTGCAAAGGATTCTGGGTAACAGAACCTGGTCCGAGCCCCGCAAGTCACCCCATCTTGGATTCCCCTAGGTCTCTAGTTTTCAGAAATGCACCGGTTTGTTAGGTTTCCCTAGGTGCCGGCTGAGCTAGAGGCCAAAATCTACAGGTAGGCACTTCGCAAAAAACACCTCTGTTTTCTTTCAAAAATGTGGATGTGTCCACGTTGCGCTTTGGGGCCTTTCCTGTTGCGGGCGCTAGGCCTACCCACACAAGTGAGGTATCATTTTTATCGGGAGACTTGGGGGAACGCTGGGTGGAAGGAAATTTGTGGCTCCTCTCAGATTCCAGAACTTTCTGCCACAGAAATGTGAGGAACATGTGTTTTTTTAGCCAAATTTTGAGGTTTGCAAAGGATTCTGGGTAACAGAACCTGGTCCGAGCCCCGCAAGTCACCCCATCTTGGATTCCCCTAGGTCTCTAGTTTTCAGAAATGCACAGGTTTGGTAGGTTTCCCTAGGTGCCGGCTGAGCTAGAGGCTAAAATCTACAGGTAGGCACTTCGCAAAAAACACCTCTGTTTTCTTTCAAAAATGTGGATGTGTCCACGTTGCGCTTTGGGGCCTTTCCTGTCGCGGGCGCTAGGCCTACCCACACAAGTGAGGTATCATTTTTATCGGGAAACTTGGGGGAACGCTGGGTGGAAAGGAATTTGAGGCTCCTCTCAGATTCCAGAACTTTCTGCCACAGAAATGTGAGGAACATGTGTTGTTTTAGCCAAATTTTGAGGTTCGCAAAGGATTCTGGGTAACAGAACCTGGTCCGAGCCCCACAAATCACCCCATCTTGGATTCCCCTAGGTCTCTATTTTTCAGAAATGCACAGGTTTGGTAGGTTTCCCTAGGTGCCGGCTGAGCTAGAGGCCACAATCTACAGGTAGGCACTTCGCAAAAAACACCTCTGTTTTCTTTCAAAAATTTGGATGTGTCCACTTTGCGCTTTGGGGCGTATCCTGTTGCGGGCGCTAGGCCTACCCACACAAGTGAGGTATCATTTTTATCGGGAGACTTGCGGGAACGCTGGGTGGAAGGAAATTTGTGGCTCCTCTCAGATTCCAGAACTTGCTGCCACAGAAATGTGAGGAAAATGTTTTTTTTAGCCAAATTGTGAGGTTTGCAAAGGATTCTGGGTAACAGAACCTGGTCCGAGCCCCGCAAGTCACCCCATCTTAGATTCCCCTAGGTCTCTAGTTTTCAGAAATGCACCGGTTTGTTAGGTTTCCCTAGGTGCCGGCTGAGCTAGAGGCCAAAATCTACAGGTAGGCACTTTGCAAAAACCACCTCTGTTTTCTTTCAAAAATTTGGATGTGTCCACGTTGCGCTTTGGGGAGTTTCCTGTCACGGGCGCTAGGCCTACCCACACAAGTGAGGTATCATTTTAATCGGGAGACTTGGGGGAACGCTGGGTGGAAGGAAATTTGTGGCTCCTCTCAGATTCCTGAACTTTCTGCCACAGAAATGTGAGGAACATGTGTTTTTTTAGCCAAATTTTGAGGTTTGCAAATTATTCTGGGTTTCAGAACCTGGTCCGAGCCCCGCAAGTCACCCCATCTTGGATTCCCCTAGGTCTCTAGTTTTCAGAAATGCACAGGTTTGGTAGGTTTCCCTAGGTGCCGGCTGAGCTAGAGGCCAAAATCTACAGGTAGGCACTTCGCAAAAAACACCTCTGTTTTCTTTCAAAAATTTGGATGTGTCCACGTTGCGCTTTGGGGCCTCTCCTGTCGCGGGCGCTAGGCCTACCCACACAAGTGAGGTATCATTTTTATCTGGAAACTCGGGGGAACGCTGGGTGAAAGGAAATTTGTGGCTCCTCTCAGATTCCAGAACTTTCTGCCACAGAAATTTGAGGAACATGTGTTTTTTTAGCCAAATTTTGAGGTTTGCAAAGGATTCTGGGTAACAGAACCTGGTCCGAGCCCCGTAAGTCACCCCATCTTGGATTCCCCTAGGTGTCTAGTTTTCAGAAATGCACAGGTGTGGTTGGTTTCCCTAGGTGCCGGCTGAGCTAGAGGCCAAAATCTACAGGTAGGCACTTCGCAAAAAAAACCTCTGTTTTCTTTCAAAAATTTGGATGTGCCACGTTGCGCTTTGGGGCGTTTCCTGTCGCGGGCGCTAGGCCTACCCACACAAGTGAGGTATCATTTTTATAGGGAGACTTGGGGGAACCCTGGGTGGAAGGAAATTTGTGGCTCCTCTCAGATTCCAGAACTTTCTGCCACAGAAATGTGAGGAACATGTGTTTTTTTAGCCAAATTTTTAGGTTCGCAAAGGATTCTGGGTAACAGAACCTGGTCCGAGCCCCGTAAGACACCCCATCTTGGATTCCCCTAGGTCTCTAGTTTTCAGAAATGCACAGGTTTGGTAGGTTTCCCTAGGTGCCGGCTGAGCTAGAGGCCAAAATCTACAGGTAGGCACTTCGCAAAAAACACCTCTGTTTTCTTTCAAAAATTTGGAAGTGTCCACGTTGCGCTTTGGGGCGTTTCCTGTCGCGGGCGCTATGCCTACCCACACAAGTGAGGTATCATTTTTATCGGGAGACTTGGGGGAACGCTGCGTAGAAGGAAATTTGTGTCTTGTCTCAGATTCCAGAAATTTCTGCCACAGAAATGTGTGGAACATGTGTTTTTTTATCCAAATTTTGAGGTGCGCAAAGGATTCTGGGTAACAGAACCTGGTCCGAGCCCCACAAGTCACCCCATCTTGGATTCCCCTAGGTCTCTAGTTTTCAGAAATGCACAGGTTTGGTCGGTTTCCCTAGGTGCCGGCTGAGCTAGAGGCCAAAATCTACAGGTAGGCACTTCGCAAAAAACAACTCTGTTTTCTTTCAAAAATTTGGATGTGTCCACGTTGCTCTTTGGGGCATTTCCTGTCGCAGGCGCTAGGCCTACCCACACAAGTGAGGTATCATTTTTATCGGGAGACTTGGGGGAATGCTGGGAGAAAGGTTATTTGTTGCTCCTCTCAGATTCCAGAACTTTCTGCCACAGAAATGTGAGGAACATGTGTTTTTTTAACCAAATTTTGAGGTTTGCAAAGGATTCTGGGTAACAGAACCTGGTCCGAGCCCCGCAAGTCACCCCATCTGGGATTCCCCAAGGTCTCTAGTTTTCAGAAATGTACAGGTTTGGTAGGTTTCCCTAGGTGCCGGCTGAGCTAGAGGCCAAAATCTACAGGTAGGCACTTCGCAAAAAACACCTCTGTTTTCTTTCAAAAATTTGGATGTGTCCACGTTGCGCTTTGGGGCCTCTCCTGTCGCGGGCGCTAGGCCTACCCACACAAGTGAGGTATCATTTTTATCGGGAGACTTGGGGGAACGCTGGGTGGAAGGAAATTTGTGGCTCCTCTCAGATTCCAGAACTTGCTGCCACAGAAATGTGAGGAACATGTTTTTTTTAGCCAAATTTTGAGGTTTGCAAAGGATTCTGGGTAACAGAACCTGGTCCGAGCCCCGCAAGTCACCCCATCTTAGATTCCCCTAGGTCTCTAGTTTTCAGAAATGCACCGGTTTGTTAGGTTTCCCTAGGTGCCGGCTGAGCTAGAGGCCAAAATCTACAGGTAGGCACTTCGCAAAAACCACCTCTGTTTTCTTTCAAAAATTTGGATGTGTCCACGTTGCGCTTTGGGGAGTTTCCTGTCACGGGCGCTAGGCCTACCCACACAAGTGAGGTATCATTTTAATCGGGAGACTTGGGGGAACGCTGGGTGGAAGGAAATTTGTGGCTCCTCTCAGATTCCTGAACTTTCTGCCACAGAAATGTGAGGAACATGTGTTTTTTTAGCCAAATTTTGAGGTTTGCAAATTATTCTGGGTTTCAGAACCTGGTCCGAGCCCCGCAAGTCACCCCATCTTGGATTCCCCTAGGTCTCTAGTTTTCAGAAATGCACAGGTTTGGTAGGTTTCCCTAGGTGCCGGCTGAGCTAGAGGCCAAAATCTACAGGTAGGCACTTCGCAAAAAACACCTCTGTTTTCTTTCAAAAATTTGGATGTGTCCACGTTGCGCTTTGGGGCCTCTCCTGTCGCGGGCGCTAGGCCTACCCACACAAGTGAGGTATCATTTTTATCTGGAAACTCGGGGGAACGCTGGGTGAAAGGAAATTTGTGGCTCCTCTCAGATTCCAGAACTTTCTGCCACAGAAATTTGAGGAACATGTGTTTTTTTAGCCAAATTTTGAGGTTTGCAAAGGATTCTGGGTAACAGAACCTGGTCCGAGCCCCGTAAGTCACCCCATTTTGGATTCCCCTAGGTGTCTAGTTTTCAGAAATGCACAGGTGTGGTTGGTTTCCCTAGGTGCCGGCTGAGCTAGAGGCCAAAATCTACAGGTAGGCACTTCGCAAAAAAAAACTCTGTTTTCTTTCAAAAATTTGGATGTGCCACGTTGCGCTTTGGGGCGTTTCCTGTCGCGGGCGCTAGGCCTACCCACACAAGTGAGGTATCATTTTTATAGGGAGACTTGGGGGAACCCTGGGTGGAAGGAAATTTGTGGCTCCTCTCAGATTCCAGAACTTTCTGCCACAGAAATGTGAGGAACATGTGTTTTTTTAGCCAAATTTTTAGGTTCGCAAAGGATTCTGGGTAACAGAACCTGGTCCGAGCCCCGTAAGACACCCCATCTTGGATTCCCCTAGGTCTCTAGTTTTCAGAAATGCACAGGTTTGGTAGGTTTCCCTAGGTGCCGGCTGAGCTAGAGGCCAAAATCTACAGGTAGGCACTTCGCAAAAAACACCTCTGTTTTCTTTCAAAAATTTGGAAGTGTCCACGTTGCGCTTTGGGGCGTTTCCTGTCGCGGGCGCTATGCCTACCCACACAAGTGAGGTATCATTTTTATCGGGAGACTTGGGGGAACGCTGCGTAGAAGGAAATTTGTGGCTTGTCTCAGATTCCAGAAATTTCTGCCACAGAAATGTGTGGAACATGTGTTTTTTTATCCAAATTTTGAGGTGCGCAAAGGATTCTGGGTAACAGAACCTGGTCCGAGCCCCACAAGTCACCCCATCTTGGATTCCCCTACGTCTCTAGTTTTCAGAAATGCACAGGTTTGGTCGGTTTCCCTAGGTGCCGGCTGAGCTAGGTGCCAAAATCTACAGGTAGGCACTTCGCAAAAAACAACTCTGTTTTCTTTCAAAAATTTGGATGTGTCCACGTTGCTCTTTGGGGCATTTCCTGTCGCAGGCGCTAGGCCTACCCACACAAGTGAGGTATCATTTTTATCGGGAGACTTGGGGGAATGCTGGGAGAAAGGTTATTTGTTGCTCCTCTCAGATTCCAGAACTTTCTGCCACAGAAATGTGAGGAACATGTGTTTTTTTAACCAAATTTTGAGGTTTGCAAAGGATTCTGGGTAACAGAACCTGGTCCGAGCCCCGCAAGTCACCCCATCTTGGATTCCCCAAGGTCTCTAGTTTTCAGAAATGTACAGGTTTGGTAGGTTTCCCTAGGTGCCGGCTGAGCTAGAGGCCAAAATCTACAGGTAGGCACTTCGCAAAAAACACCTCTGTTTTCTTTCAAAAATTTTGATGTGTCCACGTTGCGCTTTGGGGCGTTTCCTGTCGCGGGCGCTAGGCCTACCCACACAAGTAAGGTATCATTTTTATCGGGAGACTTGGGGGAACGCTGGGTGAAAGGAAATTTGTGGCTCCTCTCAGATTCCAGAACTTTCTGCCACTGAAATGTGAGGAACATGTTTTTTTTAGCCAAATTTTGAGGTTTGCAAAGGATTCTGGGTAACAGAACCTGGTCCGAGCCCCGCAAGTCACCCCATCTTGGATTCCTCTAGGTCTCTAGTTTTCAGAAATGCACAGGTTTGGTAGGTTTCCCTAGGTGCCGGCTGAGCTAGAGGCCAAAATCTACAGGTAGGCACTTCGCAAAAAACACCTCTGTTTTCATAAAAAAATTTGGATGTGTCCACGTTGCTCTTTGGGGCATTTCCTGTCGCAGGCGCTAGGCCTACCCACACAAGTGAGGTATCATTTTTATCGGGAGACTTGGGGGAACGCTGGGAGAAAGGTAATTTGTTGCTCCTCTCAGATTCCAGAACTTTCTGCCACAGAAATGTGAGGAACATGTGTTTTTTTAACCGAATTTTGAGGTTTGCAAAGGATTCTGGGTAACAGAACATGGTCTGAGCCCCGCAAGTCACCCCATCTTGGATTCCCCAAGGTCTCTAGTTTTCAGAAATGTACAGGTTTGGTAGGTTTCCCTAGGTGCCGGCTGAGCTAGAGGCCAAAATCTACAGGAAGGCACTTCGCAAAAAACACCTCTGTTTTCTTTCAAAAATTTGGATGTGTCCACGTTGCGCTTTGGGGCGTTTCCTGTCGCGGGTGCTAGGCCTACCCACACAAGTAAGTGATCATTTTTATAGGGAGACTTGGGGGAACGCTGGGTGAAAGGAAATTTGTGGCTCCTCTCAGATTCCAGAACTTTCTGCCACAGAAATGTGAGGAACATGTGTTTTTTTAGCCAAATTTTTAGGTTTGCAAAAAATTCTGGGTAACAGAACCTGGTCCGAGCCCGCAAGTCACCCCATCTTGGATTCCTCTAGGTCTCTAGTTTTCAGAAATGCACAGGTTTGGTAAGTTTCCCTAGGTGCTGGCTGAGCTAGAGACCAAAATCTACAGGTAGGCACTTCGCAAAAAACACCTCTGTTTTCTTTCAAAAATGTGGATATGTCCACGTTGCGCTTTGGGGCATTTCCTGTCGCGGGCGCTAGGCCTACCCACACAAGTGAGGTATCATTTTTATCGGGAGACTTGGGGGAACGCTGGGTGAAAGGAAATTTGTGGCTCCTCTCAGATTCCAGAACTTTCTGCCACAGAAATGTGAGGAACATGTGTTTTTGTAGCCAAATTTTGAGGTTTGCAAAGGATTCTGGGTAACAGAACCTGGTCCGAGCCCCGCAAGTCTCCCCATCTTGGATTCCCCTAGGTGTCTAGTTTTCAGAAATGCACAGGTTTGGTAGGTTTCCCTAGGTGCCGGCTGAGCTAGAGGTGAAAATCTACAGGTAGGTGCCTCGCAAAAAACACCTCTGTTTTCTTTCAAAAATTTGGATGTGACCACGTTGCGCTTTGGGGAGTTTCCGGTCACGGGCGCTAGGCCTACCCACAAAAGTGAGGTATCATTTTAATCGGGAGACTTGGGGGAACGCTGGGTGGAAGGAAATTTGTTGCTCCTCTCAGATTCCAGAACTTTCTGCCTCAGAAATGTGAGGAACATGTGTTGTTTTAGCCAAATTTTGAGGTTCGCAAAGGGTTCTGGGTAACAGAACCTGGTCCGAGCCCCGCAAGTCACCCCTCCTTGGATTCCCCTAGGTCTTTAGTTTTCAGAAATGCACAGGTTTGGTAGGTTTCCCTCAGTGCCGGCTGAGCTAGAGGCCAAAATCTACAGGTAGGCACTTCGCAAAAAACACAACTGTTTTCTTTCAAAAATTTGGATGTGTCCACGTTGCCCTTTGGGGCCTCTCCTGTCGCGGGCGCTAGGCCTACCCACACAAGTGAGGTATCATTTTTATCTGGAAACTCGGAGGAACGCTGGGTGAAAGGAAATTTGTGGCTCCTCTCAGATTCCAGAACTTTCTGCCACAGAAATGTGAGGAACATGTGTTTTTTTAGCCAAATTTTGAGGTTCGCAAAGGATTCTGGGTAACAGAACCTGGTCCGAGCCCCGTAAGTCACCCCATCTTGGATTCCCCTAGGTGTCTAGTTTTCAGAAATGCACAGGTGTGGTTGGTTTCCCTAGGTGCCGGCTGAGCTAGAGGCCAAAATCTACAGGTAGGCACTTCGCAAAAAAAACCTCTGTTTTCTTTCAAAAATTTGGATGTGCCACGTTGCGCTTTGGGGCGTTTCCTGTCGCGGGCGCTAGGCCTACCCACACAAGTGAGGTATCATTTTTATAGGGAGACTTGGGGGAACCCTGGGTGGAAGGAAATTTGTGGCTCCTCTCAGATTCCAGAACTTTCTGCCACAGAAATGTGAGGAACATGTGTTTTTTTAGCCAAATTTTTAGGTTCGCAAAGGATTCTGGGTAACAGAACCTGGTCCGAGCCCCGTAAGTCACCCCATCTTGGATTCCCCTAGGTCTCTAGTTTTCAGAAATGCACAGGTTTGGTAGGTTTCCCTAGGTGCCGGCTGAGCTAGAGGCTAAAATCTACAGGTAGGCACTTCGCAAAAAACAACTCTGTTTTCTTTCAAAAATTTGGATGTGTCCACGTTGCGCTTTGGGGCGTTTCCTGTCGCGGGCGCTATGCCTACCCACACAAGTGAGGTATCATTTTTATCGGGAGACTTGGGGGAACGCTGCGTAGAAGGAAATTTGTGGCTTGTCTCAGATTCCAGAAATTTCTGCCACAGAAATGTGTGGAACATGTGTTTTTTTATCCAAATTTTGAGGTGCGCAAAGGATTCTGGGTAACAGAACCTGGTCCGAGCCCCACAAGTCACCCCATCTTGGATTCCCCTAGGTCTCTAGTTTTCAGAAATGCACAGGTTTGGTCGGTTTCCCTAGGTGCCGGCTGAGCTAGAGGCCAAAATCTACAGGTAGGCACTTCGCAAAAAACACCTCTGTTTTCTTTAAAAAATGTGGATGTGTCCACGTTGCGCTTTGGGGCGTTTCCTGTCGCGGGCGCTAGGCCTACCCACACAAGTAAGGTATCATTTTTATCGGGAGACTTGGGGGAACGCTGGGTGAAAGGAAATTTGTGGCTCCTCTCAGATTCCAGAACTTTCTGCCACAGAAATGTGAGGAACATGTGTTTTTTTAGCCAAATTTTTAGGTTTGCAAAAAATTCTGGGTAACAGAACCTGGTCCGAGCCCGCAAGTCACCCCATCTTGGATTCCTCTAGGTCTCTAGTTTTCAGAAATGCACAGGTTTGGTAAGTTTCCCTAGGTGCTGGCTGAGCTAGAGACCAAAATCTACAGGTAGGCACTTCGCAAAAAACACCTCTGTTTTCTTTCAAAAATGTGGATATGTCCACGTTGCGCTTTGGGGCATTTCCTGTCGCGGGCGCTAGGCCTACCCACACAAGTGAGGTATCATTTTTATCGGGAGACTTGGGGGAACGCTGGGTGAAAGGAAATTTGTGGCTCCTCTCAGATTCCAGAACTTTCTGCCACAGAAATGTGAGGAACATGTGTTTTTGTAGCCAAATTTTGAGGTTTGCAAAGGATTCTGGGTAACAGAACCTGGTCCGAGCCCCGCAAGTCTCCCCATCTTGGATTCCCCTAGGTGTCTAGTTTTCAGAAATGCACAGGTTTGGTAGGTTTCCCTAGGTGCCGGCTGAGCTAGAGGTGAAAATCTACAGGTAGGTGCCTCGCAAAAAACACCTCTGTTTTCTTTCAAAAATTTGGATGTGACCACGTTGCGCTTTGGGGAGTTTCCGGTCACGGGCGCTAGGCCTACCCACAAAAGTGAGGTATCATTTTAATCGGGAGACTTGGGGGAACGCTGGGTGGAAGGAAATTTGTTGCTCCTCTCAGATTCCAGAACTTTCTGCCTCAGAAATGTGAGGAACATGTGTTGTTTTAGCCAAATTTTGAGGTTCGCAAAGGGTTCTGGGTAACAGAACCTGGTCCGAGCCCCGCAAGTCACCCCTCCTTGGATTCCCCTAGGTCTTTAGTTTTCAGAAATGCACAGGTTTGGTAGGTTTCCCTCAGTGCCGGCTGAGCTAGAGGCCAAAATCTACAGGTAGGCACTTCGCAAAAAACACAACTGTTTTCTTTCAAAAATTTGGATGTGTCCACGTTGCCCTTTGGGGCCTCTCCTGTCGCGGGCGCTAGGCCTACCCACACATGTGAGGTATCATTTTTATCTGGAAACTCGGAGGAACGCTGGGTGAAAGGAAATTTGTGGCTCCTCTCAGATTCCAGAACTTTCTGCCACAGAAATGTGAGGAACATGTGTTTTTTTAGCCAAATTTTGAGGTTTGCAAAGGATTCTGGGTAACAGAACCTGGTCCGAGCCCCGTAAGTCACCCCATCTTGGATTCCCCTAGGTGTCTAGTTTTCAGAAATGCACAGGTGTGGTTGGTTTCCCTAGGTGCCGGCTGAGCTAGAGGCCAAAATCTACAGGTAGGCACTTCGCAAAAAAAACCTCTGTTTTCTTTCAAAAATTTGGATGTGCCACGTTGCGCTTTGGGGCGTTTCCTGTCGCGGGCGCTAGGCCTACCCACACAAGTGAGGTATCATTTTTATAGGGAGACTTGGGGGAACCCTGGGTGGAAGGAAATTTGTGGCTCCTCTCAGATTCCAGAACTTTCTGCCACAGAAATGTGAGGAACATGTGTTTTTTTAGCCAAATTTTTAGGTTCGCAAAGGATTCTGGGTAACAGAACCTGGTCCGAGCCCCGTAAGTCACCCCATCTTGGATTCCCCTAGGTCTCTAGTTTTCAGAAATGCACAGGTTTGGTAGGTTTCCCTAGGTGCCGGCTGAGCTAGAGGCTAAAATCTACAGGTAGGCACTTCGCAAAAAACAACTCTGTTTTCTTTCAAAAATTTGGATGTGTCCACGTTGTGCTTTGGGGCGTTTCCTGTCGCGGGCGCTATGCCTACCCACACAAGTGAGGTATCATTTTTATCGGGAGACTTGGGGGAACGCTGCGTAGAAGGAAATTTGTGGCTTGTCTCAGATTCCAGAAATTTCTGCCACAGAAATGTGTGGAACATGTGTTTTTTTATCCAAATTTTGAGGTGCGCAAAGGATTCTGGGTAACAGAACCTGGTCCGAGCCCCACAAGTCACCCCATCTTGGATTCCCCTAGGTCTCTAGTTTTCAGAAATGCACAGGTTTGGTCGGTTTCCCTAGGTGCCGGCTGAGCTAGAGGCCAAAATCTACAGGTAGGCACTTCGCAAAAAACACCTCTGTTTTCTTTAAAAAATGTGGATGTGTCCACGTTGCGCTTTGGGGCGTTTCCTGTCGCGGGCGCTAGGCCTACCCACACAAGTAAGGTATCATTTTTATCGGGAGACTTGGGGGAACGCTGGGTGAAAGGAAATTTGTGGCTCCTCTCAGATTCCAGAACTTTCTGCCACAGAAATGTGAGGAACATTTGTTTTTTTAGCCAAATTTTGAGGTTTGCAAAAGATTCTGGGTAACAGAACCTGGTCCGAGCCCCGCAAGTCACCCCATCTTGGATTCCTCTAGGTCTCTAGTTTTCAGAAATGCACAGGTTTGGTAGGTTTCCCTAGGTGCCGGCTGAGCTAGAGGCCAAAATCTACAGGTAGGCACTTCGCAAAAAACACCTCTGTTTTCTTTCAAAAATTTGGATGTGTCCACGTTGCTCTTTGGGGCATTTCCTGTCGCAGGCGCTAGGCCTACCCACACAAGTGAGGTATCATTTTTATCGGGAGACTTGGGGGAACGCTGGGCGAAAGGTAATTTGTTGCTCCTCTCAGATTCCAGAACTTTCTGCCACAGAAATGTGAGGAACATGTGTTTTTTTAACCAAATTTTGAGGTTTGCAAAGGATTCTGGGTAACAGAACCTGGTCCGAGACCCGCAAGTCACCCCATCTTGGATTCCCCAAGGTCTCTAGTTTTCAGAAATGTACAGGTTTGGTAGGTTTCCCTAGGTGCCGGCTGAGCTAGAGGCCAAAATCTACAGGTAGGCACTTCGCAAAAAACACCTCTGTTTTCTTTCAAAAATTTGGATGTGTCCACGTTGCGCTTTGGGGCGTTTCCTGTCGCGGGCGCTAGGCCTACCCACACAAGTAAGTGATCATTTTTATAGGGAGACTTGGGGCAATGCTGGGTGAAAGGAAATTTGTGGCTCCTCTCAGATTCCAGAACTTTCTGCCACAGAAATGTGAGGAACATGTGTTTTTTTAGCCAAATTTTGAGGTTTGCAAAAGATTCTGGGTAACAGAACCTGGTCCGAGCCCGCAAGTCACCCCATCTTGGATTCCTCTAGGTCTCTAGTTTTCAGAAATGCATAGGTTTGGTAGGTTTCTCTAGGTGCTGGCTGAGCTAGAGACCAAAATCTACAGGTAGGCACTTCGCAAAAAACACCTCTGTTTTCTTTCAAAAATGTGGATATGTCCACGTTGCGCTTTGAAGCGTTTCCTGTCGCGGGCGCTAGGCCTACCCACACAAGTGAGGTATCATTTTTATCGGGAGACTTGGGGGAACGCTGGGTGAAAGGAAATGTGTGGCTCCTCTCAGATTCCAGAACTTTCTGCCACAGAAATGTGAAGAACATGTGTTTATTTAGCCAAATTTTGAGGTTTGCAAAGGATTCTGGGTAACAGAACCTGGTCCGAGCCCCGCAAGTCACCCCATCTTGGATTCCCCTAGGTCTCTACTTTTCAGAAATGCACAGGTTTGGTAGGTTTCCCTAGGTGCCGGCTGAGCTAGAGGCCACAATCTACAGGTAGGCACTTCCGAAAAAACACCTCTGTTTTCTTTCAAAAATTTGGATGTGTCCACTTTGCGCTTTGGGGAGTTTCCTGTCACGGGCGCTAGGCCTACCCACAAAAGTGAGGTATCATTTTAATCGGGAGACTTGGGGGAACGCTGGGTGGAAGGAAATTTGTTGCTCCTCTCAGATTCCAGAACTTTCTGCCACAGAAATGTGAGGAACATGTGTTGTTTTAGCCAAATTTTGAGGTTCTCAAAGGGTTCTGGGTAACAGAACCTGGTCCGAGCCCCGCAAGTCACCCCTCCTTGGATTCCCCTAGGTCTTTAGTTTTCAGAAATGCACAGGTTTGGTAGGTTTCCCTCAGTGCCGGCTGAGCTAGAGGCCAAAATCTACACGTAGGCACTTCGCAAAAAACACCTCTGTTTTCTTTCCAAAATTTGGATGTGTCCACGTTGCGCTTTGGGACATTTCCTGTCGCGGGCGCTAGGCCTACCCACACAAGTGAGATATCATTTTTATCGGGAGACTTGGGGGAACGCTGGGTGAAAGGAAATTTGTGGCTCCTCTCAGATTCCAGAACTTTCTGCCACAGAAATGTGAGGAACATGTGTTTATTTAGCCAAATTTTGAGGTTTGCAAAGGATTCTGGGTAACAGAACCTGGTCCGAGCCCCGCAAGTCACCCCATCTTGGATTCCCCTCGGTCTCTACTTTTCAGAAATGCACAGGTTTGGTAGGTTTCCCTAGGGGCCGGCTGAGCTAGAGGCCACAATCTACAGGTAGGCACTTCGCAAAAAACACCTCTGTTTTCTTTCAAAAATTTGGATGTGTCCACTTTGCGCTTTGGGGCGTATCCTGTTGCGGGCGCTAGGCCTACCCACACAAGTGAGGTATCATTTTTATCGGGAGACTTGGGGGAACGCTGGGTGGAAGGAAATTTGTGGCTCCTCTCAGATTCCAGAACTTTCTGCCACAGAAATGTGAGGAACATGTTTTTTTTAGCCAAATTTTGAGGTTTGCAAAGGATTCTGGGTAACAGAACCTGGTCCGAGCCCCGCAAGTCACCCCATCTTGGATTCCCCTAGGTCTCTAGTTTTCAGAAATGCACCGGTTTGTTAGGTTTCCCTAGGTGCCGGCTGAGCTAGAGGCCAAAATCTACAGGTAGGCACTTCGCAAAAAACACCTCTGTTTTCTTTCAAAAATGTGGATGTGTCCACGTTGCGCTTTGGGGCCTTTCCTGTTGCGGGCGCTAGGCCTACCCACACAAGTGAGGTATCATTTTTATCGGGAGACTTGGGGGAACGCTGGGTGGAAGGAAATTTGTGGCTCCTCTCAGATTCCAGAACTTTCGGCCACAGAAATGTGAGGAACATGTGTTTTTTTAGCCAAATTTTGAGGTTCGCAAAGGATTCTAGGTAACAGAATCTGGTCCGAGCCCCGCAAGTCACCCCATCTTGGATTCCCCTAGGTCTCTAGTTTTCAGAAATGCACAGGTTTGGTAGGTTTCCCTAGGTGCCGGCTGAGCTAGAGGCCAAAATCTACAGGTAGGCACTTCGCAAAAAACACCCTGTTTTCTTTCAAAAATTTGGATGTGTCCATGTAGCGCTTTGGGGCGTTTCCTGTCGCGGGCGCTAGGCCTACCCACACAAGTGAGGTATCATTTTTATCTGGAGACTTGGGGGAAAGCTGGGTGGAAAGGAATTTGTGGCTCCTCTCAGATTCCAGAACTTTCTGCCACAGAAATGTGAGGAACTTGTATTTTTTTAGCCAAATTTTGAGGTTTGCAAAGGATTCTGGGTAACAGAACCTGGTCCGAGCCCCGCAAGTCACCCCATCTTGGATTCCCCTAGGTCTCTAGTTTTCAGAAATGCACAGGTTTGGTAGGTTTCCCTAGGTGCCGGCTGAGCTAGAGGCTAAAATCTACAGGTTGGCACTCCGCAAAAAACACCTCTGTTTTCTTTCAAAAATGTGGATGTGTCCACGTTGCGCTTTGGGGCCTTTCCTGTCGCGGGCGCTAGGCCTACCCACACAAGTGAGGTATCATTTTTATCGGGAAACTTGGGGGAACGCTGGGTGGAAAGGAATTTGTGGCTCCTCTCAGATTCCAGAACTTTCTGCCACAGAAATGTGAGGAACATGTGTTGTTTAAGCCAAATTTTGAGGTTCGCAAAGGGTTCTGGGTAACAGAACCTGGTCTGAGCCCCGCAAGTCACCCCTCCTTGGATTCCCCTAGGTCTTTAGTTTTCAGAAATGCACAGGTTTGGTAGGTTTCCCTCAGTGCCGGCTGAGCTAGAGGCCAAAATCTACAGGTAGGCACTTCGCAAAAAACACCTCTGTTTTCTTTCCAAAATTTGGATGTGTCCACGTTGCGCTTTGGGGCATTTCCTGTCGCGGGCGCTAGGCCTACCCACACAAGTGAGGTATCATTTTTATCGGGAGACTTGGGGGAACGCTGGGTGAAAGGAAATTTGTGGCTCCTCTCAGATTCCAGAACTTTCTGCCACAGAAATGTGAGGAACATGTGTTTATTTAGCCAAATTTTGAGGTTTGCAAAGGATTCTGGGTAACAGAACCTGGTCTGAGCCCCGCAAGTCACCCCATCTTGGATTCCCCTAGGTCTCTACTTTTCAGAAATGCACAGGTTTGGTAGGTTTCCCTAGGTGCCGGCTGAGCTAGAGGCCACAATCTACAGGTAGGCACTTCGCAAAAAACACCTCTGTTTTCTTTCAAAAATTTGGATGTGTCCACGTTGCTCTTTGGGGCATTTCCTGTCGCAGGCGCTAGGCCTACCCACACAAGTGAGGTATCATTTTTATCGGGAGACTTGGGGTAACGCTGAGAGAAAGGTAATTTGTTGCTCCTCTCAGATTCCAGAACTTTCTGCCACAGAAATGTGAGGAACATGTGTTTTTTTAACCAAATTTTGAGGTTTGCAAAGGATTCTGGGTAACAGAACCTGGTCCGAGTCCTGCAAGTCACCCCATCTTGGATTCCCCAAGGTCTCTAGTTTTCAGAAATGTACAGGTTTGGTAGGTTTCCCTAGGTGCCGGCTGAGCTAGAGGCCAAAATCTACAGGTAGGCACTTCGCAAAAAACACCTCTGTTTTCTTTCAAAAATTTGGATGTGTCCACGTTGCGCTTTGGGGCGTTTCCTGTCGCGGGCGCTAGGCCTACCCACACAAGTAGGTGATCATTTTTATAGGGAGACTTGGGGCAACGCTGGGTGAAAGGAAATTTGTGGCTCCTCTCAGATTCCAGAACTTTCTGCCACAGAAATGTGAGGAACATGTGTTTTTTTAGCCAAATTTTGAGGTTTGCAAAAGATTCTGGGTAACAGAACCTGGTCCGAGCCCGCAAGTCACCCCATCTTGGATTCCTCTAGGTCTCTAGTTTTCAGAAATGCACAGGTTTGGTAGGTTTCCCTAGGTGCCGGCTGAGCTAGAGGCCAAAATCTCCAGGTAGGCACTTCGCAAAAAACACCTCTGTTTTCTTTCAAAAATTTGGATGTGTCCACGTTGCTCTTTGGGGCATTTCCTGTCGCAGGCGCTAGGCCTACCCACACAAGTGAGGTATCATTTTTATCGGGAGACTTGGGGGAACGCTGGGAGAAAGGTAATTTGTTGCTCCTCTCAGATTCCAGAACTTTCTGCCACAGAAATGTGAGGAACATGTGTTTTTTTAACCAAATTTTGAGGTTTGCAAAGGATTCTGGGTAACAGAACCTGGTCCGAGCCCCGCAAGTCACCCCATCTTGGATTCCCCAAGGTCTCTAGTTTTCAGAAATGTACAGGTTTGGTAGGTTTCCCTAGGTGCCGGCTGAGCTAGAGGCCAAAATCTACAGGTAGGCACTTCGCAAAAAACACCTCTGTTTTCTTTCAAAAATTTGGATGTGTCCACGTTGCGCTTTGGGGCGTTTCCTGTCGCGGGCGCTAGGCCTACCCACACAAGTAAGTGATCATTTTTATAGGGAGACTTGGGGCAACGCTGGGTGAAAGGAAATTTGTGGCTCCTCTCAGATTCCAGAACTTTCTGCCACAGAAATGTGAGGAACATGTGTTTTTTTAGCCAAATTTTGAGGTTTGCAAAAGATTCTGGGTAACAGAACCTGGTCCGAGCCCGCAAGTCACCCCATCTTGGATTCCTCTAGGTCTCTAGTTTTCAGAAATGCACAGGTTTGGTAGGTTTCCCTAGGTGCTGGCTGAGCTAGAGACCAAAATCTACAGGTAGGCACTTCGCAAAAAACACCTCTGTTTTCTTTAAAAAATGTGGATATGTCCACGTTGCGCTTTGGGGCGTTTCCTGTCTCGGGCGCTAGGCCTACCCACACAAGTGAGGTATCATTTTTATCGGGAGACTTGGGGGAACGCTGGGTGAAAGGAAATTTGTGGCTCCTCTCAGATTCCAGAACTTTCTGCCACAGAAATGTGAGGAACATGTGTTTTTTTAACCAAATTTTGAGGTTTGCAAAGGATTCTGGGTAACAGAACCTGGTCCGAGCCCCGCAAGTCTCCCCATCTTGGATTCCCCTAGGTGTCTAGTTTTCAGAAATGCACAGGTTTGGTAGGTTTCCCTAGGTGCCGGCTGAGCTAGAGGCCAAAATCTACAGGTAGGCACTTCGCAAAAAACACCTCTGTTTTCTTTCAAAAATTTGGATGTGTCCACGTTGCTCTTTGGGGCATTTCCTGTCGCAGGCGCTAGGCCTACCCACACAAGTGAGGTATCATTTTTATCGGGAGACTTGGGGGAACGCTGGGAGAAAGGTAATTTGTTGCTCCTCTCAGATTCCAGAACTTTCTGCCACAGAAATGTGAGGAACATGTGTTTTTTTAACCAAATTTTGAGGTTTGCAAAGGATTCTGGGTAACAGAACCTGGTCCGAGCCCCGCAAGTCACCCCATCTTGGATTCCCCAAGGTCTCTAGTTTTCAGAAATGTACAGGTTTGGTAGGTTTCCCTAGGTGCCGGCTGAGCTAGAGGCCAAAATCTACAGGTAGGCACTTCGCAAAAAACACCTCTGTTTTCTTTCAAAAATTTGGATGTGTCCACGTTGCGCTTTGGGGCGTTTCCTGTCGCGGGCGCTAGGCCTACCCACACAAGTAAGTGATCATTTTTATAGGGAGACTTGGGGCAACGCTGGGTGAAAGGAAATTTGTGGCTCCTCTCAGATTCCAGAACTTTCTGCCACAGAAATGTGAGGAACATGTGTTTTTTTAGCCAAATTTTGAGGTTTGCAAAAGATTCTGGGTAACAGAACCTGGTCCGAGCCCGCAAGTCACCCCATCTTGGATTCCTCTAGGTCTCTAGTTTTCAGAAATGCACAGGTTTGGTAGGTTTCCCTAGGTGCTGGCTGAGCTAGAGACCAAAATCTACAGGTAGGCACTTCGCAAAAAACACCTCTGTTTTCTTTCAAAAATGTGGATAGGTCCACGTTGCGCTTTGGGGCGTTTCCTGTCTCGGGCGCTAGGCCTACCCACACAAGTGAGGTATCATTTTTATCGGGAGACTTGGGGGAACGCTGGGTGAAAGGAAATTTGTGGCTCCTCTCAGATTCCAGAACTTTCTGCCACAGAAATGTGAGGAACATGTGTTTTTTTAGCCAAATTTTGAGGTTTGCAAAGGATTCTGGGTAACAGAACCTGGTCCGAGCCCCGCAAGTCTCCCCATCTTGGATTCCCCTAGGTGTCTAGTTTTCAGAAATGCACAGGTTTGGTAGGTTTCCCTAGGTGCCGGCTGAGCTAGAGGTTAAAATCTACAGGTAGGTGCCTCGCAAAAAACACCTCTGTTTTCTTTCAAAAATGTGGATGTGACCACGTTGCGCTTTGCGGAGTTTCCTGTCACGGGCGCTAGGCCTACCCACAAAAGTGAGGTATCATTTTAATCGGGAGACTTGGGGGAACGCTGGGTGGAAGGAAATTTGTTGCTCCTCTCAGATTCCAGAACTTTCTGCCACAGAAATGTGAGGAACATGTGTTGTTTTAGCCAAATTTTGAGGTTCGCAAAGGGTTCTGGGTAACAGAACCTGGTCCGAGCCCCGCAAGTCACCCCTCCTTGGATTCCCCTAGGTCTTTAGTTTTCAGAAATGCACAGGTTTGGTAGGTTTCCCTCAGTGCCGGCTGAGCGAGAGGCCAAAATCTACAGGTAGGCACTTCGCAAAAAACACCTCTGTTTTCTTTCCAAAATTTGGATGTGTCCACGTTGCGCTTTGGGGCATTTCCTGTCGCGGGCGCTAGGCCTTCCCACACAAGTGAGGTATCATTTTTATCGGGAGACTTGGGGGAACGCTGGGTGAAACGAAATTTGTGGCTCCTCTCAGATTCCAGAACTTTCTGCCACAGAAATGTGAGGAACATGTGTTTATTTAGCCAAATTTTGAGGTTTGCAAAGGATTCTGGGTAACAGAACCTGGTCCGAGCCCCGCAAGTCACCCCATCTTGGATTCCCCTAGGTCTCTACTTTTCAGAAATGCACAGGTTTGGTAGGTTTCCCTAGGTGCCGGCTGAGCTAGAGGCCACAATCTACAGGTAGGCACTTCGCAAAAAACACCTCTGTTTTCTTTCAAAAATTTGGATGTGTCCACTTTGCGCTTTGGGGCGTATCCTGTTGCGGGCGCTAGGCCTACCCACACAAGTGAGGTATCATTTTTATCGGGAGACTTGGGGGAACGCTGGGTGGAAGGAAATTTGTGGCTCCTCTCAGATTCCAGAACTTTCTGCCACAGAAATGTGAGGAACATGTTTTTTTTAGCCAAATTTTGAGGTTTGCAAAGGATTCTGGGTAACAGAACCTGGTCCGAGCCCCGCAAGTCACCCCATCTTGGATTCCCCTAGGTCTCTAGTTTTCAGAAATGCACCGGTTTGTTAGGTTTCCCTAGGTGCTGGCTGAGCTAGAGGCCAAAATCTACATGTAGGCACTTCGCAAAAAACACCTCTGTTTTCTTTCAAAAATGTGGATGTGTCCACGTTGCGCTTTGGGGACTTTCCTGTTGCGGGCGCTAGGCCTACCCACACAAGTGAGGTATCATTTTTATCGGGAGACTTGGGGGAACGCTGGGTGGAAGGAAATTTGTGGCTCCTCTCAGATTCCAGAACTTTCAGCCACAGAAATGTGAGGAACATGTGTTTTTTTAGCCAAATTTTGAGGTTCGCAAAGGATTCTAGGTAACAGAACCTGGTCCGAGCCCCGCAAGTCACCCCATCTTGGATTCCCCTAGGTCTCTAGTTTTCAGAAATGCACAGGTTTGGTAGGTTTCCCTAGGTGCCGGCTGAGCTAGAGGCCAAAATCTACAGGTAGGCACTTCGCAAAAAACACCCTGTTTTCTTTCAAAAATTTGGATGTGTCCATGTAGCACTTTGGGGCGTTTCCTGTCGCGGGCGCTAGGCCTACCCACACAAGTGAGGTATCATTTTTATCTGGAGACTTGGGGGAAAGCTGAGTGAAAGGAAATTTGTGGCTCCTCTCAGATTCCAGAACTTTCTGCCACAGAAATGTGAGGAACATGTGTTTTTTTAGCCAAATTTTGAGGTTTGCAAAGGATTCTGGGTAACAGAACCTGGTCCGAGCCCTGCAAGTCACCCCATCTTGGATTCCCCTAGGTCTCTAGTTTTCAGAAATGCACAGGTTTGGTAGGTTTCCCTAGGTGCCGGCTGAGCTAGAGGCTAAAATCTACAGGTAGGCACTTCGCAAAAAACACCTCTGTTTTCTTTCAAAAAAGTGGATGTGTCCACGTTGCGCTTTGGGGCCTTTCCTGTCGCGGGCGCTAGGCCTACCCACACAAGTGAGGTATCATTTTTATCGGGAAACTTGGGGGAACGCTGGGTGGAAAGGAATTTGTGGCTCCTCTCAGATTCCAGAACTTTCTGCCACAGAAATGTGAGGAACATGTGTTGTTTTAGCCAAATTTTGAGGTTCGCAAAGGGTTCTGGGTAACAGAACCTGGTCCGAACCCCGCAAGTCACCCCTCCTTGGATTCCCCTAGGTCTTTAGTTTTCAGAAATGCACAGGTTTGGTAGGTTTCCCTCAGTGCCGGCTGAGCTAGAGGCCAAAATCTACAGGTAGGCACTTCGCAAAAAACACCTCTGTTTTCTTTCAAAAATTTGGATGTGTCCACGTTGCGCTTTGGGGCATTTCCTGTCGTGGGCGCTAGGCCTACCCACACAAGTGAGGTATCATTTTTATCGGGAGACTTGGGGGAACGCTGGGTGAAAGGAAATTTGTGGCTCCTCTCAGATTCCAGAACTTTCTGCCACAGAAATGTGAGGAACATGTGTTTATTTAGCCAAATTTTGAGGTTTGCAAAGGATTCTGGGTAACAGAACCTGGTCCGAGCCCCGCAAGTCACCCCATCTTGGATTCCCCTAGGTCTCTACTTTTCAGAAATGCACAGGTTTGGTAGGTTTCCCTAGGTGCCGGCTGAGCTAGAGGCCACAATCTACAGGTAGGCACTTCGCAAAAAACACCTCTGTTTTCTTTCAAAAATTTGGATGTGTCCACTTTGCGCTTTGGGGCGTATCCTGTTGCGGGCGCTAGGCCTACCCACACAAGTGAGGTATCATTTTTATCGGGAGACTTGGGGGAACGCTGGGTGGAAGGAAATTTGTGGCTCCTCTCAGATTCCAGAACTTTCTGCCACAGAAATGTGAGGAACATGTTTTTTTTAGCCAAATTTTGAGGTTTGCAAAGGATTCTGGGTAACAGAACCTGGTCCGAGCCCCGCAAGTCACCCCATCTTGGATTCCCCTAGGTCTCTAGTTTTCAGAAATGCATCGGTTTGTTAGGTTTCCCTAGGTGCCGGCTGAGCTAGAGGCCAAAATCTACAGGTAGGCACTTCGCAAAAAACACCTCTGTTTTCTTTCAAAAATGTGGATGTGTCCACGTTGCGCTTTGGGGCCTTTCCTGTTGCGGGCGCTAGGCCTACCCACACAAGTGAGGTATCATTTTTATCGGGAGACTTGGGGGAACGCTGGGTGAAAGGAAATTTGTGGCTCCTCTCAGATTCCAGAACTTTCTGCCACAGAAATGTGAGGAACATGTGTTTATTTAGCCAAATTTTGAGGTTTGCAAAGGATTCTGGGTAACAGAACCTGGTCCGAGCCCCGCAAGTCACCCCATCTTGGATTCCCCTAGGTCTCTACTTTTCAGAAATGCACAGGTTTGGTAGGTTTCCCTAGGTGCCGGCTGAGCTAGAGGCCACAATCTACAGGTAGGCACTTCGCAAAAAACACCTCTGTTTTCTTTCAAAAATTTGGATGTGTCCACTTTGCGCTTTGGGGCGTATCCTGTTGCGGGCGCTAGGCCTACCCACACAAGTGAGGTATCATTTTTATCGGGAGACTTGGGGGAACGCTGGGTGGAAGGAAATTTGTGGCTCCTCTCAGATTCCAGAACTTTCTGCCACAGAAATGTGAGGAACATGTTTTTTTTAGCCAAATTTTGAGGTTTGCAAAGGATTCTGGGTAACAGAACCTGGTCCGAGCCCCGCAAGTCACCCCATCTTGGATTCCCCTAGGTCTCTAGTTTTCAGAAATGCACAGGTTTGGTAGGTTTCCCTAGGTGCCGGCTGAGCTAGAGGCCAAAATCTACAGGTAGGCACTTCGCAAAAAACACCCTGTTTTCTTTCAAAAATTTGGATGTGTCCATGTAGCGCTTTGGGGCGTTTCCTGTCGCGGGCGCTAGGCCTACCCACACAAGTGAGGTATCATTTTTATCTGGAGACTTGGGGGAAAGCTGGGTGAAAGGAAATTTGTGGCTCCTCTCAGATTCCAGAACTTTCTGCCACAGAAATGTGAGGAACATGTGTTTTTTTAGCCAAATTTTGAGGTTTGCAAAGGATTCTGGGTAACAGAACCTGGTCCGAGCCCCGCAAGTCACCCCATCTTGGATTCCCCTAGGTCTCTAGTTTTCAGAAATGCACAGGTTTGGTAGGTTTCCCTAGGTGCCGGCTGAGCTAGAGGCTAAAATCTACAGGTAGGCACTTCGCAAAAAACACCTCTGTTTTCTTTCAAAAATGTGGATGTGTCCACGTTGCGCTTTGGGGCCTTTCCTGTCGCGGGCGCTAGGCGTACCCACACAAGTGAGGTATCATTTTTATCGGGAAACTTGGGGGAACGCTGGGTGGAAAGGAATTTGTGGCTCCTCTCAGATTCCAGAACTTTCTGCCACAGAAATGTGAGGAACATGTGTTGTTTTAGCCAAATTTTGAGGTTCGCAAAGGGTTCTGGGGAACAGAACCTGGTCCGAGCCCCGCAAGTCACCCCTCCTTGGATTCCCCTAGGTCTTTAGTTTTCAGAAATGCACAGGTTTGGTAGGTTTCCCTCAGTGCCGGCTGAGCTAGAGGCCAAAATCTACAGGTAGGCACTTCGCAAAAAACACCTCTGTTTTCTTTCCAAAATTTGGATGTGTCCACGTTGCGCTTTGGGGCATTTCCTGTTGTGGGCGCTAGGCCTACCCACACAAGTGAGGTATCATTTTTATCGGGAGACTTGGGGGAACGCTGGGTGAAAGGAAATTTGTGGCTCCTCTCAGATTCCAGAACTTTCTGCCACAGAAATGTGAGGAACATGTGTTTATTTAGCCAAATTTTGAGGTTTGCAAAGGATTCTGGGTAACAGAACCTGGTCCGAGCCCCGCAAGTCACCCCATCTTGGATTCCCCTAGGTCTCTACTTTTCAGAAATGTACAGGTTTGGTAGGTTTCCCTAGGTGCCGGCTGAGCTAGAGGCCAAAATCTACAGGTAGGCACTTCGCAAAAAACACCTCTGTTTTCTTTCAAAAATGTGGATGTGTCCATGTTGCGCTTTGGGGCGTTTCCTGTCGCGGGCGCTAGGCCTACCCACACAAGTAAGTGATCATTTTTATAGGGAGACTTGGGGCAACGCTGGGTGAAAGGAAATTTGTGGCTCCTCTCTGATTCCAGAACTTTCTGCCACAGAAATGTGAGGAACATGTGTTTTTTTAGCCAAATTTTGAGGTTTGCAAAAGATTCTGGGTAACAGAACCTGGTCCGAGCCCGCAAGTCACCCCATCTTGGATTCCTCTAGGTCTCTAGTTTTCAGAAATGCACAGGTTTGGTAGGTTTCCCTAGGTGCTGGCTGAGCTAGAGACCAAAATCTACAGGTAGGCACTTCGCAAAAAACACCTCTGTTTTCTTTCAAAAATGTGGATATGTCCACGTTGCGCTTTGGGGCGTTTCCTGTCGCGGGCGCTAGGCCTACCCACACAAGTGAGGTATCATTTTTATCGGGAGACTTGGGGGAACGCTGGGTGAAAGGAAATTTGTGGCTCCTCTCAGATTCCAGAACTTTCTGCCACAGAAATGTGAGGAACATGTGTTTTTTTAGCCAAATTTTGAGGTTTGCAAAGGATTCTGGGTAACAGAACCTGGTCCGAGCCCCGCAAGTCTCCCCATCTTGGATTCCCCTAGGTGTCTAGTTTTCAGAAATGCACAGGTTTGGTAGGTTTCCCTAGGTGCCGGCTGAGCTAGAGGTCAAAATCTACAGGTAGGTGTCTCGCAAAAAACACCTCTGTTTTCTTTCAAAAATTTGGATGTGACCACGTTGCGCTTTGGGGAGTTTCCTGTCACGGGCGCTAGGCCTACCCACAAAAGTGAGGTATCATTTTAATCGGAAGACTTGGGGGAACGCTGGGTGGAAGGAAATTTGTTGCTCCTCTCAGATTCCAGAACTTTCTGCCACAGAAATGTGAGGAACATGTGTTGTTTTAGCCAAATTTTGAGGTTCGCAAAGGGTTCTGGGTAACAGAACCTGGTACGAGCCCCGCAAGTCACCCCTCCTTGGATTCCCCTAGGTCTTTAGTTTTCAGAAATGCACAGGTTTGGTAGGTTTCCCTCAGTGCCGGCTGAGCTAGAGGCCAAAATCTACAGGTAGGCACTTCGCAAAAAACACCTCTGTTTTCTTTCCAAAATTTGGATGTGTCCACGTTGCGCTTTGGGGCATTTCCTGTCGCGGGCGCTAGGCCTACCCACACAAGTGAGGTATCATTTTTATCGGGAGACTTGGGGAAACGCTGGGTGAAAGGAAATTTGTGGCTCCTCTCAGATTCCAGAACTTTCTGCCACAGAAATGTGAGGAACATGTGTTTATTTAGCCAAATTTTGAGGTTTGCAAAGGATTCTGGGTAACAGAACCTGGTCCGAGCCCCGCAAGTCACCCATCTTGGATTCCCCTAGGTCTCTACTTTTCAGAAATGCACAGGTTTGGTAGGTTTCCCTAGGTGCCGGCTGAGCTAGAGGCCACAATCTACAGGTAGGCACTTCGCAAAAAACACCTCTGTTTTCTTTCAAAAATTTGGATGTGTCCACTTTGCGCTTTGGGGCGTATCCTGTTGCGGGCGCTAGGCCTACCCACACAAGTGAGGTATCATTTTTATCGGGAGACTTGGGGGAACGCTGGGTGGAAGGAAATTTGTGGCTCCTCTCAGATTCCAGAACTTTCTGCCACAGAAATGTGAGGAACATGTTTTTTTTAGCCAAATTTTGAGGTTTGCAAAGGATTCTGGGTAACAGAACCTGGTCCGAGCCCCGCAAGTCACCCCATCTTGGATTCCCCTAGGTCTCTAGTTTTCAGAAATGCACCGGTTTGTTAGGTTACCCTAGGTGCCGGCTGAGCTAGAGGCCAAAATCTACAGGTAGGCACTTCGCAAAAAACACCTCTGTTTTCTTTCAAAAATGTGGATGTGTCCACGTTGCGCTTTGGGGCCTTTCCTGTTGCGGGCGCTAGGCCTACCCACACAAGTGAGGTATCATTTTTATCGGGAGACTTGGGGGAACGCTGGGTGGAAGGAAATTTGTGGCTCCTCTCAGATTCCAGAACTTTCGGCCACAGAAATGTGAGGAACATGTGTTTTTTTAGCCAAATTTTGAGGTTCGCAAAGGATTCTAGATAACAGAACCTGGTCCGAGCCCCGCAAGTCACCCCATCTTGGATTCCCCTAGGTCTCTAGTTTTCAGAAATGCACAGGTTTGGTAGGTTTCCCTAGGTGCCGGCTGAGCTAGAGGCCAAAATCTACAGGTAGGCACTTCGCAAAAAACACCCTGTTTTCTTTCAAAAATTTGGATGTGTCCATGTAGCGCTTTGGGGCGTTTCCTGTCGCGGGCGCTAGGCCTACCCACACAAGTGAGGTATCATTTTTATCTGGAGACTTGGGGGAAAGCTGGGTGAAAGGAAATTTGTGGCTCCTCTCAGATTCCAGAACTTTCTGCCACAGAAATGTGAGGAACATGTGTTTTTTTAGCCAAATTTTGAGGTTTGCAAAGGATTCTGGGTAACAGAACCTGGTCCGAGCCCCGCAAGTCACCCCATCTTGGATTCCCCTAGGTCTCTAGTTTTCAGAAATGCACAGGTTTGGTAGGTTTCCCTAGGTGCCGGCTGAGCTAGAGGCTAAAATCTACAGGTAGGCACTTCGCAAAAAACACCTCTGTTTTCTTTCAAAAATGTGGATGTGTCCACGTTGCGCTTTGAGGCCTTTCCTGTCGCGGGCGCTAGGCCTACCCACACAAGTGAGGTATCATTTTTATCGGGAAACTTGGGGGAACGCTGGGTGGAAAGGAATTTGTGGCTCCTCTCAGATTCCAGAACTTTCTGCCACAGAAATGTGAGGAACATGTGTTGTTTTAGCCAAATTTTGAGGTTCGCAAAGGGTTCTGGGTAACAGAACCTGGTCCGAACCCCGCAAGTCACCCCTCCTTGGATTCCCCTAGGTCTTTAGTTTTCAGAAATGCACAGGTTTGGTAGGTTTCCCTCAGTGCCGGCTGAGCTAGAGGCCAAAATCTACAGGTAGGCACTTCGCAAAAAACACCTCTGTTTTCTTTCAAAAATTTGGATGTGTCCACGTTGCGCTTTGGGGCATTTCCTGTCGTGGGCGCTAGGCCTACCCACACAAGTGAGGTATCATTTTTATCGGGAGACTTGGGGGAACGCTGGGTGAAAGGAAATTTGTGGCTCCTCTCAGATTCCAGAACTTTCTGCCACAGAAATGTGAGGAACATGTGTTTATTTAGCCAAATTTTGAGGTTTGCAAAGGATTCTGGGTAACAGAACCTGGTCCGAGCCCCGCAAGTCACCCCATCTTGGATTCCCCTAGGTCTCTACTTTTCAGAAATGCACAGGTTTGGTAGGTTTCCCTAGGTGCCGGCTGAGCTAGAGGCCACAATCTACAGGTAGGCACTTCGCAAAAAACACCTCTGTTTTCTTTCAAAAATTTGGATGTGTCCACTTTGCGCTTTGGGGCGTATCCTGTTGCGGGCGCTAGGCCTACCCACACAAGTGAGGTATCATTTTTATCGGGAGACTTGGGGGAACGCTGGGTGGAAGGAAATTTGTGGCTCCTCTCAGATTCCAGAACTTTCTGCCACAGAAATGTGAGGAACATGTTTTTTTTAGCCAAATTTTGAGGTTTGCAAAGGATTCTGGGTAACAGAACCTGGTCCGAGCCCCGCAAGTCACCCCATCTTGGATTCCCCTAGGTCTCTAGTTTTCAGAAATGCACAGGTTTGGTAGGTTTCCCTAGGTGCCGGCTGAGCTAGAGGCCAAAATCTACAGGTAGGCACTTCGCAAAAAACACCCTGTTTTCTTTCAAAAATTTGGATGTGTCCATGTAGCGCTTTGGGGCGTTTCCTGTCGCGGGCGCTAGGCCTACCCACACAAGTGAGGTATCATTTTTATCTGGAGACTTGGGGGAAAGCTGGGTGAAAGGAAATTTGTGGCTCCTCTCAGATTCCAGAACTTTCTGCCACAGAAATGTGAGGAACATGTGTTTTTTTAGCCAAATTTTGAGGTTTGCAAAGGATTCTGGGTAACAGAACCTGGTCCGAGCCCCGCAAGTCACCCCATCTTGGATTCCCCTAGGTCTCTAGTTTTCAGAAATGCACAGGTTTGGTAGGTTTCCCTAGGTGCCGGCTGAGCTAGAGGCTAAAATCTACAGGTAGGCACTTCGCAAAAAACACCTCTGTTTTCTTTCAAAAATGTGGATGTGTCCACGTTGCGCTTTGGGGCCTTTCCTGTCGCGGGCGCTAGGCGTACCCACACAAGTGAGGTATCATTTTTATCGGGAAACTTGGGGGAACGCTGGGTGGAAAGGAATTTGTGGCTCCTCTCAGATTCCAGAACTTTCTGCCTCAGAAATGTGAGGAACATGTGTTGTTTTAGCCAAATTTTGAGGTTCGCAAATGGTTCTGGGGAACAGAACCTGGTCCGAGCCCCGCAAGTCACCCCTCCTTGGATTCCCCTAGGTCTTTAGTTTTCAGAAATGCACAGGTTTGGTAGGTTTCCCTCAGTGCCGGCTGAGCTAGAGGCCAAAATCTACAGGTAGGCACTTCGCAAAAAACACCTCTGTTTTCTTTCCAAAATTTGGATGTGTCCACGTTGCGCTTTGGGGCATTTCCTGTCGTGGGCGCTAGGCCTACCCACACAAGTGAGGTATCATTTTTATCGGGAGACTTGGGGGAACGCTGGGTGAAAGGAAATTTGTGGCTCCTCTCAGATTCCAGAACTTTCTGCCACAGAAATGTGAGGAACATGTGTTTATTTAGCCAAATTTTGAGGTTTGCAAAGGATTCTGGGTAACAGAACCTGGTCCGAGCCCCGCAAGTCACCCCATCTTGGATTCCCCTAGGTCTCTACTTTTCAGAAATGTACAGGTTTGGTAGGTTTCCCTAGGTGCCGGCTGAGCTAGAGGCCAAAATCTACAGGTAGGCACTTCGCAAAAAACACCTCTGTTTTCTTTCAAAAATGTGGATGTGTCCATGTTGCGCTTTGGGGCGTTTCCTGTCGCGGGCGCTAGGCCTACCCACACAAGTAAGTGATCATTTTTATAGGGAGACTTGGGGCAACGCTGGGTGAAAGGAAATTTGTGGCTCCTCTCTGATTCCAGAACTTTCTGCCACAGAAATGTGAGGAACATGTGTTTTTTTAGCCAAATTTTGAGGTTTGCAAAAGATTCTGGGTAACAGAACCTGGTCCGAGCCCGCAAGTCACCCCATCTTGGATTCCTCTAGGTCTCTAGTTTTCAGAAATGCACAGGTTTGGTAGGTTTCCCTAGGTGCTGGCTGAGCTAGAGACCAAAATCTACAGGTAGGCACTTCGCAAAAAACACCTCTGTTTTCTTTCAAAAATGTGGATATGTCCACGTTGCGCTTTGGGGCGTTTCCTGTCGCGGGCGCTAGGCCTACCCACACAAGTGAGGTATCATTTTTATCGGGAGACTTGGGGGAACGCTGGGTGAAAGGAAATTTGTGGCTCCTCTCAGATTCCAGAACTTTCTGCCACAGAAATGTGAGGAACATGTGTTTTTTTAGCCAAATTTTGAGGTTTGCAAAGGATTCTGGGTAACAGAACCTGGTCCGAGCCCCGCAAGTCTCCCCATCTTGGATTCCCCTAGGTGTCTAGTTTTCAGAAATGCACAGGTTTGGTAGGTTTCCCTAGGTGCCGGCTGAGCTAGAGGTCAAAATCTACAGGTAGGTGTCTCGCAAAAAACACCTCTGTTTTCTTTCAAAAATTTGGATGTGACCACGTTGCGCTTTGGGGAGTTTCCTGTCACGGGCGCTAGGCCTACCCACAAAAAGTGAGGTATCATTTTAATCGGAAGACTTGGGGGAACGCTGGGTGGAAGGAAATTTGTTGCTCCTCTCAGATTCCAGAACTTTCTGCCACAGAAATGTGAGGAACATGTGTTGTTTTAGCCAAATTTTGAGGTTCGCAAAGGGTTCTGGGTAACAGAACCTGGTACGAGCCCCGCAAGTCACCCCTCCTTGGATTCCCCTAGGTCTTTAGTTTTCAGAAATGCACAGGTTTGGTAGGTTTCCCTCAGTGCCGGCTGAGCTAGAGGCCAAAATCTACAGGTAGGCACTTCGCAAAAAACACCTCTGTTTTCTTTCCAAAATTTGGATGTGTCCACGTTGCGCTTTGGGGCATTTCCTGTCGCGGGCGCTAGGCCTACCCACACAAGTGAGGTATCATTTTTATCGGGAGACTTGGGGGAACACTGGGTGAAAGGAAATTTGTGGCTCCTCTCAGATTCCAGAACTTTCTGCCACAGAAATGTGAGGAACATGTGTTTATTTAGCCAAATTTTGAGGTTTGCAAAGGATTCTGGGTAACAGAACCTGGTCCGAGCCCCGCAAGTCACCCATCTTGGATTCCCCTAGGTCTCTACTTTTCAGAAATGCACAGGTTTGGTAGGTTTCCCTAGGTGCCGGCTGAGCTAGAGGCCACAATCTACAGGTAGGCACTTCGCAAAAAACACCTCTGTTTTCTTTCAAAAATTTGGATGTGTCCACTTTGCGCTTTGGGGCGTATCCTGTTGCGGGCGCTAGGCCTACCCACACAAGTGAGGTATCATTTTTATCGGGAGACTTGGGGGAACGCTGGGTGGAAGGAAATTTGTGGCTCCTCTCAGATTCCAGAACTTTCTGCCACAGAAATGTGAGGAACATGTTTTTCTTAGCCAAATTTTGAGGTTTGCAAAGGATTCTGGGTAACAGAACCTGGTCCGAGCCCCGCAAGTCACCCCATCTTGGATTCCCCTAGGTCTCTAGTTTTCAGAAATGCACCGGTTTGTTAGGTTACCCTAGGTGCCGGCTGAGCTAGAGGCCAAAATCTACAGGTAGGCACTTCGCAAAAAACACCTCTGTTTTCTTTCAAAAATGTGGATGTGTCCACGTTGCGCTTTGGGGCCTTTCCTGTTGCGGGCGCTAGGCCTACCCACACAAGTGAGGTATCATTTTTATCGGGAGACTTGGGGGAATGCTGGGTGGAAGGAAATTTGTGGCTCCTCTCAGATTCCAGAACTTTCGGCCACAGAAATGTGAGGAACATGTGTTTTTTTAGCCAAATTTTGAGGTTCGCAAAGGATTCTAGATAACAGAACCTGGTCCGAGCCCCGCAAGTCACCCCATCTTGGATTCCCCTAGGTCTCTAGTTTTCAGAAATGCACAGGTTTGGTAGGTTTCCCTAGGTGCCGGCTGAGCTAGAGGCCAAAATCTACAGGTAGGCACTTCGCAAAAAACACCCTGTTTTCTTTCAAAAATTTGGATGTGTCCATGTAGCGCTTTGGGGCGTTTCCTGTCGCGGGCGCTAGGCCTACCCACACAAGTGAGGTATCATTTTTATCTGGAGACTTGGGGGAAAGCTGGGTGAAAGGAAATTTGTGGCTCCTCTCAGATTCCAGAACTTTCTGCCACAGAAATGTGAGGAACATGTGTTTTTTTAGCCAAATTTTGAGGTTTGCAAAGGATTCTGGGTAACAGAACCTGGTCCGAGCCCCGCAAGTCACCCCATCTTGGATTCCCCTAGGTCTCTAGTTTTCAGAAATGCACAGGTTTGGTAGGTTTCCCTAGGTGCCGGCTGAGCTAGAGGCTAAAATCTACAGGTAGGCACTTCGCAAAAAACACCTCTGTTTTCTTTCAAAAATGTGGATGTGTCCACGTTGCGCTTTGAGGCCTTTCCTGTCGCGGGCGCTAGGCCTACCCACACAAGTGAGGTATCATTTTTATCGGGAAACTTGGGGGAACGCTGGGTGGAAAGGAATTTGTGGCTCCTCTCAGATTCCAGAACTTTCTGCCACAGAAATGTGAGGAACATGTGTTGTTTTAGCCAAATTTTGAGGTTCGCAAAGGGTTCTGGGTAACAGAACCTGGTCCGAGCCCCGCAAGTCACCCCTCCTTGGATTCCCCTAGTTCTTTAGTTTTCAGAAATGCACAGGTTTGGTAGGTTTCCCTCAGTGCCGGCTGAGCTAGAGGCCAAAATCTACAGGTAGGCACTTCGCAAAAAACACCTCTGTTTTCTTTCCAAAATTTGGATGTGTCCACGTTGCGCTTTGGGGCATTTCCTGTCGCGGGCGCTAGGCCTACCCACACAAGTGAGGTATCATTTTTATCGGGAGACTTGGGGGAACGCTGGGTGAAAGGAAATTTGTGGCTCCTCTCAGATTCCAGAACTTTCTGCCACAGAAATGTGAGGATCATGTGTTTATTTAGCCAAATTTTGAGGTTTGCAAAGGATTCTGGGTAACAGAACCTGGTCCGAACCCCGCAAGTCACCCCATCTTGGATTCCCCTAGGTCTCTACTTTTCAGAAATGCACAGGTTTGGTAGGTTTCCCTAGGTGCCGGCTGAGCTAGAGGCCACAATCTACAGGTAGGCACTTCGCAAAAAACACCTCTGTTTTCTTTCAAAAATTTGGATGTGTCCACTTTGCGCTTTGGGGCGTATCCTGTTGCGGGCGCTAGGCCTACCCACACAAGTGAGGTATCATTTTTATCGGGAGACTTGGGGGAACGCTGGGTGGAAGGAAATTTGTGGCTCCTCTCAGATTCCAGAACTTTCTGCCACAGAAATGTGAGGAACATGTTTTTTTTAGCCAAATTTTGAGGTTTGCAAAGGATTCTGGGTAACAGAAGCTGGTCCGAGCCCCGCAAGTCACCCCATCTTGGATTCCCCTAGGTCTCTAGTTTTCAGAAATGCACCGGTTTGTTAGGTTTCCCTAGGTGCCGGCTGAGCTAGAGGCCAAAACCTACAGGTAGGCCCTTCGCAAAAAACACCTCTGTTTTCTTTCAAAATTTTGGATGTGTTCCCGTTGCGCTTTGGGGCATTTCCTGTCGCAGGTGCAAGGCCTACCCACACAAGTGAGGTATCATTTTTATCGGGAGACTTGGGGGAACGCTGGGTGAAAGGAAATTTGTGGCTCCTCTCAGATTCCAGAACTTTCTGCCACAGAAATGTGAGGAACATGTGTTTTTTTAGCCAAATTATGAGGTTCGCAAAGGATTCTTGGTAACAAAACCTGGTCTGAGCCCCGCAAGTCACCCCATCTTGGTCTCCCCTTGGTCTCTAGTTTTCAGAAATGCACAGGTTTGGTAGGTTTCCCTAGGTGCCGGCTGAGCTAGAGGCCAAAATCTACAGGTAGGCACTTCGCAAAAAACACCTCTGTTTTCTTTCAAAAATTTGGATGTGTCCATGTAGCGCTTTGGGGCGTTTCCTGTCGCGGGCGCTAGGCCTACCCACACAAGTGAGGTATCATTTTTATCGGGAGACTTGGGGGAACGCTGGGAGAAAGGAAATTTGTGGCTCCTCTCAGATTTTAGAACTTTCTGCCACAGAAATGTGAGGAACATGTGTTTTTTTAATCAAATTTTGAGGTTTGCAAAGGATTCTGGGTAACAGAACCTGGTCCGAGCCCCGCAAGTCACCCCATCTTGGATTCCCCTAGGTCTCTAGTTTTCAGAAATGCACAGGTTTGGTAGGTTTCCCTAGGTGCCGGCTGAGCTAGAGGCCAAAATCTACAGGTAGGCTCTTGGCAAAAAACACCTCTGTTTTCTTTCAAAAATTTGGATGTGTCCACGTTGCGCTTTGGGGTTTTTCCTGTCGCGGGCGCTAGGCCTACCCACACAAGTGAGGAATCATTTTTATCGGGAGACTTGGGGGAACGCTGGGTGGATGGAAATTTGTGGCTCCTCTCAGATTCCAGAACTTTCTGTCACAGAAATGTGAGGAACATGTGTTTTTTTAGTCAGATTTTGAGGTTTGCAAAGGATTCTGGGTAACAGAACCTGGTCCGAGCCTGCAAGTCACCCCATCTTGGATTCCCCTAGGTGTCTAGTTTTCAGAAATGCACAGGTTTGGTAGGTTTCCCTAGGTGCCGGCTGAGCTAGAGGCCAAAATCTACAGGTAGGCACTTCGCAAAAAACACCTCTGTTTTCTTTCAAAAATTTGGATGTGTCCACGTTGCGCTTTGGGGAGTTTCCTGTCACGGGCGCTAGGCCTACCCACACAAGTGAGGTATCATTTTAATCGGGAGACTTGAGGGAACTCTGGGTGGAAGGAAATTTGTGGCTCCTCTCAGATTCCTGAACTTTCTGCCACAGAAATGTGAGGAACATGTGTTTTTTTAGCCAAATTTTGAGGTTTGCAAATTATTCTGGGTTTCAGAACCTGGTCCGAGCCCCGCAAGTCACCCCATCTTGGATTCCCCTAGGTCTCTAGTTTTCAGAAATGCACAGGTTTGGTAGGTTTCCCTAGGTGCCGGCTGAGCTAGAGGCCAAAATCTACAGGTAGGCACTTCGCAAAAAACACCTCTGTTTTCTTTCAAAAATTTGGATGTGTCCACGTTGTGCTTTGGGGCCTCTCCTGTCGCGGGCGCTAGGCCTACCCACACAAGTGAGGTATCATTTTTATCTGGAAACTCGGGGGAACGCTGGGTGAAAGGAAATTTGTGGCTCCTCTCAGATTCCAGAACTTTCTGCCACAGAAATGTGAGGAACATGTGTTTTTTTAGCCAAATTTTGAGGTTTGCAAAGGATTCTGGGTAACAGAACCTGGTCCGAGCCCCGTAAGTCACCCCATCTTGGATTCCCCTAGGTGTCTAGTTTTCAGAAATGCACAGGTGTTGTTGGTTTCCCTAGGTGCCGGCTGAGCTAGAGGCCAAAATCTAGAGGTAGGCACTTCGCAAAAAAAACCTCTGTTTTCTTTCAAAAATTTGGATGTGCCACGTTGCGCTTTGGGGCGTTTCCTGTCGCGGGCGCTAGGCCTACCCACACAAGTGAGGTATCATTTTTATAGGGAGACTTGGGGGAACCCTGGGTGGAAGGAAATTTGTGGCTCCTCTCAGATTCCAGAACTTTCTGCCACAGAAATGTGAGGAACATGTGTTTTTTTAGCCAAATTTTTAGGTTTGCAAAGGATTCTGGGTAACAGAACCTGGTCCGAGCCCCGTAAGTCACCCCATCTTGGATTCCCCTAGGTCTCTAGTTTTCAGAAATGCACAGGTTTGGTAGGTTTCCCTAGGTGCCGGCTGAGCTAGAGGCCAAAATCTACAGGTAGGCACTTCGCAAAAAACACCTTTGTTTTCTTTCAAAAATTTGGATGTGTCCACGTTGCGCTTTGGGGCGTTTCCTGTCGCGGGCGCTATGCCTACCCACACAAGTGAGGTATCATTTTTATCGGGAGACTTGGGGGAACGCTGCGTAGAAGGAAATTTGTGGCTTGTCTCAGATTCCAGAAATTTCTGCCACAGAAATGTGTGGAACATGTGTTTTTTTATCCAAATTTTGAGGTGCGCAAAGGATTCTGGGTAACAGAACCTGGTCCGAGCCCCACAAGTCACCCCATCTTGGATTCCCCTAGGTCTCTAGTTTTCAGAAATGCACAGGTTTGGTAGGTTTCCCTAGGTGCCGGCTGAGCTAGAGGCCAAAATCTACAGGTAGGCACTTCCCAAAAAACACCTCTGTTTTCTTTCAAAAATTTGGATGTGTCCACGTTGCTCTTTGGGGCATTTCCTGTCGCAGGCGCTAGGCCTACCCACACAAGTGAGGTATCATTTTTATCGGGAGACTTAGGGGTACGCTGGGAGGAAGGTAATTTGTTGCTCCTCTCAGATTCCAGAACTTTCTGCCACAGAAATGTGAGGAACATGTGTTTTTTTAACCAAATTTTGAGGTTTGCAAAGGATTCTGGGTAACAGAACCTGGTCCGAGCCCCGCAAGTCACCCCATCTTGGTCTCCCCTTGGTCTCTAGTTTTCAGAAATGCACAGGTTTGGTAGGTTTCCCTAGGTGCCGGCTGAGCTAGAGGCCAAAATCTACAGGTAGGCACTTCGCAAAAAACACCTCTGTTTTCTTTCAAAAATTTGGATGTGTCCATGTAGCGCTTTGGGGCGTTTCCTGTCGCGGGCGCTAGGCCTACCCACACAAGTGAGGTATCATTTTTATCGGGAGACTTGGGGGAACGCTGGGAGAAAGGAAATTTGTGGCTCCTCTCAGATTTTAGAACTTTCTGCCACAGAAATGTGAGGAACATGTGTTTTTTTAATCAAATTTTGAGGTTTGCAAAGGATTCTGGGTAACAGAACCTGGTCCGAGCCCCGCAAGTCACCCCATCTTGGTCTCCCCTTGGTCTCTAGTTTTCAGAAATGCACAGGTTTGGTAGGTTTCCCTAGGTGCCGGCTGAGCTAGAGGCCAAAATCTACAGGTAGGCACTTCGCAAAAAACACCTCTGTTTTCTTTCAAAAATTTGGATGTGTCCATGTAGCGCTTTGGGGCGTTTCCTGTCGCGGGCGCTAGGCCTACCCACACAAGTGAGGTATCATTTTTATCGGGAGACTTGGGGGAACGCTGGGAGAAAGGAAATTTGTGGCTCCTCTCAGATTTTAGAACTTTCTGCCACAGAAATGTGAGGAACATGTGTTTTTTTAATCAAATTTTGAGGTTTGCAAAGGATTCTGGGTAACAGAACCTGGTCCGAGCCCCGCAAGTCACCCCATCTTGGATTCCCCTAGGTCTCTAGTTTTCAGAAATGCACAGGTTTGGTAGGTTTCCCTAGGTGCCGGCTGAGCTAGAGGCCAAAATCTACAGGTAGGCACTTCACAAAAAACACCTCTGTTTTCTTTCAAAAATTTGGATGTGTCCACGTTGCACTTTGGGGCGTTTCCTGTCGCGGGCGGTAGGCCTACCCACACAAGTAAGGTATCATTTTTATCGGGAGACTTGGGGGAACGCTGGGTGAAAGGAAATTTGTGGCTCCTCTCAGATTACAGAACTTTCTGCCACAGAAATGTGAGGAACATGTGTTTTTTTTGCCAAATTTTGAGGTTTGCAAAAGATTCTCGGTAACAGAACCTGGTCCGAGCACCGCAAGTCACCCCATCTTGGATTCCTCTAGGTCTCTAGTTTTCAGAAATGCACAGCTTTGGTAGGTTTCCCTAGGTGCCGGCTGAGCTAGAGGCCAAAATCTACAGGTAGGCACTTCGCAAAAAACACCTCTGTTTTCTTTCAAACATTTGGATGTGTCCACGTTGCGCTTTGGGGAGTTTCCTGTCACGGGCGCTAGGCCTACCCACACAAGTGAGGTATCATTTTAATCGGGAGACTTGGGGGAACTCTGGGTGGAAGGAAATTTGTGGCTCCTCTCAGATTCCTGAACTTTCTGCCACAGAAATGTGAGGAACATGTGTTTTTTTAGCCAAATTTTGAGGTTTGTAAATTATTCTGGGTTTCAGAACCTGGTACGAGCCCCGCAAGTCTCCCCATCTTGGATTCCCCTAGGTCTCTAGTTTTCAGAAATGCACAGGTTTGGTAGGTTTCCCTAGGTGCCGGCTGAGCTAGAGGCCAAAATCTACAGGTAGGCACTTCGCAAAAAACACCTCTGTTTTCTTTAAAAAATTTGGATGTGTCCACGTTGCGCTTTGGGGCCTCTCCTGTCGCGGGCGCTAGGCCTACCCACACAAGTGAGGTATCATTTTTATCTGGAAACTCGGGGGAACGCTGGGTGAAAGGAAATTTGTGGCTCCTCTCAGATTCCAGAACTTTCTGCCACAGAAATGTGAGGAACATGTGTTTTTTTAGCCAAATTTTGAGGTTTGCAAAGGATTCTGGGTAACAGAACCTGGTCCGAGCCCCGTAAGTCACCCCATCTTGGATTCCCCTAGGTGTCTAGTTTTCAGAAATGCACAGGTGTGGTTGGTTTCCCTAGGTGCCGGCTGAGCTAGAGGCCAAAATCTAGAGGTAGGCACTTCGCAAAAACAAACTCTGTTTTCTTTCAAAAATTTGGATGTGCCACGTTGCGCTTTGGGGCGTTTCCTGTCGCGGGCGCTAGGCCTACCCACACAAGTGAGGTATCATTTTTATAGGGAGACTTGGGGGAACCCTGGGTGGAAGGAAATTTGTGGCTCCTCTCAGATTCCAGAACTTTCTGCCACAGAAATGTGAGGAACATGTGTTTTTTTAGCCAAATTTTTAGGTTCGCAAAGGATTCTGGGTAACAGAACCTAGTCCGAGCCCCGTAAGTCACCCCATCTTGGATTCCCCTAGGTCTCTAGTTTTCAGAAATGCACAGGTTTGGTAGGTTTCCCTAGCTGCCGGCTGGGCTAGAGGCCAAAATCTACAGGTAGGCACTTCGCAAAAAACACCTTTGTTTTCTTTCAAAAATTTGGATGTGTCCACGTTGCGCTTTGGGGCGTTTCCTGTCGCAGGCGCTATGCCTACCCACACAAGTGAGGTATCATTTTTATCGGGAGACTTGGGGGAACGCTGCGTAGAAGGAAATTTGTGGCTTGTCTCAGATTCCAGAAATTTCTGCCACAGAAATGTGTGGAACATGTGTTTTTTTATCCAAATTTTGAGGTGCGCAAAGGATTCTGGGTAACAGAACCTGGTCCGAGCCCCACAAGTCACCCCATCTTGGATTCCCCTAGGTCTCTAGTTTTCAGAAATGCACAGGTTTGGTAGGTTTCCCTAGGTGCCGGCTGAGCTAGAGGCCAAAATCTACAGGTAGGCACTTCCCAAAAAACACCTCTGTTTTCTTTCAAAAATTTGGATGTGTCCACGTTGCTCTTCGGGGCATTTCCTGTCGCAGGCGCTAGGCCTACCCACACAAGTGAGGTATCATTTTTATCGGGAGACTTGGGGGAACGCTGGGAGGAAGGTAATTTGTTGCTCCTCTCAGATTCCAGAACTTTCTGCAACAGAAATGTGAGGAACATGTGTTTTTTTAACCAAATTTTGAGGTTTGCAAAGGATTCTGGGTAACAGAACCTGGTCCGAGCCCCGCAAGTCACCCCATCTTGGATTCCCTAAGGTCTCTAGTTTTTTAGAAATGTACAGGTTTGGTAGGTTTCCCTAGGTGCCGGCTGAGCTAGAGGCCAAAATCTACAGGTAGGCACTTCGCAAAAAACACCTCTGTTTTCTTTCAAAAATTTGGATGTCTCCACGTTGCACTTTGGGGCGTTTCCTGTCGCGGGCGCTAGGCCTACCCACACAAGTAAGGTATCATTTTTATCAGGAGACTTGGGGGAACGATGGGTGAAAGGAAATTTGTGGCTCCTCTCAGATTACAGAACTTTCTGCCACAGAAATGTGAGGAACATGTGTTTTTTTAGCCAAATTTTGAGGTTTGCAAAAGATTCTCGGTAACAGAACCTGGTCCGAGCACCGCAAGTCACCCCATCTTGGATTCCTCTAGGTCTCTAGTTTTCAGAAATGCACAGGTTTGGTAGGTTTCCCTAGGTGCCGGCTGAGCTAGAGGCCAAAATCTACAGGTAGGCACTTCGCAAAAAACACCTCTGTTTTCTTTCAAACATTTGGATGTGTCCACGTTGCGCTTTGGGGAGTTTCCTGTCACGGGCGCTAGGCCTACCCACACAAGTGAGGTATCATTTTAATCGGGAGACTTGGGGGAACTCTGGGTGGAAGGAAATTTGTGGCTCCTCTCAGATTCCTGAACTTTCTGCCACAGAAATGTGAGGAACATGTGTTTTTTTAGCCAAATTTTGAGGTTTGTAAATTATTCTGGGTTTCAGAACCTGGTCCGAGCCCCGCAAGTCACCCCATCTTGGATTCCCCTAGGCCTCTAGTTTTCAGAAATGCACAGGTTTGGTAGGTTTCCCTAGGTGCCGGCTGAGCTAGAGGCCAAAATCTACAGGTAGGCACTTCGCAAAAAACACCTCTGTTTTCTTTAAAAAATTTGGATGTGTCCACGTTGCGCTTTGGGGCCTCTCCTGTCGCGGGCGCTAGGCCTACCCACACAAGTGAGGTATCATTTTTATCTGGAAACTCGGGGGAACGCTGGGTGAAAGGAAATTTGTGGCTCCTCTCAGATTCCAGAACTTTCTGCCACAGAAATGTGAGGAACATGTGTTTTTTTAGCCAAATTTTGAGGTTTGCAAAGGATTCTGGGTAACAGAACCTGGTCCGAGCCCCGTAAGTCACCCCATCTTGGATTCCCCTAGGTGTCTAGTTTTCAGAAATGCACAGGTGTGGTTGGTTTCCCTAGGTGCCGGCTGAGCTAGAGGCCAAAATCTAGAGGTAGGCACTTCGCAAAAACAAACTCTGTTTTCTTTCAAAAATTTGGATGTGCCACGTTGCGCTTTGGGGCGTTTCCTGTCGCGGGCGCTAGGCCTACCCACACAAGTGAGGTATCATTTTTATAGGGAGACTTGGGGGAACCCTGGGTGGAAGGAAATTTGTGGCTCCTCTCAGATTCCAGAACTTTCTGCCACAGAAATGTGAGGAACATGTGTTTTTTTAGCCAAATTTTTAGGTTCGCAAAGGATTCTGGGTAACAGAACCTAGTCCGAGCCCCGTAAGTCACCCCATCTTGGATTCCCCTAGGTCTCTAGTTTTCAGAAATGCACAGGTTTGGTAGGTTTCCCTAGGTGCCGGCTGAGCTAGAGGCCAAAATCTACAGGTAGGCACTTCGCAAAAAACACCTTTGTTTTCTTTCAAAAATTTGGATGTGTCCACGTTGCGCTTTGGGGCGTTTCCTGTCGCAGGCGCTATGCCTACCCACACAAGTGAGGTATCATTTTTATCGGGAGACTTGGGGGAACGCTGCGTAGAAGGAAATTTGTGGCTTGTCTCAGATTCCAGAAATTTCTGCCACAGAAATGTGTGGAACATGTGTTTTTTTATCCAAATTTTGAGGTGCGCAAAGGATTCTGGGTAACAGAACTTGGTCCGAGCCCCACAAGTCACCCCATCTTGGATTCCCCTAGGTCTCTAGTTTTCAGAAATGCACAGGTTTGGTAGGTTTCCCTAGGTGCCGGCTGAGCTAGAGGCCAAAATCTACAGGTAGGCACTTCCCAAAAAACACCTCTGTTTTCTTTCAAAAATTTGGATGTGTCCACGTTGCTCTTTGGGGCATTTCCTGTCGCAGGCGCTAGGCCTACCCACACAAGTGAGGTATCATTTTTATCGGGAGACTTGGGGGAACGCTGGGAGGAAGGTAATTTGTTGCTCCTCTCAGATTCCAGAACTTTCTGCAACAGAAATGTGAGGAACATGTGTTTTTTTAAACAAATTTTGAGGTTTGCAAAGGATTCTGGGTAACAGAACCTGGTCCGAGCCCCGCAAGACACCCCATCTTGGATTCCCTAAGGTCTCTAGTTTTCAGAAATGTACAGGTTTGGTAGGTTTCCCTAGGTGCCGGCTGAGCTAGAGGCCAAAATCTACAGGTAGGAACTTCGCAAAAAACACCTCTGTTTTCTTTCAAAAATTTGGATGTGTCCACGTTGCACTTTGGGGCGTTTCCTGTTGCGGGCGCTAGGCCTACCCACACAAGTAAGGTATCATTGTTATCGGGAGACTTGGGGGAACGCTTGGTGAAAGGAAATTTGTGGCTCCTCTCAGATTACAGAACTTTCTGCCACAGAAATGTGAGGAACATGTGTTTTTTTAGCCAAATTTTGAGGTTTGCAAAAGATTCTGGGTAACAGAACCTGGTCCGAGCCCCGCAAGTCACCCCATCTTGGATTCCTCTAGGTCTCTAGTTTTCAGAAATGCACAGGTTTGGTAGGTTTCCCTAGGTGCCGGCTGAGCTAGAGGCCAAAATCTACAGGTAGGCACTTCGCAAAAAACACCTCTGTTTTCTTTCAAAAATTTGGATGTGTCCACGTTGCTCTTTGGGGCATTTCCTGTCGCAGGCGCTAGGGCTACCCACACAAGTGAGGTATCATTTTTATCGGGAGACTTGGGGGAACGCTGGGAGAAAGGTAATTTGTTGCTCCTATCAGATTCCAGAACTTTCTGCCACAGAAATGTGAGGAACATGTGTTTTTTTAACCAAATTATGAGGTTTGCAAAGGATTCTGGGTAACAGAACCTGGTCCGAGCCACGCAAGTCACCCCATCTTGGATTCCCCAAGGTCTCTAGTTTTCAGAAATGTACAGGTTTGGTAGGTTTCCCTAGGTGCCGGCTGAGCTAGAGGCCAAAATCTACAGGTAGGCACTTCGCAAAAAACACCTCTGTTTTCTTTAAAAAATTTGGATGTGTCCACGTTGCGCTTTGGGGCGTTTCCTGTCGCGGGCGCTAGGCGTACCCACAGAAGTAAGTGATCATTTTTATCGGGAGACTTGGGGGAACGCTGGGTGAAAGGAAATTTGCGGCTCCTCTCAGATTCCAGAACTTTCTGCCACAGAAATGTGAGGAACATGTGTTTTTTTAGCCAAATTTTGAGGTTTGCAAAGGATTCTGGGTAACAGAACCTGGTCCGAGCCCCGCAAGTCTCCCCATCTTGGATTCCCCTAGGTGTCTAATTTTCAGAAATGCACAGGTTTGGTAGGTTTCCCTAGGTGCCGGCTGAGCTAGAGGCCAAAATCTACAGGTAGGCACTTCGCAAAAAACACCTCTGTTTTCTTTCAAAAATTTGGATGTGTCCACATTGCGCTTTGGGGAGTTTCCTGTCACGGGCGCTAGGCCTACCCACACAAGTGAGGTATCATTTTAATCGGGAGACTTGGGGGAACGCTGGGTGGAAGGAAATTTGTGGCTCCTCTCAGATTCCAGAACTTTCTGCCACAGAAATGTGCGGAACATGTGTTTTTTTAGCCAAATTTTGAGGTTTGCAAATTATTCTGGGTTTCAGAACCTGGTCCGATCCCCGCAAGTCACCCCATCTTGGATTCCCCTAGGTCTCTAGTTTTCAGAAATGCACAAGTTTGGTAGGTTTCCCTAGGTGCCGGCTGAGCTAGAGGGCAAAATCTACAGGTAGGCACTTCGCAAAAAACACCTCTGTTTTCTTTCAAAAATTTGGATGTGTCCACGTTGCGCTTTGGGGCCTCTCCTGTCGCGGGCGCTAGGCCTACCCACACAAGTGAGGTATCATTTTTATCTGGAAATTCGGGGGAACGCTGGGTGGAATGGAATTTGTGGCTCCTCTCAGATTTCAGAACTTTCTGCCACAGAAATGTGAGGAACATGTGTTTTTTTAGCCAAATTTTGAGGTTTGCAAAAGATTCTGGGTAACAGAACCTGGTCCGAGCCCCACAAGTCACCCCATCTTGGATTCCCCTAGGTCTCTAGTTTTCAGAAATGCACAGGTTTGGTAGGTTTCCCTAGGTGCCGGCTGAGCTAGAGGCCAAAATCTACAGGTAGGCACTTCGCAAAAAACACCTCTGTTTTCTTTCAAAAATGTGGATGTGTCCACGTTGCGCTTTGGGGAGTTTCCTGTCACGGGCGCTAGGCCTACCCACACAAGTGAGGTATCATTTTAATCGGGAGACTTGGGGGAATGCTGGGTGGAAGGAAATTTGTGGCTCCTCTCAGATTCCTGAACTTTCTGCCACAGAAATGTGAGGAACATGTGTTTTTTTAGCCAAATTTTGATGTTTGCAAAGGATTCTGGGTAACAGAACCTGGTCCGAGCCCCGCAAGTCACCCCATCTTGGATTCCCCTAGGTCTCTAGTTTTCAGAAATGCACAGGTTTGTTAGGTTTCCCTAGGTGCCGGCTGAGCTAGAGGCCAAAATCTACAGGTAGGCACTTCGCAAAAAATACCTCTGTTTTCTTTCAAAAATTTGGATGTGTCGACGTTGCGCTTTGGGGCCTTTCCTGTCGCGGGCGCTAGGCCTACCCACACAAGTGAGGTATCATTTTTATCGGGAGACTTGGGGGAACGCTGGGTGGAAGGGAATTTGTGGCTCCTCTCAGATTCCAGAACTTTCTGCCACAGAAATGTGAGGAACATGTGCTGTTTTAGCCAAATTTTGAGGTTCGCAAGGGTTGTGGGTAACAGAACCTGGTCCGAGCCCCGCAAGTCACCCCTCCTTGGATTCCCCTAGGTCTCTAGTTTTCAGAAATGCACAGGTTTGGTAGGTTTCCCTAGGTGCCGGCTGAGCTAGAGGCCAAAATCTACAGGTAGGCACTTCGCAAAAAACACCTCTAATTTCTTTCAAAAATGTGGATGTGTCCACGTTGCGCTTTGGGGAGTTTCCTGTCACGGGCGCTAGGCCTACCCACACAAGTGAGGTATCATTTTTATCGGGAGACTTGGGGAAACACTGGGTGGAAGGAAATTTGTGGCTCCTCTCAGATTCCAGAACTTTCTGCCACAGAAATGTGAGGAACATGTGTTTTTTTAGCCAAATTTTGAGGTTCGCAAAGGATTCTGGGTAACAGAACCTGGTCCGAGCCCCGCAAGTCACCCCATGTTGGATTCCCCTAGGTCTCTAGTTTTCAGAAATGCACAGGTTTGGTAGGTTTCCCTAGGTGCCGGCTGAGCTAGAGGCCAAAATCTACAGGTAGGAACTTCGCAAAAAACACCTTTGTTTTCTTTCAAAAATTTGGATGTGTCCATGTAGCGCTTTGGGGCGTTTCCTGTCGCGGGCGCTAGGCCTACCCACACAAGTGAGGTATCATTTTTATCGGGAGACTTGGGGGAAAGCTGTTTGAAAGGAAATTTGAGGCTCCTCTCAGATTCCAGAACTTTCTGCCACAGAAATGTGAGGAACATGTGTTTTCTTAGCCAAATTTTGAGGTTTGCAAAGGATTCTGGGTAACAGAACCTGGTCCGAGCACCGCAAGTCACCCCATCTTGGATTCTCCTAGGTCTCTAGTTTTCAGAAATGCACAGGTTTGGTAGGTTTCCCTAGGTGCCGTGTGAGCTAGAGGCTAAAATCTACAGGTAAGCACTTCGCAAAAAACACCTCTGTTTTCTTTAAAAAATGTGGATGTGTCCACGTTGCGCTTTGGGGCCTTTCCTGTTGCGGGCGCTAGGCCTTCCCACACAGGTGAGGTATCATTTTTATCGGGAGACTTGGGGGAATGCTGGGTGGAAGGAAATTTGTGGCTCCTCTCAGATTCCAGAACTTTCGGCCACAGAAATGTGAGGAACATGTGTTTTTTTAGCCAAATTTTGAGGTTCGCAAAGGATTCTAGGTAACAGAACCTGGTCCGAGCCCCGCAAGTCACCCCATCTTGGATTCCCCTAGGTCTCTAGTTTTCAGAAATGCACAGGTTTGGTAGGTTTCCCTAGGTGCCGGCTGAGCTAGAGGCCAAAATCTACAGGTAGGCACTTCGCAAAAAACACCCTGTTTTCTTTCAAAAATTTGGATGTGTCCATGTAGCGCTTTGGGGCGTTTCCTGTCTCGGGCGCTAGGCCTACCCACACAAGTGAGGTATCATTTTTATCGTGAGACTTGGGGGAAAGCTGGGTGAAAGGAAATTTGTGGCTCCTCTCAGATTCCAGAACTTTCTGCCACAGAAATGTGAGGAACATGTGTTTTTTTAGCCAAATTTTGAGGTTTGCAAAGGATTCTGGGTAACAGAACCTGGTCCGAGCCCCGCAAGTCACCCCATCTTGGATTCCCCTAGGTCTCTAGTTTTCAGAAATGCACAGGTTTGGTAGGTTTCCCTAGGTGCCGGCTGAGCTAGAGGCTAAAATCTACAGGTAGGCACTTTCCAAAAAACACCTCTGTTTTCTTTCAAAAATGTGGATGTGTCCACGTTGCGCTTTGGGGCCTTTCCTGTCGCGGGCGCTAGGCCTACCCACAAAAGTGAGGTATCATTTTTATCGGGAAACTTGGGGGAACGCTGGGTGGAAAGGAATTTGTGGCTCCTCTCAGATTCCAGAACTTTCTGCTACAGAAATGTGAGCAACATGTGTTGTTTTAGCCAAATTTTTAGGTTCGCAAGGGTTGTGGGTAACAGAACCTGGTCCGAGCCCCGCAAGTCACCCCTCCTTGGATTCCCCTAGGTCTCTAGTTTTCAGAAATGCACAGGTTTGGTAGGTTTCCCTAGGTGCCGGCTGAGCTAGAGGCCAAAATCTACAGGTAGGCACTTCGCAAAAAACACCTCTAATTTCTTTCAAAAATGTGGATGTGTCCACGTTGCGCTTTGGGGAGTTTCCTTTCACGGGCGCTAGGCCTACCCACACAAGTGAGGTATCATTTTTATCGGGAGACTTGGGGGAACGCTGGGTGAAAGGAAATTTGTGGCTCCTCTCAGATTCCAGAACTTTCCGCCACAGAAATGAGAGGAACATGTGTTTTTTTAGCCAAATTTTGAGGTTTGCAAAAGATTCTGGGTAACAGAACCTGGTCTGAGCCCCGCAAGTCACCCCATCTTGGATTCCCCTAGGTCTCTAGTTTTCAGAAATGCACAGGTTTGGTAGGTTTCCCTAGGTGCCAGCTGAGCTAGAGGCCAAAATCTACAGGTAGGAACTTCGCAAAAAACACCCTGTTTTCTTTCAAAAATTTGGATGCGTCCATGTTGCGCTTTGGGGTGTTTCCTGTCGCGGGCGCTAGGCCTACCCACACAAGTGAGGAATCATTTTTATCGGGAGACTTGGGGGAACGCTGGGTGGAAGGAAATTTGTGGCTCCTCTCAGATTCCAGAATTTTCTGCCACAGAAATGTGAGGAACATGTGTTTTTTTAGCCAGATTTTGAGGTTTGCAAAGGATTCTGGGTAACAGAACCTGGTCCGAGCCCCGCAAGTCACCCCATCTTGGATTCCCCTAGGTGTCTAGTTTTCAGAAATGCACATGTTTGGTAGGTTTCCCTAGGTGCCGGCTGAGCTAGAGGCCAAAATCTACAGGTAGGCCCTTCGCAAAAAACACCTCTGTTTTCTTTCAAAAATGTGGATGTGTCCACGTTGCGCTTTGGGGAGTTTCCTGTCACGGGCGCTAGGCCTACCCACACAAGTGAGGTATCATTTTAATCGGGAGACTTGGGGGAACGCTGGGTGCAAGGAAATTTGTGGCTCCTCTCAGATTCCTGAACTTTCTGCCACAGAAATGTGAGGAACATGTGTTTTTTTAGCCAAATTTTGAGGTTTGCAAATTATTCTGGGTTTCAGAACCTGGTCCGAGCCCCGCAAGTCACCCCATCTTGGATTCCCCTAGGTCTCTAGTTTTCAGAAATGCACAGGTTTGGTAGGTTTCCCTAGGTGCCGGCTGAGCTAGAGGCCAAAATCTACAGGTAGGCACTTCGCAAAAAACACCTCTGTTTTTTTTCAAAAATTTGGATGTGTCCACGTTGCGCTTTGGGGCCTCTCCTGTCGCGGGCGCTAGGCCTACCCACACAAGTGAGGTATCATTTTTATCGGGAGACTTGGGGGAACACTGTATGAAAGGAAATTTGTGGCTCCCATCAGATTCCAGAACTTTCTGCCACAGAAATGTGAGGAACATGTGGTTTTTTTGCCAAATTTTGAGGTTTGCAAAAGATTCTGGGTAACAGAACCTGGTCCGAGCCCCGCAAGTCACCCCATCTTGGATTCCCCTAGGTCTCTAGTTTTCAGAAATGCACAGGTTTGGTAGGTTTCCCTAGGTGCCGGCTGAGCTAGAGGCCAAAATCTACAGGTAGGCACTTCGCAAAAAACACCTCTAATTTCTTTCAAAAATGTGGATGTGTCCACGTTGCGCTTTGGGGAGTTTCCTGTCGCGGGCGCTAGGCCTACCCACACAAGTGAGGTATCATTTTTATCGGGAGACTCGGGGGAAAGCTGGGTGAAAGGAAATTTGTGGCTCCTCTCAGATTCCAGAACTTTCTGCCACAGAAATGTGAGGAACATGTGTTTTCTTAGCCAAATTTTGAGGTTTGCAAAGGATTCTGGGTAACAGAACCTGGTCCGAGCACCGCAAGTCACCCCATCTTGGATTCCCCTAGGTCTCTAGTTTTCAGAAATGCACAGGTTTGGTAGGTTTCCCTAGGTGCCGGCTGAGCTAGAGGCTAAAATCTACAGGTAAGCACTTCGCAAAAAACACCTCTGTTTTCTTTCAAAAATGTGGATGTGTCCACGTTGCACTTTGGGGAGTTTCCTGTCACGGGCGCTAGGCCTACCCACACAAGTGAGGTATCATTTTTATCGGGAGACTTGGGGAAACGCTGGGTGGAAGGAAATTTGTGGCTCCTCTCAGATTCCAGAACTTTCTGCCACAGAAATGTGAGGAACATGTGCTGTTTTAGCCAAATTTTGAGGTTCGCAAGGGTTGTGGGTAACAGAACCTGGTCCGAGCCCCGCAAGTCACCCCTCCTTGGATTCCCCTAGGTCTCTAGTTTTCAGAAATGCACAGGTTTGGTAGGTTTCCCTAGGTGCCCGCTGAGCTAGAGGCCAAAATCTACAGGTAGGCACTTCGCAAAAAACACCTCTAATTTCTTTCAAAAATGTGGATGTGTCCACGTTGCGCTTTGGGGAGTTTCCTGTCACGGGCGCTAGGCCTACCCACACAAGTGAGGTATCATTTTTATCGGGAGACTTGGGGAAACGCTGGGTGGAAGGAAATTTGTGGCTCCTCTCAGATTCCAGAACTTTCTGCCACAGAAATGTGAGGAACATGTGTTTTTTTAGCCAAATTTTGAGGTTCGCAAAGGATTCTGGGAAACAGAACCTGATCCGAGCCCCGCAAGTCACCCCATCTTGGATTCCCCTAGGTCTCTAGTTTTCAGAAATGCACAGGTTTGGTAGGTTTCCCTAGGTGCCGGCTGAGCTAGAGGCTAAAATCTACAGGTAGGCACCTCGCAAAAAACACCTCTGTTTTCTTTAAAAAATTTGGATGTGTCCACGTTGCGCTTTGGGGCGTTTCCTGTCGCGGGCGCTAGGCCTACCCACACAAGTGAGGTATCATTTTTATCGGGAGACTTGGGGGAACGCTGGGTGAAAGGAAATTTGTGGCTCCTCTCAGATTCCAGAACTTTCCGCCACAGAAATGTGAGGAACATGTGTTTTTTTAGCCAAATTTTGAGGTTTGCAAAAGATTCTGGGTAACAGAACCTGGTCCGAGCCCCGCAAGTCACCCCATCTTGGATTCCCCTAGGTCTCTAGTTTTCAGAAATGCACAGGTTTGGTAGGTTTCCCTAGGTGCCGGCTGAGCTAGAGGCCAAAATCTACAGGTAGGCACTTCGCAAAAAACACCCTGTTTTCTTTCAAAAATTTGGATGTGTCCACGTTGCGCTTTGGGGTGTTTCCTGTCGCGGGCGCTAGGCCTACCCACACAAGTGAGGAATCATTTTTATCGGGAGACTTGGGGGAACGCTGGGTGGAAGGAAATTTGTGGCTCCTCTCAGATTCCAGAACTTTCTGCCACAGAAATGTGAGGAACATGTGTTTTTTTAGCCAGATTTTGAGGTTTGCAAAGGATTCTGGGTAACAGAACCTGGTCCGAGCCCCGCAAGTCACCCCATCTTGGATTCCCCTAGGTGTCTAGTTTTCAGAAATGCACATGTTTGGTAGGTTTCCCTAGGTGCCGGCTGAGCTAGAGGCCAAAATCTACAGGTAGGCCCTTCGTAAAAAACACCTCTGTTTTCTTTCAAAAATTTGGATGTGTCCACGTTGCGCTTTGGGGAGTTTCCTGTCACGGGCGCTAGGCCTACCCACACAAGTGAGGTATCATTTTAATCGGGAGACTTGGGGGAACGCTGGGTGGAAGGAAATTTGTGGCTCCTCTCAGATTCCTGAACTTTCTGCCACAGAAATGTGAGGAACATGTGTTTTTTTAGCCAAATTTTGAGGTTTGCAAATTATTCTGGGTTTCAGAACCTGGTCCGAGCCCCGCAAGTCACCCCATCTTGGATTCCCCTAGGTCTCTAGTTTTCAGAAATGCACAGGTTTGGTAGGTTTCCCTAGGTGCCGGCTGAGCTAGAGGCCAAAATCTACAGGTAGGCACTTCGCAAAAAACACCTCTGTTTTCTTTCAAAAATTTGGATGTGTCCACGTTGCGCTTTGGGGCCTCTCCTGTCACGGGCGCTAGGCCTACCCACACAAGTGAGGTATCATTTTTATCTGGAAACTCGGGGGAACGCTGGGTGGAATGGAATTTGTGGCTCCTCTCAGATTCCAGAACTTTCTGCCACAGAAATGTGAGGAACATGTGTTGTTTTAGCCAAATTTTGAGGTTCGCAAGGGTTCTGGGTAACAGAACCTGGTCAGAGCCCCGCAACTCACCCCTCCTTGGATTCCCCTAGGTCTCTAGTTTTCAGAAATGCACAGGTTTGGTAGGTTTCCCTAGGTGCCGGCTGAGCTAGATACCAAAATCTACAGGAAGGCACTTCGCAAAAAACACCTCTGATTTCTTTAAAAAATTTGGATGTGTCCACGTTGCGCTTTGGGGCGTTTCCTGTCGCGGGCGCTAGGCCTACCCACACCAGTGAGGTATCATTTTTATCGGGAGACTTGGGGGAACGCTGGGTGGAAGGACATTTGTGGCTCCTCTCAGATTCCAGAACTTTCTGCCACAGAAATGTGAGGAACATGTATTTTTTTAGCCAAATTTAGAGGTTCGCAAAGGATTCTGGGTAACAGAACCTGGTCCGAGCTCCGCAAGTCACCCCATTTTGGTCTCCCCTAGGTCTCTAATTTTCAGAAATGCACAGGTTTGGTAGGTTTCCCTAGGTGCCGGCTGAGTTAGAGGCCAAAATCTGCAGGTGGGCACTTCGCAAAAAACACCTCTGTTTTTTTAAAAAATTTGGATGTGTCCACGTTGCGCTTCGGGGCCTTTCCTGTTGCGGGCGCTAGGCCTACCCACACAAGTGAGGTATCATTTTTATCGGGAGACTTGGGGGAACGCTGGGTGGAAGGGAATTTGTGGCTCCTCTCAGATTCCAGAACTTTCGGCCACAGAAATGTGAGGAACATGTGTTTTTTTAGCCAAATTTTGAGGTTTGCAAAGGATTCTGGGTAACAGAACCTGGTCCGAGCCCCGCAAGTCACCCCACCTTGGATTCCCCTAGGTCTCTAGTTTTCAGAAATGCTCAGGTTTGGTAGGCTTCCCTAGGTGCCGGCTGAGCTAGAGGCCAAAATCTACAGGTAGGCACTTCGCAAAAAACACCTCTGTTTTCTTTAAAAAATTTGGATGTGTCCACGTTGCGCTTTGGGGCGTTTCCTGTCGCGGGTGCTAGGCCTACCCACACAAGTGAGGTATCATTTTTATCGGGAGACTTGGGGGAACACTGTGTGAAAGGAAATTTGTGGCTCCCCTCAGATTCCAGAACTTTCTGCCACAGAAATGTGAGGAACATGTGGTTTTTTTGCCAAATTTTGAGGTTTGCAAAAGATTCTGGGTAACAGAACCTGGTCCGAGCCCCACAAGTCACCCCTCCTTGGATTCCCCTAGGTCTCTAGTTTTCAGAAATGCACAGGTTTGGTAGGTTTCCCTAGGTTCCGGCTGAGCTAGAGGCCAAAATCTACAGGTAGGCACTTCGCAAAAAACACCTCTAATTTCTTTCAAAAATGTGGATGTGTCCACGTTGCGCTTTGGGGAGTTTCCTGTCACGGGCGCTAGGCCTACCCACACAAGTGAGGTATCATTTTTATCGGGAGACTTGGGGAAACGCTGGGTGGAAGGAAATTTGTGGCTCCTCTCAGATTCCAGAACTTTCTGCCACAGAAATGTGAGGAACATGTGTTTTTTTAGCCAAATTTTGAGGTTCGCAAAGGATTCTGGGTAACAGAACCTGGTCCGAGCCCCGCAAGTCACCCCATGTTGGATTCCCCTAGGTCTCTAGTTTTCAGAAATGCACAGGTTTGGTAGGTTTCCCTAGGTGCCGGCTGAGCTAGAGGCCAAAATCTACAGGTAGGAACTTCGCAAAAAACACCTCTGTTTTCTTTCAAAAATTTGGATGTGTCCATGTAGCGCTTTGGGGCGTTTCCTGTCGCGGGCGCTAGGCCTACCCACACAAGTGAGGTATCATTTTTATCGGGAGACTTGGGGGAAAGCTGGGTGAAAGGAAATTTGTGGCTCCTCTCAGATTCCAGAACTTTCTGCCACAGAAATGTGAGGAACATGTGTTTTCTTTGCCAAATTTTGAGGTTTGCAAAGGATTCTGTGTAACAGAACCTGGTCCGAGCACCGCAATTCACCCCATCTTGGATTCACCTAGGTCTCTAGTTTTCAGAAATGCACAGGTTTGGTAGGTTTCCCTAGGTGCCGGCTGAGCTAGAGGCTAAAATCTACAGGTAAGCACTTCGCAAAAAACACCTCTGTTTTCTTTCAAAAATGTGGATGTGTCCACGTTGCGCTTTGGGGCCTTTCCTGTTGCGGGCGCTAGGCCTACCCACACAAGTGAGGTATCATTTTTATCGGGAGACTTGGGGGAACGCTGGGTGGAAGGAAATTTGTGGCTCCTCTCAGATTCCAGAACTTTCGGCCACAGAAATGTGAGGAACATGTGTTTTTTTAGCCAAATTTTGAGGTTCGCAAAGGATTCTAGGTAACAGAACCTGGTCCGAGCCCCGCAAGTCACCCCATCTTGGATTCCCCTAGGTCTCTAGTTTTCAGAAATGCACAGGTTTGGTAATTTTCCCTAGGTGCCTGCTGAGCTAGAGGCCAAAATCTACAGGTAGGCACTTCGCAAAAAACACCCTGTTTTCTTTCAAAAATGTGGATGTGTCCATGTAGCGCTTTGGGGCGTTTCCTGTCGCGGGCGCTAGGCCTACCCACACAAGTGAGGTATCATTTTTATCGGGAGACTTGGGGGAACGCTGGGTGACAGGAAATTTGTGGCTCCTCTCAGATTCCAGAACTTTCTGCCACAGAAATGTTAGGAACATGTGTTTATTTAGCCAAATTTTGAGGTTTGCAAAGGATTCTGGGTAACAGAACCTGGTCCGAGCCCCGCAAGTCACCCCATCTTGGATTCCCCTAGGTTTCTACTTTTCAGAAATGCACAGGTTTGGTAGGTTTCCCTAGGTGCCGGCTGAGCTAGAGGCCACAATCTACAGGTAGGCACTTCGCAAAAAACACCTCTGTTTTCTTTAAAAAATGTGGATGTGTCCACGTTGCGCTTTGGGGCGTTTCCTGTCGCGGGTGCTAGGCCTACCCACACAAGTGAGGTATCATTTTTATCGGGAGACTTGGGGGAACACTGTGTGAAAGGACATTTGTGGCTCCCCTCAGATTCCAGAACTTTCTGCCACAGAAATGTGAGGAACATGTGGTTTTTTTGCCAAATTTTGAGGTTTGCAAAAGATTCTGGGTAACAGAACCTGGTCCGAGCCCCGCAAGTCACCCCATCTTGGATTCCCCTAGGTCTCTAGTTTTCAGAAATGCACAGGTTTGGTAGGTTTCCCTAGGTGCCGGCTGAGCAAGAGGCCAAAATCTACAGGTAGGCACTTCGCAAAAAACACCTCTAATTTCTTTCAAAAATGTGGATGTGTCCATGTTGCGCTTTGGGGAGTTTCCTGTCACGGGCGCTAGGCCTACCCACACAAGTGAGGTATCATTTTTATCGGGAGACTTGGGGAAACGCTGGGTGGAAGGAAATTTGTGGCTCCTCTCAGATTCCAGAACTTTCTGCCACAGAAATGTGAGGAACATGTGTTTTTTTAGCCAAATTTTGAGGTTCGCAAAGGATTCTGGGTAACAGAACCTGGTCCGAGCCCCGCAAGTCACCCCATGTTGGATTCCCCTAGGTCTCTAGTTTTCAGAAATGCACAGGTTTGGTAGGTTTCCCTAGGTGCCGGCTGAGCTAGAGGCCAAAATCTACAGGTAGGAACTTCGCAAAAAACACCTCTGTTTTCTTTCAAAAATGTGGATGTGTCCATGTAGCGCTTTGGGGCGTTTCCTGTCGCGGGCGCTAGGCCTACCCACACAAGTGAGGTATCATTTTTATCGGGAGACTTGGGGGAAAGCTGGGTGAAAGGAAATTTGTGGCTCCTCTCAGATTCCAGAACTTTCTGCCACAGAAATGTGAGGAACATGTGTTTTCTTTGCCAAATTTTGAGGTTTGCAAAGGATTCTGTGTAACAGAACCTGGTCCGAGCACCGCAAGTCACCCCATCTTGGATTCCCCTAGGTCTCTAGTTTTCAGAAATGCACAGGTTTGGTAGGTTTCCCTAGGTGCCGGCTGAGCTAGAGGCTAAAATCTACAGGTAAGCACTTCGCAAAAAACACCTCTGTTTTCTTTCAAAAATGTGGATGTGTCCACATTGCGCTTTGGGGCCTTTCCTGTTGCGGGCGCTAGGCCTACCCACACAAGTGAGGTATCATTTTTATCGGGAGACTTGGGGGAACGCTGGGTGGAAGGAAATTTGTGGCTCCTCTCAGATTCCAGAACTTTCGGCCACAGAAATGTGAGGAACATGTATTTTTTTAGTCAAATTTTGAGGTTCGCAAAGGATTCTAGGTAACAGAACCTGGTCCGAGCCCCGCAAGTCACCCCATCTTGGATTCCCCTAGGTCTCTAGTTTTCAGAAATGCACAGGTTTGGTAGGTTTCCCTAGGTGCCGGCTGAGCTAGAGGCCAAAATCTACAGGTAGGCACTTCGCAAAAAACACCCTGTTTTCTTTCAAAAATTTGGATGTGTCCATGTAGCGCTTTGGGGCGTTTCCTGTCGCGGGCGCTAGGCCTACCCACACAAGTGAGGTATCATTTTTATCGGGAGACTTGGGGGAAAGCTGGGTGAAAGGAAATTTGTGGCTCCTCTCAGATTCCAGAACTTTCTGCCACAGTAATGTGAGGAACATGTGTTTTTTTAGCCAAAATTTGAGGTTTGCAAAGGATTCTGGGTAACAGAACCTGGTCCGAGCCCCGCAAGTCACCCCATCTTGGATTCCCCTAGGTCTCTAGTTTTCAGAAATGCACAGGTTTGGTAGGTTTCCCTAGGTGCCGGCTGAGCTAGAGGCCAAAATCTACAGGTAGGCACTTCGCAAAAAACACCTCTGTTTTCTTTAAAAAATTTGGATGTGTCCACGTTGCGCTTTGGGGCGTTTCCTGTCGCGGGCGCTAGGCCTACCCACACAAGTGAGGTATCATTTTTATCGGGAGACTTGGGGGAACACTGTGTAAAAGGAAATTTGTGGCTCCTCTCAGATTCCAGAACTTTTTGCCACAGAAATGTGAGGAACATGTGTTTTTTTTGCCAAATTTTGAGGTTTGCAAAAGATTCTGGGTAACAGAACCTGGTCCGAGCCCCGCAAGTCACCACATCTTGGATTCCCCTAGGTCTCTAGTTTTCAGAAATGCACAGGTTTGGTAGGTTTCCCTAGGTGCCGGCTGAGCTAGAGGCCAAAATCTACAGGTAGGCACTTCGCAAAAAACACCTCTGTTTTCTTTCAAAAATGTGGATGTGTCCACGTTGCGCTTTGGGGAGTTTCCTGTCACGGGCGCTAAGCCTACCCACACAAGTGAGGTATCATTTTAATCGGGAGACTTGGGGGAATGCTGGGTGGAAGGAAATTTGTGGCTCCTCTCAGATTCCTGAACTTTCTGCCACAGAAATGTGAGGAACATGTGTTTTTTTAGCCAAATTTTGAGGTTTGCAAAGGATTCTGGGTAACAGAACCTGGTCCGAGCCCCGCAAGTCACCCCATCTTGGATTCCCCTAGGTCTCTAGTTTTCAGAAATGCACAGGTTTGGAAGGTTTCCCTAGGTGCCGGCTGAGCTAGAGGCCAAAATCTACAGGTAGGCACTTCGCAAAAAACACCTCTGTTTTCTTTCAAAAATTTGGATGTGTCCACGTTGCGCTTTGGGGCCTTTCCTGTCGCGGGCGCTAGGCCTACCCACACAAGTGAGGTATCATTTTTATCGGGAAACTTGGGGGAACGCTGGGTGGAAAGGAATTTGTGGCTCCTCTCAGATTCCAGAACTTTCTGCCACAGAAATGTGAGGAACATGTGTTGTTTTAGCCAAATTTTGAGGTTTGCAAAGGATTCTGGGTAACAGAACCTGGTCCGAGACCCGCAAGTCACCCCATGTTGGATTCCCCTAGGTCTCTAGTTTTCAGAAATGCACAGGTTTGGTAGGTTTCCCTAGGTGCCGGCTGAGCTAGAGGCCAAAATCTACAGGTAGGAACTTCGCAAAAAACACCTCTGTTTTCTTTCAAAAATTTGGATGTGTCCATGTAGCGCTTTGGGGCGTTTCCTGTCGCGGGCGCTAGGCCTACCCACACAAGTGAGGTATCATTTTTATCGGGAGACTTGGGGGAAAGCTGGGTGAAAGGAAAGTTGTGGCTCCTCTCAGATTCCAGAACTTTCTGCCACAGAAATGTGAGGAACATGTGTTTTCTTAGCCAAATTTTGAGGTTTGCAAAGGATTCTGGGTAACGGAACCTGGTCCGAGCACCGCAAGTCACCCCATCTTGGATTCCCCTAGGTCTCTAGTTTTCAGAAATGCACAGGTTTGGTAGGTTTCCCTAGGTGCCGGCTGAGCTAGAGGCTAAAATCTACAGGTAAGCACTTCGCAAAAAACACCTCTGTTTTCTTTCAAAAATGTGGATGTGTCCACGTTGCGCTTTGGGGCCTTTCCTGTTGCGGGCGCTAGGCCTACCCACACAAGTGAGGTATCATTTTTATCGGGAGACTTGGGGGAACGCTGGGTGGAAGGAAATTTGTGGCTCCTCTCAGATTCCAGAACTTTCGGCCACAGAAATGTGAGGAACATGTGTTTTTTTAGCCAAATTTTGAGGTTCGCAAAGGATTCTAGGTAACAGAACCTGGTCCGAGCCCCGCAAGTCACCCCATCTTGGATTCCCCTAGGTCTCTAGTTTTCAGAAATGCACAGGTTTGGTAGGTTTCCCTAGGTGCCGGCCGAGCTAGAGGCCAAAATCTACAGGTAGGCACTTCGCAAAAAACACCCTGTTTTCTTTCAAAAATGTGGATGTGTCCATGTAGCGCTTTGGGGCGTTTCCTGTCGCGGGCTCTAGGCCTACCCACACAAGTGAGGTATCATTTTTATCGGGAGACTTGGGGGAACGCTGGGTGAAAGGAAATTTGTGGCTCCTCTCAGATTCCAGAACTTTCTGCCACAGAAATGTGAGGAACATGTGTTTTTTTAGCCAAATTTTGAGGTTTGCAAAGGATTCTGGGTAACAGAACCTGGTCCGAGCCCCGCAAGTCACCCCATCTTGGATTCCCCTAGGTCTCTAGCTTTCAGAAATGCACAGGTTTGGTAGGTTTCCCTAGGTGCCGGCTGAGCTAGAGGCTAAAATCTACAGGTAGGCACTTCGCAAAAAACACCTCTGTTTTCTTTAAAAAATGTGGATGTGTCCACGTTGCGCTTTGGGGCCTTTCCTGTCGCGGGCGCTAGGCCTACCCACACAAGTGAGGTATCATTTTTATCGGGAAACTTGGGGGAACGCTGGGTGGAAAGGAATTTGTGGCTCCTCTCAGATTCCAGAACTTTCTGCCACAGAAATGTGAGGAACATGTGTTGTTTTAGCCAAATTTTTAGGTTTGCAAAGGATTCTGGGTAACAGAACCTGGTCCGAGCCCCGCAAGTCACCCCATCTTGGATTCCCCTAGGTCTCTAGTTTTCAGAAATGCACAGGTTTGGTAGGTTTCCCTAGGTGCCGGCTGAGCTAGAGGCCACAATCTACAGGTAGGCACTTCGCAAAAAACACCTCTGTTTTCTTTCAAAAATTTGGATGTGTCCACTTTGCGCTTTGGGGCGTATCCTGTTGCGGGCGCTAGGCCTACCCACACAAGTGAGGTATCATTTTTATCGGGAGACTTGGGGGAACGCTGGGTGGAAGGAAATTTGTGGCTCCTCTCAGATTCCAGAACTTTCTGCCACAGAAATGTGAGGAACATGTTTTTTTTAGCCAAATTTTGAGGTTTGCAAAGGATTCTGGGTAACAGAACCTGGTCCGAGCCCCGCAAGTCACCCCATCTTGGATTCCCCTAGGTCTCTAGTTTTCAGAAATGCACAGGTTTGGTAGGTTTCCCTAGGTGCCGGCTGAGCTAGAGGCCACAATCTACAGGTAGGCACTTCGCAAAAAACACCTCTGTTTTCTTTCAAAAATTTGGATGTGTCCACTTTGCGCTTTGGGGCGTATCCTGTTGCGGGCGCTAGGCCTACCCACACAAGTGAGGTATCATTTTTATCGGGAGACTTGGGGGAACGCTGGGTGGAAGGAAATTTGTGGCTCCTCTCAGATTCCAGAACTTTCTGCCACAGAAATGTGAGGAACATGTTTTTTTTAGCCAAATTTTGAGGTTTGCAAAGGATTCTGGGTAACAGAACCTGGTCCGAGCCCCGCAAGTCACCCCATCTTGGATTCCCCTAGGTCTCTAGTTTTCAGAAATGCACAGGTTTGGTAGGTTTCCCTAGGTGCCGGCTGAGCTAGAGGCCACAATCTACAGGTAGGCACTTCGCAAAAAACACCTCTGTTTTCTTTCAAAAATTTGGATGTGTCCACTTTGCGCTTTGGGGCGTATCCTGTTGCGGGCGCTAGGCCTACCCACACAAGTGAGGTATCATTTTTATCGGGAGACTTGGGGGAACGCTGGGTGGAAGGAAATTTGTGGCTCCTCTCAGATTCCAGAACTTTCTGCCACAGAAATGTGAGGAACATGTTTTTTTTAGCCAAATTTTGAGGTTTGCAAAGGATTCTGTGTAACAGAACCTGGTCCGAGCCCCGCAAGTCACCCCATCTTGGATTCCCCTAGGTCTCTAGTTTTCAGAAATGCACCGGTTTGTTAGGTTTCCCTAGGTGCCTGCTGAGCTAGAGGCCAAAATCTACAGGTAGGCACTTCGCAAAAAACACCTCTGTTTTCTTTCAAAATTTTGGATGTGTCCACGTTGCGCTTTGGGGCATTTCCTGTCGCAGGTGCAAGGCCTACCCACACAAGTGAGGTATCATTTTTATCGGGAGACTTGGGGGAACGCTGGGTGAAAGGAAATTTGTGGCTCATCTCAGATTCCAGAACTTTCTGCCACAGAAATGTGAGGAACATGTGTTTTTTTAGCCAAATTTTGAGGTTTGCAAATGATTCTGGGTAAGAAAACCTGGTCCGAGCCCCGCAAGTAACCACATCATGGATTCCCCTAGGTCTCTAGTTTTCTGAAATGCACAGGTTTGTTAGGTTTCCATAGGTGCCGGGTGAGCTAGAGGCCAAAATCTACAGGTAGGCACTTCGCAAAAAACACCTCTGTTTTCTTTAAAAAATTTGGATGTGTCCACGTTGCGCTTTGGGGCGTTTCTTGTCGCGGGCGCTAGGCCTACCCACACAAGTGAGGTATCATTTTTATCGGGAGACTTGGGGGAACGCTGGGTGGAAGGAAATTTGTGGCTCCTCTCAGATTCCAGAACTTTCTGCCACAGAAATGTGAGGAACATGTGTTTTTTTAGCCAAATTTTGAGGTTTGCAAAGGATTCTGGGTAACAGACTCTGGTCCGAGCCCCGCAAGTCACCCCATCTTGGATTCCCCTAGGTCTCTAGTTTTCAGAAATGCACAGGATTGTTAGATTTCCCTAGGTGCCGGCTGCGCTAGAGGCCAAAATCTACAGGTAGGCACTTCGCAAAAAACACCTCTGTTTTCTTTCAAAAATTTGGATGTGTCCACGTTGCGCTTTGAGGCGTTTCCTGTCGCGGGCGCTAGGCCTACCCACACAAGTGAGGTATCATTTTTATCGGGAGACTTGGGGGAACGCTGGGTGGAAGGAAATTTGTGGCTCCTCTCAGATTCCAGAACTTTCTGCCACAGAAATGTGAGGAACATGTGTTTTTTTAGCCAAATTTTGAGGTTTGCAAAGGATTCTGGGTAACAGAACCTGGTCCGAGCCCCGCAAGTCACCCCATCTTGGATTCCCCTAGGTCCCTAGTTTTCAGAAATGCACAGGTTTGGTAGGTTTCCCTAGGTGCCGGCTGAGCTAGAGGCCAAAATCTACATGTAGGCACTTTGCAAAAAACACCTCTGTTTTCTTTCAAAAATTTGGATGTGTTCACGTTGCGCTTTGGGGCATTTCCTGTCGCGAGCGCTAGGCCTACCCACACAAGTGAGGTATCATTTTTATCGGGAGACTTGGGGGAACGCTGGGTGGAAGGACATTTGTGGCTCCTCTCAGATTCCAGAACTTTCTGCCACAGAAATGTGAGGAACATGTGTTTTCTTAGCCAAATTTTGAGGTTTGCAAAGGATTCTGGGTAACAGAACCTGGTCCGAGCCCCGCAAGTCACCCCATCTTGGATTCCCCTAGGTCTCTAGTTTTCAGAAATGCACAGGTTTGGTAGGTTTCCCTAGGTGCCGGCTGAGCTAGAGGCTAAAATCTACAGGTAAGCACTTCGCAAAAAACACCTCTGTTTTCTTTAAAAAATTTGGATGTGTCCACGTTGCGCTTTGGGGCGTTTCCTGTCGCGGGCGCTAGGCCTACCCACACAAGTGAGGTATCATTTTTATCGGGAAACTTGGGGGAACACTGTGTAAAAGGAAATTTGTGGCTCCTCTCAGATTCCAGAACTTTTTGCCACAGAAATGTGAGGAACATGTGTTTTTTTTGCCAAATTTTGAGGTTTGCAAAAGATTCTGGGTAACAGAACCTGGTCCGAGCCCCGCAAGTCACCACATCTTGGATTCCCCTAGGTCTCTAGTTTTCAGAAATGCACAGGTTTGGTAGGTTTCCCTAGGTGCCGGCTGAGCTAGAGGCCAAAATCTACAGGTAGGCACTTCGCAAAAAACACCTCTGTTTTCTTTCAAAAATGTGGATGTGTCCACGTTGCGCTTTGGGGAGTTTCCTGTCACGGGCGCTAAGCCTACCCACACAAGTGAGGTATCATTTTAATCGGGAGACTTGGGGGAATGCTGGGTGGAAGGAAATTTGTGGCTCCTCTCAGATTCCTGAACTTTCTGCCACAGAAATGTGAGGAACATGTGTTTTTTTAGCCAAATTTTGAGGTTTGCAAAGGATTCTGGGTAACAGAACCTGGTCCGAGCCCCGCAAGTCACCCCATCTTGGATTCCCCTAGGTCTCTAGTTTTCAGAAATGCACAGGTTTGGAAGGTTTCCCTAGGTGCCGGCTGAGCTAGAGGCCAAAATCTACAGGTAGGCACTTCGCAAAAAACACCTCTGTTTTCTTTCAAAAATTTGGATGTGTCCACGTTGCGCTTTGGGGCCTTTCCTGTCGCGGGCGCTAGGCCTACCCACACAAGTGAGGTATCATTTTTATCGGGAAACTTGGGGGAACGCTGGGTGGAAAGGAATTTGTGGCTCCTCTCAGATTCCAGAACTTTCTGCCACAGAAATGTGAGGAACATGTGTTGTTTTAGCCAAATTTTGAGGTTTGCAAAGGATTCTGGGTAACAGAACCTGGTCCGAGACCCGCAAGTCACCCCATGTTGGATTCCCCTAGGTCTCTAGTTTTCAGAAATGCACAGGTTTGGTAGGTTTCCCTAGGTGCCGGCTGAGCTAGAGGCCAAAATCTACAGGTAGGAACTTCGCAAAAAACACCTCTGTTTTCTTTAAAAAATTTGGATGTGTCCATGTAGCGCTTTGGGGCGTTTCCTGTCGCGGGCGCTAGGCCTACCCACACAAGTGAGGTATCATTTTTATCGGGAGACTTGGGGGAAAGCTGGGTGAAAGGAAAGTTGTGGCTCCTCTCAGATTCCAGAACTTTCTGCCACAGAAATGTGAGGAACATGTGTTTTCTTAGCCAAATTTTGAGGTTTGCAAAGGATTCTGGGTAACGGAACCTGGTCCGAGCACCGCAAGTCACCCCATCTTGGATTCCCCTAGGTCTCTAGTTTTCAGAAATGCACAGGTTTGGTAGGTTTCCCTAGGTGCCGGCTGAGCTAGAGGCTAAAATCTACAGGTAAGCACTTCGCAAAAAACACCTCTGTTTTCTTTCAAAAATGTGGATGTGTCCACGTTGCGCTTTGGGGCCTTTCCTGTTGCGGGCGCTAGGCCTACCCACACAAGTGAGGTATCATTTTTATCGGGAGACTTGGGGGAACGCTGGGTGGAAGGAAATTTGTGGCTCCTCTCAGATTCCAGAACTTTCGGCCACAGAAATGTGAGGAACATGTGTTTTTTTAGCCAAATTTTGAGGTTCGCAAAGGATTCTAGGTAACAGAACCTGGTCCGAGCCCCGCAAGTCACCCCATCTTGGATTCCCCTAGGTCTCTAGTTTTCAGAAATGCACAGGTTTGGTAGGTTTCCCTAGGTGCCGGCCGAGCTAGAGGCCAAAATCTACAGGTAGGCACTTCGCAAAAAACACCCTGTTTTCTTTCAAAAATGTGGATGTGTCCATGTAGCGCTTTGGGGCGTTTCCTGTCGCGGGCTCTAGGCCTACCCACACAAGTGAGGTATCATTTTTATCGGGAGACTTGGGGGAACGCTGGGTGAAAGGAAATTTGTGGCTCCTCTCAGATTCCAGAACTTTCTGCCACAGAAATGTGAGGAACATGTGTTTTTTTAGCCAAATTTTGAGGTTTGCAAAGGATTCTGGGTAACAGAACCTGGTCCGAGCCCCGCAAGTCACCCCATCTTGGATTCCCCTAGGTCTCTAGCTTTCAGAAATGCACAGGTTTGGTAGGTTTCCCTAGGTGCCGGCTGAGCTAGAGGCTAAAATCTACAGGTAGGCACTTCGCAAAAAACACCTCTGTTTTCTTTAAAAAATGTGGATGTGTCCACGTTGCGCTTTGGGGCCTTTCCTGTCGCGGGCGCTAGGCCTACCCACACAAGTGAGGTATCATTTTTATCGGGAAACTTGGGGGAACGCTGGGTGGAAAGGAATTTGTGGCTCCTCTCAGATTCCAGAACTTTCTGCCACAGAAATGTGAGGAACATGTGTTGTTTTAGCCAAATTTTTAGGTTTGCAAAGGATTCTGGGTAACAGAACCTGGTCCGAGCCCCGCAAGTCACCCCATCTTGGATTCCCCTAGGTCTCTAGTTTTCAGAAATGCACAGGTTTGGTAGGTTTCCCTAGGTGCCGGCTGAGCTAGAGGCCACAATCTACAGGTAGGCACTTCGCAAAAAACACCTCTGTTTTCTTTCAAAAATTTGGATGTGTCCACTTTGCGCTTTGGGGCGTATCCTGTTGCGGGCGCTAGGCCTACCCACACAAGTGAGGTATCATTTTTATCGGGAGACTTGGGGGAACGCTGGGTGGAAGGAAATTTGTGGCTCCTCTCAGATTCCAGAACTTTCTGCCACAGAAATGTGAGGAACATGTTTTTTTTAGCCAAATTTTGAGGTTTGCAAAGGATTCTGGGTAACAGAACCTGGTCCGAGCCCCGCAAGTCACCCCATCTTGGATTCCCCTAGGTCTCTAGTTTTCAGAAATGCACAGGTTTGGTAGGTTTCCCTAGGTGCCGGCTGAGCTAGAGGCCACAATCTACAGGTAGGCACTTCGCAAAAAACACCTCTGTTTTCTTTCAAAAATTTGGATGTGTCCACTTTGCGCTTTGGGGCGTATCCTGTTGCGGGCGCTAGGCCTACCCACACAAGTGAGGTATCATTTTTATCGGGAGACTTGGGGGAACGCTGGGTGGAAGGAAATTTGTGGCTCCTCTCAGATTCCAGAACTTTCTGCCACAGAAATGTGAGGAACATGTTTTTTTTAGCCAAATTTTGAGGTTTGCAAAGGATTCTGGGTAACAGAACCTGGTCCGAGCCCCGCAAGTCACCCCATCTTGGATTCCCCTAGGTCTCTAGTTTTCAGAAATGCACAGGTTTGGTAGGTTTCCCTAGGTGCCGGCTGAGCTAGAGGCCACAATCTACAGGTAGGCACTTCGCAAAAAACACCTCTGTTTTCTTTCAAAAATTTGGATGTGTCCACTTTGCGCTTTGGGGCGTATCCTGTTGCGGGCGCTAGGCCTACCCACACAAGTGAGGTATCATTTTTATCGGGAGACTTGGGGGAACGCTGGGTGGAAGGAAATTTGTGGCTCCTCTCAGATTCCAGAACTTTCTGCCACAGAAATGTGAGGAACATGTTTTTTTTAGCCAAATTTTGAGGTTTGCAAAGGATTCTGTGTAACAGAACCTGGTCCGAGCCCCGCAAGTCACCCCATCTTGGATTCCCCTAGGTCTCTAGTTTTCAGAAATGCACCGGTTTGTTAGGTTTCCCTAGGTGCCTGCTGAGCTAGAGGCCAAAATCTACAGGTAGGCACTTCGCAAAAAACACCTCTGTTTTCTTTCAAAATTTTGGATGTGTCCACGTTGCGCTTTGGGGCATTTCCTGTCGCAGGTGCAAGGCCTACCCACACAAGTGAGGTATCATTTTTATCGGGAGACTTGGGGGAACGCTGGGTGAAAGGAAATTTGTGGCTCATCTCAGATTCCAGAACTTTCTGCCACAGAAATGTGAGGAACATGTGTTTTTTTAGCCAAATTTTGAGGTTTGCAAATGATTCTGGGTAAGAAAACCTGGTCCGAGCCCCGCAAGTAACCACATCATGGATTCCCCTAGGTCTCTAGTTTTCTGAAATGCACAGGTTTGTTAGGTTTCCATAGGTGCCGGGTGAGCTAGAGGCCAAAATCTACAGGTAGGCACTTCGCAAAAAACACCTCTGTTTTCTTTAAAAAATTTGGATGTGTCCACGTTGCGCTTTGGGGCGTTTCTTGTCGCGGGCGCTAGGCCTACCCACACAAGTGAGGTATCATTTTTATCGGGAGACTTGGGGGAACGCTGGGTGGAAGGAAATTTGTGGCTCCTCTCAGATTCCAGAACTTTCTGCCACAGAAATGTGAGGAACATGTGTTTTTTTAGCCAAATTTTGAGGTTTGCAAAGGATTCTGGGTAACAGACTCTGGTCCGAGCCCCGCAAGTCACCCCATCTTGGATTCCCCTAGGTCTCTAGTTTTCAGAAATGCACAGGATTGTTAGATTTCCCTAGGTGCCGGCTGCGCTAGAGGCCAAAATCTACAGGTAGGCACTTCGCAAAAAACACCTCTGTTTTCTTTCAAAAATTTGGATGTGTCCACGTTGCGCTTTGAGGCGTTTCCTGTCGCGGGCGCTAGGCCTACCCACACAAGTGAGGTATCATTTTTATCGGGAGACTTGGGGGAACGCTGGGTGGAAGGAAATTTGTGGCTCCTCTCAGATTCCAGAACTTTCTGCCACAGAAATGTGAGGAACATGTGTTTTTTTAGCCAAATTTTGAGGTTTGCAAAGGATTCTGGGTAACAGAACCTGGTCCGAGCCCCGCAAGTCACCCCATCTTGGATTCCCCTAGGTCCCTAGTTTTCAGAAATGCACAGGTTTGGTAGGTTTCCCTAGGTGCCGGCTGAGCTAGAGGCCAAAATCTACATGTAGGCACTTTGCAAAAAACACCTCTGTTTTCTTTCAAAAATTTGGATGTGTTCACGTTGCGCTTTGGGGCATTTCCTGTCGCGAGCGCTAGGCCTACCCACACAAGTGAGGTATCATTTTTATCGGGAGACTTGGGGGAACGCTGGGTGGAAGGACATTTGTGGCTCCTCTCAGATTCCAGAACTTTCTGCCACAGAAATGTGAGGAACATGTGTTTTCTTAGCCAAATTTTGAGGTTTGCAAAGGATTCTGGGTAACAGAACCTGGTCCGAGCCCCGCAAGTCACCCCATCTTGGATTCCCCTAGGTCTCTAGTTTTCAGAAATGCACAGGTTTGGTAGGTTTCCCTAGGTGCCGGCTGAGCTAGAGGCTAAAATCTACAGGTAAGCACTTCGCAAAAAACACCTCTGTTTTCTTTAAAAAATTTGGATGTGTCCACGTTGCGCTTTGGGGCGTTTCCTGTCGCGGGCGCTAGGCCTACCCACACAAGTGAGGTATCATTTTTATCGGGAAACTTGGGGGAACACTGTGTAAAAGGAAATTTGTGGCTCCTCTCAGATTCCAGAACTTTTTGCCACAGAAATGTGAGGAACATGTGTTTTTTTTGCCAAATTTTGAGGTTTGCAAAAGATTCTGGGTAACAGAACCTGGTCCGAGCCCCGCAAGTCACCACATCTTGGATTCCCCTAGGTCTCTAGTTTTCAGAAATGCACAGGTTTGGTAGGTTTCCCTAGGTGCCGGCTGAGCTAGAGGCCAAAATCTACAGGTAGGCACTTCGCAAAAAACACCTCTGTTTTCTTTCAAAAATGTGGATGTGTCCACGTTGCGCTTTGGGGAGTTTCCTGTCACGGGCGCTAAGCCTACCCACACAAGTGAGGTATCATTTTAATCGGGAGACTTGGGGGAATGCTGGGTGGAAGGAAATTTGTGGCTCCTCTCAGATTCCTGAACTTTCTGCCACAGAAATGTGAGGAACATGTGTTTTTTTAGCCAAATTTTGAGGTTTGCAAAGGATTCTGGGTAACAGAACCTGGTCCGAGCCCCGCAAGTCACCCCATCTTGGATTCCCCTAGGTCTCTAGTTTTCAGAAATGCACAGGTTTGGAAGGTTTCCCTAGGTGCCGGCTGAGCTAGAGGCCAAAATCTACAGGTAGGCACTTCGCAAAAAACACCTCTGTTTTCTTTCAAAAATTTGGATGTGTCCACGTTGCGCTTTGGGGCCTTTCCTGTCGCGGGCGCTAGGCCTACCCACACAAGTGAGGTATCATTTTTATCGGGAAACTTGGGGGAACGCTGGGTGGAAAGGAATTTGTGGCTCCTCTCAGATTCCAGAACTTTCTGCCACAGAAATGTGAGGAACATGTGTTGTTTTAGCCAAATTTTGAGGTTTGCAAAGGATTCTGGGTAACAGAACCTGGTCCGAGACCCGCAAGTCACCCCATGTTGGATTCCCCTAGGTCTCTAGTTTTCAGAAATGCACAGGTTTGGTAGGTTTCCCTAGGTGCCGGCTGAGCTAGAGGCCAAAATCTACAGGTAGGAACTTCGCAAAAAACACCTCTGTTTTCTTTCAAAAATTTGGATGTGTCCATGTAGCGCTTTGGGGCGTTTCCTGTCGCGGGCGCTAGGCCTACCCACACAAGTGAGGTATCATTTTTATCGGGAGACTTGGGGGAAAGCTGGGTGAAAGGAAAGTTGTGGCTCCTCTCAGATTCCAGAACTTTCTGCCACAGAAATGTGAGGAACATGTGTTTTCTTAGCCAAATTTTGAGGTTTGCAAAGGATTCTGGGTAACGGAACCTGGTCCGAGCACCGCAAGTCACCCCATCTTGGATTCCCCTAGGTCTCTAGTTTTCAGAAATGCACAGGTTTGGTAGGTTTCCCTAGGTGCCGGCTGAGCTAGAGGCTAAAATCTACAGGTAAGCACTTCGCAAAAAACACCTCTGTTTTCTTTCAAAAATGTGGATGTGTCCACGTTGCGCTTTGGGGCCTTTCCTGTTGCGGGCGCTAGGCCTACCCACACAAGTGAGGTATCATTTTTATCGGGAGACTTGGGGGAACGCTGGGTGGAAGGAAATTTGTGGCTCCTCTCAGATTCCAGAACTTTCGGCCACAGAAATGTGAGGAACATGTGTTTTTTTAGCCAAATTTTGAGGTTCGCAAAGGATTCTAGGTAACAGAACCTGGTCCGAGCCCCGCAAGTCACCCCATCTTGGATTCCCCTAGGTCTCTAGTTTTCAGAAATGCACAGGTTTGGTAGGTTTCCCTAGGTGCCGGCCGAGCTAGAGGCCAAAATCTACAGGTAGGCACTTCGCAAAAAACACCCTGTTTTCTTTCAAAAATGTGGATGTGTCCATGTAGCGCTTTGGGGCGTTTCCTGTCGCGGGCTCTAGGCCTACCCACACAAGTGAGGTATCATTTTTATCGGGAGACTTGGGGGAACGCTGGGTGAAAGGAAATTTGTGGCTCCTCTCAGATTCCAGAACTTTCTGCCACAGAAATGTGAGGAACATGTGTTTTTTTAGCCAAATTTTGAGGTTTGCAAAGGATTCTGGGTAACAGAACCTGGTCCGAGCCCCGCAAGTCACCCCATCTTGGATTCCCCTAGGTCTCTAGCTTTCAGAAATGCACAGGTTTGGTAGGTTTCCCTAGGTGCCGGCTGAGCTAGAGGCTAAAATCTACAGGTAGGCACTTCGCAAAAAACACCTCTGTTTTCTTTAAAAAATGTGGATGTGTCCACGTTGCGCTTTGGGGCCTTTCCTGTCGCGGGCGCTAGGCCTACCCACACAAGTGAGGTATCATTTTTATCGGGAAACTTGGGGGAACGCTGGGTGGAAAGGAATTTGTGGCTCCTCTCAGATTCCAGAACTTTCTGCCACAGAAATGTGAGGAACATGTGTTGTTTTAGCCAAATTTTTAGGTTTGCAAAGGATTCTGGGTAACAGAACCTGGTCCGAGCCCCGCAAGTCACCCCATCTTGGATTCCCCTAGGTCTCTAGTTTTCAGAAATGCACAGGTTTGGTAGGTTTCCCTAGGTGCCGGCTGAGCTAGAGGCCACAATCTACAGGTAGGCACTTCGCAAAAAACACCTCTGTTTTCTTTCAAAAATTTGGATGTGTCCACTTTGCGCTTTGGGGCGTATCCTGTTGCGGGCGCTAGGCCTACCCACACAAGTGAGGTATCATTTTTATCGGGAGACTTGGGGGAACGCTGGGTGGAAGGAAATTTGTGGCTCCTCTCAGATTCCAGAACTTTCTGCCACAGAAATGTGAGGAACATGTTTTTTTTAGCCAAATTTTGAGGTTTGCAAAGGATTCTGGGTAACAGAACCTGGTCCGAGCCCCGCAAGTCACCCCATCTTGGATTCCCCTAGGTCTCTAGTTTTCAGAAATGCACAGGTTTGGTAGGTTTCCCTAGGTGCCGGCTGAGCTAGAGGCCACAATCTACAGGTAGGCACTTCGCAAAAAACACCTCTGTTTTCTTTCAAAAATTTGGATGTGTCCACTTTGCGCTTTGGGGCGTATCCTGTTGCGGGCGCTAGGCCTACCCACACAAGTGAGGTATCATTTTTATCGGGAGACTTGGGGGAACGCTGGGTGGAAGGAAATTTGTGGCTCCTCTCAGATTCCAGAACTTTCTGCCACAGAAATGTGAGGAACATGTTTTTTTTAGCCAAATTTTGAGGTTTGCAAAGGATTCTGGGTAACAGAACCTGGTCCGAGCCCCGCAAGTCACCCCATCTTGGATTCCCCTAGGTCTCTAGTTTTCAGAAATGCACAGGTTTGGTAGGTTTCCCTAGGTGCCGGCTGAGCTAGAGGCCACAATCTACAGGTAGGCACTTCGCAAAAAACACCTCTGTTTTCTTTCAAAAATTTGGATGTGTCCACTTTGCGCTTTGGGGCGTATCCTGTTGCGGGCGCTAGGCCTACCCACACAAGTGAGGTATCATTTTTATCGGGAGACTTGGGGGAACGCTGGGTGGAAGGAAATTTGTGGCTCCTCTCAGATTCCAGAACTTTCTGCCACAGAAATGTGAGGAACATGTTTTTTTTAGCCAAATTTTGAGGTTTGCAAAGGATTCTGTGTAACAGAACCTGGTCCGAGCCCCGCAAGTCACCCCATCTTGGATTCCCCTAGGTCTCTAGTTTTCAGAAATGCACCGGTTTGTTAGGTTTCCCTAGGTGCCTGCTGAGCTAGAGGCCAAAATCTACAGGTAGGCACTTCGCAAAAAACACCTCTGTTTTCTTTCAAAATTTTGGATGTGTCCACGTTGCGCTTTGGGGCATTTCCTGTCGCAGGTGCAAGGCCTACCCACACAAGTGAGGTATCATTTTTATCGGGAGACTTGGGGGAACGCTGGGTGAAAGGAAATTTGTGGCTCATCTCAGATTCCAGAACTTTCTGCCACAGAAATGTGAGGAACATGTGTTTTTTTAGCCAAATTTTGAGGTTTGCAAATGATTCTGGGTAAGAAAACCTGGTCCGAGCCCCGCAAGTAACCACATCATGGATTCCCCTAGGTCTCTAGTTTTCTGAAATGCACAGGTTTGTTAGGTTTCCATAGGTGCCGGGTGAGCTAGAGGCCAAAATCTACAGGTAGGCACTTCGCAAAAAACACCTCTGTTTTCTTTAAAAAATTTGGATGTGTCCACGTTGCGCTTTGGGGCGTTTCTTGTCGCGGGCGCTAGGCCTACCCACACAAGTGAGGTATCATTTTTATCGGGAGACTTGGGGGAACGCTGGGTGGAAGGAAATTTGTGGCTCCTCTCAGATTCCAGAACTTTCTGCCACAGAAATGTGAGGAACATGTGTTTTTTTAGCCAAATTTTGAGGTTTGCAAAGGATTCTGGGTAACAGACTCTGGTCCGAGCCCCGCAAGTCACCCCATCTTGGATTCCCCTAGGTCTCTAGTTTTCAGAAATGCACAGGATTGTTAGATTTCCCTAGGTGCCGGCTGCGCTAGAGGCCAAAATCTACAGGTAGGCACTTCGCAAAAAACACCTCTGTTTTCTTTCAAAAATTTGGATGTGTCCACGTTGCGCTTTGAGGCGTTTCCTGTCGCGGGCGCTAGGCCTACCCACACAAGTGAGGTATCATTTTTATCGGGAGACTTGGGGGAACGCTGGGTGGAAGGAAATTTGTGGCTCCTCTCAGATTCCAGAACTTTCTGCCACAGAAATGTGAGGAACATGTGTTTTTTTAGCCAAATTTTGAGGTTTGCAAAGGATTCTGGGTAACAGAACCTGGTCCGAGCCCCGCAAGTCACCCCATCTTGGATTCCCCTAGGTCCCTAGTTTTCAGAAATGCACAGGTTTGGTAGGTTTCCCTAGGTGCCGGCTGAGCTAGAGGCCAAAATCTACATGTAGGCACTTTGCAAAAAACACCTCTGTTTTCTTTCAAAAATTTGGATGTGTTCACGTTGCGCTTTGGGGCATTTCCTGTCGCGGGCGCTAGGCCTACCCACACAAGTGAGGTATCATTTTTATCGGGAGACTTGGGGGAACGCTGGGTGGAAGGACATTTGTGGCTCCTCTCAGATTCCAGAACTTTCTGCCACAGAAATGTGAGGAACATGTGTTTTTTTAGCAAAATTTTGAGGTTTGCAAAGGATTCTGTGTAACAGAACCTGGTCCGAGCCCCGCAAGTCACCCCTCCTTGGATTCCCCTAGGTCTCTAGTTTTCAGAAATGCACAGGTCTGTTAGGTTTCCCTAGGTGCCGGCTGAGCTAGAGGCCAAAATCTACAGGTAGGCACTTCGCACAAAACACCTCTGTTTTCTTTCAAAAATTTGGATGTGTCCACGTTGCGCTTTGGGGCGTTTCCTGTCGCGGGCGCTATACCCACACAAGTGAGGTATAATTTTTATCGGGAGACTTGGGGGAACGCTGGGTGGAAGGAAATTTGTGGCTCCTCTCAGATTCCAGAACTTTCTGCCACAGAAATGTGAGGAACATGTGTTTTTTTAGCCAAATTTTGAGGTTTGCAAAGGATTCTGGGTAACAGAACCTGGTCCGAGCCCCGCAAGTCACCCCATCTTGGATTCCCCTAGGTCTCTAGTTTTCAGAAATGCACAGGTTTGTTAGGTTTCCCTACGTGCCGGGTGAGCCAGAGGCCAAAATCTACAGGTAGGCACTTTGCAAAAAACACCTCTATTTTCTTTCAAAAATTTGGATGTGTCCACGTTGCGCTTTGGGGCGTTTCCTGTCGTGGGCGCTAGGCCTACCCACACAAGTGAGGTATCATTTTTATCGGGAGACTTGGGGGAACGCTGAGTGGAAGGAAATTTGTGGCTCCTCTCAGATTCCAGAACTTTCTGCCATAGAAATGTGAGGAACATGTGTTTTTTTAGCCAAATTTTGAGGTTCGCAAAGGATTCTGGGTAACAGAACCTGGTCCGAGCCCCGCAAGTCACCCCATCTTGGATTCCCCTAGGTCTCTAGTTTTCAGAAATGCACAGGTGTGGTAGGTTTCCCTAGGTGCCGGCTGAGTTAGAGGCCAAAATCTACAGGTAGGCACTTTGCAAAAAACACCTCTGTTTTCTTTAAAAAATGTGGATGTGTCCACGTTGCGCTTTGGGGCGTTTCCTGTCGCGGGCGCTAGGCCTACCCACACAAGTGAGGTATCATTTTTATCGGGAGACTTGGAGGAACGCTGGGTGGAAGGAAATTTGTAGCTCCTCTCAGATACCAGAACTTTCTGCCACAGAAATGTGAGGAACATGTGTTTTTTTAATCCAAATTTTGAGGTTTGCAAAGGATTCTGGGTAAGAGAACCTGGTCCGAGCCCCGCAAGTAACCCCATCTTGGATTCCCCTAGGTCTCTAGTTTTCAGAAATGCACAGGTTTGTTAGGTTTCCCTAGGTGCCGGCTGAGTTAGAGGCCAAAATCTACAGGTAGGCACTTCGCAAAAAACACCTCTGTTTTCTTTCAAAAATTTGGATGTGTGCACGTTGCACTTTGGGGCGTTTCCTATCGCGGGAGCTAGGCCTACCCACACAAGTGAGGTGTCATTTTTATCAGGAGACTTGGGGGAACGCTGGGTGGAGGAAATTTGTGGCTCCTCTCAGATTCCAGAACTTTCTGCCACAGAAATGTGAGGAACATGTGTTTTTTTAGCCAAATTATGAGGTTCGCAAAGGATTCTGGGTAACAGAACCTGGTCCGAGCCCCGCAAGTCACACCTCCTTGGATTCCCCTAGGTCTCTAGTTTTCAGAAATGCACAGGTTTGTTAGGTTTCCCTAGGTGCCGGCTGAGCTAGAGGCCAAAATCTACAGGTAGGCACTTCGCAAAAAACACCTCTATTTTCATTCAAAAAGTTGGATGTGTCCACGTTGCGCTTTGGGGCGGTTCCTGTCGTGGGCGCTAGGCCTACCCACACAAGTGAGGTATCATTTTTATCGGGAGACTTGGGGGAACGCTGGGTGGAAGGAAATTTGTGGGTCCTCTCAGATTCCAGAACTTTCTCCCACAGAAATGTGAGGAACATGTGTTTTTTTAGCCAAATTTTGAGGTTTGCAAAGGATTCTGGGTAACAGAACCTGGTCCGAGCCCCGCAAGTCACCCCATCTTGGATTCCCCTAGGTCTCTAGTTTTCAGAAATGCACAGGTTTGTTAGGTTTCCCTAGGTGCCGGCTAAGCTAGAGGCCAAAATCTACAGGTAGGCACTTTGCAAAAAACACCTCTATTTTCTTTAAAAAATTTGGATGTGTCCACATTGCGCTTTGGGGCGTTTCCTGTCGTGGGCGCTAGGCCTACCCACACAAGTGAGGTATCATTTTTATTGAGAGACTTGGGGGAACGCTGGGAGGAAGGAAATTTGTGGCTCCTCTCAGATTCCAGAACTTTCTGCCACAGAAATGTGAGGAACATGTGTTTTTTTAGCCAAATTTTGAGGTTTGCAAATGATTCTGGGTAAGAAAACCTGGTCCGAGCCCCGCAAGTAACCACATCTTGGATTCCCATAGGTCTCTAGTTTTCAGAAATGCACAGGTTTGTTAGGTTTCCATAGGTGCCGGGTGAGCTAGAGGCCAAAATCTACAGGTAGGCACTTCGCAAAAAACACCTCTGTTTTCTTTCAAAAATTTGGATGTGTCCACGTTGCGCTTTGGGGCGTTTCCTGTCGCGGGCGCTAGGCCTACGACACAAGTGAGGTATCATTTTAATCGGGAGACTTGGGGGAACGGTGGGTGGAAGGAAATTTGTGGCTCCTCTCAGATTCCAGAACTTTCTGCCACAGAAATGTGAGGAACATGTTTTTAGCCAAATTTTGAGTTTCGCAAAGGATTCTAGGTGACAGAACCTGGTCCGAGCCCCGCAAGTCACCCCATCTTGGATTCCCCTAGGTCTCTAGTTTTCAGAAATGCACAGGTTTGGTAGGTTTCCCTAGGTGCCGGCTGAGCTAGAGGCCAAAATCTACAGGTAGGCACTTCGCAAAAAACACCCTGTTTTCTTTCAAAAATGTGGATGTGTCCATGTAGCGCTTTGGGGCGTTTCCTGTCGCGGGCTCTAGGCCTGCCCACACAAGTGAGGTATCATTTTTATCGGGAGACTTGGGGGAAAGCTGGGTGAAAGGAAATTTGTGGCTCGTCTCAGATTCCAGAACTTTCTGCCACAGAAATGTGAGGAACATGTGTTTTTTTAGCCAAATTTTGAGGTTTGCAAAGGATTCTGGGTAACAGAACCTGGTCCGAGCCCCGCAAGTCACCCCATCTTGGATTCCCCTAGGTCTCTAGTTTTCAGAAATGCACAGGTTTGGTAGGTTTCCCTAGGTGCCGGCTGAGCTAGAGGCTAAAATCTACAGGTAGGCACTTCGCAAAAAACACCTCTGTTTTCTTTAAAAAATGTGGATGTGTCCACGTTGCGCTTTGGGGCCTTTCCTGTCGCGGGCGCTAGGCCTACCCACACAAGTGAGGTATCATTTTTATCGGGAGACTTGGGGGAACGCTGGGTGGAAGGGAATTTGTGGCTCCTCTCAGATTCCAGAACTTTCTGCCACAGAAATGTGAGGAACATGTGTTGTTTTAGCCAAATTTTGAGGTTTGCAAGGGTTGTGGGTAACAGAACCTGGTCCGAGCCCTGCAAGTCACCCCTCCTTGGATTCCCCTAGGTCTCTAGTTTTCAGAAATGCACAGGTTTGGTAGGTTTCCCTAGGTGCCGGCTGAGCTAGAGGCCAAAATCTACATGTAGGCACTTCGCAAAAAACACCTCTAATTTCTTTCAAAAATGTGGATGTGTCCACGTTGCGCTTTGGGGAGTTTCCTGTCACGGGTGCTAGGCCTACCCACACAAGTGAGGTATCATTTTTATCGGGAGACTTGGGGAAACGCTGGGTGGAAGGAAATTTGTGGCTCCTCTCAGATTCCAGAACTTTCTGCCACAGAAATGTGAGGAACGTGTGTTTTTTTAGCCAAATTTTGAGGTTCGCAAAGGATTCTGGGTAACAGAACCTGGTCCGAGACCCGCAAGTCACCCCATCTTGGATTCCCCTAGGTGTCTAGTTTTCAGAAATGCACAGGTTTGGTAGGTTTCCCTAGGTGCCGGCTGAGCTAGAGGCCAAAATCTACAGGTAGGAACTTCGCAAAAAACACCTCTGTTTTCTTTCAAAAATTTGGATGTGTCCATGTAGCGCTTTGGGGCGTTTCCTGTCGCGGACGCTAGGCCTACCCACACAAGTGAGGTATCATTTTTATCAGGAGACTTGGGGGAAAGCTGGGTGAAAGGAAATTTGTGGCTCCTCTCAGATTCCAGAACTTTCTGCCACAGAAATGTGAGGAACATGTGTTTTCTTAGCCAAATTTTGAGGTTTGCAAAGGATTCTGGGTAACGGAACCTGGTCCGAGCACCGCAAGTCATCCCATCTTGGATTCCCCTAGGTCTCTAGTTTTCAGAAATGCACAGGTTTGGTAGGTTTCCCTAGGTGCCGGCTGAGCTAGAGGCTAAAATCTACAGGTAAGCACTTCGCAAAAAACACCTCTGTTTTCTTTCAAAAATGTGGATGTGTCCACGTTGCGCTTTGGGGCCTTTCCTGTTGCGGGCGCTAGGCCTACCCACACAAGTGAGGTATCATTTTTATCGGGAGACTTGGGGGAACGCTGGGTGGAAGGAAATTTGTGGCTCCTCTCAGATTCCAGAACTTTCGGCCACAGAAATGTGAGGAACATGTGTTTTTTTAGCCAAATTTTGAGGTTCGCAAAGGATTCTAGGTAACAGAACCTGGTCCGACACCCGCAAGTCACCCCATCTTGGATTCCCCTAGGTCTCTAGTTTTCAGAAATGCACAGGTTTGGTAGGTTTCCCTAGGTGCCGGCTGAGCTAGAGGCCAAAATCTACAGGTAGGCACTTCGCAAAAAACACCCTGTTTTCTTTAAAAAATGAGGATGTGTCCATGTAGCGCTTTGGGGCATTTCCTGTCGCGGGCTCTAGGCCTACCCACACAAGTGAGGTATCATTTTTATCGGGAGACTTGGGGGAACGCTGGGTGGAAGGAAATTTGTGGCTCCTCTCAGATTCCAGAACTTTCTGCCACAGAAATGTGAGGAACATGTTTTTTTTAGCCAAATTTTGAGGTTTGCAAAGGATTCTGGGTAACAGAACCTGGTCCGAGCCCCGCAAGTCACCCCATCTTGGATTCCCCTAGGTCTCTAGTTTTCAGAAATGCACCGGTTTGTTAGGTTTCCCTAGGTGCCGGCTGAGCTAGAGGCCAAAATCTACAGGTAGGCACTTCGCAAAAAACACCTCTGTTTTCTTTCAAAATTTTGGATGTGTCCACGTTGCGCTTTGGGGCATTTCCTGTCGCAGGTGCAAGGCCTACCCACACAAGTGAGGTATCATTTTTATCGGGAGACTTGGGGGAACGCTGGGTGAAAGGAAATTTGTGGCTCCTCTCAGATTCCAGAACTTTCTGCCACAGAAATGTGAGGAACATGTGTTTTTTTAGCCAAATTTTGAGGTTTGCAAAGGATTCTGGGTAACAGAACCTGGTCCGAGCCCCGCAAGTCACCCCATCTTGGATTCCCCTAGGTCTCTAGTTTTCAGAAATGCACCGGTTTGTTAGGTTTCCCTAGGTGCCGGCTGAGCTAGAGGCCAAAATCTACAGGTAGGCACTTCGCAAAAAACACCTCTAATTTCTTGAAAAATTTTGGATGTGTCCACGTTGCGCTTTGGGGCATTTCCTGTCGCAGGTGCAAGGCCTACCCACACAAGTGAGGTATCATTTTTATCGGGAGACTTGGGGGAACGCTGGGTGAAAGGAAATTTGTGGCTCCTCTCAGATTCCAGAACTTTCTGCCACAGAAATGTGAGGAACATGTGTTTTTTTAGCCAAATTTTGAGGTTTGCAAAGGATTCTGGGTAACAGAACCTGGTCCGAGACCCGCAAGTCACCCCATGTTGGATTCCCCTAGGTCTCTAGTTTTCAGAAATGCACAGGTTTGGTAGGTTTCCCTAGGTGCCGGCTGAGCTAGAGGCCAAAATCTACAGGTAGGAACTTCGCAAAAAACACCTCTGTTTTCTTTAAAAAATTTGGATGTGTCCATGTAGCGCTTTGGGGCGTTTCCTGTCGCGGGCGCTAGGCCTACCCACACAAGTGAGGTATCATTTTTATCGGGAGACTTGGGGGAAAGCTGGGTGAAAGGAAAGTTGTGGCTCCTCTCAGATTCCAGAACTTTCTGCCACAGAAATGTGAGGAACATGTGTTTTCTTAGCCAAATTTTGAGGTTTGCAAAGGATTCTGGGTAACGGAACCTGGTCCGAGCACCGCAAGTCACCCCATCTTGGATTCCCCTAGGTCTCTAGTTTTCAGAAATGCACAGGTTTGGTAGGTTTCCCTAGGTGCCGGCTGAGCTAGAGGCTAAAATCTACAGGTAAGCACTTCGCAAAAAACACCTCTGTTTTCTTTCAAAAATGTGGATGTGTCCACGTTGCGCTTTGGGGCCTTTCCTGTTGCGGGCGCTAGGCCTACCCACACAAGTGAGGTATCATTTTTATCGGGAGACTTGGGGGAACGCTGGGTGGAAGGAAATTTGTGGCTCCTCTCAGATTCCAGAACTTTCGGCCACAGAAATGTGAGGAACATGTGTTTTTTTAGCCAAATTTTGAGGTTCGCAAAGGATTCTAGGTAACAGAACCTGGTCCGAGCCCCGCAAGTCACCCCATCTTGGATTCCCCTAGGTCTCTAGTTTTCAGAAATGCACAGGTTTGGTAGGTTTCCCTAGGTGCCGGCCGAGCTAGAGGCCAAAATCTACAGGTAGGCACTTCGCAAAAAACACCCTGTTTTCTTTCAAAAATGTGGATGTGTCCATGTAGCGCTTTGGGGCGTTTCCTGTCGCGGGCTCTAGGCCTACCCACACAAGTGAGGTATCATTTTTATCGGGAGACTTGGGGGAACGCTGGGTGAAAGGAAATTTGTGGCTCCTCTCAGATTCCAGAACTTTCTGCCACAGAAATGTGAGGAACATGTGTTTTTTTAGCCAAATTTTGAGGTTTGCAAAGGATTCTGGGTAACAGAACCTGGTCCGAGCCCCGCAAGTCACCCCATCTTGGATTCCCCTAGGTCTCTAGCTTTCAGAAATGCACAGGTTTGGTAGGTTTCCCTAGGTGCCGGCTGAGCTAGAGGCTAAAATCTACAGGTAGGCACTTCGCAAAAAACACCTCTGTTTTCTTTAAAAAATGTGGATGTGTCCACGTTGCGCTTTGGGGCCTTTCCTGTCGCGGGCGCTAGGCCTACCCACACAAGTGAGGTATCATTTTTATCGGTAAACTTGGGGGAACGCTGGGTGGAAAGGAATTTGTGGCTCCTCTCAGATTCCAGAACTTTCTGCCACAGAAATGTGAGGAACATGTGTTGTTTTAGCCAAATTTTTAGGTTTGCAAAGGATTCTGGGTAACAGAACCTGGTCCGAGCCCCGCAAGTCACCCCATCTTGGATTCCCCTAGGTCTCTACTTTTCAGAAATGCACAGGTTTGGTAGGTTTCCCTAGGTGCCGGCTGAGCTAGAGGCCACAATCTACAGGTAGGCACTTCGCAAAAAACACCTCTGTTTTACCTTTCAAAAATTTGGATGTGTCCACTTTGCGCTTTGGGGCGTATCCTGTTGCGGGCGCTAGGCCTACCCACACAAGTGAGGTATCATTTTTATCGGGAGACTTGGGGGAACGCTGGGTGGAAGGAAATTTGTGGCTCCTCTCAGATTCCAGAACTTTCTGCCACAGAAATGTGAGGAACATGTTTTTTTTAGCCAAATTTTGAGGTTTGCAAAGGATTCTGGGTAACAGAACCTGGTCCGAGCCCCGCAAGTCACCCCATCTTGGATTCCCCTAGGTCTCTAGTTTTCAGAAATGCACCGGTTTGTTAGGTTTCCCTAGGTGCCGGCTGAGCTAGAGGCCAAAATCTACAGGTAGGCACTTCGCAAAAAACACCTCTGTTTTCTTTCAAAATTTTGGATGTGTCCACGTTGCGCTTTGGGGCATTTCCTGTCGCAGGTGCAAGGCCTACCCACACAAGTGAGGTATCATTTTTATCGGGAGACTTGGGGGAACGCTGGGTGAAAGGAAATTTGTGGCTCCTCTCAGATTCCAGAACTTTCTGCCACAGAAATGTGAGGAACATGTGTTTTTTTAGCCAAATTTTGAGGTTTGCAAAGGATTCTGGGTAACAGAACCTGGTCCGAGCCCCGCAAGTCACCCCATCTTGGATTCCCCTAGGTCTCTAGTTTTCAGAAATGCACCGGTTTGTTAGGTTTCCCTAGGTGCCGGCTGAGCTAGAGGCCAAAATCTACAGGTAGGCACTTCGCAAAAAACACCTCTAATTTCTTTAAAAATTTTGGATGTGTCCACGTTGCGCTTTGGGGCATTTCCTGTCGCAGGTGCAAGGCCTACCCACACAAGTGAGGTATCATTTTTATCGGGAGACTTGGGGGAACGCTGGGTAAAAGGAAATTTGTGGCTCCTCTCAGATTCCAGAACTTTCTGCCACAGAAATGTGAGGAACATGTGTTTTTTTAGCCAAATTTTGAGGTTTGCAAAGGATTCTGGGTAACAGAACCTGGTCCGAGCCCCGCAAGTCACCCCATCTTGGATTCCCCTAGGTCTCTACTTTTCAGAAATGCACAGGTTTGGTAGGTTTCCCTAGGTGCCGGCTGAGCTAGAGGCCACAATCTACAGGTAGGCACTTCGCAAAAAACACCTCTGTTTTCTTTCAAAAATTTGGATGTGTCCACTTTGCGCTTTGGGGCGTATCCTGTTGCGGGCGCTAGGCCTACCCACACAAGTGAGGTATCATTTTTATCGGGAGACTTGGGGGAACGCTGGGTGGAAGGAAATTTGTGGCTCCTCTCAGATTCCAGAACTTTCTGCCACAGAAATGTGAGGAACATGTTTTTTTTAGCCAAATTTTGAGGTTTGCAAAGGATTCTGTGTAACAGAACCTGGTCCGAGCCCCGCAATTCACCCCATCTTGGATTCCCCTAGGTCTCTAGTTTTCAGAAATGCACCGGTTTGTTAGGTTTCCCTAGGTGCCTGCTGAGCTAGAGGCCAAAATCTACAGGTAGGCACTTCGCAAAAAACACCTCTGTTTTCTTTCAAAATTTTGGATGTGTCCACGTTGCGCTTTGGGGCATTTCCTGTCGCAGGTGCAAGGCCTACCCACACAAGTGAGGTATCATTTTTATCGGGAGACTTGGGGGAACGCTGGGTGAAAGGAAATTTGTGGCTCATCTCAGATTCCAGAACTTTCTGCCACAGAAATGTGAGGAACATGTGTTTTTTTAGCCAAATTTTGAGGTTTGCAAAGGATTCTGGGTAACAGAACCTGGTCCGAGCCCCGCAAGTCACGCCATCTTGGATTCCTCTAGGTCTCTAGTTTTCAGAAATGCACAGGTTTGGTAGGTTTCCCTAGGTGCCGGCTGAGCTAGAGGCCACAATCTACAGGTAGGGACTTCGCAAAAAACACCTCTGTTTTCTTTCAAAAATTTAGATGTGTCCACGTTGCGCTTTGGGGTGTTTCCTGTCGCGGGCGCTAGGCCTACCCACACAAGTGAGGTATCATTTTAATCGGGAGACTTGGGGGAACGGTGGGTGGAAGGAAATTTGTGGCTCCTCTCAGATTCCAGAACTTTCTGCCACAGAAATGTGAGGAACATGTTTTTAGCCAAATTTTGAGTTTCGCAAAGGATTCTGGGTAACAGAACCTAGTCCGAACCCCGCAAGTCACGCCATCTTGGATTCCTCTAGGTCTCTAGATTTCAGAAATGCACAGGTTTGGTAGGTTTCCCTAGGTGCCGGCTGAGCTAGAGGCCACAATCTACAGGTAGGGACTTCGCAAAAAACACCTCTGTTTTCTTTCAAAAATTTGGATGTGTCCATGTTGCGCTTTGGGGCCTTTCCTGTCGCGGGCGCTAGGCCTACCCACACAAGTGAGGTATCATTTTTATCGGGAGACTTGGGGGAACGCTGGATGGACGGAAATTTGTGGCTCCTCTCAGATTCCAGAACTTTCTGCCACAGAAATGTGAGGAACATGTGTTTTTTTAGCCAAATTTTGAGGTTCGCAAAGGATTCTAGGTGACAGAACCTGGTCCGAGCCCCACAAGTCACCCCATCTTGGATTCCCCTAGGTCTCTAGTTTTCAGAAATGCACAGGTTTGGTAGGTTTCCCTAGGTGCCGGCTGAGCTAGAGGCCAAAATCTACAGGTAGGCACTTCGCAAAAAACACCCTGTTTTCTTTCAAAAATGTGGATGTGTCCATGTAGCGCTTTGGGGCGTTTCCTGTCGCGGGCTCTAGGCCTGCCCACACAAGTGAGGTATCATTTTTATCGGGAGACTTGGGGGAAAGCTGGGTGAAAGGAAATTTGTGGCTCCTCTCAGATTCCAGAACTTTCTGCCACAGAAATGTGAGGAACATGTGTTTTTTTAGCCAAATTTTGAGGTTTGCAAAGGATTCTGGGTAACAGAACCTGGTCCGAGCCCCGCAAGTCACCCCATCTTGGATTCCCCTAGGTCTCTAGTTTTCAGAAATGCACAGGTTTGGTAGGTTTCCCTAGGTGCCGGCTGAGCTAGAGGCTAAAATCTACAGGTAGGCACTTCGCAAAAAACACCTCTGTTTTCTTTAAAAAATGTGGATGTGTCCACGTTGCGCTTTGGGGCCTTTCCTGTCGCGGGCGCTAGGCCTACTCACACAAGTGAGGTATCATTTTTATCGGGAGACTTGGGGGAACGCTGGGTGGAAGGGAATTTGTGGCTCCTCTCAGATTCCAGAACTTTCTGCCACAGAAATGTGAGGAACATGTGTTGTTTTAGCCAAATTTTGAGGTTTGCAAGGGTTGTGGGTAACAGAACCTGGTCCGAGCCCTGCAAGTCACCCCTCCTTGGATTCCCCTAGGTCTCTAGTTTTCAGAAATCCACAGGTTTGGTAGGTTTCCCTAGGTGCCGGCTGAGCTAGAGGCCAAAATCTACAGGTAGGCACTTCGCAAAAAACACCTCTAATTTCTTTCAAAAATGTGGATGTGTCCACGTTGCGCTTTGGGGAGTTTCCTGTCACGGGTGCTAGGCCTACCCACACAAGTGAGGTATCATTTTTATCGGGAGACTTGGGGAAACGCTGGGTGGAAGGAAATTTGTGGCTCCTCTCAGATTCCAGAACTTTCTGCCACAGAAATGTGAGGAACGTGTGTTTTTTTAGCCAAATTTTGAGGTTCGCAAAGGATTCTGGGTAACAGAACCTGGTCCGAGACCCGCAAGTCACCCCATGTTGGATTCCCCTAGGTGTCTAGTTTTCAGAAATGCACAGGTTTGGTAGGTTTCCCTAGGTGCCGGCTGAGCTAGAGGCCAAAATCTACAGGTAGGAACTTCGCAAAAAACACCTCTGTTTTCTTTCAAAAATTTGGATGTGTCCATGTAGCGCTTTGGGGCGTTTCCTGTCGCGGACGCTAGGCCTACCCACACAAGTGAGGTATCATTTTTATCAGGAGACTTGGGGGAAAGCTGGGTGAAAGGAAATTTGTGGCTCCTCTCAGATTCCAGAACTTTCTGCCACAGAAATGTGAGGAACATGTGTTTTCTTAGCCAAATTTTGAGGTTTGCAAAGGATTCTGGGTAACGGAACCTGGTCCGAGCACCGCAAGTCATCCCATCTTGGATTCCCCTAGGTCTCTAGTTTTCAGAAATGCACAGGTTTGGTAGGTTTCCCTAGGTGCCGGCTGAGCTAGAGGCTAAAATCTACAGGTAAGCACTTCGCAAAAAACACCTCTGTTTTCTTTCAAAAATGTGGATGTGTCCACGTTGCGCTTTGGGGCCTTTCCTGTTGCGGGCGCTAGGCCTACCCACACAAGTGAGGTATCATTTTTATCGGGAGACTTGGGGGAACGCTGGGTGGAAGGAAATTTGTGGCTCCTCTCAGATTCCAGAACTTTCGGCCACAGAAATGTGAGGAACATGTGTTTTTTTAGCCAAATTTTGAGGTTCGCAAAGGATTCTAGGTAACAGAACCTGGTCCGACCCCCGCAAGTCACCCCATCTTGGATTCCCCTAGGTCTCTAGTTTTCAGAAATGCACAGGTTTGGTAGGTTTCCCTAGGTGCCGGCTGAGCTAGAGGCCAAAATCTACAGGTAGGCACTTCGCAAAAAACACCCTGTTTTCTTTAAAAAATGTGGATGTGTCCATGTAGCGCTTTGGGGCGTTTCCTGTCGCGGGCTCTAGGCCTACCCACACAAGTGAGGTATCATTTTTATCGGGAGACTTGGGGGAAAGCTGGGTGAAAGGAAATTTGTGGCTCCTCTCAGATTCCAGAACTTTCTGCCACAGAAATGTGAGGAACATGTGTTTTTTTAGCCAAATTTTGAGGTTTGCAAAGGATTCTGGGTAACAGAACTTGGTCCGAGCCCCGCAAGTCACCCCATCTTGGATTCCCCTAGGTCTCTAGTTTTCAGAAATGCACAGGTTTGGTAGGTTTCCCTAGGTGCCGGCTGAGCTAGAGGCTAAAATCTACAGGTAGGCATTTCGCAAAAAACACCTCTGTTTTCTTTAAAAAATGTGGATGTGTCCACGTTGCGCTTTGGGGCCTTTCCTGTCGCGGGCGCTAGGCCTACCCACACAAGTGAGGTATCATTTTTATCGGGAAACTTGGGGGAACGCTGGGTGGAAAGGAATTTGTGGCTCCTCTCAGATTCCAGAACTTTCTGCCACAGAAATGTGAGGAACATGTGTTGTTTTAGCCAAATTTTGAGGTTTGCAAAGGATTCTGGGTAACAGAACCTGGTCCGAGCCCCGCAAGTCACCCCATCTTGGATTCCCCTAGGTCTCTACTTTTCAGAAATGCACAGGTTTGGTAGGTTTCCTTAGGTGCCGGCTGAGCTAGAGGCCACAATCTACAGGTAGGCACTTCGCAAAAAACACCTCTGTTTTCTTTCAAAAATTTGGATGTGTCCACTTTGCGCTTTGGGGCGTATCCTGCTGCGGGCGCTAGGCCTACCCACACAAGTGAGGTATCATTTTTATCGGGAGACTTGGGGGAACGCTGGGTGGAAGGAAATTTGTGGCTCCTCTCAGATTCCAGAACTTTCTGCCACAGAAATGTGAGGAACATGTTTTTTTTAGCCAAATTTTGAGGTTTGCAAAGGATTCTGGGTAACAGAACCTGGTCCGAGCCCCGCAAGTCACCCCATCTTGGATTCCCCTAGGTCTCTAGTTTTCAGAAATGCACCGGTTTGGTAGGTTTCCCTAGGTGCCGGCTGAGCTAAAGGCCAAAATCTACAGGTAGGCACTTCGCAAAAAACACCTCTGTTTTCTTTCAAAATTTTGGATGTGTCCACGTTGCGCTTTGGGGCATTTCCTGTCGCAGGTGCAAGGCCTACCCACACAAGTGAGGTATCATTTTTATCGGGAGACTTGGGGGAACGCTGGGTGAAAGGAAATTTGTGGCTCCTCTCAGATTCCAGAACTTTCTGCCACAGAAATGTGAGGAACATGTGTTTTTTTAGCCAAATTTTGAGGTTTGCAAAGGATTCTGGGTAACAGAACCTGGTCCGAGCCCCGCAAGTCACCCCACTTTGGATTCCTCTAGGTCTCTAGTTTTCAGAAATGCACAGGTTTGGTAGGTTTCCCTAGGTGCCGGCTGAGCTAGAGGCCACAATCTACAGGTAGGGACTTCGCAAAAAACACCTCTGTTTACTTTCAAAAATTTGGATGTGTCCACGTTGCGCTTTGGGGTGTTTCCTGTCGCGGGCGCTAGGCCTACCCACACAAGTGAGGTATCATTTTAATCGGGAGACTTGGGGGAACGGTGGGTGGAAGGAAATTTGTGGCTCCTCTCAGATTCCAGAACTTTCTGCCACAGAAATGTGAGGAACATGTGTTGTTTTAGCCAAATTTTGAGGTTTGCAAGGGTTGTGGGTAACAGAACCTGGTCCGAGCCCTGCAAGTCACCCCTCCTTGGATTCCCCTAGGTCTCTAGTTTTCAGAAATGCACAGGTTTGGTAGGTTTCCCTAGGTGCCGGCTGAGCTAGAGGCCAAAATCTACAGGTAGGCACTTCGCAAAAAACACCTCTAATTTCTTTCAAAAATGTGGATGTGTCCACGTTGCGCTTTGGGGAGTTTCCTGTCACGGGTGCTAGGCCTACCCACACAAGTGAGGTATCATTTTTATCGGGAGACTTGGGGAAACGCTGGGTGGAAGGAAATTTGTGGCTCCTCTCAGATTCCAGAACTTTCTGCCACAGAAATGTGAGGAACGTGTGTTTTTTTAGCCAAATTTTGAGGTTCGCAAAGGATTCTGGGTAACAGAACCTGGTCCGAGACCCGCAAGTCACCCCATGTTGGATTCCCCTAGGTCTCTAGTTTTCAGAAATGCACAGGTTTGGTAGGTTTCCCTAGGTGCCGGCTGAGCTAGAGGCCAAAATCTACAGGTAGGAACTTCGCAAAAAACACCTCTGTTTTCTTTCAAAAATTTGGATGTGTCCATGTAGCGCTTTGGGGCGTTTCCTGTCGCGGACGCTAGGCCTACCCACACAAGTGAGGTATGATTTTTATCAGGAGACTTGGGGGAAAGCTGGGTGAAAGGAAATTTGTGGCTCCTCTCAGATTCCAGAACTTTCTGCCACAGAAATGTGAGGAACATGTGTTTTCTTAGCCAAATTTTGAGGTTTGCAAAGGATTCTGGGTAACGGAACCTGGTCCGAGCACCGCAAGTCATCCCATCTTGGATTCCCCTAGGTCTCTAGTTTTCAGAAATGCACAGGTTTGGTAGGTTTCCCTAGGTGCCGGCTGAGCTAGAGGCTAAAATCTACAGGTAAGCACTTCGCAAAAAACACCTCTGTTTTCTTTCAAAAATGTGGATGTGTCCACGTTGCGCTTTGGGGCCTTTCCTGTTGCGGGCGCTAGGCCTACCCACACAAGTGAGGTATCATTTTTATCGGGAGACTTGGGGGAACGCTGGGTGGAAGGAAATTTGTGGCTCCTCTCAGATTCCAGAACTTTCGGCCACAGAAATGTGAGGAACATGTGTTTTTTTAGCCAAATTTTGAGGTTCGCAAAGGATTCTAGGTAACAGAACCTGGTCCGACCCCCGCAAGTCACCCCATCTTGGATTCCCCTAGGTCTCTAGTTTTCAGAAATGCACAGGTTTGGTAGGTTTCCCTAGGTGCCGGCTGAGCTAGAGGCCAAAATCTACAGGTAGGCACTTCGCAAAAAACACCCTGTTTTCTTTAAAAAATGTGGATGTGTCCATGTAGCGCTTTGGGGCGTTTCCTGTCGCGGGCTCTAGGCCTACCCACACAAGTGAGGTATCATTTTTATCGGGAGACTTGGGGGAAAGCTGGGTGAAAGGAAATTTGTGGCTCCTCTCAGATTCCAGAACTTTCTGCCACAGAAATGTGAGGAACATGTGTTTTTTTAGCCAAATTTTGAGGTTTGCAAAGGATTCTGGGTAACAGAACCTGGTCCGAGCCCCGCAAGTCACCCCATCTTGGATTCCCCTAGGTCTCTAGTTTTCAGAAATGCACAGGTTTGGTAGGTTTCCCTAGGTGCCGGCTGAGCTAGAGGCTAAAATCTACAGGTAGGCACTTCGCAAAAAACACCTCTGTTTTCTTTAAAAAATGTGGATGTGTCCACGTTGCGCTTTGGGGCCTTTCCTGTCGCGGGCGCTAGGCCTACCCACACAAGTGAGGTATCATTTTTATCGGGAAACTTGGGGGAACGCTGGGTGGAAAGGAATTTGTGGCTCCTCTCAGATTCCAGAACTTTCTGCCACAGAAATGTGAGGAACATGTGTTGTTTTAGCCAAATTTTGACGTTTGCAAAGGATTCTGGGTAACAGAACCTGGTCCGAGACCCGCAAGTCACCCCATGTTGGATTCCCCTAGGTCTCTAGTTTTCAGAAATGCACAGGTTTGGTAGGTTTCCCTAGGTGCCGGCTGAGCTAGAGGCCAAAATCTACAGGTAGGAACTTCGCAAAAAACACCTCTGTTTTCTTTCAAAAATTTGGATGTGTCCATGTAGCGCTTTGGGGCGTTTCCTGTCGCGGGCGCTAGGCCTACCCACACAAGTGAGGTATCATTTTTATCAGGAGACTTGGGGGAAAGCTGGGTGAAAGGAAATTTGTGGCTCCTCTCAGATTCCAGAACTTTCTGCCACAGAAATGTGAGGAACATGTGTTTTCTTAGCCAAATTTTGAGGTTTGCAAAGGATTCTGAGTAACGGAACCTGGTCCGAGCACCGCAAGTCACCCCATCTTGGATTCCCCTAGGTCTCTAGTTTTCAGAAATGCACAGGATTGGTAGGTTTCCCTAGGTGCCGGCTGAGCTAGAGGCTAAAATCTACAGGTAAGCACTTCGCAAAAAACACCTCTGTTTTCTTTCAAAAATGTGGATGTGTCCACGTTGCGCTTTGGGGCCTTTCCTGTTGCGGGCGCTAGGCCTACCCACACAAGTGAGGTATCATTTTTATCGGGAGACTTGGGGGAACGCTGGGTGGAAGGAAATTTGTGGCTCCTCTCAGATTCCAGAACTTTCGGCCACAGAAATGTGAGGAACATGTGTTTTTTTAGCCAAATTTTGAGGTTCGCAAAGGATTCTAGGTAACAGAACCTGGTCCGAGCCCCGCAAGTCACCCCATCTTGGATTCCCCTAGGTCTCTAGTTTTCAGAAATGCACAGGTTTGGTAGGTTTCCCTAGGTGCCGGCTGAGCTAGAGGCCAAAATCTACAGGTAGGCACTTCGCAAAAAACACCCTGTTTTCTTTCAAAAATGTGGATGTGTCCATGTAGCGCTTTGGGGCGTTTCCTGTCGCGGGCTCTAGGCCTACCCACACAAGTGAGGTATCATTTTTATCGGGAGACTTGGGGGAAAGCTGGGTGAAAGGAAATTTGTGGCTCCTCTCAGATTCCAGAACTTTCTGCCACAGAAATGTGAGGAACATGTGTTTTTTTAGCCAAATTTTGAGGTTTGCAAAGGATTCTGGGTAACAGAACCTGGTCCGAGCCCCGCAAGTCACCCCATCTTGGATTCCCCTAGGTCTCTAGTTTTCAGAAATGCACAGGTTTGGTAGGTTTCCCTAGGTGCCGGCTGAGCTAGAGGCTAAAATCTACAGGTAGGCACTTCGCAAAAAACACCTCTGTTTTCTTTAAAAAATGTGGATGTGTCCACGTTGCGCTTTGGGGCCTTTCCTGTCGCGGGCGCTAGGCCTACCCACACAAGTGAGGTATCATTTTTATCGGGAAACTTGGGGGAACGCTGGGTGGAAAGGAATTTGTGGCTCCTCTCAGATTCCAGAACTTTCTGCCACAGAAATGTGAGGAACATGTGTTGTTTTAGCCAAATTTTGAGGTTTGCAAAGGATTCTGGGTAACAGAACCTGGTCCGAGCCCCGCAAGTCACCCCATCTTGGATTCCCCTAGGTCTCTACTTTTCAGAAATGCACAGGTTTGGTAGGTTTCCCTAGGTGCCGGCTGAGCTAGAGGCCACAATCTACAGGTAGGCACTTCGCAAAAAACACCTCTGTTTTCTTTCAAAAATTTGGATGTGTCCACTTTGCGCTTTGGGGCGTATCCTGCTGCGGGCGCTAGGCCTACCCACACAAGTGAGGTATCATTTTTATCGGGAGACTTGGGGGAACGCTGGGTGGAAGGAAATTTGTGGTTCTCTCAGATTCCAGAACTTTCTGCCACAGAAATGTGAGGAACATGTTTTTTTTAGCCAAATTTTGAGGTTTGCAAAGGATTCTGGGTAACAGAACCTGGTCCGAGCCCCGCAAGTCACCCCATCTTGGATTCCCCTAGGTCTCTAGTTTTCAGAAATGCACCGGTTTGGTAGGTTTCCCTAGGTGCCGGCTGAGCTAAAGGCCAAAATCTACAGGTAGGCACTTCGCAAAAAACACCTCTGTTTTCTTTCAAAATTTTGGATGTGTCCACGTTGCGCTTTGGGGCATTTCCTGTCGCAGGTGCAAGGCCTACCCACACAAGTGAGGTATCATTTTTATCGGGAGACTTGGGGGAACGCTGGGTGAAAGGAAATTTGTGGCTCCTCTCAGATTCCAGAACTTTCTGCCACAGAAATGTGAGGAACATGTGTTTTTTTAGCCAAATTTTGAGGTTTGCAAAGGATTCTGGGTAACAGAACCTGGTCCGAGCCCCGCAAGTCACCCCACTTTGGATTCCTCTAGGTCTCTAGTTTTCAGAAATGCACAGCTTTGGTAGGTTTCCCTAGGTGCCGGCTGAGCTAGAGGCCACAATCTACAGGTAGGGACTTCGCAAAAAACACCTCTGTTTACTTTCAAAAATTTGGATGTGTCCACGTTGCGCTTTGGGGTGTTTCCTGTCGCGGGCGCTAGGCCTACCCACACAAGTGAGGTATCATTTTAATCGGGAGACTTGGGGGAACGGTGGGTGGAAGGAAATTTGTGGCTCCTCTCAGATTCCAGAACTTTCTGCCACAGAAATGTGAGGAACATGTTTTTAGCCAAATTTTGAGGTTCGCAAAGGATTCTGGGTAACAGAACCTAGTCCGAACCCCGCAAGTCACGCCATCTTGGATTCCTCTAGGTCTCTAGTTTTCAGAAATGCACAGGTTTGGTAGGTTTCCCTAGGTGCCGGCTGAGCTAGAGGCCAAAATCTACAGGTAGGCACTTCGCAAAAAACTCCTCTGTTTTCTTTCAAAAATTTGGATGTGTCCACGTTGCGCTTTGGGGCGTTTCCTGTCGCGGGCGGTAGGCCTACCCACACAAGTGAGGTATCATTTTTATCGGGAGACTTGAGGGAATGCTGGGTGGAAGGATATTTGTGGCTCCTCCCAGATTCCAGAACTTTCTGCCACAGAAATGTGAGGAACATGTGTTTTTTTAGCCAAATTTTGAGGTTCGCAAAGGATTCTGGGTAACAGAACCTGGTCCGAGCCCCGCAAGTCACCCCATCTTTGATTCCCCTAGGTCTCTAGTTTTCAGAAATGCACAGGTTGGTTAGGTTTCCCTAGGTGCCGGCTGAGCTAGAGGCCACAATCTACAGGTAGGGACTTCGCAAAAAACACCTCTGTTTTCTTTCAAAAATTTGGATGTGTCCACGTTGCGCTTTGGGGCCTTTCCTGTCGCGGGCGCTAGGCCTACCCACACAAGTGAGGTATCATTTTTATCGGGAGACTTGGGGGAACGCTGGGTGGACGGAAATTTGTGGCTCCCCTCAGATTCCAGAACTTTCTGCCACAAAAATGTGAGGAACATGTGTTTTTTTAGCCAAATTTTGAGGTTCGCAAAGGATTCTAGGTAACAGAACCTGGTCCGAGCCCCGCAAGTCACCCCATCTTGGATTCCCCTAGGTCTCTAGTTTTCAGAAATGCACAGGTTTGGTAGGTTTCCCTAGGTGCCGGCTGAGCTAGAGGCCAAAATCTACAGGTAGGCACTTCGCAAAAAACACCCTGTTTTCTTTCAAAAATGTGGATGTGTCCATGTAGCGCTTTGGGGCGTTTCCTGTCGCGGGCTCTAGGCCTGCCCACACAAGTGAGGTATCATTTTTATCGGGAGACTTGGGGGAAAGCTGGGTGAAAGGAAATTTGTGGCTCCTCTCAGATTCCAGAACTTTCTGCCACAGAAATGTGAGGAACATGTGTTTTTTTAGCCAAATTTTGAGGTTTGCAAAGGATTCTGGGTAACAGAACCTGGTCCGAGCCCCGCAAGTCACCCCATCTTGGATTCCCCTAGGTCTCTAGTTTTCAGAAATGCACAGGTTTGGTATGTTTCCCTAGGTGCCGGCTGAGCTAGAGGCTAAAATCTACAGGTAGGCACTTCGCAAAAAACACCTCTGTTTTCTTTAAAAAATGTGGATGTGTCCACGTTGCGCTTTGGGGCCTTTCCTGTCGCGGGCGCTAGGCCTACCCACACAAGTGAGGTATCATTTTTATCGGGAAACTTGGGGGAACGCTGGGTGGAAAGGAATTTGTGGCTCCTCTCAGATTCCAGAACTTTCTGCCACAGAAATGTGAGGAACATGTGTTGTTTTAGCCAAATTTTGAGGTTCGCAAAGGGTTCTGGGTAACAGAACCTGGTCCGAGCCCCGCAAGTCACCCCTCCTTGGATTCCCCTAGGTCTTTAGTTTTCAGAAATGCACAGGTTTGGTAGGTTTCCCTCAGTGCCGGCTGAGCTAGAGGCCAAAATCTACAGGTAGGCACTTCGCAAAAAACACCTCTGTTTTCTTTCCAAAATTTGGATGTGTCCACGTTGCGCTTTGGGGCATCTCCTGTCGCGGGTGCTAGGCCTACCCACACAAGTGAGGTATCATTTTTATCGGGAGACTTGGGGGAACGCTGGGTGAAAGGAAATTTGTGGCTCCTCTCAGATTCCAGAACTTTCTGCCACAGAAATGTGAGTAACATGTGTTTATTTAGCCAAATTTTGAGGTTTGCAAAGGATTCTGGGTAACAGAACCTGGTCCGAGCCCCGCAAGTCACCCCATCTTGGATTCCCCTAGGTCTCTACTTTTCAGAAATGCACAGGTTTGGTAGGTTTCCCTAGGTGCCGGCTGAGCTAGAGGCCACAATCTACAGGTAGGCACTTCGCAAAAAACACCTCTGTTTTCTTTCAAAAATTTGGATGTGTCCACGTTGCGCTTTGGGGCGTATCCTGTTGCGGGCGCTAGACCTACCCACACAAGTGAGGTATCATTTTTATCGGGAGACTTGGGGGAAAGCTGGGTGGAAGGAAATTTGTCGCTCCTCTCAGATTCCAGAACTTTCTGCCACAGAAATGTGAGGAACATGTTTTTTTTAGCCAAATTTTGAGGTTTGCAAAGGATTCTGGGTAACAGAACCTGGTCCGAGCCCCGCAAGTCACCCCATCTTGGATTCCCCTAGGTCTCTAGTTTTCAGAAATTCACCGGTTTGTTAGGTTTCCCTAGGTGCCGGCTGAGCTAGAGGCCAAAATCTACAGGTAGGCACTTCGCAAAAAACACCTCTGTTTTCTTTCAAAATTTTGGATGTGTCCACGTTGCGCTTTGGGGCATTTCCTGTCGCAGGTGCAAGGCCTACCCACACAAGTGAGGTATCATTTTTATCGGGAGACTTGGGGGAACGCTGGGTGAAAGGAAATTTGTGGCTCCTCTCAGATTCCAGAACTTTCTGCCACAGAAATGTGAGGAACATGTTTTTTTTAGCCAAATTTTGAGGTTTGCAAAGGATTCTGGGTAACAGAACCTGGTCCGAGCCCCGCAAGTCACCCCATCTTGGATTCCCCTAGGTCTCTAGTTTTCAGAAATTCACCGGTTTGTTAGGTTTCCCTAGGTGCCGGCTGAGCTAGAGGCCAAAATCTACAGGTAGGCACTTCGCAAAAAACACCTCTGTTTTCTTTCAAAATTTTGGATGTGTCCACGTTGCGCTTTGGGGCCTTTCCTGTCGCGGGCGCTAGGCCTACCCACACAAGTGAGGTATCATTTTTTTCGGGAGACTTGGGGGAATGCTGGGTGGAAGGGAATTTGTGGCTCCTCTCAGATTCCAGAACTTTCTGCCACAGAAATGTGAGGAACATGTGTTGTTTTAGCCAAATTTTGAGATTCGCAAGGGTTGTGGGTAACAGAACCTGGTCCGAGCCCCGCAAGTCACCCCTCCTTGGATTCCCCTAGGTCTCTAGTTTTCAGAAATGCACAGGTTTGGTAGGTTTCCCTAGGTGCAGGCTGAGCTACAGGCCAAAATCTACAGGTAGGCACTTCGCAAAAAACACCTCTAATTTCTTTCAAAAATTTGGATGTGTCCACGTTGCGCTTTGGGGAGTTTCCTGTCACGGGCGCTAGGCCTACCCACACAAGTGAGGTATCATTTTTATCGGGAGACTTGGGGGAACGCTGGGTGAAAGGAAATTTGTGGCTCCTCTCAGATTCCAGAACTTTCTGTCACAGAAATGTGAGGAACATGTATTTTCTTAGCCAAATTTTGAGGTTCGCAAAGGATTCTGGGTAACAGAACCTTCTCCGAGCCCCGCAAGTCACCCCATCGTGGATTCCTCTAGGTCTCTAGTTTTCAGAAATGCACAGGTTTGGTAGGTTTCCCTAGGTGCCGGCTGAGCTAGAGGCCAAAATCTACAGGTAGGCACTTCGCAAAAAACACCTCTGTTTTCTTTCAAAAATTTGGATGTGTTCACGTTGCGCTTTGGGGCGTTTCCTGTGGCGGGCGCTAGGCCCACCCACACAAGTGAGGTATCATTTTTATCGGGAGACTTGGGGGAACGCTGGGTGAAAGGAAATTTGTGGCTTCTCTCAGATTCCAGAACTTTCTGCCACAGAAATGTGAGTAACATGTGTTTTTTTAGCTAAATTTTGAGGTTCGCAAAGGATTCTGGGTAACAGAACCTGGTCCGAGCCCCGCAAGTCACCCCATCTTGGATTCCCCTAGGTCTCTAGTTTTCAGAAATGCTCAGGTTTGGTAGGTTTCCGTAGGTGCCGGCTGAGCTAGAGGCCAAAATCTACCGGTAGGCACTTCGCAAAAAACACCTCTGTTTTCTTTCAAAAATTTGGATGTGTCCACGTTGCGCTTTGTGGCGTCTCCTGTCGCGGGCGCTAGGCCTACCTACACAAGTGAGGTATCATTTTTATCGGGAGACTTGGGGGAACGCTGGGTGAAAGGACATTTGTGGCTCCTCTCAGATTCCAGAACTTTCTGCCACAGAAATGTGAGGAACATGTGTTTTTTTAGCCAAATTTTGAGGTTTGCAAAGGATTCTGGGTAACAGAACCTGGTCCGAGCCCCGCAAGTCACACAATCTTGCATTCCCCTAGGTCTCTAGTTTACAGAAATCCACAGGTTTGGTAGGTTTCCCTAGGTGCCGGCTGAGCTAGAGGCCAAAATCTACAGGTAGGCACTTCGCAAAAAACAACTCTGTTTTCTTTAAAAAATGTGGATGTGTCCACGTTGCGCTTTGGGGCGTTTCCTGACGCAGGCGCTAGGCCTACCACACAAGTGAGGTATCATTTTCATCGGGAGACTTGGGGGAACGCTGGGTGGAAGGAAATTTGTGGCTCCTCTCAGATTCCAGAACTTTCTGCCACAGAAATGTGAGGAACATGTGTTTTTTTAGCCAAATTTTAAGGTTCGCAAAGGACTCTGGGTAACAGAACCTGGTCCGAGCCCCGCAAGTCACCCCATCTTGTATTCCCATAGGTCTCTAGTTTACAGAAATCCACAGGTTTGGTAGGTTTCCCTAGGTGCCGACTGAGCTAGAGGCCAAAATCTACAGGTAGGCACTTCGCAAAAAACACCTCTGTTTTCTTTCAAAAATTTGGATGTGTCCATGTAGCGCTTTGTTGCGTTTCCTGTCGCGGGCGCTAGGCCTACCCACACAAGTGAGGTATCATTTTTATCGGGAGACTTGGGGGAAAGCTGGGTGAAAGGAAATTTGTGGCTCCTCTCAGATTCCAGAACTTTCTGCCACAGAAATGTGAGGAACATGTGTTTTTTTAGCGAAATTTTGATGTTTGCAAAGGATTCTGGGTAACAGTACCTGGTCCGAGACCCGCAAGTCACCCCATCTTGGATTCCCGTAGGTCTCTAGTTTTCAGAAATGCACAGGTTTGGTGGGTTTCCCTAGGTGCCGGCTGAGCTAGAGGCTAAAATCTACAGGTAGGCACTTCGCAAAAAACACCTCTGTTTTCTTTCAAAAATGTGGATGTGTCCACGTTGTGCTTTGGGGCATTTCCTGTCGCGGGCTCTAGGCCTACCCACACAAGTGAGGTATCATTTTTATCGGGAGACTTGGGGGAACGCTGGGTGGAAAGGAATTTGTGGCTCCTCTCAGATTCCAGAACTTTCTGCCACAGAAATGTGAGGAGCATGTGTTGTTTTAGCCAAATTTTGAGGTTCGCAAAGGGTTCTGGGTAACAGAACCTGGTCCGAGCCCCGCAAGTCACCCCTCCTTGGATTCCCCTAGGTCTCTAGTTTTCAGAAATGCACAGGTTTGGTCGGTTTCCCTCAGTGCCGGCTGAGCTAGAGGCCAAAATTTACAGGTAGGCACTTCGCAAAAAACACCTCTGTTTTCTTTCCAAAATTTGGATGTGTCCACGTTGCGCTTTGGGGCATTTCCTGTCGCGGGCGCTAAGCCTACCCACACAAGTGAGGTATCATTTTTATCGGGAGACTTGGGGGAACGCTGGGTGAAAGGAAATTTGTGGCTCCTCTCAGATTCCAGAACTTTCTGCCACAGAAATGTGAGGAACATGTGTTTATTTAGCCAAATTTTGAGGTTTGCAAAGGATTCTGGGTAACAGAACCTGGTCCGATCCCCGCAAGTCACCCCATCTTGGATTCCCCTAGGTCTCTAGTTTTCAGAAATGCACTGGTTTGTTAGGTTTCCCTAGGTGCCGGCTGAGCTAGAGGCCAAAATCTACAGGTAGGCACTTCGCAAAAAACATCTCTGTTTTCTTTCAAAAATTTGGATGTGTCCACGTTGCGCTTTGGGGTGTTTCCTGTCGCGGGCGCTAGGCCTACCCACACAAGTGAGGTATCATTTTAATCAGGAGACTTGGGGGAACGCTGGGTGGATGGAAATTTGTGGCTCCTCTCAGATTCCAGAACTTTCTGCCACAGAAATGTGAGGAACATGTTTTTAGCCACATTTTGAGGTTCGCAAAGGAATCTGGGTAACAGAACCTGGTCCGAGCCCCGCAAGTCACCCCATCTTGGTCTCCCCTAGGTCTCTAGTTTTCAGAAATGCACAGGTTTGGTAGGTTTCCCTAGGTGCCGGCTGAGCTAGAGGCCACAATCTACAGGTAGGCACTTCGCAAAAAACACCTCTGTTTTCTTTCAAAAATTTGGATGTGTCCACGTTGCGCTTTGGGGCGTTTCCTGTCGCGGGCGCTAGGCCTATCCACACAAGTGAGGTATCATTTTTATCGGGAGACTTGGGGGAACGCTGCGTAGAAGGAAATTTGTGGCTTCTCTCAGATTCCAGAAATTTCTGCCACAGAAAAGTGAGGAACATGTGTTTTTTTATCCAAATTTTGAGGTGCGCAAAGGATTCTGGGTAACAGAACCTGGTCTGAGCCCGCAAGTCAACCCATCTTGGATTCCCCTGGGTCTCTAGTTTTCAGAAATGTACAGGTTTGGTAGGCTTCCCTAGGTGCCGGCTGAGCTAGAGGCCAAAATCTACAGGTAGGCACTTCGCAAAAAACACCTCTGTTTTCTTTCAAAAATTTGGATGTGTCCACGTTGCTCTTTGGGGCATTTCCTGTCGCAGGCGCTAGGCCTACCCACACAAGTGAGGTATCATTTTTATCGGGAGACTTGGGGGAACGCTGGGAGAAAGGTAATTTGTTGCTCCTCTCAGATTCCAGAACTTTCTGCCACAGAAATGTGAGGAACATGTGTTTTTTTAACCAAATTTTGAGGTTTGCAAAGGATTCTGGGTAACAGAACCTGGTCCGAGCCCCGCAAGTCACCCCATCTTGGAATCCCCAAGGTCTCTATTTTTCAGAAATGTACAGGTTTGGTAGGTTTCCCTAGGTGCCGGCTGAGCTAGAGGCCAAAATCTACAGGTAGGCACTTCGCAAAAAACACCTCCGTTTTCTTTCAAAAATTTAGATGTGTCCACGTTGCGCTTTGGGGCGTTTCCTGTCGCGGGCGCTAGGCCTACCCACACAAGTAAGGTATCATTTTTATAGGGAGACTTGGGGGAACGCTGGGTGAAAGGAAATTTGTGACTCCTCTCAGATTCCAGAACTTTGTGCCACAGAAATGTGAGGAACATGTGTTTTTTTAGCCAAATTTTGAGGTTTGCAAAAGATTCTGGGTAACAGAACCTGGTCCGAGCCCCGCAAGTCACCCCATCTTGGATTCCTTTAGGTCTCTAGTTTTCAGAAATGCACAGGTTTGGTAGGTTTCCCTAGGTGCCGGTTGAGCTAGAGGCCAAAATCTACAGGTAGGCACTTCGCAAAAAACACCTCTGTTTTCTTTCAAAAATTTGGATATGTCCACGTTGCGCTTTGGGGAGTTTCCTGTCGCGGGCGCTAGGCCTACCCACACAAGTGAGGTATCATTTTTATCGGGAGACTTGGGGGAACGCTGGGTGGAAGGAAATTTGTGGCTCCTCTCAGATTCCTGAACTTTCTGCCACAGAAATGTGAGGAACATGTGGTTTTTTTAGCCAAATTTTGAGGTTTGCAAAGGATTCTGGGTAACAGAACCTGGTCCGAGCCCGCAAGTCACCCCATCTTGAATTCCTCTAGGTCTCTAGTTTTCAGAAATGCACAGGTTTTGTAGGTTTCCCTAGGTGCCGGCTGAGCTAGAGGCCAAAATCTACAGGTAGGCACTTCGCAAAAAACACCTCTGTTTTCTTTCAAAAATGTGGATATGTCCACGTTACGCTTTGGGGCGTTTCCTGTTGCGGGCGCTAGGCCTACCCACACAAGTGAGGTATCATTTTTATCGGGAGACTTGGGGGAACGCTGGGTGAAAGGAAATTTGTGGTTCCTCTCAGATTCCAGAACTTTCTGCCACAGAAATGTGAGGCACATGTGTTTTTTTAGCCAAATTTTGAGGTTTGCAAAGGATTCTGGGTAACAGAACCTGGTCCGAGCCCCGCAAGTCACCCCATCTTGGATTCCCCTAGGTGTCTAGTTTTCAGAAATGCACAGGTTTGGTAGGTTTCTCTAGGTGCCGGCTGAGCTAGAGGTCAAAATCTACAGGTAGGTACCTCGCAAAAAACACCTCTGTTTTCTTTCAAAAATTTGGATGTGTCCACGTTGCGCTTTGGGGAGTTTCCTGTCACGGGCGCTAGGCCTACCCACAAAAGTGAGGTATCATTTTAATCGGGAGACTTAGGGGAACGCTGGGTGGAAGGAAATTTGTGGCTCCTCTCAGATTCCTGAACTTTCTGCCACAGAAATGTGTGGAACATGTGTTTTTTTAGCCAAATTTTGAGATTTGCAAAGGATTCTGGGTAACAGAACCTGGTCCGAGCCCCGCAAGTCACCCCATCTTGGATTCCCCTAGGTCTCTAGTTTTCAGAAATGCACAGGTTTGGTAGGTTTCCCTAGGTGCCGGCTGAGCTAGAGACGAAAATCTACAGGTAGGCACTTCGCAAAAAACACCTCTGTTTTCTTTCAAAAATTTGGATGTGTCCATGTTGCGCTTTGGGGCCTTTCCTGTCGCGGGCGCTAGGCCTACCCACCCAAGTGAGGTATCATTTTTATAGGGAGACTTGGGGGAATGCTGGGTGGAAGGAAATTTGAGGCTCCTCTCAGATTCCAGAACTTTCTGCCACAGAAATGTGAGGAACATGTTTTTTTTAGCCAAATTTTGAGGTTTGCAAAGGATTCTGGGTAACAGAACCTGGTCCGAGCCCCGCAAGTCACCCCATCTTGGATTCCCCTAGGTCTCTAGTTTTCAGAAATGCACCGGTTTGTTAGGTTTCCCTAGGTGCCGGCTGAGCTCAAGGCCAAAATCTACAGGTAGGCACTTCGCAAAAAACACCTCTGTTTTCTTTCAAAAATTTGGATATGTCCACGTTGCGCTTTAGGGTGTTTCCTGTCGCGGGCGAAAGGCCTACCCACACAAGTGAGGTATCATTTTAATCGGGAGACTTGGGGGAACGCTGGGTGGAAGGAAATTTGTGGCTCCTCTCAGATTCCAGAACTTTCTGCCACAGAAATGTGAGGAACATGTTTTTAGCCAAATTTTGAGGTTCGCAAAGGATTCTGGGTAACAGAACCTAGTCCGAGCCCCGCAACTCACCCCATCTTGGATTCCCCTAGGTCTCTAGTTTTCAGAAATGCACAGGTTTGGTAGGTTTCCCTAGGTGCCGGCTGAGCTAGAGGCCAAAATCTACAGATAGGCACTTCGCAAAAAACACCTCTGTTTTCTTTCAAAAATTTGGATGTGTCCATGTTGCGCTTTGGGGCCTTTCCTGTCGCGGGCGCTAGGCCTACCCACACAAGTGAGGTATCATTTTTATCGGGAAACTTGGGGGAACGCTGGGTGGAAGGAAGTTTGTGGCTCCTCTCAGATTCCAGAACTTTCTGCCACAGAAATGTGAGGAACATGTGTTTTTTTAACCAAATTTTGAGGTTTGCAAAGGATTCTGGGTAACAGAACCTGGTCCGAGCCCCGCAAGTCACCCCATCTTGGAATCCTCAAGGTCTCTATTTTTCAGAAATGTACAGGTTTGGTAGGTTTCCCTAGGTGCCGGCTGAGCTAGAGGCCAAAATCTACAGGTAGGCACTTCGCAAAAAACACTTCTGTTTTCTTTCAAAAATTTGGATGTGTCCACGTTGCGCTTTGGGGCGTTTCCTGTCGCGGGCGCTAGGCCTACCCACACAAGTAAGGTATCATTTTTATAGGGAGACTTGGGGGAACGCTGGGTGAAAGGAAATCTGTGGCTCCTCTCAGATTCCAGAACTTTGTGCCACAGAAATGTGAGGAACATGTGTTTTTTTAGCCAAATTTTGAGATTTGCAAAGGATTCTGGGTAACAGAACCTGGTCTGAGCCCCGCAAGTCACCCCATCTTGGATTCCCCATAGGTCTCTAGTTTTCAGAAATGCACAGGTTTGGTAGGTTTCCCTAAGTGCCGGCTGAGCTAGAGACAAAAATCTACAGGTAGGTACCTCGCAAAAAACACCTCTGTTTTCTTTCAAAAATTTGGATGTGTCCACGTTGCGCTTTGGGGAGTTTCCTGTCACGGGCGCTAGGCCTACCCACAAAAGTGAGGTATCATTTTAATCGGGAGACTTAGGGGAACGCTGGGTGGAAGGAAATTTGTGGCTCCTCTCAGATTCCTGAACTTTCTGCCACAGAAATGTGTGGAACATGTGTTTTTTTAGCCAAATTTTGAGATTTGCAAAGGATTCTGGGTAACAGAACCTGGTCCGAGCCCCGCAAGTCACCCCATCTTGGATTCCCCTAGGTCTCTAGTTTTCAGAAATGCACAGGTTTGGTAGGTTTCCCTAGGTGCCGGCTGAGCTAGAGACGAAAATCTACAGGTAGGCACTTCGCAAAAAACACCTCTGTTTTCTTTCAAAAATTTGGATGTGTCCATGTTGCGCTTTGGGGCCTTTCCTGTCGCGGGCGCTAGGCCTACCCACCCAAGTGAGGTATCATTTTTATAGGGAGACTTGGGGGAATGCTGGGTGGAAGGAAATTTGAGGCTCCTCTCAGATTCCAGAACTTTCTGCCACAGAAATGTGAGGAACATGTTTTTTTTAGCCAAATTTTGAGGTTTGCAAAGGATTCTGGGTAACAGAACCTGGTCCGAGCCCCGCAAGTCACCCCATCTTGGATTCCCCTAGGTCTCTAGTTTTCAGAAATGCACCGGTTTGTTAGGTTTCCCTAGGTGCCGGCTGAGCTCAAGGCCAAAATCTACAGGTAGGCACTTCGCAAAAAACACCTCTGTTTTCTTTCAAAAATTTGGATATGTCCACGTTGCGCTTTAGGGTGTTTCCTGTCGCGGGCGAAAGGCCTACCCACACAAGTGAGGTATCATTTTAATCGGGAGACTTGGGGGAACGCTGGGTGGAAGGAAATTTGTGGCTCCTCTCAGATTCCAGAACTTTCTGCCACAGAAATGTGAGGAACATGTTTTTAGCCAAATTTTGAGGTTCGCAAAGGATTCTGGGTAACAGAACCTAGTCCGAGCCCCGCAACTCACCCCATCTTGGATTCCCCTAGGTCTCTAGTTTTCAGAAATGCACAGGTTTGGTAGGTTTCCCTAGGTGCCGGCTGAGCTAGAGGCCAAAATCTACAGATAGGCACTTCGCAAAAAACACCTCTGTTTTCTTTCAAAAATTTGGATGTGTCCATGTTGCGCTTTGGGGCCTTTCCTGTCGCGGGCGCTAGGCCTACCCACACAAGTGAGGTATCATTTTTATCGGGAAACTTGGGGGAACGCTGGGTGGAAGGAAGTTTGTGGCTCCTCTCAGATTCCAGAACTTTCTGCCACAGAAATGTGAGGAACATGTGTTTTTTTAACCAAATTTTGAGGTTTGCAAAGGATTCTGGGTAACAGAACCTGGTCCGAGCCCCGCAAGTCACCCCATCTTGGAATCCCCAAGGTCTCTATTTTTCAGAAATGTACAGGTTTGGTAGGTTTCCCTAGGTGCCGGCTGAGCTAGAGGCCAAAATCTACAGGTAGGCACTTCGCAAAAAACACTTCTGTTATCTTTCAAAAATTTGGATGTGTCCACGTTGCGCTTTGGGGCGTTTCCTGTCGCGGGCGCTAGGCCTACCCACACAAGTAAGGTATCATTTTTATAGGGAGACTTGGGGGAACGCTGGGTGAAAGGAAATCTGTGGCTCCTCTCAGATTCCAGAACTTTGTGCCACAGAAATGTGAGGAACATGTGTTTTTTTAGCCAAATTTTGAGATTTGCAAAGGATTCTGGGTAACAGAACCTGGTCTGAGCCCCGCAAGTCACCCCATCTTGGATTCCCCATAGGTCTCTAGTTTTCAGAAATGCACAGGTTTGGTAGGTTTCCCTAAGTGCCGGCTGAGCTAGAGACAAAAATCTACAGGTAGGCACTTCGCAAAAAACACCTCTGTTTTCTTTCAAAAATTTGGATGTGTCCATGTTGCGCTTTGGGGCCTTTCCTGTCGCGGGCGCTAGGCCTACCCACCCAAGTGAGGTATCATTTTTATAGGGAGACTTGGGGGAATGCTGGGTGGAAGGAAATTTGAGGCTCCTCTCAGATTCCAGAACTTTCTGCCACAGAAATGTGAGGAACATGTTTTTTTTAGCCAAATTTTGAGGTTTGCAAAGGATTCTGGGTAACAGAACCTGGTCCGAGCCCCGCAAGTCACCCCATCTTGGATTCCCCTAGGTCTCTAGTTTTCAGAAATGCACCGGTTTGTTAGGTTTCACTAGGTGCCGGCTGAGCTCAAGGCCAAAATCTACAGGTAGGCACTTCGCAAAAAACACCTCTGTTTTCTTTCAAAAATTTGGATATGTCCACGTTGCGCTTTAGGGTGTTTCCTGTCGCGGGCGCTAGGCCTACCCACACAAGTGAGGTATCATTTTAATCGGGAGACTTGGGGGAACGCTGGGTGGAAGGAAATTTGTGGCTCCTCTCAGATTCCAGAACTTTCTGCCACAGAAATGTGAGGAACATGTTTTTAGCCAAATTTTTGAGGTTCGCAAAGGATTCTGGGTAACAGAACCTGGTCCGAGTCCCGCAAGTCACCCCATCTTGGTCTCCCCTAGGTCTCTAGTTTTCAGAAATGCACAGGTTTGGTAGGTTTCCCTAGGTGCCGGCTGAGCTAGAGACCAAAATCTACAGGTATCCACTTAGCAAAAAACACCTCTGTTTTCTTTCAAAAATTTGGATGTGTCCACATTGCGCTTTGGGGTGTTTCCTGTCGCGGGCGCTAGGCCTACCCACACAAGTGAGGTATCATTTTAATCGGGAGACTTGGGGGAACGCTGGGTGGAAGGAAATTTGTGGCTCCTCTCAGATTCCAGAACTTTCTGCCACAGAAATGTGAGGAACATGTTTTTAGCCAAATTTTGAGGTTCGCAAAGGATTCTGGGTAACAGAACCTGGTCCGAGCCCCGCAAGTCACCCCATCTTGGTCTCCCCTAGGTCTCTAGTTTTCAGAAATGCACAGGTTTGGTAGGTTTCCCTAGGTGCCGGCTGAGCTAGAGGCCAAAATCTACAGGTATCCACTTCGCAAAAAACACCTCTGTTTTCTTTCAAAAATTTGGATGTGTCCACGTTGCGCTTTGGGGCGTTTCCTGTCGCGGGCGCTAGGCCTACCCACACAAGTAAGGTATCATTTTTATAGGGAGACTTGGGGGAACGCTGGGTGAAAGGAAATCTGTGGCTCCTCTCAGATTCCAGAACTTTGTGCCACAGAAATGTGAGGAACATGTGTTTTTTTAGCCAAATTTTGAGATTTGCAAAGGATTCTGGGTAACAGAACCTGGTCTGAGCCCCGCAAGTCACCCCATCTTGGATTCCCCTAGGTCTCTAGTTTTCAGAAATGCACAGGTTTGGTAGGTTTCCCTAAGTGCCGGCTGAGCTAGAGACGAAAATCTACAGGTAGGCACTTCGCAAAAAACACCTCTGTTTTCTTTCAAAAATTTGGATGTGTCCATGTTGCGCTTTGGGGCCTTTCCTGTCGCGGGCGCTAGGCCTACCCACCCAAGTGAGGTATCATTTTTATAGGGAGACTTGGGGGAATGCTGGGTGGAAGGAAATTTGAGGCTCCTCTCAGATTCCAGAACTTTCTGCCACAGAAATGTGAGGAACATGTTTTTTTTAGCCAAATTTTGAGGTTTGCAAAGGATTCTGGGTAACAGAACCTGGTCCGAGCCCCGCAAGTCACCCCATCTTGGATTCCCCTAGGTCTCTAGTTTTCAGAAATGCACCGGTTTGTTAGGTTTCACTAGGTGCCGGCTGAGCTCAAGGCCAAAATCTACAGGTAGGCACTTCGCAAAAAACACCTCTGTTTTCTTTCAAAAATTTGGATATGTCCACGTTGCGCTTTAGGGTGTTTCCTGTCGCGGGCGCTAGGCCTACCCACACAAGTGAGGTATCATTTTAATCGGGAGACTTGGGGGAACGCTGGGTGGAAGGAAATTTGTGGCTCCTCTCAGATTCCAGAACTTTCTGCCACAGAAATGTGAGGAACATGTTTTTAGCCAAATTTTTGAGGTTCGCAAAGGATTCTGGGTAACAGAACCTGGTCCGAGTCCCGCAAGTCACCCCATCTTGGTCTCCCCTAGGTCTCTAGTTTTCAGAAATGCACAGGTTTGGTAGGTTTCCCTAGGTGCCGGCTGAGCTAGAGACCAAAATCTACAGGTATCCACTTCGCAAAAAACACCTCTGTTTTCTTTCAAAAATTTGGATGTGTCCACATTGCGCTTTGGGGTGTTTCCTGTCGCGGGCGCTAGGCCTACCCACACAAGTGAGGTATCATTTTAATCGGGAGACTTGGGGGAACGCTGGGTGGAAGGAAATTTGTGGCTCCTCTCAGATTCCAGAACTTTCTGCCACAGAAATGTGAGGAACATGTTTTTAGCCAAATTTTGAGGTTCGCAAAGGATTCTGGGTAACAGAACCTGGTCCGAGCCCCGCAAGTCACCCCATCTTGGTCTCCCCTAGGTCTCTAGTTTTCAGAAATGCACAGGTTTGGTAGGTTTCCCTAGGTGCCGGCTGAGCTAGAGGCCAAAATCTACAGGTATCCACTTCGCAAAAAACACCTCTGTTTTCTTTCAAAAATTTGGATGTGTCCACGTTGCGCTTTGGGGCGTTTCCTGTCGCGGGCGGTAGGCCTACCCACACAAGTGAGGTATCATTTTTATCGGGAGACTTGAGGGAATGCTGGGTGGGAGGATATTTGTGGCTCCTCCCAGATTCCAGAACTTTCTGCCACAGAAATGTGAGGAACATGTGTTTTTTTAGCCAAATTTTGAGGTTCGCAAAGGATTCTGGGTAACAGAAGCTGGTCCGAGCCCCGCAAGTCACCCCATCTTTGATTGCCCTAGGTCTCTAGTTTTCAGAAATGCACAGGTTGGTTAGGTTTCCCTAGGTGCCGGCTGAGCTAGAGGCCAAAATCTACAGGTAGGCACTTCGCTAAAAACACCTCTGTTTTCTTTAAAATATTTGGATGTGTCCACGTTGCGCTTTGGGGCGTTTCCTGTCGCGGACGCTAGGCCTACCCACACAAGTGAGGTATCATTTTTATCGGGAGACTTGAGGGAATGCTGGGTGGAAGGATATTTGTGGCTCCTCCCAGATTCCAGAACTTTCTGCCACAGAAATGTGAGGAACATGTGTTTTTTTAGCCAAATTTTGAGGTTCGCAAAGGATTCTGGGTAACAGAACCTGGTCCGAGCCCCGCAAGTCACCCCATCTTTGATTCCCCTAGGTCTCTAGTTTTCAGAAATGCACAGGTTGGTTAGGTTTCCCTAGGTGCCGGCTGAGCTAGAGGCCAAAATCTACAGGTAGGCACTTCGCAAAAAACACCTCTGTTTTCTTTCAAAAATTTGGATATGTCCACGTTGCGCTTTAGGGTGTTTCCTGTCGCGGGCGCTAGGCCTACCCACACAAGTGAGGTATCATTTTAATCGGGAGACTTGGGGGAACGCTGGGTGGAAGGAAATTTGTGGCTCCTCTCAGATTCCAGAACTTTCTGCCACAGAAATGTGAGGAACATGTTTTTAGCCAAATTTTTGAGGTTCGCAAAGGATTCTGGGTAACAGAACCTGGTCCGAGTCCCGCAAGTCACCCCATCTTGGTCTCCCCTAGGTCTCTAGTTTTCAGAAATGCACAGGTTTGGTAGGTTTCCCTAGGTGCCGGCTGAGCTAGAGGCCAAAATCTACAGGTATCCACTTCGCAAAAAACACCTCTGTTTTCTTTCAAAAATGTGGATGTGTCCACATTGCGCTTTGGGGTGTTTCCTGTCGCGGGCGCTAGGCCTACCCACACAAGTGAGGTATCATTTTAATCGGGAGACTTGGGGGAACGCTGGGTGGAAGGAAATTTGTGGCTCCTCTCAGATTCCAGAACTTTCTGCCACAGAAATGCGAGGAACATGTTTTTAGCCAAATTTTGAGGTTCGCAAAGGATTCTGGGTAACAGAACCTGGTCCGAGCCCCGCAAGTCACCCCATCTTGGTCTCCCCTAGGTCTTTAGTTTTCAGAAATGCACAGGTTTGGTAGGTTTCCCTAGGTGCCGGCTGAGCTAGAGGCCAAAATCTACAGGTATCCACTTCGCAAAAAACACCTCTGTTTTCTTTCAAAAATTTGGATGTGTCCACGTTGCGCTTTGGGGCGTTTCCTGTCGCGGGCGGTAGGCCTACCCACACAAGTGAGGTATCATTTTTATCGGGAGACTTGAGGGAATGCTGGATGGAAGGATATTTGTGGCTCCTCCCAGATTCCAGAACTTTCTGCCACAGAAATGTGAGGAACATGTGTTTTTTTAGCCAAATTTAGAGGTTCGCAAAGGATTCTGGGTAACAGAACCTGGTCCGAGCCCCGCAAGTCACCCCATCTTTGATTCCCCTAGGTCTCTAGTTTTCAGAAATGCACAGGTTGGTTAGGTTTCCCTAGGTGCCGGCTGAGCTAGAGGCCAAAATCTACAGGTAGGCACTTCGCAAAAAACACCTCTGTTTTCTTTAAAAAATTTGGATGTGTCCACGTTGCGCTTTGGGGCGTTTCCTGTCGCGGACGCTAGGCCTACCCACACAAGTGAGGTATCATTTTTATCGGGAGACTTAGGGGAACGCTGGGTGAAAGGACATTTGTGGCTCCTCTCAGATTCCAGAACTTTCTGCAACAGAAATGTGAGGAACATGTGTTTTTTAGGCCAAATTTGGAGGTTTGCAAAGGATTCTGGGTAACAGAACCTGGTCCAAGCCCCGTAAGTCACCGCATCTTGGATTCCCCTAGGTGTCTAGTTTTCAGAAATTCACAGGTGTGGTAGGTTTCCCTAGGTGCCGGCTGAGCTAGAGGCCAAAATCTACAGGTAGGCACTTCGCAAAAAACACCTCTGTTTTGTTTCAAAAATTTGGATGTGTCCACGTTGCGCTTTGGGGCGTTTCCTGTCGCGGGCGCTAGGCCTACCCACACAAGTGAGGTATCATTTTTATAGGGAGACTTGGGGGAACCCTGGGTGGAAGGAAATTTGTGGCTCCTCTCAGATTCCAGAACTTTCTGCCACAGAAATGTGAGGAACATGTGTTTTTTTAGCCAAATTTTGAGGTTGGCAAAGAATTCTGGGTAACAGAACCTGGTCCGAGCCCCGTAAGTCACCCCATCTTGGATTCCCCTAGGTCTCTAGTTTTCAGAAATGCACAGGTTTGGTAGGTTTCCCTAGGTGCCGGCTGAGCTAGAGGCCAAAATCTACAGGTAGGCACTTCGCAAAAAACTCCTCTGTTTTCTTTCAAAAATGTGGATGTGTCCACGTTGCGCTTTGGGGCGTTTCCTGTCGCGGGCGCTATGCCTACCCACACAAGTGAGGTATCATTTTTATCGGGAGACTTGGGGGAACGCTGCGTAGAAGGAAATTTCTGCCACAGAAATGTGAGGAACATGTGTTTTTTTATCCAAATTTTGAGGTGCGCAAAGGATTCTGGGTAACAGAACCTGGTCCGAGCCCCGCAAGTCACCCCATCTTGGATTCCCCTAGGTCTCTAGTTTTCAGAAATGCACAGGTTTGGTAGGTTTCCCTAGGTGCCGGCTGAGCTAGAGGCCAAAATCTACAGGTAGGCACTTCGCAAAAAAAATCCTCTGTTTTCTTTCAAAAATTTGGATTTGTCCACGTTGCTCTTTGGGGCATTTCCTGTTGCAGGCGCTAGGCCTACCCACACAAGTGAGGTATCATTTTTATCGGGAGACTTGGGGGAACGCTGGGAGAAAGGTAATTTGTTGCTCCTCTCAGATTCCAGAACTTTCTGCCACAGAAATGTGAGGAACATGTGTTTTTTTATCCAAATTTTGAGGTTTGCAAAGGATTCTGGGTAACAGAACCTGGTCCGAGCCCCGCAAGTCACCCCATCTTGGATTCCCCTAGGTCTCTAGTTTTCAGAAATGCACAGGTTTGGTAGGTTTCCCTAGGTGCCGGCTGAGCTAGAGGCCAAAATCTACAGGCAGGAACTTCGCAAAAAAAATCCTCTGTTTTCTTTCAAAAATTTGGATTTGTCCACGTTGCTCTTTGGGGCATTTCCTGTTGCAGGCGCTAGGCCTACCCACACAAGTGAGGTATCATTTTTATCGGGAGACTTGGGGGAACGCTGGGAGAAAGGTAATTTGTTGCTCCTCTCAGATTCCAGAACTTTCTGCCACAGAAATGTGAGGAACATGTGTTTTTTTAACCAAATTTTGAGGTTTGCAAAGGATTCTGGGTAACAGAACCTGGTCCGAGCCCCACAGTCACCCCATCTTGGATTCCCCAAGGTCTCTATTTTTCAGAAATGTACAGGTTTGGTAGGTTTCCCTAGGTGCCGGCTGAGCTAGAGGCCAAAATCTACAGGTAGGCACTTCGCAAAAAACACCTCTGTTTTCTTTCAAAAATTTGGTTGTGTCCACGTTGCGCTTTGGGCCGTTTCCTGTCGCGGGCGCTAGGCCTACCCACACAAGTAAGGTATCATTTTTATAGGGAGACTTGGGGGAACGCTGGGTGAAAGGAAATTTGTGGCTCCTCTCAGATTCCAGAACTTTCTGCCACAGAAATGTGAGGAACATGTGTTTTTTTAGCCAAATTTTGAGGTTTGCAAAAGATTCTGGGTAACAGAACCTGGTCCGAGCCCCGCAAGTCACCCCATCTGGATTCCTTTAGGTCTCTAGTTTTCAGAAATGCACAGGTTTGGTAGGTTTCCCTAGGTGCCGTCTGAGCTAGAGGCCAAAATCTACAGGTAGGCACTTCGCAAAAAACACCTCTGTTTTCTTTCAAAAATTTGGATATGTCCACGTTGCGCTTTGGGGCGTTTCCTGTCACGGGCGCTAGGCCTACCCACACAAGTGAGGGATCATTTTTATCGGGAGACTTGGGGGAACGCTGGGTGGAAGGAAATTTGTGGCTCCTCTCAGATTCCTGAACTTTCTGCCACAGAAATGTGAGGAACATGTGTTTTTTTTAGCCAAATTTTGAGGTTTGCAAAGGATTCTGGGTAACAGAACCTGGTCCGAGCCCGCAAGTCACCCCATCTTGAATTCCTCTAGGTCTCTAGTTTTCAGAAATGCACAGGTTTGGTAGGTTTCCCTAGGTGCCGGCTGAGCTAGAGGCCAAAATCTACAGGTAGGCACTTCGCAAAAAACACCTCTGTTTTCTTTCAAAAATTTGGATATGTCCACGTTACGCTTTGGGGCGTTTCCTGTCGTGGGCGCTAGGCCTACCCACACAAGTGAGGTATCATTTTTATCGGGAGACTTGGGGGAACGCTGGGTGAAAGGAAATTTGTGGTTCCTCTCAGATTCCAGAACTTTCTGCCACAGAAATGTGAGGCACATGTGTTTTTTTAGCCAAATTTTGAGGTTTGCAAAGGATTCTGGGTAACAGAACCTGGTCCGAGCCCCGCAAGTCACCCCATCTTGGATTCCCCTAGGTGTCTAGTTTTCAGAAATGCACAGGTTTGGTAGGTTTCTCTAGGTGCCGGCTGAGCTAGAGGTCAAAATCTACAGGTAGGTACCTCGCAAAAAACACCTCTGTTTTCTTTAAAAAATTTGGATGTGTCCACGTTGCGCTTTGGGGAGTTTCCTGTCACGGGCGCTAGGCCTACCCATAAAAGTGAGGTATCATTTTAATCGGGAGACTTAGGGGAACGCTGGGTGGAAGGAAATTTGTGGCTCCTCTCAGATTCCTGAACTTTCTGCCACAGAAATGTGAGGAACATGTTTTTTTTAGCCAAATTTTGAGGTTTGCAAAGGATTCTGGGTAACAGAACCTGGTCCGAGCCCCGCAACTCACCCCATCTTGGATTCCCCTAGGTCTCTAGTTTTCAGAAATGCACGGGTTTGTTAGGTTTCCCTAGGTGCCGGCTGAGCTCGAGGCCAAAATCTACAGGTAGGCACTTCGCAAAAAACACCTCTGTTTTCTTTCAAAAATTTTGATGTGTCCACGTTGCGCTTTGGGGTGTTTCCTGTCGCGGGCGCTAGGCCTACCCACACAAGTGAGGTATCATTTTAATCGGGAGACTTGGGGGAACACTGGGTGGAAGGAAATTTGTGGCTCCTCTCAGATTCCAGAACTTTCTGCCACAGAAATGTGAGGAACATGTTTTTAGCCAAATTTTGAGGTTCGCAAAGGATTCTGGGTAACAGAACCTGGTCCGAGCCCCGCAAGTCACCCCATCTTTGTTTCCCCTAGGTCTCTAGTTTTCAGAAATGCACAGGTTTGGTAGGTTTCCCTAGGTGCCGGCTGAGCTAGAGGCCAAAATCTACAGGTATCCACTTCGCAAAAAACACCTCTGTTTTCTTTCAAAAATTTGGATATGTCCACGTTACGCTTTGGGGCGTTTCCTGTCGTGGGCGCTAGGCCTACCCACACAAGTGAGGTATCATTTTTATCGGGAGACTTGGGGGAACGCTGGGTGAAAGGAAATTTGTGGTTCCTCTCAGATTCCAGAACTTTCTGCCACAGAAATGTGAGGCACATGTGTTTTTTTAGCCAAATTTTGAGGTTTGCAAAGGATTCTGGGTAACAGAACCTGGTCCGAGCCCCGCAAGTCACCCCATCTTGGATTCCCCTAGGTGTCTAGTTTTCAGAAATGCACAGGTTTGGTAGGTTTCTCTAGGTGCCGGCTGAGCTAGAGGTCAAAATCTACAGGTAGGTACCTCGCAAAAAACACCTCTGTTTTCTTTCAAAAATTTGGATGTGTCCACGTTGCGCTTTGGGGAGTTTCCTGTCACGGGCGCTAGGCCTACCCATAAAAGTGAGGTATCATTTTAATCGGGAGACTTAGGGGAACGCTGGGTGGAAGGAAATTTGTGGCTCCTCTCAGATTCCTGAACTTTCTGCCACAGAAATGTGAGGAACATGTGTTTTTTTTAGCCAAATTTTGAGATTTGCAAAGGATTCTGGGTAACAGAACCTGGTCCGAGCCCCGCAAGTCACCCCATCTTGGATTCCCCTAGGTCTCTAGTTTTCAGAAATGCACAGGTTTTGTAGGTTTCCCTAGGTGCCGGCTGAGCTAGAGGCCAAAATCTACAGGTAGGCACTTCGCAAAAAACACCTCTGTTTTCTTTCAAAAATTTGGATGTGTCCATGTTGCGCTTTGGGGCCTTTCCTGTCGCGGGCGCTAGGCCTACCCACCCAAGTGAGGTATCATTTTTATCGGGAGACTTGGGGGAATGCTGGGTGGAAGGAAATTTGAGGCTCCTCTCAGATTCCAGAACTTTCTGCCACAGAAATGTGAGGAACATGTTTTTTTTAGCCAAATTTTGAGGTTTGCAAAGGATTCTGGGTAACAGAACCTGGTCCGAGCCCCGCAAGTCACCCCATCTTGGATTCCCCTAGGTCTCTAGTTTTCAGAAATGCACCGGTTTGTTAGGTTTCCCTAGGTGCCGGCTGAGCTCGAGGCCAAAATCTACAGGTAGGCACTTCGCAAAAAACACCTCTGTTTTCTTTCAAAAATTTGGATGTGTCCACGTTGCGCTTTGGGGTGTTTCCTGTCGCGGGCGCTAGGCCTACCCACACAAGTGAGGTATCATTTTAATCGGGAGAGTTGGGGGAACGCTGGGTGGAAGGAAATTTGTGGCTCCTCTCAGATTCCAGAACTTTCTGCCACAGAAATGTGAGGAACATGTTTTTAGCCAAATTTTGAGGTTCACAAAGGATTCTGGGTAACAGAACCTGGTCCGAGCCCCGCAAGTCACCCCATCTTTGTTTCCCCTAGGTCTCTAGTTTTCAGAAATGCACAGGTTTGGTAGGTTTCCCTAGGTGCCGGCTGAGCTAGAGGCCAAAATCTACAGGTATCCACTTCGCAAAAAACACCTCTGTTTTCTTTCAAAAATGTGGATGTGTCCACGTTGCGCTTTGGGGCGTTTCCTGTCGTGGGCGCTAGGCCTACCCACACAAGTGAGGTATCATTTTTATCGGGAGACTTGGGGGAATGCTGGGTGGAAGGAAATTTGTGGCTCCTCTCAGATTCCAGAACTTTCTGCCACAGAAATGTGAGGAACATGTGTTTTTTTAGCCACATTTTGAGGTTCGCAAAGGATTCTTGGTAACAGAACCTGGTCCGAGCCCCGCAAGTCACCCCATCTTTGATTCCCCTAGGTCTCTAGTTTTCAGAAATGCACAGGTTTGGTAGGTTTCCCTAGGTGCCGGCTGAGCTAGAGGCCAAAATCTACAGGTAGGCACTTCGCAAAAAACACCTCTGTTTTCTTTCAAAAATTTGGATGTGTCCATGTTGCGCTTTGGGGCCTTTCCTGTCGCGGGCGCTAGGCCTACCCACCCAAGTGAGGTATCATTTTTATCGGGAGACTTGGGGGAATGCTGGGTGGAAGGAAATTTGAGGCTCCTCTCAGATTCCAGAACTTTCTGCCACAGAAATGTGAGGAACATGTTTTTAGCCAAATTTTGAGGTTCGCAAAGGATTCTGGGTAACAGAACCTGGTCCGAGCCCCGCAAGTCACCCCATCTTTGTTTCCCCTAGGTCTCTAGTTTTCAGAAATGCACAGGTTTGGTAGGTTTCCCTAGGTGCCGGCTGAGCTAGAGGCCAAAATCTACAGGTATCCACTTCGCAAAAAACACCTCTGTTTTCTTTCAAAAATTTGGATATGTCCACGTTACGCTTTGGGGCGTTTCCTGTCGTGGGCGCTAGGCCTACCCACACAAGTGAGGTATCATTTTTATCGGGAGACTTGGGGGAACGCTGGGTGAAAGGAAATTTGTGGTTCCTCTCAGATTCCAGAACTTTCTGCCACAGAAATGTGAGGCACATGTGTTTTTTTAGCCAAATTTTGAGGTTTGCAAAGGATTCTGGGTAACAGAACCTGGTCCGAGCCCCGCAAGTCACCCCATCTTGGATTCCCCTAGGTGTCTAGTTTTCAGAAATGCACAGGTTTGGTAGGTTTCTCTAGGTGCCGGCTGAGCTAGAGGTCAAAATCTACAGGTAGGTACCTCGCAAAAAACACCTCTGTTTTCTTTCAAAAATTTGGATGTGTCCACGTTGCGCTTTGGGGAGTTTCCTGTCACGGGCGCTAGGCCTACCCATAAAAGTGAGGTATCATTTTAATCGGGAGACTTAGGGGAACGCTGGGTGGAAGGAAATTTGTGGCTCCTCTCAGATTCCTGAACTTTCTGCCACAGAAATGTGAGGAACATGTGTTTTTTTTAGCCAAATTTTGAGGTTTGCAAAGGATTCTGGGTAACAGAACCTGGTCCGAGCCCGCAAGTCACCCCATCTTGAATTCCTCTAGGTCTCTAGTTTTCAGAAATGCACAGGTTTGGTAGGTTTCCCTAGGTGCCGGCTGAGCTAGAGGCCAAAATCTACAGGTAGGCACTTCGCAAAAAACACCTCTGTTTTCTTTCAAAAATTTGGATATGTCCACGTTACGCTTTGGGGCGTTTCCTGTCGTGGGCGCTAGGCCTACCCACACAAGTGAGGTATCATTTTTATCGGGAGACTTGGGGGAACGCTGGGTGGAAGGAAATTTGAGGCTCCTCTCAGATTCCAGAACTTTCTGCCACAGAAATGTGAGGAACATGTTTTTTTTAGCCAAATTTTGAGGTTTGCAAAGGATTCTGGGTAACAGAACCTGGTCCGAGCCCCGCAAGTCACCCCATCTTGGATTCCCCTAGGTCTCTAGTTTTCAGAAATGCACCGGTTTGTTAGGTTTCCCTAGGTGCCGGCTGAGCTCGAGGCCAAAATCTACAGGTAGGCACTTCGCAAAAAACACCTCTGTTTTCTTTCAAAAATTTGGATGTGTCCACGTTGCGCTTTGGGGTGTTTCCTGTCGCGGGCGCTAAGCCTACCCACACAAGTGAGGTATCATTTTAATCGGGAGAGTTGGGGGAACGCTGGGTGGAAGGAAATTTGTGGCTCCTCTCAGATTCCAGAACTTTCTGCCACAGAAATGTGAGGAACATGTTTTTAGCCAAATTTTGAGGTTCGCAAAGGATTCTGGGTAACAGAACCTGGTCCGAGCCCCGCAAGTCACCCCATCTTTGTTTCCCCTAGGTCTCTAGTTTTCAGAAATGCACAGGTTTGGTAGGTTTCCCTAGGTGCCGGCTGAGCTAGAGGCCAAAATCTACAGGTATCCACTTCGCAAAAAACACCTCTGTTTTCTTTCAAAAATTTGGATGTGTCCACGTTGCGCTTTGGGGCGTTTCCTGTCACGGGCGCTAGGCCTACCCACACAAGTGAGGTATCATTTTTATCGGGAGACTTGGGGGAATGCTGGGTGGAAGGAAATTTGTGGCTCCTCTCAGATTCCAGAACTTTCTGCCACAGAAATGTGAGGAACATGTGTTTTTTTAGCCACATTTTGAGGTTCGCAAAGGATTCTTGGTAACAGAACCTGGTCCGAGCCCCGCAAGTCACCCCATCTTTGATTCCCCTAGGTCTCTAGTTTTCAGAAATGCACAGGTTTGGTAGGTTTCCCTAGGTGCCGGCTGAGCTAGAGGCCAAAATCTACAGGTAGGCACTTCGCAAAAAACACCTCTGTTTTCTTTCAAAAATTTGGATGTGTCCATGTTGCGCTTTGGGGCCTTTCCTGTCGCGGGCGCTAGGCCTACCCACCCAAGTGAGGTATCATTTTTATCGGGAGACTTGGGGGAATGCTGGGTGGAAGGAAATTTGAGGCTCCTCTCAGATTCCAGAACTTTCTGCCACAGAAATGTGAGGAACATGTTTTTTTTAGCCAAATTTTGAGGTTAGCAAAGGATTCTGGGTAACAGAACCTGGTCCGAGCCCCGCAAGTCACCCCATCTTGGATTCCCCTAGGTCTCTAGTTTTCAGAAATGCACCGGTTTGTTAGGTTTCCCTAGGTGCCGGCTGAGCTCGAGGCCAAAATCTACAGGTAGGCACTTCGCAAAAAACACCTCTGTTTTCTTTAAAAAATTTAGATGTGTCCACGTTGCGCTTTGGGGTGTTTCCTGTCGCGGGCGCTAGGCCTACCCACACAAGTGAGGTATCATTTTAATCAGGAGACTTGGGGGAACGCTGGGTGGAAGGAAATTTGTGGCTCCTCTCAGATTCCAGAACTTTCTGCCACAGAAATGTGAGGAACATGTTTTTAGCCAAATTTTGAGGTTCGCAAAGGATTCTGGGTAACAGAACCTGGTCCGAGCCCCGCAAGTCACCCCATCTTTGTTTCCCCTAGGTCTCTAGTTTTCAGAAATGCACAGGTTTGGTAGGTTTCCCTAGGTGCCGGCTGAGCTAGAGGCCAAAATCTACAGGTATCCACTTCGCAAAAAACACCTCTGTTTTCTTTCAAAAATTTGGATATGTCCACGTTACGCTTTGGGGCGTTTCCTGTCGTGGGCGCTAGGCCTACCCACACAAGTGAGGTATCATTTTTATCGGGAGACTTGGGGGAACGCTGGGTGAAAGGAAATTTGTGGTTCCTCTCAGATTCCTGAACTTTCTGCCACAGAAATGTGAGGCACATGTGTTTTTTTAGCCAAATTTTGAGGTTTGCAAAGGATTCTGGGTAACAGAACCTGGTCCGAGCCCCGCAAGTCATCCCATCTTGGATTCCCCTAGGTGTCTAGTTTTCAGAAATGCACAGGTTTGGTAGGTTTCTCTAGGTGCCGGCTGAGCTAGAGGTCAAAATCTACAGGTAGGTACCTCACAAAAAACACCTCTGTTTTCTTTCAAAAATTTGGATGTGTCCACGTTGCGCTTTGGGGAGTTTCCTGTCACGGGCGCTAGGCCTACCCATAAAAGTGAGGTATCATTTTAATCGGGAGACTTAGGGGAACGCTGGGTGGAAGGAAATTTGTGGCTCCTCTCAGATTCCTGAACTTTCTGCCACAGAAATGTGAGGAACATGTGTTTTTTTTAGCCAAATTTTGAGATTTGCAAAGGATTCTGGGTAACAGAATCTGGTCCGAGCCCCGCAAGTCACCCCATCTTGGATTCCCCTAGGTCTCTAGTTTTCAGAAATGCACAGGTTTGGTAGGTTTCCCTAGGTGCCGGCTGAGCTAGAGGCCAAAATCTACAGGTAGGCACTTCGCAAAAAACACCTCTGTTTTCTTTCAAAAATTTGGATGTGTCCATGTTGCGCTTTGGGGCCTTTCCTGTCGCGGGCGCTAGGCCTACCCACCCAAGTGAGGTATCATTTTTATCGGGAGACTTGGGGGAATGCTGGGTGGAAGGAAATTTGAGGCTCCTCTCAGATTCCAGAACTTTCTGCCACAGAAATGTGAGGAACATGTTTTTTTTAGCCAAATTTTGAGGTTTGCAAAGGATTCTGGGTAACAGAACCTGGTCCGAGCCCCGCTAGTCACCCCATCTTGGATTCCCCTAGGTCTCTAGTTTTCAGAAATGCACCGGTTTGTTAGGTTTCCCTAGGTGCCGGCTGAGCTCGAGGCCAAAATCTACAGGTAGGCACTTCGCAAAAAACACCTCTGTTTTCTTTCAAAAATTTGGATGTGTCCACGTTGCGCTTTGGGGTGTTTCCTGTCGCGGGCGCTAGGCCTACCCACACAAGTGAGGTATCATTTTAATCGGGAGACTTGGGGGAACGCTGGGTGGAAGGAAATTTGTGGCTCCTCTCAGATTCCAGAACTTTCTGCCACAGAAATGTGAGGAACATGTTTTTAGCCAAATTTTGAGGTTCGCAAAGGATTCTGGGTAACAGAACCTGGTCCGAGCCCCGCAAGTCACCCCATCTTTGTTTCCTCTAGGTCTCTAGTTTTCAGAAATGCACAGGTTTGGTAGGTTTCCCTAGGTGCCGGATGAGCTAGAGGCCAAAATCTACAGGTATCCACTTCGCAAAAAACACCTCTGTTTTCTTTCAAAAATTTGGATGTGTCCACGTTGCGCTTTGGGGCGTTTCCTGTCGCGGGCGCTAGGCCTACCCACACAAGTGAGGTATCATTTTTATCGGGAGACTTGGGGGAATGCTGGGTGGAAGGAAATTTGTGGCTCCTCTCAGATTCCAGAACTTTCTGCCACAGAAATGTGAGGAACATGTGTTTTTTTAGCCACATTTTGAGGTTCGCAAAGGATTCTTGGTAACAGAACCTGGTTCGAGCCCCGCAAGTCACCCCATCTTTGATTCCCCTAGGTCTCTAGTTTTCAGAAATGCACAGGTTGGTTAGGTTTCCCTAGGTGCCGGCTGAGCTAGAGGCCAAAATCTACAGGTAGGCACTTCGCAAAAAACACCTCTGTTTTCTTTAAAAAATTTGGATGTGTCCACGTTGCGCTTTGGGGCGTTTCCTGTCGCGGGCGCTAGGCCTACCCACACAAGTGAGGTATCATTTTTATCGGGAGACTTGGGGGAACGCTGGGTGAAAGGAAATTTGTGGCTCCTCTCAGATTCCAGAACTTTCTGCCACAGAAATGTGAGGAACATGTGTTTTTTTTGCCAAATTTTGAGGTTCGCAAAGGATTCTGGGTAACAGAACCTGGTCCGAGCCCCGTAAGTCACCCCATCTTGGATTCCCCTAGGTGTCTAGTTTTCAGAAATGCACAGGTGTGGTAGGTTTCCCTAGGTGCCGGCTGAGCTAGAGGCCAAAATCTACAGGTAGGCACTTCGCAAAAAACACCTCTGTTTTCTTTCAAAAATTTGGATGTGCCACGTTGCGCTTTGGCGCGTTTCCTGTCGCGGGCGCTAGGCCTACCCACACAAGTGAGGTATCATTTTTATAGGGAGACTTGGGGGAACCCTGGGTGGAAGGAAATTTGTGGCTCCTCTCAGATTCCAGAACTTTCTGCCACAGAAATGTGAGGAACATGAGTTTTTTTAGCCAAATTTTGAGGTTCACAAAGGATTCTGGGTAACAGAACCTGGTCCGAGCCCCGTAAGTCACCCCATCTTGGATTCCCCTGGGTCTCTAGTTTTCAGAAATGCACAGGTTTGGTAGGTTTCCCTAGGTGCCGGCTGAGCTAGAGGCCAAAATCTACAGGTAGGCACTTCGCAAAAAACACCTCTGTTTTGTTTAAAAAATTTGGATGTGTCCACGTTGCGCTTTGGGGCGTTTCCTGTCGCGGGCGCTATGCCTACCCACACAAGTGAGGTATGATTTTTATCGGGAGACTTGGGGGAACGCTGCGTACAAGGAAATTTGTGGCTTCTCTCAGATTCCAGAAATTTCTGCCACAGAAATGTGAGGAACATGTGTTTTTTTAGCCAAATTTTGAGGTTTGCAAAGGATTCTGGGTAACAGAACCTGGTCCGAGCCCCGCAAGTCACCCCATCTTGGATTCCCCTAGGTGTCTAGTTTTCAGAAATGCACAGGTTTGGTAGGTTTCCCTGGGTGCCGGCTGAGCTAGAGGTCAAAATCTACAGGTAGGTACCTCGCAAAAAACACCTCTGTTTTCTTTCAAAAATTTGGATGTGTCCACGTTGCGCTTTGGGGAGTTTCCTGTCACGGGAGCCAGGCCTACCCACAAAAGTGAGGTATCATTTTAATCGGGAGACTTGGGGGAACGCTGGGTGGAAGGAAATTTGTGGCTCCTCTCAGATTCCGGAACTTTCTGCCACAGAAATGTGAGGAACATGTGTTTTTTTTAGCCAAATTTTGAGGTTTGCAAAGGATTCTGGGTAACAGAACCTGGTCCGAGCCCCGCAAGTCACCCCATCTTGAATTCCTCTAGGTCTCTAGTTTTCAGAAATGCACAGGTTTGGTAGGTTTCCCTAGGTGAAGGCTGAGCTAGAGGCCAAAATCTACAGGTAGGCACTTCGCAAAAAACACCTCTGTTTTCTTTCAAAAATTTGGATATGTCCACGTTACGCTTTGGGGCGTTTCCTGTCACGGGCGCTAGGCCCACCCACACAAGTGAGGTATCATTTTTATCGGGAGACTTGGGGGAACGCTGGGTGAAAGGAAATTTGTGGTTCCTCTTAGATTCATGAACTTTCTGCCACAGAAATGTGAGGCACATGTGTTTTTTCAGCCAAATTTTGAGGTTTGCAAAGGATTCTGGGTGACAGAACCTGGTCCGAGCCCCGCAAGTCACCCCATCTTGGATTCCCCTAGGTGTCTAGTTTTCAGAAATGCACAGGTTTGGTAGGTTTCTCTAGGTGCCGGCTGAGCTAGAGGTCAAAATCTACAGGTAGGTACCTCGCAAAAAACACCTCTGTTTTCTTTCAAAAATTTGGATGTGTCCACGTTGCGCTTTGGGGAGTTTCCTGTCACGGGCGCTAGGCCTACCCACAAAAGTGAGGTATCATTTTAATCGGGAGACTTAGGGGAACGCTGGGTGGAAGGAAATTTGTGGCTCCTCTCAGATTCCTGAACTTTCTGCCACAGAAATGTGTGGAACATGTGTTTTTTTTAGCCAAATTTTGAGATTTGCAAAGGATTCTGGGTAACAGAACCTGGTCCGAGCCCCGCAAGTCACCCCATCTTGGATTCCCCTAGGTCTCTAGTTTTCAGAAATGCACCGGTTTGTTAGGTTTCCCTAGGTGCCGCCTGAGCTCAAGGCCAAAATCTACAGGTAGGCACTTCGCAAAAAACACCTCTGTTTTCTTTCAAAAATTTGGATATGTCCACGTTGCGCTTTGGGGTGTTTCCTGTCGCGGGCGCTAGGCCTACCCACACAAGTGAGGTATCATTTTAATCGGGAGACTTGGGGGAACGCTGGGTGGAAGGAAATTTGTGGCTCCTCTCAGATTCCAGAACTTTCTGCCACAGAAATGTGAGGAACATGTTTTTAGCCGAATTTTGAGGTTCGCAAAGGATTCTGGGTAACAGAACCTGGTCCGAGTCCCGCAAGTCACCCCATCTTGGTCTCCCCTAGGTCTCTAGTTTTCAGAAATGCACAGGTTTGGAAGGTTTCCCTAGGTGCCGGCTGAGCTAGAGGCCAAAATCTACAGGTATCCACTTTGCAAAAAACACCTCTGTTTTCTTTCAAAAATTTGGATGTGTCCACGTTGCGCTTTGGGGTGTTTCCTGTCGCGGGCGCTAGGCCTACCCACACAAGTGAGGTATCATTTTAATCGGGAGACTTGGGGGAACGCTGGGTGGAAGGAAATTTGTGGCTCCTCTCAGATTCCAGAACTTTCTGCCACAGAAATGTGAGGAACATGTTTTTAGCCAAATTTTGAGGTTCGCAAAGGATTCTGGGTAACAGAACCTGGTCCGAGCCCCGCAAGTCACCCCATCTTGGTCTCCCCTAGGTCTCTAGTTTTCAGAAATGCACAGGTTTGGTAGGTTTCACTAGGTGCCGGCTGAGCTAGAGGCCAAAATCTACAGGTATCCACTTCGCAAAAAACACCTCTGTTTTCTTTCAAAAATTTGGATGTGTCCACGTTGCGCTTTGGGGCGTTTCCTGTCGCGGGCAGTAGTCCTACCCACACAAGTGAGGTATCATTTTTATCGGGAGACTTGAGGGAATGCTGGGTGGAAGGATATTTGTGGCTCCTCCCAGATTCCAGAACTTTCTGCCACAGAAATGTGAGGAACATGTGTTTTTTTAGCCAAATTTTGAGGTTCGCAAAGGATTCTGGGTAACAGAACCTGGTCCGAGCCCCGCAAGTCACCCCATCTTTGATTCCCCTAGGTCTCTAGTTTTCAGAAATGCACAGGTTTGGTAGGTTTCCCTAGGTGCCGGCTGAGCTAGAGGCCAAAATCTACAGGTAGGCACTTCGCAAAAAACACCTCTGTTTTCTTTCAAAAATTTGGATATGTCCACGTTGCGCTTTGGGGCGTTTCCTGTCACGGGCGCTAGGCCTACCCACACAAGTGAGGGATCATTTTTATCGGGAGACTTGGGGGAACGCTGGGTGGAAGGAAATTTGTGGCTCCTCTCAGATTCCTGAACTTTCTGCCACAGAAATGTGAGGAACATGTGTTTTTTTTAGCCAAATTTTGAGGTTTGCAAAGGATTCTGGGTAACAGAACATGGTCCGAGCCCGCAAGTCACCCCATCTTGAATTCCTCTAGGTCTCTAGTTTTCAGAAATGCACAGGTTTGGTAGGTTTCCCTAGGTGCCGGCTGAGCTAGAGGCCAAAATCTACAGGTAGGCACTTCGCAAAAAACACCTCTGTTTTCTTTCAAAAATTTGGATATGTCCACGTTACGCTTTGGGGCGTTTCCTGTCGTGGGCGCTAGGCCTACCCACACAAGTGAGGTATCATTTTTATCGGGAGACTTGGGGGAACGCTGGGTGAAAGGAAATTTGTGGTTCCTCTCAGATTCCAGAACTTTCTGCCACAGAAATGTGAGGCACATGTGTTTTTTTAGCCAAATTTTGAGGTTTGCAAAGGATTCTGGGTAACAGAACCTGGTCCGAGCCCCGCAAGTCACCCCATCTTGGATTCCCCTAGGTGTCTAGTTTTCAGAAATGCACAGGTTTGGTAGGTTTCTCTAGGTGCCGGCTGAGCTAGAGGTCAAAATCTACAGGTAGGTACCTCGCAAAAAACACCTCTGTTTTCTTTCAAAAATTTGGATGTGTCCACGTTGCGCTTTGGGGAGTTTCCTGTCACGGGCGCTAGGCCTACCCATAAAAGTGAGGTATCATTTTAATCGGGAGACTTAGGGGAACGCTGGGTGGAAGGAAATTTGTGGCTCCTCTCAGATTCCTGAACTTTCTGCCACAGAAATGTGAGGAACATGTGTTTTTTTTAGCCAAATTTTGAGATTTGCAAAGGATTCTGGGTAACAGAACCTGGTCCGAGCCCCGCAAGTCACCCCATCTTGGATTCCCCTAGGTCTCTAGTTTTCAGAAATGCACAGGTTTGGTAGGTTTCCCTAGGTGCCGGCTGAGCTAGAGGCCAAAATCTACAGGTAGGCACTTCGCAAAAAACACCTCTGTTTTCTTTCAAAAATTTGGATGTGTCCATGTTGCGCTTTGGGGCCTTTCCTGTCGCGGGCGCTAGGCCTACCCACCCAAGTGAGGTATCATTTTTATCGGGAGACTTGGGGGAATGCTGGGTGGAAGGAAATTTGAGGCTCCTCTCAGATTCCAGAACTTTCTGCCACAGAAATGTGAGGAACATGTTTTTTTTAGCCAAATTTTGAGGTTTGCAAAGGATTCTGGGTAACAGAACCTGGTCCGAGCCCCGCAAGTCACCCCATCTTGGATTCCCCTAGGTCTCTAGTTTTCAGAAATGCACCGGTTTGTTAGGTTTCCCTAGGTGCCGGCTGAGCTCGAGGCCAAAATCTACAGGTAGGCACTTCGCAAAAAACACCTCTGTTTTCTTTCAAAAATGTGGATGTGTCCATGTTGCGCTTTGGGGTGTTTCCTGTCGCGGGCGCTAGGCCTACCCACACAAGTGAGGTATCATTTTAATCGGGAGACTTGGGGGAACGCTGGGTGGAAGGAAATTTGTGGCTCCTCTCAGATTCCAGAACTTTCTGCCACAGAAATGTGAGGAACATGTTTTTAGCCAAATTTTGAGGTTCGCAAAGGATTCTGGGTAACAGAACCTGGTCCGAGCCCCGCAAGTCACCCCATCTTTGTTTCCCCTAGGTCTCTAGTTTTCAGAAATGCACAGGTTTGGTAGGTTTCCCTAGGTGCCGGCTGAGCTAGAGGCCAAAATCTACAGGTATCCACTTCGCAAAAAACACCTCTGTTTTCTTTCAAAAATTTGGATGTGTCCACGTTGCGCTTTGGGGCGTTTCCTGTCGCGGGCGCTAGGCCTACCCACACAAGTGAGGTATCATTTTTATCGGGAGACTTGGGGGAATGCTGGGTGGAAGGAAATTTGTGGCTCCTCTCAGATTCCAGAACTTTCTGCCACAGAAATGTGAGGAACATGTGTTTTTTTAGCCACATTTTGAGGTTCGCAAAGGATTCTTGGTAACAGAACCTGGTCCGAGCCCCGCAAGTCACCCCATCTTTGATTCCCCTAGGTCTCTAGTTTTCAGAAATGCACAGGTTGGTTAGGTTTCCCTAGGTGCCGGCTGAGCTAGAGGCCAAAATCTACAGGTAGGCACTTCGCAAAAAACACCTCTGTTTTCTTTAAAAAATTTGGATGTGTCCACGTTGCGCTTTGGGGCGTTTCCTGTCGCGGGCGCTAGGCCTACCCACACAAGTGAGGTATCATTTTTATCGGGAGACTTGGGGGAACGCTGGGTGAAAGGAAATTTGTGGCTCCTCTCAGATTCCAGAACTTTCTGCCACAGAAATGTGAGGAACATGTGTTTTTTTTGCCAAATTTTGAGGTTCGCAAAGGATTCTGGGTAACAGAACCTGGTCCGAGCCCCGTAAGTCACCCCATCTTGGATTCCCCTAGGTGTCTAGTTTTCAGAAATGCACAGGTGTGGTAGGTTTCCCTAGGTGCCGGCTGAGCTAGAGGCCAAAATCTACAGGTAGGCACTTCGCAAAAAACACCTCTGTTTTCTTTCAAAAATTTGGATGTGCCACGTTGCGCTTTGGCGCGTTTCCTGTCGCGGGCGCTAGGCCTACCCACACAAGTGAGGTATCATTTTTATAGGGAGACTTGGGGGAACCCTGGGTGGAAGGAAATTTGTGACTCCTCTCAGATTCCAGAACTTTCTGCCACAGAAATGTGAGGAATATGAGTTTTTTTAGCCAAATTTTGAGGTTCACAAAGGATTCTGGGTAACAGAACCTGGTCCGAGCCCCGCAAGTCACCCCATCTTGGATTCCCCTAGGTGTCTAGTTTTCAGAAATGCACAGGTTTGGTAGGTTTCCCTGGGAGCCGGCTGAGCTAGAGGTCAAAATCTACAGGTAGGTACCTCGCAAAAAACACCTCTGTTTTCTTTCAAAAATTTGGATGTGTCCACGTTGCGCTTTGGGGAGTTTCCTGTCACGGGCGCCAGGCCTACCCACAAAAGTGAGGTATCATTTTAATCGGGAGACTTGGGGGAACGCTGGGTGGAAGATAATTTGTGGCTCCTCTCAGATTCCGGAACTTTCTGCCACAGAAATGTGAGGAACATGTGTTTTTTTTAGCCAAATTTTGAGGTTTGCAAAGGATTCTGGGTAACAGAACCTGGTCCGAGCCACGCAAGTCACCCCATCTTTGATTCCCCTACGTCTCTAGTTTTCAGAAATGCACAGGTTGGTTAGGTTTCCCTAGGTGCCGGCTGAGCTAGAGGCCAAAATCTACAGGTAGGCACTTCGCAAAAAACACCTCTGTTTTCTTTCAAAAATTTGGATATGTCCACGTTGCGCTTTGGGGCGTTTCCTGTCACGGGCGCTAGGCCTACCCACACAAGTGAGGGATCATTTTTATCGGGAGACTTGGGGGAACGCTGGGTGGAAGGAAATTTGTGGCTCCTCTCAGATTCCTGAACTTTCTGCCACAGAAATGTGAGGAACATGTGTTTTTTTTAGCCAAATTTTGAGGTTTGCAAAGGATTCTGGGTAACAGAACCTGGTCCGAGCCCGCAAGTCACCCCATCTTGAATTCCTCTAGGTCTCTAGTTTTCAGAAATGCACAGGTTTGGTAGGTTTCCCTAGGTGCCGGCTGAGCTAGAGGCCAAAATCTACAGGTAGGCACTTCGCAAAAAACACCTCTGTTTTCTTTCAAAAATTTGGATATGTCCACGTTACGCTTTGGGGCATTTCCTGTCGTGGGCGCTAGGCCTACCCACACAAGTGAGGTATCATTTTTATCGGGAGACTTGGGGGAACGCTGCGTGAAAGGAAATTTGTGGTTCTCTCAGATTCCAGAACTTTCTGCCACAGAAATGTGAGGCACATGTGTTTTTTTAGCCAAATTTTGAGGTTTGCAAAGGATTCTGGGTAACAGAACCTGGTCCGAGCCCCGCAAGTCACCCCATCTTGGATTCCCCTAGGTGTCTAGTTTTCAGAAATGCACAGGTTTGGTAGGTTTCTCTAGGTGCCGGCTGAGCTAGAGGTCAAAATCTACAGGTAGGTACCTCGCAAAAAACACCTCTGTTTTCTTTCAAAAATTTGGATGTGTCCACGTTGCGCTTTGGGGAGTTTCCTGTCACGGGCGCTAGGCCTACCCATAAAAGTGAGGTATCATTTTAATCGGGAGACTTAGGGGAACGCTGGGTGGATGGAAATTTGTGGCTCCTCTCAGATTCCTGAATTTTCTGCCACAGAAATGTGAGGAACATGTGTTTTTTTTAGCCAAATTTTGAGATTTGCAAAGGATTCTGGGTAACAGAACCTGGTCCGAGCCCCGCAAGTCACCCCATCTTGGATTCCCCTAGGTCTCTAGTTTTCAGAAATGCACAGGTTTGGTAGGTTTCCCTAGGTGCCGGCTGAGCTAGAGGCCAAAATCTACAGGTAGGCACTTCGCAAAAAACACCTCTGTTTTCTTTCAAAAATTTGGATGTGTCCATGTTGCGCTTTGGGGCCTTTCCTGTCGCGGGCGCTAGGCCTACCCACCCAAGTGAGGTATCATTTTTATCGGGAGACTTGGGGGAATGCTGGGTGGAAGGAAATTTGAGGCTCCTCTCAGATTCCAGAACTTTCTGCCACAGAAATGTGAGGAACATGTTTTTTTTAGCCAAATTTTGAGGTTTGCAAAGGATTCTGGGTAACAGAACCTGGTCCGAGCCCCGCAAGTCACCCCATCTTGGATTCCCCTAGGTCTCTAGTTTTCAGAAATGCACCGGTTTGTTAGGTTTCCCTAGGTGCCGGCTGAGCTCGAGGCCAAAATCTACAGGTAGGCACTTCGCAAAAAACACCTCTGTTTTCTTTCAAAAATTTGGATGTGTCCACGTTGCGCTTTGGGGTGTTTCCTGTCGCGGGCGCTAGGCCTACCCACACAAGTGAGGTATCATTTTAATCGGGAGACTTGGGGGAACGCTGGGTGGAAGGAAATTTGTGGCTCCTCTCAGATTCCAGAACTTTCTGCCACAGAAATGTGAGGAACATGTTTTTAGCCAAATTTTGAGGTTCGCAAAGGATTCTGGGTAACAGAACCTGGTCCGAGCCCCGCAAGTCACCCCATCTTTGTTTCCCCTAGGTCTCTAGTTTTCAGAAATGCACAGGTTTGGTAGGTTTCCCTAGGTGCCGGCTGAGCTAGAGGCCAAAATCTACAGGTATCCACTTCGCAAAAAACACCTCTGTTTTCTTTCAAAAATTTGGATGTGTCCACGTTGCGCTTTGGGGCGTTTCCTGTCGCGGGCGCTAGGCCTACCCACACAAGTGAGGTATCATTTTTATCGGGAGACTTGGGGGAATGCTGGGTGGAAGGAAATTTGTGGCTCCTCTCAGATTCCAGAACTTTCTGCCACAGAAATGTGAGGAACATGTGTTTTTTTAGCCACATTTTGAGGTTCGCAAAGGATTCTTGGTAACAGAACCTGGTCCGAGCCCCGCAAGTCACCCCATCTTTGATTCCCCTAGGTCTCTAGTTTTCAGAAATGCACAGGTTGGTTAGGTTTCCCTAGGTGCCGGCTGAGCTAGAGGCCAAAATCTACAGGTAGGCACTTCGCAAAAAACACCTCTGTTTTCTTTAAAAAATTTGGATGTGTCCACGTTGCGCTTTGGGGCGTTTCCTGTCGCGGGCGCTAGGCCTACCCACACAAGTGAGGTATCATTTTTATCGGGAGACTTGGGGGAACGCTGGGTGAAAGGAAATTTGTGGCTCCTCTCAGATTCCAGAACTTTCTGCCACAGAAATGTGAGGAACATGTGTTTTTTTTGCCAAATTTTGAGGTTCGCAAAGGATTCTGGGTAACAGAACCTGGTCCGTGCCCCGTAAGTCACCCCATCTTGGATTCCCCTAGGTGTCTAGTTTTCAGAAATGCACAGGTGTGGTAGGTTTCCCTAGGTGCCGGCTGAGCTAGAGGCCAAAATCTACAGGTAGGCACTTCGCAAAAAACACCTCTGTTTTCTTTCAAAAATTTGGATGTGCCACGTTGCGCTTTGGCGCGTTTCCTGTCGCGGGCGCTAGGCCTACCCACACAAGTGAGGTATCATTTTTATAGGGAGACTTGGGGGAACCCTGGGTGGAAGGAAATTTGTGGCTCCTCTCAGATTCCAGAACTTTCTGCCACAGAAATGTGAGGAACATGAGTTTTTTTAGCCAAATTTTGAGGTTCACAAAGGATTCTGGGTAACAGAACCTGGTCCGAGCCCCGTAAGTCACCCCATCTTGGATTCCCCTGGGTCTCTAGTTTTCAGAAATGCACAGGTTTGGTAGGTTTCCCTAGGTGCCGGCTGAGCTAGAGGCCAAAATCTACAGGTAGGCACTTCGCAAAAAACACCTCTGTTTTGTTTCAAAAATTTGGATGTGTCCACGTTGCGCTTTGGGGTGTTTCCTGTCGCGGGCGCTATGCCTACCCACACAAGTGAGGTATCATTTTTATCGGGAGACTTGGGGGAACGCTGCGTAGAAGGAAATTTGTGGCTTCTCTCAGATTCCAGAAATTTCTGCCACAGAAATGTGAGGAACATGTGTTTTTTTATCCAAATTTTGAGGTGCGCAAAGGATTCTGGGTAACAGAACCTGGTCCGAGCCCCGCAAGTCACCCCATCTTGGATTCCCCTAGGTCTCTAGTTTTCAGAAATGCACAGGTTTGGTAGGTTTCCCTGGGTGCCGGCTGAGCTAGAGGTCAAAATCTACAGGTAGGAACCTCGCAAAAAACACCTCTGTTTTCTTTCAAAAATTTGGATGTGTCCACGTTGCGCTTTGGGGAGTTTCCTGTCACGGGCGCCAGGCCTACCCACAAAAGTGAGGTATCATTTTAATCGGGAGACTTGGGGGAACGCTGGGTGGAAGGAAATTTGTGGCTCCTCTCAGATTCCGGAACTTTCTGCCACAGAAATGTGAGGAACATGTGTTTTTTTAGCCAAATTTTGAGGTTTGCAAAGGATTCTGGGTAACAGAACCTGGTCCGAGCCCCGCAAGTCACCCCATCTTGGATTCCCCTAGGTCTCTAGTTTTCAGAAATGCACAGGTTTGGTAGGTTTCCCTAGGTGCCGGCTGAGCTAGAGGCCAAAATCTACAGGTAGGCACTTCGCAAAAAACACCTCTGTTTTCTTTCAAAAATTTGGATATGTCCACGTTGCGCTTTGGGGCGTTTCCTGTCGCGGGCGCTAGGCCTACCCACACAAGTGAGGTATCATTTTTATCGGGAGACTTGGGGGAACGCTGGGTGGAAGGAAATTTGTGGCTCCTCTCAGATTCCAGAACTTTCTGCCACAGAAATGTGAGGCACATGTGTTTTTTAGCCACATTTTGAGGTTTGCAAAGGATTCTGGGTAACAGAACCTGGTCCGAGCCCCGCAAGTCACCCCATCTTGGATTCCCCTAGGTGTCTAGTTTTCAGAAATGCACAGGTTTGGTAGGTTTCTCTAGGTGCCGGCTGAGCTAGAGGTCAAAATCTACAGGTAGGTACCATGCAAAAAACACCTCTGTTTTCTTTCAAAAATTTGGATGTGTCCACGTTGCGCTTTGGGGAGTTTCCTGTCACGGGCGCTAGGCCTACCCACAAAAGTGAGGTATCATTTTAATCGGGAGACTTAGGGGAACGCTGGGTGGAAGGAAATTTGTGGCTCCTCTCAGATTCCTGAACTTTCTGCCACAGAAATGTGAGGAACATGTGGTTTTTTTAGCCAAATTTTGAGATTTGCAAAGGATTCTGGGTAACAGAACCTGGTCCGAGCCCCGCAAGTCACCCCATCTTGGATTCCCCTAGGTCTCTAGTTTTCAGAAATGCACAGGTTTGGTAGGTTTCCCTAGGTGCCGGCTGAGCTAGAACCAAAATCTACAGGTAGGCACTTCGCAAAAAACACCTCTGTTTTCTTTCAAAAATGTGGATGTGTCCATGTTGCGCTTTGGGGCCTTTCCTGTCGCGGGCGCTAGGCCTACCCACCCAAGTGAGGTATCATTTTTATAGGGAGACTTGGGGGAATGCTGGGTGGAAGGAAATTTGAGGCTCCTCTCAGATTCCAGAACTTTCTGCCACAGAAATGTGAGGAACATGTTTTTTTTAGCCAAATTTTGAGGTTTGCAAAGGATTCTGGGTAACAGAACCTGGTCCGAGCCCCGCAAGTCACCCCATCTTGGATTCCCCTAGGTCTCTAGTTTTCAGAAATGCACCGGTTTGTTAGGTTTCCCTATGTGCCGGCTGAGCTCGAGGCCAAAATCTACAGGTAGGCACTTCGCAAAAAACACCTCTGTTTTCTTTCAAAAATTTGGATGTGTCCACGTTGCGCTTTGGGGTGTTTCCTGTCGCGGGCGCTAGGCCTACCCACACAAGTGAGGTATCATTTTAATCGGGAGACTTGGGGGAACGCTGGGTGGAAGGAAATTTGTGGCTCCGCTCAGATTCCAGAACTTTCTGCCACAGAAATGTGAGGAACATGTTTTTAGCCAAATTTTGAGGTTCGCAAAGGATTCTGGGTAACAGAACCTGGTCCGAGCCCCGCAAGTCACCCCATCTTGGTCTCCCCTAGGTCTCTAGTTTTCAGAAATGCACAGGTTTGGTAGGTTTCCCTAGGTGCCGGCTGAGCTAGAGGCCAAAATCTACAGGTATCCACTTCGCAAAAAACACCTCTGTTTTCTTTCAAAAATTTGGATGTGTCCACGTTGCGCTTTGGGGTGTTTCCTGTCGCGGGCGCTAGGCCTACCCACACAAGTGAGGTATCATTTTAATCAGGAGACTTGGGGGAACGCTGGGTGGAAGGAAATTTGTGGCTCCTCTCAGATTTCAGAACTTTCTGCCACAGAAATGTGAGGAACATGTTTTTAGCCAAATTTTGAGGTTCGCAAAGGATTCTGGGTAACAGAACCTGGTCCTAGCCCCGCAAGTCACCCCATCTTGGTCTCCCCTAGGTCTCTAGTTTTCAGAAATGCACAGGTTTGGTAGGTTTCCCTAGGTGCCGGCTGAGCTAGAGGCCAAAATCTACAGGTATCCACTTCGCAAAAAACACCTCTGTTTTCTTTCAAAAATTTGGATGTGTCCACGTTGCGCTTTGGGGCGTTTCCTGTCGCGGGCGCTAGGCCTACCCACACAAGTGAGGTATCATTTTTATCGGGAGACTTTAGGGAATGCTGGGTGAAAGGATATTTGTGGCTCCTCCCAGATTCCAGAACTTTCTGCCACAGAAATGTGAGGAACATGTGTTTTTTTAGCCAAATTTTGAGGTTCGGAAAGGATTCTGGGTAACAGAACCTGGTCCGAGCCCCGCAAGTCACCCCATCTTTGTTTCCCCTAGGTCTCTAGTTTTCAGAAATGCACAGGTTTGGTAGGTTTCCCTAGGTGCCGGCTGAGCTAGAGGCCAAAATCTACAGGTATCCACTTCGCAAAAAACACCTCTGTTTTCTTTAAAAAATTTGGATGTGTCCACGTTGCGCTTTGGGGCGTTTCCTGTCGCGGGCGCCAGGCCTACCCACACAAGTGAGGTATCATTTTTATCGGGAGACTTGGGGGAATGCTGGGTGGAAGGAAATTTGTGGCTCCTCTCAGATTCCAGAACTTTCTGCCACAGAAATGTGAGGAACATGTGTTTTTTTAGCCACATTTTGAGGTTCGCAAAGGATTCTTGGTAACAGAACCTGGTCCGAGCCCCGCAAGTCACCCCATCTTTGATTCCCCTAGGTCTCTAGTTTTCAGAAATGCACAGGTTGGTTAGGTTTCCCTAGGTGCCGGCTGAGCTTGAGGCCAAAATCTACAGGTAGGCACTTCGCAAAAAACACCTCTGTTTTCTTTAAAAAATGTGGATGTGTCCACGTTGCGCTTTGGGGCGTTTCCTGTCGCGGGCGCTAGGCCTACCCACACAAGTGAGGTATCATTTTTATCGGGAGACTTGGGGGAACGCTGGGTGAAAGGAAAATTGTGGCTCCTCTCAGATTCCAGAACTTTCTGCCACAGAAATGTGAGGAACATGTGTTTTTTTTGCCAAATTTTGAGGTTCGCAAAGGATTCTGGGTAACAGAACCTGGTCCGTGCCCCGTAAGTCACCCCATCTTGGATTCCCCTAGGTGTCTAGTTTTCAGAAATGCACAGGTGTGGTAGGTTTCCCTAGGTGCCGGCTGAGCTAGAGGCCAAAATCTACAGGTAGGCACTTCGCAAAAAACACCTCTGTTTTCTTTCAAAAATTTAGATGTGCCACGTTGCGCTTTGGCGCGTTTCCTGTCGCGGGCGCTAGGCCTACCCACACAAGTGAGGTATCATTTTTATAGGGAGACTTGGGGGAACCCTGGGTGGAAGGAAATTTGTGGCTCCTCTCAGATTCCAGAACTTTCTGCCACAGAAATGTGAGGAACATGAGTTTTTTTAGCCAAATTTTGAGGTTCACAAAGGATTCTGGGTAACAGAACCTGGTCCGAGCCCCGTAAGTCACCCCATCTTGGATTCCCCTGGGTCTCTTGTTTTCAGAAATGCACAGGTTTGGTAGGTTTCCCTAGGTGCCGGCTGAGCTAGAGGCCAAAATCTACAGGTAGGCACTTCGCAAAAAACACCTCTGTTTTGTTTCAAAAATTTGGATGTGTCCACGTTGCGCTTTGGGGCGTTTCCTGTCGCGGGCGCTATGCCTACCCACACAAGTGAGGTATCATTTTTATCGGGAGACTTGGGGGAACGCTGCGTAGAAGGAAATTTGTGGCTTCTCTCAGATTCCAGAAATTTCTGCCACAGAAATGTGAGGAACATGTGTTTTTTTATCCAAATTTTGAGGTGCGCAAAGGATTCTGGGTAACAGAACCTGGTCCGAGCCCCGCAAGTCACCCCATCTTGGATTCCCCTAGGTCTCTAGTTTTCAGAAATGCACAGGTTTGGTAGGTTTCCCTGGGTGCCGGCTGAGCTAGAGGTCAAAATCTACAGGTAGGTACCTCGCAAAAAACACCTCTGTTTTCTTTCAAAAATTTCGATGTGTCCACGTTGCGCTTTGGGGAGTTTCCTGTCACGGGCGCCAGGCCTACCCACAAAAGTGAGGTATCATTTTAATCGGGAGACTTGGGGGAACGCTGGGTGGAAGGAAATTTGTGGCTCCTCTCAGATTCCGGAACTTTCTGCCACAGAAATGTGAGTAACATGTGTTTTTTTTAGCCAAATTTTGAGGTTTGCAAAGGATTCTGGGTAACAGAACCTGGTCCGAGCCCCGCAAGTCACCCCATCTTGGATTCCCCTAGGTCTCTAGTTTTCAGAAATGCACAGGTTTGGTAGGTTTCCCTAGGTGCCGGCTGAGCTAGAGGCCAAAATCTACAGGTAGGCACTTCGCAAAAAACACCTCTGTTTTCTTTCAAAAATTTGGATATGTCCACGTTGCGCTTTGGGGCGTTTCCTGTCGCGGGCGCTAGGCCTACCCACACAAGTGAGGTATCATTTTTATCGGGAGACTTGGGGGAACGCTGGGTGGAAGGAAATTTGTGGCTCCTCTCAGATTCCTGAACTTTCTGCCACAGAAATGTGAGGAACATGTGTTTTTTTTAGCCAAATTTTGAGGTTTGCAAAGGATTCTGGGTAACAGAACCTGGTCCAAGCCCGCAAGTCACCCCATCTTGAATTCCTCTAGGTCTCTAGTTTTCAGAAATGCACAGGTTTGGTAGGTTTCCCTAGGTGAAGGCTGAGCTAGAGGCCAAAATCTACAGGTAGGCACTTCGCAAAAAACACCTCTGTTTTCTTTCAAAAATTTGGATATGTCCACGTTACGCTTTGGGGCGTTTCCTGTCGCGGGCGCTAGGCCCACCCACACAAGTGAGGTATCATTTTTATCGGGAGACTTGGGGGAACGCTGGGTGAAAGGAAATTTGTGGTTCCTCTTAGATTCCAGAACTTTCTGCCACAGAAATGTGAGGCACATGTGTTTTTTAGCCACATTTTGAGGTTTGCAAAGGATTCTGGGTAACAGAACCTGGTCCGAGCCCCGCCAGTCACCCCATCTTGGATTCCCCTAGGTGTCTAGTTTTCAGAAATGCACAGGTTTGGTAGGTTTCTCTAGGTGCCGGCTGAGCTAGAGGTCAAAATCTACAGGTAGGTACCTCGCAAAAAACACCTCTGTTTTCTTTCAAAAATTTGGATGTGTCCACGTTGCGCTTTGGGGAGTTTCCTGTCACGGGTGCTAGGCCTACCCACAAAAGTGAGGTATCATTTTAATCGGGAGACTTAGGGGAACGCTGGGTGGAAGGAAATTTGTGGCTCCTCTCAGATTCCTGAACTTTCTGCCACAGAAATGTGAGGAACATGTGGTTTTTTTAGCCAAATTTTGAGATTTGCAAAGGATTCTGGGTAACAGAACCTGGTCCGAGCCCCGCAAGTCACCCCATCTTGGATTCCCCTAGGTCTCTAGTTTTCAGAAATGCACAGGTTTGGTAGGTTTCCCTAGGTGCCGGCTGAGCTAGAACCAAAATCTACAGGTAGGCACTTCGCAAAAAACACCTCTGTTTTCTTTCAAAAATGTGGATGTGTCCATGTTGCGCTTTGGGGCCTTTCCTGTCGCGGGCGCTAGGCCTACCCACCCAAGTGAGGTATCATTTTTATAGGGAGACTTGGGGGAATGCTGGGTGGAAGGAAATTTGAGGCTCCTCTCAGATTCCAGAACTTTCTGCCACAGAAATGTGAGGAACATGTTTTTTTTAGCCAAATTTTGAGGTTTGCAAAGGATTCTGGGTAACAGAACCTGGTCCGAGCCCCGCAAGTCACCCCATCTTGGATTCCCCTAGGTCTCTAGTTTTCAGAAATGCACAGGTTTGGTAGGTTTCCCTAGGTGCCGGCTGAGCTAGAGGCTAAAATCTACATGTAGGCACTTCGCAAAAAACACCTCTGTTTTCTTTCAAAAATGTGGATGTGTCCACGTTGCGCTTTGGGGCCTTTCCTGTCGCGGGCGCTAGGCCTACCCACACAAGTGAGGTATCATTTTTATCGGGAGACTTGGCGGAACGCTGGGTGGAAGGAAATTTGTGGCTCCTCTCAGATTCCAGAACTTTCTACCACAGAAATGTGAGGAACATATGTTTTTTTAGCCAAATTTTGAGGTTTACAAAGGATTCTGGGTAACAGAACCTGGTCCGAGCCCCGCAAGTCACCCAATCTTGGATTACCCTAGGTCTCTAGTTTTCAGAAATGCACAGGTTTGGTAGGTTTCCCTAGGTGCCGGCTGAGCTAGAGGCCAAAATCTACAGGTAGGCACTTCGCAAAAAACACCTCTGTTTTCTTTCAAAAATTTGGATGTGTCCACGTTGCGCTTTGGGGTGTTTCCTGTCGCGGGCGCTAGGCCTACCCACACAAGTGAGGTATCATTTTAATCGGGAGACTTGGGGGAACGCTGGGTGGAAGGAAATTTGTGGCTCCTCTCAGATTCCAGAACTTTCTGCCACAGAAATGTGAGGAACATGTTTTTAGCCAAATTTTGAGGTTCGCAAAGGATTCTGGGTAACAGAACCTGGTCCGAGCCCCGCAAGTCACCCCATCTTGGTCTCCCCTAGGTCTCTAGTTTTCAGAAATGCACAGGTTTGGTAGGTTTCCCTAGGTGCCGGCTGAGCTAGAGGCCAAAATCTACAGGTATCCACTTCGCAAAAAACACCTCTGTTTTCTTTCAAAAATTTGGATGTGTCCACGTTGCGCTTTGGGGTGTTTCCTGTCGCGGGCGCTAGGCCTACCCACACAAGTGAGGTATCATTTTAATCAGGAGACTTGGGGGAACGCTGGGTGGAAGGAAATTTGTGGCTCCTCTCAGATTTCAGAACTTTCTGCCACAGAAATGTGAGGAACATGTTTTTAGCCAAATTTTGAGGTTCGCAAAGGATTCTGGGTAACAGAACCTGGTCCGAGCCCCGCAAGTCACCCCATCTTGGTCTCCCCTACGTCTCTAGTTTTCAGAAATGCACAGGTTTGGTAGGTTTCCCTAGGTGCCGGCTGAGCTAGAGGCCAAAATCTACAGGTATCCACTTCGCAAAAAACACCTCTGTTTTCTTTCAAAAATTTGGATGTGTCCACGTTGCGCTTTGGGGCGTTTCCTGTCGCGGGCGGTAGGCCTACCCACACAAGTGAGGTATCATTTTTATCGGGAGACGTTAGGGAATGCTGGGTGGAAGGATATTTGTGGCTCCTCCCAGATTCCAGAACTTTCTGCCACAGAAATGTGAGGAACATGTGTTTTTTTAGCCAAATTTTGAGGTTCGGAAAGGATTCTGGGTAACAGAACCTGGTCCGAGCCCCGCAAGTCACCCCATCTTTGATTCCCCTAGGTCTCTAGTTTTCAGAAATGCACAGGTTGGTTAGGTTTCCCTAGGTGCCGGCTGAGCTAGAGGCCAAAATCTACAGGTAGGCACTTCGCAAAAAACACCTCTGTTTTCTTTAAAAAATTTGGACGTGTCCACGTTGCGCTTTGGGGCGTTTCCTGTCGCGGGCGCTAGGCCTACCCACACAAGTGAGGTATCATTTTTATCGGGAGACTTGGGGGAACGCTGGGTGAAAGGAAATTTGTGGCTCCTCTCAGATTCCAGAACTTTCTGCCACAGAAATGTGAGGAACATGTGTTTTTTTAGCCAAATTTTGAGGTTTGCAAAGGATTCTGGGTAACAGAACCTGGTCCGAGCCCCGTAAGTCACCCCATCTTGGATTCCCCTAGGTGTCTAGTTTTCAGAAATGCACAGGTGTGGTAGGTTTCCCTAGGTGCCGGCTGAGCTAGAGGCCAAAATCTACAGGTAGGCACTTCGCAAAAAACACCTCTGTTTTGTTTCAAAAATTTGGATGTGTGCACGTTGCGCTTTGGGGCGTTTCCTGTCGCGGGCGCTAGGCCTACCCACACAAGTGAGGTATCATTTTTATAGGGAGACTTGGGGGAACCCTGGGTGGAAGGAAATTTGTGGCTCCTCTCAGATTCCAGAACTTTCTGCCACAGAAATGTGAGGAACATGTGTTTTTTTAGCCAAATTTTGAGGTTCGCAAAGGATTCTGGGTAACAGAACCTGGTCCGAGCCCCGTAAGTCACCCCATCTTGGATTCCCCTAGGTCTCTAGTTTTCAGAAATGCACAGGTTTGGTAGGTTTCCCTAGGTGCCGGCTGAGCTAGAGGCCAAAATCTACAGGTAGGCACTTCGCAAAAAACTCCTCTGTTTTCTTTCAAAAATGTGGATGTGTCCACGTTGCGCTTTGGGGCGTTTCCTGTCGCGGGCGCTATGCCTACCCACACAAGTGAGGTATCATTTTTATCGGGAGATTTGGGGGAACGCTGGGAGAAAGGTAATTTGTTGCTCCTCTCAGATTCCAGAACTTTCTGCCACAGAAATGTGAGGAACATGTGTTTTTTTAACCAAATTTTGAGGTTTGCAAAGGATTCTGGGTAACAGAACCTGGTCCGAACCCTGCAAGTCACCCCATCTTGGATTCCCCAAGGTCTCTATTTTTCAGAAATGTACAGGTTTGGTAGGTTTCCCAAGTGCCGGCTGAGCTAGAGGCCAAAATCTACAGGTAGGCACTTCGCAAAAAACACCTCTGTTTTCTTTCAAAAATTTGGATGTGTCCACGTTGCGCTTTGGGGCGTTTCCTGTCGCGGGCGCTAGGCCTACCCACACAAGTAAGGTATCATTTTTATAGGGAGACTTGGGGGAACGCTGGGTGAAAGGAAATTTGTGGCTCCTCTCAGATTCCATTACTTTCTGCCACAGAAATGTGAGGAACATGTGTTTTTTTAGCCAAATTTTGAGGTTTGCAAAAGATTCTGGGTAACAGAACCTGGTCCGAGCCCCGTAAGTCACCCCATCTTGGATTCCCCTAGGTCTCTAGTTTTCAGAAATGCACAGGTTTGGTAGGTTTCCCTAGGTGCCGGCTGAGCTAGAGGCCAAAATCTACAGGTAGGCACTTCGCAAAAAACTCCTCTGTTTTCTTTCAAAAATGTGGATGTGTCCACGTTGCGCTTTGGGGCGTTTCCTGTCGCGGGCGCTATGCCTACCCACACAAGTGAGGTATCATTTTTATAGGGATACCTGGGGGAACGCTGCGTAGAAGGAAATTTGTGGCTTCTCTCAGATTCCAGAAATTTCTGCCACAGAAATGTGAGGAACATGTGTTTTTTTAGCCAAATTTTGAGGTTTGCAAAAGATTCTGGGTAACAGAACCTGGTCCGAGCCCCGCAAGTCACCCCATCTTGTATTCCTTTAGGTCTCTAGTTTTCAGAAATGCACAGGTTTTGTAGGTTTCCCTAGGTGCCGGCTGAGCTAGAGGCCAAAATCTACAGGTAGGCACTTCGCAAAAAACACCTCTGTTTTCTTTCAAAAATTTGGATATGTCCACGTTACGCTTTGGGGCGTTTCCTGTCGCGGGCGCTAGGCCTACCCACACAAGTGAGGTATCATTTTTATCGGGAGACTTGGGGGAACGCTGGGTGAAAGGAAATTTGTGGCTCCTCTCAGATTCCAGAACTTTCTGCCACAGAAATGTGAGGAACATGTGTTTTTTAGCCAAATTTTGAGGTTCGCAAATGATTCTGGGTAACAGAACCTGGTCCGAGCCCCGTAAGTCACCCCATCTTGGATTCCCCTAGGTCTCTAGTTTTTAGAAATGCACAGATTTGGTTGGTTTCCCTAGGTGCCGGCTGTGCTAGAGGCCAAAATCTACAGGTAGGCACTTCGCAAAAAACTCCTCTGTTTTCTTTCAAAAATGTGGATGTGTCCACGTTGCGCTTTGGGGCGTTTCCTGTCGCGGGCGCTATGCCTACCCACACAAGTGAGGTATCATTTTTATCGGGAGACTTGGGGGAACGCTGGGAGAAAGGTAATTTGTTGCTCCTCTCAGATTCCAGAACTTTCTGCCACAGAAATGTGAGGAACATGTGTTTTTTTAACCAAATTTTGAGGTTTGCAAAGGATTCTGGGTAACAGAACCTGGTCCGAGCCCTGCAAGTCACCCCATCTTGGATTCCCCAAGGTCTCTATTTTTCAGAAATGTACAGGTTTGGTAGGTTTCCCTAGGTGCCGGCTGAGCTAGAGGCCAAAATCTACAGGTAGGCACTTCGCAAAAAACACCTCTGTTTTCTTTCAAAAATTTGGATGTGTCCACGTTGCGCTTTGGGGCGTTTCCTGTCGCGGGCGCTATGCCTACCCACACAAGTGAGGTATCATTTTTATCGGGAGATTTGGGGGAACGCTGGGAGAAAGGTAATTTGTTGCTCCTCTCAGATTCCAGAACTTTCTGCCACAGAAATGTGAGGAACATGTGTTTTTTTAACCAAATTTTGAGGTTTGCAAAGGATTCTGGGTAACAGAACCTGGTCCGAACCCTGCAAGTCACCCCATCTTGGATTCCCCAAGGTCTCTATTTTTCAGAAATGTACAGGTTTGGTAGGTTTCCCTAGGTGCCGGCTGAGCTAGAGGCCAAAATCTACAGGTAGGCACTTCGCAAAAAACACCTCTGTTTTCTTTCAAAAATTTGGATGTGTCCACGTTGCGCTTTGGGGCGTTTCCTGTCGCGGGCGCTAGGCCTACCCACACAAGTAAGGTATCATTTTTATAGGGAGACTTGGGGGAACGCTGGGTGAAAGGAAATTTGTGGCTCCTCTCAGATTCCATTACTTTCTGCCACAGAAATGTGAGGAACATGTGTTTTTTTAGCCAAATTTTGAGGTTTGCAAAAGATTCTGGGTAACAGAACCTGGTCCGAGCCCCGTAAGTCACCCCATCTTGGATTCCCCTAGGTCTCTAGTTTTCAGAAATGCACAGGTTTGGTAGGTTTCCCTAGGTGCCGGCTGAGCTAGAGGCCAAAATCTACAGGTAGGCACTTCGCAAAAAACTCCTCTGTTTTCTTTCAAAAATGTGGATGTGTCCACGTTGCGCTTTGGGGCGTTTCCTGTCGCGGGCGCTATGCCTACCCACACAAGTGAGGTATCATTTTTATAGGGATACCTGGGGGAACGCTGCGTAGAAGGAAATTTGTGGCTTCTCTCAGATTCCAGAAATTTCTGCCACAGAAATGTGAGGAACATGTGTTTTTTTAGCCAAATTTTGAGGTTTGCAAAAGATTCTGGGTAACAGAACCTGGTCCGAGCCCCGCAAGTCACCCCATCTTGTATTCCTTTAGGTCTCTAGTTTTCAGAAATGCACAGGTTTTGTAGGTTTCCCTAGGTGCCGGCTGAGCTAGAGGCCAAAATCTACAGGTAGGCACTTCGCAAAAAACACCTCTGTTTTCTTTCAAAAATTTGGATATGTCCACGTTACGCTTTGGGGCGTTTCCTGTCGCGGGCGCTAGGCCTACCCACACAAGTGAGGTATCATTTTTATCGGGAGACTTGGGGGAACGCTGGGTGAAAGGAAATTTGTGGCTCCTCTCAGATTCCAGAACTTTCTGCCACAGAAATGTGAGGAACATGTGTTTTTTAGCCAAATTTTGAGGTTCGCAAATGATTCTGGGTAACAGAACCTGGTCCGAGCCCCGTAAGTCACCCCATCTTGGATTCCCCTAGGTCTCTAGTTTTCAGAAATGCACAGGTTTGGTAGGTTTCCCTAGGTGCCGGCTGAGCTAGAGGCCAAAATCTACAGGTAGGCACTTCGCAAAAAACTCCTCTGTTTTCTTTCAAAAATGTGGATGTGTCCACGTTGCGCTTTGGGGCGTTTCCTGTCGCGGGCGCTATGCCTACCCACACAAGTGAGGTATCATTTTTATCGGGAGACTTGGGGGAACGCTGGGAGAAAGGTAATTTGTTGCTCCTCTCAGATTCCAGAACTTTCTGCCACAGAAATGTGAGGAACATGTGTTTTTTTAACCAAATTTTGAGGTTTGCAAAGGATTCTGGGTAACAGAACCTGGTCCGAGCCCTGCAAGTCACCCCATCTTGGATTCCCCAAGGTCTCTATTTTTCAGAAATGTACAGGTTTGGTAGGTTTCCCTAGGTGCCGGCTGAGCTAGAGGCCAAAATCTACAGGTAGGCACTTCGCAAAAAACACCTCTGTTTTCTTTCAAAAATTTGGATGTGTCCACGTTGCGCTTTGGGGCGTTTCCTGTCGCGGGCGCTAGGCCTACCCACACAAGTAAGGTATAATTTTTATAGGGAGACTTGGGGGAACGCTGGGTGAAAGGAAATTTGTGGCTCCTCTCAGATTCCATTACTTTCTGCCACAGAAATGTGAGGAACATGTGTTTTTTAGCCAAATTTTGAGGTTCGCAAATGATTCTGGGTAACAGAACCTGGTCCGAGCCCCGTAAGTCACCCCATCTTGGATTCCCCTAGGTCTCTAGTTTTCAGAAATGCACAGGTTTGGTAGGTTTCCCTAGGTGCCGGCTGAGCTAGAGGCCAAAATCTACAGGTAGGCACTTCGCAAAAAACTCCTCTGTTTTCTTTCAAAAATGTGGATGTGTCCACGTTGCGCTTTGGGGCGTTTCCTGTCGCGGGCGCTATGCCTACCCACACAAGTGAGGTATCATTTTTATAGGGAGACCTGGGGGAACGCTGCGTAGAAGGAAATTTGTGGCTTCTCTCAGATTCCAGAAATTTCTGCCACAGAAATGTGAGGAACATGTGTTTTTTTAGCCAAATTTTGAGGTTTGCAAAAGATTCTGGGTAACAGAACCTGGTCCGAGCCCCGCAAGTCACCCCATCTTGGATTCCTTTAGGTCTCTAGTTTTCAGAAATGCACAGGTTTTGTAGGTTTCCCTAGGTGCCGGCTGAGCTAGAGGCCAAAATCTACAGGTAGGCACTTCGCAAAAAACACCTTTGTTTTCTTTAAAAAATTTGGATATGTCCACGTTGCGCTTTGGGGCGTTTCCTGTCGCGGGCGCTAGGCCTACCCACACAAGTGAGGTATCATTTTTATCGGGAGACTTGGGGGAACGCTGGGTGGAAGGAAATTTGTGGCTCCTCTCAGATTCCTGAACTTTCTGCCACAGAAAAGTGAGGAACATGTGTTTTTTTTAGCCAAATTTTGAGGTTTGCAAAGGATTCTGGGTAACAGAACCTGGTCCGAGCCCGCAAGTCACCCCATCTTGAATTCCTCTAGGTCTCTAGTTTTCAGAAATGCACAGGTTTGGTAGGTTTCCCTAGGTGCCGGCTGAGCTAGAGGCCAAAATCTACAGGTAGGCACTTCGCAAAAAACACCTCTGTTTTCTTTCAAAAATTTGGATATGTCCACGTTACGCTTTGGGGCGTTTCCTGTCGCGGGCGCTAGGCCTACCCACACAAGTGAGGTATCATTTTTATCGGGAGACTTGGGGGAACGCTGGGTGAAAGGAAATTTGTGGCTCCTCTCAGATTCCAGAACTTTCTGCCACAGAAATGTGAGGAACATGTGTTTTTTTAGCCAAATTTTGAGGTTCGCAAATGATTCTGGGTAACAGAACCTGGTCCGAGCCCCGTAAGTCACCCCATCTTGGATTCCCCTAGGTCTCTAGTTTTCAGAAATGCACAGGTTTGGTAGGTTTCCCTAGGTGCCGGCTGAGCTAGAGGCCAAAATCTACAGGTAGGCACTTCGCAAAAAACTCCTCTGTTTTCTTTCAAAAATGTGGATGTGTCCACGTTGCGCTTTGGGGCGTTTCCTGTCGCGGGCGCTATGCCTACCCACACAAGTGAGGTATCATTTTTATAGGGAGACTTGGGGGAACGCTGCGTAGAAGGAAATTTGTGGCTTCTCTCAGATTCCAGAAATTTCTGCCACAGAAATGTGAGGAACATGTGTTTTTTTAGCCAAATTTTGAGGTTTGCAAAAGATTCTGGGTAACAGAACCTGGTCCGAGCCCCGCAAGTCACCCCATCTTGGATTCCTTTAGGTCTCTAGTTTTCAGAAATGCACAGGTTTTGTAGGTTTCCCTAGGTGCCGGCTGAGCTAGAGGCCAAAATCTACAGATAGGCACTTCGCAAAAAACACCTCTGTTTTCTTTCAAAAATGTGGATATGTCCACGTTGCGCTTTGGGGCGTTTCCTGTCGCGGGCGCTAGGCCTACCCACACAAGTGAGGTATCATTTTTATCGGGAGACTTGGGGGAACGCTGGGTGAAAGGAAATTTGTGGCTCCTCTCAGATTCCAGAACTTTCTGCCACAGAAATGTGAGGAACATGTGTTTTTTTAGCCAAATTTTGAGGTTCGCAAATGATTCTGGGTAACAGAACCTGGTCCGAGCCCCGTAAGTCACCCCATCTTGGATTCCCCTAGGTCTCTAGTTTTCAGAAATGCACAGGTTTGGTAGGTTTCCCTAGGTGCCGGCTGAGCGAGAGGCCAAAATCTACAGGTAGGCACTTCGCAAAAAACTCCTCTGTTTTCTTTCAAAAATGTGGATGTGTCCACGTTGCGCTTTGGGGCGTTTCCTGTCGCGGGCGCTATGCCTACCCACACAAGTGAGGTATCATTTTTATAGGGAGACTTGGGGGAACGCTGCGTAGAAGGAAATTTGTGGCTTCTCTCAGATTCCAGAAATTTCTGCCACAGAAATGTGAGGAACATGGGTTTTTTTATCCAAATTTTGAGGTGCGCAAAGGATTCTGGGTAACAGAACCTGGTCCGAGCCCCGCAAGTCACCCCATCTTGGATTCCCCTAGGTCTCTAGTTTTCAGAAATGCACAGGTTTGGTAGGTTTCCCTAGGTGCCGGCTGAGCTAGAGGCCAAAATCTACAGGTAGGCACTTCGCAAAAAACACCTCTGTTTTCTTTCAAAAATTTGGATATGTCCACGTTGCGCTTTGGGGCGTTTCCTGTCGCGGGCGCTAGGCCTACCCACACAAGTGAGGTATCATTTTTATCGGGAGACTTGGGGGAACGCTGGGTGGAAGGAAATTTGTGGCTCCTCTCAGATTCCTGAACTTTCTGCCACAGAAATGTGAGGAACATGTGTTTTTTTTAGCCAAATTTTGAGGTTTGCAAAGGATTCTGGGTAACAGAACCTGGTCCGAGCCCGCAAGTCACCCCATCTTGAATTCCTCTAGGTCTCTAGTTTTCAGAAATGCACAGGTTTGGTAGGTTTCCCTAGGTGCCGGCTGAGCTAGAGGCCAAAATCTACAGGTAGGCACTTCGCAAAAAACACCTCTGTTTTCTTTAAAAAATTTGGATATGTCCACGTTACGCTTTGGGGCGTTTCCTGTCGCGGGCGCTAGGCCTACCCACACAAGTGAGGTGTCATTTTTATCGGGAGACTTGGGGAAACGCTGAGTGAAAGGAAATTTGTGGTTCCTCTCAGATTCCAGAACTTTCTGCCACAGAAATGTGAGGCACATGTGTTTTTTTAGCCAAATTTTGAGGTGTGCAAAGGATTCTGGGTAACAGAACCTGGTCCGAGCCCCGCAAGTCACCCCATCTTGGATTCCCCTAGGTGTCTAGTTTTCAGAAATGCACAGGTTTGGTAGGTTTCTCTAGGTGCCGGCTGAGCTAGAGGTCAAAATCTACAGGTAGGTACCTCGCAAAAAACACCTCTGTTTTCTTTCAAAAATTTGGATGTGTCCACGTTGCACTTTGGGGAGTTTCCTGTCACGGGCGCTAGGCCTACCCACAAAAGTGAGGTATCATTTTAATCGGGAGACTTAGGGGAACGCTGGGTGGAAGGACATTTGTGGCTCCTCTCAGATTCCTGAACTTTCTGCCACAGAAATGTGAGGAACATGTGTTTTTTTTAGCCAAATTTTGAGATTTGCAAAGGATTCTGGGTAACAGAACCTGGTTCGAGCCCCGCAAGTCACCCCATCTTGGATTCCCCTAGGTCTCTAGTTTTCAGAAATGCACAGGTTTGGTAGGTTTCCCTAGGTGCCGGCTGAGCTAGAGGCCAAAATCTACAGGTAGGCACTTTGCAAAAAACACCTCTGTTTTCTTTCAAAAATTTGGATGTGTCCATGTTGCGCTTTGGGGCCTTTCCTGTCGCGGGCGCTAGGCCTACCCACCAAGTGAGGTATCATTTTTATCGGGAGACTTGGGGGAATGCTGGGTGGAAGGAAATTTGAGGCTCCTCTCAGATTCCAGAACTTTCTGCCACAGAAATGTGAGGAACATGTTTTTTTTAGCCAAATTTTGAGGTTTGCAAAGGATTCTGGGTAACAGAACCTGGTCCGAGCCCCGCACGTCACCCCATCTTGGATTCCCCTAGGTCTCTAGTTTTCAGAAATGCACCGGTTTGTTAGGTTTCCCTAGGTGCCGGCTGAGCTCGAGGCCAAAATCTACAGGTAGGCACTTCGCAAAAAACACCTCTGTTTTCTTTCAAAAATTTGGATGTGTCCACGTTGCGCTTTGGGGTGTTTCCTGTCGCGGGCGCTAGGCCTACCCACACAAGTGAGGTATCATTTTAATCGGGAGACTTGGGGGAACGCTGGGTGGAAGGAAATTTGTGGCTCCTCTCAGATTCCAGAACGTTCTGCCACAGAAATGTGAGGAACATGTTTTTAGCCAAATTTTGAGGTTCGCAAAGGATTCTGGGTAACAGAACCTGGTCCGAGCCCCGCAAGTCACCCCATCTTGGTCTCCCCTAGGTCTCTAGTTTTCAGAAATGCACAGGTTTGGTAGGTTTCCCTAGGTGCCGGCTGAGCGAGAGGCCAAAATCTACAGGTATCCACTTCGCATAAAACACCTCTGTTTTCTTTCAAAAATGTGGATGTGTCCACGTTGCGCTTTGGGGCGTTTCCTGTCGCGGGCGCTAGGCCTACCCACACAAGTGAGGTATAATTTTTATCGGGAGACTTGGGGGAATGCTGGGTGGAAGGAAATTTGTGGCTCCTCTCAGATTCCAGAACTTTCTGCCACAGAAATGTGAGGAACATGTGTTTTTTTAGCCACATTTTGAGGTTCGCAAAGGATTCTTGGTAACAGAACCTGGTCCGAGCCCCGCAAGTCACCCCATCTTTGATTCCCCTAGGTCTCTAGTTTTCAGAAATGCACAGGTTGGTTAGGTTTCCCTAGGTGCCGGCTGAGCTAGAGGCCAAAATCTACAGGTAGGCACTTTGCAAAAAACACCTCTGTTTTCTTTAAAAAATTTGGATGTGTCCACGTTGCGCTTTGGGGCGTTTCCTGTCGCGGACGCTAGGCCTACCCACACAAGTGAGGTATCATTTTTATCGAGAGACTTGGGGGAACGCTGGGTGAAAGGAAATTTGTGGCTCCTCTCAGATTCCAGAACTTTCTGCCACAGAAATGTGAGGAACATGTGTTTTTTTAGCCAAATTTTGAGGTTCGCAAAGGATTCTGGGTAACAGAACCTGGTCCGAGCCCCGTAAGTCACCCCATCTTGGATTCCCCTAGGTGTCTAGTTTTCAGAAATGCACAGGTGCGGTAGGTTTCCCTAGGTGCCGGCTGAGCTAGAGGCCAAAATCTACAGGTAGGCACTTCGCAAAAAACACCTCTGTTTTCTTTCAAAAATTTGGATGTGCCACGTTGCGCTTTGGGGCGTTTCCTGTCGCGGGCGCTAGGCCTACCCACACAAGTGAGGTATCATTTTTATCGGGAGACTTGGGGGAACGCTGGGTGAAAGGAAATTTGTGGCTCCTCTCAGATTCCAGAACTTTCTGCCACAGAAATGTGAGGAACATGTGTTTTTTTAGCCAAATTTTGAGGTTCGCAAATGATTCTGGGTAACAGAACCTGGTCCGAGCCCCGTAAGTCACCCCATCTTGGATTCCCCTAGGTCTCTAGTTTTCAGAAATGCACAGGTTTGGTAGGTTTCCCTAGGTGCCGGCTGAGCGAGAGGCCAAAATCTACAGGTAGGCACTTCGCAAAAAACTCCTCTGTTTTCTTTCAAAAATGTGGATGTGTCCACGTTGCGCTTTGGGGCGTTTCCTGTCGCGGGCGCTATGCCTACCCACACAAGTGAGGTATCATTTTTATAGGGAGACTTGGGGGAACGCTGCGTAGAAGGAAATTTGTGGCTTCTCTCAGATTCCAGAAATTTCTGCCACAGAAATGTGAGGAACATGGGTTTTTTTATCCAAATTTTGAGGTGCGCAAAGGATTCTGGGTAACAGAACCTGGTCCGAGCCCCGCAAGTCACCCCATCTTGGATTCCCCTAGGTCTCTAGTTTTCAGAAATGCACAGGTTTGGTAGGTTTCCCTAGGTGCCGGCTGAGCTAGAGGCCAAAATCTACAGGTAGGCACTTCGCAAAAAACACCTCTGTTTTCTTTCAAAAATTTGGATATGTCCACGTTGCGCTTTGGGGCGTTTCCTGTCGCGGGCGCTAGGCCTACCCACACAAGTGAGGTATCATTTTTATCGGGAGACTTGGGGGAACGCTGGGTGGAAGGAAATTTGTGGCTCCTCTCAGATTCCTGAACTTTCTGCCACAGAAATGTGAGGAACATGTGTTTTTTTTAGCCAAATTTTGAGGTTTGCAAAGGATTCTGGGTAACAGAACCTGGTCCGAGCCCGCAAGTCACCCCATCTTGAATTCCTCTAGGTCTCTAGTTTTCAGAAATGCACAGGTTTGGTAGGTTTCCCTAGGTGCCGGCTGAGCTAGAGGCCAAAATCTACAGGTAGGCACTTCGCAAAAAACACCTCTGTTTTCTTTAAAAAATTTGGATATGTCCACGTTACGCTTTGGGGCGTTTCCTGTCGCGGGCGCTAGGCCTACCCACACAAGTGAGGTGTCATTTTTATCGGGAGACTTGGGGAAACGCTGAGTGAAAGGAAATTTGTGGTTCCTCTCAGATTCCAGAACTTTCTGCCACAGAAATGTGAGGCACATGTGTTTTTTTAGCCAAATTTTGAGGTGTGCAAAGGATTCTGGGTAACAGAACCTGGTCCGAGCCCCGCAAGTCACCCCATCTTGGATTCCCCTAGGTGTCTAGTTTTCAGAAATGCACAGGTTTGGTAGGTTTCTCTAGGTGCCGGCTGAGCTAGAGGTCAAAATCTACAGGTAGGTACCTCGCAAAAAACACCTCTGTTTTCTTTCAAAAATTTGGATGTGTCCACGTTGCACTTTGGGGAGTTTCCTGTCACGGGCGCTAGGCCTACCCACAAAAGTGAGGTATCATTTTAATCGGGAGACTTAGGGGAACGCTGGGTGGAAGGACATTTGTGGCTCCTCTCAGATTCCTGAACTTTCTGCCACAGAAATGTGAGGAACATGTGTTTTTTTTAGCCAAATTTTGAGATTTGCAAAGGATTCTGGGTAACAGAACCTGGTTCGAGCCCCGCAAGTCACCCCATCTTGGATTCCCCTAGGTCTCTAGTTTTCAGAAATGCACAGGTTTGGTAGGTTTCCCTAGGTGCCGGCTGAGCTAGAGGCCAAAATCTACAGGTAGGCACTTTGCAAAAAACACCTCTGTTTTCTTTCAAAAATTTGGATGTGTCCATGTTGCGCTTTGGGGCCTTTCCTGTCGCGGGCGCTAGGCCTACCCACCAAGTGAGGTATCATTTTTATCGGGAGACTTGGGGGAATGCTGGGTGGAAGGAAATTTGAGGCTCCTCTCAGATTCCAGAACTTTCTGCCACAGAAATGTGAGGAACATGTTTTTTTTAGCCAAATTTTGAGGTTTGCAAAGGATTCTGGGTAACAGAACCTGGTCCGAGCCCCGCACGTCACCCCATCTTGGATTCCCCTAGGTCTCTAGTTTTCAGAAATGCACCGGTTTGTTAGGTTTCCCTAGGTGCCGGCTGAGCTCGAGGCCAAAATCTACAGGTAGGCACTTCGCAAAAAACACCTCTGTTTTCTTTCAAAAATTTGGATGTGTCCACGTTGCGCTTTGGGGTGTTTCCTGTCGCGGGCGCTAGGCCTACCCACACAAGTGAGGTATCATTTTAATCGGGAGACTTGGGGGAACGCTGGGTGGAAGGAAATTTGTGGCTCCTCTCAGATTCCAGAACGTTCTGCCACAGAAATGTGAGGAACATGTTTTTAGCCAAATTTTGAGGTTCGCAAAGGATTCTGGGTAACAGAACCTGGTCCGAGCCCCGCAAGTCACCCCATCTTGGTCTCCCCTAGGTCTCTAGTTTTCAGAAATGCACAGGTTTGGTAGGTTTCCCTAGGTGCCGGCTGAGCGAGAGGCCAAAATCTACAGGTATCCACTTCGCATAAAACACCTCTGTTTTCTTTCAAAAATGTGGATGTGTCCACGTTGCGCTTTGGGGCGTTTCCTGTCGCGGGCGCTAGGCCTACCCACACAAGTGAGGTATAATTTTTATCGGGAGACTTGGGGGAATGCTGGGTGGAAGGAAATTTGTGGCTCCTCTCAGATTCCAGAACTTTCTGCCACAGAAATGTGAGGAACATGTGTTTTTTTAGCCACATTTTGAGGTTCGCAAAGGATTCTTGGTAACAGAACCTGGTCCGAGCCCCGCAAGTCACCCCATCTTTGATTCCCCTAGGTCTCTAGTTTTCAGAAATGCACAGGTTGGTTAGGTTTCCCTAGGTGCCGGCTGAGCTAGAGGCCAAAATCTACAGGTAGGCACTTTGCAAAAAACACCTCTGTTTTCTTTAAAAAATTTGGATGTGTCCACGTTGCGCTTTGGGGCGTTTCCTGTCGCGGACGCTAGGCCTACCCACACAAGTGAGGTATCATTTTTATCGAGAGACTTGGGGGAACGCTGGGTGAAAGGAAATTTGTGGCTCCTCTCAGATTCCAGAACTTTCTGCCACAGAAATGTGAGGAACATGTGTTTTTTTAGCCAAATTTTGAGGTTCGCAAAGGATTCTGGGTAACAGAACCTGGTCCGAGCCCCGTAAGTCACCCCATCTTGGATTCCCCTAGGTGTCTAGTTTTCAGAAATGCACAGGTGCGGTAGGTTTCCCTAGGTGCCGGCTGAGCTAGAGGCCAAAATCTACAGGTAGGCACTTCGCAAAAAACACCTCTGTTTTCTTTCAAAAATTTGGATGTGCCACGTTGCGCTTTGGGGCGTTTCCTGTCGCGGGCGCTAGGCCTACCCACACAAGTGAGGTATCATTTTTATAGGGAGACTTGGTGGAACGCTGGGTGGAAGGACATTTGTGGCTCCTCTCAGATTCCAGAACTTTCTGCCACAGAAATGTGAGGAACATCCATTTTTTTAGCCAAATTTTGAGGTTCGCAAAGGATTCTGGGTAACAGAACCTGGTCCGAGCCCCGTAAGTCACCCCATCTTGGATTCCCCTAGGTCTCTAGTTTTCAGAAATGCACAGGTTTGGTAGGTTTCCCTAGGTGCCGGCTAAGCTAGAGGCCAAAATCTACAGGTAGGCACTTTGCAAAAAACTCCTCTGTTTTCTTTCAAAAATGTGGATGTGTCCACGTTGCGCTTTGGGGCGTTTCCTGTCGCGGGCGCTATGCCTACCCACACAAGTGAGGTATCATTTTTATAGGGAGACTTGGGGAACGCTGCGTAGAAGGAAATTTGTGGCTTCTCTCAGATTCCAGAAATTTCTGCCACAGAAATGTGAGGAACATGTGTTTTTTTAGCCAAATTTTGAGGTTTGCAAAAGATTCTGGGTAACAGAACCTGGTCCGAGCCCCGCAAGTCACCCCATCTTGGATTCCTTTAGGTCTCCAGTTTTCAGAAATGCACAGGTTTTGAAGGTTTCCCTAGGTGCCGGCTGAGCTAGAGGCCAAAATCTACAGGTAGGCACTTCGCAAAAAAACACCTCTGTTTTCTTTAAAAAATTTGGATATGTCCAGGTTGCGCTTTGGGGCGTTTCCTGTCGCGGGCGCTGGGCCTACCCACACAAGTGAGGTATCATTTTTATCGGGAGACTTGGGGGAACGCTGGGTGGAAGGAAATTTGTGGCTCCTCTCAGATTCCTGAACTTTCTGCCACAGAAATGTGAGGAACATGTGTTTTTTTTAGCCAAATTTTGAGGTTTGCAAAGGATTCTGGGTAACAGAACCTGGTCCGAGCCCGCAAGTCACCCCATCTTGAATTCCTCTAGGTCTCTAGTTTTCAGAAATGCACAGGTTTGGTAGGTTTCCCTAGGTGCCGGCTGAGCTAGAGGCCAAAATCTACAGGTAGGCACTTCGCAAAAAACACCTCTGTTTTCTTTCAAAAATTTGGATATGTCCACGTTACGCTTTGGGGCGTTTCCTGTCGCGGGCGCTAGGCCTACCCACACAAGTGAGGTATCATTTTTATCGGGAGACTTGGGGGAACGCTGGGTGAAAGGAAATTTGTGGCTCCTCTCAGATTCCAGAACTTTCTGCCACAGAAATGTGAGGAACATGTGTTTTTTTAGCCTAATTTTGAGGTTCGCAAATGATTCTGGGTAACAGAACCTGGTCCGAGCCCCGTAAGTCACCCCATCTTGGATTCCCCTAGGTCTCTAGTTTTCAGAAATGCACAGGTTTGGTAGGTTTCCCTAGGTGCCGGCTGAGCTAGAGGCCAAAATCTACAGGTAGGCACTTCGCAAAAAACTCCTCTGTTTTCTTTCAAAAATGTGGATGTGTCCACGTTGCGCTTTGGGGCGTTTCCTGTCGCGGGCGCTATGCCTACCCACACAAGTGAGGTATCATTTTTATAGGGAGACTTGGGGGAACGCTGCGTAGAAGGAAATTTGTGGCTTCTCTCAGATTCCAGAAATTTCTGCCACAGAAATGTGAGGAACATGGGTTTTTTTATCCAAATTTTGAGGTGCGCAAAGGATTCTGGGTAACAGAACCTGGTCCGAGCCCCGCAAGTCACCCCATCTTGCATTCCTTTAGGTCTCTAGTTTTCAGAAATGCACAGGTTTGGTATCTTTCCCTAGGTGCCGGCTGAGCTAGTGGCCAAAATCTACAGGTAGGCACTTTGCAAAAAACACCTCTGTTTTCTTTCAAAAATTTGGATATGTCCACGTTGCGCTTTGGGGCGTTTCCTGTCGCGGGCGCTAGGCCTACCCACACAAGTGAGGTATCATTTTTATCGGGAGACTTGGGGGAACGCTGGGTGGAAGGAAATTTGTGGCTCCTCTCAGATTCCTGAACTTTCTGCCACAGAAATGTGAGGAACATGTGTTTTTTTTAGCCAAATTTTGAGGTTTGCAAAGGATTCTGGGTAACAGAACCTGGTCCGAGCCCCGCAAGTCACCCCATCTTGGATTCCCCTAGGTCTCTAGTTTTCAGAAATGCACAGGTTTGGTAGGTTTCCCTAGGTGCCGGCTGAGCTAGAGGCCAAAATCTACAGGTAGGCACTTCGCAAAAAACACCTCTGTTTTCTTTCAAAAATTTGGATGTGTCCATGTTGCGCTTTGGGGCCTTTCCTGTCGCGGGCGCTAGGCCTACCCACCCAAGTGAGGTATCATTTTTATCGGGAGACTTGGGGGAATGCTGGGTGGAAGGAAATTTGAGGCTCCTCTCAGATTCCAGAACTTTCTGCTACAGAAATGTGAGGAACATGTTTTTTTTAGCCAAATTTTGAGGTTTGCAAAGGATTCTGGGTAACAGAACCTGGTCCGAGCCCCGCACGTCACCCCATCTTGGATTCCCCTAGGTCTCTAGTTTTCAGAAATGCACCGGTTTGTTAGGTTTCCCTAGGTGCCGGCTGAGCTCGAGGCCAAAATCTACAGGTAGGCACTTCGCAAAAAACACCTCTGTTTTCTTTCAAAAATTTGGATGTGTCCACGTTGCGCTTTGGGGCGTTTCCTGTCGCGGGCGCTAGGCCTACCCACACAAGTGAGGTATCATTTTAATCGGGAGACTTGGGGGAACGCTGGGTGGAAGGAAATTTGTGGCTCCTCTCAGATTCCAGAACGTTCTGCCACAGAAATGTGAGGAACATGTTTTTAGCCAAATTTTGAGGTTCGCAAAGGATTCTGGGTAACAGAACCTGGTCCGAGCCCCGCAAGTCACCCCATCTTGGTCTCCCCTAGGTCTCTAGTTTTCAGAAATGCACAGGTTTGGTAGGTTTCCCTAGGTGCCGGCTGAGCGAGAGGCCAAAATCTACAGGTATCCACTTCGCAAAAAACACCTCTGTTTTCTTTCAAAAATGTGGATGTGTCCACGTTGCGCTTTGGGGCGTTTCCTGTTGCGGGCGCTAGGCCTACCCACACAAGTGAGGTATCATTTTTATCGGGAGACTTGGGGGAATGCTGGGTGGAAGGAAATTTGTGGCTCCTCTCAGATTCCAGAACTTTCTGCCACAGAAATGTGAGGAACATGTGTTTTTTTAGCCACATTTTGAGGTTCGCAAAGGATTCTTGGTAACAGAACCTGGTCCGAGCCCCGCAAGTCACCCCATCTTTGATTCCCCTAGGTCTCTAGTTTTCAGAAATGCACAGGTTGGTTAGGTTTCCCTAGGTGCCGGCTGAGCTAGAGGCCAAAATCTACAGGTAGGCACTTCGCAAAAAACACCTCTGTTTTCTTTAAAAAATTTGGATGTGTCCACGTTGCGCTTTGGGGCGTTTCCTGTCGCGGACGCTAGGCATACCCACACAAGTGAGGTATCATTTTTATCGAGAGACTTGGGGGAACGCTGGGTGAAAGGAAACTTGTGGCTCCTCTCAGATTCCAGAACTTTCTGCCACAGAAATGTGAGGAACATGTGTTTTTTTAGCCAAATTTTGAGGTTCGCAAAGGATTCTGGGTAACAGAACCTGGTCCGAGCCCCGTAAGTCACCCCATCTTGGATTCCCCTAGGTGTCTAGTTTTCAGAAATGCACAGGTGCGGTAGGTTTCCCTAGGTGCCGGCTGAGCTAGAGGCCAAAATCTACAGGTAGGCACTTCGCAAAAAACACCTCTGTTTTCTTTAAAAAATTTGGATGTGCCACGTTGCGCTTTGGGGCGTTTCCTGTCGCGGGCGCTAGGCCTACCCACACAAGTGAGGTATCATTTTTATAGGGAGACTTGGTGGAACGCTGGGTGGAAGGACATTTGTGGCTCCTCTCAGATTCCAGAACTTTCTGCCACAGAAATGTGAGGAACATCCATTTTTTTAGCCAAATTGTGAGGTTCGCAAAGGATTCTGGGTAACAGAACCTGGTCCGAGCCCCGTAAGTCACCCCATCTTGGATTCCCCTAGGTCTCTAGTTTTCAGAAATGCACAGGTTTGGTAGGTTTCCCTAGGTGCCGGCTGAGCTAGAGGCCAAAATCTACAGGTAGGCACTTCGCAAAAAACTCCTCTGTTTTCTTTCAAAAATGTGGATGTGTCCACGTTGCGCTTTGGGGCGTTTCCTGTCGCGGGCGCTATGCCTACCCACACAAGTGAGGTATCATTTTTATAGGGAGACTTGGGGGAACGCTGCGTAGAAGGAAATTTGTGGCTTCTCTCAGATTCCAGAAATTTCTGCCACAGAAATGTGAGGAACATGTGTTTTTTTAGCCAAATTTTGAGGTTTGCAAAAGATTCTGGGTAACAGAACCTGGTCCGAGCCCCGCAAGTCACCCCATCTTGGATACCTTTAGGTCTCTAGTTTTCAGAAATGCACAGGTTTTGTAGGTTTCCCTAGGTGCCGGCTGAGCTAGAGGCCAAAATCTACAGGTAGGCACTTCGCAAAAAACACCTCTGTTTTCTTTAAAAAATTTGGATATGTCCACGTTGCGCTTTGGGGCGTTTCCTGTCGCGGGCGCTAGGCCTACCCACACAAGTGAGGTATCATTTTTATCGGGAGACTTGGGGGAACGCTGGGTGGAAGGAAATTTGTGGCTCCTCTCAGATTCCTGAACTTTCTGCCACAGAAATGTGAGGAACATGTGTTTTTTTTAGCCAAATTTTGAGGTTTGCAAAGGATTCTGGGTAACAGAACCTGGTCCGAGCCCGCAAGTCACCCCATCTTGAATTCCTCTAGGTCTCTAGTTTTCAGAAATGCACAGGTTTGGTAGGTTTCCCTAGGTGCCGGCTGAGCTAGAGGCCAAAATCTACAGGTAGGCACTTCGCAAAAAACACCTCTGTTTTCTTTCAAAAATTTGGATATGTCCACGTTACGCTTTGGGGCGTTTCCTGTCGCGGGCGCTAGGCCTACCCACACAAGTGAGGTATCATTTTTATCGGGAGACTTGGGGGAACGCTGGGTGAAAGGAAATTTGTGGCTCCTCTCAGATTCCAGAACTTTCTGCCACAGAAATGTGAGGAACATGTGTTTTTTTAGCCAAATTTTGAGGTTCGCAAATGATTCTGGGTAACAGAACCTGGTCCGAGCCCCGTAAGTCACCCCATCTTGGATTCCCCTAGGTCTCTAGTTTTCAGAAATGTACAGGTTTGGTAGGTTTCCCTAGGTGCCGGCTGAGCTAGAGGCCAAAATCTACAGGTAGGCACTTCGCAAAAAACTCCTCCGTTTTCTTTCAAAAATTTGGATGTGTCCACGTTGCGCTTTGGGGCGTTTCCTATTGCGGGCGCTATGCCTACCCACACAAGTGAGGTATCATTTTTATAGGGAGACTTGGGGGAACGCTGCGTAGAAGGAAATTTGTGGCTTCTCTCAGATTCCAGAAATTTCTGCCACAGAAATGTGAGGAACATGTGTTTTTTTAGCCAAATTTTGAGGTTTGCAAAAGATTCTGGGTAACAGAACCTGGTCCGAGCCCCGCAAGTCACCCCATCTTGGATTCCTTTAGGTCTCTAGTTTTCAGAAATGCACAGGTTTGGTAGGTTTCCCTAGGTGCCGGCTGAGCTAGAGGCCAAAATCTACAGGTAGGCACTTCGCAAAAAACACCTGTTTTCTTTCAAAAATGTGGATGTGTCCACGTTGCGCTTTGGGGCGTTTCCTGTCGCGGGCGCTATGCCTACCCACACAAGTGAGGTATCATTTTTATCGGGAGACTTGGGGGAACTCTGCGTAGAAGGAAATTTGTGGCTTCTCTCAGATTCCAGAAATTTCTGCCACAGAAATGTGAGGAACATGTTTTTTTTTATCCAAATTTTGAGGTGCGCAAAGGATTCTGGGTAACAGAACCTGGTCCGAGCCCCGCAAGTCACCCCATCTTGGATTCCCCTAGGTGTCTAGTTTTCAGAAATGCACCGGTTTGGTAGGTTTCCCTAAGTGCCGGCTGAGCTAGAGGTCAAAATCTACAGGTAGGTACCTCGCAAAAAACACCTCTGTTTTCTTTCAAAAATTTGGATGTGTCCACGTTGCGCTTTGGGGAGTTTCCTGTCACGGGCGCCAGGCCTACCCAGAAAAGTGAGGTATCATTTTAATCGGGAGACTTGGGGGAACGCTGGGTGGAAGGAAATTTGTGGCTCCTCTCAGATTCCGGAACTTTCTGCCACAGAAATGTGAGGAACATGTTTTTTTTAGCCAAATTTTGAGGTTTGCAAAGGATTCTGGGTAACAGAACCTGGTCCGAGCCCCGCAAGTCACCCCATCTTGCATTCCTTTAGGTCTGTAGTTTTCAGAAATGCACAGGTTTGGTAGGTTTCCCTAGGTGCCGGCTGAGCTACAGGCCAAAATCTACAGGTAGGCACTTCGCAAAAAACACCTCTGTTTTCTTTCAAAAATTTGGATATGTCCACGTTGCGCTTTGGGGCGTTTCCTGTCGCGGGCGCTAGGCCTACCCACACAAGTGAGGTATCATTTTTATCGGGAGACTTGGGGGAACGCTGGGTGGAAGGAAATTTGTGGCTCCTCTCAGATTCCTGAACTTTCTGCCACAGAAATGTGAGGAACATGTGTTTTTTTTAGCCAAATTTTGAGGTTTGCAAAGGATTCTGGGTAACAGAACCTGGTCCGAGCCCGCAAGTCACCCCATCTTGAATTCCTCTAGGTCTCTAGTTTTCAGAAATGCACAGGTTTGGTAGGTTTCCCTAGGTGCCGGCTGAGCTAGAGGCCAAAATCTACAGGTAGGCACTTCGCAAAAAACACCTCTGTTTTCTTTAAAAAATTTGGATATGTCCACGTTACGCTTTGGGGCGTTTCCTGTCGCGGGCGCTAGGCCTACCCACACAAGTGAGGTGTCATTTTTATCGGGAGACTTGGGGGAACGCTGGGTGAAAGGAAATTTGTGGTTCCTCTCAGATTCCAGAACTTTCTGCCACAGAAATGTGAGGCACATGTGTTTTTTTAGCCAAATTTTGAGGTTTGCAAAGGATTCTGGGTAACAGAACCTGGTCCGAGCCCCGCAAGTCACCCCATCTTGGATTCCCCTAGGTGTCTAGTTTTCAGAAATGCACAGGTTTGGTAGGTTTCTCTAGGTGCCGGCTGAGCTAGAGGTCAAAATCTACAGGTAGGTACCTCGCAAAAAACACCTCTGTTTTCTTTCAAACATTTGGATGTGTCCACGTTGCGCTTTGGGGAGTTTCCTGTCACGGGCGCTAGGCCTACCCACAAAAGTGAGGTATCATTTTAATCGGGAGACTTAGGGGAACGCTGGGTGGAAGGACATTTGTGGCTCCTCTCAGATTCCTGAACTTTCTGCCACAGAAATGTGAGGAACATGTGTTTTTTTTAGCCAAATTTTGAGATTTGCAAAGGATTCTGGGTAACAGAACCTGGTCCGAGCCCCGCAAGTCACCCCATCTTGGATTCCCCTAGGTCTCTAGTTTTCAGAAATGCACAGGTTTGGTAGGTTTCCCTAGGTGCCGGCTGAGCTAGAGGCCAAAATCTACAGGTAGGCACTTCGCAAAAAACACCTCTGTTTTCTTTCAAAAATTTGGATGTGTCCATGTTGCGCTTTGGGGCCTTTCCTGTCGCGGGCGCTAGGCCTACCCACCCAAGTGAGGTATCATTTTTATCGGGAGACTTGGGGGAATGCTGGGTGGAAGGAAATTTGAGGCTCCTCTCAGATTCCAGAACTTTCTGCCACAGAAATGTGAGGAACATGTTTTTTTTAGCCAAATTTTGAGGTTTGCAAAGGATTCTGGGTAACAGAACCTGGTCCGAGCCCCGCACGTCACCCCATCTTGGATTCCCCTAGGTCTCTAGTTTTCAGAAATGCACCGGTTTGTTAGGTTTCCCTAGGTGCCGGCTGAGCTCGAGGCCAAAATCTACAGGTAGGCACTTCGCAAAAAACACCTCTGTTTTCTTTCAAAAATTTGGATGTGTCCACGTTGCGCTTTGGGGTGTTTCCTGTCGCGGGCGCTAGGCCTACCCACACAAGTGAGGTATCATTTTAATCGGGAGACTTGGGGGAACGCTGGGTGAAAGGAAATTTGTGGCTCCTCTCAGATTCCAGAACTTTCTGCCACAGAAATGTGAGGAACATGTGTTTTTTTAGCCAAATTTTGAGGTTCGCAAAGGATTCTGGATAACAGAACCTGGTCCGAGCCCCGTAAGTCACCCCATCTTGGATTCCCCTAGGTCTCTAGTTTTCAGAAATGCACAGGTTTGGTAGGTTTCCCTAGGTGCCGGCTGAGCTAGAGGCCAAAATCTACAGGTAGGCACTTCGCAAAAAACACCTCTGTTTTCTTTAAAAAATGTGGATGTGTCCACGTTGCGCTTTGGGGCGTTTCCTGTCGCGGGCGCTATGCCTACCCACACAAGTGAGGTATCATTTTTATCGGGAGACTTGGGGGAACTCTGCGTAGAAGGAAATTTGTGGCTTCTCTCAGATTCCAGAAATTTCTGCCACAGAAATGTGAGGAACATGTGTTTTTTTATCCAAATTTTGAGGTGCGCAAAGGATTCTGGGTAACAGAACCTGGTCCGAGCCCCAAAAGTCACCCCATCTTGGATTCCCCTAGGTGTCTAGTTTTCAGAAATGCACCGGTTTGGTAGGTTTCCCTAGGTGCCGGCTGAGCTAGAGGTCAAAATCTACAGGTAGGTACCTCGCAAAAAACACCTCTGATTTCTTTCAAAAATTTGGATGTGTCCACGTTGCGCTTTGGGGAGTTTCCTGTCACGGGCGCCAGGCCTACCCAGAAAAGTGAGGTATCATTTTAATCGGGAGACTTGGGGGAACGCTGGGTGGAAGGAAATTTGTGGCTCCTCTCAGATTCTGGAACTTTCTGCCACAGAAATGTGAGGAACATGTTTTTTTTAGCCAAATTTTGAGGTTTGCAAAGGATTCTGGGTAACAGAACCTGGTCCGAGCCCCGCAAGTCACCCCATCTTGGATTCCCCTAGGTCTCTAGTTTTCAGAAATGCACAGGTTTGGTAGATTTCCCTAGGTGCCGGCTGAGCTAGAGGCCAAAATCTACAGGTAGGCACTTCGCAAAAAACACCTCTGTTTTCTTTCAAAAATTTGGATGTGTCCATGTTGCGCTTTGGGGCCTTTCCAGTCGCGGGCGCTAGGCCTACCCACCCAAGTGAGGTATCATTTTTATCGGGAGACTTGGGGGAACGCTGGGTGGAAGGGAATTTGTGGCTCCTCTCAGATTCCAGAACTTTCTGCCACAGAAATGTGAGGAACATGTGTTGTTTTTGCCAAATTTTGAGGTTCGCAAAGGGTTCTGGGTAACAGAACCTGGTCCGAGCCCCGCAAGTCACCCCTCCTTGGATTCCCCTAGGTCTCTAGTTTTCAGAAATGCACAGGTTTGGTAGGTTTCCCTAGGTCCCGGCTGAAGTAGAGGCCAAAATCTAAAGGTAGGCACTTCGCAAAAAACACCTCTGTTTTCTTTCAAAAGTTTGGATGTGTACACGTTGCGCTTTGGGGCGTTTCCTGTCGCGGGCGCTAGGCCTACCCACACAAGTGAGGTATCATTTTTATCGGGAGACTTGGGGGAACGCTGGGTGGAAGGACATTTGTGGCTCCTCTCAGATTCCAGAACTTTCTGCCACAGAAATGTGAGGAACATCCATTTTTTTAGCCAAATTTTGAGGTTCGCAAAGGATTCTGGGTAACAGAACCTGGTCCGAGCTCCGCAAGTCACCCCATCTTGGTCTCCCCTAGGTCTTTAATTTTCAGAAATGCACAGGTTTGGTAGGTTTCCCTAGGAGCAGGCTGAGCTAGAGGCAAAATCTACAGGTAGGCACTTCGCAAAAAACACCTCTGTTTTCTTTCAAAAATGTGGATGTGTCCATGTTGCGCTTTGGGGCGTTTCGTGTCGCGGGCGCTAGGCCTACCCACACAAGTGAGGTATCATTTTTATCGGGAGACTTGGAGGAACGCTTGGTGGAAGGACATTTGTGGCTCCTCTCAGATTCCAGAACTTTCTGCCACAGAAATGTGAGGAACATGTGTTTTTTTAGCCAAATTATGAGGTTCGCAAAGGATTCTGGGTAACAGAACCTGGTCCGAGCCCCGCAAGTCACCCCATCTTGGTCTCCCCTTTGTCTCTAGTTTTCAGAAATGCACAGGTTTGGTAGGTTTCCCTAGGTGCCGGCTGAGCTAGAGGCCAAAATCTACAGGTAGGCACTTCACAAAAAACACCTCTGTTTTCTTTCAAAGATTTGGATGTGTCCACGTTGCGCTTTGGGGCATTTCCTATCGCAGGCGCTAGACCTACCAAACAAGTGAGGTATAATTTTTATCGGGAGACTTGGGGGAACGCTGGGTGAAAGGAAATTTGTGGCTCCTCTCAGATTCCAGAACTTTCTGCCACAGAAATGTGAGGAACATGTGTTTTTTTAGCCAGATTTTGAGGTTTGCAAAGGATTCTGGGTAACAGAACCTGGTGCGAGCCCCGCTAGTCACCCCATCTTGGATTCCCCTAGGTGTCTAGTTTTCAGAAATACACAGGTTTGGTAGGTTTCCCTAGGTGCCGGCTGAGCTAGAGGCCAAAATCTACAGGTAGGCACTTCGCAAAAAACACCTCTTTTTTCTTTCAAAAATGTGGATGTGTCCACGTTGCGCTTTGGGGAGTTTCCTGTCACGGGCGCTAGACCTACCCACACAAGTGAGGTATCATTTTAATCGGGAGATTTGGGGGAACGCTGGGTGGAAGGAAATTTGTGGCTCCTCTCAGATTCCTGAACTTTCTGCCACAGAAATGTGAGGAACATGTGTTTTTTTAGCCAAATTTTGAGGTTTGCAAATTATTCTGGGTTTCAGAACCTGGTCCGAGCCCCGCAAGTCACCCCATCTTGGATTCCCCTAGGTCTCTAGTTTTCAGAAATGCACAGGTTTGGTAGGTTTCCCTAGGTGCCGGCTGAGCTAGAAGCCAAAATCTACAGGTAGGCACTTCGCAAAAAACACCTCTGTTTTCTTTCAAAAATGTGGATGTGTCCACGTTGCGCTTTGGGGCCTTTCCTGTCGCGGGCGCTAGCCTACCCACACAAGTGAGGTATCATTTTTATCGGGAAACTCGGGGGAACGCTGGGTGGAAGGGAATTTGTGGCTCCTCTCAGATTACAGAACTTTCTGCCACAGAAATGTGAGGAACATGTGTTTTTTTAGCCAAATTTTGAGGTTTGCAAAGGATTCTGGGTAACAGAACCTGGTCCGAGCCCCGCAAGTCACCCCATCTTGGATTCCCCTAGGTCTCTAGTTTTCAGAAATGCACAGGTTTGTTAGGTTTCCCTAGGTGCCGGCTGAGCTAGAGGCCAAAATCTACAGGTAGGCACTTCGCAAAAAACACCTCTGTTTTCTTTAAAAAATTTGGATGTGTCCACGTTGCGCTTTAGGGCGTTTCCTGTCGCGGGTGCTAGGCCTACCCACACAAGTGAGGTATCAATTTTATCGGGAGACTTGGGGGAACACTGTGTGAAAGGACATTTGTGGCTCCTCTCAGATTCCAGAACTTTCTGCCACAGAAATGTGAGGAACATGTGTTTTTTTAGCCAAACTTTGAGGTTTGCAAAAGATTCTGGGTAACAGAACCTGGTCCGAGCCCCGCAAGTCACCCCATCTTGGATTCCCCTGGTCTCTAGTTTTCAGAAATGCACAGGTTTGGTAGGTTTCCCTAGGTGCCGGCTGAGCTAGAGGCCAAAATCTACAGGTAGGCACTTCGCAAAAAACACCTCTGTTTTCTTCCAAAAATTTGGATGTGTCCACGTTGCGCTTTGGGGAGTTTCCTGTCGCGGGCGCTAGGCCTACCCACACAAGTGAGGTATCATTTTTATTGGGAGACTTGGGGGAACGCTGGGTGAAAGGAAATTTGTGGCTCCTCTCAGATTCCAGAACTTTCTGCCACAGAAATGTGAGGAACATGTGTTTTTTTAATCAAATTTTGAGGTTTGCAAAGGATTCTGGGTAACAGAACCTAGTCCGAGCCCCGCAACTCACCCCATCTTGGATTCCCCTAGGTCTCTAGTTTTCAGAAATGCACAGGTTTGGTAGGTTTCCCTAGGTGCCGGCTGAGCTAGAGGCCAAAATCTACAGGTAGGCACTTCGCAAAAAACACCTCTGTTTTCTTTCAAAAATTTGGATGTGTCCACGTTGCGCTTTGGGGCGTTTCCTGTCGCGGGCGCTAAGCCTACCCACACAAGTGAGGTATCATTTTTATCGGGAGACTTGGGGGAACTCTGCGTAGAAGGAAATTTGTGGCTTCTCTCAGATTCCAGAAATTTCTGCCACAGAAATGTGAGGAACATGTGTTTTTTTATCCAAATTTTGAGGTGCGCAAAGGATTCTGGGTAACAGAACCTGGTCCGAGCCTCGCAAGTCACCCCATCTTGGATTCCCCTAGGTGTCTAGTTTTCAGAAATGCACCGGTTTGGTAGGTTTCCCTAGGTGCCGGCTGAGCTAGAGGTCAAAATCTACAGGTAGGTACCTCGCAAAAAACACCTCTGTTTTCTTTCAAAAATTTGGATGTGTCCACGTTGCGCTTTGGGGAGTTTCCTGTCACGGGCGCCAGGCCTACCCAGAAAAGTGAGGTATCATTTTAATCGGGAGACTTGGGGGAACGCTGGGTGGAAGGAAATTTGTGGCTCCTCTCAGATTCCGGAACTTTCTGCCACAGAAATGTGAGGAACATGTTTTTTTTAGCCAAATTTTGAGGTTTGCAAAGGATTCTGGGTAACAGAACCTGGTCCGAGCCCCGCAAGTCACTCCATCTTGGATTCCCCTAGGTCTCTAGTTTTCAGAAATGCACAGGTTTGGTAGATTTCCCTACGTGCCGGCTGAGCTAGAGGCCAAAATCTACAGGTAGGCACTTCGCAAAAAACACCTCTGTTTTCTTTCAAAAATTTGGATGTGTCCATGTTGCGCTTTGGGGCCTTTCCTGTCGCGGGCGCTAGGCCTACCCACCCAAGTGAGGTATCATTTTTATCGGGAGACTTGGGGGAACGCTGGGTGGAAGGGAATTTGTGGCTCCTCTCAGATTCCAGAACTTTCTGACACAGATATGTGAGGAACATGTGTTGTTTTTGCCAAATTTTGAGGTTCTCAAAGGGTTCTGGGTAACAGAACCTGGTCCGAGCCCCGCAAGTCACCCCTCCTTGGATTCCCCTAGGTCTCTAGTTTTCAGAAATGCACAGGTTTGGTAGGTTTCCCTAGGTCCCGGCTGAAGTAGAGGCCAAAATCTAAAGGTAGGCACTTCGCAAAAAACACCTCTGTTTTCTTTCAAAAGTTTGGATGTGTACACGTTGCGCTTTGGGGCGTTTCCTGTCGCGGGCGCTAGGCCTACCCACACAAGTGAGGTATCATTTTTATCGGGAGACTTGGGGGAACGCTGGGTGGAAGGACATTTGTGGCTCCTCTCAGATTCCAGAACTTTCTGCCACAGAAATGTGAGGAACATCCATTTTTTTAGCCAAATTTTGAGGTTCGCAAAGGATTCTGGGTAACAGAACCTGGTCCGAGCTCCGCAAGTCACCCCATCTTGGTCTCCCCTAGGTCTTTAATTTTCAGAAATGCACAGGTTTGGTAGGTTTCCCTAGGTGCAGGCTGAGCTAGAGGCAAAATCTACAGGTAGGCACTTCGCAAAAAACACCTCTGTTTTCTTTCAAAAATGTGGATGTGTCCATGTTGCGCTTTGGGGCGTTTCGTGTCGCGGGCGCTAGGCCTACCCACACAAGTGAGGTATCATTTTTATCGGGAGACTTGGAGGAACGCTTGGTGGAAGGAAATTTGTGGCTCCTCTCAGATTCCAGAACTTTCTGCCACAGAAATGTGAGGAACATGTGTTTTTTTAGCCAAATTTTGAGGTTCGCAAAGGATTCTGGGTAACAGAACCTGGTCCGAGCCCCGCAAGTCACCCCATCTTGGTCTCCCCTTTGTCTCTAGTTTTCAGAAATGCACAGGTTTGGTAGGTTTCCCTAGGTGCCGGCTGAGCTAGAGGCCAAAATCTACAGGTAGGCACTTCACAAAAAACACCTCTGTTTTCTTTCAAAAATTTGGATGTGTCCACGTTGCGCTTTGGGGCATTTCCTATCGCAGGCGCTAGGCCTACCCACACAAGTGAGGTATAATTTTTATCGGGAGACTTGGTGGAACGCTGGGTGAAAGGAAATTTGTGGCTCCTCTCAGATTCCAGAACTTTCTGCCACAGAAATGTGAGGAACATGTGTTTTTTTAACCAGATTTTGAGGTTTGCAAAGGATTCTGGGTAACAGAACCTGGTGCGAGCCCCGCAAGTCACCCCATCTTGGATTCCCCTAGGTGTCTAGTTTTCAGAAATACACAGGTTTGGTAGGTTTCCCTAGGTGCCGGCTGAGCTAGAGGCCAAAATCTACAGGTAGGCACTTCGCAAAAAACACCTCTTTTCTCTTTCAAAAATGTGGATGTGTCCACGTTGCGCTTTGGGGAGTTTCCTGTCACGGGCGCTAGACCTACCCACACAAGTGAGGTATCCTTTTAATTGGGAGATTTGGGGGAACGCTGGGCGGAAGGAAATTTGTGGCTCCTCTCAGATTCCTGAACTTTCTGCCACAGAAATATGAGGAACATGTGTTTTTTTAGCCAAATTTTGAGGTTTGCAAATTATTCTGGGTTTCAGAACCTGGTCCGAGCCCCGCAAGTCACCCCATCTTGGATTCCCCTAGGTCTCTAGTTTTCAGAAATGCACAGGTTTGGTAGGTTTCCCTAGGTGCCGGCTGAGCTAGAAGCCAAAATCTACAGGTAGGCACTTCGCAAAAAACACCTCTGTTTTCTTTCAAAAATGTGGATGTGTCCACGTTGCGCTTTGGGGCCTTTCCTGTCGCAGGCGCTAGCCTACCCACACAAGTGAGGTATAATTTTTATCGGGAAACTCGGGGGAACGCTGGGTGGAAGGGAATTTGTGGCTCCTCTCAGATTACAGAACTTTCTGCCACAGAAATGTGAGGAACATGTGTTTTTTTAGCCAAATTTTGAGGTTAGCAAAGGATTCTGGGTAACAGAACCTGGTCCGAGCCCCGCAAGTCACCCCATCTTGGATTCCCCTAGGTCTCTAGTTTTCAGAAATGCACAGGTTTGTTAGGTTTCCCTAGGTGCCGGCTGAGCTAGAGGCCAAAATCTACAGGTAGGCACTTCGCAAAAAACACCTCTGTTTTCTTTAAAAAATTTGGATGTGTCCACGTTGCGCTTTAGGGCGTTTCCTGTCGCGGGTGCTAGGCCTACCCACACAAGTGAGGTATCAATTTTATCGGGAGACTTGGGGGAACACTGTGTGAAAGGAAATTTGTGGCTCCTCTCAGATTCCAGAACTTTCTGCCACAGAAATGTGAGGAACATGTGTTTTTTTAGCCAAATTTTGAGGTTTGCAAAAGATTCTGGGTAACAGAACCTGGTCCGAGCCCCGCAAGTCACCCCATCTTGGATTCCCCTGGTCTCTAGTTTTCAGAAATGCACAGGTTTGGTAGGTTTCCCTAGGTGCCGGCTGAGCTAGAGGCTAAAATCTACAGGTAGGCACTTCGCAAAAAACACCTCTGTTTTCTTCCAAAAATTTGGATGTGTCCACGTTGCGCTTTGGGGAGTTTCCTGTCGCGGGCGCTAGGCCTACCCACACAAGTGAGGTATCATTTTTATCGGGAGACTTGGGGGAACGCTGGGTGAAAGGAAATTTGTGGCTCCTCTCAGATTCCAGAACTTTCTGCCACAGAAATGTGAGGAACATGTGTTTTTTTAATCAAATTTTGAGGTTTGCAAAGGATTCTGGGTAACAGAACCTAGTCCGAGCCCCGCAACTCACCCCATCTTGGATTCCCCTAGGTCTCTAGTTTTCAGAAATGCACAGGTTTGGTAGGTTTCCCTAGGTGCCGGCTGAGCTAGAGGCCAAAATCTACAGGTAGGCACTTCGCAAAAAACACCTCGGTTTTCTTTAAAAAATTTGGTTGTGTCCACGTTGCGCTTTGGGGCGTTTCCTGTCGCGGGCGCTAAGCCTACCCACACAAGTGAGGTATCATTTTTATCGGGAGACTTGGGGGAACGCTGGGTGAAAGGAAATTTGTGGCTCCTCTCAGATTCCAGAACTTTCTGCCACAGAAATGTGAGGAACGTGTGTTTTTTTTAGCCAAATTTTGAGGTTTGCAAAAGATTCTGGATAACAGAACCTGGTCCGAGCCCCGCAAGTCACCCCATCTTGGATTCCCCTAGGTCTCTAGTTTTCAGAAATGCACAGGTTTGGTAGGTTTCCCTAGGTGCCGTCTGAGCTAGAGGCCAAAATCTACAGGTAGGCACTTCGCAAAAAACACCTCTGTTTTCTTTCAAAAATTTGGATGTGTCCACGTTGCGCTTTGGGGTGTTTCCTGTCGCAGGCGCTAGGCCTACCCACACAAGTGAGGAATCATTTTTATCGGGAGACTTGGGGGAACGCTGGGTGAAAGGAAATTTGTGGCTCCTCTCAGATTCCAGAACTTTCTGCCACAGAAATGTGAGGAACATTTGTTTTTTTAGCCAAATTTTGAGGTTTGCAAATTATTCTGGGTTTCAGAACCTGGTCCGAGCCCCGCAAGTCACCCCATCTTGGATTCCCCTAGGTCTCTAGTTTTCAGAAATGCACAGGTTTGGTAGGTTTCCCTAGGTGCCGGCTGAGCTAGAAGCCAAAATCTACAGGTAGGCACTTCGCAAAAAACACCTCTGTTTTCTTTCAAAAATGTGGATGTGTCCACGTTGCGCTTTGGGGCCTTTCCTGTCGCAGGCGCTAGCCTACCCACACAAGTGAGGTATCATTTTTATCGGGAAACTCGGGGGAACGCTGGGTGGAAGGGAATTTGTGGCTCCTCTCAGATTACAGAACTTTCTGCCACAGAAATGTGAGGAACATGTGTTTTTTTAGCCAAATTTTGAGGTTTGCAAAAGATTCTGGGTAACAGAACCTGGTCCGAGCCCCGCAAGTCACCCCATCTTGGATTCCCCTAGGTCTCTAGTTTTCAGAAATGCACAGGTTTGTTAGGTTTCCCTAGGTGCCGGCTGAGCTAGAGGCCAAAATCTACAGGTAGGCACTTCGCAAAAAACACCTCTGTTTTCTTTAAAAAATGTGGATGTGTCCACGTTGCGCTTTAGGGCGTTTCCTGTCGCGGGTGCTAGGCCTACCCACACAAGTGAGGCATCATTTTTATCGGGAGACTTGGGGGAACACTGTGTGAAAGGAAATTTGTGGCTCCTCTCAGATTCCAGAACTTTCTGCCACAGAAATGTGAGTAACATGTGTTTTTTTAGCCAAATTTTGAGGTTTGCAAAAGATTCTGGGTAACAGAACCTGGTCCGATCCCCGCAAGTCACCCCATCTTGGATTCCTCTGGTCTCTAGTTTTCAGAAATGCACAGGTTTGGTAGGTTTCCCTAGGTGCCGGCTGAGCTAGAGGCCAAAATCTACAGGTAGGCACTTCGCAAAAAACACCTCTGTTTTCTTTCAAAAATTTGGATGTGTCCACGTTGCGCTTTGGGGAGTTTCCTGTCGCGGGCGCTAGGCCTACCCACACAAGTGAGGTATCATTTTTATCGGGAGACTAGGGGGAACGCTGGGTGAAAGGAAATTTGTGGGTCCTCTCAGATTCCAGAACTTTCTGCCACAGAAATGTGAGGAACATGTGTTTTTTTAGCCAAATTTTGAGGTTTACAAAGGATTCTGGGTAACAGAACCTAGTCCGAGCCCCGCAACTCACCCCATCTTGGATTCCCCTAGGTCTCTAGTTTTCAGAAATGCACAGGTTTGGTAGGTTTCCCTAGGTGCCGGCTGAGCTAGAGGCCAAAATCTACAGGTAGGCACTTCGCAAAAAACACCTCTGTTTTCTTTAAATAATTTGGATGTGTCCACGTTGCGCTTTGGGGCGTTTCCTGTCGCGGGCGCTAAGCCTACCCACACAAGTGAGGTATTATTTTTATCGGGAGACTTGGGGGAACGCTGGGTGAAAGGAAATTTGTGGCTCCTCTCAGATTCCAGAACTTTCTGCCACAGAAATGTGAGGAACATGTGTTTTTTTAGCCAAATTTTGAGGTTTGCAAAAGATTCTGGGTAACAGAACCTGGTCCGAGCCCCGCAAGTCACCCCATCTTGGATTCCCCTAGGTCTCTAGTTTTCAGAAATGCACAGGTTTAGTAGGTTTCCCTAGGTGCCGTCTGAGCTAGAGGCCAAAATCTACAGGTAGGCACTTCGCAAAAAACACCTCTGTTTTCTTTCAAAAATTTGGATGTGTCCACGTTGCGCTTTGGGGTGTTTCCTGTCGCAGGCGCTAGGCCTACCCACACAAGTGAGGTATCATTTTTATCGGGAGACTTGGGGGAACTCTACGTAGAAGGAAATTTGTGGCTTCTCTCAGATTCCAGAAATTTCTGCCACAGAAATGTGAGGAACATGTGTTTTTTTATCCAAATTTTGAGGTGCGCAAAGGATTCTGGGTAACAGAACCTGGTCCGAGCCTCGCAAGTCACCCCATCTTGGATTCCCCTAGGTGTCTAGTTTTCAGAAATGCACCGGTTTGGTAGGTTTCCCTAGGTGCCGGCTGAGCTAGAGGTCAAAATCTACAGGTAGGTACCTCGCAAAAAACACCTCTGTTTTCTTTCAAAAATTTGGATGTGTCCACGTTGCGCTTTGGGGAGTTTCCTGTCACGGGCGCCAGGCCTACCCAGAAAAGTGAGGTATCATTTTAATCGGGAGACTTGGGGGAACGCTGGGTGGAAGGAAATTTGTGGCTCCTCTCAGATTCCGGAACTTTCTGCCACAGAAATGTGAGGAACATGTTTTTTTTAGCCAAATTTTGAGGTTTGCAAAGGATTCTGGGTAACAGAACCTGGTCTGAGCCCCGCAAGTCACTCCATCTTGGATTCCCCTAGGTCTCTAGTTTTCAGAAATGCACAGGTTTGGTAGATTTCCCTACGTGCCGGCTGAGCTAGAGGCCAAAATCTACAGGTAGGCACTTCGCAAAAAACACCTCTGTTTTCTTTCAAAAATTTGGATGTGTCCATGTTGCGCTTTGGGGCCTTTCCTGTCGCGGGCGCTAGGCCTACCCACCCAAGTGAGGTATCATTTTTATCGGGAGACTTGGGGGAACGCTGGGTGGAAGGGAATTTGTGGCTCCTCTCAGATTCCAGAACTTTCTGCCACAGAAATGTGAGGAACATGTGTTGTTTTTGCCAAATTTTGAGGTTCGCAAAGGGTTCTGGGTAACAGAACCTGGTCCGAGCCCCGCAAGTCACCCCTCCTTGGATTCCCCTAGGTCTCTAGTTTTCAGAAATGCACAGGTTTGGTAGGTTTCCCTAGGTCCCGGCTGAAGTAGAGGCCAAAATCTAAAGGTAGGCACTTCGCAAAAAACACCTCTGTTTTCTTTCAAAAGTTTGGATGTGTACACGTTGCGCTTTGGGGCCTTTCCTGTCGCAGGCGCTAGCCTACCCACACAAGTGAGGTATCATTTTTATCGGGAAACTCGGGGGAACGCTGGGTGGAAGGACATTTGTGGCTCCTCTCAGATTCCAGAACTTTCTGCCACAGAAATGTGAGGAACATCCATTTTTTTAGCCAAATTTTGAGGTTCGCAAAGGATTCTGGGTAACAGAACCTGGTCCGGGCTCCGCAAGTCACCCCATCTTGGTCTCCCCTAGGTCTTTAATTTTCAGAAATGCACAGGTTTGGTAGGTTTCCCTAGGTGCAGGCTGAGCTAGAGGCAAAATCTACAGGTAGGCACTTCGCAAAAAACACCTCTGTTTTCTTTCAAAAATGTGGATGTGTCCATGTTGCGCTTTGGGGCGTTTCGTGTCGCGGGCGCTAGGCCTACCCACACAAGTGAGGTATCATTTTTATCGGGAGACTTGGGGGAACGCTGGGTGAAAGGAAATTTGTGGGTCCTCTCAGATTCCAGAACTTTCTGCCACAGAAATGTGAGGAACATGTGTTTTTTTAATCAAATTTTGAGGTTTGCAAAGGATTCTGGGTAACAGAACCTAGTCCGAGCCCCGCAACTCACCCCATCTTGGATTCCCCTAGGTCTCTAGTTTTCAGAAATGCACAGGTTTGGTAGGTTTCCCTAGGTGCCGGCTGAGCTAGAGGCCAAAATCTACAGGTAGGCACTTCGCAAAAAACACCTCTGTTTTCTTTAAAAAATTTGGATGTGTCCACGTTGCGCTTTGGGGCGTTTCCTGTCGCGGGCGCTAAGCCTACCCACACAAGTGAGGTATTATTTTTATCGGGAGACTTGGGGGAACGCTGGGTGAAAGGAAATTTGTGGCTCCTCTCAGATTCCAGAACTTTCTGCCACAGAAATGTGAGGAACATGTGTTTTTTTAGCCAAATTTTGAGGTTTGCAAAAGATTCTGGGTAACAGAACCTGGTCCGAGCCCCGCAAGTCACCCCATCTTGGATTCCCCTAGGTCTCTAGTTTTCAGAAATGCACAGGTTTGGTAGGTTTCCCTAGGTGCCGTCTGAGCTAGAGGCCAAAATCTACAGGTAGGCACTTCGCAAAAAACACCTCTGTTTTCTTTCAAAAATTTGGATGTGTCCACGTTGCGCTTTGGGGTGTTTCCTGTCGCAGGCGCTAGGCCTACCCACACAAGTGAGGTATCATTTTTATCGGGAGACTTGGGGGAACTCTGTGTAGAAGGAAATTTGTGGCTTCTCTCAGATTCCAGAAATTTCTGCCACAGAAATGTGAGGAACATGTGTTTTTTTATCCAAATTTTGAGGTGCGCAAAGGATTCTGGGTAACAGAACCTGGTCCGAGCCTCGCAAGTCACCCCATCTTGGATTCCCCTAGGTGTCTAGTTTTCAGAAATGCACCGGTTTGGTAGGTTTCCCTAGGTGCCGGCTGAGCTAGAGGTCAAAATCTACAGGTAGGTACCTCGCAAAAAACACCTCTGTTTTCTTTCAAAAATTTGGATGTGTCCACGTTGCGCTTTGGGGAGTTTCCTGTCACGGGCGCCAGGCCTACCCAGAAAAGTGAGGTATCATTTTAATCGGGAGACTTGGGGGAACGCTGGGTGGAAGGAAATTTGTGGCTCCTCTCAGATTCCGGAACTTTCTGCCACAGAAATGTGAGGAACATGTTTTTTTTAGCCAAATTTTGAGGTTTGCAAAGGATTCTGGGTAACAGAACCTGGTCCGAGCCCCGCAAGTCACTCCATCTTGGATTCCCCTAGGTCTCTAGTTTTCAGAAATGCACAGGTTTGGTAGATTTCCCTACGTGCCGGCTGAGCTAGAGGCCAAAATCTACAGGTAGGCACTTCGCAAAAAACACCTCTGTTTTCTTTCAAAAATTTGGATGTGTCCATGTTGCGCTTTGGGGCCTTTCCTGTCGCGGGCGCTAGGCCTACCCACCCAAGTGAGGTATCATTTTTATCGGGAGACTTGGGGGAACGCTGGGTGGAAGGGAATTTGTGGCTCCTCTCAGATTCCAGAACTTTCTGCCACAGAAATGTGAGGAACATGTGTTGTTTTTGCCAAATTTTGAGGTTCGCAAAGGGTTCTGGGTAACAGAACCTGGTCCGAGCCCCGCAAGTCACCCCTCCTTGGATTCCCCTAGGTCTCTAGTTTTCAGAAATGCACAGGTTTGGTAGGTTTCCCTAGGTCCCGGCTGAAGTAGAGGCCAAAATCTAAAGGTAGGCACTTCGCAAAAAACACCTCTGTTTTCTTTCAAAAGTTTGGATGTGTACACGTTGCGCTTTGGGGCGTTTCCTGTCGCGGGCGCTAGGCCTACCCACACAAGTGAGGTATCCTTTTTATCGGGATACTTGGGGGAACGCTGGGTGGAAGGACATTTGTGGCTCCTCTCAGATTCCAGAACTTTCTGCCACAGAAATGTGAGGAACATCCATTTTTTTAGCCAAATTTGGAGGTTCGCAAAGGATTCTGGGTAACAGAACCTGGTCCGAGCTCCGCAAGTCACCCCATCTTGGTCTCCCCTAGGTCTTTAATTTTCAGAAATGCACAGGTTTGGTAGGTTTCCCTAGGTGCAGGCTGAGCTAGAGGCAAAATCTACAGGTAGGCACTTCGCAAAAAACACCTCTGTTTTCTTTCAAAAATGTGGATGTGTCCATGTTGCGCTTTGGGGCGTTTCGTGTCGCGGGCGCTAGGCCTACCCACACAAGTGAGGTATCATTTTTATCGGGAGACTTGGAGGAACGCTTGGTGGAAGGAAATTTGTGGCTCCTCTCAGATTCCAGAACTTTCTGCCACAGAAATGTGAGGAACATGTGTTTTTTTAGCCAAATTATGAGGTTCGCAAAGGATTCTGGGTAACAGAACCTGGTCCGAGCCCCGCAAGTCACCCCATCTTGGTCTCCCCTTTGTCTCTAGTTTTCAGAAATGCACAGGTTTGGTAGGTTTCCCTAGGTGCCGGCTGAGCTAGAGGCCAAAATCTACAGGTAGGCACTTCACAAAAAACACCTCTGTTTTCTTTCAAAAATTTGGATGTGTCCACGTTGCGCTTTGGGGCATTTCCTATCGCAGGCGCTAGGCCTACCCACACAAGTGAGGTATAATTTTTATCGGGAGACTTGGTGGAACGCTGGGTGAAAGGAAATTTGTGGCTCCTCTCAGATTCCAGAACTTTCTGCCACAGAAATGTGAGGAACATGTGTTTTTTTAGCCAGATTTTGAGGTTTGCAAAGGATTCTGGGTAACAGAACCTGGTGCGAGCCCCGCAAGTCACCCCTTCTTGGATTCCCCTAGGTGTCTAGTTTTCAGAAATACACAGGTTTGGTAGGTTTCCCTAGGTGCCGGCTGAGCTAGAGGCCAAAATCTACAGGTAGGCACTTCGCAAAAAACACCTCTTTTTTCTTTCAAAAATGTGGATGTGTCCACGTTGCGCTTTGGGGAGTTTCCTGTCACGGGCGCTAGACCTACCCACACAAGTGAGGTATCATTTTAATCGGGAGATTTGGGGGAACGCTGGGCGGAAGGAAATTTGTGGCTCCTCTCAGATTCCTGAACTTTCTGCCACAGAAATGTGAGGAACATGTGTTTTTTTAGCCAAATTTTGAGGTTTGCAAATTATTCTGGGTTTCAGAACCTGGTCCGAGCCCCGCAAGTCACCCCATCTTGGATTCCCCTAGGTCTCTAGTTTTCAGAAATGCACAGGTTTGGTAGGTTTCCCTAGGTGCCGGCTGAGCTAGAAGCCAAAATCTACAGGTAGACACTTCGCAAAAAACACCTCTGTTTTCTTTCAAAAATGTGGATGTGTCCACGTTGCGCTTTGGGGCCTTTCCTGTCGCAGGCGCTAGCCTACCCACACAAGTGAGGTATAATTTTTATCGGGAAACTCGGGGGAACGCTGGGTGGAAGGGAATTTGTGGCTCCTCTCAGATTACAGAACTTTCTGCCACAGAAATGTGAGGAACATGTGTTTTTTTAGCCAAATTTTGAGGTTTGCAAAGGATTCTGGGTAACAGAACCTGGTCCGAGCCCCGCAAGTCACCCCATCTTGGATTCCCCTAGGTCTCTAGTTTTCAGAAATGCACAGGTTTGTTAGGTTTCCCTAGGTGCCGGCTGAGCTAGAGGCCAAAATCTACAGGTAGGCACTTCGCAAAAAACACCTCTGTTTTCTTTAAAAAATTTGGATCTGTCCACGTTGCGCTTTAGGGCGTTTCCTGTCGCGGGTGCTAGGCCTACCCACACAAGTGAGGTATCAATTTTATCGGGAGACTTGGGGGAACACTGTGTGAAAGGAAATTTGTGGCTCCTCTCAGATTCCAGAACTTTCTGCCACAGAAATGTGAGGAACATGTGTTTTTTTAGCCAAATTTTGAGGTTTGCAAAAGATTCTGGGTAACAGAACCTGGTCCGAGCCCCGCAAGTCACCCCATCTTGGATTCCCCTGGTCTCTAGTTTTCAGAAATGCACAGGTTTGGTAGGTTTCCCTAGGTGCCGGCTGAGCTAGAGGCCAAAATCTACAGGTAGGCACTTCGCAAAAAACACCTCTGTTTTCTTCCAAAAATTTGGATGTGTCCACGTTGCGCTTTGGGGAGTTTCCTGTCGCGGGCGCTAGGCCTACCCACACAAGTGAGGTATCATTTTTATCGGGAGACTTGGGGGAACGCTGGGTGAAAGGAAATTTGTGGCTCCTCTCAGATTCCAGAACTTTCTGCCACAGAAATGTGAGGAACATGTGTTTTTTTAATCAAATTTTGAGGTTTGCAAAGGATTCTGGGTAACAGAACCTAGTCCGAGCCCCGCAACTCACCCCATCTTGGATTCCCCTAGGTCTCTAGTTTTCAGAAATGCACAGGTTTGGTAGGTTTCCCTAGGTGCCGGCTGAGCTAGAGGCCAAAATCTACAGGTAGGCACTTCGCAAAAAACACCTTGGTTTTCTTTAAAAAATGTGGTTGTGTCCACGTTGCGCTTTGGGGCGTTTCCTGTCGCGGGCGCTAAGCCTACCCACACAAGTGAGGTATCATTTTTATCGGGAGACTTGGGGGAACGCTGGGTGAAAGGAAATTTGTGGCTCCTCTCAGATTCCAGAACTTTCTGCCACAGAAATGTGAGGAACGTGTGTTTTTTTAGCCAAATTTTGAGGTTTGCAAAAGATTCTGGATAACAGAACCTGGTCCGAGCCCCGCAAGTCACCCCATCTTGGATTCCCCTAGGTCTCTAGTTTTCAGAAATGCACAGGTTTGGTAGGTTTCCCTAGGTGCCGTCTGAGCTAGAGGCCAAAATCTACAGGTAGGCACTTCGCAAAAAACACCTCTGTTTTCTTTCAAAAATTTGGATGTGTCCACGTTGCGCTTTGGGGTGTTTCCTGTCGCAGGCGCTAGGCCTACCCACACAAGTGAGGAATCATTTTTATCGGGAGACTTGGGGGAACGCTGGGTGAAAGGAAATTTGTGGCTCCTCTCAGATTCCAGAACATTCTGCCACAGAAATGTGAGGAACATTTGTTTTTTTAGCCAAATTTTGAGGTTTGCAAATTATTCTGGGTTTCAGAACCTGGTCCGAGCCCCGCAAGTCACCCCATCTTGGATTCCCCTAGGTCTCTAGTTTTCAGAAATGCACAGGTTTGGTAGGTTTCCCTAGGTGCCGGCTGAGCTAGAAGCCAAAATCTACAGGTAGGCACTTCGCAAAAAACACCTCTGTTTTCTTTCAAAAATGTGGATGTGTCCACGTTGCGCTTTGGGGCCTTTCCTGTCGCAGGCGCTAGCCTACCCACACAAGTGAGGTATAATTTTTATCGGGAAACTCGGGGGAACGCTGGGTGGAAGGGAATTTGTGGCTCCTCTCAGATTACAGAACTTTCTGCCACAGAAATGTGAGGAACATGTGTTTTTTTAGCCAAATTTTGAGGTTTGCAAAGGATTCTGGGTAACAGAACCTGGTCCGAGCCCCGCAAGTCACCCCATCTTGGATTCCCCTAGGTCTCTAGTTTTCAGAAATGCACAGGTTTGTTAGGTTTCCCTAGGTGCCGGCTGAGCTAGAGGCCAAAATCTACAGGTAGGCACTTCGCAAAAAACACCTCTGTTTTCTTTAAAAAATGTGGATGTGTCCACGTTGCGCTTTAGGGCGTTTCCTGTCGCGGGTGCTAGGCCTACCCACACAAGTGAGGCATCATTTTTATCGGGAGACTTGGGGGAACACTGTGTGAAAGGAAATTTGTGGCTCCTCTCAGATTCCAGAACTTTCTGCCACAGAAATATGAGTAACATGTGTTTTTTTAGCCAAATTTTGAGGTTTGCAAAAGATTCTGGGTAACAGAACCTGGTCCGAGCCCCGCAAGTCACCCCATCTTGGATTCCTCTGGTATCTAGTTTTCAGAAATGCACAGGTTTGGTAGGTTTCCCTAGGTGCCGGCTGAGCTAGAGGCCAAAATCTACAGGTAGGCACTTCGCAAAAAACACCTCTGTTTTCTTTCATAAATTTGGATGTGTCCACGTTGCGCTTTGGGGAGTTTCCTGTCGCGGGCGCTAGGCCTACCCACACAAGTGAGGTATCATTTTTATCGGGAGACTTGGGGGAACGCTGGGTGAAAGGAAATTTGTGGGTCCTCTCAGATTCCAGAACTTTCTGCCACAGAAATGTGAGGAACATGTGTTTTTTTAATCAAATTTTGAGGTTTGCAAAGGATTCTGGGTAACAGAACCTAGTCCGAGCCCCGCAACTCACCCCATCTTGGATTCCCCTAGGTCTCTAGTTTTCAGAAATGCACAGGTTTGGTAGGTTTCCCTAGGTGCCGGCTGAGCTAGAGGCCTAAATCTACAGGTAGGCACTTCGCAAAAAACACCTCTGTTTTCTTTAAAAAATTTGGATGTGTCCACGTTGCGCTTTGGGGCGTTTCCTGTCGCGGGCGCTAAGCCTACCCACACAAGTGAGGTATCATTTTTATCGGGAGACTTGGGGGAACGCTGGGTGAAAGGAAATTTGTGGCTCCTCTCAGATTCCAGAACTTTCTGCCACAGAAATGTGAGGAACATGTGTTTTTTTAGCCAAATTTTGAGGTTTGCAAAAGATTCTGGGTAACAGAACCTGGTCCGAGCCCCGCAAGTCACCCCATCTTGGATTCCCCTAGGTCTCTAGTTTTCAGAAATGCACAGGTTTGTTAGGTTTCCCTAGGTGCCGGCTGAGCTAGAGGCCAAAATCTACAGGTAGGCACTTCGCAAAAAACACCTCTGTTTTCTTTCAAAAATTTGGATGTGTCCACGTTGCGCTTTGGGGTGTTTCCTGTCGCAGGCGCTAGGCCTACCCACACAAGTGAGGAATCATTTTTATCGGGAGACTTGGGGGAACGCTGGGTGAAAGGAAATTTGTGGCTCCTCTCAGATTCCAGAACATTCTGCCACAGAAATGTGAGGAACATTTGTTTTTTTAGCCAAATTTTGAGGTTTGCAAATTATTCTGGGTTTCAGAACCTGGTCCGAGCCCCGCAAGTCACCCCATCTTGGATTCCCCTAGGTCTCTAGTTTTCAGAAATGCACAGGTTTGGTAGGTTTCCCTAGGTGCCGGCTGAGCTAGAAGCCAAAATCTACAGGTAGGCACTTCGCAAAAAACACCTCTGTTTTCTTTCAAAAATGTGGATGTGTCCACGTTGCGCTTTGGGGCCTTTCCTGTCGCAGGCGCTAGCCTACCCACACAAGTGAGGTATAATTTTTATCGGGAAACTCGGGGGAACGCTGGGTGGAAGGGAATTTGTGGCTCCTCTCAGATTACAGAACTTTCTGCCACAGAAATGTGAGGAACATGTGTTTTTTTAGCCAAATTTTGAGGTTTGCAAAGGATTCTGGGTAACAGAACCTGGTCCGAGCCCCGCAAGTCACCCCATCTTGGATTCCCCTAGGTCTCTAGTTTTCAGAAATGCACAGGTTTGTTAGGTTTCCCTAGGTGCCGGCTGAGCTAGAGGCCAAAATCTACAGGTAGGCACTTCGCAAAAAACACCTCTGTTTTCTTTAAAAAATGTGGATGTGTCCACGTTGCGCTTTAGGGCGTTTCCTGTCGCGGGTGCTAGGCCTACCCACACAAGTGAGGCATCATTTTTATCGGGAGACTTGGGGGAACACTGTGTGAAAGGAAATTTGTGGCTCCTCTCAGATTCCAGAACTTTCTGCCACAGAAATATGAGTAACATGTGTTTTTTTAGCCAAATTTTGAGGTTTGCAAAAGATTCTGGGTAACAGAACCTGGTCCGAGCCCCGCAAGTCACCCCATCTTGGATTCCTCTGGTATCTAGTTTTCAGAAATGCACAGGTTTGGTAGGTTTCCCTAGGTGCCGGCTGAGCTAGAGGCCAAAATCTACAGGTAGGCACTTCGCAAAAAACACCTCTGTTTTCTTTCATAAATTTGGATGTGTCCACGTTGCGCTTTGGGGAGTTTCCTGTCGCGGGCGCTAGGCCTACCCACACAAGTGAGGTATCATTTTTATCGGGAGACTTGGGGGAACGCTGGGTGAAAGGAAATTTGTGGGTCCTCTCAGATTCCAGAACTTTCTGCCACAGAAATGTGAGGAACATGTGTTTTTTTAATCAAATTTTGAGGTTTGCAAAGGATTCTGGGTAACAGAACCTAGTCCGAGCCCCGCAACTCACCCCATCTTGGATTCCCCTAGGTCTCTAGTTTTCAGAAATGCACAGGTTTGGTAGGTTTCCCTAGGTGCCGGCTGAGCTAGAGGCCTAAATCTACAGGTAGGCACTTCGCAAAAAACACCTCTGTTTTCTTTAAAAAATTTGGATGTGTCCACGTTGCGCTTTGGGGCGTTTCCTGTCGCGGGCGCTAAGCCTACCCACACAAGTGAGGTATCATTTTTATCGGGAGACTTGGGGGAACGCTGGGTGAAAGGAAATTTGTGGCTCCTCTCAGATTCCAGAACTTTCTGCCACAGAAATGTGAGGAACATGTGTTTTTTTAGCCAAATTTTGAGGTTTGCAAAAGATTCTGGGTAACAGAACCTGGTCCGAGCCCCGCAAGTCACCCCATCTTGGATTCCCCTAGGTCTCTAGTTTTCAGAAATGCACAGGTTTGGTAGGTTTCCCTAGGTGCCGGCTGAGCTAGAGGCCTAAATCTACAGGTAGGCACTTCGCAAAAAACACCTCTGTTTTCTTTCAAAAATTTGGATGTGTCCACGTTGCGCTTTGGGGTGTTTCCTGTCGCAGGCGCTAGGCCTACCCACACAAGTGAGGAATCATTTTTATCGGGAGACTTGGGGGAACGCTGGGTGAAAGGAAATTTGTGGCTCCTCTCAGATTCCAGAACTTTCTGCCACAGAAATGTGAGGAACATGTGTTTTTTAAGCCAGATTTTGAGGTTTGCAAAGGATTCTGGGTAACAGAACCTGGTCCGAGCCCCGCAAGTCACCCCATCTTGGATTCCCCTAGGTGTCTAGTTTTCAGAAATGCACAGGTTTGGTAGGTTTCCCTACGTGCCGGCTGAGCTAGAGGCCAAAATCTACAGATAGGCACTTCGCAAAAAACACCTCTGTTTTCTTTCAAAAATGTGGATGTGTCCACGTTGCGCTTTGGGGAGTTTCCTGTCACGGGCGCTAGACCTACCCACACAAGTGAGGTATCATTTTAATCGGGAGATTTGGGGGAACGCTGGGTGGAAGGAAATTTGTGGCTCCTCTCAGATTCCTGAACTTTCTGCCACAGAAATGTGAGGAACATGTGTTTTTTTAGCCAAATTTTGAGGTTTGCAAATTATTCTGGGTTTCAGAACCTGGTCCGAGCTCCGCAAGTCACCCCATCTTGGATTCCCCTAGGTCTCTAGTTTTCAGAAATGCACAGGTTTGGTAGGTTTCCCTAGGTGCCGGCTGAGCTAGAAGCCAAAATCTACAGGTAGGCACTTCGCAAAAAACACCTCTGTTTTCTATCAAAAATTTGGATGTGTCCACGTTGCGCTTTGGGGCCTTTCCTGTCGCGGGCGCTAGGCCTACCCCCACAAGTGAGGTATCATTTTTATCGGGAATCTCGGGGGAACGCTGGGTGGAAGGGAATTTGTGGCTCCTCTCAGATTCCAGAACTTTCTGCCACTGAAATGTGAGGAACATGTGTTTTTTTAGCCAAATTTTGAGGTTTGCAAAGGATTCTGGGTAACAGAACCTGGTCCGAGCCCCGCAAGTCACCCCATCTTGGATTCCCCTAGGTCTCTAGTTTTCAGAAATGCACAGGTTTGTTAGGTTTCCCTAGGTGCCGGCTGAGCTAGAGGCCAAAATCTACAGGTAGGCACTTCGCAAAAAACACCTCTGTTTTCTTTAAAAAATTTGGATGTGTCCACGTTGCGCTTTGGGGCGTTTCCTGTCGTGGGCGCTAGGCCTACCCACACAAGTGAGGTATCATTTTTATCGGGAGACTTGGGGGAATGCTGGATGGAAGGAAATTTGTGGCTCCTCTCAGATTCCAGAACTTTCTGCCACAGAAATGTGAGGAACATGTGTTTTTTTAGCCACATTTTGAGGTTCGCAAAGGATTCTTGGTAACAGAACCTGGTCCGAGCCCCGCAAGTCACCCCATCTTTGATTCCCCTAGGTCTCTAGTTTTCAGAAATGCACAGGTTGGTTAGGTTTCCCTAGGTGCCGGCTGAGCTAGAGGCCAAAATCTACAGGTAGGCACTTCGCAAAAAACACCTCTGTTTTCTTTAAAAAATTTGGATGTGTCCACGTTGCGCTTTGGGGTGTTTCCTGTCGCGGACGCTAGGCCTACCCACACAAGTGAGGTATCATTTTTATCGGGAGACTTGGGGGAACGCTGGGTGAAAGGAAATTTGTGGCTCCTCTCAGATTCCAGAACTTTCTGCCACAGAAATGTGAGGAACATGAGTTTTTTTAGCCAAATTTTGAGGTTCGCAAAGGATTCTGGGTAACAGAACCTGGTCCGAGCCCCGTAAGTCACCCCATCTTGGATTCCCCTAGGTGTCTAGTTTTCAGAAATGCACAGGTGCGGTAGGTTTCCCTAGGTGCCGGCTGAGCTAGAGGCCAAAATCTACAGGTAGGCACTTCGCAAAAAACACCTCTGTTTTCTTTCAAAAATTTGGATGTGCCACGTTGCGCTTTGGGGCGTTTCCTGTCGCGGGCGCTAGGCCTACCCACACAAGTGAGGTATCATTTTTATCGGGAGACTTGGGGGAACCCTGGGTGGAAGGAAATTTGTGGCTCCTCTCAGATTCCAGAACTTTCTGCCACAGAAATGTGAGGAACATGAGTTTTTTTAGCCAAATTTTGAGGTTCACAAAGGATTCTGGATAACAGAACCTGGTCCGAGCCCCGTAAGTCACCCCATCTTGGATTCCCCTAGGTGTCTAGTTTTCAGAAATGCACAGGTTTGGTAGGTTTCCCTAGGTGCCAGCTGAGCTAGAGGCCAAAATCTACAGGTAGGCACTTCGCAAAAAACACCTCTGTTTTCTTTCAAAAATGTGGATGTGTCCACGTTGCGCTTTGGGGCGTTTCCTGTTGCGGGCGCTATGCCTACCCACACAAGTGAGGTATCATTTTTATCGGGAGACTTGGGGGAACTCTGCGTAGAAGGAAATTTGTGGCTTCTCTCAGATTCCAGAAATTTCTGCCACAGAAATGTGAGGAACATGTGTTTTTTTATCCAAATTTTGAGGTGCGCAAAGGATTCTGGGTAATAGAACCTGGTCCGAGCCCCGCAAGTCACCCCATCTTGGATTCCCCTAGGTGTCTAGTTTTCAGAAATGCACCGGTTTGGTAGGTTTCCCTAGGTGCCGGCTGAGCTAGAGGCCAAAATCTACAGGTAGGCACTTCACAAAAAACACCTCTGTTTTCTTTCAAAAATTTGGATGTGCCACGTTGCGCTTTGGGGAGTTTCCTGTCGCGGGCGCTAGGCCTACCCACACAAGTGAGGTATCATTTTTACAGGGAGACTTGGGGGAACCCTGGGTGGAAGGAAATTTGTGGCTCCTCTCAGATTCCAGAACTTTCTGCCACAGAAATGTGAGGAACATGAGTTTTTTTAGCCAAATTTTGAGGTTCACAAAGGATTCTGGATAACAGAACCTGGTCCGAGCCCCGTAAGTCACCCCATCTTGGATTCCCCTAGGTCTCTAGTTTTCAGAAATGCACAGGTTTGGTAGGTTTCCCTAGGTGCCGGCTGAGCTAGAGGCCAAAATCTACAGGTAGGCATTTCGCAAAAAACACCTCTGTTTTCTTTCAAAAATGTGGATGTGTCCACATTGCGCTTTGGGGCGTTTCCTGTTGCGGGCGCTATGCCTACCCACACAAGTGAGGTATCATTTTTATCGGGAGACTTGGGGGAACTCTGCGTAGAAGGAAATTTGTGGCTTCTCTCAGATTCCAGAAATTTCTGCCACAGAAATGTGAGGAACATGTGTTTTTTTATCCAAATTTTGAGGTGCGCAAAGGATTCTGGGTAACAGAACCTGGTCCGAGCCCCGCAAGTCACCCCATCTTGGATTCCCCTAGGTGTCTAGTTTTCAGAAATGCACCGGTTTGGTAGGTTTCCCTAGGTGCCGGCTGAGATAGAGGTCAAAATCTACAGGTAGGTACCTCGCAAAAAACACCTCTGTTTTCTTTCAAAAATTTGGATGTGTCCACGTTGCGCTTTGGGGAGTTTTCTGTCACGGGCGCCAGGCCTACCCAGAAAAGTGAGGTATCATTTTAATCGGGAGACTTGGGGGAACGCTGGGTGGAAGGAAATTTGTGGCTCCTCTCAGATTCCGGAACTTTCTGCCACAGAAATGTGAGGAACATGTTTTTTTTAGCCAAATTTTGAGGTTTGCAAAGGATTCTGGGTAACAGAACCTGGTCCGAGCCCGGCAAGTCACCCCATCTTGGATTCCCCTAGGTCTCTAGTTTTCAGAAATGCACAGGTTTGGTAGATTTCCCTAGGTGCCGGCTGAGCTAGAGGCCAAAATCTACAGGTAGGCACTTCGCAAAAAACACCTCTGTTTTCTTTCAAAAATTTGGATGTGTCCATGTTGCGCTTTGGGGCCTTTCCTGTCGCGGGCGCTAGGCCTACCCACCCAAGTGAGGTATCATTTTTATCGGGAGACTTGGGGGAACGCTGGGTGGAAGGGAATTTGTGGCTCCTCTCAGATTCCAGAACTTTCTGCCACAGAAATGTGAGGAACATGTGTTGTTTTTGCCAAATTTTGAGGTTCGCAAAGGGTTCTGGGTAACAGAACCTGGTCCGAGCCCCGCAAGTCACCCCTCCTTGGATTCCCCTAGGAATCTAGTTTTCAGAAATGCACAGGTTTGGTAGGTTTCCCTAGGTCCCGGCTGAAGTAGAGTCCAAAATCTAAAGGTAGGCACTTCGCAAAAAACACCTCTGTTTTATTTCAAAAGTTTGGATGTGTACACGTTGCGCTTTGGGGCGTTTCCTGTCGCGGGCGCTAGGCCTACCCACACAAGTGAGGTATCATTTTTATCGGGAGACTTGGGGGAACGCTGGGTGGAAGGACATTTGTGGCTCCTCTCAGATTCCAGAACTTTCTGCCACAGAAATGTGAGGAACATGCATTTTTTTAGCCAAATTTTGAGGTTCGCAAAGGATTCTGGGTAACAGAACCTGGTCCGAGCTCCGCAAGTCACCCCATCTTGGTCTCCCCTAGGTCTTTAATTTTCAGAAATGCACAGGTTTGGTAGGTTTCCCTAGGTGCAGGCTGAGCTAGAGGCAAAATCTACAGGTAGGCACTTCGCAAAAAACACCTCTGTTTTCTTTCAAAAATGTGGATGTGTCCATGTTGCGCTTTGGGGCGTTTCGTGTCGCGGGCGCTAGGCCTACCCACACAAGTGAGGTATCATTTTTATCGGGAGACTTGGAGGAACGCTGGGTGGAAGGAAGTTTGTGGCTCCTCTCAGATTCCAGAACTTTCTGCCACAGAAATGTGAGGAACATGTGTTTTTTTAATCAAATTTTGAGGTTTGCAAAGGATTCTGGGTAACAGAACCTAGTCCGAGCCCCGCAACTCACCCCATCTTGGATTCCCCTAGGTCTCTAGTTTTCAGAAATGCACAGGTTTGGTAGGTTTCCCTAGGTGCCGGCTGAGCTAGAGGCCAAAATCTACAGGTAGGCACTTCGCAAAAAACACCTCTGTTTTCTTTAAAAAATTTGGATGTGTCCACGTTGCGCTTTGGGGCGTTTCCTGTCGTGGGCGCTAAGCCTACCCACACAAGTGAGGTATCATTTTTATCGGGAGACTTGGGGGAACGCTGGGTGAAAGGAAATTTGTGGCTCCTCTCAGATTCCAGAACTTTCTGCCACAGAAATGTGAGGAACATGTGTTTTTTTAGCCAAATTTTGAGGTTTGCAAAAGATTCTGGGTAACAGAACCTGGTCCGAGCCCCGCAAGTCACCCCATCTTGGATTCCCCTAGGTCTCTAGTTTTCAGAAATGCACAGGTTTGGTAGGTTTCCCTAGGTGACGTCTGAGCTAGAGGCCAAAATCTACAGGTAGGCACTTCGCAAAAAACACCTCTGTTTTCTTTCAAAAATTTGGATGTGTCCACGTTGCGCTTTGGGGTGTTTCCTGTCGCAGGCGCTAGGCCTACCCACACAAGTGAGGAATCATTTTTATCGGGAGACTTGGGGGAACGCTGGGTGAAAGGAAATTTGTGGCTCCTCTCAGATTCCAGAACTTTCTGCCACAGAAATGTGAGGAACATTTGTTTTTTTAGCCAAATTTTGAGGTTTGCAAATTATTCTGGGTTTCAGAACCTGGTCCGAGCCCCGCAAGTCACCCCATCTTGGATTCCCCTAGGTCTCTAGTTTTCAGAAATGCACAGGTTTGGTAGGTTTCCCTAGGTGCCGGCTGAGCTAGAAGCCAAAATCTACAGGTAGGCACTTCGCAAAAAACACCTCTGTTTTCTTTCAAAAATGTGGATGTGTCCACGTTGCGCTTTGGGGCCTTTCCTGTCGCGGGCGCTAGCCTACCCTCACAAGTGAGGTATCATTTTTATCGGGAAACTCGGGGGAACGCTGGGTGGAAGGGAATTTGTGGCTCCTCTCAGATTACAGAACTTTCTGCCACAGAAATGTGAGGAACATGTGTTTTTTTAGCCAAATTTTGAGGTTTGCAAAGGATTCTGGGTAACAGAACCTGGTCCGAGCCCCGCAAGTCACCCCATCTTGGATTCCCCTAGGTCTCTAGTTTTCAGAAATGCACAGGTTTGTTAGGTTTCCCTAGGTGCCGGCTGAGCTAGAGGCCAAAATCTACAGGTAGGCACTTCGCAAAAAACACCTCTGTTTTCTTTAAAAAAATTGGATGTGTCCACGTTGCGCTTTAGGGCGTTTCCTGTCACGGGTGCTAGGCCTACCCACACAAGTGAGGTATCATTTTTATCGGGAGACTTGGGGGAACACTGTGTGAAAGGAAATTTGTGGCTCCTCTCAGATTCCAGAACTTTCTGCCACAGAAATGTGAGTAACATGTGTTTTTTTAGCCAAATTTTGAGGTTTGCAAAAGATTCTGGGTAACAGAACCTGGTCCGAGCCCCGCAAGTCACCCCATCTTGGATTCCTCTGGTCTCTAGTTTTCAGAAATGCACAGGTTTGGTCGGTTTCCCTAGGTGCCGGCTGAGCTAGAGGCCAAAATCTACAGGTAGGCACTTCGCAAAAAACACCTCTGTTTTCTTTCAAAAATTTGGATGTGTCCACGTTGCGCTTTGGGGAGTTTCCTGTCGCGGGCGCTAGGCCTACCCACACAAGTGAGGTATCATTTTTATCGGGAGACTTGGGGGAACGCTGGGTGAAAGGAAATTTGTGGGTCCTCTCAGATTCCAGAACTTTCTGCCACAGAAATGTGAGGAACATGTGTTTTTTTAATCAAATTTTGAGGTTTGCAAAGGATTCTGGGTAACAGAACCTAGTCCGAGCCCCGCAACTCACCCCATCTTGGATTCCCCTAGGTCTCTAGTTTTCAGAAATGCACAGGTTTGGTAGGTTTCCCTAGGTGCCGGCTGAGCTAGAGGCCAAAATCTACAGGTAGGCACTTCGCAAAAAACACCTCTGTTTTCTTTAAAAAATTTGGATGTGTCCACGTTGCGCTTTGGGGCGTTTCCTGTCGCGGGCGCTAAGCCTACCCACACAAGTGAGGTATCATTTTTATCGGGAGACTTGGGGGAACGCTGGGTGAAAGGAAATTTGTGGCTCCTCTCATATTCCAGAAAATTCTGCCACAGAAATGTGAGGAACATGTGTTTTTTTAGCCAAATTTTGAGGTTTGCAAAAGATTCTGGGTAACAGAACCTGGTCCGAGCCCCGCAAGTCACCCCATCTTGGATTCCCCTAGGTCTCTAGTTTTTAGAAATGCACAGGTTTGGTAGGTTTCCCTAGGTGCCGTCTGAGCTAGAGGCCAAAATCTACAGGTAGGCACTTCGCAAAAAACACCTCTGTTTTCTTTCAAAAATTTGGATGTGTCCACGTTGCGCTTTGGGGTGTTTCCTGTCGCAGGCGCTAGGCCTATCCACACAAGTGAGGAATCATTTTTATCGGGAGACTTGGTGGAACGCTGGGTGAAAGGAAATTTGTGGCTCCTCTCAGATTCCAGAACTTTCTGCCACAGAAATGTGAGGAACATGTGTTTTTTAAGCCAAATTTTGAGGTTTGCAAAGGATTCTGGGTAACAGAACCTGGTCCGAGCCCCGCAAGTCACCCCATCTTGGATTCCCCTAGGTGTCTAGTTTTCAGAAATGCACAGGTTTGGTAGGTTTCCCTAGGTGCCGGCTGAGCTAGAGGCCAAAATCTACAGGTAGGCACTTAGCAAAAAACACCTCTGTTTTCTTTCAAAAATGTGGATGTGTCCACGTTGCGCTTTGGGGAGTTTCCTGTCACGGGCGCTAGACCTACCCACACAAGTGAGGTATCATTTTAATCGGGAGATTTGGGGGAACGCTGGGTGGAAGGAAATTTGTGGCTCCTCTCAGATTCCTGAACTTTCTGCCACAGAAATGTGAGGAACATGTGTTTTTTTAGCCAAATTTTGAGGTTTGCAAATTATTCTGGGTTTCAGAACCTGGTCCGAGCTCCGCAAGTCACCCCATCTTGGATTCCCCTAGGTCTCTAGTTTTCAGAAATGCACAGGTTTGGTAGGTTTCCCTAGGTGCCGGCTGAGCTAGAAGCCAAAATCTACAGGTAGGCACTTCGCAAAAAACACCTCTGTTTTCTTTCAAAAATTTGGATGTGTCCACGTTGCGCTTTGGGGCCTTTCCTGTCGCGGGCGCTAGGCCTACCCCCACAAGTGAGGTATCATTTTTATCGGGAATCTCGGGGGAACGCTGGGTGGAAGGGAATTTGTGGCTCCTCTCAGATTCCAGAACTTTCTGCCACAGAAATGTGAGGAACATGTGTTTTTTTAGCCAAATTTTGAGGTTTGCAAAGGATTCTGGGTAACAGAACCTGGTCCGAGCCCCGCAAGTCACCCCATCTTGGATTCCCCTAGGTCTCTAGTTTTTAGAAATGCACAGGTTTGGTAGGTTTCCCTAGGTGCCGTCTGAGCTAGAGGCCAAAATCTACAGGTAGGCACTTCGCAAAAAACACCTCTGTTTTCTTTCAAAAATTTGGATGTGTCCACGTTGCGCTTTGGGGTGTTTCCTGTCGCAGGCGCTAGGCCTATCCACACAAGTGAGGAATCATTTTTATCGGGAGACTTGGTGGAACGCTGGGTGAAAGGAAATTTGTGGCTCCTCTCAGATTCCAGAACTTTCTGCCACAGAAATGTGAGGAACATGTGTTTTTTAAGCCAAATTTTGAGGTTTGCAAAGGATTCTGGGTAACAGAACCTGGTCCGAGCCCCGCAAGTCACCCCATCTTGGATTCCCCTAGGTGTCTAGTTTTCAGAAATGCACAGGTTTGGTAGGTTTCCCTAGGTGCCGGCTGAGCTAGAGGCCAAAATCTACAGGTAGGCACTTAGCAAAAAACACCTCTGTTTTCTTTCAAAAATGTGGATGTGTCCACGTTGCGCTTTGGGGAGTTTCCTGTCACGGGCGCTAGACCTACCCACACAAGTGAGGTATCATTTTAATCGGGAGATTTGGGGGAACGCTGGGTGGAAGGAAATTTGTGGCTCCTCTCAGATTCCTGAACTTTCTGCCACAGAAATGTGAGGAACATGTGTTTTTTTAGCCAAATTTTGAGGTTTGCAAATTATTCTGGGTTTCAGAACCTGGTCCGAGCTCCGCAAGTCACCCCATCTTGGATTCCCCTAGGTCTCTAGTTTTCAGAAATGCACAGGTTTGGTAGGTTTCCCTAGGTGCCGGCTGAGCTAGAAGCCAAAATCTACAGGTAGGCACTTCGCAAAAAACACCTCTGTTTTCTTTCAAAAATTTGGATGTGTCCACGTTGCGCTTTGGGGCCTTTCCTGTCGCGGGCGCTAGGCCTACCCCCACAAGTGAGGTATCATTTTTATCGGGAATCTCGGGGGAACGCTGGGTGGAAGGGAATTTGTGGCTCCTCTCAGATTCCAGAACTTTCTGCCACAGAAATGTGAGGAACATGTGTTTTTTTAGCCAAATTTTGAGGTTTGCAAAGGATTCTGGGTAACAGAACCTGGTCCGAGCCCCGCAAGTCACCCCATCTTGGATTCCCCTAGGTCTCTAGTTTTCAGAAATGCACAGGTTTGTTAGGTTTCCCTAGGTGCCGGCTGAGCTAGAGGCCAAAATCTACAGGTAGGCACTTCGCAAAAAACACCTCTGTTTTCTTTAAAAAATTTGGATGTGTCCACGTTGCGCTTTGGGGCGTTTCCTGTCGTGGGCGCTAGGCCTACCCACACAAGTGAGGTATCATTTTTATCGGGAGACTTGGGGGAATGCTGGGTGGAAGGAAATTTGTGGCTCCTCTCAGATTCCAGAACTTTCTGCCACAGAAATGTGAGGAACATGTGTTTTTTTAGCCACATTTTGAGGTTTGCAAAGGATTCTTGGTAACAGAACCTGGTCCGAACCCAGCAAGTCACCCCATCTTTGATTCCCCTAGGTCTCTAGTTTTCAGAAATGCACAGGTTGGTTAGGTTTCCCTAGGTGCCGGCTGAGCTAGAGGCCAAAATCTACAGGTAGGCACTTCGCAAAAAACACCTCTGTTTTCTTTAAAAAATTTGGATGTGTCCACGTTGCGCTTTGGGGCGTTTCCTGTCGCGGACGCTAGGCCTACCCACACAAGTGAGGTATCATTTTTATCGGGAGACTTGGGGGAACGCTGGGTGAAAGGAAATTTGTGGCTCCTCTCAGATTCCAGAACTTTCTGCCACAGAAATGTGAGGAACATGTGTTTTTTTAGCCAAATTTTGAGGTTCGCAAAGGATTCTGGGTAACAGAACCTGGTCCGAGCCCCGTCAGTCACCCCATCTTGGATTCCCCTAGGTGTCTAGTTTTCAGAAATGCACAGGTGCGGTAGGTTTCCCTAGGTGCCGGCTGAGCTAGAGGCCAAAATCTACAGGTAGGCACTTCGCAAAAAACACCTCTGTTTTCTTTCAAAAATTTGGATGTGCCACGTTGCGCTTTGGGGCGTTTCCTGTCGCGGGCGCTAGGCCTACCCACACAAGTGAGGTATCATTTTTATAGGGAGACTTGGGGGAACCCTGGGTGGAAGGAAATTTGTGGCTCCTCTCAGATTCCAGAACTTTCTGCCACAGAAATGTGAGGAACATGAGTTTTTTTAGCCAAATTTTGAGGTTCGCAAAGGATTCTGGATAACAGAACCTGGTCCGAGCCCCGTAAGTCACCCCATCTTGGATTCCCCTAGGTGTCTAGTTTTCAGAAATGCACAGGTTTGGTAGGTTTCCCTAGGTGCCAGCTGAGCTAGAGGCCAAAATCTACAGGTAGGCACTTCGCAAAAAACACCTCTGTTTTCTTTCAAAAATGTGGATGTGTCCACGTTGCGCTTTGGGGCGTTTCCTGTTGCGGGCGCTATGCCTACCCACACAAGTGAGGTATCATTTTTATCGGGAGACTTGGGGGAACTCTGCGTAGAAGGAAATTTGTGGCTTCTCTCAGATTCCAGAAATTTCTGCCACAGAAATGTGAGGAACATGTGTTTTTTTATCCAAATTTTGAGGTGCGCAAAGGATTCTGGGTAACAGAACCTGGTCCGAGCCCCGCAAGTCACCCCATCTTGGATTCCCCTAGGTGTCTAGTTTTCAGAAATGCACAGGTTTGGTAGGTTTCCCTAGGTGCCGGCTGAGCTAGAGGCCAAAATCTACAGGTAGGCACTTCACAAAAAACACCTCTGTTTTCTTTCAAAAATTTGGATGTGCCACGTTGCGCTTTGGGGCGTTTCCTGTCGCGGGCGCTAGGCCTACCCACACAAGTGAGGTATCATTTTTATAGGGAGACTTGGGGGAACCCTGGGTGGAAGGAAATTTGTGGCTCCTCTCAGATTCCAGAACTTTCTGCCACAGAAATGTGAGGAACATGAGTTTTTTTAGCCAAATTTTGAGGTTCACAAAGGATTCTGGATAACAGAACCTGGTCCGAGCCCCGTAAGTCACCCCATCTTGGATTCCCCTAGGTCTCTAGTTTTCAGAAATGCACAGGTTTGGTAGGTTTCCCTAGGTGCCGGCTGAGCTAGAGGTCAAAATCTACAGGTAGGTACCTCGCAAAAAACACCTCTGTTTTCTTTCAAAAATTTGGATGTGTCCACGTTGCGCTTTGGGGAGTTTCCTGTCACGTGCGCCAGGCCTACCCAGAAAAGTGAGGTATCATTTTAATCGGGAGACTTGGGGGAACGCTGGGTGGAAGGAAATTTGTGGCTCCTCTCAGATTCCGGAACTTTCTGCCACAGAAATGTGAGGAACATGTTTTTTTTAGCCAAATTTTGAGGTTTGCAAAGGATTCTGGGTAACAGAACCTGGTCCGAGCCCCGCAAGTCACCCCATCTTGGATTCCCCTAGGTCTCTAGTTTTCAGAAATGCACAGGTTTGGTAGATTTCCCTAGGTGCCGGCTGAGCTAGAGGCCAAAATCTACAGGTAGGCACTTCGCAAAAAACACCTCTGTTTTCTTTCAAAAATTTGGATGTGTCCATGTTGCGCTTTGGGGTCTTTCCTGTCGCGGGCGCTAGGCCTACCCACCCAAGTGAGGTATCATTTTTATCGGGAGACTTGGGGGAACGCTGGGTGGAAGGGAATTTGTGGCTCCTCTCAGATTCCAGAACTTTCTGCCACAGAAATGTGAGGAACATGTGTTGTTTTTGCCAAATTTTGAGGTTCGCAAAGGGTTCTGGGTAACAGAACCTGGTCCGAGCCCCGCAAGTCACCCCTCCTTGGATTCCCCTAGGTCTCTAGTTTTCAGAAATGCACAGGTTTGGTAGGTTTCCCTAGGTCCCGGCTGAAGTAGAGTCCAAAATCTAAAGGTAGGCACTTCGCAAAAAACACCTCTGTTTTCTTTCAAAAGTTTGGATGTGTACACGTTGCGCTTTGGGGCATTTCCTGTCGCGGGCGCTAGGCCTACCCACACAAGTGAGGTATCATTTTTATCGGGAGACTTGGGGGAACGCTGGGTGGAAGGACATTTGTGGCTCCTCTCAGATTCCAGAACTTTCTGCCACAGAAATGTGAGGAACATGCATTTTTTTAGCCAAATTTTGAGGTTCGCAAAGGATTCTGGGTAACAGAACCTGGTCCGAGCTCCGCAAGTCACCCCATCTTGGTCTCCCCTAGGTCTTTAATTTTCAGAAATGCACAGGTTTGGTAGGTTTCCCTAGGTGCAGGCTGAGCTAGAGGCAAAATCTACAGGTAGGCACTTCGCAAAAAACACCTCTGTTTTCTTTCAAAAATGTGGATGTGTCCATGTTGCGCTTTGGGGCGTTTCGTGTCGCGGGCGCTAGGCCTACCCACACAAGTGAGGTATCATTTTTATCGGGAGACTTGGAGGAACGCTGGGTGGAAGGAAATTTGTGGCTCCTCTCAGATTCCAGAACTTTCTGCCACAGAAATGTGAGGAACATGTGTTTTTTTAGCCAAATTATGAGGTTCGCAAAGGATTCTGGGTAACAGAACCTGGTCCGAGCCCCGCAAGTCACCCCATCTTGGTCTCCCCTTTGTCTCTAGTTTTCAGAAATGCACAGGTTTGGTAGGTTTCCCTAGGTGCCGGCTGAGCTAGAGGCCAAAATCTACAGGTAGGCACTTCACAAAAAACACCTCTGTTTTCTTTCAAAAATTTGGATGTGTCCACGTTGCGCTTTGGGGCGTTTCCTGTTGTGGGCGCTAGGCCTACCCACACAAGTGAGGTATCATTTTTATCGGGAGACTTGGGGGAACGCTGGGTGAAAGGAAATTTGTGGCTCCTCTCAGATTCCAAAACTTTCTGCCACAGAAATGTGAGGAACATGTGTTTTTTTAGCCAAATTTTGAGGTTCGCAAAGGATTATGGGTAACAGAACCTGGTCTGAGCCCCGCAAGTCATCCCATCTTGGATTCCCCTAGGTCTCTAGTTTTCAGAAATGCACCGGTTTGTTAGGTTTCCCTAGGTGCCGGCTGAGCTAGAGGCCAAAATCTACAGGTAGGCAATTCGCAAAAAACACCTCTGTTTTCTTTCAAAAATTTGGATGTGTCCATGTTGCGCTTTGGGGTGTTTCCTGTCGCGGGCGCTAGGCCTACCCACACAAGTGAGGTATCATTTTTATCGGGAGACTTGGGGGAACGCTGGGTGGAAGGAAATTTGTGGGTCTTCTCAGATTCCAGAACTTTCTGCCACAGAAATGTGAGGAACATGTTTTTAGCCAAATTTTGAGGTTTGGAAAGGATTCTGGGTAACAGAACCTTGTCCGAGCCCCGCAAGTCACCCCATCTTGGTCTCCCCTAGGTCTCTAGTTTTCAGAAATGCACAGGTTTGGTAGGTTTCCCTAGGTGCCGGCTGAGCTAGAGGCCAAAATCTACAGGTAGCCACTTCGCAAAAAACACCTCTGTTTTCTTTCAAAAATGTGGATGTGTCCACGTTGCGCTTTGGGGCGTTTCCTGTCGCGGGCGCTTGGCCTACCCACACAAGTGAGGTATCCTTTTTATCGGGAGACTTGGGGGAACGCTGGGTGGAAGGAAATTTGTGGCTCCTCTCAGATTCCAGAACGTTCTGCCACAGAAATGTGAGGAACATGTGTTTTTTTAGCCAAATTTTGAGGTTCGCAAAGGATTCTGGGTAACAGAACCTGGTCCGAGCCCCGCAAGTCACCCCATCTTTGATTCCCCTAGGTCTCTAGATTTCAGAAATGCACAGGTTTGTTAGGTTTCCCTAGGTGCCGGCTGAGCTAGAGGCCAAAATCTACAGGTAGGCACTTCGCAAAAAACACCTCGGTTTTCTTTCAAAAATGTGGATGTGTCCACGTTGCGCTATGGGGTGTTTCCTGTCGCAGGCGCTAGGCCTACCCACACAAGTGAGGAATCATTTTTATCGGGAGACTTGGGGGAACGCTGGGTGAAAGGAAATTTGTGGCTCCTCTCAGATTAAAGAACTTTCTGCCACAGAAATGTGAGGAACATGTGTTTTTTTAGCCAAATTTTGAGGTTCGCAAATGATTCTGGGTAACAGAACCTGGTCCGAGCCCCGTAAGTCACCCCATCTTGGATTCCCCTAGGTCTCTAGTTTTCAGAAATGCACAGGTTTGGTAGGTTTCCCTAGGTGCCGGCTGAGCTAGAGGCCAAAATCTACAGGTAGGCACTTCGCAAAAAACTCCTCTGTTTTCTTTCAAAAATGTGGATGTGTCCACGTTGCGCTTTGGGGCGTTTCCTGTCGCGGGCGCTAGGCCTACCCACACAAGTGAGGTATAATTTTTATAGGGAGACTTGGGGGAACGCTGCGTAGAAGGAAATTTGTGGCTTCTCTCAGATTCCAGAAATTTCTGCCACAGAAATGTGAGGAACATGTGTTTTTTTATCCAAATTTTGAGGTGCGCAAAGGATTCTGGGTAACAGAACCTGGTCCGAGCCCCGCAAGTCACCCCATCTTGCATTCCTTTAGGTCTCTAGTTTTCAGAAATGCACAGGTTTGGTAGGTTTCCCTAGGTGCCGGCTGAGCTAGAGGCCAAAATCTACAGGTAGGCACTTCGCAAAAAACACCTCTGTTTTCTTTCAAAAATTTGGATATGTCCACGTTGCGCTTTGGGGCGTTTCCTGTCGCGGGCGCTAGGCCTACCCACACAAGTGAGGTATCATTTTTATCGGGAGACTTGGGGGAACGCTGGGTGGAAGGAAATTTGTGGCTCCTCTCAGATTCCTGAACTTTCTGCCACAGAAATGTGAGGAACATGTGTTTTTTTTAGCCAAATTTTGAGGTTTGCAAAGGATTCTGGGTAACAGAACCTGGTCCGAGCCCGCAAGTCACCCCATCTTGAATTCCTCTAGGTCTCTAGTTTTCAGAAATGCACAGGTTTGGTAGGTTTCCCTAGGTGCCGGCTGAGCTAGAGGCCAAAATCTACAGGTAGGCACTTCGCAAAAAACACCTCTGTTTTCTTTAAAAAATTTGGATATGTCCATGTTACGCTTTGGGGCGTTTCCTGTCGCGGGCGCTAGGCCTACCCACACAAGTGAGGTGTCATTTTTATCGGGAGACTTGGGGGAACGCTGGGTGAAAGGACATTTGTGGTTCCTCTCAGATTCCAGAACTTTCTGCCACAGAAATGTGAGGCACATGTGTTTTTTTAGCCAAATTTTGAGGTTTGCAAAGGATTCTGGGTAACAGAACCTGTTCCGAGCCCCGCAAGTCACCCCATCTTGGATTCCCCTAGGTGTCTAGTTTTCAGAAATGCACAGGTTTGGTAGGTTTCTCTAGGTGCCGGCTGAGCTAGAGGTCAAAATCTACAGGTAGGTACCTCGCAAAAAACACCTCTGTTTTCTTTCAAAAATTTGGATGTGTCCACGTTGCGCTTTGGGGAGTTTCCTGTCACGGGCGCTAGGCCTACCCACAAAAGTGAGGTATCATTTTAATCGGGAGACTTAGGGGAATGCTGGGTGGAAGGACATTTGTGGCTCCTCTCAGATTCCTGAACTTTCTGCCACAGAAATGTGAGGAACATGTGTTTTTTTTAGCCAAATTTTGAGATTTGCAAAGGATTCTTGGTAACAGAACCTGGTCCGAGCCCCGCAAGTCACCCCATCTTGGATTCCCCTAGGTCTCTAGTTTTCAGAAATGCACAGGTTTGGTAGGTTTCCCTAGGTGCCGGCTGAGCTAGATGCCAAAATCTACAGGTAGGCACTTCGCAAAAAACAGCTCTGTTTTCTTTCAAAAATTTGGATGTGTCCATGTTGCGCTTTCGGGCCTTTCCTGTCGCGGGCGCTAGGCCTACCCACCCAAGTGAGGTATCATTTTTATCGGGAGACTTGGGGGAATGCTGGGTGGAAGGAAATTTGAGGCTCCTCTCAGATTCCAGAACTTTCTGCCACAGAAATGTGAGGAACATGTTTTTTTTAGCCAAATTTTGAGGTTTGCAAAGGATTCTGGGTAACAGAACCTGGTCCGAGCCCCGCACGTCACCCCATCTTGGATTCCCCTAGGTCTCTAGTTTTCAGAAGTGCACCGGTTTGTTAGGTTTCCCTAGGTGCCGGCTGAGCTCGAGGCCAAAATCTACAGGTAGGCACTTCGCAAAAAACACCTCTGTTTTCTTTCAAAAATGTGGATGTGTCCACGTTGCGCTTTGGGGTGTTTCCTGTCGCGGGCGCTAGGCCTACCCACACAAGTGAGGTATCATTTTAATCGGGAGACTTGGGGGAACGCTGGGTGGAAGGAAATTTGTGGCTCCTCTCAGATTCCAGAACTTTCTGCCACAGAAATGTAAGGAACATGTTTTTAGCCAAATTTTGAGGTTCGCAAAGGATTCTGGGTAACAGAACCTGGTCCGAGCCCCGCAAGTCACCCCATCTTGGTCTCCCCTAGGTCTCTAGTTTTCAGAAATGCACAGGTTTGGTAGGTTTCCCTGGGTGCCGGCTGAGCTAGAGGCCAAAATCTACAGGTAGGCACTTCGCAAAAAACACCTCTGTTTTCTTTCAAAAATTTGGATGTGTCCACGTTGCGCTTTGGGGCGTTTCCTGTCGCGGGCGCTATGCCTACCCACACAAGTGAGGTATCATTTTTATCGGGAGACTTGGGGGAACTCTGCGTAGAAGGACATTTGTGGCTTCTCTCAGATTCCAGAAATTTCTGCCACAGAAATGTGAGGAACATGTGTTTTTTTATCCAAATTTTGAGGTGCGCAAAGGATTCTGGGTAACAGAACCTGGTCCGAGCCCCGCAAGTCACCCCATCTTGGATTCCCCTAGGTGTCTAGTTTTCAGAAATGCACCGGTTTGGTAGGTTTCCCTAGGTGCCGGCTGAGCTAGAGGTCAAAATCTACAGGTAGGTACCTCGCAAAAAACACCTCTGTTTTCTTTCAAAAATTTGGATGTGTCCACGTTACGCTTTGGGGAGTTTCCTGTCACGGGCGCCAGGCCTACCCAGAAAAGTGAGGTATCATTTTAATCGGGAGACTTGGGGGAACGCTGGGTGGAAGGAAATTTGTGGCTCTTCTCAGATTCCGGAACTTTCTGCCACAGAAATGTGAGGAACATGTGTTTTTTTTAGCCAAATTTTGAGGTTTGCAAAGGATTCTGGGTAACAGAACCTGGTCCGATCCCCGCAAGTCACCCCATCTTGGATTCCCCTAGGTCTCTAGTTTTCAGAAATGCACAGGTTTGGTAGATTTCCCTAGGTGCCGGTCGAGCTAGAGGCCAAAATCTACAGGTAGGCACTTCGCAAAAAACACCTCTGTTTTCTTTCAAAAATTTGGATGTGTCCATGTTGCGCTTTGGGGCCTTTCCTGTCGCGGGCGCTAGGCCTACCTACGCAAGTGAGGTATCATTTTTATCGGGAGACTTGGGGGAACGCTGGGTGGAAGGGAATTTGTGGCTCCTCTCAGATTCCAGAACTTTCTGCCACAGAAATGTGAGGAACATGTGTTGTTTTTGCCAAATTTTGAGGTTCGCAAAGGGTTCTGGGTAACAGAACCTGGTCCGAGCCCCGCAAGTCACCCCTCCTTGGATTCCCCTAGGTCTCTAGTTTTCAGAAGTGCACAGGTTTGGTAGGTTTCCCTAGGTCCCGGCTGAAGTAGAGGCCAAAATCTAAAGGTAGGCACTTCGCAAAAAACACCTCTGTTTTATTTAAAAAATGTGGATGTGTCCATGTTGCGCTTTGGGGCGTTTCGTGTCGCGGGCGCTAGGCCTACCCACACAAGTGAGGTATCATTTTTATCGGGAGACTTGGAGGAACGCTGGGTGGAAGGAAATTTGTGGCTCCTCTCAGATTCCAGAACTTTCTGCCACAGAAATGTGAGGAACATGTGTTTTTTTAGCCAAATTATGAGGTTCGCAAAGGATTCTGGGTAACAGAACCTGGTCCGAGCCCCGCAAGTCACCCCATCTTGGTCTCCCCTTTGTCTCTAGTTTTCAGAAATGCACAGGTTTGGTAGGTTTCCCTAGGTGCCGGCTGAGCTAGAGGCCAAAATCTACAGGTAGGCACTTTACAAAAAACACCTCTGTTTTCTTTCAAAAATTTGGATGTGTCCACGTTGCGCTTTGGGGCATTTCCTATCGCAGGCGCTAGGCCTACCCACACAAGTGAGGTATCATTTTTATCGAGAGACTTGTGGGAACGCTGGGTGAAAGGAAATTTGTGGCTCCTCTCAGATTCCAGAACTTTCTGCCACAGAAATGTGAGAAACATGTGTTTTTTTAGCCAAATTTTGAGGTTTGCAAAAGATTCTGGGTAACAGAACCTGGTACGAGCCCCGCAAGTCACCCCATCTTGGATTCCCCTAGGTCTCTAGTTTTCAGAAATGCACAGGTTTGGTAGGTTTCCCTAGGTGCCGTCTGAGCTAGAGGCCAAAATCTACAGGTAGGCACTTCGCAAAAAACACCTCTGTTTACTTTCAAAAATGTGGATGTGTCCACGTTGCGCTTTGGGGTGTTTCCTGTCGCAGGCGCTAGGCCTACCCACACAAGTGAGGTATCATTTTTATCGGGAAACTCGGGGGAACGCTGGGTGGAAGGGAATTTGTGGCTCCTCTCAGATTACAGAACTTTCTGCCACAGAAATGTGAGGAACATGTGTTTTTTTAGCCAAATTTTGAGATTTGCAAAGGATTCTGGGTAACAGAACCTGGTCCGAGCCCCGCAAGTCACGCCATCTTGGATTCCCCTAGGTCTCTAGTTTTCAGAAATGCACAGGTTTGTTAGGTTTCCCTAGGTGCCGGCTGAGCTAGAGGCCAAAATCTACAGGTAGGCACTTCGCAAAAAACACCTCTGTTTTCTTTAAAAAATTTGGATGTGTCCACGTTGCGCTTTAGGGCGTTTCCTGTCGCGGGTGCTAGGCCTACCCACACAAGTGAGGTATCATTTTTATCGGGAGACTTGGGGGAACACTGTGTGAAAGGAAATTTGTGGCTCCTCTCAGATTCCAGAACTTTCTGCCACATAAATGTGAGGAACATGTGTTTTTTTAGCCAAATTTTGAGGTTTGCAAAAGATTCTGGGTAACAGAACCTGGTCCGAGCCCCGCAAGTCACCCCATCTTGGATTCCCCTGGTCTCTAGTTTTCAGAAATGCACAGGTTTGGTAGGTTTCCCTAGGTGCCGGCTGAGCTAGAGGCCAAAATCTACAGGTAGGCACTTCGCAAAAAAAAAAACTCTGTTTTCTTTCAAAAATTTGGATGTGTCCACGTTGCGCTTTGGGGAGTTTCCTGTCGCGGGCGCTAGGCCTACCCACACAAGTGAGGTATCATTTTTATCGGGAGACTTGGGGGAACGCTGGGTGAAAGGAAATTTGTGGCTCCTCTCAGATTCCAGAACTTTCTGCCACAGAAATGTGAGGAACATGTGTTTTTTTAGCCAAATTTTGAGGTTTGCAAAAGATTCTGGGTAACAGAACCTGGTCCGAGCCCCGCAAGTCACCCCATCTTGGATTCCCCTAGGTCTCTAGTTTTCAGAAATGCACAGGTTTGGTAGGTTTCCCTAGGTGCCAGCTGAGCTAGAGGCCAAAATCTACAGGTAGGCACTTCGCAAAAAACACCTCTGTTTTCTTTAAAAAATTTGGATGTGTCCACGTTGCGCTTTGGGGCGTTTCCTGTCGCGGGCGCTAAGCCTACCCACACATGTGAGGTAGCATTTTTATCGGGAGACTTGGGGGAACGCTGGGTGAAAGGAAATTTGTGGCTCCTCTCAGATTCTAGAACTTTCTGCCACAGAAATGTGAGGAACATGTGTTTTTTTAGCCAAATTTTGAGGTTTGCAAAAGATTCTGGGTAACAGAACGTGGTCCGAGCCCCGCAAGTCACCCCATCTTGGATTCCCCTAGGTCTCTAGTTTTCAGAAATGCACAGGTTTGGTAGGTTTCCCTAGGTGCCGTCTGAGCTAGAGGCCAAAATCTACAGGTAGGCACTTCGCAAAAAACACCTCTGTTTTCTTTCAAAAATTTGGATGTGTCCACGTTGCGCTTTGGGGTGTTTCCTGTCGCAGGCGCTAGGCCTACCCACACAAGTGAGGAATCATTTTTATCGGGAGACTTGGGGGAACGCTGGGTGAAAGGAAATTTGTGGCTCCTCTCAGATTCCAGAACTTTCTGCCACAGAAATGTGAGGAACATGTGTTTTTTAAGCCAGATTTTGAGGTTTGCAAAGGATTCTGGGTAACAGAACCTGGTCCGAGCCCCGCAAGTCACCCCATCTTGGATTCCCCTAGGTGTCTAGTTTTCAGAAATGCACAGGTTTGGTAGGTTTCCCTAGGTGCCGGCTGAGCTAGAAGCCAAAATCTACAGGTAGGCACTTCGCAAAAAAAACCTCTGTTTTCTTTCAAAAATTTGGATGTGTCCACGTTGCGCTTTGGGGCCTTTCCTGTCACGGGCGCTAGGCCTACCCCCACAAGTGAGGTATCATTTTTATCGGGAATCTCGGGGGAACGCTGGGTGGAAGGGAATTTGTGGCTCCTCTCAGATTCCAGAACTTTCTGCCACAGAAATGTGAGGAACATGTGTTTTTTTAGCCAAATTTTGAGGTTTGCAAAGGATTCTGGGTAACAGAACCTGGTCCGAGCCCCGCAAGTCACCCCATCTTGGATTCCCCTAGGTCTCTAGTTTTCAGAAATGCACAGGTTTGTTAGGTTTCCCTAGGTGCCGGCTGAGCTAGAGGCCAAAATCTACAGGTAGGCACTTCGTAAAAAACACCTCTGTTTTCTTTAAAAAATTTGGATGTGTCCACGTTGCGCTTTGGGGCGTTTCCTGTCACGGGCGCTAGGCCTACCCACACAAGTGAGGTATCATTATTATCGGGAGACTTGGGGGAACACTGTGTGAAAGGAAATTTGTGGCTCCTCTCAGATTCCAGAACTTTCTGCCACAGAAATGTGAGGAACATGTGTTTTTTTAGCCAAATTTTGAGGTTTGCAAAAGATTCTGGGTAACAGAACCTGGTCCGAGCCCCGCAAGTCACCCCATCTTGGATTCCCCTGGTCTCTAGTTTTCAGAAATGCACAGGTTTGGTAGGTTTCCCTAGGTGCCGGCTGAGCTAGAGGCCAAAATCTACAGGTAGGCACTTCGCAAAAAACACCTCTGTTTTCTTTCAAAAATTTGGATGTGTCCACGTTGCGCTTTGGGGAGTTTCCTGTCACGGGCGCTAGGCCTACCCACACAAGTGAGGTATCATTTTAATCGGGAGACTCGGGGGAATGCTGGGTGGAAGGAAATTTGTGGCTCCTCTCAGATTCCTGAACTTTCTGCCACAGAAATGTGAGGAACATGTGTATTTTTAGCCAAATTTTGAGGTTTGCAAAGGATTCTGGGTAACAGAACCTGGTCCGAACCCCGCAAGTCACCCCATCTTGGATTCCCCTAGGTCTCTAGTTTTCAGAAATGCACAGGTTTGGTAGGTTTCCCTAGGTGCCGGCTGAGCTAGAGGCCAAAATCTACAGGTAGGCACTTCGCAAAAAACACCTCTGTTTTCTTTCAAAAATTTGGATGTGTCCACGTTGTGCTTTGGGGCCTTTCCTGTCGCGGGCGCTAGGCCTACCCACACAAGTGAGGTATCATTTTTATCGGGAGACTTTGGGGATTGCTGGGTGGAAGGGAATTTGTGGCTCCTCTCAGATTCCAGAACTTTCTGCCACAGAAATGTGAGGAACATGTGTTGTATTAGCCAAATTTTGAGGTTCGCAAGGGTTGTGGGTAACAGAACCTGGTCCGAGCCCCGCAAGTCACCCCTCCTTGGATTCCCCTAGGTCTCTAGTTTTCAGAAATGCACAGGTTTGGTAGGTTTCCCTAGGTGCCGGCTGAGCTAGAGGCCAAAATCTACAGGTAGGCACTTCGCAAAAAACACCTCTGTTTTCTTTCAAAAATTTGGATGTGTCCACGTTGCGCTTTGGGGTGTTTCCTGTCGCAGGCGCTAGGCCTACCCACACAAGTGAGGAATCATTTTTATCGGGAGACTTGGGGGAACGCTGGGTGAAAGGAAATTTGTGGCTCCTCTCAGATTCCAGAACTTTCTGCCACAGAAATGTGAGGAACATGTGTTTTTTAAGCCAGATTTTGAGGTTTGCAAAGGATTCTGGGTAACAGAACCTGGTCCGAGCCCCGCAAGTCACCCCATCTTGGATTCCCCTAGGTGTCTAGTTTTCAGAAATGCACAGGTTTGGTAGGTTTCCCTAGGTGCCGGCTGAGCTAGAGGCCAAAATCTACAGGTAGGAACTTCGCAAAAAACACCTCTGTTTTCTTTCAAAAATGTGGATGTGTCCACGTTGCGCTTTGGGGAGTTTCCTGTCACGGGCGCTAGACCTACCCACACAAGTGACGTATCATTTTAATCGGGAAATTTGGGGGAACGCTGGGTGGAAGGAAATTTGTGGCTCCTCTCAGATTCCTGAACTTTCTGCCACAGAAATGTGAGGAACATGTGTTTTTTTTGCCAAATTTTGAGGTTTGCAAATTATTCTGGGTTTCAGAACCTGGTCCGAGCTCCGCAAGTCACCCCATCTTGGATTCCCCTAGGTCTCTAGTTTTCAGAAATGCACAGGTTTGGTAGGTTTCCCTAGGTGCCGGCTGAGCTAGAAGCCAAAATCTACAGGTAGGCACTTCGCAAAAAACACCTCTGTTTTCTTTCAAAAATTTGGATGTGTCCACGTTGCGCTTTGGGGCCTTTCCTGTCGCGGGCGCTAGGCCTACCCCCACAAGTGAGGTATCATTTTTATCGGGAATCTCGGGGGAACGCTGGGTGGAAGGGAATTTGTGGCTCCTCTCAGATTCCAGAACTTTCTGCCACAGAAATGTGAGGAACATGTGTTTTTTTAGCCAAATTTTGAGGTTTGCAAACGATTCAGGGTAACAGAACCTGGTCCGAGCCCCGCAAGTCACCCCATCTTGGATTCCCCTAGGTCTCTAGTTTTCAGAAATGCACAGGTTTGTTAGGTTTCCCTAGGTGCCGGCTGAGCTAGAGGCCAAAATCTACAGGTAGGCACTTCGCAAAAAACACCTCTGTTTTCTTTAAAAAATTTGGATGTGTCCACGTTGTGCTTTGGGGCGTTTCCTGTCACGGGCGCTAGGCCTACCCACACAAGTGAGGTATCATTTTTATCGGGAGACTTGGGGGAACACTGTGCGAAAGGAAATTTGTGGCTCCTCTCAGATTCCAGAACTTTCTGCCACAGAAATGTGAGGAACATGTGTTTTTTTAGCCAAATTTTGAGGTTTGCAAAAGATTCTGGGTAACAGAACCTGGTCCGAGCCCCGCAAGTCACCCCATCTTGGATTCCCCTGGTCTCTAGTTTTCAGAAATGCACAGGTTTGGTAGGTTTCCCTAGGTGCCGGCTGAGCTAGAGGCCAAAATCTACAGGTAGGCACTTCGCAAAAAACACCTCTGTTTTCTTTCAAAAATGTGGATGTGTCCACGTTGCGCTTTGGGGAGTTTCCTGTCACGGGCGCTAGGCCTACCCACACAAGTGAGGTATCATTTTAATCGGGAGACTTGGGGGAATGCTGGGTGGAAGGAAATTTGTGGCTCCTCTCAGATTCCTGAACTTTCTGCCACAGAAATGTGAGGAACATGTGTTTTTTTAGCCAAATTTTGAGGTTTGCAAAGGATTCTGGGTAACAGAACCTGGTCCGAACCCCGCAAGTCACCCCATCTTGGATTCCCCTAGGTGTCTAGTTTTCAGAAATGCACAGGTTTGGTAGGTTTCCCTAGGTGCCGGCTGAGCTAGAGGCCAAAATCTACAGGTAGGCACTTCGCAAAAAACACCTCTGTTTTCTTTCAAAAATTTGGATGTGTCCACGTTGTGCTTTGGGGCCTTTCCTGTCGCGGGCGCTAGGCCTACCCACACAAGTGAGGTATCATTTTTATCGGGAGACTTTGGGGATTGCTGGGTGGAAGGGAATTTGTGGCTCCTCTCAGATTCCAGAACTTTCTGCCACAGAAATGTGAGGAACATGTGTTGTATTAGCCAAATTTTGAGGTTCGCAAGGGTTGTGGGTAACATAACCTGGTCCGAGCCCCGCAAGTCACCCCTCCTTGGATTCCCCTAGGTCTCTAGTTTTCAGAAATGCACAGGTTTGGTAGGTTTCCCTAGGTGCCGGCTGAGCTAGAGGCCAAAATCTTCAGGTAGGCACTTCGCAAAAAACATCTCTGTTTTCTTTCAAAAATTTGGATGTGTCCACGTTGCGCTTTGGGCCGTTTCCTGTCGTGGGCGCTAGGCCTACCCACACAAGTGAGGTATCATTTTTATCGGGAGGCTTGGGGGAACGCTGGGTGGAAGGACATTTGTGGCTCCTCCCAGATTCCAAAACTTTCTGCCACAGAAATGTGAGGAACATGTGTTTTTTTAGCCAAATTTTGAGGTTTGCAAAGGATTCTGGGTAACAGAACCTGGTCCGAGCCCCGCAAGTCACCCCATCTTGGATTCCTCTAGGTCTCTAGTTTTCAGAAATGCACAGGTTTGGTAGGTTTCCCTATGTGCCGGCTGAGCTAGAGGCCACAATCTACAGGTAGGGACTTCGCAAAAAACACCTCTGTTTTCTTTCAAAAATTAAGGATGTGTCCACGTTGCGCTTTGGGGCGTTTCCTGTTGTGGGCGCTAGGCCTACCCACACAAGTGAGGTATCATTTTTATCGGGAGACTTGGGGGAACGCTGGGTGGAAGGAAATTTGTGGCTCCTCTCAGATTCCTGAACTTTCTGCCACAGAAATGTGAGGAACATGTGTTTTTTTAGCCAAATTTTGAGGTTTGCAAATTATTCTGGGTAACAGAACCTGGTCCGAGCTCCGCAAGTCACCCCATCTTGGATTCCCCTAGGTCTCTAGTTTTCAGAAATGCACAGGTTTGGTAGGTTTCCCTAGGTACCGGCTGAGCTAGAAGCCAAAATCTACAGGTAGGCACTTCGAAAAAACACCTCTGTTTTCTTTCAAAAATTTGGATGTGTCCACGTTGCGCTTTGGGGCCTTTCCTGTCGCGGGCGCTAGGCCTACCCCCACAAGTGAGGTATCATTTTTATCGAAAATCTCGGGGGAACGCTGGGTGGAAGGGAATTTGTGGCTCCTCTCAGATTCCAGAACTTTCTGCCACAGAAATGTGAGGAACATGTGTTTTTTTAGCCAAATTTTGAGGTTTGCAAAGGATTCTGGGTAACAGAACCTGGTCCGAGCCCCGCAAGTCACCCCATCTTGGATTCCCCTAGGTCTCTAGTTTTCAGAAATGCACAGGTTTGTTAGGTTTCCCTATGTGCCGGCTGAGCTACAGGCCAAAATCTACAGGTAGGCACTTCGCAAAAAACACCTCTGTTTTCTTTAAAAAATTTGGATGTGTCCACGTTGTGCTTTGGGGCGTTTCCTGTCGCGGGCGCTAGGCCTACCCACACAAGTGAGGTATCATTTTTATCGGGAGACTTGGGGGAACACTGTGTGAAAGGAAATTTGTGGCTCCTCTCAGATTCCAGAACTTTCTGCCACAGAAATGTGAGGAACATGTGTTGTTTTAGCCAAATTTTGAGGTTTGCAAAAGATTCTGGGTAACAGAACCTGGTCCGAGCCCCGCAAGTCACCCCATCTTGGATTCCCCTGGTCTCTAGTTTTCAGAAATGCACAGGTTTGGTAGGTTTCCCTAGGTGCCGGCTGAGCTAGAGGCCAAAATCTACAGGTAGGCACTTCGCAAAAAACACCTCTGTTTTCTTTCAAAAATTTGGATGTGTCCACGTTGCGCTTTGGGGAGTTTCCTGTCACGGGCGCTAGGCCTACCCACACAAGTGAGGTATCATTTTAATCAGGAGACTTGGGGGAATGCTGGGTGGAAGGAAATTTGTGGCTCCTCTCAGATTCCTGAACTTTCTGCCACAGAAATGTGAGGAACATGTGTTTTTTTAGCCAAATTTTGAGGTTTGCAAAGGATTCTGGGTAACAGAACCTGGTCCGAACCCCGCAAGTCACCCCATCTTGGATTCCCCTAGGTCTCTAGTTTTCAGAAATGCACAGGTTTGGTAGGTTTCCCTAGGTGCCGGCTGAGCTAGAGGCCAAAATCTACAGGTAGGCACTTCGCAAAAAACACCTCATTTTTCTTTCAAAAATTTGGATGTGACAACGTTGTGCTTTGGGGCCTTTCCTGTCGCGGGCGCTAGGCCTACCCACACAAGTGAGGTATCATTTTTATCGGGAGACTTTGGGGAACGCTGGGTGGAAGGGAATTTGTGGCTCCTCTCAGATTCCAGAACGTTCTGCCACAGAAATGTGAGGAACATGTGTTGTATTAGCCAAATTTTGAGGTTCGCAAGGGTTGTGGGTAACAGAACCTGGTCCGAGCCCCGCAAGTCACCCCTCCTTGGATTCCCCTAGGTCTCTAGTTTTCAGAAATGCACAGGTTTGGTAGGTTTCCCTAGGTGCCGGCTGAGCTAGAGGCCAAAATCTACAGGTAGGCACTTCGCAAAAAACACCTCTGTTTTCTTTCAAAAATTTGGATGTGTCCACGTTGCGCTTTGGGCCGTTTCCTGTCGTGGGCGCTAGGCCTACCCACACAAGTGAGGTATCATTTTTATCGGGAGACTTGGGGGAACGCTGGGTGGAAGGACATTTGTGGCTCCTCCCAGATTCCAAAACTTTCTGCCACAGAAATGTGAGGAACATGTGTTTTTTTAGCCAAATTTTGAGGTTTGCAAAGGATTCTGGGTAACAGAACCTGGTCCGAGCCCCGCAAGTCACCCCATCTTGGATTCCTCTAGGTCTCTAGTTTTCAGAAATGCACAGGTTTGGTAGGTTTCCCTATGTGCCGGCTGAGCTAGAGGCCACAATCTACAGGTAGGGACTTCGCAAAAAACACCTCTGTTTTCTTTCAAAAATTAAGGATGTGTCCACGTTGCGCTTTGGGGCGTTTCCTGTTGTGGGCGCTAGGCCTACCCACACAAGTGAGGTATCATTTTTATCGGGAGACTTGGGGGAACGCTGGGTGGAAGGAAATTTGTGGCTCCTCTCAGATTCCAGAACTTTATGCCACAGAAATGTGAGGAACATGTGTTTTTTTAGCCAAATTTTGAGGTTCGCAAAGGATTCTGGGTAACAGAACCTGGTCTGAGCCCCGCAAGTCATCCCATCTTGGATTCCCCTAGGTCTCTAGTTTTCAGAAATGCACCGGTTTGTTAGGTTTCCCTAGGTGCCGGCTGAGCTAGAGGCCAAAATCTACAGGTAGGCAATTCGCAAAAAACACCTCTGTTTTCTTTCAAAAATTTGGATGTGTCCATGTTGCGCTTTGGGGTGTTTCCTGTCGCGGGCGCTAGGCCTACCCACACAAGTGAGGTATCATTTTTATCGGGAGACTTGGGGGAACGCTGGGTGGAAGGAAATTTATGGGTCTTCTCAGATTCCAGAACTTTCTGCCACAGAAATGTGAGGAACATGTTTTTAGCCAAATTTTGAGGTTTGCAAAGGATTCTGGGTAACAGAACCTTGTCCGAGCCCCGCAAGTCACCCCATCTTTGATTCCCCTAGGTCTCTAGTTTTCAGAAATGCACAGGTTTGTTACGTTTCCCTAGGTGCCGGCTGAGCTAGAGGCCAAAATCTACAGGTAGGCACTTCGCAAAAAACACCTCTGTTTTCTTTCAAAAATGTGGATGTGTCCACGTTGCGCTTTGGGGCGTTTCCTGTCGCGGACGCTATGCCTACCCACACAAGTGAGGTATCATTTTTATCGGGAGACTTGGGGGAACGCTGGGTGAAAGGAAATTTGTGGCTCCTCTCAGATTCCTGAACTTTCTGCCAAAGAATTGTGAGGAACATGTGTTTTTTTAGCCAAATTTTGAGGTTTGCAAAGGATTCTGGGTAACAGAACCTGGTCCGAGCCCCGCAAGTCACCCCATCTTGGATTCCCCTAGGTGTCTAGTTTTCAGAAATGCACAGGTTTGGTAGGTTTCCCTAGGTGCCGGTTGAGCTAGAGGCCAAAATCTACAGGTAGGCACTTCGCAAAAAGCACCTCTGTTTTCTTTAAAAAATTTGGATGTGTCCACGTTGCGCTTTGGGGCGTTTCCTGTCACGGGCGCTAGGCCTACCCACACAAGTGAGGTATCATTTTTATCGGGAGACTAGGGGGAACGCTGGGTGGAAGGAAATTTGTGGCTCCTCTCAGATTCCAGAACTTTCTGCCACAGAAATGTGAGGAACATGTATTTTTTTAGCCAAATTTTGAGGTTCGCAAAGGATTCTGGGTAACAGAACCTGGTCCGAGCTCCGCAAGTCACCCTATTTTGGTCTCCCCTAGGTCTCTAATTTTCAGAAATGCACAGGTTTGGTAGGTTTCCCTAGGTGCCGGCTGAGCTAGAGGCCAAAATCTACAGGTAGGCACTTCGCAAAGAACACCTCTGTTTTCTTTCAAAAATTTGGATGTGTCCACGTTGCGCTTTGGGGCGTTTCCTGTCGCGGGCGCTAGGCCTACCCACACAAGTGAGGTATCATTTTTATCGGGAGACTTGGGGGAACACTGGGTGGAAGGACATTTGTGGCTCCTCTGAGATTCCAGAACTTTCAACAACAGAAATGTGAGGAACATGTATTTTTTTAGCCAAATTTTAAGGTTCGCAAAGGATTCTGGGTAACAGAACCTGGTCCGAGCTCCGCAAGTCACCCCATTTTGGTCTCCCCTAGGTCTCTAATTTTCAGAAATGCACAGGTTTGGTAGGTTTCCCTAGGTGCCGGCTGAGCTAGAGGCCAAAATCTACAGGTAGGCACTTCGCAAAAAACACCTCTGTTTTCTTTCAAAAATTTGGATGTGTCCACGTTGCGCTTTGGGGTGTTTCCTGTCACGGGCGCTAGGCCTACCCACACAAGTGAGGTATCATTTTAATCAGGAGACTTGGGGGAACGCTGGGTGGAAGGAAATTTGTGGCTCCTCTCAGATTCCTGAACTTTCTGCCACAGAAATGTGAGGAACATGTGTTTCTTTAGCCAAATTTTGAGGTTTGCAAAGGATTCTGGGTAACAGAACCTGGACCGAGCCCCGCAAGTCACCCCATCTTGGATTCCCCTAGGTCACTAGTTTTCAGAAATGCACAGGTTTGTTAGGTTTCCCTAGGTGCCGGCTAAGCTAGAGGCCAAAATCTACAGGTAGGCACTTCGCAAAAAACACCTCTGTTTTCTTTCAAAAATTTGGATGTGTCCAGGTTGCGCTTTGGGGCGTTTCCTGTCGCAGGCGCTAGGCCTACCCACACAAGTGAGGTATCATTTTTATCGGGAGACTTGGGGGAACGCTGGGTGGAAGGAAATTTGTGGCTCCTCTCAGATTCTAGAACTTTCTGCCACAGAAATGTGAGGAACATGTGTTTTTTTAGCCAAATTTTGAGGTTTGTAAAGGATTCTGTGTAACAGAACCTGGTTTGAGCCCCGCAAGTAACCCCATCTTGGATTCCCCTAGGTCTCTAGTTTTCAGAAAAGCACAGGTTTGGTAGGTTTCCCTTGGTGCCGGCTGAGCTAGAGGCCAAAATCTACAGGTAGGCACTTCGCAAAAAACACCTCTGTTTTCTTTCAAAAATTTGGATGTGTCCACGTTGCGCTTTGGGGCGTTTCCTGTCGCGGGCGATAGGCCTACCCACACAAGTGAGGTATCATTTTAATCGGGAGACTTGGGGGAACGCTGGGTGGAAGGAAATGTGTGGCTCCTCTCAGATTCCTGAACTTTCTGCCACAGAAATGTGAGGAACATGTGTTTCTTTAGCCAAATTTTGAGGTTTGCAAAGAATTCTGGGTAACAGAACATGGACCGAGCACCGCAAGTCACCCCATCTTGGATTCCTCTAGGTCTCTAGTTTTCAGAAATGCACAGGTTTGTTAGGTTTCCCTAGGTGCCGGCTGAGCTAGAGGCCAAAATCTACAGGTAGGCACTTCGCAAAAAACACCTCTGTTTTCTTTCAAAAATTTGGATGTCTCTAGGTTACGCTTTGGGGCGTTTCCTGTCATGGGCGCTAGGCCTACCCACACAAGTGAGGTATCATTTTTATCGGGAGACTTGGGGGAACGCTGGGTGGAAGGAAATTTGTGGCTCCTCTCAGATTCCAGAACTTTCTGCCACAGAAATGTGAGGAACATGTGTTTTTTTAGCTAAATTTTGAGGTTCGCAAAGGATTCTGGGTAACAGGACCTGGTCCGAGCCCCGCAAGTCACCCCATCTTGGTCTCCCCTTGGTCTCTAATTTTCAGAAATGCACAGGTTTGGTAGGTTTCCCTAGGTGCCGGCTGAGCTAGAGGCCAAAATCTACAGGTAGGCACTTCGCAAAAAACACCTCTGTTTTCTTTCAAAAATTTGGATGTGTCCACGTTGCGCTTTGGGGCATTTCCTGTTGCGGGCGCTAGGCCTACCCACACAAGTGAGGTATCATTTTTATTGGGAGACTTGGGGGAACACTGGGTGGAAAGACATTTGTGGCTCCTCTCAGATTCCAGAACTTTCTGCCACAGAAATGTGAGGAACATGTATTTTTTTAGCCAAATTTTAAAGTTCGCAAAGGATTCTGGGTAACAGAACCTGGTCCGAGCTCCGCAAGTCACCCCATTTTGGTCTCCCCTAGGTCTCTAATTTTCAGAAATGCACAGGTTTGGTAGATTTCCCTAGGTGCCGGCTGAGCTAGAGGCCAAAATCTACAGGTAGGCACTTTGCAAAAAACACCTCTGTTTTCTCTCAAAAATTTGGATATGTCCACGTTGCGCTTTGGGGCATTTCCTGTCGCAGGCGCTAGGCCTACCCACACAAGTGAGGTATCATTTTTATCGGTAGACTTGGGGGAACGCTGGGTGAAAGGAAATTTGTGGCTCCTCTCAGATTCCAGAACTTTCTGCCACAGAAATGTGAGGAACATGTGTTTTTTTAGCCAAATTTTGAGGTTTGCAAAGGATTCTGGGTAACAGAACCTGGTCCGAGCCCCGCAAGTCACCCCATCTTGGATTCCCCTAGGTCTCTAGTTTTCAGAAATGCACAGGTTTGGTAGGTTTCCCTAGGTGCCGGCTGAGCTAGAGGCCACAATCTACAGGTGGGCACTTCGCAAAAAACACCTCTGTTTTCTTATAAAAAAAATTTGGATGTGTCCACGTTGCGCTTTGGGGTGTTTCCTGTTGCGGGCGCTAGGCCTACCCACACAAGTGAGGTATCATTTTTATCGGGAGACTTGGCGGAACGCTGGGTGGAAGGAAATTTGTGGCTCCTCTCAGATTCCAGAACTTTCTGCCACAGAAATGCGAGGAACATGTGTTTTTTTAGCCAAATTTTGAGGTTTGCAAAGGATTCTGGATAACAGAACCTGGTCCGAGCCCCGCAAGTCACCCCATCTTGGATTCCCCTAGGTCTCTAGTTTTCAGAAATGCACCGGTTTGTTAGGTTTCCCTAGGTGCCGGCTGAGCTAGAGGCCAAAATCTACAGGTAGGCACTTCGCAAAAAACACCTCTGTTTTCTTTCAAAAATTTGGATGTGTCCACGTTGCGCTTTGGGGCGTTTCCTGTCGCGGGCGCTAGGCCTACCCACACAAGTGAGGTATCCTTTTTATCGGGAGACTTGGGGGAACGCTGGGTGGAAGGAAATTTGTGGCTCCTCTCAGATTCCAGAAATTTCTGCCACAGAAATGTGAGGAACATGTGTTTTTTTAGCCAAATTTTGAGGTTCGCAAAGGATTCTGGGTAACAGAACCTGGTCCGAGCCCCGCAAGTCACCCCATCTTGGATTCCCCTAGGTCTCTAGATTTCAGAAATGCACAGGTTTGTTAGGTTTCCCTAGGTGCCGGCTGAGCTAGAGGCCAAAATCTACAGGTAGGCACTTCGCAAAAAACACCTCTGTTTTCTTTAAAAAATTTGGATGTGTCCACGTTGCGCTTTGGGGCGTTTCCTGTCGCGGGCGCTAGGACTACCCACACAAGTGAGGTATCATTCTTATCGGGAGACTTGGGGGAACGCTGGATGAAAGGAAATTTGTGGCTGCTCTCAGATTCCAGAACTTTCTGCCACAGAAATGTGAGGAAAATGTGTTTTTTTAGCCAAATTTTGAGGTTTGCAAAAGATTCTGGGTAACAGAACCTGGTCCGAGCCCCGCAAGTCACCCCATCTTGGATTCCACTAGGTCTCTAGTTTTCAGAAATGCACAGGTTTGGTATGTTTCCCTAGGTGCCGGCTGAGCTAGAGGCCAAAATCTACAGGTAGGCACTTCGCAAAAAACACCTCTGTTTTCTTTCGAAAATGTGGATGTGTCCACGTTGCGCTTTGGGGCGTTTCCTGTCGCGGGAGCTAGGCCTACCCACACAAGTCAGGTATCATTTTTATCGGGAGACTTGGGGGAACGCTGGGTGAAAGGAAATTTGTGGCTCCTCTCAGATTCCAGTACTTTCTGAAACAGAAATGTGAGGAACATGTGTTTTTTTAGCCAAATGTTGAGGTTTGCAAAGGATTCTGGGTAACAGAACCTGGTCCGAGCCCCGCAAGTCACCCCATCTTGGATTCCCCTAGGTGTCTAGTTTTCAGAAATGCACAGGTTTGGTAGGTTTCCCTAGGTGCCGGCTGAGCTAGAGGCCAAAATCTACAGGTAGGTACTTCGCAAAAAGCACCTCTGTTTTCTTTAAAAAATGTGGATGTGTCCACGTTGCGCTTTGGGGCGTTTCCTGTCGCGGGCGCTAGGCCTACCCACACAAGTGAGGTATCATTTTGATCGGGAGACTTGGGGGAACGCTGGGTGGAAGGAAATTTGTGGCTCCTCTCAGATTCCAGAACTTTTTTGCCACAGAAATGTGAGGAACATGTGTTTTTTTAGCCAAATTTTGAGGTTTGCAAAGGATTCTGTGTAACAGAACCTGGTCCGAGCCCCGCAAGTCACCCCATCTTGGATTCCCCTAGGTCTCTAGTTTTCAGAAATGCACAGGTTTGGTAGGTTTCCCTAGGTGCCGGCTGAGCTAGAGGCCAAAATCTACAGGTAGGCACTTCGCAAAAAACACCTCTGTTTTCTTTCAAAAATGTGGATGTGTCCACGTTGCGCTTTGGGGCGTTTCCTGTCGCGGGAGCTAGGCCTACCCACACAAGTCAGGTATCATTTTTATCGGGAGACTTGGGGGAACGCTGGGTGAAAGGAAATTTGTGGCTCCTCTCAGATTCCAGTACTTTCTGCCACAGAAATGTGAGGAACATGTGTTTTTTTAGCCAAATGTTGAGGTTTGCAAAGGATTCTGGGTAACAAAACCTGGTCCGAGCTCCGCAAGTCACCCCATCTTGGATTCCCCTAGGTGTCTAGTTTTCAGAAATGCACAGGTTTGGTAGGTTTCCCTAGGTGCTGGCTGAGCTAGAGGCCAAAATCTACAGGTAGGCACTTCGCAAAAAACACCTCTGTTTTCTTTAAAAAATGTGGATGTGTCCACGTTGCGCTTTGGGGCGTTTCCTGTTGCGGGCGCTAGGCCTACCCACACAAGTGAGGTATCATTTTTATCGGGAGACTTGGCGGAACGCTGGGTGGAAGGAAATTTGTGGCTCCTCTCAGATTCCAGAACTTTCTGCCACAGAAATGCGAGGAACATGTGTTTTTTTAGCCACATTTTGAGGTTTGCAAAGGATTCTGGGTAACAGAACCTGGTTCCAGCCCCGCAAGTCACCCCATATTGGATTCCCCTAGGTCTCTAGTTTCCAGAAATGCACAGGTTTGGTAGGTTTCCCTAGGTGCCGGCTGAGCTAGAGGCCAAAATCTACAGGTAGGCACTTCGCAAAAAACACCTCTGTTTTCTTTCCAAAATTTGGATGTGTCCACGTTGCGCTATGGGGCGTTTCCTGTCGCGGGCGCTAGGCCTACCCACACAATTGAGGTATCATTTTTATCGGGAGACTTGACGGAACGCTGGGTGGAAGGAAATTTGTGGCTCCTCTCAGATTCCAGAACTTTCTGCCACAGAAATGCGAGGAACATGTGTTTTTTTAGCCACATTTTGAGGTTTGCAAAGGATTCTGGGTAACAGAACCTGGTTCCAGCCCCGCAAGTCACCCCATCTTGGATTCCCCTATGTCTCTAGTTTTCAGAAATGCACAGGTTTGGTAGGTTTCCCTACGTGCCGGCTGAGCTAGAGGCCAAAATCTACAGGTAGGCACTTCGCAAAAAACACCTCTGTTTTCTTTCCAAAATTTGGATGTGTCCACGTTGCGCTTTGGGGCGTTTCCTGTCGCGGGCGCTAGGCCTACCCTCACAAGTGAGGTATCATTTTTGTCGGGAGACTTGGGGGAACGCTGGGTGGAAGGAAATTTGTGGCTCCTCTCAGATTCCAGAACTTTCTGCCACAGAAATGTGAGGAACATGTGTTTTTTTAGCCAAATTTTGAGGTTTGCAAAGGATTCTGGGTAACAGAACCTGGTCCGAGCCCCGCAAGTCACCCAATCTTGGATTACCCTAGGTCTCTAGTTTTCAGAAATGCACAGGTTTGGTAGGTTTCTCTAGGTGCCAGCTGAGCTAGAGGCCAAAATCTACAGGTAGGCACTTCGCAAAAAACACCTCTGTTTTCTTTCAAAAATTTGGATGTGTCCACGTTGCGCTTTGGGGCATTTCCTGTTGCGGGCGCTAGGCCTACCCACACAAGTGAGGTATCATTTTTATCGGGAGACTTGGGGGAACGCTGGATGGAAGGACATTTGTGGCTCCTCTCAGATTCCAGAACTTTCTGCCACAGAAATGTGAGAAACACGTGATTTTTTAGCCAAATTTTAGGTTTGCAAAGGATTCTGGGTAACAGAACCTGGTCCGAGCCCCACAAGTCACCCCATCTTGGATTCCCCTAGATCTCTAGTTTTCAGAAATGAACAGGTTTGGTAGGTTTCCCTAGGTGCCGGCTGAGCTAGAGGCCAAAATCTACAGATAGGCACTTTGCAAAAAACACCTCTGTTTTCTTTAAAAAATGTGGATGTGTCCACGTTGCGCTTTGGGGCGTTTCCTGTCGCGGGCGCTAGGCCTACCCACACAAGTGAGGTATCATTTTTATCGGGAGACTTGGGGGAACGCTGGGTGGAAGGAAATTTGTGGTTCCTCTCAGATTCCAGAACTTTCTGCCACAGAAATGTGAGGAACATGTGTTTTTTTAGCCAAATTTTGAGGTTTACAAAGGATTCTGGGTAACAGAACCTGGTCCGAGCCCCGCAAGTCACCCAATCTTGGATTCCCCTAGGTCTCTAGTTTTCAGAAATGACAGGTTTGGTAGGTTTCCCTAGGTGCCGGCTGAGCTAGAGGCCAAAATCTACAGGTAGGCACTTCGCAAAAAACACCTCTGTTTTCTTTCAAAAATGTGGATGTGTCCACATTGCGCTTTGGGGCGTTTCCTGTCGCGGGCGCTAGGCCTACCCACACAAGTGAGGTATCATTCTTATCGGGAGACTTGGGGGAACGCTGGAGGAAAGGAAATTTGTGGCTGCTCTCAGATTCCAGAACTTTCTGCCACAGAAATGTGAGGAACATGTGTTTTTTTAGCCAAATTTTGAGGTTTGCAAAAGATTCTGGGTAACAGAACCTGGTCCGAGCCCCGCAAGTCACCCCATCTTGGATTCCACTAGGTCTCTAGTTTTCAGAAATGCACAGGTTTGGTAGGTTTCCGTAGGTGCCGGCTGAGCTAGAGGCCAAAATCTACAGGTAGGAACATCGCAAAAAACACCTCTGTTTTCTTTCAAAAATGTGGATGTGTCCACGTTGCGCTTTGGGGCGTTTCCTGTCGCGGGACCTAGGCCTACCCACACAAGTCATGTATCATTTTTATCGGGAGACTTGGGGGAACGCTGGGTGGAAGGAAATTTGTGGCTCCTCTCAGATTCCAGAACTTTCTGCCACAGAAATGTGAGGAACATGTGTTTTTTTAGCCAAATTTTGAGGTTTGCAAAGGATTCTGGGTAACAGAACCTGGTCCGAGCCCCGCAAGTCACCCAATCTTGGATTCCCCTAGGTCTCTAGTTTTCAGAAATGCACAGGTTTGGTAGGTTTCCCTAGGTGCCTGCTGAGCTAGAGGCCAAAATCTACAGGTAAGCACTTCGCAAAAAACACCTCTGTTTTCTTTCAAAAATTTGGATGTGTCCACGTTGCGCTTTGGGGCGTTTCCTGTCACGGGCGCTAGGCCTACCCACACAAGTGAGGTATCATTTTTATCGGGAGACTTGGGGGAACGCTGGATGAAAGGAAATTTGTGGCTCCTCTCAGATTCCAGAACTTTCTGCCACAGAAATGTGAGAAACACGTGATTTTTTAGCCAAATTTTAGGTTTGCAAAGGATTCTGGGTAACAGAACCTGGTCCGAGCCCCACAAGTCACCCCATCTTGGATTCCCTTGATCTCTAGTTTTCAGAAATGAACAGGTTTGGTAGGTTTCCCTAGGTGCTGGCTGAGCTAGAGGCCAAAATCTACAGGTAGGCACTTCGCAAAAAACACCTCTGTTTTCTTTAAAAAATTTGGATGTGTCCACGTTGCGCTTTGGGGCGTTTCCTGTCGCGGGCGCTAGGCCTACCCACACAAGTGAGGTATCATTTTTATCGGGAGACTTGGGGGAACGCTGGGTGGGAGGAAATTTGTGGCTCCTCTCAGATTCCAGAACTTTCTGCCACAGAAATTTGAGGAACATGTGTTTTTTTGCCAAATTTTGAGGTTTACAAAGGATTCTGGGTAACAGAACCTGGTCCGAGCCCCGCAAGTCACCCAATCTTGGATTCCCCTAGGTCTCTAGTTTTCAGAAATGCACAGGTTTGGTAGGTTTCCCTAGGTGCCGGCTGAGCTAGAGGGCAAAATCTACAGGTAGGCACTTAGCAAAAAACTCCTCTGTTTTCTTTCAAAAATTTGGATGTGTCCACGTTGCGCTTTGGGGCGTTTCCTGTCGCGGGCGCTAGGCCTACCCACACAAGTGAGGTATCATTCTTATCGGGAGACTTGGGGGAACGCTGGATGAAAGGAAATTTGTGGCTGCTCTCAGATTCCAGAACTTTCTGCCACAGAAATGTGAGGAAAATGTGTTTTTTTAGCCAAATTTTGAGGTTTGCAAAAGATTCTGGGTAACAGAACCTGGTCCGAGCCCCGCAAGTCACCCCATCTTGGATTCCACTAGGTCTCTAGTTTTCAGAAATGCACAGGTTTGGTATGTTTCCCTAGGTGCCGGCTGAGCTAGAGGCCAAAATCTACAGGTAGGCACTTCGCAAAAAACACCTCTGTTTTCTTTCGAAAATGTGGATGTGTCCACGTTGCGCTTTGGGGCGTTTCCTGTCGCGGGAGCTAGGCCTACCCACACAAGTCAGGTATCATTTTTATCGGGAGACTTGGGGGAACGCTGGGTGAAAGGAAATTTGTGGCTCCTCTCAGATTCCAGTACTTTCTGAAACAGAAATGTGAGGAACATGTGTTTTTTTAGCCAAATGTTGAGGTTTGCAAAGGATTCTGGGTAACAGAACCTGGTCCGAGCCCCGCAAGTCACCCCATCTTGGATTCCCCTAGGTGTCTAGTTTTCAGAAATGCACAGGTTTGGTAGGTTTCCCTAGGTGCCGGCTGAGCTAGAGGCCAAAATCTACAGGTAGGTACTTCGCAAAAAGCACCTCTGTTTTCTTTAAAAAATGTGGATGTGTCCACGTTGCGCTTTGGGGCGTTTCCTGTCGCGGGCGCTAGGCCTACCCACACAAGTGAGGTATCATTTTGATCGGGAGACTTGGGGGAACGCTGGGTGGAAGGAAATTTGTGGCTCCTCTCAGATTCCAGAACTTTTTTGCCACAGAAATGTGAGGAACATGTGTTTTTTTAGCCAAATTTTGAGGTTTGCAAAGGATTCTGTGTAACAGAACCTGGTCCGAGCCCCGCAAGTCACCCCATCTTGGATTCCCCTAGGTCTCTAGTTTTCAGAAATGCACAGGTTTGGTAGGTTTCCCTAGGTGCCGGCTGAGCTAGAGGCCAAAATCTACAGGTAGGCACTTCGCAAAAAACACCTCTGTTTTCTTTCAAAAATGTGGATGTGTCCACGTTGCGCTTTGGGGCGTTTCCTGTCGCGGGAGCTAGGCCTACCCACACAAGTCAGGTATCATTTTTATCGGGAGACTTGGGGGAACGCTGGGTGAAAGGAAATTTGTGGCTCCTCTCAGATTCCAGTACTTTCTGCCACAGAAATGTGAGGAACATGTGTTTTTTTAGCCAAATGTTGAGGTTTGCAAAGGATTCTGGGTAACAAAACCTGGTCCGAGCTCCGCAAGTCACCCCATCTTGGATTCCCCTAGGTGTCTAGTTTTCAGAAATGCACAGGTTTGGTAGGTTTCCCTAGGTGCTGGCTGAGCTAGAGGCCAAAATCTACAGGTAGGCACTTCGCAAAAAACACCTCTGTTTTCTTTCCAAAATTTGGATGTGTCCACGTTGCGCTATGGGTCGTTTCCTGTCGCGGGCGCTAGGCCTACCCACACAAGTGAGGTATCATTTTTATCGGGAGACTTGGCGGAACGCTGGGTGGAAGGAAATTTGTGGCTCCTCTCAGATTCCAGAACTTTCTGCCACAGAAATGCGAGGAACATGTGTTTTTTTAGCCACATTTTGAGGTTTGCAAAGGATTCTGGGTAACAGAACCTGGTTCCAGCCCCGCAAGTCACCCCATCTTGGATTCCCCTAGGTCTCTAGTTTTCAGAAATGCACAGGTTTGGTAGGTTTCCCTAGGTGCCGGCTGAGCTAGAGGCCAAAATCTACAGGTAGGCACTTCGCAAAAAACACCTCTGTTTTCTTTCCAAAATTTGGATGTGTCCACGTTGCGCTTTGGGGCGTTTCCTGTCGCGGGCGCTAGGCCTACCCACACAAGTGAGGTATCATTTTTGTCGGGAGACTTGGGGGAACGCTGGGTGGAAGGAAATTTGTGGCTCCTCTCAGATTCCAGAACTTTCTGCCACAGAAATGTGAGGAACACGTGATTTTTTTGCCAAATTTTAGGTTTGCAAAGGATTCTGGGTAACAGAACCTGGTCCGAGCCCCGCAAGTCACCCCATCTTTGATTCCCCTAGATCTCTAGTTTTCAGAAATGAACAGGTTTGGTAGGTTTCCCTAGGTGCCGGCTGAGCTAGAGGGCAAAATCTACAGGTAGGCACTTCGCAAAAAACACCTCTGTTTTCTTTAAAAAATTTGAATGTGTCCACGTTGCGCTTTGGGGCGTTTCCTGTCGCGACCGCTAGGCCTACCCACACAAGTGAGGTTTCATTTTTATCGGGAGACTTGGGGGAACGCTGGGTGGAAGGAAATTTGTGGCTCCTCTCAGATTCCAGAACTTTCTGCCACAGAAATGTGAGGAACATGTGTTTTTTTAGCCAAATTTTGAGGTTTGCAAAGGATTCTGGGTAACAGAACCTGGTCCGAGCCCCGCAAGTCACCCAATCTTGGATTACCCTAGGTCTCTAGTTTTCAGAAATGCACAGGTTTGGTAGGTTTCTCTAGGTGCCAGCTGAGCTAGAGGCCAAAATCTACAGGTAGGCACTTCGCAAAAAACACCTCTGTTTTCTTTCAAAAATTTGGATGTGTCCACGTTGCGCTTTGGGGCATTTCCTGTTGCGGGCGCTAGGCCTACCCACACAAGTGAGGTATCATTTTTATCGGGAGACTTGGGGGAACGCTGGATGGAAGGACATTTGTGGCTCCTCTCAGATTCCAGAACTTTCTGCCACAGAAATGTGAGAAACACGTGATTTTTTAGCCAAATTTTAGGTTTGCAAAGGATTCTGGGTAACAGAACCTGGTCCGAGCCCCACAAGTCACCCCATCTTGGATTCCCCTAGATCTCTAGTTTTCAGAAATGAACAGGTTTGGTAGGTTTCCCTAGGTGCCGGCTGAGCTAGAGGCCAAAATCTACAGGTAGGCACTTTGCAAAAAACACCTCTGTTTTCTTTAAAAAATGTGGATGTGTCCACGTTGCGCTTTGGGGCATTTCCTGTCGCGGGCGCTAGGCCTACCCACACAAGTGAGGTATCATTTTTATCGGGAGACTTGGGGGAACGCTGGGTGGAAGGAAATTTGTGGTTCCTCTCAGATTCCAGAACTTTCTGCCACAGAAATGTGAGGAACATGTGTTTTTTTAGCCAAATTTTGAGGTTTACAAAGGATTCTGGGTAACAGAACCTGGTCCGAGCCCCGCAAGTCACCCAATCTTGGATTCCCCTAGGTCTCTAGTTTTCAGAAATTACAGGTTTGGTAGGTTTCCCTAGGTGCCGGCTGAGCTAGAGGCCAAAATCTACAGGTAGGCACTTCGCAAAAAACACCTCTGTTTTCTTTCAAAAATGTGGATGTGTCCACATTGCGCTTTGGGGCGTTTCCTGTCGCGGGCGCTAGGCCTACCCACACAAGTGAGGTATCATTCTTATCGGGAGACTTGGGGGAACGCTGGAGGAAAGGAAATTTGTGGCTGCTCTCAGATTCCAGAACTTTCTGCCACAGAAATGTGAGGAACATGTGTTTTTTTAGCCAAATTTTGAGGTTTGCAAAAGATTCTGGGTAACAGAACCTGGTCCGAGCCCCGCAAGTCACCCCATCTTGGATTCCACTAGGTCTCTAGTTTTCAGAAATGCACAGGTTTGGTAGGTTTCCGTAGGTGCCGGCTGAGCTAGAGGCCAAAATCTACAGGTAGGAACATCGCAAAAAACACCTCTGTTTTCTTTCAAAAATGTGGATGTGTCCACGTTGCGCTTTGGGGCGTTTCCTGTCGCGGGACCTAGGCCTACCCACACAAGTCAGGTATCATTTTTATCGGGAGACTTGGGGGAACGCTGGGTGGAAGGAAATTTGTGGCTCCTCTCAGATTCCAGAACTTTCTGCCACAGAAATGTGAGGAACATGTGTTTTTTTAGCCAAATTTTGAGGTTTGCAAAGGATTCTGGGTAACAGAACCAGGTCCGAGCCCCGCAAGTCACCCAATCTTGGATTCCCCTAGGTCTCTAGTTTTCAGAAATGCACAGGTTTGGTAGGTTTCCCTAGGTGCCTGCTGAGCTAGAGGCCAAAATCTACAGGTAAGCACTTCGCAAAAAACACCTCTGTTTTCTTTCAAAAATGTGGATGTGTCCACGTTGCGCTTTGGGGCGTTTCCTGTCACGGGCGCTAGGCCTACCCACACAAGTGAGGTATCATTTTTATCGGGAGACTTGGGGGAACGCTGGATGAAAGGAAATTTGTGGCTCCTCTCAGATTCCAGAACTTTCTGCCACAGAAATGTGAGAAACACGTGATTTTTTAGCCAAATTTTAGGTTTGCAAAGGATTCTGGGTAACAGAACCTGGTCCGAGCCCCACAAGTCACCCCATCTTGGATTCCCCTAGATCTCTAGTTTTCAGAAATGAACAGGTTTGGTAGGTTTCCCTAGGTGCTGGCTGAGCTAGAGGCCAAAATCTACAGGTAGGCACTTCGCAAAAAACACCTCTGTTTTCTTTAAAAAATTTGGATGTGTCCACGTTGCGCTTTGGGGCGTTTCCTGTCGCGGGCGCTAGGCCTACCCACACAAGTGAGGTATCATTTTTATCGGGAGACTTGGGGGAACGCTGGGTGGGAGGAAATTTGTGGCTCCTCTCAGATTCCAGAACTTTCTGCCACAGAAATTTGAGGAACATGTGTTTTTTTGCCAAATTTTGAGGTTTACAAAGGATTCTGGGTAACAGAACCTGGTCCGAGCCCCGCAAGTCACCCAATCTTGGATTCCACTAGGTCTCTAGTTTTCAGAAATGCACAGGTTTGGTAGGTTTCCCTAGGTGCCGGCTGAGCTAGAGGCCAAAATCTACAGGTAGGCACTTCGCAAAAAACACCTCTGTTTTCTTTCAAAAATGTGGATGTGTCCACGTTGCGCTTTGGGGCGTTTCCTGTTGCGGGAGCTAGGCCTACCCACACAAGTCAGGTATCATTTTTATCAGGAGACTTGGGGGAACGCTGGGTGAAAGGAAATTTGTGGCTCCTCTCAGATTCCAGTACTTTCTGCCACAGAAATGTGAAGAACATGTGTTTTTTTAGCCAAATGTTGAGGTTTGCAAAGGATTCTGGGTAACAGAACCTGGTCCGAGCCCCGCAAGTCACCTTATCTTGGATTCCCCTAGGTGTCTAGTTTTCAGAAATGCACAGGTTTGGTAGGTTTCCCTAGGTGCCGGCTGAGCTAGAGGCCAAAATCTACAGGTAGGCACTTCGCAAAAAACACCTCTGTTTTCTTTCAAAAATTTGGATGTGTCCACGTTGCGCTTTGGGGCGTTTCCTGTCGCGGGCGCTAGGCCTACCCACACAAGTGAGGTATCATTTTTATCGGGAGACTTGGGGGAACGCTGGATGAAAGGAAATTTGTGGCTCCTCTCAGATTCCAGAACTTTCTGCCACAGAAATGTGAGGAACATGTGTTTTTTTAGCCAAATTTTGAGGTTTGCAAAGGATTCTGGGTAACAGAACCTGGTCCGAGCCCCGCAAGTCACCCAATCTTGGATTCCCCTAGGTCTCTAGTTTTCAGAAATGCACAGGTTTGGTAGGTTTCCCTAGGTGCCTGCTGAGCTAGAGGCCAAAATCTACAGGTAAGCACTTCGCAAAAAACACCTCTGTTTTCTTTCAAAAATGTGGATGTGTCCACGTTGCGCTTTGGGGCGTTTCCTGTCACGGGCGCTAGGCCTACCCACACAAGTGAGGTATCATTTTTATCGGGAGACTTGGGGGAACGCTGGATGAAAGGAAATTTGTGGCTCCTCTCAGATTCCAGAACTTTCTGCCACAGAAATGTGAGAAACACGTGATTTTTTAGCCAAATTTTAGGTTTGCAAAGGATTCTGGGTAACAGAACCTGGTCCGAGCCCCACAAGTCACCCCATCTTGGATTCCCCTAGATCTCTAGTTTTCAGAAATGAACAGGTTTGGTAGGTTTCCCTAGGTGCTGGCTGAGCTAGAGGCCAAAATCTACAGGTAGGCACTTCGCAAAAAACACCTCTGTTTTCTTTAAAAAATTTGGATGTGTCCACGTTGCGCTTTGGGGCGTTTCCTGTCGCGGGCGCTAGGCCTACCCACACAAGTGAGGTATCATTTTTATCGGGAGACTTGGGGGAACGCTGGGTGGGAGGAAATTTGTGGCTCCTCTCAGATTCCAGAACTTTCTGCCACAGAAATGCGAGGAACATGTGTTTTTTTGCCAAATTTTGAGGTTTACAAAGGATTCTGGGTAACAGAACCTGGTCCGAGCCCCGCAAGTCACCCAATCTTGGATTCCCCTAGGTCTCTAGTTTTCAGAAATGCACAGGTTTGGTAGGTTTCCCTAGGTGCCGGCTGAGCTAGAGGGCAAAATCTACAGGTAGGCACTTAGCAAAAAACTCCTATGTTTTCTTTCAAAAATTTGGATGTGTCCACGTTGCGCTTTGGGGCGTTTCCTGTCGCGGGCGCTAGGCCTACCCACACAAGTGAGGTATCATTCTTATCGGGAGACTTGGGGGAACGCTGGATGAAAGGAAATTTGTGGCTGCTCTCAGATTCCAGAACTTTCTGCCACAGAAATGTGAGGAACATGTGTTTTTTTAGCCAAATTTTGAGGTTTGCAAAAGATTCTGGGTAACAGAACCTGGTCCGAGCCCCGCAACTCACCCCATTTTGGATTCCACTAGGTCTCTAGTTTTCAGAAATGCACAGGTTTGGTAGGTTTCCCTAGGTGCCGGCTGAGCTAGAGGCCAAAATCTACAGGTAGGCACTTCGCAAAAAACACCTCTGTTTTCTTTCAAAAATGTGGATGTGTCCACGTTGCGCTTTGGGGCGTTTCCTGTTGCGGGAGCTAGGCCTACCCACACAAGTGAGGTATCATTTTTATCAGGAGACTTGGGGGAACGCTGGGTGAAAGGAAATTTGTGGCTCCTCTCAGATTCCAGTACTTTCTGCCACAGAAATGTGAAGAACATGTGTTTTTTTAGCCAAATGTTGAGGTTTGCAAAGGATTCTGGGTAACAGAACCTGGTCCGAGCCCTGCAAGTCACCTTATCTTGGATTCCCCTAGGTGTCTAGTTTTCAGAAATGCACAGGTTTGGTAGGTTTCCCTAGGTGCCGGCTGAGCTAGAGGCCAAAATCTACAGGAAGGCACTTCGCAAAAAACACCTCTGTTTTCTTTCAAAAATTTGGATGTGTCCACGTTGCGCTTTGGGGCGTTTCCTGTCGCGGGCGCTAGGCCTACCCACACAAGTGAGGTATCATTTTTATCGGGAGACTTGGGGGAACGCTGGGTGTAAGGAAATTTGTGGCTCCTCTCAGATTCCAGAACTTTCTGCCACAGAAATGTGAGGAACATGTGTTTTTTTAGCCTAATTTTGAGGTTTGCAAAGGATTCTGGGTAACAGAACCTGGTCCGAGCCCCGCAAATCACCCAATCTTGGATTCCCCTAGGTCTCTAGTTTTCAGAAATGCACAGGTTTGGTAGGTTTCCCTAGGTGCCGGCTGAGCTAGAGGCCAAAATCTACAGGTAGGCACTTCGCAAAAAAGACCTCTGTTTTCTTTCAAAAATTTGGATGTGTCCACGTTGCGCTTTGGGGCGTTTCCTGTCGCGGGCGCTAGGCCTACCCACACAAGTGAGGTATCATTTTTATCGGGAGACTTGGGGGAACGCTGGATGGAAGGAAATTTGTGGCTCCTCTCAGATTCCAGAACTTTCTGCCACAGAAATGTGAGAAACATGTGATTTTCTAGCCAAATTTTAGGTTTGCAAAGGATTCTGGGTAACAGAACCTGGTCCGAGCCCCACAAGTCACCACATCTTGGATTCCCCTAGATCTCTAGTTTTCAGAAATGAACAGGTTTGGTAGGTTTCCCTAGGTGCCGGCTGAGCTAGAGGCCAAAATCTACAGGTAGGCACTTCGCAAAAAAGACCTCTGTTTTCTTTTAAAAATGTGGATGTGTCCACGTTGCGCTTTGGGGCGTTTCCTGTCGCGGGCGCTAGGCCTACCCACACAAGTGAGGTATCATTTTTATCGGGAGACTTGGGGGAACGCTGGGTGGAAGGAAATTTGTGGCTCCTCTCAGATTCCATAACTTTCTGCCACAGAAATGTGAGGAACATGTGTTTTTTTAGCCAAATTTTGAGGTTTACAAAGGATTCTGGGTAACAGAACCTGGTCCGAGCCCCGCAAGTCACCCAATCTTGGATTCCCCTAGGTCTCTAGTTTTCAGAAATGCACAGGTTTGGTAGGTTTCCCTAGGTGCCGGCTGAGCTAGAGGCCAAAATCTACAGGTAGGCACTTCGCAAAAAACACCTCTGTTTTCTTTCAAAAATTTGGATGTGTCCACGTTGCGCTTTGGGGCGTTTCCTGACGCGGGCGCTAGGCCTACCCACACAAGTGAGGTATCATTCTTATCGGGAGACTTGGGGGAACGCTGGATGAAAGGAAATTTGTGGCTGCTCTCAGATTCCAGAACTTTCTGCCACAGAAATGTGAGGAACATGTGTTTTTTTAGCCAAATTTTGAGCTTTGCAAAAGATTCTGGGTAACAGAACCTGGTCCGAGCCCCGCAACTCACCCCATCTTGGATTCCACTAGGTCTCTAGTTTTCAGAAATGCACAGGTTTGGTAGGTTTCCCTAGGTGCCGGCTGAGCTAGAGGCCAAAATCTACAGGTAGGCACTTCGCAAAAAACACCTCTGTTTTCTTTCAAAAATGTGGATGTGTCCACGTTGCGCTTTGGGGCGTTTCCTGTTGCAGGAGCTAGGCCTACCCACACAAGTCAGGTATCATTTTTATCGGGAGACTTGGGGGAACGCTGGGTGAAAGGAAATTTGTGGCTCCTCTCAGATTCCAGTACTTTCTGCCACAGAAATGTGAGGAACATGTGTTTTTTTAGCCAAATGTTGAGGTTTGCAAAGGATTCTGGGTAACAGAACCTGGTCCGAGCCCCGCAAGTCACCCCATCTTGGATTCCCCTAGGTCTCTAGTTTTCAGAAATGCACAGGTTTGGTAGGTTTCCCTAGGTGCCGGCTGAGCTAGAGGCCAAAATCTACAGGTAGGCACTTCGCTAAAAACACCTCTGTTTTCTTTCAAAAATTTGGATGTGTCCACGTTGCGCTTTGGGGCGTTTCCTGTCGCGGGCGCTAGGCCTACTCACACAAGTGAGGTATCATTTTTATCGGGAGACTTGGCGGAACGCTGGGTGGAAGGAAATTTGTGGCTCCTCTCAGATTCCAGAACTTTCTGCCACAGAAATGTGAGGAACACGTGATTTTTTAGCCAAATTTTAGGTTTGCAAAGGATTCTGGGTAAGAGAACCTGGTCCGAGCCCCGCAAGTCACCCCATCTTTGATTCCCCTAGATCTCTAGTTTTCAGAAATGAACAGGTTTGGTAGGTTTCCCTAGGTGCCGGCTGAGCTAGAGGCCAAAATCTACAGGTAGGCACTTCGCAAAAAACACCTCTGTTTTCTTTAAAAAATTTGGATGTGTCCACGTTGCGCTTTGGGGCGTTTCCTGTCGCGGGCGCTAGGCCTACCCACACAAGTGAGGTATAATTTTTATCGGGAGACTTGGGGGAACGCTGGGTGGAAGGAAATTTGTGGCTCCTCTCAGATTCCAGAACTTTCTGCCACAGAAATGTGAGGAACATGTGTTTTTTTAGCCAAATTTTGAGGTTTGCAAAGGATTCTGGGTAACAGAACCTGGTCCGAACCCCGCAAGTCACCCAATCTTGGATTCCCCTAGGTCTCTAGTTTTCAGAAATGCACAGGTTTGGTAGGTTTCCCTAGGTGCCGGCTGAGCTAGAGGCCAAAATCTACAGGTAGGCACTTCACAAAAAACACCTCTGTTTTCTTTCAAAAATTTGGATGTGTCCACGTTGCGCTTTGGGGCGTTTCCTGTTGCGGGCGCTAGGCCTACCCACACAAGTGAGGTATCATTTTCATCGGGAGACTTGGGGGAACGCTGGATGGAAGGAAATTTGTGGCTCCTCTCAGATTCCAGAACTTTCTGCCACAGAAATGTGAGAAACACGTGATTTTTTAGCCAAATTTTAGGTTTGCAAAGGATTCTGGGTAACAGAACCTGGTCCGAGCCCCGCAAGTAACCCCATCTTGGATTCCCCTAGGTCTCTAGTTTACAGAAATGCACAGGTTTGGTAGGTTTCCCTAGGTGCCGGCTGAGCTAGAGGCCAATATCTACAGGTAGGCACTTCGCGAAAAACACCTCTTTTTTCTTTCAAAAATGTGGATGTGTCCATGTTGCGCTTTGGGGCGTTTCCTGTCGCGGGCGCTAGGCCTACCCACACAAGTGAGGTATCATTTTTATCGGGAGACTTGGGAGAACGCTGGATGGAAGGAAATTTGTGGCTCCTCTCAGATTCCAGAACTTTCTGCCACAGAAATGTGAGAAACACGTGATTTTTTATCCAAATTTTAGGTTTGCAAAGGATTCTGGGTAACAGAACCTGGTCCGAGCCCCACAAGTCACCCCATCTTGGATTCCCCTAGATCTCTAGTTTTCAGAAATGAACAGGTTTGGTAGGTTTCCCTAGGTGCTGGCTGAGCTAGAGGCCAAAATCTACAGGTAGGCACTTCGCAAAAAACACCTCTGTTTTCTTTAAAAAATTTGGATGTGTCCACGTTGCGCTTTGAGGCGTTTCGTGTCGCGGGCGCTAGGCCTACCCACACAAGTGAGGTATCATTTTTATCGGGAGACTTGTGGGAACGCTGGGTGGAAGGAAATTTGTGGCTCCTCTCAGATTCCAGAACTTTCTGCCACAGAAATTTGAGGAACATGTGTTTTTTTAGCCAAATTTTGAGGTTTACAAAGGATTCTGGGTAACAGAACCTGGTCCGAGCCCCGCAAGTCACCCAATCATGGATTCCCCTAGGTCTCTAGTTTTCAGAAATGCACAGGTTTGGTAGGTTTCCCTAGGTGCCGGCTGAGCTAGAGGCCAAAATCTACAGGTAGGCACTTCGCAAAAAACACCTCTGTTTTCTTTCAAAAATTTGGATGAGTCCACGTTGCGCTTTGGGGCGTTTCCTGTCGCGGGCGCTAGGCCTACCCACACAAGAGAGGTATCATTCTTATCGGGAGACTTGGGGGAACGCTGGATGAAAGGAAATTTGTGGCTGCTCTCAGATTCCAGAACTTTCTGCCACAGAAATGTGAGGAACATGTGTTTTTTTAGCCAAATTTTGAGGTTTGCAAAAGATTCTGGGTAACAGAACCTGGTCCGAGCCCCGCAACTCACCCCATCTTGGATTCCACTAGGTCTCTAGTTTTCAGAAATGCACAGGTTTGGTAGGTTTCCCTAGGTGCCGGCTGAGCTAGAGGCCAAAATCTACAGGTAGGCACTTCGCAAAAAACACCTCTGTTTTCTTTAAAAAATGTGGATGTGTCCACGTTGCGCTTTGGGGCGTTTCCTGTTGCGGGAGCTAGGCCTACCCACACAAGTCAGGTATTATTTTTATCGGGAGACTTGGGGGAACGCTGGGTGAAAGGAAATTTGTGGCTCCTCTCACATTCCAGTACTTTCTGCCACAGAAATGTGAGGAACATGTTTTTTTAGCCAAATGTTGAGGTTTGCAAAGGATTCTGGGTAACAGAACCTGGTCCGAGCCCCGCAAGTCACCCCATCTTGGATTCCCCTAGGTGTCTAGTTTTCAGAAATGCACAGGTTTGGTAGGTTTCCCTAGGTGCCGGCTGAGCTAGAGGCCAAAATCTACAGGTAGGTGTAGTGCTTTCCTCTTATTTAGTTTCTAAGCACTAACATAACACAACAGAAATGCACTTCTGAGGTCAAAGAAGACTTTTATTGTTGTTATATGAATGACGAATTAGTAGCTTTCAAGTCCGCGTTAATCAAACAAAATATATCAGTTTGCAATATACACAGCAGGGTATATTTATAGGATATTGAATGCAAAGCAAAACAAATACTTCACCGTGTAGGAACTATTTACAGCTACATCTTTCTAAGGTCTGCAAGCTGATGACCCCTGTCAGCCGAGAGAAAGAGTGTCATCTACCCACACGGGATGCTGGCAGCTGGCGCCAAGCTCCAGCACGAGGTCCGGCAGATTCGAATCTGACTCTCTGCAGCCTGTTACATTCGTTACAAAGGTGTGCCCCCTCCTCTCAGACCTGGGAAACTGAGCAAGCCTTTTTATAACTTTCAGTCTTATTTTGAATTATTGTATCCTGGCTAATTTGCTCACGTAAATTCCTATTTTCATGTTCCAATTTCCTACATTTCTCCTGCATTTCTCTGTAAGCAGATAAAGGTATCCAGACCTTTCTGTCATCATTACTTCCAAAAGACACGTTTTCTACATATATACAACAGGAATTATTTCTCAAAACATTATCAGGCCTTTTAGCTACACATGCATTTTCTTCTGTAATTCCCCAAACAGAAAACAATTCACAGTTTTTCTTAGCACCACCAGGCAGTTCATCAACACATGTATTCTCAGACATGGTCTGCCGTGCTACTGTGATTCTCCAAACAGAAAACAATTTCTGTAATTCTCCAAACAACAAAAAAACAATTACACTTTTAAAGTGTGCACTTAGAAATCTACTAACTCGTCAAACCCCTTCTTAATCACCTCTTAATGACCGACGCCCCACTTCTGGTACCAATTGTAGTGCTTTCCTCTTATCTAGTTTCTAAGCACTAACATAACACAACAGAAATGCACTTCTGAGGTCAAAGAAGACTTTTATTGTTGTTATATGAATGACGAATTAGTAGCTTTCCAGTCCGCGTTAATCAAACAAAATATATCAGTTTGCAATATACACAGCAGGTTATATTTATAAGATATTGAATGCAAAGCAAAACAAATACTTCACCGTGTGGGAACTATTCACAGCTTCATCTTTCTAAGGTCTGCAAGCTGAGGACCCCTGTCAGCCGCGAGAAAGAGAGATTCATCTACCCACACGGGATTGCTGGCAGCCTGCGCCAAGCTCCAGCACGAGGTCCGGCAGATTCGAATCTGACTCTCTGCAGCCTGTTACATTCGTTACAAAGGTGTGCCCCCTCCCCTCAGACCTGGGAAACTGAGCAAGCCTTTTGGAGACTGGCCAGGTCTCCAAGACTACTCCTGTTCCCAAGCTCAAGGGAAGAGAAACAACGCCCATGTACTCTCTCTTATCAGGTCTAGTCTACTGTGAGAGCAAAACATCTTGGTTCTCTGGTGCAAAAACACAGCTTGGAAAAATACAGCTTGGATTCTCAACTGCCATGTCTAACTCCACGTTAAAGGCAATGGGCAGCTAACCTAAATATCAAATGCAATGTCATGTTAAAGGCAATAGGCAGCTAACCTAAATATCAAATGCAATGTCTAGTGTCATGTCAAAGCCAATAGGCATCTAAGCTGAATACAAAATGCAATGTCTTATATCATGTCAAAGCCCATAGGCAGCTGAGCTGAATATAAAATGCAATGTATAATATCATGTCAAAGCCAATAGGCAGCTGAGCTGAATACAAAATGCAATGTCTAATATCATGTCAAAGCCAATAGGCAGTTAAGCTGAATACAAAATGCAATATATGATATCATGTCAAAGCCAATAGGCAGCGGAGCTGAATACAAAATGTAATATATGATATCATGTCAAAGCCAATAGGCAGAATATCTAATAGCATGTCAAAGTCAATAGGCAGCTAAACTGAATACATCATGTCAAAGTCAATAGGCATGCAATGTCAAAGCCAATAGGCGGCTAGACTGGATACAGCATGTCAAAGCCAATAGGCAGAATACAGAATGTAATGGCTAATGCAATGTCAAAGCCCATAGGCGGCTAAACTGAATACAGAAAGTAATGGCTAATGCCATGTCAAAGCCAATAGGCACAATACAGAATGTAATGACTAATGCAATGTCAAAGCCCATAGGCGGCTAAACTGAATACAGAAAGTAATGGCTAATGCCATGTCAAAGCCAATAGGCAGAATACAGACTAACACAATGTCAAAGCCCATAGGCGGCTAAACTGAATACAGAAAGTAATGGCTAATGCCATGTCAAAGCCAATAGGCGGCTAAACTGAACAAAACATACCATGTGCTACTGGTGAACATTGAGCAACTAATATGCGCAGTGGTGAAACACAAAGTCATTGGTCAAAACAAACTTTATCAAATGGCAGGACAGTAGGCACTTCGCAAAAAACACCTCTGTTTTCTTTCAAAAATTTGGATGTGTCCACGTTGCGCTTTGGGGCGTTTCCTGTCTCGGGCGCTAGGCCTACCCACACAAGTGAGGTATCATTTTTATCGGGAGACTTGGGGGAACGCTGGGTGTAAGGAAATTTGTGGCTCCTCTCAGATTCCAGAACTTTCTGCCACAGAAATGTGAGGAACATGTGTTTTTTTAAGCCTAATTTTGAGGTTTGCAAAGGATTCTGGGTAACAGAACCTGGTCCGAGCCCCGCAAGTCACCCAATCTTGGATTCCCCTAGGTCTCTAGTTTTCAGAAATGCACAGGTTTGGTAGGTTTCCCTAGGTGCCGGCTGAGCTAGAGGCCAAAATCTACAGGTAGGCACTTCGCAAAAAACACCTCTTTTTTCTTTCAAAAATTTGGATGTGTCCACGTTGCGCTTTGGGGCGTTTCCTGTCGCGGGCGCTAGGCCTACCCACACAAGTGAGGTATCATTTTTATCGGGAGACTTGGGGGAACGCTGGATGGAAAGAAATTTGTGGCTCCTCTCAGATTCCAGAACTTTCTGCCACAGAAATGTGAGAAACACGTGATTTTCTAGCCAAATTTTAGGTTTGCAAAGGATTCTGGGTAACAGAACCTGGTCCGAGCCCCACAAGTCACCCCATCTTGGATTCCCCTAGATCTCTAGTTTTCAGAAATGAACAGGTTTGGTAGGTTTCCCTAGGTGCCGGCTGAGCTAGAGGCCAAAATCTACAGGTAGGCACTTCGCAAAAAAGACCTCTGTTTTCTTTTAAAAATTTGGATGTGTCCACGTTGCGCTTTGGGGCGTTTCCTGTCGCAGGCGCTAGGCCTACCCACACAAGTGAGGTATCATTTTTATCGGGAGACTTGGGGGAACGCTGGGTGGAAGGAAATTTGTGGCTCCTCTCAGATTCCATAACTTTCTGCCACAGAAATGTGAGGAACATGTGTTTTTTTAGCCAAATTTTGAGGTTTACAAAGGATTCTGGGTAACAGAACCTGGTCCGAGCCCCGCAAGTCACCCAATCTTGGATTCCCCTAGGTCTCTAGTTTTCAGAAATGCACAGGTTTGGTAGGTTTCCCTAGGTGCCGGCTGAGCTAGAGGCCAAAATCTACAGGTAGGCACTTCGCAAAAAACACCTCTGTTTTCTTTCAAAAATTTGGATGTGTCCACGTTGCGCTTTGGGGCGTTTCCTGTCGCGGGCGCTAGGCCTACCCACACAAGTGAGGTATCATTCTTATCGGGAGACTTGGGGGAACGCTGGATGAAAGGAAATTTGTGGCTGCTCTCAGATTCCAGAACTTTCTGCCACAGAAATGTGAGGAACATGTGTTTTTTTAGCCAAATTTTGAGGTTTGCAAAAGATTCTGGGTAACAGAACCTGGTCCGAGCCCCGCAACTCACCCCATCTTGGATTCCACTAGGTCTCTAGTTTTCAGAAATGCACAGGTTTGGTAGGTTTCCCTAGGTGCCGGCTGAGCTAGAGGCCAAAATCTACAGGTAGGCACTTCGCAAAAAACACCTCTGTTTTCTTTAAAAAATGTGGATGTGTCCACGTTGCGCTTTGGGGCGTTTCCTGTCGCGGGCGCTAGGCCTACCCACACAAGTGAGGTATCATTTTTATCGGGAGACTTGGGGGAACGCTGGATGGAAGGAAATTTGTGGCTCCTCTCAGATTCCAGAACTTTCTGCCACAGAAATGTGAGAAACACGTGATTTTCTAGCCAAATTTTAGGTTTGCAAAGGATTCTGGGTAACAGAACCTGGTCCGAGCCCCACAAGTCACCCCATCTTGGATTCCCCTAGATCTCTAGTTTTCAGAAATGAACAGGTTTGGTAGGTTTCCCTAGGTGCCGGCTGAGCTAGAGGCCAAAATCTACAGGTAGGCACTTCGCAAAAAAGACCTCTGTTTTCTTTTAAAAATTTGGATGTGTCCACGTTGCGCTTTGGGGCGTTTCCTGTCGCGGGCGCTAGGCCTACCCACACAAGTGAGGTATCATTTTTATCGGGAGACTTGGGGGAACGCTGGGTGTAAGGAAATTTGTGGCTCCTCTCAGATTCCAGAACTTTCTGCCACAGAAATGTGAGGAACATGTGTTTTTTTAGCCTAATTTTGAGGTTTGCAAAGGATTCTGGGTAACAGAACCTGGTCCGAGCCCCGCAAATCACCCAATCTTGGATTCCCCTAGGTCTCTAGTTTTCAGAAATGCACAGGTTTGGTAGGTTTCCCTAGGTGCCGGCTGAGCTAGAGGCCAAAATCTACAGGTAGGCACTTCGCAAAAAAGACCTCTGTTTTCTTTCAAAAATTTGGATGTGTCCACGTTGCGCTTTGGGGCGTTTCCTGTCGCGGGCGCTAGGCCTACCCACACAAGTGAGGTATCATTTTTATCGGGAGACTTGGGGGAACGCTGGATGGAAGGAAATTTGTGGCTCCTCTCAGATTCCAGAACTTTCTGCCACAGAAATGTGAGAAACATGTGATTTTCTAGCCAAATTTTAGGTTTGCAAAGGATTCTGGGTAACAGAACCTGGTCCGAGCCCCACAAGTCACCACATCTTGGATTCCCCTAGATCTCTAGTTTTCAGAAATGAACAGGTTTGGTAGGTTTCCCTAGGTGCCGGCTGAGCTAGAGGCCAAAATCTACAGGTAGGCACTTCGCAAAAAAGACCTCTGTTTTCTTTTAAAAATGTGGATGTGTCCACGTTGCGCTTTGGGGCGTTTCCTGTCGCGGGCGCTAGGCCTACCCACACAAGTGAGGTATCATTTTTATCGGGAGACTTGGGGGAACGCTGGGTGGAAGGAAATTTGTGGCTCCTCTCAGATTCCATAACTTTCTGCCACAGAAATGTGAGGAACATGTGTTTTTTTAGCCAAATTTTGAGGTTTACAAAGGATTCTGGGTAACAGAACCTGGTCCGAGCCCCGCAAGTCACCCAATCTTGGATTCCCCTAGGTCTCTAGTTTTCAGAAATGCACAGGTTTGGTAGGTTTCCCTAGGTGCCGGCTGAGCTAGAGGCCAAAATCTACAGGTAGGCACTTCGCAAAAAACACCTCTGTTTTCTTTCAAAAATTTGGATGTGTCCACGTTGCGCTTTGGGGCGTTTCCTGACGCGGGCGCTAGGCCTACCCACACAAGTGAGGTATCATTCTTATCGGGAGACTTGGGGGAACGCTGGATGAAAGGAAATTTGTGGCTGCTCTCAGATTCCAGAACTTTCTGCCACAGAAATGTGAGGAACATGTGTTTTTTTAGCCAAATTTTGAGCTTTGCAAAAGATTCTGGGTAACAGAACCTGGTCCGAGCCCCGCAACTCACCCCATCTTGGATTCCACTAGGTCTCTAGTTTTCAGAAATGCACAGGTTTGGTAGGTTTCCCTAGGTGCCGGCTGAGCTAGAGGCCAAAATCTACAGGTAGGCACTTCGCAAAAAACACCTCTGTTTTCTTTCAAAAATGTGGATGTGTCCACGTTGCGCTTTGGGGCGTTTCCTGTTGCAGGAGCTAGGCCTACCCACACAAGTCAGGTATCATTTTTATCGGGAGACTTGGGGGAACGCTGGGTGAAAGGAAATTTGTGGCTCCTCTCAGATTCCAGTACTTTCTGCCACAGAAATGTGAGGAACATGTGTTTTTTTAGCCAAATGTTGAGGTTTGCAAAGGATTCTGGGTAACAGAACCTGGTCCGAGCCCCGCAAGTCACCCCATCTTGGATTCCCCTAGGTCTCTAGTTTTCAGAAATGCACAGGTTTGGTAGGTTTCCCTAGGTGCCGGCTGAGCTAGAGGCCAAAATCTACAGGTAGGCACTTCGCTAAAAACACCTCTGTTTTCTTTCAAAAATTTGGATGTGTCCACGTTGCGCTTTGGGGCGTTTCCTGTCGCGGGCGCTAGGCCTACTCACACAAGTGAGGTATCATTTTTATCGGGAGACTTGGCGGAACGCTGGGTGGAAGGAAATTTGTGGCTCCTCTCAGATTCCAGAACTTTCTGCCACAGAAATGTGAGGAACACGTGATTTTTTAGCCAAATTTTAGGTTTGCAAAGGATTCTGGGTAAGAGAACCTGGTCCGAGCCCCGCAAGTCACCCCATCTTTGATTCCCCTAGATCTCTAGTTTTCAGAAATGAACAGGTTTGGTAGGTTTCCCTAGGTGCCGGCTGAGCTAGAGGCCAAAATCTACAGGTAGGCACTTCGCAAAAAACACCTCTGTTTTCTTTAAAAAATTTGGATGTGTCCACGTTGCGCTTTGGGGCGTTTCCTGTCGCGGGCGCTAGGCCTACCCACACAAGTGAGGTATAATTTTTATCGGGAGACTTGGGGGAACGCTGGGTGGAAGGAAATTTGTGGCTCCTCTCAGATTCCAGAACTTTCTGCCACAGAAATGTGAGGAACATGTGTTTTTTTAGCCAAATTTTGAGGTTTGCAAAGGATTCTGGGTAACAGAACCTGGTCCGAACCCCGCAAGTCACCCAATCTTGGATTCCCCTAGGTCTCTAGTTTTCAGAAATGCACAGGTTTGGTAGGTTTCCCTAGGTGCCGGCTGAGCTAGAGGCCAAAATCTACAGGTAGGCACTTCACAAAAAACACCTCTGTTTTCTTTCAAAAATTTGGATGTGTCCACGTTGCGCTTTGGGGCGTTTCCTGTTGCGGGCGCTAGGCCTACCCACACAAGTGAGGTATCATTTTCATCGGGAGACTTGGGGGAACGCTGGATGGAAGGAAATTTGTGGCTCCTCTCAGATTCCAGAACTTTCTGCCACAGAAATGTGAGAAACACGTGATTTTTTAGCCAAATTTTAGGTTTGCAAAGGATTCTGGGTAACAGAACCTGGTCCGAGCCCCGCAAGTAACCCCATCTTGGATTCCCCTAGGTCTCTAGTTTACAGAAATGCACAGGTTTGGTAGGTTTCCCTAGGTGCCGGCTGAGCTAGAGGCCAATATCTACAGGTAGGCACTTCGCGAAAAACACCTCTTTTTTCTTTCAAAAATGTGGATGTGTCCATGTTGCGCTTTGGGGCGTTTCCTGTCGCGGGCGCTAGGCCTACCCACACAAGTGAGGTATCATTTTTATCGGGAGACTTGGGAGAACGCTGGATGGAAGGAAATTTGTGGCTCCTCTCAGATTCCAGAACTTTCTGCCACAGAAATGTGAGAAACACGTGATTTTTTATCCAAATTTTAGGTTTGCAAAGGATTCTGGGTAACAGAACCTGGTCCGAGCCCCACAAGTCACCCCATCTTGGATTCCCCTAGATCTCTAGTTTTCAGAAATGAACAGGTTTGGTAGGTTTCCCTAGGTGCTGGCTGAGCTAGAGGCCAAAATCTACAGGTAGGCACTTCGCAAAAAACACCTCTGTTTTCTTTAAAAAATTTGGATGTGTCCACGTTGCGCTTTGAGGCGTTTCGTGTCGCGGGCGCTAGGCCTACCCACACAAGTGAGGTATCATTTTTATCGGGAGACTTGTGGGAACGCTGGGTGGAAGGAAATTTGTGGCTCCTCTCAGATTCCAGAACTTTCTGCCACAGAAATTTGAGGAACATGTGTTTTTTTAGCCAAATTTTGAGGTTTACAAAGGATTCTGGGTAACAGAACCTGGTCCGAGCCCCGCAAGTCACCCAATCATGGATTCCCCTAGGTCTCTAGTTTTCAGAAATGCACAGGTTTGGTAGGTTTCCCTAGGTGCCGGCTGAGCTAGAGGCCAAAATCTACAGGTAGGCACTTCGCAAAAAACACCTCTGTTTTCTTTCAAAAATTTGGATGAGTCCACGTTGCGCTTTGGGGCGTTTCCTGTCGCGGGCGCTAGGCCTACCCACACAAGAGAGGTATCATTCTTATCGGGAGACTTGGGGGAACGCTGGATGAAAGGAAATTTGTGGCTGCTCTCAGATTCCAGAACTTTCTGCCACAGAAATGTGAGGAACATGTGTTTTTTTAGCCAAATTTTGAGGTTTGCAAAAGATTCTGGGTAACAGAACCTGGTCCGAGCCCCGCAACTCACCCCATCTTGGATTCCACTAGGTCTCTAGTTTTCAGAAATGCACAGGTTTGGTAGGTTTCCCTAGGTGCCGGCTGAGCTAGAGGCCAAAATCTACAGGTAGGCACTTCGCAAAAAACACCTCTGTTTTCTTTAAAAAATGTGGATGTGTCCACGTTGCGCTTTGGGGCGTTTCCTGTTGCGGGAGCTAGGCCTACCCACACAAGTCAGGTATTATTTTTATCGGGAGACTTGGGGGAACGCTGGGTGAAAGGAAATTTGTGGCTCCTCTCACATTCCAGTACTTTCTGCCACAGAAATGTGAGGAACATGTTTTTTTAGCCAAATGTTGAGGTTTGCAAAGGATTCTGGGTAACAGAACCTGGTCCGAGCCCCGCAAGTCACCCCATCTTGGATTCCCCTAGGTGTCTAGTTTTCAGAAATGCACAGGTTTGGTAGGTTTCCCTAGGTGCCGGCTGAGCTAGAGGCCAAAATCTACAGGTAGGTGTAGTGCTTTCCTCTTATTTAGTTTCTAAGCACTAACATAACACAACAGAAATGCACTTCTGAGGTCAAAGAAGACTTTTATTGTTGTTATATGAATGACGAATTAGTAGCTTTCAAGTCCGCGTTAATCAAACAAAATATATCAGTTTGCAATATACACAGCAGGGTATATTTATAGGATATTGAATGCAAAGCAAAACAAATACTTCACCGTGTAGGAACTATTTACAGCTACATCTTTCTAAGGTCTGCAAGCTGATGACCCCTGTCAGCCGAGAGAAAGAGTGTCATCTACCCACACGGGATGCTGGCAGCTGGCGCCAAGCTCCAGCACGAGGTCCGGCAGATTCGAATCTGACTCTCTGCAGCCTGTTACATTCGTTACAAAGGTGTGCCCCCTCCTCTCAGACCTGGGAAACTGAGCAAGCCTTTTTATAACTTTCAGTCTTATTTTGAATTATTGTATCCTGGCTAATTTGCTCACGTAAATTCCTATTTTCATGTTCCAATTTCCTACATTTCTCCTGCATTTCTCTGTAAGCAGATAAAGGTATCCAGACCTTTCTGTCATCATTACTTCCAAAAGACACGTTTTCTACATATATACAACAGGAATTATTTCTCAAAACATTATCAGGCCTTTTAGCTACACATGCATTTTCTTCTGTAATTCCCCAAACAGAAAACAATTCACAGTTTTTCTTAGCACCACCAGGCAGTTCATCAACACATGTATTCTCAGACATGGTCTGCCGTGCTACTGTGATTCTCCAAACAGAAAACAATTTCTGTAATTCTCCAAACAACAAAAAAACAATTACACTTTTAAAGTGTGCACTTAGAAATCTACTAACTCGTCAAACCCCTTCTTAATCACCTCTTAATGACCGACGCCCCACTTCTGGTACCAATTGTAGTGCTTTCCTCTTATCTAGTTTCTAAGCACTAACATAACACAACAGAAATGCACTTCTGAGGTCAAAGAAGACTTTTATTGTTGTTATATGAATGACGAATTAGTAGCTTTCCAGTCCGCGTTAATCAAACAAAATATATCAGTTTGCAATATACACAGCAGGTTATATTTATAAGATATTGAATGCAAAGCAAAACAAATACTTCACCGTGTGGGAACTATTCACAGCTTCATCTTTCTAAGGTCTGCAAGCTGAGGACCCCTGTCAGCCGCGAGAAAGAGAGATTCATCTACCCACACGGGATTGCTGGCAGCCTGCGCCAAGCTCCAGCACGAGGTCCGGCAGATTCGAATCTGACTCTCTGCAGCCTGTTACATTCGTTACAAAGGTGTGCCCCCTCCCCTCAGACCTGGGAAACTGAGCAAGCCTTTTGGAGACTGGCCAGGTCTCCAAGACTACTCCTGTTCCCAAGCTCAAGGGAAGAGAAACAACGCCCATGTACTCTCTCTTATCAGGTCTAGTCTACTGTGAGAGCAAAACATCTTGGTTCTCTGGTGCAAAAACACAGCTTGGAAAAATACAGCTTGGATTCTCAACTGCCATGTCTAACTCCACGTTAAAGGCAATGGGCAGCTAACCTAAATATCAAATGCAATGTCATGTTAAAGGCAATAGGCAGCTAACCTAAATATCAAATGCAATGTCTAGTGTCATGTCAAAGCCAATAGGCATCTAAGCTGAATACAAAATGCAATGTCTTATATCATGTCAAAGCCCATAGGCAGCTGAGCTGAATATAAAATGCAATGTATAATATCATGTCAAAGCCAATAGGCAGCTGAGCTGAATACAAAATGCAATGTCTAATATCATGTCAAAGCCAATAGGCAGTTAAGCTGAATACAAAATGCAATATATGATATCATGTCAAAGCCAATAGGCAGCGGAGCTGAATACAAAATGTAATATATGATATCATGTCAAAGCCAATAGGCAGAATATCTAATAGCATGTCAAAGTCAATAGGCAGCTAAACTGAATACATCATGTCAAAGTCAATAGGCATGCAATGTCAAAGCCAATAGGCGGCTAGACTGGATACAGCATGTCAAAGCCAATAGGCAGAATACAGAATGTAATGGCTAATGCAATGTCAAAGCCCATAGGCGGCTAAACTGAATACAGAAAGTAATGGCTAATGCCATGTCAAAGCCAATAGGCACAATACAGAATGTAATGACTAATGCAATGTCAAAGCCCATAGGCGGCTAAACTGAATACAGAAAGTAATGGCTAATGCCATGTCAAAGCCAATAGGCAGAATACAGACTAACACAATGTCAAAGCCCATAGGCGGCTAAACTGAATACAGAAAGTAATGGCTAATGCCATGTCAAAGCCAATAGGCGGCTAAACTGAACAAAACATACCATGTGCTACTGGTGAACATTGAGCAACTAATATGCGCAGTGGTGAAACACAAAGTCATTGGTCAAAACAAACTTTATCAAATGGCAGGACAGTAGGCACTTCGCAAAAAACACCTCTGTTTTCTTTCAAAAATTTGGATGTGTCCACGTTGCGCTTTGGGGCGTTTCCTGTCTCGGGCGCTAGGCCTACCCACACAAGTGAGGTATCATTTTTATCGGGAGACTTGGGGGAACGCTGGGTGTAAGGAAATTTGTGGCTCCTCTCAGATTCCAGAACTTTCTGCCACAGAAATGTGAGGAACATGTGTTTTTTTAAGCCTAATTTTGAGGTTTGCAAAGGATTCTGGGTAACAGAACCTGGTCCGAGCCCCGCAAGTCACCCAATCTTGGATTCCCCTAGGTCTCTAGTTTTCAGAAATGCACAGGTTTGGTAGGTTTCCCTAGGTGCCGGCTGAGCTAGAGGCCAAAATCTACAGGTAGGCACTTCGCAAAAAACACCTCTTTTTTCTTTCAAAAATTTGGATGTGTCCACGTTGCGCTTTGGGGCGTTTCCTGTCGCGGGCGCTAGGCCTACCCACACAAGTGAGGTATCATTTTTATCGGGAGACTTGGGGGAACGCTGGATGGAAAGAAATTTGTGGCTCCTCTCAGATTCCAGAACTTTCTGCCACAGAAATGTGAGAAACACGTGATTTTCTAGCCAAATTTTAGGTTTGCAAAGGATTCTGGGTAACAGAACCTGGTCCGAGCCCCACAAGTCACCCCATCTTGGATTCCCCTAGATCTCTAGTTTTCAGAAATGAACAGGTTTGGTAGGTTTCCCTAGGTGCCGGCTGAGCTAGAGGCCAAAATCTACAGGTAGGCACTTCGCAAAAAAGACCTCTGTTTTCTTTTAAAAATTTGGATGTGTCCACGTTGCGCTTTGGGGCGTTTCCTGTCGCAGGCGCTAGGCCTACCCACACAAGTGAGGTATCATTTTTATCGGGAGACTTGGGGGAACGCTGGGTGGAAGGAAATTTGTGGCTCCTCTCAGATTCCATAACTTTCTGCCACAGAAATGTGAGGAACATGTGTTTTTTTAGCCAAATTTTGAGGTTTACAAAGGATTCTGGGTAACAGAACCTGGTCCGAGCCCCGCAAGTCACCCAATCTTGGATTCCCCTAGGTCTCTAGTTTTCAGAAATGCACAGGTTTGGTAGGTTTCCCTAGGTGCCGGCTGAGCTAGAGGCCAAAATCTACAGGTAGGCACTTCGCAAAAAACACCTCTGTTTTCTTTCAAAAATTTGGATGTGTCCACGTTGCGCTTTGGGGCGTTTCCTGTCGCGGGCGCTAGGCCTACCCACACAAGTGAGGTATCATTCTTATCGGGAGACTTGGGGGAACGCTGGATGAAAGGAAATTTGTGGCTGCTCTCAGATTCCAGAACTTTCTGCCACAGAAATGTGAGGAACATGTGTTTTTTTAGCCAAATTTTGAGGTTTGCAAAAGATTCTGGGTAACAGAACCTGGTCCGAGCCCCGCAACTCACCCCATCTTGGATTCCACTAGGTCTCTAGTTTTCAGAAATGCACAGGTTTGGTAGGTTTCCCTAGGTGCCGGCTGAGCTAGAGGCCAAAATCTACAGGTAGGCACTTCGCAAAAAACACCTCTGTTTTCTTTAAAAAATGTGGATGTGTCCACGTTGCGCTTTGGGGCGTTTCCTGTCGCGGGCGCTAGGCCTACCCACACAAGTGAGGTATCATTTTTATCGGGAGACTTGGGGGAACGCTGGATGGAAGGAAATTTGTGGCTCCTCTCAGATTCCAGAACTTTCTGCCACAGAAATGTGAGAAACACGTGATTTTCTAGCCAAATTTTAGGTTTGCAAAGGATTCTGGGTAACAGAACCTGGTCCGAGCCCCACAAGTCACCCCATCTTGGATTCCCCTAGATCTCTAGTTTTCAGAAATGAACAGGTTTGGTAGGTTTCCCTAGGTGCCGGCTGAGCTAGAGGCCAAAATCTACAGGTAGGCACTTCGCAAAAAAGACCTCTGTTTTCTTTTAAAAATTTGGATGTGTCCACGTTGCGCTTTGGGGCGTTTCCTGTCGCGGGCGCTAGGCCTACCCACACAAGTGAGGTATCATTTTTATCGGGAGACTTGGGGGAACGCTGGGTGGAAGGAAATTTGTGGCTCCTCTCAGATTCCATAACTTTCTGCCACAGAAATGTGAGGAACATGTGTTTTTTTAGCCAAATTTTGAGGTTTACAAAGGATTCTGGGTAACAGAACCTGGTCCGAGCCCCGCAAGTCACCCAATCTTGGATTCCCCTGGTCTCTAGTTTTCAGAAATGCACAGGTTTGGTAGGTTTCCCTAGGTGCCGGCTGAGCTAGAGGCCAAAATCTACAGGTAGGCACTTCGCAAAAAACACCTCTGTTTTCTTTCAAAAATTTTGATGTGTCCACGTTGCTCTTTTGGGCGTTTCCTGTCGCGGGCGCTAGGCCTACCCACACAAGTGAGGTATCATTCTTATCGGGAGACTTGGGCGAATGCTGGATGAAAGGAAATTTGTGGCTGCTCTCAGATTCCAGAACTTTCTGCCACAGAAATGTGAGGAACATGTGTTTTTTTAGCCAAATTTTGAGGTTTGCAAAAGATTCTGGGTAACAGAACCTGGTCCGAGCCCCGCAACTCACCCCATCTTGGATTCCACTAGGTCTCTAGTTTTCAGAAATGCACAGGTTTGGTAGGTTTCCCTAGGTGCCGGCTGAGCTAGAGGCCAAAATCTACAGGTAGGCACTTCGCAAAAAACACCTCTGTTTTCTTTCAAAAATGTGGATGTGTCCACGTTGCGCTTTGGGGCGTTTCCTGTTGCGGGAGCTAGGCCTACCCACACAAGTCAGATATCATTTTTATCGGGAGACTTGGGGGAACGCTGGGTGGAAGGAAATTTGTGGCTCCTCTCAGATTCCATAACTTTCTGCCACAGAAATGTGAGGAACATGTGTTTTTTTAGCCAAATTTTGAGGTTTACAAAGGATTCTGGGTAACAGAACCTGGTCCGAGCCCCGCAAGTCACCCAATCTTGGATTCCCCTAGGTCTCTAGTTTTCAGAAATGCACAGGTTTGGTAGGTTTCCCTAGGTGCCGGCTGAGCTAGAGGCCAAAATCTACAGGTAGGCACTTCGCAAAAAACACCTCTGTTTTCTTTCAAAAATTTGGATGTGTCCACGTTGCGCTTTGGGGCGTTTCCTGTCGCGGGCGCTAGGCCTACCCACACAAGTGAGGTATCATTCTTATCGGGAGACTTGGGGGAACGCTGGATGAAAGGAAATTTGTGGCTGCTCTCAGATTCCAGAACTTTCTGCCACAGAAATGTGAGGAACATGTGTTTTTTTAGCCAAATTTTGAGGTTTGCAAAAGATTCTGGGTAACAGAACCTGGTCCGAGCCCCGCAACTCACCCCATCTTGGATTCCACTAGGTCTCTAGTTTTCAGAAATGCACAGGTTTGGTAGGTTTCCCTAGGTGCCGGCTGAGCTAGAGGCCAAAATCTACAGGTAGGCACTTCGCAAAAAACACCTCTGTTTTCTTTAAAAAATGTGGATGTGTCCACGTTGCGCTTTGGGGCGTTTCCTGTCGCGGGCGCTAGGCCTACCCACACAAGTGAGGTATCATTTTTATCGGGAGACTTGGGGGAACGCTGGATGGAAGGAAATTTGTGGCTCCTCTCAGATTCCAGAACTTTCTGCCACAGAAATGTGAGAAACACGTGATTTTCTAGCCAAATTTTAGGTTTGCAAAGGATTCTGGGTAACAGAACCTGGTCCGAGCCCCACAAGTCACCCCATCTTGGATTCCCCTAGATCTCTAGTTTTCAGAAATGAACAGGTTTGGTAGGTTTCCCTAGGTGCCGGCTGAGCTAGAGGCCAAAATCTACAGGTAGGCACTTCGCAAAAAAGACCTCTGTTTTCTTTTAAAAATTTGGATGTGTCCACGTTGCGCTTTGGGGCGTTTCCTGTCGCGGGCGCTAGGCCTACCCACACAAGTGAGGTATCATTTTTATCGGGAGACTTGGGGGAACGCTGGGTGGAAGGAAATTTGTGGCTCCTCTCAGATTCCATAACTTTCTGCCACAGAAATGTGAGGAACATGTGTTTTTTTAGCCAAATTTTGAGGTTTACAAAGGATTCTGGGTAACAGAACCTGGTCCGAGCCCCGCAAGTCACCCAATCTTGGATTCCCCTGGTCTCTAGTTTTCAGAAATGCACAGGTTTGGTAGGTTTCCCTAGGTGCCGGCTGAGCTAGAGGCCAAAATCTACAGGTAGGCACTTCGCAAAAAACACCTCTGTTTTCTTTCAAAAATTTTGATGTGTCCACGTTGCTCTTTTGGGCGTTTCCTGTCGCGGGCGCTAGGCCTACCCACACAAGTGAGGTATCATTCTTATCGGGAGACTTGGGCGAATGCTGGATGAAAGGAAATTTGTGGCTGCTCTCAGATTCCAGAACTTTCTGCCACAGAAATGTGAGGAACATGTGTTTTTTTAGCCAAATTTTGAGGTTTGCAAAAGATTCTGGGTAACAGAACCTGGTCCGAGCCCCGCAACTCACCCCATCTTGGATTCCACTAGGTCTCTAGTTTTCAGAAATGCACAGGTTTGGTAGGTTTCCCTAGGTGCCGGCTGAGCTAGAGGCCAAAATCTACAGGTAGGCACTTCGCAAAAAACACCTCTGTTTTCTTTAAAAAATGTGGATGTGTCCACGTTGCGCTTTGGGGCGGTTCCTGTCGCGGGCGCTAGGCCTACCCACACAAGTGAGGTATCATTTTTATCGGGAGACTTGGGGGAACGCTGGATGGAAGGAAATTTGTGGCTCCTCTCAGATTCCAGAACTTTCTGCCACAGAAATGTGAGAAACACGTGATTTTCTAGCCAAATTTTAGGTTTGCAAAGGATTCTGGGTAACAGAACCTGGTCCGAGCCCCACAAGTCACCCCATCTTGGATTCCCCTAGATCTCTAGTTTTCAGAAATGAACAGGTTTGGTAGGTTTCCCTAGGTGCCGGCTGAGCTAGAGGCCAAAATCTACAGGTAGGCACTTCGCAAAAAAGACCTCTGTTTTCTTTTAAAAATTTGGATGTGTCCACGTTGCGCTTTGGGGCGTTTCCTGTCGCGGGCGCTAGGCCTACCCACACAAGTGAGGTATCATTTTTATCGGGAGACTTGGGGGAACGCTGGGTGGAAGGAAATTTGTGGCTCCTCTCAGATTCCATAACTTTCTGCCACAGAAATGTGAGGAACATGTGTTTTTTTAGCCAAATTTTGAGGTTTACAAAGGATTCTGGGTAACAGAACCTGGTCCGAGCCCCGCAAGTCACCCAATCTTGGATTCCCCTGGTCTCTAGTTTTCAGAAATGCACAGGTTTGGTAGGTTTCCCTAGGTGCCGGCTGAGCTAGAGGCCAAAATCTACAGGTAGGCACTTCGCAAAAAACACCTCTGTTTTCTTTCAAAAATGTTGATGTGTCCACGTTGCTCTTTTGGGCGTTTCCTGTCGCGGGCGCTAGGCCTACCCACACAAGTGAGGTATCATTCTTATCGGGAGACTTGGGCGAATGCTGGATGAAAGGAAATTTGTGGCTGCTCTCAGATTCCAGAACTTTCTGCCACAGAAATGTGAGGAACATGTGTTTTTTTAGCCAAATTTTGAGGTTTGCAAAAGATTCTGGGTAACAGAACCTGGTCCGAGCCCCGCAACTCACCCCATCTTGGATTCCACTAGGTCTCTAGTTTTCACAAATGCACAGGTTTGGTAGGTTTCCTTAGGTGCCGGCTGAGCTAGAGGCCAAAATCTACAGGTAGGCACTTCGCAAAAAACACCTCTGTTTTCTTTCAAAAATGTGGATGTGTCCACGTTGCGCTTTGGGGCGTTTCCTGTTGCGGGAGCTAGGCCTACCCACCCAAGTCAGATATCATTTTTATCGGGAGACTTGGGGGAACGCTGGGTGGAAGGAAATTTGTGGCTCCTCTCAGATTCCATAACTTTCTGCCACAGAAATGTGAGGAACATGTGTTTTTTTAGCCAAATTTTGAGGTTTACAAAGGATTCTGGGTAACAGAACCTGGTCCGAGCCCCGCAAGTCACCCAATCTTGGATTCCCCTAGGTCTCTAGTTTTCAGAAATGCACAGGTTTGGTAGGTTTCCCTAGGTGCCGGCTGAGCTAGAGGCCAAAATCTACAGGTAGGCACTTCGCAAAAAACACCTCTGTTTTCTTTCAAAAATTTGGATGTGTCCACGTTGCGCTTTGGGGCGTTTCCTGTCGCGGGCGCTAGGCCTACCCACACAAGTGAGGTATCATTCTTATCGGGAGACTTGGGGGAACGCTGGATGAAAGGAAATTTGTGGCTGCTCTCAGATTCCAGAACTGTCTGCCACAGAAATGTGAGGAACATGTGTTTTTTTAGCCAAATTTTGAGGTTTGCAAAAGATTCTGGGTAACAGAACCTGGTGCGAGCCCCGCAACTCACCCCATCTTGGATTCCACTAGGTCTCTAGTTTTCAGAAATGCACAGGTTTGGTAGGTTTCCCTAGGTGCCGGCTGAGCTAGAGGCCAAAATCTACAGGTAGGCACTTCGCAAAAAACACCTCTGTTTTCTTTAAAAAATGTGGATGTGTCCACGTTGCGCTTTGGGGCGTTTCCTGTCGCGGGCGCTAGGCCTACCCACACAAGTGAGGTATCATTTTTATCGGGAGACTTGGGGGAACGCTGGATGGAAGGAAATTTGTGGCTCCTCTCAGATTCCAGAACTTTCTGCCACAGAAATGTGAGAAACACGTGATTTTCTAGCCAAATTTTAGGTTTGCAAAGGATTCTGGGTAACAGAACCTGGTCCGAGCCCCACAAGTCACCCCATCTTGGATTCCCCTAGATCTCTAGTTTTCAGAAATGAACAGGTTTGGTAGGTTTCCCTAGGTGCCGGCTGAGCTAGAGGCCAAAATCTACAGGTAGGCACTTCGCAAAAAAGACCTCTGTTTTCTTTTAAAAATTTGGATGTGTCCACGTTGCGCTTTGGGGCGTTTCCTGTCGCGGGCGCTAGGCCTACCCACACAAGTGAGGTATCATTTTTATCGGGAGACTTGGGGGAACGCTGGGTGGAAGGAAATTTGTGGCTCCTCTCAGATTCCATAACTTTCTGCCACAGAAATGTGAGGAACATGTGTTTTTTTAGCCAAATTTTGAGGTTTACAAAGGATTCTGGGTAACAGAACCTGGTCCGAGCCCCGCAAGTCACCCAATCTTGGATTCCCCTGGTCTCTAGTTTTCAGAAATGCACAGGTTTGGTAGGTTTCCCTAGGTGCCGGCTGAGCTAGAGGCCAAAATCTACAGGTAGGCACTTCGCAAAAAACACCTCTGTTTTCTTTCAAAAATTTTGATGTGTCCACGTTGCTCTTTTGGGCGTTTCCTGTCGCGGGCGCTAGGCCTACCCACACAAGTGAGGTATCATTCTTATCGGGAGACTTGGGCGAATGCTGGATGAAAGGAAATTTGTGGCTGCTCTCAGATTCCAGAACTTTCTGCCACAGAAATGTGAGGAACATGTGTTTTTTTAGCCAAATTTTGAGGTTTGCAAAAGATTCTGGGTAACAGAACCTGGTCCGAGCCCCGCAACTCACCCCATCTTGGATTCCACTAGGTCTCTAGTTTTCAGAAATGCACAGGTTTGGTAGGTTTCCCTAGGTGCCGGCTGAGCTAGAGGCCAAAATCTACAGGTAGGCACTTCGCAAAAAACACCTCTGTTTTCTTTCAAAAATGTGGATGTGTCCACGTTGCGCTTTGGGGCGTTTCCTGTTGCGGGAGCTAGGCCTACCCACACAAGTCAGATATCATTTTTATCGGGAGACTTGGGGGAACGCTGGGTGAAAGGAAATTTGTGGCTCCTCTCAGATTCCAGTACTTTCTGCCACAGAAATGTGAGAAACATGTGTTTTTTTAGCCAAATGTTGAGGTTTGCAAAGGATTCTGGGTAACAGAACCTGGTCCGAGCCCCGCAAGTCACCCCATCTTGGATTCCCCTAGGTGTCTAGTTTTCAGAAATGCACAGGTTTGGTAGGTTTCCATAGGTGCCGGCTGAGCTAGAGGCCAAATCTACAGGTAGGCACTTCGCAAAAAACACCTCTTTTTTCTTTCAAAAATGTGGATGTGTCCACGTTGCGCTTTGGGGCGTTTCCTGTCGCGGGCGCTAGGCCTACCCACACAAGTGAGGTATCATTTTGATCGGGAGACTTGGAGGAACGCTGGGTGGAAGGAAATTTGTGGCTCCTCTCAGATTCCATAACTTTCTGCCACAGAAATGTGAGGAACATGTGTTTTTTTAGCCAAATTTTGAGGTTTACAAAGGATTCTGGGTAACAGAACCTGGTCCGAGCCCCGCAAGTCACCCAATCTTGGATTCCCCTAGGTCTCTAGTTTTCAGAAATGCACAGGTTTGGTAGGTTTCCCTAGGTGCCGGCTGAGCTAGAGGCCAAAATCTACAGGTAGGCACTTCGCAAAAAACACCTCTGTTTTCTTTCAAAAATTTGGATGTGTCCACGTTGCGCTTTGGGGCGTTTCCTGTCGCGGGCGCTAGGCCTACCCACACAAGTGAGGTATCATTCTTATCGGGAGACTTGGGGGAACGCTGGATGAAAGGAAATTTGTGGCTGCTCTCAGATTCCAGAACTTTCTGCCACAGAAATGTGAGGAACATGTGTTTTTTTAGCCAAATTTTGAGGTTTGCAAAAGATTCTGGGTAACAGAACCTGGTCCGAGCCCCGCAACTCACCCCATCTTGGATTCCACTAGGTCTCTAGTTTTCAGAAATGCACAGGTTTGGTAGGTTTCCCTAGGTGCCGGCTGAGCTAGAGGCCAAAATCTACAGGTAGGCACTTCGCAAAAAACACCTCTGTTTTCTTTAAAAAATGTGGATGTGTCCACGTTGCGCTTTGGGGCGTTTCCTGTCGCGGGCGCTAGGCCTACCCACACAAGTGAGGTATCATTTTTATCGGGAGACTTGGGGGAACGCTGGATGGAAGGAAATTTGTGGCTCCTCTCAGATTCCAGAACTTTCTGCCACAGAAATGTGAGAAACACGTGATTTTATAGCCAAATTTTAGGTTTGCAAAGGATTCTGGGTAACAGAACCTGGTCCGAGCCCCACAAGTCACCCCATCTTGGATTCCCCTAGATCTCTAGTTTTCAGAAATGAACAGGTTTGGTAGGTTTCCCTAGGTGCCGGCTGAGCTAGAGGCCAAAATCTACAGGTAGGCACTTCGCAAAAAAGACCTCTGTTTTCTTTTAAAAATTTGGATGTGTCCACGTTGCGCTTTGGGGCGTTTCCTGTCGCGGGCGCTAGGCCTACCCACACAAGTGAGGTATCATTTTTATCGGGAGACTTGGTTCAACGCTGGGTGGAAGGAAATTTGTGGCTCCTCTCAGATTCCATAACTTTCTGCCACAGAAATGTGAGGAACATGTGTTTTTTTAGCCAAATTTTGAGGTTTACAAAGGATTCTGGGTAACAGAACCTGGTCCGAGCCCCGCAAGTCACCCAATCTTGGATTCCCCTGGTCTCTAGTTTTCAGAAATGCACAGGTTTGGTAGGTTTCCCTAGGTGCCGGCTGAGCTAGAGGCCAAAATCTACAGGTAGGCACTTCGCAAAAAACACCTCTGTTTTCTTTCAAAAATTTTGATGTGTCCACGTTGCTCTTTTGGGCGTTTCCTGTCGCGGGCGCTAGGCCTACCCACACAAGTGAGGTATCATTCTTATCGGGAGGCTTGGGGGAATGCTGGATGAAAGGAAATTTGTGGCTGCTCTCAGATTCCAGAACTTTCTGCCACAGAAATGTGAGGAACATGTGTTTTTTTAGCCAAATTTTGAGGTTTGCAAAAGATTCTGGGTAACAGAACCTGGTCCGAGCCCCGCAACTCACCCCATCTTGGATTCCACTAGGTCTCTAGTTTTCAGAAATGCACAGGTTTGGTAGGTTTCCCTAGGTGCCGGCTGAGCTAGAGGCCAAAATCTACAGGTAGGCACTTCGCAAAAAACACCTCTGTTTTCTTTCAAAAATGTGGATGTGTCCACGTTGCGCTTTGGGGCGTTTCCTGTTGCGGGAGCTAGGCCTACCCACACAAGTCAGATATCATTTTTATCGGGAGGCTTGGGGGAACGCTGGGTGAAAGGAAATTTGTGGCTCCTCTCAGATTCCAGTACTTTCTGCCACAGAAATGTGAGGAACATGTGTTTTTTTAGCCAAATGTTGAGGTTTGCAAAGGATTCTGGGTAACAGAACCTGGTCCGAGCCCCGCAAGTCACCCCATCTTGGATTCCCCTAGGTGTCTAGTTTTCAGAAATGCACAGGTTTGGTAGGTTTCCATAGGTGCCGGCTGAGCTAGAGGCCAAAATCTACAGGTAGGCACTTCGCAAAAAACACCTCTTTTTTCTTTCAAAAATGTGGATGTGTCCACGTTGCGCTTTGGGGCGTTTCCTGTCGCGGGCGCTAGGCCTACCCACACAAGTGAGGTATCATTTTGATCGGGAGACTTGGAGGAACGCTGGGTGGAAGGAAATTTGTGGCTCCTCTCAGATTCCAGAACTTTTTTGCCACAGAAATGTAAGGAACATGTGTTTTTTTAGCCAAATTTTGAGGTTTGCAAAGGATTCTGTGTAACAGAACCTGGTCCGAGCCCCGCAAGTCACCCCATCTTGGATTCCCCTAGGTCTCTAGTTTTCAGAAATGCACAGGTTTGGTAGGTTTCCCTAGGTGCCGGCTGAGCTAGAGGCCAAAATCTACAGGTAGGCACTTCGCTAAAAACACCTCTGTTTTCTTTCAAAAATTTGGATGTGTCCACGTTGCGCTTTGGGGCGTTTCCTGTCGCGGGCGCTAGGCCTACTCACACAAGTGAGGTATCATTTTTATCGGGAGACTTGGCGGAACGCTGGGTGGAAGGAAATTTGTGGCTCCTCTCAGATTCCAGAACTTTCTGCCACAGAAATGAGAGGAACATGTGTTTTTTTAGCCACATTTTGAGGTTTGCAAAGGATTCTGGGTAACAGAACCTGGTTCCAGCCCCGCAAGTCACCCCATCTTGGATTCCCCTAGGTCTCTAGTTTTCAGAAATGCACAGGTTTGGTAGGTTTCCCTAGGTGCCGGCTGAGCTAGAGGCCAAAATCTACAGGTAGGCACTTCGCAAAAAACACCTCTGTTGTCTTTCCAAAATTTGGATGTGTCCACGTTGCGCTTTGGGGCGTTTCCTGTCGCGGGCGCTAGGCCTACCCACACAAGTGAGGTATCATTTTTGTAGAGAGACTTGGGGGAACGCTGGGTGGAAGGAAATTTGTGGCTCCTCTCAGATTCCAGAACTTTCTGCCACAGAAATGTGAGGAACATGTGTTTTTTTAGCCAAATTTTGAGGTTTACAAAGGATTCTGGGTAACAGAACCTGGTCCGAGCCCCGCAAGTCACCCAATCTTGGATTCCCCTAGGTCTCTAGTTTTCAGAAATGCACAGGTTTGGTAGGTTTCCCTAGGTGCCGGCTGAGCTAGAGGCCAAAATCTACAGGTAGGCACTTCGCAAAAAACACCTCTGTTTTCTTTCAAAAATTTGGATGTGTCCACGTTGCGCTTTGGGGCGTTTCCTGTCGCGGGCGCTAGGCCTACCCACACAAGTGAGGTATCATTCTTATCGGGAGACTTGGGGGAACGCTGGATGAAAGGAAATTTGTGGCTGCTCTCAGATTCCAGAACTTTCTGCCACAGAAATGTGAGGAACATGTGTTTTTTTAGCCAAATTTTGAGGTTTGCAAAAGATTCTGGGTAACAGAACCTGGTCCGAGCCCCGCAACTCACCCTATCTTGGATTCCACTAGGTCTCTAGTTTTCAGAAATGCACAGGTTTGGTAGGTTTCCCTAGGTGCCGGCTGAGCTAGAGGCCAAAATCTACAGGTAGGCACTTCGCAAAAAACACCTCTGTTTTCTTTCAAAAATGTGGATGTGTCCACGTTGCGCTTTGGGGCGTTTCCTGTCGCGGGCGCTAGGCCTACCCACACAAGTGAGGTATCATTTTTATCGGGAGACTTGGGGGAACGCTGGATGGAAGGAAATTTGTGGCTCCTCTCAGATTCCAGAACTTTCTGCCACAGAAATGTGAGAAACACGTGATTTTCTAGCCAAATTTTAGGTTTGCAAAGGATTCTGGGTAACAGAACCTGGTCCGAGCCCCACAAGTCACCCCATCTTGGATTCCCCTAGATCTCTAGTTTTCAGAAATGAACAGGTTTGGTAGGTTTCCCTAAGTGCCGGCTGAGCTAGAGGCCAAAATCTACAGGTAGGCACTTCGCAAAAAAGACCTCTGTTTTCTTTTAAAAATTTGGATGTGTCCACGTTGCGCTTTGGGGCGTTTCCTGTCGCGGGCGCTAGGCCTACCCACACAAGTGAGGTATCATTTTTATCGGGAGACTTGGGGGAACGCTGGGTGGAAGGAAATTTGTGGCTCCTCTCAGATTCCATAACTTTCTGCCACAGAAATGTGAGGAACATGTGTTTTTTTAGCCAAATTTTGAGGTTTACAAAGGATTCTGGGTAACAGAACCTGGTCCGAGCCCCCCAAGTCACCGAATCTTGGATTCCCCTAGGTCTCTAGTTTTCAGAAATGCACAGGTTTGGTAGGTTTCCCTAGGTGCCGGCTGAGCTAGAGGCCAAAATCTACAGGTAGGCACTTCGCAAAAAACACCTCTGTTTTCTTTCAAAAATTTGGATGTGTCCACGTTGCTCTTTTGGGCGTTTCCTGTCGCGGGCGCTAGGCCTACCCACACAAGTGAGGTATCATTCTTATCGGGAGACTTGGGGGAATGCTGGATGAAAGGAAATTTGTGGCTGCTCTCAGATTCCAGAACTTTCTGCCACAGAAATGTGAGGAACATGTGTTTTTTTAGCCAAATTTTGAGGTTTGCAAAAGATTCTGGGTAACAGAACCTGGTCCGAGCCCCGCAACTCACCCCATCTTGGATTCCACTAGGTCTCTAGTTTTCAGAAATGCACAGGTTTGGTAGGTTTCCCTAGGTGCCGGCTGAGCTAGAGGCCAAAATCTACAGGTAGGTACTTCGCAAAAAACACCTCTGTTTTCTTTCAAAAATGTGGATGTGTCCACGTTGCGCTTTGGGGCGTTTCCTGTTGCGGGAGCTAGGCCTACCCACACAAGTCAGATATCATTTTTATCGGGAGACTTGGGGGAACGCTGGGTGAAAGGAAATTTGTGGCTCCTCTCAGATTCCAGTACTTTCTGCCACAGAAATGTGAGGAACATGTGTTTTTTTAGCCAAATGTTGAGGTTTGCAAAGGATTCTGGGTAACAGAACCTGGTCCGAGCCCCGCAAGTCACCCCATCTTGGATTCCCCTAGGTCTCTAGTTTTCAGAAATGCACAGGTTTGGTAGGTTTCCCTAGGTGCCGGCTGAGCTAGAGGCCAAAATCTACAGGTAGGCACTTCGCTAAAAACACCTCTGTTTTCTTTCAAAAATTTGGATGTGTCCACGTTGCGCTTTGGGGCGTTTCCTGTCGCGGGCGCTAGGCCTACTCACACAAGTGAGGTATCATTTTTATCGGGAGACTTGGCGGAACGCTGGGTGGAAGGAAATTTGTGGCTCCTCTCAGATTCCAGAACTTTCTGCCACAGAAATGCGAGGAACATGTGTTTTTTTAGCCACATTTTGAGGTTTGCAAAGGATTCTGGGTAACAGAACCTGGTTCCAGCCCCGCAAGTCACCCCATCTTGGATTCCCCTAGGTCTCTAGTTTTCAGAAATGCACAGGTTTGGTAGGTTTCCCTAGGTGCCGGCTGAGCTAGAGGCCAAAATCTACAGGTAGGCACTTCGCAAAAAACACCTCTGTTGTCTTTCCAAAATTTGGATGTGTCCACGTTGCGCTTTGGGGCGTTTCCTGTCGCGGGCGCTAGGCCTACCCACACAAGTGAGGTATCATTTTTGTAGAGAGACTTGGGGGAACGCTGGGTGGAAGGAAATTTGTGGCTCCTCTCAGATTCCAGAACTTTCTGCCACAGAAATGTGAGGAACATGTGTTTTTTTAGCCAAATTTTGAGGTTTACAAAGGATTCTGGGTAACAGAACCTGGTCCGAGCCCCGCAAGTCACCCAATCTTGGATTCCCCTAGGTCTCTAGTTTTCAGAAATGCACAGGTTTGGTAGGTTTCCCTAGGTGCCGGCTGAGCTAGAGGCCAAAATCTACAGGTAGGCACTTCGCAAAAAACACCTCTGTTTTCTTTCAAAAATTTGGATGTGTCCACGTTGCGCTTTGGGGCGTTTCCTGTCGCGGGCGCTAGGCCTACCCACACAAGTGAGGTATCATTCTTATCGGGAGACTTGGGGGAACGCTGGATGAAAGGAAATTTGTGGCTGCTCTCAGATTCCAGAACTTTCTGCCACAGAAATGTGAGGAACATGTGTTTTTTTAGCCAAATTTTGAGGTTTGCAAAAGATTCTGGGTAACAGAACCTGGTCCGAGCCCCGCAACTCACCCTATCTTGGATTCCACTAGGTCTCTAGTTTTCAGAAATGCACAGGTTTGGTAGGTTTCCCTAGGTGCCGGCTGAGCTAGAGGCCAAAATCTACAGGTAGGCACTTCGCAAAAAACACCTCTGTTTTCTTTCAAAAATGTGGATGTGTCCACGTTGCGCTTTGGGGCGTTTCCTGTCGCGGGCGCTAGGCCTACCCACACAAGTGAGGTATCATTTTTATCGGGAGACTTGGGGGAACGCTGGATGGAAGGAAATTTGTGGCTCCTCTCAGATTCCAGAACTTTCTGCCACAGAAATGTGAGAAACACGTGATTTTCTAGCCAAATTTTAGGTTTGCAAAGGATTCTGGGTAACAGAACCTGGTCCGAGCCCCACAAGTCACCCCATCTTGGATTCCCCTAGATCTCTAGTTTTCAGAAATGAACAGGTTTGGTAGGTTTCCCTAAGTGCCGGCTGAGCTAGAGGCCAAAATCTACAGGTAGGCACTTCGCAAAAAAGACCTCTGTTTTCTTTTAAAAATTTGGATGTGTCCACGTTGCGCTTTGGGGCGTTTCCTGTCGCGGGCGCTAGGCCTACCCACACAAGTGAGGTATCATTTTTATCGGGAGACTTGGGGGAACGCTGGGTGGAAGGAAATTTGTGGCTCCTCTCAGATTCCATAACTTTCTGCCACAGAAATGTGAGGAACATGTGTTTTTTTAGCCAAATTTTGAGGTTTACAAAGGATTCTGGGTAACAGAACCTGGTCCGAGCCCCCCAAGTCACCGAATCTTGGATTCCCCTAGGTCTCTAGTTTTCAGAAATGCACAGGTTTGGTAGGTTTCCCTAGGTGCCGGCTGAGCTAGAGGCCAAAATCTACAGGTAGGCACTTCGCAAAAAACACCTCTGTTTTCTTTCAAAAATTTGGATGTGTCCACGTTGCTCTTTTGGGCGTTTCCTGTCGCGGGCGCTAGGCCTACCCACACAAGTGAGGTATCATTCTTATCGGGAGACTTGGGGGAATGCTGGATGAAAGGAAATTTGTGGCTGCTCTCAGATTCCAGAACTTTCTGCCACAGAAATGTGAGGAACATGTGTTTTTTTAGCCAAATTTTGAGGTTTGCAAAAGATTCTGGGTAACAGAACCTGGTCCGAGCCCCGCAACTCACCCCATCTTGGATTCCACTAGGTCTCTAGTTTTCAGAAATGCACAGGTTTGGTAGGTTTCCCTAGGTGCCGGCTGAGCTAGAGGCCAAAATCTACAGGTAGGTACTTCGCAAAAAACACCTCTGTTTTCTTTCAAAAATGTGGATGTGTCCACGTTGCGCTTTGGGGCGTTTCCTGTTGCGGGAGCTAGGCCTACCCACACAAGTCAGATATCATTTTTATCGGGAGACTTGGGGGAACGCTGGGTGAAAGGAAATTTGTGGCTCCTCTCAGATTCCAGTACTTTCTGCCACAGAAATGTGAGGAACATGTGTTTTTTTAGCCAAATGTTGAGGTTTGCAAAGGATTCTGGGTAACAGAACCTGGTCCGAGCCCCGCAAGTCACCCCATCTTGGATTCCCCTAGGTGTCTAGTTTTCAGAAATGCACAGGTTTGGTAGGTTTCCATAGGTGCCGGCTGAGCTAGAGGCCAAAATCTACAGGTAGGCACTTCGCAAAAAACACCTCTTTTTTCTTTCAAAAATGTGGATGTGTCCACGTTGCGCTTTGGGGCGTTTCCTCTCGCGGGCGCTAGGCCTACCCACACAAGTGAGGTATCATTTTGATCGGGAGACTTGGGGGAACGCTGGGTGGAAGGAAATTTGTGGCTCCTCTCAGATTCCAGAACTTTTTTGCCACAGAAATGTGAGGAACATGTGTTTTTTTAGCCAAATTTTGAGGTTTGCAAAGGATTCTGTGTAACAGAACCTGGTCCGAGCCCCGCAAGTCACCCCATCTTGGATTCCCCTAGGTCTCTAGTTTTCAGAAATGCACAGGTTTGGTAGGTTTCCCTAGGTGCCGGCTGAGCTAGAGGCCAAAATCTACAGGTAGGCACTTCGCTAAAAACACCTCTGTTTTCTTTCAAAAATTTGGATGTGTCCACGTTGCGCTTTGGGGCGTTTCCTGTCGCGGGCGCTAGGCCTACCCACACAAGTGAGGTATCATTCTTATCGGGAGACTTGGGGGAACGCTGGATGAAAGGAAATTTGTGGCTGCTCTCAGATTCCAGAACTTTCTGCCACAGAAATGTGAGGAACATGTGTTTTTTTAGCCAAATTTTGAGGTTTGCAAAAGATTCTGGGTAACAGAACCTGGTCCGAGCCCCGCAACTCACCCTATCTTGGATTCCACTAGGTCTCTAGTTTTCAGAAATGCACAGGTTTGGTAGGTTTCCCTAGGTGCCGGCTGAGCTAGAGGCCAAAATCTACAGGTAGGCACTTCGCAAAAAACACCTCTGTTTTCTTTCAAAAATGTGGATGTGTCCACGTTGCGCTTTGGGGCGTTTCCTGTCGCGGGCGCTAGGCCTACCCACACAAGTGAGGTATCATTTTTATCGGGAGACTTGGGGGAACGCTGGATGGAAGGAAATTTGTGGCTCCTCTCAGATTCCAGAACTTTCTGCCACAGAAATGTGAGAAACACGTGATTTTCTAGCCAAATTTTAGGTTTGCAAAGGATTCTGGGTAACAGAACCTGGTCCGAGCCCCACAAGTCACCCCATCTTGGATTCCCCTAGATCTCTAGTTTTCAGAAATGAACAGGTTTGGTAGGTTTCCCTAAGTGCCGGCTGAGCTAGAGGCCAAAATCTACAGGTAGGCACTTCGCAAAAAAGACCTCTGTTTTCTTTTAAAAATTTGGATGTGTCCACGTTGCGCTTTGGGGCGTTTCCTGTCGCGGGCGCTAGGCCTACCCACACAAGTGAGGTATCATTTTTATCGGGAAACTTGGGGGAACGCTGGGTGGAAGGAAATTTGTGGCTCCTCTCAGATTCCATAACTTTCTGCCACAGAAATGTGAGGAACATGTGTTTTTTTAGCCAAATTTTGAGGTTTACAAAGGATTCTGGGTAACAGAACCTGGTCCGAGCCCCCCAAGTCACCGAATCTTGGATTCCCCTAGGTCTCTAGTTTTCAGAAATGCACAGGTTTGGTAGGTTTCCCTAGGTGCCGGCTGAGCTAGAGGCCAAAATCTACAGGTAGGCACTTCGCAAAAAACACCTCTGTTTTCTTTCAAAAATTTGGATGTGTCCACGTTGCTCTTTTGGGCGTTTCCTGTCGCGGGCGCTAGGCCTACCCACACAAGTGAGGTATCATTCTTATCGGGAGACTTGGGGGAATGCTGGATGAAAGGAAATTTGTGGCTGCTCTCAGATTCCAGAACTTTCTGCCACAGAAATGTGAGGAACATGTGTTTTTTTAGCCAAATTTTGAGGTTTGCAAAAGATTCTGGGTAACAGAACCTGGTCCGAGCCCCGCAACTCACCCCATCTTGGATTCCACTAGGTCTCTAGTTTTCAGAAATGCACAGGTTTGGTAGGTTTCCCTAGGTGCCGGCTGAGCTAGAGGCCAAAATCTACAGGTAGGTACTTCGCAAAAAACACCTCTGTTTTCTTTCAAAAATGTGGATGTGTCCACGTTGCGCTTTGGGGCGTTTCCTGTTGCGGGAGCTAGGCCTACCCACACAAGTCAGATATCATTTTTATCGGGAGACTTGGGGGAACGCTGGGTGAAAGGAAATTTGTGGCTCCTCTCAGATTCCAGTACTTTCTGCCACAGAAATGTGAGGAACATGTGTTTTTTTAGCCAAATGTTGAGGTTTGCAAAGGATTCTGGGTAACAGAACCTGGTCCGAGCCCCGCAAGTCACCCCATCTTGGATTCCCCTAGGTGTCTAGTTTTCAGAAATGCACAGGTTTGGTAGGTTTCCATAGGTGCCGGCTGAGCTAGAGGCCAAAATCTACAGGTAGGCACTTCGCAAAAAACACCTCTTTTTTCTTTCAAAAATGTGGATGTGTCCACGTTGCGCTTTGGGGCGTTTCCTGTCGCGGGCGCTAGGCCTACCCACACAAGTGAGGTATCATTTTGATCGGGAGACTTGGGGGAACGCTGGGTGGAAGGAAATTTGTGGCTCCTCTCAGATTCCAGAACTTTTTTGCCACAGAAATGTGAGGAACATGTGTTTTTTTAGCCAAATTTTGAGGTTTGCAAAGGATTCTGTGTAACAGAACCTGGTCCGAGCCCCGCAAGTCACCCCATCTTGGATTCCCCTAGGTCTCTAGTTTTCAGAAATGCACAGGTTTGGTAGGTTTCCCTAGGTGCCGGCTGAGCTAGAGGCCAAAATCTACAGGTAGGCACTTCGCTAAAAACACCTCTGTTTTCTTTCAAAAATTTGGATGTGTCCACGTTGCGCTTTGGGGCGTTTCCTGTCGCGGGCGCTAGGCCTACTCACACAAGTGAGGTATCATTTTTATCGGGAGACTTGGCGGAACGTTGGGTGGAAGGAAATTTGTGGCTCCTCTCAGATTCCAGAACTTTCTGCCACAGAAATGCGAGGAACATGTGTTTTTTTAGCCACATTTTGAGGTTTGCAACGGATTCTGGGTAACAGAACCTGGTTCCAGCCCCGCAAGTCACCCCATCTTGGATTCCCCTAGGTCTCTAGTTTTCAGAAATGCACAGGTTTGGTAGGTTTCCCTAGGTGCCGGCTGAGCTAGAGGCCAAAATCTACAGGTAGGCACTTCGCAAAAAACACCTCTGTTTTCTTTCCAAAATTTGGATGTGTCCACGTTGCGCTTTGGGGCGTTTCCTGTCGCGGGCGCTAGGCCTACCCACACAAGTGAGGTATCATTTTTGTAGAGAGACTTGGGGGAACGCTGGGTGGAAGGAAATTTGTGGCTCCTCTCAGATTCCAGAACTTTCTGCCACAGAAATGTGAGGAACACGTGATTTTTTAGCCAAATTTTAGGTTTGCAAAGGATTCTGGGTAAGAGAACCTGGTCCGAGCCCCGCAAGTCACCCCATCTTTGATTCCCCTAGATCTCTAGTTTTCAGAAATGAACAGGTTTGGTAGGTTTCCCTAGGTGCCGGCTGAGCTAGAGGCCAAAATCTACAGGTAGGCACTTCGCAAAAAACACCTCTGTTTTCTTTAAAAAATTTGGATGTGTCCACGTTGCGCTTTGGGGCGTTTCCTGACGCGGGCGCTAGGCCTACCCACACAAGTGAGGTATCATTTTCATCGGGAGACTTGGGGGAACGCTGGATGGAAGGAAATTTGTGGCTCCTCTCAGATTCCAGAACTTTCTGCCACAGAAATGTGAGAAACACGTGATTTTTTAGCCAAATTTTAGGTTAGCAAAGGATTCTGGGTAACAGAACCTGGTCCGAGCCCCGCAAGTCACCCCATCTTGGATTCCCCTAGGTCTCTAGTTTTCAGAAATGCACAGGTTTGTTAGGTTTCCCTAGGTGCCGGCTGAGCTAGAGGCCAAAATCTACAGTTAGGCACTTCGCAAAAAACACCACTGTTTTCTTTAAAAAATGTGGATGTGTCCACGTTGCGCTTTGGGGCATTTCCTGTCGCGGGCGCTAGGCCTACCCACACAAGTGAGGTATCATTTTTATCGGGAGACTTGGGGGAACGCTGGGGGAAAGGAAATTAGTGGCTCCTCTCAGATTCCAGAACTTTCTGCCACAGAAATGTGAGGAACATGTGTTTTTTTAACCAAATGTTGAGGTTTGCAAAGGATTCTGGGTAAAAGAACCTGGTCCGAGCCCCGCAAGTCACCCCATCTTTGATTCCCCTAGGAGTCTAGTTTTCAGAAATGCACAGGTTTGGTAGGTTTCCCTAGGTGCCGGCTGAGCTAGAGGCCAAAATCTACTGGTAATCACTTCGCAAAAAACACCTCTGTTTTCTTTCAAAAATTTGGATGTGTCCACGTTGCGCTTTGGGGAGTTTCCTGTCACGGGCGCTAGGCCTACCCACACAAGTGAGGTATCATTTTTATCGGGAGACTTGGGGGAACGCTGGGTGGAAGGAAATTTGTGGCTCCTCTCAGATTCCTGAACTTTCTGCCACAGAAATGTGAGGAACATGTGTTTTCTTAGCCAAATTTTGAGGTTTGCAAAGGATTCTGGGTAACAGAACCTTGTCCGAGCCCCGCAAGTCACCCCATCATGGATTCCCCTATGTCTCTAGTTTTCAGAAATGCATAGGTTTGGTAGGTTTCCCTAGGTGCCGGCTGAGCTAGAGGCCAAAATCTACAGGTAGGCACTTCGCAAAAAACACCTCTGTTTTCTTTCAAAAATTTGGATGTGTCCACGTTGGGCTTTGGGGCCTTTCCTGTCGCGGGCGCTAGGCCTACCCACACAAGCGAGGTATCATTTTTATCGGGAGACTTGGGGGAACGCTGGGTGGAAGGGAATTTGTGGCTCCTCTCAGATTCCAGAACTTTCTGCCACAGAAATGTGAAGAACATGTGTTGTTTTAGCCAAATTTTGAGGTTCATAAGGGTTCTGGGTAACAGAACCTGGTCCGAGCCCCGCAAGTCACCCCTCCTTGGATTCCCCTAGGTCTCTAGTTTTCAGAAATGCACAGGTTTGGTAGGTTTCCCTAGGTGCCGGCTGAGCTAGAGGCCAAAATCTACAGGTAGGCACTTCGCAAAAAACACCTCTGTTTTCTTTAAAAAATTTGGATGTGTTCACGTTGCGCTTTGGGGCGTTTCCTGTCGCGGGCGCTAGGCCTACCCACACAAGTGAGGTATCATTTTTATCGGGAGACTTGGGGGATTGCTGGGTGGAAGGACATTTGTGGCTCCTCTCAGATTCCAGAACTTTCTGCCACAGAAATGTGAGGAACATGTATTTTTTTAGCCAAATTTTGAGGTTCGCAAAGGATTCTGGGTAACAGAACCTGGTCCGAGCTCCGCAAGTCACCCCATTTTGGTCTCCCCTAGGTCTCCAATTTTCAGAAATGCACAGGTTTGGGAGGTTTCCCTAGGTGCCGGCTGAGCTAGAGGCCAAAATCTACAGGTAGGCACTTCGCAAAAAACACCTCTGTTTTCTTTAAAAAATGTGGATGTTTCCACGTTGCGCTTTGGGGCGTTTCCTGTCGCGGGCGCTAGGCCTACCCACACAAGTGAGGTATCATTTTTATCTTGAGACTTGGGGTAACGCTGGGTGAAAGGAAATTTGTGGCTCCCCTCAGATTCCAGAACTTTCTGCCACAGAAATGTGAGGAACATGTGTTTTTTTAGCCAAATTTTGAGGTTTGCAAAGGATTCTGGGTAACAGAACCTGGTCCGAGCCCCGCAAGTCACCCCATCTTGGATTCCCCTAGGTGTCTAGTTTTCAAAAATGCACAGGTTTGGTAGGTTTCCCTAGGTGCCGGCTGAGCTAGAGGCCAAAATCTACAGGTAGGAACTTCGCAAAAAACACCTCTGTTTTCTTTCAAAAATTTGGATGTGTCCATGTTGCGCTTTGGGGCCTTTCCTGTCGCGGGCGCTAGGCCTACCCACACAAGTGAGGTATCATTTTTATCGGGAGACTTGGGGGAACGCTGGGTGGAAGGGAATTTGTGGCTCCTCTCAGATTCCATAACTTTCTGCCACAGAAATGTGAGGAACATGTGTTGTTTTAGCCAAATTTTGAGGTTCGCAAGGGTTCTGGGTAACAGAACCTGGTCCGAGCCCCACAAGTCACCCCTCCTTGGATTCCCCTAGGTCTCTAGTTTTCAGAAATGCACAGGTTTGGTAGGTTTCCATAGGTGCCGGCTGAGCTAGAGGCCAAAATCTACAGGTAGGCACTTCGCAAAAAACACCTCTGTTTTCTTTCAAAAATGTGGATGTGTCCACGTTGCGCTTTGGGGCGTTTCCTGTCGCGGGCGCTAGGCCTACCCACACAAGTGAGGTATCAGTTTTATCGGGAGACTTCGGGGAACGCTGGGTGGAAGGACGTTTGTGGCTCCTCTCCGATTCCAGAACTTTCTGCCACAGAAATGTGAGGAACATGTATTTTTTTAGCCAAATTTTGAGGTTCGCAAAGGATTCTGGGTAACAGAACCTGGTCCGAGCTCCGCAAGTCACCCCATTTTGGTCTCCCCTAGGTCTCTAATTTTCAGAAATGCACAGGTTTGGTAGGTTGCCCTAGGTGCCGGCTGAGCTAGAGGCCAAAATCTACAGGTAGGCACTTAGCAAAAAACACCTCTGTTTCCTTTCAAAACTTTGGATGTGTCCACGTTGCGCTTTGGGGCATTTCCTGTCGCGGGCGCTAGGCCTACCCACACAAGTGAGGTATCATTTTTATCAGGAGACTTGGGGGAACGCTGGGTGAAAGGAAATTTGTGGCTCCTCTCAGATTCCAGAACTTTCTGCCACAGAAATGTGAGGATCATGTGTTCTTTTAGCCAAATTTTGAGGTTTGCAAAGGATTCTGGGTAACAGAACCTGGTACGAGCCCCGCAAGTCACCCCATCTTGGATTCCCCTAGGTCTCTAGTTTTCAGAAATGCACAGGTTTGGTAGGTTTCCCTAGGTGCCGGCTGAGCTAGAGGCCACAATCTACAGGTAGGCACTTCGCAAAAAACACCTCTGTTTTCTTTCAAAAATTTGGATGTGTCCAAGTTGCGCTTTGGGGCGTTTCCTGTTGCGGGCGCTAGGCCTACCCACACAAGTGAGGTATCATTTTTATCGGGAGACTTGGGGGAACGCTGGGTGGAAGGAAATTTGTGGCTCCTCTCAGATTCCAGAACTTTCTGCCACAGAAATGTGAGGAACATGTGTTTTTTTAGCCAAATTTTGAGGTTCTCAAAGGATTCTGGGTAACAGAACCTGGTCCGAGCCCCGCAAGTCACCCCATCTTGGATTCCCCTAGTTCTCTAGTTTTCAGAAATGCACAGGTTTGGTAGGTTTCCCTAGGTGCCGGCTGAGCTAGAGGCCAAAATCTACAGGTAGGCACTTCGCAAAAAGCACCTCTGTTTTCTTTCAAAAATTTGGATGTGTCCACGTTGCGCTTTGGGGTGTTTCCTGTAGCGGGCGCTAGGCCTACCCACACAAGTGAGGTATCATTTTTATCGGGAGACTTGGGGGAGCGCTGGGTGGAAGGAAATTTGTGGGTCCTCTCAGATTCCAGAACTTTCTGCCACAGAAATGTGAGGAACATGTTTTTAGCCAAATTTTGAGGTTCGCAAAGGATTCTGGGTAACAGAACCTGGTCCGAGCCCCGCAAGTCACCCCATCTTGGTCTCCCCTAGGTCTCTAGTTTTCAGAAAAGCACAGGTTTGGTAGGTTTCCCTAGGTGCCGGCTGAGCTAGAGGCCAAAATCTACAGGTAGCCACTTTGCAAAAAACACCTCTGTTTTCTTTCAAAAATTTGGATGTGTCCACGTTGCGCTTTGGGGCGTTTCCTGTCGCGGGCGCTAGGCCTACCCACACAAGTGAGGTATCATTTTTATCGGGACACTTGCGGGAGCGCTGGGTGGAAGGAAATTTGTGGCTACTCTCAGATTCCAGAACTTTCTGCCACAGAAATGTGAGGAACATGTGTTTTTTTAGCCAAATTTTGAGGTTCGCAAAGGGTTCTGGGTAACAGAACCTGGTCAAAGGCCAGCAAGTCACCCCTCCTTGGATTCCCCTAGGTCTCTAGTTTTCAGAAATGAACAAGTTTGTTAGGTTTCCCAAGGTGCCGGCTGAGCTAGAGGCCAAAATCTACAGGCAGGCATTTCGCAAAAAACACCTCTGTTTTCTTTAAAAAATGTGGATGTGTCCACGTTGCGCTTTGGGGCGTTTCCTGTCGCGGGCGCTAGGCCTACCCACACAAGTGAGGTATCATTTTTATCGGGAGACTTGGGGGAACGCTGGGTGGAAGGAAATTTGTGGCTCCTCTCAGATTCCAGAACTTTCTGCCACAGAAATGCGAGGAACATGTGTTTTTTAGCCAAATTGTGAGGTTTGCAAAGGATTCTGGGTAATAGAACCTGGTCCCAGCCCCGCAAGTCACCCCATCTTGGATTCCCCTAGGTCTCTAGTTTTCAGAAATGCACAGGTTTGGTAGGTTTCTCTAGGTGCCGGCTGAGCTAGAGGCCAAAATCTACATGTAGGCACTTCGCAAAAAACACCTCTGTTTTCTTGCAAAAATTTGGATGTTTCCACGTTGCGCTTTGGGGCGTTTCCTGTCGCGGGCGCTAGGCCTACCCACACAAGTGAGGTATCATTTTTATCGGGAGACTTGGGGGAGCGCTGGGTGGAAGGAAATTTGTGGCTACTCTCAGATTCCAGAACTTTCTGCCACAGAAATGTGAGGAACATGTGTTTTTTTAAGCCAAATTTTGAGGTTCGCAAAGGGTTCTGGGTAACAGAACCTGGTCAAAGGCCAGCAAGTCACCCCTCCTTGGATTCCCCTAGGTCTCTAGTTTTCAGAAATGAACAAGTTTGTTAGGTTTCCCAAGGTGCCGGCTGAGCTAGAGGCCAAAATCTACAGGTAGGCATTTCGCAAAAAACACCTCTGTTTTCTTTAAAAAATGTGGATGTGTCCACGTTGCGCTTTGGGGCGTTTCCTGTCGCGGGCGCTAGGCCTACCCACACAAGTGAGGTATCATTTTTATCGGGAGACTTGGGGGGACGCTGGGTGGAAGGAAATTTGTGGCTCCTCTCAGATTCCAGAACTTTCTGCCACAGAAATCTGAGGAACATGTGTTTTTTTAGCCAAATTTTGAGGTTTGCAAAGGATTCTGGGTAACAGAACATGGTCCCAGCCCCGCAAGTCACCCCATCTTGGATTCCCCTAGGTCTCTAGTTTTCAGAAATGCACAGGTTTGCTAGGTTTCCCTAGGTGCCGGCTGAGCTAGAGGCCAAAATCTACAGGTAGGCACTTCGCAAAAAACACCTCTGTTTTTTTTCAAAAATGTGGATGTGTCCACGTTGCGCTTTGGGGCGTTTCCTGTCACGGGCGCTAGGCCTACCCACACAAGTGAGGTATCATTTATTTCGGGAGACTTGGGGGGACGCTGGGTGGAAGGAAATTTGTGGCTCCCCTCAGATTCCAGAACTTTCTGCCACAGAAATGTGAGGAACATGTGTTTTTTTAGCCACATTTTGAGGTTTGCAAAGGATTCTGGGTAACAGAACCTGGTCCGAGCCCCGCAAGTCACCCCATCTTGGATTCCCCTAGGTGTCTAGTTTTCAAAAATGCACAGGTTTGATAGGTTTCCCTAGGTGCCGGCTGAGCTAGAGGCCAAAATCTACAGGTAGGAACTTCGCAAAAAACACCTCTGTTTTCTTTCAAAAATTTGGATGTGTCCATGTTGCGCTTTGGGGCCTTTCCTGTCGCGGGCGCTAGGCCTACCCACACAAGTGAGGTATCATTTTTATCGGGAGACTTGGGGGAACGCTGGGTGGAAGGGAATTTGTGGCTCCTCTCAGATTCCAGAACTTTCTGCCACAGAAATGTGAGGAACATGTGTTGTTTTAGCCAAATTTTGAGGTTCGCAAGGGTTCTGGGTAACAGAACCTGGTCCGAGCCCCACAAGTCACCCCTCCTTGGATTCCCCTAGGTCTCTAGTTTTCAGAAATGCACAGGTTTGGTAGGTTTCCATAGGTGCCGGCTGAGCTAGAGGCCAAAATCTACAGGTAGGCACTTCGCAAAAAACACTTATGTTTTCTTTCAAAAATGTGGATGTGTCCACGTTGCGCTTTGGGGCGTTTCCTGTCGCGGGCGCTAGGCCTACCCACACAAGTGAGGTATCAGTTTTATCGGGAGACTTCGGGGAACGCTGGGGGGAAGGACGTTTGTGGCTCCTCTCCGATTCCAGAACTTTCTGCCACAGAAATGTGAGGAACATGTATTTTTTTAGCCAAATTTTGAGGTTCGCAAAGGATTCTGGGTAACAGAACCTGGTCCGAGCTCCGCAAGTCACCCCATTTTGGTCTCCCCTAGGTCTCTAATTTTCAGAAATGCACAGGTTTGGTAGGTTGCCCTAGGTGCCGGCTGAGCTAGAGGCCAAAATCTACAGGTAGGCACTTAGCAAAAAACACCTCTGTTTTCTTTCAAAACTTTGGATGTGTCCACGTTGCGCTTTGGGGCATTTCCTGTCGCGGGCGCTAGGCCTACCCACACAAGTGAGGAATCATTTTTATCAGGAGACTTGGGGGAACGCTGGGTGAAAGGAAATTTGTGGCTCCTCTCAGATTCCAGAACTTTCTGCCACAGAAATGTGAGGATCATGTGTTCTTTTAGCCAAATTTTGAGGTTTGCAAAGGATTCTGGGTAACAGAACCTGGTACGAGCCCCGCAAGTCACCCCATCTTGGATTCCCCTAGGTCTCTAGTTTTCAGAAATGCACAGGTTTGGTAGGTTTCCCAAGGTGCCGGCTGAGCTAGAGGCCACAATCTACAGGTAGGCACTTCGCAAAAAACACCTCTGTTTTCTTTCAAAAATTTGGATGTGTCCAAGTTGCGCTTTGGGGCGTTTCCTGTTGCGGGCACTAGGCCTACCCACACAAGTGAGGTATCATTTTTATCGGGAGACTTGGGGGAACGCTGGGTGGAAGGAAATTTGTGGCTCCTCTCAGATTCCAGAACTTTCTGCCACAGAAATGTGAGGAACATGTGTTTTTTTAGCCAAATTTTGAGGTTCGCAAAGGATTCTGGGTAACAGAACCTAGTCCGAGCCCCGCAAGTCACCCCATCTTGGATTCCCCTAGTTCTCTAGTTTTCAGAAATGCACAGGTTTGGTAGGTTTCCCTAGGTGCCGGCTGAGCTAGAGGCCAAAATCTACAGGTAGGCACTTCGCAAAAAGCACCTCTGTTTTCTTTCAAAAATTTGGATGTGTCCACGTTGTGCTTTGGGGTGTTTCCTGTAGCGGGCGCTAGGCCTACCCACACAAGTGAGGTATCATTTTTATCGGGAGACTTGGGGGAGCGCTGGGTGGAAGGAAATTTGTGGGTCCTCTCAGATTCCAGAACTTTCTGCCACAGAAATGTGAGGAACATGTTTTTAGCCAAATTTTGAGGTTCGCAAAAGATTCTGGGTAACAGAACCTGGTCCGAGCCCCGCAAGTCACCCCATCTTGGTCTCCCCTAGGTCTCTAGTTTTCAGAAATGCACAGGTTTGGTAGGTTTCCCTAGGTGCCGGCTGAGCTAGAGGCCAAAATCTACAGGTAGCCACTTTGCAAAAAACACCTCTGTTTTCTTTCAAAAATTTGGATGTGTCCACGTTGCGCTTTGGGGCGTTTCCTGTCGCGGGTGCTAGGCCTACCCACACAAGTGAGGTATCATTTTTATCGGGACACTTGGGGGAGCGCTGGGTGGAAGGAAATTTGTGGCTACTCTCAGATTCCAGAACTTTCTGCCACAGAAATGTGAGGAACATGTGTTTTTTTAGCCAAATTTTGAGGTTCGCAAAGGGTTCTGGGTAACAGAACCTGGTCAAAGGCCAGCAAGTCACCCCTCCTTGGATTCCCCTAGGTCTCTAGTTTTCAGAAATGAACAAGTTTGTTAGGTTTCCCAAGGTGCCGGCTGAGCTAGAGGCCAAAATCTACAGGCAGGCATTTCGCAAAAAACACCTCTGTTTTCTTTAAAAAATGTGGATGTGTCCACGTTGCGCTTTGGGGCGTTTCCTGTCGCGGGCGCTAGGCCTACCCACACAAGTGAGGTATCATTTTTATCGGGAGACTTGGGGGAACGCTGGGTGGAAGGAAATTTGTGGCTCCTCTCAGATTCCAGAACTTTCTGCCACAGAAATGCGAGGAACATGTGTTTTTTAGCCAAATTTTGAGGTTTGCAAAGGATTCTGGGTAACAGAACCTGGTCCCAGCCCCGCAAGTCACCCCATCTTGGATTCCCCTAGGTCTCTAGTTTTCAGAAATGCACAGGTTTGGTAGGTTTCTCTAGGTGCCGGCTGAGCTAGAGGCCAAAATCTACATGTAGGCACTTGGCAAAAAACACCTCTGTTTTCTTGCAAAAATTTGGATGTTTCCACGTTGCGCTTTGGGGCGTTTCCTGTCGCGGGCGCTAGGCCTACCCACACAAGTGAGGTATCATTTTTATCGGGAGACTTGGGGGAGCGCTGGGTGGAAGGAAATTTGTGGCTACTCTCAGATTCCAGAACTTTCTGCCACAGAAATGTGAGGAACATGTGTTTTTTTAAGCCAAATTTTGAGGTTCGCAAAGGGTTCTGGGTAACAGAACCTGGTCAAAGGCCAGCAAGTCACCCCTCCTTGGATTCCCCTAGGTCTCTAGTTTTCAGAAATGAACAAGTTTGTTAGGTTTCCCAAGGTGCCGGCTGAGCTAGAGGCCAAAATCTACAGGTAGGCATTTCGCAAAAAACACCTCTGTTTTCTTTAAAAAATGTGGATGTGTCCACGTTGCGCTTTGGGGCGTTTCCTGTCGCGGGCGCTAGGCCTACCCACACAAGTGAGGTATCATTTTTATCGGGAGACTTGGGGGGACGCTGGGTGGAAGGAAATTTGTGGCTCCTCTCAGATTCCAGAACTTTCTGCCACAGAAATCTGAGGAACATGTTTTTTTTTAGCCACATTTTGAGGTTTGCAAAGGATTCTGGGTAACAGAACCTGGTCCGAGCCCCGCAAGTCACCCAATCTTGGATTCCCCTAGGTCTCTAGTTTTCCGAAATGCACAGGTTTGGTAGGTTTCCCTAGGTGCCGGCTGAGCTAGAGGCCAAAATCTACAGGTAGGCACTTCGCAAAAAACACCTCTGTTTTTTTTCAAAAATGTGGATGTGTCCACATTGCGCTTTGGGGCGTTTCCTGTCGCGGGCGCTAGGCCTACCCACACAAGTGAGGTATCATTTTTATCGGGAGACTTGGGGGAACGCTGGGTGGAAGGACATTTGTGGCTCCTCTCAGATTCCAGAACTATCTGACCACAGAAATGTGAGGAACATGTGTTTTTTTAGCCAAATTTTGAGGTTTGCAAAGGATTCTGGGTAACAGAACATGGTCCCAGCCCCGCAAGTCACCCCATCTTGGATTCCCCTAGGTCTCTAGTTTTCAGAAATGCACAGGTTTGCTAGGTTTCCTCAGGTGCCGGCTGAGCTAGAGGCCAAAATCTACAGGTAGGCACTTCGCAAAAAACACCTCTGTTTTCTTTCAAAAATGTGGATGCGTCCACGTTGAGCTTTGGGGCGTTTCCTGTCGCGGGCGCTAGGCCTACCCACATAAGTGAGGTATCATTTTTATCGGGAGACTTGGGGGAACGCTGGGTGGAAGGACATTTGTGGCTCCTCTCAGATTCCAGAACTATCTGACCACAGAAATGTGAGGAACATGTATTTTTTTAGCCAAATTTTGAGGTTCGCAAAGGATTCTGGGTAACAGAACATGGTCCGAGCTCCGCAAGTCACCCCATTTTGGTCTCCCCTAGGTCTCCAATTTTCAGAAATGCACAGGTTTGGGAGGTTTCCCTAGGTGCCGGCTGAGCTAGAGGCCAAAATCTACAGGTAGGCACTTCGCAAAAAACACCTCTGTTTTCTTTCAAAAATGTGGATGTGTCCACGTTGCGCTTTGGGGCGTTTCCTGTCGCGGGCGCTAGGCCTACCCACACAAGTGAGGTATCATTTTTATTGGGAGACTTGGGGGAACGCTGGGTGGAAGGAAATTTGTGGCTCCTCTCAGATTCCAGAACTTTCTGCCACAGAAATGTGAGGAACAATTGTTTTTTTAGCCAAATTTTGAGGTTTGCAAAGGATTCTGGGTAACAGAACCTTGTCCGAGCCCCGCAAGTCACCCCATCTTGGATTCCCCTAGGTCTCTAGTTTTCAGAAATGCACAGGTTTGGTAGGATTCCCTAGGTGCCGGCTGAGCTAGAGGCCAAAATCTACAGGTAGGCACTTCGCAAAAAACACCTCTGTTTTCTTTCAAAAATTTGGATATGTCCACGTTGCGCTTTGGGGCGTTTCCTGTCACAGGCGCTAGGCCTACCCACACAAGTGAGGTATCATTTTAATCAGGAGATTTGGGGGAACGCTGGGTGGAAGGAAATTTGTGGCTCCTCTCAGATTCCTGAACTTTCTGCCACAGAAATGTGAGGAACATGTGTTTTTTTAGCCACATTTTGAGGTTTGCAAAGGATTCTGGGTAACAGAACCTGGTCCGAGCCCCACAAGTCAACCCTCCTTGGATTCCCCTAGGTCTCTAGTTTTCAGAAATGCATAGGTTTGCTAGGTTTCCCTAGGTGGAGGCTGAGCTAGAGGCCAAAATCTACAGGTAGGCACTTCGCAAAAAACACCTCTATTTTCTTTCAAAAATTTGGATGTGTCCACGTTGCGCTTTGGGGCGTTGCCTGTCGCGGGCGCTAGGCCTACCCACACAAGTGAGGTATCATTTTTATCGGGAGAATTGGGGGAACGCTGGGTGGAGTGAAATTTGTGGCTCCTCTCAGATTCCAGAACTTTCTGCCACAGAAATGTGAGGAACATGTGTTTTTTTAGCCACATTTTGAGGTTTGCAAAGGATTCTGGGTAACAGAACCTTGTCCGAGCCCCGCAAGTCACCCCATCTTGGATTCCCCTTGGGTCTCTAATTTTCAGAAATGCACAGGTTTGTTAGGTTTCCCTAGGTGCGGGCTGAGCTAGAGGCCAAAATCTACAGGTAGGAACTTCGCAAAAAACACCTCTGTTTTCTTTCAAAAATTTGGATGTGTCCACGTTGCGCTTTGGGGCGTTTCCTGTCGCGGGTGCTAGGCCTACCCACACAAGTGAGGTATCATTTTTATCGGGAGACGTGGGGGAACGCTGGGTGGAAGGAAATTTGTGGCTCCTCTCAGATTCCAGAACTTTCTGCCACAGAAATGTGAGGAACATGTGTTTTTTTTTTAGCCACATTTTGAGGTTTGCAAAGGATTCTGGGTAACAGAACCTGGTCCCAGCCCCGCAAGTCACCCCATCTTGTATTCCCCTAGGTCTCTAGTTTTCAGAAATGCACAGGTTTGGTAGGTTTCCCTAGGTGCCGGCTGAGCTAGAGGCCAAAATCTACAGGTAGGCACTTCGCAAAAAACACCTCTGTTTTCTTTCAAAAATCTGGATGTGTCCACGTTGCGCTTTGGGGCATTTCCTGTCACGGGCGCTAGGCCTACCCACACAAGTGAGGTATCATTTTAATAACGAGACTTGGGGGAACGGTGGGTGGAAGGAAATTTGTGGCTCCTCTCAGATTCCAGAACTTACTGCCACAGAAATGTGAGAAACATGTGTTTTTTTATCCAAATTTTGAGGTTTGCAAAGGATTCTGGGTAACAGAACCTGGTCCGAGCCCCGCAAGTCACCACATCTTTGATTCCCCTAGGTCTCTAGTTTTCAGAAATGCACAGGTTTGGTAGGTTTCCCTAGGTGCCGGCTGAGCTAGAGGCCAAAATCTACAGGTAGGCACTTCGCAAAAAACACCTCTGTTTTCTTTAAAAAATGTGGATGTGTCCACGTTGCGCTTTGGGGCGTTTCCTGTCACGGGCGCTAGGCCTACCCACACAAGTGAGGTATCATTTTAATCAGGAGACTTGGGGGAACGCTGGGTGGAAGGAAATTTGTGGCTCCTCTCAGATTCCTGAACTTTCTGCCACAGAAATGTGAGGAACATGTGTTTTTTTAGCCACATTTTAAGGTTTGCAAAGGATTCTGGGTAACAGGACCTGGTCCGAGCAACGCAAGTCACCCCATCTTGGATTCCCCTAGGTCTTTAGTTTTCAGAAATGCACAGGTTTGGTAGGTTTCCCTAGTTGCCGGCTGAGCTAGAGGCCAAAATCTACAGGTAGGCACTTGGCAAAAAACACCTCTGTTTTCTTTCAAAAATGTGGATGTGTCCACGTTGCGCTTTGGGGCGTTTCCTGTCACGTGCGCTAGGCCTACCCACACAAGTGAGGTATCATTTTAATAAGGAGACTTGGGGGAACGCTGGGTGGAAGGAAATTTTTGGCTCCTCTCAGATTCCAGAACTTTCTGCCACAGAAATGTGAGGAACATGTGTTTTTTTTTTTAGCCACATTTTGAGGTTTACAAAGGATTCTGGGTAACAGAACCTGGTCCCAGCCCCGCAAGTCACCCCATCTTGGATTCCCCTAGGTCTCTAGTTTTCAGAAATGCACAGGTTTGGTAGGTTTTCCTAGGTGCCGTCTGAGCTAGAGGCCAAAATCTACAGGTAGGCACTTCGCAAAAAACACCTCTGTTTTCTTTCAAAAATTTGGATGTGTCCAAGTTGCGCTTTGGGGCGTTTCCTGTTGCGGGCGCTAGGCCTACCCACACAAGTGAGGTATCATTTTTGTCGGGAGACTTGGGGGAACGCTGGGTGGAAGGAAATATGTGGGTCCTCTCAGATTCCAGAACTTTCTGCCACAGAAATGTGAGGAACGTGTTTTTAGCCAAATTTTGAGGTACGCAAAGGATTCTGGGTAACAGAACCTGGTCCGAGCCCCGCAAGTCACCCCATCTTGGTCTCCCCTAGGTCTCTAGTTTTCAGAAATGCACAGGTTTGGTAGGCTTCCCTAGGTGCCGGCTTTGCTAGAGGCCAAAATCTACAGGTAGGCACTTCGCACAAAACACCTCTGTTTTCTTTAAAAAATTTGGATGTGTCCATGTTGCGCTTTGGGGCGTTTCCTGTCGCGGGCGCTAGGCCTACCCACACAAGTGAGGTATCATTTTTATCGGGAGACTTGGGGGAACGCTGGGTGGAAGGAAATTTGTGGCTCCTCTCATATTCCAGAACTTTCTGCCACAGAAATGTGAGGAACATGTGTTTTTTTAGCCAAATTTTGAGGTTCGCAAAGGATTCTGGGTAACAGAACCTGGTCCGAGCCCCGCAAGTCACGCCATCTTGGATTCCCCTAGGTCTCTAGTTTTCAGAAATGCACAGGTTTGGTAGGTTTCCCTAGGTGCCGGCTGAGCTAGAGGCCAAAATCTACAGGTAGGCACTTCGCAAAAAACACCTCTGTTTTCTTTCAAAAATTTGGATGTGTCCATGTTGCGCTTTGGGGCGTTTCCTGTCGCGGGCGCTAGGCCTACTCACACAAGTGAGGTATCATTTTTATCGGGAGACTTGGGGGAACGCTGCGTGGAAGGAAATTTGTGGCTCCTCTCAGATTCCAGAACTTTCTGCCACAGAAATGTGAGGAACATGTGTTTTTTTAGCCAAATTTTGAGGTTCGCAAAGGATTCTGGGTAACAGAACCTGGTCCGAGCCCCGCAAGTCACCCCATCTTGGATTCCCCTAGGTCTCTAGTTTTCAGAAATGCACAGGTTTGGTAGGTTTCCCTAGGTGCTGGCTGAGCTAGAGGCCAAAATCTACAGGTAGGCACTTCGCAAAAAACACCTCTATTTTCTTTAAAAAATGTGGATGTGTCCATGTTGCGCTTTGGGGTGTTTCCTGTCGCGGGCGCTAGGCCTACCCACACAAGTGAGGTATCATTTTTATCGAGAGACTTGGGGGAACGCTGGGTGGAAGGAAATTTGTGGCTCCTCTCAGATTCCTGAACTTTCTGCCACAGAAATGTGAGGAACATGTGTTTTTTTAGCCACATTTTGAGGTTTGCAAAGGATTCTGGGTAACAGAACCTGGTCCAAGCCCCACAAGTCAACCCTCCTTGGATTCCCCTAGGTCTCTAGTTTTCAGAAATGCACAGGTTTGGTAGGTTTCCCCAGGTGCCAGCTTTGCTAGAGGCCAAAATCTACAGGTAGGCGCTTCGCAAAAAACACCTCTGTTTTCTTTCAATAATTTGGATGTGTCCATGTTGCGCTTTGGGGCATTTCCTGTCGCGGGCGCTAGGCCTACCCACACAAGTGAGGTATCATTTTTATCGGGAGACTTGGGGGAACGCTGGGTGGAAGGACATTTGTGGCTCCTCTCAGATTCCAGAACTTTCTGCCACAGAAATGTGAGGAACATGTGTTTTTTTAGCCAAATTTTGAGGTTCGCAAAGGATTCTGGGTAACAGAACGTGGTCCGAGGCCCGCAAGTCACCCCATCTTGGATTCCCCTAGGTCTCTAGTTTTCAGAAATGCACAGGTTTGGTAGGTTTCCCTAGGTGCCGGCTGAGCTAGATGCCAAAATCTACAGGTAGGCACTTCGCAAAAAACACCTCTGTTTTCTTTCAAGAATTTGGATGTGTCCACGTTGCGCTTTGGGGCGTTTCCTGTCGCGGGCGCTAGGCTTACCCACACAAGTGAGGTATCATTTTTATCGGGAGACTTGGGGGAACACTGGGTGGAAGGAAATTTGTGGCTCCTCTCAGATTCCAGAACTTTCTGCCACAGAAATGTGAGGAACATGTTTTTAGCCAAATTTTGAGGTTCGCAAAGGATTCTGGGTAACAGAACCTGGTCCGAGCCCCGCAAGTAACCCCATCTTGGTCTCCCCTAGGTCTCTAGTTTTCAGAAATGCACAAGTTTTGTAGGTTTCCCTAGGTGCTGGCTGAGCTAGAGGCCAAAATCTCCAGGTAGGCACTTCGCAAAAAACACCTCTGTTTTTTTTCAAAAATTTGGATGTGTCCACGTTGCGCTTTGGGGCGTTTCCTGTCGCTGGCGCTAGGCCTACCCACACAAGTGAGGTATCATTTTAATCAGGAGAATTGGGGGAACGCTGGGGGGAAGGAAATTTGTGGCTCCTCTCAGATTCCAGAACTTTCTGCCACAGAAATGTGAGGAACATGTGTTTTTTTAGCCAAATTTTGAGGTTTGCGAAGGATTCTGGGTAACAGAACCTGGTCCGAGCCCCGCAAGTCACCCCATCTTGGATTCCCCTAGGTCTCTAGTTTTCAGAAATGCACAGTTTTGTTAGGTTTCCCTAGGTGCCGGCTGAGCTAGAGGCCAAAATCTACAGGTAGGCACTTGGCAAAAAACACCTCTGTTTTCTTTCAAAAATTTGGATATGTCCACGTTGCGCTTTGGGGCGTTTCCTGTCACGGGTGCTAGGCCTACCCACACAAGTGAGGTATCATTTTAATAAGGAGACTTGGGGGAACGCTGGGTGGAAGGATATTTGTGGCTCCTCTCAGATTCCTGAACTTTCTGCCACAGAAATGTGAGGAACATGTGTTTTTTTAGCCACATTTTAAGGTTTGCAAAGGATTCTGGGTAACAGAACCTGGTCCGAGCCCCGCAAGTCAACCCTTCTTGGATTCCCCTAGGTCTCTAGTTTTCAGAAATGCACAGGTTTGCTAGGTTTCCCTAGGTGCAGGCTGAGCTAGAGGCCAAAATCTACAGGTAGGCACTTCGAAAAAACACCTCTGTTTTCTTTCAAAAATTTGGATGTGTCCACGTTGCGCTTTGGGGCGTTTCCTGTCGCGGGCGCTAGGCCTACCCACACAAGTGAGGTATCATTTTTATCGGGAGACTTGGGGGAACGCTGGGTGGAAGGAAATTTGTGGCTCCTCTCAGATTCCAGAACTTTCTGCCACAGAATTGAGAGGAACATGTGTTTTTTTAGCCAAATTTTGAGGTTCGCAAAGGATTCTGGGTAACAGAACCTTGTCCGCGCCCCGCAAGTCACCCCATATTGGATTCCCCTAGGTCTCTAGTTTTCAGAAATGCACAGGTTTTGTAGGATTCCCTAGGTGCCGGCTGAGATAGAGGCCAAAATCTACAGGTAGGCACTTCGCAAAAAACACCTCTGTTTTCTTTAAAAAATTTGGATGTGTCCACGTTGCGCTTTGGGGCGTTTCCTGTCACGGGCGCTAGGCCTACCCACACAAGTGAGGTATCATTTTAATCAGGAGACTTGGGGGAACGCTGGGTGGAAGGAAGTTTGTGGCTCCTCTCAGATTCCTGAACTTTCTGCCACAGAAATATGAGGAACATGTGTTTTTTTAGCCACATTTTGAGGTTCGCAAAGGATTCTGGGTAACAGAACCTGGTCCGAGCCCCGCAAGTCAACCCTCCTTGATTCCCCTAGGTCTCTAGTTTTCAGAAATGCACAGGTTTGCTAGGTTTCCCTACGTGCCGGCTGAGCTAGAGGCCAAAATCTACAGGTAGGAACTTCGCAAAAAACACCTCTGTTTTCTTTCAAAAATGTGGATGTGTGCACGTTTCGCTTTGGGGCGTTTCCTGTCGCGGGCGCTAGGCCTACCCACACAAGTGAGGTATCATTTTTATTGGGAGACTTGGGGGAACGCTGGGTGGAAGGAAATTTGTGGCTCCTCTCAGATTCCAGAACTTTCTGCCACAGAAATGTGAGGAACAATTGTTTTTTTAGCCAAATTTTGAGGTTTGCAAAGGATTCTGGGTAACAGAACCTTGTCCGAGCCCCGCAAGTCACCCCATCTTGGATTCCCCTAGGTCTCTAGTTTTCAGAAATGCACAGGTTTGGTAGGATTCCCTAGGTGCCGGCTGAGCTAGAGGCCAAAATCTACAGGTAGGCACTTCGCAAAAAACACCTCTGTTTTCTTTAAAAAATTTGGATATGTCCACGTTGCGCTTTGGGGCATTTCCTGTCACGGGCGCTAGGCCTACCCACACAAGTGAGGTATCATTTTAATCAGGAGATTTGGGGGAACGCTGGGTGGAAGGAAATTTGTGGCTCCTCTCAGATTCCTGAACTTTCTGCCACAGAAATGTGAGGAACATGTGTTTTTTTAGCCACATTTTGAGGTTTGCAAAGGATTCTGGGTAACAGAACCTGGTCCGAGCCCCACAAGTCAACCCTCCTTGGATTCCCCTAGGTCTCTAGTTTTCAGAAATGCATAGGTTTGCTAGGTTTCCCTAGGTGGAGGCTGAGCTAGAGGCCAAAATCTACAGGTAGGCACTTCGCAAAAAACACCTCTATTTTCTTTCAAAAATTTGGATGTGTCCACGTTGCGCTTTGGGGCGTTGCCTGTCGCGGGCGCTAGGCCTACCCACACAAGTGAGGTATCATTTTTATCGGGAGAATTGGGGGAACGCTGGGTGGAATGAAATTTGTGGCTCCTCTCAGATTCCAGAACTTTCTGCCACAGAAATGTGAGGAACATGTGTTTTTTTAGCCACATTTTGAGGTTTGCAAAGGATTCTGGGTAACAGAACCTTGTCCGAGCCCCGCAAGTCACCCCATCTTGGATTCCCCTTGGGTCTCTAATTTTCAGAAATGCACAGGTTTGTTAGGTTTCCCTAGGTGCGGGCTGAGCTAGAGGCCAAAATCTACAGGTAGGAACTTCGCAAAAAACACCTCTGTTTTCTTTCAAAAATTTGGATGTGTCCACATTGCGCTTTGGGGCATTTCCTGTCGCGGGTGCTAGGCCTACCCACACAAGTGAGGTATCATTTTTATCGGGAGACGTGGGGGAACGCTGGGTGGAAGGAAATTTGCGGCTCCTCTCAGATTCCAGAACTTTCTGCCACAGAAATGTGAGGAACATGTGTTTTTTTTTTTAGCCACATTTTGAGGTTTGCAAAGGATTCTGGGTAACAGAACCTGGTCCCAGCCCCGCAAGTCACCCCATCTTGTATTCCCCTAGGTCTCTAGTTTTCAGAAATGCACAGGTTTGGTAGGTTTCCCTAGGTGCCGTCTGAGCTAGAGGCCAAAATCTACAGGTAGGCACTTCGCAAAAAACACCTCTGTTTTCTTTCAAAAATTTGGATGTTTCCAAGTTGCGCTTTGGGGCGTTTCCTGTCGCGGGCGCTAGGCCTACCCACACAAGTGAGGTATCATTTTTATCGGGAGACTTGGGGGAACGCTGGGGGGAAGGAAATTTGTGGCTCCTCTCAAATTCCAGAACTTTCTGCCACAGAAATGTGAGGAACGTGTTTTTAGCCAAATTTTGAGGTTCGCAAAGGATTCTGGGTAACAGAACCTGGTCCGAGCCCCGCAAGTCACCCCATCTTGGTCTCCCCTAGGTCTCTAGTTTTCAGAAATGCACAGGTTTGGTAGGTTTCCCTAGGTGCCGGCTGAGCTAGAGGCCAAAATCTACAGGTAGGCACTTCGCAAAAAACACCTCTGTTTTCTTTCAAAAATCTGGATGTGTCCACGTTGCGCTTTGGGGCGTTTCCTGTCGCGGGCGCTAGGCCTACCCACGCAAGTGAGGTATCATTTTTATCGGGAGACTTGGGGGAACGCTGGGTGAAAAGAAATTTGTGGCTCCTCTCGGATTCCAGAACTTTCTGCCACAGAAATGTGAGGAACATGTGTGTTTTTAGCCAAATTTTGAGGTTTGCAAAGGATTCTGGGTAACAGAACCTTGTCCGAGCCCCGCAAGTCACCCCATCTTGGATTCCCCTAGGTCTTTAGTTTTCAGAAATGCACAGGTTTGGTAGGTTTCCCTAGGTGCCGGCTGAGCTAGAGGCCAAAATCTACAGGTAGGCACTTGGCAAAAAACACCTCTGTTTTCTTTCAAAAATTTGGATGGGTCCACGTTGCGCTTTGGGGCATTTCCTGTCACGGGCGCTAGGCCTACCTAGACAAGTGAGGTATCATTTTAATAACGAGACTTGGGGGAACGGTGGGTGGAAGGAAATTTGTGGCTCCTCTCAGATTCCAGAACTTTCTGCCACAGAAATGTGAGAAACATGTGTTTTTTTATCCAAATTTTGAGGTTTGCAAAGGATTCTGGGTAACAGAACCTGGTCCGAGCCCCGCAAGTCACCACATCTTTGATTCCCCTAGGTCTCTAGTTTTCAGAAATGCACAGGTTTGGTAGGTTTCCCTAGGTGCCGGCTGAGCTAGAGGCCAAAATCTACAGGTAGGCACTTCGCAAAAAACACCTCTGTTTTCTTTCAAAAATGTGGATGTGTCCACGTTGCGCTTCGGGGCGTTTCCTGTCACGGGCGCTAGGCCTACCCACACAAGTGAGGTATCATTTTAATAAGGAGACTTGGGGGAACGCTGGGTGGAAGGAAATTTGTGGCTCCTCTCAGATTCCAGAACTTTCTGCCACAGAAATGTGAGGAACATGTGTTTTTTTTTTTTAGCCACATTTTGAGGTTTACAAAGGATTCTGGGTAACAGAACCTGGTCCCAGCCCCGCAAGTCACCCCATCTTGGATTCCCCTAGGTCTCTAGTTTTCAGAAATGCACAGGTTTGGTAGGTTTTCCTAGGTGCCGTCTGAGCTAGAGGCCAAAATCTACAGGTAGGCACTTCGCAAAAAACACCTCTGTTTTCTTTCAAAAATTTGGATGTGTCCAAGTTGCGCTTTGGGGCGTTTCCTGTTGCGGGCGCTAGGCCTACCCACACAAGTGAGGTATCATTTTTATCGGGAGACTTGGGGGAACGCTGGGTGGAAGGAAATATGTGGGTCCTCTCAGATTCCAGAACTTTCTGCCACAGAAATGTGAGGAACGTGTTTTTAGCCAAATTTTGAGGTTCGCAAAGGATTCTGGGTAACAGAACCTGGTCCGAGCCCCGCAAGTCACCCCATCTTGGTCTCCCTTAGGTCTCTAGTTTTCAGAAATGCACAGGTTTGGTAGGCTTCCCTAGGTGCCGGCTTTGCTAGAGGCCAAAATCTACAGGTAGGCACTTCGCACAAAACACCTCTGTTTTCTTTAAAAAATTTGGATGTGTCCATGTTGCGCTTTGGGGCGTTTCCTGTCGCGGGCGCTAGGCCTACCCACACAAGTGAGGTATCATTTTTATCGGGAGACTTGGGGGAACGCTGGGTGGAAGGAAATTTGTGGCTCCTCTCATATTCCAGAACTTTCTGCCACAGAAATGTGAGGAACATGTGTTTTTTTAGCCAAATTTTGAGGTTCGCAAAGGATTCTGGGTAACAGAACCTGGTCCGAGCCCCGCAAGTCACCCCATCTTGGATTCCCCTAGGTCTCTAGTTTTCAAAAATGCACAGGTTTGGTAGGTTTCCCTAGGTGCCGGCTGAGCTAGAGGCCAAAATCTACAGGTAGGCACTTCGCAAAAAACACCTCTGTTTTCTTTCAAAAATTTGGATGTGTCCATGTTGCGCTTTGGGGCGTTTCCTGTCGCGGGCGCTAGGCCTACTCACACAAGTGAGGTATCATTTTTATCGGGAGACTTGGGGGAACGCTGGGTGGAAGGAAATTTGTGGCTCCTCTCAGATTCCAGAACTTTCTGCCACAGAAATGTGAGGAACATGTGTTTTTTTAGCCAAATTTTGAGGTTCGCAAAGGATTCTGGGTAACAGAACCTGGTCCGAGCCCCGCAAGTCACCCCATCTTGGATTCCCCTAGGTCTCTAGTTTTCAGAAATGCACAGGTTTGGTAGGTTTCCCTAGGTGCTGGCTGAGCTAGAGGCCAAAATCTACAGGTAGGCACTTCGCAAAAAACACCTCTATTTTCTTTAAAAAATTTGGATGTGTCCATGTTGCGCTTTGGGGCGTTTCCTGTCGCGGGCGCTAGGCCTACCCACACAAATGAGGTATCATTTTTATCGAGAGACTTGGGGGAACGCTGGGTGGAAGGAAATTTGTGGCTCCTCTCAGATTCCTGAACTTTCTGCCACAGAAATATGAGGAACATGTGTTTTTTTAGCCACATTTTGAGGTTTGCAAAGGATTCTGGGTAACAGAACCTGGTCCAAGCCCCACAAGTCAACCCTCCTTGGATTCCCCTAGGTCTCTAGTTTTCAGAAATGCACAGGTTTGGTAGGTTTCCCCAGGTGCCAGCTTTGCTAGAGGCCAAAATCTACAGGTAGGCGCTTCGCAAAAAACACCTCTGTTTTCTTTCAATAATTTGGATGTGTCCATGTTGCGCTTTGGGGCATTTCCTGTCGCGGGCGCTAGGCCTACCCACACAAGTGAGGTATCATTTTTATCGGGAGACTTGGGGGAACGCTGGGTGGAAGGACATTTGTGGCTCCTCTCAGATTCCAGAACTTTCTGCCACAGAAATGTGAGGAACATGTGTTTTTTTAGCCAAATTTTGAGGTTCGCAAAGGATTCTGGGTAACAGAACGTGGTCCGAGGCCCGCAAGTCACCCCATCTTGGATTCCCCTAGGTCTCTAGTTTTCAGAAATGCACAGGTTTGGTAGGTTTCCCTAGGTGCCGGCTGAGCTAGATGCCAAAATCTACAGGTAGGCACTTCGCAAAAAACACCTCTGTTTTCTTTCAAAAATTTGGATGTGTCCACGTTGCGCTTTGGGGCGTTTCCTGTCGCGGGCGCTAGGCTTACCCACACAAGTGAGGTATCATTTTTATCGGGAGACTTGGGGGAACACTGGGTGGAAGGAAATTTGTGGCTCCTCTCAGATTCCAGAACTTTCTGCCACAGAAATGTGAGGAACATGTTTTTAGCCAAATTTTGAGGTTCGCAAAGGATTCTGGGTAACAGAACCTGGTCCGAGCCCCGCAAGTCACCCCATCTTGGTCTCCCCTAGGTCTCTAGTTTTCAGAAATGCACAAGTTTTGTAGGTTTCCCTAGGTGCTGGCTGAGCTAGAGGCCAAAATCTCCAGGTAGGCACTTCGCAAAAAACACCTCTGTTTTTTTTCAAAAATTTGGATGTGTCCACGTTGCGCTTTGGGGCTTTTCCTGTCGCTGGCGCTAGGCCTACCCACACAAGTGAGGTATCATTTTAATCAGGAGAATTGGGGGAACGCTGGGGGGAAGGAAATTTGTGGCTCCTCTCAGATTCCAGAACTTTCTGCCACAGAAATGTGAGGAACATGTGTTTTTTTAGCCAAATTTTGAGGTTTGCGAAGGATTCTGGGTAACAGAACCTGGTCCGAGCCCCGCAAGTCACCCCATCTTGCATTCCCCTAGGTCTCTAGTTTTCAGAAATGCACAGGTTTGTTAGGTTTCCCTAGGTGCCGGCTGAGCTAGAGGCCAAAATCTACAGGTAGGCACTTGGCAAAAAACACCTCTGTTTTCTTTCAAAAATTTGGATATGTCCACGTTGCGCTTTGGGGCGTTTCCTGTCACGGGTGCTAGGCCTACCCACACAAGTGAGGTATCATTTTAATAAGGAGACTTGGGGGAACGCTGGGTGGAAGGATATTTGTGGCTCCTCTCAGATTCCTGAACTTTCTGCCACAGAAATGTGAGGAACATGTGTTTTTTTAGCCACATTTTAAGGTTTGCAAAGGATTCTGGGTAACAGAACCTGGTCCGAGCCCCGCAAGTCAACCCTTCTTGGATTCCCCTAGGTCTCTAGTTTTCAGAAATGCACAGGTTTGCTAGGTTTCCCTAGGTGCAGGCTGAGCTAGAGGCCAAAATCTACAGGTAGGCACTTCGAAAAAACACCTCTGTTTTCTTTCAAAAATTTGGATGTGTCCACGTTGCGCTTTGGGGCGTTTCCTGTCGCGGGCGCTAGGCCTACCCACACAAGTGAGGTATCATTTTTATCGGGAGACTTGGGGGAACGCTGGGTGGAAGGAAATTTGTGGCTCCTCTCAGATTCCAGAACTTTCTGCCACAGAATTGAGAGGAACATGTGTTTTTTTAGCCAAATTTTGAGGTTCGCAAAGGATTCTGGGTAACAGAACCTTGTCCGCGCCCCGCAAGTCACCCCATATTGGATTCCCCTAGGTCTCTAGTTTTCAGAAATGCACAGGTTTTGTAGGTTTCCCTAGGTGCCGGCTGAGATAGAGGCCAAAATCTACAGGTAGGCACTTCGCAAAAAACACCTCTGTTTTCTTTAAAATATTTGGATGTGTCCACGTTGCGCTTTGGGGCGTTTCCTGTCACGGGCGCTAGGCCTACCCACACAAGTGAGGTATCATTTTAATCAGGAGACTTGTGGGAACGCTGGGTGGAAGGAAGTTTGTGGCTCCTCTCAGATTCCTGAACTTTCTGCCACAGAAATATGAGGAACATGTGTTTTTTTAGCCACATTTTGAGGTTCGCAAAGGATTCTGGGTAACAGAACCTGGTCCGAGCCCCGCAAGTCAACCCTCCTTGATTCCCCTAGGTCTCTAGTTTTCAGAAATGCACAGGTTTGCTAGGTTTCCCTACGTGCCGGCTGAGCTAGAGGCCAAAATCTACAGGTAGGAACTTCGCAAAAAACACCTCTGTTTTCTTTCAAAAATGTGGATGTGTGCACGTTTCGCTTTGGGGCGTTTCCTGTCGCGGGCGCTAGGCCTACCCACACAAGTGAGGTATCATTTTTATTGGGAGACTTGGGGGAACGCTGGGTGGAAGGAAATTTGTGGCTCCTCTCAGATTCCAGAACTTTCTGCCACAGAAATGTGAGGAACAATTGTTTTTTTAGCCAAATTTTGAGGTTTGCAAAGGATTCTGGGTAACAGAACCTTGTCCGAGCCCCGCAAGTCACCCCATCTTGGATTCCCCTAGGTCTCTAGTTTTCAGAAATGCACAGGTTTGGTAGGATTCCCTAGGTGCCGGCTGAGCTAGAGGCCAAAATCTACAGGTAGGCACTTCGCAAAAAACACCTCTGTTTTCTTTAAAAAATTTGGATATGTCCACGTTGCGCTTTGGGGCGTTTCCTGTCACGGGCGCTAGGCCTACCCACACAAGTGAGGTATCATTTTAATCAGGAGATTTGGGGGAACGCTGGGTGGAAGGAAATTTGTGGCTCCTCTCAGATTCCTGAACTTTCTGCCACAGAAATGTGAGGAACATGTGTTTTTTTAGCCACATTTTGAGGTTTGCAAAGGATTCTGGGTAACAGAACCTGGTCCGAGCCCCACAAGTCAACCCTCCTTGGATTCCCCTAGGTCTCTAGTTTTCAGAAATGCATAGGTTTGCTAGGTTTCCCTAGGTGGAGGCTGAGCTAGAGGCCAAAATCTACAGGTAGGCACTTCGCAAAAAACACCTCTATTTTCTTTCAAAAATTTGGATGTGTCCACGTTGCGCTTTGGGGCGTTGCCTGTCGCGGGCGCTAGGCCTACCCACACAAGTGAGGTATCATTTTTATCGGGAGAATTGGGGGAACGCTGGGTGGAATGAAATTTGTGGCTCCTCTCAGATTCCAGAACTTTCTGCCACAGAAATGTGAGGAACATGTGTTTTTTTAGCCACATTTTGAGGTTTGCAAAGGATTCTGGGTAACAGAACCTTGTCCGAGCCCCGCAAGTCACCCCATCTTGGATTCCCCTTGGGTCTCTAATTTTCAGAAATGCACAGGTTTGTTAGGTTTCCCTAGGTGCGGGCTGAGCTAGAGGCCAAAATCTACAGGTAGGAACTTCGCAAAAAACACCTCTGTTTTCTTTCAAAAATTTGGATGTGTCCACGTTGCGCTTTGGGGCATTTCCTGTCGCGGGTGCTATGCCTACCCACACAAGTGAGGTATCATTTTTATCGGGAGACGTGGGGGAACGCTGGGTGGAAGGAAATTTGCGGCTCCTCTCAGATTCCAGAACTTTCTGCCACAGAAATGTGAGGAACATGTGTTTTTTTTTTTTGCCACATTTTGAGGTTTGCAAAGGATTCTGGGTAACAGAACCTGGTCCCAGCCCCGCAAGTCACCCCATCTTGTATTCCCCTAGGTCTCTAGTTTTCAGAAATGCACAGGTTTGGTAGGTTTCCCTAGGTGCCGTTTGAGCTAGAGGCCAAAATCTACAGGTAGGCACTTCGCAAAAAACACCTCTGTTTTCTTTCAAAAATTTGGATGTTTCCAAGTTGCGCTTTGGGGCGTTTCCTGTCGCGGGCGCTAGGCCTACCCACACAAGTGAGGTATCATTTTTATCGGGAGACTTGGGGGAACGCTGGGGGGAAGGAAATTTGTGGCTCCTCTCAAATTCCAGAACTTTCTGCCACAGAAATGTGAGGAACGTGTTTTTAGCCAAATTTTGAGGTTCGCAAAGGATTCTGGGTAACAGAACCTGGTCCGAGCCCCGCAAGTCACCCCATCTTGGTCTCCCCTAGGTCTCTAGTTTTCAGAAATGCACAGGTTTGGTAGGTTTCCCTAGGTGCCGGCTGAGCTAGAGGCCAAAATCTACAGGTAGGCACTTCGCAAAAAACACCTCTGTTTTCTTTCAAAAATCTGGATGTGTCCACGTTGCGCTTTGGGGCGTTTCCTGTCGCGGGCGCTAGGCCTACCCACGCAAGTGAGGTATCAGTTTTATCGGGAGACTTGGGGGAACACTGGGTGAAAAGAAATTTGTGGCTCCTCTCGGATTCCAGAACTTTCTGCCACAGAAATGTGAGGAACATGTGTGTTTTTAGCCAAATTTTGAGGTTTGCAAAGGATTCTGGGTAACAGAACCTTGTCCGAGCCCCGCAAGTCACCCCATCTTGGATTCCCCTAGGTCTTTAGTTTTCAGAAATGCACAGGTTTGGTAGGTTTCCCTAGGTGCCGGCTGAGCTAGAGGCCAAAATCTACAGGTAGGCACTTGGCAAAAAACACCTCTGTTTTCTTTCAAAAATTTGGATGTGTCCATGTTGCGCTTTGGGGCATTTCCTGTCACGGGCGCTAGGCCTACCCAGACAAGTGAGGTATCATTTTAATAACGAGACTTGGGGGAACGGTGGGTGGAAGGAAATTTGTGGCTCCTCTCAGATTCCAGAACTTACTGCCACAGAAATGTGAGAAACATGTGTTTTTTTATCCAAATTTTGAGGTTTGCAAAGGATTCTGGGTAACAGAACCTGGTCCGAGCCCCGCAAGTCACCACATCTTTGATTCCCCTAGGTCTCTAGTTTTCAGAAATGCACAGGTTTGGTAGGTTTCCCTAGGTGCCGGCTGAGCTAGAGGCCAAAATCTACAGGTAGGCACTTCGCAAAAAACACCTCTGTTTTCTTTAAAAAATTTGGATGTGTCCACGTTGCGCTTTGGGGCGTTTCCTGTCACGGGCGCTAGGCCTACCCACACAAGTGAGGTATCATTTTAATCAGGAGACTTGGGGGAACGCTGGGTGGAAGGAAATTTGTGGCTCCTCTCAGATTCCTGAACTTTCTGCCACAGAAATGTGAGGAACATGTGTTTTTTTAGCCACATTTTAAGGTTTGCAAAGGATTCTGGGTAACAGGACCTGGTCCGAGCCCCGCAAGTCACCCCATCTTGGATTCCCCTAGGTCTTTAGTTTTCAGAAATGCACAGGTTTGGTAGGTTTCCCTACTTGCCGGCTGAGCTAGAGGCCAAAATCTACAGGTAGGCACTTGGCAAAAAACACCTCTGTTTTCTTTCAAAAATGTGGATGTGTCCACGTTGCGCTTCGGGGCGTTTCCTGTCACGGGCGCTAGGCCTACCCACACAAGTGAGGTATCATTTTAATAAGGAGACTTGGGGGAACGCTGGGTGGAAGGAAATTTGTGGCTCCTCTCAGATTCCAGAACTTTCTGCCACAGAAATGTGAGGAACATGTGTTTTTTTTTTTTTAGCCACATTTTGAGGTTTACAAAGGATTCTGGGTAACAGAACCTGGTCCCAGCCCCGCAAGTCACCCCATCTTGGATTCCCCTAGGTCTCTAGTTTTCAGAAATGCACAGGTTTGGTAGGTTTTCCTAGGTGCCGTCTGAGCTAGAGGCCAAAATCTACAGGTAGGCACTTCACAAAAAACACCTCTGTTTTCTTTCAAAAATTTGGATGTGTCCAAGTTGCGCTTTGGGGCGTTTCCTGTTGCGGGCGCTAGGCCTACCCACACAAGTGAGGTATCATTTTTATCGGGAGACTTGGGGGAACGCTGGGTGGAAGGAAATATGTGGGTCCTCTCAGATTCCAGAACTTTCTGCCACAGAAATGTGAGGAACGTGTTTTTAGCCAAATTTTGAGGTTCGCAAAGGATTCTGGGTAACAGAACCTGGTCCGAGCCCCGCAAGTCACCCCATCTTGGCCTCCCCTAGGTCTCTAGTTTTCAGAAATGCACAGGTTTGGTAGGTTTCCCTAGGTGCCGGCTTTGCTAGAGGCCAAAATCTACAGGTAGGCACTTCGCACAAAACACCTCTGTTTTCTTTAAAAAATTTGGATGTGTCCATGTTGCGCTTTGGGGCGTTTCCTGTCGCGGGCGCTAGGCCTACCCACACAAGTGAGGTATCATTTTTATCGGGAGACTTGGGGGAACGCTGGGTGGAAGGAAATTTGTGGCTCCTCTCAGATTCCAGAACTTTCTGCCACAGAAATGTGAGGAACATGTGTTTTTTTAGCCAAATTTTGAGGTTCGCAAAGGATTCTGGGTAACAGAACCTGGTCCGAGCCCCGCAAGTCACCCCATCTTGGATTCCCCTAGGTCTCTAGTTTTCAGAAATGCACAGGTTTGGTAGGTTTCCCTAGGTGCCGGCTGAGCTAGAGGCCAAAATCTACAGGTAGGCACTTCGCAAAAAACACCTCTGTTTTCTTTCAAAAATTTGGATGTGTCCATGTTGCGCTTTGGGGCGTTTCCTGTCGCGAGCGCTAGGCCTACTCACACAAGTGAGGTATCATTTTTATCGGGAGACTTGGGGGAACGCTGGGTGGAAGGAAATTTGTGGCTCCTCTCAGATTCCAGAACTTTCTGCCACAGAAATGTGAGGAACATGTGTTTTTTTAGCCAAATTTTGAGGTTCGCAAAGGATTCTGGGTAACAGAACCTGGTCCGAGCCCCGCAAGTCACCCCATCTTGGATTCCCCTATGTCTCTAGTTTTCAGAAATGCACAGGTTTGGTAGGTTTCCCTAGGTGCTGGCTGAGCTAGAGGCCAAAATCTACAGGTAGGCACTTCGCAAAAAACACCTCTGTTTTCTTTAAAAAATTTGGATGTGTCCATGTTGCGCTTTGGGGCGTTCCCTGTCGCGGGCGCTAGGCCTACCCACACAAGTGAGGTATCATTTTTATCGAGAGACTTGGGGAAACGCTGGGTGGAAGGAAATTTGTGGGTCCTCTCAGATTCCAGAACTTTCTGCCACAGAAATGTGAGGAACATATGTTTTTTTAGCCACATTTTGAGGTTTGCAAAGGATTCTGGGTAACAGAGCCTGGTCCAAGCCCCGCAAGTCACCCCATCTTGGATTCCCCTAGGTCTCTAGTTTTCAGAAATGCACAGGTTTGTTAGGTTTCCCTAGGTGCCGGCTGAGCTAGAGGCCAAAATCTACAGGTAGGCACTTGGCAAAAAACACCTCTGTTTTCTTTCAAAAATTTGGATATGTCCACGTTGCGCTTTGGGGCGTTTCCTGTCACGGGTGCTAGGCCTACCCACACAAGTGAGGTATCATTTTAATAAGGAGACTTGGGGGAACGCTGGGTGGAAGGATATTTGTGGCTCCTCTCAGATTCCTGAACTTTCTGCCACAGAAATGTGAGGAACATGTGTTTTTTTAGCCACATTTTAAGGTTTGCAAAGGATTCTGGGTAACAGAACCTGGTCCGAGCCCCGCAAGTCAACCCTTCTTGGATTCCCCTAGGTCTCTAGTTTTCAGAAATGCACAGGTTTGCTAGGTTTCCCTAGGTGCAGGCTGAGCTAGAGGCCAAAATCTACAGGTAGGCACTTCGAAAAAACACCTCTGTTTTCTTTCAAAAATTTGGATGTGTCCACGTTGCGCTTTGGGGCGTTTCCTGTCGCGGGCGCTAGGCCTACCCACACAAGTGAGGTATCATTTTTATCGGGAGACTTGGGGGAACGCTGGGTGGAAGGAAATTTGTGGCTCCTCTCAGATTCCAGAACTTTCTGCCACAGAAATGTGAGGAACATGTGTTTTTTTTGCCAAATTTTGAGGTTCGCAAAGGATTCTGGGTAACAGAACCTGGTCCGAGCCCCGCAAGTCACCCCATCTTGGATTCCCCTAGGTCTCTAGTTTTCAGAAATGCACAGGTTTGGTAGGTTTCCCTAGGTGCCGGCTGAGCTAGAGGCCAAAATCTACAGGTAGGCACTTCGCAAAAAACACCTCTGTTTTCTTTCAAAAATTTGGATGTGTCCATGTTGCGCTTTGGGGCGTTTCCTGTCGCGAGCGCTAGGCCTACTCACACAAGTGAGGTATCATTTTTATCGGGAGACTTGGGGGAACGCTGGGTGGAAGGAAATTTGTGGCTCCTCTCAGATTCCAGAACTTTCTGCCACAGAAATGTGAGGAACATGTGTTTTTTTAGCCAAATTTTGAGGTTCGCAAAGGATTCTGGGTAACAGAACCTGGTCCGAGCCCCGCAAGTCACCCCATCTTGGATTCCCCTATGTCTCTAGTTTTCAGAAATGCACAGGTTTGGTAGGTTTCCCTAGGTGCTGGCTGAGCTAGAGGCCAAAATCTACAGGTAGGCACTTCGCAAAAAACACCTCTGTTTTCTTTAAAAAATTTGGATGTGTCCATGTTGCGCTTTGGGGCGTTCCCTGTCGCGGGCGCTAGGCCTACCCACACAAGTGAGGTATCATTTTTATCGAGAGACTTGGGGAAACGCTGGGTGGAAGGAAATTTGTGGGTCCTCTCAGATTCCAGAACTTTCTGCCACAGAAATGTGAGGAACATATGTTTTTTTAGCCACATTTTGAGGTTTGCAAAGGATTCTGGGTAACAGAGCCTGGTCCAAGCCCCGCAAGTCACCCCATCTTGGATTCCCCTAGGTCTCTAGTTTTCAGAAATGCACAGGTTTGTTAGGTTTCCCTAGGTGCCGGCTGAGCTAGAGGCCAAAATCTACAGGTAGGCACTTGGCAAAAAACACCTCTGTTTTCTTTCAAAAATTTGGATATGTCCACGTTGCGCTTTGGGGCGTTTCCTGTCACGGGTGCTAGGCCTACCCACACAAGTGAGGTATCATTTTAATAAGGAGACTTGGGGGAACGCTGGGTGGAAGGATATTTGTGGCTCCTCTCAGATTCCTGAACTTTCTGCCACAGAAATGTGAGGAACATGTGTTTTTTTAGCCACATTTTAAGGTTTGCAAAGGATTCTGGGTAACAGAACCTGGTCCGAGCCCCGCAAGTCAACCCTTCTTGGATTCCCCTAGGTCTCTAGTTTTCAGAAATGCACAGGTTTGCTAGGTTTCCCTAGGTGCAGGCTGAGCTAGAGGCCAAAATCTACAGGTAGGCACTTCGAAAAAACACCTCTGTTTTCTTTCAAAAATTTGGATGTGTCCACGTTGCGCTTTGGGGCGTTTCCTGTCGCGGGCGCTAGGCCTACCCACACAAGTGAGGTATCATTTTTATCGGGAGACTTGGGGGAACGCTGGGTGGAAGGAAATTTGTGGCTCCTCTCAGATTCCAGAACTTTCTGCCACAGAATTGAGAGGAACATGTGTTTTTTTAGCCAAATTTTGAGGTTCGCAAAGGATTCTGGGTAACAGAACCTTGTCCGCGCCCCGCAAGTCACCCCATATTGGATTCCCCTAGGTCTCTAGTTTTCAGAAATGCACAGGTTTTGTAGGTTTCCCTAGGTGCCGGCTGAGATAGAGGCCAAAATCTACAGGTAGGCACTTCGCAAAAAACACCTCTGTTTTCTTTAAAATATTTGGATGTGTCCACGTTGCGCTTTGGGGCGTTTCCTGTCACGGGCGCTAGGCCTACCCACACAAGTGAGGTATCATTTTAATCAGGAGACTTGGGGGAACGCTGGGTGGAAGGAAGTTTGTGGCTCCTCTCAGATTCCTGAACTTTCTGCCACAGAAATATGAGGAACATGTGTTTTTTTAGCCACATTTTGAGGTTCGCAAAGGATTCTGGGTAACAGAACCTGGTCCGAGCCCCGCAAGTCAACCCTCCTTGATTCCCCTAGGTCTCTAGTTTTCAGAAATGCACAGGTTTGCTAGGTTTCCCTACGTGCCGGCTGAGCTAGAGGCCAAAATCTACAGGTAGGAACTTCGCAAAAAACACCTCTGTTTTCTTTCAAAAATGTGGATGTGTGCACGTTTCGCTTTGGGGCGTTTCCTGTCGCGGGCGCTAGGCCTACCCACACAAGTGAGGTATAATTTTTATTGGGAGACTTGGGGGAACGCTGGGTGGAAGGAAATTTGTGGCTCCTCTCAGATTCCAGAACTTTCTGCCACAGAAATGTGAGGAACAATTGTTTTTTTAGCCAAATTTTGAGGTTTGCAAAGGATTCTGGGTAACAGAACCTTGTCCGAGCCCCGCAAGTCACCCCATCTTGGATTCCCCTAGGTCTCTAGTTTTCAGAAATGCACAGGTTTGGTAGGATTCCCTAGGTGCCGGCTGAGCTAGAGGCCAAAATCTACAGGTAGGCACTTCGCAAAAAACACCTCTGTTTTCTTTAAAAAATTTGGATATGTCCACGTTGCGCTTTGGGGCGTTTCCTGTCACGGGCGCTAGGCCTACCCACACAAGTGAGGTATCATTTTAATCAGGAGATTTGGGGGAACGCTGGGTGGAAGGAAATTTGTGGCTCCTCTCAGATTCCTGAACTTTCTGCCACAGAAATGTGAGGAACATGTGTTTTTTTAGCCACATTTTGAGGTTTGCAAAGGATTCTGGGTAACAGAACCTGGTCCGAGCCCCACAAGTCAACCCTCCTTGGATTCCCCTAGGTCTCTAGTTTTCAGAAATGCATAGGTTTGCTAGGTTTCCCTAGGTGGAGGCTGAGCTAGAGGCCAAAATCTACAGGTAGGCACTTCGCAAAAAACACCTCTATTTTCTTTCAAAAATTTGGATGTGTCCACGTTGCGCTTTGGGGCGTTGCCTGTCGCGGGCGCTAGGCCTACCCACACAAGTGAGGTATCATTTTTATCGGGAGAATTGGGGGAACGCTGGGTGGAATGAAATTTGTGGCTCCTCTCAGATTCCAGAACTTTCTGCCACAGAAATGTGAGGAACATGTGTTTTTTTAGCCACATTTTGAGGTTTGCAAAGGATTCTGGGTAACAGAACCTTGTCCGAGCCCCGCAAGTCACCCCATCTTGGATTCCCCTTGGGTCTCTAATTTTCAGAAATGCACAGGTTTGCTAGGTTTCCCTAGGTGCGGGCTGAGCTAGAGGCCAAAATCTACAGGTAGGAACTTCGCAAAAAACACCTCTGTTTTCTTTCAAAAATTTGGATGTGTCCACGTTGCGCTTTGGGGCATTTCCTGTCGCGGGTGCTAGGCCTACCCACACAAGTGAGGTATCATTTTTATCGGGAGACGTGGGGGAATGCTGGGTGGAAGGAAATTTGCGGCTCCTCTCAGATTCCAGAACTTTCTGCCACAGAAATGTGAGGAACATGTGTTTTTTTTTTTTGCCACATTTTGAGGTTTGCAAAGGATTCTGGGTAACAGAACCTGGTCCCAGCCCCGCAAGTCACCCCATCTTGTATTCCCCTAGGTCTCTAGTTTTCAGAAATGCACAGGTTTGGTAGGTTTCCCTAGGTGCCGTTTGAGCTAGAGGCCAAAATCTACAGGTAGGCACTTCGCAAAAAACACCTCTGTTTTCTTTCAAAAATTTGGATGTTTCCAAGTTGCGCTTTGGGGCGTTTCCTGTCGCGGGCGCTAGGCCTACCCACACAAGTGAGGTATCATTTTTATCGGGAGACTTGGGGGAACGCTGGGGGGAAGGAAATTTGTGGCTCCTCTCAAATTCCAGAACTTTCTGCCACAGAAATGTGAGGAACGTGTTTTTAGCCAAATTTTGAGGTTCGCAAAGGATTCTGGGTAACAGAACCTGGTCCGAGCCCCGCAAGTCACCCCATCTTGGTCTCCCCTAGGTCTCTAGTTTTCAGAAATGCACAGGTTTGGTAGGTTTCCCTAGGTGCCGGCTGAGCTAGAGGCCAAAATCTACAGGTAGGCACTTCGCAAAAAACACCTCTGTTTTCTTTCAAAAATCTGGATGTGTCCACGTTGCGCTTTGGGGCGTTTCCTGTCGCGGGCGCTAGGCCTACCCACGCAAGTGAGGTATCAGTTTTATCGGGAGACTTGGGGGAACACTGGGTGAAAAGAAATTTGTGGCTCCTCTCGGATTCCAGAACTTTCTGCCACAGAAATGTGAGGAACATGTGTGTTTTTAGCCAAATTTTGAGGTTTGCAAAGGATTCTGGGTAACAGAACCTTGTCCGAGCCCCGCAAGTCACCCCATCTTGGATTCCCCTAGGTCTTTAGTTTTCAGAAATGCACAGGTTTGGTAGGTTTCCCTAGGTGCCGGCTGAGCTAGAGGCCAAAATCTACAGGTAGGCACTTGGCAAAAAACACCTCTGTTTTCTTTCAAAAATTTGGATGTGTCCATGTTGCGCTTTGGGGCATTTCCTGTCACGGGCGCTAGGCCTACCCAGACAAGTGAGGTATCATTTTAATAACGAGACTTGGGGGAACGGTGGGTGGAAGGAAATTTGTGGCTCCTCTCAGATTCCAGAACTTACTGCCACAGAAATGTGAGAAACATGTGTTTTTTTATCCAAATTTTGAGGTTTGCAAAGGATTCTGGGTAACAGAACCTGGTCCGAGCCCCGCAAGTCACCACATCTTTGATTCCCCTAGGTCTCTAGTTTTCAGAAATGCACAGGTTTGGTAGGTTTCCCTAGGTGCCGGCTGAGCTAGAGGCCAAAATCTACAGGTAGGCACTTCGCAAAAAACACCTCTGTTTTCTTTAAAAAATTTGGATGTGTCCACGTTGCGCTTTGGGGCGTTTCCTGTCACGGGCGCTAGGCCTACCCACACAAGTGAGGTATCATTTTAATCAGGAGACTTGGGGGAACGCTGGGTGGAAGGAAATTTGTGGCTCCTCTCAGATTCCTGAACTTTCTGCCACAGAAATGTGAGGAACATGTGTTTTTTTAGCCACATTTTAAGGTTTGCAAAGGATTCTGGGTAACAGGACCTGGTCCGAGCCCCGCAAGTCACCCCATCTTGGATTCCCCTAGGTCTTTAGTTTTCAGAAATGCACAGGTTTGGTAGGTTTCCCTACTTGCCGGCTGAGCTAGAGGCCAAAATCTACAGGTAGGCACTTGGCAAAAAACACCTCTGTTTTCTTTCAAAAATGTGGATGTGTCCACGTTGCGCTTCGGGGCGTTTCCTGTCACGGGCGCTAGGCCTACCCACACAAGTGAGGTATCATTTTAATAAGGAGACTTGGGGGAACGCTGGGTGGAAGGAAATTTGTGGCTCCTCTCAGATTCCAGAACTTTCTGCCACAGAAATGTGAGGAACATGTGTTTTTTTTTTTTTAGCCACATTTTGAGGTTTACAAAGGATTCTGGGTAACAGAACCTGGTCCCAGCCCCGCAAGTCACCCCATCTTGGATTCCCCTAGGTCTCTAGTTTTCAGAAATGCACAGGTTTGGTAGGTTTTCCTAGGTGCCGTCTGAGCTAGAGGCCAAAATCTACAGGTAGGCACTTCACAAAAAACACCTCTGTTTTCTTTCAAAAATTTGCATGTGTCCAAGTTGCGCTTTGGGGCGTTTCCTGTTGCGGGCGCTAGGCCTACCCACACAAGTGAGGTATCATTTTTATCGGGAGACTTGGGGGAACGCTGGGTGGAAGGAAATATGTGGGTCCTCTCAGATTCCAGAACTTTCTGCCACAGAAATGTGAGGAACGTGTTTTTAGCCAAATTTTGAGGTTCGCAAAGGATTCTGGGTAACAGAACCTGGTCCGAGCCCCGCAAGTCACCCCATCTTGGTCTCCCCTAGGTCTCTAGTTTTCAGAAATGCACAGGTTTGGTAGGTTTCCCTAGGTGCCGGCTTTGCTAGAGGCCAAAATCTACAGGTAGGCACTTCGCACAAAACACCTCTGTTTTCTTTAAAAAATTTGGATGTGTCCATGTTGCGCTTTGGGGCGTTTCCTGTCGCGGGCGCTAGGCCTACCCACACAAGTGAGGTATCATTTTTATCGGGAGACTTGGGGGAACGCTGGGTGGAAGGAAATTTGTGGCTCCTCTCAGATTCCAGAACTTTCTGCCACAGAAATGTGAGGAACATGTGTTTTTTTAGCCAAATTTTGAGGTTCGCAAAGGATTCTGGGTAACAGAACCTGGTCCGAGCCCCGCAAGTCACCCCATCTTGGATTCCCCTAGGTCTCTAGTTTTCAGAAATGCACAGGTTTGGTAGGTTTCCCTAGGTGCCGGCTGAGCTAGAGGCCAAAATCTACAGGTAGGCACTTCGCAAAAAACACCTCTGTTTTCTTTCAAAAATTTGGATGTGTCCATGTTGCGCTTTGGGGCGTTTCCTGTCGCGAGCGCTAGGCCTACTCACACAAGTGAGGTATCATTTTTATCGGGAGACTTGGGGGAACGCTGGGTGGAAGGAAATTTGTGGCTCCTCTCAGATTCCAGAACTTTCTGCCACAGAAATGTGAGGAACATGTGTTTTTTTAGCCAAATTTTGAGGTTCGCAAAGGATTCTGGGTAACAGAACCTGGTCCGAGCCCCGCAAGTCACCCCATCTTGGATTCCCCTATGTCTCTAGTTTTCAGAAATGCACAGGTTTGGTAGGTTTCCCTAGGTGCTGGCTGAGCTAGAGGCCAAAATCTACAGGTAGGCACTTCGCAAAAAACACCTCTGTTTTCTTTAAAAAATTTGGATGTGTCCATGTTGCGCTTTGGGGCGTTCCCTGTCGCGGGCGCTAGGCCTACCCACACAAGTGAGGTATCATTTTTATCGAGAGACTTGGGGAAACGCTGGGTGGAAGGAAATTTGTGGGTCCTCTCAGATTCCAGAACTTTCTGCCACAGAAATGTGAGGAACATATGTTTTTTTAGCCACATTTTGAGGTTTGCAAAGGATTCTGGGTAACAGAGCCTGGTCCAAGCCCCGCAAGTCAACCCTCCTTGGATTCCCCTAGGTCTCTAGTTTTCAGAAATGCACAGGTTTGGTAGGTTTCCCTAGGTGCCGGCTTTGCTAGAGGCCAAAATCTACAGGTAGGCACTTCGCAAAAAACACCTCTGTTTTCTTTAAAAAATTTGGATGTGTCCACGTTGCGCTTTGGGGCGTTTCCTGTCGCGGGTGCTAGGCCTACCCACACAAGTGAGGTATCATTTTTATCGGGAGACGTGGGGGAACGCTGGGTGGAAGGAAATTTGTGGCTCCTCTCAGATTCCAGAACTTTCTGCCACAGAAATGTGAGGAACATGTGTTTTTTTTTTTAGCCACATTTTGAGGTTTGCAAAGGATTCTGGGTAACAGAACCTGGTCCCAGCCCCGCAAGTCACCCCATCTTGTATTCCCCTAGGTCTCTAGTTTTCAGAAATGCACAGGTTTGGTAGGTTTCCCTAGGTGCCGTCTGAGCTAGAGGCCAAAATCTACAGGTAGGCACTTCGCAAAAAACACCTCTGTTTTCTTTCAAAAATGTGGATGTTTCCAAGTTGCGCTTTGGGGCGTTTCCTGTCGCGGGTGCTAGGCCTACCCACACAAGTGAGGTATCATTTTTATCGGGAGACTTGGGGGAACGCTGGGGGGAAGGAAATTTGTGGCTCCTCTCAAATTCCAGAACTTTCTGCCACAGAAATGTGAGGAACGTGTTTTTAGCCAAATTTTGAGGTTCGCAAAGGATTCTGGGTAACAGAACCTGGTCCGAGCCCCGCAAGTCACCCCATCTTGGTCTCCCCTAGGTCTCTAGTTTTCAGAAATGCCCAGGTTTGGTAGGTTTCCCTAGGTGCCGGCTGAGCTAGAGGCCAATATCTACAGGTAGGCACTTCGCAAAAAACACCTCTGTTTTCTTTCAAAAATCTGGATGTGTCCACGTTGCGCTTTGGGGCGTTTCCTGTCGCGGGCGCTAGGCCTACCCACGCAAGTGAGGTATCATTTTTATCGGGAGACTTGGGGGAACGCTGGGTGAAAAGAAATTTGTGGCTCCTCTCGGATTCCAGAACTTTCTGCCACAGAAATGTGAGGAACATGTGTGTTTTTAGCCAAATTTTGAGGTTTGCAAAGGATTCTGGGTAACAGAACCTTGTCCGAGCCCCGCAAGTCACCCCATCTTGGATTCCCCTAGGTCTTTAGTTTTCAGAAATGCACAGGTTTGGTAGGTTTCCCTAGGTGCCGGCTGAGCTAGAGGCCAAAATCTACAGGTAGGCACTTCGCAAAAAACACCTCTGTTTTCTTTAAAAAATTTGGATGTGTCCACGTTGCGCTTTGGGGCGTTTCCTGTCATGGGCGCTAGGCCTACCCACACAAGTGAGGTATCATTTTAATCAGGAGACTTGGGGGAACGCTGGGTGGAAGGAAATTTGTGGCTCCTCTCAGATTCCTGAACTTTCTGCCACAGAAATGTGAGGAACATGTGTTTTTTTAGCCACATTTTAAGGTTTGCAAAGGATTCTGGGTAACAGGACCTGGTCCGAGCCCCGCAAGTCACCCCATCTTGGATTCCCCTAGGTCTTTAGTTTTCAGAAATGCACAGGTTTGGTAGGTTTCCCTACTTGCCGGCTGAGCTAGAGGCCAAAATCTACAGGTAGGCACTTGGCAAAAAACACCTCTGTTTTCTTTCAAAAATGTGGATGTGTCGACGTTGCGCTTCGGGCATTTCCTGTCACGGGCGCTAGGCCTACCCACACAAGTGAGGTATCATTTTAATAAGGAGACTTGGGGGAACGCTGGGTGGAAGGAAATTTGTGGCTCCTCTCAGATTCCAGAACTTTCTGCCACAGAAATGTGAGGAACATGTGTTTTTTTTTTTTAGCCACATTTTGAGGTTTACAAAGGATTCTGGGTAACAGAACCTGGTCCCAGCCCCGCAAGTCACCCCATCTTGGATTCCCCTAGGTCTCTAGTTTTCAGAAATGCACAGGTTTGGTAGGTTTTCCTAGGTGCCGTCTGAGCTAGAGGCCAAAATCTACAGGTAGGCACTTCGCAAAAAACACCTCTGTTTTCTTTCAAAAATTTGGATGTGTCCAAGTTGCGCTTTGGGGCGTTTCCTGTTGCGGGCGCTAGGCCTACCCACACAAGTGAGGTATCATTTTTATCGGGAGACTTGGGGGAACGCTGGGTGGAAGGAAATTTGTGGGTCCTCTCAGATTCCAGAACTTTCTGCCACAGAAATGTGAGGAACGTGTTTTTAACCAAATTTTGAGGTTCGCAAAGGATTCTGGGTAACAGAACCTGGTCCGAGCCCCACAAGTCACCCCATCTTGGTCTCCCCTAGGTCTCTAGTTTTCAGAAATGCACAGGTTTGGTAGGTTTCCCTAGGTGCCGGCTGAGCTAGAGGCCAAAATCTACAGGTAGGCACTTCGCAAAAAACACCTCTGATTTCTTTCAAAAATCTGGATGTGTCCACGTTGCGCTTTGGGGCGTTTCCTGTCACGGGCGCTAGGCCTACCCACACAAGTGAGGTATCATTTTTATCGGGAGACTTGGGGGAACGCTGGGTGAAAAGAAATTTGTGGCTCCTCTCGGATTCCAGAACTTTCTGCCACAGAAATGTGAGGAACATGTGTGTTTTTAGCCAAATTTTGAGGTTTGCAAAGGATTCTGGGTAACAGAACCTTGTCCGAGCCCCGCAAGTCACCCCATCTTGGATTCCCCTAGGTCTTTAGTTTTCAGAAATGCACAGGTTTGGTAGGTTTCCCTAGGTGCCGGCTGAGCTAGAGGCCAAAATCTACAGGTAGGCACTTGGCAAAAAACACCTCTGTTTTCTTTCAAAAATTTGGATGTGTCCACGTTGCGCTTTGGGGCGTTTCCTGTCACGGGCGCTAGGCCTACCCACACAAGTGAGGTATCATTTTAATAAGGAGACTTGGGGGAACGCTGGGTGGAAGGAAATTTGTTGCTCCTCTCAGATTCCTGAACTTTCTGCCACAGAAATGTGAGGAACATGTGTTTTTATTTTTAGCCACATTTTGAGGTTTGCAAAGGATTCTGGGTAACAGAACCTGGTCCGAGCCCCCGCAAGTCAACCCTCCTTGGATTCCCCTAGGTCTCTAGTTTTCAGAAATGCACAGGTTTGGTAGGTTTCCCTAGGTGCCGGCTGAGCTAGAGGCCAAAATCTACAGGTAGGCACTTTGCAAAAAACACCTCTGTTTTCTTTAAAAAATTTGGATGTGTCCACATTGCGCTTTGGGGCGTTTCCTGTCGCGGGCGCTAGGCCTACCCACACAAGTGAGGTATCATTTTTATCGGGACACTTGGGAGAACGCTGGGTAAAAATAAATTTGTGGCTCCTCTCAGATTCCAGAACTTTCTGCCACAGAAATGTGAGGAACATGTGTTTTTTTATCCAAATGTTGAGGTTTGCAAAGGATTCTGGGTAACAGAACCTTGTCCGAGCCCCGCAAGTCACCCCATCTTGGATTCCCCTAGGTCTCTAGTTTTAAGAAATGCACAGGTTTGGTAGGTTTCCCTAGGTGCCGGCTGAGCTAGAGGCCAAAATCTACAGGTAGGCACTTCGCAAAAAACACCTCTGTTTTCTTTCAAAAATTTGGATGTGTCCACGTTGCGCTTTGGGGCGTTTCCTGTCCCGGGCGCTAGGCCTACCCACACAAGTGAGGTATCATTTTTATCGGGAGACTTGGGGGAACGCTGGCTGAAAATAAATTTGTGGCTCCTCTCAGATTCCAGAACTTTCTGCCACAGAAATGTGAGGAACATGTGTTTTTTTAGCCAAATTTTGAGGTTTGCAAAGGATTCTGGGTAACAGAACCTTGTCCGAGCCCCGCAAGTCAACCCTCCTTGGATTCCCCTAGGTCTCTAGTTTTCAGAAATGCACAGGTTTGGTAGGTCTCCCTAGGTGCCGGCTGAGGTAGAGGCCAAAATCTACAGGTAGGCACTTCGCAAAAAACACCTCTGTTTTCTTTAAAAAATTTGGATGTGTCCACGTTGCGCATTGGGGCGTATCCTGTCGCCGGCGCTAGGCCTACCCACACAAGTGAGGTATCATTTTTATCGGGAGACTTGGGGGAACTCTGGGTGGAAGGAAATTTGTTGCTCCTCTCAGATTCCAGAACTTTCCGCCACAGAAATGTGAGGAACATGTGTTTTTTTAGCCAAATTCTGAGGTTTGCAAAGGATTCTGGTAAACAGAACCTGGTCCGAGCCCCGCAAGTCACCCCATCTTGGATTCCCCTAGGTCTCTAGTTTTCAGAAATGCACAGGTTTGGTAGGTTTCCCTAGGTGCCGGCTTTGCTAGATGCCAAAATCTACAGGTAGGCACTTCACAAAAAACACCTCTGTTTTCTTTCAAAAATTTGGATGTGTCCACGTTGCGCTTTGGGGCGTTTCCTGTCGCGGGCGCTAGGCCTACCCACACAAGTGAGGTATCATTTTTATCGGGAGACTTGGGGGAACGCTGGCTGAAAAGAAATTTGTGGCTCCTCTCAGATTCCAGAACTTTCTGCCACAGAAATGTGAGGAACATGTGTTTTTTTAGCCAAATTATGAGGTTTGCAAAGGATTCTGGGTAACAGAACCTTGTCCGAGCCCCGCAAGTCAACCCTCCTTGGATTCCCCTAGGTCACTAGTTTTCAGAAATGCACAGGTTTGGTAGGTTTCCCTAGGTGCCGGCTGAGGTAGAGGCCAAAATCTACAGGTAGGCACTTCGCAAAAAACACCTCTGTTTTCTTTAAAAAATTTGGATGTGTCCACGTTGCGCATTGGGGCTTTTCCTGTCGCCGGCGCTAGGCCTACCCACACAAGTGAGGTATCATTTTTATCAGGAGACTTGGGGGAACTCTGGGTGGAATGAAATTTGTTGCTCCTCTCAGATTCCAGAACTTTCCGCCACAGAAATGTGAGGAACATGTGTTTTTTTAGCCAAATTCTGAGGTTTGCAAAGGATTCTGGTAAACAGAACCTGGTCCGAGCCCCGCAAGTCACCCCATCTTGGATTCCCCTAGGTCTCTAGTTTTCAGAAATGCACAGGTTTGGTAGGTTTCCCTAGGTGCCGGCTTTGCTAGATGCCAAAATCTACAGGTAGGCACTTCACAAAAAACACCTCTGTTTTCTTTCAAAAATTTGGATGTGTCCACGTTGCGCTTTGGGGCGTTTCCTGTCGCGGGCGCTAGGCCTACCCACACAAGTGAGGTATCATTTTTATCGGGAGACTTGGGGGAACGTTGGGTGAAAAGAAATTTGTGGCTCCTCTCAGATTCCAGAACTTTCTGCCACACAAATGTGAGGAACATGTGTTTTTTTAGCCAAATTTTGAGGTTTGCAAAGGATTCTGGGTAACAGAACCTTGTCCGAGCCCCGCAAGTCACCCCATCTTGGATTCCCCTAAGTCACTAATTTTCAGAAATGAACAGATTTGGTAGATTTCCCTAGGTGCCGGCTGAGCTAGAGGCCAAAATCTGCAGGTAGGCACTTCGCAAAAAACACCTTTGTTTTCTTTCAAAAATTTGGATGTGTCCACGTTGCGCTTTGGGGCGTTTCCTGTCACGGGCGCTAGGACTACCCACACAAGTGAGGTATCATTTTAATCATGAGACTTGGAGGAACGCTGGGTGGAAGGAAATTTGTGGCTCCTCTCAGATTCTTGAACTTTCTGCCATAGAAATGTGAGGAACATGTGTTTCTTTAGCCACATTTTGAGGTTTGCAAAGGATTCTGGGTAACAGAACCTGGTCCGAGCCCCGCAAGTCAACCCTCCTTGGATTCCCCTAGGTCTCTAGTTTTCAGAAATGCACAGGTTTGGTAGGTTTCCCTAGGTGCCGGCTGAGGTAGAGGCCAAAATCTACAGGTAGGCACTTCGCAAAAAACACCTCTGTTTTCTTTAAAAAATTTGGATGTGTCCACGTTGCGCATTGGAGCGTTTCCTGTCGCCGGCGCTAGGCCTACCCACACAAGTGAGGTATCATTTTTATCGGGAGACTTGGGGGAACGCTGGCTGAAAAGAAATTTGTGGCTCCTCTCAGATTCCAGAACTTTCTGCCACAGAAATGTGAGGAACATGTGTTTTTTTAGCCAAATTTTGAGGTTTGCAAAGGATTCTGGGTAACAGAACCTTGTCCGAGCCCCGCAAGTCAACCCTCCTTGGATTCCCCTAGGTCTCTAGTTTTCAGAAATGCACAGGTTTGGTAGGTTTCCCTAGGTGCCGGCTGAGGTAGAGGCCAAAATCTACAGGTAGGCACTTCGCAAAAAACACCTCTGTTTTCTTTCAAAAATTTGGATGTGTCCACGATGCGCTTTGGGGCGTTTCCTGTCGCCGGCGCTAGGCCTACCCACACAAGTGAGGTATCATTTTTATCAGGAGACTTGGGGGAACGCTGGGTGAAAAGAAATTTGTGGCTCCTCTCAGATTCCAGAACTTTCTGCCACAGAAATGTGAGGAACATGTGTTTTTTTAGCCAAATTTTGAGGTTTGCAAAGGTTTCTGGGTAACAGAACCTTGTCCGAGCCCCGCAAGTCACCCCATCTTGGATTCCCCTAGGTCTCTAGTTTTCAGAAATGCACAGGTTTTGTAGGTTTCCCTAGGTGCCGGCTGAGCTAGAGGCCAAAATCTACAGGTAGGCACTTCGCAAAAAACACCTCTGTTTTCTTTTAAAAATTTGGATGTGTCCACGTTGCGCTTTGGGGCGTTTCCTGTCGCCGGCGCTAGGCCTACCCACACAAGTGAGGTATCATTTTTATCGGGAGACTTGAGGGAACTCTGGGTGGAAGGAAATTTGTTGCTCCTCTCAGATTCCTGAACTTTCTGCCACAGAAATGTGAGGAACATGTGTTTTTTAGCCAAATTCTGAGGTTTGCAAAGGATTCTGGGTAACAGAACCTGGTACGAGCCCCGCAAGTCACCCCATCTTGGATTCCCCTAGGTCTCTAGTTTTCAGAAATGCACAGGTTTGGTAGGTTTCCCTAGGTGCCGGCTTTTCTAGAGGCCAAAATCTACAGGTAGGCACGTCGCAAAAAACACCTCTGTTATCTTTAAAAAATGTGGATGTGTCCACGTTGCGCTTTGGGGCATTTCCTGTCGCGGGCGCGAGGCCTACCCACACAAGTGAGGTATCATTTTTATCGGGAGACTTGGGGGAACGCTGGGTGGAAGGAAATTTGTGGCTCCTCTCAGATTCCAGAACTTTCTGCCACAGAAGTGTGCGGAACATGAGTTTTTTTAGCCAAATTTTGAGGTTCGCAAAGTATTCTGGGTAACAAAACCTGGTCCGAGCCCTACAAGTCACCCCTGCTTGGATTCCCCTACGTCTCTAATTTTCAGAAATGCACAGGTTTGGTAGGTTTCCCTAGGTGCCGGCTGAGCTAGAGGCCAAAATCTACAGGTAGGCACTTCGCAAAAAACACCTCTGTTTTCCTTCAAAAATTTTGATGTGTCCACGTTGCGCTTTCGGGCGTTTCCTGTCGCGGGTGCTAGGCCTACCCACACAAGTGAGGTATCATTTTTATCGGGAGACTTGGGGGAACGCTGGGTGAAAGGAAATTTGTGGCTCCTCTCAGATTCCAGAACTTTCTGCCTCAGAAATGTGAGGAACATGTGTTTTTTTAGCCAAATTTTGAGGTTTGCAAAGGATTCTGGGTAACAGAACCTGGTCCAAACCCCACAAGTCACCCCATCTTGGATTCCCCTAGGTCTCTAGTTTTCAGAAATGCACAGGTTTGGTAGGTTTCCCTAGGTGCCGGCTGAGCTAGAGGCCAAAATCTACAGGTAGGCACTTCGCAAAAAACACCTCTGTTTTCTTTCAAAAATTTGGATGTGTCCACGTTGTGCTTTGGGGCGTTTCCTGTCGCGGGCGCTAGGCCTACCCACACAAGTGAGGTATCATTTTTATCGGGAGAATTGGGGGAACGCTGGGTGGAAGGAAATTTGTGGCTCCTCTCAGATTCCCGAACTTTCTGCCACAGAAATGTGAGGAACATTTGTTTTTTTAGACAACTTTTGAGGTTTGCAAAGGATTCTGGGTAACAGAACCTGGTCAGAGCCCCGCTAGTCAACCCTCCTTGGATTCCCCTAGGTCTCTAGTTTTCAGAAATGCACAGGTTTGCTAGGTTTCCCTAGGTGCAGGCTGAGCTAGAGGCCAAATCCTACAGGTAGGCACTTCGCAAAAAACACCTCTGTTTTCTTTCAAAAATTTGGATGTGTCCACGTTGCGCTTTGGAGCGTTTCCTGTTGCGGGCGCTAGGCCTACCCACACAAGTGAGGTATCATTTTTATCGGGAGACTTGGGGGAACGCTGGGTGGAAGGAAATTTGTGGCTCCTCTCAGATTCCAGAACTTTCTGCCACAGAAATGTGAGGAACATGTGTTTTTTTAGCCAAATTTTGAGGTTCGCAAAGGATTCTGGGTAACAGAACCTGGTCCGAGCCCCGCAAGTCACCCCATCTTGGATTCCCCTAGGTCTCTAGTTTTCAGAAATGCACAGGTTTGGTAGGTTTCCCTAGGTGCCTGCTGAGCTAGAGGCCAAAATCTATAGGTAGGCACTTTGCAAAAAACACCTCTGTTTTCTTTCAAAAATGTGGATGTGTCCACGTTGCGCTTTGGGACGTTTCCTGTTGCGGGCGCTAGGCCTACCCACACAAACCCAGACGGAAACCAACTATATAAAAGGAGACACCCACCTTCAGGAAGCTATACTCGCCCTGAGCCGCCATGGAACCAGAACTACATGTCTCCCGCTGCTCCTACTCACCCAGAGACACCGGATTCAACATCAAAGACGACAACAGCAACCGTAAGTACATACACTTACCTGTCACTGTTGGAAATTGTGAAAGTTTGTGCGCACCCACAACATACCAGTCGGGAACAGGTGGCAAGGGCGATACACACAGGTAACCTGACACACACCCCCACAGACAGCCACATAAACACACGCACATACACAGTACACCTTCTACACCATCACACACACACATGTAAAAAACATACACCTACTACCAGAAAAACAGCACCGGCACAGTCATACACAACACCACAAAACAACACTACAACACCACAACCGCAACCCTACCAATGCTTTGAAAAACCACCCACAATAGACACTACCCATTGACAAATCACGCATACAACACAACGTACCACCAACACAGAACAAACACAGATATCATGCAACCATTCAACAAAGCATTCAACATAACCCAGCAAACACACATCACAACATATCTGACATACCATTCACCAAACACGCCAGAGTCAAAGCACACAAAGCCATATAATACTACAACAAACACATGTCAACACAAACGCCACTCTAAACCATGACAACAACATGTCCCCAACATACTCATGGACATCACACAACACACACCCATCACTGGGGACAAATGCACGGAACACAACCTCACATGCTACCTAGACAAAATAGGTAGCACAAGCACCACTTACACATAAATAATCACATACAAAAACTCAGCCATTTTCAAATATGCCCTAATAAAAGAAATCCAGAACAAATATGTAATATTAAAACCAACAACTAGTTGGTCCACATACCTATTAAATTTTTTAGCAAATAATGAAAAGTCCAAGGCTGTAGGTCTGTCCAAATATAAATAATGCAATGAGAACTTGATGCACATCTTGGTGCCCCGAACTTGACTCCTGACTGCCATGTAACCCTATCAAGGGGGCAGGCAGGAACTTCAGGGACTGGGGGCGCAGAGAGGGGGTTTGGGTTTAGGCTTGGGAAGGTTTTTTTTGGGGATTGGGCTTGGGAAGAGGGATTTAGGTCAAGACTTATGGGAGAGTTTGATTCTCTTGGGAGGGGGAGACTTCTTGGTGGGGGAGGGTCCTGGGCACCTGCAGGGGTGCTAGGGGAGGCCTTGGAGGTGGAAAGGAATGGCCTGGGGAGGGAAATTGAGCATTTAGAGTTCTTACAGGGGGAAGAAGAGTATGGAAAAGGTCAAAACATGAAAGGAAGACTTTTTTAGACACACTGGGACAGTCATCAGAAGGGGGTTTGCAAGAGGATGGTGAGAGAGTAGTTGTCATGGGTCCGTGTGTATGAGACAAATGCTTGTGGGTGGTGGCTGTCTGTTGGGAGTGTGAGTGAGTGAGAGCATTTATGTGTACGGGACTGAGGGGGGTGGAGGTGCTAGGGGATGCTGTGGTGGGTAGGTGACTGTCTGTTGGGGTGGTGACTGCAGGTATGGTGGATGTGCTGCATGTAGGAGTGTCAGTGGTTGTGATGACTGCAGGTGTGGTGACTGGGGTGGATGTCTGAGGGTCTGCTGTGGTGCTGTCTTTGGGTAAGATAGGTGTAGTGGCTGGATCTGTGAATGATGGTATGGTGTCTGCAGGTATGTCAGGTGTTGTGTCTGTGATGCTGGCGATGGGGGGTTGTCAAGGCTGGTTGTGACTATTGATGTATGTGTAGGGGTATGTTGCTTGTGTGCATGCTGGTAGTGTGTCTTGTGGTGCTTGTGTTTCTTTGAGCTACCCTTGGATGTTGACGCGGATGCATGTTTGTCTGTCTGTGTCCTTTTACCTGGGTTGGTGAAGAGCGGTTTGGGATTGGGAAGAGGAAAGTGGAGGGGGACGGAAGACAAAGGGTGACTGCCTGTCATCAGTGTGGAGGCCAGAGCCTGAAAGGATCTCTATAGGCCAGCCAGTGCACGGTGAATGCCCTCCAGGAACACATTACTCTGTTGAAATTCATTTGCCAGTCCCTGGATGGCATTCACAATGGTTGACTGACCCACAGAGATACACCTCAGGAGGTCAATAGCTTTCTCACTGACGGCAGCAGGGCATGACAGGTGCAGAGATGCCTGCAGCAAAGGAGATGCCCACCATCATGGGTGAGCGTGCACGGGCAACTGGGAGGGGAGCTACAGAGAGGGGGGTGGCAATCAGAGATGGTGCTGGGGTGTTCCCAGATGGGTCAGCCACCGCCATGGAGTGTCCACTTGAGGAGGATTCCAATGGTGAAGACGTGAATCCTATCTCCCCCCTGGAACTCCTCTCACCCTCTGGGCAACTGGGTCCCTCGGTATAGGTGGTCTCACCACTGCAGGTGCCAGGGCTGGCAGCTTCCCACTTAGCTGTGCCCTGTTTCCTTCACCTCCTGATGCTGATGCAAAGAAAGAGAAAGAGAGAGAGATAGAGAGAGTCATCACATTGTTCACATAAACATGCATTACAACATTCACAACAGTAACAAAACATCTTTGTGAAATAAAGCCCCAGTTAGAAACCGTTCAGTGCCTACATCATGCCGCAACAACATGCTTCCAACTTTCCCATATGAACACAGTCTCACCCACAACATAAGCCAACCATCTGACCACTCCATCACCATTCCATCAACTCAGCTTACTGCAAAACATCATGCACAAGATGGATTGGCTACATCAAAAATCTATCCCCATACAGATCATCACTGTCCATCATCAAATCAATCTAAGGAAATGCAGTTGACTGATAACACAATATCATGCCTACCCTTACTCCACATTATCCAGTCCAGTCCATCACCAGCAGCCATGCTCCATGAAAGTAAACTCATCTCACCTCAAATATGACACAAAATGTTGCTTTGCAATCACATTTCCAACTGATTATTCTCTACCCAACTTATACAATGGCAAACACCTCAGATGAAGACACTACATGTGGCATTCCCATACAGTCCAAAATGATGTGGATGTCATTGAAACATCTAAATATTAGGACATGATATTTTAGGAGTGTCTGCACCCACTAATCACATACATTTTCACATAGGGGACCTACCTTGCACATAGGATACATCCACAGACAACCACAGGGAGCATAGTAACACCAACAATACAATGGACACCAAACAATGTACATAGAGGGCTCATAGTAGCACATCATACATGCTGAGTAAAAAACCTCTACATGACAGCATCTGAATACCTACATTACTAGCAACTGTCAAGACAGGTGATTCCTGCTACCTTAGTCTAGAACTAACACTTACACAACTAATTATTAATGTACCCATCAATGACAGACACACCTAGAGTCAAGCAAATTGAATGACAACAAACCCCACAATACCAACAGGTGTATGTGAAATGTGACACCTACTACACCATTTAGTCAGGTAGAAATGAGCATAGCCATGCTGTCCAAACAGCCTCAGATTTGCTAGGGTAAGTCTGAGAAAATAGAGGCGTCAAACTCAAATCAGGAACGAAGTATCAATTGACATCTGATGTAGGCAGCAAATGGCATATGTTGCACTCATATAGGTATTGTATTGCCCTATATAGCATCGAAAATATACATGTGCTAAGGGATCAGCAGCCTGGCCACTTACCTTCTCTATACCAAATAGATTAGGGTGAAAGGTATTTGTACACATGTCAATGTTATACCATATAAATTTCAACAAGATATTCACATTGTAGGATATCCACCCTTATCAAACTTCACATTTCCCAATGCATGAATCTGACATGACAATGGGACACCTAATCATACCTCATAGGGAGTGTAGTAACTTGGCCATACCATAAGCCTAATTAGGATGACAGCCTCACATGAAGTGACCAACCATTGCTGGACACAGGGTTACTTGGGCGTTTTAATCATCTGTCAGATCCATTGTTGCATATAGAGCAGATCCAGTAGAATAAGAGTGGTCAGAGACCAAAGAGCTATACAACTTAACATTTGGGTAAATTGACTTGGGAACACTAGGTAGGAAGGATGACACAGCAGGTGACGAATATATATGGCTGAGTAGAGTCACACATATGACACATTCACAAGTGCATCTCCACATGCAGTCATACCATTTGGTAGACAAAGGTAAACAACATGTTCCCATGCACAATACAATGGCCATCTATGCTTGTATGGTTGTATGCTGAAAACTGTAGTGCCATGTCTCCCTAGTAGTCACCATACCTGTGGCACTCACCACATCGTCACAGCTGTAATACCTCAGGGGAAAGTACATGGGTTCTGTCAGTGCTTACCCCCTTCTGCTGCTGTGCTGCCCTCAAACGACCATCCACCTCAGGGTAGGCCACCTCCAGAATGCTGGCCATCAGAGGGGTCAAGGTCTGACGGGCACTTCTCCCTCATTGGGAGGACATCCCCAGCTGGGCCTCTGCAGTCTTCCGGGCCCAGCGTCTCCGGTCCTCCCACCGCTTCCTACAAAGGGTGCTCCACCAGCTGTGGACCCCCATGGTCTGCATTTGCTTGGCGATGGCACTCCAAATTCCCTTCTTCTCATAGTACACATCAGTGAGAGCAAGTAGGCAAACATTCCCAACCTCTCAGCTCACTTTCATCTACACATTTTCATCTGAATGCATCAACACCTTCACTGATCTACATTTCAGATACACCATCATTCACCATACCTATAACACATTGGTATTGCATTGGACTCACCTGCTCCTCTGGTGCACCGTACAGCTGCCCATATAGGAGTAGGACCTCCTCCACAAGGTTTTCCAGCTCCTCAGGGGTGAAGGCTGGAGCCTTAGCACCTGCAGGATGTGACACGATAGCTCCCACAGGCAGTATACAGCAACTCAGTTAGTGGAGGTCTTGCTGGCAGCAGTGTTAGGAGTCAAGTGAGCAATACTGCAGAAAATGGCAGTCACGTCTGTCTGTACAAGACCGTCCTCGCCACCGGACATCGACATTTTCCCAAGTCCGCCAAAGGCAGCAATGTCTTCCAACAGCAATTTCTATTGTGGTTTTGACCGCCTACTGCCATGATGACTTCCACCGGTGGACATAGGTCACTTCCATGTATTCAGTACAGTAGGTCAGATTACAATTTTAAGCACATGACATGTATGGAAGAGTTCATCTGCATTATTAACAATAACCCATATTGTGCAGTACAACTGTAAGTACTACCTTGATATTTAGTTGTCGATTTGTGCATCAGATGTTTCCATGTGCTAATAATGTGCAACAATATGTGTAAGACATGTCAAATCAGTTGGACTAACAACCATGTACAGTAACAGATGAATCTGTATGTGTAGTTCAATGGTTAATTGGGGGAATGTGCACCAAGGAGGGTGTCATCGGGTTCATAACTAAGGGGGTGATTCTAAGTCTGGCGGGCGGCGGAGGCCGCCCGCCAGACTTCCCCCTATAAAATACCGCTCCGCGGTCGGAAGACCGCTGAGGGTATTCTGGGTTTTGCACTGGGCTGGCGGGCGACCGCCAAAAGGCCGCCCGCCAGCCCAGTGCAAAACTACCTTCCCACGAGGACGCCGGCTCCGAATGGAGCCGGCGGAGTGGGAAGGTGCGACGGGTGCAGTGGCACCCGTCGCGAATTTCACTTTCTGCAATGCAGACAGTGAAATTCTTTGTGGGGCCCTCTTACGGGGGCCCCTGCAGTGCCCATGCCATTGGCCATGGGCACTGCAGGGGCCCCCAGGGGCCCCATGACAACCCATACCGCCATCCTGTTCCTGGCGGGCGAACCGCCAGGAACAGGATGGCGGTATGGGCTGTCAGAATCCCCATGGCGGCGCAGCGAGCTGCGCCGCCATGGAGGATTCAAATGGGCAGCGGAAAACCGGCGGGAGACCGCCGGTTTTCCACTTCTGACCGCGGTCAAACCGCCGCGGTCAGAATGCCCAGCGGGGCACCGCCAGCCTGTTGGCGGTGCCCCCGTCATTTTAGCCCTGGCGGTCTTCGACCGCCAGGGTTAGAATGACCCCCTAAGTGCTGTATTGTAGATATCTGAGTTTGTAACTAAGCTCAACAGCACATGTGTGTGAGTTGTGTATCTGACTTTATAAGACGTTGCATGCTGCATGTCACATTCTATTTTGAACATTTTTCACTTAGTATTCATGCCACCATAAGGAGAGGACAACCACCAGTGTACCGTCCCCTAGTAGACCTGCACACTATGGAAGAGCGACGTGGTATCCAGACATATTGGCTTAATCGTCATACTATCATTGATCTTTATGATCAATTGGAGCCAGTTCTGATGCCTACTATTCGCAATCCCTATAGCATACCGCCCATCGTTCAAGTCTCCCTAGTGCTACACTTCCTGGCCACTGAGTTCCTTCAGAATACAGTGGCCCTTACTGCAGGAATGTCTCAGCCCATGTTCACTCTGGTTTTGAGGGATGTACTGTGTACATTGTTGAAACACTGGACAGCCACATCAGGTTTCCCCAACGTGTGGATTTGGCCTATGTGAAGGCAGAGTTTTATGTTATGGGACACATTCCACAAGTGGTTTGAGCCATAGTTGGCACCCATGTAATCTTGGTTCCCCCGTGCCAATGAACAGGTATATAGGAACAGGAAAACTACCACTCTATAAATGTTCTGGTGGTGTGTCTGGCAGACCAGTACATTTCACAAGTCAGTTAAAAGTATCCAGGATCAGTCCATGATTCCTTCATCATGCAGAACAGCAATGTCCCACTGCTGCTGACACAACTCAACACAGAGAGGGCCTGGTTGGTTGGTAATTTACAACTGAAATGTGTGTTTGCAATGTATGTCTCCTGCCATCACAATGGTTGATGTCCCATATATATGTGTGTGATGTTCAACCAATTTGTTCACTGGTGACTCTGGCTATCCAAACCTTCCTTGGTTGTTGACACAAGTGAGGTACCCACCATGCCAGGGGAAGTCTGCTACAATGAGACCCATGGGATGAAAAGGCGTGTCATTGAGCAGACTTTTGCAGACTTTTGGGCTCCTGAAGGCAAGATTTAGGTGCTTGGACAGATCAGGAGGAGCCCTCCTCTACTCACCCAACAACGTTTGTCAAATAATAGTTGCCTGCTGCATGCTTCACATTATTTCCTTGAGATGACAGATATCATTTATACCAGATGAGGAGGAGCCAGCAGAACCTATAGGTGGAAATGCAGATTTGCCAAGTGATGAATACCCAGAGGAAGAGTGCAGATCTCATCAATCAGTATTTCAACTGGCTAAAAGGTATGTGAAATAGGTGTAATGTTGTGGTTCAAATTTGCAACCTGAAGTAGATGGGTAGCACCTCTTTTCTTGCATCATCTGTGGGGTTGTAGAATGCTCCAATGCCTATGAATGAGTTGTGCATGCCAACTATAAATTGTATTGTGTAAAGAACAGAGTGGTCAACAGTCTCATGTTTTGATATAGCAGATGCAAACTTACACTTCTGGTCATGACTTCTCTGATTTGAGGAGCGTATTCTGCTATGCCCAATCCCTTTTCTCTTACAAACACAGATTTGTCTAGATCCTATTTGGCTGATCAACCTTGGCAAATGACAAACAGCGTCAGAAACAGATGAGAATTGCAGACAGACATGAGAAGTGGACATTGCTGATACCAGGTACTTTGAGTCTGTTTATGTGGAGTGTGACTGACATTGTTAGACTGTCAGGACACTGGGGTGGAAAAGTGTATTCCCATCAAGCTCACCTGTTGGGTACATGAGGTTGTCAAAAGCTGTCATTTGTGTCTGAATATGTGTCTGGCTAATGTGTAATTGTAGTACCATAGTCTCTCCCTGCACAATGGTAACAGTTTTATGTATTATACCTTGGATCTAGCTGTCTGTGTGTTCCTACTTTGCAGACAAATGTGCATATCACTGTGGACCGACGCAGGTGAGTGACAAGCATACAGGTATGTGATCAATGCAAGTGAAACTTTTCAGGTATGGGTAGATCAGTACTGATCTCTGACTCTTCCATGGGATATGTATATGTGGAAGCTGTGGTATGGGTATGTGATAAGGCTTTGCCAGGTGATACAAATAACCAATCTGTATGTCTTCTGTATTGTTGGTAGAGTGACATGACCCTAACTTCTGTATTGTGTAGTTTAGCAGTGTCCTATACCTTAGCAGGCATCCTAACACTACTCTCAGTCATGCTCTTTGTGCTGTTAGCATATATTTCACTAATTGTGTGCAGTTGTAGTTTACAACCTATTTGGTATCTGTTCTGTTACATTACTATTGTAATGAGTCTCCTGCTGATTGAGTCGACGTATGGGGTCCATAATAATAGGTGTGCAATACAGAGGGACATGTTGAGACTAGAGTTGGCATGCCTAACTAATGTACATTGTTGATAAATGAGACATACACAGAACCTGTGTTAAAGTGTGAAATACCTAAAACATATGTGACTATAAACTTTGAACACACACAGAAAAATGGTGATAGGTTTAGTCATGGTGGATGGCATCATTAGGGTAGCTGCTATACTATTTGGAAACATAGGTCCAGTGTCCCTGCACCATAGGAAAATGGAGATTGGTTACAGAACAGTCAACATGGTGTATCTGTGGCACACTAGGCGAATAGTTTAGGAGAGGGTTACTTCCTGACAGTGGGTTTGTTCTTGGCATCTGATCCTGCTGGATGTCTAGGTGGACGGGGGGTTGTTCATCTACAGAAGATGGGGTGCCTGAGGCATGTCCGTCACATGGCAGGGCCTCCATTCCACTAGCAGTCACAGATGTGGAAGGTTCTGATGTATCATTTCTAGTAGAAACAGCCAGATGTTGGGTACAATACCTACTCATTGTGGTATTCAAGTCTATCAGCACCCTGCAATGGCAGTCAAGCGAGCATGAGCCACTGCTGTATTACTTCCTGGTGGTTGTCCCTCTGCATCTTTTGGATTTCCCCCAACATGGTGATAACTTGGTCCATCATGCCCTAAGAAGTTTAGTAGGCTCCCAAGGCTTGGAAGATAGTTTCTTGGTCAGTAGTGACCCTTTGGGACGCCATCCTCTGGCCCACAGCATCCCTCCCATACACCCTGCCCCCAAGTGCCTGTGCCCCTAGCACAATGAGCCTACTCACAGTGGTGGCAGGTCCATTATTGTCAGGGGTGGCAAGGTGAGACTCAGGAACCTGTACTGTGGTACACAAAATGGATGAAACAGTCTTTGGGACACAGGTTGGGAGACGAATGGTTGCCTGTGATGTAGATGTAACAGGGCTGGGAGGCTCTGTGAGCAGAGTGAGGCTCACAGTTGTTGACTGACCAGGGGTCCCATCTGGGCCAGGTTCTTCGTCAGTGTCCAGACATTCAGAGGTATTGCCCTCACTGGAGCCTTCATCCAGAGGGGTAGTGGCAGTCTGTGGAATCCTCTCCATGGTGACAATGGCAAGGTTTCCTGTGGAAGGAGTGGAACACAGAATTCAGGTTACAATAGGCGTATTGTAGCTGTTGTGTGTGATGCAGACAGTGCCTTTACATGATTCTCAGCAATGACATTGACTACTTATGCACTATGTGACTTGGCACAACATGAAACTCTGTAACTTCAATTCCATATCATGTTTTATGCTGGGAAACTATGTTAGTAGTGATGGGACAACTGTTGGCATCTGATGTTGTCTGATAATTGACATGGCTGTTCACCTCTCTTACCTAGCAAACTGTCTGGCATGAAAGCTGGCACAAGTAAGAGCTGTAGAATGCACATTGGTGTCCTTGTAGGAACGCAGTATATGAGTTTACATTGGACTTTGACCTGTATCTGGATGTACTGCATGTACGTCCACTCAGCCATTTGACTTTCCAAACTAGATGAATATATTTCTAGCTTGGGATCTTTGATCTGTGGCCATTCTAAGTGGACACCCAGCTATACTGTGTTTTGCTTGTGATGTTAGTGTGTATGAGCCATTGCATTGCTGTCATTGTCATTTACTGTTACTGTTCCCCATTAGTACAATCAAGATCAGATATTGGTTTGACATTCACGACAAGTAATATTTGGTGGAGTGCCCTGGTTTTGAATATGTTGGAATTTTGCATTCTGGGAGTTGTAGTGCAATAATTAACTAGTGCTTCACAAGCCATTTCCAAGGACTGTGGGGCTAGATGTGTCTACTGGACATGTGGCATGCCAGGGAGGATCATTAGGTGATTAGGAGAGAGTTATAGTGGGTGGAGTATAAAATGGGGAGGGTGTAGGTGGTGAGGTAGCATACAGGTTAAGACATTTGTGTGACATGGATGGTGCTGGTACTTACCTGACTCCACTCCCCAGGTATTCTTGTCAGGCCCTCAGGATGCAGGATGTTTAAAACCTTCCCTTCCCAAGATGTGAAAGTAGGGGGAGGAGGAAGTGCCCACCGCCGGTCTTCAATACCACAAGCTGGTACCTGGATGGCATGGAATGGACCTTTCCTTTGAGGATGTTCTAACTCTTCCTGATGTCCTCCCTTGTGCGTGGATAACTGCTCACAGAATTGACCCTGTCGGTTATCCTTAGCCACAATTCAATTTTCCTGACAATAGATGTTTGTTGGACCTGTGCTCTGAACAGGTGTGATTCTACCCTTACAATTTTATCAACCATAACCCTCAACTCCTCATTAGTGAAATGTGGGTGCTTTTGTGGGGGTATATGGTAGTGGCTGTGAAGATGGTGTGGTTGTGTACTGAGTGAATTGGTGTACAGTTTGGAAAATTATGAGGTGTAGGTGCTGTGACATGAGTGTGTGAAGGGTGTTGTGGATTGTGTGTGGTACTAATGTGTGTGTTTGGTATATTGTGCGGGAGTGTGATGTGTGCTTAGTGAAGTGTAAATGAGTGCTTTGGGGCAGACACTTATTGTGTTGCTGGGGGAATGAGGACCACACCCCCCAGCATTCCCAGCACCTCCAGGCCCTTATCAGGGGCAGTGAATACTGCATCGCGGGACACGCTTTGGGGCAGACGCTTACTGTGTTGCTGGGGGAACGAGGACCACACCCCCCAGCAGTCCCAGAACCTCCAGGCCCTTATCAGGGGCAGTCAACACCACGGCGTGGGACACGCTTTGGGGCATATGCTTACTGTGTTGCTGGGGGAATGAGGACCACAACCCCCACCATTCCCAGGAACTCCAGGCCCTTATCAGGGGCAGTGAACACCGCGGCACAGGACGCGCTTTGGGGCAGACGCTAACTGTGTTGCTGGGGGAACGAGGACCACACCCCCCAGCATTCCCGGCACCTCAAGGCCCTTATCAGGGGCAGTGAACACCGCGGCGCGGGATGCGCCCGGGTGTGTGCCAGGTCCAAGTCCATTTCAAGATGGGCCCGTCATCGCCTGCTCGAGCCTGGATTGGGCCATCCCCTTTGGTCTCGGAACACAGTGTCCCAGGTAAGGAGACACACAATGAAGTGTCTGGCATCTGTTTTATTCCTCCCCTTCTCTTTATTAAATCTTTAGTATTACACACAAGTAATGGGGAAGCGAAAGGCAGACGATATTCCTGTGCCTCACTCCAGTGTAAAAAAACATAAGAAGCGACTCAGTGGGAAAGCAGATGGTCATTCCAATATCAGTAGGAATCAATTTAAAACTATTGATTCATTGTTCGAGGAGGTTGAGGCAATACTAAGGAGCCCATCCATCTCTACTCTCCAAAACCCTGATACCTCCTTGAACAGGAAGATTCCCTACCTCATTAGAAAGAAACGACAGAAGCCCCATTAAGATGTTGAGGTGCACCTTCACTCCCCTCCTAAAATCCAGGTTGTAATTTCTCCACCATTGCAGAGACATGCTCTGCATGTGGAATCTGCTGAACGCACTCAAGCCAAGGACCTTTTGCCTCCAAGACATAAGACCCTAATCACTACTGATATTCCCTGTTTGAACAGATTTTCAGCTCTGTCCACTCTGAGTGAAAGCCCAGGATGTCCCCAACTTTCAGCCCCAGATGAATCTGATATGGGGAAACAGGACTGGAAGATGCAACTCTATGGAACACCTGAACTGGCAACTATTTCCAGAAGCTGGATGATCTAAAGTCCCTGGTAGTAACAATTTTAAATAACTTTTCTGGACTACCTGAACAGAGGGCAGTATGCAACTGTAAATTGTCCAGTGAGGTTGATTATAATCCTGAGCAGATTGAGGGGCCAAGTATGTCATGTCTCCCTACATGCCCAAAGCCCAGGGAAAAGTCCGGACGTACGGTGATGTACGGAAGGGCAATCAGCCCTTATGTACCTGCCACCACTGGGCGAACACCCAACTTTGACCCAAATATAGTTACTAACAAGTACACACTCAGTTCAGGGGAATATAGTATTTCTCATCAAATTGTCACTTCTAAGGATTCTAGAGTTCCACCCTTTGGTCAATCTAGACCAAAACAGGTGAATGACACGAAAGGGAGATATGGTCGGAGGAAGAAAGATGCCTACATCTACATGACAGGGATCCCCAGGATGCCAGCCGGCCACAGAGAGACGCACGACTCTCTTATTAATAAAGTCCTCTACTGGATACGTATACAGAGGAAATGCCTCTCTGTCATCCGGTCTGACATCCTGGAGGTGTGCAGACATGGCCAACTTGGGTCAGAAACCGATTATATCTCCATTCTTTTTACTGATACTACCCTGGTTGACAATCTTATTGCCTTTGACATACGGACTGGCTCCTTGAGAGCTGGTAGAGAAACTGGCATTGGTCTTTGTACGCATCCACCTGGGGACAAGACGTGCAGTTGTTGCAGTTCATCCGATGATCACACGGGTGGTTCACAAGCTATACTCAAGAGCTGCCCATGACCTATGACAGAGAATCCGTCTCCCTCGCTATCAGATTTGGACTGACTAAGTGCAGCCCCTCCTGCAGAGAATCCCAATGTAGCTATCAAGGCCAGAAGAGAAGAATGACCTGGGAATTCAGAGTCTGTCCTATATTTGAGAACTAGGACTAAAACATCCATGCCCCCCAAACTTACCATCATGTCTTGGAATGTTGCAGGAATAGAGAATACGCTGGGAGATCCTGAGTGGGCCAGTTTAATTAATAAGCAAGATATATGCTTATTTTAGGAAACTTGGGCTGAAGAGGTGATCCATGTAGAAGGGTTCATAACTTATTTCTCCGCGGTTCAACCCGTCTCTGGGGGTTTTGGTAGACCAGTAGGTGGGCTCATGATCTTGCTGAACAAAAGACTGACATGTGAGCACTCAGTATTATGCTTTAACTCATATGATTTACTGGGTGTTCAACTAACGTTTCAACTTGGTCTCACAGTGATTATGGTTAATGTGTATACAAGGTCCGTCTCACGAGGCATAGAGTCCAGGGTACTTGCCCAGTTAGCCGAACATATGGATCTCCTGCATCCATCTGACCATCTGGTGGTTGCGGGTGATATGAACTGTTCCTTTGTATCCTAGAACCTTATTAGCAGTTTGACAACAGAGGAAGATGAACTTTGGGGTATCCCCCAATTGAAGGAGGATGTCCCCTGCATTGGCTCTTGTGTCACCATGCAGATGGCTTCCCTCTGCATAAGATTTGGATTAAGAGAATGTAATGGTCGCACCTGATCGGATCTAAATCATGCTCCCACCTTTAAGCGAGGGCCTTCTTCTAGCACCATTGACTATCTCCTGGTGGAGATCAGGCTTTGGTCAAGTTCTCTAGATATGAAGGTGGAACCTCGCTATGACAGCGACCATAACCCTCTGTGTCTCACCCTAACTAGTCACGCATTTGGAAGAGTCCAGCATTTAGAGATTACTGATGTCCCGACTCCTTGCCTGAACCATAGACAAACCCGTGTTAGTTGCCCTAAAGTAATATCAAACCCATACTTGATTAAGGAAATTTACTCATCGTTTCTAAAACTTTTTCCTAGCTTTAATGAGCAAGGGGTTGATATTATCCCAATCCTGACCATACATGCAGAAATGGCAGGTGTTTTACAAGGGATTTTTTTTAAGGGAATTAATTTCAGGCATACCACTGACACTATTCCATCTAGGGATTGGTTTAACAAGGATTGTGTCCATGTGAGGTCCAATTTAAAATTAGCCCTCAAAAAGAACTTACAGGGGGAGATCAGAAATGCTAGACTCAGGTATACCAAGGCTTTGGAACTAGCAAATAAAAGTTGGGAATATGAGGTCTGGCAGAGGGTGCTGGATGCAGTCAAGAATCGGGATGATGGCTCCTTTTGGTGGTTGAAGGCCAGTAGACATAGAGGGGGTAATGACACCATCAGCACGCATATTCAACCCAAAAGATGGGTGGCCCACTTTTCCGAGATTTACGCTTTACCTGCACAACAAGATCTTGTGGGCTACGGGGGCGACAATTGCACATTTCACCCTGAGGGCTCTGCGGAGGACATCGTTTTTAGAATAGCTGAAACTACTGCAGCCATTAATTCCTTGAGACCAGCCAAGGCGTCTGGTCCTGAAAAGGTACTGAGGCATCTGTTTAAATCTGAACCCGTCATTTGGGCATGGTACATAAACACACTGTCGAATACCATAGCTGCAGGTGGTCCAATCCCAGGCTTGTGGTTCGGGCGGAAATAATCCCTATATGTAAAAAAGATGATGTGGGCTTGCCCATTAATTAAAGATCAATCAGTCTCATCGACAACTTGCAAAAGATCTTTGCCAAGCAAGTTTTAGACAGGCTCATGGAATGGGACCAAGACAATCAGATATTATCCCCTCTCCAGGCCGGTTTTCGATCAAAAACTAGCACCATGGACCAGGTCTTTAGACTCTTTGTTATTCTGGAAATATGTTACTCTAGCTAAACAAAAATTGTATGTTGCTTTTGTGGATCTAAGATCTGCCTTTGACCTTGTCCCTAGAGGTAAGCTATGGGAAGTTTTGAACAAAATTGGTGTTCCGGGGAATTTAGTGCATTTAATTAAAAGGCTGCATGAGAATACCTATGCACAAGTGAGATGGGGCAATCAGGGGGAACTCACTGACCAAATAGACATCAGACGGGGGTGCACAAGGGCTGTGTCCTTGCCCCCACTCTTTTTTCCTTGTTTATTAACGAGGTGGTGCAAAATGTTTCCGATTGCCTAAATAATGCTCCTTCCTTGAACAATCAAAAAATTCTGATTCTACTATTTGCTGATGAGTCTCTTTTGATTTCTAAAACACCAATGGGCCTTCAGGTTTTAGTGGACAGGTTTAGTGTGTTTTGTGCAGATTATGGATTGGAGCTTAATTCTAGTAAGACCAAATGTATGACCTTTGGCTGTGGTCCCATTAAAGATGTACCATCTTATTAAATGGGACCCCTCTAAGCAAGGTAAGCTCCATTTACTACCTAGGGTTAAGAATTAGCAGCAATAATAATGGGAGGCCCAGGTTGATAAAAGCACAGCTCTGCTATTACATAGATCAGGGGCCATTTTGCATTTTTATAAATCCACTACTGTGAAAGCTGTCTCTCCAGCTATAAAACTTTTCTTAGCGAAGGCCAAGGGTACCGCGGACTATGGTGCAGAGGTTTGGGGGTTTTCAAATACTAGCAAACTATCCATGGGGGAAAATAGCTTTGTAAGATCTCTTCTGGCATGCCCTCGTAATACACCATTGATTCCAGTGTTTTTAGATCTTGGGTTCTCCCGCATTTCTGACGTAATAGCATTAAGACCCTTAATCTTTTGGGTACGTATTTGGACTACCCCTGAACTAGTTGCATATAAGGAGTCTTTACAAGACATCCTAGATGGACCCAATGCACTCTCTATTCCCTGGCTCAAGCATATTTCAAGATTGTTCCATATTTTGGGACTCCTTGACTTCTGGAGCCAACCGTATAACTTAAGGAGGATCCAGAAGCAACATCTGAAAAGAGTCGATTGGTCCCACGTCAGGATCAACTATCTGTCATGTTCATCGCTTGGTAGACTGACTTCCCAATTTTTTTACTTCAAGTGGTACCCCCACGTTGAACCCTTTCTTGATTTAATTCCTGACGAACTAAGCAAAAGCTTGTATGTCCAGTTCAGGAACGGATGCTTACCTTTGAAGTCTCTTACTAACACCTAGCGTCCCGCTTTATCAACAGACTTATGTCCAAGTTGTAATGGTACTACGGAAACTATAGTACACTTTATGTTTATTTGTCCTGCTTATGGGACTGCCCGGCGGAAGTGGCTTCATTCAACTTGTAGGAATATGGATATGAGACACTGTAAAGACGCTTTAAGGTTGATGATGAGAGACACCTCTACCCGTTTAATCTGTGCAGGCAGAGAGTTACTTGCAGCCGCATGGCATATACATACACGTCTCTTAAAAAGTCAAAATGATTTGTTATTAGGTGAACATAGCTCCTAACTTATTTAATTTTGATCTTACACAATAGTTTTATGATTACTGTGACCCTCTGTCAGCTGTAAATCAGGAATCTCCGTCATATTATTAGTGGCTAGATAGCCTGGGGTCGATCCAGGGTAAGGATATTAAGGATTTTATGCAAATATGTTTTGTTTTTTTAATTCTATCTCTTTTTATTCATGTATCTATTATGTATTTATTGTAATTTTAGTTGCTGTGATGTTATTTACTTTGATGGTCAAATATGTCTGAATAAAGCTTGTGTGATGATGATGATTAGTGCTATACGTGCTATGTTGTACTCTCTGCGATGTCGGTTGTCTGTGGTTGTGTGTGGAGTTTTGATTGCCAAGGATTGCGGGTTGTGTTGGGATGTGTTATATAGTGCAGTGAGTAGGTGTGTCGGGTGTGTGGATGTGTATGAGGTGTGGGGTATTCAACCTTTCCAATGTGGTGTGGGGTTCTTACAGAAGTGAGTTGAGACAACCGTGGTTCACACCACCAATGGTTTTCCATCATGGAAGAACCGCTGTTGTGATTTGTGGATCATAATATGATGGGTGGATTTTTGTCAGGCTGGCGGTGCTGGTGGTGCGACCGCCTCTTTTCCGTCCTCTAATGTCCTTGCGGTTTTAGAAATGTGTCTGTTTTTAGCAGACTTCACAGCGTGACTCTTAATACAGTGGTCAGATTGCCACCAACATGGCATTTTTTTGGCAGGCGCCAAGGCAGCGGTCGTGCCGAAAGTCCTCCAAACTCACTATGAGGCCCAGTAAATGTCCCAAAATGGATGGCAAAAAGCATCAAATCCTGGCAAAGTACATGGGTGGTACCTGTTGGAAAATGGTGCACTCTGAGGGGATCACCTCAAACTTTTTGCCCTCCTCCTCCTCCTTTTCTCACCTTGTTTTTGTTGGCTGTAGGACTCTGATGACTCTACCATTGCTAAACAGTGTTAAAGTGCATGTGTTCTCTCCCTAAAAGATGGTAACACTATCTCATACTCAATTGGAATATTTACTTTTCTTGTAAGTCTCTAGCAAAGTGCACTATACGTGCCCAAGGCCTGTAAATTAAATGCTACTAGTGGGCCTACAGCACTGATTGTGCTACCAACATAAATAGCCCCTTTAACAATTACTCGGACCTGCCATTGCCTACAACTGTACTCTGTCAAAGGGACTGCTGTGCTGCCCAAAGGACTCATCTGGGCAGCTTTTTTGGAAGGACTGCTCTTCTGCTCGTTGCCCTGCTGCCTGCTGCTCTCTGGCTCTGCTGGAAGGACTCATCATTTCCCCACAAGTGATCTCCAAAGTCTTGGAATGAGTTTGCCTCTTGTTAAGAAGTGTCAGGACCATCTAAAACTTCACCAGAGAGAAAAAATCCACTGCGCTGGAAAATGGATGCAACGCCTGTAAAAAGCAACGCAGAGCCTGTCTAGCGGATGAAGAATCGTTGCATCGTCTACTGGATCGACACAGCAGCTGTTTCATCCTCATGGGGTGTTTTTCCATGCATTGTCCCTGGGAGTTCATAATATCCGCACATCGCAGTAAGAGCCAAGGCTGTGCACCCAGAAATCGATGCATCAAGAAAGAATCAACACATCACCTTCGCTGCACTGGAAAAATCAATGCACCACTTTATTTACCAATACGTCAACTCCTCTGCGGCCCTCTGCACCCTTATTTTGACACATACCACGTACTATGAGTTTAAAAGATACAACCACTGATTCTTATAGGTTAAGACCCATCTATACCTTTAAAAAGTGATGTCTTTACTTGTGCACATTGTGTTGTTCTGTTTTTATTAATAAATACTATCTATTTTCCTAAACTGGTGTGGAGTACTTTTGTGGTGTTGCCTTCTAAGCCTGCCTGCTCTGTGCCAAGTTACTGAAGGGAAAGCACAGGATAACTTAGTTTGTGTTGTGACTTCCCCTGAGTAGGATTGTGGTCCCTTGTTGGACAGGCTGCATAGGTCTGCCAAATAGAGACCCAATTTCTAACATTGATGTTCAGTGGTGAGGATAGGACTTGTGTTTGTGAAGTGCCATACAATAGCTACATGAACACTACCTACTCACTTTCAAAGACCATTTTGTTATTTTTCTATTTCTGCAATTGTCCCTGTTTTCAATTTTTAATTCATCCTATACATCATGTTTCTGGCTGGTTCTACATGTGGAACCATGGAGTTTGAGATTGCCAAGCTAGGCCATTACACAGTTAACCAGTTGGAAACTTCTGCAAAGAGGTAGGGGTACCTGGCAGAGCAGCCACCACAAAAGTAGAGTTTCAAATTGTGGCGAGGGCCTGGGCAGAGGCCTGCTCCCAAGAGGATTATGAGTTGGGGGGGGCATCTGATTGGGTCTTCCAAGGAGCTATCTGCAAAACTTGAGGGGACACCCCTGGATTTCTGGTATTTGTGAGGGGAGAAGCAGTGTCTCTAGTCATGACCTGTCCCTAGAAGAAAGGAGAGAGAATTCTAGCTGCAATTGTAAAAATTATAAACAGAGGAGAGGAAGGCAGGAGAGCCTTACAGAAAATAAACTACTTCTGGCTCATAAACTGAGTCTAAAAGAGCTGGAACTCAAGGCCAGGTAGGTGAATTTCAGCAGTAATGGTGGCAGCACACAACAGTACCTGATGGATACAGGAAAGTTCATATACCCAAGGTTTTGGTGCTCAGTAATGTGGTGGGAAATTACATTGATAAGTGGTTTTCTGCTTATGAAGTAGCACTGAGGGAACATGGGGCTCTGGAAGAGCACTGGGGGCAGGTCTATGGAAACACATGCCAACAATTAGGAGTGCGACACACTTCTAACATTAGACCAAGTACAGATCCATGAAAATCATTTTGATTGCCAAATTTGGACTGACTCCGAAGAAGTATTGCCAAAGATTAAAGGACAGTCAGAAGCTCTCCCACCAATCTTGGGTAAATTTAATTGATTACTCCTGTATGACACTTTATGGCTGGGTGCGCGGCAGCAAAGATAATTATTATTTTGAGCTGTACCATTTAATCTTTAGAGAATACATGATCAGTATCTGTTTTGCAGAGTTGCACCAGCTGCTAGTTAACAGTAAGCTTGCTGAGGAGGCGGAACTCTGGGCTAGCACCAAATTGTCCAAAAAGGTACGTAGGAATGACCTTAAGAATAGGTGGTTGAGGTTCCCCCCCAAGAGAGAGAGGGAGAGGTTACAGATGACCCAGACAAGTACCAGAATAAAGGGGGAAGAAAGGGTTCCCATGCCACATCTGAGAAGCAGGGAGGTGGTTCCGGTGGGCCGTAGCTAGAAGCCTGACCCCATACAAAGGACTGATAACACCCCCACAGATTTCTTGGCAGACAGGACTAGGTTAAAAGGTTAACTAGTACACTTGAAAACCACTCTTTGAAGTCACCTTCACTTCGAAGGCACATTTGGGTAAATATACTGGGTCTGTGATCCCCTAAAATCAGACACTCCTGGATCTACAACTGGGACCTGTCAGAAGAACTCATCTGAACTGCTTTTCTGGAAGGACTGCTCTCCTGCTGCTGTTGCCCTGCTGTTCCCTGACTTTGCTGGAAGGACTCTGCCTTCCCCCACAAGTGATCTCCATGGGCTTAGAATGAGCTTGCCTCTTGTTAAGAAGGTTCAGGGCCATCAAAGACTTCACCAGAGAGAAAATCCACAGCTTTAGAAAAGAATTGCAATTCCTGCAAAATTTGACGCAGCACATGCCTTGCGACTGAAAATCGCTGTGCCTGTTTCATCCTCCCAGCACATTCTGGATTTCCCACTCATCTTTACTGGGCATTATAAAATATATCCCAGCACCACAGTAATGAGCCAAGCCTGCACACTTGTAAATTGAAGCATCACTTTGCCCGTGGATCGATGCATCAGCTCCTCCGCACCAGAAAAATCAATGCACCACTTTATTATCCTCTCAATCAACTCCTCTGTGTACTTCTGCATCATTATTTTTGACCCACCCCAGGTACTACAGTATGTGTTAAAAAGATACAACCACTGATTCTTACAGATTAAAACCCATTTAAAGCTTTAAAAAGTGATGTCTTATTTTTGTGCACATGGGATATTTCTCTTTTTGGTCTTTTCTGATCCAGATAAATATTATCCATTTTCCTAAATTTGTGTGGAGTACTTTTTATGGCGGTTTCACTGTGTTACTGTATGACTTGTTCTTTTTGCATTTGTCACCCTAAGATGGAAGGGTATGCCCAGACGTGGGTCCCTTGCTCCCCATTCCATTGGTGTCAAGCTAGTCTGGCTGATGAAGGGTGATATCTTGAAACTGGTCCCAAGATGCACTTGGCTTGGTAGTTCGGGCTGGACTGTTGCCAAGGGAGGAGGATCAAGACTGATTTGCATATGGCTGGGTCCAAACTGGAATGGTATGGGTAGCACAAAAACAATGGATTTGGGTCCAGATCCCTACTGGGGGTGAATGTTTGACATTGTTCAGCATTCTGTCATTTGTTCTTTTTGCATCTGTATGAGCTAGTGCACAAATACTTTACACATGGTCTTCTAAGTGAAGCTTGCCAAACTACCGGAGTGTGAGCACATGATCATTTATTTTCTGTTGTGACTTACCCTGAGTAGGATTGTGGTGGCTACTTGGCTGGGTGCCAACTAGAGATCTAATTTCTAACCGTACTCATTTGCAACGTAATAAATCTGTAGTAGTCAAGAGCCATGTTCCTGTGGCATAAGGGTCTGTAGAGAGATAAATCAACACCCATGAGTGAGAAGGAGGATGTGATTATGAGTGACTGAAAGGTTATGTCTAAATTAAGCTTCTTTCATTTACTCATTTAACAATAGATTTCAGGCCCATAGTTACACTTTTTCAGGGCTGCATTTGCGTTTTTTTTTTACGCAAAATCGATGCAAACTTCCAAAATACAATTGTATTTTGTAAGTTTGCGCTGCTTTTGCGTCAAAGAATGACGCAAATGCAGCGCTAAAAAAAGTATAAATATGGGCCTCAGTATTTTGGCTGGCAATCCTCCTGTAGTTCTTGGTATATTTTGAGTAGAGGTTTGCCTGCATCTGAAGATGAGATGGACAAGAAACAGAAGATTTATAAATGTTCTGCAGCTTCTGAAGACATCCCTCTGAGGCCTGAATACCCCTCCATGGTGAAGGAGGCCTCTGGCTCACAATAAGAGTTATGTGAAACGAGGCTGCAGAAAAGTAAACAAAGCTTGCACAAAGCTTCACTAATTAGATTCTATAGGGTAGGGTGTCACTAGGAAATGTAAAAAAGTGGGGAAATGGAGCAGACAGCCTGTTTGCCAGCACCAGTTTTCCCAGTGCATTTTGGTAGATGCAGGCTTCAATAGTGCTCACAGGATATTTAAGCTGTGGGAGGGTGAGCAGGTCACTGTCTGATTGCATTCAACAGTTCTCCCAATGTATTCTGGTAGATGCATTCATCATCATCATTCGTTTGCCACCCATTGTTGACATAGCAAATGCAAGATATCCTGGAACAACAGGGCCCATATTTAAGCTTGGTTTGTACTGAATTAGCGTCACTTTCTTATGCTAATTAAGCGCAATCCTAACTCCATATTTATGCTTTGGAGCTAGACACATCTAGCATCAAAGGAATGGAGTTTAAGTTGTTTTCTGGAGGGGAAAGCCTACCTTGCGTCAATGAGATGCAAGGTAAGCGTTCCCATTCAGAAATATTACAATATGATATTTGTGCCATATGCATCCCCACATGCTAAAATCCAGCACGGGGGATGGGATCCTTAAATAGTGGTGCTAAGCTTGCTTAGTGCCATTATTTAAAGCCTGGGTATGGGCAGGCGTAAAGGAACCTGTAGGCAGATTGCTATGGTCGGAGACCATGGAAATTACTCACAGGTGCCCTTCCCTGGCCCCAGGGACACCCCCAACCCACCACTAGCCACACCAGGAGGTTATGTAAGGATGGGGGGCCCATCCAAGCTAAGTCCAGGTGAGTATTTTTATTTTATTTGGCAAACACCGCTCGGGGCCCTGACTTGGGGCCCCCTGCACAGCGCTGGCCCCAGTGGCCATGCCAAGGGGACATTCGTGCCCTGGGCATGGCCATTGGGTTGGTGGGCATGGCTCCTGTCTTTACTGAGACAGGAGCCATGTCCATTGGGCTTGTGCACCAGAAAAAAGTGCTGCACTGCCTAGAGGCAATTTTGTTGCCTCTAAACAGTGTAGCACCATAGTTTAGCGCACAAGCCCCGGTTTCCCTTTCGCCTCCCCGGCCCTGTTAGCATCCTTTACAAGGATGCGAATAGGGCCTTAGCACTGGCTAGCACCATTCCATAAATATAGCGCCCGGCCGGCGTGATGGAATGGCGCTAGCTGGTGCTATACTTTTTGACGCAAATGTGCACTAACGCACGTTCGCGTCAAAAAGTATAAATCTGGCCCTAGGTTCGATGAGGTGCAATCAGCATTCCAAGCATCTGGAATCAAAATTATTACTTTATTTTGAAGGTGGACAATAACCCGAGGGTAGTATTTAATAAATCACTGAATGCAAGAAGATTGGTTTAAGGGCACATTAAAAGTTCTAAAACTAGATTTGTTAGTTTTCAAAGCAGACCGTGCAAAATGCACACTTTACATTTTTTTCCTGCCTTTTGTTTTAGAATTAGGTTTTGATTGAGGGTCATATTATGTCTTGCTCCATGAATAAATGGAGTCCCACTGTGAGAACACAGGAATAGATATCTGCGAGGGACCGAAGCTGTTTTTATTAAACAAATGTTGACATGCTGGAAACATATCAGAGGATCATTGAAGGGTCTCCTGAATAGCGATCTGCTGTACACTATGCCAACCAACGTGATTCCCAAAGGGGAATCTTTCCTCTTTATGAATCAATTACCACCTAACTCGGGGTTGGTAACTAATCAACAGTTTGCAACCACAATTTTTATCACAAACCAATGATACCTCCTATAGCTGCTCACTAATAGGTGCAGGACACCGCTTTCACATCGTCTTATATTTCAGATTTGTAATGGGATGCAAATCTCCTTTTGCAATATGGAAAACATTTCTCACTGGAAGAAGTGGTTTTATACATGACAAAAACTTGTTTTCAGTTACAAATATTGTGTTTTTGCAATTCACAGACTTTGCAAGAGCAAAGAATTTTGTACGTGTCTTTCTCATAATAAAAACTCCACTGAGGATTGTTTATTGAGTGATAATAGGCAACAAAAGGGTGCATTCCTTAAAGATGCAGAGATTTGCGGAGGGTGTTTGCACAGAAAGGACGTTATTATGGTCAATGAGATTTGAGTAACATTGTAGCAAGATTGATGCCATGTGTGACGGGGGTAAATGCTACCTTTCTAGCAGACTCCATTTGTAGTGGCACACACCACACAAGGATAAAATTACACCTGTTTTCTCCATCAGTTATGTCTGATGGTCTGATGAGGCGCAATGAGGCTGTAACTTGTTTTGCATTGCTTGGGTTACTGTTATGATGGGACATGACCTAGCTGTTTTGTCTGGCCATTTCCTATAAGAGCAGGGTCAAAACATAGAGGGACAGATTTAAGAGCCCCTAGTGTGGTACTGAAAATTCTGGACCCGTGTTATAAACATCGTCGTATCACAATGATTTTGGTATCAGCAGACCGAGAATGATTAGAATAGTATGCACAAGCATTGTATTCATATTCTGGTAACGAAATCACCCGAATATCAGAGTTTCCGTCCTGAACCCTCGGGTTCCATTTAAACGACAGCCATTTTGTGATTGCCCTCACATAGGCCAATGACTAATGCAGAAAACGAGTCTGAAGGACACGTACATCTTTGCTGACTCCTCTGTGACCTGAGCAAGCTGACTCCACTGCCTGAAGCCAAACCTGTTCGGCCAGTTTCTTTCCCAGTGGCCGAATGAGATTTGTATCAAGGCACAACACATCATAAAACCTTTCATCACACACAAACCATGCCTAATCTTACACGCACCTGTCCCTGTTTCTTTCTTTATGACTTGCTTTACAAGGAGGAGGTGCCTGTTTATATTGGGGGTCCGTTGATATCTGATGAAAGTACTGAGCCTTGCCGGGTAATTGATTGAGGGGTGGACAAACTGAAATATGGGCTTGTCATCATAACCCTGCTATTTCTTTGTAGTGAAAATATGTGAATGGTCAACTGTAAAATAAGGAATGTTTGCCCAAAGCATAATATTTTGTATAAAAGAGAAGGTTAGCTTTGCAAGAGCGGCAGTCTCCTGAGAATATACACCGTGTTGTACTTCTAGGATACCTGTTACTGGCTGCAGCCAATAAACAAGATCTTTGACTTCACCAAGAAGACTCTGTGTTTCTGTAGTCTTAAACAGGAAGGACTCGAAGTCTTAGGGTGTGTTCCCTGGCACCACTGGGTTCTGAAAAACCCAGTACTTCAGATGGCGCCCAACGTGGGGCGATTTCAGCAGTACCAGTCCAAGCCAGAGGTTCGTGAGGAGCTTCGTGTGAAAATTCTGGAGGGAGGCCGTCACTTCATCGACCCCTGTATGTCGACGTGGTCCGAAAGTCTTTGCTGCGAGGTTCCCCGCTTCCCGACGGCTACGAAGGACTGCTGCCCTGACTATCACCCTGTTTTGGACCCTTGATGATTTGGTAGAGAGAAACAATAAACAAGTCTTCTGGTGATGTCATCGATACCTCAGTTAAGTATAAGTGGAGCGTCTCCCAGTCCTTAGTTTGGTTCTTACTTTGGTATCCCCTTGGGATCTTAGATTTGGAACTTGCAAGTACCAAAGCCGAGGGATTCGTGTATTCACGAGGCTATCGTATTCGATAATCCTTTGAAGTTTGAAGCTAGACTGGAGAGCGAAGATGCCTGGTCTTAGCAGACATGGGAATTTGTTTTGGCTTGGTTATAATAGGGATTCCCGATTGGAGGACTCGTGTCCGGTTCCTCCGATTGGAACTCAAACCTATGAACTATATGTGAAACATGGCATAGGCCCCCTCACATATAATGAAGTATGGATCCGATACACCAGGAAAGATGGTGTTTTAAAATGGCCCCAATATGGTAGTTTTGACACAGAGATTCTGAATAATCTGGAGATTAAACTTTTTAAGAAGAAAGCCCGGCCGGCGATGTTTGACTCTTTCCGCCTATGGCGTAAGGAAGCCAAACAGAAGGAAATTAAATTAGCAAAGAGAAATAAGAGGGAAGAGGGTATCTCGATAATGCAAGCTGCCATGCAGTTTAAAGATGATGAAGAAGAACAGATGAATGAGCAGTTGCACAGGCAACGTAAATTGGTGACCGATAAATGTTATCCAGTTTTTCCGTTTCTTCAGCAAGATGCAGCAAAAGAACTTGAGAAAGATCCTTTAATGTCACACTTGTTGAGTTCGCCACCCCCTTATGCGCAGAATGCTACAGCACCCCCGCAACCTTTAGCTGTGCAACCTCCAGTTATTGTGCCTCAGGTTCTTCCACAGCCGCCAGCTCCTCTTCAGTTGGCTCCTACTACTATGGCGCAGCCCCTTTAAGGGCCGCCGACTTCGCTACCTGCTCCATCTGTACCTCCTGCCACTTTATGTACTACATCGACTGCCTCTTCTGGTGTTCTTCCTGATACTGCCTCTGCGTCTGCTTCTGCGTCTGCCTTGCCTCCCTCTGGTTTTCCTCCTGTTCTTTCATCAACTTCTCCTTCTGTCCGACAGAGAATGACAGATACTGTTGCCAGCCTTATATTTCCTCTCTTTGGGTCGTCTGGTGTGACCCCAGATTCGGAGCGTAAACAGTCGCGTAGTCAACTGCCTAATTCTCAAGAGAGAGAAATGTTTGATTGTATGGCGCGTAAATGGGTTGTTTACCCTTTAAGATACGATGTAGAGTCTGTTATGGATGTCTTCCGTCAATGGGAAGCACTGAAACAAAGATACGTTTTTGAGAAAATGTGTGCTTTCCTCTGTGAGGAATTGGAGGATAATGATTTGGAAACAAATCCGCCTGATTTGTGCCGTGTACGGTTTGAGTTTGAAAAAGGCACGATTGTGGGTCCCGGTGTTGAGAAAGCAGTTGCGACGTTGTTGTCCTTTAGGAATAAGGATCCTTCTCAGTCACTGTTCCAACATGACTCCTCTGTTAAAAAAAAGGTGCGACAGTACCCAATGAGAGAAGTCCCTCCGGTATGGAAGGACGCTGTTGAGGCTGATAATGCTAATCACATTGATGCTGTCCCAGCTCATTTTCAGCGTGTTTGGGTACATGTTCAGTGGAAGCGAGCTGAAGTTTTAGCCCTTACGCAGTCTTTGCCTGATCCCCGTAAAAACCCTGCAGGGTATTATAAGGAATTATCACAGACTACAGACTCATGCATTATGAATTTAGCCGACATAGACATGTTATTTGGGAATGTTGTTCCACAACCTTTGTGGGGATTGATTCGCCATACAGATCATGCACAGGAGTTAGGTGACTCATGGGCTAATATTAGTGCTGCAAATGATAGACAAGTTGGTGGTGCCAAGCCTGAGCCTTTGGTAGCAGAACTGCCTGCTAGGATCATTACTTACATGAAGACTTTAATGCCTGCGATGCGTGTGAATTGGGATAAATTGTCTGCGTGTAAGCAGAAGAAAGATGAAACAGTGTCTGATTTCTTCACCAGGTTTGAGGAAACGTTTATCGACCACAGTGGTCAAGATATGAGTACAGAAGGTGGTCAACGGTTGTTCGTCGACAAGTTTGTGCACAATTTGCTTGCCGAGCTGTGTAAGAAATTGAAGGATTCAGAGAGTTCTTGGGCCGTTTCCTCTTCAGCACAAATATTGGCTACTGCACAGTACTACGAAAATAGGGATAAAGATGAGAAGGATAGAGCAGACAAGAAAACTAAAGAATTAAAGACGAAGGTTCTTTTACAACAGGCGTATCCGCCACGTGGTGGTCAGAGTAACTATCAGCAACCTCAACAGTTCCAGAGAAACTCGCAAAGGTTCGAGTTTTCTCAACCACGTGTTCTTGTAGGTCCCAATCAGTGTTCATATTGTAAAGAAGAGGGTCATTTCAAGTATAGTTGTCCTATTTTGTTACAGCGTACGAATGGTGCTTCTGGCGCAAGAAGTCGAGGTGTTCAACAAGCTCCTAGAGGTAGAGGACGTGGAAGTTTCCCCCAGAACACATGTTCCTTTCCGTCTCAAAACTCAATGAATAGTTTTGACCAGCAACATAACGCGTCTGGTAGGACGGCTCAGTACTATGCTGACGACTACTATGCAGAAGATGAGAACTTGGAAGGTAATAATTGCTAGGACAGCCATAGACGAAGAAAGGGAGTTTTTTTTGTTCCAGTAGATCAGAATGGACCTTATGTTAAGGTGATTACCTCAAGTGTGTCGGAGCCTTTTCTGTTGGATACTGGTGCTACAAAGAGTTCTATTATGCACTCAAAACTCCCTGGCGCACCTTTGTCTGGCGAGATGAATGTTTCAGTAGGTTTTTCTGGCGCCCCCGGTTAGGAACCCGATTTCTAGTCCTATGTCCCTTTCTTTTGGACCTTGTGAATTGGAAGCACCCCTTATTCTGACGACAGGTTGTGGTGAAAACTTGTTAGGATTGGATTTGTTGAAAAGATTGTATGCGACATTATATTGATCTCCTTCGGGAGTACAACTTACACTGGGTAGGAAAATGGTCTCTCCAATGTATTTGTCGAAGGATAAACTTCCGACCGAATTGTCGTTTCTTCCTGATACCATTTGGGCTACTGGTCCTAATGACGTGGGTCTGTTAGAAATACCGCCTTATGTTGTGACATTGAAAGCCAATGTTAAATTACCACGCATTCAACAATACAAGATCTCTAGTGAAGGTGAAAAGGCGTTGCTAGCGATCATTTATGATTTAATTGAAAAAGATGTAGAGACAAGAGGCAACGTTTGTAATAGTCCTGTTCTGCCTGTTTTGAAACGTACTGACCCCTCTAAGCCACCTGTTGACAGGCTCGTGATTGATCTTAGAGAGGTAAATAAAATAGTTGTGCCACAGTTTCCAGTTGTTCCTAATATCACTGCCCTATTGACTATGATTCCAGCTTCCGCCACCTGGATCTCGGTGATTGACTTAAAGAATGCTTTCTTCACCATCCCGATTGCAAGGGAGAGCAGGGATATTTTTGGCTTCAGTTTAGGAGGCCGAAGTTTCCGCTTCAAACGCACTCCACAAGGCTACTGTGAAAGTCCATCAATATATAGTCAGGCTTTAAAAACACAGCTTGATGCAATTGTTTTACCTGACGGCGCTACCCTTATTCAGTACGTCGATGATTTGCTAGTCGCTACAGATACTGAAGAGATTTGTAAAGAAGCCACCTTGTCGTTGTTGCGTCATTTATCTGATTTACATCACAAAGTGTCCCTTTCAAAACTGCAATATTGTCGACAAGAAGTGACCTACTTAGGTCATCTCTTATCGAAGGAGGGAAGGAAACTGACCTCAGAAAGAATTCAGGCAATTGCAAAATTGAGTGTGCCAAGGACACAGAGAGAAGTACGTGCTTTCTTGGGCATTACATCATACTGCAGACAATGGATACCAAATTTTTCTTTGCTGGCCAAACCTTTGGTAGCATTGACCTATAAAGATACACCGAACCCCGTTCCGTGGTCTGAAGATTGTCAGAAAAGTTTTTCCGAATTGCGTAATGCATTGTGTTCGGCTCCTGTGTTGGGTACCCCCGACTACAGTAAGCCCTTTACACTGTATGTCCATGAGAAAGAGGGTTGTGCATTGTCAGTGCTGACACAGTCTTTTGGAGACAAGCAGCGCCCATGCGCATATTTTTCGTCAACTTTGGATCCGGTAGCTAAAGCATTGCCGAGTTGCTTGAGAGCCACAGCGTCAGCAGCTGTTTCTATTCGACAGTCTGCTGGGTTAGTGATGAATAATATGTTGATTGTGATGGTTCCACATGCAGTGGACACGTTGTTAAACAGGACCAAGACACAGCATTTAACTAGTGCTCGATTGTCAGGTTACGAGTTGACACTGTTGGTGAGTCATGTGCACATAAAGAGGTGCAATACGTTGAATCCAGCCACGTTATTGCCGATTTCAGTAGAGACAGATGATGCTGAACAACATGATTGTTTTCTTAGGACAGAAGAAGAAACGAAAGGGAGAGTAGATCTTAAAGATACTCCTCTTGTAAAGTGTGATGGTACCTTATGGGTGGATGGTTCATGCTTCAAGCTTCCGAATGGTGATACGACTGCAGCATATGCTGTCACAACTTTGCATACGATTGTTGAAGCTGCACGTATACCACATAATTCAGCTCAAGCAGCAGAGCTGATTGCACTTACGAGAGCGTGTGTGTTATCGAAAGGAATGAAAGTGACCATATATACCGACAGCCAGTATACGTTTGGTGTGGCCCATAGTTTTGGACGATTGTGGAAAGAACGTGGGTTCCTGACTTCGCATGGAGCTAAAATTCAGCATGGTCAGTTGGTGAATGAGCTTCTTGAGTCACTGACCTTGCCATTACAAGTTGCGATTGTGAAATGCAGTGCACACAAGAAGGTTACTGATGATGTCGGTCGTGGCAATGCATTTGCTGACGAAATCGCAAAAGAAACAGCAAAAGATGTGATGAATCGAATGTATGTTGCAGGCCCCACAAGATGGGTTGGTGACGTGGGAATATGTGAAGATACGATAGAGGGTGTGAAGTCTCTTCAAGCTGAAGCTTCAGAGAAAGAGTTGAGTGTGTGGAAAGAAAGTACGGGTAAATTGGATGAAAATGGTTGTTGGGTTGACTTGTCAGAACATCAGCGATGGTTGTTACCCGATGCGTATGTGCTTGAATTGGTGACAATGGCTCATGGAATGGCCCATATCAGTGTGAAAGGGATTTGTAAGTTGCTGGCTCCAGTATGGCAAAATGCTGGAATTCCTAAATGTGCAGAGAATGTGGTCAAGAATTGCATGGTGTGTCTGAAATGCAATCCTGGTAGGGGAACCCCAACTCCAGCTGGTCATTTTGCGCCTCCAACGTATCCGTTCGAGGTTTTGCAGCTAGATTTCATCCACATGGAAAGGTGCAACAATCTGAAATACGTACTCGTTGTTGTTTGTGCTTTTTCAAGATGGGTAGAAGCATATCCCTTAAAAGACAACACTGCCTTATCCACAGCTAAAGCCCTTGCCAAAGAATTCTTCCCTAGGTTTGGAATGCCGAGAATGGTCTGGAGTGATAATGGGAGTGAATTTGTGGGTCGAGTGATGAAAAAAGTATGTGAGGGGCTAGGTATCCAGCAAAAATTCCACGCTGCAAATCACCCCCAATCAGCTGGACTAGTAGAGTGCTATAATGGCACGCTAAAACTGAAGTTGGGAAAGATACAAGCGAGCTCTGGTCTTAAATGGCCTGACGCTCTGACTCTAGCACTCCTATCAACAAGAATGACTGTGCATTCGCGAGTGGGACTTAGTCCCTATGAAATTGTGTTCGGCCGCCCGGCAAACATATGGGGAGTGCCAAGACCAACAAAATTCAGTGAGATCGAACACCCTGTACTGCTTGATTATTTGTATGAATTGACGGCTAAATTGCGTGTTCTACACCAACAGGTTCACGATACTCTGCCTCAGGTCTCTGAAGCTCCAGGACATCTTATCGATCCTGGATCATGGGTGCTGGTCAAGAACTTCCAGCGGACAAAGAATGACCAGCCCCGTTGGACCGGCCCCCACCTCGTCCTTCTCTCAACAAGATCAGCTGTTCGAGTGGAAGGGAAAAAGAACTGGATCCACGGCGTACACTGCAAGAGGGTCCCTTTTCCTCTACCGTACGACCGATGGGTCCAGGAGGGGATCGCTGACTCTGAGACTGAGACTGTGCCTCGTTTTTTGCCATTTAGCGATGCACGTGTAAAAGGAACAATTTCTGAACGAGAAAGTGACAATAATTTGCAAGAAGCTGTGCCACCGTCAATTCGATTGAACACTACAGAGCCTGAACTCTTGTTCCAGAACCAGACAGTACCTGGAAAAAGCCGTTATAATTTGAGACCAAGAACTAAGGACAAATATTTTTTTTCCCGTTCCTTTGCTATTTTTTTTTAAAGGTGCGGCTCTCTCATCTGAGAAACTTTCTTATTTTTGTTTTTTTCTTTTCGAACCGCCATCCGGGTTCAGCTGTAGGGTCGTGGTTGCCCAAGTCTTTGGAGTGCAGCTGAAGACGTTAGGTCGACAGTTCTGGTCGGTCTAAGGGAGTTGCCCTGGACTGACAGAAGCATTCCCTAGCATAGAACACCCTACCACCACGAGCAGCAATTAGAGAGGATGGAGTTTTTCAAGAATGAGAGACCTGCCAGACAGATGGACTTTAAAGCCAGAATGTGTATAATAATGACAAAGAAACGATTTTTGATATTATGTATTTTCATGTTGCTTAGTGTAATGACGTTTTTAATAGGATATGTTTTATTCTCTTTTCAAGTGACATTTGCACCCATTACACAGCCCATACCTCCTTCTACTGTTTCCTCGCATTCTTTTCACCCCCTGCCTGAACACAAGTCTGCCAGAAGATTAGAATTTGTCAACAATTCATTCATTCAGCTTCTACACCAACACCAATTAGTAGTGAACACAACTAACTGTTGGGTGTGTGGTCTTATGCCTCATACTACTGATAAAGGTAACCCTTATCTGGTCCTGCCTTTCAGCCATAATGGTTCTGTATGGGCATATAGAACGGTGTTCATATACGCGTATGAAGCCAACCCCCTACGTTCTGTGAAAGATAATCCTAAGAATAGTGCTCTAGCTAAGGGTATAGTAGATATGATTAGGGAAGATATTTCCTATGAGACTATCCCGAGAGATGAGACACTAGCATATATTGGATGGAACATAACAGGATATGGAGTTACTCTGAGTGGGAACCAGCGAGCAAAGAGATCCTCCCCGATTTGGATTGTACCCCATCAGGGTCACCTATGTCTGCAAGGTAATGGCAAGAATCCCAGAGCTCAGTTAGGGAAAAGTATCTGCACTGAAACTCAGACTTCTCCTTCGTTCTTAGCAGCTAAGGGTACCTTTTTCATCTGCCATAATAGAGCCTATACATGGTTGCCCCCTGACTTCTCAGGCACATGTTTTGTTTTGTTCCTGTTACCTCCCACCTACACGGCCGCGGCAGATTACCATAAGACAAGGATAGTTAGAGGTGTCATAAGTAAAGAAGACACTACAGGACAAGAATTTGGAGATTTCGTAAAGGGTATTCTGCCGTTTTGGGGTCCTATGGTTAACAGCAGGAACATAAGGCAATTGACAAAGGTGGTTGAATCCACGGTAGTTGAAACCGCCGGTGCCCTTGTTAATTTGACTGCTGAGCTCCAGTCGGATCGCCTTATGACTCTTCAGAACAGGGTCGCATTAGACGTCATACTTGCAGACCGAGGTGGGGTATGTAAAGTGATCCAATCAAGTTGCTGTGTTTTCATCCCAGATAACGCTCCGACAGTCTACCAGGCCATTTCCAAACTGCATAAGATCTCCGAGTCTATTCACGTGGATAAAGGAGATTGGTCATTGATGGGGTGGTTCTGGGAGCTGATATCCGCCTGGGGATGGAAGACTCTGGTAGTCATTGGGATGATCTTAGCCATTCTTTTCCTGTCCTGTCTGTGTGTACAGTGTGCTCCTGCAATATGTGGCCTCTGTGCTACATTGTGTGTAAGGAAACCTGTATCAAGGGACGAGCTAGGTAATAGGATGATGCTACAGCAACATCTCAACGACTTTATGAATATAGACCTGGACTCAGATTAGCGTGAGTATAGGTTATTGCCTATGTAAGGGCAAAAGGAGGGTCTGTGGTACTGAAAATTCTGGACCCGTGTTATAAACATCGTCGTATCACAACGATTTTGGTATCAGCAGACCGAGAATGATTAGAATAGTATGCACAAGCATTGTATTCATATTCGGGTAACGAAATCACCCGAATATCAGAGTTTCCGTCCTGAACCCTCGGGTTCCATTTAAACGACAGCCATTTTGTGATTGCCCTCACATAGGCCAATGACTAATGCCGAAAACGAGTCTGAAGGACACGTACATCTTTGCTGACTCCTCTGTGACCTGGGCAAGCTGACTCCACTGCCTGAAGCCAAACCTGTTCGGCCAGTTTCTTTCCCAGTGGCCGAATGAGATTAGTATCAAGGCACAACACATCATAAAACCTTTCATCACACACAAACCATGCCTAATCTTACACGCACCTGTCCCTGTTTCTTTCTTTATGACTTGCTTTACAAGGAGGAGGTGCCTGTTTATATTGGGGGTCCATTGATATCTGATGAAAGTACTGAGCCTTGCCGGGTAATTGATTGAGGGCTGGACAAACTGAAATATGGGCTTGTCATCATAACCCTGCTATTTCTTTGTAGTGAAAATATGTGAATGGTCAACTGTAAAAAAAGGAATGTTTGCCCAAAGAATAATATTTTGTATAAAAGAGAAGGTTAGCTTTGCAAGAGCGGCAGTCTCCTGAGAATATACACCGTGTTGTACTTCTAGGATACCTGTTACTGGCTGCAGCCAATAAACAAGATCTTTGACTTCACCAAGAAGACTCTGTGTTTCTGTAGTCTGAAACAGGAAGGACTCGAAGTCTTAGGGTGTGTTCCCTGGCACCACTGGGTTCTGAAAAACCCAGTACTTCACTAGTGCCTCCTTGAGCCACATTAGCATTGTTTTTATTTTTTTGCTAATGTGGACCAGCGAGTCCAAAATCGCTGCACCAAATTTACAAAGCAGAACAATGCATGCATTGCACTACTTTGTAACCATTTGTGCTACATTATGCTTGTGCCAGACATAAAGTGTGCAAAGGGGGTGTTCCCCCATTAGGGGAAGGCAGAAAACAGTGCAAAGAAATCTTAGAGTTTTCTTTGGGTTATTTTTTTTGGCACTTTTAACACATGCTCAGAGCAGACGTTAAAAGGAGGTACACCATTATTTACAGTGGGTCTCAATGGGATTAGCAGGATTAGCTCCAAACTAGTGTGAAAAAAGATTGACACTAGTTCCTTAACTATCACCATGGCGCACCATATCTTAGATACGGTGCACACATGGTCGCATTAGGGGGCACTAAGGGGTGCAAGAAAAGTGGTGCTGCACTGCGTGCAGGGCCACTTTTCTTAAATCTGGCCCAGAGTTTCTTTCCATCTAGGGTGGTTCAATCTGAATAAAAAAAATGGAATAGAATGCAGCAAAGAGCCCCTATTCGCAAATGCAGGCAATTCAATCTCTTCACTCACACATACAATGCCCTACACAACATGGGGCCAGCACACCTTAACAGCTTCCTACACTTCCAGCAGCCACCTACGCTCCAGTCACTAGCACACATCCCCCACAGTCACGAAAACAAAACAGGTGATTGTTCGTTCTCCTCTACGGCAAATAAAACATGGAACAAACTTGTTGGAAAATGGCCCTCACTGAAGGGCCACCACAGACTTTTTGCCTTCCTCCTCCTCTTTTCCACAACCTCATTTTTGTTGGCCTCAGGATTCTGAAAACCTTACCACAGCTGACCAATGCTAGAGAGCATGTGCTCTTTACCAAAAACATGGTAACATTGGCTTATACCGATCTGGATTATTTAATTTACTTATAAATCCCTAGTAAAGTGCACTATATGTGCCCAGGGCCTTTAAATTGAATGCTACTTCTGGGCCTGCAGCACTGAGTGTGCCACCCCCTTAAGTAGCCTCTTAGCAATGTTTGAAAACCTGCTACTGCAAAGCCCATGGGTGCAGTTTTAAACTGCCATGTTGACCTGGTAGGTTACACCTCCTGCTGGACCCCTATCTACCTCTTTTAAACATATGTCATCCCTAAGCTAGGCCCCATGTGACTAACAGGGAAGGATGCAATGCACTTAAAATGCAGGACATGTACTTGTAAGTTTTATATGCTCTGTTAGTGATAAATTTCCAAATTTGTTTTACACTATCGCAAGGTCTATCCCTCTCATTGGATAACATTGGGATCTTGCCACGGTAGCTAGAGATGGGGAAATAACCTCATAAATAATAATAATGATTATATTTACTCATTTATCATTTTCATTTATGATTTGTTTTCTAGACAAAAAACACATGAAGGCGATTGGTACTATTTTCGAGACTGTTTTTTATAATTTCTTATTATTTATCATATTCATGTAATGGGGATTGTGCATCATAGTTCCTCTAGGTGACATTGAAATTTTTTATTTCCAGACACCCCTTATGAAGGGTCATGCGACCAGAACTGCATTGGGTCTTTTGAGCATTGCATCATGAAGAAACCAACATTCATCTTGTATAGGATTTGCTATTTGAGGACATCAAGTGGATGATGAGGCATTGAAGTGAAATTCACATATTTGTCACCGCCAGCATATGGAGTTGGTCCATTGGAAAAGTGCAGTCTGAGACACTGCACACAGCCTGACAGCACAGGTTCATAAGTCTCTACATTGTGAGAGAAGAAGTGCACAGTCAGAATGCAATGTTTTCCCGTCCACAAAAACGACATAATCAGGGCGCCTTGTAGGCTCATTTTGTATATCAGGCTTTGGCTTGCTGCATAAATCTGTGACATCAAGAGAGTCATGCTCAATATCATTACACATATCAGTTTCAGGCAAAGATAACAGAGTACTTGGGTTCAAAACTTGCCACCTTTTCAGTATGACATTACTAAATCCCAATGTTCTTTGCTCATATTTGGTGAGTCTGGCATTTCTAGTGTATTGGGTTTCATTTCTGGGAAGCAAAACCTCAACCGAGTGAGGGACTACAACAGTTAAAGAATGTCCCTTCACTATGCTTTCACATCTTTGTAGGCTTGCATCTACAGCTGCAACTGACTTAAGACAACCAGACAATGCAGCAGCTACAGGATCAAATGTGATAGCATTACCATATGTTTGTGTAAGCATTGAGAGAGCGCAGACCTCCCTCTCACTGGAAAACAGAGTACATTATTTTGAATAATTAAGCATTCTTAATGCTGGGGAACAACAGAGATTTTCTCTCAGCCGTAGAAAAGCTTTCATGCATTTGTTGTCCCAAGTAATCAAATCTGGCACATCTCTGTGGGTCAGCCTCATGGAAGGCTTTGCCATCAAGGAAAAGTTGGTAATCCACTGTCTACAGTAGCCAATAATTTCCCAAAACATTCTAACTTCTCTCTGTGTTGTGGAGGGCTAATTTGCAAAATATTTTCCACTCTTTGTTTTGAAACCTCTGTTCAATGATGTGGCCCAAATATTGGACTTCTCTTTGGCAATATTGCAACTTGTTTGGGACACTTTATGTCCATTCTCAGCTAAATGATTCAACAAGGCAATGGTATCTTCTTTACATGATTCGCTTGTCCCGTATGCCACTAGTATATCATCAATATACTGGACAAGATCTGAGTTGTGAGGCATGATCAATGTTTCCAGACTCTTCTTTAGAATTTGATTAAAAATAGAAGGACTTTCAGTATAACCTTGTAGACACAACACCATGCTAATACTTTCTCTTGAAACAGAAAGGAGAATGGAAACTGGAATAGAAAATAAAGTCTGACAAAGATCTCCAACTGTAAACCATTCAACTGTACACAGAATTTTGTAAAGTATGCAGGCTGGATTTGGACATAGCAACATGGAATCATAATCTGATTGACCCTTCTCAAGTATTGTACTATCTTATACTTTCCATTTGGTTTCTATAATCCCATAATTGATGAGATGCATGGACTCTCAATTATTTTCTCAACATGCCCTTTTGTAACATGTCCTCAATTATTGCAGTTATTCCTGCTATTGTCGCTGGGTTATTTAGATAAGGTGGTGTTCTTGGAAAAACTGCATTTGTTTTAACATGGCCTGGTTCTACACCTTTTATTAGTCTGAAATTCTTTCCTGTAAGATCCTTAACTTCAGGGTTTACTGTCTCTTTTAAATCTGGAGGTAAATTCTCCACAGTCAACAGTGGCTAAACTTTCTACTGTTTCTTCTTGTGCCGATTTAAACTCAATCACGTCATCATGGGTTAGAAATTATACCCCATTTGGTGCGCAATAAATAGTACAATTTAATTTACACAGTAGGTCTCTTCCCAAAAGTTTGCCAGAGCTAAGGTCACAAAAAACAACTTGATGGTTTTCCTCAAAAGGGCCCATTTGCACAGGAATCTCTTTTGAAATTGGGTTTGAAATCTGTCTGTTGATGCCACCTACAACTTGGGTCTTTTTCCCAACAGGGGTAGGTCTGGGACTTCTACTGTTCTCACAGTGGGACTGCTAATTTATGTGTCAATAAAAATTGACAGTTGCTGCCTGAGCTTGGTGGGCAGGTTACTCTGTCACAATGGTGACAGATATCCCATCCGCTGAAATACATCTAAATCTCATTCTATCCCATTCTATCCTATGGGTTTAGATTTCAGCGGATGGGGTATCTGTCACTGTTGTGATATAGTAACCCATCTCCTGAATTCTAAATCAGGTCCTTGGTGGCCATCAACTCTGCTTTCCACAAATGGTCCACTCTGGTCTACCTCTCAATCTCTAAAATCATCATTGTACAACATAGGAAGTTGCTGAACTGATTTAGCATTTGCACCATGCTTCAATTTACTCAGGGCAACTGATTTCTATTCAATCTTGTATAACTCATATTCTGTTGAACCACAGGTGATTGTGGAACTGGGACCATTTTAACTTGATTCTTCATTAGCACTTGTGCCTGTTGTGTGGGCACATTTTGCATCTGTATTTTCCTTCCTCCCTGCAATTGATTATTATGTATTCTATCTGGATTAAGTCTATACTCATGCTTCCAATAGCCCAACCTGTTGCAAAAATGATAAGTAGTCATTTTCTTCAGGGTTGCCACATCCACATGTGTGTTAAGATTAATTGGAGCTCCACAACCTCTACCCTGTGAGAAAACTATTCCTCATTGAACACCTTGCATTCCTGTTTGAAATCCAACTCCTTGAGTACCACCAGGAACACCAACACCTTGTACAACAACACTATTTCCCACAAATGACTGATTTTGATACCTTTCTGTGCTAATTGTGGCCAATATAAACTTTTGAAACTGTTCTCTAAGTTTCTGCTGCTTCACTGCCTGCTCATCAATGAAATAATTTGCACATTTCACCATCTCAAATAAAGATTTTGTCTGCCAACAAATCACATTTTGCTGTATATTCTATCTAATCTTGGGGCATTTAATGGCCTTTTTGCTTCTGCACCTGCACTCTGGCTTGAGCTGGAACTAGCATTTGGGCTTGAGCTAGTGCTTGTCTTTTTGCATTTTCAACCTTTAAACAACTTTTGACAGCTTCTTCAAACAATGGGGGAAAAATCCCTTGTAACAGATTTATTTCACCTGGAGATGACTGCATTGTGAAGAAAATTGTATTTCTTTTCCTAATGCTTGAATAGTTTGTGGAGGTGTCCAAACTACAATCTTATAATTTTGTGAAGTCAGAACAAATCTGTTTGCTGGTGTTCCCCCAGGAGCTTCTTGAGTTAATGAAATTGGGGCACAAACAATCTGGGCTGATACTGTCTGAGATGTAATCATTCTGATAATTTGAGCTGGAGTTGTTATTGCAAGAGTAGTAACAGCTGCAGGTATCACTGTCTGAACAGCTCTTACATGTGTTTGTATATTTTCAGAAATTAATTGTTGAGTAACAGGCTGTGTGATAACAGGCTGTGCCACAATGATCTGAGTCATAACTGGTTGTGTATATTGTTATTTGTGTCAGCACAGGCTGTGCAACAACAGTTGTACAGCTTGCAATTGTTCAGCAATATGAGACGCTTTCTGGTCAACAGGCCATGTAGCTACCATTACATTATTATTATTACTATTATTATTATTAATATTATTATTATTATTAGTGCCTGTACTTGTTTCGTGTCCCTCATATGGTGGAGGATGTCCAGCTCACAATTTCAACCCAAGAATCTGTTTCAGAATCTGTTTTTAATTGAGTCTTTATTTCTGTATTTCCCTTAATTTTTTTCCTTCTTGAGTTTTAATTTTTCTCTGACTGTTCATTTGTCTCTTTTATAATAGCAGCATATAATCTAGATTTTTCTATTATGTGTCTTTCATGTTCACGTTTATTCATGTTCATCCCAAACTTCATCTGAATAATATTGCATCTCATTTAATTTGCCTTTGGTATTTGTTTCTATCCCCTTCTTTTTCTGTTTTCTCCTAATCACCTAAAGCTTCAGGGGCCACATGTAGGTAGGTTCTAAATTGTGACTTGCAAATTGTGAGTTAGAGCGACTCGCAATTTGCGGGTCGCAAATTGGAATGTAGGATGGTGTCCCTGACAGAGCATAGGACCATAGGACCACTGCCTGCTCTGAAAAAATGTTTGCAGTTTCATTCACAACAGGGACCCCTTCCCATTTGCGAAAGAGTTACCACCCATTTCAAATGGGTGAGCACTGTGATTGCTTTGTGACCGCGTTTGCGGTCGCAAAGCAATCCTGCATTGCACTGCGACTCGCAATTAGGAAGGGGACACCCCTTCCAAATTGCAACTCGCAAACACGTTTTGCAATTCGGTAACCAGGTTACCGAATCACAAAACGGGTTTTGTGCATTGCAAAGTGCATTTTGTATGTCGCAAACAGTGAAAAACGCTGTTTGCGATGTGCAAAATGTTTCCTACATCTAGCCCCAAATTATGTGAGTCTGGGACATGGTTTAATTTCAGAAAGGATTTCTGTCCAAAATTCTCAAATTACTGCCATCTAGGAAAGCTCAATGGACCCTCTTTTACAATGATTTTGCACCAGTTTCTAATCCATACACATGTACGTAATCCATCCTCAATCATCATATAGTATGAAAGCATACCTTCAGGAGCTGCATCTTCACCCTCTCAAACAACAATAGTTACATTGCCTCTAAAATGATTTCGAATTGAATTCAACAAATTTGTAAACAACATAATACAAAGTTTTCAATGTTTTGTTTTCGTTCTGGGTATGTCAACTTTGTAAAAGCACTTCTTTCAATCACGTGGCTCAGCAATCAATCAACCAATAGCTGCGCGGCTCGCCACACAGCATAAACCAATGTCAGCACTGCGTTTACACCAACTGAACAATAGTAGCACAGCACAATATGACATAACAACTCACATCCTAAAGCAATTCACCCTCATTTACAATTTCTTCATGCACACATAAAACCTTATCTCTACAACTCTATGCAACATAAAATAAGTCTTTGTCTGCTTCTTTTAAAGAATACCAGGAGAACAATTCAACAACCAGAATTTTTGGTTTTTACACCTTCAAACTTTTCACTCAACAAGAGTTTTTCATGCACACCAGTGAAATCTCAACCAGGGAAAAATCACCTAATCAATGTAGTGTCACCTTTGTGCATAAGGTTCCAATAACACGGCATTCAATTGTGCCATTTCTGACTTCTCACAACCTGCACTTCAACTCATAAGCAGACAGGAATACTATAAATCAACTCTTATTTATCTCTGTACCTATCCCAGGATATTGGATTACTTCGTAATCTGATAACATCTTTATCTTCTTTGACAAAAGTGCATAAACATCATCAATTTAAAACATCAATAAGCAAATATTTTCAAACAATGTATAATTTACAATTCACAATTTATCATCACAATGTTTTCAATGAATAACCCTATTGACACTCACACCCAAATCTGAATTTTCACCACAAAGCAACCACTACTATCCGCAACCACTCCATAAACTGCACTCGTTAATCTGCGAACTTGGGCTTTGGGCCATTGGACATTTACCTAGTTTGGTCACTTTTGAATTGTGTAACCTCTTTTTTTTCCCTTTAACTAACTATCCCATTGCTAGAACTTGAAAATTGCCTTGTGAATAATAATAATTACATTATAATATGTATTTTATTTTATTTTATTATAATATAATATATATTATGTTGCATTTCCTCAGTATTGCTGGACACCAGGTGAAGGACCTTTGAGGTGTTTAATGAGAAATAGAAGTTGCAATCAAAACATTAATAGATTTCAATTTTATAAGGATATTTATATTAAGAGTTAATAAGGAGAGGTTTGTAAAAGATTAGGGCCCTCATTACGACTTTGGCGGTCTTTTTAAAAGACCGCCGAAGCTGCGTGCGCCCACATACAGCCAGTGGTATGCTTGGCGCCCTACTATGACATTTCAGCTGGGCCAGAGGACGGAAACAGCGTTTCCGCTTGTGGCCCAGTGGAGATGTCACCACAACATTGATGTTACTCAGAGGAAGAGGTGGTTGATGCCACCGTAGCACATCCGAAACTTAATACCAATTAGTCTTTAAAGTACAAGAAGCAAAAAAACGATGAATGGTGCAATCCTGGTCGAAAAAAAACCAACCACCAAGGGTTTCAAAGGTACACAAATCCACAGGCGGACCTAGGACTAGGACACGTCTATGGCATGTGCTGTAGAGACAAGATGCGAAAGAAAAAAGCACAACCAGGGCACTCCCAGGTCAATAAAGTATCCGTATGAATCCAGTTGATTTTTAATGTTTATTTCGTCAGCAAGACTTGTAATGGTTCAATGAGTGAACAAGTCCATACATGTCATAAAAGAACAACAGCCAACACGTGTTTCGTCCTATTTGGACTTTTTCAAGGCTGAAAACAAAATAATAAGGGAGCTATTTTACTCAAAAAATACATACACAGAAGTATAACAGAATGTGGATACGATTTATACAAAAGAAAAACAGGACTGTGTAACCATGACGCACATCCCTCTAAGCAATGTGCATGCATACTCACTATGGAATATTCATTACTAGAAGAGAAAATATATATACGCATATATTTACATAAAGTAAAAGTGTCATGCTAATATTAAGGTTGATAGAAAAGAGCAAGAAGGTGGTGGGAATTCATACACAGAGTCACCGCATGAGTATTAATAACCATTATTGCAAGCATAAGTACAAGAGAGGTGAAAAAGTGCACTAATTATATGGCGAGTGGGAAATACCAATATCCAAGATGCGCAAAGAATTTTTTTTTTTAATAAAAGAGAAATCTAGGTTACTAAAAGAAACACAAATATACCTCAGCAATAGTAGTCGCGGAAGCATATAGAACAGAAAACATTATTCAAAATATAGTAGCAAGTCGTGCCATCCTAGGTCTAAGTACGAGACCTAACAAAGAGAAACAGAAAACCATGAAAAACACCAAACACGTAGTCTAACCCATTAATGCCAAAATATCCCGAGGTAGCCAAAATAGTAAATAAGACATACCCGGATTAACCTGGGAGTGCCCTGGTTGTGCTTTTTTCTTTCGCACCACAACATTGATGCTGGCTCGTAATCGAGCCCAGCGGCAATGTTGAGTTGCATTGGGTGCAGCAGCACCAGTCGCGTATTCCACTGCCCGTAATTCGGGCAGAGGAATGCACAATGGGAGTGCTCAGGGGGCCCTGAAGTGCCCATGGCAAGTGCATGGGCACTGCAGGGGTCCCCAGGGCCCCTCCGAGTCTCCCCTACCGCCACCCTATCCGTGGTGTTTACCGCCATGGACAGGCTGGTGGATGAGGACTCGTAATTACAACTGCCGGGACCACCAGGCTGCAGGCTGGCGGCAGCCTGGCGGCTGCCTGGCGCTATTGGCGTTATTACTGTTGCGGGTCCCCCACAGTCATAATGTGGCGGTAAGTACCGCCAGCCTGTTGGCGGTACTACCGCCACGGTATCGCCACCTGCCAGGGTCATAATCACCCCCTAAGTATTTTGTTTTCATTTTTTTTCTTTCTTAGTTTCTCATCTTTATTGACAGAATCAAAATTGCTTTTTAGTGCAAAACAAGTTTCAGGCAAAAAGTCTTGGATTGAATCTAAGGCCCAGATTTAAAAGAAATCTACGGAGGGTGGCGCTGCACCAAATTTGGCAGCTCCACGCTTCATCATTTTCAAAATGCAAGGATGCTCTTTATTCATAAGAATATAGTGCATCACTGTGTTTCCCCCTACGCAGCCGCAAAATTTGCTGCTGAGTCCCAATGCTGCCACCCTTGCGCCATAGTGCAAGGATGGCTTTTGTTATAACCTACTGTAATTTAAGTATATATACATATAGATTATTGTAACCTGTAACATAGTTATCCTTATTGGATATCAAAATGTTTTAGCCACTTAATCAGCATATTTATCTCGTATGTGCATAGTATGGTCTCATACTTGTATTAGTGGTACATTTCGAGTAGCTCCTAAGAACGTTGGGCATTGGAATGCCCTGGAGCTTGCCTTAGAATGTTGGTAAGGTACTATTTCGTTCTGGAGTTGGTAAGACGATGTGTGAGGAATTTCTGGATTAAACTGGTGAATTCTACTGAGCTGTGCTTTGCTCCTTCTTTATTTATGGTGCTAACTCATGGATTACAACATCTTTAATGGCGACGAGGATGGGATGATGTGCAGGGGGCAGTGAAACTCCTTACCCCTGATTACCTTTATCGTCTTCGTGGGACACCCAAGAACTCCAGCGTGTAGGCTAGGCGCTTCTCTTCCTACGTTGCTGTCCTTGGCGATTCTGGTGACTTGATGCAGTTGGGCCATGCCATTTTCTGCCCTGTACAGGATTTCAGAGGAGGCGCCCATCGTGTGCGCTGCTGCGAGGGAGAAGTACGTCCCGAATTGAGGTTCTTCAATTCCCTCAACTCTTCAAGATTTAACAAGGAAGTTTGCGTGTACTGCTCTTTCCCAAGGTACAGTCAGGGAAGGGAGTGTAATTCCGGGTAGGCGGAGCCCTTATTTCCCGGTGCCGTGTTCCAGCGTCACGCTACCAGTGCGTGTCAAGTATTGTGAGGAAAGATGTGCGACCCCAGGCACAGACTCCTCACTTAAGGCCAGTATTGACGCGGAGCCTTGCGTCAGGGATCTAGGCAGTTTCCACACACATTCTGTTCGGTGTGGTGAGAGCGTGCAACGTCTTTGGCAGGCTGAAGGAGAAGCGTAGCTCCATTGGAAGAGGTACTTTTTGTTTTTTCTTATTGTGAGTATACTGAGGATCCGTTTTGGTGCAGTATCCACGGGAAGCCCTGCGAAGTCACCACACGTTTTCAGTGGCGGTGTGGTGAGAGATTGCACGTATTCCCCTGAAACTGCAGGTGACGTAAAAAACGGTCTGCTAATTTCAGTTACCCCTCATTGAACTTTGGGGGATTGGACGACCGTTAGCATCTTACACTATGGCGGCAGCTGGCATGTCACAGCCCCCTCCATTCTTGAATGAAATTGGTGAACCTACCTTATCTTGAAAGGAGTGGGAAAAATTGTTTGAATCTTATTTGATAGCAATTGGAGGGGAAAAATTCTCGGCGTTGAGAAAGCAGTATATTCTCTTGCATAATCTGGGAGTACATAGGCGAAAAGTGTATGAGAATTTAACAGACCCTGACGATGAAGAGGAGGATGAGGGGGATGGTTTAAATTATTACAAAAAAACAGTCAGAAAATTAGAAAATCATTTTGGGCACAAAGTCAATGTAGTCCTTGAAAGACATACATTTTGCAGTAGGACACAAGGTAAGGCTGAAAAAGTATCCAGTTATGTTGCGTGATTGAGGGGTCTGGCCAACACCTGTGAATTTGGTCACCTTGAGGACTCTCTAATCCGTGACCAGCTAGTAAGATGTACCAATAATCTGAAAGTTCAGGAAAAATTGTTAGTTCACAATCTGACCCTGAGAGAGGCGGTGGATATAGCAAACGATATGGAACACATGGCAGAGTGCATGAAACTAATTGAACATACCACTTGGGTTGAAGAGGTTAAGGAGGTTAAGGTGTGTTCAAAACAAGAGAATACGGTACTTAATCAAGAAGAAGACTGTAAACTGTATAAAGTTTCTCTCAAGAAAAATACCGTAAGTAACATGGATGGGGTTAAGAGTAAGTGTTTTAGGTAATGGTAACAGCAGACATCTGGCCAATAATCCTAAGTGTCCGGCTCGCAACTGCGTATGTCGGAAGTGCGGTGCTAGGGGACATTATGCGAGGCTGTGCAAGAATGAGAGGGGTGAATGTAATGAGAATTTTTTTTTACATATAATTGAAGAGACCCAAGATATAAAGAACAAGTTTGTGCTTTAATTGAAGGACATGGTTGAGAGTGGACGGGGGTACTTTATACCCTATGTGTGATCTTGAGCTGGATGGTATGTGTGTAAGGGTATTTGCTGACTCTTGTTCTCCGTTTACTTTTAGGGATTACAGTGTATTTGAAAAGAATTTAAAAAATAAGGGGTATAAACTGCAACCTGAGGACATCTCTCCGGGTGGTTACAATAATGATCCTATACCTCTAATGGGTATGCTAAGTCTTCAAATAACCTTTAAGGGTCGTCTTACTAAAGGGAAAGTGTATTTTACAAACAAGGGTTCCAATCTCTTAGGGTGGAAACATTAAAGGGAATTAGGAATCAAACTTGACCCTAACAATGAAGAACCTGTACTACCGGTGGGTGAATCTAGATGTGGTGTGAGTGTAAGTGAGGAATTCCCTGATTTGTTTGAAGACACATTGGGGTTGCTGAGGGACTACCAACATAAAATAAAGGTGAAGGAGAATGCTATTCTGATAGTCCATAAGGTCGGACCGATTCCTTACTTAATGCAGGAATTTTTGAAACAAGAGTTGAACAAGCTGGAAGAGCTAGAGGTCATAGAACCCATTGAAAGTTCACTATGGTTGGGCCCCATTGTAGTCACCAGTAAATTGTCAGGAAGAGGTATACGTTTATGTGTTGACCTTAGGGACCTTAATGATAGCATATGGGTGGATAGATTTCCCCTAACCAGGATCAATGAGATGTTGAGCACCATGGGTCCAGCCAAATACTTCAGCGTGATAGACTTGTCCTCAACATACCACCAAGTAGAGCTTCATCTTTCCTCTCGTTCCCTCACCTCCTTCATCACCCCATATGGAGCGTTCAGATTTAGCAGAATACCTTTTGGCTTAGCCTCGGCGGCGGCTGTTTTTCAGCGTATCATGCAAAGTATATTGCATGGAATACACCAGGTAATGTGTTTCCAGGACGATATTCTCATAAATGGTGTTACTGAGAGCGAGCATGACACCACCTTGTGGAAGGTGTTTACGGTGCTGGAACGTCCTGGCATGACTATTCGTAGAGATAAATGTCAAAGTGGTGTGGAGTCAGTTGAATATTTAGGCCATAAAATCACAAAGGATGGGGTAGAGCCTAAACGTGATCTGGTTGTAGCTGTGAAAGAGGCACCTGCACCCACCAATAAGCAGGAACTCAAATCCTTTCTAGGGTTAGCTGAGTACATGGAAACGTTTGTGCATAACTTTGCCGAGATCACAGCTCCTATGAGAACATTGTTAAAGAAAAATGTCCCATTTGAATGGAATATGGATTGCCAGGAGGCTTTTGGCAAGGTGAAGGAGGCTATTGTTAATTCTCCCAATTTGGGAAAATTTGATTTCAAGAAGAAAACGTTGGTCACTACTGATGCCAGTAGGAAGGGTCTTGGAGCTACCCTTTCCCAAGTCATAGAAGGACAGGAAAGGATCATAGCATTAGCATCCAGGTCACTAGCTGCAGCAGAGGTTAACTATTCCACCATAGAGAGAGAAATGCTGGCATGTTATTGGGCCATCAACCATTTTAACTTCTTCTTATGGGGTCTACCCTTCACCATCAGAACTGATCACAAACCCCTCACCAGTGTGTTCACCACCAAGGGAAGAGAACATGCCACCCCACGTTTTGCCAAGTGGATTTTAGGGTTGGAGGGGTATAATTTTGGGGTGGAGTATGTTCCTGGCAAAAATAGTATTGCAGCTGATTTTCTATCCAGATCACAGAGGGTGGGAGAAAAGGAGGAGGAGAGTGACACTCTTGAACCAGTACTACACGTAGAACTGGCTGGCCTTACCAGAGATGAATGGGTAGAAAAAAACACAAATGACCAAGTATTAAGATTGCTTAGGGAAAAAATAGTCAAAGGTTGGCCAGAGAGATCTAGGTACCTGGAAGAGGAACTCAGAGGGTATTGGGAAGTGAGGTCAGAACTCCACATATCTGAAGATATGGTGATGAGGGGTGAGAGAATCATACCTCCATGTGAATTGTGGAACAAACAAGTGGGTCTAGCTCACGAAGGGCATCTAGGAAGGAGCCTTACCAAGAGTAGACTCCGAGCATCACATTGGTTTCCCACCATGGATAGGTTGGTGGAGGACGCAGTGAGGGACTGCGTCATTTGTGCCATGAGCGACAAGACTAACGTTACAAGAAAGGCTCAATTGTCCCCTATTTCTGTCCCACTTAAACCATGGGACAAGTTGGGATTGGACATTTTAGGACCCATGTCTCAAATAGGTGTCAAAGGCAGATTCATATTTGTGTTGGTGGACTACCACTCACACTGGATGATGTTCAAAATAGTGAATCAGGTGACTACCCAAGATGCTATTGACTTCCTACTTGAGGCATTCAAGAGGGAAGGCATACCCAGCACCTTAGTGACTGACAATGGTGTGCAATTCACCTCAGAATCCATGAGAGAGTTTTTGATGAAGTGTAGTGTACACCATTTTAGAATGGCATTATACAACCCCTTGCAAATGGTCTAGTTAAGAGTTCTAGTTTATAGTTTATAGATTTGTAGAGCGCATGGCTACCCGGGGGCATCCCAGCGCTAAAGTACACCATGAATGTCGGAAGAGCCAGGGGAAGCAGATTAACTGGGAAAGAGAATGGTTTTCAACTTCCTCCTAAAGAGAAGTTCAGAGGATTCCTGACAGTATTCAAAGAACGAATTACCTCCCCATGATCTCTTGACTGAAGGGATGTAAACCTGTCGAGAAGAACGAGATCCAAGAGGTCTAAGGGGTGAGTAAAGAAAGATCCGTTTTCTAAGGAAAAGGGGACCCTTATTGTGTAAGGCTCTGTGAACAAGACACAGAGCTTTAAACTGAATGCGCTGCTTAATCAGGAGCCAATGAAGAGCTGCAAGTGCTGGTTTAGCGGAAAGATGCCTTGGGGTATTCATGAGAAGTCTAGCTGCCGCGTTCTGCGTAACCTGCAGCCTCTTTATTACATAATCTAGAGAACTAAGATATAGAGAGCTCTCGTAGTCCAGGCGGGAGAGAACTAGGGCTTGTACAAGAATTCTTCTGGCAGCGAATGGCAGAAGTCCAAGAATCTTCCTGACACTTCTAATTAAGCCGAAGCAGATCGAGGAGATTCTTTTAGCTTGTGGCTCCATAGTTAAGCGTGGGTCAAGCAGAAAGCCGAGGCTTTTTACTTGTGTTATTGGAGGAGGCAGGCTGTTAAAAGCCTCAGAGTACATAGTCAGAGGGGCGGTAGGGGCGCCATTACCTATAATCATAATCTCTGATTTGCTGTCATTAAATTGCAGTTTCGACAGGGTCATCCAGTCCCCAATATCTTTCATGCAGTCGGCCAGGTTGGCAGAGGGGGAGTCCCTACTACTAGAGAGGGAAACCACCAATTGCGTGTCATCAGCATAAGTGACCATAGAGAGTTTAGAAGGAGCGACTACTGTGGCCAAGGATGACAGATAGATGTTAAACAAGGTGGGGCTTAAAGATGAACCCTGCGGGACTACACAAGATAGAGACCTGACGTCAGACAAAAAAGAGCGATCCAAGACTTGAAAGGATCTTCCCGTGAGGAAGGAGGAGAGCCAGGCAAGGGCTGGACCTCCTAACCCTATCTTGGAAAGTCTATCAAGGAGAAGAGTATGATCGACAGTGTCAAATGCTGCACTAAGATCAAGGAGGATAATAGCAGCATGACCACCTTGATCTAGAAGTTGCTGAGCAGATTCAGTTACAGTAAGGAGTGCCGATTCTGTACTGTGATGGGTTCTGAAACCCATTTGAGAAGGATGTAAATGATCGTGGCTCTCAAGATGCCTGGTCAATTGCAGGTTCACATGCTTCTCCAGAATTTTTGCCAATATAGGAAGAAGGGCAATGGGTCAATAATTATCCAAGACAGAGGGATCCAGCTTAGGTTTTTTTAAGAGAGGCTTAATGATTGCATGTTTGTGGGAACTGGGAAGAATACCAGCGGACAAGGAATTATTAAGTATTCCTGTCAAAGGACCAACAACAATATCTGCTGCCTTCAAAAGAATAGAAGGAGGGGCCGGGTCCAAGGGAGAACGCGATTTGATATTAGCAAGAAAATTCCCAATCAGAGTACCTGTGAGTGGGGAAAAATTGGTTAACTGGGTCACACCCGTAGGAGAATTCATCTCCTGCCTCATGAGATTATTCTGAGAGGGAGGAAAACCGGAGTATATCTTGTTAATCTTGTCTTGAAAGTGAGCCGCTAATACATTACTATGCATAATAGAAGCTTCCACCGAAGAGGGCGGCATAGGGGGTATAGTGAGCTCCTTAAAGATCTGAAAGATTTATTTCTGAGAAGTGGACGAGTTCTCTATTCTACTGCTGTAATATAGAGCTTGTGTTGTCTTAATATTATGATGGTAAGATCTAATAGCTGATCTATAGGCTTCTTTAGCAGAAGGATTATAATCTTTTCTCCAAATTCTCTCAAATTTTTTACAGTTCTTTCTAAGGTCCAATAGAGAAGACGAAAACCAGGGACTAGACTTTTGAGCAGGTTTTTTCACCCTCAGTTTGCTGAGTTTAAAGAGGTAGAAATCCATTTGTTAAACAGGTCCACCGTATTAATGGAGGCATGGTAACTGGCTAAGGGAGAAGCACAGAGTGCCATATGCCAAGTGCTAGGTACCAACTTCGACCAAGCACGACCCATTGTGGTGTACCTGGGCTGTGTCTCTCTAGAAGCATCATAGGGAAACGTAAGTGACACTAAATAGTGATCGGTCCAGGGTAGAGGTAGAGAGGAGGAGAAGGTAAGATTAGGGATATTACTAAAAAAAAGGTCTAAAGTATGGCCTTTCGTGTGAGTTGGACCAGTAACATGCTGGTCCATACCCATAGAGGTAAAAGAGGCTAATAATGATTTAGCCGATAGACAGTTAGGATTGTCTAGGTGGATATTAAAATCGCCGAGGACGGTTAAGTTAGAAGCCTTCCCAATAGAACTGGCCACTGCCTCCGGGATAACTTCTAAAAAGACTCCACACGGGTCGGGGGCGATAGAGAAGGATTCCTGAGAAAGTATAAGTAGACGACAAGTGCAGAGAGAAGAACATACTTTCACATCCTGGAATTTCCAGTAGGAATGGGAATGTTGAGCATTTAATGGAGATTTTGTGAATAATAGCTATACCGCCACCTCTCATATGAAGTCTGTCTAAATGAACTATAGAATAGTTAGGGGGTAAGGTACTGCATAAATCTGCTGAAGAATCTCCATTCAGCCAGGTTTCAGTGAGAAACAAGGCATCTGGTGATAGCTCTTCAAGGAGCATGTGAATATGTAAGGAGTGTGCCGCTAGGGAGCGGCAGTTAAGCAGTAATAGCTTACCTAATTGATGGGAGGAGGTATTAGAAGGCGAGATGAAATTGGGAGCCCAAGAACAACTAGAACAGGGGGGACACACAGACGACTGGTTAGGCCCTACAGGAGTGGAACACATCTGGGTGTTTCTAAAAGCATAAATATGAGAAGCTGAATACCTAAAACGAGCAGCATCTCTGGGCCCTGGGCTCGTCAGGGTGCGGATGGGCGCAGACGGGCTTGCCTTAGGCGCGCCCGCTGAGCGCGTCCTCTGCGCGGCCGGTGGCCGCCCACGTTTAAAAAGAGCATGGGGGCGGCCTGACCTGGCTCCAGCACCAACAACTAGACTGGCAACCAAGATGGCAGCCGGAGAATGGCACCTTAATGGCTGCCGATTAAAAAGTAAAAGGAGATGCACCAGGTGCCCCCAAAACCAGGCACCGGTGCAGGAAAAGAGAGTAAAAACCAGAAAACTGATATTTATAAAAGTAGCACCCCTGAGGACTGAAAAAACTGAGTCCTTTGGTTAAAAGTTCCCAACAGCAGATCGACCCACAGTAAAAAGAGTAAAAATACTAAATAGCAGAAAGAGGCGTTAAACTTATTTTAAACTGTTAAATCTCTAAAAGGCAATAAGGCTGAAATAGGATAGCCGTTCCGAAAAAGCAGAGTGTACTTACTGGTGCCGGTGGCTGCCCACGTTTAAAAAGAGCATGGGGGAGGCCTGACCTGGCTCCAGCACCAACAACTAGACGGGCAACCAAGATGGCTGCCGGAGAATGGCACCTTAATGGCTGCCGAATAAAAAGTAAAAGGAGAAGCACCAGGTGCCCCCAAACCGGACACCGGTGCAGAAAAAGAGAGTAAAAACCACAAAACCAATATTTATAAAAGTAGCACTCCTGAGGACTGAAAAAACTGAGTCCTTTTGTTAAAAGTTCACAACAGCAGATCGACCCACAGTAAAAAGAGTAAAAATACTACATAGCAGAAAGAGGCTTTATAACTTATTTTCAACTTAAACTGTTAAATCTCTAAATGGCAATAAGGCTGAAATAGGATAGCCGTTCCAAAAATGCAGAGTGTACTTACTGGTGACGGTGGCTGCCCATGTTTAAAAAGAGCATGGGGGAGGCCTGACCTGGCTCCAGCACCAACAACTAGACCGGCAACCAAGATGGCTGCCGGAGAATGGCACCTTAATGGCTGCCGAATAAAAAGTAAAAGGAGATGCACCAGGTGCCCCCAAAACCAGGCACCGGTGCAGAAAAAGAGAGTAAAAACCACAAAACCAATATTTATAAAAGTAGCACCCCTGAGGACTGAAAAAACTGAGTCCTTTGGTTAAAAGTTCACAACAACAGATCGACCCACTGTAAAAAGAGTAAAAATTCAAAATAGCAGAAAGAGGCTTTAAACTTATTTTAAACTGTTAAATCTCTAAAAGGCAATAAGGCTGAAATAGGATAGCTGTTCCAAAAATGCAGAGTGTACTTACTGGTGCCGGTGGCTGCCCACGTTTAAAAAGAGCATGGGGGAGGCCTGACCTGGCTCCAGCACCAACAACTAGACCAGCAACCAAGATGGCTGCCGGAGAATGGCACCTTAATGGCTGCCGAATAAAAAGTAAAAGGAGATGCACCAGGTGCCCCCAAAACTGGGCACCGGTGCAGAAAAAGAGAGTAAAAACCAGAAAACCAATATTTATAAAAGTAGCACCCCTGAGGACTGAAAAAACTGAGTCCTTTGGTTAAAAGTTCCCAACAGCAGATCGACCCACAGTAAAAAGAGTAAAAATACTAAATAGCAGAAAGAGGCTTTAGAACTTATTTTAAATTGTTAAATCTCTAAAAGGCAATAAGGCTGAAATAGGATAGCCGTTCCAAAAATGCAGAGTGTACTTACTGGTGCCGGTGGCTGCCCACGTTTAAAAAGAGCATGGGGGAGGCCTCACCTGGCTCCAGCACCAACAACTAGACCGGCAACCAAGATGGCTGCCCGAGAATGGCACCTTAATGGCTGCCAAATAAAAATTAAAAGGAGATGCACCAGGTGCCCCCGAAACCGGGCACTGGTGCAGAAAAAGAGAGTAAAAACCAGAAAACCAATATTTATAAAAGTAGCACCCCTGAGGACTGAAAAAACGGAGTCCTTTGGTTAAAAGTTCCCAACAGCAGATCGACCCACAGTAAAAAGAGTAAAAATACTAAATAGCAGAAATAGGCTTTATAACTTATTTTAAACTGTTAAATCTCTAAAAGGCAATAAGGCTGAAATAGGATAGCCGTTCCAAAAATGCAGAGTGTACTTTGAGAGTACAACAGGATGATTAAGGAGTGTTTGCAGATGGCATCAGCATGCCAGGTACCAGGTGAAATAGCTCTTAAGCAGATGTTGTGGTCGTATCATACCACACTGAACTTAGTTACGGGAAATTCCCCATTCCTCTCACTTAAAGGAAGGCACCCGGGTACCAAGCTTAATCTTAACTGGCTGAAGGGAGGGGAACCACATGGCATGCAGCGTGAGGAGACTGCTGCTAATATCAGGCAACACCAAGAGAAATACAGAAGGTTGTATGATGATAGTTTTGGCACCAAGAAGAGACTATGGAGGGTGGGCAATGGGTTAAAGTTAAGCTTCCCAAACCCACCAGAAGAGATGACAGCAGGTTTTCCCAAACAAAGAGGATCATTAAGGTGCAAAAGAATGTTGTAACGCTGGAAGATGCAGGGTATGGAGTATGGACAGAATTTCCTGTGGCGAGGAACCAACTGGTAGGACCAGACAAGAATATGACGAGAAAACTGAAGATTTGCTGGAGTACCGCACCCAGAACAGACATGCCAGGATCACAAAGCATCCAACATGGCACAAAGACTTTGTTTTTGAAGATTAAGGAAGGGAGATAGGTTATCACCTACTGTAATTTATGTATATATACATATAGATTACTGTAACATAGTTATCGTTATTGGATATCACAATGTTTTAGCCACTTAATCAGCATATTTATCTTGTATGTGCATAGTATGGTCTCATACTTGTATTAGTGGTACATGCTGAGTAGCTCCTAAGAATGTTGGGCATTGGAATGCCCTGGAGCTTGCCTTAGAATGTTGGTAAGGTACTATTTCGTTCTTGAGTTGGTAAGACGATGTGTGAGTAGTTTCTGGATTAAACTGGTGAATTCTACTGAGCTGCGCTTTGCTCCTTCTTTATTTATGGCGCTTACTCATGGATTACAACAGCTTTGTTGAGGGGGAGATTTTTTTTGTGCAAGAAGGGAAACCATCATGAACAAAAACAAACTTCAATGGTGATTTGCTCTTTTGAGGTGTGCTGCAGAATGCAGCACACATAGAATGAGTAATAAATGTGGAGAAATAAAACAAAATCTCCTTGTTGCGCCATGCTAACACCACCCCTGGGGTTGTGTTAGATTTTGGTGCTGCCAAAGATTTACAAAAACTTCTAAATCTGAGGCACCGTAAAAATGCAAAAGATGTTGCTGTGGCATGCCCACAGCAAAAGCCATTGCACGCCCCTTCCATGCAAATGCTGTGTGTGAAGGGGCTGTATTTACAATGTGGCATTAAGCCACAAAAAGTGGCTTGATGGCACCTTGTAAATACTGCGGAGTGCATTGTGCCACCAGAGCGTCACTAAAATTGACGCTCCGGTGGCAATAGGTCTTTGTAAATCTGGCCCTAAGTGTCCAAAATAAAGCAGCTCAAAGTGAGTCTGAATAGCATCTCAGACAGCATCTGCGAGAGAACAAAGTATCATAATGGAGGTGTGATTTGCTGCTGAATGCCCGTAAGGCTAAAAAACATTCTGAAAAATAAAACGCTCCCTAGTGGACAAAAATCTCAATTACTCTAGGAACACATATTTTTAAGCACACAATTTTTAAACTTGGATCTTCTATCTTCATCTCCACCACTTGCTCAGCCAATCAAAAATGATGTCTTCATGAGAACATGATGGTTTCTGTCAACTAATCTTTCTAGCAAAACAGCTAAGAAACATTTACATTCAATTTGTTCTAACATTGCAACTCAATTATTTACGAATGTCGGTTCCCAACCGCTCAAGAAATAGGAGAGAAAAAGTTCATGGCTGTTGTAATGCATTTTCAAAACATCATCTACTCTCTCCTACCCTTCTTTCTATCCATTTTATTAATAAATAAATAAAAAATTGATATTGTGAACAATGCTATTCATTAGATGAACTTATGAACAAGTGAAGGTTGAAACAATTATACATTTCATGGTATGGTTCATTGTTAATGTTGCTACACAAATTCTTACAGTTATACATAATACATTTTGAACTAGGATAATTATGACAAATCATGTAAAATATATGCTCATTTGAGACTGCAACTATTGCTACTTCATGTTTTCAGCTACTGGACTGTACAGAAGAGAAATTAATGCATTTCTTCTCATTTTTAGGCATACATAAATTTCTATACATTTAATTTTCTACATATCCTTTTTGTTAATAAGAAAACACTATTCATGATCTTGTAAGTGTAACTCCCATATTTGGAAGAGATAAGCTTGTCAGGTTTGGTGTCTCTGAACTCACAGTCTAAAATCATAACTTATGGTGAAGTTGGATTTTAACGTGCAGTTCCGACAATGCCACTTTTAGCAAGTGGATATTTTATTAATGTAGCCATTTGGTACTTGCTGCCTGTCTCCAATGCACATCTGGGTGGGGTGACAGCTATATTTGTGTATTCCCTCCAGATAGCCACACACAAAGGGAGCTTAGGTGTGACTGATAAGCCATCAACATCCTGATGGGCCATCCGGGGCACAATAAGATGGAGGGGCTGACACACCTGAAAGGGTAGAGTCCTGCCACAGGCAAAGAGCTGCATACTCCCTGTAGTGCATCTGGAGCCAGAGCAGGAAGAGACGGCCTCTGGGCATTTCAAAGACCCTTCTTTGAAGTCTGCACCACTTCAAGGGCATAATTGGATATAAGTACTAGATCTCTGACCACCGACTAAAAACACTTCTGGAACTGTGGATTCTCTGCCAGGAAGAAGGACTGCTGTGCTGCTACAAGGACTGGTACTATGCTGAGCTGCTGTTCTTCTGTAATCCTGCTTTGCTGAGCTGACCTGTGACCTCATGCCCAGGAGTGGGAAGAAATGGACCTGCATCTCTTCATCCCAGAACCAAAGTGACTTGAAGGGCTAGCTGGCTTAAATCTTGTTCCTCTGACATTTCAGGGACACAAGAGTTCCAACACATCTGCTACAGCTCCTGGACCCCTCTTGAACCACCTTCTGAACCCACAAGAGGCCCCCCTCGAGTCCTGGGTCCTTAAAAGTGGTTTTGTGGCTTCTGAAGTCAAGCTTTTGTGCTATTTGTGACTGTAAATGGGCTGGCTCACACATAAAATAAGCACAAAACTTTTGTCTCCTTGCACAGTCAGCATCGCTGCTCGCAGCCATGAGGCTCCAGTGTGCCCATCCAATGTGCCTAGTAAGTACAAATTTTGTCCAAGAAGGGGGAAGTATAAACCTAGACTCCCACGGTAAACAAATGATAATTCTTTTCAATTTTGTATTTTAAGTTGATGGGCATTTTATTTATTTATCAACATCTTTAACAACTTTAACAACATCCAATATGACCTCTATATACAGGTAAACTAGAACATAATTCATAGGTGCTCTAAAAATAACAACACAGTGAAAGTGAATATTGTGATAAAAAAGTGCTAGTGTTATGCAAAATATATACAAAAATGTGGTTGAAGAACGAATGGTGCACTTCAAAAGAATTCTTTCAATCCAGGAATCTTGAAGTCACTTTATTATTTATACAATAATCCACATTGATCATTTGTGTAGACGTTTCGACCCTTATGAAGACATAAATCAGAAATGGGTCATCATCAAGACTGGGGATTCCTCTGAATTATTAGCACCTAGAGACAAGGGGAATTATATTATAATCCTGCCAAGATATTTTGAATTTTAATTTGTTTGCCTTTATATAATAGGAGGGGCAATGGACCACTGACCTATATTGTTCAAGGTCATCTAATGCAATAATCCCAGTATATTTCTTCTGTGAGGTTATCAACAATGTTTATCCTTTTCCTAATAAGAGGAAAAAGGAAAAAATAAATAATTAAACAGGCCTATTAGGTCCTATATTTTGGCATTGCTGAGAAATTTTCTCAGGCAGTGGTAGCAAGTATTACTTTCTTTTAAGCAAATACTAACCTTCTTTGGGATAATATGTATAGTGAAATCAACAGAATGAAAATATATCTGAAGGTCTAATTATTGTTAATATCTTATTGTAGACTTACATCAATCCAAGATTTGAAGAAAATTATTCTCTTCTTAGGGGTGCCCATGAAAGAAGGGAGATGTTCTGATTAGCATCAAATTGTCTGTCTTACACTTTGCTGCCGTAACGAAGTGTAACTTTAGAGCTTAAATTCCCTGAAAGAAAATAAAATAAGTATAATCCAAAATGTATCTCTATGACCTACAAAGCAGATTGGAAAAAAGACATTTGGTCTTGAACTTACTTCCTTTCATATACGACCGGCACGCTGCAGGACACTAATTAATGTTCTGGGAGAGGGTCGGCAAACCCGCCGTTTAAATAAGCGGCAGTCATACATGGCATTTACGTCGCCACTCTGACGGTTCCCTTTCTGGTCCGCAAAACGAACTGCAATAGAAATACAAAGCAGTCGTGTATAGCGCTGATGTCGCCGCTCTCGAGTTCCTCTTTCTGGTCCCCATTTAGAAAGTGCATAATAATATAGCCGTGATTGAATTATGTGTACATCAGGATATGATAGTGAATTTAATAAAATGTATCTATTTTGGGTCCACAATTTTTTTGAAGACTGCCATTGTTGATGGCAAGTGTATTTTAAAAAGGTTATTGCCGTTTCCCTTGTGGTCCAATTAAGTTTTCCACATGCCTGATTTGAGTGAAAGGCGGTTCTATTTTAGCATTTAGGCTGCTATTGGCCTGGTTTTCACTACGGCCCGCCTAAAATTTCTAATTATCAAATTTGTATCGAAATAGTCTTATTGGGCGTTTGTGCCGCTATTAAGACAGTCCACTTGGTAAATGGTGTTTATATTTATATGACTGCACATCAGTTTGTGTATCTTATTCCTACAGCTTATTTACAAAAATGTATTTGTTATTATTATGGCATCGTGCCAATCCTTCTTTTATTCTTTCGTTGTCTGAAACTTATTTTACGGTATTTGCAATGTTAGTCTGTACAGTCAGATGATTGTTAGTGGTTAATTCTTCAAGTTGGAAACAAGAGAGAACTGCAAAATAACTTTAGATCAGCACAAAATTAAATTGTCAAAGAGAGGAGGCTTAAAAGAATTAAGCTCAATCAGTATTGGTTGGTATAACAAACTAATTGTATCTATTATAAGTATGTTGTTTCCCCAATATTTTGTGTTGACCATATCATTTCAATTATTAATTTGATATATATTTCTCTAATTATCAGATTTAATAGATTTTCAATCAAGGAGGAGTATTAACAAAGTTGACCAAATGGGCTCCATGTTCAGTAATCATTGAAACAAGATACAGGAACTTAGAGGCCCCAATGTGAATTAAAGGAGATGAGTCACGACCTATGGGCCACAGATAGGTTGATCACAGTATTGAGGCTTGCCTCCAGTCTTCTAGAATATTAAGGCCATTATTTACAGTTCCACATCTTTCCATCCAATAAAGTTCACGTTTCATTTGGAGATTGTTCTTGTCACCTCCTCTCAGACCCAAGGTAACTTGTTCAACAATTTGCCATTTCAACTCATCATTAGTATGTTCGAACCTCTGATAATGTTCCACTAGAGGGGCCCCCACAGCTTTACATTTAATTCTGCTTCTGTGCTGCAAGATCCTGCATTTTGCTTTTTGTGTCGTTTTTCCTATATACATCAGATTGCAAGGACACCAGATTGCATAGATAACTTTCATTGTATTGCAGTTTGTAAATTAACTCAGCGAGAATGTGTTGTCTCTAAAACAAAAGTCAGTTGTATTAAAACTGAATTTACATGCCGTAGAATGCCCGCTTTTGTAATGTCCCAATACAGCCGGCAGCCCCCATAGTGTATTGTTTTGTACATTTGATGTTTGTGGTAATGATGCTCTTATCAATATGTCTCCTATGTTTTTGCCTTTTTTTAAAGAAAAAAGAGAATCATCATTTGTTTACCGTGGGAGTCTAGGTTTATACTTCCCCCTTCTTGGCCAAAATTTGTACTTATTAGTATTTATCTACCCAGGTCTAAGTGTTATTCAGTTACACATCTTTTTTACTATATAATCCAATGTACCTGGCAGACTCCTCCCACCCACGGACCACTTTAACCCGGCAAACTTCTTCCCTGTGAGCGGGACTCTTGGCTCAACTTTGGGAAGATAAAACTTTAGTGGAACTTACCTGGGATTGTATCTGACCTGTGCTCCATCACTGTCAGCCTGAGCTTTTGGATTTCACCTGCTATAGCGTAATTAGTTAGCCCGCTTGCTACTTTCATGCTTACAAGCACTATATACCATGTTATTTAAAAAAAATCCATATTGGATTTTTGTCATTTTGGAATTGTTTTACTGATAAAATGAAGCTCTATTTTTCTAACCAGGCGTGGTGTCTTTTGTGTGGTGTTTTCTCTGTTTCACTGTTTGAAGTGTTGCACAAATACTTCACATATTGCCTCTTAACCATTAGGGGGCCTGGAAGAGCTGGTCTCGTCCTCGTACATGGTTCCCGGCTCCTCCTGAGCCCGGCCCACAGGTGGAGCGCTAGTGCTCCCCGTGGGCCTCCCTCCCACTCCCCCCAGTCGGGGATGGAAAAGGAATCGCTTCCCCTTCCACCCCTGAATCCCACCCTTGGCAATCTGATGACGTCAGCTCGTTCACAGCACACTATCATCGAACGCTGCAGAGGATGTGCTTGAATCTGTTTGCTTCCAGTGCGAGTGGAGAGAGGATACATCTACGGTGAGTCCTTCTCCTGGGGGGTGGTTGGGGGTGGAAAACAGAAACAGGGGGAAAGGAAAGAGTTTTTCCTTTCCCCCGTGCCAGTTTTCAATGGATTCCTGCTCCACGATTGTGGGCGAGGCCCGCGATCGTGGAGCAGAAATCCACCACTAGGCACCAGGGATGTTCTTTTCAGTTTCTTTTGGGGAGCGACCCCATGGGCAAGGATCGCTCCCCTGGGGGCATACTTATATCCATGGGGGATCGAAACCCACAAGACACCAGGGATTCCGTTTTCAATAATCTTTTCAAGCAGCGACCCCTTAGGCAATATTTTTTTATATGTTTCACCCCCAGGGGGCTAGATCGGCCATGTGTTTGCTCGATCTCGTCCCCAGGGTTGTCGAAACCCACTCGGCACCAGGGCTTGTGTTGTGTGTATGTGTTTTGTGTCTTGGGGGCACCCCGTGGGCAAGGGTCACCGCCCCAAAGGGGGACATTAGTATAGGCCTTTTTTTAGGCCCATCTGGTCCCAAGGGGGGCAGAAGCCACCAAGAAACCAGGTATTTTTTTTTCTTTCTTCCCTTTTGTTTTTTTATTCTGGGAGGGCTCCCCCTTTGGCAAGGGTCTCCCCTCCAAAGGGGGCACAGAACTGCTGGCCAATTTAGCAACCCTTGGGGGGCAGATCAGCCCCTTTTTTCAGGCCGATCTGCCTCCCAGTGGGGCAGAATCTATTTAGGCACCAGGGATCTTATGTGTGTGTGTTTTGTGTGGGGGCAGCCCCTTTGGCAAGCGGCGGTCCCCAGAGGGGACACATTACTGATGGCCATTTCTGCCCCTCCTTGGGGGCAGATCGGCCTATTGTTTTTTTTAGGCCCATCTGCCCCCAAGGAGGGCAGAAGCCACCAAGATGCCAGGGAATCTTTTTTCCCCCTTTGTTTTTTTTGTGCTGGGGAGTGCCGCGTTTGGCAAGGGTTGCCCCCTAAAGGGGGCACAGAACTGTTGCCCATTTCTGCCCCCGTTGGGGGCAGATCGGCCTATTCTTTTAGGCCCATCCGCCCCCAAAGGGGGCAGAATCCACTTAGGCACCAGGTATCTTGTGTGTATGTGTTTTGTGTTGGAGGGTGACCCCTTAGGCAAGGTTTGCCCCTCCAAGGGGCACATTACTGATGGCCATCGGCCTATTTTATTTTAGGCCCATCTACCCCCAAGGGGGTCAGAAGCCACTTAGGCACCAGGGAAAATTTGTAAATTCTTGGTGGTGGGGTGTTTGTCAACTGGCAAAGTATTTTTATTTGTGATTATAACAGTTTATTTCTTTGTTTTGTTCTAGTTCAAAGCTTTTGCTTCCTTTGCTGTGGATCCTTGCAGTTTTGGCAGTAGTTGACCTGCCGTTTGCATAGTTACATGTTTTAGGTAAGTAAAAGCAATTTACTCCAAAGGAGTATTGTTAACATGCATGAATGACATGTTTGTAGGTGGTATACTAAATGGAGGATTGTGTGTAAAATTGTCCTTAGATTTGTGCACAATGATATTTCTGTTGTCTTATATCTAATTTGCTTTTCTTTTTTTCTTTTTAGTGGGATATCATTGGTGATCGCTGTGTCTGTGCAGAGTAGTTGCTGGTGAGACTAGCTTTTTCAGGCAAGTAGTAGTATAGTTTTTTAGTACATACCTCTGTGATTAAGCCACACTTTGTTAATTACTGTTTTAGAAAGTGCTGGTTGTTGGTAATCGATTTGTTGTAAGAAAGTATCATATCTAGCCACAGAATGACCGCTCAGCAGGTTGTTGGCATGCTTTTTAAGTCGTCTTCTGACCATGAGTATGAGACTGACTCTGAATCTGAGGCAGAGGAGGATGTGAGAGATTCTGGCAGTTAGTCTTCTGTCCAAGAGGAATCTTCTGATGAGGAGGCCACTCTGAGTGCAGATGAAGGGCCCATTTTAGAGGAGGGCACTGATGTGCCAATAGTGCAGCAGCCTGGGGCTGAAAGATTTCCCTTTGGAAGACCTGACACCTTGGTTACCCCAAACATGTAGCAGCCACAGTTGCCTGCCTTTACTAGTCTCCCAGGGTATAGAGTAAATACAGAAAACGGAGTATGCGGAGCAGTATTTGAGGGACAACGCTGCCAGACTTAGGCCTCAGTCTAGAGCTACCCAGTGGTTTCCCACAAATCTGGAAGAGATGAAAAAGTTCTTAGGTTTGACTTTTTTGATGGGGTTGATAAGGAAGCCATCACATGCTTCTTATTGGTCTACTAGTCCTTTGATGGCAAGGGCTATATTTCCTTCAAACATGACTTGTAATCGCTATTTGCTTCTTCTTCGGTTGCTGCATTTTGTTGACAATGCTTTAGCCTTGCCACAAGATCACCCTTATTGTGACTGTCTTTTTAAGGTTAGACTTGTCTTTGATCATTTTGTAGATCAGTTTTCAGAGATGTATGTTCCAGTCAAAGAAATAGGGGCCAGATGTAGCAATTTCCGCATTTGCGATTCGGAAATTGCGAGTCGGTGCGACTCGCAATTTCCGAATCGCAAAAGCGGATGCAGAACGGTGTCTCAGACACCATCTGCGAATCGCTATGGGGTCGCAAAGACCCACCTCATAAAATATTAACGAGGTGGGTCGCATTTTGCAACCCATAGCGAGTCCCTGCACTCACAGGGATGGTGGCCTGTTGAAGACAGCAGACCTCCATGTCTGTGACTGCTTTTTAAGTAAAGCAGTTTTTTTTTTTGCATTGTAGCCCGTTTTCCTTAACGGAAAATGAGTAGCAATACAAAAAAAATGACGAAACCATTTGGTTTCGTTTTTTCAGAGTAGGCAGTGGTCCACTGGACCACTGCCTGTTCTGAAAAAACATTTTTGGCAACATTCACAAAGGAGAAGGGGTCCCATGTGGACCCCTTCCCTTTTGCGAACGGGTTACCTCCAGTGTGACACTGGTCGTAACTGCGAATTGCTTTGCGACTGCGTTCGTGGTGACAAAGCAATTTTGCATTGCGGTGCGAGTCGCAAATAGGAAGGGGACACCCCTTCCTATTTGTGAGTCGCATTCATCTTTTGCGAGTCGGTACCGATGAGCAAAATGTGAATGAGCATCGCAATGAGCATTTTGCATGGCGCAAACTGCGATTTTCGGAGTTTGCACCATGCAAAATGCTTCCTACATTGGCCCTAGGTGTGGACGAGTATTTGGTCCTGTTCAAGGGACTTTTGGTTTTTAAGCAGTACATTCTTAGCAAGAGGGCACGGTATGGAATTAAATTCTTTATACTGTCAGAAAGTAGTAAAGGATATGTGTATAATTTCCGAGTCTACACTGGTAGGGATTCCAGTATTGACCCCCTTGGTTGTCCGCCCACTTTTGGAGTTAGCAAGAAAATTTTGTGGGAACTTGGTAGATGACTGTTTACCAAAGGTCACCATTTGTCCGTAGATAATTTCTACACTAGAGTGCAGTTGTTCAAGGAGCTGTTCAGAGTGGACACTGTTGCTTGTGGCACAATCTGTTATAACCGGAAAGGCTATCCAAGGGAGCTTGTCGGAAAAAACTTGAGCGGGGACAGTGCAGTGCCTTGCGGAATGATGAGCTGCTAGCTCTGAAATTTTCAGACAGGAGGGATGTGTACATGCTAACTACCATCCATGATGAGAGTACTTCCCCTATGACTGTTTGGGGTCAGGTTGCCGAAGTGCACAAACCCGTCTGCATGTTGAATTACAATAAGCACATGGGTGGTGTTGATAGAGTAGATCAGAGGTTGGAACCTTATACTGCTCTTCGTAAGTCTTACATGTGGTATAAAAAGTTGGCCATATATTTATTTTATTTGGCAACTTTTAATGCTTTTATTGTGTTCAAGGATTGTTCACCTGAGTCAAGGATGACATTTGTTAAATTTCAGGAGTCAGTGTTAGAGAGCCTTGTTGTGGTGGAACAGACAAGAGTGCCTAAAGTAGCAGTGTTGGAAGATGTGGCTAGATTGAAAGATCGCCACTTTCCTGATCACATTCCTCCCACTCCCAAAAATGACTTGCCCACTAAGAAATGCAAAGGTATTTGGAGGGAGAGCCAATATGTACTACCCCAATTGCCCTTCAAAGCCTTGGCTGTGTGTGGCCAGCTGTTTCAGGAGTTACCACACCAAAAAAAGAATTTTGGGAAATACAGTGAGCGTAAACTGCCTGTTTTATATTTTCATATGTTCAGTTTCACAGTTGGCATTTCTGTCATGTATAGAGTTAAGCTTTTGTGTTTGTAGTTTTGTACTTATTTATAATTAGTTACTGTTTTTTGTTGTTGTTAAAAAACAAAAAAAGTGATGGTAGTGTGCGTGGAGTGGTGCTTGGCTGGAGGTGTGCATGGAGTGACGCTTAGCTGGTGGTGTGTGTGGAGTGGCGCTTGGCTGGCGGTGTGTGTGGAGTGGCATTTGGCTGGCAATGTGTGTGGATTGGCGCTTGGCTGGTGGTGTGTGTGGAGTGGCGCTTGGCTGCCGGTGTGTGTGCAGTGGCACTTGGTTGGTGGTGTGCATGGGGTGGCGCTTGTCTGGCAGTTTGTGTGGAGTGGCACTTGGCTGGCAGTGTGCGTGGAGTGGCACTTGGCTGGCGGTGTGCATGGGGAGGTGCTAGGCTGTCAGTGTGCGCAGAGTGGTGCTTAGCTGGTGGTGTGCATGGGGTGGCGCTTGGTTGCCGGTGTGCGTGGTGTGGCACTTGGCTGGCAGACCCAGTCAAATGTCAGTCCACACACTCCCATCAGCTGGTGTGACTGCTGCATCAGGCATGTGGGCCTATGTAAGTGATGGGCCCTTGAGTGGCACGTCTGTCGATGCGAGTGTTGTAATGTGCTGGACCCGTGGCTGGCGGCGTGAATGGTCTTGTGTATGTCATGTATAAAGGTGTGTGAATGAACTGTAAAGCGGTTGATGCCTTGTCGTGCCTTTACAGCTCATGAGTTGTGAGTCATTGGTTCAGTTTTTTGGCCTTTCAGTTATTAACAGTGCATTTCATTTTTGTGAAATCTCTTATTAATAAAATTTGATCTACTGAACCATCACTCACCTTCATGCCAAATCCAACCAGTATGTGTGGTTAAAATGACAAAACCTGTTCCACTGTAATCAGGCATTGTAGCACATCCGTGACACGCTAGGTGTCTAGGGTGGGACCCCGACGATGAAGCATGCCACCAACTTGGTTGGTTGGTGAGGGGTCTTTTTAACATAACCTAAGTGTATTTCTTTTCACAAGTTTAGTGTTTGGAACAACACGGAAGTACATGGACACATCAAAATGATCTGTTACAAAACTACCTGTGTTTGGGGGGGAGGAGCACCTATGTTTTTGGCCCCAGGTGTGGCCTCCATCTAGGGAAACCTACCAAACGCAGACATTTTTTTAAACTAGACACTCCCAAGGAGTCCAGTGAGGTGTGGCTTGCATGGATCCCCCTTTTTTACCCAGACTCCACTGCAAACCTCAAAATTTGCTTCAAAAAGCATATTTTCCTCACTTTTCTTTGTGGGATCACCATTCCGGCACAAATTTCCTACACCCCAGCATTCCCCTTAGCCTCCCAAGTAAAATGAACGCTGGGTGAAAGGAAATTTGTGGCTCCTCTCAGATTCCAGAACTTTCTGTCACTGACATGTGAGGAAAAAGTGTTTTTTTGGCCTAATTTTGAGGTTTGCAAAGGATTCTGCGTAACAGTACCTGGTGACAGCCCCACAAGTCACCCCGTCTTGGATTCCCCTAGGTGTCTAGTTTTCAAAAATGCACAGGTTTGGTAGGTTTCCTTAGGTGCCGGCTGAGCAAGAGGCCAAAACCACAGCTAGGCACTTTGCAAAATACAGATCTGTTTTCTTTGGGAAAATGTGATGTGTCCACGTTGTGTTTTAGGGCATTTCCTGCTGTGGGCACTAGGCCTACCCACACAAGTGAGGTACCATTTGTATCGGAAGACTTGGGGAAATGCTGGGAGGAAGGAAAATTGTGGCTTCTCTCCGATTCCAGAACTTTCTGTCACCGAAATGTGAGGAAAATGTGTTTTTTTGCCAAATTTTGAGGTTTGCCGAGAATTCTGGGTAAGAAAACCTGGTGAGAGCCCCACAAATCACCCCTTCTTAAATTCCCCTAGGTGTCTAGTTTTGAAAAATGCACAGGTTTTGTAGGTTTCCCTAGGTGCTGGCTGAGCTAGAGGCCAAAATACCCAGCTAGGCATTTTCTAAAAAACACGTCAGATTTCAATGTAAAAATGTGATGTGTCCATGTTGCATTTCCTGTTGCAAACATTAGGCCTACCCACACAAGTGAGGTACCATTTTATTGGGAGACTTGGGGGAACACAGAATAGCAGAACAAGTGTTATTGCCCCTTGTCTTTCTCTGCATTTTTTCCTTCCAAATGTAAGACAGTGTGTAAAACGATGTCTATTTGAGAAATGCCCTCCTAATTCACATGTTAGTAAGGGGACCCCGGAATTCAGAGATGTGCAAATAACCACTGCTTCTCAACACCTTATCTTGTGCCCATTTTGGAAATACAAAGGTTTCCTTGATACCTATATTTCAGTCTTTATATTTCACCAAATGAATTGCTGTATACCCGGTATACAATGAAAACCTATTGCAAGAGGCAGCTCATTCACCGGCTCTGGATAACTAGGGTTCTTGTTGAACCTTCAAGCCCTGTCCATCCCCGCAACCAGAGGAGCCCAGCAGATGTAACGGTATATTGCTTTAAAAAATCTGGCATGGCAGGAAAAAGTTACAGAGTAAAACATGACTGTTTCTTCATATCAATTTCAATATTGTTTTATTAAAGCTGTTTTTTCTGAATAAAAACCTTGTAGGATCTACACAATTGACTCCTTGGTGAATTCAGCATTTTGTCTACTTTTCAGAAATGTTTAGCTTTCCGGGATCCTGCATTGGTTTCACACCCATTTCTGTCACTAACTGGAAGGAAGCTAAAAGCACAAAAAATAGTAAAAATGGGGTAAGTCCCAGTAAAATGCCAAACTTGTGTTGAAAATTGTTGTTTTCTGATTTAAGTCCGCCTGTTCCTGAAAGCTGGGAAGATGGTAATTTTAGCATTGAAACCCTTTGTTGATGCCATTTTCACGAGAAAAAAAACACACGCCTTCTTCTGCAGTCCTTTTTCCCATTTCTTTTTTTTTTTAAGAATGTTTGGTGTATTTAGGCTAATTTCTTGGTCTCCTTTAGGGGAACCCACAAACTCTGGGTACCTCTAGAATCCCTGAGACATTGGAAAAAAAGCACACAAATTTGGCATGGGTAGCTTATGTGGACAGAGGGGGAAAAGGCCTGGCAGCGAAGGGGTTGAGTTAAGCCTGACTATTCTGTGCCAAGCTACCAGAGAGCGATGACAGGTTAACTTTTAGTATATCTAACTAGGATTGTGGTTCTATTTCTGACTAGGCTAGGGGTTCATGCTTGGACAAGGTGCAAACGTCTGCAAACCAGAAACCCCGTTTCTAAAAGACCTCCTTCAGCACATCATGGCTTCCTCCTCACTTCTTGAGTTCCACAAGAAGCTGAAGGCCTTGCTCCTCATTGGGGACAATGCGCTCACTCACCTGCTTAAGCACTGGGATACCCTCACAAGTGATTAGTACGTGCCGCAAATCTACAAAACATAACATAAGCATGTTTTTTCTACAATTGATGATAGAGGTTAGGTAGGAGCAAATGACTGTGATGCTACCATTCTCTGCAATATACGTTTTCTAAGGTAAAGGCCTGCTTCACTGATCTTATTGTCGATTTCTCTTTGCTTAGAAGAGAAAGACAAACAAACCTAGCGCACGGTGGGAAAAAAATCACACCTGATGAGAACATGTTTGGAAGTCCAGAAATGTGTCTCTGGTGAACTTTCTATAAATCTTGTAAACGTTTGTGCCCATCCAAATGGTTTTTAACAGTTTTCATGAGAAAATGGCATATTCTTTTTCAGCGGAAACTAACACTTATTGCGAAATATTGATAGCGTGTGCCTCTTAAAAACTTCAATCACTCCCCTCCCCACCCCAGCCTCCCAGGAAAGAAGCTCCAAAACCATGAGTATTTATTTCGCAATTCAACACAGCAGGAGTAACACACCCTATGAAGATAGGTCCTTGTCTCAGGTTTTTGAATGCCCATCCTCATGAAGTGTAGCATATGTAATGATATTCTCTGCATGTCCACTTCTCTGATCCGCACACAAGGTAGTGAAAATGTTACCTTCTGCTACGGTTTTTAATGTTTACACTGCTACACCACCCAAGACTAGTCAAAGGACAAATCTGGTACAGAGTCTTTTTAAGGGATATGTAATTCGACAAAAATCGATGTACAGACAGTTAGGTAGGAAGATGCTGAAGAATGTTTAACATGCTTTTAAAGTATGCTCGATAAAGATTTGAAAATTGTATTTACAAACAGCTGTTATCAGAGCTCCCATTACTTCTATTTCAATGAATATAGGGCATAAACATTCTAATCAAGTTGAGCCATGTCTAACTTGCTTCAAGACGAATCTTAAGACTCGTTTCTTTGATCTGCTGGGAAGGCAATGCAGAGGTTGGGTTTAGTTATCGTTTTTTCAAGCAGCTGGACGCCACTTCGCTTCAGGCTCTGTATAAACATTGTAGATTATGAAATAAGGAAAATGCGTGTACCAGTTATGGTAATCCTTCCCAGATGGACGATGCATTGATATTTAACCGTAATATCCAAATGCACAATGCTAGCGTCTCCTAGGGCAAAATTATAACTCTATCAATAACAGCTACCTCTCAAATGCTGTAATATGAATTTTAATAACAGTTAATGCTAGTGAGAAAAACATGTTCTTGAAAATTAATCATTCCATTTCCAACATCCGAAAGGAGCAGCCAAAGGCCTGGTTATGAGTGTAAGTTTCTGTGTCGCCAACACATCTCTAGTGTTTTGAATGTCACATTTATAATGCAGTAGAAATAAACAGTGAGAGAAAGCAAAGCTGTCAAAGAATGAAGCAACATTTGAGAAACAAGAGTACAATATTTGACACTTTCATAAATGACTCCCTTAATGTAATATGTGTACGTACTGCACTTCAGTTTCTAAGTAACAGGGGATATAATGGCATTCTTAACCAGTTCAAAAAAAGTTGCTCTCCATTAAGAAAACAAAACAAGGAATGTGCAAAATCAAAGAACTGTAAAATTAAATTCTTATACTGTACAGAAGGGAATATTATTTCGCCCATATGAATACGTATTTTGTCTAGTGGAGAATTTGAAGACGACGTCGTACAGTTTCTTCACATGAAAGGAGGTTAACTCTGTATATTGAAATATTCAGCACATTCAAGAGGCTCCTGATGAAGTTTCTGCGAGCACAAAATGTAATGAGCAACAGCATAATATAATTACTGGATATATATTGAACATAAATAAATAATTTGGAACTTAACAGCTGAAAAAAGAATTCAAAGTTGCTAATAGGTAAATAGTTCTCTTGTTTTAACCATGCAAAAGACCATAGCTCTTTTAAGTTGTGCATCACGAATAATACAGAAAGAATTGATTGCAGCACACAAAGGGCTGTCTTTACAGTTTGGAGATGAAGAACATCCAACTAACAGTAGCAGATGTCCCTTTTTAGGTTTCGCCTGCACGCAAGTGTATGCTATGCTTGCAAAATCTTTTGTTTAAAAAAAAGTCTTTAAAAAGGGCTTAGAAACAACCCCATACTTACCCGAACTTACCACTGGCTTAGTCCAATGTTTGTCTAATTTACATACTTCTGATTAGCCAGCACTCATCTGTTTTCACTTCCTGCTCTCTTCTTTGCCGCCCATGCCATTGTGTTGCCTCAGGACTAAGGTGGTCATTACGACCTCGGCGGTAAAAGGCGCTTACCGCCAGACAGAAGACCGCCATAACACCGCCACGGTAAACCGCCACGGTCATTCTAACCCACAACAGGCAAACCGCCAAAATACCGACATCCACAAAAGTCTGCCACACCAAAGGTCAGCGATAAACTGGCGATGACCAAACCTCCACCGTCACGCCAACAGAAATACGCCCATGCCATTACGACCCACGAATCCACGCGGCGGTCTTTCAACCGCAGTATTCTATTGGCGGTACACACCGCCGCGGTCGAAATACACATACTCGTACAAAACACCACCACATTGGCCAATTCGAAATACACACACCTGATACACATGCACACACCACTCCCACACACCCAATACAATATAAAACACACACCCACATCACCCACAAACCCCTACGACCAGAAATTCAGAGAGAAGGCCAGAGAGAGACACCACAGTCAACTACCAAGCATCCACAGACACACAATACCAATACCCACAGAACTTCCACGCACCTCACACAACACACCACTAAATAGCACCCCACCTATCACTACACACTCCACCCCACACATCATCCACACCACCCCATGGCACCTCAAAGACACCCCAGGTTCTCAGATGATGAACTCAGGGTCATGGTGGAGCCCCAGCGGTTCGGGACACAGGTGCAGCACACCACCATTGCCAGGAAGATGGAGCTATGGAGCAGAATAGTCGACAGGGTCAACGCTGTGGGACAGCACCCAAGAAATAGGGACGACATCAGGAAGCGGTGGAACGACCTACGGGGGAAGGTGCGTTCCATGGCATCAAGGCACAACATCGCGGTACAGCGGACTGGCGGCGGACCCCAACCTCCTCCCCCAGAATTTACAACATGGGAGGAGCAAGTCTTGAACATCCTGCATCCTGAGGGCCTCGCAGGAGTCGGTGGAGGAATGGACTGTGGTAAGTCTCATCTTCACTACTTCATCCCCCCCACCCCACCTGCATGCCAACTCATACCCCCACCCTCACCCCCATCACAACTACCCCTTGCAAATGTCTCACCATCACAACCCACCCAACCCAAAACTTAGCCCTGCATGCGGCCCCAAAGCATGGACACCCATCACCAAAGCATGCCCAATGCATATACCCATCACCCCCCCCAAAACACCATCACAACAGCCCCCACAAAGGAATGCCAGCACTGGGGTACACGGGCACCCACCCATTGCACGCCATTGGCACACACAGAAGCAATAACCATACTTTTATACCCCTGCAGGACCCGAACGCCAGGTCACCGTGCAGGAGGGTCCACAAATGTCCACTCCACCCCCAGAAGAGGCCCACAGTGATGACAGCAGCTCTGTCTCCCTGGATCTAGATGACCAGCCCGGTCCATCGGGGACCTCGGGACAGTCGGTTCCCTTCAGACAGTCATAGGCCACAGCAGACCTTCCCCCCTCTGGGAACACCAGCACAGCACCCACCCAGTGGGCCCATACCTCTGTCCCCAGGACACGTCAATCAGTGCTGTGTCCACCACTACAGGGAACCCAGGCTAACCCACCACCCCAACAACAACAGGGACCTGGGGGCAGTGGTAGTGGGCACACGGTCCAGGGGACAGAGGCCCAGGGAAACAGGGGAACGGGGAGGGCTGCTGTGCAACAGGTTGGGACAGGCCAAGGGAACCCACTCTCCACGAGGCCCTCTTCTCCATCATGGGAGCATACCACCGCTCCCAGGAGACGATGGCGACGGTCCTGGCCAGGTTTCAGGAAATCCAGCTTCTGCAGGAGCAACAGTATATGGGGTTCAGGGAGGAACTAAGAAACATCAGTTCCGCCATGGGTACCATCGTAGTGGCCCTGAATGAGTTAATCACCACATTGCGGAACACTGTGGCACCTCAAAGGGCCCCTGTCACTAGCATGGACCAAGAACTGGCTACCACCTCCGCCGGCGCTAGTGGACAGGAGGCCCCGACACAAGACCAACAGGCCACCAGAACCCCACACCCTGCAGAAGGAGAACCACCCCGCAAGCGGGCCCTGAGATCCAGGAAGAAGACAGAGTAACATGTCAAGACCCCCGCCAACAAAGGATACCGCCCTGATTGTCATCCCACTGTCCCAAATTGTCACCCTGTCCAACCTTAAACTGCCCCTGCTCCACTTCCCACAGGCATTTGGACAATGCACCTGTGAAACTGATAGTCTGGACTCTGCCATGGACAATCCTCACCATCACCCCTCACCGATTTGCAACCACCCATCCAAATTAGAGCACTTGAATAAACAAACTTATTGCACATAAACAATCGGGAGTCTGTCTGTGATTTTAACAAATGTATTAGACATGACAGTGCCAAAATATTTATTCACATTGTGATGCCAACAAACCGCTGTCACACAGCTGTAGTCCATGGGGAAACAAGCAGATGTCACGCAGTGGGGCCCACAGCTCTGAAAACGGAAGAGAAAGTCACAACACAGTTACCATACACTGGAGGAAAAAGTCAGACAGTAGAGAGGTAGGAGTCTTTAAGTAAATGTAATATGCCGGTGTGTACTCTTACCTGTGTGTCACTGAAAATATTGCTCTATTACTGTGTTCCTGTTGTCTATGTCGTCCTCTTCGGCTTCCTCTTCTTCACTCTCCACAGGCTCCACAGCTGCTACAACACCACCATCTGGACCATCCTCCTGCAGAAAAGGCACCTGGCGGCGCAAAGCCAGGTTGTGAAGCATACAGCAGGCCACGATGATCTGGCACACCTTCTTTGGTGAGTACATTAGGGATCCACCTGTCATATGGAGGCACCTGAACCTGGCCTTCAGGAGGCCAAAGGTGCGTTCGATCACCCTCCTAGTCCACCCATGGGCCTCATTGTAGCGTTCCTCTGCCCTGGTCCTGGGATTCCTCACTGGGGTCAGTAGCCAGGACAGGTTGGGGTAACCAGAGTCCCCTAATAGCCACACCCGGTGCCTCTGGAGTTGACCCATCAGATACGGGATGCTGCTATTCCGCAGGATGTAGGCGTCATGCACTGAGCCATGGAACTTGGCATTAACATGGGAGATGTACTGGTCAGCCAAACAGACCATCTGTACATTCATCGAATGATAACTTTTCCTGTTCCTGTACACCTGTTCACTCCTGCTGGGGGGTACCAAAGCCACATGTGTCCCATCAATGGCACCTATGATGTTGGGGATATGTCCAAGGGCATAGAAATCACCCTTCACTGTAGGCAAATCCCCCACCTCAGGGAAAACGATGTAGCTCCGCATGTGTTTCAGCAGGGCAGACAACACTCTGGACAACACCTTGGAAAACATAGGTTGAGACATCCCTGATGATATTGCCACTGTTGTTTGAAATGACCCACTTGCTAAGAAATGGAGTACTGACAGCACCTGCACTAGAGGGGGATCCCTGTGGGCTGGCGGATGGGTGACATCAGGTCTGCCTCCAGCTGGGCACACAGTTCATGTATAGTGGCTCGGTCAAGCCTGTATGTCAGAATGACATGTCGTTCCTCCATTGTCGACAGGTCCACCAGCGGTCTGTACACGGGAAGATTCCTCCATCTCCTCGCATTGCCCAGCGGACGGTGCCTAGGAAGGACAACAGCGAGCACAGAGTCAACCAACCCACAGGTACGTTCCCACAGCTTGCACACAACACGATTCACTATGCATTGAATGGTTTGTATGAGTGTTGAGGAAAGGCCTAGGTATGTGTGACGCAGTAGAAATTAAGCCATGTGGGCCCTTGAAATGGCGGCTGCCTGACCTGTGAAGTGTGACAATGGGATGTGATGTCAATGCGTTGGCGTGGCACACTGTGGCGCAAAGCCGCATTGGTTAACAGAGAACCCTATGGGTTTCACGAGCCAATGACGATGTGCGCCGGCGGTCGCATTACGCACCGCCGCGGTACACACTGCCGCGGGCATGACTGCCATTTTCTATCTACTTAATCACTTGATACCTGATCTTCCACAGGAGAGGACCTACACTGCAAGTGCTGCTGTGACCTCGGTCTGGAAGAGACAATGGCTGCTGCGACTGGGGAAAGGGTCCCTGCCTTCACTTCTGAAGAATTGGAGAAACTCGTGGATGGGGTCCTCCCCCAGTATGCGCTACTCTACGGTCCTCCAGACCAACAGGTAAGTACACTGGGACCATGCTTTGTGGGCAATCCCTGGGTTGAGTCGGGTGGATGAAAGATGGTGGGGATGGGAGTGATTGAGGCATGCATCAGATGACAGATGAGAGTATTGGCCACATGGCAAGGGTGGGGATGGGGGGGCCACTCACATCAAGCATGCAGAAGTTGATGATTTTTTTTCTCCCCCTGTACATGTCACATAGGTCAGCGCCCACCAGAAAGTCGCTATTTGGCGTGCCATCGCCAAGGACGTCCGTACCCTGGGCGTCCACGACAGACGGGGCACCCACTGCCGGAAGAGGTGGGAGGACATCCGACGCGGGAGCAGGAAGACGGCGGAGGCTCTGCTGGGGATGGCCTCCCAACGTAGGAGGGGTGTCAGTCGTCAATTGACCCCCATGATGTCCCGGATCCTGGCGATGACCTACCCCGATTTGGATGGGCGTGTGAGGACATCACAGCAGACACAAGGGGGTGAGTACACTCTCATTCTGGTGACTTTGCGCGCAGTGGAGGTGTCTGGGTGGGGGAGGTGGGCTGTGGGTATCGCTAGGCCAGGGCGATTTCTGTAGGCTAGGCCCCTCCGTAAGGCATGGCCCTGTGCCCCCGTCCCCCACCTCTGTAGGGTGCCAAGTACAGCTATTCATGGCCCTGTGTCATCTATGTGTGCAGTTGTCGTCCATAGGCTTGTAGGCCATGTCCCACTGATTGAGTAGTGGACCCCAAGTGCGCAGCGTAGTGCAGGGGGCTTCTGTGTCTGTCCTCTCCGCCAACGGTGTCGCCTATGCATGCACTCAACATGTCTTTCTTTCTCCCCCCCCCTTTTTTGTGGTCTTCCTGTTCATGTGTGCATTAGCATCATCAGGCGGAGGAGAAGTGGCATCGGAGCACGAGGGAGCTGCATCCCACATGGCCCTGGAGGGCCATGCAACGGACTCTGAGTACACCAGTGGGACGGAGGGCGAGGGGAGCTCCACAGCGGGGACTCGTGCTGATGTCAGTGGCAGCGACTCGTCCTCTGAAGGGAGCTCCCTTGTGGTGGCGGCAACATCCGTGTCCCCCGCAACAACAGGTACAGCTGCCACCCAGCGCACCAGCACCGCCCTCCCAGCAGCCCCTCAGCGTTTGCCCCGTGCCCGCTCACCCAGGAAGGGGGGCATCTCCTTCGCCCCAGGCACCTCAGGCCCTGCCCCTGTCACCCCTGCTGCCCTCAGTGAGGAGGTCATTGACCTCCTGAGGACCATCATTGTTGGGCAGTCTACCCTTTTGAATGCCATCCAGGGTGTAGAAAGGGAGGTGCACCGGAGTAATGCATACTTGGAGGGCATTCATTCGGGTCAGGCTGCCCATCAGCAATCGTTCAACGCTCTGGCCTCAGCACTGACGGCAGCAATTGTCCCTGTCTCTAGCCTCCCCCCTCCAACTTCCTCCACCCAGACCCAATCCCCTGTACCTCTGCCTATCCCAGACACAACTACAGACCAGCCTGCACACACCTCAACACCCAAGGGAAGCTCATCCAGACATAAGCACCATACATAACACAAGCATTCATACAAGCAACATCCACATGCAGACACACCAACACCCACTGCCTCCACTGTGTCCCCCTCCTCCTCGTCTCCCTCCTCCCTCCCTGTGACGTCTCCACTCACACTTGCATGCACAACATCTTCAGCCACTACGTCCATCACCAGCACACCCACCAGAACACTCCGCACACGTGCAGTCACCACCCCCACTACCATTTACACGTCCCCTGTGTCCTCTCCCAGTGTGTCTGTCAACCCCTCTTCCAAACCACACAAACGCAGGCAGCCACCCACCCAACAGCCATCCACCTCACGACAGCCTCCAGCCCAAGCACCTGCACCCAAAGACACCTGACTTCACACTCCTACAACCACATCCTCTTCCTCCACTCCCATACAGATGGGCAGGAAGGCCCCGCCAGCCACATGTCAGTTGGCGAGTGACATTCATGCCTGGGCCAGAACCGCTGCACTGGACACTCATCTCAAGCACCGCTGAACTGGGCCCTTTCACTCAAGCACCGCTCCGCTGGGCACCGCCGTCTCAAGCACCGCTGAACAGGGCACCGCGTCTCAAGCACCGTTGCTCTGGGCCCTTCATCTCAAGCACCGCTACACTGGGCCCTTCATCTCAAGCACCGCTCCGCTGGGCACTGTCGTCTCAAGCACCGCTGAACAGGGCCCTTCATCTCAAGCACCACTGAACTGGGCCCTTCATCTCAAGCACCGCTCCGCTGGGCCCTTCATCTCAAGCACCGCTGCACTGGGCCCTTCATCTCAAGCACCGCACCGCTGGGCACCGCCGTCTCAAGCACCGCTGAACAGGGCACCGCCGTCTCAAGCACCGCTCCGCTGGGCACCGCCATCTCAAGCACCGCTGAACAGGGCCCTTCATCTCAAGCACCGCTGAACTGGGCCCTTCATCTCAAGCACAGCTGAACTGGGCCCTTCATCTCAAGCACTGCTCCGCTGGGCCCTTCATCTCAAGCACCGCTGAACTGGGCCCTTCATCTCAAGCACTGCGCCGCTGGGCCCTTCATCTCAAGCACCGCTGCACTGGGCCCTTCATCTCAAGCACCGCTCCGCTGGGCCCTTCATCTCAAGCACCGCTCCGCCGGGCACCGCCGTCTCAAGCACCGCTGCTCTGGGCCCTTCATCTCAAGCATCGCTGCACTGGGGCCTTCATCTCAAGCACCGCTCCGCTGGGCACCGCCGTCTCAAGCACCGCTGCACTGGGCCCTTCATCTCAAGCACCGCTCCGCTGGGCCCTTCATCTCAAGCACCGCTGCACTGGGCCCTTCATCTCAAGCACCGCTCCGCTGGGCACCGCCGTCTCAAGCACCGCTGAACAGGGCACCGCCGTCTCAAGCACCGCTGAACTGGGCCCTTCATCTCAAACACCGCTGGCCCATTGGCGGAAGGGGCAGTGCCGCATCTGTGTCAGGCAGGGCTGCACGAAGCACTCTGGGCACCAGTCCCCCTCCAGAACCAGTGGACACTGTCATCCACTTGAGAGACTGTGGCTTTGCACTCCCCAGGATGGTACAGTGGGCAAGCCACCCACTGTATGGACTTGAGAGACTGTGGCTTTGCACTCCCCAGGATGGTACAGTGGGCAAGCCACCCACTGTATGGACTTGAGAGACTGTGGCTTTGCACTCCCCAGGATGGGACAGTGGCCATGGAGGCCCCTCGTGGATCTGGCGTCGTGTACTCATGTGGCTGAGGTGCCCCCCCTTCCCTTCCCCCTGAGGTGCCTGTAGTTTTTCTATCTGATGCCCCTGCAGTGTTCTCTCCGTTGGTGTCAGGTATCCTGTGTGTGCCTTGCCCATGTGATTTGGGCCCAGTGGTCCACGGACAATGACTGCTAAAAATATCGGACTTTTAATATTTATATATATATTAGTTTTAAATGTGTGATATTTTTATATACCAATAATACAATTTATTCAACTGTTTATGATCATTTCATTTTGTCTTTGCATTCTTCCGGGGGGTTTGGGGGTTGTAACAGTGATGTATTGCTATGCATTGATGTGTGTGTTGTAGTGGGTGAGGGTGGTGGTGGGTGTGTAGCGTATGTGTGCCCGTAATATTTTCTCCTCCCCCCTCCCCTGTGTTGTAGGTGCAGTACTCACCGTAGTCTTCTGCGCCGGCGTTTGTGCTCCTGGTAGAGGAGCAGGAATACAATAGCTGGTAGGATGTGTAGTTCGGGTTCCATGCTGTCCAGATTCCTCGTGGGGTGTATGGAGGTGAGCGTTTTCCGTTTGAAATGTCTGTTTCCGCCGTGTTTTTATCGGCTACCGCCCCGGAAAAGGTGGCAGATTGGTGGGTTGTGATAGGGTGGGCGGTACATTGACTCCTGCCTGTCTGTTGGCGGTGACCGCCGCGCTGTTTGTTTGTCCCGCCGTGGCGGGCGGAGTGTTAATGTGGCGGTCTCTGTTGGCGGTTTCCGCCAGGGTCAGAATTCCATTTTTTAAACCGCCAGCCTGTTGGCGGGTTAGCCGCCGCTTTAACACCGACCGCTAGGGTTGGAATGACCCCCTAAGTACTCTTTCCGGTCACTTGCCATTGACTACTGGCCAGTCTTCTTCTTCTGGCCATGACACTGAAGGTATTTCTTTTTTTACTTTTTGCATGCCATCTTCTTTCTTTTCCGCATTCTGGTTTCACTTTCTTCCCTTTGCTTCTCAACATGCATTCTCCCTGCCCTCCTCTCCTTGTGCTTCTTTAACCAGCCCATATCCTTCCTGTCGTCCATTGTTGTTGTTGCGCCACTGGGTCGTTAAATTTGGTCTTGTGTTTGTCGAACAGCAGCCCGGGTGCCCCTCTTCAGGCTGGTTGGATGTGGTGCTCCAGCTGAGTGTTGGTGGGACCTGGGTTGCTTCTTGGCCTGTTGGAGTTTTATCCTAGGGTCTTATGTCTGGTGTGCTGTGGTCCCCTGGCCTCTCTGTGGTTGGTTGTCTTTTGCCGTCTGTCTTCAGTGCAGCGGGCTCTGGGCCATTCCAGATTTAGCCTCCCTTCTCTTGCCTTGACTGGACAAGTGTAAGGACACCCTGTGGTGAATGCATCATTTATGCTGTCCCCTGCGGAAAGAGTATAATGTGGGCACACAGTAGCCTGCTCGCAGTGAATGCCTGTTAGACTTGGCATCCTTGGCATGTCTCCCCTAACCTTTTACCTCTGTTTCCCAGGTTGTTGATGTGTGCTTGACTCTGTTTTTACTGTTTTCGTTGCTCTGGGCATTTTACCACTGCTACCCAGTGCTAAAGTGAAAGTGCTCCTATGTAAAATATATATAAAAATTGACTTTCCATGATTGCCATATTTGATTTACTAGTAAGCCCCTAGTACAGTGTACTAGAGGTGCACAGGGCCTGTAAATCAAATGCTACTAGTGGGCCTGCAGCACTGGTTGTGCCACCCACATAAGTAGCACTGTAAACATGGCTCAGACCTGCCACTGCAGTGTCTGTGTGTGCAGGTTTAAACTGCCAATTCGACTTGGCAAGTGTACCCACTTGCCAGGCCTAAACCTTCCCTTTTTATACATGTAGGGCACGCCTAAGGTAGGCCGTAGGTAGCCCTAGCCCTATGGGCAGAGTGCAGTGTATGTTAAAGGTGGGACATGTACTTATGTGTTTTACATGTTCTAACAGTGAAATATCTGCCAAAATCGTTTTTCACTGTTGCAAGGCCTATCCCTCTCATAGGTTAACATGGGGGCTGCCTTTAAATATTATTAAATTACAGTGCAGATTCCCTTAGGGAGCAGTTAGAAATATTGAGTTTAGGGTCTCTGAGCTCACAATTTAAAAATGCATCTTTTAGTGAAGTTGGTTGCTAGATTGTCTGTTTGAAAATGCCACTTTTAGAAAGTAGGCATTTTCTTGCTTAAACCATTCTATGACTCTGCCTTCTGTGGATTCCCTGTCTGGGTCAGTATGACAGTTGGGCTGTTTGTACCTCTTTCTAGATAGTGACACAAAGGGAGTTGGGGTGTAACCTGCATATCCTGATGAGCCATCTGTGCTTGGAGTGAGGGGAAGAGTGGTCACACCCACCTGAAAGGGCTGTGCCTGCCCTCACACAATGCAGTCTCCAACCCCCTGGTGTGTGTCTGGGGCCTGGCCTGGACAAGGCAGGATCTTACAAACAAGAGAGACTTTCCTTTGAAGTAGGCCTACTCCAAAGGAAGAAAGGGGTATAAAAAGATCCCCCAAAACCCCTACAAATTAGATTACTTCTGGAATCAAGAGGAACCTCTGCCAAGGAGAAGAGCAGAAGAGCTGAGGAGAAGTGCTGCCCTGCCTGTGACTGTGCTTTGTGGAGCAATCCTGCAGTTGCTTCTTCTGCCTGTGAAAAGGGACAAAGACTGGACTTTGTTGTGTATTCCTGCTTGAGAAGAATCTCCAAGGGCTTAGACTAAGCTTGCCCCCGTTCTAAAGTCTCAAGACTATCAAAGACTTCCCCTACAAGCACCTGGACTCTGCTGAGGCTCCTGCTCTAACAACTGGTGTCCCATCTAGTCCCTGGGCCCTTGAAAGGAGAACCTGGTGAAAATCCAAGAAAACCAACTTTGGTCGACTCCGGAACAATGCAGCTGTCGAATCCTGCGATGCCGCCTTCACCCAATTCCGTGGTCCTCTCTGGAGTGGAAGTCACTGCACCACGTCATTATTGCCGGATATCAACTTTGTCTGAAGTGTGTTGATTCAGCACTTCACACTGGCATTGCCTCACTTCCTCCGCTCCACAACAAGGACTCGACGCCTATTCGTAATGCCTCCGCTCCTTCGCCCCGCAGCACGGGAACTGACGCCGCCTCGGATTCAGCGACGCCAAGATCCCCGACTTTGTGCACTGGCTTGTTCTCACATTTTACTAAGTACTGCACCAGAGGGTCTCCATGAGTCCGTACTCCGTGCCATCGGTGTCCGATTGTTGGGAACGACTCCATCACGACGCCGTGTTATCACCTCACCGAAGCATTTTGTGTTTCTAAGTGCTGTTTTTTAATTTAATCTTTAAAAATTCATAACTTGACTTGTGCATGTCAGATTTTTGTTGTTTTGGTCTTGTTTTGTTTAGAGAAATATTGGATATTTTTTATAAACCTGTGTTGAGTCATTTTGTGGTGCTTTTACTATATTACTGTGTGTTGGTGCAAATACTTTACACCTGGTCTCTGGAAGTTAAGCCTGTCTGCTTGTACCAAGTTACCAAGGGGGCGAGCGGGGGTTATGAGTGTGATTCTCCTTTACCCTGGCTAGAGTGAGGGTCCTTGCTTGGACAAGGGGTAACCTGACTGCCAACCAAAGACCCCATTTCTAACAATCCCCCACACACTTTCACAGGGGGAAACATTTACTAAGTTCCTTAGCATTTTAACCTCCTCCCCTTTGTCAGTGCACTTGTTTTCTTCTCAGTCACAAACCCCCACTTACTCCTGCAATGACATGTCGGAAAATCAAAAGTCTTGTTGGTGCTGCCCTCTGGCCCCCCATCTCTGCATAAGCCCTTCTTCTAATTCCCACCAGTGGGATAGGCCGAATTTAATGCTAACTTGTCTTTAGTAACTATTACAGAAACGGGGTGCGCTTAACTTGGCGCCGTCTCCTTTGGCAATACCTGCCTAGTGGCTGTTATGAATATTTATCAGTTGCAAAGCACCGAGCAGGTGTTCGGCGTGGCACAGCTCTCTCAGAGCAGCACACCTGACACAGCAAGCACATCTCAAGCAGACCAGCTGTCTTCAATGCCTGAACCCAGAGAGAAGGGGCTTGGATAGGGGTTCATTGGGAAGGGAATTGAAAACACACAGTACAAATAATTAATTACAGTCTTTGAGGGTATATTACATTTAGGGGGTCATTCCAACCCTGGCGGTCGGTGTTAAAGCGGCGGCCAACCCGCCAACAGGCAGGTGGTGCAAAAAATGGAATTCTGACTCTGGCGGGAACCGCCAACACATTCCGCCACTTTAACACTCCGACCGCCACGGCGGGACAAACAAACAGCGCGGCGGTCACCGCCAACAGGCAGGCGGCAGACAATGTACCGCCCACCATATCACAACTCACCAATCCGCCACCTTTTCCGGGGCGGGAGCCCCGCCGATAAAAACACGGCGGAAACAGACTACGAACGGGAAAAGGCTCACCTCTATTCACTCCACGAGGAATCTGGACAGCACGGAACCCGAATTAAACATCCTACCAGCTATTGTCTACCTGCTCTTCTACCAGGAGCACGAACGCCGGCGCAGACGACAACGGTGAGTACTGCACCTACGACACAGGGGAGGGGGGAGGAGAAAAGGTCACGGGCACACACATACGCGATACACCCACCCCCCCACCCCAAATACATACACACCAAAGCAGAGCAACAAGTCAGAGTGACACCCCCAAGCCCCCCGGAATAATGCAAAGACAAAATAAAATGATCAGTCAAATAGAAGTATATTATAGCTCAAATGAAGTAATGTGAATGATGAAAGATGAAATATACATATTAAATAAAGTACATTGTCAAAAATATATACATAGGCTATAAGTCCTGCACATTTTGCCAAAGTTCCATCTTTCGTGGGCCAATGTGCACAAACACATGGGCAAAGCCCACACACGAGACCAGATACCATTGGAGAGAACACTGCTGGGGCATAAGATGATAAAACTACAGGCACCTCAGGGGGAACGGAAGGGGGGGCACCTCAGCCACATGAGTCCACGACGCCAGATCCACGAGGGGCCTCCATGCCCACTGTACCATCCTGGGGAGTGCCAAGCCACAGTCTCTCAAGTCTCTACAGTGGGTGGGTTGCCCACTGTTCAATCCTGGGGAGTGCAAAGCCACAGTCTCTCAAGTCATTCCAGTGGGTGGCCTTCCCACTGCTGTATCTTGGGAAGTGCAAAGCCACAGTCCATCAGGTGGATTACAGACTCCACTGGTCATGGAGGAGGCATGGTGGCCCGAGTGCTTCGTGAAGCCCTGCTCGACACAGAACCAGCACTGCCAATGGGCCAGCTTTGCCTGACAGGAAGGGCCCAGCAGAGCAGTTCAGAGACGGTGGTGCCCAGCAGAGCGGTGCATGAGATGAAGGGCCCAGCGGAGCGGTGCTTGACAGGAAGGGCCCAGCGGAGCGGTGCTTGACAGGAAGGGCCCAGCCGAGCAGTTCAGAGATGGCGGTGCCCAGCGGAGCGGTGCTTGAGATGAAGGGCCCAGCGGAGCGGTGCTTGAGATGAAGGGCCCAGCGGAGCGGTGCTTGACAGGAAGGGCCCAGCGGAGCGGTGCTTGAGATGAAGGGCCCAGCGGAGCGGTGCTTGACAAGAAGGGCCCAGCCGAGCAGTTCAGAGACGGCGGTGCCCAGCGGAGCGGTGCTTGAGATGAAGGGCCCAGCGGAGCGGTGCTTGAGATGAAGGGCCCAGCGGAGCGGTGCTTGAGATGAAGGGCCCAGCGGAGCGGTGCTTGAGATGAAGGGCCCAGCGGAGCGGTGCTTGACAGGAAGGGCCCAGCAGAGCGGGGCTTGACAGGAAGGGCCCAGCCGAGCAGTTCAGAGACGGCGGTGCCCAGCGGAGCGGTGCTTGACAGGAAGGGCCCAGCGGAGTGGGGCTTGACAGGAAGGGCCCAGCGGAGCGGTGCTTGAGATGAAGGGCCCAGCGGAGCGGGGCTTGACAGGAAGGGCCCTGTTCAGCGGTGCTTGTCTTGGCGGGGCCATGTTCAGCGGTGCTTCTCACGGCGGCCCCTGTTCAGCGGTGCTTGTCTTGGCGGGGCCCTGTTCAGCGGTGCTTGTCTTAGCGGGGCCCTGTTCAGCGGTGCTTCTCACAGCGGCCCCTGTTCAGCGGTGCTTGTCTTGTATATCGAGGGAACCAGACCTGGCCAATACTTCCTGCTCAGTCGCCATCCGACCTTTCGGTTGCGGGGCCCTCCTGTGATGGAGTCCTGGGTCCGTGGGTGTCCTCTGTCACACCCGGAATGGGGCTGGTGGGGCCCTCCTGGCCAGCTCGCCTGCTGCCTGACTTGTCCGCCCCGCTGCCCTTGCCCTCCTTCGCTGAATCTCTGGGGCCCTTGCCTCCCTTTGTTGATGTGCCAGGTGACGGGGAAAGGCTACTGTCCTTGGTGGCAGCCGTCTCTGGCTTGTCGCGCCTGCCCTTTGCTTTTTTGGTCCTCTTCCCAGGGGGTGGGCTGGCTGTCCCCTTGCTGCTGCCCGATGTTCCTGCCCTATGAGCTGGTGGACTCCATTAGCCCTGAACTATGGTCCTAGTAGGTGCAGGGCTTGTGGTGGCTGAGGTGCTGTTTGGACTCTTACGAGATGGAGGGGGTGGGTCAGGTGATGCAAAGAGGTTAATTTGGGAGAGGAACAACTTTTTAGGAGCAAAGGGAAGGGTAGGTGCAGTGGGTATGGGAGTGGAGGAAGAGGATGTGGTTGTAGGAGAGTCAAGTGTGCTGTCTTTGGGTGCAGGTGCTTGTGACGGAGGCTATCGTGAGGTGGATGGCTTTTGGGTGGGTGGTTGCCTGCGTTTGTGTGTTTTGGAAGAGGGGGTGACAGACACACTGGGAGAGGACACAGGGGACGTGTAAATGGCAGTGGGGGTGGTGACTACACGTGTGCGGACTGGTGTGGAGGGTGTGCTGGTGATGGACGTACTGGATGATGGGGGTGTGCATGCAGGTGTGAGTGGAGACGTCACAGGGAGGGAGGAGGGAGACGAGGAGGTGGGGGACACAGAGGAGGTAGTGACTGATGGCATGTCTGCATCTGGATGTTGCTTGGGTGAATGCTTGTGTGATCTGTGGTGCTTATTTCTGGATGAGCTGCCCTTGGGTGTTGAGGTGTATGCAGGCTGGTCTAATGGTGTGGATGGGATAGGCAGAGGAACAGGGGACTGGGTGGAGGGAGTTTGAAGAGGGAGGCTGGAGACAGGGACAATGGCTGCCGTCAGTGCTGAGGCCAGAGCGTTGAACGATCGCTGATGGGCAGCATAACCCGAATGAATGCCCTCCAGGTATGCATTGCTCCGATGCACCTCCCTTTCTACCCCCTGGATGGCATTCAAAAGGGTAGACTGCCCAACAATGATGGTCCTCAGGAGGTCAATGACCTCCTCACTGAGGGCAGCAGGGGTGACAGGGGCATGGCCTGAGGTGCCTGGGGCGAAGGAGATGGCCGGCTTCCTGGCCGAGCGGGCACGGGGCGAACGCTGAGGGGCTGCTGGGAGGGCGGGGCTGGTGCGCTGGGTGGCGGCTGTACTTGTTGTAGCGGTGGCCACGGATGTTGCCGCCACCGCAAGGGAGCTCACTTCCGAGGACGTGCCGGTGTCGCTGACGTCTCCACGGGTCCCCGTTGTGGAGCCCCCCTCACCCTCCGTCTCACTGGTGTACTCGGAGTCGGTTGTATAGCCCTCCGGGCCCATGTGAGATGCAGCTCCCTCGTGCGCCGATGCCACTTCTCCTCCGCCTGATGATGCTAATGCACACATGAACAGGAAAACCAAGAAAAAGGGGTGGGAGAAGAAAGAAAGACATGTTGAGTGCATGCATTGGTGGCACCGTTGGCGGAGAGGACAGACACAGAAGCACCCTGCACTACGCCGCGCACTTGGGGTACACTACTAAATTATTGTGACTTGGCCTACAAATCTATGGACGACAAATGCACACATAGGTGAGGCCGGACCATGGATAGCTGTACATAGCACCCTACAGAGGTGGGGGGCAGGGGCACAGGGCCATGCCTAATGGAGGGGCCTAGCCTACAGAAAGCGCCCTGGCCTAGAGATAGCCAAAGCCCTCCTCCCCCACCCAGACACCTCCACTGCACGCAAAGATAGCAGAATGTGCTGATACTCACCCCCTTGTGTCCGCTGTGTTGTCCTCACGCGCCCATCCAAATCGGGGTAGGCCACCGCCAGGATCCGAGACATCAGGGAGGTCAATTGGCGGCTGGCAGCCCTCCTACGTTGGGAGGCCATCCCCAGCAGAGCCTCGGTGGTCTTTCTGCTCCCGCGGTGGATGTCCTCCCACCTCTTGCGGCAGTGGGTGCCCCGTCTGTTGTGTACCCCCAGGGCCCGGACGTCCTTGGCGATGGCAAGCCAAATGTCTATCTTCTGATGGGCGCTGACCTATGTGACATGGACAGGGTGGGAAAGGAAATATCATCACTTTTCTGCATGCTTGATGTGAGTGGCCCCCCCTCCCCAACCTTGGCATGTGGCACATGCTCTCATCTGTCGTGCGTTGCACTCCTCATTCGCTCCCCTCCCCACCATCTTACATCCACCCCACTCAACACAGGCATAGCCCATACTACGTGCTCCCTGTGTACTTTCCTGTTGGTCTGGTGGACCGTAGAGTAGCGCATACTGGGGGAGGACCCCATCAACAAGTTTCTCCAATTGCTCAGATGTGAAGGCAGGAGCCCTTTCCCCAGTCGCAGCAGCCATTGTCTCTCCCAGACCGAGGTCACAGCAACACTTGCAGTATAGGTCCTCTCCTGTGGATGATCAGGTCTCGAGTGATTAAGCAGTTAGAAAATGGCGGTCACGCCCGCGGCGGTGCGTACCGCGGCGGTGCGTACCGCGACCGCCGGCACACATCGTCATTGGCTCCTGAAACCCATATGGTTCAATGTTAACCAATGCGGCTTTGCACCGCGGTCTTCGACCGCCTACCGCCACGGTGGGCCACGCCAGCGCATTGACCTCACATCCCATTGTCACACTTCACAGGTCAGGCTGCCGCCATTTCAAGGGCCCACATGGCTTAATTTCTACTGCGTCACACAGGCCTAGGCCTTGCATTGCCACTCATACAAGCCATTCAATGCATAGCGAATCGTGTACTGTGCAAGCTGTGGGAACGTACCTGTGGGTTGCTTGACTCTGTGCTCCATGTTGTCCTTCCTAGGCACCGTCCGCTGGGACTTGCGAGGAGAAAGACGAATCCTCCCGTGTACCGACCGCTGGTGGACCTGTCGACAATGGAAGAACGACATATCATACTGACATACAGGCTTGACAGAGCCACTATACATGAACTGTGTGCCCAGCTGGAGCCACACCTGATGTCCCCCATCCGCCAACCCACAGGGATTCCCCCTCTGGTTCAGGTTCTGTCAGTACTCCTTTTTTTGGCAAGTGGATCATTCCAAACAACAGTGGCCATATCATCAGGGATGTCTCAGCCTATGTTTTCTAAGGTTTTGTCCAGAGTGTTGTCTGCCCTGATGAAATACATGCGGAGCTACATTGTTTTCCCTGAGGTGGGGGATTTGGCTACAGTGAAGGGTGATTTCTATGCCCTTGGACATATCCCCAACATCATTGGTGCCATTGATGGGACCCATGTGGCTTTGGTTCCCCCCAGAGAAAGTGAACAGGTGTACAGGAACAGAAAAAGTTATTATTCGATGAATGTCCAGGTGGTCTGTTTGGCAGACCAGTACATCTCCCATGTAAATGCCAAGTTCCCTGGGTCAGTGCATGACGCGTGTATCATGCGAAATAGCAGCATCCCGTATGTGATGGAACAGCTACAGAGACATCGTGTGTGGCTATTGGGGGACTCTGGTTACCCCAACTTCTCCTGGCTATTGACCCCAGTGAGGAATCCCCGGACCAGGGCAGAGGAACGGTACAATGAGGCCCAGGGGCGTACTAGGAGGATCATAGAAAGAACCTTCGGCCTCCTGAAGGCCAGGTTCAGGTGCCTGCATATGACAGGTGGATCCCTAATGTACTCACCAAAGAAGGTGTGCCAGATCATCGTGGCCTTCTGTATGCTTCACAATCTGGCTTTGCGACGCCAGGTGCCTTTTCTGCAGGAGGATGGTCCAGATGGTGGTGTTGTAGCGGCTATGGAGCCTGTGGAGAGTGAAGAGGAGGAAGACGATGGGGACGACACAGACAACAGGGACACAGTGATAGAACAGTATTTTCAGTAGCACACAGGTAAGAATCAACCACCCCATTTTACATTTACCTACAGCCTCCTGCCTCTCTACTGTCGGTGTTTCCACCCAGTTCCTGTTCACTGATTTGTGACTTTACCTTCCCTTTTCAGCGCTGTATGCGCCACTGCGTGACTTCTGCTTTGTTTGCCCATGGACTACAGCTGTGTGACAGTGGTATGTTGTCATCACAATGTAACTGAACATTTTTGCACCGTTATGTGTAATACATTTGTTAAGAATACAAGCAGACTCCAGATTCTTTGAGTGAAATAAGTGATTTAATTAAAGTGCTACATTTAGGTACATGATTGTAGAACGGTGATGGGTGTGGGTGGAGTAATGTCCATGGCAGAGTCCAGTTCTCAGTGTCACAGGTGCATTGTCCATATGCCTGTGGAAGGATGGAGCAGGGGCAGTTTGAGGTTGGACAGGGTGACAATGTGGGACAGTGGGATGACATCAGGGGGTATCTTATGCTGGCGGGGGTCTTGGCATCCTACTCTGTCTTCTTGTGAGATCTCAGGTTCCGCTTGCGGGGTGGTTCTTCTTCTGCAGGAGGTGGGGTTCTGGTGGCCTGTCGTTGTGTGGGGGCCTCCTGTCCACTAGCGCCGGCGGAGGTGGTAGGCTGTTCCTGGTCCAGGCTAGTGACAGGGGCCCTTTGTGGTGCCACATGGTCCCGCAATGTGGTGACTATCTGGTTTAGGGCCACGACGATGGTCCCCATTGCGGAACTAATGCTCCTCAGTTCTTCTCTGAACCCCATGTACTGTTGCTCCTGCATGACCTGGATCTCCTGGAACCTGGCCAGTACCGTAGCCATCGTCTCCTGGGAGTGGTGGTATGCTCCCATGATGGAGGAGAGGGCCTCTTGGAGAGTCGGTTCCCTGGGCCTGTCCCCCCCCTGTCGCACAGCAGCCCTCCCAGTTCCCCTGTTTCCCTGGGCCTCTGTCCCCTGGACAGTGTGCCCACTACCACTTCCCCCAGGTCCCTGTTGTTGTTGGGGTGGTGGGTCAACCTGGGTGCCCTGTAGTGGTGGACACACCGCTGATTGACGTGTCCTGGGGACAGCGGCATGGGCCCGCTGGGTGGGAGCTGTGCTGGTGTTCCCAGAGGGGGTTAGGTCTGGTGTAGCCTGTGGCTGTCTGTGGGGCACCGACTGTCCCGAGGTCCCCGATGGGCCGGGCTGGTCATCAGGGTCCAGGGAGACAGAGCTGCTGTCATCACTGGGGGCCTCTTCTGGGGGTGGGATGGACATCTCTGGACCCCCCGTGGTGGTGTGGTGGCGTTCGGGTCCTGCAGGGGTATAAGAGTATGTTATTGCTTCTGTGTGTGGCATTTCGTCTAATGGGTGGGTGGCCGTGTCCCCCAGTGCTGGCCTTCCCTTGTGGGGGCTTTTGTGATGGTGGCTTGTGGGGGTGATGGGTGTGTGCAGTGGGCATGCTTTGGGGATGGGTGTCCATGCTTTGGGGACGCACGCAGGGCTAGGTTTTGGGATGGGTGGGATGTGATGGTGAGCCATTTGCAAAGAGTTGGTGTGATGGGGGTGGGGGTGAGGGTGGGGGTATGATTTGGCATGCAGAGGGGGAGGGGGTGGGAAGAAGTAGTTAAGATTAGACTTACCAGAGTCCATTCCTCCAGATACTCCTGCGAGGCCCTCAGGATGCAGGATGTGCAAGACTTCCTCCTCCCATGCTGTAAATTCTGGGGGAGTAGATGGGGGTCCGCCGCCAGTCTTCTGCACCGCTATGTTGTGCCTTGATACCATGGAACGCACCTTCCCCCGTAGGTCGTTCCAGCGCTTCCTTATGTCATCCCGATTGCGTGGATGCTGTCCCACAGCGTTGACCCTGTCGACTATCCTTTGCCATAGCTCCATCTTCCTAGCAATTGTGGTGTGCTGCACCTGTGCACCGAAGAGCTGGGGCTCTACACAAACTATTTCCTCCACCATGACAGTGAGTTCTGCGTCAGAGAACCTGGGGTGTCTTTGGGGTGCCATGGGGTGGTGTGGATGAGGTGAAGGATGTTGTATGTGTTATAGAGTGTGGTGTGTGTGGTGGTGTATGGTGTTTTGTGCGTGGTAATTGTGTGGGTGATATTTTGATTTGCCTCTGTGTGTTGGTCTACTCTAAGCAGTGCTGTCTCTCTCTGTCCTTCAGTCGCTATTGTGGTCGTAAGGGTTTGTGGGTGATGTGGGTGTGTGTTTTATATTTAATTGGGTGTGTGGGAGTGGTGTGTGTATCTGTATCAGGTGTGTGTATTTCAAATTGTCCAATGTGTTTGTGTTTTGTAAGGGTGTGTGTATTTTGAGCGCGGCGGTGTGTACCGCCAATGGAATACCGCGGTTGAAAGACCGCCGCATGGATTCGTGGGTCGTAATGGCATGGGCGTATTTCTTTTGGCGTGACGGTGGAGGTTTGGTCCTCGCCAGTTAATCCGCTGACCTTTGGTGTGGCGGACTTTTGTGGATGTCGGGATTTTGGCGGTTTGCCAGTTGCGGGTCAGAATGACCGTGGCGGGTTACCGCGGCCGCAGCGGTGTTATGGCGGTCTTCTGTCTGGCGGTAAGCGCCTTTTACCGTCGAGGTCAGAATGACCCCCTTAATGTCCTCGTGAGCTCTGCAGTAGACAATGATTGACAGGTAATGTGAATAACCATAAATGAATAAAAACATTCTTAGCAAACTGAACTGCCCACAGTAATACCACTTTGTTCCTACACCGTGGTTCATAACGAACTCCTGTGGCTTTTAAGCACTGTACATAAGAGGTACTTTCATAACCCTATTCAATGATCCTCGATACATCGACCTGGGAAGGATGTGACGCTAAGTCGACTGTGATGTAAATATTACCACCCCCACAGCTGTGGAAAGTCTACAGTATTGGTTGATAGTGCAGGCCCCAGACACACAGTTCGGAACCATGGCATTGCTCAAGTTCCAAATTAACTTTAATCCACTTGAGCGCGAAAGCATGACAACACTTTCAGCAACAATGTAGTCACCACACAGCTTCCAGGGGGTGTTTTTTGGGCACTACAATAAAGAGACGCAAAAGAGAGCGTCGCTGCTTCCCGAAATCGTCCTGTGGTGTTTAACGTACATATGCTGTGGAAATACTGCAGAGTAGCAGGCACATGCATTTAATAAATAATTAACATACAATAAACTATTGATGTCAGTGTCAATTTTCAAAATCTTTTATGACCTTAGCATGCTCATGTACGGGGTTCTCAATTTCATAGCAAAAGAAGCACCACGCCAATAAGTGGGCTTTTTTTAAATAGTGAAATGCTGTTGTGTGTTTTGTCTGTGTCTTTAAAGAAGATACTAGCGGTTTTTGCACAGTTTGAAGATAGAGCAGACAGAATGGCGTAGGCAGTGCTTGGAACGGAAAGCTCACAGTGGCAGTGTTACTAAGCAGAGCCAACAGCAGCACACATATATGTAGAGAGTACAGCACATTTCAACCATATGTTATAGACGTACTCCGTGCACTAAGTGGGATGAAAAAGTGGGGGTCATAATATGGGAGCGGCCTGCAAAGCATCTTTAAGAATCCTTAAGAACAAGTAGTGCGGCTATGTAACTAAAGGGACAGCCTAATATAAATTGAATAGGATATTGTGCTCGTCAGATCCATAAATAGAATCTTACTCGAGAAAACATAGTCGAAATTAGAAGGATAAACAGTTTATATTACGCCATTATCACTGGTCAAAACCATTAAAGCACTTGACAAGGTGAATTTAACGCCATACAACATCCTCAGTTAGAACAATATATTGCCACAGGCATCAGGATCATAATTTGAATGGTGCAGCTGGCGCAGAGGCAAATTAATACTAAAGTTGACAACTAAACAGGCGGTCACAAGTGCAATTATCTTGGAGGCACTAAGGTCATGATTTGAACAGGCAGTCACAATTATGGTTACCTTGCATTTGAAAGGGGCATCATTTGAATGGTGCAGCAGGTGCAGTGGCACTCTAATAACTACACATTAATATACTCTAATACAATGCTGTAATGAAATGGTTGGCAGTCAGGTTACCCCCTGTCCAAGCAAGGACCCTCACTCTAGTCAGGGTAAATCACACACAATCCAAATGATCCTGTGCCCACCCTCTGGTAGCTTGGCACTGAGCAATAAGGTTTAACTTAGAAGGCAATGTGTAAAGTATTTGTGCAATAAATCATGCAATAACACAGTATAGGACCACAAAAATACACCACACAGTGTTTAGAAAAATATATAATATTTTATCTGATAAGATGGAGGTCAAAATGATTAAGATGTAATAAGTATTATTTGGACTATCACTGTAAAAATGATATAAAGTGTCTTTAGACTCTTCAAAGCAACAAATGTCTCTTGCAAGCACAAAGTACTTGGTCTGCATTCAAAATCTCCACAAGGAACAGCAGAGGAGGATGTGCGTGGAAAACAGGGAGGTGTGCGTCGATTTCTCGGGCCATGCACGGTGTTGCGTCTTTTGTTTTTCACGCAGGGGAGGCTTTGCATCGATTTTTGGCGTTTGGTCTCGGGTCCTCTTCGGGTTGTGGGGTTTTCAGACGCCCCGGGGATGATGGGTTGAAATCCGGCGCTGGCAGGATGAAGTCACAGGAACTGCGTCGATCCGGTGGGCGTTGAGTGGAAAATTCTACCGCACAGCAGGCCCTGCGTCAATTCCTCTCAGGAAGTCGGGCTGCGTCATTCTGGCTTGGCTGTGCATCAACCCAGTGGGCCGTGCATAGAATTTCCAGTCGCTACGCTTGCGCTGCATCAATCTCCTTGCGAAGTCGAGCTGTGTCTTTCCTGTTCAGAGTGCAATGATTTTCTCACCACGATCCAGGCTGTGCGTCGTTTCTGGAAGGCTGTGCATCGATTTTCACCACACCAGGATTTCTTGCAGGAATAAAGTCTTTTTGGTCCTGAGACTTCAGGGAACTGGAGGCAAGCTCTATCCAAGCCCTTGAAGTGCACTTCTCAGCACAGCCAGAGAGAGGCAAGGCAGCAGGGCAACAGCAAGGCAGCAATCCTTTGCAGAAAGCAGTCAGGTGAGTCCTTTGGGCAGCCAGACACTTCTTCTTGGCAGGTTGCAGGTTCTGGTTCAGGTTCTCTTCTCCAGGAAGTGTCTGAGTTGGTAGGGGCAGAGGCCCTGTTTAAAAACCCAAATGCGCCTTTGAAGTAGTGAAGACTTCAAAGAGTGGCTGAGAAGTGTACAAGGTCCACTTTCAGTTCCATCCTGCCTGCCAGGGTTCGAGTAGGGGGTGTGGCAGTCCTTTATGTGAAAGCAGGCTACTCTCCTTTGACATGTAAGTGTCAGGCCCTCCACCCTCCCAGCCCAGGAAGACCCATTCAATATGCAGATGTATACAATTAAGGGTGAGAATCCTGTGTATGGGGTTTGTCTGAGTGAATGCACAAGAGAGCTGTCAACTGGACCTAGCCAGATGTGGGTTGTAAGGCACAGAAGGACTTAAGTGCAGGCAAATGCTCACTTTCTAAAAGTGGCATTTCTAAAATAGTAATATCAAATCCAACTTCACCATCAGCCTGATTTTCTGTTACCATTCTGGCCATACTAAATATGACTTCCCTGCTCCTTTCAGATCAGCAGCTACCACCCAAACAGTATATGTTGGTACCACTAATGTTAGCCTATAAAAGGAGAAGGCGTCACAGCAGTGCAAAACGAATTTAGGAGCTTTACACTACCAGGACATGTAAACTACACAAGTACATGTCCTCCCTTTTGTCTACACAGCCCCCTGCCCTATGGGTTACCTAGGGCCTACTTTATGGGTGACTTAGATGTAGAAAAAGGGGAGTTTTAGGCTTGGCAAGTACTTTTAAATGCCAAGTCGAATTGGCAGTGAAACTGCACACACAGGCCTTGCCATGGCAGGCCTGGGACATGGTTAAGGGGCTACTTAAGTGGGTAGCACAAGCAGTGCTGCAGGCCCACTAGTAGCTTTTAATCTACAGACCCTGGTCACATATAGTGCACTTTACTAGGACTTATAAGTAAATTAAATAATCCAATTGGGTTTGATCCATTGTCATCATGTTTAAGGGAGAGGGCATATGCACTTTAGCACTTTGTTAGCAGTGGTAAAGTGTGCATAGTCCTAAAACCAGCAAAAACAGTATCCAAAAAGTGGAGGGAGGCAGGCAAAAAGTTAGGGGTGACAACCCTAAGGCTGTCAGGTCTAACAAATGCCATATTAAATAAGGTACAAATTACAAGTTTGGAACCCTGGGATAATAATTCAACATACATCACAACATAAACAACTATTAACAGTATTAAAATGAAAAACAAAACATTATCATGACCATTTTCTAATATTTATAATCCAGTTAGATAGTACAATAGAATGCAAAAGATAAACAGAGGTGAAACCTATCATCTTTGCCAATGCTTGTCCTAAAAGCAGGTTGACAAACTGCTGGATTTCTGGGCGCGGCAGTGCCAGTGATTTACAGCAGACCCCCCAAACCACCAAACTCTAAATTACCCTGAACTCCTGTCACCAGGCTTCCAAAAACAAAATGCCATTAGATGAACTATGAAAGGTCAAGAGAAATTGTATAAGTGATGCAAGGTGTCTCTCAGAAAGCACCAAAAGCATAGGATTTACTGAATATATCATTGACTTGGCTAGGCAATTTATCCAAAATTCTCTTTATTTGAAAATAAATATTCCCTCTGCATGAAACTAAGGGCCAGCCTTATACTTTTTTTTTATTTTTTTATAAAGAAATTTTATTGATTTTGCAAAATTTAAAAAACAAATAACAAATAAAACATTTATACATATTGATGAATTGGTGCCAACGGGCACTAAACAGTGGTCAATCCCAATGTCCCAGACAACCCCTGTACGCTTAGATTGTGTATCTCTACGTTGTTGTATTTCGTAAGTAACTCGTCCCGCATAGGAGAGGAGGAAGGTGGTGTGTGTTCGTGTGTTCCGGCTCACCCTCTTGGTGTGTCATTCAGTTTGTGGGGGCATGGTAATCTATCGTGGCTTCCCACTTCCCCCATATCTTGTTATATTTTCCGGGGGAACCCCTAGCCTCGTATACTAGCTTTTCACACTGCGCACACCAGTCCACCCCCCGTTTCCACTTCGCCAGAGCTGGTGCCTTCTTGGCCTTCCAGTCCGCCATGATGTCTCTTTTGGCTACTAGGCATGCCACCCCCAGGAAGGTTCGTTCTGGTCTTCTCAGCCCAGAGTCCTCCATGATACCTAGTAGGAATGTCAATGGTGTCAACTCCGTATCAACCTGTAAGACCGCTGAAATCTCTCGCGATATAGTCCCCCAATATGTTTTAATGACTGGGCACACCCACACCATATGGAAAAAGTCGGCATCTGGACTCATACATCGGGGGCAATCATCTGTGAATCGGAGGCCCGCCTTATATAGTTTGGCGGGTGTAAGGTAGGCTGCATGGAGATAATAAGTCTGTATTAGTCGGAGGCGAGTCGTCATCGTTAAGGTATGAGGAGCTGCCAGTGCTTCGTTCCAGTCCATCTCCTCCAGAGGTCCCACCCATCCCTCCCATTTCCGACGCAGCCCCTCTAAGGAGCATGCAGTGGCAGTAATCAATGTACGATATATCTGGGAGATGCCTCCCTTACCCAAGTTCCCCATCAATGCCCTTCTCTCCATAGGGCTACTTTCGGGAATGCTATCCCCTGTCTGTATCTGCATCAGTAGGGCATGGCGGACCTGGAGATATTTATAGAATTGTGTCTTGTTTAGCGAATAGGTTGCCTGAAGGCTCTCAAAGGAGCGCATGTGTGAGCTCTCCCATACATCTCCCAGTGTGGAGATACGTATATTATCCCATTTCTGGAATCCCTCCAGGTCGGCTACCTCTTTTAAGTATGTCCCATGCCACAGTGGAGTCTGTTGGGTAAGTCGCCCCCACCATCCCGACATCTTCTGGGCCGTCCGCCATCCCTGTAGTACCACCCCGGTTACCTCTGGGACCCCTCGTAAAATCGGACCGCCGTACAGGGCATCAAAAATACTAGTATAAGTCAGTGTCTGGAGTTCCAGCCGGTATGCCGGATCTGTCCACCCCCCCCCCATCCAGTCATTAATCACTAACAGCTGCGCTGCCAGGTGGTAGTAGTGAATGTTGGACATTCCCAGACCCCCTTCATAGACATCCCTCTGGAAAGTTTTAAGCGCCAGACGGGGCCGGGCACCCCTCCAAAGGAACTGGCGAGCTAGTGAGTCCATATCTTTAAACCATTTCATGGGGATAGGATGTGGGAAGTTCTGGAGGAGATAAAGGAGCCTGGGAAGGACCATCATTTTATATAGAGCGATTCTACCAAGTAGGTTGAGAGGGAGGTCCCTCCAACGTTGGAGATCGTTTTTGATTTTTTTGGTTAGTGGAGTAATATTGAGCTCCCATGTTAATTCAGGGAGCATTGAAACATGTACCCCTAGGTATGTGAAGCTATTTCTCCGCACTGGTATGCTTTGCTGCCAGTCCACACATTCGCGTGACTGATGGAGGGGAACCAGCAGGGATTTATTGGGGTTCAGAGTCAGTCCTGAAGCCTCCGAAAAGAGATTTAGAATTTGCAGAATGCGTGAGCCACTCTTGGCCGGGTTAGAGATATATAACAGGACATCGTCCGCGTATAGCGCCACTCGGTCCTCTGGGCACATCGGCCACGGCTAGCCCTCTATCAGGGGGTCTTCTCGTAGCAGTTTTGCCAGGGGTTCTATCGTTAGCGCAAAGAGCAGGGGGGATAACGGACAGCCCTGTCTAGTGCCTCGGCTAATAGGGAATGTGTCTGAGACTACTCCGTTTACCTGGACCTGGGCCGTTGGATTAGAGTAGAGTAGTCCCACCAGGCCCCGGAATCTGGGTCCAAATCCGTTTTTTATTAACACTTGTTTAAGGTAGGACCAATCCACTGTATCAAATGCTTTTTCGAAGTCAAGTAAAAGCAATGCCAGTGGGGTGTGTGTCAGGGTCCCATGGTGTGCCAGTGCCAGATGTAACCGTCTAATACAGTGCCTAGTGCTGAGGGCAGGCATGAAGCCACATTGATCAGGGTGTATCAGGGTGGGCACTGTGTCTTTTAGTCTAGAGGCTAGGATTGAGGCCAGTACTTTAATCTCAATATTAAGAAGTGAGATGGGCCGGTATGCCGAGCAGTTTTGTGATGGAGGTTGGGTTTTAGAGATCACTGCAATTGTAGCTAGGTCAATCCCGGGAGGGAAATGACCCCTCTGCTCAGCTTCCTCATACATCTTAAGTAGATATGGAGCAAGAATGTCGCTACATTTCTTGTATATTTCCGCTGGGAATCCGTCTGGCCCCGGAGTCTTGCCTGTGGCAAGGCTGGCGATCGCATTGGTTATTTCTGTAATGCTGATTGCCTCGCCCATCCTTGCCTTGGTCTCCTGGGAAACCCTGGCAAGAGCTATGTCATTCAGAAGGGGGGATTCTTTTTCCATAGTGGGCCGAGAGTGTTCTGTGTAGAGGCGTGCATAGTAGGAAGCAAAGCTCTGGGCAATCTCAAAAGGTGTCTTAGAGAGGGTACCTGGATCATCCCTGATTTCGGGAATTGTTCTGTTAACTAGGGTATGAGTGGCCAGCCAATGGAGGAGCTTCCCATTTTTGTCTCCCCACCCGCATATTCGTGCGGATGATGACCTCCACATGTGCTTTGCTGACTCTAGTACTAAGTGCTTGATTTCGTCTCAAACTCTAATCAATTGTCTCATTGTAGAGGCCTCAGATGAGGTTGTTTGTTGGTGCTCCAGCTTTAGTGTTTCAGTTTCCAACTCAGTCACTCGTGAGTCGCGAGCACGCTCACGCTCCCGTATGAGGCATTTAGCTTGCCCTCTCAGGGTAGCTTTACAGGCGGCCCATAACGTGACCGGGGACTGCACCGTTCCTACGTTTAGTTCAAAATATTGTGTGAGGTGTTTCCTAATTTCAAGGGTATAATCAGTGTCTTGCAAGAACCATGCGTTCAGACGTCACACTGGGCGCCTAGTGGGATCTACTCCGCCCAGCCGGATACGTACCGGTGCGTGGTCCGACAACCCTCGGGGCAGTATCTCTGCACCCATGACGCCGGTGATGTCAAGGGCCGGCATAAATACCAGATCAATTCTAGAATGTGCCCGGTGAGCGGCCGACGTGTGTGTATATTGACGCTCTCTGGGGTGCCAAGTTCTCCATACTTCACACAAACCAAGGCTTTCAGCCCAGTCATTAAGGTGCGTAGCTCGGGAAGACCTGCCCGCAGTAATGTCTCCGGATACATCTAGTCTGGGGTTTAGGACCGCGTTAAAGTCTCCTCCTCTCAACGCGGTTCCCTGGGGGAGTCTCGCTATTACCTGGCGGAGTGAGAGTAAGAAGGCGTCAAGCCCTGTTGGGTGGGCATATACGCATACGAGATTTAAGGGTGAGCCACAAAGCAGCCCCGAAACAACTACAAATCTGCCCTGTGGGTCAGACAACGTATATGTGATCACCATAGGCAGCGAGCGGTGGAGCAGGATAGCCACACCTCTGGAGCCTCTGGAGAAGCCTGCGTGGTAAACTCGATCGAATCCTCCTCGTGCAAGCATAGGGCATTTGGTTCCCAGAAGGTGAGTTTCTTTCAGTAGGACCACTGAGGGGGAGTACCTACGGAGAGTATTGATTACTGCGGATCTCTTGATCTTATCCAATAGACCGTTCACATTCCAGGAGATGATTTGTGTCAAGGAGGACCCTGCGAGGACTGTGTGGGAGTCTTACGTTGTCGGGTGTATGTCAGTGGACACAGGGATGACCATTCTAACCGTAACAGTGTACTACTAAAGTTGTGAAAACCAGCCAACAAACTGTGGCTATCTATCCCCAACTCAAACTTCTTACCACCCAACCGCCCCCCACCCCATACTCCCTCCCCGGAAGCATCTGTTGCCCTAGTCCCCAACCTGAACCAAACAGCCAGTGAGGCTGTCATAGGAGTGGAGTGGTGGGCCCCTCCATTTAGTTGGATCTCTTACAATTGTTCATAAGAAGTCAGGCCATATTTGGCAAACCTCAGAGAGGAGAGGGGCCGGATCACCGGCGGAGCCCCCCAAATGGGGGGGCCCCACGGGCGACCCGACCCCCCTGGTTCTCCCCGGCACTTCCATCAGAGCTTCACGCGGCATCTCAGCCGAGCACCGGAGATAGGCTCAAGCGGTCGTCGTCCCCAGCCCGCATCTGGCCCCGCGACTCCAGGGGCTCACCGGGCGTTCCTTCCCCTCGGGGGTCGGACCCCCCTGCCGCTCCCTCCTCCATGGGGACGTCCAGGTCTTTTTTCCTTCCCTTCCAGGATCTAGTACGTTTACGGCTCCTCCGGGGCCTCCCAGTAGGAAGAGGATCGTCGTGGGAGGATACTCCTCTGCTGTAAGTCTCTTGCAGGCCCCTAGGCCCTCTTCAGTGAGCCAGTCCCATGCCTCCTCCGGGGATTCGAAGAAGAACGTTTTGCCCGCCATGATGACTTTGAGTTTCGCAAGGAATAAGAGCATGTATGGAAGTTGCATGGCTCCCAGTTTTTGTTTGACCTGTTCGTATGAGCGCCGACGGATCTGGACCTCCCGGGTGTAGTCTGGGAATATTAAAATTCTGTGATTTTCCCATTGAAGATCCTCGGAACGTCTTGCTTCTTTAAGGATGTTGTCCCGGTCTCTGAAGTTGAGGATGCGTGCAATCATCGGGCGCCTAGGGCCGCCCGGTGGGGGACACGGGGCCAGGGCTCTATGGGTGCATTCCACCGCAAAACAGGGCGAAAGGGTTTGGTCTGGCATCCAGGTCCTAATCCACTGCTCCAAGAAGTCCGAGGCTTTATCTCCTTCTACTCCCTCAGGAAATCCGACAAGGCGTAGGTTGTTACGTCGCGATCGATTTACTGCATCCTCCGCACAACGGTGTAGCTCGGATGTTCGCGTTTGTAGCTGGGCCACTTTGGTTCGAAGATCAGCTAATTCGTCTTCGGTTTGGGAAACTTCAGTGATTCTACTCACCGCATTTCTGAGATCTTGCCTGATGAGGCCCACATCCTCACGCACTTCCCCAATTTTGATCTCCACGGCTGACTGCGATGATTGAATGGCTTGGAGAATAGCACTTACTCAATCTAGTGCTGGGCCTCCAGTGGTTGTCTGCCTTTCTCCCCTAGGGCCTGCTTGTGTTGTAAATTGGTCGATCTTTTGCTGCTGGGAGGGAGGGGGTTGTTTGTTCGTTCTGTCTTTCCCCATTTTGTCTCAGGGGGTTGGAGGTAGCCTCTCCGGCTTTTACCGCTACCTCTTCTAGGTTCTGTACCCTTAGCGCAGTCACTGTGGGGAGTTTCGGAGGGAGTTTGCGGGTGCGATATCTTTTAGGTCATACGTGTGGTCTTCATCTCAGTTTCTTTCCGGCTTCCTGCAGTCGCTAGCCCCCTATCCCAGAACATTGAAGTTTCTCTTATCTCCTTATGGTTGTTCCTGTCCCTCATCGGCCTATCGCATTTGGCCAGGTTGGCTGATATATTAACGATAAGTTCAAGTATTCAAAGGAGTCCTTCCCCAGCATTTAGCATCGACGTTCATGGGGCCTTGCTTATTAAAGATTTGTGTGTGGTCTCTTTGACAGAGGGGGGACCGGAATCATCACCTTCCCCACTACTCCACCTGGGCCAGTCAATGATTTGTTTGCTCAATGGCCTCTCTTCCGGGGGGGGGGGGAAACTCCCTCAGCGCCAGGTCCGTCCGCCCGTTTCACCCCAAGCGGCTGCTCGCCTCCGCCCCAATTCAAGTGAGGGAATCCCCACCGGAGCCCGCGCCTACCTGACTCACGGGGCGCCGGGCGCCGGGAGGCTCCCGCTCGCTGGTGGTGTTGTTGTCGAGCCTGGGGGGCTCGGATTCACGGTGCTCGTCTCGTCCGCACCGCTCCTCCGCGTGGGGGGCTCAGTCCCGGCCCCAGCCTCCACCGAGCCACACGTAGCAGCTCTGTCTGCGGCGGTCGCGCCGGCAAGCCAGTCCTCAGTTCCGGGCCCGGTAGGGCGCCGCAGCCCCAGTGAGGGAATCCCCACTGGAGCAGTGCGTTTCTCCCCCAGGCCCGCGCCCACCTGACCCACGGGGCGCGGGTCGCTGGGAGGCTCCCTCCGCCGGTGGTGCTGTTTTTGAGCCCGGGGGGTTCGGACGCCAGAGCCCGGCCCAGGCAATCCTCGCTGCACTTGTGGCTTCCCGATTCACGGTGCTCGTCTCGTCCGCACCACTCCTCCGCGTGGGGGGCTCAGTCCTGGCCCCAGCGCCCACCGAGCCACACGCATCGGCTCCGCCCACGGCGATAGCACCGGTAAGCCAGTCCTCAGTCCCAGGCCCGGCAGAATGCCGCAAGCCGACCCGCCATCTTGGTTTTCACTTTGCCTCTGTCGCTCCGGTCGCGTTCAGCTCTCGCGGCTCGGAGCGCATCGCTGCTGGCCCCAGAGGGTTACTGAGAATTCCGGAGCTCGTGGGAGCACCCAGGGTGATTTTTAGGGTGTTGTGGCAGTCGCTTCTTGGGGCGGATGACGGAGGGGTCCAGAGCATTCTCAGAGTGCGACCGCCATCTTGACGCCCGAAGCCACGCCCAGCCTTATACTTTTTCACGCAAAACTGTGTTGGCACAGTTTTGCATGAAAAAGTATAGTGCAGGCTAGTGCCATTCCAAGACGCCAGCCAGGCACCATATTTATGGAATGGTGCTAATGCCCTGTTAGCGTCCTTGGAAAGGATGCTAACAGTGCGAGGGAGGTGTACGGGAAACTGGGGCTTGTGTGACGAATTATGGAGCTACACCGTTTAGAGGCAGAAAAATTGCCTCTAAGCAGTGTATTGCCATTTTCTGGCACACAACCCCCATAGACATGGCTCCTGTCTTAATAAAGACAGGAGCCATTCGTTCCCTGGGCATGGCCATTGGGGCCAGCGCCGTGCAAGATCCCAAGTCAGGGCCCCTGAGTGGGAAAAAAAAGAAATACTTACCAGCACTTACCTGGGAGGGGTCTCCCATCCTGTGGTGTCCCTCTGGTGTGGGTAGGGGTAGGTGGGGGTGTCCCTGGGGCCAGTGCAGGGCACCTGTGAGCACTTTCTATGGTCTCTGACCATGGAAATATGCCTACAGGTCCCCTTACACCTGCCCATACCCAGGTGTTAAAGGATGGCAATAAGAAAGTTTAAGCCATTATTTAAGGCCCCTATCCCCCTTGCTGGTTTTTAGCACGGGGGATAAATATGGCACTAAGGCCATATCATACTTTTTCTGTAGGGGAATGCCTACCTTGTGTCAATGAGACATTAACTCCATGACTTTGGCGCTAGATGTGTCTAGCACCAAAGTATAAATGTGGAGTTAGGTTTGTGCTGAGTTAGCGTAAAAAAGATTCCAAGAATTATCTTATGCTTTTACTCTGAGAAACACATGTAAAAACAAATCTTCCAAAATACTGGTACGTCTGGGCAACTAATTAAAAAATCTTTGAAAATATTGGTCCATCTAGGCAGAATTGGAACCTTTCTACTTTGTTGGTTCATCAAGGTGCTAATTCCCTCAGCCCTTGGAGCAGCTTTTCCAGACCCAAAATGTTTAAAGCAAAAGCAGAACACATTTTTCCTCAGCCCTTCATCTGACAGCTAAAAACACTTCCCCTAGGTAGACTTCTGTCTTCTCCTAGTCAGTTCCCTTCCTTGAGAATGACTGTATAATTCTTTTACCGGTGAACTCAGTGAATATGGTGAATCTTGAAAACTAAAATCAGTTAAAATTCGATAAATTATTTCATTAACAGCATTTCCTCTAGTTCCTGTTTGCCAAAACTGCTTCACAGCACAATCAAGCTCAAGTTTTGTTCTCCCTATTTGGAAAATCGTGGGACTAAGCCTTGCATAGATTTTGCTCCATCTCTCTCATGACTCATTCCAAAACCAACCCACCCAGATCGCCCTGGCTGTTCTGTTCACTTCTGCTTTTGACAGCTAGGGTTAGTGGCCCCTCCAGTCCTGTTATGGCCTTCGTCCTCTATAGATAGAGGGACAGATTTATCATGGTGTTGCATCCCCTTGCGCCACACAAGGGGGTGCACTAAACTCAGATTTATCAAGCCATGCAATGCCACCTTCTGTGGCCCTGCATGGCTTGATAAAACTGGATAAATGAAAGGGAGTACAAACCGCTGACTTGCACTACTCTGCTCCAAAGAGGCCTTCTATGGGTGGAAAGTGAGTGTTCCCAGACATCCTGCCATGAGTTGTGGCACATTCCAAGATTTACCAATAGTGGTAATCCTGGGACTGCGTCAAATTGATACACTTCCGCAGGGGAGGCGTAACAAGGAGAAATATCTTTATTTCTCTACGTTTTTTTCCTCTTTCTACATGTGCTGCATTTTGCAAAATGAAAGCAAAGAAATCAAGGGCACCACCATAAACTGTTTAATGTTTGGTAGAACATTTTACAACTTATTAAAATGAATGTTAGCAGCATAAGTTGTCCTTTAGGCTGCTTTAAGCAGAACTATGATTTTAGTTTTCATGTTTTATAACTGATCAGCTTTTAAGAATGTTTAATTTGCACTTGGTTGACTTTCTTAGAAATAAAAACTGGCTTCTAAAGAACAAAATCAACTTTCCTTTCTACTTTAGACACCCAAGCCTATCCTGAGCAGACATCTGAGTGTTTTCAGCTCATGTTGCTTGCTTTTCACAAGTACGAGAGGATAAAGTTTTATAACTGAGGTCCACATTTGAAATTTGGCACATTTCAACTGAATCAAAGTTGGGTATGGATTTGAAATGAAAATTATTTACATGCTTTATGGCAAGCATATAAACTATCGGTATTGAGTAAGTCCAAAACCCCTTCTCTGATTAGTCAGCCTCTGGCAGCCTGGCAGGCTGCCTTGATGAGGTGTCAAGTGGCCTGGGCTGAAGACAAAGAATGTGCCTGGGGGAGGAGATCTGCCTCAGCAGATGGGGAAAACAGGATGGGGGAGAGCAGCCAAACTGGACTTCAAAGGAGGAAAGGACATTTAGAGCATCTCAGGACCGCCCCTTTTGCTGCAAACTCAGACAACCAGGTGCCCTCTTGTTTGGATTAGTAAAGGGCAGGAAAGGGATGTGTTAAGGATGTTTAGCCACACCAGTGGGTGGACCCTGCCAGACATAACCTCCAAAATTCAGTTTCAACCATTTTGGATTTTTAAAGAATGTTGCTCCCTGCGATTGATTGCCACACTTCCCAGGAAGTGGTCATCCAAGAAGGTGGTGACCTGCCTGTGATTGGACAGTTGTCCCCCCTGCTCTTTACCCCAGGAGCAAGGATAGATTTGGCAGAGCTGCACCCACACCTAAGATCCCTATAAGGAACAACATCAGAAGAACATAGACTGCCTTGCTGGACTCCTGACCTGCACTTTGACACTGCACTCTGAAGGACTGCATCAGCTGCACTCTTGGGCTTCACAACATAAAGGAATTTGCTTGGCTTCAACTGGTTCAAGAAGGGACTCCCTGCTTGTTACAGGTGGAACATCTCTAACCACCAGAGTCCCCTGCATTAAATTCTGAAGGAACTGACTAGCTGACCACGGTCCAGTGGTCATTTTGGGGTTTAAGCTAGGTGCATTCTGGGAGTTGGAGTCCTAACCCTAAAAGAGCAACTTGGAGCTTCTGGAACCTTGGGGTGAGCTGTTGATTCCTAAAGGACCATCAAAAACATTCTTGAAGAAGATCTAGAAGTTTGGAGAAGATTGGAGAACTTTTGGACAAAAGCTCTATAAACGGACCGACTCGTCGTCGTAAGTCAAGCTGGCTTACGTTGACCGTGACCTGGCCTGACTTGCAGGTTTGTCCCGCTGAAAAGCTCCAGAGTCCCAGACTTCCAGGATTTTAATGGGGGCTCCTGGAAAGGCAATCCAATGACATTGACTCAAAATTGGCTTGCTATGGAGGGTCGTCCGATGTCGAAGAGAAAAAGCTCCAAAAAAGTGACAAAGTCCGAACATAAAAAGTTGATCAGGACTTCCCACACAGCGTATCCGAGGTGGGCTCCCTGAACATCGGATCAACATTCAGCTTCATCCCAGACGAAGGTTTCCAACCTAAAAAGTTGACTAAGTCCAAAGGTAGAATTCTTCACCGAGGTCTGCAAAACATATCCAAAGAAGGCTCCAAGGAGGTCAGATCGTATTGGTGACTTCATCCTGCTGAAGAAAATCTTCACGAAAAAGACTAAGTTTGAAGGTAAACTTTTGACCGAGGCCTCCCACATGCTGTAGCCAAGCAGGGCTCCATTGCGGTCGGCCTGAAACTTTGACTTTGCCACAGTCGAGGTGTGACCAGATATCCCGAGTGGCGCTTTTACTTTCCATGCACTAAAAAACGTTAATTATTAAAAAATTAATATCTCTGGTTCCCATTATCTGTTTTCATTTGTTTTGGTGTCAAATTAAAGATAACATGCTTTTCCATTTTTATGGATTCGTTTTGGATTGTTAAACAGTTTCCTGTGTTTTATTTTATCACTGTTTTGTGATATATGAATGCTTTACACACTTTCCTAAGTTAAGCCTGCTTGCTCGTTGCCAAGCTACCAAGGGTTGAGCTCGGGCTAATCTATTGAGACCTAACTGGACCTGGAGGGGCAGGGGGGGTTAGTGGCCTTTTACTAACAGTAGGTACATTCCTGCCCTTCCCAATAATTCCCTACCCAACAACAGTCCAAAGAATGAATAAAACCAGAGATGACCCTCCAAAAAGATAGATTTCTTGAACTGTGGCCAAAACTGTTAAACATGGTGATCAATGTTACATATGTTTCAGTGATGAACCCCAGTTACTTCATTGAAAGAACATGTAGTTTAAAATGTGCTAGATGGTAAAGAATTATTACATGCCAAGTTATTCTTATGTATTCACAAATTAGTTGGCATTGTGTACTCAAACTAATGCTTTTACGTAAGGTTCAGTTGAAAGGAGTTCAGCTATTACCCTTTTCCATTTTATTTTCTCATTATAAGACAATACTTTTGATGGTAAACAGATGTGACTGTTGTACTTGCTTAAATCTGTGTACTACCATTGTCAGGACAAACTAATAATTTGGGGTATCTAATAAATATGTATGAAACAGTGTTTAATACCAACCACACTTGGAGGACTAGAATCTCTATGTGATCGACTATTTTGGTGTAGCCAATGTTAGTAACACTTGCTAAACAGTTGGACACAATAGGCCTTTATTTAAATGTTATGTGGGTATCATTAAATACTCCTAACTCTCCAATTTATGACAGAATGTTTCACATAGTCAGGGTCACAAGCACAAGACCCTTCTTTAGCATCTTCCAAGTGCATCATTAGTTTTGTCAGGTACTTTAATAGGATTTTTCAACCAATAGCCTCATCCAACCTCTCCTCATGCGTATCACCTCCAGACAATGTTTAGCTGAAATGCTGTGACCATGCCATTTCGGTACTGCCATAAGTGCTTTTCTTGCAGGACTAAAAAGAAAGCCTTTGAAAAATGACCAGCCATTTACCAGAAGGTCCACAGCTGTAGTAGACGTTTAAGGGAAATACAGTGGTTTGGGCGGAGAATACGGGATTGGAATATGGAATGTGACGTGTGTGCAATGTGTTTGTGATGTGATGGGTGTCACTAGTTTTATCCTTATTATAGGAAAGTGCCCCTTAATGTATGGTCACCCCCACTTTTATCCCCCAAAGCTGATGCCCCTAGTAAATAGTCCCTAGGGTACCCAGAGATGGGTGATAAAGGGGTCTCCAGGGCTGCAGCATGTTTGTGTCACCCTAGTTCGCCCACACAAATTGGCTGACCTGCCATTGCACACTGTCAGAGCAGCGCAAACTGCTCGAGTTTGACTGTGACCTCACAGTGAGTGGCACAGTCCCATGCACTGCCTTACATATATGTCAGACACTCTCAAAAGAAGACCTCTGCAGCCCAGGAGGCAGGGTGCATTATATTTAAGGTGCAGGCATATAAGCACAAGCTTTAAAGTGACTCTATAGAGTCCTTTCCATTAAGGTACACTATAAGTGCAGGCTGGTCCATAGGATAATATAGGACTTAAGCACAGGCAGACCCGGGCTGCTAGCTCCATTATGGTACAGCCCATATATGTCAAATTTGGTGTCAAACAACTTGTTTCTCTCCGCTAACATGCATCTCATGGTGAGGGACAGCTGGCATGCACCCAGGTGGGCCACTAGAGGTTGCCCACCTGTTTGTCACCCTTCTGTGTGCTTTGGTCGAGCAGCTCACACTTTTCCCCACACTTGCTGCCACCTATACAGGTTTCTGACCTCCTGCCAGACATCTTGGCCACTCTCATAATCAGAAATGAAGGCTGAGACAAGAAGAAGGTCAAATTTCCTGCCCCCCAGCCGGGCTAGTGAATAGAGCAATCAGGGCAGTGACCTTCAAAGGCTTCATTGCCCTTTATAGCCATCTGTGTTGTCCCCAAGTTGAGGACACAGCCCTCCCTCTACCCCAGGCACATTTGCTCATAGTCAGACAGGACATTAGCTACGCAGGTCAGTGCATTACCCCAGCAGGCTGACCACATTTCTAGGGTGTTCAGACTGGTCTGTGCACTACATTTGGATTTCTGCCATCTTAGGAGTGGCAGAATAGAGGGTTCTGGGCAGCTAAAGGTGACCTGTCCCAATGGATGCTGTCACTTCAGAGGCAGATTAACCGTAGTAGCTAGCTGCCCATTGGCAACTAGTCTCCACACCCCTACCTCCCTTAAATTCAGGATTTAGGGGACACTGTTGACACAAGAACCTCAGTTCTGACCTACCAAATTCAAAGAAGGACAAGGAGAAGCTCTGCATCACTGACAACCAGACTCTGCTCACTGCACCAAGACAAAAGTGGGTACTCTGTCCATGAGGCAACAGACTGGAAACTGCATGATCATCTCTCATCCTTGGTTGAAACTCTTCACTCTTAACCAGAGAGACCCTTGTGGAAGCCAGAAGCATCTTCAGACTCCCATGGACTGGTAGCACCTAGGGCCAGATGTAGGTAGCCTTTTGCGCCTTGCAAACAGCGAAAAACGCCGTTTGCGAGGTGCAAAAGGCCTCACGCGATGCAGAAACAAATTTTGCGAGTAGGTACCGACTCGCAAAATGTGTTTCCGACTTGCAAATAGGAAGGGGTGTGCCCTTCCTATTTGCGACCGGATAGTGATGTAGAGTTGATTTGTGACCGCGAAAGCGGTCGCAAATCAACTCGCAGTTACCATCCACTTGAAGTGGATGGCAACTCATTCGCAAACGGGAAGGGGTCCCCATGGGACCCCTTCCCCTTTGTGAATGCAAACATAAATATTTTTTCAGAGCAGGCAGTGGTCTGAAAAAAACAGAAACAAAAAGGTTTTGGTATATTTTCTATTTGCAGCTCGTTTTCCTTTCCTTTAAGGAAAACGGGCTGCAAAAAGAAAAAAAAAACTGCTTTATTCAAAAGCAGTCACGGGCATGGTGGTCTGCTGTCTCCAGCAGGCCACCATCCCCGTGAGTGCCTAGACTATCTATGGGGTCGCAAACTGCGACCCACCTCATAAATATTTCTGAGGTGGGTCTTTGAGACCCCATAGCGAGTCGCAGGTGTCCGAGACACCTTTCTGCATAACATTTTGCGAGGTGCAAATTGCGAGTCGCTGGTACTCGCAATTTGCACCTCGCAAAATGTTTTCTTCCTACATCTGGCCCCTAGTCCCCTGCAAACTGCAGGTAAAAAACCTCACAGGATCTGAAGTTTCACTGGCCATCGGGCCCGCCATCGGATCATCAAAATCCAGGTGGTCCAATGTCTTCATGGAGATGCAATCTTGCTTGCCTCCAAGTTTCAGTCTGCTACACCGGACCCTAGAACCTGATAAAGTTCCCAAAGGATCACTGCACCTTTACCGCTGCTAAGGCTTGTTTGTTGTCAGTCTGGTAACTAATGCCAACACTCAATGTTGTAGGAGCAGGGCACAGCGTGCATCCTGCATCTGACATCTGCAACCCAGCCCTAGCTGAGATTTTTCATCCTCTTGTCAGGACCATCTTGTGAGTGGTAAAACCAGCACAAGACCTGTTCAGCACCACGAGCAACCATGAAAACTCCGCATCCAGACCCCACAGACCAGGTAGAAGTGAACTGACTGCTGTGGCCAAGTCCCAGGACCCACACAACCTTATCCCTGCAAGGATTCAGCGCAACTCGATGTCCAAGTGGTCGTTTGTCTCAGTTGCTCTCTTCCATTGACTTCAACGGGAGTCCCGTTCAGCACCACTAACAGCCAGGACAACTCTACACCCAGACGGCATGAGCTAGGTAAAAGTGCACTGACTGTTGTGATATGATCCTACGGACTGTACACCATAACCCTGTAATGGTTCCAGACAACTCTCTTTATAAGTGCATTTTTGCAACTAGTGATATTTCTCCCAAAGACTTCAATACAACAATTAAATGCCTGTTCTGCTGTAATTTATTATTGGTGCTAAAATCTATAACTCTGGTTATACTTGTTCAATTCTGTCTATTTTGTTGTCTAAATTAAGATAGAATTAAGCTCTATTTTTTTTTAATTAGTGTCGGATTTCTTTTGAGCCATGTCACTTTTTGTATCGCCCATGTTTGTGCTGTGAAATGCTTAACACATGTTCCTCCAAGTAAAGCCTGACTGTTCTTTGCCACACTACCAGAACTGAGACAAGCCTTTACTAGTGTGATTCCAAGGTCCATCTTCTGTGTATTGTGAGAGCATAACATGGTGCAGACTAACTCCCACACCAATACTCCACATCCCTACACTTATGACAGAAAACAAAGTGCTAGGCTGCCTGGATTATGGGCAGGAATGTTTTTATTGCAGGAAGGAACACCTTACTGCACAAAAACAACCCTTAGGGCATTTTCACCTTTCTATCTGTGCTGCAGATTACAGTACATGTTGAAAGAAGAACTAACAAAGAGAAATTTCTCTTTGTTATGCCTTTGGCCATCTCTGGCAGGAGTTTTGTTCTTCCAGTATGTTTATGTCTGCTGTGAAAATTGTACAACAGTCCTTGAAAACCTCTCACTCACTCTTTAGTACATTAGCAATCTGTGTTGTACCTGTCCTCTATGGGCAAGAGATTTGTGTAAAGTTATGCCTGCTGCTGCCGCTTGTCCTTAATTTAATATTTATGCTAGGGAAGGCTGCACTGTGGCTGTCCATGTTGTACCTTTCTAGTGAACCTTAGTATAAATGTTCCAGTCCACATGAGAAAAATATGATTCACATTGCCAATACTTGATGTGACTAAAAGTGTGAACCCTCACAGAATTTGTCACCATAGTTTTCATTTGTTTTTTCAATTGAAACACGCAATTTCTAATAGAGTAGCAGACTTTGTCAAAATTTAAAGCTAGCTGACAAGTGGCTCTATGTCCTGTTTAATGCCTACAGCAAATGTTAGCATTTTAGTCAACAGTACTTTGCATACTAAGGTTTTGATTCCATAATGCAACTGTTAAGAGCAAAACTACAAGCCCCATAATACAACATGCTGTTGGATGAAAAATAAAATACATTATCCTATGTTGTAGTGCTAAAGTGCAGAGTTGTTAAATGCACAATAAAAACATAGCCCCATATTTATTAAATGTTTGTGACGCCTTAGCATAATGTTTTTAATGTTAAAGCGGTGCAAAAATAACTCCATATTGATATTTTGACGCTAGACCCGTCCAGCATAAAAATTTGGAAGTTCACGCCATTTTAAGGGAGAGCCAAACCAACCTGCATCTCATTGCGACAGTGAGATGCAAGGTAGGCGTTCCCTTCCTAAAAAAGATGCTAGCTCTCTATTTATCTACCAACGCAAACACAATGCTAACCAAGGAAGCAGACTAAAAAATTGTCACTAAGTCCGATTAGCATCAAATTTTAACACCTGGTCAGACCAGGGGTTAAAAATAGGCTCACCAGAACCTCTCAAAGAAAACACACAGAAGGAGCTTTGGAAACCTCTAGGACAACATGGAAGTGGTACCGCTCCAACTTGCCCCATGCCATAGATCTCTGCGAAGAAAGCAGATCCCTCCAGCACCAACCCCAAACACCACCACAGCAGCGCAAAGGCAGCGCAGAACCATCCTTGGACTAAGGGAACATGATGTGGTCCGGATGTACAGACTCAACTGAGAGTCCATTGTGTGCCTGCTGCACCACAGTGCTCCACACATCACAGCAAGGGTGTAACATCCCACTAACCTTCCACCCATGACGAAAATACTCACTGTCCTCCACATGCTGGCGCCTGGATCATTCCAGATAATGGGTGCACAAGTGAGGGCATCTTCCAGTCATCATTCTCGGTCTTTCTACCAAAGGTCGTGGATGCTATCCTGCACCTCACACCCCACCACATCTGCTTTCAAAACACCCAGCATCTGCAGCATGAGACCAAGCAAGGTTTCTATCAAATTGATGGGTTTCTGCATGTGCTGGGTGCATTGGACTGTGCCCATGTGCAACTGGTGTCACCTGCAGCAATGGAACACCGGTATAGGAAACGCAAGCAAACACATTCTATCAGTGTGCAGGCCATCATACACCACCGTGGTCTCTTCACCAACATCCTTGCTGACTATGCCGGCAGCGTGCATGATGCATACATATTTTGCCATTGCACCATCAATGAGCGGTTTCAGGATGGCCATTATGGTAATGGTATACGCATAGGTAAACCACCATAGCAATCATAACACACAACACACCAACCATCTAGGACAAATAAGGCAAACACCACACTAAATACACATGGGCAGGGCCACAGAGATGTACAGGCAACAACACATATGCAACATGCCACACTATGCTGCATACATTGCACATCACAAATACATACACCCCCATGTACATAACACAGCTACACTACTTGGGGACAGGTGGAGCCAAGTCCCCTTTGCATAAAGAAGCTGTTCACAAACCACTACAAGCGCCACACTTTGACAACTAAATACGGGTCACACCCACATTACACCAAACAAAGAAGTGCACAGGCATGTTAATGGCATAGGCCATGGTCATTTTGAGTAAGTCACACATAGGCATAGTCCCACGTAAAACATGGTGTGCAAGACTCTGGCAAAACCTAAATCAAATGCACCCAAGTGGTGCCATAACCAACTACATATCATTTACATATACCTGACATACCTGTAGTATGCACATACACCTGTCTGCTGCTTTGTGTCACACACTTACATATACGAAAATATCTTCCATTAAAGACCATGGGGCTAAATCATGAGAGATGGGGCCGCACCTACTCCAGTGCCACCTCACATGCAACCCTACTGCCCTCTAACACCACCAAGTCTGTTACGAATACCAGAAACGGTCCACCATGGTGCTGAGTTTGTGAAAAAACTGCAACATCCATGGATGCCATAGTAGGACTCGGTAGGACTATAGAGGACATACCTAACCTCACATGCACCGTACTAAGGGACGCCTGTGAAAAATAGCTGTGCCCCCTCCCACAGCCTGCCCTGTGCATGTGTAGAAAGTGTCTGTCAAAAATTGAGTATTCGAAGTTGGACATACTACTGCACCAAATTACATCGTCCTACTAATGTGTGATACACACCATTGTACACTTAATGGCTGCCACAACCACCATCTGTCACAAAGAGTCACAAAGTGTCACAGTACATGCGTAGTGCCACATGGTAACATGGATAGCACAGTATGGCTTTGTGGGGCAACTATGGTGTTTCGACATCTGACACATTGTGATGCAAGGAGGTGGCAGGTTCCATCTAACAATTTAACATCGCTTCAAATATGGACTACACAATACATTTACCTAAATCATAACCATCATTTTGAGATCAACGTAAAAATTCCCAGGCTCTTGAGCCACTACCCAAGATTGTCATGTCCATCAACACAGTCGAATGATACCATTTCACAAGAACAGAAACATACACTATACCACAAGCAAGTCTGTGTCACCACTCTAACTAAAACTAACAACTATCATGATATGTTCCAAACCAATATTAACACTTACCAACACATTTTCCCTCTATGCTTTGCAGCTGATCAAGGGTCCAGCATACAGACATGAGTGTTGACCCCATTTGCCAACCCCACAATGGTGGAAGAGCAAGCATACAATGAGGGGCACAAGCAAACTTGCAATGTGGTGGAGAGGACATTTGGGCTCCTGTAATCCAGGTTCAGGTGCCTGACCCTGACAAGAGGAAGCCTCTTGTATGCTCCACCACTCGTTTGCAAGATAATGCTGGCATGTGCAATCCTCCACAGCATCTCTGTCAGAATAAATATCCCCTGGGATGACAGGTTTATGTCCCCAACAAGGAGGAGGATAATGATGAAGCAGAAAACGTGGAGGGGCAATAACAGACCACTGCTGCAGGAGTTGATAGGAGACTCCACATGGTTGAGAACTTCTACACATAGGGGGTCATTCTGACTCCCGCCGGCCGTGGTAACCGTGGTGCTGGCGGGAGCCGCCAGAATACCGCTGCGCGGTCAGAAGACCGCTGCGGTTATTCTGTGTTTCCCGCTGGGCTGGCGGGCGACCGCCAGAAGGCCGTCCGCCAGCCCAGCGGGAAACCCCTTCCCACGAGGAAGCCGGCTCTGAATGGAGCTGGCGGAGTGGGAAGGGTGCGACGGGTGCAGTAGCACCCATCGCGATTTTCAGTGTCTTCATGGCAGACACTGAAAATCTTTTAGGGGCCCTCTTACGGGGGCCCCTGCAGTGCCCATGCCATTGGCCATTGGCATGGGCACTGCAGGGGCCCCCAGGGGCCCCACGACACCCCTCACCGCCATCCTGTTCCTGGCGGTCGGAACCGCCAGGAACAGGATGGCGGTGAGGGGGTCGGAATCCCCATGGTGGCGCAGCAAGCTGCGCCGCCATGGAGGATTCCTCAGGGCAGCGGAAAACCGGCGGGAGACCGCCGGTTTTCCGTTTCTGACCGCGGCCATACCGCTGTGGTCAGAATGCCCTTGGGAGCACCGCCAGCCTGTTGGCAGTGCTCCCGCGGTCCCCGGCCCTGGATGACCGCCATAGTCACTATACTAAAAACATCACATTGTAAGTAGCACAAATAAAATACTTGGCACACGATTCTACTTGGTCTACTCATCATCATTGTTAGCTTTATTTCGGTAAAAAACAAGTAACATAAAAGCACATCACAAATTCACAATTTTACAAAAATAAACTATGTATAAAAATCCTAGAATATAAAATATTCTCCCTATAAAAATTCGTGCCATATTATCGAATCGTGAAACAATGCAAAGTTTTTCATCATAAATATCATAGATCAAGTATATTCCTAACTAAAATCAATAAATAGGATAAAAGTAGAAAACATTCCCATTATAGGCTCCTATTTATGAGATGGCTTTAACATTTTCGTTCTCACACGCCAGATTTCATCTAAGTAGCTGGCAAGGGCAAATGCCACCGCGCCCTGGGTATTAGACCTAAAAATTCTAAGGGCTGCAAACCAATTTTGGAAGCCCATGGCTCTACAAAGAGGTATAATCCATTTGATTTGTTGTTTATCATAGGCAGGACAATGGAATAGTACGTGTGCACTACATTCGGGAAGGCCGCAGCCCTTCGGGCAAAGGTTGGCATGAGGATCATCTTTAGACCAGGTACTGGTAAAAGAACGTAGCGGTAACGAGCCTAGCCTGAATCTGATGTAAAGGGCACGGACTCTGGGGAATGTAATCAGATCCATACACGATTCAAACTCATAGTGACATTTGACTGATGTAAACTTATCTGTCAAGCTACCTAAAGAGACCTCTGCTAGTTTGCATAATTTTAGCCACCGCCAATATGCATCCTTTACAATATATGCCGCATTTTTGGGTAGATCATAAGGGACCATCCAAAAATGGGCCAACCCCAAATTGGTCAAACTAGCTCTAACGTAATTGCACCATGGGATTTTTCCCGTGTAGTTCTCACTAATCAAGGCTTTCAACCATGTCCTGTATGGGCTAAGTGTATCCAGGGACCATATTCTGAGCCAGTATAATATTGGTTTCAGCGCAGCTATATGTGCAATAGAATCTAGGTTCACGTCCATACGGACAGGCATCGTAGGGGAACTGGTGGGTAATCTGAGGATAGACTTTATAAAAGAGTTTTCAGCAATCTCCAAATCCTTTAGGTTACCATATCCCCATAACTCCGCTCCATACAGAACACTCCCTCTTGCTTGTAGCTTATATATTTCCATTGCTGGAGTAATTGCGAACCTAGGGGACCTGTTTGCAAATCTCAAAACACCACCCAGGTTCTGCTTCAAAGACATATGTGCCCTCGTTATCTGAGCCTGCCATCTATGTGTATCCTCCAGTCTAACCCCCAGATACACAAATTCAGCAACTCTCTCCAACTCTACCCCTTCCGTAAAAATTCTCTTTCTCACTTTGTGTTTGTTGTCACCGAAGATCATCTACTTGGTTTTCGTGGAATTTACTTCAAGGCCGTGGTCATTACAGAAGGACGTGAATTTTAGGAGTACGTTTGTTAAACCTGAAGCAGTTTGGGATAACAATAATGTATTGTCCGCAAAGAGCAGGCATGGTGTCTTCACCCCCCCTAATTTGGGGGCATCATTGTCGCAGGCGAATAGATAAGGAATACAAGCATTTATAAATATTAAGAAGAGGGTTGGGGCCAAAACGCACCCTTGTCTCACTCCCCTTTTAATTGGGATCTCTCTTGTTACTTCCCCATTTGCTCCCCATCTAATTTTAGCAAAGGACTTAGGGGGTCGTTCTGACCTCGGCGGTAAAAGGCGCTTACCGCCGGTCAGAAGACCGCCATAACACCACCGCAGCCGCGGTAAACCGCCACGGTCATTCTGACCCGCAACTTGCAAACCGCCAAAAACCTGACATGCACAAAAATCCGCCACACCAAAGGTCAGCGAAAAAATGGCGATGACCAAACATCCACCGTCACGCCAACAGAAATACGCCCGCACTATCACGACACACGAATCCACGCGGCGGTCTTTCAAACGCGGCATTCCATTGGCGGTACACACCGCCGCGCTCAAAATACACACACACATAGAAAACTCAGCCCCATTGGTCATTTTGAAACACACACACCTGATACACATACTAACACCACTCCCACACACCCAACACAATATAAAACACACACCCACATCACCCACATACCCCTACGACCCAAAATTATTGACGAAGGCTAGAGAGAGAGCACAGAATAGACAATCCCACAACACAGAGGCACACAACACCATCACCCACACAGAATCCACGCACCAAACACCACACACCACCACACGCACCACACTCATCACCACAAACGCCACCCCACACCTCATCCACACCACCCCATGGCACCCCAAAGACGCCCCAGGTTCACTGACGCAGAACTCAGGGTCATGGTGGAGGAAATAGTCCGTGTAGAGCCCCAGCTCTTCGGGGCACAGGTGCAGCACTCCACAATTGCTAGGAAGATGGAGCTATGGCAAAGGATAGTCGACAGGGTCAACGCGGTGGGACAGCATCCACGCAATCGGGATGACATAAGGAAGCGCTGGAACGACCGACGGGGGGAGGTGCATTCCATGGTATCAAGGCACAACATTGCGGTGCAGAAGACTGGCGGCGGTCCCTCACCTACTCCCCCTGAATTTACAGCATGGGAGGAGGAAGTATTGCACATCCTGCATCCTGAGGGCCTCGCAGGAGTAGGCGGAGGAATGGACTCTGGTAAGTCAAATCTTCACTACTGCTTCCCACCCCCACCCCATCTGCATGCCAGCACATACCCCCACCCTCACCCCCAACCCCATCACACCAACTCCTTGCAAATGGCTCACCATCACAACCCACCCATCCCAACACCAAGCCCTGCATGCGACCACAAAGCATGGACACCCATCACCAAAGCATGCCCACTGCACACACACATCACCCCCACAAGCCACCCTCACAAAAGCCCCCACAAGGGAATGCCTGCACTTGGGTACACGGACACCCACCCATCACACGAAATGCCACACACAGAAGCAATAACCATACCTTTATACCCCTGCAGGACCCGAACGCCACCACACCGCCACGGAGGGTACAGAGATGTCCATCCCACCCCCAGAAGAGGCCCCCAGCGATGACAGCAGCTCTGTCTCCCTGGACCCAGATGACCAGCCCGGCCCATCGGGGACCTCTGGACAGTCGGTTCCCCACAGACAGCCACAGGCTACACCAGACCCAACCCCCTCTGGGAACACCAGTACAGCTCCCACCCAGCGGGCCCATGCCTCTGTCTCCAGGACACGTCAATCAGCGGTGTGTCCACCACTACAGGGCACCCAGGTTGACCCACCACCCCAACAACAACAGGGACCTGGGGGCAGTGGTAGTGGGCACGCCGTCCAGGGGACAGAGGCCCAGGAACACAGGGGAACTGGGAGGGCTGCTGTGCGACAGGGGGGGGACAGGCCCAGGGAACCGACTCTCCAAGAGGCCCTCTCCTCCATCATGGGAGCTTACCACCACTCCAAGGAGACGATGGCGACGGTACTGGCCAGGTTCCAGGAGATCCAGGCACTGCAGGAGGAACGGTACATGGGGTTCAGAGAGGAACTGAGGGACATCGGTTCCGCAATGGGGACCATCGTCGTGGCCCTTAACCAGATAGTCACCACATTGTGGGACCATGTGGCACCCCAAAGGGCCCCTGTCACTAGCCCAGGCCAGGAACAGCCTACCACCTCTGCCGGCGCTAGTGGACAGGAGGCCCCCACACAACAACAGGCCACCAGAACCCCACCTCCTGCAGAAGAAGAACCACCCCGCAAGCGGAACCTGAGATCTCACAAGAAGACAGAGTAGGATTGCAAGACCCCCGCCAGCATAAGATACCCCCTGATGTCATCCCACTGTCCCACATTGTCACCCTGTCCAACCTTTAACTGCCCCTGCTCCATCCTTCCACAGGCATATGGACAATGCACCTGTGAGACTGAGAACTGGACTCTGCCATGGACATTACTCCACCCCCACCCATCACCGTTTTACAATCATGTACCTATATGTAGCACTTAAAATAAATCACTTATTGCACTTAAAATAACAGGAGTCTGCTTGTATTCTTAACAAATGTATTACACATAACGGTGTAATAATGTCCAGTTACTTTGTGATGACAACATACCAATTTCAATAAGCTTTAGTCCATGGGCAAACAAAGCAGAAGTCATGCAGTGGGTCATACAGCTCTGAAAAGGGAAGGGAAAGTCACAAATCAGTTAACAGGAACTGGGGGGAAACACAGACAGTAGAGACGCATGAGGCCTTAAGCAAATGTAAAATGGCGTGGGTGATTCTTACCTGTGTGCTACTGAAAATATTGTTGTATGACTGTATCCCTGTTGTCCGTGTCGTCCCCGTCGTCTTCCTCCTCTTCACTCTCCACAGGCTCCACAGCTGCTACAACACCACCATCTGGACCATCCTCCTGCAGAAAAGGCACCTGGCGTCGCAAAGCAAGATTGTGAAGCATACAGCAGGCCACGATGAAATGGCACACCTTCTTTGGTGAGTACATGAGGGATCCCCCTGTCATATGCAGGCACCTAAACCTGGCCTTCAGGACCCCGAAGGTCCTTTCTATGATCCTCCTAGTTCGCCCATGGGCCTCATTGTACCGTTCCTCTGCCCTGGTCCGGGGATTCCTCACTGGGGTCAGTAGCCACGACAGGTTGGGGTAACCAGAGTCACCAATTAGCCACACACGGTGTCTCTGTAGCTGTTCCATCACATAAGGGATGCTGCTATTTCGCATGACATACGCGTCATGCACTGACCCAGGGAACTTGGCATTTACATGGGAGATGTACTGGTCAGCCAAACAGACCACCTGGACATTCATCGAATGATAACTTTTTCTGTTTCTGTACATCTGCTCACTTTCTTTGGGGGGAACCAAAGCCACATGGGTCCCATCAATGGCACCAATGATGTTGGGGATGTGTCCAAGGGCATAGAAATCACCCTTCACTGTAGCCAAATCGCCCACCTCAGGGAAAATAATGTAGCTCCGCATGTATTTCATCAGGGCAGACAACACTCTGGACAAAACATTTGAAAACATAGGCTGAGACATCCCAGATGACATGGCTACTATTGTCTGAAAAGACCCACTTGCCAAAAAATGGAGTACTGACAGAACCTGCACCAGAGGGGGAATCCCTGTGGGTTGGCGGATGGGGGACATCAGGTCTGGCTCCAGCTGGGCACATAGTTCATGTATAGTTGCTCTGTCAAGCCTGTATGTAAGTATGATATGTCGTTCTTCCATTGGCGACAGGTCCACCAGCGGTCGGTACACGGGAGGATTCATCCTTCTCCTCGCAAGTCCCAGCGGACGGTGCCTAGGAAGGACAACATGGAGCACAGAGTCAAGCAACCCACAGGTTCGTTCACACAGCTTGCACAGTACACGAATCGCTATGCATTGAAAGGCTTGTATGAGTGGCAATGCAAGGCCTAGGCCTGTGTGACGCAGTAGAAATTATGCCATGTGGGCCCTTGAAATGGCGGCTGCCTGACCTGTGAAGTGTGACAGTGGGATGTGAGGTCAATGCGCTGGCGCGGCACACCGTGGCGGTAGGCGGTCGAAGACCGCAGTTCTAAGCCGCATTGGTTAACATTGCACCCTATGGGTTTCAGTAGCCAATGAGGATGGGCGCCTGCAGTCGCGGTACGCACCACCGCGGGCGTGACCGCCATTTTCTATCTGATTAATCACTCGAGAAATGATCATCCACAGGAGAGGACCGATACTGCAAGTGCTGCTGTGAGCTCGGTCTGGGAGATACAATGGCTGCTGCGACTGGGGAAAGGGCCCCTGCCTTCACTTCAGAAGAATTGGAGAAACTTGTTGATGGGGTCCTCCCCCAGTATGCGCTACTCTACGGTCCTCCAGACCAACAGGTTAGTACACAGGGTGTACGTTGAAGGGGCTATGCCTGTGTTGAGTGGGGTGTATGTAAGATGGTGGGGAGGGGAGCGAATGAGGAGTGCAATGAATGAAAGATGAGAGCATGTGCCACATGGCAAGGTTGGGGAGGGGAGGGCCACTCACATTGACCAGGCAGAAAAGTGATGATATTTCCTTTCCCACCCTGTACATGTCACATAGGTCACCGCCCATCAGAAGATCAACATTTGGCGTGCCATCGCCAAGGACGTCCGGGCCCTGGGGGTCCACAACAGACGGGGCACCCACTGCCGAAAGAGGTGGGAGGAAATCCGCCGCAGGACCAGAAAGACTGCCGAGTCTCTGCTGGGGATGGCCTCCCAACGTAGGAGGGGTGCCAGCCGACAATTGACCCCCCTGATGTGCCGGATCCTGGCGGTGGCCTACCCCGATTTGGATGGGCGCGTGAGGACATCACAGCAGACACAAGGGGGTGAGTATCAGCACATTCTGCTATCTTTGCGCGCAGTGAAGGTGTCTGGGTGGGGGAGGAGGGCCGTGGCTATCTCTAGGCCAGGGTGCATTCTGTAGGCTAGGCCCCTCCGTTAGGCATTGCCCGTGCCCCCACCGCCCACCTCTGTAGGGTGCCAAGTACAGCTATCCATGGTCCGGCCTCACCCCTATGTGCATTTGTCGTCCATAGACCTGTAGGCCTAGTCACAATAACTGAGTAGTGTACCCCGATTGTGCGGCCTAGTGCAGGGGGCTTCTGTGTCTGTCCTCTCCGACAACGGTGTTGCCAATGCATGCACTCAACCTGTCTTCATTTCTCCCCCCCCCATTTTCTTTGTCTTCCTGTTCATGTGTGCATTAGCATCATCAGGCGGAGGAGAAGTGGCATCGGCGCACGAGGGAGCTGCATCTCACATGGCCCCGGAGGGCCATGCAACAGACTCCAAGTACACCAGTGAGATGGAGGGCGAGGGGAGCTCCACAACGGGGACCCGTGGAGACGTCAGCGACACCGACACGTCCTCGGAAGGGAGCTCCCTTGCGGTGGCGGCAACATCCGTGCCCACCGCCACAACAGGTATAGCCGCCACCCAGCGCACCAGCCCCGCCCTCCCAGCAGACCCTCAGCCTTTGCTCCGTGCCCGCTCGGCCAGGAAGGCGGGCATCTCCTTCGCCCCAGGCACCTCAGGCCCTGCCCCAGTTACCCCTGCTGCCCTCAGTGAGGAGGTCATTGACCTCCTCAGGACCATCATTGTTGGGCAGTCTACCCTTTTGAATGCCATCCAGGGTGTAGAAAGGGAGGTGCATCGGAGCAATGCATACCTGGAGGGCATTCATTCGGGTCAGGCTGCCCATCAGCGATCGTTCAACGCTCTGGCCTCAGCACTGACGGCAGCCATTGTCCCTGTCTCCAGCCTCCCTCTTCTGACTCCCTCCACCCAGTCCCAGTCTCCTGTTCCTCTGCCTATCCCATCCACACCATCAGACCAGCCTGCACACACCTCTACACCCAAGGGCAGCTCATCCAGACATAAGCACCACAGATCCCACAAGCATTCACCCAAGCAACATCCAGATGCAGACATGCCAACAGTCACTACCACCTCTGTGTCCCCCCCTCCTCATCTCCCTCCTCCCTCCCTGTGACGTCTCCACTCACACCTGCATGCACACCACCATCAGCCAGTACTTCCATCACCAGCACACCCTCCATTACAGTCCGCACACGTGCAGTCACCACCCCCACTGCCTTTTACACGTCCCCTGTGTCCTCTCCCAGTGTGTCTGTCACCCCCTCTTCCAAACCACACAAACGCAGGCAGCCACCCACCCAACAGCCATCCACCTCACCACAGCCTCCGTCACAAGCACCTGCACCCAAAGACAGCACACTTGACTTTCCTACAACCACATCCTCTTCCTCCACTCCCATACCCACTACACCTACCCGTCCCTGTCCTTCCAAAGTGCTTTTCCTTTCCAACCTTGACCTCGTTCCAACCACTGACCCACCCCCTCCATCTGGTAAGAGTCCAAAAAGCACCTCAGCCACCACCAGCCCTGCATCTATTAGGACCATAGTGCAGGGCTATTGGAGTCCACTAGCTCCTAGGGCAGGAACATCGGCCAGCAGCAAGGGGACAGCCAGCCCACCCCCTGGGAAGAGGAAAAAAAAAACGAAGGGCCGGCGCGACAAGCCTGAGACGGCTGCCACCAAGGACAGTAGCCTTGCCCCCTCACCTGCCACATCATCAAAGGGAGGCAAGGGCCACAGAGCTTCAGTGAAGGAGGGCAAGGGCAGCAGGGCGGAGAAGTCAGGCAGCAGGCGAGCTGCCCAGGAGGGCCCCACCAGCCCCATTCCGGTTGTGACGGACGACACCCACGGGCCTAGGACTCCATCACAGGAGGGCCCCGCGACCGCAAGGTCGGATGGCGACTGAGCGGGAAGTCTTGGCCAGGTCTGGCTCCCTAGAAACACAGGACAAGCACTGCTGAACAGGGGCCCGCCGTGACAACAACCGCTGAACAGGGTCCCGCCGTGAGAAGCACCGCTGAACAGAGCCCCGCCGTGAGAAGCACCGCTGAACAGGGCCCTGCCGCGAGAAGCACAGCTGAACAGGGCCCAGCCGTGAGAAGCACCGCTGAACAGGGCCCGCCGTGACAAGAACCACTGAACAGGGGCCTGCCGTGAGAAGGACCGCTGAACAGGGCCCCGCCGTAACAAGAACCGCTGAACAGGGCCCCGCCGTGAGAAGCACCGCTGAACAGGGCCCGCCGTGAGAAGCACCGCTGAACAGGGCCCTGCCGTGACAAGAACCGCTGAACAGGGGCCCGCCGTGAAAAGAAATGCTGAACAGGGGCATGCCGTGAGAAGCACCGCTGAACAGGGCCCCGACGTGACAAGAACCGCTGAACAGGGCCCCACCGTGAGAAGCACCGCTGAACAGGACCCCGCCGTGAGAAGCACCGCTGAACAGGGCCCCGCCGGGACAAGAACCGCTGAACAGGGCCCCGCCGTGAGAAGCACCGCTGAACAGGGCCCCGCTGTGAGAAGCACCGCTGAACAGGGGCCCGCCGTGACAAGAACCGCTGAACAGGGGCCCGCCGTGACAAGAACCGCTCCGCTGGGCCCTTCATCTCAAGCACCGCTCCGCTGGGCCCTTCCTGTCATGCACCGCTCCGCTGGGCCCTTCCTGTCAAACACAGCTCCGCTGGGCCCTTCCTGTCAAGCACCGCTCCGCTGGGCCCTTCCTGTCAAGCACCACTCCGCTGGGCCCTTCATCTCAAGCAACGCTCCGCTGGCCACCGCCGTCTCAAGCACCGCTCTCCTGGGCCCTTCCTGTCAAGCACCGCTCCACTGGGCCCTTCATCTCAAGCACCGCTCCGCTGGGCCCTTCCTGTCATGCACCGCTCCACTGGGCCCTTCCTGTCAAGCACCGCTCCGCTGGGCCCTTCCTGTCAAGCACCGCTCCGCTGGGCCCTTCCTCTCAAGCACCGCTCCGCTGGGCCCTTCCTCTCAAGCACCGCTCCGCTGGGCCCTTCATCTCAAGCACCGCTCCGCTGGCCACCGCCGTCTCAAGCACCGCTCCGCTGGGCCCTTCATCTCAAGCAACGCTCCGCTGGCCACCGCCGTCTCAAGCACCGCTCCGCTGGGCCCTTCCTGTCAAGCACCGCTCCGCTGGGCCCTTCATCTCAAGCACCGATCCGCTGGGCCCTTCCTGTCATGCACCGCTCCGCTGGGCCCTTCCTGTCAAGCACCACTCTGCTGGGCCCTTCCTGTCAAGAACCGCTCCGCTGGGCCCTTCCTGTCAAGCACCGCTCCACACATATACAGCATTGTTGCACAGCCCATGTGACATGTTAAGTGAATCAGGGTACACTCAATGCCTACAATGCAAACGTCCACGAAAACCTGCCATGCATCCAAAAACAATTATGCAAACGCATCACCTCTATATTTCAATGTTAGTAAAATGATGCCTGGGCCCTGAGCGGCAATTAAACGTTCACACGCCTCATAACGCACCATGGTGAAAAATCCACACATGGCTGTCATGCGTCAACATTTTACACGCATACGCATATATCATACAATACTACTAAGCTAAAGGACGCCTTGCCCCTGAAAGTGTATTGCACGTCCACAGGCAATTTCACGCTAATGGTGAGAAAAATAACGCATGACCATCATATGTAAAAAAAATACACTTGACTGTAAACGTGGCGCACATGCCCAAGAAGTGATAAAACGGGGCATCCTGCCTGCAAACATGGTACAGTGAGTTTACTTTTACTTTCACTTCACAGTCTTATTGCCTGTGACTGTGTGAGGATGTGTGGGGCTGGTGATCTAGGAGTTTTGGAGTGTTTGTAGTTTATATTGTGCTGCACCATGTAGGTGTTTTTCTTATTTGTCTTTAAATTTGTCCTTTGTATTGTAAGTGTACTGTATTTGTCTCTGTATTGTGGGGTGTTTGTCAGGGGTAGTAAAGTTGTTGGGGTAGTTGGGCTAGGAGTTAAGTATTTTTTTTCTTTTGGGTGAACTGCATTTGCAGTATGTCTGGGAAAGGGAAGATGGCGTGGATGTTCACCGATGAGCTGGGGTGGGGTTCACTGGCTTGTTCAGCACTACCTCCCTATAATATTGGAACTGGGTGACCCTGTCATTCTTGGCTACCCCGCAGAGGTAGGATGGCTGCGGTGGGGCAAGGTGTTCCACCACCTCATACGGATCTTTGGCAGTGGAAGGAACGACCACCAACTAAAGCATCGGTGGGCAGATCTGGTTACAAGGGAGCAGGATCTGCTGGATCATCTGGGTATAGAGATTGGTGGAGCAGTTGGTAAGTCTCACGTTTCCATACAAAGTCCTTACTTTTGCATGTACATGACAGTTGCAGATGTGCTGCATGTAATGCTTGTGGATCTGGACATGTCGTATTCTACCTGTAAAAAGAATTCCAGCGCGACCTTAAGCCTGCAAGTCAGATGTACAATAATGAAGCTGATACTGGGCAGATGTACCATTTTCGCTCTACAACTATTACAAAGTGTTGTGATGCATGCATAGGGCAACTCGGTAATGTGCAGCACCAACTGAGGCCTGCGCCATGCATCGTGTATGGAAGGGAGACCCAAAACCTGTTTGGGTGGCAAATTTATAAGCCACTGAGTAAGAAGAGAAATCCTGTTTTTAAAATTTTCAGGTAGTATGAATGGCTGCTGAGAGCAGATATGATATGTGGGCATACAAATGTAAGAGATGGGCCCCTAAGTATGCAGCAGAAGATGTGATGATCTGTTGCAAGTCCTGCTGAGTACATCATTTACCTACACGTAAATAGATTCAGTTGGACCCTATCTGCATCATGCTGTGTCTTAATTCTCATTAGGTGCACACATGTCAAGGGTAAGGGGTGCACTGAGGGCCACAAAGACTGTATAGATGCAATTGGTGCTGCACCCCTGTTGTTCTATTGGTCCCTTTGTGTCATTGGCCAAGATCTTGTAAGGGAGCTTGACCATGCACTGGGTCCAGACTAGTAGCACTTTCCTATTCCAGTTCCTTGTGTATCACATGTACCCTACACTATGTCTATTACCACACACATGTGTAGAGTCATTTCCACAGGTCTGACACTTCTCACTGACAATATGGGGCTGCCATGCATCTGCTCCATCTGGCACATGACTCAGTAACATTCACCAACAAATGCATCCTTGGACCACAGAGCAAGTGTTTCAATGTTTCAGGCATATTTCTATGCCCATGTTCTCATCCCTCCCTGGGCAATTAATGTTATACCATGGCACCAATGCCTGGCCACACACTATTGGCAATACATTCATTATTTCAATCAGTCAATGTGAAAGTAGGTACAACTATCTTCACATGAGTATACTCCCATAGCATTATTGGTCATGTGTGTGCCTTCTGATGGCACACACATATTACTTACTTCATTGAAGGATGTATCTCGTCATTCCTCAACACCTCGGAATACCCACACAACCCCTGGCCATAAGTTTGTCAGTTTGCTGTGACAATGAGGTAGATGTCTACAACATCTGAGGCAGACTCAAGTGCTATGGGTGTCACAATGGGCCCCTCAGATGCAATATACAGTGTCAAGCTGTCCCATATGGCCATGGAGGTGTAGAGCTAACAGATACCTGCATGACGAGGCCATGTATGAATGGTGCAGTGAGAAGCACCACAGGAGTGTAAGGCACAGTGATGGTGTGTAGGGGAAATGCCCTGAACAACGCTTTGGAAACAATGCGGATGTTTCACACGCAAGCGTAAACAAGCTTGCCAGAACAACGCATGGCTTTTTCTCTGCCTTAATCATGCATGTGCTGAACTATGCATGTGTGTGGTTAAGGCAGAGTGGATCAAGAGAGGGTGCGGTCAGGTAAGTGGGGTTGGGGCACGGTTGTGGGGTAGCTTTTAGGGGTGGGGATGAAGGGGTGGAGTGGGAGTTGGGAATATTTTTTTATAGGGGTGGGGTGGGGAGGTGTTTGGGGTTTGTTTAAGGGTAGGGCCTGGGGTCACGCAGGTTTGGGGGGTAGTTTTTTAGGGGTTCAGGTGGATAGAGGGCTTGGGGTGGGGATGGGAGTTGGGCTTTTTTGGGGGAGAGAGAAATGTCTTGTTTTTGTTCGGGTGATTCGGGAGAGGGTGTGATCAGGTAAGTTGGGCTGAGGCTGGGTTAGGGGGTAGTTTTTAGGGGTGGGGTGGATTAAGGGTTAGGAGTTGCACAATTTTTTTAGGGGCAGGCTGGAGGGGGTCAGGGTAATTTTGTTTTTAGGGCAGGTGGGGGGATCAGGGTAGTTTTGTTTTTAGGAGTGGAGGTCAGGTAGTTTTGTTTTTAGGGGCAGGGTGGGGGGTCGGGGTAGTTTTATTTTTAGGGCATGTGGGGGTCAGTTGTTTTTAGAGCAGGTGGGGGGTCAGGGAAGATTTTAGGGCTCAGGGTGTGTGGGGGTGTCAGGGTAGTTCAGTGCTTAGGGGAGGGTGGGGGGTCAGGATAGTTTTGTTTTAAAGACAGTTGTGGGGGTTGGGTAGTTTTAGTTTCAGGAGCGGGGTGGGGGTCGGAGTAGTTTTATTTTTAGGGTGGGTGGGGGTCAGGGTAGTTTTGTTTTTAGGGCTAGGGTGGGGGTTAGGGTAGTTTTGTTTTTAGGACAGGTGGGGGTAGGGGTAGTGTAAGTATAGTAGTGGGGTACTTTTGGGCCTTAGGGAAGGTGCAGGGTAGGGGTAGTTTTGTTTTAAGGGCTAGGGTGGGAGGGTGGGGTAGTTTTGTTTTTGGGACAGGTGAGAGGTCTGAGTAGTTTAAATACTAGAGGTGTAGTAATTTTGGGCCTTAGGGCAGGTAGTGGGGTGGCATGATAGAACCAAGCATGCTGTTCCCACACATGCCTTTACTAGGCAGGCTTATACAATGAAAAATCATTGTAAAGACATGCATGGTAACAATGTAGTTGTCGTTCCGACCGCATTGTTAAGGAATGTGTGGTTCCCGCATGCGTTGTTCTATCATACATTTGATTTGTAGACGTGTGGGTTACATTATCTGAGACTATGTGTGATTGACTGATTATAGATGTTTGTCAGTTTCTCTGCTCTACCACTAGGAAGACTTGCTCACTCAGCCTAACAAGTCAACAGTATACAATGTTGTCCATCAACTGATATGTATGAATTAGACTAAGCAATGTTTTCCATCAATGTCTTACAGGTGGACCTGCACCCTACACTGTAGGAGAGGTTGTGAGATTTGAAGACCCCATTGTACCCAGTAAGAGTCATCTTGTGCGTCATGGGTGCTAATCCAGGGTTTGGTGTGAGTCACTATGAAGTGTGGAATGCTATGAAACATGGTTTTGTCGGACCAGTGATCTGATATCATTGAAGAATGAATGGTGGCATCATGTATGTTGGAATGTTGTGCGATGCTAATGGCTTGTATGTAGTTCAAGGGGCAATGTGTGCTGGCAAGGAATTGTGTGAAACAGGAATTGTTATGGTTGGCCCGTTCTCCATTGGTGTCTACCATCATGAGTCTCAGGACAGCTGTTTATGTACATAGCAACCCTGTTTACAACCAATTTGTCACATCAACATTGTCAGCACAGTGTGCCACAAATAGATTACACTTAGTGACAAGATGGTACATATGTGGGTTAAATCTGCGGAGGTCTTTAGGGGGAGTAAATACACATACACCACAGGTGCCTCAGTACCTTTCAGACCTAATAAGTCTGTAATATTGCAAGGAGCCATTTTGTAGTGCACAGCAATCAGTAGTGTACACAATTAGTAGATAACAAACCTCTATATGGTTGTGTGAAGAGTCTATGATTCTTCCCACACCAGATCTCAAGGAGTTTTCACAACATGGTCCTGCCAACATGATATTAGTGAGTGATTTAGGTTACATCACATATGCATATGATGTGAATGTTGTGTGCTTACCTGGTACTTTGATGATGTCCAACATGCATGTGCAAATGATGTATGATGTTTCTCGATACTGTTGCAACACCCACTGCAGTGCCAAATTCACCATGGGCCTAAGGGTACCCATAGAGCCACCATGTGTGTGCCGTTTAACACATGTAGCACTATATAACAGAGGGTAGGGGGCTTCAGTTCTCTAATGTGTTAACAATTTTGAAGTGCAGCTTAGGCTTAAAGCCAAATTTTCTGGGAAAATCACATCAGTTGTACATGTGGGTACATCATGGGCAATGGCATGCCCCTTGTAACATATGCCCAGGCCAGGTCTTACAACAGAACACATTAATGTTGATTTACCAAACCTTAAAATAGCAGGTGGGAAGTTACTAGACCCACTATCATATGGCCCACACCTTGACTCCATGATGACTGGGCAAGCCTTGATGTTTCACCAGGTGTTTCGAGGTGATGAATTGCATGCACAGCCCCACCTTCTGCACAGGGACACAGGAAATCCAGAGTTGTTGGGGCACGTGATCCTCACAAGTTAGAAGACACAAATGTTGATCATGGACAATTTTGTCCAATCAGCTCTGGGCACTGTTGCTTAAAAATAGATCTCCGTCATCCCAGTGACATGTACATGATACTGTTGATGGCTTGCAAGAAATAGCCATAAATGAGGAGTAAGTCATTGTTGAGGAATGTGTGTTGAACTGTAGGTGTTATCTGCAGTTGCAGAGTACATTATATGTCTGTACAACCTCCACCCAATGCTGATACTGATGCCTGCTTCTCGTCATATTTCAGCTGCCAATAAGACAGAAGTACAGTAGTGAGCAGTCCAAAGAGGGCCGAACACTACCGCCACATAATGGAGGTTGATACAGTATACCGCAAATGGCCAGGATGTTCAGAAGAGAGAAAGCATCAGGGGAATGGCATGCATTACAACATGGTGGACCTCCACTACAGCAACACAAGGACACTAGAGATAATTCATCAGGGGTGCAGGGGGCCCATGCTGAACCAAGGCCCTCAACGTCAGGTACACCAGTCATCACGCAGCTACCAGTGCACCCACCTGCAGCAGTAGTCCCAAGCCAGTTCGAACAGGTCATGAGATGGGACATTGGGCAGATTTTAGCCAGACTCAAAAAATTGGAGGAGGATGCAGCAGAGGAACGGACGATCAAAAAGAAGATTAAGAAGAGCAGAAAGTGAACATCTTTGTATCATACAACCTCCCAGTTCCTTCCACTCCCTATTACAGTTTTGAATAGTTTTCTATAGCGTTTTAGATGTGTAGTCTTAGGTTAGTGTAGGTTAGGTATAGGTTAGTTTAAGTACAATGGGGGTGGGCTTTTCTACATTATTTTATAAAAACAATCAAAGAAATACAAATGTCCCCTCAGGGTTTAAACAATTAGGGTGGCATAGTTTGGTTTGGTTTCACTGTGTGTGTGAAAAACCCTTCAAAAGCAAATTCCTCAAACCTCAAACAGGCATGAATGACACAATTAAAATTCAAGAGTCATGCTATCAGAGAAAGAAAAGTCACGTCAATGCTCTTTTAAAATTGCACTGTCACTTTTTGTAGTACTTGAGCTCAAGCAGATTTCCTGAAGCACATTTAGGCAAGTAGCTACAATAATAATGTAGAATGTTCAGAAATACATTTGTCTCTTCAAGATAAGCACTCTGCCGAAATACGAGGTCTGAAATACACCAGCTGTTCTAGGAAAGCGCAGCGCTTAAAGAACATACTCCCTGGAGAATACTAGTCAACTAGATGCAGTCTTTTTCGGAGTGCTGGAGGAATGCCTGGTGTCAGATGGTACAGGAACGAAGAAAATAATTTCCTCAAAAGTCCTGAATATGAGGATGACAGCAGGGGCTGGACTGTCAAATCTGATACTGAGATCAGGAAGCAAAACAAAGCCAAGCAGGGAGGCATGCTTCACTCTGCTATTTATAGCCAATCATGAAAGCAGCTGAGTTTCCACATGTGGATGACTCACCACACCCAATTAGAAGCACATGTCTACACCACACCCAATTAGAAGCACATGTCTACACCTGCTCATATTAGCAAACAAGCATTGATAAAACCAATTGTGTAACACAGCACATTATGTTGACTTAGAAACATGAAGATTTAACCAAGAACAGAGATATGATTTAACCTTAATCCCTGGAGATGCTGACAGATAACGCAGGAGGCACCTTGGGGATTCCTGACAATAGGTTAGGTTAGTGCATGTTTAGTCATAGTTTATGTTGTCCTACTTGTATCTTGTCTCTTAAGGGGGTGGTGGGCCAATGTTTAGAGTGTGGTGTTACATGTGTAAGATGCTTAGAATAGGTTACTTAGGTGTAGTTGTAAAATAAGGATAGTTAGTATAGGTTAGTTTAGAATAGGGTAGGTTTTAGGTATTCATTTGGTGTGTGTTTTTTAAATAAATCCTGTTCATCTTAGCCTAATAACTTTTGTAATTTGATTGAGTGTTTGGGGCTTCTCATGAGTGCACTGGCCACGTTGGGGGAATGGCCTAGGGTATGCTTACTGTCTTGATTTCCCTAGTTTCCCATATGCATCCCCTATGACCAAGGAACTGTCAGAATGGCCGCTACATTCTGTCTACTAGTGCATACATTTGCCATCCATTCAATGTGTATGCATTCTTTTTCTTGGACAGGTAAATATGGCACTTCACCTGTGATTGGTGGGGTCCTGGTATTTTATTGTTGGCAAGTGTGGTACATCTGACAACTGGCTAATTTTATACTGTATCCTGCAACACTGACCAGTGGCCATCACTGATAAGGTCAGCTTTTCCTGTTCTACACCAATAAGGTGTACTCGTACTCCCATCTCAGTAAATTACCATTGATTGGGTTCAGAGCCATACATGTTGTATGTCTACTTCAAAGGGTATGGGTTCCAGATCATTTAGTATACGTAGTAAGTTGGTTGTAGCCGACAATGCCATCATTCAGCTTTCTCTTGTTCGGATCCTAGTGTGTGGCTTAGTGTCTGACAGTCATACACGCATGTAGTGATATACTGTACACATTGACATGGACTAACACAATGCTATCTTGTAGCTGACTATATGAATCACAGTAAATTTAGAAATGGTACATGTGTACAAGGTGCTTTATTTACAGGTGGAATTGTATTTGTGATTTCTATACAATATGCATTTCATAGACCCCATGATTGAACATTTGCCATATGCAGCACAATCAGAGTCCAGGGTTGAGGGACATGTCATGACACATGGTCAGGAGTAGTGTGCATTAGTGAGGAGTGCATACAATTGTCAATTGGTATGGAAGAGGCCATGAGAGCACGTAGCAGACAATTCAACAGTGGTCAGGTGAAGAGGGCACATTTCCTACTGTTGCAGCACTGCCATGATCTTAAGCCCAGAACTAAGGAGAAATTGTCCATGTGGCATAGACTGGTGTTATCGGGTGCTTTTCCTTGTGAATGTTATTCCTTCCACATCTTCATCCTCTGATGTGTGTGGTGCCTCCTGTGCCATGGCTGATGCTGTTGTAGAGGTAGAGGGGACCACACACACTTCAGGGGATAGACATGTGGAGTCAAAGGTTCCATCAGCTGCCATTTGTGGCAACACATAAGGTATTACTGCTGCAAGGAGGGACTGCAGTTTTTTCAAGACCACAGCAACATCACAGTGGTAGGCAGCCATGTTTTCCCTGAGGAAGACCACTTCCTGCTGTATGGACTCCATGGTATTCTGCAGGCTGCTGGCATCTTGGAAGGGCATTTGTTGTAGCCTCTGCTTCATGACAGCATCTATGTCTGTCAGAGGCTGCTGGAGTCCACGTAGCAGGGAGTGGGTGCCTCTGATGGGAGCTGAATTGTCCTTATTTGGACTGAGGCACATCCGCATTCCCTCTAGACTGCCTGCCATGGTCTCCATCCCTACCCAAACCTACTTTGTCAGCTCTCACTGGACTCCTATCACTGACATCTGAAAGCTGATCTCTGGGTCCTTGGAGTCCATGGCTGTGCGAGTACTGGTTGGTGGCATGTGTTGGTGGATGGGTGGTTCAAGTGGAGATCCTGCAATGCTGTGTGTCCTCCCTGAGACTGGAGGTGGTGTATGGAGTGGTTCTAGGACATCCTGGGCACCTGAGTGTAGCTTTTGGTGAGGCTCAGGTGGCACAACACCCTACCCTGTATGTACTAGCTGGCATGAAGCCACTTTTTGTGCCTTGATGTCACCTTGTTTATATGGCTCCTTCACACCCAACACTTTGTGTGGAAGGTATGTGCAATGGGTGTTGCTGTGGGCGTTCCACGGCAACACCCATTGCATTTTGACACTGTGTCAGATTTTTTACTGTTTGAATTAAGGACTCTAGGCCAATATCTGACACTAGCCCAGGGCTGGGTTTAGCAAGGCAAAATCTAGGAGTAATGCTTACATTTGTACTGTATATCTTGCTTTTACTATGTGTGCTTCATTATGCAGCACACAGAGTAAGAGCAAATCGCACTTTAAGGTTGTTCTTGTGCAGGACGTTGTTCCTTTCTGCACATAAATATTCTCCCCCTCAATTCAGCCATCCATGCACTATGGTACAAAGGTGGCTGCATTGACGCACAACATCTGATTTCTACTTGTGCTGGGAGGTATACTGGGGTGCGGTGAATACTTATGTATATGTGCATCCCTGCATTTTAAAAATTACATGGCATGATGCTGCCTAATTTTGAACAGCAGCATGCACCATCATTTTCTGTTTGATCTAGCCCTTTAACTTGTCAAATGGGGTGATTGCAGCCACTTGTTCAGCTGCACACATGATGTTCACATACATGCACAATGTGTTGTATGCATTTTATTTGGTGGCCATTCCCATATGACACACATAGTTGTGTGTGAGTTGTTGTGGGTTCAGCCTGTATGGTTTGTGTTACACAGGTGGCAAGCTTTAGGGCAGATATTTCCTCATTTGGCATGGCTCTGGTCAACTGCAGGATGTGTTGCAGTACACTGAAGCAGTTTAGATATGCAGTGATGTGCCGTATTTATCTGTATACAGTACAGCCCTGCAATTCCCCTTTTGCCTGCACAGATTATACTTGCTGCACCAACATAGGCATTGTTGCAGCCTGATGACGGGGTGGCTGCCTTGAAGTGATGATTTGTTCAGGTGTAAGGAGGTGTCCCTTCCTGTACATGTACAAGCTATTTTTGAGGAGATGGCATTGCAAAGTGTGCTGCAAGATGCAGCACACATGAGTAAAGGCAATGCAACATTTAGGAATGGAAGCATTTTGGTCAGAGACACCACCCTAACATCATCACTGGGGTGGCATTGACTTCTGTCCTAGTCTCTGATGTGTACGTTATGTTGGTACAGGAGCGTTGACTACATGCTGTGGGTGTTGTAATGGCACAGCCACACTACTTTCACGTGCTACCAAGCAATGTGGTGCTTAGTTACATGGTGAAGTTTAGCCACAGTGAGTGGCCTATGTTGACGTTGTGTAAATGTTAGTGTGCATAGCACAACCAAAGTGTTAGTGCATGTGCGGCTTGGTTGAGGATGGTGTGTCTTGATTCGGGCCTATGTGTCCTGATGCAAACCTTTAGCATGCATTGAGTGTGTCCTATGGGCCTCCCCTTTCCACCATTAGTCTAGTTCCAGATATCCCCTGTGCAACTAACCCTGCATTTGTGGTGGTTCCCTGTAGTCTGCACTGTCCTGTCCAGTGATTCCAGTGATCAGCTCCTCCTGGATGACTGCTGCAACCATCTCCTCCAGCTCATCCAGGTCCTCCTGTGGTGCAGTACTTCCACCTCCAGCCTGCTGTGAGCCTTACGGTTCCAGGCAAGTTTCTCCTTAGTCCTCTGCTTGCATTCGTGCGAGCGCTTCTTGACCTCAGTGACATCCCTCTTCAACTTAGAGACATTGTTGATTTTGTCCACTATTTGCTGCCATATTGCGCCTCTCCTACCAACTGGCAATTTGGAGGTGATAAATAGCTGATGTTGGTGCTCCGTCACCTCTCTGACCAGAATGTCATGCTCCTCCTCGCTAAAGCGACTCTTGCACTTCATCTTCTTCTTCTCCTGTGATTTTTCTGTTCCCTCCTGGCTGGTACTTGGGTGCTTGGGGTCTCCCTGGGCCCTCTCCTGATGATTCCATCTTCTCTTGCAATTGCACTCTTTCCTTCTTTTGCATTTTAATTTGACGCTAGTGAGGTGTAGAAATGGTGCTAACCCTTTTGCAACATATTTACGTGCCACAAAACGGTGCAGCACCATTTTGGCAGCATTAACGTTATTTTTCCTTATGGCATTGTGCAGTTGTTAGCACCTTTTTTTTACGCTATCCATTCCTTAATGCCATCTTACATCATTTCAGAAACATGGTGCAAGGATGGCACTAAGGAATGATGCTAGCTCATGTTAATAAGAATAACGTACAATTGCGCTAGCACAGTTGTGTGTCATTTTTCATAAATATGCCCCCTACTTCCTAGCTTTCTGCATTTTTTTCTTGTAGGCAAGCACAGGTCAAACAGCCCAGTGGGTGAGGAGGCAGAGATAGCCATTCAGATGCAACTTGCAGCATCTCCTGTTAATAGGCTAACATTAACACTCCTTGCAAATCCAGATTTCCTAAAGGATCTATTTACCAGAACAATGCCAGTAAGTTAAAGTGTCTCCAAACACAGAAAATAAAAACAATGAACTTTCACTCCTCTTCTCCAGCCCATCCTTGGGGCTTTTTGTGAATTAGGCCATGTGCTCAGAACACCTTGCTGAATGTGTTGCACTCTACCTGAAACTAGTATAGCACAGGCCACAGGTGCTGTTTCACAAGGGCCGCCAGTGTACATAGTGATCTTATGTTGCTGTAAATTAGTAATGGATGTATCCCAGACAAATATATATCTGTTACTTGCACTTAGCTGGGTAGAGTGTTCCTTGCACTCACTCTGTTGGGATGTGTGCATCAGAGAGTGAAATATCTAGGACAGTAGTGCAGATCAGATGAACTGTAGCTGTCAGGGGTTTGGCAAGCAATGTATGTACTTTCCCAATCATGAAAGAGTCTGTTACCTTTGACAATAGAGGTGTTTTTGGTTTTGTAACGAAGAAAATGCATGCAAATATTTAAAGCTCTTTAGAAAATAAAATGTTGGTAGATCCTGCTCTAAAGAACAATTGCAATTCATAATGTTGTTTCCAATGCATTCATAGTTTTAAATTGTCTGCTGCTGGTAAAAAACATTGGATCCCATGAGAGGTGCAGGGGCAACTTGACTGGTATTTGATGGATTAAAAAATCAAAACAAGAAAATACTTGGAAGTCTAAGCTCTTCTCTTCCATGTGAGGTGAGAGATTATTAGGCATTCATTGGCATGTCGAGCTTGACAGAAGGTAATCTGGAAATATGATTGCACGTTACAGTTGGGCACAGTGACTGGATGAGTAAGTAGGTTTGGGTTTGAAATTGCACATCATCTATGTTTTGTATGTGTGTCAAGTTCTGGTGTGTTGCATTCTCAAAGTCTGGCATGAAGAGTCCAATTCACAGTGGAGAAGGCTTCCAGGAGCAGGGAGGGGGAGTCATAGATGGTCATTGCTGTAGTGCAAAGAGTAGTCATTGTTGACTGTCATTGCTGTAGCATGAGGAGCTGGTTGGCATGTTGCAGACGGTCGTTGCTGGGGCTTCACATTTGCAGTCATTGTGGGCTGTCATTGCTGTAACTCAAAGTGCAGATCTCACATTGCCGGTCATCACTGGCAGTCACTGTGGCATGAAGAGTTGGGTTCATCTGAGGTTCGCACTGGTGGCCAGTGAGCGCAGCAGGGTCTTTGTTACAAAAAGCCCAAGACTGCAGGATTTCACTTTTTCTTAAAGAGCAGTGTACTCTGATGCCAGCCAAGGGTCCAGGACATGGGGGGGCATCTCTTGGGGATCAGGGACTCACTCGACTACAGGCCAGCAGGGCTCAGGCAGATCTAGTTGCAGGTCCAGGCAAATCTAGTGCAACAGGTCAGCTGGGTAGTTGCAATGAGGCCTCCGGAGCTTGTTGTGTACCTGTAGATCACAAAAGGGAGGTCAGACAAATCACCCTTGAAGTCACTCAGGTAGCTAGGATGAAGGGAGCTGGTCCAGCCTTCCTTCCCAAAGATCAGAGCAAGCCTGAAGCAGCAGGACAGTCCCATGGGGGAAAAGACAGGCCTCATGCAGCAGACCAGTCCTCTGGGGAACAAGGCACGCCTCAAGAAACAGGGAAGTCCTCTAAAGAACAAGGCAATCTTTCCTCTTGTAATGTCATTCAGTAAAGCAATGGTGGAACCATTAAGGCCCATATTTATACTCTGCTTGTGCCATATTTGTGTCATTTTTTTTTAACGCAAATTCGGCGCAAACTTAACTCCATATTTATACTTTGGCGCTTGACCTGTCTAGTGCCAAAGTTAAGGAGTTTGAGTCGTTTTTTTGTACGTGAAAACCTACCTTGCGCTAATGACATGCAAGGTAGACGTTCCCGTGCAAAAATGACTCTAAGGCATGTGCTCTTTATTTATCCTCTGGCATCAAAATTATGCACAGGAGGAGGCGGGCCTTAAAACAATGCGCCCAGCCTGATTTGCGCCGTTTTATAATGCCTGGGTCAGGGCAGGCGTTAAGGGACCTGTGGGCTCATTTCCATGGTGGGAGACCATGGATGCAGTCCACAGGTGCTCTTCCCTGCACCAAGGGACACCCCCTGCCACCCTCGCCCACCCCTGGAGGATACCCATGGATGGGGGACCGATCCATGGTGAGTGAAGGTAAGTAAAGGTAAGTATATATATATTTTTTAAAGTGGCTTAGGGGGCCTAACTTGGGCCCCCTTACATGCCACTGTGCCCAATGGCATTGCCCAGGGGACAGAAGTCATTGGCAGGGGGGCATGACTCCTGTCTTAGCTAAGATAGGAGTCAGTTTCATGGGAGTTGTGTGTCAACAAATTGTGCAAGTCAGGTTACAGCCAATATTTTTTACTCTAACCTGACTTGCACCATTCTTTGGCGCACAACCCCTAGTCTTCCCTTCGCCTCCGCTGCCCGGTCACCGTCATTTATTTTGACTACAACCAGGCCGCAGCGCCGGCTAATGTCATTCTATAAATAAGGTGCCCGGCTGGCACATTGGAATGGCGTTAGCCGGGCGTAAACTTTTTGACGCAAACCTGCCCAAGTGCTGATTTGCGTCAAAAAGTATAAATGTTGGCCTAAGTCTTTCAGAGGCAGCACTTTATTAACATTTTGTCCATATATGCAAACATGCACGCAAAATAGTTACTGGATGCCATGGATTGTCACTTGCATTGTTATTAGTATGTGGAGGTATGAGTCCTTAGCTAGTAATATTACCACAACCACTAACAAGGTCCAGTCAAATCTCAATAAATTAATCCTTGCTCAACCTTCGGTAGCTTGCAACGAGCAGTGAAGCTTAACTTAGAAGACAGATAGTGTAAAGCATTTAGGGCCATATGTACCAACGCATTTTTTTCCATAGACACAGAATGGGTAAAACCCTTTGATACATCTGGCCCTTAATCTCAGCAAAACCATAAATAAGTAAAAAACACAACACAATAAAAATCCAACATCAATTTATAAAAATAAAGAATATTTTTACCTTGAATGAGACCAAAACGGCAAAAATACGATGTAGGGAGCCAGATTAAATATAAAATGTGGGTGCTAGTGCCAAAAAGTACAAATCACCAACCGTGACTTTCTGTTCTTGTTGGACCAGAACAAATCAAAGGTTTTGATTGATCACGATGGAGAAAGGGTCAGATAGGAGAAGCAGGAGGTCCCGGTTAAAGTTTACCTTAACTTTTTTGGAGCTTTTCTCTCAAAATCGAGCAATGGGGTCCTTGACTCCAGAGTTTACTTCAACTATGCCAGACTGCTTCAGGGTGCTCCGTTGGTGGGTCTCTGGAGGGCTTTGTCCATGGCGTTGGTGACAGGCAGATCCAGGGCTTTCAACAATGCAAACCAGTGCAGTCAGGCGGACTTGCGGTTTGGCAACAGCGACTTCACTCTCAAGACAGTCTTCTTCTGGTGATTTTCACCAAACTTTTTCAAAAAGTTCTCAAACTTTCAGATCTCCTTCTGTAAGTTTTCCTGAGGATCAGAAAGTGTACAACACCACCAGTTAAGGGTTCAGAAGCTCTGATTTGCCTCTTGGGGTATAGGACTCAATCTCCCACAGTGCACATGGTCATCCCAGTAAAATCCAGATGAAGCTGGTCAGCTGAAGTAGTCCATTCAGTGGATGTAGCAGGTGACTTCTTCCAAATGTCATCTACCTGTTGCTGCTCAGAGAGTCAATTCTTCATTCTTTAAGACAGGCATAGTCCTTTCGTGTGTGGAGCCTTGTGAATACAGAAGGTGAAGTCAATCTGAGTACAAGCCTACTGTGGTGCAGTCCAAGGGTCAAGCAGGGCAGTCCTCCTTCTCCAGATGTTTCCGGTAGGGATCTGAGCAGCTCTGGCAGATCTTCCATATCTATTCCTCATTGTGGGTTGGCAAGGCACATCAACCAATAGGGTTCAGGTTGGCACCCAATGTTATGACTGCTTCCTGGGAAACGTGGCATCTGTTTGTCTTATAATAATCGGTTCTCAAAAATCAAAATGGAAAAATTCTCTCCTTGAAGTGCAGGTCTGTCTAACCCAATCCACAGGAGTGAATAATGTTTCCTTACACTGCCCTTCCAGCCCCTCTCCTAATCTAATTGGATGGGCTCCCATCTGCCTGGGGATCAAGGAATTTGGGGCTGGCCGGGGTCCTGTAGCGTCTTTGCTTCTACCTTTGAAGTGAAGTTTGTCTTCCCAGCCCGTGCCTCTCCAGGCTTCTCCAGGACACAGAATTCCTCCCACCAAATGGTTGTAATGTTTCTGCCCCAGGCATCTCAATAGCTACTCAGGAAACAGCTTGGCTCAGGCACTAAAAAGGCTGACCAATCAGAAGAGGCTGCTGCAGGACTTACTAAGTTCTAAAACTACTTTCCTGTAATAGTTATAATAAATCTGAGCTTGGCAAGATGATGGATGTACTATAACTATTATTTTGATACCTTGAACCAAGTTGTTAGCTAACTTCAACAAAAAAGTTAAACTTTATTAAAGTTTAATAAAGCCTTCCTGTGTTAGCCTATCGGGCTAGCATCACAACGGGGAAAAAATGACTTTAGCTGTTTTCCCTATCAGGGCATATAAAACATATTTTATATTGTCCCAGTTTCTTATAAGAAGGCACTCTACACCTGAGGCACCTAGGGCAGACCTGAGGGGTGTCCTATATGTAATAAAAAGGTAGTTGTGGACTTTGAAAGTGCTTTTAATTCCAAAGTCGAACTTGGACATCTTTTTATTTTAAAACCACCATGCAAGGCAGATCTTGCTTTGAAACAACACTGGCCACAATAACAGTGCACACTGAAGTGCATTAAATCCTCTGGGGTCAATAGATCTACACACCTTATCATATACTAGGGACATGCAGGTAGGTTGTTTTGGCCAATTAGAATTATACCAATTACCATATACCTTTTAAGGACAGACCACTGGCCCTTGGCATGGTTAACAGAGCACAGGGCACTCTCAGAGTCAGTACCCACCAGTATCAGTCAAAAATGGGAGTGATAAGTGCAACAAGGATGACTTTCTTACAAGGAACATTAGGCTCCATGTTCTCTTTGACTTACTAATAGAGTCACTGAACTGGGAAAATAACTCCTGCTGCGTGGCCTGGTCACTGTAGCTGCAGTCTGTGGACTCACTCTCACTGAAGACAGCTGCTCAGACTATGGACAGTGCTATGGTGTGCTGGAGACAGGAGACAGTTGCCAATCCGAAGAGGGCAGGCTGGTACAGTGATCCAGATGATTCTGATTCTCCTCTCTGAAGACAGTAGAGTACTGTGTTGCATGTAATCTGCAGCTGTAGAATGAAGTCACGGTGAAGAGGGCATGGTGTGGAATGCTGTATTAGGAGCCATGCTCTGTGCCATAGGACACTAGGCACCCCCTCTCACCATGACTGGACACAACCCCCGGTGAACCCCCCATGAGCAGGGGAAGGCAGCATGCGTTGAGGAGGTCACAGAGGACACTGCTTGTCATTTAATTTAATTCTAGCAGTAGCAATTCCTTGTAGCCCGGCTGGCTGTGTTAGGCCAGACTCTCAGTCACTGCCATTGTCTGCTGAACTTCTTTCATCGGCACTAACACTGCGCAGGCAGCCTGGTAGCCGTAAACTCCGGGTGATGGGCTGGCCATATGGCTGCACACATGTGCGCAATGCTACTGACCAACTAGTGCCAGGGGGAGGTCGGCAGGTCAGCTTTCAAAACATACTGCAAACAAAACACAGTCCAATCAGGGTGAACCAGCCGGTCCAATCAAAGCTTAACATAACACCCATTGGCTGCTGTGTGTCAAGGTAGCCTCACGAAATATAGGACTCAGCAAAAGATGAAAAGAGGTGATACACATTTTTTTAGTAAGCTTATTTGTATGACAATCTTATTACTTGCGGTAATAGGGAACCGTGACTTAAAATGCCTTATTGTGATGGAGGATTTGTAACATTTGCCAGGGTTAGAAAATGTTTCTTTTAGAATCCGCTATAGTGCGTCCTAGGTATGTACTAGTGGTTCACAATGCAGTTGCGCGATGGTGACTATATGTGCCCTGGCCGACATGCCATTTTTTAGTTGCCATGCCAGCCATCCTGCTGCACGCCGATATTTGCAACATTAGTTACTCAGCTACCGCTTACTGAGATTGTTGGAGGCAGATTGTCACTCCTGGTTCCTGACGGTTTTGACGGTTTTGACAGTTTTCCTATACGCATGATCCACTAGAGTTCTTTAATTTCGTAATAACGGTAGGGAGTTTACTGTGCTTTCTTTCGTGTATGTATATTTTTTAATTCACTTCTTTCATTCATTTTTGCAGTATGTGGATTCATTAAGTTGGTGGTTCTTTTGTTTCTACAGATATAGCAATCGACAGAACAGATTTAGTACTTGTGCCATTAGGTCATTACAGTTTAGAAATAATTATATGGCTGTAGGCCTGTTGATTCATTTATTTATTTACTTTTGGGAGGAGGCTTTTGGTAATTCCCACCCCTTTGTAAATGGCGCTTTATTGGGATTCATTCCCTGTAAATCGTTATTCTGTACTCAGGTGGTGCTATATTATTGCACATAGGTGTTTCATTAGTTTCATTAGTTCATTAGTTGCGTGCTGAAGATACGTGTCTTCACGTGTATGGTGTTTATTCTTAGACCTAGCTGAGTTCTTTGAGAATCATTATCTCACTTTCCTTCTTGGTGCCGGGTGCACACCTACGTAGTGTTTGTAGGACAATTCACATCATGCTTTTAGCAATGGCGTGATTCATGTTTTTTTTTTTTTTAATCTGATTGTAATTATTCAATTTTCTGTTGTATTCTATATGTCGTTATTATTGTAATGAAGGGGTCTAGCATGTATTTTAACTTCAACATTGGCCTGAATAGGGTCTCTTCTACTGTTTAAAAAAAGGAGACTGAAACATCAATGGATTAATCACCAAAATTGCTTATAAGTGGACCTACTTGTCAAAACTGTCTTCAAGGCAAAAATAACTTTAATGGAAAATTGAAAGGTGGCTGGATAGTTGCTCTATTTGTCTCAGATTACCTGTTGGTAATCTTGAAATATTTTTTGTGACCACCATGTGACATGGGGCTGGTGGTGTCAATCTGGTCTTATGTGGATATTGTGTTATGTGTGAAGTATCGTTAATTAAAAATAAATATGGTTATATGGAAACATACCTTATAATATTGCTAACGCGTCCCTTTATGATAATATATTACACATCAGGACTCGTTTCAGGCCAATGAATCTTTTGACCCAGTTGAGAGACACCTTATGACGAGATAACTAATCAATATGTCAATCAATACGACAATAATGTCATCAATATTTATCGCAACAATACATTTTACTTTAGTCAAAGTCATTAATCAATTCAAAGCTACTACCATGACCTTGCAGTCATGAATAACCACACCAGTTTAGTAGAATTTTATGAGTTTTATTCCCTATTGTTTACAATTCTAAAAGCAGATGTGTTAATCTCAAAACCAAGAAACATAATAGCATAGTCACAATATGGCAACTTTGATAAGATTTCATTAAGGTGAGAATCACAAACATCAAAACATAACACAACGTAAACATAGGTCAATTTAGCAGAGTGTCAATAACTCGTCAGTTTAACAAAGCATAGATTCAGTCAATTTGTCTATTTTGCGTCAGTTTAGTGAACACCTGTCCTAACCACTGATTAGCATTAGCATGTTGGGCTTCATGCAAAACAATTTAGAACACCAATTTGGAAAACCTCTAACTATAGTCTCTGTCAAAAGTAAGCAGTTGGTACCTAGAAAGGAAAAGCAAACAGACAAATCACAAACGCATTGTCATAGTTATCCTCCAAGGTTTAGGTCAGCACTCAGGTTTAGTCTTCGTCTTCAGGACATCAGTCTAATCGCCATCATTAAGAATTCAGCTCCAAGGCAAAAGGGGGCACTTCCCTCATAAGGAGGTAAAGTGTAAAATGGGCAATCTAAGGACGAAGATGGTTCTAAGCAATCCAATAAGTCACCAAACAGAGTGACAAAGTTTCTGGATAAAATCAATAGCATTCCCTAACCAACCTCTAAATGGCTCCCCGTGTCATGGGTTTTTATCCCTTTTTCGTTGTACATTCCCTCAAAATTCTATTGGACCTTTGCTATACCCCACTATCTTTACCCAATTGAAGAACAGATTATGGCCCTCATTACAACATTGGCGGTAAAAGGCGCTTACTGCCGTGCAGAAGACCGCCAAAACACCGCCGCGGCCGCGGAATTCCACCACAGCTATTATGACACACATCTCGGAATCCGCCGAAATTCAGACACCCACACAACTCCGCCACACCAAAGGTCAGTGATAAACTGGCGAAAACAAATCCTCCACCGTCACGCCAACAGAAACACGCCCATGCTATCACGACCCACGAATCCACGCGGCGGTCTTTCAACCGCGGTATTCCATTGACGGTACACACTGCCGCGCTCAAAATACACACACATCTCCAAAACACCGCCACATTGGACAATTCCAAATACACACACCTGAGACACATACAAACACCACTCCCAACACCCATCACAATATAAAACACACACCCACATCACCCACAAACCCCTACGACCACAATTCACGGACGAAGGCCAGATAGACAAAAGCACAGCAACTGAGAACCCCACCACACAGAGGCACACAACACCATCACCCATACAACAGTACACGCACAAAACACCACACACCACTACACATCAACACACACATCAACACTTACACCACCCCACACATCACCCACACCACCCCATGTCATGCCAAAGACATCCCCGGTTTTCCGAGGAGGAGCTCAGGGTCATGGTGGAGGAAATCCTACGGGTAGAGCCACAGCTATTTGGCTCACAGGTGCAGCACACATCCATAGCCAGGAAGATGGAGCTATGGCAAAGAATCGTGGACAGGGTCAACGCTGTGGGACAGCATCCAAGAAATCGGGAGGACATCAGGAAGAGGTGGAACGACCTACGGGGGAAGGTGCGTTCAGTGGTCTCCAGGCACAACATTGCGGTACAGCGGACTGGCGGCGGACCCCCACCTCCTCCCCCACAACTAACAACATGGGAGGAGCAAGTCTTGACCATCATGCATCCAGAGGGCCTCGGAGGAGTCGGTGGAGGAATGGACACTGGTAAGTCAAATCTCAACTATCATATCCCCCACCCTACCTGCATGCTATCACACACCCCCACCCTCACCCCCTCCCCTAACACCCACACTCCTCACTAATGTCCTAATAACACAAACCACTCATCCCAACACCAAGCCCTGCATGACACAACTAAGCATGGTCACCCCTCACCAAAGCATGCTCACTGCACATACCCAGAACAACCCCCTAACCATCATCACACAAACCCACACACAGGAATGCTTGCACTGGGGTACACAAACACCCACCCATTGCACACCATTACACACACATATGCAATAATCATGCTCTTATATCCCTGCAGGACCACTAAGGAACGTCACCACACTGGAGGGTCCAGACAACTCCACTCCACCCACAGAAGAGGCCCACAGTGACGACAGCAGCTCTGCCCTACTGGATCATGATGACCAGCCCGGACCATCGTGGGCCTCGGGACAGTCGGTTCCCCTTGCACAGGCACAGCCCAACACTGACTTTCCACCCTTTGGTAACACCAGCACAGCACCCACCCAGCGGGCCCATACCTCCGTACCAAGGACACGTCAATCAGCAGTGTGTCCACCACTACAGGGAACCCAGGATAACCCACCACCCCAACAACAACAGGGACTTGGGGGCAGTGGTAGTGGGCACACGGTCCAGGGGACGGAGGCACAGGAACACAGGGGAACTGGGAGGGCTGCTGTGCGACAGGGGGCGGACAGGCCAAGGGAACCCACTCTCCACGAGGCCCTATCCTCCATCATGGGAGCAAACCACCACTCCCAGGAGACGATGGCGACGGTCCTGGCCAAGTTTCAGGAGACCCAGCGCCTCCAGGAGGAGCAGTATTTGGGTTTCAGGGAAGAGCTCAGAACCATCAGCTCCGCCCTGGGCATCATCGTAGGGGTGCTGAAGGACATACAAAAGACCATGAGGGACACTGTGGCACTACAGGGGGCCCCTGACACTAGCATGAACAATGCACTGCCCACCACCTCCGCCGGCGCTAGTGGACAGGACGCCCCCCCACAGGACCACCACACCAGCACCCCATCCCCTGCAGACGGACAACCACCACGCAAGCGGACCCTGAGATCCAGGAACAGGACAGAGCAAGATGGCAAGATCCCTGCCAGGAAATCAGACCACCCTGATTGCCCTCCCACTGTCCCACTTTGTTACCCTGTCCATACTTTAACTGCCCCAGCTCCACTTCCTATGCCCATATGGGCAGTGCACCTGTGTGACCAATGGACTGGACTCTGCCATGGACATTCCTCCACCGTCCCCCATCACCATATTACTACCTCCCTCCATTTTTGGGCACTTAAATAAACACCCATGAACCACAAAACAATCTGGAGTCAGTCTGTGATTTGGTAAATATGTATTATCAATGACAGTGTCAAAATGTGTTTCCAATTGTAAAGCCAACATACCTATGTCACACATCACAAGTCCTTAAAGGATGCAAGCAGATGACACACATTGCTAACCACACCTGTGAAACCGTAATGGAAAGGTACAACTCAGTGACCAAATACTGCTATGAAATGACAGACAGGATAGAGGTAGAAGTGTGAAAGTGAATGTAATGGTAAAAAGAAAACTGTTCTCACCTGTGTGTCACTGGAAATATTGCTGTATGACTGACTCCCTGTTGTCTATGTCTTCTTCCTCAGCGTCCTCCTCATCACTGTCCACAGGCTCCACAGACTCCACAGCTGCCACAACACCGCCATCTGGACCATCCTCCTGCAGAAAAGGCACCTGGCGTCGCAAAGCAAGATTGTGAAGCATCGAGCAGGTAATGATGATATGGCACACCTTCTTCGGTGAGTAGAATAGGGAACCACCTGTCATATGGAGGCACCTGACCCTGGCCTTCAGGAGGCCGAAGGTGCGTTCGATCACCCTCCTAGTCCGCCCATGGGCCTCATTGTAGCGTTCCTCTGCCCTGGTCCTGGGATTACTCACTGGGGTCAATAGCAAGGACAGGTTGGGGTAACCAGAGTCCCCTAATAGCCACACACAGTGCCTCTGGAGTTGACCCATCATATAAGGGATGCTGCTATTGCGCAGGATGTAGGCGTCATGCACTGAGCCAGGGAACATAGCATTTACCTGGGAGATGTACTGGTCTGCCAAAGATACCATCTGTACATTCATGGAATGATAACTCTTCCTGTTCCTGTACACCTGTTCACTCCTGTGGGGGGGGACCAGAGCTACATGAGTCCCATCAATGGCACCTATGATATTGGGGATATGTCCAAGGGCATAGAAGTCATCTTTCACTGTAGCCAAATCCTCCACCTGAGGGAAAACGATGTAGCTCCTTACGTGTTTCAGCAGGGCAGACAACACCCTGGACAACACGTTGGAAAACATAGGCTGGGACATCCCTGATGCCATGGCCACTGTCGTCTGAAAAGACCCACTTGCAAGGAAATGGACCACTGACAGCACCTGCATGTCAGGGGGGATTCCTGTGGGATGGAGGATTGGTGACATCAGGTCTGGCTCCAACTGGGTACATAGTTCCTGGATAGTGGCACGGTCAAACCTGTATGTGATGATTAAATGCCGCTCCTCCATTGTCAACAGGTCCACCAGCGGTCGGTACACCGGAGGATTCCGCCATCTTCTCAAATGACGGTGCCTAGTAAGGACAACAGCGACCACAGAGTCAACAAAATCCCAGGTATGTACCCACGGATACACAGAACACGACACCAAAGACAAAAATCTTCCTGTATGTGTGTCGAGTGTAGGCCTAGGTATGTGTGACGCAGTAGTAAATGAAGCCATGTGGGCCCCTGAAATGGCGGCTGCCTGACCTCTAAACTTGGACAATGGGATGTGAGGTATCTGCGCTGGCGTTGTCCACGTCGCGGTAGGCGGTCGTAGACCGCGGCGCAATGCTGCATTGGTTAACATTGGACCCTATGGGTCCCAGGAGCCAATGATGAAGTGCACCGGCGGTGATGATACGCACCGCCGCGGATGTCACCGCCGCAGACGTGACCGCCATTTTCTATCTGTTCAATCACTCGATACCTGATCTTCGACAGGAGAGGACCTACACTGCAAGTGCTGCTGTGACCTCGGTCTGGAAGAGACAATGGCTGCTGCATCTGGGGAAAGAGCCCCTGCTTTCACTGCTCAGGAGTTGGAAAAGCTAGTAGACGGGGTCCTCCCCCAGTACACGCTACTCTACTGTCCTCCAGACCAACAGGTAAGTACACAGGGAGCACGTTGTTTGGGCTATGCCTGGGTGGAGAGGGCTGGTTGTAAGAGGGAAGGGGGCAGAGTTCAGGGAACATGAATGAGTGTGAATGCATGTGCCACATGGCAAGGGCAGGGATGTGGGCCACTCACTTCGACGGTGCAGTTGGTAATGACTTCTCTTCTTCCCCTGTGCATGTCATATAGGTCAGCGCCCACCAGAAGAAGGACATTTGGCGTGCCATCGCCAAGGACGTACGGACCCTGGGGATCCACCAGAGACGGGGCACCCACTGCTGGAAAAGATGGGAGGACATTCGTCGCTGGAGCAAGAAGACGGCGGAGGCTCAGCTGGGGATGGCCTACCAACGTGGGAGGGGTGCCCGTCGCCCCATGACCCCCCTGATGTTCCGGATCCTGGCGGTGGCCTACCCGGAGTTGGATAGGCGCTTGAGGGCATCACAGCAGACACAAGGGGGTGAGTACACCCTCATTCTGGGGACTTTGCACGCAGTTGAGGGGTCAGGGTGTGGGAGGAGGGCTGTGGGTTTCCCTAGGCCAGGGCGACTTCCATAGGCTAGGCCCCTCCATAATGCAGGCCATGTGCCACTCCACCCCACCTCAGTAGAGTGCCAAGTACAGGTATACATGCCCCTGTGGCATCCATGTGTGCAGATGTCCACCATAGCGATGTAGGCCATATCCCAGGAATTGCATATATAGAGGCCAAGAGCATGGCGTAGTGCAGGGGGCTGCTGTGTCTGTATTGTCCGCCAACGTTAGCGGTAAGCCATGCACTCAACCTCTCTTTCTTCTGTCGTCGTCCCCCCTTTTTGTGCTCTCCCTGTTCTTTTGTGCATCAGCATCATCAGGCAGAGGTACAGTGGCACCGGAGCACGAGGGAGCTGCATCCCACATGGCCATGGAGGGCCAAACCAAGGACTCAGAATGCACCAGTGGGACGGAGGGCGAGGGGAGCTACACGTCGGTCACCGGATCACCAACCAGCGACACAGACTCGTCCGCCGATGGGAGCTCCCTTGTGGTGGCGGCACCATTTGTGCCCCCCACTTCTACAGGTACAGCCGCCACCTCCCCTACCAGCACCGCCCTCCCAGCAGCCCCTCAGCGTTCGCCCCGTGCCCGCTCACCCAGGAAGGTGGGCATCACCTTCGCCCCAGACACCTCAGCCCCTGCCCCTGTCACACCTGCTGCCCTCAGTGAGGAGGCCATTGACCTCCTCAGGTCACTCATTGTTGGGCAGTCTACCATTGTGAATGCCATCCAGGGTGTTGAAAGGCAGTTGCAACACACTAATGCATACCTGGAGGGCATTCATTCTGGTCAGGCTGCCCATCATCGAACCCTGCAATCTCTGGCCTCAGCACTGATGGCAGCCATTGTCCCTGTGTCTAGCCTCCCCCCTCCAACTTCCTCCACCCAGACCCAATCCCCTGTATCCCAGCCTATCCCAAGCACACCATCAGACAAGCATGCATACACCTCAACACACAAAAGTAGCTCAGGCAAACATAGGCACCACACATCCCACCGGCACTCACACAAGCATCACACACATATAGACACACCAACATCCTCTGCCTCCACTGTGTCCCCCTCCTTGTCGTCTCCCTCCTCCCTCCCAGTCTCGTCTACACTCTCACCTGCAGGCAGTACATCTACAGGCACTAGGACTCGCACCAGAACACCCAGCACAACACCCCGCTCACCTGCACTCACCACCCCCACTACCATTTACACTTCCCCTGTGTCCTCTCCTAGTGTGTCTGTGACGCCCCCTCCTAGAGTACACAAACACGGGCACCCACACACCCAACATCCATCCACCTCATGACAGCCTCCAGTACCTGCACCTGCACCCAAAACACCTAAAGTGACACCTCCTACAACCACCTCCTCTTCCTCCACTCCCAGACCCTCTCCAGCTACCCATCCCAGTGTTCGTCAGAAACTCTCCCTCAGCAACATTGACCTCTTTGCCCCCATCCCCACCCCTCCAATTCATAAGTCCTGTAGTAGCGCCTCAGCCAAAAAGACTCCAGTAACAGTGGTGCGTGTTCAAGGTGTGTGGAGTGCACTTGCCACCAGGGCAGTCAGTGTGACACGGAGCCAAAGCACTGCCAGTCCACCCCCTGTAAAGCATCTCAAGTTGGAAAGTGGCCGACGGGACAGGGTGAAGACTCCTGGCGGCAAAACGCTCAAAGGGTCCCAGGGGGATTGCAGAGTCAGCTGTGACTCCTCCAAAGGTGGTGAAGTGCCAGAAGAAGTCTGCACAGTCTGGTAAGAGCAGCACGGCGGAGAAGGGCGCCATCCTCCCCGGCGGCCGGGACGCCACCGCCAGCACCGTCGTCACTGGTCAGGAGACCACCGCCAGAGTCATTGCCCAGGAGGGCAGGAGTATCGTCACTGGTCAGGAGACCACCGCCGGAGTCAGTGCCCAGGAGGGCAGCAGTATCGTCACTGGTCAGGAGACCACCGCCGGAGTCATTGCCCAGGAGGGCAGGAGTATCATCACTGGTCAGGAGACCACCGCTGGAGTCAGTGCACAGGAGGGCAGGAGTATCGTCACTGGTCAGGAGACCACCGCCGGAGTCATTGCACAGGAGGGCAGGAGTATCGTCACTGGTCAGAAGACCACCGCCGGAGTCAGTGCCCAGGAGGGCAGCAGTATCGTCACTGGTCAGCTGACCACCGCCGGAGTCAGTGCCCAGGAGGGCAGGAGTATCGTCACTGGTCAGGAGATCACCGCCGGAGTCAGTGCCCAGGAGGGCAGGAGTATCGTCACTGCTCAGGAGATCACCGCCGGAGTCAGTGCCCAGGAGGGCCCCGGCTGCCACAGCCCCGCTGGGCAATGAGGGACCGTCATGCCACACACCAATGCACAGGTCAGAGACCGCAATGGCAAAGCACCACTAAACAAGGAACTCACCGCCATGGTGAAGACCGCTGAACACGGCAAAGCACTGCTGAACAGGGCACAGAACCGCTGAACCGGACAGAGACCGCCATGGCAAAGCACCGCTGAACAAGGAACTCACTGCCATGGTGAAGACCGCAGAACAGGGCAAAGCACTGCTGAACAGGGCACAGAACCGCTGAACAGGTCAGAGACCGCCATGGCAAAGCACCGCTGAACAAGGAACTCACTGCCATGGTGAAGACCGCTGAACAGGGCAAAGCACTGCTGAACAGGGCACAGAACCGCTAAACAGGTCAGAGACCGCCATGGCAAAGCACCGCTGAACAAGGAACTCACTGCCATGGTGAAGACCGCTGAACAGGGCACAGAACCGCTGAACAGGTCAGACAACGCCATGGCAAAGCACTGCTGAACAAGGAACTCACCGCCATGGTGAAGACCGCTGAACAGGGCAAAGCACCGCTGAAGAAGGAAAACACTGCCACATCAAGCATCGTTATCCCATGTACAGCTGGGACAGTGACGGAACAGGAACCGTCACGGGGAGCCTAATGCAGTGTGGGCACCATTCCCCCTCCAGAACCAGTGGAGAACAGCATCCACTCCGTCTGTCCTTAACAGGATGAAGCACTCTGGGCACCAGTCCCCCTCCAGAACCAGTGGAGACTCTTATCCACTTGAGAGACTGTGGCTTTGCGCTCCCCAGGATTGAACAGTGGGCAACCCACCCACTGTAGAGACTTGAGAGACTGTGGCTTTGCACTCCCCAGGATGGAACAGTGGGCAAGGAGCCCTGTCGTGGATCTGGCGTGGTGCTGTCATCTGGCTGAGGTCCCCCCCTTCACTTCCCCTGGGGTGCCTGTTTTATTTCTATCTGATGCCCCAGCAGTGTTCTCTCCGTTTGTGGACAGGTATCTAATGTGGGCCTCGCCCATGCATTTTTGGCCCAGTGGTGCACGGACATTTATATGTGCATACCTGCACTACTTCTTGTAATGTATAAAATCTGGAATGTGTATATATATCTGTATATATTTGGTAACTGTATTTTGATACATTTCAATTTTTGAACTGATTTCCTTTGGTCTTTGCATTCTTCCGGGGGGGTTGTGGGTTGTTCCTGTGATGTTTGGAAATGCATTGGTGTGTGTGTTGTAATGTGCGAGGGTGGGGGTGTTGCGTGTGTGTCCCCCTGACTTTTGCCTCCCCCCTCCCCTATGTCATAGGTGCAGTACTCACCGTTGTCTTCGCCGCCGCCGTTGCTGGTGTTCGTAAATGAGCAGGAAGACAAGGGCAGGTAGGATTTGTAATTCCGGCTCTATGGTGTCCTCCTTCCTGTGTGATGTGTAGAAGGTGAGCGTTTTCCCATTGCAAAAGCTGTTTCCGCCGTGTTTTTATCCATGGTGAATCCGCCCCGGAAAAACGGTGGCGGATTGACGGGTTGTGATACTGTGGGCGGTACATTGTCTCCCGCCTGTCTGTTGGTGGTGACCGCCGCGCTGCTTGTCTGTACCACCGTGGCGGTCGGAGTGTTAAAGTGGCTGTCTATGTTAGCGGTTTCCGCCACGGTCATAATTCCTGTTTTTTGTCTGCCGGCCTGTTTGCGGTATTACCGCAGCTTTACCACCGTCCGCCAGGGTTGTAATTACCCCCTATGTCATTATTCTTACACCCCATAATATTTTGCAAGCTTCTCATTGGTCCTCATGTTCGATGTCTTCAGAGGTAGCCCGTCCGGTATGATTTCATCTTTCTGTAATTCTTTGCACATCTTTTGGTCAGTAGCCCCATTGTCTTCACCGGTTTGAACGACCTTGTACATTACATTAATCTACACTGTTGCATTTTGTCTTAATAATTTCTACAAGCAATGTGAATTTTGTGTGAACGGACCTGCTATGGTTCCATTCAGCTTCTAGTTTGAAGAAAACAAGGGGTCATGTCCTTTTGCGAGTCAGCACACTGCAAGTTAGGAGAAATACATTTAATATGAGAGCCAAGCAGCTAAGCTTCGGCTCATGCTAATTTAAGGCCTACAAGGATTTCAGCACAAATTCAATAACACAATTATTAATAATTATAAAACCTATTCAGTATAGCATTTTATAAACATTTAACTCATCATTATTAGTCCACGTATACATTTGGAGGCCACTCACCGTGGTCACAATTCAAGTGCATGTTTAAGCAAAATTCACTACATCTGTTTCTATGCGGCATTATCACACATTAATTCATAAACATTGCATGTTAATATAGATTATATAAGCTACGCTCTCTCAGTCCCTCCTCTGATGATGTTCGTCATCACACAAACCTTTTCCTTTAACCTTTCACTTTTAATTTGTCACCTTGCGCATAATGCGCATTTCAACATCTTGTCCTTTGTGTGAACTTTCCCAAATTTCGTTAAACATTTTCTCCCTTTCACTTTCCTCATTCTTCTTATTTCTCTTTGTCCAATTTCTTTTAATTTTGTCATTCATTTTGCATGCTCCCCTTAAACCTAGTAAACAGGCGAGGACAATTAATAGACCCCCTAATATTTTTGCAAGAACCATGTTGGACTTTTTGCCTTACGCAGGGTCATCCCCAGTCTTTTTGCCTCCTTCCTCCTGGTTTTTCTGACCTCTCGCTGTTGGCTCTAGGACTCTGAGCACTTTATCACTGCTGACCAGTGCTAAAGTGCAGGTGCTCTCCCATCTAAAGTTGGTATGATTGGCTTATACCTAATTGGCATATTTAATTTACCTATAAGTGCCTTGTACAGTGGTATCTCTATACCCAGGGCCTGTAAATTAAATACTACTAGTGGGCCTGCAGCGCTGCTTGCGCCACCCACTGAAGTAGACTTTCAAACCTGTCTCAGGCCTGCTTGTGCAGGGCCTGTGTGCACAGTTTTCTGCCACAGGGACCTGGCATCTAAACTTACTTGCCAGGCCCAGAACTCCCCTTTTACTACATGTAAGTCACCCCTAAGGTACGCCCTAGCTAGCCCTATGAGCAGGGTGCCATGTATGTAGAAAGGCAGGACATGTGCCATATTGCATGGCCTGTCCTGGTAGTGACAAACAGCCTAACTTGGTGTCTCACTGCTGTGAGTGCTGCCTTCTCATAGGATTGCATTAGAAATGCCCTGCCTTATGTGTAAAGGGTATTGTCTGATTTATGAGGGGTATATTTTATTACTATCACAGAAATGCCACTTCTAGAAAGTGCTCATTTATCTGTGCTTATGACTCTGGTGTTTTGCAGCTTGACTCCAATCCACGTCTGGGCAGAGTGACAGTTGGGGCTTTGTGCATACTTTTCAGACAGCCTGTACACAGGGAGGGTGGAGGTGTCACAGAGGTGCATCTGCATACTGAATAGTCTTCCTGGGCTGAGAGAAGGGAGAGGCGGGGCACACCTACATTTTTAAAGGCTCACACAATATGGTCGTTAACCTCCCACTGATGTTTGGAGCCTATGCTGAAAGGAGAGAGGGGGCACTCCCAGAACCAGTTGTAACTGGCTGGAACCTACTCACCCTACCATGGTAAAACACTGTGAGAACTGACTATAAGTACAGGGGAATTTCCCCCACAATTTGGAGACTCTTTGAACTTACCTGGAACTGGACACAGACTGCTGGAAGGACTCCACAGGAACCGCCATGGACTGCTGCTGCTGACCTGTGACCTGCCTGGTCACTGTAAAGGACTACCATTTGCTGGCATCTTCCTTGCGCTGGCCTGTTATTGGACCCTGTCCCCCTGTGGGCCTTTTCCTTGAGCTCTGCTCCCCAGGGGCAGGGTGCTGTGGCCCCTGACCCCTGCCTCCATGCTTAAAGCACGAAAGGTGCTTTTCTTCACTGAATTAGGCGCTTTGGAAAGCGCCTCTTTGGGGATGTCCTTAGCGAGTGCTTAGCGCTCTGCTGCTGTGAAGATCACCGCCGCGACCCAGGCTTCAGTAGGAGTCCGAGCGCTTTTCCAAAAGCGGGCTGTAGGGGTGGCAATCACCGCCGCAGCCCGGGGAAGATGTTTTGTTCCAGCGCGAGTGGAGCGCGCTTGCTGGTGCCCCCGGGGCATGAAGAAAACCTCCTTTCTGTTCTCAGGAGCAAGCGTGCTCTTGTCGGTGCCCCCGGGGCGAGGACCGCTCCGTGGAGCACCCCTGGGGCACTGTAGGCCCTGCCTTGGGCCAGGACATCGTCAGAGGGAGAGGAGGACGCCTCTCCCTCGTCCATCGAAGTCCCAGAGGACTTTCTGTTGTCGGGCGGCCAGGCAGCAGCCTCACCAGAGGCTCGCCCGGACCGCCGGCTCCCTGGTTGGCCCCCTCATGGGCCAATGGCATTTTTGTAGTGGTCTCCCTCCGTGGAAGGGCCTCCGTCGGCCCTTCCACGGAGGGAGACACCAGGAGTTCGCGGGTCCCCGGAGGGGCCCATTCTCAAATCGGAGGGGGTGCGTGACGCCTCCCTCCTTACTCCAAGATTTTCCCTGATTCGGGGCCCCCCTCATGAGGGCCGGTGGAGGCCTAGGGAGGCCCCGAGTACTCCCGGTCCCCGTAGGGGCCCGTCAATAGTATACAGGAGGTGCACACCACCCTCTTCTCTGCAAAAGGATGTCAGAGGCCCCCATTTTGCGCATAGGAGTGCCGGGGGCCCCATTGTTCATCCTCTAGGCCCTGGTGGGGCCTTCATCAAGCCAGGTACTGTTAAAGGAACAATATATAGAACATAAGTTCTTACTAGATACTTCTCCTGATTTATATATTGCCTACCTGTTTTTGATGGTGTTTCATATACATATGCAAATGTTCCTTTTATGGGCATGACTTGCTAATATGTTTCCCTAACTTGCCATATGTTTTTATATGTTCCTACTATGGCCGTTTTATGATATTCTTATGACAAGTGTTCTAATGTGATAACGTGTTTCCTGACTACTGCTTATGTTGCAGAATACTAAGTAACCTGTGTGTTATGTGTGACTACTGCTAGTCTGCAGAGTAACTAATGTGTAATGTTCTGACAACTGCTGAGGTAGCAGGATAGTACTAATATGTGATGTTTGGTCTGATAATTGCGTTGTGTACAATACAGTATATTTTCATATAATCTGGTGTTGTGTTTCCTTTGTGGTAAGGATATTGTGTTACATGTGTTGTGTATGTTGTGCAAACGCTTTACACATTGCCTCCGCGTTAAGCCTGACTGCTCGTGTCAAGCTACCAAGGGGGTGAGCAGGGGTTATCTTGGACGTGTAACTCCATTGCCCTGACTAGAGTGGGTAAGTTCTGCCTGGCTGAGGTACATACCCTAGCCAACCAGAAGCCCCATTTCTAACAAACCCCATTCCAAATGTTGCTAAACCAGCTCCCTACTCTGGCAATTCCTTTTCCCACTTTCTCCCACACTCCAGGTTACTTTAAATCCTTCAAATCTGCACTATCTCTAGTCAGGTTAGTAAGCATACCTCTAATCTTTTTACAATTATCCGGTATATACGAGCAACAATGACGCTTGTTGAACATCTTTTAGACTCGGCTGCTCTTTGCTAAAAGAATGTCTAAAGCAAGCCGATTTTGAAGAGTCATAGCTCTTTCCGCAGCAAGTTCCGTGTCCATCAGGAGTATAGCTCCTGTAAAGTTTGTCAGCATGTTATCCACAATAGTAGACAACTTTCAAATCTTTATGGAGTTTAAGATAACCCCTACTGTAGGAATTATGGCTCCAAATATGTCACCAACGACAGCAGCCGCTGTCTCTCGTTTTTGTCTAGCATGTTGTATTTCAGACGCTTTAGGTATTTGCTTTAAGTCATCAATCTGGTAAATCTTTGGGAAAACTATCCCCAAATAGCATGTCCCATACCATCCCTTAGGGAGACGGTAATAAGCATTAAGACCACAGATATAATAGATCCCAGGGATCGCTGGATCCTGTCCATTTAACATGAATGCCCATTTACTTTGAAACAAAAACACATGCCTGCATTCACTCATAAAGTGTCATGTTCAGATTTTGGCCTATATATGCAAAGCCTTCCTAAATGTAATGCATCTAGAGCTAATTTGCTGTGTGTCTTTATTGCAGTGTAAGCCTAATCATTTGCATATATGCATTTCTCTTGCCCTTTTTCTAATTTCTCTTTCAATGCTTTGCATCTATCATCAGTGTGATCTAAGAAGCTCTTCTCTACAGGTGTTAATAAGCAAGTCAGATTTTTGCGGTGTGCATAGGCTGTCCCAAATGTAAGTGTTGGTTTGAAGAAACCTCTAACTATTTTTATACCATGCTCTTTAGCTACCTTATTCAAAAACTCAATCACTGGCACAAAAGAGAATACCACATCCAAATTTGAATAAAAATATTGCACATGTTCCTGATTATAGAATCTTGTTAGTAGATCCCGTATGTTAATGGTGAGCTATGATAAGTAACCCCTTCTTGTACAGATGAAGGAATCTTTGTGCACACATAACAGTTTCTCGCATCCATGGTCTCAACATACTCATCCAGCAAGCAATATTAGACGTTAGTGGAGAGTTCCCCTTTTGAGTTAGTTCCCTCATGCAAGTGTTTTGTATCTTGCTCAAACCTTTCCCACGGTGTTAGTGTTGTAGTCTCAGGTTTTGAAGCATTGTTAGTCGCTTTCTTATCCAACCACTGCATTCCCACAATCACACCTACAATTATTATTGCACATACAATACCTAATATAAGGCTTAACCAACCACACACTTTGCCCTTCTTGCTACTACCTCTATTATGAGCCATGATCTGTAAAGAATCAGATAGCAGAATAACTCAAAACAAAACAATCAACTTGAGGACAATTTAAAAGCTCTTTTTTTTTTTTTCTTGATGCAAAGTCTCTCTCTCTCTCCACGTGTATTTACAGCGTTTCACTCACTCCAGGACCCATTTGTCCAATCAGGTTAGCAGCTTGTCATAATCAGGTTTCAAAGTCAATTCAGGTTATCAGTGTCACATCTGGTAAGTCTCTTTCTCAGCTTTTCAGCTTTCAATTTTCCTTTTCAATTTCATTTTTAACACAGTCTCTTTCTCTGATTGATTTCAGGTACCGTAGTATTGGCCTGGTACTTCTCGATCAAAACAGAACGCTAGGAATTCTTGTTGCCATTCAGATGTAGTTGCATATGCCCATTCAGGACCAGCGTACCTTTTATTTGCGGTTCTTTTTCTTTTCAACCTGCGTTCACTTTGCAATTCTCCTTCACTTAAATCCTCTACTCAGGATGTATCAGTTTCTTCTGCAATTGTTTCACCTGGTACGACCTTTTCTTTCGCAACCTGCTTCTCTGGCCAGTTATCACCTTTATGCGTCTTCTTGCTGCTTGTCCTTTCAGGACGCTGAACAGCACCCTCCTCTTGTGCTATGGTGTTTTCTCTTGACGGACCTGCCACTGGCTCAGGGGATACCGGTATGCTTTGACCTTTCTCTACTATTTCCCCTTCTTCTTCTTCTGGGTCTGTAACAGATTCAAGCTCTAACCCGTATCTGTCTACTTCTGGGAGTACCTCTCCTTGATTTAGTTCTCCTGCTGCCTCTACTGAGATAGGCTCATTGTCACCTCTCTCGAACTCGTTTACTGTTTGAGGGACTAGGCCGTCCTCAGTGGGCTCTCCGGTAGTCTCAGTTCCCCCTTGGCTGTTTTCTGGCCCTGAGACTTCCTTCTCTGGAATTGCTGAGTTGGAAACTTCAAGTTCCTCATCAGTCGGACATGTTACCTTCTTTGTGTGACTGGCATATATCCAGTTTGGAACGCCTGCACATTTCACAGCAGTGGTTGTTGTCAGTATTACTTGATATGGCCCCTTCCAGCGCGGCTCCAAACACGACTTTCTCACATGCTCCTTGACAACCACCCAGTCACCGGTTTGCAGGTTATGACCTGGATCACTAATCGGTGGCAATGTGTTGGCTTCCACCTGGTGAGAACCACATCAGCCAAACCTTTGCAGTAGTCCAACACCATATCATCCGTGATGTTCACAAGAGCATTTGCGGGTACTGTGAGTAGCCTCATAGCTCTACCCATCAATATCTCGTGGCCTCTCATATTTTGAAATGTACTGACATCAGTGCTTTGTTGAACAACACCGTCATGCACCGCATTTGGACATTCCCGCTTCCAATGCCCAACGCCCCCGCACTCGTGATATGGTGACATCTTTTTCATCCCTTGTACGTCATTTTGAACCACAACAGTATTCAAGTCTGGACCGCGATTCACAAACCCTCGACCTCTCGGTTGCGCCTGAAATACACCATTCCCTTGCGGTTGTTGCTGTACCATCTGCTGGATTCCATTTCCTTGCATACCTGCCTGCGCTGCCCTTATCTGCATCACCATCACCTTCTCCTTCAGTTTTCTCTGCTTGAACTCAATCTCGTCACTACAGTATTTCGCATATTGCAACACCTCATCAATCGGCTTCGCTTGCCAACAGATCAAATGATTCTTAATCATCTGGCTAACCTCTGGTCTCAGCCCTTCAACAAATCTAAACACATGATGGTTCATGTCTTTCGGCTCAATAGTCTCAGTGCCACTGTAATGTTTGAACGCTTTCAATAACCTCTCTTAGTAAGCATGGATCGATTCTTTAACCTCCTGTGAGGTCCGGTCTATTTTCTGCCAATCTGTCACTTTCGGCAACACTTTCTGATTCAGAAACTCAATCACTTTGTGATAGTACTTCATCACCTCCTCAAAGGGTGCTCCGGTCACCTTATCCCTTGCCGGCTCCTGTGGCGGCCAGTCTACACCTCTCTTGCACTCAAGCCATAAGTCGGGCGGAACAATGATCTCAAACAAGGTATTTAAGTCTTCCCAGAGACACTTTGCAAGCTTCACAAACCTATCTGTCTGCTGATACCATTCTATTGGCTTCTCCCTCAACCTGAGATAATCATTTGAATCATCATGAATGACAGAATGTCTCCCCAGTCCATGGTACATGGATCAGAACCCCACCCGCTGTTTCTCTCATCGCTAACATCTTTACTGATCCCGTAGCTGGTGAAGCTTTAGCTTGACTTGATCCCGGACTGTCACTTTTCTCCTTATCTCTTTTCTTTGCCCATCTACCTTCCCACTTTTCTAAGGCTCCCCAAATCTGAGCACTTTGCTGTATTTCTTTTAGATGCGCTTTCATTCCGGCAGACCTCATGTGCTCGAAGTCCTTTGAGTCAAAGTCTAATCTGTAGCTTCTTTTCAAATGTTTGGTATCTTCATTATCGATATTGTATTTATCTGCCAGGTTCGCTAATCTCTGATGCACCTTACCTACTTCTTTAGTGATTTTAGGGCACAGATACCTCAATTCTGCTTCGGTGTATGACTCTAATCTGTTCACCCCCATTGTTCCTTCCACTAATTCAGCAGCCCCCACAACCAGTCTCACAAATTTCAGATACTCATCCTTCTTCGACCTTTCTGGCTTCTCTGCAGTTACTGCAGTCTTTTGTGAAGCATAGGTCTTTTCTAATCACTCATTTAACTGTTGTACCGTAAAACCTTGCAGTGAAATATTCCCTGCATGCATCATTGGCGACTGTGAAGCATTCATACTTATTGTCTGTGGGGTTGGCACACCTAGCCCTGCCTGTCTCATTGCCTCCAACGGGGCTTCAACTGGGCTAAGGTCTCACAAAGACCTTGGTCTTTCGACTGATTGCTCTCCCAGGACCATTAACTGGGGAGTTCCTATGGACCCTTCTCTTATTGTATCTTGGGTCATTACTCCCTGATAACACATACCAGGCTTACCTTGCGCATACAATGGCACCGGTGGACTAACAGAAATTGGCAATGATATGGCAGCAGGTGTCTGGCCTGGTCCGAAACACTGCAGAGCAGCAACTCAAAAAGTTTGATTCTCTGAAGCTGGGGCAGGTACTAATGGAGGTCCTGCTGCTGGATTATACCTTGGTATCAGCTGTTGCTGCGGCTGGGGCAGCAATTGTGGAGTTGGCTCAATCTGTATTAACCTTGATTTTGTATATATCGGGTCAGACGGCACTATCAGATTTGTAGTAGTCTCTAGTACTAGGACGTCTGGATAGATTCTCTGTATCTGCGGTGGAGGTTGCAACTGTATCTGCATGTCTGGCACAGTGGAAACACTGAGACCATTTTGTGTCAAAACCATATCACTAGTCTGTACTGTATCAGTAACTCCCTTCTCCTGCGTCTGGTTCCCAGGACCCGCACTAGTGCTCGGGACATTGTCGCTTACCGCATAAGGTGGCGGGCGATCATGTAATATCTGATTTAGGAATTCTTCATTGTCTGAATCGTCTTCTTCTGTCCAAGATCTCTTAGTCTCTTTGGGCTTACTAGAGTCCTTGTCTGTATTACATGTGGCTTTCTTCCCCTGCGTCTCGTCTCCCTGTGCTATTGCTGGAAACAATTTGAGTCGTCAACTATTCCCCGTCTCCACATTTTGCTCTCATTGTCCCACCTAGCTTCAGCTAAAGTTTTTTCTGCCCTTTTTATTCTCCTCTCGAATTTCTGTTGCCTCTATTTAATAGCCATTAAATCCCAGACTGCTAAAGCCTCGTACTGAGCTGGCCTCGGAGGTGGCTTTTGTACACTTAACATCCACCTCAAATTCTCTAGAATTCTTGTATTGAACGTTCCGTGATCCGGAAACGCCAAGCATCCCTCCTTCTCTGTCAATTTGCGCCATTGTTTGATCCATAAGCAAGACGCGACACCCTTTTCCTCCATGACTATATAAGCTGGAGTACCCTCAGGCGGTGTAGGCTCCCCTTCACTCGCCATAATGTATGAGTCTCCTTTCAGAGCGCTCCTAAAAGCTTTGATAAAATTCTTTTTTGTGTCTTTTCTTTTGTTTGTATCTAATCAGAAAGTGACTTTAATTCCCAGGACACTCTTCACCCACCTTTCTCAACCTATTGCCTCTCACGGACGGCAGCCAATCTGTGCGCGACCCCTCTCGGGAACTGACCTATCTCAGCGCGGCACCACTGATGTCACACTTACAAACTGCGGCTGACAAAGTCTTGCGGCTTGCCCGCCCCTCACTGGCTTCACACCAAAGTAATGCAACATATTGCGAGCACCTTTAACAACAACAACAACTCAAATTTGCTGGTTTACTACAGGAAGGGTACACAATCGCTTCAGAACTTTACAGAGATTTCACTTGAAGCCTCGGCCGCTACTCTCTCCTTCTCAGTTCCCACACCCGCAAGCAGAATTCGACCCGCAAATCCTACTCTCGACTTGTCAATGGTTCATTCTAGTGCACTGTAGGACTTGCCAAATCTCCATCGAAGGTTTCACACATACAATTTGACTCAAACTCGACTTCTCAACCACGCCCGATTGACCTATTAAACCGCACAAATTACAACATAAACCCAAGTGTCTCCTGCACTTTATCAATTTATGGAGTCTTAGACCACGATGGGTCCGTACATTAACAACCAACCACGTGGATAATTTTGAGCACAAAGCGCCACACTCATATGAAGTACGCCGACTTCCCTACTCTCATACTGTGGAGTACGCCCACTCCTACTAAAACAACATTACCTGGCCTAAATATTCACAAACTTCACAAATCACCTGCAAAATGCATAAGCTGAGCAAGCGCAAATCCTACACCACACATGCTAAAACGCCGAGAACATCCCCAACTCACTTAGGCAGGCTCCGCGATCCCGGGAAAGTCATGGTGAATTTAGAAACACATCATCTCTCTAATTTGCATTATCTCAGAAAAACAATCTAAACAATAATTCTCTGTCCTAGGGCCCCAAAGGGCCAAACCGTCGCTCTGCTACCAGAACTGCTAACGCGTCCCTTTATGATAATATATTACACATCAGGACTCGTTTGAGGCCAATGAATCTTTTGACCCAGTTGAGAGACACCTTAGGACTAGATAACTAATCAATATGTCAATCAATACATCAATAATGTCATCAATATTTATCGCAACAATATATTTCACTTTAGTCAATGTCATTAATCAATTCAAAGCTACTACCATGACCTTGCAGTCATGAATAACCACACCAGTTCAGTAGAATATTCTGAGTTTTATTCCCTATTGGTTACAATTCTAAAAGCAGATGTGTTAATCTCAAAACTAAGAAACATAATAGCATAGTCACAATATAGCAACTTTGATAAGATTTCATGAAGGCGAGAATCACAAACATCAAAACATAACACGGCGTAAAAATAGATCAATTTAGCAGAGTGTCAATAACGCGCCAGTTCAACAAAGCATAGATTCAGTCATTTGTCTATTTTGTGTCAGTTTAGTGAACACCTGTCCTAACCTCTGATTAGCATTAGCATGTTGGGCTTCATGCAAAATAATTTAGAACACCAATTTGGAAAACCTCTAACTATGGTCTCTGTCAAAAGTAAGCAGTTGGTACCTAGAAAGGAAAAGCAAGAAGACAAATCACAATATCATTGTCATAGTTACCCTCCAAGGTTTAGGTCAGCACTCAGGTTCAGTCTTTGTCTTCAAGACATCAGTCTAATCGCCATCATTCAGAATTCAGCTCAGCAAAAGGGGGCACTTCCCTCATAAGGAGGTAAAGTGTAAAATGGGCAATCTAAGGATGAAGATGGTTCTAAGCAAACCAATAAGTCACCAAACAGAGTGACAAAGTTTCTGGATAAAATCAATAGCATTCCCTAACCCACCTCTAAATGGCTCCCCGTGTCATGGGTTTTTATCCCTTTTTCATTGTACATTTCCCCAAAATTCTATTGGACCTTTGCTATACCTCACTATCATTACCCTATTGGAGAACAAGCTTCTCATTGGTCCTCATGTTGGATGTCTTCAGAGGTAGCACGTCCGGTATGATTTCATCTTTCTGTAATTCTTTGCACATCTTTTGGTCAGTAGCCCCATTGTCTTCACCGGTTTGAACGACCTTGTACATTACATTAATCTACACTGTTGCATTTTGTCTTAATAATTTCTACAAGCAATGTGAATTTCGTGTGAACGGATCTGCTATGGTTACATTCAGCTTCTAGTTTGAAGAAAACAAGGGGTCATGTCCTTTTGCGAGTCAGCACATTGCAAGATAGGAGAAATACATTTAATATGAGAGCCAAGCAGCTAAGCTTCGGCTCATGCTAACTCAAGGCCTACAAGGATTTCAGCACAAATTCAATAAAACAATTATTAGTAATTATAAAACCTATTCAGTATAACATTTTATAAACATTTTAGTCATCCTTATTAGTCCATGTATACATTTGGCAGCCACTCCCTGTGGTCACAATTCAAGTACATGTTTAAGCAAAATTCACTACATCTGTTTCTTTGCGGCATTATCACACACTAATTCATAAACATTGCATGTTAATATAGATTATATAAACTATGCTCTTTCAATATTATTGTCACATCTATACATACGTGATGTATCAATTTATTTTTATTTTCGCTTTAAATTAGTTTGTGTGTGGACTGGATGTCATTTAACACTAAGGGCCAGATGTAGCAAAAAGGCAAATTGCGACTTGCAATTTGCGAGTCCGTGCGACTCGCAAATTGCAAGTCGCAATTTGCTATGCAGAAAGGTGTCTGTAACTCGCAATGGGGTCGCAAAGACCCACCTCATTAATATTAATGAGGTGGGTTGCAGTTTGCCACCCCATTGCGAGTATTGGCTCTCACGGGGATGGTGGCCTGCTGGAGACAGCAGACCACCATGTCCGTGACTGCTTTTTAATAAAGCAGTTTTTTTTTTTTCTATCTGCAGCCTGTTTTCCTTAAAGGAAAATTAGCTGCACTTAGAAAAAAACCCGAAACCTTTTGTTTCGGTATTTTTCATAGCAGGCAGTGGTCCATAGGACCACTACCTGCTCTGAAAAATTATTTTTGTTTCCATTCACGAAGGGGTTCCCGTTTGCGACTGGGTTACCATCCACTTCAAGTGGATGGTAACTACGATTTCATTTAAGCGGTCGCAAATGAAATTGCATAGCATTGCGACTCGCAAATAGGAAGGGAACACCCCTTCCTATTTGCGAGTCGGAAATGCATTTTGCGAGTCGGATCTGACTCTCAAAATGCATTTCTGCACAGCGGAGAGGCTTTTGCGCCTCGCAAACGGCGTTTTTCGCCGTTTGCGAGGCGCAAACCCTTTCCTACATCTGGCCCTAAAATCCTTGTGAAGATTATTCAAATACAAGATAAAAATATTTTTTCCACCTTCCGGGGCAATTTGTGTTGACATATATCAGTAAAAGGACTAGTCTCTCTGAATTTGTTCTTAATTCTAATCTTGGCAGGCAGACAGAAGGCTAGAGTGCACTAGTGTTAAAAGACTACTTATAGGATTATTTAGTGTTCTTTGTTTAGTGTGTGTAACAAATATTGTTTTTTACACTTAAATCAGTATAGGACAGGAAATTATCTGATTATGGTCACTGTGGGCATTTTGAGTTATGAGCTGTTACACGCTTTGCACTTACCTCACCTGGAAAAACTTTTGACAGCTTGACCCCAGCTACTTCTGAGAGTCTAGTGCTGCAGGAGTAGTACTTGGCCCAGGTTTTCAGGATCCATAGTAGGTTTGGTGCTGGGGCATCAGGAGTGAAAGGCTATAACCCCCTTGGTTGTGCCTACTAGCTCCTGCTTGCTCCTTGGCCAGTAGAATGGGGTTCCAACAACAAATGAAGATGTGGTTTTGACTTGAAACTCATCTCAACTGTACTTGTGAGTTGATTCTTCCACTTCCAGATGAATCCTGCAAATTCAAGACTATCTTGACCGATTAGCCTTGAAGGCATTTGGAGAGGTGACCACGAGCTACAATAGAAATGCTTTGGACACATGCTAAGTGCAAATGCAACGAGTGTGAGCATGTTTGTAGGTGTGTGTATATACCTGTAGATATATGTATATGATTGCTTAATATGTTTAAATCTGACTTTGTATGGATATGTGCATCTACTTTTATATGTACCCCAACAGCTACAATGATTCCCTGGGTCCATGGTGCCTGTCTCAGTATCAGTGCAATGGACCCTGGGCAACATCATGTGTGTCAGGGATCAACACATCCTGAAAAAATAAATCCTCTGACCCCACAAGTACTGTTAAAAGTTTTTGTTTTAGATCAAGGAGTGCATCTTTGAGGGTCCCCCACTACAGGCAAGAGGTCGGAGTATGCTCACCTTGCTCCCTTATATGCTTTACTTTTTTTTAGGACAAGTGGGCTGTGTCCTGCATCCTAAAATGACATCCACAAGAGAATTATTTCTCCTTTGACTAGGTAATCAGATGACTCAGACCCAGGGTTCCAACTTTGAACTGCAGGTCCAAAAAGGACAACGGGGATGAAGGTCCCTCATCAAATGGAAGATCTTTATTTTTTTTTGTTTTGACTTCTTGAATATATATAGATCAGTTCTGCAAATGTTTTGACTAAAATGCCCTGGGTTTACAGTATTATCCTTCAAATTCCACTCAGCAGTGTTTTTAAAATGCTTACATCTCAAATATTGCTAACTGGATTTACCCCAAAACCAAAAAAACACAGTTTCTGAGTAAAGTTTTATGTTCATGCCAAGTCTGATTTAAATCCATTTAGTGGTTTGGCCTATAAGTTAAAGAGAAATTACATTTGGAAGATAAATGGTAAAATGCATCTTATTTCACACCTCCTTTTTTGCTTAACTTTTTTCCCTGCATTGAAATGCATGAAAATTGGCATAACAGACCTTACATGACAATACTAAGCGATTTTCATATATGATGAAATCTGACCACATGATCAAAATATATAGAAAAATCAAATAATACCTTTTCAATCGAAAGTGCATCTAAACCATAACTGAAAAATGATGCCATTGTGCTTTTACTTGTTTACACTTAAGGCCCCTCTGGTCAATTTCTCCTTGTTGGACATGGCCCTTTTTGCATGGTTATCCCAAGCTTTTTGTCTTCTGTGCTGAACCCATTTATGTTGGCATTAGGAATCTGTGCACTTTACCACTGTCGACCACTGCTTAAGTGCTTGTGACTTCTCCTTAAACATGGTAAAATTTACTTACATCTAATTGGCACATTTAATTTACTTGTAAGTTCCTAGCAAAAGTTACTAGGGTGTCTATGGCCTGTACGTTAAATGCTAGTAGTGTGCTTGCAGCTTTCATTGTGCCACATACTAAGGTATCATTTTAAAACTTGTCAGGCCTGCCACTGCAGCATACAGTGCAGTTTTAAACTGCCATTTAAACCCTGCAAAATAGACCTTTTGCCAGGCCTAAACCTTCCTTTTTAATATACGTCATGCCTAAGGTAGTCCTTAGATTCTCACAGGGCAGAGCGTGTTGTATTTTAAAAGTAGGATATGTTTACTTCAGTTTTACATGTCTTGGCAATGAAAAACTCGTAAAGTTGTTTTTTTACTGCTGTAAGACCTATCTCCCCCATTGACTAACACTGGGTTACCCTATTACATTTAATACGTGATAACTTGAGTGGGAGCATATATAAATATGCTGTTTGCACTCAAATTAATTGTACTTTAAAATCCTCTTTAAAAGAAAAGTCACAAGTCTGAACATGCCACTTTTAGAAACCCTTTGTGTCTCCTGTCAGTGTCCTGGATCACATGACTGTGAATGACTCTGCTCTTGGGGACCCCAATTCACAAAGGTAAACTTAGACCAAAAGTCTAAGTTTAGACCAAAAGTCTAAACTTGGACAAAAAGTCTAACTTTACTTCAGACGTTTAGTCTAAACATATACCAAAAGTGTAACTATACTATGAATAAAATTATATTTGAAATAATAAAAGAGTACATGAAAAAATTACATAATTAAAAAAATTAAAACACATATGGATTAGTTAAAAAGTATACTCAAATTGTAAAGTGCCAAAATACAATGTGCAAAGAAGGATATTTGCAGAATTACGTGTAAAAACACAGAGCTACAGCACAATCTTCGGAAAAATCATTCAATGTGCTCCATAAGAATTGCTAAAATACCACGTACATGTAAACAGGTAAGATACTACAAAGTGTCAGGGTGCATTACCTTAAAGTGCTATCTCCCCACTAGTTTTCTCAGCCTCACAGCAGCTGAGATAAATTTGTAAATCATAAAAAGAAACATAATGTGCGGCATATATAAGAAGCCCTAGAGCCACCGGAGCATCACTTTTCGTGACGGTCCAGTGCTGCTATGCTCTGCCCCGTATTTACAAGATGGAGTTAATACGACCCCTTCACACACAGCACTTTGCGTAGAAGGGGCGTGCAATGGGTATTGCTGTGGCCGTGCCACAGCAAGACCCATTGCATTTTGACGCTCCGTCAGATTTACGAGTTTTCGTAAACCTCAGGCAGCGCCAAAATCTAACGCCACCCCAGAGTTGGCGTTAGAGGGGAACAACGAGGAGAAATGCTTTCTTCTCATTGTTTTTGCTTTCTTAGGTAGAGAAAGGCTCAAACAACCTTTGTGGTCAGTCTGGCTAGTGATGGTGTCAATAGAGAGGTAACCATTGAAAACACACAAGTTCAAGGCAACTAGGGTAGTTTTATTACATGAATAATAGCAAAATGTATGAGGGCCCCTTTCAGCACTAGTAGCTGAAATCATTAAAAGTTCTTTTTTAGTGGCCCTGATCTCTCATCAACGCACTTAATTTCACTATTCATTGCCCCCATAGCATTTGGGAGGAAAATAGTGATAGTAGCAGCTAATGGGCGCTCCTTAGAGGTCTGCATTGTGGACTTACTATTCCTTGTCAAATGTTCCCTTCAATAAAATGTGGCATTTGGCAGTAGTAAAGCAGATGATGAGGCCAATAGGGGTAGTCCAGCCCAGCCTCATCTGGATGCAGACAGCCACAGATGGGCCCCTCTTAGACTTGCGTTCACTCGGGCCCAGTCAGGGCACGTCCAGCACAGCTGAAAGCAAGCCGCACTTTAAAGCTGCCAGGGAGTGTGTCTGCCTCTTCCCCGTGTGCATGTTGGCACTTCCAGGTGTAAGTCAGCCTGGGACTTGAAGTCCCAAATGAGGCAGAGGCCTTCATTACAACATTAGCAGTAAATCCCACTTACCGGCGTGCAGAAGACCGCCAACACACCACTGCGGCAGCGGAATTCCGCTACAGCTATTACGACCCACAGGCTGGAATCCGACAAAATCCAGACACCGACACAAGTCCGCCACACCTGAGAACCTCTCAAGAGTAGCAGGAGGAATGGACTCTGGTAAGTCAAATCTTAACTATTACATCCCCCACCCTACCTGCATGCTATCACATACCCCACCCTCACCCCATGACTCCAACATCTCACATATGCCCCACTATCACAACCCACACATCCCAATACAAAGCTCTGTATGCAACAACAAAGCATGGACACCCATCACCAAAGCATGTCCACTACAGATACCCACACAGACCCCAAACAAATTATCACACAAGGTCCTACACAAGAATGCAATCACTGGAGTACAGGGTCACCCACCCATTGCACACAATGGCACACACAGATGCAATAATCATGCCTTTACACCCCTGCAGGACCCCTACCCAACGTCACCGGACAGGAGGTTCCAGACATGTCCACTCCCCCCACAGAAGAGGCCCACAGTGATGACAGCATCTCTGTCCAACTGGATCAAGATGACCAGCCCGGTCCATCTGGGACCTCAGGATGGTCGGTTCCCCTGACACTGGCACATGTCACCACAGAGCCAACCCCCTCAGGAAACACCAGCACAGCAAACACCCAGTAGGCCCATCCCTCTGTCCCCAGGACACGTCAAGCAGCAGTGTGTCTACCACTACAGGGAACCCAGGCAAACTCACCACCCCAAGAAAATCAGGGACCTGGGGGCAGTGGCAGTGGGCACATGGTTCAGGGGATAGAGGAACAGGAAAACAGGGGAACTGGGAGGACTCCTGTGCGACAAGGGGAGGACAGGCCCAGGGAACCCACTCTCCACGAGGCCCTCTCCAACATCATGGGAGCGTACCATCATTCCCAGGAGACAATGGCAACAGTACTGGAAAAATTTCAGGAGACCCAGCGGCTGCAGGAGGAACAGTATTTGGGGATCAGGGAGGAACTCAAGTCCATCAACACCACCCTGGTCACTATTGTAGGGGTGCTGAAGGACCTTGTCAACACCAGGAAGGACACTGTGGCACAACAAGGGGCCCCTGACACTAGCCTGGATGATGAACAGCCCACCACGTCCGCCGGCGCTAGTGGACAGGAGGCACCGCCACAGGACCACGATACCAGCACCCCACCCCCTGCAGATGGAGAACCACCCCGCAAACGGTCCCTGAGATCCAGGACAAGACAGAGAACAATGCCAAGCCCCCCACCAGGAAATTATACCACCCTGAATGTCATCCTTCTGTCCCACTGTCCATCCATCAACTGCCCTAGCTCCACTTCCTATGCCCCTTTGGACAATGCACCTGTGAAACAAATAGACCGGACTCTGCCATGGACAATCCTCCACCATCACCCCTGCCCATTTTACAACCCCATCCACTATTTTGCACTGAAGTAAACACCCTTGAATTATAAAACAATCTGGAGTCAGTCTGTGCTTTCACAAATGTGTATTTGCAAAAACTAAGGAAAATAGTAATGTTGATTGTATTGTCAACATACCTGTACCACACAGCTCTAGTCCATGAGGTAATATAGCAGAGGTCACACAGTGGGACCCACATCTGTGAAATGGAAAGGCAAAGTGAAAAATCAGGGTCCTTACACTGGGTGAAAGTGACAGACATATGATAGGTCTAACAATTGTATGAGATGTGTGAGCCAGTGACATCTTCTTACCTGTGTCTCACTGGAAGTATTGCTAGATAACATTGTTTCTGTTGTAGATATCCTCTTGTTCTGCCTCCTCTTCTTCACTGCCCACAGGCTACACAGCTGCCACAAGACCTGCTTCTGGACCATCCTCCTGCAGAAAAGGCACCTGTCGTCGCATAGCCAGGTTGTGCAGCATACAGCAGGCCACGATGATCTGGCACACCTTCTTTGATGAGTAGTAGAGAGAACCACCTGTCATATGGAGGCACTGGAACCTGGCCTTCAGAAGGCCGAAAGTCCTTTCGATCACTCTCCTAGTTCCCCCATGTGCCTCATTGTAGCGTGCCTCTGCCCTTGTCCTGAGATTTCTCACTGGGGTCGGTAGCCATGACAGGTTGGGGTACCCAGAGTCACCTGCAAATGTTGAGGGACAGCTGTTAGACACACACTAACCCTTAGGGACAACCCCAGACCCAGACAACTATTAGCCACACACTGTGCCTTTGGAGTTGCCCCATCACATAAGGGATGCTGCTATTCCTCAAAATGTAAGCGTCATGCACTGAGCCTGGAAACTTGGCATTCACATTGGAGATGTACTGGTCGGCCAAACACACCATCTGCCCATTCATTGAATGGTAGCTCTTCCAGTTTCTGTACACCTGTTCACTCCTGCGGGGGGGGTACCAAGGCCACATGTGTCCCATCAATGGCACCTATAATGTTGGGGATATGTCCCAGGGCATAGACACGTTTGAGAACATAGGCTGGGACATCCCTGATGCAATGGCCACTGTTGTTTGAAAAGACCCACTTGCCAGGAAATGGAGTACTGACAGGACTTGCATTAGAGGGGGATTCCTGTGGGATGGTGGATAGCTGACATCAGACCTGGCTCCAATTGGGCACACAGTTCATGGATTGTTGCACGATCAAGTCTGTAGGTGACTATTACGTGTCTCTTCCATTGTCCACAGGTCCGCCAGCAGTCTGTACTCCGGAGGATGCCGCCATCTCCTCACCCCAGCAGACGTGCCCTATGGACGAGAACAGCGAGCAGAGAGTCAGCCAATGCTGAGGTATTAAAAAAAATATTTATTGCACACATTTATCAATTCGCAATGTGCCTGTCACTGTGTGTATGCAAGGCCTAGATAGGTGTGACGCATTTAAAATGTATGCAATGTGGCCCCCTGAAATGGCTTTTGCCTGACCTGTAAGGTGGGACAAGGGGATATGAGGTAACTGCGCTGGCGTTGTACACCGTCGCGGTAGGCGGTCAAAGACCGCAGTGCAATCCTGCATTGGTTAACATTGGACCCTATGAGTCCCAGGACCCAATGACGATGTACGCCGGCGGTGATGGTACGCACCGCTGTGGACCTGAACGCCATTTTCTCTCTGTTCACTCACTTGATACCTGATCCTTGACAGGAGAGGAGCTACACTGCAAGTGCTGCTGTGACCTCAGTCTGGAAGCAACAATGGCTCATGTGTCTAGGGAAAGGGCCCCTGCCTTCACTTTGGAGGAGTTGCAGAAGTTAGTGGATGTGGTCCTCCCTCAGTACACGCTACTCTACAGTCCTCCAGACAAACAGGTGAGTACACTGTGAGCATGCTGTATGGGCAATGCCTGTTTGGAGTGGTGTGGATGGAAGATACGGGGGAAACTGAGGCCTGCATGAGCGGACGGTGAGTGTATGTGCGTCAGGGCAAGGGTGGGAACATGGGTCAATGACTATGGCGTTCCGGACGGTTAAAGATTATCCTTTTCCCCTGTACTATTCCTCTAGGTCAGCGCCCACTAGAAGAAGGATATTTGGCGTGCTATCACCAAGGACATCCGGACCCTGGGGGTCCACCACAGACGGAGCACCCACTGCCGTAAAAGATGGGAGGACATTCGCTGCTGGAGCAAGAAGACAGCGGAGGCCCAGCTGGGGATCGCCTCCCAACGTGGGAGGGGTGCCCGTCGCACCATGACCCCCCCGATGTTCCAGATCCTGGCAGTGGCCTATCTGGAGCTGGATGGGCACTTGAGGGCATCACAGCAGCCACAAGGGGGTGAGTACAGTCACATTCATCTGACTCTGCACGCATTACGAGGTGTCTGGGACGGGGAGGTCTTTTGTGGGTTCCCCCAGGCCAGGGCGAGTTTTGTAGGCAAGGTTCATTCGTGAGGCAGGCTATGTGGCACCCCAACCCCACCAGTGGTAAGAGCCAACTACACCTAGTCAGGCTCCTGTGACTTCCATGTGTGCAGCAATCGGGCATAGGCCTTGTACCCCATGTCCCTGTGATTAATTAGGGAACTCTAAGTGCATGGCATAGTGCAGAGGGCTGCTGTGTCTGTGGTGTCCACCAACGGTAGCGGTATTGCATGCACTGAACATGTATTTCTTCTTTCTTCCCCCACCCCTTTTTGTGGACTCGCTGTTCTTGTGTGCATTAGCATCATCAGGCGGAGGAGCAGTGGCACCGGACCAGGAGGGAGCTGCATCCCACATGGCCCTGGAGGGCGAGACAACAGAGTCTGAAGCCACCAGTGGGACCGAGGGCGAGGGGAGCTCCACGGCGGGGACAGGAGGTGACATCAGCGACAGCGACTCTTCCTCTGATGGCAGCTTCCTTGCCCCTCTGTGCCCCCCGCATCAACAGGTACAGCCGCCACCCCCCTACCAGCACCGCCCTCCCAGCAGCCCCTCAGTGTGTGTCCCGTGGCCCCTCACCCAGGAGGGTGGGCATCTCCTTCTCCTCAGGCACCTCAGGCCCTGCCCCAGTCAGCCCTGCTGCCCTCAGTGAGGAGGCTATTGACCTCCTGAGATCCCTCACTGTTGGGCAGTCTACCATTCTGAATGCCATCCAGGGTGTCAAGAGGCATTTGCAACAAACAAATGCATACCTGGAGGGCATTCATTCTGGCCAGGCAGCCCATCAGAGAGCATTTCAGGCTCTGGCCTCAGCACTGATGGCAGCCATTGTCCCTGTGTCCATCCTCCCTCCTCCCACTTCCTCCACCCAGACCCAATCCCCTGTATCTCAGCCTATCCCAAGGACACCATCTGACCGGCATGCACACACCTCAACACACAAGGGTGGCTCTGGCAAACATAAGCACCACACATCCCACAGGCACTCACACAAGCATCATACCCATGCACACATACCAACATCCACTGCCTCCACTGTGTCCCCCTCCTCCACGTCGTCCTCCTTCCTCCCTGTCTCGTCTCCACTCACACCTGCATGCACTAAATCTTCAGCCACTACCTCCATCACCAGCACGCCCCTCACCACACACCGCTCATGTGCACTCACCACCCCCACTACCATTCACACATCCCCTATGTACTCTACCGGTGTGTCTGTGAGCCCTCCTCCCAAAGTACACAAACGCAGCCACACACCCACCCAACAGCCATCCACCTCACAACAGCCTCCAGCCCATGCACCTTCACCCAAAGTCAGCAAACGTACACCTCCTACAACCACTACCTCTTCCTCCACTCCCAAACCCCCTCCATCTACCCATCCCAGTGTGTCTATAAAGTATTTCCTATCTAATGTTGACCTCTTCCCCATACCTCCCCTCCCCCATCCGTCCCCTAGGGCCCGCCTTTCCAGGTCCCAACCCAGCACCTCAGCCACCACATCACCTGGCACAGTGGTGCCAGCAACTGCGGGCTTTTGGAGTGCGCCAAGCAACACGGCTGCCAGTGTTCCACAGAGCGAGGGCAAGGACATTCCGCCACCTCCAAAAGTAAAAAAGTTGCCCACATCATGGAGGGAGAAGGTGAAAACACCTGCCACCAAGGGCTCAGGCAAAACAAAAGTGGATAGTGGCAAGACAGCTGCACCACCATCCAAGGTGGGTAAGGGCCAGAAAATCAAAGGCAGGTCCACGTTGAAGCCAACCTGCACTGTGGACAAGACCACCACCAGCACCGCCACACTCACCGCCACCAGCACCGCAGTCACTGAGCCCCCCTCCAGCACCGCAGTCACTGAGCCTGCCACCAGCACCGCAGTAACTGAGCCCGCCACCAGCACCGATGCAACAGAGCCCACCGCCAGCACCGCCGCCACAATACCGCCGCCAGAACCGATGCCACAGAGCCCGCCGCCAGCACCGATGCCACAGAGCCCGCCGCCAGAACCGATGCCACAGAGTCCGCCGCAAGCACCATGGCTACTGACACCACCGACAGCACCGATGCCACTGAGGCAGCTGCAAGCACCGCCGCTACTGACACCGCCGCCAGCACCGCCAGTGGACCCGCGACATCCTGAGCCAGTGGCACCACCGCAGACATGGCTGCCATCCCCAGTGGTCAGTCGCTCGAGGCTGGTGGTCAGTTCCAGGAGCCTGGGCAGCTTACATGTTGCACCACCGTCAGTGGAGTATCACATCCACTACCTCAGTCCTTGGCAGGATGAAGTACTCTGGGCACCAAGCCCCCTCCAGAACCAGTGGAGAGATACATCCACTACCTCAGTCCTTGGCAGGATGAAGCACTCTAGGCACCAAGTCGCCTCCAGAACCAGTGGAGAAAGACATCCACTACCTCAGTCTTTGGCAGGATGAAGAACTCTGGGTACCAAGCTCCCTCCAGAACCAGTGGAGAAAGACATCCACTACCTCAGTCCATGGCAGGATGAAGCACTCTGGGCACAAAGCCCTCTCCAGAAACAGAGGAGAAAGACATCCACTACCTCAGTCCTTGGCAGGATTAAGCATTATGGGCACAAAGCCCCCTCCAGAACCAGTGAAGTATCACATCCACTACCTCAGTCCTTGGCACAAGCCCCCTCCAGAACCAGTGGAGAAAGACATCCACTACCTCAGTCCTTGGTAGGATGAAGCACTCTGGGCACAAAGCCCCCTCCAGAACCAGTGGAGTATCACATCCACTTCCTCAGTCCTTGGCAGGATGAAGCACTTTGGGCACCAAGCCCCCTCCACAACCAGTGGAGAGATACATCCACTACCTCAGTCCTTGGCAGGGTAAAGCACTCTGGGCACCGAGCCCCCTCCAGAACCAGTGGAGAAAGACATCCACTACCTCAGTCCTTGGCAGGATGAAGCACTCTGGGCACAAAGCCACCTCCAGAACCAGTGGAGTGTCACATCAACTGCCTCAGTCCTTGGCAGGATGAAGCACTCTGGGCACCAAGCCCCCTCCAGAACCAGTGGGGACTGTTATCCACTTGAGAGACTGTGGCTTTGCACTCCCCAGGATAGAGCAGTGGGCAAACCACCCACTGGAGAGACTGTGGCTTTGCACTCCCCAGGATAGAGCAGTGGGCAAACCACCAACTGGAGAGACTTGAGAGACTGTGGCTTTGCACTCCCCAGGATACATCAATGGGCATGGAGCCCCCTCGTGGAGCTGGAGTCGGGCACTCATCCGGCTGAGGTGCCCCCCCTTCCCTTCCCCCTGAGGTGCCTGTTTCAGTTCGATCTGATGCCCCTGCAGTGTTCTCTCCGTTTGGAGTCTGGTATCGACTGTGGGCTTCGCCCATGCATTTTGGGCCCAGTGGTTCACGGACTATGAATGGTGCACTATCCGGACTTGTGTAGTTGGTGTACATAATTGTTTATACTGTATTTCAAGTTTTGACTAATAGATTTTTATTTATTACAATTGCTCAACTCTATTCCTTTTGTTCTTGCGTTCTTCCAGGGGGGTGGGGGGTGTAAATGTAATGTTGCAGCACGTATTTGTGTGTATGTTGTGGGTGAGGGTGGGGGTGGGGGTGTTGCGTGTGTGTGTCACTCTCTTTTCCTTCCCCCTCCCATGTGTTGTAGGTGCAGTACTCACCGTGGTCGTCGCCACCGTCTTTCGTGCTCCTGGTAGAGGAGCAGGAATACTATCACAGGGAGTATTTGGAGTTCTGGCTCCATGGCGTCCTGGTTCCTCGTGGAATGTGTAGAGGTGAGTGTTTTCCCTTCCAAGTCCTGTTTCCGCCGTGTTTTTGTTCACGTTGGTTCCACCCCGGAAAAGGTGGCGGATTGGCCTCTCATAATAGTGTGGGCGGTACATTGTCTTCCGCCTGTCTGTTGCTGGTGACCGCCAAGATGTTTGTTTCTACCGCTGTGGCGGTAGGAGTGTTAAAGTGTCTGTCTATGCTTGTGGTTTCCGCCATGGTCGTGATTCAATTTTTTTTAATGCCGGCCTGTTGGCGGTCTTACCGCCGCTTTAACACCCACCACCAGGGTTGTAATGAGGGCCAGAATGTCCTATTCCAGCGGGAAGTGAGCTTCACTTTAAAGCTGTCAAGGGGTGTGGCCGTCTCCTCCCCTGTGTGTTAACGCTTGCACCTCTGGGCACAAGTCACCCTGGGACTCGAAGTCCCAAATGATGAGGAATGTTCCAGAGAAATAGGAAGCAAGCCACACTTAAAAGCTGTCAAGGGCTGTGGCCGCCTCTTGTCCTGTGTGTACATTGGCACCTCCAGGCGCAAGTCAGACTGGGAGTCAAAGTCCCAAATGATGCAGAGTGGATGTCCCGCAAGTAATTCGGTACAGGTTGGCTATCTTGTAAGGAACTCACTCATGATGGCCAAAGGTTGATTTTTGGTGTCAAATGTGGAAGTTTTTCGAACATCTACTATTGTTTCCTTTCAAAATTTGGGGCATTGATCAAACTACATATGTATTCGGCCTACCAGCTTCCACTTCCTGCCACAGGTTACCAAATTCCTGGATATTTTGGCAACGGAGAATGTCATGGCTCCTATGTAGCTCTAGAAAAGTATAGCATGTGGGTTTTTTAAATTCCATTTTAGTTAAAAAATCACACACCTGCCTGAAAAGGGTCATAATCCCGGACCATACCAGTAAGGGGAAATTTAGCCTTTGAGTCAGATTAATGAATGCTTAGTGCTGATGCCGTAACATCAAAAGCAAAACAACTAAGTGCAAGTTCTTGAATGGGCCGATTCTTTCCAGTAGGGTTCTGGGAAATAGCTTAATTTGCTTTTGCATAATTAGGTGACATTTTGTCAAAATTATGCAAAATTGCATATGAAATGCAAATCTATAAATTTATGGTATATTTTGGCACAAAATGGGTTCTTGTATTTTTTTGGTGCGAGGACACGTTCAAAGAAAGTACAGCAGAGAACAGCTTCTTGTATTCTGCCGTTACCATGAATCTGTTGTAAATTTTTACCTCAAAAGGCACCATTTGCAATTTTTACGACAATTGACATGCATTTAGGAGTAAAAGTACAATTGTAAGGATTTTTCCCTAATAATTCTATTTTGTAATTCCCCAAATTAGGCAAACTCTGCTGACCTCATTTACATTTCACCCAGGCCTAGTTTTCAGTCTTGATTAGCACGGAATGTAGCTCTGAAGTAATGCAAGCACTTAATGTAGCACTTTGCACAACTCTGTGATACTTTGTATCAAGGGAACATATCCTGGGTGGTACATAGGCACTCTTGTGCACTTTGTCCCAAAGCCATGGTCTTTGTCCCAAAGCCCTATTTTCTTAAAAAGTTAAATGGTGCTTAGTAGGAAAAAAGAGAGCTCTCGAGGCAGGTGTAATATTTTTAAAAAATCCCAGAACTTTTCCAACTTTGCATGAGTGATGTAATGTACAGCCAATAAACAGTTTCAGTTGTGGATACTAGTTAAAAAGTTTTAAACTACGGGTCTGATTTACAACAAACGGACAGGTTACTCTGTCACAATGGTGACAGATATTCCATTTGCAAAAATTAAAATTCCATCCTATCCTATGGTACTTGGATTTTGGCAGACAGGATATCCATCTACGCTGTGATGGAGTAACCTGTTTGCGAGTTCTAAATCAGGCACTATGTGTAAGCTTGCTTTCTTCCTTTCACGCAGCATACGAATACATTTGCAATCATGCCTGCTCACTTAATTGAGAGTAATTTGGGGAAAATGCTTATTGTAAGGGCAAAGGAAGACTGCGAGCTGTTCATGTTCTGTTTCATTTAGCGCTAAGAATATAGAATATACCTTGGGTCCATTTTATATGTGAGAGTGCATTTTGCACTATGAAAATAGCACTAAATGCAGAGTTGCGTAATTCTGAGTAATATTGCATAATTTTGCAGTCATTTTGCACACGTATGTTTCAGATAATTATGTGAGCTATGCCCACCCTGTTAATGTGTCATCATTTTTTAAAATGCTCAAACTGGGCTTTACAGACTCAACTATAGGTTGTAGATGTTAGTTGTGAAAAGATTTTTAGAAATTCAATAAGCCCTAACATGATAATTGTGCTTGAGAATGCAGACAAGGTCATGTAATTTATTAATGTCCATACTCCACCTTGGCAGTCTTATGAATATCTTGCTGTACTGATTGGTATTTGCTGGAATTTCACTGATGCTGTTTTTTGCAGGCTTCAATTAACACTAGTCTGGTAGAGATCAAAATCTCTCCTTTCCCCTGTACAGGGGTGTGGCAATTAGTTGTGTACCTTTTGTAATGGCACCAGAGCTCAGGAGGGTTAGGGAGTCATTCCCACGCTAATTATGGTTGTTTCAAATCCCAAAGAGCTGACATGGGGGCCTTTTTGTACTATTTGCACCAGGGGCCCTGTACCATTGCTACACCATTGTCCCTGTATATATGTAGACATATGGTTGAGGACAATTGTAAGCTTACTCTACTAGTGACCTCTTCAGTCTCTGGCTCATCTGTCCATTTTGAAACCCTTAGCCACAGTACTCTAAAGACAGAAAGGCATGCAAAGGAAGTGGTGTTGTTTCCTACTTTCACCAGAGCTGACTTACCCATTCTTTGTAGGCAGGTCCAGTCCAACAAATAGGGGAATATTTACGAAGATGCAACTCAACACAGGGTACCAAGAAATGTTGCTGTGCTGCGTTGCATGAATGGGAGAATTGTTCAGCACTCTGTCCATCACCCTTTTGTGTTGCTAAAGTTGCCCTAAGTGGGAAGAGTATGCCCAGACATGGGTCCGTGCTAACTGTGCCACTGGATTCAAGCTAGCCTGGCTGATGAAGGGTGATACCCTGAAACTGGCCCCAGGATGTTTGTTTCTGGTCCAGGGAGGACCTGGCTTGGTAATTCAAGTTGGACTGTTTCTATGAGGAACAGGGTCGAGACTGATTTGCATATGGCTGGGTCCACCTGGGGTGGCATGCTGAGCAAAAGAACGATGTATTAAACCCGGATCTGTGACTGGGCATGAGTGTTTGCATTGTTCAGCACTCCGTCCATCATCCTTTTGTGTTGCTAAAGTTGCCATAAGTGGGAAGGGTATGCCCAGATGTGGGTCCCATGCTGACTGTGCCTCTGGATTCAAGCTAGCCTGGCTGATGAAGGGTGATACTTTGAAACTTGTCCTAGGATGCTGGTTCCTGGTCCAGGGAGGACCTGGCTTGGCAGTTCGGACTGGACTGTTCCCATGAGGAACAAGGTGAAGACTGATTTGCATATGGATGGGTCCAAATTGGGGTGGCTTGGTAAGCAAAAGAACAATGGATTAAACCCAGGTCTGTAACTGGGGGTGAGTGTTTGCACTGTTCAGCATTCCACCCATCATCCTTTTGTGCTGTTAAAGCAGAAATGCACCACATCTATTAAGACAGCAAAAAATACAAAAATACATTTCCTAGTACTAGTGAACTGCCAATGTAGGCACCCATACAGTATGATGTAAGGGTGTCTGCGTTACAGTCAGGATTGTTTTTGTGGACGAGGGGATACCTTCCTGCAAAAAAACAATCCTTCAAATAAATATCCTCTGCAGCACACATAGAAAGGGGAAGTAACAGGAAAAAACAAAGATATTTCTCCTTGTTACACCTGCTTTAGGGAGGCATAGCTTTTTGGCACAATCCCAGGTTTAGTCACCTTAGTACATCTGGGATTGCATCAAAATGCCTGGGTGGATGTGTGTGAATGCCCATACTCCACCCATGAAAATCCTCCCTGATACAAAGAAAGCTAAGCTTTGATGGCCTTGTGTGGCTTAGTAAATGCCAAAAAAGGATTTTGCATTGGGGCTGTGCCATAAGACTGACCAAACACAAAACCTTAGTAAACCTTAGTAAACTTTTCTAGGATATCAATCAAGAAAGCTCCAAGATCCTAGTTCAATACAAAGTCAATAAGCCCAAGCAAAACACCTTTCTACTAGGATGAAATTGAAGCATATTCTATATCAATTATAACTTTTCCCTACAATATTGTACACTCACATTTGCTTTAAAATATATTTTGAATGAACCAATGTCAGGCTCTGCAAATTGTCAGTGGGAACATGCCATGTATTTCAAGATGCCAAAAGCATTAGCTAAGGAGCAAGAACTGCTGATCTTTAACATACACTCCCCCTACTTTAAAGGGATCATTAATGTATAGGTAGACCTTAGGTGATTCTGAAGCTCATGGACTTCAAACCATTAGTAATACCTTTGTCCCTGTAAAGATGAAATATTAAACTCCTGGTCAATAACAACTTGATGGCCTATTAGTGCCAAAACTAACATTTATTTATTTAAAATATTCTCTGTAAATATATAGTGACATCCATTCATATAAACAAATCATAAGTCAAACCCAGGCATCCCATTGTGACTTTTAGCTAATCTAATTGCATTTATGTTATTTTCTGATGAAAGATCATTTGTTCCAAAAGATAGCCAAAGTAATTTCTTACAAATTTCATTAAAGTTGTATATGTTTTATCTTTTCATTTCAGTCAGGTTATTATCAGGACATCTTAACACAAACTGATCCATTATTCATTCGTCCAGAGATATATCAAATTTGAGGCTTGTAGAGAGCTAGTGCCACAATTGTGGGAAACCTTAAGCACAGAAAATACATACCAGATAGAAATATCTGTTTCCCATCCAATTTTTGATAAATTAGTACAGGACTCAGAGGGGTCTTGCATGCACAAGCCATTTAAACAACATGTGATCTTGATTTTTATTTGATAATCACACATACAGACCAAAGGATCTAATTGGTATGGAGATAAGGGTTGTGCCCCGAAGTTGAAACATCAGATAATTCACAATTTAACACATTTTATTAGAAACTTTGCAAGCTTTGGAAAGTAGATTTAATAGTTTTTCAAAGACATAGAAAATTGATTCTGTTGCAGTGAGGGACTGATATATACTGCTATATCAGGCAGTGGGCAGGCAGGTACCTCCTGCATCAGTTGATGGAAACCACATCCAGCATCCTACCATGTTCTATTCACTGGCAGGCTCTGCAATCCCAAGCAATAGAGTAATTCTCTGTGTGTCACCTACCCAACAGTGTCCAAACCAAGCACCCTGGCTCTCAGGCCTTTTCACTTGTTAAGTCCTCCTAATATAACTTTAGATTCTTCCACTACCCTAGAAGTTGACTATGTGACTATGGGGGTCATTCCAACCCTGGCGATCGGTGTTAAAGCGGCGGCTAACCCGCCAACAGGCTGGCGGTGTAAAAAATGGAATTCTGACCCTGGCGGAAACCGCCAACAGAGACCGCCACTTTAACACTCCGACCGCCACGGCGGGACAAACAAACAGCGCGGCGGTCACCGCCAACAGACAGGCGGGAGTCAATGTACCGCCCACCCTATCACAACCCACCAATCCGCCACCTTTTCCGGGGCAGTAGCCCCGCCGATAAAAACACGGCGGAAACAGACATTTCAAACGTAAAACGCTCACCTCCATACACCCCACGAGGAATCTGGACAGCATGGAACCCGAACTACACATCCTACCAGCCATTTTCTTCCTGCTACTCTACCAGGAGCACGAACGCCGGCGCAGAAGACTAAGGTGAGTACTGCACCTACGACACAGGGGAGGGGGGAGGAGAAAATATTATGGGCACACATACGCTACAAACCCACCACCACACTCACCCACTACAACACACACATCAATGCATAGCAATACATCACTGTTACAACCCCCAAACCCCCCGGAAGAATGCAAAGACAAAATGAAATTATCATAAACAGTCGAATATATTGTATTATCGGCATATAAAAATATCACACATTTAAAACTAATATATACATAAATATTAAAAGTCCGATAATTTTAGCTGTCATTGTCCGTGGACCTCTGGGCCCAAATCACATGGGCAAGGCCCACACAGGATACCTGACACCAACGGAGAGAACACTGCAGGGGCATCAGATAGAAAAACTACAGGCACCTCAGGGGGAAGGGAAGGGGGGGCACCTCAGCCACATGAGTACACGACGCCAGATCCACGAGGGGCCTCCATGGCCACTGTCCCATCCTGGGGAGTGCAAAGCCACAGTCTCTCAAGTCCATACAGTGGGTGGTTTGCACACTGTACCATCCTGGGGAGTGCAAAGCCACAGTCTCTCAAGTCCGTACAGTGGGTGGCTTGCCCACTGTACCATCCTGGGGAGTGCAAAGCCACAGTCTCTCAAGTCTCTACAGTGGGTGGTTTGCCCACTGTACCATCCTGGGGAGTGCAAAGCCACAGTCTCTCAAGTCTCTACAGTGGGTGGTTTGCCCACTGTACCATCCTGGGGAGTGCAAAGCCACAGTCTCTCAAGTCTCTACAGTGGGTGGTTTGCCCACTGTTACATCCTGGGGAGTGCAAAGCCACAGTCTCTCAAGTGGATGACAGTGTCCACTGGTTCTGGAGGGGGACTGGTGCCCAGAGTGCTTCGTGCGGCACTGCCCCTTCCGCCAATGGGCCAGCGGTGCTTGAGATGAAGGGCCCAGTGCAGCGGTGCTTGAGGCGGCGTTGCCCAGCGGAGCGGTGCTTGAGATGAAGGGCCCAGCGGAGCGGTGCTTGAGATGAAGGGCCCAGCGGAGCGGTGCTTGAGACGGCGGTGCCCAGCGTAGCGGTGCTTGAGACGGCGGTGCCCAGCGGAGCAGTGCTTGAGATGAAGGGCCCAGCGCAGCGGTGCTTGAGATGAAGGGCCCAGCGGAGCGGTGCTTGAGATGAAGGGCCCAGTGCAGCGGTGCTTGGGATGAAGGGCCCAGCGGAGCGGTGCTTGAGATGAAGGGCCCAGTGCAGCGGTGCTTGGGATGAAGGGCCCAGCGGAGCGGTGCTTGAGATGAAGGGCCCAGTGCAGCGGTGCTTGGGATGAAGGGCCCAGCGGAGCGGTGCTTGAGATGAAGGGCCCAGTGCAGCGGTGCTTGAGATGAAGGGCCCAGTTCAGCGGTGCTTGAGACGGCGGTGCCCAGTTCAGCGGTGCTTGAGACGGCGGTGCCCAGCGGAGAGGTGCTTGAGTTGAAGGGCCCAGCGGAGCGGTGCTTGAGATGAAGGGCCCAGCGGAGCGGTGCTTGAGATGAAGGGCCCAGCGGAGCGGTGCTTGAGATGAAGGGCCCAGCGGAGCGGTGCTTGAGATGAAGGGCCCAGCGGAGCGGTGCTTGAGATGAAGGGCCCAGTGCAGCGGTGCTTGAGATGAAGGGCCCAGCGGAGTGGTGCTTGAGATGAAGGGCCCAGTTCAGCGGTGCTTGAGACGGCGGTGCCCAGCGGAGCGGTGCTTGAGATGAAGGGCCCAGTGCAGCGGTGCTTGAGATGAAGGGCCCAGCGGAGCGGTGCTTGAGATGAAGGGCCCAGTCCAGCGGTGCTTGAGATGAAGGGCCCAGCGGAGCGGTGCTTGAGATGAAGGGCCCAGTGCAGCGGTGCTTGAGATGAAGGGCCCAGCGGAGCGGTGCTTGAGATGAAGGGCCCAGCGGAGCGGTGCTTGAGATGAATGGCCCAGTGCAGCGGTGCTTCTGATGAAGGGCCCAGCGGAGCGGTGCTTGAGATGAAGGGCCCAGTGCAGCGGTGCTTGAGATGAAGGGCACAGCGGAGCGGTGCGTGAGATGAAGGGCCCAGCGGAGCGGTGCTTGAGATGAAGGGCCCAGTGCAGTGGTGCTTGAGACGGCAGTGCCCAGCGGAGCGGTGCTTGAGATGAAGGGCCCAGCGGAGCGGTGCTTGAGATGAAGGGCCCAGTGCAGCGGTGCTTGAGATGAAGGGCCCAGTGCAGTGGTGCTTGAGACGGCAGTGCCCAGCGGAGCGGTGCTTGAGATGAAGGGCCCAGCGGAGCGGTGCTTGAGATGAAGGGCCCAGTGCAGCGGTGCTTGAGATGAAGGGCCCAGTGCAGTGGTGCTTGAGACGGCAGTGCCCAGCGGAGCGGTGCTTGTGATGAAGGGCCCAGCGGAGCGGTGCTTGAGATGAGGGGCCCAGCTCAGCAGTGCTTGAGACGGCGGTGCCCAGCGGAGCGGTGCTTGAGATTAAGGGCCCAGCGGAGCGGTGCTTGAGATGAAGGGCCCAGTTCAGCGGTGCTTGAGACGGCGGTGCCCAGCGGAGCGGTGCTTGAGATGAAGGGCCCAGTGCAGAGGTGCTTGAGATGAAGGGCCCAGCAGAGCGGTGCTTGAGATGAAGGGCCCAGCGGAGCGGTGCTTGAGATGAAGGGCCCAGTGCAGCGGTGCTTGAGATGAAGGGCCCAGCGGAGCGGTGCTTGAGATGAAGGGCCCAGTCCAGCGGTGCTTGAGATGAAGGGCCCAGCGGAGCGGTGCTTGAGATGAAGGGCCCAGTGCAGCGGTGCTTGTGATGAAGGGCCCAGCGGAGCGGTGCTTGAGATGAAGGGCCCAGCGGAGCGGTGCTTGGGATGAATGGCCCAGTGCAGCGGTGCTTGTGATGAAGGGCCCAGCGGAGCGGTGCTTGAGATGAAGGGCCCAGTGCAGCGGTGCTTGAGATGAAGGGCACAGCGGAGCGGTGCGTGAGATGAAGGGCCCAGCGGAGCGGTGCTTGAGATGAAGGGCCCAGCGGAGCGGTGCTTGAGATGAAGGGCCCAGTGCAGTGGTGCTTGAGACGGCAGTGCCCAGCGGAGCGGTGCTTGAGATGAAGGGCCCAGCGGAGCGGTGCTTGAGATGAAGGGCCCAGTGCAGCGGTGCTTGAGATGAAGATCCCAGTGCAGTGGTGCTTGAGACGGCAGTGCCCAGCGGAGCGGTGCTTGAGATGAAGGGCCCAGCGGAGCGGTGCTTGAGATGAAGGGCCCAGTGCAGCGGTGCTTGAGATGAAGGGCCCAGCGGAGCGGTGCTTGAGATGAATGGCCCAGTGCAGCGGTGCTTGTGATGAAGGGCCCAGCGGAGCGGTGCTTGAGATGAAGGGCCCAGTGCAGCGGTGCTTGAGATGAAGGGCCCAGCGGAGCGGTGCGTGAGATGAAGGGCCCAGCGGAGCGGTGCTTGAGATGAAGGGCCCAGCGGAGCGGTGCTTGAGATGAAGGGCCCAGTGCAGTGGTGCTTGAGACGGCAGTGCCCAGCGGAGCGGTGCTTGAGATGAAGGGCCCAGCGGAGCGGTGCTTGAGATGAAGGGCCCAGTGCAGCGGTGCTTGAGATGAAGGGCCCAGTGCAGTGGTGCTTGAGACGGCAGTGCCCAGCGGAGCGGTGCTTGAGATGAAGGGCCCAGCGGAGCGGTGCTTGAGATGAAGGGCCCAGTGCAGCGGTGCTTGAGATGAAGGGCCCAGCGGAGCGGTGCTTGAGATGAAGGGCCCAGCGAAGCGGTACTTGAGATGAAGGGCCCAGCGGAGCGGTGCTTGAGATGAAGGGCCCAGTGCAGCGGTGCTTGAGATGAAGGGCCCAGCGGAGCGGTGCTTGAGATGAAGGGCCCAGCGCAGCGGTGCTTGAGATGAAGGGCCCAGCGGAGCGGTGCTTGAGATGAAGGGCACAGCGGAGTGGTGCTTGAGATGAAGGGCCCAGTGCAGCGGTGCTTGAGATGAAGGGCCCAGTTCAGTGGTGCTTGAGACGGTGGTGCCCAGCGGAGCGGTGCTTGAGATGAAGGGCCCAGTTCAGCGGTGCTTGAGACGGCGGTGCCCAGCGGAGCAGTGCTTGAGATGAAGGGCCCAGCGGAGCAGTGCTTGAGATGAAGGGCCCAGTTCAGCGGTGCTTGAGACGGCGGTGCCCAGCGGAGCGGTGCTTGAGATGAAGGGCCCAGTGCAGCAGTGCTTGAGATGAAGGGCCCAGCGGAGCGGTGCTTGAGATGAAGGGCCCAGTGCAGCGGTGCATGCCCTGTTCAGCGGTGCTTGCCTTGGCGGTCCTTGCCCTGTTCAGCAGTGCTTGCCCAGTTCAGCGGTGCTTGCCTTGGCAGCCCTTGCCCTGTTCAGCGGTCCTTGCCCTGTTCAGCGGTGCTTGCCTTGGCGGTCCTTGCCCTGTTCAGCGGTGCTTGCCTTGGCGGTCCTTGCCCTGTTCAGCTGTGCTTGATTTGGCGGTCCTTGCCCTGTTCAGCGGTGCTTGCCTTGGCAGTCCTTGCCCTGTTCAGCGGTGCTTGCCCAGTTCAGCGGTGCTTGAGTTGGCGGTCCTTGCCCTGTTCAGCGGTGCTTGCCTTGGCGGTCCTTGCCCTGTTCAGCGGTGCTTGACCAGTTCAGCGGTGCTTGAGTTGGCGGTCCTTGCCCTGTTCAGCGGTGCTTGCCCAGTTCAGCGGTGCTTGCCTTGGCGGTCCTTGCCCTGTTCAGCGGTCCTTGCCCTGTTCAGCGGTGCTTGAGTTGGCGCTCTTTCATTGCCCAGCTGGGCTGTGGCTGGCGCTCCTTCATTGCCCAGCTGGGCTGTGGCTGGCGGGGCCCTCCTGGGCAGCTGGGCTGTGGCTGGTGGGGCCCTCCTGGGCAGCTGGGCTGTAGCTGACGGGGCCCTCCTGGGCAGCTGGGCTGTGGCTGGCGGGGCCCTCATGGGCAGCAGGGCTGTGGCTTGGGGGGGCCCTCCTGCACACCTGGGATGGGGCTGGTGGGGCCCTCCTGGGCAGCTGGCCTGCTGCCGGACTTGTCGGGCGTGCTGCCCTTCCCACCCTTCCCTGGTCGTCTGTGGCCCTCTCCCACCTTTGGAGGTGTGCCAGGTGGCACCCCACCTCCAGGCGGAGCCAGGGTAGGGATTTTGCTCCCTGGTGCCCTTGGCCTCTCGTGCTGGGCACTGGTGATCTTTAGGTGTTTTTCCGGGGGTGGCCTTGGACAACAGTCCTGATAGGTCCTGGTTTGGTGGTGGCTGAGGTGCTGATTGCAGTCTTATTCGATGGACGGGGTTGGAAAGAGGTCAAGTTTGGAAAGGAAAATCAATTTGGAAAGAGAGGGACGGCTAGGTGTAATGGGTATGGGAGTGGAGGAAGAGGATGTGGTTGAAGGAGTGTGAAGTCTGGTGTCTTTGGGTGCAGGTGCTTGGGCTGGAGGCTGTCGTGAGGTGGATGGCTGTTGGGTGGGTGGCTGCATGCGTTTGTGTGGTTTGGAAGCGGGGGTGACAGACACACTGGGAGAGGACACAAGGGACGTGTAAATGGTAGTGGAGGTGGTGACTGCACGTGTGCGGAGTGTTCTGGTGGGTGTGCTGGTGATGGACGTAGTGGCTGAAGATGTTGTGCATGCAAGTGTGAGTGGAGATGTCACATGGAGGGAGGAGGGAGACGAGGAGGAGGGGGACACAGTGGAGGCAGTGGGTGTTGGTGTGTCTGCATGTGGATGTTGCTTGTGTGAATGCTTGTGTGAAGTGTGGTGCTTATGTCTGGATGAGCTTCCCTGGGGTGTTGAGGTGTGTGCAGGCTGGTCTGTAGGTGTGTCTGGGATAGGCAGAGGTACAGGGGATTGGGTCTGGGTGGAGGAAGTTGGAGGGGGGAGGCTAGAGACAGGGACAATTGTTGCCGTCAGTACTGAGGCCAGAGCGTTGAACGATCGCTGATGGGCAGCCGGACCCGAATGAATGCCCTCCAGGTATGCATTACTCCGGTGCACCTCCCTTTCTACACCCTGGATGGCATTCAAAAGGGTAGACTGCCCAACAATGATGGTCCTCAGGAGGTCAATGACCTCCTCACTGAGGGCAGCAGGGGTGACAGGGGCAGGGCCCGAGGTGCCTGGGGCGAAGGAGATGCCCCCCTTTATGGGTGAGCAGGCACGGGGCAAACGCTGAGGGGCTGCTGGGAGGGCGGTGCTGGTGCGCTGGGTGGCGGCTGTACCTGTTGTTGCGGGGGGCACGGATGTTGCCGCCACCACAAGGGAGCTCCCTTCAGAGGACGAGTCGCTGCCACTGACATCAGCACGAGTCCCCGCTGTGGAGCTCCCCTCGCCCTCCGTCCCACTGGTGTACTCAGAGTCCGTTGCATGGCCCTCCAGGGCCATGTGGGATGCAGCTCCCTCGTGCTCCGATGCCACTTCTCCTCCGTCTGATGATGCTAATGCACACATGAACAGGAAGACCACAAAAAAGGGGAGGGGGAGAAAGAAAGACATGTTGAGTGCATGCATAGGCGACACCGTTGGCGGAGAGGACAGACACAGAAGCCCCCTGCACTACGCTGAGCACTTGGGGTCCACTACTCAATCAGTGGGACATGGCCTACAAGCCTATGGACGACAACTGCACACATAGATGACACAGGGCCATGAATAGATGTACTTGGCACCCTACAGAGGTGTGGGGCGGGGGCACAGGGCCATGCCTTACGGACGGGCCTAGCCTACCGAAATCGCCCTGGCCTAGAGTTACCCACAGCCCACCTCCCCCACCCAGACACCTCCACTGCACACAAAGTCACCAGAATGAGAGTGTACTCACCCCCTTGTGTCTGCTGTGATGTCCTCACGCCCCCATCCAAATCGGGGTAGGCCACCGCCAGGATCCGGGACATCAGGGGGGTCAATTGACGACTGGCACCCCGCCTACGTTGGGAGGCCATCCCCAGCAGAACCTCCGCCATCTTCCTGCTCCGGCGTCGGATGTCCTCCCACCTCTTCCGGCAGTGGGTGCCCCGTCTGTTGTGGACCCCCAGGGTCCAGACGTCCTTGGCGATGGCACGCCAAATAGCGATTTTCTCGTGGGCGCTGACCTATGTGACATGTACAGGGGGAGAAAAAAAATCATCACCTTCTGCATGCTTGATGTGAGTGGCCCCCCATCCCCACCCTTGCCATGTGGCACATGCTCTCATCTGTTGTCTGATGCATGCCTCAATCGCTCCCCTCCCCACCATCTTTCATCCACCCGACTCAACCCAGGCATTGCCCACAAAGCATGCTCCCAGTGTACTTACCTGTTGGTCTGGAGGACCGTAGAGTAGCGCATACTGGAGGAGGACCCCATCCACGAGTTTCTACAATTCTTCAGAAGTGAAGGCAGGGGCCCTTTCCTCAGTCGCAGCAGCCATTGTCTCTTCCAGACCGAGGTCACAGCAGCACTTGCAGTGTAGGTCCTCTCCTGTGGAAGATCAGGTATTGAGTGACTAAGTAGATAGAAAATGGCGGTCATGCCCACGGCGGTGCGTACCGCGGCGGTGCGTACTGCGGCGGTGCGTACTGCGACCGCCGGCGCACATTGTCATTGGCTCGTGAAACCTATAGGATTCTATGTTAACCAATGTGGCTTTGCGCCGCGGTCTTCGACCGCCTACTGCCACGGTGTGCCACGCCAGCGCATTGACCTCACATCCCATTGTCACACTTCACAGGTCAGGCAGCCGCCATTTCAAGGGCCCACATGGCTTCATTTCTACTGCGTCACACATACCTAGGCCTTTCCTCAACACTCATACAAACCATTCAATGCATAGTGAATCGTGTTGTTTGCAAGCTGTGGGAACGTACCTGTGGGTTGATTGACTCTGTGCTCGCTGTTGTCCTTCCTAGGCACCGTCCGCTGGGCAATGCGAGGAGATGGAGGAATCTTCCCGTGTACAGACCGCTGGTGGACCTGTCGACAATGGAGGAAAGACATGTCATACTGATATGCAGGCTTGACCGAGCCACTATACAGGAACTGTGTGCCCAGCTGGAGGCAGACCTGATGTCACCCATCCGCCAACCCACAGGGATCCCCCCTCTAGTGCAGGTGCTGTCAGTACTCCATTTCTTAGCAAGTGGGTCATTTCAAACAACAGTGGCCATATCATCAGGGATGTTTCAACCTATGTTTTCCAAGGTGTTGTCCAGAGTGTTGTCTGCCCTGCTGAAACACATGAGGAGCTACATAATTTTCCCTGAGGTGGGGGATTTGCCTACAGTGAAGGGTGATTTCTATGCCTTTGGACATATCCCCAACATCATAGGTGCCATTGATGGGACACATGTGGCTTTGGTACCCCCCAGCAGGAGTGAACAGGTGTACAGGAACAGGAAAAGTTATCATTCGATGAATGTACAGATGGTCTGTTTGGCTGACCAGTACATCTCCCATGTTAATGCCAAGTTCCCTGGGTCAGTGCATGACGCCTACATCCTGCGGAATAGCAGCATCCCGTATGTGATGGGTCAACTCCAGAGGCACCGGGTGTGGCTATTAGGGGACTCTGGTTACCCCAACCTGTCCAGGCTACTGACCCCAGTGAGGAATCCCAGGACCAGGGCAGAGGAGCGCTACAATGAGGCCCATGGGCGGACTAGGAGGGTGATCGAGCGAACCTTTGGCCTCCTGAAGGCCAGGTTCAGGTGCCTCCATATGACAGGTGGATCCCTAATGTACTCACCAAAGAAGGTGTGCCAGATCATCGTGGCCTGCTGTATGCTTCACAACCTGGCTTTGCGCCGCCAGGTGCCTTTTCTGCAGGAGGATGGTCCAGATGGTGGTGTTGTAGCAGCTGTGGAGCCTGTGGAGAGTGAAGAAGAGGAAGCCGGAGAGGACGACATAGACAACAGGAACACAGTAATAGAGCAATATTTTCAGTGACACACAGGTAAGAGTACACACCGGCATATTACATTTACTTAAAAACTCCTACCTCTCTACTGTCTGACTTTTTCCCCCAGTGTATGGTAACTGTGTTGTGACTTTCCCTTCCGTTTTCAGAGCTGTGGGCCCCACTGCGTGACATCTGCTTTGTTTCCCTATGGACTACAGCTGTGTGACAGCGGTTTGTTGGCATCACAATGTGAATAACAATTTTGGCACTGTCATGTCTAATACATTTGTTAAAATCACAGACAGACTCCAGATTGTTTATGTGCAATAAGTGTGTTTATTCAAGTGCTCTAATTTGGATGGGTGGTTGCAAATCGGTGAGGGGTGATGGTGGAGGATTGTCCATGGCAGAGTCCAGACTATCAGGTTCACAGGTGCATTGTCCAAATGCCTGTGGGAAGTGGAGCAGGGGCAGTTTAAGGTTGGACAGGGTGACAATGTGGGACAGTGGGATGACAATCAGGGCGGTATCCTTTGCTGGCGGGGGTCTTGACATGTTACTCTGTCTTCTTCCTGGATCTCAGGGCCCGCTTGCGGGGTGCTTCTCCTTCTGCAGGGGGTGGGGTTCTGGTGGGCTGTTGGTCTTCTGTCGGGGCCTCCTGTCCACTAGCGCCGGCGGAGGTGGTAGCCTGTTCTTGGTCCATGCTAGTGTCAGGGGCCCTTTGAGGTGCCACAGTGGTCCGCAATGTGGAGATTAACTCATTCAGGGCCACTACGATGGTACCCATGGCGGTACTGATGTTTCTCAGTTCCTCCCTGAACCCCATATACTGTTGTTCCTGCAGAAGCTGGATTTCCTGAAACCTGGCCAGGACCGTCGCCATCGTCTCCTGGGAGCGGTGGTATGCTCCCATGATGGAGGAGAGGGCTTCGTGGAGAGTGGGTTCCCTTGGCCTGTCCCCCCCCTGTCGCACAGCTGCCCTCCCAGTTCCCCTGTTTCCTTGGGCCTCCGTCCCCTGGACCGTGTGCCCACTACCACTGCCCCCAGGTCCCTGTTGTTGTTGGGGTGGTGGGTTAGCCTGGGTTCCCTGTAGTGGTGGACACACCGCTGATTGACGTGTCCTGGGGACAGAGGATGGGCCCGCTGGGTGGGTGCTGTGCTGGTGTTCCCAGTGGGGGGAAGGTCTGCTGTGGCCTGTGCCTGTCTGAGGGGAACCAACTGTCCCGAGGTCCCCGATGGACCGGGCTGGTCATCTAGATCCAGGGAGACAGAGCTGCTGTCATCACTGTGGGCCTCTTCTGGGGGTGGAGGGGACATTTGTCGACCCTCCTGCGTGGTGACCTGTCGTTCGGGTCCTGCAGGGGTATAAAAGTATGGTTATTGCTTCTGTGTGTGCCAATGGCGTGCAATGGGTGGGTGCCCGTGTACCCCCAGTGCTGGCATTCCTTTGAGGGGGCTGTTGTGACGGTATTTTGGGGGGGAGGGTGATGGGTATGTGCATTGGGCATGCCTTGGTGATGGGTGTCCATGCTTTGGGGCCGCATGCAGGGCTAAGTTTTGGGATGGGTGGGTTGTGATGGTGAGACATTTGCAAGGGGTAGTTGTGATGGGGGTAAGGGTGAGGGTGGGCGTATGAGTTGGCATGCAGGTGGGGTGGGGGGATGAAGTAGTGAAGATGAGACTTACCAGAGTCCATTCCTCCACCGACTCCTGCGAGGCCCTCAGGATGCAGGATGTTCAAGACTTGCTCCTCCCATGTTGTAAAATCTAGGGGAGGAGGTGGGTGTCCGCCGCCAGTCCGCTGTACCGCGATGTTGTGCCTTGATACCATGGAACGCACCTTCCCCCGTAGGTCGTTCCACCGCTTCCTGATGTCGTCCCTATTTCTTGGGTGCTGTCCCACAGCATTGACCCTGTCCACTATTCTGCTCCATAGCTCCATCTTCCTGGCAATGGTGGTGTGCTGCACCTGTGTCCCGAACAGCTGGGGCTCTACTCGTACGATTTCCTCCACCATGACCCTGAGTTCAGCATCTGAGAACCTGGGGTGTTTTTGAGGTGCCATGGGGTGGTGTGGATGATGTGTGTGGTGGAGTGTGTAGTGATAGGTGGGGTGCTATTTAGTGCTGTGTTGTGTGAGGTGCGTGGAAGTTCTGTGGGTATTGGTATTGTGTGCCTGTGGATGCTTGGTAGTTGACTGTGGTGTCTCTCTCTCGCCTTCTCTCTGAATTTCTGGTCGTAGGGGTTTGTGGGTGATGTGGGTGTGTGTTTTATATTGTATTGGGTGTGTGGGAGTGGTGTGTGTCTGTGTATCAGGTGTGTGTATTTCGAATAGTCCAATGTGGTTGTGTTTTGTACGAGTATGTGTATTTCGACCGCAGCGGTGTGTACCGCCAATAGAATAATAGAATACCGCGGTTGAAAGGCCGCCGCATGGATTCGTGGGTCGTAATGGCATGGGCGTATTTCTGTTGGCGTGACGGTGGAGGTTTGGTCATCGCCAGTTTATCGCTGACCTTTGGTGTGGCGGACTTTTGTGGATGTCGGTATTTTGGCGGTTTGCCTGTTGTGGGTCAGAATGACTGTGGCGGTTTACCGCGGCGGTGTTATGGCGGTCTTCTGACTGGCGGTAAGCGGCTTTTACAGCTGAGGTTGGAATGACCGTCTATGTGTCAACTTGACCCATAACCTCTACCACACTGTTCTGCCATCGGGACTCTCCACATTTGTGCTGTGAGCAGGGTGGCAGCTTTGCAGCACTACAGTGGGAGACACAGAATTGCTGCCTTTCATTTAACAACATTTGTTTGCGTTGATTGTTGATTGTTGTTGTTAGACCTGTCAGCTTTAGGATGGTCTTCCCCCAAACCTTTTGTCTATTTGCCTCCATTTTGTTTGGAGTTTTGCTCCGTTGGCCTTAGGACTCTGTGCAGTTTACCACTGCTAATCAGTGCTAAAGTGCATGTGCTCACTGCCCTAAACATGGTTTGATTAACATATACCTGTTTAGAATATTTAATTTACATGTAGGTCCATTGTAGAGTAGTGTACCATATACCCAGGGCCTGTAAATTAAATGCCACCAGTGGGCCTGCAGCACTTACTGTGCCACCCACTTAAATGTCACCTTAAAACTTGACCCAGGCCTGCCATTGCAACCTGAAGGTAGTTTCCCACTGCCATGTTGACTTGTCAAGCCTTAAACTCTCCTTTTATTACATATGTAACCCCCTAAGGTAGGACCTAAGTAGCCCAAAGGGCAGGGTGCTGTATAATTAGAAGGTAGGACATGTACTTCTTAGTTTTACGTTCTAGTAGTGAAAACCTCCCAAGTTTGTTTTCTCATTACTGAGAGGCCTATCACTTGCATAGGGTAATATTAGGGATTCCTTATTAAAATTAATAAGTTGTAATTCCTAACCCAGAGGTGGTGGATTTTTCATGTTTGGTACCTATGAACATGTAATGATAAACCCTCTTTAATGGTAAAGTAGGATTTATCATCACAAGTGGCATTTTCCTGCCCTTAGCCTTCTGCGCTTGTAACCTGCCTTAGGTCACATGATTGGGCGTAACTGACAGTTGAGAATTTGTGAATTCACCCCAGACAGTCACACAATAGGAGGTTTCACAGAGCCTGAATGGGCAATTAACTGCCTTGATTGTGGGGTGGAGGTAATCACAGCCCCACTTAAAACTGTGGAATAGCCTGGGCTCTATCACCGCACTATAGGCTTAACGACCCTGTATTGTCAGTGCAGTCAGCAGGGCAGGGGAGGCAGGAAATTCATTGAACTTCAAAGAATCCTTCTGGAAATGTCTCCCAACTTCTAGAAGCACTCTCAGACCTGCTCCTCAGTTCACTACTGAACCTGTGGAAGGACTCTCAGAGGCCTGCCTGCTGCTGTGACCTGATGTGCATTCTCCAAGACTGTTGCTCTACCTACAAGGACTACTTCCCTGTCTGGAGCCTGCTTGGGACCTTCAGAGACCAGCTCTGCTGCAAAGCACTGCATCACCCCCTACACCCAGGAGTTCAGAAGTGACTCCAAAGGCTAGCTGGCCTCCTGTTTTGAACAACGGAGACATAACAGGACCCCACCATTCTAAATCTAACCTGGACCCAGCCTGAGTGAGTCTTGTACCCCTAAGAGGACTATCTCAACTCCTAGACTCTTAGCTCTGGTGCCCAGGTTGCCATTTCTAAAACTGAGGACATGCTATTTTGACCGTTAAGCTTTGAAAAAAGCATACCTGAGGTTCTACTAATAGGATTTAGATGGTTTTGGAGTCAAATAATTTATTACGATGTTCTCTATTTTTCTAAATTCACTTGTGATTTTTATTGTGTTGTATTTTGACTGTGTTGCTGTTTGTGTACTGCATAAACACCTAACACATATTTGCCTCTATGTTTAGCCTGACTGCTTTTTTTACCTAGCTACGCAGGGTTAAGCAAAGGTTAATTTTAATTACTTTTTGTGGTTCAAGGGATTGTGGCTGTTGTTTGGCCAGGATTCACACCCCAGTCAAATAACAACCCAATTTCTCACAGTTGTTCTACCCAGTGAACATGCTTCAGTTGAAAACTGTAATGTGCATAGTGTGCAGCAGCCATGGGCGAGTTTTACTTCACCTTGTCAAAGTCAGGAAATAGCACTTGATTTTATAAATGGAGAAGTTTCTGATTTTGCCCAGTTTCACACGTGAAGTTAAAACTTCATCCACCTCTAATGTAGTCATAGTTTGCCAAATGACAGAGAATGAAAGGATGTACCCCTTTAAAGAAGCAACAAGGTCTTGAAGCAAAGGCATGTCTAAGTGGGTCAAAGTTTAGCAGTTCAAGTACCAAAATATTAATATAGCCTAGTCATCGCTTTAACCACACCAGCTGCAGGTGGACTGCCAGATTTTGAGCTTGTCATCTGTCTATTTGGGCCTTTTAATTAGGGTAGGATGATGTGAGCTGCTTTGAGGAAAATACTATCAGGTGGAATACAATGGTTGTTCCATGATTCCATTCATCATATCTCCTGTACTGTTCAGCCTCCCTGACAGTGACCGCTTTCTGATGCCAGCACCCCTAAACCAATGTGTGCTCTCTAAGGAATACTACATGAAACTATAAATAGTTTCCTTGGCTTTCTTGCGAAAGAAGATGTATGAGTGAAAATCATATTGAATGGCAGGTGATGGAGTGCCCTGAATTTGTCAACAAATCAATAATGTTGTTGTTACCAGCATATCCTCATTATTCATGGTGAGCAATTTCTTCTGCTATCCTTAAAACACAGTTGCAGAACGAAGATGAAATAGGATGAAATCTCCACCTAATCAAATACTTTAAAGCTGGAGTAGTGTAAGTCACTGAGATTTTTACATTTTGAAGTATAATACATGGGAGCCTGCAATCCCTGTATAAACGCATGTCTCTAATTTCCTTATTACAGTTGAGTTCTGACATCTCTAGTCACCTTTAAAAAAAAATGGTGACCTACTCAACTGTACTATGTCACTACAGTTGACATCTGAAGTGCTTTCAGATCCATAAGCCTTGGTGAAAATCAATATTACTGCTCCAGTTTAAAAAAGGAAAATAAGAACTGGCTTTTATATCTCCTGATATTTTTTTTTCTAAAAAGAAAAGTTATCGCAGAAAGATGTTTATTGTAATTGTAATTGCATTTATATAGCACTTACTAACCATGACGAGTAGTCGAAGCACTTTTCAGCGAGTAGCACGCTACTCGGGAACCCAAGAGGAATTAGTGGTGGATTAGTATAGAGAAAAATGAGTACAGTATTAGTATTAGTCAATTTGAGAACAGGATATGTGTGTTTGTTAGTTAGATTGACTAGAGTAATGGAGGGATAGAGCAGGGAAGAATTCAGAAGTGTTAATTGCACGTTTATAGTAATAGGGTTAGGCTTTGAAAGAGTAAAGGAGAGATTGAGGGGGAAGAGTCTGTGGAAAGAGGTTAGGGAGATTCTAGTAGCAGGAGGGGTTTAGATGAGTCAAAGGTGAGATAAATGAATGAATGGATACATTTGGGAGATCATAGTAGTAAACTGAGGTTTGGGGTGAGCTAGATGCGGTAGATGAGAGAAAAGCTTAGGCATGGTTATTTTGGAGATCAAAGTAGTAGAATGGGTTTGGGATGAGTCAGAGTGGGGATTGATGATAGATTGATAGAGACATAGGGTGATGGAGAGACAGAGTAAAGCTTACGAGAGAGTAAAATTTATGTTATTTCTATTTATTTATATATTTATTTGATTTAATTATTTACTTTTCAAATTGTCTTTATAGATTTAATTTTATTTATCTCTATTTATTTATTTACTTCAGTAGGACTAGAGTACTAAATAAACAGATATGTAAATACATAGTAAGGGAATACATGTGCAAGGAATATAATAATTGGTATAATAATATGAGAAGTAAAGTTATATTGTATATAGACAGACTTTCAAGATTTGTAATATTTGATGTTTATTAATAAGTGTACTTTTCTAACATTCATTTATCGTTCTTCAATTTTTCAATAGCAAAATGCTTGCTATTAAATAGTTTAGATAACATTTGCTGATTATGATATAAAAAAGAAAGCATGGATTCATAAGTATCTAATATAACAACTTGTCTAGGAGCTATTCAATGACCTATGAACATGTTAAGCAGAGAATAATATACACATATATAGGTATACACACACACACACACCATTTATCGTTATGAAATAATAACTGCAGAAGTCAGCAGACCACCATATCTGTGATTGCTTTTAAAGAAGCCAATCTTTTTTTTTAATGCAGCCCTTTTCCTTAAAGGAAAATGGGATGCATTTAAAAAGAAAAAATTGAAATTTTTCAGTTTCATTTTTTAGGAGTAGGCATTGATCAGTGGGACAACTGCCTGCTCTTGAAAATCATTTTTGCATGCATGCAAAAAGGGAAACGGGTTGCTTAGAGACCCCTTCCAGTTTGTGAATGCGTTAACACCAAGTTGAGATTGTTATTAAAAAGCAAGCATAGGTCTGCGAGTCACTGTTAGGAAGGGACCCCCTCAACACACCCCTTCCTAATACTGAATCGCTAATCCATTTTGTGATTCTGTACTAGGTCAGCAAATAGCAAAATAGGGTTTTGCTCATTAGAAAATGTTTTTTTTGGTCACAAAAGGCCTGATCCTGTTACAAAAAGAACTACGTGCATGTGGCCCTAAATCTTATATTTAGTATCACATCCCATACAATGCTGCAACAATGCACAGCCTCGTTTTGGACCACATTTCTATGAAAGGTTATTTCGACCCATGTTGGCTGTCTTACTTGGGCACCAGGATTGCAAAGACCCCTCCTTCTCCCAACAAATGGCAAACTATTCACCCAATGTAGGGAATTACACTCTCTTGCATTGTCTACCTCAGATATTTCCCTATCTGTTTTCGCTGGCTGTAGTACTCTGCAATTCACCCATGTTAGCCAGTGGTAAAGTGTCTATGCTCCTTGCTTCAACACGATGAAGTTGGTATGCCACCATATTTACCTTTCATATAAGTCCATAGTATGTGACACAAAGCGTACCCATGGTGTATAAGTTGAATGCCATTATGGGACTGCAGCAGCCCTTGTGCCATCCGCAATAGGGGCAGTGTAAAACATTGCTTAAGGCAAACTTATGTAGCCTGACTAAGGCAGCTTTTAAACTGCACTTTGACCTGTTAAAAGAAGCCCTTCTCACAGGCCTAAACCTTCATTTATAATATTTTTGTCACCCCTTAGTAGGCCTTAGTGTCCATAAGGCACAGGGCATGGTATTCAAAGGTAGGGCATGTAGAAAAGCAATACTACACGTCTTTACAGTGAAAAAAAAAACTCTGAAAGCTGTAGCAGTCTATAGGAAACCACGGGGATAAAATATTAGATTTAATAATGTTATCTCTGACTGGGAACCAGTTAGAAATTTTATTCTTGGATGCTTTGTAATATTTTTTTAAAGCCTAATTTACCGGTGAAGTGAGATTTGTAATAAATATTATGCAAAATGTATTTGGCTGAGTCAAAGTGTACTCCTTTTAACATCCTGAGAAACCTGAGATTTGGAAACTTGTTTGCTCCAAAGACCTCGTGAGAACTGGGACAAACCTTACAAATGGATCTGATGATAGAGCTTTGTCATTGTGCTAAATATTCAGCTTTCCCCCTCTTCGAGCTTTTCCACAGTAGCAAATCCGATTTGGCAGGACTTACTGGAATAGGTATCCATCCTCATGGAGCCCTCTTTGGTTACAATCTGCAGCATTGTCCCACTGCAGGAATCAGTGCTCCAAAAAAGTGACTACGGGGCATATTTATTCTCTTTTTGCTGACCTAGCTTCATTTTCTTTTTATGCTAATTCAGCGCAAACTTAACTCCATATTTATATTTTGGGGCTAGACATGTCTAGCGCCAAAATATTGGAGTTAAAGTAATTTTCTGCTTGCGGAAAACTACCTTTCATCAATGAGATGAAAAACAAGCAAGCAAGATGACATTTAATTATTTTGAGTTTTGGTTTTACATTTGCCTATGAGAGCTTGTCTAACTCTCAAAATCATCCCACTTGGAATGGTGAGGCCTGCACTTTTTGGACTTTGGGACACTGCCATTTAGAAAAATCTATTAGATCTAGACACATCTGAAAATTAAATATTTGGGTGAGTCCAGACTGGTGTGCTTCACATGCACCCCACACCATTATCTTACCCACAATGACCTGCAAACCTCCAACTTTGCTTGAAGTCACGCATTTATCCCACATTTTAGTGATGGAACCTTCCGGAATATGCAAGAATCCATAAGATTCCTACAACTCAGTATTGTCACATCTATACCGATAAAAATTCTGCTCCACTTGTCAGCCTAAAAACTTTTTTTTTCCACTGCCCTTTTGGACCAGCTTTGGTTCCCCTTATTTTCGGCCCTGCTCTTGGCTCTTTCCTGTCACAGGCACTTGGCCCACCTACGTAAGTGAGGTATCATTTTTATTGGGAGATTGAGGGGAATGATGTGTGATAGGAAATTTCTGCTGGTGCAGTGATCCCACACAGAAATGTGGGAAAAATTTGATTTTTTAGCTAAATTTGAGGATTGATGAGGATTCTGGGTAAGAAAACACTGGGGATCCACGCAAGTCACACCTCCCTGGACTCCCTCGGGTGCCTAGTTTTCAGAAATGTCTGGGTTTGGTAGGTTTCCCTAGATGGCTGCTGAGCCCAGGACCAAAAACGCAGGTGCCCCCCACAAAAACAGGTAGTTTTGTATTTGATTATTTTGATGTGTCCACATAGTGTTTTGGGGTATTTCCTGTTGCAGGCACTAGTCCTACCCACACAAGTGAAGTATAATTTTTATCAGGAGACTAGGGGGAACACAGAATAGCAGAACAAGTGTTATTTCCCAATGTCTTTCTCTACATTTTTTCCTTCAAAATTTAAGACAGTGTGTAAAAAAGACGTCTATTTGAGAAATGCCCTGTAATTCACATGCTATTATAGGGACGCCCGAATTCAGAGATGTGCAAATAACCACTGCTTCTCAACAACTTATCGTTTGCCCATTTTGGAAATACAAAGGTTTCCTTCATACCTATTTTCCACTGTTTATATTTCACCAAATGATTTGCTGTTTCCATGGAATACAATGGAAACCCATTGCAAAGTGCTGCTCCTTTATTGGCTCTGGGTACCTAGGGTTCTTGATGAACCTACAAGCCCTATATATTCCCACAACCAGAAGAGTCCTGCAGACATAACGATATATTGCTTTTGAAAATCTGTCATTACAGGAAAAAGTTACAGAGTAAAACGTGGAGAAAAATTCAGCTGTTATTTTCTGTAGGAAAACCTTGTAGGATTTACAGAAATTACCCTGTGTTGAATTCAAAATGTTGTCTATTTTGCAGAAATGTTTAGCTGTCCGGGATCCAGCATTGGTTTCACCCACATTTCTGTCACTAACTGGAAGGCGGCTTAAAGCACAAAAAATAGTAGAAATGGAGTATGTCCCAGTAAAATGCCAAAATTATGTTGAAAAATCTTGTTTTTTGATATACGTCTGACTGTTCCTGAAAGGTGGGAAAGTTGTGATTTTAGCACTGCAAACCCATTGTTGATGCCATTTTCAGAGATAATAATCACAAGCTTTCTTCATTCAAGTACCAACATATTAATATAGCCAAGTCATCGCTTTAACCACACCAGATGCAGGTGGACTGCCAGATTTTGAGCTTGTCATCTGTGTATTTGGGCCTTTTCATTAGGGTAGGATGATGTGAGCTGCTTTGAGAAAAATACTATCAGGTGGAATACAATGGTTCTTCCATGATTCCATTCATCATATCTCCTGTACTGTTCAGCCTCTCTGACAGTGACCCCTTGCTGATGCCAGCACCCCTAAACCAATGTGTGCCCTCTAAGGAATACTACATGAAACTCTAAAAAGTTTCCTTGGCTTTTTTGCAAAAAAAGATGTATTAGAGAAAATCATATTGAATGGCAGGTGATGGAGTGCCCTGAATTTGTCAACAAATCAATAATGTTGTTGTTACCAGTATATCCTCATTATTCGATGTGAGCAATTTCTTCTGTGATCCTCAAAACACAGTTGCAGAACGAAGATGAAATAGGATGCAATCTCCACCTAATCAAATACTTTTAAGATGGAGAAGTGTAAGTCACTGACATTTTTACATTTTGAAGTATAATACATGGGAGCCTGCAATCCCTGTATAAACGCATGTCTCTAATTTCCTTATTACAGTTGAGTTCTGACATCTCTAGTCACCTTTAAAAAAATATGATGACCTACTCAACTGTACTATGTCACTACAGTTGACTTCTGAAGTGCTTTCAGATCCATAACCCTTGGTTAAAATCAATATTACTGCTGCAGTTTAAATAAGGAAAATAAGAACTGGCTTTTATATCTCCTGATATTTTTTTTCTAAAAAGAAAAGTTATCGCAGAAAGATGTTTATTGTAATTGTAATTGCATTTATATAGCACTTACTAACCATGACGAGTCGTCGAAGCACTTTTCAGTGAGTAGCACGCTACTCGGGAACCCAAGAGGAATTAGTGGTGGATTAGTATAGAGAAATATGAGTACAATATTAGTATTAGTATTAGTCAATTTGAGAACAGGATATGTGTGTTTGTTAGTTGGATTGATTAAAGTAAAGGAGGGATAGAGTAGGGAAGAATTCAGAATTGTTAATTGGACGTTTATAGTAAAATGGTTAGGCTTTGAATAAGTAAAGGAGAGATTGAGGGGGATGAGTCTGTGGAAAGAGGTTAGGGAGATTTTAGTAGCAGGAGTGGTTTTGGAAGAGTCAAAGGTGAGATAAATGAATGAATGAATACATTTGGGAGATCATAGTAGTAAACTGAGGTTTGGGGTGTGCTAGATGCGGTAGAGGATGGAAGAGCTTAGGCAGGGTTATTTTGGAGATCAAAGTAGTAGAATGGGGATGAGTAAGAGTGGGGATGGATGATAGATTGATAGAGACATAGGGTGATGGGGAGACAGACTAAAGCTTAAGAGAGAGTAACATTTATATATGTTTTTTTATTTATATATTTATTTGATTTAAATATTTACTTTTCAAATTTTATTTATAGATTTAATTTTATTTATTTGTATTTATTTATTTACTTCAGTAGGACTAGAGTAATAAATACATAGATATGTAAATAGATAGTAAGGGAATACATGTGAAAGGAATATAATAATTTGTATAATAATATGAGAAGTAAAGTTATATTGTATATACACAGATTTTCAAGATTTGTAATATTTGATGTTTATTAATAAGTGTACTTTTCTAACATTCATTTATCTTTCTTCAATTTTTCAATAGCAAAATGCTTGCTATTTAATAGTTTAGATAACATTTGCTGATTGTGATATAAAAAAGAAAGCATGGATTCATAAGTATCTAATATAGCAACTTATCTAGGAGCCATTCAATGACCTATGGACATGTTAAGCATAGAATAATATACACATATATATGTATACACACACACACACACAATTTATCATTAAATAACTGCAGAAGTCAGCAGACCACCATATCTGAGATTGCTTTTAAATAAGCCAATCTTTTTTTTTTTAATGCAGCCCTTTTCCTTAAAGGAAAATGGGATGCATTTAAAAAGAAAAAATTGAAATGTTTCAGTTTCATTTTTTAGGAGTAGGCAGTGGTCAGTGGGACAACTGCCTGCTCTTGAAAATCATTTTTGCATGCATGCACAAAGGGAAACGGGTCGCTTGGGGACCCCTTCCCGTTTGTGAATGTGTTAACACCAAGTTGAGATTGGTATTAAAAAGCAAGCATAGGTCTGCAAGTCACTATTAGGAAGGGACGCGCTCAACACACCCCTTCCTGATACTGAATCGCTAATCCATTTTGTGATTCTGCACTAGGTTATCAAATTGCAAAATAGGGTTTTGCACATTAGAAAATGTTTTTTTTGGTCACAAAAGGTCTGATCCTGTTACAAAAAGAACTACGTACATGAGGCCCTAAATCTTATATTTAGTATCACATCACATACAATGCTGCCACAATGCACAGCCTCGTTTTGGCCCACATTTCTATGAAAGGTTATTTCGACCCACGGTGGCTGTCTTACTTGGGCACCAGGATAGCAAAGACCCCTCCTTCTCCCAACAAATGGCAAACTATTCACCCAATGTAGGGAATTACACTCTCTTGCATTGTCTACCTCAGATATTTCCCTATCTGTTTTTGCTGGCTGTAGAACTCTGCAATTTACCCATGTTAGCCAGTGGTAAAGTGTCTATGCTCCTTGCTTCAAAACGATGAAGTTGGTATGCTGCTATATTTAACTTACATATAAGTCCATAGTATGTGACACAAAGTGTACCCATGGTGTATAAGTTGAATGCCATTATGGGACTGCAGCAGCCTTTGTGCCATCCGCAAAAGGGGCAGTGCAAAATATTGCTTAAGGCAAACTTATGTAGCCTAAGGCAGCTTTTAAACTGCACTTTGACCTGTTAAAAGAAGTCCTTCTCACAGGCCTAAACATTCATTTATAATATTAATGTCACCCCTTAGTAGGCCTTAGTGTCCGTAAGGCACAGGGCATGGTATTTAAAGGTAGGGCATGTAGAAAAGCAATACTACACGTCTTTACAGTGAAAGAAAACCTCTGAAAGCTGTAGCATTCTATAGGAAACCACAGGGATAAAATATTAGATTTAATAATGTTATCTCTGACTAGGAACCAGTTAGAAATTTTACTTTTGGACGCTTTGGAATATTTTTTAAAAGCCTAATTTACCGGTGAAGTGAGATTTGTAATAAATATTATACAAAATGTATTTGGCTGAGTCAAAGTGTACTCCTTTTAACATCCTGAGAAACCTGAGATTTGGAAACTTGTTTGCTCCAAAGACCTCAGGAGAACTGGGACAAACCTGCCAAATGGATCTGATGATAGAGCTTTGTCATTGTGCTAAATATTCAGCTTTCCCCCTCTTCGAGCTTTTCCACAGTAGCAAATCCGATTTGGCAGGAGTTACTGGAATAGGTATCCATCCTCATGGAGCCCTCTTTGGTTATAATCTGCACCCTTCTCCCACTGCAGGAATCAGTGCTCCAAAAAAGTGACTACGGGGCATATTTCTACTCTTTGTGCTGAACTGGCATCATTTTCTTTTTATGCTAATTCAGCGTAAACTTAACTCCATATTTATATTTTGGGGCTAAACATGTCTAGGGCCAACATATTGGAGTTAAAGTCATTTTCTGCTTGTGGACAACTACCTTGCATCAATGAGATGACAAGCAAGCAAGATGACATTTTATTATTTTGAGTTTTGGTTTTACATTTGGCTATGAGAGCTTGTCTAACTCTCAAAATCATCCCACTTGGAATGGTGAGGCCTGCACTTTTTGGACTTTAGGACACTGCCATTTAGAAAAATCTATTAGATCTAGACACATCTGAAAATTAAACATCTGGGTGAGTCAAGTTTGGTGTGCTTCACATGCACCCCACACCATTTTCCTACCCACAATGACCTGCAAACCTCCAACTTTGCTTGAAGTCACACATTTATCCCAAATTTTTGTGATGGAACAGTCCGGAATGTGTAAGAATCCATAAAATTACTACCACTCAGCATTGTCACATCAATACAGATAAAACTTCTGCTCCACTTGTCAGCCTAAAAACGTTTTATTTCAACTCCCCTTTTGGACCAGCTTTGGTTCCCCTTATTTTCGGCCCTGCTCTTGGCTCTTCCCTGTCACAGGCACTTGGCCCACCTACAAAAGTGAGGTATCATTTTTATTGGGAGATTGAGGGGAATGATGTGTGATAGGAAATTTCTGCTGGTGCAGTGATCCCACACAGAAATGTGGGAAAAATTTGATTTTTTAGCTAAATTTGAGGATTGATGAGGATTCTGGGTAAGAAAACACTGGGGATCCACGCAAGTCACACCTCCCTGGACTCCCTCGGGTGCCTAGTTTTCAGAAATGTCTGGGTTTGGTAGGTTTCCCTAGATGGCTGCTGAGCCCAGGACCAAAAACGCAGGTGCCCCCCACAAAAACAGGCAGTTTCGTATTTGATCATTTCGATGTGTCCACATAGTGTTTTGGGGTATTTCCTGTTGCAGGCACTAGTCCTACCCACACAAGTGAAGTACCATTTTTATCAGGAGACTAGGGGGAACACAGAATAGCAGAACATGTGTTATTTCCCCATGTCTTTCTCTACATTTTTTCCTTCAAAATGTAAGACAGTGTGTAAAAAAGACGTCTATTTGAGAAATGCCCTGTAATTCACATGCTAGTTTTGGGACCCCCGAATTCAGAGATGTGCAAATAACCACTGCTTCTCAACACCTTATCTTTTGCCCATTTTGGAAATACAAAGGTTTCCTTCATAACTATTTTCCACTGTTTATATTTCACCAAATGATTTTCTGTTTCCCTGGAATACAATGGAAACCCATTGCAAAGTGCAGCTCCTTTATTGGCTCTGGGTACCTAGGGTACTTGATGAACCTACAAGCCCTATATATGCCCGCAACCAGAAGAGTCCAGCAGATGTAAGGGTATATTACTTTAGAAAATCTGACATTGCAGGAAAAATTTACAGAGTAAAACATGGAGAAAAATTCAGCTGTTATTTTCTGTAGGAAAGCCTTGTAGGATTTACAAAAATGACCCCGTGTTGAATTCAGAATGTTGTCTATTTTGTAGAAATGTTTAGCTGTCCGGGATCCAGCATTGGTTTCACCCACTTTTCTGTCACTAACTGGAAGGCGGCTAAAAGCACAAAAAATAATAGAAATGGAGTATGTCCCAGTAAAATGCCAAAATTGGGTTGAAAAATCTTGTTTACTGATGTACGTCTGACTGTTCCTGAAAGCTGGGAAAATTGTGATTTTAGCACTGCAAACCCTTTGTTGATGCCATTTTCAGAGATAATAATCACAATCTTTCTTCTTTCAAGTACCGCTTTAACCACACCAGCTGCAGAAGAACTGCCAGATTTTTAGCTTGTCATCTGTGTATTTGGGCCTTTTCATTAGGGTAGGATGATGTGAGCTGCTTTGAGGAAAATACTATCAGGTGGAATACAATGGTTCTTCCATGATTCCATTCATCATATCTCCTGTACTGTTCAGCCTTCCTGACAGTGATCCCTTGCTGATGCCAGCACCCCTAAACCAATGTGTGCCCTCTAAGGAATACTACATGAAACTCTAAATAGTTTCCTTGTCTTTCTTGCAAAAAAAGATGTATTAGTGAAAATCATATTGAATGGCAGTTGATGGAGTGCCCTGAATTTGTCAACAAATCAATAATGTTGTTGTTACCAGGATATCCTCATTATTCGTGGTGAGCAATTTCTTCTGTGATCCTCAAAACACAGTTGCAGAACGAAGATGAAATAGGATGGAATCTCCACCTAATCAAATACTTTAAAGCTGGGGTAGTGTAAGTCACTGACATTTTTACATGTTAAAGTATAATACATGGGAGCCTACAATCCCTGTATAAACGCATGTCTCTAATTTCCTTATCACAGTTGAGTTCTGACATCTCTAGTCACCTTTAAAAAAAAATGGCGACCTACTCAACTGTACTATGTCACTACAGTTGACTTCTGAAGTGCTTTCAGATCCATAAGCCTTGGTGAAAATCAATCTTACTGCTGCAGTTTAAATAAGGAAAATAAGAACTGGCTTTTATATCTCTTGATAATTTTATTCTAAAAAGAAAAGTTATCGCAGAAAGATGTTTACTGTAATTGTAATTGCATTTATATAGCACTTACTAACCATGACGAGTCGTCGAAGAACTTTTCAGCGAGTAGCACGCTACTCGGGAACCCAAGAGGAATTAGTGGTGGATTAGTATAGAGAAATATGAGTACAGTATTAGTATTAGTATTAGTCAATTTGAGAACGGGATATGTGTGCTTGTTAGTTGGATTGACAAGAGTAAAGGAGGAATAGAGCAGGAAAGAATTCAGAAGTGTTAATTGGACGTTTATAGTAATAGGGTTAGGCTTTGAATGAGTAAAGGAGAGATTGAGGGGGGAGAGTCTGTGGAAAGAGGTTAGGGAGATTCTAGTTGCAGGAGGGGGTTTGGATGAGTCAAAGGTGAGATAAATGAATGAATGAATACATTTGGGAGATCATAGTAGTAAACTGAGGTTTGGGGTGAGCTAGATGCGGTAGAGGAGGGAAGAGCTTAGGCAGGGTTATTTTGGAGCTCAAAGTAGTAGAATGGGTTTGGGATGAGTCAGAGTGGGGATGGATGATAGATTGATAGAGACATAGGGTGATGGGGAGAGAGAATAAAGCTTACGAGAGAGTAACATTTATATTATTTTTATTTATTTATATATTTATTTGATTTAATTATTTACTCTTCAAATTGTATTTATAGATTTAATTTTATTTATTTGTATTTATTTATTTACTTCAGTAGGACTAGAGTAATAAATACATATATATCTAAATACATAGTAAGGGAATACATGTGCAAGGAATATAATAATTGGTATAATAATATGAGAAGTAAAGTTATATTGTATATACACAGACTTTCAAGATTTGTAATATTTGATGTTTATTAATAAGTGTACTTTTCAAACATTCATTTATCTTTCCTCAATTTTTCTACAGCAAAATGCTTGCTATTGAATAGTTTAGATAACATTTGCTGATTGTGATATAAAAAGAAAGCATGGATTCATAAGTATCTATTATAACAACTTATCTAGGAGCTATTCAATGACCTATGAACATGTTAAGCATAGAATAATATACACATATATATGTATAAACACACACACAATTTATCGTTATGAAATAATAACTGCAAACGTCAGCAGACCACCATATCTGTGATTGCTTTTAAATAAACCAATGTTTTTTTTAATGCAGCCCATTTTCCTTAAAGGAAAACGGGATGCATTTAAAAAGAAAAAATTGAAATGTTTCAGTTTCATTTTTTAGGAGTAGGCAGTGGCCAGTGGGACAACTGCCTGCTCTTAAAAAATTTTTTTGCATGCATTCACAAAGGGAAACGGGTCCCTTCCCGTTTGTGAATGCGTTAACACCAAGTTGAGATTGGTATTAAAAAGCAAGCATAGGTCTACGAGTCACTATTAGGAAGGGACACCCTCAACACACCCCTTCCTAATACTGAATCGCCAATCCATTTTGCAATTCTGTACTAGGTTATCAAATCACAAAATAGGGTTTTGCACATTAGAAAATGCTTTTTTTGGTCACAAAAGGCCTGTTCCTTTTACAAAAAGATCTACGTACATGTGGCCCTAAATCTTATATTTAGTATCACATCACATACAATGCTGCCACAATGCACAGCCTCGTTTTGGCCCACATTTCTATGAAAGGTTATTTCAACCCACGTTGGCTGTCTTACTTGGGCACCAGGATAGCAAAGACCCTCCTTCTCCCAACAACTGGCAAACTATTCACTCAATGTAGGTAATTACACTCTCTTGTATTGTCTACCTCAGATATATCCCTATCTGTTTTTGCTGGCTGTAGAACTCTGGAATTCACCCATTTTAGCCAGTGGTAAAGTGTCTATGCTCCTTGCTTCAACACGATGAAGTTGGTATGCCCCCATATTTAACTTACATATAAGTCCATAGTATGTGACACAAAGCGTACCCATGGTGTATAAGTTGAATGCCATTACGGGACTGCAGCAGCCCTTGTGCCATCCGCAATAGTGGCAGTGTAAAACATTGCTTAAGGCAAACTTATGTAGCCTGACTAAGGCAGCTTTTAAACTGAACTTTGACCTGTTAAAAGAAGCCCTTCTCACAGGCCTAAACATTCATTTATAATATTAATGTCACCCCTTAGTAGGCCTTAGTGTCCATAAGGCACAGGGCATGGTATTTAAAGGTACGGCATGTAGAAAAGCAATACTACACTTCTTTACAGTGAAAAAAAACTCTGAAAGATGTAGCAGTCTATAGGAAACCACAGGGATAAAATATTACATTTAATAATGTTATCTCTGACTAGGAACCAGTTAGAAATGTTATTCTTGGACTCTTTGTAATATTTTTTAAACGCCTAATTTACCGGTGAAGTGAGATTTGTAATAAATATAATGCTGAAATGTATTTGGCTGAGGTAAAGTGTACTCCTTTTAACATCCTGAGAAACCTGAGATTTGGAAACTTGTTTGCTCCAAAGACCTCAGGAGAACTGGGACAAACCTGCCAAATGGATCTGATGATAGAGCTTTGTCATTGTGCTAAATATTCAGCTTTCCCCCTCTTCAAGCTTTTCCACAGTAGCAAATCCGATTTGGCAGGAGTTACTGGAATAGGTATCCATCCTCATGGAGCCCTCTTTGGTTACAATCTGCAGTCTTGTCCCACTGCAAGAATCAGTGCTCCAAAAAAGTGACTAAGGGGCATAATTATTCTCTTTGTGCTGAACTGGCATATTTTTCTTTTTATGCTAATTCAGCGCAAACTTAACTCCATATTTATATTTTGGGGCTAGAAATGTCTTGCAACAAAATATTGGAGTTAAAGTCATTTTCTGCTTGCGGAAAACCACCTTGCATCAATGAGATGCAACACAGGCATTCCCGGGCAAAAAATGACTCAAAGGCCCTAGCGTCTTATTTATCCTCCCATGCAAAAATGGTGCACAGGAGGGAGGCAGCCTTAAATAATGGCGCTAAGCTTGCTTAGCACCATTATTTAATTCCTGGATCAGGGCAGGCGCTAGGGGACCTGTGGGCCTATTTCCATGGTGCAACACCATGGAATAAGGCCACAGGTGCCCTCCCCAGGACCCAGAGGCACCCATACCGAAGGTACAGAGGAGGATGGGGACCCCATACCAGGTAAGTACAGGTAAGTTAAGGTAAGTATTTACCTTTTTTCCTTAAAGTAGCATAGGGGGCCCAGAAATGGCTCCCCATACATGGCACTGGGTGCAATGGCCAAGCCGAGGGGACCCTTGTCCCCTGTGCTGGCCATTGGGATGGTGGGCATGACTCCTATCTTCTATAAGACAGGAGTCATGTGGTATGGTAAGTTTAGCATCAATAAATGACACTAGGCTGGTTAGAGTCACTTTTTTTACTCTAACCAGCCCAACGTAATTTTTTAACGCTAAACCCCCTATTCCCATACCTCCACCCGACCCGGCTAACATCAATTTTTTTGACTCTAGCCCACTCTTTGCGCCAGGTTGCGCCATTCCATTAATATGGTGCCTGGCTGGCATCTTGGAATGGTGCAAGCCAGCGCTATACTTTTTGACGCAAAACTGTGTAAGCGCAGTTTTGGTCAAAAAGTGTAAATCTGGGCCTAAATCTGACCATAATCACTTGGCGAAGGCTCCAGAAGTATTAAGCCAGCAGTAGGCTGCCCTTGGGTGAGAAATTTGAATTTCTTCCACTCTGAGCTTTCCCGCCAAAAGTCAATTACATCATCAGGACCTCGTCCAATGGCTATCCTCTTAATGGAACCCTTCTTGGCCATAGCTGGATGCCTTTCCCCACAGAAGCTTTTGGACTTCCAATTCTGAGATTAAGGGGCACATTCAGAAGCCACATGGGCCGCTGGTGCCTCACTTTTTTTGATGCTCCATGGCGCAAAGTGCAGACCCATATCTACGAGGCCACACAACTGCGCTTTACCTGTCTTTTCATGGCCTTTAAGATATGTATTAAGGCAAGGGAGTGCAAGTCACTGCTTTGCCTTATCCGTGACGGGGGGATTCTATGGACATCAGGGTGGGTTTTCCCATGTAGCACCCATGAGCTTTAAAGCATTCCCAAATTCACAACGCTTTGCAAACCTCGGAATGTGTCAAAATTTTATGCCTCCCCAGAGGAGGTGTAACAAGGAGAAAAAGTATTAATTCTCCTTCTGTTTTCCTCTTTTGATGTGTGCTGCATTCTGCAGCACAAATAGAAAGAGGAAAAAGCCTTCCAGGATTATTTTTGTTCAGTAAAGCATCCCTTCCTGCACAAAAGCAATCCTGCTTGCAATGCAGGCACCCTTACACCATGGTACAATTGGTACGAGGCAGCCAAAAGGGCACCAGCACAGGGGAAGAGTTCAGAAATGCAGTGTATTTTGTAAAAGCTGTGCATTTCTGCCATTTCTCTGTGGTGAGGGCAACCCAGCAAGGTCTCTTGGTCTGCTGCCCTGCTCCACTTTCCTGCAAATATGCCCTAATTCCAAAGGTGAAATTTCCAACTTAGTTTAACCTGGTTTCTGTAGCCGACCAGCCCTTCATTGCAGTCGGCCTCAAATTGTACCTATGACCCAATTTACAGCGACCAGTAGACAGTGGTTGGGGCATAAATCTTTTTGATGCTATTTCAATTTAAACCTTCAGAAAATCATATCTCAGTTCCTCTTATTAGAATTTGTCCTTCTGGTTTCATTTTATTTATTAAATTGCACTCTATGTTTCTATAATGGTTTGAGATTTTTTCGGTTCAGTTTTGATTTATCACTGTTTTGGTAGCAACCCCTTGGTCGCAAAGGACGTAATGGTTACGTCCAGGGACTGGCCCTTGGCGGAAGCGCTAGCACCCCTGAGGGCTTCGACCCCACCCCCCAGGGCAGGGCTAGAAGGGGAATTGCTTTCCCTTCCAACCCCATCCGTCCACCCCTCCCCCAGTGGTGTCTGATGACATCAGCACATGATTGCGCGATGACCTCATCAGAGGGGCAGACACTAGGGATTTTTGTTTTATTATGTTTATAAGAGGAGCGACCCCTTATGCAAGGGTCGCTGCCCAGTGGGCACTTTTATTATTAGGCCATTTCTGCCCCCCTAGGGGCAGATCCCCCTCTATTAATTAGGCTGATCTGCCCCAAGTGGGGGCAGAAGCCACTAGACACCAGGGACTTTTTTTTTTATTGGCATAAGGGGAGAGACCCCTATGTCAAAGGTCGCTTGCCAACAGGGCGCCTTTTTCCTAAGGCCATTTCTGCCCCCCGGAGGCAGATCGGCCTATATTAATTAGGCTGATCTGTCCGTAGGGGGGCTGAAGCCATTAGGCACCAGGGATGTTTTTTTTCAGTATTATGTTTATAAGGGGAGGGACCCCTTAGGCAAAAGTTGCTCCCCAAGGGGTAATTTTATTATTAGGCCTTTTCCGCCCCCCATGGGCAGATCGGCCTATATTAATTAGGCCATTCTGACCCCCGGGGGAAGAAACCACCAGACACCAGGGATTTTTTTGTTTGTTTACATTGATAAGGGGAGCAACCCCTGGGGCAAGGGTTGCTCCACAGGAGACAATTTTTAATTCAGACTTTTCTGCTCCCAATGGGGGCAGACCGACCTATATTAATTAGGTCAATCTGCCTCCACAGGGGGAAGAAACCACTAGACACCAGGGATTTAGTTTTTGTTTTTTACAGATGGGGAGTGACCCCTTAGGCAAAGGTTGCTTCCCTGGGTCACATTTATTTTAGGCCATTTCTGCCCCCAATTTTGCCCAAGAGGGGCAAAAACCACTAGACACCAGTGATTTTTTTTTCTTCAAAAAAAGAGGATGGGATATGGCCATGATGGGGTATGGCCATACCCCACCCCCAAATAAATGGGGACAAAGTTGTTCTGCCCACCGCTGGGCAGACGGGGCAGTTACCCCTGATCAACTCCCCCGGGGCGGGGCAGAAAGTCTACTAGATGCCAGTGAATTTCACAAAAATTAAAAATTGTGGTGTTGTGGCTACCAACCAGTATGGGCATGGTTATGCCGCAACCCCAACTGAAGGGGGTAACAGTCTTTCAGCTGTCCCCCCACACACTAAAACATATTATCCCATGGCAAGCAAGATTACATTTAATTATTTTGAGTTTTGGTTTTACATTTGGCTATGAGAGCTTGTCTAACTCTCAAAATCATCCCACTTGGAATGGTGAGTCCTGCACTTTTTGGACTTTGGGACACTGCCATTTAGAAAAATCTATTAGATCTAGACATATCTGAAAATTAAACATCTGGGTGAGTCCAGACTGGTGTGCTTTACATGCACCCCATACCATTTTCTTACCCACAATGAACTGGAAAACCTCCAACTTTGCTTGAAGTCACACATTTATCCCACATTTTTGTGATGGAACCTTCCGGAATGTGCAAGAATCCATAAAATTCCTACCACTCAGCATTGTCACATCTATACTGATAAAAATTCTGCTCCACTTGTCAGCCTAAAAACTTTTTTTTTCAACTGCCCTTTTGGACCAGCTTTGGTTCCCCTCATTTTTGGCCCTGTTTTTGGCTCTTCCCTGTCACAGGCACTTGGCCCACCTACACAAGTGACGTATCATTTTTATTGGGAGATTGAGGGGAACGTTGTGTGATATGAAATTTCTGCTGGTGCTGTGATCCCACACAGAAATGTGGGAAAAATTTGATTTTTTAGCTAAATTTGAGGATTGATGAGGATTCTGGGCAAGAAAACACTGGGGATCCACGCAAGTCACACCTCCCTGGATTCCCTCGGGTGCCTAGTTTTCAGAAATGTCTGGGTTTGGTAGGTTTCCCGAGATGGCTGCTGAGCCCAGGACCAAAAACGCAGGTGCCCCCACAAAAACAGGTAGTTTCGTATTTGATTATTTTGATGTGTCTAAATAGTGTTTTGGTGCATTTCCTGTGGCAGGCACTAGTCCTACCCACACAAGTGAAGTACCATTTTTAGCAGGAGACTAGGTGGAGCCCATTTTGGAAATACAAAGGTTTCCTTCATACCTATTTTCCACTCTTGATATTTCACCAAATGATTTTCTGTTTACCTGGACTACAATGGAAACCCATTGCAAAGTGCAGCTCCTTTATTGGCTCTGGGTACCTACGGATCTTGATGAACCTACAAGCCCTATATATCCCCGCAACCAGAAGAGTCCAGCAGATGTAAGGGTATATTACTTTAGAAAATCTGACATTGCAGGAAAAATGTACAGAGTAAAACGTGGAGAAAAATTCAGCTGTTATTTTCTGTAGGAAAACCTTGTAGGATTTACACAAATGACCCCGTGTTGAATTCAGAATTTTGTCTATTTTGCAGAAATGTTTAGCTGTCCAGGATCCAGCATTGGTTTCACCCACATTTCTGTTACTAACTGGAAGGAGGCTAAAAGCACAAACAATTGTAGAAATGGAGTATGTCCCAATAAAATGCCGAAATTGTGTTGAAAAATCTTGTTTTCTGATATACGTCTGACTGTTCCTGAAAGCTGGAAGAATTGTGATTTTAGCACTGCAAACCCTTTGTTGATGCCATTTTCAGAGATAATAATCACAAGCTTTCTTCTGAAGCTCTTTTTGCTCATTTTTTTAATTAACATTTTTCTGCATTTAGGCTAATTTCTTGGTCTCCTATAGGGGAAACCACAGCCTCTGGGTACCACTTTAATCCCTAGGATGTTGGAAAAAAAGGACACAAATTTGGCGTGTGTAGGTTATGTCGACAAAAGATTATGGGGGCCTAAGCACGAACTGCCACAAGTAGAAAAAAAAAGGCCTGGCACCTGAGGGAGAAAAGGCATGGCAGCAAAGGGGTTAAAAGCTTTCCACATTGCCTCTTAATTTTGCCTGTCTGCACTGTGCCATAGATACAAGGGGTTGAGCTCAGGTCAGTTTGGGGACTTTAGTGATTCCCCTCCACAAGGACAAGGTTATTGATTGTGATGGGTCATCAGTTTCTTTAACTAATCTCCTCAGTTTCTTACATCCCGCACTGGCAATTCTCTTCTTACAAAGTGCACTTTTCCACATGACAGAAACACATTAGTAATAAATGAATGCCAGGTAAGCTGCCATGTTTTAGTGACCCTTTGCATTTGTTGCATCTCAGAAAGCAAAGCTCCTAGATATATTTTTGTTTCTAAGAAACAAAAAAACAATAACCCGACTTGCTTGGGGTTGTTGTTGATTTTCCCTGCCAGGTCACCCACCGTCGAATACGCACATTCCAGTTTGTAAGTCAACATTGGCACCCCTCAAATACATTGTCTTTGCAGAGGCTCACTTTTCCAAAAGATAAGCAAAACGATAAGGTCATATTACCGACAATTAACTATAACAACGTCAATGGAACAGGCGTTCTCGAGAAAACCTAAGACTCATGCCCAATCTGCTTCTATTGCAAAAGACCCTAAAATCCACCGTTTCAAATTACACCAACCTATCTAGACACTGCCATATTTGTAATTATTACACCTATTCTTGCTCATTATCAGTACCAAGATTTATATTTATTATCATGTTAGTTATACTTTATAGTTGGTTTGTTATATGGTTCACTATTGCCCTTGTGCCTAGGTCTGTGCTATAAAAATAGATTAAATAAATTAGTAAAAGAAAGAAATAAAGGTGACGCTCCTATGTCAGATGGGCAGCTGCCAATGACTGGTGGTCAGATCATGCTCCACCGGAGGTCATTTAGCATGTTGCACACTTCTAAATAGGATGGAGAAAAATATGCTTTGATGTGACTCCCATTGCAATAATTACTAAATTACTTTCTTAGGCCCTGATTACAAGTCAGCCCGTGCGTAAACCCGAGTTGGACAGGGATCAGAATTCTGAGTTGGACAGTGTTTACTGCATTCTGTAATGACTGGGTATATTAAAAAATGTCAAACTTCATTAATTCTGGGCAGGTCAAAAAGTGTCAGAATTTAACCGGGGAAAAGTGTATAGTATTTACCTACACATACCGATTTTAGTATCCACATGGGACTCTCCAAAAACTTGTGATGGATGTTATTTTTCGTACCTGACAAAAAAGCGAATCCTACAGTATTGTTCTGTATCAGATGCAGTACTTACACTTTCACTCGGAATAAGGGCCAAAGCCTCCAAAAGATATCACTTTGCTGTGTAAATGTCAACTGAAAATTGTACTTTCTTTGCTAAAAATATGGATTTTTTTACAAACTATTTTAAAAGGTCAGCGTAGGTCCATAAACATATTAATATGCTTCTTTCTGTTTAGTTTTCGTTTTACTGGAACAGTGCCCATTTAAAAAAAAAAGTGATACTAGGATAATGAAAGCCAAATTTTAAACATTTTTGAAGCCAGCCGACATCAATGGGGAAATTAATTGAGAATGTGCCAAAAATGTTATTTAACTAAATGAATAGTTCAAACAATTACACATCAAGTCAGCAGTTTTATACTACAACTAAAGTCATTACCTGCAGAGGCAATCTTTATACACTGAGACTGACATTAATGTAAGCAGTAGCCAGGAGGGCCATATTGCTGATGAATAAGTTAGCACCTAATCAGAACAGTGTTGATGTTGTTATTGGGTTCGAAGTTAATATAGAAAGTATTGATTCGGAGTTTGTTAAGATTGAGCTCTGTGTAACATATGATGATGTTTAGATTACATTCATTCACTTGATAAGCGACGTTGACATTTAATAAGACTGTTTATTTAAAATTTGTGTAACAAAAACATTTTTCAGGTTATCTTTCATTTGCAGTAAAATAATGTTTCAATTTATAAATATTCTTTAGAGGGAGATTATATTAAGCTATTAAGAACATTATTGACTTAACACATTAGAACAAAGGTCATTGTGCAGTAGAAACATAGGGGGTCAATTCAACCTCGGCGGTCTTTTCACAAGACCGCAGAGGGACCGCCGTGCTGAAGACCGCCAGTGGTGGCGGTTTTCCGTTCGGCGTATTATGACTGCTGGCAGCCCTCCGTCCGTTTCCGGATGGAGAGCCGCCAGCAGCCATACTGGCGGGCAGCGGGGAAGTGGAGGTTGCTTCACCTCCACCGCCACGTCAACAGAACACCGCTCACCCAATCATTTTCTGTGATTCGGCGTGGCAGTGTTCTGTTGACGGTGTGGTGGCCCCCATGGATCCCGTCCCCTCCCGGAAGATCAACGGACAAGGTAACAAGGTAAGTTGATCGTCCGTTAGGGGAGGGGGTGGGGGGTTGTTGTGTGATGTGTGGGTTCATGGGGGTGTGGGTGTGAGTATGTAGAGGGAGTGTGCGAGTGCGTGTATGCATGCAGGGGTGTAGTGTGAATGGAAATGTGTGCGTGTCTGTCTGCTTGTATGTCTGTATGGATGTGTGCGTGAATGTCTGAATGAGGGTGTGCGTGTATGACTGTGTGTGTGTCTGTTGGCATGTTTGTTCGTGTGTGTGCGGGAATGTGTGTTGGTGGTGTCTGCATGCGTGTCGGGTGTGTGTCTGTGTTGTGATGTCAGGGTTAGGGGTGGGGAGGGGGGGTCCTGCCACCTTTGGGGGATGGCAGGGGGCTGGGGGGTGTTGGGGACGGACTCGGGGGAGGGGGTGGGGGATGGCGGAGATTCCCTGGCAGTGATAGTGCTTACCGCCATGGATTTCATGGCGGTTCCAAACCCCGGGTCATGATACCACCGGCGGTCTTGTGATGGCCGTCGGGCTGGAGACCCAAGTCTCCAGCCCAGCGGTCGTCTCCACCATGGCGGTCTGATCGGAGAAGTGGTGGATGACCATATCGGTAACCGCCATGGTCATAATTCCAAATTTTTTACCGCCAGCCTGTTGGCAGTAAAACCGCCACTTCTCCGTCAACCGCCAGGGTCGTAATGACCCCCATAGTGTTGCTGAAGTGTTGTATTGTACACACTTAGGGCCATATTTATACTTTTTGACGCAAAACTGCGCTAACGCAGTTTTGCGTCAAAAAAATTAGCGCCGGCTAACGCCATTCTGAAGCGCCATGCGGGCGCCGTATTTAATCAATGACGTTAGCCGGCGTTAGCCGCCGGCCCTGCCTGGTGTGCGTGGAAAAAAACCACGTACACCAGGCAGCGCCGGCGTAGGGGGATATGGAGCTTGGGCGTCAAAAAATGGGGCAAGTCAGGCTGAGGCAAATTTTTCGCCTCAACCCGATTTGCGCAATTTTTTTCGACTCCCAACCCCCATAGAAATGACTCCTGTCTTAACAAAGACAGGAGTCATGCCCCCTTGCCAATGGCCATGCCCAGGGGACTTCTGCCCCCTGGGCATGGTCATTGGGCATAGTGGCATGTAGGGGGGCACAAATCAGGCCCCCCTATGCCACAAAAAAAAAAAAAAAAAAATGACTTACCTGAACTTACCTTAATGTCCCTGGGATGGGTCCCTCCAGCCTTGGGTGTCCTCCTGGGGTGGGCAAGGGTGACAGGGGGTGTCCCTGGGGGCATGGGAGGGCACCTCTGGGCTCCTTCAGAGCCCACAGGTCCCTTAACGCCTGCCTTTTCCAGGCGCAAAAAAACGGCGCAAAAGCAGCCGTACGTCATTTTTTTTGACCCGCCCTCTCCCGGGCGTGAATTTTGCCCGGGAGTGTAAATACGGCGCACATGCCTCGGAGTCAATTTTTTAGACGGGAACGCCTACCTTGCATCTCATTAACGCAAAGTAGGTGTCCACGCTAAAAAATGACGCAAACTCCATGGACTTTGGCGCTAGACGCGTCTAACGCCAAAGTATAAATATGGAGTTAGTTTTGCGTCGGAAATTCCGGCGCAAACGGAGTATAAATATGCCCCTAAGACTTTGGGCAGCTTTTCGTGTTTGAGATGAATGTAAGGCCAATACAAATGGAATCCGTGCATGCTTGTTAAGGAACGGATGATTTACTAGTAATGCTTAATTTGCAAAAGAACAAGTGCCAAGCCAAACATTTTCCTCAGAAGCCTGTCGCCATGCTACTGAATGCAGGATACCAAGGCTTGATTTCCCCTCATACCGCTTTAATCCACTTCCAGACACTCCCTTTTATCTCCCTTTTGCAGGTTCCTGCTTTCTCCCATTTGTCACAGTTCCCCCCTTTCTCTTCCTGCTTGTAGGAAATTGGGTTATTAGTTGATAGGAATGGAAGCCCTACTCACAATATAAGTACACTCCTTGTCAGGGTGGGTTTGATATAGGAACCAGGTGCGCCCCACTGAAGTGTTACCTTCTCAATTCTGTGCAAAGAGCTGCTGTTCACATTGACGGGGCTACAAGGAGGTCATTGTTGGGGTGAGGAGCAGATTGGGCATTGTAGACGGTAGCTGCTCTAGTGCACGTTGCTGGTTGTCACTGGAGCTTTGCATTGGCAGTTGATGCATATTGTCACTGTCAGCGTGAAGTTCAGGCTCGTTGGAACCTAGTGTTCGTAGTTGTTCTGAATGGTTGCTTGCAGCACGAAGAGGAGGTCCCTCTGGAGCTTCAAATTGATGTAATTTAGGGTAGTCTATTCTCAGCATGAAGAGCTCACTTCGCAGTCACAAGCAGCCCAAAATTCCTGTATCTTAATCTCTTGTTCGGAAGGAGTACACTCTGATGCCAACCAAAGGTCCTGGACTTAGGGGTACATTTTTGGGGATCAGGGCTCACTCCATCAGAGTCCAGCGGCAGGGCTCAGGAAGGTCCAGGCAGGTCTAGTTGGTGATCGTCAGCCGAGCGGATGCAGGTAGACTTCTGGAATCTTGTTGGTCCCTATAGCTCAAACAGGAGGTGAGCTAAAACCTTTGGAGTCACTTCTGGGGGGCTGGGTTCAAGGCAAATAGGTCCAATCTTTCTTTTTCATACGACAGGAACGTCCTTCTTCTGAATCATCCACAGGTCCAGCAGTGTTTTCATTAGATGTACTGAAGGTGCCACTTTTGTACCTGGTGCCAGCCTCTGTGGGGAGGAATTTGCTGGCCTAAAACTGGTTCTGGTCACTACCTCCCCTTCTCACGCTCCTGACTCCAAACTGTCTAGTGTAACAAAGATAAGGACATGCTTGCTGTCAGGTTCATTTGTATATGTTACAGGCAGGGCCCTTTGAAGTGTAATCAGGTCAGGGCAGAACTCCACTCCCAGCCATAATGTCAAGAAGACCCGCAACCTGCACAACTAGATCTCTTTTGTCTCAATGTCTGGAAGCAAAACACAACCCACAACAGGAGAGCCATTCACAGTCATGGATCATTCCAGCCCAAACTACATATTGTGCCACTGGAACCAAGCTATACCTGGCTGATAAGCCCTACGAAGAGTGAAACCAGTCCTGTGTTGCTTGTGTTCCAGTTCAGGGAGGACCTGTCCTTGGAGTTTGGGCTAGACTGTTCCCGTTGGACCAGAGTCAAGACTGATTTGCATATGACTGGGTCCAAGCTGAGGTGACATGGAGTGCTAAATAATGATGAACTGGCATGCGGTCCGAGTAATTACCAGTCGCTGAGATACACAAAATTGTTCCATCCATTACTTTTTGGTATACTTCAGTGTTTCACCTTAAGTGGAACGGATAGGCAAAGAGGTGGCCCATGCACACTGTGCCACTGAAACCATGGTATGCATGTCTGATGAGCCCTAATTAGGGCAAAATGACTGAGTCAGAACTGAGGTAGCAAGGTGCACAATATAATAATGGACTGGGATGTGGCCTGAGTAAGTTACAGTGGCTGAGATTAATTCAAACATTCCATCCATCACTTTTTTGGATACTTCAGTGCGTTGCCCTAATTGGGATGGTTGTGCCCAGATGTGGGTCCCATGCACACTGTGCCAATTGAACCAAGTTCTACTTGGTGGTGCGGTACAGCGGTGCGCCGCCATGGGGATTCCGACCGCCATCCTGTTACTGGCGGTTTTGGCCGCCCGGAACAGGATGGCGGTATGGGGTGTCGTGGGGTCCCCGTAACAGGGCCCCACCATGATTTTCAGTGTCTGCCATGCAGACACTGAAAATCGCGACAGGTGCAACTGCACCCGTCGCACCCCTTCCACTCCGCCGGCTCCATTCGGAGCCGGCATCCTCATGGAAGGGTGTTTCCCGCTGGGCTGGCGGGCGGCCTTCTGGCGGTCGCCCGCCAGCCCAGCGGGAAACCCAGAATACCCGCGGCGGTCTTTTGACCGCGCAGCGGTATTCTGGCGGCTCCCGCCGGCCCTGCGGTTACCGCGGCCGGCGGGAGTCAGAATGACCCCCTTAGTCTTTTTCCTGAAGATTTTCTTCAGCGGGACAAGGTCATCCAATCTGATCCAACCTCCCTGAAGCCCTCTTCAGGTACGTGTCACAGGAGACCTCCGTGAAGAATTCTACCTTCAGACTTAGATGAGCTTTCAGGATGGAATTTCTCCGTCCTGGCCGAAGCTGAATCTTGATCCGATGCCCTTGGAGCCCTTCTCAGACACGCTGAGTTTGAAGTCCCGATCAACTTTTTATGTTTGAACTTTGTCACTTCTTTGGAGCTTTTTCTCTCCGACGTGGGATGACCCTCCACAGCAAGCTGATTTTGAGTCATTGTATTCGAATTGCCTTTCCAGGAGCCCCCTGTTTAATCCTGGAAGTCTGGAGCTCCGGAGCTTTTGTCCCCCCTGTGGAAAACAGGGGGGACAGCTATCTGGTCACAGGCAGGCCATCACCCTCTTGGATGACCACTTTCTGAGAAGTGTGGCAAAAATCAATCCCAGGGAGCAACATTCCTTAAAAATCCAAAATGGCATAATCTGAATTTTGGAGATAGGTCTGGCTGAGTCCACCCACTAGTGTGGCTAAGATTCATTAACACACACCTTTTGTGTCCTCTCCTAATGTAATCAAGGGGGCACCTGGTTCTCTGGGTTTCAGGAAATGGGAGAGGTCCGGAGCTGCTCCAAATTTCCTTTCCTACTTTGAAGACCATTTTGGCTGCTCTCCCCCATCCTGTTTAATCATCCGATCAAAGAAGAGCACTACATTGCTAAAGTTGGCAACTTTCAGGCAGAGTTCTATAGCTCTTTCACTGAACTAGTTATATCAAATTCAACAGTGTCAAGTTGTTTAACAGTGGCAAGTTGTTGGGTTTATTATAACAATAAGATGAATACCAAGCTTGACATATGTAGCCTATTGACTATAATGAGGGAAAAACAAATGTGGCTATTTTTGCTCACCAGGCTTTATAAAACATATTTTAAAAGGCCCCTGCTTATAGTTAAACTCCACCCAACTCTGTTGTCACCTAGGGCACACCTTAGGGGTGACCTATATGTAAAAATGAGGTAGTTTAAGACTTTGGACATACTTTTAATTCCAAACACTAAATGGCCCTCAGCCTGATGGCCACTAAGAAACCTGGATTGTTTGGTATCAAACAACTCAGTATAATAAATTCTCACTGGTGCCAGTGTTAGGTTGATTACAAAATGTATCCATAGGTGACCTCAGCGGTGCTCCCTGAAAACCTAACAGCCATGGCATGGTTGCTGACTAGTCTTAGCCACCCTGATACCACCAGACATGATTCTAGATCTTTGGGGTGAGAGCCAATGCTCTCTGAGGCCAGAAGACAAAGCTTTTCCAGGGAAGAGGTGGCACACCTCCTCCCCCAGGTAGGCACACTGTTCATACTGGAAGCTTCAAAGGCAGTACTGCCTTTAAAATGCGACCACAGCCTCTGCTGCTACCAGCAGAAGGTAACCCCCGGTTCAGCCCCCACTTTAGGCGGTGAAAAAGCCAGGAAAACTAGAAAGGTGTGGCAGGCAAGGTGGCCCCTCCATTTTATTTTCCTTCATCTTGGATGGAAGGAAAAATAGGCAATTAGGGTCAGGGTTTCATCCGCCTCCCAAAGGAGGTGGTCACATAGTGGGTGTAGCCACTCTAAGGTAGGTAACCAATTGCCTGGTACCCCCCTAACGCCCTCTAAATACAGTACCAAGGTGGCATCCCCTGACCAGAACTTGAGATTCTTGATAACCACAGAAGTCCCATCAGCGGAGAAGTCTGCCGACACCAACTGACTTGGCCCCAGTATTACTGGCCTGTCTGCAACCCTCGAAGAACCTGAACCAAAAGACGACTTTTCCTGCAGCCCAGCAACCTCAAAAGTCTTGGGAGGACTGCCTGCCTTCAATAAAGGCTAAGATCTCCCATGGACAGCAGAGCTGTCCAAAAAAACCATATTAAAAAAAGAAGCCTGTCAGAGTAACCACAAAATTGCCTCTGGAACCACCTCTGTGAAGGTTCCCCAGCAATTCTGACCAAACGTACAGCATGGGCTGACCCATGCCATACTCCACAGTCACATCTGCAGCATCAGTTTGAAGACTCCCTGTTTCTGATGCCAAAAGACAACCCTGCACACAGAGCCTTTCTCTTAAACTGATCTCCTCCATTGGATAACATTGGGGGCCCGATGCAGGGTTGTCAGTCTACATATGGCTGCCCCTGTGCCACTGAGTGTGTAGATTTGGTGCTTACTTGTGCCTCCCCAGTGCTTACCACAGCCCCTAGAGACCAACCTCTGTTGCTGCTTTTACTCACCTTTGAGAAGCCTATATTTGTGCATCCCCTGTCTCTTGGGTAACATTGGGCACCTGACCCGAAATTTGACCTCAGCACCCGGCCACCATTGTGCCGCTGTGGGTGCACTCTTGGTGTATATTTGAACCTTGCCTGGTGTTGACCTAAGACCCTGGAGACTGGATTTTCAAGTTGTGTAAATACCTGCAAAACTGCATTCATGTTTTCCTTCCATAGGTTAACATTTTACATTCTGAAAACTGCACTGTGTTCATTTTTTAAACCGAAAAGTGTTTTTTCTTTTAAAAACTGCTTACTAGGGTTGGGTGAGGAATACCACTCTGCCGGTGGAGTTTGCGGAGATTTCCCCATTTTGCATGGAATGGGCAGCTCCAAAAAACTCTGTGAAGTGACACGTAGCAGACTTTTATTCTCGCTTGCGCTCGCCAACCTTAAGTTGGTGAGCGTGTGTGAGAGAAATAGCTAAGTTGGTGAGAGGGAGCGAGATTTCTGAAGGCAAGCGGTTGTGGTTGGCCATGACCGTGACCGCTCGTGATGAGAAAGTGTGTTGAGGAAGCTGCTGCTCAAGAGAAAATCTACTTGAGCGGCAAAAAGAAGCTAGCACTCTATGTTGCTTCCATGATGCAGTTTGCGCTGAATTTACAGCGCAGGAGAAACTTCTGCACTGAAAATCAATGCGAACAGCACTCCTTACCCAAACTTCGCTGCTTGCGGAAATCCGTGTAGCGTGGCAGAGTTTTTTCGGCACCGCGGAGTTCTGCATAGCAGAACTCTGTGAACTCCACCCAGGCCTACTGCTTACCTTGTTACGAAGTTCTTGGTCTGAAAAATTATGTAAAAATCCATGTTTTTTTTGTACGTTGGACTTGAGGTATTAATTTGAGTGTGTGTCTTCATTTATTGATACTGTGAGTGCCCAAATATATAGCATGACTCCTAGATAGAACTAACTGCTCATCCACACTACCACAACAATATAGCATTGGATTGTCTTTTCTGCCTCCGGGTACCAAATTGGGGTTGACTGGACTCTCTGCTCAGTGTACTTCATTTTCGTTCACTATACAGAGAGCAAGCCTTCTGCACATGCTCTGCTCAACAGAGGAGAAACAGCCACACTGATCCTGCTTGACCGCTCTGCCAACTTCAACACCGTCTCCCATCATACATTGATCAACTGAATATGCTAGTTTGGGATCACAGACGATGCACTGAGATGAATGGCATCCTTCCTCATGGGATGCATCCAGAAATTCAGCTTCCCCCTTTACCTGACAGGTCAAGCACACTATCTGCATTGTCCCCCAGGGTTCCTCCCTAAACACAGCACTCTTCAAAGTCTACATGACCCCACTCGCAGACATTGTCTGATTGCACAACATCAACATCATCGTCTACTCTGATCACACTCAGCTCAGCCTCTCACTCTCAAAAGTCCCCACCAAGATGCACTGGATGAAGAACATATCCACCTGGATAAAGGACAACTGCCTAAAGCTCAACATGGACAAAATGGAGGTTCTGATCTTTGGCAGACACTCAACCCTCTGGAATGACTCCTGGTGGCCAGCAGTGCTTGGACCCACACCCACACCGAAAAATCAAACTCACAACCTCAGCATCATTTTCAACAGTAAAGCCTCCATGAAACTCCAGGTTAATGCTATTTCCTCAGCCTGCTTCCACATGCTCCTCATGCTCCGCAAGATCTTTAAGTGGCTCCCCATTGACACGAGGAAGACTGTGACTCAGGCCCTCATCACCAGCCGACTGGACTATGGCAACGCTCTCTACGCAGACACTACCACCAAAGTCATGCAAAGATTCCAGATGATCCAGAATGCAGCTGCCAGACTGATCCTTAACCTGCCCAAGTAAGCCCACATCACTCAGCATTTGAAGGACCTCCATTGGGTCCTGTTCCAGAAAATATGTAATTTCAAGCTACTGACCCTTGCCTACAAAGCCCTCCATAACCAAGGATCGTCTATCCGAACCATTGCCTTCATGTCCACTATCTGACCAGGAACATCCGTTCAGCACACATCGTGCTCACAAAGATATTATGCTCCTTCTTCCACCAAAACCTGGACCCCCCCCCAACCTCTGCACTGCACCATCACTGGCCCACTTCTGAAAGGGACTGTAAACATGGCTTTCTGAATAAACACCTGCAGCAAGTGCCAGGATACCCTCTCAGGTGACAAGCCGCGCTATACAAATGACACCTGATTGATGGTGCTTCTTCATTGGGTGGCACAATGAGTGCTGTAGCCCACTTGTGTAGCATTTAATTACAATCCATTTACTAGGGGGTATAAGTAAATTAAATGGTCCAACTGGGTGTATGCCAGTTTTGCCATGTTTGAAGAAGAGAGCACAGCCACATTGCCAATGGTTGGCAGAGGGAAAGTGCAGAGTCCCAGTGCCAACAACGAGTCCTGTAAACATCAGAGAGGCAAAAAGTGAGGGGAACTCCACACCAAGGAAGTCTGGTCCAACACTTCCTTTTCCCTTTCTTTCCCCTTGGGTGTTTTTTGCTATCTTGCTCTTGGTCAAAGATTGATGAGGAAAAATAATTGCCATTCCCCAAAAATGGATACTAGTGTGTCCTGCCTTCAACCACTGGGTCAACTTAAGCACTGTAGACCAAAGTGGAATAGACATGCAGATCTACTGTCAGTGGGTCAAGCATATTGTGAGTGAGCACTAGTGTTTTGTCAGCATATAGAAGGAGTCAAAACACAAGTTTCAGAGGCCTGTTAGGATAGAGCCAAAGGGAGAGTCCAAGATCCATTGACAGCTTTGTGAAAAAGAGAGACATCTGCCAAAACAATATTTTCAGGTATAACTTACATAAAATAAGACAGTAAGGCAAAATTACTTATAGAAAAGCCTTTGTGAAAAGGGTTTTGGGATTTTGAAACAGGTATGGTAGGAGGCCTTGTGAGAGTGTATCCCCAGGAACAGAGGCTATAGTCATTGCTGTTGTCTCGTGTGTTTTCAAAATATAAGACAGTAGCAATGCCTTCTGTTCCCGCACAATCATGTTGTGCACCGTGAAGCCAATCTGATTCCCCTAAGTGCTACGTGGAGTGTTTGCTCAACAATAAAATCTTGTCTGACATCGATGGTAGTAAATTGAACCAATCAGCTGTTAAGAATCATTGAACCTGAGATGTTGTCACTCAGAACCTGAGAGAGTCCCGTTGTGTGATGTGCTAACAACAAGTGGTGAAACTTGCGAGACCACTTCAGTGCTGGTCTGGAAACTAAGATCAGCTCTGGCAATAACGTTCAAACTAGCCTCATGCTGCAATAGGACATGACTAGAATGGAGTCATCTCTGTGGGTTTTTAAGCTTTCGCATGGCATCCCAACCTTTAATGAAAGCAGCCACTAGCCCTGCAGTACACTGAGGAAATGTCTGTCAAAGTAGCAGAATGGCCTGCCACTCCTTCTCCTGTGGCCTGTGAGGCTCTCACAAAAGCAATAGGTCCGAGTGGGCCAAGGTAAAGTGGACACAATAGGGCCCATATTTATACTTTTTGATGCAAAACTGCGCCAATGCAGTTTTGCATCAAAAATATTACCGGCGGCTAACGCCATTTCTGTGCGCCATGCGGACGTCAAATTTATACTTTGGCGCACAGCAGCACAAACCACCGGTGTGAGTCATTTTCTTTGACGCACACCGCAGCGTCACGTCGTAAAGGAAAATGATGTTAACGCGGCAGAAATGACTTTGAGCCGATTTACGACACCGCAAACCGGATATGCGGCGTCTTTTAAGACAATAGCGTCAAAACTCACCGCAAACACAGCCATTTCAGCAGAGGAGAGCCAAAATGGATCCCAGATGCCTGTACAGACCCCAGGAAGATGGCAACAGACCAGGAACCAGCCAGGAGGACCCACACAAGTCCCACGACAGGGAGAAGAAAAAAAGAAAGTGTCGCTTCAGTGCAGAGGAGCAGGAAATTCTGGTTAAGGAGGTGACGGATCACCAGCACCAACTGTTTGTCACCTCAAAGTTGCTAATCAGTAGGAGAGAGGCAATGTGGCAACAAATTGTTGACAAGATTAACAGTGTGGCAGAAGTACGCAGAACAGTCATCGAGTGCAAGAAACACTGGCATGACTGCACGCACAGGACCAAGGAAAAGATGGCCAGGAACGGTAAGGCAGCACTGCAGACTGGAGGTGGGAGTCCAGCACCGCATGAGGCCCTGGACCACATGGAGGAGATGGTCGCAGCCGTCATCCCTGAGAAGATCGTCACAAGGATTCAAGGACAGGACAGCGCAGACTACCAGGAGACAACACACATGCAGGGTAAGTCGCATGGGGAATTAAAATGCACTAATGTCAACTGCAACGGGGGGGAATACCTACTACACAATGCATGTAAGTCATCATATACATGGAGTGGCATGGGTAAAGGGGGATGGCACAGGGGCATGGCCCGTTCAGAGAAAACCTGGGGCACACCATTACACAACACCAACAACCTTTCCATGGGGGTATGCTGCCATGCCAACAATGTAGCAAAGGTAAAGCCATGCCAGGAGGAAAGGCACAACGTCAAACTTAAATCCCGTCACACATCAGCCACTATACTCTATACATTAACTAGGGCCCAATTAACAACCTCTAGCCATAAGACAACTGGAATGTAACATTGACAACAGTTGCCACTACCACCTCCCCTGTGTGTGCTGGTCATGTAGCCAATGGCAGTGTCGTCCCCATGGATCACACACATCCAAATTAGAGGGTTTAGGATGACAACGTTAACAATCCCCTGAAACAAGACAAATGTTCTAGTCCTGTCAAATGTGAATGCCCATAGTTGGCGCAAACATCAGCCAACGTCATCAACATTAGGAGGTACACAGCACTAAGGTCACACCCATGCTGCATATGTCAGGGTCCATCCTGTGCCTGGGTCACAGTGCAACATCCCAAATGTCATACTGCTCAGACAACAACATTGAGGGGGAGGACACATGTAACTGGTCACTGAAATACACCTACACAGTCAGAGGAGGAAATAGGACACTGCTACAACTATCAGGGCAATCCAATGTACCACACATTCCCCAACATCAGCTGTACACACTACCAATGCTGACATCCATATCGTGACATAACAATGCAATGCATAGGATACGCTACATCTTAACTACATATAGGTGGATGTGAAAGATCAGAGACTAGGGCAGGTCCAGATTGTTAAGCGTGCTGCTAGTGCCATCAGAGCACCCATAGCCAGTGAAAGGTCTCACCGTGAGAATAGAAGTAGGGGGAGGGTTGAGTAGGACAAGAAGGTGGCAATTCACAATTTGGCCAAAACCAACACCTAGAGGAGATGGTGCTGACAAGTCCACTAACTGACCACAATACATGTGATATGCAGGTGGGGCATAGGCCTGGGAGCATGCCCATCTGAAAGACTGGATCAACGAATAGGAACCAAGATCACAATGTGAAAAGCATCACAAGGCAGGCATGTCACATCACAAATGCAACAACACAGACACACTAATTGTACCAGATTTCATTGCAGAGGACGATGGATCTCCTGCGGATATGCTTGTCCAGGCCTACCCTCATGACATGGATGACGAGCTGAGAAACATAAGCCACCAGACCCTCCAAGAGGTCCTTGGAACCCTCCAGACCCCACCTTCAGTCACAAGGAGGAGCACAGAACAAGCAGCCATCGCAGAGGATCCACCCACCACCCCAATTGTACAACCTGCCAGCTCCACTACAGCTGAGAACTCTGATGACACTGGCACCAGCGTTGAGAGAACTTTAGTCGGAGTACAGCGGGAGCTGGCCAAGGAGGTGCGGGTGGGGATGCAAAATATGGCAGCCAGCCTAGAGGGGGTACGTTCGTGCATGGTGTCAACTGAAGAACAGTACAACAATCAAAATATCCAGAAGGAATAAATATATGACCAACTATCGAAGTGAAAAACTCAATTTTTCACAGAAAAATAATTTCTTTTATTTCCATTAAACCAATTTAATCATAGTGTCCACAAATAACCTGTGCACCCAAAAATCTAATACACAAAATATATATAGCAGTAAAACTCTAATTATATACAAGTACTACACATAAAGAAATCAGCCAACAGTTCCATTTGGGCACCGTAGTACATAAGACATAGGCTGCTTAGCCATCCAGTGGTAAGCAGTCACAAAGAAAGGTAGTGGCAGTTGTCCAAGGAAAGTATCTAGCCTCAGTGAGACATAGGGTATGTCCTCTGACGTGTGTACTGACATATAACCCCAAAGCAAATCGCATTACAGCCATTATCGAAAAAAACTGAACTGGAAGTTACTCCTTCCCGTAGGGCTAGATAAAGCCCTGTTTGCCTTCAAAAGAGGTCGGAATATTTATGACTCCCTAGTACATGCTCCGTTCAGCTCTAATATTAAGAAAAAAAATCTGACTTGAGAAGCATGCTAGCCCTTCCTCCAATCATTGGACATTTTCAATGTATGAATTGTCTTGCATGCAAGTATACAGAGAAGAGTAGTCAGTTCGAGTTGAATGGCAAAATACATCACCAACGTTGTTTTTCAAACTGTAACACTCGTAACGTGATATATTGTATTACTTGCCCTTGTTCGCTGACCTACATTGGTCAGGTGTAGGAGGCTGGACTGGCTTGTAGTGAGTACCAAGGGGTACTTGCACCTTGCACCAGGCCCAGTTATCCCTTATTAGTGTATAGGGTGTCTAGCAGCTTAGGCTGATAGATAATGGTAGCTTAGCAGAGCAGCTTAGGCTGAACTAGGAGACGTGTGAAGCTACTACAGTACCACTTAGTGTCATATGCACAATATCATAAGAAAACACAATACACAGTTATACTAAAAATAAAGGTACTTTATTTTTATGACAATATGCCAAAGTATCTTAGAGTGTACCCTCAGTGAGAGGATAGGAAATATACACAAGATATATATACAAAATAGCAAAAATATGCAGTATAGTCTTAGAAAACAGTGCAAACAATGTATAGTTACAATAGGATGCAATGGGGAAACATAGGGATAGGGGCAACACAAACCATATACTCCAAAAGTGGAATGCGAACCACGAATGGACCCCAAACCTATGTGACCTTGTAGAGGGTCGCTGGGACTATTAGAAAATAGTGAGAGTTAGAAAAATAACCCTCCCCAAGACCCTGAAAAGTGAGTGCAAAGTGCACTAAAGTTCCCCTAAGGACAAAATAGTCGTGTTAGAGGAATAATGCAGGAAAGACACAAACCAGCAATGCAACAACTGTGGATTTCCAATCTAGGGTACCTGTGGAACAAGGGGACCAAGTCCAAAAGTCACAAGCAAGTCGGAGATGGCCAGATGCCCAGGAAATGCCAGCTGCGGGTGCAAAGAAGCTTCGACTGGACAGAAGAAGCTGAGGTTTCTGCAGGAACGAAAAGGGCTAGAGACTTCCCCTTTGGTGGACGGATCCCTCTTGCCTTGGAGAGTCGTGCAGAAGTGTTTTCCCGCCAGAAGGACGCCAACAAGCCTTGCTACACGCAAATCGTGCGTTTGGCGTTTTTGGACGCTGCTGGAGCCCAGGAGGGACCAGGAGGTCGCAAATTGGATCTGAAGAGAGAGGAAACGTCGAGCAAGAGAAAGAGCCCTCACTGAAGCAGGTAGCACCCGGAGAAGTGCCAGAAACAGGCACTACGAGGATGTGTGAAACGGTGCTCACCAAAGTTGCACAAAGGAGTCCCACGTCGCCGGAGACCAACTTAGAAAGTCGTGCAATGCAGGTTAGAGTGCCGTGGACCCAGGCTTGGCTGTGCACAAAGGATTTCCGCCGGAAGTGCACAGGGGCCGGAGTAGCTGCAAAGTTGCGGTTCCCAGCAATGCAGCCCAGCGAGGTGAGGCAAGGACTTACCTCCACCAAACTTGGGCTGAAGAGTCACTGGACTGTGGGGGTCACTTGGACAGTGTCGCTGGATTCGAGGGACCTCGCTCGTCATGCTGAGAGGAGACCCAAGGGACCGGTAATGCAGCTTTTTGGTGCCTGCGGTTGCAGGGGGAAGATTCCGTCGACCCACGGGAGATTTCTTCGAAGCTTCTGGTGCAGAGAGGAGGCAGACTACCCCCACAGCATGCACAAGGAGGAAAACAGTCGAGAAGGCGGCAGGATCAGCGTTACAGAGTTGCAGTAGTCGTCTTTGCTACTATGTTGCAGGTTTGCAGGCTTCCAGCGCGGTCAGCGGTCGTTTCCTTATCAGAAGGTGAAGAGAGAGATGCAGAGGAACTCGGATGAGCTCTTGCATTCGTTATCTGAAGTTTCCCCAGAGACAGAGACCCTAAATAGCCAGAAAAGAGGGCTTGGCTACCTAGGAGAGAGGATAGGCTACTAACACCTGAAGGAGCCTATCAGCAGGAGTCTCTGACGTCACCTGGTGGCACTGGCCACTCAGAGCAGTCCAGTGGGCCAGCAGCACCTCTGTTTCCAAGATGGCAGAGGTCTGGAGCACACTGGAGGAGCTCTGGACACCTCCCAGGGGAGGTGCAGGTCAGGGGAGTGGTCACTCCCCTTTCCTTTGTCCAGTTTCGCGCCAGAGCAGGGGCTAAGGGGTCCCTGAACCGGTGTAGACTGGCTAATGCAGAATTGGGCACCTCTGTGCCCAACAAAGCATTTCCAGAGGCTGGGGGAGGCTACTCCTCCCCTGCCTTCACACCATTTTCCAAAGGGAGAGGGTGTCACACCCTCTCTCAGAGGAAGTTCTTTGTTCTGCCATCCTGGGCCAGGCCTGGCTGGACCCCAGGAGGGCAGCTGCCTGTCTGAGGGGTTGGCAGCAGCAGCAGCTGCAGTGAAACCCCAGGAAGGGCAGTTTGGCAGTACCAGGGTCTGTGCTACAGACCACTGGGATCATGGGATTGTGCCAACTATGCCAGGATGGCATAGAGGGGGCAATTCCATGATCATAGACATGTTACATGGCCATGTTCGGAGTTACCATGGTGAAGCTACATATAGGTAGTGACCTATATGTAGTGCACGCGTGTAATGGTGTCCCCGCACTCACAAACTTCAGGGAATTGGCTCTGAACAATGTGGGGGCACCTTGGCTAGTGCCAGGGTGCCCTCACACTAAGTAACTTTGCACCTAACCTTTACCAGGTAAAGGTTAGACATATAGGTGACTTATAAGTTACTTAAGTGCAGTGTAAAATGGCTGTGAAATAACGTGGACGTTATTTCACTCAGGCTGCAGTGGCAGGCCTGTGTAAGAATTGTCAGAGCTCCCTATGGGTGACAAAAGAAATGCTGCAGCCCATAGGGATCTCCTGGAACCCCAATACCCTGGGTACCTCAGTACCATATACTAGGGAATTATAAGGGTGTTCCAGTAAGCCAATGTAAATTGGTAAAATTGGTCACTAGCCTGTTAGTGACAATTTGAAAGTAATGAGAGAGCATAACTACTGAGGTTCTGGTTAGCAGAGCCTCAGTGAGACAGTTAGGCACCACACAGGGAACATATACATGCACACCTATGAGCACTGGGGCCCTGTGTGACAGGGTCCCAGTGACACATACATATAGGCCACAACCCTATGAGCACTGGGGTCCTGACCAGCAGGATCCCAGTGACACATAACAAACATACTGAAAACATAGTGTTTTCACTATGAGCACTGAGGCCTGGTTATCAGGATCCCAGTGAGACAGTGAAAACAGTGACAAACACCCTGACATACACTCACAAACAGGCCAAAAGTGGGGGTAACAAGGCTAGAAAGAGGCTACTTTCTCACACAACCCCCCCCCAAACGAAGGACAATAAGGCTAACCTTGGCCAGTTGAGACTTTATTGTCTAAGTGGTGATAAGTAGAGAGTAGCTCTGCAATAGACTGGTTACTCCCTTTATCATCCACTATATGGTTACTTCCCTGTGGGGATGTAAACCACCCTGTTTGAAGTTTTGTAGCTAAGTAACAATGTGAAGATGTATTTTCAGAGTTTCTATCAGTAAGTTTTAGTTTAGAGCAGTGGGAATTGTCCACTGAACCTATTTGTAGTGATGGAAATGCCAGACAGGGATGCTGTCTCAGAAAAGCCATAGCTGGGCAAAAACTTTGTCCATATGGCTGGAAGAGAGAACAGGGATGCTGTTTCTCTTGGGTTGGAGCAGGGCAGGGATGCTGTCCTATCAGCTCCACACTAGGGCAGGGATGCTGTCCTAAGTGTTGTGAGGCAGTGCAGAGTTTCTGCACTAAAGTTTCTCTGGGAGGGTTGGAGGGATGCTCCATGTTAACTAAAATGGTGCTCTTTTTCTCACCAATGTTAGTTATCCCACAGAGAGGTACTCCCACCTCAGGGAGTACAGTTTTGCCAACTGATGATTCCCTTGGAACAGGTGCCACCCCAGGAGAGGTTTCTCCCACCACAGGAATGGTATCCTGAATGGTAGGGTGGTTAGGGGATACTGTGATACCCTTTTTACCTGTTGATGGAGAGGGTTCCTGAGTTTTCAGGCCTTCTCTCCTTTGCTTTTTCATTTCAGTAGAAATGAGAGGGAACAATTCCTCAGGGATGCCCAGCATGGCTGCATGGGCATAAAACTCTACATTAGCCCAACCTGAGGCCTCTAGGTCATTACCTAAGAGACAGTCTACAGGTAAGCTAGGTGATACCAACACCTGCTTAGGGCCAGTAACTCCACCCCAACTAAACTGAATTATAGCTAAGGGAAGAAACTTAGTGGAGTTATGGACATCAATAATCTTATACTGTTGTCCAATGATGTGTTGATCAGGGTGCACTAGGTTTTCAGTCACCAAAGTGAAACTGGCACCTGTGTCCCTGTAGGCCAAGGCCTCAACACCATTTATTGAAACTGTCTGCCTGTACTTATCCATTGTAAGGGGACAAGCAGCCAGTGTGGCAAGGCCAATGCCACTAGGAGTGACAGAAACTGTCTTGGGACTGATGACATCAGTTTCCACTATGGACCCATAAGTGAACCCAACTACACCCTTTGCTTGACTGTTGCCAGCAGTCCCACCACTAGTACCACTACTGCTAGGGGCACTAGAGCTTGATGTATTAGTGGTGGTAGGCTCAGGGGGTTTACCTGGGCAGGACTTATCCCCTGGCCTATGGCCTCTATTTTTACACACAAAGCACCAAGGCTTTTTAATGTGTGCAGGTTGGGAAGAAGAGGAAGAATTTGTTTTATCCCCACCCTCTGAAGAGTGTTTAAGATTTGAAGTGGGATCTTTGGTTTTACCCTTATCCCCATGCTTATCTTGAGATTTTTCACCATCTTTCTTCTTATTGCCATCTTTGTCACCCCCTGTATGAACTTTTCTGTTCACCCTTGTTCTGACCCATTTGTCTGCCTTCTTTCGCAATTCTTGGGGAGAGGTCCGATCAGAGTCTACCAGGTACTGGTGCAACAAATCAGACACACAATTATTAAGTATATGCTCTCTCAGGATTGTGTTACACAGGCTTTCATAATCAGTAACTTTACTGCCATGTAACCACCCCTCCAAGGCCTTCACTGAATGGTCAATGAAATCAACCCAGTCTTGTGAAGACTCCTTTTTGGTCTCTCTGAACTTTATCCTGTACTGTTCAGTGGTTAAGCCATAACCATCCAGGAGTGCATTCTTAAGAACTTGGAAATTATTAGCATCATTTTCTTTCACAGTAAGGAGCCTATCCCTACCTTTTCCACTAAATGATAGCCATAGGATAGCAGCCCACTGCCTTTGAGGGACATCCTGTACAACACAGGCCCTCTCAAGTGCAGCAAACCACTTGTTAATGTCATCCCCCTCCTTATAAGGGGGAACTATCTTGTGCAGATTCCTGGAATCATGCTCTTTTGCAGGATGACTATGGGGAATACTGCTGCTGCCACCATGGGTATCTAAACCCAACTTCTGTCTTTCCTTCTCTAATTCAAAAGACTGTCTATCCAAATCCAGCTGTTGCTTTTTAAGCTTCAGTCTGGTTTGTTCCACCCTCAACTTATTGAGTTCCCTCTCTAACATTCTGTCATCGGGGTTGGTGGGAGGGACATTTCTAGAAACAGAGCTATGATGGGAATGAACAGAAGGAGACCTGTCCCTTACAGAAGGCACCCTAACAGCTTGGTTTACAGAAACATTACTACCAGTATGGTGAGAATAAATGCTTTTGCTATGATGTGAGACAACACTATTTCTTTGGTGTGGCTCATCATCATTACCATCTATGCTAGATTGTCTAGTAATGGGCAGGCTAGGAAGTTTCTTTCCTGAATCTTTTCCTGGGGGAGTCCCTGAATCAGATTGGGAACTATTAGGTACTTTTTCAACAGATGGGCCACCTCTGGCCTTATCCTGTTCTCTAAGCATGTTAATTAACAGTTCCAAGGCAGGATTCTTCCCTACACTCAAACCTCTCTCTATACAGAGACTCCTTGCTCTTTTCCAGCTAAGGTTGTCATATGCAAGTTTGGACAGATCAACACTTTGGCCTGTGCCAGACATTTTTTAGAGAGAGTTAAAGTGATAGAGAAAGAGACAAAAGTTTTCAGAACTTTTTGGAAAGACAGAAAAAAACTTTTTAAACTTTTAAGAACTTTTTGAAAGTTTAGGAGTACTTTTCAGCACTTAGAAAAGAGTGAATAGAGGAAATGCAAAACTTTTTGGTTATGTGTATATACACTGACCTTGTTTTGTATATTTTTCTCTTATGAAAAGTACAATGACAAGAGTGGTAAGTAGTCTCAAGCACTTATCCCACCACTGCACAACCAATGTAGGAGGCTGGACTGGCTTGTAGTGAGTACCAAGGGGTACTTGCACCTTGCACCAGGCCCAGTTATCCCTTATTAGTGTATAGGGTGTCTAGCAGCTTAGGCTGATAGATAATGGTAGCTTAGCAGAGCAGCTTAGGCTGAACTAGGAGACGTGTGAAGCTACTACAGTACCACTTAGTGTCATATGCACAATATCATAAGAAAACACAATACACAGTTATACTAAAAATAAAGGTACTTTATTTTTATGACAATATGCCAAAGTATCTTAGAGTGTACCCTCAGTGAGAGGATAGGAAATATACACAAGATATATATACACAATAGCAAAAATATGCAGTATAGTCTTAGAAAACAGTGCAAACAATGTATAGTTACAATAGGATGCAATGGGGAAACATAGGGATAGGGGCAACACAAACCATATACTCCAAAAGTGGAATGCGAACCACGAATGGACCCCAAACCTATGTGACCTTGTAGAGGGTCGCTGGGACTATTAGAAAATAGTGAGAGTTAGAAAAATAACCCTCCCCAAGACCCTGAAAAGTGAGTGCAAAGTGCACTAAAGTTCCCCTAAGGACAAAATAGTTGTGTTAGAGGAATAATGCAGGAAAGACACAAACCAGCAATGCAACAACTGTGGATTTCCAATCTAGGGTACCTGTGGAACAAGGGGACCAAGTCCAAAAGTCACAAGCAAGTCGGAGATGGGCAGATGCCCAGGAAATGCCAGCTGCGGGTGCAAAGAAGCTTCGACTGGACAGAAGAAGCTGAGGTTTCTGCAGGAACGAAAAGGGCTAGAGACTTCCCTTTTGGTGGACGGATCTCTCTTGCCTTGGAGAGTCGTGCAGAAGTGTTTTCCTGCCGGAACAACGCCAACAAGCCTTGCTACATGCAAATCGTGCGTTTGGCGTTTTTGGACGCTGCTGGGGACCAGGAGGGACCAGGAGATCGCAAATTGGACCTGAAGAGAGAGGGGACGTCGAGCAAGAGAAAGAGCCCTCACTGAAGCAGGTAGCACCCGGAGAAGTGCCAGAAACAGGCATTACGAGGATGCGTGAAACGGTGCTCGCCGAAGTTGCACAAAGGAGTCCCACATCGCCGGAGACCAACTTAGAAAGTCGTGCAATGCAGGTTAGAGTGCCGTGGACCCAGGCTTGGCTGTGCACAAAGGATTTCCGCCGGAAGTGCACAGGGGCCGGAGTAGCTGCAAAGTCGCGGTTCCCAGCAATGCAGCCCAGCGAGGTGAGGCAAGGACTTACCTCCACCAAACTTGGGCTGAAGAGTCACTGGACTGTGGGGGTCACTTGGACAGCATCGCTGGATTCGAGGGACCTCGCTCGTCGTGCTGAGAGGAGACCCAAGGGACTGGTAATGCAGCTTTTTGGTGCCTGCGGTTGCAGGGGGAAGATTCAGTCGACCTACGGGAGATTTCTTCGGAGCTTCTGGTGCAGAGAGGAGGCAGACTACCCCCACAGCATGCACAAGCAGGAAAACAGTCGAGAAGGCGGCAGGATCAGCGTTACAGAGTTGCAGTAGTCGTCTTTGCTACTATGTTGCAGGTTTGCTGGCTTCCAGCGCGGTCAGCGGTCGTTTCCTTATCAGAAGGTGAAGAGAGAGATGCAGAGGAACTCGGATGAGCTCTTGCATTCGTTATCTGAAGTTTCCCCAGAGACAGAGACCCTAAATAGCCAGAAAAGAGGGTTTGGCTACATAGGAGAGAGGATAGGCTACTAACACCTGAAGGAGCCTATCAGCAGGAGTCTCTGACGTCACCTGGTGGCACTGGCCACTCAGAGCAGTCCAGTGGGCCAGCAGCACCTCTGTTTCCAAGATGGCAGAGGTCTGGAGCACACTGGAGGAGCTCTGGACACCTCCCAGGGGAGGTGCAGGTCAGGGGAATGGTCACTCCCCTTTCCTTTGTCCAGTTTCGCGCCAGAGCAGGGGCTAAGGGGTCCCTGAACCGGTGTAGACTGGCTTATGCAGAATTGGGCACCTCTGTGCCCAACAAAGCATTTCCAGAGGCTGGGGGAGGCTACTCCTCCCCTGCCTTCACACCATTTTCCAAAGGGAGAGGGTGTCACACCCTCTCTCAGAGGAAGGCCCATATTTATACTTTTTGACGCTAAACTGCGCTAACGCAGTTTAGCGTCAAACAATTTTGCGCCGTCTAACGCCATTCTGAAGCGCCATGCGGGCGCCGTATTTATGGAATGGCGTTAGCCGGCGCAAGCAGACCGGCGCTGCCTGGTGTGCGTGGAAAAAAACCACGTAGACCAGGCAGCGCCGGCGTTGGGCAAAAATGACGTTAGGGCGTCTTAAAATGGGGCAAGTCAGGTTGAGGCAAAAAAATCGTCTTAACCCGACTTGCGCCATTTTTTAACGACGCCCATCCCCCATCAACATGACTCCTATCATTGTAAAGATAGGAGTCATGCCCCCTTGCCCAATGGCCATGCCCAGGGGACTTCTGTCCCCTGGGCATGGTCATTGGGCATAGTGGCATGTAGGGGGGCACAAATCAGGCCCCCCTATGCCAAAAAAAATTATTAAAAAAAAAAAAATACTTACCTGAACTTACCTGAATGTCCCTGGGGTGGGTCCCTCCAGCCTTGGGTGTCCTCCTGGGGTGGGCAAGGGTGGCAGGGGGGGTCCCTGGGGGCAGGGGAGGGCACTCTGGGCTCATTTTGAGCCCACTTGTCCCTTAATGCCATGCCTGACCCAGGCGTTAAAAAGCGGCGCAAATGCGCCGTTTTTAGCCACGCCCACTCCCGGGCGTCTCTTTTGCCCGGGAGTATAAATACCACGTAAAGGCCTGGGAGTCATTTTTTAAGACGGGAACGCCTCCCTTGCATATCATTAACGCAAGGAAGGGGTTCACGCTAAAAAATGACGCACATTCCGGAAACTTTGGCGCTAGACGCCTCTAACGCCATAGTATAAATATGGCATTAGTTGGCGTTAGTTTAGCGTCGAATTTGCGTCGAAAAAAACGACGCAAATTCGGCGCAAACGGAGTATAAATACGGGCCGAAGTTCTTTGTTCTGCCATCCTGGGCCAGGCCTGGCTGGACCCCAGGAGGGCAGCTGCCTGTCTGAGGGGTTGGCAGCAGCAGCAGCTGCAGTGAAACCCCAGGAAGGGCAGTTTGGCAGTACCAGGGTCTGTGCTACAGACCACTGGGATCATGGGATTGTGCCAACTATGCCAGGATGGCATAGAGGGGGCAATTCCATGATCATAGACATGTTACATGGCCATATTCGGAGTTACCATGGTGAAGCTACATATAGGTAGTGACCTATATGTAGTGCACGCGTGTAATGGTGTCCCCGCACTCACAAAGTTCAGGGAATTGGCTCTGAACAATGTGGGGGCACCTTGGCTAGTGCCAGGGTGCCCTCACACTAAGTAACTTTGCACCTAACCTTTACCAGGTAAAGGTTAGACATATAGGTGACTTATAAGTTACTTAAGTGCAGTGTAAAATGGCTGTGAAATAACGTGGACGTTATTTCACTCAGGCTGCAGTGGCAGGCCTGTGTAAGAATTGTCAGAGCTCCCTATGGGTGGCAAAAGAAATGCTGCAGCCCATAGGGATCTCCTGGAACCCCAATACCCTGGGTACCTCAGTACCATATACTAGGGAATTATAAGGGTGTTCCAGTAAGCCAATGTAAATTGGTAAAATTGGTCACTAGCCTGTTAGTGACAATTTGAAAGTAATGAGAGAGCATAACCACTGAGGTTCTGGTTAGCAGAGCCTCAGTGAGACAGTTAGGCACCACACAGGGAACATATACATGCACACCTATGAGCACTGGGGCCCTGTGTGACAGGGTCCCAGTGACACATACATATAGGCCACAACCCTATGAGCACTGGGGTCCTGACCAGCAGGATCCCAGTGACACATAACAAACATACTGAAAACATAGTGTTTTCACTATGAGCACTGAGGCCTGGTTATCAGGATCCCAGTGAGACAGTGAAAACAGTGACAAACACCCTGACATACACTCACAAACAGGCCAAAAGTGGGGGTAACAAGGCTAGAAAGAGGCTACTTTCTCACATCAGGCGACACAACCCGTGACAACACGCATTCTTCAACACATGTCTAGGATCAGATGCGCGGTTCGTGGTGCCCCAATGGTGGACCACTACATTGAACAGGATCATCGTCCAGAAGACATCAGATGGTCGATCCTGTATGTAGTTGACAAAATAAAAACAGGCAGTTTGACTGCTTCCGTTCTGGATAGAATGGAAGCTCGCTTGATAGAAAGATTTGGGACGGCTAGGAGGGGTCTAAATGATTTGTCTGAAATGTGGGCCCTAATATAATTGCAACTGGCCTAATACCAGCCTGTTCTGTAGAGTTTTTTCTAGTAGTAGATGTTGGTTGCATTCAGCCCTAGAGATGTATATAATTTTTTGATTAATTTTAGTATTATTTTGATTGTGATTGTTCAATGTTGGAGTTCTTTAATTTATATTTGGTAATTATGAGTTTTTCTAAAAAGTATATATGTTATACTTGGGACAGGTACTGTCAATAATATACGCAGAGGTCTGTTGTGATTGTGTATTTATCATAAGCTCTGTAAGTATTGTAAATATTTATATTACACTTTGGTAGATATTGTGTGGACAGGCACTGTGAATAATATATGCAGAGGTTTGTTTATATTATGTATTTATGATAAGCTCTGTAAGTATTTTTCTTTGGTGTATTTTTGTGTTGGTAGTTTTATTTAATTTTTAAATCCACTTAGTTGTGGTCTTGGTAGTTTTTGTATTGTCAATAATATGTCAACAGGTTGTGTTAATTTAAAGCCTGCTATGTGCCATGTAAAAATGTGGTGGAAAACATGCTCCTTCAATAGTGAGCAGACATAATAATGGAGTGTATTTGTCTCATCATGTGTATCTAAGAGAGACATCCAAAGCCACTTTCCATGAGGACTGTATTACCAGTCAACGAGCCATTGTTACCATGACAAATTTATGACACACATGTAAAATGTACAGAGGGGCAGGGACAGTTGTTAGCCCTCATGTTGTTACAGTTTCTTTATTTGATGTGGCACAGCTATGATGAGTTGCACCAACCATACAGATATGAACCCATGTGCATACCTTTGGCCAGCCATCCCTAATCGAAATGTGGCACAACAAACTCCAAATACCAGTCGAAGATGTTAGCTGAGCGCAGCTAGAACTTGTTCCCTATGTGGTCAAATCCAGATCAGACATGTATCTGAAATGAAGGAGGGACACAATAATCCCTAAGATTTTTGGAATTTCCATGATCGGTTTCTTACACACTCACCAGACACACATGAGACATATGTTCGGGCCACATTGCTATCATCAATTGACGTGAAACCTGCACTCATTTTCAGCCTCATGTAGTGTTTCAAAAGTCAGACTAGCTGTTGCGTCAACAAATGATGGTAATTATTTGGAAATTTCTATACCTCACAGGCAACTGTGGCTCATATCTATATATAATTGGCTCCTGATTTCTGTTGCTGTTTGACACAAAGTTGGCACTAATTTACATAATGCAAATGTATTCAGTAAGTTTGCAGAGCTCTTGCTTCCTAGCAGCTAGCAATTGTGGTCCTTAACAAAGTAGAAATATGACCCTGTATGTTTCAATAGCATTCCACACACTCAACAACATTGCCGGCAGATATTTTAAAAATCAGCTGATGTCACTACAGATCATTTAAACGTGCACAATTACATGATTTGTACTCACCAACAGGGCCACCAATCACAATCCCCAGGTGGTCCAGCAGATCTTGCTCCCTGGAGAAAAGGTCAGCCCAGAGGTGCTTCAGCTGGTGGTCGTTTCTTGGTCTCCTATAAATCCGTTTGCCCACCTGAGCCTCAGTGCCTTAGTGTGATACCCCTGTATCACCCGCCCACCTGCCTCACTCATTAGGGGTAGGAAATGGCACACCAGCCATATAAATCCACCCAGCTCCTCCTCTCCCATCTTGCCAAGACAAGGCCTACCCAACATCTTTGCAGCAACAGAGAAATACGGGATAAAGGGGAATAGGGGGAAAGTAGAACAGGAAAAACTTCAAATAAACAACTAACACAGCCCAACTATACCCAAACTAACACTACCCACAACAGACTCCCAACAAAACAAAGACAATACTTTACAACACAAATGAGCACAAAAAACACTCAGACAGGATACTACAACAAGTTTTTATTCACAAAAAGACAATAAAAAGACCACACAGGAGACAAAAGCACAATTTGAACAGACAAAACTCTGAACACAGTAACACAGTCAGGAAGTATCACAGACTGCATAGTGAAAGTGAACGTACACCCACTGTACATAATCTGTAAGCAGGATATCCTATTACATCACTTCCTGCCTAAAATGGCAGACGTTTTTATCATCATGCGTCAAAATATTTTGACGCATACAATCTGCGCATCATTTTTTTCGACACACAGGAGTAGATTTGAGCCTGCATCCATATGTTTGGAAATAGTTTTACACTTAACCAATTTTCTGAGGTACAGTGTGGAAGATACAGCTCAGGGGCAATGGTTATTTCAAGGCATGATGTGTCGTTTTTCGGCCATAAGCATCATTATTTGACGCTTGTGCGTCATTTTTTTATGCGTATTTGTAAAGATTTCAGGCATTAACTGGGTTTGGGTCATGTTACCATTTTAATGTTATATTACAGCTGTGACAATACTGAGATAGGCTGATTGCACCCACTTTGGTCATGACGGTGTATGGGCACATGTGAAACATCATACTACTGCGGACCATGATCCGCTACTTCATGTACAGGATTTTCACTCTTGACTGATGCACTAGATGGCCAAACGTGTGGCCTACATATCTGTATTGTACAAATTGGGCTTGTTTGGCATCAGGAGAGGATAGCAAGGTGACGCACATAAGTACAATACCTCAATGCCTATGGCTCAATTTGTGTGCATTGGATACTAATATTGTTGTTGACCCACTGTGTGAGCATCACAAGATGCATCATTTCAAATATGCTTGTATGAATGTGGAGTCAATGTGTTCAACCCTCAGATGCAAGTCAGTGTGGAAATGAGAGAGGACATGTGTTAGTCATACTTGCAGCAACAGCTGCTGTGTGCACTTTCTAGTTTTTGGGTAACGTAAACACCACAAATTACAAAGCATGCACCGGATAGATAGCAGATGCTTGTTCATGTCAATGGTCCAAAACTTGCCCATCACATGTCCTGGAAATTTGGATACTGCTTCCTAGGCACTTGTTGGTGAACCCACCATGAGTCAGGCACATGTACAGACTAAGTGGGTACCGTGTTATTGACACGGAAAGCCAAAGGTGAACCACAATTGTAATATCACGCCACAGTTGTGGTCATATGACTGAGCCACAACTCTCCTGTGGCAGTGGTGGACCAGCAGACCAAGCAGCACGTGGCCACATATTTCCAGTGATCAATTGCACAGAGGTGTCTGGTTCATGTGTGTGGTCAAATGTTGATCCTGTATATTTTTAGGAGTCTATGTCTATGTCATAGTTACGTCCAGGTCTAGTCATGAGTCAGTGGTGGCTATTCCTGTATCTCCTGAGTATCCTTCTGAGATCAATGGAAGTAAAGCCAATGAGGATATAAGAACCTACATGGGGATGGTCCCACCCTGTCACTGCAGACGTGTTATGAGACTGTCAACAGGGCAACCTTGGTGTGCTGAGTGAGATCATATCTCAGGAGTCTTGTACCAGCAGGTGTCATTACAACATTTGTACACAGGTTGGCCTGTAAAGTTCCCACTGCATCTGGGAACAACGCAGCCCATCAATATGTTGTGAGCAATCTGATTCAGCGTGTGAACTGTCAGGGTCCTAACATGTGTGGACTTTTCATGCACATTATCTGACGTTGATGGTTCTGCTGGAGGCACCATACCCAATCCCTGCATACAGCCATGGTACACTGTCATACTTTGTCGCTCATGCAAACATGAGACCCATACAAGGGATAGGCCATGATTTGGGTATTTGGAGACAAGTTCCCAATTATGGTACGATAAATAAGCAGATTATGCTAAGTAACTTATTTGAGTATGCATTGAAGAACTACCTGACAAAATACCCCCAGAGGAATGTGAGGGTTGGGAAAGCAAGTATGATACATATGTAGCCACAAGGAACCTTTAGGGTAACGCACAGACAGGTGCCAGTCAGGCTGACAGGATGCAGGATCAATCAGGATCCAACAATTTAACAAGGCAAATACACAGTGGTCAGACTGAGACTGGTCAAAGGTGGAACAACACTGTGGAAACTGAAAACTGTGTTTCTCCTGTGTGTTGGAACATAACACATTAACCCAAGGGCTGTATTACACAGCAGATTTTTACGGCAATGCATAACAGTGTTATAGATAAAACGGCAGCTTCTATGCTGTTCCAGGCAGCTGCAAGGGCAGTGCATGTTCAAATGGCTGGTTTCCATGGAGGTGCTCACAGGTGTGTGCAGCTTCAGTCTCTCACAAGTCCTGTAGGTGAGATTCAAGTTCAAAGGGCCAACAGTACCTTTCACATGGGAAGCAATGTACAGGTGATTACAGGTCCTACAGACTACAAGGAAGTGAATTATTTGACCTGACGTCCATGCAGACAGAAGTAAAATGACTATGGCATACCATACTAAAGAGGGAAGCACACTGGATTCACATTATGAGTCTGGGTATGTGTAGAGGAGGGATTAACTGGGTACCCATATTCCCATTCCAGGGACCTCTGAAGAAGGGTAGGCTGAGACAGGGAACATGGGTGTGGCTGGACTTAGGACATGGGCTGCCATGTGCAGGGGATGTCTTGTGAGTAATGCTAGTCATACCTGGGGCACTTGTGCTATCAATTTGCTGCTTATATGGAAATCTTGTCACACATAGTCATTGCAAAGATAGGTGATGTAAGACTTACTGCTGTCAAGGGTCTGGTCATACCTTCTTGTCACCAATGCAAAAGCACATCCACTGCCTCATGTATGAGGCGTTTTTTTCCCTTCTTGACTGATAGAGTCTTAGTTGTGTGCCATATGCTGCGATGAACCATGTTGCCAACATGTATGTGTGAAATAGGTGTGGTCCTCTGCTATTGCCATTCAAAGGTGAAATGTACAGGATATATGTCATTTACAGTGGTTGTGAATGTGACTATTGAATTATACGCATCACAATTGCTTTGGAAATGTCTGTGTCCTGATCGGTATATCAGCAATGCTCCATGAGGCTACACTCTTATTCTGATAGTTAGATATAAAGGTGAGCAACAATGATTACCAGACCATGATATTGTGATTATTATAGGTGTTTATTTACATATGTTGATACAGTGGTGATGTTGAGTTGTTTCAAAAGAAATTGTTGACAATATGTTGGCGCCTACGCAATCCAGCATGTGTGTTTGGTCGGTCCCCCTCATCTTGCAGGCCAGCATCCTCCTCTTCAGGCATTTGTGGTTCTGGTTCTAATAGGGGAATGTTCCTTTGTACACAAATGTTGTGCAAGATGGCACATGTTAAATGATCTTGCAGACCATTTCTGGTGAGTATAGGAGGCTGCCACCAGTGATGTCGAGGGACCTGAATCTCAACTTCAGGATGCCAAAGGTCCTCTTGACTATGGTGCGTGTCCTTCTATGTGCCTCATTGTAGGCACGCTCTGCTGCAGTGCTTGGGTTGCCAAATGGTGTCATAATTCATGGATGGATTCCATACCCCTGATCAGCTGAAAAAGAAAATAATTGAGATCATGTTGATGTAGCTTGCCCCATTGATATCACCTTGCATGGCAGTAGTTGTCTTGTGTTGTCTGTGACTCTTTTGTGTTATTGTGTTGATTCCTAGGCTTCTAGGATGTACCATCAGCATTGGGTTGTTTCCTTGGCTGAACAAGTGTTTGGCTGCTGACCGGTTGTCAGCAGTATATTTCGGGAGTTGCAGTGCAGTGTACTCCCTAGCATTGTGACTTGTGATACAGGTGTTCCTGTGTCTTCACTGGGGGTGAGATGATAGTTCCATACACAGATTAAATTTGACAGTGGTGGTAACACGTTAGCATCTATGTACCCTGGACATCCCATACCTTTAGACATATGCAATGGATGAATTTAAACATCAGTGAGACGCTTACATTTTGCAAGGTGACAATTAGCCAAACCTCTCCATACGTTGTGATGATTGACATCTTAACATTTGACTGTACACTAATTTCACATGTGTGAGAGGTTCACTGCAGACCTATCAAACATGCCTAGCGGTGTCACAACCTCAGTGTGTTCCTGTTCACATGTCGCTGTCTTGGTGTATGTGTTGTTTGTCTTAGAGGGTTGCTGTGCAGTGTGTATAAGAGTGGTTTTCTTTTGTACTTACCAATAAGTATCGTCCATCCTGGAAGTGTTGATTGATGGTACAGTGATGGAAGATGAATGAATCATGTACACTCCCAGGATACTTTGCCACTATGTTGGTGATCAATCCCTGGTGATCCACAATGGCCTGCACATTGATAGAGTGTGTGTGCTTCCTGTTGCGGTAGAGATGTTCAGTTGCAGCAGGTGGCACAAGGCGTACATGTGTGCAGTTAATGGCACCAAGGACGTGTGGGAATCCATTAATGAGTTAAAACCCCTGTTTTGTTTCCTGCTGCTTCTGCTGTGTGTTTGGGAAGCAGATGTCGCGGAGTGTGAGTCTGATGATGGCATCCAATACCTTGGGCAGGAAGGTGGAGAATGATGGCTGTGAGATCCCAGCAACCAGGGCGCCAGTGGTTTGAAAGGAGCCACTTGCCAACATGTATAGTACAGGTAGCAGCTTGGTTTCTGGTGGGATGGTGCGGGGTGTCTGCAAGCTGGGTGTCAACTGTAGTTCAATGTTGGGCAGCAGCTGCTGAATGGCTTGCCAGTTCAACCTGTACCTCTGGATGATGTCATGTTCCCTGAGGCCATGAAGGGTTGTCCTGGTGCGGAATATCCTCTCCTGCCTTCTGCGTTGTCTTTGGGGATCTGTGTGCATGCTGGATGAGAAGCACCTCCATGTCTTCCTTTTGCTGCTCTGCTGTTGGTTCTGTGTGTTTTGATTAAATACAGGTGTGTTTGCCCCATTTAAACGCCTGCCCTGACCCAGGCGTTAATTTTGTATGCGAATCGGGCTGTGCGTCATTTTCCAACTCCGCCTCCCGGCCGTGCTGGATTTTTACGCTGTAGCATAAATACGACGCACGGGTGTTTGTGTCATTTTTAGGATGGGAACGCCTACCTTGCATATCATTAACGCAAGGCAGTTTCCCACATCCAGAAAATGACACACCCAGTGGCATTTTGACGTCCGTGGGCTCGGACGTTAAAGTTTAAATATGGTGCAAGGTTTGCGCCAAATGTGCGTCACATTCGGCGCAGACGGAGTATAAATATGCCCCTAAGTGCTTCACAACAGCAGTTTTGGTAACAATTGAGATTAGTTAATTTAAAACTAATTACAGGTCATATCACTACCTAACGGAAGCCAATATTTCCTTTGATTGACGTTATTTTGGGTTTGCTGTTCAATTCAGGCTCTCAAACCTGAGATGTGCAATTTTCTCCCTGACTAGTTTGCAAATCAGTATGCAATTTGTGGTCCAACCTGTGTTCTAAGTTATATCACACACTGTCCTTTCAAAAAGCATAGCACAATTACCTGCCTATTGAATATGAATTAAGCAAATCACAATTTGCGCCCCCTTTTTGATAAGCAGCAAATGCAGGTGTGGAATCATGTAAGGGACAGCAGACTTCTGTTTTGCATTTGCATTTCCATATGGAGATCATTCTTTTGAATTCACTCAATGTCCAGTTAAGGCACTGGTGGAGAACAAAAATACATTTCCCGTTTGGGAAAACATCTGAAAGAACGAACAGCGGCTCCCCTGGACCTCTGTCTGCTTCCTTGTGGTCAAAATCACGATTACCAAAGATGATCTTCCACGGAAACTACCCTCTTTGGGGTGTTGCTATCTGAACCGTGGTTTGCAACCACAGTTGAAGTTATAAACCACTGGTACGTTCCTCTATGAATCGCAGTGCCCTTTCATTCCCATTGATATTTTCAATTTGGACACGATTGCAAAACCCCTTTTATGAGTCAGAAACACTTTTCCAACTCATAAAAGAGATTTTGTAAACAGTAAACATTTATTTTCCAGGCACATTACTTGTAACTTTGCAACTTGCAGGCTTTGTGGCTGCAAAATACCTTCCTACTCCAGGCCCTTTTTGTGTCTTCGATTTCGTATCTCGTAAGATGATTCACTTCCTAAATGCCTCTGTATGCCTTCACTTTCATCCGGAAATCTAAAGTGAAGTTACATTATTTTCTAACATATACTCATAATGACATAGAAACCGGCCAAAAGACACATGATAAAATCTTATAGTGTAAACAAGAATCTCGCAGCATAAGCACAAGTCTACAAGATGGTTCAATTTATTTTCTATTTGCCATTCTTAAATAACATGGTAGCGTGGTTAAAATTAACTTGAGTAATGTCGTGAGGGAACTTGCTTTATGGGGAAAGGTCCACTACTTCTCCCAGCAACTCATTGAACTGGGCATTCCCTTGTGAAATGGCCTGGCATCCTTTCTGTGGCTGTCAAATCGGAACAGATCTATCAGGTGGACTGTGAGTGACATGTACTAGGACGGGGAAGCTGTCGTGCACCAGATCACAGGCTCTTACAGGCCCAAAAGAGGCAGACGCTCTTGATTCCTCATGTGAACACAGAGAGCAGCCAAGTTGGGTGTTCATGCAGTCCTGCTAAGTCGAACAGGATCCCCTGTGGGCCAGGAAGTGATTAATGCAAAAGATGATAGCAAAAGCTATATAGGACAGTATACAGAGCAAGAGATGCTTCGTCCAAGACCTGTGAATAACCATGAGCCATGCTCTTGAAGTTCAAGTACCTATGCAGTGAGAAGATAAGCAACTATAGGAGGTATTGGAGTCCTGGCAATATTTCCCGGGGCTACGCAACAACAAGTCTTGCATTCAGGATGAATGAGGGTTGATAAAGCGAGCGCCGAGGACAGTAAAAAATCACAGGCGGACAGACAATGTATTAATCATCCGTTGGAAATATTCATATGATCTTTTAAATACAAATATTTGTACAAAATATTGGTACAAAAATTAACAATCTGCTTCTTATGCTCAAAAGAGATGAAAACAGTTACAGGACAATTTTGAACCGCCAGCTGTAAACACTTACACTTACATTAACTTAGACTAACTATAAACAGGATGAAAAACAGAGTTACAAGAGTAAAAAAAAAAACTGTAAACATATGTGCTTATTATGATCAAACTTCAACTGTCTCAGAATAAGTAAACCAGGAAATGGTATCAAAAAATTATAAAAGTGCTAATATTGTATGCTTCAAACAACCACAAATTATGTGGAAGTGGTCTTCTACTTTTTGCATACCATATGACATAAAATAACGTTTTGTATTATATATTGCTTAAGTATGTATGTGTGTGTGCGCGCGTGTGCTCACACGCGTGAGTAAGAGAGAGAGATTTGGATTTCAATATATCCAGAAGCTTAAAATAGATACAATTAAACACATTGTAGCCCTGATTTATAAAAGGCTTGTTGGAGTGGAGTGATTTTCTTGAATTTTATAGGGAGAAGGAAAATTCCTGCACTCCAGTATGGAAAAGTGATTGGAACACCTCTAAAGTGATTGGGACCGTGAAAGAAGGGGTTTCATTTCAGGAACAATAATTTATTTATAGAGGTAAAAATGTGCTACAATGAATGGCATTTCTCAATGCACAATTATACAACCCATATAATTATGCATGCAGACATTTTTCTGCATTCTCAGAAATAGGAAAATACAAAGGTGCTCTTTTGGAAAGTGGATTATTGGTAAGGGCAGGTAAGTACCTACACTAAGCAATAGGCCACTATCACCCACTTAGTTCCAGTTAGGTCTCAATAAATTAAACCCAGCTCAACCCTTGGTAGCTTGGCAACGAGCGGCAAGGCTTAATTTAGAAGACAAATGTGTAAAGCATTAAAAAATCACAAAACAGTAAATAAGTAAAACACAAAACACAATAAAAATCCAACACCAACATATAAAAATAGATTTTATTTTTATCTTTAAAATGACACCAAAAGGAATAAAATCAGAGAAGAGGAACCTGATATATGAATTTCTAAAGAATTAGGCCCTCATTGTAACCCTGGCGCTGGGTGATAAAGTGGCAGTAATACCGCCAACAGGCATGCGGTAATTACTGCCAAATTATGACCATGGCGGTCATATCTCCGATAGACAGTGTAGGAGGCTGGCCTGGCTTGTAGTGGGTACCAATGGTACTTACACCTTGTGTCAGATCCAGTTATCCCTTATTAGTAGATTAGTAGTGTTCTAGCAGCTTAGGCTGATAGAGGTAGCTATAGCAGAGCAGCCAAGGCTGAATTGGGAGACATTCAAAGCTCCTACTACACCACTTATATCATATAGGTACCATATCATAAGAAAGACAATACTCAGGGTTACAAAAAATTAAGGTACTTTATTTTAGTGACAATGTGCCAAAAAATATCTCACGGGATATACTCCCTTAGGAGGTAAGTAAAATACACAAAATATACACACAAACCAAAATCAAGTAAGTAAAACAGTAGTGCAAACACTGTAGAATACAATAGGATGCAATAGGCCTAGGGGCAACACAAACCATATACTAAGAAAGTGTAATGCGAACCACGAATGGACCCCTAGGCTAGAGTAGTGTGTAGAGGGTCACTGGGAGTGTAAGAAATCACTAAGGGTGTCACAGATACCCCACCCCAAGACCCTGGAAGGTAGGAATAAAGTACTACTATTTCCCCAGAAACACACTGAAGTCATGATAAGGGATTTTGCAAAGACCAAAACAGATTGCAAAGCACTGAAGACGGATTCCTGGACCTGAGGACCTGCAAAGGAAGGGGACCAAGTTCAAGAGTTGCGAAAGTGTCCGGGGGGCAGGAGCCTACTAAACCCTGGATGAAGTTGCAAAATGGCTGCCTCTGGATGGAAGAAGCTGAAGATTCTGCAACAACGAAAGGTGCTAGGAACTTCTCCTTTGTGCAGAAGATGTAACACGGTGTGCTGGATGACGCAGAGTTGTTACCTTGGCAAAATACCACAAACAAGCCTTGCTAGCTGCAAGAGCCACGGTTATAGGAAAAGGGTGCTGCCCAGGCCCAGGAAGGACCAGGATTTTGCCATTTGAGAGAGGAGACAGAGGGGGCCCTCAGCAATGTAGAGAGCCCATGCACAAGCAGGAAGCACTGGCTGAAGTCTTTGATCACGGGCTCAAGAAGTCTGAACATGGAGGACTTCTCAACACTGCTGAAGGAGGTCCCACGACACCGGAGATCAACTCAGGGAGCTGAGCATCGCAGGATGGAGTTCTGGGGACCTAGGCTCAGCTGTGCATGCAGGATTTCATAGAAATGTGCAGAGAAGCCCTTGTAGCTGCAGTTCACACGGTCCACAGGATTACTGTCTGGAGAGGGGAGGCAGGGACTTAGCTCCTCCAAATTTGGACAGTCGGACCACTGGACAGTCTGGGTCACTTGGGCCCACCACCTGTGTTCCAGGGGCCACGCTCGTCAGAATGAGAGAGGGGTCCCAGAGTACCGGTGAAGCTGAAGTTTAGTGCCTGCTGAAGCAGGGGGAAGATTCCATCGACCCACAGGAGATTCCTTTGTGGCTTCCAGTGCAGGGTGAGGGCAGGCAGGCCCCAGAGCATGTGCCACCTGGAAACAGTCGAGAAAGCCGGCAGGATTAGGCGCTACAATGTCGCTGGTAATCTTCTGTCTACTTTGTTGCAGTTTTGCAGGCGTCCTGGAACAGTCAGCGGTCGATCCTTGGCAGAAGTCGAAGAGAGAGGTGCAGAGGAACTCTGGTGAATTCTTGAAAGTCATTATCTGAGGAAAAGCCCACTGGAGAGACCCTAAATAGCCCTCAGATGAGTATTGGCCACTTAGTCAGGTAAGTACCTATCAGGAGGGGTCTCTGATGTCACCTGCTGGCACTGGCCACTCAGAGGCCTCCTGAGTGCCCTCACACCTCTGAAAACAAGGTGGCAGAGGTCTGGGACACACTGGAGGAGCTCTGGGCACCACCCCCGGGTTGGTGATGGACAGGGAGTGGTCACTCCCCTTTCCTTTGTCCAGTTTCACACCAGAGCAGAGACTGGGGGTTTCCTAAACCGGTGTAGACTGGCTTATGCAAGGAGGGCACCATCTGTGCCATTCAAAGCATTTCTAGAGGCTGGGAGAGGCTACACCTCACCCAGCCTTTAACACCTATATCCAAAAGTAGAGGCTGTAACACCCTCTCTCCGAGGAAATTCTTTGTTCTGCCTTCCTGGGACTGGGCTGCCCGACCCCAGGAGAGCAGAACCCTGTCTGTGGGGCGGCAGCAGTGGTAGCTGTAGAGAAAACCCCAGAGAGCAGGTTTGGCAGTAGCCGCGGTCCATAGTGGAGCCCCGGGGATGCATGGAATTGGCTCCCCAATACCAGATTTGGCATGGGGGGACAATTCCATGATCTTAGACATGTTACATGGCCATATTCGGAGGTACCATTGTGAAGCTATGTATTGATCTATATGTAGTACACACGTGTAATGGTGTCCCCGCGCTCACAAAGTCTGGGGAAATGGCCCTGAACTATGTGTGGGCACCTTTGCTAGTGCAAGGGTGCCCTCACACTCAGTAACTTTGCACCTAACCTTCAGCAAGTGAAGGTTAGACATAAAGGTGACTTATAAGTTACTTAATTGCAGTGAAAAATGGCTGTGAAATAACGTGGACGTTATTTCACTCAGGCTGCAGTGGCAGTCCTGTGTAAAGGTTTGTCTGAGCTCCCTCTGGGTGGCAAAATAAATGCTGCAGCCCATAGGGATCTCCTGGAACCCCAATAGCCTGGGTACCTAGGTACCAAATACTAGGGAATTGTAAGGGTGTTCCAGTGTGCCAATTGAAATTGTTAAAGTGGTCACTTGCCTAAATTGACAAATTTAAAGGCAGAGAGAGCATAAACACTGAGGATCTGCTTAGCAGAGCTTCAGTGACACAGTTAGTCACTACACAGGATACACATTCAGGCCACAAACTATGAGCACTGGTGTCCTGACTAGCGGGATCCCAGTGAGACACGCAAAAACAAACTTACATACATGTCAAAATGGGGGTAACATGCCAGGCAAGATAGTACTTTCCTACAGATAGCCAATGTACCACACCGACAACCAGGGCGGAAACAACAGTTACCATGGCTGTAGCTGCCTGCAGCCAGGGTGAAAACCAAGTACCAACCACCATATTTTGGCACACAAATCTGCCACCTTTTCTGGGACGGTACCAATGCCATCAAAAGCCTGGCAGAAACAGAATACAAAAGTCAAAGGACTCACCATTGGAGACACAGGGAAGGACCACACCGCCATGGAACCCGAACTGCATGTCTTTCCGATGATCTTCTACTTTATGCTCCACCTAGAACACCAATGCCCGCAAAGATGACGATGTTGAGTACAGCCACCTAGCACACAAGGGAGGGTGGGAGGAAAAAGAGAGTGACACACACACTCACCACATACACCCAACATACATATACCATACACACAACCATATGCATTACAAAAACAATTTGACCACGAAAATCAGCAGAATATTGCAAGGACAACAGGAATTGACAAAAGGGATTGTAATCAGTCCAACAATAAAATCAATAATCCGATTTAGCCATGAAACAGATATGTATACTTGTATAAAAAAGGGACACTGCCCAGTTTATAGTTCAAAGGGCCCACATGGCCACAGGGCATAGTCCAAGGTCCCACTCGAATCCTGCAACAATCCGGATAGAGACACTGCAGGGGCATCAGTTTTCAAATAGGCAGGTACCTCAGGGGAAGGGGGAGCACCTCAGCCGGATGGGGGAACAAGCCCACCGGTTCTGGAGGGTGCAATATGCCCATTGCTCTTTGTCCTAGGGAGTGCAAGGCCACAGTCTCTGGAGTGGGCGAATTTCCACTGGTTCTGGAGGGGGCAACATGCCCATTGCTCTTTGTCCTGGGGAGTGCAAGGCTACAGTCTCTGGAGTGGGTGAATACCCCACTGCTACTGGTGGGGGCAGGCTGCACACCAGCCCTTGGAGGCTGGACTATATGGCGTCTGCCGGCGGTGATGGTTGCACTGTGGTGGTGGTTGTGGTAGGCTCCTGCTCAGCCGCGGCACTCTCTGATGGCTGCACTGTGGTGGTGGTTGGGGAAGGTTCCTGCTCAACCCCTGCACTCTCTGATGGCTGCACAACCACGGCTGGCAGTGGGGGCCCTGTGACAGCTGGTGGTGGTGGTGGTGTTTGGCTGGCACCTTCCACTGGAGTAGATTGCCTCTTCTCCTCCTGGTCATGGCTTGGGGATCCCTTACCCTTCCTGGCAGTGGTGGATGGGTTCTTCCCCCGTCTGCCTGCTGGTGCAGGCTCCTTCCCCTTCTTTCCAGCTGGTGCAGGCTCCTTCTACTTGTTTCCAGCTGGTGCAGGCTCCTTCCACTTGTTTCCAGCTGGTGCAGGCTCCTTCCCCTTCCTAGAAAACAGTTAAGAGGCACTCATCAGAGTAAACACTTGTATAACAATGAGTCCAAAGAAATATATCTGTTGAAGTCACTACAATTGTCCTTTAAGCAAAAAACACCATGTTATGTGTCTTTAGAATGGTGTAAGATACAAAAATAATTGAAGAGGCGAAACAGTCTCCAATATGGTTCCAAAATTCTTGATCTTTAATGTTGATGTCCAAGTTCAATCCAGTCAGTTACTCAGCAATACTGCCATGAATCATAATCTTGATATTTCTTTGCTCCAATCAGACCCCACAGCCAAAACGTGTTTCGTCCAGTGGAAACCCCATCGACTTCATCAGGGATGACATTTTACCAAATATATTCCATGTAAGCAAATTTGGACAATCTTCAAGTACCAAAAACTATTTTATGGGCCCGTCACCATACCAAAAACGTGGGATGGATAAATGTGAAATTATGGTGAAGCAAGTGCTATAGAATTGTTATAAAACACAAACTGTGGTGTACATGCCTGTGACACTATCACTTAACGTGGACTTAAGCTGGATAGTTCCCAACAGAAACCTACTATTATGGGTGCAAGCATGTCTCTAATAGTTATTTTATAAAGAGACTAAGAAATGTATTGCTAGAAAGGAACACTATGGAATAGCACATGCCCCCAATGGCAGAAGTCCCTAGGTATCAGACAAGAATCAGAGAGTGGATATAACGAGAGATTTGAATATGTACTCTGCCAGTAATCATGCAGACTGACAATACTGTGAAAGGTGCAGGTTCCTTCCTCTTCAGTATTGTTGGTCTGGAATCCCTATCACCACGAGTAGGTGGTGCTACCACTGGGCCCGTGGACTGTTTGGCTGAGGTGATCGGCTGGGTCCTTGCTACCCTGCCCATACATGCAGGACGGGGAAGGAGTAGGGAAGAGTCAGTCATGGAAAGGAAAAGATTTTTAGGTACGTTGGGGCGGGAAGAGGGAGGAGTAATGGGAGTGGAGGATGAGGGAGTGGTTGTTGGAGGTGTTTGTCTGCTGGATGTGGGTGCAGGTGCATGGGCTGTATGCTGTTGTGAGTTGGATGGCTGTTGGGTGTCTGAGTGCTTGCATTTATGTCCTGGGGGGACAGACACAGTGGGAGAGGACACAGGGGATGCATGCATGGATGTTGTGGAGGTGTCTGCCAGTGAGGTGTGTTCTGCTTGGTGTGGTGATGATGCTGGTAATGGATATTGATGTAGTGCATGCAGGTATGAGTGTAGACGTAACTGGGTGGGAGGTGGATGAGGAGGAGGATTGGGAGACAGTGGAGATAGTGGATGTTGTTGTGTCTGCAACTGAATGGTGTTTGTGTGAGTGCCTGTGGAATGAAGTGTGGTGCTTGTGTTTGCCTGTGACACTCTTGGGTGTTGTCTTGTATGCATGGTTGTCTGGCTGTGTGCTTGGGATGGGTTGGGGTTGAGGAGAATGGGACTGGGAAGTGATAGTTGGAGGGGGGATGGTTGAAACAGGGACAATGGCTGCCATCAGAGAGGGGGCCAGAGCCTGAATCGATCTCTGTTGGGCCGCCAATCCACCGTGAATGCCCAACAGTAATTCATTTGTTTGCTGCATCTGGGCTGCCATCTCCTGGATGGCAGTCATAATGGTTGTTTACCCTACAGAGATAAATCTCAGGAGGTCAATAGCCTCCTCACTCAGGGCAGCAGGGCTCACTGGGGCAGGGCCTGAGGTGCTTCGGGCGAAGGAGATGCCCACCCTCCTGAGTGAATGGACAAAAAAACTTGCTGAGGGGCTATTGGGAGGGCAGTGCTGGTATGGGGGTGGCAGTTATACCTGCAGCTGGGGTGGTCACAGACGTGTCTGCCACCACCAGGGAGCTCTCTTCGGAGGAGGTATCAGAGTCTGTGTTGTCCCCTCTAGTGTCTGCCGTGGTGCTCCCCTCGCCCTCCGTCCCACTGGTGCCCTCAGCATCAGTCGACTCTGCCTCCAGGGTCCTGTGGGATGCAGCTCCCTCCATTGCTGGTGCTTCTGCTCCTCCACCAGATGATGCAAATGCACATAAGGACAGGATGACAAAACAAGAAAGGGGGAGATAGACAAAGGATAAACAGGGTCAGTGACTGCACCAACACCACCTTTGGTATACACGGCATCCTTACACACAGGGAAAAGGCCTACGCACTATGCATGACACTAACAGTGAAATGGATAGTCACCAAGGAATGAGGAGAGACACACACCACCAACTGCATCACACCTGGTACCCACGCAGCCCTGCCCAGGAGTGAATACTAGCAAGGTAGGTAAGTTGTATTTCACACTCAAACCCTTAGCAATCAGAGGACCTACTCTGCTATGTCTGGCCTGACCTAGGGGCACCCAAGGACACACAACCACCACCCGGATACCACCCCACCAGCCGTAAGTTGTAATGATAGCCGTTGTACTCACCCCCTTGTGGCTGCTGTGATGCCCTCAAGCGCCCATCCAGCTCAGGGTAGGCCACCACCAGTATGCTGGCCATCAGGGGGTCAGGGTCCAATGGTCACCCCTTCCTCGTTGGGAGGCCATCCCCAACTGGGTCTCTGCGCTCTTCTGTGCCCAGTGCCTCAGGTCCTCCCACAATTTGCAACAGTGGGTGCTCTGCCTGCCATAGACCCCTAGGGTCCGCAACTCCTTGGCGATGCCACTCCATATTCCCTTCTTGTTATGGGTGCTGACCTGCAGGGGCATCACAGACAGGAGAACACCATTGGACAAACAGTCCAGCCTGTCACACAAATGGCTCACCTGTTGATCTGGAGTCCCATACACCAGTCCGTATTGGGGTAGGACCCCATCCACCAGTCGCTCCAACTCCTCAGAAGTGAAGGCTGGGGGCCTTTCCCCAGTCACACGGGCCATGGTAGGTTCCAGACACAGGTCACAGCAGCACATGCAGTGTAGGACCTCTCCTATGGAAGATCAGGAAACAAGTGAAGAATCAGATAGAAAATGGCGGTCATGTCCGCGGCGGTGCATACGGTCACTGCCGGCATAGATCACCATTGGCCACTGCACGCCATAGGGCCCAATATTAACCAATGAGGAATTACATGGTGGTTCACGACCGCCTACCGCCATGGCGCACAACGTCAGCAGCAATACCTCACTTCCACCTGTCCCTACACACAGGGCAGGCAGTCGCCATTTCAGGGTGTGTGAACAGGCCTATCGATTATTGCTGCATCACAGGATAAATAGGCACATAGTTCACTAATTACACTATCCCATAACATGTTTGCATGTTGCGGACTGGTGTTGTGGCTCCATTGTTCAGTTTGTGACAGCCTACTCACTCTTGTGTCCTTTAGATACCTACTGCTGCGGATGAATAGGAGATGGAGACATACCCCTGTGTACAGACCCCTGGTGGACTTGGCTACACTTGAGGACAGGCACATAATACTCACCTATAGACTGTACAGGGCCACAACACAGAGCAGTGTGCCCAATTGGAGCCTGATCTGATATCTGCTCTCCGTCACCCCACTGGGATCCCCCCCCTTCTTGTGCAAGTGCTATCAGTGCTCCATTTCCCGGCAACTGGTTCTTTCCAAGTGACAATAGGCTTGGCAGCAGGAATGTCATAGTCAATGTTCTCAAACGTGCTAATAAGAGTGTTGTTTGCCCTGATAAAACACATGTGCAGCTACATTGCTTTCCCCCAGGTTGAGGATTTGGCCACTGTGAAGGCTGGATTCTATGCAATGGGACATATTCCCAATATAATTATATATAGGATAGTATGTGGCTAAATATTGTCCCTCAAAATTTGCAGGTGACTCTGATTACCCAAACCTTTCATGGCTGCTGACCCCTGTGAGGAATGCCAGGACACGGGCAGAATAACGTTATAATGAGGCATATGGGTGAACCAGAAGGATCATTGAAAGGACCTTTGGCCTCCTGAAGGCCAGGCTCAGGTGCCTCCATCTGACAGGTAGATCCTTGTGCTACTCAGCCACAAAGGTCTGCCAGATATTAGTGGCATTCTGCATGTTGCACAACCTGGCCCTCAGACGCCATGTACCATTTCTGCAGGAGGAGGAGACTGGAGATGCCTCTGTGGCAGCAGTCAACCCTGAGGACAGTGAGGGTGAAGAGGATGAGGATGTGGACAACAGAACGTTGGTGATATGCCAGTACTTTTAATGACACACAGGTGAGACAGTGCTACTTCACATTTCTATGACTATTGGTGTATTCTGTGTGGCATTGCCATGCTGGCATTACCCACTTATTTGCCCTACTTACTGTTACCTCTGGATTTTCATTTTGCAGATGTTGGTGATTTTACACATTCTCCTGGTGTGATCACAACAGCCAGCTACAAGTCATCAATTCTATGCTCATTCTATGTACAGTTCATTTGCAATGGTTGTAGCTGTTTCAATCAATACAATTTTGCAATACATGTAATACCAGTAGTTGAGTTTTATCCAAGGGTGTTTATTGTAGTGCTAAAATATAGAGGGGAAAGTGCAATGGAATGGGTGATGATGGAGGAAAGTCCAGGGTATTGTTCCAGTCTGTTTGTAGCACAGGTGCAGTGTCAATGGGGACATAGAAAGAGGAGCAATGACAGTTCAAGGTGACTGAGTGGGACACAAGGGGGCAATCAGGAGAGTCTCATTTCCTGGTGGTGGTCTTGTCAAGTGTCTCTGGCTTCTGTCTGGTTCACAGGGAACGTTTGTGGGGTGGTTCACCTTCTGCAGGGGAAGGGGTGCTGGTGGCCTGTTGGTCCTGTGGTGGGGCCTCCTTGCCACTAGCAGCAGCAGAAGTGCAGGGCTGTTCAAATGACTGGCTAGGGGTAGGGGCCCGCTGGTGTGACACTGCCTCCCTCATGATGTTGGCCATGTCTGCCAGCACCCCTGCTATGGAGACCAGGGTGATGTTAATGGCCTGCAAGTCCTCCCGGATCCCCTGGTACTGTCCCTCCGGCTGCCGCCTGTTCTCCTGCACGTGGTCTAGGATCTGGCCCATCGTGTCCTGGGAATGCTGATAGGCTCCCAGGATCTCGGAGAATGCCTCCTGGAGAGTCAGTTCCCTGCTCCTGTCCTCCCCCTGGTGCACAGAAGTCCTCCCAGTGTCCCTGTTGCCCTTTGCCTCTGTCCCCTGAATGGTGTGCCAACTGCCACTGACCCCAGGTCCCTGATTGTCTTGTTTACGAGGTGTGGCCTGGGGTCCCTGTACAGGTGGGCACACTGCTGATTGATGTGTCCTGGGGACAGAGGTGTGGGTACACTTGGTGGGTGCTGTGGTGTTGGATTCTGATGGGGTAAGCTCGGTGCTGGTCTGTGACTGGGCTTGGGTGACCGACTGTCCAGTGGTCCCTGATGGGCCAGGTAGATCGTCCAGATCCTGAAGTCCAGAGTTGCTGTCATCACTGTGGGCCTCTTCTGTTGGGGAACTGGATAGTGGTGGCATCTCCTCTCCAGTGACATTGGCTGGGGTACCTATGGGGATGTAAATGATGTATTATGCTTCAGGTGTTTGACAAATGTACTTCTGTAGCTTCCCCTCTATGGTTGTTGTTCCCCTGCCAGCTTTAGCTTGTATATGTTGGTGTATAGTGGTTATGATAGTTTCCCTATGCTGTGCATGCTCTGGTGATGAGTGTGCATGCAGGGCTGGGAGGGGTGTCCATGCATTGATACAGCATGCATGGCTTGGCATTGGGATTAGTGTGATGTGATGGTGGAGTGTGTGGGATGGAGTGGAGTGATGTGAGTGAAGGTGAGGGTGTGTGATGGCATGCAGGTATGTGGGGTGATAATTGTTAAAAGTTGACTTACCAGTGTCCAGTCCTCCTCCAACTCCGGCCAGACCCTCAGGATGCAGTATTGCCAGTACCTGCTCCTCCCATGATGTGAGTTGTCTACTGCCAGTCCTCTGTATAGCGAGCTGTTGTCCTGCTGCAATGGAATGTACCTTCCCCCGTAGGTCGTTCCACCTCTTCCTGATGTCGCCCCTTGTTCTTGGGTGCTGTCCCCCGGCATTAACCCTGTCCACGATTCTCTGCCATAGCTCTATCTTCCTTGCTGTTGATATCTGCTGCACCTGTGGTCCAAAGAGCTGTGGCTCTATCCTGATGATTTCCTCCACCATGAACTTTAACTCCTCCTCAATGAAACAGGGGTGACTTTGTGGTGCCATTGGTGTTATGTGATGTGTGTTGGTGAGGATGTGTTGGGTAATGTGTTGGGGTGTGTGATGTAGAGTGAGTGAGGGGTGTATTGGTGTGAGTGGTGTGTGTGTCTAGTTGTCTCTGTGCTCTTCTCAGTCTCGTGGTGGCAATAGTTGTTGGTAAAGGGTTGTGGGTAATGTGGGTGGGTGTTTTATAGTGGTGTGGGTGTATGGTTGTGGTGTGTGTATAGGTGTCATGCGTGTGTTGTTTGAATTGTCCAATGTGGTGTTGTTTTGTCTGTGGGTGTCCATTGTGAGCATGGCGGTAAGTACCGCCAACAGTTACCGCCGTTGAATGTCCTCTGTGGTGATTTGTGGGTCATAATGTGATGGGCGTTGTTCTGTTGGCGTAATGGTGTGGGTTTTGGGACCGCCAGTTTATCACTGACCTTTTAGGTCTTTCATGAGTCCACAGCTCACCCCAAGGTTCCAGAACCTCTGACACCCTCCTTGAGGGTGCAGACTACAACTCCCTGAATGCACCTGGCACAGACTCCAAATTGGCCACTGGGCAGTGGTCAACTGCTGGTCAGTGTCTTCAGGATCTGAGTCAGGGGAGTCTGGTTGGCAATTTTTCACCTGTAGCAAACAGGGAGTCCCTCCTTGAACCAGTTGAAGCCAGGCAAATTCCTTCTTGTGGTGAAGCTCAAGTGTGCAACTGGTGCAGTCCTTTAGAGTGCAGTGTCCAGGTCAGGGGTCCAGCAGGGCAGTCCTTCTTCTCCTGATGTTCTTCCTTGTAGCGATCTGGTAGGGATCTGAGGTGTGGGTGCAGCTCTACCATATTTATCCTTGCTCCTGGGTGAAAAGCAAGGGCGTCCGGGTTCTCCAATAAGATGTAGGGTCCTTCCACCTGTGATGACCACTTCCTGGAAAGTGTTGCAAAAATCAATCCCAGGGAGCAACATTCTTCAAAAATCCATCATGGCTGAAACTGATTTTTGGAGGATACATCTGGCTGAGCCCAGCCACTGGTGTGGCTAAAACTCTTAAAAACACCCCTTTCCTGCCTGCTCTCTCCTCATCTAATCAAGAGGGCACCTAATTGTTTGAGGTTGCATGATGTGAGGCAGGTACTGGGTTGCTCCAAATGTCCTTACCTTCTTTTAAAGACCAGATTGGTAGCCCTCCTCCTTCCTGCTTCCCCATTTGCTGGGGCAGCTCTCCTCCCCCAGGCACATCCATTGTGTTCAGCCCAGGCCACTTCACACCTCATCTGGCCAGCCTGGCCAGGTTGCCAGAGGCTTGCCAATCAGAGGAGGGCACTACAGAACTGAAGTTGGCAACTTTTTAAGGTTGAGTTAAAAACTCTTTAACTGAACTAGTTATATTAAATCCAACAATTGTAAATTGTGGGATTTATTATAACAATTAATTTGATACCAAACTCTAGGTTTCAGACACTTGAGGACACTTTGTTATTTAAAATAAAGTCTCCCCATTTTAGCATATGGAGGCCATTTACTACAGTGAGGGAAAAACAAATTTGGCTGTTTTACCTCACCAAGGCTTATAAAACTATTTTTATAAGGTCCCTACTTACAGTTACATGGCACCCAACCCTATGGGCACATAGGTTCCACCTTAGGGGTGACTTATATGTAAAAACAAGGTTGTTTAAGACTTTGAAAGTACTTTTAATTCCAAAGTTGAAGTTGCATTGAACTTTAATTTAAAAGCAGCCAGCAAAACAGGCCTGCCTTTCAAATGAACCTGGGCAACTCAGAGTCAGGAAAACACTACCTATGCTGGGGTCCCTAAACCTACATGCCCTACCATATACTAGGGACTTATAGACAGGTTGACATAGCCAATTATAATTGGCCTGATTTGCATACTCATTTTACACAGAGCACAGGCCCTGGGACTGGTTAGCAGTACCCAGGGCACCATCAGAGTCAGGAAAACACCAGCAGAAAGTGAAAAATGGGGACAAAAGGTTAAGGAACCTCCGCAATCAGCCCTGTTTTCTCGCATGCTCCAAATGTAATATTTGAAACCTGTGATTTTGGAAAGATTACAGACTTAGGGGGTGATTTTAACCTTGGCGGACGGCGGAGGCCGTCCGCCAAGGTACCGCCGTGAAATGACCGCACCGCGGTCAAAAGACCGCGGCGGCCATTTAAACATTTCCTCTGGCCCGGCGGGCGCTCTCCGAAAGAGCGCCCGCCGGCCCAGAGGAAATGCCCCTGCAACGAGGACGCCGGCTCAGAATTGAGCCGGCGTAGTTGCAGGGGTGCGACGGGTGCAGTTGCACCCGTCGCGTATTTCAGTGTCTGCAAGGCAGACACTGAAATACTTTGCGGGGCCCTCTTACGGGGCCCCGCGGCACCCCCTACCGCCATCCTGTTCATGGCGGGTTTCCCGCCATGAACAGGATGGCGGTAGGGGCTGTCAGAATCCTCATGGCGGTGGAGCGCGCTCCGCCGCCATGAAGGATTCCCCCGAGCAGCGGTAAGTCGGCGGGAGCCTGCTGACTTGCCGCTTCTGACCGCGGCTGAACCGCCGCGGTCAGAATGCTCGTGGGAGCACCGCCAGCCTGTTGGCGGTGCTCCCGTGCTGGCCGCCAGGGTCAGAATGACCCCCTTAGTCCTCAAAATATTTGTGCATTTCTGAAAGTTGTACATCTTTAACCATATATGGGCAGAGGCCTCCAGGTACAGATTTACTCCTCCTTGGAAAATAAGGCACCGAGTTCTCCTTTAGAATTGAATGTGAATCCCGTGACATATCCTATCAATTACGTGTTTTAAAATCTGTTCATTTCAGAAATGTAAACTGAGAATGATGTCTGTATTTGTACCCAAAAGCCAGAAAACGTGATAAGGACATCCTTGACTGTTATAATATGTTACATTCCTGAATCCCAGGGAAACAATCGTATTATGTAACACGCCGTACAATAAATAAATAGCACTGGATCCTTTAATACCATATGAGCTTATGTCGCAGATCTTCTATGCAGGCAACCCCCTGCTCATTGAATGTATGAGTAGAGGAGCAGATCCTTTATTTGAATTTGTTCTTGACATGAGAGAGATGAGCAATTTTTTACCTGCATCTGATTTGTAAAGTCACAAAGGGGTCGTTTTGTACTTTTCTTTTCAGAAAGCCAAAAAATCATTTATATCAGGGTGAAAAAGGCAAATAGGTTATGGTTAATTAAATATGGCAAATGGATACTGATACATTAATTCAGACAAATACTTCCAAGCCTTTGCCCATTTCTTATCTGTATTCATCTTAATAGCATATAACTGCTCTTTTTATTTAACTCGTTTCATTTTTGTAATCCAGTCTTGCACTGTAGATGCAGAGAAGATCCCCGTAAAATGATCGTTTATTCCTGCGGAATCACACAAACTTTAGCTAGAGCGGAAATATAATAGCAAAATAGTTTAAAAAAACAAACAGTTTAGTGCATGATCCCGCAATATGCCATAAATCCCTGTCGTACGAGCTTTTAAAACAGGTGGGGGTAAATGCTAGGATGGCATTTATGAAGAATTTGCCGTTTCTATCAGGGCGAGCATATAGTAATTAAATTAATGCAGAAAATGTAGAACATTAAAGTAGTTCATAAGGATATTCAGAATGCTCTAGCCACACCTTTTTCGAAATGTTGATACCAAGTTCGTTACCCCATTTAACAAATAGCTATTTCTCATGGTTATAGCCTTTGAGAGTATTTTATCCACTACCAGGGACAGTATCCTGAAATAATCAAAGCCTTCTGTGTAACCACTCGGAGCTGTAAATATAGACAGATGGAGCTTTCTATCTGGTGACATTAAAGATAATACCGTAGTTCATTTTCTGCACACGGTAGCCAAATAACATCCCATGCTGTTCAGCTATTGCCCGCCCAATATTCAGTCATGAATTTGAATTCTGTCTTTTCCCATTTTTTAACCACAGAGGATGCTCACATCCTAAATATTTGCAATATCATTGTAATGCAGCATTGCATAATAACTATATTGAGAAAATTATACAGTTCATTTATTCTTAAAAACAGTGCATGGAATGTTTGATAGCAAGTGTCGTTGTGTACTGTGTGCCTTTTTGGAATGCCGTGAGGTCTGTCAACTCCCCCTACATCATTTCTAAAACAAGAGAGTTTCCGTAGATGTTATCATGCCTTACATTGTTCGGCCAAGTTACTGAAATGTGCCAAAGCGACAAAATAATGTGATCTTAATTTCCGCATGGGTAAGCCCGAATTTCATTCTATGTTTCTAGCTTCACTTGTCATATTTGAGGCCTACTATACTGGCATATAAAGTGCTTTGTCTTGTGAATTAAAGGTATGCCACTTTGAATTAATCGATCTTCATACTCATGTCCAAAGGTTTAGTTCTCCAGTGCCCCGCAATATGCTTTCAATTTAATCGGTAGCATATTACGTGACTAATTGAATAGCAGCGTTTACAATTTTTGTGATTAACCTTACATGTTCCAATCTCAGTGAATGCTTGACAATGTTCAAATACATGCTAAATTGTGTCCTTGTCTAATTTCAAGCAGAGTACCACTTTGTCTACTTGGAGTTTTAGCCTTGCCATCTGCGGTATTTCAGTGTGCAGTGGTAGAACATTTGTCATTATATATGAGAATAGCTCAAGGTTCAATAAACAGAGTGAAAGAGCTGGAGACATAAGACAGTCGTGTTGTATACCTGTCATTATAATTAGTATTATGGACTGCGGAATTGACCAGGATTGAGAGAGACGTATATGTTTATAATAAAATCTAATAATCCTCGTAAAATGACCACATTTTGCGGATATTATAAATAGGACTTCTGGATTTAATAACAAGCAAATTATTCTTTCATATAATTCTTTGTGATCATATGAACATTGGCATGTCTCCTTTCTGATCAACTCTCTGGGGAGTTCTAGGGTCTTTGTCAAGTACGGATACATCTCTTGTATAATTGGTCCAATTTATGTTTTTGTGTTTGTTGCAATCTGTGGGTTTCAGGAGCCCCCCGTTGTTATTTTTGTAACACGGTGAATCCTGACTGCATTTGTCCTATTTCATCTGGTCCAGTCTGCTTTAATATTTGAAGTTGTGCTGCCCTCTGTTCCAAAACCACCACATCCTTCTACTGTATATCTAACTTGGTATTTCACATTAAGGTCGTCGTGGAAACTCTGCAGCAATTCTAAACTTTGGGATTGTTGTTTCAAGAGAAAAACAAAGGATAGTGTTTCCAGGACTCCCCTCCTTCTTGCTGCTTAGTAGCGGGTCTTCGAGGAGACACATAGGGGCATATTTATACTCCGTTTGCGCCGAATTAGCGTCGTTTTTTTCGACGCAAATTCGGCGCAAAAATAACACCATATTTATACTTTGGCGTTAGACGCGTCTAGTGCCAAAGTATGGGCAAATAGCGTCATTTTTTAGCGTGAATGCCTTCCTTGCGTTAATGAGATGCAAGGAAGGCGTTCCCGTCTAAAAAAATGACAGCGACACAAATGCGTGGTATTTATACTCCCGGGCAAAAATCACGCCCGGGAGTGGTCGGGTCAAAAAACCCTGCATTTGCGCCACTTTTTAACGCCTGGGTCAGGGTAGGCGTTAAGGGGCCTGTGGGCTCAAAATGAGCCCACAGGTGCCCTCCCCTGCCCCCAGGGACCCCCCCTGCCACCCTTGCCCACCCCAGGAGGACACCCAAGGATGGAGGGACCCATCCCAGGGACATTCAGGTAAGTTCAGGTAAGTATACATTTTTGTAATTTTTTTTTTTTGGGTGGCATAGGGGGGCCTTATTTGTGCCCCCCTACATGCCACTATGCCCAATGACCATGCCCAGGGGACATAAGTCCCCTGGGCATGGCCATTGGGCAAGGGGGCATGACTCCTGTCTTTACTAAGACAGGAGTCATGTAAATGGCGTCTGGGCGTCGTTAAAAATGGCGCAATCGGGTTAAGACGATTTTTTAGCATCAACCTGACTTGCGCCATTTTAAGACGCCCTAACGCCATTTTTCCCAACGCCGGCGCTGCCTGGTGTACGTGGTTTTTTTCCACGCACACCAGGCAGCGCCGGTCTGCTTGCGCCGGCTAACGCCATTCAATAAATACGGCGCCCGCATGGCGCTTCAGAATGGCGTTAGCTGGCGCAAAATTTTTTGACGCTAAACTGCGTTAGCGCAGTTTAGCGTCAAAAAGTATAAATACGGGCCATAATCTATTTGTGACTTTGCTTAAGGGCTTCACTTATTTGGGTTGAGGTTCTCGACTAAATAATAAAAAATAATTTCCTCGTAGTTGCCTTCTGAGCATTTTTCCAAGATGGCCTTCTTACAGAAACTATGAGACTCCCTTCTCTGTCCTCTAGGCTCCACCGGCAGAGCTTTTCTAAGTTGTCCCCAGTTTCACATATACCTTATTTCTCTTTCTGCTCTCTAATGTTGCACTTAATTTGGCTCATGGACTGTACTTTTCCTCACCAATTATATCACCTCTAACAGAGGCTGCTGCTCCTTTGTAAGTCTCTATTCAACACCGATGACTGCTGAAGGCCATTGCAATTTCCTACTGAACTTTCTCAGACTGACTAGCAGGCCACCCAACAAACTTGGCTTGAGGAGGGGACAATTTGCGTTAGAAAAAAATATGTCTGTGAGAAATTGGGTTATGGGTCAAGGTGGGGTCAACCCCTACTGAAGCAACAACTATAATCATTTATCCAGATTTCAGGACGTTTTGCCCTTGTACAGCCTTTTTAATGGTGTCCATTAGCCTTTCCGCCACTCCATTTACTTGAGACCACATTAGAGTTCCCAGATAATTCATGCAATTCTGAAATTCATTTGCAATAAAATGTGGTAAATTATCTGTTTTCAACACATTTGGTATTCCCCAAGTTATGAATATCTCATCAAGAAAAGGAAGTGCAACTGAAGTAGATGTTGCCAAAATCACTTTTACAATGGGGAAATGAGAATATGTACACGTAGTATTGCTAGTAGATAATGTCTTGAGTCCAATGGTCCATAAAACTCTGCTGCCACATTAGGACATACTGCATTCGATAACTCAGATATGTGTAATTCTTCCATCACCCTTTCCTTGGTAGTACATTGATATAGATGACAAGTGTGGACCACTTCTTGTACTTGACTGCCTAATGTAGGAATCCAAATGTTACCTTTTAAAATGTTTTTTGTAGCAGATACACCTCTGTCACTTTCATGAGCCAAACCAATTACCCTTCTTTGTAGACTTAAAGGACTAATCAATTTATTATCTCTCAGAAGTATTCCAGACGAAGCAACAGATACTTAAGATTGTATGTTCTTGAACACCAAAATATAATGTTTTCCTATTTTAGATTGAAACTGAGTTGTACTATTTATTAATCTCCATCTGTTCTCAAGTATAATTTTCTTAACTTCCTGGATTGTTTCATCATTTTGGGATGATTCAATTAATTCTTTCTCTGAAAGAATTCTTGGCACTGCTGACCAAATTACGAAACATATCTATTTCTCTGTCTCCATCTGCTGTTTTGCCTCCTTTTTAAATGGATGTTTGAACAAATAATCCTCAGGATTATACTCTTTTCCTGGTCTGTGAATAATTTTACAGGTATGACCTAATAATCTCATTCCTCACCTTTAATTCATGGAGGCATTCTTGTTTTTGGGTTTACAAAGATAGAAATGAGCACTTGATGATCTGTTATGATCACAAATGGTTTTCCATCTATGAAGTAATGGTAGTGTTCGCAGGTCAAGCTTTCCTTCCCTGGCTGGGAATATTTTTGTTTCACATCAGATAAGCTTCAGCTAAAATTTGAAACCACATACCTCAGAGTTTCTCTGCTACAATTATGTTGTACTAAAATTGTGCCCAGTCCTACAGGACTGGTATCCCCTATCAATTCTGAACATAAGTCTAGGTCAAAGTACTTCTCAAGAGCTGCAGATGATATTTCTTCTTTTTTTTTTCTTTAAAGGCATGTTCAAATTTATCATTCCAACAAAACTTTCTTCCTTTCTTTGTTAGTTCTCTGAGTGGAGTACTTATGGTGGCAACATTTTTAATATAGTGTGAACAATAACTAGTCATTCCCTAGAATTAGCTTAATTTTGATAGTTCTTTAGGCTTGAGTATTGCATTTAATGACACTACTTTGACTGATTCTGGCCTCATTCCTTCACAAGGAAATATGTGACCAAAAATGGTAATTCAGGCTTATTTATTACACATTTTTTAAAGTTAAGTGTCAATCTAGCCTTTAGAATTTGTTGATAGGCCCAGACAACTGCCAAGCTTTCCTTTTCCGGCTGAGAATATCTTTGTTCCACTTTAGATAAGCTTTTGCTGGTATGTGAAACCACATAACTAGACATTTCTCTGCCAAACTTATGTTATAATAATATTGCACCCAGTCATATAGGACTGGCATACACTATCTATTCTGTACATAAATCTTTTTCAACGTACTTCAAATTAGCTGCAGATAGTATTTTTTGTTTTAATTCTTTAAAGGCATGTTCACCTTCATCATTCCAAGAAAACCTTCATCTTTTGTTAGTTCTCTGAGTGGAGTACTTATAAGTCAACAATTTTAGTGTGAACAATAACTAGCCATTCCCAAGAATGAACATAATTTTCATACGTCTTTAGGTTTGGGCATTGCATGTAACAACACTACCTTAACTGAGTCTGGTCTTATTCCTTGCCGAGAAAATATGTGACCAAAATGTTAATTGAGGCTTATTTATTTCACATCTTTTAAGTTAAATGTCAAGATAGCTTTAAGAAGTTGGTGACATAGTCCATCTAATGCATGATCATGTTCTTCTTGTGTTTATCCAAAGATTAGGATAGCATCACTGTAATTCATAACATTATTCACAAGTCTCATTATAAGTTTTATAGTTTCCTGACAAATGTCAGCAGCTGAACATGTACCATAATTTAATGTCTTATACCTTAATAATCCAAGGTGTGTAGAGAATGTGGTTATATACTTTGACTGATCGGCAATTTCTGATTGAGGATACCATTTACATAAATCCAATTTTGAGAAATTTCCTGACAAATGTCAGCAGCTGAACATGTACCATAATTTAATCTCTTATACCTTAATAATCCAAGGTGTGTAGAGAATGTGGTTATATACTTTGACTGATCGTCAATTTCCGATTGATGATACCATTTACATAAATCCAATTTTGAGAAAATGGTAAGACCATTACTATTACTGATAATGTAATTTAAGTTTAGTCCTGGATACCGTTCTCTTTCATTCGCTGTACTGGGGACTAGCATGTCAACACAAATTCTGCTGTCTTCAGTGTCTTTCTTTGGAATCACTATAATGGGTGATACCTATGGGGTTAGGTGAGTGACTGGTTCAATTATGACCTGTTGAAGTAATTACTTTATTTTCTTTTCCAACTTTTGATTGTAAAACTATTAGAACTCTACTGTGTGTTTGTGCCACTAGTTTTACTGCTCCATTTATACGTAATGTAATTGTTCTGCCTTTTAATTTATCTAACCCATTCAACAATTCTGGGTATTTTCTCAACACTGGATGATCCATCGTAATATTATAAGCCATTGCTAACAAACCCATAACTTGAGCAGTGACATTGCTCAATAACCATGGTCCGGGAACTTCACCATTTAAAACAGGCATTTCTTCTTTAGTAATTGTATCTTTGTTAGACCTGGCATCCTTGGCGTGGTCTCTCCTGTCTTTTTTGCCTCTACCCTTTTTTGGTACTTTGGGCACTTTACCACTGCTGACCAGTGCTAAAGTACAAGTGTTCCTGTGTAAAATGTATGTTTAATTGGCTTTTCCATGATTGGTGTATTTGATTTACTAGTAAGTCCCTAGTAAAGTGCACTAGAGGTGCCCAGGGCCTGTAAATCAAATGCTACTAGTGGGCCTGCAGCACTGGTTGTGCCACCCACATTAGTAGCCCTGTAAACATGGCGCAGAACTGCCACTGCAGTGTCTGTGTGTATAGTTTTAAACTGCCAATTAGACCTGGCAAGTGTACCCACTTGCCAGGCCTACACCTTCCATTTTCTTACATATAAGGCACCCCTAAGCTAGGCCCTAGGGAGATCCATGGGCAGGGTACAGGGTATGTTAAAGGTGGGACATGTACTGATGTGTTTTACATGTCCTAACAGTGAAATTCACTTTTCACTGTTGCAAGGTCTATCTCTTTCATAGGTTAACATGGGGGCTGACTTTAAATATCCTTAAAATGTAGTTTTGCTTTTAGAACAGATAGAACTGTGCAGTTTGGGGTCTCTGAACTCACAATTTAAAAAATACATCTGTTAGTGAAGTTGGTTTTTAGATTGTCAGTTTGAATATGCCATTTTTAGAAAGTAGGCATTTTCTTGCTTTTACCATTCTGTGACTCTGCCTGTTTGTGAATTCCCTGTCTGGGTCAGACTAACAGTTGTGAATCTCCTCAAGACAGTGACACAGAGGGAGCTGGGGCGTAACCTGCATATCCTGATGAGCCATCTGAGCTAGAATGGAGAGAGGAGTGGTCACATCCACCTGAATGGGCTGTGCCTGCCCTCACACAATGCAGTCTTCAACCCCCTGGTGTGTGTCTGGGGCCTGTCCTGGGAAAGGCAGAATCTTGTGAACAACAGAGACTTTTCTCTGAAGTTTACATACTTCAAAGACAGAAAGGAGTGTAAGTAGTGGACCCAAAACCCCAGACTTTTAGATTCCTTCTGGATTCAAGAGGAACCTCTGCCAAGGAGAAGAGCTGAAGAGCTGAGGAGAAGTGATGCCCCTGCCTGTGCTTTGTTGGGCTATCCTGCAGTTGCTGCTGCTGCCTGTGAAAGAGGACAAAGACTGGACTTTGTTGTGCCTTCCTGCATGAAGAAGAATCTCCAAGGGCTTGAACTGAGCTTGCCTCCTGTTTTGAAGTCTCAGGGCCATCAAGGACTTCCTCTGCCAGCACCTGGGCTCTCTGCTGAGACTCCTGCCCTGCCAAGTGGTGCTCTATCCGGTCCCAAGGCCCTTGAAAGGTGAAGTTGGCAGAACAAGAGCTGAAATCCATGCATAGAACGCTGTGCAGGGAAATTTTCAATGCATCATCTGCAACGAGGAAGGTAAATGGCGAGCCACCCGCTTCATGCACGTATCCAAGGTGCCCACCTGGAAATCGATGGATTGCCGACCCAACCGGAAAAGAAAACAAAGCACAGGCTCACTTGTGAGTAAGGAATGGATGCATCGCTGACTTTTACGAGGCATGCTCGCCCGTGCAGCTTTATTTTTGATGCAAACCAGGTACTTTGTGTAAATTTTATGTTTCAATTGTTTTCTATAGAGGAAGACTCTTATTCTTCTGAAAACTCATATTTTGACTTGTGTATGTTGGATTTTTGTCATTTTGGTCTTTTTTGATTTAGATAAATATTTTGTTGTTTTTTCCATGTGTGTTGTTACAAATACTTTACACATTGCTTCTGAGATAAGCCTGAATGCTTGTGCCAAGCTACCTAGGGGGCAAGGAGGGGTTATCAAAGTGTGTTTCTCCATTGCCCTGTCTAGAGTGATGGTCCCTGCTTGGACAGAGTGCAAACAGACTGCCAACCAGAGACCTAATTTCTAACAAGCTTCATATTGTAATGTTTCTTTAAGTTTTGGACAAGAAACAGGATGTTTGGCTCCCCATTGGAAGACACTGATATTTAATGGACTTAAAGAAGGCTGATCCTTCATTTTCTGATATTCAGTGATGCCCATAATATTGCATGTCACTCCACTATCAAGGACAAATAGAACTTTCTGCACACCAACCATTAAGTCTACAGTTATTTTATTTATATTTTCCCTTGTTACCATATTGACTTGTTTGACCTAATGTTGTTCACACATCATGTAGAGCCTTTCAGATCATTCAGTCTCTTCCTCTGAATTACATTCACATGTCTGACAAATTTAGTACATTCTACTTTCTTTTTAGAATTTAATGTACTTTGTTTGTTCCAGTTTTCCTTTTTGTTCCAAATGTCTCTTATCTTTTTAAACCTGCATACACTTGCAAAGTGATTAGGCTTTTCCCATTCTCTACATTGTGGTTGTAGTGCTGGACACATTCTTTGATGGGGGCATTGCAATCCACTCCTACAACATAGGTTTCTTTCTTTGTTTTGCAGTTCCATTTTTTTCTACAGTGTTGCCTTTTTTAGCCATTTGCATTTGCCTAACTTTTTCTATAGTTTTCACTCTACCTTCTTCCATATTTGTAGCATGGTTTTGTGATTGCATTTCTGTCCTAGCTGTGTGTATAATTTCATAAAAATCACAGTTATCTTCCAATATTTGTTTACTAAATTTCACTGGATTGTACACTTGTATTATCCTCAAACCAATTGCTTCTTCGTTGCTGAACATTTCAAATTCGCAGAAAGTCACACATTTTCTTAGTTATGATACATATCCATCCATTGTTTTGTATTTCCTCTGAAAGGCTTTCTTGAAATTGTATCTTTCTAAATCCAAATTTCTCTGAGGATCACATTTTTCATTCAAATATTTAATACGACCTCTGTATGTATGTCATTCTTGTTTAGGCATTCTTGTGTTATTCTTAAATCTTTCACATCATCTCCCAATAGATTTAGTAGTAAATGTTTTGCCTGCTCATCAGGGTATTTTTTGTATGTTGCTTTGAACAATATTTTGTGGATCTGATATGTCAAATGGAAGTGGCCTTCGAAAATTATACACAAAACACTTGCTATATACTATTCATCTGCGTATATTTCTATATCCATATTTATTGTCACTTCACTGCTTGCTTCCTCACTTGACATTTATTTTTTATTATTTTTATGATTTGCAGCTGAATTTGGTTTTACTGCAAATTTATATCTATAAATTTCTTTTTCCTGACTTAAAGGTGGTGTCTCAGTATTTTGTAGTGAAATGTCACAAAATATACCTGATTTTAAAAAGCCCACATGATTTAACTGAAATCTTGTGTTTCCTTTCATATTCAAAATTATTTTCTGCTGTTGTATGGACTAATCAGTGCTGCTGTTTTGTACGTGTTTTAAAGCACAATATCAATACAAACAATTAATCATCACGAATATCGAGGAAAACCTCCTTCTCAAAATATTACAAGTTGCATGAAGACATATTTTTTATTTAATTATGGTGCTGTACGGAGACAGTTATACTGATGTATTAAGCACACATACGAGCTTAGCAACTTGCTCTATCATACATGAAACCTCTTCCAACACTCTGAGTGTCTAATTTCAAAATGGTGGCCAAAATGTCCTCAGTTCATGAAAGCGCACATGCGTGTTCCACAACATCCTTCTTCTTTTTTCTTTTTTTAAAATTCACTCACCAGCCGACTGCTTCCAATCATTCAGTCAACAATGCTATCACCAAACAGACCTGCCACCACTTTCAATGTCATTTACAGTCTGGAATACTGTCTCACGAGTCCTTATTTTCTCCACTGAGTGCTAATGGTGTATTACTGCATCTTGCACCGCCCCTCCCCGCCAAAAGGACTCCACCAGCCGTATTACGACCTGTATTATGGCCTGGTAGTGTCCTGATGGTGGGGCGCTGCCAGCGGTGGACGCACCTGTTCACGGTCCCTGCCGGATGACCTCCTCGCCGGACAAGGTAAGCTGATCGACTGACATGGTAGGGGGGGTGGGATGGCGGTGGGTTTTGTCTGTGCATGTGTGAGTGGGTGTTGTCTGCCTGTGTGACTGTTTGTGTGAATGCGCATATGGATACGTGTGTGTGAATGAGAGTATGGATACATGTGAGTGAATGCCTGTATGGATGAGTGTGAGTGAATGCATGTATGTTAATGTAGGTGAATCAGTGTATGCATGGTACGTGTGGGTGTTTGTACATGTATGTGGGGAGGGGTGCTGTTCTGGAAGGGGGAGGGAGGGAGATGCTGTTCTGGAAGGGGAGTTTGAGGGTTCTGGTATGGAAGGGGGAGTTGGGGTGGTACTGGGTTTGCAGGGGGGTGGTTGGTGGAGTCATCTGCAGGAAACTGGAAAGAAATTTCCTGTCACCAGTAGCCTTTCTGCCAGGGTTTACATGGCGGTGCTTCTGCCACGGAAACCCTGGCGGAAAGCCGATTAGTTCCACCACGGCAATCTTCAGTGGACCGTGGGGTCGGAGAGGCTAATCTCCCGCCTGGCTGTCCACCTGCCCTGGCGGTATAAGCGGGGATGTGGGGGGTTGGCAGAGGCCAACTCACCACACTCATAATGTGGCAGTCTTCACTGCCGGCCCGTAGGCGGTCTTCGGACTGCCAGGGTCATAATGAGGTCCTAAGTCACAATTCTGAAATTTATAGATTTGGAAAGTTGGCATTTTCCTCTCCTAACCATTTGCTGCCTGCTGCCTGTATACTGGGTCACAAGACTAGGTGTAGTTCAGAGTTGGTCTTTGTGTGTTCTTACCAGACAGTGCTGCAATGGAGGACAAGGTGTTATCAGGAAGTGCAAATATTAATGTCAACAAAGCATATCAATCTTCATTAGTAATGACTGTCTGCATGAATATTTTAATAAATCATTTTAAAATGAACATAACATATTTGTGTGATGTTTCTATACTTTCAGCCCACATGCAATGCAATCATAGATTCAACCCCTAGAGGGCACTGCACTGCATATATCTTCTTTATACACCGTCAAGCAGTATTCAGCCCATAGAGGGTGCTACACTCTCAGCTGTAGAGAAAAAGCTCAAGTCTTGGGAGTGCTTTAATAAATATGGGAAAATGCAAGTGGGTCATGGATTTCTTGACCCTGGAAACGGCGGGTGAGGCTGACAAACATTAATTCTAGGAGCTGCTGTAACTCCTCTGACTTTTTAGATTCATTAGTGGTATCCCTGTCCTCTCCTGGGGACCCTACAAGGCAAGACAAAGATGTAAATTAGCTTCTCTTGAGGCATCATGAGTTGCTCCACAGAGGAAAGCAGTGAATATTTAAACAACAAATCTCCCTCTGTGCTGGATAGCCACTGTTTTTTTTCTCTTTGTTGTTTTACTTTTTACTGGTTTTTAATCCTGGGTGTATTGCCCCCAGGAGGCCTGGGTGCTTCTGATGTTGGGGGTAGCCTAGGGATCCACTCCTGGCAGTGCCTGCTGGCTCCACTCCTTGTTGCTGGCCTGGGAGTCAGCAGCTGTGTTGTGGTGTTGCTTCCTGGAGGTTCCCCTGCTCCCCCCAGACACAGGCATTGGGAGCAGGGGTAAGCACAGCATCACTGGTGGGAGGCACAATGGTTATCCCTCTTTCTACTCTTCCCCTCATAAGATGTACAGATACTGTAGGAAAGCCTCCTTTTTGCCCTGGTCACCCCCAAACATTTTGGACAGATACTGGTGGTTACTAACTCTTGGCTATGCCTTGGGTACTGCTTACCAGTCCCAGGGCCAGTGCCCTGTGTAAAGTGGATATGCAATTAGGCAAATTATAACTGGCAGCATCAATCTACCTATAAGTCTCTAGTACATGGTAGGGCATGTAGGTTCAGGGACCCAAGCATAGGTAGTGCACCCATAGGTGCACTGCTGAGGTGCCCAGTGTCATTTTGAAGTCAGGCCTGCCTTGCTGGCTGCTTTTAAACTAACCTTATATACAAATTCGATTTTGGAATTAAAAGTACTTCCAAAGTCTTAAACTACCTATTTTTTACATATAAGCCACACCTAAGGTGTGCCCTATGTGTTCTTAGGGTTGGGTCTCATGTAACTACACCTCAGATCCCTACAAGAAAGGACATCAGAAAAAGAAGGACTGCCCTGTGACGATATCCGAAGAGGGCTGCAGGGAGGTCAGATCAGATTGGTGACTTCATCACGATAAAGAAAATCTTCAAGAAAACAACTAAGTCCGAAGGTAAACTTTTGACCGAGGCTTCCCGCTTGCTATAGCGGGCGCAGGGCTCGATCGCGGTCAGCCTGAAACTTTGACTTTGCCCCGGACGAGGTGCGACCAGATGACCACATTGGCGCTTTTAGTTTCTATGTGCTAGAAAAAAATTATTCTTTAAAAAATTCATATCCATGGTTCCCATAATCCGATTTTATTCGTTTTGGTGTCAAATAAAAAATAAAAATATTTTTGGACTTTTAAACTGTTTCCTGTGTTTTATTTGATTAAATTTGTGATATTTGAATGCTTTACACATTTTGGCCCACATCATGACATTGGCGGTAAATGTAAATCCCGCTTAGCGCTGCGGTGACGGCCGCCAACATACTACTGCAGTGGCTGATATCCGTTCTCCATATTATGACACACACACACCAATCTGACAGAATACTGCCACATACACAAACCCAAAGGTCAGTGTTAAAGTGCCGGTACCAACACCCATATCGTTACGCCAACAAAACAACGCCCACCACATCATGACCCATGAATCACCACGGCGGACATTCAATGGTGCTAAACCATTGGCAGTACACACCGGCGCACTGAGAATGGACACCCAAATACTAAACTACAAAACATTGGCCAACACCAAAAACACACACCTGAAACTCATACACACACCACACCCACCCACAGCACTATAAAACACACACCCACATTACCCACAACCTTTTACAAATACAAATTATTGCCACCAGACTGACACCAAGACCACTGCGACAACTAGACACACACACACAACATAAATTCATTCATCCCTCATGCACCCCACTTCACACACCCAACCACAGTACCCAACACCAACACACTTACACACACCTCATGTAGGAGGCTGGCCTGGCTTATAGTGGGTACCTGATGGTGCTTACACCTTGTGCCAGGTCCAGTTATCCCTTATTAGTGGATTAGTAGAGTTCTAGCAGCTTAGGCTGATAGAGGTAGCTATAGCAGAGCAGCTTAGGCTGAACTAGGAGGCAAGCACAGCTCCTACCATACCACTTAGATCACATAGCACTATATCACAAGAAAACACAATACTCAGAGTTACTAAAAATAAAGGTACTTTATTTTAGTGACAATATGCCAAAAGTATCTCAGAGGATATACTCCCTTAAGAGGTAAGTAATATACACAAAATAGACACACAAACCAAAATCAGGTAAGTAAACAGTTAGTAGTGCAAACACTGTAGAACACAATATAATGCAATAGGAGACAATAAGCCTAGGGGCAACAGAAACCATATACTCCAAGTGTAGTGTGTACAGGGTCGCAGGGAGTTTAAGAAAACACTAAGGGTGCCCAAGATACCCCACCCCAAACCCTGAAAAGTAGGAGTAAAGTTACCCTACTAGCCCAGAAAGACAGTAAAGTCGAGATAGGGGATTCTGCAAAGGCAACAACTGACTACAAAGCACTGAAGACTGATTCCTGGACCTGAGGACCTGCAAAGGAAAGAGACCAAGTCCAAGAGTCACGCAAGTGTCCGGGGGGGGCAGGAGCCCACTAAGCCCCGGATGAAGGTACAAAAGAGCTGCCTCCGGTTGGAAGAAGCTGAAGATTCTGCAACAACGGAAGGTGCCAGGACCTTCTCATTGGGCCAGAAGATGTCCCACAGCGTGCTAGAAGATGCAGAGTTGGTTCCACGCAGAAAGACAGCAAACAAGCCTTACTAGCTGCAAGAGTTGTGGTTGCGGATTTTGGCTGCTGCCAGGGCCCAGGAAGGACCAGGAGGTCACCCCTTGGAGGAGGAGAAAAAGGGGGCGCTCAGCAACAGGGAGAGTCCATGCAGAAGCAGGCAGCACCCATAGAAGCACCTGAACAGGCATTCAGAAAATCTGAGCACGGCGGTCATCTAAGCACAACAAAAGAGGGTCCCACGAAGTTGGAGGTCAACTCAGTGAGTTGAGCAATGCAGAAAGGAGTGCTGGGGACCTAGGCTATGCTGTGCATGAAGGAAGTCTTGCAAAAGTGCACAGAAGACCTAGCAGCTGCAGATCACGCAGTACACAGGATTGCTGTCTGGTGTGGGGAGGCAAAGACTTACCACCACCAAATTTGGACAGAAGGACCACTGGACTGTCAGGGTCACTTGGATGCAGCTCCTGTGTTCCAGGGATCATGCTCGTCAAGATGAGAGGGGATCCAGAGGACCGGTGATGCAGAAGTTTGGTGCCTGCGTTGGCAGGGGGAAGATTCCGTCGACCCACAGGAGATTTCTTCTTGGCTTCCAGTGCAGGGTGATGGCAGAGAGCCCTCGGAGCATGCACCACCAGGAAACAGTCGAGAAAGCCGGCAGGATGAGGCACTACAATGTTGCTGGTAGTCTTCGTGCTACTTTGTTGCAGTTTTGCAGGCGTCCTGGAGCAGTCTTTGGTCGACCCTTGGCAGAAATCGGAGAGAGAAGTTCAGTGGAACTATGGTGAGCTCTTGCATTCGTTATCTGACGGGAAACCCACAGGAGAGACCCTAAATAGCCCTCAGAGGAGGATTGGCTACCAAACCAGGTAAGAGCCTATCAGGCGGGGTCTTTGACGTCACCTGCTGGCACTGGCCACTCAGAGGTCTCCATTGTGCCCTCACACCTCTGCATTCAAGATGGCAGAAGACTGGGACACACTGGAGGAGCTCTGGGCACCACCCCTGGGGTGGTGATTGACAGGGGAGTGGTCACTCTCCTTACCTTTGTCCAGTTTCACACCAGAGCAGGGGCTGGGGGCTCCCTGAACCGGTGTAGACTGGTTTATGCAAGGAGGGCACCATCTGTGCCCTTCAAAGCATTTCCAGAGTTGAGGAGAGGCTACTCCTCACAGGCCATTAACACCTATTTCCAAAGGGAGAGGGTATAACAGCCTCTCTCAGAGGAAATCATTTGTTCTGCCTTCCTGGGACTGGGCTGCCCAGGCCCCAGGGGGGCAGAAACCTGTCTGAGGGTTGGCAGCAGCGGTAGCTGCAGAGAAAACCCCAGAGAGCTAGTATGGCAGTACCCGGGCTCCATGCTGGAGCCCCGCCGATGCATGGAATTGTCCCCCCAATACCAGAATGGTATTGGGGTTACAATTCCATGATCCTAGACATGTTACATGGCCATGTTCGGAGTTACCATTGTGAAGCTACACATAGGTATTCACCTAAATGTAGTTCACACGTGAAATGGTGTCCCTGCACTCACAAAGTTCGGGGAAATTGCCCAGAACTATGTAGGGCACCTTGGAGAGTGCCAGGGTGCCCTCACACTTAGTAACTTTGCATTTAACCTTCACTAAGTGAGGGTTAGACATATAGGTGACTTGTAAGTTACTTAAGTGCAGTGTAAAATGGCTGGGAAATAACGTGGACGTTATTTCACTCAGGCTGCAGTGGCAGTCCTGTGTAAGAATTGTCTGACCTCCCTATGGGTGGCAAAAGAAATGCTGCAGCCCATAGGGATCTCCTGTAATCCAAATACTCTTGGTACCTAGGTACCATATATAGGGAATTATAAGGGTGTTCCAGTGTGCCAATCAGAATTGGTGAAAATGGTGAATAGCCTGCAATGACAATTTTAAAAGCAGAGAGAGCATAAACACTGAGGCTCTGATTAGCAGAGCCTCAGTGGTACAGTTAGGCACCACACAGGCAACACATACAGGGCATACTTTATAAGCATTGGGGTCCTGGCTAGCAGGATCTCAGTGACATAGGCAAAAACAGACATACATACAAATAAAAAATGGGGGTAACATGCCAGGCAAGATGGAACTTTCCAACACCTCACAACACCCATGTCCCCACAAAGGCACCCCTGTTTCATAGATGAGGAATTGCGGGTCATGGTGAGGAAATAGTCAGGGTACAGCCATAGCTGTTTGGAGCACAGGTACAGCAAATATCCTTTGCCAGGAATACAAAGCTATGGCAGTGAATCATGGACATGGTGAACGCCATGGGACAGCATCCAAGAACAAGGGACAACATCAGGAAGAGGTGGAATGACCTACGGGGGAAGGTACGTTCCGTGGCAGCAAGACAGTAGCTCGCCATACAGAGGACTGCCGGTGGACCTCCACCCCCACAGCTCACAATATGGGAGGAGCAAGTCTTGGCAATACTGCATCCTGAGGGACTCACTGGAGTTTCTGGAGGACTGGACACTGGTCAGTCAACATTTACTACTTATCACCCCCATACCTGCATGTCATCTCACACCCTCACACATATGACTAACCCAATGCCAAGCCCTGCATGCGATACCAATGCATGGACAGCCCTCCCAGCCCTGCATGTACACCCATTACAAAAGCATGCACAGCATGGAGAACTTACAATCCCACAATACATCACCATACACAAACACATGTGGCAGGGCAACAGCAATGATAGAGGGGAAGCTAGGGATGTACAATATGTCCCAGACATGAAGCATAATCTATCACTTATATCCCCACAGGTGCCCCAGCTGATCTCAGCGGATAGGAGGTGCCACAGATAACTAGTCCCCCAGCAGAAGATGCCCCCAGTGATGATAGTAACTCTGCACTACAGGATCAGGATGGACTACCTGGCCCATCAGGGACCACTGGTCAGTCGGTCACCCCAGGACACTCCCAGTCAACCATAGAGCCTCCCCCACCAGCATCCAACACCACAGCACCCACCCAGCGTCCCCACACCTCTGTCCCTAGGACACACACATCAATCAGAAGTGTGCCCACTTGTAGAGGGACCCCAGTCCACACTTCACAGTCAAGACAATCAGGGACCTGCGGTCAGTGGGAGTAGGCACACCATTCAGGGGACACAGGCACAGGGCAACAGGGACACTGGGAAGACCGCTGTGTGCCATGGGGAGGACAGGCCCAGGTAACCAACTCTCCAGGAGGCACTCACCAATGTCCTGGGGGCCTACCAACAATCCCAGGACATGATGGGCCAGATCCTTAACAACATTAAGGAGAACAAGTGGCTGCAGGAGGAACACCATCAGGAGATCAGGGAGGACTTGCAGGCTCTCAACACCTCCATGATCTCCTTAGCAGAAGTGCTGGCAGACATGGCCAACATCATGAGGGAATGGACAGCTCGCCAGCGGGCTCCTACCACTAGCCAGTCTATTGACCAGCCCTCTACTTCCACTGCAGCTAGTAGGCAGGAGGCCACACCATAGGACCCACAGGCCACCAGCACCCCTCCCCCTACAGAAGGTGAACCACCCCACAATTGTTCCCTGCAACCCAGACAGAAGCCAGAGACACTCGCCAAGACCACTGCCAGGAAATGAGACTCTCCTGATTCTCCCCCTTGTCTCCCACCCTGTCACCTTGTCCACTTTGAACTGCCTTTGCTCCTCTTATAATGACCCTTTGGACACTGGACCTGTGCTACAAACAGACTGGAACAATACCCAGGACTTTCCTCTACCATCAACCCACTCCATTGCACTCGTCAGTCAAATATTTGCACTACAATAAACAACCTTGATCACAATTTGAGTGACACCATTTTATGTGTTGAAAATGTGCATTCATGGGAACAGTCACATCCAGTGCAAATGATCTGAACACTGTGATAATATACCCTTAATGACCTGTAGCTGTCTGCAGTAAACACATCAGGAAACTGTTGTCATATCACCAACATCTGTAAAAGGACAAGCCGTAGGTGACAGTAAGTTGAGGGGCAAAGGACTTGAATGCCTTTATGCTACAGCCACACAGAAAACATAAATAGTCAAACGAATGGTCAGTTGAACTGTCTCACCTGTGTGTCACTGGAAGTATTGACATATAACTGATGTTCTGTTGTTCTCACCCTCAACCTCTGCCTCCTCATCCTCACTGTCCTCAGGGTCCACTGCTGCCACAGGGGCATCTCTAGTCCCCTCCTCCTGCAGAAAAGGCACATGTCGCCTGAGGGCCTGGTTGTGCAACATGCAGCATGCCACTAATATCTGGCAGACCTTCTCCGGTAAGTAGTACAGGGATCCACCTGTTAGATGCAGACATCTGAACCTGGCCTTTAGGAGACTGAAGGTCCTCTCGATTATTCGCCTGGTTTGCCCATGTGCATCATTATAACAGTTCCTAGCCCCTGTCCTGGTATTACTCACAGGGATCAGGAGCCACTATAGGTTTGAGTAGCCAGTCACCTGCAAATATTGAGGGCCAAAATGTAGCATTACACAATCCTATGGGGATAACACTTGAAGGCTTACACTGACATGCAGTGGGTGGGGACTCGGGCTCACTTATTAGCCACACCCTGTGCCTCACTAGTTGGGCCATCACATTTGGGATGCTGCTATTCCTCAAAACGAAGGCGTCATCTACTGACCCAGGATACTTGGCAGTGATGTGGGAGATGTACTGGTCCGCCATGCACAGCATTTGCACATTCAGGAAGTGGAAACTCTTCTGACACCTGTTCATTCTGTCGGGGGGGCAAACACAATATGTGTACCGTCAGTGGCCCCAATAATATTGGGTATATGTACCATTGCATAGAATCCGGACTTCACAGTGTCCAAATCTTCCACCTGGGGGAAAGAAATGTTGCTGCACATGTGTTTCACCGAAGCAGACATTTCCCTTGCCAGCACGTTTGAGAACATTCGCTGTGACATTCCTGCTGCCAAGCCCACTGTCAATTGGAAAGAACAAGTTGCCAGGAAATGGAGCACTGACAGAACCTGCACAAGAGGGGGATCCCAGTGGGATGACGGATAGCTGACATCAGGTCAGGCTCCAATTGTGCACACAGCTCTACGATGGTGGCCCTGTCCAGTGTATAGGTAAGTATAATGTGCCTGTCCTCCAGTGTAGTCCACAAGAGGTCTGTACATGGGGGTTTGTCTCCTCCTCCTATTCCTCTGCAGTGGTAGGTATCTAAGGGACAGAAGAGTGAGTAGGCCGTCACAATTTGAACAATGGAACTACCACTGCAGTGTGTATACAGCATTAGTGTGATGGGACAGTAGAATGGCAATGTATGTGCAATTTTCAGCAATGACGCAGTTATGGAAAATCTATGTGGAGTCCACCACCATGAAATGCTGACCACCTGTCCTGTATCTAGGGACAGGTGGAAGTGAGGTAACTCCGTTGACATTGGGCGTCGTGGCAGTAGAAGGTCTTGCACCGCTGTGCAATTCCTTATTGGCTAATATGGGGCTCTATGGAGCACAGTGGCCAATGGGGATCAGCGTCCGTGGTGACGGTGTACACCGCCGTGGATGTGACCGCCATTTTCTGTGTATTACCTCATTTGATTCCTGACTTTCCACAGGAGAACTCCTACACTGCGTGTGCTGGCGGTGACCTGTGTCTGGAACCTACCATTGCCCATTTGACTGGGGAAAAGGCCCCTGGCTTCACTTCGGAGGAGTTGGAGCGCTTGGCGAATGGGGTCCTACCCCAGTATGGACAGCTGTATGTGCCTCCAGACCAACAGGTGAGTACACCTTGGGCACGATGCATGTGGGAAGGTTGAAAGGAGATGTGTGTGCAGCTATTGTGTCATTTGTTGGGGATGTCTGTTGGTAGTGTCCATAGTGGGCGCCGAGTGATGTGTGTGCCAATGGAGTTGGTTACAGGTTTTGTAGGCAATTTGTGACAGGCTGGATTGTATGTGCAATGTTGTCCTCCTGTCTGTATTACCTCTGCAGGTCAGCCTCCATCAAAAGAAGGGAATGTGGCATGCCATCTCCAAGGACGTGCGGAACTGAGAGGTCTACAGCAGGCAGAGAACCCACAGAAGGAAATGGTGGAAGGACCTGAGACGCTGGGCACGGAACACGGCAGAGGCCCAGTTGGGGATGGCCTCCCAACGAGGAAGGGGTGCCCATCGGAACCTGCCCACCCTGATGGCCCGCATACTGGCAGTGGCCTACCCAGAGCTGGATGGGTGATTGAGGGCATCCCAACAGCCACAAGAGGATGAGTACAGTGGGCGTTACTACAATAATTGGTAGGTGGCATGGGATCCGGGTGGTGGGTGTGAGTTAGTGGGTGCCCCTTAATGCCAGGTCACAGTTTGTAGTGTGATCCAGCTCAAGGGGAATGGGTGTCTAGCAAATTCAGGTAACCTAGCTCGGTTGCATTCCATGTCAGTCAGGGCTTTGTGGGTCCCAGGATGGTTGCAGTATGCGGTGGTTGGCCCTCATCTTGCTGTGGCATCTAGCCAATTGAATGCCAGTGCAATGCATAGTGCTCATTCCTGATCCTTGTGTGTGACGGTACTGTACATGCCAACTGTGGTGTTGGTGCTGTAACTAACCCAGTGCTCCCTTTCTCTCCCTCCCCCCTTTCTCCTTCTGTCATCCTGTTCATGTGTGCATTAGCATCATCTGGTGGAGGAGCAGAGGTACCGGCGACAGAGGGAGCTGCATCCCACAGGACCCAAGAGGCAGAGTCTAGCGACCCTGATGGAACCAGTGAGACGGAGGGCGAGGGGAGCACAATGGCGGAGTCGGGAGGTTACAACATGGACTCTGATTCCTCCTCTGATGGAAGCTCCCTGGTGATGGCAGACACCTCTGTGACCACCCCTGCTGCAGGTACAACCGCCACCCCAATACCAGCACCGCCCTCCCAGTAGCCCCTAAGCAAGTTGCCCGTGCCCGCTCATCCAGGAGGTTGGGCATCTTCTTAGCCCCAGGCACCCCAGGAACCTCAGACCCTGCCCCAGTGAGCCCTGGTGCCCTGAGTGAGGAGGCTGTTGACCTCCTGAGATCCATCTCTGTAGGGCAGTCAACTATTGTGAATGCCCTCGAGGGTCTGGCATCCCAGATGCAGCAATGCAATGCATTCTTGGACGGCATCCTCCGTGGATTGGCGGCCCAACAGAGATCAATTGAGGCTCTGGCCTCCTCTCTGATGACAGCCATTGTCCCTGTTTCTACCATTTCCCCTCCAACTACCACTTCCCAGTTCCAGTCTCCTAAAACCCAACCCATCTCATCCACACATACAGACGAGCATGCACACAAGATTTTACACAAGAGTGGCACAGTCAAACACAGGCACCAAACCTCAGTCCACAAGCACTCACAGAAACACCAGACAGTTGCACACACAACTACATCCACTGTCTCCACTGTCTCCCCTCCTCCTCCTCCTCAACCTCCCTTACAGTCACGTCCACACTCACACCTGCATCCACTGCAGTTACCACCAGCAGCACCACACCAGGCAGCACACACACCTCACTAGCAGACACCTCCACAACACCCATCCACACGTCTCCTGTGTCCTCTCACACCCTGTCTGTCCACCCTCCTAACACAGGCACTCATCAACCCAACAGCCATCCACCTCACATCAGCACACTGCCCATGAACCTGCACCCACGTCCAGTAGACATACTCCTCCAACAACCACTTCTTCAACCTCCACTCCCATCCCTCCTCCCTCATCCCGCCCCACCTTCCTTAAGATCCTTTTTCTTGCCCAACTTGACCTCTTCCCTCCCCCTCCCCCGTCCTGCCTGTAAGAGCAGGGTCCCAACGACCCACTCCAGCACCTCAGCCAAACAGTCCACAGGGACAGTGAAGGCACCTTCTAGTCATGGAGACAAGAAAGGAAAGGATCCTACTCCACCAGCAAGGAAAGTTAAGGATCCCACTCCACCAGACAGGAAAGTTAAGGATCCCACTCCTCCAGCCAGGAAAGGGAAGGATCCCACTCCACCAGCCAGGACGGGTAAGGTTCCCTCTCAACCACCAATGACAGAAAAGGTTCCCACTCAACCACTAATGACAGAAAAGGTTCCCATTCTACCACCAAAGACAGAAGAGGTTCCCACTCAACCACCAATGACAGAAGAGGTCCCAACTCAACCACCAATGACAGGCAAGAAGCCCTCACCTCCAGCTGGGACACAACAGCCCTCAACTCCAGCGGCAGCTGCCCCGGAGATACCTCCCCCAGCAGAGACAATGCAGCCCTCACCTCCAGCAGAGGCTGCCCAGTAGAGAGCTCCCCCAGCAGAAACAATGCAGCCCTCACCTCCGGCAGAGGCTGCCCAGGAGACACCTCCCCCAGTAGAGACAATGCAGCCCTCACCTCCAGCAGAGACTGCCCAGGAGGCAACTTCCCTAGCTGAAACATAGCAGTCCTCACCTCCAGTTGAGAGACTGGCAGGGTACCACCACCAGTGGTCATGGAGCCCTCACCCCCAGCTCAGACACAGCAGCCCTCACCTCCAGCAGTAGGCTACCCTCCAGGGACTGTTGTACAAGAAGCCTCCAACAGGATCAGTGGGAAGGTTCCCCACCTCAAAGACCTTGGCCTTGCACTCCCCAGTATTGGGAAATGGGCATGGATCCCCCTCCAGGATCAGAGGGCAAGATGTCAGATGTGGCAATTCAAGTAGGCAGAGCCTAAGTTGTAGGGTGCTTTGTAAGTATGTACAAGGAGCTTGAAGTGTGCACATTTACATACTGGGAGCTAGTGGAGTTCCTTGAGGTGGAATGTGATGTGGGCCCAGTGTGGTAGATTGAGGACTAGTCTGGCAGTTAAATATTGGATGATCTGAAGTCTTCTTGTGAGCCGGTTAGTTATTCCTGAATACAAAGCGTTTCTGTAGTCCACTCTGCTGGTGCTGAGAGTTTGGATGAACATTTTCCTGCTGTTGTAGAGTAGCCATTTAAGCATTCTCAGTGTTGAAGCAGGACACTGTGACTGCATCAACTTGATGGATATTTCCAGTTTGTTGTCTATAATGATTCAGAGGTTTCTTGCTTGTGGGATGAGTGCTGGTGTGGGTCTGAAGGCTGTAGGTCAACACATGATGTCCACTAGACAGGTGACTTTTCTCAAAATCACCACATATGTCTTATCTGTGTTCAGCTTGAGGCAGTTGTACTAAAGGAATATACTAGTTGCGTGACATCTGCTGAGGAGTAGGGTGCATGTTGACAGTGCAAATCTATTGGAGGGTATGCCTTTCAATGCCCATTTCATGGAGTCATCTGATCAGGATGAGATTGATAGGGTGGGAGACCATGTCAAAAGCTGTAGATAGGTTTAAAAGGATGAGGGCTATGGTTTCCCCTACATTGAGGATCATCCAGATGTCAATATTTTCTGCATTGAGGGCAGTTTTTTATGGTGCTGTGATTGGGAATAAAACCTGATTGAGTGCATTAGATAGCTGATGAGTTTTGAGATGGTGAGATAGGTGCCTGCAGATGGCTTTAAAAAAACTGTAGGTGGGTGTGGTAGGAGGGATATAGGTCGGTAGTAGGCTAGTTTGGTCAGGTGAACTGAAGAATTGGTCAGTAGAGCATTGACTGTGGGGTACTTACATGGCTCTAGAAATTTGGCTGAATTAAAAGAGGTGTTGAGAATGGGTATGAGGGCTTCAATGATGGGGGTCGATCCTTTGTTGAAAGATGAATGAAGCAAGCGTCCGATGGGACCCCAGTTCACTGTTATCTTCGCTGGTCACCAGTATACTTCTGCAAGCTTCAAATGGTCCGGTTGTGGAGCAAATATACTGTTTATGGTTGCTACCTTGCTGCAGAAGAAGGTCAAGAGATCAACACACAGTTCTTGAGTTAAAATTGCTAGTGGCTGCTGTAGGCAACTTGAAGTCCTTGACGATTGTGAAGATTTCTTTACCACTGTTGGAGATGGTGTTGATTCACTCAACTGGCACCTTTCTGTTTGTAGGAGGCTGGCCTGGTGTGTGGTGGGTACCTATGGTACTTACAACTTATACCAGCTCCAGGTATCCCTTATTAGTGTAGTGTAGCCAGTGTATAGAAGCCAGGCTCTCTAGAAGTAGCTGTGAATGAGCAGCCAAGGCTTATCTAGGAGACATGCAAAGCGTATTCAATACCACCGTAGTCACACTTAGGGGCATATTTATACTCTGTTTGCACCGAATTAGTGTCATTTTTTTTTTACTCTAATTCGGTGCAAAACTAACTCCATATTTATACTTTGGTGCTAGACCCCTCTAGAACCAAATTTAGGAGTTAAAGTCATTTTTTGAAAGTGGAGACCTACTTTGCCTTAATGAGATGCAAGGTAGGCGTTCCCGTGCAAAAAATGACTCTATGGCGTTAACGCCATATTTAGGGGCATATTTATACTCTGCAGCATATTTATACTCTGTTTGCACCGAATTAGTGTAATTTTTTTTTACTCTAATTCGGTGCAAAACTAACTTCATATTTATACTTTGGTGCTAGACCCATCTAGCACCAAGGCCCTGATTGAAACTTTTTTTGCACCGCATTAACGTCATTTTATGACGCAAAAGTGGCGCAAACTTACAAAATATTGGCCCTTATTTATACTTTTTGCTGCAAAACTGCACTAACTCAGTTTTGCACCAAAAAGTTTAGCACCGGCTTGCACCATTTCTGTGCACCAGCTGGGCACCATATTTATGGAATGGTGCAAGCCGGTGCAAAGGGTAGGCTAGAGTTTAAAAAAAGACTTTAGTCTGGTGGGGCTGGCAGTATAGAAGAAGAGGATTTAGCACCAAAAAATGGCTTTAGGCAGGTTAGAGTAAAAAAAATGACTGTAACCAGATTAGCGTCATTTTATGGTGCTAAACCTACCATGCCACATGACTCCTGCCTTAGAAAAGGCAGGAGCCATGCCCACCACCCCAGTGGCCAGCACAGAGGACAGGGGTCCCCTGGGCATGGCCATTGCACCCTGTGCCATGTATGGGGGCCCATTTCAGGGCCCCCTATGGCACTTTCAAAAATAAAATGCACTTACCTGTACTTACCTGGGATGGGGTCCCCCATCCTCGCAGTCCCTCTAGTGTGGGTGGGGGTGCCCCTAGGGCCTAGGGAGGGCACCTCTGGGCTTATTCCATGGTGTTCCACCATGGAAATAGGGCCACAGGTCCCCTAACGCCTGCCCTGACCCAGGTCTTAAAAAATGGGGCAAAGCAAGCTTTGCCCCATTTTTTGACCCCTCCTCCCTCCCTTGCACCATTTTTACATGGGTGTATAAATAGGGTGTTAAGGCCATAGAGTAAATCTTTTGCACGGGAACGCCTACCTTGCATCTCATTAAGGCAAGGTAGGTTTCCAATTCCAAAAAATGACTTTAACTCCATAAATGTTGGTGCTAGACAGGTCTAGCACCAAAGTATAAATATGGAGTTAGTTTTGCACTGAATTAGAGTTTTAAAAAAATTACACTAATTCAGTGCAAACAGAGTATAAATATGCCCCTTAGCGTAAAAAAATGAGGCTAATCGGGTCAGAATCATTATTTTAACTCAAAACTGCCTAACGTCATTTGTTTTTAAGCTAGCCTACCCTTTGCACCGGCTTGCACCATTCCATAAATAGTAGTACTAGGAAAGTCCAAAGGTAAGTACCACAATGCACCCTAGCAACCAGGAAAGCAGGAGTAAATCACTGTAAATTCACCAGAACACCCCACTTAGAAGAAAAGAAGAAAAAGCAAAAACCCAGAAGAGACTGCAAGACACCAACAATGGATTCCTGGACAAGAGGACCTGTGGAAGAAGGGGACCAAGTCCAAGCAGCACAGCAGAGTCCAGGAAAGGCAGGAGGTGAGTCAACGGTGAAGAAGGAGAGTCAGCACTGTACCCTAGAAGACTAAGTCGACTTCCTGGAGAATGCAGGTGATGTCTCACGCCGGAAGGAAGATTGCAGTTGGGTTTGCATCTCCAGGTCCTGCCGACAAGCCTTTGCATATACAAAACTCACGGTTAGCGGAAAGTGGAGCTGCCAGGGAATAGGAATGACCAGGTGGGATCAAACCAGTAGGGGAAGCAAGAGGGGGCCCTCAGCGACACAAAGAGCCCACAGAAGACCAGGAAACACCCACAGGAGTCCCACAGGATGAGGACACAAAAGTCAAATAAGAGGCCGAACGCAGCACTACAAAAATGGCTCCCACGTCACAGGAGAACCACTCAGGGAGCTGTGCTTCACAGGATGGAGTGCTGGCGGCTGGAGCTTCAGGATGCCTGAAGATCTCAAGGAAAAGATGCCAACAAGCCTTAGCAGCTGCAAAGGATGCTGTGCACAGGGGTACATTCTGTGTGGGCTGGCAAGGGTTTACCACCACCCACGTTTGACAGCTGGAAGAGAGGACTGTCAGGACCACTTCAGTCCACCACCCGTGACGCAGGATCCACGCAGCTGCAGGAGAGGTGATCCACGCTGCTGGTCATTGTTGCATTTGGAGCCTGCAGAAGCAGGGGAGTGACTCCTTCACGCCAAGGGAGATTCCTTCTTCCTTCTGATGCAGGCTGAAGACGGGCTATCCTCAGAGGATGCACAACTGGGGAAATGGTGCAGTTGCTGGAAGGAGCCATAGATACAATGTTGCAGGAGGCATCTTGCTTCTTTGTTGCAGCTTGTCGGGTCCTGGAGCATCCAGATGCAGTTTCTTCAGTCAGAAGTCAAAGTGGAGGTTGCAGAAGATTCCTTTGGAGTCTTGCAATCCAAATCTGAGGAACCACCCAAAAGACAGACCCTAAATAGCTCTGAAAGGGTGACTAGTCACCTAGCGGTGTGATCACCTATCAGGAGGGGGCTCTTACATCACCTGCCTGACCTGGCCACTCACATGCTCCCAGAGTTCCCTGCCAACCTTTGATTCAAGATGTCAAAACTAAGAGACCCTCTGGACGAGCTCTGGGCACCACCTCAGGGGTGGTGATGGACAGGGGAGTGGTCACTCCCCTTTCCATTGTCCAGTTTTGCACCAGAGCAGGGACTGGAGATCCCTGAACAGGAGTAGATTGGTTTATGCACAGAGGGCACCAAATGTGCCCTTCAAAGCATACCAGAAGCTTTGGGAGGATACCCCTCCCAAGCCTAGTGACACTCATACTAAAGCGAGAGGGTGTAACACCCCTCTCCCAAAGGAAATCCTTTGTTCTGTCTTCCTGGGCTTGAGCTACTCAACCAACAGGAGGGCAGAAACCTGTCTGTGAGGTGGCAGCTGTTTGTGTTGCCTGGAAAACCTCAAAAGGCTGTAGGAGCAATGCTGGGTCTTGTAAGGAGCTCCAAGATTTAATGGAATCACACAACCAGTACTTACACAGGTATTGGGGTATGATTCCAACATGTTTGATACCAAACATGCCTATGTTCGGAGTTACCATTATGTAGCTGGACATAGGCAGTGACCAGGAATATGGAGCTGGAGTTTATGGGGGCACCTCTGCTAGTGCAGGGGTGCCCTCACACACAAGTACTTGCACCCTTCCCCTTGGGCTAGGAGGGCCTGCCATAGAGGTGACGTATAGTGAACTGGTGCATTGAACTTGTAGTGAAAGGGTGCATGCACCTTTTCACGCAGGCTGAAATGGCAGGCCTGGAAAACACTTTACATGGGCTCTCTATGGGTGGCATAATATATGCTGCAGCCCATAGGGATCACATGGTACCCCAATGCCCTGGGTACCTGGATACCATATACTAGGGCCTTGTATAGGGGCATCAGTGTGACAAATGTGGGTTGAAATAGAGATTTGGGGGGAGAGAGCATAATCACTGGGGTCCTGGTTAACAGGATCCCAGTGAACACAGTCAAACACAGTGACATCATGCAGAAAAGGGATAACCATGCCAAGAGAGAGGGTACTTTCCTACACAACCACCCCCCAAAATGAAATTACTGCAGTTGTGCAGCTATACTCATTTTGCAGTCAGGGGGTGGATGGATGTAGGAAAAATGCAAAAAAAAATCAAAACAAAAAAAAATACAATTAAAAACATTAAAATTTGAAATCTAAAAATAAAATAAATTACTGATGTAACAAGCAAGTATGAGAAACCCATTGGGAGGCAAGGAGGCGCAGGTGAAGGATGAAAAAAATGCATGTAATATAAATAACTGTTCATCTAATCATTTTCATATCATACATATGCTGAAATTACACTCAAGCATATTAATAGTATTAAACTTATATCAGGGAAAAGTAAATAAAATTAACAAAAACAAAAAAACATAGCTCTCTTCTATAAATCTCCCTAGAAAATGGCTGAAAACTGGGATGAATAAAGGGTGGCTGCACAAAATTACCATTGGTCACATGGTCAACTAACAAGAGCAAGCAAGGAGGTATGGAGAACAAACAAAGAACACATGCAAGCTATGGCAAAAGCACACTGGCTAACTCCAAAAAATGACCACGGCCACTTGGTCAAACAACAACAAGCAAGAGGGCATGGAGAACAAAGAAAATTTGTGGCCTATGGCAAACACTCTCACACACACACTGGCTAGACAAAAAAGGCATAGTAGCACTGAAGAAAATGCTACCTTTAATTCAGCAATGCCAAACATGAACATTAACTGAGCTATAACAATTTTATAACAACACACATCCTCCTATGGCATCAAATATTATCCCACCTATACACTTTTTGCAGGAAAAAAACATGAAATACGACAATAACCTACATTTTTAATTTTATATAATGCCATTCCTGCCCTAAATGGTTTAAAAAAAAATAAAAACCACATATACAACAGAAAAAGATTCTTCATGCAATTATGACTGGTATTAGGCTTACTGGCTGGATGGCTCATTGGCAGACTAGGCCACATACTAAAATAAATGAATATTACAAATGTAATAAACATTGACAAAAGATACTGAACTGTGCAAAATGTTTTTCTTCACAAAAGATGAACAATTAAATGCAAAAAAAAAATAACTTGGTCCCTACTGAAACTCCAGGGCACTCACCACAATGAAATTACAGTAGTCGAGCTTTGTGACAGACTAGAGTGATTGTGTATTGCTGAGGGACAGTTCTTTTTGGTATTCCTGTCTCACCTTGGTCCGTGTTTAGTGGCCTCGTGGGGGAAACCTTACAAGTCATACCGCCATTTTTTCTCTGTGGGAGAAGCACTACTGTGACTGCCATTTTGGGAAGTTTGGCGGTATAGTGTCTCGGCATCCGGGCTATTTGTACCCCAGATGCAAGCGATGGCAGTGAACGGTGAGCAGTGGGGGAGCACTGTTATTATTTAATTGTTCTTAACCTGAATTTTTAAAAGCACAGTGACTATTATTGAAGTATTACATTTTAGTAGCCAGTAATTTTTCTGGGAAGTGAAGTTTTAGGGGAATCTTTCTATGATGGAGAATGCCTATTTTGCACAGACAGTCGTCTGGGCTTAACGGCAGACTAGAGTGATTGAGTATTGCTGAAGGACAGTTCTTTTGGGTATTCCTGTCTCTCCTTGGTCCGTGTTTAGTGGCCTGGTGGGGGGAACCTTAAAAGTCAGGCCGCCATTTTTGCTCTGTGGGAGAAGGACTACTGCAACGGCCATTTTGGGAAGGTTGGCGTCATAGTGTCTCTCGGCATCTGGGCTATTTGTAGCCTAGATGCAAGCGACGCGCAGCGGATGCGCGCAGCGGGCATGCTGATGGAGCACCAAAGGCGCACCAAAGGCAAGCCCGTCTGTGCCCATCCATGCCAGAACGGGCCTAGGGCCCAGTTTCTCTACCCAGACTTCAACACAAGCTGTGGGGATCAAGTATGATTAGAAGGCTCTTCATTCGTTAAGGACCGTCACTCATAATATGTGTATTAATATTATAGACCCTAGGAGCCCTGAACCCTCATGTTCAATCTGTCAGTGGTCTCCGCAATTAACCTTGGATACATCAGTGAACCAAGAAACCAATAAATGCTTAATTTTTCTAGTCAATTGTTGCTCTTTAGTAGCTCATAAACTTGATATACATCTACTATTAGAACAGACTAAACCTACGTTGGTCTGCCAGACGGAAACCTGGTTACATGAAGGATCAGCCCTCGATGTAGCACTAGCACTACCTAAAGGATATCAAATAAGCATACTCGATAGAGTCGCTACTAGAGGTGGAGGTATTGCTCTAATGTACAAGGAAGATCTAATAGTCAATTCACATCCACTACAGATAATAGGGTGTGAAATTATGTATTGTTCAATCACCCTGAACCCTCAATTCACCTTATCAGGTGCTTTGGTTTACCCTCCTCCGGGCTCCACAGAAAATTTCCTGCCATCACTAGCAGAGAATATCACGGAGTTGGTCTGTCCTAAACCTAATTTAACATTATTAGGTGGCTTTAATATCCATGTTGAGGAGGCAGATAGTGTGATAACTAAATCTCTGATTGCAGATATGAAGGCCCTTGGTTTATTACAACTGATTAAGGGCACTACACATAATAAGGGGTATACCATTGATTTGGTTTTCTCAAATATTAAAGAATTAATACTTATGGCATCATATCCTTTGGCCTGGCCTGACTATTTCTTGGTAAGATTGGAATTAACTATACCTAGATATAAGAAATTGATGCATAATGTGTTCCTTCCTTCCAGGCGCTGGCATAAGCTAGGTGCTGATGCCTGGACTCACACCTTGGAAAGGAATCAACCATCCAGCCAAAATAACGTCACAGATCTGTCAAAGTCCTTTGACAACTGGATTGTGGGTAGTCTAGATGCGCTCCTACCAGTATCCACCAGGGGAAGGGAATGTGGTAGACGGAACTCTCCCTGGTTTACAGCACATTTGCTTCATCTCAAAAGAGAATGCAGGAAATGGGAAAGGAGATGGAGGAAGTCACACAATGAATCTTTAAAACAAGACTACAAAAAAGCAATTAGGTCTTATCATATTGAAATGAAATCTGCTCTAACCAGATACTACACAGCAAAGATCGAGTAGGCGGCTAACTGACCTAAACAGATCTTTTGCGTCCTCAATGAGATTACTCAGCCCCAAGAGAATATGGTACTTTTGGATGCATCTCAGGAACATGTCAACAATCTTGCATCATATTTCTCACAAAAAGTGCTAGACATTTATTCAACCTTCCCTGGTGTCATGAACCAGGTACAGAAGGTCTCTAAACAAAAATCATTGTACACTACATCTTTATCAGTTTTTCCCCCGATATCGGTAGATGTCGTAAAGAAACATTTTTGAGTTATTAAATCAGGATCTCCCCTGGACCCAGCCCCTCCCCAGGTACTATTACTAGGCGCTCCATTGACTTTTCCCTTTATTACTAATTCTATCAATCTTTCGATGACTGCTGGTGTAGTGCCAGAGCAATGGAAACATGCCATTGTCAAGCCTCTCTTGAAGAAACCTAATCTTGACCCTGGACTTCTTGGTAACTATAGACCTATTTCATTATTGCTGATTCTGTCCAAGATAGCTGAAAAATATGTTCAAACTCAACTGTCTCTTTTTCTGGAAGCCAATAATATTCTACATGCTACCCAGATGGGCTTCAGACCATTACAGGGGACAGAGACTGCATTGATCGCTGTTACTGAAGAAGTGAAAAAGCAACTAGATAAGGGCATAGAAACAGCCATTATTCTTCTGGACCTTAGTGCCGCTTTTGATACGGTGGACCTGAATATATTAATGAATAGGATACAAGATAGTTGATTATCTGGGTCAGCTTTAGACTGGATCAACTCATTTGTTAAAAATAGGTCTTTTCAGGTCTTAGATAGGTCATACTTCTCAGGTCATATCAATAGTAGATACAGAGTTCCACAGGGGTCTTCTCTTAGCCCCACTTTATTTAATATCCACATGGTACCGCTGGCAGAAATAATTCAGCCCTTCGGGCTGACCTTGGTGCCTTATGCAGATGATACACAACTAATTATATCTCTTTCACGGGATTCCCGTTCTATAGAGTCAGCATTTGGTCCATATCTCCAAGCGGTGGAAGCAAACTTAAACTGAATGATAATAGAACAGAGTTGATGATTTTTGGGTAGCAAGGAAAGCCCATCATGAATCCCTCAATGATTGATGGAATAGGTTTTCTACCCCACCTAAAGAATTTATTAAAAGTTTGGGGGTTTGGCTCGATCCACAACTGTCAATGGCCCATCAAGCTTACAAAATAGCTGCTTCCTCTTTTGGCCTTCTTAGGTTGTGGAGGATGGTTTTCACCATCCTACCGTTCACGGACAAAAGAATAATTGCACAGGCATTAATCGGTTCTCGAATTGACTATGGGAATGCACTGTTCATGGGCTCACCCAGTTATGTGATTAAAAGATTGCAGAGAGTCCAGAACGCCTCTGCACGTTTGGTAATGAATATTTCCACGCAGGAATCTATAAAAGCTGGAATTTCATCATTGCATTGGCTGCTAGTGGATAGGAGGTTACAGTTTAAAACACTATGCCATATGCATAGAGCCTAGATCGGGAGCAAGTGTAGCTTCTTGAGGTGGGGTGTGATATGGGTTAGCCTGGAGAGGTCTAGGACAAGCCCGGTCACTGACTTTTGTAATATCTGTAGACGTGTGGTGATTTCCATGTAGAGTGTGTTTCTATAGTCCACCCTGCTTATGATGAGGGCCTGCGTGATGGTCTTTCTGCTGTTGACTGGGAGCCAACTGAAGATCTTGCAGAACATGCAAAGAGTGTAAAAGCCGGCAGAGGAGACGGCATTTACCTGTTCCTTCATGAATAGCTTGCATCCAAGATAATGCAGAGGTTGCAGGTGTGGTCTGATTGGGCAGAGGGAGGGCCGAGTACTGCAGGCCACCATGTTTCATTCCACAGTGAGGTGTTGTTCCCAAAGATGATGACTTTGTTCTTGTCTGGTTTGAGCTTGAGAATGTTTTTCTTCATCCAGTTTGCAATATTGATCATGCATCTGACAGCGAAAGGGTGAGCTGGTTGCCATTGGAGTAGGAGATGATGTTCAGTTTGTGCGATTTGACGGTGTTGGCCGGGGTATCATGTTCGTGTTGAAGGGGGTGAGGCTGAGGGATGATCCTTGGGGGACGCCGCAGATGATCTTCTTGGGTTCGGAGGTGAACTGTGGGAAGCAGATTCCCTGGGTTCTTCCTGTAATGTATTATATGATCGATTTGAGGCCATCGACCTGTATTCAAATTTGATGGGGTCTGTTGAGCAGGATGTGGTGGGAGATGGTGTCAAAAACAGCTGACAGGTCCAGGAGGATGAGGCACCTGTTTTACTGTGGTCCAGGAGGGCTCTGATGTACTTGGTGGCCAAGATCAAGGCTTTCTCAGTGCTGGGGTTGGCTAGGAATCCAGTAAGCAATGGGTTCAGGAGGTTGTAGTGTTCTAGGTGTTTGGTGAGCTGCTGTTTAATATCCTCTTTGAGGTTCTTCCCTGGAAAGGGGAGCAGTGACATGGGGTGGTAGATCCTGGTTTACCTGGGTCAATAGGTGGGTTCTTCGGGAGGGGTGTCACTTCAGTGTGTTTCCAGTCCTCATGGAAGGAGGTTGAGGTGATGAAGTGTTCAACACTTTCTTTAGCTTGTTGCCAATCATCCTGCTCCAGAGATTGAAGACATGTTGCCTTTGTGGATTTCAACTCTGTGGGGAGCCAGATGGCTCGTCAGGCAGATCCATTGGACTTGGTTGGTTTGATGGGGCTCACATTTGTCACGGCATTCTGTGATTTAGCAGCCAGATCTGGGTTGAATTTTACTTCTTGAAGGTGGAGTTCAGAGTGTCCTTCCATTGGTCTCCGGATATCTTTTTCCAGTTTCTGTGTATGGAGCAAGGGGGTGTGGCTCTGAAGTTGGTCCATTCTGAGATGATGAACTGGACGCAGCAGTGGTCAGTCCAAGAGAGATATGAGACATGGGTGTTCTTTAGTCATCACTGGATGTTAAAATGGGGTTGAATGTGTGTCTTTTGATGTGGGTAGTGTTGGTAGCAAGTTGTATGGGGCCAATGTTTCTCATGCTTTCCAGGTGATCTTTTGTACTGGTGTTGCTGGGTTCATCAAGCTGGAAGTTGAGATCCCTAGGCAGATGTAGTGTTCAGTCAGTAGCGACAGGGGCTATTGGGGCGATGAGGTTGGGGATGACGTTCAGAAGCAGGGGAGTGGCCCTGATGGTCGGAAGGCGAGCGTGCCTCTGATGTTACTTTTTCTGTCTGTGTGGAGTTGGAAATTTAGGTGCTCCATTATTGGGGTTAAGTCATCTGAGGAAGCGGTGCAGCGGAGGAGATTCTTGTAGACAATGACAATTCGTCCTCTATGTTTGTTGGTTTGGTCACAGTGAGTTATCTTGTAGCCTTCAAGGGTGACAATGGTGATGCCTAGCACGGAGGCAGGGTTTAGCTAGGTCTTAGTGAGGAAATGGCATCTGGGGTGAAGGATGAGATTGTGTCCCAGATTTCCATGACATGTTTACTGAGTAATCATGAGTTGAGTAGAATGCACTGGTGTTGTGTTGTGGTAGTCTTGGCTTGTGATGGCGCTGTTCTGTTTGTCGTGTTTCTGGCATTGTTGGTTGTTCCGGTGCTGTGGGTGAAGTGGCAGTGCTGGCAGGAGAATGGTCCTCATTTGTTATCCATGCACCTGGGATCAAGAGCTTGGAGGTCTCAGATGGTGTAGCTGCTCAGAGGGTAAAGAACCATGGTTCCTGGTGCTGGGTGCAGTCCAGGTGTAGGCAGTCACAGACAGGCTTACCTCTGGCTGTGGATTCAATTAAGTGTATCTTTGGAGGTGCACTGGGAGGCGAGAAGCAGAAGGTGGTGGAATGCAATGAATGGTGGGCAATGCAGACAGTGAGAGGGCACAGGGAACAGGAGACCCCTTAGGAAAAGAGCACACAAAACAGTTACCGAACAAAGGATCACAGCAATGCACACATGCAGAAAGACAACAAAACCTACAGAATGAAACTGCTCAGAGAAACAAAATGATCACCAAGAAGTACAAGAGCAGAAACTACTACAAGAATAACAATGACCAATGCACAGAAACAGAGGAGGAAGGCTGGGCGGAGTGCAGGGGGCAACAAGGAGGAGCCCTAAGATAGCGAAGCAGAGAAGGGGAGCTGGCACAGGTACCTGTCATGGAGGTTGTAATGCTTGAAGAAAGCTCCCATCCCCTTGATAAAATCATTGTTTCTGTTACTTTCTAATGGAAGCTACTTGGTTTTAAACAATCAAGCTTGCTGTGGAATGAAAAGAGATGTCATGTATTCACTGTTTCCAAGATTGTGACTTGTTGCAGTATTATGTCCTCCTACACATACAACTGGGGAAGATACCTTGTGGCCGATGGTCCCTATTTCTCAAATACATTTTTGATAGAATGAGCTGACTGAAAGCCTTATTGTTTTAGAAAGATGTGGTACGAAGATCTTCAGAGAAAAGTTTGATCCCCACAGTGCCCATTCTCTTCAAAAGTTTAATTGCTTTTGCACACTCACTTGCTACAACCTTTTAGTGAGCTTGCACACGTTTTTAAAGTGAACTGGTCTAGATGTGACCCTGTGATTTTTGACTGTACTTGGAGTTATTCCATCCTTTTTCCATTCCTTGTTTTCAAACTTTTGGAGGCATTCCATTTGAGTTGTTCCTATTTATTTGCTATTGTTGTTTTTTTTGTGTTGGCCTGCAATGAATAACCCACAACAAGGCCATATAGTGATGGATTTGGCACACATCCTTCTGTGTTGTGAACACATGATACATTTCTTTGGAGTATCTTTATTACTTGAACTTAACGAAAACTGGTCACTGTCCTTCTGGACCATGTGGTTTCAGAGTACACAGTATGTGTTTTGCTGTCTGTGGGGCTTTTTTGAATGCCTACTAGACTTTTGCCCTGCTACACAATTGTCTCAGTCTATGGGTTTGAATCTAATTGTGCGTCCTTTGCAGTCGTGTCTACAGAGGTGTCCTATGATGATGCTCCATTTGCTGCAAGACGCCTATTATGAGCCACTTTCCCCAATGTTAATTGATGCTTTCACTGCAGGTTTTTTGGTGACTGGCTCTTCTGTTGAAGTTGCACTTCTGAACTGATGCCTTGGGCTTCTGCTGAGTGGGCTGGTGATGATCATATTTGCTCCTTGGGTTTTGCTCTTCTGTTATCTGTAGATCTGTTGTCTGTGGATGCAAGTTCTTTCATGGACACTAAGGACTCTATGAACATGGATGTGGTGAACATTTCAAAGATGTCGTCATGCAATTTTGATGCCTCCTAGTCTCTCTAAATTTGCTTCTTCATTTTTAAAATATATTTTCTTTATTTTTTGGAGTTTGCATGACTTTAATTTGGTATTTTGTATGGCTTTCTAAGCTTCCATGTGCTATTAAAGTGTTATTTTTATGCAAATCACAACTTTTTATATATATTTAGGGTTAAAATAAGCCTCCTTCTGAGAAATGGGAGGGTGTTTTAGGGGTTGCTTTTAGTCTTCATTTTGGATTTCCTTTTTAACTTGACATCTTTTTCTAGTGGTGACTTTTACATGTTTTTCTTTCACACAAGACACACACACATTTATTTGTGGTAGGCATGGTCACCCTGTAGTCTACAAATTTAGTTCTAGGGCTATACAGTAAGAAATCAATGCTCTTGTTATAATTTTCTATGCTGGTTGATGACAAATCTTTCTCTCTAGACAAACTAAACAGACTGTCTGTACCTTTGCCACAGAATGATAAGGACAGTGTTATATCATATAAACAGCATCCATGCTAAACTCTGGGAGTTGAACACTTCATGCTGAGGTTATCATGAGACCATTGTGCGCTGTAACTGAGATGCAGCTCTGCTGACTCCCACCAACATCCTGAGAAGGAAGATCGTCTGTAATCTTAGACGGGTACATTTATGAATGCACTGAGACCGGATTCCTGACACATAATATCAAGGTATGGGAGTTAGACCATCCCAACAGGCCTGGCAGAGGACACTCCTGCTATGCTCTCTTTAGTGTATGGGTATTAGTGACAAATAAGAGTAACATTAGTACAACTAACATGGTTGAATTGTTTGTATTTTTTAGCATTTTAATAACACTTATTAGAACATTGTGTCTCATGTACTCAATAATTGAATCTCATGTTTTTATTGTAAGAATAAGATCTGTACAATAAATCTTTCAAAATGTATTTTTGTATCTTTTCATGTTGATTGCATTGCACATGCAAAAGTAACAAATGAAAGGGTTAGATCTGTTTCAATGAATTCCTTGGGAATAAGAGGGGTCATCTCTGAGGTTGCCAATAACAATTACCCTGAAAGATTAGGGGTTTGTCAACACCAGAGCAGTACGCGCTCTATTGGCGACAAAAATGCAAAAACCCAGCACTCTCAAAACAAAGTAATTTATGCATTGTGCTGATATGTTGTGGTTTAACCTTTTGCATTGCAGAGTTCAATCCTGAAAACTTATTTTTAATATGCTTAAAAATACTGTTCCTTTGCAATGTATTGCTGCAGGTTTTCAGAGTGTGTTAGGGTGTGGCCCCTTTCCAGGGCCTTCCAGAGACTTTCCCTGCAACATGCCTGGGCGTGGTTCTGGGCTGGGCCAAGACTCCATAAAAGAGAGCCAGCCCAACTCCCAGTGCTCACTATTCAGAGGTCCCGGTGCAGAGCAGCAGCTTCTTCCTGAGCTCCTCTCCCGGCGTCCTATTTGGATCTTCCAGTCTTCTGCCCTTCATCCTTCATTGGTGATCATTGTTTCAGGCGGTAAGACGGTGGTTGGACTGTCCTGACACCGTTATTGAGAATTTTCATATTCTTGATTTAATTCTTAAATGAGTAACAGATTACTTGTGCGCTACCATTTCTAGACATTTATATGGTAGTTTACAAATAGGCAAGACGCGCAATTTGTTTCATAAATGTTTGACTTTGTTATTCATTGTGTGCTACCATTTCTTGACATTTATATGGTAGTTTACAAATAGGCAAGACGCGCGATTTGTTTCATAAATGTTTGACTTTGTTATTCATTGCGTGCTACCATTTCTTGACATTGGCATGGTGGCTTAAGAATTCGCAAGACGCGCAATTCGTTTTATGGTGTTTAAACATTGTTGTCCATTGCGCGCTACTATTTCTTGACATTTACATGATGTTTTATGAATTGGTAAGACACACAACTCGTTTCATGAGGATTTTACTTTGATGTTCATTGCGTGCTACCATTTCTTGACATTTACATGGTGGCTTAATAATCGGTAAAAGAAGCGCGATTCGTTTCATTGTACTTTGATCTTGTTATTTATTGTGAGCTGTTATTTCTTGACATTTACATCGTGTTTTACGAATCGGCAAGACGCGTGATTCGATTAATGATGATTTGACTTTGATATTCATTGCGTGCTACCATTTCTTGGTATTTTACATGGTAACACTCGAATCGGCAAGACGCACGATTCTCCCCTCAAGTTTATTTCATGTTGTTTATTGTATGCCACTATTCTAAGATGTTTATTATGTAATATTCGAGTTGACAAGTTATGCGATTTGTTTCCTAAATCCATATTGTGTAATTCATGGTGCACAATACTTTTATGGTGTTTAATATATATAATATATATATATATATATATATATATATATATATATATATATATATATATATATATATATATATATCTGCAATATGCACAATTTGTGTTGAAACATTTTAAGAGTACACAGAAGGCCAGAGTTTCTAGATGCAATATTGTATGGTCCTAGTATACATTCTCAAAACAGGATTTATATGACTGGTTTAAAATTTAGTCTGAATGTTTTTCTGATTCTCATGTAAAGGAAAGTACTTGAATAAGACAGTTTTCATTTAATTCATCTTGATTCACCTACAGGTATCCGGCCATCTTAAAACGTAGTAATTTTAAACTTAACTCTTAGATTGTTCATGTTTTCAGAGTGACTAGGCTTAGAATTATAGTCTAGTATTGATTTCAGGAGATAAAATTTTCATATTGTGTGTTCTAACCTTTTTCTTACTACAGGTCTGCTTCCCAGCTGTTCCCTCCCTAATCCCCTCTTCCCCTCTTGAACTCTCCCAGTCTCTGTGATTTATCTATCAGAGTCTTGGAGCTGTTCAGTGGTGGACGTGTTGGGAACGCGCACAGACCCCGAGGATCTGGTGACTCTGACAGGTTTAGATGTTTTACTGTGAGCTAGCCTTATAAACCAATGATGATATAAGTAGATTTAGATATAGGCGGTTGGGGATACTCTGTCACAAACATGATAGACATCCTGTCTGCTGTATTACGATCCAATTATTTCCTATGAAGATCGTAATATGGTGGGTGGCATAAGTAGTCCATCTGCCAAGATCTACATCAGGTCCCATATCTCTAGATTGTGAAGTTTTTATTGACATAATGCACAGTCATTCTAAACTTGTAAGAACCATATACCAGCATCAAGTTCTTTAAAAAATTACTTTTGCGCATTTTTTGGATGGTGGAGGCATGGGGCTACAAATACTTTTTCTCCATTTCCTTGTGTGTTTTAGGAATTTACTCTGTTGTTTTACTATTTGGGAGTTGGTTTGCCCTGCATCAGGTCTACTATTTAATATATTTTTCACATTTGCTGATGCTGTGCTACATGATTTTTAAATACATGTAATACCTTGTGTATTGTCTTGTATTAAATGCAAAATGTAGGTTATTTTCTGTCTGCACTTGCTTGTTGGTGTCTAAAGTCAGGGTGTCTTCTGGAGTCCAGACACATATAGGTAAACATCTTCCTTTATTCTCAGCTACCTTCTTCCCCATGTATTTGCTCACTATTGTTTGTTTATTTGAGTATTTGCTTGAAGGGGTTTATATTGTGTTTTATTTATTTCTGCAAATTTAAAAGTATTTCAGAGAGGTAATTGATGTTGCCTTGGGCTGTTCGTGGTTGGGGAATTCGAAAGTTTACTTAATTAGCTTTTTTTATATTACTGATTTATTGGTGGTGGGCAGTGCTGTATGTGAGCCCTGACAAATTTTGAGTAGATATTACATATCTGTGCAATCCTTCCTCTGAAGGTTTTGGGTGGGGGGTATAGGAGAGGGTCCTCCAGACAGAATAGGTCAACCATGCTGTTTTTCATGTCTGCTTCTTTGCTGGCCATGTGCCAATTTCTAGGAAAAGTAATAGAAGATGCCTATGACCAATATGTTTTTTTGTGCTTTTCCTGATATATTTGTTTGAGCTTGTTGTTTATTGTAGTATAATGTTCTTGTTTCTGATTCACTTGTTTAATTTTTACCTGCCTCCTCCCCACCAGTCATATTAAGTTTTGGCCTAACCCCTCTACCTCTCAAAGGGTCCCCATGTGACCTCAACAGACACCAGCAAATATTTTAATCATTTATTTTAAATTTGTTTACCCCACTTCCAATATTGCACCCAAGAGAATGTGGGAAGTACCAGTTAATATTTTACTCATTTATTAATTTTGGGCTTGATTCACAAAGGGCCTATGCAAGTTGCAGGGAGGCCCTACACTCATAGTGGGGGTCCTGTACTCATGGCAGGTGCCCTGCACTCATGGCGGGACCTGTGTACTGCAGTTTCCCATTGTGGAGGTACCGTCATATGTATGGGACTCCTGCCCTGACTGTAGTGTCTCCACCACAAATGCAGAAGTCCTTTGTGAATCAAGATCTTCATGTCTGCCCCTCTAACTGTAATAGGGTACTCATGGGCCCTGGGGAACACCTCAATTATTTAATTAATTTATTTGCTTTTCACTTTCCTCCCACCTCATCTTCCTAGGGACATCAGAAATATATTCTTCTTCTTCCAATTTTGTGCCCTTTTTTCCCCTTGGGTACTCAAGGGCCCCGATTGAGCACCATCAATAACTTAATTCAATTTTTTTAATTGTTACCTGACCCTCCACCGCCCACTGTGTCCCCCTGGGCCCTGGTTTGGCACCAGAAATTATTTTATTGATTTATTTGATTTTTGTCTGTCTCCTCTTCCTCCCCTGGGCCCTTGAGGAGCACCAGAAATTAATCAAATAATTGTTTTTATTTGTGCTTGCCCCCACCTCCCATAGAGTCTCCATGTGCCCTGCACCAAGAGGAGCACCTGCAATTATTTAATTAATGTATTCTATATTTGCCTGACCGCCAATGCCATAGTTCCTAGACTGGCATCAGCAATTAGTTAATTCAATTATTCATTTTTGTGCCTGCCCCCTGCCTTCCACAGAGTTCCCAATTGGCACTGGAAGGGCACCAGTAAATATATATTTCACATATTACATTTTTGCCTTCCCCCTGCCCCTCATAGGGTCCTTTTGAAACCTGGATGAGCTCCAGAAACAATTTAGTCCAGTTATATAAGTTTTTGCCTGCCCCTCACACCTTCCACAGGGTTCCAATAGGCCCTAGCCGAGCACACACAATTACTTAATTCATTTATGGGATTCTGGCCAGCTCCCCATCTCTCATGGGCCCTGGAATGGCACCAAGTTGTCTAGCAAAAATATTTTTTTTTTGCCCATGCTACATCACTGTTAATCATGATGATGATGATGACTTGTATTACATTGGCTTCACTAACTTTATGCTTTAATTGTATTGTTTGTAGGTGTACAAGATGTTACATGTACATTACTGAGATAGAGGGAAGTCTGTGAATTAGCTGACATTAACACCAGAGTCCTCTGCTTGGAGCTTCTGTTATGTGCAAAAAGTAAAGTAAAGAAGATGGCCATTAAGAAGAAAGCTTCTGCTATGAAAGTGGTTAGTGTGCAGATTAAGAAGTCTGTCACTGTGCCACCTATGGCATCAAGCTCGCCTAATATTTTCAGAAACACAGCATGGCTATAGCACCCACTCTGGGCAGGAAGAGGTGGGGTGAAGAATCCCCCTGTGTTTACTGCACTACCACCAAAACCCATATCTCAGCACTGCAGTCATGGAGAGCAATAAATCTGAAAACTGAATAGTCATAGCAGAAAATTGAATCTTCACAGGAATATCAACAATAGGAATCAGAGCCTGCAACACACGATTTTCTGGAAGCAGAGGTGAAAGTTGAGATTGCGGCAGAGAAGGATGCTGTTGTAACTGCTTTTCCACTGGACACATCAGCTTAACAACCTCTAAAAAAAGTAAGAACACTCCCCCACTTTCTCCAAACCTCCCTTCCAATGATCTGGAAATGGATTGAAACCCTACGAGACCAAAGAAAATGAAGGTTCCCAAAAACCTTGAAGAAGGTGATGATGAGCTAGTGATTGTTAGTGTGGAGAGTGGCACAGAGGCTCACTTATATTCAACCTGCTTCATTTATGTAGTTCCATCATCACCCCCTGCTTCCACCTTTTGAAGACTTCTAAAACTTGTAGCATGCACCACCCTATTGAAGTCACAGCTCACACTAGAGAAATTTCAACACAAACACCTCTACACTACAATAAGAAGGCGATCCTCCCCAGTTTGGAACTTCTTTACACTTAGGTGACACGAGGAGCACATGGTAGAATGCTCAATTTGCAGAAGGAAAGATTTGTCACGGTAAGTCAGTTGGACATTATGATACCACAGGACAGCTGACCCAGCTGAGAAATAGGGGTGGGTGTAACTCGCATAATTTGGGGTATCATGATTCTGAGAAATTGCTGAAAAATTATGCGTAAATATGCTAAACGCATCTCACACTGAAAATAAATACCTGAATGGTCAGTTTGGGTAAAAGATCAACTAGAATATATAATTTTGAGTTGATTTCCATTTGCTCAGAATCAGGTTTGCTGTTTTACATTTGAAAATTACCCAGCCTGCTCTGGTGAAAAATCTGCGTCAAATGCTGCTTGCACTAAAAAATTACATCAATGGTAGTAATAGTGTAACTACAGTAATTCAGCATAGACTTTGTTGTGCAAAATTATCAAAAGTACAGCAATTACTCTGGCATAATTGAAATTTTTCCAAGGCCTATTGAAAAATCAACATTCAATAGTGTGTGAAGAGCACCTCAAAAACATAGTTTCTTGTGGTGAGAGAGAAGAGGTTGAAGTGATAGAAGGAGGTGGCAGTGAGGAAGAGAAATAGGATGTCAGCCTCTTCTGAATCAGCCCTGCAACAGTTGCATAAAATGTGCAGTCATCGCTTGCAATAACTCAGGATGGTTAAAGTAACAGATGAATACAGTCATCCCAAAATGCTCAAGCAGCCTACCTGATCCCATAGATCATTAGTGGAGATATCACAAAGAAAATAGCTGCAACAACCAAGACTGTGTTCAAAAGAGAGGGACTATAATACCAAAGTTCAAGGATTGAGAGGGTTTTCTTGAATTTTTGGAGACCCTTTGCCCAAAATGTCTGCAATTGGTGGGCCGCATTATAAAGGAGTGTGCTGTACAGTCTATCCACCTCACGACCAAAATGTGGGCCAATTGTCAAGCAAAAGATAACATGTGCATGACTGCACACTGGATCTCCTGTAAGGAAGTCTAATTGGTGGTCTGAACAATGCTGCTGCTGTACAGGACATTTGGAAGCATACAACTGTTGCAATGTACACAATAGAATAATTGTATTCAGCTGCCAGCATCTTAGACAAATGTAATACTAAAGTCTATGTCGGCTTTAACCCGTAGGTCTCAACACTGGATTTGTTACCAATAACAACATCAGTAATATTGTCAAAGAAAGGACTGACTGAGGATACTTCAGAGTCCTGTGTGTAGGTCATTGGATAAACTTAAATGTGCAGGATCTCAGAAAAAGGAGCAGTAGTCATGAACATTCTGATCACCTGTAAAAGTATCTGCACTCATTTTAGTCATTCAGTTAGATCCTGGAAGCAGTCCCTGTAAAACCTTTTATACAGGATTTGCAAACATGTTAGAATTCAACCTACTACATGTTGCAACACCTGTTTCAGTAGTAAAGATCTATAAATGATTTAGTAATTCAAAGACAAGGGGATGCAACTTCCAAAACCATGATGAGGGAAGTGAATAAATGGGGGCTAGTTGAGTGCCTGATCCAAATACTACCCCACTTTGATGTTATGACACAGTAACTCAGAAGGACGAGAGAACAATGAACCAAGCGATCCCATTGTTGCACTTGATGTATGAACAGTTGCAAAGAGTGGAAGAGAATACCAATAAAAAAGCAGCTGCATTGGTGAACAGTTTAATCCCCTGCTTGAATACAAATCAAAGGCTGCAAAAAGATATTGGGGGTCATTACGACCTTGGCGGGCGGCAGCAAGCGCCCGCCCAGATCTGACCGCCATGCGGGCGCCAATGCGGGCGCCAATGCGGCCGCACCCCCGCCGCGGCCATTTGGAGATCCCCGCTGGGCCGGCGGGCAGAAACCTGGTTTCCGCCCGCTGGCCCAGCGGGGATCATGGCTGCAACATAGGAGCCGGCTCCAAATGGAGCCGGCGGTGTTGCGGCCGTCGCGCTTTTCACTGTCTGCATAGCAGACAGTGAAAAGCTGCATGGGGCCCTGTCAGAGGGCCCCACGACTCCCCGTTCCGCCAGCCTTTTCCTGGCGGTGCAAACCGCCAGAAAAATGCTGGCGGTCAGGGACTCGCAATCCCCTGGGCAGCGCTGCAAGCAGTGATGCCCAGGCAGATTAACACCGCTGGGGCAAAAGAGGCGGAATACCCCCGGCCCCGGCGGTGCGACAGCGGCGCTTCAGCCGCGGTCGTAATACGCCTGGAAGCGCTGCCAGCCTGTTGGCGGTGCTTCCGTAGTTTGAGCCCTGGCGGTCCCGTACCGCCACGGTCAAAATGATCCCCTTTATGTGCTACAAAGAGTACATATGTGCCACGGTACTGGGTCATGTTACAAATAAACGCTAGCCACTTTCATTCCTTTCTCATCTTTGGATGTCTCAATTTAAAAGACATTGGGCTTAATTTAGATTTAAAGGGACTGGTCACTCGGTCATAACTGTGACGGGTAGCCCGCCCACCAAACTATAAATCCCTTTATCTCCTATAGGATTTATACGTCGTAGGACGGACTATCTGTCACCATTATGATGAAGTAACCCATCTGCTGAAATCTAAATCAGGCCCTTAGATCATAAGGAAAATAGGTTATCTAGAGGAACAACTGCAAATTGAAGGCCAGGGCAGACCTGAAGTGAGTTGCCAACCTCCAAAGTGGATATTGCTGCTGGCTTCCTGTTTGGGCAGCATCAACCGGCACCATTGCTAGCTAATAAAAGCATAGAAACAACAGCTTTGAGTTCACTGCCATCTTTCACAATGGTTTTGTTTCATATGATAGGACTTAAATCAGGGTCAAAGGCACAGGTGACACAGGGACAGCAAATGTCAGTACCAATCACAATTGAGAAGATGGTCCATGACTAGCTGGGCGACCCAGGAAAGATATACCTAAATCAAAACCCATTGACGTATTGGCATGGGAAGAAGGAACGGTAGCCAAAACTCAGCAGGCTGGTAATAACATATCTATCATGTCCAGTAGCGAGTGCATTTTCGGAGCATCGGTTCATTAATGGTGACAAATAAATGAACGAACACTTCATACCAAAAATGACATTGCTCCTGAAGACACAATAATAGATATAGGCAATTAGTCTGACATCATAAGTTTGACAAGTGTGAATTCTGCCAACTATTGTAAAGAAACTTAAATGGGCTATTGTGCATTGCACAGATTGTCAATTAAGAAGAATACAACATTTGTTTGCTGGGCTGACAGCTATGAGAGGTGAGAAAGGATAATTCAACCTTCAGTTCAACCATAGCCTTTGACATGAGCAAAGGAATAAGGCTACAATGGAAGACTTAACTTCATGAAAAGAAGAAGATGCCTCTCATCTTATCTCTTCCATTCCCAAACTGGGCTGCCAGTGAAATCTTAAATGACAAAATTGATTGTGTATCAATTTTAAAGAAAAAAGAGACATATAAGAAATAAGACACCACTCTTAAGGGCAATGTGTAGAGTATTTAAGCAATACCAAAAAAGTAATGATGTTGAAACACAACATTAGAGGAATACCAAACCAGGGGCCAGATGTAGCAAAAATCCAATTTGCGAGTTGCAAATTGCGAGTCCTTCCTTGCATTTCTGCATTGGAAACACGCATTTGCGAGTCGCAAACGGCAAATTTTGCTGTTTGCGAGTCGCAAAGTGTTTCCTGCATCTGGCCCCAATTTAGGAAAATACAGTAAACACTAATAAATTAAATGACACCAACACAACAAAAATCCAATAAGGGAACCCAGAGTTATGAATTAAAAATTTTAAGGTTCAAAATAGCACTAAAGAGTATTAACCGCCAACCATTGACATCTGGTTGCAATTGACCAGTTCCCAGTTGCAAAGTAAGGCCAAACACAATGGAGAGCTAGTCAGATAATAAAACCAAATTTGATCCAGTTGAAAGCTTTACCTTCAGCATTAATCTATGGAATAGAAGTCAAAAATCATCAGCGGAGCAAGGCATTAGACCGTGTCCAAAGAGGGTTTCACATCATCAGACAGACCCTGAATGAGGTCTTATTGAAGCAGTTGAATTTTGACGTGAAATCTCTGAGTGGCAGAACTTTGAATTTCACATGCAGAGAAGGTTTGTTGACAGCTGGATAGTAGTTGTGCCTTTGTCCAATGAGAATATCTAACTTTAGACATACACTTTTTTGGAGCTTGGGTTCTTTCAGTGGAGCAAGGCTACTGACTGTAGCCGAGGAGGTCTCCCTCAAAGCCGGATACCTTATCTGGGAAGTTCAGTTGAATAAGTTTTTCAGCAGCGAAAGAAACGCCAAGTGGGAGCAACTTCAATGTTTGGGTCAACAGCAAAGCTCCTTTGTCGAATCGGCTTTGCAAGTTGGTCCTGGTGGTTCCGGAGGTTCTTGAAGCCAAATTGTTCCTAAATCCTAGATTTTAGGATATGTTAGAGGCATACACTTTGACACAAGTCAAGGATCCAGGACCTTGGGGACAGCACTAGGGGGTCAAGACTCACTCCAGTAGAGGCAAACATCAGGGTCCAAGGCAGGTTCAGTTGGAGCTGGTCAGATGGGCAGTTGCAGGAAAGGTCTTTTGTAGCTAAGGTCTCCCTGTAGCTTGTAGCGGAAGTCAGCCTTACGACATTTGGAGTCCAGTTATTTGTCTGTGCTACGGATGGGAGAGAAGATCCAGTCTTCTAGGCTTTTCTCAGGTCACAGACAGCAGGTCCAGTCTCCTTCTATCCTTTCACAAGTCTGGAACTTTTTTGTGAGGAGGTTACTATGGGTGCCACGTTCATGGCTTGCATCAGCTTCTGGCACATCCTAGCAACTCCCTAACCAAAAAGATAAAAGTCTCCAGGAACAACCCTTTTGACTTTTGCAGCACTTACTGTAGGTTCTATTGCCCACAGTAATTTTCTCTGCCCAAATACAAGCAGGGGAAACCCTTCTCCCTTTGTGCAGAGCTTGTATTCACCCCTGCTTTGTTGTCGGGGAAATTAAAAACACTTCCTTTGTGTTCATTCTAAACTGGTCTAGAGACAGCTTCTCTCCCAAAGAAGGGCCCTGCCCAGGTGCCAGCTGTAGGAAAATACCATCTTTCTTGTCATAGTTACTCCCTTTTTCTGCCTGATGTCAGTGTGTTTGACTGTGTTCACTGGGATCCTGCTAAACAGGACCCCAGTGATTACATTCTCTCTCTCAAAACTCTGTATTTCATCCACAATTGGTACACTGGTGCCCCATTATAAATCCCTAGCAAATGGTACCTTGGCCCCCAGGGCATTCAGGTTCCAGGGGATCCCTATGGGCTGCAGCATATATTTGCCACCCATATGGAGCCCAAGCAAAGGGTTCTGCAGGACTGCTATTGCAGCCTGCATGAAAAGGTGCAAGCACCCTTTCACTGACACTTCTCACCACACCAGGCCATTTATAAGTCACCCCTATGACAGGCCTTCTAGCCCAGAGGGCAGGGTGCAAAGTATATGTGTGTGAGGGCACCCCTGCACTAGTAGAGATGCCTCTACAAACTCCAGACCCATTTTCCTGGACTTTGTGAGCGCGGGGATGACATTTTACTCGTGTACTGGACATAGGCCAATACCTATGTCCAGCTACATACTGGTAACTCCGAACATAGGCATGTTTGGAATCAAATATTTTGAAATCCTACCCCAATACTTTTGCAACCATTGGTTGAATGATTCCAGGCACTTTTGGGGCTCCTTAGAGGACACCCCAGTATTTCCATTACAGCATGCTGAAGATTTCCAGGCAGCCCAAGCTGCTGCCACCTCCCAGACAGGCTTCTGCCCTCCTGTTGCTTGAGAAGCTCAAGCCCAGGAAGGCAGAACAAAGGAATTCCTTTGGGAGAGGGGTATTATACCTCTCCCTTTGGAAATAGGTGTTACAGGCTTGGGAGGGGTAGCCTCCCCAAGCCTCTGGCAATGCTTTGAAGGGTGCATTTGGTGCCCTCCATGCATAAACCAGTCTACACCAGTTCAGGGACCCCAGTCGCTGTTCTGGCTTGAAACTGGACAAAGGAAAGGGGATTGACCACTCCCCTGTCCATCACCACCCCAGGGGTGATGCTCAGAACTCCTCCAGAGGGTCCCTGGGTTTTGCCATCTTGAATTCAAGATTGGCAGGGAACTTTAGAAGCATCTGAGTGGCCAGTCCCAACAGGTGATGTCAGAGCCCCCTCCTGATAGATGTCACCCAGCTAGGTGACCAAGACTCCAGCAGGAAGCCTCTGCACCCTCCACTTTGACTTCTGACCGACGAAACTGCACCTGGACTCTTCAGGACCCTACAAGCTGCAACGAAGAAGCAAGACACCTTCTGCAACATTGTATCTCCTGCTCCTTCCAGCAATTGCAACATTTCCCAGGTCGTGCAACCTCTAAGGACAGCCCATGTTCAGCCTACATCAGAAGAAAGAAGGAATCTCTTTTGGGTGAAGGAGGAACTCCCTTGCTTCTGCAGGCATGAACTGCATAGACAACCAGCTGCGTGGATCCCCTCTACTGCTGAGTTGCGTGGATCCTGCATCACAGTGGTCCTGACGGTCCTATCTTCCAGCTGTCCCACTTGGGTGGAGGTAAGCCTTTACCTGTCCATGCAGGACAGTACCCCCGTGCACCGTGTCCTTTGCAGCTGTCAAAGCTTTTTGGAATCTTTTCCACAAGATCTTTGGGCATCCGGAAGCTCCATGCCCCAGCACTCCAGCCTGCGACGCACACCTCCGTGAGTGGTTCTCTGGCAGCGTGGGAGCCTTTTTCTAGTACTACGTGGACCTCTTCTGTGACTTTCGTGTCCCCATCCTGTGGGACTCTTGTGGGTAGTGTCTGGTCTTCTGTGGGCTCTCTGTGTTGAGGAGGGCCCCCTCTGACTCATCCTCCTGGGTAGAGTCCACCTGGTCTTTTCTGGTCACAGGCAGCGCCAATTTCCACTAACCGCGAGCTTTGCATGTGCCAAGGCTTGTTGCTAGAATCCGAAGACACAAACCCGACTGCAATCCTTCCGGCATGGGACATCACATGCATCCTCCAGGAACTCAACTTCTTCTTTTTGGGTGCAGTGCTGACTCTCCTTCTTCACCATCGACTTACCTCACGCACCTTCAGTCTGGTGGGTAGGGGCTCCTGCCCTTCCTGGACTCTGCTGTGCTTCTTAGACTTGGTTCCCTTCTTCCACAGGTCCTCTTGTCAAGGAATCCATTGTTGGTTTCTTGCAGTCGCATCTGGGTTTTGCATTATTCTTCTTTCCTTCCAAGTGGTAGTTCTGGGGTGGGTTGTGGCACTTTCCTTTGGGCTTTCCTAGTACTCCCAGCTCCCCTCTACACACTCCCATTACCTAGGTGGGGGACCAACTTTCGCATTCCATTTTTCTAGTACATGGTTTGTGCTCCCCCTAGGGTTATTTCTTTCCATTGTGATTTTCACTAATTGCACTGTTTTCTAGCTGTTTTTATGCCTATTTCTGCATACTAGTGTACATAGCATGTGTATTACTTACCTCCTAAGGGAGTATATCCTCTATTGTATTTTTGGTATTTGTGTCACCAAAATAAAGTACCTTTATTTTTGTAACACTGGGTGTTATCTTTCATGTGTGTAAGTACTAAGTGTGACTACAGTAGTATTGCATGAACTTTGCATGTCTCCTAGATAATCCTTGGCTGCTCTTCCACAGCTACCTCTAGAGATCCTGGCTTCTAGATACTGACTACTCTACACTAATAAGGGATACTTGTAGCTGGTATAAGGTGCAAGTACCATAGGTACCCACCACACATCAGGCCAGCCTCCTACACCAGCTAATATTTGCCTGTGGCAACTTAGGCCTCCTCAAAATGAATCAAGTTTCTGGGCTCAGCCCAGATGGTCATTCTGCCTCCTCAGGCACATGCCTTTAACCTCCTCTGGGAGCAGTTTTCACCTCTCATCAAGGAGAGCTTTTTATCTGCCATGTGCCATTTGGAGCTCATGCAATTGGGCCATCAGTAAGTTTAAGCAGGGAAAATATCACTTTCTAAACATGCCTTTTCCAGAGGATGTATTACATATCTGACTTCATCCATGAATTGAGCTTGTAACACATATTTTAAATGTCCAGGAATTAAATTTGTAGCTATTTTCTAGATGACTATACTGTTAATATGTAATTTTGTATTCCAACGCTTTTCTTTCGAACAGTCAACACTGTTACATTGAAAATAGCTTTTGGGGCCTTTTCACTATAAGCACATGTTTAACATGAAACTTTTAAATGTCCTTCTTTTAAGTACAATGCTCAGTGTCATACTGGCAGAACAGCCTAATCAGGGATTACCTATTAATATTTAAAAGGCCTGTCAAAAGGGGTTATTTTGGCAAATCAAATTTGTAGTTAAAAACTGCACAGCCCCCTACAATAGGCCTGTAGTCAGGTTTACACTGTCACTGGGGTGGGATTGTACAAAGTGTGCTGCAGTCCATTAGTTACTGTTCACTTGGAGGCCCTCTGTACACTTTTGTACCATAAACTTGAGACGTATAAGTAAGATAAGTATGTCAATTAGGGGTATGACAATTTCACCATGTTTAAAGGGGAAGCACAGGCACTTTACCTTTGCTAAAGTGCACTGACTTTTACAACTAGCAAGATACTGAACAAAAGGTGAAAAATTTGGGGTGATCCTGCAGAAAGAGCAATTTTCCTACACAGGCCCCTACCCTTCAGCCAATAGCCAGGGTTGACTAATCAATACCTTGATGGACTTCCCTGCTCTGGTGACAAAACACGTACACTTTTCCGCTCCTGCAGTGTCATTTGTCTGCTCTGTGCCTGAACACATTGTCCGTATAAACAGCAACACAAAGAGTGGCTCAAAACAAGCAAGCAGGAAACAGACGGTGAATGAATTACTGATCATTGAAACGTGCAACAACTGTTATGACTGCTACTGTCCATGCCATACCCTACAGGGCCAAAGGAGAGCAGACTATTGGTCACTTTATTTTACATGGTATGACACCACAGTGTCTGAGGGCAAACACACTGAATTAGTACTATAACATTGCAACAGCAATGTAGTGTTTATCATTATGTGAATGAGCAAATACAATCTTTAATATCCCTCATGCTACCACCACTTACACAAAATACATTCCTCCAAATCCTCCCACACTTGGGAGCTATATCCGTGATACCTTTTGTATGATTCCGATCCTAGTCCAACTGCTTTGTTATGATGTCTAGAACATCTCGACTTTTCCTTCTGATCAACATACAATCTAATCAGCTGACTGTATTTCTTTTGCTTTTGTTTGACTTTTCCTTAGCAAGGAAATTCCCTCTTTTTGAGAGGCTGGCTTTGCAGATAAAAGTATATTAAACCGCACACTGAAATGTGAGATATGTAATTAGTTCTAATTCCCCACTTAATTTAAAACCCTTGCGACAGCAGTTAGCTGCCAAGACTTTCCACAAATCCCCTACAGCTTTGTAACTTATTCTCAAAAAACGTCTTATAAGATGCTTATGTGAAGGATTTTATAAAGCTTGCTAAGATGACAATCTAAAGAAAGCTTTCATTCTCGATTTTATGTAAGTGGGAAGCTTGAACTGCTCTGCGAAGGGCTGACATCTCAGCAGAATAATATATTTATCACGCAATTCAGGAGCTTTCTAAACGCAACAATCCGTCAAACAGGCGGTTCTTTATTTCTTTGCACAAAGAGCACGGTGTAAATTTACTAATTATTCCTAATTAAGCTAGCTCACACATCACCTAAACAACTCCAGAAATCATTTTTCTGGTGTGATAACACTTACCTTTTTTAGAAAAAGAATAAAAATAGTATTTATAGCATGATTTTCTAAACACCCACAATTAGACTTGCATTTTACCTTACATTTATAAATACAACTTAAAATAGATAGAAACGAAAGAAATTGAAGGGACAAAAGGTAAGTAAAATTGAGCTTTGTTGGAGTTTACAAGTAAGTGATTCAACTTAATTTTCTGCTTAATTAGCAAAAAAGGAGCATTCATAAGCTGTGGTACAATATACTAGACAGCGGTGGCTGCCGCAGATCTGAAGGGGAGGGACCGAAGGGGATAACAAAGTAACAAAATGAAAAAAAAGTACCTCTTCCCGTCGCCTCCATCTCCTGCCCCTTCACTCGTCGCTCCTCTTGTTCTGGTGTCCCAGCATTCACTGGGACACAAGCACAGGCTCCATAACAATCCTGGAGCTGCTTTCATGCTAAACCTAGTATGAAAGCAGCCTCAGAATTGGTCTGAGCAGTTTGGATTGCTGCTCAGACACAACCCTGGGTTCTGTGCAGTTTCTCCAGCCCAGTTGTTCAACACAGCCAAGCTGGAGAAACTTAAGTGTGCATCTGTGTTTGACGGGCCTGAGATGGCCGGCAAACCACACATGAGCACTGTGGTGCACTGTCTCTTCATCCTCTCTCCCACCTCCTCTGGTCCTGCCCACCCCTTCCTAAACATGCAACTCACTGAGCCAGCAGCTGAAAGATAAAACAATAATTACTTATCGATTTATCGTTCAGCTCCTGGCTTAGCCAGGGGGTGGTGCTCCTTTGCCATTGTAAAAGAGCCGCCCCTGATTCTTTATCCAACCAACCGCTATTGAGGTACTTTATGAAATTACCAAAGTGGAGGTTATTTATTAATGGTTCAGCGAATGCTCGGATGGCTCTGCACAGCTTTGTGCTGCTCTAACAGGGTTTTGGGTATGTAAATGGGTGAAATTTTTAGTCTTCCTTAAGCATCTGAGCTAAAACGTAGCAAATTACACACACCAGGGGTCCACATTTGTTTTTCACTGTTGCAAGGCCTATCTCTCTCACAGGTTAACATGGAGGGTGCCCTTAAATAGTATTAAAGCGCAGATTCCCTTTCGGAGCAGATAGACGTGGAGTTCTGGGTCTCTGAACTCACAACTTAAAAATACATCTTTTAGTGAAGTTGGTTTTTAGATTGTGTATTTGAAAATGCCACTTTTAGAAAGTAGGCATTTTCTTGCTTAAACCATTCTGTGACTCTGCTTGTTTGTGGATTCTCTGTCTGGGTCAGTTTGACAGTTGGACTGGTTGCACCTCTCCTCTAGACAGTGACACAAAGGAAGCTGAGGTGTAGCCCGCATATCCTGATGGGCCAACTGTGCTGAGTGGAGAGAAGGAGAGGTCACTTACACCTGGGGCCTGGCCTGGGCAAGGCAGGCTCTTGAAAACAACAGAGACTTCTCTTTGATATAGGCCTACTTCAAAGGCAGAAAGGGGTACCCAAAACCCATGAAAATTAGATTACTTCTGGAGCCAAGAGGAACCTCTGCTCAGGAAAAGAGCTGGAGAAGCTGGAGGACGAGTACTGCCCCTTTTCTTGTGACTGTGCTTTGCTGGGTTGGTCTGCAGTAGCTGCTTCTACATGAGAGAGGACAAAGACTGACTTTTGCATGACTTCCCACTGGTGAAGAATCTCCAAGGGCTTGAACTGAGCTTGCCTCCTGTTGTTGAAGTCTCAGGGAGAACAAAGACTTCTCTCTGCCAGCACTTGGGCTTTCTGCTGAGACTCCTGCCTGCCAAGTGGTGCCCTAACCTGTCTCTGGGCCCTTGAAAGGTGCAGATGGTGGAAAAGGACAGAAATCCATGCAAAGACCGATGTGCTGACAAAATTTCAATGGACCACCCACCTTGCAGCTGAATAACGACGCGCCGTCGCCCTCGTCGCTAAAATCAATGCCCTACCTGGATCGCAGCTGGGAGATCGACGCAATGCGGCTGGAGATATGACACGCAACACCCGGAGCGGCTGCTGTTAACGACACAAGCCCCCATGCAGTGCAGTTTCTTGACACTATGGTGGTCATTCTGACCCTGGCGGTCTTTGACCGCCAGGGCGGAGGACCGCGGGAGCACCGCCGACAGGCCGGCGGTGCTCCAATGGGGATTCCGACCGCGGCGGTAAAGCCGCGGTCGGACCGGCACCACTGGCGGGGTCCCGCCAGTGTACCGCCGCCCCATTGAATCCTCCGCGGCGGCGCAGCTTGCTGCACCGCCGCGGGGATTCCGACCCCCCCTACCGCCGTCCAGATCCCGGCGGTCCGACCGCTGGGATCCGGATGGCGGTAGGGGGGGTCGCGGGGCCCCTGGGGGCCCCTGCAGTGCCCATGCCACTGGCATGGGCATTGCAGGGGCCCCCGTAAGAGGGCCCCTACATGTATTTCACTGTCTGCTGTGCAGACAGTGAAATACGCGACGGGTGCAACTGCACCCGTCGCACAGCTTCCACTCCGCCGGCTCGATTCCGAGCCGGCTTCATCGTGGAAGCCTCTTTCCCGCTGGGCTGGCGGGCGGTCTGAAGGCGACCGCCCGCCAGCCCAGCGGGAAAGTCAGAATTACCGCCGCGGTCTTTCGACCGCGGAACGGTAATCTGACGGCGGGACTTTGGCGGCCGGCCTCCGCCGCCCGCCAAGGTCAGAATGAGGGCCTATGTGACCAATTTCAATGCAACATCGCTGGGCGCAGAAAATCAATGCAAAGCCTCCCCGGATCCGAGGTGCCCGTCCGGATCGGCTCATCGCTTTCTTGCAGGAGAGAAGAAATGACACACCCCGACAAGAGGAGGAATGGCACACAGTCTCACTTGCAAGTGAGAAATCAATGCATCGCTGGCCTTTCTTACACAGGACTGCCACCGCAGCCTGAGTGAAATAACGTCCACATTATTTCACAGCCATTTTACACTGCACTTAAGTAACTTATACGTCACCTATATGTCTAACCTTCACTTAGTGAAGGTTAGGTGCAAAGTTACTTAGTGTGAGGGCACCCTGGCAATAGCCAAGGTGCCCTCACATCGTTCAGGGCAATTTCCCCAAACTCTGTGAGTGCGGGGACACCATTACATGCGTGCACTACATATAGGTCAATACCTATATGTAGCTTCACCTTGGTAACTCCGAACATGGCCATGTAACATGTCTAGGATCATGGATTGTCACCCCAATACCATTCTGGTATTGGGGGGACAATTCCATGCATCCCCGGGTCTCCAGCATAGAGCCCGGGTACTGCCAAACTAACTTTCTGGGGTTTTCTCTGCAGCTAGCGCTGCTGCCAACCATCAGACAGGTTTCTGCCCCCCTGGGGCCGGGGCAGCCCAGCCCCAGGAAGACAGAACAAAGAATTTCATCTGAGAGAGGTTGGTACACCCTCTCCCTTTGGAAATAGGTGTGAAGGGCCTGAGAGGAGTAGCCTCTCCTGGCCTCTGGAAATGCTTTGAAGGGCACAGATGGTACCCTCCTCGCATAAGCCAGTCTACACTGGTCCAGGGATCCCCCCAGCCCTGCTCTGGCACGAAACTGGACAAAGGAAAGGGGAGTGACCACTCCCCTGACCAGCACCTATCAGGGGAGGTGCCCAGAGCTCCTCCAGTGTATCACAGACCTCTGACATCTTGGATGCAGAGGTGTGAGAGCACAATGGACACCTCTGAGTGGCCAGTGCCAGCAGGTGACGTCAGAGACCCCTCCTGATAGGTGCTTACCTTTCTTTGAAGCCAATCCTCTTCTGTGGGCTATTTAGAATCTCTCTTGTGGGTATCTCACCAGATAACGAATGCAAGAACTCACCAGAGTTCCTCTGCACTTCCCTCTTAGACTTCTGCCAAGGATCGACCGCTGACTGCTCCAGGACGCCTGCATAACTGCAACAAAGTAGCAAGAAGACTACCAGAAACATTGTAGCACCTCATCCTGCCGGCTTTCTCGACTGCTTCCTGGTGGTGCATTCACCCTCAACTGGAAGCCAAGAAGAAATCTCCTGTGGGTCGATGGAATCTTCCCCCTGCCAACGCAGGCACCAAACTTCTACATCACCTGTCCTCTCATCCTGACGAGCGTGGTCCCTGGAACACAGGAGCTGGGTCCAAGTGTCTTCGACAGTCCAGTGTCCCTTCTTTCCAAATTTGCTGGAGGTAAGTCCTTGCCTCCCCACACCAGACAGTAAACCTGTGTACTGCGTGAACTGCATCTGCTCGGGCTTCTGTGCATTTTTGCAAGACTTCCTTTGTGCACAGCCTAGCCCAGGTCCCCAGCATTCCATCCTGCATTGCCCAACTCGCTGAGTTGGACTCTGACGTCGTGGGACCCTTCTTTGTTGCTCGTGGACCGTCGTCCTCAGATCTTCTAAGTGCCTGTTCAGGTACTTCTGCAGGTGGTGCCTGCTTCTGCATGAGCTTTCTCCGTTGCTGAGCGCCCCCTCTGTCTCTTCCTCCAAGGGGCGACCTCCTGGTCCTTCCTGGGCCCTGGCAGCACCCAGAACCTTCAACCGTGACTCTTGCAGCTAGCAAGGCTTGTTTGTGGTCTTTCTGCGTGGAAACAACTCTGCTTCCTCCAGCACGCTGCGGAACATCTACTGACCAAAGGAGAAGTTCCTGGCACCTTCCGTTGTTGCAGAATCTTTGGCTTCTTCCACCCAGTGGCAGCCCTTTTGCACCTTAATCTGGGGTTTAGTGGGCTCTTGCCCCCCCGGACACTTGCGTGACTCTTGAACTTGGACCCCTTCCTTTGCAGGTCCTCAGGTCCAGGAATATGTCTTCAGTGCTTTGCAGTCAGTTGTTGCCTTTGCAGAATCCCCTATCTCGACATTACTGTCTTTCTGGGGTAGTAGGGTAACTTCACTCCTACATTTCAGGATCTTGGGGTGGGGCATCTTGGACACCCTTAGTGTTTTCTTACACTTCCAATGACCCTCTACACACTACAATATGCCTGTGGTCCATTCATGGTTCGCATTCCACTTTTGGAGTATATGGTTTGTGTTGCCCCTAGGCCTATTGTCTCCTATTGCATCTATTGTGTTCTACAGTGTTTGCACTACTTTTCTAACTGTTTACCTACCTGATTTTGGTTTGTGTGTATATTTTGTGTATTTTACTTACCTCCTAAGGGAGTATATCCTCTGAGATACTTTTGGCATATTGTCACTAAAATAAAGTACCTTTATTTTTAATAACTCTGAGTATTGTGTTTCTTCTGATATAGTGCTGCATGATATAAGTGGTATAGTAGGAGCTTTGCATGTCTCCTAGTTCAGCCTAAGCTGCTCTGCTATAGCTACCTCTATCAGCCTAAGCTGCTAGAACACTACTAATCTACTAATAAGGGATAAATGGACCTGGCACAAGGTGTAAGTACCACAAGGTACCCACTAGAAGCCAGGCTAGCCTCCTACACCTCTGCCCGCCAGCACGACTACTGCAGTATTTCCACCCAAAATGTGGTGGAAATCCTGAAATACTCATAATGTGGTGGACGGAAGACGGCCAGGACTGGCGGTCTTCTGGCTCCCGCAGCTTTGGCGGTCTTTCAAAAAGACTGCCAAAATCAAAATGAAGGCCTTAGTCTCTGAAATGAATGTCAAAAACCCTTATGTTGCCGATATGGGTTCCACAAGGTCACGTAAATTAAGTCCTGCTGAAGCAGTCGGATATTGGGCGGCAAAGCTCTTAACAGAAGAAATTCATAATTCATGCCCAAGAATGTCCCTCTGTGGCCAGATACTCTTGGCGCCTTCGCCCAGTGGAGAATTCTTTCCTTCGGACATTTTTTTGAAGCTCAGATTTTTCCAGTGGGGAGAGCTACAAGCTGTATCCAAACAGGGCACCATGAGGCCCTGGACCTTCTCCACCATGTGCAACAGGCATTGATTTGCTGCTACATAAAAGCTCAGGCCAGGCGCAATCTAAGTCATTAGTCCCACGGCAACAAACCTTTATCATATTGACTTGGCATGTTAGTCCTGATCCTCTGTCATTCTCCAAGCAAAACTTCTTGAGAAAGTTTCTAAGTCTTAGCTTTTAGGCAGGAGAAGTATACTCTAACACTTATTTAAGGGTCCTAGGACCATAGGGACACCACTAAGAGGAAGCAACCAACAGGGTCCAGTTCATGTTGGAACTTCTCAGCAGGACTTTATTCTGGAATTAGGGCTTCTTGCAGCTTTTGCAGAATTCCTGTCCACTTCATAATCTATGGGATAAAGGTTGCTAGGCTGATCTATGGGATAAAGGTGTCTGGGCTTTGCAGCCCCCATCTGTCCCCCAGTGCGCCTCTTTACCTAAAACCAAGATGGCAGAACCTTTCTTTCCCTGTTCAAAACTCCATGTTCCCACCCAAAAGTGTAGTTAGGGTAATCGCCAAAGCATCCCATGTGGTCACTGGAAACCGGTTTTGAGGGCAGCTACACCCCCTACTGGGAGTGGTGCTTGGGTGGCCAGCAGGAAAATAGAGCAGGCCTAGGTTTGAGCTACATCTGGCAGTGACAAGGTAGGCATCCTTTGAAGTTGACGAGATGGCTTTCCTATCAGGAGAAGATCAACCACTCTACCTTTGCTTCAGCTCTAGTAACCACTTCATACCTTATCAAGGAATACCTTATCAAGGATAGATTCAGCTCCTGGTTGACAAAGTAAACTGGCTGGCAGAAAGGTACTTTTCCAAAAGTGTAATTTTCAAAGTAGTAATCTAAAATCTGACATGACCGTGAAGCTGGACTTTAAATAAAATTAAAACTAGCCCTTGAATAATATTCTAGCTACTCCGAAACTGAAGTTAAGTATTATAAGGCATTAAAATGTAACCTGTTGCTTTCCAATAGGAGAGGAAGCCTTGACACAGTGAAAATTGAGTTTGAAACATTTTCACTGCTAGGACACGTGAAACATAAAATATACATGTCCTACTTTTTAAATACCATGCAACCTGCCCTGGGCACATGTAAAGCCCACCTTAGGGATGACTTATAAGTATCGAAAAGGATGTTTTAGGACTAGCAAAAGGATTTTTTGTGCCAGATCAAGTTAGCAATTCTGAAATGACATGCCTAGGCTGGACTGGCAGTTCTGGAGACATGATGTTCATTGCCACTTTAGTGGTCACCAAATATTTGCAGCAGTCCACTAGTAACATTTAACCTACAGGTCCTGGATACACTTTGTACCATATGTTAGGGACTTACAGGTGATTTAAATATGCCAATTAGGAGCAGAGCCATGTTGACATGTTTTAGTGGTCAGAGAACATACACTAGGCGCTGAACAGCAGGGTCCCGGTGTGCAGAGTTCAACATCCAGCAGAAAAATCTAGCACAATATAGCAGAAAGGAGAAGTTTCATACAAAACATAATAATGGTCTTACTCTTATGTAGAAACGTTTCCACTACCATGTCCCTTCCAATCCCCTTCTTGAGTTCCAAAAAACATATCTTTTTTAAAGTAAATAATCACCACTCTTTCAACACTCAACACTATGGTGGAGACATCAGATCAAGAAAAGATGGGAGAGGTGGAGGCAGGGATTTTCAGATCCCTGCCAAATGCAGTTTGTGATTTTTGTTCTAAGTGTTTTGTACCACTTTAAAACAAATGCAACAAAATAGAATGAAACCTTGTTTTCTGGTGTTACATGGTTCTGGCAAATGCAGACAAAGTCAGGATGACACTGACAAGAGTACCTACAAATCAGCCCTCAGATGCTACCATTAGCAAATCAGAGCCACCAAATACTCTTGACATCAGTCAACAACTGCATAGGAAGCAGCACCAACAGCATAAAGGAAATATTTGCCATAGTGAATGACTACACCTCCCTGGCAGAAAACTTCACCACAATTACCCCTTTTCAGGACCTCTGTACCTAGCTGTCCTTATTCTTCAGTAACATGATCATTAACATTTACAACATCTACGAGTGGCAACCAAACACTTCCACACTTGCAGTCCTCCTGCCCATCTCACCCAACACCCAGAGGACTACCCACACCACTTGGCCCACCATCACCAACCATGAATTTCATGAACTCCAGAGAGCCCTCAGACCACTGCCCTCTCCATATGTTCATCAAAGGACAGGGCATGGAGATGACAGCCCAAAATCTAATCCTCAACAACTCTGTCATCACAGTCAACTACCAGACCCCTGGTAACATGCCACAGTACTAGCCCTCCTTAAGATACTCTCCACCGATTTGAAGACACTAGTCAACTATCATCCTATCTCCCTACTATCCTACCTTGCAAAAGTTAAGGAAAAAACAATAAAAAATGCTAAGCCACCTACCTTGCTTACAACCACCTTCTCAACACTCAATCTAGATTCAGGCTCAACCACAATAGCAAGAGTACCCTGATTGCCTCTGAGAAACGGCCTTTTTTTAACATGGTTAACCCCCACTTTTTGCCTAATGTATGATGTAGCCTAGACATTGTAGGGCCCAGGGTCCCTGCTAACTAGGTTCCTGGGCCAGAGCTCTTTCTCTTAACCTTTGTGATGCATTGGCACACTTTAATACACCTTTAGCTACCACTATAAGACCCTAGTAGAAAGGTACTTAGGTACCCAGGGCATGGGATACTATGGGTAGGCCCCTGAGGGTAATGGCACTGATTATGCCACCTTTTAGGGCATTGCACACATATGTCTCTAGCACTGCTTGGTGTACTGGTGCAACCTAAAACTCACATTCGACAAGATGCACTCCCTGTGTGCCCTGTCCACCCTACACTGCATATACTATTGGTAAGACACCTCTCTGGCAGGCCTTATAGCCCTAAGGCAGGGTGCACCATGTAATATGTGAGGGCATAGCTGCATGAGCAATATGCCCCCACTGTGTCCTTGCCAAACCTGGGACATAGTGAGTGAACAGAGCAGCCATTTTAATACATGTGCTGGACACTGGTCAACACGAGTTTCCCAGCTACATGATGAACACTCTGAACACTGGGTTGTTTGGTATCAAACAACTCAGAGTGATAAATCCAAGCTGGAACAAGCATTGGATTTATTGCAAAATGAAATGTACCGTGGGGTCACTTTAGAGGTGATACCTGCAAAAGCTAACTACCCTGGCATGGTTGCTGATTGGTTCTTTCCAGCCTGCCTCCTTCAGACACCCAATCTACAAACATTGGGGGAGAGCCCTGTCTCTCTGGTTTGTTAAACAATGCCCTTCCTGGGTGGAGGTGCTAACACCCCCTCCCTCAGGAGTGTGCACTCCCCTGGTGGTGAGCTTCAAAGGACCTTTGAAAGTCGACCCCCACGCCTGGTGCTAGCAGCAGATGGGGAACCCCTTTATAAACCCCCACGTTTGGTGAGAGCAAAGGTAGGAAACTACACAAAGGGTAGGAGGAGTGGCCCCACCTGGCATGCACCACCCCTAAGGTGTTGCCTGTGAGGTGGAACTCCATTTCATTTTCCTTCATATTAGATGGAAGCAAAATAGCGAATCAGAGATAAGGAAGTTACCCTTCCCACAGGAAGTGGTCACTGTAGTGGGTGTAGACACCCAATGGTAGGTGGACTCCCCCTAAAATGCAGTATTAGTGGGCACTCCTAGATCATGTAATTAGATTTGAAAGACTCAAAGAAGACCAACACTAAAAACATCTATGGCATGAGAACTGTAGACCTGCTGCACAAAGAAAAGGCACCAAACCCTGCCTACTGCACCCAGGACCTGTAAATCACTGCTGTGGAGATGCTGGACAGCTGGACTGACCTCAAGAACCCCAGAGGATCTCCAGGCTTCACCAATTTCCCAAGAATTCCCTCCAGAGTTGAGTACCACTCTGCAACAAAGAAAAAACCAGCAACCCAGTGAGGGTCACTTCACTGAATGGCCACTAAATCTGCAACCAAATGTTCCAGCCAGACTCAATGAGACACGAATGACCACAAGGACAAACCCTGCAAGTGTGCCAAGTTTGGTGGTACTGCACTCTCCAGTGGTTGAACCGTACCAATACACTGAATACTGGTCAGTTGATGTCAAACACCAGGAAGACCAGCCTGTTTAGGAATGAAAAAGGACCAGGAGGAAGCCCCAGTTGAGGGACTTCAGGAACACCCTCTACCTCCTGCCAGAGTTCCCCTGTTGTCCTGCAAACAACCCTTGAAGTGACTTACCTCCAGATCCAGAGGGCATTTTTGCAGACAGCTCCTGGCTCACCGATTCGCTCTGCACCCAGCCACCCTATGCCCTGCAACGAAGAACCTGCTGTGCCCTTAGGGTCCCTCACTCCTTGCAACCTCAACACTCCAAGGGGACCCCAGAGAACCACCTCTAAACTTATCTTCATAGACCTTTTCCAAGTGCTCCCTTGCAGTGGCCCTACACTCGCTCTAGAAACTTTTCACCACTGCTCCCGCATGATCTGGGAGCTACCTGAACTTCTCCAGCTGGCACAGCCTTGACCAATGTGCAAAAGAAGAACTTGGTAAAACAACTCTGTGATTTCATATGTATTTTTAAAGGTGACTTTCCATTGATTCCTATGGTGCGTAATTACACATAAATATACTATTTTTATTAAACTTCAAAAATCCATATCTTCAAAAGTACTTAAACAATTTTGATAATCTTACATACAAATCTGAAATATTTTCATAAATTGATCTCGAGTGATTCCTTCGAATCTGTGAGTTGCATGACTGATACTGTGAATACAACAAATGCTTTGTAATTCTCCAGGATTACCTTAACTGCTCAACCAAGCTACCTTAAAAATTAGAGCATTAGGTGATCTAGTTTTTACCCCTGTGCATAGCTTTTCACACTACATAGAGGGACAGCCTCCTACATTGCCACAATGGGTGACTGTTGGACTTTTGGCCATACGCATGGTCATCCCTAGTCTTTTTGCCTCCTTCCTCCTGGTTTTTCTGACCTTTCGCTGTTGGCTCTAGGACTCTGAGCACTTTATCACTGCTGACCAGTGTTAAAGTGCAGGTGCTCTCCCATCTAAAGTTGGTATGATTGGCTTATACCTGATTGGCATATTTAATTTACCTATAAGTCCCTTGTACAGTGGTATCTCTATACCCAGGGCCTGTAAATTAAATACTACTAGTGGGCCTGCAGCGCTGCTTGCGCCACCCACTGAAGTAGACTTTCAAACCTGTCTCAGGCCTGCTAGCGCAGGGCCTGTGTGCGCAGTTTTCTGCCACAGGGACCTGGCATCTAAATTTACTTGCCAGGCCCAGGACTCCCCTTTTACTACATGTAAGTCACCCCTAAAGTACGCCCTGTGGGCAGGGTGCCATGTATGTAGAAAGGCAGGACATGTGCCATATTGCATGGCCTGTCCTGGTAGTGACAAACAGCCTAACTTGGTGTCTCACTGCTGTGAGTGCTGCCTTCTCATAGGATTGCATTAGAAATGCCCTGCCTTATGTGTAGGGGTATTGTCTGATTTATGAGGGCTAGCGTAGGCGTGTTTGGTATGGTTGTGATGGTGATAATAAATACTGCTTACTGGTGTGGGTGTATTTTTTATTACTATCACAGAAATGCCACTTCTAGAAAGTGCGCATTTATCTGTGCTTATGATTCTGGTGTTTTGCAGCTTGACTCCAATCCACGTCTGGGCAGAGTGACAGTTGGGGCTTTGTGCATACTTTTCAGACAGCCTGTACACAGGGAGGGTGGAGGTGTCACTGAGGTGCATCTACATACTGAATAGTCTTCCTGGGCTGAGAGAAGGGAGAGGCGGGGCACACCTACATTTGTAAAGGCTGTGCCCTGGCCTCACACAATAGGGTCGTTAACCCCCCACTGATGTTTGGAGCCTGTGCTGAAAGGAGAGAGGGGGCACTCCCAGAACCAGTTGTAACTGGCTGGAACCTCCTCTCCCTACCACTGTAAAACACTGTAAGAACTGACTATAAGTACAGGGGAATTTTCCCCACAATTTGAACATTCTTGGAACTTGAAACTGGACACAGAACGCTGATGAATGGACTCACCAGGAAACCGCCATGGACTGCTGCTGCTGTGCTGACCTGTGACCTGCCTGGTCACTAGGAGGAACTGCCACCAACTGCACCCCTTGTGCTGGCCTGTAGCTGGGCCCACCAGCCCTGTGCTCCTTCTTGTTGAGTTGTTCCCAGGGGCAGGGTGCTGTGGCCCCTGACCCCTGTAACGATCCTTTAGACCTTTGCACAGAATGCGTCCACCAGGAACAAGGCATTCTTTTAAATTGCTGAGGCTGCTGATGTGCCCTCGCGCTTTGAAAGCGCTTTTCTTTGACTAAAAAGGAAATCACCGCCGCAGCCCGGGCTTTTAATTGTGCCCTCGCGCTTCCTGGAGCGCGTTTCTACTAAAAGAAATCACCGCCGCAGCCCGGGCTTTAAACTGTGCCCTAGCGCTTTGTGAAGCGCTTCTTCGCTGATTAAATATCACCGCCGCAGCCGGGTTCTTTCTTCGTTGCTGAGCGCGAGGAGCGCGCTCAGCTCTGTGCCCCCGGGGCACAGGGAGGATCATTTTTTTAAGAAATCGGAGCAAGCCTGCTCCTCGCGTGCTCCCGGGGGACGCGCCCTTCTCAGGGCGCCCCCGGGGCACCAGCCGGCCCATCCTGGGCCGCAACGTCATTCTGACCGGCGAGGGAGAGGAGGACGCCTCTCCCTCGCGCGTCGGAGTCCCGGAGGACTCCTCTGTGCTGCCGGGCCGGGCGCAGCCTCACCGGAGGCTCGCCCTGGCCCCTGGCTCTCTGGTTGGCCCCCTCGCGGGCCAGAAGTCCCTGATTTAGGGGTCTCCCTTCAGGAAAGGGCCACGGAGGCCCAGGGAGACCCCCGACGGTAGCGGGACCCCCGGAGGGGCCCGCCTTTTTACAAGGAGGGGGTGCGAGGCGCCCCCCTCCCCTCTTTGAGCTTTGGGTGACCTGGCCCCCCACAGGAGGGCCGGTGGAGGCCCGGGGGGCCCCCGGTGATCACGGGTCCCAGAAGGGGCCCGATAAGGAGTCAGAGAGGGTGCGTGCCGCCCCTCTAAATCTGCAATGTTTTGGAGGCCCCCGTTTTTGCGCAAAGGAGCGCCGGGGGCCCCATTATTCGTTTTAGGCACTGGAGGTGCCTTTTCATCATTTACAGGTACTTTTTAAAATGGACCAATATGATTAAGAGTTAAAGTTCTTTCTACAGACTTTATTGATTGTGTTATATTGCCTACCTGTTCTATGATGCTTTTACATATGTGTGCACATGTTCCTTTTATGGGCATGACTTGCTAATATGTTTCCCTAACTTGCCATAGGTTTTCTAATGTTCCTACTATGGGCGTTTTATGATATGCTTATGACAAGTGTTCTAATGTGATAACGTGTTTCCTGACTACTGCTTATGTTGCAGAATACTGAGTAACCTGTGTGTTATGTGTGACTACTGCTAGTTTGCAGAGTAACTAATGTGTAACGTTCTGACAACTGCTAAGGTAGCAGGATAGTACTGTTATGTGATGTTGGTCTAATAATTACGTTGTGTACAATACAGTATATTTTCATATAATCTGGTGTTGTGTTTCCTTTGTGGTGGGGATATTGCGTCACATGTATGTGTGTGTTGTGCAAACGCTTTACGCATTGCCTCCGGGTTAAGCCTGACTGCTCGTGCCAAGCTACCAAGGGGGTGAGCAGGGGTTATCTTGGACGTGTAACTCCCTTGCCCTGACTAGAGTGGGTAAGTTCTGCCTGGCTGAGGTGCATACCCTAGCCAACCAGAAACCCCATTTCTAACAGTGACATTCAGATGATCATGGGCAGAGGTGACAACATGGCCCTCATCCTATTGGAGCTTTCCCCAGGCTTCAACATTATCTCCCACCCCCATTTTTATCCAGAACTGCATTAAGCTGGCATTCAAGGACATGAACTTCACCAGATTTGCTCCTTCTGACAGGCCACACCCAGCCAATCAGACTGCACCCCTTCCCCTTAAACACTGTTAACATCATTTGCGGAATTCAAAAATGATCCTCATTCAGCCTCGTCCTGTTAAATGTCTGTATGACCCCAATTGTTCCTCTTGCATACTTGACCCTTTTCAGTTTAAGGCTTTGTACCTGGACTCCTTGTCCCTCCCCAGGAAAACACAGGAGGCTGTTCTTTGCAAGACTTTGTTCACTCCTACTGTTTCTTATTTTTGAGAGAGATACCCCCTGTGATGTCCAATAGGATATGTCCTTGGCATTCCATTGTTCATCCAGGTGGATTGTGGGAAATTGATGATGTTGTCAATTTGGTTCAATTGATGACTGTCCATTATCTGTGTGGTATTGGGGGGGGGCACCTCATGGAATGCTTGTTGCTTAACTGGCACTTGTGATGGTGTTTTATAGGAACGTGTATCCAGGCTACAATACCCAAGAGGGTACAGGAAGAACAGAATCACCCCCATGGTGTGGGCAACTCTTCAGTCAGTAATCCTATCCTTCTCCCTGCCTAATATCCCATTTTCCCCTCAGGGCTAACCACCCATTCTGGAAATCCTCCATGTGGAGAGTTAACCTAGAGGTGAGAGGATGTGCTGTCTCTATTTTGGTGGATCCTGGGTTAAAGGTGAGTTGGATCACAACGCTCAGGTCATAATATCAATATTACTTCTGAAATATTTAAACACTTGACTGAATTGAACTTTTCTGGTAATGTTCAGAAGTTCACAGCGGCAAAAGAGAATCAAAGCACACAAACTCGAGAGCACCAAGAGGCTCTGCCAATATCAAAATTGGATTATACACCCAGACCAATACAGAACTAACCCCAAGATTAAGCCACAGGAAGCAGAATAATCAAGTAATGCAGGAAGAAGGAAGGGAGATTAACCCAATGGATGATACATGCACGAACACAGAAAAAATGGCAGAAGGCAAGAGGGCAACTAATGTAGATTTCTTTCCTATTTTCCATATAAATAAATCTAGGACAATTGTGGAAGGAGGAGGAACAAATAAAATTGGATAGTGACAAAGCAAGCAAAAAGGTTTTTCCATGAACCCCCTAGTGCAAATAAATTAGGATCAATGGTCCCTTTAACAGTTATCCAGGAAGGCGGAGCTTCATCAACCTGTATAGAGAGTTTAGATCCATCTAATTTGAAAACACAAGGAATCAGATAGGTACTGTGAGTGAAAGGGTTGTGGAAATGAAGATATAGGTATGTGGGCTGAAGATAATTAGGAATCTTGCCATTGGAGCTTAGCCATGGCAGAAGAACATAGGACATTTAGATCCTCAAGGGAAGAAAGCTGATATTTTTGCAGGTTGGGTCCTCAGGCCATTTATGAATCAATTCAGATCTTGCCAATTTTTAGTGCCATTCCCTCATTATCTAAGTTTACTTCAAAATATATATAACTAGTGATAAAGCAGGCAACATAGAATGGCCATATGCCATAGTTCATTTTGATTCAAGAGTGATATTGAAACTAGTTCTGAAAGCTACAGATAATATGACACAATTGGGTTTTGATCTGTATAAAGAAAGTGGGGAATGGTGCGTTGAGCATAATGGGGGGACATTAAGAACCATTGCCGCATTAACCCTTAGGGGATGAGATGATTCACTAGCAGTCACGGATCGGCTTTGAAAGATAAAAAATATTTGCCTCATATCTAGGTCAGATGATAGTCTCAGGAAGCTATGTAAAATGTAATGGGGGATTGTGGTTAAAGATTGAAGTAGGGTGGAGGCAGCCATTAATTTCAGAGTGCTAATAATGAAAGGGAGATCTTCCTGATAATCAAGATCTCAGTATCCTGGTTTGGAAAATAGCAGGGTTTAGAAGAAATGAATAACATATCGAAAACAAATTGAGTGAAAAGAGATACACAATTGTAGCTTGCTAGGAAACCTGGCTGACAAATGAGGTGTGTTTTGATGAATATATTGCCTGCTATAACAGAGGCAAAATATTTTTGGTCGTCCAAGGGATGGGTTGTTGACATTATTTGCTGTCCAGAAGGATATTAACATTCATAGAATGTGTAATGAATTCTCAGATTTTATTTCAATACTAGTGGCTGTGAGGAAGGCTGCAGCTAAGAGACATAGGCCCTTATTATGACATTGGCAGTAAGAGCCGCTTACCGCCATGCTGACTGCCGCCAACATACCGCAACCACGGCAGTATACCGATACATGTATTATGACCCACACATAGAAATCTGCCACTATACAGACACACACACAAGTCCGCCAGCGAAAGGTCAGTGACAAACTGGAGGTAGGAAATCCCACACCATTACGCCAACAGAACTACGCCCACAGCATTATGACCAACGAATCACTGCAGCGGACTTTAAACTGCAGTAAACAATTAGCGGTACATACCGCTGCACTCACAATACACACACACTAACAAAGCAACACCACATTGGACAATTCAAACTACACATGCTTGACACACATACACACCACACCACACCCACAAACCACTAAAAAACACACACCCACATTACCCACAATCCTTTACTGTAGGAGGCTGGCCTGCCTTATAGTGGGACCTTGTGGTAAATACACCTTGTGCCAGGTCCAGTTATCCCTTATTAGTAGATTAGAGGTGTTCTATCAGCTTTGGCTGATAGAGGTAGCTATAGCAGAGCAGCTCAGGCTGAACTAGGAGACATGCAAAGCTCCTACTATACCACTTATATCATTTAGTACTATATCATAAGAAAACACAATACTCAGAGTTACTAAAAATAAAGGTACGTTAATTTAGTGACGATATGCCAAAAGTATCTCAGAGGATATACTCCCTTAGGAGGTAAGTAATATACACAAAATATAGACACACAAACCAAAATCAGGTAAGTAAATAGTAAATAGCAAACAGTGTAGAACACAATATAATGCAATAGGGAAAAATAGGCCTAGGGGCAACACAAACCATATACTCCAAAAGTAGAATGCGAACCATAAATGGACCCCAGGCCTAGTGTAGTGTGTAGAGGGTTGCTGGGAGTGTAAGAAAACATGAAGGGTGTCCAAGATACCCCACCACAAGACCCTGAAAAGTAGGAGTAAATTTACCCTACTACCCCAGAAAGACAGTAAAGTCCAGATAGGGGATTCTGCAAGGGCAACGACTGACTGCAAAGCTCTTTTGACTTCTGAACACCTGTTCATTTCTCCAGGGGGGGGGCGCAAAGGCAATATGTGTGGGGGATATGTCCCATTGCATAAAAGTCAGTCTTCACTGTGGCCAAATCCTCAACCTGGGGGAATACGATGTAGCTGTGCATGTGTTTCATCAGGGCAGACAACACTCTGGTCAGCACGTTTGAGAACATAGGCTGTGACATCCCTGCTGTTATGGCCACTGTCGCTTGGAAGGAGCCACTTGCCAAGAAATGGAGCACTGATAGGACTTGAACAAGAGGGGGGATCCCAGTGGGGTGATGGATAGCTGAAATCAGGGCTGCCTCCAATTGGGCATACAGCTCTTGGATTGTAGCCCTATCAAGTTTGTACGTTAGGAGAATGTGCCTGTCCTCCATTGTTGCCAGGTCCACCAGGGGTCTGTACACGGGGGTATGTCTCTATCTCCTATTCAACCTCAGTTATTGAACTCTAGGGTGAAAAACGGTGAGCAGATGGTCATATTCAAAGATATCCTCAGAGTAAAATGCCTTGCATTTTGTGACAGAAACAGTATCTGAACGTGTAGGTCTGTTAATGTGCATATGTCTGCTGTGACGCAGTTAGGTGCCATCGCCTGTTCTTCCCTGAAATGGTGGCCGCCAGACCTGCGAGGAGGGACAAGTGGAAATGAGGTAATTCCGCTGATGTTGTGCGCCGTTGCGGGAGGCGGTCGATGACCGCCGTGCAACTCCTCATTGGTTGTCATTGGGGACTATGGGTTCCAGTAGCCAATGGTGATGTATGCCGGTGGTGAAGGTACGCACCTCCGCGGACATGACTGCCATTTTCTATCTGTTCACTCACTTGCTACCTGACCTTCAACAGGAGAGGACCTACACTGCAAGTGCTACTGTGACCTGTGTCTGGAACCAACCATGGCTCGAGTGTCTGGGGAAAGGGCCCCTGCCTAGTGGATGGGGTCCTACCCCAGTGCTGTTTATTTTATTGTTCTCCAGACCAACAGGTGAGTATACTGTGAGCATGATGCATGGGGCATGAATGCATGGAGTGCTGTGTGTGTAAGCCTCGTGTGGGGGGGTGGCTGAGGGGTCTTGGGCAGAGTGCTGCATGTATGGTGGGCAATGTCTGTGCGTAAGGGGATGGGAGGGATATGGTGGGCCATGAGTGTAACCGGCCAGACGGTATGACTAATACCTTTTTCTATGTATCTTTTACAGCAGGTCAGCGCCAATCAGAAAAAGGGTATTTGGCGTGCCATCACCAAGGACGTGCGGTTCCTGGGGGTCTTTGACAGACAAAGCACCCACTGTCACAAACAGTGGGAGGACCTGCGCTGCTGGGCAAGGAAGACAGCGGAGGCCCAGCTGGGGATGGCCTCCCAACAAGGAAGGTGTGCTCATTGTACCCTGACCCCTCTGATGTTCTGCATGCTGGTGGTGGCCCATCCAGAGTTGGATGGGCACTTGAAGGCATAACAGCAGCCACAAGGGGGTGAGAACAGTTTCAGAATCAGAAAATTGCACCTGTTGAGGTGTTATCTGGGTGGGGGATGTGGGGATGTGGGTTCCCCTGGGCCAGGACGGACATGGCAGGGTATGTTTCATGATGGGCAGGCTCAGATGCACTCCAAACCCAAATATGCTAGTTGGCATCTACTACTGGGCAGGGTCCTGTGGGTTTCAGGTGTGCTGCTATTGGCGTTAGGCATTGTACCCCATGTCCTGGCGACTAGCATTGTAACTGGTAGTGCATGGCCGAGTCCATAGGGCTGTTCCCTGTGTGTGTTGTTGCTGACATTGACCAAGTGTATCCTCTGTCTCTTCCCCCCCTCTTTGTTTTGTAACACTGTCCTTGTGTGCATTAGCATCATCTGGTGGAGGAGCAGAGGCACCGGCGACAGAGGGAGCTACATCCCACATGCCCATGAGGCCGAATCCTCTGATGGTGAGGGCACCAGTGAGATGGAGGTTGAGGGGAGCACCACGGCGGAGGCTGGAGGAGACAGTTCGGACAGTGACACCTCCTCCGATGGAAGCTCCCTAGTGGTGGCTGACACCTCTGTGGCCACCCCAACTACAGGGACAGCCGCCACCCCCTGTACAAGCACCACCCTCCCAGCAGCCCCTCAGTGTGTTTCCTGTGCCCGCTCACCCAGGAGGGTGGGCATCTCCTTCGCCCCAGGCACCTCAGGCCCTGTCCCAATCAGCCCTGCTGCCCTCAGTGAGGAGTCTTTTGACCTCCTGCAATCCATCTCTGTTGGGCAGTCACCATAGTGAATGCCATCCAGGGTCTGACATGGCATTTGCAACAAACAAATGCATTCCTTGAGGGCATTTACTCTGGCATGGTGGCCCAAAAGAGATCTTTCCAGGCTCCGGCCAACTCCCTGATGGCAGCCATTGTCCGTGTCTCTAGCCTCCCCCTCCAACTTCCTCTACCCAGTCCCATTCCCCTCAACCCCAGCCTATCCCAAGCACACCTTCAAACCTACATGCACCCAAATCAACACACAGAAGTGGCTCAGGCAAACACAAGCACCACACTTCATCCCACAGAAACTCACACAAGCACCATCCAGATGCAGACACACCAACATCCACTGCGTCCCCCTCCTCCTCATGGTCCACCTCCCTCACAGTAGTGTCTCCACTCACACCTGGATGCACTACATCCTCACCCACTACCTCCATCACCATCATGCCTATCACTAAACACCCCCCACTGGCAGTCACCACCTTCATATCAATGCACACGTCCCGTGTCCTCTCCCACTGTGTCTGTGTCCCCTCCTCCCAAAGTACACAAACGCAAGCACTCAGACAGTCAACAGCCATCCACCTCATGACAGCATCCAGCCCATGCACCTTCACCCAAACACAGCAGACAGGCACCTCCTACCAGCACTCCCACTTCCTCCACTCCCAAACCTTCACCCTCTTCCAGTCCCAGTGTCCCTAAAAGGCTTTTCCTCTCCACCCTTGACCTATTCCCTGCCCCTCCCCCCCCATCCTTCACTTCGACCCGGTTGGTCAGGACCCAGGCTAGCACCTCAGTCACACAGTCCATGTCCACTGTCATTTCTGCAGCCACTGCAGTTGTCAGAGGCACCGTGAACAGATCCGTCCACACTGCCAGTGTGCCTGCACCAGCTTCCAAGGGCAAAAAGGGAGCACCAGCTGGAAAACGCATGAAGGCACCACCAGCTGGAAAACGCAAGGAGGCACCACCAGCTGGAAAATGCAAGGAGGCACCACCAGCTGGCAGAAGCAAGGAGGCACCACCAGCTGCCAAGGGCAGGAAGGGAACACCAGCTGCCAAAGGCAATGAAAAAGGAAGAGACGCCGCAGGCAGGATGGATCTGGTACCTGGTGCTGGAGAAGAATCAGTGCAAACAACACCAGCCATGGCACTTCAGCTGTCCGAGGCTGCTGGGGAAGAGCTGGAGCCTCCCCCCACCACTTGAAGCACCGCCACCAGCACCGCTGCCAGCACCACTGCCAGCAGCAGCAGCCCCAGTGGGCAGCCGTCCGAGGATGCTGGGAAGGGCTGGTGCCTCCCCCCACCACTGGCAGCACTGCTGCCAGCACCGACACCTGCACCACCACCAGCACCATTGCCAGCAGCAGCAGCCCCAGTGGACAGCCATCCGAGGCTGCTGGGGAAGGGCTGGAGCCTCCCCGCTCCACTGGCTGCACTGCCGTCGACCCCACCTCTGCCACCACTGAGCAGCCGTCACCGCCGGCGGGCAGTGTGTAGTCCTGCCTCCATGGGCTGTAGGGCGTCCTGGCCCCTGCAACAACTGTAGGTGTGACACCCAGGTGAGAGACTGTGACCTTGCACCATCCAAGATCTGCATCACTGGGCACAAGGCCCCCTCCAGGACCAGTGGAAGAAGGCATCCACTCACCCCCTTCTTGGCAGGATGAAGCACACTGGGCACAAGGCCCCCTCCAGAACCAGTTGAGAAGCCATCCACTTCAGAGACTGTGGCTTTGCAGTCCCCAGGACCAAGCAGTGGGCAAACCACCCACTTGAGAGACTGTGACCTTGCATTCCCCAGCACCAAGAAGTGGGCAAACCACCCACTAGAGAGACTGTGGCCTTGCACCCCCAGGACCAAGCAGTGGGCAAACACCCACTTGAGAGACTGTGGCTTTGCACTTCCCAGGACGAAGCAGTTTGGCAAACCACCCACTAGAGAGACTGTGGCTTTGCACTCCCCAGGACCAAGCAGTTGGCAAACCACCCACTAGGAAGACTATGGCTTTGCCCTCCCCAGACATCGCAGAGGGCATGTAGCCCCCTCTAGGAGCAGTGACGTTGTACCATCTTCCGGCTGAGGTGCCCCCCCTTCTCCTTCCACCTGAAGCACCTGTGTAATTTTGACCTGATGCCCTAGCAGTGTGCCCTCCGTATTGAGGCAGGAGTCAAGTGTGGCCTCTGCCTATGTGATATGGCCCTGTGGGCCACGGACATTTCGGACTGGGCATTGTCCCTCCATTTTAATAGATTGTTGATACTGTTTTGTGCTTTGAGGCTGTATTTCTTGAACTTTTTATTATTACACTGGCTTTACTCACTTCCATTTGTCCTTGCATTATTCCTGAGGGGTACGGGGAGGATATGTAATGTTGTTGCATCTGTTTGTGTATATGTTGTTGGGGGTGGGGGTGGAGGTGTTGCGTGTTGCGTGTGTGTGTGCCACTCTCTTTTTTCCTCCCACCTTACCTTGTGTGCTAGGTGTGGTACTCACCGTGGTCGTCTTCGCCGCCGTTCGTGTTCCTGGTGTAGGAGGAGGTATACCAGCATGGGAAACACTTACAGTTCAGGCTCCATGGCATTGTGGTTTTTCCTTGAGTGTCCAGAGGTGAGTCGTTTCCTTTCTGTGTCCTGTTTCCGCCGTGCTTTTTGATGGCATTGGTACTGCCCCGGAAAAGCTGGCGGATTGGCTTGTTGTAATAGGGTGGGCGGTACATTGTCTTCCGCCTGGCTGTTGGCGGTTACCGCAGCAGTGCTTGTTGCTACCGCCGTGGCAGTCAATGTGTTAAAGTGGCTGTCTGTGTTGGCGGTTTCCACCGTGGTCAAAATTCTATTTTTTTTACCTGCACCCTGTTGGCGGTATTAACGCCGCTTTATCACCAACCACCAGGGTTGTAATGAGGGCCATAATGACCTTGTAGTAAAATGCTGATTATAGTAAATGTGTACTTGCCACCGAATAAGGAGCAAGGTCAACAGTTGACCAAATTAATATGTCTAGTTGAGGATATAGGATAGATCTATCCAGCTGTTCCAATATTACTTGGAGGGTATACCACCAGTAGCAAAGGAAGACCGTAAGGTTGCTGAAGTTAACAGAGCTCTGGTTATCTCATCTCAAGTTTTGGGGGAGTAATAGAGTGCTCCACTAGGAAGGAAATTGACCTTACCCTGAAAGAGACTTAACCTGGCTGTCATTAATGGTAGGATTATTAGTGATTGACTCGCTCAATGTACGTTCAATATTAGACTTAGTACTGCGCGTATTGATTATTCTATTAAATTCTCGGTATAATTTTCTTGAATAATCAATTTATCCATGGGGATAAGGAGGGTAGCAATCATATACCTTTATAATTAAAGCTGAACCTAGATGTGAGGAATAGAGGATTATGGACCAGCAGCCAGAAGATCTGTTGTAAGAACCTGAGAAGGATCATCTGGACGACCAGGGTGAGCAGAAAAATGGAGAGGTGGATACTAGGGTTGTTGAATGGTTATGGGCTCCGATTTCCTGAAGAGACCATACAGAAGTATGGAATTTTGCTAAATAATATAAAGATCTGTTCAGGCAAGCTTCAGGGAGAAAGGTCTCTTCAGTCAAAATATGACAAAGCAAAAGTAAAGCTAAACAAGAACATAAAGAAAGCCCATAGACTCAAACTAACTGAAAGAGTGGTAGCAATAACATCAGCTAGAAAGGCATTCCATAAAGAGGTAAGGAGAACAGGCTGGCTTGAAGGAGAAGATAAATGGAGGGAAATTATTACCACTTTGAGCGAGAACAGTTACCCAATGTTTTGCAATTTGATTGGAAATACATTGGGCACATCAAACACGATTACAGCTAGTCCCATAGGGGAAGAAACCTGGGTTGAATGTATTAGCACACTGTATAGAAAAAAATATACTGGCAATCCGGTAGATGTATCACTGGGGGAGAGGGCCATTGGGGGTGATCAGCCAACAGTCTTGAAGTCAGTCCACATCCCATCTATTGAGGAGGATGAGGTTGTAATTATGAGCTTAAAAGAAATCAAGACACAGGGCCTGATGTGTTGTCTGCACAGATACTACAGTTACATCCTACATTATGGGCCCTAATCCTTGTGCTTTGTTTGCAGCAGCTTTGAAAGAAAATGGAATTCCAGAGTCTTGGCGTTGAAGTATTAGAATTTCAGTTTATAAGAAGAGCCCAAGGGATGTCCACAAAACTATAGAATACAATCATTGCAGGATATACCAAGCAAGATTTATGCAAGAACACTGCTGGAAAATTGATAGAAGATGAAAACTTTTCACTTTTCACCAAGATTGGCTTTTCAAAAGGGACATTCTACAACCAATGGATGTCTCTTATTAAAGTTGCTGGTAGCTAAATATTCTTTGGTCATGCATCAGGCCCTCTAAGTCATATTTATTGATTAGTCATCTATCATTGACACAATCAGTGGGTCAAGGCTGTAGAATAAATTGAAAAATTGGGGAATACCAGATGGTCTACTGGCGCTGATAATCCAGTTACATAAAGGGTCATGAACACATATCGAGTTGGGAGCCAATGGAGCTCTTTCAAGGAAGATCAAAACTCCTTATTGCCTGAGGCAAGGATGTATCCTTAATTCCATTTTATTTTCTGAATGCATAGAAGATATCCTCAAGCAGAGATCTGTATTGGTTACTGCAGGGATTAACAAAAACAAAAGCTATGCCTATGACTTCAGAAAATGTGTAAATCAAGTCAATCAATTAGGCATAGTATATGATTAAGTGGTCACCTGGTAGAGTTTGCCTCATAGTATAAATACTTAGGCCCTCATTTTGAGTTTGGCGATAACCGGACCACCACACCGGCGGTGGCGATGAGACTGCCATATAACGACTACAGCAGTAAACCCAATGCATCACAGACAGCTTACCACCAGTACCAGTGCAATCGAGCCTCCAGGCTGGAGGGAACCAAAAGTACTTCCCACATATTATGAGACATCAGACTGCCAGGGTTTCCGGGGGGCTTTGACGAAAGTACAAAAGGAGACACTCACCTCCAGGGACACAAACGTGACTGCCATGGCAAGTAAACTGCAAGTCCTCCCAGCATTGTATCTCACCATACATCTTCAGGGCCAGCGACAACGAAGAAGATGACAACTGTAAGTATGCCTAGCACATAGTGGAGGAAAGGGCAATGATACACACCCACACATAACACACACTTGTGGCACGGACAGCGAAGGCCATACACACAAACAAAAATACCATACCAGCACACACATCTACACACACACACGCACACACAAATTACAAAAAAAGCCAAGTACCCAATACACACAGAAAGCCAAGCAGATACGTGCCAAAAACACAGCACAATGCACATAAACACCACCAACACAGTCATACACATCCATACACAACACCCTATAATGACACAATGACAGCTAGACCACAAACACTTTAAAGCAGTCATAAGCAAGCAAGTTGAGAAACAATACACATCCACACACACACAAAGCTGTGTTTAGCAATGACACACAATCAATCACAGTTAACAGACATCCAAACAATGACACAGGTGACACGTCACATACAACCAACATGCAAAGGAATCCACAGATGCAGCACCATAAACACGGATGTACACACCACCCTATACAATCCCACAAGCAAGCAGTAATTCATATTACAACATGCACATGGCACAACCCATTTACCCAGCGCATGCAACAACACAGACACAACCCATACACAAACATCACATACCACTGCACACAGATGTCACACCACCATGTAGAAGGAAACCAGGACAAGCATGTCATCTTGCCAACCACAACAATGTGGGCAGCTGTATTGTGAACCATGAAATTAAATATAAACTATATACAAAAAATGCCAAATGGCAAATCCAAAGTGCAGAAGTGCAAATAGCACATAGTCCACTTGTCATGGCCCCGACTTGACTCCTGACAGTGACTAGGCCTCCACGTCATAGGGACATCAATGTGACAGGCAGGCACCTCAGGGGTTTTGGGGCGGGGAGGAGAGGGTGGCTTGGTTTTGGAAGGGTGTGTCTCTGTTTGGGCTTGGGAGGGGGGACTTTGGCTCTGGGAGGGGTGGACTTCTTACTGAGTGGAGGAGCTCGGGTAAGACCAGAGTGGGCAGGGAAGGAATGGGAGGTGAGAGGGCCTGGTAGGGGCAGGGGGACATGATGTTTGGGGGAAACACAGGGTGGGACAGGAGTAGAGAAGAGGTCAAGGGCAGAAAGGAAGACTTTTTTAGGTACACAGGGGTGGTCACATGAATAAGGGATGCGAGTGGAGGTAGAGGGAGTGCTTGTGTGATGTGTTGGTGTGCTGTACATGGATGTTGGTGTGTGCAATGTGTGCATGTGTGTGGTGGGTGTATATTGGGGGGTGAGTGGTGTGTGAATCTATCTTGGGAGGGGGTAGAGATGCAGGGAGAGGGAATGGAAGACATGTGAGTGAATGTTGGTGTGGTGTGTGCAAGTGAGGTAGATGTGCTGCAGGTGGTAGAGAAGGTGGTTGTAGTGAGTGCAGATGTGGTATGGCTATCTGTGAGTCTGCTGTTGTGGTGATTGAGGGTATCACGGGAATACTGGGAGAATCAGTGTGTGATAATGCGGTGCTGGCAGGTGTGAATGGTGATGTGACTGTAAGAGAGGCAGTGTGGGAAGTGTCTGTTGTGTATGCAGTTGTGTGTGTGCATGCCTGTGGGTTCGTTTGTGGTGCTTGTGTTGTCTTTGCACACCTTGGGGGTCATTCTGACCCTGGCGGTCATGGACCGCCAGGGCCAACGACCACGGAAGCACCGCCAACAGGCTTGCGGTGCTTCCGGGGGCATTCTGACCGCAGCGGTAAAGTTGCGGTAAGAAAAGGGAAGCCGGCGGTTTCCTGCCGGCTTCCCGCTGCCCCAGGGAATCCTCCACGGCCGCGCTGCAAGCAGCGCCGCCATGGGGATTCCGACCCCCTTCCCGCCAGCCTGGTTCTGCCGGTTTTCACCGCCAGAACCTGGCTGGCGGGAACGGGTGTCGTGGGGCCCCTGGGGGCCCCTGCAGTGCCCATGCCCCTGGCATGGGCAGTGCAGGGCCCCCCTAACAGGGCCCCACATAGATTTTCAGTGTCTGCGTGGCAGACACTGAAAATCGCGACGGGTGCAACTGCACCCGTCGCACCCCTTCCACTCCGCCGGCTCCATTCGGAGCCGGCATCCTCGTGGAAGGGGGTTTCCCGCTGGGCAGGCGGGCGGCCTTCTGGCGGTCGCCCGCCAGCCCAGCGGGAAACTCAGAATGACCGCCGCGGTCTTTTGACCGCGGTAATGTCTTCTGGCGGTTCCCGCCAGGCCGGCGGGGGTCAGAATGACCCCCCTTGTCTTTTGTAGTGGGTGTATGCTGGTCTGTAAGTGACTGGGAACAGGTAGCTGGAGGGAGACAGAAGATGAAGGGACATTGCCTGCCGTCAACTAGGTGGCCAGAGACTGAAACGATCTCTGTAAGCCAGACAAGTCACAGTGAATACCTTCCAGATAGGCATTTGACTGCTGCATCTGGGATGCCAGTCCCTGTATAGCATTCATGATGGTTGTCTGCCCCACAGAGATGGACTGCAGGAGGTCAAAAGCCTCCTCATTGAGGGCAGCAGGGCTGACAGGTACAGGGGCAGAGGTGCCTGCGGCGAAGGAGATGCCCACCCTCCTGGGTGAGCGGACACTGGCAAGTGGGTGGGAAGCTACAGGGAGGGTAATGCTGGTGAGGAGGGTGGTGGACAAGGATGGTGCTGGGGTGGTCCCAGATGGGTCCGCCACCGCCAGGGAGCCGCCATCAGAGGAGGAATCAGAATCAGATGTTGTGGTAGCTCCAGTTTCCCCCTTGGTGCTCCCCTCACCCTCCATCACACTGATCCCCTCGGCTCCGCTGGTGCCAGCCTCCTGAGTCCTGTGGGCTGCAGCATCCCCATTCACCGGTGCCCTTCCTCCTTCACCAGAAGATGCTAATGCACACATAGACCAAGGTGGACAGAGAAGGAGGGTGGGATCAAAAAAGGAGGAAAGGGTAAATACCTACACATCCACTACACATACTAACAATACACTCATTTGCCCCTGTCATGAAAACAAGAGCCCATATTGCAGTCATGAATGATAGAGTTCTGCAAGCCATAACGAAACTAATCATCTATTATCTCACCACCGCAGACTAGACACCTGATTGAAAATTCTCCACACCTGTCAACCTGTCTAATTCACTCATCCATCAATTTAATCCAGGAACATACCCAACTACATGTCAGTCATTACAGGATGAAACAAATCTGATCTCAGAGGTACTGTGAACACAAACAAAATGACAGGTATGTGTGGAATACAATCTGTACAGATGTCCCGTGATATTACCCTGATATCAATTTAAATGTAAACTACACATACTTTTCATTTCCAAAATACAGTGCCAACAAGATCACTTTGGACTACTACAGTAAACTCAGGGATGGAGTATGAAGCCAGTAAAATGTCTCAACAATGGTGTCACTCACATGTACAGTAGAATATGTGGTACAGTACCACCACTTCAGTTCCTGCATGGCTTTCCATAGCTAATGTACTACACTGCAACATGATTGGAGTGACAACCAGGACTGTACACTTCCCAAATTCCATCTGTCCTCGTAAATCCCTAGTCCAGTGAGGGACACAGTAGACAGCCATGCAGAAATCACCTAACAGTCTTTACTTACCCCCTTGTGGCTGCTGTGATGCCTTCAAGTGCCCACCCAACTCTGGATAGGCCATCGCCAGTATGCAGGCCATTAGGGGTATCAAGGTCCGATGGGCACCCCTTCCAGGTTGGGAGACCGTCCACAGCTGGGTCTCTGTGGTCTTCTGGGCCCAGCATCTCTGGCCCTCCCACCGCTTCCTGCAGTGGGTGCTCTGCCGGCTATGGACCCCCAGGGTCCGCACTTGTTTGGAGATGGCTCTCCACAAACCTTTTTTCTGGTGGGCGCTGACCTGTATGGCAAACATTGAGAAAATGACGGGCATGATGTAGATGATACCTATTGTATTAAAAATAAATGTGTTTGACCACTGACTTTGTGTTGCACCACTTTGCATATTAGTTGTTCAATGTTCACCAGTTGCATATTACATTTTGTATTCAGTTTAGCTGCCTTTTGGCTTTATCGTGGCAGTTGAGACATTGCAGTTGAGCTGTAAGCTTGTTGCTTCATATTTTCTCTTACCGAACACGATAGCATGATAAGAAAGTACATATTTTTTGTTTTCTTCAGTGCAGGGAACAGTTTGGCCTTGGAAGGAGAGCCTTGAAAGGTTGGACAATTTTCAACGTTTTTCTTCCAACTCTGACCTACATAAGCCAACATTTTTGAATATCTCCATCTGAGAGGAGGGGTTTTCTCCAGGAAGCCCTTTCGGTGTTTAAAGGTATATAAAGGTGGCCCTGCTCAGTAGCGTGGGAATTTCCATGGCCTCGGACAGGATTAAACGTCGAATGCCTGACACACACACTTGTCCCATGAGTGTGGATATCTCTTTCTTGCAGTTGAGTGGGTTCATCTTTTTGCTGGCATGAGAAAGATGAAGAGCTTGGCAGGCCCTACGGTGATGAATTTTTACTTTATTCTTTGCTTTGCAATTATGCTATAATATAATCATATATATTTGCTGTGTACATTACAGTTCAGAATCATTTTTATATATTTTCCTTTCATTACTGTGATTATTTGTAAACGTGTGCTTTTGACCTACTAATCTCTTTCATTTTTTAGGAACCTCGTGGTGAAGTAATAATAAATGTCTTCTTTAAACTAAGAAATGCACTCCAGAGATTTTTGCCAGCTCGGTCATTAGTGAAAGCAAAACACCTATACAGCTGCAACCTTTGGTGACACAGAACATACACAACCCATGCACATTGCCAATATACCAAACACTACATACATCACATGTATGCAATACCACAAATCAGTCATCACACGTCAATGGGCACACACATTCGCCATCAAACACCACCTGAAATGGAAGACAAAGGACGTTATACTGACCTGTTGCTCTGGAGCCCCATTCAACTGCCCATACAGAGCTAGGACCACTTCCACCAGTTTATCCAGCTCCTCAGCCGTGAAAACTAGGTCCGTATCCCCTGCAGTGCATGCCATCATGGCTCCAAGATACTGGACAAAGCAGCAAACGAAATGGAGGTCTTCCTTGCCCGAATGCCAGGAGTCAAGTGAGCTTGGCCATACAAAATGTACAAAATGGGAGTCACAACCGCAGCGGTCATGACCATCAGCTCCAGCGGTGATCATCATTGGTCCTAGTTTCCCATAGATGTCAATGTTAACCAGTGAGGAGTTGTATGGCGGTACATACCACATTCCACCATGACGACTGCCGCAGGCGAAATTAGGTCGCTTCCATCTGTCCTCTGCTTGCAGGACAGGAGGCTGCCATTGTAGATCGTTACATGACTGTCCTGGGTTCCCACTGCATCATTACCTGCATTTCGTCACAATATGCTTAATTGTAGGTTAGATTTTGTCAACACTCACATATCTAGTGGGTGACATTACCACAGTTGTTACTACATATGTTTGTATTGACAATCCATACAGTGGAACATATGGAACTTCTTTTGTTTGTACAGCACTACAAGTCCTGTACATATCCCTTGTCACAGGTATGGCAATAAGAGGCACTGTCTGTGTAGGAATGGAATGTGGAATAATGTGTCTTTTCACAACATGACCAATACTTCCTGATTGTCATATGTCAGACATGGGGCACTACATTGTGTGATGTGTCCAGATTGTTATTTGTCTCCCTGCCTAGATACTACCAAAATGGAGTGATGAGGAATGCACCAGTTTACCAGCCCTTAGTAGATCTTGAAATCATGGAAGAGCATAACATCATCATGACCTATCAACTGAACCGTGTGTCCATCAGGGAACTGGTCACCCAGTTGAAGCTAGACCTCCTGCCAGCTTTGCCAGGTGTTGAAAGTCCTGCATTTTATGGCCAGTGGCTCATTTCAGGTGACTGTGGGAGTGGCTGCAGGGATGTCACAGCCCAAGTTCAGTATGGTGTTACAGGATGTGCTGGATGTCCCACTCAAGCATAAGAACAGGTACCTAAGGTTCCCACAACCTGCAGAATTGAACACTTTTAAGGCAGCCTTTTACAACATTTCAAATGTCCCATATGTAATAGGGGCCATTGATGGGACTCCCATCACCTTGGGACCTCCGAACGCCAATGAACAGGTCTACAGAAACCAAAAGAGTACATATTCACTCAGTGTACAAGTAGTGTGTCTTGCAGATGAGTACATATCACATGTGACAGCAAATTTCCTTGGTTCAGTACATGATTCCTACGTCCTGAGGAACAGCAGTGACCCTGCATTGATGTCACAGCTACAGGGAGAAAGGGTCTGGCTAACAGGTATGTGTACTGCTGTCTAGGTCAGACATTTGATATCCCTCTCTACACAGTCTGCACTATGCCTTGCAATGTTTCCTACAGTCATATCTCCTTTTCCACACAGGTGACTCCTGATACCTCAACCTGCCCTGGCTCTAGACCCCTGTTAGATATTCAACTACAGGAGGGGAGAAAAGGTATAATGAGGCAGATGGCCGGATGAGGCAGATGATAGAGAACACCTTTGGCCTCTTGAAAGCTAGTTTTGTTGCCTCATGTATCTGGTGGTGCCCTACAGTACTGACAAGGGAAAGTCTGCAAGATCATTGATGCATGCTGCATGCTCCATAATCTGGCCTTCAGAAGGCACATCCCACTGGACATTGATGCTGGAGCAGTGGCTGAGGCTGGTGACCCGATACTGAAGAGGAGGCAGACAAAGAGGAGGCACATGACACCAGGACTGACCTGATCCGTGAATACGTTTGATGATTTTCAGGTCTGTGATTTGGATGTTATGTGCACTTTGATCATGTAATGGAAAAGCTAGTCTGAACTAGATTTTACATGCATCAAGGTGTGTTTGGAGACTACTGCCTTCCATTTTGGTTTCTGACCCTGAATGGTTGCTGAATTACCATGAAGGGTATTGGAAATGCATTGCTGCCAATGACGTGTTTAATGCTGGTGCCATGATGAAACATCCCTATGGTTATACCCAAGTTTATTGATCCTCAGTCTTACTGTTTGGGTAAATGTCAGGGACACTTATCGGACTTGTCCTGCTGTGTAGGTCTATCATGCTGTATCGTCAGCTGCTGTGTGGCAACTACCTGTTAATGACTATGCAAAGAGGTGATAGGTATGGGATGTCACCTATGAGGGATCTTTACATCACTACACATGTAACAATCCAGGCCTTTACATATGTGGTATCGTAGCTGCTGGGGCAATCATCCTGTGTTTGTGTCATACTGCTGTTGATGTTTGGATATGGACTACATGCCTTACAACATTGAGCCTTATTGCATGTTTTTTTCCCTCTTCAGATCACGTCTGATTGCAAGTCAGTTACTGAAATGCATGTTGGCACCCTTGCCACTGGATGTTACTACAATATAGATGTACTTACACACCTGCTGGAGATTCCTACTACATCTGTCACTTTGACATTCTTGTAGTCCAGATATGTGAATTTGATTGTTGCTTGTAAACAGAAAAGACACTTTCAAAAATTAAGACATATACACCATTACTTGTGATCATTGGTGTTTATTGAGTGTTTCACATCACAGGAGTGGGGACATGGTTTCAGTGATAATTAGAGTAGGTGGTCCAGCTGTATGTTTCGCAGGTCCTGTCTCCATTAGCCTTGGTATGATGGGAACTTGGCATTGGACAGCTAACAGGGGTAAACAGTAGCACACAAGGGTGACAGTTATGGAGAGGGATCACTTCCTGGTGGGGGGATTGGTATTTGCTTGATGTCTTGCAGGATGTCTGGATGGTCGACCTCTTTTACAAGGGGTACCTCAGCTGCAGGGCAGGGGTGCTGGTGGCCTGTGGGTCCTCCTGCTGGGCCTCCTTTCCTGTAGCAGGTGCTGATGTAGAGGGCAGAGGTGTTGTGTGACTACTTGATGGAGCCTGCTGTTGGGTTGAGGACGTACGCAGGATGGTGTTGAGTTCTTTGAACACCCTTAACATGGAGACCGTGGTGGCACTGTATACCTGCCACTGCTGTATGACCTCCTAGTGGTATTCACCCTGCAGCCCTTGGGTCTCCTGCAAGGTGGTGAGTATCTGGACCATCTTGTCCTGGGATTGCTGGTAAACTCCCAGGCCTCTGGAGATGGCCTCCTGGCCAGTCGTGTCCTGTTGCTGCCTCATCCTTTGGCCCACGATTACCCTCCCACTGGCCCTTGCACCCTGTGCTCCTGGTGCAGTGTGCCCCCTCCCACTGACACCAGGACCGTCATTATCTTGGGATTGGAATGTTGACTCATGCCCCTGTACTGTGGGGCACACTAATGTTTGTTCTGTCCTTGGGACACAGGTTTAGGAAGGTGGGCTCTGCTGTTCAATGGATGCCACAGGGGAGGGGGATTTAGTTGTGGGCAGGGTGAGGCTGGTGGAAGTGGACTGACCACTCATGCCTGATGGGCCAGGCACGTCATCCCTATCCAGACAGCCAGGGGATTCCTCCTCTATTGGACCTGTTTCCAGGGCTGGGCTTTCTGTCACTGGCATCCTCTGCTGTGTGGCAGTACTTGAGAGACCTATGTAATGAGATGTATTGTGTAACATGATGGTATTGTACTAGTGGTGCACATGGTTGTATGCCATCATTGTCTGGATCAGCAGAGCAGTAATGTAATTGACAGTTACTTGACTACTGCATGTGTTTGCATTAGTTGAATGTTGCTGTGGTCCTATTTTGATCGATAGTTGATATTGGTCTTTATACTGTCATTGCCATGTGCTAATGTGCATTCTAATTTCTTGTTGGTGAATGGGGGGTGACATGGTTTTACGTGCAGGTGCACAGATGTGAAGTGGGTTTAGCAGTCATGCAAGGGTAAGGAATGTTACATTGTGGCAGTTGTAGTACTTGCTACAGTGTGGGGAATCCATGCACTCGGTGGGATTATGAGGAAAGGGTTTTAGTGGGAGTTGTGGCAAACAAGGGAGGGTTTTGGATCCATGGTGATTTTGTGCACATGAGGGTGGTGTGATGGGGTGACAGAGTGGTGTGGGTACATATTGTGCAGGGGTACATGGTGGCCGGGGACTGTAGTTGACTTACTAGGGTCCAGTCCACTTGGTATTCCCGTCAGCCCCTCTGGTTGTAGGATGGCCACGACCTTCTCCAACCACGATGATAATTCTGGGGGAGGTGGTGAGGGCCCACCACCAGTCCTCATGATGACAATTTGGTGTTGCAATGCCATGGCCTGTACCTTCCCCTGTAGGTCGTTCCACCTCTTCCTAAGGTCATCCCTTGAGCGTCAATGGTATCCACTGCGTTCACCCTGATGACGATCTTCTGCCATAAGTCAGTTTTCCAGGCTATGGATGTCTGCTGGACCTGTGCTCCAAACAGTTGCTGCTCCACTCTGACTATTTCGTTGACCGTGACCCTCAGCTCCTCATCTGTGAATCGTGTTTTTTTAGTGGTGCCATGGTGGTTGTGTGTGGGTGGTGGGGTGTGTGATGTGCAGGGATGCTTGGTGTGAGGTTGAGTGATAGAATGTACGTGTGGTTTGTTGGGTTTGTGTGCAGTGGTGATGTGCATTTTGTGTTGCTCTTGTTGTTGTGTGTTATGTGATGCGTGTTCAATGTGATGGTGCCTGTGAAATTCAGGTGCAGTGCCTTCTGTCAGTGTGCTCTTGCCTCGCTATGCCAGACTTTCTAGGTACAAAGGATTCTGGGTATGTGCGGGGGTGTGTTTTGTAGTGTTCTAGTCAGGTGTGTGTGGTATGTCTATGTGTATCAGGTGTGGGATATTGGTTTTGTCCAATGTGGTGCAGTGTTCTGGTGGAGGTGCTTTTTTGTCTGCGGCGGTTCAGACCCCAATGGATTGCCGCCATGCTAACATCACGGTGGTGATTTGTGATTTGTAATTTGGAGGGCGGTATGTTGTTGGCGTGGGGGTGCTGGTGGTGGAAACGTCTCTTTCACGCCATCGATGAGGCTGAAGGTGTCAGATTTTTGTTATTCTTTTGACAGTGTTGTGTTGGTGAATCATAATATGGCGGCCTTCTGACCGCCATCACTGGCGGTCTTACAGCGCCCGCTTACACGGCAGTCTTCGGTAAAGACCGCCAAAGTCAAAAAGACCACCTTAGTCATGACTTTCAGTTAGAACCTCAAATTCACCTAATCTTTTAGAGCACAGGAGTCTAAGAGGAAACAGGTGACTGCAGCCCTGTCAGGATTGGAGATTAAGCTGGGTAATAATTCTATGAAAATGTTATGAGAGGCCTAAAACTTGAACATTACAAGTGTGCTACTCTACTCAAAATCATGGTGGAGAAAGAAATACATGTGACTGGAAGTAATTGAAAAGAATATTTGGAGGTCGTTGTTAGGTCTCCCTAGGGGAGTTGGTTAATGCATCAATTTGACATGAGGTGGGGTTAATACATGTCAAATATAAATTATTTCAAAGGTTTTAAACTACTTGGGAAGAATGATAGTAGCTGCCAAGGCCACGGTTTGGTACATATTGACATCTTACCTTCAATCTGAGAATTCACTGCTGTGGATGTGGAACTTGAGGAAAATGTTAACCAGTGTGGATCCAAAGAAGACTCCTGCTACTATTAAATGGCAAACACTGTTAGTAAGGAAACAATTAAACCCCTATTCAAGGACTTGGCTACTCTATGTGACTATAGGGATTGTAGGCAACCCCCGATCTTGCACATTTGATTGAGTTGAAGGGAACAGGACCATTGCTGCAGTTCTCAAATGGTATAAAGGTGAGGGGGAACTAGACAATGGATGAGGAATTTGAGCCTAGATTTCTTCTGCAAGAAATTCTAGAAACTGCCCATTTTTTTAAAGTGGTCTCTGTTCATTGAGTCATTTGTTAGTTGTTTGCCCAGCATTTACAGATGAAAGAAGAAGGATGCTAGTCCCAGTTTTTAGAGATACGGGTATTAGGTATTTTGCTGCATTGTTTAGTACAATTATGAAATATGAAAATATTATGCCATCTAAGCTAGGCAAATATTTTGAGAAAAATCATTCAAGGTTTAAGGAGACTGTATTAGCAAGCTAACTATGAATTGATGTTAGAACACTGAAAACTATTTTCAATGTAGTTGGTCAATTAATGCACTTTAGAATTGTATGATACTGTTCAGGTCACAGATCAATTTTGAATGTTTCACTTTATTTTGCAGTTGCTTGCCTTGAGTTTGATAACATGTACTTACATATGGCACTTTAGCTCAGTGACTTTTAAAACAAAGATGAGCAGAAATGGATGCCAGTACATACTGTATGCATTTAAGGGATAGTAGAGATAATAATGCATTTTAACATTTGGTAACATTGTATCAGGAGGCTAGATTATCTTTGTAATTTATGCTGCCACATATGTTCATTGACTATTTACTAAAGCTTAAATTAGTAGTTTAATTAAATAATGTTTTAGTGTCAAAATATTGTAGGGTGGTGTGGGTGCTAATAATGTATGTTTTTATTGACTAACGCTAGGAGGCTAAATGCAGTGAATTCAAATATGCGCAGAGTTTCTTTTTAATTTAATTTTGCAGCACGATTGACCAATGCAATTAGCTCTTGATGTAGGGTTTTACAATTGTATTTGTCTTTTATGGTTATTGTCTATTTTTTATATGTATTTATGGATAGAAAATGATCTTAAAATGAAGTGTGAATTTTAATAGGAAAAGTTTGTTCTACCAAATCAGGATAAACATCAAACTTAATAAACGTATGCTTATATTTACACCATCACAGAGCTCACCTAAACCTTACTATCTAATCCCGATATAATTACATAAAAAAACCTAGGAAAGTGTTTTTTAACTTTTTAAAACATTATTCATGGATCAATCCCACATTCATCAGACACTGCGTGGATCAAGGATCATAGAAAATTAATTATTCTATTATAACACAATCATTCCGCTGCTCGGGGTTAACTGTAACCATTTGTTTTTGTGCTTTTTTAAGTGGCCCAAATGGGTCTAATGTTATGGTTTTATGTGCATTACTGGTTGATCTGCCTCAGCACAGCCATGATGACTGTTTAGGGGGTTATTTACTGGTGGGTTATGTTGTGCTCATGTGCCACTGTTCAGTTTTGCTCTGCACCTAAAGGCCTTTACAAAAGTAAATCAATGCCATACTTTGCATCACTTTGTGCCATACAAGCACCTTCAACCCTTGTAAATTCTGCCTTGATGTCCCAGTGCACTGGGCTCTAAAGACGATACCTACTTTCCTGAAGATGATTACTGCATATATACTTCTATTTTTATTTTAAAAAAACTTAAAGTTGTGCAATTGTGTGGCCCGACAACTGAGAAACAAGCTTTAAGAAGGCATACAGATCTGGTGCTTCCATCCACATATTAGTGAATATGATGATCTCAGTCACTAGTGATGGCTGGACTTCCAACAACTAGTGATGGCTGCATTCTCATTTGTTAATGATGTTGGCACTCTTAGGAATTTGTGACGTATGTAGCCACCCATCACTAGCCTTAGAGTCAGCTATGGCCATAGTGTCAGGTACTATGATGGCCGCACTTCTAGGTAGCAATAGCGTTTCTCTCCGGGCCACTAGTAAGAGCTGCATTCAGTGTCTGTAATGATATTTGCCAGTGTGTACAAAGTTGCAGCACTCCCAGACATTAGTTTTAGCAGCACTTAAAGCATCTGTATGGCTTTTTTTAGATCGCTATACACCAGACAAGCAAAACTCTGTGATTTATACCATCATACTTACATAAAATGTCATACATGAAAACATGAAAATATTATGATCCTTTGTCGTTGGGTTGCAGAATGTTCTCCTAAGTGACTTTAGAGATCATGTGCTACCTGCCTCAAGTTCCCTGTAACCCTACATCGTATTCCACAAAGCAAGCTGTTGTAGTTTTGACTCCCTCCTCAGCACACACAATGATTGTGCATGTGCTCTAAATCCCTCCAATGAAATGAGTGATACCCAGAGTGGGTTCCTGTGGTCAGAGTGGTGGTGCAACATGTACAACTATCCTTGCTGTACAGGGGTGATAGTAGTGGCAGTGATGTGATTGTAGTTTTATTTAGGGCTTTTCTGCATGTTTTAAGTGAGCTACTGCCCTCTCTGGCATTTTAAAATGTGTTGGCTAGTCCCCTAGAACCATGTAATTCACCTTTCTATGTGGGTCATCGATGTCTCACATGTGGACTTGTCTACATGAGTGGAGCAATCATGTGGTGTGTGTGCGTGATATGCAGGTATAATACACAAAGTCATTCTGGAACTTGTGTATGAAGTGGAGGAGCAAGTTAGGGTGGTAAAACTTCTTGACTTGAAGCCTAGGATCCAACATCAGTTGGGACCAGAAGAACTCTTAGACTACCAGGGTTGTGGGACCAGAGACCCAGGAAATTTTGATGGCTCCTCGAAGATGACCCTATTTCAATCATAAAGCTGATGAACTGCTTATGAGGGGTGGTGGAGGTGCCCTTGCACAAAGAAAATGCTGTAGTGAGGTGAGACCATTAAACATCACTGCAATTACATCAGAGGAGATCTTCATTTTTTTGTTGTAGGCCAGGCTTGACTTTATAGAAGTGTTTCTACCAGTACATCAGCTGAAAGATGTAGCAGGAAGCTTATCAGTGTGAGTTCGGCAGCCAGGCATCTGGCTCTGAAAAGCATCCAATCACTGGAGGAAACTGACCACAGTGGCAGTTGAATTACAATCAAAAGTTACAAATGCGATGTATAGTTTGCACACGCATAAAGACATCACTACTGTGTCCCAGGGATGGCACCTAGCTTGTTTGAGGGGGTTGTGACTGGCCCTCAGGAAGACCCCAAGCTGAAATACCTACAGGAACACAAGCACCATGAATCTGACCTCATTTGCTTGCTATGGCACTGTCAATGCAAGAACACATACATGTTGGCTGGCCTGGGGCAAAAACAGTATTACCTCTGCTCTAGGACATGTGGGATACACACCACCAGGGCTACATGGCCTGCTTACCAAGAACTGCACAAATGTGGCCAGACAGATGGCTACCATGGCACTGAACCCTAATGAAGAGATATGAGCCCTATAAGGATAATCAAGTGACTGTGAATGAATACAGGAGCTACCCTGAGATCACAGAGACAGAGTAAAAAAGTAAATGCATTACAACTATAGATTGTCCCTGAGGATGTCTTGTGCACCGCTCCCTTTAGTACCTAAAAGAAATTGCCATCTGTTGATTATGCTCAGAGTGTCTAGTTTCTCTAACTATGTTTTGGGGTTTTGTTACCAGTTGAGGTAAATTTGCTCAACATTTTCATCAATTGATTGCATGTACGTTAATCATTACACCAGTAAATTATTATATTAAATAACCTTATGAGCCCCCTTTGCAATGTCTTGCTCAGTTCTTTGGGTAGATGTTGCCTTAGCTGTTTATATTCAGGGCCTCAATTACGAGGCCTGTGAAAGAGGTGCCTTGCTGCTCTGCCCTGCGCCACCGGAAAGGGGCAGAAACATGTTGTATCTACAAGATAGAGCGTATTTCTGTCCTTTCCCCCTGTGCTGGTGCACAAATTGCGTCTATGTGCCAAGAAGACACCCTTGCACCATGGTGCAAGGATGCCTGCGTTGTGGGGATGATTGTTTTTGTGCAGGAAGGCACACCTTCCTGCACAAAAAAAACACTTACATGAGGTGTTTTTCTCTTTCTTTGTGTGCTGCGGAACAGAATGCAGCTCACATAGAAAGAGGGAAAAACAGGAAGCAATAAAGATATTGTTCCCTATTGCGTAATTCTTATGAATATATACCCTTGAGGTGGCATAGGAATCTGATGCATTCCCAGACTTGTAAATCTGAGAATGTGTCAGATTTCTTCAGGTTCCATGGGTGTTGCATGGGAACACCCACAGCAACACCCATAGAATGTCCCTTTCATGGAGCTTAAAAACAATATGACACTCCGGTGGCACAGTGTGCCACTGGGATCTCTTAAACGAGTCCCTCAGTTTATTGATATTCCCTTCTCTGTGTCTATGCTAACTAGCACACCTGTCTTTTTTCCATTTTTTTAGCTTCTCCTATATCTTCCATAGGCAGCGTCAACACCATGCGTAGTAGTTCTAGTTGTTTAAGTACCAATACAATGATTTTCTTCTCAATTACAGTTATTTATTGACTGTTGATAGGTGCTTGTTGAGTGCTGAGTTTCTAACAACATTTAGCACCTCTCCTGAGTAAGTTGTGGGCAGCTCAAATTTCCTATCCTGACCTCAGATGTCTGGTTAGTAAGGAAAAAGCATGAAGTGATGGAGGGAGCAGGACTTAGAAGTCAGTAGAAATCAAAGGGTTTGATGATTATTGCTGTATGAGGAAAAATGTCCTCATGTAGAGTTAGGATTTTTGCTGTACTGTTAGAGAAATGTTCGGGAGAGCTAGGAACCACAGTACAAAACACACATAGAGACTAGCACATACGGACTCAAAAAATACAGAGGCACAAAGGGGCATATTTTTAAGCATCTTGTGCCACCTTGATCCACATTAGCGTAATTTTTTTACTCTAATATTGCACAACAAGGCCAAAATTCTTGCATCATAATTACAAAGTGGTGCAATGCATGCATTACGCCACTTTGTAACCCTTTGCGCTACATTATGCCTGCTCCAGCCATAATGCAAAGGGGGCATTTCCCCATTAGGTGGGCTGAAACAATGGCACAAGGCACACGTCAGAGACTTGCTGCTTGAAGTTAGCCCGGGATGGGACTTCATCCCCCAGCCTCCTCCATTTTCCCTTGGGGCTTCATAACAACGTGTTCCTCCCGTCGTGCAGGACCCGCACAGGACGCGCCTGGGCGCGTGCCCGGGTGAAGACCGGGCCAAGACAGGTCCGTCTTTGCCCATAATCACCGATAGAGGCAGGGCAGGTCATATTTTGTTTTATTTTGCCTGCAAGAAGTAAGTGTATTGGGGAACTTTAATCTTGGAGCTACGGCGTTATTTCACTCCCCGACTGTTACCATTTAATGATGGGGAAAGGTAAAGCTTTGGATGCCCCAGCTTTACTGAGTGGGATTAAAAAATCCAAAAAATACTCTAGTAATCAAGTGAGCTCTGCAACCAACAAAGGAATTAACTCCTTGGATGAAATTAATTTGCTATTTGAAGAGGTTGATGCAATTTTAAAAAGCAACTCTTATGTATCACCAATTAAGAGTGAAACTTCCGGGGAGGGAAAAATCCTGGAAATATTCACGAGGAGGAAGAGGACACAATCAACTTGCCCCCCTGTGGAGACCAATACAAGTGTGGATTGTCTTGTTTCTAGGGAAAAACCCCTGTATCCATCATCAGCAATATCTTGTAGTACTTTGGGTGCTTCGTTAGGTCAGAGGGATGTCTCTTCCACAGGTATTGTGGCCTTCCCCCCTCCATTAAACCCAGTGGTTAGGGTGGTTCCCAACCTTGAGTGTACAAACCGGTTTGGGCTGCTGGCAGAGGAAGGAGATCCACCCGGTTGTACAACATATCTTGTGCCTAGAGCTGTTATTAATGATAACACCTCGACTGATATTCCTTCTACTTCTGATGGTTTGCAAACGCTTGACAAGAGTGTTAATTTAGCCCTTGCCCTTCAGAAGGTGGACGAAGTTAAATCCTTGGTCTTATTATTAATGGGGATAATGAAGGAGAAACTGAGGCAGAAGTGTGGCTAAAGATGTCAGTCGCCTAAGGGGGAGTTAAGAGAGGAATGGAGTGTAGTTGTTCCCAAGTTAGGACCAAAAGCAGATACCCTTCCCTCAGAGACAGTCAAGAACCCCCATTTAGATAATCAGCTTATTTATTGTGCTGAGGGTAATCAGAAAGAACCCGTAAGGGCATGGCAGAATTATAATAGAGCTTCTAACTCCAGGAGACTTCCGGGGGATACTGATGTCGCTGCTCAGCTGGATGATTTGGTTGGTGGGTCCGGGGGGGATGCGACCCTCCGAGTTTCAAATGGAGTGGCTAGCTCCCTTGGACCCCCCACCAAGTCTCCTAAGCCCAATAGTGATGCTCCACAGTGCGATCAATACTCAAGATTAAGAAGCAAAGATAGTACTATCTATATGATTGATATGCCAAAGTTGCAGTCTGGCTCTTTTGAGAACCATGAGTCTTTGACCAATAAAGTCATCCACTGGCTACGTACCCGACGCAATTGTCTTTCGGTCATTACCTCTGATATTCGCGAGGTGGCTAGATGTAGCCACCTGGGGTCAAACTTTGATTTTATCTCTGTCTGTCTTGCTGATAGGTTCTTGGCGGACCAACTTATGGATTTTGCAACACGCACACATCATTTTTGGGATAAGAGAGGAGTTGGCATTAGTCTTGCTTTAAATCCCCCTTGTACCCACCCAATTACACCCACACACCCAATACAATATAAAACACACACCCACATTACCCGCAAACCCTTACACTGAAAAATTTGGAAGAAGCAGAAAGACAGAAAAGCAAAGACCACACCAGCATACAGAGGCACACAACACCATCACTCATACACATCCATGCACAAAACAACACACACCCCTAAACATCACCCCACACATCACAACACACACCACCTCACACATCACCCACACCACCCCATGGCACCGCAAAGACACCCCAGGTTTTCTGAGGAGGAGCTCAGGTTCAAGGTGGAGGAAATCATCCGGGTAGAGCCACAGCTATTCGGATCACAGGTGCAGCACACCTCCATAGCTAGGAAGATGGAGCTATGGCGTAGCTGGAGGAATGGACTCCGGTAAGTCAAATCTTTAACTACCATATACCCCACCCTATCCTCATGCTATCACATACCCCCACCCTCACCCTCACCCCATCACTCCAACTCCTCACATATGTCCCACTATCACAAACCACACATCCCAACACCAAGCCCTGCATGCAACAACAGAGCATTGACACCCATCACCAATGCATGTCCACTACAGATACCCACACAGACCCCAAAAACAATTATCACACAAGATCCTAAACAAGAATGTAAGCACTGGGGTACAGTGTCACCCACCCATTGCACACCATGGCACACACAGATGCAATAATCATTCCTTTACACCCCTGCAGGACCCCTAACCAACATCACTGGACAGGAGGTTCCAGACATGTCCACTCTCCCCACAGAAGAGGCCCACAGTGATGACAGCAGCTCTGTCCAACTGGATCTAGATGACCAGCCCGGCCCATCTTGGACCTCGGGACAGTCGGTTCCCCTGACACAGTCACTGGCCACCACAGAGCCTCCCCCTCAGGAACACCACCACATCACCCACCCAGCGGGCCCATACCTCTGTCCCCAGGACACGCCAAGCAGCAGTGTGTCCACCACTACAGGAACCCCAAGGAAAACCCACCACCCCAAGACCAGCAGGGACCTGGGGGCAGTGGGCACACGGTTCAGGGGACAGAGGCCCAGGAAAACCAGGGAACTGGGAGGTCTGCTGTGCGAGAGGGGGAGGACAGGCCCAGGAAACCCACTCTCCATGAGGCCCTCTCCAACATCATGGGAGCGTACCATCATTCCCAGGAGACAATGGCAACGGTATTGGCCAAGTTTCAGGAGACCCAGCGGCTGCAAGAGGAACAGTATTTGGGGTTCAGGAAGGAACTCAAGTCTGTCAACAGCACCCTGGGCACCATTGTAGGGGTGCTGAAGGACCTTGTGAACACCAGGAGGGACACTGTGGCACAACAAGGGGCCCCTGACACTAGCCTGGACGATGAACTGCCCGCCACCTCCGCCGGCGCTAGTGGACAGGAGGCACCACCACAGGACCATGACACCAGCACCCCACCCCCTGCAGATGGAGAACCACCCCGCAAGCGGTCCCTGAGATCCAGGACAAAGACAGAGAACAGTGCCAAGACCCCCGCCAAGAAATGAGACCACCCTGAATGTCATCTTTCTGTCCCACTTTGTCACCCTGTCCATCCTTAAACTGCCCTAGCTCCACTTCCTATGCCCCTTTGGACAATGAACCTGTGAGACAAATAGACTGGACTCTGCCATGGACATTCCTCCACCATCACCCCTGCACATTTGACAACCCCCTCCACTATTTTGCACTTAAATAAACACCCTTGAATCACAAAACAATCTGGAGTCTGTGCTTTCACAATTGTGTATTTGCAATAACTGAGGAAAAACCCAATGTCCATTCTAATGTTTACATACCTATGTCACACAGCTCTAGTCCATGAGGTAACATACCAGAGGTCACACAGTGGGACCCACAACTATGAAATGGAAAGGCAAAGTGACAAATCAGGGTCCATACACTGGGTGAAAGTGTCAGACAGATGATAGGTCTAACAATTTTATCAGATGAAGGAGGCAGTGATGTCTTCTTACCTGTGTCTCAGTGGAAGTATTGCTGGATCACGGTGTTTTTGTGGTCTACGTCCTCTTCTTCTGCCTCCTCTTCTTCACTGTCCACAGACTCCACAGCTGCCACAAGACCTCCTTCTGGACCTTCCTCCTGCAGAAAAGGCACCTGTTGTCGCAAAGCCAAGTTGTGCAGCATACAGCAGGCCACGATGATCTGGCACACCTTCTTTGGTGAGTAGTATAGAGAACCACCTGTCATATGGAGGCACCTGAACCTGGCCTTCAGGAGGCCGAAGGTTCTTTCAATAATCTTCCTAGTTCGGCCATGTGCCTCATTGTAGCGTTCCTCTGCCCTTGTCCTGGGATTTCTCACTGGGGTCAGTAGCCATGACAGGTTGGGGTACCCAGAGTCACATGCAAATGTTGAGGGACAACTTTTAGACACACACTAACCCCTTAGGGACAACCCCAGAACCAGACAACTATTCACACGGTATAGGGCCCATGTCCTCACCTAATAGCCACACACGGTGCCTCTGGAGTTGCCCCATCACAGAAGGGATGCTGCTATTCCGCAGAAAGTAAGCGTCATGCACTGAGCTAGGAAACTTAGCGTTCACATGGGAGATGTACTGGTCAGCCAAACACACCATCTGCACATTCATAGAATGGTAGCTCTTCTGGCTACTGTACACCTGTTAACTCCTGCGGGGGGGGTACCAAGGGCACATGTGTACCATCAATGGCACCTATGATGTTGGGGATATGTTCTAGGGCATGTAAGTCACCTTTCACTGTAGCCAAATCCTCCACCTGAGGGAACACGATGTAGCTGCGCATGTGTTTCAGCAGGGCAGACAACACGTTGGAGAACAGAGGCCGGGACATCCCTGATGCAATGGCCACTGTTGTTTGAAAAGACCCACTTGCCAGGAAATGGAGTACTGATAGGACCTGCACTAGAGGGGGGATTCCTGTGGGATGGCGGATAGCTGACATCAGGTCTGGCTCCAACTGGGCACACAGTTCCTGGATTGTGGCACGATCTAGTCTGTAGGTGACTATTACATGTCGCTCTTCCTTTGTCAACAGGTCCACCAGCGGTCTGTACACCAGAGGATGCCACCATCTCCTCACCTGCCCCAGCGGACGTGCCCTATGGATGAGAACAGCGAGCACAGTCAGCCAACACTGAGGTAAGTAAAAAACAATTCTATTGCACACATTTGTCAATACGCTATGTGCCTGTCTCTGTGTATATGCAAGGCCTATATATGTGTGGCGCATTAAAAAATAATGCCATGTGGCCACCTGATATGGTGGCTGCCTGACCTGTAATGTGGGACAAGGGGACATGAGGTAACTACGCTGGCGTTCTACACCGTCGTGGTAGGCGGTCGAAGACCGCAGCGCTATCCTGCATTGGTTAACATTGGGCCCTATGGGTCCCAGGAGCCAATGACGATGTACGCTGGTGGTGACGGTACGCACCGCCATGGACCTGACCGCCATTTTCTCTCTGTTCACTCACTTGATACCTGATCCTCGACAGGAGAGGACCTACACTGCAAGTGCTGCTGTGACCTCAGTCTGGAAGCAACAATGGCTCATGTGTCTGGGGAAAGGGCCGCTGCCTTCACATCGGAGAGTTGGATAAACTACTGGATGGGGTCCTCCCCCAGTACACGCTACTCTACGGTCCTCCAGACAAACAGGTGAGTTCACTGTGACCATGCTGTATGGGCAATGCCTGTTTGGAGTGGTGTGGATCGAAGATACGGGGGGAGATGAGGCCTGCATGATCGGATGGTGAGTGTATGTGCGTCAGGGCAAGGGTGGGAACGTGGAACAATGACTGTGACGGTCCGGACGGCAAAAGTGTTACATTTTCGCCTGTACTATTCCTCTAGATCAGCGCCCACCAGAAGAAGGATATTTGGCGTGCCATCGCCAAGGACGTCCGGACCATGGGGGTCCACCACAGACGGAGCACCCACTGCTGTAAAAGATGGGAGGACCTTCACCGCTGGAGCAAGAAGATGGCGGAGGCCCAGCTGGGGATGGCCTCCCAACGTGGGAGGGGTGCCCGTCGCACCATGACCCCCTGATGTTCCGGATCCTGGCGGTGGCGTATCCGGAGTTGGATGGGCACTTGAGGGCATCACAGCAGCCACAAGGGGGTGACTACACTCACATTCAGCTGACTCTGGGTGCATTGGAGGTGTCTGGGTGGGGGAGGTGGGCAGTGGGTTCCCCTAGGCTAGGGCGAACTTTGCAGGCAAGGACCCTTTGTGAGGCAGGCTAAGTGGCACCCCATCCCCACCAGTGGTAAGAGCCATCTACACCTAGTCAGGCTCCTGTGACTTCCATGTGTGCAGCATTCGGGCATAGGCCATGTACCTCATGTCCCTGTGATTAATTAGGGAACTCCAAGTGCATGGCGTAGTGCAGAGGGCTGCTGTGTCTGTAGTGTCCGCCGATGGTAGTGATATTGTATGCACTGAACATGTCTTTCTTCTTTCTTCAATCCCCTTTTTGTGTTCTCCCTGTTCTTGTGTGCATTAGCATAATCAGGCGGAGGAGCTGTGCCACCGGAGCAGGAGGGAGCTGCATCCCACATGGCCCTGGAGGGCCAGACAACGGAGTCTGAATTCACCAGTGGGACGAAGGGCGAGGGGAGCTCCACGGCGAGGACAGGAGCTGAGACCAGTGACACCGACTCTTTCTCTGATGGAAGCTCCCTTGCGGTGGCGGGACCCTCTGTGCCCACCGCATCTACAGGTACAGCCGCAACCCCCCCACCAACACCGCCCTCCCAGCAGCCCCTCAGCGTGTGTCCCGTGGCCGCTCACCCAGGACGGTGGGCATCTCCTTCGCCCCAGGTGCCTCAAGCCCTGCCCCAGTCAGCCCTGCTGCCCTCAGTGAGGAGGCTATTGACCTCCTGAGATCCCTCACTGTTGGGCAGTCTACCATTCTGAATGCCATCCAGGGTGTAGAAAGGCAGTTGCAACAGACAAATGCATACCTGGAGGGCATTCATTCTGGCCAGGCAGCCCAACAGCAAGCATTTCAGGCTCTGGCCTCTGTACTGATGGCAGCCATTGTCCCTGTGTCCAGCCTCCCCCCTCCAACTTCCTCCACCCACACCCAATACCCAGTACCTCAGCACACACCTCAACACACAAGGGTGGCTCTGGCAAACAGAAGCACCACATATCCCACAAGCACTCACACAAGCATCATACCCATGCACACATACCAACATCCACTGCCTCCACTGTGTCCCCCTCCTCCACGTCTTCCTCCTCCCTCCCTGTCACGTCTCCACTCACACCTGCATGCACTACATCTTCAGCCACTACGTCCATCACCCGCACGCCCATCACCACACACCGCTCACATGCACTCACCACCCCCACAACCATTCACACATCCCCAGTGTCCTCTCCCAGTGTGTCTGTGAGCCCTCCTCCCAAACTACACAAACGCAGTCACACACCCACCCAACAGTCATCCACCTCACAACAGCCTCCAGCCCATGCACCTTCTCCCAAAGTCAGCAAACAAACACCTCCTACAACCACAACCTCTTCCTCCACTCCCAAACCCCCTCCATCTACCCATCCCAGTGTGTCAAAAAAACTTTTCCTCTTAAATGTTGACCTCTTCCCTACACCCCTCCCCCCGTCCGTCCCCTAGGGCCCTCCTTTCCAGGTCCCAACCCAGCACCTCAGCCACCACATCACCAGGCACAGTGGTGCCAGCAGTACCCGGTTTTTGGAGTGCGCCAAGCAACAGGGCTGCCTGTGTCCCAAGGAGCGAGGCCAAGGACATTCCCCCACCTCCAAAACAGATAAAGTTGCCCACATCCCGGAGGGAGAAGGCCAAAACACCTGCCACCAAGGGCTCAGCCAAGACAAGTGTGGGAGTGGCAAGACAGCTGCGCCATCATCCAAGGTGGGGAAGGGCCTGAAGCAGAAAGGCAAGTCAACGTCGCCGCCAACCTCCACGGTGGACAAGACCGTCACCGGCACTGCCACATGCACCGCCGCCAAGGACACCGCAGCTAGCAGCCCAGATACAGAGCCTTTCAGCAGCACCGCAGTCAGTGAGCCCGCCACCAGCACCGCCGCTACTGACACCGCCGCCAGCACTGCTGTCAGTGAGCCCGCCACCAGCACCGCCATTACTGACACCGCCGCCAGCACCCCGGTCAGTGAGCCAGCCACCAGCACGGCAGTCAGTGAGCCAGCCACCAGCACGGCAGTCAGTGAGCCAGCCACCAGCACCGCAGTCAGTGAGGCCGCCACCAGCACCGCCACCACAATGACCGCCGCAAGCACCGCCGCCACAATGACTGCTGCAAGCACCGCCGCTAATGACACCGCTGCCAGCCCCGCCAGTGGCCCAGCGACAACCTGAGCCAGTGGCACCACCGCAGACATGGCTGCCATCCCCAGTGGTCATCCGTACGTGGCTGGTGGTCAGTTCCAGGGGCCTGGGCAGCTTCCCTGTTGCCCCACCGTCAGTGGAGTATCACATCCACTACCTCAGTCCTTGGCAGGATGAAGCACTCTGGGCACAAAGCCCCTTCCAGAACCAGTGGAGAAAGGCATCCACTACCTCAGTCCTTGGCAGGATGAAGCACTCTGGGCAGAAGGCCCCCTCCAGAACCAGTTGAGAAAGGCATCCACTACCTCTGTCCTTGGCAGGATGAAGCACTCTGGGCACAAAGCCCCCTCCAGAACCAGTGGAGAAGGCATCCACTACCTCAGTCCTTGGCAGGATGAAGCACTCTGGGCACAAAGCCCCCTCCAGAACCAGTGGAGAAGGGCATCCACTTGAGAGACTGTGGCTTTGCACTCCCCAGGATAAAGCAGTGGGCAAACCACCCACTGGAGAGACTTGAGAGACTGTGGCTTTGCACTCCCCAGGATAAAGCAGTGGGTAACCCACCCACTGGAGAGACATGATAGACTGTGGTTTTGCACTCCCCAGGATGAAGCAGTGGGCAACCCACTCACTGGAGAGACTTGAGAGACTGTGGTTTTGCACTCCCCAGGATACATCAATGGGCATGGAGCCCCCTCGTGGAGCTGGCGTCGTGCACTCATCCGGCTGAGGTGCCTGTTTTATTTCGATCGGATGCCCCTGCAGTGTTCTCTCCATTTTGATTGGGTATCTTGTGTGGGCCTCGCCCATTAATTTTGGGCCCAGTGGTCCACGAACTATATAGGTGCAGTACCTGGACTTGAATTCTTGGTGTACATATTTGTTTATAGTGTATATACATTTTTGACTAATGGATGTTTATTGATTACAATGGTTACAATCATTTCCTTTTGTACTTGCGTTCTTCCGGGGGGATGGGGGTTCTGAATGTAATGTTTCAGCATGTATTGGTGTGTTTGTTGTTGTAGGTGAGGGTGGGGGTGGGGGTGTTGCGTGTTGCATGTATGTGCCACTCTCTTTTCCCTCCCCCCTCCCCTGTGTCGTAGGTGCTGTACTCACCATGGTAGCCACCGCCGTCGGTCGTGCTTCTGGTAGAGGAGCAGGAAGACAATCGCAGGGAGCATTTGAAGTTCAGTATCCATGGCGTCCTGGTTCCTCGTGAGGTGTGTAGAGGCGAGTGTTTTCCCTTCCAAGTCCTGTTTCCGCCGTGTTTTTATTCGCGTTGAATCCGCCCCGGAAAAGGTGGCGGATTGGCCTGTCATAATAGTGTGGGCGGTACATTGTGTTCCGCCTGTCTGTTGGCGGTGACAGCCATGCTGTTTGTTTGTACCGCCATGGCGGTCGGAGTGTTAAATTGGCTGTCTATGTTGGCAGTTTCCGCCATGGTCATAATTCTAGTTTTTTTACAGCTGGCCTGTTAGCGGTTTTACCGCCGCTTTACCACCAACCGCCAGGGTTGTAATGAGGGCCTTAGTGTGTCTTTGCGCATCATTGCTATCAGATGAAGCATTTCAATGGAGGAAAATAAAGATAAAAAGCAAACACAGATAAGCTTCGAAAGCATGAATTAGTATAATGAAAACCCTTTGCTTAAAAGTGGGATGCTTGGAGCAGTCTACTGTTATATTGCCTTATGTTGATATCTCTGCTTTGAAACAAATTAAAATTGTCTTGTATTTGAGAAAATTACTGAGAAAGAAATGAACTCTGTACTCTCCATCTGTTATTGTTACTTTGGTAATCATCCGTGTTGTTTATGATGTACTGTAGTAACGTCTGTGACGCTAGCAGCCTATTTTAAGTTTGTTTTACGATCATAGAACACTTATTATTTATGTCAGTCTTATTTAGGGAAGACAATAAGATGTTATGTCTCAGAAACAATGTTGGCTCCGAAGAGTTCATGAGGGAAGGTTGTGGAGAGGAGTATACTGGAAAGTGTTGTTTTTTTAGGTAACATTGAATTGTTGATAGTAGACTGTAGTAGAAACATTAGAAGCTGAGCAGAACGCTGCTGAAGGACAGGGTTTGGATGAAAAAGTACAGGCTTTTGTAGACAAGGCATTTAGGGCCATTTTTATACTTTTCGACGCACAACTGCGCCAACGCAGTTGTGCGTCAAAAAATCTAACGCCGGCTAACGCCATTCTGAAGCGCCATGCGGGCGCCGTATTTATTCAATGACGTTAGCCGGCGTTAGCCGGCGGCGCTGCCTGGTGTGCGTCAAAAAAAAATGACGTACACCAGGCATCGCCGGCGTAGGGGAATACGGAGCTTGGGCGCCCAAAAATGGGACATGTCAGGCTGAGGCAAAATTATCGCCTCAACCCGATTTGCGCCATTTTTTTCGACTCCCTACCCCCATTGAAATGACTCCTGTCTTAGCAAAGACAGGAGTCATGCCCCCTTGCCCAATGGCCATGCCCAGGGGTCTTCTGTCCCCTGGGCATGGTCATTGGACATAGTGGCATGTAGGGGGGCACAAATCAGGCCCCCCTATGCACAAAAAAAAAAAAAATTATACTTACCTGAACTTACCTTATGTTCCCTGGGATGGGTCCCTCCATCCTTAGGCGTCCTCCTGGGGTGGGCAAGGGTGACAGGGGGGGTCCCTGGGGGCATGGGAGGGCACCTCTGGGCTCCTTCCGAGCCCACAGGTCCCTTAACGCCTGCCCTGACCAGGCGCTAAAAAACGACGCAAAAGCGGCTGGACGTCATTTTTTTTGACCCGCCCACTCCCGGGCGACATTTTTGCCCGGGAGTGTAAATACGGCGCACATGGCTCGGAGTCACTTTTTTAGACGGGAACGCCTACCTTGCATATCATTAACGCAAAGTAGGTGTTCACGCAAAAAAATGACGCAAACTCCATGGACTTTGGCGCTAGACGCGTCTAACGCCAAAGTATAAATATGGAGTTAGTTTTGCGTCGGAATTGCGTAAAAAAAAACGACACAATTCCGGCGCGAACAGAGTATAAATATGCCCCTTAGAACTTTAGATTCACAATTACGTAAGAGGCTTGATCATTGTGTGGAAAAACTTTGGCCAAAATTAGGGACTAAAGAGGTTCCTATAGAGGATGAGAACTTTTTGCTCTGGAAGTAGAGGTAAAGTCAGATACATCGAATTGTGGATGCAAAGTGATGCAAAAAATATATATAGTAAAAAGCAGGGATATAGTCCAAAAAAATGTTAGGACATGAAGGTCCTCACGCAAAAAGAAAACAGCCAACTCTTTTGGAGTTGGATGACAAGGCTATAAAGGGCACTAAAGTGGGGGTGGCTTGTGAAAAATCTTCTACTAGTGTGGATGTAGAAATAAGTTGTTCCTCAGACTTAAATGAATCAGATAAGGGTGAAATAATAAACAAAAAGAAAAAAAGAAAGAAAGTGAAAAAAGAGAAAGGGTTGTTTGATCCACTAGGGGAGATTATGTTTGATCCTCATCTTATTCAGCATCTGTCCTCAATGGACTCCTGCTGATCATGTGGACCTGTATATGGAACATTGTGTAAGGGCAGAAATGCCTAAGGATGTAAAAACAGGCTGAGGTATGAATGTCCAAGGCCATTATTGGATAATAAGGTCGCCTATACACCTGAACTAGATCCTTAAATTATGGCATTTTTAAATACATCTGGAAGGGACCCAAGAAAAGGGTTAGGAAAGGGCCTTAAAGGTTGTCAAGACAGGTTGCTGGATGCCTTTGGTCCCTCAACAAAGATATTTGATATGTGCAAGGAGGCACCTGTGAATAAGTCTAAAATAAATATTGAAGGATTGCACCAGGTCAGTGGGTATTGGAAACAGTACAGGGGTATCAAATAGATTTAGTACACATACAATTTCAGAAGATAATACCAAGGACTCTGATGTTCTTAAGGGAATTAGAGAATTTAGGGGCAGAGTTAAGAGTACCCTTGTGCCATCTGATGACACATTTGATGATAATGTAGTGTTAGAAGGCAAAAAATGCTGCACCATATTTACAAAGTGGCACAATGTGCCACTTTGTAACCCTTTGCGTTACATCATGCATGCGCCAAGCATAATGTATGCAAAGGGGGTGTTCCCCATTTGGGGGGGCAAAAAATGGCACAAAGAAATCTAAAAGATTTACTTGTGCCATTATTTTCAGCACTTTTAAGCCCCCCTCAGAGTAGGTGTTAAAAGGAGGCACACCATTTTTCATTGTGAGCCTCAACTGGCTTTGCAGAATTAGCGTAAAACATTTTCACGCCAATCCTGCAAAGCTACGAATTAGCATCAAAAATGTTGATGCTAGTTCCCTAACTACGCCACGGTGTGCCATATCTTAGATACAGAGCACACATGGTGGCATTAGGGTGGCGCTTAGGGACACAAGAAAAGAGGTGCTGCACTGGGTGCAGAGCCACTTTTTTTTAAATCTGGCCCTTAGTGACTCAGGAAGTGAAGACACTTTTGGAGAAGGGTGCTATAGACAGGTCTGTGAGGGATTCAAGAGGATTTGTAAGCAATATATTTTTGGTGGAAAAGAAGGACAAAGGAAAGAGGCCGTAATGGAAAGCTTGAGATAGTTCAACGATTGGGTGCAATGCAGTCATTTCAAAATGGAAGGAATTCATTTATTGAGAGACCTTTTGACAAAATGAGATTGGTTGACATATCAAGATTTAAAATACACCGATTTGACAATACCAATATGTCAGGAACACAGAGATTATCTGAGGTTTCAAGGGAAGGGAATGATGTGGAGGTTCACTTGTCTCCCATTTGTATTGGCATCAACTTCATGGATTTCACCAAAGTAATGAGACCAGTAATGGCAAGGCTGGGAATGGGGGTGTACGTCTGATAGTATATTTAGATGATGTTCTATCAATAGCAGAATCTAGGGAACTGGCTCAATAGCAAACTGAGTTAGCAGTTCATGTTTTGGAGGATCTGGGTTTCATTGCAAACAGGAAGAAATCATGTTTAGCACCAAGTCTAGAGACAGTATTTTAAGGTTTTCAGATACAGGCATTGGAATGTGCTTTGAAATTGCCTGCAGAGAAAGTGAAAAACATTTGCAGGAAAATAAGGGGAGTGAATGAGAGAAGTTTAGTTTCACTTTGGCAATTTGAAATACTATTGGGCTTGCTTTCAGCTTTGATTCAGGCAATATTCCCACCTCTGCTACATTATCAAGCATTGCAAAGACTGAAGTCTCATCATCTCCAAATAGGGATGATATATTCTGAAAAGATTCAGTTGAATATGGACGCAAAACAGGAGTTGGATTGGAGGACTCAGAATCTTGAGGCATGGAATGGAAGGGGCATTTTTGGGGCAGCCCCAGATTTGTTAATAGACTCAGCTGTCAGTCTGCAAAGAGGAAGAGCAAGATGTGGCCCTTTATAATCAGGGGGAAGTGGTCCTTTCAGGAATAGGAGATGCCTGCTAATTGCTTACAGTTATCATCAAGGTCTTTTGCTGGGGGGAGTTTTCTCAAGGACCATGTAAAATGTTGTGCATGTTGAAGATGGACAACGTGTCAGCGGTAAGGTATGTGAATCGATTAGGAAGTCTTAGGTCAAGGGAACTGTCAGATTTGGCAAAGAATTTCTGGCACTTTTGTATAGATCAGAATATCATGGTACAAGCCCAACATATGGCAGGATTGAGCAATTCAGTGGCAGACTGGAATTCAAGGAATCTGAGGGATTAAAGCTATTGGATGTTGAACAGGGATGAGGGCAGGGCATTGGAGATCAGATGGGGTCCTTTTACAATGGATCTGTTTGAAAGCAGATTGAATGCTCAATGCCCAGATTGTTGTAGTTGGAAACCTGACCCGAACCTGTTTTACGCCCATTTTTAATGATACAGAGAGTGTTAATGAAAGTGAGGAAAGAACAGGAAGAACTATCATTTGTAGCTCTATTTTGGCCTTAATAAGTGTGATTTCCAGATACAATAAGTTTAGTGATAGATGATTCAGTGCTTCAACACGTTCAACTGCAGCTGATGGGGTGGATGGTTTCAGGAAAGTATGGCAGGTGTAAGGCTTATTGTCAGAGGCTACGAAGCTCATCAAAGGTTCCTGGGCAATGAAGAGATGAATATGTGTGCTAGGAGCAATTTGAATCCTATTTCAGCTTCTGTGCATGAACGTCAATAAACCAAAGTTCCAACGGTATCAAAAGAGACGTCACACACCCTTTAACCTTCAGTTTCACTCACACACATGCTTACACATATGCACTCAAATTCACACTCATACAATCTCTCTTGTAAACATGCGGTCACCAACAAGCACACACAGACTATACATTTTAAAGTATTTTTACTTACCTCAGCTGGCATGGAAGTTTGTATTCCACCTAATTGCACTCCATTTGTTATTACAATAATAGTGAATAATGACGCATTATTCACTATTAGTGTAGTTAAAATATGAGGGCAAACAAAGTAAGTGGAGCCCCAACCAATATCCATAAGGAAGAGTTACCACTGTGTTCTGACAACTGACTTTGCTACCTCTAAGGCCAGAGCGTTGCAGAGGCAGTGCCATGGGTCATAGGGGGCAAGTTAGTTGTCACAGCTGTGACCCCTGCTGATCCTTAAATGACATCCATGCTTTGGTGCTGAATGTTGTCAACAATTTGACAGAGTTTTTTTTTGGAAGAAGTTCTTACAGTACAGTGAATTCAACGAGGTCTGCTTTTTTATCAGGCCATGGGTTAGTGGATGGATAAGCAGTAGGACAACATGATGAGGTAAAGAGATTGATAAGAGGTGTACACTTAAAGGTGCCTCTAGGTCAAAAGTATTTGTCTCTTTTGAATGTTGGTGTAGGGTTGAAAAAATTGTCTAACTGGAGAGACAATAAATTTGTGTCCTTGAAGGATTTGTCATTAAAATTATCTATGCTACATTGTTTTATTTCTTTCAGAAGAGTATTAGTCATAAGGGCTTTGGAAGCATCTTTTAGGAGTTATGTTCTAGAGGGTGGATGATTTTATATTAAAAATGATTAAAAGTATGTTTAAAACTATTTTACACAAATCTAGGAGAAAATGAGAAATTGTGTGAAGTGCTTGAAGAAGTATGAAAAGAGAACTGAAAGTTTGAGAGGACAGGGTGATTCTTGGTTGCTGAGTTCTATTAGCCCATTTCATGTCCTATCCTGGCAAGTTGGGTGAAAGAAGTTATGAGGAAAGGAGGAATTGATGTATCTAGGTTTAGGGCACACTCAGCAACAGGTGCCATAGCTTCAAAAGCTTTTATTGCTGGTGGAAATCTTCAAAGCATTTTTGCTTTGGCAGATTGGTCAACAGACTCTTTGGTTAACAAAGTATATTTTCAACCAGTAGAGTGTGCTGTGCTGAATGATATGGCAAGTATTTAAACATGCCTAATGTTGGCCTTCATGCCTTGCCATAAAATTCAGGTTATCTACAGCAGAGACCAGGTAGAAAATCATGATTTTATTGAAGAAAAGGAACCTAAAATTATCCCTCACAACTTTTCTCCCACCATTAAACTATATTTTGTAGGATTACAAGAAAAGTTTAAAGACAGTTTAAGAGGTTCACGCACTGCTGCAAGTTGGCTGGAAGAAGATCACAGATTTTTTTATAGTGGTTCTTGTTTTAAAAAAGAGATGTGGTTTGTTTGCAGCAAATAAAAGGATGATGGCTGTTTGTTGGGGACATTTATATTGATTTAGAATGTTGTTGGGAATCTAATTCTAAAGTTAAAGTTCTAGTTGTTGATTCTGTGTGTGTGGAAATAAAAAGAATAATGGATAACATTAGTCTCAGTGTGTTTAATAAAATCTGAATTTCCAGACAGCAGGTGTAAAAATGAAAAATCTTCATTAGTATATATACCAAATGTACTTGGAGTTTACAGATCAAATGGTTTGGGTTATTTGCCAAGGCCATATGAACTGTCTCTGAACAACAACAAGTATAAATATGGTCCACGAAGAGCGTCTACCTTAATAACCTCTCAATGCAACTTTTTCTCAGCCATTGCATGTGGTCCACACAAAAAAGGATATTGAATTAGGATTAATCAATTTCTTAAGCACAATGATTGCATACAATTCTCTCCCAAACAATCACAAATGGAGCAACTTCATATATATATAATTCCTAACCCCTCCTTGTATATTCCTGTAATCATTTACCTTGAATCGTGCAAGTAACATTAAGATAAACTAAGAAATGTTGGGTGTGCAAGGACATAATTTCTGACAGCAGGTACAACAAAAACTTCTTTATTAGGATATAAACCAAGTGTAGTTAGAGTTTACAAACCAAATGTTTTGTGTTAGTTGCCAAGCCCATACAATCTGTCTCTATATGATTGCAGCATGATTAGCTATTTGGTTTGCGTCTGCACATGAAAGGAGAATGTGCATTTTAGTTAACAGCACATGGTGTGCAAATTTATTCTGAAAAGTTTCATGCTTTATTTTCAAATGTTTAATTCTTAACAGTTGAAACTTATTTACCATTTAGTGAAAGGTTTTTTTACATTACCCTACAAATGTGTAGAACAATAAAATAGAAACTTGGGGATCAACCCAAAAAATATACAGCCATCTTCACAGCACAGCCTAATCTACTGTGAGATTCGCAGTCTACCGCACAGCACATGATAGTTGAACTTCAGAAAGAAAATGGGTTGCATCTCAAGTAATCAAACAAATCTTTATATCATTCACACCTCTGAGTACCCCTCAATAATGCATTGTAGTTTTTGAAAATATATAGAATCAGTGAATTATGGGGATGTTTTTCACTGAGGGCATCTGAGTGAAATTAATTAGACAACATAAGCAAAGTTTGTGTTGTCTATGATATCACTCAGAACATCAAGGTGAAAAACATTTTTGTAATCCATTTTTGTGCCCATCCGTACCTTTATGCTAGGCATGGCTATTAAAATCATCCGTCCTTTACTTACAATCACTACACAGTGGTAAAGGAGTAGTGGGTGAGGCATACATAACATGGCCTCTGGTATGTACCCATGTTCCGAAGATAAGAAAAAATAAATAACTAACCTTTCCTGCCATTCTTGACCAACCCCCAACAACTAACCAACCCCCTGTCCTCCTTCCTCCTCCTGCAGTTGTGCTGTCTGCTTTCATTCAAAGAAGACAGACAGTGCTGCACCGACAGGCTCTCAGAAAGCTCAGGCAGTATGCACTGGAACACCTTTATGATGTAGCAACAGTGGGTAACAAGTTTTTTTATTTTTTATCAACTGTTGCTGCATGAAAGTACTGAGCTGTCAGATTTAGAAGATGAAATAAACAATAGATACTCTCTATGAGAACCATACATAACAAAGGTATAAATGAGCATCATTCAAATCTCACATTTTCCAGGTCTTTGAGACTGTTTTATAAGTACAGATTAAAATGTTAATTCTGCTATCTTGAGTTTTGGATCCACTAGAAAAATACTGAAACTGCCATTTGTAATTATTTATCAAACTACAATTGAATGATAAAGTCAGATGTTTATTTAATATTTAGTAAAAGTATCTTTTAGAAAGATAAACATGTTTTTATTACATTAACTCTTCAGTAACTTCCAGCTAGTGATTGACCTTAATGAGGTGTGAGACCTGCTCCCAGAGCAGTGACAATGATCTGTATGTGGAATGGTATTTGTCTTCCACAGGCATGGAGATATGTTCAGGTGAGCTCTGGAACATAATTAACTTCAGTGGGCCTGCCCTGTCACAAGTAAATATCAGGTGAGAACCAACCTTTATCCTCTGAGTCAGGATGGCACCAAACCCTGCGGGAGGGAAGCTATCCTCCAAAGTAGGTTCAGAGTGCCCTCAGAGGAAGGGACCAATCGTTACCCTGGCCACAGCTCTGGGTGGGCACACAGGGCCTGAGCAGGGGGACAAGGGTTTCCCTATCTATCAATTATGGAAATAAGGTGCATTGTGGAACTGTTTGCAGTGAGGCAACACAAACTGCTGCAAAAGTGGATGGAGTTGCCACTTGGAACTTTACCTCATTGGTTAGAGAGGAACCTTGAGTCACTCCTATCCACTAGCTAGTGGCAAGCATTACTCTGGCTCCACAAGGCACCATTCTCAGACACTTTCTGGACCAGTGGAAGAACAGAAGTAGGACTGCTCCTGCTTTTTGAGACCTGTGAGGATACCTGAAGGACTGATCTTGCTCCCAGTTGTGCCCATGAGAACAGAGAGAACTCCAAGGGTCAGCTGGCTGACCTCCTGTGCAGAGATATAAGCTGCCTTTTCTCTGAATTGCCCACCTGACCAGCAGCAACAGGTCCTGGACTAGACCCTCCTGGTGTCTTTTGCTGGAGTGAGTCTTTCCTCTCCTAGTGTTGCCATTGAGGTTCTGGAACCCATTGCTTATTTTGTCAGTCCTCGGCAAGAAGACATCCAGCCTTATGTAACTTATCAGTGGATACTGCATGAAAATGTTCTGCTAGGAATCTGACGGCCTGAGGGACTAAGGTCCTGACTTAGAGTTGACAGAAGGATTACCCCATACGAAACTTGACTGATATCCCATCTGCTGTATTACAAATGTCATTGGATATAATGCACTTGTAATACAGCGGACAGGACATCTTTCACATTGGTGATTGAGTAGCCCATCCCCATTCTCTAAATAAGACCGTAAGACTAAGGGGCATATTTATACTAGGTTTGCACCAAATTAGAGCAATTTTTTATTATGCTAATTCAGCGCACACCTAACTCCATATTACTACTTTGGTGCTAGACACGTCTAGCGCCAAAGTTATGGAGTTAACATACTTTTCAGGATGTGGAAACCTACCTTGCATCAATGAGATGCAAGTTAGGCACTCTCGTGCAGAAAATGATGTTATGGCCTTTCTGCCATATTTATCCGCTGTACTAAATTCATGCCCGTGGGAGGGGGGCATTAAATAATGGCACTAAGCTTGCTTAGCACCATTATTTAACGCCTTGGTATGGGCAGGCATAAGGGGACCTGTGGGCCTATTTCCATAGTCAAAGACCATGGAAAGAGCCTACAGGTGCCCTTCCCTGGCCCGAGGGACACCCTATCCCACCACACCCACACCAGGAAGACACCTAAGGATGGGGGACCCCATCCCAGGTAAGTAGAGGTGAGTATTTTGTTTCATTTTTTGTGGTGCCATGGGGGGCTAACTTGGGACCCCCTACATGGCACTGGGCCCAGTGGCCATGCCCAGGGGACATAAGTCCCCCATGCCCAGGGAACATAAGTCCCCCATGCCCAGGGGACACAAGTCCCCTGGGCATGGCCATTGGGCTGGGGGGCATAACTCCTGTCTTTACTTAGACAGAAGTCATGTCCATGTGGGTTGTGCGCCAAAATATGGCACTAATCAGGTTAGAGTCATTTTCTTGACTCTAACCTGACTCTAACCTGGCTAGCACCATTCTTTGACTCACAATCTCCAGTTTTCCCTATGCCTCTCCCACCTGGTTAGCGTCAACTATTTTGATGCTAACCTAGCCCTACTGCCGGCTAACGTCATCAAATAAATATGATGCCCGGCTGGCGTCTTGGGATGGCGCTAGCCGGTGCTATACTTTTTGACGCTAAACTGCATTAGCCGGGTCCTCTGGTCAATTTCCTATGTGATACAACTCACTGATTGCAACCATCAGCTATGCACAACAGGAATTAATCAGAGTGCCTAGCTGTAGGGCTGGACCTGCTTTAAGCCCATCATAAAAGTGGAAATGCCCATTGCACAGATATAATGTAGCACAAAGGATTACAAACTGTCACAATGCATGCATTGAGCCACTTTGTAAATTTGGTGCTGCGATTTTGGCCTCATTGGGCCACATTAGCTTATTTAAAAAATGGTGCTAATGTGGTGCAAGGACCCATAATGTTTGACTAATACTCACTGACATGGTAACATCACCGCTCTGTAAAGTGTTAAGCACATACCACATGCTAGGTTCTTGGTGTAAATAGTTGATTAGCTCTTAAAAAATGTAAATAAATCAATAATCTCCTTCTTACAATGGAACGTTAAAAGCACACTAATTCAGCAATAACAATCACGTTCTTACTTTGGAATAAGAATTCAGAAGATATCACTGTGCGGCATGGAAAATTAAAAAGCTATACTCAGCCTATTAATCACCTTTGACGGGCTCCAGAGTGCGGGAAATACCCGTAGAGGAGGCATTAAAAGCGGGGATGGATGTGGTGAAAAAGGAATGAAACACATCAGTTGCGGAATAAAAAGATTGGTTCGGCATCGGAATTAAAGAGTTTTTGAGTGGAAATGAAAGAAGATAAAATAAATAGATCTAAAGTAGACTTTCAGTACAGCACGACAATCTCTACGTGTGGTTTAGGGACTCTGCTAAACAACGTCTGAAGTTAATTACTGTTAAAACCCTGCAAAACTAGAGAAAAGAAAGAAAATAACAGACCTTGAAAAAACATCTAAATGCAGCAGACATGCTGGACTAAATCATGTGCTAATGCAGCGAGAGTATCATTGCAGAAATCTTTATCATCTATGTTCAAAGAACAGTTATATCGAACAGCTCAGAAGAGAATCTGGAGAGTTGAATTAAATTTAAAAAAAAACGTAGCAACCTTGAAACAACGAAGCAAATGTCCGAGGGACTTCTGTGAATTCACTATTTATTACTTTTGGAATAAAGCCACTTTATACTTCCTGGTCATGAACAAGAGTTTAAAATCCACGCTGTTTAAAGCAGTAACGTGACATATCTCAAATCAGTCTGGGCACTCTATCAGCCGGTGGTAAAAAATCTGGACCTTGGCGATTAACATATTTTAGTACTGGGTGCACTACTGAGCAGGTCATTGAGAATGTATTGTATGCTAAATAAAATGCTTGCGTGTTTGAAAACTTAAAATAATAAAGCCAAACGCACTAGTTGGAAAAGAAAGAATTTATGTTCCCAAAAATCTCACTCTATTTTTCTGATTCTGATTTCCATTAAAGTAACTGCTGTAACATAAGTATATCGCCTCGACAAAACAAATCAGCAAGCAATATCTGGATTTCAAATTGTTAAAAGTGACATCTCTACGAATGTGCACTTTTCAGCAGATGCTGATCTCAGTAGTTAAAATGATAACCATCCTTTAAGTGTTCATATTTAAATAGATATATAAAAAGGTTCTTTGTTGAAACCGAATGTCTGAATTTTAGTCGGTTTCCGTATGCCACCATTCTTTGTCATATTATGAAAATAATTTAAAATTGGTGCTTGTATGATAGTTTTGTGTTACTAGGTGCCATTCGGCTATCAGCAGTTCCTCTACAATCCGTCTACCTGCTCGCTAGCTTGGGTTGGGAAGGAGAGGCGGTCCATCGACTATCTAACACGTCCCAAGGGTCGAATATTTTAAACGCTAATAATAAAAGGGCTCAGGAGCTAAAAACCTGGCCACATATTGCAGATTTATATCTCAGTATGCATTCTTGGGGTGCAACTTGTTATTTGAGCTTTCATACATGAAGAAAGGAAGTGAAGGGCAGAAGTAGTCAGTGTGTACACAGATGGAGATAAACAGATTTGAATATATGCAACAAACCAGACTAAAATCTTGTAAAATAGTGAATTATTAGTTGGGTGTGGGGGATGGAAATCCACCACAGGTAAAATGCCACTAATCTGCTAGGTTCAGTCAAAGGTTTCAGTAATTTAAGCCTGACCTTAACCCCTTGTAGCCATGGCACAGAGAGACAGGCTTAACTTAGTAGAAAATGTGTAAGGCATTTGAAAGAACAAAAACAGCTAAAAAGTTAAAGACACAACACAATAAAAAATCCCACTACACTTTATTCCACTAGAGATAAATACAAAAAGTGAAATGTCACCAAAATTACAAAGATCCAATACACAGAACCAGAGATGTGAATTTTTTAAGATTTGAGGGAAAAAGCATGAAGAATAGGTAAAGTAGCAATGATAGCTTATGCTCACGTTGTAGGTCAAAATGCAGAAAGAAAAATTAAAACGTCAACCAAAAGTTACTGTTTGCACTTCAGCAAGACCCAGGTGTGATTTCAGGCCAATCGCAACAGATTGGTCGGAGACACCTAGTGGGATATTCCCAGTAAAAGTTTTGCTTTCTTACATTTTTTTGGAAGGTGAAATTTTGCACTGTGGCAAGGCTGGAAGACCTAGGCAGGTCTCCATATGGCTGGACACCTTTGCTACAAGGTCCTGCTGGACTAGTTTTCAGTGTGCCAAAAAGCTTTGAAATGGATAGGCCTGTTTTTCTTGCCCCCTCCCCTTGGAAGTAATCTCAATAGGCACATTTATCCCCTCATCCTGAGCATCCAAAGGTTCGAAAAATGACCCAACATTTTTAAAGTTCTGGAAAGGTTTATCATGCTCAGCCCTGCAGCTCACGGCTCCTCGAGGCAGGTTTCTAGGAACCAGGTCTACTGCAAAGCCCAGTCCTCAGTGGTCAACTAGGCCTTCATGAGATCAGGAGTCCTCCTGCTATGTGCGTCCCCGAAGCAGGAAAACAAGCCAACCAGTTTATATATGAAGATCAGTTCCAGTACATTGGGTGCCAGCAGAACTTAGGAGTACTTGAGTGAGTCTGCTTCTCCAAGTAGGAACCAGGAGTCACAAGTCTTCTTCCATCACTGATTCTTCTTCAGATGGAGTCAGGAATGTTCTGAGGAGGTGGTGATGGAGGCACCAGATTTATTCTGTGTTAGCCAGAGAAACTTTCACTGAATCACAACTATGTTCCCACATTTCCCCACCTCCTTTTGCAGCACTTCCTCTTTGTCTTCTTGAAATATTACCCAGCAGCCCCAGTTTCAAGATGATAAAACTAATCTTTTATCAGACAGGTCTGTCTTCCACTCCTAAGCCACTCCCCTGTTAAAATAAGCTCTCCCCCCACTTGGGAGTTGCAGAACCTTTATCTGTCACTGAAGTATGGCAGCCTTTGTGGGTCATTAGGAATTAATAGGAGAAGCCTTTGTGGCATCTAAAAATTCAAAAGTGATAGTGGTAAAGCTGCCCCTTTTTCTAACAAATATTCCCATCCACTCCCATACAGAGATTCTGGCAGTGAGTTTTCTGTCCGAGAGTATTCTTCTGATGAGGAAGCTACTCTCAGTGCAGATGAAGGGCCTGTTGTAGAGGAGGACATTGATGTGCCAAGAGTGCAGCAGCCTGGGGCTGAAGGGTTTCCCATTAGAAGACCTGACGCCTGGATTGCCCAAAACATGGAGCAGCCACAGTTACCTGCATTTACTGGTCTCCCAGGGTGTAGAGTCAATACAGAAATCTTTTTGCCTGTCCATTTCTTTCACTTGTTTATGGACGATGTATTTTTGGAAGAGATTGTGAAGCAGACTAATTTGTATGCAGAGCAATATTTGCGGGACAACGCTGGCAGCCTTAAGCCTCAGTCTAGAGCTACTCAGTGGGTTCCCACATATCTGGAAGAGATGAAAAAGTTTTTAGGTTTGACTTTTTTGATGGGGTTGATCAGGAAGCCGTCAGTGGCTTCTTATTGGTCTACTAGTCCCTTGATGGCAACGGCTATATTTCCTGCAACTATGACACGTAATCGCTATTTGCTTCTTTTGCTGCATTTTGCTGCATTTTGTAGACAATGCTTTAGCCTTGCCACGAGATCACCCTGATTGTGACCGTCTTTTTAAGATTAGGCCTGTCCTTGATCATTTTGTAGATCGGTTTTCAGAGGTCTATGTTCCAGGCAAAGAGATAAGTGTGGACGAGTCTTTGGTCCTTTTCAAGGGGCGTTTAGTTTTTAAGCAGTACATTCTTAGTAAGAGGGCACGGTATGGGATTAAATTGTATATGCTGTCAGAAAGCAGTACAGGATATGTGTATAATTTCCGGGTCTACACTGGTAGGGATTCCAGTTTTGACCCTCCTGGTTGTCCGGCCACTTTTGGAGTTAGCGAAAAAATTGTGTGGGAACTTGGTAGACGACTGTTTAACAAAGGTCACCATTTGTACGTAGATAATTTCTGCACTGGAGTGCAGTTGTTCAAGGAATTGTTTAGAGTGGACACTGTTGCTTGTGGCACAATCCGTTCTAACCGGAAAGGCTATTCAAGGGAGCTTGTCTGTAAAAAACTTGAGAGGGGACAGTGCAGTGCCTTGCGGAATAATGAGCTGCTAGCTCTGAAATTTTCAGACAGGAGGGATGTGTACATGCTATCTACCATCCATGATGAGAGTACTTCCCCTGTGACTGTTTGGGGTCAGTTTGCGGAAGTGCTCAAACCTGCGTGCATTTTGGACTACAATAGGCACATGGGTGGTGTTGACAGAGTAGATCAGAGGTTGGAACCTTACACTGCTCTTCGTAAATCTTACGTGTGGTATAAAAAGTTGGCCCTACATTTATTTCATTTTGCAACTTTTAATGCTTTTATTGTGTTCAAGGATTGTTCACCTGAGTCAAGGATGACATTTGTTAAATTTCAGGAGTCAGTGATAGAGATCCTTATTGTGGTGGAATGGGCAACAGTTCCTAGAGTAGAAGTGGTGGAGGATGTGGCTAGATTGAAAGATCGCCACTTTCCAGATCACATTCCTCCCACTCCCAAAAAAGACTTGCCCACAAAGAAATTTAGAGTATGTGCCCGGAGATCAATCCGGAGGGAGAGCCAGAAGTACTGCCCCGAATGCCCTTCAAAGCCTAGGCTGTGTGTGCCCAGCTGTTTTAGAAGTTACCACACAAGGAAAAACTTTTGGGAAATACCGTGAGCATAAACTGCCTATTTTATATTTTCATTTGTTCAGTTTGAAAGTTGGCATTACTGTCATGTATTTAGTTAGAGCTTTTGTGTTTGTAGTTTTGTAGTTATTTTATAAGTAGTTAGTGGTTTCTTTGTGGTTTATAAACAAAAAAAAAGTGATGGCGGTGTGTGTGGGGTGGTGCTTGGCTGGCAGTATGGGTGGGGTGGCGCTTGGCTGGCGGTGTGCTTGGGGTGGCGCTTGGCTGGCGGTGCCAGCCAAACGCCAGTCCACACACTCATCAGCTGGTGTGATTGCTGTATCAGGCATGTGGGCGTATGAAAGTGATGGGCCCTTGACTGGCGCTGTCTGTCGATGCGAGTGTTGTAATGTGCTGGGCCCATGGCTGGTGGCATGAATGGTCTTGTGTATGTCAAGTATGAAAGGTGTGTGAATAGACTGTAAAGCGGTTGGTGCCTTGCCGTGGCTTTACAGCTCACGAGCTGTGAGTCATTGGTTCAGTTTTTTGGCCTTTCAGTTATTACAAGTGCATTTCACTTTTGTGAAATCTCTTGTTAATAAAATTTGATCTACTGAACCATCACTCATCCTCGTGCCAAATACAACCAGTATGTGTGGTACAAAGGACATAACCTGCTCCGCTGTAATCAGGCGTCGCAGCACACTTGAGACACGCTAGGTGTCTCAGGTGGGTCCCCGATGATGAAGCATGCCACCAACTTGGTTGGTGGGTGAGGGGTCTTTTTCACATAACCTAAGTGCGTTTCTTTTCACAATTTTAGTGTTGGGCACATCAGACGTATGTGGACACATCAAAATTATATATTACAAAACTACCTGTGTTTGGGGGAGAGGGGGCACCTATGTTTTTGGTCCTCGGTGTGGCCTTCATCTAGGGAAACCTACCAAACCCAGAATTTTTTTTAAACTAGACACCCCAAGGAGTCAAGGAAGGTGTGGCTTGCGTGTATCTCCCAACATTTTCTTACCCAGACTCCTCTGCAAACCTCAAAATTTGCTTAAAAAAGCATATTTTCCTGACTTTTGTTTGTACGATCACCGCTCCAGCACAAAATTCCTACTCCCCAGCGTTCCCCTCAGTCTCCCAAGTAAAATGACACCTCACCTGGGGGGGTCCCCAAAGCAGAGTCAGCCTAAAGATGTATAAAAGAAGAATATGTCCTTATCAACTCGCTGTTCTATCCCCTCTATCTCTACAAGTTTAAGGCCTTATTCTGTTGCAGGCACCTGGCCCACCCACACAAGTGAGGTATCATTTTTATCGGAAGACTTAGGGGGAACGCTGGGTGGGGGGAAATTTGTGGCTCCTCTCAGATTCCAGAACTTTCTGTCACCGAAATGTGAGGAAAATGTGTTTTTTTAGCCACAGTTTGAGGTTTGCAAAGGATTCTGGGTAACAGAACCTGGTTAGAGCCCCACAAGTAACCCCATCTTGGATTCCCCTAGGACTCTAGTTTTCAGAAATGCACAGGTTTGGTAGGTTTCCCTGGGTGTCGGCTGAGCTAGAGGCTAAAATACACAGCCATGCACTTTCCAAAAAACACCTCTGTTTTCTGTCAAAAAATGGGATGTGTCCACGTTGTGTTTTGGGGCATTTCCTGTCGCGGGCGCTAGGCCTACCCACACAAGTGAGGTATAATTTTTATCGGGAGACTTGAGGGAACGCTGGGTGGGAGGGCATTTGTGGCTCCTCTCAGATTCCAGAACTTTCTGTCACCGAAATGTGAGGAAAATTTGTTTTTTTTAGCCACATTTTGAGGTTTGCAAAGGATTCTGGGTAACAGAACCTGGTCAGAGCCCCACAAGTCACCCCATCTTGGATTCCCCTAGGTCTCTAGTTTTCAAAAATGCACAGGTTTGGTAGGTTTCCCTATGTGCCGGCTGAGCTAGAGGCCAAAATCTACAGGTAGGCACTTTGCAAAAAACACCTCTGTTTTCTGTCAAAAAATGGGATGTGTCCACGTTGTGTTTTGGGGCATTTCCTGTCGCGGGCACTAGGCCTACCCACACAAGTGAGGTATCATTTTTATCGGGAGACTTGGGGGAACGCTGGGTGGAAGGAAATTTGTGGCTCCTCTCAGATTCCAGAGCTTTCATTCACCGAAATGTGAGGAAAAAGTGTTTTTTTGGCCACATTTTGAGGTTTGCAAAGGATTCTGGGTAACAGAACCTGATCACAGCCACGTAAGTCACCCCATCTTGGATTCCCCTAGGTGTCTAGTTTTCAAAACTGTGCCAGTTTGCTAGGTTTCCTTAGGTGCCGGCTGAGGGAGAGGCCAAAATTCACAGCTAGGCACTTTGCAAAAAACACCTGTTTTCTTTGTGAAAATGTGATGTATCCACGTTGTGTTTTGGGGCATTTTCTGTCGCGGGCACTAGGCCTACCCACACCAGTGAGGTATCATTTTTATCGGTAGACTTGGGGGAACATAGAATAGCAAAACAAGTGTTATTGCCCCTTGTCTTTCTCTACATTTTTTCCTTCCAAATATAAGAGAGTGGGTAAAAAAGACATCTATTTGAGAAATGCCCTGAAATTCACATGCTAGTATGGGCACCCCGGAATTCAGAGATGTGCAAATAACCACTGCTCCTCAACACCTTAACTTGTGCCCATTTTGGAAATACAAAGGTTTTCGTGATACCTATTTTTCACTCTTTATATTTCAGCAAATGAATTGCTGTATACCCGGTATAGAATGAAAACCCACTGCAGGGTCCAGCTCATTTATTGGCTCTGGGTACCTAGGGTTCTTGACAAACCTACAAGCCCTATATATCCCCGCAACCAGAAGAATCCAGCAGACGTAACGGTATATTGCTTTCAAAAATCTGACATTGCAGTAAAAAGTTACAGAGTAAAATGTAGAGAAAATAGCTGTTTTTTTTCACCTCAATTTCAATAATTTTGTTTTTCAGTTGTTATTTTCTGTAGGAAACCCTTGTAGGATTTACACAAATTACCCCTTGCTGAATTCAGAATTTTGCCTACTTTTGAGAAATGTTTAAGTTTCTGGGATACAGCATTGGTTTCATGCCCATTTCTGTCAATGACTGGAAGGAGGGGGAAAGCACAAAAAATCATAAAAAGGGGGTATGTCCCAGTTAAATGCCAAATTTGTGTTGAAAAATTGGATTTTCTGATTCAAGTCTGCCTGTTCCTGAAAGCTGGGAAGCTGGTGATTTTAGCACCGCAAACCTTTTGTTGATGCCATTTTCAGGGCAAAAACCACAAGCCTTCTTTTGCAGCCACTTTTTCCAATTTTTTGGAAAAAAACTAACTTTTCACTGTATTTTGGCTAATTTCTTGGCCTCCTTCAGGGGAACCCACAAAGTCTGGGTACCTCTAGAATCCCTAGGATGTTGGGAAAAAAAGACGCAAATTTGCCTTGGCTAGCTTATGTGGACAAAAGGTTATGAGGGCCTAAGCGCGAACTGCCCCAAATAGCCCAAAAAAGGCCTTGCACAGGAGGGGGAAAAGGCCTGGCAGCGAAGGGGTTAAGCAACATATTTAGACTGTCTAATACTTAACCCTCTGTGAAAGGAGAGTAGATAATATTCCTGATGAAGGGAGTGATGGAGGGTCCTGTTTCCTTAAGAAATAAAATCGCTTTAGAGTCATGAAAATTAAAGGAATTCCAGTCTTGCCAATGATATTAGGTACTGTGACGAGTGTCACAACTCTGAAAGAAGGCAACAATGTTTGGATATTTGGTTTGAGTTACAATATTGGAGTTACAATATTTCTGAAACATGTAGAATTATTTCATATTTCCTAGAAGTTTTCATAGTGGTTTGTCTTCAATAATTTTTTCTGCTTGCATAACGTGCCTACACTTTGTAGAATGCTGGTGTTTTATTTGGAAGATGCACCTTCCAGAGATTACACCTGAATTCCCCCTGGGGGATTTTTGAGTTCCTACAGGCTCCAGGTGTTTGCTCTGGAATCCTTATTTTCATTGGTGGCACCTAAGTAGTGCATGGGTGACTTCATAATTCCTAAAGTACCTTGATTTCTTTTGAGTGTCTTCTTAAATTTGCTTCTATATTTAAACAATTCTGGTTAGGCTTGGACAAAACTCGTGGAATTTCACTCTGTGAAATTCAGCAGAGTTAACAAAAATGTCAGTGAGATTCCATGGAAAAAGGCTCTTCCTGATGCTTGTCCTTTTTTTTCATGTTAGTAGCACATTCTATGCTGAAAATCAGTGTGAACAGTTTCACGCTCTGCAAGCGTGCAGCTATTTTGTTTTACTTGCTTCTGCTCCTTGTACTGGCCTCTAGTGCTCATACCTTGGCATTTTCTAATCCTAACTAATCCTCTCTGATCATCCAACACTCATCATCACCTGTTATTTACTTAATTTCATCATTGATTCTGTTTCGTTTTTGCATATTTACTTTTATTGTTCAATAGTTATCTGCTCTGTCCTTATTCTGTTCCTTTTTATTCTCCATCCCACACTATGGCAGAAGCAGCAAGCAGTGGTGCCAATGCCACCCGCACTGCCTGTGGGTGTAGAAGATGAGAAGGTCTGAATATCTGTGTGGCTGAGGAGCCACACTATCCTTTTGAACCCAGTGCCACCTCCCCTGCATGTTGGCAGCAGCCCCGGGAAGGATTAGACCCTGAGGGAGCGACAGTTGCTAGGGGGGAAAGTGTGCACTGCAGCACAGGAGTACAACGCACAGACAGGCACCTGACTCACTGCTGGGCTGACATTCTGGACCGAAAGCAGGACCTGCTCAGCCTGCTAGGTGTTGAGATTGCAGGGATCAGTGAGTAATATTTGATATTGCTATCTAAAAATTCCTTCTTTTTTTTTTTAAATAGCTGCGCACATTCACAGGTGAGGTAAATTACGTTTCTTTGATTATTGTGTGTGTGTATGTATATATATATATATATATATATATATACTAGAAATGGGGTCTCTGGTTGTCAGTCAGTTTGCACTCTGTCCAAACAGTAACCCTCACTGTAGTCAGGGGAGGGAAATACATACCTAGGTTAACCCTTCTCACCCCCTTGGTAGCTTGGCACAAGCAGTCAGGCTTATCTCATAGGCAATGTGTAAAGTATTTGTACCAACACACACAGTAACACAGTGAAAACACAACAAAAGCACTCGACACCGGTTTAGAATAATAGCCAATATCTATCTGGATAAAACAAGACCAAATTGACAACAATCCAACATTCACAAGGAAATTTATGAATTTTCAAAGATTAAACTTGAATATAGAGCTTAAAAACATACATGCTTCAATTTGGAGTTATCATGGCGTCATGACTGAGTCGTTCCCAACAATCTGACGCCAATGGTCCCGGTCACAGAGTCGCACGGACACCAGGAACAGTAACTTTTGAAAGTGAGTCCACTCAACCAATTAGTTGTGGAGACACAGGTCAACACATATCAGTTTATTTAGAACAATTGCCCTCACTCACCCATGGGTGGCATGCTTCATCATTGGGCATTGCTCTTTGTCATGCCGGCACTGCAATGCCTGACGGGGCCCACAAAGGGACTTCTTGCCAGGGATATTTTGATCATTATTGACAGAAGGGATGGAGTAAAAAAAGAGGACTGGATGGTGTCAGATTAAAAAAGACTATAGATACCAAAAATATATATCTTTAATTTCTGTATTGATGGGAACCTATGCCAAGATTAAAAACAGATGCAGGGGCATTTCAGGTATGATGATCTAATTTCCCACAGGTGCAAATGTATCTACTACTCCCCATACATAGATGGAGGAAAATACTAATGTTGGGTGTGACTAATTGGCTACACCCCAGATATTAGGGTCAACATGATTCTTGCCCTAACAGTTCTTACGAATCAAGCGGCGATTCATCAGGAGCTAATCCTTACTAAGAGGGTATTGAATCTCCTCTTATCTATAGTAACTGTTCCAAAATAAACTGATATGTGTTGACCTGTGTCTCTGCACCTAATTGGTTGAGTGGAGTCAATATTATCGGAACGGTGTACTTTATTTGCAGTGTTGTTATTTCTTGAGTTGGCCGGAGAGGATTAAAATGACAGCAATTGCTTCAATTGGTTGAAAGCATTAGAGATTGCCAGCCACCTCACCTGATGATTGTGCGCTGTGGTGGTTATGACCTTGGCACACTGACTGGGGTAGGATTAGAAATCCTAATGAAGTATACCTTTGTTCAATTAATGCACCTCCTCCCTCACATTGTGATCAAATCAATGCTGTCCACAAATTGACAAATCTAGAAAACATGTTAATAAACTGCTCCAGCATTCCTCGAAGACCATAACATGGCCTTTATCTACAATAATAATCTGCAGTTTTACATGGATAGCATATATAGATGAAAGGGCCTCCACTTCACAGATGAAGTCAACAGAATGTTTCTATGTATACTAAACATTTATACACAATAAACACAGAGGCTCTTTTTAGAGCCACCCTTTACCCCAAACAAAATTAAAAAGAAAATCTGGATTAAAAAAAAAAAATTGGAGTTACGACACCAACATATTGTTCATTTGTTTTTCTTTCACTCTCTTCATGTCACTATACATTTTTTAAAAGCTCAGTGGAAGTATGATGGGGCTCTAAGTATATGTATAAATGTCTGAGTGGGTTTAAAAACCACTGTGTGGCATTCAGAGTGGATCTGTTACTAAATAAGTGAATTACTAACTGGATCTTTGGGTGGATAAGTGAAAGTGTGACCAGGTCAGTGAGTGGGTGTGTCAGTATATCTCTGAGTTGGTGTTTGAGTGTCTCAGTAGATCTGTGACTGCACACGTTATTTCACAACCATTTTCACTGTACTGAAGTAACTTATAAGTCACCTATATGTCTAACCTTCACTTGCTGAAGGTTAGGTGCAAAGTTACTAAGTGTGAGGGCACCCTTGCACTAGCCAAGGTGCCCCCACATAGTTCAAGGCCATTTCCCAAGACTTTGTGATTGCGGGACACCATTACAAGCCTGCACAACATATAGGTCAATTCCAATATGTAGCTTTACAATGGTAACTCCGAATATGGCCATGTAACATTTCTAAGATCATGGATTTGTCCCCCAATGCCAAATCCGGTATTGGGGTGCTAATCCCATGCATCCCTGGGGCTCCACTATGGACCCTTGGTACTGCCAAACCATCTCTCTGGGGTTTTCTCTGCAGCTACCACTTCTGCAAACCCACAGACAGGGTTTTGCCCTCCTGGGGTCTGAGCAGCCCAGGATGGCAGAACAAAGAATTTCCTCTGAGAGAGGGTGTTACACCCTCTCTCTTTGGAAATAGGTGTTAAGGGTTGGGGAGGTGTAGCCTCCCCCAGCCTCTGGAAATGCTTTGAAGGGCACAGATGGTGTCATCCTTGCATAAGCCAGTATACACCGGTTTAGGGAAACCCCAGTCCCTGCTCTGGCTCGAAACTGGACAAAGGAAAGGGGAGTGACCAATCCCCTGTCCATCACCACCCCGGGGGTGGTGCCCAGAGCTCCACCAGTTTGTCCCAGACCTCTGCCTTCTTGAATCCAGAGGTGTGAGGGCACTCTGGAGGCCTCTGAGTGGCCAGTGCCAGCAGGTGATGTCAGAGACCCCTTCTGATAGGCGCTTACCTCACTAGGTGGCCAATCCTCCTCTGAGGGCTATTTAGGGTCTCTCCTGTGGGCTATTCCTCAGATAACAACTTGCAAGAATTCACCAGAGTGCCTATGCACCTCTCTCTTCGACTTCTGCCAAGGATCAACCACTGACTGCTCCAGGACACCTGCAAAACTGCAACAAAGTATCCAGAAGACTACCAGTGACATTGTAGCGCCTAATCCTGCTGGCTTTCTCAACTGTTTCCTGGTGGTGCATGCTTTGGGGGCTGCCTGCCTTCATCCTGCACTGGAAGCCACAAAGAAATCTCCAGTGGGTTGAGGGAATCTTCCCCCTGCTCCAGCAGACACCAAACCTCAGCATCACCGGTACTCTGGGACCCCTCTCATCCTGACGAGCGTCGCTTCTGGAAACACAGGTGGTGGACCTAAGTCTGGACAGTTACCCAGACTGTCCAGTGGTCCAACTGTCCAAATTTGGAGGAGGTAAGTCCTTGCCTCCCCTCTCCAGACAGTAATCCTGTGCACTGCGTGAACTGCAGCTGCTAGAGCTTCTGTGCACATTTCTAAGGAATCCTTTGTGCACAGCCAAGCCCAGGTCCCCAGCACTCTGTCCTGCATTCCTCAACTCCCTGAGTTGACCTCTGGCTTCGTGGGACCCTCTTTTGTAGTGTTGCGATGACTACCATGTTCAGACTTCTTGAATCCGTGTTCAAGGGCTTCTGCGGGTAATACCTTCTTGTGTGTGGTCTTTCTATATTGCTGAGGGCCTCCTCTGTCTCCTCTCCCAAGTGGCGACATCCTGGTTCTTCCTGGGCCAAGGCAGCACCCTTTTTCCTCTACCTCAAATCTTGCATCTAGCAAGGCTTGTTTGCAGTCTTTCTCCAAAGAAACAACTCTTCTGCATGAAGGAGAAGTTCCTATCGCCTTTTGTTGTTGCAGAATCTTCAGCTTCTTCCATCCAGAGGCAGCCATTTTGCACCTTCATCTGGGGGCTAGTGGGCTCCTGCCCCCTTGGACACTTTAACAACCCTTGGACTTGGTCCCCTTCCTTTGCAGGTCCTCAGGTCCAGGAATCTGTCTTCAGTGCTTTGAAGTCTGTTTCGGTCTTTGCAAAATCTTCTATCACAAGTTTAGTGTGTTTCTGGGGAAATAGTAGTACTTTACTCCTACTTTCCAGGGTCTTGGGGTGGGGTATCTCGAACACCCTTAGTGTTTTCTTACACGCCTAGTGTCCCTCTACACACACACTAGCCTAGGGATTCATTTGTGGTTCGCATTCCACTTTTTTAGTATATGGTTTGTGTTGCCCCTAGGCCTTTTGCATCCCATTGTATTCTACAGTGTTTGCACTACTTTCAGACTGTTTTACTTACCTGATTTTCGTTTGTGTGTATATTTTGTATATTTTTCTTACCTCCTAAGGGAGTATATCCTCTGAGATATTTTCGGCACATTGTCACTAAAATAAAGTACCTTTATTTTTAGTAATCCTGAGTGATATAGTACCTATATGATATAAGTGGTATCAGCCTAAGCTGCTCTGCTATAGCTACCTCTATCAACCTAAGCTGCTAGAACCCACTATAAGCCAGGCCAGCCTCCTACACATGGGGTCTTTTATATTTGTTCACTGATTGTGAAACCTATCAGGACTGCTTACAATTTCTGGTGCTAATACTTTGAGAGATAGGTTTTTGTGCTATTCAATAGAATAAAATAATATTTGTCCCAAATAATTAATGCAAATACCAGTAATTAAGCTTTCACATGTAATTATTTGTTTTTATTTTTCCCTACTATATACACATATTTGTATATTAGGTTGGTTTGCCCAGGTATAGCAGGGTCACTAGGAAATACCCCTCATAAGGTATTGTATTGTAATAGTATTTATATAGTGCTTACTACCCCTGATGAGGCGTCAAAGCGCTTTTCGGCGAGTAGCACGCAACTCCGGAACCCACCAAGAATTAATGATGGATTAGTATCGGGAAATATGAGTAGAGTTTTAGTATTATTATGAGTTAATTTGAGCCACGTATATGAGAGTTTGTTAGTTAGATTGACTGGAGTAATGGAGGGGTGAAGGAGGAGAGAAATCCAGAAGTCTTAATTGGGAGTATATCCTTCATTTACTCATCCCAAATGCTTGGGATGAGTAAAGGGGGATGGAGGAGGGAAGAGTCTGTGGAAGGGTTAGGGAGATCATAGTAGCAGGGTGAGATAAATGAGGGTGAATTTAGTAGGGTTGTTTGGGAGGTCATGGTAGTGAAGTGAGGTTTGGTGAGTTATTTGTGAAAGCGGATGGAAGACCTTAGGCAGAGTTATTTAGGAGATGAAAGTAGTAGAATGGATTTGGGATGAGTGAGAGTGGGAATGGAGGATAGATTGATAGAGACATGACATATGATGATGGGTAGATAAGTGTGATAAGATGAGAGCAGGGATTCATAGATATCTAGTATAACAACCCACCCTGGAGCCATGCAATGACCCACGAACATACCAAGCACAGAACAATATACACACATACATACATATACACACAGAAATAGACACAAATATGCACACATATATGTACATACAATACATAATTAGAACCATGGGTAAATATACTTAATCAAACAGGTTTCAAGAGTGTGTGTATTTTATTGTTATGACATAGTAGCAATACATATTTTCTAAAGAACTATACATAACTAGAAATATACACATAATCAGAAAAAATATTTACCAACATAGGCATATGCAGTCCCAAGTTGTTTGAATATGGTGGTTATGAAGGAAAGAGCCAACTCTTGAGTAGTTTTCTGAAGACAAGAACGTTATCTATGGCTCTTATAGTTGGGGGTAATGAATTCCATAGTTTGGCTGCTTGAACGGAGAAGGATGTACAGCCTATAGTCTTTTTCTTATATGGTGGTGTTCTAAGGCGGGGTGCTATATGGATACCTGTGACTAATCACATTAAAAAATTGCAATGGTCTTGGGGCACCAGCAGTGTTCTGCTACTGAGCTACAACTATATACACTGACCAGTACAATTTGTGTTTTTCATTTTTTTTTCTTCTTGATATAGCTTTTCCTGCTGCTAGAGGTCACCCATCCCAGCAGTGGATAGCCCCCTGGCTGCAGTGCCTGCAGACGGAGGCCCTCGAGGCTGAATACAGCAGACTGTTGGCCTTGGAAGAGGAGCAGGACAGGTCTTCAATATTTCCCGCCAGCCTGGCCCACCTCTATCCCAGCCACACCAATGATAGTGCCACCAGCAGCCAGGGTCAATGGCTACCCAGTGGAACACCACTCCCTCCCTCCTCATTGTTGACTTACCCTATGCAAGGTTGGCACTGCTGTGGCACAGCCAGCAGAACCTGGCCATCAAAGTGGCCTGCCTAATTGCCTACGTGGATGCCCTGTGAGCTTGTTTTTAAATGGACTTTGTTGATGGGAATGGCTGTTGTGTAGTGGGTGGAGAGGGTAGGAATTGGGATGAAAAGTTGGGGAAAGAGTTGGATATGATGGGACAATTTGGGGTATTTGTTTGGGGAGGGGGTGGACTTGTTGTTATTGGAGAGGGTGAGTTTCTTTTCTTTTTTTTTTAAATGTTTTTTTCTTTCTAATGCATAATCGCACACTATGGTGGTCATTACAACCCTGGCGGTCGGTGTTAAAGTGGTGGTAAGACCGCTAACAGGCCGGCGAATTTTTTTTTTTAATTAAGACCGTGGCGGAAACCGCCAACAAAGACAGCCACTTTAACACTCCGACCGCCACGGCGGTACAAACAAACAGCATGGCGGTCACCGCCAACAGACAGGCGGAGGACAATGTACAGCCCACAGTATTACAACCTACCAATCCGCCACCTTTTCCGGGGTGGATTCCCCGCGAACAAAAACACAGCGGAAACTGGACTTCGAAGGGAAAACGCTCACCTCTACACACCCCACGAGGAACCAGGACACCATGGAACCAGAGCTCCACATTCTCCCTGCCCTTATCTTCTTGCTCCTCTACCAGGAGCATGAAAGCCGGCGTTGAAGACCACAGTGAGTACTGCACCTACGACACAGGGGAGTGGAAAGGGGAAAAACAGGGACACACACACACAACACCCCCACCCTCACCCACTACAACACACACACTAATATATATTACAGTTACACCCCCAAACCCCCCGGAAGAATGCAAAGACAAAAGCAAATGAGTGTAACCATTGTAATATATTAAATTCCAGTACGCAAAAATATATATATACTATTCACAAATATATACACCAAGAATAGTAGTCCAGGTATTGCTCCATTGAAGTCCGTGAAACACTGGGCCCACACGGCATGGGCGAGGCCCACACTCAATACCCGAACATGATGGAGAGAACACTGCAGGGGCATCAGATAGAAATAAAACAGGCACCTCAGGGGGAAGGGAAAGGGGGGGGCACCTGAGCCGGTTGAGTGCACGATGCCAAATCCACGAGGGTGCCCCATGCCCACTGTTCAATCCTGGGGAGTGCAAAGCCACAGTCTCTCAAGTCTCTGCAGTGGGTGGGTTGCCCACTGCCATATCCTGGGGAGCGCAAAGCCACAGTCTCTCAAGTCTCTACAGTGGGTGGGTTGCCCACTGCCATATCCTGGGGTGTGCAAAGCCACAGTCTCTCAAGTCTCTACAGTGGGAGGGTTGCTCACTGCCATATCCTGGGGAGTGCAAAGCCACAGTCTCTCAAGTCTCTACAGTGGGTGGGTAGCCCACTGTTCAATCCTGGGGAATGCAAAGCCACAGTCTCTCAAGTCTCTACAGTGGGTGGGTTGCCCACTGCCATATCCTGGGGAGTGCAAAGCCACAGTCTCTCAAGTGGATAACAGTCTCCACTGGTTCTGGAGGGGGCTTTGTGCCCAGAGTGCTTCATCCTGCTAAGGACAGAGGTAGTGGATGCCTATCTCCACTGGTTCTGGAGGGGGCTTTGTTCCCAGAGTGCTTCGTCCTGCTCGTGGCGGACACAGTAGCATCAGTGCCGTTGGTGCTCATTTGCCAGCGGTGTTTGTGGCAGCGGTGTCCTGTTCAGCGGTGCTTGTCTTGGCGGTGTCCTGTTCAGCAGTGCTGTCGCGGCGGGTCCTTGGCAGCGACTCAGCTGCTGGCGGTCCTGTCTGGCCCAGCGACTCAGCTGCTGGCGGTCCTGTCTGGCCCAGCGACTCAGCTGCTGGCGGTCCTTTCTGGCCCAGCGGGGCTGGTGCTGGCGGTCCTTTCTGGCCCAGCGGGGCTGGTGCTGGCGGTCCTGTCTGGCCCAGTGCGGCTGGTGCTGGCCCAGAGGGGCTGGTGCTGGTGGTCCTTTCTGGCCAAGTGGGGCTGGTGCTGGCGGTCCTTTCTGGCCCAGCGGGGCTGGTGCTGGCGGTCCTGTCTGGCCCAGCGGGGCTGGTGCTGGCGGTCCTTTCGGGCCCAGCGGGGCTGGTGCTGGACGTCCTGTCTGGCCCAGCGGGGCTGATGGCGGTGGCCTCCTGGGCAGAGGGGATGATGGCGGTGGCCTTCTGGGCAGCGGGGCTGATGGCGATGGCCTCCTGGGCAGCGCGGATGATGGCGGTGGCCTCCTGGGCAGCGGGGATGATGGCGGTCTTCTCCGCCGTGCTGCCCTTCCCAGACTTGCTGAGTTTCTTGTGCCCCTTCCCCACTTTGGATGGAGTCGCAGCTGACTCCACACTCCCACCTGTACCCCTGGGAGCGGTTTTGCTGGCTGGAGTCTTCCCCCTCTCCCACCAGGCACTGGCCAACTTTTGATATGTGACAGGTGGGGGACTGTCCATGCTGTGGCTCCTTGCCACACTGCCTGCAATGCTGCCTGGTGCAATCCAGAATACGGTGACTACTGGCACCACTGGTTCCGGAGATGTTGTGGCTGAGGTGCTAGGTTGGGACCTGGAGAGTCGGGCACTAGGAGACTGACGTGGTGGGGGTGGTGAGGGAAAGAGGTCAAGGGTGGACAGGAAAAGTTTCTTGAGAACACTGGGACGGGTAGCTGGAGGGAGGTGTACGTTTGGTGACTTTGGGTGAAGGTGCATGCGCAGGAGGCTGTCATGAGGTGGATGGCTGTTGGGTGGGTGTGTGCCTGTGTTTGTGTATCTTGGGAGGTGGCGTCACAGACACACTGGGAGAGGATACAGGGGACGTGTGATTGGTAGTGGGAGTGGTGACTGCACATGAGCGGGGTGTGGTGGTGTGTGTGCTGGTGATGGAAGTAGTGGCTGTAGATGTAGTGCATGCAGGTGTGAGTGGAGACGAGACTGGGAGGGAGGAGGGAGACGAGGAGGAGGGGAACACAGTGGAGGCAGTTGATGTTGGTGTGTCTGCATGTGTGTGATGCTTGTGTGAGTGCCTGAGGGATGTGTGGTGCTTATGTTTGCCAGAACTTCCCTTGTGTGTTGACGTGTGTGCATGCTGGTCTGATGGTGTGCTTGGGATAGTCTGAGGTACAGGGGTGTGGGTCTGGGTGGAGGTAGTTGGAGGGGGAGGCTAGACACAGGGACAATAGCTGCCATCAGTGCTGAGGCCAGAGTCTGAAAAGCTCGCTGAAGGGCTGCCTGGCCAGAATGAATGCCCGTAATATCAATACAAAGTGCACTGTTCCACGAAAGAGAGAAAAGCCAGAGAACCACTTCAGTTCTGAAGTGGCGCAACTATACTGAATGTTTCAGGAGGGCCCTCAAGCACCCAATTGGGTGACAGGTATCATAATCGGGCTAACTCCTCACCAGACTGGTGCTGCAATGCCTGGCGGGCCACCCAGCATTCTGGGTGGCACTCAACCATATTAAAAATGCTAACAACAAGGGTCTGGGAAAAGGAAGAAAAAAGAAGAACCGGAGAGTATGAGAAAAACAAAACTCTTAAAATTAGCTCTGAACCTAAATCATAATTTTAATGAGATAGAGAATGGGTACAGGCTAAGATTAAAAATGGAGATTTAAGAGTGTTTACTGGAAATAATGTACCGTTGCACTCTATAATTAGGGAAGGTAATTTACCTAATCCTACATGGTCAACATGTTTCGCGTCTATAGTTGGTCACAAAGTGATCCTATGACGCTTCTTCAGGACCCACGAAAAAAGGTTTTTGTTATTAGACTACTTCTCCTATGTGTCAATGATTAAACAAGTGTAAGCAAAATCACTTACAAAACTGAGGACAAAGTATTCCTAAGTCAATTGGTCAGTACAGTCGCCCAACCCATATTAGAGAATGGGCTCCCTAGGTCTGCGCTAGCATCAACCAAGGAGATCGAATTGAAGTGCTCCTTAGTGTGACCGGAGAACCTGCCCCGTGCCGCGCGCCTGTAGAATGAATGCCCTCCAGGAATGCATTTGTTTGTTGCAACTGTCTCTCTACACCCTGGATGGCATTCAAAATGGTAGACTTCCCAACAGTGAGGGACCTGAGGAGGTCAATGGCCTCCTCACTGAGGGCAGCAGGGGTGACTTGGGCAGGGTCTGAGGTGCCTGGGGCAAAGGTGATGCCCACCCTCCTGGGTGAGCGGGCACGGGGCAAAGGCTGATAGGCTGCTGGGAGGGCAGTGCTGGTAGAGGGGGTGGCGGCTGTAACTGTAGATGCGGGGGGCACAGATGTGGCTGCCACCACAAGGGAGCTCCCATCAGAGGACGAGTCCGTATCACTGGTCTCAGCTCCTGTCCCCGCCGTGGAGCTCCCCTCGCCCTCCGTCCCACTGGTGAATTCTGAGACCGTTGTCTTGCCCTCCAGGGCCATGTGGGATACAGCTCCCTCCTGCTCCGGTGCCACTGCTCCTCCGCCTGATGATGCTAATGCACACAAGAACATGGAGACCATAAAAAGGGGGGGACAACAGAAGAAAGACATGTTGAGTGCATGCATTACTGCTACCGTTGGCGGACACAACAGACACAGAAGCCCTCTGCACTACACCGTGCACTTGGGGTCCACTATTCAATCCCTGGGACATGGCCTACAAGGCTATGGGCGACATCTGTAACACATGGATGTCACAGGAGCCTGACTAGGTGTAGTTAGCACTGTACACAGGTGGGGTAGGGTGCCACAGGGTCTGCCAGAAGAAGGGGACCTCACTAGCACACTCGCCTTGGCCTAGGGAAACCCACAGCCCACCTCCCCCACCCAGACACCTCCACTGCGCACTAAATCAGCTGAATGAGAGTGTACTCACCCACTAGTGGCTGCTGTGATGCCCTCAAGCGCCCATCCAACTCCAGGTACGCCACCGCCAGGATCCTGAACATCAGAGGGGTCATGGTATGACGGGCACCCCTCCCACGTTGGGAGGCCATCCCCAGCTGTGCCTCCGCTGTCTTCTTGCTTCAGCGGCAAATGTCCTCCCATCTCTTACGGCAGAGGGTGCTCCGTCTGTGATAGACCCCCAGGGTCCGGACGTCATTGGCGATGGCACGCCAAATGTCCTTCTTCTGGTGGGCGCTGACCTACATGAATTGTACAGGGGAAAAAGAAAAGTTATTACCAACTGCATCGTCACAGTCATTGGCCCCCATCCCTACCCTTGCCATGTGGCACATGCACTCACCGTCATTACATGCAAGCCTCAATCCCCCCCCCATCTTTCATCCACTCCACTCCACACAGGCATAGCCCATACAGCATGCTCCCAGTGTACTTACCTGTTTGTCTGGAGGACCGTAGAGTAGCGTGTACTGTGGGATGACCCCATCCACGAGTTTCTCCAACTCCTCCAATGTGAAGGCAGGGGCCCTTTCCCCAGACGCACAAGCCATTGTCTCTTCCAGACTGAGGTCACAGTAGCACTTGTAGTGTAAGTCCTCTCCTGTCGAAGATCAGGTATCGAGTGATTAAACAGATAGAAAATGGCGGTCACGTCCGCGGCGGTGCGTACCGTCACCGCCGGCGTACATCGTCATTGGCTCCTGGGACCCAGAGGGTCCAATGTGAACCAATGCAGAATTGCGCCGCGGTCTTCGACCGCCTACTGCAATGGTGTACAACGCCAGCGCAGTTACCTCACATCCCATTGTCCCACTTTACAGGTCAGGCAGCCGCCATTTCAGGGGCCTACATGGCTTAATTTTTTACTGGGTCACACATACCTAGGCCTTGCCTCAACACTCATACATGCTTATTTCGGATAATGAATTGTGTACTGTGTAAGCTGTGAATACGTACCTCTGAGTTGGTTGACACTGTGCTCGCTGTTGTCCTTCATATGCACCGTCCGCTGGGACATGTGAGGAGATGGCGGTATCCTCCGGTGTACAGACCGCTGGTGGACCTATCGACAATGGAGGAAAGTCATGTGATCATCACTTACAGGCCTGATCGTGCCACAATCCTGGAACTGTGTGCCCAGTTGGAGCCAGACCTGAAGTCAGCTATCCGCCATCCCACAGGAATACCCCCTCAAGTGCAGGTGCTGTCAGTACTCCATTTCCTTGCAAGTGGGTCATTTCAAACAACAGTGGCCATAGCATCAGGGATGTCCCAGCCTATGTTTTCCAACGTGTTGTCCAGAGTGTTGTCTGCCCCGCTGAAACACATGCGGAGCTACATCATTTTCCCTCAGGTGTAGGATTTGCCTACAGTGAAAGGTGATTTCTATGCCCTGGGACATATCCCCAACATCATAGGGGCCATTGATGGGACACATGTGGCCTTGGTACCCCCCGCAGGAGTGAACAGGTGTACATAAACCAGAAGAGTTATCATTCGATGAATGTGCCGATGGTGTGTTTGGCCGACCAGTTAATGCCAAATTCCCTGGCTCAGTGCATGACGCTTACATTTTGAGGAATAGCAGCATCCCTTATGTGATGGGGCAACTCCAGAGGCACAGTGTGTGGCTATTAGGTGAGCACCTGGAAGCAAGTCAGTGGGAATGGTTGTCTGGGTCTGGGGATATCCCTACAGGTCAGTGTGTGTCTAACAGTTGTCCTTCGCCATTTGCAGGTGACTCTGGTTACCCCAACCTGACATGGCTACTGTCCCCAGTGAGGAATCCCAGGACAAGGGCAGAGGAACGCTACAATGAGGCCCATGGGTGAACTCGGAGGATTATAGAGCGGACCTTCGGCCTCCTGAAGGCCAGGTTCAGCTGCCTCCATATGACAGGTGGATCCCTATTCTACTCACCAAAGAAGGTGTGCCAGATCATCATGGCCTGCTGTATGCTTCACAACCTAGCTTTGCGACGACAGGTGCCTTTTCTGCAGGAGGATGGTCCAGATGGAGGTGTTGAGGCAGCAGTGGAGCCTGTGGACAGTGAAGACGAGGAAGCAGAAGAAGAGGACATCGACAAACGGAACTCTGTGATCCTGCAATACTTCCAGTGGACACAGGTAAGAATACAAACCTGCCTACTACATGTACTTTGACACTACTACCTCTCTACTGTCTGTCGTTTACACCCAGTGTATGGTCACTGAGTTTTCACTTTCCCTTACGATTTCACAGATATGGGTCCCACTGTGTGACATCTGCTTTGTTTCCTCATGGACTAGAGCTGTGTGACATAGGTATGTTGACATTACAATTGAAAGAGCATTTTGTCACTGTAATTGCTAATACACTATTTCAAAATCACAGACAGACTCCAGATTGTTTTGTGCTTTAAGGGTGTTTATTTAAGTGCTCAATATAGGAGGGTGCTGTAAAATGGTGAGGGGTGATGGAGGAGGAATGTCCATGGCAGAGTCCAGTCTATTAGTCTCACAGGTGCATTGCCCAAATGGGCATAGGAAGTGGAGCTGGGGCAGTTTGAGGATGGACAGGGTGACAAGGTGGGACAGAAGGATGACAACCAGTGCGGTCTCATTTCTTGGCGGGGGTCTTGGCATCGTTCTCTGTCTTTGTCCTGGATCTCAGGGACTGTTTGCGGGGTGGTTCTCCCTCTGCAGGGATGGGGTGCTGGTGTGGTGGTCCTGTGGCGGTGCCTCCTGTCCACTAGCGCCGGCGGAAGTGGTGGGCAGTTCATCATCCAGGCTAGTGTCAGGGGCCCCTTGTTGTGCCACAGTGTCCCTCCTGGTGTTCACAAGGCCCTTCAGCACCCCTACAATGGTGTCCAGGGTGCTGTTGACGTACTTGAGTTCCTTCCTGAACCCCAAATACTGTTTCTCCTGCAGCCGCTGGGTCTCCTGAAACTTGGCCAGTACTGTTGCCATCGTCTCCTGTGAATGGTGGTATGCTCCCATGATGTTGGAGAGGGCCTCGTGGAGAGTGGGTTCCCTGGGCCTCTCCTCCCCCTGTCCCACAGCAGCCCTACCAGTTCACCTGTGTTCAAGGGCCTCTGTCCCCTGGACCGTGTGCCCACTGCCACTGCCACCAGGTCCCTGTTGTTGTTGGGGTGGGGGGTTATCCTGGGTTCCCTGTAGTGGTGGACACACTGCTGATTGACGTGTCCTGGGGACAGAGGTATGGGCCCGCTGGGTGGGTGCTGTGCTGGTGGTTCCAGAGGGGGGAAGCTCTGTGGTGGCCTGTGACTGTGTGAGGGAAAACGACTGTCCAGAGGTCCCAGATGGGCCGGGCTGGTCATCTAGATCCAGTTGGACAGAGCTGCTGTCATCACTGTGGGCCTCTTCTGTTGGTGGTGTGGACATGTGTGGACCCTCCTGTCCGGTGACGTTGGGTAGGGGTCCTGCAGGGGTATAAAAGAATGTTTATTGCATCTGTGTGTGCTATGGTGTGCAATGGGTGGGTGACCGTGTACCCCAGTGCTTGCATTCCTGTGTGGGACCTTGTGTGATGGTGGTTTCGGGAGTGTATGGCTATGTGCAGTGGCCATGCTTTTGGTAATGGGTGTACATGCTTTGTTGTTGCATGCAGGGCTTGGTGTTGGGATGGGTGGTTTGTGATATTGGGACATTTGTGAGAAGTTGGAATGATGGGGGTGAGGGCGAGGGTGGGGGTATGTGATGGCATGCAGGTAGGGTGGGGGATGTAATAGTTAAGATTTGACTTACCAGAGTCCATTCTTCCATCTACTCCTGCGAGGCCCTCAGGATGCAGAATCGCCAAGACAAGACCTGCTCCTCCCATGTTGTTAGTTGTGGGGGAGGAGGTGGGGGTCCGCCGCCGGTCCGCTGAACCGTGATGTAGTGTCTTGAGACCACAGAACACACATTCCCCCGTAGGTCGTTCCACCTCTTCCTGATGTCATCCCTATTTCTTGGGTACTGTCCCACTGCGTTTACCCTGTCCACTATTATTCACCATAGCTCCATCTTCCTAGCTATGGAGGTGTGCTGCACCTGTGATCCGAATAGCTGTGGCTCTACCAGTACGATTTCCTCCACCATGACCCTGAGCTCCTCCTCAGAGAACCTGGGGTGTCTTTGACGTGCCATGGGGTGGTGTGGGTGATGTGTGGGGTGGTGTGTGTAGTGATAAGTGGGGTGATATTTAGTGGTGTGTTGTGTGAGGTGCGTGGAAGGTATGTGGGTGATGGTATTGTGTGCCTGTGGATGCTTGGTAGTAGTTTGTAGTGTCTCTCTCTGGCCTACTTTTGGTATTTTGGTCTTAGGGGTTTGTGGGTGATGTGGGTGTGTGTTTTATATTGTCTTGGGTCTGTGGGAGTGGTGTGGGTTTGTGTATCAGGTGTGTGTATTTGGAATTGTCCAATGTGGCAGTTTTTTGTAAATGTGTGTGTATTTTGAGCGCTGCGGTGTGTACCGCCAATGGAATACCGCAGTTGAAAGACCGCTGCGTGGATTCGTGGGTCATGATAGTGTTGGCGTATATCTGTTGCCGTGACGGTGGAGGTTTTGTTTTCGCCAGTTTATCACTGACCTTTGGTGTGGCAGACTTGTGTGGGTGTCTGAATTTTGGCGGTTTCCGAGCTGTGGGTTGTAATGGCTTTGGCGGAATTCCTTGGCTGCGGCGGTGTGTTGGCGGTCTTCTGCACGGCGGTAAGCGGCTTTTACCGCCAATGTTGTAATAAGGGCCTATTTGTGTTTTGTCTTTGCACTGCTTTTTAGCATAGCATTGTATTTTTTTATTGTCAAAAAACTGCCCTCTGAAATAGTAACTTACCGTACATCACATTTTCCCACTAACCCTCCCTAGCTGAAGTCCCTTGCCATGCATTTCTTTGCTAAGTTACTTTACTTACCTCTTCCTGCAGTCCATTATACTCTGCCACCTGAGTGGAAACAACAGATCTGTTTGACTTATTGCTTGATGAGGTTTCACCACTTTTACAGCACACAGCCACTTATCCTTTTGTATATTAGTTAGTTAATCCTACTTCTATCTCTGCTTGCTGAAAACAACTTTAGTTCCTAACTAGTTCACTTTTGAGTTCTTGGACTTTTGGTGTTAGTTTATTCTTGCTGTGTAAGTTTATGACTTATAAACTTTTCCATCAGTAACTTTACGAGTAGTAACTTTGTGGGTAGTAAGTAACCCCTATCACTTTAAAAAGGATTTCCTATTACCACTACTTGGATACTACTCTTAAGGTTGCATATGATTGTAAAGTTGCTGGCAGTTCAATTAAACTGCAAGATTGAACTTATACCAAAACTGTAACTTTATCTTTGTGAATCAGGCAACATAGTTCACACTAGTACTATCTATCGTGGGCCAGACATTGTTCAACTAAGATTCTGTACTATGATCATGTTGTTGTCCCTTTCATGACTAGCTGAATAAGTGGGATGGCATTGGCTATTGTTCAGGTAAGAAGATTCCACAGTGAGTTGGTGTCCCTTTCACCACATTCACCCTACTAATTGTGTGGTTCATTTTAGGTGTAAATTCATAAGTCATACCTCAATATATCACACACCTGAGGGAAGAGAGTTAGGGGTTTGCTGAATGGAATGGTTGGGAGTGGGGAGTTTGGGATAGGTGTGACAAAGACAAACACAACAACAAAATTCATCAGGCCGATGAGTAACAAATCATCATCAAATCTTTTTTGGAAAGAAATGAATGAATGACACAGTTCAGTTAATAAATGTATTGCAATTGCAAACAGTTCTTCAGCGCCAGAGTCCCAAGTTATTTAATTGTTCTGTCACCTAGGTTTAAAAAATGCACATTAGGGAAGAACCACATAGTTCTAAAAGCTATGATTGTTAAGAAAAGAAAAATTATACTGTATGTAAATGCCAAAATGGTCAGTTTATCTGCACTCTTCTTCTTGAAATGTCTGTCTTAGGTGCATGGCTGCACCGGTCTGGTAAACAGGAGTGTTATGGAACTTTACAGCTTTAATTTTTCTTTGAGGGCACACTATCCCCAATCTGTAGTGTGCTCTTTTTATTTAGTAGCATCCTGACCTTTATTCTAATAACATCAAACAAAAAGCGATGAGCTTGTTCCTTGACTTAATCTCACCCACTGATAATTACTTACAGCCACATACAAGTCCATCATAATTTTGCACACAATGCCTCCTCAGTTTGGGCTCACCAAAATGCAATTAGTCTTGTCCCTTCTCCGAAAGAAACAGTCCAAACTGAACTGCCAAGCCAGGTTCTCCCAGAACCGGAACATAAGTGACTAAAGTTAGGCTTCACATTAGTTGGGGCTTTTCAGTAAGGTGTAGCTTGGTTCAAGTGGCACAATGAGCATGGGACACACGTCTGAGCATGCCTGTTGAACATAGGGCCTCACACTGTAATAAAAAAAAAAGTGATGGGTAGAATGCTTGAATTAATTTCTGCCACTAGTAATTACTCACAGCTGCATTCAAGTCTATCTCTCATTTGTTTAGTTTAGTGAAATGTTGTAAGTGTGACTTTTTCAGAAGTATAGAAACCTGTTAATATTGGAAAGATTGATGTTGATGCACACAATGATACATTCATGTATAAGAACGAAATTGCTTCACCATTAATGAATTCACCCATCATGAACTCTCCATCAACCCCGACACAAGACTGTGTGGTCAGATAGGCTCTAAGACCTAGACCTGAGGTCACAGATTGACAGGTCACAGGTGGGATGGCACATAGCCAAAAGATAAATGCGCGAACAGGAATCTTAGATCAATCGCACAGATAGACTGATCGACACCACAATGTTCCAAGAAAATTGGCCCCAATAACACAGATGGGCAAAGGGGTGCACCCATTCCCAAAAAACACCATAAAGTCAGATGCCACATGAAGTCAGGAACACTTCACACACAGCAACACACAGTGAACATGCACCCCTCAGGCTGGACATCAGGACACATTATACACTGTCCCACTTTGTGTCGCCGCAAGGTTGAGGCCCACATTAATTTGTTATCAGGAATTTATTTATGACTCCAATACAATGGCCTACATTCCATACCTAAAAAAGGAACGCTGACATTGTTTTATGGTGCTAAGAGAAATGTATTAATCACCCCTCCGATCGACTGTACTATGAGACATCATACAGACCCCATTTCTGTAACTGTGCTCCCTGCCATAATGTTTAATTAAACAAACTGTTCCTGCTTTGCCAAACACCTCTTGTCTTTTGTTTTTTCAAGGTAAATTCACATTTAAGCAACGTATTTAGACTGTCTAATACTTAACCCTCTGTGAAAGGAGAGTAGATAATATTCCTGATGAAGGGAGTGATGGAGGGTCCTTTTTCCTTAAGAAATAAAATAGCTTTAGATTCATGAAAATGAAAGGAATTCCAGTCTTGCCAATGATATTAGGTACTGTGACGAGTGTCACAACTCTAAAAGAAGGCAACGATGTTTGGATATTTGGTTGGAGTTACAATATTGGAGTTACAATATTTCTGAAACATATGGAATTATTTCATATTTCCTAGAAGTTTTCATAGTGGTTTGTCTTCAATCATTTTATCTGCTTACATATTGTACCTACACTTTGTAGAATGCTGGGTGTTTTATTTGGAAGATGCACCTTCCAGAGATTGCACCTGAATTCCCCCTAGGGGATTTTTGAGTTCCTACAGGCTCCAGGTGTTTGCTCTGGAAGCCTTATCTTCCTCTGTGGCACCTAAGTAGTGCATGGGTGACTTAATAATTCCTAAAGTACCTTGATTTTTATTTTAGTGTCTCCTTAAATTTGCTTCTACATTTAAACAATTCTGGTTAGGCTTGGACAAAACTCGTGGAATTTCACTCTGTGAAATTCAGCGGAGTAAACAAAAATGTCAGTGACATTCCATGGAATACAGCCATGGGCGGAAAAAGGCTCTTCCTGATGCTTGTCCTATTTTTTTCATGTTAGTAGCACATTCTATCTGAAAATCAGTGTGAACAGTTTCACGCTCTGTGCAAGCTTGCAGCTATTTTGTTTTACTTGCTTCTGCTCCTTGTACTGGCCTCCAGTGCTCATACCTTGGCATTTTCTAATACTAACTAATCCTCTCTGATCATCCAACTCTCATCATCACCTGTTATTCACTTAATTTCATCACTGATTGTTTCATTTTTGCTTATTTACTTTAGTCTGTGTTTTTCGTGTCTTTTTTGTACTTTTTTTTTGTTGAATAGTTATCTGCTCAGTCCTTATTCTGTTCCTTTTTATTCTACATCCCACACTATGTCAGAAGCAGCAAGCAGTGGTGCCAATGCCACCTCCACCGCCTGTGGGTGTAGAAAATGAGAAGGTCTGAATATCAGTGAGACTGAGGAGCCACACTAACCTTTTGAACCCAGTGCCACCTCCCCTGCATGTTGGCAGCAGCCCGGGAAGGATTAGACCCTGAGGGAGCAACAGTTGCTAGGGGGGAAAGTGTGCACTGCAGCACAGGAGTGCAACGCACAGACAATCACCTGACTCACTGCTGGGCTGCCATTCTGGACCGAAAGCAGGACCTGCTCAGCCTGCTAGGTGTCGAGATTGCAGGGATCAGTGAGTAATATTTAATATTGCTTTCTAAAAATTCTTTTTTTTTTTTTTAAATAGCTGCGCACACTCACAGGTGAGGTAAATTAAGTTTCGTGATGATTGTGTGTGTATGTATATCTATCTATATATATATATATATATATATATATATAGAGAGAGAGAGAGAGAGAGATAGATATATATATATGTAGATATATGTAGATATACACTAGAAATGGGGTCTCTGGTTGTCAGTCAGTTTGCACTCTGTCCAAGCAGTGACCACCACTGTAGTCAGGGGAGGGAAATACATACCTAGGATAACCCTTCTCTCCCCCTTGGTAGCTTGGCACAAGCAGTCAGGCTTATCTCATAGGCAATGTGTAAAGTATTTGTACCAACACACACAGTAACTCAGTGAAAACACAACAAAAGCACTCAACACCAGTTTAGAAAAATAGCCAATATCTATTTGGATAAAACAAGACCAAAATGACAAAAATTCAACATTCACAAGGAAATTTATGAATTTTCAAAGATTAAACTTGAATATAAAGCTTAAAAACATACATGCTTCAATTTGGAGTTATCACGGCGTCATGACTGAGTCATTCCCAACAATCTGACACCAATGGCCCCGGTCACAGAGTCGCACGGACCCCAGGAACAGTAACTTTTGAAAGTGAGTCCACTCAACCAATTAGTTGTGGAGACACAGGTCAACACTGCCAAACCAGCTCTCTGGGGTTTTCACTGCAGCTACTGCTTCTGCCAACCCACAGACAGGGTTCTGCCCTCCTGGGGTCAGGGCAGCCCAGTCCCAGGATGGCAAGACAAAGACTTTCCTCTGAGAGAGGGTGCTACACCCTCTCTCGTGGAAATAGATGTTAAGGGCTGGGGAGGAGTAGTCTCCCCCAGCCTCCGGAAATGCTTTGAAGGGCACAGATGGTGCCCTCCTTGCATAAGCCAGTATACACCGGTTTAGGGAACCCCCAGTCCCTGCTCTGGCTCGAAACTGGACAAAGGAAAGAGGAGTGACCAATCCCCTGTCCATCACCACCCCAGGGGTGGTGCCCAGAGCTCCTCCAGTTTGTCCCAGACCTCTGTCATCTTGAATCCAGAATTGTGAGGGCACTCTGGAGGCCTCTGAGTGGCCAGTGCCAGCAGGTCACGCCAGAGACCCCTCCTGATAGGTGCTTACCTCACTAGGTGGCCAATCCTCCTCTGAGGGCTATTTAGGGTCTCTCCTGTGGGCTATTCCTCAGATAACAACTGGCAAGAATTCACCAGAGTTCCTCTGCACCCCTCTCTTCGACTTCTGCCAAGGATCAACCACTGACTGCTCCAGGACGCCTGCAAAACTGCAACAAATCAATCAATCAATCAATCACAATATTTATAGAGCGCACTACGTACCCGTTAGGGTTTCAAGGTGCTGAGGCTGCTGCTACTGGTCGAAGAGCCAGGTCTTGAGGAGTTTCCTGAAGGTGAGAAGGTCCTGGGTCTGCCGCAGGGGGGTCGGGAGGGTGTTCCAGGTCTTGGCGGCGAGGTAGGAGAAGGATCTGCCGCCAGAAGTCTTGTGTTGGAAGCGGGGAACGATGGCGAGGGCGAGTTTGGTGGAGCGGAGTTGGCGGGATGGGACGTAGAAGTTGAGTCTGTTGTTCAGGTAGGCTGGTCCGGCGTTGTAGAGTGCCTTGTGAGTGTGTGTGAGGAGCTTGAAGGTGATCCTCTTGTCCACGGGGAGCCAGTGGAGGTCTTTCAGGTGGTGGGAGATGTGGCATCGGCGGGGTACGTCGAGAACCAGTCGGGCGGAGGCGTTTTGGATGCATTGGAGACGTTGGATGTCTTTTGCTGGGATGCCTGTGTAGAGTGCGTTGCCGTAGTCTAGTCTACTGCTGACGAGGGCCTGGGTCACCGTTTTTCTGGTTTCTGTCGGGATCCATTTGTAGATTCTACGGAGCACGCGGAGGGCGTTGTAGCAGGAGGAGGAAACTGCGTTGACCTGCTTGGACATGCTGAGGACGGAGTCGAGGACGAAACCCAGGTTGCTCTTGGCTGGCGTTGGAGGGAGTCCCAGCGCGGTGGGCCACCAGGAGTCGTCCCAGGCCGAGGGGGTGCGTCCGAGGATGAGGACCTCCGTCTTGTCGGAGTTCAACTTCAGGCGGCTATTTCTCATCCACTCGGCGATGGACTTCATTTCCTCGTGGAGGTTGGCTTTGGCGGTGTGTGGGTCTTTGGTGAGGGAGAGGATGAGCTGGGTGTCGTCGGCGTAGGAGAGAATGTTGAGGTTGTGCTGACGGGCCAGTTGTGCGAGGGGGGCCATGTAGACGTTGAACAGCGTCGGACTTAGAGAGGAGCCTTGGGGTACGCCGCAGATGATGTTGGTGGCTTCGGAGCGGAATGGTGGGAGTCGGACTCTCTGGGTTCTGCTGGAGAAAAAGGAGTAGATCAAGTTGAGGGCTTTTTCTTGTATTCCGGCTTCGTGGAGGCGTGTTAGAAGGGTACGGTGGCAAACCGTGTCGAAGGCTGCGGAAAGGTCCAGGAGGATGAGGGCTGATGTTTCGCCGTTGTCCATTTGCTGTCTGTTGTCATCGGTGACGGCGAGGAGAGCAGTCTCGGTGCTGTGGTTGCGTCTGAAACCGGACTGGGAGGGGTCCAGGATGGAGTTGTCCTCGAGGTGGTGGGTGAGCTGAGCGTTGACGATCTTCTCGATGACCTTCGCCGGGAAGGGGAGGAGGGAGATCGGGCGGAAGTTTTTGAGGTCGTTGGGGTCTGCCTTGGGTTTCTTGAGGAGGGCGTGGATTTCGGCGTGCTTCCAGCTGTCCGGGAAAGTCGCGGTTTCGAAGGATAATTTGATGACCTTTCGAAGTTGGGGGGCGATGGTAGAGTCGGCTTTGTTGTAGACGTGGTGGGGGCATGGGTCTGAGTGGATGGAGTTCATGATCCTGCAAGTTCCAGCGTCGTCTACGTGGGTCCAGGCGATGAGGCGGTTGGCGCAGGTGGAGTTGTCGGGGTGGGGTCTGATGGAGGCATGGTGTTGAGGCTGTTGTGGATGTCGGTGATCTTCTGATAGAAGAAGGTGGACAGGGAGTTGCAGAGTTCTTGGGATGGTGGGATGTCGTTGACGTTGGCGCTGGGGTTGGAGAGCTCTTTCACGATGCAGAAGAGTTCTTTGCTGTCGTGTGCGTTGTTGTTCAGGCGTTCTGTGAAGTGGGAACGTTTGGCGAGTCGGATTAGCTGGTGGTGCTTGCGGGTGGCCTCCTTGTGGGCTGCCAGGCTGTCGGGTGTGTGTTCGAGGAGCCATTTCTTCTTTAGTTTCTAGCAGGTGCGTTTGGAGGTGAGGAGTTCGTCGGTGAACCAGGCGGCTTTTTTCTTTCCTTGGTTGTCGGTGGACCTCTTGAGTGGTGCGAGGATGTTGGCGCAGTCGTTGATCCACTGTCGTAGGTTGAGAGCGGCGGTGTCTGGGTCGGTGGAGTCGGTGGGCGGGTTCTGGGCGAGGGTGCTGGTCGGTTGGTCTTTGGTGACTTTGCTCCAGCGGCGGTGAGGTGGTTGTTGGGTGCGGTGGTGTTTGATGTGCTTCTTGAATGTGAAGTGGATGCAGTGGTGGTCGGTCCAGTGGAGTTCGGTGGTGTGGCTAAAGGTGACGTGGTTGCTTGCGGAGAAGATCGGGTCGAGCGTGTGGCCGGCGATGTGGGTGGGTGTGTTGACCAGTTGTCTGAGGCCGAGGTTGGAGAGGTTGTCGATCAGGGATGTGGTGTTGCCGTCATTGTTGTTCTCCAAGTGGAAATTGAGGTCTCCAAGGAGGATGTAGTCCGTAGAGGTGAGCACGTGGGTGCTCGTGAGGTCGGTGATGGAGTCGCTGAAGGGTGCTCGTGGTCCTGGGGGTCGGTAGATGAGCGTTCCCCTGAGGGTGGTGTTGGGGTCAGTGTGGATCCGGAAGTGTAGGTGTTCGGCGGTCTTGAGAGTGTCATCCATGTGGGTGTGGATTTTGAGGGTGGACTTGTGGGCGATGGCTATTCCTCCTCCGATTCCGTTGGGGCGATCTCTGGTGATCTTGTAGCCGTCCGGGATGGCTATGGCGATGTCTGGTGCTGAGGAGTCGTTCCACCAGGATTTGGTCAGGAAGGCTACGTCTGGGGTGGTGGTGTCGAGCAGGTCCCAGAGCTCGATGGCGTGCTTTCGTGCGGAGCGTGTGTTGAGGAGTATGCAGTGGAGGTGGTTTGTTGCGGTTGTGGCAGGTTTCCTTGTTCTGTCGCAGGTGAAGTTGCAGGCGAGGCAGGAGAAGGATCCCTTGGTGTTCTTTGGAGATGACTGGAAACATGTTGTGGAGCGGCCGGGGTTGAGGGCGCTGAGTTGGTTGGCGGTGTAGTGACGTCTTGTGGTGCGAGGGGCGTGCGGACCAGGGGGGGTGGCACTGGGCGCGGTCCAGGTGCGGACGGGCGCAGACGGGCTTGCCTCTGGCGCGCCTCCAGCGTGCCAGCGGTGCGGACGCGCAGCGCCAGCCGTTAAGAAGGGAGGGGGGAGGGAGGAGCAGCTGGGAGGTGGGAGGGAGCGTCGAATGGGGGCTCGAGGGGGCGGGCTGCAGGGAGGCAGCGGCAGGGGAAAGCGGCAAGGGAGAGCGCCCAAGGGGCAAAAAAGCAGTTAAAAAAGGCACAAATGGATGCAAAACACAAATGGAGGCAAAATGGAGCAAAAGGCACAAAAAGCAAGGCACAGAATATAGTCACAAATACGGCGAAAACGGCACAATGCACACGAGTCTAGCGACGCAAATGGGGCCAAAAGGCAGATTAAAGCAGGGCACAGAATACAGACACAATACAGTGAAAACGGCACAAAGCTTACCAGAAGCCCACTAGACAGGCCTCGAACACGCTAGCAGCTGCGTGGGCGGGGGTCAGGGACACGGACACAGCAAGGTGGTGCTGCGGACGTGGGGGAGCGAGCACTTGCCCGAAATCAGGTCAGAGGTCGCTCACCCTCGACGCGCAGCGCCAGCCATTAAGAAGGGAGGGGGGAGGGAGGAGCAGCTGGGAGGCGGGAGGGAGCGTCGAATGGGGGCGTGAGGGGGGCGGGGCTGCAGGGAGGCAGCGGCAGGGGAAAGCGGCAAGGGGGAGCACTCAAGGGGCGAAAAAGCGGTTAAAAAAGGCACAAATGGATGCAAAACACAAATGGAGGCAAAATGGAGCAAAAGGCACACAAAGCAAGGCACAGAATATAGTCACAAATACGGAGAAAACGGCACAATGCACACGAGTCTAGCGACGCAAATGGGGCCAAAAGGCAGATTAAAGCAGGGCACAGAATACAGACACAATACAGTGAAAACGGGACAAAGCTTACCAGAAGCCCACTAGACGGGCCTCGAACACGCTAGCAGCAGCGCGGGCGGGGGTCAGGGACACGGACACAGCAAGGTGGTGCTGTGGACGTGGGGAAGCGTGCTCTTGACCGAAATCAGGTCAGAGGTCGCTCACCCTCGACGCCCAGCGCCAGCCATTAAGAAGGAAGGGGAGAGGGAGGAGCAGCTGGGAGGCGGGAGGGAGCATCGAATGGGGGCGCGAGGGGGGCGGGCCGCAGGGAGGCAACGGCAGGGGAAGCGGCAAGGGGGAGCACCCAAGGGGCGAAAAAGCAGTTAAAAAAAGGCACAAATGGATGCAAAACACAAATGGAGGCAAAATGGAGCAAAAGGCACACAAAGCGAGGCACAGAATATAGTCACAAATACGGCGAAAACGGCACAATGCACACGTGTCTAGCGACGCAAATGGGGCAAAAAGGCAGATTAAAGCAGGGCACAGAATTCAGACACAATACAGCGTAAACGGCACAAAGCTTACCAGAAGCCCACTAGACGGGCCTCGAACACGCTAGCAGGGGGAACATCCTTTTTTACGACTTTTTGTTTTCGAAAGTCGTGGTTAACGAAAGCGCAACAACGCTTTTTTTAACCACGACTCCGGTTTTTTGTGCCTTAACTACATATGTTCTGAACAACGAACATGCGTGGTTAAGGTACAAAGAAGTGAGTTGGCGAAGGTAAGTGGTGGGTTTAGGTTTTGGGGAGGGGGTGGGGGGTCAGGGGGTTTTAGGGTTTGGGGTGGGGTTGGGGGGGTGGGGCGTTTTTGGTTTTGGGGAGTGAGTGGGGGGTCAGGGGGTTTTAGGTTTTAGGGTGGGGTTGGGGCGTTTTTGGTTTTGGGGAGTGGGTGGGGGGTCAGGGCGTTTTAGGTTTTGGGGTGGGGTTGGGGGGTGGGGCGTTTTTGGTTTTGGGGAGTGGGTGGGGGTCAGGGGGTTTTAGGTTTTGGGGTGGGGTTGGGGGGTGGGGCGTTTTTGGTTTTGGGTAGTGGGTGGGGGGTCAGAGGGTTTTAGGTTTTGGGGTGGGGTTGGGGGGGTGGGGTGAGGGATGTAGGGTGAATGGTGCCTATTGCTAATGATTTTATCAGGAATGCCTTTACAACGAAATATCGTTGTTAAGGCATTTGTGGTAAAATCATTAGTAGTAGCAACGAGGTCGGTGTTCCGACCTCGTTGTTAAGGCAGTAGTTGTTTTTGAAGTCGTTGTTTCGTCGTACAGTCCGCTAGCAGCAGTGTGGGTGGGGGTCAGGGACACGGACACAGCAAGGTGGTGCTGCGGACGTGGGGGAGCGAGCTCTTGACCGAAAGACTACAAAGTAGCCAGAAGACTACCGACGACATTGTAGCGCCTAATCCTGCTGGCTTTCTCGAATGTTTCCTGGTGGTGCATGCATTGGGGGCTGCCTGCCTTCATCCTGCACTGGAAGCCACAAATAAATCTCCAGTGGGTTGAGGGAATTTTCCCCCTGCTCCAGCAGACACCAAACTTCAGCATCACCTGTACTCTGGGACCCCTCTCATCCTGACGAGCGTGACTCCTGGAACACAGGTGGTGGACCTAAGTTACCTAGACTGTCCAGTGGTCCAACTGTCCACATTTGGAGGAGGTAAGTCCTTGCCTCCCCTTTCCAGAAAGTAATCCTGTGCACCACGTGAACTGCAGCTGCTAGAGCTTCTGTGCACATTTCTAAGGAATCCTTCATGCACAGCCAAGCCTAGGTCCCCAGCACTCTGTCCTGCATTGCTCAATTCCCTGAGTTGACCTCTGGCTTCGTGGGACCCTCTTTTGTAGTGTTGCAATGACCGCCATGTTCAGATTTCTTGAATCTGTGTTCAAGGGCTTCTGCGGGTACTTCCTTCTTGTGTGTGTGCTCTCTATTTTGCTGAGGGCCTCCTCTCCCAAGTGGCGACATCCTGGTCCTTCCTGGGCCCGGGCAGCACCCTTTTTCTTCTACCTCAACTCTTGCATCTAGCAAGGCTTGTTTACAGTCTTTCTCCAAGGAAGCAACTCTACATCCTCCAGCACTCTGTGGGACATCTTCTGCATGAAGGAGAAGTTCCTATCACCTTTTGGTGTTGCAGAATTTTCAGCTTCTTCCATCCAGAGGCAGCCATTTTGTACCTTCATCCAGGCTTTAGTGGGCTCCTGCCCCCCGGACACTTTTATGACCCTTGGACCTGGTCCCCTTCCTTGGCAGTTCCTCAGGTCCAGGAATCTGTCTTCAGTGCTTTGAAGTCTGTTGTGGTCTTTGCAAAATCCTCTATCGCAAGTTTAGTGTGTTTTTGGGGAAATAGTAGTACTTTACTCCTACTTTCCAGGATCTTGGGGTGGGGTATCTTGGACAAACCTTAGTGTTTTCTTACACCCCCAGTGACCCTCTACACACACACTAGCCTAGGGTTCATTTGTGGTTCGCATTCCACTTTCTTAGTATATGGTTTGTGTTGCCCCTAGGCCTATTGCATCCTATTGTATTCTACAGTGTTTGCACTACTTTCAGACTGCTTTACTTACCTGATTTTGGTTTGTGTGTATATTTTGTATATTTTTCTTACCTCCTAAGGGAGTATATCCTCTGAGATATTTTTGGCACATCGTCACTAAATTAATTACCTTTATTTTTAGTAACCCTGAGTGATATAGTACCTATATGATATGAGTGGTATAGTAGGAGCTTTGCATGTCTCCCAGTTCAGCCTAAGCTGCTCTGCTATAGCTACCTCTATCAACCTAAGCTGCTAGAACACTACTAATCCACTAATAAGGGATAACTGGACCTGGCACACGGCGTAAGTCCCATCAGGTACCCACTATAAGCCAGGCCAGCCTCCTACACATGGGGTATTTTATATTTGTTCATTGATTGTGAAACCTAACAGGACTGCTTACAATTTCTGGTGCTAATAATTTCAGAGATAGGTTTTTGTGCTATTCAATAGAACAAAATAATATTTGTCCCAAATAATTCATGCAAATAGCACATGTAATTATTTGTTTTTATTTTTTCCTACTATATACACATATTTGTATATTAGGTTGATTTGCCCAGGTATAGCAGGGTCACTAGGGAATACCCCTCATATTGTATTGTATTGTATTGTAATAGTATTTATATAGCGCTTACTACCCCTGACGAGGCGTCAAAGCGCTTTTCGGCGAGTAGGACAGGTGGAGGTATGTCCCCTTTGCATATAGATGCTGGGCCCAAACCACTACAAGTGTCCACTGGTTGACAACTAAATACAGATCCCATACACATTACTCCAAACAATGAATAGCTCAGCTTTGTGAATGGCATAGGCCATGTCAATGCAAAGAATGTCACACATAGTTACAGCCCCACATTTGTCAAGCCTCTAGTGGCACCAGTATCAGGTGCCACCCAGATGTTACCATTACCAACTACATATTACCTACTCATACCTGGCATAACTGTAGTGTGCACCTTCCCTTGTCTGCTGCATTGTGACACATATATAGGAATAGAACATCACCAGCCACAAAAGACCATGGGGCAGAATAATGAGAAGTGGTGCAGCACCTAGTACAATGCCACTCCACATGCACCCCTTAGCGCCCCTTAACGCCACCATGTGTGTGCCGTGGACAAGAAATGGCCCACCGTGGTGCAGAATAGGTGCAATACTGTCAAGATAATAGATGCCATAGTAGGACTATATAGGAGAATTGAGAACATATCTGACCTTTCATGCACCGTACATAGGGACCCTTGCAAAAATATGGCGTGCTCCTTCCCAACACCTGCACTGTGCGTGTGTTGAAAGTGTCTGTGATAAATCATGTATAGTAATTTTGGAGATTCGTCCACACCTATTTTGCTACTCCTCCAATTTTGTGAATCCCACCCTTGAACACATGAGGGCTGGCACAGCCATAATCTACCACAAAGGGTCACTAAGGGGGTTATTCTAACTTTGGAGGAGGTGTTAATCCGTCCCAAAAGTGACGGAAAAGTGACGGATTTACCACCAGCCGTATTACGAGTCCATTATATCCTATGGAACTCGTAATACGGCTGGTGGTATATCCGTCACTTTACCGTCACTTTTGGGATGGATTAACACTCCTCCAAAGTTAGAATAACCCCCTAAGTGTGGCACTGCATGCACAGTGCCACATGGTAACATGGAAGCCTAAGTTTGGCTTTGTAGGGCTATCAAGGTGTCAATACAAATGACACTATTGTGGTGCTAGGAGGTGGTAGTTTCCACTAAAAACAGGACACAGCCTCAAATACGGACAACATAACATGTATTTGGCATGGTTGAACTGTCAGTTTGGATCCATCTTGACAATCACCAGGTCCCTGAGCCACAACCCATTATAGTAATGTCCATCAACACAAACCAATGCAACCAGTCCACAAAACAGGAACACACACAATACCAGAAGCAAGTTTGAGTCACCACTCCATCTAAAACTAACATCAGCCATGGAACATACAAAACCACAAATATGCAGTACCAACACATGTACTCTCATTCCTTCGCAGCCAACCAAGCAATGGTTGATGATTCCTTTTGGCAATCCATCAACGGTGGAAGAGCAGGCATACAATGAAGGACAGGAAATGTGGAGGAGAGGACATTTGGACTCTTGAAGTTTAGGTTCAAATACCTGGTCCTGAACAGGATAACGCCTGTTGTATGCACCACCCATGGTTTGCAAGATGATAATTGTATGTGCTATCTTGCATAACTTATGTATATGGGCCAATGTCCCCTGGGATTAACTGGTAGATGTCCCCAATGAAAAGGAGGGTGACAATGGTGCAGCACAGGTGGAGGGGGAACTACAAAACACTGCTGCAGGAGACAACAAATTGTACAGAACTTCTACACCTAGACACAGTACAACCAATATCACTTTGTAAATATCACCAATAAATCACTTTGCACCAGACTGCCCATGGTCTACTCATTCTCCATTACATATACCTTTGGAATGTTGCTGATACCTCAGAGAGCAGGGAAGAAGCACAACAGTTACAACGATGGATGTAACATAGGATGTGATGTGAGAGGGTCTAGTACCACCATGCTACACATCAGTATCACATAACTCACAGCCATGTGTCTCTCGAAGGCCTAGATCCACACACCACAAAAAATATGTGGCATTAAGTAGGCATTGTGCCAAATCTGACCCCTTTTCCCACATCATCCCCGCCCCTTGCAAGATGGATGCAAGGGGTGCGTACATACAGTTATGGGCTGTTCCCAAATGGTGCATTAGGAAAATAGGAACTAAACTGTGTCACATCTCAGGCAGGTAGCTGCTACGCCAGCACTGAGTATGTATGACAAGGTGGGACACCATTGGTATCAATGGACCTTCATTGACTGTTCAGGGTTAGGAACCAAAGTTTGAATCTAAGCCTGTGCCATATATCAATTGTGTTACGTACCGGCACTGCCATTGGGCCCAACCTTGCCACATGGTGTGCTTTACCCAGAATATAGCACTCACATGTTGGCTGTGGAGTAATCTAAGGGTTGGTAGACAAGTGAAGCAGCAATGGATGCTGATCCATACATATGGCCAATAGCGAAGATTTAACCATAAAATGGGAGAATGCATCTCCAAATGAGTGTCTGGATGTAATGTAGGCAGTCTGTCCCTCTCCCTATGTACATTCTAACACACTTGTCACATAAATCTGCTGTCTTGACACATGCCTGCAGCTAATCCAGATATACATGTCAAAACTAATGTAGGGGTGCATGGCCTAGGTAGGAAAGTGTTTTCAATGTCATACAATGGTTTGTATGTGCCAGCAGGGCAACCTAGTATAGTCTGTATGTTACCATCACACACTACAAATGAAAACACACCTCTCATTGACCCTTACAAATGTGACAAAAATGTCTGGGTCTCCAACATGCCACTCAGGTGTGGGATGTGCAAGTATGTCTAGCAATGTCCAAACATGTCACAGACCCATCCTAAATTGTGTCAGCAGGACAACCTAGTATAGTCTGTGTAATACCATCAGACACCACATATGAAAACACACCTCGCATTGACACTCACAAATGTGACAAAAATGTCTGGGTCTCCAACATGCCACCCAGGTGTGGGATGTGCAAGTATGTCTAGCAATGTCCAAACATGTCACAGACCCATCCTAAACTGTATAGGTGAAAAAGGAGGCAGATATCTTGCATATGGCAAATGAAAAATCCTCCACTGAGATGATTTCGCACACTAATAAGATACACTCATGGTGACAGTGACATAGGTTGTGGAATGAGTGCATACCCATGTATACCAAAGGATGTGAAAGGACAACTGAGAGAATCCCACAGACACTTGGAGATACAACATGGGGAGTGTGAGAAAGTAGCCTCTTTCTAGCATGGTTACCCCCACTTTGGCCTGTTTGTGAGTGTGTGTCAGTGTGTTTTTACTGTGTCACTGGGATCCTGCTAGCCAGGACCCCAGTGTTCATAGATAAAGACCTATATGCCAGTATGTAGTGCCTGTCTCACAGGGACCCTGCTACCCCAGAGCTCATAGTTTGTGGCCTAATGTGTATGCCTTTGTAGTGCCTAACTGTGTCACTGAGGCTCTGCTAATCAGACCCTCAGTGCTTATGCTCTCTCTGCTTTTAAATTTGTCACCGTAGGCCAGTGACTTCATTTACCAATTTCAATTGGCATACTGGACCCCCCTTGTAAGTCCATAGTATATGGTACCTAGGTGCCCAAGTCGTCATTGGGGTTCCAGGAGATCCATATTGGCTGCTGCATTTCTTTTGCCACCCATAGGGAGCTCAGACAAACCCTTTCACAGGACTGCCATTGCAGCCTGCGTGAAATAGTGCACACACTATTTCACAGCCATTTTCACTGCACTTAAGTAACTTATAAGTCACCTATATGACTAACCTTTACTGGCTGAAGGTTAGGTGCAAAGTTACTAAGTGTGAGGGCAACCTTGCACTAGCAAAAGTGCCCCCACATAGTTCAGGGCCATTTCCCCGGACTTTGTAGGTGCAGGGACGCCATTACACGTGTGCACTACATATAGGTCAAAACCTATATATAGCTTCACAATGGTAACTCTGAATATGGCCATGTAACATGTCTAAGATCATGGATTTGTCCCCCCTATTCCAAATCTGGTATTGGGGAGCCAATTCCATGCATCATGAGGGCTCCACCATGGACCCCCAGTACTGCCAAACCAGCTCTCTGAGGCTTGCACTGCAGCTACAGCTGCTGCCACCTCACAGACAGGGTTCTGCCCTCCCGGGGTCTGGGCATGCCAGTCCCAGGAAGGCAGAACAAAGCATTTCCTCTGAGAGCATGGTGTTACATCCTCTCCCTTTGGAAATAGGTATTACAGGCTGGGGAGGGGTAGCCTCCCCCAGCCTCTGGGAATGCTTTGAAGGGCACAGATGATGCCCTCCTTCCATAAACCAGTCCACACTGGTTCAGGGACCCCTTCTCCCCTGCTCTGGCAGGAAACTGGACAAAGGAAAGGGGAGTGACCACTCCCCTGTCCATCAGCGCCCCAGGGGTGGTGCCCAGAGCTCCTCCAGTGTGTCCCAGACTTCAGCCATCAGAGACCCCTCCTGATAGGTCCATACCTGATAAGGTGGCCAATCCCCCTCTCAGGGCTATTTAGGGTCTCTCTGTGGGTTCTCCTCAGATTCTGCTTGCAAGTTTCCTTCAGGAATCCTCTGCAACAACTTCAGACTCTTCTGACCTCGGATCAACCGGAGCCTGCTCAAAGAAACGCTATACCTGCAACAAAGTGTCTACAAGAGACACTTTTCTTCAGCAACCTCAGCTCCAAGTCAGCAACTGCAACAGTTTCCACAGTGTGCATTCTCTGGGGACTCCCTGTCTTCATCCTGCACCAGAAGGACCAAAACAATCTCCCGTGGAGTGACGGAGTCACTCCCCTGCTCCAAGCAGGCACCTTCCAAGGCGATGACCAGTACCCTGCGACTCCTCTCACAGAGATGAGCGTGCTCCATAGGACACAGAGGGACATCATCGGCATAGACTGTCCTGAGGTCCTGCTGACGCAATTTGGAGTAGGTAAGACCTTGCCTTCCCTGAGAGCAATGATACCCTTGTGTATTGTGTCTTCCTCGCCTCCTGAGGCCTCTGTGCACTCTTTGCTAAATTCCTTCATGCACAGCCTGGCCCAGGTCCCCAGCACTCCATCCTGTAATGCTCAACTTGCTGAGTTGTTCTCCGGAGGCGAGGGACCTTCTTTTGTTGTGCTGCATCAACAGCATTTTGCACCTCCTTTGGACCTAGATCCTGCAGCTTCTGGGGGTGGTGGCTTGCATCCCGAGGGCTCTCTAAAGTGCTGAGAGCCCCCCTTCATCCTCACACAGAGTTGAGGCCCCCAGGTCTCTCCTGGGTCCATCCAGCGCCATTTTGATGCAAAATGCACTTTTGTTGTAGCCAAGGCTTGTTGGTGGGACACCTTATGCGTTATGCAGGAACCCTCTGGCATCTTCTTAGGGTGCATTTCTGCAGTCTTTGACTAACCTGGGGCTCTTCTTTTGCACCCTCTTCTGGGTTGGCAGGGGCTCCTGTCCTTCCTGGAACTTATTTTGACTTCTGGACTTGGTCCCCTTCCTTTGCACGTCTTCAGGTCCAATAATCCAGCAATAATTCTTTGCAGACTTGGTTGGCTGGTGCAAAATCCCAAAAAACGAGGTGTAGTGTGTCCTAAGGAAACTTGCAGTACTTTACTCCTGCTTTTCTGGGCTCTGGGGTGGGGTAATTTACTTATCTTTACTGTATACTTACTCTCCCAGCGATTCTGCACACACTACACTTGTCTAGGGGGGAATTTGTGATTCACATTCCACTTTTTTAGTATATGGTTTGTGTTGACCCCAGACCTATTTTCTCCCATTGCATTCTATAGGATTTCCTACTGTTTGCATTGTTTTATGACTATTTACTTGTCTAATTATGGTGTCTAGTGTATATATGGTGTATAATACTTACCTCCAGAAGGAGTATTGTTTCCTAAATATTTTTGGTACTGTGTCACCCAAATAAATACATTTAGTTTTGGTAACACTGAGTATTGTCTTTACCTGTGTATACGTACTGTGCAACTATAAGTGGTATTGCATGAGCTTTGCATGTCTCATAGTTCAGCCTAAGCTGCTCTGCTATAGCTACCTCTAACAGCCTAAGCTGCTCTGCTATAGCTACCTCTAACAGCCTAAACTGCTAGAACACTACTACTTCATTAATAAGGGACAACTGGACCTGGTATAAGGTGGTAGGTACCCAAGGTACTCACTACAAACCAGGCCAGCCTCCTACATGGAGGTCACTTGGAGACTACACAAGTGCTGTGGCAGGTGTACTGTCATGTGTGTGTGGAAGTCATATAATCCCGCAACGCCTGGAAATGGTAGGGAAACTATTATGTAGCCAGTAGTAGAAGATGTGTACATCTTCAAATTACACAAGTCACACGTAGCATCCTGTCCATGTATGACCGGACCATGTTGCAGTAGAAGATGTGTACAAAGTGTAAGCATCTTAAAGAATGCCAGCAATGTAGGACCAAATCTATTCCAAACAAGACATGCCATAAATGTTGGAGAAGGTACACACATAGACCAATATTGACTGTGCACACAACAATGTCACCATTTGATCACCCGACATATGTTCAGAGAGGATTCCTAGGTCAGTACATAACCCACTCATGTTTCCTACAACAACAACATTGTAGTTTCCCACTGCATACTGCGACAGAAGGCAGTGACAGATGACGTCCTCTGGGTCGTACAAAAATTACAAGTTATACTAGAGATACAAGCCCTAACCAAGCTGCAAATGGAAATTACTAAGAATGTATTACCATGTCTGTCAGACCACGCCAAATGATGAGACATGTCCTACACGTACAAGATGGGCAAGTCTGACATCAAGTACCCCAAAGGAAAATGAAAGTCTCAGGCCATATGATCAAATATGTGTATGTGTCAGTGTACAGGGGACTGCACATTGCTCTGCTATCATGATGAGGCTAGATCCCCGCACAACACCCCCAAACCCCAATGCTGAGCCTACATTGACTCTTGACACAGTCAGGAGCAAGATGCATGTGCACAGTGGACTGAGCAGAGTGAAGAACAGTAAATCCGATCCAAAACATGCAACCATGGGTCTGTGTGGGCATAAAAAGTCACACAGTAGTAATAATGACTAGGCTACCATCATTGCCTGACTACAACACTGCTGCACAGTTGTATGCACTAGTATTAATGACTAGGTTACCATCATTGCCTGACTGCAATACTGCTGCACAGTTGTATGCCATTGTATGTGACAGTCATAACAAACATGTTTTAAGTACCTAGTTTGTGGCATGCACACATATGTCTGATATCTTGGTACACATGAACCACTGAAATGGCACAGGCCTGGTATTGTGTATTAGAGTCTGCACAAAGTCAACTTTCCACTAATGAAAATGCATTTGTATCAAATGATCATTGACAGAATTCAATGACCATCAGATGTGTTCCAAAATACGGAAACATAGGTGGCACTGACATGACTACACAGCCATTTAACAAAGTTCAACATGTGTCCATGCAGGAAGATAGATAAGTGAGGTTTCATATCCCATGAACGCACTGCTGTGGCAATTTTTACACATATGACACTACACATGTCTTTCCACACACATGGAACGTTCCAACCTTCATTAACTCATATGAGTACACCATCTCCTGCAACATAGATGCATGGGGAACCATATGGCACATGTGTAGCGGAGCATCATGAACCCTGAACCTAACAAGACACCACAGTGTGGACACGCATGCACTCACATTGCCAGGGGTAATGTGAAATAAACCCAGCTGTGATCCACTGCATCCTCTGAGTAGGATTTGTCAAGGGTATCACATGCATGACCATGTATTAGACATAGCCCATCATATCTATTGTGTTGTTGTTAAACATACATTTAGAAATCAGACATTACAATGTGGTAGACCCACAAATATGCGTTAGATCACATATGTACACTCCTAATACACATGGTAACATGTATGTGGACAAAGTCTAGTAATACATGCATATATGTAAACGGGATCAGTCATCGTAGGCATCACACACACGTACAATAATAATGGTAAAACATACCGATATTACCTTCAAAATATGAACGCACATGCACACAAAGGTAGCCATACCATACTGACTACATACATGCATAGGTCCTGTGGCATGGTATGTGAATCTGGGTGCACTGTCAGCCTTTCCAACAAAATCCACGCATTCCCGTTATTCATGAAAAATATTGACGCCTGGCCCCTGAGCATCAATCGCAAGTCCACAGGCCTTGCCAACCTTCATGGGAAGGAATATCAGTCATTACTGTCATGCGTCATTTTTTTTTTACGGAAATGGCAATACTGCGTACATTGCTAATCAGAAAATGACGGCTGGCCCCAGCACGTCTATCACAAGTCTTGAGGCCTTGTCAACTTCAATGGGAAAAAAATTGATGCATGACCGTCATGCATCAAAAAAATTATGCATATCAGAAAACGTGACGCACACGCCCAGGAAGTGATGAAACAGGACTTCATGGCTGGATACATGGTACAATAATTTCACTTTCACTTCACAGTTTTTTTTCAGTGATTGTGTCAGGGTGTGTGACGCTGGTGCTGGTGGAGGGTGTTTTTGGAGAGTTTTATGCTGTGTCCTGTTGCTGTTGTATGCTTTTTGTCTTTCTCCTCAGTCTTTTGTAGTGCCTTTGACCTGTATTTGTTATTGTATTGTGGAGTGTTTGTCTAGGTGTACCATAGTTTGTTGGGGTATTTTGGGTTAGGTGGGGTACTAAAGTATAGTTTCTTGGGGGCTCTTACATTGGCAGTTAGCTTATACTGCATAATGTCTGGGAAAGGGAGAACAATGAGAGATGATAGCAGATGAAATGAGTGTTCATCTGGCTGGTACAGCATAACCTTCCCATGATGCTAATTTTGGGTGGCAGCATAATACAGGGCTACTCCACAGAGGTACAGAAGCTGCGGTGGGGTAAGGTACTCCACCACCTATGCAGAATATATGGAGTTTTGCACATTGACAACCAGTTAAAACACCGCTGGGCTGACCTCATAACACGGGAACAAGATCTACTGGATCACCTGGGAATTCAGATTGGTGGACCCGTTGGTAAGTACCCCACCTGCATATTATCCTTATTTGAATGTGCCTGACAGATGTATATAAGGTTGAGTGCAGTATGTTTTGTGAAGGGTCAGGACAGGTTGTTTTGGGCCTGATTTATGAGCCCCTAGTGCCAACTTAGGGCTTCCATTGTGAAATTCATAATTGACACTAAGGCAGCACTGAAGTGGTATTTTCCTCGCGCCCAATTAATAAAGTGGTGTGATGCATGCATAGAGCAAATTTGTTGAGCCTTGCACAACATGATGGCTCCGCCTGGCATAATGTATGGAAGCGGGCCTACCCCGTAAAGTTGGCAAAATAAATGGGACAGGAAATTCCTAATATATCCTTGCACCATTTTTTCCCCATTGTGAATGCCTGCTCATAGCAGGTGTTAAAAGAGGGCATACCATTATATGTGATGGGCCCCTATGTACTCTTCAGGAGTTGTGCCAAAATTCTGGTTCTACTCCTGCTGAGTACATCATTTGTGTCTAATAAAATAACGGAATTGCCAACTACCCTGCGCCATGGTGTGCAGTATATTTTATACGGCGCACACATGGTGGAGGAGAGGGAGGTGCTAAGGGATGCAAGGACAGTTGTGATGCACTAGGTGCAGCACCACTTTCCTTAAATCTGCCCCTTTATGTATTGGCCAACAGCATTTATGGGAGCTTAGCTATGTGCAGGGTCCAGATTACTTGCACATTCTTCTTTGTGTACATTGTGTATCACATTCACCCCATTATGTTTCTATTATCCGACACACATGTGCTTCATTTTTACCACAGACATGCCCTGTTTAACAGACAGTATGGGGCAGGCCTGAATCTGTGCCAGCACTAGCATATCACACAGAAGCCTGCACTAACGCAGGCATACCTGGACCACAGTGCAAGTGTATCTGTGTTGAGGGGAGTGTATATGCACAGGTTGGTATCCATTACTAGACATAAATGGTCTACTATTTCGACAATGGCTTCCCACATAATATTGGCAAGACATCTGTCATGTTATTCAGTTAACGTGCAAGGAAGGACAACTACTTGAACATATGGAAACTACCATTGCATTTTAGCTCTAGATTGTGTGTCTTCAAATGGCGCACACATATTAGAAACAAGAAACAAGAATGTATCAATGCATTCCTCAACACTTTGTTATGCTCACACCCTGGACAGTTATTTGTCTTTTGGCGCTGATAATGAGTAGGATCTCTTCAATATCTGGGGCAGGGTCAAACGCAATGAATGTGACAATGGGACGGCCACTGCAACAACCATTTCATGCTCCTCTGATGCAGAATACTGTGTCATGCTGCCCCATATTGACATGGAGGTGTAAAGTAACAAAATAGCTGCATTACAAATCCATGTACATGCTGCCCCATATGGTCATGGAGGTGTAACACAACAAAACAGCTGCATTACAAATCCATGTGCATGTGGTGCAGTGAAATGCACTACAGGAGCATCAGGGAAAGTGTTCTGGCCTACAACTGAGTTGACTTGCTTACTCAGCTTAACAAGTTGAATGTGAAACCACTGTCCATGTACAGAAATGTTCAAAACTCACTAAGTTATGTTTTCCTGTCATGTATTGCAGGTGGGCCTCCATCATTCACCAGTGGAGAAGTGTCCCGATTTGAAGACTCCGATGCAGCCAGTAAGTGTCACCTTGTGCATCATGAGTGTCATTCCAGGATTTTGTGTGAAAGGGTCTGATGTGTGCAATACAATTATGAATTATGAAATGTATTTTGTGACCATTGAGATTACGTCATCTGAGTTAGGATATGGACATCATGGCTGATGCTATGTTGAGTATGGAGAATGAGATGATTGCTGTACAAGTGCCAACGTGTGCTGCTATGGAATTTGTGGCTATTAGGAAAAGGAAGGCATGCCCACATATATATTGATGTCAATCATGATATGTGTCTGAGCTGTTGTTTATCTGATTAGCATGCCTATTGCCAACATATTTGTCACATCACTTTGTACAGCACTATGTGCCAGATATAGCTTTCAGTTACTCAGGAAACGTTACAGATGATGTACGTGTGTTGAGATCTCTAGGGGGCTTATGTAGGAGACACTTGCACCACCAGTGCCTCACTACTCTTCACTTTTCAAGTGAGGAAGTGGTAGTGCAAGGAACCTTCTTGTGCTGGCCAAGAGTAAATTGAGCACACAATGAGAATACAACTCTGCTCCAGATGGATATGGGACATGTCTTCGGATTGTAGCAAGCTAGATGTGTGCAGAATTAACAACATGGTCTACCCATCATGATATTTGTGAGTGATCTTGGTCACATCACATTTGCATAGAATGTGAATGCTGAGTGTGTACCTGGTACTTGGGAGATGTCTGACATATATGTGCACAAGAAGTTCAATAAATAGGAGTACTGTAGCTGCACTCAGTGCAGTGCCAATCTTACTGTGCACCTTAGGGCACCCATACAGCCACCATATGTGTGCCGCATTACACAATTTGAACACCATAGCACATGGAAGGGGCCAATAGGTACAAAATCTGTAGACAGCATAGATGTACTGTTCAGGCTTTGGGCAAACTATAGGGGCACTAAGCCTGAACTGTACATGTGGGTCCACTGTGAGCAATGATATGCCCCCCTGTAACGTGTGATCTGAGCAGGTGTTAAACCAAGGACACATAAATGATGCTCTGCTAAACCTTAGAATTGCCAGTGGGATGTTTCCTGTCCCCTATCAGATGACCCCCACCTTGCATCAATGAAGACTGGTCAAGGCTTGATATGGCACCAGGGTCGTCAAAGTGGTGGATTGAATACATTGTGCTGATTTTTGACAATGGCACAGGGATATGGGACTTGTTGGGCCACTTGATCCTCACTAGTATGATGACACAAATGTTTCACAAGGATGCAGTAGTCCACTTGCCTCTGGGCCCTGATGGACAACAATGGATATCCGTTAACCCAGTGACATGTACATGATACCGTAGATGGCCAGTAGGAAGTTAGTATAGATTTGGAGTTTCTGAGTGTTGTGGAATGTGTGGTGGACAGCATGTGTCATAGGAGGAGGCTGTGTACATTGCATTTCTGTTCTACCTCCACCCAATGCTGTATTTAATGCCATGTTCTTTTCATGTTTCAACTGCTAATATGGCACCAGACTAGAAACATGCATTTGAGAAGAGGGCTGACAGATACAGACACATCATGGAGATACAGTACGGGTGCCAAAGGATGGCCAAGAAATATAGGAGAGAGAAATCCACTGGGGCTTGGCTTGCCTTTATCCGTGGTAGACCTCCGCTACAGCTAGTGGACCCTCCGGGGCTTACCTACTCTACCATGAAGAATGCCCTACTCACTAGGTATGGTCTCACTCCACAACATTATAGTGAGAAGTTCATGTATTACAAGATGGGGGATTCTCAAACTTGGTTACAATGTGTTGATTCTTTTTGCAGAGCACTGGATGGTTGGGTGAAGGGCAGTAAGGTACCAGATTATGAGGTGCTCTATAATTTGATTGCATGGGAGCACTTGTATAGTCTTTGTTTTCAAGAGCTGCCCCAGCACCAAAGTGACAGCTACCTGACTGACCTCAGGAAGCTTGCCCAGGAAGTAATGAACTTGTAGACCCCCAGGTACCCTTTCAGGGTCCCAAATGTGAATAGCCTCAAACCTCACTTTGAGAGGTCTGAACTGACTATGCTCTTTGCAAAAGATGATGGGGTGGATAAGGAAAGTGAGCCTCATCCTGACTTCCTGTTTGCCCAGGGGAAGGATTGGTCTGTGGAGGGTGAATACGCCTTCCCAACACTGACCCCTGAAGAATGAAGGGACTTTCGCCAGTTGCTGGGATAGTTTGCCTTCTTCTTTTCCTTGACCCAGAGCCACTCAACTGTGTACCCATGATGTGGACACTGGGGACAGTCCACTTATGAAACACATGATTTATAGGGTGACTGACAAGGTCAGAGCCAGCATCAAGGATGAGGTTTCCATGATGCTAGCATTAGGGGTAATTGAGTTCTCCAGCAGTCCTTGGGCTAGACCAGTGGTCTTGGTGCCAAAGGCCATGGCCCCTGGTGCCACCCCAGAACTTAGGTTCTGTGTGGACTACTGTGGACTCACCACTGTCACTAAGACTGACACGCACCCCTTTCCCAGAGCTGATGAGCACATGAATAGGCTACGAGCTGCCAAGTTCCTCAGGACGTTTGACTTAATGTCTGGTTACCTGCAGATCGCCTTAACAGATGGGGCAAAGGAGAGGTCAGCATTTTCAACACCAGAGAGGCACTACCAGTTCAGGATCCTGCACTTTGGGTTGAATAATGCCCCTGCCATCTTTCAGAGGTTGGTCAATCAGGTTTTGGCTCGGTGTAGGAGGCTGGCCTGGTTTGTAGTGGGTACCTATGGTACTTACACCTTATACCAGGTCCAGTTATCCCTTATTAGTGAAATGTAGGCAGTGTCTAGAAGCCAGTCTCTCTAGGGGGTAGCTGTAGCTGAGCAGCCAAGGCTTATCTAGGAGACATGCAAAGCTCATGCAATACCACTGTATTCACGCACTACTAGCACACATGAAAGAAAATACTCAGGGGGTCATTACAACCTTGGCGGTAAAAGCCGCTTACCGCTGTCAGAAGACCGCCAACATCCCGCCGCGGTAAACCGCCACGGTTATTCTGACCCACAACAGGCAAACCGCCAAAATACAGACATCCACAAAAGTCCGCCACACCAAAGGTCGGCGAGAAACTGGCGATGACCAAACCTCCACCGTCACGCCAACAGAAATACGCCCACACTATCACGACACACGAATCCACGCGGCGGTCTTTCAACCGCGGTATTCCATTGGCGGTACACACCGCCGCGCTCAAAATACACACACTCTTACTAAACACAGCCACATTGGACAATTCAAAATACACACACCTGAGACACATACACACACCACACCCACACACCCAATTAAATATAAAACACACACCCACATCACCCACAAACCTCCACTCCTAGAGAATTGGTACCACGCACAGAGAAATAGATATCCGAGCACCCAGACGCGCATATTACATTCACCCAGCAATATTACCACGCACTTCACACAACACACCAATACACATCACCACACTTAGCACCACACAATCCACCCCACACATCACCCACACCACCCCATGGCACCGCAAAGACACCCCAGGTTTTCTGAGGATGAACTCAGGGTCATGGTGGAGGAAATCGTACAGGTAGAGCCACAGCTCTTCGGAACACAGGTGCAGCACACCTCCATTGCCAGGAAGATGGAGCTATGGAGCAGAATAGTCGACAGGGTCAACGCTGTGGGACAGCACCCAAGAAATAGGGACGACATCAGGAAGCGGTGGAACGACCTACGGGGGAAGGTGCGTTCAATGGTATCCAGGCACAACATCGCGGTTCAGCGGACTGGCGGCGGTCCACCACCTCCTCCCCCAGAATTTACAACATGGGAGGAGCAGGTCTTGGCGATCCTGCATCCTGAGGGCCTCGCAGGAGTATCTGGAGGAATGGACTCTGGTAAGTCTCATCTTCACTACTTCATCCCCCCCACCCCACCAGCATGCCAACTCATACCCCCACCCACACCCTCAACCCCATCACACCTACTCCTTGCAAATGTCTCACCATCACAACCCACCCATCCCAACCCCAAGCCCTGCATGGGACCACAAAGCATGGACACCCATCACCAAAGCATGCCCACTGCACATCCCCATCCCCCCCCCAAACCACTGTCACAAAAGCCCCCACACAGGAATGCAAGCACTGGGGGACACGGGCACCCACCCATTGCACGCTATGCCACACACAGATGCCATAACCATCCCTTTATACCCCTGCAGGACCCGAAGGCCACGTCACCGCGCAGGAGGGTCCACAAATGTCCACTCCAACCCCAGAAGAGGCCCACAGTGATGACAGTACCTCTGTCGACCTGGATCTAGATGACCAGCCCGGCCCATCGGGGACCTCGGGACAGTCGGTTCCCCTCAGACAGCCACAGGCCACAGCAGACCTTGCCCCCTCTGGGAACACCAGCACAGCACCCACCCAGCGGGCCCATACCTCTGTCCCCAGGACACGTCAATCAGCGGTGTGTCCACCACTACAAGGCACCCAGGTTAACCCACCACCCCAACAACAACAGGGACCTGGGGGCAGTGGTAGTGGGCACACGGTCAAGGGGACAGAAGCCCAGGGAAACAGGGGAACTGGGAGGGCTGTAGTGCGACAGGGGGGGGACAGGCCCAGGGAACCCACTCTCCACGAGGCCCTCTCCTCCATCATGGGAGCCTACCATCATTCCCAGGAGACGATGGCGACGGTACTGGCCAGGTTTCAGGAGATCCAGCTCCTGCAGGAGGAACAGTATTTGAGGTTCAGGGAGGAACTACGAACCATCAGTTCCGCCCTGGGCACCATTGTAGGGGCTCTGAATCTGGTAGTCACCACATTGCGGGACACTGTGGCACCACAAAGGGCCCCTGACACTAGCATGGACCAAGAACTGCCTACCACCTCTGCCGGCGCTAGTGGACAGGAGGCCCCGCCACAGGACCAACAGGCCACCAGCACCCCACCCCCTGCAGAAGGAGAACCACCCCGCAAGCGGGCCCTGAGATCCAGGAAGAAGACAGAGTAAGATGCCAAGACCCCCGCCAGGAAAGGATACCTCCCTGATTGTCATCCCACTGTCCCACATTGTCACCCTGTACATCCTTAAACTGCCCCTGCTCCACTTTCCACAGGCATTTGGACAATGCACCTGTGATGCAAATAGTCTGGACTCTGCCATGGACAATCCTCCACCATCACCCCTCACCGATTTGCAACCACCCACCAATATAGAGCACTGTAATAAACACAGTTATTGCACAAAACAATCAGGAGTCTGGCTGTGATTTTGAACAAATGTATTAGACATTAACATGCCAAAATGCTTATTTACATTGTGATGCCAACATACCAATGTCACACAGCTGTAGTTCATGGGGAAACAAAGCAGATGTCACGCAGTGGGGCCCACATCTCTGAAATCGGAAGGGAAAGTCACAACTCAGTTACCATACACTGGGGGAAAAGGACAGACAGTATAGAGGTAGTAGTGTTTAAGTAAATGTAATATGCCGGTGTGTATTCTTACCTGGGTGTCATTGGAAATACTGCTGTATTACTGTGTTCCTGTTGTCTATGTCGTCTTCTTCGGCTTCCTCGTCTTCACTCTCCACAGGCTCCACAGCTGCTACAACACCACCATCTGGACCATCCTCCTGCAGAAAAGGCACCTGTCGTCGCAAAGCCAGGTTGTGAAGCAAACAGAAGGCCATGATGATCTGACACACCTTCTTTGGTGAGTAGAATAGGGATCCACCTGTCATATGGAGGCACCTGAACCTGGCCTTCAGGAGCCCGAAGGTCCGCTCGATCACCCTCCTAGTTCTCCCATGGGCCTCATTGTAGCGTTCCTCTGCCCTTGTCCTGGGATTCCTCACTGGGGTCAGTAGCCATGACAGGTTGGGGTAACCAGAGTCACCAATTAGCCACACACGTTGCCTCTGGAGTTGACCTATCACGTAAGTGATGCTGCTATTCCGCATGATGTACGCATCATGCACTGAGCCAGGGAACTTGGCATTAACATGGGAGATGTACTCGTCTGCCAAACATACTATCTGCACATTCATCGAATAATAACTCTTCCTGTTTCCGTACACCTGTTCACTCTTGTGGGGGGGAACCAAAGCCACATGTGTCCCATCAATGGCACCTATGATGTTGGGGATATGTCCAAGGGCATAGAAATCACCCTTCACTGTAGGCAAATCCCCCACCTCAGGGAAAACGATGTAGCTGCCCATGTGTTTCAGCAGGGCAGACAACACTCTGGACAACATCTTGGAAAACATAGGCTGGGACATCCCTGATGCTATGGCCACTGTTGTTTGAAATGACCCACTTGCAAGGAAATGGAGCACTGACAGCACCTGCACTAGAGGGGGGATCCCTGTGGGTTGGCGGATTGGTGACATCTGGTCTGGCTCCAGCTGGGCACACAGTTCATGAATAGTGGCTCGGTCAAGCCTGTATGTCAGTATGACATGTCTTTCCTCCATTGTCGACAGGTCCACCAGCGGTCTGTACACAGGAAGATTCCGCCATCTCCTCGCATGTCCCAGCGGACGGTGCTTATGAAGGACAACAGCGAGCACAGAGTCAATCAACCCACAGGTACGTAACCACAGCTTGCACATAACACGATTCTCACTCCATTGAATGCTTTGTATGAGTGTTGATGCAAGGCCTAGGTATGTGTGACGCAGTAAAAAGTAAGCCATGTGGGCCCCTGACATGGTGGCTGCCTGACCTGTGAAGTGCGACAATGGGATGTGAGGTAAATGCGCTGGCGTGGCACACTGTGGCGGTAGGCGGTCGAAGACCGCGGCGCAAAGCAGCATTGGTTAACATTGAACCCTATGGGTTTCGTGAGCCAATGACGATGTGCGCCGGCGATCGCGGTACGCACTGCCGCGGTACGCACTGCCGCGGGCGTGACCGCCATTTTCTATCTGCTTAATCACTTGATACCTGATCTTCGACAGGAGAGGACCTACACTGCAAGTGCTGCTGTGACCTTGGTCTGGAAGAGACAATGGCTCATGCGACTGGGGAAAGGGCCCCTGCCTTCACAGCTCAGGAGTTGGAGAAACTTGTGGATGGGGTCCTCCCCCAGTATGCGCTACTCTACGGTCCTCCAGACCAACAGGTTAGTACTGAGGGAGCATGCTTTATGGGCAATGCCTGTGTTGAGTGGGGTGGATGAAAGATGGTGGGGAGGGGAGCGATTGAGGCATGCATCAAACGACGGTGAGAGCATGTGCCACATGGCAAGGGTAGGGATGGGGGGCCACTCACATTGAATATGCAGAAGGTGATGACTATTTTTCTCCCCCTGTACATTTCACATAGGTCAGCGCCCACCAGAAGATCGATATTTGTTATGCCATCGCCAAGGACGTCCGGACCCTGGGGGTCCACCACAGATGGGGCACCCACTGCCGGAAGAGATGGGAGGACATCCGCCGCTGGAGCAGGAAGACGGCGGATGCTCAGCTGGGGATGGCCTCCCAACGTGGGAGGGGTGCCAGTCGGACTTTGACCCCCCTGATGTCCCAGATCCTGGCGGTGGCCTACCCCGATTTGGATGGGCGCGTGAGGACATCACAGCAGACACAAGGGGTGAGTACACTCTCATTCTGTTGACTTTGCGTGCAGTGGAGGTGTCTGGGTGGGGGAGGAGGGCTGTGGGTATCCCTAGGCCAGGGCGATTTCTGTAGGCTAGGCCCCTCCATAAGGCATGGCCCTGTGCCCCCGCCCCCCACCTCTGTAGGGTGCCTAGTACAGCTATTCATGGCCCTGTGTCATCTATGTGTGCAGATGTCGTCCATAGGCTTGTAGGCCATGTCCCACCGATTGAATATTCGACCCCAAGTGCGCAGCGTAGTGCAGGGGGCTTCTGTGTCTGTCCCGTCCGCCAACGGTGTCGCCAATGCATGCACTCAACATGTCTTTATTTTCTCCCCCCCCCTCCTTTTTTGTGGTCTTCTTGTTCATGTGTGCATTAGCATCATCAGGCGGAGGAGAAGTGGCATCGGAGCACGAGGGAGCTGCATCCCACATGGCCATGGAGGGCCATGCAACGGACTCCGAATTCACCAGTGGGACAGAGGGTGAGGGGAGCTCCACAGCGGGGACTCGGGCAGACATCAGTGACACCGACTCGTCCTCTGAAGGGAGCTCCCTTGTGGAGGCAGCAACATCTGTGCCCCCCGCAACAACAGGTACAGCCGCCACCCACCGCACCAGCACCGCCCTCCCAGCAGCCCCTCAGCGTTTTCCCGTGCCCGCTTACCCAGGAAGTTGGGCATCTCCTTTGCCCCAGGCACCTCAGGCCCTGCCCCAGTCACCCCTGCTGCCCTCAGTGAGGAGGTCTTTGACCTCCTGAGGACGCTCACTGTTGGGCAGTCTACCATTTTGAATGCCATCCAGAGTGTAGAAAGGGAGGTGCACCAGAGTAATGCATACCTGGAGGGCATTCATTCTGGTCAGGCTGCCCTTCAGCGATCGTTCCAGACTCTGGCCTCAGCACTGATGGCAGCCATTGTCCCTGTCTCTAGCCTCCCCCTCCAACTTCATCCACCCATACCCTATCACCTGTACCTCTGCCTATCCCAGGGACACCATCAGACCAGCCTGCACACACCTCAACACCCAAGGGAAGCTCAGGCAAAAATAAGCACCACACATCACACAGGCATTCACCCAAGCAACATCCACATACAGACATTCCAACACCCACTGCCTCCACTGTGTCCCCCTCCTCCTCGTCTCCCTCCTCCCTCCCTGTCACGTCTCCACTCACACCTGCATGCACAACATCTTCAACCACTACGTCCCTCAGCAGCACACACACCAAAACCCCCGCACACGTGCAGTCACCACCCCCACTGCCATTTACACATCCCCTGTGTCCTCTCCCAGTGTGTCTTTGACCCCCTCTTCCAAGATATACAAACGCAGGCAGCCACCCACCCAACAGCCATCCACCTGACGACAGCCTCCAGCCCAAGCACCTGCACCCAAAGACACCAAACTTACAACTCCTACAACCACAATCTCTTCCTCCACTCCCATACCCACTACACCTACCCGTCCCACTGCTCCTAAAACGCTTTTCCTGTCCAAACTCAACCTCTTTCCCCCAACTCCCCCACCCCGTCCATGTCATAGGACTACAGTCAGCACCTCAGCCACGACAAAACCGGCCCCTGTCATCACAGTCTGCCATGGACTGTGGAGTGCCCCACCCTCCAGGGCAGCCAGTTCAGTACGAAGCCAAGGCACGGGCAGCCCACCCCCGGAGAAACATCCCAAGATAGGCAGTGGCCGGCGCGAGAGGGTGAAAACACCAGGGACTAAAACCCCTACCATGGCTCCGGTAGGAAGTGTGGAGATAGCTGGCACACCCCCCAAGGTGGGGAAGGGCCACAGGCGATCAGGGAAGGCTGGGAAGGGCAGCACGCCCGACATCACCGCCATCAGCCCAGGAGGGCACCGCCAGCCCCATCCCAGGTGGGCAGGTGGCCACCAACAGGCCCGGCACAGCTGCCCAGAAGGGCCCCGCCAGCCATAGGACAGATGGGCAGGAGGGCCCGCCAGCCACAGGACAGGTGGCAAATGACCTCCCCGCCATGGCCGGATCCGCTGCGCTGGGCCCTTCATCTCAAGCACCGCTGAACTGGGCACCGCCGTCTCAAGCACCGCTGCACTGGGCACTGCCGTCTCAAGCACCGCTGCACTGGGCAGCGCCGTCTCAAGTACCGCTGCACTGAGCCCTTCATCCCAAGCACCGCTGAACTGGGCCCTTCATCTCAAGCACCGCTGAACTGGGCCCTTCATCTCAAGCACAGCTGAACTGGGCACCGCCGTCTCAAGCACCGCTGCACTGGGCACTGTCGTCTCAAGCACCGCTGAACTGGGCACCGCCGTCTCAAGCACCACTGCACTGGGCCCTTCATCTCAAGTACCGCTGGCCCATGAGTGGCAGGGGTTGGCCCGCATCTGTGTCGGGCAGGGCTGCACGAAGCACTCTGGGCACCAGGCCCCCTCCAGAACCAGTGGAGACTGTTATCCACTTGTGAGACTGTGGCTTTGCACTCCCCAGGATGTAACAGTGGGCAGCCCACCCACTGTCTGGACTTGTGAGACTGTGGCTTTGCACTCCCCAGGATGTAACAGTGGGCAGCCCACCCACTGTCTGGACTTGTGAGACTGTGGCTTTGCACTCCCCAGGATGTAACAGTGGGCAGCCCACCCACTGTCTGGACTTGTGAGACTGTGGCTTTGCACTCCCCAGGATTGAACAGTGGGCATGGAGGCCCCTCGTGGATCTGGCGTCGTACACTCATCTGGCTGAGGGGCCCCCCCTTCCCTTCCCCCTGAGGTGCCTGTAGTTTTGCTATCTGATGCCCCTGCAGTGTTCTCTCCGTTGGAGTCCGGTATCCTGTGTGGGCTTTGCCCATGTAATTTGGGCCCAGTGGTCCACGAACAATGCCTGCTACAATACTTGGACTAGTACATTTATGTATATAAGAGTTTTTGATGTGTATATATATTTTTTTGGCAGTAATACAATATATTCCAATGTTTAGAATCATTTCCTTTTGTATTTGCATTCTTCCGGGGGGTTTGGGGGGTGTCACTCTGATGTGTTGCTATGCATTGATGTGTGTGTTGTAGTGGGTGAGGGTGGGTGTGTCGCGTGTGTGTGTACCCGTAATAATTTCCCCTCCCCTGTGTCGTAGGTGCAGTACTCACCGTTGTCTTCTGCGCCCGCGTTCGTGCTCCTGGTAGAGGAGCAGGAACACTATCGCTTGGAGTATGTGGAGTTCGGGTTCCATGCTGTCCTGATTCCTCGTGGGCTGTATGGAGGTGAGCGTTTTCCCTTCGAAATGGCTGTTTCCGCTGTGTTTTTATCGGCGGGGCTACCGCCCCGGAAAAGGTGGCGGATTGGTAAGTTGTGATACAGTGGGCGGTACATTGTCTCCTGTCTGTCTGTTGGCGTTGACCGCCGCGCTGTTTGTTTGTACCGCCGTGGCGGGCGGTGTGTTGATGTGGCGGTCGCTGTTGGCGGTTTCCGCCAGGGTCGGAATTCCATTTTTTTTCCCGCCAGCCTGTTTGCGGTTTGCCCGCCGCTTTAACACCGACCGCCAGGGTTAGAATGACCACCTCAGTGTTACAACAATAAAGGTACTTTATTTTGGTGGCACAAATGCCAAAATTACCATAGAGACTATACCCCCTTAGGAGGTAAGTAATACACAAATTATATACACTAGTATGCAAAAACAGGTGTAAAAACAGTTAGAAAGCAGTGCAAATAGTGCAAATCACAATAGTTAGAAATGGGCCTGGGAGTACACAAACCATATACTAAGAAAGTGGAATGCGAACGTTGGTTTCTGCCTAGGCAAGTGTAGCGTGTAGAGGGGCTCTGGGAGTATTAGAAAACACCAAAGATAAGTAATAGAACCCACCCCATAGCCCAGGAAAGCAGGAGTAAATCACAGTAACTTTCCTAGAACACACAAGAACATGAGAAAGAAGATAATGCAAGAACCAGAAGAAACTGCAAGACACCAACAGTGGATTTCTGGACCTGAAGACCTATGGCAGAAGGGGACCAAGTCCAAGAAGCACAGAACAGTCCAGGGAGAACAGGAAACCCTGCTAACCTGGATGATGGTGCAAAAGAAGAACCACCGGTGAAGAACAACAGTCAGTAATGTACCCAAGAAGACGAATGTGAGTTCCTGGTTCGTGCAGATGATGGAAGATTGCAGCCTGGTTTGCGTCGCTGGATTCCGCCAATAAGCCTTGGCACATGCAAAGCTCGTGGTCAGCGTAAATAGCGCTGCTTTAGACCAGGTGGGACCTGGTGAACGCTACCCAGGGGGGGAATCAAAGGAGGCTCTCAGCAATTCAGAGAGCCCACAGAAGACCAGGCAACACCCACAGGAATCCCACAGCACGGCGACAAAGAAGGTGCAAACGGAGGCCCACGCAGCACTACAACAAAGGATTCCACGCTGCCAGAGAACCACTCAGGAAGCTATCCATTGCAGGATAGTGTGCTGGGGCCGGAGCTGCACAGTGCACGAAGAACTTCATGGAAAGGTGCCAACAAGCCTTGGAAACTGGAAAACACGTGGCGCATGGGGGTACTGTTTTGGGTGGGGAGGCAAGCTCTCACCTCCATCAAAGTTGGACACTAGGATGTCTGGAGCATCTGGACCACTTCAGTCCACCACCTGTGATGCAGGATCCACACAACTCATCAAGAGAGGGGAGCCATCCCGCCAGTCGCCAATGCAAAGAGATGCCTGGTGAAGCAGGGGAGTGACTCCTTCACTCCAAGGGAGATTCCTTTGTTGTTCTGGTGCAGGCTGAAGACAGGCTGTCCTCTGAGGATTCACAACTGGGAAACAGTTGCAGTTGCTTGCAGGAGCTGAAGATACAAGTGGTAGAAGTCGTCTTTGCTTCTTTGTTGTAGTTTGTAGAGTTCCTGGAGGGTCCAGATGCAGTTTCTTCAGAGAGAAGGTGAAGTAAAGGATGCAGAGGATTCCTGCTGGAGTCTTGCAATCTGAATATGCAGAATCACCTACGAGAGAGACCCTAAATAGCCCTGAAAGGTGGATTTTTTCAGCTACACTTGTAAGCACCTATCAGGGTAGGGCTCTGATGTCACCTGTTGACACTGGCCCCTCAGATGTTCCCAGAGTTCCCTGCCAAATTTGAATCTAAGATAGCAAAACCCAGGGACCCTCTGAAGGAGCTCTGAGCACCACCCCCTGGGTGGTGATGGGTAGGGGATTGGTCACTCCCCTTTCCTTTGTCCAGTTTCGTGCCAGATTAGGGACTGGGGGACCCTGAACCAGGGAAGGGTGGATTATGCAAGGAGGGCACCAAATGTGCCCTTCAAAGCATTTCCAGTGGTTTGCTGAGGCTACCCCTCCCAAGCCTTTAACACCTACTTTCAAATGGAAATCCTTTGTTCTGCCTTCCAGGGCTTGAGCTGCTCAAGCAATAGGAGGGCAGAATCCTGTATGTGAGGTGGCAGCAGCTGGGGCTGCCTGGAAAACCTCAGAATGCTGGAATGGCAATACTGGGGGCCCTCTAAGGAGCCCCCAGAGTGCATGGAATCATACAACCAATGGTCGCAAAAGCCTTTGGGTATGATTCCAACATGTTTGATACAGGACATGCCTATGTTCGGAGTTAACATTATCTAGCTGGACATAGGTAGTGACCTATGTCCAGTACACATGTAAAATGGCGTCTTGTCACTCACAAAGTCTGGGGAAATGGTCCTGGAGGTCGTGACGGCACCTCTGCTAGTGCAGGGGTGCTCTCACACACAGGTACTCTGCACCCTCCCCTCAGGGCAGGAGGGCCTGCTATAGGGGTGACTTATAAGTGACCTGGTGCAGTGTAAATGGCAGTGAAGGGGTGCATGCACTTTTTCCACATAGACTGCAATGGCAGTCCTGTAGTCCCTATAGCAGGCAAAAGATATGATGCAGCCCATAGGGACCCCCTGGAAACCAAATGCCATGGGTAACTAGGTACCATATGCTAGGGACTTATAAAGGGGCACCAGTATGCCAACTGTGGGTGAAATACTGAGTTACCAATATGCAACAACCATGATTTAAAATAGAAAGCATAACTACTGGGGTCCTCATTAGCAGGATCTCAGTAGACACAGTCAAACACACTGACAAACAGGCCAACACTGGTGGGAACCAAGCTAGAAAGAGGCTACTTTCCTACACTGGGATGGAGGATTTCAGAGCAGTCTACCTAGATAAATAAGGCAGGGATCTCTGGTTTACCTGGGACACCAGGTTGGGAGTGGCCAAGCGGCACCCCTGCAATCCACAATCAACACTATTCTGGCTTTGGAACCACCCCAAGACCCAGAAAGAGTTAACAACCTTCCTGGGTCTCACCGGTTACTACTGGAGGTTTGTCAAGGGGTATGGCACCATTGTTAACCCCTTGATAGAGCTGACCAAGAAAATGATCTGTACTGAGACTTGCAGACTGCTTTTGATGCCCTGAAGGCAGGCATATGCAATGCATCCTTGCTGAAGGCACCCGACTTCTCCAAGGAATTCATTGTGTAGACTGATGCTTCAGAGCATGGTGTGGAGGCAGCTCTAGCACAGTTAAACTAAGAGGGCCTTGATCAACATGTAGCCTTCATTATGTAGGAGATTACTTCCCCAGGAACAGAGGTAGAGTGCAATTGAGAGAGAAGCCTTTGCTGTCGTCTGGGCACTAAATAAGCTAAGACATTACTTGTTTGGGACTCACTTCCAGGTTCAGAAAGATCACAAGCCCTTCAGATGATTAATGCCGAAGAGGGGTGAGAACCCAAAACTGGTAAGGTGGTCTATCTCCCGAGAGGGAATAGACTTAATGGTGGAACACCGCCCTGGTACAGAACACGCCAATGCTGATGATCTGTCCCGATTCTTCTGCCTTAGTGATGCGAACTCCCATGATGTTGGGTAGTTCTCCTAACTTTCAGCTTGGGGGGACACGATTTAGACATGGCATGCATGGTGTGGTTTCCCCTGTCTTTTTGCCTCTGCTTCCTGTGTTTTTGAATGTGTGCTTGGCTTTGTTTTAAATATGTGCTCAAACTTATAAAATTGTAATAGTGCATCATATTTATTCAAATGTGCCAGCAACAAGTATACATTTTCAATCGATGTAACATGAATATTATTGGATTACATTCATGTTAAGATAATAATGTGCCTAATGAAATGAATGTTTTATTTGAATTGTAAACATGCGTTTCATTACTTGTGTTAGCTTAATCGAGGCCTGATTCAATTTTGTGACTGTTCGGGAATTGCAATGTTATTCTGCTTAACGTGAACTTTCTTTTAGACTTTTTTCTCATGAGAAGCTAGTTGGTAATAGAATAATGTATTGTTTGAACATAGAGAGATGTGCAGTTTTGTTTTTGAAAATGAGAACATCCTGGACTATGGACTAAAAGTTAGAACATTTGTTGCAACTTTGCGTGGGACCAGATGGAGAGAAGGTGTTCTCAGGACATACATGGAAAAAGATGGCAGTGTAGCTTTTGGAGTTGTGCGATAAATGTTTATTGGATGGTAACCCCTTCAATGTAATGTGGACTGACTACTTTGATGATTCAGATAAATGTGGCCCTTTGATTAACATTTGTTTTGGGGTCAGTTCCCAAGAGACTCCCCTCTGAGCTGATTGCTGATTAAGAATTCTGTATGCTGAGGCCCTTCAAGAGGTATAATCCTCTCTGCCTTTGTCCTTTGAAATGTCTGCTAGATCTTAGATTTTTCCCTTGTGCCCTGTCAGAAAACTCCTGACCAAGCTTCTGACATCCTGATGCTTTCCTTTTTTACCTATCTTGTGCCCACCTTACTTAGTTATTTGATGTCTGAGCTTACCTTTTTTCAAATACATTTTGTCCTTTTCGATCTTTTTAACTTTTGGCCGCATATGTTTGTCCCCACACATATATTGCCGTGTAGGCTCTCATTATGCTAATGAGACTATTGCATTTCGGCGGCAGAATCACATGCACTGAACCCACTACAGGTGACACCTGTCGTCTCAAACCGGGTTTTGCTCCAGCTAACTAGCAGTGCCTCATCTCCACCCAAGAGGAGCAGGGATAATTGGGCAGCCAAGCGCATGACACAATTGATTCCTCAGGGAAATCATGGTCACTCCGGTCACAGCCGTTTCTCTCAGTTACATTAGACTCACATATACAAGAACAATCAGATGCAGAATAGAATTAAATAAGATTTTATTGAAGCAACTGCAGCTTAGATAATAAAGCATGTACTGCAATAACTAGGATGATAAAGCATGACAGGATTAAAATTGTGACAAGGAAAGTAAAGCATAAAAATAACACTACCATATTGTCACTATAATCATTAGAATAATTCCTATCTAGGCCATATTAGAGCACAGCATGATGCGCTCTAGTTCTGCTAGCATGTTAAGCTCTAGTTCTGCCCTTCAGGTCCCCTGGGAAGACATCATCCCTCATACCTGAGCAAGAGGTCTATAGTCTACATAAGCAGCTGCAGCAAAGCACTCAGCAATCAGCATACAGTAGTGGTCATCTGGCTGGAATCTCCCTCTAACCTACAAGGGTCAAAGTAGTGTTTTTATAATAAAACAGCTGATGTTCCAAGAAAGGATTCCTACATAGGAGAGTGTATGTTTCTATGAACACTAGAGACAAAGTGTTACCATGTTTGCCTGCAACCTATCTTACTGCAGCATTGAGAAATGCACAGAGTGAAATAAATGTCTTGTTTAAGAATGCAGTGCTGGCCTAGGCAAAGAACAGCTAGATAGAGAAAATAAAACAAGACCGCAAATGTGGCTATTGTTAAAATAATAAAATGAAGCTGAAAAAAATATGTCTAGGTTAAAGTGCACAGCAACGGGCCTAGTTTGCTAAAATAAAGTGTATAAAGCTATGACTAAAATGGCTACACAACAGTATCTCCCTAATTTGGTTAGCAGTAGGGTTTACCCTCAAAGCTCAGCTACTTGACTTTGTAACTTGAAACTGAACTAATGCTATTTAGAAATGAGCAACGTTTATTTTCTAATTCAAAGATTTTGTTGCTTATGTTCTGTATGAGCTTAATTAAGAGCCTTATAATTCTGATGTTATTTAGTTTGCATTTATTTTTCCACCTTAGTCAACCCTTTGTGATTCTTTATTTCTATCATCTTGTCCTTAGAATAGTCTATATTACTTTGAGGTTGAGTTTGTAATAAATCCCTTAAACTGATTTAGGACTGGTATATATGGCCACATTCTTCATACTGTGACATGTATTTGGTTTGAATTTGAAATTGTGTAATGGCTCTACCACACCCTTCACTGGGCCCAAAGATCCATAGACATCAGTGAGCATTTCATTCCTGCGGCGGATGAAAAGTGCTCCACCAGCTCTGGTACCAGAGGATGGTTTGACCCAAAAGGGGATTAATCTTTTTGACCAGAGTTAGACCTAGCATCCTTTGTATGGTATCACCTGTCTTTTTGCCTCTGCTTCCTGTGTTTTTGACTGTGTGCTGGACTTTGTTTTTGCTGGTTTTTGGTTCTCTGGACACTTTGCCTCTGCTGACGTGCTAAAGTGCTTCCTGTGTAAATGGTGAGTATGATTGGTTATTGCTTATCTGCATATTTGATTTACTAGTAAGTCCCAAGTAAAGTGCACTGGAGGGCCTATAAATCAAATGCTACTAGTGGGCCTGCAGCACTGATTGTGCCACCCACATGAGTAGCCCTGTAAATATGTCTCAGAACTGCCATTGCTGTGTCTGTGTGTGCAGTTTTGTACTGCAACATCGAGCTGGCCAGTGTACCTTAAAAACAGGCCCAACCCTTCCCTTTTACTACACACAAGTCACCCCCAAGGTAGGCCCTTGGTAGCCCCATGGGCATGGCACAGTGTATTTAAAAGGTAGGGTGTGTGTGTTGCATGCCCTGATAGTGAAATACTGGCAACTTCAGTTTTCACTATTGCAAGGCCTTGTTTCTCAAAAGTTAAGATGGGGTAAGCCTTTAAATATTTTTCAAGTGTAGTTTCCCATTGGGAGCAGATAAGGACATAGATTTGGGGTCTCCGAACTCACAATTAAAAAAAAAATCTTTGAGTAAAGTTGTTGTTCAGATTATCAGTTTGAAAATGCCACTTTTAGAAAGTTTAGAAAATTAATATTTTCTTGCTTAACCATTCTGTGCCTCTGCCGGTGATGGAATCCAGATCAGGGTCAGACTGACAGTTGTGCTGTTTGTGAATTCCCTCTAGACAGTGACACAAAGGGAGCTGAAGAATGTCCTGCATATCCTGATGAGTCTCCTGGGATAGTGTGGGGAAGGAGAGTCTGATACTTACACCTTAAAGGACTGTGCCTGTCCTCACACAATGCAGTCTCCAACCCCCTGGTGTGTGCCCGGAGCCAGGCCTGGGCAAGGCAAGATCATGTGAACAACAGAGGCTTTCCTTTGACGTTTGCCTACTTCAAAGGCAGAAATGAGTATAAGTAGTGGACCCAAAGCCCCAAACTTTTAGAATACTTTTTGATGAAGAGTAACCTCTGCCAAGGAGAAGATCTGAAGAACTGGTGGAGAAGTACTGCCCCTTTGCTGTGTGCTTTGCTGGGTTGCAGTTGCTGCTTCCACCTTAAAAAGGACAAAGACTGGACTTTGATGTTTATCCTGTTTGTGATGATTCTCCAAGGGCCTGGACTGAGCTTGCCCCCTCTTCTGAAGTCTCAGGGCCATCAAAGATTTCATCTACTGAGACCCCTACCCTGCCAAGTTGTGCCACAACCAGTCCCTGGGCCCTTGAAAGGAGAAGCTGGTGAACCCAAAGTGAAAATCCACGCACCGGAGCTGAGCAGCAGAAAGACTGACGCAGTGCTTGCAACATGACTGAAAAATTGACCCATCACAGGTAAAATCGAGGCATTGCCAGCTCAACACTGATTTATTGCTGCAGTGCATTCAGATTTTCCATGCATCATCCCTGGGTGTCAAAACCTGCAACATCATTGCGCAGAGCCGAGGCTGCTTGTCCATAAATTGACGCATCTCTTCCCTGCAAGGAAAGAATCGATGCATTGCTTGCCCGGTGGAGAAAGAATCAACACACAGACTCACTTGCGAGTAAGGAATTGACAAAGTGCTTGCTTTTCCGATGCACACTTGCCCGTGCGGCTTTATTTTTGGATGCATACCAGGTACATTGTGCCAAAACAACACATCCATTGATTTCTATGGATTAAGACCCCTTTTACTTTAAAAAATCATATTTTTGCTGGTGTATGTTGGATTTTTCTCATTTTGGTCTTGTGTGATTTATATAAATATTGGCTATATTTCTAAATTGGTGTGGAATCCTTATGTGTTACTGTGTGTGTTTCTACAAATACTTTACACATTACCTTTGAGATAAGCCTGACTGCTTGTGCCAAGCTACCAGGTGGGTGAGAAGGGGTTATCCTAGGTGTGCATTTCCCTACATAGTCTAGAGTTAGGGTTCCTGCTTGGACAGAATGCAAACTGACTGCCAACCAGAGACCCTATTTCTAACATCCAGTGTTAGGGCGAACAGGATTGTTCTATGTGATTGCCTAGTACAAATCTTGATTTGTCCCAAATTCAATCCCATGATCTGTTCCAAAGGTTGATGAAGTTCCAGCATTGTGCCTACAAGTGACTGAAGCGTGAGTATAAATAGGGGTTGTCTTGTATTACTTTTGCCTTGAAAACTGCAGTAAAGTGTGATGTTGTGAAGTATTTTGTGGCGTCATTATACCTGAAATGATTGTGGTACTTTTTGCTCAAAAATGTCAGTGGTTGTTGTTGGTAGTGGGCCCATTGTGGCCTAAGACATGGGATAATGCACAATAGTATGAAGTCACTTGGGGGCATATTTATACTCCGTTTGCGCCGAATTAGCGTCGTTTTTTTCGACGCAAATTCGGCGCAAAACTAACGCCATATTTATACTTTGGCGTTAGACGCGTCTAGCGCCAAAGTATGGGCAAATAGCGTCATTTTTTTGCGTGAACGCCTTCCTTGCGTTAATGAGATGCAAGGAAGGCGTTCCCGTCTAAAAAAATGACGGCGACGCAAATGCGTGGTATTTATACTCCCGGGCAAAAATCACGCCCAGGAGTGGTCGGGTCAAAAAACCCCGCATTTGCGCCACTTTTTAACGCCTGGGTCAGGGTAGGCGTTAAGGGGCCTGTGGGCTCAAAATGAGCCCACAGGTGCCCTCCTCTGCCCCCAGGGACCCCCCCTGCCACCCTTGCCCACCCCAGGAGGACACCCAAGGATGGAGGGACCCATCCCAGGGACATTCAGGTAAGTTCAGGTAAGTATAAATTTGTTTAATTTTTTTTTTTGGGTGGCATAGGGGGGCCTTATTTGTGCCCCCCTACATGCCACTATGCCCAATGACCATGCCCAGGGGACATAAGTCCCCTGGGCATGGCCATTGGGCAAGGGGGCATGACTCCTGTCTTTACTAAGACAGGAGTCATGTAAATGGCGTCTGGGCGTCGTTAAAAATGGCGCAAATCGGGTTAAGACGATTTTTTAGCGTCAACCTGACTTGCGCCATTTTAAGACGCCCTAACGCCATTTTTCCCAACGCCGGCGCTGCCTGGTGTACGTGGTTTTTTTCCACGCACACCAGGCAGCGCCGGTCTGCTTGCGCCGGCTAACGCCATTCAATAAATACGGCGCCCGCATGGCGCTTCAGAATGGCGTTAGCCGGCGCAAAATATTTTGACGCTAAACTGCGTTAGCGCAGTTTAGCGTCAAAAAGTATAAATACGGGCCTTGGTTCTTTCATTGTCTGCAGTGAGATTCTTGTCATTGGACGTCATTGAGAGTACCACTAGTTTTTTCTTGAGCAATTCTGTGTTGTTGTTTGATATAGGGTGAATCCTGAGTGCACGTGGATGATCTGTATCAACCAGAATGAGACTTGCTGGTTAAATTTCACATGTTGTGTGATTGTGAAAGCTACAGCAGAAAGCAAATCGCCTTACAACTTTTAAGTGTTTTGAATTCCTACTTATAGTGCGCAGACAGGTTGTTGATTTTTGCAATTGTGTGAGAGACATTTGCGAAGCCATTGCAGTGCTGAGTGAAATGAGTGTGACGTCAATTTGCATTATTATAGGTTGGTTGGTGTGAAGCTGCACTGGTAGACAGTGCTGTATTGTTGTTGGTTGAGAACAGCAGCTGAAGAGTATTGTGGGATTGAAGTTATAGCCTCATTTGGTCAAAAGGCTGTTTGAGTAAATTAAATAGACCGAAAATTTTATTTTTCAAACATTCAAAAGTGCGTTAAGAGGTTATGTGTCAATTCTAGTTAGAGAAGGTATGGAAACACCACCAAAGGAACCTAAGGTTATACTGTGTTGTCTCTTAAAGGTCTTCATGCATGTCCATTTCTTGAACAATGGTGTAAAATAACTGAGAAAGAAGGTGCCTTATCATTTCCCAGACACAGTAGCTTTAATTTGAGAGTTTTAGACAATTTGAGGTGAATATTCTATTAAATGAAATTGCCTCTACGACCTGTTTGATTTATAGCCCTTAGCATTTGGGAACTTAATACCAGTTGTGTCAAACAGTTTTGTGATTGCAAGCGGCCCGTTGGGCTGCTGGCGATTACAAAAACTGCATTTTGGTATGTATCAAATCCAATCTGCAATTCGGTAACTTGTTACCAAATCACAAATTGGATTTGCGACTACTTATCGAATCGCAGACGTATGTATGATTGTTTTGTGACTGTGAATGCAGTCCCAAAACAATCGCTATTACCACCAATTTCAAATTGGTGGTAACCCATTCGTAAAGGAGACCGGTTCCCCAAGGGACCCCTTTTCCTTTGGGAATTTATGCAAAAACATTTTTTAAGAGCAGACAGAGCACAAAAAACGCAATTTGGTAATCACTATTGGGAAACTTGATACATCTGGCCCTTACTGCCCAAGAGAAAATGTCAAACAAATATGAGCATAGAAATTAGAAAGCAATATAAACACTTGCAGAAGCTAGATGTGATGCACAGCAAAACATGTGGAAAGTGGAAATTTTAGTTGGAGCTAAAATGTTTCCAGGTATTTCAGGTGATGAAGTGGAAAGCACAAAATCCAAGATGAGGTAAAAGACAGGAAAAACAGAACAGACAACAGAACCTGAAGATAAAAAGATAGCAATGTGTGATAGTAATTTGGATGATGAGATTTTGTAAATCAGATCTTAATGAATCACCCACCACTGTATCATGCGGCTGAGACAGCCCTGAGCAGTGAATCAGTCCAAAGTATAACCCTGAATGTGCCAACTGCTCTAGTTGCACAAACCCCATGTCAGACAGTACCGGGTACATCTGTACCTCAAGCAAACCCATGTATCTGTAGTGAATACACCAGGTCAGAATATTAGTTAATTCAGCCTGTACCTAGTCCAGTAGCAAACCAAGTTGTGCCAAAGTATAACGTAAATCAAATGACGCAGACATCTTAGATGAATCTGCCTGTACAAAACTGTTTTCTGAATCAGCCTGTGCCCACGTTTACTCCAGCCCCGACAATGCCAAATGTTACCACAAGTCAAACAAGACAGAGCTTTAACAGTCTTGATCAGAGAAGATGTAGGAATGACATTTCCCCAGAGTTCAACAAATCATGTAGGCCCAGAAGCCTTAACAGTTCCTGTGGCTATTGGCCCCATTGTTTTACTGTATGCCCCTTAGTGCACATGGAAATAACGCACAACCTGCAAATGTCCCAATAATTTCTGATGCCAACTACATCTACTGGAATGTCACAATTTGGTGCATAGTGGTGAACAATAGGGAAACTGAGAAAACCAATTTTCTCCTTAGACCTTTGACCCCAAACTGAGTAGCAGAGCAGAACACTATGTTAAATCAAAAATGACCCATTCCAGATATGTGATTATCTTCAGTGACCTCACCTTGTTTCATGCCCAGACCACATCAGATCCTACAAGATTAAGATCAAGCAATATGCTAGAAAATAGGACAAACTCCAGACCACAACTCAGCAGAATTTAATTTGAGCAAGAGTCAATGTAGCACAAAATAATGTCAGTTTGAGAGTTTTCACTGCACAACAGCTGATGGAATAGTTAGATGATTTGAGTCCTCAAGGTGCAAAAGGTAATGCACACTGTAATGCCAAAACAAAATTATAATTAAATGAAATGATGTCAGGAACATTAGATCTTGCCCACTTAGAGAGTTACACAGAGGTAGAACTACGTTTCATGTGTAAGAATGTCACACAATACGCAGAAAGAGCTTATGAGAAATTCGCTGACTGGCTAAGAAGTATGATGTGGATTATGAGAAGTCAAAACTATTAAAGCTCAGTTATAGGTTGGAATTAAGGACAAAAGAGACAACTAACATGAGGTCCCCAGGAATGAAAACACACAAAATAATTAATTTTACACATACAGAAGTGAGAAGCCCTAGATAAGTGGGAAGACAGATGGGCTAGGAAAAGAGATCAAAAGAAAGCAAAGCCGATTGTGCCTCCAGCAGGGGGAAATCAAGCTGAGAGTAAGGTGAAAATGATGCTCATGAGAGAAATACCAGGTAGAGACTATGCACAGGTACCATGGAGTAGAGGTGATATTTTCTCATCCATAGATGATTGCCTGAGATTGAGAAAGAAGCCTGTGGAGCGGTACAAGCAGACAGAGAGAATTGTGAATCTTTCACAATGCATGTGGGAGGATTTGAATACGTTGTTTGACATTGTGGTTCCAACTGATTTGTAGAATGCTATCAAAGTTCATATTGATTTGTCTGACAGTGAGCCTTCAAGCGATCCAATTACAGGTGCGCCGTTTGAAAAGGTGATGAAGAAATATCACAAGGTAATTTAATTTTTCAAACATAAAGGGGGTCATTCTGACCCTGGCAGTAGACTACCGCCAGGCCAACGACCGCGGATGCACTGCCAACAGGCTGGCGGTGCATCCATGGGCATTCTGACAGCGGCAGTACCGCCGCGGTCAGAAACGGAAAACCGGCAGTGTCCCGCCGGTTTCCCGCTGCCCTGGGGAATCCTCCATGGCGGCGCTGCAGGCAGCGCCGCCATGGGGATTCCGACCCCTGTACCGCCAGCCTGGCTCTGGCGGTTCTGACCGCCAGAACCTGGATGGCGGTAACGGGTGTCGCGGGGCCCCTGTGGGCCCCTGCAGTGCCCATGCCACTGGCATGGGCACTGCAGGGGCCCCCTAACAGGGCCCCACCATGATTTTCAGTGTCTGCCAAGCAGACACTGAAAATCGCGACGGGTGCAACTGCACCCGTCGCACCCCTTCCACTCCGCCGGCTCCATTCGGAGCCGGCATCCTCATGGAAGGGGGTTTCCCGCTGGGCTGGCGGGCGGCCTTCTGGCGGTCGCCCGCCAGCCCAGCGGGAAAATCAGAATTACTGCGGCAGTCTTTTGACCGCGCAGCGGTATTCTGACGGCGGCCCTTTGGCGGGCGGCCTCCGCCAAAGTCAGAATGACCCCCAAAATGTCTGTGAAAGGTATTGATTGGCAGAAGATTGACAGGAAATCTCAAGAGTCAGAAGAGTTGATTCATGCTTATTAAGAGTGGTTGTTGCAAGCCTTTAAAATGCATAGTGACAGTTGAAGCTAAGGATATGGGTGATTTTGTGTTCAGATTTATGTAGGAATTGAAGCCGGACATAAGCAAAATGATTCAGAAGCATCGGATTTGTTGTCAGAACAAACCAATTGGTGTGATACGCAAAGTATTGTAGTGACAAATTGGAAATGAAGCAGAGGAAATTGAAAGAGAAGGTAATGGTTTTACAATTGAAGTTTGCCTAGAAAGCTAGTCAGAATCTGTTAATGTTGGTGAACACAGTAGGAATGCAAGGAGTACTGCAGCAGGTAACAAATATTGTTTAGCCTAAAGGTAGAGGATGTGGTGTTCAAGTTGATCAGAGTGGGGGTGTTGTTGACATTCAGGCTTGGAAGACAACTCATCCCTGTCATGCTTGTGGAAATCGTGGACACTGGCGAAGTGAATGTCCCTATGGCAATCGAGCTCAGAATGCTGGTACAAGGTAATAATCAGGTTCAGGTTCAAAGGATTCAAAAAGCCAGTTTAAAAAATGTAAATGTGCCCCAAATACAACAGGTCAGGTACCACAAGCTCCAATGACTCAGCAGCAGATGATTGCATTGCGTCCAAACATGAATCAATTTGCAAACGCAAATATGAATCAGATTGCTTCTCAGTTTCTCCTTTAACATTTGAGTGATGAAGAATTCTTAGACTTGCTGAGAAGTGATAGCTCCGATGATGAGGATTGTGTGTTCGCTGCATCCTAAGAAGTTGATTAACATGGTCCCTATGTAACTGCCAACGTAATGGGACATGACATGTCATTTGTGGTGGCACATGAGATACTCGTTCCACAGTTAGATCTACAGAAGTGCCAAATTTGCCCCTTTCAGGAAGGAGAGTTCAAGTTGTAGGATTTGCAAATAGGCAATTAACTATTCCTGTAACAGAACATGTTCCCATAGAAACTGGATCATTTGAAGATGAGCACCAATTTGTGGTTTGTGATTGAAGTCAAGTGAGTCTTTTGGACGTGACTTGTTTTGGAAGCTGAACTATTCCATTAGCTGCACACCCAAAGGGATTGAAATTGAGATGTATGTTGAAGATGTGCCCTGTAGAATTGAGAAAAGATGTTCCAATGTAGCAATGTCCACAGTGCTGACAAGTAATGCTTTGCCTGAAGATTTAAAAGACACAGTGACACCTGAAGTTTGACTCTTTACAGGGAAAGATGTAGGACTCATAAAAGGAGTTGTCTAATAAAATTATAGGGAAGTGTAATGCAGTATGTCCTAAGATTCCTCCAAACAACATGTCCCAAGAAGTGATTGCTAGAATCACCTCATTAATGGAAACATGTGTTGAGCAAGAGATATTAGAAGACATTTGGGGAATTTGCTTAATTTAGGACTGGGGAAGCCCAATGTAAAGTACAACATTGTCCAGGATTTGAGAAAAGACAACAAGGTTTTTCATTCCATGTTGTCCTGTGATACTGAATCTTGCAGTAATGTTGCTCCAATTTCCATATAAAGCTGAATAGTTCACAGTTATTGATCTGTGTCATGCATTTTTCTTTGTGCCATTGTACAAGAAAAGTCAGTATATGTTTGCTTTGAAATTCAGCAGTTGTGTTTTTGCATGGCATGTTTTGGCATGGGGCCTAACTCCTCAGGGTTACACTGAGTCACCATCCATTTTCAATCAGATCTTGAATAAGAATTTGGAGTCCCTGAAGATGACCCATCACTCAGTCCTAGCCCAGTAAATAGATGACCCACTTGTCACCTCAAGTACGTAAGAAGCATGCAGGAGAGATGCAGATGTTCTTTTGAATTATATGGGAGTGAATGGACATAAGGTTTCCCTGACAAAACTGCAGTATTGCAAAAGAGACGTTTGGTATTTAGGTCACCACATTGAGAAGGGTGCGAGAAAGGTTTCCCAAGAGAGATTCTCAGTGATCATGAGATGAATCTGTCTACAACCCAGAAAGAAGTTTGAATGTTCCTGGGAATGGTTGGCTACTGTCATCAGTGGATGCTAAGCTTTTACTTTTTGGCCAAGCCTTTACAAAGACTAATACACAAGGATGTGTCTGATCCGGTACCACTTGATAATAATTGAATACATACCTTCACTGAGCTGAGAGAAAGCTTATGGCGAGCCCTAGCTCTGGGAATTCTTGATTATAATAAATGTTTTCCATTATTTTGTTGTGAAAGAGATGAATGTGCACTTTCACTTTTGACAAAAATGCATGGAAATGCAAACCACCCAGTGGCTTACTTTTCTGCCACACTTGATCCTCTGGCTTCAGCGCTGCCAGCTTGTTTGAAGGCAGTTGCTGCCCTGAGCACCAGCATAGAGTGGTGAAAAGGCATTGTTATGGGTCATTCGCTGAATGTTTTTGTCCCTGATTCTATCAAACGTTTGTTGACCTGCACCAAAACCCAGTATTTAACAAGTGTCCGATTGACACAAAATGAGCAGATCTTTTTAGCATCTCCAAATATCACTCTTTAGAGATGTACACTTCTGAACTCTTTTGCCTAACCCTGTTGAAAATTATGAAAAGCGCAAGGATGAGGTTAAACATGAATGTGTTGATGTGACTGAATTGTGCACGAAACTCAGACCTGACATTCAGATGTTCCCCTTGAAGAAAGTGATTATGTAATGTTTGTTGATGGCTCCTGTTTAATAGACAATGATGGTACCCTGACAGCTGGTTATGCAGCGTGCATGGTCTCAGTTGTGATAAAAAGCTTCTTGACTTCAAGGAGTCCATCCTGCCCAATTAGATGAATTGGCTGCTCTTACCTGAGCATGCCGTGTCTCTGGCCAGCTCAAAGTAATCTTTTTTACTGACAGCCAATGTAACTTCAGTGTTGTTCATGACTTTGGACAGTTATGGTCCCAGACAGGCCTTATGACCTCTTCTGGTACACCAATCCAAACAGTGACAACATTTTTCCAACTGTTGAATGCATTGCAAATGCCAACAAAACTTGCAGTTGTTAAATATAATGCCCATCAGAAGTCTAAGATTATATTACCCTCAATAATAATTATGGTAATGAGGTGGCCAGATACTGTGCCTTAAGTGGTACATTTTTCAATGGAGAATGGGTTAGTGCTGCAGATGATGAGACAAGTCAACATGTCATGTTGAATGCTGTTGATACATGGGATGAAGTTAAGAGATTGCAGGAAGAAGTGGCAGAGGAAGAACAGCAAAGTTGGGTTACAGCAGGATGTGTTAAAAGAGATGAAGACGATGTTTGGATCTCAAGTTATGGAAGAGCAGTATGGTCAAATTTTCTATTGTCACCCATGGCTACGTTTTATCAAGGACAATCATAGGGAGAGATGCAAAGATCAGGGCATTCAAACAGAAATGCCATAACACCAGATTTAGATTACTTGCAGAAGCTGTGTGTCACAGATGTGTCAAATGCCAGCAGATGAATGTAGGAAAAGGCACAGTTGTCACACTGAGTGGCATTGGCAGACCAGGAGGTCCATACAACAGAATGCAGCTCAATTTCATAGAATTTCCAGCATTCAATGGTTTGAGGTACATTTTGGTCATTGTTTGTATTTTTTTACAATGGGTGGAAGCCTACCCAACCACAAGAAATAATAGTCTCTCAATAGCAAAGTTGTTACTTAGGGAGTTTATCCTGAGGTTTGGATTCTCGACTTCTCAAAAATCATACAGAGGAACTCATTTCACCAGTCAGATCCTAAAAATGTTATGTGCAGCATTACAAGTAGAGCACAGACTAAAATGCAGTTGCAGACCAGAAGCTTCAGGACTCATAGAACAGGTTAATAGAACTCTGAAGTCCCGACTGACAAATGTTTGTACATTCACAACTCTGAAAAAGACAGATGCATTGTCCTTGCTGTTATGATTATGTGCAGCACACCTGACAAAAATACTAGGGAGTTCCCTCATGAGATTCTCATGGGGATGGCCATGAGATTGCCAGAAATGCCTACAAATGTGCTTGTGAACATTACAGGTGACATGGTACTAGATTATTGCAAAGGATTGGCTTATGTGGTTTGGTCTTTGTCTCATCAGGTTGGAGAATCTACAGCCCAGCTGCAGCATAAGCTTTGCCATGACCTAAGTCCTGGAGATTGGGTAATGGTTGAAAATCTTGTGAGTAAAACGTATTTGGAACCGCATTGGAAAGGGCTTTTGCAAGTGGTACTTGTATCCACTACCACAGTGAAGTGTGCTAGGATCGTGAATTGGGTTCACAAGAGCCACACTCCTAAAGTTGCAGGTCCCCTGAATGATACAGCACCTGTTCCTGAAGGGATAATTACAGTGAGTGAGAAGGATTAGTTTAGCCAAGCTGTGGAAACTGAACAAGTGGCAGCTGCAGTGTATGCTCAGCTTGAAGAAGTTCTGAGCAAGTCAATACTAGTGACTGGTACTTATGGGTCGAGACAGAGCAGTTGACTCATTCTAGCCCAGATGCTGATGAAAGACAAACCCTGTACCCAGTGACAATAGGCCCAAAAAATATTCAGTACCAGATGTTTAAGTCCCCCCGACATTTGCTGAGGAAACTGAAGCGTTGATTCAAGTGATGGTGATTCTGAGAGCCAAGTAAGCAGGAGATCAAGAAGAAAAAGAATGCCAAATTGAAAATACTAATCTCCTGAATGGACATATGTTGCAGCAAATAACTGGGAGAGAGCATTTGCAAGCTTTTGAGTTAACTATCCCGATTCAATGCAACATTCTGGAGTTCGACATTGCTTTTAAGTTGAACGTTATGGTTTTATTGCCAATTGAGGAAGAAAGACATATACCTTGGAAGTGATTGTAACTGACTATGAGATGTGCCTCTATTGATAATATTTGAAATGCTGCATATGTTTGCTTTTAATAAGAATGTTCTTGATTAACTTTTTAGAAGATTATTTTCGAATATTGCTTTTCTAATAAATAAAGAGGACTGAGACAGTGATGTAAAGTCACTTTGCATTTTTACATTTGATTTTTTGAAATTGGATTTCTTTGGTATTGATTTAGAGAACTTATGGAGTCGACGAACAACAAAGGCAGTAAAGATAAATACGTATGTATAGGTTTAATGATAGCAACAATTATTATGATGACTATTATGTTTACTGGTTTAAGTTTGCCCACAGTCAGTGATTCAGACAAGATAACATCTACAACTGTAACAGCTTTAGTGGAACATGACACATTATTTCAGGATAGGAAAAATGTACACATTGACAGTACCAAAGGTGATTTGACATCCAATGTATATTATCGCCTACTTAACAAGTATGCAGAAACCATGGAAGACAAAAAAATTTATGTTTGCACAAAGTTGCCTGCTTCAGTGAGTGAAGGAATTACCTACAACAGCTTGCTACTAACCTATGGAATTTCTTACAGTCTGTTGTTTGAAAAGGGGTCTTTGGTTGTCAGTCAGTTTGCGCTCTGTCCAAGCAGGGACCCTCACTCTAGTCAGAGCAAATGAGTTACACTCCTAAGACAAAACCTGCTTGCCTACTTGGTAGCGTGGCACAATCAGTCAGGCTTATCTCAAACACAATGTGTAAAGTGTTTGTACCAAAACACACAGTAATACAGTGAAAGGTCTACAAAATAGACACTATGCCAGGTTAGGTCGATGGGCAATATTTATCTAAATCAAAGAAGACCAAAATGACAAAAATCCAAAATACACAAGTCAAGTTTTGAATTTTTAAATTAAAAAGAGTCTTACTCCATAGAAAAAAACAAAGTACTTGGTTTGCATAAAAAATAAAGCTGCACGGGCAAGCATACTTCGGAAAAGTCAGTGATGCATTGATTCCTTACTTGTAAGTGAGGCCATGCGTCATTTCTTCTCCAGTCAGGTAGGCCATGCGTCGTTTTTCTCTCCCGCAAGAGAGTGATGCATCGATTTCCGGATGGGGCACCTCAGACCCGTGCAGATTCACAATAATTTTGATTCCCAGTGATGATGTGTGTGAAATCTGGCAGAACAGAGATAGAAAAGCCGGACTACTAGGGATTGCATCATCCTGACTGCTGCATTGTGGGTGGTTCGACAAAACTTTCTCTGCATGGCATCCTGTGCATGGATTTCAGTCCCTTTTCTGCCATCTTCCCCTTTCAAGGGCCCAGGGAGTGAATAAGGCACTATTTGGCAGGGCAGGGGTCTCAACAGAGAGTCCAGATGCTGGCAAGTCTTTGGTGGCCCTGAGACTTCAAAACAGGAGGCAAGCTCAGTGAAAGGGACACTTCACAAGCAGTAATATACCACAAAGTCCAGTTTTTGTCCTCTTTAAGGCAGAAGCAGCAACTGCAGGCCAACCCAGCAAAGCACAGTCATGGGCAAAGGGGCAGAACTCCTCCATCAGCTCTTCTCCTTGGCAGAGGTTCCTCTTAGTTCCAGAAGTAATCTGAAAATCTGGGGTTTTAGGTCTACTACTTATGTCCCTTTCTACCTTTGAAGTATACAAACATCAAAGGAAAGTCTCCAGACTCACACCAAGGGTTTGGAGACTGCATTGTGTGAGGGCAGACACAGCCTATTCAGGAGTAAGTGAGCACTCCTCCCTCCACTCCAGCCCAGATGGCCCATCAGGATATGCAGGCTACACCCCAGCTCCCTTTGTGTCACTGTCTAGAGAGGAATCACAAATAGCTCAACTGTAAGTCTGACAAGGAATGCACAAGCAGGCTGAGTCACAGAATGGTTTAAGCAAGAAAATTACCACTTTCTAAAAGTGGCATTTTCAATTTACCAGAAGATGTATTTTTAATTGTGAGTTCAGAGACCCCAAACTCCAAATCTCTATCTGCTCCCAAAGGGAAACTGCACTTAAAGGTTATTTAAAGGCAGCCCCAATGTTAACCTCTGAGAGAGATAGGCCTTGCAACAGTGAAAATCAAATCTGGCAGTATTTACTGTTAGGACATTTAAACACATCAGTACATGTCCCACCTTTAGCATACGCTAAACCCTGCCCATGGGTCTACCTAGGGCCTACCTTAGTGGTGCCTTACATGTATAAAAAGGGAAGGTTTGCGATTTGGCAGGTTAAAACTGCACACACAGACAGTGCAATGGCAGGTCTGAGCCATACTTACAGGGCTATTCATGTGTGTGGCACAACCAGCGCTGCAGGCCCACTAGTAGCATTTGATTTACAGGCCCTGGGCACCTCTAGTGTACTTTACTAGGGACTTACTAGTAAATCAGAAATGCCAATCATGGAAAAGACAATTACACATACAAATTACACTGGGAACACTTGCACTTTAGCACTGGTCAGCAGTAAAGTGCCTAAAGTACCAAAACAGCACAAACAGAGTCCAGCACACAGTCAAAACATGGGAAGCAGAGTTAAAAAAGACAGGGGAGACCACACCAAGGATACCAGGTCTAACATCAGTTATTAACCCAGTTGTATAATTAGGAGAATTTTCAATACTTCTATTCAAATTATGATGTAGTCTTTTATTTTGTTCCTATCATGAAGTGCATGAGCAGCATTGCAAAGGCTAAAAACATTGACACAGTGAGAGGGGTCTATGAACCAGCCTTGACATTTGGTACTGTTTATGCACACTAAAACAATCTGAATTGTATACTTACGACCTTAGCAGAGGGGATTAGTCCGTCCCAAATGTGACGGATATCCTGTCCGCCCTGTTACAAGTTCCATAGGATATCATAGAACTTGTAAGGGTGTGATATCCGTTGCATTTGGAAACAGCGTAATCCCCTCCGCCAAGGTTGTAATCAGGCCCTTAGTCCTATATAAAAGGAGTTTATTGAAGGAATTGAAAGTTGAAGAAAGGAGGAGAGCATTGAAAGCTAAAATTGAACAGGGAATAGTTTTACAAAGTTGGGAAATAGATGCATCACACACAGTTGCAGAAAATCAAGGATCAAATAGGGATGCTATGTATATATAGGCCAAAATCTAAATCTGACACACCATTTGTAGGAACTAGTGAATGTAGACATGTATTTTTGTTTCAAAGTGTCCCTTTGGGTTAAATGGACAAGACCCCACCGTACCAGGTGTTTATTTCATATGTGGAAAAATTGCCTACTTTAAGTTGCTGAAAGGTTGGTATGGCACATGCTATTTAGGAGTAGTATTTCTGAAAATTTACCATGTGGACTATCTTAATGATCCATTATGGACTGACAAATCACACACCAGAGTGAGGAAAGGAGCTAGTGCATCAGAGATTACAGAAGACATTTTTGGTGCCATAATTATGTCAGTAGGTGTCATCTTGAATGATATCAAGATAAGACAGTTGTCACCATTCATGGATAATTTGTCAACAGACACTAAAGGTGCCATTTTATTAATAGACATGGAAATGGTTGCTGTGAGATCAATGGTTTTGCAAAACTGTCTTGCGTTAGACATTTGACTTGCAAAGGAACGTGGAGTGTGCAAAATGTCACATGCGCAACATTGCTGGGCTTAGATACCTGATAATAGTAAGAATATGAGGAAGCACATCACAAACATGACATCCTAAAACAGGACCTGAAGGACTTGAAAATGACAGTTGCCTGGGAATCTGTAAGACATGGGTTTACTGCCATTGGTAGAAAGTTTGGAAGCTTGGGCAGTAGTATAGTGGGAACCATTCTTGGACCTCTGTTAGGTATATTCCTGTGTGTCATAATAATGTTTGGCTGTTGCAAACTTTACGAGAAACTAAAGGAGAAGAAACAGACAGAATTAAGAGGAAATAGAAATGGGGACTAGAAGGAGCATTTATTATAGCAATGCAAAATTACTTGAATAACTTAGACAACCACAACAAAACCAATTGACTGAACTTTTGAACTGTCTCATCGAAATGAGAATTGGGTCTTTTATGATAGCATACTTTCTATCAGAGAAGGGACTGATATGGCAGAAATGTTTGGAGTGTCCCTCATGCTATAGTATTCATTTATACATAACAGAAAATGCAATAGGTTAATGTAGAATTATGATTTTGAAATGGAGAACTGGCAAAACGTAGTTATTTTTAATGTGCAGAAATTTAACCAAACCCTAGAAAGCTTTGTGGTATTTGAGTTTTATTGAATGCTAATCAAACTAACGTGATAGAATAATGTATTTTAGAATCTACACTAACAGAATATATGAAAACAATATTGAATTTTTAATTATTTATATATTAAATATGTGTGCAAAAGTATAAAAATATAGTAGGATCATATTTAATGAAATGTACCAGCAGCAAATATACATTTTGAACTGATGCAGCGTGAGCATTATTAGGTCACATTTATGTTAAGATTATAATCTGCATAATGAATTGAAAGTTTTATTTGAATTGTAAACGTGTATTTCATTTCTTGTGTTAGCTTAGTTGAAGCCTAATTCAATTTTTTGACTGTGTATGAATTTCAATGTCATTCTGCTTAACGTAAAATTTATTTTTGATTTGTTTCTCATGAGAAGCTAGTTGGTAATATAATAATGTATTGTTTGAACATAGAAAAATGTGTAGTTTTGACCTGGAAAATGGGTACATTCTAGACTATGACATAAAAGTTTAAATATTTGTTGCAACCATGCATGGGTCGGACGGAGAGATGATGTGCTCATGACATACATGGGAAAAGATGGCAGTCTAACTTTTGGAGCTTTGTGATTAATTTCTGTTGGATGGTAACCCTTCCAACGTAATGCAGACTGACCACTTTGATGAATTAGATCAATGCGGCCCTTTTGATATAATCATGAACATTTGAGTTAGAGTCATTTCCTGAGAGATTCCCCTCTGAGGCTGATTGCTGGTGAAAAATCCCATATGCTGACATCCTTGGAGAGTTATGTTCCTTTCTGCCTTTTCCCCTTGAAATGTCTGCTAGATCTTAGATATTTCTCTTGTGCCCTATCAAAAGACTCCTGAGTGAACTTTTGATATGCTAATGCTTTAATTTTTCACCTACCTTAGTTTTCCCACCGTAGTTAGCTATTTGATGACTGAGATAACCTTTTTTAAGATTATTTTTGTCCTTTTTGTGCGTTTTGTCTTTTGCCCGCACATGTTCATCCCCACACATGTTGCTTCCTAATTTTCTTAGGCGTAGTGTTTAAACTCTATGCTCAGCTCTTTAACTTTGTAACTTGAAACTGAACTAATGCTATTTAGAAATGACAACGTTTATTTTCTAATTTGTAATTGCTAAAGTTCTGTATGATCTTAATTGAGTCTTGTGGTTCTGATGTTCTTTTGTTTGCATTACTTCACTACCTTGGCCAACCCTTTGCGATTCTTTAGTTCTATAATATTGTCCTTAGAATTGTCTATATGAGTTTGAGCTTGTTAAAATTCCCTTAACCTGATTTCGGACTGGAGTTTTCCTTGTATGGCCACATTGGTCATACCGCTGAAATGTATTTGGTTTGTATTTGAAATTATGTAATGGTTCTACCATACCCTTTACTGGGCCCAAAAATCCATCAACCTCAGTGAGCATTTGACTCCTGCAAAGGATGAAAAGTGCTCCACCAGATCTTTTTCATTATCTAAAGGTTTGTTGTTCTTGTGCTAGAAATGGGTGAACATTCCATTTCCGTCAGTCCTGTGTACACTATTTGGTTTCTCGGGCTGCTCCCTGCTCCTGCCCCAGGCTGGCATATGTGTATTGCCCTGTGTGTGAACCTTAGTATGGGAAACACCCTATTTACATTAGTTTTCTGCTTTCCAACCCTGGCCTGCCGGCAGGACCAGCTTTCCCACTGGCAGAGCCCTATGTGAGAATGATTCTTGGCACCCCCCAATGACTACCTCTGCCACGGATTCCCTCACTATCATCCTTTAACAGTGCCCCTCACGATTCCATAACCAATCTATTGCAGATGCATGTAATTAGTTTTATAGCACCACTTATATCAGTGTATGGTGTCAGAGCACTTTACGTCTCACGCATATTACACAAAGACAACCAATCATATGTGTGTAAATCAGAGTATAGAAAATGTTACATAAGACAGAGGACTACAAGATGTAGGAGGCACATGTCATCCATACTGGTAGGCAGTATAGTTTAAGAAAGCTTGGCCTGGAGAAGCACAAACTTGGAATTTAAAATGTAACACAGTGGTTGGGAGTCCTCTCTAATAATAACAATTGAGTTATATTCAATTAAGCCTTTTCTGCAACATTAGGATAATGAAAGATTGGAGAAAAAAATAATAACGTTCTAATCTATACCTTGCAGAATGCATGCAGTTCTTTTATGACAGTTAATAGTGTACTGTTCTATATTAGGATTTTAACTGAAAACTGTCATTAGCAAAATGAACTCTTTGACAAAAGCAGTAACCCACTGATCTATTTGCGTTATATGCACTTTGTGATCTGCGTGGTACATGTTTTTTGCAGGAGGCATATTAGAACCCTGTGTTACGTTAACATTTTCACTACAGAAAATTAGCTCTCTATCTATACAGAACATTAATCTCCAGAGTTATCTTGACATTTTTATTGTTGCCTGAATATTGCTGGAGGCAAGGAATCCAGCGGCAGGGGCTTTTAAAAACTAAAATATACTTACAAATTTGGCTCCCCCTCCCAAGCTCAGCACCCCAACCCATATTTATACTTTTAAGTGCGGCATTTGCGTAATTTTTTGACACAAATGTTGTCAAACTTACATAATACAATAATATTTTGTAAGTTTATGTTACTTTTGCTTAAGAAAATGATGCAAATGCGGCGCTAAAAAAGTATAAATATGGGCCCCTGTGTGGTGGCACTGGTCAGGGAGACTGTTTAGTCAGGACTGTAGTTATCAACTGTAGTCTTACATCGGCGCTCTTTTGGTCCTTTCAGATCTTGTTTTCATTCCATGATAAGAAAAAGTACTGAGCACAGGAAGAGGTTTAAAAGTTGGATATAGAATCCCATACAAAGTAAGTTAAATCTCACCTCTGAGCATTTCATGAGGGACTCGAGTATGCATCTAACTTCCCACTTCTGGATTAACGATAGTAACCAACATCATACATATTTTTTTATTTTTCTCCTAGATGTCTAAATATGGGCACATACTTGGCAAGAATTCCTCGCTCTTATGCCAGGTGTGGCAATTCTCACAGAGAGTGCTGTCAATACAGCACCAGGGCTCGTTCATGCAATTTGCGCTCTCTGACTCATGGTGGGTAATGATTGATTACATGCATCATTTTTTGAAGAAATCAAGGATGCTTTAGTGAAAATGAACGAATGAACTCAAAGACATTGAAAGTATGTGGTGTGGATTGATTGGGTGTGAAGGTACTGATGTGTTTTATATATGTATGCAACAAAACCTGTAGAATACTATTGTATATATTAAGAAATGCTACCTAACTGTTGAAAAGTGAAGACCAAAAGAAGAAAGAAAAAAAATAATTTGCAGAGTTTTGGATTGAATACAATACATACTGAATAAACGTATGTAAAATGCGACCCATAGAAGAACTTTTCTGAGCATTAGAAATGACTATTGCATGGTATTGTATGGCGATAAAGATATTTTCCCTCTTATTACTTGGTTTTCCCTGCCCGTTACCATTAAGTTGCAGGGGGCCTCTTTCCTTTATTGCGTCTGTTCAGAATTCATGATTCTCAACACTATGGGCCTCAGTTACGAGGCCGTAGGGGCACACTGCACCACGTGAGCGTCATTTATTTCTACTCTCTGGTGGCGCAGTGTGCCAGCCCAATATTTACAAGGCCACATAAGGCCACTTTGCATGCTTTTCATGGCCTTCTAAATATGGACCCTTTTCAAACATAGCACTGCATAAATGGGGTGTTCCATTGGTGTTGCTTGGGGTGCTCCCCCACAACACCCATGGAACCTGGAGGAATCTAATGCATTCCCAGATTTACAATCTGGGAATGCGTCATATTCCTATGTCACCTCAGTCAAAATAGTTTTTTTTCCTCCCCGTTGTTTTCCTCTATCTATGTGCATGCTACAGCACACATAGAAAGAGAAAAACACCTCTTATGATTGTTTTTGTGCAGGAAGGTGTTCCTTCCTGCAAAAAAACAATCATTCTGAGGAAGGTGCCCTTTCCTGCACAAAAACAATCATCCCCACAATGCAGGCACCCTTGCATCACAGTGCAAGGGTGCCTGCGTTGGCGCATGACAGCACCTTTGTGCTCCAGCGCAGGGGGAGAGAAGAGAAATGTACAGTATCTTAGAGATATGGGCCATTTCTGCCCTTTCCCGGTGGCGCAGGGTGGTGCAAAAAGGCTCTTGCTGCACCACCCTGCCCCACAGGCCTTGTAAATGAGGCCCTCTCCTTTCAGTAGAATTGCATCGCGCAATGAGCAACTCGTATTCAAGGTCAATGAAATGAAAAGGCATTTTGACTATTGAAGAGATTCATTCAGCTTTTCATGATTACATACATCATAATTCTGAATAATAAACTCAGTGTTCAGTTACAATAAGGTTTTCATTTTCCATAAGAAAGAAATGCAAAACAGGTTATTCCAAAGACTCTAGCCTATAACAGTGAAAAGTGTCTTTTTGACTGCTCTTAATTTAGAGCGATATTGATATTCATTTCATGTGGGCAGTATGTTTGGGATCACCACCAATGCCAGTATTGAAAGTCCATAAATGTGATGTCCCTTTTCATGGGGACCAGTTCTTCATCCACCAAGTCATCACAATCACAAAGAGCACTTTTGACTACCGAAGAGATTTCATTTGTTCCAGTCTAGAAATCTCTCCACTCGACTATGCAGTGGAATTGTTTTTGTTTTTTCCCTGCCAAAAAACATAAACTTTCAGTGTACAAACAGCTATGCTGTATGTCACAACAGTGTCCTACCTTTCAGTGGCGAGAATATCAGTGACATTGTCTCCCTGTCGATGAATCTCCCTAATTCAAAATGCTCTGCAGACACACCCCAAAACTCTCAACAGACATCAATATTTATTGAAATCGTTCCATTTCTGACAACCAACCTATGACATAGTTTAACACCAATAAAGTTGTTGTTACTCTGAAAAGTGGGATCAATATAGTTCACAGGATAGTTGCCATGCACTCTCACACAAGCATGAAAAGTGATCGCCCCTTTGATGGGTAGGTAAAACAGCTACAATTGTCCACGATTTTGGCTCCAAACAGACTCAGTATCAATGTGACATTATCGCTAGAATAGAAAGCTTGGTTTAGAATGTTGCAGTACATAGGTACACACTGAGGAATAAAGACGTGCGATTTAGAGCCCTTTGTGTTACGTAGTCTTTGGTGGGTACCCAGGCTGGGGAAGATGCTACAACTGGTGATGAGACAGGAGATAAGTAACCCAAAGAAGGACAGTTCTCTCCCAGAGAGCTTGCCATGGTCCATGCAGACTGCTTGTGCATGCCACATGTGCCTTTGTTGAAGTGGCAATTCAACAGTTGGGGTATGTGGAGTCAAAGTGCGACTCCAGCCAGTGTGAAGCTGTGAAAAACAAATAAAGCTTCACTGATAAGTCTACATATCGTTGGTGCAGAATCAAGGCCATAATAAAAGGTACCATACTGCCATGCAAAATAAAGTTACACATTGTATGGAGCATTAACACTAAAGGCGGATACAACCAGGTTTACAAAGCACTGCAAGTCAGACATCAACCAGGTGTCAGAAACTGCAAACTGTTGTGTAGAAAGGAGGAAATAAATAACTAACTGAGCCCACTAAACAGAGTCATCGTGCCACAGCATTTGACACAGTGGCTCAAGGAAAAGTGCTCGGGTTGTGCTTACTGAGCTGTACATACCCGAAGCAGCTGCCCACCAGGCTGCAGAGAGGGGCTCAGAACAACTTCATAGGTCTTCAAAGAACAAAGAGTTGAAGGCCATAGTTGGATTTATGAAATTCTGATAATGGCAACTGAGAGAAGACATGGTTCCAAATAATGTTAAAGACGATCCTGAAGCTCACACTTCAAAAGACTTTGAATAAAGTTTGCATAAACATGATCATCAAACAGCATCAGAGAGCACTCTACTCTCAACTTCAGTAAGGTCCACACTAGTTTACAATGTTGACACTTTCCTGAAACCACTGCCACCTTTCAATCCTGCTAAAAAAGCAAAATATTGGCAATAGATGGACTGCATAAATAGAGACATATGAAGAATTTATTGACGTACTTGCAGAGACTGATAACAGAAAGATTATCAGGTATCTCAAAAATCTTGCTAGTGATAGTGTGAAAGAAGTTGTAAAGCAAATTCTGACAACTGTTGAAGAAGTCATATACCGTCAGATTAAAAATGCTTTGTTTCTCAAGTTCAATCAAGTACCAAATGATGACGAACAATATGTTTTCAGTCAATAACATCAAAGAGTTGGTGAAACTATTAATGAATTTGTGGAAAGAGTCAATACACTAATCAACCATTGTAAATTCAATTAATTGAATTATGGAGAAGCCATGCCTCTTTGAGTTAATGATAGTGGCTTCTCAGATTAATTTGGGTGATGATTGTTGAGACAAACTATTAGTATAGGATGAGTGTTGATGGCTGCCAGAGCTGAGGAACATGCTGAGAGACAAACTGCTGACACGGAGGACTGAGGTGCCCATAATGAGTCAGACATGTGTGTGAAAAGTAATCAGAGTCTAAAGGCAGAAGGACACAAAGTTATGTCCATATGTAAAAAGAAGTTGTGATTTAGATGTTGATTTTAGTTTCCACAGGAAGCAAAGTGCCCCGTCATTGTACAGATATGTAAAGACTGTGGGAAAGAGAACCATTTTGTGATGGTCTTTAAAGCAAAGGAAAAAGTAAGTACCTCACGGTGTGATGACAAAATAGCTGCCAGAATTTCCAGAAGCAAAATTTGACGTGCACCCACAAGGCCAAGCAACAATACAGGTTGAGGCACATTGACACTAAACAAAATTGGTCATCTTCTAAATCATCGGCAAACAGTTTTTCTGTTTCAATATCAAGTGAAAGTAAAGAAACTGACTGTGCCATGTCAATGCTTACCACAGTGAAACAGTCACATATTGGACTGGTTGCATGAGGAGAATAATGTGAGTTCAAGAAAAGTCGACACGCCAAAGCTTCAAAGTTCTACAAACACTGTCCAACAATTACATTGAAAATGAATGGTTGTTTGTTACATTCCAATATCAACATGGGTGCATCAATAAACATAATGCCTGAAGAGAAATACAATTAAATATCTCCAATACCACGGCATTTGCCATCAAAATTAAAAGTGTATACATTGATGCCCATGAAGAGTCAAGGTTCACGTGTAGCAACAATAAAACAAATGCCTGTTTACTCAGCTTCAATAGAGCTGCTGAAAAGGGACTGATTTCAGTGACTTACACCATGAATGCTCACAGTGAAATAGTAGGTAAATTTTCTTTGTTGTTTCATGGATTAGGCAATTTTAAGATTATTAAAGTAAAACTGAATATTAATGAGGATGTCTGTCCTGTTGTTCAGAGACATTTCATTTACTGGAAGCTGTTGAAAAAGAACTTGAATCGTTATTCAAGTATGACAATATTAAGGGTTCCAATGGTCCAAAACCATGGGTTTCTCCCATAGTAGTACTGCCTAAAAAGAACAGTGAAGGAGCTGTATGCATCTGCATTGACATGCGTCTGGCAAACAAGGCAATTGAATGAGAACAACATACAGGTCCACACATTGCTGACATGAAAATGCAATTGAATTGTGTAACGGTTCTCTCTCACCTTGATTTAAATAAAGGTTAGTTGGAACTTGAAAAAAGATTTAGGTACATTACAACCTTTCATACACATGTTAGTTTGTTCAGATATATGAGATTTAGGATCCTAATTACGATGTTGGCGGTCCGACCACCGGATCTCCAATATGATGGAGGGGAGGGGGCTGCCAAGCTGGCAGCCTCCCCACCACCATATTATGAACTTCCCACAGGGCTGGCTGGTGGACATAATGTGGCAGCATTGGCTCCAGCTCTCAGTGAGAGCCAGGGCGAATGCTGCTGCACTATGTGCGCTTGCAGCTCACTCGGTATGCACACTGTCAGCCATGGCACAATAGAACTCTCACACAAGTATGTTGTTTACTCAGGGATGCAGGTTTGACTTTGAATGCCAACAGCAAGACAAAACTAAAGTTATTTGGCCATATATTTTCTTATATGACACCTGATCCTGAAAAAGTAGGAATCACTGTCAATTTCTGTTTCTCCCCAAGGTGTTTCAATGGTATGTTATTTTCTTGGCACTGGCAGTTAATGCTCAAGATAAATACAAGACTTTGTCACTGATAGTGCTCCAGCAGAAGAGCTGACAAAGAAAAATGTTTCATTGTTTGTTTTCAATGTACAGAAAGCCTTTCCTGCTGATAACTAATCATCAAGCTTTACTGACCGACTTTGGCTATCCAAAAGCCAAGATTCCTCTTCACATTGAATGCAGGGGACTACAATTGCAGGAGTACAATTATACAATTGTGCATCATCCAGAGAAGGATCAGAATCCTGAGGATTACTTTACGAAAGTGCCTATAGAAGGTAACTTTACCCCATCCAAAATGGTTGAAGCCTACATTACTTTCATCTTCAAGTCAAATTCATTAGCTCCTATCTTGTTAGCCCAGATAATCACTGCCAAGAGCCATGATAGTGACATGCTTATAAGTTAAAAGACACAATTACACATCAGTCATGGAACAAACGCATCTCAAAATTATGGTGAATATCAAAGAAACAAAAAATTTCAAAGATGAATTGTTCATTACTCAGGAAAGAGTTATATTGTGAGGATCAAGAATCCTAATTCTGGAGAATCTGCAAGAGAAAGTAATTGTAGTGCCTCATAAAGGACCTCATGGTATCATTACCACAAAAAGAGCTCTCCGAGACCATACTTAGATGAAAGAGTTGAAAAAGAACTCAAGGCCTGTCATATATGCAACTGCCTTCCTAACAGTGTTACTCTACATACTCTGAACTACCTAAACCTGCATGGGAGCGAATAGCCATAAATTTCTTTGGTGCACGTGATAATGGACTTCATCTAATGCTGATGGTAATTGAATACTCACGTTTCCCTTTAATTAAACATCTCTCATCCACAACTCATGAGTGAGTCATTGAAAAACTCTAAGGCATATTCACGACATGGGGCATCTTTTTCAAATCTGATAATGGCCCACCCTTTAGCAGTAAAGAGTTCAAAGAATTCCCTCAGCATCTGAACATAAAACATCGAAAGACTACACCTTCATGGCTACGGTGCAATTGACTTGTTGAGCATTTTATGATCACACTAAAGAAGGCAGTACAGCATGCAACTCTTGAGAAGCTTGGTTTCAAAACAGCACTAAATTCTACTGTAATAGCTTATTGTTCAACACCCACGCAACCACAGGTGAGAGTCCTGCTACTTGATGTTCAGGAGAGCAATGACAACCAAGTTCCCTCAATGGACGACCAAGAAAGACAAAAGTGAAAACATGATTCATACAAGATACTTGGTTTAGAAGCAGAAAATGAAAGATTATGCAGACAAGAGGCAACATGCAAAGGACATCTCGTTTAGTTCTCATGATCGTCTGACAGATGAACAGAAGAAAATATGATGCTCCTTTTCAAGTGGTGTCTACTAAGGGACACATGGTGACTGCCCAGCATCCTGGGAAGTCTGTCATCAGAGATTCTTCTCACGGGCCTTTTGAGTCATCGGTCTTCAATTTGAAATGACGAAAGAAAGACTGATACTGAAAACTTAGTGACAGCTGCTTCCTATTTACCATCCTTGGCAATCTCTGACACTGTAGATGACAGCTTCCAGCTTCCAGTAACCAGATTGGGTTGTGTTAGCAAAGATCCAAGAAGATTGATTTAAGACATATTATTGTGCATATATCTTGTATTTTTTCATTTAACAGAGGGGGAGATGTAGTGTCTTGCATAGTTTTGGACCAAATATATTTGGCTCCAAATGGACTCTGTATCAGTGTGACATAATGTAATGAAAGCTTGGTTTGGAATGTGGGAGTTCACAGGTGCAAGTAGAGGAATAAAGATGTATGATTTACAGCTCTTTGTATGGAACAGTCATTGACAGGTACCCAGGCTGAGGTGAACACTACACTATTGTGGTATTTCTCTTCACAAACAAGGCTCTTTATTCGGTCGGTCGAATAACTTTATTCGGCAATTGCCATAAAAGTGCAAACCAGAACACATATTACCGATCTATAAATAATATATAACTCAATAAAAAACAACAAAACAATTTCTAAGAACACCATATAAGCATCCGATCTAAAACCCCTTGACATATAGGAGATAAATATACTAAACATGATTAAGAAATAACAAAAGCACAAAAAATACAGATATTATCTGAAAATAGTAGACTTTCACTAACATATACGAATTTAAAATAGAGTAGACCTTTTCCTAATACTTAAAGAAGCTGTAACAAAATCTAGTACTTGATGACAGGTTTTGATATCTGATAGTCTCTAAAAATATAATAGAGCTTCCTTGTAGTGGATAGGTCTAAGGTGACGTAAAATGGGAAGGATAAAAGCCCTTCTGGGAGCAGCGTATAGAGGGCAAAAAAGACAAAAATGCAAGGTACTGTGATTTGACTTGGAATCACAGGGGCAGAGTGGTAAATCCTTTTTCCAGAAACATGGTTCGGGAAAGGCTACCTTAAAATGAATTAAATTAAGTCTAAAAAGTGTTAAAAGAGAAATTGTTCTAAAACTTGAAAACCAGGTCAAATAGGGTTCAAGGCATGGAGCAGTCGCAATCCGAGTGTAGGGATCGAAGGATTTCAGCTTCAGGGAACTATACAATCTCAACTCTGAAACGTGCTCAGAATAAGTTGACTTCAAAACAGTCCTAGAATTTGTAGTTAACAAATGGGGTTCGTCAAACATATACCTGAGCCCTAGCTTCTCAAAGGAGTTTCGCAGAAACATAAGCCAGGGAATCCTATTTGAATTGTCTAATTGTAGGCAATCAGAAATGCAGTCTTGAACAAGTTCTGCCGCGGGGTTTAGCCAGCATCTAATCCAGAGCAGTAGATGAGCAATGGAGACCCTGTCCTCCAAAAAACGCTGACCCATTTCTTCATGGCAGATGATATTTGCTGTACATTTGGAACCATCAGTAATCTACGCAGGAATTTATTTTCAACGCTCTGGAGAGAGGGAATTTTGTTATAGCCCCAAACTCCTGCCCCGTATAGGACTGCTGCAGAGCACTTGAAGTTATAGAGTGTTTTCATCTGTGCAGGGGGTCTGTGGCCTAATTTACTAGTAAAGTGAAAAATCACTACATTATTCCTTCTCAACTGTTGGAGCTTGAAGTTAATATGTGTCTTCCAGGACAGAGAGGAACTCATATGCAAGCCTAAATAACAAAAATTATTCACCTTGTTTAAAATATGTCCTCCCATAATAAATTGTTTAGACTTTGTATGACGTGGGCCACATGTCATAACAAAAGTATTGGGGTAATTTACTTTCAGATCAAGGGTCAACATAAAATTGTAAAATAGGTCCAAAAGTCCCTGTAAACCATTTGCGGTACGAGCAATTAAAACTGCGTCATCAGCATATAATAAAACTGGAAGTGATCTCTGGCCCATCTTTGGTACATCCTTTGCATGTTTTACCAGTGAATCATAGAGCCCATTTATGTAGATCAAAAAAAAGAAAGGGCTCTAAGATACATCCCTGTCTTACGCCCCTTGTGGACGGAATGGGAGAAGTTCTCTGCCCATGTAAACCAGTCTGAACAGAAACCGTTAAATCTGTGTGTAGCCGTTTAATAAGCTCCAAAAGGGACATATCACAGCCTAAAGCTCGAAGGGTTTGCCATAGCTTCGACCTATTAACCATATCAAAGGCACTAGTTAGATCAATAAATGCCATATGAATGGACTCTTTTTTGACTATCACATATTTACTGAGTATCGGATGCAGATTTAAAACTTGCTCAACTGTGCCTACACAGGGTCTAAAACCAAATTGAATAGGGGATAAAATCTGGGCCTCAGTCACCCAATCTTCTAAACGGGATAAGAGCACGCTTCCTAAAATCTTTGCCGTCGAATCAATAAGGGAAATTGGTCTGTAACAGGAAGGATCTTGTCTATTTCCTTTTTTGAAAATGGGAACAATAATAGCCGATTTCCATGAGATGGTTACGTTACTATTTACCGCGCTATTCAACACATTTGTAACTAGCGGACCCCAAAGGTCAATTTCAGATTTAAAAAGATCAGCGGAAACCCCATCAGGGCCAGGAGCCTTTCTCTGCCTTGATCGATTGATGGCACTTAAGACCTCATGGAGATCAAAGGTAATATCTAAGGCCTTAATATAGGGTCTAAAATAGAATGTGCTGTAAGATTATCTTCTATATACAAGTTCTCGTTATTTCCTGGACAAAAAACTTTCCTAAAATGAGTTACCCAGACGTCCTCGGCAATAAGACAGTCATCAGCCTTAGTATTATAATCTGAGAAGTAAGAGAGATTAATCACTTTCCAAAATTTAGAAGAATCCTTCAGCTCAGAGGCAGTCAAAAGTTCATCCCAGACCTTAGACCTAATTTCCGATTTCCTTTTTTCAAGGGCGGCCTTGTAATCGGCTCTAGCTAGTTTAACTAGTTGGCTGGAGAAGGGAACTGCTTTGAGAGCATCTTTAAGTTTTTTATGGGCAGATGAGCACTCAGAGTCAAACCATCTGTGGGCCACTGACCCTTCAAGGGCATGTCCACCACCAAGGCTCGCGAGATATAAGTACTTAAAGATTCAAATTCACGAACTATACATTCAGGATCTAGCTGCTGGGACAAACACATATGAGTCAGACCTACTTCTTACAATTTAATGGTTAAAAATGTTAGGATCTATTTTGTCCCATTTTAAGCTTAAACCACAATTTGGATTATAAACAGTAGTAGCTCTCAAACTTTTATTCTTAGGAACCTGGTTAATTTTTAAGTCCAAGTTAATACTAAGGGGATTATGGTCACTGGCACAGTGAGGCGTGATCTTAAATTCTTGAATTAAATAAAAATCAGAGAAGCCAATAAGTATAAAATCAATAATGCTCCCCTTCAAATTCCCTGTGAAGGTTGGTATTTTACAGGCGTCAGCAGGCAGTTTCTCTGTAACGTGTACCAGATCAAACTTAAAAATAAAATGATTTAGAGCATCTCCTTCAGTAGTATGATTGAAATGGATTAATGGCTCTCTACCCTCAGCAGGGAAAGCACACAGGTCCATGTGTTCCTTGCTACACAGAGGAGTATTGAAATCGCCCACCCATAGAGTATTTAGGTCACTATTCTGCAAGACATTTGATGAATCTATAAGAGCCGCTATCTCCTCCAACTGACCCATAAGGAGGCCCCGAGGGATATTATTATAAAAATGTAAAATTAAGATGTCTTTATGTTCGCTAATAGAAACTAAAACAACCATGAAGTAAGGGGAAGACCAGATTAAGGACACATTTAAAAGCGGGAGATGTAAGGAAACAAGAACTAAAAGGCCACCACGTACTCTCCCCATTTGGGAGGTTATTGCCGGCTGACACAGAGAAGTTAGACCAGGTCTCCTGTAGACAAACTATGTCATAAGAAGAAATAAAGCTCCTCCAATCCAAATTGTCAGTTTTGGATCGCAACGCTGCTATATTCCAGCTAAGCAGGGTTAGTGGTCTAGACCCAGGACATGAAGTTAAAACTCTAGTATTTATAAGAGTTGGCGAGTCCAATACAGGCTTTTCTGTGTCCCAAGTACATTCATTGTGAACATTCCCGGCTTTTGGTCTCTCCGTGTTAGAGGAACAGGGGTAGACCAAAGCCGTCAGTCAATCGTTTTCGTCAAGATAGTTAAGAGCCTAAAACCGGTTGCTAGTGGATACGTTTACCTGTAATTGGGACCTTTCTGGGTCAGTTCTATGGATACTTAGATTAATAACAATGCGTTTTGGTAGGAGCGCAGGGTCATAAAATTGACACAGGGGATGTATTTGAATCCTATTACATGACCTGTTACATTGTTCCGAGTTGGTCAAAAGATAGTCCACTGAACGAGGATTTGCAAAATTTAAAACAACATAATCTCCCTCCTCCATTTTCTTTGAATATCCAACCCTCCTCACTCTACGGGCCATAAGAATCTTGTCATTATGATAAAAATTAGATTTAATGTTGGATTTCAACCAGTGACCAGCTTTCCTAATTAGGGATTGGGTATCTTCTTGTTTAGAACTCTCCAAAGGGGGAATATTTGAGAGAACCAAAACATACGGATTGCAATCAGGAGGTAGATGTAAAGAATCTGCGTGGCTTGTAAATTTATTTTCTCCCATGTCTTGCAACCTAGAGGAGTGAACTTCCCTTGACAACCCTTGTGCAGGGTCGTCAGCTGAAATTTCTTGGCCAGGAACGGCCTGTGGGTCAAGCGAAGGATTACTTGCTCCTTGAGATACCAAAGGTAGAAGGAGGGATGCTTTGATAAGCCGGTACTTGACTATGAGATATTCCCGTACTTAATAATCCTGGCTTGAAAAAATTAGATAGAGTACTGGTCACATCATTACAAAAGCAATCAAGCTTCCTATTGATCAGAGTGATAAGTTTCGCCTCTAAAGTTGCACAAAAAGATTTGAGTGTCAAGTCTATAATACTAGAAAAGTCTTCAGGCGCATCCTTGCTCAGAAGACGTTCAGGGGAGGAAACCAAGGAGACTGGGACTTTGACACTTAACCGCTTAGCTGCTGGGCCTTTCCCCCCCCCAGTGCTGAGCCCTTTTTTGGCTACTTGGGGTAGTTCACGCTTAGGCCTTCATAACTTTTTGTCCACATAAGCTATCCACGCCGAATTTGCGTCCTTTTTTTTCCAACATCCTAGCAATTCTGATGGTACCCAGAGTTTGTGGTTTCCCCTGGAAGAGACCAAGAAAATAGCCAAAATACAGTGAAAATTTCGTTTGTTTTTTCCAAAAAAATTGGAAAAAAGGCTGCCGAAGAAGGATTGTGGTTTTTTCCCTGAAAATGCTATCAACAAAGGGTTTCTGGTGCTGAAATCACTATCTTCCCACCTTTCAGGAACAGGCAGACTTGAATCAGAAAACCACATTTTTCAACACAAATGTGGCATTTTACTGGGACATACCCCATTTTTACTATTTTTGGTGCTTTAAGCCTCCTTCCAGTTAGTGACAGGAATGGGTGTGAAACCAATGCTGGATCCCGGAAAGCTAAAGATTTCTGAAAACTAGACAAAATTCTGAATTCAGCAAGGGATCATTTGTGTAGATCCTACAAGGTTTTCCTACAGAAAATAACAGCTGAAATAAAAAAATATTGAAATTGAGCTGAAAACAACAGCCATTTTTCTTTATGTTTTACTCTGTAACTTTTTCCTGCGATGTCAGATTTCTGAAAGCAATATACCGTTTTGTCTGCTGGACTCTTCTGGTTGCGGGGATATAAAAGGCTTGTAGGTTCATCAAGAACCCTAGGTACCCAGAGCCAATAAATGAGCTGCACCCTGCAGTTGGTTTTCATTCTATACTGGGTATACAGCAATTCATTTGCTGAAATATGAAGAGTGAAAAATAGGTATCAAGAAAACCTTTGCATTTCCAAAATGGGCTCAAGATAAGGTTTTGAGGAGCAGTGGTTATTTGCACATCTCTGAATTCCTGGGTGCCCATACTAGCATGTGAATTGCAGGGCATTTCTCAAATAGACGTCTTTTTAACACACTCTCTTATATTTGGAAGGAAAAAATGTAGAAAGATAAGGGGCAATAACACTTGTTGCTATTCTATGTTCCCCCAAGTCTCCCGATAAAAATGATACCTCACTTGTGTGGGTAGGCTTAGCGCCCGCGACAGGAAATGCCCCAAAACACAACGTGGACACATCACATTTTTTGACAGAATACAGAGCTGTTTCTTGCAAAGTGCCTACCTGTAGATTTTGGCCTCTAGCTCAGCCGGCACATAGGGAAACCTACCAAACCTGTGCATTTTTAAAAACTAGAGACCTAGGGGAATCCAAGATGGGGTGACTTGTGGGGCTCTGACCAGGTTCTGTTACCCAGAATCCTTTGCAAACCTCAAAACGTGGCTAAAAAATCACATTTTCCTCATATTTCAGTGACAGAAATCTCTGAAATCTGAGAGGAGCCACAAATTTCCTTCCACCCAGCGTTCCCCCAAGACTCCCGATAAAAATGATACCTCACTTGTGTGGGTAGGCCTAGCGCCCGCCACAGGAAATGCCCCAAAACACAACGTGGACACATCCCATTTTTTGACCGAAAACAGAGCTGTTTTTTGCAAAGTGCCTACCTGTAGATTTTGGCCTCTAGCTCAGCCGGCACATAGGGAAACCTACCAAACCGGTGCATTTATGAAAACTAGAGACCTAGGGGATTCCAAGATCGGGTGACTTGTGGGGCTCTGATCAGCTTCTGTTACCCAGAATCCTTTTCAAACCTCAAAACGTGGCTAAAAAAACACGTTTTCCTCACATTTCAGTGACAGAAATCTCTGGAATCTGAGAGGAGCCACAAATTTCCTTCCACCCAGCGTTTCCCCAAGTCTCCCGATAAAAATGATACCTCACTTGTGTGGGTAGGCCTAGCGCCCGCGACAGGAAATGCCCTGAAACACAACGTGGACACATCCCATTTTTTGACAGAAAACAGAGCTGTTTTTTTCAAAGTGCCTACCTGTAGATTTTGGCCTCTAGCTCAGCCGGCACATAGGGAAACCTACCAAACCTGTGCATTTTTGAAAACTAGATACCTAGGGGAATCCAAGATGGGGTGACTTGTGGGGCTCTGACCAGGTTCTGTTACCCAGAATCCTTTGCAAACCTCAAAATGTGGCTAAAAAACACGTTTTCCTCACATTTCAGTGACAGAAAGTTCTGGAATCTGAGAGGAGTCACAAATTTCCTTCCACCCAGCGTTCCCCCAAGTCTCCCAATAAAAATGATACCTCACTTGTGTGGGTAGGCCTAGCGCCCGCGACAGGAAATGCCCCAAAACACAACGTGGACACATCACATTTTTTCATAGAAAACAGTGCCTACCTGTGGATTTTGGCCTCTAGCTCAGCCGGCACCTAGGGAAACCTAGCAAACCAGTGCATTTTTGAAAACTAGAAACCCAGGGGAATCCAAGATGAGGTGACTTGTGGGGCTCTGACCAGGTTCTGTTACCCAGAATCCTTTGCAAACCTCAAAATGTGGCTAAAATAACAAGTTTTCCTCACATTTCGGTGACAGAAAGTTCTGGAATCTGAGAGGAGCCACAAATTTCCTTCCACCCAGCGTTCCCCCAAGTCTCCCGATAAAAATTATACCTCACTTGTGTGGGTAGGCCTGGTGCCCGCGACAGGAATAGATCACACAACGGTCCATGTTGGTCCTTACATGAGGCAGCTGTTGACCCTGGGGTGATCCATTCCTGACGCAGGCACTAGGTGTAGGCACTCAAGTGGGGTAGTGTTTTTATCAGGATGGGTGAGGAGTCACTGGGTGGTAGGAAGTTTGTGGATCCCAGCATATTCCTGTAGTTTGTGTGACAGAAATGCAAGAAAAATAGAGTTTTTATTCAACATTTCAGCTTTGCAGGGTATTCTGAGTAAGAAAACTTTGGGGAATCCACACAAGTCACACCTCTGTGGACTCCCCCGAATGTCTAGTTTCCAGAAATGTTTGGGTTTAGTGTGTTTCTCTATATGGCCGCCAAACCCAGGACCAAAAACACAGGTGCCTGCCTTACAAAACCAGTTTGTTTTGCCATAGATAATTTTGATTTCTCCACAATACGATTTGGGTGGTGGAATTTGGGGCTGAGCTAAATTGGGGAGCTCCCAAGAGAGCACTCTCTCTCTCTCTCTCTGCTTGCCGCTGCATTCACCTGCTCTCTGGGTTGGGCTAACCCAGTATTACCCAGTTGCACAAACAGCTTGCGAAGGGACAGCAGGACTGTCCTCATCACCTCCCTCATAATGTACTGGAAGAGGAGTTATCGAATGGGACTCCTCCGACTGAAAAATCACTCCCAGAGTCTGCGCCATTGTCCTATCCCTCAGATGCTGTCTCAGTATCTGATGTTGCAGTCTCTGATCCTATGTCAGAGCTGTCCTCTATAACCCAAGTGACGGCAGCAGTCATCCATCAAGATGCCATCTCTGCTATTGGCTAAACTGTTGCTCTAAAACACTAGCCTACGTAGACAGTCACAAAATCGATGGTGTGTGTAAGATACGTGTAACAGTAGAGGCCACCTTACCTGCGCTTCTTCCCTCAATCAGCACGTTCTTTCAAGACACTCAAAAAACACCTTGTCACATACCATTCGTCACAGTCTTTAGCACCTCCTGCGCCTAGTCCAACAATCATTATTGGTGGTCCCACTCCCTCCTCCTCGGATTCCCTCATTACCACCCAGCAAAAGTGCCCTTCATCTCTCCATTGCCGCCCTCCACCCCGCACATACATGTCATTGGTATTATAGCGCAGGTAATGGCTGACTTTACTAATGTACTCAGCTATTTACATAAAATACAGATTTGCTCTTTGCAGTAGGCATATAAACCTTCTGCGCTTCTTTATGGCACTAAAACTGCCACTTGACAAGTCTGACCCTTTTGTAGCAGAAACATAGTCACAATACTTGCTTGACTTTTTTATTGCTGCCTAAAAGCTACAGTTGAAAAGCGTCAGTTGAAGTATGTGCAGTGCTTTGAAGACGCAAGCTGCAACTGCAAGACAACTGGCGGCAAATCTATATATATATATATATACATACACATATATATATATATATATATATATATATATATATATATATATATATATATATATATCACTTTTATATGTGAGCCTGGTTTTCCTGGGGGCCGATCGCAGCCCCCAGGGAAACCACACACATATTTGCAAAAGTGATATACATATGACAGCCAACCACCTGAAACTCAACTCAAGCAAAACCGAAATAATCCTCTTTGGCCCACCAAAAACACCTGGGACCCCTCATGGTGGCCCACCACGCTAGGCCCTGCACCTAACCCCGCCGACCACGCACGCAACCTCGGCATCATCCTAGACTCCTCCCTCTTGATGACCCAACAAATCAACGCTCTCACCTCCTCATGCTTCAACACACTCTGTATACTGAAAAAAACATTCATGGATCCCCACAGAGACCAGAAAAACTGTCACTCACGCACTCATCAGCAGCAGGCTTGATTACGGAAACGCCCTCTACGCCGGCACCACTCTAAAACTCAAGCACAAACTACAGTGCATCCAGAACTCAGCAGCACGACTCATCCTCTACCTCCCCCGACACAAACACATCTCTCCACACCTCAAATCCCTCCACTGGCTCCCCATTGACAAAAGGATCACCTTCAAGATCCTCATCCTCGCACACAAATCACTCCACAACACAGGCCCTGCCTACCTCAACGAGAGTCACCTTCCACACCCCCACACGAAACCTCCGCTCAGCTGACCTCTCTCTCGCCTCTGTCCCCCGCATGAAACACACCACCACCGGGGGCAGATCCTTCTCCTACCTTGCACCCAAAACCTGGAACGCCCTCCCAACCCACCTTCGCAAGACCCAAAACCTACTTCTTTTCAGGAAGGGCCTCAAAACCTGGCTTTTTGAACAGTGATCCTCCCAGCCCCTTTTCCCCCCCTCCCCCCCAGCGCCTTCAGACCCTCACGGGTGAGTAGCGCGCTTTATAAATCTCTTTGATTGATTGATATATATATATAGATCTATCTCTATATATATATATCTATCTACATAGATATATCTATAGATAGATCTATATATATATATCTATCTATGTATATAGATATATCTACATAGATATATCTATCTATGTACATAGATCTATATATATATAGATCTATTTTTTTTTGTTGTTGTATGGTTTCCTTGGGGGCCAAAATGGCCCCCAGGGAAACCCTACAACAACAAAAAAAAATATTGCCTCCACAGGGGGTCGCCCTGCCCACGGGCGACTCCCTGTCCATTTATTTTTATTTATTTTTTTGGGGGAAAAAAAAAAATGTTTCCCCTGGGGGGCACCTACCTTTTTTTTAAAAAATATGCCCTGGCGTTTCCAGCTGCGATCGGGGGCCAAGAAACACTTTCAGGAAGGCCTCGTAAGAAAGGGGAGACTCTCCCTTTTCTTACGAGGCCTTCCCGAACGTGGGGAAGGCCGTTTTCCCCATCGGAGCAGGAAGCGGCCGCAAGGCTGCTTCCTGCTCCGATGGGGAAATCAACTTTGTGACGTCAGCGCGCCTTCCGGCGCGCTGATGTCACAAAGGGGCGGGTGGGGGTGAGACACGGAAGCTTCCGTGTCTCCCTGGGTTTTAAAAAAAAATAAAAATAAATCCTCGGGTGCGACGCACCCGAGGATTTATTAACCCCCTCCCTGGTGTCGGCCACTGGTTGTGACCCACACCAGGGAGATAGTGCGGGCGTCGGCCAGTGGCAGACGCCCGCAGTGAAGGGGTTAAAGCCTTCTTTATTCAGTTAGAAAGTCCATTTACATTGCACATTTCTTTGCAACCCATTATGAACATAAGTTACATTTAGTGACTAATAGGTATATCCAAATAAAATAAAGGAACAAATGAATAAAATAAGAAGCAATTATATGTGTTCTGTAGTTTTTTATCCCTGCTTGTGAATGCAGACTCTGAGAAGCATTAGCCATCAGATGAGCACTGGAGACATAATTCATGAGGCTGTTTTTCCCAATCTCTGCCCTGCACCCCCCAGGTTGGAAAAATGTAACATTTTGTGCAGAATCAAATTCATAACGAGAATGCCTACCAACAAAGGAAGATACACTTGGGAGAGTTGGCTTATGCATACACATTTTTCCCTTGCTCACATTTTGTGTTAAGGAATGTGCCATGAAAAGTGGTACTTGCAGATAGATGCAATGAAATATTAATCTGCTTAGTCCTTACTGTATTGCAGTATTCACAGGGGTGTAGCTTTGGGGAGTGTTTGAGGTGTGACAGTCCCATATAAAAACATTATTATCTTTGTAGTTGAGTAAGGTGGCACTGAGACAGGTCTGCTATGTCTGTGTCAAAATTGCCCTTCATTACTTGGCATCAGGACAAAGTTCCATGAGTAGTGCATGGGCGTTCCGGTTCATTCACCCTTGGATTTTGATGGAAACTTATATTTACAACGAGTTATAGACATGAGTTTGTGCCAGAATAGTGCTCCTGCTTGAGGGCAGCGTAATGAGAAGAAATAACTTTATTTCTCCTTGTTAGTTCCTCTTTGCGTGTATGCTGCCATCTGCAGCACACGTAAAAAGAGGAAAACATTTACAAGGATGTTTTTATGCAGAAAGATACTTCTTCCTGCACAAAAAAATATTTAACCATAATGCTGACACCCTTGCCTGACTGAGACAGGAAGAGTCGACTCATGCAATAAGCAGACGACCTCGTCCTTTTAGATCACACAAAAGTCACCCTCCAACATAAAGAACAAACACATAGCTAAAGCAAGTGAAATAAATTTGTGATCTTTGGACGATACAAAACAAAATGGGCCATGAGATGGAGGCTTGTGACACAGAGGCTTGATCGTGCACAAAACTATAATTATCCGGGAGCTTTGCTGAGGGAAATTGGAAAAACAACGCTGCACTTGCAAAAAATGAACACTAAAGGAAGGATGGTCATATAAGATCTTTGACAGTCCAACGACCACGGCTACAAAGAGGATGATCTGGGCAAAACGTTTTCCCTCGGTCAATTACCATACATAGGTGTTCCCAGGTATGCTGGCAGCCAAATTCGATAAATTCCAATGTATGGGCTTCAAGAAAGTGTTTCAAATGCCTTCTTACACAAGGAACACTTTGATTAGACTCGACTAAGGCCTCGTCAATTAAAAACTCAAGTGCATGGCTGCTTTGCCTCCTGCGGCATGATAAAACACTATGAAGGCAGTTTTTAAAACAATCTTCACAAACAGGAACAATCCATTGTCCACTAATTTCATAGTCGTGAGGGAAACACTGCAACTCGCCGTGTAGGACTGGGATCCAAATACCATTAACTGCACAGCTATTAAAAAGACAGTAAAAACCAACTGCACCTCCGCTCATACGATCTGGATATGGGAGCTACTCTTGCAAAGCGCCTACACGATTCTCTACGGATACCTCAAATAAATCAATCATGAATATCACACCTTCACCAGGTCTTGGGAAAATACTTCCTAAATCAAATGTTTTGGGAAAGCGTAAAGCCACTTCCATTTAGAGAACTGAACCGGCTTGGAAAACAATTGAAAAGTCTCTTGCTGCAGACTGCAATTGCAGAAGGGAATAATTGGTTCACATACAATTTTTCTGCCCGGCTCTTAAGCACGCCCGTCGCACCCTCTTGAGGGCAATCTTTTTACACCAGGACACTCGACCGGCTGAGGAGGCTCAGTAATACTCTGGAAACTTTAGCGATATGGCCAAGTTTGGGAAATGTATATTTCAGGTCCATTTTCCGTTAAAGGGCAAGTCTCAGGAAAACACAGATCTACCGTCAGCCACTGCCTGGCCTCTTAATAAGGATCAGTCTAGCATTCAATAAACATATTCCCAGCCCATAATATCAGTTACTCCTGCTTCTATTGCTCTGGGAAACTCACTGAACTACCTTGCTAATTTGTAGTATGACACACCTAGGCCCTGAAATATCCTGCTTGTTGCACTGTCAAATTAATTCTCCTTTATCATTTTTATGAATTGATTTTAATACTCATGTTTTTATTTTATCATGTTTCATCTTGAGCTTTGACAAAGTTGTAATAGTTTTAAGCAATCATACAATAACATTAATTAATCAATCAATTATGTTGCAAGGGTGCCTGGGCTGGAGTGCAGCATCACAAATTGAACCAGCACTTGCAGAGAGCAGAACTGCACCAGAATATGGCACGGTGCTGCTCTGTCCAGGGACTGAATGCAGCACAGCAACTTTGCTTGCTGCACTGCATTGAGCTACTTTTGTGCATATATGGCCCATAGTGGCATTAGTGACCACTTTACTAAACAAGCAGCAAATCTGAACCCATAGACGTAGACCTTGAATGGATGCAAATGCACTACTTTTTAGAATTCACAAACATTGGCAGTAATAGTCTTGGACACCTACATCAGTCTCAGGTCTCCAGGGATGCAAATGCCAAACAGACACTAAAAAGGTGAAGCAATGAATCCTTGAAAATAGTATATACACTGGAAGTCCATCTAGGTAGCAATCTAAATCATAGTTTCTCAGACACTGTGCCACTCTAGACAGAGGGCCTGATTTAGGATTTAGCAGATAGTGTAAAGGCAGATAGGGTGTCAGAGCGCTTTACCGCCTTTTAATCTCCCTGCCAAATTTAAAGATACCCGCCAGTTTGGTGGACGTCTTTAAATTGACAGAAACTGCTGTCATTGTGGAGCATGTCAATGTAGGAAAACTTTAACATACTATTCTGTCAAACATGACGTCTGACCACCAAGCTTTTCCAAGTTTTATAGTTTTCAAGAAAAAGTGCAAGTTTGTTTTTCAAAAATAAAATAAAAAAGCTAATGATTCCCACACAATTTTCTCCTGTGGGTATTTATTTATTTAATAAAACAACTCTACCAAAATAGTCCCAATTGTTGTACATAGAACAACTTGAGAGATGGTAGGACCAGAAAAGGAAAATACCTGAAATAGCTACACAATAGAACAGAAGACAATAGTATGTTGAGTATGCAGCAGCGGTAACAAAGAGGCCTGAGTTTGACAACATACACACAATTTCTAGAGGGCTAGATGAGTGGGTGGGGAAGGGCAGGATTGTGGTAGATTGCGATTGGGAGTGCAAATGGGGGTGAAATAAATATACAGAAGTAATGGGGGTAAGGGACAGGGAAAAAGAGGGAGAAGTAGGCTGGGGGTGTATATTGGAAAAGGAACAGAGGGAGGGATGAAGAGTACTAAAATGGAAGAGAACAGGGAAAGTGAGCTAAGACGAGCACTCTAAAGCTGTTAGTTCAAGTGTAATACAAACAATGTTTCATTTTCTTTTCCTGGCCCAGGAAGAGATTCTGATCTCAAGAGGAAGCTAATGTTTTATAAGAGGAATGATATGGTCCGTCAAGTTTTGTATGTGAAACAAGTCTGAGTGCTGAGTGTAGAAATGATGTGAGAAACAGCTGGCTTTTGCTACTCCCAGAAGAGTGGGATTTCCATAGTCGATGAAAGAAATGACCCAAATATGACAACACAGCAAACGTCTTAAAGTTGAAGAAATGTTTTGGTTTTAGTTTTTTTAAGCTTACAGCAATTCTGAAGAATTTTACACTTTCTTTAATGTGAGATGAAACAATTAGATGAATATCTACCCAGAAGCCTAAAGATTTTACATGGGGAGCTAGGGAAGGTGTGCACCCTATGGTTTTCATTTGTGTCAAACATCCTCAGTTTGGTATGTGGTTGCTGGTGGCTTAGGATATATTCCTTTTTTTCTGGTTTGCATTGTCCTGGTACATTACAAATCATGTGCCCAATCTTTCATGATATTCACAATGTAAATGAGATGTGAAGCACAGCTTTACACATCCACTTCCAAGTAAGCATAGCATTTATTTTATTAATTTACTTATGGATCCTATACACCCTTAACAAGTTAATGTTACTCCATAATATGTACGGAGGCAGTTGTGATTGATTTTTGTTTCTCAGTGTAGGAAAGTACCCTCTTTCTTGGCATGGTTACCCCCATTTTCTGCCTGTTGGCAGTGTGTTTGACTGTGTTCACTGGGATCCTGCTAACCAGGACCCCAGTGATTATGCCCTCTCCCTTCTAACTTAGTAACTTGTACCATTTTCACCCCACATTTGGCATACTGGTGCCCCCATGTAAGTCCCTAGTATTTGGTACCCAGGTACCCAGGGCATTTGGGTACCAGAGGATCCCCATGGGCTGCAGCATGTATTATGCCACCCATGGGTAGCCCATGCAAATTGTTCTGCGGGCCTGCCAGTGCCACCTGTGTGAAAGGGTACATGCACCCTTTTTCACTACAGGGCACTGCACCAGGCCACTGTAAGTCACCCCTATGGCAGGCCTTCCCAGCCTAGAGTGCAGGGTGCAAGTACCTGTGTGTGAGGGCACCCCTGCACTAGCAGAGGTGCCCCCACAACCTCGAATACCATTTCCATGGACTTTGTGAGTTCGGGGACACCATTTTATGCATCTACTGGACATAGGTACCTATAGCTACATAATGGTATCTCCGAACCTAGACATGTTTGGTATCAAACATGTCAGAATCATACCCCAATACTGTTTCTGATATCAGAAGTATGATTCCAAGCACTCGGGGGGCTCCTTAGAGGACCCCAGCATTTCTTCTACCAGTCTCCCAGTATTTTCCAGGCAGCCCAAGCTGCTACCACCTCTCAGACAGGTTTCTGCCCTCTTGCTGCTCAAACAGCTGAAGCCCAGGAGGGCAGAATAAAGCATTTCCGTGGGAGAGGGGCGTAACACCCTCTCCTTTTGAAAATAGGTGTTACATGGCTTGGGAGGGGTAGCCTCCCCAAGCCACTGCTATGACTTGAAGGGCAGATTTGGTGCCATCCATGCATAAACCAGTCTACACCAGTTCAGGGACCTCCAGTCCCTGTTCTGGTGAAAAACTCGACCAAAGAAAGGGGAGTGACTACTCCCCTGTCCATCACCACCCCAGTGGTGATGCTCAGAGCTCATCCAGAGGGTTCTGCCATCTTGATTCCAAGGTTGGCAGGGATCTCTGGGAACATCTGAGTGGCCAGGTCAGGCAAGTGACGTCAGAACCCCCTTCTGATAGGTGCTCACCTTGCTAGGTGACCAATGCTCCTTTCAGGGCTAATAAGAGTCTTTCTCTTGGGTGGGTCCTCATATTCAGCTTGCAAGATTCAAGAAGGACTCCTCTGCAACTTTACTTTTACGTCTAGCCACTGGAACCGTGACGGGACCCTCCAGGAACCGACAATCTGCATCCACGATGAAGGCTCTCCTTGCAACATTGTTTCCACAGCTCCTTCCAGCTTCTGCAACATTTCCCTGGATGTGCATCCTCTTATTTTGGCAGGTCTTCAGTCTGCACAAGAAGGGAAAACGAATCTCCCTTGAAGTGAAGGAGTCACTCTCCTGCATCCACTGGCACCTACTGCAACGATGACCGGCTGCGCGGCTCTCTTCTTATCCTGAGCTTCATGGATCACAGGTGGTGGTCCGGAGTAGTCCTCTTGGTCTTTTCTGCCAGCTGTCCAACTTTGGTGGTGGGAGCCCTTGACTTCCCACGAAGGACAGTACCCCTGTGCACCATGTCTCTTGCAGCTGCCAAGGCTTGTTTGCCTCTCCTCCAAGGAATCTTCAGGCTATATGTAGCTCCAGCCCCCATCACTCCTCCCTGTGACAAACAGCCCTCCGCATAGTTCTCCTGTGGCGTTGGACCCTTCTCCATTTGTGCTGTGTGGGCTCTTCTGTGACTCCTGTGTCCCTATCTTTTGGGACTCCTGTGGGTGATGTCTTTGCTCCTGTGGGCTTTCTGTGTCACTGAGGGTCCCCCCTGGCTACCTCCCTGGGTTGAGTCCTCCCGGGCCTTGCTAGCCCCTGGCAGCTCTACTTTTCGCCAACCACAATATTTGACTTTGCCAAGGCTTGTTGGTCGAATTCCTGCACCAACACCTTCCAGCTTGGGACTTTGTCTGCATCCCTCAGGAACTATTCACCGGCTCCAGGGCTGCAGTCTTGACCTGCTTCACATCACCGTTGACCAACTCCTGCATCCACAGCAAGGTGGGTAGTAGCTCCTACTCCTCCTGGACTTTTCTGTGACTTCAATCTTGGCCCCCTTCTTCCACAGGTCTTCCTTTTCAGGAATCCACCACTAGTTTCTTGCAGTCTTGTCTGGGTGTTGCATTTTCTTCTTTTCCTTAATTTCGGTGGTTGGGGAAAATTCTCTAACTTACTACTTTCCTCCTGGTCTCTAGGGGGCATTGTGGTACTTACCTTTGGAGTTTCCTCGTACCCCCAACATCCCTCTACACATTCCACTTACCTAGGTGGGGGTCCTGTGTTTGCATTTCCTTTTTTATTATATGGTTTGGGCTCCCCCTACGGTCACAATTGTATAACTGCATTTGCACTGTTTATTATAACTTTCTATGACTATTTCTGGTAACTAGTGTATATATATTTGGTCTGTCGCTTACCTCCTATTGGAGGGCTACCTCTCTAATACATTTTGGTATTGTGTCACCTAAATAAAGTACCTTTTTTTTGCAACACTGAGTGTTTTCTTTCATGTGTGTGAGTCCTGTGTGACTACACTGGTATTGCATGAGCTTTGCCTGTCTTCTAGATAAGTCTTGGCTGCTCATCCACAGCTACCTCTAGAGAGCCTGGCATCTAGACACTGCCTACGCTACACTAATATGGGATACCTTGACCTGGTATAAGGTGTAAGTACCTTAGGTACCCACCACACACCAGGCCAGATTCCTACACTCAACCCTTGGACATCTGAGCTGCCTCCCTTCAAAGTCAGAGCCATTTAATCCACAGTGTAACCGTAAAGTTGAAGCATTGCCAGTCTGATTGTGATCTTGTCTACCTGCCTTTTAAATACACTACAAGTAGTTGAATCTAGGAACCAAACTGGAACACATTACCCTCCTTTCTACAGCTGTCAACCCACTATGAAAGCATGCTTGATGCCACTTGCAGAACTCTCAGTCCCATCTACAAATATGGGTTATCTCTACAACTTCTTGAGGCACAGAAGGATCTTGTCACATAAAGAGCTAACAACACTCTACTATTAAAGAAACACATACCTTGCATAGAATCAGAAAAGCTGAAAAGAGAGTCGGTAGGGGGTTGTGTTCTTGTCAGACGATTCAAGTGCAGTCCAGCAGGGGTAACCATCAACAAAATTCAAGAAAGCAAGGTGGCCATCTTTTTCTGGTGCTCCAAATCCTAAAACTGAGGCATAAAATGATCAGAAATTTGATTAGTTTTCAAGATATGGCCCTTATTGTTGGATCCAGTCTACACAATGATTGGATGTGAGTTCATCTTCTTCTCTCATCTGAAAAATGAATTAATGGGATTCAGTCACTCCAAGATACTTATTGGTGTGACTGGAACTGCTCGGACAAACCTGATAACTGCAGGAGCGCAAATATATGTCCCGGACGCTCTCAGAAACCTGATACCTGCAGGAGCACAAATATATGCCTGATCACTCCCCACATTACCCATCTACAGAGAGAAACTACACTTGCTTAAGAAAGATGTATTTTTGCCCAGTGGTTCTCCTCTCTCCTGACTGCTCAACTGCAACATTTTAGAAAAAAGGTATATTAGACACAGTGCCATATAATTATTATACAACATACTCCAGTTGTGCCCCACATTGGAAAATGAAGAATGAATATTAAAATTTCAGAAGCCCTGAGAAGAAAAACAAACTATAAAATGTGCTGCAAGTTATTCTATCAGATGTTTTGAACTGCTCATAAAGACTTGATATAAAGATCTTTAATTAAGGACTTACCTATTGCGAGGCATAATGCTGCATGTCAGTGAAAGGAATTGGAGACAAGCATCAGAATGCTCACAGTAAGGTATAATTGTACCACAATGGAGCCACTCTGAGTCAAAAAGAGTGAAATGCGAACTCTGTTCAATATTATAAAGTAGAGTACACCTTGCTTTGTACAATTATGAATAAGGTTTCAAGGACCAACACTGCCCTCAGCAGTGGCACAATGTTATGCAAGGCCCACCTTCAGGCACCATTGACTCTATCTATAGGAGAAAAGGGAGTATAGATTTGGTTCGGGGGTATGGCGAAGGAGAATAGATAGAACAAATGAGATAGCATGAATTCAGTTGACCTGGCACTGAATCAAATTGATCAAACCTTTATCAAGAAATGTAATACATTTGGAATAAAGGTCCTTGCTTCTGGCAATCGACCAGGATAAAGGTGAGAAGCTTGCATTCATTGTGATCAATATGATAAAAACAAGACTGGAATGAAATACAACCAAAAGAGACACAATTAGCTTAGCATGCCATATTTTGGACACAACGATAAACTATGGAATATCACACCAAGATAGTGTTATATATAGATGAAGATTGTTCAGTATTCTCAAACATAGTCAAACCCACCCTGTGATAAAATACATTAAATTTTTAGAAGTTACCATTAGAGTTATTGCCGCAAGTGGAAGTGTTAAACAAACACTCACAATTTATGGTAAAAAGGTTTCACAGACAAATGCTCTCCAACGTTAAAAAGCTGCCATAATGCATGCATATAAGGTATGTGAAGAAACTTGAACTTTGAGTCTTAAACTCTTAACTGTTAAAACTATTTTGACCATCAATGTATAGACCTTATATGTTTAAGCTTTCAGAACATTGTTCCCAAAAAAGTACCCAGGCTATCTCCTATTTTCCCAACATGTGAAGAATTCTAATGGTAGACAGGTTTTGTTGCGTCATATGGGGAAGCAAAGAAAACATCCAAAATATAGCAAAATGTTGGTTTTTGTTTCAAAGGGGGAAAGGTTTGCTTTTGTGCTGTGCCCTAATCACCATCTTTCCAGCTTTGAGGAACAAGTTGAGTTGTCGAAAATCCAATTTTAGTACATTCCTTGCATTTTCCTAAGTGATATCCAATTTCTACTATTTTCTGTGTTTTCAACCTCTTGCAGTATAAGGTGGATACAGGTGTGCAACCCATAGGTGTACTTTGAATGCTATACATGTTGGAAAAGGAGATACAATTCAAAATTCAGCAGAGAACATTTATGTAGATCATTCTTTAATGTTGAAATACAACTACAATAAAAGTAAGTAGGAATAATAGCAATTAGTGACAATGTTTTCATCACCAATTTTGTGCCCCAATGGCCTATGTGCAAAAGGTATATACCACTATGTCCATCAAACACTCATTGTAGCAGAGATGTTTATTGTTTCTGGGTTGTCGAACAACATGTATTTTCCAGAGCCAATAACTGACTGCAGCTTATATAATGATTTTTTATTGTGTACTGATCATGCAGAAATGTATATAGTAAAATCTAACAAATGAAAAATGTGTAAAAGGAAACAGGTATTTATGTCATGTTCCCTAAATACTGAGTTTAGAAATAGTGGTTAGTTCTATAACTCTTAATTTGGAGTTACTCGTATATCATGGGATTCAAAGAGCATTTTGCCAGATATGTTCTTTCTTACTCACTGGCTTACATTTGGAAGCCAGAAATGGCAAAACGAGAGACCTATGGAGTCTAGATTGTTTTAAGGTGGGTGAATTCCACTATAGTTTCTTACACACAGTGCTTTGCAAACTTCAGCCTTGGCTAAAAATCACATACTTTACTTTCTTTTCTGTGAGTGAAAGTTCTGGGATCTGAGGGGATCCACAATATTCCTTCTATTCAGCTTTTCCACCCCAAACAATACTCACCTTGTGGGGTCTAGCAAATCATCTACATCAGAAAAAGGCCCAAACTACCATGTGAAAATGTTTAATTTTCAACACGAAGAATGAACTATTTTTGATGATGTTGGTAGCTGTGAAATTTGAACTTGTGGTTGTCCGCCACTCTGAAAACGGGTGATAGTCCCAATCAAATAAGTGAGATCACATTTTTTATAAGGAGAAGTGTGAGAATGCTATTTGGAAGGAACTTTGTGGATCCCTGCAGATTCTGGATCTTTCCCTCAAAGAAATTTGAAGAAAACGCATGATTTTAGTCAAAGTGTGATGCTTCCAGGGAACTCTATGTCTGAAAACATAGTGGGATCCATGCATTGCAAACTACCATGCATTCATCTGGGTTTGTAGATTTCAGAAATGCCCTAGACTGGTAGGAGTACCTGAATGCCGGCTGATAAATTGCCCAAATAATGGAGCCATTATCAATGGCAAGTGAGAAGTAATTGAGATGGACCCCTTTTGCCAGCACTTGTATAAAAACTACACCTAAAAGGATCCAGGCTTCTTTTCACTTACAAATGAGATTTGAAATGCCGTAGGCCTCAGGTAGGTAGAAAGAGTGTTGGGTCTCAGAGCTGCTGCTAGACCAGATGCCTACATGAACCCCCAACAAATGACCAGGTACAACCCTACTAGTCATCAGGACACTCATGTATCCTGTAAACTTGTTTATATACACAGACATCTTCACTTGAACTATACTTCATTTTCAGAGAGTCTATGGACCTTTTTTAGTGTTCCCTCATAAATGATGCCTTACGCATAACATTGGTTTGAAGTGAGTGCCTAGGTGGACCTGTATTACAATGTATATAATGTGTCTGATCATAATGTAATGCATAACTGTAACTTCTCTTTTGTTATTTTTTCTCCTCCCTTTTGTAATTTTCTTCCAGGGCTCTTGTTACAAAGGAATTGTGATGATGATCCTGGTATTTCAAAGGATCAAAACGTGCTACCTACCAAAGGAGAACCACTTTATGATATTTTTTCTGCTTTGTAGGCTGTACTTTTATGATTAGTGATACATTAATATTTATGTATCATACCCTGCTTGAGCAGCAAGCAGGTTTGTTCACCTAACTGCGTTTTGTTTGTTACTCATGAATAATATTTATTGCTTTGTATGATAATTTATCAAATGGAGACTAATTCTTGTTTGAGTATATGAATCATCGCTGTATTTATGGGAACATTGTTCTTGCTATATACCTCACCCCCAAATAGGCCAAACATCTCTCTGCCCCCCCACCCCCTATTTGGCAGAAAGCCCACTCAACATCTGAGATATTTTATGTCTTTCCATTAGGGACTACTGTTTTTGCAATACACAAGTAAAACCCCGGTCCCTAGTGATCTCAAGGTAAAGATTGTGCTAGATACCATTCTGATGTGAGGGCACGTGCAGTTTAGTGGGCGTTCTACCACTCAGGCTCCAGATTGGGGATAAATCCCCCAATATGCCCCCTGGAGGGCAGAAAGACTTGCTCCTCGTCTGGGGGCACAGCCCAATGATTGATGCCCTTATCACATCTTTACTTTTTTTCTTAAATGCTTAGCGTTTTTACTGCAGTAATATATCCCAATTTAATATGTTTAAAGAAAACAAATGTCAAAATTTGATAGCATAGCAAGTTGGAAGTATAAGCCACACTCCTATCACACCACTGGACTAGGAACAAGCTATGAGAATCTAGAAGATTAGGCTTCCTTGTTTGGAAGACATTGACAGCAGTATGTATAAGCAGCTGGGAGGGCCTTCCTTTATGCAAGGAGCTGCCCAAGATGGCGAGTGCATTAGTATTCTTTGCAATTACAGTCCCCATAATGTGAAGAAATCATTTGATGCAACACAACCAGGAACATAACCCCCAATGTATGTCCAGTGCTTGACAATTCCTCAGTCCACATACTCCTCTACAACACAGTAGCCCCTTATAGGTCATGATTCTTGATTAGTGGCTGCAACAGTACAATCACTTGGTGGCAGTGGAATTGATGTGAAAGAGGTTGCAATGTGAAAGGTCAGGACACCAGAAGAATGTGGGAAGATTGTTCACCCTACAAATAAAACAGAGAGGGGGCTATTCACAAGGGTAAACTTACACATGAGTAGATTGCAAGTATACATTGACTCTTATGAGTGAATTTGCTACTAGTGGCTATTCACCATTAAGAAGTGCAGAGGTAAACAAAGTGAGGCATTACATGACTCCAATCACTGAAATGGTGGTGGAGTCAGTAAGTTTGTTATATAAGAATGTTAATTTACTATAAGCAGTGACTTTACCACCATATTTGATGTTTCACACACTTAGTAGAGACCTCCGCCATGGAACTGCAAAGGGAAATGGATATACGTTTGTTGAAGTTAACAAAACAATAGTCTACATTTTTATACTAAATGCTGATGCTAATTAATTATAATAAATAGGACACACTAAAAAAAAACTACACACTAAATTATGAACTAAATAGTTCATGTATTTAACTATGTCAAATCAATGTAACATTATTTTTGCATGATTTATTTAAACACAATCCATCTAAAGTACATTTTTTATATTTCCTTCTTATGTATTAAAATAGTGGTTCCCAACCTTTTGACTTCTGGGGACCCCCACTTTATCTTTACCCCAGAAGTACCTGGATCACAGGTTGGGAACCACTTCATTAAAATATACTAAAAGCTGTGTCTAGAATTATTTTCAATTAATTGAACTATTCATTCTAACAATTTACTTTACATTTATTTTTAAATTATGAAAGTTAATTAGGATATTTAAAAAAGAATATGTCTTTATAATGTATGCTTTATTATCTGATATTAAACTGATGCAACATATATTTAAAAAGGTAAAATCAATGAATTAATGTTAACATTTTTAACTGTTGTGGGCCTTTTTTTGGCTGTAGTAACTATAGAAATGCAATTTGTGAATAGCAAAGGGCTTACTCTTTTGTGGGTATATTCATCTCTCTCCCTAACTCTTCCCAAACCCCTCCCATTTATTTGTACATATTTCCCATATTCAAGATACCCCCCACACCCCAATCCCTCACATATGTCCTGCTAAAACATGCACATGTTTGTGCAGTGATCACTGCGGTTGGGGCTAAGATTTCTGCACAAAAAAGCAAAAGAGGCAGCGGGGTAGACTTCTGCATGTAGATTAGTAAATAGCATGTTGAATTGTGTTAGTAGTACTACTGTAGTACTAAGAAAACACTACATAGTTCAGCGTGGGAATAGGCCCAGGGGAGTCTACGTTGACCCCATTTAAACCTAAAGAAACCTAAGACTCACGGGAGGCTCATGCAATAGTAATTGCAAGAGAATGTTCTGCCCTCTTTTGCCTACTAACATTGGTAGACAAGAAAATTGCACCAAAGATGTACGATTCCTTGAGGCAATTTGTAAATCTGTTAAACTATATCAAAGTATAGTATTGTATAGTGGAAGTGTCCACTTTCAGGACAAATCGTATGCTTGTTATCAGGGGCATACTTTTGTACTATACTACAAAAGTGTGTGCAGTAGCACAAAGCAATCTAAAGTGCATCAGTACAGGTAGAGAGAAAAACAGCACCTTATCTTATTATAAATGGCCCTGTTCTCTCTTTTTTCACGACAAGCTGCACAGCAACTTTGATGAATGCAATGTTTTGCATAAATGCTTTGTCAAAGCCCCCGTTCACACCGTCTATATTTTGATTCATGGACCTCCATATTTGTTTTTAATATCTATTTTCAGTCCCAGTAATCTAGTCTCACAGACTGCAAGCCATGGTAAAATGGATTTGGGTGATAATTGTCAGTGCCTTGCTTTGAAATTAAGGCCCACTGTTGCACAACTGAGGTAAAAGGCTCTGGGATGTTTGCATGTGCACATATGCACATGCGCACATGCTCACATATGCATATGCACATATGTGCAATTAGAGTGAGTAAGATAACTGGTTAATACAGCCCAGAATATATGCACAGATAGCCTTTTGTAGATGGGACCTTTGGTAAATTGTTTATGGCCTGTGCAGGCCCTAATATGTGACAGGTCGTTCTTTTTAACTACAGTGTAAGTCTGCGGTGCTTCACTGAAAGTCTGAAGTGCTTTACTCCATTTATACTGTAGGCACAAATTGTACCAAACTAAAACTTCACATTGGCTGGACCTAGAGAGTTCAACATGTGCTTCCCTAGGCAAAAGAATGCTTTAAATATGGCTATTTCTCTCTAAAACAGCAGGCAGCTCAAAGCTGTCTCCACACAGTAAACCCATCTGAAAGAGATTAAGCCTGTACTTTGAGAGAAATAGGGTGAGAGCAGAATTTGCATAAAGTGATTGAAGCCATACTGTCTGACAAGCCTGAACAAATAGGGAGAATGTAAAAACTCCAAGTTTCATGGTGAGAGAATCTGGATTTCATTACGGACACGGAGACTAGCATAATGCTTTATCCGTTTACTGCTACTCAGTGCAGTCAATTGAAAACAACGTTTAACCATACTCACAACTCTGGAATTAAAATCAATAAGACAGTCTACATAAACTCCAAACCAGAACCCATCTTCCTCTTATATCTGCCCCATGCCTAACATTGGCAATGTTGAAATCCTTTAAAACATATGAATTAAAATTCCTGAAATTTGAGCTTCTAATGGATGCTAGACTTCATATGTTCTTTCCATCTGCAAACTGTCCTTTGCAATTATTAATTATCTACCAGGAAAAAACAAGGTATTATTTATCCTCCAAAGTAATTTAAAGTCTATTTTTGCAAAACTTTCAATGATTACATAACATACTGTGAATATTTTACAAAGCCAAAGGCATGAGAATTCAATCTCCTCCAAGGGGAAGGAGGGGAATGAGATAATGCTAGCCTCTGTGTCTATAACAAATACCGATTCTCTATAAGGTAACTTGGAGAATCTACATTTCATGTCAAGACCGGAGACTATAATTATGCATGTTCAAAGCTGTGAATAGCCACAGGTGAAACTTGCTTCTTGATTTCAGATAGAATTGTGCAAACACATCTGCATTTAACCAATCTGCAGCCTTCAAAATGTCCTCCAAGCCACCCCAGAAGAAAAAGCTGTGCTTGCCATAGCTCCTCTCACAAAACATTCATATTCCTTCACACAACTCACTACACACAACTTTGGGTGACCATCAAAACATGGATGACAAACGGAAGCTGATATAGTCATAGTTCACTTTGCAATCTGAAATAAATCAAAATCTGGAGTGTAAAATCTATTTATTACCTCCAAAGCCTTAGCATTAGATACCCTTCTGAAAGATATTAAACATAATAAGGTTGGCAAGATAACTATTGCATAGATAAATATGTATTTGAGGGCCAACTCTCCAGCTTCTCCAAAACCAAGTTTACATCCCACAAACAACTGTATTTAGGTTTAATTGGTCTATGTAATTCAATACCTTTCATGACCCTTCAAATCAATATATCTCTTCCTATATAGAATACATTATTCAGAGAATGGCAGGCTGCCACCACTGATCTATAACAGTTAATGGTTCTATATCTCAAATCTTTTTGATATAATAATGAAAACAAATTAGACAAATTTATAGATGATGCTTCCACGGGATTCAGGTCCCTCTCCAATGTATCCAACTTTTCCATGCTTCAACATAACGCCTCCTAGTTCCTGGGACTCAGGAGTCTTTAAGCAACTCCTGAGTTGTTTCTGAAAGACCTGCGAAGAGCTCACCTGCCCTGAAATCTTACAGACATGAAGGTTCAAAGTGCCTTCCACTACTAAAGGATGTATTCCCCCATCTGGTCTTATTATTATCTCTTCCGAACACTGAATCAAAAATGTTTCCTCTACCACAAGTTCCAGTAACCCTGGAAACCAAGGCTGAGCTATCCAAAAAAGTGTTATAAAAACGATTGACACCTCTCTTTCCTCACCATCAACAGCACACTCTGTATGACGGCAAATAGTGGAAAAGCGTACCACAGTAGATTCCTCTAAACTTGTTGAAAAACGTCCACCGCCTCTGCTAATGGGTCTGGACTCCATCTGAAACATCTCTCCAACTGGTACATCAACCTCTACGCAAACAAATTCACATCCAAAGGGCCCCAAACCTCCTGACTCTTCCTGAAAATTTGTACATCCTATTTCCAATCACTGTAATCTCTAAGATATCTTGATTTCCAATCTGTAACCATGTTGTTTAACCCTGGAAAATACTGTAACCCTATTTTGTGTTCTAGACAATAATTCCAAATCTTTTTGACAAACTTTTGGTGCTTCTGGTGCTGCCACCCAATTTGTTTATATAATGTGCAGCCTAGACATTGTCCATTTTTAATCAACATTGTAGTTTTTTAAAATCCTTCCAAATCTCTGTATTGCAAAAAGACCTGCCCTCATCTCCAAATCATTTATGTGTTCTGAACTACCTCCCAATGTCCATCCTCTACCTGTTTCCTTATGAGTGAAACATGCATCCCATCCATAAAGACTCATGTCTGTCTCTAGAACATAATCTGGATGAATTCTGAAAATTGTCTGACCATTCTAGGTATCCAAATTCTCCAACCACCAGTGCAGCTCTTCAATCTCATCCATGGGAAGAGCCACCTGACCTCCATACCACAAATCCTTTCTCGAACTGCTTGCTTTCAATCTCTGCAGGCCCCTGTAATGTAGCTGCCCCGGTAAAACTGCCTGAATTGAAGAAGATAATTAATCCTATAAGTCTCGCAAAAGTCACTAAAGTCAGGAAATTGTTCTTCAAAACCTGTTTCAATTCCGTTTTTTTTTTACAGCCTTCTTCTTTGGTCACAAAATAGTCTAGACAGTATCCACCTGAAATCCCAGAAATTTCAATTTGTGACAAGGGACTAATGCAGACTTCTCCTTGTTGACAAGAAATCCTAGACTCTTTAAAAGAACTACTAGCAGAGATAGCTGCCACTTCAACTCTTCTAACCTGAGACATAATCAAACAATTGTCCAAATACATATCATCAAATTCCTCTCTTCCTGAGAAGCATTGCACAGGCTTTAAAACCTTGCTTAAATACCAGAGAGCTGAAGCCAATCCAAAAGGAAGACAAGTGAATTGATAAAGTTTACCCAGCCATCTGATATGGAGATATTTCTGAATGTCTTCTGCTGTCGGAATGTGATCTAGACAGTCTTTAAATTGAACTTCACTAAACAGTTGTTCACCTCAAAAATATCCTTTAAAAGGTGGATTTTCTCTATCTTGACCTGTCTGTACACTAGAAACCAATTCCAAATTCTCAAATGTATCTAGTAAACCATGCCTTGTATTTTTCCTTACCAAAAAAAGTATATTTACAAAAGATAACTACTCCTTTGTGCTCCTTTTTATAACTCCTTTTCTTAACATTTCCTTCCCCTCTGCACTTACCAGCAACTGCTGATCTTGTGAACATACCATCCCCTTTGGTTCCATATTCTGTAAAGGGAATTCTCCAAACACTATTGCATAACCTTGTACTGCATTTAAAACCCATTGGTCTCTTGTAAAATGTGCCTAATTTTTCACAAAGCTCCTCAAGTCTTCCTACCTCTTCTGGGAAATAACCACTTGGCATCTTCATACTTACCATGGGTATTTTTTATGTGTTGTGCTCTTCCTCTTGCTTGGCGTCCTCTGCTAAACCTTCCTCTTTGTGAAAACCTGTGGCTGATTGAAATCCTCTGAATGATGCTGTTGGGGGCTGGCCCTCTATGGAGTGTGTAAAACCAAGCACACTATGCAGAGGGTTCAGGCAACCACAGGTTGGTTTCCAGAGGTAAAAATTAGACCACCTAATGCTCCAATCTTTTAAGGTAGCTTGTCGAGCAGTTAGGCTAATCCAGGAGATGTGCTAAGGATTTGTTGTACTCACAAATCCAATCATGCACCACACACACTCAATGAATTACTCAAGACCTGAATTTATAAAAAGTACTTCCGACTTTTATATATTTTTTAAAACCAAAATCTTTAGAATTTGTTCAGTACTTTTCAAGTTATGACTTTTGAAATTTTTACCAAAGTTAGTCTTTCTGTGCATAATTATGCACCATAGGAATAAATGGGCATCAAAAACTGCACGGTTGAGTTACCAGTCTATTCTTTTGCAGGGTGGTCGCATTAGTCAGTGGGCACACTGTTTCAGCTGGAGAGTCTCAGGCAGCTCCCAGTTCCAGCGGGAGCAGCGTTGGAGAGGTTCTTGGAAAAAAGGGCCACCTGGAGGGGCCACTTGGACAAGGAGCTGGTTTGCAGATTTAAAAGAGGTGCCTGGGGGTCCCCTTGGGCTGATGAGGTTGCAAGGGTTTGGGGTCCCAGGGCATACAGCAGATCACACGATGCAAGGCCCAGGGCGGCCTGGTGCAGGGCGTTGTTGAGGTCTTGGATGCTGTGCACAACAGAGTCAACTGGAGCTGGAGGTGAGTCTCTTTGTGGGCAACTTACAGGACAACGGGGGCACTCTGGTCAGAGGTGTGGGGTGTTCCTGAAGTCCCTCGACTGGGGATTCTACCTGATCCTTTTTCAGCTCTGGGAGAGCTGGTTTTCTCCTGGCCCGACATCAGCTGAGGAGAAACCAGAGTATTGCTGTATCCTGGACACTGGGCTGGCGCAGTGCCACCAAACTTGGCACAGTTGTGGGGCACTTCCAGGCTGTCGTCGGTGTGTCATCGGGTCCAGCGGTGACTTCGGGTCAAGGAGATATCGACGATTCAGTGAAGTGACCCTGACTGGTTTGTTGGTCCTTTGCAGGTTTCTTGCTTTTGTTGAGTGGTGCCTCCACTCAGCAGGGAGATCTGGGTGATCCTTGAAGCCTTGAGGTCCCCTGGGTTTCTTAGGGTTGGTCCAGTATTCAGCTCCTCCACAGTCACGATTGTCGGGACTCTGGTGCAGCAAGCAGGGGTCATGGTGCCTCTTCTGGTGCAGCAGGTCCTCTGTTCTCGTCCTGGCTGGTTCTTTGGTGCTGGTCTTCTTTTCTTCAGGGGATCCTTTTCAAATCTCAAATCTTGGTTCATGGGAGCCTACTAAATACTGAATTTAGTGGGCATTTTAGGGGGAACCTGGTAGTGTGAATGGGACACTTATCCTTGGGTGGCTACGCCCACTACAGTGATCACTTCCCTTGGGAAGGGTCACTTCCCTAAACCTCATTGGCTGTTTTCTTCTATTCCAAGATGTAGAAAACTGAATCAGATGGTCCACTTCACATGCCAGCCTTAAGAGGTGGTGCAAGCTCAGTGAGGTCACTCCTTTTACCCTTTGTCTGGTTTCCCTCCCTGGTTCCCACCCAAAGTGGGAGTTTGCAAGGGGGAAGCCCTTCTGCTGCTAGCAGCAGGCCTGGGGGCTTGAGTTTCAGGGGTTGTAGCCCTTTGAAGCTCTTTGCCAGGGTGTTGAACATTCCTAAGGGAGGGGATGTTAGCTCACCCACTCAGGTAGGGCATTGTCTTACAAACCAGAGAGCCATGTCTCTCCCACAGGTTTGTAGATTGGCTGTCTGGAGTGGCAGGCTGGATGAAACCAGTCACCAACTCTGCCAGTTATGGTTAGCTTTTGCAGGGGGCACCTCTAAGGTCACCTCTGCGCACATTTAGGGATAAATCCAATACTGGTACCAGGTTGGATTTATCATTCTGAGTTGTTTGATACCAAACAACCCAGGGTGCAGAGTAGCCATCATGTAACTGGAAACTTGTGTTTGACCAGTGTCCAGTACATGCATTTAAAATGTCTGCTCTGTTCACTCACTATTTCCTCGGTTTGGCAAGACACAGTGGGGGTATACTGCTCATGCAGCTATTCCCTCACATACAGTATGGTACACCCTGCCTTAGGGCTGGAAGGCCTGCCAGATTGGTATCCTACCCATAATATATGCAGTGTAGGGTGGACAGGGCACACAGAGGGTGTGCATGTTGAGTTTGTCTTTTTAGGTTTGCCCCAGTACACTCTGCCTGCAATGGCAGTGCTGGGTGCATCTGGGTGCAGAACCCTTGGGGGTGGCACAATTAATGCTCCTGCCCTTAGGGGTCTACTCTCAATATCTCCTGCCCTGGGTACTGTGGTACCCATTTACTAGGGACTTACACGGGTATTTATGAGTGTGTCCAATTGTGCCAAGCACCACAACAGATTTAGGGAAAGAGCTCTGGCCCAGGGAACCTGTTTAGCCGGGGCCCGGGGCACTACCAATTTCTAGAACACATCAACATCAGGAGAAAAGTTGGGGCTAACCATGCAAAAAGAGGCCTCTTCTCACAGATGCATGTCCTTGTGCTTGATAATGAGACTTGACAAAACGACTCCTGGAGAAACATCCCCTTGCTCCAACCATGTCAAAAATGTGTCCTCCAAAGAATATTTAGCCTTCTCCAACCTGGTGAAGCCAGGCACACATTTGCGGACACCCTTGACTAAAGCTTCTCCAAAGAGAAAACATTTTGGATCCTCAGAACGCTCTTTCTTAGAAAAATCTCCTAATTTTGGACTAATGTTCATTAATATAGCCTTTCTTCTCTCAGCCACCAAAGCAGTATCTGAGTTCCCTAGGAAACACAATGCCCTCTGGCTCCATTCCCGCAAAAGATCAATATATGTGGGTATATCTTTAGACTTTTATTTCGCAGCCATGTCCATTATCCTTGATAAAGACCCAGTTACATCAAGGAGTTTGTCTTGACATTGCTCACCAGATCAGGTGTAGCACAAGCTTTATTCTCAACCACAGGTCTCAAACATTCTGCTCTCATTACAGGCCTAGCTATTTTTTTTTAAAGGTCTTTCAATCCAAAATTTCGAGAACTCAGCTACATGAGTTAACGGCCACCAATCAGTGCTTCTTAGATGTCTAACCATGTCAGGGCTAAACATTTTAATGCCCTGTGGATTCTTTCTCCTTTTGAATCTTCTCTATCTTGTCATTATCAAGAGCCCAACAATCCTTATCATCTTCCTCAAAAACAAGCTCATCCAATTCCAAATTATATGACTCTGCATTATCAGCTCTCACCTGAATCTCTTTTATGCCACAAGGGACACCATCTTTTGTGCCATGAATGGCACCAATGTTCCTCAATGGTACTTGGACCATCTCTATGCAGGTGTAGGACACTTTGACCCTTCTTAATATGTTTACATTTAAACCTCTTTTTTCCTCCTTTCTCCTTTTCTTCAGAAACCTCTCCCTCATCCAAATACCACAATTCCTCCCCTAAATTGGGTAGTTCCTTACTTTTCTCTTTCTTCCTAAAACTGTCTCTAGTACTTCCTTCATAGATGCCCTAACCTCTTCTTGCATCATCTTTTTAATGCAATCATCTTGAGTAAGAAACCTAAAAAAGTTTCTTGCTTCACTCATCTTCAATCTATAATCATTTGTATCTGTTTTGTGTATTTAATGCAATATTTCCTGAAGAATCAAGCATGACCTAAAGTCTAGTGAAATGTCCTCAAGCACTTGTAATGGAATTCCCTGGTTAGCGTACCAACTGTCAACTGAAGCGCTCTTACAAACATAACATGGCTGCCTATGGCTTCAGCTATATTAAACTAATAGACTGAAGCCAAATGGCCACCTCCATGTCATGACATCATCGTGCACACTTGACACAATGATCTCATGACATTAAGCTTTCAAAAATGAAAAACAGCGTACAGCACATGCTTGCTAATCAACCCCCAACTAAACTGTAAAACACTGGTTAGCTAACCAGTCACATTTAAGAAATATCCATAAATGAAAACCAAAACAAATGTATGTGCAACAAATAAAGATCAAAAGCCACCAGCAATACCAATTATTTATTTTTGAAATATATGCCATGTAAAATTGTATACCTAAAAAGAATCTAGCTTCACATATGTCGATCCCATAAATTGGGAAAAAGTAGAAACACAACAACTAAGAAGATGGCTGTTGGTCAGGAGTTTTTATAGAATGTCTTATTGATTGTTTATTTCTAGAGTTTTGAGTATGAATAAAAGTTGCTTTGAATGGCTGGAAGGAGTAGCAATAAAAGATTAATACATAATGATAGGCTCCGGTCTTTGCATCCGTGTCTCCAATCTCTCCAGGAGATGCCTTTGAAGTTTGGTGGGAAGGAACCAGTTTGCAGTGGCAGTTAGTGCCATACCTTAGTGTCAGAAAACTATGGCCAGTGACCATTTGACACTGCCATTTTTGAAATCCCCAAACTGATATGTAAAATGAATGGGGAAGAGGTGTAATGCAATGTGTCACCTTTGGACTGGGCAGATGTGGACACTTTGTGGAACTTTCCAACCCTACTTAAAAAATCCTTACACAAGGGAGAGACTTTTAGAAGCATTTGATCCTGTGGAACAATAAAAATGGATGAACTCCTCATGGATAGATCCCTGTCTGGAGTGGTGGGAAACTCTAGTTTTGAACTAACTTAGACCATTTGGATCTGTGTCTCCAATGCCAGTAACAGTGGCAGCCCACTCCTTCTGGGGGACAGTGAAGGCATAGACATGATGGAGGAGCCCTAGAAGAGAGGTTTCTCCTTGTACTTCTGTGGAACTATCCTAAAAGAGAACAAACCACAAAGGTGCACTACTCAGTCCTGCTGAACACACAGGCACATTGCAAGTGAGTAACAGACTCTTGGGCTTGAGTGATATAATGTACCTAAGGCCCGACTCCATCTTGTTCAGACTAAGACTCTCTTTTGCAGAATTATTGACACATCTGCCTTTGACACAGATGTTGTCTGTTCTTATCTATCCTAGAACCTATGAAAGTGTGAAGTCATTCATGCTACGAATTGATAATACATTTGATGCTCAGACAAATACCTGCTAGAACATTCTGGGACATGTGTCTTGTTATTTCTGTTTCAAGTTAAGATAATAACAACATTAACAGTGTAATCCTAATTTATTTGTTTTGCCGTATGTGTTTATAGAAATGTGTCTAAAACTAGCATATTGATGCACCCAGATTATGTTAGTATGTTATGCAGTTATGTCAGAGGTTCCAATTTCAGATAAGTTATAGTACAAAAGGCGTGCAAATTGACAATTTGTCACTTTGCCCCAAATTACTGTGCAAGCTACTGACAGAACAGTTTCAGACTTCTGTGGTGCTGCTGCATTTCATTCTGCAATGAAAGATGATATTGAGACCAGAAGGAGAGAAGCTTCAGCTGGTGTGTGTTTTCCTCTCGAGGGAACGCTTCCTCTAGACTGCTGATAGCTAGAGAATTTTACTGTAAATGGGTATGTAGTGTGTTGATTTTCCCTAAGAAACACTAGATGCAAGTAACGCTTCTATGTGTTATACCATGAAAGTAGTATAATGCATAGAATTAGGTTTTAGCGTGGGCATGGGCGTATTTTTAAAATTACAGAATGCTCTTCTCAGGTTGAAAAAAAAAATCAACCTGAAATGCTTATTGTATATCCACATTAAAGGTACATTGAAGGAACTGCCATTCACATTCAAAACACTGCTGTTCATGTTTAGATTTGTAGTTTCATGCTCAAACATTACCCGAATGGTCTGCTCTGGTAAAAAATCTACCTAGAATGCTGCTTGCTTTAAAAAAGTACCTGAACTATACATTTCTGCTTAAAAATTCTCCCCAAAATTATGTGTAATCTCAGTAATTACACGTAGATTTTGTTACACAAATTTACCAAGATCATGCCAATTACTCCAGTGTAAATAAAATTTTGCACAGGCCTAATTTTAGGTTGTTAGTTTACTAGATGACAATTGAACTATGGTAGATAAGTTAGGTTTATTCATGTTGTTCTCAACATGCATTTGTGCTGTTTAGTAGAATTTTTCAGGCTGAGACTGTTTAAATAAACACTTTTTATTTAAAGTGTCTTATTCTTAGTGAATTTATTGTGTGTGATATTTTAAAGAACAAAATTGGAATTTTGAAATTACTGCTGCATCCCTGGATCCCTGTTCAGGGACTGTTAGTAACCTAAAAACATGAACACAATTTTAACTATGTATTGGATGGGGCTACAACAACCTGATTCTTCACATTCTAAAGTAGTGCATTAAACTAAATTCACTTATGACACCTTTGTGTATAAGGCAAGCTTTGTACAGCTAAACCAGAATCTTAGTTTACATGATATGTGGAATGCAGGTAGAAAGGATATTCTGCCTTGAGAGCCACCTCTCATGAAGACTGTGGGCAAAAAGTACCAGGAGCTTAAATAGGTAGATGTGAAAGCTTGACCATTTGTAGTCAATGTGGTCTTTGCATAGTTCAGGCTCTGTATGGCATTCCTGTCTCAGGCATTTGGCCCAGCCACAAAAGTGGGGTACTGTTTTTATTGGGGGGAGTAGGAGAGCAGTTGTGGTAGGAAATTCAGTATATACCCATGATTTCAAAGCTTTCCTTCGCAGACATGAACTGGAATGCATGATCTAGCCCAAAGTTTGGGGTTTGCAGTGTCATCTGTGTCAGAAAACAGTGAGAATGATGCAAGTCACCCCACCCTAGACTCCACTGAGTGTGCAGATTTAAAACATGTTTGGGTTTAATAGGCTTCCCTGTTTGACAGTCAAGCCCACACCCACATACTGCTGTTCTCCACATCACCAAAATGAGAATATTTTGATGATGAACATTTGATGTTTCCAAATCATGGTTCACAGTTGTTCTTGATAGGGCCCTAGCCTGAGCCACAAAAGTGAGGTACTGTTTTTATAGGGGAAAAGCGTAGGGACAGTGGATGGGAGGAATTCTATGGATACCTGCAGATTGTGACAAACGTTTAAGATGTGCAGGCTGTCCTGGCTAGGAAAACATGGTAGATTCCATTCTAGTCCCACTAACCTGGATTTCCAGGGGTGTCTAGTTTGCATACCAATTTGGATTTTGTATGTTTCCCTGGGTGTGGGAGTTCAGGCCTGGGCCCAAATACCACTTTTACCTACATTGAAAAAATGGTATCCTTTTGATGGAAACAAATTGATGTGGGCCCTTTCCTGCTAAGGGTGCCAAATCTAGCATCACAAATGGGATATCTTTTTATTGGGAATAGTGTGGGAATGTTGGGTGATAAGAATGTTGTGACTCCCCACAATTTCCATAGAAGTGTGAGATTTGAAGGACGTTCTGGGCAAGAAAACCTAGTGGGGTCACAGCAAGTCACAACGCAATGGGCTCTGCTAGGTGTCTAGTTTTCAGAAGTTTAGTAGGTGTCCCTGGGTGGCAAATTAGCCCAGACCCAAATACCACTGCTTCCTGCATCACTCAAATGGGTCAATTATGATGGTTAAAATTTGATGTCTCCACGTTGTGTTTTGAACCTTTCAAGGTGCGTTCGCTAAGCCCACACACACAAGTAGGACATTGTTTGTGTCCGGAAAAGTGTAGTTACACAGAATAGCAAAACATTTCTCATTATGAAATGAATTTGTCTCCATTTCTTGCTTCCAAATGTAGGCCAGTGTGCAAGAAAGAACATGTTTTACAAAATGTCCTCTGAATCACATGATAGTATGAGCAAATCCAAAGTCTGAGTTGTGAAAATCACCACTGTTCCTAAACGTAATATAATAGACACATTTAAAAAAGCATAGTTTTTTTTCAAACCAAGTGTTCATTTATCAGATTTTATTTTATGAATTGGAGGACCATCAACAAACAATGAAAAATCATTACAAGTTGCAGCTCAGTTGCTGGATCTGGGTATTATTTTTTTGAAGCAATCAAAAAACACTACGGGGGTCATTCTGACTCCCGCCGGGCGCGGTCACCGCGCGCCCGGCGGGAGCCGCCAAAATACCGTACCGCGGTCGGAAGACCGCAGTGGGTATTTTGAGGTTTCCCCTGGGCTGGCGGGCGGCCTCCAAAAGGCCGCCCGCCAGCCCAGGGGAAACCGTCCTTCCCACGATGAAGCCGGCTCGTAATCGAGCCGGCGGAGTAGGAAGGTGCGACGGGTGCTACTGCACCCGTCGCATATTTCACTGTCTGCTAAGCAGACAGTGAAATACAAGCGGGGCCCTCTTACAGGGGCCCCTGCAGTGCCCATGCCATTGGCATGGGCACTGCAGGGGCCCCCAGGGGCCCCGCGACACCCCCTACCGCCATCCTGTTCCTGGCGGGCGAACCGCCAGGAACAGGATGGCGGTAGGGGGTGTCAGAATCCCCTCGGCGGCGCAGCAAGCTGCGCCGCCTTGGAGGATTCCAACGGGCAGTGGTAAACCGGCGGGAGACCGCCGGTTTACCCTTTCTGACCGCGGCTGAACCGCCGCGGTCAGAATGCCCTCGGGAGCACCGCCAGCCTGTTGGCGGTGCTCCCGCGGTGGCCGCCAGGGTCAGAATGACCCCCTACATATCCCTGTGACCATAAGGGTCTGATGGAGTCAATAGCATATCATTTTTGTTTGTAAATCAGCCTTTGAGGCAAACCAATACGGGCAAAAACATTGAGAGTTGAATTCTATTTTCCTATTTGTTTGCATAATATTTATTTTGTTGGCTAAACTACAAACAGTCTACAAAAATGTCAATTTACTGAATGCAAAGTTTTGTCCAGTTTTCTGAAATGTATAGAATTTCAGGTTCACTCAGGTTCACCTCTTTCTACAAGAAACTGCACGAATGTTTGAAAAAAAAAGAAATTGAAATGGATTAAAAGATAAAAATGCAAAACTGTGGTAAAATAATCGGATTATTTACAACTCTGGGTGTTTCTGAAGCTGGAAAGAGTTCTGAAGGCTTGAGTGAGTAGTTCTCCGAACATTAAATAGTTCTCAGCACTGGGAGAGGAAAAGCTTCCGTAGCTAAGGGGTTAAGGGCATAGCAAATGCACTGTGTCACTGATCAGTAGTTTCGCTATGAACGAAATAACAGTGCAACTACAAGACGGTCCAGAACAAGGAAAACATATCTGGGGTGATAACAAAATGCATGGAAAATTCCTACACAAGAGTATAAATAACAGAACCAGGGGATAAATATAACAAACAGGCATGGCTTAAATAGCCAATAGATTCAAGAGGGTCACCTAGATTTGGTTTCCAAGTATTTACAGACAAAACTGCCTTTTCGGTTTGAAACAGCCCTTCCAGTTGTTTCTAGAGAAAATAGTACTTACAGAAGTCTTACACCTGTGCTGTAATTGTATTGATTCTGGTAAACATGCATACATGTTGTTTGGTTAGCAGGTGAAACATAGCACCTTACATCTGCCTTCATACACTCATTTCAGCTGACCAACATTTACCTTGGCCTCTAATGGAGGTAGCTATGACACATACCTGTATTCCCATCCCTTTCACAAAATGCATGCAACAACAAGCACAAGCCATGTGCCACAATTCCTAAACACAATGCATTATGGGACCTGGTGATAGTATAAAAACAAAACATGTCAAAGGAAGAGGTGCATGCATGTGTACCTCTTAACTCACCCCCCCCTTGGTCAGCTTGATAAAAAAAGAAAAGGAAGGAAATTGCCAAATTTCTCCAGTTGAATATGATGGGATTAGACTGCTATCTTTGCTCTCACAACAAGAGATTGTGCCTAGGCCTGGGTGAAATTTCAATTACATAGGCCCTCATTACAACCCTGGTGGTAGGTGATAAAGTGGTGGTAATACCGCCAGCAGGCCGGTGGTAAAATAAAATGAGACCGCGACTATGGCAGACACCGCCAACACAGACAGCCACTTTAATACACCGACTGCCACGACGGTAGCAACAAACACCGTGGCGGTAACCGCCAACAGACAGGTGGAAGACAATGTACCGCCCACCACCTTACAACCCGCCAATCCAGCAGCTTTTCTGGGGTGGTTCCAACGCCTTCAAAAGCATGGCGGAAACAGTGTTTGGAAGGGAAACCACTCACCTCTCAACACTCAACGAAGAACCAGGACGATATGGAGCCCGAGTTACAGGTCCTGCCCATGCTGGTCTACCTCCTCATACACCAGCAATATCAAAGGCAGCGGCAACAACCACGGTGAGTACTGCACCTAGCACACAGGGAAAGGGGGGAGGAAAAAGAGAGTGACAAACACACATTCAATACACAACACCCCCACCCTCACCCACAACACCATGCACACAAACACATGCAGCAACAGTACATTTATACCCCGTAACCTCCTGGAAGAACGCAAGGACAAAATGAATAGAGCCCAATCAGTGATTTATTAGAACTAGGCAGATATACGTAACAAATATAAAAACAGTATTTACAAATATTTACAATATGTACAGAAGGCTGTACATTGTCCTTTGCAAATGTCTGTGGGCCACTGGACCAAAAATAATGGGCCCACACTTGACTCCTGCCTCAATACGGAGAGAACACTGCAGGGCATCAGGTCGTAAACACACAGGCACCTCAGGGGGATGGGGAAGGGGGTACACCTCAGTCGGAAGATGGAATAACGCCACAGCCCCTGGAGGGGGCTCCATGCCCACAGCGAAGTCCTGGGGAGTGCAAAGCCACAGTCTCTCAAGTGGGTGGGTTGCTCACTGCTTGGTCCTGGGGAGTGCAAACCCATAGTATCTCAGGCTGGTGGTTTGACCACTGCTTGGTCCTGGGGAGTGCAAAGCCACAGTCTCTCAAGTGGGTGTGTTGCCCACTGCTTGGTCCTGGGGAGTGAAAAGCTACAGTCTCTCTAGTGGGTGGTTTGCCTACTGCTTGGTCATGGGAAATGCAAAGCCACAGTCTCTCAAGTGGGTGGTTTGCCCACTGCTTGGTCCTGGGGAGTGCAAAGCCACAGTCATTCTAGTGGGTGGTTTGCCCACTGCTTGGTCCTGGGGAGTGCAAAGCCACAGTTTCTCGAGTGGCTTCTCCACTGGTTCTGGAGGGGGCTCTGTGCCCAGTGTGATTCATCCTGGCAAGGAGGGTGTGAGTGGATGCCTTCTTCAACTGGTTCTGAAGGGGGCTTTATGCCCAGTGTGCTTCATCCTGGCAAGGAGGGGGTGAGTAGATGACTTCTTCCACTGGTTCTGGAGGGGGCATTGTGCCCAGTGTGCTTTATCCTGGCAAATCTTGGGGAGTGCAAGGTCACAGCCTCTCACCTGGGTGTCACAGCTACAGCATTTGCAGGGGCCAGGATGCACTACAGCGCATGGAGGCATGACTACACACTGCCCACCGGTGTTGACAGCTGCTCAGTGGTGGCAGTGGCGGTGCTGGTGGAGGTGCTGCCAGTGGTGGGGGGAGGTTCCAGGCCTTTCCCTAAAGCCTCGGACGGCTGCCCACTGGGGCTGCTGCTGCTGGCAGTGGTGCTGGTGGCTGTGCAGGTGGCCGTGCTGGTGGCGGTGCTGCCAGTGGTGGGGGGAGGCACCAGCCCTTCTCCTGCAGCCTCGGACGTCTGTCCACTGGGACTGCTGCTGCTGGCAGTGGTGCTGGTGGTGGTGCAGATGGTAGTGCTGGCGGAGGTGCAGGTGACAGTGCTGCCAGTGGTGGAGGGAGGCTACAGCTCATGGCTGGTGGTGTGTACTCAGATGCTGCTCCAGCACCAGGCCCCATAGCCATCCTGCCTGCGGCATTTGTGCCTTTGTCATTTCCCTTGGCAGCTGTTGGTCCCTTCTTGCACTTGGCAGCTGGTGGCCCCTTCTTGCCTTTGCCAGCTGGTGGTGCCTCCTTGCCTTTGCCAGCTGGTGGTGCCTCCTTGCCTTTGCCAGCTGGTGGTGCCTCCTTACCTTTGCCAGCTGGTGGTGCCTCCTTGCCTTTGCTAGCTGGTGGTACCTCCTTGCCTTTGCCAGCTGGTGGTGCCTCCTTGCCTTTGCCAGCTGGTGCTCCCTTTTTGGCTTTGCCAGCTGGTGGTCCCATTTTGCCCTTGGCAGCTGATGCAGTCACACTGGCTGTGCTGACGGGTGTCTCCTTGGAGCCTCTCACAACTGCAGTAGCTGCAGAAACTACAGTGGCCATGGACTGGGTGGCTGAGGCGCTAGCCTGGGTCCTGATGACCGTGGCCCAAACTGAATGACGGGGGGCAGGAAATAGGTCAAGGGTGGAGAGGAAAAGCTTTTTAGGGACACTGGGGCTGGAAGAGGGTGAAGGTTTGGGAGTGGAGGAAGAGGGAGTGATGGTGGGAGGTGTCTGCTGTGTTTGGGTGCAGGTGCATGTGCTGGATGCTGTTGTGAGGTGGATGGCTGTGGGGTGTCTGAGTGCTTGCATTTGTGTACTTTGGGAGGAGGGACAGTGGGAGGGGACACAGGGGACGTGTGCATGAATGTGGGGGTGGTGACTGCTAGTGAGGTGCGTGTAGTGATAGGCGTGATGGTGATGAGGGTAGTGGATGAGGATGTAGTGCATGCAGGTGTGTGTGGAGATGTTACTGGGAGGGAGGTGGACGAGGTGGAGGAGGTGGACACAGTGGAGGCAGTGGATGCTACTGTGTCTGCATCTGGATGGTGCTTGTGTGAGTGCCTGTGGGATGAAGTGTGGTGCTTGTGTTTGCCTGAGCCACTCCTGTGTGTTGTTTTGGGTGCATGATAGTCTGATGGTGTACTTGTGATAGGCTGGGGTTGAGGGGAATGGGACTGGGTAGAGGAAGTTGGAAGAGGGAAGATAGAGACCGGAACAATGGTTGCAATCAGGGAGGAGGCCAGAGCCTGGAATGATCTATGTTGGGCTGACACACCAGAGTGAATGCGCTCCAGGAATGCACTTGTTTATTGCAAATGCCCTGCCAGACCCTGGATGGCATTCACTGTGGTTGACTGCCCAACAGATATGGTTCGCAGGAGGCTCAGGAGGTCAATAGACTCCTCACTGGGGGCAGCAGGGCTGACTGGGGCAGGGCCTGAGGTGCCTGGGGCGAAGGAGATACCCACCCTCCTGGGTGAGCGGGCATGGGAAACATGCTGAGGGGCTGCTGGGAGGGTGGTGCTGGTACGGGGGTGGCGGTTGTACCTGTAGTTGGGGTGGACACAGAGGTGTCCGCCACCACCAGGGAGCTTACATCAGAGGAGGTGTCACTGTCTGAACTGTCCCCTCCAGTCTCTGCCGTGGTGCTCCCCTCACCCTCCGTCCCACTGGTGCCCTCACCGTTGGTGGATTCGGCCTCATGGGCCATGTGGGATGCAGCTCCCTCCATCGCCGGTGCCTCTGCTCCTCCGCCAGATGATGCTAATGCACAAAAGGACAGAATGAGAAAACAAAATGGGGGGGAGTCAGAGGATACACTTGGTCAATGCCAATAACAACAACACCGTCGGCTTACACAACACACAGGGCCATGCACTACCAGTTACAACACTAGTCACCAGGCCATGGAGTATAATGCCTAACGCCAATAGCAGCATACCTGAAACCCACAGGACCCTGCCTAGTATTAGATGCCCACTAGCATGTTTAGGGCTGGAGTGCATCAGACCCTGCCCAACAGGGAACCTACCCTTCCATGTTCGTGCTGGCCTAGGGGCATCAATAGGCCCACATCCCCCACCCAGATAACACCCCGCCATGCGCAATTTGCTGAATCAGCCATACCGTCCGGCCTGTTACACTCATGGCCCACCATATCCCTCTGATCCCCTTACGTATAGACATTGACCACCATACATGCAGCACTCTGTCCAGGACCCCTCAGCCACCCCTCTTACACGAGGCTTAAACACACAGCACTCCATGCATTCATGCCCCATGCATCGTGCTCACAGTGTACTCACCTGTTGGTTTGGAGGACCATAAAGTAAACTGTATTAGGGTAGGACCCCATCCACTAGTGTCTCCAACTCCTCCGAAGTGAAGGCTGGAGCCTTTTCCCCAGAGACTCGAGCCATGGTCGCTTCCAGACACAGGTCACAGCAGCACTTGCAGTGTTGGTCCTCTCCTGTTGAAGGTCAGGTAGCAAGTGAGTGAATAGATAGAAAATGGCGGTCACGTCCGCGGCGGTGCGTACTGTCACCACCGGCGTACATCACCATTGGTTACTGGAAGCCATAGGGCCCAATGATAACCAATGAGTACTTGTACGGCGGTCGTCGACCGCCTCCCGCAATGATGCACAATGTCAGCGGAATTACCTCATTTCCATTTGTCCCTCCACACAGGTCACACAGCCGCCATTTCAGGGGGGAGCAGGCCATGGCACCTAACTGCATCACAGCAGACATAGGCACATTTACGGGACTACACGTTAACATACTGTTTCTGTCACAACATGCAAGGCCTTTTACTCTGAGGATATGTTTGAATATGACCAGCAGCTCACCATTTTTCATCCTAGAGTACAACCGCTGAGGATGAATAGGAGATGGAGACATTAACCAGTGTATAGACCCCTGGTGGATCTGGCAACAATGGAGGACAAGCACATTATCCTCACCTAGAGACTTGATAGGGCCACAATCAAAGAGCTGTGTGCCCAATTGGAGCCAGACCTGATCTCAGCTATCCGTCACCCCACTGGGATCCCCCCTCTTGCGCAAGTCCTATCAGTGCTCCATTACTTGGTAAGTGGCTTCTTCCAAGCGACAGTGGCCATGGCAGCAGGGATGTCACAGCCTATGTTCTCAAACGTGCTGAAAAGAGTGTTGTCTGTCCTGATGAAACACATGCGCAGCTACATCGTTTTCCCCCAGGTTGAGGATTTGGTCACAGTGAAGGCTGACTTTTATGCAATGGGACATATCCCCAACATCATTGGTGCTATTGATGGTACACATATTGCCTTTGTGCCCCCCCGGAGAAATGAACAGGTGTACAGAAATCGAAAGAGCTCTCACACTATGAATGTGCAGATAGTGTGCCTGGCGGACCAGTACATCTCCCATGTGAATGCAAAGTATCCTGGGTCTGTGCATGATGCCTATATCATGAGGAATAACAGCATCCCATATGTGATGGCTCAACTCCAGATAATAGGATAATGTGGATAATAGGTGAGCCCATGGGTCCCACCCAGTGTATGTTGGTAAATGGGTGTGGGGTTGGCCCTAGGAGTGAGTGTCTGGCCAACAGGTATCCCTCGATATTTGCAGGTGACTCTGGTTACCCCAACCTTTCATGGCTACTGACCACAGTGAGGAATGCCAGGACAAAGGCAGAGGAACGTTACATTGAGGCATGTGGGTGAACAAGGAGGATTTGTGAGCGCACTTTTGGCCTCCTGAAGGCCAGGTTCAGGTGTCTCCATCTGACAGGTGGATCCCTGTGCTACTCACCCAAGAACGTCTGCCAGATCATCGTTGCATGTTGCATGTTGCACAACCTAGCCTTGAGACACCAGGTGCCTTTTATGCAGGAGGATGAGGCTGGAGATGGGCATGTGTCAGTGGTGGAGCCTGTGGACAGTGACAAAGAGGAGGCAGAGGAAGAGGATTTGGACAACAGAACAACTATCATACAACAGTACTTCCAGTGACACACAGGTAAGACACTGTAACCTCATCTTCCATTGCTGTTTTGTGTAGTGAATTTTCTCTGGCTGGCTGCTGTTCCCACTACTACGGCCACTTATTGTACCCTTTAACATGTCTATTTTCAGATATTGGTGCCCTACTGTGGCTCCTGATGTTTTGACTGCAGCACATTGCAGGTCATGCCTATGAATACATAACTGTACAGTCTATTTGCAATGTCTACAGATTGTTAAACAACTACATCCTTGAATCATTTGACATACTCCATAGTTGTATTTTTCCAAGGGTGTTTATTTTAGTGCTTAGAAGTAAATGGGGATGTGCAATGGGCTTGGGAGATGGTGGAGGAAAGTCCAGGATAGAGTCCAGTCTATTGGTATCACAGGTGCATTGTCCAATGGGGCATGGGAATTGCAGCAATGGCAGTTCAAGGTTTACAGGGTGACAGAGTGGGACACAAGGGTGACAGGAGAGTCTTATTTCCTGGTGTGGGTCTTGGCAATGTTCTCTGGCTTCTGCCTGGATCGCAGGGACCGTTTGCGGGGTGGTTCTCCTTTTGCAGGGGGTGGGCTGCTTGTGGCCTGTTGTTCCTGTGGCGGGCCTCCTGTCCACTAGCATCAGCGGAGGTGGAGGGCTATTCATCAGTGCGGCTAGTGTCAGGGGCCCGTTGGTGTGCCACTGCTTCCCTCATGGTATTGGCCATGTCTAACAGCATCCCTGCAATGGTGACAAGGGTGGTGTTGATGTCCCTCAGGTCCTCCCTGATCTCCAGGTACTGTCCCTCCTGCAGACATTGGCTATCCTGCAACTTGGCAAGTATCTGGCCCATGGTCTCCTGGGAATGGTGGTATGCTCCCAGGATGTTGGTGAGTGGCTTGGGGAGAGTCGGTTCCCTGGGCGTCCTTCCCCTGTCGCACAGCAGTCCTCCCAGCTTCCCTGTTGTCCTCTGCCTCTGTCTCCTTAACCATGTGCTCACTGCCACTGACCCCAGGTCCCTGATCGTCCTGGGTTTGTGGGGTTGCCTGGGGTCCCTGTAGTGGTGGACACACTGGTGATTGATGTGACCTGGGGACAGTGGTATGGGCCCGCTGGGTGGGTGCTGTGCTGGTGTTTCCTGAGGGGAGAGGCCCTGTGGTGGGATGTGACTGTGCCTGGGTAACCGACTGTCCAGAGATCCCTGATGGACCAGGCTGGTCATCCAGATCCAGGTGTGAAGAGCTGCTGTCATCACTGTGGGCCTCTTCTGTGGGGGGACTGGATGTTGCTTGCACCTCTTCTCCGGTGACGTTGTGTGGGGGTCCTATGGGGGTGTAAATGCATTGTTATTTTTTCTGCATGTGAAATCTAGTGCATGGATATGTTGCCCTCTATGGTTCTTATTACCATGGCAGCTTTGCTTTGTGTGAGTTGTTATTTGGTTGGCTAAGTGATTATCTATAGTGTGCATGCAGTGGTGATGGTTGTCTATTGAAGTCTGTGATGGGTGTCCATGCATTGGTGTTGCATGCAGGGCTTGGTATTGGGATGAGTGGGTTGTGATGGTGGGGTATATGTGAGGTGGTAGAGTGATGGGGTGATGGTAGGGGTGGTAGTCTGTGATACATGCAGGTGGGGGGGTGAAAGTAGTAAAGATTTGACTTACCAGAGTCCAGTTCTCCTGTTACTCCGGCCAGGCCCCCATGATGCATGATTGCCAAGACTTGGTCCTCTCATGTTGTTAATTGGGTACTGCTGTACTGCTAACTGGTGTCTTGCAACCACAGAATGCATCTTCCCCCATAGGTTGTTCTACCTCTTCCTGATGTCATCCCTTGTTCTTGAGTGCTGTCACTCACCGTTGACCCTGTCCACGATTTTCCGATATAGCTCCATCTTCCTTGCAATGGATGTCTGCTGCACCTGTGATCCGAATAGCTGTGGCTCTACCCAAATGATTTCCTCCTCAGAGAATCTAGGGTGTCTTTGTGGTACCATGGATGTAGTGTGTGTGATGTGTGTGAGGGTGTGTGGGGTGATGTTTTGGGGTGTGTGCAGTGAGGTGCTTGGATGGTGTATGGGGGATGGTGTTCTGTGGCTCTGTGGGTGCTCTTGGTGTGGCTCTCTCTCTGCTGTAAATTTTTTGGAGTCGTAAAGGGTTGTGGGTAATGTGGGTGTGTGTTTTATAGTGGTGTGTGGGTGTGGGGTGTATGTGTGTCAGGTATGTGTAGTTTGAATTGTCCAATGTGGTGTTTTTTGTTAGGTTGTGTGTATTGTGAGGGCGGCGGTATGTACCGCCAATGGTTTACCGCGGTTGAATGTCCGCCGCAGTGATTCATGGGTCATAATGCTGTGGGTGTAGTTCTGTTGGTGTAACAGTGTGGGTTTTGGTACTGCCAGTTTATCACTAACCTTTGGGCTGGCAGACTTGTGTGTGTGTCTGTAAAGTGGTGGATTTCTATGTGTGGGTCATAATACGGGAAGTGGTATACCGCTGCGGTCGTGGTATGTAGCGGCAGTCAGCATGGCAGTAAGCAACACTTACCGCCAATGTCATAATGAGGGCCATAGTTAAGTGTGATAGACCTTAGTGTAGTATGTGTAGTCATAGCAGTGTAGTTGCTTTAGCTATTAATCTTTTTATGTTGAGACTACATTGTGTGTAAGTATTGTTTCTATTGCTTGTTATATTTTTTAGATAATAGGTTATGTGAGGGTAGGTATGTTGCGTTTTTTCACAGGATGTTTGTTGGAGAGAAAGCCTTCTCTTATTTTTGGGAGATTTTTGGGACATTATTTTGGCACTATTTTAACACAGATTACTTTTTAATTTCCCTCCGGAAGTTTTTTTTTAATGATTTGCTGGCACTCTGAATTACATTTGTGGATTTACTTTTTTAAACATCTTTTTCTCTATTGTTGTGGATTTGTTTTTTGGTGGATTGTTGTAGTATCATGAGGGCTACATAATGGAAGCTGATTGTTTTTTATTTTGAGTGGGAAATGTTTGCTATGATTGTTGTTTTCCATAATGCATTTTATATTTTTTATATTAGGTTTAGCTGTATTGTGTGTAAAAAAATACATTTTGTTGACATTTATTGTATGCATGTCATTAATTAATTTATGTAATCTATTTATTTTATTGCACATTATTTGCATTTGTTGGTGCTTTTCTATATTGTTTAATTATATATTTGATTATACACTGATTTATAAAACATAAATGAAATAAAATGTATAAATAAATACATTCAATTGTTTTCTGAATGATTATGTTGGATGTGGACTTGATTTGAGATGTTATGTGGTTTATATTAATTAGTCTTATAACAATGATGTGTAGGTAGTGGTGTCTTTGTTATTTAACAGGAGTTTAACTTTGTATTATAGAATTTCATACAATTGTTTGGTCTGTTTGGATAGTTTGGGTTTATTATGTGTTAAAGATCATTGTTATCGTAGTTCTTGGTAGCTTTGTTCCTTCTTTGTTTAGGCTTTCTAAGCATTGGTTTAGGGTAGGATGTATTTTGCCTGTTGTCCCTTGAAGGTGTTGTTTCATTCTTCCCCTGGGTTGTTTGTTTTTGCTTCTTTGCCATGGATCTTTTAAAGACATTCTTTGAAACTTGATTTGACACCTGTGGCCAAAACTGTGCAGTCTGCCAAACCAAGAATCTTCCACATATTGCAATATGGAACTTAAGGCCTGATTAAGAGTTTGGTGGAAAGGGTTTCAATTACAAAGCAAGCGGGTGCATAGACGAAACAGAGCCGCAGCACCGCTGTTGCCGCCAGGAAGCCTTTACCACAATGGCAGTGCAATAGGCCAATGCGCATGTTGGACAGCCAGTTTCCCCGTCCAGCCACTCACAATGTCTCTTCCCACCGATGTGACTGTGGCGGCTAAACCTCCACACATGAGCTGGCAGAAATGGACAGATACAAGGTAGAAACTCACTTTTACTTACCCGCACACGTATTCTGTAGCCATGGAGCTGATCATGCACATCCTGTCACTGCTGCTTGATGACATAAAAAATCCATACCATCATGCAAGGAACCAATGGTAAGCCACAATTTTACCCATTTCCATTGACTTCTCAGATAACAGATTCTCTGCAGGTACAACTTAAGGTTTATGGAGACCCAGGGCCAAACCTAGTTTGTAAGTCCCCATTCAGAACAGCTTCCAATGTTTGATCCCAAGTCAGCTCTTTGATGCCTTCTTTGGCCAGGTTAATGACATTGCTCAGACATATTGGTCAAAATTCTAAATGCGTTCACAACTGACGTTCAGGGATATTGATGTGTTTCTACGATACTGTAACACAACAACAGGTCCTCACTAACATCACAGCAAATAATCACTGTGACACCCTCCAACTTCTTACATGCTACAACCTGTATTGATAAAAAATAAACTTAAGTAGGGATGTTGCATGAAACAGAAACACACCTTCTCTGCAAAATTACTGCAATGAACTCACATATCAGGGACATCAAAAAGTAGTTTTCGTAAAATGGAATTTAAAATAATCTGCTGAACAAAGTATTGCAAGGTCATCATGGAAACGTTCCCTGTAAAACCGGGTTGGCTCAATCAGAGGTCCCCCTGAAAGTCTGAGTCCCTGGGCCACAGTCCACTTTGCCATTGCCTCAAAATGCCTCTGTGCACATGCCCCCTGGCTTAAAGTACATCAGGGACAGCCAATAGCAATGACAAGGGCCATACATATGTGTGCAAGATAATAAAACAAAAACATCAGTAACAGCATTCTTCACATACAACTGAAATAGGTGTAAAGTACACACAAAACAATGGACACATGTCACAAAAAGAAGACAAAAAGGCATGACAATCAACCACCCTCTAGGTATGGATAAACAAATAACTAACTTGCACACAGTCAACACATGTCCAACATACATCATAGGGTGAAGTGCAAGCAAAATGAAGTTGACATTGCATAAGACAAGCTGAAACGTTTACCATCTGAAACACCACCCAAATCAATGTCTCAACCACTTTGAATACATCCCACATATCTATCCATGGAACCATTCTCCTTGACCTGTATAAGTCCTGCAAATGGTCCTAAACTCCAAATATACTAACCTGGTCATATTGTTCACCAATCAGGGTGAAAATAACACACCTGCAGTCTCACATCCCAATGTATCAAAGCACATTCATGAGGTGATGCAAGGGCTCAGCACCATGATGAATGCCTGCTCAGAAAAGCCAATTACCAACATATGCCATTTCAAATTGTGCATGTACAAAACAAAGTATACTCCAACCATATGTGTAGGATAACCTGCCATACTATGTATACACAATGACATTGGGTGACAATCTAACTGATAATATTGCTAGGTTATCAAAACTAGCTAGGGAAAAGTAAATAAAGGACTAATCTGTTCCAAAACAAATTAATCTTTATTTTTCCTTCCAAAAAACTCAGGAAAAACTGAAACGGCCAATGGCCAGTCCAACTAGACATGGAGTGAGCACACTGCTGTACCACCAAACTTGCCTCAACATGCACTGCCAGGGAATGTACTCACAAAGGGGCATCAATTGGGCAGGGCAGGCACCTCAAAGCTCTAATTTGGGAGGGGGGCATTTGGGTTTGGAAGGGGTGTCCTTGGTATTGGAGGCAGTGGTTTGGGAAAAGGAACTGGTGGACCTATGTTTCGGAGGAGGGGTTTGGGAAATGTAAGGAGTCGAAAAACATTTTGCAGTGATACCTTAGGAGCTGGAAGGGACGGATGGGTGGATAACAGGGGTGGATTTGGAGGTGGAAGAGGTGGTCTTGGGTGAGGTAGGAGCAGGAAGCATCTGGAGAGTGGTGGTTGGAGGTTTATGACCAGCTAAGTTCAATGGGGTGCTTAGGAGTAGGAATGGTAATGAGTGGGTTATTTGAGGGAGAGGGAGTGACTGTGTCTGAGATGCTAGAGTCTGATGTGGGTGCAGGTACATGTGTGTCAAGTGTATGTTCTGCAGTTATGGGTGTGTCTTTTGTCTGTGGTGTCTGTTGGGTGCTTGATTGTGTGTGGCTGTGTTTCTTAAGTGTGTACAAAGGTAATGGTGGATCCGTGGATGTTGCTGCAGCAAAAGTGCTGGGTGTCTATATTGTGGGTATTGTGGTGTGACAGTGGGTGTGGTAGTGTGTGGTGTATGAATGGATGTGATGGTGGGAAAGGGTATTGCTATGGTGAAGGGGTGGTGGAGGGACAAAAGGTTGGGGGATGGGAGACTACGCTGAGGGAGGAGGCCAGAGCCTAAAAAGATCTCTGTATGCCAGACAATGCACTGTGAATGTCTTGCAGATGGCTGCCTTGCCCCTAGATGGCATTCAATGTAGCAGTCTGAGCTACAGAAATGTTTCTCAGGAGGACAATAGCCTCCTCACTCTATGCATTGGGGGGTGATAAGGGCATGGGCTGAGGTGCCTGAGCAAACAAGACAACTCACCTCACAGGGGAGCGGGCCCAGCCAACTGGGTGGGGAGCAAGAAAGAGGTTAGAGATAGAACTTTGGATGGTACCAAGGACACAGGAGGAAGAGATCCTGTGGGGTCTGCCACTAGTCTGGAGTGTCCACTGGAGGAAGACTTATGATGACATCAAGCTTGCACCCTCCCTGGCACCCCCCACACCCTCTTGGCCACAGGCTCCTCTGTGTCAGCAGAGTAATAACTGGAACCACTGTGGCCAGCTGATTCCCCAACGATGTTGACTCTGTCTCCTTCGCTTGCTCAGGATGATTCTGAAATGAAACATAAAAATGGTTGATTGCATTTGTGTGAACACACCTGACCATCAGATTCAAACACAAAACAGTACATAAAGGCACAGAGGGGGTTATTCTAACTTTGGAGGAGGTGTTAATCCGTCCCAAAAGTGACGGAAAAGTGACGGATTTACCACCAGCCGTATTACGAGTCCATTATATCCTATGGAACTCGTAATACGGCTGGTGGTATATCCGTCACTTTACCGTCACTTTTGGGACGGATTAACACTCCTCCAAAGTTAGAATAACCCCCAGAGTCTCCATCTTTATGGTTCACTACATGAGCTTTAACATTAGCATGAGCATGTGCATGCATGCTACATTAGCTGAAAACAGTTGGTCATAGTAATGCCATAACCCCAAGAAGTTCCTAACCATGAATTAACTTGTCTACACTCTGGCCTCATGTATACACTAGGACAGTTGATCAACTTGTATACTTTGACCCTTGTACCATAGGATACTGTACTGATGTCACAAAATAGGTTGGCCACCAAAAATACATTTCCACAGTGTACACACAAGCCCCTGAATTCCGCAAACACTCATTTACCTGAAACAACATCATGATGTGATGATGGGCATTCATTCAGCAATGTAGCTTCAATAAGTGCTGTAGCAGAAACTGTGTCACATACAAAGGCTCAGTTCACACTGATGTTAGTTTTTTCATTAATACTTCCGCATATGTACACTGTCAAGAGAGTAAAATGAAAGCTGTACTGAAGTAGCTCCGCTACATATCACATATACCATAGAAAAGTAGGTTGGAGAGATTCAGGGCCACGTTATTGGGAGATATATAGTATAAATGCACAAATCATAATGGTCCATAAAACCCTATGAACATCCCCAATCTTGCTTTGTACTGGTCACAACACCAATCTTAGATTGCATTCCTCAAAGCCAATGCACATATCAAGTTTGTTGTATATCTATGACATGAAGAGGAGGACACACTTCAGTCCTAATTGAATGTCAAATCACAGAACCATTTAGTATTGCAAACACCAATGACCTTGTAAAACTGAGTTTAGACACTCACATATAGTCCCTACATTTCTACATCTCACTCCCTGCGGCATATCACCAGTCAGTGAATTAATCTTGAAACAGTATGGCAGATGAAACTACAACAGGGAAAGGTACACCAGGCAACGTGTGGGCACTAATGCTCATTCCACCAGTGATGATTGCCCACTCATGTTACTGTGGGAACCCAGCTTACCAATGGAAAGTGTTGTCCAGCCACTGCAGCAAAAGTGCACTGTATGGTATGTCACATGTAATAGGACTACTATCACATGAGACACAGTAATAAGGAAGCATCACTCCTGACACAATGAAGACAAGTAGCCTGTTTGCTAGAATCTTCATCCAACACATGAAACAACATGAGGTAATTGTAACTTTTATTAAGCCATGTGTCTGCTCAAAACAGCAAATTGGTAGTGGACTGGACTCTGCTGGGTTCCTGGTCATAAAGACATTAGGCAAAGCACATCATCATGTACCTAAAGGTCCTACACAATACATAACTCTTCTTGTGCATTGGTCTTGATACACCACCAATGATGACGAGGAAATGGCTGCCAGTAACAAAATAAGTTGGCAATGGAACATGTAAAATTATGGCCAGGACGTAACACGTTATAACTGCTGTTAGGTCCTCAACAGCCCGGATCTGCCACCACCAATATATTGGTCATTAAGGGGAGTCGTGCCCCATCCACGTTAGGAAGATTTTCCCAGCTGGATTTCTGTGATCTTCCAGGCCCAGCGCCTCAGGTCCTTCCACCTATTCCTGCAGTGGACACTGCATCAATGATAGACCCCCAGGCTCCACACCTACCGGGAAATGGACTTTCAAATGGTCTGCTTTTGATTGGCGTTGACCTGTATGGATACAAGAGAGGAAGAAATCATATATCACTGCAATTTAATGGAGATCTGTTTTGTTGTCACACAATTTGTCTACAACTATCACAAGCATAAATCATGTAACATGTCACATGCTGAGCAACACAAAGACAAAAATACATACTTAGGTAGTCATCTGTTGACCATCTTCATCCCTGGTCATGTCCTACACAGACTAAGTCAGCCCACTAACATCATGTACCTCTGGCCCATCATACATGTACTGTGACAGGGGCTGCTATGAAACACGGCATACCAATGTGACCTTTTAAAGAGTACACTAATTATGTCCACAAGCCTGGAACCATAGTATGGACTACATCCTAAGACCTAGGTCACAATGGAATGGCTGGCAGGTCTGTTAGTGATAGCTTCTTCTCTGGTGATGTGGGGGCATGTGGACAACTTAACATAATATCATACTGTGTCTAATAGAGTTTGTATGGTATGTACTGTCAACACAGGACAAACCTTGTGCCATATGTGGCACTGTTACAAGGATGACATCACCATACCATTGTATTTTTTATTAGCTTTAAGGTAAAAATGCGTGTGTTTTGTATATCAAACCTCTTCTGAAGAAAACATTGTAAGGTGTCACATGTGAAATAAGCGTGCACAGTGCAAGCATTACTTGGAAACAGACATGTAGGAGTAAGGGACCTGTCATTATTAAATAACACATTGACAATGTGAGTCAATGGAATTAAATATTAGGTCAAAGGGGTTACCTCATCCACCATTCCAAATATATTCCATGTAAAACCATGTAAAACCAATCAGGGCACTACTATTTGTTATTTGTTAAAACTCTTTTTGTGATCATCCAAGAATCTACAGGTTTACAGAGATTTTACTATGTGCATTGTTTGTATTGGCACTGCACTCTCTCCCCCAGCCTTTCCCATGGTTCAGGCTTTGCATAGCTCATTGTCATGCCTTGTCTAACATTAACCTCAACTGCTTTGTGCAGAGTACATTTACAGCTCGTGCTGTAAAGGCCATGCAAGTGTTTGCACAGTTAGCATGATCTGAATAGTAAACATATCATAGGTACCGTGAAAAGTATACATGCATAGATGTCTACATGCACCACAAATGGAATCTAGGGTTTCCACATCTCACACATCCTAATGGTGATGTTGAGTTTACAATGTATAGTTCCTGACAATCCCTGACATTATTGTCTTGTTTAGGGACCACAAACATTGGCACCAGTAATCGGATTTAACACGTTAACTCAGAGTCACATTTTAGCCTGTGAGAAAGGAAATGATGGAGTAAAGCAAAGTAGCATAGGTATGTAAGATAGTTACCTGTCCTCTGGTGAGTCATAGAACTGTCAAAACAGGGAAAGGACATCATCAGCCAGCAGCTCCAGCTCCTCTGCAGAGAAGGCACGGGTCCTTGCACCTGCTTGGCCTCCCATGATTGCTCCCAGAGGTGGCGAAGAGCAGCTTAAAATGGAGGAGGTGTTAAAAGCAGCAGTGTCAGGAGGCAACTGAGGTATTTTTCAATCAGTGGCATAGATGTACGTAACCTACACTGTCATCATTGTATGCTGACACAGTCATTGGCCCTCTACTGTCACAATCACCAATGTTAGACTATGGCTGTCTGTGTCACAGACTCAACTGCCCACTTGATAGTCGACTTCTGTTGGCAGCGTCAGGTGCACACTGTCCAACATGCGAGGTCAGGAAGCCACCTTTTTTTAGAGTAATAGTACTGTACTGGTGACTGCTAACTGTGTCACCACCACATGTTTAAATATGTACAAATCCAGTGACATTTACATTTGACTGCACTTTGCTTTTGTCTAGAGTGCTAGTGTGCATATAGGCTAGATTAAGGCACTGCAGTATGCACTGCCGTGGACGGTATTGTGTCCAAAAACAAATGTTTATAAAAAAGGGGTGCAAATAATACATTCAAGATGTATTATTTATACATTAATGTTCAAGACACATGTTGGGGCCACAATGGGGATTAGTCAAGGATGTTGCACGATATAGGGCCTCATTCTGAGGTCAGCGGGCGGCATTCGCCGCCCGCCTGGCGGGAACCGCCATATGGCCGCTCCGCGGTCGAAAGACCGCGGAGGCCATTCTGGCTTTCCCGCTGGGCTGGCGGGCGACCGCCAGAAGGCCGCCCGACAGCCCAGCGGGAAACCCCTTCCCACGAGGAAGCTGGCTCCGAATGGAGCCGGCGGGGTGGGAAGGTGCGACGGGTGCAGTTGCACCCGTCGCAAATTTCAGTGTCTGCTAAGCAGACACTGAAATTCTTTGTGGGGCCCTCTTACGGGGGCCCCTGCAGTGCCCATGCCATTGGTATGGGCACTGCAGGGGCCCCCAGGGGCCCCACGACACCCCATACCGCCATCCTGTTCCTGGCGGGCGAACCACCAGGAACAGGATGGCGGTATGGGGTGTCGGAATCCCCATGGCGGCGCAGCAAGCTGCGCCGCCATGGAGGATTCCTGAGGGCAGCAGAAAACCGGCGGGAGACCGCCGGTTTTCCCTTTCTGACCGCGGCCAAACCGCCACGGTCAAAATGCCCTTGAGAGCACCGCCAGCCTGTTGGCGGTGCTCTCGTGGTCGTTGACCCTGGTGGTCAATGACGGCCAGGGTCAGAATGACCCCCATAGTCTTTAAAAGTAAATTGTCTATATTGCTATATGAAACAGTCATGTACTATCACGCGAGCTTTGGCTTACTCTTCACATTTCTTACTGTGGACATTTTGAACAACTTTCTTATACTGTTTTCAATTCACACATAGGTACCATGGGAGAGGGAAAAGACAACCGTCTCCAGTATACCATTCATTTCCCGACCTTCATACCATGGAAGAAAGGCATATCATCCAGAAGTTTTGTTTGGATAGGCAAACCATACTGGATCTATGTCATCAGTTGGAGACTGAGCGTCTGCCTCAAAGCATTCATTCCACAAGTATCACACCAATTGGGAATGTTATGGCAATATATCTTTTTCTGGCCACAGGTTTTTTTCAGTACACAGTAGTAACATATGGCGGTAGATCACAACCAATGTTCCGTCATACTAAAAGATGTGCTTTCGGCGATGATGAGACACATTGACAGCTACATCCAGTTCCTCAGGTGCGAGGATTTAGCCAATATGAAGTTTGCATTCTATGGATTTGGTCGGCTATCACATGTTATTGGAGTTCTTGATGGCAGCCATGTTGCCTTAGTACCACCCCAAGCCAGGGAACAAGTGTACTCTAACAGGAAGAACTTCCATTCTACCAACATCCAAATTGTCTGCTTAACCAATTGGTATATCTCAAACGTCTGTGCCTGGTTCCCTGGATCAGCCCATGATTCCTTTGTCTTGGGGAACAGCACCGTGCCCCAGCTGATGTCACAACTACTACCAGAGAGGGTCTGGCTTGCTGGTAAGCATGATCCGTCCTAACTTTGTGTGGGTGAAGGCAGGTAGTAGAATCAGGATGTATGCAACTTATTGTTGCACTTATTTCTGTCTTCCGTCTAGGAGACTCAGCCTATCCCAACCTGCCATGGTTGTTTGTCGTGCTGAGGAATCCAACAATTCAGGGGGACTCCGCCTCAATGAGCACCATGGAAGGACAAGTCAGATAGTGAAGCAGGCTGTTGGGCTCCTGAAGGCCAGATTTAGATGTCTGGACAAAACTGGGGAAGCCCTCCTTTGCTCACCCGGTAAGATGTGTCAGATCACTGTGGCCTGCTGCAGGCTCCACAACCTAGCCCTGAGATGGAACATCCTTTATAACACAGAGGATGGAGACCATGAAGTGCCATCGGGTGAGGATCCGGGAATACCAAATGATGATGATAGTGGTGAATAGGAAGGAGCTAACTTGCATCAATATCTCATCAACAACTTCTTTTCATGAGTGTGCATATTGTTGTTACATATCATAACTTTGATTATTACAACAACTCTTGTTATGATGATGAGAGGAGTATGTCAGGTAAACAAGTTCTGGGTAATCAATTTGAAAAGGGTTTGTTGAACACACTATGACACATGATCATTTTGTTTGTGTTGCTTTGTTTTGCTCAGATTGTTGTCATGGACTTCATTCTCCAGGAGTAGACTATGTGAACTGTCAGATATGTGTGGTTTGATAGCTAATTTTCTTGATTTTGTCTGTTTTAGGTACCTTCACCATGGCATCATGATCTGGAGATTTCAGAGTTCTGACATTTGTGGGTATATGAGTTTTTTTGGAAGTACAATGGGGGCATGGGTTATTCCCGGGTATGACAGACACAGACTTTGGGTATACAAATCCAGTACCAATACAGCTTGCACAGTGATAGGATGGAAGTTATGAGGACTCCATTGGACCTGTTTTTTGTCATAAGGTAGTCCAACAGCAAAATATGCACTATTATGGGCTCCAACAAAATGTTGTTGTGGAGCCAAATCGTGCTATTCCCTCTTCACGTTGGCTAAATCCTCATTGTGTGTAAAGTGTATGTAGCCATTTAAGTGTCGCCTCATTGAATGGCATAGTGCTTGCAGCACAACACAGATATTTGTTGGTGACATTCCTCCAAATACTGGGAAAATGGATTGGAATGATCCTGTGATCAGAAAATGTAGTACTGCCATGTGTTTGTCTTTTGATGAGGGATTCCCTTTGTAGGGCAGGCGATATGGCTGCAGCTGATGATGTGGACCAATTTTTATTTTGCCTATTCAATAGAAAATTGTCAGGTGTATACACTCCTATCTATGTTGTTAAGGTCTGCAAATAGAAATGTGACCACTGGCACAAATTATTGGTGTCATATATTATTTGCTATGTTTCTGACAGAATGTCAGGCTATTGTTGGTGCAATGCAATAAAGATGGATATAGGAACACACTTATAAGTATGTTTTGATGAGACATGGTTGTGATCCTGAGCTAAACATTGTGTACATCAAACATATCCCTGCTTATATAGGTATATATTTATGCTATTGTTACGTTCATGTGGAAGCACATAAATACATTGCTTGATGTGAGATATACTACAGCAAACAATGTGTATCAGGCTAGTGGATTTATTTAAGTGAACAATGAGACAAGAAACATTGTGAAAAACAACCAAGGGAAACTGAAAAGTGAAAACATCAGTCATGGTGAATGAAACCATAGTTGTAGATGCAAACTTGTTTTGACAACATCTAAAATACTACTAATATAGTTCATTTTGCACCACTGTGGGCTGACTGGCTGAGTAATTCTTCTGACTAAGTGCATTACTGTGTCTACCCAGCCTAAGCTTATGCTGCTGTTTTATATTTATTAACATCATGATTTTTGTGATTCCTTGTACCAGTCTAGGGGAATAGCTTTTCCATTCAGCAGGACCTTATGTATCACAGACCATAGAGGTGGAACTAGTAGTTTACCCTCCACTGTGGTAGGCTTCCCAGGTATACATGTAAGGGATAACTACAGGGGTTAGACCCTTGGTCCTGGTCACGGTCCCCATATAGTAAGAAAATCACACACACTGGACTACTACCCCTGGAGGGGTGGAGTGCATTCTTACAGTTTCTATTGCCAGGAAGTCTTTTGGGTTTAGTGTGATGGGCAAAAGGAAAGCTAGGGGTAGTAGTTAGAACCCAACACCACCAGTGAATGGCATGTATATAGACAGGATGTTACAGAGGGCCGTGGACGCAATTTCCACTGAAATAGAGCTGATACTTTGGTGCAACTCTGGGCCCAATCTAGGTCCTGTTTCTACAAACTCACCTGTAGCTTCACCCACAGACTCCCGGGTGGTAGATCATGGGGGTGTCCGATGTGGTGTCTAGCTACACTGACAGACCCCAGACTTTAGGAAGTGTTAAGCGACTTAAGCAGTCACTCAAACATGCCCAGTTCTACATTCCACCTGTATGATGCAGATGCTTTTATCTCCCATTGAGAGACCTGAAGGTCCCTTACATTCTAAGCTTCTTTGGTTACAGCGAATAGTGGAGGATTGCTTTGATAAAGTTAAAAAACCTAAATGCAACAAACTTTCTCTGCTCCTATTCTACATAGATTCAATTGAGAAGGTTTTGTCTGCTCTCAGGTTTCAGTTACTCCAAACTCTGTTAGTTTGTCTGCGAGGACTTCATAAGGTCATGAGTCGGGGTACTGTAGTTCCTCTAATAATCAAAATATTATGCCATTCACCACATTATCCTCTAATTTGTCCATCTGTGTCCCACTCTCTTTGAGTACTGAGTGGCTGACCCAAGATCCCCTTCCCCCACCCACCTATACTGGCTCTAGGGGCCAACATAGTACTCAAGAGGGAATTAACTCCACTTGAAATCTCACCAGTAGCAAGCTAAGGGAAGAGATGCAAATCGCAGTCAATGTCAATCTGTGAACCTCCCACTGGCATTGTGTCTGCATGTGGTGATTCTTACCATAGACCCACATTTGTGCATGGGTCAGGGGGAGTCACATGAAGAGATATTTAATAAAAAGCTGGATTGGCTGGGACTTTCCCCATTCCATGGCAAATAATGTAATGCTGACTCGTAGGGTGTGATGGGTAGGACCAGGGAAATTCAATTGGTGCAGTGACTGAATTTTAGATTGCTGCTACTGGTGCAGAGCTTGCTATTTGGACACCTGAGCAAACCCACAGCTAGGAGCAATATTGACCTGCCACCACTAGGTTACTTTAATAAGCCTGATGCACTATCCCAGTCTGCTAGAAATTGGTGGTTGCCAAGGTCTTGTACTCTTCCAGCCCATGTTTTTGCTAATTCTAGGCATATTGATGATATTTTCTTAATCTCCATCTCCAATCAGTATGACATTTTGACGGATGTGGATTGACTCGATAATTCCACTTGCCCAGTCTCTTGTAAAGCTAGTTTAGTAGTTATAGGTTTTGCAGGCTCTAGTATAGTGAGTTTGGAAGGTAGGCAGCTTATCACCTTTTCCCCCAGTATGAGTTCCTATTGGCAATTTGTTGTTGATAGTCAACAGACCAGGTGTTTGCCTGTCCCAAGTGAAGTTTTGGATAAATTAGGGACCTCTGGCTATGACTCTTCGCTCTCTATTAGTAGTAATGGGAATTTACCAGTGCTCTCAGGGTAGACTACCAGCCTTACACCAAACTCAGTAGCCAAGTAGAAACTGTAGAAGAGAGTACATGTGTACATCATATTCTACCCCCAAGCACATCTAGAGATGGGAACCTCCAGTCTCAGACCACCAGTTTAGTAGCAATCCCTCGGTTATCCTACACCACCCCAATTGTTACTCCCCTTGTTCCATCAAAATCAGCACTAACTACTAAGCTAGTGTTGTGGAATGTAGCCGGCTTGGCCTCTAAACTGTCAAACCCTGAGTGGTGTAATTTTATTGATCAGTTTGATATCTGTCTCTTCTAGGGGACCTGGGCGCTCCAACCTACTTTTAGCTCTGGCTTTATGCTTTTTAGTCATGAAGCTATAACCACTGGGAGGGGCAAGCCATCTGGGGGAGTCAAAGTCTTGGTTTGGACAACTGTTACCTATGGCCTTAAGGAAAATAACCTGGGTTCCCCTTACATCCTGTGTATCAAACTGACTACTCGCTCAAAGGAGATTCTTAATATATATAATATTTATTGCAGACCAGTGGGGATAAAATCTGAGTCACAGGTTATAAGGACCTTCTTAATAACCAGCTAGCTGCTCTACCTGTCTCAGTGAGAAACATTGTAGGGATAGATTTTAGCTCCCAATTTGAACATTTGGAAGCAGATTGTGTGGCCATAACAGCTGAGGAGGACCGTGTATAGTCCATTCTGAGGCTTGATATTCCCCCTATTGAGAGGTGATCTCCATGCATTGTACAAATAAATGCACTCTGTAGGAAAGTACCATCTTGCCTGGCATGTTACCCCCATTTTTCACTGTATGTATGTTGTTTTAGCCCTTGTGTCACTGGGATCCTGCTAGGCAGGACCCCAGTGTTCATAGTATGTGCCCTGTATGTGTTCCCTGTGCGGTGCCTAACTGTATCACTGAGGCTCTGCTAACCAGAACCTCAGTGTTTATGCTCCCTCTGCTTTCTAAATTTGGCATTGCAGGCTAGTGACTACATTTTCCAATTCTCATCGGCACACTGGTACACCCATATAATTCCCTTGTATATGGTACTTAGGTACCCAGGGTATTGGGGTTCCAGGAGATCCCTATGGGCTGCAGCATTTATTTTGCCACCCATAGGGAGCTCAGACAATTCTTACACAGGCCTGCCACTGCAGCCCGAGTGAAATAACGTCCATGTTATTTCACAGGCATTGTTCACTGCACATAAGTAACTTATAAGTCACCTATATGTCTAACCCTCACTTGGTGAAGGTTGGGTGCCAAGTTACTTAGTGTGTGGGCACCCTGGCACTAGCCAAGGTGCCCCCATATCGTTCAGGGCAATTTCCCCAGTCTTTGAGAGTGCGGGGACACCATTACACGTGTGCACTATACATAGGTCACTACCTATGTATAGCGACACAATGGTAACTCCGAACATGGCCATGTAACATTTCTAAGATCATGGAATTGTCACCCCAATACCATTTTGGTATTGGGGGACAATTCCATGATCCCCCGGGTCTTTAGCACAGAACCCGGGTACTGCCAAACTGCCTTTCCGGGGTTTCCACTGCAGCTGCTGCTGCTCCCAACCCCTCAGACAGGATTCTGCCATTCTGGGGTATAGGCAGCCCTGGCCCAGGAAGGCAGAACAAAGGATTTCCTCTGAGAGAGGGTGTTGCACCCTCTCCCTTTGGAAATAGGTGTGAATGGCTGGGGAGGAGTAGCGTCCCCCAGCCTCTGGAAATGCTTTGATGGGCACAGATGGTGCCCATCTCTGCATAAGCCAGTCTACACCAGTTCAGGGATTCCCCAGCCCTGCTCTGGCACGAAACTGGACAAAGGAAAGGGGAGTGACCACTCCCCTGACCAGTACCTCCCAGGGGAGGTGCCCAGAGCTCCTCCAATGTGTCCCAGACCTCTGCCAACTTCGAAACAGAGGTGTTGGGGGCACACTGGACTGCTCTGAGTGGCCAGTGCCAGCAGATGACATCAGAGACCCCCTCTGATAGGCTCTTACCTCTCTTGGTAGCCAATTCTCCTTTCTTAATAGCCAAACCTTCTTTTTTGGCTATTTAGGGTCTCTCCTCTGGGGTATTCTTCAGATAACGAATGCAAGAGCTCACCAGAGTTCCTCTGCACTTCCCTCTTCGACTTCTGCCAAGGATCGACCGCTGACTGCTCCAGGACGCCTGTAAAACCGCAACAAAGTAGCAAGACGACTACCAGCAACATTGTAGCACCTCATCCTGCCAGCTTTCGCGACTGTTTCCTGGTGATGCATGCTCTGGGGGCTGTCTGCCTTCACCCTGCACTGGAAGCCAAGAAGAAATCTCCCGGGGGTCGACGGAATCTTCCCCCTGCTAACGCAGGCACCAAAACACTGCATCACCGGTCCTCTGGGTCCCCTATCATCCTGACAAGCATGGTCCCTGTAACACAGGAACTTTATCCAAGTGACTCCCACAGTCCAGTGATCCTTCAGTCTAAGTTTGGTGGAGGTAAGTCCTTGCCTCCCCACGCTAGACTGCAAACCTGTGTATTGCGTGATTTGCAGCTGTTCTGGCTTCTGTGCACTTCTCCAAGGATTCCTTTGTGCACAGCCTAGCCTGGGTCCCCAGCACTCTGTCCTGCAGTGCCCAACCCTCTGAGTTGGACTCCGACGTCGTGGGACCCTCCTTTGTGACTCTGAGCCAGCTCCGGTTCACAAATCTTCTAAGTGCCTGCTCTGGTACTTCTGCCAGTGCTGCCTGCTTCTGTGGGGGCTCTCTAAGTTGCTGAGCACCTCCTCTGTCTCCTCCTCCAAGGGGCGACATCCTGGTCCTTCCTGGTCCCCAGAAGCACCCAAAAACCTCTACTGCGACCCTTGCAGCTAGCAAGGCTTGTTAGCAGTGTTTCTGCATGGGAACACTTCTGCAACCTTCAGCACGCCGTGGGACATCATCCATCCAAAGGAGAAGTTCCTAGCTCTCTTCGTTGTTCCATAATCCTAAGCTTCTTCCATCGGGAAGCAGCTTCCTTGCACCTTCATCCGGGGTGTCCTGGGCTTCTGCCCCCCCGGACACTATAGCGACTCTTGGACTTGGGCCCCTTGCCTTGCAGGTCCTCAGGTCCAGGAATCTTCAGTGCTTTGCTGTTGTTTGTGGTTCTTGCAGAGTCCCCCATCACAAATATTGTGTTCTATTGGGGTAGCAGGTGTACTTTACTCCTACTTTTCAGGGTCTTGGGGTGGGGTATCTTGGACACCCTGATTGTTTTCTTACAGTCCCAGCGACCCTCTACAAGCTCCCATAGGTCCGGGGTCCCTTCATGATTATCATTCCACTTTTGGAGTATATGGTTTGTGTTGCCCCTAGACCTATGTTCACCTATTGCATCCTATTGTAATTCTACACTGTTTGCATTACTGTCCTTACTATTAATTACCTGTTTTGGGTTTGTGTACATATAACCTGTGTATATTATTTACCTTCTATCTGAGGGTACTCACAGAGATACTTTTGGCATATTGTCATAAAAATAAAGTACCTTTATTTTTAGTAACTCTGAGTGTTGTGTTTTCTTGTGATATTGTGCTATATGATATAAGTGGTATAGTAGGAGCTTTGCATGTCTCTTAGTTTAGCCTAAGCTGATTTGCCAAAGCTACCTTCTATCAGCCTAAGCTGCTAGAAACACCTCTATTCTACTAATAAGGGATAACTGGATCTGGCACAGGGTGTAAGTAACACAAGGTACCCACTGTAAGCCAGGCCAGCCTCCTACACACTCACACTCAGTCAGGGTCTTCGAGCATGTAATGGTTGAGCAACCTCTGACAGAAATGGCAGTCATACTTTTAATCGCTTACATACCACAAGTCTTATTGACTATATTTTACAGGATGTAAGACTTTGGCCCTATTCTAAGGACATAAGGATAGTATTGCAACATGATAGTGGTCATTACATCCTTGTTTTAGTCTTGTCTTCAGAAGACATATTCAGATCATTCCCAAAGAATGATTGGAGTCTTTCAATAGGAGGTTTATAGTGGCTAACAATAAGCGCAGTAATAAATGATGTACTGTAAAGAATTCTAAGGGGAAGCATATAGCCTTGTAGCGGATAGCATTGAGGGCTTTTTGTCCCTAAACTTGAGAAGGGAATCTCACCTTAAGAAATAATCGATTGTATGCCCTGTATACTCCTCACACGAACTCCAAAGGGCCCTTTTTTACTGAGGCTAAAGTGATTGTGAAAAGGTTGACCCCGCCTTCGTGGTTTGATAAAGATTGTAGGGGACCCAAGACAGCCTCGACCCAAGTTATTAAGAAGCAAGAAAGGTTTCAGATCAAAGCTACCAGGAGGGCTTATAGAAAAACCCTTACTCAGGCTAAAAGGAACTCGAAGCGAGGTACGTGGGAAGGCTTGTCAGCTGCGCCCAGGAAGAAGGAGCACCACTCCTTCTAGAATAGAGTGGCTACTGAAAGAAAAGATGGTTTCTGCCCTCTTGAGAACTATTAGGGTGGTCATCTGAAACCTTTTTACTGCCTCCCTCCATTTTTCTGACCCTGTTTATGATGGTAATTGGACTCTATGCACTTTACCACTGCTGACCAGTGCTAAAGTGCATGTGCTCTTTCCCCTAAATGTGGTAACATTGGTCCTTACCCACTTGGCATATTTAATTTACCTGTCAGTCCCTAGTAAGGTGCACTACACTTGCCCAGGGCCTGTAAATTAAATGCTATTAGTGGGCCTGTAGCACTGATTAGGACACCCACATAAGTAGCCCCTCAGCCATGTCTCAGGCCTGTCATTGCAAGGACTGTGTATGCAGTTTCACTCCCACATCAACCTGGCATTTAAAATTCCTTGCTAAACCTCAAACTCTCTTTTTCTACATACACACTACCCCTAAGGTAGGCCCTAGGTAACCCATAGGGCAGGGTACTATGTAAGTAAAAGGCAGGGCATGTACTCACAAATTCATTTTCTACTATTGAGAGGCCTGCTCTTCTCATAGACTAGCATTCGAACTGTCCTCATATACTTTTAGGTGGTAGATTCTGATCTGGAAGGAGTAGTCCTGCCATGTTTTGTATGACCAGAATGGAAATAGTAAATACTGCTTACCGGTGAAGTTAGATTTAATAATTCTATTTTTAGAAATGTCACTTTAGAAAGTGGGAATTTCTCTGCACTTACTGCCATATGTGCCTTACAGCCTGTCTCCAATCCATGTCTGGTCTGTGCTAGTTGACAGCTCCCCTTGCGCATTCCACCCAGACAGCCATAAACACAGGACACTGAGTCACATCTGCATTCATCTGCATACTGAATGGGTCTCCCTGAGCAGGAAGGGTGGAAGAGCTCTCTCTTACATTTCAAAGGTCAGTGGCCTGCCCTCACACAAAAGACTGATAACCCCCACAGGGATTCTGGGAGACACAACTGGGTTGAAAGAGGAACTTGTGCACTTCAAAACCACTCTTTGAAGTTTCCCCCACTTCAAAGGCATTTTTGGGTACATAAAATGGTTCTCTGTCCCCCCCAAATCAGGCACCTCTGGATCTAAACATGAACTCTGTAAAATAAATTTCCTGGCTGCCAAAAGGACTTATCTGGAATGCTTTGCTGAGGAGGCCTGCTGCCCTGTTTGTTGCCCTGTTGCCAGCTTGCCTCTGACTTTGCTGGAAAGACTATGCCTTCCCCAAAAGTTCCGTCCAAGGGCTTGGATTGAACTTGCTTCCTCATCAGAAGTCTCAGAGCCAACAAAGACTTCACCTACCACCTTCTAGCTAGTTCACCGACTTCAGTCACTCCAGTACGGTCTTCAGCAACTCCAACACCACTGCCCAACACCACACTGCTGCCTGCATCAGATCCCCGGTCATTGCTGCATGCAACGACTGTGGCCTATAACGCAAGTAAGTAAAAGCCAGGACATATACACAAATTCATTGTCCACTACTGTGAGGCATGTTGCTCTCATATACTAGCATTAGAACTGTCCTCACATACTTTTAAGTGGTGGATTTTGATCTGAAAGGAGTAGTCCTGTCATGTTTAGTATGGCTAGAATTTAAATAGTAAATCCTGCTTACCGGTGAAGTTAGATTTAATAATACTATTTTAGAAATTTCACTTTTAGAACGTGGGCATTTGTCTGCACTTACTGCTATCTGTGCCTTACAGTCTGCCTCCAATCCATGTCTGGTCGGTTCTAGTTGACAGCTCCCCTTCTGCAGTCCACCCAGACAGCCATAAACACAGGACACTCAGTCACATCTGCATTCCTCTGTATGCTGAATGAGTCCCCCTGGGCAGGAAGGGTGGAGGGGCTCTCTCTTACATTTCAAAAGCCAGTGGCCTGCCCTCACGCAAAGGACTAATAACCCCTCACAGGGATCCTGGCAGACAGGGCTGGGTTGAAAGGGGAACTTGTGCACTTCAAAATCACTCTTTAAAGTTTCACCCACGCATTTTTGGCTATATAAACTGAGTTTCTGACCCTACCAAATGAGACATTCTGGATCTATACCTGAAATCTGTCAGAGGAGTTGCCTGGTTGCTCAGAGGACTCATCTGGATTGCTTTGCTGAGAATGACTGCTGCCCTGATTGTTGCTCTGCTGTCTGCTGGCCCCTGACTTTGCTGAAGGGAATATGACTTTCCCAAATGTGCCCTCCAAGCGCTTGGATTGAGCTTGGCTCTTGTTCTGAAGTCTCAGGGCCATGAAAGACTTCACCTACCAGCTTCTAGGTAGTTCACCGACTTCAGCGACTCCAGTACGGTCTTCAGCAACTTCAGCAACCACTGCCCGATATCACACTGCTGCCTGCTCCGGATCCCTGATCATTGCTGCACGCAATGACTGCGGCCTGTAACACAGGTCTGACATCGCCATGACACCTCTGACATCCCGCAGTGTGATCACAACACTGTGAAGTCAACACATGACGCCTTGACCACCTTGACCCATCAACACCGCCGGGTCACAAGCAACAGTCACAAGCAACTGCTGCCTCGCCACTGACGCCATACCAGCTTCCTCTGCAACCAGACAGAAGCAAAGCCTCTCCTCCCCTGCCTTGCAGTACATAACCAATACCTCACCTCCCCAGATGTCATAAGGGACTGACCCCACACCAGCAAAGCATCACCTCAACGACTCCATGCGACTTCTCGGTTTCTTCGTACTGTGCCTGGGGGATGTGCGACTCCATGACCGGCGCCTCTGGCATTGGACCATTGGTAATGACTCAATAAATGATGCTGTGATAGCCCTAGTTTGGACTATTGTGTTTCGAAGTGCTTTAGTGGGATTTCATCTTTTAAAATGTATAACTTTACATTGGATTTCCATCGTTTTGACTGTAATATATTCATTTAAATATTATCTATTTTTTGTAAAACTGTGTGGTGTATTTTTGGGATGTTTTCTCTGTGTTACTGCATGAGTTATTGAACAAATACTTTACACATTGCCTTCTCAGTTTAGCCTGCCTGCTCTGTGCCAAGGTACCAGAGGGTAAGCACAGGGTAATTTTGGTTGTGTTGTGACTCACCCTGAATAGAATTGTGGTCCCTTCTTGGACAAGGGCATATACTTTTGCCAACTAGAGACCCAATTTCTCCACCGTCATACCAACAGGAATACACCCACACTATGACGACCCACAAATCCACGCGGCGGTCTTTCAACCGTGGTATTCCATTGGCAGTACACATCGCCGCTCTCAAAATACACACACATTTACAAAACACTAGCACATTGGACAAATCGAAATACACACACCTGATACACATACACACACCACTCCCACACACCCAAAACAATATAAAACACACACCCACATTACCCACAAACCCTTACAATGAACAATTTGGAAGAAGCAGAGAGACAGCAAAGCAAAGACCACACTAGCATACAGAGGCACACATCACCATCACTCATACACATCCACGCACAAAACAACACACACCCCTAAACATCACCCCACACATCACAACACACACCACCTCACACATCACTCACACCACCCCATAGCACTGCAAAGACACCCCAGGTTTTCTGACGAGGAGCTCAGGGTCATGGTGGAGGAAATCATCCGGGTAGAGCCACAGCTATTTGGATCACAGGTGCAGCACACCTCCATAACTAGGAAGATGGAGCTATGGCGTAGAATCGTGGACAGGGTCAACGCAGTGGGACAGCACTCAAGAACACAGGATGACATCAGGAAGAGGTGTAACGACCTACGGGGGAAGATGCGTTCCGTAGTCTCAAGACACCACATTGCGGTTCAGAGGACTGGTGGCAGACCCCCACCTCCTTCCCCACAACTAACAGCATGGAAGGAGCAGGTCTTGGCTATACTGCATTCTGAGAGCCTCGCAGGAGTAGCTGGAGGAATGGACTCTGGTAAGTCAAATCTTTCACTACTTCATCCCCCACCCTACCTGCATGCCATCACATACCCCCACCCTCGCCCTCACCCCCATCACTCCAACTCCTCACATATGTCCCACTATCACAAACCACACATCCCAACACCAAGCCCTGCATGCAACAACAAAGCATGGACACCCATCACCAATGCATGTCCACTACAGATACCCACACAGACCCCAAAACAATTATCACACAAGGTCCTACACAAGAATGTAAGCACTGGGGTACAGGGTCACCCACCCATTGGAGACCATGGCACACATAGATGCAATAATCATGCCTTTACACCCCTGCAGGGCCCATACCCAACATCAACGGACAGGAGGTTCCAGACATGTCCACTCCCCCCACAGAAGAGGCCCACAGTGAGGACAGCAGCTCTGTCCAACTGGATCTAGATGACCAGCCCAGCCCATCTGGGACCTCGGGAAAGTCGGTTCCCCACACACAGTCACAGGCCACTACAAAGCCTCCCCCCTCAGGAAACACCAGCACAGCAGCCACCCAGTGGGCCCATACCTCTGTCCCCAGGACACGTCAAGCAGCAGTGTGTCCACCACTACAGGGAACCCATGCTAACCCACCACCCCAAGAACAGCAGGGACCTGGGGGCAGTGGCAGTGGGCCCACGGTTCAGGGGACAGAGGCCCAGGAAAACCGGGGAACTGGGAGGTCTGCTGTGCGACAGGGAGAGGACAGGCCCAGGGAACCCACTCTACACAAGGCCCTCTCCAACATCATAGGAGCGTACCATCATTCCCAGGAGACGATGGCAATGGTACTGGCCAAGTTTCAGGATACCCAGCGGCTGCAGGAGGAACAGTATTTGGGGTTCAGGGAGGAACTCAAGTCCATCAACACCACCCTGGGCACCATTGTAGGGGTGCTGAAGGGCCTCATGAACACTAGGAGGGACACTGTGGCACAACAAGGGGCCCCTGACACTAGCCTGGATGATGAACTGCCCACCACCTCCACCGGCGCTAGTGGACAGGAGGCACCACCACATGACCAGGACACCAGCACCCCACTCCCTGCAGATGGAGAACCACCCCACAAGCGGTCCCTGAGATCCAGGACACAGGCAGAGATCAATGCCAGGACCCCCACCAAGAAATGAGACCACCCTGAATGTCATCCTTCTGTCCCACTTTGTCACCCTGTCTATCCTTAAACTGCCCTAGCTCCACTTCCTATGCCCCTTTGGACAATGCACCTGTGAAACAAATAACTGGACCATGCCATGGACATTCCTCCACCATCACCCCTCACCATTTTACAACCCCCTCCACTATTTAGCACTTAAATAAACACTCTTGAATAACGAAACAATCTGGAGTCAGTCTGTGCTTTCACAAATGTGTATTTGCAATAACTGAGGGAAATAGCAATGTCCATTCTATTGTCAACATACCTATGTCTCATAGCTCTAGTCCATGAGGTAACATAGCAGAGGTCACACAGTGGGACCCACCTCTGTGAAATCGAAAGGGAAAGTGACAAACTAGGGTCCATCCACTGCGTGTGTGTGACAGACAGATGATAGGTCGAACAATTTTATCAGATGTAGGAGGAAGTGATGTCTTCTTACCTGTGTCTCACTGGAAGTATTGCTGGATCACGGTGTTTCTGTTGTCTATGTCCTCTTCTTCTGCCTCCTCTTTTTCACTGTCCACAGGCTCCACAGCTGCCACAAGACCTCCTTCCGGACCATCCTCCTGCAGAAAAGGCACCTGTCGTCGTAAAGCCAAGTTGTGCAGCATACAGCAGTCCACGATGATCTGGCACACCTTCTTTGGTGAGTAGTATAGGGAACCACCTGTCATATGGAGGCACCGGAACCTGGCCTTCAGGAGGCCAAAGGTTCTCTCTATAAACTTCCTAGTTCACCCATGTGCCTCATTGTAGCATTCCTCTGCCCTTGTCCTCGGATTCCTCACTGCGGTCAGTAGCCATGACAGGTTGGGATAGCCAGTGTCACCTGCAAATGTCGAGGGACAACTTTTAGACACACACTAACCATTAGGGACAACCCCAGACCCAGAAAACTATTTACACTGTATAGGGTCCTTGTCCTCACCTAATAGCCACACACGGTGCCTCTGGAGTTGCCCCATTACATAAGGGATGCTGCTATTCCTCAGAATGTAAACATCATGCACTGAGCCAGGAAATTTGGCATTCACATGGGAGATGTACTGGTCGGTCAAACACACCATCTGCACTTTCATCAAATGGTAGCTCTTCCGGTTTCTGTACACCTGTTCACTCCTGCGGGGGGTACCAAGGCCACATGTGTCCCATCAATGGCACCTATGATGTTGGGGATATGTCCCAGGGCATAGAAGTCACCTTTCACTGTAGGCAAATCCTACACCTGAGGGAAAACGATGTAGCTGCGCATGTGTTTCAGCAGGGCAGACAACACTCTGGACAACGCGTTTTAGAACATAGGCTGGGACATCCCTGATGCTATGGCCACTGTTGTTCGAAAAGACCCACTTGCCAGGAAATGGAGTCCTGACAGGACCTGCACTTTGATGTCTCATATATTTAGCATGAGTTATTTGTCTCCAATTTAAAATAAAAAAAATCATTTGTTTATTTTTAAAAAGTAATACTTAAAGGATATGAGTCCAGCTGGACTCGAATCTCCGTAGCTTAGAGTAAAGGTCTGTGACCTTCAGACTGAGCTACAGGGGTTTATTTTTTATTTTTCTAGCCCTTTATGGGCTTTCAGGCACAGCAGGGGAAGCCTTAAGGGCTCCCACTCGGTCCCTTTATATAGTTTTAATTAAATTATTATTATTTTTTTATTATTAAAAAAAAAAGAAAACACCCTTTATGGGCTACCTGGCATTGTGGAGGAAGCCTTAAAGCTTCCATTGCACTGCCATTTCTTCAGCAAGCACGGAGCTGCTTTGACAGCAGCTCTGTGCTTGCCAAAGCATTTCATCTCTGTCTCCTGCGTGCGTGCATCGCACAGAGATGAAACTCTGGATTTTGACAGGTGGACCTGTTTTAGCGCTGCAGCCAAGCCACAGCAAATAGCTATGCCCTGGGTGTGGGCACCCCGGGACATAGCAGGAGCCAGCCCTTGGGGGTGGCAGTCCCCAGGGCCTTCTCTGGCTCCATGAGGGGGCCACATGGCCCCTCTCGATTGAGAACAGCCCCAGTGGGTGGAGGGGGGATTCCTGTGGGATGGCGGATAGCTGACATCAGGTCTGGCTCCAACTGGGCAAACAGTTCCTGGATTGTGGCACAATCAAGTCTGTAGGTGACAATTACATGTCGCTCTTCCATTGTCGACAGGTCCACCAGCGGTCAGTACACCGGAGGATGCCGCCATCTCATCACCTGCCCCAGCGGACATACCCTATGGATGAGAACAGCAAGCAGAGGGTCAGCCAACACTGAGGTACAAAAACAACAACTTTATTGCACACATTTGTCCATCCGATATGTGCCTGTCTTACTGTGTATGCAAGACCTAGATATGTGTGACACATTTAAAAATAATGGAATGTGGCCCTCTGAAATGGTGGCTGCCTGACCTGTAATGTGGGAAAAGGGGTTATGATTTAACTGCGCTGGAGTTGTATTCCATAGCAGTAGGCGCTCGAAGACCGTGGCGCAATCCTGCATTGGTTAACATTGGACCTATGGGTCCCAGGAGCCAATGACGATGTACGCCAGCGGTGACGGTACGCACTGCCGCGGACGTGACCGCCATTTTCTCTCTGTTCACTCACTTGATACCTGATCTTCAACAGGAAATGACCTACACTGCAAGTGCTGCTGTGACCTCAGTCTGGAAGCGACAATGGCTCATGTGTCTGGGGAAAGGACCCCTGCCTTCACATCGGAGGAGTTGGATAAACTAGTGGCTGGGGTCCTCCCCCAGTACACGCTACTCTACGGTCCTCCAGACAAACAAATGAGTACACTGTGAGCATGCTGTATGGGCAATGCCTGCTTGGAGTAGTGTGGATGGGAGATGGGGGGTGGGATGAAGCGTGCATGATCCGACAGTGAGTGTATGTGCGTCAGGGCAAGGGTGGGAGCGTGGGCCAATGACTGTGACGGTCCGGACAAATAATGTTGTACCTTTTCCCCTGTACTATTCCTGTAGGTCAGCGCCCACCAGAAGAAGGATATTTGGCGTGCCTTTGCCAAGGACGTCCCGGCCCTGGGGGTCCACCACAGATGGAGCACCTACTGCCGGAAAAGATGGGAGGACATTTGCCGCTGGAGCAAGATGAGGGCGGAGGCCCAGCTGGGGATGGCCTCCCAGCGTGGGAGGGGTGCCCGTCGCACCATGACTGCCCTGATGTTCCGGATCGTGGCGGTGGCGTATCCGGAGTTGGATGGGCGATTGAGGGCATCACAGCAGCCACTAGGGGGTGAGTACAGTCACATTCATCTGACTCTGCGCGCATTGGAGGTGACTGGGTGTGGTAGGTGGGCTGTGGGTTCCCCAAGGCTAGGGTGAGCCTTGTAGGCCAGGACCCTTTGTGAGGCAGGCTAAGTGGCACCCCAACCCCACCAGTAGTAAGAGTCATCTACACCTAGTCAGGCTCCTGTGACTTCCATATGTGCAGCAATCGGGCATAGGCCATGTACCCCATGTCCCTGTGAGGAATTAGGGAACTCTAAGTGCATGGCGTTGTGCAGAGGGCTGCTGTGTCTGTAGTGTCCGCCAACGGTAGCGGTATTGCATGTACTGAACATGTCTTTCTACTTTCTTTCCCACCCTTTTTGTGGTCTCCCTGTTCTTGTGTGCATTAGCATCATCAGGCGGAGGAGCTGTGCCACTGGAGCAGGAGGGTCCACATGGCCCTGGAGGGCGACACTACGGAGTCAGAATTCACCAGTGGGACGGAGGGAGAGGGGAGCTCCACGGCGGGTACTGGAGCCGAGACCAGCGACACCGACTCCTCCTCTGATGGGAGCTCCCTTGCGGTGGCGGGCCCCTCTGTGCCCCCGCATCTACAGGTACAGCCGCCACCTACCCACCAGCACCGCCCTCCCAGCAGCCCCTCAGCGTGTGTCCCGTGGCCACTCACCCAGGAGGGTGGGCATCTCCTTCACCCCAGGCACCTCAGCCCCTGCCCCAGTCAGCACTGCTGCCCTCAGTGAGGAGGCCATTGACCTCCTGCGATCCCTCACTGTTGGGCAGTCTACCATTCTGAATGCCATCCAGGGTGTAGAGAGGCAGTTGCAACAGACAAATGCATACCTGGAGGGCATTCATTCTGGCCAGGCAGCCCAACAGAGAATATTTCAGACTCTGGCATCAGCACTGATGGCAGCCATTGCCCCTGTGTCCAACCTCCCCCCTCCAACTTCCTCCACCCAAACCCAATCCCCAGTACCTCAGCCTATCCCAAACACACCATCAGACCAGCATGCACACACCTCAACACACAAGGGTAGCTCTGGCAAACATAAGCACCACACATCCCACAGGTACTCACACAAGCATCATACCCATGCACACATACCAACATCCACTGCCTCCACTGTGTCCCCCACCTCTACGTCTCCCTCTTCCCTCCCTGTCACGTCTCCACTCACACCTGCATGCACTACATCTTCAGCCACTACCTCCATCACCAGCACGCCCATCACCACACACAGCTCACGTGCAATCACCACCCCCACTACCATTCACACGTCCTCTACCAGTGTGTCTGTGAGCTCTCCTCCCAAAGTACACAAACGCAGTCACACACCTACCCACCAGCTATCCACCTCATGACAGCCTCCAGCCCATGCACCTTCACCCAAAGTCAGCAAACAAACACCTCCTACAACCACTACCTTTTCCTCCACTCCCAAACCCCCTCCATCTACCCTTCCCAGTGTGTCAAAAAAACTTTTCCTGTCAAACCTTGACCTCTTCCCTTCACCTCCCCCACACCTTCCATCCCCTAGGGCCCGCCTTTCTGGGTCCCAACCCAGCACCTCAGCCACCACATCACCGGGCACAGTGGTGCCAGCAGTAACCGGATTCTGGAGTGCGCCAAGCAGCAGGGCTGCCAGTGTCCCAAGGAGAGAGGCCAAGGACATTCCCCCACCTCCATAACAGAAGAAGTTGCCCACATCTCGGAGGGAGAAGGCCAAAACACCTGCCACCAAGGGCTCAGCCAGGACAACAGTTGGGAGTGGCAAGACATCTGCGCCACCATCCAAGGTGGGGAAGGGCCTAAAATAGAAAGGCAAGTCAACGTCGCTGCCAACCTGCACTGTGTACAAGACTGCCACTGGCACCGCCACATGCACCGCTGCCATGGGCACCGCCGCCAGCACCCAAGATACTGAGCCCTTAACCTGCACCGCAGACACTGTGCCCTTCAGCAGCACCAAGGTCAGTGATCCCACCACCAGCACCGCCGCTCAGGACACCGCCACCAGCACCATGGTCAGTGAGCCCACCACCAGCACCGCCGCTCAGGACACCGCCGCCAGCACCAAGGTCAGTGATCCCCCACCACACCGCCGCTCAGGAGACCGCCGCCAACACCAAAGTCATTGAGCCCCCCACCAGCACCACCCCTCAGGCCACCGCCGCCACCACCAAGGTCAGTGAGCCCGCCACCAGCACCGCCGCTCAGGACACCGCCACCAGCACAAAGGTCAGTGAGCCCACCACCATCACCGCCGCTCAGGACACCGCCACCAGCACCGCCGCTCAGGACACCGCCGCCAGCACCAAGATCAGTGATCCCCCACCACACCGCTGCTCAGGAGACCGCCGCCAGCCCCAAGGTCATTGAGCCCCCCACCAGCACCACCCCTCAGGCCACCGCCGCCACCACCAAGGTCAGTGAGCCCCCCACCAGCACCGCCGCTCATGACACAGTAGCCAGCACCGAGGTCAGTGAGCCCCCCACCAGCACTGCTGCCCAATGAGCGCCGCAAGCATCGCCGCTACTGAGCCCGCCGCCAGCACCACCGCAGACATGGCTGCCATCCCCAGTGGTCATTCGTACGAGGCTGGTGGTCAGTTCCAGGGGCCTGGCCAGCTTGCCTGTTGCACCACCATCAGTGGATTGTCACATCCACTACCTCAGTCCTTGGCAGGATGAAGCACTCTGGGCACAAAGCCCCCTCCAGAACCAGTGGAGTATCACATCCACTACCTCTGTCCTTGGCAGGATGAAGCACTCTGGGCACAAAGCCCCCTCCAGGACCAGTGGAGAAAGACATCCACTACCTCAGTCCTTGGCAGGATGAAGCACTCTGGGCACAAAGCCCCCTCCAGAACCAGTGAAGACTGTTATCCACTTGAGAGACTGTGGCTTTGCACTCCCCAGGAAAAAGCAGTGGGCAACCCACCCACTAGAAAGACTTGAGAGACAGTGGCTTTGCACTCCCCAGGATAAAGCAGTGGGCAAACCACCCACTGGAAAGACTTGAGAGACTGTGGCTTTGCACTCCCCAGGATAAAGCAGTGGGCAAACCACTCACTGGAAAGACTTGAGAGACTGTGGCTTTGCACTCCCCAGGATACATCAATGGGCATGGAGCCCTCTCGTGGAGCTGGCGTCGTGCACTCACCCGGCTGAGGTTCCCCCCCCCCTTCCCTTCCCCCTGAGGTGCCTGTATTTATTTTTTATCTAATGCCCCTGCAATGTTCTCTCCGTTTTGATCGGGTATCTTGTGTGGGCCTCGCCCATGCATTTTGGGCCCAGTCATCCACGGACTATATTGGTGCAGTACCTGGACTTTAATTCTTGGTGTACATATTTGTTTATAGTGTATATACATTTTTGATTAATGGATTTTACATGATTAAAATCGTTCAACTCATTTCCTTTTGTCCTTACATTCTTCCATAGAAGGTTGTGGGGTGTAAATGTAATGTTTTAGCATATACTGGTGTGTGTGTTGTTGTGGGTGAGGGTGGGGAGTTGCGTGTTGTGTGTGTGTGTCACTCTCTTTTCCCTCCCACCTCCACTGTGTCGTAGGCGCAGTACTCACCGTGGTCGTCGCCGCCGTCGGTTGTTCTCCTGGTAGAGGAGCAGGAAGACAATCGCAGGGAGTATTTGGAGTTCAGGCTCCATGGTGTCCTGGTTCCTAGTGGAATGTGTAGAGGTGAGTGTTTCCCCTTCCAAGTCCTGTTTCTGCCGTGTTTTTGTTTGCGTTGAATCCGCCCAGGAAAAGGTGGCGGATTGGCCTGTAATAATAGTGTGGGCGGTACATTGTCTTCCATCTCTCTGTTGTTTGTACCGCAGTGGCAGTCGGTGTGTTAAAGTGGCTGTCTAATTCCATTTTTTTACCGCCAGCTTGTTGGCGGTTTTAACGCCGCTTTACCACCAACCGCCAGGGTGGTAATGAGGGTCTCAATCCTATGTTAATATGGACCCTCTTGGAGTGTGTATGCACTTTCGACTACCGTGGGATTACACCCGTGGAACATTTAGATTGGAAAACTCTTGGAACCTAGCATAGGATCCAGATGGAACAAGTAGCCGAGGACTGTTGAAATGCATAGGGATGCGTCCACACTCCAAACACTGAAAAATCAATTTATGCGCCAGCTGACACAATTGCCCATTAGCACCTCCCTATTCCTCCTAAGGTTGGATCTTGGCCTCAGGCCTATTTCAGATAAACTGAGTTTGAGGCCAATCCTTTGTTGAAAGAGAATTTATGCTACCTCCAAATTATGCTTGTATCGCCAGGGGTTAGAAGTTATACTGCGCATACCTGGTTCTTGCAACATACCTTAGCTGAGATATGTAAAATTATCTTTAAGCAAGATGGGGTGTGAGAGTCTTTGAAGCAATCCAGAGGAAGCCGGTGCAACCTCTAAAGCACTTATAAAATTGAAATACTGACACCTTAAAGATTAATTCAAATTTTGGTTTGCTTACTGTTGCTTTTCTTACGTTTGAGGATTTATTTTCTCCCATGCAATTTCTAGATGAGATAGAGCCTCTATTGGCTGTTCATGCATTCTGCTATGGGACCTTGGCAGTTCTCTCCTGTGTTGCCAAATGGACAAGTGGCTCAATATAGGAGGAGTGCCAGTGTCTATTCTGCAGCTGTCCAAGCGAAACACTTGAGCATGTGATCATTTTTTGCCCAGCCTACCATTTGAGTAGAAAGACCTGGAACATAACGAGAGTCTAAGAAATATGAAAAATGACACAAGTGAAGTGATGGTTTTTGCAATTTCTCAATTTTTGCTGTCATTCTGGACAGCCAGGCTGAACCCAAATTTTTCCCCAGAGAATTAGAGCTGTACTTCAGCGGGCCCTCATCCATGTGCTTGGAATGTTAAGGCTTTATTCTCGCTTTATACATGTGTTTTAGTACTTTATTTTAATTCATTGTTTTTATAATGATTACATGTGTTGAATTTTTTGTGCTTTTGTTGGAAAGTGGTTTATTAGTAGTAACTAGGAACCTACACTAGTAATAAGTCCACAAACACAATAAAAGGTTCAGTCAGGGTCTCAATAAATTAATCCCTTGCTCAATCCCTGGTGGCTGGCAATGAGCAGGCAGGCTTAACTTAGGAGACAGGAGTGTAAAGCATTTAAAAATACTAATACATTTAATAAGTAACAAAACAAATAAAATCGAATGAAGGGAACCAGAGATATGAATTTTTAAAGAATAAATAAAAAAATGTGTTTTCTATTGTTTAAAAACAATAACGCCAACAGGTCATGCTTGACAGGGACCAAGTCACAATTTGAAGCCAGACGTGATGGAGGCCTCTTTGGATACACTGAGAGGGAGACCTTTGTCAAAGTTTTACTTTCAGACTTAGTCATTTTTCTGGAGCTTTTCTTCTCAAAGTCGGCTGAGGCTCCTTGTCTGGCTGGGATCTATGGAACATCATTGGCTTGGCTCAGCACAGGCTCCTGGTCAACTCCTGAAAGTCCTGTCGACAGGGAAAAGATCCAGAGCTTCATCGGGATGAATCTCAATTTCAGGCCAGGTTGCGGTTTGACATTGGTGGCCTGACTCTTGTTGACAGATCAGTCACATTATGGAACTTAAAAAAAAAAATCTCTAATCTTCTCCAAACTTCTTGATCTCCTTCCAGGTGTTCTCCTTTTGGTCTCCATTGGTCCACAAGACCAACCCAAGGGTCTAGAAGCTCTGAGATGGTCTTAGAGAAGTTTGGACTATGTTTCCCAGAATGCACCTGGAAAATCTTCAAAAGTCCATTTGAAGATTGTCACCTAGGTCTTTCTTGGTGGGGATGTTGCAGGTGAAGCTCTTTTAACCTGTTGCCTTCAAGGAATCCATTCCTTCCCTCTCCTGAAGCATGTCAAAACTTGTTAGATCTGTAGTTCCTCAGTGTGCAGCAGCTGCAGTCATACAGAGTGTAGTCTTTTAGGGTGCAGACCAGGGTTTCAGCAGGGCAGTCCTTCTTCACGTTGTAGTTCAGGCATTGATCCCAGTTGCTGGGCTACTCTCTCATATGTATCCAGTGTTCCTGGGCTGGCAAGCAGGGGGGTAGCCCTGACGAATCGGGTGCATAGTGCCACCCACTGGGGTGACCACTTTCTGTGATCTGTGGCAAAAATCAATCCCAGGAATTAATATTCTTCCAAAATTCAGGATGAAGGAAATCTCTCCTCTGAGTTAAGATCTGGCTAACCCATCCCACTGGTGTGGAAATTTCGCTAAACACTCCCCCCTCCTATCCTTCTGCTAACCTTATCACTGGGGCTCCCATCTGGCTAGGGTGGTAGAAAGAAGGGATGAGCCTTTGGCCTGTTCTAAGTGTCATTTTTCCTTTAAATACCAGTTTGGCTACCCAGCCCCATTCCTACATTTTGCTCTGTAGCTTGCAGATCTCACCTCACTAAATGTCCCATAGTCTCCATGCAAGACCCTTCACACCTCATTAAGGCAGCTTGGCTCAGCCTAGCAGAGGCTGGCCAATCAGAGACGAGCAGCTGGGCCGCTGGATTTGGCTTAACAGAAAAGCAAGCTCCATAACTTATTTTCTGTGATAGTTATAACAAATCTAACATTGGCAAATGTTTGGATTTATTCAACTATCATTTTAAGACCAAGAAAGTAAATTGTAGCCCATTTCTAGCGAAAGTTATACTTTAATATATTTTCCCAGTGTAAGTCTATGGAGCTACAGTACTACAATGGGGAAAACAAAAATGGCAGTTTTTTCCTCACAAGGGAATATAAAACATATTTTATACCGTCACTACCTATAGTTACAAGGACCCCCTCACAAGGGAATATAAAACATCTTTTACACTGTCACTGCTTATAGTTACAAGGACCCTAAACCTGGGGCACTTAGAGGACACCTTAGGGGTGACATGTGTAAAAAGTTAGGGGCATATTTATACTCCGTTTGCGTCGAAATTGTGTCGTTTTTTTTGACGCAATTTCGACGCAAAACTAACTCCATATTTATACTTTGGCGTTAGACGCGTCTAGCGCCAAAGTTCATGGAGTTAGCGTCATTTTTTTGCGTGAACACCTTCCTTGCGTTAATGATATGCAAGGTAGGCGTTCCCGTCTTAAAAAATGACTCCCAGGCATGTGCGTGGTATTTATACTCCCAGGCAAAAATGACGCCCGGGAGTGGGCGGGGCAAAAAACCCCGCATTTGCGCCTCTTTTTAGCGCCTGGGTCAGGGCAGGCGTTAAGGGACCTGTGGGCTCAGAATGAGCCCAGAGGTGCCCTCCCCTGCCCCCAGGGACACCCCCTGCCACCCTTGCCCACCCCAGGAGGACACCCAAGGATGGAGGGACCCATCCCAGGGAAGAAATGGTAAGTTGTGGTAAGTATTTTTTTTTTTTTTTTTGTGGCATAGGGGGGCCTGATTTGTGCCCCCCTACATGCCACTATGCCCAATGACCATGCCCAGGGGACATAAGTCACCTGGGCATGGCCATTGGGCAAGGGGGCATGACTCCTGTCTTTGCTAAGACAGGAGTCATGTTAATGGCGTCTGGGCGCCCAAAAAAAATGGCGCAAATCGGGTTAAGACGATTTTTTTGCCTCAGCCTGACTTGCCCCATTTTGGGACGCCCAAACGCCATTTTTCCCTACGCCGGCGCTGCCTGGTGGACGTCGTTTTTTTTCACGCACACCTGGCAGCGCCGGTCAGCTAACGCCGGCTAACGCCATTCAATAAATACGGCGCCCCATGGCGCTTCAGAATGGTGTTAGCCAGCGCTAATTTTTTTGGCGCAAAACTGCGTTAGCGCAGTTTTGCGTCAAAAAGTATAAATATGGCCCTAAGTACTTCGAAATTTGGAAGTACCTTTAATTCCAAAAGTCAAATTTGAATAATTTACTTTTAAAAGCAGCCTGCAAAGCAAGGCTGCCTTTAAAATTACAGGATGTACTACAGCAGTGCACACAAACAAGCATTAAATCCACTGGGCCACTAATCCTCCAGGCCCTATATTATACTAGGGACTTATAGGAAGGCTGGCATAGCCAATTATAATTATGTCTAATTTGAAATGCTTGCATAATACAGTGATTTATCATAAAGATTTGTCATAAAGTCTCATGAGAGAGAGGATTTACTCTCAATCGACTGTAAATAGTTTGATTTTGCTTTTGGAATCTGAGGACTATCGACGATCACCCCTGGATTACTGAATTATTTGTGCAAGTAATATTCTGTAATTGACTTGCCTGTAACCTCTGTGTTTTACAGATAGTAATATGGTGTGAAATCAATCTTTCTTCAATACTTTTACAGTTGTCTTCCTGTTCAGACATGGAGGCAGTTTTCAGAATTAGAGGGGATGAGGATTTGTTTGTGCACTACTAACCCAAACCAAAATGTCGGCTGCTATTCCCATTCTCTTTCTCTGGTAAGCCTTATTTTAGGATTAAGAGGGAGAGAATTCCATTTTTTTTAATGAGAACAAGGATTTTCCTCAGTGGTGTTTTCTCTGAGCAGGAGTGTGCCTATTATTTGGTTCACCTCTCATCCCCAGTGTCGGCATGGAGTTAGCTGATGTATGCAATGTGTCCCACTCAACAGAGGTGGCTTACTGCACTACTTTCGCACCAGCAGCACCAGTACCTTCTGACCTCTGTTAAAGATGTCTGTGTTGTTTCCTCCCTTGTGGGGTTGCTTCCCACTGTCTGTGGTCGAGGGGGACTCATTGTGCACTGCAGGTGTAGGTTGCTCTAAGAGTGTCTGATCCCATGCTGGAGGGCTCAATCAGATATTTGTCTGGATCATGGTTCCAGGGAAGATCACTCCTTTCTCAGATTTTTGGGGCGGTCAGTGGGGTTCGCACCTTTATCGGACAATCAGACATGGTGTTTTGGCAATTAAAAATACATTTGTTGACAGGCTGGCAAGGCACTCTCTAAGAGGTGGCCATCTTACTTTAGGCCAAGCTCGACCCCTCGCTCCTTGGAATTTCAACATAGAATCTGGGAAAGTGTTGGTTTCTTCTAGGGAAGACATGTTCTGCTAGGTTAGGTCATTTAACTCCTCATTTTTGTAGTGCTTATTTAAATAGTTTAAAAGTTCTATTGTTTGTTTATTGGTTATTTTGTGTTTAGTTTAAATCCTTACTGGATGGACTCTAAATAAGGTTTGTTATATTTGTATGTACTAAATGTTTTTGTTTTAAGTGTTTATTACTATATGTTATATTTATAATGTTAATGTTTTTTTAATATGTTCATTTATTATTTTGATAATGTTTTTGTGCGTTTAATTTCTTAAAATGGGTGTCCATTTAGTTAAGTTATTTTTTTGGTAAGTATGTTTTTAAATATAATTTCTAATATTTAATTTTGAGTTTATTTAGTTACTGGAAATTTTACATTTTTCTTTTCGTGTTTGGGTATTATTTGTGTTTGTAGTGGAAGTTATTTGTATAAAAGTAAAAAGGTTTATTTTTTTTATTTATGCAAACAATATTAGTGGAGTCGATATTGTTTTCTATATTTTTGTCATTTTGTGTACATTTAATTTTAAACAATATTTGGATATGTTTATGTTTGATAATATGTTATTTAAAATATTTTTAACAGTGATATTTTTGTTATTGATATTTCTGTATTTCATTTTTTGTGTGCAGGATGACAATATTTTGATAAACAATATTTTGGGGTGATATTTTGGTTAATCAATGTTTTGGAGGTAGATATTGTGTTGTATAACTGTGTCAGTTCTAAGGGTCCCCCTGGTAAAGTCAACATGAACCAGAATATTGATGTTCAATGGGGTGTTAGGCACATGGATGAATGGGGTTAGTGGTAAAGACAACTGTTCCTTTCTTCAGTACATGCCATGTTTATTTATTTAAGAAAAATTTACAATCATTGTTAAAATCTATGAGGCACCTGTTATGATTATTTCATGTTGTTATCTTGTCATTGCAAAGATAAACCAGGGAATGAACAAGAATTATTACATGAAAGTACACCATTTGCCATTGTTTGCCCATTCAGTGCATTTGGGGCTTACTTAAAAACATGTTTGTCAAGTTTGCTCTGTGTGCTCTGCCATGTTCTTCGTTAATTATTTGGGCAGGAGCCAATAATGTAGACAAGGTATAATTAATCATCTGCAGGTTTCTCTGGCAAGCCATACCATATGGCGGGGTTGTAGAACACTGCAGGAGCTACAAATATTTCTCAACAGGTATCACTGCTCTCACCCAAGCCACCACCACATAAGTACACTTACTGAACTCTCAAATTTAGAATGCTAAATGTTCTGTATATAATGGTTCTGGTCTGATTAGGATTTGTACTATAGTAGCACATCCTTTGTGTTTATACATTCAGAAATCAGGTGAGGATGCAGAGGCAAATGACGCAGTCACTTAAGCAAAGGAACACAGACAATGTGAATAATTGATTTGTAGATTAAGTACCATGCAATTGACACTCAGCTGGCTATTATCTCCCATTAGTACAGCTTTTGAGCCTGTTTTGTAATGAAAATCATTCACCTTGTGATAGAAAGCTGAAAGTTGGTACAGACTTTCATTCCTGCTTTAGTAATCATATAAGAGCAAGATGCCAAGTGGATGTAGCCTATGACACCAGATAGTCTCATCAAAATCCAAGATTGTCACCAATAACAAAAACATATTTTAAATCTTCCGATTTTCAATAACTTTGACACAACCATTAATGTGTACACATCAATGCATATCATGTGCATGCCCAGGTTGGATATAGACTGTGAAATCATGAATATAAATCCAAGGTGGCAGTCAAAAAGGATGCCAGGAATAAGTAACACACATTGTAGCGAAAGTAAACCTATAATTTGCATCATTTGTATCCTTACAACACATACTATGAACATGTTTTATGCAAATCTGGTGCTGATTAATTGAAGTTTGTTCCTTGGTATGGCATCTGTTATGGGCTTCAAACATGTTTGCAACACCTCATGAAAATAGGAGATATATTGTGATATACCTATTTCACTTGCTGGTGTCACCGGTGATAACTGTAGAAGGCATAACTTTGTTGCTGTCCAGATTGAATAGATCACCGGTCTCCTCCATAAACTGATTAACAACTTCCTAAACTGTGTACATTAGAGAAATGAAATTTTTTGTGAAAGAGTTTTGCACACTAGGTATTTGTTCATGGTAGCATAGGTTGTTTTTTTGGCATTCACGAATATGTGTTCAAATTCATGTAGAACTCTGGAAATCTCTTGCCCAGATATCATCCATCTTCTGAGAGCTTCTGGATTTTCTGTCAGAAATACAGCACCTCTATCTCCCTTGATGATGCATTTTCCTGCTGATGATTTAAATATAGAGTAATTGATTAGAATGCACTGTTGCTTTCATTGGCAACAAATTTTCCTTTACGAAACTCTGAGTGAATGTGTGGATGGTTTTCTGTTAGTGTTGCCATTTTGCGACTGTGAACAGATAGCCATTGATAATAATTACTATGATTTGTAGCAAACATTCCTGGAACCATCTGATCAAGTACTTGTACATACAAATCAAAGTTACCCTCTCTAATTGAATGAAGACATTCAAGAGCAAGTTTCCTCAGATCCATAGCAATTGCCCAAAATTGGAAATGTGGATGCTCATTCATTTTCCACTTAATCCAGTTAGAAAACTCCAATATTTCTTCATGGGATTGCCTAGATTCAAGATAACTTTGATAAGCCCTTCTCTGTAATATGCACAGTGTAGCAACAGTAATCTGATGAGCATGACCTATGTGGTTTAGGTGGGAAACCTTCAATATAGCATCAGCTTTTCCCATGGTAGTGATGTCAGCTTGAACATCCAATGTGCGAAAGCCAGTCTCCAAGTACCTTAAAAAAAGTAATTTCAAAATGAAGTCCCCCATCATCACAACATATTTATCTTCACATATAGATGTTGTACATCCCATGAATTTGTTTGCTAGGGTGAAGAGAGGTTGGTGCATTGAAATAATAGGTGTTTGTCCTGGATTGAGAAAACTCTTTAATGACTTTCATGCTATGTAATACCATACATTTAGAATAAACACTTGCTTTGAACAGCAGCAACAATGCAGTAGTTGACAGTGGTCTACTTATAGGTGGTACCAATGATGCATAAATTGCTGCCCAAGATATGTTTTCATCTGAAACAATATTTCTACTCTCAACCTAGCACATCACTATTTCAAGCCGTTTAAATTCGTATGTGTTAGCAATATCAATAAGATCAATTTGGCAATCTATTACGACAGATAGTAATGGAACATGATAATCTGTATTGTTTATGAAGCTGGTTCGCTATTTGTATATAGTACTGGCAGATTTGAAATCTGTTTTGGCTTTGCCATTTTAGGATTAATCACCATAATACCACAATCAATTCCTTCTAGTTTTGGATGTTGAGTCAGAGTTATTGCTGTTCCATGGAAGATTTCTTTATCTGTCATGGAACTTGGGTTGTTGTCTATATTATCAATACTTCCACTGGTGAGTACTTGCAACTTCAGTTTTGGTGGCCACACAACTTGTTCACTCTCACACAGTGCACAAAGGCTATTTCCTAAGTCAACAGATATTTGCAAAACCCTATCATATGAAATACAAATGCTAAATTTATGGAACATGTCCAAGTTCCTTGATTTTCCATTTGGCTGTTGATAGAAAGAGCAATGTATATGCGCAGATAAGTTTCTTTGTTGCTGTTATGTCCAGGAACTAAAAAAGAGTCTGTTCTTGAATTCTATACACTGTCAAACATCAGTAATTCAGAAATAGACAATGCTATATTCGTAGTGGCTGTTTCATAGGAATACTGATCTCTTTTGTCAGATCCATCAAGTATGATTATAAAAACGGCAAGAAGCGATTCCAGAACTGATTGGTTTCTACAATCATCTCCAAACATTTGAATATTATTAACATCTTCCACTCGAAAATCTTTCAGATAAGATACAAGTTCAGCTAGAGCTATTCCTTCTACTTAGTTCTCACCAAGTGATTTCATGCCCTGTGGGTTCTGTTACAGCCAATTTAGCAATAACTGCTGTATCTTAAACTAACTTGCCACACTGACGAACATTAGCATCCAGCTCAGCTGTTTTCACTTTATGCATTACAGATGTATCTAATTCACTTTAAAACAAACATGCTTTTATTCCAGGAATTTTATTTGGAACTGGAATTGCTGAAAGTACTTTAACTAAGCTACCATATGGATCTGCATCACTATGTTTTCTTTTCTGAGCCCGTTGCAGCTTTAGATTGTTGCACTTGTTAAAAAGCGATCTCTGCCATACTGCGTTGTTAGTCCTTAGTGTCCGCTCAATACCAGAACCATCTTTACACCGTCCTAGTTCAATATTTATAGGTTCTGATTCTTTAAACTTCTTCAGGTTACGGTCTAAAACACTATATGCAGACCCATTATGTTTCCATGTAGTATTTGCTGGGCTAATAGGTCTTTCTGAAGTGCTTTCCTGACAAAGAACACAGATGGACCAATTTGTTGCGACAACATTATGGTGCTGGACTGCTTGACCACTGGTCGTCGAGGGTGAAATAAGTTATTGTTTTGACATGCTATTCATTTTTATGCATTACAGAACATGTGTTGAAGCTGAAAACAGAAGAAAGGTGTCTATAAATATGCAATACATATTATTAAATGTAGATATCTGTCAATCAGTATGAATATTCCTTACTTTTAAGAGATTTCAATGTTAAGGTTTTCTACATGATTTTGGTGGCCATTTCCGTTTTATATTAATAACGTCACAGTCTAGATCCTGCGTGGGCAAGCATATCACATGCACTGATGTGTACACATAAGCGTTTGTGTCAAATTTGACACAAATCGGAGGATTTCAAATTTGTAGGCCATCTTTCATTTCAATTAGACTATATGACTTTATAGGCAAGATCCACTTGAGGTCAAGCTCCTATATGATTACTATCACAAAGGCAAAAGTCTGTATTAACTTTCAGCTTTTTCATTTCGTCTCCATTTGCAATTCGATTGTAGAGGGCACAATGCCGAAACGTGAAAGTACCATATGTACTCTGACTATAAAAGGCACCTAGGTCAATGATTGTGTATTCAGTATTGCACACCACCTGAATGTTGAATACGAGCTTATTTTCTATTACTATAAAGCGATCTCTACCTGCAGAAGGGCACATTGGGATGTGTGCACCATTGAAAGAAGCTATCACATTAGGAGTTTTTGTAATTAGTTTAAATTGTATTTACTGACCTGCAAATCAGCTTGGTTAGTAGAGAAAGAGATGTATGCATGTGTCCTAGGCAGAATGGTATCAAATAAACTTGAGAAATCTTGCCAGTGTACTGTGTAATATTCCAATTTCTGCTGCAATAGTTCTTTGGCAATTCCCTGACACTTGCAGATGAAAGGAGCACAGAGAATGGCCACGTACAGGCATGGGCTGGCTCGGTGAAATATTGTGCCAGCAGAGACTGCACCTTATTAATTAAGTCCTGAATGACTGATCCACCCAGCCTATATGTGGTATAAATCTCATTTTCTGACTGGTATAATAAGTCAACAAATCTGCTGCTGTTTTCTCCTTCTCCATTGCAGGGTTCCCAATGCAACCTTCTTCACCATCATAATATAAGATGCACCCATTTTGAACATCTTTTTTTGATTTTATGTGTTTCTTATTCTCATTACTTGCACTTGTTACTATCAACTTCCTTTTGACAGTATTTTGCATGTGTGATTTGTATGTTTTGCCGAAATTTGCAATTTGGGGCTTTTTCGTACATTCAATTTGAGAGTCACTATTTAAATTCGCTTTTCAAGATTTGTAATTTTAACTCGTATTTTCTAAAACTGACATTAGGATCCAACTCAGTGCAGTTTTACTGAGTCACCGTTAGGCTGTTTTTCACATTTTAGCACAATTTTTTTGCAGTTGCAAATCAATTTGTGACAAATGTGTGAATCACTAAACTTTTGGACACGAAGCCCAGAGACCCTAAAAGCAAAAAAGTCTCCATAGACTCTCAAGAAAAAAATGCTCCAGCAAGAAATCCATCCAAAACAATGTTGCACAGTTGGCAAAAGTCCAAGACAATGGTGAGGACAACGCCAAAGCAAAGTCAAAGGCCCATTCAGAAAGAAAAAGGAACACTGACAAGGAGCATAAGTGCAAAAATGTTATCTAGCAATCTATCAATCAGCAGTAAGTTAACCCCTCTCAGTTCTTTGTCCACCTCCTGTGCCAGTAGCCTCCGTTCTTCTGGCTGTTGCTTTCTCCTTGGTATGAGAACAAACATCATTCCAATGCTTCCTAGTTTCATCTGTGGACGTATTCATCATCCCACAGAATTGATACGGTCTATGATGTCTCCCCACATCTATTTATTAGTGGTCTCGCAAAGAGACCGTTTATTAGTGGTCTCTCAAAGAGGCTTCAGGATTTCAGGTTCAACATTGCTGAACTTGTGCTTCCCTTTTGTGCAACTCATCTTCATGTGCCTCCTGACATGCCATTTTGAATCTCTGAATTTGCTTTCCTAAAATGCGCAAGGCCCCTCAATCTCTACTCTATCCCTTCATACTGTGCATGGCTAACTTTCTCATTTGCTGATGTCACCACATGCTGCTTTGGCAATAACTAAAAGGAGTTACCAGGGGTATCGTCTAACCACGGGAATGGTGGCTACCTGAACGCGGAGCTTTACGGCCCGCTGTGTTCTTGGGGGTTGTAGAGCCAGCGGGACATTGGGGAAACCTCCTCCCTTTTCTCACCTCCCCTGACCAACGTGGTCCACGCCAGCTGACACGGGAGCCCCCTTGACAGGCCTATAACGTGGCATTGGAGCCCTCGGCCTGCAGAGTGGGAAGCAGCCTTGGGCTCAATTTGAGAGTGGACGGAGCATTGGCAGCACACAGCAGGGACCCGTCGGAGGGGGCCCAGGCACGGCTGCTGCACCACTCACAACATAGGTGGAGCCTGGTGTCCGCAACAAGAGAAGCAGCTGCAGGATTGATTTGGGAGAGCACAGAGCCTCAGCAGTGCTCAGTGGTGACCTGTCGGAGGGGTCTCACGTGTGGCTGCCTCACCATCCAGGATGTAGGTGGAGCCCACAGCCAGCAACAAGGGAGGCAGCCGCGTGCTTGGTTTTGATATTACTTTAGATTTGGATTCTGATCTCGACTCCGGTTGCAGTCTGTTTCCACCTCAGAACCAGTGGCATACACCAACGGAGACCTGGCAAGAATCTATTAGGCACGGCTGCTGCAATTTCTGGATCTCAGGACATTGGCAGAGCCTGCGTCTTGTACAGCAGGGTTCAGCTGTGGGCCTGATTTCTTCCACCTACCCCCCCCCAGGATTGTCAGCATCAGTAGAATTCCAGGGCTCTAGGTGTATTGCAGGCCCTGCAGGACAGATAGGGTCTTTTGCTCCTTCCAAGACTTTGACGCGATCAGTGTTAATTAGGATTCTCTAGCACCTTGAGCGCTGATAGCAGCAGCAAATGTTGCGTGAGTCGGGCTAGAGTCTGCCCATCATAGCTGTGAGTCAACGGGCACCCTGCCTGGAACAACCTCCCCTTACCACCTTGCACCAGGGACACGCAAGGTATTCCACTGATAGCCATGACGGAGTGTTTGGCAGATCGTCTACATCAGGATACATACTCCAGAGTAAGGCATTCCTAAGCCCTGTTCCTACCCTCCACCTGTGGAAGAAGGCGCTGACCTCTGCTGGTCACAGGGAGAACGAAGAGTGACTGCTCTTACCCCAAGAACACTTCTCCATCACTGACCTTTGGACAAATGGCTCCCTTATCCAGGATCTAGGTCCACTGCTGACAGTCTTCCTGCCACATATGTGATCCTCAGTACCAGTGATACACCCTGACTACCCCTCTAGAGGTGGGACATGTGCCGTCAAATGGTACTGCTGGACAAAGCAGAAGAGGAAATTCTGGGGCACTTACACAAACCTCAGACTCTGCCACAAAAGCTGCTGCCCCTACGACACTGGGCTTCTGGTTCTGTGCTCTGCCGGCCCTATTGGCACCCTTATTCCTCCCTCCCTCGAGGAGATGCCTTCCAGCAAATCGTCTGGTAAATTGTCTGGTAGACCTATGCGACAACTGCTCTTCTCGGAAGCTGTTTCACAACCGCAACCAATTTCCTCATCCACCTTCACTCCCAATCCCAGTTCCACGGACACCCCAGTGAACTCTTGCCCAGACACTTCCATGGAGCGTATTTTCTGCAGTAAGCCGCTGCCTGAAAGCCATGGACTCTAAGATCATGGACCTATCTGCAGATTCCAAGTCGATTCAAGCGGACATTGCTGGCTTCCAGGACAAAGTCACGGATCTGGATCATCGCCTGGACATCATGGAAAGTAAAGTAGCAACCTTCACGGAAAATGAACCAGAACTGTAATTCCTCTAACACAAACTCATGGACCTAGTGGACTGGAGCCGAAGAGACAATGGGGGTGATTCCAACCCTGGCGGTCGGTGATAAAGCGGCGGCCAACCCGCCAACAGGCAGGCGGTAAAAAAAAATGAATTCTGACCCTGGCGGGAACCGCCAACACAGCCCGCCACTTTAACACTCCGACCGCCACGGCGGGACAGACAAACAGCGCGGCGGTCACCGCCAACAGGCAGGCGGCAGACAACGTACCGCCCACCCTATCACAACTCACCAATCCGCCACCTTTTCCGGGGCGGGAGCCCCGCCGATAAAAACACGGCGGAAACAGACTACGAACGGGAAAACGCTTACCTCTACACACTCCACGAGGACAGAGAACAGCATGGAACCCGAATTGAACATCCTACCAGCTATTGTCTACCTGCTCATCTACCACGAGTACGAACGCCGGCGCAGACGACAACGGTGAGTACTGCACCTACGACACAGGGGAGGGGGGAGGAGAAAAGGTTACGGGCACACACATACGCGACACCCCCCCCAGCCCCCCCAACTATCTACCCACCAATGCAGAGCAACAACTCAGAGTGACACCCCCCAAACCCCCCGGAAAAATGCAAAGACATAATTAAAATGATAATTAAAATTTATGTATAAAATAGGTTCATTGAAGTCATGGAAAATTATGTATATGAAATATAAAATAAAAAAAATGAAGAGTGCTAAATCTATATACATAGGCAATAAGTCCTGCTCAGTTTGTCAAAGTTCCACAGTCCGTGGGCCAATGTCCACAAACACATGGGCAAAGCCCACACAGGAGACCAGATTCCGTTGGAGAGAACACTGCTGGGGCATCAGATGAGAAAACTACAGGCACCTCAGGGGGAAGGGAAGGGTGGGGCACCTCAGCCACATGAGTCCACGACGCCAGATCCACAAGGGGCCTCCATGCCCACTGTACCATCCTGGGGAGTGCAAAGCCACAGTCTCTCAAGTCTCTACAGTGGGAGGGTTGCCCACTGTGCCATCCTGGGGAGTGCAAAGCCACAGTCTCACAAGTCTCTACAGTGGGTGGCTTGCCCACTGTGCCATCCTGGGAAGTGCAAAGCCACAGTCTCACAAGTCTCTACAGTGGGTAGGTTGCCCACTGTTACATCCTGGGGAGTGCAAAGCCACAGTCCATCAGATGGATACCCGACTCCACTGGTATTGGAGGAGGCAGGGTGCCCAGAGTGCAGTGTGAACACCAGCTCGACACAGAACCGGCACTGTCAATGGGCCAGCGGTGCTTGAGACGGCGGGGCCCAGCGGAGCGGTGCTTGACAGGAAGGGCCCAGTGGAGCGGTGCTTGACGGCGGGGCCCAGCGGAGCGGTGCTTGACAGGAAGGGCCCAGCAGAGCGGTGCTTGACGGCGGGGCTCAGCGGAGCAGTGCTTGACAGGAAGGGCCCAGCGGAGCGGTGCTTGACGGCGGGGCCCAGCGGAGCGGTGCTTGACAGGAAGGGCCCAGCGGAGCGGTGCTTGACAGTAAGGGACCAGCGGAGCGGTGCTTGACGGCGGGGCCCTGTTCAGCGGTGCTCTTCACGGCGGGGCCTTGTTCAGCGGTGCTCTTCACGGCGGGGCCCTGTTCAGCGGTGCTCTTCACGGCGGGCCCTGTTCAGCGGTGCCTGTCTTCACGGCGGGGCCCTGTTCAGCGGTGCCTGTCTTCACGGCGGGGCCCTGTTCAGCGGTGCTCTTCACGGCGGGGCCCTGTTCAGCGGTGCTCTTCACGGCGGGGCCCTGTTCAGCGGTGCTCTTCACGGCGGGGCCCTGCTCAGCGCTGCCTGTCTTCACGGCGGGGCCCTGTTCAGCGGTGCCTGTCTTCATGGCGGGGCCCTGTTCAGCGGTGCCTGTCTTCACGGCGGGGCCCTGTTCAGCGGTGCTCTTCACGGCGGGACCTTGTTCAGCGGTGCTCTTCACGGCGGGGCCCTGTTCAGCGGTGCTCTTCATGGCGGGGCCCTGTTCAGCGGTGCCTGTCTTCACGGCGGGGCCCTGTTCAGTGGTGCTCTTCACGGCGGGGCCCTGTTCAGCGGTGCTCTTCACGGCGGGGCCCTGTTCAGCGGTGCTCTTCACGGCGGGGCCCTGTTCAGCGGTGCCTGTCTTCACGGCGGGGCCCTGTTCAGCGGTGCCTGTCTTCACGGCGGGCCCTGTTCAGTGGTGCTCTTCACGGCGGGGCCCTGTTCAGCAGTGCTCTTCACGGCGGGGCCCTGTTCAGCGGTGCTCTTCACGGCGGGGCCCTATTCAGCAGTGCCTGTTTTCACGGCGGGCCCTGTTCAGCGGTGCTTGTCCTGTCTTTCAAGGGAGCCAGACCTGGCCAGGACTCCCCGCTTAGTCGCCCTCCGACCGTGCGGTTGCTGGCCCCTCCTGTGATGTAGTCCTGGGCCCGTGGGTGTCCTCCGTCACACCCGGTATGGGGCTGGTGGGGCCCTCCTCGTCCGCGCACCTGCTGGCTGACTTCTCCGCCCTGCTGCCCTTGCCATCCTTCGAAGAGGCTCTCCGGCCCTTGCCTCCCCTTGATGTTGTGGCAGGTGACGGGCCACGACTTTGCTCCTTGGTGGCAGCCGTATCAGCCTTCTCACACCGGCCCTTTGTTTTTCGGGTTCTCTTCCCAGGGGGTGGGCTGGCTGTCCCCTTGCTGCAGGCCGATGTATCTGCACTAGGAAAAGGTGGACTCCAATACCCGTGCACAATGGTCGCCTTCGATGCAGGGCTGGTGGTGGCTGAGGTGCTCTTAGGACTCTTACCAGATGGAGGGGGTGGGTCAGTGTTTGGAAAGAGGTCAAGGTTGGAAAGGAAAATCAATTTGGAAAGACAGGGACGGGTAGGTGTAGTGGTTATGGGAGTGGAGGAAGAGGATGTGGTTGTAGGAGAGTCAGGTGTGCTGTCTTTGGGTGCAGGTGCTTGTGACGTAGGCTGTGGTGAGGTGGATGGCTGTTGGGTGGGTGGCTGCCTGCGTTTGTGTGTTTTGGAAGAGGGGGTGACAGACACAGTGGGAGAGGACACAGGGGACGTGTAAATGGCAGTGGGGGTGGTGACCTCACGTGTGCGGACTGTACTGGAGGGTGTGCTGGTGATGGGAGTACTGGCTGATGGTGGTGTGCATGCAGGTGTGAGTGGAGACGTCACAGGGAGGGAGGAGGGAGACGAGGAGGTGGGGGACACAGAGGTGGTAGTGACTGTTGCCATGTCTGCATCTGGATGTTGCTTGGGTGAATGCTTGTGGGATCTGTGGTGCTTATGTCTGGATGAGCTGCCCTTGGGTGTTGAGGTGTGTGCAGGCTGGTCTGATGGTGTGGATGGGATAGGCTGAGGAACAGGAGACTGGGACTGGGTGGAGGCAGTTAGAAGAGGGAGGCAGGAAACAGGGACAATGGCTGCCGTCAGTGCTGAGGCCAGAGCATTGAACGATCGTTGATGGGCAGCCTGACCCGAATGAATGCCCTCCAGGTATGCATTGCTCTGATGCACCTCCCTTTCTATACCCTGGATGGCATTCAAGAGGGTAGACTGCCCAACAATGAGTGTCCTCAGGAGGTCAATGACCTCCTCACTGAGGGCAGCCGGGGTAACTGGGGCAGGGCCTGAGGTGCCTGGGGCGAAGGAGATGCCCGCCTTCCTGGGCGAGCGGGCACGGAGCGAAGGCTGAGGGGCTGCTGGGAGGGCGGGGCTGGTGCGCTGGGTGGCGGCTGTACCTGTTGTGGCGGTGGGCACGGATGTTGCCGCCACCGCAAGGGAGCTCCCTTCCGAGGACGTGTCGGTGTCGCTGACGTCTCCACGGGTCCCCGTTGTGGAGCTCCCCTCGCCCTCCGTATCACTGGTGTACTCGGTGTCTGTAGCATGGCCCACCGGGGCCATGTGAGTTGCAGCTCCCTCGTGCTTCGATGCCAATTCTCCTCCGCCTGATGATGCTAATGCACACATGCACAAGAAGATAAAGAAAAAGGGTGGGGGGAGAAATAAAGACAGGTTGAGTGCATGCATTGTCAACACCGTTGTCGGAGAGGACAGACACAGGAGCCTCCTGCACTACGCCTCGCAATCGGGGTACACTACTCAGTACTTGTGACTAGGCGTACAGGTCTATGGACAACAAATGCACACATGGGTGATGCTGGACCATGGATAGCTGTACTTGGCACCCTACAGAGGTGGCGGCCGGGGGCACAAGGCCATGCCTAAAGGAGGGGACTAGCCTACAGAAAGCGCCCTGGCCTAAAGTCACCCACAGCCCTCCTTCCCAACCCAGACACCTCCACTGCGCGCAAAGATAGCAGAATGTGCTGATACTCACCCCCTTGTGCCTGCTGTGATGTCCTCACGCGCCCATCCAAATCGGTGTAGGCCACCGCCAGGATCCGGGACATCAGGGGGGTCAAGGTACGACTGGCACCCCTCCTACGTTGGGTGGCCATCCCCAGCAGAGACTCGGCGGTCTTCCTGGTCCCACGGCGGATGTCCTCCCACCTCTTTCGGCAGTGGGTGCCCCGTCTGTTGTGGACCCCCAGGGCCCGGACGTCCTTGGCGATGGCACGCCAAATGTCGACTTTCTGATGGGCGCTGACCTATTTGACATGTACAGGGTGGGAAAGGAAATATCATCACTTTTCTGCATGTTAGATGTGATTGGCCCCCCTCCCCAACCTTGCCATGTGGCACATGCTCTCATCTGTCGTGCGTTGCACTCCTCATTCGCTCCCCTCCCCACCATCTTACATCCACCCCACTCAACACAGGCATAGCCCATTCAACGTGCACCCAGTGTACTTACCTGTTGGACTGGAGGACCGTAGAGTAGCGCATACTGGGGGAGGACCCCATCCACAAGTTTCTCCAACTCTTCAGAAGTGAAGGCAGGGGCCCTTTCCCCAGTCGCAGCAGCCATTGTCTCTTCCAGACCGAGGTCACAGCAGCACTTGCAGTATAGGTCCTCTCCTGTGGATGATCAGGTCTCGAGTGATTAAGCAGCTAGAAAATGGTGGTCACGCCCGCGGCGGTGCGTACCGCTGCGGTGCGTACCGCGACTGCCGGCGCACATCGTCATTGGCTCCTGATACCCATAGGGTTCAATGTTAACCAATGCGGCTTCGCGCCGCGGTCTTCGACCGCCCACCGCCACGGTGTGCCACGCCAGCGCATTGACCTCACATCCCACTGTCACACTTCTCAGGTCAGGCAGCCGCCATTTCAAGGGCCCACATGGCCTAATGTCTACTGCGTCACACAGGCCTAGGCCTTGCATTGCCACTCATACAGGCCTTTCACTGCATTGCGAATCAATTACTGTGCAAGCTGTGTGAACGTACCTGTGGGTTGCTTGACTTTGTGCTCCATGTTGTCCTTCCTAGGCACCGTCCGCTGGGACTTGCGAGGAGAAGGATGAATCCTCCCGTGTACCGACCGCTGGTGGACCTGTCGACAATGGAAGAACGACATATTATACTTCGATACAGACTTGACAGAGCCACTATACATGAACTGTGTGCCCAGCTGGAGCCAGACCTGATGTCCCCCATCCGCCAACCCACAGGGATTGCCCCTCTGGTGCAGGTTCTGTCAGTACTCCATTTTTTGGCAAGTGGGTCTTTTCAGACAACAGTGGCCATGTCATCTGGGATGTCTCAGCCTATGTTTTCTAAGGTTTTGTCCGGAGTGTCGTCTGCCCTGATGAAATACATGCAGAGCTACATTGTTTTCCCTGAGGAAGATGAATTGGCTACAGTGAAGGGTGATTTCTATGCCCTTGGACATATCCCAAACATCATTGGTGCCATTGATGGGACCCATGTGGCTTTGGTACCCCCCAAAGACAGTGAGCAGGTGTACAGAAATAGAAAAAGTTATCATTCGATGAATGTCCAGGTGGTCTGTTTGGCAGACCAGTACATCTCCCATGTAAATGCCAAGTTCCCTGGGTCAGTGCATGACGCGTATGTCATGCGAAATAGCAGCATCCCCTATGTGATGGAACAGCTACAGAGACACCGTGTGTGGTTATTAGGTGACTCTGGTTACCCCAAACTGTCGTGGCTACTGACCCCAGTGAGGAATCCCCGGACCAGGGCAGAGGAACGGTACAATGAGGCCCATGGGCGAACTAGGAGGATAATAGAAAGGACCTTCGGGGTCCTGAAGGCCAGGTTTAGGTGCCTGCATATGACAGGGGGATCCCTAATGTACTCACCAAAGAAGGTGTGCCATATCATCGTGGCCTGCTGTATGCTTCACAATCTTGCATTGCGACACCAGGTGCCTTTCCTGCAGGAGGATGGTCCAGATGGTGGTGTTGTAGCAGCTGTGGAGCCGGTGGAGAGTGAAGAGGAGGAAGACGACGGGGACGACACGGACAACAGGGACACAGTTATACAACAGTATTTTCAGTAGCACACAGGTAAGAATCACCCACGCATTTTTACATTTACTTCAGGCCTCCTGCGTCTCTACTTTCTGTGTACCCCACCATTTCCTTTTAACTGAATTGTGACTTTCCATTCACTTTTCAGAGCTGTTTGACCAACTGCGTGACTTCTGCTTTGTTTGCCCATGGACTACACCTTGTTGTCATTGGTATGTTGTCATCACAATGTCACAGAACATAATAGCACCGTTATGTGTGATACATAATAGTAAAATATAAGCAGACTCCTGTTATTGTACGTGCAATAAGTGATTTATTTCAAGTGCTACATATAGGTACATGATAGTAAAACGGTGATGGGTGGGGGAGGAGTAATGTCCGTGGAAGAGTCCAGTTCTCAGACGCACAGGTGCATTGTCCATATGCCTGTGGAAGGATGGAGCAGGGGCAGTTTAAGGTTGGACAGGGTGACAATGTGGGACAGTGGGATGACATCAGGGGGTATCTTATGCTGGCGGGGGTCTTGCAATCCTACTCTGTCTTCTTGTGTGATCTCAGGTTCCGCTTGCGGGGTGGTTGTTCTTCAGCAGGAGGTGGGGTTCTGGTGGCCTGTCGTTGTGTGGGGGCCTCCTGTCCACTAGCGCCGGCAGAGGTGGTAGGCTGTTCCTGGTCCAGGCTAGTGACAGGGGCCCTTTGGGGTGCCACATGGTCCCGCAATGTGGTGACTATCTGGTTAAGCGCCAGGACTATGGTCCCCATTGCGGAACCGATGTTCCTGAGTTCCTCTCTGAACCCCATGTACCGTTCCTCCTGCTGTGCCTGGATCTCCTGGAACCTGGCCAGTACCGTCGCCATCGTCTCCTGGGAGTGGTGGTATGCTCCCATGATGGTGGTGAGGGCCTCTTGGAGAGTCGGTTCCCTGGGCCTGTCCCCCCCCTGTCGCACAGCAGCCCTCCCAGTTCCCCTGTTTCCCTGGGCCTCTGTCCCCTGGACGGTGTGCCCACTACCACTGCCCCCAGGTCCCTGTTGTTGTTGGGGTGGTGGGTCAACCTGGGTGCCCTGTAGTGGCGGACACACCGCTGATTGACGTGTCCTGGAGACAGAGGCATGGGCCCTCTGGATGGGAGCTGTGCTGGTGTTCCCAGAGGGGGTTGGGTCTGCTGTAGCCTGTGGCTGTGTGTGGGGAACCGACTGTCCAGAGGTCCCCGATGGTCCGGTCTGGTCATCTGGGTCCAGGTCGACAGAGCTGCTGTCATCGCTGGTGGCCTCTTCTGGGGGTGGGATGGACATCTCTCTACCCTCCGTGGCGGTGTGGTGGCGTTCGGGTCCTGCAGGGGTATAAGGGTATGGTTATTGGTTCTGTGTGTGGCATTTCGTGTGATGGGTGGGTGTCTGTGTACCCAAGTGCAGGCATTCCCGTGTGGGGGCTTTTGTGAGGGTGGCTTGTGGGGGTGATGTGTATGTGCAGTGGGCATGCTTTGGTGATGGATGTCCATGCTTTGTGGCCGCATGCAGGTCTAGGTGTTGGGATGGGTGGGTTGTGATGGTGGGACATTAGCAAGGAGTTGGTGTGATGGGGGTGGGGGTGAGGGTGGGGGTATGTGCTGGCATGCAGGTGGGGTGGGAAGTAGTAGTTACGATTTGACTTACCAGAGTCCATTCCTCCGCCTACTCCTGCGAGGCCCTCAGGATGCAGGATGTGCAAGACTTCCTCCTCCCATGCTGTGAATTCTGGGGGAGTAGATGGGGGTCCGCCGCCAGTCTTCTGCACCGCAATGTTGTGCCTTGATACCATGGAACGCACCTTCCCCCGTAGGTCGTTCCATCTCTTCCTGATGTCGTCCCGATTGCGTGGATGCTGTCCCACCGCGTTGACCCTGTCGACTATCCTTTGCCATAGCTCCATCTTCCTAGCAATTGTGGTGTGCTGCACCTGTGTCCCGAATAGCTGGGGCTCTACACGTACTATTTCCTCCACCATGACCCTGAGTTCTGCGTCAGAGAACCTGGGGTGTCTTTGGGGTGCCATGGGGTGGTGTGGATGAGGTGAGGGATGTTGTATGTGTTGTGGAGTGTGATGTGTGTGGTGGTGTATGGTGTTTTGTGCGTTGTAATTGTGCGGGTGATGTTGTGATTGGCCTCTGTGTGATGGTCTTCTCTAAGCTGTGCAGTCTCTCTCTGTCCTTGATTCGCAATTTTTGTCGTAAGGGTTTGTGGGTGATGTGGGTGTGTGTTTTATATAGTATTGGGTGTGTGGGAGTGGTGTGTGTATGTGTATCAGGTGTGTGTATTTCAAATTGTCCAATGTGGTGGTGTTTGGTGGTGTTTGAGCGCGGCTGTGTTTTTTGCCAATGGAATACCGCGGTTGAAAGACCGCCGCGTGGATTCGTGGGTCGGAATGGCATGGGCGTATATCTGTTGGCGTGGCGGTGGAGGTTTGGTCATCGCCATTTTTTCGCTGACCTTTGGTGTGGCGGACTTTTGTGGATGTCGGGTTTTTGGCGGTTTGCCAGTTGCGGGTCAGAATGACCGTGGCGGTTGACCGCGGCGGTGTTATGGCGGTCTTCTGACCGGCGGTAAGCGCCTTTTACCACCGAGGTCAGAATGACCCCCAATAATGTCCGCTTTTTTGGTTTGCCGAAAAAAACAGAGGGCGCAGATCTGAGGGCCCTCCTTCAAGACTTCATCCCTGCCCTCACGGACCTTCCTTTTTCTCCCATTCTGGAATTCTGGAGCTCATAGGATTGGCACTCTCCACAGAAATACTTCCAGGAGACCCCGTCCCATAACAGCATCCTTTCTACGACATGAACAGGTCTGCCAGCTGTTGATGACTGCGAGGGCACATGGCCCATACCGCCATGAAGGCTAAGAGATCCATTTTGCTGCAGACTTCCCCTGATAGACGAATAAAAACTGAAAGGCATTCCTTGCACACAGACCTCTCACTGCGCCATCTGAACATTCAATTTGGGCTCTTTAGCTGGCCAGAATGTGGATAACAATGGATGGTAAATCCAGAGACTTCTTCGAACCTACAGACCTGCGCTCTTTCTTAGATGGCCTTTCCCCTCAACCTATGGATCATGACCCCTCAGTCTTCACGACAATTCCCCCCTTGCCACGTGACTCTATCCTACATGCAGAAGCTGATCCTAGCAATCTACTCTGTAGCACAAAAAGGGGTAGATTCCTGGACCGCACACCGAGATCTCAGGATGAGAGAGATATGACCCTCAAGGGCAGTGGCAGACATCACCCAGGGGCCGCACATAGAAAAATCAAGGTCCTGAATGCATGAATCTGGATCCATCCCTTTAGCCCCCCACCCCTCAATCCTGGTTATGATCTGTCCTATCTTTCTTCCTGTCGGCTCTCTGCTTCCTCCCCGCCTCGTGCAAGCCCGGCTGTGAGTTTCACAGGATTGGAAGCTCACATGAGATAACCCTCCTGTCCCCGAAACAAATCTAGACTAACTCCTCATCTCTCTCTTTGAGGCTCGTATCTTTCTTACTTTTCTTTCTCCCTCTCCTTTTCTCTTTGCCCCCTTCTTCACTTCCTTCCCCTCTCTTATCTTACTTTTCTTCTCTGCGTGGTTCTACTCTCCTGAGTGTGACTGCGTGACACCCCCTCTCTCCCTCCCCCTCACATTCTTTCTACATGCAACCCACCTCAACATAGATAGCCCGAATCGCCACACCATAGCTCATAGACCCGAAGGTGTCAGACTCGTTCCCTCAGACCCAAATGACAGTGCTAGGTATGGGGACTGCCCTCCATTGACGACAGTATTCTGGAACGTTGATGGCCTCACACATTATATCAAAAGAAAGAACGTCCTATCATACTTTCAATCCAAATGTTCATATATTGCTATCTTGCAAGAAACACACCAGTCTTCCTAGGAATCTGAAAAACTATGTCGAGACTGGGTAGGCTGAATGTTCTATAGTGGCAGTCCACTGTCCACATTGGGAGGCTCTGGCTCCTCGTGCAAATGCAGAGTCGTGATTCTTCTTCGCCGCTCCTTACAATTCAAGGTGCTCAAATCATGATTGATACGTCCTTAATAAACTCAAGCTCAGGGACCATACACTCTTTGTAGAGCCCATATATGCCCCTACGGGCTCTAAACATTCATTCCTTTTACATTTTAATCATCTCCTGATGGAGATCGGAGCGTCTCACTACCTTTTGGGAGGAGATTGGAACTTGGCTCCCGATGTGATTCTGGATCGAATGGGCAGATTGGATATTGGTAACAATGCGGACAGAGCCCTGTGGGGGGATGTACTGGCAGATCATGGGCTGGTGGACCAGTGGCGCCTTTCACACCTGCTTGATCGGGAGTATACCTTTATATCACCGGTCCACGGAACGTAGTCCCAGCTGGGCTACTTCCTTCCTTTTACATTTTAATCATCTCCTGATGGAGATCGGAGCGTCTCACTACCTTTTGGGAGGAGATTGGAACTTGGATCCCGATGTGATTCTGGATTGAATGGGCAGATTGGATATTGGTAACAATGGGGACAGAGCCCTGTGGGGGGATGTACTGGCAGATCATGGGCTGGTAGACCAGTGGCGCCTTTCACATCTGCTTGATCGGGAGTATACCTTTATATCACCGGTCAACGGAACACAGTCCCAGCTGGGCTACTTCCTCATTTCTCATAAACTGTTTCCCATGGTTAGGGACTCCCGGATCCTGGAAGCAGCACTATCCGATCATGCCCGAGTGCTCTTAGCGCTAAAACTGGGCCTTGTTTCTCCAGGCCGCAAGCCATGGCATCTGAATGTATTGTGATATCTCACTCCACACGGCAAGGATCAACTTTACACCAACGTCTCTACTTATCTGACTGACAATAAAGGCTTGGTCTCTTCCCCTCAGGTTTTCTGGGCTGCAGCGAGGTAACAATCAGCGGACAACTTATGAAAAAGGCTGCCCTCGCTAATGCCCAGAGATGCTCCCATCGACAAGGCCTGCAGGAAATAATAGTGACATGTACTCACGACCTCACTGTGACCCCCTCACGGCCACATGGTGTTGCCTTGAAAAGGCGAAGATGGAGCTCAATGCCCTCTATACCTCCCAGGTGGAATACACACTACAAAGGATGAAGGGCATTATGAGCAGGGGGAAAAGGCAGGCCGACTGTTAGCAGCCCAATTGCACCAGCAAGAAGCAGCGCTTGCCATTCCTGCCATACGAGATACTGATGATATGCTTCTATCGGACCCTTTACATCCCCAAGATGGCAGCAGATCATGACTGTCTTGCTGCCTTCTTTGAGGAGGCTCATATACCCAGCCTCACAGCAGAGGGAAGGGGTCTCCTAGCGGGGGAGATTAGCAAAGAAGAGAATATGCAGACCATTTCCAACTTACCCTACCATAAGGCCCCTGGGGAGGACAGCTTCCTGGTGGATTTTACAAATGGACTGGGACCGGAATCAGTGGACTCCCTATATGAAGCCTTCAAGGCACAGAAAGGACAGGCTCTTTGAACCCTCTCTCCAATAGGGCATCCATAGCAGTCCTACCAAAACTAGGGAAAGATCCATTAATATGTGGCTGCTACCATCCCATTTCCCTCCTCAATGGGGAAGTCAAGATACTCTTGGCAGCCTGTCTCAAAAAAGGTTATTCCGTCCCTTTTTCACCACCGTCTAGGAATCTCCTTCGCACCCTAGCACATACACTTTAGACTACTAAAGACTCTAGAGAAGAAGCTGTAGCTATCTCTCTTGATGCTGAGAAAGCCTTCGATAGAACAGAATGGTGGTATCTCTTTGAAACATTAAACCACTTCGGTCTGGAGGATGGCTTCATTAAAAGACTCAGTTGGCTGTATGACTCGCCCACAGCGCAGGTTAATTGTGGAGGATTCCTCTCTGATGCATTCCCTGTTAACCAAGGAACGCAGCAGGGCTGTTCACTATCGCCACTGCTATTTCTTCCAGCTGTCAAAACCTTGGCAGTGCTTACACGTAGATCCCCATCCATAGCTGGTGTCACTATCCCAGGAGGCAGCTCTGTGATCAATTTATATGCTGAGGACATGTTACTTAAGCTCGTAGACGTTACCCCCTCCCTCCCAGCACTACGAGCTATTGTGGTGGAATTTGAAGCACTATTGGGGTATAAAATCATTTGGGACAAAAGTGAAGCCCTACCTCTATCCCCGGTGACTACTAGCGCTGGTATAACGGCCTTCCCCATTACCTGGAACCAATCACGCCTCGAATACCTAGGAATCCTTATCAACAGGGGCTTGGACCAGATGGTGCAGGATAACCCAGAACCCCTGTTAGCTCGCACTCAACGATATTTTGCAAACTGGTCCTTACTGGGCCTCTCCCTTTGGGGGAGGGTACAGGCCGTCTGCATGGTTACTTTACCACTATACACATACATCATTGGGATGTTACCACTGCTGGTACCTCTGCCAATGCTCTGAAAGTAGATGCCTGCATACATAAATTTGTATGGGCTCTAAGCGGCCACAGCTTCCCAAAGCTACACTCATTACACAAAGAGAATGCAGAGGTTTCGGATTGCCTTTGTAATGTCAATATTATGCATAATGTTAATTCCCTGTTTATAATCTTCAATAAAGAACTATGAAACAAAAATAAAAAGTGTTACTGATTCATGAATTGCAATTTGCTATTTTGCAATTGCAAATCTTAAGAATCTCAATATAGGGTAGTTTAATACATCGTAAGTGGAGAATCACATTTTGTACATATTGTGATTTGTAAATTCTGATGTTCATACATTAAACTTTCTGAGTCTAATTTTGAGTTTGTTGGACTCTCACCACTAATCATGATCTACTTATCTTTGAAGCTATAGATTTTTGCCATCATTTACAGCGTGGCAGGCAGTCTGCCAAGCCACCTCTTCATCAGATACTGTCATCACTTCCTGCTAGAACATCCATCTTACTCACAGATACCTGTTAGGCAGTGATCTCTCCACCTGCAGCGGGCATACAACTGTGGTCATTCTATTCAAGGCAATGAAGCTTTGCCAGATCTGATCAATGTTTGACACTCCCACTCATGGATTTTTCTGATCAAGAATAAGCTCACAAACGGTGGGGTTTTTGTTCTGACAAACAAAAAATAAATCAGTCACCCTGACACTGTCACAGGGATTCTGCTTTTGCTTAACATGCGCCATGGCCATTCTGCCAAATGAGTACTGTCATACTAAAACAATTACCTAGCTAACTCACAGTGCCTTACTTGCACTCTTAACCTCACGGAGTGTCAAGCAATTGCTGCAACCCAAAAAGCACAACAGTCTAGCTCCCTCTCAGGGAACCATGGTAAAACAGGTCAGTCCTTTTCATACATATATTTATTGCAACTAACGTAGTCTATATTGAAGCAAATTAGATGTGATTATAATGCTGGCAATAATAATAAAATCAGAATAGCAGTTAGAAAACTGTATAACACAAATAGTGACACCCTAATGCCAATCTAGTGGCGTAAGCCTATCCTGTTATTGTATGTGCAGGAAGACTATTTTTATTATTATTAGTGATTTCTTGGAGCAGTTGTAGGGAAAATGCATATTTTTGACCACTGACTTTGTGTTGCACCACTTTGCATTTCGATTAGTTGTTCTGTGTTCACCAGTTGCGTTTACATTTTGTATTCAGTTGTGCTGCCTATTGACTTTATCATGATGTTAGACATTGTAGTTCAGCTGTGTTTTTCCACATGGTAAACTGTGCTTGTTTTTCATATTCTTTCTCACCAGTTAGTCAGTCAGCACAAGAATGTACATGTTTTTTCAGTGCAGGGAACAGTTCGGCCTTGGGAGAAAAGCCTTGAGGGGTTGGCCAGTTCTCAACGCTTTCCCTTCCAACTCTGACCTACAGTAGCCAGCATGTTTGAATATTTATTTTTCATGGGAGGGGTTTTCTCCAGAAATCCCTTTCGGTTCTTTAAGATATAAAAAGGTGGCCCTGCTCAGTAGCAGTGGAATTTCCAAGACCTCAGTCAGGATTAGTCGTTGAATGCCTGACACACATTTGTCCCGCGAGGGTGGATATCTCTTTCTGTGGATGAACGGGGTCATCTTCTTGATGGCATGAAAAAGATGAAGAGCTTGGCAGGCCTTACGGTGATGAATTTTCACTTTATTCTTTGCTTTGCAATTATGATATAATATGACCACATGTATTTGCTGTGTACATTGCAGTTGAGAATCATTTTGATATATTTTCCTTTCATTGCTGTGACTATTTTTAAATGTGTTCCTTCGACCTACTAATCTCCTTTTAGGAACCTCGTGGTAAAATAATAATAAATGTCTTCTGAGGACTGAGAAGTGCATGCTAGAGATTTTTGTCCACTCGGTTATTAGTAAAAACAAAACAACAGCAAACCCCATTCCTCTGTTTGTGTACTCAAGTGGTCCTCACAGGGAAGTTTAAACCCAGTTTACACAGGCTGCATGCCTTGGAGGGCATTTTTGCCACAGACAGGTCAACTCTGCTATCTCCACTTCTAAAGCCATACTACCCTAATTTATAACATTAGCTTGATACAGTGAAACGTTGCTGTAATGTGTCTATACTTGCCTGGAAAGAATTGCTGGATGGACAGAAAAAAATACCTGGCACTTGTTGTGCTCACTGAGCAGTCAGAGAATGTACAGGCAAAATCCCAGGATAGTGGCTGCCCAAAAAGTGATATTACGGTGTTTTTCAAAACAATGATACCAAAGAAAAATGTGCAATGCAGAGCAAAAACATCATAATTTCTAGAGTGATAAGAAATGAGACATAACTGTAGCGAGTCCATGAATGGGCCTCATGACCACTTCCCCATGGAAGGGACAGCAATATAGCAAACAAAGAAACAAAATGATAGGCCAAGCAAACTCAATGCAATACTAGAAGGCGTAATGTACAAAGATTATAAAAAAACTATTTACAAAAGAGCCAGTGAAAAGTTTGAAAAATGGGCCAAATTAGTGCAGGTTAGAGGCCCTCAAGATCCCTCCCACCAAGTCAATGATCAGTGAATGCAGGACGGATTCCATCTCCACAGATGATTGCCTAACAGCCCAATTCAATAGCTCAAGAGAAAAGATATGATCCTCATTATCAGTCGATACTGACAAAATGGCTAGTTGTTCTGCCTCTGTGTTATCTAAGTCAGAGGTGAGTAATCCTGGTGCCAATGCACCCGTCTCTCCAATGGGAAGAAACTCATATTGAGCATCTTGAAGTAAACCCAAGTTCATTGGACAGTTCTGGAAATGTGTCTTTACTGGACTCATCAACCAATTTATGTCCAACGCAACAGGAGGTTGCAGATCAAGGCAAAAATCCAGTGTCCATTCAAAGGGACACCATATGCAATGGAACACGGGTTGAAAACAGGTAATCCAGACTAGTCAGAATGACAGTGACCATTCAAAGTCTAATTCCTGGATTAATGGGGCTCTAAGCCGCTGAGTCATGTGCCTACGGCACTGCTGGATTGTTGGCAAGTCTAGCATTAGCGGTCATTGGGCAGGCACATCAATTGTGGAGTAACAGAAATAGGATCAAAATGACACAGATGAGGAATAATACCAAGGGAATGCCTCCAAAAATATTCGTAAATAATGAATGAATGAAAACGAAGGCTGCTATAATCCCAAACATTTGCTAGAAGGTAATGACTAAGGTAGTGCCTATGGATTTAAATAAATGTGCTATGCGGCAGTATTAGACACATTAAAGATGCATTTTAATAACTCGCTGAAATGTAACGGGAAGTCTCTAGATAAGAGTGACTGTATTTGGCTAGTCGTTCTTGCGACTTGAAGTTCAAAGGCTTCTCTAGCCGAACAATAAGGCTTTGAGTCTGCTTAGCTTATTGAAATCTGCCTACAAAGTTGGATGGAAGGCCATAATGAACTATCAAGAACCACATGTGTGGGAGGGAAAAGGACGTTATTACAACATTTAACGAGTTGGGAGACCAAAAGAATACAAGGGATCACAGCTTTCATTCTGCAACAGTCCTGATCATTTTAAATTAAATAACTGCCATTGAAAAGAACTATAAGAGAGGGTAAAATTTCAGGAACTAGAATTCCTTTTAAAAACAAGACAAATTTGGAACAGACACATTACAGAAGCCATGAATGGTAACATGTTTGCACACAAGTAAGTGGTCAACAGAGGAGTCACACTCCTTTCTAGTAAGGAACACCTCACAACCTAGCCATTCACAATGATATTCAAAAGGCAGTGACCACATCTGGTGAATGAAGCTCTCATCTAGGGCTTTGAATCAACCCACGGGGAAAGGTATCATGCAATAAGTGAACTGGAATGTTGAAATAGGAAGGGGTATTACTCCATGTATTAGCCAAACTGCTGGTGGTGTTTCCGCAATGGTAAAGGGTAGCTTGTCTAACTTCTCAATTTATAACATTGTGTAAGTGGTGTCTTTTTGAGTCTTGAGTCACTGTTTATGGGTCAGATTAAATGGCAGAAATAGGTGGCTCAAATTGAGGTATCAGCCATTTTTAAGGGCTTGTAATGTCCAGGTAAATTGCAATATAGACCGAAGATGACTTTGCCCATGGTACAGTTCAGACATATCATTTTGCATAATCTCAGTAACAAATGAGACAATGTTATTCAAACTGTAAATTTGAGAAGGCAATATGTTAATGCTATTATCAACAACAGCGAGTACCTTATCCAAATTATCTTGATCAAATTGCCTTATACACGCAGCTGTTTTGATTTGCAACAATTTCAAAATTTCATTATGGGTTGTATAAATAAATCTTTTTGACCATGGAGACCTAGGACCCAACAAGAAATCGGGGAGGTCCATGACCTCTGGTAGGAGAGAAATATGTTGTTTTACTGCAGGCAGTGTGGACTAATCTAACGATTGTTTACATAACTTCCTCACTGAATATGTGTTGACTATGTCGGAGTGTTGAGATGGGAAATAATGAGGGTGTGGGCTGATTGCCTTGAACCACTGTGAAGAAATCACAAAATGAACATGACAACAATTTGTGCCCTGTGGCCACAACTACCACCTGTTTGGACTTGCAAGTGTAGAGTTAACTGTGCTGTTTTGGACCATTTCTTTGAGATGTTCTTCAGTGTAATTTAATATGTTCTGCCAATTGTCAAAAGGGGCAATAGAGGGAATATTAGGGCCATTCATGTCCTTAATGTTTATGAATTCCAGACATGTTGTCTGTTGAACTGTATCATTCAGAAAAATCATTGTGTAGGGATTAAACAGGCTCCGATTAAAGTGTCTGTTCCCTGAATCTGGCAAGGTTTGATTCCCCATATAGATTTCACATCTGTGGTTTCTTTCTAATATTCATAACCTTGTACAGCTAATGTGTTAACAAAGGAGTCTGTATATATGAGTTTTGTTTGCGTCAACATATATTTCTTTGCTGTTGTGAGGACTAATTTCAAATAGAAAGATTTTGGGTCAGTTATATTGTGACTGGAAAAATATGTACATTTGTATTTTTGTGAACTGCACTGTGGGGGAGCTGGACAATGTTCTCACTGTGTATAATTGGAAACGGTATGCTTAATGTTAGCTGTATGTAAATAGTGAAGTCCATAATGGTGGTAACAGAACATGTTTCCATAATTGGCTGAATTTAAATAAAGGTCCTCATCTTCAAAGACAGTGTAGTTACCTAATTCCGCTAACATTGCAATAAAATTATCAATATACCAATTAACAGGATGTAACCCAGGTACAATGACATCACACATGACTATTTTGAATACATATGGAATCTGCACAATACCAAACACTTCCATCTGTTACCTGGACAGCTGAAATAATAATAAAGGACAAGTGTCTGGTCAGTCTATGCAAAGATGAATGAGGCATCAGCACCTGTTCCACCCCTCTGTGGCTGAATGCTCTGTGAGGTAGTGATTGCTGATTAACAATCCAAAGAAAAAAAAAATCAAGGCTAGGATAATTCAAGGGTATGTCCAAGGTTGATCTAATAGCCATGAAAAGAAATATTTCTTAGGTGGAGTCTCTGAGATGGTGTAAGTGTCAAAAGAGTGTGATGAAAAGGCATCTCTACCCATTAAATAACAAGTACTAGTCTGTTGAAAATTAAGAGCCACTGATGGTATTAGAGAACTGGTAGTGTCATTGAGGGTGGATCTGTAGAAATCAAATCATCAACATATGATGTTGCAGGTAGTACAGTACTCATGAGTGTATTGTGGCTGGAATTTGTAGAGGAAATGGAAAGTAATGAATGGGATTCCAGGACAGCCCCTCACCCTCTCCCCCAGCTGGAAAGATACAGATTTGGTGGTAATCACATGCTGTAGAGGAATTACCTGTATGATAGCAAGAAGAGTTACCAAGGACTCCATGTGGCCTACTATTCAGTATTGGCCACATGATGTAATTTGACGTGTTCAATGGAGAAAACATGGTTGTCTTTGAAACCAGCAAGTGGTGTCAAAATTGAAGTTCTTGTACCTTGTTTGCCAAGGACTGGCACGGGAAAATGGAATGTTGGGCTGAACTCCTTCTACACTGTGACCCTTTCTCTGGTGTGGTCCCTGATGTGTGTGATCCAGTTGGAAGGCTCTGTTTTTTTTCTTGATTCCAGCAGAGGAAAATGTCTTCAACGATTCACTTGTGTGCGAGTCATGGAAGTGTTGCAAATCCTGTAAGATAGCACAATGGTCTTTTACGTCAAAGGGCAAGGCAGCTGCCACATTGTCTAGACCATCAAGGTATGGGGCATAGATATCTATGCCAAAGAGGACCTGGTATGGAGTCCACCCGCACCAGACATCATTTTGGGAGATTATTAGCCTAAAACCCTAGCTATCAAGGACTGGTTTAAGTCATGGTTCATTCTTTTCACAATAGAGCTGCCCTCAGGCCTCTATGGTGAAGAATAATGTACCTGTACCCCTAACAAAACCATTGAGTCCATGTATGCTTTAGAAGTGAAAGCAGGGCCGAGGTCCAAGTGGAAAATACTGCATGCATATGCCCAGACAAAGACTTGAAGATCTTTAATGACAGTTCAAGCATCAGCCAAACATTGTGGCACACCCAGAGGAATCCAAAGCAAGAATTGACTGCAAGAAGGATAAATTTAAAAGCACCACACAAATTAAGAGGACAAGCATGGTCCAAATAAGTGCAGCCGATAGTTTTGATCAAAATGAGCAGGTGTGTCTGTGGTGGGCATGCTACTGTGGAGCACTTAATCTGTTGACAAATGTCAAATCAAAGGAACATATTTCTTGCCTGTGTGTATAAGCCATGCCACCAATAATGCTACTGTAGCAGCAAAATTGTAGCTACACTGCATGAGCAGAAGCAACACAATGATGCACGGCTTTTAGTAAAGCTGGCCTGCAGTCGAGGTTGGGAATCAGCTGATCACCAACTTCAGCGAGTGGAGCAGAGGGAGTATTATGTTCACTTAAATGGTATGTATATTTAGCTGGAAAGCCCTTAGGTAAGGGATTGCCGTTGCTTGTAGCATTTATCTTTGTCAATGCGTGTTTGTGAACATGTAATCACAACTACAGAGGCAATGGCAACTGCTGATTTAGCTGCTTCACCTGCCAACAAATTCCCTGTAGCGTGTGTTCTCACATGTTGATGACCCAATGTATGTATATATGTACAACATGAGCCTGTGGCAACCTTTCTTTGAGGTCTGTCACCTTCACCCAAAGCGTCTTGTGGTTGATAGTGTTACCGTTAGAGTTTTTCAAGTTATTCGGCCACCAACAATGCACATTCTTTTTAAAGGTCCGGACACAATAATCAAAATAATTATTTTCTAGTGCCAAAATCAGAGATTTCAATTCAGTTAACTTTGTGGCAGAGTCGCCTAGGGATTGTGTGTGAGTTTTCTGGGGTTTGGAATGTACTGTGTAACATAACACCTTGAACGGAGAGTCACACCAACAAATACTGGTGCTTAGTCACTATTGGAGGTTGAGCTGAATCATCAGTGTAAACTATAAATTTATACTGTTCAAGACGTGAATTATCAGTGGGCCTAGGGTAAACATGCTCATGTTGCAAACATTCTTGTGTCTCCAAAGACGGGTCAAAAACAATGACCACATACATGGATGTTAAGGATGTTGCCCATTGAATCCATTTAGGATGCAGGGCTTCTGCATTTGGGGCCAGATTTAATATAAAATGACAGTGCATGGCGCTGCTCCAAATTTGGTAGCATTGTGCACCGTAATTTTCAAAATGCAGGTATGCGCCGCATTTACTAGAATACGGCGCACGCCTGTGTTTCTCCCTTCCAATGGTGCTAAATTTGCTGCTCTGCGCCAATACAGCCACCCTTGCACCATAGTACAAGGATGGCTGTGTTGAGTGTGAGATTGTTTTTGTGCCAGAATAAACACCTTCCTGCACTAAAACAATCTTAAATGGCGATTTGCAAAATGCAGCACACATAGAAATAGCAAAATACGAGGAGAAATGAAAGCACTTCTCCTCGTGGTGCCACTCTAATGCCACCCGTGTGTTGGCATTAGATTTTCGCACTGCCTCAGGTTTACAAAAACACATAAATCTGAGGCAGTGTCAAAATGCAATGAGTGTTGATGTGGCATGCCCACAGCAACACCCATTGCACTCCCCTTCCAATCATAGTGCTGTGCGTGAGGGGGCAGTATTTACAAGGTGTCATCAAGCCACCTAAAGTGGCCTAACGCCACCTTGTAAATATGGTGCAGTGCATAGCGCCACCAGAGTGTCACCAAAAGTGAAGTTCCGTTGGTGCTAGTGTCGAAGTAAGCCTCAGCAAGGCCTACTAGTGCAAGGGTTTCGCCCTTCTCTGCACAAAGTCCTCAGACCATATAGGAAGAAGTTGGCACAGAAACTGAAATAAAAGACAAAGTTTATTAAAACTCAAGAGGTGGTACGACAGTTCAAACAGCACCCTTTGGCAATGTTTGAAGTAGCACACTGAACTAAGAGAGCATGGTCCTTTTATACCCACGCAGGGGCTAAAAAGAAGGTGGTACAATTATAGAAGCAAGACTTATATACATATAAGGTCATATGGAAATGCACAGTCAACTGGTAGGAGGGGCTAACAGTTTTCAAGGACTAGTAGACACATTACTGTCTGTTACTAATTACTAACAGCTGCAGACCTTACTGGGCATGTGCGAAAGTAGGAGTTGCGAAATATAACTTGTCACTAGACAGATTGTCAAGAGTAGTTAACAGGAAGGTAGGACAGAGCACATGGCAGCATGTGGCAGAGATAATGGCTGCCATGAAATACAAATGGATTCCGCGAAATGTTCACAATAGTTGCTAAATACAAGATGTCTTCTGCTAATGCTTAATCTAATCGCTACTAAATTACAACACTAGGGGCTCTTAAATATGCCCCTTGGAATGCTAGCTTTTGTCATAGCCTCTAAGGCTGAATTGGTATAACAACAATTATGCGTTTTCCCTGTGCAAGAGGCCATTCTTTTAGGGTAGCCATCTGCATGACACCCAGAGTTTTCTCAGTGGTTGCAGAGTGCATTTCCACATTGGAATTAAAATGTGATTTATATGCAATTGGCACTGTTTCACACTTGTTGAAGGAAATGTAAGTAAAACCATTGGCACCCATAATTTTATGGATGACACACTTTGTTGTGTTGACACACATATATAAATATTGTGTAGCAAGTAAGTCACATTGTAGTGATCTGAGTATGTCATTGTGGCAAGATGTCTAATATGAACTGGAAAAATGTGGATGTGATAAGTCATACAATGGCTTTATGCATTGAGCACAGTCAGTAATATATGTTCTGCCACAATAAAGTAATCCCAAGACTGATTGTAGTTTCTTAAGCATATTAGGAGGTTGTAGGAGTTCCCACTTCTCTAAGAAGTGAGATGCAAGGCTTTTCCCTTTCTTTGTGAGTTCATATTGCAGGAATATGACACTGAAAAATGTGATGTGAGATTTCTTAAAATTAAGTTTGAAGCCAATGGCAGCAAACCGCAAAATAATGTGGTCAACTCTGGCTAATTGTGTGTCCAACTCATCATCCATTACATATGTATCATCTTCATAAGACAATGCATCTGGGTCAATATCATGAAGAACTGACACTATGCAGGTAGCAAAAAGTCCTGGACTGTTCTTGTACACTATGGCCAGGCATGCATAGCAATGCTGGAAGCCAAGCGCAGAGAAGGCAGTTAAGTCCCTACACTTAGGCGCTAGATTTTGACTGAAAACAAATTGTTGGAAACATCCAAGGTAATTTAGCATTTTCTACGGATAATATTATTAATAAGAGGAGTGCTGTGTGTGTTTTGTATCATAAACATGCGTGTATGACTTTACAACTGTCTAAGTCTAAGACAATTCTATATGAATGATCCAGTTTCAAAACAGGAAAAACTGAATTGTCCATTTGGGAGACATAAGGTTCTATTATTCCCTGGTACTCTAACTGAGATAGGATGTCCCTAATGGGTGCTGTTAGGATATTGTGGTTGTGCTTCAGGCTGGACCTTAAGGGTATTACATGATAAGGAGAGTCCTTATTCATGCCGAAATGGTTGTGGTATAATGTTGGTGGTTGTTCAAGAGCCTAATTAACTGCATAAGCTTGTTTGGGTTTTATTTCCTCAGGAACAAGGGCAGAGAAAGAAGGAAGAATTACTACTTCACCCTGCAGAGAAGAGTGGACAAACGTTGGGGCAAATCGACCTCTGTTGAAAGAATATCATAGGATAATGTTAAATTGTCCCACAAAATTACACAAATAGGCCCATATTTATACTTTTTTAGCGCCGAATTTGCGCCACTTTTTGACGCAAAAACGGCGCAAACTTGCAAAATACAATTGTATTTCGTAAGTTTGCGCCGATTTTGCATCACAAAAACGACGCAAATGCGGAGCTAAAAAAGTATAAATATGGGCCATAGTGTGTAGAATGTCACCCTCAATTTGAATGTCTAAATTACAGAGTTGATCAAGAGGGGCAATGCGCCTATTTGCAGCTTCAATCATCACATATTGATCCATTGTTTTCACTGCCAGAAACTCCTGGAAAGTCCGACAGACTATGGTGACCTCTGCCGTGCTGTTGAGGAGAGTCACCACCCTATGTCCCGTTCAGGAGAAGGGATTTCAGGATTTGGGGCATGTTTCTCGGTTATAGGCGCAACATTTTTCTTTTGAAATGGGGTTTTGTAATGAGGTTTTTCCTCCTGTCTGATCTTCACGTCAAACGAGCATTGTGAGTCCTTTCTCACTTTTACATGCTCCTCCTGTCTACGATCAGACCTTTGAAGTCTCTCATACTTTCTGTCACAAAAGTCGTGGAATAAACAAGAAGGACTGGAATCAGTGTCCTGATATCTGTCTGGGGTTTTAAACTGTGTGCGATCATGCAAATTATATTTTTTAATCTCGCGGTCTCTGGTGGAGGAGTACCTCCTTGAGGTTTAGCCTTTACTTTAGGTTTATGTTTGTCCCATTGTTTTTTTAACAAACTCCAGGTTCTGATTGACAGTGTCCTTGCTTGCACTAGGTTTGCCAAGTTGTGGTTAGGTGGTCTGGTTACCAAATTATTGTGACTATGTGAAGTATAAGCTTCAGGTATGATGGTCGTGTTCCCGGTTGACAGCAGAGACTGCAAAGAGCCTGTGATGTATAGCCAGAGCTGCAGCTTCTCATCGATCTTCAATAGAATCATCTCAGAAACAACATAAACAGTTCCCATTAATTTCATACCCATATCAAGGGGCAGGTTGTCCCCATATTAGTTTTGCACTTGCTTCAGGATTTCCAGTAACCCTTCCAAAGATAGCATGCCGTGAGGTAGGGTATAGATAGCTGCAAGGACTGTTCCCATGTGTTACAGTCCATTATCTGAGATATCATCCGATGTGGTAAACACAAAGTTAATATTCTACGCTTGTCTTGTGGTCCCATAAGGGGAAACACAGCCTCAATCTGGTCTATTTTTTTGGCAATCCAAAAGGGAATTTCCTCACGTACTGTGGGTACTTTACCCATAATTGTACTGATAATCACAGGACTAATTATCAGAGTCAGCAGGCAACTGTGGTACACCTGACGCTGCCACTCACACAAAGTAGCCATCAAAGTACGTGTAACAAACTGAGCTAGGCATCAGTAGAGTTGAGCAAAGGTTACTGTATAGCAACAGCCAAGTTACGTAAATCTTGGTAAGGTGCATAGCGAGCTATGGCTGGCCAAGTAGCTCCTTCATTACTAAGGGGCCCCATTTGTACTGGGACAAGTACATGTTCTAGGGTACCTCAGAACCAGTTATTACGCTACCAATGTGTAAGTGGTATCTCTAAGAGTAAAGTTTATCCGTGTGAATTAGGTGGTGCAATATTCATAAAAAGGATTAGTATTAGCATCCACAGCTCAAAAAGTTGACCAATGAATAAAAAAACTTTCATCCTGTAACCATTGTGTGCCTCAAACACGAAAATAAAATCAGCGCCCACATTAGTGAGGCCGTGAAACGTGTCATCTCGATATACAACCGGCCTGCAGTTTACTGCAATTGGAACCGGTTGTGGCACTGCCGCCATCTTAAAAACAGAAGTATTAACAAAGTGGTAGCACTAAAAATGGCCAATCCTTTTAAAAGTCTGAGCTCTATCAACCACCTGTAATAAAAAATACCACAGAGGATAAATCTCACACATCACGGACGTCTCTGTTGGAGGTGTTAGAGCACTATGAATACTAAGGAGTAGCACTCAGGTGACCCATTATATAAGTGTGCAACACATTGTTGGTAACAACATGTCAAGGGCACTCTGCTTTTGCAGAGCTGTGCCATGGGAGAACAGAACACGAGAATGCATGGGCTATGCCACTTCTGCCAAATCAGTACTGCCATACCATAATACCTAGCTACCTCACAGTGCCTTACTTGCATACCTAACCTCACAAAGTGGCAAGAAATTGTGGCAACCCAAAAGCACAACACTCTGGTCTCTATCAGGGAACTGTGGTGAAAGAGGTCAGTCCTTTTCATACATTATCTCAGCCATATATATCCACAGCAACAGTAGAAAAGACACAACAAAAGTAAACAGTTTGTTTATCGCAACTTAAGTAGTCTATTATGAAGCAAACTAGATGTGATTACAGTACTGGCAATAATTATAAAAATCAGAATAGCAGTTACAAATAGTGTTATCATAATGCAAATCTAGTGGCCTAAGCCTATCCTGTTATGGTGTGCACAGGAAGACTATTGTTATTATTATTATTATTATTATTATTATTGTTATTATTAGTGATCTCTGGGAGCAGCGAACCCTATACCCCTGTTTGTGTAGTCAGGTGATCCTCATAGGGAAGTGTAAACTCAGTTTACACAGATTGCATGTACCAGAGGGCACCTGCTCCACAGACGGGTCAGTTCTGCTAGAATCCTCCTCTCTAAAGCTAAACACTACAGGACTTAATGTATATCATTAGCCTGATACAGTGAAAAGCTATTTTGATATGTTTATAGGAGCCATAGAATGATTGCTGGATGGACAGAAAACAGCGCCTGGCACTTGTTGCACCCGCTGAGCAGTTGGAGAATGTACAGACAGAGGGGGTCATTACGACCTCGGCGGTCTTCTTGCAAGACCGCCGAGGGACCGCCTTGCGGAAGCCCGCCTGTGCAGGCGGTTTGCCGCTCGGTGTATTATGACTGTTGGCTGCTCTCCGTCGTTATTCCGACAGAGAGCCGCCAACAGCCATACTTTGAGGGCGGCGGGGAAGTGGAGGTTGCTCCACCTCCACGCCAACAGAACACCGCCCAGCGAATCACGTCCTGTGATTCGCCGTGGCGGTGTTCTGTTGGCGGTGTGGTGTCAGCAGAGCTGCCCCCATGGCTCCCGTCCCCTCCCGGAGGATCGACGGACCAGGTAAGTCGATTGTCTGTTAGGGGAGGGGGGTGGGGGGGCGTTGTGTGTTGTGTGCGTGCATGGGGGTGTGCGTGTGTTTATGTAGAGGGGGTGTGTGAGTGCGTGTATGCTTGCAGGGGTGTTGTGTGTATGGGAATGAGTGTGTGTATGGCTGTGGGTATGTCTGTATGGATGTGTGCGTGTATGTTTGAATGTGGGTGTGCGTGTCTGACTGTGTGTGTGGATGTAGGCTTGTATGTCGGGGTGTGTGCGTGTGTGTGTTGGTGGTGCCTGCATGCGTGTCGGGTGTGTGTGCGTAATGTTATGTTGGGGGTCGGGGTGTGGAGGGGGGCCCTGCCACCTTTGGGGGTGGCATGGGTGGTGGGGGGTGTAGGGGAGGGAGTCGGGGTGGGGGAGGGGGGTGGGGAAGACCCCTATCAGTGCCAGGGAAGGAATTCCACGGCGGTAAGCCGGGTCAAAATACCGCCGGCGTATACAGACGGCCGCCGGGCTGGAGACCCAGGTCTCCAGCCCGGCAGACCTCTCTGCCCTGGCGGGCGGCCGGAGAACCGACGGTTGACCATGGCGGTAACCGCCATGGTCATAATACACCAAGGTAAGACCGCCAGCCTGTTGGCGGTCTTACCGCCGGTTCTCCGCCATCCGCCAGGGTTGTAATGACCCCCAGAATCCCAGAAAAGTGGCTGCACAATAAGTGATATTACAGTGTGTTTGAAAGAAAAATGTGCAATGCATGACAGTGCAAAGCAGAAACATTATAAGTACTAGAGTGCTAAGAAATGAGGCATAACTGTGGTGAGTCCATAAATGGGCCTCATGACAACACACAGGGAAATTGGCCATGTGTTTATATGTGCTTGAGGTGCATTTGCCAGGGACATCTAGTGATATTCGCCTCACTCTTAAATATCTTAAATTTGGTAGGACAGCAATCACTGTGTCCAGATTGCCCTGTAGCAGTCTGCTTATCAGGTCAGATCTGAGGTTTTCAAAGGTACATCCAGCAGGGGATTTACTATGGTAAACCAGAATGTCCCTAGTCTCTACAGAGGGGGGGGGGGGGACAACACTTATGGTGGGGGCAGGAGCATAGCTAAGATACAGTTGTCCTCCCACTCTTCCAAACTCTAAATGACCCCCTACATTTTACTCCTAATGAACGGGTGTCAGTTGAGAATTGAATTGCGATCCTCTTGTGTTTTCTCACTGTGGTGTCTACCCTCTCTCTCATTACTCTAGCTTCTCCTGTCCCTCTATTGATTGCTGCTATGAACTCCTTCCACAGCTAATCCTATCCAATGAAATGCAATTTGCAAGACGTCATAAAATACTTTTATAAATGGCCCACCTTAGTCCCCACAGACGCCGTTGTGTGTATTTAAAATTATATGTGTCTAAAGACATCTGTTCAAAAACACATGGTAGTTTGCTGAGGCCCCAGATCCCAGAAAAGCAGGGAGTTCTTGTCCGTATGCTGACACTATTCACTCTTCCCATTTGTAGTTGGACGTTTACTTTACAGTTTGTTAGTACCCCATGGATAAAGGTATCACTTTATTACATTTTTAAACTTTTTTGCACTTTTTATTCAACAAAGTAGAAAATGGAAACATGTTGGTGGCTCCTACCACCTCATCTCCTCTCTTTCTGCTCTGAAAGCAAAGAGGTGGCAGAGTTGAGGAAAAGGGGAATGGGATTACAAGAGAAGGCAGGTACACAAATGTGTAACATGCCTTACAGTTTTTGTAGGATAACAGACATAAATGAGAGAACAATTATGATTTATTAGGTTATCTCATTATGACATTATGGCCCTCATTACAACCCTGGCGGTAAATCCCGCTTTCCGCCGTGCAGAAGACTGCCATCATACTGTTGCAGCAGCAGAATTCCGCTACAGGTGTTACGGCTCACAGCTCGGAATCCACCACAATACAGACACCCACACAAGTCCGCCACACCAAAGGTCAGTGATAAACTGGCGATACCAAAACCTACACTGTTATGCCAACAGGAATACGCCCACAGTATCACGAACCATGAATCAACGCAGCGGTCTTTCAACCGCAGTATTCCATTGGTGGTACACACCGCCGCGCTCAAAATACACACACATTTACAAAACGCCACCACATTGGAAAATTCAAAATACATACAACTGATACACATACACACACCACACCCACACAACCAATCCAATATAAAGCACACACCCACATCACCCACAAACCCTTACAACCAAAATTCTGAAAGAAGGCCAGAGAGAGAGACTACCTAACACAACACCAGCATCCACAGGCACACAACACCATCACTCATACTACATCCACGCACCTCAAACAACACACACCAACACATCCCCTCACACATCACAACAGACACCACCTCACATATCACTCCCACCACATCATGGCACCTCAAAGACACCCCAGGTTCTTTGGGAAGGAGCTTAGGGTCATGGTGGAGGAAATCGCCCAGGTAGAGCCACAGCTGTTCGAATCACAGGTGCAGCAGACCTCCATTGGAAAGAAGACGGAGCTATGGCGGAAAATTGTCGACAGGGTCAATGCAGTGGGACAGCATCCAAGAACACAGGATGACATCAAAAAGAAGTGGAATGACCTACGGGGGAAGATATGTTCCATGGTATCCAGACACCAAATTGCTGTACAGAGGACTGGCGGTGGACCCCACCTACTAACCCACAACTAACAACATGGGAGGAGCAAGTCTTGGTGATCATGCATCCTGAGGGCCTCGCAGGAGTAGCAGGAGGACTAGACTCTGGTAAGGAAAATCTTTACTACTTCATTCCCCCCACCCCACCTGCATGCCATCACATACTCCCTGCCTCACCCTCACACCCATCACCCCAACAACCCACAGACACCCCACTAACACATTCCACACATCCTAAAATCAAGCCCTGCATGTAACACCAATGCATGGACACCCATCACCAAAGCATGTCCAGTAGAGAGACTCACTAGTGCCCAAAAATCACCAATCACACAAGGGCCACGGCAATAATGCAAGCTCAGGAGTAGAGGGTAACTCACCCATTGCACAAGATGGCACACACAGATACAATAACTATGCATTTACACCCCAACAGGATCCATACCCAATGTCACCGGACAGGAGGTGCCAGACATATCAAGTCCCCCCATAGGAGAGGCCCACAGTGATGACAGCATCTCTGCACGCCTGGATTAAGATGACCAGCCCGGCCCACCAGGGACCTCGAAAAGTCGGTTCCCCAGCCACATTCACAAACCACCACTGAACCTCCCCCTCAGGAAACACCACCACAGCACCCACCGAGCGAGCCCATCCCTCTGTCCCCAGGACACATCAATCAGCAGTGTGTCCACCACTACAGGGAACGCAGGCAACCCCACTAACACAGGACGATCAGGGACCTGGGGGCAGTGGCAGTGGGCACACGGTTCAGGGGACAGGGAAACAGGATAACAGGGAAGCTGGGAGGACTGCTGTGTGACAGGGGAGGACAGGCCCAGGGGAACCCAGTCTCCACGAGGCACTCTCCAACATCATGGCCAAGTTTCAGGAAACTCAGCGGCTGCAGGAGGAACACTACCTGGGGATCAGGGAGGACTTGAAGTCCATCAACACCACCCTGGTCACCATTGCAGGGGTGATGGCAGACCTTCTCAACACCAGGAGGGACACAGTGGCACACCAATAGGCCCCTGACACTATCCTGGACGATGAACAGCCCTCCACCTCTGCCGGCGCTAGTGGACAGGAGGCACCGCCACAGGAACAACAGACCACCAGCACCCTACCCCCTGCAGATGGAGAACCACCCCGCAAACGGTCCCTGAGATCCAGTAACAAGACAGAGAACATTGCCAAGCCCCCGCCAGGAAATAAGACACCCCTGAATGTCACCCTTCTGTCCCACTTTGTCATCCTGTCCACCTTAAACTGCCATTGCTCCACTTCCTATGCCCCACTGGACAATGCACCTGTGAAACAAATAGACTGGACTCTGCCATAGACATTCCTCCACCATCAGCCCAGCACATTTCACACACCCCTCCACTTATTTGCACAGAAATAAACACATTTGAATCACAAAACAATTTGGAGTCTGTCTGTGCTTTCACTAATGTGTAATTGCAAAACGTCTAGAATATAGCAATGTCAATGTACTTGTTCACATACCGATATAACACAGCTGTAGGCCAGCAGTAAACATAGCAGAGGGCACAAAGTGGGACCCAGATTTGTGAAATGGAAAGGCAAAGTAACAAGTCAGGGTCCATACACTGAGTGAAAATGACAGACTTATGCTAGCTCCAACAATAGCATGAGATGTGGGAAGCAGGTACATCTTCTTACCTGTGTTTCACTGCAAGTATTGCATGATGATGTTGTTTCGGTTGTCGACATCTTCTTTTTCTGCCTCCTCTTCTTCACTGTCCACATGCTCCACATTTGCCACAAGACCATCATCTGGCCCATCCTCCTGTAGAAAAGGCACCTGGCGTCGAAAAAGCCAGGTTGTGCAGCATACAGCATGCCACGTTTATCTGGCACGCCTTCTTCGATGAGTAGTATAGGGAGCCACCTGTCAGATGGAGACAATGGAATCTGGCCTTCAGGAGGCCGAAGGTGCGTTCTATAATCCTCCTAGTTCGCCCATGTGCCTCATTGTAGCGTTCCTCTGCCCTTGTCCTGGGGTTCCTCACTGGGGTCAGTAGCCATGACAGGTTGGGGTAACCAGAGTCACCTGCAAATGTTGAGGGACAACTTTTAGACACACACTAACCATTAGGGACAACCCTATACCCAGACACCTATGTCAACTGTGTTGGGACCTTGGCCTCACCTATTAGCCACACACAGTGCCTCAGGAGTTGCCCCATCACATAATGGATGCTGCTATTCCTGAAAATGGGAGCATCATGCACAGAGCCAGATACTTGGCATTAACATGGGAGATGTACTGGTCTGCCAAACACACCATCTGCACATTCATGGAATGGTAGCTTTTCCGGTTTCTGTACACCTGTTCATTCCTGCAGGGGGGAAAAATGGCACATGTGTACCAAAAATGGCACCAGTGATGTTGATGATATGTCCCAGGTCATAGAAGTCAACTTTCGCTGTGGGCAAATCCTCCACTTGAGGGAAAACGATGTCGCTGCGCATGTGTTTCAGCAGGTCAGATAACACTCTGGACAACACGTTAGAGAACATTGGCTGGGACATCCCGGATGCCATGGCTACTGTTGTTTGAAAAGACCCACTGGCCAGGAAATGGAGTACAGACAGAACCTGCACTAGAGGGGGGATTCCTGTGGGATGGCGGATAGCTGAAATCAGGTCTGGCTCCAACTGGGCACACAGTTACAGGATTGTTGCAGGATCAAGTCTGTATTTGATAATGATGTGTCTCTCTTCCATTGTCGACAGGTCCACCGGGGGTCTGTACACCAGAGGGTGCCGCCATCTCATCACCTGCCCCAGCAGACGTGCCCTATGGAGGAGAACAGCAAGCAGAGGGTCATCCAACACTTAGGTTTCGCAATGTGTTATTTGCTAAAATGTTGGAAAATCGCAATGTGCCCGTATCTGTCTGTTTTCCAGGCCTAGATAGTTGTGACGCAGTTTTTTTCCATCCCATGTGGCCCCCTGAAATGGCCACTGCCTGACCTGTAAGGTGGGACAAGGGGAAATGAGGTAACTGCGCTGGCGTTACACACAGTCGCGGTGGGCGGTCGAAGACCACGGGGCAATTCAGAATTAGGTAACATTGGGCCCACTGGGTCCCAGGAGCCAATGACAATGTACGCCGGCAGTGACGGTACGCACCGCCGCGGACGTGACCGCCATTTTCTTACTGTTCACTCACTTGATACCTGACCTTCAACAGGAGAGGACCTACACTGCAAGTGCTGCTGTGACCTGTGTCTGGAAGCGACAATGGCTACAGTGTCTGGGAAAAGGGCCCCTGCCTTTACTTCAGAGGAGTTGGAGAAACTGGTGGATGGGGTCCTCCCCCACGCAACTGTACGGTCCTCCAGACAAACAGGTAAGTACACTGTGAGCGTAGTAGATGGCACCTGAGTGTATGGAGTGTTGTGGATGGAAGAGGGTTGGGAGGGGGACAGGCCAGCATGTCAGGATTGTATGTGTATGTATGGCAGGGCCAGTGTGGGAGGTGTTTGGCAATGCATGAGATGAAATGTACGGGCTAGAAACATCCATTTTAACTTCACTTTTCCTGTAGGTCAGCGCCCACGAGAAGAAGGGTATTTGGCGTGCCATCGCCAAGGACGTACGGACCCTGGGGGTCTACCAGAGACGGAGCACCCACTGCCATAAAAGATGGGAGGACCTACACCGCTGGAGCAAGAAGACAGTGGAGGCACAGCTGGTGCTGGCCTCCCAAAGTGGAAGGGGTGCCCGTCGCACCCTGACCCCCCTGATGTACCGGATCCTGGTGGTGGCCTATCCGGAGTTGGATGGACGCTTGAGGGCAGCACAGCAGCCACAAGGGGGTGAGTACACTCTAATTCAGCTGACTCTGCGCGCATTACGAGGTGTCTGGGTGGGGGAGGTGGGCTGTGGGTCCCCCTAGGCCAGGCCTAACTTGGTAGGCAAGGTCCCATGTTAGGCAGGCTCTGTGGCACCCCAACCTCACTACTGTTAATAGCCATTTACACCTAGTCAGGCTCCTGTGACTTCCAGGTGTGCAGCAATTGGGCTTAGGCCTCATCCCCCATGGGCATGTGAATTTGCTAGGAACTGTTAGTGCATGGCTTAGTGCAGAAGGCTGCTCCCTGTGTGTTGTGTCCGCCAACGGTAGTGGTGTTGCATGCACTGAACATGTGCTTCTTCTGTCTTCCCCCCACTTTTTGTTTTGTCTCCCTGTTCTTGCGTGCAATAGCATCATCTGGCGGAGGAGCAGTGGCACCGGAGCAGGAGGAAGCTGCAACCCACTTGGCCTTGGATGATGAAGCAACGGACTCTGAAGCCACGAGTGGGACGGAGGTCGAGGGGAGCTCCACGACGGGGACAGGAGCATACACCAGCGACAGCAACTCCTCCTCTAATGGGAGCTCCATTGCAGTGGCAGGCATCTCTGTGCCCACCGCATCAACAGGTACAGCCGCCACCCCCCCTACCAGCACCGCCCTCCCAGCAGCCCCTCAGCATGTGTCCCATGCCCACTCACCCAGGAGGGTGGGCAACTCCTTTGCCCCAGGCACCTCAGGCCCTGCCCCAGTCAGCCCTGCTGCCCTCAGTGAGAAGGCCATTGACCTCCTGAGATCCCTCACTGTTGGGCAATCTACCATTTTGAATGCCATGTAGGTGTTGAGAGGCATTTCCAACAAACAAATGCATACCTGGAGGGCATTCAATCTGGGCAGTCGGCCCAACAGAGAGCATTTCAGGCCCTGGCCTCAGCACTGATGGCAGCCATTGTCCCTGTGTCCAGCTTCCCCCCTCCAACTTCCTCCACCCAGACCCAATCCCCTGTACCTCATCAACACACAAGAGTGGACATGGCAAACATAAGCACCACACATCCCACAAACACTCACACAAGCACCATCCCCATGCAGACACATCAACATCCACTGCCTCCACTGTGTCCCCCTCCTCCACGTCCTCCTCCTCCCTCCCTGTCTCGTCTCCACTCACACCTGTATGCACTACATCCTCAGCCACTACCTCCATCACCAGCACGCCCATCACCACACACCGCTCACATGCAATCACCACCCCCACTACCATGCACACATTCCCAGTCTCCTCTCCCAGTGTGTCTGTGAGCCCTCCTCCTAAAGTACACAAAACCAGGCACACACCCACCCAACAGCCATCCACCCCACAACAGCCTCCAGCCCATGCACCTTCACCCAAATTCAGCAAATTTACACCTCCTACAACCACAACCTCTTCCTCCACTCCCAAACCCTCTCAATCTTCCCGTCCGAGTGTGTCTAAAAAACTTTTCCTGGCAAACTTTGACCTCCTACCTTCACCTTACCCCCCCACCTTCCCCTAGGGCCAGGCTTTCCAGGTCCCAGCCCAGCACCTCAGCCACCAAATACCCAGGCACAGTGATGCCAGCAACTGTGGGGTCATCGAGTGCGCCACCCTTCAGGGCTTCCAGTGTGCCAAGGACATTCCACCACCTGCCAAGGTGAAGAAGGTGCCCACATCCCGGAGGGAGAAGCCGCACCTACCAGCCACCAAGGGCTCTGCCAAAACAAAAGGGGACAGTGGCAAGACACCTGCGACACCATCAACGGTGGGGAAGGGACAAAAGCAGAAGAGCAGGTCAGGACAGGGTACGGTGGCACCGACTGAGGGACTAGTGTCACCCCTTCTGTCAATGACTACACCAACCTGTACGGCGGTGAATACCGCAACCTGCCCCGCCACCAGCACCGCCACCTGCACCACCACCAGCACCGCCACCTGCACCGCCACCAGCACCGCCACCTGCACAGCCACCTGCATCGCCACCTGCACGTCTGCAGCCTCAGCAACAGTCCCCAGCATCTTCCCAAGTGGGCAGCCATCCGAGGCTGCAGGAGATGTCCTGCTGTGTCCCTCAACAGGTGCTGACACATGCACCACCGCCAGCAACGCCATCACAGACACCGCTGCAAACACCGTCACCAGCCCCACGATGTGCTCGGACAGTGGCACCACCGCTGACATGGCTACCATCCCCAGTGGTCAGCTGTCCAAGGCTGAAGGAGACTTCCAAAACCCTGCCCAGCTTCCATGAGGCATGAGTTTCATCACTGTTTGTACCTGCAGGTGGAAGACGAAGTCAAAGCAGGGTGTGGTATGTCTCTGCCTCCATGGCGTATCATGCTACATGTTCCTAGGCAATCTTGTGGCACACACACCCAGGTGAGGGAAGGGGACCGGCCACCCTGCATGTGGAGCACTCTGGGCACAATGCCCTCTCCAGAACCAGTGGAGAATCACATCCACTACCTCAGTCCTTAGCAGGATGAAGCACTCTGGGTACAAGCCCCCCCTCCTCAGAACCAGTGGAGAAAGGCATCCACTACCTCTTTCCTTGGCAGGATGAAGCACTCTGGGCACAAGTCCCCCTCCAGAACCAGTGTATACTGTCATCCACTTGAGAGACTGTGGCTTTGCACTCCCCAGGATAAAGCAGTGGGCAAACCACCCACTGGAAAGACTTGAGAGACTGTGGCTTGCACTTCCCAGGATAAATCAGTGGGCAAACCACCCACTGGAAATACTTGAGAGACTGTGGCTTTCCACTCCCCAGGATACAGCAATGGGCATGTAGCCCCCTCATGCAGCAGTGGCGTCGTGCGTTCATCCGGCTGAGGTGCCTCCCCTCCTCTTCCCCCGGAGGTGCCTGTTTATTTTCGATCTGATGCCCCTGCAGTGTTCTCTCCGTTTCGAGTCAGGTATCTTGTGTGGGCTTCGTCCATTCATTTTGGGACCACTGGTCCATGGACAATGATTGGTACACTATCCGGACTTGTGTAGTTGGTGTACATACTTGTATATACTGATTTTTGAACTTTCACTATCTGATTTTTCATGATTACAATTGTTACAATCATTTAATGTTCTCCTTGCGATCTTCCAAGGGGTGATGGGGTGTATATGTAATGTTGCTGCATGTATTTGTTTGTATGGTGTTGTGGGTGAGGGTGGGGGTAGGGGTATTGCGTGTTGCGTGAGTGTGTCACTCTCTTCTCCCCGTGTTGTAGGTGCAGTACTCACCGTGGTCGTTGACGGCATCTGTCCTGCTCCTGATATAGCAGGAGGAAGACCAGCATGGGCAGTACGTGTAACTCGAGCTCCATGGCATCCTGGTTCCTCGTTGGGTGTGGAGAGGTGAGTGGTTTTCCTTCTGTGTACTGTTTCCGCCGTGCTTTTGATAGCGTTGGTTCAGCCCCAGAAAAGGTGGCGGATGTGCCTGTTGTTATAGAGTGGGCTGTACTTTGTCCTCCGCCTGTCTGTTGGCGGTTACTGTTGCGGTGTTTGTTTCTACCGCCGTGGCGGTCGGAGTGTTAAAGTGGCTGTCTATGTTGCCGGTTTCCACCAAGGTCGTGATTCCATTTTTTTTCTGCCGGCCTGTTGGCGGTATTACTGCTGCTTTACCACTGTCCGCCAGGGCTGCAATGAGGGCCAATATGTTACACTCAGTTGCTAATGCATTAGTAAATTGAGCTGTGCATCTGTGACCTGCACAAGTAACTGTTTTGGTTTGTCTTGAAACATATGCTGACAATCTACAGTGCACTACAGAAGTCACATGTTTTCATAAGGCCTCTGTTTTGTTTGCTTTCTATTGTTGTTTGCTCCTATTTCTAGTCACTTTTTTCATCCCCTTTTGCATTGTCAAGGTAGTGCCAGGTTAGGTGATTTCTCCAAACACCCTGCCTTACATTACTCTTCTTTCATTGAGGATAACCAAGTTGAAGAGTTCTTGGTTAACACTACAAAGATCTGATGTTCAATCTAAAGAAGCATGGTAGACGCAGGTGAACTCTGGTTGAGTATCTGATACGAACTCCTTTTACAGCAAAGCACCTCTGTTGAAAAATAATTGTGGGAAGGATAACATAATTTTTATGTGCATCCCATTAAGTACCTATAGACATTTGTGTGATATGAAAAAAATCTTATGAGACTTTCATTTTCCTTTAACGGCAGATACAAGACTTCAGATCCATAAAGGTGGTGTACGCTTGTTCCACCCGCTTGAGCACTCATTTTCTTGATTGTTATGCTTCTCTCTATGTGTTAGTGTACAAATAAGCCAATTGTTGTTTTGGGATCATTGCAGTATGGCAGAAGCATTTGAGACCATGCTGCTATCCCTGACTGGGTGTGCTTCCCTGATATCTATTTCCCCCATTTCTTTTATTGTACCTTCTCTGTAGTCCTCTTAAAGTACTTATTGTGCACTTGCTCCTAGCTGTGTTAAACCTTCATGATGGGATTGAGCAGTTATGTGCTTAGACTTCCAGGGGTGTTAGTACTTAAGAAGTCTAATCATTGTCTAATGTCCGGTTCAACACACCAAAAGGGCAGATGAACCACTACCTAGCTGAAGATTCTTCTGCAGAGGACAGGAAACATTATTCCAGCTTCTCTCCTTTGTCTATCCCCACCTTTCCAGATCCACCAGTCTCACTGATCCACCCCTATAATGTTGTGAAAGGGAAAGCAGAACTGATAGCTCCTTGCTCTCTCCTTGACTCCCTGATGCCTGCCCACTGCAGCATGGACAAGAACGGCTGAACTCAAGCTAATATATTGGGAAACCTTCACTAGAATCTCATGTGTCAGAAGATGTTGGATCCCCACAGGCAAAATCAGCATGCTATGGGGCAGATATATAAAAAGTGATGCTGCACGTAGTGCAGCATCACTTTTCTTGCACCCCTTAGTGCCCACTAACCCCATCATGGTAGCGCAGTATTTAGAATACGGTGCACCATGGCAGTAGTTAGCATGACTAGTGTCATAACTGTTTACGCTCGTCTGACGCTTTGCAGGATTAGCGTACAAAATTATTATGTTAATCCTACAAAGCACTGTAATCAATGGGATCCTCTTTTTAACACCTGCGCTCACCTGGCAGATGTCAGGGACACACTGGAGGAGCTCTGGGCACCTCCCCTGGGAGGTGCTGGTCAGGGGAGTGGTCACTCCCCTTTCCTTTGTCCAGTTTCGCAACAGAGCAGGGCTGGTGGGATCCCTGAACCAGTGTAGACTGTCCTATACAAGAAGGGCACCATCTGTGCCCTTCAAAGCATTTCCAGAGGCCAGGAGAGGCTACTCCTCTCAGGCCCTTCACGCCTATTTCCAAAGGGAGACGGTGTAACACCCTCTCTCAGAGGAAATCCTTTGTTCTGCCTTCCTGGGACTGGGCTGCCCAAGCCCCAGCAGGGCAGAAACCTGTCTGAGGGTTGGCAGCAGCGGTAGCTGCAGAGAAAACCCCAGAAAGTTAGTTTGGCAGTACCTGGGCTCTATGCTGGAGCCCCGGGGATGCATGGAATTTTCACCCCAATACCAGAATGGCATTGGGGTGACAATTCCATGATCCTAGACATGTTACATGGCCATGTTCGGAGTTACCATGGTGACGCTACATATAGGTATTGACCTATATGTAGTGCACATGTGTAATGGTGTACCCGCACTCACAAAGTCCGGGAAAATTGCTCTGAACAATGTGGGGGCACCTTGGCTAGTGCCAGGGTGCCCTCACACTAAGTAACTTTGCACCTAACCTTCACTAAGTGAAGGTTAGACATATAGGTGACTTTTAAGTTACTTAAGTGCAGTGTAAAATAACATGGACATTATTTCACTCAGGCTGCAGTGGCAGTCCTGTGTAAGAATTGTCTGAGCTCCCTATGGGTGGCAAAAGAAATGCTGAAGCCCATAGGGATCTCCTGGAAACCCAATACCCTGGGTACCTAGGTACCATATTCTAGGGAATTATAAGGGTGTTCCAGTGTGCCAATCAGAATTGGTAAAATTAGTCACTAGCATGCAGTGACAATTTTAAAAGCAGAGAGAGCATAACCACTGAGGTTCTGGTTAGCAGAGCCTCAGTGATACAGTTAGGCACCACACAGGGAGCACATATAGGCCACAAACGTATGAGCACTGGGGTCCTGGCTAGAAGTATCCCAGTGACACATGTCAAACACAATGACAATACAGGGTTTTCACTATGAGCACTGGGCCATGGCTAGCAGGATCCCAGTGAGACAGTAAAGACACCCTGACATATACTCACAAACAGGCTAAAAGTGGGGGTAACTAGGCTAGAAAGAGGCTACCTTCCTACAGCCCCCTTCAGAACCAGTGGAGAAAAGCATCCACTACCCATATCCTTGGCAGGATAAAGCACTCTGGGCACAAAGCCCCCTCCAGAACCAGTGGAGAAAAGCATCCACTGCCCCACTCCTTGGCAGGATGAAGCACTCTGGGCACCAAGCCCCCTCCAGATCCAGTGGAGAAAAGCATCCACTGCCCATTTCCTTGGCAGGATGAAGCACTCTGGGCACCAAGCCCCCTCCAGAACCAGTGGAGAAAAGCATCCACTACCCCAATCCTTGGCAGGATGAAGCACTCTTGGCACAAAGCCCCTTCCTGAACCAGTGGAACATGTCAACAACTTGAGAAACTGTGGCTTTGCAATCACCAGGACCAATCAGTTGGCAAACCACCCACTTGAGAGACTTGAGAGTCTGTGTCTTTGCACTCCCCAGGATAAAGCAGTGGGCAACCAACCCGCTTGAGAAACTTGAGAGACTGTGGCTTTGCACTCCCCAGGACCAAACTGTGGGCATGGAGCCCCCTCGTGGAGCAGCGGCGTTGTCCGTTCATCTGGCTGAGGTGTCTGTTTATTTTCGATCTGATGCCCCAGCAGTGTTCTCTCCATTTCGAGTCATGTATCATGTGTGGGCTTCGCCCATGCATTTTGGGACCATTGGACCACGGACAATGATTGGAACACTATCCGGACCTGTGTAGTGCTGTACATATTTGTATATACTGATGATGTAAAGTTATCTTGGCCTATCATATTTTTCAATGATTACGCTCGTTACAATTATTTCATTTTGTACTTTCGTTCTTCCGGGGGGTGACGGGGTGTAAATGTCATGTTGCTGCATGTATTTGTGTGTATGTTGTTGTGGGTGAGGGTAGGGGTGGGGGTGTTGCAAGTTGCTTGTGTGTGTGTCACTCTCTCTTTCCTCCCCCCTCCCCTGTGTGCTAGGTGCAGTGCTCACTGTGGTCGTCGCCGGCGTCTTTACTGCTCCTGGTAGAAGAGGAGGTAAACCAACATGGGCAGGACCTGTAACTCAGGCTCCATGGCGTCCTGGTTCCTCTTTGGGTGTCGAGAGGTGAGTGGTTTCCGTTCCAATTCCTGTTCATAACTCTGCTTGTCATGTAACAAAATACACTTGTCTCTTTGGTGCCATGTAGTTTGGCGACAAATTATGGCAGTAACCTCATTATAGAAGGGCTCTGATAATAGCCTCTGTGATTATGCCAGTGTTCACATTAAATTAGGATTGGAATACTAACAAATCTCTTATTTTGTCACCTTTCCACAGCTGTGCAGACTGGGGCTAGAGATAGCAATAAGCAATAGTTCCATGGTTGAAATGCCCTTTAGAGTCTGTGCAAACTTACAAAATTGCAAGTATTAGGGGTTTTCGCCAGCTCTTCTCTAATCTTTTCCGATACTGAGAAAGCTTGGAAATGTATTCCTGACAGTTGAGAAAAAAGTAATTAGAGGGAAAGTGAACTTGTAAATGCTCAACATATTTTTCCGTGAGAAAATCTACACATACTTCTTCATTCGAGTTAAAATGCAGCTCACAATTGTTTTCTGGGAGTACAATTTCCTGGCCTATTTCTATAAATTCTTGGTAATTCATGAAAGTCATAAATCTGCACTAATGCAAGAACATATACCACAGGTGAATTTTTTTGTGACTTTCTTCAAGATTTGGGACCTTGATTAGGTATGGCATTAACTAAGACCTTTTGTTTTTATTAAACTTATTTCTCCCTCTATGTATCTATTGGCTTCACTGTGAGTTACAGCATTGTGCTCTTTCAGAAGGAGCATGTCGGCACACAAAGTAGTTTGGCTCAGTAATAGGAAATACTGTGACAATGTATGTTTTTTTAGACCAAAAATATGTTTGCTTTTTGCAAGTGTTTGTTGTATTAATGAGGGCCCACAGCACTCACAACAATAAAGTTTTACAAAAACCATGTCAAAACAAGACACATTGACAAAACCAAAAGGCGGACAACCAATGTTGAACCCAAGGGATTTGCCAATGCTTGTATATTTTCATGTTTCCATAATCTTGTTAAACTGGTTACACTGATTTTTCCATTATGGATATAGTTTTTGGAAATACTAGCATGCATCAACACATTTTACCTTCTTCAGAGACATGGTACCTAAAATGTCACAGTAGTTTAGCAAAACGTTTTTCCTCAGTGCATTTTTTTAAGGAATGTTTTCATTTTAAAAGCAAAGAATCCTCAAGTTTGTTTTCAAGCTTCTGCAAATATTTGCATCTAACCAGAGAGCATTCTGAGAGCATTAAATGTAGCCTCATATTGGTACACTTTGCAAACGTGTGTACACATTTTTATACTGGAACTTCTATCAGTAGTGCAATCCGAACTTGCACATTTCCTTAGCGCACTTGCCCTAATAGTAAAGGTTTCGCATTAATGAACCATCAATACAAGTTCATCATTAACACATGGACACAAAAGTTACCATAACTCTAGAAAATGCCCTTCCCTGAGCCACTATGTATTACTGTAAACTGTCAGCGAAACAGTTTGTGCTGAGGGGGGTTTCGCCTAATTGTCCCAAGGACAAAATATATATGAAAACTTGTTGCCCTTGACTCCAAACAATACATCCTGGCTTTTGGGCTATAAGAATTATGCCCATCTGCCTTGTTTAGGTAATTAGGGAATTTATGGAGTGTGTAATTGTAGGAACTACAAGATGTAGGTTTCCTCATAGGTGAGCCTGGTGGGTGGTGTTAACCCCTTTAAATAAAGATACTGTTTGACTGAATGGTGTGTGTGTGTGTGTGTGTATGCGAACACATGTAATCATTAATTTTGTTGAAATGACATTGCTATAAGTGTTGCCAATAAGTGATGTGGAATGAGATCTTACATGGTAGGGGCCTGTCTAGTCATTGATTGGTCATTGTCTTTATAGAGGTGAAATTTTGCAGAGAAGCATATATTTCAGATAAGAAGTATTTAGTGCTCTCGATTTTCAGGATCTCAAGGCCATTTTTTTATTCTTCAAATCTGATGATTAGAGTTTTATGAGAAATTATGTTGCTATAAGGAACAACCAATGGTTGTGTAGGGTTTGAAAGACATATGGGGTTATTCTAACTTTGGAGGAGGTGTTAATCCGTCCCAAAAGTGACAGAAAAGTGACAGATTTACCACCAGCCGTATTACGAGTCCATTATATCCTATGGAACTCGTAATACGGCTGGTGGTATATCCGTCACTTTACCTTCACTTTTGGGACGGATTAACACTCCTCCAAAGTTAGAATAACCCCCATAATCACTTAGTTTGAGGTTTAGTAATAGACCTGCTGATACCTTTTGGACACAGAGGAGTTTGCTTATTAGGTTTGAATGAAGTACCATGTTGTGAGAAAGTAGCCTCTTTCTAGCATGGTTACCCCCATTTTTGACCTGTTTGTCAGTGTGTTTTTACTGTCTCACTAGAGTGATTATGCTCTCTCTGAATCCAAATGTGTACTTACATACTGGTAACCCAGTATACCACTCGAAATTGGAATACAGGACCCCCCTTATACGTCCCTAGTATATGGTACCTAGGTACCCAGGGCAATGGGGTTCCAGGAGATTCTTATGGCTGCAGCATTTCTTTTGACAACTATAAGGAGCTCATCCAAACACTTCTTCAGGACTGCAATTGCAGCCTGAGTAAAATAGTTCAAGCAGTATTTCACAGCAATTTTCACTGCACCAGGTGACTTATAATTCACATATATGTTTAACCTTCAGTTCCTGAAGGCTAGGTGCAAAGTTACTGTGTGTGAGGGCACCCCTGCACTAGCAGAGGTGCCCCCATGTTGTCCAGGGTTAATTTCCCAGACTTCGTGAGTGCGAGGACGCCATTATAAGTGTGCACTACATATATGTCAATACATATATGTAGCTTCACAATGGTAACTCCGAATATGGCCATGTGAGGTGTCTAGGATTGAGAAAGTGTACCCTTAATCTGATTCAAGTATTGGGGGCCTATTCCGTGCATCCTGGGGGCTCCACCATGGACCCCCAGTACTGCCATACCAGCCTGCTGAGGTTTTCACTGCAGCCCCATCTGCTGCCACCTCACAGACAGGCTTCTGCCCTCCTGTGGATAGAGCAGCTCAATCACAGGAAGGCAGAACAATGCATTTCCTTTAGAAGAGGGGTGTTACACCCACTCCATTTTGAAATAGGTGTCACAGACATGGAAGAGGTTTCCTCCCAGAGCCTCTAGAAATGCATTGAAGGGCACAAACAGTGCCCTCCTTGCATAATCCAGTCTACACCAGTTCACGGACCCCCCCAGACCCTGCTCTGGCTCGAAACTGGACAAAGGAAAGGGGAGTGACCACTCCCCTGTCCATCACCACCCCAGGGGTGGTGCACAGAGCTCCTCCAGTGTGTCCCTGTGTTCTGCCATCTTGTTTTCAGGATGGTCAGGGAACTCTGGGAGCATCTGAGTGGCCAGTGCCAGAAGGTGACATCAGAGACCCCTCCTCATAGGTGCTTACCTGGTTAGGTGACCAATCTCACTCTCAGGGCTATTTAGGATCTCTCCTCTGGGTGTTTCCTCAGATTTGGTTTTGCAAGAATCCAGCAAAACTCCTCTGCAACCTCTGCTTCACCTTCTACCATCGGATCAACTGCAGCACTGCTCCAGGATCTCTACAACTACAACAAAGTATCCAAGAAGGCTACTGGAACTCTGTAACTTCTGCTCCTGCCAGCAACTGCAACAGTTTCCAGGTTGAGCACGCTCCGAGGACTGCCTGTCTTCATCCTGCACCAGAAGGACCGAAGGAATCTCTTGTGGTGTGACGGAGTCACTTCCCTGCTTCAGCATTCACCTGTCTTCAGTGATGACTGGTACTCTAGGTCCCCTCTCCTGAAAATGAGTGTGAATCCTTGAACACGGGTGGTGGACCGAAGTGACCCAGACTATCCAAAGGTCCAACTATCCAAATTTGGTAGAGGTAAGAGCTTGCCTCCCCTAGCCAGGCAGTACCCATGTGCACTGTGTGTTTTAAAGCTCCCAGGGTTCTGTGCACTTCTCCAAGGAATCCTTTGTGCACAGCGTAGCCCCGGTCCCCAGCACTCTATCCTGCGATGCTCCGCTCCCTGAGTTGTTCTCTGGTGGTGTGGGATCCCTTTGTGTAGTGCTGCAACGACCGTGATTCCCAACTCCTTTGTCCCCATGTCCTGGGACTCCTGTGGTTGCTGCCTGGTCGTCTGAGGGCTCTCTGAAGGACTGAGAGCCCCCTCTGTCTTCTCAGTCCAAGTTGAGATCCAGGTAGCTCCTTCCCCTGCTAAACGCACCTCTTGCGTGAGCCAAGGCTTGTTGGCGGAATCCACTGACAAAAACCAGCCTGCATTCTTCTACTCGATGTAGGACATCTCTTGCTTTCAGCAGGAACCCACCGCTGTCTTCTTCAGTGCAGTTCTGACTTTTTCTTCCAACCAGAGAATCCACTTTTGCACCTTCATCTGGGTAATCAGGGACTCTTCTTACTCCTGGACTCTTCAGCTGTTCTTGGACTTGGTCTCCTCTCTCCACAGGTCTTCAGATCCAGGAATCCATGTTGGTGTCTTTCAGTTTTGTGTGGTTTTTGCATAATCCTTTAACATGACTTCTATAGTGTTTCTAAGGAAACTTGCTGTACTTTACTTTTGCTTTGCTGGGCTCTGGGGTGGGGTACCTTACTTACCGCTGGTGTTTTCTTACACTCCCAGTGCCCCTCTAAACACTACTCTTGCCTAGGTGGGAAACTTACATTCGCATTCCACTATTTTAGTATATGGTGTGTCTTCCCCTAGGCCCATTGTGATCCATGGTGATTTTCACTATTTGCACTATTCTAGGAATGTTTTCTTACTTGATTTTGGTTACTACCGTATATTTTGTGTATGATACTTACCTCCTAAGGGCGTCTAGCCTCTAAGATATTTTTGACCGTGTGTCACTAAAATAAAGTACCTTTATATTTGGTAACACTGAGTATTGTCTTTCCTGTGTGTGAGTACTGCGTGACTACAGTGGTATTGCAAGAGCTTTGCATGTCTCCTAGTTCAGCCTTGGCTGCTCTGCCTTTAGCTACCTCTAGACAGCCTGGCTTCTAGACACTGCTTACATTTCACTAATAAGGGATAACTGGAAATCGTATAAAGTGTAAGTACCTTAGGTACCCACTACAAACCAGGCCAGCCTCCTACACATCTGCAGACCAGTGTTTAATCTTTTAGTGACATTATGTGTCAATGGAAGGGTATCTCTTTTTCTGAGTAAAGTAATGAGGCAAGGGGAATTTGAGTACCTAATCACCACCTATTTGAAATCTTTTCTTTGCACCCAAAATGTGATTATGTAATGTGCGAATGTTATTTCATCTGTTGTGATTTGAGGCAAGTGAAAACGTGGGAGAATATTATGCACGTACACTGTTTTTTGTAAATTGGAATGGGGAAATAAAAGTTCTATTTGCACTTTATTTTCAACTGCAAATAGTGTTAGCCCGGTAATTTGTGAACCCCAAGCTATCATAAAATAGACAGCGCCTTCCTTATCTTTACAGGCCAAACTTGAGCAAAGCCTCGTAGGTGAAAAAAAGCATGATTTGTTCATAGGTGGTACCTTTAGGTTCCTGCATATTTCAACTATAAGGTTTTTAAACAATTCTGTCATCGTGTGGTACGGTATGATGAGTGAAGACCATATGAAAGCCAAGCCGCACAGCATTTATTCCGCAGCATTCTTGTACTTTTGGTCTGGGGTGTTGATATGTTTGCTCTAGCTTTGCTAGTTTCAATAAAATAAACATTCGGGTTTAAAATGGGCTAAAGAGGTATCGTTTGTTAGAACTTACTAGTAATGTGTCAAACATTTATGAGAATTATATGCCTGTTACAAGTCAACAATTGTATTTTTTATATTGTATCAAGATAGTGACAGAACAAAGGGAAATACGAGCACAACATATTTTCCACCAGGAGGCAGAGAACATATGTAAATGTCACATTCTTCCAAGTTATGCAACATAATGAAGCAAAAAGTGTCATATGACTCCCTTTAAAAGAAGTAAATGAGGCCACCCCCTGAAGAGACTGTATGGAAGGTCCACATCTATTTGAATACACCTAAAATAAATAATGTTAAGCAGATCTCTCTGTCTGAACTAGCTGGGTTGAAAGGTAGCAGATAATTATGGCAAAGTGTGACTTTGGGACAGGACTATGAACTGATCATACATTTTGTTATGTTGTGGCTTTCCACTAGGTTTTTGGATATCTTATATATGTCCTTCCCTCCTATGTGGATGAGCATAGCGCGCTTCTGGTCATTCGCTACCTTGGTGGCCTCAAAGAAAAGGAGTACTCTTTCCACCCATTCCTTCCATTTTGGAGCTTGTGCAGATGGGGCTCCTTCAACAATGAATGGTTCTACTGGAGGTATGGCAGACATTGTGGCCGGTTGGGCTGAGCCAGGCCTGATTATGTCATACAGGTAATGGGGAAGAACTGTCTGGTGGCAGTGAGTAGTTCCACAATCATAGGCACAGCTTGTAGGGGCCACTAAGTTACTCACTGTGTCCTGACGTGCTTCACTTTGTTCCCCAGCTCTGCTCGTGCTGGCTGCTTCGATAAGATCCTGCTGTTTTTCCAGACTCTTTGTGTGGAGAACTCTGCAGGGGCTAGAGGAGGTCCTCCATGCTGCCTTAAACCAGCTTCCACTGACAAAAAAAAAAAAAAAAAATGGCACGAGCACCACGTGGCGCGTGGCCGCCGCTTTGCCAGTTTTCTCTTTTTTTTTTTTACTGGACGATGTGCCCGCCGCATGAGCACCGCGTTACTCACGGCCGCTGCGGGGCAAAGTCCAGGGGCGTGGGGCCGCTCACCCTCGTCGCCAAATGTTATGTTGTGGCCCTCACTATTGCCACAACATGCCGATCGTACTGCGGTTAAATAAATATGCACTCGACGCAGTGTTTACTTTTATGGATCGGCGCAGTGAGGTCAGGCCTTGACAGTTGCCTTCCTAGCAGCAGGACCTCTGTCCGTTCGCTGCACAGTTCCCTCTGCCGGCCCCGACCACACCTCTCTTTATTTTATAGCTCTGGGTCGGAGGCCTCGGAGCAAACCATTACATGAATAATCACAGGTAGAACTACCAGTGAACATACGGGGACCACACCAGTCCACCGCATTAAATGACTCCCCCCACTATCATGTAGGGTGTCGGATGGCCGGTTACATCACCGACCAGCGACACTACACATTTATCAGATTTATACATTAAATAGAACATAACCTACTAAGCGAGGAAAGGGAGCACAACTGATATTGATTAGTGAAAGTAAATATGTTTGACTACGGAGAGACACCATAGTTTGTGAGCCATTAGAATCATTTAAGAAATGTAAAAGCATGTAGCCAACCAATGGGAAAAAACACTGTAACATGAAGAACGTACACAAAAACCACCAACCCTACATTCCGTAACCATTTCATTCCACTTCTTACTGCCTATATTTAAACACTCTCATGTTTGAGTCTCCAACAATCAATACTTCATTTATTTCATTTATTACATTTATTTTGGATATTTCCTTCCTTAAAGAGAGGCATCACAGAATCAGTAACTACAGAAGTGCATACCTCCATGTATTAATTAAGTACATAGTTAGTGAAAGCCATGTTACACTCTTTCAAAAAAGTTTAGATGGCTCTCAACTTGCTGAGGCTGTGCGTGTAGCTCTATCCCGTTGTGCACTACGGAATAGCACGTGCAGGGTGAGCTAAAAATAGGACTGCTTGCACTAGAGCGTGTCGTCTCCTGCCCTCAGACGCCCACGTTAGCAGTGAGTTGAGGAGCGGAGACCTCAACACTGTACAATGTAGAGAGTAATTCCAATACAATTAAACATAAATAAAACGAGGAAGCACTTATGTTTTTCCTCGTGAAGCAGCAAAGAAAGAGGAGGAATATCGTGCCGGTTTAGACATTTACAGGGCAAGACCAGTCATTGGGGCAGTGGACATGACGTATTGTTTATGGGAAATATGGGCCCATATTTATACTTTTTGACGCTAAACTGCGCTAACGCAGTTTAGCGTAAAAAAAATTTGCGCCGTCTAACGCCATTCTGAAGCGCCATGCGGGCGCCGTATTTATGGAATGGCGTTAGACGGCGCAATCAGACCGGCGCTGGCTGGTGTGCGTGGAAAAAAACCACGTAGACCAGGCAGCGCCGGCGTTGGGAAAAAATGACGTTAGGGCGTCTTAAAATGGCGCAAGTCAGGTTGACGCTAAAAAATCGTCTTAACCCGATTTGCGCCATTTTTTCGACGCCCAGACGCCATTTCATGACTCCTGTCTTAGTAAAGACAGGAGTCATGCCCCCTTGCCCAATGGCCATGCCCAGGGGACTTGTGTCCCCTGGGCTTGGTCATTGGGCATAGTGGCATGTAGGGGGGCACAAATAAGGCCCCCCTATGCCACAAAAAAAATAAAAAAATAAAAAAAATTATACTTACCTGAACTTACCTGTACTTCACTGGGATGGGTCCCTCCATCCTTGGGTGTCCTCCTGGGGTGGGCAGGGGTGGCAGGGGATGTCCCTGGGGGCAGGGGAGGGCACCTGTGGGCTCATTCTGAGCCCACAGGTCCCTTAACGCCTACCCTGACCCAGGCGTTAAATTCAGGCGCAAATGCGGGTTTTTTTGACCCGCCACCTCCCGGGCGTGATTTTTGCCCGGGAGTATAAATACGACGCATTTGCGTCGCCGTCATTTTTTTAGACGGGAACGCCTTCCTTGCATCTCATTAACGCAAGGAAGGCGTTCACGCAAAAAAATGACGCTCTTTCTTCATACTTTGGCGCTAGACGCGTCTAACGCCAAAGTATAAATATGGCGTTAGTTTTGCGCCGAATTTGCGTCGAAAAAAACGACGCAAATTCGGCGCAAACGGAGTATAAATACGGGCCCTAGGCCCATATTTATACTTTTTGACGCTAAACTGCGCTAACGCAGTTTAGCATCAAAAAATTTAGCGCCGTCTAACGCCATTCCGAAGCGCCATGCGGGCGCCGTATTTATGGAATGGCGTTAGCCGGCGCAAGCAGACCGGCGCTGCCTGGTGTGCGTGGAAAAAAACCACGTAGACCAGGCAGCGCCGGCGTAGGGGGAAAATGGCGCTAGGGCGTCTTAAAATGGCGCAAGTCGGGTTGACGCTAAAAAATCGTCTTAACCCGATTAGCGCCATTTTTTCGACGCCCAGACGCCATTTAAATGACTCCTGTCTTAGTAAAGACAGGAGTCATGCCCCCTTGCCCAATGGCCATGCCCAGGGGACTTATGTCCCCTGGGCATGGTCATTGGGCATAGTGGCATGTAGGGGGGCACAAATAAGGCCCCCCTATGCCACCCAAAAAAATTGAAAAATATAAAAAATTATACTTACGTGAACTTACCTGAATGTCCCTGGGGTGGGTCCCTCCATCCTTGGGTGTCCTCCTGGGGTGGGCAGGGGTGGCAGGGGGGGTCCCTGGGGGCAGGGGAGGGCACCTGTGGGCTCATTTTGAGCCCACAGGCCCCTTAACGCCTACCCTGACCCAGGCGTTAAAAAGTGGCGCAAATGCGGGGTTTTTTGTCCCGCCACCTCCCGGGCGTGATTTTTGCCCGGGAGTCTAAATACGACGCATTTGCGTCGCCATAATTTTTTTAGACGGGAACGCCTTCCTTGCATCTCATTAACGCAAGGAAGGCGTTCACGCTAAAAAATGACGCTCTTTGCCCATACTTTGGCGCTAGACGCGTCTAACGCCAAAGTATAAATATGGCGTTAGTTTTGCGCCGAATTTGCGTCGAAAAAAACGACGCTAATTCGGCGCAAACGGAGTATAAATACGGGCCTTAGGCCCATATTTATACTTTTTGACGCTAAACTGCGCTAACGCAGTTTAGCGTCAAAAAAATTTGCGCCGTCTAACGCCATTCTGAAGCGCCATGCGGGCGCCGTATTTATGGAATGGCGTTAGACGGCGCAATCAGACCGGCGCTGCCTGGTGTGCGTGGAAAAAAACCACGTAGACCAGGCAGCGCTGGCGTTGGGAAAAAATGACGTTAGGGCGTCTTAAAATGGCGCAAGTCAGGTTGACGCTAAAAAATCGTCTTAACCCGACTTGCGCCATTTTTTAACGACGCCCATCCCCCATCAACATGACTCCTATCATTGTAAAGATAGGAGTCATGCCCCCTTGCCCAATGGCCATGCCCAGGGGACTTCTGTCCCCTGGGCATGGTCATTGGGCATAGTGGCATGTAGGGGGGCACAAATCAGGCCCCCCTATGCCACAAAATATTATTAAAAAAAAAAAAAAAAAAACTTACCTGAACTTACCTGAATGTCCCTGGGGTGGGTCCCTCCAGCCTTGGGTGTCCTCCTGGGGTGGGCAAGGGTGGCAGGGGGGGTCCCTGGGGGCAGGGGAGGGCACCTGTGGGCTCATTTTGAGCCCACAGGCCCCTTAACGCCTGCCCTGAGCAGGCGTTAAAAAGTGGCGCAAATGCGCCGTTTTTTGCCACGCCAACTCCCGGGCGTCACTTTTGCCCGGGAGTATAAATACCACGTAAAGGCCTGGGAGTCATTTTTTAGACGGGAACGCCTCCCTTGCATATCATTAACGCAAGGAAGGGGTTCACGCTAAAAAATGACGCACATTCCGGGAACTTTGGCGCTATTCGCCTCTAACGCCATAGTATAAATATGGCGTTAGTTGGCGTTAGTTTTGCGTCGAAATTGCGTCAAAAAAAACGACGCAATTTCGGCGCAAACGGAGTATAAATATGGCCCTTAGTCTTTATAAAAAGTTTGTTTTGATTGGCTGCTGTGTTTTTACTTACAATAAACAGCAGAGAAGGAAAGCATAATACTTGCCTCCATTTCCTTAATAGAATCAAAAATTCTTCACACGAAAGCCAGAAACATTTTTAGTGAAAAAGGAGCACTGCAGAAGGTCTCGTGTGCACAGACCTCCCACTGTGCATCGCAAGAGGGAGAATGTTTGCAGGCATGAGTTAGGCAAACTCTTTCAGGATCTTGTAGGTGCAAGCTCCTCACTGTACACTGTGGAGAGAGACTATCTGACAGTGCTGTGAGCTCCAGTGGGGCGAGAGGGTGACTGTTTTAGGGTGACCAGATTCTCAAAACAAAAAACCGGGACAGATCATAGACATAGAAATAGGACTACAGTTTGCTGCAATCATTGACATAAAAGTAGGAATCATTGACAGCTTTCATAGACATAGAAATGACAGTCTAGTAACCTATGGGCCTCCCTAGTGCTCCCTAGTGCTTTGCTAGGCGCTAATCCTGCAAAGCGCCACAATAGCATCATAAATTATAGAACTATTGTGGAAACGAGTGCCATGGTGTGTCGTGTTGCAAATACGGAGCAACCATGGTGTTGTTAGGTGGGGCAAGGTTAGCACAAGAAAAGAGACACATCTGGACCGATGCACCACCTTCTTATAGTTCCAACCCAAAATGTTATTAAAGGTAAAACTACACACAAAAGAAAAGGATCACGCTGCTTGCATAGACCATCGCAGTCTATGCAAACCACCTACCCAGTATGTTGCAACCATGGAAAAGTGCAGTAATGTTCTCTGTGTAAAATGCATCACTCTCTTCAAACAAACCAGAACAGGTACATGAGCGCCATTTTCACGTGACATACAGCAATAACAGCAGGATTTGGGCGCTAAACATTCAAATGCACCCGGTGATAGCAAAATATAATTCTGCACAGGGCTCTGTTATTGGTATTTGTATAACCCATAAAAATGTGGGTGGTGATATTAAGTTCTTATTGCTATATCCTAAAACGTTCAATTTATATTTCAACTAAGAAGGCAGGTACAATGTTGATTTACTTTGACACATAATCAAATTGAGTAAGATGTGTGCAATATGTATTAACATTTAAATGGAGTCAGCAAACAACCTTTTTCAGGCAGTGTCCTACTGCTATACAAAATCCATTTTCAAAAAGGGACTGTATCTTTCCTTAATAAGAAAGCAGCAATCTGGTAATTGGGGACAAAACATCAGTATTAATGTTGCTAAATAGAGGTGAACATGAAACTGCTGTTTTAGAGCAATGGAACATGTTAACTGTGTAAAGTTTGTCAGATGTTAAGCCTACCTCACGACCCCCCCATGTTATCCTGTCTTGCGGGCCCTTCAACCCCCTTCTCTTTTGTGTTCCTCCCAAGCTTTCCTTACCTTTTCCCTGGGTCCCGTTTTGCAGGTACTGATAAGGCTGGTGAAGGGTCACGCAGGATGATTCCACTCCAGGCCTGTTTGGGAGCTGCCTGATTAGCAGGGTCAATAGGTGGCTGGCTGAATCTTGCTGCAGGTGGTGGACTCTGACTCCTGTGAGCATACAAGGTTGTGCTCTTCTTCCAACAGCTGGCACAACTTTCTTGCTGCTTCATAGAAAGAGAAGGGAAATCCATAGGGAAAATGTTTCTTTTTATAGGATTTACCTTCCCACTACAATGTCAGCCTAAGTGACATCACACCGCAACTTTACCAGCAGTGAAAAGTGAGCATGGGCACATCTATGTTACACCAGTGCACATGCTAAACCCACACACTGCTGAAAAACCGGGACATTTCATAAATAACCCTGGGACTACCCAAAAACTGGGACATTTCTTTAATTTTGAAAAATGTGTTGGGACACTTCCCCAAAAACCGGGACCGTCAAGGGAAATCTGGGACGGCTGGTCACCCTAGACTGTCTGCAAGCACAAGTTGCTACAGGGGTGTGGCAATAATATTAGCACCACTAACTTTCAAGCAGAGAGATCCTTGTCGTGGCATCATTCTCACTGGAACAAGAAAAACATAAAATGCCTCATGGCTGCAGTATTTCAAAGGAGGGTCCTGAAGGGTAGAAAGCAGAAGTTCAGCTAAATTAGAGGAAATAATTGGGAGGAGCATTTTGAATATTTGTGTTTTTATAAGAAAGCTCCTTATTCCAGGATCAAGTTGACTATGGCCCTCATTATTAACTTAACGGCAATCACCGCCGACCGCCATGCTGTCGTGACCCACAGACCGCCAGTAGTGGTGAACTGCACACCGCCGAATAATGATGCCATAAAGTCAATCCTCCAAAAATCCTGCAACCTCCACCCACCGCCAGGGCCAACAACGGCGAAAGGCAGTACATCTCACCCTGCCACCGCCATGCAGACAAATCCCCCACTCAACAAATAATGATGCACAAATCAGCTTGGTGGACAGTGAATACCAAACGACCATTGGTGGTACGGGACAGCAATGGGACCCACTAACAACAAATGCACAAATTGGGAAATTTGAAACACACACACCTGGCACACATCCACAACACTATAAAACACACACATACACACCCCACAATCATTTGCAATGCCAATAGCATGACAGATATTGACAACACAACACACATACACTGAACTACCCATCACACAAGTCACACACAGAAAAACACCACTAAGACCCATACATTGCTCAACCACCATCACAAGCCACACACCCAACCACTCAACAGCACACTCACCAATACACCCACAACCACCACCCACAACACACACCATGGCACCCCCTAATATCCTGCTTCACTGACAGAGAGTTAAGGACCGTGGTGGACGAAATGCTCAGGGTCGAGCCACACCTATTCGGGGCATAGGTGAAACAGGCACCCCTGGCCAGGAAGATGGAGCTATGGCAGACGATTGTCAACAGAGTCAATGCAGTGGGAAACCTTCCACGCACAAGGGAGGACATCAGGAAGAAATGGAACGACCTGCTCAGGAAGGTTCGGTCAATGGCATCCAGGCACAACATCACCGTACAGAAGACTGGTGGTGGTCCCCCACCTCCTCCCCGGAATACACAGATTGGGAGGAGAAGGTCCTAGCTATCCTGCACCCAGAGGGCCTCACCAGACTCACTGGAAGACTGGACTTGGGTAAATCAACTACAATACTTTAACAGTCACCACACCTGTAATGCAGGTATCACTCCATACTCTCACTACCAGCAGGACCCCATCCCCTACCGCGTCCACAACACCCACACATCCACATCCAAAACCCTTGCATGCCCACAATCCCCCAAACAAATCACCATCCAGCCCCCACGTGCGTAGTCACTTACCCCTGCATGGAATCCCAGTGGCACTACAGCACCCACAATGCACCTCTACCCCCACAAAAAATGCACCTAAATGTACACAAAAGGACTTTGCATGACACTACATGGGAATGTAATCATCAATTAGTGCTAACCAGTTCTGCACTTGACAAATATGTAGAGGAAACCCACATCTCTATTTTCTCTCACAAAGGCACTGCCATCCATGCAACCCGGATGGACATGACAAGGAGTGCCAGTCCTCCACCTGAAGAAAGAAGCCCTACTCAGGAGAATGCAGAGGGATGTCTGGACATAGAGGAAGTCCCTGGCCCAACCCACACCCCTGAGCAGTCACCCTCCAGAAGCCCCACCCAGAACACCTCTGACACCCCTACCACTCAGCCACCATCATCAGCTCTGGCCAAACGACCCCACACCAGTGTAACTAGGCCACGGACTGGCTGTCCACATGAACAGAGGCCAGAATCTTGCTGCAGGTGGTGGCAGACCTGGGCAGGGGACACAGTCACAGGGGGCTAGGGCCAGTGGGAGGGCATCATGTGCCAGGGTGGTGGCCAAAGGATGGATGCAGCAGCCCAGGAGGTGATATCTGAGGTCCTGGGAGCATACCACCATTTCCAGGACAGGTTGGGCCACATCCTTGCCCCCTTGGAGCAGAATCAGAGGGTGAGGATAGCACATCACCAGGAGGCCATGGAGCAAAGGAAATAGCTCAATGCCACCATGGCCTCCATTGCAGGGGTGCTGCAGCTCCAGTACCACAGTCAGCCTGAGTCCTCCACCCACCTGCAGCCCCTACCACTAGCAAGGATACTTCCCTGCCATCTACATCTGCAACATTCACTGGACTGGTGGCACTGCCAGAGGACTCACAGGACATCAGCACCCCTACCCATGCATCCCAGCTGCACCTTCGCAAACATGCCCTCAGACCCAGATATGTCACTGAAACACCAGCTAAGACGAAGCCCAGCTCCAAGAAGTGACCCTGCCCTGATCTGCCTCCCTTATCTACCATTGAGCTACCTCGTTGACATGCCAATGCCATCTCACCATCTTCCAATGGCCCCGTGGACTATACCCCGTGCAACCATCAGCTGAGCATATGTACCTGAGTATGTTGTTCAACATGTGTTCACTCCCTTTCACTATCCCAACACTCATGTTTATATTGACATTGAATAAATACACCTGTGCACTCAAAATATATGTCCTTAATCAATATGAGAGAAATTTTGTGAATGGAAATGCATTAGCCAGTTACCATCATAATCCCACTTTTATTGCAGGAGGGGATCAAACACACTGTAGTGTCTGAAGTATGTCACAATGTACATACAATTCCATTCCCTGGCATCTGCCACTTCAGTCATGATTTTTCATTGTCACTGACAAAAGACACCACAGTGCTTATTACATGAGTCAGACTGAAACAATGCAGTTAAGACATCATCATCATTGAACAGTACCTGAGAGTCACTGGAAGTATAGGCAGATTAGCTGGGTCCGGAAGTTGATATCTTCCCCCCTTCTTCCTCACCATCTGTAGGAAAGTACCATATTGCCTGGCATGTTACCCCCATTTTTACATGTATGTAAGTTTGTTTTTGCCTGTCTCGCTGGGATCCTGCTAGCCAGGACCCCAGTGCTCATAGTTTGTGGCTTGAATGTGTGTACCTGTGTAGTGACTAACTGTGACACTGAGGGTCTGCCAACCAGAACCTCATTGCTTATGCTCTCTCTGCCTTTAAAATTGTCACTAGAGACTACTGACCATTTTTACCAATTCTAATTGGCACACTGGAACACCCTTATAATTCCCTAGTATAGGGTAACTAGGTACCCAGGGTATTGGGGTTCCAGGAGATCCCTATGGGCTGCAGCATTTCTTTTGCCACCCATAGGGAGCTCAGACAAATCTTACACAGGACTGCCACTGCAAAATATTGCACACGTTATTTCACAACCATTTTTCACTGCACTTAAGTAACTTATAGGTCACCTATATGTCTAGCCTTCACCTGCTGAAGGTTAGGTTCAAAGTTACTAAGTGTGAGGGCAACCTTGCCCTAGCAAAGTTGCCCCCACATAGTTCAGGGCCATTTACCCAGACTTCGTGAGAGCGGAGATGCCATTACACATGTGCACTACATATAGGTCATTACCTATATGTAGCTTCACAATGGTAACTACAAATATGGCCATGTAACATGTCTGAGATCATGGAATTGTCCCCCCATGCCAACTCTGGTATTGGGGTGCCAATCCCATGCATTCCCGGGGCTCCACTATGGACACTGGGTAATGCCAAACCAGATCTCTGGGGTTTTCTCTGCAGCTACCGCTGCTGCCACCCCACAGACAGGGTTCTGACCTCCTGGGATCTAGGCAGCCCAGTCCCAGGAAGGCAGAACAAAGAATTTCCTCTGAGAAAGGGTGTTACATCCTCTCCCTTTGGAAATAAGTGTTAAGGGCTGGGGAGGAGTAGCCTCTCCCAGCCGCTAGAAATTCTTTGAAGGGCACAGATGGTGCCCTTCTTGCATAAGCCAGTCTACATAGATTCAGGGAACCCCCAGTCCTTTCTCTGGCGCAAAACTGGACAAAGGAAAGGGAAGTGATCACTCCCCTATCCATCACCACCTCGGGGTGGTGCCCAGAGCTCCTCCAGTGTGTCCCAGACCTCTGCCATCTTGGATCCAGAGGTGTGAGGGCACTCTGGAGGCCTCTGGGGGACCACTGCCAGCAGGTGATGTCAGAGACCCTCCTGATAGGTGCTTACCTGACTAGGTGGCCAATCCTCCTCTGAGGGCTATTTAGGGTCTCTTCGGTGGGCTTTTCCTCAGATAACAACTTGCAAGAATTCACCAGAGTTCCTCTGCACCTCTCTCTTCAATTTCTGCCAAGGATCGACCACTGACTGCTCCAGGACGCCTGAAAAACTGCAACAAAGTAGCAAGAAGACTACCAGTGACATTGTAGCGCCTAATCCTGCTGGCTTTCTCAACTGTTTCCTGGTGGTGCATGCTTTGGGGGCTGCCTGCCTTCATCCTGCACTGGAAGCCATGAAGAAATCTCCCATGGGTCGACGGAATCTTCCCCCTGCTCCAGCAGGAACCCAACTTCAGCATCACCGGTACTCTGTGACCCCTCTCATTCTGACGAGCATGGCCCCAGGAACACAGGTGGTGGACCCAAGTGACCCAGACTGTCCAGTGGTTCAACTGTGCAAATTTGGAGGAGGTAAGTCCTTGCCTCCCCTCTCCAGACATTAATCCTGTGCACCTTCGTGAACTGCAGCTGCTAGGGCTCCTGTGCACATTTCCATGGAATCCTTCATGCACAGCCAAGCCCAGGTCCCCAGAACTCTGTCCTGCATTGCTCAACTCCCTGAGTTGACCTACGGCTTCGTGGGACCCTGTTTTGCAGTGTTAAGATGACTGCTGTGTTCAGACTTCTTGAACCCCTTTTCAAGTGCTTCTGTGGATGCTACCTTCTTGTGCATGGGCTCTCTAAGTTGCTGAGGGCCCCCTCTGTCTCTTCTCCCAAGTGGCGACATCCTGATCCTTCCTGGGCCCAAGCAGCACCCTTTTTCTTCAACCGTGACTCTTGCAGCTAGCAAGGTTTGATTGTGGTCTTTTGCCAAAAAACTAACTCTGCATCCTTCAGCACTCCATCTTCTGCATGAAGGAGAAGTTCCTAGCACCTTTTGTTGTTGCAGAATCTTCAGCTTCTTCCATCCAGAGACAGCCATTTTGCACCTTCATCCGGGGTTTAGTGGGCTTCTGCCCCCCCTGGACACTTTCACGACTCTTGGACTTGGTCCCCTTCCTTTGCAGGTCCTCAGGTCCAGGAATCCATCTTCAGTGCGTTGCAGTCTGTTGTGGTCTTTGCAAAATCCTCTATCACGAGTTTAGTGTGTTTCTGGGGAAATAGTAGTACTTTACTCCTTCTTTCCAGGGTCTTAGGGTGGGGTATCTTGGACACCCTTAGTGTTTTCTTACACTCCCAGCGACCCCCTTTACACTACACTAGCCTAGGGGTCCATTCATGGTTCGCATTCCACTTTCATAGTATATGGTTTGTGTTGCTCCTAGGCCCATTGCATCCTAATGTATTCTACAGTGTTTGCATTATTTTTCTAACTGTTTACTTACCTGATTTTGGTTTGTGTGTATATTTTGTGTACTTTACTTAGCTCCTAAGGGAGTATGTCCTCTGAGATATTTTTGGATCATTTTCACTAAAATAATGTACCTTTATTTTTACTAACCCTGAGTATTGTGTTTCTTATGATAGAGTACCTATATGATATGAGTGGTATAGTAGGAGCTTTGCATGTCTCCTAGTTCAGCCTAAGCTGCTCTTCTATAGCTACCTCTATCAGACTAAGCTGCTATAACACTACTAATCTACTAATAAGGGATAACTGGACCTGGCACAAGGTATAAGTACCACCAGGTACCCACTATAAGCCAGGCCTGCCTCTTACACCATCACTCTCATCCCTCCTCTGAGGTTGCAGTTCTGGTTGAACAGCGCCCTCCTCTTCCAGAAGTGGGTTAGCTTTCCTCACAGCCAAGTTGTGCAGCATGCAGCAGGCCACGACTATCTTTCACAACTTGTCAGGGACATAGCATAGGGATCCTCCAGAGAGATGCAGGCAACAAAATCCTGCTTTCAGGAGTCCGATAGTGCACTCTATCACCCTCCTAGTATGACCATGGGCCTCATTATAATTCCTCTCTTCATCTGTCCTGGGATTCCTCACAGGTGTCAGGAGCCATTATATGTTGGAGTAGCCAGAATCACCTGCAAAAGTGGGCGAAAGAGGACTTGAACACACATATTTTACTTGTGCACAGCCTGCCTGTCAGCTATGTAACTGATCCAGTGTGATACACCCTCACCTATGAGCCTAGCTCTGACCCCCTGTAGTTGTCCATCATGTGTGGCACACTGTTGTTTCTCAGGACACATGAGTAATGGACTGATCCTGTGAACCTTGCAGTGAAATTGATCAGCAGTACACACCAATTGGACATTCATGGAGTGATATTTCTTACAATTCTTTCACACCTGTTCATTCACTCTTGGGGGTATGAGGGCTATGTGGGTTCCATCAATGGCACCAATCACATCGGGGATATTAGCAAAGGCATAGAATCCAGATTTGGTGGTGGTAAGTTCAGCCCTTTAGGGAACTGGACATAAATTTGCAAGTGTTGAACGAATGCACCCAGGAATTTGGACAGGCTGTGGCTCAACATTGACTGTGATACCCCTGCAGCCATGACCACTGTCACCTGAAATGAGCCTAAGGCCCGAAAAATGGAGCACAGATAGCACTTGCACAGTTGTAGGTATGGCATGCTGATTCCGAATGGCCGGCTTCAGAACAGGATCCATTACTGCACAAAGGTTAAGGATTGTAGCTCAATTAACTTGGTAGGTAATACTGATGTGACGTTCCTCCAAAGTGGCCAGACCTACCAGGGGTCTGTAAACAGATGGGGCCCTCCCACGCCACATTGGTCTGTACCTGAGGATGATGAATAAAAACATTTTGAGTTTCGACATATACTTGCATCACATGTTGTCACAATACTTTTCTAAAATGCAACTCATAGGTAACGGACACAAACAGAAGGAATGAGGTACACTGTCAGGCTAAAGTATGCTGAAGTTTCTCTGTCATAATGGCATCACATTGAAGACACACTTCCAACCATAAGTACATGCGGGGATCAAATAATCATGTCAGTAATCGACGAAGGGGAGAGAGAATGGGGCCATGGATGAGGCCCCCGACCAGCCTATGGAGATGTGTTTGAAAGCAAAATGGCAGCCTCCTGCCATCCAGGTATGGTAGTGTGGAAGTGACTTCATTCCGCTGGCGTTAGTCGTCATGGCAGTAGGCGGTGTTCACCGCCATGCACCTGATCATTGGATTACATGGTTGTCAATGGGGAACCTGGGCCAATCATGATCTCTGCCGACGGAGTGCACTGTGACAGTGAACACCGCCGCGGTATCTACCACCATTTTGACAGACCCTTGACACTTGACTCCTGCATCACGTGAAGGGTAGAACTCCACTGCGTTTGCTGCTGTGTCCTGACTCTGGTCCCTGACAGGGTGCATGTGACAGGGAAACGGGCCCCAGCCTTCACCGAGGTGGAGCTTGAGAAGCTGGTCGATAGGGTCCTCCCACTGTATGCGAAGTTGTATGGGCGACCAGAGGAGCAGGTGAGTTGCTATCTGTCATCCTTAGATATGTGTGATTGGGGCAGATATCTGTATGCGTTTGTGTTTGCTGTGTGACTGTCCAGCAGTAGGTTTGTATTGCACTTTCTGCTTGTAATTTGTTCATTTGTAAGTCTCCATGGGCCATGTCAGTATGAGCAGGAATGGCATTTGCGTATGGGGCACCCACATTGACGTCTGTTTCTTTACTCTGTGTGTCCCATGCAGGTCAGCACCCATCAAAAGAGAGGCCTGTGGCAAGCCATCGCCAAGGAAGTGTGTACCCTGGGGGTCTACAACCGGCGGAGCACCCACTGCAGGAAGTGGTGGGAGGACCTGAGGTGCTGGGCCAGGAATACCGGAGAGGTCCAGCTGGGGAAGGCTCTCAACAAGGAAGGGGTGGCCGTCGGACCCTGACCCCCCTAATGGCCCACATTCTGGCGGTGGCATACCCAGATTTGGATGGGTGCTTGAAGGCAACACAGCAGCCACAAGGGGGTGAGTACCAACACTGTTGTGATACCACTATGATGGGTGTATTTGGGTGCTGTGGGATGCATGCATTGTAGTGCCAGACACTTACACAGGTGTGTCCCTGCTGCCCCCCTCCACGTCCTTGGGATAGTGTCATAGCTAGTTTTTACAGGGTCTGTTGGCCTATGAGGGGTCCCCTTATTGTCATCTGGTATTCATTGTGGCCTTATAGATTTGTAGATGTATTAGCTTAGCATAGTCTCTCATGGGTTCACTTCACACAGTGTATCAAAGTCGTGTTTCAGGAAGGTAATGTGGTGTATTCTGGGGTCATGTCTATTAGTCAGGGGAACATTCATAACATATGTTGTGCCTGACCTGGGTGGGAGTGTCTGTGACCCAAAATGTACCTATTTCAGGGATTTGACGTACTCTTTTCTTGTTTGTTTTCCTTACCCCGTGCTCTTGTGTCCCTGTGTACATTAGCATCATCTGGCAAGGGAGCTGAGGCACCAGCAAGTGGGGATGCAGCAGCCCAAGTTTCCAAGGAGGCAGAGTTAACCTACGCCAAAGGGACCACTGGGTTGGACGATGAGGGAAGTACCAGGGGGGAGGCAACTACCCCTGGAGGTAGTGACTGTTATACCTCCTCCTATGGCAGCTCCCTGGTGGTGGCGGACCCTACTGGGCCCACCCATTCTTTGTCATCTTCTGCCAACCCCCATACCATCACTGCCCTCCCAGTTGCTCCCCACTGAGTTGCCTCTGCCCGCCTACCCAGGAGGGTGGTCATCTCCTTTGTCCCAGGCACCTCATCCCCTGCCCCAGTCAGCCCTGGTGCCCTCACAGAGGAGGCTATTGACCTCCTGAGAACCATCTCTGTAGGGCAGACAACCCTCTTGAATGCCATCCAGGGGCTAGCATCCCAGAAGCAGCAATGCAATGCATACCTGGAATGCATTTGCAGTGCCATGTCTGGCCTACAGAGATCTTTGCAGGCTCTGGCCTCTTCTTTGACAGAAGCCAGTGTCCCTAGTCTTTCCATCCCCCCTCCCACCACCTCTACCCATTCCAGCACCCCACTCCCTTCACCCATCCCAAGCACACATATAGATAGCCATGCACACAGATCAACACACAAGAAGCACACAGAGAAAAACAAGCACCACACTTACCACCACAGGCAGGCACACACCCAACATACCAAAGCACACTCAACAACATCCACCTCCCCCAGTGTGTCAAACTCCCCCGCCACCCTGTCTGTCACCTCAAAATGCACACTCACATGCACTGCACCCTCAGTCACTGCTGCTGTCCCCATTCATGCAGTCACCACAACAGCTAACATCCAGATATGCACCCCAGACACTATACCTGCACTCACCACGGCTACATTCACATACACTTGCAGCACACTCACCAGACTTGCAGACAACCATACAACATCCATCTACGCTGAGAACCTGTCTTCTCCCACTGTCTCCACCCCTCCTCCTCCCAAAACACTCAAACGCTCACACACATCCACACACATCCACCATACATAAGCATACTAAACAGGCACCTGCATCCATGTCTGGCACACCTACACCTGGTACGACCACTCCTTCAACCTCCACTTTCAGACTTGGCTCCAGATCCCCTCCAACTGCACCTAAGAAGATTTTCCTTTCCCATGTTGACCTGTTTGAACCCACTGGTCCACCCCGTCTTGTCTCTGAGCTTTCCCATGCCCTTGCCTAGTCCACTCCTTCCTCGTCTAAGTCCGCCTCAGACCACCCTTCCAATTCTTGTGCCCCTTCCCCAGGGGGGAAGAAGCCTGGTGTTGCCTAGGTCCCTCTGCCACTCCGGTCCAGGCCCACTCCCCCTCCTTCCAAGGACATGCTCAAACCCCCTCCACCTCCTAAACCAAGCCAAAGACCCTCCTTCAAGACCTGAGTCGCCACCTCCTGCCCATGTTTCCTGACATGCCTGGCTGCCCCATTGATGCCCCTTACCAGTGGAGTTTCCTTTACACACGTGGGGGTGACGTTTGAGCTATATTTGCCCTTCAGGAACTTTATCATGGACTGGCCAATGGCCTTATTTGTGCATTCCTTTTGTTTGTTACAATAAAATTTGAGTGCCCAGCAGTGTTGTTGGCACAATATAGGCATTGTGCAGCGTTTCACTGTGGGTGTGAGGTGTGCATAGGTATGGGCATTGGTGCAGGTATTTGTTGGCTTGTGTCTGGTACGTAAATTTTGGTATGGTATGTATGGCTTGGGAAGGGTTGTGAGTGTGTTGCGGGTGGGTGTGTTTGGGTGTGTAACTGTGCCCTTTCTTCCCATGTGTACTAGGCAGCATTACTTACCATCGTCGTCTTCGTCATCTGTCACGGTCCTGGAGGAATATGGCAAGGAGAAGCACTGGCATTATTTCCAACTCTCGCTCCATGTCTGCATCAGAGTGTTCTGTGTACCTCCGGTGAGGGTTTCCTTTTGTATTGTTCATTTCCACCACGCTTTCCCTGGCAGTGGTTTCCACCCCAGAACTGATGGCAGTGTGGTGTTTCATTATTGGATGGGCGGGTAGGGCCTTACCGCCAGCCTGGGGGTGTCCTCCTCCGTCATTGTCGGAACTACAAAAATGGCGGTGTGTGGATGGACGGCTACTTGTTTCTCATTGGCTCTATTATTTGGCAGTCTGGCCCGCATGCCTTTTTGGCGGTAGTTACTGCCACCGCCCACGGGGCGCTGTTTACTGCCATGTTCACAATGACCACCTATGATATTGAATCTCCCTCCTCATTATCAGGGAGTTCCTCTGGCACTAGGGAATTGAACGGAAAACTCAGAATAAAGCCAGGATATTCTTGCAAAGACTCGTGTATCAATTTGGATACGGATGAGTGTGGGGGTAGAGTCGGGCCTTTTGTGCACATATCCTGGGTCAGGCACTAATAAACCAGTAGGATAGCACTGATAATTACTAGGTTCTGAGGTTCGAGTATCAGTTCAGATAGTAGTGAGATTGGGGGGTGTCACTAATAATGCACATACCCCGGTTGCTTATTCAAGCATCAATGTCTCTGACTGATCATATTCTGGTGTCTAGTAGAGCACATGTGAACCAGCAGGAATACATGGACACTTGCAAGTCAAATTTGAGTGTCTAGTGGGACATTGACGTATCACTGGAACTTTAATCAGTTCAAGTAAGCAGCTGGTGCCTTAAAGCACAGAATGCAGAATATAACACATCCTCTGTTTTTTTCTGACATCACCAGGGGAACTGACTTTGAAGAGGGCTAAATGGAAAAAAAGTATTTTTACATTCTTCCAGAGTGTGTGGGCTGTCATTGAACGCAGAGAGAAAGACTTCCCTGCTTCTGCATTGCCTGGGTCTGGAGGCACAGGAAGTCTTTGAACATCACCCGGAATTGGATGTTGCAGAAATGCAGGGTCTGAGTGAACTACAAGTGTGTATAAAAAAAAGGATAAACATTATTTGCCAAAGGTCAGCAGAATATATGAAAGTTACCATTTTTGGACGAAAATCCAGAATACACAAGAGTTGAAAATTATGTCACACATTTATGAAAGCTTGCATCACCATACAATTTTGAAGGGAGTTTAGAGGGGTGCATCAGTGACCAATTCATGCAGGGATGCAATATAGAAAAGGTAAGAAATGAGCTCTGGTTGAAGGATGATCCCAAACATGATGCAGTGCTGCTAATTGCAAAGAAAATACAACATTCATTAGTATGTGTGGAGGAATTCAAAAAGAAGAAAGGGAATGCAACCAGAGAACAGATGCAAAGCGTAGTCAAGAACAAAAGTAATGATACACAAACAAATACATTCACTGGCTCATGCTTCAGATGTGAACTTGTGGCGCATATGTCTAAAGACAGGAAATGCCCAGCTTAGGGGTGTAGAGTGCAAATTGTATGGTGGAAAAGGCCATTATGCAAGGAACTGTAGTTCGAAAACCTTTAGCACTAGAGTAAAAGAAATAGGGTGTGCAGATGTTATGGGAGAATGTGATTACAATGAATTGCAGGTTGGTGAAAGTGTCCATGGGGCACAGGAAAAATAAGGAGAACATGGACCAGAAGACTATCTACAGGTGAATGATTGTAAAGTGAAAATGCTGTTTGGCTTTGAAGCAACAATATCTCTCTTTCCCAGGGTTTTCAATGAGGAGCAATTGGTGGGAAGGTGAAATTGTTTATTCCAGACATAAGACGACTAGCATATGTGGAAGAACCCATCAAATTGATGGGTTACTTCGTGGGCCAGTTTGAGTATAAAGGACAGATTACAGCAAGAAAAGTATATGTCATGTAAAGGGAACAGCATAATCAGTTAGAGTAATCAGGCGGATTTGGAGGTAATGCTGAATCCAAATAGTTTACCACAAATTCTGTTAAAGAGGTAGGTCTGTTTGGGGCAAGTGGAAGCGTGAGTGAATGGTGAAGGATCAAAGGGATGTGCAGAGGTTGTTCAGAAAGACAAAATTGGTCAGGAACAAAGAGTTGTTTGGAAAAAAGGAATTTCCCAAAGTGTTCAGTGGCCATCTGGGATGTCTGACTGATTACAAGCATGACAGCATTTTGATAAGGGATTCTGTGCCTGTAGTCAGTAAGGTATGTGGGTTATATAGACAGGCTAACAAAGGAGGGAATAATTGAAGAGGTGGAAGTGTTAGAATGGGTGGCACCAGTAATCCTAGCTCATAAACAATACAGGACAGGAGATTTTGGGGGTGATTCCGACCCTGGCGGTAAAAACCGCCAGGGCCGGGGTCCGCGGGAGCACTGCCAACAGGCTGGCGGTGCTCCTTTGGGCATTCTGACCGCGGCGGTACAGCCGCGGCCAGAAACTGAAAGTCGGCGGTGTACCGCCGACTTTCCGCTACCCAGGGGAATCCTCCATGGCGGCGCAGCTTGCCGCGCCGCCATGGGGATTCTGACGGTTTCGGCTGCCAGGAACAGGATGGCGGTATGGGGTGTCGTGGGGCCCCTGGGGGCCACTCCAGGGCGCTGCAGGGGCCCCCGTAAGAGAGCCCCACTTTGAATTTCAGTGTCTGCTTAGCAGACACTGAAATTCGCGACGGGTGCTACTGCACCCGTCGCACCCCTTCCACTCTGCCGGCTCCATTCGGAGCCGGCTTCCTCGTGGAAGGGTGTTTCCCGCTGGGCTGGCGGGCGGCCTTTTGGCGGTCGCCCGCCAGCCCAGCGGGAAACCCAAAATGACCGCCGCGGTCTTTTGACCGCGGTACGGTCTTCTGGCGGTTCCCGCTTGGTGGGCGGCTCCCGCCGCCCGCCAAGCTTGGAATGACCCCCTTTGTGTGGATCTCAGAGGGTTGAACAAAGAGATTGTAGTGGATGTATTTCCACTGCCTAAAATCACAGACATGCTGACACAATTGGAAGTGGCTAAGGTGTTCTCCATGTTAGAACCTCAGGTGGCATATCAACGAATAGTGCGATGGAACAATCCAGATATGTAACACTCTTCATTACTGCTTTTGGGGTATTTAGGTTTATAAGGATGCCCTTTGGATTGATATCTGCAGCCTCAGAGTTTCAGAGGGCTATGGAGAATGTTCTGGAAGGTCTGGTAGGAGTTACAATATACCAGGATGATAGCTTGGTTTTTGGGTATGCACAGCAACAACACAACACCCATTTGATGATGGTTCCTGAGAGGTTCAAACACCGAGGACTCACACTGGAAGAAAACAAATATAAATTGTGCTCTAAAGAATCATTTATTTAGGACACAAACTGAAAGAGGGAGGAGTAAACCTGAGCGAGGAATTGGTGGACACTGTTGGGAGGTTGGCAGCTCTCAAGAATAAGGAAGATGTGATCAAGTTTCTGGGAATGGTTGAATATTATCATAAGTTTATTCCACACTTTGCTGCTGGGGCTTTTAGTATGAGGAAACTGTTGAAAGAAGGAGGGAGATTTGAATGATCTATGCTGTGTGATCTGAGTTTAATGATCTCAAAGAGGTATTGACAGAAGTACCTTCATTGAAAAGTTTCAGGACACAAGGCAGGTTGGTGTTAATTACGGACATGTGTGCCAGAGGACTAGGTGCAGATTTTAAAACAAGGTGAAGACAGTGAAGAACGTACCATTATGTTTTTGTCAAGGAGTTTGAGGGGACTTGAAAAATGTCTTATAGGGCATGCATTTTGAAGTGAGAACAGACCATAAACCTCTTAGAGAGTTTTGATAAAAGGGCCATTGATGCAGTTTCAAAGAGAATCAGCAAGTAGATATCTCACTTCAGGATTTCAATTTCAGGATAGAGTACATACCTGGGATGGGAAATCAGGTGGCAGATTGTCCATCAAGATTGGTGGATGTGAATGTGGATGAGTTGGAAGATCCACTGGAGGAACACCAGTGGGGGTTGGATGAATTTGCTGTGCGTGAGGTTACAGAAGGTATCATAAGCGAGGAAGAGTTTGTGGCAAGATCTGGTGGTAAAGGCTAATGAAACAAGTTGGTGAACAAATTCAAAATGGGTGGGGTGAACAGAAGAAGTTGACTCTACCATACCAGGACTATTGGGAGGTTAGAAATTAGTTATCTATACATCATGGTTTGGTGTGGAGATGCACCAAATTGATTGCCACCTTTAGGGGTAAGAAGCAAGGTAATGGAACTGGCACATCAAGAACATTTGAGCACCAGCAAAATGAAGGAGAGGATAAGATTACACTTTTAGTGTCCTGTCTTGGATAAATAGTTTGAGCGAGCAGTGGATGCATGGATTTCAGGAAGTGATAAGCTCTGCAGGTCAAGAATACAACCAATGACAGTGAGCGAGCAAGCGGAGATACCATGGGAACAAGTAGCCTTACGACCTGTAGCTAACAAATCAGGTTAATTTTATGTGGTGGTGTTTGTTGATCTGTTCTCTATGTGGTCCGAAACCAGAATCACTCAGGGAGTAGAGACTATAAATGTAATAATATCTTTAAATTACATTTTTGCCAGAGAGGAAATCTCAGGTTCCATTTTAACAAATAATGGGGTACTGCTGGTTTCACAAGAAATGGAAGAGTTACTATCACTGAGAGGGATTCAATACAAGAAATGTGCTCTCTATCACCCATAATCCAATGGAATGTTAGATAGGTTCAATAATAAGCCATTCAGATATCCAGGCAAGAGGCAAGGGAATGGAGGAAAGAAATCCAGGCTAGAGTGGAAGTTTACCATATCACTCGGTACCGACACGCAAAATGTGTTTCTGCATCGCGGGAGGCCTTTTGCGCCTCGCAAACGGCGTTTTCGCCGTTTGCGAGGCGCAAAAGGCTACTTACATCTGGCCCTATATGTTACAGGAGTTTCTAAATCACTGGTCACAATATATACCAACGTGGAAGTGGATCTGCACCCAGGTAAAACAGTGCGACCCTTGCATCACATGTGGTTATTAGTAGGACCTTCACCCGCGTGTACCACCAGTGACATGATTCATCATTGGCTCCTCACCCTCTGTGCCTAATGTGAGTGGGTGGGCTCAACGCAGTATGAAAGTGGAGCTTTTAATAAAATCTAAGTGCAAGTTAAAAAAGCATTCAGGATCCTACATCTTGTTTTTTAATGAGGTCCTTTAGCTAGGATAAAAACACTGTGATGTATAAAGGGTACAATGACCCCTAACATTCATAATTCAATAAGGTTGACATGTTTCAGCCTATCTCAAGTGCCACCCAGGGTCAGCAGACGTTTCTCAGGGCTGACTACATCCGTAGAAATTCTACAGAGTATAATATGTACCAGTTCCTAATGCTGGTCTACACAGTGTGCTAAACAGGAGGCATGCAATCATACAGACCGTATAGGACCTTTCCCAATTAATGGTCTATACCCCTTAACATACCCCTTACGAAATCAGGCTCCATGAGGCAGTGGGGGTGGGGTGATTCATGTATTCACACTTACACGATGGGATATAGTCCTCATAATCACCTATTCGGCTCCCCCTACTCCTTTAACATTTCATATTAATCACATAAAGGACAAGACCAGGGAGATAGGGAAAAATTGGAGAGAAAGATAGCAGGAAAAGTTAATACGCAGCAAAGAGAAATATGATTTCAAGCATGCAGTTAAGAAAACAGTGGTATCGGTGAGAGATTGGGTCACAGTAAAACTGTCTCATGGGCTGATCAGGTCTTCAAAGCTTGGGTGTCCTCCTGGGGTAGTCAGACTTTTTAAAAATGTTGTAAAACTGGATGATAACCATGAAGAAACAGCCAAAATTCCAACACCGTCAGGAGACAGGAGGGCAGGAAAGAGGCAGTTCCACCACTAGCACTGCCAGCCTGACACAATTCCACCCAGCATATTATGAGCCATAAATCAGCAATGTATTTATTTTATGGCAGAAACCCATTGGCCGTACGAACCGCGTGCGCAGAAACCACTACTGTCAGAACACACCACCACATTGGACAGTTTGAATATCCAACATCTGATAAACATACACACACCAGACACACCTACTCACTGCACTATATAACACACCCCAACACAACCCACAATCCTTTGCAACTAAATCAATTTACACATACAAAGATAGCAGGCAAATACACTCATATATCACCATTACACCATACCCACTGATACACATCTCACCCTGCACACACAACACAACTGCTCTACCAACATAAAACACACATAATGACCACACACACACACCACAAGCATCCATCACCCACTACGCACCACCCACACCCCATCAATCACCCTACACTGCACCCTTACACATACAGCACCCTCCCACCCACCACACAACCACTACCATGTCCCCACAAAAGCACCCATGGTTCACAGATGACAAGTTGAGGGTCATGGTGGATGAAATCATCAGGGTAGAGCCATGACTGTTTGGAGCACAGGTCCAGCAAACCTCGATAGTCAGGAAAATGTAGTTGTGGCAGAGAAAAATCGACAGGGTCAATTCAGTAGGCAGCCATGCACGCACAGGGGAGGACATCGTGGAGAGCTGGAACGACCTTAGGGGGAAGATGAGTTCCATGGCATCACATCACCAGATCGCAGTGCACAAGACTGGCAGTGGGTCCCCACCTTCTCCCCCACAGTTCACATCTTGGGAGTAGAAGGTCTTGGACATACTGAATCTCAAAGGCCTGACTGGTTTTCCTGGCAAACTTGACTCTGGTAAGTACACACAAATTTCATGTCACACAATTGTCATGTCCTGCATGCTTTCTCACCACCCAAATTCTCCCCAATGTACTGCATGTTGCACTACACATTCCACACATCCACCTAATGCCCATTCTCCTGCATGCCATACCTCCACCCAGCCCAACTGCCCACACAGCTCTTGGCAAAGCCACAGATAGCATTGGCTAATACTATCAGTATGACTCCTTCAATGCACTAGCCCATCTACGTGAATACCTGGAATGTGCACATCACATCACATCTCATGCATCTATGACTATTGGGATTAACTAGATGTTCAAACTGAGGACCACTACGTGACAATGACAGCAATTCAATGGCACAGCACAATGGCAAACAAGGCTACAGCTGTGTGACTAATCCAATTGGCCACTAATCAGGATCCACAACCCAGAAAGTCACCCACCATGGTATGGAATGCAAGATGGCAGACACCATGAACATGCACAACATGCACAGACAGGACTATTAACCTTGCATACTCCCATACCCTCCTTCCACTGGGACACCATGCTGCTATGCCCAGCGATTTTCCACTCACAACTGCCAAGTCTGAAAAGTCCCATAGCTGACAGTGCAGAAAGGTTATGTGAACTTTCAGTCAGTACTTTCCCATACACAAACCCAGAGTAACTAAACCTAAATGACACCAACCTAAATGGTGTATGGTGCACATGTCACAGACCACTATCTATCACCAATGGTATGCTGTGCAGCATCTGTCATTGTCATTCCTGGGATTTATGTCAAATGCAAAAAGAATAGTTGATCAAATTAAACATTCACCCCCAGTCACAGATATGGGTTTAATCCATCAGTTTTTTTTTTGCTCACCATGCCATTCCAGTTTGGACCTAGCCATATGCAAATCAGTCTTGACCCTGTTCCCCATGGGAACAGTCCAGCTCAAACTGCCAGGCCGGGTCCTCCCTGGGTCAGAAACAAGCATTCTAGGACTGATTTCAGGGTATCACCCCTTTTCAGCCAGGCTGGCTTGAATCTAGTGGCATAATGAGCACAGGACTCACGTCTGAGCATACCCTCCCACTTGGGGTGACAAATGCACAAAGAACAGTTGATGGACGGAATATAGACCAAACCAAAATGTACCCCCAGTCACAGATCTCGGTTTAATCCATCAGTTTTTTTGCTCACCATACCATTCCAATTTAGACCCAGCTATATGCAAATCAGTCTTGACCCTGTTCCCCTTGGGAGCAGTCCAGCCTGAACTGCCAGACCAGGTCCTCCCTGGACCAGAAACAAGCATTGTGGGTCCCGTTTCGGGGTATCACCCCTCTTCAGTCAGGCTAGCATGAATCTAGTGTCATAGTGTACATGGGACCCACGTCTAGACATACCCTTCCCACTTGGGGCGACAAAAGCAAAAAGACACTGTATGCATATGATAAAGAGATAACCAAACAGAATATGTGACTGGTTCTCTCACTCCATCCACAGGTACCCCTGCAAGTGCCACCATGGAGAGGATACCAGAGACTGCCAGCCCACCTCAGGATGAAGCTCAGAGTGAGAACAAAACACCTAGATGTCTGGACACTGAGATCTACCTGGCCCATCTGGGACACCTGGTCAGTCTACGACTCTCTACCTCACCCTGCCCACATCTATCCCCCCAACCCTGTGGCTTCTACATCAGAGCCAACCCTTCGCCCCCAAACCTCTGTCCCAAGGACAGATCAAACTATTGTGTGCCCCACTGAACAGGGACCTGAGTCGACCCCTCACACCCCAGACAATGAAGGTCCTGCAAACACTGGCAGTGGGCACACCATGGGGGCACAGACTCATGTGGTCCCAGGCAAATGGAGGCAGGGGGCGTGGGAGGGAAGCTGTGGGCCAGAAGATGGGGCCCCCAAGAGACTCCATTGACTAGGAAACCATCTCCCATGTCCTCGGAGCATACCAACAATTCCAGGACAGGATGGGCCACTTATATTGGCTCATCAATGCATGATATGGGTACAAAATGGCAGCCACCTGTCCTGCAAGAATGGACAGTTGGAAGTGACCTATGTCCACCGGCGTATGTCGTCATGGTGGTAGGCAGCTGCAATGGCTGTGAAACTTGTCATTGGTTAACATTGCTGCCTATGGGAGACTGGGGCCAATGGCGAGGACTGCTAGTGGTGACAGTCCTGTACCTGGCAGCTGTGACTGCCATTTTCTGCTGCATTGCTCACTTGACTCCTGACACTGTTGCTAGCAAGACCTCCATGACCTGAGCTGCTGTGTACTGTCTCTGGGAGCCATCATGCCACGTCCTTCAGGTGATAGGGCCCCAACCTTTACCACAGAAGAGCTGGAGAAGATTGTGGAAGGGGTTCTACCCCTGTATGACCAGCTATATGGGGCACCCGAGGAGCAGGTGAGCCCAGTGCCATGGTCATGTGTGATAATGGTGCGTGTGATGGTGAATGGGGTAAGTGTACAGGTGAGGGAGTATATGCATGCAGAGGGCATGAAGTGAAGGCTTGTGGGCAGAGAGGATGGGTATGTGTGGGCGCTTGGTGAGTAAGGTGTGTATAGGCCACTCCTGTTGGTGTGGTGCCAGTGTACGTAGCTTTCTCCTTTGGTTTGTCTTATCCATGCAGGTAAATGCCCATCAGTAGAAAGGGATCTGGCATGCCATCGCCAAGGAAGTTTAGACCCTGGGGGTCCACAGCCTACAGAGCACCCATTGTCGCAAGTGGTGGGAAAACCTGAGACGCTGGGCATGGAAGACTGTGGAGGCCCAGCCGGGGATGATCTCCCAACGAGGGAGGGGTGCCCGTCGGACCCTGACCCCCCAATGGCTTGCATTTTGGCAGTGGCCTACCCTGAAGTGGATGTGTGTTTAAAGGTAGCACAGCAGCCACAAGGGGGTGAGTACTGACTGTATCCTGGGACTTGACTTGAGTTCGAAGGGATTAGCTGCCTCACTGTAGCTTATGTGACAATGTAGTCAATGCAACATGTATGTAGAGTTGGGGGGAATGGGTAGTAACCACCTGGCCTGAGTATTAGTTGTAGATGTGTTTTGATGATTTGCTGTCAGTGGATATATATCTCCCATATCTAGACATCTCCATGTTGGAGATGGAGATGGTCTAATCATAGTGGCACACGTGTGACTCCATCCTGCCTTTACTATGGATGTGAGCTTGTGTATCACCCTACCCATTGACCTGCTCCATCCATCTGCATTTGGGCATTTGTGCCTCTAAGGTGTCAGTCCATTCCCATCTGTATAGCACACCTGTATATGCAATTGTGTGACTTACCTTTTATCACTGGGAATGTATACATGTTTATGGTATTGACTCCATGTGAGGTAGCCATTACATTTCCACCACAGACTTATGGCTTGATAGTTGTAGCTCCATATATTGGTCATCTGCTATCTATTGGGTATGTGAAGGTTGCTAAAGTAGGGTCATTTGAATTGTACCTTTGATTTGATCTGATTGTAATCATCATGCAATTCTAAGTGCTAGACTTGTGGGGGTGAAACTTTAAACCCAATGGGATAGTACTAGAGGTGGTAAGTGTCTAGGCAGACCTTCTCATTGTGAATATGTAATATAAATGCCATGTTGATGTGTAATGAATGTTGTATTTACTCTCCTGAGGCTGCCTTGTGTAGTAGTGGGATCTGTTGTCAGTGCAGAGGCACTGGTATTGGTCCATGTATGCATAACGCTTACATGTATTTATTGTCTGAGATAGACCTGGACTTAGGTACAGGTATTCACAAATATGGAATGGGTGAGTGGGAGTGGTGTTATCATGTTGTTAAGTCCTACTGGTGAAACTGTATGTCTGCTGTGTGTTTTGTTGTGTTAGACTGTGCTGGTGCTGTGTGTCTCCAGGTCGGTGTGTGTTTTGCACGAGTGTGTTGCATGTGGTGTGTGTCGTATGGATGTGCATGTGTGTAGTGTGGGTGTGCGTGTGTGTATGTAGGGGTGTGAGTGTGTGTGTGTGTGTGTGTGTGGTTACTTGTGTGTCATTGTCACAAACTGTCTCAGATGTGTATGTTATGTATGAGTGTGTACTTTGGGTTTTCCCTACAATGTCAGGTAGGTGTGTATACTCAAGGTTGTTGTCTTCGTCACCATTGCTGGTTCCGGAGTCATTGTGCAAGCAGGAGCAGTGGGAGGACTTCCAGTTCAGGTTCCATGCTGGATCCAGACAGGTATGTGTTCCAGAAGGTGAGTGTTTCCTTTTATAGAGTTGGTTTCGGCCAGGGTTTTCATGATGGTGCGACTGCGGAAGAAACCTTGGCAGTCTGCAGCCTCGTAATATGTCTGGCGGGATCATGGTGTACGCTGGCCTAAGGGTGGCCACCACCATCTGTGATGGCATGACTGCACTGGTGGTACTGGTGGTAGTTTGGATGTCTTCTGTTGGGAAGACCACCACTGTCTTCTCTGCCAGGCCATTGGCGGTATGACTGCCACCACCGACATTTCGGTCCTGGTATCGCCAAACTCGTAATGACCCCATATGTTAGGTCCTGAATCTCAAAACGTATGTATCTAGTTATTTTCAGTAAATAAGTCTTTTTTTTAAATATATAGGCCCGTATTTATACTCCGTTTGCGCCGAATTTGCGTCGTTTTTTTCGACGCAAATTCGACGCTAAACTAACGCCAACTAACGCCATATTTATACTATGGCGTTAGAGGCGTCTAGCGCCAAAGTTCCCGGAATGTGCGTCATTTTTTAGCGTGAACCCCTTCCTTGCGTTAATGATATGCAAGGGAGGCGTTCCCGTCTTAAAAAATGACTCCCAGGCCTTTACGTGGTATTTATACTCCCGGGCAAAAGAGACGCCCGGGAGTGGGCGTGGCTAAAAACGGCGCATTTGCGCCGCTTTTTAACGCCTGGGTCAGGCATGGCGTTAAGGGACAAGTGGGCTAAAAATGAGCCCAGAGTGCCCTCCCCTGCCCCCAGGGACCCCCCCTGCCACCCTTGCCCACCCCAGGAGGACACCCAAGGCTGGAGGGACCCACCCCAGGGACATTCAGGTAAGTTCAGGTAAGTATTTTTTTTTTTTTTTTTAATAATTTTTTTTGGCATAGGGGGGCCTGATTTGTGCCCCCCTACATGCCACTATGCCCAATGACCATGCCCAGGGGACAGAAGTCCCCTGGGCATGGCCATTGGGCAAGGGGGCATGACTCCTATCTTTACAATGATAGGAGTCATGTTGATGGGGGATGGGCGTCGTTAAAAAATGGCGCAAGTCGGGTTAAGACGATTTTTTTGCCTCAACCTGACTTGCCCCATTTTAAGACGCCCTAACGTCATTTTTGCCTAACGCCGGCGCTGCCTGGTCTACGTGGTTTTTTTCCACGCACACCAGGCAGCGCCGGACTGCTTGCGCCGGCTAACGCCACTCCATAAATACGGCGCCCGCATGGCGCTTCAGAATGGCGTTAGACGGCGCAAAATTTTTTGACGCTAAACTGCGTTAGCGCAGTTTAGCGTCAAAAAGTATAAATATGGGCCATAGTGTGGGGGTGGTCCGTGACACAGCAGCAGATGTGTTGGACGCACTAACATTTCCGAGACTATATTAGGCTCTGATAGATAAGGTTCTGAACTTCAATGCACATGTATGCATTTATATTTTGTAATCAAGTATGATGTTTAGATATGTAGTTTGACTTCACCTATGTTCCTGTTCTCCCCCTCCTGTTCTCATATTTCCCTCCCTAATTTCACTGGTTTTAATGTGTTATGTGGGCTTGTTCTTGTATATTTATGCTTACTTTAAATGAAAAAGGGGAGATGTGTGGTGTCCAGGATTATATGTAAAAGAAGGCTGGCATGGTGGATTGTGGAACAGTGGTTTCTTGGAGGTTCTGCGGAGAGTGGTTGGAGATGAAGGAAGCTGGAGGTCTGATGAAGCACTGTTGGAGATCTCTAAATTCAATAAACAATATTTATGAACTTACCAGAGAAGAATCTTCATTACACAGTCCCTCGTAAATGTATTTATAAAATGGTGCACAGTCAAAAGCCCACAACTTATAAAGCTAAGTTTACACTTCAGATGCAACTGCACCGAGATGCCATGAGCAGAAGGCAGACACAGTGCAGAAGGGGCCTGGCAACTTGGTACAGAAGCTTCTTTCAGATCCCCCCTTCTTCAGCTGGACTCCCTGCATGAAGCCAGTGCTGATATTTAATCCTGTGGAATTCATTTGGAACACAGATACCGTCATGCATGGAGAATACCATTTTTATATGCCTTATTTTTCCAATTTCAAGTTTTGATAGTATACACAGTATTACAGTTTGTTCAACTGTAGCAAAATCACAGAACTCCCTCATTTATTGAAAGACATCAGAAGATGGAAACATGATGCCCAACCAACCATGAGGCCATCGAGCGCCCTCAGTTATGAGTTACTGGCCATGCAGACAAACTAGTAAATGCGAAATGCATAGTAGTTCATTACAATTTACAATGATTGTACACAGTACATGTGAAGTTAACAACTGTGTAGGCCCTAAATGTCGCCATTATGTAGGAACTCTGCAGGAATAACATCAATTGCATCAAAAGTGTTCCTGGTAGTTTGTATCCAACTGACTGGATGTCAATTACATCTGAAAGAAGAAAAACTTCAAATGTATGTAGATGATTTATTCAGGACACATCAGGAAGTGGAAATGATGACACCCAATCTAACTGCCTAACAACTCCTGATTCAAATCTCTCAGTTCAGTATTCTAAACATTCTACAGAATCCACCAGCACATCTCTATGAACTGGGAACATCATAGAGATTGCTGAGTTGCAACACAACTCCCCCCTTTAGCAATACCATAAAAGTAAGCATAATGGAATATTTGGTTTAAATTTTTCTACTGCAGATGAGCAATGAGAAAGAACAACGGGAATTTCTACACTATGGGGGTCATTCCTACTTCGGCAGGCGGCGGTCGCCGCCCGCCAAGCGTGAACCGCCGAATGACTGCACCGTGGTCAAAAGAGCGCCGCGGCGGGAAACCGCCGGTTTCCCTTTTCTGACCGCGGCTTTACTGCTGCGGTCAGAATGGCCCCAGAAGCACCGCCAGCCTGTTGGCGGTGCTTCCACGGTCGTTGGCCCTGGCGGTCCATGACCGCCAGGGTCAGAATGACCCCCTATGTATATAAATTCTTAAATAATACACTGAGGCCCATATTTATACATTCTGACACAAAACTTCCCAAATGCAGTTTTGCGACAAAAAGCTTAGCGCTGGCTAGTGCCATTTTCTAGTGCTGTCTGAGCATCATATTTATACCATTATGCAAGACGCCACTAAAAACTGGTTAGAGTAAAAATTTTGGACGTAAACCTTTGCGCCTTGCCATAAGGCAAAATGGCGATAATGCAGCAAAAATGACTCCAACCTGTGTTATGCCACGTAAATTTGTTGCAAAACGGATATGCACCATGTTTAAGCGCATTAGCTTCAACTTCAGATGCTAATGCAGAAAACAGTGCAAATGAGAAGCAAAATGGAACCAGGAAGCCTGGAGAGACCTCAGGGTGACCTCATTCAACCAGGAATCAGCCAGAAGGGCACACACAAGTCCCAGGGGAGGGAGAAGAAAAAGAGAAAGTGTTGTTTTAGTGTAGAGGAGCATGAAATACTTGTGAGAGAGGTGAGGGTATGCACACGTGCCTCGTTAAGGCCAATGAACACATACTGCAGCCAAACGAGGCACACACTCCCCACTGCATGGAGTATAGCAGTGTCTGAGCGACATAGCTGCTGCCATGAGGGAGAGGCCACAACAACTGCCCTCCCAAACTGGCACCAGTGTGATTAAGAACAAGCTGGACTCCATGCACCAGGATGTGGCCTCCCTCAGGGCTGCCTACCACCGGGATGTTGTTGCTGTCCTGAAAAATCAGCAGCTCCTCCTTGCTGCAGTGATGCCATATGTTGTTCTACAAATGGCAGCTGCCGGGAATTGGGATTCCACATCTCCAACCACTGAAGTGTGTGTGGCCCCCTCTATCCACCAACCATCAAGGGCAGAGTGGACACCACACACATCGGAGGATGAAGATGTGGAACAGATCATTTTCACTCGTAAGAATTCCTGGTAGCAACAGCCCGTGCCACCAGGGCAGTGTTCTTCATTGTCCTGTGCTTGAGGTCATTCCAGTGTTAGCACAGTTGGATATGTGTACTCTTCACCCACGCACTGTTGACCTGACTGTCATTGTCTCTCACTTACCAATTGGTAATTCTTGTTGCTCCACTCTTAACAACACTTCACCCAAGCATGCCCCATGACATGTCCCCCAACCCTGGAATTGTGTTGTGCCACGACTGTATGGATTTCACAAATGGGGCACTGACCTGGACATTATAAATATCGCACTACGACACTTGTAAACAAACACCTCCTACACAAAAAGCATGCCTTTGTGTATTGTGATCCATCTACTACGCTTAGTAATTGTGATGTGTGTAACTATGTCATTAGTCACATAGGTGGTCATTCTGAATTGGCGGTAAAAGCTGCTTACCGCCGTGCAGAAGACCGCCACCACACCGCCGCGGCCACGCAATTCTGCCACAGCTACTATGACCCACATCTCGGAATCCCCCAAAATTCAGACACCCACACAAGTCCGCCACACCAAATGTCAGTCACAAACTGGCGACAACAAAACCTCCACCGTCACGCCAAAAGAAATACGCCCACACTATCACGACCCACGAATCCACGTGGCGGTCTTTCAACCGTGGTATTCCATTGGCGGTACACACCGCAGCGTTCAAAATACACACACATATACAAAACACAGACACTTTGGACAATTCCAGATACACACACCTGATACACATACACACACCACTCCCACACACTCAATACAATATAAAACACACACCCACATCACCCACAAACCCTTACGACAACAAATCACGAATGAAAGCCAGAGAGAGACACCACCAGCAACAACACTAGCATCCACAGGTACACAACACCATCACACACATAACTTCCACGCACCTCACACAACACACCACTACATATCTGCACACTTATCACCCCACACACGACCCCACACATCACCCACACCACCCCATGGCACGGCAAAGACACCCCAGGCTCTCAGAGGAGGAGCTCAGGGTCATGGTGGAGGAAATGGTCCGGGTAGAGCCACAGCTATTCGGATCACAGATGCAGCACACCTCCATTGCAAGGAAGATGGAGCTATGGCGAAGAATAGTGGACAGGGTCAACGCAGTTGGACAGCACCCAAGAAATCGGGAGGACATCAGGAAGAGGTGGAACGACCTACGGGGGAAGGTGCGTTCCGTGGTCTCCAGACACCACCTGGCGGTTCAGTGGACTGGCGGCAGACCCCAACCTCCTCCCCCACTACTAACAACATGGTAGGAGCAGGTCTTGGTGATTCTGCATCCTGAGGGCCTCGCAGGAGTAGGTGGAGGAATGGACTCTGGTAAGTCAAAGCTTTACTATTACATCCCCCACCCTACTTGCATGCTTTCACATACCCCCACCTTCGCCCTCACCCCATCACTCCTACTCCTCACAAGTGTCCCAACATCACAAACCACACATCCCAACACCAAGCCCTGTATGCAACACCAAAGCATGGACACCCATCACTAAAGCATGCCCACTGCACATACCCATACACCCCCCTAAACCATCATCACACAAGGTCCCACACAGGAATGCTAGCACTGGGGTACACGGTCACCCACCCATTGCACACCTTGACACACACAGATGCCATAATCATGCCTTTATACCCCTGCAGGACCCCTACCCAACGTCACCGGACAGGAGGGTCCACACGTGTCCTCACCACCAACAGAAGAGGCCCACAGTGATGACAGCACCTATGTCCAACTGGATCTATATGACCAGCCCTGCCCATCGTGGACCTCGGGACTGTCGGTTTCCCACACCCAGTCACAGGCCACTACAGAGCTTCACCCCTCAGGAAACACTAGCACAGCACTCACCCAGCGGGCCCATACCTCCGTCCCCAGGACACGTCAATCAGAAGTGTGTCCACCACTACAGGGAACCCAGGCTAACCCCCCACCCCAACAACAACAGGGACCTGGGGGCAGTGGTAGTGGGCACACGGTCCAGGGGGCGGAGGCCCAGGAACACAGGGGAACTGGGAGGGCTCCTGTGCAACAGGGAGTGGACAGGCCCAGGGAACCCACTCTCCACGAGGCACTCTCCTCCATCATGGGAGCCTACCACCACTCCCAGGAGACGATGGCAACGGCACTGGCTAAGTTTCAGGAGACCCAGCGCCTGCAGGAGGAACAGTATATGGGCTTCAGGGAGGAATTCAGAACCATCAGTTCCACCCTAGGCACCATCGTAGGTGTGCTGAAGGAAGTACTCAACACCAGGAGGGACACTGTGGCACAACAAGGGGCCCCTGACACTAGCCTGGACGATGAACTGCCCACCACCTCCGCCGGCGCTAGTGGACAGGAGGCACCGCCACAGGACCACCACACCAACACTCCACCCCCTGCAGAGGGAGAACCACCTCGCAAACGGTCCCTGAGATCCAGGAACAAGACAGAGAACGATGCCAAGACCCCCGCCAAGAAATGAGACCACCCTGATTGTCATCCTACTGTCCCACTTTGTCACCCTGTCCATACTTAAACTGCCCCAGCTCCAATTCCTATGCCCATTTGGGCAATGCACCTGTGAGACTAATAGACTGGACTCTGCCATGGACATTCCTCCGCCATCACCCCACACCATTTTGCTACCCCCTCAGATTTTGAGCACTATAATAAACACCCTTAAAGCACAAAACAATCTGGAGTCAGTCTGTGATTTCGGAATACTGTATTAGTAATAACTGTGGCAAAAAGCTCTTTCATTTGTAATGTCAACATACCTATGTCACACAGCTCTAGTCCATGAGGAATCAAAGCAGATGTCACACAGTGGGAACCACATCTGTGAAATCGTAAGGGAAAGTGACAACTCAGTGACCATACACTGGGTGAATAAGACAGACAGTAGAGAGGCAGTACTGTTTAAGTACATGCAGTAGGCAGGTTTGTATCCTTACCTGTGTTTCACTGGAAATATTGCTGGATCACTGAGTCCCTGTTGTCCATGTCTTCTTCCTCTGTTTCCTCGTCTTCACTGTCCACAGGCTCCACAGTTGCAACAACACTGCCATCTGGACCATCCTCCTGCAGAAAGGGCACCTGTCATCACAAAGCCAAGTTGTGAAGCATACAGCAGGCCACGATGATCTGGCACACCTTCTTTGGTGAGTAGAATAGGGATCCACCTGTCATATGGAGGCACCTGAACCTCGCCTCCAGGAGGCCGAAGGTCCGCTCGATCACCCTCCTAGTTCGCCCATGGGCCTCATTGTAGCATTCCTCTGCCCTTGTCCTGGGATTCCTCACTGTGGTCAGTAGCCATGACAGGTTGGGTTAAACAGAGTCACCTGCAAATGGCGAGGGACAACTGTTAGACACACACTAACCTGGAAGGATATCCCCAGACCCAGACAACCATTCCCACTGACTTGTTTCCAGGTGCTCACCTAATAGCCACACACGGTGCCTCTGGAGTTGACCTATCACATAAGGGATGCTGCTATTCCGCAGGATGTAAGCGTCATGCACTGAGCCAGGGAACATGGCATTCACATGGGAGATGTACTGGTCTGCCAAACATACCATCTGTACATTCATCGAATGATAACTCTTCCGGTTTCTGTACACCTGTTCACTCTTGTGGGGGGGGGGCAAAGCCATATGGGTCCCATCAATGCCACCTATGATGTTGGGGATATGTCCCAGGGCAATGAAATCACCTTTCACTGTAGGCAAATCCTCCACCTAAGGGAAAACGATGTAGCTTCGCATGTGTTTCAGCAGGGCAGCAACACTCTGGACAACACGTTGGAAAACATAGGCTGGGACATCCCTGATGCTATGGCCACTGTTGTTTGAAAGGAACCACTTGCAAGGAAATGGAGCACTGACAGCACCTGCACTTGAGGGGGGATTCCTGTGGGATGGGGTATAGCTGACATCAGGTCTGGCTCCAACTGGGTACACAGTTCCTGGATTGTGGCACGGTCAAGCCTGAATGTGATTATAACATGTCTTTCCTCCATTGTTGACAGGTCCACCAACGGTCTGTACACCGGAGGATGCCGCCATCTCCTCACATGTCCCAGCAGACTGTGCCTATGAAGGACAACAGCAAGCACAGAGTCAAACAACTCAGAGGTATGTACCCACAGCTTACACAGAACACCATTCATACTCAAAAAGTGGCCTGTATGTGTGTTGAATCTAGGCCTAGGTATGTGTGACGCAGTTGAAAATGAAGCCATGTGGGCCCCTGAAATGGCGGCTGCCTGACCTCTAAAGTGGGACAATGGGATGTGAGGTAACTGCGCTGGCGTTGTACAGCGTCGTGGTAGGCGGTCGAAGACAGCGGCGCAATGCTGCATTGGTTAATATTGGACCCTATGGGTCCTAGGAGCCAATGACGATGTACGCCGGCGGTGATGGTACGCACCGCCGCGGACATGACCCCCATTTTCTATCTGTTTAATCACTCGATACCTGATCTTCGACAGGAGAGGACCTACACTGCAAGTGCTGCTGTGACCTCGGTCTGGAAGAGACAATGGCTCGAGTGTCTGTGGAAAGGGCCCCTGCCTTCACATCGGACGAGTTGGAGAAACTCGTGGATGGGTCCTCCCCCAGTACACGCTACTCTACGGTCCTCCAGACAAACAGGTAAGTACACTGGGAGCATGATGTATGGAATATGCCTGTGTGGAGAGGGGTGGATGTAAGAAGGAAGGGGGGAGAGTGCGGCGTGCATGAAACGACGGTGAGTGCATGTGCCACAAGGCAAGGGTAGGGATGGGGGCCAATCACTTTGACGGTGCAGTTGGTAATAACTTTCTCTTTCCCCTGTACCAATCATGTAGGTCAGCGCCCACCAGAAAAAACATATTTGGCGTGCCTTCGTCAAGGACGTCCGGACCCTGGGGGTCTACCACAGACGGAGCACCCACTGCCGGAAAAGATGGGAGGACATTCGCCGCTGGAGCAAGAAGACGGCAGAGGCTCAGCTGGGGAGGCCTCATAACGTGGGAGGGGTGCCTGTCGCACCATGACCCCCCTGATGTTCAGGATCCTGGCGGTGGCGTACCCAGAGTTGGATGGGCGCTTGAGGGCATCACAGCAGCCACAAGGGGGTGAGTACACTCGCATTCTGCTGACTTTGCGCGCAGTGGAGGGGTCTGCATGGGAAGGTGGGCTGTGGGTTTCCCTAAGCTAGTGCGAGTTCCGTAGGCAAGGTCCCTCCATAAGGCAGGCCATGTGGCACCCCACCCCACCTCTGTAGAGTGACAACTACACCTAGTCATGCCCCTGTGTCATCTATGTGTGCAGATGTCGTCCATAGCCTTGTAGGCCATTTCCCAGGAATTGAACAGTGGAGCCCAAGAGTGTGGCGTAGTGCAGGGGGCTTCTGTGTCTGTCGTGTCCGCCAACGGTAGCGGTAATGCATGCACTCAACATGTCTTTCTTCTGTCGTCCACCCCTTTTTGTGGTCTCCCTGTTCTTGTGTGCATTAGCATCATCAGGCGGAGGAGCAGTGGCACCGGAGCACCAGGGGGCTGCATCCCACATGGCCATTGAGGGCCACACTACGGAATCGGACTTCACCAGTCGAGGGGAGCTCCACGGCGGGGACAGGAGGTGAGACCAGTGACACGGACTCGTCCTCTGATGGGAGCTCCCTTGTGGTGGTGGCAACATCTGTGCCACCCCCATCTACAGGTACAACCGCCACCCCCCTTTCCAACACCGCCCTCCCAGCAGCCCCTCAGCCTTCGCCCCGTGCCCGCTCACCCAGGAGGGTGGGCATCACCTTCGCCCAAGGCACCTCAGGCCCTGCCCCAGTCACCCCTGCTGCCCTCAGTGAGGAGGCCATTGACCTCCTCAGGTCCCTCACTGCTGGGCAGTCTACCGTTTTGAATGCCATCCAGGGTGTAGAAAGGCAGTTGCAAGAAACAAATGCATTCCTGGAGGGCATTCATTCTGGTCAGGCGGCCCTTCAGCAAGCTTTTCAGACTCTGGCCTCAGCACCGATTGCAGCTATTGTCCCTGTGTCTAGCCTCCCCCCTCCAACTTCCTCCACCCCGACCCAATCCCCTGTACCTCAGCCTATCCCAAGCACACCTACAGACCAGCATGCACTCACGTCAACACACAGGGGAAGCTCAGGCAGACATAAGCACCACACATCCCACAGGCACTCATGCAAGCATCACAAACACATGCAGACATACCAACATCCACTGCCTCCACTGTGTCCCCCTCCTCCTCATCTCCCTCCTCCTCCCAGTCTCGTCTACACTCACACCTGCATGCACTACCTCTACAGCCACTACGTCCCTCTCCAGCACACCCACCACCACACCCCGCTCACGTGCAGTCACCACCCCCACTACCATTCACAAGTCCCCTGTGTCCTCTCCCAGTGTGTCTGTGACGCCCCCTCCCAAGATACGCAAACGCAGGCACACACCCACCCAACAGCCATCCACCTCAGGGCAGCCTCCAGCGCATGCACCTTCACCCAAAGTCAGCAAACGAACACCTCCTACAACCACAACCTCTTCCTCCACTCCCAAACCCCCTCCAGCTACCCATCCCAGTGTGTCAAAAAAACTTTTCCTGTCCAACCTTGACCTCTTTCCCACACCTCCTCCACCCCGTCCTTCTCCTAGGTCCCGAACTAGCACCTCAGCCACAGCATCTCCGGGACCAGTGGTGCCTGTAGTCACTGGAATCTGGAGTGCACCGGCCACCAGGGCAGCCAGTGTGGCACGGAGTCACAGCACAGTCAGTCCCCCACCTGTGAAGCATCAGAAGTTGGCCAGTGCCCAGCGGGAGAGGGGGAAGATTCCAGCCACCAAAGCCGCTCCCAGGGGTCACGGTGGGAGTGTGGAGTCAGCTGTGACACCTTCCAAGGTGGGGAAGGGCCACAAGAAACCCTGCAAGTCTGGGAAGAGCAGCACGGCGGAGAAGACCGCCATCATCCCCGCTGCCCAGGAGGCCACCGCCAGCACCAGCCCAGCTGCCCAGGACAGGACCACCAGCACAAGCCCAGCTGCCCAGGACAGGACCGCCAGCACCAGCCCAACGGCCCAGGAGGCCACCGGCAGCACCAGCCCAGCTGCCCAGCTGCCCAGGAGGCCACCGCCAGCACCAGCCCAGCTGCCCAGGAGGCCACCACCAGCACCAGCCCCACTGGGCCTTGAAGGACCGCCAGCAAAAGCCCCGCTTGGCCATGAAGGACTGCCAGCAAAAGCCCCACTGGGCCATGAAGGACTGCCAGCAAAAGCCCCGCTGGGCCATGAAGGACCGCCAGCAGCTGAGTCCCTGCAATGGAGACCGCCGCCTCAAGCACCGCTGAACAGGGCAACGGCACCACCTCAAGCACTACTGAACAGGGCACTGTCGTCTCAAGCACCGCTGAAAAGGGCACGCTGTGTCAAGCACCGCTGAACAGGGCACCGCCGTCTCAAGCACCGCTGAACAGGGCACCGCTGTCTCAAGCACCGCTGAACAGTGTACCGCTGTCTCAAGAACCGCTGAACAGGTCACCACCGTCTCAAGCACTGCTGGCCTATGAGCGCCAAGGGCACTGACACTACTGAGTCTGTCACGGGGAGAATGAAGAACTCTGGGCACAAGGCCCCCCCAGAACCAGTGGAGAATCACATCCACTACCTCTGTCCTTGGCAGGATGAAGCACTCTGGGCACAATGCCCCTCAAGAACCAGTGGAGAAAGGCATCCACTACCTCTGTACTTAGCAGGATGAAGCACTCTGGGCACAAGGCCCCCTCCAGAACCAGTAGAGAATCACATCCACTACCTCTGTCCTTAGCAGGATGAAGCACTCTGGGCACAAGGCCCCCTCCAGAACCAGTGGAGAATCACATCCACTACCTCTGTCCTTGGCAGGATAAAGCACTCTGGGCACAATGCCCCCTCCAGAACCAGCGGAGAAAGGCATCCTCTACCTCTGTCCTTAGCAGGATGAAGCACTCTGGGCACAATGCCCCCCCAGAACCAGTGGAGAATCACATCCACTACCTCTGTCCTTAGCAGGATGAAGCACTCTGGACACAAGGCCCCCTCCAGAACCAGTAGAGAATCACATCCACTACCTCTGTCCTTGGCAGGATGAAGCACTCTGGGCACAAGACCCCCTCCAGAACCAGTGGAGAAAGGCATCCACTACCTCTGTCCTTAGCAGGATGAAGCACTCTGGGCACCAGGCCCCCTCCAGAACCAGTGGAGAATCACATCCACTACCTCTGTCCTTGTCAGGATGAAGCACTCTGGGCACAAGGCCCCCTCCAGAACCAGTGGAGAATACCTCTGTCCTTGGCAGGATGAAGCACTCTGGGCACAGGCCCCCCTCCAGAACCAGTGGAGAATCACATCCACTACCTCTGTCCTTAGCAGGATGAATCACTCTGGGCACAAGGCCCCCTCCAGAACCAGTGGAGAATCACATCCACTACCTCTGTCCTTGGCAGGATGAAGCACTCTGGGCACAATGCCCCCTCCAGAACCAGTGGAGAATCACATCCACTACCTCTGTCCTTAGCAGGATGAAACACTCTGGGCACAAGGCCCCCTCCAGAACCAGTGGAGAATCACATCCACTACCTCTGTCCTTGGCAGGATGAAGCACTCAGTGCACAAGGCCCCCTCCAGAACCAGTGGAGAAAGCCATCCACTACCTCTGTCCTTAGCAGGATGAAGCACTCTGGGCACCATGCCCCCTCCAGAACCAGTGGAGACTGTTATCCACTTGAGAGACTTTGGCTTTGCACTCCCCAAGATGGAACAGTGGGCAACCCACCCACTGTAGAGACTTGAGAGACTGGATTTGCACTCCCCAGGATGGAACAGTGGGTAACCCACCCACTGTAGAGACTTGGGAGAGTGTGGCTTTGCACTCGCCAGGATGGAACAGTGGGCAAACCACCCACTGTAGAGACTTGAGAGTCTGTGGCTTTGCACTCCCCAGGATGGAATATTGGGCAAACCACCCACTGTAGAGACTTGAGAGACTGTGGCTTTGCACTCCCCAGGATGGAACAGTGAGCAACCCACCCACTGTAGAGACTTGAGAGACTGTGGCTTTGAACTCCCCAGGATAATGCAGTGGGCATCCCATCCACTGTAGAGACTTGAGAGATTGTGGCTTTGCACTCCCCAGGATGGAACAGTGGGCAAGCCACCCACTGTATAGACTTGAGAGACTGTGGCTTTGCACTCCCCAGGATAATGCAGTGGGCAACCCACCCACTGTAGAGACTTGAGAGACTGTGGCTTTGCACTCCCCAGGATGGAACAGTGGGCAAGCCACCCACTGTATAGACTTGAGAGACTGTGGCTTTGCACTCCCCGGGATAATGCAGTGGACAACCCACCCACTGTAGAGACTTGAGAGACTGTGGCTTTGCACTCCCCAGGATAATGCAGTGGGCAACCCACCCACTGTAGAGACTTGAGAGACTGTGGCTTTGCACTCCCCAGGATGCAACAGTGGGCAAGCCACCCACTGTATAGACTTGAGAGACTGTGGCTTTGCACTCCCCAGAATAATGCAGTGGGCAATCCACCCACTGTAGAGACTTTAAAGACTGTGGCTTTGTACTCCCCAGGATGTAACAGTGGGCATGTGACCCCCTCGTGGATTTGGAGTTGTGCACTCAACCGGCTGAGGTGCCCCCCCTTTCCCTCCCCCTGAGGTGCCTGTTTAGTTGCTCTCTGATGCCACTGCAGTGTTCTTTCCGTCATGGTCGGGGATCTTGTGTGGGCCTTGCCCATGCCGTGTGGGCCCAGTGTTCCACTGACTTAATTGGAGCACTACCTGGACTACTATGCTTGGTATATATTTTGTAAATGGTGTATATATATATTTCTGCCTACTTGATTTTAATATATTACAGTGGTTACACTCATTTTCTATTGTCTTTGCATTCTTCCGGGGGGGGGTCGGGGGGGTGTAACTGTGATGTATTAATATGCATTAGTGTGTGTGTTGTAGTGGGTGGGGGTGTTGCGTGTTGCGTGTGTGTGTCCCTGTTTTTTGCCTCCCCCCTCCCCTGTGTCGTAGGTGCAGTACTCACCGTGGTCTTTGCCGCCGGCATTCGCGCTCCTGGTAGAGGAGCAAGAAGACCATCGCAGGTAGAATTTGGAGTTCCGGGTCCAGTGTGTCCTCGTTCCTCGTGGGGTGTGTAGAGGTGAGCGTTTTCCCTTCGGATTTGCTGTTTCCGCCGTGTTTTTATCCGTGGTGAATCCGCCCCGGAAAAGGTGGCGGATTGGCCTGTCATAATAGTGTGGGGGTACATTGTCTCCCGTCTGTCTGTTGGCGGTGACCACCGCACTGTTTGTTTGTACCGCCGTGGCGATCGGAGTGTTAAAGTGGCTGTCTTTGTTGGCGGTTTCCGCCACGGTCGTAATTGCTAATTTTTTACCACGGCCTGTTGGCAGTCTTACCGCCGCTTTAACACCGTCCGCCAGGGTTGTAAAGACCACCATAGTGTCAGTAGAAGACTGTGGAGGCACATACCTACACACAAGGTCCCAACATGACAAATGATAATGTTGGTCTCATCCCCAACAAGCAATTCACTGAGTATGTCATAAATGAGGAACATATGAATGCTTCAAGCACTACATATGGCAGGAATGGTTTTAAAACAGTTGCAGGGCAATATTGTCAGCTGGGAGTGCCAGTAGAACACATTGGTGTGATACAGAGGTACCTAACCTCATTAGTGATTGCCACTGGTCAGTTTTGCAGGATAGAGTTCAAATTTAGGCTGTTGTCAGATGTGCCACAGTTCCCAACATTCCTACACAGGTCCCCAACATTGACAGCTGAAGTACCACACCTACCTGTCCACTACAAAGTAAGCATAGTCACACTGAGTGGTCGGTACACTTGAAGGCAGATACATGGACAAATAGGTGTGGTGTTGCTGCCAATGTGACAGTTCAGTTGTCAATTGGCGATGCACATGTCAAGAGAGGTATTCGGAGGCAGGACGGAATCCCTAGGCCAAAACACAATTTGCACTGTGCACTCATGGGAAAACCCTGAGACACAAGCATATAACCCAAAGTATATAGGAGTATGCAAAATGTTTTATTAAGATTTTAACTAAACTAAAAACATTAATAAATCCTACCCTCTCCTAAACTAACCTATTCTAACTATACTTATCCAATAACTAAAGCTAACTACCCTATGCTAAACGTAACTAATACGTTTATCACCACACTCTAAACATTGCCCACCCCTACCCCCTTTAAGTTACAAGACACATGCAGGACAACATATCATAATACTACACATATACTAACTAATTCTAGACAAATATTTATTTTTTTGTATTTTTTGTATTTATTTTACATGTTTTATTGTAGAAAACACATAGATACCCCAAAAAGACCACCCACCCACCAATTAACACATAATAAGTAAAAAATCCACCACCAAATCCACTTATTATCTACATACCTACACTAACCTAACACTAACCCCCTAAAGCCCACAATAAAACATAATTGAAAACTTGAAGGTAAGGACAGAACTTGAAGGTGGCAGTTCACAGATGACACAAAGTTTGGCCTTCTTTAGTTTTTTTTTAATGTATTTTAATCTCGTGGTGTTAGCAGCCACCTCTTTCTCCAAGCTATCCAAATGTTTTAGTACGAGGAATACGTCTCTCTGCAGATCCTGCAGCAATTGTGTGTCCATGGCAGCAGGTGGTGTGGGCTGTTGCACTGATGTTAATGCAGTTGCAGCCCATGTTGTGGTTGTGGTTCAAGCTGTACCCCCCCCCCACACTGCTGAAGAGCTAGGTGTCTGCTGTGCCTTCTTAGCCAGTGTGGGGACCCCTTGTGGGAATGCCCGCTATTCTCCTGTTGCCCTCTCTGCACGGTAGGGGCAAGCCATTCCTCTGAACCCTGACTCCACTGCCAGGATATGGCGGTACATCAATGCCCTCTTCTTAAATTCACACAGCTCATCACTGGTCATGTTGGCAACTGTTAAATGGAAACAGGCAACCATCAGTGTCAGCATAGTGTGGTGTCTGTTTAGATTAGCAGTTTACTCTGCTAAATTTAAATACCCATGCACTCCAACTCACATTCCAGAAAAGACAATGGCTCTGATAAATGCAACGACAATGCTGGCTTAGCATCATATTTTTGACACTAAGGCGATGCAAACTGAGAAAATTAACCAAACATTTGGAAGTGGGCATCGCTTTTGCTTAAAAAAAAAAAAGAATGCAAAGGCAGCGCTAACTTTAGACCAATCAGGCCCACGCTTTTTCATCATCTGTGTCTAACTGTATATCACCAGTAGCCTGGAAATGTCTTTGGGAGGATGGGATATTGTTGGTAACCATAAGGGGTCAGAGCTTATAGGTATACATACAAGCCTGATCAATATGACCGTCACCTACACTTTGAGCATCACATCTACCTACACATGTGGTATTCCTCTCCCCCTGAGCCTAAGGGTGGATGTCCATGCAATCTACCATCTCAACTGCCCTGAACATCCACCATGGCCTGCCCACTCATACCTGGAGTCAAGGAGTGGACCATATGTTAGGAGGACTGACAACTAGGAAGCTGGTATCCAAAGGTCTATCACATCTACATTCATGTGTCCAGGTGTAGACTGCCATTAATACCATATTTGCCACTACTGTTCCTTTCACACCCATTGCCATGGCAGCACACATTTGCCATTGACCTGCATGCAAGCCAATTACATTCCACATAAGTGTAACATATATGGAGTGCAAAAGACGGAGTGCTATGCTGGGGGACAATTGCCAGCCCAGTCCTCCATCTTTATGACATTACCATAATGCACCAAATTGGGTTCAATATGGTGCATCCCTGTGTTGTGAGAATGATGGAGTGTGCCACTGCCAATATTCACACAGCCTTGCACTCTGTCATTCTTAGCCACATATGGCCCTACATGTGGCTTGTTACCTTGTGTGCATGATGCTGGTCATCGTTCACCACGAGCCTCACAAGATATGACCCTCTGGTGGTGCAGGGAGGTCCTTCAAATGGGCCATAATGTCACCATCCAACCTACTTTGATATCTGATCATTGGACAGCTTATTACATACAGCATTGTATTCAACACACATGGCTCACTCACACAAAACCCTGGATTACTTCACAGGACACATATTATTACACTTACTGGATACATCTGGTTCCTCAAATCGCACCACTTTACCAATCGTGTTGGAGGCAGGTGCACCTGTAAGACATGAATGGTAAACCATGCTTAGTGTCAAATCATAGTCACTGCGGTATCCATTGATATCTGATCATTGGACTGCTTATACATACAGCATTGTATTCCACACACATGGCTCACTCACACAAAACCCTGGATTACTTCACAGGACACATATTATCACACTTACTGGATACATCTGGGTCCTCAAATCGCACCACTTCACCATTCGTGTAGGGGGCAGGTCCACCTGTAAGACATGAATGGTAAACCATGCTTAGTGTCAAATCATAGTCACTGCGAGTGGACAACAAATTTAATTGTGAAGTAGTTGAGAGGAGTGAGCTAGTTATCCTAGTGGAAAACAGTGCAACACACACACCACTACAATCACACAATGACACAGACACAGACACCCTGCAACATCCATATGTGGGCCAGGTATAGAAGACAAAACAACAAAGTATAAGGGGGAGTTGTGTAGAAAAACATGACGCTACCCTGGCGTTTTGCAAGACTAATATCTCAGGCACTCAAGCTTGTCCTACAAGGCACCAAGAGGAACTTTGTGATAGAAATGCTGCTCAATTCTAAGTCTGCAATGATCCTGCATTGATTAATCCATGACCGATGTGGCAAAGTTGTCTAATGGTATCAAATGCCACATATTCATTGCCCCCTAAGGCGTGTACACCCCCTTTACTTACATAATGGCTGGGGCATGGGACATGTGCGTGAAAAGTTGACAAAGTTGGCCTATTTATGCATTGCACCACTTTGTTGAAACAATCAAGGGAAAATATTTTAGGCTGACGGTGCCTTGTTGTTTTCTACATGACACTATGCTGGGGCACAGGTGATGCTATGGGCTCTGAAATGCGTGCCTTTGTGATAGTTGTGCAGGACTGATCAGATATCTGACCTGCATTGGAATCATTGTTGGACATGTGAACTCCAGGCCTAGACTGGCGCAAATACACTTCATTCTGGTTGCATACAACCTGTTCACAAGCATTGCATGCAGCACTCCAACTCATCTGCTACTGTCATTCAAGAACAGTGAACAGTCAATAGTATGCAAATGGGAGACTCACCAACAGGTCTGCCGATCTCAGTCCCAAGGTGATCGAACAGATCCTGCTCCCTGGCCACCAGATCTGCCCAGCGATGCTTTAGCTTGTGCTAGTTCATGCCAATCCTGTATATTCACTTAAGGTGGTGGAGCACCTTGCCCCATTGCAGCCGCTTGGCCTCAGTCCGGTATCCGAGGTGGGAAAGACCCCCAATCAGTGACAGGGAAGGGATTCCCTGTCACTGATATTGCCTACCGCCATGGTTTTCATGGCAGTAAGGAAGCCACGAAAACCAAGGCAGTAGGTGGGGTCATAATCCTGCAGGCGGTACAGTGATGGCCGCTGGGCTGGAGATTGATATCTCCAGTCCGACCACTGTTACCGCTGTGGCGGTCGGTGTGGTACATTGACGGTTTGGCTTCAGCCTGCCAGTTGGCAGTACTTTCCACCATATTACCTCCGACCACCAGGGTCGTAATGAGGGCCATGCTGTTTTCATGGCCAATTGGCTCTACCTGTGTGTGCAGCAGTATGCAGCATGCATAGGTGGCACATTCATGTGAGGTCAAATCACAGTCTATTTCCTTATTATAACCTGAAAACAGCACCCCTGGGATGGTGTTTGATGTTAGCACTGTCCCAGGTTTTAGGTGACACCTACATCCGAGTCAGCGTCATCATGCTATTTATCTTGTGGTGACTCACCTATGGCAACATACGTTGCACGCCCCTTCCCCGCAAAGTGCAGCGTGTGAGGGGGACCTATTTCCAATGTGGCTTCATGTCACAAAGGAGTGGTCATCCGCCAACTTGTACATACAGTGCAGGCCATGACAATGGCACTAGGGGCTCTTACATATGTCCCTTAGTGACCTTGAGTGGCAGCTGATGTTTGTGGCAGCCATCAGGTGTCCAAGGGTGTGTTACCCATTGTTTCTGGATAATCTACATTACTACCAGTGTCTCGCCTTTCTTCCAATACATGAATCATAATTTATACTGTCAACACATGCACAGTGCAGGCTATTGTTTGGGGCTTAGCTACTTTGCAAATGTGTCTCTTAGCACGGTGCATGTAAGGTTAGTGATGTCTTAAATACTGTTATATGGTCCAACTATAGCATCCATGATCTGCACTGTATAACAGTGACTCTGCCCCATGGTGGGGAATTAATTGTTTATCATACAGACATCATGGTGTTTTAGGTCAGTAAGTGGTGCATGTGAGGTGGCATTACTGTTGGTGTGGGGTCACTTCTCACAAATCTGGCACATAGGGGGTCATTCTGACCACGGTCGGCGGGAGCACCGCCGACAGGCCGGCGGTGCCCCGCAGGGCATTCTGACCGCGGCGGTTCGGCCGCGGTCAGAAGAGGCAAACCGGCGGTCTCCCGCCGGTTTACCGCTGCCCTTAGAATCCCCCATGGCGGCGCAGCTTGCTGCGCCACCATGGGGGATTCTGACACCCCCTACCGCCATCCTGTTCCTGCCGGTTCGCCCGCCAGGAACAGGATGGCGGTAGGGGGTGCCGCGGGGCCCCTGGGGGCCCCTGCCGTGCCCATGCCAATGGCATGGGCACGGCAGGGGCCCCCGTAAGAGGGCCCCGAAAAGTATTTCAGTGTCTGCTAAGCAGACACTGAAATACGCGACGGGTGCAACTGCACCCGTCGCACCCCTGCAACTACGCCGGCTCATTTCTGAGCCGGCGTCCTCGTTGCAGGGGCATTTCCTCTGGGCCGGCGGGCGCTCTTTTGGAGAGCGCCCGCCGGCCCAGAGGAAATGTCTGAATGGCCGCCGCGGTCTTTTGACCGCGGTGCGGTCATTCAGCGGCGGTACCCTGGCGGACGGCCTCCGCCGTCCGCCAGGGTCAGAATGAGGCCCATAGTATGTGATGCCCATTATATTCTATTCCTACGTTTGTGACCCAATGCATCAGGCAGATGTATATGCGCACTACAGGTAAGTCAGGTATGTGTTGATGAGATGTTGTTGGTATTGGAACCAGTTGTCTGGCATTGGATGTTTGTTCTGGCAGAAACTTGCACGTCATGAATTAAGGGATCTGTGCCTATGCGTGACTTTCGTAACATGAGCATGGTGTATGCCATTGACATTGATGTGCTATTCTTTGTTTGGTGTAATCTGTGTGTGAAGTGTATGTAGTGGCAAGCTGTAGTGGTTTGTAGACATCTTCTGTTAGCAAAGGGTACATATCTCCACCTGTCCTTCACGTGGTGTGCCTATCAGGCTGTGGGTGTATTATGTACACGTGGATGTATGTGTTTGTGCTGTGCAATGATTGTGCTGTACTACAGCATGATGCGTATGTATTGTTACCTGCACATCGGTGTAAACCTGGCCATGTGTTTTTGGAGTGGTGTATGTCTTGTGTGTCCTACATGTTTGGTCTGTTGTGTGTATATTGCTAGGATTGTTGACTTACCCACAAGTAGGCCATTGCCATATTGGCCATCCTGGAATTGTTCATTGCTTCTTCTGTGCCTGAATATGGAGGCGTCATGGATGCTACCAGGATACTTTGCTAAAATGTTTGTAAATAGTCCATGGTGGTCCACTATGGCCTGCACATTTATGCAATGTGTATGCTTCCTATTTTGGTATAAATGTTCTGTTGCTGCAGGAGGGACAAGTCGGACATGGGTGCAGTCCTTGCACCCAGTACATGTGGGAAGCCAGCAAATTCGTAAAATTCCAAATCCCTGTTCTATCTCCTGCTGCATTTGCTGGGTGATGGGTAAGCAGATGTGGCGGGGTGTCAGAGAAATGACTGCACCTAACACCTTTGGCAGGAAAGCTGAGAAAGTGAGTGGCCCACACACGCAACCAGTGCACCCATTGTCTGGAATGAGCCACTTGCCAGCATATGCAAGACAGCTAGCAGCTTAGTGACAGGTGGTATATTGTGTGGTGTCTGCAGGCTGGCTGGCTGTGGTCTGTGGATCAATATGGTCCAACAGGCGTAGTATGGCTTGCCAGTTTAGTCGGTATGTCCTAATGAGGTCATGTTCCTTGAGGCCAAGGAGTGTTGTCGTGTTCCTGAATATCCTCTTCTGCCTTCTGCGTTGCCTTTGTGGGTGTCTTTGTGGTGGTTGTGGTTGCTGCAGTAGTAGTGGTGGTTGCTGTTGTGGTTGTTGTCCTCTGCGTCATCTCCTGAGCAGGACCAGTAGCACTTCCATCTTGTCCTGTGGTTTGTCAATATTGCTTCTGTGTATTCTCCTTAAGTAGTGGTGTGTGGGCCTCATTTTAATGCCTGGTCTGACCCAGGTGTTAAAATCTGATGCAAATCAGGGTTAGAGTGATTTTTTGGGTTCTCCTCCCACCCGTGCTCTATTTTTGTATGGGTGGATAAATATGGCACTAGGGACTTTAAGTCATTTTTTGGATGGGAACGCAGGCATCCAAAAAATGACGTTAACTCTAATATTTTGAGGCTAGACGGGTCTAGCGTCAAAGTATAAATATGGAGTTAACTTTGCGCTGAATTAGCGTAAAAAAAATTACGCTAATTCAGTGCAAACAGAGTATAAATATGCCCCTCAAATTCTTTTTGACATTTAAAGGGATGCATTTCAATTTGCATTTAAATAGAACACATCTGTCCGTAAGCTCACCCAGTATGTCTTTGAAAACCTCTGTGAGAAAATGTACATATTCTCTTGAATAAAGACACCAGAAAGTAACTTTCGAGCCAACACTATGGGGGTTATTCCAACTTTGGAGGAGGTGTTAATCTGTCCCAAAAGTGACGGAAAAGTGACGGATTTACCACCAGCCGTATTACGAGTCCATTATATCCTATGGAACTTGCTTTGTGATATTTCATGTTGGGCATTTTTGCTCAATAAGCATGATCAGACTTCAAGTAAGTGCACTAGCAGTTTTTATTCTGTGTCAGGACCGGAGGCTCCGATTAGGCTATCTCTTTCTTTCCTGATCCAAAATGGCAGCCAATCAAATACAAGTAAACAAAAAACTATACATCCCTTGATGCCTCACATAACATCACATGGCCCAATCACTAAGCATGACCTTTGTCCATAAGACTCTTGACCCACGACGTCACTTCCTCTTTCTTTGCTGCTTCGCAGCAGATAAGTAATCTCAAATTTTATCTCCGTTGTTACATGTGTTTAATTGCATTATATTGGAAGTGTTTAGTTGTTTTCAAGTGTCGCGATTCAGTGCGCTTTTACTGTTTATTTAAACGCGCCTTGTGCTGCGCTTGTGTTTGATCGGCTTTGCTGATTTTTGCTTGCCCGTATTTGTTTGTGGAGCGGGAGTGGGAGCGGAGCTGCGTACTTCACGCAGTCTCTCTTTCCTTTTTTCTATGTGTGCGCATGCGCGTGCCTCGGAATGAGCCAATTCTTTCTGTTCTTTGAATCGATCGGCTCGTCGAGGCTTAGCGCACGTGTTCCCTGCAGTACTCCTGCACTGCATTAGTGATCCCAGACTCCCCGCTATAGAAATAATAGCAAGGGTTGTAAAATTGTAACAAGGCTTCTGCCAAGAGTGTTATCAGGCAGCTCCCTCCACACTTTATTTGGGCACTAGTTCAATTGCCTGATTTGGGGTTTTTAAACTCCCCCTGATTTTTCTAAAAATATTTAAAGACCTTTAAAACTAATTGTTAAAAAAAGTTATCTATTCTTACATATTTCTTATATATAAAAAATATTGTCTATTAATAATTTGGTCATGGCTCAGTGGGATGACCAAGAGGCAGAATATTATTCAGAAGAATTGGGCAATCAGCTGGAAGTTAATTTAGTGGAAGCCCTTGATACTAGAGTCCAGCAATCAGTGAATGATGCCCTGGTGAGAGCCTTGGGTCCCTTTTCTGGGCAACTTTTTGATTACGCACGTTCCCAGGGTTGGGTGCAAGGCCAACAACCTCAACCCGAAAGTAAAAAAGCAAAGGCTAAAGCAAAGAATCTAGAGGAGAATATAGCGGATGTTAGCGAGATTCACGCCGACGCCTTCGAAAAACTGCGCAAGAAGCATAGTGGTGAACATAACTATAGTTCAAGAAAGGAAGCCTCTTTCTCCCCTTCCCCCTCTACTAAAGATTCGTCTTCTGAGACTTCAGAAGAATCAGATACTCCGACCTCCAGTAAGAGAGCTAAGAAAGCAGTTCCGACTTGTCAGGTTTTGGACTTTCATCCCACAGAAATCATGCACCCTAGAGCTTCCAACTGGGTTAGCCCTCCTGAGGTGGCCCAATATGTTCAATCTAACCTGAGAAAAAGTTTTGATAAAGAAGTCCGCTCTCGGCTAAGAGCTGAGTGTCCCAGGCTAGATTTAGAGGGTAAGGTTTCTGACACACCAGAAATAGACCCTACTATGGTTACGATCATAAGGAAGTTTGCAAAGGACCCTAAAAAAGGTTTAGATAGATCATGGTGGAATTGTCAGGACAAACTTTTGGACCTTTCTGGCACTCTGACTAAGATACTCGAGATGGCGTATCTGTCCAAAGAATCATGAACTCCTGTAGACACTGACGTCCTCATCGGTTGAGCCCAAAGAGCCATTTGCCAGTTAGGGAACACTAATTGCGCTATTTCTTCCGAGCGCAGGAAATCTATTCTGATGCGCATTGACCCAAAGCTGTCAGATTTAGCAACTTCGGAAGCGGGTCTTTCTGCTGAAGGACTTCTTTTCGGGTTCTCCTTTATTAAGGATTTGGCCAAGTTCTGTTCCACCTTTTCCTCTTTAGACAAAGCACAAATGTCTCTCAAAAAAGTATTTAGACAGGCCTTTTTGTCAGGGCCGGTCGTTACAGAGGACGCATGCCCGGCTGAGGAACATTCAATAGTCCTCAGAACTATTACCCCAGAGGCAGAGGTGGTTGGTATGGCGAACAGGACTCCACCTTCTACCCCACTCGCCCCAGAGGAGGGCATCCTCGCTTCTGCAGAGGCTCTCGTAGAGGTCAACAAGGAGCCATACAAGACACAAGTTTTACAGGTGAGCATTATTCATGTTTCTCAAGTCACACTTGGGGGCAGAGTGGCATTGTTTTTGGGAAATCACCGGAGATCCATGGATCCTCCAAACGGTCATGGGTTTTAGCCTAGAGTTTATCAGTACCCCCAAACACCTCAATCCACCTCTCCAGATGTGTTTTTCCCTAGCAAATCTAGATTTTATAGACGAAGAGGTTCAGGCTTTATTAGACAAAGGGACCGTACAGTTTTCCTCCCCTCACCCTTACGGTTTTCTTAGCCCTATTTTTGTAGTAGACAAGAAAGGGGGAGAACATCGTTTAGTCTTGAACCTAAAGGATTTTAATCATTGGATTCTGTACAGGCATTTCAAGATGGAGGACATTCACATGTTAAGAGATATTCTGTTGGCAGGAGATTGGATGGTTCGTCTGGACCTAAAGGATGCTTATCTGTCGATTCTAATTTTTCCTCCTCACAGGAGATTTCTTCAGTTTCAGTGGAAAGGCCAGTGCCTGGAGTTCCTTGCTCTCCATTACGGACTGTCATCAGCCCCTTGGTGCTTCACAAAGCTACTGAGGCCTTTGATGATGATATTTTATTGATGGCTCAGTCTCCTCAAGTCCTCCTGTCTCATTTGAACTGGACCATCAGCCTGCTGCAAGGTTTAGGTTTCCTTATCAATGTGCAGAAGTCATTGTTGAAACTAACTCAGGTGATAGATTTCCTGGGTTTTCGGATAGACTCAGTCATATGTCAGCTTCTTCTTCCCTCACAAAAAATCTGCAACATCAAGAGAGAATTGAGATTGGTTCTGACCAGTCCGACCGTCTCTTTAAGGAATATAGCGAGGGTGGTAGGTTTGTTAGCCTCGTCTATTCAGGTGATCTTCCCTGCTCCCTTACATTACCGTGCTCTACAGAAACTCAAAATCAGACATCTGCAACAGGGTCTGAGTTACTCTGAACAGATTCCGTTGACTGCCGAGGTAAGATCAGAGATTCAATGGTGGCTTCATCATGTGGAAGCCTGAAACGGCAGAGCGATCTTCGAATCTCACACAGAGGTGGTGATAGAATCCGATGCCAGCCGCTGGAGGTGGGGAGCCTGCTGCAACTCTCTAGTGACTGGCAGCAGATGGTCAGACTGGGAACAAACTTTGCACATCAATTGCCTGGAACTTCTGGCGGGTTCCTTTGCTATAAAGAGCCTATCCCCTCAGAAGACAGACTGTTGCATACCATTACGGATGGACAATGTCTCAGCAGGTATGTCAACAAATTGGGGGCACGAAATCCAGAATTCTGGCAGAGATTGCCAAGGATTTCTGGTATTATTGTCTGACACAGCACCTAGTGGTGGTAGGGGAATATCTCCCAGGGGACCAGAACATTATAGCAGACTGTAATTCCAGATACCTGACAGATTCCAGTGACTGGAAACTGGATACAATGATTTTTTCCCAGATAGTCAAGGAATGGGGCAGTTGTGAAGTGGATCTATTTGTCTCTTGGCTAAATTTTCAGATACCAAAATTTTACAGTTGGCGCCCAGACCCTTGTGCAATGAAGACTGATGCATTTTTCCAAGATTGGTCTCAGTTTTGGGGTTATGCCTTTCCACCATTTCTGATGATTGCCAGGGTGTTATCTCAGGTTCGGAGACAGAAGACAGAGATTGTTCTGGTGACACCCTTTTGGAGAGCACAACCTTGGTTCCCCATAGCTCTTCATTTAGCTTATGCCTCTCCTCTTCTCATTCCTAGTAGTCAGAATCTTCTCTTGAGCCCGGAGGGCATTCAACATCCAATTATCTCATCAGGGAAGTTGACTCTGTTAACCTGGTTGATTTCAGGTCAAGATGGAGTACCGCAGACATTTTGCACCAAGCTTCGGACTACATTAAACAGGCCTGGGCCGGTAGTACACATAAAAGATATACCTCAGCTTGGCGCAGGTGGAATAGTTGGTGTGATGGAAGAGGTGCCAATCCAGTGGAAGCACATGTTGAGTTGATTGTTAACTTCCTAGCAGAACTAGCAAGTTCAGGTTAAGCATACCGGACAGTCAATAGTTTTAGATCAGCCATTTCAGCGGGACACTCCATTTTTGGAAGGTAAACCCGTCGGTAAGCATCCTCTAATTTGTAAACTACTGAGAGGTATACGTCTCGCTAAACCTCCTCAAGCTAGATATTCAGTGTTATGGGATGTTAATGTTATTTTGAAATTCTTGGATTCTTGGCAAAATTGACCATGCTTTTATGTCTTATTTCTTGTAAAAGAGTGTCGGATGTCAGAGCTCTAGATTTAGCTGGAAGGGTTTATTCCCCGGATGGGGTTACCTTTTCGGTGACAAGAAGGACTAAAATGAATTACAGGTCAGTATCTTATCCAATGTATCCTGACAATTCTAAATTATGTGTAGTTCAATGTTTAAAGGAGTATGAAGTTGTTACAGAAGAATTTAGACAAGATGTTAAAGGGCAATTGTTAATTTCTTTGCAAAAACCTTTTAAACCAGTTACTTCAGCTACTATAGCTAGATGGATGAGATGGTTAATGAATGAAGCGGGTATAAATATCAACCTTTTTGGAGCTCATTCTGCTAGAGGATCTATGGCCTCTAAATCATTTGCTCTGGGTTCCCGATTAGAAGATATTATGAAGGTGGCTGATTGGTCTTCAGAAAATACTTTTCGTACATTTTATCACAAACCTGTCTTGGGTGTAGCCTCTGTGGTAATGGGACAGCTTTAAACTAGCATAATCAGAGCCTTCGATCCTGAAATAGAATAAAAAAATTCTAGCTTACGCATCAAGAATTTTCTATTCTATTAAGGTAACGGTGGCGAGGATTATCCCACCCTTAGGAACAATATGTTATTGAGTAAAAAACTTTATGTTGAAATAAATTATTTATTGTTATTTTTACCCACCCAGTTTAAGGTTACTTATAGAGATATCAATTTTATTGAAACATATTCATTCCATTTTGGATATTACCTACCTGTTTTATTTTTTGAACTATCTGTTTTGACCAAAGAAAGAGGAAGTGACTTTGAGGGTCAAGAGTCTTATGGACAAAGGTCATGCTTAGTGATTTGGCCATGTGATATTATGTGAGGCATCATGGGATGTATAGTTTTTTGTTTACTTGTATTTGATTGGCTGCTATTTTGGATCAGTAAAGAAAGATATAATTCTTGACGAGTAAGCTCGAAAATTTTGTATTCTTCCACAAAATATGGTGCTTTGACTGGGAACATCCTACACTCAGTTGAGTCACAAAGAGAGTTGAACCAACAACCCCAGGCAGCAATTGTAAGCAATAGATTTCTCCATGGTACCTAGGGTGACATGCAGGCAAGTCGGTCTGGTCAGGCAGCATCAGTGCAGTTAAATGCTAATAAAAAATGAAGTTTGAGCATGTTTATGTCTTTGCAATGCATTGAGTTCTAAAGGTGGAGTCTAGGTAGGAAATGATAGGTCAAAATGGGTTGAGTAGGTAGGTACTCTAGAAATTTCCAGGATATTGGAGTGGGAATGCAATTTATTGTATAGAGCATTTGGGTGGAGTGCCAGTGCCCAAGCACAACTGTACATGAAAGGGTGTGTGTGAGAAAGAGGCACACTGATCTAGCCACCCTGGATTCACTGAGAGCTTTGTGAATGAAATAGTTGTAAGAAATTTTTCATCTGACTTCCATGAAAGCAGTTAGATGGAGAGCTGTAAAGTAATTCCCTTCCTTACTTCCGTGGCACTGTATCTCTATCCATGTGATAAGATGTCGATTCAGGGGTTACATACACTTCCAAGTGTTTCGAAGAGTGAGTGTGAAAGAGGACTAAGGAGGAGGGCTATAAAATTTAAATTAGGAGAACCACTCCCCTGCTTTGTTCCACCGCCATGGAAAACATACAAAGATTTTTAAAACTGGGGGTAGCTCTCACTCATAAGGATGGAAGTAGATGTTTCCTAGAGAAAGCTATGTTTGATTTAGAGTGCTGAAATAATTTGAGAAGATGATTGAAACATCCAAATATAAGAAGATACAGAAAAATCGGCCGTTTTAAAAACAAATCATATAAGGAAACAAGCAAATGAAAGCATGACTTGCACCTGTATGGAATGAAGCAAATCAATGAGAAACTCCAACATCAAATGTATCACTTGGGAGATAGAGTTGGAGCATGCACATCTACTAGCCACTTCTTAATTATGTATTTCCCCATATTACTACAAAGAAATCTGACTAATAAACCGAAAGTGGGGATGGTGTTTTAAATGTTTTGAGTTCTCCACGCCAGCTAAGGATCCCAGGTGTCATATATTCCAAAAATCACCAGTGGGGAGGTGGAACGAGAGGAGTGGGTCATCACTGACTCTTTCTTTCCAGGAGTATATCTCATAACCAAAAAAGGCAATCGGGACATGAGGGGTCTACCATATGGATTTAACGCTAGTCAAGGTGTCTGAAATATAACCCCACCTTAGATTTAAAAAAAATGTAAAGCAAACTTTGAATTATCCACCTAAGTGGCATATGTTATCAATATTTTGCGACATTTGCCTAAAGAAATTATGGGGATGAATGGGATCCATGTGTTCGGGACTATTTTTCTATGTAGGGGGAATGTCCCTTTTGCATACATTATGCCTGGCACAGGCATAATGTAGCGCAAAGGGTTACAAAGTTGCACAATTCATGCATTGCGCCACTTTGTAAATATGATGCTAGGATTTTGGTCTGGTTGGGCCACATTAGCGTCATGACGAATGACGCTAATATGGCACAAGGGGGCACTAGGGGCTAATAAATATTCCCCTGTATGTCATGCTATATATATTTTGTGTCTTTCATTAGCACAGCATAGATGGATGTGTATATAGCTCCCAAAATTAAGTGGGAATATTTATCTCTTCTCCCAGGCCACTCCACCTGGAGTGTTAGCAGGGTTAGTTTCAGTAAATCCCAAGACTTCTCAAGAAGTCTATATTTTTTCATAATAATAGAAAATAATTATTACACATTGATTTTTTACAGTCATGTAGCATGACAGAAGTGTCCCTCTCTCTCCACTTCCCCTAGTCTTTCTTTCTGACAGTTCCTTTCCTGAAGTCACTTTTGATCTCGGTTAGTAAGTAGCTTCATTATTTTCAGAACCAACAACTGAGTAGCAGCATATATAGATATTTCATTGTATAACAATCACGCATCAGTTCAAAGGTGTCACAACAACTGAGATACAGTTTTCAGCAGAGAACTGTGGAAATGCTGGGTAGCAGGAAGTTTTTGAATTACTGCAGATTCTGGAATTTTCCCTCCCAGAAATAAGGAAAATGTATGACTGAGGTTCGCAGAACTTTGTGGGTAAGAACATATGGGCCCACTACCCTGACTTCATCTGGGTCTATAGGTTACAGAAATGGACAGGTTTTACAGGGTTGTTCGGTTGCCAGCTGACTTAGACCCCAAATAGCACAGCCATTCAAGTAAGAGAAAATTAACATTTATCCCATCACAGGTCGCAACTAGTGCAGAAAAATCAGTTTTCTCTTGCTCGCTCTAGGGGGAAATAAACTCTTTTGGAGAGATAAGGATGTGGCCTAAAGCCAGGATGGTCACCCATTCCATTTTTTAAACAATCCTTGGCATACAGAAAGACTGTTGAGGACTTAAGTGATATGCCCATCACCCCATTCTTTTTTATAATGGAGAAAAAGATTGTCGGTGTAGTGGACTTTTTGCAGCCTCAGAGACAGTCTGTGGTTAAGCCCACAATCTACAATCTGGGGAGGAGCAGAATGACAGTTGGGATTTTAGGAGTAGGAGTAAGACTGGAAACCAGAGTGAACTGCCACATCCCTTTTTTACTAACCCTCCAAATCTGCCTCCCAAGATGTGCATAAAAACTGCTGAGGTCATTATGGGGTAGAGGTAAAGTCTTCTGCCAGGATTGACCAGCACTAATCCGTCTTTTTTAAAACATGTTTTTTTCTTGTTGTGTCTAGTGAGCTTTTTTCCCCACGGGCTGATTTTAAGTAAACTCCCTTAATCTGCCCCAGGGGTGGCCATAAAGACTGCTGGGGCCTTTATGGGATAGGGAACATAGCCTGATGTCAGGGCAGGTCTCACTAACTCTTCTTTTTTTAAACCAAACTTTAGTTTTTTCTTAGTGGGCTTCCTGCACCCGGTATGGGTAGATTGGTGTTGGAAAATGGGTTATTGGTAAGGGCAGGTAGGTACCTACACCTAGCAACAAGCCACTAACCTCCACCTAGGTACAGTTAGGTCTCAGTAAATTAATCCCAGCTCAACCCTTGGTAGCTTGGCAACGAGCGTCAAGGCTTAACTTAGGAGACACTGTGTAAAGCATTCAAATATCACAAAACAGTAATTAAATAAAACACAGGAAACAGTTTAAAAATCCAAAACCAATTTATAAAAGTAGTTTATATTTTTATCTTTAAAATGACACAAAAACGAATAAAATTGGAAAAAGGGAACCGGAGATATGAATTCTTAAAGAATTATTATTTTTCTAGCTCTTAGAAACAAAAAGCGCCAATCGGGTCATCTGGTTGCACCAGGACCGGGGCAAAGTCAAAGATTCAGGCCGACCGCGATGGAGCCCTGCTCGGCTTCAAGTCGCGGGAGGCCTCGGTTAAAAAGTTACCTTCTGACTTAGTCTTTATTTTGAAGATTTTCTTCACCGGGACGAACCTGCCAGTTGAATCCGACCTCCTGGAGCCCTTGTCCGGATACGCAATGTGGGTTTCCTCGGTGGAGACTTTTACCTTCGGACTTAGCCGTTTTTTCGAGGTGAAAATCCTTCGACCGGGGTAAACCTGGATCTTGATCTGACGTCCGTGGAGCCCTTCTCGGATACAATGGCTGGGAGGTCCCGGTCAACTTTTTACCTTCGGACTTAGTCTCTTTTTCGGAGGTTTTTCTTTACCGGGACGAACCACCAAGTCAGGCCGGGTCGCGGTTGAGGCAAGCCGGCTAGAATTTCCGCGGCGGGTCGGTCCCTCTCTGGAGCTTTTTAAAAAAAAAATTCAAATCTTTTCCAAACTTCTGGGGCTTCACCCAGATGTTCTTTTAAGGTTCTTTTGGGGTCCACAGCTCACCCCAAGGGTCCAGAAGTTCTGAGATGGTCCTTGGGGGGTGCGGACTTCAACTCCCAGAATGCACCTGGCGCAAACTCCTTTTTGGCCACTGGACAGTGGTCAGCTGGTCACTTTTCAGGAGTTGGTGCAGGGGGACTCTGGATAGCAATTTTTCACCTGTAGCAAACAGGGAGTCCCTCCTTGAACCAGTTGAAGCCAGGCAAAGTCCTTCTTGTGGTGAAGCCCAAGTGTGCAGCTGGTGCAGTCCTTCTGAGTGCAGGTTGCAGGTGCAGGCCAGGGGTCCAACAGGGCAGTCCTTCTTCTTCTTTAGTTCTTTTCTTCTTGAAATCTGGCGGGGATCTATGGTGTGGGTGCAGGTCTGCCAGTTTTATCCTTGCTCCTGGGTGAAAAGCAGGGGGGTCCTGGTCCTCCAATCAGGTACAGGGTCGTCCCCCTGTGATGACCACTTCCTGGGAAGTGTGGCAAAAATCCATCCCAAAAGGCAACAGTCTCTAAAAATCCAACATGGCTGAATCTGATTTTTGGAGGTTACATCTGGCTGAGCCCACCCACTGGTGTGGCTAAAAATCATAAACACACCCCTCTCCTGCCCTCTCCTAATCTAATCAAGGGGGCACCTAGTTGTCTGGGTTGCAGGATGTGGGGGTGTTGCTGGGTGCTCCAGATGTCCTTCTCTGCCTTTGAAGACCAGTTTGGCAGCCCTCCCCCTTCCTGCCTCACCATCTGCTGAGGGTAGATTCTCTCCCCCAAGCACATTCCTTTGTGTGAAGCCAGGCCACTTCACACCTCATCAAGGCAGCTTGGCAAAAGCTGCTGCAGGCTGGCCAATCACAGCACAGAAGCAAAAACAATGCAGAGCTGACATTTTTAGGTAAAGTCTAAACTTTTTACCTGAACAAGTTATATTAAATCCAACAACTGGAAGTTGTGGGATTTATTACAACAATTAATTTGATACCAAATTCTTGGTATGCAACATTTAAGGAGACTTTAAAATTTAAAATAAAGTCTCCCCATTCTAGCCTATGAAGGCCATTTACTTCTATGAGGGAAAAACGAATTTGGCTGTTTTTACCTCACCAGGGCTTATAAATCTATTTTTATAAAGTCCCTGCTTATAGTTACATGGCACCCAGCCCTAGGGGCACATAGGGCACACCTTAGGGGTGACTTATATGTAAAAATAAAGTAGTTTAAGACTTTGGAAGTACTTTTAATTCCAAAGTCGAATTTGCATATAACTTTAATTTAAAAGCAGCCAGCAAGGCAGGCTTGCTTTTAAAATGACACTGGGCACTTCAGCAGTGCACCTAGGTGTGCACCACCTATGCTGTGGTCCCTTAACCTACATGCCCTACCATATACTAGGGACTTATAGGTAGGTTAACTTAGCCAATTATAATTAGCCTAATTTGCATATCCATTTTACTCAGAGCACTGGCCCTGGGACTGTTAAGCAGTACCCAGGGCACAGCCAAGAGTCAGTAACCACCAGTACCTATCCAAAAAGTGTGGGGATGATCAGGCAAAAAAGGAGGACTTTCCTACACTGCCCCCCCCCCCAGATGAAAGGTGATGGGTACTAACCTACACCCTGGTAGTCCTCATCAGCTAAGTGGAAAAACCTGGAAAGGCCATCTGCATTGGCATGAGCAGTCCCAGGTCTGTGCTCCACTGTGAAGTCCATCCCCTGTAGGGAAATGGACCACCTTAACAGTTTTGGGTTCTCCCCCCTCATCTGCATCAACCACCTGAGAGGTCTGTGGTCAGTTTGTACACGGAAGTGAGTGCCAAACAAGTAAGGCCTCAACTTCTTCAGGGACCACACCACAGCAAAGGCCTCCCTCTCAATTTCTCTCTGGGGAGTAGTCGCCTGCTGATGAAGGCAACTGGGTGATCATGGCCCTCTTCATTAACTTGTGCTAACACTGCCCCAATCCCTTCCTCTGAAGCATCTGTTTGCACTACAAACTCCTTGCTATAGTCAGGGGCCAGTAACACTGGTGCTGAACACATAGCCTGTTTTAGGGTGTCAAAAGCTTTCTGACACTCTGGGGTCCAAATGACCTTCTTGGGCTGTTTCTTGGAGGTAAGCTCAGTCAGAGGGGCCACTATGGTCCCAAAATTCTGAACAAACCTCCTGTAGTACCCGGTCAGGCCAAGAAAGGCCCTGACCTGAGTCTGGGTTTTTGGAGCCTCCCAATCCAGAATAGTCTGGATCTTGGGCTGGAGAGGTTGTACATGGCCTCCACGAACAAGGTGGCCCAGGTACACAACAGAGTTTGCCCTATCTGGCACTTGCTTGCCTTGATAGTCAGGCCTGCTTGAAGCAGGGCCTGAAGCACTTCCTTCAGGTGGACCAGGTGGTCCCTCCAGGTGGAACTAAATACAGCTATATCATCCAGATAAGCTGCACTGAAAGATTCCAACCCAGATAGGACTCTGTTCACCAACCGTTGGAAGGTGGCAGGAGCATTTTTCATGCCAAAGGGCATCACCTTGAACTGAAAGTGGCCCTCTGGTGTGGAAAATGCTGACCTCTCCTTAGCTCCTGGACTTAAGGCAATCTGCCAATATCCTGAGGTCAGATCAAATGTGCTCAGGAATTTGGCAGCCCCCAACCTGTCAATGAGCTCATCAGCTCTAGGTATGGGGTGAGCATCAGTCCTAGTGACTGCGTTTAGACCTCTGTAGTCCACACAGAATCTCAATTCTTTCTTCCCACCTTGGGGATTAGGTTTGGGCACCAGTACCACTCGACTGGACCAAGGACTATCAGAGGGCTCAATTACCTTGAGGTCCAACATCTTAGCCACTTCAGCTTTGATGTTGGCCTTGACCTGGTCAGACAGCCTGTACAGCTTGTTCTTGACATTCAAGCTGTCACCAGTGTCAACATCATGGACACACCAATTGGTGAGTCCAGGGGTCAGGGAGAACAGACTAGCAAACTGTCCCAAAACTTGCTTACAGTCTTTTTGTTGCTGATCTGTCAATTTGGGAGAGAGTACCACTCCCTCCACTGACCCATCTTTTGCCTTTGAGGACAGGAGGTCTGGCAGAGGTTCACCCTCCTCCTCCTTCCCTTCATCAGTGACCATTAGCATGGTCATGTCTGCCCTGTCCTGGTGGGGTTTCATCCTGTTTACATGCAGGATCCTGTGAGGATTCCTGGGGGTGCCAAGGTCCACCAAGTAGGTAACCTCACCTTTTTTCTCTAGAATTGGATAGGGCCCAGTCCATTTGGCCTGAAGTGCCCTAGGAGCCATGGGCTCCAAAACCCACACCAGCTGTCCTGGGTGATACTCAGGCATGGTAGCCTTTTGATCATGCCAGAGCTTCATGAGCTCTTGGCTGGCCTCCAGGTTTCTGCTTGCCTTCTTCATATACTCAGCCATGCGTGACCGCAGGCCTAGCACATAATCTAGCACATTCTCCTTGGATTCTTTGAGAGGCTTTTCCCAAGACTCTCTCACCAAGCACAATGGGCCTCTTACAGGGTGCCCAAACAGTAACTCAAAGGGGCTGAATCCAACCCCCTTCTGTGGCACCTCTCTGTAGGCAAACAGCAGGCAAGGGAGGAGGACATCCCATCTCCTCCTGAGTTTGTCAGACAAACCCATGATCATGCCCTTCAGGGTCTTATTAAATCTTTCCACCAGACCATTGGTCTGTGGGTGGTAGGGGGTGGTGAACTTATAAGTAACACCACACTCATCCCACATGGCTTTCAGATAGGCTGACATAAAGTTTGTGCCCCTATCTGAGACCACCTCCTTTGGGAATCCCACTCTGGTGAACACACCAAGTAGGGCCCTAGCCACTGTGGGAGCAGTGACTGTCCGGAGGGGTATTGCCTCAGGGTACCTGGTGGCATGGTCCACTACCACCACAATGTACCTGTTACCTGAAGCAGTTGGTGGGTCTAGGGGACCAACAATGTCAATCCCCACCCGCTCAAAGGGAGTCCCAAACACTGGCAGTGGTATCAGGGGAGCCTTTGGTTTGTCTCCTGTCTTGCCACTGGCTTGACAGGTGACACAGGAGCTGCAAAACTCCCTGACTTTTTCTGACATTTGGGGCCAATAAAAATGGTTGACCAGCCTGTTCCAGGTCTTGGTCCGTCCCAAATGTCCAGCTAAGGGGAAATCATGGCTTAAGGTAAGGAGGAATTCTCTATACTTCTGGGGGACCACTACTCTCCTAGTAGCCCCTGGTTTGAGGGCCCTTGCCTCAGTGTAGAGAACTCCATCCTCCCAGTAAACCTTGTGGGTCCCACTGGTATCCCCTTGTTCTTGCCTGGTAGCAGTCTGCCTCAGGCCCTCAAGAGTGGGACACTCTCTTTGTCCCTGGCACAAATCTTCTCTGGTGGGCCCACCTGCCCCTTGCAGTTCTGCCAAATCAGGCAGAGTTTGCAGGGAAAGTGTCCCTCCCTCAGAGTTCAGATCCTCCCCCTCAGGGTTGGATTCTTCCTGACCCTCTGTACTTGTTGGGGCTGGCAATCCAGACCCAGTGCCCTTTCTCTTTTTCTTGGAGGCTTGGCCCATTGTTCCAGGGTCCAAGTGTCCAGCATTTCCCTGTTGTGCTGCCTGTGACCTGGTCACAGCACACACCCATTCAGGGAGGTCCAGCATCTGTGCATGGACCCTTCTCTCCACTTCTGACCATTCAGATGCTTCAAGATCATTTCCCAGCAGACACTCTACTGGGAGGGCAGGAGCTACAGCTACCTTTTTAGGGCCAGTCACACCTCCCCATTCCAGACTCACCATAGCCATGGGATGGAGTTTGGTTCTGCTATCTGCATAAGTCACCTGGGGGAAGACACCAGGTAAGATCTGCTCTGGAGAAACCAGCTTTTCTGTGACCATTGTCACACTGGCTCCTGTATCTCTCAGAGCTTCCACTTCAGTCCCATTGACTTTAGGCCTCTGCCTATACCTCTCCATGATGGGAGGTAAGGTGGCCATAGTTGCAATGTCCACCCCACCCACGGATACTAAGGTGACCTCTGTGTACCCTGATTCCACCCCTGGGCCAACTTCCACCCCCAACCCTACACTAGCAATCCCCTGGGATTGCCCACCAGTGGGGGGCTTTTTGGAGCAGATAGCATCTCCTCTTTTATGTCCAGGTTGATGACAATCAAAACACTTGCCGGCCTTAGCAAGCTCCTGAAACCTTCCTGCTTTAGCAGGATCATAATTCTTTCCCTGATACCCTTTCCCTTTAAAAGTGAATTGGCTCGGGCTCCCCCTACCTGAGAAGTTTTTGGGGACTCTTGTGAGGACTCTTTGGGCTTTTTATCATCTTTCCCCTGGTTCTTCCCCTGAGAAGAACCATGTCCTCCCTTTTTCTGATCACCCCCTGGGGGTTTCTGGTTAACCCTAGTTCTTAACCAGTCATCTGCTGCCTCCCCCAGCTCTCTGGGGTTGGTCAACCTAGAGTCAACTAGATACTGGCGGAGCTTCTCTTGGACACAATTAGTTAGAAGGTGCTCCCTCATAATCAAATTGTACAGCCCCTCAAAGGTACTTACCCTGTTGCCCTGTATCCAGCCCTCCAGTGCCTTTACTGAAATGTCCACAAAGTCCACCCAGGACTGGGTGCTTGTCTTTTGGGTGTCCCTAAACTTGAGCCTATACTGCTCTGGGGTCAGACCAAACTTTTTAGTCAAGCAACTCTTCATACTGAGATATGAGTCTGCATCTTCCCCACTCATGGTTAGGAGCCTATCCCTCCCAGAGTTGGGAACTAACTCCCAAAGAAGTGAACCCCAGTTACTGAGGCTTGACTCTCCTCATCTGGAGGGCCCTCTCAAAGGCCCCCAGCCACTTATCTATGTCATCCCCCTCTACATAGGCAGGAACCACCCCTTTGGGTAATCTGGGGGAAAAACCCCCACCCAGGGACACCTCAGCTTCTTTATCGCTGCCACCATCTCTTTTTTCTTTGTTTGCCCACTTTTTCTTTTCTAGGGCCAGCTTATCTGCTTCCAAAGCTATGTATGCTAGCTGGGCCTCCAGCTCTCTTTCTCTGATGGATGGGTTCTCTCCTCCTGAAAGGACCCCCTTCCTACCACTAGCTTTGGGTCTGCCCCTAGTGACTGTATCTACTGAGGACCGTTCTTCCTCATCCTCACTTGGGCTCAGATGCCTTCCCTCCTCAGAGAGGTTAGAGTTAGCATCCTCCCCTTTTTCTTCCTCTTCTGGAGCTTCCTCTGTGCCTAGCTCTTGGGCCTCAGCCCATGCTGTCAGGGATTTAATCAGGATTTGCTTCCTGAGATCAGTGGTTGCAGGCAACCCTCTTTCAATACACAACCCCCTAAGCTGGACTACTGTCAGTGTGGGTAGGCTAGCCAGATCAAGCTCCATGGTTCCCTAGTTTTGTGTCAACAAAAACTTTTTGCAAAAATTGGAAACAAGAATTTAGAAAAATTAAAAAAATTCAATAATTGAAATTAATCCAAATTAATAAAAAAAAATTAAAATTACAAATTAAAAAAAAACATTTTTTGCACTAAGACAATTTAAAGGATTTTTCATTTGTTTTACTCAAAACTGTAACGTGATACTGAACACAAGTACAGGATCCCACCGCTGCCACCAAAAATGTTGGAAAATGGGTTATTGGTAAGGGCAGGTAGGTACCTACACCTAGCAACAAGCCACTAACCTCCACCTAGGTACAGTTAGGTCTCAGTAAATTAATCCCAGCTCAACCCTTGGTAGCTTGGCAACGAGCGTCAAGGCTTAACTTAGGAGACACTGTGTAAAGCATTCAAATATCACAAAACAGTAATTAAATAAAACACAGGAAACAGTGTAAAAATCCAAAACCAATTTATAAAAATAGTTTATATTTTTATCTTTAAAATGACACAAAAACGAATAAAATCGGATAAAGGGAACCGGAGATATGAATTTTTAAAGAATTATTATTTTTCTAACTCTTAGAAACAAAAAGCGCCAATCGGGTCATCTGGTTGCACCAGGACCGGGGCAAAGTCAAAGTTTCAGGCCGACCGCGATGGAGCCCTGCTCGGCTACAAGTCGCGGGAGGCCTCGGTTAAAAAGTTACCTTCTGACTTAGGGGGTCATTCTGACCCCGGCGGTCTTAGACCGCCGGGGCCAGGGTCGGCGGGAGCACCGCCGACAGGCCGGCGGTGCCCCGCAGGGCATTCTGACCGCGGCGGTAAAGCCGTGGTCAGACCGGCAACACTGGCGGTCTCCCGCCAGTGTCGCGCCGCCCTATTGAATCCTCCAAGGCGGCGCAGCTAGCTGCGCCGCCGAGGGGATTCCGACCCCCCCTACCGACATCCAGTTCCCGGCGGTCCACCCGCCGGGAACCGGATGGCGGTAGGGGGGGTCGCGGGGCCCCTGGGGGCCCCTGCAGTGCCCATTCCACTGGCATGGGCACTGCAGGGGCCCCCGTAAGAGGGCCCCTACAAGTATTTCACTGTCTGCTTGGCAGACAGTGAAATACGCGACGGGTGCAACAGCACCCGTCGCACCTTCCCACTCCGCCGGCTCGATTACGAGCCGGCATCCTCGTGGGAAGGAAGTTTTTCCCTGGGCTGGCGGGCGGTCTTTTGGCGACCGCCCGCCAGCCAAGGGAAAAACTTAGAAAACCCTCCACGGTCTTTCGACCGAGGAGCGGTATTTCGGAGGGGAGACTCTGTCAGTCTGCCCCCCTGGGTGAGTAGAAATACCGATTGGACTGTTATGGGGTAGGGGGATCAACTTATGCATAGGTGGGATGCCTTCCCATTAAAAAATATATATATTTTCTCTGGTGTCTAGTGGGATTTCTGCCTCCGATGGGTAGATTAGGGCTAAACTCCCCATTCTGCACCCCAGAGAGAGACAAAGACTGCTGAGCCAGTTGTGGTGTGGGGCAGATACTGGGTGGGACACAAGATAATGTCAGGGTGGGCTTCTTCCACCCCTTCTTTTCATGTTATTTTTACTGTTGGGCTTTTCCTCTAGGTTCTAGGTAAACACCCCAATCTGCCCCCTGGGGGGCAGAAATACTTCAGTGCCCTTTGGGAAGATAGGGGAACATCCTGGTGCAAGGGTGGACCACCCCTCCGTTTTTTATTTATTTACCTTCCTTGGAGTCTAATGGCCTTTCTGCCCTCCTCAGGAGTGACTTGGGAAAAAACACTCTCAGCCAGCCCCGGGAGGGGGGCAAAAAGACTACAGTGTCATTTTAGGGTGGGGCCCTGACCTGATGCCAGGGTAGGTAGCTTCCTCCCCTTTTTTGTAAAACATTAAGTGACCCTACCTTGTCTCTAGAGGACCTTTGACCCTCTAAGGGGGGCACAAAGGTTGTTGCTCGCCTTTTGGGGGTAAGAGCGTGGCCTGATGCATCCCTTCAGTGTAGTATATGAACCATACACCTCCACTGTGCTCCAGAGGTAATGTGGTGGATGTAAATGGGTCATTCAATCATAGTAAAGAAGGACAGTAGGGCTTAGCCACTATCATCATAGTCTTTCGTATCTGCTGAGAGTCATGTTTATTTTGTATTTTGTTGTAAAAGTATTTAAACCTACAGTTTAGTTAATTATATTGTTCAGGGAGTTTAACAAACTGTTCTTAAGTTAGATCATATCTACTTATTTACTTCTTTTTGAAGCTTTTTTCCCTCATGGGCTGTATGGGCACATTGAATGTTAGTGCCCGATAGGAAGGTGAATGATGTGACTCCATGAGCAGTGATCTGTATAGGCACAGTATTCATAGACTCAGTAGATATGTGGCTACAGCGACATTCTACATCACCCTCTTGGGCTCTAATTATGAGTCGTCCTGCACTAGGGCAAAGTTACCAGATGATTATTTTAAATACAAATTTGCTGTTCATGTGCAGTCAACTCACCACAGTACTGTGCGACTATAGGGTAAACCCCATGAAATGGGTATTTACTGTGTGGAAGTGATTGTGCAGTCGGTAATAACACAGGGGCTTCCCCATTGAGTGGGGATTAATGCATTAATTTATCCTTGTTCTGAGCAGTTGGAAAATGTATGTGGGGACCGCTGGATGGGATGGAGGGTGAGGAAGGCAGGTTGGGGGACTAGAAAAGAGAAAGGAAAGAATGTTTCTGGCATGCCCTCATAAGGAAAAACAAAACAAATGAGGCTGGGCTGCTACTGCAGCTGAAGCTTCATGTGATTTTACCGTGCTGAATTACTACAATGTAAAATTTGGTCCTGTTCTCCTGCATCTATCAAAAGTGGGTGTGGAAAACCTCCCCATTCAGAATCAGGCATTGCAGATTTCCATTTGGAAATTCTGCTCTCTTCGACTCATGAGGGACCAACGGGCATATTTATAAGCCTCTAGCGCCACCTTGCTCCACCCTAGCATCATTTTTTTTACGTCAAGGTGGCATTAAGGAGACCTTTCTCATGCACCGTATTTACAAAGTGGTGCAATGCCTACCACTTCATTACAGGTTGCCTCATAAAAAGGGTGGTAATACCTAACTGTTATTTTGATACCAAGGGGCAGATTTAAGAGCCCCTTGCGCCATCTAACAACATATTAGCATCATTTTTTTCACTCTAATGTGGAATTAGATGGGCAAAAACGCTGCACCAGATCTAAAAAGTGGCACAATGCATGCATTGCATCACTTTGTAACCCTTTGCGCTACATCATGCATGTGCCATGCATAATATATGAAAAGGGGGCATTTCCCCATTAGAGGAGCAGAAAAAATGGCACAAAGAAATCTAAGAGATTTCTTTGCATTAATTTTTTTGGCACTTGCAACACCTGCTCAGAGCATGCGTTAAAAGGAGGCACAGTATTTTTCATAATGGGCCTCAATGGGCTTTGCAATATTAACATCGAAACTGTTGATGCTAATCCTGCAAAGCTTCGAACTAGCATCAAAAATGTTGACACTAGTTCTCTAACTACTGCCATGATGCACCGTTTCTCAGATGCAGCACACACATGGTGGCATTTGGGGGGCGCTAAGGGGTGCAAGAAAAGTGGTGCTGCACTAGCTGCAGCACCACTTTTCTCAAATCTGGCCCCAAGTGTATTACCATGTCCTTTACCCGCAATTACAAGTTTGTGTCTGGATCAGGGAATAATATGCTGGTCATAGGATTACTGGTTTATTTACTTTAAGATTTTTGCCAAATTGCAGACCCATTTTATGGGAATGTGGCTTGAAAACCAATTGATACTTCTGATAGAAATTGTACTCATGAAAAGTGTTAATTCTGCAGGGGTCAAGCAAAATTTCCTTCTGTACGTTATAATGAGTGTCCAAGCGTAAACATTTTTCTGTGGCTTACTGTAAAATGCACCAGCAACCTGACAGACAGGTGCTGACTGAATTACTTATCAGCTATATTATTGGCTTGTATGTGACAAATATTGTTAAGCAAGTAAATATGGAACTTATTTCACATTACCTAAATCTGTATTATTTATTGCTTTGGATAGTTAAGACTTACATGGATAGCTGCAGTTGCATAATGCTTTCTACTGCGACCACTGACAAGTTGAGGCTGGGTTCAATGTGGCTACACTGACGAATCGCCACTAATGCAGGCTGTGTCCACAAAGCATTTCAAATTATAGTATTCTTGTAAGCATACCATGCATTATGCGTGATTTGAGGCCACTTGGGCCCATATTTATACTTTTTGATGCACAACTGCGCCAATGCAGTTGTGCGTCAAAACTTTAACCGCCGGCTAACGCCATTCCAACGCGCCATGCGGGCGCCTTATTTATGGAATGACGTTGGCCGGCGCTGCGGACTGGTGTGTATAAAAAAAAATGACTCACACCAGGCAGCGCCGGCGTATGGGAAAATGGGGGTTGTGCGTCAAAAAATGGTGCAAGTCAGGTCTGAGGCAAAATTCAGGCCTCAAACCGGATTTGCGCCATTTTTTTTGACGCCCAAGCCTCCATTGACATGACTCGTGTCTTAGCAAAGACAGGAGTCATGCCCCCTTGCCCAATGGCAATGCCCAGGGGACTTATGTCCCATGGGCATGGTCATTGGGCATAGAGGCATGTAGGGACGCCCAAATCAGGCCCGCGTATGCCACAAAAAAAATCGGTAAAAAATACTTACCCGAACTTACCTTTACTTCCCTGGGATGGGTCCCTCCATCCTTGGCTGGCCTCCTGGGGTGGGCAAGGGTGGCAGGGGGTGTCCCTGGGGGCAGGGGAGTGCACCTCTGGGCTCCTTCCGAGCCCACAGGTCCCTTAACGCCTGCCCTGACCCAGGCATTAAAAAACGGCGCCCATCAGGCTGTGCGCCGTTTTTTAAGGCCCACCCCTTCCTGTGCGTCAAAATGACGCCAGGGTATAAATAAGGGGCACAGGCCTGAAAGTCATTTTTTGGAAGGGAACGCCTACCTTGCATATAATTAACGCAAGGCTGGTTCCCCCTTCCAAAAAATGACGCACATGGTGGAATTTTGAGACCTGCGGGGTCGGACGTCAAAGTATAAATATGGTGCAGGGTTTGCGCCGATTGTGCGTCAAAATTTTTGACGCACATTCGGCACAAACAGAGCATAAATATGCCCCTTGGCGTGCAGTTGTAACTTTACACACCTTATAACAGTCACGCCCATCGGACCATAACGATTTGGCCAGTGTAGACTGCAAAGCAAGCCTGAGGTAACTATTACATATTTTCTTTTTGTTAACATATTAATTGAATTTGTGGTGAACTCATACTAGTACATTGCAATACTTGGACAATGTATGAGCTCGAACCGGTTGGCAAACGAAATATGGGGGGAGCCTCTAATTGTTGGCCAGATCTTAAAAATGCATCCAGGCGAGAGATTTGTAATGTAAATGGATTCAGTAACCACATATGTAAAATGATTTAGGCTATATGCACAGCTAGTTGGAGTTCACAGACCTGTGTGTTACATTACCGAACTGCAAAATAAATCCCTGTGTAGAAGGTGTGCATGATGATGTGTCGTTAAGTTGGACATTCCCAATTGTCTACAGCTTCTCATTAGTTGTACTCTGACTGCCACATACTTGATACTGTTTTACAGTGCAAGGGAATGGACTGGTCTCAATGTGTTTAAGAAGTATATAATGGAAAGCCCTTTAAACCGCATTTTCAGCTGTATATTTCCTGATATGTGGTACATTTCAAACTCTGCCTTACTCAAGGATTGTTTCGCATACCATCACCTGAATCACTTTCACAATGAAAAATGTGTTGACCCTTAAATACCGATACCCTGCATGGACCATTTGGCGCAGGGATCAGAATGCTAGTTCTGCTGTTATTACTACTTCTCCGCAATTTCATCTTTGGTGAATTCCAGCTGGTCAGAACTGACAAAATGTACTGTGGTTAAATCATGTAGTTTTTTATGATACTTGTTATAGGTGATGCAGAAAACATATTTTTCAGAGGGAATCCTAAAAAAGGAGGTAACACGCTGAGGACCTGGCTGCAAGTGTAGGTGTATTTATCGCACCTGGTAAATGAAAAATACCACAGAGTCCATTATTTATCTGGCGCTATAAAAGTTCACCTGTTATGAGTTTCTGGCGAATAAAATGCAGATTTCCTTTGTTTAACATACCAAAATCTGCATGATACGGTAATTATCATATTTCCCCTGTTAAATTTCTGCAGGTTTGACCCGCCGAAATGTAAGGAAGGTTGAGGTATTTAACACAGCCATTAAACATCAGGTGTGTTAAATAACACTCAACTTGTATTTCCGATCCATGCTAAAACAGGGTTTTATGCGGTTCGGGAAAAAATGGCAGACTCATAATCAGGCCCTGAATCAGTATTTACTGATTGAAGTCATCATAGCGAGGACCAGTTTTAAGAAAAGTGACGCTGCATGCAATGCGTGCCACTTTTCTTGTGCCCCAATGTGCCCCCCTGCCGCCATCATGTGTGCTCTGTATCTAAGAAACAGCACACCATGGCACAGGGTAGGGGCAATAGCGTCAATATTTTTGCCGCTATTGATGTACTGTGTGGGATTAGTGCCAATATGCAAATTAGGCTAATTATAATTGGCTAAGTCAACCTACCTATAAGTCCCTAGTATATGGTAGGTTTAAGGACCACAGCATAGGTAGTGCACCCATAGGTGCACTGCTGAGGTGCCCAGTGTCATTTTAAAGGCAGGCCTGCCTTGCTGGCTGCTTTTAAATTAAAGTTGTATGAAAATTCGACTTTGGAGTTAAAAGTAGTTCCAAAGTCTTAAACCACCTTATTTTTACATATAAGTCACCCCTAAGGTGTGCCCTATGTGCCCCTAGGGCTGGGTGCCATGTAACTATAAGCAGGGGCCTTATAGAAATAGTTTTATAAGCCCTGGTGAGGTAAAAACAGCCAAATTTGTTTTTCCCTCATTGTAGTGAAAGGCCTTTATAGGCTAGAATGGGGAGACTTTATTTTAATTTTAGAAAGTCCCCTTAAGTGACAGATACAAATAGTTTGGTATCAAATTAATTGTTATAATAAACCACACAACGTCCAGTTGTTGGATTTAATATAACTTGTTCAGGTAAAGAGTTCTAAACTTTACCTGAAAAGTTGCCAACTTCAGCCCTGTTTTGGATTTTTAAACTGTTTCCTGTGTTTTATTTAATTACTGTTTTGTGATATTTTAATGCTTTACACTCTGTCTCGTAAGGTAAGCCTTGTCGCTCGTTGCCAAGCTACCAAGGGTTGAGATGGGTTTAATTTACTGAGACCTAACTGGACCTAAGTGGAACTTAGTGGCCTATTGCCAAGTGTAGGTACTTACCTGCCCTTACCAGTAGCCCATTTTCCAACACTGACTGCCAATCAAATACCTAATTTCTAACAGCCATGCTGCAATTGAAGACACCTTACTCCTGATGTTTCCGATGTGTTCATGGACCTACCTTTTAAAAAAGAGGCCCTCTGAGTCCTTCATTAGATAACAATTGTAGTTTAATACTATAATTCACTGCAAGAGGCCTTAGCCATCCCCCAACATCAACTTGTCCTAGGAGATGTCAGGACACAATGATTTTTGACAACCCAGTGCCCTTCCATCTATCTGCAACATTCAATTCGGTCCATGGCCTCACTTGTGTAGCCTTCAGAACTAACTGTAGTTCTCTGAACGTTTCAAATACAAAATAATACATGCAAATAAGTTTCTCTCTGTGTACTGCTTCAAATCTGTGCTATTGTTTCTTTTAAAGAATGGAAAATCGGTTCTCTGCAGGCTCTGGAAAGAAAGAAAATGTTTAACATTTGTCATATCTTGTGTTGTTATGCACTCGATGGGAATTATTAAATGACTAGAATTATTTTTTTCAGTTCAATTATAGTTCATATTCTTGACTTTTACATTTGCCTTTCAAAGCTTTCTCAGCAGGGAGAGTAATAATCCTTCACATCTGGTGGATATAAAGTCTGTAAAATTATCTATTCGACATGTGTCTGGTCAGACCTATCATATATAAAAATAGCTGCACTTCTGTGCCCATCAAATCCTCTTAGCCATTTCTGTGAAAAATATTTAGCTGCATAGACAATGTAGCATTTTCGAATGAGATGGAAACTTTTCTTTTGAGAAGTGTTAAAGTTTGCTTAGTTTCTGATGGCGTGATGGTTTGTGGCAGCCAAGCGGGAAACAAGATGCGAGCATAAATATATCAATTAATCCCTGGCTTTGTATTTACCACTACTGCGTTTCTGATCACATTTTGTAGAGTTAGGCAGCAAGAACGAACAAATGGCATACTTATTTTTGCCAGTATGTTAGAAAACGTGAAACTTTAAACAAGGAAGATGTAATGGAACAAAATATAATGGTTGTTATCTCTGTGGACTATTTATTATAAGATTAAACTCATGCTAGATGTTAGAGACATTCAGTTAGTAATATGCTGCAGCTCCCTACTTTTAAGGACAACTAACTTTTTCATACTGCATAGCCGTTCTGGCCTAGAGACAGCTTTAGCCGTCTATCATCATCATCATCAGAAGAAGAAGAAGAAGAACTTGGCCTTTAACCATTGCTTCATTTCAGAGACAAAGACATCATTGTTATGTCTGAAGGATAGCATACATAGAGTTGATTAAATAGCAGTGTAATTCAGCTTGAGGACCAGCACTCCTGCTGAACTATTGGAGATGCGCAGATTTTAAGTGACAACATGTTCTAGTACTGGATTGGACAGGAATCGTTCAAGTCCGCCCTTGGAGTGGTAGGCTGTTGTTTAAATCCTTTTTGCTAGATTTACAAAAAATGGTATTGGTACTGTGGCTATTCTCATTCAAGTAGGGCCTTCTAACTATATGCACGTTGCGCCATTGACAAGCTAACTGTTGGTAAGTTTAGTTAAACTCCTGTGTATTACTGAGCTATGTGGCTTGGGTTTCAAGAAGTTCGAGAATACTTATTAGTCATGTTATTCACAGCTTTACCTTGAAGAACCTTAATTTAATTACTTTATGACAAACAACAAAACAACCAGGACTCCTTGAAGTTACAGTTATCTGTGTTGTAGTTATAAAAAAGGTTACAATACTTTTATTCATTTCATTGAAGTTATGCCCTGTTTTCTAACAGAAATGAATAAAAAGAAGGGGTTTATTTGCCGTACATATGCTTCAGGCTTGAGCCAAGTAAACCTAAACAAATGACTGCATGTTTTCTATTGCAGTGATAAACATAATGTAAAAAAGGCTCTATTCATAGCCACTGAAATTGTGCACTTCTTCACTGCAGTCATAGCTAAACTGACTAAATATGTACGTACTCCTTTGCCCCCTAAACCAGTACCTGCTATATAATAAAAAATATATATTTCCACGTTACATGGACCAAATATTAACAAATAAAGCAGTGTTTTTGTCGTCACGTGGTGGCAGACCCATTGCATAACGAGTCTGGGACCAGATGTGAAACTGCCAACTAGTCAAAGCGAGCCGTTTGCAACCAGAAAATGCTTTTTCTGATGTAAAAAATGCAAAATGTGATTCAGTAACTTGTTACCGAATTGCAGTTTGCATTTGCAATCTGGTATTTGTCGGTAAGTGGCACGTCTAGGGAGCACCTTCCAAATACCGAATCGATATCGATATGGAATACCTCTGGCATTCTTCCCCAATCTCTCCAACATGCCATCGTAAAACCCCTTCTTAAAAAGCCAAAACTTGACCCCTCCATCCTGGATAACTACAGACCCATTGCTCTTCTCCCCATCTTAGCTAAAATATTGGAGAAACACCTAAAATTGCAATTGATGAACTATTTTGAGAGTAATGCGCTTCTTCACCGCACTCAAATGGGCTTTAGAGCACAATACAGCACTGAGTCTGCGCTCCCAACGGTGACTGAGTCTGCCCATCAACTATTAGACCAGGGAGGACACGCAGCCATCATTCTCCTTGATCTTAGCGCTGCCTTTGATACGGTTGACCACTCTCTCCTTTGTGACAGACTCTCCAATGCAGGCGTAGGAGGCCAAGCGCTCTCCTGGCTATCTTCCTTTCTCACAGGAAGAACCTTCCAAGTTTTGGACCGTTCTTTTCTCTCGGACATCATTCCCCTAACTTGTGGAGTCCCTCAGGGTTCCTCCTTAAGTCCATCTCTTTTTAATATCTATTTAACCTCCTTGGCTAAAGTAGTCACTCCCTATAATCTTTCTTTGGTCACCTACGCTGATGATACTCAACTAGTGGTTTCCCTTTCTAGTACTGGGAACTCTCCATCCGTCAACCTAGCCAGCTGTATGAGGGACATCGGCGATTTGATGTTTCAATCCAAATTCAAGTTCAACGATGGCAAATCCGAAGTACTCATCCTAGGCAATGGCTCTCCAGTATCCCCTCTAACATGTTACTCAGAGGCCTTTACCAGTCTGCCTCTTCCTAAAGGACAGGTAAAAAGCCTAGGTTTTGTACTGGACTCCGGTCTTACGATGGAACTACAAGCAAAGAACATTTCTTCTGTCTGCTTTGGTTTTATTAGATCTCTAAGGAAGATTCTCAATCTTTTTCCTGTCTCACCCAGAAGAATCCTGGTCCAGGCATTAGTTCTTTCCCACCTGGACTATGGGAACTCTCTCTATCTTAGTTCCCCGGACTATGTAATAAGGAAACTGCAGATTGTGCAGAATACGGCAGCTAGGCTCCTTACGAACTGTCCCAGACATCTATCTGCCAAGCCGGCTCTTGCAGCACTCCATTGGCTGCCGATCAAACAGTGCATACATTTTAAATCCATGTGTATCACTTATAGAGCCCTACATAACAGAGGTCCACATTTCTTCAGAAAACGTATCTCCATTTACGCTCCTTCGAGACATCTGAGATTATCTTGTACTCGACAGATTCATATACCCCGTGTCCATAGATCATGGGAGGGAACTCTTTTATTATCAAGGCTGCCTGTTTCTGGAATGCCCTACCTTCTGAGCTCCGCCATGACCCTTCTGAATCTGTTTTTAGGAAGAGGTTGAAAACCACTCTCTTTAGTCGTTAGCCTGTTCCCTCCTGCTCCTCTCAAGAACTTTCCTGTACCTTCAGTGCTGGGATGCCCTAGGAAGTGCATAAAACTAAACTAAACTATGTATCACTGTTTTGTGACTGAATTCTGGTAGTACTTTACCATTTAAAAAGTGGTTGCAACCCATTCACAAATGTGAAGAGGTCCTTTTGCGACTCCTTCCCCTTTCAGAATGTTAAAAAAATACTTTTTAGGAGCAGACAGTGAAACAATGAAACTTAAATGTTTGATTTTATTTTCTTTTTAAACTTATCTGATTTTCCTTTAAGGAAAATGGGCTGCATTAAAAAAAAAAAAAGGTTGCTTTATTTACAAGCAATTACAGACATGGTGGTCTGCAGATCCAAGCAGGCCACCATCCTTGAGAAGGCAGGGAATCTCAGTGAGTCACAAAATTGTAATCTACATCACTAATATGCATGAGCTATGTCTATTTGTGGCCCATTAGGAATCACTAATGAAACTCAAAAGAGTTTCATACATTAGGAATAGTGATTTCCTAGTTGCGATTTGCAGGAAATGCAATTAGAAAATCGCTATTCCTAATCTTCATACATCTGGCCCTGGTCACCAATTACTTGGTTATTGTTATCTTCATTTTATAAACTAGTTCTAGTTAGGTCAAACGTTTGTCCAGACAAGATAAATGTATGTTGAACAAAATTGAACTAACAAAATAGTGAACTAAAACTGCTGCAAATTGTGGCAGATTTTGTAGCGCAATTTGCCTTTTCTTCCACATTATTTGGTCACCTCCGCCACACAACACGGTCCTCAACTGCTGCATACTTCCAGTAGCCCTAGGTCTATTGATTGTAATTGGTGAGCAGGTAAATGATGATTGTTCTTGCAATATAAAATGGACATAAATGCATATTTATGGCCAAAGGTTTATTTGTAACACAAAAAAAAAATGATGGACAGAATGCTGAACATTTTCAAACATTCACCCCCAGTGACAGATCTGGGTTAAAAACATTGTTTATTTTTGCTCACCATACCACCCTAGTTGGGACCCAGCCAAATGCAAATCAATCTTGACCCTGCTTCCCATGGGAACAGTACAGCCTAAACTTCCAGACCATGCCCTCCCTGGACAAGAAACACACATTCTTGGACCGTTTTGGTGGTATAATCCGTCAGCAGCTAAGCTAGCTTGAATCCACCGGCACAGTGAGCACAGGACCCACATCTAGGCATACCCTTCCACTTAGGGACTGAAATGGAAAGGTGCCTCACGTAACTCACATCAAGGCAATGATATGTTGTAAACTAGTTTAATCTTCCTTTATTTATTTATGATCTCAGCTAAGATATGCTTCTCCTCAGGCCGGTCTACACAATGACAATACCGCATCAACTGACCAGGTAGAGGTGTCACCATCATACACAAAAACTCACTCTCCCTCATGACCAGCATTGATGTCCAGACTCCTGTCACCGAACACGTGAACTTTCAAAGCCAGACAAATCTAAACACCACCCTCCACGACACCCTTGTCTCCAGACCCCCAGGACCATGCCCACCATTCAGCAAAGCCCTGGCCGACTTCATCACTACCCATGCTATCACCTCAATGGACTATATACTCCTGCACAACCTCAACTTCTACCTTGACAACCACAGCAACCCCAATACCACAACCCTCGTGGACAACTTCGCCACCCTCAGAATCAAGCAACTGGTCAACCCCCCCTTGCACCTAGCAGGACACACCCTCAACCCCGCCTTCTCCACCGGAAGCCACATCACCTTCTCACACAGCTCCAAACTTCACTGGACCGATCACCACTGGGTCCACTTCGCCTTCACCAAGACAGTCGAATACCACCACACAGACCACCACCCTGGTGGGAACTGAACCAAGTTCAGCGAAGCCCAGCTCACCACGCTGTAGGAGGCTGGCCTGGTTTGTAGTGGGTACTTTAGGTACTCACACCTTACACCAGGTCCAGTTATCCCTTATTAGTGTAATGTAGTAGTGTTCTAGCAGCTCAGGCTGAAAGAGGTAGCTATAGCAGCTGAGGCTGAACTTGGAGACATGCAGAGCTCCTGCAATACCACTTATAGTTACACAGTACTTATACACGGGTAAAGACAATACTCAGTGTTACCAAAAGTAAAGGTAGTTTATTTGGGTGAGACAAGGCCAAAAGTATCTTAGAGGCAATACTCCTTCTGGAGGTAAGTATTATACACAATATATACACTAGACACCAAAATAAGGTAAGTAATTAGACATAGGATAATGCAAACAGTAGGAAATGCTCTGAAATGCAATGGGAGAAAATAGGTCTGGGGCAGCACAAACCATATACTAAGAAAGTGGAATTTGAATCATGAATTCCCCCCTAGACAAGTGTAGTGTGTAGAGAATCACTGGGAGAGTAGGAAACCCACAAAGGTGAGTAAAATACCACACCCCAGAACCAAGGAAAGTAGGAATAACTTTCCTTAGGACACACTACTTCGTGATTAGAGTTATTGCAAAAACCAAGCAAGACTGCAAACAACAAATGGTAAATTCCTGGACCTGAAGACCTACAAAGAGAGAAGACCAAGTCCAGAAGTCAGAAGAAGTTCCAAGAAGAACAGAAGCCCCTGCCAACCCAGAATAGGGTGCAAAAGACGAGTCCCCAGTTGGATGAAGACTGCAGAAATGCACCAAAGGAAGATGTCTGCAGGTTCCTGCATGATGCACTGGATGTCCCACGAAGAGATGTTGGATGCAGGTGAGTTTCGGCACTGGATTCATCAAACAAGCCTTGGTTGTGGCAAAGTCACATTTTGCATCAAAGTGGCACTGTCTGGATCCAGGAGGGACCTGGAGGCCTGAACTCAGCTTGAGGAGGAAGAGGGGACTCTCAGCACTTCAGAGAGCCCTCAGTCGACCAGACAGCACCCACGGGAGTCCCAGGACATGGGGACAAAGGAGGTGTAAAATGCGGTTTGTGCAGCACTACAAAGGAAGGTCCCACGATGCCGGAGGTCAACTCAGTGAGTTTAGCATCACAGGATAGAGTGCTGGGGACCTGTGCCATGCTGGGCATGAAGGATTCTTGCAAATAGTGCACAGAGGCCTCAGGAGGTGAAGACAAGGCTGTGAACAGGGGTACTGTCACTAACAGGGAAGGCAAGCTCTTACCGCCTCCAAATTTGGACAGCAGGACCGTAGGACAGTCTGTGTCGAAGGGGCCCACCACCTGTGTTCAAAGGAGCATGCTCGTTGCTAGGAGAGGAGTCCAAGAGAACCGGTCATCGACTTAGAAGGTGCCTGCAAGAGCAGGGAAGTGACTCCGTGACTCCACTGGAGATTTCTTCAGTCCTTCTGATGCAGGGTGAAGAAAGGGAGTCACCAGAGCGTGCACACAGTGGAAACTGTTGCAGTTTCTGGCTGGAGCTGAAGTCGCAGAGGAGAAGTAGCCCTTCTGTATACTTTGTTGCTGTTTCAGTGGTTCCTGGAGCAGTCTGCGGTCGATCCGAGGTCAGAAGATGAAGTAGTAGTTGCAGAGGATTCCTGCTGCAAACTTGCAAGTAGAATCTGAAGAGAAACCCACAGGAGAGACCCTAAATAGCCCTGAGAGGGGGATTGGCTACCTTATCAGGTATGGACCTATCAAGAGGGATCTCTGACGTCACCTGCTGGCCCTGGCCACTCGGAGGCCTCCAGAGTGTCCCCACACCTTGGAAAACAAGATGGCTGAAGTCTAGGACACACTGGGGGAGCTCTGGGCACCACCCCTGGGGTGTTGATGGACAGGGGTGTGGTCACTCCCCTTTCCTTTGTCCAGTTTCACGCCAGAGCAGGGACTGGGGGGGTCCTTGAACCAGTGTAAACTGGCTTATGCAGGGAGGGCACCATCAGTGCCCTTCAAAGCATTTCCAGAGACTGGGGTAGGCTACCCCTCCCCAGCCTGTAACACCTATTTCCAATGGAAGATTGTGTAACACCCTACTCCCAAAGGAAACACTTTGCTCTGCCTTCCTGGGACTGAGCTGCTCAGACCCCAGGAGGGCAGAACCCTGTCTGTGAGGTGGAAGCATCTGTAGCTGCAGTGGAAGCCTCAGAGAGCTGGTTTGGCAGAACTGGGGGTCGACAGTGAAGTCCCCAGGATGCATGAAATTGGCTTCCCAATACCAGATTTGGAATGGGGGACAATTCCATGATCTTAGCCACCTTACATGGGCAAATTCGGAGTTACCATTGTGAAGCTACATATCGGTATTGACCTATATGCAGTGCACGCGTGTAATGGCATCCCCACACTCACAAAGTCTGGGGAATTGGCCCTGGACTGCGTGGGGGCACCTTTGCTAGTGCAGGGGTGCCCTCACACTTAGTAACTTTGCACCTAACCTTCAGCAAATGAAGTTTAGACATATAGGTGACTTATAAGTTACTTAAGTGCAGTGAAAATGGCTGTGAAATAATGTGTGCACTATTTCACGCAGGCTGCAGTTGCAGTGCTGTGAAAGGGTTTGTCTGAGCTTCTTATGGGTGGCAAAAACAATCCTGCAGCCCATGAGGATCTCCTGGAACCCCAATGAGTTCCTAGGTACCATATACTAGGGACTTATACGGGGGGGTCCAGTGTGCCAATTGAAATTGGTAAATGAAGTCACTAGCCTATAGTGACTAATTTAAAAGCAGAGAGAGTATAAGCACTGAGGTGCTGATTAGCAGAGCCTCAGTGACATAGTTAAGCACTATTCACAACACACACCTTAGGCCACATAAGCACTGGGGTCCTGGCTAGCAGGATCCCAGTGAGACAGGCAAAACACATTGACATATAGGGTTTTCGCTATGAGCACTGGGGTCCTGGCTAGCAGGATCCCAGTGACACAGTAAAAACACACTGACACACACCGACAAACAGGCCAAAAGTGGGGGTAACCATGATAGAACGATGCTACTTTCTCGTGCATGCTCTCTGCCACTCCCCACTACCAGACACCAAAGATGTCAACACCTCAACTCACAACCTCCACCACTGGATCACCAACTGCGCCAATACCCTAGTCCCCCTAAGGAGACCTCCCTGAATTCAACACCACAGGAGACCCGCCTGGTTCTTTCCTGACCGCCAAGAAACCAAGAGCGCACACTGACAACTCAAGAGAAAGTGGAGAAGCAGTAAAAGCCCAACAAACCACAAATCCTCCAAAGACGCTGTCTCATCACTCCACTGGCTCAATGCACACAAGAGCAAGGAACTTTTCACCATAGTCAGGGAATTCATTAAAGTCAGCATGAACACCACCGCCATGCCACCCTCCCAAGACATCTGTAACAACTCACCACCTTCTTCCACCAAAAAATACACAATATCAATGAGGGATTTGCAAGCAAAGGCCAGACCCCCACCAACCAGCACCACCACAGACTCCACCCACCAACCAAACCTGAACCCCTAGACCCTCATCACCCCTGAGGAAACCCTGAACTCATGAATACCATCCACTCGGGGTACCCTTGGACCCCTAACACATTTTTAATCGAGTCAACACCACCATTGCACCCAAAATATGCCACACCATCAACCTCTCCATTGAGACCGCCTCCTTCTCAGATGCCTGGTGATGCACAGAGATAAACCCCCAACTTATGAAGCCCTCTGCAGACCAAACAGAACTGAAAAACTACAGACAGATCTCACTGCTCCCTTTTCCAGCCAAGGTAATTGAAAAAGTGATCAACGCACAGCTGACCAACTTCATCGAAACCAACCACATCCTCGACCCCTCCCAATCTGTATTCATGAGCAACCACAGCACCAAAACCCCACTCCTAGCAACAACGGATAACATCTGCACTCTACTGGACCGTGGCACAACAGCAGCCCTCTTCCTCCTAGACCACTCCGCCACCTTCAACAATGTCTCCAACACCACCTTGTGCACCAGACTACACAACGCCGACGTCCACGGCAAAGCCCTGGAGTGAATCTGATCCTCTCTCAATGGCCGAACCCAGAGAGTCAGGCTCCCACCTTTCACCTCGAAGCCGACAGAAACCAGATGCGTGGTTCCCCGGGCTCCTCCCTGAGCCCCACCCTCTTCAACCTTTACATGACCCCGTTTGCCGAGATGGTCAGATATCACAGGCTTAACATCGTCTCATATACTGACACAAAGCTCATTCTCTCTCTCACTGAGGAACCATCAACAGCTAAAGAGAACTTTCACAATGGAAAGAAGGTAGTTGCCGACTGGATGAGAGACAGCTGCTTCACGCTCAACTTGGACAAGACGGAGATACTCATCCTGGGCCCCACTACTACTGCATGGGATGATTCCTGATGGCCAAGCATCCTCTAAACTACCCCTTCACCTACAAACCATGCACACAACCTCGGCATCTTCCTCGACTCGTCACTGTCCATGACTCACCAAGTCAACTCTGTCTCATCCTCATGCTTCCACACTCTCTGCCTACTCTGGAAGATCTTCAAGTGGATACCTATTGATGCAAGAAGGGCAATCACTCAGGCACTTGTCAGCAGTAAACGACTACAGCAACACACTCTATGCTAGAATCAACAAGAAACTCCAAACTAGACTTCAGAGAATACAGAACGCCGCGGCAAACTGATTCCGGACATCCCCCACCACAGCCACATCTCCACCCACCTGAGAGACCTATACTGGCTCCCCACCAATAAACACATCACTTTCAAGCTCCTGACACACTCGTACAAGGCCCTCTACAACAGACCTGCCTACTTTAACCTCCACTTCTCCTTCTACACACCCTCCAGGCAACCACGCTCTGCTCAACTAGCCCTCGCCACCATCCCTGGAAGAACATGACTGGAGGGAGCTCTTTTTTCTCCCTCACCACGCAGACCTGAAACACAATGCCGCTCCGCCTCAGGCAGTCCCCCTCACTGGCTCAGTTCAGAAAGGACCTCATGATCTAGCTCTTAGATTGACCTGTGTCCCCCAGCAAGTGCCTTGAGTCCCCCTGGGTGATAAATCACACTTAACAAATGCTGACAGATTGATGGGTTCCAAAATATTTACAGTTTTTACAAAGTTTGTGAAATTTAGGATAAATATTACAGTAATATACTTTCATTTTAAAAGGTTTTCTAAAGAAATATTTTACAATATAATGTTTTATTAAGTTTGTGATTTTTTGAAAAGTTTTTTCATTTAATTTTCTATTTAATTCAATTTAGAACTGTATTTTATGAAAGTGTATTGAAATTAAAATTATCTAGTTTTTAGAAGTGTGGGGTCTTGTATTGAATAATGTTTTTTTTAAAACTGTTTAAGAATGGGAGACATATTTTATTTTTCCAGATTACATATTTAGAGTCACCTTTTCAACTGAGAAAGTTACAAATATGTTAATATGGTATTTAAAAGACATTATTTTATTACATTTAATTTTCTTAAATTTTGTTTTTATATGAAACAGTTTTTTTCAATATTGTTTAACTGCATTTTTGAAAATGGCATGAAATGTAAAACCATTTACTTCAAATACAAATTTAGTTTTTTAGCCAATAATTTTATATTTTTTTATATTTTCATTGTTATTTTGCTATTGATGTTTTTGTTAATTGTATTTATGTATATAAACTAACATTCTTGTTATCATAAATTTGGACATGATAATTTTGTATTACAATATTTTATTGTTAATAGAACATTCCTAGTCCATACTAAGGAATTTAAAATACAATAAACTGTCCATACTATAGTAAACATGGTTAGCAAACATGTTGTATACCAGAAGCTGTAGAATAGGTACCATTGAACAAAGAGGGGAGTATGGGCCTGATTTAGTATTGGGATTATGGGCTGTCATTCTTACATTACGGAGGAGAGGATCCGCTCATCACACTGACGGAATACCGACCTTGTATTTAAAGTTTGTTTTGAGGGGCCATCATCTGTCATGACAGAGGAAGGTCCATAGGGCATTCCCTAGTGCTGTGCCGTCGGTTTTGCAGTCCACTGTTGATGAAAAAAACTCAGTCAAGATTGGAATGTCATTCATCCATTACCCATGTTTAGAGATGTGTGATAGAGTGGGATCGGGGAGCATGACTACAAAGTACCCCAACATCTGACGTGTTTTCACATTAATGGATGCATCTGTCATCACACACAGCTATTCTTTATCAACTTAGAAATCATAACTGCACCTCATTCTACAAAAGCTTCTACTCTAACCACAGAACAATTTCCCACTCTCACTTCACACCACCAGCAGAAGCACATCCACTTCAGTTATTTTTATTTTTTTCTACCAAATTGTTTGGTACCTAAGATTTTAGATTTCTAAAAATGAGTTAACAGATAATGTGGATGAGATATGAGGGATTGAGCCACATTTGTTTGAAACCCTGGTACAGATAAAAACCATGAGTCAGTGAAGGCAGATGTGGGATAGAGTAGTGGAGAAGGGGAATGTTGTCTCCTACACCAGGTGCTCATATGAGGACATTCTTGAGTGCTGTAAAGATCTGCGGGGCAGGCAACACTCCCTCCCATCAGGGGCACATTGGGATGCCCTTGTCAACTGGTGAAGGTTCTGCCAGGCCCCTCAACCTCATGCCCAGGGAGGAGATGATATTGTACATATTCCACACTGAATGCTTTACAGGAACTCCTGGAAGAGTGGAGACTGTTGTGTGTAAATAATTCTTCTCTTACTGTTAGAAATGGGGTCTCTAGTTTGCAGTCAGTATACACTCTGTCCAAGTAGGGACCCTCAGTCTAGTTAGAGTAAGGGAGAAACACGGCTCAGAACACTCCTGCTCACCCCCTTAGTAGCTTGGCACAAGCAGTCAGGCTTATCACAGAGGCAATGTGTAAAGTATTTGTACAAACACACACAGTAACACAGTGAAAACACCACAAAATGACCCCACACCAGGTTAGAACAATAGCTAATATGTATCTAAATCAAACAAGACCAAAACAACAAAAATCCAGCATACACAAGCAAAGATATGAATTTTAAAAGTAAAACGAGTCGTAATCCATAGAAATCAATGGATGTGTTGTTTTAGCACAAAGTACCTGGTATGCGTCAAAAGTAAAGCAGCACAGGTGAGTGTGCATCAGAAAAACAAGTGATACAATGGTTCCTTACTCGCAAGTGAGGCTGTGCGTCGATTCTTTCTCTGCCAGGCGAGTGATGCATTGATTCTTTCCTCACAGGGAAGGGATTTGTCAATTTTCAGACAAGCAGCCTCAGGTCCGCGTGGTGATGTTGAAGATTTTGACGCCCAGGGTTGATGTGTGGAAAATTCTGATGGATTGTGTGAAAGGTCTGTGTTGAGAACAGGAGCTTCATCAAATAAGGCAGATGCTGCATTGGATTTTCAGACACGGGACACTGGCAGATAAAGGGCCTGATTCTAACTTTGGAGGACGGTGTTAAACCGTCCCAAAAGTGGCGGATATACCACCTACCGTATTACGAGTCCATTATATCCTATGGAACCCGTAATACGGTAGGTGGTATATCCGCCACTTTTGGGACGGTTTAACACCGTCCTCCAAAGTTAGAATCAGGCCCTAAGTCTTTAAACTCCATGAAACTTCATAACAGTCCAAGCCCTTGAGGAAACTTCACAAGGAAGTTTTCAGAAAGTGAAGTTCAGTCCTTTCCCTCTTAAGGCAGAAGCAGCAGCAGCAGGCCAGCACTGCAAAGCAACAGGCAGCGTGGCAGGTTTTCCTCAAGCATCAAGCCCTTCTCTTTGGCAGAGGTTCAGAAGTAATCGAAAGATGTGAGGTCAGCAGTCAAGTGTATTTTTAAATTGTGCGCTCAGAGACCTCAATCTCTATCTGCTCCCAATGGGAAACTGCTCTTAAAAAAGATTTAAAGGCAGTCCCCATGTTAACCTATGGGAGAGATAGGCCTTACATGAGTGAAAACCGAATTTGGCAGTATTTCACTATCAGGACATGTAAAACACATCAGTACATATCATTCCTTTAAAATACACTGCACCCTGCCCATGGGACTACCTAGGGCCTACCTTAGGGTCACTTACATGTTGTAAATGGGAAGGTTTGAGCCTGGCAAGTAGGTACACTTTCTAGGTCGAATTCATAGTGCAAAACTACACACACAGACACCGCAGTGGCCGGTCTCAGACATGTTTACAGGGCTACTCATGTGGGTGGCACAATCAGTGCTACAGGCGCACCAGTAGCATTTGATTTACTGGTCCTGGGCACACATGGTGCACTTTACTCAGGACTTACTGGTAAATCAAATGTGCCAGTAAGGGAAGCCTAATCACCAAAATCTTTTAGACAGAGAGCATTTGCACTTCAGCACTAGTTAGCAGTGGTAAAGTGCCCAGGGTATCAAAACCAGCAAAAACTAATAACAGCAAAGGATCCAAAAACTGGGGCTCAGAAGCAAACAAAAATACAGGGAAACCCCATCAAGAACTGCGAGGTCTAACACTTACCCTAAACCAATTCACACTCTCTCAACTTTGGCATCAGTATTCTGTAATTCAAATCTCTTCACTAATGGCAATCTATTAACACAACTTTCAAACATGATGTTTGTTGCTACTAAACAAGGGGCATATTATATATGTAGTGTTAATGTGGCATTTCCCACGTGCCATATTTAAAAAGTGGTGCAATGTTGCATTGCACTACTTTGTAACCCCTTATGCCAGGCATAATTTATGCAAGGGGGGTGTTCCGGCACTGGGGGGGGGTAAAAATGGTACACATGAATCTCTGAGATTCCTTTGCACCATTTGTATTGGCATTTGTAATGCCTGCTAAGTGTAGGTGTTAAAAAGAGGCTCCCAGTGATTACAATGGGTCTCTGTGTGCTTTGCAGGATTAGAGTCATCATTTGTGACTCTAGTCCTGCAAAGTGCCAGGCTAGCGTCACAACTTATGACGCTAGTCACCCTAACTACTGCCATGGTGCACCATATTATAAATACGGTGCTACGATGGTGGCATTAAGGTGGCGCTAAGGGGCGCAAGAAAAGTGTTGCTACACTAGGTATAGTGCCACTATTCATAAATATGCCCCTAAATACCTTAACTTCACGGTATGAAAATACTTTTTTATTTGGCGTGAGATGTGATTCTCCACTAGTAATAAATTCATAAACATGCTAGCTCCAGTCAAAGGTTTCATTAATTTATAACTGAGCACAACCCCATGGCACAGAGCAGACAGGCTTAGGTGATAATAATGATAATAATAATAATAATATTAATAATAATAATAATAATCTTCATCATCATGGTAATAATAATAATAATAACAACAACAACAACAAGGGGATCTTGCCCATCATCCTATACCAATTGCTTAACTGCACAGACATTGTTGTTCTGGACAGCATAGATAGAGATGGTATCATGAGAGTGTCATTGAGCTTGAGGACCAGCCCGCCGGCTGAACACTCGAATATGCACTGGTTTTAAGTGACAGCTTGTTCTGTGCATGGCGGGCTTGTATCTGATTGGACAGAAATGATGCATGCCTGCCTTTGGAATGGCAGACTATTGTTTAAATCTTTTTTGCAAGAGTTATAAAAGAAGGTATTCTTACTTCGGCTATTCCCTAGGGGTTTCTAACTAAATGCACAGTGTGCTAGTGACAAGCTAACTGTTGCTGAGAAAATGTGTAAGATATGTAGCGATAACAAAACAGTTGAAAAGTCAAAGACACAACATAATAAAAGGCAAAGTGGTCCCAGAGATATGAATTTTTAAGAATGTATGTAAAAATAGCACCAAAAAGACCTAAGTACCAAAGATAATCTGTAAACTTGGTAGACCAAGACCTAGGTGCAATGTAAAGCTTCCCACAATGGAACCCTGGTCAAATATACCAAATAGGCAGATCCCAGTGTATGTCTGGAAGTCAAAAGTTCCAAACATTTCTAACTTCCAAAGCAGAAAGGGACTTTGAAGAAATGTGTGGTGATCTGTGTAGGCATGGAACATCTTGACATCATTACTATGATGTCGTGATGTTCCATTTTCTAGGATGACGGTTGGGGCGAGAGAGCTCTGTGCCCTTTTTACATCTATACACGTTTGTCATTTGCTCTCTGTAATTTCTGGAATAAATTGGTTTTAAAGACTAAGCAGCTCTGCGCAACTTACTTCATTGGCGACAAGGGTCAAAATGGACTGTTAACTTTTGGCAGCTGATCGCTTGAAGTTTTTTGCTGTCACTCGGAGGTTCTACATCCACGAAGCTTTCTTCGGCGTTGGTGTGAACATAAACATCGTGTACGTCTATGTGAGATATTTTTATTTACTATTTGGTTCTGCAAAGGGCACAGAGCGTATGAGCGGCGTGTGCATTATTTGCACAAGAGATTTTGACTTTGGCATATTCGCTCATGTCGTGGCACGAGCGCCGCCGGTTTCACGCAGAGAGGTGAGGGCACGAGCACATCCTTCGGCTTCGCGTAGAGACTGTGGGCCTGATTCTAACTTTGGAGGACGGTGTTAAACCGTCCCAAAAGTGGCGGATATACCACCTACCGTATTACGAGTCCATTATATCCTATGGAACTCGTAATACGTTAGGTGGTATATCCGCCACTTTTGGGACGGTTTAACACCGTCCTCCAAAGTTAGAATCAGGCCCTGTGTCTGCTTCTCCTCGTGCGTCAGCACGAGCGCGAGCAGTTTATACTTTTGTTTTGTACGCGCGTCTCTATACAAGCGCGCGTGGGAAAAAAAAAACACAATTTCCCTGTGACCGGCGTTTGTTCATACGGATCGTGACGGTCCATTGAATTTTTTTTTAAAAGGACATAGAAAAGGGTTTCAATTTTTAACCCCAACGTTACAATAGAAGAAGGACTGTCACATGCCTTTCTTAACGTTACAATAGAAAAAGGACTGTTCATAACATTACAATAGAAGTAGGACTGTCACATGTTGTTCATTTATTTTTCGGCCATCTTTCACTTGTATTTTTAGAAGAAATAAACAAGAAATAAAAAAATATAAAAGAGGATAAGTTATAAGAAGCAATACCAACATATTGAGAAATAAAGAAAAGCAATACCAACATATTGAGAGATAAAGAAAAATATGCAAAACGTTTTACCACCAGCACCTTTTCTACAAGATCCCGGTGATCCACCTCTTGAATGGAAATTGTGGCAACGCTCGTTTAAGGCATATATTGGTGCTATAGATGGTCACAAATTTAGACCGGAGAGAAAAAAAAGTTGATTATATTATCATTTGGGGGTTGAAGGTCAGAACATCTTTGATCATCTACCGGTCTATGAATTGGCTGAAGAGGAAGAGCTGGATGAGTTTGAAATGCCCATTGCACAGTTAGACAAATATTTTATTAAAACAAAGAACATTGTAGTACACCTTTACAAGTTTTTTACGAGATCACAGAGCTCCGGTGAAAGCATTGATTCATTCATTACTGCGTTGAAGGTGTTAGCAGCTAAGTGCGAATTTGAGAATTTCACATCGCAACTCATCAGAGATCAGTTGATTGCCAGGTGTCATTCCAAGAGGATCCAAGAGAAATTATTAACTTGTAAGGATCCTTCGTTGGATAAAGCGATTGACATTGCTAAAAGCATTGAGTGTTCAATGAAAGACGCCAAACAACTGGCAGCTTCTATGTCCAATATAACTATCTCTGCAACAACTGTTAATGCGCAGAACAGCCACAGTAAAAATCAAGATCATTTTGAAAAAAAAATGGATAATATTTCAGTCAAGAATAAGTTTAATCAGAGACCAATTTGTTATAGATGTGGTTCTTCGTTGCATGTGTCATCTTTTAAGAATTGCCCAGCGATTCACCAACAGTGCAGAAACTGCAACAAAACTGGGCATTTTGCAAGGGTGTGCAGGAGTGCAAAAAAGAACAACATTCGCTGTGTATTGAGTGGTGATGCTGAGAGTGTTGTGGGAGAACGAATGAACGAGTATGATTTAGTTGTCAAGGATGTTACTGGTATCAACAAGGTTATCATTGATCCGGATGTGGATGTAATTATTGATGGGACTAAAATTAAATTATTAGTAGATACAGGGGCCCGTTTAACTATTATAGCACAAGACAAGTACAATGAAAGTTGGACCTCCAAGATTCTTTATCCTCCAGATGTGGCCACAGTTGCATTTGAGGGCAGTAAGATTGATTTATTAGGTTACTTTTGGGCATCATTGACTATCCTGGGTAAGACTTTGCGAGGTAAGGTTTATGTTGCCAAGAAAGGTATCAATGCTCTAGGGCTTCTTCATCAAGCAGAATTCAATCTTATTATCAAGCCGGGTTGTGATAAACCTGTTGTAATAGAAAAGGAAAATTCGAGTTCTATCAAAGTTGCTTCTAGTCAGGTACATGATTGGCAACAGAAATGTAATAAGTTATTTTGTGAACAGCTAGGTAAAATCACCAATTACACACATTGGATAAAAATCAAGCATGATGCGGTTCCTGTCAAACATAAACTAAGAAATGTTCCTCTGAGTGTCAGGTCTGAGTTGTCCAATTTATTAAAAGAAATGTGTCAACAAGGGGTGATCGAAAAAGTTGAAGCAACGTTATGGTTATCTCCTGTAGTTTTAGCAACAAAAAAAAACTGGCGATTTAAGAATGTGCGTGGATTTGAGGAGTGTGAATGAGGCAATATGGGTGGACAGTTATCCTCTGCCCAGAATTGATGATTTGATTACTAAGATTGGTTCCGCCAGGTGGTTCACCAAACTGGATTTAAAGTCAGCTTACCACCAAGTGGATTTAGATGTGGATTCTAGACATCTAACAGCGTTTGTTACTCCTGATGGAACTTTTCAATTCTGCAGATTACCCTTTGGCTTAGCTTCGGCTGCCGCAGTGTTTCAAAGATTAATGTCTGAGATGTTTCCTAATAATCACAATGTTGTATTCTTTCAGGATGACATTTTGGTATTTTCATGTGATGAATTGACACATGATAAGGCTTTAGAGGAGGTTCTATGTACTTTAGAAAATAGAGGTGTGACATTAAGAGGAAACAAATGTGTATTCAAAGCCAGGGAAATTGAATATCTTGGCCATGTCTTTTCAGAGGGTGGTGTTAAGCCTAAACCAAGTTTGGTTAAGAGCATTTTAGAAGCGCCAGCTCCAAAATCCAGAGACCAACTCATATCTTTTCTTGGTTTATGCAAATTTTATGCTAAATTTCTAAAAAACTTAGCAAAAAACACAGAGGGCCTCATTCTGACCCTGGCGGTCCTAAACCGCCAGGGCCGCGGGCAACGGAAGCACCGCCAAGCGCCAGGTACTTCAGTGCCCATTCTGACCGCGGCGGTAAAACCGCGGTCAGAAAAGGGGATCCGGCGGTTTCCCGCCGGAATACCCCTGGCAGGGCTGAACCTCCATGGCGGCGCTGCAAGCAGCGCGGCCATGGGGATTCCGACCCCCTTCCCGCCATCCTGTTTCTGGCGGTTTTTACCGCCAGGAACAGGATGGCGGGAACGGGTGTTGTGGGGCCCCTGGGGGCCCCTGCACTGCCCATGCCTCTGGCATGGGCAGTGCAGGGGCCCCCTAACAGGGCCCCAGCATGATTTTCACTGTCTGCTATGCAGACAGTGAAAATCGCGACGGGTGCGACTGCACCCGTCTCACCCCTGCAACACCGCCGGCTCCATTCGGAGCCGGCCTCTGTGTTGCAGGGCCTTTCCCGCTGGGCCGGCTGGCGCTCCTTTGGCGGGCGCCCGCCGGCCCAGCGGGAAAGCCAGAATGGCCTCCGCGGTCTTTTGACCGCGGAGCGGCCGAATGGCGGTGAACGCATGACGGGCAGCTACCGCCGCCCGCATCGGTCAGAATGACCGCCAGAGTGTTTTAGAGTGGCTTTGAAGAACTTTGTGTTCACGTGGTCTGATGAATGTAACAGAATGTTTGAACAGATCAAACGTGAAATTGTTGATGTTCCTGTTCTACAGCCATTTTCGGAAAAAGGAAGTACTGTGGTAACCGTTGATGCTTGTGATTATGGTCTTGGAGCTGTTCTTTCTCAATTATCTGATGATGGGAGAGAAAGTACAGTGGGTTTTGCATCAAGAACACTAAGGCAAGTTGAACGCAAGTATTCTGTTATTGAAAAAGAACTTCTTGCCTGCGTGTGGAGCATTGAGAAATTTAAGCAGTATCTGTGGGGTAGAACCTTCACGTTGAAAACGGATCACAGGCCTCTGGTGGAAATACTATCTGGCAGGAAAGTGAAACGGTCCACAGCGCGAATTGCTAGATTGTCTGCTAAGTTACTGGAGTTTACTTTCACAGTTGAATATATTCCTGGTGGGAAAAATAAGAGAGCAGACTGTTTATCCAGGTTACCTGTAGATGATAGTGAGGAACAGGAATGGGAAACGGAAATAGAGGAATGTTTTGTTGCTTGTGTAACTGAAAGTGACATGCCTTTGGATGAAAAGGAATGGACAAAGGCGGTGTTGAATGACAAAGCGTTGTGTGAGGTAATGCGCCTGGTCATAGTAGGCTGGCCTAAGGAAAAGTGTTTATCTTCAGAGCTACAGCCATTTTGGAAGATATCTGATGAATTATCTATTGAAGGTGACAAATTAGTTAGAGGGAGGAAGCTGGTTCCACCTTTATGTTTGAGGGGGAATTTGATTACTGCATCACATGCTGGTCATCTGGGGGCCACGATTACCAAAAGAAGATTAAGGTCTGATTTTTGGTGGCCAGGGATGGACAGAGAGATTGATGATTTTGTGAGAAACTGTATGAGATGTTACTCCAGTGATAAAGTGTTAACTACTGAAGGTGTGACTAGTGTATTTGTTCTATCTCCGGCGAGAGCTTGGCAAAAGCTTGGGCTAGATTTTCTTGGTCCTTATCACATTCTGCCTCCAGATATGAGATATTTTGTGGTCATGATTGACCATCTATCCAGATGGGTGGAAGTTGAACCGGTAAGGTTTCCCACTACCCAGGTTGTGATTAATTGTCTTAAGAAAATCTTTAGTCATGAAGGTTTCCCGGAGAAAATTTAAACTGACAATCGGGTTCAATTTGTTTCATCAGAGATGCTCCAATTTTTGCGTAGATGTGGTATCAAGCACATAAGAACTCCGCTTTATCATCCACAAAGCAATGGTATGGTAGAACGATTTAATTGTGTCTTAGTAGACTGTATTCAAGCTTCTTGCAGGAATCATTCATCAGTAGACCATGCTATAAAGGAGCTAGTATGGTCTTATCGAACCACACCTCATGTTGCCACCGGGAAAACTCCTTTTGAACTGATGAGAGGGAGGTTGGCTTCCACAGAATTATGTCCTTTTTGGATGATAAAGTTATTCCATGAAGGTAGTGACCTGAAAGAGGCCTGGGATGATGCAGAACACAATGCCAATTTGAGTAGTTTACAGAGGTTAGATGAGAATAACAAATTTAAGATTAAGGAGTTGCAAGTGGGTGTTTGGGTACGAGTAAAGAATCCTGTGTTAGTTAAAAAGGGTGTGAGAAACTGGGGCTGATTGCAGAGGCCCCATAACTTTTTGCCCCCATTTTCCACTTTATGCTGGTGTTTTCCTGACTCTGATGGTGCCCTGGGTACTGCTAACCAGTCCCAGGGCCTGTGCTCTGTGTAAAATGGATATGCAAATTAGGCTAATTATAATTGGCTAAGTTAACCTACCTATAAGTCCCTAGTATATGGTAGGGCATGTAGGTTTAGGGACCACAGCATAGGTGGTGCACACCTAGGTGCATTGCTGAGGTGCCCAGTGTCATTTTAAAAGCAAGCCTGCCTTGCTGGCTGCTTTTAAATTAAAGTTATATGCAAATTCGACTTTGGAATTAAAGGTACTTCCAAAGTCTTAAACTACCTTATTTTTACATATAAGTCACCCCTAAGGTGTGCCCTATGTGCCCCTAGGGCTGGGTGCCATGTAACTATAAGCAGGGACTTTATAAAAATAGATTTATAAGCCCTGGTGAGGTAAAAACAGCCAAATTCGTTTTTCCCTCATTGAAGTAAATGGCCTTCATAGGCTAGAATGGGCAGACTTTATTTTAAATTTTAAAGTCTCCTTAAATGTTACATACCAAGAATTTGGTATCAAATTGATTGTTATAATAAATCCCACAACTTCCAGTTGTTGGATTTAATATAACTAGTGCAGGTAAAAAGTTTAGACTTTACCTAAAAAGTTGCCAATTTCAGCTCTGCATTGTTTTTGCTCCTGTGCTCTGATTGGCCAGCCTGCAGCAGCTTCTGCCAGGCTACTTTAATGAGGTGTGAAGTGGCCTGACTTCACACAAAGGAATGTGCTTGGGGGAGAGAATCTCCCCTCAGCAGATGGGGAAGCAGGAAGGGGGAGGGCTGCCAAACTGGTCTTCAAAGGCAGAGAAGGACATCTGGAGCACCCAGCAACACCCCCACATCCTGCAACCCCAGACAGCTAGGTGCCCCCTTGATTAGATTAGGAGAGGGCAGGAGAGGGGTGTGTTTATGATTTTTAGCCACACCAGTGGGTGGGCTCAGCCAGATCTCTCCTCTAAAAATCAGATTCATCCATTTTGGATTTTTAGAGACTGTTGCCTTCTGGGATGGATTTTTGCCACACTTCCCAGGAAGTGGTCATCACAGGGGGACGACCCTGTCCCTGATTGGAGGACCAGGGCCCCCCTGCTTTTCACCCAGGAGCAAGGATAAAACTGGCAGACCTGCACCCACGCCTCAGATCCCCTCCAGAATTCAAGAAGAAGGAACTACAAGGAGAAGAAGGACTGCCCTGCTGGACCCCTGGCCTGCACCTGGACCCTGCACTCAGAAAGACTGCACCAGCTGCACACTTGGGCTTCACCACAAGAAGGACTTTGCCTGGCTTCCACTGGTTCAAGGAGGGACTCCCTGTTTGCTACAGGTGAAAAATTGCTAACCAGAGTCCCCTGCACCAACTCCTGAAAAAGTGACCAGCTGACCACTGTCCAGTGGCCAAAAAGGAGTTTGCGCCAGGTGCATTCTGGGAGTTGAAGTCCGCACCCCCAAGGACCATCACAGAACTTCTGGACCCTTGGGGTGAGCTGTGGACCCCAAAAGAACCTTAAAAGAACATCTGGGTGAAGCCCCAGAAGTTTGGAAAAGATTGGAGAATTTTTGGAAAAAAGCTCCATAAAGTGACCGACCCGACGCGGAAATTCTAGCCGGCTTGCCTCAACCGCGACCCGGCCTGACTTCGTGGTTCGTCCCGGTAAAGAAAAACATCCAAAAAAGAGACTAAGTCCGAACGTAAAAAGTTGACCGGGACCTTCCAGCCATCGTATCCGAGAAGGGCTCCACGGACGTCGGATCAAGATCCAGGTTTACCCCGGTCGAAGGATTTTCATCTCGAAAAAACGACTAAGTCCGAAGGTAAAAATCACCACCGAGGAAACCGACTTCGCGTATCCGGACAAGGGCTCCAGGAGGTCGGATCCAACTGGCAGGTTCGTCCCGGTGAAGAAAAACTTCAAAATAAAGACTAAGTCAGAAGGTAACTTTTTAACCGAGGCTTCCCGCGACCTGTAGCCGAGCAGGGCTCCATCGCGGTCGGCCTGAAAGTTTGACTTTGTCCGGGTCCTGGTGCAACCAGATGACCCGATTGGCGCTTTTTGTTTCTAAGCGCTAGAAAATAATAATACTTTAAAAATTCATATCTCCGGTTCCCCTGAACCGATTTTAATCGTTTTTGTGACATTTTAAAGATAAAAATATAAGCTATTTTTATAAATTGGTTTTGGATTTTTAAACTGTTTCCTGTGTTTTATTTAATTACTGTTTTGTGATATTTGAATGCTTTACACTTTGTCTCCTAAGTTAAGCCTTGACGCTCGATGCCAAGCTACCAAGGGTAGAGCTGGGATTAATTTACTGAGACCTAACTGTACTTTTGTGGAGGTTTGTGGCTTGTTGCTAGGTGTAGGTACCTACCTGCCCTACCAATAACCCATTTTCCAACATAATTGGTGGCAGCGACGGGATCCTGTACTTGTGTTCAATATCACGTTACAGTTTTGGGTAAAACAAATTAAAAATCCTTTAAATTGTCCTAGTGCAAAAATTGTTTTTAATTTTTAATTTGGATTAATTTCAATTATTGAATTTTTGTAATTTTTCTAAATTCTTGTTTCCAATTTTTGCAAAACGTTTTTGTTGACACAAAACTAGGGAACCATGGAGCTTGATCTGGCTAGCCTACCCACACTGACAGTAGTCCAGCTTAGGGGGTTGTGTATTGAGAGGGGGTTGCCTGCAACCCCTGATTTCAGGAAGCAAATCCTGATTAAATCCCTGACAGCATGGGCTGAGGCACAAGAGGTAGAGACAGAGGAAGCTCCAGAGGAGGAAGAAAAAGAGGAAGATGCTAACTCTAACCACTCAGGGGAGGGAAGGCATCAGACCCCAAGTGAGGAAGAGGAGGAACGGTCCTCACTGGATACAGTCACTAGGGGCAGACCCAAAGCTAGTGGTAGGAAGAGGGTCCTTTCAGGAGGAGAGAACCCATCCATCAGGGAAAGAGAGCTGGAAGCCCAGCTAGCCTACATAGCTTTGGAAGCAGAGAAGCTGGCCCTAGAAAAGAAAAAGTGGGCATACAAAGAGAAAAGAGATGGAAGCAGCGATAAAGAAGCTGAGGTGTCCATGGGTGGGGGAGTTTGCCCCAGATTACCCAAGGGGGTGGTTCCTGCTTATGTAGAGGGGGATGACATAGATAAGTGGCTAGGGGCCTTTGAGAGGGCACTCCAAATGAGAAGGGTTAAGCCTCAATACTGGGGTTCCCTTTTGTGGGAGTTGGTCCCCAACTCAGGGAGGGATAGGCTTCTGACCTTAAGGGGGGAGGAGGCAGATTCATACCCTAGTATGAAGAGGTGCTTAGTCAAGAAGTTTGGTCTGACCCCAGAGCAATATAGAATGAAGTTCAGGGACACCCAGAAGGTCAGTACCCAGTCTTGGGTTGACTTTGTGGACACCTCACTAAAGGCACTAGAGGGCTGGATTATTGGCAACAAAGTAAATACTTATGAGGGGTTATACAATCTGATCATGAGAGAGCACATCTTGACCAATTGTATCCAAGAAAGGTTACGCCAGCATCTAGTGGACTCTAAGCTGACCAACCCTAGAGAGCTAGGGGAGGCAGCTGATGAGTGGTTGAGAACCAGGGTGGTTGTCAAGTCCCAGGGGGGAGACTCCAAGAAGGGGGGGACAGGTCCCCAAAAACCTAAGGAGGGAGGTGGTAAGCCCACCACAGAGACTCCCTCTGTACCCCAGAACCCTAAGAAGGAGGAGAGTAAATCCCACTCCCACTCTGACATGCAGAGACAGGGAGACCCAGGGTTAAAAAAGCTCTTGGACAGTAGGGCTTGCTTTGACTGTCAGCAGACAGGTCACTTCAGAGGAGATGCAGCCTGTCCAAAGAAGGTGGTTAGCACTGGGCTGTCCAGTGTAGCCATAGAGGAGGATTCCTCAGATGATGAAGTCCTCCTAGCATTGTGCTGGGAGACAGGACCAGATGGTAAGCTGGTGATCCCTGAGGGTGGGAGTAGGCACTTCCACCACATTCAAGTGAATGGGATCCCTACCACTGGCCTGAGAGACACCTGTGCCAGTCACACTGTAGTGAGTGACCGGTTAGTGACCCCAGACATGTATGTCCCAGGAAAGACAAAGAAAGTCAGGATAGCCACAGGGGAGGTCACCTCCAAACCTGTAGCCATAGTGCCCCTAGAGAGGGAGGGTATCCTTGACTGGATTAGGGTGGTAGTCAGTGCTGACCTTCCCCTAGATTGTATCCTGGGCAATGACCTCCCAGAGGTGAGTCTGGTCACAGATGGGGTGGTCGCCCAGGGCGCCCCCCCAACCCACAGTCCTGGGGAGTCAGTCCCTACAGTTAGGAGACAGAAGTCCCCAAGAAAAGGAAAGAAGAAAAGGAAGGGTAGGCCACTCTTAAAGAGAGTTCCAGGAAGCCAAGGGCCTTCTGCCCCAGTAAGGGGGGAGCCCAGAGTTGGCACTGGTGAGGCCTCACCTGACCCCAAGGAAGTCCTGAGTAGTCAGGCAGCTGTCCAGATGCAGGGTGTTGCCCCTGCACTGACAGAAGGGAGAGTGGAAGGAGGGTGTCTGCCACAGGAGGTGGTAGCCCCCCACTCAAGACAGCAAGAGGGGTGCCAGGACCCCAAAGATGCCCCTAAAGCAGCTCAGCCACCTGTCAGTGGAGAGCTTAGGGTGTGGTTCTGGGTACTGACAGCTGTCAGTAGCCTCTGCTGGGTGCTAGCCTTCCTGGCAGCACTGTACTTGGCCTGGGAGGCAGACCCCAGGGCCAATAGCAAAGTAGGCCCCCTGACCCTGTTGGTCATGGTGGGGTTGCTCAAGTGTTGGGTGACCTCTTTGGGTAAGCTAGGTGTTGCCCTAGCAAAGTTTGGAGTAGGGGAGGTGGGCACCTCACTACCCAAGTTGGCAGAGAGAGAGGAGGAAGACCCCCCTAGAGGGAAGTTTCAGTTTGACTTGGGTCCTTTTACTGTTGGGATGGCTTCACTACCCAGAGGGAGTGACCCTGACAGGAGGATATAAGGCAGAGTAGGCCCTGCAAAGGGACAGCCAGTTTTCTTCACTCTCTTCCTCGCCTAACAAGCCAGGAAGACTCTCCCAGGGTTGGGCTGAGTCTCCTGGGCATGTGGGCTGGGGGGGGGGTTGTGTGAGAAACTGGGGCTGATTGCAGAGGCCCCATAACTTTTTGCCCCCATTTTCCACTTTATGCTGGTGTTTTCCTGACTCTGATGGTGCCCTGGGTACTGCTAACCAGTCCCAGGGCCTGTGCTCTGTGTAAAATGGATATGCAAATTAGGCTAATTATAATTGGCTAAGTTAACCTACCTATAAGTCCCTAGTATATGGTAGGGCATGTAGGTTTAGGGACCACAGCATAGGTGGTGCACACCTAGGTGCATTGCTGAGGTGCCCAGTGTCATTTTAAAAGCAAGCCTGCCTTGCTGGCTGCTTTTAAATTAAAGTTATATGCAAATTCGACTTTGGAATTAAAGGTACTTCCAAAGTCTTAAACTACCTTATTTTTACATATAAGTCACCCCTAAGGTGTGCCCTATGTGCCCCTAGGGCTGGGTGCCATGTAACTATAAGCAGGGACTTTATAAAAATAGATTTATAAGCCCTGGTGAGGTAAAAACAGCCAAATTCGTTTTTCCCTCATTGAAGTAAATGGCCTTCATAGGCTAGAATGGGCAGACTTTATTTTAAATTTTAAAGTCTCCTTAAATGTTACATACCAAGAATTTGGTATCAAATTGATTGTTATAATAAATCCCACAACTTCCAGTTGTTGGATTTAATATAACTAGTGCAGGTAAAAAGTTTAGACTTTACCTAAAAAGTTGCCAATTTCAGCTCTGCATTGTTTTTGCTCCTGTGCTCTGATTGGCCAGCCTGCAGCAGCTTCTGCCAGGCTACTTTAATGAGGTGTGAAGTGGCCTGACTTCACACAAAGGAATGTGCTTGGGGGAGAGAATCTCCCCTCAGCAGATGGGGAAGCAGGAAGGGGGAGGGCTGCCAAACTGGTCTTCAAAGGCAGAGAAGGACATCTGGAGCACCCAGCAACACCCCCACATCCTGCAACCCCAGACAGCTAGGTGCCCCCTTGATTAGATTAGGAGAGGGCAGGAGAGGGGTGTGTTTATGATTTTTAGCCACACCAGTGGGTGGGCTCAGCCAGATCTCTCCTCTAAAAATCAGATTCATCCATTTTGGATTTTTAGAGACTGTTGCCTTCTGGGATGGATTTTTGCCACACTTCCCAGGAAGTGGTCATCACAGGGGGACGACCCTGTCCCTGATTGGAGGACCAGGGCCCCCCTGCTTTTCACCCAGGAGCAAGGATAAAACTGGCAGACCTGCACCCACGCCTCAGATCCCCTCCAGAATTCAAGAAGAAGGAACTACAAGGAGAAGAAGGACTGCCCTGCTGGACCCCTGGCCTGCACCTGGACCCTGCACTCAGAAAGACTGCACCAGCTGCACACTTGGGCTTCACCACAAGAAGGACTTTGCCTGGCTTCCACTGGTTCAAGGAGGGACTCCCTGTTTGCTACAGGTGAAAAATTGCTAACCAGAGTCCCCTGCACCAACTCCTGAAAAAGTGACCAGCTGACCACTGTCCAGTGGCCAAAAAGGAGTTTGCGCCAGGTGCATTCTGGGAGTTGAAGTCCGCACCCCCAAGGACCATCACAGAACTTCTGGACCCTTGGGGTGAGCTGTGGACCCCAAAAGAACCTTAAAAGAACATCTGGGTGAAGCCCCAGAAGTTTGGAAAAGATTGGAGAATTTTTGGAAAAAAGCTCCATAAAGTGACCGACCCGACGCGGAAATTCTAGCCGGCTTGCCTCAACCGCGACCCGGCCTGACTTCGTGGTTCGTCCCGGTAAAGAAAAACATCCAAAAAAGAGACTAAGTCCGAACGTAAAAAGTTGACCGGGACCTTCCAGCCATCGTATCCGAGAAGGGCTCCACGGACGTCGGATCAAGATCCAGGTTTACCCCGGTCGAAGGATTTTCATCTCGAAAAAACGACTAAGTCCGAAGGTAAAAATCACCACCGAGGAAACCGACTTTGCGTATCCGGACAAGGGCTCCAGGAGGTCGGATCCAACTGGCAGGTTCGTCCCGGTGAAGAAAAACTTCAAAATAAAGACTAAGTCAGAAGGTAACTTTTTAACCGAGGCTTCCCGCGACCTGTAGCCAAGCAGGGCTCCATCGCGGTCGGCCTGAAAGTTTGACTTTGTCCCGGTCCTGGTGCAACCAGATGACCCGATTGGCGCTTTTTGTTTCTAAGCGCTAGAAAATAATAATACTTTAAAAATTCATATCTCCGGTTCCCCTGAACCGATTTTAATCGTTTTTGTGACATTTTAAAGATAAAAATATAAGCTATTTTTATAAATTGGTTTTGGATTTTTAAACTGTTTCCTGTGTTTTATTTAATTACTGTTTTGTGATATTTGAATGCTTTACACTTTGTCTCCTAAGTTAAGCCTTGACGCTCGATGCCAAGCTACCAAGGGTAGAGCTGGGATTAATTTACTGAGACCTAACTGTACTTTTGTGGAGGTTTGTGGCTTGTTGCTAGGTGTAGGTACCTACCTGCCCTACCAATAACCCATTTTCCAACATAATTGGTGGCAGCGACGGGATCCTGTACTTGTGTTCAATATCACGTTACAGTTTTGGGTAAAACAAATTAAAAATCCTTTAAATTGTCCTAGTGCAAAAATTGTTTTTAATTTTTAATTTGGATTAATTTCAATTATTGAATTTTTGTAATTTTTCTAAATTCTTGTTTCCAATTTTTGCAAAACGTTTTTGTTGACACAAAACTAGGGAACCATGGAGCTTGATCTGGCTAGCCTACCCACACTGACAGTAGTCCAGCTTAGGGGGTTGTGTATTGAGAGGGGGTTGCCTGCAACCCCTGATTTCAGGAAGCAAATCCTGATTAAATCCCTGACAGCATGGGCTGAGGCACAAGAGGTAGAGACAGAGGAAGCTCCAGAGGAGGAAGAAAAAGAGGAAGATGCTAACTCTAACCACTCAGGGGAGGGAAGGCATCAGACCCCAAGTGAGGAAGAGGAGGAACGGTCCTCACTGGATACAGTCACTAGGGGCAGACCCAAAGCTAGTGGTAGGAAGAGGGTCCTTTCAGGAGGAGAGAACCCATCCATCAGGGAAAGAGAGCTGGAAGCCCAGCTAGCCTACATAGCTTTGGAAGCAGAGAAGCTGGCCCTAGAAAAGAAAAAGTGGGCATACAAAGAGAAAAGAGATGGAAGCAGCGATAAAGAAGCTGAGGTGTCCATGGGTGGGGGAGTTTGCCCCAGATTACCCAAGGGGGTGGTTCCTGCTTATGTAGAGGGGGATGACATAGATAAGTGGCTAGGGGCCTTTGAGAGGGCACTCCAAATGAGAAGGGTTAAGCCTCAATACTGGGGTTCCCTTTTGTGGGAGTTGGTCCCCAACTCAGGGAGGGATAGGCTTCTGACCTTAAGGGGGGAGGAGGCAGATTCATACCCTAGTATGAAGAGGTGCTTAGTCAAGAAGTTTGGTCTGACCCCAGAGCAATATAGAATGAAGTTCAGGGACACCCAGAAGGTCAGTACCCAGTCTTGGGTTGACTTTGTGGACACCTCACTAAAGGCACTAGAGGGCTGGATTATTGGCAACAAAGTAAATACTTATGAGGGGTTATACAATCTGATCATGAGAGAGCACATCTTGACCAATTGTATCCAAGAAAGGTTACGCCAGCATCTAGTGGACTCTAAGCTGACCAACCCTAGAGAGCTAGGGGAGGCAGCTGATGAGTGGTTGAGAACCAGGGTGGTTGTCAAGTCCCAGGGGGGAGACTCCAAGAAGGGGGGGACAGGTCCCCAAAAACCTAAGGAGGGAGGTGGTAAGCCCACCACAGAGACTCCCTCTGTACCCCAGAACCCTAAGAAGGAGGAGAGTAAATCCCACTCCCACTCTGACATGCAGAGACAGGGAGACCCAGGGTTAAAAAAGCTCTTGGACAGTAGGGCTTGCTTTGACTGTCAGCAGACAGGTCACTTCAGAGGAGATGCAGCCTGTCCAAAGAAGGTGGTTAGCACTGGGCTGTCCAGTGTAGCCATAGAGGAGGATTCCTCAGATGATGAAGTCCTCCTAGCATTGTGCTGGGAGACAGGACCAGATGGTAAGCTGGTGATCCCTGAGGGTGGGAGTAGGCACTTCCACCACATTCAAGTGAATGGGATCCCTACCACTGGCCTGAGAGACACCTGTGCCAGTCACACTGTAGTGAGTGACCGGTTAGTGACCCCAGACATGTATGTCCCAGGAAAGACAAAGAAAGTCAGGATAGCCACAGGGGAGGTCACCTCCAAACCTGTAGCCATAGTGCCCCTAGAGAGGGAGGGTATCCTTGACTGGATTAGGGTGGTAGTCAGTGCTGACCTTCCCCTAGATTGTATCCTGGGCAATGACCTCCCAGAGGTGAGTCTGGTCACAGATGGGGTGGTCGCCCAGGGCGCCCCCCCAACCCACAGTCCTGGGGAGTCAGTCCCTACAGTTAGGAGACAGAAGTCCCCAAGAAAAGGAAAGAAGAAAAGGAAGGGTAGGCCACTCTTAAAGAGAGTTCCAGGGAGCCAAGGGCCTTCTGCCCCAGTAAGGGGGGAGCCCAGAGTTGGCACTGGTGAGGCCTCACCTGACCCCAAGGAAGTCCTGAGTAGTCAGGCAGCTGTCCAGATGCAGGGTGTTGCCCCTGCACTGACAGAAGGGAGAGTGGAAGGAGGGTGTCTGCCACAGGAGGTGGTAGCCCCCCACTCACGACAGCAAGAGGGGTGCCAGGACCCCAAAGATGCCCCTAAAGCAGCTCAGCCACCTGTCAGTGGAGAGCTTAGGGTGTGGTTCTGGGTACTGACAGCTGTCAGTAGCCTCTGCTGGGTGCTAGCCTTCCTGGCAGCACTGTACTTGGCCTGGGAGGCAGACCCCAGGGCCAATAGCAAAGTAGGCCCCCTGACCCTGTTGGTCATGGTGGGGTTGCTCAAGTGTTGGGTGACCTCTTTGGGTAAGCTAGGTGTTGCCCTAGCAAAGTTTGGAGTAGGGGAGGTGGGCACCTCACTACCCAAGTTGGCAGAGAGAGAGGAGGAAGACCCCCCTAGAGGGAAGTTTCAGTTTGACTTGGGTCCTTTTACTGTTGGGATGGCTTCACTACCCAGAGGGAGTGACCCTGACAGGAGGATATAAGGCAGAGTAGGCCCTGCAAAGGGACAGCCAGTTTTCTTCACTCTCTTCCTCGCCTAACAAGCCAGGAAGACTCTCCCAGGGTTGGGCTGAGTCTCCTGGGCATGTGGGCTGGGGGGGGGGTTGTGTGAGAAACTGGGGCTGATTGCAGAGGCCCCATAACTTTTTGCCCCCATTTTCCACTTTATGCTGGTGTTTTCCTGACTCTGATGGTGCCCTGGGTACTGCTAACCAGTCCCAGGGCCTGTGCTCTGTGTAAAATGGATATGCAAATTAGGCTAATTATAATTGGCTAAGTTAACCTACCTATAAGTCCCTAGTATATGGTAGGGCATGTAGGTTTAGGGACCACAGCATAGGTGGTGCACACCTAGGTGCATTGCTGAGGTGCCCAGTGTCATTTTAAAAGCAAGCCTGCCTTGCTGGCTGCTTTTAAATTAAAGTTATATGCAAATTCGACTTTGGAATTAAAGGTACTTCCAAAGTCTTAAACTACCTTATTTTTACATATAAGTCACCCCTAAGGTGTGCCCTATGTGCCCCTAGGGCTGGGTGCCATGTAACTATAAGCAGGGACTTTATAAAAATAGATTTATAAGCCCTGGTGAGGTAAAAACAGCCAAATTCGTTTTTCCCTCATTGAAGTAAATGGCCTTCATAGGCTAGAATGGGCAGACTTTATTTTAAATTTTAAAGTCTCCTTAAATGTTACATACCAAGAATTTGGTATCAAATTGATTGCTATAATAAATCCCACAACTTCCAGTTGTTGGATTTAATATAACTAGTGCAGGTAAAAAGTTTAGACTTTACCTAAAAAGTTGCCAATTTCAGCTCTGCATTGTTTTTGCTCCTGTGCTCTGATTGGCCAGCCTGCAGCAGCTTCTGCCAGGCTACTTTAATGAGGTGTGAAGTGGCCTGACTTCACACAAAGGAATGTGCTTGGGGGAGAGAATCTCCCCTCAGCAGATGGGGAAGCAGGAAGGGGGAGGGCTGCCAAACTGGTCTTCAAAGGCAGAGAAGGACATCTGGAGCACCCAGCAACACCCCCACATCCTGCAACCCCAGACAGCTAGGTGCCCCCTTGATTAGATTAGGAGAGGGCAGGAGAGGGGTGTGTTTATGATTTTTAGCCACACCAGTGGGTGGGCTCAGCCAGATCTCTCCTCTAAAAATCAGATTCATCCATTTTGGATTTTTAGAGACTGTTGCCTTCTGGGATGGATTTTTGCCACACTTCCCAGGAAGTGGTCATCACAGGGGGACGACCCTGTCCCTGATTGGAGGACCAGGGCCCCCCTGCTTTTCACCAAGGAGCAAGGATAAAACTGGCAGACCTGCACCCACGCCTCAGATCCCCTCCAGAATTCAAGAAGAAGGAACTACAAGGAGAAGAAGGACTGCCCTGCTGGACCCCTGGCCTGCACCTGGACCCTGCACTCAGAAAGACTGCACCAGCTGCACACTTGGGCTTCACCACAAGAAGGACTTTGCCTGGCTTCCACTGGTTCAAGGAGGGACTCCCTGTTTGCTACAGGTGAAAAATTGCTAACCAGAGTCCCCTGCACCAACTCCTGAAAAAGTGACCAGCTGACCACTGTCCAGTGGCCAAAAAGGAGTTTGCGCCAGGTGCATTCTGGGAGTTGAAGTCCGCACCCCCAAGGACCATCACAGAACTTCTGGACCCTTGGGGTGAGCTGTGGACCCCAAAAGAACCTTAAAAGAACATCTGGGTGAAGCCCCAGAAGTTTGGAAAAGATTGGAGAATTTTTGGAAAAAAGCTCCATAAAGTGACCGACCCGACGCGGAAATTCTAGCCGGCTTGCCTCAACCGCGACCCGGCCTGACTTCGTGGTTCGTCCCGGTAAAGAAAAACATCCAAAAAAGAGACTAAGTCCGAACGTAAAAAGTTGACCGGGACCTTCCAGCCATCGTATCCGAGAAGGGCTCCACGGACGTCGGATCAAGATCCAGGTTTACCCCGGTCGAAGGATTTTCATCTCGAAAAAACGACTAAGTCCGAAGGTAAAAATCACCACCGAGGAAACCGACTTCGCGTATCCGGACAAGGGCTCCAGGAGGTCGGATCCAACTGGCAGGTTCGTCCCGGTGAAGAAAAACTTCAAAATAAAGACTAAGTCAGAAGGTAACTTTTTAACCGAGGCTTCCCGCGACCTGTAGCCAAGCAGGGCTCCATCGCGGTCGGCCTGAAAGTTTGACTTTGTCCCGGTCCTGGTGCAACCAGATGACCCGATTGGCGCTTTTTGTTTCTAAGCGCTAGAAAATAATAATACTTTAAAAATTCATATCTCCGGTTCCCCTGAACCGATTTTAATCGTTTTTGTGACATTTTAAAGATAAAAATATAAGCTATTTTTATAAATTGGTTTTGGATTTTTAAACTGTTTCCTGTGTTTTATTTAATTACTGTTTTGTGATATTTGAATGCTTTACACTTTGTCTCCTAAGTTAAGCCTTGACGCTCGATGCCAAGCTACCAAGGGTAGAGCTGGGATTAATTTACTGAGACCTAACTGTACTTTTGTGGAGGTTTGTGGCTTGTTGCTAGGTGTAGGTACCTACCTGCCCTACCAATAACCCATTTTCCAACATAATTGGTGGCAGCGACGGGATCCTGTACTTGTGTTCAATATCACGTTACAGTTTTGGGTAAAACAAATTAAAAATCCTTTAAATTGTCCTAGTGCAAAAATTGTTTTTAATTTTTAATTTGGATTAATTTCAATTATTGAATTTTTGTAATTTTTCTAAATTCTTGTTTCCAATTTTTGCAAAACGTTTTTGTTGACACAAAACTAGGGAACCATGGAGCTTGATCTGGCTAGCCTACCCACACTGACAGTAGTCCAGCTTAGGGGGTTGTGTATTGAGAGGGGGTTGCCTGCAACCCCTGATTTCAGGAAGCAAATCCTGATTAAATCCCTGACAGCATGGGCTGAGGCACAAGAGGTAGAGACAGAGGAAGCTCCAGAGGAGGAAGAAAAAGAGGAAGATGCTAACTCTAACCACTCAGGGGAGGGAAGGCATCAGACCCCAAGTGAGGAAGAGGAGGAACGGTCCTCACTGGATACAGTCACTAGGGGCAGACCCAAAGCTAGTGGTAGGAAGAGGGTCCTTTCAGGAGGAGAGAACCCATCCATCAGGGAAAGAGAGCTGGAAGCCCAGCTAGCCTACATAGCTTTGGAAGCAGAGAAGCTGGCCCTAGAAAAGAAAAAGTGGGCATACAAAGAGAAAAGAGATGGAAGCAGCGATAAAGAAGCTGAGGTGTCCATGGGTGGGGGAGTTTGCCCCAGATTACCCAAGGGGGTGGTTCCTGCTTATGTAGAGGGGGATGACATAGATAAGTGGCTAGGGGCCTTTGAGAGGGCACTCCAAATGAGAAGGGTTAAGCCTCAATACTGGGGTTCCCTTTTGTGGGAGTTGGTCCCCAACTCAGGGAGGGATAGGCTTCTGACCTTAAGGGGGGAGGAGGCAGATTCATACCCTAGTATGAAGAGGTGCTTAGTCAAGAAGTTTGGTCTGACCCCAGAGCAATATAGAATGAAGTTCAGGGACACCCAGAAGGTCAGTACCCAGTCTTGGGTTGACTTTGTGGACACCTCACTAAAGGCACTAGAGGGCTGGATTATTGGCAACAAAGTAAATACTTATGAGGGGTTATACAATCTGATCATGAGAGAGCACATCTTGACCAATTGTATCCAAGAAAGGTTACGCCAGCATCTAGTGGACTCTAAGCTGACCAACCCTAGAGAGCTAGGGGAGGCAGCTGATGAGTGGTTGAGAACCAGGGTGGTTGTCAAGTCCCAGGGGGGAGACTCCAAGAAGGGGGGGACAGGTCCCCAAAAACCTAAGGAGGGAGGTGGTAAGCCCACCACAGAGACTCCCTCTGTACCCCAGAACCCTAAGAAGGAGGAGAGTAAATCCCACTCCCACTCTGACATGCAGAGACAGGGAGACCCAGGGTTAAAAAAGCTCTTGGACAGTAGGGCTTGCTTTGACTGTCAGCAGACAGGTCACTTCAGAGGAGATGCAGCCTGTCCAAAGAAGGTGGTTAGCACTGGGCTGTCCAGTGTAGCCATAGAGGAGGATTCCTCAGATGATGAAGTCCTCCTAGCATTGTGCTGGGAGACAGGACCAGATGGTAAGCTGGTGATCCCTGAGGGTGGGAGTAGGCACTTCCACCACATTCAAGTGAATGGGATCCCTACCACTGGCCTGAGAGACACCTGTGCCAGTCACACTGTAGTGAGTGACCGGTTAGTGACCCCAGACATGTATGTCCCAGGAAAGACAAAGAAAGTCAGGATAGCCACAGGGGAGGTCACCTCCAAACCTGTAGCCATAGTGCCCCTAGAGAGGGAGGGTATCCTTGACTGGATTAGGGTGGTAGTCAGTGCTGACCTTCCCCTAGATTGTATCCTGGGCAATGACCTCCCAGAGGTGAGTCTGGTCACAGATGGGGTGGTCGCCCAGGGCGCCCCCCCAACCCACAGTCCTGGGGAGTCAGTCCCTACAGTTAGGAGACAGAAGTCCCCAAGAAAAGGAAAGAAGAAAAGGAAGGGTAGGCCACTCTTAAAGAGAGTTCCAGGGAGCCAAGGGCCTTCTGCCCCAGTAAGGGGGGAGCCCAGAGTTGGCACTGGTGAGGCCTCACCTGACCCCAAGGAAGTCCTGAGTAGTCAGGCAGCTGTCCAGATGCAGGGTGTTGCCCCTGCACTGACAGAAGGGAGAGTGGAAGGAGGGTGTCTGCCACAGGAGGTGGTAGCCCCCCACTCAAGACAGCAAGAGGGGTGCCAGGACCCCAAAGATGCCCCTAAAGCAGCTCAGCCACCTGTCAGTGGAGAGCTTAGGGTGTGGTTCTGGGTACTGACAGCTGTCAGTAGCCTCTGCTGGGTGCTAGCCTTCCTGGCAGCACTGTACTTGGCCTGGGAGGCAGACCCCAGGGCCAATAGCAAAGTAGGCCCCCTGACCCTGTTGGTCATGGTGGGGTTGCTCAAGTGTTGGGTGACCTCTTTGGGTAAGCTAGGTGTTGCCCTAGCAAAGTTTGGAGTAGGGGAGGTGGGCACCTCACTACCCAAGTTGGCAGAGAGAGAGGAGGAAGACCCCCCTAGAGGGAAGTTTCAGTTTGACTTGGGTCCTTTTACTGTTGGGATGGCTTCACTACCCAGAGGGAGTGACCCTGACAGGAGGATATAAGGCAGAGTAGGCCCTGCAAAGGGACAGCCAGTTTTCTTCACTCTCTTCCTCGCCTAACAAGCCAGGAAGACTCTCCCAGGGTTGGGCTGAGTCTCCTGGGCATGTGGGCTGGGGGGGGGGGTTGTGTGAGAAACTGGGGCTGATTGCAGAGGCCCCATAACTTTTTGCCCCCATTTTCCACTTTATGCTGGTGTTTTCCTGACTCTGATGGTGCCCTGGGTACTGCTAACCAGTCCCAGGGCCTGTGCTCTGTGTAAAATGGATATGCAAATTAGGCTAATTATAATTGGCTAAGTTAACCTACCTATAAGTCCCTAGTATATGGTAGGGCATGTAGGTTTAGGGACCACAGCATAGGTGGTGCACACCTAGGTGCATTGCTGAGGTGCCCAGTGTCATTTTAAAAGCAAGCCTGCCTTGCTGGCTGCTTTTAAATTAAAGTTATATGCAAATTCGACTTTGGAATTAAAGGTACTTCCAAAGTCTTAAACTACCTTATTTTTACATATAAGTCACCCCTAAGGTGTGCCCTATGTGCCCCTAGGGCTGGGTGCCATGTAACTATAAGCAGGGACTTTATAAAAATAGATTTATAAGCCCTGGTGAGGTAAAAACAGCCAAATTCGTTTTTCCCTCATTGAAGTAAATGGCCTTCATAGGCTAGAATGGGCAGACTTTATTTTAAATTTTAAAGTCTCCTTAAATGTTACATACCAAGAATTTGGTATCAAATTGATTGTTATAATAAATCCCACAACTTCCAGTTGTTGGATTTAATATAACTAGTGCAGGTAAAAAGTTTAGACTTTACCTAAAAAGTTGCCAATTTCAGCTCTGCATTGTTTTTGGTCCTGTGCTCTGATTGGCCAGCCTGCAGCAGCTTCTGCCAGGCTACTTTAATGAGGTGTGAAGTGGCCTGACTTCACACAAAGGAATGTGCTTGGGGGAGAGAATCTCCCCTCAGCAGATGGGGAAGCAGGAAGGGGGAGGGCTGCCAAACTGGTCTTCAAAGGCAGAGAAGGACATCTGGAGCACCCAGCAACACCCCCACATCCTGCAACCCCAGACAGCTAGGTGCCCCCTTGATTAGATTAGGAGAGGGCAGGAGAGGGGTGTGTTTATGATTTTTAGCCACACCAGTGGGTGGGCTCAGCCAGATCTCTCCTCTAAAAATCAGATTCATCCATTTTGGATTTTTAGAGACTGTTGCCTTCTGGGATGGATTTTTGCCACACTTCCCAGGAAGTGGTCATCACAGGGGGACGACCCTGTCCCTGATTGGAGGACCAGGGCCCCCCTGCTTTTCACCCAGGAGCAAGGATAAAACTGGCAGACCTGCACCCACGCCTCAGATCCCCTCCAGAATTCAAGAAGAAGGAACTACAAGGAGAAGAAGGACTGCCCTGCTGGACCCCTGGCCTGCACCTGGACCCTGCACTCAGAAAGACTGCACCAGCTGCACACTTGGGCTTCACCACAAGAAGGACTTTGCCTGGCTTCCACTGGTTCAAGGAGGGACTCCCTGTTTGCTACAGGTGAAAAATTGCTAACCAGAGTCCCCTGCACCAACTCCTGAAAAAGTGACCAGCTGACCACTGTCCAGTGGCCAAAAAGGAGTTTGCGCCAGGTGCATTCTGGGAGTTGAAGTCCGCACCCCCAAGGACCATCACAGAACTTCTGGACCCTTGGGGTGAGCTGTGGACCCCAAAAGAACCTTAAAAGAACATCTGGGTGAAGCCCCAGAAGTTTGGAAAAGATTGGAGAATTTTTGGAAAAAAGCTCCATAAAGTGACCGACCCGACGCGGAAATTCTAGCCGGCTTGCCTCAACCGCGACCCGGCCTGACTTCGTGGTTCGTCCCGGTAAAGAAAAACATCCAAAAAAGAGACTAAGTCCGAACGTAAAAAGTTGACCGGGACCTTCCAGCCATCGTATCCGAGAAGGGCTCCACGGACGTCGGATCAAGATCCAGGTTTACCCCGGTCGAAGGATTTTCATCTCGAAAAAACGACTAAGTCCGAAGGTAAAAATCACCACCGAGGAAACCGACTTCGCGTATCCGGACAAGGGCTCCAGGAGGTCGGATCCAACTGGCAGGTTCGTCCCGGTGAAGAAAAACTTCAAAATAAAGACTAAGTCAGAAGGTAACTTTTTAACCGAGGCTTCCCGCGACCTGTAGCCGAGCAGGGCTCCATCGCGGTCGGCCTGAAAGTTTGACTTTGTCCCGGTCCTGGTGCAACCAGATGACCCGATTGGCGCTTTTTGTTTCTAAGCGCTAGAAAATAATAATACTTTAAAAATTCATATCTCCGGTTCCCCTGAACCGATTTTAATCGTTTTTGTGACATTTTAAAGATAAAAATATAAGCTATTTTTATAAATTGGTTTTGGATTTTTAAACTGTTTCCTGTGTTTTATTTAATTACTGTTTTGTGATATTTGAATGCTTTACACTTTGTCTCCTAAGTTAAGCCTTGACGCTCGATGCCAAGCTACCAAGGGTAGAGCTGGGATTAATTTACTGAGACCTAACTGTACTTTTGTGGAGGTTTGTGGCTTGTTGCTAGGTGTAGGTACCTACCTGCCCTACCAATAACCCATTTTCCAACAAAGGGTTTATCCAAATTTAAAGACTCGCAACAAATTTGTGAAATACGTAAGAATGCGGTAAGGCTATCTGATGGGAGTTGGTGGAGTACTTCACGTGTTGGTTTGGATCCGGCTGCTCGGAAACGGGTTGAGAATACAAAACAGCTTGAGAACACTCATCTCAGCAAAACATGTGGTCCAGGTAGTGGTTGCCATAAAAATAGAATAAGTACCAGAATTTGTCACAAACCTAAGAAATTTCAAGATTTTGTTGTGTATTAGCGATATTGACATGAAATGTATGTATACATATATTTTGGGTGGACTACAGCAAGTTAGAGTAATGTAATAGTGAGTTTTTTTGCTTTTGTTGTTCTATTTCTGTCTTCAGTTTCTCAGTTTTCAAAAAAAAAAAAAAGAAAGGGGGAAATAATGTGGTGATTTGTGTAGGCATGGAACATCTTGACATCATTACTATGATGTCGTGATGTTCCATGTTCTAGGATTACGGTTGGGGCGAGAGAGCTCTGTGCCCTTTTTACATCTATACACGTTTGTCATTTGTTCTCTGTAATTTCTGGAATAAACTGGTTTTAAAGACTAAGCAGCTCTGCGCAACTTACTTCCAAATGTCAGCATTTTTCTTTATAAAAAGTGACAAAGTCCCTCTCTGCATTGGCACTTAGACGGTTTCAGGAAAAAAACCTCAAGAGTTCAGGGGGATCTGCCGCAAAAAGGATTCAACAGGCAGTACTAAGCTGTTGGTTTGAATTTCAGATTCGTCCTACTCAAAGGTCCCTGAACCTTTTATAAAATGGCAAAGTCCCTTTCAGTGTTTAGACTTAGAAAATATTTTAAAACAAATCTTAAAAGTTCATGAACTTCAGCAGGACCAATCTACTTTGTGCGCCTGGGCCACACTCCATTGGGGTTGGTCTCAAAATGCACCTGCATTCGAGTCTTATTGGCTCATTTGCCTTTTTGTTGCTATATTATTTAAAACCTTAACAATTCTTATCTTCTGTCATACTGATTTGATTTTTCTAACATTTTGTTTTCCTTTTGTTTAATTGAACTTTCCTTAATTTTTCTTTTTTTGTTTGATTGCTTTTTATTTATGGGTTTGCCTTTATTACAGTTTTGGTGCTGCATATTGTTTTATAGATTGTGTTAAGCTAAGCCTGTCTGCTTTGTGCATACATATCGGGGGGGTGAGCTCAGGTTAACCTAGTGGCTTTGAGGGTTCACTTTGGCAAGAGTTATTATTTCTTTAGGTGGGCAGTCCCCACCCCTTTAAATAATAAAATTCTCACACTACTCTTTTTAAAATTTTCGGAAAAATCAACTTTAATATCTCCTGTTGTAAAATGTTCTCTATAGATCCATATCTAGGCTAACATGGGTTACAAATATCATCACTGATTTTTTTTTATGGATTCTACTTCACAGACATTTGCTAAGATATAATATGATAGAGCTTGGGACAAGAGAGTCAAAGTGAGTGGCTTTCTATGTTTTGTAGTTACAAGCTATGAAACCACATTTCACATCAAAGCAATCATTATAACCTTGAATTAGAATATATTGGGCAGATTTGTCTTTTCAAACATGAGGGCTATCTATTCTGCGTTATTAACTTTCCTTTTCTAAGGTCAAACAAGGTCATGACCAACAACTTCTACCAGTCAACTTGTAATGCAGACGTCTTCATCCATTTTTGTGCTCGACTTCTACATGTCTACTGATGACTTGTTAGTGCTCCAGCAGACAACAGGGTGGGATGATCTAGGAAGTATTAAGCCAACATATTAATGTTTGTGAACAACTCTTTCCTTTTACAATGTAATGAGTATTTTTTCAAATTATTAACATCAAGAGCTATAACATATACAATCTTGCATAACATGCTCATGTTTATATATCACATCTCAAGTATATCATAAGATTATTTCACAACAACTGAAGTACAATTTGTTTTCATTTAAGCACATAAACTGTTTCTAGTGCAACCTATAAAACAATTATAGCATTAGTAGCTTACATTGTAAAAGGGATATGTATATTTTTAGTTGTATATTGTACATAAATGCAGTCACCATCAGTCAAATATATTTTCAATGAGTTTATGCTTGATGTCATTGCCTTCATCTTTATCACTGTCATCTTGCTGACTCATATCACGAACATCACAGTGGAGTGTCTACTGGGAGTCATTATCAGGGATGAGTGGCATGTTCCTCCATAGTGCAATGTTGTGCAACATACAACCCAAAACTAACTGCAGCTCTTTACCGCAGCACAAGTTAGAAATGTATGATTTATTGTTAGACCACTAGCCGGACATTTTCTTTCTTCTGGAAACCTGGCTCACCTCCCAGGTAGCTCCCTATATTCTCAAGACCATTCCACAAGATTATGCTATTATCAGGTGCAATAGACTTTCCCAAAGGGGGGGGGTAATTGCAATTATTTTTTAACAGCACCTTATCTGCACTGTATCTGAAATAGAGATCGCTGGATGCAAAGGTGTCTTTTTTCACTGTCTCTATTCAGGAATTGCACCTTAGAAGATTTCCTGATCTATCGCTCTCTGAGCCCAGCGGCTCAGTTTTCCGCTGAACTAGCTGATATTTTATCCACATATGCACTACGCTACTCTAATTTTCTCATTTGGGTGATCTCAACTTACACTTTGAAGACACTACTTGCCAATCAGCAGCGTCCCTTATAGAAGATCCGAATATTTTGCAGGTCTCTCAACTGGTCAAGGGTCTACACATCAACAGGGTCATATTTTAGACCCTATATTGGCTAATGTCACCAGTATAAGTGTTGCTTCCCCCATGTAAGTAGGGTGGCCAGACCATTTTGTTCTTCCTTTCCAAGTGCCCCTGAGTGCCCCAGCACCTGTGTCACCAGAAATGTGATGCCTAATAACTCGGAAATGGTCCAAGGTCACCCAAGCTGCTTTTCCAATGGCCTTGAGTTCCATTTCTCTGATTCTCACAGACTGCATCAACCTGGCCAACACACAGGTAGAAACATGGGTTAGAGAGGCTCTTTATAGCATTGCCCTCCCAAAGAGCTGTAAGGCTGCTCACTTTAAGCCTTCAGCAGAATGATTCAATGCTGTAATGTTGGCTATGAAAAAGTCCTCTAAACGCCTGTGGCGTATATGGCGTAGGAACTATTTTACTTCTGATAAAGCTTTAAGCCAATAAAAGAATATCACAAGCACATTAGATGAATGTGCAGTCAATTTCATGCCCATAGGATTGAGCAAGTCAAGAATATTTTACTAGAGCTGTTCCAGGTAGTGAATTGTTTATTATCTTTAGAGTGGGTCTCCCGTCTACTAGCCCCTCAGAGAACAATGTGCATTTTTCTCAGATAAGATTTATGCTTCCTTCCCTGAGGTAGAGAGTGAGGCCTCAAGTCCTTCAATTTGTTCTTTACCACTAAATTCTGCTGATGGTCTACATAGTATAAACAGTCTAACTTTGACAAATTTATGAGCCCTCCTGCTTAAAGTAAAATTTGGGTCACTTCTGGACCCAACCCTGCTAAGGATATTGGATCATGGCAGGGAGGCCATTCTACCAGTATTGTGGGAACTACTTAACCGGTTGTTTAGTTCAAGTCAGCTTCCCTCCAAATAGAAACATACCACCATTGTACCTCTGTTGAATAAACTCACATTAGATCCCACCAAACCAGAGAGGTTTAGGCCTATCTCCCTTCTTCCTTTCCTTTGCAAGATAGTGGAAAGCCGATTCTAACCCCTAAACAGAGAGTTAAGAATCTTGGCATCTGGTTTGACAATAGTTGCCTTTCCCCCAGATGCTGCCAGGAAAAAGGTAGTCCAAGCTCTATTGGTGTTGATGCTGGACTATTGCAACTCGCTCTATTTTGGAGCACTCGGGGTAGCATACGGAGGATCCAAAGGGTGCAAAATGCAGAAGCCCGGATGTTGCTGAAAAGTCCTAGATTTTCTCCAACGAGGCCAGCTCTGGTAAAACTACCATGGTTTCCGATAAAGGAAAGAGTGTCTTTTAAAGCCCTATGCTTTTTACAAAAAGAAATTGAATCTTAAAGGACCCCACTATCTCCACTTCTTGCTTAAGCCCTGTCCTCTCAGTAGATGTCTTTGATCTTCAGGCACTCTTCTCACTGTGATGCTAAGAGTACAAACAGCACAAATAGGTGGTCACTATTTCCTCTTCCTAGCCGCCAAACTTTGGAATTCTCTTCCTGTCAACTTGAGGCAGCAACATTCAGGAATTGACCTTCCATAAGAAAATGAAAACGTAATTCTTTAGACAATTATTCAAGGCCGCATTTGGGAATATGGGCCCAGAAGGGATCTAAAATCTTAGCATGGGGACACTACGAATGGAGTAACCAAGCGCTCTACAAATTTGCTAATATAACAACATAAAATTGCTCTTTTGCAAACCTTTCCTAGAGAGTTGAGGAGGGCACCAGTTCTTGGACTTCAGGAGCCAGAAAGCCCACTCCACAAATCCTGTTCACACGTGGGTCTAATTAAAGCTGACTTCCCTGGTATTGTTGGGTTTCGCAGTGGTGTTAAAGGTCATCTGTACCTGGATAAGATAAGTCCCTGGAAAACTATAAATCATTATACAAATATAATTTTAAGTATCTCTCACTGCCAACATTTGAACAAAACATACCTCTACTACATTAATTTTAACACTTAACAAGGCAGGACTTCATTGCTGCAGGGTCGGCCATCTTTTGTGTATGCAGATGTTGTGTAGCACTAGTACCTCATGAGTTGAGCCAGGAAATCTTGCACAAAGTCTGGTGATGTAGAGATCAGGTATGCAAACAACTTGCATGTTGATGGAGTTAAAATGTAACTATTGTGGTACACTTTCACCCCATCCTCAAGTGGTACCAATGAAACATGAGTTCCATGTATGGCACCAATAACATGTGGTATAACTCCCAAACAATAGAACTTGGCCTTCATTTTGTTTAGTGCATGATTATCAGTAGGAAATTATATATACACATTCATACATATGAGCACAACACCCAGAACCTGAGTAAGTAAAGCAGAAAAAGGCAGATGCAGCTAACAGTATACAGAAAAAAAAAACACTTGCACAGAAATGTAACACTGGCACTATAGTTTGGATTTCTAATGCCCAGTGTCAGTTCTGATTGAAATTGTAGAGCTCAGTCTCGAATTGTGGCACGGTTCAAACAATAAATAAATGTATACATTTTTTTTTTATAATTGTGATTTCTCAAGGAAAATGCTTTATTCATTTTTGCAAACTACTTCTTTTAGAACAATGATGTTAACTCTAGAACAAAAATGTTTTTTTTTAAATTTGGATCTTACATAATTTTTGTTCAACATTAAAAAAAAAAAATTCTGAACAAGTATATTAGGGATTTTTTTTATATATTAAAAAAAACATTTTATTTTAATTTTCATTGTTTTTAGGTATAGGTCTGTCCACCACAGATAACTTCTCTAATTATTTTGTATGATTGTAATTTAAGTAATGTAATGGATGGTACCGACTCGCAAATTGTGAATGCGACTCGCGAATAGGAAGGGGTCTTCCCTTCCTATTTGCGACTCGCATCGCAATGCAGAATTGCTTTGTGACCGTGAATGCTGTCGCAAAGCAATTCGCAGTTACCACCAGTGTCACACTGGTGGTAACCCATTCGCAAAAAGGAAGGGGTCCCCATGGGACCCCTTCCCCTTTGTGAATGTTGCCAAAAAGGGTTTTTCAGAGCAGGCAGTGGTCGAATGGACCACTGCCTACTCTGAAAAACCGAAACCAAACGGTTTTGTTATTTTTTTTATTTTGCAACTCGTTTTCCTTTAAGGAAAACGGGCTGCAAAATAAATAAAAAAAAACTGCTTTATTTAAAAAGCAGTCACAGACATGGAGGTCTGCTGACTTCAGCAGGCCACCATCCCTGTGAGTGCAGGGACTCGCTATGCGGTCGCAAAATGCGACCCACCTCATTAATATTAATGAGGTGGGTCTTTGCGACCCCATAGCGAGTCGCAGACGGTGTCTGAGACACCGTTCTGCATCAGGATTTGCGATTCTGAATCTGCGACTCGCACCAACTCGCAATTTCAGATTCGCAAATTCTGACATTGCTACATCTGGCCCTAAGTGCCTCTTGAAGCAGTTTTCCATCAAGTTGGCACACACATTTGTTTAAGGCCATTTTGTCCCTTTCCTCTGAACCTTCAAGTGTAGCAAACCTCCTCACCAGTTACTGCTCATTTACACACCATTGCTGGGTGCACAGGTGATAGGGCCCCTAGCTTTACAGAGGAAGAACTGGAAATCCTGCAGGGGGGTCCTGGCCATCTACAGCCAACTGTATGGTCCAACAGAGAGTCAGGTAAGCTCCATCCATTAGCAGGCCTAACATAAACATGACTAATGTGTGCATAATGATTGTGAATGGCATTACAATCTGAATGTAATGTTTTTATTGGTTTCAGACATAGGCCCTCATTGTGACCCTGGCAGTCTATGGACCGCAAGGGCCGCTGTGGCGGTCTCACTGCCGCAGGACTGGCAGTACAGACCGCCAAATTACGACCACTGTGGTTTGGCCACTGCCAGACCGCCATGTCCCCGTCCGTCCTGCCACTTTACCGTGGCTGGCCGGGCTGGAGGTTTCCACCTGCAGCTAGGTGGGAGTCAGATAACAGTCAAGGTTATTTTGACTAGGGAAACCACCAGCATTTTCTTGCGGAATCCCCACCACAAAATGCTAGCGGAAAGGTATCCAAGTGACAAGAATTTGCCTTCCTGTTGACGGGATAGCCCCCAAAGACCTCCGCACACATGCACGCATGCACACACACAATCACACACAGACACACCCCCACTCACACACGCCCTCACAACATTCACCCCATAGACATGCATACATACCCATACACATCACACACACATGCATACTCTCACCATATACACATACAAACATATACGCACCTGCACGCACTCACTCACACCCTGTTACCCCTCACACATTTACCCATGCATACACCCCCACCCCGTCCACATGCATACACACACACGCATCACCACATTTGCACACAGACACACACGCATGCACGTACATTCACTCCTCTTCCCTCCCGCCCACATTCATGACATGCATACACATTCACACACCCCCCCCCTCTCTCCTTGCGGATGACGCATACCTTGTCCGACGAGGTGCTCCTCCATGAGGGGACGGGACCCAGAGCTCCCACCGCAGCACCACCACAGCAAGAAAAGACCGCCACACAGAATTACTGGTTATAATTCGGTGGGCGATCTTTTTCTGGCGTGGTGGCGTCCGCAGTGGAACCGCTTAAGTTCCGCTGACCACCGTAGTGAATGCCGCTGGATATCTGACCGCTGGTTGTGTGGATATCTGGTGGCAGTCATAATGCAGTGGTTTGAAGACCACCAGCACTGGCGGTCTTCTGGCAGCCATGGCTGCTGTGCTCTTGGGAAAAGGCTGCCGCAGTCATAATGAGGCCCATATTATTTGTTATCAGTATTTCCATATATTAACAAGAAAACATTAAAAAGCATACTCATTTAATTAAAAGGTAATTGTGAGCTAAGCCAACACATGTTCCAGTGATTCTTTTGACATGATGATGCACATCTATATGTGTATAAATTTATTGTGACTTCATTAAAACATTTTTAAAAGTATTGCCAGTAGGTTTTAAAATTAATGTAGTCCAGTACCATGATGAATTATAAATATGACATAGTAAATTGTTTTCTAAACTTCTAAACCTTTAACTGATGTGTTATTAATAAGAACAATAGAACATTGGTGGGGGCATGGAGGAACAGCCTTTAACATGGATAATCTTTGTGGAATACATGTACAACTGCTATTGCAGTAACACCACATTTATCTGTGAATGTTGTTCAAATGACATAAATGTGTGTAGCAAAGGGATACCTCAGTTGTTGTAAGAAATTTTATTGTACTTGACATCATTTTTACCATGACAGCTAAAAAAAGTTTAACTCCACTTAAAGCATGGCCATCCAAGAAATCACTTGTGTCTTTGTAGTCCCTCACATTTTAAAATACAAAGCCCTGTAGAAAGAACACAATGGTGGTGATGCGTAGGCTATACATAGAAACAGAAATAAAAACATTTGAAGGCAGAAATATCCTTCCATTACATAGTCATGTGTTAACATTTTAAAAATTAATTGATGTGCATGAATCTGCTTGAACATGTTATCACACTACATTGTGTGATGGCTGCATGAAGAGTTTCAAGAAATTTGCAATTTCATCTTCTCGTACTCTCTAGAGGTCAGCCCCCATTACAAGAAAGTAGTCAGGTGCATTATTGCCAGGCAAATACAGCAGCATGTTCTTCAAAAGTGCTGCAGGGTTCACTGTCAGAAAAAGTGTGAATGCCTAATTGATGGATCAGCGTCACTGTACTACAAAAACTAAGAAGGTCCGAAGTACAAGAAGTCAGAATCCACAGAGCTAAGCAGTGTAGGCCCTACATGGCTGCACTGTTGTGTAGTAATAAGGATTTTGAGATTGGGTTGATGGATCTGAAGAGGAGACTGGGTGCACGGGGATACAAGGAGGATATATTGATGCAAGCTGAGAGAAGAATACGCAGAATTGACAGGCATTCCACTCTTGCTCCTAAACCTAAAAGTCATGAGGGTTCTAAGAGGCTATCTTTTGTGACCTCTTTCAAACGTGACCATAACCAGATTTTCAGGATATTACCAAAAAACTGCTCCCTACTTATGGGAGTCCCTGGGCTGGCGGATGTGATTTTGGCTAAACCTGTGATTATGTACAGAAGAAGTCAGACTAACTATAAGTGATAAGGTAATAAGAAATTACCTGGCTCCTTTGACAAGCACAAAGTATAACTAGCTACCAGTCTTGCCTAGGGGATTTTATGTGTGTGGTGGTTGTACTGTTCTTGATATGGGAATCAATATGTTAAAGAACTTTAGTTATAACACAAATAAGGTCTACCATGTTCAGCAGCTCATCAATTGCAAAAGCACATGTGTTGTGTATACCAACAGTTGCAATTGTTCCAAAATATATGTTGGAAGTACGAATAAAGTTTTGAAAGTGTGTATACAGGATTTTTTTTTTAAACATCTTTTTTTTAATTATTATTATTATGTCTACACAACTATTTGTCAAAAGTAACCACGATCATTACAGCATGTTTAAATTTTCTGTGATTATATCTTACATTTACAACAACTTGGGTCTGTTATATCTCACAATATTGTATTTTATGCATAGCTGCGGTAAACTTTGCATATACGTAGATCAGAATAGGGATAATGGTGTGAACGGCAGGTAGGCCAGATGTGTCCGCTGTTTGTCCGATACTATGTGTGGTAGGGTGTGGTCTATGTTGTTTCTGGTTAGGAAATGTTTTTCCATCTTTTACTTACTGCTCCCTTGCGGTTTACTTATGCTCCTCCCTCTATCTATTCTGGGTTGTTGGTGGTGTTGTGGGTATGTGCTCTCATATCGAGTGAGGGTCTCGACGGTTCGTCCCGTTGTCCCCATGGGTCAATTTTCCCCTATGTCTTGATTAGTTTCTATCTATGTGCATGTTTACAGTGAGTATATTTGCTCGACTGCCTCCTTCCCAGTGCTGGGCTGTATATATGTGACATCCCTCCCATCAGTTCCGAGATGCTGTTGGTTGTCACGGCGGGCGCTCGGCGTTTTTAGCTTCCAACTTAGTGTTGAATGACTCCCAAGCGTCACATCCAGTGTGTGTTTTGCCTTGGTCTGATAATTTATGTAGCACCAGATATTCTGTCCGCGACCACTTTAACTTCAAAGCTCTCCATGTTTTCACATCTGGTGCCTTTGAGGCTTTCCAGTTCATTGCTATCAATCTCTTGTACATTATGAATGCTAGGTCTGCAAACTTATGTTTGTATCTGTGTGTTTTCCCCCTTACTCTTACTCCCAATAGACAGGAACCTGGGTCCAAAATAAACAAGTGTTCCATTATCTCTGAGACATCAGTTACTATTCTCTGCCACTCTTCTGCGAGAGGACCACATTCCCAAACCATGTGATAGAAGTGGGCGGATGTAGCGCCACAGCGGGGGCACAAAGGGTCCGAGCCTGGAAATATACGCTTCAGCCTAGCGGGTGAGAGGTAGGTCTGGTGGGTATAACTAAATTGAGTGTATCTAAATCTGGGGTTTCTGGATACCCTTTGTGTGTGTTGCAAGGCTTGTGACCACTCCTCTTGTGTTAACTGGTTCGGTAGTACAGTGTTCAACCGATTTCTTACCTTCTCTAGTCCAGTGTCGGGAGGGCTATTTAAAGTTTTATATCAATTTGTTATATTTTTATCTTGAGTGTCATATGACAACATATGATGAAATGAGAGGGATATAGTTGGTTCCCGGTCAAATGACACCCACGCCTTCTTGATTAAGAGACGTATAGTGTGGGTGCCATGAATTGACCAGGGCCCACCGCCATAAGATCGTTTATGGCTTCGAATGAGATCAGTGGCCCATCCTCAAAACAGTCTCCTACTGTCAATAACCCTGATTCTGCCCAAATGGTGGTTAAGTACATTCCATGTGCCCCTCTCAACCCCAGGATCTGTCCCAGGGAAACAAGGGGGGAATACGGAGACCCGCAGGTGTGCGCGGCCAGCATTAGCAGATTACCCGAGGTCCCCTTCGTTATGACGCTTGACAGCCATGTAACCAGTGGTAGTCCCTTTAACTGTGCTCTGATCCACATGGATTCTGCCACCTCTGGTCTATGTATCCATTTTAATATCCATTGCAATTGGGCAAAATATAGTTCGAAATTAGGGGCACCGAGCCCGCCCTCTTCCAGTGGGCGATGTAAGTTGGCTAATGCCACCCGGGTTCTGCCCGCTCCCCATATCAGACCTAGTAAGACTGTGTTTAGTTCGCGAAAGAAGCTCTTGGGTACTACGACCGGTAATGCTGTGAAGAAATAGAGAAGACGGGGTAGTACTAGCATGTTCGCCACTGCCACTCTGCCTAACGGAGATAGCAGTAACGAGCACCAAAATTGCAGGGAACCTTTCATAGATTTCAGTGCTTGCCCCAGGTTGACGCCCCGAAGGTCTTCAGACTTGTGGTAAATATGGACCCCTAAATATTTAAATGTGTCAAAGCACCACTTCAGGTGACCCGTCTGCGCATTCTCTCTATTTTCCATGGGCCAATTAGTCAGTGGGAATACACAGGATTTATCCCAGTTCACCATCAAACCCGATGTTCTCCCATAATCTTCTAACAGGGATATCACTAAGGGCATCACTACTCTCCCCCTTCTCACGTATATCAGTGCATCATCTGCGTACAGTAAAATAATGTGGCGAGTTCCTGCAGTAAGTACCCCCCATCTCTCCCCCATCACCGGCAATTTAGTGGCCAAACGTTCCATAGCTATGGCAAATAATAGAGGATATAGCGGGCAGCCCTGCCTGGTGCCCCTGCCTATTGGGAAACTATTAGATATTATGCCACCTGTTTTCACTCTGGCTCGGGGTTCAGCATATAATGTCTGCACCTAACGTACATAGCTAGGACCAAATCCCATTTTTTGCATAGTGATGAACAGATAGTCCCACCCCAGTGTATCGAATGCTTTCTCTATCTCTAATGACATTCGCACACTGTCATATTCTTCTATTGGGGTATCCCCCATTATGCTCAAGAGTCTGCGAATATTTAGAAATGTGTTGCATTTAGGGATAAAGCTGTTCTGGTCTTCATGTATTAGGGTGTGTATAATGGGGGCCAGCCTATTTGCTGATATCTTATCTGGGATTTTACAGTATAGGTTCAACAGCGAAAGTGGTCTATAGGATTTAACATTTGTTGGGTCCCGTCCCTGCTTGGGTAGGACCACTATAAATGCTTCTCTTTGTGTGGGTGGAAGTATCTTATTGGACTATGCTTCCTCAAACACCGCCAGTAGGTGTTGTTTCTGGTGTTTAGAGTAGGTGGTATAGTACTCTATTGGTAGGCCATCTATTCCTGGCGTTTTGTTTCTGGATATCTGCCTTATGGCCGCCTCTATTTCTTCCATTTGTATAGGGGCTTCTAAAACTTCCTTATCTGATTTTGCTAATTTTGCTAGTGGTGTCCCTCCCAGAAAAGAGCCCAATTGCTGGTCTGTACATTCTGTCTGCCCCCTATATAGACCGGTGTAATAGTCCTCGAATGCTTCGTTGATTGCTTCCTGGCTGGCGGCTACGGTTCCGTCAGCCAGGCAAATGGAGCCTATGGAGGACTGTTGGCGGTCCTCGTGAAGGAGCCATGCCAACAATCTCCCCGATCTATCTCCTTCAGTTTGTAATTGTGTCAAATGATAGTTGTGATCATGTCTGCAAATTCTTAAATCTGTCTCATCATATTTTACACGCACGTCTTTTAGTTCTGTTTATGATGTTCTATTTTGTGCTACTGCCAATTCTAGTTTTCTTATTTCCTTTTCTAAGTGAATGACCTCCACATAAAGGGAGCGCCGTACTCCCAAGCTGGCCGACATACAATACCCCAGGACAACGACCTTGTGGGCATCCCATTCCATTGCTTTTTTGCCTGCTGAGTCCTTATTAATCTCCCAATATTGTCTTATTGTGGTGTTCAGTTCTTCTCTGAAGGCTTGACCCTGAAGAGCTTCCACCTGTAAGCGCCAGGTGGGGATCGCAGATCGTCTCCTCCCCCACCTTATTGTCAGTTTTAGTGGGGAGTGGTCAGACAGCGTTTTGGCCAGGTACCCAGTATCCCTTGTAAGGGAGCATATTTCAGGGGTCCCCCATATAATATTTATCCTGGTGTGCACCTTATGTGCCACAGAGTAGAATGAATATTCTCTTTTTGCTGGATACCCCATGTGCCAGATATCATACATCCTCATGACTCCCTGCCATGTTGTTAGTGGGCTAGTGGTATTCCCCTGTGGTAACCCCCTTGGGGATGGATCTGATCTGTCCTATTCCATGTCCGGTGTGCTATTGAAGTCCCCTCCCCAAATAGCTGACGCCTCAGGGTTGATCAGGAGAGCTGGTGTTAATGTTCGCAGGAATTCAGGTAGTGCACTATTTGGGGAGTATATCCCGACTAAGGTAAGCTGTCTGCCACCTAGTTTCCCTTCTATTACCACATATCTGCCCACCTGATCTATTTTGTGTGCATATTGGACATATGGTACCCCTTGTGCAATCCACACTAATACCCCTCTGGCATAGGTTGAGTACTATGTGCCCATAATCTGCCCTCCCCATTGCCCCCTAAGTGTTTTCAGATCAGACTCTAATAAATGTGTTTCTCGTAGGATGGCAATGTGTATCCCCAGTTGTTTGAGGTGAGCGTGTATATGGTGTTTCTTACCCTGTGCCACCATCCCCAGTATGTTCCACGTATTATATAATATTCATGCATAACGTGAGTTGCAAACTGCGCCATGTTCTGTTATGAGGGAATCGTGTATGTGTTGTGACCAATGATATTGTTTCGCCCCAAGGTAGTGCTCGCCTTCCCCGCCGTTCATTTGGATATATCAGCTGTAGCACAATATCGTGCATTATGAAAAAACCCATTAAACTAACGTGAAAACATTCCCACCTCCCCCAACCCTAACTAAACCCCAATAGCTATGCTGTGCTTGCATTATTTTAGTCATCAACCATGACATCAAAGTTTTCATCACTCTCTCAGCAATAAGAATCTGTATCCATATGGATGTCTTCTGGAGGGACATGGCAATCGTTAGTGGCGGCTCTTGTTGGGGGCCCCCACCCTTAAAGTACACATATTACTCATTTCGGCATCCTCGTGGTGCCGGCCCCCCCATCTCGTCAGTGTAGATATTGTATGTTCCAAGGATGTAATTGGATAGGGTCTTCCATTTAGCCTTTATGTGTGTGAGGATAATGACCTTCTATTCTGGCCCACTCCGAGGAGCCATGTTCCACTGTCCTGTTTTGAACTGTCTAGAGAAACAGACGGTCCCTCCAATTGAACTGTCGGACATCATAGTGCATCCACGGACCTAGGAGTAAACTTCGGGCCCTTGAGGGCTTCCAGGATCGTGGAGTTGGAGCTAGCAGAGTCCGAGTCTATATGATCATTTGTGACAGTCTGTAGTGCACCAAAGGGTTTCTGTGTGTGAAGTGACGCTTCCTTCAGCACTCTGGCTCTCTCTGCTGCTGCTTGTGTTTCTGTTGGTTGGGCCTTTGAACGCTTCCTGGGTCTCCTCCTTGACAACGTGGTGTGCCATGTTTCTTCCTCTCTCAGGCACTCCTGTGGCTGTGCTAATCCTTTTGGTGTGTAGCCACGTCCATGCATCCTCCGGGGACGCAAAGATGTGTATTCGGTCTTCCGAGATGACTCTCAGCTTGGCAGGAAACATTAGGGCATATTTAGGGGCATATTTATACTCCGTTTGCGCCAAATTTGCGTCGTTTTTTTCGACGCAAATTCGGTGCAAAACGAACGCCATATTTATACTTTGGCGTTAGACGCGTCTAGCGCCAAAGTATGAGGAAAGAGCGTCATTTTTTGCGTGAACACCTTCCTTGCGTTAATGAGATGCAAGGTAGGCGTTCCCGTCCCAAAAAATGACTGCGACACAAATGCGTCGTATTTATACTCCCGGGCAAAAATCACGCCCGGGAGTGGGCGGGGCAAAAACCCCCGCATTTGCGCCTCTTTTTAACGCCTGGGTCAGGGCAGGCGTTAAGGGACCTGTGGGCTCAAAATGAGCCCACAGCTGCCCTCCCATGCCCCCAGGGACCCCCCCTGCCACCCTTGCCCACCCCAGGAGGACACCCAAGGATGGAGGGACCCATCCCAGGGACATTCAGGTAAGTTCAGGTAAGTATAAATTTATTCTTTTTTTTAAATTTTTTTTTGGCATAGGGGGGCCTGATTTGTGCCCCCCTACATGCCTCAATGCCCAATGACCATGCCCAGGGGACATAAGTCCCCTGGGCATGGCCATTGGGCAAGGGGGCATGACTCCGGTCTTTACTAAGACAGGAGTCATGTAAATGGCGTCTGGGCGTCGTAAAAAATGGCGCAAATCGGGTGGAGGCGATTTTTTGGCGTCAACCTGACTTGCACCATTTTAAGACGCCCTAACGCCATTTTCCCCAACGCCGGCGCTGCCTGGTGTACGTGTTTTTTTTCCACGCACACCAGGCAGCGCCGGTCTGCTAGCGCCGGCTAACGCCATTCAATAAATACGGCACCCGCATGGCGCTTCAGAATGGCGTTAGCCGGCGCAAAACTTTTTGACGCTAAACTGCGTTAGCGCAGTTTAGCGTCAAAAAGTATAAATACGGGCCTTAATGTCATGTTCACGGAGCCGTTGCTTGATTTTCATGTAGGAGTTACGCTGTCTTTGTACCTTCGGGGTAAAGTCCGAATACGCTGTGATGGAGGAGCCCTCGTATTGTGTGGGCCTTTACTGCAAAAGTGTTGCAGAATTGAGTCCCTGTAGTTTAGAAATCTTGCTATCAGCGGTCTGGGTTGTTGTCCCGGAGCTGGCTGCCTCCCAGGGACTCTGTGTGCCCTTTTCATCGAAACAAACTTTGAGGGGGTGCTGTGCAGTACCTCTTTAATCAGCCATTGTTCCAGGAATAGTTCGGAGTTTTGCCCCTCTGATCTTTCGAAAAAACCCAGAAAATGAACGTTGTTACGTCGGGACCTGCCTTCTGCTTCCTCCGCACGGCACCACAGGACCTTCATCTCAGCATCCAGATGTTGGATTTGTTTTTGGTTTTCTGTTAGTAACGGGTTTAGCCCACTTAGTGTGTTCTCTGTTATCCCAACACGTTCCGCTAGATTACGATGATCCACTCTTAATAAATTGAGGTCCTGGGATACTATGTCGATTCTGTTTTCTAGTGAGGATTTGGTGTCTATGATTGCCTGTAGTATTTTCTCAAATTGTATTGAGTGGGCTTGTAGGGTTTGTCCTAGGGATTGTAGGCTAGGCATTGTTTGCTGCTCTCCAATTGTTTCCGCTGGTGTTGGCCGCTCCTGCGCCTTTGCTGATTTAGATTTGCCAGCCATGTCCGCTGCACATACAGTCCCTTCTGCTGATATGCGATGTCCCAACGTATGCGGCTAGCAGTAGTTTTCCCCCCTATAGGGTTGCCCCTGCGGTCTGGCGTGTAGTCGCTCCGACTGGTCTCCCTTATTCCGTCTTTATGAGGGTCTCTCTGTACTCAGGAGGAGGGGGGATATCACTCAAGCGGACACGAAAGGTCGCTGGGCCCTGATTCACCGTTGCCTACGGGAGCGTCTATTGTAGTAGTTCAGTGGGTGGCAACATTCTCCTCCGCCCGCGTCCCGGCTCTGTTTTGTTGTCTCCTGAATCTCAATGGGGGTCCCTGGTTTCCCGCTGCAGGCCCTATTCTGGCCTTGGCTCCTGGTAATTTTACCGTAGGCGCGAGGGAACCACACACCCAACAGAGGCCCCTCTGCCAACCTAGATCAGTCGGTCTTTCTCTTCCGATGCTGGTCACCGCAGCCCAATCCATCTGGTTTACCGGTCCCCCAGCTCCGGTCCTCAGTCTCTTTTTTGCCCCCACCTCAAGTTCTCAGTCTCATCCGAACACTGGGCCTTGATTGCCCCAGAGCTCAGCAAGCGGTGTTTTCAGAAGAGGCTGCCCGGACACGTCCAATCCGCCGCAGTTCCCCGTGATGCTGATATCGCTTCGCTGCTCTAGAACATTTTATCTGATTATAAAGAATAACTATAGTTTGTGGGTTGACAACCATATGGATTGGTCTGATATTTGATACGAGACGTGTGTCCCAACTGCTATAGCTTAGTTGGTCTTTGGATTTTGGAATTCATATTGGGTGGAATTATTGCTATGACCTTATTGAGGGGAGCATTTGCTGTTAAATTCATAGGGTTTGTTTTTTTCATTAGGGATAGTAGGTGTTATATTAATTTGATAATTTAACATGGGTGTTTTTGTGTACTGAGAGGACATGTGGATTACCAATATTTGATTTCGTGATGTCAGACTTTGGATAGTATGATAGTCTGAGAGTCCGCTCCCATTATAATGATATGCTTTATACTCAGAGAAACAATTAGTGGTTTTTGTTGCCATAGTACCTCTCAGGTTATGGGAATGTTTTTGTTGATGTAGCGAAGGATTGGTAGCTTCAAGACATATGGCAATCGGATTAGCTAATGGTCTCCTGAATTGGTATCTGGGGTGGGATTGGAATATACCCATTTGATTGGATATTTTCTGATTTTGGACACCAGGATTTGCAGTCTGTTTGCTCTAATTTCACTGAGACCGGAGGGAATTAGTACTATGCATTGAGTGTGATTAATGGTGGTCTGGTGTGATTGAATTAGTTTGAATTTTATACACTTGTATTGGCATTCAACTTGTCCCTTGTACATTGAAACCTATGGAGTGAATTAATGTTATGTAGAGAGGGCAATAAATTGTGTTTTTATGGCTACTATCAAACAGGGAATAACAGAGGGAATCAAGGTTATATGTGGAATTAAATAATTGGTTGTTTAGATTGCCCTATCACATCACAGGTGCCCTATCACACACCCAGCTGTAGAAAGTGGAGTTGATAGGTGGTTTAGAGATATGGAATATTTAGATTTGACAATAGTTTCCTAAAATAAGGGATTGCAGCTAGGAAGGGATTAGGACAAACCTGTTCACAACCAGTATAGCGTGGTGGCGCAGAGTCACAGCTACAGGTTAGTGTTGATAAAATATGAGGTGTAATTAGTGCCTCAAGTGGATTTTTGGTTACGGTTGTGTTTATTGTTTGGAAAATGTGAACTGGGATATTATTTACTAATTGTATGGGGAAAATGTGCTTGATTGGTTCATGTTGTAAAATTGGATATGCTTGTGGGTTTAGGATTGTTGTGCTATTGGGTTAATGAGGATGTGATGTTTTACTTGTTGTTATTATTGGTTCTGGGAACAATGGTGTGACTATGGGTATATGGACAGAAAATGTTTCATGTGATGGGGTTGGTTCTTCTGTACTTTGACTATGAATTGCATAATGTGGGTGGATTAGTGGTGGGTTTGCTTTATTCTTTTTAGGACCCACTTGGGAGAAACGCTTACCTATGGGCATTAGGCTCGTTACCTGGGCATATTGATGAGTTTCTAGGAAAAGGAACAGAGGAGTTGAGTGGAATAATAGAAAGTGAGTGCAAACCTTTGATCACTCTAATATGAGTTTGTTAATATAATTATATTTTTGAAATGGTAATAAAAATAAATAATTTTATTAAGTTGACTTTTAAGCAACAAGCAAAATGAATACCATTTGTGGAATTTCTCATGAATAAAAATTGAACAGGGTAGTGGGAGACATGGTGCTGTTGTGCTAGATGTAATAATGATCAGTAGGTGGCTATGTCTACATGCCAGTAGGATGTCTTTATAAATGTTTTTAAGTGTATTTTTATATGTTCATTTTCGGCCCAGGTGAATGCTGTCTGGGTCGAAATACATTGGCTGGGCTGCATTGTTTTGTATGAAAATTTCAAATAAAGGAATTTGGACATTCTACTATGGCTCCTTTCTTGTAATGGATCTTGAAAGGAACACCAAATTAATCATGACCTACAGATACTTGAATAATTAACTTCACAACTACCATGAGTGATCCTTCATTGTGGATTTAGCTAACTACAATACATAGGTGTGGGGATTGCTGACCTCCTGATGCACCACATTCTGGTGGTGCATAACCTGACTAGGAAAGGGAGCTGAAGGCCAGTAAACAACTACAAGGAGTAAATGTATTGAGCTAATTTCCATGTTGGCATTAAACTTTCTTTATACTTAGCACCTTCTACACTCATGTCCAAAATGTAAGTCTGGGATTGATGGTTTAGTGTAAAGATATGACAAAGGTCACCTCTCACCATCATCAAAAGGATTAGTGAGGTGGCAGTGAAACTAGAACTTCCCACTTATCTACCAATTCATCCAGTGTTCCACGTCTCCTTATTAAAACAGGTAGCATATTCTATGCATTGCCCAAAAAAGACCTTTTCCAGTCCTGGTGGATAATCAACCGGAGTATGAGGTCAGGGCCATACTAGACTCTAAATTAATATGTAACAAACTTTATTATTTATTGGCCAGAACATCTTTCATGGGAACTGGCAGGACACATACATGCTCCCCGATTGGTTTGTCAGTTCCACCATCAATACCTCGACAAACCAAATCAATTGGAAGGGACTTTTGAGGGGTGTACTGTTGGGCCTGCAAACCCAGTAAAAAACTTCTGAGTTGATCATTTGCCTTTATAGAGACCAATGCTTATTTACAGAGACCAATGCTGGTTTACAGAGACCAATTCTTGTTTTAGAACACGTGCTGCACAAGCCTCCAGCACCTCTATGAATCAGACTGGGTGTCTTTTCCCTATTACTCAGAATGGGTGTGGCTGGATGCAGCAGGTATTTAAACCACACCCAGCGTGAGTAAATTTCTTGCTGTAAAGGTCACCAGCTGCAGAGAAGGAATCACTGCTCCTCCAATTTTGATCTTCAGGTTCTGTTCTGTCCTGCATCTTGGAGGCTGCTTCTGGAGGAAGAAGAGACTGAGGAAATTAACCCTTAAAAGGCAGTTACTTGCTTTGCATGATTTAAGAACATTTACTACTAAAACATGATACTTGCGTACTTGAAACTTGATAAGCGAATGTTCGAGGATACGATGTGCCTAAAAGGCCTGATCTTTGGGTTTTAAGGTCATTGGGATGTTCGCCGCTTGGCATGCTATAACACGTATTGCAGTTGCTTGCATTATACCACTGAAAGGACTTTGTATTGAACAATTATTAGGAAAACGATGTACTGTGAATACATTTATCATCGCTGAGTTTAATGTGGCATCACTATTGTTGTTAGCGATGCGATGTACTGTGAATACGGTTAATATCGCTGAGTTGAAAGGGGCATTTGCATTATTTCAATTGGCGCTTAAACAAAGTTGAAGCTTATCTTTGTCATGCTCAAACTTACGCTGTGATGTAACAGTGATAAGCTGGTTGTTCATGAAGTTGAACACAATTGAGCATCCCTATGTTTTTATAGAAATACAACGTGAACTGTAATCTTTATGTTAACTCTATGTTTTCAGTGTAATTTAAACACTGAATTGCTTTCCTTGTAATGCTAATGCAGTACAATGATTAACCCATAAATATCTGGAGAATCTAATACCCTGAGAGTTTGTTCTTATGATTGTTGCCTATGTAAATGTCCATGAGTTGAGTGAGTCAGCGTCTTGGGAAATCTCATCAAGGTGAAACATGCAAGTATCCACTGAACGTCAAAGAACATCTAGGTAGGCTTAATTGAGGTGACAAGGGACTAATCTGGGATCACAGTGAGAGTAGTTATAGATAGCATAGGAGATTCAAGGCTCTTATTTAATTACAGGTAATCCACATTGTTTCCAAAAATTCCTAGGGAGAGGGAGAGCCATCAGAAGCAGGAAAGGGGCCCCAACAGGTACACCTAGCTTGCACATCATAGTTTAACAGTAGAGTATACATGAGTTATGAGATATTAGTTATTTGACTGATGTTTAATTTATAAAAGGAAAGACTGGCTCTTCAAGAACCATCACTAGTCATCGGGATCCAGCCATGCAACACCAGTGTCTCTCTCCTTCTCTTATCCATCCCCTTTCCCCCGGGACATTAGAGTGCTGATCATGTGTATTTAAGTGGGAGGCACTCAACGTATAGGTGGATTTGGGAACAAGCAGCTTGGTCAACATTGTGTCTTCGTGAGATGAACAGGTTAGTGCATGCCACTATCATGGTGATGTTGACAAGTAGTGATATTTAACTGGATTTGTCCCTTTTGCAAAGTAGTATCTAATCATTTCAAGAAACAGAGCAAAGTGGACAGCATCCACAGACAGATCTTCTCAAACGTACAGCAGAACAGAAGGTTGAGATTCCTGCTGAGCAAGAACCTCTGCTGTTAGCATCAATGGCTCCCAGATCTCCAGCAAGAAAAAGGAAGGGTATTATGCCGCCATCTTCTGCAAGCTCCGCTTCTGATGATGATAATAGGGACATGGAGTGGACCCCAGCAGAGCCTGGGAGATGCCAGGAGAGGCAAAGGAAAAGAAAAGTTCAAGAAAGTCTTAGAAACATAGATGGGGACGATGATGAGGAGGATGAAGACAACGAGACAGTCATTGTGGAAGTTGGCACAGAGGAGTCTGACATTACTATCCAACCTGCTCTGTGGGATTTGGCACATGCGGAACCACCAGCTCCCATATTTGTAAGGCTGCATCAGAAATCTGCACCAACCCGTATCTCAGTAGAAGTAAGCACTGCAGAGAGGCAATGAACACACCCAACCACCTCCAGTTCTTCTTCAGGCATTGGCAGTGGCTGAATAAGAAAGTACTCCTCCCCAGTTTGGGACTTTTTTGCGATTAGCAAACAGGAGGAGAACATTGCCAAATGCTCCATTCGCCACACAAGTGTTTATCGAGATAAGCCAGGTCCGTATTATGGTACTTGAGGCCAGACGACCCGGATGAAAAGAAATCGCACAATCTGGCATGAGAAGCACCTTAAAAAATGGCTCAGTTTGGTTGCCGTGGTGACTGTGAGCCAGGAAACATTAGCTACAGCTGGTCAAATCACGGTGGAAAGTGAGGAAGAAGAGGGTGACATCATCCTCACACAAAACAGCCCTGAATCACACCTCCTCAGCGACCTCACAATGGCATAGGAAGGCTCCAAGTCAGATGGAGACACCACAGCCTACAGTGACTGCACCATGATGCACATTAAGGCCCTCATTCCAACCCTGGCGGTCTATGACCGCCAGGGTGGAGGGCAACGGAAGCACCGCCAACAGGCTGGCGGTGCTTCCGGGGGCATTCTGACCGCAGCGGTAAAGCCGCGGTCAGAAAAGGGAAGCCGGCGGTTTCCCGCCGGCTTCCCGCTGCCCCAGGGAATCCTCCACGGGGGATTCCGACCCCCTTCCCGCCAGCCTGGTTCTGGCGGTTTTCACCGCCTGAACCTGGCTGGAGGGAACGGGTGTCATGGGGCCCCCTAACAGGGCCCCACATTGATTTTCAGTGTCTGCGTGGCAGACACTGAAAATCGCGACGGGTGCAACTGCACCCGTCGCACACCAGCAACTCCGCCGGCTCCATTCGGAGCCGGCATCCTCGTTGCTGGTGCTTTCCCACTGGGCGGGCGGGCGGCCTTTTGGCGGTCGCCCGCCCGCCCAGCGGGAAAGCCAGAATTACCGCGGCTGTCATTTGACTGCGCAGGGGGATTCTGGCGGGGGAACTTTGGCGGGTGGCCTCCGACGCCCGCCAAAGTTAGAATGACCCCCTAAGTCTACCGGCACTTATATCTCAAAGGTCACCTGTTTCAGTGGCCCTACAAAAGAAGAAAATCCAGGCTACAGTTATGGGCATGTTTAGGCAGGAGAGACCATATGACCGCAACAACCCAATGGCACATTTGCACAATGGGAAGCTGGCAAAAATGTTAGTGCCGAAATGCCTACCTTTTTCTTTTGTGGAAGGAGTGGGATTCTTAGAGTTTGTGGCAGCCCTGTGCTCAAAATGGAAGGTTTGAAGCTGGACATATTTTGCCAGAGTTGCCGTTCCAGCGCTACATCACAATGTTGTACACACTATTCACCTGACATCATATATGTTGACCAGTTGACAGGCAACTGATTACATGTGCATCACTGCAAACTGGATGTCTTTTCTGGCTGTAAAGCAAGAACTATCTACAGGTCTTGGCCCTGAAGACATTTTTGAGAACATTCAGTGGCATGCAACAGTAGTCATGTTCGCCATGGAGAAATCACACACAGCTGAAAATATCTTGGAGGAATTTGATAGCAAGGTGTCTGAATGGCTGCCACCTAGAGGTCTGCGAGTTAATTTGTTGCCACGGACAATGGCAGTAACATTGTCAAAGCCATGGTAGACAGTGGCTATTTCAGGGTCCTCTGTTTGCACACTGCATCAACCTGGTTGTGCAAGACTTTCTTAAAAACGAAGACATAGTCAGCAACATACTGACCACCTGCAGATGCATCTGCACTCACTTCAGCCATTCTTTTAAAGCCCGGAAACAGTTGTGGATTATTCAGCATGATAACAGAGTAACAGTTAAAGCCCTGATACCGGAGGCTTAAAAATTTTGGAACTCCACCTATTATATGTTGCAATGTCTGTTTGAACAGTGCAAACAAATCAATGGCTATGTCATTCAAAGAAGAGCTGATGCAATTGCGAAAGCCATGGCAATGGATGCGGACAAATAGGGCCTAGTCAAATGCCCCACACAGCTATCTTTTGAGGTTTTCACATGGGAAGCCACAGTACAATGGGTCAAGCTATCACATTATTGCATTTGCGACAGGAGCAGCTAACAGAGGTGTCGGAAAGGTTTGCATTTGAGGGTGTGAGAGATAGCCCAGAAGCGCATGCCTTGGTTAATAGCCTAAGCTATTGCTTGTCTTTTAATGCAAGTCTGCAAAATGACATAATTTTGTCCAAAGAGTACATCTGTGCCAGCCTACTTGATCCACACTACAACAAAAAAATTATTTCTGTTATCATTCCTTTTTCTGAAGGGGATGTTTCACAATACAAGGGGTGAATTGTTGAGCAAGCAGGAGAACTGGAAGAATAACCGCTGGAACATAGAGTCCCACTGCGCTGTTCTGGGATGTGACCTTCAACTTCCAGAAAATGCGTTGATTTGAAAATGCTGCTGAATATGTGCTTGCTGCATTGCTGACTCAAACGTGAAACTCCTTTTGTGTTCTTGCTCTGCCTCTGAAGCTTCTTGGTACACGCCTGACTCCTCATGAAGCTTACCTTGATTTCTTTTGTCCTTTTCCTTTACTCCATAATACAGCTACTGTTTTTTTTCAATACACAGGCCTTCTCCTAGTCCTCTCCTTCATAAAGGCACTAGAGTGATAGACATTCCAAAAAGAATAGAGAACCATCACCCAATTTAGCAATACAGTGTAATTTTCCTTTTAACAATCACAATTTTTAAAACTGGGTGGGTTACATTTAGTCTTCCATATTTCAAAACTAGAAGACAGAATGCTAGGATATACTATCTGGGGTCTCTTTGGGGCAGAAGGACTGTTTCAAATGAATTTACTGAACAGTGTCATACATACTTATCCTTTTGTTTCCTTCCACAACAGATTGATGATAGTGTGCTGCTCGTGCCCCAATAAATATTGTTGTGGTTTCTTTTGTGTAGTGTTCCCTTTCCCTTTCCCATCCATTAATTGAGCCCCTAACCCTGTTCACCCGAGATGTGTGATTTATTGAGGTGTGACCTAATTTTACACCATCAATGAATCACATTCTTCCTGGGACGCATGTGGTGAAATCAACAGCAACTCACTGCATGATCTTCTACCTTCCATTACCTGGGCAACATTCCACACCTGCCCCATCAAGACCTTCATTCATGCCATCTGTGTGTGTTTTGTAAACTCTTAACCTAGTCCAAACTCTCTTGAGTGTGAACCCACTTCTCCTGACTCCATGATTTCACTTCCTAAGTTTAGTTTTATAGCTCCATTGCACCATTGCTCAGAAGAAATTGCTATTGCTATATTTTATTATCATACGTGTTCTTTGTTGTGTGTCTAATGCTGTCGTTGTGGTAGTCTGGTCTCATTCTTCCTAAAGTTGTGACAAGTGACCCACAAACTCACTGTTTTCTTTCAATCTAGTTGGCAGTGATGGATAACCCTTTAATTACTCCTGCAGTTAGAGTTTGCATAGGTGGAAGTGACACCTTCTGTCTTCTCTGTTAGTGTGCTAGCCTGCTACTACTACACCTACCACCCCTTTAATATGCCACTTTAGGAAAAGACTCCCTCCCTTGTAAGAGAAGAACTATAGATTTAAGTAAACATGTTTAGTTAGTAATTAACTCCTACTGGAGAAGATATTGTCTGAGTATACTGGGTTTTTGTAGGGAATATAGGCAATGGTAATCATTCCCTAGTGGTCAATAATACTTGCAGAAAGCAATACATCAAGGGTCTATGTAAATGACATACACTTTTTTTTAGCAGATTACAAACAACAGGATAACTAAAAGACAACAGTGCAAACTAAAAATCTAAAACATCAAAATAAAGCTCTGAGAAACAAATTAAATAAAAACAATACGCCCTTTATTATTTACAAATAAAAGACCCTCTCCACCTACAACAGTCCCACCCCTCTTATCGAACAAATAACTTGTCCTCAAAAAGTCCAACAAAAATTCCAAATTCCAGACCAAATCCCTCCCTAACCTCTCCATCCACAACAAGTCACTGCCACCAAAAAATGTTTTTAAAAAAAAGTTCTTAAAAAAAGGGCACTGTCAATATGGGTCCGGAGCTCATCCAGGCTCTGCTCAATGCTGGCAAGCGGCTCTCCATCTGGTCCATCTGCTGCAGGATACATCTGAGAAATGCCCTGTTGGACCAAGAGGGTGGAGCAGCAGGTGCAGTCAGGGACCCTGACAGCTGGCAGGGGTGTCAGTGATGTACTGGCCGGGAGGCTGGAAGCTGGTGTGCTGAGCTGCTGGGTCCTGTGTCTGAAGCAGTTGTTTTGGCCTCTTCCGCCTCCAGTATCACCAGGTGCTGATATTCTGCCTGAATGTTCCACAGACTCTCCTGCTGCAGATTGGCTGCTATCTCAAGCCTGGTTGGTGGTGTTCGTTGGGCAGGAGTAGCTATATCAAGAAAAAGAAGACTAAAACAGATAAATTGTAAGTAATGCTCTAAACAAACACTTCTTCAAATGATAGATGATGGGTGGCACAGTAGCACTACATTGCTGGTACCCTGGGGATATTGGAAGTTTATGTGATTATGGTTAGGAGAGTCACAGGGCCAACATTTTATTTGTTTATTTACACATGCCTCATTGAAAAAGCACTAATTATCTGGTAGAAAAGAATTAAAGCAGAATAAAATCAGATTACAAAAACAGTGACGTCATTGTTTTTCTTCTAAAGGCTTTTCTAGTAACTCATTGTTATGAGTAAGCCACTATGGAGTACAAGTTGTTGTACCAAATATTTGGAGGCATACTAGCCAGCGCTTCAAGTACCTTGTTACTGTCTACAACTCAGGCAGCTGTAGCTGTCAATTTTCCATCTTTAATTCCAATGGCCCTGTACTTCCCCACATGCCTTTCACTTAGTTTAGTTTCTACCCTGACTCCAAAGAGGCAGGTGAATAAATGAGATATGTCACACATATCATGTATAAAATGTGGATATATTTATCCTGTCTTCCTTAAGTAGATGAGGGGAAAACAATGCACTGCACTACAGAGAAAAGAATGGGCTATATAGATTGTATTTGGCACGTCAAACTTTAAAACATATCAGGCACTGACTAGTCCCACTTTACTCACTGGTCTCACCCACCATCACAAATTCTGTCTAGAAAATTCATTTACTGGACTGTAAGGAAAGTAAAGAAACCTGACTTACTCTGTGGCAGAGAAAGGCAGATGGATATGCAGATAAGTACATCTTTTGCTATTGAAGAATAGTCTCACTCATCTGTCTACAAAAGAAGAGCTCCTGTCTTTATTCATCCAAGCAATTATTCAATTGTCCTTTCATTTTTACCCTATATACACCAATAGCCACCATGAGTTAAGCTTTACTTTCTCTCATCCAGTCTTTCACCCAAATCCACAATCCTTTATCCATCCACTCAGTACCCACACTATCCAACCTTTCTTTTAATCATCCTTTCGCCCATCAATCCATTTATCCAATACTAATACTCACCCATGCATCCTTTTCCTACCACCCATGCATCCTTTCCCTTCACTCTTTTCACCCATCTTTTTTTTTAACCTTTTGTTCTTTCATGTTTCCATCAAGCCATCATTTTCAGCATACATTATGGCCCTCATTACGAGCCTGGCGGTCTGTGACCGCCAGGCTCGCGGTTGGCGGGAGCACCGCCGACAGCCTGGCGGTGCCCCTTAGGGCATTCTGACCGCGGCGCTTTGGCCGCGGTCAGTGCAGGAAAACCGGCGGTCTCCCGCCGGTTTTCCGCTGCCCGTCAGAATCCTCCAAGGCGGCGCAGCATGCTGCGCCGCCTTGGGGATTCTGACACCCCCTACCGCCATCCTGTTCCTGGCGGTTCGCCCGCCAGGAACAGGATGGCGGTAGGGGGTGTCGCGGGGCCCCTGGGGGCCCCTGCAGTGCCCATGCCAATGGCATGGGCACTGCAGGGGCCCCCGTAAGAGGGCCCCGCTTGTATTTCACTGTCTGCATAGCAGACAGTGAAATACGCGACGGGTGCAGTAGCACCCGTCGCACCTTCCCACTCCGCCGGCTCGATTCCGAGCCGGCGTCCTCGTGGGAAGGTTGTTTCCCGCTGGGCTGGCGGGCGGCCTTAAGGCGGCCGCCCGCCTGCCCAGCGGGAAACTCAGAATGCCGGCCGCGGTCTTCAGACCGCGGTGCGGTATTCCTGCGGCGCAACTTTGGCGGGCGGCCTCCGCCGCCCGTCAAAGTTGTAATGAGGGCCTATGTGTGCTTTTGCTGAGTTGCAGATAGAAGAGGCCATGAGTAACCCAACCACTGTCCTAGCTGTAATGCAGGATGTGGGGGGGCATGAATCCAGTCACAACAACACCCTTGTAGCTTGTGAGTAAGAGTAATTGTCAATAAGCAAGCAATTTGACTTACCATCACCTGTCCCTGCTGCCACTTCTCCTCTTGCTCCATGTGGTCCTACAGTGGTCAAACTCCACTGGTTGTTGTGGCTATAAAATAAAACAATATAGAGTTTTTAGATGCCAGGTACACATCCCATTCTTGCTTGGGTCTGTACGAGCTAAATAAGGTCACAGAGAATGCTAACTCACTGATATCACTAATTCACTATGGTAACAGGAGAACAGAGGAGTCTGCATTGCAATGGTTTCTTAAATAACCAGCCAAAGCGAGTGCCTACCTATGAATTCAAAGATGTAGCCCCGAGCACACGCATAGCTCTAAATGGATCACATAATAAAAAATATTCCTAATGTAAACTAAACATAACTTACCCCTGAGTGGAAGTCGTATGCTAGTCGGAAAAAAAGTTCACATTTTTTTAACACAAACACAATAACTCAATAAAAATACAGTACTCACCAAGCCCTGGGATCTCCCCGCCTATCAGGTCAAGCAGGTCCTGCTCACCGTCGATTATATCTGCCCAGTGGTAAGTCAGCTGCTGGGTGGTGTGCTGGACCTGGTTGGCGGCCCTGACCAACCAGTGCATTCTAGCCCAGTGGTGCCAATGCTCCTGCATGGGGGAACCATTCCCAGGCCTGCCGCCTGCTGTCAGCACGGAGGGGAGGTGGCGCTGCACATAAAAAAACCTCCACCAGTTTCAAGATTGGCTGAGACTGCACGCCTTGATGGTGGCACCACTTACAAGGCAGGCAGCCACAGTGGCCCTGCTCTGCCATGATACAGGGTGGTGTACTGGGGTAGGGTGAAGAAGAGAAGAAAAGAAATAGGAGGAAAAGGAAGGAAGTAATGAGGGAAAAATAAACAAAAATAGAAAAAGTCACAATAAGACAAAAAAATTAAAACTACATCAAAAATAATCGGACACAAAAAGACACATTAATATAATCAATACAAAATAGGGGTAGATCAAGTGTAATGGTGGAGGATTACAAAGATTGGGGTCAAAGGCCCAACACTATAAACAGAGTGAAAAACAATATGGCCCTGCTCATGTGAACCATGTGGTGCTGTTCATATGCAATTTTAAACGTGTGTACATACTTCACATTGCATTTGATGTCAAACACAAGGCACATGGGTGGAATGGAGAACTCTGCCAGCTCGCGTAAGTATATTGCAGCAAAGTTTACCAGCCACTTCGCAGAGTTCCACGTAGCGCACCAGGCCTAGCATCTAGCCTCCTGGAACTCTGGGTGGCAAGAGCCTCCTGCCACATCCCACTGGAGATTTTCAAGTTAACAAAAGGTGACTACGTCCAAACGTAAAAGTATTCACGGTGTTTATTGGCTCCCCAATGACAACACTCACTGCCTGGACACAGCCTCCAGCATTGCCCTGCTTAACTTTACCTTCAGAGAACAGTTTTTTCAAGAATTTCTTCTAAGTCTGGAAGTAAGCACTGACTGGGCCCAATCCACTTCTTGTATGCGTTCCGTGCTCCTTCGTGGTAGGCCATTTTTTTTTTACTTTGACCTCACCTTGCATGAATAGATGTCTTCAGGTTGCACTTTGAAGCACTAGTTGTTACTAAAACCTAAACAATTCATAACTCCAGTTCTACTGAATGAGTTTTTCTCATTTTGGTGTCAAAACATTTTTTTCGAAATTGACATGGGATTTTTCTTATGTTGTGTTTTCAAGTTAATGCTGTATGTGTGCTGTATGCATCCTTTATACATTGCCTCTAGGTTAAGTCTGTCTACGTCTGTGCCAAGCTTCCAGAGGGTCAGGCACAAGTTATTTTTGTGGTTCATCCTTACCAGGACTAAGGTGGTCATTATGAACATGGCGGTAAACACCGCACCTCCGACGGTGGCGGTATCTACCTCCAACAGGCTGGCTGTCCGGTCCACCAGATAATGAAGAACATGAGAATCAAGCAGGGGGCCATCCACCCACCGCCATTTTGGTAGCTAACGACGGGTGAGGTCACCCTCAGCCCGGCGGAAAGGCCCTACCCGCCCACCATATTATGAAACACCACACTGCCATCAGTTCTGGGGCGGGAACCACCGCCAGGCAAAGTGTGGCGGAACGACCCATATAAAGGGAAACACTCACTGTAGGTACACAGAACACAGCTGACACAGACATAGAACGAGAGTTGGAAATAATCCCAGTGCTTCTCCTTGCCATATTTCACCGTGACCGCCAACGAAGACGACAACAGTAAGTACCGCAGCCTAGCACACATAGGAGGAAAGGCCACAGATACACATCCACCCATCCCACCCACACTACAACGCACACACATCCCCTCCCACCACCCCAAGCCATACATACCCTAACAAAATGTACATAACAAACACAAGCCAACAAATACCCACACTAATGCACACACTTGTGCACACCACACCCCCACAGTGAAACAGTGCACAACGGCTCAATTAAGCACCGGCAGCTCTGCTGGGCACTCAACTTTAATAATAACAAATATCAAAAAATGTCCAAACAAGGCCATGTACAAGTCCATAAACAAGGCTCGTAGGGGCAAATATAGGCTACACTTGACTCCCAAGATGGCAAAGGAAACTCCACTGAGAAGGGGCATCAATGGGGCAGCCAGGCACCTCAGGGAACAGGGGGAGGGTGTGGCGGGGTTGTGAGTCGGGTCTTGACTCAGGTTTAGGAGGTGGAGGGGGAGAGGGTTTGGGCTTGCCCTTGGAAGGAGGGGAAGTGGGCCTGGACTGGGGATGGCAGAGAGACCTGGGGCAACACTTGGCTTCTTCTTCCCTAGGGAATGGGCACGGAAATGGGAAGGGTGGACTGGGAAGGACTTTGACGATGAAGGAGTGGACTGGGATAGGGCATGGGAACACTTAGGGACAAGACGGGGTGGGCCAGTGGGTTCAAACAGGTCAACCACCCAAGAAAATCTTCTTGGGTGCAGTTGGAGGGAATTTGGAGCTAGGTCTGTGAGTGGAGGTTGAGGGAGTGGTGGTATGATGTGTAGGTGTGCTGGATGTGGATGCAGGTGCGTGTTTAGTCTGCTCATGTATGGTGGATGTGTTTGGTGTGGATGAGTGTGAGCATTTGAGTGTTTTGGGAGGAGGGGGTAGACACAGTGGGAGAAGACAGGCTACAAGTGTATATAGATGTTGTATAGGTGTCTGCAGATCTGGTGAGTGTGCTGCAAGTGTGTGTGAAGGTAGTCGTGGTGAGTGCAGGTATGGTGTCAGGGATGCATGACTGGATGTCAGCTGTTGTGGTGAATGCAAGAATGGAGGCAGCAGCAGTGACTGAGGGTGCAGTGCATGTGGGTGTGCATGCTAAGACGACAGACAGGGTGGCGGGGGAGGCTGATACAGTGGGGGAAGTGGATGTTGTTGTGTGTGCTTTGGTATGTTGGGTGTGTGCCTGCCTGTGGTGTGAAGTGTGGTGCTTGTGTTTCTCTGTGTGCTTCTTGCATGGCTCTCTGTATGTGTGCTTGGGATGGGTGAAGGGAGTGGGGTGCTGGTGGGGGTAGAGGTGGTGGGAGGGGGGACAGAAAGACCAGGGACACTGGCTTCCATCAAAGAGGAGGACAGATCCTGAAAAGATCTCTGTAGGCCAGACATGGCACCGTCAATGCCTTCCAGGTATGCATTGCTGCAACTGGGATGCTAGCCCCTGGATAGCATTCATGAGGGTTGTCTGCCCGACAGAAATGGTTTTCAGGAGGTCAATAGCCTCCTCCATGAGGGCAGCAGGGCTGACTGGGGCAGGGGATGAGGTGCCTGGGGTGAAAGAGGAACCCAACCTCCAGGGCACGGGTAACTCTGGAGGAGCAACTGGGAGGGCGGTGATGATATGGGAGGGTGACGGAAGATGACAAAGAATGGGTGGGCCCAGTAGGGTCTGCCACCACCAGGGAGCTGCCATCGGAGGAGGTATCGGAGTCACTACCTCCAGTAATAGTTGCCTCCCCCGTGTTACTGCCCTCGCCCTCCAACCCACTGGCACCCTTGGCGTCGGTAGACTCTGCCTCCTGGGAACTGTGGGCTGCAACATCCCCACTCACCAGTGCCACAGCTCCCTCGCCAGATGATGTTAATGTTGGGACACATAAACTCCCACCCAGCTCAGGCACAAATCCTCAGCAGACACAGCACATGTTATGAATGTGCCGCAGACTGGTAGGCATGACCCCCAGCACACTACATTCCCATCCTGACCACTACTCTGATACACATTGTGAAGTGAACCAATGAGGGACGATGCCAAGCCAACACATCTGCAAGTTCATGAGGCTACACTGAAAACAATGGGCCAAACAGGGGACCACTCACAGGCCTACATACCCTGCCAAAACTAGCTATGACACTATCCCATGGGGGGGGCAGGACTGCAGGGCACACTGCAGGGGCACACCTGTCTATGTGCCTGGCACTACTATGCATGCACCCCGTAGCATCTAACTACACTCATTATAGTGGCATCACAACAGTGTTATTACTCACCCCCTTGTGGCTGCAGTGCTGCCTTCAACCGCCCATCCAAATCCGGATAGTACACTGCCAGAATGTGGGCCATTAGGAGCTTCAGGGTCCGACGGGCACCCCTCCCTCGTTGGAAGGCCTTCCCCAGCTGGGCCTCTTCAATCTTCTTGGCCCAGCTCCTCAGGCCCTCCCAATGCCTCCTGCAGTGGATGCTCTGCCGGTTGTAGACCCCTAGGGTCCACACTTTCTTGGCGATGTCTTGCCACAGTCCCCTCTTCTGATGGGTGCTGACCTGCATGGGACACACAGAGTAAAGAAACAGACGTCAGTGTGGGTGCCCCATACACAAATGCCATGCCCATTCAAACTGACATGGCCCATTGCAGACATACATATGGATAAATTTCAAGCCATAAACTGCCAAGCACACTACAAATAAGCATGCACACAGTGAACTAAAGTGCATACAGCCATCCAACACATTCACACACATCTAAGGAGGACAAATAGCAACTCACCTGCTCCTCTGGTTGCCCATACAGCTTGGCATACAGGGGTAGGACCCCGTCTAACAGCTTCTCCAGTTCCTCTGTGCTGAAGGAGGGGGCCCGTCCCCCTGTCACACCTGCTATCTCAGGGACCAGAGTCAGGACACAGCAGCAAACGCAGTAGAGTTCTTCCCCTCTCGTAGTGCAGGAGTCAAGTGTCAAGGGCCTGTCAAAATGGCAGTAGATACTGCGGATGTGTGCACCGTCACCTCCGGCGGGGATCATGATTGGCAAAGGTTCCTCATTGACAACCATGTTATCCAATGATCAGGTGCACAGCGGTGAACACCGCCTACCGCCGTGATGAGGTACGCCAGCAGAATGAAGTCACTTCCACACTACAAAACCTGGATGGCAGGAGGCTGCTATTTTGCATCCACCACGTCTCCATAGCCTGGCCGGGGGCCTCATCCATGGCCCCATTCCCTCTCCCCTCTCCCCTTTGTTGAGTACTGACATGAGTACTGGTCCCCCACATGTAATTATGGTGGGAAGTGTGTCTACACTATGATGCCATTATGACTGAGACACCTCACCACACATTAGGCTGACAGGATTACCTAATTTTTTGTGTTTGTGTGCGTTACATATGTTTCGCATTGAAAACATGAATTGTGTCACCATGTGATGCAAGTGTATGTCCAAACTAAAGATGTGTTCCTTCATCACCCATAGGTACAGACCCATGTGACGAGAGAGCCCCATCTGTTTAATGACCCCTGGTAGATCTGACCACCATGGAGGAACAACACATCATCATAACTTACCAACTGAATCGAGCTACAATCTTTGACCTCGGTGCAGAAATTGATCCTGTTCTGAAGCTGGCTAATAGGAATCACCATGCGATGCCTACAACTGTGGAGGTACTAACAGTGCTCCATGTTTTGGCCACAGGCTCATTTCAAGTGACAGTGGGCATGGCATCCGGGATATCTCAGCCAATGTTCAGCAACATCCTGTCCAAATTCCTGAAAGTATTTGTTGGAGGGAGAAAAGGATTTGCTATTGGACTTCTCCCGTTGGTATTACAGAATCTGCGGGTGTAAAGGTCTCGCGGTCTCGCGGTCTCGCGGTTTAGCGTAACTGTACCTCTACAATATCTCTTTGACTTCGATCACGGGCCAGGATTCAAATCTGTGACCATCCAGTTACAGCCACAGACATTTGAAGTGATAAGCTAACCAACTGAGTTATCCTTTCAGGTGTAGGCTATCCGTCTCATTCTGTAGAGCATTCACAAACCAGTACTACTGCCTTTCTGACCAGAAAATCCTACTGAAGCATCAGTGACACAAATTTGCAGGATCTCTTTCAACTGCCAGCAACGCCAGCCCACAGCTCTTGCTTCTGAAGTTTCGCTGATTCGCGTGATTGCCGAGCTCAAGATTGGATACACGTAGGCGCCGGGTGGTTCACGTCGCGCCGAGTGCAGGGCGGAGCACGAACGCTGCCGAACGCTACTGCCGCTACTGCCTCAACCGCTATTGCTGCTTTGGGGGCCCGAGGAGAATTCTTGCCGGTCGGCTCACGCACGGAGCACGGCGTTGCCGCGGCCTTTGGGGGGTCAGAGGATCTCTGTGCGCCCCGGCTGTGGGTTGGCATTCCGGCAGGACCAGGCGTAACCTGGGCGCTGGAGGAGCCGGAAAGCCAGAAGCCAGAGTCAAAGGGAGCCAGAAGGAGAAGGAGAAGGAGCCCTGCCGTCCCCCTGTGGACCCCTGTGACCTCCTGCAGCCCCTCCTGGAAAAGACGCTGAGCGGGAGAGCAGACCGGGTGAGGACTGACCGGGACTGACCGGGAGAGACCGGGTAAGCAGACTTCGTGGGGGGGAGGGAGTCCATCCTGGCCATTGAACCCCTCTCCTGCTCCTGCTCCTCCCCTGCTCCTGCCCCTGCCCTCGGCTCCGGCATCGGTACTCAACCGCGCCACGTCGTCTCACCCAGCCTCACCCAGCCTCACCCAGCCGCAGCCACAGCAACAGCTCTAGCCATAGCCCTAGTTGGCCCTAGCTGGCCTTGGCCTTGGACTTGGACTGGGACTTGTCGTTGTTGTTGGTGGTCTCTTCTAAAGACCAGGCAAGGAAGGAACCCAGTAAGGAACCAAGGAGCCAAGGGGAGTGGTGAACGGTGAGCAGTGAACGGTAACCGGAGGATGGTTGGGACAAGAGGAAAAAAAAAGAAGGCTAGGGAGGCCAACAAGGCGCTCACTCACCTAGCGGATTCCCAAAGATCAGAGCAGGAGCTCAAAAGTCTACAAAGCCTAGGGTTAGACCAGAACCAGGATCAGGATCAGGACCAGGACCAGGACCAGGACCCCAGAACCATCCAGCAATCCCAGGGGGGATTCGCAAACCTAGGTGAGGACACAGCAGACACAGCAGACACAGCAGAGGGTGTCCAATTCGGGTCTCCCGCCAACAAAAGCGATTCCGAGCCAGGAGAAGAGTCAGGCGGGACATTAGAAGTGGTGACACTGCCTTGCTTGCCAGCCTATACTGACTCTGACGATATAGGGGGTGCCCTACCGAATGCAGGAGAAACTGTAGGCGAAACTGTGGGGGGCCTTCTAATTCCTCTGTGCAGGGGACATAAGTATACACCGACGCTCCCGGGCCCGGGTGGATCTACGGGAGTAAGGAAAACTAGACCAAAAACAAACACTATCACTAACTATTACAACCAAGTGAACTTGAACTCAGAACAGCCGCAAACGCAAAGTCCTAAAGCCAGTGGCCTCCGATCACAGCCATCGGGGGAAGTGGGTGGCTACAACATGGGGGGGGGGTGAACTGGAGCTACCAGCGACCGGGCTCCAGGATACTCGCCCACTTCAGCAGCAACAGCAACCGGTTGGTTTATCGCAATTATTCTGCCCAATGAGTAATCCTCTTGGGGATGGTGAAGTGGAGTTAAATAACCCCCCAAAGTGGAGCAACTTTTCGGGAGAGCAAAGAAAAGGCAACGATTCACCTTATCCTGACCCCCAAACGGGACTATTGAACTCCGGGAATTTTTCACTAACATCCTCTCCACAATGTGCCCAAGCAGAATTCACAGCACTCCAAAATGTAATGGGTCCAGAAACAGACTGCTCACCATCTAAACAGACCCATAAAACCCCAGCGCCACAGCTTCACTGCGGAAGACAAATTGTTAAAACTAATTTAATGCTGGGCAGACTCAACAGTAGTTCTTTCAGTCTGGAGCTGTCCTCACTCGACAACTCCGTTATTGGCAACACAGACCCTCAACTAAACAGCATAACATCAGAAGATCTAAACTTCCTGGAAGGTAGTATAATCATAGGCCACAGAGGAAAGGAAGGTAAAAATCCAGAAGGTCAGATAACCAACGAACAAATTGGAAATGGAGATGACCTCTCACTAGACCAACCAATTCTTAGTATCATGAAAGTTATATGTGCAACACTGGGCTCAATCGCAACAACGATCATGGCCCAGTCTCAAAAATTTGATGATCAACTTGAACTGACCAAACAACTTACATCCTCAATACAGTCTATAGATTACAGGATGGCCCTAGTAGAGGGCGTAATTAGGGAAAACCTGTTGCATCAAGCAGTGGCCGATAAAATGGACAAGTTGGATGGACAAGTTTGTGGACCACTGCTGGAAAAACTATTGGAAGTCCCAAAAGTAATCAAAGACATAATCGAAGACTGCAAACACAACCTTAAAAGCACACAGGGGTGCATTCACGAGCTAGGGAAAACAGAATCTAGTTTAATTGAAGGGCCAGCAGACAAAGAAAATATAGAAAGGCACTTCGGCCCAGGACGAGAGAACTATCCAGATGCAAAAAATCAGACACCTAAGAGGGAGAGAACAAATGGAAGTCCTGAATTTGGAAGCAAAGTCCCAAACACAGTAGAAAAAAGGCCTCCGGGTAAAAGGCCTCAACTAACAGGCAGATGGAAAAACACATGGAAGAAAGCTAGAGGAAAAAAAAAAGCACCAGCAGGAAAGGCCTTAAACATGTTACAACAGATAGGCCTAATAGGAGAAATCAGGAACACAGGTGATGAGAGCGCCCAACGTCAGTATAAAGATAAAAGCATTAAGTCGGAGAGTTTTGAGAAACCCACTGATAAAGTTTTTAACTTTATAAACAAAAATCCCGGATTATTGTGCGACAAAAGTTGCACTCACCATTCCCATATAAACTGCATACCCACTGGCCCCAGGGGACACCAAGCATCTGGGCATGACTTAGACAAAGAAAGGTGGTCCGGAAAAGACCCTGGAACAAATCATGGGATAAACGAGGTAAATGATCCTCCAGCCAACGAACAACCCAAATGGAGCCCAGGAACATCCAAACCTAGCATTTGTATCGATAAGCACCTCCCAGCTACAAAAACTGAACATTTAGTTCAGGTACACTACTCAAACATAGTAGAAGACCACTACGGAAAATGCCAGCAGCCTCCGAACTCCATTAGTGAGGGGGCAGAACAAGATAATAGCAAAGGCAAAAATAGAAGGGCAGAGACCCCAGAGTATATACGAAACGAACAAAGTATAAGAACAACCATGTGCGTGGACAACACAACAGCTCCAGTTCCCGCACCCCGGACAAAGGCAAAATATTGTTCTCAGGGCAGCCCTGGAAATTATAATCTCAGCAACCAGCCTGGGTGGATCACTGATTCGCCTGCACCATCGCGCCCAGCACTGGACCTGGAAACCAATGAAATCAAAGGAAAAAGGGACAATTGGCCTCCAAAAAGGCAACCCTACGAAGAACAAAGGAACAAAGAAGTGCAACTGGGGAGGGAAAAAGGCCAGGTAAATCGAACACCTACTAGTCGTGCAGCTACCACTCAAGACAGACAAAATGAGAACACCCAACTCCAAGGAAGACTGTCGCAGGAAGGTGGCGGGCACACTGTGATCCGGTCTGAAACAACTAAAAAGTCTGAAGCCACGATCTTGTTCATGCCTGAGTACTCCTCAAGAGGAAGTCACGACATCCTGAACAGGTCTAACATCTTATGTCTTGTCAACTCCCTGCCAGCCTTACAGAATGTAACAACTAAAGAACTCCTTTCAGTAAGATTCATACCAAAAAAAGAATTAGAGAACGGGGAATCAACAGAAACAGTCTGGGCCTCACCTTGGATAGCAGAACAGATCTTAAAATGTTCAAACACGATGAAGACCTGGGGAATATCCATTGCTACTCCGCAAAAAGAACTATATCCAACAATACTTCTTGAAAAAGCTACAGACCGAAACATGATGCGTAGGCAAGAGGCAAAAGGCAATTCTGGCTCGATACTTCAGGGAGCAATCAGCTCCAAACAACAACTCCCTGAACGAACAAACTTGAGTAATATGAGGTTCTGCCTGGTAGCTAATTCCCCTAGAAACAGTAGGGGTAATCCCCCACAGTTACAGAATTGCAAAGAGCAATCATTTAAAAGCTCGTAGCAAAAAATGGATAACTCGAACATAAAAAATAAAATCAGTCCCATATTAAAAATTCTAAGCTGGAACATAGCAGGTTTAAAAAACAAAATGGAAGATAAAGACTGGGTTGAATTTATTAAAAAACAAGACATCAGCTGCTTCCAAGAAACTTGGTCTACTCATGCTATTGACCTAGACGGGTTCGCCACCTTCCACTCACCTGCAATTAAGCAAAAAAAAGGAAGACCCTCGGGAGGTCTGAGTATTTGGATTAGAACTTCATTACTGAGGAACTCCGTAGTAACTCACACCGTACAAAGCAAGGGAATCCAGACGCTCGCAGTCAAATACGAGGAATGGTCACTCGAAATAGTAAATGTGTACTTCCCACCTATCAGCCGGGCTCAAGTTATGCCAGGGGTGCGTCTCCTTAAAGAACATATCCTAAACAAAAGAACCATGGATCGGAGGAACCCAGTACCAAGTCACACGAACAATCGCTCTCTCCAACCTTGTAAAACCTTTTTATTGATATGTGGTGACTTCAACACTAAACCTCATTCTATCCTCTGGGACGAACAAGTAGCAGAGGAAGATTATGCTTGGAATATCCCAACGCCTCTTATCCAACGTTGTAATGACTCCAAGAAAGGAGAATTAATCTTTGAAGCATTAATAGAAGGAGGACTTCGCACATTAAATGGGAGAACAAAGTCAGATAAAACCTTTAAATCTACCTTTCGAACTGGAAAAAGGCAAAGCATAATTGACTATATGGCAATAAACATCGAAGCCTGGCATTATGTCATCGATATGGAAATAAGGGACAGAATCGAGAGTGATCACGACCCACTGCTAATGGAGATAGTCCATCCGGACGCGAGCCCAGGGAAGGCGGAGTCTCCATTCAACGGAAATAGCCTAACAATAACTATGAGACCAAACAGGAAAAACATATTAAGGTCAAATGAGGATGAACCTTATATGAGTGTTCCCAGCCAAACCTGGTTGTCATTACTTAGCACGTTCTTAAACCCATCAGATAATGACGCTATACCCCTCCTGCATAACTTTAATAATTTGCTACTGCAAACAAAAAAGGAAAAGATCAAGCATCCTCAAATCAATCCTAAAATGATGGAGGGCTGGTTCGATGAAGAGTGTTTAAAGCTAAAAAAGACCTTATCACAAGCACTGAAGAACCGGCACTTGAATGATTCCAACGAGCAACATTTTCATGGATGTAGGCAACAGTACAAAAAATTATTAAGATACAAAAGGAAGATATTTCCACATAAACTTTGGAAAACTTTACTGCAAGCAATAACGGCAGGGAACCCCAAAAAGTTTTGGGAGATAGTCAGGTGGGGATGCGAAGGCCCCCCGAAAAACCTAGAACTGAATATTAACCCTCAACTTTGGGTAAAGCACTTTACTGCCTTGTATCAGGAAGTGGCCAAGACAGAACCAGGGATGACCATTAACCCAAACATCCTCACTCAAGGGCTGGGAGGCAGAAATCAAAGATCAAGCAAAGTATTTCCTCTTCAAAAGACCCATGCAGCATCTTCAAATTGTCTTTTTAGATCGGTAAACGGAACCCAGAATGCACTAGTCTCTAACGAATTTTCCAGCACAAATTCCACGCAAGTAGCCCACGTCATTCCACGTGCAATGAAGTTAATACCGGAATTCAGTGAAAGAGAGATTAAACAAGTTATCCTCCTTCAAAAGCCGCATAAGGCTGCAGGCCCAGATGGCATCGCTTCAGATGCTTACCGTAACCAGCTAACGTTATGGTTACCTGCTCTAGCCCGTCTATTCAACAGTGTTTGGCATTACGAGGTAATCCCTCCTTCTTGGAAGGAATCAATAATCGTTCCAATTCACAAAAAAGGGCCTCGGGACATGGTGAGCAATTATAGACCTATCTCACTGCTTGATAGTGTTGGAAAGATTTTTGCCAAATTGATTCAGTCGCGTCTAGACCAATGGCTAGAGGACGGAGATTTAATATCAACACACCAAGCTGGTTTTAGGAGAGGCCAAAGTACAACAGACCAACTTTTTAAGCTAAACATGATCTGTGCTAAATACGCCACCCTTAAAAACTGTCCATTATACCTGGTCTTTGTGGATCTCCAAACAGCCTTCGACAGCGTAAATCGCCAAACATTATGGCAGCTATTGTCGGACATGGGCATACAGGGAAAAATCTTAAGGCTGCTAATTCTATTGCATACAGGAAACACTGCCAGGGTCAGATATTCTACGAGAAATGATTATACGGCCAAAATTCCAATTGAGCGAGGTGTAAAACAAGGCTGCGTTTTGGCCCCAACCTTATTCAATTGTTATATAAATAAAGTAAGTCAAGTTTTGAAGGAATTAAATCTGGACGTGCCAAAACTAGCCAATGAAAGTATACCTATCTTGCTCTTTGCTGATGACGCCGTATTACTGGCAAGAACAGAGATAGCAATGCATGGTCTACTTAGGGGCTTCGAATCTTTCTGTACCTCAAGGAGCATGGTAATCAATGAGGGGAAAACAAAGTTTATGATTCTCAACCAAAAACAGACGTTGCAATCGACTTTTAGGGTAAATAATAAGCCTTTGGCCCGAGTGGCCACCTATGATTACCTGGGCTGCAGATTAGATGAAAAACAGACATGGAAACCACAAATCTACAAAAGCAGAATTTCCTTGGCCCAACAAGCCGGAGCAGTACTCAGATTTGCAAAGGCTACAGGCAATCACTCCGTGAGCTCCGCACTGCTTGCATACAAAACAAAAGCAAGAGCCGCAGCACTTTACAGCGCAGAGATCTGGGGATTCAGAAAGATTCCATCAATACAAGTAACCGAGAACAAATTTTTACGCCAATTACTTTGTCTAGGTAATGCTACACCAATGAACTCAATAAGAATTGATCTACAGATGAGAAAGGTTGAGGACTACATCGCTCTGGCTCCAGTAAGATACTGGATCCGTATTTGGACAAAAGAGGCTCTTAAACCATTCAGAGACGTACTTAAGGATATCATGAAGCTGCAAAACCATCGGAAACTGCCCTGGTTCAAACATATCTCAACTATCCTGGCTGCTATCGGCCAGGATGACTTTTGGCTCCATCCAGAAAAAATCGGAAGGCCTAGTCTAGCTGTCATAAAAAAGGCATATTGGGAGCGAAAGACAGAGATTATGTGCGAGTCATTTAGCCCTTTATTCAAGCGGTATATTTTGTTTAACCAAGAGCTTAAACCAGCATTATTCATAGACAGTATTTATCCGGAGGAAAAAAGGGCTCTCTACTTTAAATTCCGTATGGGCACACTACCAGTGACAGCGGTGGTCAACAGATGGCAATCCGCTCCTCCGAGTAGTTTAGAATGTTGTCCATGCCTTCATGGTGGTCCGGAAACACTTTCCCACTTCCTTTTACTATGCCACTTTACGCTCAGACTCCGTAAATTGTACCTTCGTCCACTTTTCAGAACTTCCGGAGTTAGGAAGTGCAAGGAGGCGGAAGCGCTATGTATGCGTTCAGATGAGAAATACATTGTGACAAAGGTCTCAACCTATATCTTGGAAGCATGGAAATTACGTCTATCAATGCACCTACAGTTGGCACAGGCACAATAGCCTATGTTATCCCGTACCTATTTAGCTTGGGAAATCGGTGCAGGGTAGTGTAAACTGGGTTAGGCCTCGGGCTTTTATTAAATGGCTGGAAGGCAATGCAAGGCCCCAAATGACTCGTCCCATAATAAGACATTTTAAATATTAGACTCATAATGTTTTTCTAGAATAAGTTAAGTTTTTATGTAAATTATGGTCAAATCAGGTTTTACGATAATGCATGGTAAATTGGATACATTTTGGCACATGTTAAATCAAAAATTCAAGCATAGTTCCTTTTATTGAGATGTTTTATTTAATGTGATTTTTATTGAGTTCGAGGGATTGATATCTATTGTGTGATTATTGTTAAGGCCGGATAGGCTAATAACAATTAAATAAATGGTAAATGGAAAGTATTTGTTCAACACTTGCAAAGATATGTCCAGTTTCCCCAAAGGGCTGATCTCACCGCCATCAAATCTGGATTCTATGCCTTTGCAAATATACCCCATGTGATAGGTGCCATTGATGGTACCCACATAGCACTTATACCCACAAGAGGACATGAACAGGTGTATAGGAATCGTAAAAATTATAACTCCATGTGAGAAAGTAGCCTCTTTCTAGCATGGTTACCCCCACTTTTGGTCTGTTTGTGAGTGGGTGTCAGAGTGTTTTCACTGTCTCAGTGGGATCCTGCTAGCCAGGACCCCAGTGCTCATACTGTAGTTAAAACCCTATTTGTCAATGTTTTTTGCCTGTCTCACTGAGATCCTGCTAGCCAGGACTACAGTGCTCATAGTTTGTGGCCTAATGTATGTGTTGTCAGTAGTGCTTAACTGTGTCACTGAAGTCCTGCTAACCAGAACTTCAGTGCTTATGCTCTCTCCACTTTCAAATTAGTCACTATAGTTTAGTGACTTCATATTCCAATTCCAATTTGCACACTGGACCCCCTTCTAAGTCCCTAGTACATGGTACCTTTGTACCAGGGCACTGGGGTTCCAGGAGATCCTTATGGGCTGCTGCATTTATTTTGCCACCAATAAGGAGCTCAGACAAATCTTTCCATAGGACTGCCACTGCAGCCTGCATAAAATAGTGCACACACTATTTCACAGCCATTTTCACTGCACTTAAGTAACTTATAAGTCACCTATATGTCTAACCTTCATTTGCTGAAGGTTAGGTGCAAAGTTACTAAATGTGAGGGCACTCTTGCACTAGTAAAGGTGCCCCATGCTGTCCAGGGCCAATTTCCCAGACTTCGCCAGTGCGGGGACACCATACCACGCATGCACCACATATAGGTCAATACCTATATGTAGCTTCACAATGGTAACTCCGGATATGGCCATGTAAGATGTCTAAGATCATGGAATTGTCCCCCCACTCCAAACCTGGAATGGGGGAGCCAATCACATGCATCCTGGGGTCTCTACCATGGACTTCCAGTACTGCCAAACCAGCTCCCTGAGGCTTGCACTGTAGCTGCAGCTGCTGACACCTCACAGACAGGGTTCTGCCCTCCTGAGATCTGAGCAGCTCAGTCCCACAAAGACAGAACAAAGCATTTCCATTGGGAGGAAGGTGTTACACCCTCTCCTTTTGGTAATAGGTGTTACATGCATGGGAAGGGTAGCCTCCCAGAGCCTCTGGAAATGCTTTGAAGGCACAGATGGTGCCCTTCTTGCATCAGCCAGTCTACACCGGTTCAGGGACCCCCAGTCCCTGCTCTGGGCACGAAACTGGACAAAGGAAAGGGGAGTGACCACTCCCCTGTCCATCACCACCCCTCAGGTAGTGCCAGAGTTCCTCCAGTGTGTCCCTGGCATTAGCCATCTTGTTTTCCAAGGTGTGGGGACACTCTGGAGATCTTTGAGTGGCCAGTGCCAGCAGGTGATGTCAGAGACCCCTCCTGATAGGTAAACACTTGGTTAGGTAGCCAATCCCCCTATCAGGGCTATTTAGGGTCTTTCCTCTGGGTTCATCTGCAGATTCAGCTTGCAGGTTTCCTCCAGGAATCCTCTGCAACCTCTACTTCAGCTTGTGACTGTTGGATCAACCTCAGACTGCTCCAGGAACCGCTGTAACTGCAACAAAGTATCCAGAAAGGCTACTGTGGCCCAGGTGGTAGACCTCTTCGACCCAGATGGCCGTAAGGTCCAGCTGTCCAAATTTGACAGAGGTAAGAGCTTGTCTTCCCGGTTTGTGACACTACCCCTGTGCACCACGTCATCTCTAACTCCTTGGGCCTTTGTGCACTTTCTGCAAGAATCCTTCCTGCACAGTGTGGCCCAGGTCCCCAGCACTCCATCCTGAAATACACAACTTGCTGAGTTGTTCTCCAGTGGCGTGGGACCTTCTTTTGTTGTGCTGCACCAACCGCAATTTGCACCTTCTTTGTCCCCAATGTCCTGGGACTTCCTTGGGTGCTGCCTGGTCATCTGTTGGCTCTCTCCAGTGTTGGGCGCCTCCTCTGCCTCCTCAGTCTGAGTTGAGGCCCCCGGGTCCCTCCTGGGTCCAGGTAGCGTTATTTCGACGCAAACTGCGACTTTGCTTAAACCAAGGCTTGTTGGATGAATCCAGCACTGCAACTTGCCTGCATCCAACATCTCGACATGGGACATCTCCTGCACCAAGCAGGAACCCACAGCCATCTTCTTTGGTGCTCTTCTGCAGACTTCTTCTAACCGGAGAATCCTCTTTTGCACCATCTTCTAGGTTGGCCTGGGCTCCTGTCCTTTCCGGAATATTCTGTGACTTCTGGACTTGGTCTCCTCTCTTCACAGGTCTTCAGGTCCAGGAATCCACCATTTTTTGTATGCAGTCTTGCTTGGTTCTTGCAATAACTCTTATCACGACTTGTAGTGTGTCCTGAGGAAACTTGCAGTACTTTACTCCTACTTTCCTGGACTCTGGGATTGTGTATTTTACTTACCTTTGTCATTTTCTTACACTCCCAGCGTCCCTCTACACACTACACTTGCTAGGGGGAATTCGTGATTTGCATTCCATTTAGTATATGGTTTGTGTTGCCCATTGCATTATATTGCATTCTATTGTATTTTCCACTGTTTGCACAATTCTGTGACTATTTACTTACCTGATTTAGGTCTCTAGTGTTTATATTGTGTATAATACTTACCTCTAGAAGGAGTATTGCCGCTAATATATTTTTGGCCTTGTGTCACTAAAATAAAGTACCTTTGTTTTTGGTAACACTGAGTCTTGTCTTTTATTGTGTGTAAGTACTGTGTAAGTATAGTAGTACTGCAGGAGCTTAGCATGTCTCCTAGATAAACCTAAGCTGCTCTGCTACAGCTACATCTAGACAGCTTAAGCTGCTAGAACACTAACTACATTTCACTAATAGGGGATAACTGGACCTGGTATAATGGGTAAGTACCTAGGGTACCTACTACAAACCAGGCCAGGCTCCCACACTCCATGAATGTGCAATTGGTGTGTACTGCTGATCAATAAATCTCACATCAATGCAAGGTTCCCAGGATCAGTCCATGATTCATTTGTCCTGAGAAACAGCAGTGTGCCACACATGCAGAAAGGAATTATAATAAGACACATGGTTGCACTAGAAGGGTGACTGAGCGGACCATAGGACTCCTGAAAGCAAGATTTTGTTGCCTCCATCTCTCTGGAGGATCCCTGTGCTATGTCCCTGACAAGATGTGTAAGATAGTGGTGGCCTGCTGCATGCTGCACAACTTGGCTGTGAAGAAAGCTATCCCACTTCTGGAAGAGGAGAATGCTGTCCAACCACCCCTGCCACCTCAGAGGAGAGATGAGAGTGATGGTGAAGAAGAGGGGGAAGACATCACCTCCAGGACCCAGCTAATCCGGCTACACTTCCAGTGACTCGCAGGTACATTTCCTATGATGCTGATGGCTTCACTGCATTGTTTCAGGCTGACTCATGTAGTAAACCTTTGCACTTGTATAGCGCACAACTCACCCGTTAGGGTCTCAAGGCGCTGTACGCATAGCACGGTGGAACCCCTCCTGGCTTTTCCCTGTGAGGCGCCCACTCCTGGTCAGCCAAAGGGTGAAGCCAGGCATCCAAGCGCTGTGAGGGCCATTGTGGAGATTAAGCAAGCTACTGCCCAGAGTTACAGAGTGGGACCCATTAATTAGATTAGGCAGTGATGTGAGAATTATCTAGTCCAAGGGAATTTAGCCCAAGACCCACCGAGGTGGGACTTGAACCCTAGTCCCGGGCCAGATATCTGCATCAGCGTCTGCCGCTCTAACCATGTAGTAAGCATTGTGGTGTCCTTTACCAATGATAAGGCTAAATCATGACTGAAATGGCAGATGCCAGCTAACACAATGGGATGTACAGTGTGACATACTTCAGACAGTACAGTCCCCCTCCTGAAATAAAAGTGGCATTATGATGGTAACTGGCTAATGCATTCAAATTCACAATTTATAGCTCATATTGACTAAGGACAGATATTTTGAGTACACAGGTCAAAACATCCATGAGTGTTGGGACAGTGTAAGGGAGTGGGCACATGGTGAACAACATACTCCGGTACATATGCTCAGCTGTTGGTTGCACAGGGTTATCGTCTGTGGGGCCATTCGAAGATGGTGAGATGACAGTGGCTTGTCAACTAGGTAGCTCAGTGGCACACAAAATAGACAGTTCAGGGCAAAGTCACTTCCTGGCACTGGGCTTGGTCTTGGCTGGTGTTTCAGTGGGATGTCTGGGTCTGAGGGCATGTTTGCGAGGGTGAAGATGGGCTGCGGGGCTAGGGGTGCTGGTGTCCTGTGACTCCTCTGGCAGTGCCAACAGTCCATTAGCTGCTGCAGATGTAGATGACAGGGCAGAGTCCTGGCTAGTGTAAGGGGCTTGCAGTTGGTTGGGGGACCCAGGCTGGATGTTTGTCTGGCTCTGCAGCATCCCTGAAATGGAGGCCATGGTGGCATTGAGCTGTTTCCAGTGCTCCATGTCCTCCCGGTGGTGTGCTACCTGCAGCCTCTGATTCTGCTCCAAGGTGGCCAGGATCTGGCCCATCCTGTCCTGGGAATGGTGGTATGCTCCCAGGACCTCAGAAATCACTTCCTGGGCAACAGCATCCATCCTTGGGCCATCCCCCCTGGGCCAATGATACCCTCCCACTGGCCCTAGCCCTCAGTGCCTGTGTCCCCTGCACAGGTCTGGCAGTCCCACTTGGCCCTTCATCACCCTGCCTGGTGGTGGGTGGAGACTCGGGCCTTTGTACATGTTGGCAGCCAGTCCATGGCCTGGTGACACTGGTGTGGGGTCGTTTGGCCAGAGCTGACGGTGGTGGCTGAGTGGTAGGTGTGTCAGTGGTGTCCTGGGTGGGGCTTATGAAGGGTGACTGTCCAGGGCTGTGGGATGGGCCAGGGATTTCCTTTGTGTCCAGACATCCCTCTGCACTCTCCTGAGTGGGGCCTTCGTCTTCAGGTGGAGGACTGGCATTCCTTGACGTCTCTGACCGAGTGGCATGGGTGGTGGTGCCTGTGCGTGAGAGACTAAAGATGTGGGTGTCCTGCATTTTCTTGTCAATTGCAGCACTGGTCAGCAGTAATTGGTGGTTGGATTCCCATGTAGTGGCATGCAAGGTCCCTTCATGTACATTTTGCTGCATTTATTGAGGGGGTGGTGGTGCATTGTGGGTTTTGTAGTGCTACTGGGATTCCATGCATGGGTTGGTGACTGTGCACAGGGGGCTGGATGGTGATTTGTATGGGGGATTGTGGGCATGCAGATAAATGGGATGTGAGGGTGTGGGTGTCGTGGACTGGGTAGGGCATGGGGTCCTGGTGGTAGTAAGAGGGATGGGGTGATACATGCATTATATGTGTGGTGACTGTTAAAATATTGTAGTTGACTTACCCGAGTCCCGTCCTCCAATGAGTCCAGTGAGGCCCTCTGGGAGCAGGATAGCCAGGACCTTCTCCTCTCACTCACTATATTCGGGGGGGCCACCACCAGCCTTCTGTACAGCGATATTGTGCCTGGATGCCACGGAACAAACCTTCCCGCGCAGGTCATTCCATCTCTTCCTGATTTCATCCCTTGTGCATGGATGGTTCCTCATGGCGTTGATCTTGTTGACTATCCTCTGCCATAGCTCCATCTTCCTGGCCAAGGGAGTCTGCTGCACCTGTGCCCCGAATAGGGGGTGCCATGGTGTGTGCTGTGGGTGGTGTGTTATAGGTGTATTGGTGAGTGTGCTGTTGTGTGGTTGGGTGTGTGGCGTGTGATGGTGGTTGGGCAATGTATGAGTTTTGGTTGTATTTCTGAGTGTGTGACCTGTGTGATGGTGAGTTCAGTGTATGCGTGTAGTGTTGTCAATATCTTTTGTGCTATTGGCTTTTCCAAAGGATTGTGGGCTGTGTATGTGTGTGTTTTAAAGTGTTGTGCATGTGTGTCAGGTGTGTGCTTTTCAAACTTGCCAATGTGTGCATTTGTTGTTGGCGGGTCCCATTGCTGGCCGTGGCAGTCCGTACCGCCAATGGTCGTTCAACATTCACTGTCCGCTGATCTGGTTCTGAAAAATACAAAAGATATTAATCCACCTGGAAAACTGTAACTTCTGTGCTACAACCATTATTGATTTATAAAGATCCTCAAACGACTGATAAAGCAGTTCACTACTTACACAGAAGGTTCTAGTGATTGTTTAAGGCAACTGAATATGATTGAAGGTATTGCTGAAGAGATGATCTGTCAACCAATCCTTAAATACTTCACTTTCTTGTAATAAAGGACTAGAAAGTGTTGAATGGATTTTCCTCCAACACGGGGATTTATAAGCTTGTAAAATTGTTATTATTCAATTGCATATATATATATGTATGTGTGTGTTTGTGTGTGTGTATATATATATGTATGTGTGTGTGTGTGTGTGTGTATATATATATATATATATATATATATATATATATATATATATATATATATATATATATATATATATATTCAAAACAAAGCACGCCAAGAGAAAAAACGACGCACACTCAGCTGGTGCGAGGCAAAGAGGGTGGCTGAACCCTCAATTAATTTTGTAAGCAAGAGATAAATGCCACACACTCCGTTCAGCTCCTCAAAAAATAAATCAAGTTTATTTGATGCAAAAAGAGAAAACCAACGCGTTTCGACTTTACAGTCTTCTTCCTGGTTTTACAGTCCTTTCTCCATTCTCACTATTTATAGTGCTTTATTCCCATAGTCATTACAATGCATTATGGTCCGAGTAGTTTTTCTGTGTATACTCTCATATAATTAACCTAAAAAGGAATTTTTCAGTAGTTAGGAATTGCATTGAGATTAAAAAGAAAATATCTGAACAAAATACTATGGAGAAGGGAATCAATAATCACTTAAATAAATTAATAATTATCCCATTATATAATTTTGAAAGGTAGGCAAAAAGTAATCAACTTCTTATGTACATGATTAATTTAAAAATACTTATGAGGATTAGCCACAGTAATTGAATACAAAAAATGTTTTGAATTCACATTTTACCATTTGACTTAAATTAAAGTATTCTAGTTTCATAAAGACATCATTAACATTATAAATACCAATATTCCAAAATTTAAAGATGAACAAAAAGTTCCTCATCATTATTCAATCCCAATGGGCTCTTTGTCCTCATTAAGATAATGTATTTAGATTCAAGTTGTCTGAGTTTCTTTACTCTATCTCCACCCCTCTCATGTTCAGGAATATGGTCATTTCCATAATACCGTAACTGTTTCCAACTGTTCACTTCATGTTGCTGAAAATTTTACAATAGCATATGTGAAATCCTTATGCAGAACTGCTCTAATATGTTTTAAAATTCTTTTCTTAAGCATGCAAATTGTACTACCTATGTATTTTAAACCACTATGACACTCAATGACGTAGACTGTAAATTTTGTATTGGAAGTAATTCGATGTTTTATCTTCAATTTCATATCATTCCATAATTTCACTTCTTTGGTTGATCTACCAATTTTACATACTTTACAACTATTACATTTAATAAATCCAAGTTGTTGTTCTGACAGCCAATTTTGTTGATTTTTTATAATGAAGTGACTACTAATAAGATGATCTTTTAATGAAGGTGCTTTCCTATATGTTATTAATGGGGCTAAACCAATTTTAGGACCCAAATCTTGATCTTTTTGTAAAACATGCCAATGTTTACACAAAATTCCTCTAATTAAGCCACTTTCCTTTGTGTAATCCAATATCATTCTAACTTTACTTTCACCAGAATTATCCTGTCTTGTCCTCGCTCGTTTCGGAACTAATGTTTCATCCCGAGGGATGGTTCGTACTCTTTCTAAATTCTTTTGTAAAATTTTCTGATTATACCCTCTTTGTCTAAATCTTTGTATAGTGTCTTGATATTTTAACTCAACTTCCCGATCATTAGAGCAATTTCTACGCATTCTGAGTAACTCCCCATATGGGATACTCTTTATAAGAGGTTTAGGGTGAAAGCTTTTACCATGCAGAATGCTGTTTGTTGAAGTTTTCTTACGATATACTGTGGTTTCTAGTTTATTATTTTCCACATAGATATTAATGTCCAAAAAATTAATCGATAATTTGCTCATTTCACATATGAATTGTAAACCTAAATCATTGTTGTTCAATTTGTTAAAATACAACTGAAAGTCCTCCTGTGATCCCTGCCAAATTATAAATAAGTCATCAATAAACCGAACCCAAAGTACAATTTTATCCATAAATACATCATTGTCCTTACCCCAAGCAATTTCCCTTTCCCACCAACCCATTGTGAGGTTGGCATAATTCGGAGAAAGGGAAATGCCCATTGCCGTTCCGCACATTTGTTGGTAAATTTCATGATTAAAAATAAAGATGTTGCTTTTGAGACATAATTCTATCATAGATAATAACATTTTTGAATGCTCATACTCCACAATACTTCTCTGCCTTAAAAAATATTCACATGCTCTCAAGCCAATTTCATGATTAATAGATGTATATAACGACACAACATCAATTGTGACCAATAAATATTAATCTGACCAATTTATATCCGATAAAATTCGCAATAAAATCTCCTGAATCTTTAATATATGAACTTAAGGTCATCACGATGGGTGCTAGATAATAATCAACATAATCTGAAATTCTCTCATATAATGAATCACCGAAACTATTGGCCTTCCTGGTGGTGCTGTTAAGGATTTATGTATCTTGGGTAAGAAGTAAATTGTGGGTGTGGTTGGATTTTCTTTTTTCAAAAATTGAAGTTCTTCCTTGTTCAAAAGTGATTGTTCATACCAATCATCAAGTCTTGAATGTAATTGATAAATCATTCGATTCATGGGATTATGATTTAATTTTTTATAATTGGATTCATCATTCAATTGCCTGTATGCCTCAGACATATAGCTCCGTATGTTAAGAATCACAATATTTCCACCTTTATCCGCAGGTTTTATTATGATGTTATTATTGTTTGTCAATTTCTTTAAAGCCAATCGTTCTTCTTTCGTCAAATTTCCCGTTGTCCATGATGTCTGGTCTTTTGTAATCTATTTAGATCCTCCATCACTAATTCAGAAAATATGTCAATTTTGTTACCAGGTGATAAGACTGGACAAAACTTTGATCTTTATTAAAATTGCTAAATTGATGTTTATTAGTGCCCACTTGCAATTCTTGAAGGACCTCTGCTTCAGTATACTCGTCGTCCGGTAAATCATGATATAAGTCAAAAAGGTTTTTCAAATCTGCAATCTGATCAATTTGCAAATCTGTTGTCTTAGAATTATCAGTTAGTACCTCCTCATGATCTAGATCTGTGTTGTTGGAATTTGTAGAATAAAATGTTGCCAATTTTTATTTTCGAATAAATTTATAAATGTCAATACAAGTATTTACATAATCAAAATGTTTCTCAGGGCAAAATGATAAACCTTTATTTAATAATTGTAGTTCAGATGAAGTTAACTCATAGTCTGAAAGATTTATCACCAAATTTGGCTGATTTTATGTTATTTCTTCTGACTTCTGAGGGGATATTGTCTTTTTCCTATTTCTTTTTGCTCTTCTGTTTTTTTTTTTCTGTTTACCATTTGGTCTGTTTGGTGCAGCGTTAGGGTTAAGACCAAAACCCGCACATAAACCTTCAAAGAAAAACAGCGCTGCACTCCCGGAGGCTGTATTCATGTTGAACCCTTTATTCACGATGTTACAAGCTTTCAAACAGACCCCACGACGTGTTTCGACAAAGTGTCTTCTTCCGGTGGTTTCATCTGTTCTTTCCACTTTGCTACTTCCATCCTGATTTATATACTGCATTCTGGGATTGTTAGTTCCCAATTATCCACAACACCTGAAAGCAATTGCGGCATTTTTACTCCTTTCAGCACGAACGTCTCTTTAAGCATGAAAAATTAACAGGCATTTCCATTTATAAATTTTTTGGTAAAAAACTGTGCTACTTAACTATCATCCTTAATCCTTTCCTCTGTTGACACATTTCGCAGTATTTAGAGCACATGTCTTTCACTTTCATATTGAAATTAGCAAAAGAGCTCGCCTTTCAGAAAAAGCACGTCGTTAACAGCTCATGCCGTCCAAGCCATTGTTCCAAATGTCTCTCAGTTTCAGGTTAAATAAACAATCCATTCCCTGTTTAATATACATCCGATGATATGAACTAAGAAAGAGCATGCAGTCTCCGGACCCTATATTTCGGGCCGCATCAGCAACATAAGAAACTTTAATAGGCATCTGCTCACCATGTTCCGACGAGGTAGTGCCTTGGAGCAGCACCAGGCGCTTTTGGAAGTCCAATCTTTCTAAATCCTCCAGTGTACTGTACACACGCAGAAAGTAAGTATTTCCTTGCTAGCTCCAAATTTATCCAGTCCTTCATGCCGGGCACTGTTGCTATTTGAATTAAACATACACAAGCACTTGGTCCTAGTTAGCGACGTGCCTTCCTGCTGGTGCAGCGTTAGGGTTAAGACCAAAACCCTCACATAAACCTTCAAAGAAGAACAGCGCTGCACTCTCGGAGGCTGTATTCATGTTGAACCCTTTATTCACGATGTTACAAGCTTTCAAACAGACCCCACGACGCGTTTCGACAAAGTGTCTTCTTCCGGTGGTTTCATCTGTTCTTTCCTCTTTGCTACTTCCATCCTGATTTATATACTGCATTCTGGGATTGTTAGTTCGCAATTATCCACAACACCTGAAAGCAATTGCGGCATTTTTACTCCTTTCAGCACGAACGTCTCTTTAAGCATGAAAAAATTAACAGGCATTTCCATTTATAACATTTTTGGTAAAAAACTGTGCTACTTAACTATCATCCTTAATCCTTTCCTCTGTTGACACATTTCGCAGTATTTAGAGCACATGTCTTTCACTTTCATATTGAAATTAGCAAAAGAGCTCGCCTTTCAGAAAAAGCACGTCGTTAACAGCTCGTGCCGTCCAAGCCATTGTTCCAAATGTCTCTCAGTTTCAGGTTAAATAAACAATCCATTCCCTGTTTAATATAATATATATATAATTATTTACCACAGTTACCTCAAATTTGAGATTAAATACCATTTACATGTATAGGGAACTGCTATAGAATTTCATTTAGCCCTTCACATGCCTTTTTTATTTACAATTCACCCCAAAAAACATCCTTAACAATGATTAATGAAAATACAGAATTATATTTTTGGAAAAGATTCATTGATGTCATCAAAGTCATTTTGATACAAAAGAAGAGTAGTTACATTTTCAGCAAAGATTGAATGAGACTGAATGAGAGTAATGGATGAATTCAATTTAGAATCACAACAGGACAAACATTAGTAAACTGCAAATTCAATTTAGACTCACAATGGGTCAATCATCAGGGAAATGTTTAAACATTAATATCATACAAGGAACTGTGAAATTTCAATTTATTTTTTTAATCTATGAATAAAACGCATATCTTAAGATAAAAACCACTCATTGCAGGAACAAAGTTGTGATTTTTTTTAAGAACTTTAAATTCATAATTTATGGACTGTGGTAATGAAAAGGATATGTTACTAAAGGCAAAAAATGTGTGAGCATTAAAAAGAAACGTTTTATTTGAGAAAACATCAAAGGAAAGTATAACTTTCTTTAGTCAATCTTAAGATCTAAAGACATTAACAAACCCTTTCAAACAGGTGGAGGAATAAAGCAGATGTTCAAAGCAAAAACATAATTTGTATATGAGCGATCAAAGTATTTATCAGTGTGCTGGAATCCTATGTGCAACTAAAGAATTCAATAAAAAAATAATTAAAACTGAAGAGAAATTGTACCTATTCTTGCTTAGGTTGTGTAAATTAAAATAATACTGCAAATTGAAGACTAATACACTATCTCAGTTGTGGAAAAATGATTTGAAGTTAGAGGATATTTCTCTGTTATCAGGGTGGAGATGTTCAAATACTTGAAGTAGAAATAAATGCAGGTTAAATATTAACAAAATGTGGCTAATGTTTTGATACATAATTGACTCAGAAGATAAATGAAGTGAAACATCAGATATCCATCACACTTTTTGTATTTCCAATGTAATTTTGTGTTACTGCTCAGATAAAATTTAAGTGGATGAGTATAGGTGATAAATCACCTCAAACGAAGTTTAACCAAATAATATTATGTACAACAGCAACTCATTTGTTAGGGGTTTTCCAATATAGATTCACACAGTATATTGATAATGACAAGGGTAGATCTGAGAGACTAATGAAAAAGACAATTCTAGCCCCTACACATCAATTGCAAAATGTTGCAGAAAGTAGTGTGCAGCCCCAAAGAGAGAAATTAAATGCAAATAAAATGTAGGCAGAGTGAGTATTGAGGAAATAAATCACACTTGATATAGATAGGGCAAAAATACAGTTTGGTGTGTATGTGATATATTTAAAAGAGTAGGGTTAAATATAGAACATGGAGGAAATAGTACATTTAAGGGCATATTGTCAACATCAGGGCAGTGCGCGCTCTACGTGCGACTAGAATGCAAAAACCCAGCACTCTCAAGATAACGTAATTCATGCATTGTGCTGATATGCTGTTGTTTAACCTTTTGCATTGCAGAGTTTAATCCTGAAGACTTATGTTCAAGGTGCATATAAATACTGTTCATTTGCAATGTACTGCTGCAGGCTTTCAGACTGTGTCAGGGTGTGGTCCCTTTCCAGGGCCTTCTAGAAGCTTTCCCTGCAGCATGCCTGGGTGTGGTTTGTGGGCTGGGCGAAGACTCTATATAAGGGAGCCAGCCCAGCTCCACGTGCTCACTATTCAGAGGTCCCGGTGCAGAGCAGCAGCAACTTCCTGAGCTCCTGTTCCGGAGGCCTACTTTGATCTTCCAGGCCTCGCCCTTTCACTGTGCTCGGTGATTCTTGATCAGGGTGGTAAGACAGAGGTCGGGCTGGCCCCCCGATTCCGTTCTCAAAGGATTTTGAGTTCTTGGGCCTAAGTAGCATGATAAAACTATTTTGCTCTCGTGCGTGTGAATGTGCACTTGATGTTTAATGGTATTTTACATGCTGGCATTCGAATCAGCAAGACGCGCGATTCATTTCTTGCACTAAATTCATGATATTCAGTGTGCGCTACCATTTCTTGGCATTCACATGGTGGCCATCGAATCGGCAAGACACGTGATTCATTTTTTGTGCTTAGTTCATTATATTCAGGGTGCGCTGCCATTTCTTGGCATTCACATGGTGGCCTTCGAATCGGCAAGACGCGCGATTCATTTCTTGTACTAAATCCATGATATTCAGTGTGCGCTACCATTTCTTGGCATTCACATGGTGGCCTTCGAATCGGCAAGATGCGCAATTCATTTTTTGTGCTTAGTTCATGATATTCAGTGTGCGCTACCATTTCTTGGCATTCACATGGTGGCTTTCGAATCGGCAAGACGTGCGATTCATTTCTTGTGTTTAATTCATGATATTCATTGTGTGTTACCATTTTATGGCATTTCTGTGGTGACATTTGAATTGGCAGAACGCGCGATTCATTTCTTGTGTTAAAATCACGAAGTTCTTTGTGTGCTACCACTTCATGGCATTTACTTGGTGGTCTTTGAATCGGTAAGATGCGCGATTCATTTCTCATGTCTAATTCATGTTACTCCTTGTGCACAATCATTTCATGGCAGTTACAAACCTTTGTGGAAATCTGTAATGTGTGCAATTCATGTTCCTGCATTTTAAGAAAACTAAAGTGTTTTAAAATTCTAGATGTTATATTGTATGTGCATAACAAGTCTCTCAAGTACAATTCATATGGTGTTATAGAAATCATTCAGATTATTTCCTTGTCCTCATGCCAACGTCGATGCTTGAATTTGAAAGCGTAATTCTAGACAATTCTGATGTTTCTAATTCATATGGAACATTTCATTGAGTGGTTCATTAGAATGTTGTATTAATCTTTCTTGATTCCCTCACAGATATTCAAACATTTTTGAGGCCTTGTAATTTAAGTCCATGCTTAAGTTATTCATGTTTCCAGTGTGACAATGTTTAGAGTCATAGCCTAGTAATGATTAGTATGATATAATCTTGATATTGTGTGATCTAACCTTTTTGCTTCCTACAGGTCTCATTCCCAGCTGTTCCCTACCTAATCCCCTTTTCCCCACTTGGACTCTCTTAGACTCTGTGACATTCTAATCAGAGTATTGGAGCTGTCTTGTGGTGGACGTGTTGGGAACGTGCACAGACCCCGAGGATCTGGTGACTCTGACACATATGGCCCTGAATCAAGATGGTGCACACTGTGACCATGTTGTCATCCAGTGAAAGATACTCTATACACACTAGATTCCACTCACAGGTGGAATTTTTTTTTTTTTGCACATATAAACACAAGTTGTCTCTAGAAAAACTAAAAATAAGATGGATAGACATACAGATTTTATTAAAAACAAAAGAGGGATCTCTTTGAGGATGCAACATTAATTGATCCAAGATGGCACCATCATGTTACAGGTCAAAAACAATAAGTATGAGCTACTTCATTTATAATTAAAACATTGCAAAATATATTGTACAGTAGAGTATGATGCAATTATAGACGAACTTGACTATTGTCCCTGACTGATAGAATTTCATGCAATTACTTAATGAATTCTATGGTAAGAGTTTCTGATGAGTTTTCTACAAACAAATATTAGATTAAAACTACAAGTATGGATTTGATCTAATTTAAGTAATACTGTGGGCTTATTTTCTTTTGTAGACTTTGTTTATAAATTTATGAAACACATTTCTGCTGCAGAAGTATGGAGCTTAGAAATGGATTGAAAAAAAATGTACGTTTTTAAAAGGAAAGAATATTTTGACTGCAAATATGTGGAAGGTAACGCACCTTTGGAAATATGAAAATCCTTTTCTTTTAAAATGTTATGCTTTATGAAATTTAAAAGTGACTTTTAAGCTTAGAATCTTTTGGGCTACAATTCTTTGTAAATTCAGTAGAATTAGCCCAACTCCTAAAGCTATCTACCTCTATCTATTTGTGTCACCTTTAAGACTTGATAAATCCCCTTGAAACCTATTAACCTCTGGACCATACACCACCTGACATCCAAAAGTAAAATAGGAGGGCTTTCCAAGGCTCGTAACTGAGGAATTCCCTGCCTTGAGACCAAGCAGTGCAAGAAGAAAATCAGATAGCACGCCAAAGACTGTTGATCTGTTTCCCTTTAGAAACAAATACATCGACATACTTTCAAAGCAGCAGCTTATCTTTGTACAAAACCTCAGTTAAAAAACACATACAAAAACGGACACATGCATCAACTGCTTCCACTGTATGTATGTTGTTTTAGCCCTTGTGTCACTGGGACCCTGCCAGGCAGGACCCCAGTGCTCATAGTATGTGCCCTGTATGTGTTCCCTGTGTGGTGCCTAACTGTATCACTGAGGCTCTGCTAAGCAGAACCTCAGTGTTTATGCTCTCTCTACTTTCTAAATTTGTCACTACAGGCTAGTGACTAAATTTACCAATTCTCATTGGCACACTAGTACACCCATATAATTCCCTTGTATATGGTACTGAGGTACCCATGGTATTGGGGTTCCAGGAAACCCCTATGGGCTGCAGCATTTCTTTTGCCACCCATAGAGAGCTCAGACAATTCTTACACAGGCCTGCCACTGCAACCTGAGTGAAATAACGTCCACGTTATTTCACAGCCATTTTTCACTGCACATAAGTAACTTATAAGTCACTTATATGTCTAACCTTCACCTGATGAAGGTTGGGTGCCAAGTTACTTAGTGTGTGGGCACCCTGGCACTAGCCAAGGTGCCCCCACATCGTTCAGGGCAAATTCCCCGGACTTTGTGAGTGCGGGGACACCATTACACGCGCTATACATAGGTCACTAGCTATATGTAGCGTCACAATGGTAACTCCGAACATGGCCACGTAACATGTCTAAGATCATAGAATTGTCACCCCAATACCAATCTGGTATTGGGGGTACAATTCCATGATCCCCCGGGTCTTTAGCACAGAACCTGGGTACTGCCAAACTGCCTTTCCGGGGTTTCCACTGCAGCTGCTGCTGCTGCCAACCCCTCAGACAGGTTTCTGCCCTCCTGGGGTTCAGGCAGCTCTGGCCCAGGAAGGCAGAACAAAGGATTTCCTCTGAGAGAGGGTGTTCCACCCTCTCCATTTGGAAATAGGTGTGAAGGGCTGGGGAGGAGTAGCCTCCTCCAGCCTCTGGAAATGCTTTGATGAGCACACATGCTGCCCATCTCTGCATAAGCCAGTCTACACCGGTTCAGGGATCCCCCAGCCCTGCTCTGGCGTGAAACTGGACAAAGGAAAGGGGAGTGACCACTCCCCTGACCAGTACCTCCAAGGGGAGGTGCCCAGAGCTCCTCCAGTGTGTCCCAGACCTCTGCCATCTTGGAAACAGAGGTGTTGGGGGCACACTGGACTGCTCTGGGTGGCCAGTGCCAGCAGGTGATGTCAGAGACCGCCTCTGATAGGCTCTTACCTCTTTTGGTAGCCAATCCTCCTTTCTTGGTAGCCAAACCTTCTTTTCTGGCTATTTAGGGTCTCTCCTCTGGGGAATTCTTCAGATAACGAATGCAAGAGCTCACCAGAGTTCCTCTGCATCTCCCTCTTCGACTTCTACCAAGGATCGACCGCTGACTGCTCCAAGACACCTGAAAAACAGCAACAAAGTAGCAAGATGACTACCAGCAACATTGTAGCACCTCATCCTGCCGGCTTTCTCTACTGTTTCCTGGTGGTGCATGCTCTGGGGGGTCACCTGCCTTCACCCTGCACTGGAAGCCAAGAAGAAATCTCCCGTGGGTTGACAGATTCTTCCCCCTGCTAATGCAGGCACCAAAACACTGCATCACCAGTCCTCTGGGTCCCCTCTCATCCTGATGAGCGTGGTCCCTGGAACACAGGAACTCTATCCAAGTGACTCCCACAGTCCAGTGATCCTTCAGTCCAAGTTTAGCGGAGGTAAGACCTTGCCTTCCCACGCTAGACTGCAAACCTGTGTACTGCGTGATTTGCAGCTGCTCCGGGTCCTGTGCACTCTTCCAGGATTTTCTTGATGCACAGCCTAGCCTGGGTCCCCAGCACTCTGTCCTGCAGTGCTCAACCCTCTGAGTTGGCCTCCAACGTCGTGGGACCCTCATTTGTAACTCTGCGTGGAGTCCGGTTCACAAATCTTCCAGGTGCCTGTTCAGGTACTTCTGCGGGTGCTGCCTGCTTCTGTGGGGGCTCTCTGAGTTGTTGAGCGCCCCCTCTGTCTCCTCTTCCAAGGGGCGACATCCTGGTCCCCAGCAGTACCCAAAAACCTCTACCACGACCCTTGCAGCTAGCATGGCTTGTTTGCGGTATTTCTGCGTGGGAACATCGTCGATCCAAAGGAGAAGTTCCTAGTCCTCTTCGTTCTTGCAGAATTCCAAGCTTCTTCCATCCGGAGGCAGCTTTCTTGCACCTTCATCTGGGGTTTCCTGGGCTCCTGCCCCCCCCCGTACACTGTCGCGACTATTGGAACTGGTCCCCTTACTTTGCAGGTCCTCTGGTCCAGTAATCCATTTTCAGTGCACTGCTTGTGTTTGTTGTTCTTGCAGAATCCCCCTATCACAACTATTGTGCTCTTTTGGGGGTAGTAGGTGTACTTTACTCCTACTTTTCAGGGTCCTGGGGTGGGGTATCTTGGACACCCTGACTGTTTTCTTACAGTCCCAGCGACCCTCTACAAGCTCCCATAGGTCTGGGGTCCATTTGTGATTCGCATTCCACTTTTGGAGTATATGGTTTGTGTTGCCCCTAGACCTATGTCTGCCTATTGCAACCTAGTGTAATTCTACACTGTTTGCATTACTTTTCTGACTCTTACTTACCTGTTTTGGGTTTGTGTACATATAACCTGTGTATATTACTTATCTTCTTACTGAGAGTACTCACTGAGATACTTGTGGCATATTGTCATAAAAATAAAGTACCTTTATTTTTAGTAACTCTTAGTATTGTGTTTTCTTATGATATTGTGCATATGATATAAGTGGTATAGTAGGAGCTTTGCATGTCTCCTAGTTCAGCCTAAGCTGCTTTGCCATAGCTACCTTCTATCAGCCTAAGCTGCTAGAAACACCTCTATTCTACTAATAAGGGAGAACTGGACCTGGCACAGGGTGTAAGTCCCACAGGGTACCCACTATAATCCAGGCCAGCCTCCTACACTTAGCACTGAGGTAAACAGTATAGGTGCACATATCACGTTTCCCAGAATGGGCAACTACGTGCAACCACAATAACGATGTACACTACATACTGAATTATCGCAAAGGGATGACAATATAGCATTCGACCTTAATAGAGATTTTTCTGCACTCTTCTGCATTCAAAAAAATCGGTTGAACAAATAGTGGAGTTAAGACAGCAGGAGGGCACCGGCAGCAGAGAAGTTGCTCGTAGACTCTGATACACATGAGTGCCTGCAATTCCAATTTAAGGCGTGCACACACAGCAAAGTTTTTTGATGGTAACTGCATACTGTGCTGGTTGAAGCATGCTGACAACATGTGAGCCAACCTCAGACCCCCAAAACTACAGAGGCCATTTTGGTGTGAGGCTGGTACAGCTTACCGATCCAAGCAGCATGACACTATTGATGTAAGAAGTGAAAACGCCTGGAGGGGTATGGAGAAAGGGGAGACTGAAAACGATTGGAGATAAGCAGTGTTTGCCACTGATGCCTAACCGAGCTCTTACAGTAATTGTAACATCATCTGGCATGCACAGCGCTAAATCACGTAATTGATCTGGAATTTATGAATTCTCATGATTTAATGCGATTACTAAAATGTGAACGATAATTTCGCCCATATTCCAGTGCAGTAGTTGTCCAATCCCACAAGCAATTTATTTAAGGATGGCTGATTAGAAGTGAGAGAAGGGTGAGAGCATCCAAAGCATCCAAAGCTAAAAGAAGGGGACGAACAGCTGGTAGACTGCATCTGGACATAAGGAGAAGCACACCAAAGAGGAATTTGTAAGTCTACAAATACAGTCTTGTGTATTCTCAACGCATTCGATGACTTGGAAAAGTGCCTGATTCTTTCCCTTAGAGTGGGGAGGCTGAATCATATAAAGTGCTGCATTAAAAATAGCAAGAAAATGGCATGGTAAGAGGCACTAACTGCTGTAAAGTACACCTCCTGTGCCTCCCCAATGAAGAAAAAACTCAGGAAAAGAGAAAAATTATAAAGAGAAGCCATCAGGTGCACAAACCAATTCTTATTTGACCAATCATAGCGCCAGGGCTAATAATCCCAACAACCAGTAATACATATTCACCTACAAAAATCTCCACTGGATTCCAAAGAGACAACAGGACACTGGAGTAAATTCTGAAAGCCAATGACTGGTGCCTTTTGTTTCAAAGGTATCCAGTCCTCGAGAACAGACCCCTCTACTAGGTTAGAAGCAGATTAACCATGAAACAGGAGAGCAGCCTTGCATGTCTGTATATGTCTTCTACAGAAATGTTTAGTAACTGTTTCTCCTGTTAAATCACGATCTGACACCTCGCCCCAACAAGAGACTTAACAATGATAAATCTGATAGTTAATTTCTTCATTAACAAAACTCGTTTAGTTATTTAGTTTAGAGGTTTATTTTACTTTTCTAGTTTACCCTGACCATTTCTAAGTGGCTCTCTTATTTCTGTTATTACAAATGGAAGCCGCGAGGAGGTACTATAATACAACTTGGAATACAATTCTGTTGAAATTTAAAATATGCTACTGTTACCAGAAGGTTTTGACATTTTCACTGTTTGATGTATACAGTTTTGTTTTTGTAGTTTTAAAAGACTGTATAGCGGTTCGTAAACCAACGGGTACGCATACTTAATTTGGTTTAAAACCTTATGCAATAAGTTCCTTTGTTGAATGCATTCATCCACGTCGCTTTAGTTTTCAGCCACATTTCTTCTCTGTTGGGAGTAATAGATTCATTCGGGTACTCTCCAAATGGAATCAACGAGCGGCCGGGTGCATTTTGTGCAACTATCGAGAAACTTACTCGATGGGGCCATGGCTTGAGCAGCCAAGATGGTGGCTGAGTATTAGCGAGGCTCCATAGCAAAGCCCCGATTATCCGCCTTTTATCCGCTCCCAGGCATGCAACTCTGCATGGCCGTGCGGCAGAATAGGACAGTTGAGTCTAGGGTTCCCTGGAGGTGCAAGTCGTGAGGGTTGACACCCGGGTGCCGAGGCTGAGGAGACGCTCAAGCTGCTGATACTCACATGGGCGCAGGCCACAAACAGCGTCGGAGGGCAGCAGAGGCCACGGCAACCCGTGCATGACTGGCACCAGAAATGGCTCTGATCTGATCTGGTGGGAGATGCTAGACCCCAAGGAGAAGTGAGACCTGCCGAGCGAAAGCGGGCCGCAAGGTGGCAGTGAGTGAGCCTGCAGCGGGGGGAGGGGGCGATGCGAGAGGAGAGGCCTGATGGGATGCACCCTCGGAGGCCTGCTCGTGGCTGGAGGGTGCACCTCCAGGCCCTGAGCTGATGAGTTCTTATGTCCCCCCCTGGCCTTGATATTGGGGAGGGCGCCAACTGCTGCTTCCCCAAGTCAAAAAGGAAGATCTTCCTGGAGTCATTCTGAAGTCATCCGATGACTTCAGCTGGGCTATTCCTGTAATTATCCAGTGAAGTCATCCCAAACCATCCTGAAGTATGCCTATAGGGCGAAATATTTAAATGAGATGACTCCAGAGTCATCACAAGAACTACTCCAGGATGGTCTTCTGATTACTTCTTTGGAAAATGTGTGATTATCTTGAACTACTACAGGATGACTCCATGACAACAAAGGGATGAGAGCGGATTACTTTATGATGACTCCATGACAACAAAGAGATGAGAGCAGATTACTTCATGATGACTCCTTGACAACAAGGGGATGGGAGCAGATTACTTCATGATGTCTCCATGACAACTAGGGGATGGGAGCAGATTACGTCACAATGCCTTTGTTACAACTAGGGGATGGGAGAAGATTATGATTACTTCAGGATGTGTATGCATTATTTTACAACTCCATAAGTACTTCATGGTTCTTTTTTATTACTTCACTATGACCCTGGGGATTTCTGGATATGTTTTTCTGAGTCCAGCATAATTTTATGATGATTGCACTGATTTAATTTTTTGTGATTGATCTCTCTCTCAGAGTTGTTCCGCAGCTACACTATAAGAACATTAGACCATATCTTTAAGTAAATACAATAAAGCCCCTCAATTACAGCATTTCATATCTCTGCCTGACTTAATGTTGTAGTATTACTGCACTTCCACTAACTCTGTCACCGCAACCTTTAATTGCAATTACTGCAAAATATGTTTTTAACGGGGAATTACAGGTGTTGTAAGGAAACATGTCATCGCATTTAAAGTTTCATAAATAGCACCAGTTTCTTTGAAGTAAAATGGTATTAAAACGTTCTTAATGGAGTAATAACACATTTCTCTAAATTGAAATAATTGTGTTGAATGCCTGGAATTTCACTTACTTCATACTAAGCATGTTTTTTGCGCTTACAACAGACTGTATTAAGGACAAGGGAGAACTACCACAATGCATTTCACCCACTTATCTCAATCTTATCAACCATTAGGCCTGAAAAAAATGTTAATTACCCCAGCGTAATTAACATAATATTGGGAATTTTGAATTAAACTTCTTACGCAATTTCTTTTAAATGATGCCACACTGCATAATTATACTATCTTTTACATGTGAATGTGCCATTTGTGGTAAAAATTTACCAAAAATGCACAGAAATGACAGAATGAGAGCAGTTATTACTCACCCTTTTAACACAAAAAATACTCGCGTAAAATAGTGACGCAAGGGTGCATTTAACACTAAAATACAGTGCTAATTGCTGCATTCGCATTTCCTTTAATTATGTGTAATTTCACAGAATTGTGCAGAGATTTAATGTAATTGTGTGGAAAGAAAGTTACACATATTTTGCATACTTCTATTAACAATATCCTCTTTTAGTTCTTGCTATCAGTGTCTGAGAAGATATAGGAAAATGGTAATGACAGTGGCAGGGGAGCACTTTGAGGAGCTATAGGTGAGAGGGTTTGTTAAGCATTGTTGGTGGATGTCATGACATGAATTTTAGGAGGGAGTAATATTTTTACTGGGAGAGATTGACAGTTATGACTGAATGGCTTTGGGCGAGGGGCTGGCTAATTGTGAGTGGGTGGGTTTTTAAGTTACTGTTTTCAAGTGGGTCAATGGTGTAGATATGTGAAAAGTTTTCTAAATGGTTTTCTGAATGAGTAGTGTGAGTAGGTTAAATTAAATGGTAGTGAGATTGAGGAATGGATTTGAGTGGCTGGAAAATAGGAATGTGAGTCACTGAGGAGTTGTGAGTGTCTTATCAGTGGGTGTAGGAGACTGGTGTGAACTGATATTAGTCATTGCAACGACTTGCCTTAGGGTAAGTGTTGTTGGACTGAGGTTGGACTTTAAGTTCAACACTTTCCCTACTGTGGCTCAGACTGGAGTTGGAATAGTAAATTAAACTATTCCAAAGTCCAGAGCTTTCCCCAACGCAAGTCATTGTAATGACTTGCGTGGTAAAGGAATGCGTTGTAGAAACGCATTCGTGGTTCGGGACGCGTTAAGGCAGGCATGGTAAATGCCTGCGTTGTTCCAACATACAACCATGAATAAGTATCACCAGTGGTGGTCCATGAGTGCAGGGTGACAGCAACTATTATTATAAACAGGGCCATTGGAATTATGCAGAAGGGGAGCACCAAATTATACAACAAGAAATGGCTAATTATGTGGCATGGTGTGTCACTTTTTAGTATTACTTCATTATTTGGTTATGTTTACACATAGTAATACTGTCTGGGCAAAGATTATGTGGCAAATCAATTATGGAAAAAAAAACCTGGCTGCAGAATTGCATGATTCCAGTCACTCAGATGGAAAGTACCTATTGTCAAGTGGTGGTATTAGTAGTCTGGTAAGTACTGGTGTCAGTGGCGCTGCACTTGGATGAGTTAGGACAAGCTTATGGCCAAGATGGCTACTGGTAAATCAGTATATTAAGTGGATGAGGGTAAGTACTGTGGGTGATGAGTAATTAGTGAGTGCTATGTAAGTAAATGCCAGTGAGCAATGCAGTGTATAGTGTTCTAAATGTCTACACATAAATTGTATATTAATTTGAGAGTCTTTGATTAAAAATGGGTTTGCAGTGCAAGTAGATTGTATAATGTATGGATGATGATCTAGAGCGTGCAAGAACAGGAGATATGCTCAGTGATGCCTAGTGAGGGAAGTAGATATGAGTAAGGGGTGTTGAGTGTGTGCAAATAAGCATTGAATAGCAAAGAGTTAAGTGGTGTTTTAAGATCAAATATGCACAGTAGACTTGAGAAGTGGTAGTGGATAGTGAAACACGATAGAGCTAGACAGAAGAGTATGGATAAGGTGTGTAGGTAGTGTGAGCAGTAGATCTGAATAGCACATAAACAGCAGTTTCAAGGAAAAATGTGAGTCCTTGTGTAGTCTGGAGGTGAACAGAGATGGAGTTAGTGGAAGTTCAGCAGATATGAAGAGCTTGTGCCAAAGGTGTAGAGTGGATGTAGAGACTAGTTTAGGGGTGGAAAAAGCAAACATACAGGTCAAGATGAAGATATGGAAACTGGAGAGTTGAAACAAAGGGCTGTGTAAGTAGAAGAACAGCTGTCAAGAGCTGATTTAGAAGGAGGACAATGTATGTGGAGGGGAGCATGCAAGCAAAGGGTGAAAAGCACCTGTGGATGTTGGAGTCCCCATGTCCAGACAGAAGAGCGAGTGTGGATATCAATAGTGGAGGGCAGATGTGCAGAGGTAGCTGGTTGACATGAACGTTCAGTGTGGGCGAGAAGTTTACAGTAAGGTGCAGGATTTTGAAAAGCAGAGATGAAGAGTGGAAGTACAAAAAAGGGGAGACAAAGGTTGTTGAGCTTGGATGGACATGATGGAGAGAGGATGTAGAGCTTACACTGATGATGTGGTGGTGTGGGGTGGTTTGGAGAAAAGATACAGAAAGAAGGGTTTGGACTGTTTACAGTGGATGTACTGGGTAGACAGTGAATACACACAGTGGAAAGAGCATGTGGAGGCTAAAGAGGGAAGTACTGGGTAGAAAGAATAAGGAGGGTGGAGAGAGCATAGAAGGTGGAGAGAGCACGAGGAATGTGTAAAGTATTTGGAGAGAATATCTGGATGGTGGCAAGCATATGTTAGGGTGGAGAGTGTTCGTTTAGCGTGGAGAGGCATGTATTGGCTGGGTGGAAACATGGAGAGTGCTGTGACTGTATTAGAGCATATGAACCAAATGGAGAGGACATGCAGAGAGTGGAAATAAGAGCAACCGTACAGGGTGGAGAGAGCATGTACAGCACATGTGGAGTATTTACAGCACATGTAGAGGGTGAAGAACACAGAGTGGTCAGGGAAGGTAAAGTGCAGAGCGTAAAAATGAAGGATGGAGATGGCAAATATAGCATGAACAACACATGTTGACAGTGGACATCAACGTTGGAGCGAATGTGTAGGGTGGAGAGTGGATATAGCAGGCAGAAATTGTTTGTTGAAGTAAAAGTAAATGGCATACAGAGTTTGGTCAAAAGATCTAGAGGGCAATGAGTGGATGTAGTCCATTGAGAAAGAATGTATGCACAGAGGAATGAGTGCAAACCATGAAAATGGAGAGTCGATGTACTTCGTGGAAAGTGAGGTAGGACTTTGATAGTGAATTGGGAGTGCTTGGGTGGATATCTAAGGTGGACAACAGATGCAGATAGTGAATAAAAAGAGTAGGCAGACAATGGAAAGGTCAGAGTGTGGATGTAATCCACTAAGAGCAAATGTGGTGTGGACAAAGGACAGATTGGATGTAGAGAAGTAATTGTGGGGCCTGAATGGGAGGTTACAGAGCGTGTTGAATTAGGGGTGTGCAAAATGCACATAATTTGCTTCTGTGCACTTACACAAAATTTCAGTGGAATTACGCAGAATTAGGCAAAATTCACAGCCGCAGAGAGAGGATGCAGATTGAGTAGGTAGAGCCTGCACTGCAGATGTGGCGAGATGGTGTGGAGAAAAGATATGTGGACAGTGGAGAATGGATGGAAAGGATAAAGAATGCATTGAGTGGGTGGAGACCACATGTATAGAGTAGTAAGGGCAAATGGAAGGTGGGAAATGCATGTATAGTACAGAGAGTGGATGTGGACGGCAGGGAGCAGATGTGCATGTGGAGGGCAAATGTGAATATAAGAGCATGTATTTGGTCTGTGAAGTGTGGTGTGTGGATCAGCTTTGGATTCAACATCAAGAGATAGTTTCAAGAAAAAGAATGGAGAGTGCTTGTGGAGGTGAGCAGGGATGAAGAGTCAGTGGACATTGACACATGGAGAGCTCACGTCGGGGGTCATAATGGATCCGCAGGATGGTTTCGGAGGGTGGAGAGAGAGAGCATATAAATGTGACAGAGATGGAAAGGGTTAGCCGTGGATGTTATGCAGAGTAGTATGCAGGATGCAGAAGCGATCAAGTGCTTGGAGAGAGAATGAAAAGGACTAAGAGTCAATCAGTAGGGTAGGGGGCAGACCGAAACAACAGAAAAAGAGTACAGATTTGATGTAGTGCGCAGAGAGTTTGTGGAGAATGGATAAGACACATGCGGAAAGCAAATGTACAAGGCAGGGTGAGGATATGAAGGAGTTGGAAAGCTGATAAAAAGTGCTTACATTGGTTGTGTACCGCGAAGAGCTGATGTACAGGATGGATATCGAGGGAAGACAGTTGAAATACTCACCACGAGGATGAACAATAAGTTTGAAGATGGAGAGTGGTGGGAAGATTTGTGTAGGTACTTGTTGGAGAGGGGATGCTTGAGAGGCAATGTGGGGTGTGGTGTGAAGATGTATTGTAGAAAGAGAATAGAGAGCCTGCTCAGATGTGGGGAGGTAGTGTGGAGAAAGGACGGAGGGAAGAATTTAGACCAGGGTGAATGTGGAGAGTGAAAACAGCATGTGGAGTGTGGCAAAAGTGTGTAATTAGGGTGGTGAAGACGTAGAGGTTGAGAGTACCTGTATAGGCTGAATGGCAAATGTGAAGAGTGATGTGCAGAATGTGGAGCACAGGTGGAAGGTGGAGATCAGATGTGACATGTCAAAGTATAGTTTAAAAGTAGATGAGAAGAGTGCATATTTAGTGTGAAGAGCATATGTACAAAATGGAGAGCGCATGTCCAGGGTAGAGGCCAGATGCACAGGGTGTGGAGCAAATGTAGACAGTGGAGTGTTTCCAGCAAATGTACACAGTGGGAAATAAATGTACAGAGGGGAGAGAAGGTATACAGTGTGGAAAGTAGATATAGAGGATCAAGGCTGCATATGTAGTATGGTCAGCACATGTAGTACAAGAGAATATAAAGGGCAACGATCAGATGTACTGCAGTGAGAAGGGAGTTATGCAGTGAAAGTTTAGAGTGTAGAACCTGAACATGGAGAGCAGATGTATATGGTGGAAAGTGTAGGTGAGGCTTGATGAGTGGATGCAGAGGGCTTTGATTGGATGTGAAGGGTTAAGAACAGATGTGAAGGGTTAACAGACAATGAATACACAGAAGAGAGTGCATGTGAAGTGTGGAGTGCACACCTGGATCCTGAAGATTGCATATGGAGGGTGACGACAGAGTATGGAGAACAAAAAGAGAGGCGGAGAGCACATTTAGAGGATGAAACAGATGACCAGTGTCTAAAGTGTCTATACAGTGCTGTGAGGGGGCTTGGAGAGTAGTTGTGGAATGCAGAGAGGATAGAGACCATGAAGTGCAGATATACATAATAGTAGAATGGGTAGAGCCTGCATTGCAGATGTGGTGCAGTAGCCTGAAGAATAGATAATAAGAGTGGCTGTTGACCATCGAGAGTGGATGTACAGGGTATCTTGAGGTTGGAGAGCGAATGTATGGAGTTGAAGACCCAAGTGGAGGTTGGAGAGGGCATGCACAGTGTGGATAGTGAATGTGGAGAGCAGAGAGGTGATGTGCAATGTGAAAAGCAAATGTGGAGGGCAGGGAAGCAGATCTGAAGTGTGGGGAGGCAAATGTGAAGGGTGGCAAGCAGAGTACTGGATGGCAAGTACATGTGAAGGACAAATCTATCAATTGAAGAGCACCTATGGAGGGCGGAGAATAGAAAGGTAGGCAAAGTGTTGAAACCCCATGAGGAGGGCAAATGTAGATGGCAGAAAGCAGCTGGCCACTGAGAGATGTGTTTCAAGAAGAGAGAATAGAGCGGAGGTAAAGTGTAGATGTGGCGGGCAATGTGGAGTATGGATGCAGAGGATTTAGAATGAGTGTGTATTGTGTTGAAGAGAAGTAGAGGGTGAATACAAAGCATAGACATTGGGTTTGGAGAGTAGACAGCATGGGTGGATCGTGCATGTAGCTGGTGGTGTGTAGTGTATGTGCAGGATACATGGACTGCAGACAATGGAAAGAGAATGGATAGGAGGTAAGGCAAATGTATAGTTTGAGAACATAAATGGAAAGTGGATGCAGAGCATATTTTAGTGGGTGGATATGGGTCATGGAGTGCTGGTGCTCATAGTGGAAAGTAGATGTAGTGGCTGCACAGTAGATGTAGTGAATGGTATTACACATGGGTTTGGAGTGGGTGTGGAGCACATAGAGTAGAGAGCGGAGATACAGGATGGATATTGCATGTGCAAAGTGTAGAGCACATGTGGAAAGTTGCAGTACATTGTAGAGAGTGGGAGGAGGGTGGAGAGTGAAAGTGGGTGGAGAGTGAGAGTGTGTGGAGAGTGAGAGTGGGTGGAAGGTGGAGGGCGGAGAGAGAGTGGGTGGAAGGTGGAGGGCGGAGAGAGTCTGGGTGGTGTAGGGCGTAGTGGGGAGAGGAAAATGCATTTGTATGGTTGGGAATGGATATATAGCATGGAAATGATTGCAGGGTGACAGCAGCAAATGGAAAATTGCGAGAAAATGTACAGACTAATGTGCGGATGAACAGGCTGTAGACTACAATTGGAGGATGTAAACGTGAAGTGTAAAGAAGATGTCTGGGGTGAATAGTAATGTACAGGGAAGAAAATGGATGTGAATTGTGAGGAGTAAATGTAAAGAGGGCACGTGGACGGTGGAGAGAATGCATGTAGAAAGTGCATGTGGAAAGTAGATAGCCAATTTGGGGGGGTAGAGCATGCACTTACAAAAGTGGTAAATGGATGTTCAGGTTGTAGAGCGTGCAGGGAGAAGAGATGTGGAGGGTTGAGAATGCAGGTGGTGAGTGGCTTATTCTTACATAGGGTGGACAGCACAGTTTGTAAAGCAAATGTGATAGTGGAGAGCAGGTGTAATGGCGAGAGCAGATCGAGCAGGAGAGCATGTGTGCAGGGTGCGAAAATCAAGCAGAGAGTTAATGCGGAGGGTCGAGATCAGATGTAAATGTTTTAGTAATAAGCAGAGAGCAGCTGGCAGAGCAAAAAGCGGAAGAAATGTGTGAAAACAGAGAAGAAAGCGAAAGTAATGTAGACAGCACATGCAAGGACAGACCTTACAGCGTGAAAAGTGCACAGGTAAGGAACAGAGCGTAGATGCTAGATGTGGGCAGGAAGAAACGAAGCTGCAGTAGAATACGCTGCAGAAATGAAAGGACTGATAGAAGAGAAAGGAGGCACAATGAAAAAGCCCATTATGAGGATCGAGGCATCCCTCTCCCCCGTTTTTTTTTTGTTGTAAATACCAAACTAGTCAACAGCTCACCTTTGGGGGATGGGGAGGGCCGGTTCCTCACTTACCTCATTCATCTATTTCTCCCTGATCACTACACTCTTTCCCTTCCTGCCAGAGCGCTGCGCTCAGCTTAACACCCTGCAAAGTCCCCGATTTAGTTTGAAAAGAGACTCTGGTGATGCAATTCCTTCTGTTTGTTTCCATACACGCTCCTCCAAGGCTCGGCATTATTTCCCTCAGTTTCAGCAACATGAGGAAGAAAGAGCTGCATGGGTTGGGGTCGAGTAACTTGATTGTTGGGTTGAGCACAACAATCGCCTTCCCGATTGGCCAAAACGGCTTGAATGAGGGCGGGGTTTTACAAGGTTGGTTGCCCTTGTCCATTGTTTTCAACAATCTTTATTGAAAATGTATTGTAAACAGGCAAACAACCATGCAGATCCGAACGGAGCAAAGAATGGAAGGCAAAAGCTCTCCTAGACAGAGGAGCATATTTCTACTACAGTGAAAATCATCCAACGCTGATGTTTGGTATATGTTTTAGTGTTGTAATAGTGTTGACAGAGGGACTGCCAGATAAGAAGATGGGGGCCACAGTTCTCCAGTGTCATTTAAAAACAAACTGCATCCTGGGAGTTTTAGTTAGGCTTTAATAAATCACCGTACGTTGCACACAGACTAACGCTCTCGCTCCAAGTTGGAGACTTGATTTTTAAGCTAACAATGTTATTTTTGCTTTTTCCCCCTTGGAATGCCTCCCATTCTAAGGCAAGTAAATGGTGAAATCAAATTCACACACAAGCCAACCCTCTCAATTTAGACTGTATACGTCCTAAGCGTTATATAAACATACAATTACTTGACCAGAGCTTCCGACTTTGGAACTGCCTGGTGTCTGCTCACTACCCTCTGATTCACTTTACATTCCCATGAATAAAAAACAAACAAAAAAGCATCAATATTGCTTTGCATAATATAATCTAGTGCTCATGCAAAGCTGTCTAATGCCTTTGGATCAAACTCATGCTGCATAAAAACTGCAGAAAAAGCTGTTCTGATGATGCGTAGTCCGCAATCTGCGCATTTAAATTTCACTTTCCATTAAATGGGATGAAACTAACATGGAATCACTTCAAGGTATGTTTTGTTGCTTTTCTGCCTTTTCAAAAACGTTCAGTAAAACAAAAAAGAATACCAAAGTCTAAACAAAGCAACCCCCATTTGATTGGTTTGTCAGGAGGTATAGTTTTACTTTGAATGATGGATAGTCCCCATTCAACTCGATCATGCTTACCCGTGACCATGCACAGTTTGATGTGCCTTACCATTGCCTTCACTAACTGTTATTTCTGGAGTAAATGTATCTTCAATCACCTTCTGCCTACTATTTAGCCATAGTTTATCTAACTTTTTATCAATTGAATCAGAAGTATAACTCATAAGTTTTCCTAGTGTCTTATTTAAATAATTTTCTATTTTCCCTCCCATTTCAGCTTCTTCAGTAATCTCAGTCATCTTTCCGATTTATTGATCAGTATGCAGGCTCAACTGTCAAAATCTCTCTCATCTTTTTAACCCAAACCATTAAAATGGCCCTCTATACTAACACAGCCCAAATCCTAAAGATGGCTGTTGAATATATATTTCAGCACGCATTCTGCGCACTACCACTGCAAATCATGCTCCAAATCATGCGCTAATCATGCACAAACAGAAACCTTTTCTCCTGTAAGTGTTGTGAAAATGCTAGCTTGTGCAGGCAGGCCCCTCATGATGCTCCCACTGCATATTCAAAAGACACAGAGCCAGTGCTTAATTTGAGCCAGTGGTTGCCTGGGGGGGGGGCACCGGGATTTATTGTTGAAGGCCGGCACTTATTATTCTGTATCAGACAATTACTGCGAGCAAAAGACACGTATGGGAAAGATGGAGCAAAGAAAGACGGAAAAGCCTTACTACGGGTGAAAGCAGAAAGATGGAAGAGTGATCTGAAGGGGCAGGGAGTGGCTGTAATTGGATTAAAGAGGCCCGAGATGGCTTTGGGATTACATTCTGTGCTCGCACATTTATATGCAGCAGCTGCATGATTCAGAGGAGAGCTTTGGGCACCGGCACATTTTTATTGACAAATTAACCACTTGTCTTACAACATGTGTGCACTGTCTGTGCAAGCGAGAGCTGGGTACTCCGAGCTCAGCATGTTATAAAGCTGCTGCTAGTAAGTCAGAGAAAAGTCTGTGTGCTCTTCATGTTGTGCACAATCGCCGGTGAGAGCAGCTGCTTAAGCATTTGAAGCCATCAAAAGTGCAGCATTTGTTGTTCTGAGGGCTAAAGTAATTCATCTCTGTAACCTTCTCACGCTGTCTGTGTTCTAAGATAGTGACCTAGTAAATTTGAAGGCTGCAGATAAATCTCAGCAGCTGACATTCAACCCCTGATTTACACAAGTGAGAGGAGGTGTGGCGTTATGGGCAGTGCTGACGACTTTGGAAATCGGGAACCAGGTTTGAGTCTCAGTTTCGCTCAACATCCTGTGATTATGAGCACATCACTTAATCTCTCTTAACAAACAAATGAATGTGTCTTTGTGTAATTTAATTGGTGCTCAAGTAAAGCGCTCCAATATCTTTGGGTCGACTTAGAGCTATATAAAACTACAAAGAATGAGGATTTGATTATAATATGTACTGATGTGTTACTGATAGTTATAACAACAATATTGATTAAATGTCACACATTTTGCTATCAAGACATTAAAAAGGTTTGCAACATTGATCAGAATGCTTACCCTTTCTGTTTCACAGGAACCACACTTTTTTTTATAAATACACATTTCTATTTTATCAACCTCAGAAAAATTAAGGACTGAGTAATTTTTCCAGACTTTAAATATATATTCAAATTCCAGAAAACAGACCTAGTCGATAATCCTTCTGAGGCTGATAATAAGTATATTTAAATTTCAGAAAAACTTACGCCGTCCTTAATCCTTCTGAGGCCAATAAAAAAGCAATGGGCATATATAAAATCTGTGGTTCATATGAAGCAGAAATGCTAATTAAACTAAAATTGTACACCTTCTGAAAAGTTTTAAAAGCAATATATACATATATATCTGAATATATATGTATCTATATCTATCTATCTATCTATATATGTATATATATATATATATATAAAGACAGAGAGAGAGAGAGAGTGTGCATGTTTAGAAAAATGTATGCTAGTTCAGTGGGTTAATGTGCCTGCTGAAGACATCTGGCACTAACAGGCAGCCTGCAGGTTTTAATTCCAGAATAACTGACTCACCCTTTAATCCTTCTGAGGTCGGTAATAAAATAACAATCTTTGTTTTAGGTATTAATCACACCTCTGAATTATAGCGCTAGTTTAAATGCACCTACAGGCATGAAATTGCAAGGTAGGCACACTGAAATAACACTGTAATTACTGTAGAAACTTAAAAGTGAGCTTTTACTTTTGTTTAAAAAGCAAAGTTGGTGTGAAACATAGTTCAGGTACCCCAGGGCAAGCAGGGTGTTACTGCACTCAAAGTGTAACACATGAAATATTTTACCTTGTGTGCTCTTGGGCCAATTTACTGTTAGATGTTAAACTGAATACTGACTACTCTCCTTTAGTATTTGAGGGATAGGGTGGCAAGACAGTGTTAGTGCAGTAATCACTAACCATCCTGCAGTCATCAGGAGCAATCTCTTCTTGTGATGTAATCAGATACCCATCCTGAAATCATCAGGAATAATATCAATTTGTGAAGTAATCAGGTAGTCATTTTTAAATCATCCTCAAGTCATCAGGCACAAGTTTCTAAGCTTTGCTGATGACTCCAAGAGCTTGATGACACCGGATGATGAGAAAATGACTTCTAAGGTAGTTGGATGATCATCAAATGACTCTGGGATGGCTTCTAAAGTAATCCTGTTTGACCTGGGTCTGCTCTACGCGGGACCTGTTGATCTGACGGGAGGCAGCACGCTCAGCCTGCCCTTAATGGGATTGGGGCCTGGACTCACTTGATGGCCCCTCTCCTCCTCTGCCTATCTGGAGTGCCTGTTGTGAGCCATCTGAGCGGACAGGGGGTTCTGGGCCCCTCGGTGGTGATCTCATTTCAGTGCCATAAAATAGAGCGATCGCTATAGTGGGCATGGAGTCTGAGTTATGCAGGGGTGGCCTTCCTGGTGGAGGACTGACCTGGGACCAATTTGGCAATCGAAGAACGTAAATAGATCTGTGAGAGGTAGGTCGCACAGAAGTTTACCTCATTGATCTGAGGCTGCTGCCTATGGTGGGGGGGGGGCTGCTCGTGCTGCTGTACCTTCCTGGAGGCCACATCGCCAAGAACGCGGGCTCCCATATCCCTGGAACCCCCTTCTTGGTGACTGAGACTATACTTATGCGTACTCTGCGTTGGAGAACTTTGCAGGCACCAGCTGATTAGCCTGGAGCGAGCAGAACACTGAAGCGTAGATCGCTGCGGTCTGAATGCTGTTGCACTGAACATTTTGAATACCTAGCCTTATCATCCCTGGACACTTGGCTTTCCCAGTTTGGTGAAATGGGCCGTCTATGCTCTGGAACTGGTGGCAACTCCCAGGCGGTGAGATCAGATGCCTCGATGTCTGCTAGTCATAAGCTAGATGCTGTGATGACAGCAGTGGAACACCTTGGCACGTCCCTCGGCCAAACACGAACATCGATAGAGAACAAAATTGACGAGGTGACTAATGACCTCACTCTGCTCCACGTGGAGCATCACAAACTAATAGACAAGACCCATTAGCTTGAATGCAACTTGAACAACCTTGCCCCCAAAACCTGTCAGCTGGAAACCTCAATGCAGATGTTACTTGATATTCTCAGGAAAGCTATGCTGCTTAGTATTGTTGTCTTAAACTGTTTAGAATGTATGTCGTACTGCTTACTTACAACTGTAGAAGACTCCAGGGGGTGTTGCTAGGTCTGCCTTCTTCTTTCATCTTTCCTTCAACGCCCCCATCCCCTCCCTTTTCTCCCCCCTTTTCCCCTCTCACTTTACTTTGTCACTCCCTGTCGCTCGTTTTTCCCTGTCAGCGCTGTACGCAATGGCTCTGTGTGTGGCCCACTGGGCTGTTGTAGAGTGCGTTATGAAACATGCCTGGTTTCTGCCTGCATATATGATGTAACAGGGAAGTTTGCTATTGGGCATTCTCAGTGTAACAAATCACCCCCCCTTCTTTGATCATGGGCACCTCTTCTCCCACACTAGTTATGCCGGAATGATGGGTTTGATGGTTTGGGCAGGTACCGGTTGTCCCTCTGCTCTACTTGCATTCTATTGTTTTAGATTTGTGGCACCCATTTGTTTTATGGCACACTTGTTTCTGGTTAAATGGAGTCCATTCTCCCACCCTTCCCCTCCCCCTGTGGCCTGGCCGCTTGTCGTGCAGTGCTGCCTAACTCGAGGAACAATATTGTGTTTGTCACCCCTCTATCTGACTATGACTCCCACTTACATGGAATGTGAGTGCTATACATACACTTGTGCGTAGATATTCCATCTGTTCGTACCTTAAGCGGCACCCGATCCACATAGCGCTCCTGCAGGAAACACATCTTGCTCTACTGGAGACCACAAAGCTGCAGTGGGGCTGGTGAGGACAACAGTTTGCAGCAAATTTCTCCTCACATGCTAGGGGGGCTTTTATATGGATCCTGCCAGGTACCCCTTTTGTGGCAGAAGAATATGAAATTGGCACAGTGTGTGGACGTTTGGACAGGTGCACCCTCTTACTAGGATCAATTTATGCACCAAACAGACACCAAGCCTCTTTCTTGTGTAAGTTATCTGGCACCCTTTCTCACTGAAGTGGCCTTCCGTGGCTCCTGGGAGGAGGTTTCAATAGTGTTCTTGACCCTAAACTTGACCATTCCTTTCCACCACTACCTACTGCACTGACAGTAGTCGCTGCACGTTTGCTGTGGGATTGGCTCCAGCACTAGCATCTGATAGCTCCATGGTGCCAGCGAAATGATGAGGTATGAGTGTATTCATTTTCTTCAGTCCCACACCGGTGCGACTTGACAGAATTCTTTGCACAGTTAATTTGAACTCTGCTGTACTACAGACTGATTATCTAGGTCTCACTCACTCTGATCACAATCCACAACTCCTCCAATTGGGGTGGGATACCTCCATCCCTGCTGCCCCCGCTTGGTGGCTATGACCTGAGATGTTGGAAGATGTGCCTTTCAGGACAACTTTGGGCACTGCTATATTCGAATATTTTGAACACAATGATGGCTCTGCATCATTTGTCCTTCTTGAGTGGGATGCTTTCAAGGTCATCATACGAGGGCACTGTTTGGGAGAGCAGTGGAGTATGCGCAAATCAATTGAGTGTGATTTAACCAGAGTAGAGGAAACCCTCTTGCAAAATGAGAATAGCGCTATCCAAGATCCTATGGGATGATGTTGACTCGCAAACAGGTGCAAGGAACGCCAATCCCTTATGTGGAAAAAGGCTTCTTTTTGACATGGCTAGCCCCCCACTTTTTGCCTAATGAATGATGTAGCCTAGAAATTGTAGTGCCCAGGGCCCAGTCTAACCAGATTCCCTGGGCCAGAGCTCTTTCCCTAAAACTGTTGTGATGCATTGGCACAACTGGATATACCTTTAGCCACCACGCTGCCACTATAAGTCCCTAGTAAAAGGTACTTAGGTACCCAGAGCATGGGGTACTAAGGGGAGGCCCCTGAGACCAGCAACACTGATTGTACCACCCTCTAGGGCCATGCACCCAGATGCACCCAGAACTGCCATTGCAAGCTGGGTGTCCTGTATTATAGTTATCACTAAATGTACCCAGGGGTCACATGACAGGTGCCCCCTGCAAAAGCTAATTACGTTGGCATGGTTGCTGACTGCTACCTCCAGACACAAAATCTACAAACCTTGGGGGAGAGATCCATCTCTCTGGTTTGTAAAACAATGCCCTTCCTAGGTGAAAGTGCCAACACCCCCTCCCTCAGGAATGTGCACTGCCCTGGCGGAAAGTAGCGCCTTTGAAACTGGATTGTCAGGCCTGCTGCTAGCAGCTGAAGGTAACCCCCATACAAACCCCCATTTTTGGCAGGAGCAACATTGGGAAACTCAAACAAAGAGTAGGAGGAGTGGCCCCACTTGGCATGCACCAGCCCTAAGGTGTTGCCTGTGAGGTGGGCACTCCATTGCATTTTCTTCCATCTTGGATGGAAGGAAAATAGCCAATCAGGGATAGGGAAGTGGTCCTTCTCACAGAAGGTGGTCACTTTAGTGGGTGTAGCCACTCAAAAGTTAGGTGACTCATTACTCACTACTAGGTTTCCCCTTTAATGACCACTAAATACAGTATTTAGTGGGCATCTCTAGATGAGGAAATCAGATTCAATGGACAAAAGAAGACCAGTACCAAGAAGATCCAAGGCACAAGAATTGTGGACCTGCTGCAACAAAGAAAAGGCACCAAAACCTGCCTGCTGCACCCAAGACCCGACAAATGCCACTGAGGAGTTGCTGGACAACTGGAAAAACTCTAGAGGACCTCCAGGCTTCAAATCTCACCAGTTAACTCCCTCCAGAGTAGAGGTACCACTCTACAACAGCAAGTAACCATCAAGTCAGTGAGGTTTGCTTCTCTGACCAGCCGCTAACTCCTGAACCGGAAAGCACAGCTGCACCAAACAAAACACCGACCGTGAGGACAAACCCTGAAAGTGTGCCAAGTTTGGTGGCACTGCGCCCTCCAGTGGTCAGACCATACCCTGGGTATTGGTCAGCCTACGTCGGTCACCAAGAGAACCAGCCCACCTGGGGCTGAAAAATTATCAGGAAGAAGCCCCAGTTCAGGGACTTCAGGATGACCCTGGACAGTTGTCCTGCAAATGACCCTTGAACAGGGCCCTCCACCCCTTTTGACCTCAACACTCCAAGGGGACTACAAGGAACCATCTTTAAACTTATCTGTGCATGTTTTTCCAAGGGGTCCCCTGTAGTGGCCGTGCACCAGCACCAGAGACCTTTCATTGTTGCTCCCACTGAACTGGGAGCCGCCTGAACTTCTCCAGCTGGCACAGTGTGCTCACCGACAACCTTAACTAACCTGCAAAAGAAGAACTTTGTAAACTAACTGTAATATTTTATATGTATTTTTAAAGGTGATCTTCCATTGATTCCTAGGGTGCGTAATCATGCACAAAAAGACAATTTCTTCTTAAACTTCAAAAAGTTATATCTCAAAAAGTGCTTAACCAATTTTGATAATCATGGTCTTAAAAATTACATAAAGATCTGAAGTATGTTTATAAATTGGTCTTGTGTTATTTCTTTGAGTGTGTGAGTTGCAAGAATGAAACTGTGAGTACAACAAATGCTTTGCACTTCTCCAAGAATGGCCTAACTGTAGACCAAGCTACCTTGAAAATTAGAGCATTTGGTGATCTAGTTTTTACATCTGTAAACCAATGTGTGATTGCCGGGAGCCCCTGTACAGTGTGCATAGCTATGCACACTACATAGAGGGCCAGCCTTCTACACCTAATAGAGAGGCTGCACCATCTTAACTATGCAGCCCATTCTGTTTTCACCTATGCCGCCACCAATAGTTTGGTTTGGCTGTTAGCTTGGCTAATACATCAAGAACAGCAATGCACCCCTATCCCGCTCGGTGGTGGGGCACATGCTCTATACCTAAAGTGAGATACATGATGAACGTGCAAGATACTACACACCCTTGTACCCACCGGCTGCAGTAGCAGACCCACTGGACTTAGAGGTTTTGCTCTCTTCACTCCCCCCGCCCTGTCTGAGGCCTGAGCAGCAGGTAGAACTGGACGAACCTCTAACACTACTTGAGGTACAGGACTGTATACCTGCTTGAGGCACCGGCAAAACCCCAGGTACTGAGGGCCTTCTGGCAGAATTGTATAAAGCACACTTCTCCATGTTTGCTCCTTGCTTACTGTGGCTGTATGAGGAGACTTCATCGGTGGCTTCCCTGACCACGTTGCAAAGAAAGGCATTATTGATCTTGCTTTCTAAACCTTGTAAAAGCCAGTGGACTTGGGTTCTTATGGCAATGCTCAGCACAGATTATAAGATCCTGGCCAAAATTCTGGTGACGTGGCTGGCTCCCCTGGTGCCTTGGCTGATTCACCCAGATCAAAATGGTCCATGTCAAAACTGGTACGATTATCTCTGAGCCAATCGTCTTGGGCAGAGGGACTCATCAGGGCTGCCCCTTTCCCCAATGCTGTTTTCACTGGTAATTGAGCCCTTGACAGAACAGATGCGTCGATTGGGGAAGGCCTAGAGCATTCTGCTAGGAGATAGACCACATATTGTGTCCCTCTACGCGGATGACCTCCTTCTGTACTTCAAAGACATTTTCAGCATTCTGGACGAAGTTGCTGTTATACTGCAGCACTTTGCCACTCTTTCCGGATTGCGGGAAAACTGTGTGAAATCCCCTTTAGCCCAGGGCTTAAGCTCTCTGGTACAATCATTCCTTGGCATCCCAGTATGTTTCGATACCTGTGTGTTAATATACACCACTCCATGGTGGATTTTCATGATGGGAATCTTAGACGAGCGGTTACATCTATTCGTGTCCAGGTGAGCTTCTGGCATACACTGCCGCTCTCGGTGATGGGAAGAGTGGCTCTTCTAAAAATTGTGGTCCTCCCAAGGATGCTATACTACTTCTCCAATTTTCCTTTATACATTCCAGCCAAATTCCTTAGGTAACTTGAACCCAGAACAAGGGAATTTATCTGGAACTGGGCCACTGTAAAGTGGCGCAAGCGAAATTGTACTCACCAATGGAACAGAATTGTCTAGCGGTGCCGAATCTGGAGCAATATTATTTAGCTTCACAGCTGTAATGGGTGGGCAGATGGCTTTCTGGATCACAGTTGTTGGATACGGCCACAGTCCTATGGCCCTGGACGATACCTAGTGTGTCCCACTTGTTTCACTAAATTGTGCGTGTGGGGAGGCCGGACTCCATACTGTTGGGTTTGGCACACCCTTGCTACCACAGGAGTCTCCAACTCACACATGCGATGACCCCTTATGCGCTGGCATTGGCACTACTGGGAAACCGTCGTAATTCTTGGCTCACGTCTATGGCAGAGCTGGAAACTTGGTATGCTGCTGAGATACATACGCTGGGAGATCAGTACAATAAAGGCACGCTAATCCCATTTGCCATGCTAGAAGGAGATACCATCTTCCCATCAGGACACTCTTTTCTGTACAATTTCTTGATAGCAACATTATTCCAACACTGGGGAGACATCTCCGCTGAACCACAGATACATCTAATGGTACAGTACCTGAAGGTCATGGGGTCAGGTAGACATCTGGGGCCATATTTATACTTTTTGACGCAAAACTGCGCTAACGCAGTTTTGCGTCAAAAAAATTAGCGCCGGCTAACGCCATTCTGAAGCACCATGCGGGCGCCGTATTTAATCAATGACGTTAGCCGGCGTTAGCTGCAGGCGCTGCCTGGTGTGCGTGGAATAAAACGACGTACACCAGGCAGCGCCGGCGTAGGGGGATATGGAGCTTGGGCGCCAAAAAATGGGGCAAGTCAGGTTGAGGCAAATTTTTCGCCTCGACCCGATTTGCGCCATTTTTTCCGACTCCCAACCCCCATAGAAATGACTCCTGTCTTAGCAAAGACAGGAGTCATGCCCCCTTGCCCAATGGCCATGCCCAGGCGACTTCTGTCCCCTGGGCATTGTCATTGGGCATAGTGGCATGTAGGGGGGAACAAATCAGGCCCCCCTATGCCACAATTTTTTTTTTTTTAAATGACTTACCTGAACTTACCTTAATGTCCCTGGGATGGGTCCCTCCAGCCTTGGGTGTCCTCCTGGGGTGGGCAAGGGTGACAGAGGGTGTCCCTGGGGGCATGGGAGGGCACCTCTGGGCTCCTTCAGAGCCCACAGGTCCCTTAACGCCTGCCTTTTCCAGGCGCTAAAAAACGGCGCAAAAGTGGCCGTACGTAATTTTTTTTGACCCGCCCACTCCCGGGCGCGAATTTTGCCCGGGAGTGTAAATACGGCGCACATGCCTCGGAGTCGATTTTTTAGACGGGAACGCCTACCTTGCATATCATTAACGCAAAGTAGGTGTCCACGCTAAAAAATGATGCAAACTCCATGGACTTTGGCGCTAGACGCGTCTAACGTCAAAGTATAAATATGGAGTTAGTTTTGCGTCGGAATTGCGTAAAAAAAAACGACGCAATTCCGGCGCAAACGGAGTATAAATATGCCCCCTGGTGTGTTGGCTTGCGAGTGCACTAAGGACCCACACAGCTCATGGATATGTCACCCTGCAGGCCAACTGGGAGGGCGACTTAGGCAGACCCTTCACAGATAAAGAATAGACAAGGTATTGAGGGGCCCTACTGACATACTGTGCAATGTGCGATTTCGTCTTATCTCATTCTATATATTGCACAGAGCCTATCTTACTCCAGCTAAAATTAATCATTTTTTTCACCGCACTGATGCTGCTTGCCCCTGTTGTGCACTTGCGGCAGCGGATTTGCCTGCGCTCCTACTGGCGAGATCTGTCAGTTTGCACGCATGGCCACCGCTGAACACGTGGGAGCCATGTGTCCTGGGCCTTTTCCCTAGAGCTAAAAAGCAAAAAGCGACCACGAGGTTCCTGGACTTAGGCCTCCTGACCCCCAAACTCATTATTACCAGGCGATGGAAGTCCTCGGGGCCCAAGTTGATTGGAGCATGGATGAGGTAATTTGTGGTGTGGTCGAAAGCAGAAGGGGTTGCGTAAATACCCACTGGCTTTTGGATGGGATCAAATGCTGTCTGAGCTTTAGGAGCTAGAGAATGAGGCTAATGAAGGTGTTATTAGCCCATGAATCATGCTGGAAAAGGCCCAGTGGTCTGGTTGTGTGCCTTTCAATTTGTCCACGCCCTTGGCAATTGGTTTCCCCCCACTCAGTGAGGTCCTGGCGAGGCATGTCTGGTGGAGCCCTATTGCTGCACTGCGTGTGGTCTTGTTGGACGGAGCTGGCCGGGGCATGAAAGAGGGAGGCGAAGACCTGGGAATTATGGTAACAGATTCCAATTGTCGTTTTGTTGTTATATTACTATATGCCATGATAGTGCTGAATCTTTACTTCTTCACTGTGCAAGACAGAGACCAGTGCTCATTAAGAAATGTTTTGGTGTGTAATATATCCCACAACACTGAGTACTCTGAAGATTGGAGGCATATGTCTACTCTTAATGCTGATAAATTACTCTGTTGGCTCTGCCTATTAATCTCATTGTTAACTGATGTATGGAACTCTGTAATTTTATAGGATCAAACTAAGCTGGCTGTAACCAGAGATGTGCTTCAGGTTCCTCCTCATTGAAGTAAATGTGCACATATTGTAAATGCTTTAAAACCGAAACTGAATAAAAAGATTAAATCAAAAAAGATTCGAGAAAGTTACTCGATCAGCTAGAAATAATATTCTTACAGGTGTGTACACATCCACTACACTTCAATGTATCTTACTAAGAAGCACATTTCGTTGAAATAGCAGCCGGCTGATTTCCCTTGGCCCCACTGCGTTTATATTTTTCTCACAATGGTTTACTTGTACAATTACAGACCTGCTCCAAGCAATCCATCAGTCGACATTACTCACGGTCTAGCTTTGATGACCTAGCACACTCTTCGCCGTGCTTCCTCTTGACTTCAGCCACTCCACTCTCTGTTTGCCTGTTCTCTTCAATAAACCCCCTCTTGAGTGAAGGTCAAGTGTGCACTACATGCTTCTTATTTTGGAGCAATTTTTATATCGTATGTTTTTCCTCACCTGCCCTTGTTACACCTAATACCAGGGAGAAGTTCACCTATTCTTTCTTAAAATGCGTTCCTAATTTAAAGAGTTTTCCCAGTATAATTCTCAATATCAGGTGACCTGCGCTGGAGGTCACCTGATATTGAACTGTGGAACTGAACAAACCCTACATTGGCTTATGCTTTTTTAAGTATTAAGGTCAACTAGTTATCATTTGACGTTTTATCAGAGCAGATAGTGGCTGGCTTTTGGCAATTCTGTTGCAAAGTGCCTTATCATCGTTTATAACAGTCATTTTTCATCAGAACCAAAACTTTATATTTTCAATTTTTCTTGTTTCTTTTATATATTTTGATAGATATTTCCAATGAATTTCGAGACACATTTCTTCCAGTTCGTTTGCATTTTTGCTTTCTTGGGACGTGCGAAGCTAGTTATTTAATTCTCTAGTAAAGAAGAGCATGTTGGTTTCTATTCACAGCTTTTTTTTAAGTCAGGGCGACTTTGATCACTGTCAAGTTTGCTCTTATAAAAGGTGCGAGGGAGGATTAAAATGCAGCAATTTAAAGGGTCATATTAATTACAACCTATCTTCTAAAAGGATCCTAGTTATTCAATCAAATACATCTTTTTTCGCAGTTAGAGTTTGTTGCTTGGTGAAATGTAGGAATATTTCATGCGCAAACCAAAGTATTGCTAAAAAAACACAAACAACTATTGTAAAAATGTCATTTGCATTGCTTCTGAGCACAATGTGATTCTAGCATAAAACGGTGTGTGCAAGCAATGCATTGCATTGGACTGTTGGATGGAAGTCGTTGCAAGGCTGAATAGCAGGCGATAGTCATGTCCATGCTTCAAATAACCACCGTGCCACAAACAGCGTGCCCAACGCTGTGTCATCGTCACGTTTTCTGAGAAATGTTTAAGAGGATTATTTGGTAGTATCTTGCTAAGTTCTCTTAATATGTTCTGGTCTGTTAACCTCAGCTTAAGATAGTAGATGTTGAGAGAAATATTTTCTGGCTAGAATATAACAGTGGGACCACTCTTAGAGGGCGCCTATGCCATGTGTTGGCAGAGGGGTGGACATAACGTTCGAACCTGATGGGATGGAACATCTTTGCTTTGGCTTGTGGCTGCTGGAAATCCTAGGTTTGAGGGATCCTGTGGGCAAACTGAGATGTATGTGGTGCTGAGAAATTCAAAGAACGAGTTAATAAATAAAATTTGAGTGGGCCTTCAATAGATTTTGCATAGAAGCTTTTTTGAAAGAAACTTTTTTCTAGTGTCTGTAGAGCCCGAATTTGGACACTTTTTCGTCAAGGTTTATGTAAAAGCAGCATTAAAAATCACAACGCATCAACAGAGGGTATCAGGTCATGCCAGACCGGGTCATAGTCAAAAGTGAAGGCCAACCATGATGGATCGCTGGTCAGATAGAGGTACCAGGTTCATCCAGGTTTAAACATTTACCTTCTTACTTTTATGGAGAAATGTTGTCATTAACAAGTAGCCGAGGGGACAAACTGGATCTAAAGTAGGCCTTGATGACGGTGGGTTGCTGAAAAGGAGGGTACCAGTGCAGTTGTTACAATAGGTTCTAAGTCCCAGCTTTGGCAGTTTGTATGGGAAGAGTACACTGTAACACCAGTCCAGGGATCCATGACCTTAGGAGCAGCACAAGGGGGTCAGGACTGACTCCAGGAGAATCCACCATCAGGGTCCAGGGTGGGTCCAGTTGAAACTGGTAAGTCGGCCTCTCTCAAGTAAGTGGTCTTGCAGCTTTTCTGTCACTGTACCTTAACAGGATGTCAGCCAACTGGTCCTTGGAGTTCACTTCTTAGTCTTTGGTACACGTCCAGCCCTTAGGGTTCTTCTCAGATGTCACAACAAAAGGTACAGGCCTTCTTCTGCCTTTATATGTCCAGTAGTGTTTTGAAGAAGGTACCTACGGGGGTCGCACTTATGTCTGACACCATCCTGTGGGTAGGGGTGACTCCTGGCCCTTCCCTAAGCAACAGAGAAAAAGTTTCCAGGGGTAGTCTAACCACAATTGCAGGGGGTCCTCTGTGCCTTACCGCAAACAAACCCACAGCCTCCTCTCTAGCTAAGACTAAGATGGTTGAACCTTCCTTCCCCTGTGCAGAGCTCATGTGCCCAACCTAAAGGTGTGGCCAGGGAAATGAGCAAACCTTCCCATGTGGTTACTCAAAACCAAGTCTGGGGGCAGCTCTCCTCCTACTGGGATTGGTGCCGAATTGGCTAGTTAGACACAAGACAGCAAATACACACCCAATCAAGGAGCTATTCAGCTCCTGGATGACAGCTGGAAGCTCAGGCAAATGGGCAACAAGCACCACAGCGGTAACCGCCAACAGCCAGGCAGAAGACAATGTACCGCACACTGTATTATGACACACCAATCCGCCACCTTTTCTGGGGCGGTACCAACACCATCAAAAGCACAGTGGAAACTGTACACAGAAGGGATACGACTCACCTCTCGACACTCAAGGAAGAACCACAATTCCATGGAGCCCGAACTGCACATATTTCCAATGCTTGTCTACTTCCTCCTACACCAGGAACACGAACGGCGGCGAAGACGACCACGGTGTGTACCGCATCTAACACACAAAGGGGGGAAAGAGAGTGACACACACACGCAACACCCCCACTCCCACCCCCAACACCTTACACACAAACAGATGCAACAACATCACTTATACACCCCATAACCCTCAGGAATAACGCAAGGACAAAAGGAATTGATTAAAGTGAGTGTAATATTAAACATTTAGATAAATATGTCCTTAAAGCACTAAATAGTATGTACAATATATATAAACAGAGGGAAAATGCCCACTCCAAACTGTCTGTGACCCTCAGGGCCATAACACATAGGCCAAGGCCACACTTGACTCCTGCCTCGATACGGAGAGAACACTGTAGGGGCATCAGGTTGAAAATACACAGGCACCTCAGGGGAAAAGGGAAAGGCGGGCACCTCAGCCAGAAGATGGTACATCGCCACTGCTCCTGGAGGGGGCTACATGCCCCCTGCGATGTCCTGGGGAGTGCAAAGCCACAGTCTCTCAAGTGGGTAGTTTGCCCACTGCTTGGTCCTGAGGAGTGCAAAGCCACAGTCTCTCAGGCTGGTGGTTTGACCACTGCTTGGTCCTGGGAAGTGCAAGGCCACAGTCTCTCAAGTGGGTGGTTCTCCCACTGCTTGGTCCTGGCGAGTGCAAGGCCACAGTCTCTCAAATGGGTGGTTTGCCCACTGCTTGGTCCTGGGGAGTGCAAAGCCAAAGTCTCTCTAGTGGGTGGTTTGCCCACTGCTTGGTCCTGGGAAGTGCAAAGCCACAGTCTCTCAAGTGGGCGGTTTGCCCACTGCTTTGTCCTGGGGAGTGCAAAGCCACAGTCTCTCAAGTGGATGGCTTCACCACTGGTTCTGGAGGGGGTTTGTGCCCAGTGTGCTTCATCCTGGCAAGGAGGGGGTGAGTGGATGCCTTCTTCCACCTGTTCTAGAGGGGGCCTTGTGCCCAGTGTGCTTCATCCTGGCAAGGAGGGGGTCAGTGGATGCCTTATTCCACTAGTTCTGGAGTGGGCCTTGTGCCCAGTGATGCTGATCCTGGATGGTGCAAGCTCACAGTCTCTCACCTGGGTGTCACACCTACAGGTGTTGCAGGGGCCAGGACGCACCACAGCCCATGTAGTCACAACTACACACTTCTCGCCAGCGGTGACGGCTGCTCAGTGGATGGCAGTTGCGGGGCTGGCGGCGGTGTTATCGGTGGTGGGGGGAGGCTCCAGCCCTTCCCTTGCAGCCTCGGACGGCTGCCCACTGGGGCTGGTGCTCTGGCAGTGGTGCTGCTGGAAGTGCAGGTGGCGGTGCAGGTGGCGGTGCAGGTGGCGGTGCAGGTGGCTGTGCTGTCAGTGGTGGGGAGGCACCAACCCTTTCCCTGCAGCCTCGAACGGCTGCTCTCTGGTGCTGCTGCTGCTGGCAGCGGTGCTGCTGGCGGTGCAGGTGACTGTGCTGGCAGCGGTGCAGGTAGCGGTGTTGCCAGTGGTGGGAGGAGGCTCCAGCCCTTCCCCTGCAGCCTCGGACGGCTGCCCACTGGGGCTGCTGCTGCAGGCAGTGGTGCTGATGGCAGTGCAGGTGGCGGTGCTGGCAGCGGGCAGGTTTCGGTGCTGTCAGTAGTGGGGGGGAGGCACCAGCTCTTCCCCTGCAGCCTCGGACGGCTGCCCACTGGGGCACTGACATTGCCCACCAAACATGCAGCACTCTGCCCGTGACCCCTCAGCCACCCACTACACGGTGCTTACACACACAGCACTCCATACATTCATGCCCCATGTGTTATGCTCACTGTGTACTCACCTGTTTGTATGGAGGACCATAAAGTAATAGGTACTGGGGCAGGATCCCATCCACTAGTCTTTCCAACTCCTCGGAAGTGAAGGCAGGGGCCCTTTCCCCAGCCACTCGAGCCGTGGTCGCTTCCAGACACAGGTCACAGCAGCACTTGCAGTGTAGGTCCTACCTGTTGAAGGTCAGGTAGCCAGTGAGTGAACAGATAGAAAATGGTGGTCACGGCACGGTGGTGCGTACCCGTCACCGCCTGCGTACATCACCATTGGCTCCTGGAATGCTTAGGCCCCAATGATAACCAATGATGTGTTGCACGGCGGTCGTCGACCACCTCTCGCAACGGCACACAACGTCAGCGGAATGACCTAATTTCCACTTGTCCCTCCTCACAGGTCAGGCGGCCACCATTTCAGGGGGGCACAGGCCATTGCTCCTAACTGCGTCACAGCAGACATAGGCACATCAACGGACCTACACGTTCACATTAAGTTTCTGTAAAAAAATGCAAGGCATATTAATCTGAGTATATGTTTGAATATGACCATCTGCTCACCATTTTTCACCCTAGAGTTCAAGCGCTGAAGATGAAATAAGAGATGGAGACATACCCTCATGTACAGACCGTAGACCTGGCAACAACGGAGGACAGGCACATTATCCTAACCTACAGACTTGATAGGGCCACAATCCAAGAGCTGTGTGCCCAGTTGGAGCCATACCTGATTTCAGCTATCCGCCACCCCACAGGTATCCCCACTCTAGTGCAGGTCCTGTCAGTGCTCCATTTCTTGGCAACTGGTTCCTTTTAAGTGACAGTGGCCATGGCATCAGGGATGTCACAGCCTATGTTCTCAAACGTGCTGACCAGAGTGTTGTCTGCCCTGATGAAACACATGTGCAGCTACTTCATATTCCCCCAGGTGGAGGATTTGGCCACAGTGAAGGCTGACTTCTATGCAGTGGGACATATCCCCAACATCATTGGTGCTATTGATGGTACACATATTGAATTTGTCCCCCCCGGAGAAATGAACAGGTGTTCAGTAATCGAAAGAACTTTCACTCTCTGAATGTGCAGATAGTGTGCCTGAAGGACCAGTACATCTCCCATGTCAATGCAAAGTATCCTGGCTCTGTACATGATGCCTTTATCTTGAGCAATAGCAGCATCCCATATCTGATGTCTCAACTCCAGAGGCACAGGGTGTGGCTAATAGGTGAGCCCATGGTCCCCACCCAGTGTCTGTTGGTATATGGGTGTGGGGTTGGCCCTAAAGGTGAGTGTCTGGCTAATAGGTATACATTTATATTTACAGGTGACTCTGGTTACCCCAACCTCTCATGGCGACTGACCCCAGTGAGGAATGCCAGGACAAGGGCAGACAAACTTTACAATAAGGCACATGGGTGAACAAGGAGGATCATTGAGCACACCTTTGGCCTCGTGAAGGCCAAGATTCCGGTGTCTTCATCTGACAGGTTGATCCCTGTGCTACTCAGCCCAGAAGGTCTGCCAGATCATTGTTGCATGTTGCACAACCTGGCCTTGAGACGCCAGGTGCCTTTTCTGCAGGAGGATGAGGCTGGAGATGGTTGTGTGGAAGCGGTGGAGCCTGTGGACAGTGATGAAGAGGCGGCAGAGGAAGAGGATGTGTACAACAGAACTACTATAATTCAACAGTACTTACAGTGACACACAGGTAAGACACTGCAACCTCACCTTCCATTGCAGTTTGTGTTGGACATTGTACATGGCAGCCTGATTATCCAAAATCTATGGCCACTTACTGTACCCTTTGGCATCTCTATTTTCACATATCAGTGCCCCACTCTGGCTCCTGGTGTGTTTAATGCTACCCACTACAGGTCATACCTATGTATATATAACTGTACATTTGAATTGCAACGTTTACATCTTATTAAACTAATACATTTTCCAATCAATTTACAGACTCCATACTTGTATTAGTTCCAAGGGTGTTTATTTCTGTGATAATAAGTGCAGGGGGTATTGCAATGGGCTGGGTTGATGATGGAGGAATGTCCAGGATAGAGTCCAGTCTACTGGTATCACAGAGGCATTGTCCAAGGGGGCATAGGGAGTGGGGCAATGGCAGTTCAAGGTGGACAGGGTGACATAGTGGGACATAAGGGTGACATTCAGGGGAGTCTTATTTCCTGGCCGGGGTCTTGGCAATGTTCTCTGGCTTCTGCCTGGATCGCAGGGACCTTTTGCAGGGTGGTTCTCCTTCTGCAGGGGGAGGGGTGCTGGTGGCCTGTTGTTCCTGAGGCAGGGCCTCCTGCCCACTAGCGTCAGCGGAGGTGGAGGGCTGTTCGTCAGTGTGGCTAGTGTCAGGGGCCCGTTGGTGTGCCACTGTCTCCCTCGTGGTGTTGGCCATGTCTGCCAGCACCCCTGCAATGTAATGTAAAAAATGTAAATTTGTACTTATAAAGCGCACTCCGACCCTAAGGTATCGAGGCGCTGAACACATACCGCTGTGGAACCCCTCCTGGCTTTACCCTGTGAGGTGCCCACTCCTGGGCAACCCCCAAGGTGAAGCCAAGCATCCCAGCACTGTTGTCGAGATTAAGCAAGCTATTGCCCAGAGTTGCAGAGTGAGACCCATGAATTGAATTAGGCACCGAGGCGAGAAATATCCTGTCCAGGGAAATTGAGCCCAACAACCGCAGAGGCAGGAATTTAACCCTGGTCCCGGGCCGTTCTCTGCAGCAGGGTCTGCCTCTCTAACCATTGTGCCACACTTCTCCACTGCAATGGTGACCATGGTGGTGTGGATGTCCCTCAGGTCCTTCCTGATCCCCAGGTACTGTCCCTCCTGCAGCCGCTGGGTCTCCTGTAACTTGGCCAGTATCTGGCCCAGGGCCTCCTGGGAATGGTGGTGTTCTCCCAGGATGTTGGTGAGTGCCTCGTGGAGAGTCGGTTCCCTTGGCCTGTCCTCCCCCTGTCGCACAGCAGTCCTCCCAGCTTCCCTATTGTCCTGTGCCTCTGTCCCCTGAACCGTGTGCCCACTGCCACTGACCCCAGGTCCCTGATCGTCCTTTGTTTGTGGGGTTGCCCGGGGTCCCTGTAGTGGTGGACACACTGCTGAATGACGTGGCCTGGGGACAGAGGTATGGGCCCACTGGGTGGGTGCTGTGGTGGTGTTTCCTGAGGGGGGAGGTTCTGTGGTGGTTTGGGACTGTGCTTGGGTCACTGACTGTCCAGAGGTCCCTGATGGGCCAGGTTGGTCATCCTGATCCAGGCATGCAGAGATGCTGTCATCACTGTGGGCCTCTTCTGTGGGGACTGGATTTTGCTGGCACCTCCTCTCCAGTTACTTTGTGAGGGGGTCCTGTGGGGATTTAAATGCAGTGTTATTGTTTCTGCATGTGACATCTTATGCATGGGTATGTTCCCCTCTATGGTTGTTGTTACCAAGGCAGCTTTGGCTTGTGTGACTTGTGATTTGGTTGGCTAAATGATTGTTACTAGTGTGCATGCTGTGGTGATGGGGGTCCATGCAGGTCTCTGATGGGGGTCCATGCATTGGTGTTGCATGCAGAAATGGGTATTGGGATGGGTGGGTTGTGATGGTGGGGTATATGTGAAGGTGTGGAGTGATGGGGTGTGAGGGTAGGGGTAGGACTTTGTGATGGCATGCAGCTGGGGGGGAGTAGTAAAGATTTGACTTACCAGAGTCCATTCCTCCTGTTACTCCTGCCAGTCCCCCAGGATGCATGATCGCCAAGACTTGCTCCTCCCATGTTGTTAGTTGTGGGGGTCCACCGCCAGTCTTCTGTACAACTACCTGGTGTCTTGCGACCACGTAATGCACCTCCCACCATAGGTCGTTCCACCTCTTCCTGATGTCATCCCTTGTTCTGGGGTGCTGTCCCATGGCGTTGACCCTTGCCACGACTATCCGCCATAGCTCCATCTTCCTAGCAATGGAAGGCTGCTGCACCTGTGATCCAAATAGCTGTGGCTCTACCTGGAGGATTTCCTCCACCATGACCCTTAGCTCCTTCTCAGAGAACCTGGGGTGTCTTTGTGGTGCCATGGGTGTGTTGTGAGTGGTGTTTGTGAGGATGTGTGGGGTGATGTGTTGGGTTGCGTGCTGTGAGGTGCTTGGATTGTGTATGGGCGATGGTGTTCTGTGGCTCTGATTCTGTGGGTCCTCCTGGAGTGTCTCTCCCTCAGTTGTCAATTTTCTTGAGTTGTAAGGGGTTGTGAGTAATGTGTGTGTATGTTTTATAGTGGTGTGGGTGTGTGGGTATATTGTGTGTATGTGTGTCAGGTGTGTGTAGTTTGAATTGTCCAATGTGGTGTTGTTTTGTTAGTGTGTGTGTATTTTGAGCGCGGCGGTATGTACCGCCAATGGTTTACCGCGGTTGAATGTCTGCCACGGTGATTCGTGGGTCATAATGCTGTGGACGTATTTCTGTTGGCATAACAGTGTGGGTTTTGGTACTGCCATTTTCTCACTGACCTCTGGGCTGGCAGACCGCCGCAGTATGTTGGTGGCAGTCATCATGGCGGTATGTGGCACTTACCGCCAATGTCATAATGAGGGCCTAACTCCCAATGCTTTCTTCCGGAACAGCTAACCCTGCTACCGTGTGAATATATTTTGGACCTTTTCACTACAAGGGCATGTTTACACTTGTCCTACTCTTACATATCATGCGACTCACCTTATGTGCACTTACCACTAACTTAGGGGTGACATAAATGTTTAAAAGTAGGGTTTAGACGTGCAAAAGTGATAATTTTGACAGGTTGAATTTGCAGTTTAAACCTGGCCAGCCAGGTTCCTGGTGACAGGCCTGCAGTCATGTTGTGCACTATCCCTTTAGTGGTGGTACAGTATGTGCTGGAGTTCATTAGTAACATTTAACTTATAGGCCCTGGGTACATATATGTGGGACTTATAGGCAAGTTAGATTTGCCAATTAGGTGTATACCAGTTTAACATGTTTTTACGGGTGAGAGCACATACACTAGACACTAGACAGCAGTGTCAAACAGTGTTAGTAATAAAAATGGCAACTGCATCTAGTAAAAATAGGAGGTGAACATGCAACAAGGGGAATTTCCCTACACTCACAGGGAAAGAACTGCCCACCTCTGCAGTCCTAAATCTGAAGAAATATCTTTTCATGCAGCATGGGGCATTCAGTCCGCTAAACATAACCCCAACAATGCTGCACAGCATCAGAATGATTGAAATAGTGGCAAGGGTGTACATCCACTGCATTTCAAAGTACAACAGATCCAAAAACACAATACTGATTTACAATTTATAACTATTTTCTGTGTATTCAACAGCAACTTAATTTCAAATTTCACATTTGCAAACAACTCTGATCTCATCACTCTGCCAAACATAAAACCAAATCCCCACAAATCAGATTTGAGAAGTACCTTTCTAGCCATGTTACTTTCCCAATTGGATGGTGTGAATGCCCTACAGGTGATTAGTACAGACATCCATATGACCGTTTTCATCATTAAATGAATTATGTGTGAACTTGCTGCTAATTGAGAGTATGTCAAAACTGCTCACATTTCTTCTTAATTCTCAAGAACAAGTTCATACAATGTGCACTATGGAGGAAAGATAGACATTCATCATAATTAGACTAATTATGAAAAAGTTTACAAAGCACCATGGTAGTGGACCATGTTATGTATTCAGCAAATATAGATATTTGTATCAAAACACTGTTTTTCAGCATAAGAATGTACATTTGAAATTAGTTATGCTCTATCTGCTCCACAATACGTCTTGTAAGAAAATGCCCTTTTGTGTGGTCACCCACTTTTTATTAGATTTTTTTTGTTTTTTGCTTATGTGTGGTTTCTGAACACTGAGGTGCTGCTGTTCTGCACCAGCCTATGTGCTCTAAACACTAAAAAAATGTAGAAATGGATACTCCCTGACTGACATATTTAACCTACCAATACATTCCAAGAATATGGTACTCTAGGTACCGCAGGCTTATAAGTTAAATATCACTAGTGGACTACAGCACATATTTCACCTTCACAAAAGTGACAATGCAAATCATGTCTCTTGGCCTGCCCCTGCAGCCTTGGTCAGAGGTTTTCAAACTATCAATTACATTTTAAAAAATAAACTTTTTTGCGAGGCCTAAACCTTCCTTTTTAATGCATATGTCACCCCTAAAGTGGCCTTACCTGCCCTAATGCAGGGTGCATAGCATTTCTATGTAGAACATATGTATTCAATGTGTGAACATTTCCATGCAGTGAAAAATGCACAAAAACCATTTTACACAGTAGCAAGGTTTGCTGTGCTATCATAAACACTAGGTTCCTTTATTGCACACAGTAAAGCTACATTTAGATTGCCAATATTAAGAAAAATACCTCAATGCACTCTTTTGTATAGTTAAACAAAGTTCAACTTAATGCCAAAGTTGAATTTTGACTAACTAACTACTTTAGGAATAGTAACTTTAAAAAGTCACTATTTTACTGCCTAAAACCTCTAGAAGCTTGTTCAGAGTTAATCCTTAAATGTCAGCTGGCAGCCTGCATGCAAGGAGGTGAGAATGGCTCCCAGAAAAGGAAACAAAAGGGCTTTGAGTGGGAGGAAGTATGACCTTCTCTTGACAGGATGGCCTGGGGGATGTGCTCACCAACTGTAGACACATCAAAAGGCATCACATATCACAGGCAGCTCTAACTCAAACCTAGGCATGGCTTTTCCATTGTCCAGAGACTCAGTATGGCACCAATCCCAGTAGCTTTGCAAGAGATTCTAACTTCCCTGGAGACACCCCCGGGGTGTTCCCAAAGCTCTTCCAAAGAGATGAAAGGTTCTGCCATGTTGGGTTTGCGGCGGAACAGTGAATTTTGGGGTAGTTCAAGGCCATTCTCCAAGTAATTATGTGACAGTGGGTAGGTTAGCCAAATGGAACTTTTTCCCTATTGGTCAAGAAGTGTCCCCCAACTGTGAGGCTAGTGTAAGGCATAAATTTGCCATCCCTGGGTACTTTCTTCAGGATACATCTAGACCTGTGGAAGACCGAAGGACTGCACCTGTTGTTGAACCTGTTCAAGGAGACCCTAAATACTCGACCTGCTCCCACTTATACCCAGAAAAAAGAAGGGGACTCCAAGGGTCAGCCTGCTGGTGGCTTCTGGGACAGTGAGTTCTAACCCCTAAGTGATGCCCACAGGGTCCAAACTGAATCCCTAATGTTCACCTGGCAGCCTGATGCACCATAAATTGCTCCTGGAAAGGAAACAAAAGGACTTTGGGTGGGAGGAGGTGTGGCCATCTCTTGACAGGATGACCTGCAGGATATTCCCACCCACTGTAGAACCTTCAAAGGGGCCTCCCCTGTCACAGGCAGCTCTAACTCACACCTAGGAATGGCCTTTCCATTATCCAGATAGTCAGGATGTCACCAATCCTAGTAGTGGGAAAATCTGGTTTGTAAGAAAGATTCTAATTTCCGTAGAAACACACCACAAGTGTTTCCAAAGTTCTTCCCAGGAGAAGAAAGGTTCTACTATGTTGAGGATTGGCAGAACAGAACATAATGGGGTAGCTTAAGGCCATCCTCAATGAAATGATGTCATAGTGGGTCAGGTAGCCAAGGGATCTTTTTTCCCTGTTGGTCAAGAAGTTTCCCCAAATGCCAAGCTTTTGCCAGGCATAAACGTGATGCCACTGGATACTTTCTTCATAATACATCTGGACCTGTGGAAGGCAGAAGAAGGACTGCACTTGTTGTTGAGCATGTACAGAGAGACCCTAAGGGCTCAACCTGCTCCCAGTTATACCCAGAAAAAAGAAGTGGACTCTGAGAATCATTTGGCTGACTTCCTGCTAAGCTACAGAGCCCTGTAAACATTTATAAGCATACTTTTTTTATGAGTCCAGAAGACTAGTTTCAACTCTTGATTTACCTTTGCTGGTGTCTTCTGTAAGAGTTTATTCCAGCCCACAAGTTGTGCCCCCATGGACCAGATTTAATCCTTAATTGTTACCTGGCACCCTGTTGCCCTATGCAGGAGAAGTAAATGGCTCCTAGGAAAGGGAATAAAAGGGCTTTGGGTGGGAGGAGGTGTGACCTTCTCTTGAAAGGATGGTCTAGGGGTTGTGCACATCTGTGGAATCTTCAGAGGGGGATCCCATGTCCCAGGCAGCTTAAGCTGTCACATAGGCATGGCCTTTTCATTGTCTAGATATTCAGGATGGAAACAATCCCAGTGGAGGGAAACTCTGGTTTTTAAGAGAGATTCTAATTCTCCTCAAGGCACTCCATGGTGTTTCCAAAGCTCTTCCCAGGAGAAGAAAGGTTTTACCATGTTGCATTTTGGCAAAACAGTGCATTATGTGGTAATGTAAGGCCATCCTCCAAGAAATTATGTCATAGTGGGTAGGGTAGCATAAAGAACTTTTTCCCCTATCGGTCCAGAAGTCTCCCCCAACTGCTAAACCAGTGCCAGGCATAAACGTGGCACCCCTGGATATTTCTTTCAGAATACATCTGGACCTGTAGAAGACAGAAGAAGCACTGCACCTATTGTTGAACCTGTACAGGGAGACCTTAAGGGTTTGACCTTCCCCCACTTATACCCAGGAAAAAGAAGTGGACTCTGAGGGTCTGTTGGGTGACCTCTTATTAAGCTACAGGGCCCTGAAAGCTTTAGGAAACCAAATTTTTCTATGGGTCCAGCAGACTAATTTCAACTGTATTTGCCCTGAAGCTGGCTTCTGGGAGAATGAGTTATAAGCCTCAAGTGGTGCCCAAATGGTCCTTGACTCTCGACTGGTGTTAGAGGTTACTCCTCTGACCCTTCAACTGGCAAAACTGGGTACTTAGAATCTATTTCAGAATTTTTCCTCCAGAGAACTAGTGGAGCCTGGTACTGATACAGAAACTGAAGCCACCAACTTTGAATCTCTGGTCAAATTCAATTTGTCAGTTTCTCCTGCTGAAAGGATTTTAACTAAATGTTTTGAACGTAGAGGGGCTTCACCAACATCAACGTAGAAAAGCACTCAACCGCCGATAAGACCTTTGTCAGCACAAAGTCTGGACTTTCCCTCTCGGAGTGTTCCCCCTTTTGACATTCACAAGGATGTAGTCCATGGAGGTAGTCCGCAACATTTTCTGCTTCCCCACTTGTGAAGAAATACCCTTTTTTGCAGTTTAAACCCCAACCTGCACTTATATGTTTGATTGGTTTACACCCAATTGGCATTAATTAACCTATCTATAACTCCTTATTTTATGGTACTATTTGTACCCAGGGCCTGTATGTTAAATGTTATCCATGGACTGAAGCACTGATTGTGCCATCATAAGAGTAACAAGGTGAAACATGACTCCCAGACTGCCATTGCAGGCTGATAGCACAGCTTTAAAACTGCTAACTCGACTTTGCCACTTCAGCCTGTAGCAAAGCCCAAAGCCTTCCTTTTTAATATTTAGAAGTCACTCCTAATGTAGGTGCAAATTGTTCCAAAGTCAGGGTGCATTAGATTAAAAAGGATATGTGTTTTGAAGCCTTTATGCATCCTGACAGCAAAAACCCTGCATTGTTGTTTTTTGTATTTTTTTGTAGTAAGGCTAGTAGGCTTGTTGGTTAGTATGAAGTTGCACACTGACAACTCAGCAGCGCTAGCTTCCAGATGGGACTATTACATCTGATACGTCAAGGTATCAAAAGAATCATTGCATTAAATCTGACTGTTGTTCAAGTCAAATTTAATGTAACTATTTTACAAATGGCATCTTTAGAAAGAAGCCACTGTGTTGCCTATGGCTTCCAGAAGCCATTTTTGTTGAAAACAGTTGTCCTCAAGACAACCTTTGCCCTCCTGGAGAGAGGTAACAATGATTCTCAGGAAGAGGATAAAAGGACATGCAGAGGGAAGAGGTACGACCTCCTCCTGGCAGGATGGCCAGAGTGGGTATGAGCCCAAACGGTGAGCTTCAAAGTGAGAGCCACCTTTGAAAGGCCAATACTTGTCACACTTCAAAGGGGGTGTTCATTTGTTTGTGCAGGTTGGCTGGCATCTCAGACAGAAAGGGAAAACCTGTTGTTAAACAAGTATTTGAAGGGGAGTGTAGCCCCCAGGTAGCCAGACCTATCGGTTGGGCAAGAAGCTCTGCTCACTAAGAGAAGTGACCATCTTGAGAGTAGGCAGATTAGGATCTTCTGGGATAGGCTATCCTTCTCAGGAAGTAGTCATCAGGCATGAAGGGGGCCTAGTAGTCCATTGGCTAGTTAGTCCTCGCCACCCGCAGCTCACTGTGGGCATAAAAGTTTCACCCCTGGAACCATGACCTTAGTTTACTGCTAGACTGCAAAGAAGATAGAATAATGACTGTCCTGCTGTTCCCTTGATCCAGTAGAGAGACTGACTGTAAGAGAGGGCTCTGCCTGCTCTCCTGGGCCAGGAAGAAATAAGTAACACCAGGAGTTAGTTAGTATTTCTAATTAGTGTCAGGGCCACAATAGCTAGGAAGTCTGCCTTCTGGAGAGCCCATTATTCAGGAATGCCTGACCGCTGCTCGTCACCAAATTCCAGCCTGGGAGACAGAGTCCTGACCCTCATGAGCTACCCTTCTGAAGGTCATCAGGGTACCTTCTGGTTGCCTTTCAAGGAAGTTATCACCAGTTAAAGGAAACTGTTGAGTTTTCTGTTACCAAATCAAATCAAATCAAATCATAAACATTTATAAAGCGCGCTACTCACCCGTGGGGGTCTCAAGGCGCTAGGGGGATGGGGTTACTGCTGCTCGAAGAGCCAGGTCTTGAGTTGCCTCCGGAATGCAGAGTGGTCCTGGGTGGTCCTGAGGTTGGTGGGGAGGGAATTCCATGTCTTGGCCGCCAGGTAGGAGAAGGACCTCCCACCTGCCGTGGTGCGGCGGATGCGAGGGATGGCGGCGAGAGCGAAGTTGACGATGGGTGTGTAGAAACTGAGGCGGCGGTTGAGGTATGCGGGTCCCTTGTTGTGGAGGGCTTTGTGTGCGTGGGTGAGGAGTCGGAAGGTGATCCTTTTGTTGACGGGAAGCCAGTGCAGGTGTCTCAGGTGGGCGGAGATGTGGCTGTTGCGGGGTATGTTGAGGATGAGGCGGGCGGAGGCGTTTTGAATTCGCTGCAGACATTTCTGGAGTTTAGCAGTGGTTCCTGCATATAGGGTGTTGCCGTAGTCCAGGCGGCTCATGATAAGGGCGTGGGTCACGGTCTTTCTGGTGTCGGCGGGCATCCAACGGAAGATCTTTCAGAGCATGCGGAGGGTGAGGAAGCAGGAGGATGATACGGCGTTGACTTGTTTGGTCATGGTGAGAAGTGGGTCCAGGATGAAACGGAGGTTGCATGCTTGGTCTGAGGGGGTTGGTGCGGTGCCACGGGCCGTGGGCCACCAGGAGTCGTCCCAGGCGGTCGGGGTGTTTCCGAGGATGAGGACTTCCGTTTTGTCTGAGTTCAGTTTCAGATGGCTGAGTTTCATCCAATCTGCGACGTCTTTCATTCCATCTTGCAGGTTGGTCTTGGCGCTGGTGGGGTCCTTGGTGAGGGAAAGTATCAGCTGAGTGTCGTCGGCGTAGGAGGTGATGATGATGCTGTGTTTGCGTACGATGTCGGCGAGGGGGCTCATGTAGACATTGAAGAGAGTCGGGCTGAGCGAGGAGCCTTGTGGGACGCCGCAGATGATCTCGGTGGGGTCTGAGCGGAAAGGTGGGAGGTAGACTCTTTGGGAGCGGTTGGAGAGGAAGGAGGTGATCCAATCCAGGGCCTGTCCTTGGATCCCGGTGGAGCGGAGGCGGGTTATTAGGGTGCGGTGGCAGACGGTGTCGAAGGCAGCCGAGAGGTCGAGGAGGATGAGGGCGACTGTTTCTCCATTGTCCATCAGGGTTCTGATGTCGTCTGTGACTGAGATGAGGGCGTTTTCTGTGCTGTGATTGGCTCGGAATCCGGACTGAGAGGGGTCGAGTAGGTTGTTGTCTTCAAGGAAGTTGGTAAGTAGCTTGTTGACGGTCTTCTCTATGACTTTGGCAGGGAAGGGGAAGAGCGAGATGGGGCGGAAGTTCTTCAGGTCGCTTGGGTCCGCCGTAGGTTTCTTCAGTAGGGCGTTGACTTCAGCGTGTTTCCAGCTCTCGGGGAAGGTGGCAGACGAAAATGAGCTGTTGATGGTGGTCTGGAGATGCGGGGCGATGATGTTGTCTGCTTTGTTGAAGATGAAGTGTGGGCAGGGGTCCGAGGGGGCACCGGAGTGGATGGAGTTCATGGTGGCTTTGGTCTCTTCCGTGTTGATGTGAGTCGAGGCGTTCAGGGTGATGGCTGGGGTTGTAGGTTCTGTGGTGGTTGGCTGGGTTTGGTGTCCGAAGCTGTCGTGTAGGTCGGTGATCTTACGATGGAAGAAGGTGGCGAGGGAGTTGCAGAGGTCTTGTGAGGGTGTGATGGCGTTGGCGTTGGCGTTAGGGTTGGAGAGCTCTTTGACGATGTTGAAGAGTTCTCTGCTGTTGTGACTGTTTTTGTCCAGTCTGTCTGTGAAGGAATTTCTTTTGGCGGCGCGGATCAGTTGGTGGTGTTCGCGGGTAGCGTTCTTGAGGGCAGTCATGTTATCTGCGGTGTGGTCCTTGCGCCAGGCTTTCTCGAGGGTGCGGCAGTTTTTTTTTTATTCCTTGAGGGTATTAGTGAACCAGAGAGGTTTTTTGGTGTTGGTCTGTCTTCGGAGGCGTCTGAGGGGAGCGAGGTTGTCTGCCCAGTTGGTGATCCAATGCGTGAGGCTGAGGGCTGCGTTGTTGGGGTCGGTGGAGAAGGTGGGTTGGTTGTCGCTGAGAGTGGAGAGAAGCTGTTCCGCGGGGATTTTGTTCCACTGTCGGCGTGGGATGGGTTGTGTGCGGAGGTGGCGAGTCTCGCGTCGGAAGGTGAATTGGACACATCTGTGGTCGGTCCAGTGTATCGCGGAGGAGTGACTGAAGGATACGTGGTTGCTGGCGGAGAAGATGGGGTCGAGCGTGTGTCCGGCGATGTGGGTGGGGGTGTTCACCAGTTGCTTGAGACCGAGGTTGGCGAGGTTGTCAAGCAGGGCGGTGGTGTTGAGGTCACCAAGGAGGATGTAGTCCGGCGAGGCAAGGGCGTGAGGGGAGATGAAGTCAGTGATAGAGTCGCTGAAGAGGGCGCGTGGTCCAGGGGGTCGGTAGATGAGAGTTCCTCTGAGGGTGGTCCTGGGGTCGGTGTGGATCTGGAAGTGCAGGTGTTCGGCGGTGAGGGGGGTGTCTTCGGTGGAGGTGGTGACGTTGATGGAGTCCTTGAAGACGATGGCGATTCCTCCCCCTACTTGGTTGGTGCGGTCTCTCCTGGAAATCTTGTAGCCGTCGGGGATGGCTATGGCGATGTTGGGGGCCGAGGAGGCGTTCTTCCAGGTCTCAGTGATGAAGGCGACGTCCGGTGCGGTGGAGTCCAGGAGGTCCCAAAGTTCAACGGCGTTTTTGTGGACGGAGCATGCATTGATCAGGATGCATTTGAGGTGGTTGTTGGCGCGTGGGCTGGTGGGCGTGGTGGTTTCGTGGTGGAAGGTGAGTTTGCAGGTGTGACATACGAAGGGTCCGTGGGTACGTTTCTGGTTGGCTTGGAAGCAGGTGCTGGAGCGCCCCGGGTTGAGGGCGTGGAGGGTGATGGGGTCGTAGCGGTGCTGCGGGGTTAGGGAGTGCTGGGGGCCAGGGGTCGTGGCCCTGGGCGCGGTCCAGTCGCGGACGGGCGCAGATGGGCTTGCCTTTGGCGCGCCAGCGGCGCGGCCGCAGAGCGGCCGCCATAAGAGAGAAGAGGAGGGGAGGAGGGGTCAGCTCTGGGCGGGGGGCGGGGGCGGGAGTGGGGCGATGAATGGGAGCAGGGGGGGCGGGGGCGAGCAGGAGATGGTGGCGGGAAAGCGGAGGGTGGGGGGGTCAGGTAGAGGGGAGGGGAGAAAAGATAGGGGAGGGGGGTTACAGAGGTGGAGGGGAGTAGGGAAGAAAGATAGGAAGATAGGGGAGGGGGGTTACAGAGGTGGAGGGGAGTAGGGAAGAAAGATAGGAAGATAGGGGAGGGGGCGTTACAGAGGTAGAGGGGAGTAAGGAAGGACAGAGAGAAGAGTCAGGAGCAGAAGAACAGAAGAGAGAAGAGCCAAGAAGAAGGTAAAGAAGAAGAGGAGCGAGGAGTCAGGAGCAGAAGAACAGAAGAGAGAAGAGCCAAGAAGAAGGTAAAGAAGAAGAGGAGCGAGGAGTCAGGAGCAGAAGAACAGAAGAGAGAAGAGCCAAGAAGAAAGCTAAAGAAGAAGAGGAGCGAGGAGTCAGGAGCAGAAGAACAGAAGAGAGAAGAGCCAAGAAGAAAGGTAAAGAAGAAGAGGAGCGAGGAGTCAGGAGCAGAAGAACAGAAGAGAGAAGAGCCAAGAAGAAAGGTAAAGAAGAAGAGGAGCGAGGAGTCAGGAGCAGAAGAACAGAAGAGAGAAGAGCCAAGAAGAAAGAAAGGTAAAGAAGAAGAGGAGCGAGGAGTACAGAACAGAAGAACAGAGGAGAGAAGAGCCAAGAAGAAGGGTAAAGAAGAGGAGGAGAGAAGAGTCAAGGAAGAGGAGTCAGGCAGAAGAGGAGAGACCTGAGAAGCAGAGGATACGAAGAACACAGAAGAAGGACCAAAGAAGAAGAGAGAACACGCAGGACGGGGTGCAGGGAAGAAAGAAGAACACAGATGAAGAACACAGATGAAGAAAGAAGAAAGCACACGCAGGCCGCGGTGCAGAAGAGAAGGAAGAAACACAGATGAAGTACACAGAAGAAGAACACAGATGAAGTACACAGAAGAAGAACACAGATGAAGAATACAGATGAAGAACTCAGAAGAAGGACAAAGAAGAAGAGAGAACACGCAGGACGGGGTGCAGGGAAGAAAGAAGAACACAGATGAAGAACACAGATGAAGAAAGAAGAAAGAACATGCAGGACGGGGTGCAGGGAAGAAAGAAGAACACAGATGAAGAATACAGATGAAGAACACAGAAGAAGATCAAAGATGAAGAAAGAAGCAGGAAGAGAACGCAGTGAGGAAGAGGAGCGGGGCCGAGGAAGAGCAGAACACGCAGCAAGAGGGCTGCAGAAGAGGAGCAGAGAGCGAAGGGAAGAAGGATGGCGGAGGAGCGCAGAGAGGTAGGAGGGGAGAGCGGAAGGCAGAAGACAGAGGCACAGGAGAAGAGGTGAGTAGCGCGGGGAAGGGCGAGGGGCTGGGCGGGGGGAGTACTTACTGTATTTTCGCAGGACTTGCTTGGAGGTTTCAGGGGCCTGGGCTGGTGGAGCTGCAGCGGCAGGGGGAGCGACCTACCCTTGGGTCAAGGGTCGCTAACTCTGTCGCGCAGCGGCCACCATAAGAGGGAGGAGGAGGGGTCAGCTGGGGGCGGGGGTGGGAGTGGGGCGACGAATGGGAGCAGGGGGGGCGGGGGCGAGCAGGAGGTGGCAGCGGGAAAGCGGAGGGTGGGGGGGTCAGGTAGAGGGGAGGGGAGAAAAGATAGGGGAGGGGGGTTACAGAGGTGGAGGGGAGTAGGGAAGAAAGATAGGAAGATAGGGGAGGGGGGTTACAGAGGTGGAGGGGAGTAGGGAAGAAAGATAGGAAGATAGGGGAGGGAGTGTTACAGAGGTAGAGGGGAGTAAGGAAGGACAGAGAGAAGAGTCAGGAGCAGAAGAACAGAAGAGAGAAGAGCCAAGAAGAAGGTAAAGAAGAAGAGGAGCGAGGAGTCAGGAGCAGAAGAACAGAAGAGAGAAGAGCCAAGAAGAAAGGTAAAGAAGAAGAGGAGCGAGGAGTCAGGAGCAGAAGAACAGAAGAGAGAAGAGCCAAGAAGAAAGGTAAAGAAGAAGAGGAGCGAGGAGTCAGGAGCAGAAGAGAGAAGAGCCAAGAAGAAAGGTAAAGAAGAAGAGGAGCGAGGAGTCAGGAGCAGAAGAACAGAAGAGAGAAGAGCCAAGAAGAAAGAAAGGTAAAGAAGAAGAGGAGCGAGGAGTACAGAACAGAAGAACAGAGGAGAGAAGAGCCAAGAAGAAGGGTAAAGAAGAGGAGGAGAGAAGAGTCAAGGAAGAGGAGTCAAGCAGAAGAGGAGAGACCTGAGAAGGAGAGGATACAAAGAACATAGATGAAGAACACAGAAGAAGGACCAAAGAAGAAGAGAGAACATGCAGGACGGGGTGCAGGGAAGAAAGAAGAACACAGATGAAGAACACAGATGAAGAAAGAAGAAAGCACACGCAGGTCGCGGTGCAGAAGAGAAGGAAGAAACACAGATGAAGTACACAGAAGAAGAACACAGATGAAGTACACAGAAGAAGAACACAGATGAAGAATACAGATGAAGAACACAGAAGAAGGACAAAGAAGAAGAGAGAACACGCAGGACGGGGTGCCGGGAAGAAAGAAGAACACAGATGAAGAACACAGATGAAGAAAGAAGAAAGAACATGCAGGACGGGGTGTAGGGAAGAAAGACGAACACAGATGAAGAATACAGATGAGGAACACATAAGAAGACCAAAGATGAAGAAAGAAGCAGGAAGAGAACGCAGTGAGGAAGAGGAGCGGGGCCGAGGAAGAGCAGAACACGCAGCAAGAGGGCTGCAGAAGAGGAGCAGAGAGCGAAGGGAAGAAGGACGGCGGAGGAGCGGAGAGAGGTAGGAGGGGACAGCGGAAGGCAGAAGACAGAGGCACAGGAGAAGAGATGAGTAGCGCGGGGCAGGGCGAGGGGCTGGGCGGGGGGAGTACTTACTGTATTTTCGCAGGACTTGCTTGGAGGTTTCAGGGGCCTGGGCTGGTGGAGCTGCAGCGGCAGGGGGAGCGACCTACCCTTGGGTCAAGGGTCGCTAACTCTGTCGCGCAGCGGCCGCCATAAGAGGGAGGATGGGAGGAGGAGGGGTCAGCTGGGGGCGGGAGTGGGGCGACGAATGGGAGCAGGGGGGCGGGGGCGAGCAGGAGGTGGCGACGGGAAAGCGGAGGGTGGGGGGGGTCAGGTAGAGGGGAGGGGAGGGGGGTTACAGAGGTGGAGGGGAGTAGGGAAGAAAGATAGGAAGATAGGGGAGGGGGGTTACAGAGGTGGAGGGGAGTAGGGAAGAAATATAGGAAGATAGGGGAGGGGGGTTACAGAGGTGGAGGGGAGTAAGGAAGGACAGAGAAAAGAGTCAGGAGCAGAAGAGAGAAGAGCCAAGAAGAAGGTAAAGAAGAAGAGGAGCGAGGAGTCAGGAGCAGAAGAACAGAAGAGAGAAGAGCCAAGAAGAAAGGTAAAGAAGAAGAGGAGCGAGGAGTCAGGAGCAGAAGAACAGAAGAGAGAAGAGCCAAGAAGAAAGAAAGGTAAAGAAGAAGAGGAGCGAGGAGTCAGGAACAGAAGAACAGAGGAGAGAAGAGCCAAGAAGAAGGGTAAAGAAGAGGAGGAGAGAAGAGTCAAGGAAGAGGAGTCAGGCAGAAGAGGAGAGACCTGAGAAGCAGAGGATACGAAGAACACAGAAGAAGGACCAAAGAAGAAGAGAGAACACGGAGGACGGGGTGCAAGGAAGAAAGAAGAACACAGATGAAGAACACAGATGAAGAAAGAAGAAAGCACACGCAGGTCGCGGTGCAGAAGAGAAGGAAGAAACACAGATGAAGTACACAGAAGAAGAACACAGATGAAGTACACAGAAGAAGAACACAGATGAAGAATACAGATGAAGAACACAGAAGAAGGACAAAGAAGAAGAGAGAACACGCAGGACGGGGTGCAGGGAAGAAAGAAGAACACAGATGAAGAAAGAAGAAAGAACATGCAGGACGGGGTGCAGGGAAGAAAGAAGAACACAGATGAAGAATACAGATGAAGAACACAGAAGAAGACCAAAGATGAAGAAAGAAGCAGGAAGAGAACGCGGTGAGGAAGAGAAGCGGGGCCGAGGAAGAGCAGAACACGCAGCAAGAGGGCTGCAGAAGAGGAGCAGAGAGCGAAGGGAAGAAGGACGGCGGAGGAGCGGAGAGAGGTAGGAGGGGAGAGCGGAAAGCATAAGACAGAGGCACAGGAGAAGAGGTGAGTAGCACGGGGCAGGGCGAGGGGCTGGGCGGGGGGAGTACTTACTGTATTTTCGCAGGACTTGCTTGGAGGTTTCAGGGGCCTGGGCTGGTGAAGCTGCAGAGGCAGGGGGAGCGACCTACCCTTGGGTCAATGGTCGCTAACTCTGTTGCGCAGCGGCCGCCATAAGAGGGAGGAGGGGTCAGCTGGGGGCGGGAATGGGGCGACGAATGGGAGCGGGGACGGGGGCGAGCAGGAGGTGGCAGTGGGAAAGCGGAGGGTGGGGGGGTCAGGTACAGGGGAGGGGAGAAAAGATAGGGGAGGGGGGTTACAGAGGTGGAGGGGAGTAGGGAAGAAAGATAGGAAGATAGGGGAGGGGGGTTACAGAGGTGGAGGGGAGTAGGGAAGAAAGATAGGAAGATAGGCGAGGGGGGTTACAGAGGTGGAGGGGAGTAAGGAAGGACAGAGAGAAGAGTCAGGAGCAGAAGAACAGAAGAGAGAAGAGCCAAGAAGAAGGTAAAGAAGAAGAGGAGTGAGGAGTCAGGAGCAGAAGAACAGAAGAGAGCAGAGCCAAGAAGAAAGGTAAAGAAGAAGAGGAGCAAGGAGTCAGGAGCAGAAGAACAGAAGAGAGGAGAGCCAAGAAGAAAGGTAAAGAAGAAGAGGAGCGAGGAGTCAGGAGCAGAAGAACAGAAGAGAGAAGAGCCAAGAAGAAAGAAAGGTAAAGAAGAAGAGGAGCGAGGAGTCCAGAACAGAAGAACAGAGGAGAGAAGAGCCAAGAAGAAGGGTAAAGAAGAGGAGGAGAGAAGAGTCAAGGAAGAGGAGTCAGGCAGAAGAGGAGAGACCTGAGAAGCAGAGGATACGAAGAACACAGATGAAGAACACAGAAGAAGGACCAAAGAAGAAGAGAGAACATGCAGGACGGGGTGCAGGGAAGAAAGAAGAACACAGATTAAGAACACAGATGAAGAAAGAAGAAAGCACACGCAGGTCGCGGTGCAGAAGAGAAGGAAGAAACACAGATGAAGTACACAGAAGAAGAACACAGATGAAGTACACAGAAGAAGAACACAGATGAAGAATACAGATGAAGAACACAGAAGAAGGACAAAGAAGAAGAGAGAACACGCAGGACGGGGTGCAGGGAATAAAGAAGAACACAGATGAAGAACACAGATGAAGAAAGAAGAAAGAACATGCAGGACGGGGTGCAGGGAAGAAAGAAGAACACAGATGAAGAATACAGATGAAGAACACAGAAGAACAGACCAGAAGCTAGTTGAGCAGTGGCAGCAGGTCCTGTGCTGGACTTCACCGAGTCGCCGTTAGAGTTCGACCTCTGAAGGAAAATATGCCCTCCAGCTCAAGGACTGAGCAATGGCCAGAGGAAGGACTACTACACCAGCCCAACATCATCCAGTATCTTCAGTATCATTTATCATTCTGTATCCCTCTCATCAGGACCACATCCATTGACTTCAATAGTGGTCCTGCCTAGGGATTCGTAACTGGACTGCAGCCGGTAGCAGTGCCTTGTAACTGTCCCCCTAGGACTGTTTGGTTGGAATTGGCCTGTCCAAAAGTGCCTAGATAGTTGCTTTCAACTTATTTGTTGTGGCTAAGCCTAAAGAGCAATCCTGATCAATTAAAATGATTCATTACATTGAGTGAAGGTGCAGTCATTTATTTTTTCTGATACATATTATATTTATTGATCCCTCAGGTATATCTTTGTCCCTGAGGTGTCTATTGAAAGACAGAAATACACTCTGGGGCATTTTGGCTAATCATTCATGCAATGCAGGACAGCAAGCAAAGCAGCAACACTGCATTGGATGAAAGGGAGAGAGCAGATACACTACATATAAACAGAAGACCAGGCAGTGCGCACAGGAGTCCCAAAGTACGGGGCCAAAGGAAGGTGCAAAAGAGGCCCATGCAGCACTACAACAAAGGCTCCTATGCTGCCGGAGAACCAGTCAGGAAGTTGTGCGACACAGGATAGAGTGCTGGCGCCAAAGCTGCAAGAGGCATGAAGAACTTCATGGAAGGATGCCAACAAGCCTTGGCAAAAGCAAAACACGTGGTACCGGAGTGTACAGTCTTGCGTGGGGAGGCAAGCTCTTACCTCCACTAAAGTTGGACAGTAGGACGTCAGGACCATCGAGACCACTTCAGTCCACCACCCGTGATGCAGGATCCACGCAGCTCAGCAGGAGAGGGGATCCATGCAGCCGGTCGTTGTTGCAGTAGGTGCCTGCTAAAGCAGAGGAGTGACTCCTTTCTCCCAAGGGAGATTCCTTTGCTCTCCTAGTGCAGGTTGAAGTCGGGCTGTCCTCAGAGGACAGCACAACTGGGAAACTGTTGCAGTTGCTGGCCCAGAGCTGAAGATACAATGTTGCAGAAGGCGGCTTGCTTCTTTGTTGCAGTTTGTAGAGTTCCTGGAGGGTCCAGATGCAGTTTCTTCGGTAAGAGGTTGAAGTGGAGGATGCAAAGGATTCCTGCTGGAGTCTTGCAATCCGAATCTGAATAACCACCCAAAAGAGAGACGCTAAATAGCCCTGAAAGGGGGATTGCTCAGCTAACCAGGTAAGCACCTATCGGGGGAGGGATCTGACGTCACCTGCTGGCACTGGCCACTCAGATGCTCCCAAGGCTTCCTGCTAACTTGGAATCCAAGATGTCAAAACCCAGGGACCTTCTAAAGGAGCTCTGAGTACCACTCCTGCGGTGGTGATGGACAGGGGAGTGGTCACTCCCATTTTCTTTGTCCAGTTTCGCACCACAGCAGGGACTGGGGGTTCCGAACCGGTGTAGACTGGTTTATGCAAGGAGGGCACCAAATGTGCCTTTCAAAACATTTCCAGTGGCTTGGGGAGGCTACCACTCCCAAGCCTGTAACACTTATTTCCAAAGGGAGAGGGTGTAACACCCCTCTCCCATGTGAAATCCTTTGTTCTGCCTTCCTGGGATCAAGCTTTTCAAGCAACAGGAGGGCAGAAACCTGTCTGTGAGGTGTCAGCAACTGGGGCTGCCTGGAAAACTTCAGAAGGCTGTAATGCCAACACTGGGGGTCCTCTAAGGAGCCCCCAGAGCGCATAGGATCATATAACCAATGCTTGCAACAGCATGGGGGTATAATTCCTACATGTTTGATACAAAGCATGCCTATGTTCAGAGTTACCATTATGTAGCTGGACATAGGTAGTGACTCCAGCCTGTATTGGTGCAACTTTTCACTCTACTTCTATCAAATTGTAACAATCATGGTTAAATACATTGGCCCAAATTTAAGAAAAATTAGTGTTGCCTTTGCGCCATTTTTTTAATGCAAAAGCGTAGCAAACCCTGTACCATATTTAGATATTGTCTCTAGAGCAGTCTAGCGACACATTTCCTGACTTTGCGTCATTTTTAGGAGAGGGTCCTCCCCTTGCGACAATCATATGCAAGGTATGTGCTTTCTCCTAAAATATGACTCTAGCCCATTAGCACCATATCTACAATCCAATGGAAAAACAGCACACGTCTAGGATCAGGCCCAAAAAATGAAGCTAATTCTGATTACCATCAAAAAGTTAACGCCTGGTCAGACCAGGCGTTAAAAAGAAGCACAGCCACAAGTATATAAGGAAAACACACAGAAGGAACCCTGGCAAGGAACTGAACTTGTTACTCCTACAGCTTGGCACCCAGAGAAGACGACAGTGATGATGCCAAGTGCCACCAGCACCACTGCAGCAACCTCAACCACCACAACTACAGCCAAAAAGCAGTGCATGAGGGAGAGAATCTTCTGTGCACGTGCATTCATCCTTGGCCTTAGGGATGAAGAGGTCATCAAACTGTACAATCTAAAGTGGCAGTCCATTTTATAGCTGCTTCACCACATTGCACCTGACATCACAGCAAGAGTGGAAAGTCACACAACCATACTACCCATGACCATACTCCCAGCTGTCCTCCACATGCTGGCCTCTGGATCATTCGAGACCACTGCAGCACGAGTGGTTGGTATCTCACAATCATTCCTGTCTTCCGCCCTGTGGTACTGGATGCTATCATCCTCCTCACACCCCACCACATCTGGTTCTCCAATACCCAGCAACTGCAGCAAGAGAACAAGCAAGGAAATTACAAACATTTTGGGTTCTCTCATGTTCTGGGTGCAACACATGTCCAACTTGCCCCTCTTACTGGAACAGAACAGTGTCCATGATGCCTACATCTTAAGACATTCAACAATTAATCAATGCTTCCAGGATGCACAATATGGCAATGGCCTACTCGTAGGTAAGCCAGCTTACACTTCATAACACAAACAAAAAATTAAACATGTGGGAGAAACAATACATACACCATACTACACACAGATGGACAGGGTAACACAGATGTGTGGACAACAACACATATGCCACATGCCTCACTACACCACACTCAATGCACATCACTTTCACATACGCCCATATGTACAAGTTCTTAACACAACCTGACTGACACTTTACATGACGGACTGGTGGAGCAATGTCCCCTTTGCATTCAAAAGCTAGAGTCAAACCACTACATGTGTCCACACGTTTATTACGAAGTACAGAATCTTCACACATAACAATTAGCATGGAATAACTCAGCTATATGTATTGTATTGGCCATGCTACAGGCAAACTACTCACATATTGGCACAGCCCCGCATTTACCGTGCTGTAGAAACCTGAGGCAGTACCGACAATTTATGCTGCCATATTGGTGGTATCATCAAAATATACCTGATATACTCATTTTGTTCCCCTTTCCCTTGTGTAGTTTATAGTACAACACACATTGAAAAAGAATATCACCATCATTAATAGATCATGTGTAGGAATGGACACCTCACAACACACTAACAATCATACACATAAATCCTACATCTCCCTAACATGACACAAGGGTGCCAACAGTGGACTGTGGCCACCGAACTACTGCCAATGCACTGGTAGAGGCCAGAAATGCACAATAATAAGGAGAGATGGGACTTTGCAGGGCTCGATAGGTGATGCAGGGCAGTGCAGAAAAGCGCCTTATGCCCCGTCCTATCCCATAGGCATCTGGAAACTCATTGCATACATCGCAATATACCCCACCCAACTGTGCCACACTGTGCATATAAGCCACATGCACATACGCATGCTAGCAGCAATTAGCATTAACAACACTTTGAGCAAGGGAGGTATTTCAAGCCCAAGGGGGTGGGATTCACATGCCACACATAAGGTGCAATACCTGTCTCATGGCACACAACACACAATTTAGGTACAAATTATGCAAACATCGAAAGGGGCTAAGGGACAAATATAGACAATACATACATAGTTTGCATTGGTGAACTGTCACATAAGAAAGCAATCAACAATCACTAGGTGCCTGAGGCACAACCCATGACTGGAAAATAAACCACCACACACCAATACAGCCATGCATTCAAACAGGAACACACACAATACTAGTTGCAAGTATGAATCACCACTCTATTCAAAACAAATATGTGCCCTGGCACATAGCAAATAACAAATATGCATGTCTAACACATTTTCTCATATTCCATTGCAGCGGACCAAGGTTATGGTATCTAGCCATGGGTCATGACCCCATATGGAAATCCACAAACCGATGGTAAGCAGGCTTACAGGGAAGCACACAAAAAGACAAGGAATGTGGTGTAGATCACTACACATTACATTACATTTGGCCTTCTTAAATCTAGGTTCAGGTGCCTACGTCTAATAGGAAGAATCCTGTTATATGCACCATTATTTGTGTGCAAAATAATATTTGTCTGTGCAATTTTGCTCAACATCTGTGTATGCACAAATGTCCCCTGGGACGAACAGGTAGATGTCCCCAGTGAGGAGGATGAGGACAAGGATGCACAACAGGAGGATGGGGAACAACAAAACTCTGCTGCTTGAGCACGCAGATGAGACCAAATTGTGCAAAATGTTTTCAGTTAAAGAATGTACTCCAAGCATCACTATGTACAAATTTGAAAATAAATAAATCACTTGACCTCAGATTTCTCATACCATACGTCTGTTCACCATCACATACCTATTTAACTTGCCCACATCTCCGAGGGCATGACTAAACCACAACAGATGTAAATAACATGTTCAGGAACATACTCAGGAACTAAAAACATAGTAAAAAATGCAATACCACGTGAACATTTGAGTGAAATGTAGGTATAGTCTGTAGCACTAACAATTTACATTGTCACACACACATATCACACAAGTGTGTTGGCTTGACATATGCCTACAGTAATCTTGGAAATACATGTGAAGACTGCTGTACAGATGTATGGCCTAGGTAGGAAAAGAGTAGCAATTACCTACAATGGCAGGTTTGTATATGTTATGTAACCAAGTAATATCTGAACGTCACTATCACAGGTGATAACTGAAAACATATTCCTCAATGGCACTCACATGTTTGAACAAGAAAGAGTGACATACAGGGACCATAACACCTACGTATCTAGGTCTCTCACACTCAATCCAGTTAGGAATGTGCATGTAAGTCAAGCAATGTCTAAACAAGTCACAGACCCTTGCCAAATTGTACGTGTGATGAAGGACGCAGTTAGGTTGAATGTTGCATCTTCTCTACTCATAGCTGTCATGAGTAAACACACAATCTAAATATACTCATAGTGAATTTGACACAGGTTGTAAAATGCAAATGTGAGTGTGTGCCAATAAATGATGTGGAAGGACAGCTGAGGGACTCCCTTATGTCACTTTGAGATCCACTATGTGGAGTTCACTCAGACACTATACAAGTGCTGTGGCTGGTGTACTGTAATGTGTAGTGATCAGTCATGTAATCTTGCAAAACCTGGAAATGCAAGGGCAAATATTGTTTAGCCTGTAGAAGAAGGTATGTCCATCCACAAAGTTCACGAATCTGACTTAGTATGCTGTGCATGAATGAAGGGACAATGTTGATGACGAAGATGTGTACAAAGGGTAATCTGCAGAAATTATGCCAGCAATGTTGAACTAGAAGCATACCTGATGAATATGCCATTAATGTGTGTGAAGGAACAAACACAGACTAATTTGCAGTGTACAACACAACAATGTTTCAATGTAACACCAGACACATATTCACAGAGATTGTATAGGTCTGGACATATTGCAGTCACAATGGCAACAACTACAACTATGTGCTTGGCTAGCACAACAAGTGTGACAGAAGCGAGAGACAAATGACCGCATGTGTAGCCTTGGTCTGCAGATAGGACCCAGTTTCACAATCTATCAATGACTTAACCAAGCATCAGAGGAATAATCTCACCTATGTATAATAAGTCATGTCAAACCATAGCAGATGATGAGGCATGTCAAACACAAACTGTAAGTCCCTAGTAAATAATAGGGCAAGCCTGACATCAAAAAATATAAATAAACATATGCGGCCATAGGACCCAAGTGTGCTGATGTATGTCTGCAGGTGACTGTGCATTGCTGTGCTGATGATTGATCTTGAAGATGGCAGACCCGCCCTCCCCCCAATCACCAGAGGAGGCTACATCGACTCTAGACACATTTAGGGGCCTTATGCCTGTGCGCAGTGAATTGAGCTGAGGTGACCAGCCAAGCTGTGTCGATACATGCAATGGGCCTATGTGGTCATAGAAACTTCCACTGGGGCACTGATGACTAGGGTGCCATCCCTGCCTGAGATCAGCCCTGCCATACAGATGGTATGCTAATAGGGTAATCTGGCTATAAAAAAAGGGTGAGTCTTTGTACATTCCAAGTGTATGTGCTAATCACAGAATTCCAGTATCTTACCACGTGTCCCACCTAGGTGGACCAAGCTTGGTGCCATCTATTTGCTTAGGGACAAAAGAGAAAAATGTACGTATGAAAATGTGTATGTGTCACATATTTACTTACAAACGCATATGAACAGTACATATGTTTCCACATAGGGAAACATAATACATGTAGATATGAGTACACAGCCTTGAGACAATGGGCTACATATATCCGTGCTGGAATAGAGAATTGGTATTTGTCACATCCCTAAACACACCACTGTAGTATGCATTACTTATCATACAGGAATCATATCTTTTCACACACAAACGTCACATACATACCAAAAATAACAGATGTCAGCACACCATTTCCCCAGACCAGTAATGGCTAGATGAGTGGGCAGAAACATGTTGGACAGTAGGATTAGAGTGACATTATGAGTCATTATATCCAATAGTGTCCCAACTTTGTTTTTATTTTACCAACAGACACCATCATTAAAAGGTGTGAGCTACACTGGTGATCTATTAGGTAATTTTATTCTTATAACTGGATCCCTACATTATCCAGAAAAATATCATTTTAGCACTCCCTCAGGGTTCATTTAACCACGAGGTTGAGGCCACCCAGTTGGTATTATCCGACCTGGGTGGGAATAGGTGGTCAAATGATGAAGCATGACACTACAATGTGTGTGAGACCACCTATTCCGTAAGCAGGAACCCCTTTAATAGGTCCCCAAGACACGGTTATCACAATTATACTTTATCTTTAACTAGATCGCGGAAAAGAGTGATCTCATTACAAGTTGAACAGGCCCTGACGGTTCGTTTGCTAGATCCCCCCATACCTTTGTGTGTATAGCTTTTGATTCAGGGAGGTAGTATGGGGGCTAGAACCTTCCTTGTCTCTCTCTATGTATAAAACAAGCACACCATCTCCAACAATTTGCATGTATGGGGAACTATATGTTACACATGTTGCATTACATCATGAAGTCTGGCCCCTAGAACACATCAGAGTGTGAAACACACTTGCAATGACATTGGCATTGGTTACCAGATCATACCCCAGCCTTGGTCAACAGCATACCATGCTAAACATTTGGCAAGGGTATCATATGCATGAACATGTATTGCACATGGCCTAGCCTACCTTATGCTGTGTTGTGAAATGAACAGTGTGAATTCTGACATAACAATGTAGTAGATGTACAATATGAGTTCCACCACATATGTACACTCACAGGTCACACAGTGTACACGTGTAAACATGTATGTGGAAAACAGTCTTCATACACATGCGCATTAGTAAACAGTGTCAGTCCTCCCATACATCACATACATCTACAAACATATGGAAACACATTTATGTTACTGGTACACAGTGAAATACTCATACATACATATGTTGCCCTGCCATACAAACAACAAAGATGCCTAGCACCTGTAACTGGGAATTTGTATCAGGGTGCCCTGTGTAGGATGCTGGCCTCGCTTATAGTGGGTACCTTGTGGTACTTACACCTTGTGCCAGGTCCAGTCATCCCTTATTAGTAGATTAGTAGTGTTCCAGCAGCTTAGGCTGATAGAGGTAGCTTTAGCAGAGCAGCTAAGGCTGAACTAGGAGACATGCAAAGCTCCTACTATACCACTTATATCATATAGCACTATATCACAAGAAAACACAATACTCAGAGTTACTAAAAATAAAGGTACTTTATTTTAGTGACAATATGCCAAAAGTATCTCAGAGGATATACTCCCTTAGGAGGTAAGTAAGATACACAAAATATACACACAAACCAAAATCAGGTAAGTAAAATGCTTAGAAAAGTAGTGGAAACACTGTAGAACACAATAGAATGCAACAGGAGGCAATAGACCTAGGGGAAACACAAACCATATACTCCAAAAGTGGAATGTAAACCACGAATGGACCACAGGCCTAGTGTAGTGTGTAGAGGGTCACTGGGAGTGTAAGGAAACACTAAAGCCCATCATTATACTTTTTTAGCACCACATTTGCGCCGCTTTTTGGCGCAAAAACGGCGCTGCAGTGCTAAAAAAGTATAAATATGGGCCTAAGGGTGTCCAAGATACCCCACCGCAAGACCCTGAAAAGTAGGAGTAAAGTTACCCTACTACCCCAGAAAGACAGTAAAGTAGAGATAGGGGATTCTGCGAGGACAACAACTGACTGCAAAGCACTGAAGATGGATTCCTGTACCTGATGACCTGCAAAGGAAGGGGACCAAGTCCAAGAGTCACGCAAGTGTCCGGGGGGGCAGGAGCCCACTCAACCCCAAAAAAAGGTGCAAAAGGGCTGCCTCTGGGTGGAAGAAGCCAAGGATTCTGCAACAACGGAAGGTGTCAGGAACTTCTCCTTTGGTCAGAAGATGTCCCATGGTGTGCTGGAGGATGTGGAGTTGTTTTCACGCAGAAAGACCACAAACAAGCCTTGATAGCTGCAAGAGTCACAGTTGAAGGTTTTGGGTGCTGCCACGGCCCAGGAAGGACCAGGAGGTAACTCCCTGTAGGAGGAGACAGAGGGGGCACTCAGCAACACAGAGACCCCATGCAGAAGCAGGCAGCACCCGCAGAAGCACCTGAACAGGTGTTCAGGAAATCTGAGCACGGGGGTTGTTTCGGCACAACAAATAAGGGTCCACGAAGTCAGAGGTCAACTCAGTGAGATGGGCAATGCAGGACGGAGTGCTGGGGACCTGGGCTGTGCTGTGCACAAAGGAAGTCTTGCAAAAGTGCACAGAAGCCCTAGTATCTGCAGATCATGCAGTACACAGGATTACTGTCTGGTGAGGGGAGGCAAGGACTTACCTCCACCAAATTTGGACAGAAGGACCACTAGACTGTCGGGGTCACTTGGATCCAGCTCCTGTGTTCCACGGACCACGCTTGTCAAGATGAAAGGGGACCCAGAGGACCGGTGATGCAGAAGTTTGGCGCCTGCGTTAGCAGGGGGAAGATTCAGTTGACCCACTTGGCTTCCAGTGCAGGGTGAAGGCAGACAGACCCCAGAGGTTGCACCACCGGGAAACAGTCGAGAAAGCTGGCTGGATTAGGTGCTACAATGTTGCTGGTAGTCTTCTTGCTACTTTGTTGTGGTTTTGCAGGCGTCCTGGAGCAGTCAGCGCTCGATCCTTGGCAGAAGTCGAAGAGAGAAGTGCAGAGGAACTCTGGTGAGCTCTTGCATTTGTTATCTGAAGAGAAACCCACAGGAAAGACCCTAAATAGCCCTCAGAGGAGGATTGGCTACCTAACCAGGTAAGAGCCTTTCAGGAGGGGTCTCTGACGTCACCTGCTGGCACTTGCCACTCAGAGGTCTCCATTGTGCCCTCACACCTCTGCATTCAAGATGGCAGAGGTCTGGAACACACTGGAGGAGCTCTGGGCACCATCCCTGGGGTGGTGATGGACAGGGGAGTTGTCACTCCCCTTTCCTTTGTCCAGTTTCACGCCAGAGCAGAGGCTGGGGGATCCCTGAATAAATGTAGACTGGGTTATGCAAGGAGAGCACCATCTCTGTCCTTCAAAGCATTTCCAGAGGCCAGGAGAGGCTACTCCTCTCAGGCCCTTTACACCTATTTCCAAAGGGAGAGGGTGTAACACCCTCTCTCAGAGGAAATCTTTTGTTCTGCCTTCCTGGGACTGGGCTGCCCAGGCCCCAGGGGGGCAGAAACCTGCCTGAGGGTTAGCAGCAGCGGTGGCTGCAGAGAATATCCTAGAGAGCTAGTTTGGTAGTACCCGGGGTCCATGCTGGAGCCCTGGGGACTGATGGGATTGTCCCCCCATTACCAGAATGGTATTGGGGGGACAATTCCATGATCATAGACATGTTACATGGCCATGTTTGGAGTTACCATTGTATTGACCTATATGTAGCTCACCCATGTAATGGTGTCCCCGCACTCACAAAGTCTGGGGAAATTTCCCTGAACAATGTGGGGGCACCTTGTCTAGTGCCAGGGTGCCCTCACACTTAGTAACTTTGCACCTAACCTTCACTAAGTGAGGGTTAGACATATAGGTGACTTATAAGTTACTTAAGTGCAGTGTAAAATGGCTGTGAAATAACGTGGACGTTATTTCACTCAGGCTGCAGTGGCAGTCCTGTGTAAGAATTGTCTGAGCTCACTATGGGTGGCAAAAGAATTGCTGCAGCCCATAGGGATCTCCTGGAACCCCCAAACCCCGGGTACCTAGGTACCATATACCAGGTGATTATAAGGGTGTTCCAGTGTGCCAATCAGAATTGGTAAAATTAGTCACTAGCCTGCAGTGACAATTTTAAAAGCAGAGAGAGCATAAACACTGAGGTTCTGGTTAGCAGAGCCTCAGGAATACAGTTAGACACCACACAGGGAAAACATATAGGCCACAAACGTATGAGCACTGGGGTCCTGGCTAGCAGGATCCTAGTGACACATATCAAACACACTGACAACATAGGGTTTCCACTATGAGCACTGGGGTCCTAGCTAGCAGGATCCCAGTGAGACAGTAAAAACACCCTGACATATACCCACAAACAGCCTTCCCTCTAAAATCAATGCATGCCCGCCATGTATAAAAAAAAATTATGCATACGGTAGTTCTACATACATCACAAATACCAAAATTGATGCCTCACACCTTCATGTCTAAACTAAATGGTTATGCGTTGTCAGCCTTCACACAAAAATCCACGCATGGCGGTCATGCGTCAAAAAAATAACACATATGGAAGTCCTTCAAACATTGCAAATACAGAAAATGATGCCTTGCACCTGCGTGTCTAAACTAAATTGTTAGGTCCTCTCAGCCTTCATACAAAAATATATGTATGGCCGTCATGCGGCAAAAAATATGATGCATACCAGAAAACGTGACTCATGCTCTCAGGAAGTGATGTTATAAAACTTCCTTGCTGCACACATGGAAAAGTTAACTTACTTTCACTTTTACTTTACAATCTTGTACTCTGTGCTTGAGAGAGGTTCTGTGTTGCTTGTGCTGGTGTGAGGAGTGGTGGATTTTGAGTATTTTGTGCTGTGTGCTGTCTGTGTCTTTTCCTTCTAGTATCTGTTGTTATTGTCTTGTACATTTTTGTCTTGTACATTTTTGTCCTGTTCTTGTGTCAGCATTGTCGGGTGTCTGTCTTGGGATAGTTAAGTTTGTTTGGGTATTTCGGGTTAGTGGGGAATAGTATTTTTCTTATTTTGGGGGGTATTTAGGTTGCAGTGGATGGAAACTGCAACATATCAAGGAAGTGAAGGGTGCAGAGGATGACCTGGATGAACTGGGGGTTCATCTGGTTGGTGTGCCACTACCTATCAAACATGGTGGCTATGGGTGGCTGTGTGATTATGGCCTATCCAACAGAGGAACAGAAGCTGCACTGCGCAAGGTGCTGTACCTGCTCAGATGCATCTTTTCGGTACAGCGAACTGACCATCAGTTGAAGCACGGGTGGACAGACCTCATCACCCGTGAAATGTATCTGCTGGATCACCTTGTTATTCGGGTCGGCTACATCATTATTTGCATTTACTTGACAGTAGGACATAAGGATTAATTCAGGATGTCATCACAAAGGTGAGGACAGCAAGTTCTGTGTCTCAGCCAACCTGCATTCATGAGAGGTCAGCAATGCACCAGTTGCTGATAATTTGCACATTCCTCTCTTTGTACTTTGTGTATTGCACATACATACTGAAGTGCCAAAAAAAAAACACACATGTGTAATACTGCAAGTATTCATGTGTCCGTGGCACAAGTGTCCATGTCCATCATGGGCTTGTAAACTGTGTAAATTTGCAAAGTAATGTTTAAGTGATGACAAACATGACACAGGATTATAGGTAGTCAAGATTGTGTGTGTTCCTTGAGTCATGTATGTGCAGAGTGACACAACAAAGACACACATGTAAGAAGGACTTAGCGGCTCCTACTCCAACATTAGTGTCATAGGGGGTCATTACTACATTGGCATTAAAAGCCGCTTACCGCCGTGCAGAAGACCGCCAATACACCGCCGCGGCCACGGAATCCCGCCACAGGTATTATGACCCACATCTCGGAATCCGCCGAAATTCAGACACCCACACAAGTCTGCCACACCAAAGGTCAGTGATAAACTGGCGAAAACAAATCCTCCACCTCCAAGCCAACAGAAACACGCCCATGCTATTACGACCCACGAATCCACGCGGCAGTCTTTCAACTGCGGTATTTCATTGGCGGTACACACCGCCGCGCTCAAAATACACACACATCTCCAAAACACTGCCACATTGGACAATTCCAAATACACACACCTGATACACATACACACACCACTCCCACACACCCAACACAATATAAAACACACACCCACATCACCCACAAACCCTTACGACCAGAAATTTAGACGAAGGACAGAGAGACAGCACAGCAAAGACAACCCCACCACACAGAGGCACACAACACCATCACCCACACAACATCCACACACAAAACACCACACACCACTACACATCACCACACACATCAACACTCACACCGCCCCACACATCACACACACCACCCCATGGCACGCCAAAGACACCCCCGCTTTTCCGAGGAGGAACTCCGGGTCATGGTGGAGGAAATTGTCCGGGTAGAGCCACAGCTATTTGGCTCACAGGTGCAGAACACATCCATAGCCAGGAAGATGCAGCTATGGCGCAGAATAGTCACCAGGGTCAACGCTGTGGGACAGCACCCAAGAAATCGGGAAGACTTCAGGAAGAGGTGGAACGACCTACGGGGGATGGTGCGTTCAACGGTCTCCAGGCACAACATTGCGGTTCAGCGGACTGGCGGCGGACCCCCACCTCCTCCCCCACAACTAACAACATGGGAGGAGCAAGTCTTGACCATCATGCATCCGGAGGGCCTCGGAGGAGTCGGTGGAGGAATGGACACTGGTAAGTCAATTCTTAACTATCATATCCCCCACCGTACCTGCATGCCAGCACATACCCCCACCCTCACACCCTCCCCTATCACCCCAACTCCTCACTATTGTTCTAATAACACAAACTGGACATGCCAACACCAAGCCCTGCATGACACAACTAAGCATGGGCACCCATCACGAAAGCATGCCCATTGCACATACCCATAACAACCCACTAACCATCATCACACAAGCCCCCACACAGGAATGCTTGCACTGGGGTACACACACACCCACCCATTGCACACCATCACACACACACATGCAATAATCATGCTCTTATGCCCCTGCAGGATCACAAAGGACCGTCACCACACCGGAGGGTCCAGACAACTCCACTCCACCCACATAAGAGTCCCACAGTGACGATAGCAGCTCTGCCCTACTGGAGCCTGATGACCAGCCCGGACCATCGTGGGCCTCGGGACAGTCGGTTCCCCTTGCACAGGCACAGCCCAACACTGACCTTCCACCCTCTGGTAACACCAGCACAGTACCCACCCAGCGGGCCCAAACCTCCCTACCCAGGACAGGTCAATCAGCTGTGTGTCCACCACTACAGGGAACCCAGGATAACCCACCACCCCAACAACAACAGGGACCTGGGGACAGTGGTAGTGGACACACGGTCCAGGGGACGGAGGCACAGGAACACATGGGAACTGGGAGGGCTGCTGTGCGACAGGGGGCGGACAGGCCAAGGGAACCTACTCTCCACAAGGCCCTATCCTCCATCATGGGAGCATACCACCACTCCCAGGAGACGATGGCCACGGTCCTGGTCAAGTTTCAGGAGACCCAGCGCCTGCAGGAGGACCAGTATTTGGGGTTCAGGGAGGAGCTCAGGACCATCAGCTCCGCCTTGGGCACCATCGTAGGGGTGCTGAAGGACATACAGCAGACCATGAGGGACACCGTAGCACTCCAAGGGGACCCTGACACTAGCATGGACGATGAAGTGCCCACCACCTCCGCCGGCGCTAGTGGACAGGATGCCCCGCCACAGGACCACCACACCAGCACCCCACCCCCTGCAGACGGACAACCACCACTCAAGCGGTCCCTGAGATCCAGGAACAGGACAGAGCAAGATGGCAAGACCACCGCCAGGAAATGAGACCACCCTGATTGTCCCCCCACTGTCCCACTTTGTTACCCTGTCCATACTTAGACTGCCCAAGCTCCACTTCCTATGCCCATATGGCCAGTGCACCTTTGAGACTAATAGACTGGACTCTGCCATGGACATTCCTCCGCCGTCACCCATCACCATTTTACAACCCCCCTCCATTTTTGAGCACTTCAATAAACACCTTTGAAACACAAAACAATCTGGAGTCAGTCTATGAATTGGTAAAATGTAGTATCTATGACAGCATCAAAAGGCGGTATTAGTTGTAAAGGCAACATACCAATGTCACACATCACATGTCCCTCAAGGATGCATGCAGATGACACACGTTGGTAACCACACCTGTGAAAACCGTAATGGAAAGAAACAACTCAGTTACCAAATAATCCCATGAAATTACACACAGGATAGAGAAGGACGTGTGACAGTGAATGTAATGGTAAAAATGAAAATCTTCTCACCTGAGTGTCACTGGAAATATTGCTGTATGACTGACTCCCTGTTGTCGTTGTCTTCTTCCTCAGCTTCCTCCTCATCACTATCCACAGGTTCCACAGGCTCCACAGCTACCACAACTCCGTCATCTGGACCATCCTCCTGCAGAAAAGGCACCTGGCGTCGCAAAGTAAGATTGTGCAGCATCGAGCAGGCGATGATGGTCTGGCACACCTTCTTCGATGAGTAGAATAGGGAACCACCTGTCATATGGAGGCACCTGAACCTGGCCTTAAGGAGGCCGAAGGTGCGTTTGTTCACCCTCCTAGTCCGCCCATGGGCCTCATTATAGCGTTCCTCTGCCCTGGTCCTGGGATTCTTCACTGTGGTCAAGAGCCATGACAGGTTGGGGTAACCAGAGTCCCCTAATAGCCACACACGGTGCCTCTGGAGTTGACCCATCATATCAGGGATGCTGCTATTCCGCAGGATGTAGACGTCATGCACTGAGCCAGGGAACATAGCATTAACCTGGGAGATGTACTGGTCTGCCAAACAGACCATCTGTACATTCATCGAATGATAACTCTTCCTGTTCCTGTACACCTGTTTACTCCTGTAGGGGGGGACCAAAGCCACATGGGTCCCATCAATGGCACCTATGACGTTGGGGATATGTCCAACGGCATAGAAGTCCCCTTTCACTGTAGCCAAATCTTCCACCTCAGGGAAAATGATGTATCTCCTTACGTGTTTCAGCAGGGCAGACAACACTCTGGACAACACGTTGGAAAACATAGGCTGGGACATCCCTGATGCCATTGCCACTGTTGTCTGAAATGACCCACTTGCAAGGAAATGGAGCACTGACAGCACCTGCACGTCAGGGGGTATTCCTGTGGGATGGCGGATTGGTGACATCAGGTCTGGCTCCAACTGGGTACATAGTTCCTGGATTGTGGCACGGTCAAACCTGTAGGTGGCGATGACATGTCGCTCCTCCATTGTCAACAGGTCCAACAGCGGTCGGTACACCAGAGGATTCCGCCATCTTCTCAAATGTCCCAGCTGACGGCGCCTAGGAAGGACAACAGCGACGATCAAGTCAATTTTTTTCCATGTATGTACCCACAGTTACACAGAAGACGACACCAAACACAAAACCCTTCCTGTATGTGTGTTGAGTGTAGGCCTAGCTATGTGTGACGCAGAAGTAAATGAAGCCATGTGGGCCTCTGAAATGGCGGCTGCCTGACCTCTAAACTGGGACAATGGGATTGTGGAGTAACTGCGTTGGCGTTGCACACCGTCACGGTAGGCGGTCGTAGACCACGGCGCATTGCTGCATTGGTTAACATAGGACCCTATGGGTCCCAGGAGCAGATGAACAGGTGCGCCGGCGGAGATGATACGCACCGCCCTGGACGTCACCGCCGCAGACGTGACTGCCATTTTCTATCTGTTCAATCACTAGATACCTGATCTTCGACAGGAGAGGACCTACACTGCAAGTGCTGCTGTGACCTCGGTCTGGAAGAGACAATGGCTGCTGCATCTGGGGAAAGGGCCTCTGCCTTCACTGCTCAGGAGTTGGAGAAACTGGTAGACGGGGTGCTCCCCCAGTACACGCTACTCTACGGTCCTCCAGACCAACAGATTAGTACACATGGAGCACGTTGTATGGGCTAGGCCTGGGTGGAGAGGGCTGGTTGTAAGAGAGAAGGGGGCAGAGTTCAGGGAACATGAATGCATGTGAATGAATGAGCCACATGGCTAGAGTAGTGAGGGGGGCCACTCACATCGACGGTGCAGTTGGTAATGACTTCTCTTCTTCCCTTGTGCATGTCATGTAGATCAGTGCCCACCAGAAGAAGGACATTTGGTGTGCCATCGCCAAGGACGTCCGGACCCTGGGGGTCCACCAGAGACAGGGCACCCACTGCCGGAAAAGATGGGAGGACATTCGCCGCTGGAGCAAGAAGACGGCAGAGGCTCAGCTGGGGATGGCCTCCCAACGTGGGAGGGGTACCCGTCGCCCCATGACCCCCCTGATGTTCAGGATCCTGGCGGTGCCATACCCGGAGTTGGATGGGCGCTTGAGGGCATCACAGCAGACACAAGGGGGTGAGTACAACATCATTCAGTGGACTTTGCGCGTAGTGGAGGGGTCTGGGTGGGGGAGGAGGCATGGGGGTGTACCTAGGCCAGGCAGAAAAACGTAGACTAGGCCCCTCTGTAATGCAGGCCATGTGGCACTCCACCCCACCGCAGTAGAGTGCCAAGTACAGGTATAGATGCCCCTGTGGCATCCATGTGTGCAGATGTCCACCATAGCCATGTAGGCCAGATCCCAGAAATTGCATCTGCAGAGGCCTAGGAGCACTGCATAGTGCAGGGGGCTGCTTTGTCTGTGTTGTCCGCCAACGGTAGCGGTATGCCATGCACTCAACCTGTCTTTCTTCTGTCTCCCCCCCCCCTTTTTGTGCTCTCCCTGTTCTTTTGTGCATCAGCATCATCAGGCGGAGGTACAGTGGCACCGGAGCACGAGGGAGCTGCATCCCACATGGCCATGGAGGGCCACACCATGGACTCAGAATGCACCAGTGGGACGGAGGGCGACGGGAGCTTCACGTCGGCCACCGGATCACCAAGCAGCGACACGGACTCGTCCGCCGATGGGAGCTCCCTTGTGGTGGCGCCACCATCTGTGCGCCCCACTTCCACAGGTACAGCCGCCACTTCCCCTACCAGCACCGCCCTCCCAGCAGCCGCTCAGCGTTCGCCCCGTGCCCGCTCACCCAGGAGGGTGGGCATCACCTTCTCCCCAGGCACCTCAGGCCCTACCCCAGTCACCCCTGCTGCCCTCAGTGAGGAGGCCATTGACCTCCTCAGGTCACTCACTGTTGGGCAGTCTACCATTGTGAATGCCATCAAGGGTGTAGAATGGGAGTTGCAACACAGTAATGCATTCCTGGAGGGCATTCATTCTGGTCAGGCTGTCCTTCAGCGAACCCTGCAATCTCTGGCCTCAGCACTGATGGCAGCCATTGTCCCTGTGTCTAGCCTCCCCCCTCCAACCTCCTCCACCCAGACCCAATCCCCTGTACCCCAGCCCATCCCAAGCACACCTACAGACCAGCATGCACACAAGTCAACACACAAGGGAAGCTCAGGCAAACATAGGCACCACACAACCCACAGGCACAAACACAAGCATCACCCACATGCAGACACAACAACATCCACTGCCTCCACTGTGTCCCCCTCCTCCTCTTATCCCTCCTCTCTCCCAGTCTCGTCTACACTCTCACCTGCATGCACTACATCTACAGGCACTAGGACTCACACCAGAACACCCAGCACCACACCCCGCTCACCTGCACTCACTACCTCCACTCCCATTTACACGTCCCCTGTGTCCTCTCCCAGTGTGTCTGTGACGCCCCCTCCCAAAGTACACAAACGCGGGCACCCACACACCCAACATCCATCCACCTCACGACAGCCTCCAGTACCTGCACCTGCTCCCAGAACACCTAAAGTGACACCTCCTACAACCACCTCCTCCTCCTCCACTCCCAGGCCCCCTCCAACTACCCATCCCAGTGTTCGTCAGAAACTGTTCCTCTGTAAAGTTGACCTTTTTGCCCCCCCCTCCAATTCATCAGTCCCGTCGTAGCGCCTCAGCCAAAAAGCCTCCAATACCAGTGGTGCCTGTTCAAGGTGTGTGGAGTGCACCGGCCACCAGGGCAGGCAGTGTGACCCGGAGCCAAGGCACTGGCAGCCCACCCCCTGTAAAGGCTCTAAAATTGGAAAGTGCCCGACGGGACCCTGTGAAGACTCCTGGAGGCAAAACAACTCACAGGGGTCCCAGAAGGATTGCAGAGTCAGCTGTGACTCCTCCAAAGGTGGGGAAGGGCCAAAGGAAGTCTGCACAGCCTGGTGTGAGCATCACGGCGGAGAAGGGCGGCATCCTTCCCGGCGGTCGGGACGCCACCGCCAGCACCGTCGTCACTGGTCAGGAGACCACCGCCACCGCCGGAGTCAGTGCCCAGGAGGGCCCAAGTATCGTCACTGGTCAGGAGACCACCGCCGGAGTCATTGCCCAGGAGGGCACAAGTATCGTCACTGGTCAGGAGACCACCGCCAGAGTCATTGCCCAGGAGGGCCCAAGTATTGTCACTGGTCAGGAGACCACCGCCACCCCCGGAGTCAGTGCCCAGGAGGGCCCAAGTATCATCACTGGTCAGGAGACCACCGCCGGAGTCATTGCCCAGGAGGGCAAAAGTATTGTGACTGGCCAGGAGACCACCGCCAGAATTATTGCCCAGGAGGGCACAAGTATCGCCACTGGTCAGGAGACCACCGCCACCGCCGGAGTCAGTGCCCAGGAGGGCCCAAGTATCGTCACTGGTCAGGAGACCACCGCCGGAGTCATTGCCAGGAGGGCACAAGTATCGTCACTGGTCAGGAGACCACCGCCAGAGTCATTGCTCAGGAGGGCCCAAGTATTGTCACTGGTCAGGAGACCACCGCCACTGCCGGAGTCATTGCCCAGGAGGGCACAAGTATCGTCACTGGTCAGGAGACCACCGCCAGAGTCATTGCCCAGGAGGGCACAAGTATCGTCACTGGTCAGGAGACCACCGCCGGAGTCATTGCCCAGGAGGGCACAAGTATTGTCACTGGCCAGGAGACCACCGCCAGAAACATTGCCAAGGAGGGCACAAGTATCGTCACTGGTCAGGAGACCACCGCCAGAGTCATTGCCCAGGAGGGCCCAAGTATTGTCACTGGTCAGGAGACCACCGCCACCCCCGGAGTCAGTGCCCAGGAGGGCCCAAGTATCATCACTGGTCAGGAGACCACCGCCGGAGTCATTGCCCAGGAGGGCAAAAGTATTGTCACTGGCCAGGAGACCACCGCCAGAATTATTGCCCAGGAGGGCACAAGTATCGCCACTGGTCAGGAGACCACCGCCACCGCCGGAGTCAGTGCCCAGGAGGGCCCAAGTATCGTCACTGGTCAGGAGACCACCGCCGGAGTCATTGCCCAGGAGGGCACAAGTATCGTCACTGGTCAGGAGACCACCGCCAGAGTCATTGCTCAGGAGGGCCCAAGTATTGTCACTGGTCAGGAGACCACCGCCACTGCCGGAGTCATTGCCCAGGAGGGCACAAGTATCGTCACTGGTCAGGAGACCACCGCCAGAGTCATTGCCCAGGAGGGCACAAGTATCGTCACTGGTCAGGAGACCACCGCCGGAGTCATTGCCCAGGAGGGCACAAGTATTGTCACTGGCCAGGAGACCACCGCCAGAAACATTGCCAAGGAGGGCACAAGTATCGTCACTGGTCAGGAGACCACCGCCGGAGTCAGTGCCCAGGAAGGCCCAAGTATTGTCACTGGTCAGGAGACCACCTCCGGAGTCATTGCCCAGGAGGGCACAAGTATCGTCACTGGTCAGGAGACAACCACCAGAGTCATTGCCCAGGAGGGCCCAAGTATCGTCACTGGTCAGGAGACCACCGCCGGAGTCAGTGCCCAGGAGGGCCCAAGTATTGTCACTGGTCAGGAGACCACCGCCGGAGTCATTGCCCAGGAGGGCACAAGTATCGTCACTGGTCAGGAGACCACTGCCACCACCGGAGTCAGTGCCCAGGAGGGCCCAAGTATCGTCACTGGTCAGGAGACCACCGCCTGAGTCATTGCCCAGGAGGGCACAAGTATCGTCACTGGTCAGGAGACCACCGCCAGAGTCATTGCCCAGGAGGGCCCAAGTATCGTCACTGGTCAGGAGACCACCGCCACCGCCTGAGTCAGTGCCCAGGAGGGCCCAAGTATCGTCACTGGTCAGGAGACCACCGCCGGAGTCATTGCCCAGGAGGGCCCAAGTATCGTCACTGGTCAGGAGACCACCGCCACCGCCGGAGTCACTGCCCAGGAGGGCCCAAGTATCGTCACTGGTCAGGAGACCAGCGCCGGAGTCATCGCCCAGGAGGGCACAAGTATCGTCACTGGTCAGGAGACCACCGCCACCGCCGGAGTCAGTGCCCAGGAGGGCCCATGTATCGTCACTGGTCAGGAGACCACCGCCGGAGTCATTGCCCAGGAGGGCCCAAGTATCGTTACTGGTCAGGAGACCACCACCAGAGTCATTGCCGACGAGGGCCCAAGTATCGTCACTGGTCAGGAGACCACCGCCAGAGTCATTGCCCAGGAGGGCCCAAGTATCGTCACTGGTCAGGAGACCACCGCCGGAGTCAGTGCCCAGGAGGGCCCCGGATGCCACAGCCCTGCTGGGCTATGAGGGAACGTCATGCCACACACCAATGCCCGTTCCAAAACCGCCATGGCAAAGCACTGCTGAACAGTCCAGAACCGCCATGGCAAAGCACCGCTGAACAGTCCAGAACCGCCATGGCAAAGCACTGCTGAACAGTCCAGAACCGCCATGGCAAAGCACCGCTGAACAGTCCAGAGACCGCCATGGCAAAGCACCGCTGAACAGTCCAGAACCGCCATGGCAAAGCACCGCTGAACAGTCCAGAACCGCCATGGCAAAGCACCGCTGAACAGTCCAGAACCGCCATGGGAAAGCACAGCTGAACAGTCCAGAACCGCCATGGCTAAGCACCGCTGAACAGTCCAGAACCACCATGGCAAAGCACCGCTGAACAGTCCAGAACCGCCATGGCTAAGCACCGCTGAACAGTCCAGAACCGCCATGGCAAAGCACCACTGACCAGTCCAGAGACCGCCATGGCAAAGCACCGCTGAACAGTCCAGAACCGCCATGGCAAAGCACCTCTGAACAGTCCAGAACCACCATGGCTAAGCACTGCTGAACAGTCCAGAACCGCCATGGCAAAGCACCGCTGAACAGTCCAAAACCGCCACGGATAAGCACCGCAGAACAGTCCAGAGACCGCCATGGCAAAGCACCGCTGAACAGTCTAGAACCGCCATGGCAAAGCACCGCTGAACAGTCCAGAGACCGCCATGGCAAAGCACCGCTGATCAGGGCATGCACCGGGGAAGAATAAAAAGACCGCCACATCACGCATCGTCATCCCATGTGCAGCTGGGACAATGACGGGACAGGAACTTTCACGGGGAGACCAATTCAATCTGGGCACCAGTCCCCCTCCAGAGCCAGTGGAGGCTGTTATTTACTTGCGAAACTGTGGCTTTGCACTCCCCAGGATGGTCCAGTGGGCAAGCCACCCACTTGTGGGACTTGAGAGACTGTGGCTTTGCACTCCCCAGGATGGTCCAGTGGGCAAGCTACCCACTGTAGAGACTTGAGAGACTGTGGCTTTGCACTCCCCAGGATGGTACAGTGGGCAACCCACCCACTGTAGAGACTTGAGAGACTGTGGCTTTGCACTCCCCAGGATGGTCCAGTGGGCAAGCCACCCACTGTAGAGACTTGAGAGGCTGTGGCTTTGCACTCCCCAGGATGGTCCAGTGGGCAAGCCACCCACTGTAGAGATTTGAGAGACTGTGGCTTTGCACTCCCCAGGATGGTCCAGTGGGCAAGCCACACACTGTAGAGACTTGAGAGACTGTGGCTTTGCACTCCCCAGGATGGTACAGTGGGCAACCCGCCCACTGTAGAGTTTTGGAAGACTGTGGCTTTGCACTCCCCAGGATACATCAATGGGCATGGAGCCCCGTCGTGGTCATCCGGCTGAGGTGCCCCCTCTTCCCTTCCCCCTGAGGCGCCTGTTGTATTTCTATCTGATGCCCCGGCAGTGTTCTCTCCGATTGTGGACAGGTATCTATTGTGGGCCTCGCCCATGCATTTTTGGACTAGTGGTGCACGGACATTGATATGTGCATATCTGCACTACTTCTCCTAATGTATATATTTTTGAATGATTTTATGATATATCTGTATATTTTTGAAACATTTATATTGATACATTACAATGTTTGAACTGATTTTGTTTTGTCTTTGCATTCTTACGGGGGGATTGTGGGTTGTTACTGTGATTTTTGTAAATGCATTGGTGTGTGTGTTGTAATTTGCGAGGGTGGGGGTGTTTCGTGTGTGTCCCCCTAACTTTTGCCTCCCCCCCCCTATGTCGTAGGTGCAGTACTCACCGTTGTCTTCGCCTGTGCCGTCGTTGCTCTTTGTAGATGAGTAGGAATACAAGGGCCGGTAGAATTTGTAATTCCGGCTCCATGGAGTCCTCCTTCCTCGTGGGATGTGTTCAGGTGAGCGTTTTCCCATTGCAGTAACTGTTTCTGCCGTGTTTTTATCCACGGTGAATCCGCCCCGGAAAAGGTGGCGGATTGGTAGGTTGTGATACTATGGGCGGTACATTGTCTTCCGCCTGTCTGTTGGCGGTGATCGCCGCGCTGCTTGTCTGAACCACCGTGGCGGGCGGTGTGTTAAAGTGGCTGTCTTTGTTGGCGGCTTCCGCCAGGGTCATAATTCCCTTTTTTTGTCCACCAGGCTGTTTGCGGTATTGCCGCACTTTTAACACTGTCCACCAGGGTTGCAATGACCCCCATAGCTTTTAAGGTAATGTGGCTGACAGGAAAGTATTGCCACACCACATATCAAAAGTTGCACAATGCGAGCAGTGTGGTACTTTTATACCTTGAGGCCACATCATGTCTGCACCACGCATAATGAATGCAAGGGTTGTGTTTTGGTTGTAGGAGGCAAACAAAAAATGAGCAGTTAAATTTTATAGATTCCACAGTGCCATTTTTGGATGTAACTTGAATGCACGCCTAAGGCAGGTTGGTTAAATTACAATCCCAATGTTTTAAAAATACCTAATTTCACTTAGCAGGTTTGGCACCTTCGTGTATGGTGCAAAGCATGCAAAGTGCTAGCATAATGTCATAGTTTACAACGTATCCTGACATGTGCCATGGTGCGCCGTATGTTCAATACGGCACACACATAGTGGCGTTACGTGGTGGTAGGGGGGCAGCAGTAAATCTGGAACACCCTAGTTGATGTTACTTTTTATATAGATTTACTACAAAGTACTAAGCTTCTGACTATTGATAGCGTCCTGTCCCCAATACATTGTTACATATTTGTACATATGGTTGAATCCCATATCTGTATGTGTTTTTTGTGGGCTAACAATGTCTGTCTAGATGACATTTTATAGATGCCAGTTGCTCATTCCTAAACCTACGTTTACAAGGTCAATCAGCTAAACAAGTGGAATGTGTAAAAGTGGTCCATGTTTTTCTGTCAAGCACTAACCTGTTCGTCTCACGGAGGCAAGCTGCTTGTTCCTAAATCCACCTAAATGTTTCATGCCTCCCACTTAAATACCCGTGATCGGCACTGCAATGTCCCAGGAGAAATGGGATGGATGAGAGAAGGAAAGAGACACTGGAGTTGCAGGGCTGGATCCGGACGCCTAGTGATGGTTCTTGAAGAGCCGGTCTTTCCTATGATAAATTACACATTAGTCTCCATCCTACAAATTTGTGTGAAGTTTCACAATTTAAAGACCCTAATGGAGCCAGTAAGTGTTACCATGTATGTCAAATGTGTAGGTTAAGGGTTGTGTGTGAGAAAGTATGATGTGTGCAATGCCATGTTAAAATGACATGTGTATCCATTATGACACCATTCTCTATCATTGGGTATCAACATCATGTCTGATGTAATATTGAAGATGGGGAATGCGAAAAATGATGCACAGGTGCCAGTGTGTGCTGCAATGGATTTGTGAGTCTTTGGAAAAGATACATATGCACACAAACACAGTGATGTCAGTCGAGACGTGTCAGAGACGCTGGGTCTTAGAAAATGGATGGATGTTGGCAACATATTTGTCACAGCACATGTTACTGCACTGTTTGCCACACGTTGCACAAAGTTACTCTAGGCATGCTACAAGTTATGTCCATGTGTTGAGGTCTCCAAGGGGCTTATCAGTGAGACATTTGCAACACCAGTGCTTCACTACTCTTCTGAAGTGATGCACCGGCCACGCAAGTAGCTGTTTAACAAGGCCAGCAGATGGTTGAGAACACATTGAGATTTCAGCTCTCCTCTGGATGACTGTGGTCCATGTCTATGGATTGTAGTAAATTAGATGTGTGCAGATGAACCTACATGATCTACCCATCATGATGTTGCGAGTGAACATGGTCACATAACATATGTATGAGATATGCTAGGTGAGTATTTAGCTGGGACGTAGGAGATGTTTCCGGCGTGTATACTGATAGTGTGCCACACTGGATAGCCGTTATCCCTGCAACATGAACATTAGATTGTAGATGCTTGGGTGGCTGATTGGTGTAGACTTTGTGCTTGATGTTGTTTTACAAGGTGTGGTGAACTACATGTGTCACTCGAAGATGCTACTTCCATTGCATGCTTGTTCTTCCTCAACCCTACGCAGTTTCTGATGACATGTTGCCGCATGTTTTAGTAGCCTCAATGACTCCTGCACAGAAGAGTGCCTTTGAAAATAGGGTCCAGCAGATCTGTGAGGTCCAGAGAGGGTACCGCAGGATGGCCAAACATTACAGGCGTCAGAAGTCATCGGGGTCGTAGCAAACACCCCCTAGTGGAGGACCAGCCAAACAGCCTACTACAAGCAAACAAGCGAGTGGAATCTCAATAAAGAGGATCAGGGAGGATCTGCAGGCTCTGCCCTCTTAACATCTATGGCCCCTACTACAACAGCATCACAGCCTCCACCAGCTTTTACTGCCTCCACATTTGAGCAAGAACTGCGTAAGGACATGGCGGAGATCAAACTGAGGTTGACCAAACTGGAGAAGACTAATGAGTGCAATTACATACTTTTAAAGTTCATAAAAAAGAAGCTGAAAAAGCACTGACTCTAAACCCTTCCCTCTTCCCAGTACCTTCCCTTCCCCTAGTTTTTACTGTAAATTATTTTAGTCTGCTTTAGATCGGTAAGCATAGGTAAGGTAGCATAGAATAGGTTAGTTTTAGGACATAGATAGTATAGTTGGTGGGGTGGGATTTAGGACTTTTTTCTGTTTTGGGGGGTCATGTATTGGGGTATTTGTAAAAAAAAAAACATATATATAAACCCTTGTTGAAGTAGGGACCACAATCCTAGTCAGGGTATGTCACAACAGAATCCAAATTATCTTGTGCCCACCCTTGGGCAGCTTGGCAATGAGCAATCAGGCTTAATGTAGAAGGCAATGTATTTGCAGAACTTATACAAAACCATGATGAAAACACCACAAAAAGACACAACACAGGTTTTGAAAAATAGAGAATATTTATCTGAATAAAATACTATTGAAACTATAAATATCCAAGGTACACAAGCCAAGTTATGAATTTTTAAAATTAAATCCAAATAAAGCTCCTAGAAAAGACATTAGCTCCAACTGGGGTTATCACAGCATCGTTGCCAGAGTCGTTCCCAACAATCCAACACCACCAGTGCCGGTCACAGAATCACACGGACCCCCACGTACAGTACTATGAAAGCGAGCAACAAGGACATTGCAAGGAGTCAGAAAAGAGGCATTGCTTGAGTCGGTGTGGTGTCAGTCTCTTACGGCTTCTGAGGAAAGAGGTGTTGGTTCCACACTACAAAGCAGGTGGGGGTGAGGTGTCAGTTCCATCTGGAAACAGGGGGAGATGATGCAACAACGTCCACTATGCGTCGATTCAGTGGGACCCGGTGGGGTCGCTGATCCAGGTCCATCAGGACAGGATGTGTTGACTTTGCAGTGTCGTGATGATCCTTAGTGACGTCAGCAGACTTGCGGTAATGTCAGACTTGCATTGCAGGCTGCGGTTGTTGTGTGCACCGAGGTCCACAAACTGGGAGCAGGCTGCGGTGGCACTAGCATTTCTGAAGTTATTCCGGTGTCGCTGGAGTCGGAAATGAGCAAAAAGCTAGCAGTTGAAGTCTTTGCTGTCTTTGAGACTTCTGAAGGGGACGTAAGCTCAATCCAAGCCCTCAGAGAGCACTTTTGGTGGAAGTCAGAGTCCTTCCAGCACAGTCAGTGGCTAGCAGGAAAGCAGGTCAACAGTAGGGCAGCAGTCCTTCTCAGCAAAGCAGTTCAGAGGAGTCCTTTGGGCAGGCAGGCAGGTCTGGTGCTGGTCCTTTCTCTGAAAGGTAATGTCTGGGTCCTCAGAGTTCAGGGTTGGGCTGGACAGGTTGGTGCAGTGTATTGGTTGTTGGGTGGTTCATGTGGAGACCCCACAATGCTGTGTGTCCTCCCTGTGACTCGAGATAGTGTCTGTAAGGAACACAGGACATCCTGGAGGGTGTCAGCATTGATGGTTTGCAGTTAGTCATCCAGATCATCGGAAAATTCCAGAACAGGCAGTTCTACAGGAGGTAATGCTTCATCCTCTGCAATGGGATAGTGAAAGGTCAATATTGGACTGTAGTTGCTGTTGACATGAGTCAGAATTTACTTGCTACTGATGGCGTGGTGACATGGTACAGACCCACACATCAAGGCACACATTTATGGACCCCTAGTGACACACTGTGCCACCTAAGCATCATTTCTATTGAGTCACCATTGGCACAATCTGCAAGTCCACATTTTCCAGTGTGCTACCCCCAGCTTGATTAACATATCATGGTCTTCTACATATGTACTTCTTTCATTGATTTGACAATGTTACACATGCATGCCATGGGCATTGTTAGGTATCTGTGCACACACCACAAATGGAAATGTAGAGAATCAATCACATTTGGTTTTACAGATATTTGAGTGAGTAACTAACTCCTCTGCCACCCTTTGTGTGTTGTTAGAGAGATGGAAGGTTGTGAGCTGTCCACATGTATCCTCCTAGCTACTTTGAGTCATGTGTCCAGCATCCTGTGCCACTCAGTGTGAGATTCAACCACCTCATGTGTATGTGTGCCAACAGGAATTTCTCCCTTCCTGCAGAACAACACTCCTCTGTGCATTGAAGGTTTCCTTGTTGCAGAGCTGCAAGGATGCCTGCATTTCCGGAGTATTGTTTTGATGGAAGGTAGTTTAGGAAGCTTGCCTGGTGTGTGGTGGGTATCTAAGGTAGTTGTACCTTATACCAGGTCCAGGTATCCCCTATTAGTGAACTGTAGGCAGTGTCTAGAAGCCAGGTGCTCTAGAGGTAGCTATGGATGAGCAACCAAGGCTTGTCTAGGAAACATGCTAAGCTCATGCAATACCATTGTAGTCACACAGCACTTACACATATGAAAGAATAAAAAAATAAAGGTACTTTCTTATGGTAATACAACACCAAAATTACTAAAGAGGCAATACTCCCTTAGGTGGTAAGAAATACATCAGATATGTACACTAGTTGTCAGAAATAGGCATAAGAATAGTTAGAAAACAATGCAAATAGTGTAAAACACAAACTAGAATAGTGGACATAGGGGGAGCACAAACCATATACTAAAAAAATGGAATGCAAGAGTGTCACCTCCACCTAGGTAAGTGGAGTGTGTAGAGGGTCACTGGTGGGTACTAGGAAAGCATAAAGGTAAGTACCACAACACCCCCCAGCAACCAGGAATGCAGGAGTAAATTACTAGAATTTCCCCAGAACACCCACTTAGAAGAAAAGAAGAGGATTGCAAAACCCAGAGAGGACTGCAAGAAACCAACATTGGATTCCTGAAGAGATAGACCTGTGGGAAGAGGGGACCAAGTCCAGAAGACACAGCAGAGTCCAGTGGGGGCAGAAGCCCCTACCCACCAAGCTGAGGATTGCAAGAGTTGGAAAGGAAAGTCAGAACTGCAGCTCTGGAGTTGGAGTCGTGTTCCTGGAGGATGCAGGTGATGTCCCACTCCAGAAGGAAGATTGCAGTTGGGTTTACATGTCTGGATCCCACCAGCAAGCCTCGGCAAGGCAAAAGTTGTGGTTGGTGAAGAGTGGTTCTGCTGGGGATCAACAAGGCCCAGGAGGACTCAACCCAGAGGGGGAGAGTCAGAAGTGACCCTCAGCATCACAGGGAGCCCACAGAAGCACAGGCAGCACACACAGGAGTCCCACAAGATGGGGACAAAGAAGGTGCAAATGGAACCCATGCAGCACTATGAAAAGCAGTCCCACGCCGCAGGAGAGTCATTCGGGGAGCTTTGCAATGCAGGAAGGAGTGCTGGGGGCTGGAGCTACATGAAGACTGAAGACCTCTTGGAAGTAGTGCCAACAAGCCTTGGCAGCTGCAAAGGATAAGGTGTAGGGAGGTACTGTCCTGTGTGGGAAGGCAAGGGCTTACCTCCTCCCAAGTTGGAAAGTTGGTAAAAGGGACAAGTCTGGACCACTTCCAAACACCACCTGTGTTGCAGGATCCATGCAGCTCAGCAGGAGAGGGGATCCTCGCAGCCAATCTTCGTTGCTGTTGGTGCCTGCAGATGCAGCGGAGTGACTCCTTAACTCCAAGGGAGATTCCTACTTCTTTCCTGTGTAGACTGAAGAAAGGCTGTTCTCAGAGGATGCACGACTGGGTAAATGTTGCAAAAGCTAAAAAGGAGCCGGAGAAACAATGTTGCAGGTGAAGTCTCTGTTGCAGACTTACATGGGGGCACAAGTATGCCAATTGTTGGATGGATACAGAGTTTTGGGAGAGAGCATAGTCACTGGCATCCTGGTTATCAGGATCCCAGTCAAACACACTGACATCAGGCAGAAAAGGGGATAACCATGCCAAGAAAGAGGGTAATTTCCTACAGGTAGACCTTCCTGTTTGCACACATACACACAAGGTGGTTCATTGTTACGTTGTGTGGTGCAGGATGCTGAACACGTGACTCAAAGTGGGTAGGGGGATGCATGTAGATATCCCACCCACTTCCATCACTCTGACAACACACATGGGGTGGCATGAGGACCATACACATTTTGAGGCTTGTTGATGTGTGGATGCATCATGTTGGGACACCCAGGGTGGCATTGTAGTCATAGTACTGGCAACTGACATTGTTGTAATCCTATTGTGGAATACTTTCAATGTGTGTCCCAATCATCATCAAACATTGTAAGTGGCTGACAGTATTACTGCCTGCAAATACTTTCAATGTGTGTTGCAGTCATCATCAATAATTGTAAGTGGTAGACAGCATTCCTGTTAGTTGAATTTGCTGGATGTGTACCTTCCTGCACATGTGCATTAGGACCGGCAAGAGGGACACCCCTACACAATGAGGGTTGTGCCTCAAAGTTGGTATTGTTCTTCACATGTTTTGCCATAACCAAGGTTAATGAAGGGATGCATTGACTATCTGTGACAACTACACATCCCAGCACATTTGAAATGATGCTGCACAGCTCAGTAATATAAGCTGTTGTGTTGTGTCTTTCTTTATAAATGGGTAAATATGAGACACAATATCCAGACACAGACATCACAGTGCTCTACCAATGCATATTTTTGTAACCTTACACTCCAGTGGTGGATAGTAGTAGCTCATAATTAACATACAAAGGTAAGGCACCTTGCATTCCCTATCCTGTCCTAAATCTCATGTCCCCCTCTCACACCTGACAGTGCATGTAGTAGGCATTCGATGTATATAGTTGAGATCTTCCCATGCAATACGTGTGACCCACCCAGCTTCTGATGTTTTTACAAATATTGCACATCTGTATTTGTTTCATTGTAGTCCAGGAACTCAAGGGTGGAGTGGGAGTGACAAGTGTGTGTGATAAGTTTGTATTTCCAAAGAATGTAGTTGTTCATTTTGTGTTGCATTGTGTATCACACACAGGGCAAACTTTCTGAGTATTTGGTGCATTGATCCAAAAATAAAATTTTCATTTCAGCCCCCTTGTCCTAGGCAACGACACCAAGAAAGCACCTTATTTACATTACTGGTAACCATGGTGGACGTTTCCACAATAGCCTCATGGGTTTACTCACTATAGTTGTACTTTACTACATTGGCACTATAAATGGTGGGACTAGTGTAGCAAATCAGAGGGAGGTCCATTGCTTACAATCCTTGTATCACTTTCACATCTGCCTTTGGCAGGCCTCACAAATAAAGGTAATAGATAGCACAGTGAAATCTTGATGGAATGTCTGCCCTATTTGTTCTTCTCTCCCAGCGTAATAAATATTTCCTTGCATACATCATATGTGGCACAGGCATATTGTGGTGCAAGGATGTACAAAGTGGATGTATGCATGCATTATGTGACTTTGCTATTGTAGCACTAGGGGAATGGGTATCTTGAGTCCACATTGGCCTCAATCAATATGATGCTAATGTTGTTTAAGGGCTTGTAAATATGGGCCCCTAATTAGACAGTGAGACCACTTGTAGCTGATGTTATACATGAAGGTGTTCCTTTGTGCACAACACCAATCATTCCCACTGTAGGATCCTGGCCTGGCTTATAGTGGTTACCTTATGGTACTTACACCTTGTGCCAGGTCCAGTTATCACTTATTAGTAGATTAGTAGTGTTCTAGCAGCTTAGGCAGATAGAGGTAGCTATAGCAGAGCAGCTTAGGCTGAACTAGGAGACGTGCAAAGCTCCTACTACACCACTTATATCACATAGCACTATATCATAAGAATCACAATACTCAGTGTTACTAAAAATAAAGGTACTTTATTTTAGTGACAATCTGTCAGAAATATCTCAGAGGATATACTCCCTTAGGAGGTAAGTAAAATACACAAAATATACACACATACCAAAATCAGGTAAGTAAACAGTTAGAAAAGTATTTCAAACACTATAGAATACAATAGGATGCAATAGGAGACAATAGGCCTAGGGGCAACACAAACCATATACTCCAAAAGTGGAATGCCAACCACAAATGGACCCCAGGCCTAGTGTAGTGTGTAGAGGGTCACTGGGAGTGTAAGAAAACACTAAGGCCCGTATTTATACTTTTTTTGCGCCGCATTTGCGTCGTTTTGTGACGCAAAAACGGCGCAAACTTGCAAAATGCCATTGTATTTTGTAGGTTTGCGCCGTATTGCGTCAAAAAGCGGCGCAAATGCGGCGCTAAAAAAAGTATAAATACGGGCCTAAGGGTGTCCAAGATATCCCACCCAAGACCCTGAAAAGTAGGAGTAAAGTTACCCTACTGTAGGAAGGTAGCCTCTTTCTAGCCTTGTTACCCCCACTTTTGGCCTGTTTGTGAGTATATGTCAGGGTGTTTTTACTGTCTCACTGGGATCCTGCTAGCCAGGGCCCAGTGCTCATAGTGAAGACCCTATGTTGTCAGTGTGTTTGATATGTGTCACTGGGATCCTGATAGCCAGGACCCCAGTGCTCATAAGTTTGTGACCTATATGTGTACCCTGTGTGGTGCCTAACTGTATCACTGAGGCTCTGCTAACCAGAACCTCAGTGTTTATGCTCTCTCTGCTTTTAAAATTGTCACTGCAGGCTGGTGACTAATTTTACCAATTCTCATTGGCACACTGGAACACCCTTATAATTCCCTTGTACATGGTACCTAGGTACCCTGGGGATTGGGGTTCCAGGAGATCCCTATGGGCTGCAGCATTTCTTTTGCCACCCATAGGGAGCTCAGACAATTCTTACACAGGACTGCCACTGCACCCTGAGTGAAATAACGTCCACGAAATTTCACAGCCATTTTCCACTGCACATAAGTAACTTATAAGTCACCTATATGTCTAACCCTCACTTGGCGAAGGTTAGTTGCCAAGTTACTTAGTGTGTGGGAACCCTGGCACTTGGATAACACAATGGGTGTCTTTCAACCATCACTATAGCTGTAGGCAAAGGAGTATTTCAACCATCATTCTAGAAATTCACAATAGGTGTCTTTCAACCCTCATCCAGTCTGTGGCAAAAGAGATCCTTATGAATTTAGCAAGTGTGTCTCTTTCAACCCAGAACAGGAGGTATCTTGTGAACTTAACAATGAGTCTTCTTCATCCCACACTCATCCCAAATAACAGGGCATCTTGTGAATTGATCAACTGGTCTCTTTCAAACTACACTCATCCCAAAGCAACAGAGCATCTTGTGAATTTATCAACGAGTTTCTTTCAACCCACATTCATCCCAAAATAATTCAGCAACAGGACTAGCACTACAGTTTCATCGTATACTGCATACATTGGAAGGCTTAGGAACATTCAGCCTCTACTGCATACTCTTGCAGGACCATGGTCACATTTTATGCGCTCACCCTCAACTGTGTAACTATTCCCAGAACCGAGGACACAAAAGATAGGCTCAACCATAGTCACTTCCACTCACCAAAACTCCAAACCAAAACTTAAAGAAGCAGAAATCTTTACATTTGTTTGGTAGGGTTTGTGCTGAATAAAGAGTTTTTGTAGAATTCTTTGAATGTTGCCGCTATGGGGTTGTTATTCTAGGATGGCCTGGCAATTGTCTTATTTGTCTTCCCAAAAGGCATTTATGCCAGGAGCCTTCTTTCCAACCAGGTAATATATATGTTTCAACCTGACTCGGTCATAATCTGCTCTGCCTTGGTCCAGAAGTTGTAACTGGACTTAGGGATTGCCAGAGCCTAGGAGCCCTTGCATTTGAGTACTTGTTCTTGCTCTTTGATGGCTTGTTCAAGCTCCAATTAATTCTCTCTAATTTTGTTTTCATTACTGGTTATAGCACTGAAGGGCCCTCTGAAGATGAATTGAGTTGTCCCATGGCATAGTTTGTCTTATTTCCCCTGTATTGTTATCCACCATGTATTGTGTGATGACTGCTGGAATCGCTTTGATGTTGTGTTTGTTATGAATGATAGAGTCACGAAGCCTCCATGGGCTTGGGTGCCTTTGTACTTCTGGGAGGCCCAGCTCTAGAGAAATCAGTTTGTGGTCCAATATTGCACTGAGGTGCACATTCATATTTATTTTGCCCTCTATGTATATTTTGACATCCCTAGGAAGTGTTCAATGAGCACATATGTTTTGTGTGAGGCTGAATGATACATATAGTCAATGTAAATGGGATGGAACTTCCCCTAGATGTCTACCACCCCGGAAGCTTTCAAACATTTCATGCTCATTACTATATTGTGGTCAATCCTAATAAAGAACGTTTTATCTGGTGTCTTGAGTATGTCTGATTTCGTTTGGATCAGGAAGGGTTCTTTTCAGGGGATAGGGGCATATAAACTTTTAGCCACAGTGAAACCCACATCTCCTGCCTTAACTCTGAGGGCTCTTTCCCGAAGCTCAGATCCCTGACTTTGCCTAAGAATCTGTTGGAAAACAATATACCCACTGCTTCTTTACTTGGGCAGGGGGGTACAGCTTGGGGAACCATTTAGATTGGAACCTGTTTTCAGTCTTTACTCAGAAGGAGCGCTTCTTGCACCAGGCATATGTCACAATGTGATTCTCTTAACATGGAGAATACTGCTAGGCATTTCTGCAAGCTACTTAGACCCCTGGCATTAAAATGTATTATTTTAATGTGCCTCATGTGTGGCCATGCTCACCTGCGCTCATGGTCGACCATTAATAAGGTTGCTTATCACTACCAGGGTGGAAGGGTTTGACATAATGCTGGTCAGATATGGTTATCATGCATGTGTATTCTTCCACAATTTGAATACAAACCCCCCGAACAAATATTACAAAGTGTGAAAAATATAAACAAGAACAAATAGTGAACCAAATACATTATTGGCTCCTGTGCCGCAGTTCAAGGATCTCGACATGAGAAAGAAAGAAGGCATCTTGTTCAGAGTCTCTGGCGATTGTTGTGACGTATGGTCCAGGGGCCTCTACCCTTCACATCTTATGCATAGTCACTCATTAGAGTTAGCTGTGTTATGCCATCCCACCTTCATTGACTCCATCTGCTGTATCTGTGTCAAGGCATTGTCTCATTCTAGGGTGTCCAGGACTGTGTGCTGTTCTTGTGCAATCAAAGAAGTCTTGGTTTTATGGGCTTGACGTGCCAGTTTGTTCTCTACTAATTAAAGCATTAGCAGCATGGAGGCCCCTACTCTTTTGTGGTAAAAAGCAATGAATCCTTCTCTGAAATCCCAAGAACCTTACTTGCCTCTGTAAGCGATAGTAGTTAGTCCAGATGGCTCTGCCATTTGCCAATTAAGCGGAATGGGTGACCCAGCAATATTTAATGTCTTGAGCTATAAGAAAGTCTATGACTGACTTGAAGTGTCTTTGTCTCTGAAGAGTAGTTGTCAAAAGGTCTTGGAACAGTGAGATTCACTGTCTCTGGAAATGAATAGGGCCTATCAATCATGTTGCTCATAGGATATCTTCTTTCACAGTGTAATGATATACAGAGAATAGGAAGTGCAAGGCTCTGGGGCCTGCCATCAAGGACCGCCCAGCGCCCATGATGTACTCTGTTGATCTGTACATCATTACCGCTCACTGAGCCCAGAATATGCCTAACCAGATTTGTATACAGAGTATGAGGTTTGGTCCTTCAGCATTATTGGGAGCTCCACTTATTTTTCCAGGTCTTCTGCTTAAGTCTGGAGATCCATGAGTTGTTCTTTGAGGAGAAGTAGCTCCATATTCATAATTTAGAATTATTATTCTTGTGCCATTCTTGTCTCTTGCAGTGTTAACATTCTGGTGTCTATATCAGTGAGATCTTGCTTGACATCATTCAGTTCTTTCATTAGGTCTTATTTCACAATCTGTAAGTCTGCACTAAGAGTTGTGAACACGCATTCCATGAATACTCTCATGAGGGGTCAGTATCCCCAGAGGCAGTGATGTAGGCAAGTTATCATCCATAGCTTTCTGTTCCTGAAGGTTGATTCCAATTTTTGTTGCAATGATCTTGTTAGAATATCCCTGTGGTTAGCGTCTTTATTTATCTCACCAGTTGCCATTATGCGTCCCCATGGTTTATAGTTTGCTTGGGATGACACTGTTCTGTTCCTTTTCCTGGTCATGGGTGGGCGATTGTTGACTAGCCCCATTTTGTCGCTGCCACTGCTTCCAGTCACTGATCTAGATTTGAGTCTGGCTCATACTCCTGGACCAGCACTACTTTTACACTCATGTAAGTATGTATGTTCTTTTATCAACATTTTCACTCCCCTTTAATGTTCTTTGTTCCTCTCCCATCATTAGTGCTGTTTGGTGCATTCAGAGAAGTGATCCATGCCTTTTATTCATCAACTTTCTGGGCCTGATGTTTACAAGAGAGACCCACTTATTGCACTAGTGTTTCAAAGGATGCAGAAGGCCACTACTGAAATTGTTCCTGGGCATCTCAAAATCTTTTGGGTCTGTCAACGCCAAAGTCCTTGTTGAGGCTTAGTGGGGGAATGGGGTGTCTTGCTCTCAGAGGCCTTCTTGTTATCACCCGGTAGCTAGGCCATTATCTTCCATGAGTCATGTGCAATATCGGGCATCCGTTTGTCAAACTTTAAAATTTTTCTGTCTGCCAAGCACTCACCCTAAGTAGAGGCTCAGTAAGGGTGTGTCTTGCTCTTGGAGGTTTAGTCAGTCCACCTCCTTGTCATCACCTAGGAGCCAGGCCATGATCTTCTGTGTAAAGTGCGCCATGTCAAGGGTCTGTTTCTTGACCTTCTTCATGCAACCTCTCATCTCTGGCGCTGAAGTTCGATGTATTGGACGCCCCTATTTTGTGAGCGTGGGCTGTGTGTGATCCTCAGCAGAGGTTAGCTCTGCAATCCATTGCCATTCATCTTGATTTTACCTCCCAGAGCCAGATTAATCACAGCTCTCCCACGTTTTCTCCATTATGTGGGCTTTTCATTGCAGTGCTGTTATGTAGGCCAGTGCCTGGGAGGAAAGAATTCACATCCTACCCATCTGCTTCCTTGACCACGCCCTCCTATGTGAGCAACCTGGCAACTTTTAAACATTTTTCACAGTGTGGAAGGATGGGCAGGGCCTTAGCGGAACAAGGCATTATGCTTATCACAGTTTGTGAGGCACTTCCAAAAAACAAAAAACAAAAGCCAGTCATTCTGCTGCCAATGTCCTGTGGTGTTTTCACCCCCCCCCCCCATAATGGATAATGGCTGTACTTAAAACACAAGGATGAAACCCACTCCAGGAAAGGGTTTGTAGCTCGCATTTTCATCCAATCTTCTGAAATGTCTAATCACATGTCCATACTCTTTTCTGTGATTAAGTATGATCTTATGATCTGTGCAATAAAGCTTAAATAACAAAAAATTAAATCATAATTTAAGTCAAATAGAATTGCTGGTGTTATCTGTATTCCTTTTTCATATAAGGTATTCAACAAAACCTGTATAAATTAGGGATGGGCATAACTCATGCAAAAAGTGAGAACAGACATGCCTTGGGTGCAAAAAGGGGATTTAATTATGTGTGTAGCGATACCATGGGGAAGATTTACTTACGTTTCAGGCAACCCAGGAAACAAAGCAACGTTTCTGTTCTGCATTGTGTTAAACAGAGACAACAGAAATGTGCTATGCCTGCAAAGATATGGCACATTTCTGCTGTCTTCTAGACCTGGCACACTGTGCGCTGCCTAGCACAAATGCAGACAGCCTTGCATCATTGTGCAAAGGTGTCTGCATAACAAGCAGGATTGTGGTTGTTTCAGAAAGGATACCATCCTGTACAACAATACTCCTTAAGGACATGTCCCTTTTTCTATGTGTGCTGTAGAATGCAGCACTCATGGAAAGAGGAAGTAGCAAAGAGAAATAAAAGTATTTCTCTTCATTATGTTTGTCTCAGGGAGGCATAGCATTTTGACGCATTCCCAGGTTTACTCACATTCATAAATCTGGCAATGCACCAAAATCCATGGTTAGATGCATGGGAACACTGCTTTATGTTACTTTGTATATACTAAATAACACAAATTGAGTTTGCGTAGCTTAGAAAATGCCAAAAATGGCTTTGAGTTGGGCTGAACAACAAAGTGACCCAACCCTAACACTAAACTTTAGTAAATCTGCTCCCAGGTTTGGAGTGAATGAGGCTAATGATTTCAGGGATTGATGTTGATTTGTGCCACTCATATATATAAATGCTCTTTTTGCATCATAGTGTGCTTGTGTTCACTCTCTTCATTTCAAAGGAGGGGGCAGACTAGGTCACAAATAGTAAGCAATCATCACTGTCAAATGGTAAATAAATCAGTATAACATTTTTTTAAAAGCCTACAAAAGAAAATGGAAAAATGTATACTTAACCCTGGGCTTCCATCATCAAAGAAATGCAAACATTTCCCTTAAAAAAAGTTAATCCCACCTGGGCCTCGTCTACTCCAACTCAAACTCTCAAACTCCAGGAAACTAACAAACAAGGATACAACATAAAAACAAATAAATAAATAAAAAAGGAACAAAGAAATACTGGTGCATGCCTTCCATTAAACAACAAATGTATGTAGCAAATCTTGTTTAAAATAAAAAAGTGTATTTTGTGCAAATATTCATATGGTTCACTGAGGTAAAACATAAACTCAGAAACGTATTTTGAGTTGATTTTCCTGCCTCTCAAGTAGGTAAGACTGACCAATGACCACTAGCTTTAAAGTACTTTACACTCATGTTCAAAGTTCTGATTGCATTCGCTAAATTACGAACACGAGTGTTCACACGTCACATTGTTTGAGTGCTTCTCACTGTGTCTGATTTCCTCGAACTGGAGAATCGGTTAGGTGATGTGGCGTAACAGTGTTGCAATTGGTAATCCCAAATCAGTTACTGAGTTACTCTAAATTCTCCCGAGTAATTTTATGCCCAGCTGTAGTGTAAGTAATATTTAAATATAATTAAATATTTTGTAGCCAAGAACTTTTGAGTTAAGGGCCAAGAGACTCTTTCCGGTGTGATAGCAGCACAGTATGAGCTGCCAGAAATATCTAAATAAGTGAATGCATTTAGCAAAATCCCATGTATCGCTTACTTATTTATCCACCTACTACAGCAAACAGCATTGGGCAATGAGTCAGCCCACTTCAACCACTAACTATTTATATTGTGAGTCGTGGCATTATAACCTTTCACAAGGAGCACAATCACACACAAAGTAGTTCTCTCTAGTGCCAAAAACTACTCCATGTGCTTTCTGAGACCTTAAAAATATTAGTCAATTTATTTTTATTGTGGTGAGGCCCGGGAAGCTTCTCCTAAAAAAAGGTTTTATGAAAACATGACAGAAAGCAAATGCTGACTAAGCCAAAAAAATGCTGATGCCAGACCTATTGACTTTGCTAATGTTTTTGAACGTATACACATTTTCCTTACCTTACCTGTAACAAAGACAGGATGAGACACAGTTGCTGTCTCTTCTGGTGCTTTAGATTTTATCATACATTTTTTATAGTTATGTGTATCTCTTGTCCAGTGATGTGGCATGTGAAGTAACAAAATTGTCAAGTATCTTTAGAAGAGATAGACCAGCTAAGATTCTCAATCATCCTAAAGTGCCCCCTGACGTATCGGAGGTAGCAAAAAAACACAGAGACATGGTGGAAAAATAGAGCAAGGGGAAGAGAAATGCTGAAGCAGTTTGCCCAGAAGAAGGCACAGTGTGTTCCTCTGGTTGACCCTGGTTATGCCCTCAGTTTTTCTTCTTGGATATATGTTGTTATAACAGAGTAAATTAAAGAATATGCAGGTTAGCACTTACCATGCAGAGAAACCTGTGAAGATTCCAAGCAATCACCAGGATACAAGTTACCATTCGCAGAAAGCTGAGTCAGAGGAGCTTTAGGAGGATTTAGACCAAAGAAACTAAAGAAAAGTAACAGTACATGCAACATCCAGAATCAAGAGATCCATTCGAGGAGGGCACATAGGAAGGAAGAAAACAAAATGGAATGGTGACAAGGTAGACGATAATGATAAACACAACAAGCAACACATTGCCAGGTACTGAAGTGCAGGTGAAAAGAATCTTTGTTCTAATGCTACCACAGTAGCCTGAAAGCATTCTTTCAGCCCCGAAAGTGAATTCTCTCAATATCTTACTGTGTGCTTGTCCATTTCAAAAAGTACAATTACCCAGTTATCCAGAGCGTCTACACAGCTCCCTGCCTATGTCAGACCACAGCAAAATACACAGTCAGGTCTGTCTGTGGTGTTGCTGAGGACAATGTGTGTGTATCAGCTTGTTACAGTGGTGACTGATTAGCAAATTATTGTGGTTTTGTTCTGAACCATGAAGCAGATCTATACTGCTACAACATGAGCTCACATATTGTGGTTTTTCTGCAAATAATGTAATGTTTCATTATGTGCCCTAAGACCTCCAAGGGCGGCTTAAACACTGATGAAGACCATAATTGTGGAGGGTACAAATCGCCTAATTAATAGGAAATAAAGAAATGCATATGTAACATTTAAATTCTGTCACTCCTAATTCCCTTCCCTTACAAAATAAAAGAGATGCAAAAGGCTGGGGCTCACAATCATTTGTTTCTGAGAGCTCCCCTCTTTCCTGCTAAACTAGTACACCAAGTGGTAGCTTGGAAAGACAAAAAGAGAACAACACTAATTTCTACTAATCTCTGACTTTGCAAAAGGTCTCAGTAATAAAACTACATTTGCCAAGAGCCTCACCATACTAAGGCCCTAATTCTAACCTTGGCGGACGGCGGAGGCCGTCCGCCAAGGTACCGCCGTCAGAACACCGTACCGCGGTCGAAAGACCGCTGCGGTGATTCTGACATTTGCCCTGGGCTGGCGGGCGGCCGCCAAAAGGCCGCCCGCCAGCCCAGGGCAAATCAACCTTCCCACTAGGATGCCGGCTCAGAATTGAGCCGGCGGAGTGGGAAGGTGCGACGGGTGTAGTTGCACCCGTCGCGTATTTCAGTGTCTGCTAGGCAGACACTGAAATACTTTGTGGGGCCCTCTTACGGGGGCCCCTGCCGTGCCCATGCCATTGGCATGGGCACGGCAGGGGCCCCCAGGGGCCCCGCGGCACCCCCTACCGCCATCCTGTTCCTGGCGGGCGAACCGCCAAGAACAGGATGGCGGTAGGGGGTGTCAGAATCCCCCATGGCGGCGCAGCAAGCTGCGCCGCCATGGGGGATTCTAAGGGCAGCGGTAAACCGGCGGGAGACCGCCGGTTTACCCTTTCTGGCCGCGGCTGAACCGCCGCGGTCAGAATGCCCTGCGGGGCACCGCCGGCCTGTCGGCGGTGCTCCCGCCGACCCTGGCCCCGGCGGTCTTGTACCGCCGGGGTCAGAATCACCCCCTAACACTTTGTTGACGCCCTGGCATTGCCCGTGGACCAGAACCCTTATAAACGTATGTCTCCTCTGTCAGCTCACTTGTAATAACCAAGGACTTTTGAACAAAACCTTGTCAACTCCCATGTCAGTGTTGTATCAAATATGCAAAAAGTAACGAGAGGATTACTTGTAAATAGGCTGGCAAAATGTATACCCAAACTTGGGTGCCTTGCTTGTTGTGCGGCAGGATCCAAGCTATATCTCACTAATTAGGGCTATTATGGCTGAAATCAGAATGGGATTGTGTGTGGTCATTTCTGGCGCGGGCCTGTTCTCATAAGAAGTTGTGTTTGTCAGAATTTATCAATAACAATTCTGAGCATTCTCCTACTTGGGTGTTGCATCTCCTCTGTATGTATAGAAAAAAACGTATAATCTTACTACTAGATTTACAGTTGTCTACGTAATTTCACTCTGGTCAAGAAGACTTAAATTGACTTCAGAGAAGTTGAAATATGCGTCAAAAAAGCCTAGAAGTTATACGCTGCCAGGAAAGGAGTTTCAGCACCTACGTGTGTTGTAGGTGAATAGGTGAAAAAGTCTAGTTATTCTCAAAGCATTTACATTTAAATAGATTCCAAGTCATAACTTAAGTTTGTTGGCCCATTTATCGTGTAACACATTTCTCTCAATTTTTGATTTCTAAATGGTAGCCAATGTGCAAGAAAGAACACATGTCCTTTTAATAACATCACGTTATACATAATCCCAAATTCAGAGTTGTACAAATAACCACTTTTCCTAAACTCATGACCTAATTTATGAATATAAACTTACACACAATTCACAAAACTGCATTTCCATATTAAGTTTACACGTTTGGAGACTCCACAGTCATAGTAAAGAACTCTATACATAAAAAGACAGCCCTTTCGTTTGGCATTTCTGTTTTTTGTGGAGCATTCTTTGCCTTGACTGCAGAGTTTCCACACTGGTAGACCTGCAGTTTGGGGAATACTAAAAAAGTGTAACTTTCCCTTTGCGAATCAGACCTTCAGTATCCTGGGCACTTTTAAACAAACATAAGTTTCCTTCACACTCATTTTTCACTGATTAAACTTTACCACATGAATTGCTGCATTGTTGTATACAAAGGGATATTATTGTACACTACAGGTCAGATTTTTAACTCTGCGCATCATGTGTTTTTGGAAAGCCTACCATCTATGTGTCCCCCTAACAAAAGATGGAATGCTATATTATGCTTTTTTAAATCAGTTACACGTGCAAAAAATACAGATGAAAACATTTCCATCTATTTGTATTTTTCCTAGTTATTTTTATTATTTTGTGCTTTCAATGATTAGTGTCTTTGTGAAAACCATGAGTGACCTACAATAATGACCCGTGCTGAATTTGTAATTTTTCCCCCTTTTCTGAAATGTATTGCTTTCTGGGATCACCAATGAGTTTCGCACCGTTTCTTCTACAAACTGCAAATAGACAGAAAGTACAGAAATAGGAAAAATAAAAAAGCTGAGATTGTGGTGATCTTAGCCCAGCAAACCTTTTTTATGCTATTTTTTTAAACAAAGGGAAAAAACTTGGGTTTCTTGTACTGCACTTTCTCCCCTTTATCCAAACAAAAATCATATTTTACTCCAAGTCCTGTGCTTTCTCAGAAGAATGCATGAAATGGATATCGATTGCACAATATTTTAGATGCACATAATTCATAGAAAACCATTAATATTTACAAAATTAGAAGCAGTCCCGAGGGGCAAAATTGGGAGACTGCCTTTATTCTCAATGTTCTGCAGTTACTTATAAAGCTCTAAATAAACCATCCAGAAAATCTTGGAGCTCCACAGTCACTTGTATATTCTGGACAGGGTAGAAGAAGCACTCCTCAGAACTTCCTGGATGCACAGGTCTTACTTAGCAGAAAAGGTCAGCGGTATACTCAGAGTGTGATTACTGATTGGTGTGAGGCTTCAAATCTGTTGTGCGCATCCTAAGCGAAACACACACACACGGAGTCAGGGCAGACTAAAAGTCTGAGGGTGGCACAGGACCACCAGAAAACTTGCGATGGTGGTGGCCATCTTTGATTTATGAATATAAATTCCACGTGTTTCAGAGCATTATGTGCATCGCAGTCAATATGCTTAGGAGCATATTCATAGTGCCCTAGCTCCACCTTTCGTCACCTTGTGCCAACTTGCGCCACATTAACGTCATTGTTTTTGACGTTAATGTGGCCCAACGAGGCCGAAATCCCTGGGCCTTATTAACAGGGTGGCGCAATGCATGTGTTGCGCAACTCTGTAACCCATGCCAGCACCTGGCATCATGTATGCAAAGGGGGCATTCCCCCGTTGGGGGAGTCGGAAAAATGGCGTAAGGAAATTCATGAGATTTCCTTACACCATTTTTTACAGCACTTTTAACGCCGGCTCAAGAGCAGGCGTTAAAAGGGGCCTTCCATTCTTTAGAATGGAGCCCTATGTACTCTGCAGGAGTAGTACCAATATTTTGGTGCTACTCCTACAGAGTACACCTATAGAGTTATGAAAAATGAAGCTATTGCCCCCTAACCTGCGCCATGGTGCCCCGTATTTTAAATACGGCACACTAATGGTGGCGGTGCAGAGGTGCTAAGTGGGGTGCTAACGGGCACAGAGAAAGTGGCACTTTCCGTCAATCTGCCCCTTAGTTGCAGTAGACTGACCCTTGTTGCCAGAGTTGGGAAATCATAGCACTATGCCTGAAGTATTGAAACACTTCTTGGATACAGAGACATATTCTGAATAACATTTATAATAAAGGATTTCGTTTTTTGTTATTTACACATTATTGCTGGTGTCACCAGTACAAAGATTATGTACTCAAGGTGCACTTTCTGTTCTGTGAGAGTAACAAGAAGAATCTTCAACTTACACAAATGTGTTTATATTTTCTTTTGAAACACATATTGTAACAAGGTATTAACAGTGGTGGGGAAGGGATTGCGTGTTGCCAAGAAAAAACATGTATTTATTACTTTACAACTGGTAAACTTCTTATATTAAGAATAATTTAGAACACAGACTCACTTTATGAATGACAGGAGATCATTATCAATATAGAAATGAGTGTTGTAGTTTATGTGTTTCCTTTCATCTATTATAGAAGTTTCATTTGCATTTCACCTCTTGGGCATCTCAGAATTTCGACTGGCTATGGAGAACCAGAAATACAGAAAATGTCACAATGTATATCATGTGTCATATTAGAAATAGTGACTTGGAATTTCAATGCTGAACTACTGAACTAAGGGCCAGATATGCAAAGCATTTTGGAGGTTGGACCCGCCAATGTACAGAACTAGGCTGTTTGTGACTGCAAAAATGCAACCACCAAGCTGAAATTCTACAGAACTGCAGTTTGGGTTTGGGAATCGGTATTTGGAAGGGGCATGTTAGGGAGTCCATTGTAAATACCTATTTTCAGTGTATGTATTAATGTTTGCGACTCAATTACGGTTGCAAAACATTAAGGCCCTCATTACAACCCTGGCGGTCGGTGATAAAGTGGCGGTAATACTGCTAACAGGCCGGCGGTAACCAAATGGAATTGTGACCATGGCGGAAACCGCTCAGATAGACAGCCACTTTAACACACCGGCCGCCACAGCAGTATCAACAAGCACCATGGTAATAAACCGCCAACAGCCAGGCGGAAAACAATGTACCGCCCACTACAGGCCTATCTGTCACCTTTTCCGGGGCGGTAGGAACAACATCAAAAGCATGGCTGAAACAGAACTCAGAAGTCAAAGGACTCACCTGTGGAGAATCAGAGAACAACCACGACGCCATGGAGCCCGAGCTGCACATATTTCTGATGCTCGTCTACCTTTTTCTGCATTATGAACATCAACGCTGGCGAAGATGACGACGGTGAGTACTGCCACCTAGCACACAAGGGAGGGGGGAGGAAAAAGAGAGTGACACACACATGCAACACGCAGCACCCCCACCCCCAACACCATACACACAACCAGATGCACAAACATTACATATCCACCCCGTACACCTCAGGAATAATGAAAGGACAAAATGATTTGAAGAAAGTCAGTGTAATACGATAAACTAACATGAATAAGTGCATCAAAATCCAAACGTATATACATATTTACAAATGTAGGGACACTGCCCAGTCCTCAATGTCCGTGGGCCACAGGGCCACAACAGATAGGCTAAGGCCCCACCTCACTCCTGCAACAACACGGAGAGAGCACTGCAGGGGCATCAAGTCGAAAATACACAGGCATCTCAGGGGGACGGGGAATGGGGGAGCACCTCAGCCGGAAGATGGTACAACACCACTGGTCCTGGAGGAGGCAGAATGCCCTGTGCGCTGTTCTGGGGAGTGCAAGGCCACAGTCTCTCAAGTTGGTGGTTTGCCCACTGCTTGGTCCTGGGAAGTGCAAGGCCACAGTCTCTCAAGTGGGTGGTGTGCCCACTGCTTGGACCTGGGGAGTGCAAGGCCACAGACTCTCAAGTGGGTGGTTTGCCCACTGCTAGGTCATGGGAAGTGGAAGGACACAGTCTCTCGAGTGGGTGAGTTGCCCACTGCTTGGTCCTGGGGAGTGTAAGGCCACAGTCCTTCTAGTGGGTGGCGTCTCCACTGGTTCTGGAGGGGGCCTTGTGCCCAGTGTGCTTCATCCTGGGAAAGATGGGGTGAGTGGATGGCTTCTTTCAATGGTTCTGGAGGGGGCCTTGTGCCTAGTGTGCTTCTGGGGCTGCTGCTGCTGGCAGTGGGGCTGGTGGTGGTGCTGGCAGTGGTGGGGGGAAGCTCCAGCCCATCCCCTGCAGCCTCGGACGGCTGCCCAATGAGGCTGCTGCTGCTGGCAGTGGTGCTGCTGGGGGTGCTGGTGACGGTGGTGGCAGCGGTGCTGGTGGCAGTGCTGGCAGTGGTGGGGGGAGGCTCCAGCCCATCCCCTGCAGTTTCAGATGGCTGAACCACCATGGTTGGTGGTGGGGGGTCCGAATGAGTCCCAGCACCAGGCTCCTGTCCTTTCTGCCTGCTGGTGCAGGCCCCTTGCCCTTCCTGTCAGCAGCCAGGGACTGCCCCTTGCCCTTCCCTCCTGCAGCTGGTGGTGCCTCCTTGCCCTTCCTAGACGCTGAGGTGCCTGGGGTGAAGGAGATGCCCACCCTCCTGGGTGAGCAGGCATGGGAAACATGCTGAGGGGCTGCTAGGATGGCAGTGCTGGTATGGGGGTGGCGGCTGTACCTGTAGTTGGGGTGGACACAGAGGTGTCAGCCACCATCAGGGAGCTTTCATCGGAGGAGGTAGCACTGTTAGAACTGTCCCCTCCAGTCTCCACCGTGGTGCTCCCCTCGCCCCCATCCCACTGGTGCCCTTACCGTCTGTGGATTCGGCCTCCTGGTCCATGTGGGATGCAGCTCTGCCCATCGCTGTTGCCTCTGCTTCTCCGCCAGATGATGCTAATGCACATGAGGACAGGGTAACAAAACAAAAAGGGGGCGAGAGACAAAGGATACCCTTGGTCAATGGCGGCAACAACACCACCATTGGCATACATGACACACACACACAGGGAACAGCCCTACGCACTAGGCAATGCACTAATAGTCAAAATGCTAGTCACCAGCCTATGGACAGAGATACCTAATGACAATTGCAGCATACCTGAGACCCACAGACCTCTGCCCAGAAGTGGATGCCTACTAGCTTGGTTGGAGAAGGTTTACATCAGACCCTGCCCAATATCGGCCCTACCCTGCAATGTCCGGCCTGGTCTAGGGGCCCCCACAGGCCCACACCCCCCACCCGGATGCCAACCCATCACGCGCAAGTAGTATACTGGGGCACTGTACTCACCCCCTTGTGGCTGCTGTGATGCCCCCAAGTACCCATCCAGCTCCGGAAAGGCCACCGCCAGTATGCTGGCCATCAGGGGCAGTCAGGGTTCGACGGGCACCCCTTCCTCGTTGGGAGGCCATTGTCACCTGGGCCTCCGCCATCTTCCGTGCCCAGGGTCTCAGGTCCTCCCACTGTTTGCGACAGTGGGTGCTCCGCCTGCATAGACCCCCAGGGTCCCCACGTCCTTGGCAATGGCACGCCATATACCCTTTTTTTTAATGAGTGCTGACCTGCAGAGAAATACACATAGGAAAAGGTATCAGTCAGACCATCCTGCCTTTTACACTTATGGCCCACCATAGCCCTCACATCCCCTTACGCACAGACATTGCCCACCATACATGCAGCACGCTGCCCCGGGCCCTTCCACTAACCCCCCACACGAGGCCCTCACACACAGCACTCCACGCATTCATGGCCCATGCATTGTGCTCACAGTGTACTCACTTGTTGGTCTGAAGGCCCATACAGCATTCCGTACTGGGGTAGGACTCTATCCACCAGTCTCTCCAACTCCACAGTGATGAAAGTAGGGGCCCTTTCCCTAGTGACACAAGCCATGGTCAGTTCCAGACACAGTTCACAGCAGCACTTGCAGTGTAGGTCCTCTCCTGTTGAAGGTCAGGTAGCAAGTGAGTGAACAGATGGAAAATGGCGGTCACGTTCGCGGCGGTGCATACCGTCACCGCCGGCGTACATCACCATTGGCCACTGTAACCCATAGGGCCCAATAGTATCCAATGAGGAGTTGCATGGCGGTTCTCAACCGCCTCCCGCAAGGGCGCACAACGTCAGGGGAATTACCTCATTTCTACATGTCCCTCCTTACAGGACAGGTGGATGCCATTTCAGGGGGGGAAGCATTGGCACCAAACTGCATCACAGCACACATAGGCACCATTTGGGCCTATCCAACAATATACTGTTACAGTCACAACATGCAATGCAGTGTAGTGTTTCAATATATGGAATACTGACTAGCTGCTCACCGTTTGCCCCCTAGATTGCAACCGCTGTGGATGAGTAGGAGATGGAGACATCCTCCCGTGTACAGACCCCTGGTGGACTTGGCAACAATGGAGGACAGGCACATTATCCTCACCTATAGACTGGACAGGGCCACAATCACAGAGCTGTGTGCCCAATTGGAACCTGACCTGATATCTGATATCCGTCAGCCCACGGTGATCCCCCCTCTTCTGCATGTCCTATCTGTGCTCCATTTCCTGGCAACTGGCTTCTTCCAAGTGACAGTGGGCTTGGCAGCAGGAATGTCTCAGCCAATGTTCTCAATAGTGTTGACCAGAGTGTGGTCTGCCCTGATTAAACACATGAGCAGGTATATAATTTTCCCCCAGGTTGAGGATTTGGCCACAGTGAAAGCTGAATTCTATGTATTGGGAAATATCACCAACTTGATTGGGGCAATTGATGGTACACATATTGCTTTTGTTCCCCCTCCAAAGAAATGAACAGGTGTTCATAAATCGAAAGAGCTTTTACTCCATGAATGTGCAGATAGTGTGCCTGGTGGACCAGTAAATTTCCCATGTCAATGCAAAGTATCCTGGGACTCTGCATGATGCCTTTATCCTGAGGAATAGCAGCATCCCATATGTGATGGCTCAACTCCAGAGGCACCGGGTGTGGCTAATAGGTGAGCCCTGGTTCCCACCCAGTAGGTGTTGGTGTATGGGTATGGTGAGGGCACTAAGGGTTAGTGTGTGATTAACAGTTGTCTCTCGATATTTGCCGGTGACTCTGGTTAGCCCAACCTCTCATGGTTACTGACCCCTGTGAGGAATCCCAGGACAAGGGCAGAGGAAGATTACAATGAGGCACATGGGCAAACAAGAAGAATCATAGAAAGGACATTCGGCCTCCTGAAGGGCAGGTTTCATTGCCTCCATCTAACAGGTGGATCACTGTAATACTCACCGGAGAAGGTGTGCCAGATCATCGTGGCATGCTGTATTTTGCACAACCTTGCCTTATGTCACCAGGTGCCTTTTCTGCAGAAGGATGAGGCTGGAGATGGGCGTGTGGTAGCAGTGGACCCTGTGGACAGTGAAGGTGAGGAGGCAGAGGATGAGGATGAGGACAAAAGAAGTGCACTCATACAATACTTCCAATGACACACAGGTAAGACACTGTAAATTTACTTTACATTGACAGTTTTGTGTTTGACATTGTCACTGGCAGGCTGATTTTCCCACTTCTATGGCCACTTACTGTACCCTTTGGCATCTCTATTTTCAGATATTTGTGCCCCACTATCGCTTCTGGTGTGTTGACTGCAGCCAACTACAGGTCAGTCCTATGTATACATCACTGTACAGTTGTATTGCAGTGTTTACAGCATGTTAAACAAATACATACTCAATCATTTGACAGACTCCATACTTGTATTTATTCAAATGGTGTTTATTTAAGTGCTAATAAGTAGAGAGGGATGTGCAATGGGCTGGGGTGATGGTGGAGGAATTTCCAGGCAAGTGGAGCAATGGCAGTTCAAGGTGGAAGGGGAACAGAGTGGGACACAAGGGTGACAATCAGGAGAGTCTTATTGTCTGGCGGGGGTCTTGGCAATAGTATCTGGCTTCTGCTTGGATCGCAGGGACCATTTGCGGGGTGGTTCTCCTTCTGCAGGGGTTGGGGTGCTGGTGGCCTGCTAGTCCTATGGCGGGGCCTCCAGTCCACTAGCAACAGTGGAGGTGGAAGGCTGCTCATCGTTTTGGCTAGTTTCAGGGGCCTGCTGGTGTGCCACTGTCTCCCGCATGGTGTTGGCCATGTCTGCCAGCACCCCTGTAATGGTGACCAGGGTGGTGTTGTTGTTCTTCAAGTCCTCCCTGATCCCCAGGTACTGTCCCTCCTGCAGCCGCTGGGTCTCCTGCAACTTGTCCAGTATCTGGCCCATCGTCTCCTGGGAATGGAGGGATGCTCCCAGGATCTTGGTGAGTGCCTCCTGGAGAGTCGGTTCCCTGGGCCTGTCCTCCTCATGTCGCACAGCAGTGCTGCCAGCTTCCCTGTTGTCCTGTGCCTCTGTCCCCTGAACCGTGTGTCCGCTGCCACTGACCCCAGGTCCCTGATCGGCCTGTGTTTGTAGTGTGCCCTGGGGTCCCTGTAGTGGTGGACACATTGCTGATTGATGTGTGCTGGGGACAGAGGTATGGGCCCACTGGGTGGGTACTGTGCTGGTGTTTCCTGGGTGGAGGCTCTTTGGTGGTAGGGGAGTGTGCCTGGGTAACCGACTGTCCGGAGGTCCCTGATGGGCCAGGTTGGTCATCCAGATCAGGCATCCAGAGCTGCTGTCATCACTGTGGGCCTCTTCTTGGGGTGGACTGGATGTTGCTGGCACCTCTTCTCTCGTGAGATTGGGTGGGGGACTTGTGGGGATGTAAATGTAGTGTTATTGTTTCTGTGTATGACATCTTGTGCATGGGTGTGTTGCCCTCTATAGTTGTTATTGGCCTGGCAGCTTTGCCTTGTGTGAGTAGTTATTTGGTGGGCTAGGTGATTCTCTCTAGTGTGCATGCTTGAGTGATGGGTGTCCATGCAGGTCTGTGATGAGGGTCTGTGCATTGGTGTTACATGCAGGGCTTGGTATTGGGAGGGGTGGATTGTGATGGTGGGGTGTGTGTGAGATGGTGAAGTGATGGAAGTGACGGTAAGGGTGGGGGTTTGTGATGGCATGCAGGTGGGGGGTGATAGTAATAGAGATTTGACTTACCAGAGTCCAGTCCTCCTCCTACTCCTGCAAGGCCCTCAGGATGCATGATTGCCAAGACTTGCTCCTCCCATGTTGTTAGTTGTGGGGGAGGAGGTGGGGATCCACCGCTAGTCCTCTGTACAGCTATTTGGTGTCTTGCTGCTGTGGAATGCACCTTCCCCCGTAGGCTGTTCCACCTCTTCCTGATGTCGTTCCTTGTTCTGGGGTGCCGTCCCATGGCGTTGACACTGTCCACGATTCTCTGCCATAGCTCCATCTTCCTCGCAATGGATGTCTGCTGCACCTGTGATCCGAATAGCTGTGGCTCTACCCGGATGATTTCATCCACCATGACCCTTAGCTCCTCCTCTGAAAACCTGGGGTTTCTTTGTGGTGTCATGGGTGTAGTGTAAGTGGTGTGGGTGCGGGTGTGTGGGGTGATGTGTTGGGGTGTGTGATGTAAGGTGAATGGATGGTGTATAGGTGATGGTGGTGCGTGTATGTGGTCTTGTCTGTGGTGTTGCTATCTCTCTGGTGGCACTTGTTTGTAGTGGTAAAGGGTTGTGGGTAATGTGGGTGTGTGTTTTATAGTGGTGTGGATGTGTTGGTGTGGTGTGTGTATGGGTGTCAGGTTCGCATAGTTTGAATTGTCCAATGTGGTGGTGTTTTGTATGTGTGTGTGTATTTTGAGCATAACGGTTTGTACCGCCAATGGTTTAGCGCCATTGAATGTCCACCGCAGTGATTAGTGGGTCATAGTGCTGTGGGCATAGTTCTGTTGGCGTAACGGTATGGGTTTTGCTTCCGCCAGTTTATCACTGACCTTTGGGCTGGCAGACTTGTGTGTGTGGCTGTATAGTGAACAAAAACAATCATCCCAAGAACATAGGCATACCTGCACTTTGGTGCAAGGGTATCTGAGTTGGCATTAGGCTGCAAATTGTGCACCACTGCAGAGGGAGAGAACAGAAATGCGCTGTATCTTGTAGACACTGTGCATTTCTGCCCTTTCCCGATGGCGCAGGGCGGTGTAGGAAGGCACTTGCTGCACCACCCTGGCCACGGGTCTCGAAAGTGAGGCCCAGAGTTTTTTTTGGGTTGATGAATGATATACTAAGAATTCGATATTTCTGGACAAATTGAAAAGAATTTTTTTTTTGTAAATTAAAAAGAGTGAGATCACCTTTCAGTATGTAACTTAAATATTTATAGTTGAGTAGAAATTAAAGCAGGAAATGACCGTAGACTCACCTAGACAGGATCTGTTAACATTCAATGTACATATTTAGGACCTTAATCACTAGGCCAGGGGTGACTCATTAGTGTCAGTGTCCACACTTAGCTATGTCATTCAACCAACAGATTTTGAAGGGAAAAAGACTTTAATGTTCCACAACCAAAACACTAGAAATGTTTAACAAGCAAAACACTAGAAAATTAACAGAGACACTGTCATGAGATACTAGAATTTGAACCTTCAACCTAATGACAGGCCCACAGCTTTACAATTAGGCCAGAAGTGACCCTGGTCTACTATCAATCAAAACGTTAGAATAACATTCTAGCCAAACATCTTGCTAGAATGATGCTTTGAAGTCATTCACAGAATGACTATTGCAATAAGAATCCCTCTCTCTCTCTCTCTCTCTCTCGTTCTCTCTCTCTCTCTCTCTCTCTCTTCCATCCCATTAAAAGGGATAGAAGAGAGAGGGAGAGTGACAGGACCGTGAGGAGAGGCTCAAGGCACCACGGTCCTAGCCAGCTCCTCACGCCCTGCGGGACCCGGCATTGCTCTCAAAAGCAGGGGACTGCTTTAAATAGCAGCTCCTTGCTTGTGAGAGCAATGTTTTCTTCTGTTTCCCTGCACGCATATTTGGTTGCAGGGAAACAGATAAAAACTCTGCTTTCTGGAAGCCGGAGCAGTTTGCTCGGACTTGGAGGGTGCTGCCAAAAGTCCTGCCAAGTAAGAGCAAACAGAGATGTCATGGTGGTAGGCATCCTGAGACATAGCTGGGGCCAGCCCTAGGGAAGGGGGGCCCCAGGGCCATCTTTGACTCCTTGAGGGGGCTGTGCGCCCCCCTCCAACATGAAGTAGCCCCAGGGAGGTGGCAATCCCCGGGTTGGAGGGGTCTGTGATGGACCCCCTTCATTCTTTTATTGTAGCCCTAGGGAGATGGCAATCCCTGGGGTTGTGGGGGTAATGCGCGGGCACTCAATGTGATGCCTGCCTAGGGAGGGGGTAGTACCCGGGGCTGCAGAGCGGCCCAGTGGGCCCGCCTGCAGGAAAACATAAATAAACCCCAGAGAAGTTGAGGCCTCCAGGGCATAAAATACCCTAGGAGGGGGACCCTATCTGTCCCTCTATTTTCACATGCCCCGGAACATGGCCCACACAGGGGCTTCATCTAAACAAACGCTGGAGTCCGTGCCTGTTTTCTTTTTTAATTTTCACCAGATCTGCTGCTACTGGTGGTGAAATGTTTTTTTTTTTTTAAAAGGGGTTTTGCCCTGGGGTGCCACCACCAGAACTAAGGGGTCAGGATGTCCCTACCCTTTCCCCTTTTCTTTTCTTTTTTTTTTTTTGTGGGACTCGACTGAAGTCAAGTAACAAGATTTCTGTCAAAACTTCCTAGTTGAAGTGTTGGCAGCCAATCAGAGCTCTGTATTTTCTTGCATGAGCTTGTTATTATTTGTGAATCCTTAGCGCCTCTGGATATCTATATTTCTTTTTCTTTGGAATGAATGAAAGAATGACTAAGACTTATAAAGCACACAGCTACTCAACATAGAGGGCTTGATTAGGACCTCGGCGGATGGGCTACTCCCTCACAAAAGTGACGGATATCCCGTCTGCCTTATTACAAGTTCCATCATCTTCTATGCAACTTGAAGAACTGCGGGCAGGATATCTGTCACTTTTGTGAGTGAGTAGCCCATCCGCCAAGGTTGTAATCAGGGCCAGAGTGTCCCGGAGCTGAGGTACTTACAGAGATCGATGCATGGGCAGCCCGGCCACACACTAACATCTAAATATGAAGGTTTTCAGTACTTTTTTAAATACATCTTTGGCTGAGAGGGACGTTGGTTGAGAAAGAAGCTGATTCCATACCCTAGCAGCAACCACCCTAAAAGAAGAGCCTCCCAGGCAAAGTCTTTTAAAGCGAGGAACAACCACAAGGTTAGCATTACTAGAAAGAAGTGGGTGCGCTGGAATATATTTCACAACACTCTTATTAAGAAAGCTAGGCCCCTTGTTGTAAACGACATGGTGATCCAAAATTAGAGATTTAAAAATTATACGTTGGCTCACTGGCAGCCACTGCAGTTTTTCATGAAAAAAGGACACCACTGCCTTTTAGACAATATAAACAAAAAGCGGACAGTCATATTTTGTATTACCTGTAGTCAATTGGTTAGATAAGCTGACGCTCCCAATTAACGGGCATTGGCATAGTCCAGCCCCAAGATTATCAGAGCCCTCACCAACATCACCTGGGCAGAGTGTGGAAAAAAGTGCAGGAATTTTTACAGCATGCTCAGCATCTAGGAGCAGCATCAAACTATAGTGGATACCTGAGCCCCAAATGAAAGCTTAGAGTCAAGTATCACTTTTAGATTTCTGGCCTCCAACATAGGTGGAAGGGGATGAGGGGACGTTTTAGGCCAAGATCCCACCCATCCTGGCACAGGGTTGCAACCAAACAGTAAGATCACTTTGGTCTTATCAGGATTACATTGAAGCTTAGAAACCTTTAACCAATGAAGAACTGCCTCTGTACAGCTAGCAAAGGCAACTTTAGCCTCCGATGAGTCACCCTCATATGAAAGCAAGAGTTGCATGTCATCTGCATACAAGATGACATTGTTATTAAAGGATTCCACCAAAAACGCTACTGGAGCCATTTAGATAATAAAAAGAGTAGGACTGAGGGAGGAGCCTTGCGACACTCCCCACCTTAAACTCTTGGCGTCAGAGGCGTATGGCTTCATCCATGTAACCTGCTCTTGATCCTTCAGGAAGGAACTCAATCAATCCAGGGCCGAGCCAGTCACACCCAGGTGCTCCAACCTCTCAAAAACTACTTCACAGATTTACAGCTTTCCAGAATAAGACCTACCTTACTACCAAATTTGGTGTATTTCTGTCCAGCGGTTCGGGCTGTAGACATGACTATAATCCTTATGGGTATTATAATGGGAAACAAACTTTCTTTTACTTCTCTTTTTTCTCTGCCCTCACTTGACGGATCACTCTGAAACTTCCCATGTATAACAAGACTCTCTAGAATCAATTTGTTATGAAGATTCGTCAAGACGCGCCAAAGCTATAGGAAGCCAAAAATGCTTTTTCAATGGAAACATGGTCCTAGCAACTTCCAGTAGGGTTAAAAAAAAAAAAAAAAAAAAAAAAAAATATATATATATATATATATATATATAAGTCAATTCACAGTGTATGTGATTGAGTGCCCTTGTGGGTTAAAATGCATTGGCAGCACGAAATGTGAGACTAAAAAGCAAATTTTAGAACATATTCGAGCAACTACAAATTTAGACAGGAGTTATGCTACTGCTAGGTATATGGAACAAAAACATAACAGTAATTGGGAATTGATGATTTATTATATAATTGATCAAGTACCAAAACAAGAATGAGGGCGAGACAGAGAAAAGAAGCTATGTCAGTTAGAATCTAAACATATATTAGATATTCGCTCTTTAACCCCGCTTGGTATTAATCAGGACAAAGAGTTATTTATACACCTATAAGGATTATGGAAATCTGCCACTAGCCATAAACTTTAGGGGTTAACAAGTGGGAGGCTGGTACACTTTTCATGGCTAATCTATTCTTCTCTTTTTCATTTTATTTAGTACTAATCTTATTTATTTGATGTGGCATTCACATGGGCTCACTAAGGTTAGATAAGAAACCTCACAGGCATAGACACATTATTACTCCAATATAGGAGAGAGATCAATTTTGATGTGTTAGAGGTTGTAGTTTAATCATATATACCTTTTTTACCAAAACATAATAAAATTGTTTATTTAGGACTTCATTAAACTAACAACTATTCGAGATGTAAGGTGAATTTATGTGATAATATAATTCAACTCTTCTTTATAAAATTATTTGACTGAATATAAAACACTGATAACTACATCTACCAGAAGTCATTGCATGGACACCAGTAAAAGGAGAGATAGCCTTGCAAAATTTTAAAATGTATATATTATTTAGCAGAGTTGTTTATTTCAATATAAGGTCAACAAATCTCGAGATGTAAAAAAGTGGGTTTTGAAATTGGTCTTTGAATGAGTATGGTGTTTTTGTAGGTATTGTTTGTATATTTAAGCTCTAGAAGAATGCACAGGAAGTACCTGTGAACAAGGTCCGGTGAGACCGAAACGCATCAGGGGATTCCTAACATTGTTTGCCGTGGAGCTCGCTGCTTAAATAAAGAAAGAAAATAAAGGCACAACTTTGGAGTGCGGTTCTCTCTTTTTGCAAATACAAAGAGAATTAGTGAAAGCATTATAAGGGTGTCCTACCGAAGAACCGGCACCACCAAGGAATGAAAGCGCGCCACAGCACGCCATTTAGGACAACTTCTCCTTCTATATATATTTATATATATATATATATATACATATATATTTGTAATCGCTAGTAATATATACATTTGTTGAGCAGGCCTAAAGAGCATGCATATACTTTAAGAAAAAAACATATTTACTATGCATATTTGTACAAAAAATACACATATCTCGATATACACATATAAACAAAGTATAAATGTTTACATACACAGAGATATTCTGTATTTGCTGTTTGATTATTGTGGTAATGTAAGAAAAAACAACTCTTGAGTAGTCCTCTGAAGAGACGGTTATCCATGGATTTTATATTTGGGGGTAATTAATTCTTTAGTTTGGCCGCTTGAACAGAGAACGATGTACCACCTTTTGTCTTTTTCTTGTGTTAGGGTTTTGAGGCGAGCTGCCAATTTCGAGCGGAACTGCCATTGTTGAATGCATTTGGTGATGAAAAACGGTTTGTTCCATGTATTTCTTTCTGGGTGATACAAAGCAGTTTGAAGGTGATCTTCTGGCAACTGGTAAGCAATGTAGAGCCCTCAGTGCAAGGGAGATGTGGGCTTGTGGCTTACATGTAGGAGTAGTCTAGTAGCAGAGTTCTGAATCTGTTGTTGCCTTTTTACAGTAGACAGAGATGATTTGTGGTAAAGGCCATTGGTGTCATCCAATTTGGACAGTACAAGAGAGATAGTAGCCTGGACCTTGTGTGGAAATCATAGGTAGGGGAAGATGCATTGCAGAGTTTTCATGGTAAAGAATCTTGGTCTTGCTCATTTCTTCCACTTGAGCATTCATTGTTAACTTGGAGTCTATGGTACTTCCTAAGATTCTTGCTCCCTTAGATACTTTTGGAGGTGGTCCCAGATCGTCAGGCCAGGTGCATGATTTGGGTCATAATTTTACCAATCGCCACGTGTGAGTATTGCCATTTGGGAAATATTCAGTTTGAGATGGCTCCATGTCATCCACTGATCAGTTGCTCTGAGGCAACAGAAGGTTTATGAGTTTCCAATGTCTTTCGGGCTTTCCAGTTTAAGGAGTATTTGTGTGTTATCTGCATAGTTGTAGATTGTGAGCTGAAATTCATTGATCATTACCGGTAATTACTTCATGTAGATGTTGAAAAGCATGGATGAGATGATTGAGCCTTGAGGGACCCCTGTTTTTTAGAGGTATGGTTTGGGTAAGAAAGGGGGAGGATGAATGACATTTTTTTCTGTTCTGAAGGTAGGGTGTGATCCAATCAAGATCAATCCCCTCTATGCCAGCTTCATAGATTCTTTGTATTAGGAGATCATGATCAAATGTGTCTAAAGCAGCTCAGAGGTTCAAGAGAAGTAATGCAAAAACTCCATTGCAGTCTACTGTGTTTTTAAGGTAATCCCAAATGACGATGAGGGCAGAATCTGTGCCTCTTCCTGGCCAGAATCCCTTTTGGTAGTCTGAAAGTATGGAGTTATTTTCAATGAATTGTGACATCCTAACGAATGCTGCTCTTTCTATCAGTTTGCCCAGGAAAGGTCCATCTGTAATTGGTCTCGAGGTGTTAGGGGCCATGCGGGTCCATGTTTCCTTTCTTTAAAAATGGGTGTATATATGCCTTTTTTAGGTCTTGTAGAATGATTCCCATAGTTAAAGAATTATCTAAGGCCAGAATTCTTACTGGCCTTAAATAAAAGAATGTTCTTGAAAATGTATAGGGGTCAAGGGTCAAAAGGGCAGCTGGAAGGCATGCGTGCTTTGACCACATCTATAGATTCACTTTGTTATATTTGTTTGAAGGAATGCAGAGGCTGGGTTGGCCTGCTTCTGGAGGGGATTTTTGGAAACAGGTTGGTGCTGGTGGTTTTCCTGTGTTTTAGGAGGCCAATGTGTCTGCTTTGGTAGTATAATAATTTGCCTGTGAATTCTTGAGTAATGGGATGAGTTCCTTCTGTGTATTTAGGTTTACAAAATGTGGGGAGAAGTTTATTAAAAGCTTTACTTGCAGATTTAGCTTTTTTGGTTGTTGATTTTTATATTGTGTTAGGTTTACGTAGGTGATTGCTGTTTGTTTTGAGCCAGGTTTATTGCAGCCTTCTGATATGCTGTTTTACCTTTCTTAGGGCCATATGTACGAAAGCTTTTTCCCATAGACACAGAATGGGTAAAATCCTTTGGTACATCTGGCCCTTAGTTCTGTATTTCTCTAAGGTGCATGTGTTCTATTGTCCTGTTTTGTTGCTCCTAGCAGTATAAGGATATCAAAAGTTTCCTGTAGACACTCATAAAGTTTTTCAAAGGAATTTATTGTGTCTAGATCTGTGTTGGTTGTTAGTTGTGTTTCTAAGTATTCAAAATAGGGTTTGTTCCATTGTTGATAGGTGGATGCATGCAAAATGGTCTTGAGTGTGTTGATCTGTGGTACCCTGGGGATTTATGTTGGAAAGCTACCAAATGGGCATCTCACCATATGACAGGAGTAATCCTTTGAAAGGTAATGGTTTTACAAAAATTACATCTAGATGTGTACAGTGATGTGTGTGGGATTGTGTAGGATCTGATGAAGGTTCAGTGTGACTAGGCCAGAGAGGATAGTTTGTGGCTGGGGCATATTGGGTTTATCAAACCAAGGGAACGATTTAAGAAAAGTGGTGCTGCACTCAGTTCAGAGTCACGTTCCTTGAGCCCCTTAGCACCCTCCTACCGCTACCATGTGTGCGCGGTATTTAAAATATGGCGCACCATGGCACAGGGTTTGGGGCAAAAGCATCATTATTTTTAATGCTGTTGATGTACTCTGCAGGAGTAGTGTCAAAACTTTGGTGCTGCTCCTGCAGAGTACATAGGGGCCAATTGTATTTAATGGCATGCCCCCTTTTAAAGCCTGCTCTGAGCAGGCGTTAAAAGTGCAGAAAAATGGGGCAAGAAAATCTCTTAGATTTCCTTGGACTATTTTTTCAGCCCCCCCAAGAAGGGAACGCCCCCCTTGCATACATTATGCCTGGCACAGGTATAATGTGGTGCAAGGGTGTACAAAGTGGTGCAATGTATGCATTTTGCCACATTGTAAATATGACGCGTGTAACAAGTCATGTCAGCACCACCTTAATGTCAAATGACTCTATGGCACCACTAATGTGGTGCTGGGGCCTCCTAAATTAGGCCCCAAATGTTTAGGTCCCAAAGAATGCATAGGTTGGAGTATAGTGTCAGAAGATTTGAAACTGTGCTAGAAATATGTCTGGGAATGTTGCATAGCTAGGTGGTGGTCTGTAAAGTAGGAGGAAGTTACAGGAGGAAGATGGTGTAGGGTTGCATCTGGTGCTACGCTAAGTGTTATTTATGGTGGATAATTTATTTTATGCAAGAAATACCACCTATCGCCCCAAAGAATATTTCTGCTGGCTGGCAGGCTTTTCTGAGTGCACTTTGGCCCTTGGGAGCACACATGACTTGGGGAACTACAATTCTCAGCACTTTCTTACACATTGTGTCTCAATGACACACTTTGGCTGCGATTGGCAGTGATCTTTCCACCACTTACATGTTCCTGTGTATGAAATTGTTCTAAACTATCATCACTCAGGTAGGACTTGAGTGCTTCTACACTTTTGTTAGCTTTTGGCTGTAGCACGCCATTTGTGATATGGATCCTTAGCCCTGAGGAACACCCCAGACCTGATTAGGCTTTTTGTGAGAGTAGAAACATGTCGGCTATCTGAGACGGGTTGAGTCATTACTCTCAGCATTACTGTCAAACTCTGGTTTTAATCATACCTGTGGACACAGTGAATAAAGGTCAAATATACCGGTAGTCCTGAAGGTATTTCTAATTGGTCTGGATCCCCATTTGTGTCCAGTAGCTTTTTATCTCAGATCTTTCTCCTTCTAGATCTACCAGGAGGTCAAATCCACCCTGGTGGCACTGCCCTACCAGCATAGGGAGAGGTCACCGATGATGAAGCATGACACAAATATGTTTGTGAGTCATCCTCTTCCACAAGGAGAATCCTCCCTCATGTTCCTATTAGACAGCATTTGCGTCATTCCCCAAATCGGGTTATTACTCTGCTGACCCTGTATGGGCAACAGTCTGTAAAGTTATGCCACAATACCTATTGTGTTAAGGAAATTATGAACCCTCTCCATGAAGCTGGTATTGATCATCAGTAATGATTTGATCGAAGGCATGATTGAGTTAAGGATGTCTTGCCTGTGAGGACGTATGGTGGCTTAATAACTTCCCCCTCTCTCATAAGAGTTAAAGAGAGGGTCCATAATTTCCCTAATTTTTAACAGCGGTGACAAATCTTCTGCAGATTACAACTGCCTTGAAGCAATCATTGACAATGAGGCCAAATATTTTGTAGGCACACTTCTCGAGGAATTAACAACCTGGGCCTCTGACAACATTATAATCCCGCCAAACCAGACACAATTTTCCGAACTGACCGTAACTACAACTGCCATTTTGGCCCTATCTCTTCTGTTTGATTCAGCAAAATAAACAAGGCTTCCTATCCATTCAAGCTCAATTGATTATAGGTCAGCTTCTGATTATGTTGATTGGGGGAAACTTTGGTGTAATCTGGTGAATTGGGACATCTCACCATCCCTCTTGAATATGTTCCTACTTCTACATATGGACATGTGGGTGCAGATTAAGCTGGGCACCGAAACACACCTCTCTAGACAAATTCTAACAACAAAGGGCCTGAAGCAGGGTTGTATGTTCATGCTCATCCTGTTTAATCTCTTTGTAGCAGATTTACCACCAAAACCAAACACCAGTGACTCCTATGTTCTGAAACTAGGAGGCAGGGTTCTCTCCAGTCTCCTATATGCTGATGATTTGGTTTTGATAAGCCACACACAGGTGGGGCTGCAGCACTTGCTTAAAATTGTGCAGGAACAGTCAACAGAAAATGACCTGGCTATCAATTTAGAAGAACATTAAAACCATGTCAATTAACAGTGCAAGGAGAAGGATACAGAGTTGACATTTGACCATGAATCAGCTAAGGCCAGTAGGTAAAAATGGGTAATTTGTCTTTTGCCATTTTATCCTGTTTATATCTGTTGTAGCTGATATTGTAAAGTGAGGTTGGTGTTCTTTGAGATTGAATTTTCTAAGTATGTCTTTCAAGTCTTTACTTTTTTGCAATGGTTTTAAACAACCGAGCATTATTGAATAAACTTGAAAAAATGAATTGTCTTTTAAGTGGCAAACATTACTAAAACATTTTGAAATTCAATGGAGCATAGTTTGTGTCTGGAATCTCAATATATATTGTCCCCTCCAGAGATAAGGAGACTTTAGCCAAAGCATCTGAGATATTTCAATACTACCTCCAGGTACCGCTTCCCTTTAATGTACTCTGTGTGAGAGAGTTTGAACACAGATGCTCACTCACCTGCCAAAGGCCTGACTCGTTTTGCTAAACTGAATCCATGCATAGTTTTCAAAATTATGTAGCTACTTTGTTGACCAGATACACTCAGAGATTATGTCGCTTTGAGGGTGTTTTCTTGTTTATTCTTCTCCTATCTACAGATGAAACTACTGGAGTCATGTGATGTAGAGCTTGACAAATGTCCAATCTGCTAGAGAGTCCTGTGCATGTGTTAAGTATAAGGATTGCCTGAACAATGTCTACTGTATAATATTTTAAGTCATGCATGAATGCTACCTAATAGGATGACTAATATTGTTTCTGAGAAAGCTCCATCAGGGACTGAAATGGGCAAACTGCCTCTTTGTATATTTTTTAAGATGAGTAAGCGCGTTGGCATAAAAGTAAGCAGTGATATTACACCGACGATGACTAGCTTTGGTTCTCAGGGCTAACAATAGGCATATTTATTCAGAGCTAATAATAGGCCCTTTTTGGTACTGAAATGTGCAACATTCAGGAATATACGTTGAATATACATTACTTAGGCCTCCATGTACTTAGTTATTTTACAGTCAGCAAGATAGAATAAGAGCCTTTCTGACCACAAAATCTCAACTTTTGATTTGACTAAAGATGTTACCGAATCTTACAGTTTAGAAATGTAGGTTTGGGATTAGATACCCAATCGGTATTTGAAAGGAGTGTATTAAGAGATACTCTTCCAAATACTGATACCTTCAGGGATGAATTTACGTTTTGGGGCCAAAACCTGGTCGCAAAACATTAATATTTTACCTCTTTCTCAAGGGAGGTGGTAAGCCATTCACAAATGGGAAGGGATCATCCAGGGACCCCTTCTGATTTGTGAATGTTCACAAGAATGTTTTTAGGAGCAGGAAGTGGTCCATGGGACTACTGCCTGGTCCTTAAAAAGACATGTCATTTTTCATTATTTTTTAAACACATCCCGCTGTCCTTTAAGGACTATGGGCTGCATTTAAAACAAAAAAGAGTGCTTTATTTAAAAGCAATCACAGACATGGTGGTCTGCTGAACCAAGCAAAGCACAGTTCCTCTCGATGTAGTCTATCATAGTGGGTCATAATTTGTGACAAATCTCATGAATAACAATGAGGTAGGTAGAATTGCAACACACTACGATTCTGTATTTTGTGAATCCTATTACTACTTGAGTTGGTATGTAAAATCCAACGACATTCTGTAAAATTTAGTGTGCTTTTACTAATTCCATTTTTTTACAATTTGACAAGTTCTCACAAAGTGCAACTCATTAAATCTCAGAATTTACGATTTCTTGACAGCAATACTTCTACATGAAGGCCTTGGTGTGTATGGTGCTCAATGTACAGCTATTAATGGGGCCTGGTTATGTTTAAAATGTTCAGAATTTGCTTTCCTTCCACAAATACAATGTTAATTAAACAATGGATAGTTGCTAAAATCAGAGATGTCTGAGGATTCTCTTGCATCTTCAACCTCTTGCAATTTGAGGGTTTTTCTTCAGCTTTGACGAGGAGATTACTAAGTAGTAAATGGTTAATGGCGAAGCTCTGGAGATGTAATTTCTGCAAAATATGGAAAATATTTCACATTAGTTTGTGAAATATGGGTCTTTATATCACTGCATTTTGCAAGAAAAAATACTCACTCAAAGCTAAAGTAAGTATATGTTTACAAACAAAAATTAAAAACCCATGAAATCGGCTGTTTACAGTTAGCTACACAAACATAATCATGCCACTGTCATGTACTGCTCAAGACCTCACACATGACATCACATACAACATCTACAATACCATTAGCTGTGGCATCATCAATAACATCTTTCATCACTTATTGTCCCTGCACCCATTCTCCAGTTCCTGACCAAGCCCCACTGTCCATGGCCTTCAGTTATGCTGTTTGCAAATACTTTCCAGTAGTCAAGCCCTGCACTATACCCACTGACACTGACCAACCCTGTTTCACATGGTCTTTGCGTGAATTTGGGTAAGGCAATGTCTAGTGCCTGCACCCAACCCAATGAAAGCAATTAGCTCCTGTTGGCCTTTCATCATGCACAATTGTGGTTGGCTGCACAGCCAGAATCAATGCCTAAATTCCTGGCCTATGACCACCGCACTTGACCTTTGACCATGCATGGCAGGAACCAAACCGAACTGTATATTGCCCTTGGCTGCACCCATAGGGCCACAGTTGGCAGTAGCATATTTCTAGAATCGGTGAACTATTATTCACCAACATCAGTAAAGATCCAGTTGTGAATGTTACTCCATTGTTAAATTATAGATACTATGAAGTTCATAAAAATAGAGACAGTTAAAAGAGAAAAGAGAAATGGGAAAATTGTATATTTGGCTCCAGCATAGGCAGTTCTTGTTAGAAATTGGGTTTCTGGTTGGCTAGGGTATGCACCTAAGCCAGGCAGAACCCACCCACTCTAGTCAGGGCAAGGGAGTCACACGTCCAAGATAACCTCTGCTCATCCCCTTGGTAGCATGGCACGAGCAGTCCGGCCTATCCCAGAGGCTTTGTGTAAACCATTTGCACAACACACACAACACATGTGACGCAAAATGTACACCACAAAGTAAACACAACACTGAGCTATGTAAAAATAAACTGTATTGCACAAAACATAATTAGACCAACATTACACGCAAGTAATGCCCTGCTACCTTAGCAGTTGTCAGAGCGTTACACAAGTTACTGATACTCAGCAAGAATACACAGTTGTCATATTAGAACACATAAGTACTCAGGATTCTGCAACATAAACAGTAGTCAGGAATTACAGTAAGAATTCTATGCACTTGTCATGAATACCTCATAAATACCCATGAAAGAAACATTAGAGAACATATCACAAGTCATAAAAAATACATATCAGCATGTCATACCCATAAAAGGAACATCAGCACATATATGTAGCATCATGAAAGCTGGTAGGAACATATAACACCCCCCAAGGTTCATACTAGGCTCACTGAGCCAATATCTCCTAAAAAGTACCAGATTTTATGAAAAAGAGGCACTCCTCGTGCCTAGAAGAGGAGCATGGGGGTCCCCGGCTCTCCTATGCGCACAACGGGGGCCACACAGTGCTCCTGAGGGAGAGGGGAGGTCTGCACCCTCTCTGATGTGGGAAACAAGCCCCTATTGGGGCCCGCGATCTCGGTAGGGGCCTCCCTCGGCCTCCGCACGCCCCTCACATGGGGTGGGTGCCAAGCAAGGCCCAACAAGCAGTTATGGGGGTGAGAGGAAGGGACCTCCGTCGAGGTCTACCTTCCCCATTCTTAGTAAAAACGCTGCCCGGTTTAAAAAGGAGCTTCCTGCCCCTACAGCAGAGACCAGGGATAAGGGGGGATTCCCCTCGCCTTCCCTCTAGTCCTGCTTCTCAGGGATGGAGTTTTGACCCCTCCTGGGGCCCGCGAAGACACAGTCGCCCCCACCTGATGTGGTGCGCAAGTGTTTCTGATGATTCCCGGGCCGCTGCGGTGATATACATAGAAGTGGAGGGGGGCTAGTGACCAGGGGGCGCTCCAAGAAGCAGACAGTGCCCCGGGGGTACTAATAGGAGCACGCAAGCTCTGTTTACCTTTTTCTCCTGCCCCGGGAGAACTAGAAGGTGCGCGATCCTCGCGCTTCGTGAATAGAGGACGCCTGGGCTGTGGCAGTGATTCGGGGCATCCAAAGAGTGCTTTTCAAAGTGCTGCGACCAGATCTGGAGCCCGGGTTGCGGTTGTAATTTTGGTGATGTCAAGAAGCGTTTTTCAAAGTGCTAGTGGGGCCAAACATGAAGAAAGGCACTCTCCAGAGTGCTACATGCAAAATACCACTACCACTACGCAGGAGCACTCCCTGTACTCTAAATAATTACAGGGGTCAGAGGCCACGACACCCTGCCCCTGGAAACAGTGGGTCCAGCTACAGGCCAGCACAAGAGGTACAGATGGTGGCAGTTCTCTTAGTGACCAGGCAGGTCACAGGTCAGCACAGCAGCAGCAGTCTATTGTGGTTTCCTGGTGAGTCCATTCAGCAGCGTCCTTTGTCCAGTTTCAAGTCCCAAGAATGTTCAAATTGTGGGGAAAATTCCCCTTATACTAAGTTTACAGTGTGTTTTACAATGAGAAGGAGAAAGGGTTCCAACCAGTTACAACCGGTTCTGGGAGTGCCCTTTCTTTCCTCCAGCACAGACTCCAAACATCAGTGGGGGTAAACGACCCTATTGTGCGAGGCCAGGGCACAGCTTTTACAAATGCAGGTGTTCCCTGCCTCTTCCCTCTCTCAGCCGAGGAAGGCTATGCAATATGTAGATGCACCTCTGTGACACCTCCACCCTCCCTATGTACAGACTGTCTGAAAAGTATGCACAAAGCCCCAACTGTCAGTCTGCCCAGACGTAGATTGGAGGCAAGCTGTAAAAACACCGGAGTCATAAGCACAGATAAATGCGCACTTTCTAGAAGTGGCTTTTCTGTAATAGTAATAAAAAATACACCTACACCAGTAAGCAGCATTTCTTATCACTATCACAACCATACCAAACATGCTACCCCTCATAAATCAGACAATACCCCTTACACATAAGGCAAGGCATTTCCAATGCAATCCTATGAGAAGGCAGCACTCACAGCAGTGAGACACCAAGTTAGGCTGTTTGTCGCTAACAGGACCGGCCACATGACCTGGCACATGACCTGGCACATGTCCTGCCTTCTACATACATGGCATCCTGCCCATAGGGCTAGCTGTGGCGTACCTTAGGGGTGATGTACTTGTAGTAAAAGGGGAGTTCTGGGCCTGGCAAGTAAATTTAGATGCCAGGTCCTATGGGAAAAAACTGCGCACACAGGCCCTGCGTGAGCAGGCCTGAGATAGGTTTGACAGGCTACTTCAGTGGGTGGCGCAAACAGCACTGCAGGCCCACTAGTAGCATTTAATTTACAGGCCCTGGATATAGGGATACCACTTTTCAAGTGATTTATAGGTAAATTAAATATGCCAATTAGGGATAATCCAATCATACCAATTTTGAAAAAGTGCTCAGAGTCAAAACGTCAGCCAACAAAGGTCAGAAAAATATGGAGGCAAAAGGCAAAAAGTCTGTTAATGACCCTGTAAAAGGGCCAGGTCCAACAGTTCTATGTTGACCTTTTTTGTGCCTAGCTTTTTCATTTTGTCTTTTTAATTCTAACAAACATCTGGAGAAAATTACAACTTTAAAAGAAACTCAGAAATAGTAATTCTGCTATTGAACCAGCACACAATGTAGGATGCAATCTCTCAATGTATTGACTCATTAGGTTGAGCAGTGTGACTCTGTATTTACCCAGTTTTGACCCCTACTGCAAATTGTTCTATTCCTTCACTAATGCATCTACTGACTATTCCTCTCTTCTTTTCTTTGAATAGCTTCTTCTGGAGTTCAAGTGTCCTCCTTCTCTTCAGTCTCAATTCCCCTTTATATGTCATTTCTCATGTCCACTGAATATTGTGTCTTCTCATCCCTAGCCTTATATGCCTAATCATGTGTGAAAGTTGAAGGATTACACTCCTTTTTGCCCACAATTTAAAAGTTGGTTTCATTTTCGCACCCAATCCTTGGGATATGCCATTTTTTTCTCCTGGAAGATTTGTAAAGAATCCCCACACAAAAGAATTCTGTAGAATGTTTCAGTTGTTTTTCCCACTCCAGTAATGTCTTCCTCTGTTTCATACTACACTGAAGCTGGACCAGCTCTCTCTTCTGCATGCACACTTTTTGCCTGATCAATATTAGCATTCACACTGTCATTCTAATTAGTATATTAAGAAGAGAATACACACAAGCAGGATTTTTTACTAGCATCTGGCACTTCTCTGTGTGGTGGGATGTTTAGGAGAGGTGACGCTGGGCTTTTTTACATTGCACCTCACCTCGCACTGCTGGAGTAGCACAATTGTTTTGATGCTCGTCCAGCAATGCATCGGTTTAGGGCCGCAGTTGCATCAGAAATTCTGAAGCATCTGTGGAAATGTGCGCTATGGAGTGCTTTATCATTAATACTGTGCTACTATGGCGTCATTAGGGAGTGCAGGACTGGCACAAAAAAACTGGTGCCTCGAATCCGATGCACCCGTTTCTTGTAAATGAGGACCTAAATTCAGTTATTTTGTTTGACTCATTCTTCAACTTTTCCCCTCAGGATACCTCAGTTGTCAGCACCTGACATTTTCATTTTTACAACAGTCACAAGATTAAACCATTTCTGCCTTTCTTTTCTACACAGCTGCTTCTTTAATCAGTTATTGCTCTCTCAATAAAACCACACATAAAAGCAAAAACACCACCATTGAAATTACTATGCATGGTAGCATCATTTAACAATCCCCAAGTGTGGACTTAAAGCTAGTAGACGTGAGTGCCCTTTGTAAATTCCTAAAGTTGTAAACTTAGATGTTTGGTCTAAGTGTAAACCAAACGTCCAAGTTTACCTTTGTGAATTGGGCCCACTGTGTTCAAGAAAGGACATTGTATAGTAAAAACTCCTCCTTATTTGTCTGCCTGGGGCTTGTATAGGCTGAATGGTTACAGCATTAACAAGTGCCAGACAGGTGAAATAAGCAGAAAGTTCCGTAGGCCCCAGGACCAATGAGGAATTATTAGTGATTCCTTCAGTTGGCACTAAGGAATCCCAGACCCTGGCCTTACCAACAGGGAACACAACAGGTGTTGGTGATGGGAAAAGAACCTAAAGGAGGTCATCCTGCTTACTGTCCCTTTTCCTTTCCTTGCAGCAACTTTTTCCTGGAATGGACCTGCAAAGAAGAAGAGACCGAGATTTCTTACGATCTATGTTACAGCAAATGGAGTTCTGCTGCTAAGTCTGTACTGCAAATGGACCTCACCCATATTGTTCTGTAATATTGGGTGTTAGACTTTCCATCCTTGGCGTGGCCTCCCTTAAGTTTTTGCCTCTGTTCCCCAGGTTGTTGATGTGTGCTGGACTCTGATTTTGCTGTTTTTGTTACTCTGGGCACTTTACCACTGTTAACCAGTGCTAAAGTGCAAGTGCTCCTTTACAAAATGTGTATGTAATTGGCTTTTCCATGATTGGCATATTTGATTCACTAGTAAGTCCCTAGTAAAGTGCACTAGAGGTGCCAGGGCCTGTAAATCAAATGCTACTAGTGGACCTGCAGCACTGGTATTGCCAACCAAATAAGTAGCTCTGTAATCATGTCTCAGACCTGCCATTGCAGTGTCTGTGTGTGCAGTTTTAACTTTAAATTCGACTTGGCAAGTGTACCCACTTGCCAGGCCTAAACATTCCCTTTTCTTACATGTAAGGCACCCCTAAGGTAGGCCCTAGGTAGCCCTAAGGGCACGGTGCAGTGTATGGTTAAGGTAGGACATAGAGTAATGTGTTTTATATGTCCTGACAGTGAACTATTGCTAAATTCGTTTTTCACTGTTGCAAGGCCTGTCCTTCTCATAGGTTAACATGGGGGCTACCTTTAAATCTGATTAAAGTGTAGATTCCCTTTGGGAGAGGATGGACATGTGGAGTTTGGGGTCTCTGAGTTCACAATTTAGCAATACATCTTTTAGTAAAGTTGGTTTTATGATTGTGTGTTTGAAAATGCCACTTTTAGAAAGTGAGCATTTCTGTGACTCTGGCTGTTTGTGGATTCCCTGCCTGGGTCAGTTTGACAGTTGGGCTGGTTGCACCTCACACTAAACAGTGACACAAATGGAGCTGGGGTGTAGCCTGCACATCCTGATGAGCCATCTGTGCTAGGAGGGAAGGGAGGAGTGGTCACTCACACCTGAAAGGGCTGTGCCTGTCCTAACACAATGCAGTCTCCAACCCCCTGGTGAGTGTCTGGGGCCTGGCCTGGGCAAGGCAGGATTTCACATTCAAAAGAGACTTTACTTTGAAATAGGCCTACTTCAAAGGAGAAATTGGGTATAGGAAGAGCACCCACAATCACAGACTTTAGAACACTTCTGGAAACAAGAGGAACCTCTGCCTGGAGAAGAGCTGAAGAGCTGAGGAAGAAGAGCTGCCTGCCTGTGACTGTGCTTTGTTGAGCTATCCTGCAGTTGCTGCTTCTGCCAGAGTAAGGGGGCAAAGACTGGACTTCGTGTGCCTTCCATCTTGAGAAGAACTCTCCAAGGGCTTGATTTAGAGCTTGCCTTCAGTTGTTTGAAGTCTCAGGGAGAGCAAAGACTTCTCTCTGCCAGCACCTAGAGTCTCTGGAGAGACTCCTACTCTGCTCTGTGGTGCCCATCCAGTTCCTGGGACCCTGAAAGGAGACACTGGCAGCCTAAGAGGAGGAAATCCACGCACAGAGCGCTGTGTGGGGAAAAGACTGACGCAACTCCGATCTGCGGCTGAAGAAACGACTCGCCGCCGGCTCCGCATCTGAAAATCGACACCCTCCAGAAACGCGACCGAAGAATTGATGCACGGAGCTTGAGAAACGATGCACAGTATCGCTGATGGAGGCTGGGAGATCGTAACCCAAGCTGCGTGGTTTTCCGATCATCATGCAGCTGGATTTCCGAAGCAAGCACCGCTGAGCGTGTAAAAACAACGCAAGGCCTGCTCGGACCTGAGGGTGCTGACCGGATCAACGCATCGTTCTCCTGCGGAGAGAAGGAACGACCCAGCCCCTACCCGACGAATGGAGAAATGACGCAAGGTCTCACTCATGAGTGAAATAGACGCATCGCAAGCCCTTTTGAACGCACACTCACCTGTGCGGGGTTATTTTTGACGCACCCAATGTACATTTTCACGCTAACAGCATTAGTGTGTTTTTAAAACTACACAAAGACTCTTTTTGCTTTTTAATTGATAACTTGACTTGTGTATTGTCGATTTTTGTCGTTTTGGTCTTGTTTTGTATAGATAAATAATCTCTATTTTTCTAAACCTGTGTTGTGTAATTTTGTAGTGTTTTCATTAGGTTACTATGTGTGTTGGTACAAATACTTTACACCTAGCACTCTGAAGTTAAGCTACTGCTCTGCCAAGCTACCAAGGGGGCAAGTAGGGGTTAGCTGAGGGTGATTCTCTTTTACCCTGACTAGAGTGAGGGCCCTTGCTTGAACAGGGGGTACCCTGACTGTCAACCAAAGACCCCATTTCTAACATTGGTGATCAGCTGGTGGGATTTGGACTTGTATTTGTACTTGACATACAGTGATTAAGTGTACACTACTGTTTGAGTGCAGACCACTACGTGACCACATACTACTTGTCTTGTGATTCTTGTTTTTCTCTTTGGGACTGTTTTTGTTCTACTTCAATTTTTTCGCTGATTCCATGATTGACTTTTCTTTTGAAACTTCATTTGGGAACTTTTTTTTCTGCCTTTGTAACTTTGCACTTGTTTTTGAATCGTCATCATGTCCCAAGCTGAGATGCATCAGTTGGAGCTTACTTTGACCTAGAGAAATTGGAGAGGCAAGGCTCAGTTGAAGCAGTTCCGTAAAAGTTTTGACTGTCCCATTAAAAGCTCATCCAGGAAGGAGAGGCTGCAAAAGGTGGTGACAGCCAAGAGCACTGAAGGGCACACAGAGGATGAGGGAGATGAGGAGGAGGAGGAAGAGTGTTCCATATACAATGGTATTGTGGGTAGGCCTGTTCTGTCAAGGGAGAAGGTCTCCAGGGCAGGTAGCAGTGTCTCATCTAAAGGTCTGACACCTGAAGAGTTACAGGACAGACAGGCAGAAAGGGAGTACCAATTGGAGCAGAGAAGGCTGGCCATTGTGGAGAGGAAGTTAGCGATGGCTCATGAGCTCAGTTTGAGAGAGATGGATCATAGAAGCCAGTCCAGTAGAGATGGTGGCAGCAATCATACAGTGCAGTCTGAGGGGAGCCTGAGGATGACGCCCGGAGCCTAAAGGTGAACAGGTGGCTGAACTGGGGTAGGTCCCTGAGCTGTCGCAGTGGCAGCAGGAAGGGGGGCCCACCAAGGAAGCATTCTGTGCAGCACAGAAGACATGCCCTACTTTGAAGGGTTTGCGGCAGCAGGCTGCAGACCAGGCGGCTGACAAGGAGCCAGGATCACACCTGTTTATTGGGAGGATGACCTCCTGTATAGCGAGCCTAAGCTTCCTGAGCCTGGGTCAACCCGTGTGCTGGTGGTACCCCAGTGCTTCAGGGCCTTCCTACTGGGGTTGGTTCATGATGTGCCTTTAGCTGGACATTTGGGGCAGGACAAGACCTTTGAGAGGCTTGTCACCCACTTTTAATGGCCCCTAATGCGCAGGCAGGTCTTGTCAGACTTGCCAGGCAAGTGGCAAGAGTGGGGGGAAATGTAAGTCTCCCCTCCAACCTTTACCAGTTGTCAGTACTCCATTAGAGAGGGTAGGCATTGGCATTGTGGGGCCTCTGGATCCCTAGACAGCCATGGGCAACAGGTTTATCCTGGTCTTGTTGGACCATGCCACCCGGTACCCAGAAGCCAATCCTTTGAGATCAATCACTTCTCCTGTGATGGGTCGTGCTATGATAGGGGTTTTTAACCGCATGGGGTTCCCCAAGGAAGTGGTACCTGATAGGGGTGCCAACTTCATATCTACGTATATGAAGTCTCTGTGGAAGGAGTGTGGGGTAACCTACAAATTAACCACCCCTTACCACCCCCAAAGTAATGGTCTGGTTGAGAGATTCAACCGCACCTTAAAAGGCATGATCATGGGCCTGTCAGAGCCCTTGAGGCGGAAGTGGGACGTCCTCTTGCCATGCCTTCTGTTCGCCTAGAGGGAGGTGCCTCAAAATGGACTTGGGTTTAGTCCCTTTGAGCTGATTTATGGCCACCCTGTGAGGGGACCTTTGAGTCTGGTTAAGGAAGCTTTGGAGAAAGCTCCTAGAAAATCCCCCCAGGATGTATTCAGTTACATGCTGGCTTTGAGAAACCAGACTGCCTGCTTCAGGAGTCTCGCTCTGGAGAACCTGGAAGAAAGCGAGGAGGACATGGAATGCTGGTATGACCAGAATGCCACTCTGGTCGAGTTTCAACCTGAACAAAAAGTGTGGGTGATGGCACCAGTGGAGCCTAAAGCACACCAGGACAATTGGACTGAGCCATTTCAGGTGGTGGAGCACAAAAGTGAAGTCACCTACCTGGGGGACTTGCGGTCTCCAAGGAACCCTTTAGGGGTCCTGCATGTCAACCACCTCAAACCTCACTTTGAGTGGACTGCACTGTCTGTGCTCCTTGCAACAGATGATGAGTCAGTGGAGGGAGTGATCCTCTCCCCCTCCCTGACTGGGGAGCAGCAAGGTGACTGTCGCCACTTGTTGGGACAGTTTTCCTCACTTGTGCACACATGATGTGGACACTGGGGACAGTACACCCATTAAACAGAAGGTTTACAGGGTGACTGACAGGGTCAGGGCATGCATTAAGGATGAAGTATCCACAATACTTGCCAAAGGGGTTATTGAGCACTCCAGCAGTCCCTGGGCCAGCCCAGTGGCATTGGTCCCAAATGCTGCTGCATATGGTGCCACTCCAGAACTAAGGTTCTGTGTGGACTACCGGGGACTCGATGCGGTCAGCAAAACTGACGAACACCCCATCCCCCGAGCTGATGTGCTCATTGACCAGTTGGGAGCTGCCAAGTACCTCAGTAGGTTTGATTTAACATTTGGGGAATAGCAGATTGCCTTAACTGAGGGGGCCAAGGAGAGGTCAGCATTCTCTACCTCAGATGGACACTTTCAATTTAAAGTGATGCCATTTGGGATGAAGAAGGCCCCTGCCACCTTTCAGAGGCTGGTCAACCAGGTGTTGGCAGGACTGGATGAGTTCAGTGCCACCTATCTGGATGACATTGCTGTGTTTAGTTCCACATGGGAGGATTACCTGCAACACCTCTGGAGAGTGTTAGAGGCCTCACTATTAAGGTGAGCAAGTGCCAAATAGGGCAGGGTTCTGTGGTGTACTTAGGACACCAGGTGGGGAGTGGCTAGGTGGAACCCCTACAGCCTAAAATTGACACAATTCTGGCTTGGGAGCCTCCCAAGACCCAGACTGAAGTGAGAGCCTTTTTAGGTCTCACAGGATACTACAGGAGGTTTGTTAAGGGATATGTTACCATTGTTACCTCCTTAACTGAGTTGACTTCAAAGAAGCAACCCAGGAAAGTGATCTGGACAGAGGCTTTCCAGAATGCCCTTGATGCCCTGAAGGCTGCCATGTGCACAACAGCTGTGTTGAAGGCACCTGACTACTCCAAGGAGTATGTTGTGCAAACAGATGCCTTAGAGCTTGGTATTGGAGCAATACTCTCACAGCTTAATGAAGAGGGCCTAGATCAACCCATAGCCTTCATTAGCAGGAGATTACCACCCAGGGAACGTAGGTTGAGTGCCATAGAGTGTGAAGCATTTGCTGAGGTCTGGGCACTGAAGAAGCTAAGACCCTACTTGTTTGGGACTCACTTCCGAGTTCAAACCGACCACAGGCCCCTCAGATGGTTAATGCAGATGAGGGGTGAGAATCCAAAACTGTTGAGGTGGTCCATTTCCCTACAGGGGATGGACTTTATGATGGAACACTGTCCTGGTACAGAGCACACCAATGCTGATGGTCTGTCCAGGTTCTTCCGCCTTAGTGATGAGAACTCCCATGAGGTTGGGTAGTTGCTCCCCACTTTCAGCTGTGGGCCACATGTTAGACTTTTTATCCTTGGCGTGGATAAGACAATTACATACACATTTTGTATAGGAGCACTTGCACTTTAGCACTGGTGAGCACTGGTAAAGTGCGTGAAATGGTCAGGTATGTTCTCAATACTCCTACAGAGTCCAACTATGGCATCCATTATCTTGACACTATTGTAGCTATTCTGCACCATTGTGCGCCATTTATTGTACACGAGGCACATATGGTGGCAGTAGGGTGCAGCAAAATGGCACAATTACAGTGGCGGTGCCGTTGATTCTGCACCACTTTCCTGACATGTGGCCCTCAGTCCCTTCACTTTAGACTTGAAGACAAGTGACGTTCTGGGGCTCTGAACTTATTTTGTGTGTTGTGTGCCATCACACATGTGTTGTGCCCTCCATGTAGCATGTGATTCTCACCCCTTTTCCCTTGGAAAAGTTCCCTTGCACAAAGTTTTGTTTCGCTGCCATACGTATCTGCATGTGGATCATGGGCACAGTGTGGCACCATTGCATGGTTTGTGCAGTGATGTATGTATGCATGCATTTTCAGACACCTGTATGACAGGAGAGGTAATGATGTGTTTTTCTGCAATGCCCTGCATCGCATGCCCAGTCCTGCTAAGTCCCATGTCTCCTCTTTCACGTGTATCTCTGGCCTCTCCCAGTACATTGTCGGTTGTCAGGCTCCCACAGTGCCCTTTTGGTACCCAGGTATCATGTTAGAGAGTTGTGGAATTACCAGGTATGATTGTAGGAGTGCTGTGAGGTGTCTATCCCTACACATGGTCATTCATGGCTGGTGACATTGTATTCCTATGTGTGCGGCACAATACACCAGACACGTGAAAGTGAACACTATGGGTTTATCTGGTATGTTTAGGTGATATGTAGTTAGTGATGGCAACACTTGGATGGCATTTGATATTGGTGCCACCAGAGGCTTTAATCCATGACAAATGTGGGGCTGTGCCCATATGTGACTTTCTTTACATTGATATGGCCAGTGCTATTCACATCCCTGAGCTATTCCTTGTTAGTTGTAATGTGTGTGGATCTCTGTTTAGTTGTCAACCAGAGGACACCTGCAGTGGTTTGGGCCCAGCTACTGTATGCAAAGGGGACGTAGCTCCACCTGTCCTCCACATGGTGTGCCAGTCAGGTTGTGGCTGTATAATGTACATATGGGTGTATGTGTGTGTGATGTGCATTGAATTCGGTGTAGTGTGGCATGTGGCATATGTATTCTTATCTGTACATCTGTGTTCCCCTGTCCATGTGTGTTTATTGTGGTGCATGTATTGTTTGTCCTACAAGGTTGGTGTTTTGTCTGTGTAATTGGTGTGGTAGCTTACCTACGAGTAGGCCATTGCTATATTGTTCATCCTGAAACCGCTCGTTGATGGTGGAGTGCCGGAATATGTAGTCATCATAGATGCTGCTAGGATAGTTGTCTAGGATGTTTGTGAAGAGCCCATGGTGGTTCCGTTGCAGCAGGTGACTCAAGTTGGACATGGGTGCACTCCATTGCACCCAGCACATGCAGGAACCCAGCAATATGGTGAAAACCTTGTTTGATCTCCTGCTGCAGTTGCTGGGTGTTGGGGAAGCAGATGTGGTGGCATGTGATTGCGTCCAGAACCTTTGGAAAAAAGGCCGAGAAGGAGGGCTGTGAGATACCACCCACTTGTGCGCTCTTGATGCCAGCATATGGAGGGCAGCCGGGAGTATGGTCATGGGTGGAAATTTGTTGGAGTTTCCATCTGTGCAATGATGTCTTGCACAATTTACTGCAGCAGGCATACAATGGTCTCCCGCTTCAGACGGTAGGTCCTGATGACATCTTGTTCTCTGAGCACAAGGATGATTGTTCGCTGTTGAAATATCCTCTCCCGCCTTCTGTGCTGCCTTTGTGGCTGCTGTGGTGGTGTTTGGGGTTGCTGTGGTGGTGCTGGTAGGTCTTGTTATCATCCATGTCATCTGTGGTGTGTGCCAAGCTGGAGCATTAACAGTTCCATATTGCCCAGGGGGTTGCCCATGATCCTTCAGTGTTATTTCCCTATGAAGTACTGTGTGGGCCTCATTTTAAGGCCTGGTCTGACCAGACATTAAATTGTGACACTAATCTGATTTTGCACCATTTTTTGGGACAGGTTCCTTAATGTGCATTGTTTTTACATCGGGTGTAATTATGCCGCTGGAGGGCTAGTGTCATTTTTTGGAAGGGAATGACTACCTTGCATATCCTTTTCGCTAAACAATGCAAGGTGGGGTGGCACTTCCAAAAAATTACCCAAACTCTAATTTGTTGTCGCTAGACAACTCTAGCGACAACATATAAATATGCCACTAGGTTAGTGCTGCTTGTGCAAATACGGCGCTAAGTGTCCTTAAATATGGGCCTTAGTGTTGCCTCTAGTTGCTCTCTTAGTGGGAACACTAGCTACCTTTGTTTAGCTATGAAGTTTTTGGCATGCCGTACAATCATTTTTGACAACTGTCCTTGTAAGCTTTCCCTGTTCCCCTGGTAGGCTACTCTGTACTATAGAAAAGTAAAGCCAAAAGTCCATCAGAGGACACGTAAATAACACATTTCGTGACAAGATGTAACAGTATATGAAGTTAGTAAGGCCATCCAGCACAAACATTGATCAAGCCCAGGAAAGGGTTACACCTTCAGGTTGAGGGCATGATGCTCAATACCAGGAAATGTAGAGTCAGGGCCACTCTGTTATACACTCTTAGTAAGATATATTTAACTTAAACCTGTATAGCACAGAGCAGAGAGTTGAAAACCCATCACAAGCACTGATGATCCATTCACCTTTTTCTTCAAACGTTTATCAAGGATTTAATATGTAAGGATTCCAAGAAAGAATATTAATGCAACCTCAAACTACTTGCCCCTCTATCCAGACATGGCCACGGAGTTGTAATAATACTGTTTAAGGTTCAAGACTACAAACTTTGATTTAATAGAATGGAGTTAATTTGTGGTCTTGTTAAGTGTTCCTACACCCTTGTGTAGTAACAGTAATACAACAAAGATGATACTTCATCATGATCATCATGACTAATTCATTTATACATTCCTTGTTGCACACTTAGACCCATGACATTGCACATATGTTAGTTGCTTTGACTGTGTAAATTCAGAAATCACACAACTGTGTCGTAAACCTGATTCCCATCATATTAAGTCCCAGGAAATTGTAAGGCTTGCACAAATAGTACGTTCAAAAGACCTGTTGGAGATCGCATCATGTAATAAGTTGCCACTTTGGTGATACATTATCAATTTCATCTTCAGGTGGGATGGTGACACTACTGATGTGGATGTCTGTAAATATTGCAGGACATGCCAAAATCCACCACAGTTGAATTCCAAGTTAGGCATGCTGAGAATCCGACACTGGATCAAAGTGTAACCCCATACCTCTGATGATAGTGAAACCACATAGCCATTGTGTTTGCAAAGGTACCAGGGCTCCTTAAAGACATAAGAAAGAACAGAAATGTTTTCAGTACTGACACCATTTTACTAAAGTGAGAAAACAAATGAGATTTCCTTTCTTGCTTCTCCTCATGTTAATGCTGCTGATCATTGATGGCCAGTACGGGCACCATCTGGATCTTTCTCTGCAATGGTGTATTTGATATGGGAAGACCCCCCATGATGTATGTCACCCTGAGTCATGACCAAAGGTTGAGGTCCACTCAGCACTTCTACCTGGCCTCACACATTCCAATGGTAATACTCACTCCAGCATGTTTCTTCACAGAACAAATTGAAAAGAAAAACTGAGAAGGAAAAATTAAGAGAGTGTTGTAGTGAGAGGATGTCCCATAAGAAACAAAGCCTTCTGGCCCAGCTGCCAAACCAGTGATTCGTACATCTGAGGATCCACTGACAAAGTCGTGCTCTTTTGATAAGATCATCAACCACTCTGATTTACCTAAATATATATAACTACATAGCAGCAAAATGCACGTGGGTGGATCTTCGGTACAGAAAGTATTGCAGACTTTATAAGCAAGTTTTGTCAGACTTATGACACAATAGAACATTTCTCCTTAAGAAACCACGCATTCACCAACATTATGAGCAGAACTTCAATACTGGTATTTGCAAGAAGAAAATGATCAGATCACTCCCATGCATATTCATTTGACTCTCATCCTGACTGAACTCCTTTGGTTGCTCTTGATTTCTTGCACCATCTTCAAAATCAAGTGAAGCATCTAAAAAGCCACCACGACCAGCAATCCTGTTCATCTTGCAGACAAGCTTAGCATTTATGATGGCTCTTGGCACACCCGCTGCGAGGCCACCACAAGGCTGGAGACTAATGCCCTGATTTAGAGTTTAGCAGAGGGGGTTACTCCATCACAAATGTAACATACAGAGATCGTAATACAGCGGGTGGGATATCCATCCACCAAACTCTAAATCAGGCCCTAAGATGTGTAAAGAAGAAAAAAACAAGGCATTTTTTCCATCTATTCACCAATGATCTGCAACAATAGCTCCTTATTCATAAGGACTACCCAGACACAGCCACCACGACCAGCAATCCTGTTCATCTTGCAGACAAGCTGAGCATTTATGATGGCTCTTGGCACACCCGCTGCGAGGCCACCACAAGGCTGGAGACTAATGCCCTGATTTAGAGTTTAGCAGAGGGGGTTACTCCATCACAAATGTAACATACAGAGATCGTAATACAGCGGGTGGGATATCCATCCGCCAAACTCTAAATCAGGCCCTAAGATGTGTAAAGAAGAAAAAAACAAGGCATTTTTTCCGTCTATGCACCAATGATCTGCAACAATAGCTCCTTATTCATAAGGACTACCCAGACACAGCCCAAAATTAAGAAAAAGATGAAGACACATCTCCTTTACAGAATGCAATGCTGTAATAATGTAATAGCCCCATCTACCTCTCCCTTCACAAGTTGACTGTGCTTGCCTTTGTCCGTGTACAGCGCACCACTGCCATTTGGCTATATTTTTGTTACATATTTCATAATTTTTGATTTACTAGATGTCAGTATAGAAAACAGAACTCAATTTCCTTACTTTATTTTATTTAAATGTAATAATTGTGTTCAATACGTCAATTAATCAAAGTATATTTTACCTTAACCCCTTATTTCCACGGTGGGATTTTCAAATAAACATTACATATGATACAAAACTTTAAATAAACTTGAAATAAAAGTAGTTACATTTATTTATGCTCTCGGTGCTGGTTTCATAATTAAAAGACTCAACCTCATCATTTTCAAAAGTAGTTTAGTCACCTGTGGAAAAAATCAAAATAGGATTTAAATAAAAATCGGCCTTTAACAACATAAAACAAAATGATAATTGTTTTAAAAAATAGAAAACAATAAAATAATATGTAGACAATTAGAATGAATTTTCTTTTTTTTTAATTAATAACTTTTTTTTAAATTGTATGTCACAGATGGGTTTCAATTTCTCTTAAAACACTTTAATCTTCACTTCTAAATGAACAGATTCATACATTCAATAAATAAGTATATTTGTCAATAATAATTATGCTCACTAACTTCTTAGTTGATATCAAATATAAGATGGAGGAGAAAGTCGCCTTCTCTGCAAATGCCGTCAGCCCACTGATGCATAATCTGTTTCATGGTACACTACACATTTCTCACTGTTGGAAATGTGGTTTCTAGCTGGCAGTGTTTTGCACCCTGTCCAAGTGGTGACCCTCATTCTAGTCAGGGTAAGGGAGTCACACCACTAATATAACCCCTGCTCACATCCTTGATAGCTTGGCTCAAGCAGTCAGGCTTACCTCAGAGGCAATGTGTAAAGTACACACACCCAAACACACACAGTAACACAGTGAAAACACCACAGAGGTATTCCACATCAGTTTAGAAGAATAGCCAATATTTATCTGAGCAAAACAATATAAAAATGACAAACCACCAACATAGACAAGCAGAGACACAAATTTTCAAAGATTAAATCTTAGTATAGCGCTTAGAAACACAATAGCTCCAAATGGTGCCATCACAATGTCTTGACAGAGTTGTTTCCACCAGTCCGACACCACTCGTGAGGGAGTGTGCGCTGGTCACTGAGTCGCATTGACACATGAGAACAGTACCTTGGAAGATGATGACGAAACAAAGACTTTTCATGGAGTTGGGGGGGTGAGGCATCACTAGAGCTGGTGTGGCATTGGTTCCTTATTGCCACATAGGGAAGTGAGGTGTCGGTTCCTTACTGTTAGACAAGGGAGGTGAGGCTTTGGTTCCTTATGGTTGCCAGGGAGGTGATACTGCATTGGCGGTGAGGTGTTGGTTCCTTACATCAAGGAGGGGTCAATGAATCCAGCAGGTGAAAATGCAAGACATCAAATTTGTGGTCGCAATCACACTAGGGGCAAGGGGTGCTGTGGCAGAGATGGAGTCGAGTGCCATGGATATCAGTGACACGGTGCTCTGGACTCATGCTCCAGGAAGACTCCAGTTGCACTGCGGTGGCATCAGGCCTACAGTGTCGGTCTCTGTCATTGCGCTCAGCAGGGACCACAGTTTCCGTGAAGGCAGCAGCATGGACTCAGCCATCATCGCTGGTTCCGAAGTCACTGTGGAGTCGATGTGCTGATTTCTTCCTTGTTACACCAGAACTCACTCCCATGGGTCCAGGAACTGGATTTGGCACCATTTGACAAGTCAGGACTCTTAGCAAAAGAGCCCTGGTGCTGGCAGATGAAGTCTTTGATGTCCCTGAGACTTCTTAACAGGATGAAAGCTCCGTCCAAGCCTTTGGAAAACCTTTAGAAGCAGGATGTAGAAAGCAAAGTCCTGTCCTTTACAGTGTACAAGACTTTGCCTTTCCCTACCCTAGCCCCAGGGGGTTGGAGACCGCTTTCTGTGAGGATAGGCCAAACCCTATTCAGGTGCAGGTGTCAGTTCCTCCCAACACTCTAACTCAGGAAGACCCATCAGCCTGGCAATGGGCTACCAGGATATGCAAAGCACATCTCAGCTCCCTTTGTGTGACTGTCTAGTGTAAATGCACAAACAGTCCAATCCTTCTACTGACCTAGACGTGTATTCTGCAGATAGACAGAGGCACAGAATGGTTAAGCAAGAAAATGCCCACTTTCTAAAGTGGCATTTTCAAACTTACAATTCAAAAACCAAGTTCACCAAAAGATGTATTATTAAATAGAGCCCAAACTCCAGATCTCTCTCTGCCCCCAATGAGAAATTAGAGTTAAAAGGTATTTCAAGGCAATCTCCATGTTACCCTACGGGAGAGACAGGTCTTGCAATAGTGAAAACCTAATGTAGCAGTATGTCACGATCTGGAAATGTAAAACACACCAGTATATTTCCTACCTTTTAAATACACTGTACTCTGCCCACGGGGCTACCTTGGGCCTACCTTAGGTATGTCTTACATGTAGTAAAAAGGAAGGTTTGGGCTTGACAAGTGGGTGTACTTGCCAGGTCGAAATGGCAGTGTAAACCTGCCCACACAGACACTGCAGTGGCAGGTCTGGGATATGTTTACAGGGCTAATCATGTGGGTGGCACAATCTGTGCTGCAGGTCCAATATTAGCATTTGATTTACAGGCCATGGGCATACATGGTGCACTATACTAGGGACTTATAAGTACATTAAATTTCCAATCTTGGGAAGATCAATCATCATTACAAGTTAGAAAGAGAACACTTTAGCATTGGTAAAGTGCCCAGAATCCTAAAACCAGCAAGCATTAACTTCAGCACACAATCAAAAAAAGAATACGTGAAACCATGCCAAGAGCTGACAGGTCTAACACCAACATTGCTTAAGTAATAGGTGTGCCTCTTACACTGCTGACATTTATCCTGAAGAGGGTAGCCCTGCCCAACTCCAAACCCTTGCATGCCGTTTACGACAGATAATTTAGGGCCAGATGTAGCAAACTGTTTGCGACTCACAAACGGCAAAAATCGCCGTTTGCGACTCGCAAATGCGTGTTTGCTATGCAGAAATGCATTTTGCGAGTCGGAACCGACTCGCAAAATGTATTTCCGAGTCGCAAATAGGAAGGGGTGTTCCCTTCCTATTTGCGAGTCGCAGTGGTATGCAATTCCATTTGCGACCGCGTACGCGGTCGCAAATGGAGTCGCAGTTACCATCCACTTGAAGTGGATGGTAACCCACTCGCAAACGGGAAGGGGTCCCCATGGGAAGGGGTCCCTATGGGACCCCTTCCCCTTTGTGACTGGACCCAAAAATATTTTTTCAGGGCAGGCAGTGGTCCAAGGGACCACTACCTGCCCTGAAAAAATCCGAAACTAAAGGTTTTTTTTTTTTTTTTCCAAGTGTAGCTCGTTTTCCTTTAAGGAAAACGGGCTACACTTGGAAAAAAAAAACTGCTTTATTTAAAAGCAGTCACGGACATGGAGGTCTGCTGTTCCCAGCAGGCCTCCATCCCCGTGAGTGCCCAGAGTCGCTATGGGGGCGCAAATTGCGACCCACCTCATTAAAATTAATGAGGTGGGGCTTTGCGACCACATAGCGACTCGCAGAAGGTGTCTGAGACACCTTTCTGCATAGCAAATCGCAATTTGCTAGTTTCCTACATCTGGCCCTAAGTACCAACCAAGATAGTGCCCGGCTTCCCTTTCACTAATGTTGGAATGGCGCATCTCTTCTTTGTTTCCATCAGCCTGCTTTACACAAAATCACCCCAAACAATGCCCAACAACACACCTACTGGCAAAAGTGTACTAAACTGTAAAAATAATATTTGTACAAATTCACAAAGGTAGCACAAAAATAAGGAAGACGAGCAAACTAACACTTATAAGCATGGCACACATGCTGCCAATACTCATGTAACATGCCCGTATCTCCTGATCACACCTATACTCTTCCTGTCGCCTCTATAACTACTGCTACAAAAGAAAATTACATTTTGTGCATTTTTTCAATGTGGTGGTGCTTTGCGTTGCAGTGTGTAATTTTTCTCTTGCAATGCAATTCAAATTCTAAGGCCTAGATTTACTAACATTTTGCATATGCTTGCATTACTTTTTTGATGCCGTCCTTCTCAAAATGTATTTCAAGATTTACTAAGCTACACATAGTCCGATTCATGTGGCTTTGAGTGGCTTTTTAAAAACAAATTATGCTAGGCAGCATATAACAGGGGAGGCCTTCCATGGGTGTAGCATGAGCACTTCATTGCATCCACCACTGGACTATGATGCAAACGGAGATTCACTAAAGTTTGTAAATCTGTGTTTTGACCAAAATGATGCATATACCTGACCTTTAAGCAACAAGTAGAAATATATTTATTTCTCCTTTTACTTCTTCTTTCCATGTCTGCTGAATTCTGCAGCACACATACAAAGAGGAGTAAGCCACTAAGGGTTGTTTTTTTGCAGGAATGTGTTTGTTCCTGCACAACAACCTTTTTTTTTAAAGATTTAGGGCCTGATTTAGAGTTTGGTGGAGGGAGTTACTCTGTCTCAAACATGACGGATATCCAATCTGCCGTATCACGATCCCACAATTGCCTATGGAGATTGCAATATGTCGGATGGGATATCCATCACATTTGTGACAAAGTAACACGTCTACCAAACTCAAAATCAGGCCCTTAGTTATTATCACGGATATTGACATACATAAATGATATACATAATTAGCCATTGCACTGAACAGAGTCAGCAGTCACAAATGCTTATTAGAGGTAGTGTTGTAAATCACTTTAACTATTGCTGACTCAAGATATAGCAGGAGGGAGATAAGGAAACTCAAGAGATGGTGTGGTATTGATAAGACTAATCAATGTTAAGAAGTATCAGTTGGCTGCATCCGAGAGTCACCTCCCTGTCTTGTTTGTCTGTTTTCATGTAGGTCATTGTGCATTGTGTCTTGTATTATGGCAGTTAGTTTTTAATTTGCAGAGGTAGACCAAACTTTGGGCCACCAAACTTCTAGTGGCATGGTTACATCCTGCTCCCAATACTGAGCTAATGTAAGTCAGGCAGCCAGGAGAAAATGAGTCACTATCTTAACTGTATGTGTCATGAGATGGTATATTGTGTTATCACAGTGGGAGGAGCAGCAGTTCTGCTGGGAGCTCTCCTTTCATTATTGTGTCTACTATTTATGTTCTCTCATCTGAGTACAAGTGGACTTTAGGACAGGACCGCCACATATGTATCAAATTTTCCCTTTCCCCGCAACTTCTCCAATACAGATCTGAGCCTTTGTTGATGGCTTTCATATGAGCTGGAATGAGGTCCCATCTGCTAAAGGATTTTGTATGAGTTTTCTTTATTCTGTATGCAAATCGAAGATTTATTAGCCCTGGCAGCTATGGCTTCCCAGGTGGCATTGGTGATCTCAAGCTCTTAGGTGGTCACTATGAACATGGTGGGCTGAACCACCACGCCGGCGGTGGCGGTCATTACAGCCAACGGCATGGTGGTCCAGACCGCCATATTCTGAACACAGTAGTGAACTGGCTGCAAAGCAGCCAATTCACTACCACCCACTGCCAGGCCAATAACGACCACCGGGCCGACTGTGGACACATTCGATCTGGCGGTGGAGGCTGAACAGGCGGTGGGATTATGATCCCATTTCCACCCAGGATTCCCTGGCAAGTTATCACGCAAGTCAATTCCTGGCGGAAAGCATACATGTGACAGGAATAATCATTCCTGTCACCTGCATGTGACATGCCAGGCCCCTTCCCCTTCTCACAACACCTACCCACCCCCATACACTTAGCTTTTCTATCATGCTGCTCCAAGAGGGAACGGGCTCCCTAGATGCTGCTCCGCCGTCATCGCCGCCTCTCCATACACCGCCACGCCTATAACTGCTTCATTATAGGCATGGCAGTGTATGGAGTGACGTGGCGGTGAGGGTGGAGCAGCATCCATCCCCGCCACCGACCGCCAGCATGGGCACCATGCGTCATTATTTGGCGGGATGCCGTGTTGGCGGTCTTTCATTGACTGTCGACCCGGTTGGCGGAGGGGCATCCCGTCAAAAACATAATGAGGCCCTAAGTCTCTATCCCTCTGTAAACGTGTATGAGTAAACTCGGTCTCCATAAGTGAACTTTATCACAGAATACAGGAGAGAAAATCTCTTCTTCTGGGTAAGATCAGAGAAAATTGACTGAAACAGTATTTTTTCTCTGTTGTTTTTTGTGTAGATATCCCTGTTCCCCTCTCAATGTAACAGTTGGGTTAATCTGAATTCATCAGCTGCTCAGAGAGGGAATCAGGGCCATATGTACGAACACATTTTCCCATAGACACAGAATGGGCAAAACTGCTTGCTACATCTGGCCCTCAGTCTCTGCATGTGTTTCTAGCTAGCAATGTCCCACCTTGGTAGAAATTCCCTTAGAGAAGAGGAGCCCTATTTGTCCCTCCAGTCTTGTGCTAGAAGTGCCAGTCTGCCATGACTTGGGAAAGGTCAGGATTGTGAGTGACAAGTGACATTGGAGAGGGGTATGAGGTCATATTTGACTTACTGGTGACTGCCTTCCAGTGTGTTAGGAGTATAGCTGTCAAACAGAGGTTGGTTGAGTTTTCAAACTAAAGCTGGGAGTGAGGCTTTGGGTGAGTCATAAAGAAAATAATATCATCTACCAAGAACTCTGGTTTGTATTCTTTTGGCCTGAGTTGAAGTCCCTAATTATCTGGGTAAGTGAGTATTTTCTGAACTATGGATTCTATAGTGAGGACAAAGACAAGGGGGGAGAAGGGGTAGCCCTGTCTGGTACCCCAAGTGAGGATGAGGGCGAGGGCAGTGATGAGTGCTCCATTAACTCTCAAGCATGCAGATGGATGGGCAAAGAAGGGCAAAGTTGGCTATAGTAACCTTGTGAAGGTTGTGTCACATGTCCATTTTCTAGAGGAGTTTTTTGATACATTTGCAGTACACTCTATTGAAGGCCTTCTCTGTATCTATTGAGAGAATGTCCATTCAGGTACTTAGGGGCATATTTATACTCTGTTTGCGCCGGAATTGCGTCGGTTTTTTTTACGCAATTCCGACGCAAAACTAACTCCATATTTATACTTTGGCGTTAGACGCGTCTAGCGCCAAAGTCTATGGAGTTTGCATCATTTTTTTGCGTGGACACCTACTTTGCGTTAATGATATGCAAGGTAGGCGTTCCCGTCTAAAAAATTGACTCCGAGGCATGTGCGCCGTATTTACACTCCCGGGCAAAAATCACGCCCGGTAGTGGGCGTGTCCAAAAAAATGACGTCCAGCCGCTTTTGCGTGGTTTTTTAGCACTTGGTCAGGGCAGGCGTTAAGGGACCTGTGGGCTCGGAAGGAGCCCAGAGGTGCCCTCCCATGCCCCCAGGGACCCCCCCTGTCACCCTTGCCCACCCCAGGAGGACGCCTAAGGATGGAGGGACCCATCCCAGGGAACATAAGGTAAGTTCAGGTAAGTAATTTTTTTTTTTTTTTTTGTGGCATAGGGGGGCCTGATTTGTGCCCCCCTACATGCCACTATGCCCAATGAGCATGCCCAGGGGACTGAAGTCCCCTGGGCATGGCCATTGGGCAAGGGGGCATGACTCCTGTCTTTGCTAAGACAGGAGTCATTTCAATGGGGGTTGGGAGTCGAAAAAAATGGGGCAATTTGGGTTGAGGCGATATTTTTGCCTCAGCCTGACTTGCCCCATTTTTTGGCGCCCAAGCTCCATATTCCCCTACGCCGGCGCTGCCTGGTGTACGTCATTTTTTTTAACGCACACCAGGCAGCGCCGCCGGCTAACACCGGCTAACGTCATTGAATAAATACGGCGCCCGCATGGCACTTCAGAATGGCGTTAGCCAGCGTTAGATTTATTTATCAAATGAATGCTACTGGTTGCCTGTCAGTGCTTAAGGAAGATTGAGTGCTCTGGGGAACTTATAATTGACCACACATCATGGGTGCCCGACACCGGGACTGTCATCAAAACCTTAGCATCGAAATTCAATAGTGCTTTTCGCCTGTAGGGCCCACATGAGGTGAGACCTTCCCATGGTTTCAAGATGGTAATAGTGGATTTAGGGGTAAGAGTCTCTGTTTTGAGGAAGTGGTTAAATAACGTTGCAAGGTGAGGGGCCAGGATTCCTGCTGCTTTGGAAAAGGACACCAATAGCTCATCTAGGCCCTGTATCCTATTTGATTTCAGGCTGGCAATTGCAGTTCTAAGTTCACCAGGTGTGACTGAACCATTGATCAGTGGAAGTCGAGTTGATCAGTGTTTGAGAAGGCAAAGTTCTCGAGGTAGCGATTGTGGGCTGCTTCGTCAGCTGGCAGGGCCATGAAGAGAGAAGAGCAGAAGAGGAAAAAGAGAGGAGACTCTCAGTGGTTGTGGAGACTGGAGGGTCAGTTTTGTCTTTAATGGATGTTATGATATTTCTACATTGACATTTCCGTAGTTTATAGGCCAGTAACCTATCACCTTGTTGCATTTTTAACAGTATTGCTGGTTGGTGTAAAGCATTTTTTTTTGTCTGTTTTATCAGGATCAAATTAAATCAAATCAAATCATTAACATTTATAAAGCGCGCTACTCACCCGTGCGGGTCTCAAGGCGCTAGGGGAAAGGGGGGGTTACTGCTGCTCGAATAGCCAGGTTTTTAGGAGTCTCCAGGAAAGCGGGGTGGTTCTGGGTGGTCCTGAGGCTGGTGGGGAGGGAGTTCCAGGTCTTGGCCGCCAGGAAGGAAAAAGATCTCCCACCCGCCGTGGAGCAGCGGATGCGAGGGACGGCAGCGAGTGCGAGACCAGAGGAACGGAGGAGGCGGGTGGGGACGTAGAAGCTGAGGCGTCGGTTGAGGTATTCAGGTCCCTTGTTGTGGAGGGCTTTGTGTGCGTGGGTGAGAAGTCGAAAGGTGATCCTTTTGCTGACTGGGAGCCAATGCAGGTGTCTCAGGTGTGCGGAGATGTGGCTGTTGCGGGGTACGTCGAGGATGAGGCGTGCCGATGCGTTTTGAATGCGTTGCAGGCGATTTTGGAGTTTGGCTGTGGTCCCGGCATAGAGGGTGTTGCCGTAGTCCAGGCGGCTCGTGACGAGGGCGTGGTTCACGGTTTTTCTAGTGTCGGCGGGGATCCAGCGGAAGATCTTGCGGAGCATGCGAAGGGTGAGGAAGCAGGCGGAGGACACGGCATTGATTTGCTTGGTCATGGTGAGAAGAGGGTCCAAGATGAAGCCGAGGTTGCGGGCGTGGTCAGTGGGGGTCGGTGCGGTGCCGAGGGCCACCAGGAGTCGTCCCAGGCGGACGGGGTGTTGCCGAGGATGAGGACTGCCGTTTTTTCAGAGTTCAGCTTTAGGCGGCTGAGCCTCATCCAATCTGCGACGTCCTTCATACCCTCTTGTAGGTTGGTCTTGGCGCTGGCGGGGTCCTTGGTGAGGGAGAGTATAAGTTGGTTGTCGTCGGTGTAGGAGGTGATGATGATGTCGTGCTTGCGAACGATGTTGGCGAGGGGGCTCATGTAGACATTGAAGAGTGTCGGGCTGAGCGATGAGCCTTGAGGTACGCCGCAGATGATCTCGGTGGGTTCTGAGTGAAACGGAGGGAGGTAAACTCTTTGGGAACGGTTTGAGAGGAAGGAGGCGATCCAGTCCAGGGCCTGGCCTTGGATCCCAGTGGAGCGGAGGCGGGTGATTAGGGTGCGGTGACAGACGGTGTCGAAGGCAGCCGAGAGGTCGAGGAGAATGAGGGCGACTGTTTCACCGTTGTCCATCAGGGTTCTGATGTCGTCAGTGACTGAGATGAGGGCGGTTTCCGTGCTGTGGTTGGTTCGGAATCCGGTTTGTGAAGGGTCGAGCAGGTTGTTGTTTTCCAGGAAGGTGGTCAGCTGTTTGTTGTCGATCTTCTCTATTACCTTGGCTGGGAAAGGCAGAAGAGAGATGGGGCGGAAGTTTTTCAGGTCGCTCAGGTCAGCCGTAGGTTTCTTTAGTAGGGCGTTGACTTCGGCGTGTTTCCAGCATTCAGGGAAGGTAGCAGAAGAAAAAGAAGAGTTGATGATGGTCTGGAGGTGCGGGGCGATGATGTCGTCGGCTTTGTTAAAGATGAAGTGAGGGCAGGGGTCCGAAGGGTGCCGGAGTGGATATAGTTCATGATGGATTTGGTTTCTTCAGTGTTGATGTGGGTCCAGTTGTTGAGGGTAATGGCCGGAGGTGCGGGTTCGGTGGTGTTATGTTGGGTCTGGTGTCCGAAGCTGTCGTGGAGGTCGTTGATCTTGCGATGGAAGAAAGTGGTGAGGGATTCGCACAAATCCTGTGAGGGCGTGACGGCGTTGGGGTTGGAGAACTCCTTGACGATGCTGAAGAGTTCTCTGCTGTTGTGGCTGTTTTTGTCCAGTCTGTCGGTGAAAAAGTTCTTTTTAGCAGCGCCGATCAGGCGGTGGTGTTCGCGGGTAGCGTTCTTGAGGGCGGTCATGTTGTCAGCGGTGTGGTCCTTGCGCCAGGCCTTCTCGAGGGCACGACAAGTTTTCTTTGATTCTTTGAGGGTGTCAGAGAACCAGAGAGGTTTTTTGGTGTTGGTCTGTCGATGCGTGTGTTTGAGGGGAGCAAGGTTGTCTGCGCAGTTGGAGATCCAGTTTGTGAGGCTGAGGGCTGCGTCGTTGGGGTCGGTGGTGAGGGTGGGTTGGTTGGCGGCAAGTGCTGAGAAGAGTTGCTCTTCGGGGATCTTGTTCCACTGTCGACGAGGGATGGGTTGAGTGCGGAGGTGGCGGGTCTCGCGTCGGAATTTGAAGTGGACACAGCTGTGGTCGGTCCAGTGTAGAGCGGAGGTGTGGCTGAAGAAGACGTGTTTGCTGGCGGAGAAGATAGGGTCAAGCGTGTGTCCGGCGATGTGTTTCGATTACCAAGCGCAATTCTTGCAATTCTCGGTACACCCTCTGGGAACCACATCGTTTGTGTCGTGTTTTGAGGCTGTTAATGTGCTCCTCGTGGTTAGATTTTTTTGAGTGGATAATGCAGTGAAGCAACCTGTGTGTGAAATTAATTCACCATGGATGAAAGTTTTACCAGCATCCCACATCATGTGCCATTCAACTGCCCGTTTATCATTCTCCTTAAAATAGAATTTGAGCATGGCACAGAGGGATTCATGTAACATTGGGTCTCTAAGTGTTTTTTTATTTATTTTCCATCTATTGCAGGTGGGGGAATAGGGATGGGTTCAGTCTCAGTGCAACTAGAGAGTGGTTAGATAAGACTTTGGCGTCTACCTGTGTGTCTAGTCAAGCCTAGAGTATGATCAATGAATATTCAAATAGAAGGTGTAATTGCGTTTTTCTGTGTGTTGGCGGTGCCATATGTCTATTTCTGAAAAGTCTTCTAGGGCATCTTGTGAGGACGATGGTGGTTGTGAGTCCGCAAATCCTAGAATTGATTGTCAAGGGTTGGGCCGAGTGTCACCTTTGGGTTTCCTACATATTCCTGTCTTAGAACACCCTGCCAGTCTCTTGGCACAGTTAAATGTAACAATTACGTATGCGAGCTTGACACATTTGACAAGCATGTCGTAATTGACTCAAAATGGATGTCTAAGAGTTCTAATAACATATTTCACTATTTAGCGTCTGAAACATAATAAAAGACAGTGGGGGTGATTCTTACGCCGCCCGCCAAAGTACCCCCGCCAGAACACCGCACCGCGGTCGTCAGACCGCTGCGGTGATTCTGGGTTTTCCACTGGGCTGGCGGGCGACCGCCAAAAGGCCGCCCGCCAGCCCAGTGGAAAACAACCTTCCCACGAGGATGCCGGCTCTGAATGGAGCCGGCGGAGTGGGAAGGTGCGACGGGTGCAGTTGCACCCGTCGCGAATTTCACTGTCTACAATGCAGACAGTGAAATTCAAAGTGGGGCCCTCTTACGAGGGCCCCACGACACCCCATACCGCCATCCTGTTCCTGGCGGCAGAGCCGCCAGGAACAGGATGGCGGTATAGGGTGTCAGAATCCCCATGGAGGATTCTTTTGGGCAGCAGAAAACCGGCGGGAGACCGCCGGTTTTCCACTTCTGACCGCGGCCAAACCGCCGCGGTCAGAATGCCCTGCGGGGCACCGCCAGCCTGTTGGTCCATGACCGCCGGGGTCAGAATGACCCCCACAGTTTTTACAGTTAGTGGAGTTCCATCAGATGATAATGGGCAGTGATTCAGCAAAACATGGCCATTCAGCAAATCAGCACAGCCAGACAGCATAGCCAGACAGTTGTAAACTCCATTCTCAAACATAATCTGTGCAAGTGAGATGTAGAGGCAGTTTAGTCCAATCACAAGTTCATGTAGGTATTATGCCAAGCACAGGAACAGTGCTCATTTGGCAACCCCCTATCAGATTCCAGCCAGCCATTCCTCCTTTCACCAGACCTCATGAGTGTAAATTCAATACAGCAAAAGATTTTGTGGCTGATGTGTTGCTTGCCCAAATTTTGTGCCAAATCAATTTCAACTTCACTTCGAGATCTGTAAAAAGGGTGGGTTCATATACAACTCATGAGAATATTTCATACACCAACAGTACAGTTCTACTGGTTCTCTCCTACAGATTGTGCAGCACCCAACTTACCATATAACATTAGCAAAAGACTATTTCCCCTGAATGACCAGCTATTTATGTTTCATGAAAGAATATAGCCATTTCTAAGTCTGTAATTCAGAATTAAGGGGGGCTGATTTCAGGAAGCCAGATAACTTGTTATGGCATCAAGCAGAGAAAAATCTCAACTGATTATGCTTACAGCTGGAGATTGAATACTGGGAGGCATTCTTGTATAAATTCTACATTTTGCCCTTCCATGTTCAGGATTATTAAAAAGGATTCTAGGGATCGTATTCAATCACTCTCTCATAAAGGTTAGAATGTTTATGTGTACAATTTCTATAGAGGAGTCCAGCTGTCAAACAGACTGTACAATGTTGGTAGTCTCTCTTGCTTGTGGTACAAATTGAAGTCACTGCAAATGATTCTCTGAGGAGCTTTTTGAAAAAAGCTCCTAAAATGTAAATGCAGTGAATCGTATTGCAACTGCTAATTTCGAAATTTGCAGATAGGTGGGAAGGATGTGTGCTCAATAAAATTCATAATTAAAGAACTTAAATAATCATGTCTTTAGGTCATTTCACAGAAGTGTACAAGTCCAAGTATACACTTGATTATAACCAGCAATATAGTAATACAACATTTGATATTCATTAACCCGAACTAGTTAGCTACCTACTATGCATATGTTTCTTTTCTCAGACTACCACAAGAAGACTGACATCCTTTATTGGTTGTGAGTTAGCCATTAATGATAGTAGCACTCCTGTAGAAGATGTAGCCTCTGTTTCATCTGTTGAGTACATTGCAGAACCAATACTCTTCAGACAGCATTCTTGTAAATGAAGAGAAGTGTCAACCGTCCTACATATACACAGTATTCAGCAAGAAAAGGGGCAGGGAATCATTACTTTTGCTGCAGAAGTTTGATTTACAAAGATTTGAGGCAACACAGCATGATAACTTGCCGCACTGCATCAAATGGATAGGGCAGGGATGCACAATACCTGCTAAGATATGGTACATTCCTTCTGCCCCTTTGTGCTGACTGACTGAGTGCAGCCTAGCATCAGCACTGATACCTAAGCACCATGGTGCCAGTGCAGCTGTGTTACAGGCAGCATTGTTTACATGCAGGAAGGGGAACCTTCTCCCACAAACACAATTCTCTGAGGTTGTTTTCCCTCTTTCTAGGTGTGCTGCACAATTCGGCACATGTAGAAAGAGGAAATAACAAGGAGAAATAAACATATTTCTCCTTGCTACATCTCAACTGGGAAGGTGTAGCATTTTAAAGCATTTGCTGGTTTACTAGTGTTAGCAAATCTGGGAATGTAGCAAAACCTATGGGTGGATGTAGGGGAACAACCACGATCCACCCATGGAATGCCTACCCAGCTACCCAGTGACTTGTGCTGCCTTGCGTTACTCCAGATTTACTATGCCACGCAGAACCATGCAGCGGTTGCTTCACGTGGTATACTAAATCTGACTTAAGCAAGTGCTTCTTTTTGCATGATACAACAGTGACCAAAGTCCTTAGCAAATCCTGACCCAAGGGCCCAAGTGTCCATCTCTGCCAGGCATTGGCATTCAAACTTACTTCATTTGGTATTTCTCAAATGTTCTGAATAAAGTGGAGCTGTCAGTTTATTAGATAGAATGTGACTTTAAATGACTATGCATAGATATTTACCTTTTGTGGCCCATTACTTGAAAATTCAATGGAGCCAGTCAAATTGTTTCATCTAAGTATGAACTTCTTTCTAATAATTCTCACTCAAAGATTTTCCATATTCCATGACCATTTAAAAAAATGCATTACACCCTCTGTGTCTTCACTGACACCAATAATTATGTAAACATTGATCAGGTTTGTGGTCCGGTTGCCACCTACATCCATTGTCAAAACTTTGCAGATGCTTTGTCCTCCAAATTACATGTGCTCTGCAGCCAGTGCACTGCACATAATAGTGGACAGGACATCAACAATGTTTTGAAGTAGTACCCTGTTGGTCAGTCAGTAAGATCCATAGAACTTGAAGAAATGCTTTATAGGGAACTTATGAGAGTCTGTGCCAAGATTGTAACTCAGTTGCAAAATATGCTAACACTCCCCGATGAATGGTCAACAGGATTTTCTCAGAGATCCAACAACTTAGTACAAGACAGTAGAAAGAGTTGGATTTCGATCAATGAGTGCACTAAAGGAACAAGAAAGACAAGCATTTCTCAGCCTAGGCATGCTACTGTAGGTTATGCACTAGTAAATGTTCACCTGGCACCCACGTAGTATGTTAGGACTCTGAGCAAGATGGAGACATAATAGACTTCCAAAGATTATCATAGGCTTGCTTTCATAGAGAACTCAGGTGTGTAGAAGGTGAGATGATCAAAGTAGAAGTGACATCCAGATAATTCTCTACACATAACAACGTACACAGATCAAGTTACTAAGAGACAGTTCTCTAACCACACAAACAGGTTTGCTAGTGATACTTGTGTTCTATACAAATTCCAGACAACAAAAAGGAGGTTTTCTGGTACTAGATGAGAGATTCCAATGACAAAGCATGCCACAATATGTGAATAAGGGTATACCTTACTTCACTAATGTATCCCCACAGTGAATAGAGTACTGCAAGACACAATGGAACCTGATACATTGGAATTTCTGTTATCTGTGTCGTGCATTTTGGAATGATAATTTTAACACCATTTATCTTTTTTTGCATTTCTAACAAATTATGTTTGCTGATATGTTTGAACTTTCTTTATGGGAGTGCAAAGGTTTTACACTGTATACAAACGGAGGTGATGATGACAATGTAGGATATGTCCATGGTGTTTGGCTCAGGGTCATAGGGCACCCAAAGATACCTATTGAACCCAGACATTTGTAAAGACTACTTAGCCAAGGGCAGTTCATTGTGGCGTGATTTGTTTTCATCCAATTATGTTTCCTATCAAGAATCCCCTACAAACATTAAACATCAGCTTGAAACGTTGATTTTCAACACATTTCTGTAGGAAAATGGGCCACAATATCTGTGGACTTACACCTTTCATAACATTCATAATTCTAACTCTTTTGTCTGACAAGAGAGCTGCCCCACCTGTCTGGCTGGGCCTGTCACCTACAACAGGAACAGATGAAAACTGTGGCCACATGAGTTCAAATAGAATATGAATGTAGAATTCGCATAGTACATTTTTGGTCCATTCTTGTCTCAGGTAATAGGCTCAGTCTTTTGTTCAGGTAATTTAAGCAAAAGTTGGATGCCATTTTTAAAGGGAGAAATATGTGAACACAGAGAAGCAAAAAATATGTCATCATGGATAGAATGTTTGCCTTGCAAATGTAAGGCAGTGTACAAGAAAAACATTTTTTTGCAAAATGTACCCTGAATCCCATGAGATTATGGGCAATCAAAATTTTGTGTGGGCACATATTGAAATACATACATGTGTTTATTTTTTTCCCATTTAGCATTAATTATATTTTCACTTTAGAAATCAAAATCTTTGTTATTGAATCTGGGTATTATGGCCCTCATTTGGACCTCGGCTGTCTTTTTCCAAGACTGCCGAGGTACCGCCGGGCTGAAGACCGCCAGTGCGGGTGGTCTTCTGCCCAGCGTATTATGACTGCTGGCAGCCCTCCGCCCTTTTTTGGACGGAGAGCCACCAGCAGCCATACTGGCAGTCAGCGGTAAAGTGGAGGCTGCTCCACCTCCACCGCCACGTCATCAGAACACCGCCCACCGAAACACAACCCAGGATTCGGTGTGGTGGTGTTCTGGTGACGGGGAGTTGGCGGTGGAGCAGCCCCCATGGATCCCGTTCCCTCCCGGAGGATCACCGGAACAGGTAAAGTGATCTTCTGTTAGGGGAGGGGGTGGGGAGGTGTTGTGTGTTGTGTGCATGCATGGGGGTGTGAGTATGTAGAGGGGATGTGTGAGTGCATGTATGCATGTGGGGGTATGTTGTGTGTATGGGAAATGTGTGCATATATGTCTGTGTGCATGTGTGTGTGTATGTGTGCATGTATGTCTGTGTGTATGTGTAGTAGTTGTGTGGGTGTGCATGTAGGGAGCGGGGGTGTGTGTCAATGTTTTTTTGGGGGGTCCTGCCACCTTTGGGGGTTGTTTGGAGGGTCATGGGTTTGGGGGGAGGACTCTGGGGAGTGGGAGAGGGGAGGTGGAGACCCCTATCAGTGCCAGGGAATGAGTTCCCTGGCACTGATAGTGGCTACCGCCATGGATTTACTGGCGGTACAAAACCCCATGAAATCCAGGGCGGTATGCAGAGGTCCTGATACCGCCGGCGATCTAGTGATCACCGCCGGGCTGGAGACCGAAGTCTCCAGCGGTCCTTACCACCCTGGCGGTCGGAGTGTAGAATTGGCGGTTTGGCATGGTGGTAACCGTCATGCTTGTAATTACATTTTTGTTTCCGCCAGCCTGTTGGCTGTATTACCGCCACTTCTACACCGACCGGCAGGGTTGTAATGAGGGCCTACGTGATTTTGAATAACCAATAAATGCCTGATATTGGTGAAACCAGAACAATCTGACAGATACAATGGTTTATATATTTTGGAAATTGCTCATCTAGCCAAATAATTAATGAGGAAAATGTGTTTTCCTATTTCCATTACTTGTTACTTATGTTCAATAATTTTTTATTTCATTGATTAGTTTATTCGTGAAAACTTTAAGCTGTCAACACAAATGATGCCGTGATGAACTCAGCTTTGTGTCTAATTTTAACAGTTAAATATATAGCTTTAGCTTTCTGTTAACACACATGGGTTTCACATTGGTTTCCCCACAAACTCCAAGTACATATTACATCACTTAGACCTCACTAAAATAGAAAAACGGGAGTACTCACATATGTTTTTAATTGAGAACTCTTCCTGTTCCTGAAACCTTAGGAAGCGGCCGATACTAACACAGCATACTTTTCAATGGTGCTGTTTTATAAGCAAAACAATTCCGATTGTTAACCTTTCATTTAAGTTTCCTCCAGAGGAATCCACAGTCTCTTCGTATATTTAAAATCCTCAACGCTAGTTGAAATAAGGACACAGACTACATACTATTAGAATAAAAAGGTTGAAAGTATAAGCACAAACTACTCTAAACATCAAAAGGGCTCAGTGCCTGTGCAAAAGGCCTGGACACTGAGGGAATTATTATTGTGAGCAGTGTGTATGTGTGTGTGGGTGTATTTGAGTATGTGTATATATGTGCAAACTTTTAAATAATGTAGAAAAATGTAATATAAGCACACTAATAATGTTATATTTTCAAGTCACTGCAAGACAGAGAGAATGTCCTGATTTAGGACACTCATGATGTTTATGAAGAAGTCAATTTTCATTTTAAATTTCTTGTTAGAAATAGATGATGTGTACTGTGTTAGTTGTGATTTGAAGTCAGGCTTTTGATATTGTTCTTTAATGGTTTCTGCATGTCTGCTATAGAGTTCTATTGCTGCACAAGTAGGGCTCTTGGTTGACTGATACCTATCTTCTAAAAACTAAGCATTATCTAACCCTTGCTAATATAGCTGTTTACTGGCTATTAATTGTTGGTCCGAACCCTCTCTGCAGTCTTACATCCAAATGTGTTGCCTTTACCCTACACTTTGTGCTGAAATCGTTGTTGCTGGCCTTAGGACTCTGTGCACTTTACTACTACTAATCAGTGCTAAACTGCTTCTGTATTTTCCTTAAAATTTGGAAGCATTGGTTTATACCAAATTGGCAAGTAGGCTCTGGACAGCCCAGAGAGAAGGGTACAATATATTTAAAAAGTAGGAGATGCACCTTTGACTTCTACATATCCTAGTAGTGAAAACATGTATCTTTGTGTTTCACTACTCCAAGGTCTACCTCTCCTAAGGGATAACATTAGAGTTATCCTATTATACTTTTTAAGTGTAATTTCTAAATGGGAATAGGTCAACAGTTCATGTTTGGTGTTTGTGGAATTTATGGTGAAGCACGATTGTAAATTAGAGTTTTGAAAATATCACTTTTATAAAGGTGGTCTTTTTCTGCCTTAGCCATCTAGTGCCTGTAGCCTGTACCTGGGTCTTATGACTGGGTGTATCTGACAGATGAGGTTTGTGTATTCCTCCCTGACAGCCACAAACAACAGGGAACTTAGGTGTGTCTGTATTGGCCATCACTGGAAGGATGGGAGGGTGAATAAGCTATGTCTTGCCTCCACACAAAGGGGTGCATACCTCCTGTAGTTAGTCTAGATCCAGAGCAGGGAAGGAAAGATGCCTGGGCACTTTCAAAGGAAAACCTGTAGAAGCTTCTCCCCCCCCCCTTCAAAGCACACCTGGGCTATATACTGGGCCCTAGGCACCAACTCTTCAGTAAACGTCTGGGCCTGTGGCTACTCTGCCAGAATGAAGGAATGTTGTGCTGCTACAAGGACTGCTCCTCTCCTGGACTGCTGCTCTAAAAGAACTGCTACCCTCCTGTGCTAACCCGCTGCCCTCTTGCCTGGGGAAGAAGAACTAGACCTCCAATTTCTTCTTGAAACAAAGACCGCAGAGTGACTGCTGGTCACCTGATCTGAGTCTCAGGGACATAAAAGTCTCTCCAACATCCTGGACCAGCCTCAGGACCCAGATGCAGTGAGTTATTGACCCCCAAGTGGCGCTTCTCTGGTCCTGGACCCTTGGTGTGGCTCACAAGCTCCAAAATCGAGCTTTTGGGCTCTTTGTGAATGAGCCTGAGACCTCACTGCTCACATGGCAAATCAGTACAAAGCTCCATCAGTCCGACTTCTTGCACTAATGCATCGGTGGCTCCTGGGGACTGCTACCGCAAAGCTATAGGAACACCCACCAGGAAACCTTCTGGCTCCACGTGCTTCACCAACGGCATCCTGCAGAGCTCTCCTTGCTCATTGCAACCCTCTGCAATGCGAACAAGACTCTTGGCACATATTTGAGAAGGTAAACTTTCAGCTGGATTAACCTGGGACTATATCTAATCCTAGCTCCATTGCAGTTGACTTAGACCCAGTCTATAGTGACGAGATAGCTGCAGTTAGCACTTTCTGCTTTTTGGTTCTATTTAACACTTTATTCTTGAAAAATTCATAACTCTGGTTCTACTGATTACATTTTTCTCATATTAGTATTGTTCTATTTATTTAAAATTACTCTATTTTTGTCAGCTGGGTTGGGATACTTTTGTAGTGCATTTTCACTGTGTTACTGTTTTAAGTTTTGCAAAAATACTTACACAATGCCTTTGAGTTAAGCCTCACTTCTCAGTGCCAAGTTACCCAAAGGTAGAGCACAGGTTAATTTAGGGTTAGGTTATGAGTTCACACTGAGGAGAATTGTGGGTTGCTGCTTGAGAAGGATTTCATCCCTCTCAACCAATAATAGAAATTTGTACATCTATCAAATTGAAGATTAAATAGCTACAGCAAGAGAGTCTCAGCCCAGAAACCCTGTAGGAAGAACTGCTTTGGAAGGGTTGTGATGAACCAAGTTGCGAGAAATTGGGTTGTTAGTTGAGGGGAATTGATGTGAGCCCTTCCCAAGGAGCAGTCACAATCCTTGTCAGGGTAAAGCACAAGAAGTCACTGATTTACTCTATGCTTAACCTTCTGGTTGCTTGGCACAAAAATAGCTAAGCTTAACTTTGAGGTAACGTGTGAGGTATTTAAACAACACTTAAACAGTAATAAAGTGATGAAGACAACACAAGAAAAATCCTGAATTATTTTAGATAAAGGTCAATCAGAGTAACCAGAGGTATGCAGTTTCAAAGATTTCAATAGAAAAAGCAGCTTAAAGTACAGTGTGCCACTCACTGTCATCTGTTTGTGCTAGACTGAGGGAAAATCACATGTTGATGTCAACCACAATGGAATGTGGGCCAGATACATGAACCCGATTAGGCCTACTGAAAAGGTTACCTTCTTAATGTCAGGAGCAAAGAGCCCAGTTTGCATTGGAGGAGATCACAAGGAGCAGGGAAAGTCTCAAAGATGGTTGTCACTGTAGCAATGCGTCATGGATGATCATCACTGTAGAGCGAAGATCCTTTTGAGCATCACAGGTGATCATCGCTGGCGCTCTGGGTTGGTGGTCATCGCAGGCTGTTGATGCATTAGCATGTTGCCTGGCATTGCTGGTGGTTGCTGTAGCGTGAAAAGTCATGTTCAACAAACCTTGCATTGGTGGTCGGTATGGGCGGCAAGTTCTTAGCATGAATAGGCTTGTTCACTGCTGTGAAGAGCCCAAAATATTGTGTTTCTCCTTTTCCTTTCAGGAGGAGTTCAACTGATGCCAAACCAAGGGTCCAGGATCTGGACCACACTTCCTGGGGATCAGGAACTCAGAGAACAGCAGGGCTCAGACAGGTTCAAATGCAAGTCCAGAGCAAATCAACGGGGCAGTTGCAAGAAAGCCCCTGTACCTCTGAACAGTAGGTTAGTTAACTGACCTTTAGGGTACTTCAGGTATCCTGGAATGAAGAGAGCACGTCCATGCTTCAATTTCAGACAGCAGGGTAGGACTCAGGCAGCAAGGCAGTCCTCTGGCAGCAGGGCTGTCCTTCTTTTGCTGTATCCTAAGGTCCAGGAATGTACTGAAGAGTTAGTGTGAGGGTCCAATATCTATATATGGTACCTGCTTTGAAGTGTGAGGAACTTCTAGACATGTCCCTCTATCTGGTTGTGGAATTTCCTCCTTCCCTGTCTTGGTTCCAGGATGTCTGGAGTCACAGAATCACAGAAGGGTAGCTGAAGTTCTTTGTGTACTGAGGCAACATCTTTGAAGTGCAAGAGTGGTACGGGACAGGTCCGGCCCTACCCGGGGCAAGCAGGACTAAAATAACAAATGTAGGCCCAAACATTTATAACAGGACACATGTGATTAAATTGTATTGTAAATAAATATCTGTGTATCCTTTCATTAATATGTTTAGATCATTTATTGACATATTTAAATTATGTATACTAGATTGTGTATTTGCTGAACACAGATTTCAAGTTCAGAGTCCAGAGCTGCAAAACCTCGACAATAACTCCCTAAAAAGGCAAACATTAATTAATATCACTACCATAGATAGCAAATAGATGAATAGGTTGTAATTAGTTCTGTTAGCAGAGCTCTATTTGTACCAACCCCAGAATGTCAGATTCAAAGATCACTAAGATCTATGGTTGAGGTTAATTAGTCACTGCCTCTTCCATGTCCTGAGGCAAACAGAGTCTGACAAACATAAAAATACCATACATATATTTATACTTTCTTTCCCTGTGATATGATGCTATTATCAAAGTCAGCAGAGCTGGATTCCTCAACAATATCAGGGCCAATGAAACCACCACTTGCTCTTTAATGGTCTCCAACTCCTGCTGGATGTCTAAACCTCCACATGTTGCCCTTGCAGCACCAGATTCTATGCCAGCTTCTCCTTCGTCTTATGCCTTTAGTCATGCCGCCTTTTCTTAGACTTCACCAGATCAGAGTCCTGTGAGTTTGGTGATACAGCATTACCTTTGGTAACTGTTCCTCTGAAAAAAAACAGGCTTCTTAGCTAGTGGGAGTTCTCAAGTGACAAACAGATCTTTTTCTTGCATTGTGACGTAATCAATATCACTACCTGCTTAAAGGCAAGTGTTAGACTTGACAGCCTTAGGGTGGTCATCCCCCAACTTTTTGTTGCCTCCCTTCACCTTTCTGACACTGTTTTTCTGGTTTTAGGACTCTGCATACTTTACCACTGCTAAATAGTGCTAAAGTGCATATGTACTTTCCCTACGAACATGGTAACATTGGTTCATTTCCAATTGGCATATTTTATTTATTTATAAGTCCATAGTAAAGTGTACTACATGTGCCCAGGGCCTGTAAAGTGAATGCTACTAGTGGGCCTGCAGCACTGGTTGTGCCACCCACATAAGTAGCCCCTTAACTATGTCTCAGGCCTGCAATGGCAAGGCATGTGTGTGCAGTTTAACGGCCACTTCGACTTGGCATTTATAAGTACTTGCCAAGCCCTAAACTCCCCTTTTTCTGCATAGAAGTCACCACTAATGTAGGCCCTAGGTAACCAATAGGGCAGGGTGCTATGTAGTTAAAAGGCAGGACATGTACATGTGTGGTTTATATGTCCTGGGAGTGGACAACTCCTAAGCTGATTTTCCACTACTGTGAGGCCTGCTCCTTTCATGGGATAGCATGAGGGCCACCCTAATATACTGTTTGAGTGGTAGATTCTAATCAGAAAGGGGTAACCAGGTCATATTTAGTATGGCCAGAATGGTAATACAAAATCCTGCTTATTGGTGAAGTTGGATAGAAGTCACCACTAAGGTAGGCACTAAGTAACCCATAGGGCAGGGTGCTATGTAGTTAAAAGGCAGGGCATATACATGCGTGGTTTATATGTTCTGGGAGTGGAAAGCTCCTACATTGATTTTCCACTACTGGGAGGCCTGCTCCTTTCATAGGATAGCATTAGGGCCACCCTAATATACTGTTTGAGTAGTAGATTCTAATCAGAACGGGGTAACCAGGCCATACTTAGTATGGCTAGAATGGTAATACAAAATCCATCTGTGCCTTACAGCCTGTCTCCAATCCACGCCTAGGCTGGGACCCTTGTGCATTTCACAGAGACAACCACAAGCACAGGATACTCTGCACTCGTCTTCATATTGAATAGGTCTTCCTGGGCTGGGAGGGTGGAGGGCCTGACACTTACATTTCAAAGGCTAGTGGCCTGCCCTCACACAATGGACTACCAAACCCCCTACTGGGACTCTGGCAGACAGACCTGTACTGAAATGGGACCTTGTGGACTTCAAAACCACTCTTCGAAGTCTCCCCCACCTCAAAGGCATTTTTGGATATATAAACTGACTCCCTGAACCCACCAAATCAGATATTTCTGGACCTGAACCTGTCAAGAGGAACTGCATGGCTACCCAAAAGTCTCACCTGGACTGCTTTGCTGTGAAGGAATGCTGCCCTGCGGGAAACATCCTTTATTACGACGTTTTATTAACGAAGTCGTGGTTAACGAAAGCGCAACAACGCTTTTCTTAACCACGACTCTGTTATTTTGTGCCTTAACTACATATGTTCTGAACAACGAACATGCGTGGTTAAGGTACAAAGAAGGGAGTTGGCAAAGGAGGACGACGCAGGTGACAAGGGGTCGACTAAGGTAAGTGGGGGGTTTTAGGTTTTGGCGAGGGGGTGGGCGGTGAGGGGGTTTTAGGTTTTGGGGTGGGGTTGGGGGTGGGGCGTTTTTGGTTTTGGGGAAGGGGTGGGGGGTCAGGGGGTTTTAGGTTTTGGGGTGGGGTTGGGGGATGGGGCGTTTTTGGTTTTGGGGAGGGGGTGGGGGTCAGGGAGTTTTAGGTTTTGGGGCGGGGTTGGGGGGGTGGGGCGTTTTTGGTTTTGGGGAGGGGGTGGAGGGTCAGGGGGTTTTAGGTTTTGGGGTGGGGTTGGAGGGGTGGGGCGTTTTTTGGTTTTGGGGAGGGGGTGGTGGGTCAGGGGGTTTTAGGTTATGGGGTGGGGCGTTTTTGGTTTTGGGAAGGGGGTGAGGGGTCAGGGGGTTTTAGGTTTTGGGGTGGGGTTGGGGGTGGGGTGAGGGATGTAGGGTCAATGGTGCCTATTAGTAATGGTTTTATCAGGAATGCCTTTACAACGAAAATCGTTGTTAAGGCATTCGTGGTAAAATCATTAGTAGTAACAACGAGGTCTGTGTTCTGACCTCGTTGTTAAGGCACTAGTTGTTTTGGAAGTCGGTGTTCCGTCGTACAAACCTGCCCTGCTGTTGCTCTGATGCCCTGCTGCCCTCTGACTTTGCTGAGAAGTGTTCTCCAAGGGCTTGGATTGAGCTTGTCTCCTGTTTTCTGAAGTCTCAGGGCCAAAAAGACTTCATCTCTTCAAGGAACTCCTTGTGCACTGAAAATCGAAGCACAGCCTGCCGGAGACATCGCAACGAGAAAATTGCAGCACAGCCGAACCGGAATGACGCATCCCAATTTCTGAGTGAAGAATTGATGCAGCACCTGCCTTGCGGGCAGAAATTCGATGCCCAGCTCTACTGGATCGACGCACAGCCAAACCGGAACAATGCAGCCTGAGTTCACATGTGAAAAACCTACACATCACCTGCCATGTGACAGAAAATTCGACGCAATGCCTGTGACTTCGTCCCGCACTCCCGGGATTTCCACACATCATCCCTGGGTGTTAAAAAGATCCCTACATCGCAGTGAAGAACCAAGACTGAGCACCGGAAATCAACGCAAAGCCCCTTGCAGCGGGGGAAAAACGACGCATCGTCTGTGCCGCGCTGGAAATTCCCACGCCCACCCTATTTTTCCACGCATCTCCTCCTTTGTGGTCTCTGTGCATGTTATTTGTGACGTAAACCAGGTACTTTGCGCAAACAAGAGACAACTGTTGATTTCTAAGATTTAAGACTTTTTAATCTTGCGAAAATATCTCAACTTGTGCTTATTGAATCTTCATTGTTTTGATCTTAATTTAACCAGATAAATATCATATATTTTTCTAACCCTGTGTGTTGTTTTTTTGTGGTTTCACTGTGTTACTGTACGGTTTATTGCGCAAATACTTTACACATTGCCTTCTAAGTTAAGCCTGACAGCTCAGAGCCAAGCTATTAGAGGGTGGGCACAGGATAATTTGGATTGTGTGTGATTTACCCTGACTGGGATTGTGGTTCCTATTTGTACAAAGATTAATACCTCTGCCAACTAGAGACCCCATTTCTAACAGAAAGTTTAAGCTTGGTATGTCTTGTGCGTTTGTATATTCCCCCTTCTTGTTGCTATGTAAACCTCTGGCTTGTACCCTCTTCCTGCTTTGCCATTTTGCTGCTTGGAATAATCAAGATATATTGTGGGGCATTTTAAAGTGCAGCACGAGGTCAGGGTGCCTTGAGGTCATGCAACAATGTTTTATGTCAAACAGATTTGCTTTGAGTCACACAGTGATGTGCTTTATTCTGCATTATGCCGTGATGCATAGTTGTACATTACTGAGACAACCTTAGTAAATATCGCACTACTCAGGTGAAAGAAAGCTGTGCAACACAACATAACTTTCTTTACACAGCAAAGCACTGTGTGACTTTTGGTAAAAATGCCCAATAGTGTGGTACATATATATCCATTATTGCATAGTGTAGCTATGATCAACAATCTAAAGTTATTATGTACACAGTGTCAACAGCTTGTGCATTAATCTGTGTTTTATATGTTGTGTCTGTTTATTAACATACTAAGGGCCTAATTTACAAGGAGCTTGCACCAACGTAGCATCATGTATTTTGACGCAGGGCAGTACAGTCAATGCTCCACACTGCTTTATATCTACAAAATTAAGCTTTGGGCCCAACACATCAGTTTGTAGAGGCCTGCATCATATTATACCTGTGCCAGGGTAGGAATTCCCACATTAAAAGCCATGTGCAACTGATGCAGTGAAATTTACAGCTGTTCACTGTGTCATTCTGTAACTTAACTGTCAAAATCCTTACTCCTGTTCAGACCAGGCATAAGGATGGACACTGGGCTTTGAACATAGGACTCTCCTCTGTGTTCTGACACATAGCTGGAGTTGTGCCAGTTTTAAAACACAACTCCAGCAATGCATGACTTTAGCGCCAACAGATGTGTCATAATTTCTGATGCATCCATGAAAACTTGCACAGTTGAGCTCTGTATTGTAGAACAGTGCATCCGTGGCGTCATTAGCGCATTTTAGTCAGGTGCAAGAAACTTGACGCATCAATGCAGATGATTTAGTTCTTGTAAATGAGGCCCTAAGTTGATTGATCAACCCATCATTACTTTTCTTTTTTAGAACAAAGGCGATTCAAAAGGCATTCAGAGATAGAGTGCCTTCTCTTTGCAGACCACAGCAGTCTGCCTTCCTCAGCAGTTTGATTGCTGCTTTGACTGCCACATAATGTCATTGGAGTCACAGACTCCCAGGATGCCCGCCAATGTTCTGGAAGTAGAATATGCTGCAAGAATATTACAAAAGCCTGCTTAAAATGCATCCTGTGATTCTTGTAATTACTAGCATCATTGTTGTCACACATGCCCAGCCACAGTTCAAACACTAGAAGAGAGAAGGTCAAATAGTTAGGGCCATATTTATACTCCGTTTGCGCCGAAATTGCGTCGTTTTTTTTGACGCAATTTCGACGCAAAACTAACGCCAACTAACGCCATATTTATACTATGGCGTTAGAGGCGAATAGCGCCAAAGTTCCCGGAATGTGCGTCATTTTTTAGCGTGAACCCCTTCCTTGCGTTAATGATATGCAAGGGAGGCGTTCCCGTCTAAAAAATGACTCCCAGGCCTTTACGTGGTATTTATACTCCCGGGCAAAAGAGACGCCCGGGAGTTGGCGTGGCTAAAAACGGCGCATTTGCGCCACTTTTTAACGCCTGCTCAGGGCAGGCGTTAAGGGGCCTGTGGGCTCAAAATGAGCCCACAGGTGCCCTCCCATGCCCCCAGGGACCCCCCCTGCCACCCTTGCCCACCCCAGGAGGACCCCCAAGGATGGAGGGACCCACCCCAGGGACATTCAGGTAAGTTCAGGTAAGTATAATTTTTTTTTTTTTATATATTTTTTTGGTGGCATAGGGGGGCCTGATTTGTGCCCCCCTACATGCCACTATGCCCAATGACCATGCCCAGGGGACAGAAGTCCCCTGGGCATGGCCATTGGGCAAGGGGGCATGACTCCTATCTTTACAATGATAGGAGTCATGTTGATGGGGGATGGGCGTCGAAAATAAATGGCGCAAGTCGGGTTAAGACGATTTTTTCGACGTAACCTGACTTGCCCCATTTTAAGACGCCCATGCGCCATTTTCCCCCTACGCCGGCGCTGTCTGGTCTACGTGGTTTTTTCCCACGCAAACCAGGCAGCGCCGGTCTGATTGCGCCGTCTAACGCCATTCCATAAATACGGCGCCCGCATGGCGCTTCAGAATGGCGTTAGACGGCGCAAAACTTTTTGACGCTAAACTGCGTTAGCGCAGTTTAGCGTCAAAAAGTATAAATATGGGCCTTAATGTTCTTGCTTTTAACTGGACTATGTCATACAGAGACTTTGATCGGTCAAGGAAAAAGTGATACATTTTAAAGACGTGCACACACAAGCATGTAAGGGACAGTGAACTTGATCTTATTTGCTCAGAATTCAATCGCTCACTGAACTCCGCAAAATCTCGTAGAGTTTTAAGTTAACTCTGTGATATCCACCCAGGCCTAATAGATATGCAGTTTCTCTTTCGATAAAGCACCAGTCTTTTAGGAAAAATACTTCATGGCTTAGTACGTATACAGAATTTACATGCTTACAAATTCAGAGGAGGATAAGGAGTTGCCTTCCGGTCCATGTGCTTATGATAGTTTGCTGCAATAGGGGAAGCTCAAGATTGGCTCATCTACCACCAAATTCTACCTTTCTGAAAAGGGCTATACCATTAGCATGTGACATGATTTCTTGTAATTTTTGTTGAATACATTCTAGGATTTCGAACAGAGATGTTTTGCCCATTTTTAATTTGCTCACACGAGGCTAGTTTAATTCTATTGACATGGACGCTTATGTAGATGGTTTGGTCTCCCATTGAACTTAATCATTTATTTTTACAGGGAGACTGATTTTCATTTTGACATGGATTTAATTTTTAAAGATGTTACATTGTTGGAACCTCTAGCGCTTGCCTGATGTGTAATTTGGTATCCTACTTTTCGTTCCATATACGTTTTATATTTTAATGAATTTTGGCGTTATCAATATAATCATAGATAGGGTAAATATGACCTTGAACACATATATTATGCATGTTACCATATAAAGTGTATATTTAAGTGGGTGATGTAATTATTATTATTTGCCTTTATTAGTGTTAGACCAGCTGTGGTTGGGATCATTCGCTAACGAGTATAAACCCTGAATTCTCTCTATTTTTTATTTTACAGTTCCATGAAGAGTGGATGCTATTTTAGCCTCTGCTTCAATATATAATGTAAAAAACAATACTCTGGTTTGAGGACAGAGTTCAGAGTGCTGTCACTATTACATTACTCCCCTTTCTTGCCAAAAAATTCATGAAAGAGGTATAATTTATTACATTTCTGACTGGGAGCTTCTCATGGGTAACTGGCCGATTGGTTCTGACACTGAGTAAGTATATTTCCATACCTCTGATTGGAGTTTCATACTTTAGATCCTTGAATAGTGATCTACAATGACAGTGGTATTTAATTTCTGCAGCACATTACTCGATGGTTGATCGATTACAGCTGTACAGCTTCACAAGTTTAATCATAAACAATGGTTGACAATTGTCTGTATAGGTATGTTTCTTTTATTGTCTACCTATGTTGGACTCTTGCTCTTTTGGTCTGTTGTCACACCATCATATAGAAGTCGCAGTAAGGTGTCTACGGTGTTTTCCTTTCCACCTGGTTCTCAACACGTTTGTTTCACAATGTAATTTTATTCTGGGTTGGGATTCTTTTTGTCAGTTTTTTCATCACACAGTACTTGTCTTTCTTTACATTGTGGTTCTTTGCATAACTTTTGTTTTGGGTATCTTTAAATTAGTCACAATATGGAGGTATTTCTTCATCTTTTCCCTTAATGTAACCGCAAGGAACTATCAGAATTAGTTATATACTATAATTGTTATTAATACAGCCTAGAAGAAGTAATCTGGATGAAACACTGCCAGATTAGTCTGTGCAGGAATGAATGGCAGCTGTACAATAATTTACATATGTAACTTTAGAAATGGTTTTATTATTCCTCTGATATAAGTTTCAGGCCTCTAATGTCTCTTTTTTTTCTCCCCTTGTTCATACTCTTGAGGTCCGGAGTTTTCCCCGCCAAGGATCTCGGATTGCCAGATGCAGGCCAATCAGAGAAGGTTACTACAGAGCTGAAACTGGTACCTTTCAAGTACAGTTTGAAAACTCTTTACCTGAAATAGTTATATTAAATCGAAGCACAATGGCAAGTTGTGTGATTTATTTTAGCAATTAATTTGATACCGAATTAGAAATATCTGCCTCCTGTGGGGACTCTGTTAATTAAAGTAAAGTCTCTCCATTTTAGCTTATGGAGCCAATTATTTACAGTGTGGGAACAATTTGGCTATTCTACCTTACAAGGGCTTATAAAACAATTTCTATAAGTTCCCTGCTTAAAGTTACATGGCACCCAACCCTAGGGGCACTTAGGGGACACCTTAGAGGTGACATATGTAAAAAAAAGGTAGCTTAAGACCCTGTAAGTATTTTTAATTCCAAAGTCGAATTTGCATATAACTTTACTTTAAAAGCAGCCAGGAAGGCAGGTCTGCCTTTAAAATGACCCTGGGCTCTGCAGTTGTACACCTATGTGTTCACTACATATGCTGGGGTCCCTAAACCTAAATGCTCTACCATGTACTAGGTAGTTTGACATAGCTAATCATAATTAGCCTAATTTGCATAGCCATTTCACACGGAGCACAGGCCCTGTGACTGGTTAGCAGTACCCAGGGCACCATCAGAGTCAGGAAAACATGAGCAAAAAGTGAGAAATGAGGGCAAAACGTTAGGGGGCCTCTGCAATAAGCCCTGTTTTCTCACAGTTCCTTCATTGAGCAATTACTGTAGCCAATTGTATTTGTCCTTCTGACATCCTAGTCAGGTTCTCCGCCTGGGCCCTCATGGCATTGGCAAAGACAGTTTGGTCAATTTTGCCCTTGGCTCATATGTTTCGCCAGGGCCCACTCTAATTTGCTTTGTCCTTCCCATAGCTGTTGAACAATAGTCTCCATCTTTTGGACCTTCTGCCCACATTCTCCACCACTTGTCAGATTATTCTGTGCGGGAATGAATGGTAGCTGTACTGAAATTGACGTATGGAACTTTAGAAATTGTTTTATTCTTCTTCTTATATGTTTCAGGCCTCTAATGTTTCTTTCCTTTTCTCCCAAGGTTCACACGCTTGAGGTTCAGAGTATTCCCCTGCCAAGAATCTCATAATAAATCAAATGCAGGTAAGTCACTGACCCCTTTGGTATAACATGGTCCTCCACCAATTTATCACCCAGGAGTGTTGGTGTATAGGTTGGGGTGAGCACTCTCAGCCACAACAACTGCTAAGGGGCACAAAGAAATAAACAAATAATAAGGGTAGCAACATGAAGCTACATGTTGTTTTTACCTTTCTTGTGGCTCTGAAAATAAAGATTAAATTCAGCTCTAAGCTTTACTTGTGATATTTATGATGGGGACTTCAAATGTTTCAATGAAACTTCAGCATTAGTTCTCCTGCTATCTGCCTGGTGAACAAACAGTACTCTTTCCTTCCTCCCACCCTCAAGCCACGTTCCTCCTCAAGCGTGGCTTGGGGCACTTCGGCGGGATACTCTGCCCTCAGGTTCTCCATAAACTCATCAGGAAAGGTGGTGTCCAGTGCTGGGTGCTAAAAAGGACTGTATCATCACTTAGTGAGGATAATTGTTTAGAACTCTCCAATGGGTAGAGTTTGAGATACCATCATTTCAAAAGTGAAATTGCTTTTTGAACAGCAAGAAGAGCAGGTACATTTTGTTGGCTTCCTCACCAGACTATTTGCATTCAGGAGGAGAATGTAGCAAGTATGCCCATTATCTCACTTGGTATTTCTTTTAGTGCTACAACCTTTTTCTGTCTCCATAAGCACATCCAAGGAAATAATCAATTTAATCGCTAAAAGATTTCTTTGTACTAGGTTATACTTACACATTCCTCATGGCAACGTGCTCACTGCCTGCAGCAAAAGATAGACACAAGACGGGCACTGGCACTTCTGTTGCGGCCACATGCCCATTACCTGCAGCACAAAATAGACAAAGGACAGACGCTGGCACTTGTGTTGTCCATTAAAACATAACGCAAGAAATGGGGAATTAGTAAATAATTAACATATATTCTTATCCCCCTCATCGAACAGCACAAGAGTACAGTAGCAAAAGATACTGAGCAAAAAATACTCCACAGAGGATTGTTCAGCACGTCTAGAAGTGCATGTTAAATACATAAGGGGAGCTAGGTTCACATTTCTATATTTGAAAATCTTTAATGATTGATGATGACCCCCATAACACTGTATAAGGTAACACTATTACAACAAACTGAGTGCTAGAGGTGTAAACAGGTAAGATACGATAATCTAAACATTCTTTGGCATTGCCCAAATACACCAGTTTATTGGACAGCCATATGGCACCAACTACAAAGTATGCTTGACTCATCCATACAGACATTAGTACACCTGGCTATTTTACGTGAGGAGACTGAGATAGGGGACTAGTCAATCACAGCAGCAGGTAGCTGGTTATAGCACTAGCAGCTTCCAAGATATGTATTCACTAGCATTGCAGCTCTTGTATACCAAAATTAGACAAATGGATGGGTGAAATGTGTCGTAAGTTAGCACGTGAGAAAGTCATCTATTTGGTTAACGAACAATTGACACATTTTAAGGTGTCTGAAACCCATCTTTGGAACTAGGGAGTGAGGGATTCACCACAACATGTTAAATATGATTGTCCGTCGAAAGGAAGTGAAAAACAAACAAGGGGACATGGATTCCTAGAGAGGTATTCACATTGCTTTCATGTTTCCTCTAATTAAATGAATCAGTTAAGATCTGGGGTGATACTGATAAGGTCGTTGAGGTAAAGCACACCAGTGAATCGGAGAAACAGGTCTATTGACTGGAGGTCTGACAGATTCATTAAAAATCTACTGATTTTCTTGTATGGAAATCGAAAATAACAGGTAAGGGTAACTAGAACGAATAGGAAGAGAGACATTTCCATAACCATTTCTTGCAGCACGTGCTGTGAGGTGAGTGTGCATCTCATGTACGTTGAGCCAACCCACTCTGCTTTTTATTTGGTTCATCTGTTACTGAACATTGGTCATTTGTCAATCCCATTTATTATTTTAGAGTGTGTTAAAGACCTGCGAACAAAAGCAGGCCCTCTGCACTTTACCTATGTAGGTGATGCTATCGTCGACGACAGACATAAAGAGCCTGTCATCGAAAATTAATTACTTTATTTCTAAACCATAAAAACTGGTGGTAAAGAAAATATCTATGGCTAAGACAATGCATTGTAAAGCAGTGGTCATGATGGACTCAGCAAACCAGAGAGGGGTCATATTTGACTCTTCAACTTGAATTGGCCTGCATCTAGTCAGACGAGGCAAAGGGGAGAGCAGGGCAATTTGGGAGCTCATATGTGCCCAGCTCACTTAACCAGATAGGAATGCTCACACACCTGTAATCCATAAGCCCTCTTGGCTGTCTCCTAACTGCCCTAATGCCTAAACAGTAGCATGTTTACACACTGCGGCCGATATTTAAAGGAAAATGATGGAGCGAGATGCTGCGCCAAAATTGGCAGCACTGCACTCCTTTATTTTCACAACACAGGGATGCACCGTATTTAATTGAATACGGCACACCCTTGTGTTGTCCCTCTGTGTTGGCGCTAAATTTACCTGCCAGCGCCAATGCAGGCATCCTTGTACCATCGTGCTAGGATGTCTGGATGAGGGGTTTGATCTTGATATGTGTGGGAACGTGTCCCTTCCTGCACATAAACAATCACTAATGGAGATTTTGCACTTCTGTGTGTGCTGCAGAATGTAGCACACACAGAAGTGCCAAAGCGTCATTTTGAAATGATTGTTTATGTGCAGGAAGGAACTCCTTCCCACATATGAACAATCATGACTGGCATTTTGCTCTTTCTATGCAGCAAAAAACAACGAGGAATAAAAGTATTCCTCCTCTATGCCTTGGCGTTAGATTTTGGCGCTGCCTCAGGTTTACGAAAATTCGTAAATATGAGCAGCGTCAAAATGCAATAAGTGTTGCTATGGAACATCAGAGCAACACCCATTGCACGCCCCTTCCACGCAGAGGGCTGCGTGTGAAGGTGTTGTATTTACAAGGTGGCGTTAAGGTAATAAAATGTAAATACGGCACAAGGAGATCATAGGTATGCCCCTGCATGTTTCTCTTATAATACTCTCATAATTGAAATCCTGTGTTTCTGAAAAAGGTGCCATTGCTCTACAAAAGGGAAAGCATTCAAGGAATTCACCAAGAAATCCTTCTAAATAAAATGTCTTCCTTTTTGCAGGGGTCATGGTGGGATGGTTTTGCCATGTTGGCTTTAACATCATGTTATTTTTGCATGTTATCCATTGAAGCCCCGTAGACGTGCTACTTTGTTTGATAGTTCTTATGTAAAGTAGAACCTGAACCTGATCTGATTGTTTAATGGACAATAAAAAAAGATGTCAGGTCCATTTCAGCTTACACACATATCAGACTCTAGTAACCACGCAAAACTCGAAATGAATAGCTGATATTATTCCACAATATCACTGATAAAGTTTAAATGGTGACATTCAATTTGTGAAGCAAGAATATTCCACACTTGAATTCGCCTCCAGTACTGTCACCAGATTTCTCATTCGCCTTTTCGATTCACTGCTTCGCTTGATCACTTGTCTTATCCAGATATTGCTTAAAGCATCATCATTCATCTGCACAGTTGCTGCATGTTTTATTTTATGTTCCTCTCAGAAAAATGTGAAACAGGCTTTGAAAAGCAGCTTTGCACAGCTACTGGTATGTGTTCAACAGCCATTTTGCATGGACATAGATATATTCTCTTACAGCTATACTTAATGTATAAGAGCAACCAACAAAAAAAAAAATTCAACAGAACACCCCGCCTGAAAAGTAAAAAAATATGATGAGTTAATGAAATTCAGATTTAGTTTCAAATACATTATTCCAAAATATCTATTAGTTACAACAACCAAGTTTTAAAACAATAAGCGAGATAGATATACTGCCAATGCTTAATTTGTAAAATTATTAGGGGCTCATTTACAGTCCCCCACCCCATGCAATGTTTATATTCTGGTGCAATGCTACCATTGTGTCAGTTTGTAAACCCTTGCACCACATTATGTCTGCACCAGGTATATTGTATGCAAGGGAGGCACTCCCCCAAGCAGGCCCTTAGGAATGGCACTGTGAAAGCTAAAAGATTTCACTGCGTCATTCTAACTCCATTTTTTAACACCTGCTCAGGGATGGCGTTAAAGTGACACTATGCTTTGTTCCTTGGGCCTCCCTGCGCTTTGCTGGACTAGGGCCAACATTTTTGATGATAGTGCAGCAAAGTGCCACAAGTGTGTCAGAAATTCCTACGCAGCTGTGATAACGAGCGTCATGGTGCGCTGTATTGTAAATACAGAGCTATCATGGTGCTGTTAGTGGGGTGCAGGGTAGCGCAAGTAAACTGGTGCATGGTGAGCCATACACCAGTTTGTAGTAAAGGATGCCCTTAGTGTTGTTCCCAAAGCTCAGACACCAATAGCCGGCTCTATTAAATGTCATCATGCCATACACCAAGGCGGTGTTCTCATGAATCCATCTCAGCCCCTTAAATCAACTGGTAGACACTCCTAGTCCCTTTCTCTCACTCTTACAGGTTCCTGATTTCTCCCTTTGTGACTGTTCACCAACCTTTTCTTCCTCCTTTCCTGTTTGTGTGTTATGTACTCTCTTGATTTGGTAATGTTGGAATGGGAAAAATGAGTGCCCCAATGGTAACCACCGGCTCAAATTAAGCACTGTCTGCCAAGACAAATCCCCTAGCTCTGCAACAACTGTGTAAAGGAGTACATCTTGTGGTGAGACTACGGGCCTGATTTAGAACTCAGAGGATGGGTTACTCCTTCACAACGTCAAAATCTAAATCCCACAGAATATAATGGGATTTATATCTCAGTAGACATGATATCCGTCACTGCTGTGACGGAGTAACCTGTCGGCAGAGTTCTAAATCATACCGTATGTCATAAAGTAGAGAAAGACTGTTCCGAGCACCTGAGTTTATTAGTTCTTAGATTTATTCACTGCCATCAGATAATACCGGGCTACATTCATGATAACTGTACTCTGATTTCTATCACATGACATGATCTATCAGACTCCAGGCAGGTTGTTCTATTTCCCAAGCCCTTCTCCCCTTTTTCTCCTCTCCTTACAATCCTTTCAGCTTTACCCCATTCCCCACTTGACGGTACTCATTCAATCGCAACTGTAAAATACCAACACAATACTGCTATGTTTTTGTGAATGACAAAATTGGTTTTGATATATAAAGAATTGTAAAAAACAACATGAGATTTTTTGGGTGTTCAGCAATCATAGGAAAAAGTGAAGTCTTTATCAAGGCATTATGAAATATATATACATATATATACACACACACATATATATATGTGTATACAAAATCTACTAATAACTGTACTTGTCCAGCACATCTCTCGAAAATCAGATCAGCACATGGAGCTGGAAAGTGAAGTTAGGGAAATGTTATTAACTGCATCAAAATATTTTTCATGAGTAGTTAAAGGCACAGAAAGGTGTAACGCAACAAGCCTTCAAAAAGTGAAACAGAGGGGCTTGGCCAATGCAGCCAGAATGGAGGACACGCCCTAATGGTGGTCCCAAAAACTCCTCCGCCATCCCACTGAATGCTACCCCCTGGGTCCCACTTTACTATCCCTGACATTTCTAATGCTGCCTCTTCAACTTTGGGCAGCTGCCCTGGGGTTTAATGTCACCTGTTGGAATGCTTGAAGAGTGATTGCAGACAGGGCCTTGGCAGGCCTGGTTCTAAAATGGTTGCAGTATTCAGACTCCGAGGCTTGGTCCACAGCCAATATGATGATACGCCGAGAGGCACCAGTGACGAGACTGTGGCAGACTTTTGCCATAGAGCCATGGGCACTAAAGTGGCTCAGCGGCATCCAGTGCTGTGATTGGTCTGAAATTGAGAGTGATGTGTCACAGCAGTGATGGGGAGATCAGTGAGACCTATGAAGCATGTGAAAGCTGCATTGACATGCTCCTGTACCTTTTGTTTTTGTCACCCTGTCCGGGCCCAAGAATACTTGGATCATTGAGCTACTGCGGGCGAGTACATCCGGACACCAGAGCTGCGGCCTGCTATACATGTGCTGCCTTGGGCAACCCCGGTATATATTTGTGCTCTTTAGTCCCTGTTGGGTGCCTGCCTCGCTGATTGGGTTGCCCTATTTCACCCCAGGATCTCCTTGGTTCTTCTGGTCTTGGGCACAATCTTCCCCGTTGACCCTCCTTGCTGACCAGCCATCTGCATGGGTGTGAGGAGGTCCTGACCTGCCCTGCTTCCCTGAGTGCCCTCTGACTGGAGTGAGTTGAGGCTGCAATTGCCCCACCCCCTCCACCTAATTCTCAGCCCGGACCCTAGTTCAGACATAGGGAGGAACTCTTTCTCTCCATCCTCCCCTACTGGGTCCTAAAACTGTCAGGGATTGTTTGTGCCTTCACATGATATCGAGCTTCCCTTTGGTGCCTGACAGACTGCCTATCCCTGCTGTTTGCACCTGGCAGTAAGCAGGGGGAAATTTGGAGGTGTAAGAACACTTGGATGCAATTTGTGGTTCTATGCACTTCTGTAGCAACCTATTGCACCTTGCTCCGGTTGCTCATGCTGCCTTGTGATCCATGAGGCAAGTGGGCTGAGAGTGGTGGGGACTGGCATCTCTGATACTACGATCTCCACAGTGGGAAGGATCCCCCCCCAACTAGTGAGAGCCACTGTATTGTGGCAATGAGAGGCCATAGGACAGTTAGATTTAATCGCTTTTCTTGAGTGTAGTGATGGCAAAAGAAAGACTGGATGTGCCAGGCTCCCAATCAAAAATGGGTAAATTCACTACATCAGCCTCTGGTCCCGGCAGATGACTTTTGGGTGGTGATTCCTCTCCTGAGCCCTCTACACCTCCAGATACACGCTATATCTAACCGGCCATTCAGTTGTCATGGAAAGCCCTCACATCCAGGATTGGGGAGGTCGGAGTCGACATTTCCCGACTGCAGTAAGACCTTTGCAACATGAAGGGATGAGTGACGGAGTTGGATATTCGAGTATCCGCTCTTGAAGATGACTGGTCGGACCTTGAGGCCAAAGCTGAAGATAATGAAAATCACTCCCGCTGGAGTAACCTCTGCCTGGTGGGGTTCCATGAGGTAGCTGAGACCCCTCATCCCATGACCTTTGTAGAGGACTGGCTCATTTTCTTGGTTACCAGGGGGATCGCTGACCTTTCTGGTTTGTGGAGGAGCAGGCGCATCATTCACTGGCACAGCATCCTTCGGGGGCCCCTCCCCAGCCCTTCATCATCAAGATCCTGAATTTCCAAGGCGAAGACTAAGACGTTATCCTTTGGGAGGCCTGTACCCAAGGTAAGCTCTGTTTTAAATTTTTCCACATCATGTTCTTCCCTGACTATACTAAATATACATAGCTGCAACACAAATCATTTGAAGTCATGAAGCAAAAACTCAGGGCAATATCCTTACAGTATATGTTTCTTTTTTCCTGCATAGCCACGGGTTGTCCATGACTTCTGTACTCATTTTTTGACACTCGAGAAGAGGCTTGGGAGTTGGCAACTGAGGAGAACTTTGCTTTGGTTTGAACTGAAGGGGAACACCTCCCAGGTAGACCCAGGTCCCTCATGCTCAGCCTCCACCTGCTCTCAGACTCGAACTCACCCCATGTCCAGGGACAAACACGAACCTCACAGATGTCCCCCAGCACCCTTGGAAATTGACCCAATCTGGTTGTGAATGGAGACTTAAAGGCATATTTACTAGAAAGTGGTGCATCAGCATTGATGCGCCACTTTTCTTGCACCCCACTAAGCCCACATAATGGCACCATGGGTACGCCGCATTTACAATATGATGCACATTACCACAATGGCATTAACATTTTTGCCCCTATTGTGGTGCTTTGCTGCACTACCGCCAAACATTTTGATGCAAGTCCAGCAAAGGACAGGGAGGTCCATCGGAGATTATGGGTGCATCATTGTAATGCGTACCCTGAGCAGGCAATAAAAGTTATGCCAACAATGGCACAGTGAAATCTAGTAAATTTCGCCTGTGTGGGAGGCCCCCTTTTCCATACATTACGCCTAGCGCAGACATAATGTGGCACAGGGGTTTACAAAGTGGTGCAATGCATGCATTGTGTCACTTTGTAAATATGGCTTAGGAAAATTTCCTCCTTAATGCCACATTAGCGTAAATAGATTACGCTAGTGTGACGCAAAAAGGCTTGTAAACTTGCCCCTAACAATGCTTTGCTCCCCTGCTTTTCTACGAAGAGCCAGGGGCGACAGATGTTGTGGATCCCCCTGTTGTAGACTCACTGATGGATACAAATTGACTCCTTAATGGATTGTTGCAGTCTAACTACTAGCCCCAGGATGCTCTATTTATATCTTGACTTCTGCATCCATATACTACTTAGGAGGAAGTTCACCACAAATATCTTGTCATATTCTTTGTTTATGTTTATGGGACATGTTGGGTGACAGGTGCTTCAGGGATAGAAGTGTGGGGAGGGGGAAATGTTGGAATGGGGTTTATGTATACAGGTGTGCCTATTCTTACTTTATTTGCTACTGTTGTGCCTGGTTCTCCCCGCTGCATCACAGATGGCTGATTCCCCCAGTAACTCTTACACATCCAAACTATTTCCCATATGGAGTTTCATCTTATTTCATGGAACATTAATGGTCTATTAGACAGCATCAAGTGCACACAGTATCAAATGCACTGTGGTCATTAGGTTCCTCTGTCACCACCAGCCTGGCATGGCTCTGCTTCAAGAGCTGCATCTCTTGGGCACCCTTTGTCCCTTCCTGCTTAGGTTTGTCTATGACCATGTATATCACTCCAACCTTGCCCAGGGGTTCCAGAAGGGTGGCAATCCTTCTCCACAAGAATTTCCCCTCGGTGGTCACCCAGGTATTTCATGATCCCTGGATAGATATGTTGGAGTGACAAGAACACTGGAGGGGAAACTGTGTAATCTATTATCTACATTCCTCTTGAGCTGCAGGGACAGACCCTTAGTGACCTAATAACCTTGATACCTACCCTCCCATACCGGGCGATGCTCCTTGGGGGTGATTTCAATGTTGTAGTCAATCCCGACTTAGATGTCTCATGCCCCATCAAGCAAGACCACTGGGCTCTTTCAAGGACTCTCATCACTTGGGTGGATTTGTTGGGACTGTGCAATACTTGGTGGATGTAAATTCCAGTGATACGAACATACACACAGACCTTGACATCTGCCAAGCACATGTTCCACATTAGTAACTTCTTCCTCTCAGCTGTAGACATCATGAACATGGTAGGGGCTGCCATGGGCCCCTGGGGTACCTCAGATCACTCTACACTACTCCTTTGGGTTGAAACCCCACAACATAGTAAAAGACCCATGTGGTGACTACATGTCTGGTTCCTGGTGGACGAGGGTTTGGTGTATCACTTACCTGAGAAGGTAGTCTCCTATGTTGAGAGCAATGAGAGAGCAGTTAGGAGTGTTGGCACACTCTAAATGGCAAGCAAATTGCAGATGCAAGGGATAGCTAAGGTATACCTCTAAAGTATCGATAAAAACAAAGCAGCAGAACAGTGTCCACCTCGAGATTGCCACTGCGATTAAAGGAACCAAGGTGATGACTCAGCAACTGGAACTTGATAGGGCTCCCTACGCCAGTTAGTCTCTCAAGAGGCAGTGTTGGCGTGCCACTTCTCAATGTATTTACAAACACAGTGATAAATATAGTGTAGTGCTTTATTGACTGGCCAACAAGCATATTGGTTCAAGGCTTGTCCCTGCAATTATGGGTAAAGCAGGGTCCTTCGCCTCCATGGCTGAGGAAATTACATCCACATTTGTAGATTATTATAGACATTTCTATGCTCCTCAGCCGAGGCCTACCCCCAAACTCACCCTGCCATTACTTTCTGATGTGCCTCTCTCCCATCTGACACTGTTACAACAAAAAACCCTTGAGGATCTGATTGATGAACATGAGTCATAGCAGCCATCCAGGACTTGAAAACTGGGAAAACCGCAGGCCCGGATGGCTTTCTTCTTCAATATTACTCTAAAAATCTGGATGTCTTGACCCCCCCATCTTCCCAAGCTTTACTTAGAGGCTGTGAAATCATTTCAGATTTGTACATCCAATCACGTGTGAGTGTATCCAGGTTCTAGGTTCATTGCTGGGATCAGTTAAAAAGCTAAAAAGCCAAGTCTTGAATCCCTTTTAGAATTCTGGGAGAGAGGAGGCTGTTAAGACGTTATAGGGAAGGTTGTTCCACGACATGGTGGCAAAGTAGGAGAAGGATCATGCACCATTGTAGCTTCAGCAGATGCAGAAGGTATGTGCAAGGGCAAGGGAGGTGAGAGTAGATGTCTGGAGGGTTGGTAGAAGTTCAGGTGGTGGTTGATGTATGCTGGTCCTTGGTCATGGAGGGTTTTGTAGGCCTGTGTCAGCATCTTGAAATGGCATCTTTTCTGGATGATGATGGAGGCTCCTGATGTGGGGAGGATCTGGTTCCATGTTGTAGCTGAGTTCTGAATCGTCTGGAGTCTCTTTAGAAGTTAGGTGGTGATTCCTCCATAAAGCGAGTTGTGGTCCAGCAGGCTGGTAATTAGGGCTTGAGTGACAGTTTTCCTGGTGCTAAGGGGGAGCCATCTGAAGATCTTCCAGAGCATGCGGAGAGTGGGTAAGCATCTGGAAGAGACTGCATTGATGTGGCATTTCATGGTGAGTTTGCTGTCTAGTATTATGCCAAGAATGCGCACGTGGTCTGTCAGTGTGGGTCTGAATTTGGAGGGTCACCAGGTGTCGTTCCACAGAGAGGTGTCATTCTCAAAAATCAGAACTTCTGTCTTGTCTGTGTTAAGCTTGAGGCAGTTGGTCTTCATCCAGTCAGTGACACTTGACAAGCAGCTGTGGAAGTTGCTCTGAGTTGCGGAGGGGTCTTCTGAGAGAGAGATGATGAGCTGGGTGTTGTCTGAGTAGGATATGTTTTTGAAGCCATGGATAAGGATGATTTTGGACAGGGGCATCAAGTGTTGAACAGGGTAGGGCTGAGAGATGAACCTCGAGGGACGCCGCAGATGATGCTCCTTAACTCCGAAGTGAAGGGTGTTAGGTGCATTCTCTGCGTTTGTCCTGTGAGGAAGAATGCAATCCATATAAGGGCATCTCCTTGGATCCAGATGTGGTTTTGATGAATGTGCAGTGGGACACATGTCGAACGTCGCTGAGAGGTTGAAGAGGATCAGGACTGCTGTTTCCCCCCGGTCAACAAGTCTAGCTGCTGTGGTTAGTGTGGAAATTGGATTGGGAGGTGTCCAACAGGTTGTTTCTCTCCAGTTGTTCAGTGAGTTTGTGGTCATGGCCTTCTGAAAGACTTTGGCAGAGGAGTGGACTAGAGGGATAGGGCATTTGTTCTTGAGTTCCCTGGGGTCTGCAGAGAGTTTTTTGAGGAAAGGACAGACCTCTGCATGTGTTCATCCATCAGGGAAGGTCATGGTGATGGATGTGTTGAATACGGAGGTGAGTTTGCCACTGATTACCTTGCTCCTAATGTTAAAGAAGTGAGGGGGTAGGGGTTCATGAGTGATTAAAATGGATGGAGTTGATGATGACTGTGGTAATCTGAGTGGTGAGGCTTTCCCATTTGGTGAATGGTTGGCTGTGGGTGGCATCAGCCAGTGTGAGTAGGTTGCAGGGGTCAGTGGGTTGGGGTTCAAAATTACTGCAGATGGTGGCTATCTTGTAGTATTAGTTTACCATGGTGTTGCAGAGTTCCTGGGACAGTGTTCTCAGTAGCTGAGGGGCATGATAACTCTCAGACAAAGCTGAAGAGTTTTGTGTTGTGGTTGGAGCTTAATTTGATGCGGTCTACCAGGGTGCCTCTTTTCATGTTTTTAGGTGTTGGTGATATTTGTTGAGAGCTGCCTTGAAGGTGGCTTGGTCTGTGTGATCTCCACTGGTGAAACAGGGATCTTTGCATCTGGAACTTGATCTGGCAACTAATTTTGTCATCCGTAAAACAGATCAGCCTTTGACAAACTGTGCATCCTATCTGCTCATTTCCTTATTTAATGCAAATATTAAAATCTAATCCAGGATTCTGGTGACTAGGCTTCAGTCTGTCCTAAATTCTTTAATCCACCCAGATCAATGTAGCTTTATGCTTAGTCACCATACTAGACACTGTATTCGGCGATTACAAGTGGCAACGGCCCATGAAGGAGAGTATTGTCCTACTGGGTTCTTAATTTGACAAGGAACCCAGCAGGAGTGTCCCCTGTCTCCACTCTTCCTTTTCACCCTTGAAATTAAGCCCTTGGCTTGTTTAATCCATTGTGATGCTCAGATATGGGGTTGGAGATGGAGTGGAGCCATTACATATAGGATTGCATTATATGCAGACAATGTCTTCCTGTTCTTTGCAGATTCAGCAAGTTGTGTCCCACAGGCCCTGAAGATCCTCCACATCTTTGAGTAGGCTTTGTGCCTCTGGCTAAACAATGTGAAGCCAATGTTCATCCTTTTGCAAGGGGATAGTGTGTTGGTTGCCTGGCAGCCGAGCATGCCTATCCATCACCTCAGTTTTAAATATCTAAGGGTACATATTCCTCCATTACTAGAACACATGCTTAACCTCACTCTCCTCTTAAAGGGGGGCCAGAACTACCCTTGCAGCATAGCAACATCTCCCACTTAATGTTTTAGGTAGGGTTACGTTGGTTAAAATGATGATTTGACCCAGTTTTACAGACCTTTCTGCTCCAAATTCCTAATATATGCTTTAATGAAGTGGTGGCATTGTTCCAGTCTTTTCTGTAGTGGGGCTGTCTTCCTCACATTGGACAGGCCAGTTGTTGCGGTTAGGTATATAATGGTGGCACTGGGGCAGAAGCCATGTGTCTGTTCTACTGGATTTCTCAGCTGTGAATCACAAATGAATGGCAGATGGGAGACTGTGATGACCCAGTGTATCAACTGGAACTCTCTAACCTTAGTCTTGATAGGGTCAGGCACCACTTGTGAGGCCATGCAATTTCTCTTGCCATTTCCGAGGTCACTAAGGTGGTCTTTTTGGCATGGAGGGTGGAAACATCATTTACGGGCTGGGATGGATGTCTGACTCTGTAGACTTCCCTTGGGAGGGGATGCTGGTTGGAGCAGGTGGCACTCCTGGAGGGATTTTACAGTGGGATTCCACAGGGGTTACAATGTTGGGGGACATTTGGCAAGACCTACCATGTACTCATTCACAGACTTCCAAGATTAGTTCACTCTCTCTCACACTCAGTTCCACAAGTATTTACAGTTGTGTCACATCCTGTGTCGCTATGGCACTCGCCTACAAGATGTACCAGAGTTTAGCCCCCTTGAGGTACAACTGTTGATGGGAGGAGGTTAAGTAAGGGGGTAGTTCTCAGTTATCCCAAGCCTCATCTGTAATGTCCCAGAGACACTAGCCCCATTTATTCAGGAATGGTAGGGCTTGGTTGGCAAGATGGAGGAAGCTGAATGGCAGGAATCCTGCACCGTCCTTAGGGAACTGGTGAGCTCTGCACAACTCCATCTGATCCAATTACACCACCTCTACTAAACTTAAATGACTCGCCAGTATCCTTTCTGACTCCAGATGTGCATGTTGCCAATCTCCAGTGGCAGACTTTTACCACATGGTCTGGCAGTGTCCCTGAGATTGCCTACTGCTAAATACTTATAGATGCCACTCTGTGGGCAGTTCTAGGTGCTGTAGTTGCATTAACTTCAAAGCCAGCCCTGTTGGGGATAATGGATGATAAGCTGCTTGTGTTCTTTTAGAACCTGGTGTGGAAGTTAGGGCTGGTCTATTCCCTTGAAGAGTAAGGCCAAGACGGACTTCAAAATGGCTGGGTCCAAACTGAGGTGGCATGGAGGAAAAAACAATGGATTGGGATGCAGCCTGAGTGATTGCCAGTAGCTGAGATCAAATCAAGCATTCCATCCATGACTTAGTTGTTTTTGAGTATTCAAATGAGGGCATGCTCCCTTTGTCCCAGACGTTTTCACAAAAAACAATTTCCATTTTATAATACTATTTCATGAGCTGTATGCAAACTGTGGCATTTTATTGAATCACTCCCAGAGCCTCATCCCTTTGTTCAAGCACTTTACACATTGGACCGCAGGTGAAGTCACATTTCCTGGTTCTAAAATTCCCTATTCTTCATGATTGTCCAACACTGGCCTAACTGAGAGATAGGTGGGCTAAAGACAATTTTAGAGACTTTCATTATAAGGAATGGGTTCAAGCTCTCAAAATGCCTTGTTTGATATCACACAATGTGAAATTCAAACTGATACAATATTTTCTGTTATTCAGCGGAAACTTTTCCCTAGCAACCCTAGGTAAATGCCTCCCACAAAGGACTGTGTAACAAGCAATGAGGCAGGTACCCTCTAACCCTTTTGACCAGGGTAGTAAATGTAAATAGATTAATGGTCAATCCAAGGGGGAAGTAACCTAGACTTCTGCGTGATCTAATGACTAAAATAATTCTAAGTGTACAAACAATGTAACATCAATATAAATGTATTGCATTGTATATTTCTTTAAACATGTTATTCTAGACACAAGGTTATATTTGTCTGAATAGGTGCTCCTAATAAAAAAGTGAAAGTGATAAAAATGTGCAGAGAAGTGAAGGTGATTTATACAATATGTACAACGGGCGGTTTTAGGAATATTATGGACTTCTAGTGGCTCCGTCAGTCCAGGAAGCCCTGAAGTCACATAAGATTTATTTACAGTTCTATATTCCACACTCAAAGGTATGTCGACGTTTCAACCCAATTGCAGAAACAAATCAAAGGTGGGTCATCATCAGGACTGGGAAAATTCAAGCACCTCAGATCCAGTGTAGAAATACGATCTGGTGGTCTGGGACATCTTCGTGTTATGTAGTTCACTGTATCCTGAGGACATGGTCTGGGAGTCAAATAATGATCCAGTGGTCAGTGTTATGTCTTCCAGGTCATAAAAGCACAGAGAGCCTTTACTTCGGTACAAATTTGTACCGAAGTAATACACGATCCATCGTGTGATGCTGGGCGATCCCTGATGACTCGCCCTGGCCCTTAGAATGTAATCCCATGATTAATTCTGACCAACATCGTGAGCCCTGGATTTCGTTTATGAATGGCTATTTGTAGTTGATCTGAAAACGTGCTTTACAGTGGCTAACAGAATTAATCAAAGTTGGAACATGTATTGTTCAAAATACCAAAGTGCACTAAAAATATAATTGGAAAATAATAACAATGATGACAATAACAACAATAATATCAGCAACAACAATATAATAATAATACTAATAATCCTAATGCTAATAACAATAACAATATACTAATAAGCATAATAATAGTAGTAATAATATCAATAGAGCATTTTTGGCAAATGGATTTAGCCCCAGGGAAAGTCGTTCAACATTAACTTTCCACAAATGTTCTTCACCTCATTCCTAAGAACGACTATCTAAAAAGTGCATCTATTTTGTACATTCTATAGCCTAATTAATATGTTAAGAACACCTCTAAAGTGCATTTGCATTGTAGGTTTCTTGGAGCTGAGATAATCTATTAGTGAAAGAGAAGGTATCAGGGACACCAGCAGAACCCTTAATTCACTTCTCTGCATAAGGTTGCCTGAAATACAAAGTTTTTGAATTTCACCAAAGGGATTTAAAATCATTCTCATTGCTTGGTAAACTGGAAGGACGTTACATAAAGTAGTGGTGTTAGCTCCGAATAAGGTCCTGCTGGCTTTTTATTTGCAGAATTCAGGCACCAGTTGTGAATTTGAAGATTAAGAAATATGTAAGGCAAATAATAAGGTCTCCTCACTATCATCTTTATAGATCACAATGATTACTGAATTTGTCATCATGTAAAGTGATTTAATCTATTTTAAAATTGTAAATAGAAAATGGGAATCTTAATGCTGTCCCACACTTCACAATGCCACTAATATGTCACAATATATGCATTACGTTGAATAAAGTACTAATAAATTGAATGTAGAAAAATGTCATGAGAAATCATTTTATCTGTGCATTCATGTAGACTAGTGTTAGAAATCTTGGTGGTATCACTTTATATCAAAAGTTTGCAAGGTTTAATGGATATTATGTTATATTTTAGACCTTAGACTAATAGAATGTATTCAAATGATATTGAATTTCTAATGATTAATGATGTGAATACATGCACAAAATATTGAAATGCAGTTCTGCGTTATACCAATTGAATGGTATTAATAGTCTTTCCGTTTAACATGAATGTAGCATGTATATTAATGAAGCATAATTAATGTTGATTTCATGCGTTTGCATATTAAAATATGTATATTAAGATGTATTAATGAAATATATTGCTATAATTAACTTGCATTATACTAACTGAGGCCTGTTAGCTTTTGCTGCAAAATCATAAAATGCAAACAGATTCATTTTCGTAATGTGCTTTTTTTTTTTTCAGACTACGGTCCCATGAGAAAGCTAGCTTTGGTAATAGGCCCTGTTGTTTAGACTTAGAGAGAAGTGTAACTGCCCTTGAGATTGGAACACCCTGAGCAATGGACTAACAGTTTATACGAATCCGTCAATTCTGTGTGGAGTTACATGGATGGTAAATGTTCCCTTGACAGGCCTGGAAATAGATGTTGGTGTTGCAATCTGGAGACATGTGATCATTTTTTATTAAATGATGCCCCTTCAACATAATGTGCACTGTGACCATTGGAAAATCAGATGCTTTATGAACTTTGATTTATTGATGATCAGTTGGACTTGGACCAGATCAAGATTGAGATGCCTGTAGATGAGATGCTGAGGCCCTTGGAGAGGTATCTTACTCTCTGCTTTGCCCCTTTGAGATGCCTCTTTGAAACTGTTAGATTTTCTCCCTAACCCTTGTAGAAGACTCTTGATCAAACTTCTGACCAGCTGACGCTTTCCCTTTTTACTTACCTTTTGTCCACCTTAGCTAGTACTTGGGTAACCGAGATTTTATTTTTTCCAATTTCTTTTGGCCCTTTTTGTCTTTTGCTGGCAGGTGTTCCCTCCAACACGTCATTCACTGATTTGGCCTATTGTAGGGTTATCCTTTGTCTAACCAAGTCTATAGGTTTGATGATTTGAACCTGCCAGATGCTTGCTAAGCCTGAGCAACATGTGATTTCTGTACCTCAACTAATTTTGTTAATGTTTTGTATTTTTCTTATTAAATGCTTAGCTATTTTAATGTTATTTTGACTTAACCTATTTCATAGCCGTGGGCAACCTTGGTGATTCTGTATTTTTAGAACTTTGTTGTGAGAATTATCTATATGACTGAGTGTTTGAGTTTGTTATAAACTCCTTTAACCTTTCTCCTGACTGGAGTTTTCCCTTAATAGCCAAAGGGGTCATACTGTGTATTTTATTGGTTCATATTGCTAATGCTGTCAATGGTTCTACCACACCCTTAGCAGGGTCTAAAGGTCCATCGGCCTCAATGAGCATTGATTCCTGCAAAGGATAAAAATGCTCCAACAGATCTCTTTAAAAAAAAATGAGGCTAAAACATCAAACAATCTTTCCTTAATGTTGCAATCTAGTTAACATAGCTGTCCTACAATCCAATTCACAGCACACCGAACAACTATGAGTCAGTGAGACCTCTTGCTGTGGATTATTTCTGAGAGGTGGCAAACAAATGAGTGGTTTCCCCACCATTATTTTGGAAATTTTCTGGCAGTGCTTTTAACAGATACCTGGACAGATGGGAAGTGGTGTATACCTTGAGAGTTATGTGTGAGAGGCAGAAAACAGTGTCCTGAGGAGTCCCCATAAGTGATTTGGGGTTAAAACGTTGACAGAATCCCCTAAGTGGTTAAGAGCTAGTTTTTGCGAAATAAGTAGCTCTGACATACGGGTACCCTATTATTGAGACTTATAGGACTACCATTTGGACAGATACAGCGTATTGCTTGCCTTATACATTTTTATTGGTGTAACTATATGTGAGCACTGCACTGACTGCACTTTTTTTATACACCTTTTCACACGCTCAATCACTGGATTGTTTGTAATTCCAATTGGTGATAACATAAATTCACTATATAAATGTGATCAAACTTTACTATGGTGGTCATTACAACCCTGGCGGTCGGTGTTAAAGCGGCGGTATAACCACCAACAGGCTGGCTAAAAAAAAATGGAATCACGACCGTGGTGGAAACTGCCAACATAGACAGCCAGCCCTTATCTTCTTGCTCCTCCACCAGGAGCACAAACGCCGGCGGCGAAGACCACGGGTGGTACTGCACCTACGACACAGGGGAGGGGGGAGGGAAAAAACAGGCCAATACACACGCAACACCCCCACCCTCACCCACTACAAAACACACACTAATACAGCATGATACATTATATTTACACCCCCCAAACCCCCCGGAAGAATGCAAAGACAAAAGGAAATGAGTGTAACCATTGTAAAATATTAAAATCCAGTACGCAAAAATATATATACACCATTAACAAATATATACCCCAAGAATAGTAGTCCAGTTAGTGCTCCATTGAAGTCCGTGGAACACTGGGCCCACACGGCATGGGCGAGGCCCACACTCAATCCCCGAACATGACAGAGAGAACACTGCAGGGGCATCAGATAGCAATACAACAGGCACCTCAGGGGGAAGGGAAAGGGGGGCACCTCAGCCAGTTGAGTGCACAACGCCAAATCCACGAGGGGGCCCCATGCCCACTGTTCAATCCTGGGGAGTGCAAAGCCACAGTCTCTGAAGTCTCTACAGTGGGTGGGTTGCCCACTGTTCAATCCTGGGGAGTGCAAAGCCACAGTCTCAAGTCTCTACAGTGGGTGGGTTGCCCACTTTTCAATCCTGGGGAGTGCAAAGCCACAGTCTCTCAAGTGGATAACAATCTCCACTGGTTCTGGAGGGGGCCTTGTGCCCAGAGTGCTTCATCCTGCCAAGGAGTAAGGTAGTGGATGCCTTACTCCACTGGTTCTGGAGGGGGCCTTGTGCCCAGAGTGCTTCATCCTGCCAAGGACTGAGGTAGTGGATGCCTTACTCCACTGGTTCTGGAGGGGGCCTTGTGCCCAGAGTGCTTCATCCTGCAAAGGACTGAGGTAGTGGATGTATCGCTCCACTGGTTCTGGAGGGGGCCTGGTGCCCAGAATGCTTCATCCTGCCAAGGACTGAGGTAGTGGATATGTCTCTCCACTGGTTCTGGAGGGGGCCTTGTGCCCAGAGTGCTTCATCCTGCCAAGGACTGAGGTAGTGGATGTATCTTTTATCCCTCCACTGGTTCTGGAGGGGGCCTGGTGCCCAGAGTGCTTCATCCTGCCAAGGACTGAGGTAGTGGATGCCTTACTCCACTGGTTCTGGAGGGGGCTGTGTGCCCAGAGTGCTTCATCCTGCTTGTGACGGACTCAGTAGTGTCAGTGCCCTTGGTGCTCATGGGCCAGCGGTGCTTGTTGCGGCGGTGTCCTTGGCAGCGGTGCTTGTGGCGGCAGTGTCCTGTTCAGCGGTGCTTGTGGCTGCGGTGTCCTGTTCAGCGGTGCTTGTGGCGGCAGTGTCCTCTTCAGCAGTGCTTGTGGCAGCAGTGTCCTGTTCAGCGGTGCTTGTGGCGGCAGTGTCCTGTTCAGCAGTGCTTGTGGCGGCGGGGTCCTTGGCAGTGACTCAGCATCTGGTGGTCCTGTCTGGCCCAGCAGGGATGGTGCTGGCGGTCCTTTATGGCCCAGCGGGGCTGGTGCTGGTGGTGGCCTCCTGGGCAGCTGGGCTGGTACTGGCATTAGCCTCCTGGGCAGCTGGGCTGGTGCTGGCGGTCCTCTTCTGGGCAGCTGGGCTGGTGCTGCCGGTGGCCTCCGGGCAGCTGGGCTGGTGCTGGCGGTGGCCTCCTGGGCATCTGGGCTGGTGCTGGCGGTGGCCTCCTGGGCAGCGGGGATGATGACGGTGGTCTCCTGGGTAGCGGGGATGATGGCGGCGGCCTCCTGGGCAGCTGGGCTGGTGCTGGTGGTGGCCTACTGGGCAGCAGGGATGATGGCGGTGGCCTCCTGGGCAGCGGGGATGATGGCGGTCTTCTCCGCCGTGCTGCTCTTCCCAGACTTGCTGAGTTTTCTTGTGCCCTTTCACCACCTTGGAAGATGTCGCACCTGACTCCACACTCCCACCTGTACCCCTGGGAGCGGCTTTGGTGGCTGGAGTCTTTCCCTTCTCCCACCGGGCACTGGCCAACTTTTGATGTTTGACAGGTGGGGGACTGTCCGTGCTGTGGCTCCATGCCACACTGGCTGCCCTGCTGCCCGTTGCACTCCAGTTTCCGGTGACTACAGGCACCACTGGTCCGGAGATGTTGTGGCTGAGGTGCTAGGTTGGGACCTGGAGAGTCGGGCCCTAGGAGACTGACGGGTGGGGGAGTTGAGGGAAAGAGGTCAAGGGTGGACAGGAAAAGTTTCTTGGGAACACTGGGACGGGTAGCTGGAGGGGGTTTGGGAGTGGAGGAAGAGTTTGTGGTTGCAGGAGGTGTTCATTTGGTGACTTTGGGTGAAGGTGCATGCACTGTAGGCTGTCGTGAGGTGGATGGCTGTTGGGTGGGTGTGTGGCTGTGTTTGTGTATCTTGGGAGGTGGCGTCACAGACACACTGGGAGAGGACACAGGGACGTTTGAATGGTAGTGAGGGTGGTGAGTGCACGTGAGCGGGGTGTGGTTGTGTGTGTGCTGGTGATGGAAGTAATGGCTATAGATGTAGTGCATGCAGGTGTGAGTGTAGACGAGACTGGGAGGGAGGAGGGAGACGAGGAGGAGGGGGACACAGTGGAGGCAGTGGATGTTGGTGTGTCTGCATGTGTGTGATGCTTGCTTGAGTGCCTGTGGGATATGTGGTGCTTATGTTTGCTGAGCTTCCCTTGTGTGTTGACGTGTGTGCATGCTGGTCTGAAGGTGTGCTTGGGATAGGCTGAGGAAGAGGGGATTGGGTCTGGGTAGAGGAAGATGGAGGGGGGAGGCTATAGACAGGGACAATATCTGCCATCAGTGCTGAGGCCAGAGTCTGAAAAGCTCACTGAAGGGCCACCTGACCAGAATGAATGCCCTCCAGGAATGCATTTGTTTGTTGCAACTGCCTTTCTACACCCTGGATGGCATTCAAAATGGTATACTGCCCAACAGTGAGGGACCTGAGGAGGTCAATGGCCTCCTCACTGAGGGCAGCAGGGGTGGCTGGGGCAGGGCCTGAGGTGCCTGGGGCGAAGGTGATGCCCACCCTACTGGCTGAGCGGGCACGGGTCAAAGGCTGAGGGGCTGCTGGGAGGGCGGTGCTGGTAGGTGGGTGGCGGCTGTACCTGTAGATGCGGGGCACAGATGTGGCTGCCACCACAAGGGAGCTCCCATCAGAGGACAAGTCCGTATCACTGGTGTCAGCTCCTGTCCCCGCCGTGGAGCTCCCCTCCATCCCACTGGTGAATTCCTAGTCCGTAGTCTCGCCCTCCAGGGCCATGTGGGATGAAGCTCCCTCCTGCTCCGGTGCCACTACTCCTCCGCCTGATAATGCTAATGCACACAAGAACAGGGAGACCACAAAAAGGGGGGGGGGGCGACAGAAGAAAGACATGTTGAGTGCATGCATTACCGCTACCGTTGGCGGACACGACAGACACAGAAGCCCCCTGCACTACGCCACGCACTTGGGGTCCACTGTTCAATCCCTGGGACATGGCCTACAAGGCTATGGCCGACATCTGCACACATGGATGTCACAGGAGCCTGACTAGGTGTACTTGGCAATGTACACAGGTGGGGTGGGGTGCCACAGGGTCTGCCAGAACAAGGGGTCCTAACTAGCACACTCGCCCTGGCCTAGGGAAACCCACAGCCCACCTCCCCTAACCAGACACCTCCACTGCGTGCAAAATCAGCAGAATGGGAGTGTACTCACCCCCTGGTGGCTGCTGTGATGCCCTCAAGCGCCCATCCAACTCCGGGGACGCCACCGCCAGGATCCTGAACATCATGGGGGGCATGGTGCGACAGGCATCCCTCCCATGTTGGGAGGCCATCCCCAGCTGGGACTCCGCCGTCTTCTTGCTCCAGCGGCAAATGTCCTCCCATCTCTTACGGCAGTGGGTGCACCGTCTGTGATAGTCCCCCAGGGTCCGGACGTCCTTGGCGATGGCATGCCAAATATCCTTCTTCTGGTGGGCGCTGACCTACATGATTTGTACAGAGGAAAAAGGAAAGTTATTACCAACTGCACCGTCACAGTCATTGGCTCCCATCCCTACCCTTGCCATGTGGCACATGCACTCACCGTCGTTTCATGCACGCCTCAATCTCCCCCCGCATCTTTCATCCATCCCACTCCACACAGCCATAGCCCATACAGCATGCTCCCAGTGTACTTACCTGTTTGTCTGGAGGACCGTAGAGTAGCGTGTACTGGGGGAGGACCCCATCCACGAGTTTCTCCAACTCCTCCGATGTGAAGGTAGGGGCCCTTTCCCCAGACGCACAAGCCATTGTCTCTTCCAGACTGAGGTCACAGCAGCACTTCAGTGTAGGTCCTCTCCTGTCAAAGATCAGGTATCGAGTGATTGAACAGATAGAAAATGGCGGTCACGTCCGCGGCAGTGTGTACCGTCACCACTGGCGGACATTGTCATTGGCTCCTGGGACCCATAGGGTCCAATGTTAACCAATGCAGAATTGCGCCGCGGTCTTCGACCGCCTACCGCGACGGTGTACAACACCAGCGCAGTTACCTCACATCCCATTGTCCCACTTTACAGGTCAGGCAGCCGCCATTTCAGGGGCCCGCATGGCTTAATTTTTCACTGCGTCACACATACCTAGGCCTTGCCTCAACACTCATACAGGCCAAATTTCGGATTATGATTTGTGTTCTGTGTAAGCTGTGGGTACGTACCTCTGAGTTGGTTGACTCTGTGCTCGCTGTTGTCCTTCATAGGCACCGTCCGCTGGGACATGTGAGGAGATGGCGCCATCCTCCGGTGTACAGACCGCTGGTGGACCTGTCGACAATGGAGGAAAGACATGTGATCATCACCTACAGGCTTGATCGTGCCACAATCCTGGAACTCTGTGCCCAGCTGGAGCCAGACCTGATGTCAGCTATCCACCATCCCACAGGAATCCCCCCTCTTGTGCAGGTGCTGTCAGTAATCCATTTCCTTGCAAGTGGGTCATTTCAAACAACAGTGGCCATAGCATCATGGATGTCCCAGCCAATGTTTTCCAACGTGTTGTACAGAGTGTTGTCTGCCCTGCTGAAACACATGCGGAGCTACATCGTTTTCCCTCAGGTGGAGGATTTGCCTACAGTGAAAGGTGATTTCTATGCCCTGGGACATATCCCCAACATCATAGGTGCCATTGATGGAACACATGTGGGTTTGGTAACCCCCCGCAGGAGTGAACAGGTGTACAGAAACCGGAAGAGTTATCATTCCATGAATGTGCAGATGGTGTGTTTGGCAGACCAGTACATCTCCCATGTGAATGCCAAATTCCCTGTCTCAGTGCATGACGCTTACATCCTGCGGAATAGCAGCATCCCTTATGTGATTGGACAACTCCAGAGGCACTGTGTGTGGCTATTAGGTGAGAACCTGGAAGCTAGTCAGTGGGAATGGTTGTCTGGGTCTGGGGATATCCCTACAGGTTAGTTTGTGTCTAACAGTTGTACTCGCCATTTGCAGGTGACTCTGGTTACCCAAACCTGTCATGGCTACTGACCCCAGTGAGGAATCCTAGGACAAGGGCAGAAGAATGCTACAATGAGGCCCATGGGCGGACTCGGAGGATTATAGAGCGGACCTTCGGCCTCCTGAAGGCCAGGTTCAGGTGCCTCCATATGACAGGTGGATCCCTATTCTACTCACCAAAGAAGGTGTGCCAGATCATCGTGGTCTGCTGTATGCTTCACAACTTAGCTTTGCGACGACAGGTGCCTTTACTGCAGGAGGATGGTCCAGATGGCAGTGTTGTGGCAGCTGTGGAGCCTGTGGACAGTGAAGATGAGGAAGCAGAAGAAGAGGACATCGATAACAGGAACTCTGTGATCCTGCAATACTTCCAGTGATACACTGGTAAGAATACAAACCTGCCTACTACATGTACTTTAACACTACTACCTCTCTACTGTCTGTCGTTTTCACCCAGTGTATGGTCACTGAGTTGTCACTTTCCCTTACGATTTCACAGCTGTGAGTCCCACTGTGTGACATCTGCTTTGTTTCCTCATGGACTAGAGCTGTGGGACATAGGTATGTTGACATTACAATTGAAAGAGCATTTTGTCACTGTAATTGCTAATACACTTTTTCAAAATCACAGACAGACTCCAGATTGTTTTGTGCTTTAAGGGTGTTTTTTCAGTGCTCAATATTGGAGGGGGATGTAAAATGGTGAGGGGTGATGGTGGAGGAGTCCATTCTATTAATCTCACAGGTGCATTGCCAAAATGGGGATAGGAAGTGGAGCTGGGGCAGTTTGAGGATGGACAGGGTGACAAGGTGGGACAGAAGGATGGCATTCAGGGTGGTCTCATTTCTTGGCTGGGGTCTTGGCATCGTTCTCTGTCTCTGTCCTGGATCTCAGGGACCGTTTGCGGGGTGGTTCTCCCTCTGCAGGGGGTAGGGTGCTGGTGTGGTGGTCCTGTGGCGGTGCCTCCTGTCCACTAGCGCCGGCGGAGGTGGTGGGCAGTTCATCATCCAGGCTAGTGTCAGGGGCCCCTTGTTGTGCCACAGTGTCCCACCTGGTGTTGAAGACTTCCTTCAGCACCCCTACAATGGTGCCAAGGGTGGAATTGATGGATCTGAGTTCCTCCCTGAAGCCCAATTACTGTTCCTCCGGCAGGCGCTGGGTCTCCTGAAACTTGGTCAGTACCGTTGCCATCCTCTCCTGGGAATGGTGGAAGGCTCCCATAATGGAGGAGAGGGCCTCACGGAGAGTGGGTTCCCTTGGCCTGTCCTCCCCCTGTCGCACAACAGCCTTCCCAGTTCTCCTGTGTTCCTGGGCCTCCATCCCCTGGACCGTGTGCCCACTGCCACTGCCCCCAGGTCCCTGTTGTTGTTGGGGTGGTGGGTTAGCCTGGGTTCCCTGTAGTGGTGGACACACTGCTGATTGACGTGTCCTGGGGACAGAGGTATGGGCCCGCTGGGTGGGTGCTGTGCTGGTGTTTCCAGAGGGGGGAAGCTCTGTGGTGGCCTGTGACTGTGTCAGGGGAACCGACTGTCCAGAGGTCCCAGATGGGCCAGGCTGGTCATCCAGATCCAGTTGGACAGAGCTGCTGTCATCATTGTGGGCCTCTTCTGTTGGTGGTGTGGACATGTGTGGACCCTCCTGTCCGGTGACGTTGGGTAGGGGACCTGCAGGGGTGTAAAAGGATGTTTAATACATCTGTGTGTGCCATGGTGTGCAATGGTGGGTGACCGTGTACCCCAATGTTTGCATTCCTGTGTGGGTCCTTGTGTGATGGTGGTTTAGGGGGCTGGATGGGTATGTGCAGTGGCCATGCTTTGGTGATGGGTGTCCATGCTTTGTTGTTGCATGCAGGGCTTGGTGTTAGGATGTGTGATTTGTGATGTAGGGACAATTGTGAGGAGCTGGAGTGATGGGGTGAGGGTGGGGGTATGTGATAGCATGCAGGTAGGGTAGGGGATGAAGTAGTTAAGATTTGACTTACCAGAGTCCATTCCTCCATCTACTCCTGCAAGGCCCTCAGGATGCAGAATCGCCAAGACTTGCGCCTCCCATGTTGTTAGTTGTGGGGAGGAGGTGGGGGTCCGCCGCCAGTCCTCTGTACCGCAAGGTGGTGTCTGGAGACCACGGAACGCACCTTCCCCCGTAGGTCGTTCCACCTCTTCCTGATGTCATCCCTATTTCTTGGGTGCTGTCCCACTGCGTTGACCCTGTCCACTATTCTGCACCATAGCTCCATCTTCCTAGCTATGGAGGTGTGCTGCACCTGTGATCCGAATAGCTGTGGCTCTACCCAGACGATTTCCTCCACCATGACCCTGAGCTCCTCCTCAGAGAACCTGGGGTGTCTTTGCAGTGTCATGGGGTGGTGTGGGTGATGTGTGGGGTGGTGTGTGTAGTGATAAGTGGGGTGATATTTAGTGGTGTGTTGTGTGAGGTGCGTGGAAGTTATGTGGGTGATGGTATTGTGTGCCTGTGGATGCTTGGTAGTTGTTTGTAGTGTTTCTCTCTGGCCTTCTCTAGGTAATTTTGTCACAGGGGTTTGTAGGTGATGCGGGTGTGTGTTTTATATTGTATTGGATGTGTGGGAGTGGTGTGTGTATGTGTATCAGGTTTGTGTATTTGGAATGGTCCAATGTGGTAGTGTTTTGTTAATGTGTGTGTATTTTGAGCGCAGTGGTGTACCACCATTGGAATACCGCGGTTGAAAGACCGCCGCGTGGTTTCGTGTGTCGTGATAGTGTGGGCGTATCTCTGTTGGCGTGACGGTGGAGGTTTTGTTTTCACCAGTTTATCACTGACCTTTGGTGTGGCAGACTTGTGTGGGTGTCTGAATTTTGGCGGATTCCGAGCAGTGTTGAGGACTTCCTTCAGCACCCCTACGATGGTGCCAAGGGTGGAATTGATGGATCTGAGTTCCTCCCTGAAGCCCAATTACTGTTCCTCCGGCAGGCGCTGGGTCTCCTGAAACTTGGTCAGTACCGTCTCCTGGGAATGGTGGTAGGCTCCCATAATGGAGGAGAGGGCCTTGTGGAGAGTGGGTTCCCTTGGCCTGTCCTCCCCCTGTCGCACAGCAGCCTTCCCAGTTCCCCTGTGTTCCTGGGCCTCCGTCCCCTGGACCGTGTGCTCACTGCCACTGCCCCTAGGTCCCTGTTGTTGTTGGGGTGGTGGGTTAGCCTGGGTTCCCTGTAGTTGTGGACACACTGCTGATTGACGTGAATGACTGTGGTGGAATTCCGCTGCCGTGGCGGTGTGTTGGTGGTCTTCTGCACGGCGGTAAACAGCTTTTGCCGCCAATGTTTTAATGAGGGCCTATGTGTCCAGCATGTGCACTGAAAGCAGGAATATTTAGTTAAGATTAATCTTTATTGATATCAGAATTGATTTAAATTAAACTGAAAGCACTATTGTCCATTACTTTCAAGCATCTTTCCAGAGCAAAACAGCTTTTGCACTGAAAAGTACATCCTGCTCCTCTTTTTGTGAGGCAAACATAGCTCAAATTGTGTAGTAAAAGACATGTGCAGATTGTGGAACATATATTTGAATTGTGCAAAGGAAATTATAAATATATATGATTTTAAAATGTAGTTATGAAGGCCATGTGGCATCACTAACAAAAGTCTTCATTCTGACTTCACAATAAAGCTCTTAACCAACTAAAAACCTGTTCTCTTCATGGCACTTTGGGACACAATTCTCAAGACTCCATTTGAAAGAATTAAAAGTCAAAATATGCATTTACCAGCACAGGTGTCAATAAAATGGTGAATAAGCCACAGACTGTACAGAAAGTTTTGAGGTGAAATGAATGCTATATTCCCATACTTAATAGTTTTCCACAGATCCACAGGATAACATTTCATAACAGTATTCATTTATGGGAGCATTGTGTGCCTTGCATAAAAAACTTAGGGGCATATTTATGAGAGGCTTGCACCGGCATTGCATCCCATAGTGTGATGCAAAGCCTGAACAAGTAGTAAGTCATATTTTAAAAAATGACGCATTTTCAAAAATAGGTAGTTTTTTAAGGCTTGCATAATGCAAAAGCTGTGTCACACATTATTTATTATATTCAGTGTAAGTGTTCCCCTGCAAAATCCACCTCAAATGTAACACAGTTTATTTATGGGTGTAGCAGTGCATCATGCAACAAGTGGAAGCACAACGCAAAGCTAGAAAATCATCAGAAATGCTGTGCATTGTTAAACCAGGCGTGGGAAATGACACAGTGGCATAAAAACATCAACATCACAAAACATTTTGGCAAGCTCAACTACATCATGGAGGTTGTCATACTGCAACTCGGAGAAGTTAGGAGACCACCACCAGATAGGCAGCAAAGGAGAAGGGAGCATATTTTCCAGTAGTGCATGTCCCTCATTGACCTTAGGGAAGACAAGATCATACAGTTCTATAGACTCAAGAGGAAGTCTGTCATAAAATTATTAAAGAAGATTGTGCCAAGTTGCCACCCACCAACTGCAAGGCCCAATAACATACCATCACATGTCAAATTGCTGGCATCAGGTTCCTTCCAAGTCACAACAGCCAGAATAGCAGGAATTTCACACAGAGCATTTTCTGCGTTTCTCCCCTCTGTATTGGATGCCATAATTAAACTCACACCCCAGTACCTTCTCTTCCCCAAACGTACACAACAACTGGATACCAAGCAAGGATTCTTGCTGGATTTCCTAATTTTCTTTGTGCAAATGTGTAATTGGTATCCATGGCTGCAACATCCCACCAGTACAGAATCCACAAGCACATCTAGTCCAGCAATGTCCAAGCCATATTGGACCATCAGTGAATCTTCATATCTATGCTGACTAAATATCATGGAACTACACAAGATGCCTTCATTATCCACCATAGCAGCATCAACTAGGGGTTTTAGAATGGCAGATATGGGCATGGTCTACTCATTTGTAAGGAAAACAGAAATTTACATCATACTAATTAAGAAGTGGTAATGTATGACATAATAGCCTTCTCTGTGTTTGTGTATGGCCTTTGTGCCATGTGCACTTTGTGGGAATAACTCCAACATGAAAACAATGATGTCTCATTGTGTCATTCCTCACTAATCTTGTAAAGGATATAGCAAACAAGTAACTTTGAGGAGTATTGTGTCATCTCACACTGTATGAATCAATAGAACCACATTTTCTGCACAGGACAATAACAGGTGTTGAACAAATCATATGCTCCTAAGTAAATGTGTCAAACATGGCAGAAGGTTTGTATGTTGACCAAAGTATCAAGAGCGCAAATAGATAAAGAAGTTGTAAATTCCATTGATGTCCTGCAATGTAAGTGCAGCTAAAATCAAGTGTAAATGTTAAATCTAGGTACATATGTGATACCAAAAGTACACACATCTCAGCAATTCCTATATTCTATGTCCATACCTCTTGATAAGAACCCAAATTGACATACTTCATTAATGTGATAGATGACTAATTTAGTGGCTCACACTGTCTACATTTCCTGCATCTCAGTCCATCAATGTGAAACTGACACAGTCAATTAATATGCTGTCAAATATGTTCTGCACAAGTAAATAGCATAGAATGAAACACAACCAAGGTAAGGTCTCACAGTGTACTCAGGATCTTAAACTGAACACTTGCTTGCCACCAACAGGCAGTGGAAGATGATGCAGACAATGATGCAGACATACAGCATACAATGACAGGTCAGCAGAGATGGAACCAAATGGCTGCAAATCTTTTTTTAATAATGAATCGGAAATGATGGTAATACTCACAGAATATATGTCACTTATAATTTAATAAATATGATTTTGCAAGTCATCTATTGTGTTGTGTATGTGTGAATGTCAAAGTACAGATCTACTCACTCACATCATTCCAACTTAGATGTAGTTTTCAACATGTATGAATCTTGATTTTGATCTGTAGATAAACATGGAGTCAGATCTTCAACTATGAAAACAACAATGCATCAAGCCAATGTCATGCAGTGAACTACATGAAAGGGACAGGGCAGGATTGACATCTAGAAATATATGTTTGTAATTTTTGTCCTCTCACTCTTAAGCAGTGAAGTGCAACTATGCAAGCTATCTTGCTGTGTTCTGCAGCATCAAAGTATGTTTCATATGGTATTCAGTGTACAATACATCACAAATCTACCAACAAATCAGTCCATGAGGCAAACTCATAATTGTAGTCTGTCTCACATATGGAATAGCATGCAGTATGGCAACACTTTGCAGGAGAAATGTCTCTGCAGATACCATCACAGATCATTGGTGACAACTGTCATGGATAAAGGTCTAGTCCCAGGTGTAGATGTCAAAATGTCACTTGTAAAGAATGCATTCATGCACATGTGGGGATCCACAAAACACCACATATGGAACACCTTTCCAAGGCTGATTGATGCTAAGACCACATTTGCCCACATTTGATACAATACACATTAACCATGCTTGGCAGAGCAATGCAAGAAGGATCAAATGCCCATGAGCTGTTGAAGTAGCAATGTGTGACATGTTTCTGAAAAGTAAGATAAGGGAGATGTTTGCCAACTATTGAATCACATCAGGAAGACAGAGATGGGTAATTTATGAAGCATTTATGTCAAGATGAAACCACAAAAGGTTGTGGATAAGGAAAATGGATTTAAATATAGAACAATCGTGTTTTAGGGTAGGAAATTTACCCTACCTGGTAAGATGTGTGTAGCCCTTGCTTGAGCCCCCAACTGTATTCTTTCCTTGATCGCTAATGCTGGTCTGTTCCTAGAGGGTAACATGGAAAATGCATTTGTGCCATGACAGTGGCCTGTGCAATGAAATTTAGATTGGTTGAACCAGGCGGGCCAACCAAAAACCTAAAGTTATGGTTCCGTAACCTACTCTAATCCTCAGGAGTAATACTAAGCAACGTTGGGTGACAGCATACTGTGTATTGATCAGTAGTAGTGAACCGGCCCATCGACCCTGGGTCACTGAAGTAGGGGCTACTCACTCGATCACCTCTTTTAAAGATATGCTGCAGTGTGTTTCACTCACACATTAAAAACATCATATTGATCTGGATGTGTATGTGATCATGTGTACTATGTATGTGTCTGTGCAAGACATACATAACACATAGGTTTAAATGTGGCACTGTGTGCACATTGCAGGAGGCTGGTCTGGTTTGTAGTGGGTACCTTGGATACGTATACCTTATACCAGGTCCAGTTGTCCCTTATTAGTGAAATGTAACAGTGTTCTAGCAGTTTAGGCTGATAGAGGTAACTTTAGCAGAGCAGCTTAGGCCGAATTAGGAAACATGCAAAGGTCATGCAATATCACTTATAGTTACACAGTACTTATATACAAGTAAAGTCAATTCTCAGTGTTACCAAAAATAAAGGTAGTTTATTTGGGTGACACAAGGCCAAAAATATCTTAGAGGCAATACTCCTTCTGGGGGTAAGTATTATACACAATATATACACTAGACACCAACATAAGGTAAGTAATTAGACATAGGATAGTGCAAAAAACAGGAAATGCTATAGAATGCAATAGGAGAAAATAGGTCTAGGGGCAACACAAACTATATACTAAGAAATTGGAATGCAAATCAACAATTTCCCCCTAGACAAGTGTAGTGTGTAAAGAATCACTGGGAGAGTAAGAAAACCACAAAGGTGAGTAAAATACCCCACCCCAGAACCCAGGAAAGTAGGAGTAAAGTACTACAAGTTTCCTTAGGACACACTACAAGTCGTGATTAGAGTTATTGCAAGAACGATGCAAGTCTACAAACGACAAATGGTGGATTCCTGGACCTGAAGACCTGCAAAGAGAGGAGACCAAGTCCAGATGTCGGAAGAAGATCCAGGAAGGACAGGAGCCCCTGCCAACCTAGAAGACGGTGCAAAAGAAGAGTCCCTGGTTCGATGAAGACTGCAGAAATGCACCAAAGGAAGATGGCTTCAGATTCCTGCATGATGCAATGGATGTCCCATGAAAAGATGTTGGATGCAGGTGAGTTTCGGCACTGGATTCATCCAACAAGCCTTGGTTCAAGCAAAGTCGCAGATTGCATCAAAGTGGCGCTGCCTGGACCCAGGAGGGACCTGGGGGCCTCAACTAGGATGGAGGCGGTAGAGGGGACTCCCAACACTGGAGGGAACCCACACATGACCAAACAGCACCCACAGTGGTCCCAGGACTCGGAGACTAAGAAGGTGCAAATTGCGGTTGTTGCAGCACTACAAAAAAGGTCCCACGCCGCTGGAGGACAACTCAGCGAGTTGAGCATCGCAGGATAGAAGGCTGGAGACCTGGGCCAGGCTGTGCACAAAGGATTCTTGCAAATGATGCACAGAGGCCTCAGGAGGTGAAGATGATGCAGTGCACAGGGGTACTGTCGTAAACGGGGAAGGCAAGCTCTTAACTCCTCCAAATTTGGACAGCAGGACTTTAGGACAGTCTGTGTCAAAAGGGTCCACCAGCTGTGTTCCAAGGAGCATTCTCGTTGCCAAGAGAGGAGTCCAAGAGAACTGGTCGTCAACTTAGAAAGTGCCTGCAAGAGCAGGGAAGTGACTCTGTCACTCCACAGGAGACATCTTCGGTCCTTCTAGTGCAGGGTGAAGACTGGGAGTCCCCAGCAGTTGCTGGCTGGAGCTGAAGTTGCAGAGGAAAAGTAGCCCTTCTGGATACTTTGCTGCTGTTACAGTGGTTCCTGGAGCAGTCTGCGGTCGATGCAAAGTCAGAGGATGAAGTAGTAGTTGCAGAGGATTCCTGCTGGAAACTTCCAAGTAGAATCTAAAGGGAAACCCACAGGAGAAACCCTTAAAACCCCTCAGAGGGGGATTGGCTACCTTATCAGGTATGGACCTATCAGGAGGGGTCTATGATGTCACCTGCTGGCACTGGCCACTCAGAGGCCTCTAGAGTGTCTCCACACCTTGGGAAACAAGATGGTTGAAGTCTGGGACACACTGGAGGAGCTCTGGGCACCACCCCTTGTGTGGTGATGGACAGGGGAGTGGTCATTCCCCTTTCCTTTGTCCAGTTTCACACCAGAGCAGGGACTGGGGTTCCCTGAACCAGTGTAGACTGGCTTCTGCAAGGACGGCACAATCTGTGCCCTTCAAAGCATTTCCAGAGGCTGAGGGAGGCTACCCCTACCCAGCCTGTAACAACTATTTCCAAAGGGAGAGGGTGTAACACCCTGCTCCCAAATGAAATGTTTTGTTCTGCCTTGCTGAGACTGACCTGCTCATACCCCAGGTGGGCAGCACCCTGTCTGTGAGGTGGCAGCAGCTGTAGCTGCAGTGCAAGCCTCAGAGAGCTGGTTTGGCACTATTGTGGGTCCATGGTGGACCCCCAGGATGCATGGAACTTGCTCCCTAATACCAGATTTGGAATAGTGGCACAATTCCATGATCTTAGACATCTTACATGGCCATCTTCAGGGTTACCATTATGAAGCTACATATAGGTATTGACCTATATGTAGTGCACATGTGTAATGGCGTCCCTGAATTACAAAGTCCTTGGAATTGTCCCTGGACTGTGTAGGGCCACCTTTGCTAGTGCAAGGGTGCCCTCACACTTAGTAACTTTGCACCTAGCCTTCAGTAAATTAAGGTTAGACATATAAGTGACTTATAAGTTACTTAAGTGCAGTGAAAATGGCTATGAAATAATTTGTGCACTATTTCATGCAGCTTACAGTGACAGTCCTGTGAAAGGGTTTCTCTGAGCTCTTTATGGGTCGCAAAATAAATGCTGCAGCCAATAAGGATCTCCTAGAAGCCCAATGCCCTGGGTACCTAGATACCATATACTAGGGACTTATAAGGGGGGGTCCAGTGTGCCAGTTGAAATTGGTAAATGAAGTCACTAGCCTATAGTGACAAATTTAAAAGCAGAGACAGTATAAGCACTGAGGTTCTAGTTAGCAGAGCGTCAGTGACACAGCTAAGCACTACTGACAAAGAACACATTTAGCCACGAATTATGAGCACTGGGGTCCTGGCTAGCAGGATCCCAGTGAGACAAGCAACACATACTGACATATAGGGTTTTCACTATGAACACTGGGGTACTGGCTAGCAGGATACCAGTGACAGTAAAAACACACTGACACACACTCAGAAACAGGCAAAAAGTGGGGGTAGCCATGCTAGAAAGAGGCTACTTTCTCATACACATGGTCAGTGTGTGTGTGTGCTGGTAGTATGTGTTTCAAGTGACACATTATAGCACACTACAAAAGGATTGTAGAACAGAGGAGTGTGTGCACACTGAAGGGGACAATTTATGTGTTGCATTAGCATCATGCAACTTGGTACATGCTTGATGCAAACCCCAAATGCAATTTATGAGGACACTTAAGGCCACTTTAGGTGGCCCTGAATGGCTCCATAAATGTGGAGTAAAAGCAACATAGCCACCACGTTGCATTGCCTTACTCTCCCCTGAGAAAGTGTTCCAAGGACATTGCTTGGATGTTCCCATGCAACTTGCTTTGGATTTGATCTCTTTAATTCTCCTCATTACTTCCTCTTTCTATGATGTGCTGATTCTGGATTCTGCATTCTGCAGCACACATAAATAGAGGAATATGACTCAGGGGATTGTTTTTGTGCAGAAAGGCGCCCCTTCCTGCACCAAAACAATCCTGCATGCAACAAACGCACAAGGGTGCATCATGGTGCAAGAGTGCCTTCAGTGCTGCTAGGCTGCCAAAACGCCACCAGTACTGAATCAAAGGTATGACTCCACCATATCAAAAACATTATGGGGCATTTCTGCCCTTTCCCTGTAATATTGCTCAGCAAGGTGACTTGCTTCCTTTTGCTGCATAACCTAGACATACATATGGCCCCTGGAGCCTGCCATCTGTCAGTTTGCCCTGCCAAAGTGGTCCTATCCCGGTCCTGGACCAGTGTAACTGGTCCTAAGATGTTTACTCTAGCAGGAGCCACTCTTCCTTTGTACATCCTGCACATTGGCCCTGTTGGGTGTGTCGGAATCTGCACATCGGCCCTGTTGCCCAGGTCTGAACCTTCACATTGGCCCTGTTGTGTGGTTTGGAACCCACACATCTCTGACATTGATTGGGACTTAGCATAGTTGCAGAAGTGCTACTGCACAGTGCATCTATCATGCAATGTACATTTGCACAGCAATGCATCAGAAAAATCAACTCAAACATCAGAAATGTGCTACTTGCACTCAGGAAATGATGCAATGGGTGTGGCAGGCTACATACTAGGAAATGTGAAAGTTAGTTTCACTTTCTGTTACAGTCTGTTAGCTAGAGTTAATTGTTGGTGCTGTAGACAGTGGTTCTTGGAGAGGTTTTGCAGTGTGTGTTATAGTTGGTGTGTGGTCTGTCCATGTCTTCTGTTAATTGTGTACTTTTTGTGTGTTTGTGTAGTCAATTGTATTAGTATTTATCTTTGTATGGTTGGATGTTTGTAATTTTATGGGTTTTTGTATTTTAGGTGTACTTATCAGCTTAATGGGTGTTCTTTTGGGGTTAAGTCTGTTAAGGACGTATAGGATCAGGTCAAGAAAGGATAGGGGAAAGAATTATACAGAAGTAGAGATTGGGGCTGAATTTGTCTCCTCATGCCGTGTCCTCTGGGGGTAGGGTCAGCCAAGGCTACCCCCAAAAGATCAGCAAAGAGCAATGGAATCATGTGTGTTGGCACATGTCATGTATTTAAAGGAGATTGTGCCAACTCCCAGCTGAAGCATCTGTGGACTGATGTAGCACATGGAGACAATCTGATGGATGTGGTGGGTTTGGAGATGGGAGGCACAGTCAGTATGTATATATAGCATCTGCATGTAATAATGTTGCTATGTCAGTTATGCAAACTTTAAACATCATAGGGGCTGATCTGTTAATGTGGTGGGTTGATTTTGCACTATGCAACTTACATCAAGAGTAACAAACATTTTAAAGTGCAGTTTATTAAGCTACACAAGGCCATTGTGTGTACCTTGGAGTGTCTTCTTTGATCCAGTGTAATGCAATGCAGGGCTGATTACACTTTTGCTATACAATGCCCAAGGGAGCTGTTCTATGGGTCATTGTTCAAATTGAATATACATTGATTTTAAAACATTCCCAGATTTAACATATTTGATAGACCAGGGAATGGTCCAAAAATGCTACACCTCCTCAGGTGATAGATAGCGAGGATTTATATGTTTAATTTCCTTTTTGAAACTTTATTTGTGTGCTACATTGTGCAGCGCACAAAGACAGATGGAAATGCCTCGGACAATTGTTTTTGTGAAGGAAGGTGCCCCTTTCAGTATGAAACAATTCAAACCTTCTTGCAAGGTACAGACTCTTGCACCATGTTACAAGCTTGCATGCATTATCACTAATCAGCACTTTGTGCGCCAGCACTATGAAAAGTCTGATATAGTCCGTACAATGTTAGATACGGTGTATGCTTTTCCTTTCGAATCGCAGGACAACTTCGGTCTTCCTAGAGTCAATGGTTTCACCCTTTTGTCATGGTGCAGTGGGCCCTGAGATGATGCTTGCCAGCAGTACTTAAAAATCACATTCCTGAACCATGCTACAGACATGAGATGTTAGATACTTTTAACCTTTAATATCCAGTCCACTCAGCCCTGCAAGGTGACCAGCTGCATCCCATATTAATACAATAATACATTTATGTGCCAAGAGTGTAGAAAGTTGGGAATACAGTTGGGTGTCATTGTATTTGTTATAGATTTAGAACTGTGTAGTTGCACTATTTGCAATGGAATGCCTGAAATGTTATCTTATAGGTGAACATGACCCATTTGCCAGGGGAGAAGTGGACATCACCTAGGATCAAAATGTCTGTGTGTCAGCCATGATAGTTGTAACATTGTAATGTGTATGGGAAGGTATTCATCACCTGCAACCAAATTACAGTCAGTGTGCCAACACAATAGAACTTGTCCACAGAATCATTTAGAATTGACAAAGAGTCATGTTATTCTGAATGGAGGAGCTATATAAGCAGACTCTCAGGATTTATGCATTTTTGCATTTGTGGTGATTTTTTTATTTCTAGAGTTCTGATGCAGTTAACACACAAACCATCCTCTGGTATATAATCTGCAAACTTTCAACACAAGCAACTTTGGTGGTACCATAAATGACACAACCTTAACAAACAACGTTTTAACTGTTGTTGCAGGAAAGTGGAATGACACTAGCAAATCTGTCTGGGCACGTTTCTGTTGCCTCTTTCCATTTTTGAGTATGAAACTGGTGATAAAGAGGTGCAAACAATAACCAGACAGTGCTTCCAAGTTTAAACGTAAAGGTATTATGGAATCAGAATATTAAAAATTGTGCATCATTATGCCACACCATTTTGTTTTATCTTCTACATACTATACTCAAATGTGCTGCATAGGTTTTACATCTTCTGCTACATAATTCCAATGTGACCAAAAATAGGTGTGGGTAAAGATTCCTACTGATCAACACCTAAACATTTGGGGACTCATACCTGTACCTGTACCTGTGTGTCAATTTAAAAGCCACATTTCTTAAACATGGAGGACAGTCTCAGCAGGGGAACCATCACATTCCAAACATTTTACCAAAGGACAGATTCTGGGAATGGCAGTGACATCACAAAGTGTATCCACATTATGATTTTGACCCATCAAATGGAACAAATTACATCTCAACATGTGCTTCTGTAAGGGTGTTAGTACGGATAAATCATAATTTTGCCTAATTAACCTGAAATATGGCTGTTGTAATCCTGCCTCGGGGGTGCCTGAACCTCACTCAGAGAAGTTCATGTCATACCTGTATGAATTTGAGTGACAGAAGAACAATTACACTGGTGCCCTAGAGGCTGCAGGGATGTAGGTCTGCTACTTTATTGATCCACGGTGTTGTACAAATCATAAGCAGACTGCCTGACTGTTGCACATTGTATGTGAAGATGTCCATATGGGAGAATTCCGGGCATATGGCTTAGGAGGTGTAAACCTGATGTCAGTCTACATATCTCAGTGCAAGGTGTATTTTTGGAGCACAATGTTCATATGTTACTGTTAACATTTGCACATTGTGCCTATGTTAACAATGACTGTGCGCTAGTAGGCCTCATGAATACTGTGTCATTGACATGCACGTGGAAAGCTGGACAAACACAACAGTCTGCACATTGATTGGCAATGAAATGGCAGGCTTATGCCCCATATAACTCCTATACGCCAATTTTATGAGGCAGTCATACAATGCAAGGTATAAAGTCATGTTGCAGCACTGTGTAAAAGTTCACATGCAAGAATGTATAGTGTTAGCAGCATATGGTGTATTACAGTGCTCATCTACTAGTGGGGTAAGTTAGACTGGCCAGTACCAAGTAGGCACTCTTGCATCATGGTGCAAGGAGCCATGCATTATATCCAACATAGGTATTGTACAGATGAGTCCTCCTGAATGCATGCACACACTTCTGAGATGCTGTTTCATACTTTATTTGTGGGTTGATGAATGCAGCCCTGAGAGAATCAGTGTACAAAAAAGTAATTTTATAAAGGTTGTCATGGTTTTGGTACAACTGTATACCAAATGCTCTATGCCAGATTTCAGTGTATTTGCCTGAGGCTAAATAACTGAAGTGTTCAACATTAAAGTCTTGCAGTGGGGAGCCACATACCCTCCATCTGTGAAGTGGCTATCTGACATAAAGTAAGTCAAGTTAGCAACATGTGCTGCTGTGTGTAACTCAAGATGAGTTATGCAATGCAGAAGCACACTAGCTGTACTTGCACATCTTATCACCACTCATGTATGTTTGTGACCAACTCCCTCCCCCCACATGAGGCTAGACCAACAGCAAAAGTGTACAAATTTGGAGCATGTTTACAATTTCCTACTGACACTTCATCATGATGGAGAATCCCTGTTATAAGTGATAAGCTTGTTATCATATTGTGACTAACAATGCATGTTGTACACCTACATTGACCTCATTTGGGCCAGTTTCACAAGTTGTATTAGCTTGTGTCTTTGTACTGATGTTGTATTGTCCATATCTCTATCTCAATGTTTCGATATGTATTGACTTGCACTTATAACATGACAATCAGTGCCAACATTTGGAAATATCATTGTTAGAAATTGGATCTCTGGTTGGCGGTCAGTTTGCACTCCAAGCAGGGACCCTCACTCTAGCCAGGGCAATGCAGATACACACTTAAGATAACTCCTTCTCACCCCCTTGGTAGCTTGGCACAAGCAGTCAGGATTTTCTCAAAGGCAATGTGTGAAGTATTCTAACCAACACACACTGTAAATTCAGTGGAAAAAACTACAACATGGACACCACACCGGTTTGGAAAATAGCCAATGTTTATCTAAATTACACAAGATCAAAACAACAAAATCCAACATACAAAAGTAAAGTTATGAATTTTTAAAATAATAGCATCTTACTCCATAGAAAACAATGGAAACGTTGTTACACAAAGTACCTGGTTCGCATCAAAAATTAAGCCGCACAGGCGAGCGTGCTTCAGAAAAGTAGGTGATGAGTCGATTCCTTACTCACAAGTGAGGCCATGTCTCGTTTCTTCTTCGGTCAGGTATTCGATGCGTCATTTTTCTCTCCCGCAGGAGAGCAATGCATTGATTTGCAGATGGGGCACCTCAGACCTGCACAGGTTCACATTGATTTTGACGCCCAGCAATGGTGCGGGTGAAATCCGCCACACAGTGATAGAAAACTGAGCTCCATGGGGTTTGCATCGTTTTCAGCAGACGCAAGAGGGTGTTGCATAATTTCTCCAGCTGCGATGCAGGTGGTGCTTCGTTTTCAGGTGGGTGGCACGTCATTTTTACAGCTGTGGTGCGTCAAAAGTTTCCTCGCACGGCCCTGTGCATGGTCTTCCACCTTGGTTCTACCAGCTTCACCTTTCAAGGGCTCAAGGACCTGGATAGGGCACCACTTGGCATGGCAGGAGTCTCACCAAAGAGTCCTAGTGAGGGCAGAGGAAGTCTTTGATGGCTCTAAGACTTCAAAACAGGAGGCAAGCTCAGTCCAAGCCCTTGGAGACACTTCACAAGCAGGAATATACCACAAAGTCCGGTCTTCATCCTCTTTCAGGCAGAAGCAGCAACTGCAGACCAGCCCAGCAAAGCACAGTCACAGGTAAAAGGGCAGTACCCCTCCTCCAGTTCTTCGGCTCTTCTCCTTGGCAGAGGTTCCTCTTAAGTCCAGAAGTGATCTAAAAATCTGGGGTTTTTGATTCAATACTTTAACCCTTTCTGCCTTCGAAGTAGGCAAACTTAAAAGGAAAGTCTCTGTTGTTCACAAAATCCTGCCTTGCCCAAGCCAGGCTTCAGACATACACCAAGGGGTTGGAGACTGCATTTTGTGAGGGCAGGCACAGCCCTTTCAGGTGTAAGTGACCACTCCTCCCTCCACTCTAGCCCAGATGGCCTATCAGGATATGCAGGCTACACCCCAACTCCCTTTGTGTCACTGTCTAGTAGACATTCAAGAACAGCTCACATGTCAGTCTGACCCAGACAGGGAATCTACAAGCAGGCAGAGTCACGGAATGGTTTAAGCAAGAAAATTCCCACTTTCTAAAAATGGCATTTTTAAACTGACAATTTAAAAAACAACTTTACCAAAGTTGTATTTTTAAATTGTGTGTTCAGAGACACCAAACTCCAATTCTCCATCTGCTCCCACAGGGTAACTGCACTTAAAGGTTATTTAAAGGCAGTCCCTATGTTAACCTATCAGCGAGATAGGCCTTGCAAAACTGAAAACTGAATTTGGCAGTATTTCCCTTTTAGGACATGTAAAACACATCACTACATGCCCCACCGTTATGATACATTGCAACCTGTCCATGGGGCTACCAAGGGGCTTACTTAGGGGTGCCTTACATGTATAAAATGGGAAGGTCTGGACCTGGCAAGTGGGTACACTTGCCAGGTTGAATTGGCAGTTTAAAAACTGCACACACAGATACTGCACTGGCAGGTCTGAGCCATGTTTACAGGGCTACTCATGTGAGTGGCATAATCAGTGCTGCATCCCCCTAGCAGCATTTGATGTACAGGCCCTGAGCACCTCTAGTGCACTTTAAAAGGGACTTACTAATAAATAAAATATGCCAATCATGGAAAAGCCAAGTACACACACAATTTACACATGGAGCACTTGCACTTTAGCACTGGTCAGCAGTGCTAATGTGCCTAGCGTACCAAAAACAGCAGAAACAAAGTCCAGCACACAGTCAAAACATAGGAAGCAGAGGCAAAAAAAAGAAGGGGAGACTACGCCAAGGATGCCAGGTCTAAACGTGTCTCCCCCAGCTGAAAGTGAGGAGAACTATCCAACCTCATGGGAGTTTTCATCACTCAGGCAGAAGAATCTGAACAGACCATCAGCATTGGTGTGTTGTGTTTCCAGAACGGTGTTCCACCATAAAGTCCATTCCCTGTAGGGAAATAGACCACCTCAACAGTTTTGGGTTCTCACCCCTCATCTGCATTAACCACCAGAGAAGCCTGTGGTCTGTCTGAACCCAAAAGTGAGTCCCAGGCAAGTAGTGTCTTAGCTTCTTCAGCAGCAAGACCACAGCAAATGCTTCACACTCAATTGCACTACACCCACGTTCCCGTTCTAGGCTCTCTTCAATTATCTGTGCTAGTCCTGCTCCCACACCATGCTCTGAAGCATCAGTCTTGTACAAAAAATTATTTAGAGAAGTCATGGGTCTTCAGCACGGGTGCGATGCACACAGCTGCCGTCAGTGCATCAAAAGCTATCTGACAAGCCTCAGTCCAGATCACATTTTTGGGTTGCTTTTTTAGGTTAACTCAGTCAAGGGAGCAACAATAGTGCCATAACCCTTGACAAACATCCTAGAGTATCCTGTGAGACCTAAGAAGGCTCTCCCCTCAGTCTGGATTTTGAGGGCTCCCAAGCCAGAATGCTGTCAATCTTTGGTTGTGGGGGTGTCACCTGGCCACTCCCTACCTAGTGTCCCAAGTACACCTCACAGCCCTGCCCTATTTGGCATTTACTCACCTTAATAGTGAGGCCTGCCTTCTACAGAGTCTTCAACACTTTGCAAAGTTGCTGCAGGTGTTCCTCCCAGCTGGAGCGGAACACTGAAATGTCATCCAGGTAGGCTGCACTGAAATCCTCCAACCCAGCCAAAACCTGATTAACTAACCTCTGAAAGGTGGGAAGGGCATTTTATATCTGAAAGGGCATCACTCTAACTGGTAGTGCCCATCTAGGGTGCAATGTGCAGATCTCTCCTTGCCCCCCTCAGTTAAAGCAATCTGCCAGTTCCCAGATGTTAGATCAAACATGCTGAGAAACTTGGCAGCTCCCAATCGATCAAAGACCTAATCAGTTTGGGGAATGGGGTGCACGTCTGTCTTTGTGACGATGTTGAGTCCACGGTAGTCCACACAGAACATGAGTTGTGGAGTGGCACCAGGGGCAGCAGTCTTTGGGACCAAGACCTCCGGATTGGCCCAAGGGCTACTGGAAAACTTAATAACCCCTAGTGCCAACATTTTGGATACCTCATCCTTAATGCTAGCCCTGACCTTGTCAGTCACCCTGTAAATCTTTTGTTTTATGGGTGGACTGTCCTCAGTGTCCACATCACGTGTACACAAATGAGTGACCCCCCCCGGACCAAGAAAAACAATGAGGCAAACTGCCCCAACACCTGGCGACAGTCCCTCTGTTGCTCTGGGGTCAGTGAGAGGGAGAGGTTCACACCCTCCACAGACCCATCTTTCTCCTGAGCAGACAGGAGGTCAGGAGGAGGTTCACTCTCTTCCTCCACCCCATCACCTGTTGCTAGGAGCATGGTCAAGTCAGACCTCTCAAAATGAGGTTTGAGGTGGTTCACATGCAAGACCCTTAAAGGTATTCCCTGGACTCTGCAGTTCAACAGATGGGTGGCCTCACTCTTGCGCTCCACCACCTCAAACGGGCCAGTCCACTTGTCTTGGAGAGCACAAGGCTCCACTGGGGCCATGACCCATACTTTCCGGACAGGCTGAAACTCAACCAGAGTGGCATTCTGGTCATAACAGCATTTCATGACCTCCAGGCTTTCTACCAGGTTCTCCTGAGCGAGCTTCCTGAAGCAGGCTATCTGTTTCCTAAAAGCCAGCATGAAGCTAAATACGCCCTTGGGGGGCTTACTGGAGGCCTTCTCCAATCCTTCCATTAACCAGACTCAGAGGTCCTCTCACATGGTGTCCATACAACAATTCAATTGGGTACACTTGCAGGTTGAATTGGCAGTTTAAAACTGCACACACAGACACTACAGTGGCAGGTCTGAGCCATGTTTACAGGGCTACTCATGTGGGTTGCACCATCAGTGCTGCATCCCACTAGTAGCATTTGATTTACAGGCGCTGGGCACCTCTAGTGCACTTTACTATTGACTTACTAGTAAATCATATGTGGCAATAATGGAAAAGCCAATCATGCATACAATTTACATACGGAACACTTGCACTTTAGCACTGGTTAGCAGTGGTAAAGTGCCAGAGTACCAACAAAGTCCAGCACACAGTCAAATCATAAGAAGCAGAGGCAAAAAAGACAGGGGATACTACGCCAAGGATGCCAGGTCTCACAATCATTTACATTTTCAGATTGATGTAATATGTGTTCATACTTTTACTCTATAAGGTAACATGACATCATACAAATTGCAAGGACTTTTGATGGGACAACATGATAGACATATCAGCAACACTGGCAAGGCCTACCAAAAGATGGGTCACATATAACTTAAAAAAGGCAAGTGGACTCAGGAACAGTGAAGCAGGTCGCAACTCAAAACAAATATCAGCACAACCGTTATCTGAGGGTGGCAGACAGCAGCCGCATGTCAGGACACATGCCATAGTGGAACCCTCAAGTGCATCTCACATGCCACATATGTAGGCAAGGAATCCCAGCTGGGAAATATCATCAGCATTCAATTACATATTGGTCAGACAGATACAGAGCTTGAACAGGAGGATGGATGGGATAGAAAGGGAGCAGGCCAGCATTTGTGAATTTTGGTAATGTGCTAGGAGGCCCTAGAACATATTTCAAGTCAAATATGACTCTCTCCCTCTTGCCATTCCCTTTCCCAGTTGTTTAATTGTGCTATGTGTTCTAGTTAGTAAGCATAGAGTTATGGTTTAGTATAGGTGTAGGTATAGAGTGAATTAAGCTATATTTTTGTAGGTACCATTTTAAGTCTGTTTTTATAACATTATGGTTTTATTTGGGGGGTTAATGTGTATGTATAAAAAATATACACAACAAAAGATACAACATATATGTCTTTAGCATTACATGTATAGGTAGTATATTTTTAGGATATAGGTGCTGTTTGTATTGTACTGTATGTGTATTAAGGAGAGGTGGGAGGTTGATGTTTAATTTGTGTGTGTAGTGCTTAAGCTAAGTTTAGATTAGTTAAGTTAGTTTAGGATAGTGTTAAGGTTGTTAGTGCAGGATTGGTAGGCTTAGGTCATTTTCATAGATAATAGCTTTTTAACATTAAACATGTTTTCATTGTTCTCTAGTTGGTTGTCATTTAATTTAAAAGAGTTGGTACCATTGTGTTCGGGAATTTGGGTACATGATGTAACAATTGGCTTGATGTATTAGTAAGTATATGTTGCTTTCACAGTGGTCTGTGGACAACTGTAATTTGTCCTCTGATTTGATTTCTGTAGGGAATCATTTTCATACTTGAGACGCAATATTTGTTCTGATATACAGCATGAGTAGTCACCTACTGAAGCACCCTTTGTGAGTGGGTATGTAAGTGTTGAATTTGACTTTTTGCCACAAAGTGCTGCTTACTGCCTGGATACGTTTAGATATGAAATGCTGCATAGCACTAACATTATACCCCCTTGCTCCATTGTGCAATGATGTCTGCATTGCAGTATGGAATTTACTTGAGATGTCCATTTCAAATTAATTTCCCTGTGTGCTTTGTGTTCCAAATCATGCACCTCACATCAAAAGACCACCCTAATTTATTCATCAGCATAGGTCTCACATGTACCCCTCCACTGAGGAAGTGTATTATTTAGGCAGACTCACTGGTGTCCCACCAATGGAACAATTGTATAGTGAAATGATCAGAAATGTGCATGCACTCACAATGAAGACATGTGAGGCCTCTCCGTGGCAGAGTATCAGCAGACGTAGATGTAATCCCGGGTTCAATTACTCAGCACTTATACACAGGGGAGGCAAGGTGCACTTGCCTGTCTAGGGGAGTCTCATTTACAATATCACCATGCCGCGGCCATCATCCTCCTTGACCTCTCAGCCGCTTTCGACACCGCCTGCCACCACACCCTACACACACGCCTCAGCGATGCAGATATGCATGACAGAGACCCTTACCGGATCACCTACTTCCTCACCGGCAGAACCCAGAGAGTCCCCCTCCCTCCATTCTGCTCCAAAGCCACCAAAATCATCTGCGGCGTACCCCCTGGGATTGTCCCTCAGCCCGACCCTCTAACATCTACATGGCTCCGCTCGCAAACATCGTACAAACTCACAACCTCAACATATCCTCATACGCAGATGACACCCAGCCCTCACCAAGGACCCCGCCACCACCAAAACCGACCTCCACGAAGGAACGAAGGCCATTGCCTAATGGATGAAGAACAGTTGCTTGAAACTGAGTTCTGGCAAAACTAAGGTCTTCATCCTCAGCTCCACCCCCTCCGCCTGGGGTGACTCCTGGTGTCCTGCCACACTGGGAACCTCACCGACACCCACCGACCACGCACGAAACCTGGGATGCATCCTGGACTCGTCACTATCAATAACCCAACAAGTCAACACCATCTCCTCCTCCTGCTTCAACACCCTACACTTGCTTTGGAAGATCTACAAATGGATCCCAACTGGAACCAGAAGGACGGTCATCCAAGCCCTCATAAGCAGCAGACTGGACTACGCCAAAGCCCTTTACACAGGAACCACGGCCAAGATCCAGAAAAGACTGCAACGCATACAGAACGCCTCTGCATGCCTCATCCTGGACATCCCCCTTCACAGCCACATCACAGCCCACCTGAGAGACCTGCACTGGCTCCCCATCAACAAGAGAATCACATTCAAACTCCTGACCCACGCTCACAAGGCACTGCACAACACCAGACCAGAATACCTCAACAGACGGCTCTCCTTCTACACCTGATCCGACAGCTTCGCTCTGCTGACCTTGCCCTTGCCACCATCCCACCCATCCCCAGAACGACCACCAGTGGCAGATAGTTCTGCCACCTCGCCGCCAAGATGTGAAACACTCTTCTCACCACTCTGCAACAGACACAGGACCTACTTACGTTCAGGGGACACCTCAAGGCTTTGCTGTTTGAGTAGTAGCAGCCCACCCCTCAGCGCCTTGGGACCCTCACAGGTGAGTAGTGCGCTTTACAAATGCCTGATTGCTTGATTGATGCCTTTGTGCATCCTTCTGTGGCACAAGTGGAATGCAAAGACATGTTGACAATGGGCATAGCAATTTGGCTAGTATTGGTAAAACAATCAAGACACTGGCGTTTAGTATTATTTTGTAGGTCGGTGATGTATACTAGTTCATAAATAATGCAGTACTTTTTACATTGCTTCTTTATTGTTGACATTAGTTACACTGTTACAACCTCACATGCCTCACACATCCCATGTATATGAGGAAATAGTATGTATAGTTTGTAGGTGTCAAAGCGTCCTTTTCTATCTGCCCTCAGGAACCAACCAGAGACCAGCCAGCCTTAAGGTAAAGCAGAAATATTTAATAATACGTGCACGGAGACTGTGGCTTGAAAGGCCAAGGCCAATCAGTCTCCATTGCGGAACTCCAATACAATCTTTTATGCATGAAAGCCACAAAAGGGTGAAAATACATCATCATATCAGAACAAATGAAAGATAATTTCTTCATCAAGTACATGGAGTGATGTTGATCAGGAGATGCATGGTATTACACATATATTAGGCATCTATCCAATCACAGTAGAATAACATTTCATGGTGGCAGCATGATACAAGATGACCACAAGCGTGACCTTCACATTTCTCAGACGTTTGGGACTTTCCAAAGCGTCACCAATCCAGCTTCCTCATAACCTCTCCTCATACCTATGTGGACATCGAGATGTCTGTCTGTTGCTGAGCTAATGAAGCAATGCATGTCGCATGAGCTGTATCTTGTAAGCAAGCCTTGCATTACATGCTGCCTGTCAGGGTTCATGTCATCCAACCTTCTGCATATGTTTTTCAGGCCTGTACATCATTGAGTATCACAGGATTAGGTCAGGCCTGGGGGGATAATAAAATGGATTCCTTAGCCAGTTTCCACAAGGTTCTGACTGTGTATTTATCCAGAAAATACATCTTGTTGATTCATTCTGACATGGCATTGCTAAAGTATACATAGCTAATCAGGACATTACAATGGGTGGAATTGGTGTATGTGCACGCACCAAGGCACCAAGTCTAAATATGTTTACCTCAATCTCCTTTAAATTCACAAAGTCACATTGCTGTTTGCATTTAGAATATGTTTGTAGACCTTTGGGGCACAACCATCCAAAACTCAATATGGTTATGAAAAAGAAACATTTTTTTTTTTATATCTTGTAGAGGTTCCTAACCTCACATTACATCATGCAAGATCATTTGCCTCCTTGAGTACTCTTAGAAATGGGGTCTTTGGTTGCCAGTAAGGTTACCCCCTGTCCAAGCAAGGGCCGTCATTCTAGTCCGGGTAAAAGAGAATCACCTTCAGCTATCTCCCTTGGTAGCTTGGCACGAGCAGCAGGCTTAACTTCAGACTGCTAGGTGTAAAATATTTGTACCAACACCCACAGTAACTCAATGAAAACACTACAAAATGACACCGTTTTAGAAAAATTGAAAATATTTATCAGAACAAGACCAAAACGACAAAAATCCACAATACATAAGTCAAGTTATCAATTAAAAAGCAAAAAGAGTCTTCATTTAGTTTTAAATACACACTAATATTGTTAGCGTGAAAATGTACCTGGGAGCATCTAAAATAACCCGCACGGGTGAGTGGGTGTCAAAAAGGGCTTGCGATGCGTCGATTTCACTCATGAGCGAGACCTTGTGTTGTTTCTCCTTTTGGTGGGTCTGGGCGTGCCATTTCCTCTCTCTGCAGGAGAGCGATGTGTCGATCCAGTCAGCACTCTTGGGTCCAGACAGGCCTTGTTTTGTTTTTATGTGCCCAGCGGTGTTTGCGTTGGAAGTCCAACCGCATGATGATCTGAAAACCACGCAGTGCAGATTGCGATCTCTCCACCCTCCGTAACTAAGCTGCACGTCATTTCTCCAGCTCCGTGTGTCAATTCTTCGGTCGCGTTACAGGCGTGCGTCAATTTTCAGCTGCAAAGCCGGCGCAACGTTTATTTATCAGCCGTAGATCAGAGTCACGTCAATCTTTTCCCTGTACAGCATTCTGTACATGGATTTCTCACTCTTATGCTGCCAGCTTCTCCTTTCAGGGCCCCAGGAACTGGATGGGCACCAATTGGCAGGGTAGGAGTCTCTCCAGAGACTACAGGTGCTGGCAGAAAGAAGTCTCTGCTGGCCCTGAGACTTAAAACAACAGGAGGCAAGCTCCAAATCAAGCCCTTGGAGATCTTCACAAGATTGAAGGCACACAAAGTCCAGTCTTTGCCCTCTTACTCTAGCAGAAGCAGCAACTGCAGGATAGCTCCACAAAGCACAGTCACAGGCAGGGTAGCTCTTCTTCCTCAGCTCTTCAGCTCTTCTCCAGGCAGAGGTTCCTCTTGGTTTCCAGAAGTGTTCTAAAGTCTGTGGTTTTGGGTGCCCTTCTTATACCCAATTTCTCCTTTGAAGTAGGCCCACTGCAAAGCAAAGTCTCTCTTGAATGTGAAATCCTGTCTTGCCCAGGCCAGGCCCCAGACACTCACCAGGGGCTTGGACTCTACATTGTGTGAGGGCAGGCACAGCCCTCTCAGGTGTGAGTGACCAATCCTCGCCCTCCCTCCTAGCACAGATGGCTCATCAGGAAATGCTCCCTTTGTGTCACTGTCTAGTGTGGGGTGCAACCAGCCCAATTGTCTAACTGACCCAGACAGGGAATCCACAATCAGGGACAGTCACAGAAACAGAATATGCAAGAAAATGCTCACTTTCTAAAAGTGGCATTTTCAAAGACACAGGGGGTCATTCTGACCTCGGCGGTAAAAGGCGCTTACCGCTGGTCAGAAGACCGCCATAACACTGCCACGGCCGCGGTAAACCGCCACGGTCATTCTGACCCGCAACTGGCAAACCGCCAAAAACCCGACATCCACAAAAGTCCGCCCCACCAAAGGTCAGCACTAAAATGGCGATGACCAAACCTCCACCGTCACGCCAACAGAAATACGCCCATACCATTCCGACCCACAAATCCACGCGGCGGTCTTTCAAACGCGGTATTCCATTGGCGGTACACACCGCTGCGGTCAAAATACACACACACATAGAAAACTCAGCCACATTGGTCATTTTAAAATACACACACCTGATACACATACTAACACCACTCCCACACACCCAACACAATATAAAACACACACCCACATCACCCACAAGCCCCTACGACCCGAAATTATTGACGAAGGCTAGAGAGAGAGCACAGAATAGACAATCACACAACACAGAGGCACACAACACCATCACCCACACAGAATCCACGCACCAAACACCACACACCACCACACGCACCACACTCATCACCACAAACGCCACCCCACACCTCAACCACACCACCCCATGGCACCCCAAAGACACCCCAGGTTCAGTGACGCCGAACTCAGGGTCATGGTGGAGGAAATAGACCGTGTAGAGCCCCAGCTCTTCGGGGCACAGGTGCAGCACACCACAATTGCCAGGAAGATGGAGCTATGGCAAAGGATAGTGGACAAGGTTAATGCGGTGGGACAGCATCCACGCAATCGGGAGGACATCAGGAAGAGATGGAACGACCTACGGGCGAAGGTGCGTTCCATGGTATCAAGGCACAACATTGCAGGGCAGAAGACTGGCGGCGGACCCCCACCTACTCCCCCCGAATTTACTGCATGGGAGGAGGAAGTCTTGCACATCCTGCATCCTGAGGGCCTCGCAGGAGTAGGCGGAGGAATGGACTCTGGTAAGGCAAATCGTCACTACTGCTTCCCACCCCCACCCCACCTGCATGCCAAATCATACCCCCACCCTCCCCCCCACCCCCATCACACCAACACCTAGCAAAAGGCTCACCATCACAACCCACCCATCCCAACACCAAGCCCTGCATGCGACCACAAAGCATGGACACCCATCACCAAAGCATGCCCACTGCACACACACATCACCCCCACAAGCCACCCTCACAAAAGCCCCCACAAGGGAATGCCTGCACTTGGGTACACGGACACCCACCCATCACACGAAATGCCACACACACAAGCAATAACCATACCTTTATACCCCTGCATGACCCGATCGCCACCACACCGCCACGGAGGGTCCAGAGATGTCCATCCCAACCCCAGAAGAGGCCCCCAGCGATGACAGCAGCTCTGTCTCCCTGGAGCCAGATGACCAGCCCGGCCCATCGGGGACCTCTGGACAGTCGGTTCCCCACAGACAGCCACAGGCTACACCAGACCCAACCCCCTCTGGGAACACCAGCACAGCTCCCACCCAGTGGGCCCATGCCTCTGTCTCCAGGACACGTAAATCAGCGGTGTGTCCACCACTACAGGGCACCCAGGTTGACCCACCACCCCAACAACAACAGGGACCTGGGGGCAGTGGTAGTGGGCACACCGTCCAGGGGACAGAGGTCCAGGAACACAGGGGAACTGGGAGGGCTGCTGTGCGACAAGGGGGGGACAGGCCCGGGGAACCGACTCTCCAAGAGGCCCTCTCCTCCATCATGGGAGCATACCACCGCTCCCAGGAGACGATAGCGACGGTACTGGCCCGGTTCCAGGAGATCCAGGAACTGCAGGAGGAACGGTACATGGGGTTCAGGGAGGAACTGAGGAACATCGGTTCCGCAATGGGGACCATCGTTGTGGCCCTTACCCAGATCGTCACCACATTGCGGGACCATGTGGCACCCCAAAGGGCCCCTGTCACTAGCCCAGGCCAGGAACAGCCTACCACCTCCGCCGGCGCTAGTGGACAGGAGGCCCCCACACAACGATAGCCCACCAGAACCCCACCTCCTGCAGAAGAAGAACCACCCCGCAAGCGGAACCTGAGATCTCACAAGAAGACAGAGTAGGATTGCAAGACCCCCACCAGCCTAAGATACCCCCTGATGTCATCCCACTGTCCCACATTGTCACCCAGTCCAACCTTGAACTGCCCCTGCTCCATCCTTCCACAGGCATATGGACAATGCACCTGTGCGACTGAGAACTGGACTCTGCCATGGACATTACTCCACCCCCACCCATCACCGTTTCCCAATCATGTACCTATATGTAGCACTTAAAATAAATCACTTATTGCACTTAAAAAAACAGGAGTCTGCTTGTATTCTTAACAAATGTATTACACATAACGGTGCAATAATGTCCAGTTACTTTGTGATGACAACATACCAATTTCAATAAGCTTTAGTCCATGGGCAAACAAAGCTGAAGTCAGGCAGTGGGTCATACAGCTCTGAAAAGGGAAGGGAAAGTCACAAATCAGTTAACAGGAACTGGGGGGAAACACAGACAGTGGAGACGCATGAGGCCTTAAGTAAATGTAAAATGGGGTGGCTGATTCTTACCTGTGTGCTACTGAAAATATTGTTGTATGACTGTATCCCTGTTGTCCGTGTCGTCCCCGTCGTCTTCCTCCTCTTCACTCTCCACAGGCTCCACAGCTGCTACAACACCACCATCTGGACCATCCTCCTGCAGAAAAGGCACCTGGCGTCGCAATGCATGATTGTGAAGCATACAGCAGGCCACGATGATCTGGCACACCTTCTTTGGTGAGTACATGAGGGATCCCCCTGTCATATGCAGGCACCTAAACCTGGCCTTCAGGACCCCGAAGGTCCTTTCTATGATCCTCCTAGTTCGCCCATGGGCCTCATTGTACCGTTCCTTTGCCCTGGTCCGGGGATTCCTCACTGGGGTCAGTAACCACGACAGGTTGGGGTAACCAGAGTCACCAATTAGCCACACACGGTGTCTCTGTAGCTGTTCCATCACATAAGGGATGCTGCTATTTCGCATGACATACGCGTCATGCACTGACCCAGGGAACTTGGCATTTACATGGGAGATGTACTGGTCAGCCAAACAGACCACTTGGACATTCATCGAATGATAACTTTTTCTGTTTCTGTACACCTGCTCACTTTCTTTGGGGGGAACCAAAGCCACATGGGTCCCATCAATGGCACCAATGATGTTGGGGATATGTCCAAGGGCATAGAAATCACCATTCACTGTAGCCAATTCGCCCACCTCAGGGAAAATAATGTAGCTCCGCATGTATTTCATCAGGGCAGACAACACTCTGGACAAAACCTTAGAAAACATAGGCTGAGACATCCCAGATGATATGGCCACTGTTGCCTGAAAAGACCCACTTGCCAAAAAATGGAGTACTGACAGAACCTGCACCAGAGGGGGAATCCCTGTGGGTTGGCGGATGGGGGACATCAGGTCTGGCTCCAGCTGGGCACATAGTTCATGTATAGTTGCTCTGTCAAGCCTGTATGTAAGTAGGATATGTCGTTCTTCCATTGTCGACAGGTCCACCAGCGGTCGGTACACGGGAGGATTCATCCTTCTCCTCGCAAGTCCCAGCGGACGGTGCCTAGGAAGACAACATGGAGCACAGAGTCAAGCAACCCACAGGTTCGTTCACACAGCTTGCACAGTACACGAATCGCTATGCATTGAAAGGCTTGTATGAGTGGCAATGCAAGGCCTAGGCCTGTGTGACGCAGTAGAAATCATGCCATGTGGGCCCTTGAAATGGCGGCTGCCTGACCTGTGAAGTGTGACAGTGGGATGTGAGGTCACTGCGTTGGCGTGGCACACCGTGGCGGTAGGCGGACGAAGACCGCGGCGCAAAGCAGCATTGGTTAACATTGAACCCTATGGGTCTCAGGAGCCAATGACGATGTGCGCCGGCGGTCGCGGTACGCACCGCCGCGGGCGTGACCACCATTTTCTATCTGATTAATCACTCGAGACCTGATCATCCACAGGAGAGGACCTATACTGCAAGTGCTGCTGTGACCTCGGTCTGGGAGATACAATGGCTGCTGCGACTGGGGAAAGGGCCCCTGCCTTCACTTCCGAAGAATTGGAGACACTTGTTGATGGGGTCCTCCCCCAGTATGCGCTACTCTACAGTCCTCCAGACCAACAGGTTAGTACACAGTGTGCACGTTGAATGGGCTATGCCTGGGTTGAGTGGGGTGTATGTAAGATGGTGGGGAGGGGAGCGAATGAGGAGTGCAAAGCACGAAAGATGAGAGCATGTGCCACATGGCAAGGTTGGGGAGGGGGGGGCCACTCACATTGACCAGGCAGAAAACTGATGCGAATTCCTTTACCACCCTGTACATGTCACATAGGTCAGCACCCATCAGAAGATCGACATTTGGCGTGCCATCGCCAAGGACGTCCGGGCCCTGGGGGTCCACAACAGACGGGGCACCCACTGCCGAAAGAGGTGGGAGGACATCCGCCGCGGGACCAGAAAGACCGCCGAGTCTCTGCTGGGGATGGCCTCCCAACGTAGGAGGGGTGCCAGCCGCCAATTGACCCCCCTGATGTCCCGGATCCTGGGGGTGGCCTACCCCGATTTGGATGGGCGCGTGAGGACATCACAGCAGACACAAGGGGGTGAGTATCAGCACATTCTGCTATCTTTGCGCTCAGTGAAGGTGTCTGGGTGGGGGAGGAGGGCTGTGGCTATCTCCAGGCCAGGGCGCATTCTGTAGGCTAGGCCCCTCCGTTAGACACGGCCCTGTGCCCCCGCCCCCCACCTCTGTAGGGTGCCAAGTACAGCTATCCATGGTCCGGCCTCACCCATGTGTGCATTTGTCATCCATAGACCTGTAGGCCTAGTCACAATAACTGAGTAGTGTACCCCGATTGCGCGGCCTAGTTCAGGGGGCTTCTGCATCTGTCCTCTCCGACAACGGTGTTGCCAATGCATGCACTCAACCTGTCTTCATTTCTCCCCCCCCCATTTTCTTTGTCTTCCTGTTCATGTGTGCATTAGCATCATCAGGCGGAGGAGAAGTGGCATCGGCGCACGAGGGAGCTGCATCTCACATGGGCCCGGAGGGCCATACAACAGACTCTGAGTACACCAGTGAGACGGAGGGCGAGTGGAGCTCCACAACGGGGACCCGTGGAGACGTCAGCGACACCGACACGTCCTCGGAAGGGAGCTCCCTAGCGGTGGCGGCAACATCCGTGCCCACCGCCACAACAGGTACAGCCGCCACCCAGCGCACCAGCCCCGCCCTCTCAGCAGCCCCTCAGCCGTCGCTCCTTGCCCGCTCGGCCAGGAAGGCGGGCATCTCCTTCGCCCCAGGCACCTCAGGCCCTGCCCCAGTTACCCCTGCTGCCCTCAGTGACGAGGTCATTGACCTCCTCAGGACACTCATTGTTGGGCAGTCTACCCTTTTGAATGCCATCCAGGGTGTAGAAAGGGAGGTGCATCGGAGCAATGCATACCTGGAGGGCATTCATTCGGGTCAGGCTGCCCATCAGCGATCGTTCAACGCTGTGGCCTCAGCACTGACGGCAGCCATTGTCCCTGTCTCCAGCCTCCCTCTGCTGACTCCCTCCACCCAGTCCCAGTCTCCTGTTCCTCTGCCTATCCCATCCACACCATCAGACCAGCATGCACACACCTCTACACCAAAGGGCAGCTCATCCAGACATAAGCACCACAGATCCCACAAGCATTCACCAAAGCAACATCCAGATGCAGACATGCCAACAGTCACTACCACCTCTGTGTCCCCCACCTCCTCATCTCCCTCCTCCCTCCCTGTGATGTCTCCACTCACACCTGCATGCACACCACCATCAGCCAGTACTACCATCACCAGCACACCCTCCATTACAGTCCGCACACGTGCAGTCACCACCCCCACTGCCATTTACACGTCCCCTGTGTCCTCTCCCAGTGTGTCTGTCACCCCCTCTCCCAAAGCACACAAACGCAGGCAGCCACCCACCCAACAGTCATCCACCTCACGACAGCCTCCATCACAAGCACCTGTACCCAAAGACAGCACACTTGACTCTCCTACAACCACATCCTCTTCCTCCACTCCCATACCCACTACACCTACCCGTCCCTGTCCTTCCAAAGTCCTTTTCATTTCCAACCTTGAGCTCGTTCCAATCACTGACCCACCCCCTCCATCTGGTAAGAGTAAAAAAAGCACCTCAGCCACCACCAGCCCTGCATCTACTGTGACCATAGTGCAGGGCTATTGGAGTCCACCAGATCCTAGGGCAGGAATATCGGCCAGCAGCAAGGGGACAGCCAGCCCACCCCCTGGGAAGAGGACAAAAAAGATAAGGGCCGGCGCGACAAGACTGAGACGGCTGCCACCAAGGACAGTAGCCTTGCCCCGTCACCTGCCACATCATCCAAGGGAGGCAAGGGCCACAGAGCTTCAGCGAAGGAGGGCAAGGGCAGCAGGGCGGAGAAGTCAGGTAGCAGGCGAGCTGCCCAGGAGGGCCCCACCAGCCCCATTCCGGTTGTGACGGACGACACCCACGGGCCCAGGACTCCATCACAGGAGGGCCTCGCGACTGCAAGTTCGGATGGCGAATGAGCTGGAAGTCTTGCCCAGGTCTGGCTCCCTAGACACACAGGACAAGCACCGCTGAACAGGGCCCCGCCGGCACAAGAACCGCTGAACAGGGCCCCGCCGGCACAAGAACCGCTGAACAGGGCCCCGCCGGGAGGAGCACCACTGAACAGGGCCCCGCCGGGAGGAGCACCGCTGAACAGGGCCCCGCCGAGACAAGAACCGCTGAACAGGGCCCCGCCGGGAGGAGCACCACTGAACAGGGCCCCGCCGGCACAAGAACTGCTGAACAGGGCCCCGCCGGGACAAGAACCGCTGAACAGGGCCCCGCCGGGAGGAGCACCGCTGAACAGGACCCCGCCGGGAGGAGCACCGCTGAACAGGGCCCCGCCGGCACAAGAACCGCTGAACAGGGCCCCGCCGGGACAAGAACCGCTGAACAGGGCCCCGCTGGGACAAGAACCGCTGAACAAGGCCCCGCCGGCACAAGAACCGCTGAACAGGGCCCCGCCGGGAGGAGCACCGCTCCGCTGGGCCCGCCGTCTCAAGCACCGCTCCGCTGGGCCCCTCCTGTCAAGCACCGCTCCGCTGGGCCCTTCCTGTCAAGCACCGCTCTGCTGGGCCCGCCGTCTCAAGCACCGCTCCGCTGGGCCCTTCCTGTCAAGCACCGCTCCGCTGGGCCCGCCGTCTCAAGCACCGCTATGCTGGGCCCTTCCTGTCAAGCACCGCTATGCTGGGCCCTTCCTGTCAAGCACCGCTCCGCTGGGCCCTTCCTGTCAAGCACCGCTCCGCTGGGCCCTTCCTGTCAAGCACCGCTCCGCTGGGCCCGCCGTCTCAAGCACCGCTCCGCTGGGCCCTTCCTGTTAAGCACCGCTCCGCTGGGCCCTTCCTGTCAAGCACCGCTCCGCTGAGCCCTTCATCTCAAGCACCGCTCCGCTGGGCCCTTCATCTCAAGCACCGCTCCGCTGGGCCCTTCCTGTCAAGCACCGCTCCGCTGGGCCCTTCCTGTCAAGCACCGCTCCGCTGAGCCCGCCGTCTCAAGCACCGCTATGCTGGGCCCTTCCTGTCAAGCACCGCTCCGCTGGGCCCTTCCTGTCAAGCACCGCTCCGCTGGGCCCTTCCTGTCAAGCACCGCTCCGCTGGGCCCTTCATCTCAAGCACCGCTCCGCTGGGCCCTTCATCTCAAGCACCGCTCCGCTGGGCCCTTCATCTCAAGCACCGCTCCGCTGGGCCCTTCATCTCAAGCACCGCTCCGCTGGGCCCGCCCTCTCAAGCACCGCTCCGCTGGGCCCTTCCTGTCAAGCACCGCTCCGCTGGGCCCGCCGTCTCAAGCACCGCTCCGCTGGGCCCTTCCTGTCAAGCACCGCTCCGCTGGGCCCTTCATCTCAAGCACCGCTGGCCCATTGACAGTGCCGGTTCTGTGTCGAGCAGGGCTTCAGGTAGCACTCTGGGCACCATGCCTCCTCCATTAACAGTGGAGTCGGTAATCCATCTGATGGACTGTGGCTTGGCACTTCCCAGGATGGTCCAGTGGGCAACCCACCCACTGTAGAGACTTGAGAAACTGTGGCTTTGCACTCCCCAGGATGGGACAGTGGGCATGTCACCCACTGTAGGGACTTGAGAGACTGTGGCTTTGCACTCCCCAGGATGGTACAGTGGGCAATCCACCCACTGTAGAGACTTGTGAGACTGTGGCTTTGCACTCCCCAGGATGGCACAGTGGGCAAGCCACCCACTGTAGAGACTTGTGAGACTGTGGCTTTGCACTTCCCAGGATGGCACAGTGGGCATGGAGGCCCCTCGTGGATCTGGCGTCGTGGACTCATGTGGCTGAGGTCCCCCCCTTCCCTTCCCCCTGAGGTGCCTGTAGTTTTATCATCTGATGCCCCAGCAGTGTTCTCTCCAATGGTATCTGGTCGCCTGTGTGGGCTTTGCCCATGTGTTTGTGCACATTGGCCCACGGACTATGGAACTTTGACAGAATGTGCAGGACTTATTGCCTATGTATATATTGTTGACTATGTTCATTCCTTATTTTTGTATCTTTTATTTCGCATATTTCCCATACCTTCAATGGAGCTATTTATACATATATTTTATAGATCATTTTAATTGTGTCTTTGCATTATTCCGGGGGGTTTGGGTGGTGTCACTCTGACTTGTTGCTCGGCATTGGGGTGTAGGTATTTGTGGTGGGGGGTGGGTGTATGGTGCATGTGTGTGCCCGTAAGCTTTCCTCCTCCCCCCTCGCCTGTGTCGTAGGTGCAGTACTCACCGTTGTCGTCTGCGCCGGCGTTCGTACTCCTGCTAGATGAGCAGGTAGACAATAGCTGGTAGGATGTGTAATTCGGGTTCCATGCTGTCCAGATTCCTCGTGGAGTGTGTATAGGTGAGCGTTTTCCCGTTCGTAGTCTGTTTCCGCCGTGTTTTTATCGGCGGGGCTCCCGCCCCGGAAAAGGTGGCGGATTGGTGAGTTGTGATAGGGTGGGCGGTACATTGTCTGCCGCCTGCCTGTTGGCGGTGACCGCCGCGCTGTTTGTCTGTCCCGCCGTGGCGGTCGGAGTGTTAAAGTAGCGGGCTGTGTTGGCGGTTCCCGCCAGGGTCAGAATTCCTTTTTTTTTACCGCCTGCCTGTTGGCGGGTTGGCCGCCGCTTTATCACCGACCGCCAGGGTTAGAATGACCCCCACAATCTTAAAATCAACTTCACTAAAAGATGTGTTTTTAAATTGTGAGCTCAGAGACCCCAAACTCCACATGTCCATCTGCTCCCAAAGGAAATCTACAGTTTAATCAGATTTAAAGGTAGCCCCAATGTTAACCTATGAGAGGGACAGGCCTTGCAACAGTGAAAAATGAATTTAGCAATATTTCACTGTTAGGACATAAAAAATACATTGCTATGTGTCCTACCTCGGTGAATACACTGCACCCTGCCATTTGGGCTACCTAGGACCTACTTTAGGGGTGCCTTACATGTAAGAAAAGGGAAGGTTTAGGCCTAGCAATTGGGTACACTTGCCAAGTCGAATTTACAGTTAAAACTGCACAAACAGACACTGCAGTGGCAGGTCTGAGACATGATTACAGAGCTACCTATGTGGGTGGCACAACCAGTGCTGTAGGCCCACTAGTAGCATTTGACTTACAGGCCCTGGCCCCCTCTAGTGCACCTTACTAGGGACTTACTAATAAATCAGATATGCCAATCATGGAGAAAACAATTACATACACATTTTGTAAAGGAGCACTTGCAAATTAGCACTGGTTCGCAGTGGTTAAGTGCCCAGAGTAACAAAAACAGCAAAATCAGAGTCCAGCACATATCAACAACCTGGGAAACAGAGGCAAAAAGTTAAGGGAGACCATGCCAAGGATGAAAAGTCTAACATGTGTCCCCCCCTGCTGAAAGTGGGGAACAACTACCCAACCTCATGGGAGTTCTCATGACTAAGGCAGAAGAACCTGGACAGACCATCAGTATTGGCGTGCTCTGTACCAGGTTGGTGTTCGACCATAAAGTCCATCCCCTGTAGGGAAATGGACCACAGGGAAATGGACTCACCCCTCATCTGCATTAACCATTTGAAGGGCCTGTAGGGTCTTAGCCTCTTCAGTGCCCAGACCACAGCAAACGCCTCACATTCTATGGCACTCCACCTACGTTCCCTGGGTAGTAACCGCCTGTTAATGAAGGCTATGGGTTGATCTACGCCCTCTTCATTAAGCTGTTAGAGTACTGCTCTAATACCATGCTCTGAGGCTGTCTGTTTGCACAACAAACTCCTTGGAGTAGTCAGGTGTCTTCATCACAGGTAATGTGTGCATGGCAGCATTCAGGGCATCAAAAGCATTCTGGCAAGCCACTGTCCAGATCACTTTCCTGGGTTGCTTCTTCGAAGTCATCTCAGTTAAGGGGGTAACAATGGTACCTTTGTTTAGGGATATGGTACCATTGTTACCATATCCCTTAACAAACCTCCTATAGTATCCTGTGAGACCTAAGAAGGCTCTCACTTCAGTCTGGGTCTTGGGTGGCTCCCAAGGCAGAATTGTGTCAATCTTAGGCTGTAGGGGTGCCACCTGGCCATTCCCCACCTGGTGTCCTAAGAACACTACAGAACCCTGCCCTATTTGGCACTTGCTCGCCTTAATAGTGAGGCCTGCCTTCTGCAGGGCCTCTAACACTCTCCAGAGGTGTTGCAGGTGTTCCTCACATGTGGAACTAAACACAGCAATGTCATCCAGGTAGGTGGCACGGAACTCATCCAGCCCAGCCAACACCTGGCTGATTAACCTTTGAAAGGTGGCAGGGGCATTCTTCATCCCAAATGGCATCACTTTAAACTGAACGGGTCTATCTGGGGTAGAGAATGCTGACCTCTCCTTGCCCCCCCAGTAAAGGCAATCTGCCAGTACCCAGATGTTAAGTCAAACGAAGTGAGGTACTTGGCAGCTCCTAACCAATCAATGCACTCATCAGCTCGATGGATGGGGTGTGCGTCAGACTTGCTGAGTGCATTGAGTCCCCGGTAGTCCACACAGAACCTGAGTTCTGGAGTGGCACCAGGCGCAGCAGCCTTTGGGACAAATACCACTGGGCTGACCCAAGGACTGCTGGAGTGCTCAATAACTCCTAGGGTAAGCATTTTGGATACTTCATCCTTAATACATGGCTTGACCCTGTCAGTCACCCTGTAAACATTTTGTTTAATAGGTGTACTGTCCACAGTGTCCACATCATGTGTGCACAAGTGTGTGACTCCTGGGATCAGGGAAAACAGTGAGGCAAACTGTCCCAACACGTTGCGACAGTCACCTTGCTGCTGCTCAGTCAGGGAGTGGGAGAGGATCACCCCCTCCATTGACCTATCTTTTTCTCCTGCAGACAGGAGGTCAGAAAGAGGCTCACTCTCCTCCTCCACCACGTCATCTGTCGCAAGGAGCATGGAAAATTCAGTCTGCCCAAAGTGAGGTTTGAGGCGGTTGGCATGCAAGACCCTTTAAGGGTTCCTTGGAGACTGCAAGTCCACCAGGTAGGTGACTTCGCTCTTGCATTCCACCACCTCAAATTGCCCAGTCCACTTATCCTGGAGCGCCCTAGGCTCCACTGGCACCATCTCCCACACTTTCTGACCAGGTTGAAACTCGACCAGAGTGGCATTCTGGTCATACCACCATTTCATATCCTTTTGGCTTGCTTCTAGGCTCTCCTGAGCGAGACTCCTGAAGCGGGCAGTCTGGTTTCTCAAAGCCAGCATGTCGCTAAATACATCCTCGGAGGTTTACTAGGAGGTTTCTCCAAAGCCTCCTTCACCAGACTCAAAGGTCCCTTCACAGGGTAGCCATAGATCAGCTCAAAGGGACTAAACCCAAGTCCCTTTTGAGGCACCTCCCTGTAGGGGAATAGAAGGCATGGCAAGAGGATGTCCCACTTCCACCTCAAAGGCTCTGACAGGCCCTGAATTATGCCTTTTAAGGTGCGGTTGAATCTCTCAACCAGACCATTACTTTGGGGGTGGTAAGGTGTTATGAACTTGTAGGATACCTTACACACTTTCCACAGAGACTTCATTTGCGTGGATATGAAGTTGGTACGACTATCAAATACCTCTTCCTTGGGGAACCCAAACCCCCATCAGTGCACGACCCACCACAGGGGAAGTGACTGACCTCAGAGGAATGCCTTCTGGGTACCGGGTGTCATGGTCCACCAAGACCAGGATGAACCTGTTACCCAAGGCAGTCTTGGGGTCCAGAGGCCCCACAATGTTAATACCTACCCTCTCAAAGGGAGTACTAACCACGGGTAAATGTTGAAGGGGAGCCTTACATTTCCCCCCACTATTGCCACATGCCTGGCAAGTCTGACAAGACTTGCAACGTGCATCTGAGTGCCTGCGCATTAGGGGCCAGTAAAAGTGGGTGACAAGACTCTCAAAGGTCTTGTCCTGCTCCAAATGTCCAGCTAAAGGCACATCATGAGCCAACCCCAGTAGGAAGGCCCTGAAGCACTGGAGTACCACCAGCACACAGGCTGACCCAGGGTCAGGAACCTTAGACTCGCTATACAGGAGGTCATCCTCCCAATAAATCAGGTGCGATCCTGGCTCCTTCCCAGCCGCCTGTTCTGCAGCCTGCTGCTGTAAACCCTCCAGAGTAGGGCATGTCTTCTGTGCTGCACAGAATGCCTCCCTGGTGGACCCCCCTTCCTGCTGCCACTGTGATAGCTCACGGACCTCCCACAGTTCAGCCACCCCTTCCCCTGTAGGCTCCGGGGAGTCACCCTCAGGCTCCGCCTCCACCCAGACTGTGGAAACTTCTGGTACCAGTTTCCTGCGCCCCCTGCCCTTCCTCTTTTTGGCAGTCCTCTAGGGCACTGTTTCAGGCTCCAGGGGCTCCTGACTACCCTAAAGGGCTGCCATTGACCAGGTGGATACACATACCTACCCAGGCAGGCCCAGCTTTGCACACTACAGAGAGAGCCAGCCTCCTATATTCAGGGTTAGTGAGTTATTTATATCATAACATCAAAGACTGAGACCCGGCAAATACAATGAAACAAAGATATGATATTATTACAAAAACTAGCAGTAGTAACTTCTGAACAATGGGGAACTAGTGTTTAATTCATTTATTAAAAGAATTAAGCAACACAGGGGACAAGGCCTGAATGATGATGTTAGTGAATTATGTTATATGTATTCCTTTTATGTATGTGTCAGTAAATGTGGCTGATGGGGACTATTTCTCAGGTCAGAGAAGATCCCGCAGCGAGTTGGTGTCCCTTTCACCACATCTGCCCCACTAAGAGTTTGATTGATTCATGGTGTAAATTCATAAGTCACTGCTCCAATATATCACACAGCCTGGGAGAGTTAAGTGTCTGATGAATGTATGAGGATGACAATTTGGGGAAGGGTGTGACAAAGACAGACACTAAATGAGTGCAGATTCTTCTGCAGGTAGTTATTAGGTTGCTGACTATGTATTCTTTCTTTGAGAAAGTCGTGCACAATCAGTTTATGCAATGCACCAAACACCGGACCCTGAAATTTCAGCCATCTGTCATGGCCTCAACTATATTATTGCCATTGTCCATGGCAGCCAACCCAATTCTGAGACCTCTGGGTCACAGGCATTCAAACACCTTGCTGTTAAAGTCTTCCAAGATGTTTGCAGCTGTATGTTATTTCTCCGTGACAAACATCGCTACTGGTGCATGCCGCTGAACGCACTTAAAAGTTTCTTCAGGGCTGAGACCTGCAGATGGATGTTGTCTGACCATCGCAAAAGAGATCCAATGTGCAGTGATAAACATGTAATCAGTTGCTTGACAACTGCTGGAGTACCTTTCTTTTTCTAGCAGGAGATTGGGAGTCAATAGTTCACGGAGAGGTGCATCTTGCTCAGCAGTAAGATCAGACTACTGTTCTGTTCCTACTTCAGAAATAATTATTGCTGACTCTGGTTGAAGCTCCTGTTGTAAATCTTGTTCTATTTAATGGGATGATTGGGTTCTAGTTTGTGGCTGAGACAACTCCAATTCAGACTCCCTGCTAGTTGACATCATTTCAGTGGCTGCCTTGTAGAGAGACATTGGATTGGATTTAGATTAGGGTGGTGCCATCCTTGGTGCAGTAGTGGTGCTCCTAGCTTTCTGCCCGGAGGGTGGTGTGGCAGGCACACAATGTTGCCTGAAAAAGGAGAAGGACGGCAAGCTAGTGATGGCAATCTGCTTCTTCTTTTTCCTCACACTCACCACTTTCTTAGCAACACCTTTCTTCAAGCCATCTTTAAGCTCTGTCAGTTGGCACTTAGCTGCACAAGTGAAGAAGAGGAGTTGCATGCTGTGGTCATGTCATCTTGTGCCGCCCTTCTGTCTGGCAGTACTGTGGATGATATCTCTTGCACACCTAAAAGCAAACAAAAAAGAAATATATTTAGTGAAACAAGGCATTAGAACAGTTTGAATTATTCAAAGTTCATATAATATAATTCAGTGGGGCTATCCCAAATAAATAATTAATAATAGTGTATTGTTTCCAATCCACACCACAACGTAATATTTAAATCAGGATCACATACTGTTTGCTTTATGTGCATCTAAGGGTTGTGTGCCTATGGCTTGCAGGGGGTTATAGGAAAAATGTAATAATCCTTAAAAAATGAATGCTAGTGTGTGCCTATGGCAAGCAAGGGGCTTGGAGAAAATATAGTATTCCTAAAACATTGAATGCTGGTGTATACGTATGGCCGGCTTGGGGTGAATAGGAAAGTGGAATAATCCTTAAGAAAATTCATGCTGGTGTGTGCATCTGGCAGGCATGAGGAATGGGGAAAAATTGAATAATCTTTCAAAATGAATGTTGGTGTGGACCTGTGGCAGGCAGGGGGTGCTAAATGGAATAATCTTTAAAAAATGAACGCTGGTGTGTGCCTATGGCAGGCAGTGAGTGTCAGAAAAATGTAATAATCCTTAAAAATGAATGCTGATGTGTGTCAGTGGCCTAAGAGAATATGAGATGTGGCAGGCACGGGGTGGAGGAAAAATGTAAAATATTAATTGCTGGTGTCTCAGTATGAGAAACTCATTGGGGGGCAAAGAGGTGCAGGGAAATGAAAAATAAAATGGAATATCATATTATAAAGACTGTTCATACATATACTGCAATGATCCTCTAGCACATCAAACTTATATCAGGGAAAAAATAAAAATGAACTAAAAACTGCATATATCTCATCTATCAATGCCCCTAGGCTACAAAATGGCTTTGAAAAAGGCAAAAAGGGATTAATACACTAGGAAGCTGGCTGAAAATGGCCACGGTCACATGGTCATACAACAACTACTGCAAGAAAAAGGCATAGACAACAAAGCAAACATGCAGGCCTATAGATGGCCACTGACGATACAAAATGGCCGCTGGCCATGATAAACACACGCTAGAAAACAACTTGAACAGTTAGTTGAAGTAGAATTTCAACTTAAAAAGGTATGTTGGGGTTAAATTACCTGCTTCTCAGGTTGAAAATCTACTCGAGAATCAAAGATGCAATGGCTCATGATCACCAGCATAACAAAACAGCATCTGAAGGCTCTGTGGTAACTGGAATCTGTGCAAGCAGGCAAGGAAATCCTGTTCACGCTCTTAAGTGCATGATAATGTAGCTTTACACTATAACAAAGCCTTGATGGTGCCAACGGAGCCACGCATGCATCAATGACAAAATTACACAGGAACTGTAATTTACATGCACAGCGTGGAGTTACCTGAATTCCGGGAATTCAGTGAGAGGAATTAATTTTTCACGTCCAGGCCTAATTTTATTGCTAATCTTTATTCTACTAATGGGAACTTGCCATTTGAGACATTAAGCTTAGTAAATGCACAGCAACCAGCGGTAAAAGTATTCAAACTTTGTCGACCCAGCAGTATTTGAGTAATTTAATCACATGCAGTCTCAAATCCTCAAGCTGCCAATAAACCACAAGGATCAGGATCAATACAGCTTACAACCACTGCTGTGTCCAGGTGCCATGTCGTCAAGCCTATAATTAGTTAGACATGGGAATATAAATATTTACTGTTTGCTATTTTCTAAATATATCATTATGTTTATCAGCAACATTACCACTGATATTAATATGTGACATAAATCACAAATCTATGATAATGACTGGGGCTAAATAGTGTACAACATTAATGTTAATTATCTCCTGCACAAGTACCACTTGTCTTCAGCTCACACTGAAGCATGACGACTGCTGCTTTATACAATTTATGCAATTTACTCCTTACTACAAATGAAAATGACTCCTGCCGCTTGATGTTGCTGAACTTGACCTCTCAACTCCCTTCAAAACAGGCAACCATCCCAGCCTCATACACACCCTGGAATCTTAAGCACAATTCACCAAAATGTCCTTCATTTACTCTCCTCCTCCCTTTCAAACTGACACCGGATTGTGCACATAGACACCTCCAGGTCTCAAAAGATCTCTATCAGCTGTGGAGTCCACATGGCGGTGTTTCCTGGGGTTCAGTACTAGGCCTGGGTGATATTTAAATTACAGCAGTGTAAATCGCTACATTTTGGGAATTTGCATTAAGCGTTTTAAAATTTTTTACAGAAATTACTCCGTTAGGCCACTTTGAATAATTACGACGTTCGCATTTAAACCTTACTGTAAAAAGTGCCATTCCATGCTTACACAGGAACAACAGAAAGTGAGAAAGTGAATTGCTTTTGTTCAAGAGATGCTTGTTAAATGCAGATTTTCATTTCCTATAATTACTATAATATTGTGAAATTAAGCAAAAGAAAACCGCAAATTTTTCAAACTTCACGTCAATACTGCCCCCTTCATCTCAAACACTTGGTGCTTTGTTCATACATAACTGCTTAAGATATCTAGCACCTCATTACCTGCACATCTTCCAGATCTGTATATTCAGTACGTACCTGAAGCTCAACCCAACCAAGACAGAATTCCTCATATTTGCCAAGATCAACAAACAAGATATAGTACACACCTGGCTCATTAACATAAACTTTGACCGCTTTGAACCCCAAATTTCACTTAATGCCAAGTCACTTTGACTTGCCCTGGACACTGGCTGCAGCTTCAAGGAACATATTGCTAAAAACAAAGACTGCATGGTGCTATCTCTCTCTTCTTAATAAAGTGAAAAAAAAAATTCCAGATGGCAACCTCAGAATTGCTGTTCATGCCTTCATACTCTTGCTTCTGGGTGGTGGTAATGTTCTGCTCCATGGCCTACCAGACTCCACATGGCACACCTTAGGGCATCCTACATTTCACAGCTCATCTCATCTATGGCCTGAAGAAATATGGTAAGAACATCCCCATACTGATGGAATTATAATGTCTCCCAATGCTGGACCGCAGCACCTTTAAAACCAGCTGCATCATTTACAATGCCATTACAACCAGGGCCCTTGCTTAGCCATCATACAAGCTCATTATCTCTGGTGGATCTCATAGGCGTCTCAATCAGGACACAATCAGACTGCAGTCTAAGAAAAGTAAAAAGAAAAAAACAAATAAGGTAGCATCCTTTTCCATCTATGACCCTGATTCCCCATATTGATCAGGACCACTCCAATGTACGAAAGAGTTGAAAACACACCTCTTTAAATAATACTACATCACAATGCATTCCTTGTCCAGCTACCTCTCCTAACACTCCTTGACTTTATGCTTGTCTTTCACCTTATAGAGCATTCCAGCACCTTTGGGCCAGGTTAGTACTATAGAAATACTATATACATGCATGCATACAGTATGGTATTTTACATTATGTAATTACACTTAATTCTGAGATCTTTACAACTAGTATAAACATGTTGGGCGCTGGCTGCAGCTTCTTCTGTCACATACACTCTATGAAAAGCAGCAACATAATGGTACACACAAGTAAAGCAAATTAAACACATATTCACAATAGATCCTCTGCTAAACACACACCAACATAATTTATGTACAAAGGCTTGTGAAAACATGAAAAACATCAAGCATATTGCTCATACAGATTATCAAAAGAGTTCTGAAAACATTGATGTGTCCTATCCTAAAGAATTATGTGACACATAAATACATTATTCATATGTAGGCCTTAAAATGTGAATATTAAAAATCATCAGCTTCATAAGCCGGGATTCTAATTGACACACAGTACCTGTGATTAATACATATGATCATTTATCACAAAAATCTAGGCTACACAACTGAGTATGGGGTTACTTTTACTCTTAGCATTCCGGAGCCTAGAACATACAACAGCAGGCATAATCAATGTTTATCTTCTGCTTATGAACACATACAAATAGTAACATATTTGGTTTTTGCTCATTTTGCTCAGATGCACACTACAAGGAAGAACTTCATAAACAACCCTTTAGCCCTTTCACTATCTTTATATTAAATGAATTATTAAGCACAATATAGTTTAACATAACCATATATGACTTAGAGTTTGGCGGACAGGTTAAGCCGTCGCAAACGTGATGGATATCCCATCTGCTGTATTATGATTTCCACTGGAAATAATGGAATTGTAATACAGCGAACAGGATATCCGTCATGTTTGTGATGTAATAACCCCATCCGCCAAACTCTAAATCAGGCCCTTAATTAAGAAAGTATCACACTAACTCTTACATGCAAATTTGATTATTTAAAATAGGGGGTATTTGTCAAATCATGACTGGTCATTTCTAAATCAAAGACTTAAATTATACCTTAAATTATATCTTAATATGAAAAGTATATAAACTAATACCTTGAATGTTGACAGAATAGTTTTGCAATTACATTTCTGAAATGTTTGCTGGATCATTCTGAAATCATTCAGTCAGCAATGACTTCAACAATGTGGAATTAAATGTTGCTCAATTGCTTTGATAATTTATAGAATCTGCATAAATTAATTTCTTGTAGAGCATGTTTGGATTTTGTGTGGCTTATTGCCATCTCTATTCTCATGTTACACTGGACTAATTCAAGAACCTGATCTACAATTGTCACATATTAGTTGAGGAACAACGTTTGATCTCTCAGTGGAATGGGGGAGAGGCCATAACCCTCAGAAGTGGATAACATTGATATCATTTATTGAAGCCAATATGTCAATGATGACATGATAAACACTTCACTGAAATCCTCTGTCTTCAAAACACTGACAGGTAGGCTCAAATTTGTACAAATGTTGACATCCTCTGAATCATTCTAAATATATAAAAAAAGACACCAAACACAAGATTATGAGAGGATTGCCAAAAGCACTTCATAAAGTGTAAATCATTTACCCTTAAAGTAGACCTTCTATTTTCCTCCCATTGCTCCCAAATTAGGAAGAATTTTCAACAAAGGCAGCTAGAGTTTAAAAAATTAAAACGATTTCCTATGGAAAAAAACTATCAACTACTTCCATGTCTCTAATACATGGTGAGACTTCAATCTGAATGAAACATGGTGATTCTTGATCAGATTAAATCTTTGCTCACTGGAACACCATTTTCCATTTCAAGGAGATGTACCCCTCAGATCATTTCTCGAGTACTTCTTGCCTTTCTCCATGCTCTCTCCATCTTCACCATTATATCTCCTCTGAAAGCCATCCCTCTATTCTGTCCTCTCATTCTCACATTTCACAAATACAGTTTAATAGCACCAATTACAAAAGGCTTGCAAATTGAGTGACAACCTACACTTTCATCAGAATAACCTTCCCCAAACATGCCTATCTGAGTATATCCGTCAGACTACATGAGATCATTCTCAGTACTCTATAACCCTGTATATTGATGGCACTCCTACTCTTTTTGACCATCTCCCAATCCCTCTTGAAAGACCTCTAAGTCTACTGCTCTAGTAGAATCTCTCTGTGAGCAAAACAATGTATACCATCCTAGACTGATGACTTTACCTCCTACTTCAGAATGTCGGGGGGGAACTACAGAAAGCTCTATGATAGCACACCCAAAACTCCTTCAAACTATCTCATTCTAACACAACCCCAAAATAAAGTTCCTTATGGAGACAGTTCACTGAACCCCAGACAGAATGTGATATATTGTTATTTAATCCTCACTAAAATAGCAGATGAAACAGTCTTGCGTAAACAAGAACGCAAAATAATTTCCTCTCTCCACAATGGCACCCAAAGGAAATAACGTTTTTTAGGGTGGAAGAGACAAAATGGAGAGAACATCATTCTACTTTAAACCTTCTATAATTAATATATGCAAAACAAGGAACTACAAAAGTCACATTTGTGATAAAGGCATCCTTCATCACTTGGACCATCTTCCAGGACAAAACAAGAATGATGAAACTCTGTCATATTTTATACACCAGAGAGACTAGTAAAACCTCAGATGTTTGGTCTTCATTTCAGGAAATAATAAAGACAGATTTGACAAATACATCAATTGTCTAACACCATCCTGTCACTACTCAAACTCTTTTCCAGCCAACATGGTATTTGATATCAGTCTATCACACATTCTGGGCTGAATTTATGACCTGATTTGCATCACATTTGCACCAAGAACATGGTACATGCATGATGCAAACCTTAAGTGATATTTATGAGCTCACACAAGGCCGCTTTGTATGACCCTGAGAGGTTCCATAAATCTGAAGTAATCAACACAGTGCAAATCACAATTCCTCTGTGCTAGTGAGGCATTTCTTGCATATTGCATGGGTGTTCCCATTAATGGTATTTGATGCATTCCCAGATTTACAAGAACTGATAAATGTGGGACTGTGCGAAAAAGATACGTCTCCACAAGAGAGGCGTAATGAGAAGAAATATTTTTATTTCTTCTTGTTTCCCCTCTTTCTATGTATGCTGCCTTGTGCAGCACATATCGAAAGAGGAAAAGACCTCAGGTGATTGGTTTTGTGCAGGAAGGTGCATGCAATGGAGGCTCGCTTGCAACATGGCACAAAGGTGCCCGCGTTAGTGCTAGGCAGCCAAAACAGCACCAGGGCAGGGCAAAAGGCAGCCATTTACTGTATTCTTTTAAAACAGCACATTCCAGCCTTTTCCCTGCCAAGCAGTGCAGTGCACCAAGGTGACTTGCTGCACTGCACTGTGAGACAATCCCCATAATATGCCCCTCTATACTTACAAAACCTGGTCAACCCTCCAGGAAACATGGTCTAGTCACAGTCATCCTAAAACCTGGACAGCTTTCTCCATTACACAAAAAACAAGGAGCAGATCCAAAAGACCTGAATAGTTATTGACCTGAAACCAATCTCTCAATCCTTGCTAAAGCTGTGGAATGCTATGGGCTGTGTAGAAAACATCTAATACACTTTTCAATGATAATATCCTCCTGGATGATCTTGAATCAGACTTCTGGTCCAGATGTACCATAGAGCCTTTTAGGATGAAGGGAGTGGACTATGTTCTTCTCTTCCTAGACAAAGGAGAATTATTTCTGCTCATCCTTCTGCACGTGCCCATGATATTTGTTATGCTCAGTGATGCCAATGGGCTGAATTGCATGGAAATACAGATGGGGGTTGGTGGCACACTAATAATATGGCTTGTGTCCTAACTCATGACAAAAAACGAACTCACTTTAAAGCCCTCCCCTTTTAACAAAGAGTCCCCCATGGATCTATTTTCTCGTCGACGCTCGTGAATACCCCATCTTAAAACTTTCAAATATCTCTTTCCACCAGTAAAAAGATAAAACAGCTTCATCGGAGGACCGCAGCGTCAGAAAATATTGGCAAACCAGATAAATACCAACACATACTGAAAACCTTAAATTTCACTCTGCGACATCAAACTGAACTCTTAGAAATTGGAACTCCTCTCATCTCTTATGAGCAATCCTTCACTCCAGTTCATGCCTGCCTAGATTCAACAGACATATGCACTGCACGATGACAATTTTAAAGAGTGTCAAATCTTAAGGCTTTACCCTTAACAGAAACCTAAACATTCCGGAGTACATTAACACCATAGATGAAATTCTCACTTTTCTACCCTACTCCTCTGTGGAATGAAGTCCATCATTCTACTTGACGACCTCTAATCAGTGGCATAGGAATTAGTCCTTTCTAAATCAACTACGGCTTATTCCTGCTGTCTGCAATCCCACAAAAACAGCTTCTCCTATGAATGGGGTCCTTAACGTGCAGCTTACCATATATCTGGCATAAGAAGGTCGGACCACATGTCTACAATGATTCAGTATGCATTAAGAAGGTTGAAAGTGAGTCAGAAAATTTACTAAATTTGGAAAGACCCAATTAAACAATGCCTCTCTTGCATTTTGAACGATAGTTCCCGGTTTCGGAAATATAAGCGCTAACACCCAAGAGATGCAGTTTACTGGAAAATAAATGTTTTTTTTTCAATTTCTCTTATTGATATATTCATCCCGGAGATAAAGGTCAGGATACATCAAGCACCGAGCCTCCTGGTAGGGAAGAAAACATGAGATTTCCTTTCTCAAGCCAACCCGATAACCCATTCCCTTGGATGAAATAATGATATATTATGATCTGGGGCACATATATTCTGCAATCGATCAATTTGATTATTTCCCCTTATCGTTTCTCCGTTTACTTTGCAAGCAACTGAGATTATCCCAAACTTAAAAAGGGTGCAAGGGGCAACACAGCTAACAATCAGTTTATTAGCTTAATTGTTTATTTTGAAAAGGTGTTGAGTAAACGTCTGTTAGGTTGTCTAGGAGGACGAAGGGAAGCAATATTTTCACCCCTGTCTAAGCAGACTTTCTCATAATACTAAGGCCATATTTATACTTTTTGATGCAGCTGGGGTGGTCTGGGTAACAGCTGAGGACGTGTGTATATTGTCAATGCCTGTGGGCTGCCCTGAAGGTGGTCCACTGCTAGGGCCTGGAGCACTTGCAGATGTTGTTGGGACAACGGTCCCAGCTGTGGGTGGTGCCACCTGGGTGGTAGTGGTGGTCGTGCTGGTGGTGGCTGTGGTGGGCAAAGTAGGGCCACTCTGTGGGAAAGCCCTCCAGGCTCCGGAGGCATGTTCGGTCCTGTATCTTCGAGCCATCCTTCTGTACCCTGACTCTACCAGCAGGATATGCTGGTAACGCATTGCCCGCCTCTGGAATTCACGGACCTGGATGGGTGTCATATTAGCAGCTGTGAAGACAAAGGAAAAAAATTACATTAGGAACTGCCTTGTGTGAAATGGCACAATAAGTAAATCAGACAGTACATCTACTGTACTTGTAACAGCTCCAATCATCATACAGATCGTTGAATGTCCCTGAAGAAGTACATGGCAGGCCAGCCTACAAAGGTCGTATCACACATAGCACATCCAAACCCTACAAGATGGGTAACAACTGGCATGATTTTGGCATCAGAGTTCTGCCAGTTGTCAGCTAACAATCATGCTGCACATCCTTCGCCAATGCCAGGGCTACAAATGTCAGTGTACGGGATGGAAATCTAGGGCCACATGATCTGCAAGTTGTAAATGGACTTGCTGGTATAGTACACTATTTAATAAACTCATATGTGATTTGATTGATGATTCAATAATCTTATGGTCAGTATCCTGGAGGAGTTTGCAACCACGTTTTTCTCTGACACTTCCCTCAAATCTCACCAGTATTATATGCGAGAAAACATAAGAAACAGATGATTAATAAAAGCAACAACTGTTACTATGCAACTAAGGAAGAAGAGAAATAGATTATTAAGATTACAAAAAAGCATCCATTCGACCCCTATATGCAAACATATTTAATACTATAAATAGCTTATATAGAAGACAGATGTGGGAGGAAAAAGTAAGGAACAGGCAAACTTCTGGGCAAAGGCCCTATTTTTAAGTAAACAAAGGAGCTCTATGGCATTCTGGACAATGGTAAGAGCAAATAAATCTTTGTATACTAAAATTTGCAATGTGCATGCAGAAATAAAACAACCTTTTGGGGAATTAGAGCCCACTTTCAACAGCCATCAGTTATGAGTTATAGGTCAAAGCAGAATACAATGGTCAAAGAGGTTTGCTCTTGAGGTAGAGAATATCTTCTTCCTGGTTCTGCAAAAAAGTGACATCTGAATACAACCTCTGGGAATGGGGCTGGTTCAGTGTGCAATAACCAAAGATAATTCCACATGGACCCAGTGTACAGGTATGCCCTTGGGTGGACCTGAGCCACACTGTTATAATGTAGTGTTTGAGGCATAGTTGGTATAGAGGAAGGGAGGATTTAAGCCTGGAGTGATTTAATGCAGTGTTTGCGGCGCATTTGGGATAGAGGAAGAGAGGCTTTAAGCTAAGAGGCAGCCTAAGAGAGTACGATGTGGCGCCTGGCTCTCTAATTCCCAGCACAGCAAGGTTAGTTATTACCCAGACGGCATAATGGTAAGCCCCAGGAAGTGCAACAATTTAAGAAGTTGAAGGACACAGTGTCCTTGGCGTGGGTTCCCCTGAATTTCTTCCTCCTGACCCCTTGTTTTGCTTACTTCATTTTTGATGGCTTTAAGATTATGTGCATGTTTCAACTGCACACTAGCGTTAAAATGCAGGTGCTCTGTATTCTAAATGGTGAGTGTAGTAGGCTAGCCCTCTACATAGTGTTGGAAAATGAAGGACACTGTGCAGAGAGTCCAAGCAACCCCAACTTGTTCTCCAGTGGTAAAAAGCAGACTATCTAATGCCCTGTTTATGTAGTAGTGTGGAGAAGCAGTTAGGCTAATCCAGGAGATGCGCTAAGCATTTGTTGTCCTCACAGTATCAATAAATGTGGACACACACTCAGAAGAATAACTTGAGACCAAATTATAAAAATACTTCAGATTTTAATAACATTTTTAAGACCTAGTTCATCAATAAGTACTTCTTTTATTATTATTTTACAAAGTTTAAAACAATTTCTGTTTTTGTGCATAATTATGCACCATAGGATTCAATAAGAAAAAAGAAAAAGCCTACGAAATCAGGCAAGGATCTCACAAATGTCACACTTCTATTTTTCGGTCAAGGTTGTTGAAGTGTCCAATGGGCCAGCCGGAGAATGCCGGGCAGTTCCCAGTTCAAGTGGGAGCAGCGGCTGAAGGTCTTGGAGCTTATAGTTATAGGTAAGTCCGCTGGGTCCCTTAGAGGGTGGAGGTCTCAAGGGGTTAGGGGTCTCTAGAACACACCTGGTTGGTTCATGCAGGGGCCAGGGAGGCTGGGTGCAGCGCAGATAGGTCAGTCAGGAGTTGCACGTCTTAGGGTTCTTGGAGTCAGGAGCATGCAAATTTGAGAGTGGATTGCAGGTCAGCAGGACCACTCTGGGGGGTGTATTTCGGGTGTTCTGAAGTCCCTCTACTGGTGCTTGCTACTTGGACGCATCACTGCAGTTGTACCAATTGGAACCACTGCATCACTCCTCAATGCTGATGCATTGCCGGTGAGGATGAGGACTCCACATTGCTGACTGCATGGCTCAGGATCGACACATCACCATTAGCCCCAGTGCATTGCCTTTGCATCACCAGCTGCGTGGCTCGATGATAACGGATTGCCTTTGTTAATATGCATCAAACAATGTCTATGTATGCCATGATATGTGCCAGCATAACAACAAACTTGCATCACTGCTGTTGAATCCACCTAACATGACCTCCCCATCAGCCCAGAGTCATGAATATGTGGTCAAGCAAGCCCTGTAACCTAGGACTGAAGCAACTGATTGACAGATCACAGGTGGGGAAACACGTAGCCTTACACAAATGCTGGAACAGGAAAAACCCAGATTGATCCTTCAGATAGGCAGCAACACCACAATAGTCATAGAAGACTGGCCCCAAATAAAACACTTTTGGTTGGAGGAGTTTGTGTACCTAAAATACAATAAAAGTCAGATGCCACATGAAGTTCGGAACATTCAGACAATAAGAACACAAAATGCCGCATGAAGTTAGGAACACTCAGCCAATCTGAACAAAACACACACACACACAACACTCAGCTACCCATGCCGGATATCTGGCCCGCATTTTGTCCACAAAAGGTCAAAACCCACCTAAGCAATCAATCAATCAATCAGTAATTTGTAGAGCGTGTCACTCTCACCCCTGGAGGCATCTGGGCACTTGGGTGCTATGTCTCTAATGAAGAGAGCCTCTTTCTGAAGTCTGCCAGTGAGGGTGCAGTTTAGAGGAGGAAGGTAGGTCAATTCAGGCCTTGGCGGTGATGTAGGAAAAAGAACAGCTACCCCTGCAGCTGCATTAGATTCTGTGTGTGTGTGCCAGAGCCAGAAAGGAACAGCTCAAGTGTCTGGTGTGTTGGTAGAAGTGTGAATGATAGTTGATGTAGTCTGGTCTTTGATTGTTTTGGGCTTTATAGGCATGCGCGCAGAGCTTGAAATTACATCCCTTCTGGATGGGGAGCCTGTGGAAGTTTCCAAACTGTGAGATGATATGGGTTCTACTGGGAAGGTCCAGGATGAGTCTGGTGGCAGTGTTCTGTATTTTCTGGAGTCTCTTTAGGAGCTGGGAGAATATGACAGCCTGGAGAGCATTGCCGTAGTTGAGGCGGTTGGTGACGAGAGTCTGGGTGACAGTTTTCCCAGTGTTGACTGGGATCCATCTGAAGATTCTGCAGAGCATGAGGAGGGTGTGGAAGCAGGAGGAGGTGACTGCATTGATCTGCTGCTTCATGGTCAGCTCACTGACGAGGATGATGCCAAGGTTGCAAGCATGGTTTGTAGGCATGGGAGGGGACCTGAGTTCAGCTGGCCACTAGCTATGGTGCCAAATGAAGGTGTTTTTCCCAAAGATTAGGACTTCCGTCTTGTCAGAGTTGCGCTTGAGGCAGTTGATTTTCATCTAGTCAGTTTCAATGGTCATGGCATTGCGGAAGTTGGTTCAGGTGTTAGAGGGGTCTTCAGTAAGTGGGTGGATCAGTTGAGTATCGACAATGTAAGAGATGATGTTAAGTCTGTGGGATCTAGCAATGTCGGCTGGGGGTTCATGTAGGTCTTAAACAGAGTAGGGCTGAGGGTTGAACATTGGGGTATGCCACAAATGATGCTCTTGGGTGCAGAGATGAAAGGGGGTTGTCAGAACCTCTGAATGTGTCATGTCAGGAAGGCGGTGATCCATTTCAGGACATAATTTTGTATTCCGATGCTGTGGAGTCTGTTGAAGAAGGTGTGGTGGGAGACAGTGTCCAATGCAGCAACAATGGGTTTCTGGTATTTGTCAGAAATGGGGTCTCTAGTTGACAGAGGTAAACACCCTGTCTAAGCAGAAACCACAATTGTAGTCAGGATAAGTTACAGCATGCCCTAAAGTTTCCTGAGCTCACCCTCTGGTAGCTTCGCACAGAGCAGTAATGCTTAACTTAGGACTCAATGTGTAAAGTATTTGTTCAAAACTTAAAACAGTAAAACATTGAAAACACCACATAAATAGACACCACACCTCAGTAGAAAAATTAGGTTTAATTTTACAGAAAAAAGAAAACCAAAACAAAACAAAATCCAATAAGTAGAAGCAAAGACATGAATGTTTAAAGAATGAACTGAAATGTAGTGCTTAAAAGCACAAAGTGCCAACCAGGGCTATCTGGTCCCTCTAGGATGGGTTAAATCCAAAAGTTTAGGCCAATCGCAATGAAGCATGGGTTGGATACAGTCCCAGGTAAGTCCCCTTGAAGTTTTACCTGCTCAAGAATTGGAACAAGATTCCCATTCGCTGGGAAGAAGTTTCATGGGAGCAACAAGATCGTATCTGCTGGTGGTCCAAGGGCATGAATAGTCAACAGGGCATTGCAGTTGGGGGAGCTTGAGCTTCACGGCTGTGAGCCATGATGCTTGCTGTGTGAAGAGATGATGATGTGACCACAAATGCTGGATGTATGGATGAGCAATTAGGTTCCAAGGCAAATAGACCCTTTGGCTCTCATAAAGAGTCCTAGCGTTTGACTAGAAGTGCAGAAAAACAACTTTCAAGGGCCAGGGACTGGAGGGGCACATCTTTGGGGTCAGGAGCTCATTGAAGACTGGTCCAGGAGGTGTAGCAGGTGAGTTGGAAGCATTTTGTGTCCTTATCAGTTCAGAAAACAGGAGGCAAGCCAGAAAGCCCATTAAGTCACTTTGGCTCAGGGATTTAGAGAAGCAGGTCTAGTCCTTCTCACTCCAAGGGTGACTGACCTTGTATAAGCACAGCAGCTATTCTTGCTGGCAGACGTCCAGAAGTGAACTGAGATGGTGGTTTTAGAAGTCCAGTACCTATACCCGGCTGAAGTGTGGGAGAAGTCAAGAAAGGTCTTTGAAGTGCACAGAGACCCTCCCTGAATTTCTAGACTCAGTACAGAGGGATATGAAGGACTTTGTGTTTGTGGCAGGACAATGCCTATTCAGGTACAAGGGCCAGCCCCTCCCTTCCATCATGCCCAGGATGGTCTATCCATCTATGGATGCATATCAGTCACATCTGAGTTCTACTTTTATGTAGCTGTGTATTGGATACAGACAGCAGGCACCAAATGTCTAAAGTAAGAAAATGTCAACTTCCTAAAAGCAGCAATTTCAGAACTGCATTTTAATATCTGACTTCACCATAAGTTGTGACTTGAAATTGGGTCCACAGACACTAAACCTGATAGACATATCTCTTCCCGATTGTGAATTACATTTATAAGATGTAGTATGGCAATATCAATTTTGCCCCATGGGAGAGATAGGCCTTGCTGTATTGAAAAAGGTCTTTGGGAGTTTTTCACTACCAGAAAATCTATGAATTAAAATCACATGTCTTGCATTGCACCCTGACCTATGTGTTTTCCATGGTCTACCTTAGGGGTGGGTTATATGTATAAAAGTAGAAGGTTTGGGCCTGGCAAAAGGGTTAGTGTGCTAGGCCACAATGGCAATGTAAAACATCCACACACTAACTCTGAAATGGCAGGCCTGAGACATGGTTAAAGGGCTACTTAAATTGGTGGCAAAATCAGTGCTGCAGGCCCACATACACCATTTAATTTACATGTCCTGGGCACACGCAGTGCAGTTTACTAAGGACTTATAAGTAAATTAAATATGCCTATTGGGTTCAAGTAAATGTTACCATGATTTAAAGGAGAGAGCACAAGCACTTTAGCCCTGGTTTATTACTTGTAAAGTGCACAGAGTTGTGAAGCCATCAAAAAAAGTTCAGAAAAGTGGAGGAGGGAGGCAAACATTTAGGGGTAAGGCCGACCTAAGGCTCTCAGGTCTAACATGTGTCCCCCCAGCCAAAAATTAGACAGCTAGCCAACCCCTTTGAAGTTCTCTTTAGTACGGCAAAAAAAACTTGGAGAGACTATCAGCATTGGTGTGGTCTGGTCCTGGATGGTGTTCCAAAGTGAAGCCCTGTATGGAGTAGGTCCACCTTAACAGTTTGAGATTTTCACCCCTCATCTGCATGAGCCATCTGAGGGGCCTGTGCTCTATCTTAGCCAAGAAGTGATTCCCAATTAGGTATGGTCTCAACTTACAGTGCCCAGAGCACAGCAAAAGCTTTTCTTCCAATGGCACTCCACTTCTGTTCCCTTGGACGTAACCTCATACTAATGAAGGTCACTGTTTAGTCTAGGTCCTCTTAATTTAGCTGTGCTAAGACTTCCCCTATAGCAGGGTTATGCAAAGTCGATCCTGGAGAGCCGGGTCCATGTCAGATTTTTAGCAAATCCACATTTAGAAAAATTAAGATTTCTGAAACATCTTGTTTCTAAATGTGGATATGCTAAAAATCTGGCATGGACCTGGCTCTTCAGGACCGACTTCGCAGAACCCTACCCTATACCATGCTGTGAAGCATTAATTGCATGATGAATTTCTTGAGGAAATCAGGTGCATTGAGTGCATGTGCTGTACACATGATTTCCATGAGGGTGTCAAAAGCTTTCTGACAAGCCTCTGTCCGGAACACCAATCTGGGATGCATATTTAAAGTCAGCCCAGTTAAGGAGGCAACAATGATCCCATAACAAATCTTCTGTAATAGCCTGTGAGGCCTAGAAAGGCTCTCACTTCTGTTTGGGTTGTAGATGGTTGCCAGGCCATGAAGGTCTCAATCTTGCCCTGTAGGAACTGCACCTTTCCCCCACCTACCAGGTGCCCCAAGCTTACCACGGAACCCTGCTTAATCTGTCACTTACTGGCCTTGAATGTCGCCCTCCTTGTTGCAGGGCCTGAAGTACCTCCAAGTGGTTGTGCAGGTGTTCCTCCCAGCTGAAACTATAGACAGCAATGTCATCTAGGTAGGTGGCATAAAAGTACTCCTTACCAGCCAGGACCCTGTATTACAAACTTTGGAAGGTAGCAGGGGCATTTTCCAATCCAAAGGGCTTCACCAGAAATGAAATTGGAATTGGCCCTCTGGGGTCAAAAAAGCTGACTTCTCTTTAGCTCTCTCAGTCAGGGTGATCTGCCAGTACCCTGATGTCAAATCAAAGGTACTGAGGACTTTTTCAGTGCCCAGCCTGCAATGAGTTTATCAGCTTGAGGGATGGGGTGCATATCAGCCCTGGTGACTGAGTTGAGTCCTCAGTAGTACATGCAGAAACTTTGGTGCCGTTTGGGACAGCCTTTGGTACTAACACCACAGGGCCTGCCAGGGACTATTGGAGGGCTCAATCACTCCAAATGCCTCAATTTTGGAGTCTTTCTCTTTGGAGCTGGCTCTACCCCTGTCTGAAAACCTGTAAATGTTATTCTTTACAAATGAACTGTCTCTCATGTTAATATTTTGGGCGCACATACGTGTGAGACAGGGATGAGTGTGAACAGGGTGGAAAACTGTCTCAGTACCTGGTAACAGTCACCCACCTGTTGTGGGGCCAGGGGGAAGAGAGGTGGACCGCTCACCCATTGTGTTCCTATGCAGAAAGGAGTTCAGGAAGAGGTTCACTCTCCTCTTCTACTCCCCCTTCTGTCACAAGGATCATGCTCACTTTGGACATCTTGAAGTGAGGCTTGAGTCTGTTTCAAAGGAGCACCCTTAGGGGTTTTCTAGGGGTCTGGAGGTCAACCAGATAGGTGATCCCCCCCTTGCGCTCCTTGATTTTGTGTGGACCAGCCCAGTGGTCCTGGAGAGCTCTGTGCTTGACTGGATCCATGACCCACAATTTCTGGCCAAGTTCATACTCCACCAGAGCAGCCTTCTGGGCACACCAGATTTTCATGACCTCTTAGCTGGCCTCAAGGTTGCTTTTAGCCTTCTTCCAGAATTGGGGCATTTGGTTGCAAATGGCAAGTATATAGCTGACCACCTCTGTGGTGTGGGGCACTTTCCTCTATCCCTCAGTAACAAGGTTCAGAGGTTTCCTAATAGGATGTATATAGTGGCATTCAAAGGGACAAAACCATACTCCTTTCTGTCATCCCTACCTCTAGGCGAAAAGAAAATATAGCAAGAGGATGTCTCACTTTTGCTTCAAGGGATTAGGTAGAACCATAATCATGCCCTTCAAAGTCTTGTTGAATCTCTATTCAACTGCCATTGGTTTGAGGATAATAGGATGTGGTGAACTTGTAGGTTAAACCACACTCATTCCACATGGACTTCATGTACGCAGACATGTAGTTAGTGCTTCTGTCAGACACTACCTTCTTGGGGGACCCAACCCATGTAAAGATCTCCATTAGAGCTTTATGCACCATAGGTGCAGTCACTGACCTCAGAGGGATGGCCTGTTCCCTGAGGCTGTCTCAGAGTTCAAGTGTCCAATGACATTGATCTCCATTCTTTAAAAGGGGGTGCCATTGATGGGTCAGGGGTCCAGGGGAGCTTTCCTCTTTTTCCCACTGGCCTGGCAGGTAGGACAGGATCTACAGAAAGCATCCAAGGCTATCTCCATTCTGGGCCAATAAAAGTGGGAGACAAAGCTGGTGAGTCTTGTCTGAAAAATGTAATGCAATGGGTATGTCATGAGCAGACCCAGTAGGAAGGTTCTTTAACACTAGGGAACGACCAGCACACATGCTGCCCCAGTACCAGGAGCCTTAGGCTTGCTATAGAGGAGATCATTCTCCCAGTTGATTAGGTAATCCCTTTAGGCTTCATCTGCTGCATGGTTTGAGTCCTTTCGCCTTAAGCCCTCAGGTGTGGGGCACTCCTTCTGCACTTGGCAGAATTCCTCCCTGGTGGGCCCAGCCTCAACTTGCCAGTTATCAAGCTCAGAGGACAAACCCCCTCAGTGCTTTAAGACACTTACGGGTGAATAGCTGAACTTAATAAACATTGATATGATTTGATTTGATGAAGGTCACCTAGGGTGGCAATGACCTCCCTGGTTGGCTTAGGGCCTCCTCCCCGTCAACTTCCAATATGGGAATAAGAGGGGCAGGTTTCCCATATCCCTACCCTTCTCCTTGGCAGCCTTTCAAGGCCATTGTTCCAGGCTCCAGACACCCTTGTCTCCTTTCCTAGGAAGCCATGGACAGTATGGTCATATGGACCCACTTAGGCAATCCGATCATCTCCAAGTTAGATCTGAGCTCTACCTCCCTCCAGGCAATGTGCTCTAGGTCATTGCCTAACAGAGACTCAAAAGGCAGGACTCACTGCAACTTTCAGAAAGGGAATGAGAGCCATTGGTAGATGGCTCTCCTGATTGTCGTGAGAAGACTTGGTGGAATGTGTTTGGCAAGACCTGCTCTACAGACACCAGCTGACACTTGATACTTGACATGCTGGCTCCTGTGTCGCCACACTTTACCCATTAATGGTGACCCACTGCCCATCATTTGAAGTATTTGCAGGCATGTGGGCTTTGGCCACCAGTTCCTTATCTCCCAGGGAAATTATGGAGTCTTCTGTCTGTCCCCCAAATCTAACTGGGACCACCTCCTCCCCGAGCGCTACACTTGCTAACGCAGGTGTCTGCCCACTGGTGGGGGGATGTGCACTCTTGGACATTTGGAGTCAATAACTTGGTTCTAATACGCCAGCTATCTGGTTTTTGGTTGATGAGCATGCTAAAATAGGAGAGTGAGAGGAAGGCTGGGCATTGCATGCTGTGCAATTCTTTTCATTTTATTTTACCTTTCACTTTTCACTTTATATCCTGCTGTGTATTAGCCCACGATTGTGAAGCACTTTGATGCTGCCACCCGTACTTTGTCAGAAACCCTGATCCTTTTGGACCAGAACACAAACACTATACCTCAGAGGTTTTAATAGCCCTGAAAAAAGTGACATATCCATATCGGTTAGGCAATAAAATTTACTAGCGCCTGCTGGCAGATGTTTCTTCTAAACAATAGGTCATTTCCGAAGCACAGTTAGGACCTGTTTATGCTACTGGATGATCTTAAGCCTATTGCCTTGTTTTGTACTGACATGTGGATGAATGAAGATAGATGGCCAGATGTCACTGAAGCCCCCCCCACCAGGCTATGCAATCGTTAGAAATGATCAGGTTGGCAAAAAAGGAGGAAGGGTAGAAATCATCTTTAAAGATAATCTGGAATGTAGATCCTATTCACTGGATATTCCAGGCTGTGAAAACCTATTATTCTCATTAAATCTCTCCCATACACATACATTTACAGGCTTTCTTCTATACCATCCACCAGGGCCTGCTACAGAGTTTCTGCAGATTATTCCAGAGATTATCGATCTTTATAGCCTCCAGTCAGCCAATTTCATGCTGTTGGAGGATGTAAAGATACATCTGGATGAGAAGTTGTGAACACAGGCTTGAAATCTTATGCAAGACTTGTCGGCGATTCAGTTCACCCACCCATGCTTCCTACATGTGAAGGGTCATCTATTATACACTATTTTCAATAATTTGTTCAATGTAACGGTTAAGACTCCACAACCTGTTTTATGGTCAGATCATTTTTTTATAGAATTCTCGATTACCAATCCAGAGATTTTCTATCCTACTGTCCCCCTCATAAAAATGTCCTTAAATTGGTCTAAACTGGACCTGCCTAGCTTTAAAAATGCCCTAAATGATTCAGTTTCATACCTGACTGGGGATGTTGTTGGTGCTCACCTGATCGTTGAGAATTGGATTGGGGCTACTTTGGAGGCACTCATTCCTAGAAAGGTCAGGAAGGCCTCCAAGAAAAGGGCCAGTGCTAAATGCTTCCCCCCAGAAATTAGGGAGATGAAAATGACTTGAAAGAAAATGGAGACTTCGATACGATGAAGACAGGAAGTTTGAATATACAAAGGCTCTGAAAATGTACAAGCATGCAATTTGTAAGGCAAGAATGGATGACTTTGTGGAAAGGATTAAGATGTCCATGGAACCCTCTATGAAGATTTATGCAACTGTGAACTCTTTTCTGAAGCCTAAAGCTTCAGGAGCATGTCCCCTCCTACTAAGGAGAGATGCTAGCAGTTCACCAATTTCTTTCTCAGGAAAGTTATTCTTATTTACAACTCCATGGTAGGAGACTCAGGTTCACCTTCTAGTATCAAAGAGCCCAGACCAGCTAATAAGCCTTTTACATTTTCCCCAGTGAACAATGACACTATCAGGGCAGCAGCGAAAACTGTTAAGTCTATTGCCCCTCTGGACCCTGCTCCCATAGATGTACTTTTGAAGGGGGGATGATATTGTCATTGCTGCATTGACAACCATCTTCAACACCCAGTCCATGGAAACATGCTGTTATTAGCCTGCTGCAGAAGAAGTCCACTTTCGCCTCAAATCTGATTTAGAACTATAGACCAATATCATTGCTCCCGGGCATCAGTAAGATCATAGAAAAAGTGGTAAATGGCTTCTTAGTCGAGTTCCTAGAGATGTATAACCTCCTGCATCAGACACAAGCGAGCTTTCAGGCTGGTAACAGCATTGAGATAGCCCTTTTATCAGCTTTGGAGGATCTCAATAAACTTTAAACCAGGGAGGAACAGCTGCGCTCTTGCTTTTGGATCTGAGCGTAGCTTTTGACACCTTCTCCCAAGTTATCCATCGACATAGACTGGAGGCAATAAGTTCTGCTGAAATGACACTAAGGTGGCTGACCTCATGTTTGGACAACAGACGTTTCCAGGTTAGGGAAGGGATCTGTCTGTCAGAGGTACAACCGCTTATTGTGGAGTGCCTCAGGGTTTTCCCATGAGCCCCTTTCTCTTTAATTCTTATGTGCACCCCTTAGCAGATATTATTTGTTCATCAGGTCTTACCATATTGTTGTATGCTGACAACACCCAAATTGTTGTCTCCCTATCACCCAACACCGGTATATCATCAAAGACTTTGTCCATCTGCTGGGAATGTTAAAAACTAGATGACAGACAGCTGCCTTAACTTAAAGGGTGTAAAAATGAAGTCATGGTGGTAGGTAATAATCCCTTATTGTGGGACACATTCACCGGCCAACATGTCTGGGCAACAGCCCAGTCCACAAATCGCAAGAAAAGAGCTAATGGGCAAGGACTTCACCATGGCCGCCTAGACAAAGAGAGTCACTGGGGCTTGTTTTGGTCTCCTGAAAGCCCTTAGAAAGATGATTAAACGGCTCCCAATGGAAACACGGAGAGTAGTTGTTCAAGGTCTTATACTTTTAGACTAAGGCAACTCTCTCTACTTAGGCAGCCCTGCTTATGTGACTCGGAAGCTGCAAGTTGTTCAAAATGCTGCAGCCTGCATAGAGATGGGTCTGCCAAAAACACAGCCTGCACGTTTCTCCCTGGCTAGACATCATTGGCTGCCAGTGAGTAAATGAACTGAATTTAAAGCTCTATATATTGCTCACAAGGTAAAACATGCATAGGGTCCACACATCCTAAGCCATCATGTCAAACTATGCAATTGTGCAAGAGAACTTAGATCTAGCAATTCTACTCTCTTAGTCATTTCCAGAACAAAAAGCGCGAGAGAATGAGGCAGTTCCTTTGGCTATGTGGTGTCCAAGCTTTGGAACCCTCTGCTTAGTCACCACAGATCGAAAAGCAACCTGCTAAGTTTCAGAAAGCAATGTTTCCTCTTTTCATGATTTCTGGAAGCACTGGGGAGTCCATTTTCGGTAAGCTATGTGCTCTTCTAGATTATGCAACATAACATAACCCTTGGATGGCCCATACTTGTAACACTCAGTACACTCAGTACATTGTGGTACAAACCTCTTTGTCTTGTCATCTCAGAATCCCTTCTTCTTAGGATCAGACTGGGACTGATTACCACTACTCTTTTGGGAGTTATTTTGGGACATTTAGAGAACTCTTTCATTTTAAGTTTTTCTCAGTCCTCTTTCTTCTGTTTGTGAACCCTGCCCACCTTTGTGGGAGTTCCCCCAGATACTTTTTCGGACACTAGCCCAGAGGTCTGCTTCCTCCACAGGCTTCCTGGGGTCAGTGAACTTACTGTTCACTAAGTGGTGACACAAATCAGAAAAAGAGATACTGAGCACGTGCTTTCTTATGATTAAATTGTACAACCCAATATAATTACTAACATTGCTGCCCCTCACTTAGCCATTTAGTGCCTTCCTGATGTAGGAGCGGCTGAGGAACTTATTGTTAACCGTGAATCTACGGTAGGACTTTTTGTGAATCAACCCAAATTTGGCAATTAAAATGGCTTTCATAGGGATATAATCAGTCTGGTACTCAACCTCTTGCATGAGAAGTGTGCCCCTTCTAAGTGCTGGCATGTGTTTTCACAGATCACCCCCGTGCTCCTCAGGAACCTTGTGAACCGGCAGTGCAACTTCATAAGCAGAATACCATTTATCAATGCTACCTCCCACCACAATACTGGGAACCACATCCTTGGGTATACAAACCTTCTAGTCTCCATCAGGTACCACATGTATGCTGCCACAATCACTACTAGAATCTGTGATGCATGGCCTTAATATTCAGCTTTTTCAGGCTCAGTCCTTGAGACAGACAGAGTTTTTTCTCTGCTAAAGCCCTTTCAGTATTTCTCCTCAGCCTCTATTTTTAGGGTCGAGCACACAAGCGCTCTGTTCCTGTTGTAATCTCTCTTTGGGCTTTTAACAACGCCCATGCCATGTCTGTCACTTTCATTGGTTTATAGGCTTGCCTTTTAAAGTCCACTTGATTTCATTAGTGAAAGGCATGCATATGTCATGCCTTTTCTGGTGTTTAACCCTCCTCAAGCACACTGGCCAACTACTGAAAACAGACGAGGCGCCTTGTTTTCAGCCTGGTTTCTGTACTACTCTATCTTTTTATTTTCCACGCAGTGCAATTGTGCTGGGGTTTTTGGTTTTCAATTTCAGCATGATCGCTTTGGGTTTTACATAGCGCGATCACGCTTGTTTCATTTCTTTCAATTTATGCGACAAGAAAGTCCGGTTAGGAGTTTACAGTGCTAATAGCTCTAAGTCGAGAAAAGGCCTGTTAATTTGGCCTTCCGCAGCTTGAAATCTCTCTCCTCCCTACTCTACCTCAGCTCCTCTGGGAATAGGACATGAGATGATACATTGCTTCTTGCTCACACAGGGAGCTCAAATTCAGGGATCATGCCAGTGTTGCTCCTTGCCATGTACCTTTGCGATCGTGACCACCAATGACGACGGCAAGTACTGCAACCTACTAAACAAGGGAAGAAAGGGCACAGTGACATACCCATCCACATCACAAGCCATACACACCTGAGCAAGAAGTACTTACCCGACACAAGCCCAAGACAACCTGTCCAAAGTACCCACATGTGCACAACACCCCCCCCACAATGAAACGAGGAACCACAGATCCAGAGTGTGCCAACACCAACACTGGGCACACAAACTTTATTGAAGCTCCAGGAGCAACAGATTGTCCACATTAGGCCATTAGCCAGTCCATATCAAAAAGGCTTATGGGCCCAAATAGCCCGAACTTGATTCCCACATGTGCACATGGTACTCCACCATAAAGGGGCATCAATGGGGCAGCCAGGCACTTTAGGGAACAGGGGCTGGGGTGGCGGTGGTGGGAACTTAGGTCTGGGAGGGGGGGCTTGGGCTTACGTTTGGGAGGTGGAGGGGGTTTTGGTTTAGCCTTGGAAGGTGGGGTGCGAGCTTGGACCGGGGGTGGCAGATGGTCTAGGGCCAGAACAGGGCCTCTTGCTCACTGGGGAAGGTGCACAGGAATGGGAAGGGCAGACAGGGGTAGACTTAGACGTAGAAAGAGTGGCAAGGAGGTCTGCACGTTTAGGGATGAGACGGGGTGGGCCAGTGGGTTCAAAAAGGTCTTCACAGGATAGGAAAAGTTTCTTAGGGGCAGTTGGGGTGGGCCTGGAGGAAGGTGTGCGAGTGAAGGTAGAGGGAGTAATTGCAACAGGTGTAGGTGTGCGTGACATGGATGCAGATGCCTGTACAGTATGCTGAGGTGTGGTGGATGTGTGTTGTGCGGGTGTCTGGGAACGTCTGAGTGTAATGGGAGGAAGGGGGGTGGACACAGTGGGACAAGACAGGCTGCCAGTGTAAATGGATGTTGTCTGGGTGTCTGCAAGTTTGGTGAGTGTGCTGCAAGTGTTACTCAAAGTCGGTGTGGTGAGTGCAGGTGTGGTGTCTGGGGTGCATGACAGGATGTTTGATGTTGTGGTGACTGCAAGAATGGGGTCAGAAACAGTGAATGAGGGTGCAGTGCCTATGAGTGTGCATGTAGAGGTGACAGACAGGGAGGCGGAAGAGATAGACACAGTGGGGGAAGTGGATGTTGTTGTGTGTGCCTTTGTATATTGGTTGTGTGTAGGCCTGTGGTGGGAAGTGTGGTGCTTGTGTTTCTCTGTGTGCTTCTTGTATGTTGAGGTGTGTGCATAGCTGTCTGAACGTGTGCTTGTGATGGGTGAAGGGAGTGGGTTGCTGGAACTGGTAGAGGTGGTTAGAGGGGGGACAGAAACACCATGGACACTGGCTGCCGTCAAAGAGGAGGCCAGAGCCTGAAAAGATCTCTGTAGGCCAGACATGGCACTGTGAATGCCTTCTACATCTGGGATGCTAGCCCCTGGATGGCATTCACAATGGTTGTCTGCCCTACAGAGATGGTTCTCAGGAAGGTCAAAAGCCTCCTCCATGAGGGCAGCAGGGCTGACTGGGGCAGGGGATGAGGTGCTGAGGCGAATTAGACGCCCACCCTTCTGGGTGAACGGGCACGGGCAACTGGGTGGGGTGCAACTGGGAGGGCGGTGATGGTATAGGGGCTGGCGGAAGATGTCAAAGTTTAAGTGGGCCCACTATGGTCCGCCACCACTAGTGAACTCCCATTGGAGGAGGTATCAGAGTCACTACCTCCATTGGTAGTTTCCTCCCCATAGTACTCCCCTCGCCCTCCAACCCACTGGTCCACTTGGTGTCGGTAGACTCTGCCTCCTTGGAACCATGGGCCACTGCATCCACACTCACCAGTGCCACTGCTCGCTCCCCAGATGATGCTGTAGTGCACAGTCAACACAAGAGTAAAGGGTTGTGGAGACAAAACATGACAGAGAATATTAACATCTGAATGGATGTACATATCTGGTTCACCCATACTCTCACACATCCAATACACCAACATGCAGCACCTACAGCTATAGTCATGGATATGCCCCTGACTAGTGGCCACAACCCTACTATACCACCATCTCCAACATCACAGAAGGACCTGAAGAACTGCAGACTTGCCCCTTATCATCTAACTGCCCATGGGGGCCATAATGCTAAATGACATCAGTCAAAGTCCCTGCCGCTAGACAGCATACATACTACAGCACCCTCAGACATCCATCAAGGAGGCATTATATGGTCTTGGTACTCAGCCCCTGCTGTGCAGCCTTCAAGCACCCATCCAGGTCTGGATATGCCACCACCAGAATGCAGCGCATTAGGGGGGTCACGGCCCAACGGGCACCCCTTCCTCGGTGGCAGGACTTCCCCAACTGGGCCTCGCAGGTCTTCCTCCCCAGCGCCACAGGTCCTCCCACCGATTCCTGCAGTGGGTGCTCTCCCGGTTGTAGACCCCTAGGGTCCGCACCTTCCTGGCGATGGCCTGCCAGAGTCCCCTCTTCTGATGGGGGCTGACCTGTAGGGGACACACAGAAAATAGACACTGAGGTCAGGAAAAGCACATTCGATACCGCTGACCATACGCCCCATATGGGACAGACACTTAAAACAGCATTCCAGCACCTCACTCACGCTGAATGTCATGCAATAAACGGCTGCACAGTTACAAATCGTGCACACATGCATACAGCCATCCACTAACATCACACAAATCCATGCACCCCAAGCGCCAACTCACCTGCACCTCTGGTCGACCATATAACTTGGCATACAGGAGAAGGACCAGCTAGTCGTGGTGAAGACCGGGGCCCTTTCCCCTGTGACTCGTGCCATTTACAGGACCAGAGACAGGACACAGCATCACACTCAGGTAAGTACTTGCATGCATGGAATCCGGGAGTCAAGTGAACCTGGGGTGAGGAAATGGCATAGGCTCCGCGGCGGTGTGCACGTCACTGCCGGCGGCGATCATGATAGGCCCATATTCCCCATTGACAACCATGTTAACCAAAGAATGGGCAATGAAAAGAAGTGGCAGTGGGTTAAATAAGAACAATGCACCTACCCCCTATCACCTGATAAGTCAAAGAAACATGTGCCTACTGCCAGAGTGCTATCTCAAATGGGACCATAGATAATAAATACTTCAGTGGTGCACCACTTATTATATTTATAAAATAGAGTACAGTTGTTAAATGTCGTCACATTGAAGTCTTCACTTTATTCTGTTATTCTTTATCCACAATCAAAGGAAACATCTGCCAATGCGTTTCGTCCTCATAAACTACATAGGACTTCTTCAGGGCTTATTTTGTTTATTTAATTCATATACATTGAAATCATGCTTGTTCGAGTCACCCACATAGGCACCCGGTTGACTGCAAAGGGCATGCTTCCTTATATATTTAGAACTTTGCACCTTTCATCGATGCAGTGGGAACGGTCATTCATTCGAACAAGGGGACAGAGAATGGATCATTGGTGCGTGTGTCTGACACTTTTTCTGTATATAGCTGACAGCCAGGCTGTCTGCAGCTGAGGGTAGTTAGTTACAGTCATGTTTTACCCACTTTTGCAGGTGATTCTGGCTACCCCAACATGCATTGGCTCCTGACACCAGTGAGGAATCCGAGAACAGATTCTGAGAGGAATTACAATGAGGCCCATGGACGTACTAGGAGAGTAATTGAGAGCACTACAAGTCTCCTGAAGCCTACATTCCATTGCCTCCATATCTCTGGGAGTTCCCTGTGCTATGGCCCTGAGAAGATGTGTAGAATAGTGGTGGCCTGCTGCATGCTGCACAATGTGGCCGTGAGGAAATCTATCCCCTTCTGGGAGGAGGAGGGTGCTGTACATCCAGACCAGCTTCCTCTCAGAGGGGATGAAAGTGATGTTGATGATGAAGAAGGGGAAGATGTACACTCCAGGAACCAACTGATCCAACTATACTTCCAGTGACTAAGAGGTTCTGTTTGCTGATGATGTTGTCTGTATTGCATACTGTCAGTCTGACTTATTCTCTATGGGGGTGTGGGGTCTGTAGCTATTTACACTGTAACATGATTTTCAAGTGCCATGTGACATCATAAACAACTTGTTAGAAATTTCTGTTTACTCCACACCATGTTGTGCGTGGGGTGCCATTCCTACAATAAAAGGTCTGAATATTGAATTTAACTGGCAAATGCACTCTCACTTCGATTTGATTCAACATAATGTCAGGGGACATTGACATTGGTGTACATGTGTTTTAATAGGTGTCAGGGATGCATTGGTGCTCTTTACAGTGATGAGGGTGGGCTGATGGTTGATGTCCATACTGGCTACATGGTCTCAGTGATTGGTGGCAGTGGTTATATGTCCATCTGTATTTCACTAGTTGTTGAGTTGCTATTGGCCGGTGAGGATGGTGGTTCAGTGGCACACTTGAGAGATAGTTTGTGTCAGAGTCACTTCTTTGACAGTGCCTTAGTCTTGACAGGTGTACCAGTGCCATATCTGGGTCTGAGGGACCATTTGAGTGCCTGGTGTTGGGCTGAACAGGTAGGGGTGCTGGTCTCCTGTGTGTCCTTAGACAGTGGCACCAGTCCAGTTGCTGCGGCTGATGTTGATGGCTGGCCTGTATCGTGGTTTGTGGTAGGGACTTCCTGGTTTGTGGGGATCTCAGGCTGGGTTGGTACATGGTGCAGCAGCGCCCCTGCAATAGTGGGCATGGTGGCATTGAGCTGTATCCACTGCTACATGGCCTCTTGGTGGTGTGCTATCTGCAGCCTTTGATTCTGCTCCAGGGTGGCCACGATCTGGCCCATCCTGTCCTGGGTATGGTGGTATGCTCCCAGGACCTCAGAGATCACCTCCTGGGCTGCAGCATCCATCCTTTGGCCTCCCCCCTGGGCCACTGATGCCCTCCCACTGGCCCTAGCCCCTGTGCCTGTGTCCCCTGCACAGGTCTGGGGGTACCACATGTACTGGGGCCATCATCATCCTGCCTGTTGGTAGGTGGAGACTGTGGCCTCTGTACTTGTGTTCCACCAGTCTGTGGCCTAAATACACTGGTGTGGGGTCTTTTGCCATGTGCTGATGTTGGTGGCTAGGTGGTAGGGGTGCCAGTAGTGTTCTGGGTGGGTCTGCTGAATGTTGACAGTTCAGGACTGTGTGATGGGCCAGGGTATTCCTCACTGTCTAGAGTTCCCTCGCCAGTGTCCTGAGTGGTGCCTCTGTCTCCATGTGGGGCGCTGGCACTCCTTGGTCTTTCCGTCAGGGTGGCATGGGTGGTGGTGCCTGTGGGGGGGAATGGACATGTATGTTACATTTACAAAATTGGATGGGGTGCACAGGGCAGGCCTATTTTGTGCAGGATTTCCACTGTTGGGCCATGCAGTGTCCTTTTGTGAGATTACAATTGCGTTTAGCATGGGATGTGGAGGTGCATTGTGGGTGGTGCGTTGGGATACCTTGCAGAGGTGGGTGGCTGTGCAAAGGGAGAGAGATGTGGGCCTGTTGGTGGGTTTCAGGGCATGCAAGGTGACTGGATGCAGTGATTGGGGCCAGGGTGTGGTGTGTTCCTGGTGGTAGTTGGAGGGGTGAGCTGGCGCATGCATTACAGGTGTGGTGGATATGGGGTAATTGTAGATGACTTACTCGAGTCCATTCCTCCAGTAAGTCCAGTGAGGCCCTCAGGGTGCATGATGGCCAGTACCTTTTCCTCCCAGTTGGTGTAGTCAGTGGGTGTTGGTGGGGGTCCTCCCCCAGTCTTCTTGACTGCAATGTTGTGCTTGGATGCCATTGACCTCACCTTCCCACACAGGTCGTTCCATCTCTTGTGGCTGTCGTCCCTTGTGCGTGGATGGTTTACCACTGCTTTGACCTTTTTCACCATTGTCTGCCATAACTCCATCTTCCTGGCGATGGATGTGTGCTGGACCTGTGCCCCGAATATTTGTGGCTCGACGTTGGGTATCTCTTCCACCATTGTTCTTAACTCCCTTTTTGTGAAGCATGGGTGCTTAGGGGGTGCCATGGTGTGTATTTTTGGTGGTGTGGTATGTGGATATTGGTGAGGGTGCTGTTGTGTGGTTGGATATGTGAGTTGTGTGCTGTTGCATTCAGTGCCTGCTTGTAGTGTTGTCAGTTTGGCTTCTCCTATTAGCGATACAAAGGATTGTGGTGTGTGTATGTGAGTGTTTTATAGTGTTGTGTGTCGGGTGTGTGGGTTTCAAACTTGCCAATGTGTGCATTTCTTGCTGTTAGGTCTCATTGCTGGCCGTGGCAGTCTGTACCGCCAATGGTCGTTCGGCATCCACTAACTGCCACGGAGATTTGTGCATCATTATTTGGAGGGTGGGGGATTTGTGTGCTCGGTGTTGCCGGATGGGATGTAGAGCCTTTCTGCCGACAAGGCACTGGCGGTGGATGGTGGTAACAAAAATTTTGGCGTATTCTGTTTTTGGCATCTTTATATGGTGGGTTTCTGTTCACCGCCAATGGTGGTATTCTGTTCACCATCACCACGGCGGGTGGCGGTGTTTACTGCCATGTTCATAATGACCCCCATAATTTTGTGGAAAACGTTAAAAAGTCAATGTATGGCACTGCACAAACACAAGTCCTGTCCTCACCGCTGATTACCAACATTAGAAATTGGTTGGGAGAGGTATTCACCCTGTCAAAGCAAGAACCAAAATCCTAGTCAGATTAACCCCTTCGCTGCCAGGCCTTTTCCCCCTCCTGTGCCGAGCCTTTTTTTGGCTATTTGGAGCAGTTCGCGCTTAGGCCCTCATAACTTTTTGTTCACATAAGCTACCCATGCCAAATTTGCGTCCTTTTTTTCCAACATCCTAGGGATTCTAGAGGTACCCAGACTTTGTGGGTTCCCCAGAAGGAGGCCAAGAAATTAGCCAAAAAACAGTGAAAATTTCATTTTTTTTAAAAAATTTGGAAAAATGGGCTGCAGAAGAAGGCTTGTGGTTTTTTCCCTGAAAAGGGCATCAACAAAGGGTTTGCGGTGATAAAATCACCAGCTTCCCAGCTTTCAGGAACAGGCAGACTTGAATCAGAAAACCCAATTTTTCAACCCAATTTTGGCATTTTACTGGGACATACCCCATTTTTACGATTTTTTGTGCTTTCAGCCTCCTTCCAGTCAGTGACAGAAATGGGCATGAAACCAACGCTGGATCCCATAAACCGCAACATTTCTGAAAAGTAGACAAAATTCTGAATTCAGCAAGGGGTAATTTGTGTAGATCCTACAAGGGTTTCCTACAGAAAATAGCAACTGAAAAAGAAAAATATTGAAATTGAGGTGAAAAAAACATCAATTTTTCTCTAAGTTTTACTCTGTAACTTTTTCCTGCAATGTCAGATTTTCGAAAGCAATATACCGTTACGTCTGCTGGACTCTTCTGGTTGCGGGGATATATAGGGCTTGTAGGTTCATCAAGAACTCTAGGTACCCAGAGCCAATAAATGACCTGCACCCTGCAGTGGGTTTTCATTCTATGCCGGGTATACAGCAATTCATTTGCTGAAATATAAAGAGTAAAAAATAGCTATCAAGAAAACCTTTGTATTTCCAAAATGGGCACAAGATAAGGTGTTGAGAAGCAGTGGTTATTTGCACATCTCTGAATTCCGGGCTGCCCATACTAGCATGTGAATTACCGGGCATTTCTCAAATAGACGTCTTTTTTACACACTGTCTTACATTTGGAAGGGAAAAATGTAGAGAAAGACAAGGGGCGATAACACTTGTTTTGCTATTCTATGTTCCCCCAAGTCTCCCGATAAAAATGATACCTCACTTGTGTGGGTAGGCCTAGCGCCCGCGACAGGAAACGCACCAAAGCGCAACGTGGACACATCACAGAAAACAGACCTGTTTTTAGCAAAGTGCCTACCTGTAGATTTTGGCCTCTAGCTCAGCCGCCACCTAGGGAAACCTACCAAACCTGTGCATTTCTGAAAACTAGAGACCTAGGGGAATCCAAGATGGGGTGATTTGTGTGGCTCGGACCAGGTTCTGTTACCCAGAATCCTTTGCAAAGCTCAAAAATTGGCTAAAAAAACACATGTTCCTCACATTTCTGTGGCAGAAAGTTCTGGAATCTGAGAGGAGCCACAAATTTCCTTCCACCCAGCGTTCCCCCACGTCTCCCGATAAAAATGATACCTCACTTGTGTGGGTAGGCCTAGCGCCCGCGACAGGAAACACCCCAAAGCGCAATGTGGACACATCACAGAAAACAGACCTGTTTTTAGCAAAGTGCCTACCTGTAATTTTGGCCTCTAGCTCAGCCGCCACCTAGGGAAACCTACCAAACCTGTGCATTTCTGAAAACTAGAGACCTAGGGGAATCCAAGATGGGGTGATTTGTGTGGCTCGGACCAGGTTCTGTTACCCAGAATCCTTTGCAAAGCTCAAAAATTGGCTAAAAAAACACATGTTCCTCACATTTCTGTGGCAGAAAGTGCTGGAATCTGAGAGGAGCCACAAATGTCCTTCCACCCAGCGTTCCCCCACGTCTCCCGATAAAAATGATACCTCACATGTGTGGGTAGGCCTAGCGCCCGCGACAGGAAACGCCCCAAAGCGCAACGTGGACACATCACAGAAAACAGACCTGTTTTTAGCAAAGTGCCTACCTGTAGATTTTGGCCTGTAGCTCAGCCGCCACCTAGGGAAACCTACCAAACCTGTGCATTTCTGAAAACTAGAGACCTAGGGGAATCCAAGATGGGGTGATTTGTGTGGCTCGGACCAGGTTCTGTTACCCAGAATCCTTTGCAAAGCTCAAAAATTGGCTAAAAAAACACATGTTCCTCACATTTCTGTGGCAGAAAGTTCTGGAATCTGAGAGGAGCCACAAATTTCCTTCCACCCAGCGTTCCCCCACGTCTCCCGATAAAAATGATACCTCACTTGTGTGGGTAGGCCTAGCGCCCGCGACAGGAAACGCCCCAAAGCGCAACGTGGACACATCACAGAAAACAGACCTGTTTTTAGCAAAGTGCCTACCTGTAGATTTTGGCCTGTAGCTCAGCCGCCACCTAGGGAAACCTACCAAACCTGTGCATTTCTGAAAACTAGAGACCTAGGGGAATCCAAGGAGGGGTGACTGGCGGGGCTCGGACCAGGTTCTGTTACCCAGAATCCTTTGCAAACCTCATATTTTGGCTAAAAAAACGCATTTTCCTCACATTTGAGTGACAGAAAGTTCTGGAATCTGAGAGGAGCCACAAATTTCCTTCCACCCAGCGTTCCCCCAAGTCTCCCGATAAAAATGATACCTCACTTGAGTGGGTAGGCCTAGCGCCCGCGACAGGAAACGCCCCAAAGCGCAACGTGGACACCACCAAAATTTTGGAAGAAAACAGAGGTGTTTTTTGCGAAGTGACTACCTGCAGATTTTGGCCTCTAGCTCAGCCAGCACCTAGGGAAACCTACCAAACCTGTACATTTCTGAAAACTAGAGACCTAGGGGAATCCAAGGAGGGGTGACTGGCGGGGCTCGGACCAGGTTCTGTTACCCAGAATCCTTAGCAAAGCTCAAAAATTGGCTAAAAAAACACATGTTCCTCACATTTCTGTGGCAGAAAGTTCTGGAATCTGAGAGGAGCCACAAATTTCCTTCCACCCAGCGTTCCCCCACGTCTCCCGATAAAAATGATACCTCACTTGTGTGGGTAGGCCTAGCGCCCGCGACAGGAAACGCCCCAAAGCGCAACGTGGACACATCACAGAAAACAGACCTGTTTTTAGCAAAGTGCCTACCTGTAGATTTTGGCCTCTAGCTCAGCCGCCACCTAGGGAAACCTACCAAACCTGTGCATTTCTGAAAACTAGAGACCTAGGGGAATCCAAGGAGGGGTGACTGGCGGGGCTCGGACCAGGTTCTGTTACCCAGAATCCTTTGCAAAGCTCAAAAATTGGCTAAAAAAACACATGTTCCTCACATTTCTGTGGCAGAAAGTTCTGGAATCTGAGAGGAGCCACAAATTTCCTTCCACCCAGCGTTCCCCCACGTCTCCCGATAAAAATGATACCTCACTTGTGTGGGTAGGCCTAGCGCCCGCGACAGGAAACGCCCCAAAGCGCAACGTGGACACATCACAGAAAACAGACCTGTTTTTAGCAAAGTGCCTACCTGTAGATTTTGGCCTCTAGCTCAGCCGCCACCTAGGGAAACCTACCAAACCTGTGCATTTCTGAAAACTAGAGACCTAGGGGAATACAAGGAGGGGTGACTGGCGGGGCTCGGACCAGGTTCTGTTACCCAGAATCCTTTGCAAAGCTCAAAAATTGGCTAAAAAAACACATGTTCCTCATATTTCTGTGGCAGAAAGTTCTGGAATCTGGGAGGAGCCACAAATTTCCTTCCACCCAGCGTTCCCCCAAGTCTCCCGATAAAAATGATACCTCACTTGCGTGGGTAGGCCTAGCGCCCGCGACAGGAAACGCCCCAAAGCGCAACGTGGACACCACCAAAATTTTGGAAGAAAACAGACCTGTTTTTAGCGAAGTGCCTACCTGTAGATTTTGGCCTGTAGCTCAGCCGCCACCTAGGGAAACCTACCAAACCTGTGCATTTCTGAAAACTAGAGACCTAGGGGAATCCAAGGAGGGGTGACTGGCGGGGCTCGGACCAGGTTCTGTTACCCAGAATCCTTTGCAAAGCTCAAAAATTGGCTAAAAAAACACATGTTCCTCACATTTCTGTGGCAGAAAGTTCTGGAATCTGAGAGGAGCCACAAATTTCCTTCCACCCAGCGTTCCCCCACGTCTCCCGATAAAAATGATACCTCACTTGTGTGGGTAGGCCTAGCGCCCGCGACAGGAAACGCCCCAAAGCGCAAAGTGGACACATCACAGAAAACAGACCTGTTTTTAGCAAAGTGCCTACCTGTAGATTTTGGCCTGTAGCTCAGCCGCCACCTAGGGAAACCTACCAAACCTGTGCATTTCTGAAAACTAGAGACCTAGGGGAATCCAAGGAGGGGTGACTGGCGGGGCTCGGACCAGGTTCTGTTACCCAGAATCCTTTGCAAAGCTCAAAAATTGGCTAAAAAAACACATGTTCCTCACATTTCTGTGGCAGAAAGTTCTGGAATCTGGGAGGAGCCACAAATTTCCTTCCACCCAGCGTTCCCCCAAGTCTCCCGATAAAAATGATACCTCACTTGCGTGGGTAGGCCTAGCGCCCGCGACAGGAAACGCCCCAAAGCGCAACGTGGACACCACCAAAATTTTGGAAGAAAACAGACCTGTTTTTAGCGAAGTGCCTACCTGTAGATTTTGGCCTGTAGCTCAGCCGCCACCTAGGGAAACCTACCAAACCTGTGCATTTCTGAAAACTAGAGACCTAGGGGAATCCAAGGAGGGGTGACTGGCGGGGCTCGGACCAGGTTCTGTTACCCAGAATCCTTTGCAAAGCTCAAAAATTGGCTAAAAAAACACATGTTCCTCACATTTCTGTGGCAGAAAGTTCTGGAATCTGAGAGGAGCCACAAATTTCCTTCCACCCAGCGTTCCCCCACGTCTCCCGATAAAAATGATACCTCACTTGTGTGGGTAGGCCTAGCGCCCGCGACAGGAAACGCCCCAAAGCGCAACGTGGACACATCACAGAAAACAGACCTGTTTTTAGCAAAGTGCCTACCTGTAGATTTTGGCCTGTAGCTCAGCCGCCACCTAGGGAAACCTACCAAACCTGTGCATTTCTGAAAACTAGAGACCTAGGGGAATCCAAGGAGGGGTGACTGGCGGGGCTCGGACCAGGTTCTGTTACCCAGAATCCTTTGCAAAGCTCAAAAATTGGCTAAAAAAACACATGTTCCTCACATTTCTGTGGCAGAAAGTTCTGGAATCTGGGAGGAGCCACAAATTTCCTTCCACCCAGCGTTTCCCCAAGTCTCCCGATAAAAATGATACCTCACTTGCGTGGGTAGGCCTAGCGCCCGCGACAGGAAACGCCCCAAAGCGCAACGTGGACACCACCAAAATTTGGGAAGAAAACAGACCTGTTTTTAGCGAAGTGCCTACCTGTAGATTTTGGCCTGTAGCTCAGCCGCCACCTAGGGAAACCTACCAAACCTGTGCATTTCTGAAAACTAGAGACCTAGGGGAATCCAAGGAGGGGTGACTGGCGGGGCTCGGACCAGGTTCTGTTACCCAGAATCCTTTGCAAAGCTCAAAAATTGGCTAAAAAAACACATGTTCCTCACATTTCTGTGGCAGAAAGTTCTGGAATCTGAGAGGAGCCACAAATTTCCTTCCACCCAGCGTTCCCCCACGTCTCCCGATAAAAATGATACCTCACTTGTGTGGGTAGGCCTAGCGCCCGCGACAGGAAACGCCCCAAAGCGCAACGTGGACACATCACAGAAAACAGAACTGTTTTTAGCAAAGTGCCTACCTGTAGATTTTGGCCTGTAGCTCAGCCGCCACCTAGGGAAACCTACCAAACCTGTGCATTTCTGAAAACTAGAGACCTAGGGGAATCCAAGGAGGGGTGACTGGCGGGGCTCGGACCAGGTTCTGTTACCCAGAATCCTTTGCAAAGCTCAAAAATTGGCTAAAAAAACACATGTTCCTCACATTTCTGTGGCAGAAAGTTCTGGAATCTGGGAGGAGCCACAAATTTCCTTCCACCCAGCATTCCCCCAAGTCTCCCGATAAAAATGATACCTCACTTGCGTGGGTAGGCCTAGCGCCCGCGACAGGAAACGCCCCAAAGCGCAACGTGGACACCACCAAAATTTTGGAAGAAAACAGACCTGTTTTTAGCGAAGTGCCTACCTGTAGATTTTGGCCTGTAGCTCAGCCGCCACCTAGGGAAACCTACCAAACCTGTGCATTTCTGAAAACTAGAGACCTAGGGGAATCCAAGGAGGGGTGACTGGCGGGGCTCGGACCAGGTTCTGTTACCCAGAATCCTTTGCAAAGCTCAAAAATTGGCTAAAAAAACACATGTTCCTCACATTTCTGTGGCAGAAAGTTCTGGAATCTGAGAGGAGCCACAAATTTCCTTCCACCCAGCGTTCCCCCACGTCTCCCGATAAAAATGATACCTCACTTGTGTGGGTAGGCCTAGCGCCCGCGACAGGAAACGCCCCAAAGCGCAACGTGGACACATCACAGAAAACAGACCTGTTTTTAGCAAAGTGCCTACCTGTAGATTTTGGCCTGTAGCTCAGCTGCCACCTAGGGAAACCTACCAAACCTGTGCATTTCTGAAAACTAGAGACCTAGGGGAATCCAAGGAGGGGTGACTGGCGGGGCTCGGACCAGGTTCTGTTACCCAGAATCCTTTGCAAAGCTCAAAAATTGGCTAAAAAAACACATGTTCCTCACATTTCTGTGGCAGAAAGTTCTGGAATCTGGGAGGAGCCACAAATTTCCTTCCACCCAGCGTTCCCCCAAGTCTCCCGATAAAAATGATACCTCACTTGCGTGGGTAGGCCTAGCGCCCGCGACAGGAAACGCCCCAAAGCGCAACGTGGACACCACCAAAATTTTGGAAGAAAACAGACCTGTTTTTAGCGAAGTGCCTACCTGTAGATTTTGGCCTGTAGCTCAGCCGCCACCTAGGGAAACCTACCAAACCTGTGCATTTCTGAAAACTAGAGACCTAGGGGAATCCAAGGAGGGGTGACTGGCGGGGCTCGGACCAGGTTCTGTTACCCAGAATCCTTTGCAAAGCTCAAAAATTGGCTAAAAAAACACATGTTCCTCACATTTCTGTGGCAGAAAGTTCTGGAATCTGAGAGGAGCCACAAATTTCCTTCCACCCAGCGTTCCCCCACGTCTCCCGATAAAAATGATACCTCACTTGTGTGGGTAGGCCTAGCGCCCGCGACAGGAAACGCCCCAAAGCGCAACGTGGACACATCACAGAAAACAGACCTGTTTTTAGCAAAGTGCCTACCTGTAGATTTTGGCCTGTAGCTCAGCCGCCACCTAGGGAAACCTACCAAACCTGTGCATTTCTGAAAACTAGAGACCTAGGGGAATCCAAGGAGGGGTGACTGGCGGGGCTCGGACCAGGTTCTGTTACCCAGAATCCTTTGCAAAGCTCAAAAATTGGCTAAAAAAACACATGTTCCTCACATTTCTGTGGCAGAAAGTTCTGGAATCTGGGAGGAGCCACAAATTTCCTTCCACCCAGCGTTCCCCCAAGTCTCCCGATAAAAATGATACCTCACTTGCGTGGGTAGGCCTAGCGCCCGCGACAGGAAACGCCCCAAAGCGCAACGTGGACACCACCAAAATTTTGGAAGAAAACAGACCTGTTTTTAGCGAAGTGCCTACCTGTAGATTTTGGCCTGTAGCTCAGCCGCCACCTAGGGAAACCTACCAAACCTGTGCATTTCTGAAAACTAGAGACCTAGGGGAATCCAAGGAGGGGTGACTGGCGGGGCTCGGACCAGGTTCTGTTACCCAGAATCCTTTGCAAAGCTCAAAAATTGGCTAAAAAAACACATGTTCCTCACATTTCTGTGGCAGAAAGTTCTGGAATCTGAGAGGAGCCACAAATTTGATTCCACCCAGCGTTCCCCCACGTCTCCCGATAAAAATGATACCTCACTTGTGTGGGTAGGCCTAGCGCCCGCGACAGGAAACGCCCCAAAGCGCAACGTGGACACATCACATTTTTTCATTGAAAACAGTGCCTACCTGTAGTTTTTGGCCTGTAGCTCAGCCAGCACCTAGGGAAACCTACCAAACCTGTGCATTTCTGAAAACTAGAGACCTAGGGGAATCCAAGATGGGGTGACTTGAGGGGCTCTGACCAGGTTCTGTTACCCAGAATCCTTTCCAAACCTCAAATATTGGCTAAAACAACGCATTTTTCACACATTTCGGTGACAGAAAGTTCTGGAATCTGAGTGGAGCCACAAATTTCCTTCCACCCAGCGTTCCCCCAAGTCTCCCGATAAAAATGATACCTCAGTTGTGTGGGTGGGCCAGGTGCCTCCAACAGAATAAGGCCCAAAACTTGTAGAGATACAGGGGATAGTAATGCGAGTTTATAAGGACATATTCTTTTATACATCTTTAGACTGACTCTGCTTTGGGGACCCACATACGTGAGGTGTCATTTTATTTGGGAGACTGAGGGGAACACTGGGGAGTAGGAATTTTGTGCTGGAGTGGTGATCGTACGAAGAAAAGTCAGGAAAATATGTTTTTTTTAAGCACATTTTGAGGTTTACAGAGGAGTCTGGGTAAGAAAATGTTGGGGGATCCACGCAAGCCACTCCTCCCTAGACTCCTTGGGGTGTCTAGTTTTAAAAAATGTCTGGGTTTGGTAGGTTTCCCTAGATGAAGGCCGCACACAGGACCAAAAACATAGGTGCCCTCTCCCCCCCCAAACACAGGTAGTTTTGTAATATATCGTTTTGATGTGCCCACATACGTCCGTGATGTGCCAAACACTAAAATTTTGAAAAGAAACACACTTAGGTTATGTGAAAAAGACCCCTCACCCACCAACCAAGTTGGTGGCATGCTTCATCATCGGGGTCCCACCTGAGGCACCTAGCGTGTCATAGGTGTGCTGCGACGCCTGATTACAGCGGAGCAGGTTTGGTCATTTTTACCACACATACTGGTTGGATTTGGCACGAGGGTGAGTGATGGTTCAGTGGATCAAATTTTACTAACAAGAGCTTTCACAAAAATGAAAAGCACTGTTAGTAACTGAAAGGCAAAAAACTGAACCAATGACTCACAGCTCGTGAGCTGTAAAGCCGCGACAAGGCACCAACCGCTTTACAGTCCATTCACACAACTTTCATACATGACACACACAAGGCCATTCACACCGCCAGCCACGGGCCCAGCACATTACAACACTCACATCGACAGACAGCGCCACTCAAGGGCCCATCACTTACATACGCCCACATGCCTGATACAACAATCACACCAGCTGATGGGAGTGTGTGGACTGGTGTTTGGCTTGCAGTGTGTTGCAGTAGCCAACATCAAGTCAATATGTACAGTCTCAGCCAAGCCCCACTCCACACACAATGGCATCATATTTTTTTTTTTTTTAACAGAGGAACCCCTAACTAAGTAGAAAGAATTACAAAACAACAAACACAAAAGCTCTAACTAACAACATGACAGAAATGCTAACCATGAAACTAAACACATGAAAATACAAAACAGACATGAGTTTACACTCATGGTTGTTCCCAGAAATTCTTCTGGGTGTGGTAATTCTTAAAACAAGCACCGACACACAGCCCAGGCTTTGAAGGACAATCTGGGCAGTACATTCGAGACTCCCTCCGGATACCTCTTCGAAAACACACTCTACATTTCTTAGCTGGAAAGTCTTTTTTGGGTGTGGGAGGAATGTGCTCAGCAAAGTGGCGATCTTTCAATCTAGCCACATCCTCCACCACTGCTTCTCTAGGAACTCTGGCCTGTTCCACCACAATAAGGCTCTCTATCACTGACTCCTGAAATTTCACAAATGTCATCTTTGAGTCTGGAGACCTATCCCTAAACACAATAAAAGCATTGAAGGTTGCTAAGTGGAAGAGGTGAAGTGCTAACTTCTTATACCAAACATAAGACTTACGAATAGCAGTATAAGGTTCCAACCTCTGGTCAACTTTATCTACACCTCCCATGTGCTTATTATAATCTAAAATGCACACAGGTTTGCGCACTTCAGCAACCTGGCCCCAAACAGTCACAGGGGAAGTACTCTCATCATGGATGGTACTTAGCATGTAGACATCCCTCTTGTCTGAAAATTTCAAAGCTAGCAGCTCCTCGTTCCGCAAGGCACAGCACTGTCCCCTCTCAAGTTTTTTACAGACAAGCTCCCTTGGATAGCCTTTCCGGTTAGAACGGATTGTGCCACAAGCAACTGTGTCCACTCTAAACAATTCCTTGAACAACTGCACACCAGTGTAGAAGTTATCTACATACAAATGGTGACCTTTGTTGAACAGTCGTCTACCAAGATCCCACACTATTTTCTCAGTAACTCCAAAAGTGGGAGGACAACCAGGGGGGTCAATATTGGAATCCCTACCAGTGTACACACGGAAACTATACACATATCCTGTCCTACTTTCAGACAGCATATACAATTTAATTCCATATCGTGCCCTTTTGCTAGGAATGTACTGCCTAAAAACCAAACGACCCTTGAAGAGGACCAAAGACTCGTCCACACTTATCTCTTTGCCTGGAACATAGACCTCCGAAAACCGATCTACAAAATGATCAAGGACAGGCCTAATCTTAAAAAGACGGTCAGAATCTGGGTGATCTCGTGGCAAGGCTAATGCATTGTCAACAAAATGCAGCATCCTAAGAAGAAGCAAATACCGATTACGACTCATGGTAGCTGGAAATATAGCTGTTGCCATCAAGGGACTAGTAGACCAATAAGAAGCCAGTGACGGCTTCCTTATCAACCCCATCAAAAAAGTCAAACCCAAAAACTTTTTTAGCTCCTCCAAATTTGTGGGAATCCACTGGGCAGCTCTAGAGTGTGGCCTAAGTCTAGCAGCGTTGTCCCTCAAATGCTGCTCCGCATACAAATTAGTCTGCTCAACAATCTCTTCCAAAAACACATCATCCATGAATAACTCAAAGAAATTGATAGGCATAAAGTTCTCTGTATTGGCGTTACACCCCGGGAGACCAGTAAAGGCAGGCAACTCTGGCTGCTCCATGTTTGGGGCAACCCAGACATCAGGTCTTCTAACGGGAAACCTTTCAGCCCCAGGTTGCTGCACTATTGGCACATCAATGTCCTCCTCTAAAACAGAACCTTCATCTGCACTGAGTGTGGCTTCATCATCAGAAGATTCCCCTCCAACAGAAACATCACTGCCAGAATCTCTGACTTCCTCCTCTGCCTCAGATGCAGAGTCCGTCTCATAGTCATGATCAGACTGTGACTCAAAAAGCATACCAACCACCTGCTGAGCGGTCATCCTGCAGCTAGCCATGATCTCTCCTGCTAAAATTAACTGGACAAATTCACCACCAACAACCAGCACTGTGTAAGACAAGTAACAAAGTGTAGCTTTGTTAGTAAGAGTTACAAACTCAAAAACTATACCGCTCACTTGCCTGAAAAAGCTTTATTCACCAGCAACTACACAGCAATCACCAATGATATCCCACTAAAAAGAAAGAAAGAAAGGCAAATTAGAAATAAGACACAACAAATATCATTGTGCACAAACCTAAGGACAATTTCACACACAATCCTGCATTTAGTACACCCCCTACAAACATGTCATTCATGCATGGCAACAATACTCCTTTGGAGTAAATTGTTTTTACTTACCTAAAACATGCAACTGTGCAAACTGCAGGTCAACCACCGCCAAAACCGCAAGGAGCCACAGCAAATAAAGCAAAAGCTTTGAACTAGAACAAAAAGGAGGAAAAATTCTTTTATCACAAATGCAAAGACTTCTTCAGTTGACAAACACCCCACCATCAAACATTTTAGAAATTGGTGCCTAAGTGGATTCTGTCATAGGGGCAGATGGGCCTACTAAAAAAATAGGCCTGTCTGCCCCAAGGAAGCCAGAAAATACCTTTAGTACTGTGTCCCCATGGAGAGCGACCCTTGCCAAAGGGGACAGCCCTCAAACAAAAAAAACAAAAAAAACACACACAACACTATCCCTGGTGCCTAAGTGGCTTCTGCCCCCTTGGGGGCAGGTGGGCCTAAGAAAATAGGCCCATCTGCCCCCAGGGGGTGTAGAAATGGCCAACAGGTCAATGCCCCCCTTGGGGGGGGCGCCCCGTGACCAAGGGGACGCCCCCCCACAAAAATAAACACATAAAAAAAAATCCCTGGCGTTCTAGTGGTTTCTGCCCCCCTTGGGGGCAGATCAGCCTAAAAATAATAGGCTGATCTGTCTCCAAGGGGTGCAGAAATGGCCTGGGTACATGTGCCCCCAAAGTGGGGGGCGACCCTTGCCCAAGCCCCCCCCCCATCCACTAACACACACACACACACACACTATCCCTGGTGTCTACGTGGCTTCTGCCCCCCTTGGGGGCAGGTGGGTCTAGAAAAATAGGCCCATATGCCCCCAGGGGGGGCAGAAATGGCCAACAGGTCAATGCCCCCCTTGGGGGGGCGCCCCGTGCCCGAGGGGACGCCCCCCCACAAAAATAAACACATAAAAAAAAATCCCTGGCGTTCTAGTGGTTTCTGCCCCCCTTGGGGGCAGATCAGCCTAAAAATAATAGGCTGATCTGTCTCCAAGGGGTGCAGAAATGGCCTGGGTACATGTGCCCCCAAAGTGGGGGGCGACCCTTGCCCAAACCCCCCCCCCATCCACTAACACACACACACACACACACTATCCCTGGTGTCTACGTGGCTTCTGCCCCCCTTGGGGGCAGGTGGGTCTAGAAAAATAGGCCCATCTGCCCCCAGGGGGGGCAGAAATGGCCAACAGGTCAATGCCCCCCTTGGGGGGGCGCCCCGTGCCCGAGGGGACGCCCCCCCACAAAAATAAACACATAAAAAAAAATCCCTGGCGTTCTAGTGGTTTCTGCCCCCCTTGGGGGCAGATCAGCCTAAAAATAATAGGCTGATCTGTCTCCAAGGGGTGCAGAAATGGCCTGGGTACATGTGCCCCCAAAGTGGGGGGCGACCCTTGCCCAAGCCCCCCCCCATCCACTAACACACACACACACACACACTATCCCTGGTGTCTGCGTGGCTTCTGCCCCCCTTGGGGGCAGGTGGGTCTAGAAAAATAGGCCCATCTGCCCCCAGGGGGGGCAGAAATGGCCAACAGGTCAATGCCCCCCTTGGGGGGGCGCCCCGTGCCCGAGGGGACGCCCCCCCACAAAAATAAACACATTTAAAAAAATCCCTGCCGTTCTAGTGGTTTCTGCCCCCCTTGGGGGCAGATCAGCCTAAAAATAATAGGCTGATCTGTCTCCAAGGGGTGCAGAAATGGCCTGGGTACATGTGCCCCCAAAGTGGGGGGCGACCCTTGCCCAAGCCCCCCCCCATCCACTAACACACACACACACACACACTATCCCTGGTGTCTACGTGGCTTCTGCCCCCCTTGGGGGCAGGTGGGTCTAGAAAAATAGGCCCATCTGCCCCCAGGGGGGGCAGAAATGGCCAACAGGTCAATGCCCCCCTTGGGGGGGCGCCCCGTGCCCGAGCGGACGCCCCCCCACAAAAATAAACACATAAAAAAAAATCCCTGGCGTTCTAGTGGTTTCTGCCCCCCTTGGGGGCAGATCAGCCTAAAAATAATAGGCTGATCTGTCTCCAAGGGGTGCAGAAATGGCCTGGGTACATGTGCCCCCAAAGTGGGGGGCGACCCTTGCCCAAGCCCCCCCCCATCCACTAACACACACACACACACACACACACACTATCCCTGGTGTCTACGTGGCTTCTGCCCCCCTTGGGGGCAGGTGGGTCTAGAAAAATAGGCCCATCTGCCCCCAGGGGGGGCAGAAATGGCCAACAGGTCAATGCCCCCCTTGGGGGGGCGCCCCGTGCCCAAGGGGACGCCCCCCCACAAAAATAAACACATAAAAAAAAAACCCTGGCGTTCTAGTGGTTTCTGCCCCCCTTGGGGGCAGATCAGCCTAAAAATAATAGGCTGATCTGTCTCCAAGGGGTGCAGAAATGGCCTGGGTACATGTGCCCCCAAAGTGGGGGGCGACCCTTGCCCAAGCCCCCCCCCCATCCACTAACACACACACACACACACACTATCCCTGGTGTCTACGTGGCTTCTGCCCCCCTTGGGGGCAGGTGGGTCTAGAAAAATAGGCCCATCTGCCCCCAGGGGGGGCAGAAATGGCCAACAGGTCAATGCCCCCCTTGGGGGGGCGCCCCGTGCCCAAGGGGACACCCCCCCACAAAAATAAACACATAAAAAAAAATCCCTGGCGTTCTAGTGGTTTCTGCCCCCCTTGGGGGCAGATCAGCCTAAAAATAATAGGCTGATCTGTCTCCAAGGGGTGCAGAAATGGCCTGGGTACATGTGCCCCCAAAGTGGGGGGCGACCCTTGCCCAAGCCCCCCCCCATCCACTAACACACACACACACACACACTATCCCTGGTGTCTACGTGGCTTCTGCCCCCCTTGGGGGCAGGTGGGTCTAGAAAAATAGGCCCATCTGCCCCCAGGGGGGGCAGAAATGGCCAACAGGTCAATGCCCCCCTTGGGGGGGCGCCCCGTGCCCATGGGGACGCCCCCCCACAAAAATAAACACATAAAAAAACATCCCTGGCGTTCTAGTGGTTTCTGCCCCCCTTGGGGCAGATCAACCTAAAAATAATAGGCTGATCTGCCCTCAAGGGGGGCAGAAATGGCCCTAAAAGACATGCCCCCCAAAGGGGAGCGACCCTTGCCCAAGGGGGCGCCCCCCCATCCACTACACACACAATCCCTGGTGCCTAAGTAGCTTCTGCCCCCCTTGGGGGCAGATGGACCTAAAAAAAATAGGCCGATCTGCCCCCAAGGGGGGCAGAAATGGCCAACAGTTCTCTGCCCCCTTGGGGGGGGCGCCCCTTGCCCAAGGGGGCACCCCCTCCCAACATACCTGCACAGAAAATATAATTCCCTGGTGATCCAGTGGTTTCTGCCCCCCTTGGGGGCAGATCCGCCTAAAAAGTAGGCCAATCTGCCCCCAAGGGGGGCAGAAATGGCCGTAACAAATTGCCCCCACAAGGGGAGCGACCCTTGCCCAAGGGGCCGCTCCCCGCAAACAAGAAACAGTAAAGAACAAAAAAAAAAACAAATCCCTGGTGTCTAGTGGGCATTCCTGCTGCCCGATCGCAATGCGATCGGGCAGCAGGAATGCTCAAAGAGACACCGGGGGAAAGGAAAAGCCTTTCCTTTCCCCCGGTGCCTCTTTAGCCCAAACCCCCCACCCACCGGGAAGAGGAACTCACCTCTTTCCTCGTCGCCGCACAGGAAGCAAATGGCTTCCTGTGCGGCGAAATCCCCATAATGAAGTCAGCGCGCGATCGCGCGCTGACGTCATTATGGGGGGGTGGGGGGGGTCGGGGGTGGAAGGGGAAGGGCTTCCCCTTCCATCCCTGACTTTGGGGGGGTGGGGGGAAGCACACAGAGGGAGCGAGAGCGCTCCCTCTGGGCTGTGTGCCGAGGACGTAGTGGTTACGTCCTCGGCACAGCAGCACTGTGCCGCGGGACGTAACTACTACGTCCGCGGCACAGAAGGGGTTAAGTCATAACACACCCTAAATTATTTTGTGCTCACCCTCTGGTAGCTTTCACAGTGAGCAGTCAGGCTTAACTTCAGAGGCAAGGTCTAAAGTATTTGTGCAACACTTCAAACAGTAAAACAATAAAAACACCACACATCAAGACACCATACCTGAATAGGAAAATGGAGCTTATTAATAAAACAAAAAATAAAATAAATACATGAAACAAGACCGAAATGACAAAAATCCAAAGAGTAGATGTCGACATATGAATATTTAAAGAATAAAAAAATATGTAGTGCTTAGAAGCATAGAGAGACAAACGGAGCTGTATGGTCACTCTAGACTGGGTCAAATCCAAATTTTCAGTCCAACTGCAATGGAGTGCGGGTTGGATACTCTCCCCGGTAGGTCCTGCTGGAGTTTTACCTTCTCAAGAATTGGGGCAAGAGTCTTGGTCATGTGGAAGAAGTTTACTGTGAGCAAGGATAGTTTTTCTAAAGGTGGTCTGCGAGCACAAAGAGTAGTCCAGCCATTGGGGATAGGTGAGCTGAAGCCTCGCGGTCATGAGTGCCGATGCTTGTTGTGTGACTAGATGAACCTGTGGCTGCTCGCACTGGATTTCTGGGTGAGCAACAAGGTTGGTAAGTGAACTGGCCCGTTTCTGAGGTGAACAGCCCAAAAGCTTGACTTGAAAAGTAGAAAAAACACTTCTAAGGGCCCAGGACTCAATAGGTATCACCTTGGGGTCAGGAAGTCATTGGAAACTGGTCCAGGACCTGTAGAAGGGGAGTTTGAAGTCTTTTGTGGCCCTGAGATGTCAGAAAACAGGAGGCAAGCTAGCAAGTTCTTTGACTCTCTTTGGTTCTGGCATGTAGAGATGCAAGTCCACTCCTTCCCACTCTGAGGCAAAGGGGTCGCAGGCAGGCAGGCACAGCAAAGCAAGAATCCAGCCAGAGTCCAGCAGAATCCAACAGAGTGAAAGTCATTGTATCAGCACAGCAGCTCTTTTTCCTGGCAGAATATCCACAGGCCCAGAAGTGTACTGAGTTGGTGGTGACAGTGGTTCTGTTCTTGTACCCACTTGTGTCTTTGAAGTGGAGGAGAATTCAAAGAAATGTCTTTGAAGAGCACAGATGTCCTCCCTTCCTGCCCTGGCTCCAGACTCACTAAAGGGATATATGCAGCACTTTGTGTGGGGACAGGACACTGACTATTCAGGTGTAATGGTCAGCCCCTCCCTCCCATCCTGCCAGGATGGCCTATGAGGCTGGGGATCAGTCACACCTAAGCTCCCTTTGTGTGTGGTTGTCTAGAGGAAATGCACAAGGCCTGCTGTCACTCCACCCCAGATGTGAATTGGATACAGAGAGTAGGTACCAAACGGTTAAAGTAAGAACATGCCTACTTTTTTAAAGTGGTATTTTCAGAACTGCAATTTAAAATCTGACTTCACCATAAGTTTTGATTTTAAATTGTGAGTACCAAGACACAAAACTTGATAAACCTATCTCTTCTAGATTGTGCTTTGCACTTATAGGATTCAATAAGGTAATCCCAATGTTATTTTATGGAAGAGGTAAATGCAAAAAGAACAGATGATGGATGAAATGCTTTTCATCTGTTCTTGTTGTGTTTTTTGCCTTAAGTGGTAATGGTATGCACAGGCGTAGGTTCCATGTTTGCCATGTCACTAGTTTCAAGCTAGCCTGGCTGATGAGGGTTGATACCCTGAAACAGTTCCAAGGATACTTGTTTCTGTCTAGGAAGGACCTAGCCTGGCAGCTCGGGCTGGACTGTTCCATGGTGAGCAAGGACATGACTGATTCTCCTATGGATTGGTCCAAACTGGAGTGATATGGTGAGCCAAAAAAAAATAGATTTAGGCCAAGATCTCTGACGGTGGGTGTATGTTTCACATTCTTCAGCAGTTAATCTATTCTTTTGGCATTTGTCACCCTAAGTATGCTCAGACATGAGGCCTGTGCTCTCCATGCCACTGGATTCAAGCTAGCATGGCTGATGAGGGGTGATACCCACAACTGGTCACAGGATGCTTGTTTCTGGTCCAGGAAGGACCTCCCTGATAGTTTGATTACACTGGAGGAGTCTATGTTGTGTTCAGAGGTACTGAAGCAACCCCATATGCCAGTGGGGGCTGCTGGTACTAACTTGCCAAGGATTTTGGGCCGACACCTGGAACTAGACTGGGACTGTGACCAGTGTGTCAAGCCCGCCAAACTAGATATGCTCTGACTGATCCATGAGGGCCCAGAGCATGCAGAGAAGGATGTCATATCCTTGCTGGAACCAGCAAGATGCAAAGGATTGAATTTCTTCACCTTTACAAGCTGAAAGTTCCTCTGATCATTGGGGAGAACAAGCATGGCAGTTCTGGCTGCTCTTTTCCCATAGGCAGCAGGTTCATGACTGATGGAATGGCGTTGTGATCAAAAATACTATGGAGTTAGGCCCAAATCTCTGACTGGGTTCAATGTTTCACATTCATTCAAGAGGTGGGATCCCCACTATCTATGGTGCTTGAACCATTACTTTAAGACCTATGAGAGGAGAGGAGAGGAAATCCCTCACGGTCTCTCATATTATCCACCTCTTGATCCCTCTTCACAGATTTAGAGAATTCCAAAAATTGGATGAGGAAGCCTCACTCATGTAGCGAATAAAAGATAAGACGTTTGCAAAAGGAAGGGTCAGCCACAGAGAGTAAATAGCACACCTGTAACTCATTTTGAAAGAGCGAGAAAGAGGAGTGGATTTCGATATTTAAACCAATTCCTGAACCTACTGCGTTCAGTTTGTATCAGCTATGAAGGGATTTAAGACTACTAGAACATTCTGCCACTAGAGGGCAGAATGTTCTAATAAATAAAACAAATTCCCCTAGGAGCTGTGAATAAAGTATATTGGAATGATGATGCTCTGGCATTTTACTAGCCAGTAAAATCCCTGAGCACTCTAGTGTCTCCAATTGAGCTCCCAACATTTCAGTGTTCTAATAGTAGTGAATAAATGAAAGTCAAAAGTTGAGAACTTGCCATGCAGGGCGACGTTTCTGTAGAAAGTGAGGGGCTTTGTGTGTCATGCATAGGGCCATAAAACAGATCCGATGTTTTATAGGTAACCAGTGAAGAGAGACTAAGGCAGGTTTAGCTGATAGATGTCTGGATATATTCATATGTAATCTTGCAGCCGCATTTTATACAACCTGCAGTCTCCTTATTACATAGACAGGGGAACAGAGCAAAAGTGAATTGCCATAGTCCAGTCGTGATAGTATCAGGGCCTGAATAAGAATTCTTCTGGCAAGAGGAGGTAGGAGTTTAAGGACTTTCCTCAAGGTTCTTAAAAGTCGAAAGCAAGATGAGGCAATCATTTTAGATTGCTGCTCCATCGTGAGTCGACGGTCTAGCCAGAAGCCTAGACTATTTATATGATCCTTAGGGGGCAGAAGATTATTAAAAACCTCTGGAAGTGGTGCAGGGAAGTTAGAGGGAACACAATTGCCCACAATCAGTACTTCTGACTTTCCATCATTAAGTTTGAGTTTTGAGTTTGGACTCAGTCATCCATTTGGCTACCTCCGCCAAACAACGGGAAAGGTTCACAGAAGAAGGGCCCTTGGTATTAGTGAGTGAAACTACTAACTGTGTGTCATCAGCATATGCGACCACAGAGAGGCTGTGGGGTTCTACAACTGTGGCTAGAGAAGAAAGATGGATATTAAAAAGAGTACAAAGAGGAGCCCTGAGGAACACCACATGTAAGTGTTTTAGACAGAACTGAGCGGCCTAGGACTTGAAAGGTTCTATCTTTCAGGAATGAAGAAAGCCAGGCCAACACTGTGCCTTCTATTCCTATGGGTGAAAGTCTTTGAAGGAGAATGTTGTGGTCTACAGTGTCAAAGTGGGAGTGAGATCTAGCAGGATGATAGATGCGTGCCCACTGAGATCTAACAGTTGGTGAGTACTTTCCGTAACAGCTAATAGAGCTGATTCTGTGCTGCGCTGGGATCTGAATTCCATTTGAGTAGAATCTAGAAGTTCATGGTCTTCAAGAAAACATGTAAACTGATTATTGACATGCTTTTCCATAATTTTGGCCAAAATCGGGAGAAGAGCGATAGGCCTGTAGTTACTGAGCAAAGTGGGGTCAAGCTTAGGTTTTTTCAGGAGGGTTTGATCACAGCTAGACATATCTAATGCCAAAATATTGGAGTTAAAGTAATTTTGTGCCTGGGGAAAACTACCTTGCGTCTATGAGATGCATGGTAGGCGTTCCCGGGCTAAAAATGACTCAAAGGCCCTAGCACCTCATTTATCCTCCCTTTCAAAAATGGTGCATGAGAGGGAGGCTGGCCTAAATAATGGCGCTAAGCTTGTTTAGCGCCATTATTTAACGCCTGGGTTAGGGCAGGCATTAGGGGACCTGTGGGCCCGTTTCCATGGTGGAACACTATGGAATAAGGCCACTTGTGAGGCCCCAGGGGCACTCCCTCCAACACCAAAGGGACAGCAGAGGATGGGGGACCCAATCCCAGGTAAGTATAGGTAAGTCATTATTTTGACTCTAACCTGACTAGTGCCATTCTTTCACGCACAACCCCAGTTTTTCCTATGCCTCCCCCACCCGGTTAGTGTCATGTATTTGGACGCTAACCGGTCCTTAGCGCCGGCTTGTACCATTTCTTAAATATGGCGCCCAGCTGGCACCTTGGAATGGTGCTAACTGGCGCTATACTTTTTTACGCAAACCTGCACTAACGCAGGTTTGCATTAAAACGTATAAATCAGGGCCTAAGTTTCTAGGAGTAAGCCTGCAACCTGCGAGCTTTGTAGACATACATGAATTTCAGAAAGATTTGTAAATCTGCACCCATAGTGGTGCAGAAAGATGACTTTCTTTGTGAATTAAGGTCTACATACCATAGAATGATGGGCTTGCAAATCGTTGGGCCTTTAGAGAACAAAAAGCCTTGCAACTCCATTAATCTGCATGAAATATAAATCTTGATTAGAGGTGAAACATGTATTGCTTTACCTTGTAGAAGCTCTCAGTAAGTCACTAATGCATTTGCAAACCATAACTGCTCTTTCTATGTTTATTACTCCAATGCCTTCTATATAGTTCAATTATGACCTTTCACTTGATTAATTCTAACCTATTGTCACTCACCTTGGAGGGTGAACTGCAAGTAGATTAAGCTTAAATGTGGTCATATTACTAGCAGCTGCGACACAGCTGTTTTTTTACCCCGCTGCTCTGCTTTTCACTGTTCTTTATTAAATGATTCATCAGCTGGCACCTGTGTCAAAACAATCCAGTAGTTTAGTGTATTACTGCTTGTTTAAAAAACAAATAGTCAATTGATGTAATTAATTTCTTCCCCTATTGAATCGGACTTTATTGACCTACAAACTGCATTTTGTGCACATTTCTTCTCAGATGGGTTGTTGCTAGAATAAAAAGGACCTGGTTTGTTATACACAAAATGTAGCATTTGGACCAGTCAGTAAATGGTTGATCTAGGTTAAAGCTTCTGCAACGAGCTTGATTTTTGAGTCGTTGCTTGCTATGCTCTATGATAGAAATGGGGGGGCCAAATGTATCATTAATTCCAATAGCAATTACCAAATTGCGATCTTTTGCAAATCGCAATTAAGTAATCGCTATTAGTTTCATACAGCGATTCACAAGGGTTCGCAAATGGGCCTACCTCATTATTATTCATGAGGTAGATCGTCATTTGTGAGCCATTGCGAATGGCTACAATCACAGGGATGGTGGTCTCCTGGGCTCAGCAGACCACCATGTCTGTGATTGCTTTTAAATAAAGCAAACTTTTTTTTTTTTTAATGCAGTCTGTTTTGTATGCGTTTAAAAAGGAAAAATGAAAAGCTTTCTTTTCATTTTTAAGAGTAGGCAGTGGTCCATGGGACCACTCCCTCGTCTTAAATTTTTTTTTCACATGCATTCACAAAGGGGAAGGGGTCCCTTGGGGACCCCTTCCCCTTTGCAAATGGGTTACTACCAATTTGAAATTGGTGCTTACTGTGTTTGTTTTGTGATGGTGTTCACGGTCCCAAAACAATCATACATACCTCTGCAATTCGGTATTAGGAAGGGACACCCTTGACATGCCCCTTCCCAATACCGAATGAGTATGTAGTCGCAAATCAAATTTGCGATTCTGTAACAAGTTACCGAATCGCATATTGGACTTGATACATACCAAAAAGAATTTTTGCGATCGCAAATGGCCCAATGCAAAAATGTTGGATACATCCGGCCCTGGGTCTCTAGTTGGCAGAGGTTTTCACCTTTGTCCAAATAGGGACCACAATCCTAGTCAGGGTAAGTCACACACAATCCAAATTATCCTGCGCCCACCCTCTGGTAGCTTGGCACTGAGCAGTCAAGTCAGGCTTAACTTAGAAGGCAATGTGTAAAATATTTGTGTAAAAATACAGACACAGTTAAAACAACACAAAAATAAACCAAACAGGTTTAGAAAAATGTAAGATATTTATCTGGTTAAATTAAGGTCAAAACAATAAAGATTCAATAAGCACAAGTTAAGATATCACTTTTGCAAGTTTAAAAAGAGTCTTAAATCTTAGAAATCAACAGTTGTCTCTTGTTTACACAAAGTACCTGGTTTCCGTAAAAAATAACACGCACGGAGACCGCAGAGGAGGAGATGTGTGGAAAAATAGGGTGTGCGACACTGTGATGCGGGGATCTTTTTGACGCCCAGGGATGATGAGTGGAAATCTGGAGCATGCAGGACAAAGTCACAGGCATTGTGTTGATCCGGTATGGCAATGCAGCAAATTTTCTGTCGCACGGCAGGTGCTGAGTAGATTCTTCACTAGGGAATTCGTGCTGAGTCGTTCTGGTTCGGCTGTGTGGCAACTTTCTCATTGCAAGGCAGGCTGTGCGTTGTTTCTAGCAGGCTGTGCGTTATTTCAAGCAGGCTGTGCAACGATTTTTGGCACACAAGGAGTTTCCAGAACAGATGAAGTCTTTTTGGGCCTGAGACTTCAAAAATCAGGAGTCAAGCTCAATCCAAACCCTTTGAGAGCACTTCTCAGCAGTGTCAGAGGGCATCAAGGCAACAGCAGGGCAACAGCAGTTCTTTTCAGAAAAGCAGTCCAGATGAGCCCTTTGGGCAGCCAGTCAGTTCCTCTTGACAGGTTGCAGATTCAGGTCCGGAAGTGTCTGGTTGGGTGGGGTTAAAAAGCCAAAAATGCCTTTGAAGTGGAGGAGACTTTAAAGAGTGTTTTTTAAGTGCACAAGATCCCCTTTCAGTTCAGATCTGTCTGCCAGGGTCTCAGTAAGGGGTTTGGCAGTCCATTGTGTGAGGGCAGGCCACTAGCCTTTGAACTGTAAGTATCAGGCCATCCACCCTTCCAGCCCAGGCAGACCCATTCAGTATGCAGATGAGTGCAGGTGTGATTGAGTATCCTGTGTTTGGGGTTGTCTGGTTGAAATGCACAAGGAAGCTGTCAACCAGCCCAGCCCAGACGTAGATTGGAGATAGGCTGTAAGGGACAGATGGATTTTAAGTGCAAAGAAATGCTCACTTTCTAAAAGTGTCATTTCTAAAAACGTAATGTAAAATCCAACTTCACCAATAAGCAGGATTTTGTATTACCATTCTAGCCATACTAAAATGACCTGGTTACCCCTTTCTGGTCAGAATCTACCACTCAAACAGTATATGAGGGTAGCCCTGATGCTATCTTGTGACAGGAGCAGGCCTCACAGTAGAGGAAAACTAATTTAGGAGTTTTCCACTATCATGACATGTCCTGCCTTTTACCTACATAGGACCCTGCCCCATAGGTTACCTAGGGCCTACCTTATGGGTGACGTATATGTAGAAAAAGGGGAGTTTAAGGCTTGGCAGTACTTTTAAATGCCAAGTTGAATTGGCAGTGAAACTGCACACACATGCCTTCCAATGGCAGGCCTGAGACATGGTTAAGTGGGTACGTATGTGGGTGGCACAACCAGTGCTGCAGCCCACTAGCAGCATTCAATTTACAGGCCCTGGGCACATGTAGTGCACTTTACTAGGGACTTACAAGTAAATTAAAAATGCCAATTGGTATGAGCCAATGTTACCACGTTTTAGGGTTAGAGCACATGCACTTTAGCCCTGCTTAGCAGTAAAGTGGTTTTCTGACCTCATGTTTGCTGGCTTTAGGACTCTGGACTCTTCAACACTCTGCAAAAGAGCTTTTTAAAAAAAGAAATATTCAAATTCCACTCACTCAAAGCACCAATCACTACCAACATGGCATCGTTAGCCCTTCCCAAAAAATAACTACATATACAGTAATATCATGAATAAATCAGAAATGATAATGGCTCCATGACGATCATCTTTGTCTAAAATCTATTTTGGGTGGTGTTCTACATACCGTTAAGTTTCTTATGTCATTCCATAAGGACACTGACTGCAGAATATCAACCATCACAATATCATCATGATAAATATTCATAAGATGATATTTACTATTCTTAACCCCACATCCAATTCCTTGATGCTGCATGTAGGAAGATATATCTTCTGGTCTTCTGTCTCCTTTTTCGTTGCAAGCTTAACACACTATGCTTTTGTAATTCCTGTACATCTCCCCTTAAATCACCGTTTACTGCAAAGTACTCAGGGCCACATTTATGTCACACAATGCCGATCAGCACCCGAAGTTGCTGCAGTGTTGCGTTATAGGGTGTGTTGGGACGGAAAAATCTTTTGCCTGGTTAGAAGAATGCCTGCGATTGTACATTACAAGGAGAACCCTGGATTCCACGTTGGGATGCTAGGCCTGCCTGGAGAAGACATCAGAATTCCCACAGACATATGTGTGTATTGCTGCATTCCTGTGAGCTGGGTGGACACACCGAAGGAAGGACTCCCCCTTTGCACTTCAAAAGGCTGCTCTTTGAGTCAATGATAGATGACAAGGAAGAGGCCTGGATACAACTCAGGAAAGGAGATGGGGCTGATAAGGGAATCATAAAGAGTTGGGATGAAAGCCTGGGATCAACCTTTTGATGTACATATCACTGTGATTGACACCCAGGTGTGAGCTTCTGCCATTTCCATGAGTTGCGTTGCGAGTCAGCTTCAAAGTCTTGCATGCTGTGATAGACATCCTTTCAGCACAAAAGAAGAAAATGAGAAATGCACACTTCAAAAGAAGCAGAGCCCCAGTATAAAACTTCAAAGACCCTAAATCACATGTGGTGTCTTAAAAAGGACTTTAGGAAGGGGAGCTTAAGACCCCAAAACATTGTCATCTGCCAAGCAGCCAGATGAGGTGTGTGAGGAGGGGGAAGACTTCTGCCTGTGACCACAACTGAGGACCAAGGTCTGCTAGTCTCCCTTCTGGGTTAGAGGACATCACCCAGCAAAAACAAAGATCCTGCCCCGGAGGCTGTAACACCAGTGCCTTCCTGCTTTCTGAGACCAGTGTGCCCTGTGAGTAAGTGAGAGCGTTGAAGTAAGCACGGTCCAGTAGGAAGCCCTACAGCGAGGACTCCCTGTGCAAGGTATGAGGATTTGCACCAATCTGGCTGTAGCCCATGTGTAGGTTTGTTTTCGGTGACCTCTCATATGCCAGGAGAGGGTCGCCACAGACTGGGCCATGCAACAAGCGCTGTGCGGGGAGCGCCAAGCTGTACCGCCTGATAGCACTGACTCTGTAAGCCAGAGGGAACCAAAATGGAAATAACTGTGTGACAGGACTCATGAACATCTTAGTCACATCTCTGTTTGCTGGGAGGCCTGCAGTGGTGTGGATGATTACATTGAAGGATTACATTGGAGGAGTCAATGTTGTGTCCAGAGGTACTGCAGCAACTCCATATGCCAAGGGGTTGCTGCTGTATTAACTTGCCAAGGTTTTTGGGCCACTGCCTGGGACTAGACTGAGGCTGTGACCATTGTGTCAATCCCACCCAAAGAGATATGTTCTGGCTGACTCATGAGGACCCAGAGCAAGCAGAGGAGGATGTCATACCCTCCATAGACTGAGCAAAGGATTTAATTCCTCACCATAGGGGAGAAATAGAATTACTGCATCTTCACAAGCTGGAAGCTGCTCTACTTATTAGGGGGAACCAGTTGAGCAACTCAGTAGAGTGTCTCCACATATGCCGGTGTCATGAGGATGCTTTTAGTACTCAGGTTGGGTACCCCTGTCATAGTTTGTGCCTTCGTTTACATTTATACACATTTTCATTCATGTTTTAGCAAGCTTGCCTTTTAGCGATTGCATTTACATATTTTATCAGCTACTTCATTCTAGGAAGGCAAAATTCATGCTGCACACTTAATCAGCCTTTGTACCATGTATAATCTCTACTTCTTGTCCAAAGTTGTTACATGCAGCACATGATACTCTAACTCATGTCCCCAGTCCAGGAGCCAGCTTACATAAGAACTGAGATCCAAATGATGTATGGGTCATTATATAAACTACATATAAGCCCAGAGGGCTTCCGATCATGATCATCTTTCGACGCATGATCATCTTTTGACGCGTAATACATGACAGACAGCTTTTCTAGCACTGACTTCTCAGCCTACCAAGAGGATTGCCATCCACACAACAGGCAGACCCTGCTATTCTATTCAGGTATAGGACTGGCGCTAATCCCTTAGGTGGGGTCAGGCAGTGAGTTACAACCACCATGCTGTCAAATGTAGACATAGGGTTAAGTAGGAATCTCTAGAACATCTAGGAACGCACAACATGGTTGGGTTGTTTATCTCCTTCACTTTGACTGTACTGTTGGTCACCTTGCTTTATTTAATCTGCCTAATTATTTCAGCACATGTTTTTCGTACCAGCATGAGATTGCTTCAATAAATTTATTGAAATACTTTGGCATCTTGTGTTTTACCTCAGCATTCTTCAGTAACTGAACAAAAGGGCTACAACCTGTTTCCATGACCTCCTTGAGGAGTCAGAGTGTCAGGTTGAGGTTGCCACAATCACCTTTCACCCTGACAGGTTTGGGTGAGGTAATGTGAGCTAGCCAGGAGTTAGGCAGACAGCTAACAAATGACATGGGTCTCACTTAGTCTCCCATGCTCGGCAGTGCTGCTGCCCTAAATACACAGCCCCCATTGCCAAAATACAACCACGCCACCAAGGTCAGGTACTTAATTAACGGATCTTCTCTTGTATGCCTAAAGTTGCCCTATTCTATATGGAAACGTCTGTGTTCTCCTGAGCTATATAGGTAGCACTTATATTAGTCTATAGGGTGTTCAAGCTTGACCTTTAAAAGGATACCCCATTTGGTGTTACTATCTCTGAATTCCGTTTTAGAGAAATGGCAGGGCCACTAGTAATTTCAGTAATTGTCGACATTCTGCCACACAAGATTTACGTGCTAATGGGCAACTCAATGGGGGTGAAGATGTTATATTTGTAGTGAGGTGCACAATGCATAAAAAACTGAAATATTCTATTCTAGGGCCAGAGAGGGCTCCTCTAGCAGGCCAACAACCATTGGCTACACCAGGGAGGATTAACCCAGTGACTATTAATGGAATATGGGCAAGATTCCCACCAAACATGAAAAAAATGTGTTTTGGATTACTCAGAAAACAAGTCAGCTGGAAGCAGTGTTTCCCATACCCGACGCCAAGTTAAACATAGAATGCTTACAATGTGCTTACCATTTGGGATGGTATCCTCCATTGATGATTGTGCTTTATGGGGCATAGACTTTGTGGCAATATATACCATAGCACACGATACGCCTTCTCTTTCTGTTCTTCTAGAGGTGTTGAAACAAATTCAAAATAAGCACGATGCTGCCCCTGCCCTGCACTTGGGAATGAAGTTAAAGGGCAATTTTGCCATGATATTCTCAATTATTTTAGGAAATATTAAAGGGGAAGCAGCAGCGTTGGCAGCTCGGGCAAGTTGCTCAAAAAGATCAAGAATGAAAGCTACCAAAAATAATCTCCAAGACTTATGCTATTATAGGTTAGGATAACTTGGGGGCCAGACCAAACAAACTGGATAGAAAATGTAACTCCGAAAAGGATAGTACCAAGCAAATGCAGGAGTCTTCTAAAAATCTTGGCACAAAGAAAAATCGAATGAAAATAAAGTTAAATCACTATGCAAATCTCCGGAGACCTCAAAGAAACGCTACAATTTATGAATTCATGAACCTGAAACAACCTAGCAGTGATCAGTATACTGATGGACGCCCTTCTCGTTCCTTTCAGGACTCATCTGACAAATGGACCGACAGAGGTGGGCAGTCAGAAACTAGAAAAGAGGAGTGCGTGAAACCAAAGAAGGACTCACAAATTTCTCTGTCACAATAAATAAAGGAGAGAAACTTCCACAACAAAAAAACTATTTAAAAAGAAGAAGGTTGCAGGGATTTTGGTGAAATATGCCACACATATTGAGGACATTACTGAAGAACACAACACCAGCTGTGACTCTGTTAGACAGTCTGGCAGAATTCACAATAGTTCGCCAAAATCTTCAAGAGTTTCTGGATGTGAGAGCAACTAACAACTTCATCAAAACCCCAGAAAGGCATGTCGCCCTTCCAGGTCCTTTTAATGAAATTAATATTCAAATTTGGGGGGACATAATGTGCACAATTAAAGTTATCTCCTGGGAAAGATTAACACTCATTTATGATATTCTCTTGGCCCAAAATAATTGGCTGCCAGAGTTTGATTGAACACTCCCACAGGGAGATGATGTCATTTTGCCATCTTTTTCAGGTGTGGTAAAAGAAGCCTATGCTGCAGATTGGGCTCTAGCATGGGCATCAGCACTATCTTAACCATGTGGGTTCGGGTAGGGAATCTCCTTATCATGTTATGCTTACATGGTCCAGCCGACAAGTACATCCACAACACCCAATAAACCATGATGCAAAAGCCCCTGTGAGTGAAATTGTCTCCCAACTTGAAATTAAAACATTTCTCCTTGTTGCGCCATGCTAATGCCACCCCTGAGGTAGCGTTATATTTTGACGTAGCCTCAGGTTTATGAAATCTCGTAATTCAGTGGCAGTATCAAAATTCAATGGGTGCTGCTGTGGAACACCCAGGCAACACCCATTGCATGCCCCTTCCACGCAAAGTGCTGCATGTGAAGGGGCCGTATTTACAAGGTGGTGTAAAACAATGATAGTCCGGTGGCACTAGGGGGTTGTAAGTATGCCCGAAAGGGGAAGAGGAGAGTCAATTAAAGAATAAACAAATTAATACATGAACGTTTTTGTAAAGTGCATCAGCTGCCTAAACACATCCCGGTGCTTAAGTGAATACCAAGACCAGATGCTCAACCCAGAAGAATAGAGACCAAGATAAAATTCTTGGGTTTTTAACTTCCTATGAAAGAAAAGATAGCTTGGGACATAGCTTGAATGGTAATTGTACCCATAAAGGAGAACAAGATGGTCCACCAGCTCTTGCACATCCAAACACAGGCACAACTAGGTACACTCATTAAGAGTATTATGTGTGAATAGGTACTTACAGGGAGTGCAGAATTATTAGGCAAATGAGTATTTTGACCACATCATCCTCTTTATGCATGTTGTCTTACTCCAAGCTGTATAGGCTCGAAAGCCTACTACCAATTAAGCATATTAGGTGATGTGCATCTCTGTAATGAGAAGGGGTGTGGTCTAATGACATCAACACCCTATATCAGGTGTGCATAATTATTAGGCAACTTCCTTTCCTTTGGCAAAATGGGTCAAAAGAAGGACTTGACAGGCTCAGAAAAGTAAAAAATAGTGAGATATCTTGCAGAGGGATGCAGCACTCTTAAAATTGCAAAGCTTCTGAAGCGTGATCATCGAACAATCAAGCGTTTCATTCAAAATAGTCAACAGGGTCGCAAGAAGCGTGTGGAAAAACCAAGGCGCAAAATAACTGCCCATGAACTGAGAAAAGTCAAGCGTGCAGCTGCCACGATGCCACTTGCCACCAGTTTGGCCATATTTCAGAGCTGCAACATCACTGGAGTGCCCAAAAGCACAAGGTGTGCAATACTCAGAGACATGGCCAAGGTAAGAAAGGCTGAAAGACGACCACCACTGAACAAGACACACAAGCTGAAACGTCAAGACTGGGCCAAGAAATATCTCAAGACTGATTTTTCTAAGGTTTTATGGACTGATGAAATGAGAGTGAGTCTTGATGGGCCAGATGGATGGGCCCGTGGCTGGATTGGTAAAGGGCAGAGAGCTCCAGTCCGACTCAGACGCCAGCAAGGTGGAGGTGGAGTACTGGTTTGGGCTGGTATCATCAAAGATGAGCTTGTGGGGCCTTTTCGGGTTGAGGATGGAGTCAAGCTCAACTCCCAGTCCTACTGCCAGTTCCTGGAAGACACCTTCTTCAAGCAGTGGTACAGGAAGAAGTCTGCATCCTTCAAGAAAAACATGATTTTCATGCAGGACAATGCTCCATCACACGCGTCCAAGTACTCCACAGCGTGGCTGGCAAGAAAGGGTATAAAAGAAGGAAATCTAATGACATGGCCTCCTTGTTCACCTGATCTGAACCCCATTGAGAACCTGTGGTCCATCATCAAATGTGAGATTTACAAGGAGGGAAAACAGTACACCTCTCTGAACAGTGTCTGGGAGGCTGTGGTTGCTGCTGCACGCAATGTTGATGGTGAACAGATCAAAATACTGACAGAATCCATGGATGGCAGGCTTTTGAGTGCCCTTGCAAAGAAAGGTGGCTATATTGGTCACTGATTTGTTTTTGTTTTGTTTTTGAATGTCAGAAATGTATATTTGTGAATGTTGAGATGTTATATTGGTTTCACTGGTAATAATAAATAATTGAAATGGGTATATATTTTTTTTTGTTAAGTTGCCTAATAATTATGCACAGTAATAGTCACCTGCACACACAGATATCCCCCTAACATAGCTAAAACTAAAAACAAACTAAAAACTACTTCCAGAAATATTCAGCTTTGATATTAATGAGTTTTTTGGGTTCATTGAGAACATGGTTGTTGTTCAATAATAAAATTAATCCTCAAAAATACAACTTGCCTAATAATTCTGCACTCCCTGTAAAGCTGAAAGCTAACACACTGTTGGCTAGTACCAGCAAGCATCTTGAGCAACATACAGAGAGATTTAAAGAGGGTCTGCTTATTCACCGGCAACCAGTGGAGAAGATCTTACTGGCAAGCTGTTGAGAATCAATAATATATATTCCACAACATTTGGAATTATCAGAAATTAATAAGATATTTTCTAATATCTAACATATTGTATTTCATTAATTTAGATTGGAAGAAAAAACTGGCTGATCATTATCTCCTTCCCTTCTGCTGAGAGGCAGGAAATTACTTGCCTTAACAGGTTAAAAGATTAGCTGACCTCTTAATGACATGTAGGTTAGAAGTGCAGGAAACATCAGCTGTTATTCCCACTAAATTGTGTCAAGAATTAGGCGTCATTTGCATGGTTAGAGAAAGTGAAACAGAAAGAAATGGATTGAAGACCCCAAGGTTAGTCCACAAACGACGAGAGGCCCAGGTAGTGCAAGAAAAAATTTAAAATAACTTCAAAATGAAGTGTTGAAAAGGAAATTAAGACAGTTTCTCTATGAGAATCAAATGATCAACCGATTTGAGAGATGCTGAGAGGTGTAATTGGATAATAGCAGCAATGCAGCATTGGTTAAAAATAAGGCGAGAATCACCCACTGTGTCATTCCCATGGGAATGATTCAACACTAGCTGAGCTGGATCTAGTATGACTCATTCCTCAAATAACTTAAGCAACTACTCAGTGAGAACCTTTTTGACAGAGACATTGTTTGTAAATTGGCTAACAAGGCTAAACTCGCATTTCATTTCTGAAGCAATGGAAGTTTCATAGCTTTCTTGAAGAAAAGAGACACAACAGCTGACTGGTAGCTAATCCCGGCACTGACAGACAGTTTTATACTAGATTCAATGTGCTTCATAGAGAAAGTGAAAATGGGAAGGATTACAGAAAGAAGGATTGCTGGCACGCAGGGAAAGAGACCTAAAACCCATTAGGAGAGAAGCACCACGACTGAGGAGAGTCATACCCAAAAGAATAAGATCACTGCAGAGCATTCCAGAGCTGACGCGGACCTCCCTCAACAAGATGCGGAGATGGGTCATACACCTAAACAAGAACGAGGTGTAAGTGGGGACAAATAATGCAGGAATCACTATGGAAATACCAATACTTATGCAAAGAGACCACTGGAAAAATGCAATATTTATCCAAATAAAATGTGTTCCTGAGCAGAAAACATTGAAACAGAACCTTTAAGTAAAGCATGGCAAACATATGGGGTAGAAAGGTATGGTATGTGAGGTGGCTTGTAAGGGTTCAATAAATCAATCAATCAATCAATCAATCAATCAATCCTATTTATAGAGCACAACTACTCACCCGCAAGGGTTTCAAGGTGCTATGCGTTCCTGGCCTTTTTGCTAACCGTGGCTGGGAAAGGCTCCAGAGATGAGGCGGTAGATCTTGAGGTCCAGGGGGGTCAGCTGTGGGTTTCTTCAGGGGCGGGCGGCTCTCGTCTGCTTCCAGTTCTTGGGTAAGGTAGCTGTCTCCATGGAGCAGTTGAGTGTTGCAGAGCTTGGTGCGATGGATGTGTTGGTTTTGTTGAAAATGTGGTGAAGACAGAGGTCAGTAGGGTCCCTGGAGTGGATGCCGCTCATAATGTAGTGGGTCTCGTCTGTGGTCAGGGTGGTCAGGGTGATCCAGCAGTGCAGGATCTGTGAAGGTTGGGAGGGTTGGAGTTGGAGGTTTGTTGGTGGGCTCAGAGGGTCCTGTGGTCCAAAGCTATCATAAATGTCTTTGATTTTTCAATGGAAGGAGGTGGCTAGACTGTCACAGAGGTCCTGAGATAGAGGAATGTTTGCCGATTATGATTTGGGTTTGCCAAACTCCTTGACCATGGTGAAGAGCTCTCTGGTGTTGTGTGCGGTGGTGCTGATTCGGTCCTGCATGGTGGCTTTCCTGGTTAATCTGTTGAGGTGGTGGGATTTGATAGCCGATTTGAATGGCCGTAAGGTCTTCCAGGGACTTGCGGTTTCTCCATCTTTTTTCTAGCTGCCTGCAGGCGCGGCTGGAGTCCAGTAGTGTGGGAGAGAACCAGCCGGCCTTCTTGAGGTTGTGTTTTGCTGAGGTCTTTCCGAGTGGTGCTAGGGTGTTGGCGCATTCAGAGATCCATTGGTGGAAGTTCCGTACTGAGATGTTTACATTTGTGGCAAGGGGAGGAAAAGACTTGCTGAGGGTGTTAGTGAGCTGTTTCTTGGTGATCTGGTTCCATTTCCTGCTTGGGGAGCAGAGTAAGCGGGTGTGGATGGTCAGTGTGGTGATGGGGAAATGAAAGCAGTGCCGATGTCGGGTGCTGATGCTGAGTTCATCCATGTTTTAAGTGAGAAAGGTGATGTTCGGGTGGGTGGAGTCTAGCAGGTCCCAGAGTTCTACGGTGTGTTTGTGGAGGGAGTGTATGTTGAGGAGGACGCAGCTGAGGCTCCCTGGGTGGTTTTTTGAGGGCCCAATTGCAGGAGGGTCCTGCTTTTGGTGTAGGGTGGGGGTGCAATGGCAGTAGAGGCAGGAGAATGGTCCATGTGTGTCTCTGGGTGATGCGAGATGAGGGTCTCCACGTTATAGCGACGGATGGCCAAAGGCCCAGCATTCGTGGCGTTGGACGCGGTCCAGGCATGGAAGGGTACAGGCAGGCTTGCCTTTGGCACGCCAGCCGAACGGCCACAATTAAGAAGGGGAGGGGGCGGGAAGGGTCTGGTCAGCTGGGAGGTGAGCAGCAGGGAAAGAGCTTTGCAGGGAGGGTGCGGGCCAGAGGGGCAGCAGCAGGGAAACAGAGAATAAGGAGAGGTAAATGCGTTAAAAGGAAAGAGATAGGAAAGAGAATGAAGAAATAGAAATAAGGGAAAAAAATAAATGACAAAGCACAAATACTCACACACAGATGGCCACTGGGCCACCAGGGATGAGGTGCAGGTGGAAGCCTGCAGGTAGAGGTGGGCCTCGAACTGAGAGTCAGGCAGGCCCTCAGTTCAATCGTAGCAGAGACAGCAGCAACAGGTGGATCTGCGCAGAGGAGAGGGAGCAGACACTGATCACGAGGTCAAAGGAGTGACCCTCTCAGTGTGCAGATGCTGCCATTTAGAAGGGGAGGGTCCAGTCAGCTGGGAAGCACGTGGGCAGGAGAACGCTTCACAGGGACAGGGGCGGGGCCAAAGGGACAGCAGAGGCAGGAAAATGGAGCAAAGGGGGGGGGAAAGCCGCTAAAAGGAAAGAGACAGGAAAGAGAATGAAGCAATGGAATAAAGAGATAAATAAAGATCTCAGAGCAGAGAAAAATAAGCAAAAATAAAGATGACAAGCACAGATACTCACACGCAGGTGGCTACCAGGCCACCAGGGATGAGGCACAGGCGTGAGCCTGCAGTTGGAGGTGGGACTCGAACTGAGAGCCAGGCAGGCTTTCAGTTCAATAGCAGCAGAGGCAGCAGCAGCAACAGGTGGAGCTGTGCAGAGGAGAGAGGGCTCACATCCTAAAGTAACTTCATGCACAGTTTTCTTATCAATAATTTTTATGCACATTTGCAGTAATAATATCAAAGATGGTATAGAAGAGATTGTCAATGATATATTATATGGTGTAGCTAGATGTGCATTGTGAAGGCGCAAGTTATTGTTACCCTACTGCTCGATATATAGTTATGCGAAATAACTTTAAATATAACTGCTGAATTTCTATGGTTTTTGTGCGAGTAAAGCCAGAACCTAACTATAATGTCCCTGTAACCTTTGTTTTTTTCTGTGAATTTCCATGCTTTTTTAACATAAAGTAATTATAATTTACTATATGTTAATCTAACCACCCAAGTCCGGGCCTTTGGCCGTGCGTAGCAGAGGTTAACCACAGAACCTGTCTCTGTTAGCGCATCTGTGAGTGTGTGCGTGAGTGGGTCTGAAAATGGGTATGTGACTCTATCAGTGGGTCTGAGTGGGTGCATGAGTGGCTGAGTGAGTGTGTGAGTGGGCTCATAAGTCTCTGAATTTATGTACGAGTGAATCAATCAGTTTTTGTAAAGTGCAACTACTCACCCGTGAAGGTCTCAAGGCGCTAGGGAGGGTCTCGGCTTCATCTGAAGAACCAAGGGGCATATTTTTAATGCCCTAGCACCACCTTGTGCCACATTAACTTAATTTTTCTTTTTACGTTAATGTGACCCAACGGGGCCAAAATCCCTGCACCGTATTTACAGGGCTGTGCAATGCATACATTGCGCCACTCTGTCACACTTTGCACACATTATGCCTGCGTCAGGCATAATGTGGAGCAGGAAAAATGGCATAAGGAAATCTATGAGATTTCTTTGTGCCATTTTTTATGGCACTTTTAACGCCTGCTCAAGTGTTATAAGGGAACTTCCATTCTTTAGAATGGGGCCCTATGTACTCTGCAAGAGTAGCCCCAATATTTTGGCGTTACTCCTGCAGAGTACATCAATATCGTCATGAGAAATTACGTTACTGCCCCCTACCCTGCACCATGATGCGCCATATTTTAAATATGGAGCACTCTTGTTGGCAGTAGGGGGTGCTAAGGAGCTCAGGGAAAGTGGCGATACACTCGGTGCAGCACCACTTTCCATAAATCTGCCCCCATGTCTTGAGGTTCTTCCTGAAGTTGTTGAGTTATAGGCTTTGTCTGAGGTGCATGGGCAGGTTGTTCCAACTCTTAGCTGTGAGGTAGGTGGAAGATCTTCCTCCGGCGATGATTTTCCGAATGTGTGGGATGGTGGCTAGTGCCTGCAGGGCTGAGCGGAGTGGTTTGGTGGGATAATGGAAGGAGATGTGATGGTTTAGATAGGTTGGTCCAATGTTGTGAATAGCTTTGTAGGTGTGGGTGAATAGTTTGATGATGATTCTTCACTGGGAGCCAATGGAGGGTCCTCAGGTGTTGGGAGTCTGGTAGCAGCATTTTGGAAGAGTTGCTGTTTCCTGATGTTTTTTGTTGCATTGCCGCAGTCAAGCTTGCTTGTGACTAAGGCTTGGATGACTGTCTTGTGGCAGTCGACTGGATCAATTTGAAGATTTTACTACCTGTTGCTGCTGCTGCCTCTGCTGCGATCATGAGTAAATGAATTAGTGTATGAATGAGTCTGAATGTTTTATTTTCATATCCTTGAATGGCCTCTAATGTCCTTGAATATTCATGGGTATTCGAGGATATTCAAGGTTCTTGTGAGTATCACACACAATGTAGAAAAATCACTTTAAACCCTTAATTTGACCCTAAAACACACTTATATCACATCCCTGGGTTTAGGTAACCTTCACTCTGACCCCTTATGACACTTTCAATTTGGATTTTCAGCCCCAGGGACCATGGGTGAAAGATAGATCTTGGTCTCATAATCATGTTTTTTTTGTGATTTATTGTAAATCCATTCAGTAGTTTTGGAGAAATTAGAGTTTAAAAAATATAGATTATAGGGACACGGATCGTCAGCAGATTCAACTGTCTCCGTGCCGATATATAATTGGCTGTCAACACTTCAACCAGGAAGTGTTGAGACTTGGCTTCAACTGAGTCCCAGAAAAAAAGTAAAATAGTAGAAAAGGGGCCAGGGTAGGGACACCCTGACCCCTTAGCTCTGGTGCTAATGTCAGAAAAATCAGTAGATCTGGATCAGTGGATTTAACACGCGTCCTCACCATGCACTGTTAATTACCCCACAAATTACAGCACTAATGACATCTTTGATAACATCATTGATAATGTCAATTTAACATCTGAAGTAAAAGTATTGATCACATAACTGTACATGGTGGGGGTGCAGGTTATAGTTACATTAGGGCGTGAGTTATTGTTATTTGAAATAACTCTAACAATACCAGGTGAATTTCTTTGGTTTTGTACGTTTCAAATGTGAGCCTAATTATAGCATTCCTGTAACCTTAGTTTTTTCTATGGGTTTTTTAATTTTATTTCCAATCTACAAGGGGGTTTAGAGTTCAGGGGTGGCTAAGGGTGTAGAATTCTCTCAATGAAGAGTTTTAACTCCTACTCAAGACTTCATTTTAAACTATGGATTAAGTTTCTGCCCAATTTCCGGTATTGACATTGTGACTCTTGGAATAGAAACCTACAATTTCATAAGGAAACTAAAATTGTGCTACGAAAATTCACATGTCATAACAGAATGAATCAGAATCTACAATGTGGAACTCCAAATTCACCACTGGAGATATTCCGGAACTACCATTAATAGATAGAAAATGAGGAAGGGGCCATGGCCATACAGGAAAAAGTGTTATGGAAATTGAACATTTGGAAAGAATTTGATAAGCAACTGATTTGCAGATTAAGAGCAGTCTGAAACCAAGAAGTAAATTTTGTACTCAGCTACCGATTAGCAACATGATAGATGTATTTTATGAACAGGTTGTGGATGATATTAATAGGCTCAGAAACTGATTCAAACACCACCATTTAGGCAATTTGTCATCCAAAGAATGGCATGAACTAAATGAAGAAATAACAAATCAATCATTATTAAACCCTTTGATAAGGGTGGAAACATCATTATCGTATATAGTGAAAATATGTGATGGAAGCATTCAGACAGCTAAACAACAAAGATCATTATGAACATTTGAAAACTAATCTCATTATGGAACATTAGAAAGAATATTGTGTATGTTGAAAGATTGCCATAACTCTGTGCTCCTCAAGTATAAGGAATATATGTACATCAAAGTGGTTTACTCTACACATCCTATTATCTACTTTCTACCAAAGATGCATTGAGACAAAAAAGAAACCTTTCTGTAAACCTATTGTGAGTATGATTGGATCCTTGCTAGAAAATACCTCAAAAAGGGTCTATTCCTCTGTGAACACGTCACCAACCTGTCATCCTATAAAAGGGACAATTAAACCTGGCATCCTTGGTGTGGTCTCCCCTGTCTTTCATGCCTCTGATTCCCCTGTTTTGACTTTGTGCTGGAATCTGTTTTGCTGTTTTTGGTACTCTGGGCACTTTACCACTGCTGACCAGTGATAAAGTTCAACTCCTGTGTAAAGTGTATATGTAGTTGGCTGTTCCATTATTTGCACATCTGATTTACTAGCAAGTCCCTAGTAAAGTGCACTAACGGTGCCAGGGCCTGTAAATCAAACGCTATTAGTTGGCCTGCAGCACTGGTTCTGTCACCCACATGAGTAGCCCTGTAAACATGGCTGAGACCTGCCACTGTAATGTCCCTGTGTTCAGTTTTAGCCTGCCAGTTCGACTTGGCAAGTGTACCCACTTGCCAGGTCCAAACCTTCCCTTTTTATACATGTAAGGCACCCCTAAGGTAAGCCCTAAGTAGCCCCATGAGCAGGGTTCAGTGTATGATAAAGATGGGACATGTACTGATGTGTTTTACATGTCCTAACAGTGAAATACTGCCAAATTCTCTTTCGTAGGTTAACACGGTTGCTGTCTTTAAATATATTTTAGGTGCAGTTTCCTTTGGGAACAGACAGAAATGTGGAGTTTGGTGTCTCTCAATTTAAAAATACATGTTTTGGTAAAGTTGTTTTTTGAATTGTCAGTTTGAAAATGCCACTTTAAGAAAGTAGGCATTTTCTTGCTTAAACCATTCTGTGACTCTTCCTGTTTGTGGCTTCCCTGCCTGGGTCAGACTGACAGTTGGGCTGTTTGTGAATCCCCTCTAGATGGTGAGACAAAGGGAACTGGGGTGTAGCCTTCACATGCTGAAGAGCTGGAGGAGGAGTACTGCCCCTTTGCCTGTGACTGTGCTTTGCTGGGTTGGCCTGCAGTTGCTGCTTCTGCCTGAAAGAGGACAAAGCCTGGAATTTGTGCTATATTCATGCTTGTGAAGAATCTCCAAGGGCTTGGATTGAGCTTGCCTCATGTTTTAGGGCCATCAAAGACTTCCTCTGCCAGCACCTGGAATCTCTGCGAAGACTACTGCCTGCCATGTGGTGCCCCATCCAGTTCCTTGGCCCTTGAAAGTGGAAGTTGGCAGAACAAGGACTGAAATCCATGCACAGAACACAGTGAAGGGAAATTATCAGTGCACCACCTGTAACGCAGCTGAAAAACGGTGCACCACCAACTTCATGGCTAAAATTGACCCTCCACCTGCATCGCAGCTGGGAGATTGATGCATCTAGTCTGGAAAATGATGCAACATCTGCTTGCGGCTGCTGATAGTGGCGCAAACTCCACTTAGCGCGGTTTTCCAACACCGTGCGGCTGGATTTCTCATGCATTGTCACTGGGTGTCAAAGTCAATGTGAACCTACACTGATCCGAGGTGCCCCATCCAGAAATCGAGGCATAGCTTTCTTGCGGAAGAAACAAACAACACCGCCGACTTGACTGAAGAAGAGACAATGCACTGCCTCACTTACGAGCAAGGAATCAAACACAACGCTGACTTTTCCGATGCACGCTCGCCAGTGCAGCTTTATTTTTGAAGCAAACCAGGTACTTTGTGTAAAATCAATGTTTCCATTGCTTCTTATAGAATAAGACTCTAATTCTTTTGAAAATGTATATCTTGATTTGTGTATGTTGGATTTTTGTCATTTTGGTCTTGTTTGATTTAGATACCTAGGGGCATATTTATACTCCGTTTGCGCCGAATTTGTGTCGTTTTTTTTTCGACGCAAAACGAACTCCATATTTATATTTTGGCGTTAGACGCGTCTAGCGCCAAAGTTCATGGAGTTAGCGTCATTTTTTGGCGTGAACACCTTCCTTGCGTTAATGATATGCAAGGTAGGCGTTCCCGTCTTAAAAAATGACTCCAATGCATATGCGTCGTATTTATACTCCCGGGCAAAAATGACGCACAGGAGTGGGCGGGTCTAAAAAACCCGCATTAGTGCCGGATTTTAGCGCCTGGGTCAGGGCAGGCGTTAAGGGACCTGTGGGCTCAGAATGAGCCCAGAGGTGCCCTCCTCTGCCCCCAGGGACACCCCCTGCCACCCTTGCCCACCCCAGGAGGACACCCAAGGATGGAGGGACCCACCCCCAGGGACATTAAGGTAAGTCCAGGTAAGTATTTTTTTTTATATTTTTTTGTGGCATGGGGGGCCTGATATGTGCCCCCCTACATGCCACTATGCCCAATAACCATTGGGCAAGGGGGCATGACTCCTGTCTTTGCTAAGACAGGAGTCATTTCAATGGGGGATGGGCGTCGTAAAAAAATGGCGCAAATCGGGTTGTGGTGATTTTTTTGCCTCAGCCTGACTTGCACCATTTCTGGACGCCCATACGCCATTTTCCCCCTATGCCGGCGCTGCCTGGTGTATGTCGTTTTTTTTAACGCACACCAGACAGCGCCGGCGGCTAACGCCGGCTAACGTCATTGAATAAATACGGCGCCCGCATGGCGCTTCAGAATGGCGTTAGCCGGCGCTCATTTTTTTGGCGCAAAACTGCGTTAGCGCAGTTTTGCGTCAAAAAGTATAAATATGGCCCCTAGTACCTATTTTTCTAACCTGGTGCGGTGTCCATTTTGTGGTGATTTCACTGTATTACTGTGTGTGTTGGTACAAATACTTTACACATTACCTTTGAGATAAGCCTGACTACTTGTGCCAAGCTACCAAGGAAGTGAGCAGGGGTTATCTTGAGTGTGTACCTTCATTGCCCTGACTAGAGTGAGGGTCTCTGCTTGGGCAGAGTACAAACTGAGTGCCAACCAGAGACCCCATTTCTAACAGGGGCACTAATGACTTTCCATACAAAGTGAACAACATCGCTTGGAAAATGACATATATCATTGTGATGATGGATGTGACATCTCTCTGCACCTCAATAAAACATAGGTGTGGGATAAATGCATGCTGATACTTCCTAAGAACCTGTCCAATTAACCTTCTACAGCATGCCCAAATGATCATGACCATGCTTCAATACTGGTAAACCCGTATTGTTTTTTTTTCTTACAACAAGATGTGCATGCAAAATTAAGAAGCCACCATGGGAGCTTCATTTGCACCCACATATGCCAATCTATTCATGAAATGGTGGGAAAAAGAGATAGCATGGGCAGATAAACACACAATTTTCATAGAAAAAAACAGTACTATTGGTGTGCTTCATCATCTGGAATGCAAAGAGATTTCATTCATAGAATGTATTGACTGGCTGAATCACAATGAATTCAATGTTCAATTAATTGCTACCTGGTGTAAAATGAAAATAGACTTCCTTGATGTATCTTTATATTTTGAAAATGAGAAACTAAAAACTTGCATTTATTGAAAGGAAACGGCTTGTCATCTTATATTACATGGTAATAGTGAGCACCCTAGGGCATTGAAATTGAACATTCCCTATACCCAACTACTGAGAGCATGTAGAATCGGTTCCTCTGATGAAGAACTTGAGAGAGAAGGTGACACGATGATCAGAAGATTTTTAGTAAGAGAGCACCTGATAAAATCCTCTTTGAAGTATGCCAACATATAATATAAAAGAGAAGTACACTTGTATACAATGGAGCAGAGTACATTTTAGGATGCACTCAGTAGAGGATCTGGATCATTACAAATCTCAGATCATATTTATTATGGAATATAATATGGAACACAAACAAATAAGGCTAATTCTGGAAAAAATTGTCATAACCTCCAACATGATGAACACTTAAAAGAAAAACTGAGCCAATATCCACAGATTACATAACAGAAAGCCCAATCATTTGGCAACATACTTAGAAGCAGTATGTATATATCTGAGGAAAAAGAAAACTGTCTGACAAGTAAAAACATGGACTGTCTAAAAGTGTGAAAATATAAAACATGTTTCTGTGGAGTGATAAAAAGGAAAATAAGATATTTGACGGGAAACACTCTGAGATCATTAAGGTGTAGTGTAGCCATTTTTTTATTTAGCCTCATGCACGTTAGTTTATCATATTAGGCCGCTGTGCACTTTGCCCTAGATGTATTTTATTCAGCTTGGCATTGTTATTTTACAGTAACCAGTTTTTCTGACTTGTTTTAATTTCTTCTATCACACTATTTAGCTTAGTTCAGCACTGTGTTCTCAAATAATGCATTATTGATCGCCCTGTGCTTCAGTCAAGGCTACAGTCTGGTACATTGCCAGTAAACGTGTTAGAAGTTTAGTCTCCAGTATTCGTAGAAAATAAACATCCTTACGTAGGGACATTTTCTTAAAACATCTGCGTGTTAGTTATAAAAACACTTCCTAGTCCTAGTACACGTCAAGAGGGAGATTCCGGCCAGGAACCTACAACTAGATGCTAAATGCCCCATTGCAGATGCTGATGCAGATTACAGGCCTTTGCTCAGGTATGAGGGTTGATGTCCTCCCAGGGGAACCTGAAAGGCAGGCTTAGAGCTTCACATGCTGTGCTCGAAATATAACTTAGAGAGAAAATAATCTAGCAGCACTATGATAGCCTTATTCTTGTGCTTCACTCTCATCGTTACTATTTCAATCCTACTGTGTTGTGTAGTTCTGGTTATTGCAGCTCACGCTTTGCTACCTAAAATGCAGTCGTTTTATTAAACCAATCTTTAAAACTTGAACTGCCTTTGTCATTTATATATGAGATCGTACTGTGTATGAGAGAACCGGTTGTGACGTGAGTGACCACGACTTCCCTGGGAAGTGCTAAGATGTCATGCGCTCAGCTGCCCAATTGTCTCTTCCATTTGGGAGAGATGAGGCACTGCTAGTTAGCCGCAGCAAAACCCGGATTTAGAGTGACAAGGGTCCTCCACCGTGGGTCAGACGTAGTCCCCCACACTGTGAATGATCTTGCCACTCAAAATCCAGTAGTCTCATTAGGATAATGAGAGCCTACGCGACAAAGGAATCACTTGCAACACTGAATTCCTTGTTTATGTACTAGAATGTGACTGTCGAATGACACATGCAACATGTAAGAGCCATATACAAACAAGCTAGGAACTAACCATTGGCACAACATGTTTGGAGGTGAACAATGGGGATCCCGCTAACTTTAACAATTATCGAGTTAAACTTATTAAGATGCACCCAAGTAATGGATTCCGTGAATTGGTGTCATGGAGATGTGATTCAGTAATGACTATTTCATTGGGTTCTGAGAAATCTTGGTGTCACAACCTGAATGCTGAGCTCCTTGTATATATATAATCTCAATGATGGCAGCTAGGTATGTGGAAGTCCATGTATGTGTGTAATCTGAAGATGTTTGTTATAATGGTCAGTTGTCAAAGCGTCTATTATTAAGTATGCAATGATTATAGCTGCAATAAAGGACTACCCATTTGATATGTTGGGTTCTGAACATATGCATGTCCCAAAATCTCCCTCTAGCATAAAATTGTGAAGCACATGGAGAAGGATGTCCCACAATCAATAATTAGGAAAATTAAGACAAAGGGGACACAAGACTGGGGTTCTCCTTAGCAATATTTAACATCCATTAGATGATGCTTTCATCGCCCATTTTCTCTACTATGCAACCTCTTGTGGTTTTTTTTTATACAGTGAGTTATAGAGTGTGCTGCTTTTTGATAATAATTTAGCCATTTCTGCAAAGTAACCAATTTTAAAAGGTGCTAGGAGTTACACCTTCATATGAATACTTAATAAAGAATAGACTACTAATCATTGAAATCTGTTTGCCTTTTACTGCACTAAGACACTTTGAACTCTGCACTTCAAAATAATATTTGTACAAAAATCTTTTTAGCACTTTAAAGAATAAAGAAAAAAGAAAAAAGAAGTAAAAAAGAAAAAAGGCCCAAAGGTAACAAGGAAAACAAAGCAACTGTTGTAAAAACTGTGCAATATGGAGTGCTAGGTAACATGGTGCAGGGACAATGACTTTTAAGCCATCAGGTTAGCCGAATACCGAGGCCAGAGCAAGATTTTACAACAGAAAACAACAACTCACACATTCACATATCACACACCCTCTACATACACATCACCCCCATTTGCACATCACTACTGTAATCACTCACTGTCACCTGTTTGGCACACAGAACCCTTCACAATGTCACAAAAGAAACATCCCTGTTTCACTGATGACAAGTTCAGTCATAGTGGATGAAATCATTAGAGTAGAACCATGTTAGAAATGGGGTATTTGATTGGCAGTCAGGTCACCCCCTGTCCAAGCATGGACCCTCACTCTTGTCAGGGTAAAAGAGAATCACCCTCAGCTAATCCCTGCTCGCCCCCTTGGTAGCTTGGCACAAGCAGGCGAGCTTAACCTCAGTGTGCTAGGTGAAAGTATTTCTACCAACACACATAGTAACTTAATGAAAACACTACAAAAGGACACAACACAGGTTTAGAAAAATAGAAAATATTTCTCTAAACAAAACATGACCAAAACTACAAAAATCCAACATACACGATTCAAGCTTTTAATTAAAAAGAAAATTTACCTGGGTCTCGTCAAAAATAACCCAGCACGGGCGAGTGTGCGTTGAAAGAAGCCCGCAATGCATCGATATCATTCACAAGCGAGATCGTGCGTTGTTTCTCCTTCGGTCATGTCGGCGTGTGTCATTTCTTCTCTCTGCAGGAGAGTGAGGTGTCGATCCGGACAGGCACTCTCGGGTCCAGGAAGGCTTTGCATTGTTTTTACACGTCCAGCGATGTTTGCGTTCTAAATCGTGCCACACTGCGATCCAAAAACCGCGCAGTGTGGGTTGTGATCTCTCCAGCCTCCATCAGCGATGCTTCGTGCCCTTTCTCCAGCTGCGTGCATGGATCTCCCAGCTGCGCTGCAGTTGGAGCATCGATTTCAGCCGCAAAGCTGGCGGTGTGTTGTTTTTCCAGAGGTTGCATCAAAATTTGCCCTACACATCGGTCTGTGCATGGGCTTCTCAAACTTGGCCTGCCAGCTTCTCCTTTTTAGGCCCCAGGAACTGGATAGGGCACCACTTGGCAGGGCAGGAGTCTCAGCAGAGGCTCCAGGTGCTGGCAGAGAGAAGTCTTTGCTGTCCCTGAGACTTCAACAACAGGAGGCAAGTTCAGTTTCAAGCCCTTGGAGAGTTCTTCCCAAGCAGGAAGGCACACAAAGCCCAGTCTCTGTCCTCTTGCACAGGAAGAAGCAGCAACTGCAGGATAGCTCCAAAACGCACAGTCACAGGCAGGGCAGCTCTTCTTCCTCAGCTCTTCAGCTCTTCTCCAGGCAGGCAGAGGTTCCTCTTGGTTTCCAGAAGTGATCTAAAGTCTGTGGTTTTGGGTGCCCTTCTTAAACCCATTTTACCCTTTGAAGTAGGCTTTCTTCAAAGGGAAGTCTCTCTTGTTTGTGAAATCCTGCCTTGCCCAGGCCAGGCCCCAGACACACACCAGGGGGTTGGAGACTGCATTGTGTGAGGGCAGGCACAGCCCTTTCAGGTGTGAGTGACCACTCCTCCCCTCCCTCATAGCACAGATGGCTCATCAGGATATGCAGGCTACACCCCAGCTCGCTTTGTGTCACTGTCTAGAGAGAGGTGCAAACAGCCCAACTATCAAACTGACCCAGACAGGGAATCCACAAACAGGCAGAGTCATAAAATGGTTTAAGCAAGAAAATGCTCACGTTATAAAAGTGCCATTTTCAAACACACAATCTTAAAAGCAACTTTACTAAAAGATGTATTTTTAAATTGTGAGCTCAGGGACCCAAAACTCCACATGTCTATCCGGTCCCAAAGAGAATCTACACTTTAATAATATTTAAAGGCATCCCCCATATTAACCTATGAGAGGGATATGCCTTGCGACAATGAAAAACTAATTTAGCAGTATTTCACTGTTAGGGCATATAAAACACCTTAGTATATGTCCTACCATAAACAACAACTGTACCCTGCCCATGGGGCTTCCTGGGCTACCTTAGGGGTGTCTTACATGTAAGAAAAGGGAGGGTTTAGGCCTTGGAAGTGGGTACACTTGTCAAGTCGAATTGGGAGTTTAAAACTTCACACACACTGCAGTGGCAGGTCTGAGCCATGTCTACAGAGCTACTATTGTGGGTGGTACAACCAGTGCTGCAGGCCCACTAGTAGCATTTGATTTACAGGCCCTGGGCACCTCTAGTGCACTGTACTAGGGACTTACCAGCGTATTAAATATGCCAATCATAGATGAACCAATCATATACATATTTTGTATCGGAGCACTTGCACTTTAGCACTGGTTAGCAGTGGTAAAGTGCCTAGAGTAACAAAAACAGCAAAAACAGCAAAAACAGAGTCCAGCACACATTAACAACCTGGGAAACAGAGGCAAAATGTTAAGGGAGACCATGCCAAGGATGAAAAGTCTAACAAACCACAATTATTTGGAGCCCTAGTCCAGCAGACTAATATCGCTAGGGAAATGGAAATGTGACAGAGGATAGTCGACATGCTGAATGCTGTAGGCACCACCTCACACACAAGGGACAACATCAGGAAGAGGTGGAACGATCCCAGGGGTAAGGTACGTTCCATGGCATCCAGGCATCAGCTGGCCGTCCTGAAGACTGGCGGTAGTCTCCAACCTCCTTCCCTACAGCTCACATCATGAAAGGAGGTCTTTGCCATCCTGCATCCTGAGGGCTTGACAGAAATACCTAGGGGAGTGGTATCGGGTAAGTCACAATTAAAATGTCACCAAAATGTATTGTCATGCATGATCACTTTTTGCCATCTACAATGTGAACCCACTTACCACTCCTGTGTCCAACTCTACAAATACCACTGTCTGGCATCTCACATGTGAATTTAACTCACCTGGGGGCACAGCATCTGGGTATGGTATGGGTAGTACAGGGACCAACAGCACCACAACTCCCAGCAGGCACTGTTCTACCATAACACAATCAAGAACAGTGTACCACACCTAAATTTACCTTGTTGTGCAAATCCCTAGTGAATTTTACTCACTTAAGAGAGGGACAGCTGGACTTTGTGAGTGCAGGATAGGCACTGGCTGGAATGCTCAGGCCAGGGATCAATATTAGTTTTAATCACCCCAGTCAACACACTGAACATCTCAAACAATACACCATTCTCCCTCCACTCACCTATTGAAATGTACTCACCCGAGGGGAGGACATCTGTATGGCGTGTGGGTGCAGTGCTGGCAGGAAAATGGCTGGATCTCATAGGAGGATCTCTTACTCTCACAACAAGTAACAGTAAAGCAAACACCTGCAAAAAATGACTTTGATATCTGAAATTCGCACATGAAATGCAAACACCTGGGGAAGATACATAGAGGAACTGCATGTGGTACAAGGAAACACAGCACTTCATGCAAGTGACTCAGGCTACTCTGCACAAGGTCAAATATCCCTGTAGGTACACTTGCATTCAAAGAAAGCCCTCCTTAGAGGAGTGGCAATGTAAACTGGGAATTGTGTATTAAGCAACGTCTCTCAAGCCCAGGAGTCCAAACCCATGCAACCTCAAATACCAGGCCACTCTACATATGAGAAGGTCTCATTGTGTACAAATTCACTTATGAAATTGACAAACCTGGGAGGGACAAGGATCCAGGATATGGATACACCCTCTGACACCACAAAATGTTGTGAAAGAACATCTGAGAAAGATCTAAGGCCGCAAGATGTGTAATCTGATTGGCTTTGGCAGCAGTCACATCCACAATGCCATGACAATAGGTTGACAACTAAAATATCACAGACTGAGTCCCATCACTGGCTACATGACACAAAACTGATAGCAAGATAACAGAAAGAACAGCCTGTTCACCCACTTTTCTGCCTGCACTGATCACAAAATAGTAGTCCACAGCCATCCCTCAAATAGCTAAAAATGTACAGTCTGACCTTACTGCACTGAAATGGGACTAGAAGGTAACTACATTGTCAGGACACTACAAATCTTAAGATGTGTACTTGTTACAATACGTAAATCAGCATATCAATTGTGAACATGGACTTAGACCAATGTCACTGTCAAATGTAGGAGGTAGATGTTAAAATACAACCTTTAACCTTGTTTCTCTCACATCAACAGGTCAAGCTGCCACTGTGACCACAGAGTCCATTGAAGAGATTGCCACTACACCCATGGAGGAAGCCCTCAGTGAGGAGGACACTCCTGGACCAGTGGATGCTGAAGACTGTGCTGGCCCCTCCGGACAACCTGGTCATACAATACCTGTGAGCATCAGCCTGACTACATCAAATCCTCCCTGGCCCATTGCATCAACCTCACAGGAAGCTTATCGCCCCCAAGCCTGTGTACCAAGGCCAGTTACAAACATCTTGTGCCCTTAGTCCTGGTTTGAGTCACAGCAACCCACCAGCAACAATGATGGTCCTAGAACCAGTGGAAGGGGGCAAGCTGTACCCAAGGCACCGGCATGTGGGGGTCAGGTACTTGGGAGGAATGCTGTGGTCCAGTGGCACGAGGCCTCTGGGGAAGAGCCTTGCCAGGACACCATCGTCCATGTCTTGGGAGCATACCAGCAAACCCAAGGTGTGATTGGTCAGGCTCCATCCCATTACAATGACCAAACAGCTGCTGCTAATATACAAACCCATGTTAGTGTTGTCACACAGGCACTGTGTCATGCAATGTGGAAATACATCAATAGCTACAAAAAGGGCATACATGTTTATTGTCCAAATATTCTGAAGGGAGAATGCATGCATTGGACTTGCTGACATGTGTCTAGGCCAAATGATAACATACATGAGACAACTGCATCAGCACACCACGAAAAAGAAGTGTATTGTGAACCTTACCTTCTTACACACCTAGGGGGTCATTCGCCCCGCGACACCCCCTACCGCCATCCTGTTCCTGGCGGGCGAACCGCCAGGAACAGGATGGCGGTAGGGGGTGTCAGAATCCCCAAGGCGGCGCAGCATGCTGCGCCGCCTTGGAGGATTCTGACGGGCAGCGGAAAACCGGCGGGAGACCGCCGGTTTTCCTGCACTGACCGCGGCCAAAGCGCCGCGGTCAGAATGCCCTGCGGGGCACCGCCGGTCTGTCGGCGGTGCTCCCGCCGACCCTCGCCCCGGCGGTCTGAGACCGCCGGGGTCAGAATGACCCCCCTAGTGTCTAGGTTGGTTGAGCATAGGAGTCACACTCCCAAGCTGTGAGTAATATTACCTTGATCAATCCATTTTCACTATGCATGTCAGAACCAGCAACTGCAACCTGTCAATGACACAACTTTGAACTGATCACATGAGGATGGCATGGTGAAGACACCTGTAAGAAAAGTACACACTACAATGAGTCAAGACTGGTCCAACTACACATATACAGCAGCATCAGTTCTGACTTCAATTGATAAAATGATAATGCAGAGGGAAAGAGGCAAATTATTAAGGATATAAGTAAGATAGTGACATGATCTAGTTTGAAGTAACTTGCAATTTGTGACTGTATGATGCATCATATGAGATGTTGTGTCTCTTTGCAAAACAAATGCCCTACTCAATACATCCTAAAAGTTCCTCGCACTGACACAATTTCCATAGCACATCACATACTTACAATCAAGTGAAGTAATGATTGAAGAGGTCTGCCCGAATATCTCCACCTTCATCCTCATCACTCTCATCCTCACTTGCATTTCCAGGACCACATCTGGTGGCACTGCTAGCTACCCCTCATCAGGAATATAAGGGTTATTTCTCCTTGAGGCAATGTTGTGGAGCATGCAGCAGGTCAGAATGATCTTACACATTTTTGCAGATGAGTAGAGGAGGGCTCCACCAGAACCTGGCTATTATGGCTCAAAGGCTCTCTCCACTATACAACATGTCATTCCATGTGCCTCGTTGAAGAGGACCTCCCCTGGCTTAGTTGTGTTCCCCACCAGTGCCCCACCAATGCCAGCAACCAGGAACTGTTTGGGTATGCAGAGTCCCCTGTAGGGGTATGCAACATATTTGAAAACATGAGTCCCCCTCATTGTCTCCATTGCAGCAGGCACAGCATGCAAACAGACATGACATGTGACTTACCAACCAGCCGGGCGCTCTCTCTTGATACAGTTGTGTCATCAACTGTGGAATAGCGATGTTCCGCATGGTGAAGACATCATGAACTGAACCTGGATAATGGACACAGATCTGGGAAATGTAGGGGTCCACCAAACAGGCAACTTGGACATTGAAGGAATGGAAGTTTAACCTGTTTCAATACACTTGTTTATTGCCATGCGGTGGAGCTAAGTCTACATGCGTAGCATCGATGGCACCAACCACATGTGGAATGTGTACCAAACCATAGAGGTCTGCCTTCAGGAGACAAATCCACATGTTGAGGAAAGCAAATATAGATTGTTTCAACATTGCAGAAAGTACATCCTTCAAGAACAGACCGAACATAGGCTGGGAAATCCCAGCAGATAGGGCCACTGTATTTTGGAAAGACCCTGTGACCAGGAAATGCAACACTGCCATGACTTGAACAAAGGGTGGTTGGTTTTTGGATGACTGATGGCTGGAATGCGACCTAGCTCCAACTGACTACAAAGATCCACGATTGTCTGCCTATCCAGGCATTATATCTGTATGATGTGCCTGTCTTCCATGGCTTGTAGAGCTGCTGGTGGACGCTAAAGAGGAGGTTGTTGGATCCTTCCCCTCCTAGGATAACTATGTGGGACAAAAGGAGAGTATAGCCATCATACAATGTGCCCCATGCAAGATAACAAAAGCTTGTCAATTTCAAACAGTGATATGACATCTGATGGGCAGAATACATGCTACACAACACACACCATCACTTTCAAATACATATAAGTGACATCTTTCTCCCTTGCATTTCACCATATGTATTTCCATCTGCTACCTGATCTACAACAAAATGTGCAGTTGACTTTCCACTCGGACTGTGATTTCATGTACCTACACCTAACTTGGCTGGGTAAAATGATTTTTGATCTGCGCCCTTACTTATGTGGTCACATGTGCTTGGCAGCATACTAATATGAGGGTTAAATATGTTAACTAACATGATAAGACACAACCAGCATTCAGGATTCTCTGGAATCACACAATCAATTTGTGACACATCTGAAAATACCAAAAGTGGCATTTCTTGCCTCTAAAATGGCAGCTGCCTGACCTACTCTACTAGATTTTGGAGAACCGCCCATGACCGTTGCAGTCTTTGGCCAATGGCTGTGACCGCCGGCGGTGACGGTTACATATGTGGCAGACATGACCGCCATCTACTGTACAATTCCTCACTTAACTCTTGACACGGCTGCCAGCAAAACCTCTGTGACCTGAGCTGCTGTGTACTGCCTCTGAGAGCCATCACACCACGTCCCGCAGGTGAAAAGGCACCTGCCTTCTCTCCAGAAGAGCTGGACAAACTTGTGGAGGAGGTCTTATCCATGTTTGGCAGCTATATGGTGCACCAGAGGAGCAGGTGAGTCCAATGCGATACCAATGTGTAAAAGGTTGAGTTTATGATGATGTAGATGAGATGTGCAGGAATGAAGGATTGATCCATCTTATGTGGGTAGATGGACATGTGCACATGTGCATAGAAAGACTGTTACCCCTGATACATAGTACCCCTGATACATGTGATGTATGTACCCTGATTCACAAATGTTCATTACAGTATTAACATCAATGATGGTGTGACAAATAGTTATTGAAATATACCATTTGTAGAACATTCTTGTGGTCTGGTTATATGTTTCTAGTCAAACCTGGTACTGGTTATGCATGATGTATGCTTAACTCGACTTCTAACATGGCCTGACTGCATATGGTGACTTGAAAATTATTTAGATGGGTGAGGATGAATATATTTGGCTACTTGCACTGACTTGATCTTTCACCCTACTTGTTTTGGAATGGAGCATGTAGACATGACTTTCTCCACTTTTCTGTGTCATCCATGCAGGTCAACGCCCATCATAAAAAGGGGATCTGGTATGCAATCACCAAGAAAGTGCGGACCCTGGGGGTCCACAGCTAGCGGAGAACCCACTGTAGGAATCAGTGGGAAGACCTGAGACGCTGGGCCCGGAAAACCACATAGGCCCAGCTGGGGATGTCCTCCCAAGGAGAAAAGGGTGCCCGTTGGACCATGACCTCCCTCATAGCTGGCAAATTGGCGGTGGTCTACCCTGAGTTGGATGGGCATTTGAGGGCAGCACAGCAACCACAAGGGGGTAAGTACTGCCTGCACTCATTTACATCCTTCCTCAAAGGTCAGTATATGCTGTGACAATGTGGTAAGTGCAAAAGATCAAATGTCTCCCAGGAACACCTAGATGTACAGTCCTCAACATTGGTCCATAGGTGTGCACATGGTATTGTATTTAGGGACATATTAATCACCTCTATGATCCCTTCTGTACAGTAGCATATGATGATGCGCATGTGACTGTGTCACATGTGTCCCACTGTACTCCGCTTAATACCCTGCTGGTTGATCCTTGCCACCTACAGATCCATACTCACAATATCCTGATAGTACATTGTCCTGATCTTGCCCTCTGTCCATTCCAATGCCCCTTGATCCATCTAGATATGCAACATATAGCCTGACATGTTGAAAACAGTCCTACTATTTCTGAGGTTTCAAATGTGTGTCAACTTATTGTGAGGCTGTGATCTCAATCTGACATTTGACATGCCATACTTTCTACACTTACTCACACCTTTTGGAGGTGTCCTCATTCGTGAGTGAAGATTATACATTGGCACCTGTGATGTTTCATCAGAATGGGTATCCTGCATGTTGGAAACCATGGTGGTATAACTAGACTCTCAATGCAACCCATATAATTGATCAGAATATTAGCACCTTGTACATGTACTTTGGATGGTAAATGGCTACACAGCAAGTTCCTCATCCAATATGTTTGGCAATGCTAAATAGGCCACAACATCTTCTTAATAAGAACAATCTACCTTGGTTTTTGCCAACATCAGATGTACATTGTTAGGTTCTACCATATATCAAAAGTGTGCAGCAACGTAAACATATTTCCTTTTGCTATTGCGGATATGTTTTGAAGGCCTCTTGTATGGAAACCTATTTTTTGTACTGACTTAATTGTGTTGTAAGTGTGGTAGTTCACCTTCACATGTTGGTCGAATAGTATGTGTAGTCAGTCATTTGGCTTGGCTCAAGGTGTATGCCTCTGTCATGTTAAGCTCAGAAGTGTATTTCTACATTGTAATATTCACATACAGATGTAAGATTGCTCATGTCTGAAGTGTGGATAGTGATATTGCCACTTAAATGCTGGGCCATTGAGGTTTCCACTCATCATAATTAGTTGTACTGTATGTGATCTTCATGCACATGACAGGTGCCAATTGTATTTAAGGTGTTGGTATGGTTTCTGGTGTTGTCTGTGGGTAAATCCTGTGGGCTAAGTAGGTCCCTATAAGTGTATATGACTTTGTTTACAGGTGGAGAATGACTAAGATGAGTAGATCAACAAATTATTGAGACGTGTTGGTGACGTGTTCATGACCTTACAGGACCGCCACCGCCGGCGCACGTCACAATGGCCCTAGTCCACCAAAGGCAGCAATGTGTTCCAATTGCAATGTCCACTGTGATTGTACCCAGCTACCGTCATGACAACATCTGCCGGCAGAGTCAGGTCACTTCCTGATGTCCTGTTCAGGAGGTCAAGCAGCTGCCATTTTAGGGCTCATATATGTATAATGAAGTAAAACAAACTCATATCTATGATAATGTGTCAAGTGCTGGCTTACTTTTACAAGTATCAATGTGCATGTCATTAGTGGTGCAAGTGAAATGAGGTATTTTGGGTTATGTATATGAAACAGTGTTGCCACCATACTAATGACAATCTGAAGATAGTATAGGTACAAAAAATGTAACATGCCAACTAGGTTGATGAAACTTTTACTGTCAGTGACATGTATCTCCATTTGGAGAAGGTTTAGGAGATTTGAATGCAGTACAGTTTCATATTTTGCCTGGCTATGTGCTTTACGTGACATGATTTAGATGTGTGATGTTGGTGTACTTATGAAATATTGATTGAGTGAATCACATACATTCTGTTGTTGTCCCACATAGTTACCATGGCCTCAGGAGAACAAGACAACCTCCAGTCTACTGTCCACTAGCAGACCTGCCGACCTTGGAGGAGTGACCTATAATCCAAATATATCGCCTGGATAGGCATACTATTATGGATTGATGTCGTCAGTTGGAGCCAGATCTTCTGCCTGCCATTTGCAATCCTAATAGCATACCTCCTGTTGTTCGAGTCACGTCAGTGCTGCACTTCCTGGCCACATGGTCCTTTCAGAATACAATGGCCCTAACTGCAGGGATGCCTCAGCCTATGATCAGCCTGGTTTTCAAGGCTGTACTGTCTGCATTGTTAAAACACATGGACAGCTACATCAGATTTCCCCAATGTGAGGATTTGGCCCATGTGAAGGCAGATTTCTATGCTTTGGGCCACATTCCAAATGTGGTGGCAGCACCAATGTAGCCTTGGTTTCCCCAAGTCCAATGAACAGGTATATAGGAACAGGAAACTCTTCCACTCCATAAATGTCCAAGTGGTCTGTTTGGCTGACCTATACATTTCACAAGTTTGTGCAAGGTATCCATGATCAGTCAATGATTCCTTCATCATGCAGAACAACAAAATCCCACTGCTGATGACACAACTATACACACAGAGAGGGCCTGGATGGTTGGTAAGTCATATACTTCATGTGTGTCTGTACCTCTTTTCCTGCTACCATATATATGGATGTCCAAGCTTAAAGTTTGGATTGGTGTCACTATACCTTACAGGGGACTCTGGCTACCCAAACCGTCCTTGGTTATTGTAGGAGGCTGGCCTGGCTTGTAGTGGGTACCAATGGTACTTATACCTTATACCAGGTCCAGTTATCCCTTATTAGTAGAGTGTAGTAGTGTTCTAGCAGCTCAGGCTGATAGAGGTAGCTGTAGCGGAGCAGCCAAGGCTGAACTAGGAGACATGCAAAGCTCATGCAATAGCACTTATATCATATAGGTACTATTTCATAAGAAAGACAATACTCATAGTTACTAAAAATAAAGGTACTTTATTTTTGTGACAATGTGCCAAAAATATCTCAGAGGATATACTCCCTTAGGAGGTAAGTAACATACAGGGTGGGAGGTTTGGGAGGCCTCTGATATAGAGGAAATGTGAGAATGTGCAGAAGTGGATCTTTCTCTGACTGCTTGAATCCTAGTGACCTGGCCTTTAGGAGTGAAAGGTGTCCTACTGTTGTATGACCACCTCCCTCTACCAGCTTAACTAGGTGGCCTGTTAAGTGAAAGGTCTTTGAAAGTACCCTCCCCAGAGTTCTCATGACCCTCCCCTGAAACTATCTGGGTACCTCCCTCCTCTACCTCCTGCTCCTGGGTTTGACCAGTCTGATTCTGGTCACTTTTAAGGAGATGGTTAAGAAGGAGATCCTTGGTAGTGTTCACACCAACCCCCAAACTTCTTTCTATGCAGAGACCCCTCAAACTTTTAAAGTTAGGATTGTCATAAGTTGTTTTCACAACTTTGGGAGTAGCCTCTACCATGGACATGGTGAAAAGAAAGACGTTAGGGGTAAGATAAAAAGTTTTGAGCTTTCAAGAACAGAGAGAAATTTTTTTTTCAAACTTTTTAGAAACTTTTCAAAAAGTTTTTAGATTGAAAGTAAGACTGTTAAGTTTTCTTGTGTATATTTCTATGTATTAGGAATATGGTTTCTTATGAAAAGCACCAATGACAAAGTGGTAAAGCAGTTACAAGTACTTATCCCACCACTGCCACCAATGTAGGAGGCTAGCATGGCTTGGATTGGGTACCAAAGGTACTAATACCTTATACCAGGTCCGTTATCCTTTATTAGCAGAGTGTAGTAGTGTTCTAGAAGCTTAGGCTGATAGAGGTAGCTATAGCAGAGCAGTCAAGGCTGAACTAGGAGACATGCAAAGCTCATGCAATACCACTTATATCACATAGGTTACTATATCTTAAGAAAGACAATACTCATATTTACTAAAAATAAAGGTACTTTTTTTTGTGACATTGTGCCAAAAATATCTCAGAGGATATACTCCCTTAGGAGGTAAGTAACATACACAAAATATACACAAATAATCAAATCAGGTAAGCAAAACAGTTAGAAAGTAGTGCAAACACTGTAAAACACAATAGGATGCAATAGGCCTAGGGGCAACACAAACCATATACTAAATAAGTGGAATGCGAACCACGAATGCACCCCTAGGCAAGTGTAGTGTGTAGAGGGTCGCTGAGAGTGTGAGAAAACACTAAGGGTGTAAAGGAGACCCCAGCCCAAGACCCAGGAAAGCAGGAGTAAAGTACTATATTTCCCCCAAAACACACTAAATTTGTGATAAAGGATTTTGCAAGGACCACAACAGACTGCAAAGCACTAAAGACGGATTCCTGGACCTGAAGACCAGTAATGAAAGGGGACCAAGTCCAAGAGTTGCTAAAGTGTCCAGAGGGGCAGAAGCCCACTAAACCCCAGATGAAGGTGCAAAATGGCTGCCTCTGGTTGGAAGAAGATGCTGGTTTTGCACCAACAAAAGAAGGTAGGAGGTTCTGCTTTGTGCAGAAGATGTCACACGGTGTGCTGATGGATGCAGAGTTGTTTCCTTGGCAAAATACCACAAACAAGCCTTGCTACCTGCAAGAGTCGCTTTTGAAGAAAAAGGGAGCTGCTTGGGCCCAGGAAGGACCAGGAAGTTGCCACTCAGGAGAGGAGACAGAGGGGGCCCTCAGCAATATAGAGAGCCCACTAGAAGAAGGGAAGTACCCGCAGAAGTCCTTGAACACGGGTTCAAGAAGGCTGAACACAGCAGTCATCTCAACACTGCAAAGAGAGGTCCCACGACACCGGATGTAAACTCAAGGAGCTGAGCATCACAGGACGAAGTGCTGGGGACCTAGGCTCAGCTGTGCATGCAGGATTTCTTTGGAAATGTGCACAGAAGCCCTTGTAGCTGCAGATCACACGGAGCACAGGATTACTCTCTGGGGAGGTGAGGCAAGGACTTACCTCCTCCAAATTCGGACAGTTGGACCACTGGACAGTCTGGGTCACTTGGGTCCACCACCTGTGTTCCAGGGGCCACGCTCGTCAAGATGAGAGGGGACCCAGAGTACCGGTGAAGCAGTAGTTTGGTGCCTGCTGAAGCAGGGGGAAGATTCAGTCGACCCACCGGAGATTTCTTCGTGGATTCCAGTGCAGGGTGAAGGTAGGCAGCCCCCAGAGCATGCACCACCTGGAAACAGTTGAGAAAGCCAGCAGGATTAGGTGCTACAATGTCGCTGGTAGTCTTCTGGCTACTTTGTTGCAGTTTTGCAGGCGTCCTGGAGCAGTCAGCGGTCGATCCTTGGCAGAAGTCAAAGAGAGAAGTGCAGAGGAGTCCTGGTGGATTCTTGCAAGTCGTAATCTAAAGAGAAGCCCACAGGAGAGACCCTAAATAGCCCTGATAGGAGGATTGGCTACCTACCCAGGTATGCACCTATCAGGAGGGGTCTCTGATGTCACCTGCAGGCACTGGCCACTCAGGGACCTCCAGAGTGCCCCCACACCTCTGAAAACAAGATAGCAGAGGTCTGAGACACACTGGAGGAGCTCTGGGCACCACCCCTGGGGTGGGTATGGACAGGGGAGTGGTCACTTCCCTTTCCTTTGTCCAGGTTCGTGCCTGAGTAGGGACTGAGGATCCCTAAACCGGTGTAGACTGGCTTATGCAAGGAAGGCACCGTCTGTGCCCTTCAAAGCATTTCTAGAGGCTGGGGGAGGCTACCCCTCCCCAGCCTTTAACACGTATTTCCAAAGGGAGAGGGTGTAACACCCTGCTTCCAGAGGAAATGCTTTGTTCTGCCTTCCTGGGACTGTGCTGCCCAGACCCCAGGTGGGCAGAAACCGGCCTGTGAGTTGGCAGCAGCTGTAGCTGCAGTGCAAGCCTCAGAGAGCTGGTCTGACAGTACTGGGGGTCCATAGTGGAGCCCCCAGGATGCATTGAATTGACTCCCCAATACCAGATTTGGAATGGGGGGTCCATTCCATGATCCAAGACATGTTACAGGGCCATATTCGGAGTTACCATTGTGAAGCTACATAGAGGTATTGACCTATATGTAGTGCACGAGTGTAATGGTGTCCCCGCACTCACAAAGTCTGGGGAAATGGCCATGAACTATGTGGGGGCACCTTTGCTAGTGCAAGGGTGCCCTCACATTTAGTACATTTTTACCTAACCTACAGCAAGTTAGACATATAAGTGACTTATTAGTTACTTTAGTGCAGTGAAAATGTCTGTGAAATAACATGTGCGTTATTTCACGCAGGCTGCAATGGCAGTCCTGTGTAAGGGTTTGTCTTAGCTCCCTATGGGTGGCAAAAGAAATGCTGCAGCCCATATGGATCTCCTGGAACCCCAATTCCCTGGGTAGCTAGGTAGCATATACTAGAGACTTATAAGGGGGGGGGGTCAGTATTCTAATTAGAATTGGTAAATGTAGTCACCAGCCTATAGTGACAAATTTAAAGGCAGAGAGAGCATGAGCACTGAGGTTCTAATTAGCAGAGCCTCAGTGACACAGTGAGGCACTACGCAGGCATACACAGTTGGCCACAAACATTGAGCACTGGAGTCCTGGCTAGCAGGATCCCAGTGAGACAGGCAAAAACATACTGACATACATGTAAAAATGGGGGTAACACGCCAAGAAAGATGGTACTTTCCTACAGTTATTGATACCAGTGAGGTACCCACCCACGCAAGGTGATGTCCACTTCAAGGAGGCCCATGGAAGGGCAAGGCTTGTCGTGGACTGGACTTTTGGGCTCCTGAAGGCAAGATTTCACAGCATAGACAAGTCTGGAGGAGCCCGCCTCTACTCACCCTACAAGGCATGTCAAATAATTGTTGCCTGCTGCATGCTCCACAGTCTTGCCCTGAGACATCAGATACCATTCATACCTGGTTAGGAGGAGCCAGCAGATCCTGTGGGTGAAATGCAGATTTGCAAAATGAGGATGAGCATGATGAGGATGAGTCTGGAGACATCAGGGCAGATGTCATCAATCAGTACTTCAACTGACTCAAGGTATGTGAAGTAATGTCACAATTGTGATTCCTTGGGGTATTGGTTAGGTTATGCATGCCATGTAATGTTCTATTTACCACCATCAGTGAGGTCTTAAGAGGCTCCAAAGCCCATGACTCTGATATGCATGCAGATTGTTAGTTGGAGTTGTGTACAGAACTGTTATGTATAGAGTCTATTGTTTAGTAAATGCACAATCAAAGTCAAATTTGTAGTTATGCATTGACAATGTGATATATGTGTTCCACTCTAGCCTATTCCTAATCTTTGTTACTCATAGATTTGCAGATTGGCTGTTTGACTCATCCTCATTTGGCAATCTCAGAAAGTGTAACAGGAAGACGGGATTTGCAGACTGACATGAGAAGTGGACAAGTATTCTTTAGCATGAGATTTGTGGTAAGTGTGTTCTGTGCCCAGACTGTCAGGACAGTGGTATGGAAGTGTCCTTTTCCACTAAAAGACATATTTGGTATTGCAGGTGTGTGTTTACCACAGGTTATATTGTGGTATCCAGACCCTCAACCATCATTATTTTTGCTAGTCTCTGGCTGTGAGTGGCGTTCTGGTTGCAAAGGATTGTGAGTTGTAAAGGGATGTGTTTTATAGTGCAGTGTGTAAGTGAGTCAGTTGTGTGGATGTGTGTCCGGTGTGGGGTATTCAAACAATCCAATTTGGTGTAGTTTTCTGACTGATGTGAGTTCAGACCGCCGCGGTTCGCACTGCCAATAGTTTTCCTCTATGGAAGAACTGCTCTTGTGGTTTGTGTATTGTAATTTTATTGGATGATTTTTGTCAGGCTAGCGGTGCTGGTGGTCGAACAGCCTTAATAGGGCTGTCAGATTACCGCCAACATGGCGGTCTTTTGGATTACGCCCCAATGGCAGACTTACCGTCAGACCCCCAAACTCGTAATGAGGCCCTCTGTCACTTTCTGCATGCATTGATGGAATCTATCATACGGTGTAGGCATCTTTGTATCCACAGATTTCATATGTTGGGTATCATCTGCATAGTTCATTAAGACTAACTCCAGCTGATAAATAAAGTCAGCCAATAGCCTCAAGTTCATATTACGTACAGTGGGTCTCAATGCAGAACTCTGGGGCATTCCCTGTTTTATGTATCTAGGTTCAGAATGAAATGGTGGAAAATAGATCATCCAACGTGAATCTTCCATGTAGGAGACACACAATCACAAACCCTTTATACTGATTTCAGATAGTCTCCAAATCAACATATGAGACCATTTTTTCTGATGATGCCATTGAGAATGGCCATGTAGATGTTGTGAAGCACTGGGCTAAGAGAAAATCCCTGGGGGATGCCACAGATCACATTAGAAGGTTTGGAGGTAAAATGTCCTTTTGAGTGCAGCCGTTGAGAAAAAAAGCTGATCCACTTGAGAGAATTGTCTTATTGAAGGTCAAAGTGTGCTACAGAATTATATTGTATACATGTGCTGCAGTGGCGATTGAGGTTTTGAACAAATAGGATTTTTTGTGATGAAGTAACACCAACAAAAGCAAATAATTGTATGCATTATAGATTTGTACGGTAGAGCATTGGTACAGGTCCTTTACAATTTGTCCTTTTTTTTCCAGAATCATGGGGTAGTATTTCTTCACAGTTGTGAACACACACACACACACACACACACACTGATGAGGCTAATATTTTGTGTTTTTATGTAAATAGTAATGTAAATTATTTTATATATTCATTTAGAAAGTTGAACAAAATAATAAAATGCTACAACACTATTAACCTAATTTTGAATTAAATATTTAATTTACTAAAGTATATTAAATTAAATGAAACATATTTTTGAAGTTTAAATTCAAACAAATTCCGAAATAAAGTATAAAATTACTTTTTTTATTGTGCATTCATATTTATTAAAAGTCATGTATGAATTAATAAAAGCAATTTGATAATATTTTAATAAAAACTAATGTTACATCAATTTCAAATTCAAAAACATGTTAAAATAATTTATACTTAAATAATATCATATTTTGGATATTTTGACATTAAGAACCAAATGTATCAAACATTTTTGGGATCACAAATGGCCCAACAGGCCGTTTGTGATCGTAAAAGTGCATTTTGGTATGTAGCAAATCCAATTTGCGATTCGTAACTTGTTATCAAATCGCAAATTGGATTTGCGACTACCTACCGATTCGGTATTAGGAAGGGGCGTGTCAAGGGCGTCCCTTCCTAATAAGCGAATCACAGAGGTATGTATGATTGTTTTGTGACCGTGAATGCGGTCACAAAACAATTGCAATTACCACCTACTTCAAGTAGGTGGTAACCCATTCGCAAATGGGAAGGGGTCCCCAAAGGACCCTCTTCCCCTTTGTGAATGCATGCAAAAATGTTTTTTAAGAGCAGGCAGTGGTCCAACGGACCAGTGCCTACTCTTAAAAAAGAAAAGAAAACTTTTCATTTTTAAATGCATCCCATTTTCCTTTAAGAAAATGATTGCTTTATTGAAAAGCAATCAGAGACATGGTGGTCTGATGAGCACAGCAGGCCACCATCCCTGTGATTGTAGCCATTCGCAATGGCTCGCAAATTATGACCTACCTCATGAATATTAATGATGTAGGTTGATTTGCGAGCCCTTGCGAATCGCGGTATGAAACTCCTGGAGTGTCATACATTACAATAGCGATTACTTAATTGCGATTCGCTAAAAATCGCAATTAGATAATCGCTATTTTAAGGAATGATACATCTGGCTCTAAATTACATTTTTTTATGTGCTTAACTATTTAAATCATTTAATCTAAATCAGTATTATTTCCTGTGGGTTTTTATTTTAAGTCCCTACCTGGATCATTTTCTGTGAGAGGATATGTAGTACCAGCGGTGGGTCATGTGTGGTACTGGACTTACTCCAAGTCTGAAGTAATTTACTACTAGTTTGGGTCCTTCTTTGACTGTAGTAACTTTAGAGTGTCATTTATAAACAGCAGTACACTTAGGGGGTCATTACGACCTTGGCGGTCTTCCTAGAAGACCGCCGAGGCCGCGGGAGACAGAACACCGCCATTGCCAGCGGTATTCCTGCCTCCCTATTATGACATTTCCGCTGGGCCAGCGGACGGTAACAGTGTTACCGTCTGCTGGCCCAGCAGAAATGTCACATCAACATTGCTGCCGGCTCGTAATGGAGCCGGCGGCAATGCTGATGTGCAGCGGGTGCAGTAGCACCCGTCGCACATTTCACTGCCTGAAATTCGGGCAGTGAAATGTGCAACGGGGCTATGCCTGGGGGCCCCTGCACTGCCCATGCCAAGTGCATGGGCAGTGCAGGGGCCCCCAGGGGCACCCCAAGTCCCCTTACCTCCAGCCTTTCCATGGCGGTGTTTAGCGCCACGGACAGGCTGGCGGTCGGGGACTCATAATCCCCAGGGCAGCGGTGCTTGCACCGCTGCCCTGGGGATTATGACCACCAGGCGGAGACCTGGCGGTAAAGTGGAGGGGCCGGCGGTATGGCCGTGGCTTTTGCGCCACGGTCATAATAGCTGGCAGGACACCGCCAGCCTGTTGGCGGTGTTCCCGCCACCTTACCGCCGGCCGCCAGGGTCAAAATGACCCCCTTAGTTTTTTGTGGGTGGGCACATGTCCCTCCCTGAACCTCTGCGTATCCCTCTCTAAACCCTTCCTTACTCTACCCTAAACCCATTTCATAGTAAGTATGCCCATTTTTTCAGCCACTCTCCCAGTTCCTTCCACACTTACTACTAAGTAGAGAACTTATATGTCTGAGGATCTCTCCACTGAAAGGATGGGCAAGGTTTGGTTTGTGAATTACATTTTGTAGTACATTAGTAGTACTATTGTAGTGCTGTTAAAGGTACTACAAAATGCAGGTTTCAATAGGGCACTGAGCGTGAAGAATGATCTTATATCATGGGCAGTATGTTCCACTGAAGCCTTGAAGGAAAGATCGAAATCTAGATGCTCCCCAAAGGGGATTTGGACATAGCTTGTAGGTGCCGGTTGAAGGATCATAGGTTTATGGAGGGTATTAGATGAGTCAGTATCTTGCCAAAAAGGTCCAGAGATGAACTGTAGTCCATTTTGTACATAATATTACATAATTTTCATTAATGTGTAGAGTCACCGAACTTTGTGGTGAAAGGGAGATGAATGTGTACACCTGGACAGCTTAAATAACATTCTGGAAGCAAGATGAGGCTTCTATTCAGCAGGAAGAAAGTGAATTTAGGGAGTTCCATGAGCAGTATTCTACAGTAATCCAATTTACTTCACACTAGTGAATTACTTAGTAGCTTAGTGGTGTGTAAAAGTAGAAGTAAATAGAAATCCAGAGTTTCTAGACCAGTAGTAGAAAACCAAGCTAACCAGAGGAATAGAAATAGATCTAGGCAGTGGGTTGGTACAAAGGAGGAAGAAAAGTGAAGGACCTCAGGCCTTTACTTACATCCCAGTATTAGTATTATTTGTCATTTTAAAATGTGTTTTTATTCATTATCTGGAGAATCCAAACTGTTTGTAGGGATCGATCTCTCAAGAGGTACACCTTCACAATGTGCATAATTGAATAATATTATCTGAAGTGTTTTATTTTAAGGTTCAAGATAACAGGAGGTACAGCTTTCAATTGATGTGTATTTGCACTTTGTTGAAGGGCATGTCTATAAACTCTATGTTTGATTTTGTTAAAGAAATAGGGAATGATGACAAATTATTGTTGTATTCAATGAACAAAATACAAAACGTGTACATCTGCATTTATTGATGGCCTATAAAAAATCCTTCCCTTCCCTGTTGGCCTGGATTATGGTACTAATGTAAATATTGGATCTATCCCTGTCATTGGGAGTGTTGCTTCATACTTGAGTTGCAGTGTGTGTACTGAGAGCTTCTGGCAGCTGGCCTTCTGCAAACCTTTAAATTGTTGTGTATTCTTTGAGGCTGATATTTTACAGCAAATGAAGCTTGTGTATGTTACGTACCTTTGCGCGTAGTGTGTTTAGTTGGATGTTGCCCTATTGTATTTAGGTGGTGCTGCTAAGTCTGATGTTGATGTTTGTTGGTTTATGTTTTCCTTTGTTTGGTGTTGTGTGCTTCAGAAGGAGAGAATCTCTGATGATATGTAGCTTGGACACCCAGGAGCATATTGATGAGAGGTTTCTGCTGGCATTGTGCCAAAACGTTTGATGCAGCGGTGGTGCAAGCAGTACTTCATTTATATTAGAAGGCTCATTTCCCCATGCATCATTTTTTAAGGCTTAAATGGGGCAAAAGTTGTGCCTAAATCAGTTGTGCCACTCACAAATTAAAGTATACAAGGTAGGAATTCCTCTGCAAAATCTCAACCAAATCTAATGCAGTAAGGATTATGTGTGACACATCATTTGGATGTGACGCGCAAACCAGAAATGAGCCAAACAATCTTCGCATCGGTAACCCAAGAGTAGGAAATGACACAGTGGCTGTGGTATAAAAATCTGAAAATCCAAAAACGCCTAGTCAAGCTCATCTATACCATGGAGGTTGTGATCCTGCAACTTGAGGTGCAAGGAGACCACCACCATGTAGGCAGTGAAAGAGGAGGGAGCGTGTCTTGCAGTAGTGAATCTCACTCATTGACCTCAGGAAGGATGGGTCATCAAATTCTACAGACTCAGGAGGGAGTCTATCATTGAATTGCTCCATAAGATTGGACCAAGTCTCCTGCCACCAACTGTCAGGCCCACTCTCATTCCTACACAGTTCACCCTGATGGTTGTGCTCTGCATGCTTGCATCCTATTCCTTTCAAGTCACAACAGCCAGTGTGGCTGGCATATCACAGGCATCATTTTCTGCTTCTCTACCCACTGTCCTGGATGCCATTATCCAGCTCTCATCCCCAGTACCCCCTCTTCGCCAAGACCCATCGACAACAGCTGTAGACCAAGCAAGGTTTCTATGCCATTGCAGGATTTCCCCAAGTGTTAGGTGCCATGGATTGTACACATGTGCATTTGGTACCCCCTGCCAAAACATCCCACTTGTACAGGAACCAGAAGCACAGCTACTCCATCAATGCCCAGGCCATCTTGGACTATTTGGGGATGTTCACCAATGTGCTGGCCAAATACCCTGCAGTGCCCATGATGCCTAAGTCTTCTGCCATAGTATCATCAATGAGCGCTTCCAGAATGGTCAATTTGAGAATGACCTGTTTTTTGGTAAGTAAATTAGAAGTATGCAACAGAGCAACAAAAATGTAGAAATGTATGAAATACTAGCCATCTATGTGTCTGTTGAGGGAGCTAGGGGCATATGCATGCACCATCCATTGTGGTACATGGGTGATGCAAACCCCTAAGACAGGTATTTGAGGACATGCAAAGCCCTTTTGTGTGGCTTTAAATGGGATCCAAAATCTGGAGTAATGCAAAACAGTGTTAAATGCTGTGGGATATTACTGTGTGTTCCATGAGCATTTTGTGAGTGTATCCATGCAGCTCCCATGCTTGATGACGCATATCATGTATAGCAAACATGGAAAATCTGGTAATGTGTAAAATAAATATGCATTCCCAGGTGATGCGTAGCAAGGATATATAGCATAGGATGTCCTAGTCACTTTGGCTTCCTATGTGTGCTGCACTCTGTGACACACAACACATAGAGGAATATGCCTCTAAGGATTATTTATGTGCTCAAAGGTGCCCCTTTCTGTGCTATAAGAATCATGCATGCAATGTAGGCACACTTACATCGTTGTGCAAGGGTGCCTGTGTTTGTGCTAGGCAGCCTATTGTGTGCCACTGCAGGGTTGAAAGACAGGAATATACCATATGGCTTCAATATTGTGCATTCCTGCACTTTTACAGTGACCCAAGGCAGCACAGCAAGGTCACTTTCTGTGCTGCATTGTGCCACTTTATCAAATATCTAGTCCCTAGTCTCATCTGCATATAGTAGGAACAACATACTGCAATGTGTAGACAATGATTTCCCATTCATACCCTCACTAATCCTGCAATGGTAGTAGCAACAGAAAAATCTGCGTGCAGTATTGTCAGACACTGTCTGAATGGACTGAACCACATTATCTGCACTAGTTAACAAATTAAGTCGACAACGTAATATTAGTACAAAGTGCACATGATGTTTAAGTGTGAGCTGAGTACTTCTACAATAGCGTGCTTGGTCTCGGTGTCTGTTAAACTTAAAATAAATTAATGGTGTATGAACTAATCCTGTGTTGATAAGTAAGTGTGTCACACTTGGGAGAATACTTGTATTTTGACCATAGTTTGTGGAGCAACACTGGAAGAAACGGTTGTACATCCCATTTGTGTCATGCAATGTACTTGTAGGCCCATTCATGTGTAAAAGGCAATTTAATCTACCAATGTGAAACCAACATACAAAACACACGTCTCAGCCAAACTGATAGTCTAGGTGCACACATATACATATGCATCAAGCCGCATTGACACATATCACCTGTGTGATAGATCACCATTATTATTTTGTAACTAGACGACATTCCCTCCATATGAAGCGATCAGTGTTAAACTCACAAACACAAGCACAATGCTGTCAGACATGTCATACACCTGTAACTATCATAGATTGGAACGCAACCAGGACAAGGTATCATAATGTACCCGAGATCCCATTCTCATAATTCTCAAGCCACATCAATGATGACAGAATCAAGGCACAGAGTATAGAATCCCCTAAAAGTTAGAATTATATACATAAATGTGAAAAACTAAAATAGTGTGCCGAGGCCTGTAGTAGAAAGCTATTTGTATCTACATCAGTGTGTCCTATATAATAATGTCTAACATTGCCATTCCTATGTGTCCATTTAGGTTTAGCATACCTTGTTTGACAAGCCTTAGCTGGAAGCTGACAAAACATATATAACTATCCATGTCACATGTTGCAAATGGAGTACATGTAGGCAGCACATCTCCATGCCAAATTAGTGAAAACAATCAAAGGTTAGATCAGTGTCATGTAGCCAAGCCACATCATGCAGATGTTTCAAAAAGACATTCATATGTGTGTGTCAAACAGGTAACCACTGTCCAATCCTATCTAGTGCTCAATATGTGATGCAAAATCAGATCACTGATCTGTCACTTGTACATGTAGTAAGTGCACATAACATAGAGTTGCCCACAACTTTCTAAAAATACCCATGAAAGTAATCTACTGCCTGAACATGAAAGTCAGAATGTAACAGTGTCAAAAGTATCAGGACATGGTCAACATTAGCACTGGCACAGTTATTAATATAAGAGACTGGTGCCAAACTATGGTCAACTTATATATAACACATAGGCCCTCAATATGACCCTGGCAGTCCGAAGACAACCAGGGCCACAATGCCGGTCTCACCGCTGACGGGCCAGCGGTTAAGACCACCACATTATGAGTGTGGAGGTTTGGCCTGTGCCAAACCACCACATCTCTGCTGGTACCGCCAGGGCGGTTTGGCAGCCAGGTCGGAGAGCAGCATCTCTGACCCGGCGGTCCACACAATACCGCTGGCGGTGTCACAAGTCCCCTTTCCACCAGGGAATCCCTGGCAGAAAGGCTACCGGTGACAGGAATTTGCATTCATGTCACTGGTACATGACTCCTCCCATCTACCGAAAAGCCCCCCACTCTACTTCCCTTACAGCATTCCTACCCTAACTCCCCCAACCCCCAGTAAACCCCACCCCCTGCTCCCAGTAGTGACCACCACCCACCCTGCATACATGTACTCACTCCCCACCCAATCCCGGTACTTACCCCCTGCATACACGCACCCACCTATACGCACCCACAGACAATCACAACACCATTTACACTCACGTGAACAAAAACACACACAACCCCCCTCCAAATCCGTACATGCACAACACCCCCACTCACATGCGCACGCACTACATTCACCCCCGTTGACACTCATACACACTCCATCCCCCCACCCTCTACTTTCCTCAACATACATACACACACAACCCCCACCCCTGTCTACATGCATGCACACACGCACCCTTACCCAGCATTCACATTCACCCACACATCGCATTTAACTCGTCCGATGAGGTGGTCCTCCCTGAGGGGACAGGACCTGGCGCTCCCACTGCCGGCAGCACCCTGCCATCAGAACACCACCAGGCCACATTATAGGTCATAAAAAAAAAGGTGGTGGAGTCCTTTTGGCGGGGTGGGGCTGTGGTGGATCCACCTCTGCCCCTCTGACCGCCAGCACAACTACTGGAAGATTTCCATCCAAATTGTGCTGGAAATTCTTCAGTACTCATACTATGGTGGTTGGAAGACCACCAGAACTGGCAGTCTTCTGGTGCCCGTGGCTTCGGCAGTCTTAGGAAAAGACCTCCGAAGTCATAATGCGGGCCATAATGTTAAATATTGTAACACATATCTGACCAAGGATCTGACCAAGGATATGTTTTGCAGCCATACGTCATAACCCTATTTCCCCATCCCCACATGGAGGCAGAAAAATGGTTCAACTAGGCACTGAGCAGGATTAGGAACTTGGTTAAAAGGACATTCAGTGCTCTGAAGTTGAGGTTTAGATGCCAAGATATGTCTTGGGGAAGATTGTTGTACCCCCCCATGGTGTGCAAAATAATTCTTAGACTCCTACCCCTGATTCTGTTGGGAAGAGTGACACAAACTGCTTCCCCAGTGATCCATCCCCTCCTTCTGGCTCGGTCCTGTGGCTGCCGTGAGGTTCTTGGCCAGTTTTTCCTTGGTCCTGTGCTTATAGTCCTGCCACCTTTTTTTCAACTCCAGCACTGTCCTCTTTGTTTGCCCTACACTGTTGATTTTGTCCAGTATAGAGTTTTAAATGGATTCGTTCTTACCTAGTGGCAATTTGGAGGTGACAAGGAGAAGGCGCTCGTTCTTTGTCATCTCAGCTATTAATATTGGTTCTTCTCACTAAAGTTGGTCTTCCTGAAACCCCTCCCCTGGCCTGCTTTCAGGTCATCTTGGCTGGGGTTGAGATTGGTTCCTTTCTGACTTGGAGATGGTACTCCCTCCATTTTGTGCATTTGTTTTGCTCTACTGGTCAGATTTTTTTAATGAATTGTTTTTTTTATGCTTCCCATGCCGCAACACACTCCTAAGTGACTGAATGCTGATTTGCGGCACTTACAAGTGCTTCATGACATGCAAATCAGCTTTGTGTCCGATAGGGGCCAGTTGCCCTACACCACGTTGTGTAATTTTTTTAAAGATGTTTCAAAGATTTTGACACACCTTCGGACCATATAACATTATGCACCATTCCATAAATCCGGCATATCCATGTCGTAAGGGAATGGCGCTCCACAGTGAAAGTTGGTTTGATCCAACTCTGTTGCAACATATCGCAGAATAATTTCTCATAAATCAGGGCCTCAGTGTTGCAACTATATTTCCTTGCCTTGTTTTTGGTGTGTGTTTGATATGTGTGTGTTTAATCGATTCGTTACTATTTTTACTGTATACCTATTTATATATTTTAAGGTGTTACTATCATTTACATTTAACATTTATATATTTTAAGGTGTTTGTAAAATGTTATTGTTACATATAAAGTAAAAGAATTAGCTTAACATCCCTGTCGTTTTGAAACTACAATAATTGCTCTGTACAGTTCCTAGGTGCAAGCTAGGACAACTTTTCACCCGTAGACTGGTGTTCTGGCGTTTTAGTTAAAATAACATGCCTGCAAATTCAACCTGGACATTGCTAGATTGTCTATGTGACTGCAAGGATTGAGGTAAAGAATATACTATCAGCCAAAATAAATAAATCGTGTGCTTCTGTTTTGCGATTCAGCAACCAGCATAGGAATACCCTCTCCTGATAATAAAATGGATTGTTTGCGCTTATTTGCTACTTTTATACTCCTGAATAAGTATTTTTCTTAAATGAAGTGTGACTTAAATTGGATGAGTCATTCAAACCTACGTATGCCCATTTGATCTGTATATCAGAATATCATGTGACAAAAATGTTCTGTCCTAAATGCTGGTTACAAAATTATCATCCAATTGGCTGTGGATTATTTACCAGGAATCACAATCTCTGTATGCCTGGAATAAGGTGTGCAGAATACATGGCAAATTAAAACTTTTGAACTTCAAGTCAAAATTACAACATTCTTAGTTGTCATGATTTTCAGCTCTTACATCGAGGGATGCACTTCCATATTTGTCAGTGCATGGGTTAAATGGTCTACATGATATTCTCATATGTAATAAGGTGGCTCATTGCTGTACAGGCAGTAAAATAGGTCAGAACGCATCCTTCCCAATTTAGCCCTACCACATTTACTTAGAGGTAATTTAGCCACCCAGACATCGAGCAGATGCACAGTGAGGTTCGTTCATCAAAGTGTGGGCAGATTATATTAACCTTTACGTCTGTACAAAAATAGAAACCAGCTCTCAAGATAATGATAGCTTGTGGAATAATCAGCTGAACATGATTAAGTAGTATGTAGTGCAGCCTGATTTTCAAAGATATATGATTTTGGTTCAATGTGCCTCAATCATCTTGATTAGTTCATTCCAAAGACTTGGATAAATCTGACTTCTTCAATTCGAAACCTGGAAAGAATTTTGATGCTACTATTTTGTCTGTAAAAATTGAAAAGTCCCATTCATTTAGGAAGTAGTGTTAAACATCTGAACGCTAACATGTTGCGTAAATTATAAAATGTATAGGAGAAAATTCTGCATTTATATTTCCTTTTAAATATTGCTCTAGATAACATTATTTGTATTGATCTAAAAATCCATTTTAGGGGCAATGCAAACAGACAGTCTGTACCGGCACCAGTATTATCTGAAAATGGAAGAATATGTAACTGAAACTTTACCATTAGCTATAATTGTAAGATAAAATGACAATCTGTCTAGGTGCTGACTCCCATTATACAGCATCCTGGTCTGGCAGCTGGAAACAGATGCAATGGCTCCAAATAGACGCTTCCCTATCTCCTTAAGAAATCACTGTTCACCAACACATCTGATTGGCCATCAAGGGACAGGTAAACAGAACGCAATGATACTAAAGGATCTGAAATAAGAAAAGGAGAATAATGAGTAAAATGTAATTTCAGTACAAAGGAGCGTTAAGTTCTTTATAATTCACTCTGAAACACCACCCCACTCCAATGCCAGACCTCTCAGTGAACTCCTTACCTCCCTAAATCACTGTCCAGACAGGATTTTGGTTTCTAAAGTTATAAACTAAATTTATTTATCACTAGTCAACACAACCAAAAATAACTAGAATACACAGGGAGCCTTTTATTTTCAGTACTAAATAGAGCTGTACCATCCGTGACAGTAAGGTGCATTGGCTCGCAACCTTAAGAAGTGGAATCCATGTGGTCTTAGAGGGGGCCATCCATAGCTCCTTTCAAAATCGCTCCATCCCCTCATTAACTCACTCCTGACCCACTCGTCTGACTTCAGAGTCTTGAGACTAATGTCAGGCCAGCTTTGTGTAGATCTTTGTAAGGAAGGAACACCTGGTGGTGTGCATCCTGCAGTGCCCACTGAGTAGAGGTTATGCTGTCTTTGCACTGACCCAGATGTCCTCTGTGCGCTCTTTTGTTGAAGGTGCTGGTGCCCACCAACAATGTCAGTTATGACAGTGTAGGAATCAGTGAACAGGAGGTTGCTTCAAAGTTGCACTGCTCAGAGTTGTGACAGTCTAGAGCCTTGAGTTCCTCTATGGGCAGAGTCACAGCCAACCACCCAAAAAAGCCTAAGTGTGCTGAGTCACCTCACCTAGGCTAGGCTAGGCTTCTTCATATCTCCTCACCGCCACCAAAGTGTCTTCATCATGGAAGCACACCTCAGGTGCCCCTCTTGAGCACTTTGTTAACTCAGTCTTGAAGCTGGGTCTAGGCATCCTTTACAGGTGGACATGTCAAATTTCCCCTGGGTTACTATCCCAAACATGGAGAGGGGAGTTGGCAGTCACGCCCCCACCCCAGCGTTCTAAGGATTCTTACATCTTCCACTGATGTGGGACCTCTGGCTTTTGACTAGCACCTCTCGGCACATTGACTGCAAGTTCTCACCTCATTTCTACAGCCAGAGTTTGTGTAGTCAAGCAGTTCAGTTCTGATTGGGGTTCCGAACAGTTCTGCACTTTTGATATTTCCACAGAAGCTGGCCAATCCATTTTCTTTGTCCAAAGTGTGAGCAGAAAGGGGATAGATCATACTCTTAGAAAAATGACAAAATAAGGTCACAAAAATAAGTTGGCTGTCCCTTTCACCCACATGTTAAATTATGGGGTGCACTCCTTGCAGAGATCAAAAGGCCCCTAGCTTCAAAGGGAATCACTGTCTTCTCTCCTATACACTCTCCAGTCTGGTCCAACACAAATATCCCTGGAATGTCTGCTAGAGTACCCCAATTCACCCTAGCTACCTGTGCTCACTCTACCACTCCATCTCAACTACCACATCGATTTTATAATGTACAAGGTTGAAGCCAACATGGCCATGGTCACGTACCACAGAGACTCCACATTCATCCTCCACTTACATAGACAGGGCCATAACACATACAGGTTCCACACAGACAGGCATCAGACTCTATTGTATACGTCTGCTGACAAATTTTAAGAGATATGGAAGAGGCCACTAGCCTCCTTTTCCTACAAGGTGACTGTTAGACCTGACATGCCTTAGGGTGGTCACCCCTAACTTTTTGCCTGCCTCCCTCCACTTTCTGGACTGTTTTTGCTGGCTTTTAGACTCTGCACACTTTACCACTACTAACCAGTGCTAAAGTGCATATGCTCTCTCCTTTTAAAACCTGGTAACTTTGGATCATAACCACTTGGACTATTTAATTTACTTATAAGTCCCTAGTAATGTGCACTGTATGTGCCTAGGGCCTGTAGATTAAATGCTACTAGTGGGCCTGCAGCACTGATTGTGCCACCCACTCCAGTAGCCCCTTTACCTTGTCTCAGGCCTGCTATTGCAAGGCCTGTGTGTGCAGTTTCACTGCCAATTCGACTTGGCATTTAAAAGTACTTGCCAAGCCTAAAGCCCCCCTTTTTCTACACATAAGGCACCTCTAATGTGTGCCCTAGGTATCTCATAGAGCAGGGTGCGGTGTGGATAAAAGGCAGGACATGTACCTGTGTAGTTTACATGTCCTGGTGGTGTAAAACTCCTAAATTCGTTTTTACACTACTGTGAGGCCTGCTCCCTTCATAGGCTAACATTGAGGCTGCCCTCATAAATTGTTGAAGTGGTAGCTGCGGATCTGAAGGGAGTAGGAAGGTCATATTTAGTATGGCCAGAATGGTAATACAAAATCCTGCGGACTGGTGAAGTTGGATTTAATATTACTATTTTAGAAATGCCACTTTTAGAAAGTGAGCATTTCTCTGCACTTAAATCTTTCTGTGCCTTACAATCCACGTCTGGCTAGGTTTAGTTGACAGCTCCTTGTGCATTCACTCAGAAACACCCCAAACACAGGGTACTCAGCCTCACTTACATACATCTGCATTTTGAATGGGTCTTCCTGGGCTGGGAGTGTGGAGGGCCTGCTCTGACACAAAGGACTGCCACACCCCCTACTGGGACCCTGGCAGACAGGATTGAACTGAAAGGGGACCTGGTGTACTTCTAAGCCACTCTTTGAAGTCTCCCCCATTTCAAAGGCACATTTGGGTATAAAACAGGGCCTCTGCCCTACCACCTCAGACACTTGCTGGAGAAGAAACCTGAACCAGAACCTGCATCCTGCCAAGAAGAACTGTCTGGCTGCTCAAAGGACTCACCTGACTGCTTTCTACAAAGGACTGCTGCCTTGCTGTTGGCCTGCTGCCTTGCTGAACTCTTGTCTTGCTGCAAAAGTGCTCTCAAAGGGCTTGGATAGAGCTTGCCTCCTGTTTCCTGAAGTCTCAGGACCAAAAAGACTTCTTTCTTTCAACTGGACACCTTGTGTGCCGGAAAATTCTACGCACAGCTTGCTCCGCGGTGAAAGATTCACTGCACGCCGATCCGGAAAGACGCCGCTCTACCCCGCAAGGTAAAGATCGACGCGACGCCTGCGATGCGACCGGAACTTCGACGCACAGCCCGTCTGGACAACGCCACCTGACTTCTAGAGAGGAAATCGACGCGACGCCTGCCGCAAGGGAGAAAATTCCACGCACAGCCCACCGGAACGACGCGCAGCCGGATAACAAGCCCAGGATTCCACGCACAGACCCCAGGACATCTGGTAATCCCGCGAACCACAGAAGGAGACTGTCCGCGTGCCAGAAAACGATGCACATCTTCCCCGCGTGAAAAATAACGACGCAAGTCCGTGTGTGAAGGGGCGAAACCGACGCACACACCATTTTTCCACGCATCTCCTCCTCTGTGACCCTTTGCAGAGATTTTCAACTCCAAACCAGGTACTTTGTGCTTGAAAGAGACTTTGTTTGCTTTTTAAAGACTTAAGACACTTTATATCACTTTTCAGTGATATCTGTACAATTTCTTATTGCATCTTTTATCGTTTTGACCTACAAATACCCAGATAACTATATATTTTTCTAAACACTGTGTGGTGTATTTTTGTGGTGCTATATTGTGTTATTGTATGACTTATGGCACAAATACTTTACACATTGCCTTCTAAGTTAAGCCTGACTGCTCAGTGCCAAGCTACCAGAGGGTGGGCACAGGATAATTTGGATTGTGTGTGACTTACCCTGATTAGAGTGAGGGTCCTTGCTTGGACAAGGGGTAACCTGACAGCAGTGAGGATAGGACTTGTATTTGTGCAGTGACATACAGTAGCTAAGTATTTCACTACCTACCCACAGTTGAAAGTCAACTTGATTTTGATCTCTTTTTGCAAATTCGTTCTTCTTGACAATTTTCAAAAACTAAATCCTCACTCAACATGTCTCTGGCTGGGTCTCAATCAGGAGATTTGGACCTAGCCTTGTTGGAGACATATACTGTCAAACAGCTAAAAGGGTTCTGCAGGGTGATGAGAGTACCCACCCAAGGGGCCTCCAGAAAGGAGGACTTTCAAGTGGCGCTGAGGGCCTGGCAGAAGCCAATTTAGAGGAGGATGATGAAGAAGAGGAGCCAGAAAATGGCCCCTCAGAGGATTTGTTGCCATCAGTGGGTGATGTTACCACTTCAATTGTGCCCCCTTCCAGACCAGGTAGCAGTGTCTCTCAGCAAAGCCTGACTGCAGAGGAAAGGAGAGAAGAAAGGGAGTTCCAATTGCAAATGGCAAAACTGTAAATTGAGGCTCAACAGGAGGAAAGAAGGGCAGAGAGAGAAGCCAAGCAAGCTGAAGCTGAAAGAACTGAAGCTGCAGCTGAGAGAGCTTTGGCTGAAAAGAAACTATTGTTGGCTCATGAACTGAGTCTCAAGGAGCTGGAGATCAAGGCAAGACAGTCTGAATCCAGCAGTAATGGTGGCAGCATACAGACAGGACCTGCTGGAGAAAAGAAGGTTCGTATACCCAAAAATGTGGTGCCCAGTTTTGTGGTGGGAGATGACATAAATAAATGGTTAGCTGCTTATGAAGTTGCACTAAGGGCTCATGAGGTTCCTGAAGGGCCATGGGGTACAGCTATGTGGGGTTATTTGCCACCATTGGGGAGGGACACACTTCTCACATTGGATAAACCAGATCAAAACACATACCCACTTCAGAAAGCCATTTTACTTGCCAAGTTTGGGCTGACCCCTGAGGGATACCTTCAGGGGTTCAGGGACAGCACCAAACAATCCACACAAACATGGGTAGTTTTCTTTGACTTTTCCAGTAAGGCACTGAATGGATGGGTGCGGGGCAACAAAGTAGATGATTACAAAGGGTTATACGACTTGATTCTGAGAGAGCATATGCTCAGTACTACTTTTACAGAGTTGCGGCAGCACTTGGTAGATAGTAAGCTGACTGATCCCAGGTAGCTTGCTGAGGAGGCGGACCTCTGGGTTAGCACCAGAGTGTTCAGAAAGGTATCTGGGGGGGACACCTACATAGGTGGTCAGGGTTCCCAACAGAAGAAAGAGGGGGGAGATAAACTTACAGATAAGGAACTCTCAAAAGGCCCCCAAAAGAATTCCAAGGGAGGGGGTGGCAACTATTCCTCTTCCAGATTTGGGAAAAAGCCAGGGACTTATGAGAAATCATCAGGGAAATTCACCTCCAAATGCTTAGAGTGCTACCAGTATGGTAACTCTAAGGGCGACTCCCAGTGTTCCAAGAGAGCACCGTCCACTACCGGACAGACACCTGGGTGGACTAGTGTAGCGCTCGGGGGGGGGGAGATGGACCTTTGGGGAGCAGGCAGAGGTTTCCCTAGTGTCCCTGGGAGAAAGAGAAATGGTGCCCAAAGCCCACATGCACCAAAATACTTCCAAGTACAGGCAGTGGGTCACCATTGATGGGCAAAAGGTGGAGGCTCTGGTTGACACAGGAGCCAGTATGACTACTGTCAAGAGTAAGCTGGTGTCAACAGAGCAGATAGTCCCTAATACATTCCACCAGTCCACCAGGTCATAGTCGCTGACAATCGTGAGAGTCACCTACCGGTGGCTCTGAGTCCCTTTGAGTGGGGGGGGTCTCTGGTGCTCTGAAAGTAGCTGTGAGTCCAGCCATGCCTATAGATTGTCTGCTAGGCAATGATCTTGAGCATACTGCTTGGAAAGAGATAGAGCTCAGATCCCACCTGGAGATGTTAGGGTTGCCTGAGTGGGTCATCATGACCACACGGTCCATGGCTGCCCGGGAAGGGAGTCAAGGGCGTCTGGAGCCTGGAAAAATGGCCCAGACAGCTGCAAAGAGGAAGGGTAAGAGGCGCGGGAAACCCACCTCAAATTTTCCCACGGTGGTGGACGGGGCCCCTGAGGAGGAGGAGGCCCCTGAGCCAAATGGGGAGGACATAGCTGACCTGGGTAACCTACCTGAACTTGCTGGCTGGCAAGTAGAGGGGGGACCAACCAGGGCAGAATTCTGCAAGGTGCAGAAGGAATGCCCCGTCCTTGAGGGTCTGAAGCAACAGGCCACAGCCCAAGCAGCAGGTGACGCCTCTGGCAATCACCATATTTACTAGGAGAATTATCTCCTTTACAGTGAGCCTAAGGTTCCAGGACCTGGGGCAGCCCGTTTTCTGGTGGTCCCCCATTGTTACCGGACCTTCCTTCTGGGTCTGGCTCATGACATACCCCTGGCAGGACACCTGGGCCAAGACAAGACCTTTAACAGGCTTGTCACCCACTTCCATTAGCCCAGAATGAGGACAGCCTCAGATAACTTCTGCAGAGCTTGCCCCACCTGACAGGCTAGTGGGAAAACAGGGAAACAGCTTAAGGCTCCCCTGCTCCCACTCCCAGTCATTGGCACCGCCTTTGAAAGGGTGGGCATCGACATTGTTGGTCCCTTTGACCCCAAAACTGCCTTGGGCAACAGGTTTATCCTAGTTTTGGTGGACCATGCCACCCGCTATCCAGAGGCAATCCCTCTGAGAACAGCGACTGCACTGGTGGTGACCAGAGCCCTGTTGGGAATATTTACCTGTGTGGGATTCCCTAAGGAGGTTGTGTCTGACAGGGGCACAAACTTCATGTCTGCATACATGAAGTCCATGTGGGATGAGTGTGGGGTGACCTACCAGTTTACCACCCCTTATCATCCTTAATCCAATGGGCTTGTTGAGAGATTCAACAAGACCCTGAAGGGCATGATTAGTGGCCTGACGGATGCCATGAGGCGTAAGTGGGACGTCCTCTGACCATGCCTGTTGTTTTCTTACAGAGAGGTGCCCCAGAAAGGGGTGGGGTTCAGCCCCTTTGAGCTTCTCTATGGTCACCCCGTCAGGGGACCCCTAAGCATTGTTAAGGAGGGCTGGGAGAAAGCTCCCAAGTCACCTCCCAGGATGTGGTCAGCTACATGCTGGCCCTCCGCAATCAAACCCAACGCTTCTGGAAGCAGGCCAAGAGTAACCTCGAGGCCAGTCAAGAGGTGATGAAGGAGTGGTATGACCGGAAGACCACTCTGGTTGAGTTCTCACCTGGAGGCAAAGTTTGGGTGATTGAGCCAGTAGAGCCCAGGGCGCTGGACTGGCCCCTTTGAGATCAAGGAGCATAAAGGGGAGGCCACTTACCTAGTGGACCTCAAGACCCCTAGGCACCCCCTAAGGATCCACCATCACAACCGTCTCAAACCTCACTTTGAGAGGTCTGAGGTCAGTATGCTCCTGGTCACAGATGAGGGCATGGAAGAGGAGAGTGAACCTCTCCCCGACCTCCTCTCTGTCAAAGAAGGGGATGGGTCAGTGGAGGGCGTCATTCTCTCTGACTCCCTGACTCTAACCCAGAGAGGAGACTGCTATGAGCTGTTAGAGCAGTTCTCCCCCCTGTTCTCCCTTACTCCTGGACTGACCCACCTCTGTGTTCATGACATTGACACAGGTGACAGTCCCCCTGTGAAGAACAAAATTTACAGGTTATCGGATAAGGTGAAGGCCAGCATCAAGGAGCAGGTCTCCAAGATGTTGACTTTAAGGGTTATTGAGAAATCCAGTAGTCCCTGTGCCAGCCCTGTGATATTGGTTCCTAAAGCTACTGTCCCAGGTGCAAAGCCAGAACTCAGGTTCTGTGTGGACTACAGGGGTCTCAACTCAGTCACCCGGACTGATGCTCACCCCATCCCCTGAGCTGATGAGCTTATTGACAGACTAGGTGCTGCCAAGTTCCTGAGTACGTTTGATCTTACTTCAGGGTACTGGCAGATCGGCCTGACTGAGGGGGCTAAAGAGAGATCCGCATTTTCCACCCCTGGTGGCCATTACCAATTCGGGGTGATGCCATTTGGGTTGAAAAATGCCCGCTACCTTCCTACAGTTGGTTAACGGGGTCCTAGCTGGTAAAGATGCCTACTGTGAAGCTTACCTGGACGACATAGCTGTCTATAGTTCCAGCTGGGAGGAACACCTGCTCCACCTCAAGGAAGTGCTTCAGGCTCTGCAACAGACAGGCTTGACCATCAAGGCCAGTAAGTGCCAGATTGAGCAGGGTTCCGTGGTGTATTTGGGACACCTAGTAGGTGGTGGCAAGGTGCAGCCACTCCAGGCCAAGATTGAAACTATCAAGGCCTGGCAACCACCTAGAACACAGACTGAGGTGAGAGCCTTTTTAGGCCTCACTGGATACTACCGCAGATTCGTCAAGGGCTATGGCACCATTGTGTCACCTTTGACAGAACTCACTGCCAAGAAACAACCTAGGTTGGTGAATTGGACAGAGGCTTGTCAGAAAGCCTTTGATTCTCTGAAGGAAGCCATGTGCACGGCCCCCGTGCTCAAGGCCCCTGATTACTCCCAGGAATTTATTGTGCAGACAGACGCTTCAGAGCATGGCATAGGGGCTGTTCTAGCACAGCTAAATGAGGAGGGCTCAGACCAACCAGTAGTCTTTATTAGAAGAAGGCTATTACCACGGGAACAGAGGTGGAGTGCTATTGAGAGGGAAGCATTTGCTGTGGTCTGGGCACTGAAGAAGCTAAGACCCTACCTGTTTGGGACTCACTTCCGGGTTCAGACAGACCACAGTCCCCTCAGATGGCTCATGCAGATGAGGGGTGAGAATCCAAAACTCTTGAGGTGGTCCATTTCCCTACAGGGGATGGACTTTACGGTGGAACATCGCCCAGGGGTTGACCACGCCAATCCTGATGGTCTCTCCAGTTACTTCCGCCTTAGCGATGAGAGCTCCCAGGAGGTTGGGTAGCTCTCCCCACTTTCAGCTGGGGGGGACACATGTTAGAGCTGACATGCCTTAGGGTGGTCACCCCTAACGGTTTGCCTGCTTCCCTCCACTTTTTGGACTGTTTTTCCTGGCATTTAGACTCTGCACACTTTACCACTACTAACCAGTGCTAAAGTGCATATGCTCTTTCCTCTAAAACCTGGTAACTTTGGATCATAACCAATTGGACTATTTAATTTACTTATAAGTCCCTAGTAATGTGCACTGTATGTGCCTAGGGCCTGTAGATTAAATGCTACTAATGGGCCTGCAGCACTGATTGTGCCACCCACTCCAGTAGCCCCTTTACCTTGTCTCAGGCCTGCCATTGCAAGGCCTTTGTGTGCAGTTTCACTGCCAATTCGACTTGACATTTAAAAGTACTTGCCAAGCCTACAACTACCCTTTTTCTACACATAAGTCACCTCTAATGTGTGCCCTATTTATCCCTTAGAGCAGGGTGCGGTGTGGGTAAAAGGCAGGACATGTACCTGTGTAGTTTACATGTCCTGGTAGTGTAAAACTCCTAAATTCGTTTTTACACTACTGTGAGGCCTGCTCCCTTCATAAGCTAATATTGGGGCTGCCCCCATACATTGTTGAAGTGGTAGCTGCTGATCTAAAGGGAGTAGGTAGGTCATATTTAGTATGACCAGAATGGTAATACAAAATCCTTCTGACTCGTGAAGTTGGATTTAATATTACTATTTTAGAAATACCACTTTTAGAAAGTGAGCATTTCTCTGCACTTAAATCTTTCTGTGCCTTACAGTCCACGTCTGTCTAGGTTTAGTTGACAGCTCCCTTGTGCATTCACTCAGACAACCCCAAATATAGGATGCTCAGTCACACTTGCAAACATCTGCATATTGAATGGGTCTTCCTGGATTGGGAGGGTGGAGGGCCTGACACTTACATGTCAAAGGACAGTAGCATGCCCTCACAAAAAAGACTGCCACACCCCCTACTGGGACCCTGGCAGACAGGATGGAACTGTAAGGGGACCTGGTGCACTTCTAAGCCACTCTTTGAAGTCTCCCCCACTTCAAAGGCACAGTTGTGTATTTAAGCAGGGTCTCTGACCCTACCAACTCAGACACTTCCTGGAGAAGAAATCCTGAACCAGAACCTGCAACCTGCCAAGAATATCTACCTGCTGCCCAAAATACTTACCTGGACTGCTTTTCTGAGAATGGCTGCTGCCTTGCTGCTGTCTGTCTGTGCTGAGAAGTGCTCTCCAAGGGCTTGGATAGAGCTTGTCTCCGCTTCCCTGAAGTCTCAGGAACAAAAAGACTTCACTCCTGCAAAAGAACTCCTTGTGCGGTGAAAATCAATGCACAGCCTGCAAGAAACGATGCACAGCCTGCATTACGGTGAGAAAATCACTGCACGTTGAACCAGAATGACACAGCCGGACTTCGCAAGGAGAAGACTGACGCAGCACTAGCGTTGTGAATGGAACACAATGAACGCCCACTGGATCGACGCAAAGCCGAATAGGAATGTCGCAGCCCGACTTCCTGGGAGGAATCAATGCAGCGCCTGCTGTGCAGTAGAAATTTCCATGCAATGCCCACAGATCGATGCAACCCCTGTGACTTCATCCTGCATGCCCAGGATTTCCACACATCATCCCCGGGGCATCCAAAAACCCCGCAACCCATAAAGAGTCCCAGTCTACGGCCCGGAAGTCGATGCAAAGCCTGCCCTGTGCGAAAACTCAACAACACATCATCTGTGTGTGCCGGAAAAATCGACGTACACCTCCCTGTTTTCCACGCATCTCGTCCCCTGCAGTCCCTTCCAGAGAATTTGAGCGCAAACCAGGTACTTTGTGCTTGCAAGAGACACTTGTTGCTTTTTAAGAACTAAAGACTCTTTATATCATTTTCTAAGTGATATTTCAACGTGTACTTATTGAATCTTAATCGTTTTGACCTGCATCTTACCAGATAAATAGTATATTTTTTTCTAAGCACTGTGTGTTGTGTTTTTATGGTGTTCATCTGTGTTGTTGCATGATTTATTGCAGAAATACTTTACACATTGCCTTCTAAGGTAAGCCTGACTGCTCAGTGCCAAGCTACCAGAGGGTGGGCACAGGATAATTTGGATTGTGTGTGACTTACCCTGACTAGAGTGAGGGTCCTTGCTTGGACAGGGTATAACCTGACTGCTAACCAAAGACCCCATTTCTAACACTACCCCTGTTGCTTTATATGGCCACTACCTGCGCTCACACCACTGTGAGGCTATATGTGTCATGTCCTTGGGTCACCAGCCACAATCACATACCAGGCCACACAGGTAGGAGTGATACCAATTTTTAATTTATATATCGTACAGAAGGGGCACATGGCATGCCATGGTTCGAAGACATCCCTGGACTCCTCGCCAATTATCTGTCATCAGAGCTAGTGTCTACATCCTGTGCCCACCCCCCATGACCTGAAGCGGTGCCCTCTTCCATATGAGGTGGCCACAGATGTACATGTGTACAAGGTCCTAGTGCCCTGCTCATTCTGCCACTGCAACAGGATGTTTCCTACTTGACTCTTGTGACTGTGTCCAATACCTGACTCTTGAGATTGTGTGTTCAGAATCTGACACTTGTGAGACTGTGTGTCCAGTGCCACAGCCACACCCTTGCTTGATATGTACAGTACTTGCCCTGGTGACACATGTGTTTGATGTACTGGCTCTTGAAGGGCTGGCATGCAGTACCTTGCAGGGCCTCTTGTCCTTGGAAAGGGTACAGTAAATATTTATAGTGCCTTCACCTCAGCCGCACAAACTAGTGTGCACTGGAGATGGGAACCACCCTTATCGTTACAATGCTGTCTACTGAACTCGAGGAAGCATTTAGTTTACAGATAGGACATTCAGACAAAAGGGGAAACATGGAAATAGGCCAGACTGGAATGGAACTTGACCTGCATAGGTGTGCTAATATTTCATACTTAATAGCTGAACCCCCGGGTGAGTGTCCTCTGTGACATTCTGCGTCCAATGGCTGACCCTTGTGAGACGGTCCATTTCCCAAATCTGTGACATTTTCTTAACAGCTGATCCATGTCGTACCATGTTTTCAATAACAGAGCCACATAAGACTGTAGACTCGTAGCACTGTGGGCCTCATTTACGAGACCCATGGCACAGGGTGGTGCAGTAGGTACCTGGCTGCACCACCCTGCATCACTGGAAATGGGCAGAAATGTAGTACCAAGCAGGCACCCTTGCACCATAATGCAGCACAAATAGAAAGAGGAAAAACAGGGAAAAATAACGATTTCTCCCACTTGTGTCATTCTTATGCCACCCTTGAGGTGGCATAAGAAGGACACAATGCTGTCACATTCCCTGACGCACCCCAAGCCACAACCATGGAATTCCCTTTTCATGCAGTGTTATGTGTGAAAGGGGTCCAAATTTACAAGGCCATGAAAAGCCATGCAAGCTGGCTATGCATGGCTTTGTAAATATAGGTTGTCACACTGCGCCACCGGAGCTTAAAAAAAAAAAAAAAAAGATGCTCCAGTGTGCTCATATGGTCTTGTAAATAAAACCTGTGTCTGATACAGTGACTCTGGCTTAAGTTCTAGTGCCCATGTCAGACTAGGCCTCTCACTGTCAGAACATATTTGCAATACTTGCACTCTACCTAGTGCAAAGGTGTATCCAACACCAGACCCCTGCAACGCTGTGTTTGATCCCATAATACTGTGAGACTGTGCCCCATGCCATAACACTGAAAGACCGTGTCCAATGCAAGATCCCTCTGTGACTCTGTCCCACACCAGATTCTCATTAGAGTGTGTTAAATACCAGTTGCCTGTAGTAATGTGTATTTAATACTTGTCCATGATGAGACCACGTAACCAATACCTGAACTCAGACCATGGTGAGATTGTGTGCAATACCTGAATATGTATGGAGTCAGAGTCATAAGAACTGAGGCTAAGACAACAAGTGAAACAGATGACAGACTACTGACAAGAAGTCAGTTTAAATTTAAATATCCTGCCTTTGTTCTGTGACTTAAAAACACCCAGTGACAAGAAATCAGTATCAAATGCTCAACGATCAGTGCTTCCCCTCGGCCCCCCCCCCCCCATTGGACAGCACCTGATGCTACCATGCAGCATATCTCCCAGTGGACTCCTGAGGAACATTTCTCAGTATCCTCTACAGCAAATCCTCCCGTAAGATGCATCATTGGTGTTCATTGCTCTATGTGCATGTGCACATTTATGTTAGCTGGGCTTCATTAAAATGGATGGTATTGGCCACTGTGCATTTGTAACTATTTGTTGTGTACCTCTTCATGCATGCTTTGTTCAAGAGTCAAACCCACTTGCTTTGTCAATGACTGTTTCAGTAAGTGTAGGGAAGCACCCATTTTGGCATGGTTAGCCCCCACTTTTGCCCGGTATTTGATGCGATTTTGACTGCTAACCAGATCCCCCATGCCAGATCTCTTTCTCCAAAATTGTTGTTTGTTTGGGACAGTTGTTTGTCCCATTTGGCAACATCTTTAGCTACCTCTGTAAGATCCTAGAAGTGGAACCCCTGCTACCTATTGCTTGGGGTACTAAAGAAGTCCCTCAGGGCTGCAGCACAGATTGTGCCAACCTCAAGGAACTCCCTCACCAACCTCACGCAGCACTGTCATTGCATACTGTGTATCTTGGTGCCAACAAAACCGAAATCACAACCTGTCACACATTTCTGTGAGCCAGGTCCCCTACTACTGCATGTGAGGTTTGTAAGTCACCCCTAGAGAAGACTGGGTGCACTATATCATAGTGAGGACATATCGGTATGAGTGGATATGCCCCTGCTATTCCTTTGTCGATTCTTAGACATAGTAAGGGAACAGGGACGCAGTTTTAGATACATGTGCTGGACATTGGTAAATAGGAGTTCCCCAGCTACATAGTGGCTTCCCTGATACCAAACATCCTTAGTTTCAAACATCTCATATTAATAAGCCCTCACTGATGCCAGTAGTCGATATATTAATTCATGCAATCATAGGGCACCTTAGAGATGATCCAAAATGAACCAGTAACCACAGAGGAGGGTGACTACTGCACTCTCCAATCAAAGTATATGGAGACTAGTGTTGGACTGGGGCAGAAAGTAGGCTAGGGTACCAAAATATGAGTGCCCCCCATTAGTGCATCAGATAGCTAAAAACGTGGCCCACATCAGCTAATAGAGCGGTTTTGAACTTTTGGAGACACTTTGCATTGGCGTTTTGTAACATATGCATGCATTTGTGTTTGCTACAAGCAATGCTTGTGGTGATATCAGTAAAAGAAACAGGAAAACCCAGCCCACCAGACCATAAAACAGACTGGCAAACCTCCAAAAAACAGCCCGGACACTATGATATCAGATCAGACCCTTGGCTCTGCCTGATTTCCCAATATGCCAGTCTGACCCTAATGGATACAGATATTTAGTTGAACTTCAATTGATAGTTTAGGAGCACAAACATTTCTTCCTGTGCCAATAGTGGGAAGAACATCTACAGCCCCCTAAAGTCAGCTAAGCACCTCATAAATGGTTCCTTTACATAACATCTTTATGTGTGCTATTTTTGTGTTCATGTCTGTTGCGCATGATAACTTGGTGTTGATTGTCTTTTATATTCTTCAAGGTTCTCATAATGGGAATATCAAACCGTGGTGTCCAACAGCAGATGGCTCTGGGGCTTGGAACTGCTAGCCCCAACTCAGCACTATGCCACAAAAAACAGGATGACTAGCAATGAGTGCTATTGTGTTTCGCTTAACCTACGATCCAGAATGTTACCACAAAGGAGAATATAGTAAGCAAACACTCTCAGACACTTTATAAACATGCCTATTTCTAGGTGGAATACTCTGCTAAACAGTGTCCATGGTGTAAGTATGAAAAGGAATGATTACAACTAAAGTAAAGTGCTGCAATAATGGCACAAAATGTCAAATTTTGTGCTGCAAAATATGGAAATCTACGCCGCAATATCCTGGGAGTCTGACTAATAGATAAGTCAATTGCTCATAGATGAGCTCATGAGTTACCTGTCACATACTGTCAACACAGCTAAAAATGATGTCCACTTGCATCATACAAAGTATAAATATTTATTTGACTGATTCAGTTGCATAATGCTCTTTATATATTTATGAGCCATTAATCTCCTTAGACTTTTCCCATGGTTTATCTTTTTTTTCCATCATGACACTCACATTTCAGTTTTGTGTTAAGAACCATTTCTCAACTTTTATGTGTTGACAAAGATCTTGTTGCACTGTTCCTCTTTAACAGTCACCAGAGATCACAACAGCTTGCCACTGTGACACTGTTCCTGTAACCTTTAGTATCAAGCTGCAGTACTACTGTAGGCTAAGGACCAGATGAAGTGGGACGACTTCTTCAGCACCTCTGCAGATTTCTGTGTAATCTCTTGTGAAAATTAAGATGTTTCATGCTGCTCTGGCTGGGGAATAGGGCCCAATCAACTTGCTGTAGTTTGGACTCTTGTTCTAGGCAAGACTGCTGGTTAAAGGATGACAGTACTTTTGCTTGTAGGTGACTATGCCTATCCTACAACATGTCGCAACTGTAGTCCCAACCTTACCAGCTTACTAGCAGCACCTCACCAGGAGCACAATAGCAAAAGGTGGTGCCTTTACGCATGACTCGAGAATAAGACATCTCAGGGAGTGTCATGGTTAAACAGAGATTACCCCTTTCTCACACATATACCATGTCTCATACAAACACCGGAAATGACAAAGATGCAGTAAAGTTTCAATAGTTTTTATTTAACACAACTGCAGTTTGCGATATGTTGCATGGGCTGCAATGATTAGGATAATGAATACTGCAAGAAACAAATGTGTGAATACGAGAGTCATTATTACAAAGACCCCCACCATCTTGCAATGCATGTAAAAGACATACGAGATGTAATATGTCCTAATACCCTAATGTGAGAGGCCTAACCTCCTACCTAAAGGAGAGCTGGGTTTGCTCAATCTAATCTGCCAATACCATGTCCATGAGAGGAGCCCCCAACCCTCGTTACCTTGAAATGAGGTCCCCATCTCAGACTCCACCGGGACACAAAGACTGGGTCAGCGTCAAGACGACGTGCAGCATCGGTATCAGCGATGGTGGCAATGCCCTCTGGTCAGAATCCCTCTGATTATCTGTCTAAAGTGCGATGTAGTTATACAGATCTACCAGGACCCCTGACGTAGGTGTGTTCCCAAACAATAGATAACAGACATGCTTGGGACGGCAATTATTATAAACAATCCCTCGAAAGTATAGAGGGGGAAAATCCCTAAGTGTGAACACCTATTGTTTGTTTGTCTTTATTGCTTGATCTTGACGCCTTAGCACGGTGGCACTGATAATGCAAAACATAACAAGTGGCCTAACTATAAACAAGGCAGCCATCTTAGATGAATTAAATAATTAAATGGCTAAGACAGAGCAAGCTAAGTAGGTTAAAAGTCACTAGGTGACGGGGGCCCGAGTCTGCAAGCCAGAGGCTAAGTTAACTCCTGCTATCCCATTAAAACAAACTAGGATTCACTACAAACTAAAATGGTGCTTAACAACACATTCTTCAAAGCCTTCCACGCCAGGCACTACTAAAGCAGGAACATAGCCTGGAGACTTTGGGTCTATGACTGCCCCTCTTTGGAGAAATTAGAAAATGCATCTTCAGTAGTTTTTTTTGGGTTTCCTAGTGCTGCTCCACGTTGTTCATATAAACAGCATGCTATGTTACAAAAATTTGACAACACTTTTTGTAACTTGCTAATCTGTGTCGTCATCTATGCAAGCAATCACAATGAGTGATAACATTTTAACTTTTACATTTACTCAGGTGTGTGTTTTCAGTTTGTTTTATGTCACCCTTTCATGATTGCAGAATTTATGTGTGACATTTCATTGCCTTGCATGTAATACTTGGAGCCACAGTTCATCACTAGATGTTTGCAAAGCTGTGAGGATGAAAGAGTTCAGGTTTTCCAGGTCTATGCATTAATAGTTAATCTGGACTGAGTTTTTAATTTGCATTATGGGAGCAGTTGTACCTATTTTATAAAGGTTTCAAAGGACCACAAAAGTAAAGTATAAATACATGGATTACTGAGATGTTTAGACATGGAATTCAGAAACTTCATGTTATTGTTTTTAAAACTGTGTCATCTTCAATGAAATGTGAACCTGAGAAGGATTTTTTTTTTACAAAATGATGAAAAAAAAGAAGAAAAAGCTTTATAACCACAATCAGGCCCCTACTCCCACTCAGCAGCCACACAGTTATGTTCCCCTGCAGCTAGAAGGTACACTCTGACCAGCAAAACTTAAAGCAGCCAGGAATATCTAATGAACTTCTGCGTAGCAATGCATTTTGTAGCCGCTATCTTATAGGGCCAACAAACCCACAAAAACAACTATTTGTTCTACAAATAGAACAAATTCACAAGAATTCTTAAAGAAACGAATTTTAAAAAAATAGAAGACCATCGCCCTAAGATTATCCAAATCACAGATTGAAAATGACTAGATTATCAACTGTATACTGGGATAGAGATCATGCATATGTAACACTTGAAGCTATCACACTAAATCCAGCACCAACAAAAAGGTTGCATCCTAACGGTCAATCATATTGCATTCAGTGCTGCCAGGGATCCTACTCTGCAAACTGTATTTGCTAACTCCTGTAAAAAAATAAGATTCCATACAATAAAGACCACTACCATCCACTATGTGCCTAGTGACATGTTAATTTTACAATATGAATCTATCTCATCACATCATCTAGTCTACTTTGTAAATTCATGTGAGTTAGCATAAAAAAATCAATTATTATAGACAAATAAAAACCTATTAACACCTCCCCATGGTTCTATTCAGATTATAACAAAGTGTGGTGTTCCTTATTCAAATTTAAATCCATACCTACTGAGTTAAGTCTCTGAATTCAGTACGTCTCTCTCCTCCTGACCACCTTCTCAAGATCACCACCCCATCTATCAATGTTAATGTGATGTATACCCAAAAACATTACTGTACTTAATTCCACAAGGGAATGTTCCTTATGAAAATGAACAGGCAAAGCATATTTACAATCCCTGTTTTTAGTTGTTCTGATGTGTTCCCTCCATTGTTCCTTGAGTTTCCGTGTGGTTGATCCAACATATTGTTTTTTGCAGACACATGCAATGACAAACACATTTAGGTGTACTACAATAAATAAATGTATTGTTTGTAAAGAGTCTGTCCCCAGAGCTATCTAAATAAGTTCTGGTGTTATTCGTAACATATTTGCAACAATCACACTTAGTGCATCAATAACAACTTTTGGTTTATCTGGTAACCAGCATGATGCACACTTCTTGTTCCAGAAGGAAGATACCTATGATCAATGTCCTTGTCCAACTTTAGGATCTGCTAATATTTGAGTCAGCCCCTGTATAATACCATATTCTCATTACTACAGGTAATGATAAACCTAATGTATTCAATCAAATTCTTCTTGACCTGTTGCTTCTCTTTCAGAAGATCATTTCTGTTGACTCTTTTGGCACATTCTGGGCCAGCATTGCCAGTCTTAACTTGGTGACATCGCTGTAAAAACCTCATAGTTATTTCCTTTTCTTGATACTTATAGTCAGACTGCAGGCTAAAATTTCAATTAGCTTGTCATAATTCACTGTAGGGAATACTGTTGATCTATTTGTGAAGATGACAAGATCCTGCATGTTGGATGGAATTAGTGGAAGTTGGTTTCCTGTATAGTTTCAACACGAGTTGTCTGTCATGAATATACAGTTCTAAATCCAAGAATTAAATCATCTTGTTACTTTATTCCAAACCCAAGGACACATTAACTCTATTGTCATTGAGATACTGATGAAATGCTTTTAGCTCCAATTCTGAACCTTTCAAAAGAAGGAAAATATCATCAATGTAACGTCCCTATTACACTACCTTGTCAGTGTTCTCCCAGGGCCCTGTCCAGGCATGCTCCCTTTCATACAATCAATGAAAAGAATTGCATAGGAGGAATCAAACCTGGGACCCATTGCTGTGCCTCTCAATTGATGGTATAGAACATCTTGATAGTAAAATACATTGTTGTTTAAAATGAATTCTACTTGATCCAATATCATCAAGGAAAGCAGAGAAAGCTAGCTGACTTTGTGAACAAGAAAGATATAAGTGCTTCTAAGCCAATCTTGTGTTCAATGTTAGTGTATAAGCTGTTCACATCGTAACTAACAGGTAATCCGATTCCCATGTAATATTTCTAATTTGCCTCAACCAGTCTTTTGTATCTTTAATGTACGAAGGCAGTGTACTGAAAAAAGGTGCTATAAAAACCTCTATGAATTAAGATACATGTTTAGTATGCAAACCTATGCCAGATTATAGGGCACACAGAGGGAATTCTACCCCCTTTGTGCACCTGGGTGGAAAATAAATGGTGGGAGTCAATGGACAGGAGACACTGAGGGAATTTAAGTCATTAGTATCCAAAAGTTGTTGATCTAAAAATCCTTTCAATTTGTTGCAGAATGATATGATAGACTTATCTAGTGGCATTTCATACACTGTTCTGTAATGATTAGTTACACGTAAATGCCTCATGGCCTCAAAGGGATAGCCCTGCAAATCCATGAAAACGTAATTCCCCCATTTGTCAGCATGTCTGACAATGATTGAAAGATCAGACTTAAGGTCCAAAAGAGCCTTTCTTTCACCTTTTTTTCAAATTGTATTTGACGCAACAGTTATGGTTAGATTCAATATCCTTGAGAACCAAACTTTGAAATAAATCTCTTGCATTATCATTTTGCATGACAGGTGTAAATCACAACTTTTTTTTTTAACCCGCTTTCCACTGCAAAATCTGTATCAATGTCCAAATCCTGTGCTACATCTTTAATATTGCTTCCTACTTCGTCTTCCAAACTCAAAAGAACTGAAGTATCCAATAAATTTGATACAGTATGTGGTATGTGTATGTCTACTTATATCCTAACATATTGTTACATGATTTTATATAGATGGTCTATTGGCAAAAAACTTGTTAAGTTTCATTTTAAGTGTGGATCTCACAAGATCAGTCTTCCATTTGAAGTCATTATGTCTGTGTGTGGGAGCAAAACTCAAACCCTTACTGAGAACACTAAGCTCATCTATGGTTAAGGATCTGTGCGAAATATTAATTAGGGAATGAGTTATTTGGTCCTTTCTCTCCTCCTCTGGTATCTAGTTCTTGCCCCTCCCTGTTTGAGCCATTTGCCTGCTGACCTGGATCCCCCTCACTCTAACCTCTGGCTTTCTTCTTCCCTCACCGGAGGTTGCATCTGTAAGGGCATATTATTTCGATTCTCTTAGAAAAGGGAATGGTTTCATACCTAAATTAGAATTAGAAGTAGATGGATTATCTAACTCTGAATCACTCCAATTTATACCAAGATTAGAGATCCCACTCAAACTAGAGGTATCACTGACCCCTACTCTTTGTTTAGATGTTGACCCTTCTTCATTGTACTGTAAAACGTTTTGGTATAGGTAATGATTCTACCAAATTTATAGTGTTCATATTTTAAAAAAAAGTTTTCATCCTCTTCTGTAATTCCTCTTGAATTTGTCAATTATCTCATCCAAAATAATAAAATTCTTCTGTGTATTCTCAGGACACTTAACCTGGCCATTTTCTTTACTGATTTCCTCTACCTGAACCAATAGAGTTTGACTGTGAGATTCTGCAAATTCAATACACTTTTCCATGAGTTTCCTGAAGGTTTGGTTCAGTTGCTCTTCCCACTTATCAGCCTTTGCCTCGTCTAAGTCATCCAATGTTGAAAAGATATTGATCCTAAGGCCTCTTGGCATACTGTTAACCTTTAAGTACTTCTTCAATTATATCACATCCCACCATTTGGTAGACTATTTCTTTTGTAACTTCCTAGTTTTATGAACAGTTCCCTTAAACTTTGAGTTTGTTTTGAATTATTGGGGTTAAAACCCCCAGATACTGAAGTAGAAAAAATATTGATATATGTGCCTCCTTCTTGCCAAAATGTTACACCATGATCAAAAAACAGAATCACAATATATACACAAAGCTTAATGACTTTTCACAATACAAAAATAACTTTTAATTCGAGCAGCTGTGCTTCTGTTACATCTGTGAAGAACCACCATGGAGGGTATCAGGAGATAAGCCCTGCACTAAATGTCCCAGATCTATGGCCCCTCAACCAAATAGGTATCCATATCAAATAACAGTTCAAAGTGATCTGAGAACACCACTATTACACACATGGAACATTTCAAAAACATTTATTCTCTTTCAGAACAGAGGTGATTTTCCTTTGCAGGTTAAAGCAGAAAACAACACAAAACAGCCCCAGCGAACATGTTTTACATCTCAGACACTTCTTCAGGGCTGCCAGATCAAACAAAATATATATAGGAATCTAAAGTGACACCACAATTTTACCTGTGTATACATTGCCTAGTTCTTGTTGTATATACATTATACTCTCCTTATGAGATATGTCAACTGACCATGTACATGACTAGTAGGAAACAACAGGAAAGAAAAAATATATGCAAGCAATTCAACAAAACATACAAAAAAGAAACTAAAAAATTAGAAATGTAAGTGAAAAAATGCAAGAATAATCCATGTGACCTTGATAGTTTGGCAAACAGAATAAAATACATATGTTATATTCCCTCTATAACAGAAAACCATAAAGATATAGATGACATCATCTCATATTGCAGTGAAGGAAATGCACCATATCTCAGAGAGAAATTGAGGCACTACATTGCCTACATTTTATTTACGCAACAGATGATAGCTGGAGACAAGAAATCAAAAAATGACAACAATACAATATAGAGAGATCAACCCACAATAGAGGCCGGTGCTGGATACACTGGCTAAACATACAGTTAAATTGACAGCCTATCACTGTTCTTAAAAGTGGCCTTTAGAAGGATAGCAAGAGACCACAGGTATGTAACCCCCCTCTCACCACTCTTACCTATAAATAACATCAGTACCTTCTTAACATCCATATAAGTCAAAGTAGAAAAATAATATAATGGTGGATAACGCCAATCAGAAATTTCTTCAACACAAAAGTGAAACAGAAATAAAGACACCAAAAGTCTAACTTTAGTTGTAGTATAGTTAGACTTTTGGTCTCAACTTACACTAAAAATCTAAACCTAAACCAAAAGTCTAATTTTACTACGCGAAAAGTTAGACTTTAGGTCTAAACTTAGACTTTTTGTCTAAACTTAGAAGTTTGGTTTAAGTTTACTTTTGTGAATCAGGCCCAACGTGTTGTTGGACTTCAACTATTCTATTTAACCGAAAAACACAATTTGGCCTGCTACATGTCTGCTGTTTCAAAGAATTACTGCATGCTTGGTCTGTCAGCTTGACACCAAGCACTGCAAAAATAATGGGAGTTACTGGCTTTTATTTAGCACTCGCTCTCATCGTTTACCAATTTGTGGCACTATAACTCAATCATTGCTATTTTGTTAGCAAGACACCTGCATTAAAATTTTTTGCTACAAAGAACAATCTTTAACAAACTTTTTGTTCAAGCATAGCATTGCTTAAAGCCAGAGTGATGTTTTTGATTATCTGTTGAAGGGACGAGTATTCACACACGTTGTCTGTTGAAAGGGTGTAAAGCAGAGCCCAATCCCTACGGGGCCCCCACCCAGGCCCACACATAAGAATATGTGTGACATTGTCGAGTCTCAGAGGTCCCTTAACAAATTTTGCCAGGGAGTCTCAATGTTGTGCATTATGCCACTTGTCCATAGGCAGAAGATTGCCAATCACTTGCCAGTCATTTGCCAACAACATTGATATATTTTATAAATATAAATAAATAAATAAATCAAACGGCATAGACATGTCTCTTCTAGGTCACAAGATCTCCAGGGCAGGTAAGTGTTCCAAAGGTAACCATAGATGATGAGGAGTGGAGGTGGTTGGTGGGGACAACTGTCTGGGATGCAACAATAGTAACTGACTAGGCATCCTTGGCGTGGTCTCCCCTAACTTTTTGCCTCTGTTTCCAAGGTTGCTGATGTCTGCTGGACTCTGTTTTTGCTGTTTTTGTTACTCTGGGCACTTTACCACTGCTATCCAGTGCTAAAGTGCAAGTGCTCCTATACAAAATGTGTATGTAATTGGTTCATCCATGATTGGCATACTTGATTTACTGGTACGCCCCTAGTTCAGTGCACTAGAGGTGCCAAGGGCTACTAGTGGGCCTGCAGCACTGGTTGTGTCACCCACATTAGTAGCTTTGTAAACATGGCTAGGAACTGCCACTGCAGTGTCTGTGTGTGAAGTTTTCAACTGCCAATTCGACTTGGCAAGTGTACCCACTTGCCAGGCCTACACCTTCCCTTTTCTTACTTGTATTACACCACCTAAGGCAGGCCCTAGGTAGCCCCATGGGCAGGGTGCAGTGTATGTTTAAGGTAGGACATATGCTAATGTGTTTTAAATGTTCTAACTGTGAAAAATTCGGTTTTCACTGTTGCAAGGCCTATCCCTCTCATAGGTTAACATGGGGGGTGCCTTTAAATATGATTAAAGCATAGATTCCCTTTGGGAGCGGATAGACATGTGGAGTTTGGAGTCTCTGAGCTCACAATTGTTGTTGAAGTCTCAGGCCCATCAAAGACTTCCCCTGCCAGCACCTGGACTCTCTGCTGAGACTGCTGCCCTGCCAAGTGGTGTCCTATCCAGTTCCTGGGGCCTTGACAGGTGATGCTAGTAGACCAAGCTTGACAATCCACACACAGTCTGCTGTGTAGGGAAATTTCCGACGCAACCCCTGAGAGCGGCTGAAGAAACAATGCGCCGCCAGGTCCGCTGCTGAAAACGACGCATTGCTTGCGGCTGGAAGATTGCCGCACGCGGCTGGAGAAACGACATGCCACATCGGTGATGGAGGCTGGTAACATTGCAACCCACACAGCGCGGTTTTGCTATCACTGTGCGGCAGGATTTTCAATGTAGTCTTTGCTGGGCGTGGAAAAATGATGCAATGCCTGCCCGGACCTGAGTGCCGCCCGGGTCGATGCCTCGCTCCCCTGCAGGGAGGAAAAACGACACATGCCGGCCCGACCGGAGGAGGAGAAATGACGCACGAGCTCGCTTGCGGGTGAGAAATCGGTGTACCGCTTACCTTTTTCGATGCACACTCACCTGTGCATGTTATTCTGACGCGACCCAGGTACTTTTCAACACTAACAGTGTTTTATCTGTTTACCAAAGGATTTAAGACTCTTTTTGCTTTTTCATTAATAACTTGACTTGTGTGTGCTGGATCTTTGTCATTTTGGTCTTGTTTTGTTTAGATAAAAAATTTCTAAACCTGTGTTTTGTCATTTTGTAGTGTTTTCATTAAGTTACTGTGTGTGTTGGTACAAATACTTTACACCTAGCACTCTGAAGTTAAGCCTGCCTGCTCGTGCCAAGCTACTAAGGGAGTGAGCGGGAGTTAGCTGAGGGTGATTCTCCTTTACCCTGACTAGAGTGAGGGTCCTTGCTTGGATAGGGGTCACCTGACATACAAACACAGACCCCATTTCGAACAGTAACCCTTAAGCATTTTCCAAATCTTAGACAGTGGCTGATCGGTGCAAAGGTAGTTTGGTGCTGAATGGAAACTGCTTATGAGCATGGGCGTGGCAACAAATAATGCAGCAGGTAAAGTAGTGCGGAGCCAAGAACTAGGAGGGGTCCTCTGGGCCCCAAATATGGCAGTAGTTTACTGCTAGACTGGGGTAAAGGGGCAATTGTCACTCACATACCCACTCAGACCCTCACGCACCCACTCACAGACCCAATCAGATACACACCTACTAACAGACCCGCTCAGACCCTCACACACCCTCTCACAGAGCCACTTGGACACTCACACACTCACTGAAACACCCACTCACAGACACACTCAGACACTAACAAACCAACTCACGGACCCACTCACACACTTACATACCCACTCACAGACCCACACAGGCACTCACATACCCATTCACATACCCACACAGATACTCGTACACAGACCCACACAGGAACTCATATACCCGCCCACAGACCCGCAGGGCCACTCACAAACCCACTCACAACCCCACACGCCCACTCACAGACCCATACAGTCACTCACACACCAACTGGCACACTCTGAAAACCATTGACACAGAAACTCACATACCAACTCACAGACCCATACAGCCACTGACCCACGTTACAGTTTGGAAATAAGATTTAAAAAACCTTAGGAATTCACCTAAAAAAACAAGGGTTACAGGGGCATTATAGCTAGGGAAAAAAATTTAAGAAATCTTAGACATTTACTGAAAAAGAGTTACAGAAAAGTTATAGTTGGACTCAGATTACACATGCACAAAATCAAAGAAATTCTGCAGTCGTAGTTACCTGAGCTAACTATAACTTTTGATCCTGCAGTTCACAGCTTATGACCTCACATATTATATCATTCATGACATTGTCAGTGACATCACTGATGGTGGGATGCAGTCACATTAAGGCTTTATCTAGATATGAACAGAATTTCTAGAGGTCCGAGGATTCATATTTTTCCAGTGGTAGATCTTCATCCTGCATAGGCAGAACGGTGGGAGAAGAAAATTATGAAATTATTTTTATAGAATACAACGGTGTTTAGTTGTTTATTTGCTTTATATTGACAGGATCTCATGCAAAATACTCAAGACAATCTGACTGTATATGTGAAAATATTTACACTATTATATGTTAGAAATATGTATACACTAATACTGTATATGTTAGAAATAGGAGGAAAAACTGAGAGCACAAATTTGTGACTTTATTGTTTATGCGCTCAACAAATCTAGTAAAAGACAATCAATATGTATACACTAATATATGTTAGAAATAGGAGGAAAAACTGAGAGCACAAATTTGTGACTTTATTGTTTATGCGCTCAACAAATCTAGTAAAAGACCAACAAAAAAAAGTTAACCTCGTGGTAAGGGGACTACTTCAGAGTATGCATTGACAACAAACCCTGCAACTATGGACAACAGACAAAAGGCAAACTCTTTGGAAAGGTTGAAATGGAAAGAAATAAGTCGCTGGTGGGAGGCTACTTCCCTACAAGAATATCTTAATGTGGGGCGTATACCATGAGAACTGCGCATATTCATCATACCTACCTTAGCTAACCCTAGTCTACAATTGTTGAATGACTGGGCTCAGAATAAAAGTTCTTGTCCACAAGGAATGATGAAGATACTGATTAAACATGCATAGGAGGAACATAAATAGCTGGTTGAACAAATTGGAAATGTAACTCTATAAATCACAGTTGATGCAGCTCTTGACTAGGTAACAAATACACTGGAGTAAATGAAGAAAATGAACGCATCCATGAGAAAGAAGTAATGAAAAGAAAACAGGGAACATTTCAAAGAGACAAAAGATTATGAAACAGGGAGGATCTTGACATTTGCTCGTAAATTTGATAATGCACGTAAACAATTAGCAAGGATTATATGTTAATGGGGGGCAAAAGACACAGTAACTGATTCTACCAGTCAGCTGATGGTAATTAACATTTCCCAACATGAACTGACTAACACAGAAGAAGTCTTAAAATCAGGACTTTCCTTCTGTTCAAATATTATGGACAGCTTTGCTCAACTACACATACATCTTCATAGGTTTATGCAGAAGTTGAAATTGTGTAAAGCTTATGCTATGAAACCCAAGGCTCAAACTGTAAATGAAAGCATTGGTCCTACTGTAGAATATTCAAATTTATTGATCGATGATATTGAGATGCTGAATGTACTGTATGATTAAAATAGTGGGAATTGTGGAAGTGAAGGAACTGAAAATTGTTACTCATTTGACCCCATAGCCCCCAGAGATTTTTCTCACAGCTTTGTCACCAACTTGCAGGCAGACACTGATTTTAGGCAACCTTCACAATATATGCCCCCGATACTGAGGGATAATATTGATATCTTTGGGGATTTGGTGTCAGCAGACATATTGAAACATTTGAAAAGGGGACTTAGAAGGAAGAACTTGAATCAGGAACAATAAAAAGCCATAAGATCATTACAAATTGATGCCGTAACCCTCTGACAGGAGTGAAAGTTTTGTCAATTTATCTAGGAACAAGTATGTGTAGGAGCCATTAAGGCAACTTAATGACTAGCTTTTATGTGAAGAGAATACTTTGTTGATTTACAGAAAAGATGTAAGAAAGACATCCTTTTGGGCCTGAGCACCTCCATTTTTTGATTGATACTTGTGGTTACCGAATTCTGACTGTGCCAGGGACCTAGCTAACCAGTCATAGGCGAGTGCTCTATTTAAAAGGTATATGCGAATCAGCAATAATTAATGGCTCTGACATCCTACCTATAAGTGCCTAGTACATGATAGGGCTTGTAGGTTTAGGGACCTCAGTGGAGGAAGGGTACCCATGGGTGCACTGCTGTGGTGTCTGGGGTCATTTTAAAGGCAGGCCTGCCTCGCTTGGTGCTTTCAGTATAACATTAACCCCAAATTTGACTTTGGAATTAACAGTACTTCCAGACTTGAACTACTGTATTTTTTTTACATATAAGTCACCCCTACGGTCTACCCTAGGTACCCCAAGGGTGGGCACAGTGTAAACATAAACAAGGACATTATAAGAGATGTTTTATAAGCCCTGATGATGGAAAACTACCCAATTTAATTTCCTCATTGTAGTACATTAGCTCCATTGGCTAACATTGGGAGGCTTTATTAAGAAATATTAAAGTCTAATTTCCTCTAGGAAAGAGTAAGGTATGTCATGTTTGATATCAAATGTCTAGTTAGAATGAATGCAACAGCTTGGCACTGTTGGATTTATTATAAATGTAGCAAGAAAATAGTTGTGGAACTCTTTCTAAAAGTTATTCAATTAGCCCTGTAGTGTTATTTCCTGACTGGCCAGCCTCTGGCAGACAGAGCCAAGCTACCTTAATGAGATGTGAAGTGACGTGGGCTGAAACAAAGGAAGTATCTAGTGGGAGGAGAACAGTTGTAGCAGATAAGCACAGCAGGAAGGGGGTAGTGTAGCCAAACTGGTTTTTAAAGGAGGGAAAGCCACTTGAGACAGAAACAAGACATCGCCCATTTCCCGCTTCCCCAGCTAGATGGGAGCCCCAGTAATTAGATTAGGGTAGGGGCCACAAGGTGTGGGGTTGGAGAACGTAGCCGCACCAGTGGGTGGTCTCAGCCAAATCTAACCTCCAAGTAGAGATTTTCTCCATCTTGGATTTTTGAAGAATGTTGCTAAATATGATTGTATTTTGCCATACTTCGCAGGAAATGGTCACTACCAGCAACTCAGATGCCTGCTGGAAGAAGGTCAGAAGAAGGAATACCCTGCTGAAACTCTAGTCTGTGCCGGAAGGACTGCACCCACAAGGACTACACCAGTTGCACACTGTGGGCTTTACCACAAGTCTAGGAGTAGATGTCCTGTAAGTAACAGGTACAAAGGAGCTGTCAAGAGTTCTCTTCATCAAATCCTGCAAGAAAAGCCCAGCTGACCAGCGTCCAGTGGTCTTTTCAGGAGTCTGGCCAGGTGCAATAGAGGATGACGAAGCAACTCAGAGCTTCTGGAACCTTGAACCACTGCAAGACCCCGAAAAAGACTTCTGGAAGACGATCCAGAAGTTTGGAGAACTTTGTGAAAAAGCTTTCAAAATGTGAATCCCAGGTTCCCTACATTGGATAGTTCTCATTTTGAAGTCATTTTAAAGATAAACATATTTCATATCTTTATACATTTGTGTTGGATTTTTATTGTGTGTTATGTTTTACTTATGTACTGATTTTGATATTAAATGCTTTACATACCTGTCTCCTAAGTTAAGCCTAACTGCCCATGGTCCAAGCAACCAAAGATAGAGCAATGATTCATTTACTGAGACCTTGTCTGGATCTAATGTGAGATCGTGTCCTATTACTTAGTGTAGGTACCTACCTTCCCTTACTAATAATCCACTTTCCAACAAAATATATATAGAACAATTGCAGGAATTTTATAATAATCAGTTACTGAGTTGAGATGAAATGCATTTCCTGAGAGATGACACACCAATAGTTCCACTGATGTACCTTTTTCCCAAAATACACAAAGATAAATCTATTCCTCCAGGATGACGTATAGTTTCCTAAAGAATTAGCTTGTTAGAAAAAAGATCTAGTTATATTGCTCACTTCCTTTTTCCCTTTGTATGTTAGGGACACCAAAGATTTTTTTTCAAAGATTCAAAATATTTGTTGTGAAGAGACATATTTCATGGCTTGTTTTGATGTCAAAAGTCCATACACATATATGAGGCACAAAAATGGGCTTGAGGCATGTAAATATTTATTTATAGCCCGGGACATCAATTTGCTTGAGCACACATAGGCCCTCATTCTGACCTTGGCGGTCGGCGGAGAGGCGGCGGTCGGACCGCGAACAGACCGGCGGTCCAAAAAATGGCATTCTGACCGCGGCGGTCACCGCCGCGATCGACCGCCACTTCCCCACTCCGACCGCCACGGCGGTCATGACCGACGGGCTGGAGTTTGCGCACTCCGGCCCGGCGGTCGCCCCAAGACCGCCACCCGTATCATGACCCTGCTTACCGCCGCGGTTTCTGGCGGTCGGGAACCGCCATGCGAACCATGGCGGTAGGCACTATCGGGGCCCGGGAATTCCTTCCCTGGCACTGATAGGGGTCCCCCACCACCCCCCACTGCCCCCCGAGTCCTCCCCCCACTCCCTCCACCCCCCTGCCACCCCCCAGAAGTGGTACGAACCCCCTCCCCACCCCCACCCCGAAATGCACATACACGCACCCCGACATGCACGCACCCCAACATGCACATCTGCACACCCCCATGCACGCACACATCACACAACACCCCCCCACCCCCTCCCCTCACGGACGATCAACTTACCTTGTGCGTTGGTCCTCCGGGAGGCGACGGGAGCCATAGGGACGTGACCGCCGACAGCACACCGCCAACAGAAGACTGCCACACAGAAATGTGGGTCGTAATTCTGGGGGCGGTGTTCTGCTGGCGTGGCGGTGGAGGTTGACCAGTCTCCACTTTCCCGCCGACCGCCAGTCTGGCTGACGGCGTTTTCCCGGCGGAACACTCCCAGCGGTCGGAATGCGCACAGCGGCATACCGCCGCGGTCGGCGGTCTTCACCGCGGCGGTAACTCGGCGGTCTTGCGAAAAGACCGCCGAGGTCAGAATGAGGGCCATATATTCTTATAGAGATGATCCACATTTGTTTGACAGAAAATATATTTTTTTAGAAGGATTTCTACAAGCAGATCCAGGGCACAGCAATGGGAACCTGCTTAGCCCACAGCTATGCCAATTTTGTGGTGGCCTTGTGGGAGGAGCAGGTCATGATATGAGGCCATGAACTGAGAAAATCATTGTGCAGCTATGCTACATCAACAATGTGTTTTGTATCTGGAAGGGGACCAAAAAAGAGCAAAAACAATTTTCCATGGCAGAATAATCTGAATCTAAGAGTTTCTTTGAATTAAAGTAAGGGCCATGCAGAATTCCTGGATTTAAGAGTATCTATTAAGTACAACACCTTAATAACAAAATTGTTCAGAAAGAAAAAAGGGGGGAATTCTATCTTACAAGCACAGTTCCCACACCACCCAAGTCTGAAGTGAAGCATTCGATATAGTGAGTTCCTCAGGGCCAAACAGAATTGTAGTGATGAAAGAGACTGCAGATCATCAAAATGGAGATGATTGAAAGATTAAAAAGTAGAGGATATTCCAACAAGGCCCGGACCAAAGCCAGCATCAGAGCAGATGGGGTCAACAATGAAGAAACACTTGTTAGATCCTCAGGAAAGAAGAAAAATACTGGCAAGAATCCCATCAGATTTACCACAAAAAACACAAGGCAATCTAAACAACAAAGAAAGCTCTTGAAAGAAGGTGGAACATACTCCCTGGGGACCCGATTCTAAAAGAAAAATTGGTACATAGTCAGCATTTTCTTTCTAAAGAAATACCTCCTTAAATGAACTATTAGTCTTTAGCCACTTAATACCTAGAACAGAGAACTTGTTAACACAAGGATGAGGTTTTAAATGTTCTGGCCACTGCAAAGCATGCAGATACTGTGAGAATACACAAGATTACTTTGAATCTCATACATATGAAGTGTTATGTACCAAAATATATAGCATGCAAAATTAAACTTGTAGTATACAGTATTACTTGTCCCAGTAACAAGTGGCACATTGGTTCTACAATCTTTCCTGTCAAAAACGTATTTTGGAACATTGTCATGCTCTTACAATGACCACAGTTGCAGCACTGCAAAACAATTTAATAAGGAACATGAGGGAGATTGGAAGCAAACCAAATTTTTGGGCTTCACGGAGGTGATGAGCAAGGAAACATTTGACTCAATGCTTGATTCAATAAGTGAATATCATAAGTTTATGTTTCCTCTTTTTTTCTTCTTTTCTTTTTCAGAATAAGAATGGACTGTTAATATCATGAATATGAGGAGTTTGTGGTCTACTGTTTTGTTTATTGTGTGAATAACTTTGTGAAGGCCGCTACTTGAGTGTTCATATGAATACGGAGCGATATGCCATTTTAGCTTTATGTTGCATATGTATGGTTTATTAACCAAAGGGGTTAAACTTTGAATGATTTGCTGAATATGTAAACCACCTGGGACTCTAAAATGTTGGAAATTATTACAATGTGTTAAACAAAAGAGTTGAACGATATACCAAAACAACGGTAAACACAAATAGTGAGATGAGTCTCATACTGTTTATTTTACTCACTTCAACCAGGAAGTGCTGCCAACCAGGGAGCGATATAAATGATAGCACCCAATTGAAATGAATTACACATGAACTTCCAACAGGAGAAGTCTGTTTGTTGATTCCATTGGGATCTAATGCAACCTCCTAGAGTGTTCTAAAGAACAACTAGAATGCTAAAAGTCTTACTCATGACAAATGTGTGGCACACATGAAGCCATCTTGAATGAATCAAACTGGTAAAACTTAAAACAGTACATTTAGAAAGGAACAAAATGAGGGGGGTCATTTTGTCATAAAACTTTTATGTGAGTTCTCAATTATCTTCCTCTTCTATTTCATTAAAACGTTCTGACATGTAGACTGAAACATGCATTTTCAACACCTGCAGCACAGTGCCAGTTAACTCATTGGTGATCAGTGGCTTTACTACAATGTGCTAACGAGCAACTAGAGTGCTAACATTCTGAATTTATGCCAAAAGTGTGACACAGAACACCATCTTGATGGAATCGAAGTCAAAAACTGAAAGCATTTTCTACTGAGGATACTGGAGTAAATGGGGAAATTAGGGAGCTTCAGTGCTTCATAACCAATAAGGCTCCCAAGATGGCCACCACAGAAAAAGAGCCAAAATGTAGCACAAATATCACCCAAATGTAGCCTAATTATAGCCCAATGACAGAAGTGTGCAAAACTAAGAACTCAGTGGATGTGTTACTTACCACAAGGGTGAAAGCTATCACATCCTCTGAAATCTATATTCCTTAGAATATATTGGGATTTAGATTTCAATGGACAGGATATCCATCATGGGTGAGACAGAGTAACCCGTCCACTGACTTTTAAATAACTTAATTTTTTTTTTTTTTGCAGTTTTATATAGCACAGACTTGACCTGAAGGTATTGGAGTGCTTTACATGAGCATATGTTGCATTATACAAGGACACATTAATTTTGGTTTTAGACATGGGGAGATTAGATGTTTTGACCTGAAGCACGGGATTTCAAGTTGATCCCAAAACTTGTGCCTGGTTCCCCAGTTGCAAAGTCTGCAACTCTGGCTGTAATGCCACATCCTCTCCCTTAGGTGAAACATATAATCAAGTGGTCAACTTGATAAAAAACATGAAGATAGCAAATAATTTATGAGTGCCTTGTCTCTATTTGAAACTCAGACGAAATGTCCTCATTTTAGTTTGCTAGAGCTCTAACCATAATTTTCATGGAAATAAGACCCTCTCATTTTTATAATTTCTAAAAGAAATGCTTTAGGTATTACAGTTTTGATTACATCATGTGTGCCAAAGTTCGGTAATAAATATAGAATGTTAACAATCTGGTTGTCCATTAGAATACTGTTGGGAGGCAGTGGTCAGGGGCACAGACTCAGATAATTGAGGGTTGGAAGGAGGGTGAAGAGGAAACAAGATGACCTCGCTGGGCAGGCCGGAGACACAGTTCAGCACAACAGACAATGGAGGGCAGGAGAAAAGGTGCAGGGGCAACAAACCAACCATGCGGAATAGGCAAGAGAGGCTGTGGCAATATGATAGACCATGGAGGGTAGAAGGAAGAGGCTGTGGCAGTACAACCATACATGCCAACAAACGCAATTGAGGCACGAGACTCCTGATAATTTCAGGCCAAAATTCTTCATTTTATCTGTCTGCTATTTTTCAAAGTGAGTCTATGGGGAAAATCAATTCCCCAGATTTTGTTTTTAAAATCTCCCTCTTAACAAGTTCAAAATGTTGGCAAGTATAGTACATTAGATCATAGAGGGCAGGAGGAATGGGGTAGGGACATGGACTCAGATAACAGAGGTCTGGAGGGAGATGGGCAGGGGCACCAAGCTGACCTTACAGGGCAGGCGTCAGAGGTTGCAGCAGCACAATACACCACCCAGGGCAAATAAGATGGCAGTGCAGCCCTCCATACAATGGAAGGCAATAAGGAGCGGGCAGGACCATGAACATGGGTAACAGAGAGCTGAGGGGAAGAGGCAAGGGCAGCAAGCTGATCATAGGGAACAGACAAGAGGGACAGTTGCAGCATAATTGACCATGAATGGCACAACAAACGGGTACAACAATGGACCAGATGAGTCAGGAGGGCGGGGATGGTACCTGCACATGGACAAAAGAGGGCAGTGAGCAAGGAGGCAGGGCAGTAGAAGCAAGCCATGACCTCTGGCAGCACAACAAACCATGCAGGGCAAAAGTGAGACTATGAAAGCATACACAAAGACAACAGATGGAAGGTGGGAGGGGTTCAGGGGCAGCAAGCTGACTACATGGGGCATTTGGGGAGGCTGGGTCAGCACACAAGAGAATGCATGGCAAGTGAGAGGGTTAGTGACAGCACAACAGCCGGGGCAGGCAAGAGGGAGGGGGTGGGTCATCCACAAAAGACCGTGTAGGACAGAAGAGAGAGGTAGGGGCTGGACTCAGACAAGAGAGAGCAGGGGAAGGTGCTTCACAACATACCACGCAGGTGAGGCAGGAGGAGTAGTTGCAGCACAACACAGCATGGAGGGCAAAATGGGGTGGCAGAAAAATGGACCATGGAGGACAGGAGGGACAGGATAGGGCCATGGAACCTGGACAGGAAGGGTGGAGGTGGCATGGACAGACAGCAGCCAGATGACCATGCTGGGCATGTGGGAGGGGCAGTGGCAGCTCAACAGAACACTCAGAGTAGATAGGAGAGGCAGTGGCATGCCCATGGAACATGGTTGAAAATAGGAGGGAGCAGAGGCATGCACACAGACATTGGAGGGCAGGTGGGAGGAGGGTAGCAGCGACAGCAAGCTAAGCACAGAGAGCAATAGGGCATAGAATTAGCCAATGGAGGGCAGGAGGAGTGGGCAGAGATACTTATGTGTGTGTATATATATATATATATATATATATATATATATATATAAAACATATAACACATATATATAAAATATATATAACATATATATATAATATTATATATGTATGTATATAAATAATATATTATATATATTTGATTTATTATATGTTACATATTATATACAATATATATATATATATAACATACATATATATAATATATAATATATATATATATATATATTTATATTAATACATTATATATGTATATATATTACATTTTATTATATTATATATATATATATATCATATATATATATATATATATATATATATATATATATATATATATATATATATATATATAATTTTTTCACCTGAAAAAATCCAAAGGTTACCTGTACGCTATAGTTAGGCTCACATTTTTAACATACAAAACCATAGACATTCACCAGTTGTAGTGTTATAGTTAGAGATATCTGAAGTAACTATAACTTGTGCCCTAAGGTAACGATAACTTGTGCTCCCGCCATGTAGTTTTTTTATCCAAAACTTTACTGCAAAGATTACATTAATATTATCAATGAAGTTATGAAATATGTCAGAAGTGCCGTAAGTTGTGGGGTAATTAGCAGTGCATGGTGAGGGCGCAAGATGTAGTTAACTTAGGTCACAAGTTATAGTTACTTTGTATTTTTAAAATGTGAGGCTAACTATAGCGTACCTGCAACCTTTGGATTTTTTAAGTGGGAAAAAAAAAAAATATATATATTTTTTGGCCAACGTTATGCCAAGTGACTACACTCATCTCTTTTTTTGGATGTATGTTGACATCTTTGAGCAAGTTGTGCAGAAAACAAATTTGTATGCAGAACAATTTTTGAGGAAGCATGGAGGCACTCTAGGGCCTTGTTCTAGGGCACATCAATGGGCTCCCACTTAGTTGAAGCAGTTGAAGATTTTCTGGGCCTTACTCTCAAAATGGGATAATGCAGAAAGGAACCTTGTTTGGGTAACCCCAATTACATGAACAGAGATAGTTTTTTGCTATTGTAGAGCATGCTGCATTTTAATAGCAATTCTGCTGCATTGCCCTAGGACCATCTAGACCATGACAGGTTCTTCAAAATTCAGCATGTCGTGTAACTTTGTCTGCCAGGTTTCCAGAGTTTTATACTCCTGGAAAAAATATAGCCATTGATGAGGTCTTGAACCTGTACAAAGGGCAGTTGATGTTCAGACAGTAAATTAAGAGCAAAAGAGCTTACTATGGGGGTCATTCTGACCACAGGAGCACCGCCAACAGGCTGGCGGTGCTCCCACGAGCATTCTGAGCGCGGCGGTTCAGCCGCGGTCAGAAGCGTAAAGTCGGCGGTCTCCCGCCGACTTCCCGCTGCTCGGGGGAATCCTCCATGGCGGCGGAGCACGCTCCGCCGCCATGGGGATTCTGACACCCCCTACCGCCATCCTGTTCCTGGCGGGTCTCCCACCAGGAACAGGATGGCGGTAGGGGGTGCTGCGGGGCCCCTGGGGGCCTCTGCAGTGCCCATGCCAATGGCATGGGCACTGCAGGGGCCCCCGTAAGAGGGCCCCACTGTGTATTTCAGTGTCTGCAATGCAGACACTGAAATACGCGACGGGTGCAAACTGCACCCGTCGCACCCCTGCAACTACGCCGGCTCAATTCTGAGCCGGCGTCCTCGTTGCAGGGGCATTTCCTCTGGGCCGGCGGGCGCTCTTTTGGAGAGCGCCCGCCGGCCCAGAGGAAATGTCTGAATGGCCGCCGCGGTCTTTTGACCGCGGTGCGGTCATTTGGCGGCGGTACCTTGGCGGACGGCCTCCGCCGTCCGCTAAGGTCATAATCACCCCCTATGTCATCAAGCTGTACATGCTGTGTGATAGCTCTGCTGGCTATGTGTGCAGCTTCAGAGTGTATACAGGGAAGGGCTTCGCTCTAAACCCTGTAGTTTGCCCTCCCATGCTAGAGGCCACAGGTAAGATTGTATTGGAGCTTGTCCAGATTCCCCTTTACAAAAGTTTATATAACTTTTATGTAGGCAATTTCTCTACAGGCGTGGAGCTGTTAAGTGATCTCTACAAAGCTGGCACTGTGGCCTGTTATACAGTTCCTGGTTGCCATAAAGAATTCCTGCAAGAGCTTGTTTGCAAGAAGCTCCACAAATCCCAGACCAGAGCAATGCATTGTATTCTAATGAACTGCTCACTGTCAAGTTCTCAGATAGCTGTGGTGTGTGTGTGTGTTCACTACAATTTATGATGATAGCACTTACCCTGTCATGGTTTGGCGTCAGAATACTGAATTTCACAACCCCACCTGTATACTTCATTACAGCAAGTACCTGGGTGGAGTGGAAAAGAATGACCATGTTCTTCAGCTATACAATGTGAGTTGTAAAACTCGCACTTGGAACAAGAAACTATTTATCCACCTTCTCCAAATGACAACATGCAATGTGTATGTTTGTTCAAAATGATGCCTGACACAATCAAAGTACAAGTACAACTTGAGTTTAAAATTCAAATAGTAAGGATGCGTAGAAACTAGGTAGAATCTAAGGGCCAGATGTAGGTAGGAAAATTTTTGCGAGTCGGATATCGCGAGTCATTGCGAATCGCAATTTCCGACTCGCAAAATGGGATCCAAGAAAAAAAGGCGACATCAAATTGCGACTCGCAAATTATGTCGCACCGCAGTTTGCGAGTTCGCTTTTAGCGAGGTTGCTTTTTGCGACCTCGCTAAAAGCAAACTCGCAATTTGCGAGTCGGGTGTCGCAATTTGCGACTGGCCCACAAATTGCATGCAGGTGCAGCAAAACAGTTGGAAAAACACTTCCTGGCTCTTGCTGATGACATCAGAACCAGGAAATCATCAAATACACCTGGGAGGAGGGAGGACCACACCCTTTTCAAACTGCTGAGCAACTACCTGGAGGAACTGCTGCTACCATGGATGACACAGGCAGTGTAGGAAGGAAAAGGAAACTAAAGTTCTCAGAAAAATAACTTGAGGTGCTGACAGAAGAATGCTGCCAGCACCATGACCAGCTATTTGGCAAGGCAGCCCGGAGTGTCCCAGACACTGAGAAGAGGAGGTTCTGGCTGCAAATCCAGGAGAGGATTAATGCAATTGAGGTGAGCCACCGAACCCTTGATGAGATAAAGAAAAGATGGTACGACCTGCACACCAGGACAAAGGAGAGGGTGGCAGAGCGCCTCAGGGAAATGAGGGGCACAGGAGGAGGCCCATCCACCATCCCACCACCCACAGCCATGGAGGAATAGGTGGAGCAGACACTGGAGCCTGAGGCAGTGTCAGGAATGGGAGCATTAGACACGTCAGCGCAAGGGCCATCCAAAAGTGAGTACCATGTAATATGGATGTATACCTACAAATGCTATATCCACACTCTCCCAGTACACAGCAGCATGCACAACCAGACTAGCTCCATTCCAGACTAGCAACCACCAGATTGGTGCATTATGGGCAAAGTAGTACAGTAGTCAGCATATAGGCAATTGTTTATTGTGAGGCATTCAACAGATGTTAGAGACTGACACTGTGTTCCCTATGTCCCACAGGTCTCTCACAAGACACCCCCACCAGCCACACCATCCAGGGTGAAGTACAGGACATGGAGGAAGTAGACACAACACCTGGCCCCAGCCACACTGTGAGACATCCCGAGCCAGCACCACAACTGCGTCGCAGACGCAGAGTCCAAGTCCAGGCAGTGCCCCAGGAGGAGATAGGGGAGGCATCAATGTCTGCAGTTGTGGCATCCCTCCTGTCCGGTCAGCGCCTGCAAACAAGGCAATTACGGATTATATCAGGTGCAATGCAGAGACTGGAAAACAATATGACACATGGCCTGGCTGATGTGAACACACAGTTCACAAGACTAAATGACAATGTCAGCGAACTTACACAGTCAATCCGCCAACTGGTGACGGAACTGGTGGCTGAGAGACATAGCGCAAGGCGCCGGGAGCGCCACCTAATTACCAGATTCGACCGCATGGCAGCATCCATTGGTCGTCTTGCCATGAACACTTCAGGCCTGTCAAGACAGACCGTGAGTCTGCAGGTGGAACTGGGCCACTTTGCAGGGGATGTGGCGCAGGGACTGGGCCGCATTAGCCACGCAGTGGACATGTTGGAGGCCACACAGGTGGCAAGGGGCACGGGTGAGACCCCTCAGGACAGTGAGGAGGGGTCCACTATCAACAGTGTATCTGCCACAGACACACATGTACTGAGGAGTGGGAGTGCACGTCAGGGGTCAGCTGACCCACCTGGGATGAGCCATGCTGGGCAAACCAGGAGGAGGATGTAGGCAAGAACACTGCAGGACTCATGAGGCACATGCAGTCAATGTGTCCTCATTAAGGGTGGACATGTACAGCCCCTCACCAACAGTTATGTTCTTTCATCATTAGGTTCACTTATTAAAATGTTTTGTTTGTTCCAATACACAACTGGGCTCTTTGTGTGTGACATTAGTGAGTGTGGTGTCTGTTGCCAAGTACCTTCCAAAGTATTGGGTTGCAATGTGGTCTCGTCTCTGTCTGCCTTGATTTGCAATGCTTCCATCTCCAGGCTGCCGATGTGGTAGCTCTTGCTCCTCATCTTCTGAATCTGGGTCTGCAGGGGTGAGATGTAGCCCACGTCTGGTGGCAATGTTGTGTAGGATTGCGCATGCGCCAACTATCTTGAATGCTGTTAATGGGGCATACTGGAGCGCACCTTCACTTCTGTGGAGGCATCAGAATCTTGCCTTTTACAGTCCAAAGGTCCTCTCTATAACATTTCTGGTCCGCCGATGTGCACTGTTATATTGCCTCTCATTCTCATTGCTAGGTGTTAGGTACGGGGTTAGTATCCATGGTCGTAGCGCAAATGCACTGTCACCTGTTTGGCCAAAATAAGCAATGTTAGCAGGGCATGGATGGTTTCTACAGTGACCTGTGTGTATGGCTTCAGAGTGTATTCAGCAATACCTAAGAGATATCCATCTCCAAACTCCCCACGTTCTAGGCGTTGGTGTATCCCACTGTGCCTGAAAATGTAAGAGTCATGTGTACTCCCTGGAAATTTGGCTACCATGTCAGTGATGACATAATGGGCGTCACATACCACCTGGATGTTCAGTGAGTGGGTACATTTCCTATTACGGAACAGATATTCCAGATTTGCAGGAGGGCAAATTTGTATATGCGTCCCGTCCACACACCCTATTACATGAGGGAAGTTGGCAATTCTGTAGAATTCCAACTTGGTGCTGTTAATTTCTGCCTCATTCCTGGGTAGGTATATGTATCTGGACATGTGTGTGAGTATGGCATCTAGGAAACATCTAAAGAACCGTGAGAGTGCACTTTGGGATATCCCACCTGCCATAGCAATCACCCCCTGATAGCTACCCGAGGCCAAGAGGTGCAGTGAGCATGGCACTTGCACATGTGTGGGGATGGCGCTGCCGCGCACAGTCTGGCGTTGAAGCTGCAGATTGAGTAAATCAATTATTTCTAATATTGCTGCACTGCTGAGTCTGTATTTGTCATATATCTCCTCCTCAGTTTGTTGGAAAAGTGTCTGCCTGGTTCTGTATATCCTCTCCTGTCTCTGGCTCCTCCTCCTCCTCTGCTGGGTGGCGTGGACTCTCCTCCTCCTTGCTATCACATATATTTCAGCCATTTTGAGTAACCTAGATGCCTTCTGGGTCTCCTTTTATACTTTGGTTCTGGTTACCACCTGCTCTGACTTAGTGGTAAGTTGGAAGTGCAAAATGGGCTTTTTGCGACTAGTCGCAATTTGCGAGTGGCTTTTTCATGTGGTTTGCGACTTGCAAATTGTGACTTCCTATATGCGGGTCGCAAAATCAGGTCGCAAAATTTGCGAGTCAGTAATGGCTCGCATCGCAATTTGCACTTCGGAAATGGGATTTTTGCATCCCATTTCCGATTTTGCGAGGTCGCAAATTGCGATTCGGCCCATTTGCGACTCACAAACTTTCGCTACATCTGGCCCGAAGAAACCTCAATAAACAATAAAATTCAAGATCACTGTGTCACATGCACAAAAATTCCAACCAGAAAATCAGTTCAACACAACCGAACACCATTGTGCAAAGTCTTAAGAAGGATACTAGCTTCTACACTGAATGTAGTCAGTTCAAGTACCAAGGAAACAGTGAGGCTTCCCAGAAAGAAGCAGTCATGGAAGATAAGAAAAGGGAAAAGAAGTAAGGGGACTGATCTAATGGAATTTTAAAACCAGTCTTTTCTGAAAACACACAGTAGCCTTACAGGACACATGCGTATGCATCTGAAACCACACGATTGTAAGACACAGATCGAATATAAGAGATATTAGATAACTCAAATTCAAATATCACCCTCTTCAAAAATGGTGGGCAACCTACGATCAAGCCAGCAATAAGCCATAGAAATATTGCCCTTGCCCAAGAAGAAACTCCTTAGAAATGTCTATTTTTAAAACCTTGCTCAGATTTGCGAAATGTGACACTTGTCCTGCAAATATTTTAAAAATAAAATAAATAATCCTACACATGAAACAAAATCCAGTAATTGAAAACAACTAAACTGAAAACATACCAAGGGGGTCCTCTTCAGAGTAGGTAACATAGTTCTTTAATGTATATATAAGTTGTACATGGGGTTCGGTACTAGGACTACGCATAGCTAGGAAGAAAATCAAAGTTGTACATATAAATATGCTGTGCTAGTTTAAGGTTGCACTGATATTAAAGAGTGCCCCAAATGGAAAACATAGCTTTGAACCAACCTCAAAACTCAACAAATCTGTTAACTGAGTATGGTCCTAGCAAGTAAAGGCTCACACAGCACAAAGGCAGTGAGAAGTCCCAATTTGAGTAACAAAGAAAAAATCATATGTAAACTTAAGTATACCAGCTGGTTAGTGAAACAATAAAAAGGCCCCCAATATCCATTCTATTGGTCTCTCCACAATAAAGCACACTGAAGAAAAGAAAAATGAGACACAAGGTAATTCAAGGCCTGTACCTGAAATGCTGTGTTGTTGTCCCAGGAGGCATACTTAGCGATGTAGTGTCCTGCTGGACACATTCTTTTGTTTCACCAGCTACTCGGTTGAGGGCTGGCCTTACACTCACACCCCACACCCATCCAACACAGTGGTCACCAGTCAGGTGACCCTGCCAAAAAAAAGGGATGGGCACCCGTGCCCAGGGCCAGTTCCTACAATCATGCTACAGTGTCTGCATTACCTTTATTTCATAGCATGAGGGCCTAGGACCCCCAACACTACAATGGCGACGAGTGGATTCGCCCCATGCATGAACCCGCTGCAGCCCTGTTGCTTCTTGTGGGAGAATGCATAAGGCTCACGCACTAGTCGAAGTGTGTTTCCATAGTTCCTGTGAGTTGGAGCTCAAGTTGTGCCTGCAGCACCACCCGTACACAGACATCCTGAGAGGCCTGCAGTGGTAGGGGAGCTGTTGCGGCCTGTGAAGGGAAGAAGGAGTGAACACACACTGCCTGCTTCGACCGACATTTAAAGGCGGACAAGAATAGTGCCCGTTCACCTGCTGGGCGCAAGGTGAGCCCCTCATGCAGTGCGGAGAAGCCCCCCCTCTCTTGCAGTGCCCACACAGGCAGTAATAGCTAGCATCAACAGCGTTGCGGGGAGAAGAGCTGCCCCTGCATCACGTGGCTCTGCACGGCACTCTCAGCCATTTGCTGCAACTACAGAAAATGGCACGCAGAGCTTCGAAGGCTGCTGCTGCCCAAATGTGAAGCTACCCCACCTGCCGCCAGTTGAATCGCAGCGAGGGAGAAGAACTGCCAGAGACTGCATCGCAGCTGAGGGAACCCTCGCCTCTGCAGTGCTGTGGAAAACAAGACAAGCAGCACTGCGGAGGAGGCGCCAGAGGCAAGAGAACAGCCAGCAGTGAACTGTCCTCACATGAAGTGGATCCTGAGTGAAATGCATGCGGAGCAGCAGCAACATCACTTACTGGATGCAGGTGAGGAGTTGCTGGCGTGAGGAGGTGCTGCCAGCAGGCAGAGGGAACGAGCGGCAATGGTGCAAAAGCCCACCAGCTGAGGGCAGCAGTTTTCCTCCTGGGTTGAAGCTGAAGGGATCAGCTTCTGCCCCAGTACTGTGTGCCCCCCTGCAACAGGACTGTCAAAAAAAACCTGCGACGGCCTACAGAGAGACTGCTGTCCCCACAGCACGCTGCCTTCCTTCCCACGGTGAGGCTGATTGAGAAAAAAAATTATTAACTGCCCAAGGGTTCCCCACAACAAGAGTGTTCCTCTTCACGATGAGGCTGTATCTGAGAAAAAAAGTAAAATAAAATAAAGAACAAAAAAAGAAGGAAAAAAATAACTAAAACTGCACATACCTGCAGCTCCTGCAGCCCCCACCAGCCTGACAAACTCCTCCTGGGCAGCATGGCTCCTCTCCGGCATCTGATTTCCACAAACAAGGCCAGTAGGAGGAAAGACTGTCTTCAAGCTGAAAATTTGTGCCACAGTGGCATCTAGTAGCCACAGAAAGGTACTGCACCCTTGCTTCTGTTTTAACGGGGAAGCAAGCTTTGGTGAAAGTAACTTGACAGCAGCACCCCCTGAAAGTGATTGCTCCAGACCAGCAGTGCGCCCACAGAAGGAAACAGTGCAGAAGATGGAAACGACATACAACACTGAACAGCAAAGGAGAAGACTGCTGCTGTCCCAGCCGAATTTAAATCGTGAAAAACGGACTTAAGTGCCACGCGAGGCACTAGGAGAGCGCGCATGGCCTGTGCAGCCCCTGGTGGCCGTCGAAAGAATGGCACATGCCTCAGCAGTGATGGACATCACTGCAAGATAAGAGCGGGACATGTCAGGTGTAAAAAAAAAATGCCCAGAAGGAAAAGGGACAATGTCAGAGGTGCACAGAGAGCTGCACCACCGAAGCTGACAACACGGGCAGGAGCCCGAGAAGATGGACAGAGCACCCGAGAGTGTGACGTAATGCACGGGACAAGAGGCCGTGCCTGCCTGCCACACAGCAACAGAGGATGGCCACCGTTGGCCTATCATTGAAAGGGAAGCAGAACTCACCGACCCTGCCAGACAGATGGAGGTTGGAGTGAGCGCCTCAACAGGGCAGTCTCAAGGCGCAAGAGTGGCACACTCGAGTGAAGAGATGGAGGAAGAGAACAGTGAAGCTTCTGCCAAGGAGCGGTCCATCAAGAGGATCCCAAAAAGGACCGGAACAGTGGGAGGTCTGCCACAAGTCTACTGACGGGACTCAGCCTGCAGCAGGCTGCGACCGAGCAAGATGCACTAGCTGAGGTGCAGTGATAGGTCCATGTGATGCAGCATGCGACTTGTGGCACGATGCCACATCGAGGACAAAGAGCAAGATGCACCGCTGAGGTGCAGCGGAAGGTCCATGTGACGCAGCATGCGACCTATGGCACAACGCCACACCAAGAAGGAAAGAAGAGAAGAGAGTGTGGCACGATGCCACAATGAGAAAGGACAAGAAGAAGCAACGAGTGTGACAGACCGGTCACACCACAGATCGACTCCATCACAGGTGCACAAACAGAAGGAAGAAGAGTGACACAACTAAGGACTCATGCAAGCAGATAAGAAAGTATCCATCAGCACAAGACAGCCACCCAGGTGGGCAGAAGTCACTGAAGACAGCTACGCGGGTGGACCCCCACGCTGCTCAGTGTGACTGTCCTGCCACTTGTCACAGGCTGCTTGCCCTGCGATGGCATCCCTGTCGCCAACTGCAGGCCACGCAAGACCCGCCAGTGGCCATGAAGTCTATCAAGTGATCCTTCCACTGACAAAGAAGCCGCCACCTGTTTGACCTGCAGAAGTATGAAAAACAGACCATCATCATGATGAGGTGCATCACCCAACCACTGAAAGAGCACAGCACCACCTGAGTGGAGCCAGAGTCAGCAACAAGAACCAACACTGACCAGCCATATGTGGCAATGTGGAAACTTACCACCTGAACACCTGCCAGGACCCCCGTGAACCAGACACCAGCCGGTGAGAGCAGACCAGACCATTTGGACCATCTACCCTTGGGGTTGCACAAGACTTGGACGTGGCCCTGTTGGTAGTTCAGTGCCACTCCTTTGGTGCGGCCTACATTGGCCCATGCAGTCTTGTGGCAATCCAGGGGCAAGGGCCTCCAAGGAATTCTGGTGAGAGAAGAATCCCGATGCGAGAGATGCATCTGACACAGCTCCACGTCAGGCATCGGGAAGCACGGAGGTCTCATACAGAGACTGATTACCAAAGGCTGTTTCACTATGGCTAGAGCACCTGAATCCTGATGACTCAAGCGAGCTGACCATGCATCAACCACCCTTGTGGCTCCATGTGGGATTAGGATGTGGTCATGTAGGCAGTTCCTCTGCAACACCTTTGCTTGGCCTGCGATAGGCCGGCACAGTCCACACAGTCCCGTGGTAGCCCGCCAAAGGGCCTCAAGGAGACTCTTGTTTGATGGAGTTCTGGCACGAGAGGGAAGCCTACTGCTGCTCTGCTGCTGGACACCCATGTACACCAGGCCATCACGTCATCTGCAGTCTTAGGAGGTGTACAATCTCCAGAGCCGGAATGACATCCAGAACTGTGTACAGTGGACTCCCCACTGCTCCAGATGCACCGCATCAGAAGTTGTACATAGACTTTGACAACATAAGTCCAGGCAGGACCGGACCAACAATCCCAAGTGAACTGTGAGGTCGTGGGCAGGCGAATGAAGTATTCGGATGCCATCTGCACTGCTGTTCATGTCCAGTGCAGTCTGGTTGAACAACAGAGGTGTGCTGTGATGCCGAGTGCCCAGCTGCTCCTGTTCCATGACGCACAACTTTGTATATATTTTGTGTCTTGGTTTCTCTCCCACAGGTTGGACTTTGTTGTTTGGTTCCTCAATAAAGTTTGGGAGGTATGTAGTGTCCTGCTGGACACAATCTAGTGTTTCACCAGCCACTCGGCTGAGGGCTGCCCTTTCACTCGCACCTCACACCCATCCAACACAGGCATCACCAGTCAGGTGACCCTGCCAATAAAAAGGGCTGGGCGCACGCGCACAATCATGCTACTGTGTCTGTGTCACCTTTATTTTGTAGCATGAGGGCCTAAGGCCCCCAACACTAAAGCGAGAGCAGTCTGAAGCTTCTGAAAAGATGCGCTTCAGTAAGGCTTCCATATTCATCGTACAGAAAAAAGAGAAAACAGACTCTTACGGGGGCCAGATTGCTGCCATCTTAGTGTGTATTGCATGGTTTTCCTACTGATACGTTTTGTAAGGATTTTTGCAAAAAACGTACTATAGAAGTATATAAAGCCCAAACAACTGTACTCTTATTTGTAAGTATTTTCCCAAAAAAACGTACTCTAATGGAATATAAATACTCTATTAAAGACAGGCTTATCCAATCAGAAAATCCAGCACTTTCTGAAATGACATTGACCTGTAAATTATTGACAGAATTTAATATCCGCAACAAATATACTGAATACAGGCCAGACACGAAACAGTAATGCGTGCAGCCATCTTGGTGAGCGTTGTATGTGCACCCTGCTGCTCATGCCTGTATATTGTTAGTTAGGCCAGGTCCTAGCAAAAATAAAATATATATATCCTGGCGGTCCATAAACAAATTCTGTCTCAGACTGAGTCTACGCAAGACACTGAAAACATGTAACCAAGTTTAAAAATTCTAAAGTAAAGATGCAGGGAAACGGAAAAAAGAGATTTTAAGAAATCTACTTAGGTAAGACCATGCATTTTGAATTCTATGTTAGAACCGGAGGCTCCGATAATGCTTCCCTTCCTTTACTATGTATTTTACAGCAGCCAATCACCAACCAAAAACAATGAAACACTGTAATGATAACTACAAATCCCATGAACCGCAGTTTGTGTAACATATGGACCAATCCTCAACAAGTCAGCCGCTCAAGAGACAGCTCCACCATCTTAGCCTCCTTTATCTTTGCTTCTCGGCAGCCAGTTAAGTCACACATTTTTTATCTTGTGATGCGTTTTTGGAGTAAGCGCACTAGCAATTGTTGAATGGTTTATTCAATTGAATGACTTTGTATTACTGTGTTGCTGACGGCGCCGGTCTCGCGGTCCGTCAGAAAGGCTTCACTGTCAGCGGGTGCCAGAGAGGCGCCTAACCAGTTTATCTTCATTTTAGTATTGTTTCCTTCCACAGGGGAGTGCTTCGGCCTCCGAGGCTGCAACGTCTTGTCACACACCTCTGTTGTTGTGTAGCGGGAGCAGGGAGAGGCCGACATCTTGGCTTGGTCGCTAATCCCCAGTCTAGTCCTTTGAGACGGTAGCACTCGTGAATCTTTTGAACACGTATTTTGATTCCCAAACAGTGTTAATGGTCCTCTCTACCGGTTTAGAGCTAAAAGTACAGAGAATATGCATTGTGTGCTACCTGGCTCCCTATGCCCTGAGGCATCAGAGAGTGCTCAGGGTTGTACAAATTGTGCATAGGCTCTGCCTAGAGTTCTTGCAGGCACCTCCCTCCACTCTTTAATCAGACTGCTTGTGCCTGCTGGGGTTGCACCCTCCCCTTAATACAGTTCTCAGACTGTTTACACTCAGTAAGTGGGGCCCCTTCTCTATATTGCTATGGCTCATTATGATCCCAATGAGGAGGAGTCTGGGGAAATGCAGGAGACATCCCCCTTCTTTAAAGAGAGTCTGGTGGAGGCGTTGGATTTCAACGTCCAGCTCTCCTTAAACAACGCTTTGGCCAAGGCCCCGGCCACCTTAAAGGTTCTGCACGCCAGCAAGGCTGGTTGCTCTCTGTCTCAGCCTCTGCAGAGCCAACATCACAGCCACCTAAGCCTTCCAAAGGAAAGTCCAGGGCTAAGAAGTGGGCGCACTCTGATGCATTTGAACATTTGTCAGTGACAGTTATGGACGAACATGGGTATAGTAACCCTCGAGCTCAAGCGCTCTCTTCAGATGACCCTCCCCACTACTCTGATTGCTCACATGATTCACTAGGCAGTGACCAGGAGGAAAGGCCTGGTCCCAGCAAGAGAAAATGCTCAGAATGTGTATCAGATTCATTCCAGACACCTCTTAAGGTACTAACCTTCGACCCCACGGAGATAGTACATCCCTGTTCCACCAACTGGACCCCCCCAACGTGGCTAGTTACATCCAATCGCACTTCCGTAAGGGATTCGACAAGGAACTCTGAATCCTCCAGACCGGACCTAGAGAGCAAGGTATCAGATACACCAGAGGTGGACCCTACCATGGTGAATTTTATGAAGAAATGGGCCAAAGACCCCAAAAAAGGGCTGGACAGGGCCTTGTGTTTCTGTTAGGATTGACTGCTGGACGTTTTAAGGTCCCATAACTAAAATATTGGAGCTGTGGTTCCAGGCCAAGAAATCTGTTGTGGTAGTTGACCCGGATGTGCTCATAGGCTGGGCGTGGCGTGCCGTATGCCAGTTGGGCAATGCCAACATGGCAATTTCAACAGAATGGAGGCGCTCCATCCTAATGTGCATAGACCCAAAGCTCAATTACCTTGCTTCCTCGGAGGCATGTCTGGTGGCTCAAGGTCTCCTCTTCGGATGGGCCATTTGTCAAAGAACTGACTAAGTTTGAGGCAACCTACAACACTTTAGACAAGGCACACCTCTCTTTAAAGAAGGTCTTCTGAAACCACCTTTTTGGCAGGGCTGGATGATACAGGGCCTGTTTGTCAGGCCAAGGAGTGTGCCAGGGCTTCCAACAAGATGGTTTTAATTGCTCCTGCGGAGTTTGGCAAGACCAGCAAACAGATCAAACCTTCTACCCCACCAGAACTTGTGGGGGTCACCACCACTTCCACAGAGGCTACGGCAGGGGCCAGCAAAGAGGCAACTCAGGCAGGATATTCAGTTAAGTCTCATACCGTTATCAGAGGTGATTTTTGCGGGTCAGGATCAAATGATTTCTTCACAACTGGAGGTCACTGACTCGGGACTCATGAGTCCTCAAGCTTGTGATATTGTACATGATGGAGTTTTTCAATTCCCCATTACAGACAACCCCTCCTCAAGAGCTATATTTTCCCAACAAGATCAAGAATTCGTTTCAGAGGAGATTTCCTCTCTCAGGCAAAAAGACACCATATGTTTCTCTTCCCCTCATCCCGGGGGATTCATCAGTACCATATTTCTGGTGAGCAAAAGAGGAGGTGGGGTGCGCCTAGTGCTTAATCTAAAGTCATTCAATTCCTGGATTGTCTACCGGATTTGAAGATGTAGGGTATTCAGTTTCTTCGAGATCTCCTGCAAAAGGGTGACTGGATGATCTGTCTGGATCTAAATGACGTGTATCTTTCAGTTCCCATCTTTGCTTCCCCCAGGTGCTCTCTTCAGTATTACTGGCTCGGTCAATGTTACAAGGTTCTTCCTTTCGGACTCTCTTCGGCTCCATGGTGTTTCACCAAGCTGAAGAGACCAATGGTGGAGGCTCTTCGAACTCGAAGCATCAGGTTAATCATCTACCTCGACGATATCCTCAATCATCAATCAGCCCAAGTCCTGCCTGGTTCCCTTCTAGCAGAGAGAATTCATGGGATTTCAGATCGATTTAGTGTTGTCACAGTTGATCCTTCCTTCGCAGAAGGTTCAATCGATTAAGAAGGAATTGAGGGCTGCTTTGCGAGGACAGACAATATCACTGAGGTCAGTAGCTCAGATTGTAGGTCTCTTAGCCTTCTCCACCCAGGCCATATTTCCAGGTCCCCACCACTACAGGGTCCTTCAGCACCTCAAGATAAAACATCCTCAGAAGGGGCTAAGCTATTTGGAACAGATGCAGCTCTCCTCAGAAGTCAGGCTGGAGATGAATTGAAGGTTGTCCCACATGAAGTCCTGGAATGGCAGGGCAATATTTGGCAGTGCCCCTGACATTATCATGGAGTCAGATGCCAGCAGGTGGGAATGGGGAGCCAGATGCGGATTCCTCACCACAGGAGGCCGTTGGTGAGAGCAAGTGCTTCAGCTTCACATCAATTGCGTTTAACTTCTTCGGGGTTCCTTTGCGGTCAAGAGCTTATCACCGTCTAGGACGGATTGCAACATCTCAGAAGTCAGGTATGTCAACAGGCTGGCATGAAGTCCCAGATGTTGGCGGAGATTGCCAAAGATTTTTGTAATTTTTGCCTGCAGCGTTGGATATCTCTCATAGCGGAATATCTGCAGAGATCAAAAAATTCAGTGACGGATTGGCATTCTCGCCACCTATGGGATTTCAGCGATTGGAGGTTACATATGAGGGTTTTCTTCCATCTCAAACGCAGATGGGATCCCTGCTCAGTGGACCTTTTTACCTCTTGGCTCAATCGCCAGCTTCCAGGTTTTTGAAATCCGGAGGCACTAGCGATGGATGTGTTCCAGCAGAATTGGTCGCCTCATCTGGGTTATGCTTTTCCCCCCTTCAGCATGATACCCAGGGTATTAGCTCCAGTGCGATGCCAGAGAGCCAAGCTTGTTCTGGTTACACCGGTAATGAGGGTTCAGCCTTAGTTCCCCATGGCTTTGGACATGCCATGTGATGTCCCTCTTCTGATACCGCAGAATCTTCTTTTGGACCCAGCGAGCCTTCCACATCCTTTGTTCACGTCAGACCAGTTGAGGTTAGTAGCTTGGAGGGTTTCCGGAAAATAGGCATTTCGGCACAGGCTTCTGCCTATATCGATCAGGACTGGGCACCTAGTACCCACAAACGATATGCATCTGCTTGGCAGAGATGAGTATCTTGGTGTAACAAAAGGAATGCAGATCCCCCTCGAGCACATGTCTGGCTTATAATCAATTTTCTATCCTCATTGGCAGAATTCGGTTTAGCTTACTGGTCGCTAAACAACTACAAATCAGCTATTTCAGCAGGCCATATCCAGGTTAATTGCAAACCTGTTGGTGAGGATCCTTTGGTGTGTAAGTTGATGAGAGGTATTAGGTTGGGTAAACCTCCCCAAGCCTGATATTCGTCCCTCTGGGATGTCAACATTGTGCTTTGGTTCTTGATGGCATGGCCTGGTAATAAGTACCTATCGCATAAACAGTTATCAGCTAAATAAACTATGCTGTTGTGCCTGATTTCTTGCAAAAGGATCTCAGATGCCTGAGCTCTAGATTTCAGAGGTAGAACACTTCCTCCAGAGGGGGTCAATTTTTCCATATCTCGCAGAACAAAGCCTAACATTAAGTCAGTTTGTTATCCGGCCTTTCGATTGGTATCATCTGCCACTCTGGCTAGATGGATGAGGCGGTTGCTCTCGGAATCAGGAATTGACATCTTGATTTTTGGTGCTCATTTGGAAGGGGGACTGTGGCGTCAAAATCATTTGCGTTGGGATCGCGTCCGGACGACATCATGAAAGAAGTGGACTGGTCCTCAGAATCCACTTTCAAATCTTTCTATTACAAGCCGATTGTGGATGTGGCTTCAGTGGTGTTGGCACAGCTTTGAACAAGCATAATCGGAGCCTCGGGTCCTGACATAGAACAAAGAAAATTCTAGCTGATGCAATAAGAATTTTCAATTCTATTAAGGACACGGAGGTGAGGATTATCCCATCCTGAGTTATGGCTTTACTATGTAAGGTGTAAGTATATGGTTTTCAATACTTCTGATGTATGAAATATTCATTCCCACCCATTGTTGTTATTGTTTAGACAAGATATGGATACAGATTTTACGGCTCTGGTTCCTCTCCTAGGTAACGAGTAGAAGTTTGAATCGCCGGTTTGGTTCCAAATGGTTTCGCACTGTTACAATGTCTTCTCTGAAGGACATTGTTCTATTAACGTGAAGGTTGGAGGAGTTTCAGGTCCTGTTCGGTGACCACTCAGACTTTGTTCGATCCTGGATTATGGAGTTTGACTTTTTACTTCAGCCTTTGCAAAGAAAGAGGAGGCTAAGATGGTGGAGCTGCCTATTGAGGGGCTGACTTGTTGGGGATTGGTCCATGTGAAACACAAACTGGAATTTGTAGTTTTCATTAAAGTTTTGCATTGTTTTTGTTTCTGATTAGCTGCTGTAAAATACATAGTGACGGAAGGGAAGCATAATCCTCACCTCTGTGTCCTTAATAGAATTGAAAATTCTTGTCTCGTCAGCTAGAAAACATTTTGTGGCAACAGCAACGGCAGAGGAGAAAAAGCCAGTGCATCATATATGGAAAAACAGTCAAGTGTTAAGAAATGAATGATAAGTAATAGGATATTGGGCTGATATTGAAAATCTGAAAAAAGGCAAATAATAGCACATGAATACAATTGTTGCAAATTTCACTGATTAATGTTCATGACTCTGTCAAAGCTATACCCTACTCATTTATACATATTTTGCAGTTTATAAAAAGAAAAGTGGACTGCATTCAATGATACATTTAGTTTTAACAAAACAAAATATACTGAAAAGATATAACAACATACACTGAAAAGCTATAACATACCTTTCAGATTCGCAAGCAACACCTTCTCGTGAGAGGATAAGAGACAAACGTTTATCCTTCATTACCAGGTACAGCTCACAAAGTCTAAGCCTTGGGTAGTAGGGCAGAAAAACTGTCAGGCACCATATTGACTATATTGGTTGTGAATTACTTTACCCACTACTATTGTTTTTCAGTGAATTGGAAGTGCGCTAGTCATACCACTACTACCAGTATTTAATTTATACAATGCGTATGCTGTTTATCATCAGCCAACCACAGGAAGACTCATGTCTGTCCTTGACATTCAGTTGTTTGTCATTGAAAGTCTCACTGCTACAGAAGCAGCAGACTTCTCTTCATATGTTCTGGAGGATGTGGCAAGGCTGCAGGAGTGACACTCTGCTGCTCACATTTCTAAAACACCTAAAAAGGATCAACCATGTTATCATTGTAAAGTTTAATCAAAGCAAGGAAAGTGGCAGGAGAGTTGGTATTACTGTCCCCAGTGCCCATCTCAGCCTGGTGTGAGTTTTCCTACTTGCTTTATCTTATCATATTAAAGCAAAGCATTGGGAAATTGACTGAGGTGGAGCTGTTGTTAGATAAACCTTTCAATGGCTATGCTTGAATAGCTACCGTCTATGGGCCACTACTTGCTACACAAGCAGCTGCAGAATGTTAGTTTCTCTACTTCAGGAAATCATGTACTTTCTAATGGCCTGCTCAACACTTTTATCCACCTGCAGAACCTAGAAGGTGTTCTGTTCACCGATTAACAAGTGCATTATAGTCCCCACACTGCACATACTGATGGACAGAACATATGCCATGTTGTCACGGAGTACCCAGTGTGGCAAAATGTTAAAGGCTTGACTGGATTTTGAAGTGCTTGTTACGGAACATATGTATACTACACAGGGACTACACTGATTGCTTATGAGAACCAGATTAAATGTAATAAGTCAAACAAATGTCCCATGGGCCTTATTCACCAATGTTTTTACTTGCTTTGAAAGTGTGCAAACTCAATTAGTAACGTGTATCCTAACCAATACAATTAAAAAGGGATACAGGACACAATATCCTGTATGATTGTTTTCACATCTTTAGTATGAGATGTGAAAACAGTCACTAAACAAGATATTGGGATTCACAAAGATGAGCTTAGACGTAGGTCTAAAGTTAGACCAAAAGTCTAAGTTTACCTTTGTGAATCAAGCCCAATGTGTCCTGTGCCCTTTTTCAATAACATAGAGTATCATACAAACTAGTAACTGAGTTTTCACATTGTCAAAGCAAAAGTAGAAGTGTTGGTGAATGACTCCCACAGGACATTTGTTTGGCCTACTACTTTAGGGAACTTAGGCAGTATTTCCCAGCATGGTTGCCTTAGTTTTAATGGTAAATATGCTTGTTCAATTTGAGGAATAGGCCTTGGAAGGCATACTAGGACACCCCTAACTTGCATCCACAAACTGCACGGACTTGGATTTAGCACAATAAATGCACTGATGGCTCATGAAACATGTTTTTTTGAACTTGTAGCTTTAATATGTTTACTAGGCAATTGTATAGGATTACTCAGGACTCTGATGAGGACAGAGACATAAAAAGGTAGTAAAATCCTATGGTAGGTGTGCTTTCCAAGGGACACTGCATAGGTAGAAGGTAGATATGTAGGTAGCACAGATACACACGCCATGACTTCATCTTCACCAATGGATTGAAACCCGTTGGTGCTGCACTCACCTCAATAATGAATTATTATGGCACGAAAGGGTCAATGCTTGACCTGCTTGCCATGATCATCCTCTTTCAGAATGTAATAGCTGTTCAGTTTACTGTTTCATAAGTGCATTACAGTCATACAGTCATAGCACTGCACATTATGGGGGAAGGGACATATGCTACATTCTCATGGACTACCCTGTGTGGGAAAAACTACTGTTTTTCATAGGCTATGACATTCTATTTAGGAAACTTTGGAAAACTTTCCAGCATGTTTGCCTCAGTTTCAAAGATATATGCTCACTCAGGTTGATGAACAACCTCTCAAGAGCATACATGGACACCCCCAAGATGCATCCACAAACTGGATGGAGTTGAATTTAGGATAATGAGGACAAGAAAGGCATATGAAAGACATGCCTTCCTTAGCCTCACGTGGCTGTCATGAGAGCTATTAGTAGATGTTCACTAGGCTAGTGTTCAGTAATGTTCAGAAAGAAAAAGGCAGTTACTTGACAGGTAGTAAAATGTAGTCAAACTTATGCCATCCTGTGGCATATAAATGTGATGGACACTTGCATGGTGGCGGTAAGTTGATGTGTGTGCACTATACGGTTGGACTGGGCCAAAGTATTGTGTGTGATGCGTGAATGGCATGTGAATGGACCATAAAGCGGTTGGTGCTTTAACGTGGCTTTATGGCTCACCTTCAGAATTCTTAGTTTCAGTATTCAGATACCTTGATAAGTATTTATGCTTGGAAGCCATCATTTCTGAAGGTGCTGAAAGCAACAAGTATGAGTGGTGGATTAACTTTAACAAATTAGTGCTAGATTTATATCTGTGGCAGTAAGATAGCTCATGTAGGAACTCTTCTTTTTGTCATTATGGGTAGCTCAAGATTTTAGGACCTAGCTCAGTCAGCACCTAGGCAAACCTGCAGATTTTTGAAAACTAGACAAGCAGGGGAGACCAGGGGTGCATAATTTGCAGTGAATATCACCAGGTTTTTTGACCCACAATCCCCTGCAAATCGTAAACTGTCTTAAAACACATTTTCCTTATATTTCCATGGGGAAATGTCCTTGAATGTGCAGGCAGCCACAAATTTTCTACCACCCAGTAACCTCCCAAGTCTCTCAAGAAAAACAGTGCCTCATTTGTGGGTGGGCGAAGTGCCCACGAAACCTACTGTGGAGACATCAAAGTTATCTATTACAAAACTACCAGGTTTTGCAAGGGAAGCACCTGTGTTTTTGGTCCCAGTCTCGGTGGTCATCTAGGGAAACCTACCATGCCCAAACAATTCTGAAAACTAGACACTCAGGGGAGTCCAGAGCGGAGTCAGGAATGGATGACCCGAGGGTGAACAGTAGTGCTCATACAAGGACTACCATTGACCATCGTGTGATCCATTCCTGTTTTGGGCACTAGGCACAGGCACACAAGTGGGGTTGCGTTTTTATAGGGACAAGTGGGAGAGCGCTGGGTGATAGGAAGTTTGTGGATCCCTGCATATTCCTGTAGTTTACGTCACAGAAAGGCAAGGAAAAATAGTGTTTTTGTTTAATGTTTCACTTTTGCAAGGTATTCTGTGCAAGAAAACCTTTGGGGATCCAAACAAGCAACACCTCCATGGACTCCCCTTGATGTCTGCTTTGGCTTGGGTTTAATAGGTTTCCCTAAATAGTTGCCGACTCCAGGACTAATTAATACATCTCCCATAGTTGTCATTATCATCACAATACATGTTATTGCTGTCCCTCTTCCTGTCACAGCCACTTGGCCTACCCACACAAATGAAGTACAATTTGTATAAGGAGACCGGGGGCATGCTAAGGGGTGGGTAGTTTGTACCGGCCTGGTGATCCCACAACTTTCCTACACAGAAATGTGCAGAAAATTTTGGGAGCTCCATACAAGCCACACCTTCATGGACTCCTCCAGGTGTCTAGTTTTCCGAAATATTTGGATTTGGTAGGTTTCCATAGATTGTCTACGAGCCTGGGCCATGAAACGCAGATGACAGCCTTGCAAACCCAAGTCGTTTTGTGATAGATAATTCTGATGCCCCCACAATATGTTTTGGCCTGTTCTGTTTGTAATCACTAAGCCTATTCATAATTGTGAGGCACCTTTTTTATCAGGAAACCTGGGGGAATGTCAAATGGAAGGAAATGTGTGGCTTCCTGCAGATTCCAGAACTTTTCATCACAGAAACGTGAGGAGAATGTGTTTTTTAGTGAAAAAAGGGACTCTGGGTCAAAAGACGTGGTGAGAGCCTTAGAATTTAGTCCACCCTGAATTCTCCAAAGTATCTAGTTTTAAAAAATGTACAGGTTGCCTAGGTTTCTCTCAGTCCCAGCTGAGCTAGGGTCCAAAATATTGAGCTACCCACATTGGAAATAAAGGTTCTATTTTCAGTGGAAAAATGTTCTGCATCCATGTTGGGTTTTGGGCCGTTTCTTGTTGTGGACACTAGGTCTACCCACACAAGTGAGGTACCATTTCTATTGAGAGATCTGAGGGAATGCCATGTAGAAGGAAGTGTGTGGCTCCCTACAGATTCCAGAACTTTCCAACATAGAAATGTGAGGAAAAAGTATTTTTGGTGAATGTTTGAGGTTTGAGGTTTGAGTGGGATTCTGGGCCAAAAAACATTGTGAGATTCACTCAAGTCAGCCAACCATAGATACCCCTAGGTATCTAGTTTTCAAAAATATACCTGTTGGCTAGCTTCCTTAGGTGCCAGCTGAGCTAGGGTCCAAAATCTCAAGATACCCACATTGGAAAAAAGGGTCAGGTTTCCGTGAAGAAATGTGCTGCATTCATGTTGCATTTTGGGTGACTTCCTGTCGTGGGGACTAAGTATACCCAGACAAGTGAGGTACTATTTTTATCTGGAGACCTGGGAGAATGCCAAGTGGAAAGAGCTGTGTGGATCCTCAAAGATTCCAGAACTTCCCATCACATAAATATGAGGAAAATGTTTTTTTTAATAAAAGTGCAAGGGATTCTTGGTCATAAAACATCAAGTGAGCCATGCAAATCAGCAACCCTGGATCTCCTTAGATGTCTAGTTTAAAAAAATGTACAGGATGGCTAGGTTTCCCTGGGTGCTGGCAGACTCATGGTCCAAAGTCTCAAGCTACCCACATTAGAAAAAAAGGATCAGATTTCAGTGGAAAAATCTGATGCGTCCATGTTGCCTTTTGGCCCGTGCACCAGGCCTACTTACACAAGTGAGGTAACATTTTTATTGGGAGTCTTGTGGAAGCATAGAATATTAAAACATTTGTTATTACCAATTGGATATCTCTGCATTTGTGCCTTTCAAATGTAAAGCAATGTAAAAGAAAGATGCCATTTTGAAAAATACTCTCCAAATCATACTTTAGTACTGGTACCCACAAATTCAGAGATTTAGAAATAATCACAACTCCCAAACTCTACTGTATATCTTGTGCCCATTTCAGAAATACATATGTTTCCTTGATACCAATGTTTCACTTTATTGGTCTATGCTATGTACTCAATGAAACACCATTGTTCACTACAGCTCAGTTGTTGAATCTGGGTAGCTTAAGTTCTTGGAGAACCGACAATCCTAATATATATCCCGGAAACCAGAGATATTTATTGGATATAATGGTATTTTGCTTTTGTCATTCGGTCATTGTAACAAAATATTACAGATGAAAATGTTGTTACCAATGCCTATTTTTCGGACTCATTTTCAATATTACTTTATTCAACAGTTATTTTTCTTGTAAAAAAAACTTCAAGAATCTATACATATGACCCCCTTGCTGAATTCATATTTATGCCTACTTTTCAGAAATCTATAGCTTTTCTGGTTCATCTATGGGCTTCACAGTGGTTTATGCCACAAACTCGAAGTAAGTTGAGAGCATAAAAAATAGGAAAAATAGACTACATCTTCAAAAATTTCACTACTGTGGTACAAATTTAGTTTTTTTTATTCAAATCTGCATATTCCTAAAAGCTGGGAAGATGGTGGCTTTAGTAGAACAAACTGTTCATTGTTGCCATTTTTAAGTGAAAAAACAAACACTTTTATCTTGAGCACTTTTCCCTATTGTTCTCGAAAACTGATATTTTTGCTATATTTTGCCTTATTTCTTGGTCCCCTCTAGGGGAATCCACAAACTCTGGGTAGCTTTAGGATACCCAGGATGTTTGGAAAAAGGTCACAAATTTGCATGTTAATGTACCTTGAATGTCCATGTAACATTTCATTATAAATTTGTTATGGAACATAATTTTAGTTGTTTTTTTTTTGTACTTCAATGCAAGTAATGTTTTCAGCTGTTCATATTTTGTATACAAAGTAATATTACAACACTATTTCAGAATATACTTTCATATAAAAAGACAACATTGTTAAATTGTATATGTTATGTATTATTTCTATTTAGATAATTTGAAATATTTTCTATTATTATTTGTTTTCAGAATTAGGAATATATCCCTTTTATTTTTACCTTTTTGAAAGTGTATTTAATATTTAATTTAATTTAAAAACAATTCTACTTGTGTGTATGTTTCAGAGGAAACATAACTGTCTCCTGGACTGTGGCTTGTCAGTGATGTGTCTCCTGACCTTAACTCACAGCTTAATTCCTTGAATGATGATGCATTTCAACAACTCCTTGGCACTTGCCTTTCTTGCCCTCACAGTTCTCTTCCTGACCTGGCAAGGGCAGAAGAAGTTGCTGTGTTCCAGAGGATCCAGTCCAGACATCTTCGCAGTTTGCACCTAACCTGTGATCTGAGGAACAACTCAATGATCTCAAAGTGAACTTTGAGAGAAAATTGTATGGGGTTTATCAGTGAATGTTAGAGGAAGTCAGGTCATGGATGGAGACATTGGCAGCCACTCTTGAAAGAGTCCAGAGGGTCCCAAACCCAACAAGAGCATGACCAAGCCAATAAGAGACACCCATTCTTGGCTTCAGGGTATTGATGACTCAATCTCATCATAGGAAAAATTGGTTTCTCATTTCAGGCTTTCCATCATGAAGTGGAGTCCAGGATGGAGTGCTTTACTACAACTCTAAGTGCCATCTTATAAAATCATTCTGCCCTTACCAGGGATTTTAATGCAACATTCAAAGCGCTGACTAATGTTCTTTCCTACTTGTGGCCTACATCATCTTAAAGCTGTAATTCTGTATCCACACCATTTGGAAGGTTGTCTTCTCATAATTCTTCTAACCCTCAACAACATGAGAATCATGGACTTTCCAGAAGTTGAGGAAGCAGGCTGCACAACTTGGCAATGCAAGCCGGGGCGAGAAACAATACTGAGTTGTTCTTTTTTTTTTTGGTTCTGTGCTACTCAGCATGCTATCTTTTTCTATTTCATATGCAGACAACTTTTGGTAGACTAGTGATTTTGGTCCATAAAGTCTTGCATTGCATCACTTTCTGATAATGATCAAATGTATATGTTACTCTGATAGTTAAACATTAATGTTAAAAGGGTGCATGAGGACTTTAAATTGTAACGTTGGAATAAATAACTGTTTCATTCGTTAAAAGCCACTGCAACCTATCATTCACCTAACAACAAATCTCATTTAGTATTGTATATATTCACATATTTTCCATTCTTCTACTTTAACATAGTTTATCATATTGATCTATAACACTTATTTATGCAGCTCTATTACTTGCAGTGAAAAACATAACATGAATTTTGATTGATGGTTGTGTCACTTGACGCATTATCCCTGTGGAACGCAAACTGAGGTCTCTTGGAGACGTTCTTCATTTCTTTTTCATAGCTATTGTGCGTCTAGCAGTCAAATATTTTTATATGTTTCATTTATGGCCAATACTGGCTCACAGATACATATCCGAAGGTACAACTCTACTTCGTCCATACAAATCTATGTGTTAAATCTGCATTTCATGTACTAAATAGTCTATCAAAGTATAGTGTGGGAAAACGCATACTACATGACTATTATTCCTAAGGCAGTTTCAATAGTGTTCTGGGGTCAGCTATAGAGTACCAACTCACTCTCTAAGGAATATAGTTAGTGTCACAAAGCCCTCACCTGAAATCCTGACGATTCTGTTGGGTTGATGATCAGCCTGCCACTCCTGAGAACAATTCTCAGCGTAGGTCTTCAGACAGCTAGGACTAGCAATCAGTCCAAATAGGAAGGAGGTGTTGGATTAGACAAAGGTAACAGGGGTATCTGGTTTTCAGCACTTCACCAGCACTGCCACCTGCACCCGGATCCACCTCGACTTCAATAGATCCCTTCTGAATTCCTAGATATTTTTACCTAGATAAGTCGGGTGCCTATCTGTCAACAGGAAAACAAATGAAAAGCTTGGGTCTGAATTTGGTTGCAACAACTACCTAAAACAGATCAGTGGATTGTAGCATGAATACTCAGTCACAAAGTGTAAGTATTATCTTGGTAATCCTCAAGAATGCTACTTTACCCAAATGCAGTCCTTGTGATAGAGTCTTTTATTCAGAATTTCCTCCCGGAATATTGCTGAGTACTCACCCAGCTATTCAGAGAACTCTTAACACAATTGCAAGAGGTTTTTTACTTTGAGGGGATTGCTGTTTCCAGAGAAAGTGCCAGATTGGGTTGATTATGACCTTAACCTTGGAATGTTTCTTGCTCTATGTGTAAAGTATGACTATGGTGTTGCTGTATTTTGCAAATAAGAAAGCTTAGCTCTGACTCATGTTGTTCTCTTTCTTGCAGGTCTCTGAAGGGGTACAGGGTTCCAGGGGATTACATAGGTAAGTGTTCTCTTGTCTTTATTCTGGTCTGGTCTTGTTCCATCTTGCAAAGTTCAGGTGAGGGTCTAGAAGCTGCAGTGCTGTCGGGTGATGATGAAGTCAAGAGAGGCCTTGTCCTTGGGGCACATTATCTGTAGTCATGTTGCTAAGATGGACGTCTGGACATTTGTCAAGAACAGAATCTAACAAATCTCTACAAGATCTTGAGTGTGTGGTCAAGGATCCATTCTGTGGATGCCATGATGGTCTCTGAGGCGTCCTATGCCTACTAAGCACTGGAGATGGTAAACTCTAACTTAGGTGGGCTGAGTTGAAAAGAGAGCCTTAGAAACAGGATTATAAAGGGCTGCAGGGAACAAACAACCAGGGTGCCTAGAGTAAACATGGGGAACTACAAGGAACATATTTGCTAGACGAAGGTGCAATGAGCGCATCCAGAGTGTGCATACACAGTTGTTGTAAGAGCTAATCAACATTTATGTGACATCATTTTTTGTATATATTATAGAAATATACTTTTGTAATGTCTGCTGTCCTTGTGACATTTAAACTGTTCTCCTGTCTTTCCAACCCTGTTAAAGCTAGTCCACTCAAAGCCCTAAGTGCATGGTGTACAGGTTGTCTCAATGGAGTACATGGTTTTTCATCTACTGACTGACAGTGAACTTAAGTATGAAAGGAGTGTTTCAGATAGCGGACCTACATGATTCTGCTCTGGTTTTGTGGTAAATATGTGTTGGCGTCTGTCAGTACGTGTTTGGTTATACCTCATTTGGATAACTTTATAATTGCTACTCCTCCGTAAGAGCCATGCTTCACTTCTTTGTCAAGGATGTGCTGGCACTGGCTGACCAATTTTCCATGGTTCAGTCAGTATACACTGTGGTTAGTTACAACATACTCCTTGCTAAAACACACTCCGATTACATATGTCCAATGGGCAAAGTTCCTCTCCTTGTTCTAATACTGCACAAGCAAAGTACACCAAAAGCATCAATGCAGAGCACACCCAACAAGGGGGTTGCAAACTACACACATGGGCAGACATGTAACTTGGTTTGCCAACTGAGATGTACACTAACGCACACCCTGCTAACCAGATCATCTTTTCTGTTTGCTCTGTGGATCTTGCTCCCTCCAGCCTATGTAATTCTCCTCACAGGGTCTTCTGCTGTTCTTTCACTCATATGTTGATGTCTCCACCTCTATGAGACATTTTGTGGTTGACATGGGAGATGTTCACTCACCCATAATGCAAAATTTTACAACCATATATCAGCAGTCAGGGTTACACTATTTAGAGCTTGTGAGGAGGTTATTTATACTGTTATACACATTTCGTTTGAAACTTTGATATTTTCCACCAAATTTTCAATACATTAACAAATTTTAGAAATCACATTTTGTGACTGCGTTAGAGTTTCTTGGCACCTTTTAAGTTCATACTCCTTTGCTGTGCTGTTTCTTCAAAGAGGAAAGTATCACAGCACAACACTATCAAAAGATGATATGACACAACACAGGTCATGTGAGTTACTATTGGCTTATATCTGTATACCAATATCATTGAGTTGGTTTTTGGAATTTTGACATCCTTGAAAGGTGAAAGATGTGTCCCCCTGCCTGAGTTCCACACCTGTGGTGATATGTGTTTTTTTGATTAATACATTTTCTTCTTTTCAAACATGTATCCTGTGTGTTATGACCATTGCCTATATCAGACTTTGTGGACTCATTTGACTGGGAGGTCATAACAAAGTGCTGCACTTGTAGTGTTGAAGAGTGACTGCCCTTCCCATGAGCCTAGTACCATGAACATATTGGTGGCTGCATTTCGTTTAGTTATAAGTAAACTATGGCATGGCCATGTAGTATAATGTGAGTCATGTGAGTTGGGCCTACTTCCACATGCGTAATTTTGTTTTCATTTGGGTTCCGCTTGCTCTTGCATAAAAACACAATGTTTGTTGCTCTGCATGAAATGAGCTAGTATGTGTGCGATTGTATGAGCAATACAATGTGTACAGTGTGAAGGTTCATGAATCACGCTAATTTATGTATGAGTGGAGTGGCAGGGGGTGGACTGCATAGCAAGCGACACACATTATGCCTGCAGCAATCAAGAAGCACAAGTAGAAAGATCATTTTAAAAAGGTCTTTATGTCCCAGATTGGGAACACCAGGGCCAGCTAAAGGAAGATGTTGAGGTAACTATACTGAAGCTGTGCATTATCTTGGATAAGGTCGGCACTATTTAATTCTGCTGTGTCTTGGACTGGGGACTAAGAGTTTGAAAGTGTTCAGTGTGGTGTGAAGGTCCATCATTTAGGAAAATCAAGAACATTCAGCTGTGTGCAGGAGCACCCCCTTCTGCCTGGGCCAACATCAGACTGCCCTGTGATGAGATGGAAATATCCTTGAGGGAGCAAAGTCTGGCGTGTGTGTCCTACCAAGAGGAACTCAGGAGAAAAGTGTGATATTATTTGACAATAATATCAGTGTGCGACTGTGTTTGATTAAGCAAGCCCTGTAATTCAGGAGGGTGCTGCGGATGTGAGTGAGGGTTGCCCCTCAGTTGGACTACTGCAACAAGGGAGGGATGCTTGCCATGCTGGTTTCATAAGAGGGACATCGCTTGCTTGTTTCTGCTGCAAATCAATGTGTGCCGGGATGGGAAAGGTGAGAGATTAACTGCCGTTCCTCCAACCCCCTTTGTACCAGGAAAGCTTTCTGACCAATATGAAAGGCTGCTGACCTAGAACACTGCAAGTCCACAACTACTAAGCAGGTTGTATACTCTGGAGTTGGAGTAAGGTTTCACCTGTTTAGTCTTGGGACATGCAAGACCCATCCTTGGGCAGGGGACAAAAGTTAACACAATATCAGAGAAGCACCGTGGACATCTTCTTCCTGGACAGCAGACTACATAGTGGCACTCACCTGTGGGTCACAGATGCAAGAACAAGATTTCTGAACCACTAATCAAATGTAAGCAGGGCAAGACTGAGTCTGTTGGCCCTTGGCTGAACTTACCAGGCTGGATATGCTCCTGTGGAGGGACACTTTAACTTTCTTCCTAAGTCACACAGAAAGTAGATATTACCTCATTGTACAGCTCATCAGAACTGATGCAGAGTGATGCAAAGCCCTAAAAAACCTCACCACACAGCTTCATCAAACTGATGCCAGATGACCTGAAGACTTGCAAAGCAACACTGTACAGACCACACAATTAGGACATAAGGTACAATTTTCAGCTGGACTACCTTGGTCCTGAGCCTGGCCTGCACTCCATCATGGTCAGCCTGAATTTGTGACTTCAACCTTGTCCAGCTTGACCAGATATCTGCAGTTGATGCCTTGCGCCTTTTGGTTTTCCTTTTAACTAAACCTTTAAAATTGCATATCACCAGCTCTACTGATGATTGTTTGTTGTTTTGGTTTCCACATATCACATTTTACTCTATGTGTCCAAATTGGTGTGTTATTTTTCATGTGCTGTGCTTTCATGTTTTTTTACTGTTTTTGAGCTGCATTTAAGTTAAGCCTGACTACTTTTGTGCCAAGCTACCATAGGGTTGAACACAAATAAATGTTTTGACTTTTTGTGGTTCATATGGACGAGGATTGTGGCTGTTGCTTGAGTACGGTGTATCTCCTCTCAACCGACAAACAAGTTTCACTGAGCAAATATGAATAAAGAACAAAAGAAGGAATGGTCCTCAAGAAGGCCACAATCCGAGTGACTCCTCAAAGATGCACATGGCTTCAAGGAAATGTGCAAAATATTTGAACAAAACAAGCTTGCAAAAAACAGCCAGAAGTAGACCGAGCCAGGATAATATATCTAATCAGACATCTGGGATGCAGTCAACACTAAGCCAACCCCCAAGCTTGAGACAAAGGCGACAGATCAGCAGCCACACACATCAGCATTCATCCCTCAACAAACAACAAAGAGGAGAAAAATTTGACTTCCACTATATTGACTTGTTAATCAGAATATTAAATTATTCAAATATATGAATAGGGTTTTGATAAAAATGAAAAAAAATATATATATTTACGACCATCAGCATATTATATGACTGTTGAGAAGCACTGTATTATGTAGCTCAGAAATAAATAATGTTGTTTTTCTTATTGTATATGATTTCGCTTTTAAATTGGGTATAGTATTAATGCAGTGGTATTCTATAAGTAGACTTGATATATTACATTTAATATTTTTTAGATATGTGGTTTAAAGGGTCATAATGTTGTAGTTTATGAAAAAGATTATGGTCCTGATTTAGATCCTCATGGAGCGGGTTACTCCATCACAAAACTGAAGAATATTCCATCTGTTGTATTGGGATCCTATTCTAGCCTAAGGGATCATAATACGGTGGACGGGGTATCCGTCACATTTGTGATAGAGTAACACCTCCACCAGGATCTAAATCAGGCCTCATATGTTTTAGTGCACATTTAGGTATTTGTGTGTTGTGTATTTAGTTAGTTACTTAGATATTAGGTGGGTTTTGTATTTTGTGAAAGAAGGGATAAACATTGTTAGAGTAGATTACATTTAGAGAAAGTTTAGTATAGTACAGAGTTAGCATATTTTAAAGGTTTTATTGAGTTTTTAATACATCTTTCTTGCTTACATTTTTATTTGATCCTTTTGGAAGGCATCATAATATACATAAAGTAAAATGTTACAATACTCATTGAGAATGAATAGCAATGCTTTACATTGATAAAAAGGTATGTAGAGAATCATATAATATTTGAAAACAGGTATAGTTCAAATGTTTACTGCGTCAGAGAAGAAAATACTCCAAGATCACAAAAAATCACTTAGATTGACTATGCTCTCTTATAAATATTAATGCAAGGATGTTTCCACACAATTTTTTTTAACAATATGAGAAACAATAGAAAACAGCCAATTTTTATATCTCTGGCCTGGTAGTAACAGACTCTGACACAAACACACATTTCAGTAACTTCCCCACAACATTAGTTGGATGAGGAATTCATTCTGCTAGAACAAGAAACGTTCCAATATAATGTTTGATTTAAGCCTGTCAGTCTGAAAAAAAGTTGAAGGTGAGTGTAGTCATCTATGTAATAAAAGGGACAAGATAGTGGTTGAGAAGGGTGCACCTAGCATAGATCCAAGCTACCACCTGGGCCCATCCACCATCTATCACCTGATTCTGGATGGACAAACTCCCAAGAGCTATCCTGTGCGAGGAACCATGGGTGTCCTTCCCTAATTGTTGGCCAGTGCCTCTTACCTGCTTGCTGAGGAGTTAGAGCTGGACGAAGCACATGGCCTGCAGGCTGCTATTTAGCAAGGTTGTGATATCAGTGCAAGACCTGCCCACATGTACCAGAGGAGTAGGGCAGCACTGGCTGCCTGGCAACAGCTAGTGGACCCGCTACAAAAAATGACAGAGATCTGCACGGGCCCTGGAGAGGCAGATGTAGTAGCTCTGAGTGGATGCCCCAGCCAACCTGAAACAGTGCAATTATGACGGCCTCTAGACTGAGGCAGTGTGCTGGAGATGGGTGGTGCTATACCCTGTACATGCTTTTGTAAGCCACTTCTGATAGGGACTATGGTGCAGGGGCACTGGAACACTGCTGTACCAAGAGAGGATGGTCAAAGGAGGAGCCCCCTCTACATAGCAGCCAGCAGCACTGTAGCAAGCTGCTGGACGAGGGAGGAAAACTTGAGAAACAGACCAGGCTGTCACATGTGGTGGGAATCCACAGGGTTGGAGGAAAGGTATGCAGCATATGAGGCCTAGTGTGTGGGTACTCATTTTGCCCCATACTCATTCCTGACAACACCCTGGGATCTGTGGGGAGAGACTGGCGTACTATCACTGCAGTAACCACAGCAGCTGGTGCACACTAGCAGCTGAGTCCCCACTCCTTGACTCCTCCTTCTAAAGAGCTGACCCATGAAGGGGAACCTGGAGTGCTATCATTTTTTGCCCCTACTAACAAACACATGGCCCTCCTAATACATTGTGGTAAAACCCAAGAGCTCCAAATCCCTATCTTTAAAAACCTCTTCAACCGTCATGTTTTGGCCCTCCACTGGCAAGGGCACTCTGGTATCAGTAGGTTCTATTTTTGAAGAACACACCAGTCAGTTTGATGTGCTCTTTTAAGCCATAAGAGACTCTAAAGTGGCCTTGGATAGATGCAGTGTCAGGGCAGTATTTGGATCCTTAGAAACAGCCCACCTTCAGGCAGCGGCAGCCCTGACTCTGCTTGAAAAACTCCACAGGTGATCTGAATGGCCGGACGTAGGGAAGGGAATTAGGAAGGTTACTGAGGAGAAGGAGACCTGAAAAGCAATTATCGATTCGGAATAATAGAAAAGTGTCTTCCCAAGACAGGAAGTATAGATTACCACAAGTTTAAACACCTCTAGTATTCACAATTATTGTAAGTTATGTGGGAGGTTCATTCCTATCAATGTCTATCCTTCTTATGGTCTAAACCAATGGGGAGCTCACCTAACTGAGTTCACAAACATTTCATGTTAGTGCCACATGATCTTGCATTCAGAATCATGAAATAGATAGTGTTGATGTTGATACAGCAGTTCCTTGTATGACAGAATGTCCTCAACGTTTGTGGTAATGGCACACAAGTGCATCCATAGAATCTAGTGTTAACTCACGTCCCCTGCACCCCTATAGTCTATAACCTAAAATTAAACAGGTAACAGACATCCCTGAAATGCTGTAGATTTGCAAGCAACTACCTTGCGGTTAATCAACTGACTTTAGGTCTGGCAGAATTCCCAGTGTCCGGCTTGCACTTTAGAAACAAAGACTCTCAAAAGGATTCTTTAAATTTTCTCTACCAGATTTGGTGGCTGCAGCACTCATGTGGGCAATGGCAGAAAAGTGTGAATGCTTGCCCTTCTCACCATCTAGACCAATCCAGAGTTCTTCAATAACAGAGGCGAGTGAACCAAGATGGTCGCAGCAAGTTTTGGAAGTCTCATTAGACTTTGCCCATCTTGCTAGTAGTTAATCATGGAGGCCATCTTGGATTGGTCAAAGGTTATAAGGAGACAGTGGTGAAGCGAACTAAACCATCACCGTCGCCACAAGCAGAGCCACCACCTGGAGCCGCAGGACAAGTGAAGCTTGCCGCTGCAATGTTCAAACCCCTGGCAGTGCGCAAATACCCAGGCCCCCAATTGTGAGAGGGATCTGGTTCGTGTCATGAAACAAGCATGTCACCTGTGGGCCATGACATGCGGTGGCCTGGATGTTGGTCTCTTGCATGCAGACCATTTCACATTAGTAGATAGGGAGGACACCACTTCCCTGCACACTATAGTCCAAGACCTACAAGGACAAATGAAAACACTACAGGGAGAGGTCTGCATCCTAAACTCAAAGTCAGAAGATATGAAAGGGTTAGCATATGGATCAGTGGCCTGCCCAAAAAAGCTGAGGGGTCTGGTACAGAACTAGTCCTACAGAAATGGATTCTCAACACAGTAGTGGCATGTAAAGCCCCACTATTTCCACTTCATAGAACGGGCACAGATGCCAACTACTGCAATGGTCTACCCCATGACCAGTAGTGGCACACCGTCTCAACTACAGGGACTGAGATCTTTTTCTGCAACACATTTGTACAAGAGACCCCTGGCAATATAACAGCACACCAACAACAATATTTCCTGACTACATAATGGAGGTGCATCACTTGTGATGCTCCACAATAGGAGTCACGACAACATTGAGCCAATTGGGACTGAAATATGCACTCCTCTACCATGCCAAACTAAGGGTGGTCACAGACACTCAAATGCACTTCTTTGCCACTCCGGGGCAAGCCTGGCAATGAGTGCAATCGAAAGGTGTAGAAATACAACATGAGGAGCATGATAACACCATGAGGTAGGCCAGACAGAAGAGGAAGCACAGGAGACCCGGTAGGTCCAAGGGTGAACTTACAAAGGAGGAAGCAGCAGCTGGACTGGCACTGACTGTGGAGCAGACAGGGGCCCTGAACCAATCATCACTTGAGATAGGGAGCATGGCACAGATACAAGACCCTGATACTTAGAAAGATGGTCACCTGGCTCTAATCCCAGATTGGTGCACCTGATCATTTAATGTCTAAAAAGACTGACTGTCTCTGAGGGATAGGAGAAACATAATCCATGGGTGGCTAATATTCAGTGTGGAACATTTGGAACTGAGGTGAGCCCCCTTTTGCTGTGGCTCAATGGGCCTGGAGAGGGGTGCACCAGAGGTTCAATGGACCTGCCTGGTGGCTGTGGACTGCATGCCCCTCCTCCACTAACAGAAAGGCAGATGGGGCTTTACAGAAATAAACTTTTATCCTTGCTTTTGCAATTTAACTGGCTGGTAGGCAATTGCTATTTAGTCTGGGACATGTGAGCTGGGAGTATTAAGATTATGTTTGAAGTTATATGTTACATATGTTTTCCTGCACTCTATTACTTTCTTTTCACCACATACATAACTATAGGTAACCTTAGTAATCATATAGGCCCTCATTATGATATTGGCAGTAAATCCCACTTACTGCCACGCTGACTGCTGCCAACATACCGCCGCTGAGGCGGATATCCGTTCACCATATTATGACACACATACACCAAACCGTCACTATTCAGCCACACACAATTCAGCCATACCAAAGGTCAGTGATAAACTAGCGGTACAAAACCCACACCGTTATGCAAACAGATCAATGCCCACCACATTATGACTCACGAATCACCATGGCGGACATTCAATGGCTGTAAACCATTGGCGGTACACAACGCTGTGCTCAAAATACACACACACATACAAAACAACACCACATTGGACAATTCAAACAACACACACCTGACACCAATACACACACCACACCCATATACCCACACCACTATAAATCACACACCCACATTACCCACAACCCTTTACGACTACAAACCTTTGGCACAAGAAAGACACCATGACCACAGACAAAACCAGAGCCACACATCACCATCACCTATACACCACGCACGCACCACACATCACACACCCCAACACATCACCCTACACACCCTCACCCACACAACACCCATGGCACCACAAAGACACCCCAATTCTCAGAGAAGGAGCTAAGGATCATGGTGGAAGAAATCATCAGGGTAGAGCCACATCTGTTTGGAACAGAGGTGCAGCAGATATCCATTGCAAGGATGATGGAGCTGTGGCGGAGGATCGTGGACAGAGTCAACACCGTGGGACAACACCCAAGAACCAGTGATGACATCAGAGGTGTAACGACCTACGCGGGAAGGTACATTCCCTTGCAGCAAGACACCAACTCGCTGTACAGAGGACTGGCGATGGACCCCCATCTCCTCCCCCACTACTAACAACATGGGAGGAGCAAGTCTTGGCAATCATGCATTCTGAGGGCCTGGCCGGAGTAGCAGGTGGACGAATTCTAGTAAGTCAACTCTTTACTACTATCACCCCCCTACCAGCATGGCATCACATACCCCCACCCTCACCCTCACTCCCATCACTCCACCACCTCCCACACCCCGTACCATCAGATCTCACTCATCCCAATGCCAAGCCCTGCAAGCCATACCAATGCATGGACACAACTCAGAGACCTGCATGGACACCTATCACTAAAGCATGCACACTAGAGAGAATCAGCAAGCACATCACATACCAACTTACACAAGTGAAAGCTGCCAGGGCAAATATAACCAAACAGGGGAACCCATTGATGCACAATATGTCACACACAGAAACAATAACACTACATTTACATTCCCACAGGTACCCCAGGCAATGTCAGCGGCGAAGAGGTGCCAGCACTATCCAGTCTCCTAACAGAAGAGGCCCAAATTGATGATGACAGCAACTCTGGTCGCCTGGATCTGGATGACCAATCCAGCCCATCAGGGACCTCTGGACAGTCGGTTACCCAGGCACAGTCACACACCACCACATAGCCTCCCCCATCAGGAAACCCCACCACAACACCCAACCAGCATACCCACACCTCTGTCCCCAGGACACGTCAATCAGCAGTGTGTCCACCAATACAGGGACCCCAGGCTATACCTCGCACCCAAGACATTCAGGGACTTGGGGTCATTGGCAGTGGGCACACAGTTCAGGGGACAGAGGCACAGGACAACAGTGACACTGAGAGGGCTACTGTGCACCAGGGGGAGGACAGGCCCAGAGAACCGACTCTCCAGGAGGCACTCACCGAGATCATGGGAGCATACCAACATTCCCAGGATACGTTGGGCCAGATCCTAGACAACGTGCAGGAGAACAGGAGGCTGCAGGAGGGGCAGTACCAGGAGATCAGGAAGAACTTGCAGGCCATTAACACCACCCTGGTCTTCATAGCAGGGTTTCTGGCAGAAATGGCCAACATCTTGAGTGAGGCAGTCTTACAACAGCGGGCCTCTGCCATTCGCCAGACATCTGAAATGCCTTCCACCTCCGCTGCCGCTAGTAGACAGGAGGCCCCACCACGGGACCAACAGGCCATCAGCACCCCTCCTCCTGCAGAAGGAGAACCACCCCACAAACATTCCCTGCGATCCAGGCAGAAGCCAGAGACTATTGCCAAGACCCCCGCCAGGAAATGAGACTCTCCTAATTGTCACCCTTGTATCTCACTCTGTCATCCTGTCCACCTTGAACTGCTATTGCTCCCCTTCCTATGTCCCCTTGGACAATGCACCTGTGTTACCAATAGACTGGAACAATACCCTTGATTTTCCTCCATTATCACACCAGCCCATTGCACTTGCCCCTCTACTTCTTAGCACTTAAATAAACACCCTTTGAAAAAATACAGATATGGAGTATTTTAAACTTATTTTATTATGTATTCATTTAACCAGGTCCAAACATTGCAATTCAACTGTACATTGATGTTCAAATAGGAAAGACCTGTAGTTGGCTGCAGTGATCACACCAGGAGCGATAGTGGGGCATCAACATCTGCAAAATGAGTCTCCAAAGGATACAGTAAGTGGGCATAGAAGTGGTAAATAACACCTTGCCAGTGCCAAAGATAATCTAAATAATGACAACAAAATGTGAAGTAACACTGTCTTACCTGTGTGTCACTGGAAGTATTGTCGAATCACTGCAGTTCTATTGTCCTCATCCTTATCCTCTGCCTCCTCATCCTCACTGTCCACAGGGTCCACTGCTGCCACACGGCCATCTCCAGACTCCTCCTCCAGCAGAAAAGGCACATGGCATCTGAGGGCCAGGTTGTGCAACATGCAGCATGCCACGATTATCTGGCAGACCTACTTGGTTGAGTAGCACAGGAATCCACCTGTTAGAAGGAGGCATCGGAACCTGGCCTTCAGGAGGCCAAAGGTACATTCAAAAATCCTTCTTGTTCGCCCATGTGCCTCATTATAACATTCTTCTGCCCTTGTCCTGGGATTCCTCACAGTGGCAAGTAGCCATGAAAGGTTTGGGTAACCAGAGTCACCTGCAAATATCGAGGGACAACATTTAGCTGCACACTATCCCATACAGCCCACACCATATCCATACCCCAACATATCCTAGGAGGGCACCAGGGCTCACCTATTAGCCACACCCTGTGTCTCTTTAGTTGGGACATCACATTTGGGATGCTGCTATTCCTCAGGATAAAGTCATCATGCACCAACCCTGGATACTTAGCATTGAAGTGGGAGATGTATTGGTCCACCAAGCACACCATCTGGACATTCATTGAGGGAAAACTCTTTTGATTTCTGAACACCTGTTCGTTTTGCTGGGGGGGGTACAAATGCAATATGTGTAACATCAATTGCCCCAATGATTTTGGGGATATGTCCCATTGCATAGAGGTCAGCTTTCAGTGTGGCCAAATCCTCCACCTAGGGGAAAACAATGTAGCTGCATATGTGTTTAATCAGGGCAGACAACAATCTTGTGAGCACTATTGAGAACATTGGCCATGACATTCCTGCTGCCAAGCCCACTGTCTCTTGGAAAGAACCAGTTGCCAAGAAATGGAGCACAGATAGGACTTGCACAAGAGAGGGGATCCCAGTGGGGTGACGGATAGAAGATATTGGGTCAGGCTCCAATTGTGCACACAGCTCTGTGATTGTGGCCCTGTCAAGTCTATAGGTGACGATGTTGTGCCTGTCCTCCATTGTTGCCAAGTCCACCAGGGGTCTGTACACAGGGGTATGTCTCCATCTCTTATTCATACGCAGCAGTAGCAATCTATGGGGCAAAAGAGAGAGGAGCCATTCACAAACTGTTCATCGTAGCCACAACAGTACAATGCATGATGTTAAATTTTAATTTATAAGTGTCATTTTTCCTGTATGTCCAAATTTTGACTGTGATGCAGTTATTATCCAGTGCCTGCCCTCTGCCCGAAATGGCATCTGCCTATCCTATGTGGAGGGACAGGTGTAACTGAGGTAATTCCGCTGACGTTGTGCGCTATTGCGGTAGGCGGTTAGGAACCGCAATGCAACTCTTCATTGGTCATTATTGGGCCCTATGGGGTACAGTGGCCAATGGTGATCTACGCTGGCGGTGACGGTATGCACCGCAGGGGAAGTGACTGCCATTTTATATCTGATCACTCACTTGCTACCTGACCTTCAACAGGAGAGGACCTAAACTGCATGTGCTGTTTTGACCTGTGTCTGGAACCTACCATGGCTTGTGTGACTGGGGAAAGGGCCCCTGCCTTCACCTCGGAGGAGTTGGAGCAACTGGTGGATGGGGTCCTACCTGAGTACGGACTGCTGTGTGGGCCTCCAGACCAACAGGTGAGTACAGTGTGAGCACGATGCATGGGGCATGAATGCATGGAGTGGTGTGTGTGAAGGCCTCATGTGGGGGGGTTGGTGGATGTCCTCTGTGCGGCGTGCAGCTTGTCTGCTAACCCCTATGTGTGCAAATAGCGATATGAAGGGGTATGGTGAACCATAAATGTAACAGACAGGACAGTCTGACTGATACCTTTTCATGTGTGTATTTCTCTGCAGGTCAGCACCCATCAAAAGAAGGGTATATGGCGTGCCATCGCCAAGGACGTGAGGACCATGGGGGGTCTACGGCAGGTGGAGTACCCACTGTCGGAAAGGGTGGGAGCACCTGAGACGCTTGGCACGGAAGACCGCAGAGGCCCAGGTGGCCTTCCAATGAGGAAGGGGTGTCCCTCGATCCCTGATCCCCTGATGGCCTGCATACTAGTGGTAGCCTATCCGGAGCTGGATGGGTGCTTGAGGGCATCACAGCAGCCACAAGGGGATGAGTACAGTTCCCATCATTACAACTTACGCATGGTAGGGGGGGACCCGGGTGGGGGATATATGTCAGTGCGTGCCCCTAGGCCAGGCCTGACTTTGAAGTGTACGTCCCATTTTGGGCAGGGTTCTGAAGTGATAATCCTGCTACCTAGCTTGTAGGCATCCACTACTGATCCGTGCTGTGTGGGTCCCAGGTGTGATGCAGTTGGCGTTATTTGCCCCTCCTCATGCCCTGGTGGCTAGCATTATTACTGATAGTGTATTGCTTTGTGCATAGGGTTGTTCCTTGTGTGTGACCGTGGTGTGTACACCAACAGTGGTGTTGGTGCAGCCATTGACCAAGTATATCCTTTGTCTCTTCCCCCCCTTTTAGTTTTGTCACCCTGTCCATATGTGCATTAGCATCATCTGGCAGAGGAGCAGAGGCACCGGCGACGGAGGGAGCTGTATCCCACAGGACCCAGGAGGCAGAGTGCACCGACGGAAGGAAGCTCCCTGGTGGTGGCAGACACTTCTGTGACCACCCCAACTACAGGTACAGCCGCCAGCTCCCGTACAAGCACCGCCCTCCCAGCAGCCTCTCAGCGAGTTGCCTGTGCCCGCTCACCCAGGAGGGTGGGCATCTCCTTCGCCCCAGGCACCTCAGGCCCTGCCCCAGTTAGCCCTGCTGCCCTGAGTGAGGAGGCTATAGACCTCCTGCGATCTATCTGTGGAGGGCAGTCAACCATTGTGAATGTCATCCAGGGACTGGCAGCCCAAATGCACCAGACTAATGCATTCCTGGAGGGCATTCACACTGGCTTGGCGGCCCAACAGAGATCAATCGAAGCTTTGGCCTCCTCTCTGATGGCAGCCATTGTCCCTGTTTCCACCCTCCAACTTCCTCTTCCCAATCCCATTCCCCTCAACCCCAACCTATCCCAAGCACACAGGCAGACGAGCATGCACACAAGTCAACACACAAGAGTGGCACAGGCAAACACAAGCACCACACATCACCCCACAGGACCTCACACAAATATCATCCAGATACAGACATACCAACATCGACTGCCACTGTCCGGCGTCTAGGATGGCGCTAACGCAGGTTTGTGGCAAAAAGTATAAATCAGGGCCTATATGTAAAACACTAATAGTGATCTTGACAAAACCTGGTAGAGAAACACTAGATGTGCAATGATACTATCATCCATCAGCACTGCTTATCATGGAACATAAGATCCTAGGAAAGGAACTGCCAGGAGGCTCATTCCTGTTATAAACTTACTGGCACACACAAACTAAAATAGTTTTGTACTGAGCAGGAACACTTTCCTCAACTTTATGTGTCTGTTCAGTCCAATAAACAATGCCCTAGACTCTGCACAACCTCAAAAGGGCCTCTCCCTAGACAATGCAAAGGCATTTGACAAGTTAGGTTGACCTTACATAATGATGGTACTGGAGGACCTTGGTGTTGGAGTTTCTGCCAAGGGCTTTGACTGCTATAGTCGAACTGCGTGGTGTGTGTCTGCACAGGACAGGTGATCTCAGAAGTGTTCCCTATAAGCAGGGCAGGAGCACAAAGCAGGGATGCCCTTTGTTCCTTCTCATCTTCACCATAGCTATTGAGCCCCTGGCTTGTCTCCTGCAAATGGGGCCATGAACTTGGGCATTTCAAATGGGAAACCAATGCCAGATCCTCCCACTATGTGCCAACAATGCCTTGATTTACCTAAGAGATGGTAGAACAGTACTCCTGGAGGTGCGTAATATCCCAGATATGTCGCGCCGCACCACGCGGCGTGAGCCGAGCATTCGGCTTGCGCCGCACAGCGCGTCCTCAGGACGCGGCGCGCACCGAGCCTTCTGTGCACCTCGCGAGGCCCCAGATTTTGCTTGGGGCCTCGCTCTGCTTTTTATTGCGTCCCTGGTACCCCCTGATCCCTCCTTACCTGTTCTTTTTTCTTCTTTTCTTCTTTTCTTCTTTGGGGCATTTTGTTGTACTTTCTTTATGTCTTTTCCCCCTTCCCATGATACCTTTTTCTTCCCAGCATTCCTTGTTCCCTATTCTCTATGGTTCCTACTCTATTCTGTCCTATGTACTTTTCCCTATCTAAGATGGTGTCCTTTTACTTCCTGTTGGTCATTTCCTGTTTCTTGGTATTTAAGGGCTCTGTTTTCTTCCTTTCCTTGCGCTGCAACACTATCTGCTCTGATTGTGTCTTCGCTCCTGATTCTTTGCCTTCGGTTCTGAATCTTGTCCAATTTCGTGTTTACCTGCATTTTTGTTTCTTTTTGATTCCTAGTTTTTGTTCTTGTTTCAGGAATCTACTGTTTGGAGGTTTTTTCCCCTTTTTAGGTTTTTTTTCCCTCTGGCGCTATTTCTAAGGGGCACGGTCTGTTCTTGGCGTGTCCATTGCCTACAGCACCGTGGCTACTAGAAAGAGTCGCCCCTTTCTGGGCCAAAGCCGAACCTTCAAGACCCACGCCACTTGATCTGCGGATTCCAGGTGTAAGCAGCACGTGAGTCGTGACAAGATAGGTTTGGCAACCTGTCTTGGCTGTGAATGTATTGGATGAAATCCCATTTCTTTCCACTCTGAACCCTTTCAGAGGAGGAACATACAGAATTCCCACTCATAACAACAGATCTTAGGCGAAAGCCTTTTAGGTACTTAGGAGTAAATGTTTACCAGTCCGACATAGATCTCATAGAGGGGAACCTAAATAAGCTCCTAATGGCTATTCATCAATCGCTGAAATTCCTGGTGATGCTACCGCTATACCACATGAGTAGAATGGCCATCTACAAGATGCTGGTTATTCCTCAGTAACTGCATCTCTTCTCAGCATTCCCCATTCAACTTCCCAAAAGGGTGTTCACTCATTTCCATGTAGTTCTCATGTAACTGATACGGGGCACTAGCAGAAATTAGGTTGGAAACTATTAACTACAGCACCCATTGGCAGAGGGGGGAGGGGCCACTCCCAGCTGTAACCTCTGCTACACCACTGGTCAATTACAATGATTCACCTGCTGGCTGGCCCCTGATTCAGATCAGGAGAGGGCAGAGGTGTTTGGTGACACACCTGAGTTATTTCACTAGTTAATGTTGCTGACAGCCAGAACTTCCTGCCCAAGATATGTGGCTCTCCAAAAGGGTACACACTGTAGCTTCCTTTATGGTCGACCGCACCTCTTCACTCCCTAATCACCAGTCATAAGACAAGACACAAGGACATTGACGATAGCAGAAGTGATAATACTGAGGTCCTCATTACGAGTTTGGTGGAAGGGATTACTCCATCCCAAAAGTGACGGGTATCCCATCTGCAGTTTTACAAGTTCCATAGAATATAATAGAACTTGAAATACAGCAGGCAGGATATCTGTCACTTTTGGCAGAGTAATCTCGGCCAAACTCGTAATGACACCCTGAATGTCTTATACTTACACACAACATACCAGGAGCTACTAGATGACTTCTCAATAGGGCCAGGTCAGTTTATGATATACACAGAAATTGTGGAGGTACTGCAACAAACCTGGTCACAAGAGGGACTGGAACCTTCCACATTGCAAATTCCTATGTTACTACTCACACATGGGCAGGCTAGAAAAATGTTAACAGTCCTATATAATGCATTACTGATATAACATGCTGCCCACAAAAAACCTAAAAACTGGGTGGGAATAGAACAAAGGCAAGGCTATCCCTCAGGAAAAATGATCTTAGATAACAGGGGTTTTCCACAGGGTGTCGAGTAATGCCCAGCCAAAGTAGATAGAGTTAAACTACCTACATGAGACTTACCTGACACTGGCCCATATTGCCCACAGGTATGAGAATGCAGACTCTCGCTGCCCCGGCTGTTAAGCAACGCAAGAGGGTTTCTGTTGTAAGGTATAGCAATGCTCTGTGATAGATAGTTATTAGACAGGATTGCTTGAGACTATTAGTGAACTGGCAGACAGAATTCCACCCCTTGTTGTGCCTCTTGGGACTAATGCTCAGACCAGAAGCATACAAGTACCACTCTAGATTAATTGACATGGCACTGGTATTAGCAAAACATCATATAGCCATGGCTTGGAAGGCCTGCGAAGCGCCGCCACAACTTAAACAGCTAGTGGCTCTAATGAAATAGGCAAGGACATAAGCCACAGCTTTGACCAATCAGAAGGTGACAACCGCAGAAGGGCAGGCAACAGTGCAGTGGGGCATGATATTACTGGCACTTGAAGGCAAATTTGACACACACACACCTGTGATCACCAGTGTTAGACAGATTCCTTACCCAGTGATGTTTTGAATGCAGCTAGCTGAGTGGCATGCACGCATAGAACCTACAAACCACAGGCAGCTCACAATGGTTCACTGGCAGGCGATAGAGGATGAGGAGGATAAAGCACAACAATAAGGTGACACGCACACATGGTACAGAGTGCTACATCATAGGATCCATTTACACACATTTGTGGGTCCTTAGGGAGGCTGTGGATTTACAAAGGTCACACTAATGGAGAGAGGTGTCCCTTCCTCTCATATTCCCACTTCACGGATGATGGCATATCTATTTGTGGCAGTCTTTATGTTAAGCTGTGTGTGTCAATGTGCCCTGGTTGTTTGTTTTACATTTGAATAATGAATAAAAAACGATCCTGAAAATGTAGGTTGCGTTGAGGTTAATGAAAGTATCACAGTTTTGATCACAGGCAGCCCATGGTTATGTGCAAAGCCTATCTGTTGAATTTAGTAAAGGTTAACTAGAAAAAGTATTCTAAAATCGAGGATTACTTAGAATACATATCCATTTATTAAACATATGTTTAAATTTTAAGTAAACAGTGATTTGAGCTCCCTTCTACAACACAGAGTTGTGTCTACATGTATACGCAAAAACAATATACACTATAAATTATGTGTATGGCTGCCCTTAATACCATTGGAGGTGCAAGGTAGCTCAATTTATTGTTACAAGAAAAAAGTATTTCAAGTGCACAAGTCAATACGTATCTGAAAGCAGACACCACATTTGAAGATCATAGATGACCTGTCCACAGCCAACATGGCATCTTGTCAAGGATAATAAATAAACTACCAAGAGGCAAGGTACATAGAGCCTTCCCAGGTGAGGTAAACAAAGAGAAATATATTATTTCTCCTCACTTTTTACCTCTTTCTATGTGTGTTGTGTAGGAAAGTGCCTCTTTTGTCATGGTTGCGCCCCACTTTTGCCTGATATTGATGCTGACTTGACTGAGAGTGTGCTGGGATCCTGCTAACCAGGCCCCAGCGCCAATGTTCTTTCCCTAAACCTCACCATAGTTCCCACATTTGGCACACCCCTGGCACACAGCTAAGTCCCTTGTAAAAGGTACCAGTGGTGTCAAGAGCCCTGCGACTAGGGAGAATCCCTAAGTGATGGGGCATGTATTGTGCCATCCCTCACCAAGCACATGAACACTGCCATTGCAAATTGTGCGTGCTGGTGGGGAGAAAAAGGTGAAGTCAACATGGCATCCCTCTCAGGGTGCCATGCTCACCAACCACTGCCTTTGCAATAGGTAAGTTACCCCTCTAGTAGGCCTTACAGCCCTAAGACAGAGTGCAATATACCCCTACAGTTGCTGAGTTCATTCTTAATCATTGTAAGTGCAGTGTGACCATATTAAGTATGTGGGCTGGGGGTAGGTCATTATGAACTGCACAGCTCCATGATGGCTTCACTGAAGGCTGGGAAGTTTGGTATCAAACCTGTCAGCACAATAAACCAACACGGATGCCAGTGTTGAATTTACTGTACAATGAACCCAGAGGGCATCTTAGCTGTATTTTAACAAATCCTTTAGAGTAAGGCTGACCAGTCTGTGCCAGCCTGCCATTAATAGACAATTTTCTGACCTCATTGGGTGAGAGCTTTTGTGCTCTCTGGAGTCAGAAACAAAGCCTGGTCTGGGTGGAGGTCCTTCACACCTCCCACCTACAGGAACTGCAACACTTGGCAGTGAGCCCTAAAGGCTCAGGCTTCCATAGAAAGAGGGAAAAGGCCTTCTTGCACAAAAACAATCCCATTTGCAACAGACGAAACCTTGCTCCATGGTGCAAGGATGCCTGCATTGGCGCTAGGCAGCCCATTATGCACCAGTACTGGGAAGAGGACAACAATAAAAATACAAATCATTGGGATCAATACAACACATTCCTGCCCTTTCTCTGTGATGCAGTGCAGCGCAGAAAGGTGACTTACTGCGCTGCTCTACCCCACTTGCCATAAATATGGCCCATGTGAAGACTTCTACACCCACAGCAGGTGAAAAAGATATGATAGAGGGGGATTGGAGTTCTTTTGGGGAAGGTCTGTCTGCCATTTCACATACAAATATGAATAACTAAATACAATTGAAATGAGGGATAGAACATCAAAAGCAGTTTTTGGACATTACAATTAATGATGAGTCCAAAAATTATTTGATGCAGGAATGCATGAGTGAGTTAAAGCTGGAGTGAAAGTTCTGATGCAAAAAGTATGTGGAGATATGTATAAGGGTAGCTAAAATGTAAAACAAATGGATGTGCAAAAGAATGAATGATTATTTGGTGGTTATTTCTTATGAGGGATGTAATGTGTAAAACATTGAGGATAGTTACAGAATGAATGTTTAGCCACATGTAAAATCAGAAAAAACGGATATCATCATGTGGATGTATGTGATAAATAATAAAGATGTTAGACCTAACACCCTTAGGGTGGTTTTCCCCCAAGCTTTTTTCCTAGTTACCTTCAATTTTGCTGAACTCATTTTTGTTGGTCTTAAGACTCTGAGCATTTTACCACTACTGGCCAGTGCTGAAGTGCCTGTGCTCCCTCCCTAAAATATGGTTTGATTAATATATACCTAATTGGCATAGTTAATTCACATATGAGTCCCTAGTTACATGCACCACATGTGTCCAGGGCCTGCAAATCATGTGATGGTAATGGGCCTGCAGCACTGCTTGTGTCACCCATTTAAGTAGCACTTGGAAACATGTCCCAGGCCTGCCATTGCAGCAATGTGAATGTAATGTTACACTGCCATGCTGACTTGACATTTAAGAACCCTTGATAAACCTTTAACTCCCTTTTTATTACAGATAAATCAGCCCTAGACAGGCCCTAGGTCTCCTGTAATGCCCTGCGCTGTGTAATTAAAAGGTAGGACATGCATGTTAAAGTTTTACTTGTCCTGGTAGTAAAACCTACTGTGAGGCCTACCCGTCTCTTAGGATATCATTGTGAATTGTGTTTTACATTTAATAAGCTATACTTCCTGATTGAGAGGAGGTACATCTGTTAGGTTTGTTACCTATGGTATTGGTACCTATGGTATTGCAAGTATAAATCCTCTTTAATGGTAAAGTTTGATTTATTGTTACAATGCTGTAAATACCATTTTTAGAAGAGTTTACTTCTTAGCCCTGTGTGCATTCAGCCTGTCTCCAAAACACGTTTGGGGTGGGCTATGTGCATTCCCTCTAGACAGACACACACAAAGGGAATGTAAGAGTGACTTCATGGGCCATCCACATCCTGATGGACCATCCTGATATGGATGGGAGACAGGAACTGGCCACAGCTTCACCTCTACAACTGAATACGTAGTGTCCTGTTCACACATAAAGGACTTCTTAACCCCCCCCCCTGTAGTGCGTCTGGAGCCAGGGCAGGAAGGGGGGACCTCTGTGCACTTCAAAGCCCTTCTTTAAATTCTCCCCCACTTAAAAGGATCCTCTGGGTTAAGAAATGGGCATCCGATCCTACCAACTCAGCACACTTCTGGAATTGTAAATACTCAGCCAAAGGTAAGGACTGCTGTGCTGCTGAAGGATTGCTACTCTGATAGCCTGGTATAAATATAGGACCTCAGACACCAACTCTTCAGTACACTTCTGGATCTGTGGATACTCTGAAAAGGAAGAAGGACTGTGGTCCTGCTGAAGGACTGTCACTCCACTGGACTGCACTCTGCTAGACTCCTTTCTTGCTTTGCTGACCTGCTGCCCTCCTTGCCTTGGTGAGAAAGACTGGACCCACATCACTTGAACCCAACACCCAGAGTGACTACAAAGGTAAGGGAGACAAAAGACCTCTACCTCACCTGCTTCCGCACCGGGACTTGGCCATCTGTGAGTATTGCACTGCCAAGTGGTGCCAACCCAGTCCTGGGCCCTTGGAAGTGGGTATAAAGTGCTGCTCAAGCAAGAGTCCACTAGTCCACACCGTTATGCTACTCAAAAACAATTAATTTCTATTGCTGCATTGTCGCTGCTGCGAGGGTGGAGTACATCGTCTTGCATCAATAACAGTGCAGCGCATCACCTTCATCTCTGACTTTGTGGCTCAGAAATGGCGCATCGCCTCCATCCTAAGGATCGACAATGACACATTGCTGCCCTGCTCCTTGCATCTCTCTTGACATCGATGTCAACAAGGTACTTTGCAGTGGGCCAAGGCTGATCTCTGTATCCGACCCTCACTCCATCACAGTTGACCTGAACCTTTGGATTTTACCTGGTCTAGCGTGACCAAATAGCTCCGACTGGTGATTTATATTCTTAAGCACTACATTTCAGTTTATTCTTCAAAAATAATTATGGTTCTACATATTGGATTTTTACCATATTGATCTTGATTTGTTCATTAAATGAAGCTTGATTTTTCTAACCAAGTGTGGTATCTTTTTGTGTGGGGTTTTCAGTGTTTTACTGTTTGAGGTGGTGCACAAATTCTTTACACATTGCCTCTTAAGCTAAGCATGACTGCTTTGTGCCAAGCTACCAGGGGCTGAGCACAGGTTACTTTAGGGTGTGCTTGTAACTTACCCTGAATAGGACTTTGGTTCCTGCTTGGATACGGAGCATACCTCTGCCTACCGGAAACCAAATTTCTAACAGAAGGCATAAATACTTTGATGGAAGTGTGGTTGTGTAGTGGGTGTCTGTCTCACTTGCTTTGGTTCCTTGTTGCCATCTAAGATTTGTGATAAGTGGTACATCATGTGAGTTATGGCCTACTCTTGATTCTATATATTTCCTAAATACACATTTAGATTTGATGTTCATTATAATCTCAACCATACGCTCAGGGTTTTATGTTTCAATTGTTAAATCAATATTTCATTCATATTGTTGGACCTGCCCGTTTTTGCGGGTTTATCCTCAGACTTTTTGCCTTCTTCCTCCTATTTTTCCTGACCTCTTGCTGTTGGTTCTAGGACTCTCAGCACTTTATTACTGCTGATCAGTGCTAAAGTGCAGGTTCTCTCCCTTCTAAAGTTGCTATGACTGGCTTACACTTAATTGGCACATTTAGGGGCATATTTATACTTTGCCTGCTCCGAATTTGTGTCAAATATTTTGACCGTATTTATACTTTGATGCCCGACCCTACGAATACCAAAATTTGGCCGTGTGCGTCATTTTCTGGATACGTGAAACCCTCTTGCGTTAATGACATGCAAGGTAGGTGTTCCCGTCTAAAAAATAACTTAAACACCCGTGCGCCATATTTATCCTACCGTGCAAAAATCCTGCACGGCCGGGAGGCGGAGTCGGAAAATTACGCACAGCCCGATATGCGTCAAAAAATAACGCCTGGGTCAGGGCAGGCATTAAAATGGGGCAAACACACCAGTTCTTAAGGAAAACACACAGAAGCAACAGCAGAGCTTCAAAAGGAAGACATGGAGGTGCTATTCATCCAGCATGCACAAAGACGCAGAACACAGGACCAACACCAGCAGTTTTCACCACACCAGCAGGGAGCCCAAAGGCAACGCAGAAGGCAGGAGAGGATATTCAGGACCAGGACAACCCTTCAGGGACTCAGGCATCAAGACATCATCCAGAGGTACAGACTCAACTGGCACCCAGCTTGAAGACACCCCACATCATTCCACCAGAGACCAAGCTGCTAGCTGTCCTCCACATGTTGGCAAGTGGCTCGTTTCAAACCACTGGTGCTCTGGTTGCCGGGATCTCACAGCCCTCATTCTCTGCCTTTCTACCCAAGATATTGGATGTCATCATCTCCCTCACACCCCGCCACATCAGCTTCCCCAACACACAGCAGAAGCAGCAGGAGACCAAACAGGGCTTCTACTAAATCAACGCCTTCCCACACATGCTTGGTGCCATTGACTGCACACATGTACGCATTGTGCCACCTGCTGCAACCGAGCATCTTTACCACACAGGAAGCAAACACACTCCATCAATGTGCAGGCCATTGTCGATCACCGGGAATTGATCACCAACATGGTGGCAAAGTATCCTGGGAGTGTACATGATTTATTCCTCTTCTGCCACTGCATCAATCAACACTTCCAGGATGTACGATATAACAATGGCCTACCTGTTGGTAAGTACAGAAACCTACTTATATACACACAGCACAGCAACACTCTAGGACACACAACACATACACCACTACATTGGCACGTGGCCAGGAAGACAACGAGGTTGTGACACTGCTAGGCATGTTTGATATCCTCACCCAAATGGATACACACCCAGGGACAAATGACAGATGCAAATAACAACAGATGCCAGGCCCCAGACACAAGGGAACAATTTAAAACCACACAGTGACAATGAAATGGCCTTAACTGCCAGTACAACTTGGAAGATTAATGTTACAATATGACATCAATAACACTCAATCACACACCCTTCCAAACAATATGTACAGTGTAAGGGGTATGCAATGTGTTTCGCTGCAGGCATAATAACATGACACACATAGCAGCATGATGATGACTCTAATGAAGGGGACATGGAATCATTGAGGCTGTACCACTATCTTACATCACTCCTGGTCTGACATTGCCCACTACCAATAAACAAGTGGACTGTGCTAAGAACACAAATTGATGTGACAATACTGCAAAGTGCACATTCCTACACATACGGTTTGAGACAATTACATATATACACAACAGATACACAGGCATATGGACCTTCTAACACTTAAACTGTCAACCTCACAACCAAGTTAGCCAGCTGAACTGGACCAGGTTCAGTAGTGTATGTACACATTTGAACATGAGTCAACTCGGTAAGGGCAGATAAATAGGTCTGAATAGAACTTGTCACACATGGGATATTTGTGCATTGTCAATTGTCAACATGTCAGTGCTGCCAACTTATGGAGATGTGTTGTACAATGTCACCTGGCCAAATAAAAGGGCCTCACTGATGTTTAACAAATTCTATTGCAAATGTTAAATTGGATGGGATGTCCAGGCCATATAGATGCAACCATGTTACTACCACTGTGGAATGGATTCTGTGTATGGAAGTATCATGTCACCCCCAGTGAAGACACATAGACACCTCTTTCACATGACATAATGCATGGGAGTGCAAAATGTACTGCAAGTCTACAAAAATACAGCTGACATCCTGTCAATCACCCAAACACCAGTTCAGATAATGAAACATCCCAATGCCAATGGTACAATCTAGAAGCCTAGGTTTCCACACAATAACACAAACACAGATACGTCACAGACAACACAAGAGAACAACTGACATGCAAAGTGATAATCATGGTGCAAGCTCCCTCAAAAAGTTTCCATCATTTTCTCTTTCAGCTGATCAATGGTATGGGATCCAGCCATGGATCATGTCCCTATGTGCAAACCCAAGCACATCATCAGAGCGTGCCTATAATGATGCACATCGGAGGACACAAACCATAGTAGTGAGGACTTTTGGCATCCTGAAGTCAAGATTCAGGTACCTCAACATCACCGGAGGCAGCCTCATATACTCACCTGAAATGGTCTGCAAGATCATTTTGACCCGGGCCATCCTGCACAACATTTGTGTAAGGAGGAACATTCCCCTCTATGAACCAGACCCACAAATGCCTGAAGAGGAGGAAGAGGAGGATATTGTCCATCAACATGAGGGGGACCATCCAAACACTGCAGCAGGATTGCGTCGGAGACAACACATTGTATAATACATCTTTTAACTATAGTCACTATCACCACTGTCTTCCCATATGTCATTAAACACCTATTCTAATCAGTATATCATGGTTTGGGTAATTATTTATGCATCACATTATCCCTAGGATTCATAATCAGAGTTTAGCCTTGTGGAGCATTGCAGATGTATAGATTAGGATACTGAAACATCCACATCACATTTAATGGATATAAATGTACAGTGAACTTCACACACAGTGTAAATGACATATATCCTGTTAATTTCACACTTGAAAGTCAATATCAGAGGACCACAGCTATGGCACACATACAAGTTGGCAACATCGTTCATTGCAGCATATGGCACACAACTAAGATCCCATCATCATAAGGTAAAAAACCTGAGGCAGTGGATGTGCTATTGCATTGGTAACAGGAATGTATGACCAGACCTTTGACAGCAGTAAGTGTGACATCAGATATCTCTGCATGGAGTATGTGTGACAAAAAGTCCATGTAAGCTGCAAATGGATAGCATGAGTGCCCCAGGTATGACTAGCATTGCTCACAAGACATGCCCTGCACATGCCATCCCAGGTCATAAGTCCTGCCACTGCCATGTTTCCAGACTCTCCCCGCCCTTCTCTAGGGGGCCCTGGAAATTGACTATTTGTACCCAGATAATACTTCATCTACACACACCCACACTCACATTCTGACTCCAGTGTGCTTCCCTCTTTACTATGGCATGCCATAGTCATAGTTCACCTGTCTGCATGGAGTTCTGGTCAGATAATGCACTGCCTGGTGGTATGTAGGACCTGTAATCACCTGTCCATTGCTTCCCATGAGAAAGGTACTGTTGGCCCTTTGAACTTGATTCTCACCTACAGGACTTGTGAGAGACTGAAGCTGCAAAAACCTTTGAGCACTTCCATGCAGACCAGCCATTTGAACCTACACTGCCCTTGCTGCTGCCTGGAACGGCTTAGAAGCTGACATTGTATGTATATGCCTGTTATGCATTGCCGTATAAATCACTTGTGGAACACAGTCCTTGGGTTATTGTGTAATGTTGCAGCACACAGGACAAATACAGTTTTCATTTTCCACAGTGTTGTTCCAGCTTTGACCAGTCTCAGTCTGCTCACTGTGTATTTGCCTTGTTCATGTTAGTTCCTAACAGAGCCTCCAACCTGTTAGCCTGATTGGTCCCCGTCTTTCTGTTACCATAAAGGTTCCATGTGGCTACTTTTGTCTCATAGTTGCTTTCCATGCCCTCACTTTCCTCCTGGGGTATTGTGTCTGGTAGGTCTACAATGAATACTCAAATACATTGTATAGTGTAGTTTACTTATCGTATCATGGGGTGGGACATGTCTTCAAATAGCCTAATCACGGCCTATCCCTTAACTGGGTTTCATGTATGCATGAGTGACAAATAATGACAGTGTACCATGACTGTATGCATGGATTGGGTATGGTGCCTCCAGCACAAAAACAACGTTTGCTAATGTGCATGAAATGTCAAAACATGTTTGTGCCTTGACGGTCCAAACACTGATTCACATCTGCCCCAATCTATAGATGGGGCTTGCGTGGTAAATAGCTGTGAAATTAATCAGCACAGAGGCACTGATGTTCCCGGTTGCAGTGGGAATTTTAGAGGCCACCCTGTGAACAAATGTTGTGAGGAAACCTGCCGGTTTAAAATTACTGATTCATCAACTTTGTGAGCACACAAGGTTGCCCTGTTGTCAGTCTCATAAAACTTCTGCAGTGCCATAGCTGGACTATCCCCATGTGTGTTCTCAATTCCTCTTTGGCTTTCGTTCAATTGAGCTGTGAAGGATACTTTGTTAATGCAGGGAATGGCTCCACAGACTCATGACTAGACCTGCACGTAACTGTGACAACATGGACCCCAATAATGACACAGGGTACACATGGCAACACACTTGAACTGGACACCTTTGTGCAATTAACCACTGGAAATATGTGAACACATGCTGCTTGGTCTGCTGGTCCTCCACTGCCACAAGAGAAACATAGGTCATAAATATGAGTCAAACTGTGGAGTGACATTACATTTTTGGATTGGTTTTGGGACTCCGTGTCACAAACACTGTACATACATAGCATTTTCAAATTCCTGACCCATGGGTAGTGTCCAAACAAGTGACCAGGAAGTGGTATCCAACATTCCAGTACATGTGATGGCTTAGTCTTGTAACATTGCCATAATCAACCATCCTCTATCTATCCTGTGCATTGTTTGTCATGGGAGATGCTTTTGTCCCAAAATTCAGGGAAGTTCACACAGCATTTGTTGCTATGTGTATGACAAACTCATTTCCTGACTCATTTCCACACTGAATAGCATCTGATGGTTATCCACATTGACACCACATGCATACAAGCACATTTATGAAAACACGTCTTGTGATGTTCACAGTGAGAGCCAAATAAAATTGAAATAGCCAATTCACAGACATTTACATACAGGCAATGAGTTACTGTATTAAGTTGAGTAGCCTTGCTATCCTCTATTGACGCACAACCTGTATTGTGTAATTTGTATTCCAAAGGTTTGGGTATTGATTGCATCGGTGAAGAGCGCAAATCCGGTACAACAACTAGAGGATCATGGTCCGCAGTAGTGTGATCTGCCACATGTGCCCAAACACTGGAATTCACAATGTAGGTGCAAACAGCCTATCTCTGTATAGTTACAGCTGTCATGTACTATAAATATGTGAGAAATTACCCAAACCCAGTAAAAGACATACATTTTGATGCATACGCATCAAAAAAGACACATATGCGTCAAAAAACTCTGCATATATGTACACAAATGATGCTCACAGCCATGATACATCCATTGGCCCGAGCGGTAATTCCCACACTGTACCCAATTAAATTGGTAACCAATGCAAAATATTTGGAACTATGGATGCAGGGTAATTTTTAAGCATGTGTGTAAAAAAAATGACGCACAGACTGTAAGTGTCATAATATTTTGACCCATCATAATAAATACGCACCGCATTTGAGGCAGGAAGTGATGTAATAGGCTATCCTGTTTACAGAATTGGTACAGTGGGTTTACTTTCACATTGCAGTCTGTGATTTTTCTTGACTGTGTGGCTGTGTTTGTACTTGTTTCACTGTGAATAGTGTGAATTTGTCTTTTGGTGTTTTGTAAGTGTATGTGGTATCCTGTGTAAGGGTATTTTTGTCATTTCTGGTGTCTAATTTTGTCTTTGTACTGTTGTGGGTATTGTTATTTTGGGGATAGTTGGGCTGTTTTAGCGTTACTTTAATATCATTTTCCTCCCTCCTTTCCCTTTATTATCCTCTGTTCCCCTTAATTTTCATAGTATTTCAGTCATGTTGAGTAGGCCACGTCTGGGGGGAATGGGTGAGATGGAGCTAGGGGGATTCATTTGGCTGGTGTGCCACTTCCTCCCATTGATGATCGAAGCAGGCGGCAGGGTCGTACAGGGGTATCACACAGAGGCGAGGAGGCTCCGGTGGTCAAAGGTCTTGTACCATCTGCAATGTGTCGACAATACACCGCTCAACGATCATCAACTAAAGCACCGGTGGGCTGACCTTATTGCCAGAGAGCAAGACCTGCTGGTCCACCTGGTTATTGTGATTGGTGGCCCTGTTGGTGAGTACAATTCAGAGTAATGTGCACATTTATATGCTCTATAGTGATAGTAGCAGATTTGTTGATATGCTGCAGGCAATGTTTTTGGACATGTGGAATGCAAGTTAAACATACAGTGGCCCTGAGTTAAACAATAATTGCTACACATTACTGTCATTTGTTGATGCAACAGCTGCACTAAGTTACAAAACACAACTGGAGCCTGTAAGTTAGTGCTGCCTTCACATCAATAGATGATGCAAATGTGGCTCTAACATATGTTTTAGCCATGGTCTCTGAGTGTACCAGGAAAGAGATGTTTTTCACCAGACAATTCCAAGAATTATTTCGAATAGATGTCTGAACTGTATTCTGGCCCATACGTACCAATTTCTTTCTAACCTCAGGTAATATCTTAGGCTGATAGTTTGACTTTGTTGTGCCGCAATTAAATTAGGAATGGATGCCAAAGTAATGCACACGGGTTCATACCTAAATGTTTGGTGCTACTTTCCATAGCTGTAGCATATAAAAGGAAGCAAATGATACAAATTGAGGGATAACAACTATCCATGACCCTTTGTTCATTGTACCTGTGTGCTTTAAATTGGTCTTGGGCACAATAGCTGGAACAAAGATAATGCATTTCCCATCTGTGTTACTCTATAGCCATGCACTTCTCATAAGTTATGGGATCATCATGGGATACCTGACGTTGGGGAATGCGTGGTCACAATGTATTACGTGCATGATGTTGTGCAAGCGATCCCTGACCAATTCCATCATACATGTAAATTCCCCTAATACTTTGCTAGTTTTGTTTGGTACACCCCTGCTGATCTAGTGCAGCATATGTTCAATAACTAACTTCCCAGTATAGAGGCTATCACAGACATGGGTGTATGTTAAGATCAGAATACCAGCATTCCTGTGACTGCTGCCATTCTGAAGGTACATACAAATTGAAACCTACATCATCATGATTGACACAGTGGTACATTTGCTAAACCATGTATTAATCATATGACAGTGTCAGTTTGCCGTATACCCGTTGATCTCCCAACTTGGCAAATGTAAGATGATGAATGTGGCTAACTGTGATTTCCAAAACCCATTATGGGTACACAGGGCAATGAGTGACACATTTCAGGTGCAATGGCTACACCTGTGCCCATGAAGTCTGTCATGGATGACCACAATATACACAGTCAGCTCATATCTCATTGTTGTATTAAAATATTAAAACTGGTCAATCCACGTCTTGCCTCAAATTGTCACCAATTAACGCACAGGATCCCCGCCATTATGATGTCATAGGGGGCATATGTGGCTCAGGGTACACTGTTAATGTAGCATATGTAACCTACACACAACACAGGCCCTTCATGTAAGGGACCATAGAAAGCATGACAAACCATGACCTTAAATCAACCCACAGGAGGGTCACACAGTAAATGATTGTCCCTTGATGCACAAGCCACAATACCTGAGTGACTGGTATTGCTGTGCTCCAGGAATGTGGCTTTGCATGTCTCTCATTACTACAAATGATGAGAGGAGTACAATCCATAAATGACTCTGCAACCAATTGATGGAGCATGTTTGTCACCGCATGATAGTTAGGGCGACTGCATGTGTGCAGATATGTGTGTATCACTCACTGGAGTGACAGGGTCTATACATGTTTGCAGTGGTATGTATGTTGGAGTATCATCATGCCTGAGAGGCTGGACTTTCAGATTTAATGTTCCACACAGTCATTTTATTTAAAAGTGTTGTACAGGGCACAGACATTGAGCACATTTCACCCTTCCATGCTTTACAGGTTGACCTGCTCCTTACACAATCGGAGAAGTGGCTCGATTTGCAGACCCAGACATATCCAGTAAGTGTTGATATTTCAGTTCTGTGTTGTGTTTGCAGCTGTTGTGTGATTGACTCCTTTGTGTTGGATACATAGCAAGGTATGATGTGCTGGCACATGATCTGATATGTAACTTGACTGGTTTCACTTTTTTTCATTCTTTGAGTTGGACAATCAGTAGCGTATAGTCATATTTTGGGATTGTTGTGCAGCCCTGTAGGCAAGGCCATGTGAAGAGGGTGAGATTTGTTTTGAAATTTTTATAAATAATTATTAGCAGAGGGCCATATTCATGATTTAGTCATAAAGTCAGACCCTAAATCTCACAGAATAGGCATGTCAAAGTCTTACCCACAAACTTGAGCCTCCCTGTTCACTAATGAACATGTTTGACTGTATGTTTGACTTCCTAGCAGCATGTAGCTCCACATGTTGTGCTACGTGTATGTGGCACTTGAGTACAATGTCATAGGTGTACATGCAGCTCATGGCCAGATGTGTGCTTGTATCTATCTGCTTGTTGTAAGACAGGTTTGGGTACTATTCCATGGGTTAAGCATGTATCTAGTTGGTTTTGTATTTTGGGTCTAGGATATTTCTAGACGAATCCCCACAAACTTGAGAAATCCCATACAAAAGTTTTGAAGTCTGTATATTGGTCTTATGTAAAAAACGATTATATTAGTTGCAAATCCCATGGATGATTAACCAACATTTTTACTGATTTTAAATGGTACCCACAGTTCGAACCTTACTTAGATATAATACCCAATCTATTAGGCAAAGGACTATGGGGGTGATTCTAACTTCGGCGGGCGGCGGAGGCCGCCCGCCAAAGTTCCCCCACCAAAATACCGCTCTGTGGTCGAAAGACCGCTGAGGGTATTTTGGGATTTGCCCTGGGCTGGCGGGCGGCCGCCAAAAGGCCGCCCGCCAGCCCAGGGCAAATCAACCTTCCCACGAGGACGCCGGCTCAGAATTGAGCCGGCGTAGTGGGAAGGTGCGACGGGTGCAGTGGCACCCGTCGCGTATTTCAGTGTACCGCCATCCTGTTCCTGGCTGGAGACCCGCCAGGAACAGGATGGCGGTAGGGGGTGTCAGAATCCCCATGGCGGCGGAGCGCGCTCCGCCGCCATGGAGGATTCTGCAGGGCAGCGGGAAACCGGCGGGAGACCGGCGGTTTCCCGCATCTGACCGCGGCCGAACCGCCGCGGTCAGAATGCCCTGCGGGGCACCGCCGGTCTGTCGGCGGTGCTCCCGCCGACCCTGGCCCAGGCCAGAATGACCCCCTATATGTTAGATTTCGCTTTGGGACCCTGCCCTTGAAGTCTTTGATGAGTAGATGGGGACCAACCGCCACTACTGACATATGTCCCACGTGCGGTGCTACCCCTGAAACAGTCGAACATTTTATGTTTTTTTGCCCTGCTTATTCATCCGTTAGGACCAAATGGATCCGCAAAATTTGTCGGGAAATGAAAATCAGGAAATGTGCCTTAGCTTTGAGGATTTTAAAATGCCATAGCTCCAATGTACTAATTTATGCTGTTAGCAAGTTTTTAGTGGCAGCATGGTGTATACGTAATTTTTATGTAAGCAATGAATCTTAAAGGAGCTTGGATGGGATTTCCGATTTTGATTGGGAAATTGGATTTTAAATTAATTACTATTATTTATTGGTCTTAAAATTGGATTGTTTTAGCTCATATTATTTATGATGATACTTTTTTATTGTTGTGCTGCTTTGATGGCCCGTTGACCGAGTAAAGCTTGTGTTATTATTATTATTATTGTTAAGACAGGTATTAGTGGTAACAAATTATGTTGACAATTGACTGCATTTACAAACATAAATGTGGATGGGATTGTCCAAGGTTTGGGTCTATCCTAGTTGGACATCCTCCTTACCTGTGGTGGACTGCCTAAACCCATGTACAGCTATCCAAATCTTCCTGGGTGTCCTTGATGTTTGAAGGTATGTGTTGCTTGTCCATTCCCCCCCCCGAGGCACAGGCTTAGGGTTATGAAATGTGTACCTAGGTGTGATGATCCAAGTTTAATACACAGCCATGTAAATCTGTAAATCACTTGTCCAAACCCAGGATACCCACTCATGATTAGCAACTGCATACCATCCTGGCAATTCCATTTACAAATCACAGATCTTGTAGCCGTTGATTGTCATCCAGAAGATAGTCATTAGTTGGCCTGTCACATGTGGAGGACTTGCAGCTTTTTTTACGTGACTAATGGCTGAACAATGATGCATAGGTCATTTAGGTTGGTAGACATCTTTTAGAGCATTGCTGTGCTGTAGATAGGACATGTGTAGGCTGTGTTGGCATGTACTTCCTCAGGGATAATCTGTGATTTGTATGGTGATATGGCCTGCTTCAGCTACATTAGATGTATTGTCTGATTCTCATCAGTAGCTATATCACACAATGAAGTACCTAATGTTTGGCTTTATCTTTTTTAACAGCAGCCAATATGGATGCCAGCCAGATCTGTGAGTTTCAGCGGCGGGGCATGCGTTACCGCCACATTCTGGATGTGGAGTCTGGGTTCCGCCACATGGCATGGAGTTATTGCCATGAAAGAGCTTCAGGAGCGTGGAGGGCATTTGCCCAAGGGGGCCCTTCGGTGTCCACAACAGCCGCCAACACCAGCACCACCACTACGACCCGGGTGGGACCAAAGATGACAGCCACCACTGCAGGACCATCGACTTCCACTGTTCCAGGACCAATGACAGCAGCACCTGCACCTCCCCCTCCAAGCATGGCACCACCAATCGGACACACATCAACAACTTGCCCTCAGACCACCCCTGCTGCAGTCATTGACCCAGGCGATTTTAGAGTAATGCAACGTGACATGCAACGTATGTTGCGGAGACTGGAGAGCCTACAGCAGGAGGTGTCACAAATCAGTAAGAGGGTGCGTGCTATAAAGAAGACCCCGCGGAGGGTGAACTTGTGACTATTATACCCTCTGCCATGATTCCCTCCCCTCCCTCCTCTTTCCTGGTTCTTTTAATTAGTGCGTTTAGGGGGCTTAGTGTTAGGTTCAAATAGGCTGTTAGTTTAGTTAGTAGTAGTGGGTTGGGAGGTGGGGGTATGATATTTTTACATGTTATTTTTTTCTGTGTGTGGGTGGGTAGGTGGGGGATGATGTTGAGGTTTAAAAAAATATATAAAAAATTATAAAAATATAAAAATACAAAAAACATATATTTGTTTAGTATAAGATAGTATGTGTTTGGATTAGTGTATGTTGTCTTCCATGTGTCGCGTCTTATAAGGGGGGTAGAGGTTGATGTTTAGAGTGTTGAGATAAATGTGATAAGTAAGTTTAGCTTAGGTTAATTAGGGCCAGTTGTGGGTAATGTGTAGCTAGGATAGGGTAGGTTAGTTAAGGTGTTTCCCCTGGTTTTAGTATCCTTTTTTAAAGTTAAATAAATATTTAGTTACTCCTTTACAGTATGTGTCATATGCTTGGGGATCAGGGCCTTGGCATGGGTGAACAGTGTCTGTTTAGTATTTGCAGTTGTGTCACACCCTGCAACCAAATCCCAATTGAGCTGTCACATTGGCAGCTACACCAGAGCTACTTTGCTAGGAATCTGCCATCCATTGCACCCACCACTCAAGGTTACTATGGATCCCAATGTGTTGGTAATTTTTGATGTATGTTTTCAATCTGACATACTTTGGGACCAGATTTGGTATTGAGGACACTGTGTTACGTCTGCCTGCAGCCTGATGTTCAAGTGAACCCTGATAAGGTGAGTGATGGTATAATCTCATGTAGCATAGTATACATAACTCACACCTATCATTTGTTACATTGTACAGCCAGGTTACTTATTTGTATGTACACTCATACACATCCATTCCTGCTGTATGGTGTGTGTGGAAAAATTGTGACAAATGTCACATACAGAAAGATTGTATAGAACAATAATTTGAAGGCAATATTTTTCAGCTTAGATATCCCTTGAAGAATACTTATTCTGTCCAACACAGCATTTTACTGTATAGTTTCGAGTTACCTCAGAATTAACCTTCAGGATGGGTAGATGATGGTACAATCCAGACCACAGGACATAGTTATCAGCCAACATTCTTTTAGGGCAGTTGTATTGACATTCTATGGGCATTGACATGAGGCAGACATCACTAATCTCCCTCACGGTTGATGTGTCACATTACACAGAGACAAATTGATTGTGTAAGTGCTATTTATTTTAAAGTGCTGTAGTGCTATATTTACATTGTCCATGATTGTGAGTCCATTAGTGTGACACCTTCCATTGTGATCCTACACAAGTGCAAAAGGACATGTCATTGGTCATGCTCGGGGTGAAGTGCCATACAGTGCAGAGGGACATGACTTGCCAATGAGGTAGTGAGAGACAATCACAGGGCATTGTGACAAGGTTAACAGTGGGCTGGAGATCAGTGCTTGAGAGCAGCTGTTGCAAGACTGGCAGGTTACAAAGCACAGGACCTTGGTTATAAGTGGCCAGGTGGCAGGGACTAGTGCTACCGGGTACTCTTACGGGGGAAGGTGATCTGTTCCACGTCTTCATTTTCTGATGTGTGTGTTGTCCCCTCTGTCCTTGGTGGTGATGGGTGTGAAGGGGCAACACACACCTCAGTGTTTGAAGATGTGGATTCAGAAATCCCGGTAGCTGCCAACTGTGGGGCTATTAAGGGCAGTACTGCAGCAAGGAGGAGCTGCTCGTTCTTAAGAATAGCAGCCACATCACTGTGGTAGACAGCCGTGGCGGCCCTAAGGGGGTCAATATAGCATTTGTGTACACGTTGAAAGATTTGTTGTTGGAGGTGTTGTGTCAACTCTCTTACAGCTGTGCTGATTTCCTTCACACTTTTTTCAAGTTCTTGCAAGAATGTGAAGTTCGCCCTTGCATGGCTGCTGGCTGTTCTGCAGTTGACATCATGCATGAACGCACCCCCTCTAGGCTGGCTGCCATATTTTCAAACCCCATCCGCACCTCCTTAGCCAGCTCTTGCTGTACTCCAACTACAATTCTCTCAAAGCTGGTGCCAGTGTCGTCAGAGTCCCCAGCTGGGTTGGAGCTGGCAGGTCGTACAATTGGGGTGGTGGGTGGCTCCTCTGTGATGGCTGCTGCATCTGTGCTCCTCCTTGCGACTGAAGGTGAGGTCTGGAGGGTTCCAAGAACATCTTGGAGGGTCTGCTGGCTGACGTTTGTCAGCTCGTCATCCTTGTCATCAGGGAAGTCCAGGGCAGGCATATCCCCAGGAGAACTATAAAGGAGCACAAGGGTAGTAGGGGTGACTCGTGTCGCACTTCTAGGTAATACAACAAAAGTAATTACACAGGTAAGTAAACTAGAGCAAATTCTGGTGCAGCATGGACCCGTGCCTTACTACCCAAACGGCACACAGATGGGTATCAGAGTACCCAAGGATAAAATTAGAACAAATAGGCCACAGCACACAGACTATATTGTCCAATCATATGGTGGGGATGATAGATCCCTGGTAGTGCGTTTGAAGGTTTAGAAGAAGTAAACGGTAAAGAGAAATCTTGAGTCTTGTCAGTAGACGGTGTCCTTTATTTGTAGACGTTAGAAATCAAAGTGTCATCATGAAGAAACAGCCAACACGTGTTTCGTCACACAAGTGACTTCATCAAGGCTGCAAGGAAATGGTAAATGAGAGCAAACATTGGTATATATATGCATGTGAAATCCAATAATGTGTTACTTGGTGACCAAGTCAATAAGGGTCCAAACACGATGCAGTGACTGGTGATTAGTGTCAGCATTTGCTTAAATGTGGCTATACATGGCCGAAGGGTTGTGAGAGGGACCGTTACTACAAAAATACATATTAAATATAGTGACTCAGTGTGAAGGTATGAATAAAATTGAAGGAAAAAGCTTATATGGATGGTGAGTATTTAAGTGTGAATAGGTGTGACTAGTGGAGTGGGACTAGAATAGATCAGGCATGAATATAGGTATATATAATAAACAAGAAAGATATAAACCAGGACATAGTCCGAAAGTCAAAGAGAAAAAGCCCCAATGAGGTAGGGGTATGTAATTCATACCTGGGCCGTGCGGCCAGAGTAGTAGAGAATAATCAGCTAAGTAGGCTGAAATAAAGAAAAGAATATCTGGGAGAAAAGAGAAAGGGATTAGATACGCAAAAGGCCTTCTAAGCGTGGGAAAAAGAGAATAAATAGTGTACATACCTTGTTAGGAAATTGTAACTAAGGGTAATGACACTGCCCGAGCAGCAACGGGTAGGTTGAGTGTTGATAACGTAGGTTGATCACGTAGATTGATAAAAGTATGAGAAGCCCTGATAAGCCTATGGTCAGACATATAAAGGTATTAAAACCAACATGAGAAACCATGGAAGCTAGAGTCATGTAACGGAAGTTATTATAACTGGAGCCATACGTGTAAGAGGTTAGGATACCAGTGTTAAAGTGGCTCTCAGGGAAACGAAAGGCAAGTCCGAGAAACAATGGAGAAACTCCTAAAGGTATCTAAAATTCACAAATAGTCAAAAGTAGCAGGGAGCCGGAGTCCAGAAAGGGCGCGCATTAAAGCAGCCAGAAATAGTGAGTAAGGTGAAGCTAGAGTGACTAAGAGACAGACAGAAGTTAAACCTTGGAAATAGGGTTGTAAATGGTGTGGGTTCCCGAGCAATAAATGCCAATAGTAGTGTTCATGACATGAAAGAGAGTGAATAGGTTCAAACGAGCGTGGCAGTAAATAATACGGTGTACATACCTTAATGAGATCATAAAACTAAGGGAAAAAATGGGGGGCTGCAAGAGCAGTAACGGGTAGATTGGGTGTTGATCACGTAGGTAGATACAGGTATGTGAGGCCCTGATAAGCCAAAAGTAAAGCCTATAGGGGTATAAAACACACATGAGAAAATTGGAAGCTAACGTGCATGTACAAAACGCAGCATTAATCTACCTAGAAACCTATGTGTGAGAGGTGGGGAAGCTAGGTTAATGATATAGCTCCCAGAGAGGAGCATGGCAAGTCTGAGAATCAATAGGTAAAACCCTAGAATTAGCTGAAGTCGCAAAATGACAGAAATCACAAAGAGCCGGAATCTCATAGAAACGCGTACCCAAGTTGCCAAAGGCGCGTAATAAAAGCCGGTAATGGCGGTTAGGCAGGAAATGGTATAAAAAATTGACGTGATCGTGGTAGTTGTATCTTATGAGAAAGCACAAGTAATGGAGATGAGATGGCCAGAAGGGAGAAGAGGCCGAAGTTGAAGTGAAATACCTGGTAAGCGTCTGTACGGGAAGTAGTTAAGGAGCGACTGATGGTCGTGAGGATCAGCGCTCTTGTACTGTGAAGGCTGGGGATGTTAGAAATAGAAAAGGGACCAAAGAATATCGCCCGTGGACAATAATGGCGGCCATATTGAGTGTAAGGAAGGAAAGAATTGGCTAGATGGTAAAGAAAATTTAAAGGAACCTCAATGTTAGTGAAATGGGGGTCAATAGTGTTCAAACACTAAGGGGACAATAACAAGAGCTTAATAAGATTAATAGTAGAAAGCGGAGGGGAGGAAACACTAGAAAAGAATAAGGAAGAAGGGAAAGTTTAGTAGGAGCGTGGAGATTATATCAGGTATATGTGCAACGGTGGTTCAAGTGATATAATAGAACAACAGTTTAAATGGTGGAGGTAATATCAAAGATAAAAGTAAATGGTGCATGTGACAGATTATGCACCTAATTGATCATCAATGTTTATAAATAAAACAGACGAAATATCTGTACATGTCAAGACCACTGTACATGAATACAACAGCAATGGTGCTTCCAAATTAAAAAAATAAACTGAAGTCATAAAACTCGATAGAGACATATATACATGAATACATGGTTAACTCATTTAGAACGAAGCAAAAAAAAAAAAAACACCAAATATAGGGAACACAGTAATGTCAATGTACTAGGTGTTGGAGTTCCACCTATCGAAGTGTACATAAGTGAATGGGATGCAACGTCAGATACAGAGACAGATTAAAGTGTTTATGCCAAAAAGGAGTGCAATTCATGGTCAGTGTTGAGGCCTAGTTCAACAGCACGGAGTTTTATGATCCATTTAGCCTCGCATTTTCGCAGGTCCCTGGTTCTATCTCCCCCTCTTGGTGAGTTGGGGACCTGAGTTATGCCATGGAATCTAACCCTTGGGAGGTCGTTTTCTCCATGCACGGTGTTGAAGTGAACAGCAAGGGGATAGTTAGTATTGACATTTCTGATAGCCCTGATATGCTCCTGGATACGTTCCTTTAGTGGGCGTATGGAGCTCCCAATGTAGATCAAACCACACACGCATATCAGGCAGTAAACAGTATATCTCGTGTTGCAATTGATGAAAGTCCTGATGTGATATGTTCTTCCGGTGTTGAAGGAAAAGGAAGTAGTTTTGTTGAGGGCTAGCTGGCAAGATATGCAGCAGCCACATTTGTAGAAACCATGTGGTTTCTCTGGCAACCAACCCAAAGGTCGTATGGGAGTGGAAGGACAGAGAAAACTGGGGCACAGGATGTTCCTGAGTGTACGGCCCCTGCTGTGCACAATGGTGGGTGAGTCACCAATAGAGTCTTTGAGACCCGTGTCCAACATTAGCAAGTGCCAATGTTTTCTGAGAATGCGCAGTATAGTCTTGCTCGCAGGGCTGTATTGGGTAATGAAAGAAACCGGTCTTTTGTTAGAGGGCTTCTTTGTGCCAGGATTAGGAGGGCTTTTTATTAGTAAATCGTGTTGGTTTTTGTTAGAAATGCGATTGCTAGCTCTCGAGATAAGTTTAGTAGGGTAGCCTCTAGCTCGAAAACGATTGGTAAGATTCTTGAGTTCCTGCTTAAAGACACCAGTATCGGTGCAGTTGCGTCGAATTCTGACCATTTCTCCATATGGGATGGCCCTGATTTGTGTAAGGGGATGAGCGCTCTGTGCATGCAGAATTGAATTGCAGGCAGTGGGTTTCCTGTAGAGTCTGGACATGATCTTATTGCCGGTAGTGTACAGTAAAAGATCCAAGAACTCAATTTGAGTGGTGTCAATCTTGTGAGTGAATGTTAAGTTAAACTCATTAGTATTGAGGTGTTCAATGAGTAGGTGAAGATCAGGGATGTTGCCAGTCCAAATGGCAAGAATATCATCAATGTATCTCCCCAGTAGAGGATGTGTTGGGTGAACAGTGTTGGACAGTTGGTCCAGAGATGTACTTTTTCAAATTGGCCCATGTATAGATTGGCATATGATGGGGAGAACTTAGCTCCCATGGCTACACCTTGACATTGTCGAAACCACCTGCCATCATGTAGAAATACATTGTTTTTTAGCACTAGTCGTGTGAGGTCAAGTAGCATGTTCGTATGTTCAAACAATGTGGCATCACGGGCACTAAGTGTAGATTGGAGCATTTCTAGACCCTTTTCTAGGGGAATGGATGTATAGAGAGAGCTAACGTCAAGGCAGACAAACGTACAGTCATTTGTCCATTCAATGTCTTCCAGTTGACACAACAGATCCCTGGTGTCCTGTATGTACGAGGGTAGGTTACGTACCAAGGGTTGGAGGAAAGAGTCAATGTACTCAGAGATATGTTCAGTGGGTGAACCAATCCCAGAGATAATCGGTCTCCCTGGAGGAAAGCCCCCTGATTTGTGGATCTTAGGTAGGATGTATATGCAGGGTGCACGTGGAGCCTCAGTATACAAAAACCTGTATTCTAAGTCCGTGAGAAGGCAAAGGTTCTTCCAAGCCGTAAGTTTGGTTTTAATCAATTTGGTGATATCCGGGAGAGGGTTGGTTGGAACCAAAGTGTATGCCTGTGTGTCAAGGAGTTGTCTATTGATTTCAGCAATGTAGTCAGTCTTGTCCATAATGACAACGTTACCCCCTTTGTCAGCCTCCCTGATGACTATATCTGTGTAGGAGGAGAGTTTCTGCAGTGCTCGAAGTTCATTAGGGATGAGATTTTTGTTTGGTCTATGGGAACTCGTGTACGTCTTATCCTCTAAGGAGAAAAGTTCAGTGCTGACAGCTTTATAAAAGACGTCGATGTTATTATCTGGAGGTAAGGTGGGGACAAACATGGATCTGGGTTTAAGCCCACTGTCAACTTCCAAGTTAGGTGTGATGTTGAGTTCTGTCAGTAGTTCATCGAAGCTTAGTAATGCCGAGGATGTATTGTCAAGGGAGAGAACCGTATGGATGTCTTGCAAGTCCCTAATAGATTGATTGCAGGTAGGTAACGAGGTACGAACAGTTTTGTAAATGTCAGGTTTGTTTTGAAAAAATTTCTTCAGTTTGAGATTGCGTATAAACTTAAAGAGATCTATATGTATAGTAGTATAGTCAGGTAGAGAAGTGGGACAGAAGCCCAGACCTTTTTTCAAAACATTTATTTCATGTACAGATAGTTGTAAGCTGGAAAGATTCATAACCTGTACAGTTTCTTCTGCAAGATTAGAGGTAAGTTGTTGGGAGTGATCTCTCAGGATCTCTGGGTTTTTGCAGTTGAGCGAGTTGTCATGCCCTCCCTGGTGTTTGGTATTGTGTTTCCTGCCCCCCCTACGTGTGGGTTTGCGTTTATGCCTGACCTGTTGTAATTCTGTTGTAATCCCTTTCTGTACCGGCCAAGTTCCTCTAAAAAAGAACTCGACTGTTGGGTTGTATTTTGTGGAAGTGTGCTAGCAGAGGACCCTTCCGCAGGTGATTCCCCGCAGTCACTGGATAGGTTGGAGATGTCAGATAAGCTACCCAAGGTGGAACCAGCAGGCGTGTTGGATTTGGTGTGTTTATTGCCAGATTCTCTATTAACCTGATCAAATTTTCGTGCGAAAGTATATATCCTGCCATTGGTGTAGTCATTGTCATCTCTGACCAGTTTACGCATTTTTTTGTCTTTTATGTATAGTTGATACCCCGTGAGTATCTCCCTCATTATAGCGTAGTTCTTGTCAGTGGCTTCAGGGAGGTTGAGATTCTTAATCTCATCGTGTTTGGACCCTTATTGACTTGGTCACCAAGTAACACATTATTGGATTTCACATGCATATATATACCAATGTTTGCTCTCATTTACCATTTCCTTGCAGCCTTGATGAAGTCACTTGTGTGACGAAACACGTGTTGGCTGTTTCTTCATGATGACACTTTGATTTCTAACGTCTACAAATAAAGGACACCGTCTACTGACAAGACTCAAGATTTCTCTTTACCGTTTACTTCTTCTAAACCTTCAAACGCACTACCAGGGATCTATCATCCCCACCATATGATTGGACAATATAGTCTGTGTGCTGTGGCCTATTTGTTCTAATTTTATCCTTGGGTACTCTGATACCCATCTGTGTGCCGTTTGGGTAGTAAGGCACGGGTCCATGCTGCACCAGAATTTGCTCTAGTTTACTTACCTGTGTAATTACTTTTGTTGTATTACCTAGAAGTGCGACACGAGTCACCCCTACTACCCTTGTGCTCCTTTATAGTTCTTATTCTGTCTGAATTGGGTGAGCCGCACTCTAGTCAACATAAACTAACTGAATTGTACTATTTGTATTTTCCCTGATCAGCATACACACCACATCCTTAGAGTTCACAACATGGCCTCATTTGACGATAACCGTGACACTTTAGCTGCAGAGTTATTCTCCAGAAAACCTTCAGCACCGCACACCACAAACCCTGCATCTCTAAAAGAGGGACTGAGACAGAAATGTATCAAACTAGAAAGATTGAGAAAACAGGAGCTAGCCCGCTGGTGGGACATCACCACTCTTAAACGCTACTTAGAACTAAAGCAAGTCCCTAGAGGACTACGTGTGATTATATTTCCATCCTTTGAGGACCTAGACCCCGACTTACTTGGGGAATGGGAACACCTTATTTCCTCCACTTCCTTTAGCATGATTAACATTCTGATCAAACATGCTGATAGAAAACGTAACAAACTACTACAGGACATTACATCCCTGGAGGAGGAGATTAAGAATCTCAACCTCCCTGAAGCCACTGACAAGAACTACGCTATAATGAGGGAGATACTCACGGGGTATCAACTATACATAAAAGACAAAAAAATGCGTAAACTGGTCAGAGATGACAATGACTACACCAATGGCAGGATATATACTTTCGCACGAAAATTTGATCAGGTTAATAGAGAATCTGGCAATAAACACACCAAATCCAACACGCCTGCTGGTTCCACCTTGGGTAGCTTATCTGACATCTCCAACCTATCCAGTGACTGCGGGGAATCACCTGCGGAAGGGTCCTCTGCTAGCACACTTCCACAAAATACAACCCAACAGTCGAGTTCTTTTTTAGAGGAACTTGGCCGGTACAGAAAGGGATTACAACAGAATTACAACAGGTCAGGCATAAACGCAAACCCACACGTAGGGGGGGCAGGAAACACAATACCAAACACCAGGGAGGGCATGACAACTCGCTCAACTGCAAAAACCCAGAGATCCTGAGAGATCACTCCCAACAACTTACCTCTAATCTTGCAGAAGAAACTGTACAGGTTATGAATCTTTCCAGCTTACAACTATCTGTACATGAAATAAATGTTTTGAAAAAAGGTCTGGGCTTCTGTCCCACTTCTCTACCTGACTATACTACTATACATATAGATCTCTTTAAGTTTATACGCAATCTCAAACTGAAGAAATTTTTTCAAAACAAACCTGACATTTACAAAACTGTTCGTACCTCGTTACCTACCTGCAATCAATCTATTAGGGACTTGCAAGACATCCATACGGTTCTCTCCCTTGACAATACATCCTCGGCATTACTAAGCTTCGATGAACTACTGACAGAACTCAACATCACACCTAACTTGGAAGTTGACAGTGGGCTTAAACCCAGATCCATGTTTGTCCCCACCTTACCTCCAGATAATAACATCGACGTCTTTTATAAAGCTGTCAGCACTGAACTTTTCTCCTTAGAGGATAAGACGTACACGAGTTCCCATAGACCAAACAAAAATCTCATCCCTAATGAACTTCGAGCACTGCAGAAACTCTCCTCCTACACAGATATAGTCATCAGGGAGGCTGACAAAGGGGGTAACGTTGTCATTATGGACAAGACTGACTACATTGCTGAAATCAATAGACAACTCCTTGACACACAGGCATACACTTTGGTTCCAACCAACCCTCTCCCGGATATCACCAAATTGATTAAAACCAAACTTACGGCTTGGAAGAACCTTTGCCTTCTCACGGACTTAGAATACAGGTTTTTGTATACTGAGGCTCCACGTGCACCCTGCATATACATCCTACCTAAGATCCACAAATCAGGGGGCTTTCCTCCAGGGAGACCGATTATCTCTGGGATTGGTTCACCCACTGAACATATCTCTGAGTACATTGACTCTTTCCTCCAACCCTTGGTACGTAACCTACCCTCGTACATACAGGACACCAGGGATCTGTTGTGTCAACTGGAAGACATTGAATGGACAAATGACTGTACGTTTGTCTGCCTTGACGTTAGCTCTCTCTATACATCCATTCCCCTAGAAAAGGGTCTAGAAATGCTCCAATCTACACTTAGTGCCCGTGATGCCACATTGTTTGAACATACGAACATGCTACTTGACCTCACACGACTAGTGCTAGAAAACAATGTATTTCTACATGATGGCAGGTGGTTTCGACAATGTCAAGGTGTAGCCATGGGAGCTAAGTTCTCCCCATCATATGCCAATCTATACATGGGCCAATTTGAAAAAGTACATCTCTGGACCAACTGTCCAACACTGTTCACCCAACACATCCTCTACTGGGGGAGATACATTGATGATATTCTTGCCATTTGGACTGGCAACATCCCTGATCTTCACCTACTCATTGAACACCTCAATACTAATGAGTTTAACTTAACATTCACTCACAAGATTGACACCACTCAAATTGAGTTCTTGGATCTTTTACTGTACACTACCGGCAATAAGATCATGTCCAGACTCTACAGGAAACCCACTGCCTGCAATTCAATTCTGCATGCACAGAGCGCTCATCCCCTTACACAAATCAGGGCCATCCCATATGGAGAAATGGTCAGAATTCGACGCAACTGCACCGATACTGGTGTCTTTAAGCAGGAACTCAAGAATCTTACCAATCGTTTTCGAGCTAGAGGCTACCCTACTAAACTTATCTCGAGAGCTAGCAATCGCATTTCTAACAAAAACCAACACGATTTACTAATAAAAAGCCCTCCTAATCCTGGCACAAAGAAGCCCTCTAACAAAAGACCGGTTTCTTTCATTACCCAATACAGCCCTGCGAGCAAGACTATACTGCGCATTCTCAGAAAACATTGGCACTTGCTAATGTTGGACACGGGTCTCAAAGACTCTATTGGTGACTCACCCACCATTGTGCACAGCAGGGGCCGTACACTCAGGAACATCCTGTGCCCCAGTTTTCTCTGTCCTTCCACTCCCATACGACCTTTGGGTTGGTTGCCAGAGAAACCACATGGTTTCTACAAATGTGGCTGCTGCATATCTTGCCAGCTAGCCCTCAACAAAACTACTTCCTTTTCCTTCAACACCGGAAGAACATATCACATCAGGACTTTCATCAATTGCAACACGAGATATACTGTTTACTGCCTGATATGCGTGTGTGGTTTGATCTACATTGGGAGCTCCATACGCCCACTAAAGGAACGTATCCAGGAGCATATCAGGGCTATCAGAAATGTCAATACTAACTATCCCCTTGCTGTTCACTTCAACACCGTGCATGGAGAAAACGACCTCCCAAGGGTTAGATTCCATGGCATAACTCAGGTCCCCAACTCACCAAGAGGGGGAGATAGAACCAGGGACCTGCGAAAATGCGAGGCTAAATGGATCATAAAACTCCGTGCTGTTGAACTAGGCCTCAACACTGACCATGAATTGCACTCCTTTTTGGCATAAACACTTTAATCTGTCTCTGTATCTGACGTTGCATCCCATTCACTTATGTACACTTCGATAGGTGGAACTCCAACACCTAGTACATTGACATTACTGTGTTCCCTATATTTGGTGTTTTTTTTTTTTTTGCTTCGTTCTAAATGAGTTAACCATGTATTCATGTATATATGTCTCTATCGAGTTTTATGACTTCAGTTTATTTTTGTAATTTGGAAGCACCATTGCTGTTGTATTCATGTACAGTGGTCTTGACATGTACAGATATTTCGTCTGTTTTATTTATAAACATTGATGATCAATTAGGTGCATAATCTGTCACATGCACCATTTACTTTTATCTTTGATATTACCTCCACCATTTAAACTGTTGTTCTATTATATCACTTGAACCACCGTTGCACATATACCTGATATAATCTCCACGCTCCTACTAAACTTTCCCTTCTTCCTTATTCTTTTCTAGTGTTTCCTCCCCTCCGCTTTCTACTATTAATCTTATTAAGCTCTTGTTATTGTCCCCTTAGTGTTTGAACACTATTGACCCCCATTTCACTAACATTGAGGTTCCTTTAAATTTTCTTTACCATCTAGCCAATTCTTTCCTTCCTTACACTCAATATGGCCGCCATTATTGTCCACGGGCGATATTCTTTGGTCCCTTTTCTATTTCTAACATCCCCAGCCTTCACAGTACAAGAGCGCTGATCCTCACGACCATCAGTCGCTCCTTAACTACTTCCCGTACAGACGCTTACCAGGTATTTCACTTCAACTTCGGCCTCTTCTCCCTTCTGGCCATCTCATCTCCATTACTTGTGCTTTCTCATAAGATACAACTACCACGATCACGTCAATTTTTTATACCATTTCCTGCCTAACCGCCATTACCGGCTTTTATTACGCGCCTTTGGCAACTTGGGTACGCGTTTCTATGAGATTCCGGCTCTTTGTGATTTCTGTCATTTTGCGACTTCAGCTAATTCTAGGGTTTTACCTATTGATTCTCAGACTTGCCATGCTCCTCTCTGGGAGCTATATCATTAACCTAGCTTCCCCACCTCTCACACATAGGTTTCTAGGTAGATTAATGCTGCGTTTTGTACATGCACGTTAGCTTCCAATTTTCTCATGTGTGTTTTATACCCCTATAGGCTTTACTTTTGGCTTATCAGGGCCTCACATACCTGTATCTACCTACGTGATCAACACCCAATCTACCCGTTACTGCTCTTGCAGCCCCCCATTTTTTCCCTTAGTTTTATGATCTCATTAAGGTATGTACACCGTATTATTTACTGCCACGCTCGTTTGAACCTATTCACTCTCTTTCATGTCATGAACACTACTATTGGCATTTATTGCTCGGGAACCCACACCATTTACAACCCTATTTCCAAGGTTTAACTTCTGTCTGTCTCTTAGTCACTCTAGCTTCACCTTACTCACTATTTCTGGCTGCTTTAATGCGCGCCCTTTCTGGACTCCGGCTCCCTGCTACTTTTGACTATTTGTGAATTTTAGATACCTTTAGGAGTTTCTCCATTGTTTCTCGGACTTGCCTTTCGTTTCCCTGAGAGCCACTTTAACACTGGTATCCTAACCTCTTACACGTATGGCTCCAGTTATAATAACTTCCGTTACATGACTCTAGCTTCCATGGTTTCTCATGTTGGTTTTAATACCTTTATATGTCTGACCATAGGCTTATCAGGGCTTCTCATACTTTTATCAATCTACGTGATCAACCTACGTTATCAACACTCAACCTACCCGTTGCTGCTCGGGCAGTGTCATTACCCTTAGTTACAATTTCCTAACAAGGTATGTACACTATTTATTCTCTTTTTCCCACGCTTAGAAGGCCTTTTGCGTATCTAATCCCTTTCTCTTTTCTCCCAGATATTCTTTTCTTTATTTCAGCCTACTTAGCTGATTATTCTCTACTACTCTGGCCGCACGGCCCAGGTATGAATTACATACCCCTACCTCATTGGGGCTTTTTCTCTTTGACTTTCGGACTATGTCCTGGTTTATATCTTTCTTGTTTATTATATATACCTATATTCATGCCTGATCTATTCTAGTCCCACTCCACTAGTCACACCTATTCACACTTAAATACTCACCATCCATATAAGCTTTTTCCTTCAATTTTATTCATACCTTCACACTGAGTCACTATATTTAATATGTATTTTTGTAGTAACGGTCCCTCTCACAACCCTTCGGCCATGTATAGCCACATTTAAGCAAATGCTGACACTAATCACCAGTCACTGCATCGTGTTTGGACCCTTATTGACTTGGTCACCAAGTAACACATTATTGGATTTCACATGCATATATATACCAATGTTTGCTCTCATTTACCATTTCCTTGCAGCCTTGATGAAGTCACTTGTGTGACGAAACACGTGTTGGCTGTTTCTTCATGATGACACTTTGATTTCTAACGTCTACAAATAAAGGACACCGTCTACTGACAAGACTCAAGATTTCTCTTTACCGTTTACTTCTTCTAAACCTTCAAACGCACTACCAGGGATCTATCATCCCCACCATATGATTGGACAATATAGTCTGTGTGCTGTGGCCTATTTGTTCTAATTATATCCCCAGGAGAGCCATCGTCCTCTGCAATGAGATATTGTACAATAAGTGTGTTTGTGTTGTGGCATGTGTAATGTGATGTGCCCACCTTCCTATTAGTTGCACATTGTGATATTGGTTCCTGTACATTGCTCCTGTCTTTAATATTAGCATTCTTTCAGGCCTATGCCCCGTCTGCACGTCACATGTATTGTGGCCAGTTTGGGGACTTGTCACCATCACTTCCTCTAGGAGTAGGTTCTGCCCAAATTGTATGTTGCCACCTTCTTGTCCTACTCAACCCTCCGTCTACTTCCATTCTCATGGTAAGGCCTTGCATTGGCTGTGGGTGTTCTGATGGCACTTGCACCACATTGAACAATCTTGAACTGCCCCAGTCTCTTATATTTCACATCCAGCTATATGTTGCTGAGACCTAGCATATACTATGTATAGCATTGGCATGGCACACTATATATGTCAGCATTGGTAATGTGTAATGTTGATGTTGGGGAATGTGTGCTACATAGGATTGCACCGATGGTCCTAGCAGTGTTCCATTTCCTCTTCTGACTGTGCGGGTGTTTTTCACTAGCCAGTGACATATGTCCTCCGCCTCAATGCTGTTGTCTGAGCAGTATAACTGTTGGGATGTTGCATGATGTCATTGGAGCTATTGTGACCCAGGCACAGGGTGGACCCTGACATAAGCAGCATTGGTATGACATTAGTGCTATGTACCTCATAATGTTTATAACAATGGCTGATGTTTGTAGCAACCATGGACATTCACATTTGACATGATTAGCACATTTGTATTGATTACAGGGGATTGATAAAGTTGTCATCCTGAACTCTCTAATTTGGGTGTGTTTGATCCATGGGCACGTAACTGCCATTAGCTACTTGACCTGCACACACAGCAGAGGTGGTAGTGGCAACCGTTGTCAATATTATATTCCACTTGCGGATATGGCCTGAGACTGTTAATTGAGCCCTAGTTCATGTAGGGAGAATACCAGCTGTCGTGTGACAGCAGGCCAGTTTTACGTTGTACCCTAACCTCCTGGACTGGCTTTACCTTTCCAACATCCTTGGCATGGCAGCATACCCCCAGGCAAAGGTTGTTGGTGTAGGGTAGTACTGTGCCCCAGGTTTTCTCTGAACAGCCCTTGCCCCAGTGCCATGCCCCTTTACCCATTCCACTCCCTGAATATCATGACTTACATGCATTGTATAGTAGGTATGTCCACCCCCCCTGCTTACAGTTAACATTTGTGCATTTTAATTCCCCATGCCACTTACCCTTCATCTCTGTTGTCTCCTGGTAGTCTGCGCTGTCCTGTCCTTGAATCCCTGTGACGATCTCAGGGATGACAGCTGCCACCATCTCCTCCATGTGGTCCAGGGCCTCCTGCGGTGCAGGACTCCCACTTCCAGTCTGCAGTGCTGCCTTCCTGTTCCTGGCCATCTTTTCCTTTGTCCTGTGCTTGCAGTCATGCCAGCGTTTCTTGCACTTGATGACTGCCACACTGTTTATCTTGTCAACAATTTGTTGTCATATTGCCTCTCACCTACTAATTGGCAATTTAGAGGTGACAAAAAGTTGGTGCTGGTGTTCCGTTACCTCTTTCAACAGTATTTCCTGCTCCTCTGCACTGAACCAACACTTTCTTTTCTTATTCTCCCTCTCCTGGGTCTTGTGTGGGTCATCCTGGCTGGTTCCTGGTCTGTTGTCATCTTCCTGGGGTCTGTCCAAGCATCTGGGATCCATTTTGGCTCCCCTTTGCACATTTTGCAGTGCTTTTTAATGCTATTGCGTCAAAACAAGGAGCGTATCCGGTTTGCAACGTCGTAAACCAACTCACAGTCATTTTCGCCGCATTAACGTTGTTTTTCTTTATGACGTGACACATCGGATTGAGTAAAAAAAAAAGATTCACACCAGTGGTTTGCTCCGCCATGCGTCAAAGTATAAATATGCCCGAGTGGCGCAGCGAAATGGCGTTAGCCGGCGGTACATTTTTTTACGCAACTCTGCGTTGACGCAGTTTTGCGTCAAAACATATAAATATGGGCCCTAATTTCCCTATAAGTCCCTTGTACAGTGGTATCCCTATACCCAGGGCCTGTATATTAAATGCTACTAGTGGTCCTGCAGCGCTGTTTGAGCGACCCACAGAAGTAGCCTTTCAAACCTGTCTCAGGCCTGCTAGCACAGGGCCTGGTTGCACAGTTTACTGCCACTGGGACCGAGCATCTAAATGTACATGCCAGGCCCAGAAATCTCCTTTTGCTAAGGTAGGCCCTAGCTAGCCATATTGTCAAGGTGCTATGTATGCAGAAGGCAGGACATGTGCCTGGTTGTGTGGCTTGTCCTGGTAGTGACAAACAGCCTATTTGGCTTCTCACTGCTGTGAGTGCTGCCTTCTCATAGGATTGCATTGGAAATACCCTTCCTTATGACTAGGGGCTATTGTCTGATTTATGAGGGGTACATAGGCATGTTTAGTATGGATGTCATGGTAGTGAGAAATGCTGCTTACTGGTGAGGTCGATTTTTTATTATCATTATAGAAATAACACTTCTCGAAAGTGAGCATTTCTCTGTGCTTATGACTCTGGTGTTTTGCAGCTTGACTCCAATCCACGTCTGGGCAGAGTGACAGTTGGGCTTTGTGCATACTTTTTAGACGCCTGTAAACAGGGAGGGATGCACTGAGGTGCATCTACATTTTGAATGGTCTTCTTGGGCTGAGAGAAGGGGAGGCGGGGCACACCTGGATTTGTAAAAGCTGTGCCCTGGCCTCACACATAGGGCTCGTTTACCCCCAACTGATGTCTTGAGCCTGTGCTGGAGGAGAGAGGGGACACTCCTAGCACCAGTTGCAAATGGTTGGAACCTTTTTTCCCCCTCTTCGTTACTGCTTGGCAAAACTGAGCATAAGTACAGGGGATGTTCCTTATGAAAAAAGAGACACAGAGACACTTTTAACATACTTGGTACAGGACACAGAAGCTGCTTGAAGGACTCACCAGGAACTGCCTTGGACTGCTGCTGCTGTGCTCACCTGTGACCTGCTGGGTCACTAGGAGGAACTGCCACTGACTGCATCCCCCTTGTATTGGCCTGGTGCTGTGCTCTACTGCCCTGTGCTCCAGCTTCTGTCTCCTGGGGGCTTTGGCCCCCGTTTCCCTGCCGTGTTATTGCCCAAAGCACAAGGACAGTGCTCTACCTGAAGGCTCCTGTGCTGGAGCGTAGCACTTGAGGTATAAAAAGCTTCTCAAGGGAACCCTGGAAGTGCAGGAGGAGTACTTTATTGCAATTTTTGAAAGTGCATACTGAGCTCTTTTACTTTATTTTGAAAAGGGCATTAAGAGTGTTTGTGTGTGGCCACTGGAGGAAGGTAAACCTCCTCGACACAGGTGGGTCGAGGAAAACTGGCACACATGAAGTATGCCTCTTATTGGTGCCCCCGGAAGACTGGAACGCACAGGACTGTGTCCCCTGGGGACTAGAAGGCACAGGACCGTACCTCTGGGACACAAGCCGACCTCCATTCTAGGAGCCTGTGGTGATTGCAGTTGTGCCGCAGAGAGGAGAAAGCGCAGAACCATGCTGTAGCCTCAGTAGTCCCTCGGAAGGCTCCCCCAGCCTCAGGGGGTCAAAATCAGAGCCAGGAGGCTCATCCTGTCAGAACCCCTCCCTTTTCTATTTCTTTGGGCCCGCAACAGGCCGAGAAGTGGTCTTCCCATCGGCACGGAGGCTGTGCCTGAAGCTCCCCCGTTTGGAAGGGAGCACCAGAGAAGCAGGATACAGGGATGAGTGTGAGTCCCTCTCCCCTGGTCACTGAGCTAGGAGCATGAATGCTCCCACAGTGCTTTTGTCTCCCACAAGAGTCAGACGAGGCCCCTGCTGTTTGACCTCTTGGATAATCAGGCCAGTGTGGTGACCCTCAAAGGAGGTCCCTGGCCTGTCCAAAGTTCCCCAGCCATGGCAGGCCACTTCCTGTGTGCCTCACCTGAATTTAGGGTTACTGGCCCACGTATGATGGAAGCGTAGGTGCCGGTAGGATCCTGTTTTCTCTCATGTGTTCTATGATGTGTTTGGGACCCCCATGCTGAGGTATTACTCATGCCATGTGCATTTTTTAAGGATGTTGCCTCTTCGATACATATGTGATAACGTCCTGACCATGGTTTACTAGGATGTTTGCATTTATGATGAGGCATTCTTATGACTTGCCACGTATTGCTAATAATCCTTTTATGGGCATTTATGCTAATATGTTTTTATGACTTGCCATACATTTCCTGATGTTCCTGGTATGAGTATTTATGATGATTTTATGGCAAGTGCATTTTCTCAGCAATGTTTTCCTGACTCCTGCTTATGTTGCAGAAAAAACAGTAACCTATGTGTTTTGTGTGACTACTGCTGGCTTTCGCTGAGTAATTGTATTGTATAATGTTCTGACAACTGCTTGGCTAGCATGGTATTACTGACATGTTGTGTTTGGTTTAATGCTGTTGAGTATAAAAGTTTGTTTTTATATAACTTGGTGTTGTGTTTCCTTTGTGGTGGGGATAGTGCATCACTTGTGTTGTGTGTGTTGTGCAAATGCTTTATACATTGCCTCTGGGATAGGCCTGGCTGCTCGTGCCAAGCTACCAAGGGGGTGAGCAGGAGTTATCTTGGGGGTGTAACTCCCTCACCCTGACTAGAGTGGGTGGGTTCTGCCTGGCTTAGGCGAATACCCTAGCCAACCAGAAACCCCATTTCTAACACATATTTTTTAAGTTTTGCAAATTTCCCGTGCAATTGTACCCACCAGTTTCAAACAACATGTGTATGTATGCAATATTTAATCATATTTGTACATCTGAGAATCCTGTTTCTTTTTTTCAAGAAATAATCACATTTTCACTAACAGCAGCACCATCATTTTTTTGGAAAATGAACAAAAAACTATCCAAAAAATGTAGGCAATAAAAAGGTAAGTCCCACTTTGTTGTTTTGGGGATAGTGACATTATGTCACACTTTTGATCACTGAGAGCTGTGGTTATGTGAAAAGGTAGAAAACATAACCTATCTGTAAGTTTACTACAGCTTAACCAGCAAAATTATTCTATTTGTAATTTGAGCAATGTACAAATGACACCAAAGTTTAGTAAATGTTGCCCTTAATGTTTAAGTATATCAAGTACATGGTTGGATATAGGAATATATGACAGTAAACATATCCTTGCACATAATGGACCTGATTCACAAAGGTAAACTTACACGGTTGGGTAAGTTTACTTTTTCATATTTACAAATTGTGAGTTTAATTTTACTAATAGTAATTTTACATGCACATAGAAAGATAGGCTTGCTCTATTTCTTATGTGCAGAGTCTCTGCAGTGGTACAAATACTATAAGGGAAATTAAAATTGCAGTTAGTGAATGCCAAAAACGTAACCTTCATCAAAAGCATAAGTTTACCTTTGTGAATTAAGCCTGAAGTTCGTAAAAGTATGGCTGCACATGTCAACCTGTATACACAGATAGATGCCCTTTCAATTTGTCCATTAGAACTTTTCTTAAAACATGAATGCCTTGATGTTCACATTGTGTATTTAAATGAAAATATATATCTTGACACATATGTAGGGAGATATATGTTTAAAACAAACACAAAGGAGCAGGTAGAAGACTTACCTGTCACTTCTGCCCATCTGCTTTCTATTGCCTGTTCAGGTGTTAGTGCACATTTAGGAGCAGAAGTAAACATAATGTAAGATGGAGATTGGGAGGGCAACACAGGATCTTGTATTGTATAGCCATTTGAGTGATGCCTTTAGGCATGTTATTTAGGAACTAGGCCTCCTGCTTGTTCCCTTTAACCCAGTTACATTTTATTCTGCTTCATTTTTATCATTTTAGAATAGGCCCCATTTGTGGTGTTGTTTTTTTTTTCTTTATCTAGTTGTTCTTTTGCCTAGGAAAGCATTGTGTTTCTTAGCAATTCTTTTCACTTTGTACTTTCCTCTAGGCTGCAGGGTTGTCGGCAAAGTGGTACACTGCGTTTCCAACAATCACAGAAACATACACATCCTTACGTGGGGACATTTTCTCAGAACATCATCTGTTTTATTATAAAATCACTTCTCTGTCCCATGCATGTTAGAGGGTTATTGCAGCCAGACGACCACCACTGCATGTTGACTGACTTTGCTACAGCTGCTTGCTGACACTACCGGGTCTCTGGCCTACATAGGGATGGTGTCTCTCTAGATAACGGGCTTCCTTGATCAAGTAGGGGGATGATGTCTTCCCAGGGGGGAATCCTGAAGGGTGGATTAGGGCTTATCATGCTGTGCTCTAAAATAGCTTAGGTAGGAACCACATATATTACGCATAGTGACAGTATGGTAGGACTCTTCCTGTGTTTTACTTTTCTTGTCACTATTTTGCTTCTATTATGATTCATCATTCTACTTATTGCAATTGATGTCATTTTAACTAAGATGCAGCTGCTTCAATAAATCTTATCTTTGCCTGTGTGAGAATAATGTAGCTGAGAGAAAAGGATGAGTTCTGACATACCATGGATTCCTGAGAAGCCATATGGACATGTGCCCGGTTGCCACAAATCTTCACTGCTCTTGGGCAGAGATGATGCGCTGCTAGTTGGCCAGGAACAGATTAGGCCGAGAGTTGTCACATGGTGTGGAATTGGACTCAGTTCCCCACAATTCAGGTGGTGCTGCCACCCAAATCCAGCAGCCTCATTAGGATAATGAGAGCCCACGCAACACTTGAGTAAGAAAAAGAATTGAAGGCTATTTATTAGTTCCATTGCATGACAATCTAAGTTACAGTTGAGCAAATCACCAATGTTACTAATATGTTTTGAATTGTTACTTTACAAGTAACACTAAAATAAAAATGAAGAAGTATTTTTGTACTAACAAACAAAATAATAATACACTAGTATTTGTTGTATGGTTTTTTGACACAGTCCCTGTGTGTTTCTTTGGCAAAATGCAAAATTCCCCAGGCAATTGTAACACTGAATATGAGAGAAAGAAAGAATGCATGCAGGTTATTATAAACAGATTACTACCTGAAGTGTAGGGGAAATCTTCCTGCACAAAAACAATACTATGAGGTGTTTCCTTCTTTCTATGTGTGCTGCAGATAGCAGAATGCAGCCCACATAGAAAGAGGAAACAACAAGGAGAAATAAACATGTTGCTCCTTGTTACGTCTCTGTTGGGATTATGTAGCATTGTTGAATTCACAGGTTTACTAGTCATAGTAAATCTGGAAAAGTGCTAATACACATGGGTGGATACGTGGAACAGGCACGCTCCACCCATGGTATGCCTTTCCAGGTCATAGTAACACATGGCAGCAACTTGCACTGCCTTGTTTTACTCTATATTTACAAAGCCACGCAGAGCCACAAAAGGTGGCTTGACATGGCTTAGTAAATCTCACTGACGCCCTTGTGTTGCCTTGAGTGATACATTGGCAATGCAAGGGTTTTTTAAATCTGGGACTCCGTTATTAACAAAGTTGTGAAGCCTAAGCAAGAATTGGTTGATACAATCTGTAATGTGCATATCCCACATAAGACGGAAAAGGTGGACTCATTGCTGGGACTGGTTGCATTTTATAACTGTGGGAGTTGGTGCATGTCCTGCAGTGATGCAGACATGTTAGACAGTGTCGCCCCTATGTCACACATTTCCTGCCTCACATCTAACTGATGCTGGAAAGAATCTTCTTTTCACTCTTCAACATGTATATCTGCGAGCCCTTTCTGCATGGGATGGCGTTGGATGCGACCAGCAGGTCCACCGCCAGGTGGGGTGGTTGCAAGTGGGAAACTGGTGAGTAGATTTGTGCCTAGGAACTACCTGCTCATCAGCAGGGCTGGCCTGTCCCTCAGATTTTGGAGAGAAGGCCTGGGAGACACTGTCAGAAGAGAGGTGTGTATGGGGAACGAACACGTCTGACCTGGATGTGAGGGCTGTCAAGATGTGAGCTTTGCGTTGGGGTTGCAGTAGCTGCAACGTAACATACAGGTCTAATATTGATTGCAAAGGGTGATGGTGATGATTCCACATGTACATGTCAGAGCTATGGATCAAGTTGCAGGCTGTGGCCCCAGATTCACCAAGCATCACAGTTACAGGCAAACATGTATTTGGAGGTTACTGAGAGCTATAGGACAGAAACAACTAGGGTGTCCTGCACTGGCTACCTGTGGACACACCTGCATCTTAATTAGCATCATGCACTCTACATATGATGTGGGATCTGCCAATTTGGAATCTTCCAGAACATGCGAAGCTGGTTCATCTTTGCACATCATATTGTGTCAGCACATTGACATGTACATGTTTGATATACACATTTGACATATTTATATACCAAGGTATAAGTAACATTTATTCAACTCCCCTGCCCAACAGGACAACATTGCTAATTTTAGACTGTGAGGTCAGCCATTTCTGGTGTGCACTTTTCTTTTGGTCTGTGTTTCCAATGTACATGTACAACTTCATGGTCTATTTCACATGACACAGAATACGGCCATGTACAGCACACATCCTGTAGTCCTCTATTCAGAGGTTCACTCATTTGTAATCATCTTGGCAAAGTGAAGTGAACATTATGATAGGATCCCACATTGTGGTCAAGTGGAAAAGCTGAGATGATCCCCACCTTTACTGTTTTCACGTTGTTCAGTTCTACCACTAGCTGTCTAGGCTTCCCCTTCTCTACACTCGACTTGCCAGCCACTACCACGCTCCCAAAATGCAAGCCTGCTGGTATCGCTACACCCCTCCCCAAAATCATTAGTTTGGCTTGTTTCCTGGCATTTTGTCAGAAAGTATCCATGTCATGAACTTAGAAACAGGTTGTGACTCCACCTCTTCATGATGGACTTGGGGCAAATTTATGAGCCCCTCAAAGCATTGGAGGATCATTCTTTGTGCAACTCCAGCTGCACACATCAGTAAATCATGCTTATGAGGGCCCTGCAAGCCACTTTGAGTATAGATTGAAATGGCCTCCTTGAGTGTGTCAAGCCTGAAGAAATCACTGTGTTGCCTCACTCTCCACTTGAATGACATTCCATGAACAATGGGAACACTTGTGACAGTTCCCTAAAGTGACAAAGCCATGTATGCCTGGGAAGGCAGAAATACCTTACAACTTGTGAGGTGAGGCATACTGACTTGTAACATATAGACTTGCAGCACTGACACATAAAATCAACCTACATGAGAGCCCATATGAACCCTTAGGTAGGTACTGTACACATACATTTTGGGTTGCCCTATCATTGGCCAACATGTCATGGTGGTGTGTGGTATACTGTTATTAGCCATATATGAGCATATGGGGATGGGTGACAACAGTGACATTAAACAAACACCACATGCTGCTGACATTTGCACCACAGTTTAGGAGCATGAGTATTTTGTGAAGGTATTTTCATGTATCATTACTGGTGTCTGACATCTGCCCAGTGTGTGGTGCCTGACCAGATGTCACACCATACATGTTACAGAGGTCACTTCAGGCTGTTCCTTTATGGATGATGTCACAGGGCCTACAATGATATGTGTGTGTTCGGTTAACATACTAGTTTACACTTGATACACAACATTACCTAGTTTATGTCACAGGTTTTGCCATAGTTTATTTATTGCATATACTATAACTATGAGTTGACTGGTAGCAGTGTAGGAGATAATGCCCTCCCCTAGCCACATTTACGTGCCTGTTTGTGCTGATGGTATGGGTTGTTGTGCTCCATGACGTTGCCACCCTGATGGTGCAGGGACCTGTGTTCCAGTGTGTGACTGCTCTCTGGCTGTAATCGGCAACAGAAGGGAAAGGTCATCAGACATGACCAAAATATTTGATTATTTGCAACCTGTTAAATAACTACACATTTGCATCTACATGTCAACAGCAGTGGTGAATGAATGAGGGACATTAGTTATTGCCATTTTCCAGTGTTAAGTGAATGAGGTAGAAGTGATGGGACACTGTGTGAGACAGAGGTATTTTTATTTTACAATTGCCATCACAAAGGATTCTGGGACTAGTTGAGACACATGAGGGCCTGAGTAAAAATGCAGATTGCAGTACTTACTTGGGACAACATTCATGGTCACATTTTTTGAGTATCTCAAACATCTGTTATTTGGTGTCATTCTTAGTATAATTGCATATTACCTGGCACCAGATTAAAGTCATCAGTCATGGGCAACCTATGGAGCTGGTGGGGGGGTCTATGGAGGAGAGGAAATTCCTCTCAAGTGGGGTGAGTCAGGAGCGAACTCCAGTCTGTACACCTGGGAGAGCTGAGGCCACTCTTACCTGGTGTACTTCTCTTTCACCCTCCTCTTCTCATCCAGCCACTTCTTCTTAATGTTTTATATGGTCCAGATGTGCTCCCCCAATGCTATGACTTCCATGGCCAACTGCTATCATAAGGCTACCTTCTGTGAGGAACTGCTGCTGCAGGGTTGGAGACCATGTAGTCCCTTGTACTTCCTCAAAAAAAGTGTCAGGATCATGGGGGTCTCCTCCTCTGTATAGTTTATTTTCCTCCTAGTGGGCGGCATGGCTTCAGGATATGTAGTGTAGACAGGCACAATGTGGTTCTGGAGAAATCATAGCCTTTTCTGTGTGCTGCTTTTAGCTGGTTTTCAGATCTGGGTTGCAGGTGGGATTGGAAATGTGCCGATGCATGCATTTACACTGATTCTGACTGAGGGTCAGATGATCCAGCTCGAGTGCGGATGATCTGCCCCGAGCGCGAATGATCGGGCCCGAGTGCGGATTATCTGCCTCGAGTGCGGATGAACCACCCTGAGTGCGAATGTGAAGATACTACTCGTAACTTACCTTTATGAATACCTGAAAGTCGTAAACTTATACTTTTGGTCTAAAGGTAGACCAAAAGTGTAAGTTTACCTTTGTGAATCAGGCCCATAGTGTTCAACACAGATCTTCACAAAGAGCTCAGTTCCACAGGACACCAAAGCCCCAAAAGGTCAGTGGGCAACTGCATTAGACAGCCTCTACCATATGTGCACCTTCTGATGGAAAGACTACTGTCCCCACACACTCAAACTGCACACAGCCCCGGCCCTGTGTATAATGTTTAACAGAAAGACCACTACCTGCAGACTTGCAAACCTTGCAAAATAGTAAAGCGACTACTATGCACAACCTTTCTCATATGGACAACTCTTCAGGGAGAGGCCACACCCTTTACACTTGCAAGTCCCTTTAGGAATCTAAGCATGTTATAAACATTTGCACTTATTAACTGTTCATTTAGGAATAGAAAATTTGCTCAAAGTATAGCTCATTATTTATCTTTCAGTCTCAGAAGTGTATAACAAAAATTGTTACACGCATTGGATGACCAAGAAAGTATAAAATTATTACAACATCAACATCAGGAAATGGTGTAAAACTTTTTACAACTTTGGCCCTCATTACAACCTTGGAGGGCGGCGGAGGCCGCCCGCCAAGGTTGGACTGCAGGTTGGACTATGTGGCCACAATCCCACCGGCCACAAACAGAGTTTCCGCCCGTCGGCCCAGCAGGGATGTCGGCCGTAACATCGGAGCCAGCTCCTAATGGAGCTGGCAGTGTTGCGCTGTGCGACGGGTGAAGATGCACCTGTTGCGCTTTCACTGTCTGCTGTGCAGACAGTGAAAATCAGGGTGGTGATGTGCCTGGGGGCTCCTGCACTGCCCATGCCAAGTATATGGGCAGTGCAGGGGTCCCCAGGGGCCCCGCGACTCCCCTTCCCACCAGCCTTTCCATAGTGGTCTCTACCGCCATGGACAGGCTGGCGGGAAGAGGAGCCATAATACCCAGGGAAGCGCTGCAAGCAGCGCTGCCCTGGCGGATTATAACCCCCAGGACAACGATGGCAGGAATACCGCTGGAAAACCGCAGCCGCGGTCACAATACGGCAAATTGTACCGCCATTCTGTTGGCGGTACAATCGCCAAAACAACCCTGGCGGTCTATGACCGCCAAGGTTGTAATGAGGCCTTTTGTTTTGTGGACTTTCAATATTTGTACAATTATAATTAGGTTAAATAAAATTTTATGTAAAAAGTATGTAATTTAAAATATTGTACATGTTCCCCTCTAGGTTAGTATTTTTCACTGCTTCCTTTGATTTCTAATTGAGGATGTTGCAGTGCCAGAGGTTGGTCATATGTGATGCTGTACTTACTACAAGGCTGTGCTGGAGGATATTTTAGGCTAGTGTTGCCAGTAGTACCAAAGATGTACATGTAGCTATGTATTTTTAGGATGGGAAGTTAGTTACTCAATCTTGGAATTTTTTGCTGCGTGTCTCTCCTAACTATCCATTTCATTGCCGTAAACCCCACCCATTTTGTAAAAGTAATTTCCCATTTCCCTGCAACTCTCTCTTGTCCCTCGCCCACATTTACTACTAAAACCTGCAGAGACCTCCATCACTGGGTTGAGATCTCATTTCGGAAAAGATAGGAGGGGTAGAAGCAGAGAGTTCCAGTTTAAAACTATAGTTTTGAGGAAAAAAAGCAGTACTACCATGTGTCCCCAAACGGCTTTTGTGAAAAGAGCTCCGTTTATTTACGCTTCTCTTGCCTTGATACATTATTCATAATGACAATTAATTGAAAAACACCTCTCATGCAATCTTAGTAATTGTCCGATTAAATGCCAGGGTCTAATGACATGAGTAATTGGGATTGGGGATGTCATTGGTCTGAACACATCAATCTTGACCATTAGCTACCAAAAACATGTTCCAGTAACCTGTAACCTGTAGATGTCAGCATTTTAGAAGTTCTGCAGTTTCGATGTGCCAGTTTTGTTTTGTGCCCCCCCACAGCAAAGTCAAGTATGACTATGACAACAGGCTACTTCTTTGTATGTGTAAACATCAGCATCTGAAGCTGTATATGGACGACTGTGATAGTTTACACCAATGTAACCCAAATGAGTAGATAAACATGGCTGAATATTTTTAACCCTGTCCCCTGGTGTATTTCGTTTTCAGATCTTGTTACAAACAGCTTTAGCTGTTTCTAAAGATCCCTTGCTTATAAAACAACAATTCACACAGACACATGTTAACCTACATTATACATAAACGAGTTTTGTGTCAACGCCCTAGACCAATTGGCTTCTTTGAGAAAGACCCGTTCAGTCATTGGCTCATTGGATTGCCTGTTGTTTTCTGCGAACAGCCCAAAACATTTCGGGGATGTTTACTTTGTTCTGTACTTCCAATCAGAAAATTACTGACGGAGTCCCTGCCACCAAATTTATAAATGATCGTTAAGCCGGGGGTCATTTCTAAACCATTGGCAGGAACCTCCGTCACGCCGGCTCTGTCAATGCTTTTTTTAAGTTTGATGCACGGCTCTATCAATACCACAGTCATTTGTGAAGCTTTTTTAAATTTTCAAAAGAATGTCACAAAGCGGGCTTTTCCTTTTTGAATAAACAATGCCCTCTTGCTAAGGGAGTTATATCTCATGGCTAAGGGTGCATTAGTCTGTTTTCCCTGCCTTTACTGCCAGGGATTTCCTAGAAAGGACGTTGATGGACAGTGAAAATCTAATACTATTTCTGCCCTTCTAATTAGATTGGGGAGTCGGTGCAATGTAGCCATGGCGTAGTTTCTGCCATGGTTACACCGAAAGTCTGGCACTTTTAAATCAAGCGGCGGACTATTATGTTGGTGGTTTGGTTAACCTGTTGCTGTTGCGACAAAGCATCCTTACTACCGACACATAAATCGGACTCATAGATCCCTAGAAGTTCATTGGACATGGATTCCCCGCTTATTCCCATACTCGCAGCATGTTATCCCCGTTTACATTGAGATGCGCTGCCTCTAAATCTGTCTCAAAGCCGTTTTGCTTTGCGTCTTTGAAGTGTTGTGCTTAAAATAATCACCTGCTAAACTGTGTGCCTGAAAAGTACTTCTGCTCAGCTATTCAGTGCTAATAGGGATTATATCACATTGGTGGCTTCAGGATTCATTGAGCATTTTCAATAACACAGAAAATAACAGAGCAAAGAGGTGAGAGATTAGATTAAGGGAAGAAGCATCTGGTACAGTACTGTTTGCCTTGCAGTATACAATCTGTGGTAATAGCATACCTGTGGACCTATTATAGATAGAAATGAAAAGTGCACCCTACTAAAGATGATAGACTGCCCCCAGGGCAGCTGCAAACTTGTGGCTGCCCTGCGGGCAGCACATTTGAGAAAAGCTGATTATACCAACCATTCCAGCTTTCAAACTAAAGACAGCACCTTGCCTGCACTTTCAAGGAGATGGAGATCTCCCTGAAGGCAGGTGAAGTGAGCCTATATGTCTGCCTAAATGGTGATGCTAAGGGGGGTTCATGGTACTCCACCTCCCCCCTTGCAGGGTGCAGGGGTTGCTCTCTCGAGGGGGGCAGATTGACTCTCATCCATCTAATTGGGGCTCGTAATCAGTCTGCCTCCTGACACCCTCTTTCTGCCTGCGCCCATGTCACTAATATGGCTTGAGCGCAGAAGCAAAGTATGTGCCTCATTTGTTTGGAGCCAGGCTTCCATGAAAATGATGAAATGACCCTTTAGGATAGTGCTGCGCTAAATGTGCACTAGTGTTATATGACTTACAGATGGGGCCGCACAAGCACCTGCAGTCTCTTCTGAGTGCATACATGCATATAGTGTGGGTAGACATACTGTAATATTTCAGCCAGTGTACAAACTATTTCGAGGCTAGTCCCAAATAAGGTAAATAGCCCCCACCCCATTCCCTTGGCCCAAGAACTCATCGTTTAGACAGCAAAACTCAACACTGGTGGTTAAATTAAATGGACGTGTTACAGGTAAAAATTATTTCAATACCATATTTTAACAGCCTCCCTATGAGTTAATGAGATTATCATGAAACAAATGGATTATTTTAGACTGATTTTTTCGTTCAAAGCTCGGGTATTGTTTTATGTGCTACAGAGGTGCGCTCATTAACATAAAGAGAGCGGAGCCAGCATTTTGTCAAAAACAGAGACCACTAAGAACCATCATAAGTGAGCTCTTCATTCTAGTCATTTAATACAGGTGCTTATATGATAACAAGTTAATTTCCTCAGCCTGGCGTAGAAGGCTAAACCTCAAGAAAAGAGCGGACAAATCCGTAAATGTGGAATCTAATGCCACGGGTTATTTTTGCTGACTTGCAACCACTGACTCCACTAGCCCCATTTACTATGAACTGGGGAGTTTAATAGGCCCTGCTCAAGCACAGTGGAAAGAAAGCTTCAAGCACTGTTAGCTTGACTGCTTATTGTCAATAAATAGATGCAGAGGTGGGTAAGCCAGAAAATGAATAGGAAGTGCTGAACCACGGCCAAGTCTGGGGTCAGGATCGTCTCCTAGAGTCTGAGCCAACCCAGCAACATATTTGGCATTTAACAAACCCCCATCTAAACACAGAATGAAGATGTTTTAAATTTTTAAAAAGTATATCTCTTTGTAATGTGGCAGTGCTTTGCTTTAGCACATACGTTCATATCACTGCATTGTGTGTCATTTGTTAGACATGGTAGTTTTTAAAATTAACTTATGAACTTTCTGTACCTCCGTACTCTGCCCTGACAACTATGCCATTAGTGAACGGAAGTTAGGTGTCACCTGCCCCTAGATGTAGCCGAATGGCTCATACAACTGGGGCAACTTAATAGCCTTTCAAACCACATACAAGAGAGGATTTTGTAAACTGCACATCCCGAAATGTCAAGGTGCTGTCAAATGAGATGGTGAAAGATACAGAGGAACAGTAAAATAAGTTAATTGCTGAGGATCGCACAATTTGATCAAGTGAGGTGAGGAACTCAAATTGGCTATATAGATCCTCACTGTCTCTCCATCTGTATGAAAACATGTTATGCTGCAGTATAGTGTCTTGGGACTGTGAGCACTTAGACCCTGTGGTTAGTGGGCGGACCCAAGAAATAGGATTATGCAATCAATCTGGGAGGTATTAAGGTGTGGTCCTAAATGATTATGGGATATTGAGAAGCTTAGTTGAATGTTGTACGCTGAGGAATAAAGAAATTAGATACAAGCTCCCTGTGTGGCTTGTTCTTGTGCATGCTCCTGGGTGGGGGAGGACACAACGAGTAGGGACGCATGCCCCAAAGCAACAAAACTGCTCTCCCAGACAGTTTGCACAGAAATAGCAAACTGCTCATCATGCCATGTGTGTCCCAAGCCAGTGCAACGAGGTCTGCACTTAGCGAATGTGGAGTGCAATCTCCACTCCAGCCCTAGAGAGACCGCACTGAGAAGTTGAAAGTCCACCAAGACTTGCTGGCCTGGCTAAGTGAAAAAGAAGGTGCTGCACCACAACACCAAGGCATCAATCATACAAAGAAAATGCTAGAAGGCAGCGACAACTAGGTTCCAGAAATGAAACATATACTCACCAGTGAGGCAAACCATCACATCTGCAACATCAGACACAATGGCTTAAACCTGCTGAAGAGGCCGATTTGTACAAAGTAGCAAGCTGCACCCACTACATTTCGAATCTCGCCTCGGACAAGGTGGTTCAAAGACATGATCCATGATGATCAAAGTCAGTAATTGGGCCAAAAGTAGTAAAAGCTACCAAAATGGCACAAAGGAATGACTCAAATGAAACAAAAAGATGAAACCAAAGCTCAAAATATGCAAGAAACAGAAAACATGCTCAATGTTAAAATGAAGAATGTGCCCCAAAACCCTTCAGCAAGTACGATGACCTAAGCTCAGACATAAAGCCTGTACTTCCAGAAGGCACACAAGTAGGTGCACAGCAAGTGCTGCCTAAACAGCACATATGCTCAATGTCAAGAGAAAGAGGTGTGAAGTACACTGCAGCTACATTTCTACAACCTCCAACGCCATTCAGTACCTCCAAAAACAGAACATAGGCACCAGACCTACCACATGGATTGAGACCTTCAAATACTTAATAGAATCCCTAGTAGAAGTAAATGAGAGAAAATAATAAAATACTTAAAGAATCTCACTGGTGATGGAGTAAAATAAGTGATAAAGAAGATCTTGCAAATTGAGACAATGTCATACCGACAAATCAAAGAAGCTTCAAGAGCTTGATGTGCTCGTCAAACATTATACATTTAGTGAACTTAATGATGAAGAGCCATGCGCCTCAGAGTCATTTATGGTTGTTTGTCGGACTCATTCCCGAAGACGCATGTTGCAAGGGACACTCAGCTTAGAGAAAGCACTGCCAGAGCTGAGGCAAGAGCAGATCGAAAAGCCGCCAACATGTTAGCAGGATCAGCAAAAGGTGAATCGGCTTTGGTCATAAAGAGTAGACAAAAGCACTGAGCAGATGCCCGCAAACTGACATCTCCAAAGAAAGAAAGACTATGATTCTGATGTGTATTTTCATTTCCACATGAGGATAAATGTCTAGCCATTGGACAAACATGCAAGGGGTGAGGAAAGGAGAATCATTTCATAAAGATTTATAAAAGTGAAGGAGAAACTAAGTGCACTAAGGTGAGATGAGAAAATGCATGTCATAAAGTTCCAGAACCATTCTCGCTATGTCCACAAAGACAAAAAGCAATCTCAACTGCAACAAGTGTAAACCAAAAACAGTTGACCATCATCAAGGTCACCCTGCACAAGATTCTTGCCATCACCACCGAGCAGTAGTGAAGAGAATGAATGTGCAATAATCATTAATGAAAAGAAGCTACAAGCACATATGGGCTTTCCCACTTGCAAAGAAGACAAACGAATACAAAACACAAGCGTGTTAACAAAGCAAAAGAGCTCATATGGACATTACCCCAAGATCAGACTCAAGGTCAACAGTTGTCCCATAACCTTTGTAATTGATAGTGGTGCCTCGATCAACATCATGCCAATCAAACAATTTTACAGTTTGACAACTGTAACACGTCTAAAAACATCAATCACAAAGGTGTATACAAACCGTTAGGAAATCAAGAACCATTCACAGTGACCTTGCAGCACAAGAAGACATCTGTGCAGTCACCAATCCATATTCTTCAATGTACTCCAACTAGTGTGTGCTTACTAGGCTTTGCATCTGCTTCTGACATGGGACTGATAGCTATTAATTACAACCTAAATGACAATACTTTCAAGAGTATAAAACATGTGATTGCAAGTGAGATTGAGATGGCTTACTTTGATCCTAAACTGCACACTGCACGCTGAGATCACTGTTGGTGTGAGCCATTGGGGCTGGGAGTGATCCTTGCTCAGCATAGTGGGCATCGTAATGCTCGGAAATCCAACGTGACATTTGCCAGTCACAACTTGTTCGACACAGACTGTGCCCACTCCCAGCCATAAAAATAAAGTCTAGCTGCAGTATGGAGCTGTAAACATTTTCATGTGTTTCTGTTCCGGAAAGCATTTCACAATTGTTACGGACCACCAGACACTACTCACCATTTTCACCAATCCAAAGGCCAAGATGCATCCTCGCATTGAAAGGTGGGGGTTGCACCTACAACAGTATGACATGATTGTGCAAGAACAAGGCAAAAATCAAAATCCTGCAGATTATTTCTCACAAGTACCCCTGCAGCAGCACAGCTCAAGGTCAAAAACTGCTTGTGGCCCGATCCATTGTGCAGATTATCATCTCCACAAATGCTTATAAGGACATGCTGGCCCTTAAAACTATTACCTCAGCACAATCATGGCGTATGCAACCTCTAAGTGACGATGTTGAAATTCAAAAATACCAAAACGTTCAAGATTGACTGTCACTGAAGAAGGCATTGTGCTAAGAGGATCCTGGATCATCATACCTGCAATTCTGAGACAGCAAGTCATTGAACTTGCTCATGAAGGGCATCTTGGCACTGTAGCCACCCACTGGACCTTGAGAGATTGAGTATGGTTCCCTCAATGGGATAAGAAAGTTAAAAAGGAGGTAAAGGAGTGTCACTTACATAATTGCCTGTCTGCAACCGTGACCCAGCATCCACTAACCATTTTCGATCTTCGGCCCATATTTATACTTTTTGACACAAACCAGCGGAAGCGCTGGTTTGCGTAATTTTTTTTACCGCCGGCTAACGCCATTCCTACGCTCCATGCGGGTGCCTTATTTAAGGAATTACGTTAGGTGGCGCTGCGATCATGCCTTAAACCGGACTTGCATCATTTTTTGACGCATAACCCCCATTGGAATGACTCTTGTCTTAGCAAAGACAGGAGTCATGGTCCCTTGCCCAATGGCCATGCCCATGGGACTTCTGTCCCCTGGGCATGGTCACTGGGCACAGTGGCATGTAGGGAGGCCCAAATTAGGCCCCCCTATTCCACTTTTTAAAAAAATAAAAGAAAATACTTACCTCAACTTAACTGTACTTAACTGGGATGGGTCTCCCCATCCATGGGTGTCCTCCAGGGGTGGGTGAGGGTGGCAGGGGGTGTCCCTGGGGGCAGGGAAGGGCACCTCTGGACGTCTTCCATGGTCAGAGACCATGGAAGTGAGCCCACAGGTCCCTTAACGCCTGCCCTCACCCAGGCTTTAAAAAACGGCACACATCAGGCTGTGCGCTGTTTTTTAAGGCCCGCCCCCTCTTGTGAGTCAAAATGGCGCAGAAGTATAAATAAGGCGCACAGGCCTTAAAGTCATTTTTTAGGCGGGAACGCCTATCTTGCATGTCATTAATGCAAGGCAGTTTCCCGCATCCAAAAAATGACGCACACAGAGGAATTTTGACATCCGTGGGCTCGGGCGTCAAAGTTTACATATGGTGCACGGTTTGCGCTGAATATGCGTCAAGATTTTTGATGCACATTTAGTGCAAACAGAGTATAAATATGCCCCTTCCTGTGCATGCATGGGAGAGAATAGCTGTTGACTTCTTTGGGCTCCTGGCAAACGGACACCATCTCATAGTGGCCATTGGAAAGTATTCCTGGTTTCCTCTGTTAGAGGATACGTCATCTATAACTCACAACAAAGTTACTGAGCAGCTAAATGACATATTTGCAGTGTGGGACATATTGGACACTCTCAAATCTGACAATGGTCTGCCATTCAACAGCAAGGAGTTTGGGAGTTTCTGACAAGACTCAATGTCAAGCATAGGAAAAGCACACCCTTTGGCCCCAAGCCAATAGTGTTGTAGAACAGTTTAAGGGGAACCTGAAACTAGTGATCCAAAGTCCCTCAATGGAGGGCACTGAGCTGAGTCAGGCACTGTGCCTAGCCCTCCATGCCTAATGGTCGACTGCTCACTCTACCACTGTTGAGAGTCCTGACACCCAAATATTTGGGAGAGCTATAAGAACCAAATTACCATAATGGACCTCTGAGCAAACTCTGAGAGATGACGAGGTTCATGCTACTGACACTGCTCAGAAATGTCAGATGAAGACATATGATGATTAACTTTGTTGGACTTGGGAGGTGGTATTTGACAAGGGTGACTGGGTCCTCATCAAACAAAAATGAAAATGAAAGACATATCCTCCCCTTGATGTTGAACTTCTGAAAGTCTTGCAGAGCAAGGACATATGATAACAGCGCACTGACCTGACCAATCTATTTCAAGGGACTCATCCCATTTCAGACATCTGTCTAGGTGCTCATCAGTCCCTACAAGCCCAGAGGTAGCAGTGCCACTTGAAAGCCTTGATCTGACATCAGACCCTGTACTCTTGGGCTCCACTCCTTGTACAGCTCAACTTCCTCATGTCACTTGGTCTGGCCAAATTATGCAAGCACCCAGATGGCTGATCGAGGAGCTGTAATGCTGCCATTTGTTCCTTTCTTTGTGTGTCTTTTTGCTTGACAAGTGGAGATGTGGTGTATTGGGACCATGAGCATTAAGACACTGCAGCCTAGGGGCAGACTCAAAGAAAGGGATTACAGGATTTTGAGAAGTTAGTTGAATGTTGTACCCTGAGGAATGAAGATGTCAGATTCGAGCTCTGGGTGTGGCGTGTTCTTCTGCATGCTCCCAGGCTGGGGGGGAAGCAACACTGCAGCACTGGACGGACTCTCTGCAGCAGTACTGTTGGGAGAGCAGGTTTGCACAACAAAATAAGATCAAGAGTGGCAGGGCAGGCAGAAGCCAGTTTAAGGCTGCACCCATTTTAGGCTTGAAGTACTGAGAGGTTCTCAAGCTGATCCACAGCCCTGCTTCTAGTTCGGGCCTTCAGTGGCTCGCCCGCACCTAATAGATGTCTTTGTAAAGTCCAGCCACTAGGAGGCCCTGAAGCGAATATGGCCTGATTGTGACATAATGAGTTTCATGTGCTCATGTTTTTACCGTGTGATGGTGTTACTGTTTTGAAATAATAATCATTAAAGTTTTCCAAGCACTGAACTGAAAGAGATGGTGAAAGACAGCACCCCTTGTGGAAGGTCCGTCTCATCAGTTAAATGGTTTTATTAGACCCAGTTGTAGTGTGGTGTTTTAGGCTGTGATCTGTATAAATCCAATGACAAAACAAAAATAATTTTACTGCTTTAGGGACAATATACATTGAAACCAATACCTTAAGAAGACAAAGAAACACATCTATTGCCTTTTTACTGCTGCTTTGCACGACATAACTGAAATTAACTGAAATGTTGTTATTTGCTGTTTAGGAAATGCCTACAACCCTATATTCCAGCAAAGGTGAGTATAACAATAATTTGCAAATGTCTAACTGGGCATTGAAACAGGACATATCTTCATGGGCAGCAACATACGGCTTTGCAAATACTTTACATTTTCAATCTGATTATGACCATGAAGTTTGATTGTAGCACAATGCTACCATGACCACCAAGTACAAATTCATTGGAGAATTACTAACAAAGCAATTCGCAATGGTTGCAGATGTGTTGTTACAGGGCTTGCTGAATATATACACACATTAGAAACCATGTGAAGTGAACAGAAAACAAAACAAAAAATACCACGCTGTTGCAGTAGTAGCAAACCAGGTACAAATAATATTAAAAGTATGAAAGTCATCCCAGAATGCAACATGAGAAACTGCTGTGACTGGGCAACCTGGATGTGAGATACTTACGTTTTCTGCAGCAGTCAGCAGGAGAAAGAGGAAGTGGATATTTTGTATAAAATGAAGAACATTCATTTTGTTGAGTTACTGACCAAAGATCTATACAAACCTTAGCAGATAGCCCTTTACCAACTAGTACGACAAACCTTCAAACTATTGTCAAGAGAAAGCAGAATTAGATAAACCACTAATTCCGGCTTCTGTGTACTAATGCATACAGACACAGTCATGGGCACATGGATTATTTGTTCCATTTGTTCCATGCCTTCTATGTTTGTGCCTTATTGTTGATTCACCAGGGCAAGAGCGCTGCATGACGTTGGCACTACAAGCTTGGGCAATAGGAAACGGCAGCACATTAGGTTGGAGGAATAAAGAACAGGTACCATCCAAAGGAGGTACAGAAAAAGACAACTTTGCACAAACAGTCTGTGGTGTTTCAAGTGGCCGTGTTAGCACAAAAAAAGCAGAGTTATTGGTTTTGCCAACGCTTGTTGACCTTCTTAAGAGAAATGCATGTCAATGAGCAGATGGATGCAGAAAGGTCCTTCATCAAGGCATAGATACATGTGATGCTATTGTATCTATTTCAGAGATCCTGCAAGACCGAAAAATTCATAATCTGTCGGAGGAAGCTCCTTTGAGTTTAAGGAGATGAGCTGTCTCGAAGAACAATGATGGGGTGTCAATATTACACAATTGCATGGTTCTTATTTTATCCATCTAGAACGGGTGGAACTCAGATCTATGTGATTACACACAGTTCACTGGAGTAGGCACGCAACCCTGTTGGCTTTATCTCCAGTATAGCGCCCATACTCACAGCAAGTTTCGCCCATTTGCACTGTGGTGTAGAGCTTTATATTTGGTCATAGCCCTTTTGTTTTAACTCTTTGGAGCGTTGTACTTTTATTAACCATTTGGAAAACTGTATGCAGGAAAATTACTTCTGTTTCTGTATTCAGCACTAATAGTTTTTTTAAACCTCTGATTGTTAGTTTTATTTTCCAGCGTACAAGATACGTGTGAAATGTATGAGAACTATTTGCGTTACAGGTAGTCAGTACAGTACAGGACCGTATATGAGTGAGGTTCTAGTTATGCAAACAAACGTTATAGAACATACTTTGCAACAATTACAACATGCACGTGGTCAGTCAACTGCATTACTGTGCAGTAACCAGTCAGCTGTATCACCACCATCAGGGCTACTTATTCTTGGGGCCGTGTATTAGTGTGTCTTGTTTCCTTGTGATGCCAAGGTCTTAGGGGGTGACGTTCCCTTGTGGTGCCAAGGTCTTAAGTGGTGACGTGCTAACGTATGGTCCCTAAGGTCCTACATACAGTCTGGTCAGACCCTCAAATTCATCTCGGATCACACTCCCTCCGAACTTCTGTAATGTGATCTGCCCTCATCATTCATTGAACTAAGAAAGGGACAGAAATGATCAAGATATAACACCTGATAAGGCACTCAGTCTGGAACAAGTGTTAACTTCCCCAGATAATTCATCAAAGTAGCTAAAACTGACATCCCCTCACCTCCTATTTTCTTAAAGATATGTCTAGGACCCCATTCCTGGGGTCTGTAACCTATAAACCATATTCCTAAAACTATGGGCCTGATTTAGATACTGGCAGATGGGTTACTCTGTCACAACAGTGACGGATATACCGTTTGCTGAAATTCAAATCCCATGGGAAATAATGGGATTTTAGCAGACATGATAACCGGCACAGTTGTAAAGGAGTAACTCATCCTCCAATATTTAAATCAGGGCCTATGTCAAAGTTTTTCATCTCTGATAACGTTTAGTATTTAAGCATCACAACTCAACCCCTTAGGTGAAGAGGTCCTCCACCCCAGATTACCCGGGGCAATACCTGGTTATTCCTAGCATTTAGAGAAGCGGATGCTTCCTGCTTCAAGCTAATATGAGATAAGAAGCCAAGGAGAGCTACTACCACAGCATGTGTTTACCTTTCAGAGCTTCCTCCACGGCTCTTCTGATAATGACAACCTGGACTGTCAACAAGATGTGCCTTTTCTTCCCAAGAAACTCTAGTCCACACATAGCTCTACTGTTGGACTTTTTTGCTTATGCAGGGTCATCCCCAATCTTTTTGCCTCCTGCCTCCTATTTTTTCTGACCTGTTGCTGTTTGCTTTTGAACTCTGAACACTTTACCACTGCTAACCAGTGCTAAAGTGCATATGCACTCTGTGTAAATTGGTGTGTAATTGGTTTATCCATGATTGGCATATTTGATTTACTAGTAAATCCCTAGAAAAGTGCACTAGAGGTGCCAGGGTCTGTAAATAAAATGCTACTAGTGGGCCTGCAGCACTGGTTGTGCCACCCAAATAGGTAGCTCTGTAATCATGTCTCAGACCTGCCACTGCAGTGTCTGTGTGTGCAGTTTTAACTGTAAATTCAACCTGGCAAGTGTACACAATTGCCAGGCCTAAACCTTCCCTTTTCTTACATGTAAGGCACCCCTAATGTAGGCCCTAGGTAGCCCCAAGGGCAAGGTGCAGTGTATGGTTAAGGGAGGACATATAGGGGGTCATTCTGACCCTGGCGGTAAATACCGCCATGGCGGAGGTTGGCGGTAGCACCGCCAACAGGCTGGCGGTGCTCCGCCGGGCATTCTGACCGCGGCGGTACAGCCGCGGCCAGAAGCGGAAAGCCGGCGGTGTACCGCCGACTTTCCGCTGCCCATGGGAATCCGCCATGGCGGCGCAGCTTGCTGCGCCGCCATGGGGATTCTGACACCCCATACCGCCATCCTGTTCCTGGCGGTTCGCCCGCCAGGAACAGGATGGCGGTATGGGGTGTCGTGGGGCCCCTGGGGGCCCCTGCAGTGCCCATGCCAATGGCATGGGCACTGCAGGGGCCCCCGTAAGAGGGCCCCACAAAGAATTTCAGTGTCTGCAAAGCAGACACTGAAATTCGCGACGGGTGCAACTGCACCCGTCGTACCTTCCCACTCCGCCGGCTCCATTCTGAGCCGGCTTCCTCGTGGGAAGGGTGTTTCCCGCTGGGCTGGCGGGCGGACTTTCGGAGGTCGCCCGCCAGCCCAGTGGGAAACCCAGAATGACCGCCGCGGTCTTTTGACCGCGGTACGGTCTTCTGGCGGTTCCCGCTTGGAATCAGGGCCATAGTGATGTGGTTTAAATGTCCTGACAGTGAAATATTGCTAAATTTGTTTTTCACTGTTGCAAGGCCTGTCCCTCTCATGGGTTAACATGGGGGCTACCTTTAAATCTGATTAAAGTGTAGATTCCCTTTGGGAACGGATGGACATGTGGAGTTTGGGGTCTCTCAGCTCACAATTTAAAAATACATCTTTTAGTAAAGTTGATTTTAAGATTGTGCGTTTGAAAATGCCACTTTTAGAATGTTAGCATTTTCTTGCTTACACCATTTCTGTGACTCTGCCTGTTTGTGGATTGCATGTCTGGGTCAGTTTGACAGTTGGGCTGGTTGCACCTCACACTAGACAGTGACACAAAAGGAGCTGGGGTGTAGTCTGCATTTCCTGATGAGCCATCTGTGCTAGGGGGGAGGAGTGGTCACTTACACCTGAAAGGGCTGTGCCTGTCCTCACACAATGCAGTCTCCGACCCCCTGGTGAGTGTCTGGGGCCTGGTGTGGGCAAGGCAGGATTTCACATTCAAAAGAGACTTTACTTTGAAGTAGGCCCACTTCAAAGGGGAAATTGGGTATAAGAAGGGTACCCAAAACCACAGACTTTAGAACACTTCTGGAAACAAGAGGAAGCTCTGCCTGGAGAAGAGCTGAAGAGCTGAGGAGAAGTGGTGCCCTGCCTGTGACTGTGCTTTGTGAGCTATCCTGCAGTTGCTGCTTCTGCCGGAGTAAGAGGGCAAAGACTTTGTGTGCCTTCCATCTTGTAAAGAAATCTCCAAGGGGTTGATTTAGAGCTTGCCTCCTTTGTTTGAAGTCTCAGGGACAGCAAAGACTTCTCTCTGTCAGCACCTGGAGTCTCTGGAGAGACTCCTGCTCTGACAAGTGGTGCCCTATCCAGTCCCTGGGCCCTTGAAAGGAAAGCTGGTGGAAATACAAGGAAATCGACTTCAGACGACTTCGGACCGACGCCGCTGTTGAATCGGGTGATGCCGCCTGCAAGTGACTCCGTGATCTTTGCTGGAACGCGACAACCTTCGCAGGCCGGACTCCGCTGCAGCCCGCTGAAGTCCGCAACTCCATGGAAGTCGCCGCACCACGTAGTCACCGACACCGCTCGAAGTGGGTGGATTCAACGTTACGCACAGACGCCATGATCCCCGACTTCGCGCCTCGACTTGTTTTCACTCTTCACCAAAGGTACTGTACTTGGGGGTCTACGCGACTCCGTGTCCGGCGCTGCTGGTGTCAGCTTGTTGGGAACGACTCTGTCACGATGCCGTGTTAACACCTCATTGAAGCATTTTGTGATTCTAGGCGCTATTTTTTAGTTTAATCTTTAAAAATTCATAACTTGACTTGTGTATGTCGGATTTTTGTCATTTTGGTCTTGTTTCGTTTAGATAAATATTTCCTATTTTCCAGAAACCTGTGTTGTGTCATTTTGTAGTGTTTTCATTGAGTTACTGTGTGTGTTGGTACAAATACTTTACACCTAGCACTCCGAAGTTAAGCCTACTGCTCTGCCAAGCTACCAAGGGGGTAAGCAGGGGTTAGCTGAGGGTGAGTCTCTTTTACCCTGACTAGAGTAAGGGTCCTTGGTTGAACAGGGGGTAACCTGACTGTCAACCAAAGACCCCTTTTCTAACATCTACTATATGCTTTCCTAATGCAGCACATAGAAGGAGCTTCAGGGTGTTAGGCTTTTAGATGACATTTTAACAATGTTAAACATGTTCATTTTATTTTCTTTGTTTGCAACATGCCTTCTTGCTGTTTTTATGACATCCCCGCTGACTATTTTAGATGTACTAACAAACAGGTTCAGCCTGCTGTAGATACCTTTAATTAAACATGTCTGTTTTTCTGAGTGCTGTGTGTGTGAAACTGTGAGAAGTGGAATTGGTTTACTGTTACTTCGATGCCCCTGGTATTATTAGTAACCTTGTACAAGAGGCTGGTACAGTTTGTACAGCTGACTTGAGTTCTCGTCCTGCGCTCACTGCCAGTAACCCCAAGACAAGTCTTAGGGCCCGATCACAAGTTTGGTGGTTGGACCACCAGCCCGCCAAGATGGCAGTTCCAAAAAGGCCACTATGCTGGCAGTACTCAAACCACCATAGTACAATGTACACAGGTAGAAACTCCACCCGTCAAGCCAAAGCAGCGTGCTGCAGTAATCCATCGAGCCTATTACAAACACAGTCGATGTGGCGGTCCCCTTTTGGCGGTTAGCCAATGACGATCGACCCGCGCGGTCCACATTCAACAAAGTAACAGACAAGTGCACATTGGATGAATTCAAATATAACATAGCTGACAATTATGGGCCAATGGACTCACCTGCAAATCACACCATAAAACACTCTTTCATAGATCATGAATCTTTGCCTCGCACTGCAGCACAGCAAGACAGAGACCACACTACTTTTTATGATTTTTGTCACATAAGGAAGCCCTTTTTGCCCATCCCATTTTTCAACTTTCACACACTTCTACTATTTCTTCATTTCTTGTACCAAATATCACTTGTCTGGTTTACTTTGTCACTGTTGCTTATTTTCAGTCATGTCACACACCAAAAATCCACATTTTTCTGATGATGAGTTGAGAGTCATGGTGGATGAAATCATAAGAGTAGAGAGAAAATTGTTTGGAGCCCAAGTCCAGCACTCTCCTCTCGATTGTCGAAAGAGTGAATGTTGTAGGCACCACCATGCACTCAAAGGAAGATATTAGGAAGAGGTGAAACAACCAGAGGTGCAAGGTGTGCTCTCTGGCCTTCAGACAACCGATAGAGGCCAACAAGACTGGCCGTAACCCGCCCGGTGTCTCATTACAACTCTTTCACTGGGAGAGGAAATTCTTGGCCATCCTGCATCCTGAGGGCTTGACAGGAATACCTGAGGAGTGGAGTCTGGTAATACCTGGGGAGTGGAAACTGTTGCTAAACTACAATGTCCCACATGCTCACAGCTCAGCGTTTGTCACCGTGCTGTTCATTGACTCCCACAACATTCACTACCCAGAGTATCTGAGATGTGAGACTGTCAATAGGCATTGTTGGACCTAACATCACAGCTACCAAGTCCCATCCAATCCTATAAGTTTGAATGGTGCCTGTAAGTGTTTCAATCACAAAAATTCATCCCAGGACTTATGGTATGTCATAACATGTAAATGTATGCTCAAACCTAAATACAGTCTGGCAACAGATATGTAAGACCCAACATTTGTCAAGTGTTGGGAAGCAAAGAGATTGACCTGACTACGACTCCCAGGAGGACCTATTCCTCTAACTCCAACCATCAGCCCAGTGTTTACATTCTCAAAAACACCTGTGTGTGTACTCCCAAATAAAGTTGATTCACCTGAGAGTATGCCAGTCAACGAGTGTATGAAGTAGAGGGAGTAACCTGACTTCCAAACCCAATACTCCCTATTCATGTAACTCCTACCACCAGCCCAGTGTTTAGCTTCCCAAAAACACCTGTGTGCATACTTTCTATGAAGTTCACTCACCTGGTGGTTTGCCATTTATCTAGTGTGTGAAGTAGGGGCAGTGACCTGCCTACAACTCCCAGGAGGCCCTGTTCCTGTAACTACAACTACCAGCCCCATGTTTACTTTCCCAAAGACACTTGTGTATATACTCTCAAATGGGGTTTGCTCACCTGGGAGTATGCCATATGTCAAGTGCGTCAAGTATAGGGATTGACCTGACTGCCAAGCCCAATAGGCATTGTTCCTGTAACTTTAAACACCAGCCCAGTGTTCACTTTCCCTAAGACACCTGTGTGTGTACTCTCAAATGAAGTTTATTCACCTGGGAGTGAGCAAAATACAGATCATACTCAACTCAGAGATGTAATGTAACTAGTTCCATCTTGACCTGGCATCCCAAAATTAAACTAGTGAGGACAGGAATTGCACCTTACCAAGTTATTACACCAAGAATTCCTAAGGCCTTAAGCTACAACAGCAGATGAGTAGCAGCAGCAAACACATTGACACACCACTGCACACATGATAACTGCAGAGACAGATACAACACATTTGTGTGTTTTCCTGTATCACACTCAACTAGGCCTCCAAATGGCACAATGCACATGTTGCCTCTCCACTGTGTTGGTGTCACTGTTGGTAAGATTAATTTCATCAAAACTGAAATGAGCAGCACATCCACAGAGCTGTATGAGTCCACTAGTTTAGGCAAACATGTCATGTTAAGTACTTCAATACCATGGTAACATGGCAGTATAGGCTAACCTACAACTTAAGAATGTCAAATGTCTCCACTTACTTTGACACAAAACCTTTGGCGGTTGGTGACACACTTCAACAAATAACAATGTTCATTCTTACAGGTCGTGCTGGCATAGCCCCTGGGCAGACCCCATCCACCAACCACACTAATACTCCACCCGCGGATTAAGCCCTCAGTGATCACAACACTCCTGGACTTGTGGATGTGGGGGATGATCTTGGCACATCTGGTCAACCTGGTCAGATGGCAACAGTGAGTTTCACTCTGCCTACAATTACACCTTTCAGCCCTGTTGCATCAACATCACAAGCAACAATGTGCCCCACAACCTGTGTACATAATACAGTTTCCACCCCGTGTCCTGGATCCTGAGGTCCTAACCAAAACTCCTGACTCTGAGGTGCTGGGACCCAGTTGGAGAGGGCACTGTGTACCAGGGGCACAGGCTCATGGGGGTAGGGTCCGTGGGAGGGATGCTGCAGGCTGGCAGAGTGAGACCACTGGGACCACTCACTACCAGGGTACCACCAGCCAAGTCTTGGGGGTCCATCATGAGTATCACAGCATAATGTGCTAGGTATTAACTGAACCTCTGAAAATGAAGCAGCTGCAGAGGGACATTCATAGGCAAATGTGCAAACAAATTGAGACCCACAATTCCAACATGGCCTCCTTAATAAGGGTGCTGATGGACATCCATAGAACCCTGAGCAGGGCTTTTCCACCCGATCTTCCCCTTCCTTTGGAGCAACTACATCAGGCGCAAGTACATCTATAGCAGCCACAGGAAGGAAGGACTTGCCAGAGGCAGAATCACCCACAGACACCCCTTCCTCTGTAGCAGTTTATCCCCTCTCTCACTAGCAGGGATGTCCATGCAAGAATCCGGAAGTGCGGTTGGCAAGACACCCACCACTGCCAACAAGAAACCTCTTCCTTAATGTCCTCCTTTGTGTGTCACATACACACTCTGTGGACTGATTATAAACTACATTCCATTTCCAATGGGAGGAGTACTCTGGACATTGGGCTTCCAATGGTGTGGCAACTACTTCAGTGGTTTCAGTCACCATTACTGACCCCTTCATGTTACATTTTTGTTTATTTCTGTTACAAATTATTTTTATGTAGCAGCATTGCAGCAAATTCACCTGTCACAAACTCATTTTCTACACTCTTTAAATAAACATTTAGCGATGTAGTTATGTCAGACCATGTGACCCATGCAATGAAGATCCAAGGTACTTGTGCCAGCAGGGATATGTGCATGTACACAGTGTCCATCTCAGGATTACAACCATTCAACATAAACCCTTACATACAAGTGTCTTGTCAAATAAGAAATGTTATTGCATTTTTCAGCGCACACGCTGTCAATATGTCTGAAACATAGCAAATCATACATGATTGAATCATACCGGGCAAATGATCAAATTTACATGTACAGACCTCCTAACCATGGAAGGAAGGGATTTATCACACATTGCCCTGTAGAACATGCAAACATTAAAGTGGTTGATGTCATCAGCTGGAGCCATATCGCTTACTACACAAAAGGAATCCAACATCATATAATGCAAGGCAGATGGCAGTACAACAGTATGTGACCACAGTATGTGACCACAGGATCATGACTGTCCAGTGCCTTTGCAAGCTGTGGTATGACATGTACAGATGTCAGTGATGTGTCACAGGCACTTTGGCCTACAGAAATGAAACAACAGCTACATACAATTCATACAAAAAGACTGTTTAGCCAATATGAATGGAAATTAACATGGATTTGGCCTAGGACTACATATTTTCTGACCACATGATGACACACATGATAAATCACGGCCCCCATACGACAAGGAACAATCACTGTGCAAGCTGTCTTGGCACATATCTTGTAGATCCAAAGTCCTGGCACCTACATTCCCAGGAACAGTCCATGTACACTTTGTATGTCTGAACAGCATCATATACCTGCCAATGTCACATCTCTGAGAAGCCCAGATGAAGTTGTCATGGTGAGCAAAGAACAAAACAAGGCTATAGTTAAGACACCATACATATGACACAAGTCACATATCAAGCATCTGGAGAACAAAGTACAATATAAAAATCTGACACAAACACTGACACCTCATCAAACACCCTTTGGCTGATTTTGCCTGAGCATCAGCTCCCTAACTATATCCACTAATAAACTCCAAACATTATCACAATTACAGTTCATTGTCCAATCAAAGTTATGACATCTCATGACATACTTATACTCATGAGAAGAAGCTGTCGATGAGATCTTGTCACAAGTCAGCTCCTTCCTCTTCACCACTGTCATCTTCAGTTGGCTTTTCAGGATTCTCACCCGTTAGCACCTCAGGCTCCCCTTCTCTGAGATGTACGGGATATTCCTCTGCAGGGCGATGTTATGGAGCATGCAGCATGCCACAGTGATCTCTCATTTCCCGGGTGAGTAGAGAAGGGCTCCCCAAGTCCTATACAGACAGTGAAATCTGACCCTCAGGAGCCCAAAAATCTGCTCCACTGCCTGCTGTGTTCTTCAATGGCCCTCATTGAAGCAAACTTCCCCTGGCATAGTTGGATTCCTCAGTGGGATCAATAAACAAGGACGGTTTGGCTATTTTGAGTCTCTGGTTTAGGAATTAGACATAAGTGCCACAATGAGTCACTCATTTCACTGTTGCATCTGACAATGCACACACAACATAAGACCAGACTTACCAACCAGCTAAGACCTTTCTGGTTGCAGTTGTGACATCAGCTCAGGTATGGTGCTGTTGCACAGTACAAAGGAATCATGGGCTAAAGCTAAGAACTAGGCACAGGTGTTTGAGATGTAGAGATCTGACAAGCAGACAACGTACACATTGATAGAATGGTACTGCTTCCTGTTGCAATAGACTTGTTCACTGGCCTGTGGTGGCACTACGGCAACATGTGTGCCATCAAAGGCTCCTACCACATGTGGGAGGTGAGCTAAACCATAGAAGTTAATCTTCACATTGGCTAAATCCTAACACCTGGGGAACATGATGGAGCTGTCAATGTGTTTCATCATTGCTGATAGGGTATTTCTTAACACCCCACTGAACATAGTTTGGGATATACCACCAGGGATATACCACCAGATATGGCAACTGAATATTTGAAGGACCCTGTGGCCTGGAAGTGTAATATTGCCATGAGTTGAACAATGGGTGGTATGCATGTTGGATTAGTGTTTTCAGGAACCAGACCTGGCTCCAACCTCTGACATAAATTCACACTTGTTTACCTATTTAGACAGTACTGTTTTGATGATGTGACATTCTTCCGTGGCTTGAAGGTCTGGCAATGGACAGTACACCAGATGTTGCCCCCTCCTCTCTCTCTCAGGGTACCTGTTTTTGAAATTTGTGAGTCTGAAAATTAGTCACTGTGTCCACACCAACACGCACGATGAATGTCACCAAGATCATGTGACACTGCTGTTCTGACAGGAAACATATTACACCCATTACATATCACAGCTGTCAACTACACAAGTGCCATATGTAACCACTATGGTTGTATCTACATGTGTCTACAACATGGATTTGGCCAACATCCAACGATCTGCTCCTCTAATGCCCCTTACAATGTAATAGTCTGTTCCAACTGCCAAAAATATCATCAGCAGCGGTGGACAGTGCACTGCGGTAATATGCCATCTGTGCCCAGCAACCCACTACACTGGTGATTGTGTAGTAGAACCTACACAACAAGGCTGCTTTAGAATGTTTGTGATGATCAGACACCTATTTTGGTATTGTGGCACATTTATCAGGCCCCAATACTGTATTTCCAGCTGACAAAATGGTGGATGTGTGACCTACTTCACTGGACATTAGAAAGGACCTGCAGCGGGAGATGACCATGTGATGGGCGGTTTCAACCGCAGCGGACACATCCATATGCTTTAGTTGTTGCCTGTGATGGTCGTGGGCCAATGGCTGTGCCCGTTGGCTGTGATGACTCCATACATTGCGTACATGTATGCCGCGTTTTGCAAATTCATTCACTTGACTCCTGACACTGCTGCATTAAACACCTCCACCACTTCAGCTGCTGTGTGCTGCCTCTGGGAGCCAACATGCAAGGCAAAGCAGGTGAAAGGGCCCCTGCCTTCTCTCTGGAGATGCTGGAGAGGTTCATTGAGGAGGTTCTTTCCCAGTATGGCTAGCTTTATGACTCACCAGAGGAGCAGGTCAGAACCTCATAGGCATAGTTGACTCTGTTCAGCACCATCCTTTCCTTCCTCGTGAGCTACAATGTGTCTCTGTGTGCCAGTTAAATGTTTTGGGTGTCTGTTGTCACATTTTGTGTGCCATACATGGAATGTACATGGTGCAGGTAGAGAAACATACTCTATCTATTTCACATCAACATTGTGTGTGTGATAAGGCCTAGCGCCTCCTTGTGTCGCATTCATTTACCTAGGCAAGGAGACTTTACAGCCATACAATGACGTATCTTTCTACATGATGGTTGTAAATGTCACACAGCATATATGTGCATCACAGCATGAGCTGTGTATGAATACTGTTTGTGTCATTTGAAGATCTTGCAAGCAATGTGCAAAGTGCCACAGATCAATCAGCCCACATCTGGCCTTGCCAAACTGTTGTATGAGAAACATATAAAACTCACTGTGCCCGTCAGAGTGCCACACAAGTCACATGCAAACAATCAGACCAAACATACCTTAATATGTTGGATGCCATCTCTGTAGGATTGCCACATATGGTAAAAGGTGGGTTCTCTGTTACAAGTACATACCACACAAACCCATCCTGAAGTAGTATGAGTTTACATTGGGTAGCAAACATGTCCATACATGCACCGGAAAGAGACTTTCCGTGCCACTCATGGCATACCTTTCACTGTCACATTTCAGTCTTAGGGAAAAGTCTGTACTATAGTAGTTGCCTGTAGTGACAGCATGCATTGGGTCAATATGGCTGGATATAAATGTGCCTGTCCAGTCAGGCCAAAGAAGTTTACCATTCTGAAGGCCTCAATAGCATCTTGTGATTCACTGTCTCTCAGGTTACAGTACATGTTGCTTGAGCCTTAGCTACCTGATGTCAGTAGGCTTGCTTTGTCAGTGTAGGCCATGAGCAGGGTAGTGGGTTAGCCTGCAGATGACTTCAAAAGTGTGCAGTCATGTCCCTGTTCTTATCATTTGTGATTTCCACTTGTGATGTGTTGACCATTACAAACGTTTTGTGTTTGGTGTTTCTGAAATGAGTGTGACACAATCATTTGAACAAACAATAGATTTTTCACCTTTTCATCTGTGTCTTGGATCCATACAGGTCAATGCCTATGAGAAGAGGAGATGTAGAGAGACATTGCCCGGAAGGTGCAGACCCTTGGAGTCCATAACTGGCAGATCGCCCACTGTAGGAAGAGGTCGGAGGACTTGGGACACTGGGCCTGTAAGATTGCAGAGATCTAGCTGGGGCTGCCTTCCCAACGTGGGAGGGGTGCACGTCAGAGCCTGACCCCCCCTGATGGTCCACATTCTGGCTATGGCCTACCCCAAGCTTGAAAGGTGTTCGAGGGCAGCACAGCAGCTACAAGATAGTGAGTCCTGTGCATATTCCTGCCTCTTACATTGCTAAGTTGATGTATTATAGGCTGCCATCTCCCCCTGATGAGTGGAGATGGGCCATGTGTGGCACACAAGACAAGTTTTTGTTTGTGTAGGTATGGATGTTGGTGCATGCTGATGTGCCTTTCCTATTGGCCCAGTGACCTAGGACAGAACAGATTATAACCCGCAATCAATTAAGTCTCCAGGGCCAACACATGGCTGAGTACAGTGATCAATAAGCTCATGTTGTTCATTGTTGTGGGCGCCATTCATACCCAACAGTCCACTTGTCTTCAATGTGTCAGTCCAAACAATATGACACAATAGATCACTGAACTCAGCCATGTGTCTGCTCAAAAGTGAGTACATTGGCATCTGTTCCCCAGAGGCCACTTGTCTTCAGTGTGTCACAAGTGCTGGTGCCTCACTACCATCTCTCATGTGAAGGTGACCATCATACATGTGTCAGAGCATGAATTGCCCTTTGGGTGCTGTCACAAAGCAATAACTTCCCTTAGTAAGTAGTGAATGTCTAGCGGCGTGATTTTGGTGACATCACAGTTGCCATCATTCTTTGAGTCTACATGTTAGCATGTGTACCTTTCACTTTTGCCATATCATTTTTACTGCTGTTTCATGCATGGTGTAACTCTCTTCACGGGATGATGTCTGATTTCCTCACCTATGTGTGCATTAGCAACATGTGTTTTGAACTGGACAGATGTGATGGGTCTACAGTTCGTGTGGTGCCACAGACAGGAGTGTGACACCATGTATTGGTGGCTCACACATACCCTCATCCATCATTCCATCTAATTTGGCAAGAACAATTGCAGAAGCAATGAAGGACAACAATGTTTACTCTAAATGTGCATTTCTATCCCATTGATGTAGAATCATTTAGCAAAGTGCTTAGCACATGTTAAATGGTGAAAGTTCATTGCCTAACTTTTGACATGCATCAGGGAGTGACTTGCAGTAATGTGGGAATCATATGTGGTTGTGTACAATAATTCATCCAAGGGAATCTGCATTTGAATGACAAATAGGGGCAGTGATGTGCTTTCCAGTGAGTAACATGTTAAGGGCCTTCTACAGGTACTTGAGAATCCCCGGCCTCTACACAATTCAAAGGACTATTGGCTATTATTTATTCAATCTGAGCAGGATATTCTCGGGAGTACCAATCGAGAGAGGTGATTTCCCTGGGGCTAGCTGATTCATTGTGGTGTGGATATTTGTAGACTTATCTCCCTGACAGTTTTCCCAATTTGTCTCCAGTGTAGCTATCTGTGAAAGAAGTGTTATCTATCTGAGAAACACTGGTACAACCTCCATTAGTCTATTCAGACAATGTACATCTAGTGAAGTGACCATTGGTGATTTTTTCCAGTGGGACATGGGTGTTTCCATGTCTCCTTCTTTCGGCTACTGTACTCCTTTCAGCAACCTGACTGGATTATTTGGCTATCATTTCATTATGATGTGGTAGTGGGTATATGAAGATTAGCAGGATGCATGTCATTGTGTGCCAAAAGGTTACTGAGAGATGCTACATAAGGCAAACCATTCAAGGTTATAAGGTCCCTACTTGCTCCATGGGTACTGTGATTGTACAATTTCACCAATGCAATTGGAGTTGTCTGTGATTCTGAATTTCCTGTGGGCAACTGTTCACAGTTCATGTAGCATGCATGCATATGGTGTTGCAAATGTTGGAGCCACTTTGCTAGAGCTTGTGGTTGGGGGCTACTGTACGTTATGGTAATGTTTGCTAATGACAACTTTTGTTCAAGTGTGATGAGGCACATGTAGTGACCCTATTTGTCTTTGTAATTTCAGCATCAACACAGGCAAGTAAAGGAGACAGGGCTGAACCCAGTGGGAAAGCAGCTGGCCACGGTACCTCCAGCCATGAGACATTTGACACGAAGGAACCCAGTGGCCCAGAGGGTGAGGGGAGTGTCATGGAGGACACAGGCTCCACATCATCATCTTCAGATTCTTCCTCCTGTGGCCACTCTCTAGTGGTGGTGGACTCATCAGCATCACCCCAGTTCCATATCCACCCTCCCTGCTGCTCCCCACCCAGTTGGCCATGCCCGCTCACCCAAGGGGGTGGGTGTCTTTGTCACCCCAGGCACATTACCCCCTGGCCCCATTACCCCTGCTGCCCGGAGTGAGGAGGCTATTGACCTCCTGAGGAATATCTCTGTGGGTCAAACTGCCATTCTGAACGCCATCTAGGTGCAGAGCAGCCAGCTCCAGCAGATGGCTGCATATCTGAAAGGCATTCATAGTGCCATGTCTGGCCTATAGAGATCTTTCCAGGCTCTGGCCTCCTCACTGAAGGCAGCCTTCTACCCCCCACAATCCTAACTCCATTACCTGCTTCTTCCTCATCTGATTTCCCCATTCCTCTACCTGTCCCAAACACAGAGACACATTCGTACACAGCTGCAATAACACACACAAGCAGCACGCATAAACACAAGCACCACAAGACACAGCGGCACGCAAGTACTCAACAGTCACACACACACACCATAACACCCACCATACCCTCAGAAAGCACCCCCACCTCCACCAACCCACTCACCACATACACCATACCCACAAATACCACAGATCCACACACCACACCCACCATGACCCTAGACACTCGTTCAACACCCACATGCCCACAGACCACAGACCACAGACACCATACTCCCAGACGCCACCCCAACATCCAGAGACACAGCCACAACACCGACCATACCCCCAGACACCACCCTAATACTCACAGACCCATTTAACACAAACACCATGCCCACAGACACAGCCACAGCACATACCATACCCCCAGATACCACCCCACAAACCACAGACACAGCCACCATACACCATACCCCAAACACCATCTAACCACCCAAAAACACAGGCACCATTCCCGCATTACTCAGCACCTCCACCTCACAGCCCCACAAGAAATGCAAACACCCACACACACATGCAACAGGCACTATTGAAATCCAAGCATGCCTTTGACACACTCACACCAGCAGCATCAACACCCAGAGGTGACACAACCACTTTCTCAACCTCCCAACCCCTAATCCTTTCTGAAGTGTGCACCCATTTTCCCCAAGAGAGTTTCCTTTTTGACCTTGCCCTTACCCCTGTGATCCCAACCCACCCACATCCTGACCCATCCCTTCCACATCCAAGTCCTCCCCTGTCGCACCTGTCCCCTTTGGAACAAGCCATATCCCACCCCCCCAAAGAAGAAGCCCAGCCCTCCAAAGGTGAAGTCCACCCCTCCAAAAGTTAAGTCCACCCCTCCCAAGGTGAAGCCCATCCCTCCCAAATTCAACCATCCCAAAGCCAACCCCACCCTACCAAAGGATAATCCCTGAGGTGCCTGGATGCCCACCTGATGTCCTTTCCTGTGGAGGTTCTGTGTCAGTAATCAGAGTCCAGCTGGTGCATAACACTATGAAGAGACTTTCTAATGGACTGGCCAATGGCCTTTATTTCTCATTACTCTTGAGTTAGTAAACCCAATGTGTTTTTTGGGTACACATTTGTCCTGCCATTACTTTTCTACTTTTTTGTTGTTCTTTAGTAATTTGTGATGGATGCCTACAGTTGTGAATGATTCACCCTGATTGCTGTTTCATTTGTTGTGGTTGGTAGGATCTGACTAAGGGGGCAGTGCTGGTGTCAACCAGGACAAGGATAGATGTTTACTGGATGGATATGTGGGTGGTAATCCACTTGGGGTGTCATTGCATTATGTTTTGTTTGATATGGTAAGCATGTAATATTACCTTGGCCAGTGTCAACATGTATTGTGTTAGATATGTGCCCCTGATGTAGATTGGACATTCAAATCATGTATGCAAGCTAGAGTTGTGTTTGTCCACACATGGAGGGTATACAGTTGTGCTACCTTCCTTTACATTTGACTGACCATGTGTCCACTTTCATGTGTGTACCTCCCAGCTACTTCATCTTCATGTGTGACCCATGATGTTGTGGTTGTATTTGTTTTCTTGACTTGCACTTATACATTTGGCATTTGGGCAAGACACTTGGTTCTATAATTGGTTGCCCTGTGATACATAAAGGCCCAGTTCCTGTGCAAATAGTGTTTTATGGGCATCTGAAAAGTGACATGTGTCCTAGGGTTGCATCCTTCCTGGGATCCCCCTGATGCTGCATTCTCTATCCTAAAGGTATTGTTTACATTATGAGCTATAGATAATTTTCACCCAAAATATTGTGCAACCCATTTACCTTACATTCTCTTGCAATGTGGGTAATATGTGTGGGTCAATTACAGGGATTTTGCATGGAAGGGGTATTTGGTTTAATTGACACATCCATACATATGTGTCTTCAGTATGACAACAGTCCATTGCATGGCATGTGTGCAATGTGAGGTTGTAAGTTCAAACAGAAGGATGTGCTATTGATGTGGTTTTGCGGTTGTGTCAAATCAATCAGTCACTTGTAAAGTGTGACGTATCACATGTGGGGTCTCAAGGCGCTGCTGCTAACTCAAAAAGCTGGGTCTTGAGATCCTGAACTTCTTCAGCGAGGTGGCCTGTCTGAGATTGAGTGGGAGTGTGTTCCATGTGTGGGCTGTGAGAAAACAGCTGTGATTACTTATTCTGGAAATTACGGCAGGGGTAAGTTGAGAGCTGCCTGGTGGGGCTCTAGAAAGTCAGGCGTTGGTTGAGGTATGCTGGGCCTATGTTGTGCAGTGCCTTGTAGGTATGTGTCAGTAGCTTGTAATTGATGCGTATGTCGACCAGGAACCAGTGCAGGTCTCTGAGGTGGGCAGAGATGAGGGTGTGGCCGGGGTTGTCCAGGATGAGCCTGGCTGCTTTGTTCCGGATTTTCTGTAGTCTTGTTTGGAGCTACTTTGTGTGACACAATGGGGGTTATTCTAACTTTGGAGGAGGTGTTAATCCGTCCCAAAAGTGACGGAAAAGTGACGGATTTACCACCAGCCGTATTACGAGTCCATTATATCCTATGGAACTCGTAATACGGCTGGTGGTATATCCGTCACTTTACCGTCACTTTTGGGACGGATTAACACTCCTCCAAAGTTAGAATAACCCCCAATGTGTCCCTTAAACTAGGATGTGCAGACATGTCTGATTTTGTTGAGTTTGGCGGTGCAGTGTCAGTGACCTACCCAACAGGAGTGTCATGTTGTTGTGATTGGGTCATACATTGTGCTCAACTCTGACCCAGGACAGAAAACAAAATCATACTAGGTTCACTGAGCACAACCCCCATACCAAGATGATGACTGCGGACACAGGGAGGTGTTTTGTCTTACTGTTGGTTGCATATACGGTGACATTTATTTTGGGTTCCCTCTATCAGCAGAAGCAGTTGCAGAACGTGAAGGATCGGCTCCATGGTAGCACAGGACATATGATGCTGATTACAGGTAAGTTCTTGCCTTTTATGCCTCTCTTTCCATCAGCTGGCATGTGATGTTTGGACCACCATAGTCACATCAGTGGAAAGCAACATCATAATATGTTCAGCAGAAATAGTGGCTTCAACAGCCTCATTAGCCTGTCTTACTGCCACAGCGCTCTGCACTGCCTGGCAGTCTTTGGTGTATGGAACCAGACGCATAGCAATACGATGACCCGACCGTCATGGTGGTCCACGGACTGCCAAACTCAGGCCCTTAAAAATTAGTCCTTAGACTATTAATGCTATCATGGGCAAAGAGCCCACAAAAATAGATGAGATGGATTTGTAGATTGCTTGCAAGACCAATCAGTTAGAAGCATTCTATCCTTACATCCAACCCAGGATAAACATAGGATTTTGACTATGGGCCTCATTATGACCCGGGCGGCCGGCGGTAAGCTGGTGGTAACACCGCCAACAGGCTGGGGGTGTTCCGCCAGCTATTATGACCGTGGCACAATAGCCACGGCCATACCGCCGGCCCCTCCACTATACCGCCAGGCTTCCGCTTGGCGGTCATAATCCCCAGCACCGCTGCCCTGGGGATTATGAGTCCCCGACCACCAGCTTGGCCCCCGCCATGGAAAGGCTGGTGGTAAGGGGGACTTGGGTGCCCCTGGGGGCCCCTGCACTGCCCATGCACTTGGCATGGACAGTTCAAGGGCCCCCAGGCATAGCCCCCTCACGCATTTCACTGCCCGACTTTCGGGCATTGAAATGTGCAACAGGTGCTACTGCACACACTGCAAATCAGCATTGCTGCCAGCTCTATTACGATGATAATGTTGATGTGACTTTTCTGCTGGGCCAGCGGACGGTGACGCTGTTACCGTCCGTGGCCCAGCAGAAAAGTCCAAACAGGGAGCCAGAAATACCACCAGCACTGGCGGTATACTGGCGCCCGCAGCTTCGGCGGTCTTCTGTGAAGACCACTGAAGTTGTAATGAGGGCCTCTGAGTCTTCCTCTTGTGATGGTACCACCTGTAGAGGAGTGTATCTTCTTGTGCATGTATTTACACTAGTAAACATGGCACACCTTAATTGGCAGTACTCCCCAATGCACTGAAACAGGTACAGAATGAGCATGGTACAGCGCCAGCTCCAGACTAAGGTAATGTGGCTAATGGGAACTTTTCCACAGTCTCCTCTGTTATCCTAAGTAATATTTATGGAGAAGCTTCAGTTCTGGCTATTTGACAGAAGCTAGAAGCTGTTCGAATTCAAGACTGTTAACAGGAACTGCCTAAACTAATTGCAGATGTCTACACCCCTGTGGGTCTTGATACCTTAGGTACATAGGCTATAAAAAACACATTTACAAATTAAAGGTGACCCTGAAAGTCCTGTTAAAGAGAAATATACAATGGAAGGAAAGAAAAATCAGAGGGAGAAATAAAAAAGTTGGGCTGGTTTGCCCATATCTCAGGAATCCAGTATGGGTGGTTATAATTTGAGTGACTGTGACTAAAAAGCCTGAATTTTATCAACATTCTGATAGCTGTTCTTCACAGATTTCTCAGGACACTGACGTTAAACAAACTGAGAGAGAGATCCAATCCAAGTGAATGAGAAAGGAAGCATATAGCAGGAAAGGTGAAGCGGGATGGAAGACTGATGTCAGTTTAAAAAGGGAGGAAAAAGGTCTGGACTCCAGGGACTCCAATTAAAAAGGAGAGAGTGGAAGGACTTTCTAAAAAAACATGACAATACAGCTATGAGTTCTCCTGAAGACCAGGACTTGGGAAAAAGCACTTCTAGACAGTGCAGCAGAAGTCATGCAGTCTGGCTGCAAATCCAACTGATGAATATATATGAGTTGAAACTCCAGGTAAATATGTAAATCGTCCTCATAGGGTTTATGTCTTGAACCTACAAATTGATATGCCACGCACCAATAAAACAATTTTCTGGTCAGATCTATCAGATGACTGTGATATCATGCTAGCCGAAGAAGACTGTCCCCCGGTCATTATTAGAGAAGCACCCCTGGGGGAGGAGGTCATCAGGGCAGCTTTCTCTCCCACAGCACCTGAAGATATCAGTGAAACTTACAGCAGTGAATAGGCTGTACAACAACTCTCAGCCCTATACAGAAACCAATCAGGATGGAAAAGGGATGGGTTCCACATATTGTTTCTTTATATAGTGAGCCACAAGCAAAGGCTCAGTACCCTTTTTGGCCAGAAGCCAAAAGCGGTATTGAAATTATATTAGATCGACTATAGTATCAAGGTATAATGACAACCTGTCTTTCATCTATAAACACACCTGTTTTTCCTGTCTCCAAACCTGATGGCTCTTTTAGGGCAGTCTTAGACTATAGGAATTTGAATTAACATACGTGAACAGATGCAGTACATAACATGCATACCAAAAGTTTAATGACTAACCTGGTGCAGAAAAAATACAATATGAACCTGGATAGTTCAAATTGGTTTTCAGCAAAAATATATTGCCTAAAAGTGAAAATCAAACCAACATTTGCCTATGAACTATTGGAACACTGCTGGAGTATCGAGATCTTACAATCAGATCACAAAGTATTATCACATATTGATGATATCTGTCTCACAGATGATGATCTAGATTCACACTTGACCCAAGTGGACAGGAATGTAACTTTGTTAACCAGGTTATATCATTATTTTAAAGAAATTGAACATTGCCTACCTGATGGTGACATTCTTAAGACAGTGGTCTAGCTCCTGACATTTTGCGGAAATGTGCTACCTTGCAGCCCCCAATACACTGAAGAAATTGCAATCCCTGCTGGGATTTCTCAACTTTGGGCAAACTTACTTGCCTTAATATGCTAAGCAAGTGAAGCTCTTGTATGACTTGACTTCTGCCATGTTTTCAGAAAAACAATGGACAAATGTGCACACTGCTATCTCTAAGCAGACATGCCAGAGAATTAACATTTGCAAACTAGGGACAACAAAACCAACCTAGTTACTAGAGTCATACCCATTCAGTATGGTTATCCCTATGTAACCACCATGTAGGCAGTCTTCTATGGCCGACTAGCCCAGACACCAAAAAGGATTCAGAGTAGCACCTCTCAGCTTTTTCCTAGTCTGAATACAACACCCCTCGAAAAACATAGCAGAACTATCTTGAGTTCCCAGTCAGAGATTGCTGAGAAGAACAATACATGCAGAACATTAAGGCCCATATTTATACTTTTTGACGCCAAACTGCGCTAACGCAGTTTTGCGTCCAAAAAATTAGCGCCGGCTAACGCCATTCTGAAGCGCCATGCGGGTGCCGTATTTATTGAATGACGTTAGCCGGCGTTGGCCGCCGGCGCTGCCTGGTGTGCGTTAAAAAAAATGACGTACACCAGGCAGCGCCGGCGTAGGGGGATATGGGGCTTGGGCGTCAAGAAATGGGGCAAGTCAGGTTGAGGCAATTTTTTCGCCTCAACCCGATTTGCGCCATTTTCTTTCACTCCCAACCCCCATAGAAATTACTCCTGTCTTAGCAAAGACAGGAGTCATGCCCCCTTGCCCAATGGCCATGCCCAGGGGACTTCTGTCCCCTGGGCATGGTCATTGGGTATAGTGGCATGTAGGGGGGCACAAATCAGGCCCTCCTATGCCACAAAAAAAAAAAAAAAACACTTACCTGAACTTACCTTAATGTCCCTGGGATGGGTCCCTCCAGCCTTGGGTGTCCTCCTGGGGTGGGCAAGGGTGACAGGGGGTGTCCCTGGGGGCATGGGAGGGCACCTCTGGGCTCCTTCAGAGCCCCCAGGTCCCTTAACGCCTGCCTTTTGCAGGTGCTAAAAAACGGCGCAAAAGCGGCCGTACGTAATTTTTTTTGACCCGCCCACTCCCGGGCGTGATTTTTGCCCGGGAGTATAAATCCGATGCACATTCCTCGGAGTCGATTTTTTAGACGGGAACGCCTACCTTGCATATAATTAACGCAAAGTAGGTGTCCACGCAAAAAAATGACGCTAACTCCATGGACTTTGGCGCTAGACGCGTCTAACGCCAAAGTATAAATATGGAGTTAGTTTTGCGTTGAAATTGCGTTAAAAAAAAACGACGCAATTCCGGCGCAAACGGAGTATAAATATGCCCCTAAGTTCCTGAGCCTGATACTGGCGTCACCATTATTGCTAATATTCAATGTGACTCCATGGTCTATTATGAACTCCTACCTGATGAAGCATCATTTGAGATGGTGCCCTTTCGACTGCCTCAAGAGGCCACAAACTTTGAGGATGATTCTGGATATGATTCAGACGATTTTACAACTCACTAAACAGTCACTCACCACCATTAGTATGCTTCACACTAACCAGTGGTTTTATGACAGCTACCTGATTCTACCAAGGTCTTATGTTTGGATCACCCTGGGAATGATCTGCTGCTGATAAATGGACATTTTGTCCCTGAAGGAACAATTGTATCCCCTGTGGTTCGTGAATTACAGCCACATTTTTCCTCCCATGGAACTCTCAGTGACCTGTATGCTATCCTGTGCCTGAAGGCATAGCTTGGGAAAAGGTCCCAGATCAGATTATGGGTCTCACTGAGACATTGCAGTTTCCATTTGTATCTAAGATTTTAGTGAATTATGTAGTGATTTCTGGTTCTGTCTGATATGAATAGGACACAGAGACCATTAAACCAATGATGTCTGATCTACAGGCCTACTCTACTTTGAATCAGAAAGATCCTTGTTTGAATTCAGCTAATTACCCACAGATGTATTGTTGTTATCATCACTATGCACATTATTACATCCATAAGAATAGTTATCTTAGAGAGATTTCTAATTACACACAATGGAAACTTTGTGAGATATTGGCTCCTAATAGTCGCCTTAACATTTTCAAGAAATCCCCCTACTTCCAATGTAAGGACAGGTTAGACCCGTCAGCTTTCTATTTCTCACAAGAGCAACAAAGGTGAAACAAAGCCTCTTTACCTCTATCAAACTAATTTACCAAACTGAGATCGATCAAAATCTGTCTTTCCAGGGATATGAGTATTGGAAAAGCAATATTGATGAGAAAAGTATTCGGAGTAAATTTACAGGCAGTTTTTAAAGTTATTAACAATGGAATGCCTACGCTTTCTAAGAAGGTATGCTCTTTGAATCATATATTGTCCTCAACCTTAGACTTTAAGAGAGGAGAAAAGGGTTGGTTACAAAATGGGCAAGCTCAATTTAGAGCCATTATACATTTAACTGAGCATTACAAATACTCTGATCAGGTTTTGTATCTTGGCAACTTCTAAGCAAAGCAGTTATCATTGAACAGTATAATTTTACATCAACTCAGGCAAAAAAGGAGACCTCATACAGACTATTAAACTTAGAACTAACGAATGAGTCCCTTTTTACTATTTGTGATATTCTACCTATCATCTAGTGTTGCAAGTGGCCCTCTATGCGGAGGTCACATCACTTTTGCTTTGCCTTTACCCTACAAATTATTGCTGAAGTAGCTACTGTTGGCCTTTAGACTCTGTGCACTTTACTACTGCTATCCAGTGCTAAGGTGCTTGTGTTCTCCTTGTAAACCATGGTAGAAGTTACCTACACTCAATTGGCCTATTTAATTTACTTGTAACTTCCTAGTAAAACAGTAGAACATGTACCCAGGGCATGTCAATTAAATTCTACTTGTAGCCCTTTACATGTCTGAGGTCTGCCATTGCAGCCTATGTGTGCAGTTTCAATTTCCATTTCAATCTGGCCAAATAAAGCTTTTGCAACACAAAAATATGATGTATGGAGTGCTGACACTTTTCAAACACTCTCACCCAGACCCAGATCTGGGATATGTCTACCGTTTTCTTGCTCACCATGCCACCCCAGCTGGACCCAGCCATATGTAAATTAGTCTTGACTCTTTTCTGCATGGGAACAGTCTGGCCTGAACTGACAGGCTAGGTCCTCCCTGGGGGTGAAACAAGCATCATGGGACCGGTTTCAGGATATCACCCCTCATCAGCCAGGTTAGCTTGAATCCAGTGGCACAGCGAAGTTGGGAAGTTGAGAAGTCTGGGCATATCCGGGCCACTTAGGGTGACCTTAACAACACAAAATAAACCTTTTTCTAGGCGTAAACCCTCCTTTTTACCATATAGAAACGACCCTTGCGTAGGCACTGGACAGCGCAGAGGGCAGAATGCAAAGTATTATAAAGAGCTAGACATGTCGTTTTTACTTTTACATGTCATGTAGTGAAAAACACGTATTTTTCACTACTGCAAGGCCTATCTTTCTCATAGAATACCAGTGGAGTTACCATTTTGCATTTTTTAAGCAGTAATTTTGAAATTGGCACAGGTACCTGTAGGAAAGTACCATCTTGCCTGGCATGTTACCCCCATTTTCACTGTATGTATGTTTGTTTTTGCCCTTGTGTCACTGGGATCCTGCTAGGCAGGACCCCAGTGCTCATAGTGTATGCCCTGTATGTGTTCCCTGTGCAGTGCCTAACTGTATCACTGAGGCTCTGCTAACCAGAGCCTCAGTGTTTATGCTCTCTCTGCTTTCTAAAATTGTCACTGCAAGCTAGTGACTAATTTTACCAATTCTCATTGGCACACTGATACACCCATATAATTCCCTTGTATATGGTACTTAGGTACCCAGGGTATTGGGGTTCCAGGAGATCCCTATGGGCTGCAGCATTTCTTTTGCCACCCATAGGGAGCTCAGACAATTCTTACACAGGACTGCCACTGCAGCCTGAGTGAAATAACGTCCACGTTATTTCACAGCCATTTTTCACTGCATATAAGTAACTTATAAGTCACCTAGATGTCTAACCCTCACTTGATGAAGGTTAGGTGCCAAGTTACTTAGTGTGTGGGCACCCTGGCACTAGCCAAGGTGACCCCACATCGTTCAGGGAAAATTCCCCGAACTTTGTGAGTGCGGGGACACCATTACACGCGTGCACTGTACATAGGTCACTACCTATGTGTAGCTTCACCATGGTAACTCCGAACATGGCCATGTAACATGTCTAAGATCATGGAATTGTCACCCCAATACCATTTTGGTATTGGGGGAACAATTTCATGATCCCCCGGGTCTCTAGCACAGATCCCGAGTACTGCCAAACTGCCTTTCTGGGGTTTCCACTGCAGCTGCTGCTACCCCTCAGACAGTATTCTGCCCTCCTGGGGTCTGGGCAGCCCCGTCCCAGGAAGGCAGAACAAAGGATTTCCTCTGAACAAGGGTGTTACACCCTCTTCCTTTGGAAATAGGTGTGAAGGGCGGGGAGGAGTGGCCTCCCCCAGCCTCTGGAAATGCTTTTATGGGCACAGATGGTGCCCATCTCTGCATAAGCCAGTCTACACTGGTTCAGGGATCCCCCAACCCTGCTATGGCACGAAACTGGACAAAGGAAAGGGGAGTGACCACTCTCCTGACCAGTACCTCCCAGGGGAGGTGCCCAGAACTCCTCCAGTCTGTCCCATACCTCTGCCACCTTGGATTCAGAGGTGTTGGGGGCCCACTGGACTGCTCTGAGTTGCCAGTGCCAGCAAGTGACGTCAGAGACCCCTCCTGATAGGTTCTTACCTCTCTTGGTAGCCAAACCTCCTTTCTTGGTAGCCAAACCTCCTTTTCTGGCTATTTAGGGTCTCTCCTCTGGGCTATTCCTCAGATAACGAATGCAAGAGCTCACCAGAGTTCCTCTGCACTTCCCTCTTTGACTTCTGCAAAGGATCGACCGCTGACTGCTCCAGGACGCCTGCAAAACCGCAACAAAGTAGCTAGACGACTACCAGCAACATTTTAGCGCCTCATCCTGCCGTCTTTCTCGACTGTTTCCTGGTGGTGCATGCTCTGAGGGCTGTCTGCCTTCAACCGGCACTGGAAACCAAGAAGAAATCTCCTGTGGGTCGACGGAATCTTCTCCCTGCTAACGCAGGCACCATTAGACTGCATCACCAGTCCTCTGGGTCTCCTCTCATCCTGACGAGTGTGGTCACTGGAAAACAGGAGCTGGGTCCAAGTGTCTCCCACAGTCCAGTGACCCTTCTGTCCAAATTTGGTGGAGGTAAGTCCTTGCCTCCCCACGCCAGACAGCAAACCTGTGTACTGCATGATTTGCAGCTGCTCCGGCTTCTGTGCACTTCTCCAAGGATTCCTTTGTGCACAGCCTAGCTTGGGTCCCCAGCACTCTGTCCGGCAGTGCTCAACCCGCTGAGTTGGACTCTGACATTTTGGGACCCTCCTTTTGTGACTCTGAGTTCACAGAACTTCCAAGTGCCTGCTCCGGTACTTCTGCGGGTGCTGCCTGCTTCTGCGGGGGCTCTCTAAGTTGCTGAGCACCCCCATCTCCTCCTCCAAGGGGCAACATCCGGGTCCTTCTTGGTCCCCAGCAGCACCCAAAAACCTCTACCACGACCCTTGCAGCTAGCAAGGTTTGTTTGTGGTATTTCTGCGTGGAAACACTTCTGTAACACCCAGCACGCCGTGGGACATCTTCCTTCCAAAGGAGAAGTTCCTAGCCCTTTTCGTTGTTGCAGAATCTTCAGCTTCTTTCACCCGGAGGCAGCCCTTTTGCACCTTCATCTGGGGTTTCCTGGGCTCCTGCCCCCCCTGGACTCTTGGACTTGTTCCCCTTCCTTTTCAGGTCCTCTGGTCTAGGAATCCGTCTTCAGTGTTTTGCTGGTGCTTGTGGTTCTTGCAGAATCCCCCTATCACAACTATTGTGTCTTTCTTGGGTAGTAGGGTAACTTTACTCCTACTTTCTAGGGTCTTGGGGTGGGGTATTTTGGACACCCTTACTGTTTTCTTACAGTCCCAGCGACCCTCTACAATCTCCCATAGGTCTGGGGTCTATTCGTGATTCGCATCCGACTTTTGGAGTATATGGTTTGTGTTGCCCGTAGACATATGTTTACCTGTTGCATCCTATTGTGATTCTACATTGTTTGCACTACTTTTCTTACTGTTACTTACCTGTTTTGGGTTTGTGTACATATAACTTGTGTATATTACTTACCTCCTAAGTGACGGTATTCTCTGAGATACTTTTGGCATATTGTCACTAAAATAAAGTACCTTTATTTTTAGTAACTCTGAGTATTGTGTTTTCTTATGATATTGTGCTATATGATATAACTGGTATAGTAGGCTCCTAGTTCAGCCTAAGCTGCTTTGCCACAGCTACCGTCTATCAGCCTAAGCGGCTAGAAACACCTCTATTCTACTAAAAAGGGATAAACTGGACCTGGCACAGGGTGTAAGTACCACAAGGTACCCACTATAAGCCAGGCCAACCTCCTACACTGTGTTTCTCAGTACAACAAAAATCCTTTGGGAAACTCCCTCCTGTGTGACTCTAAACTTGCATGGCATTTGTTGTGTAGTGCTGGGTCAAAACTCCACTCCGCTGGTGGAGTTCAGGTAGTTTTGCTTACTCCACTCTCTTGTTGGAGCGCAGCATTCCAGCAAAACTCTGCCAACCACAAGGTGGCTGAATTTTCTTTCAGGTGCTACTTGCCAACGATAAGTTGAAAGCGAATTTGTATCCCCAAGCATAGTTTTCAGTCACTAGAATGCCTGCCGGTGAGATTTCTCAATGACGGCAGACACAGCATGTTGTGACCGTTCATGTTGAGAAAGCTGCTACACAAGTAGAAAATCTCCTCAAGTGGCAAAAAGGAGCAGCACCCTCTGGCATGCCGTGTGCTGCTGTTCATGTTGATTTAACAACACAGTAGAAACACCCAGCTACGAAAATCAGCTCGAGCAGCACAACGTGCCTGATTCTGCCCACTCACAGAACTCAGCATACTTTTGCAGTGTGTTACTGCAACTCCAAGGAGTTCCGCTGGAAGTTCCGCCCAGGCCTGTGTAGTACTTATATGCTAGGGTTGAACAGTATCTCATCTGTAAACCCCTCTGTGTTCATCCCTAAACTGCTGAACAGTTCTTATTGAACTAATGTTACTTGCTGTTGCCTGGAACCTGGCGAACCCTGCCTGATAACCATTTAAAAAACAATACAGTGTTGTGATAGAATCTTATATCCACCTCCTCAACATGTAATCAGAAATGTTCCTTTGCCTTGTATTACTATGGAGGACATGGGTGTTGATGACCTACATAAACTATTTTCAGTTTTAATACAAAAAGAGGTCCCTTTGTCTTTAGCGGCTGTGGTATATAATCTGTGGATAGCTAAACTGGTTTTGAAATACAGTGGCTGTTGTACAGACAGTACTCCACGCACTTTGCTGATATTGTACAAACAATAGCCAGTTTAGCTGTGTATTTTGTAAGTACATCAGTTAATATAAAAAATATTTCTTTTACTTTGCAACTTGCATAAAAAACACATCATCAATAAATAAATGTTTAAGAAACACATAAAACAACAATGCAGTTTAAAATAAATAAATCATTAAAACAAGTCCACAATAATGAATAAATTAAGTAATATACATAATTTGTTATCGAATAATCTTTCAGTTAAACATTAGCAGTCAATTAAAATACTTTTAATTACAATCAACTTCTCATTGAAGTACAAACCCAGCACCTGTAACTAAAATATAACTTAAAGATACCAGTATTAAACAATTTACATAATTATTCATTAGATAATCAACAATTAAAAATGAATTAACAATAATCTTCATAACTGAATTACCTTCCCACCACATACCCCTACAAACCCAACAACCAGTTACTAAAATATAACATACTGTTACGAATTTTAAAACCAAAATAAAATAAAAAAACAATTTGAATTAAAAATATAACAGTTTAAAAAATCATATATTTGATGTTCAGTTAAAAAAATAATTAACATTAAAACTCAAATTAGCAATAAATTAAAAAATTAAAAAACATCTAGTTTAAATAACTTCCCACCCTATCCTCCTACAAACCCAACAATCTGCTATGACACTATTAATGAGTAATAACATTAAAAAAAACTAAATGACTTATAATTATAACATACATTTTTATTATTAATAACAATTACACCAATAATACCAACATTTTAAGTCAATACATTACCTAAAACACATTAAAATAATTTTAAAAACTATAATTTTTATAACTTTGCTTTTCAACATCTACATGATATCTTTACCAGAACTGATCAATGATTTCCATCTCACATGCTACAACTGCAGATGACACACAAATACTACTTAAATTAGAATGCCCCAAAAACATTGAAAACTCACAAATCTTCAGTTGCCTCAGAGCCGTTGATCAGTGGATGACCTGGAGCCATCTCAATCTAAATACCTCCAAAACAGAAATACTCATATGTGGTGACTGCAAAAATTATGACCCTCTGTGTGTCTGGCCTGACGATCTCGGACCACCTCCTCAATTATCCAAGGAAGTTAAAAACCTAGGAATCACCATGGATTCCAAGTTAACTATGAATGCCCAAGTAGACAAATTAGCACGCACAAGCTTCATCACCTTAAAGACTTTACGACGCATCTTCCACCACCTCGGATTTCCACACAAGGTGCAAGCTACTATCTTGCTTGTACTATCCAAACTGGATTATGCCAATAGCCTCTACCATGGATCATCTCTATCTGTTATGAAAAAACTACAACGTATCCAGAATTCTGCAGCCAGGCTACTATAACATATAAAGCCGCAAGCCCACCTCTCCCCTGCCTTGCGAGCCCTACACTGGTTACCCGTTGCCAGAAGATGCACTTTGAAGCTGCTTTGTATCACCCACAAAGCTATACATGAAACAGGACCGCTTTTTATCAGAAAGAAAATGACCAAATACATCCAACAAAGAACCCTCCGCTCAAGATTGGCACCCCGCCTTAGAACACCACCATACAAGAAAAAGACTATAGGTGGTACATCCTTCTCCGTCCAAGCAGCCAAACTAAGGAATTCATTACCCCCAACTATAAGAGCCACAGATAACTTTCTTGTCTTCAGAAAACTACTCAAGAGTTGGCTCTTTCCTTCATAAACACCTTATTCAAACAACTATGAACTGCATATGCCTATGTTGATAAATATTTTTTCAGATTATATGTATATTTCTATGTATTTATAGTTTCTTTAAAAAATATATATTGCTACTATGTCATAACAATAAAACACACACACACTCTTTAAACCTGTTTGACTAAGTATTTTTTACCCATGGTTCTAATTATGTATTGTATGTGCATAGGTGTGTGTATTCATGTGTATGTGTGTGTAAATATATATATATATATATGTATGTATGTGTATATGTTGTTTCTGTGCTTGGCATGTTCGTGGATCATTGCATGGCTCCTGGGTGGGTTGTTATACTAGATATCTATGAATTCCTGCTCTCATCTTATCACACTTATCTACTCATCACTCTTATGTCATGTCTCTATCAACCTATCCTCCATTCTCACTCTGACTCATCCCAAATCCCTTCTACCACTTTCATCTCCTAAATATCTCTGCGTAAGCTCTTCCCTCCGCTTCTACGTCTAACTCACCAAACCTCACTCTACTACTGTGACCTCACACAACCCTACTAAATTCTCCTGCATTTATCTCACCCTGCTACTATGCTCTCCCTAACCCTTCTACATACTCTTCCCCCTCCGCCCCCCTTTACTCATTCCAAGCCTTTGGGTTGAGTAAATGAAGGACATACTCCCAATTAACATTTCTGGATTTCTTTCCTCCTCCACCCCTCCATTACTCCAGTCAATCTAACTAACAAACTCTCATATCCGCGGCTCAAATTAACTCATAATAATACTAAAACTGTACTCATTATTTAACGATACTAATCCATCACTAATTCTTGTTGGGTTCCAGAGTAGCATGCTACTCATCAAAAAGCGCTTCGACGCCTCGTAAGGGGTAGTAAGCGCTATATAAATACGATTACAATACAATACAATACAATACAATAACTTTGTTACTAAAAATTATATAAAAATCAGCAATATTCTTAAAATTTATATTACTTACAAAATGAACCAATACCCTTGACAAGGATATACTATACCACAATAGTTTTGCATCACAATATTTGTTTCCAATATTTAAGTTTTCCAATTCTTTCAACTCAATATGTTTTCCAAACAGCCCCTTTGTGACCTTTATGGACTGAGAACTAGGGACTGGAGGTATGGAATAGCCAAATGAATATCTCTGGCACTATTAAAGTCTCCACCCATTAATACAGGTTTTACAGATGTATTGCCCATCACAAGTGATGGGTAATCAAGGAATGCCATCTGATCTTACTTGGCTGCATAGACTCAGCCAAAGAGTACCTCCTGTCCATCTAACACACTGAACACCAGCACCCACATCCCGTCTTTGCCCAATCGAATGTGTGAGGCAGAAAATGGGACCCTGGGTCTGATCCAGATAAAAACCCCTCGAGCAATTACAGTATATTCTGTTATTAACAATTGAAACCATCACCACCATAGACAGTTCAACTTTTCTAGAGTTCAAATGTGTCTTCTAAAGGCACACACTGAGTGCCCCCTTCATTGAACATCGGAGTATACCTGGTCTGAGGACCTTGACATCATATTAATTCTCTATCACCTCCCAGTTATTCTCCCACCACAAGGAGCCCTCTGTTCCACCCCACCACTAGCCAATCCAGAGGAGGACCGTGCCCTCCCACCTTTTGATATTACAAGAACGAACATGTGCCAAAAGTCCCCAGGGTTGAGAGTTGACAGCATCCTGCCCATACTTTCCAACTACGAACAACATTCCTAGACTATCATGAGTAAATCTGATGCCAGGTGAATCGAGGAGGGTGCACAAGAAAACAGCCAGTGAGCTCCATATACACTGGGCCCCACCCTCTTAATTTATATACTAGTGGTATATAACCAGGCAGAAGTAGATAATGAGAGCATATAATCTGTTTCCGATCCCATAAATAGTGACTGTAATCTCCGGGACATAAAGAAGGCACCCAACCTTGTGGATTAGGGTGCCTGAGATATGGATCTTGGCAAATCGCTGGTTTCCGCCTTCTGACAGCCCAAGCATCCCATATATTTTGTCATACTTGAGTATCACATATCATTTGCAAATCAAGGGATGAAACGAGGTATGTGGCGTCCCTCCAAGGAGGCTGTGTCAAAGTCTAATTCCCATGTCCAGGCCCCATGGGCCATGCCACTTACTTTCCCAGACTGGCGACCTCTGTGTATCTCATCTTCAAACAAAACCTCAACAGGTCTATCTCATTCAGAGTGAGAAGGTAGTTCTGTCTATCTGTTCCACCCAGAATTTTTGCTTCTTGGTCTCTGGGTGTTTAGACTTTATAATGTGGTAGAAGCTCATAACGTGGGACTCACCCACAGTAAACTCATGGACAACAGCCAGCAGCGCCCATCTTTTAGGATAAGGCAACTGTGGTGCAGAAAAGGGTAAGAGGCACTTGGCTGGCTGCACTGAACACATTGGCACACACGTGTACATACATGTGAGGCTGTACATGGGAGACACCTGTTGTGCACAGCCTTGGAACTGCGCACAGGTAGCCAGATCCTTGGGCGTGCTTTTCTGCTGGACACTAGAGGCAGCAACTCTAATTGACCAGAGGACCCATGAGGCACTCCCCAGGACCAGGAAAACTAGCGCCCTACAAAGTCACCTTTTGAGGCCATGAGACCTAAAGGCAGTGCTCTAGGTGGCCAGTACTTGCCACAAGGAGTAAAACAACACCAGAATCACCCAATCAGCCCAACGGGGACCAAGGTACGCCCTTTTCAAGATTGGGTGACCTATGACCTCTACCAGTGACAAAGCATGTGGGGCTCTGCTGCTGGCTCCAGCCTTGCCCTTGGGGTGGCACCTGAGGTGTTTTGCTGAAACACCTCAAGGGAGGGGGGATACATGCCCATGGCATAATCACCAAGAAGTGCACCACTGGGGGCAGAAGAAATCAGTGAAGCACCATTGTATTTCCCTCAGAGATGAGAAAAGGAATGGGCCGGGATCCGTAACTTCAGGTCTCGAGTGAGAAGGAGAGGACAGAGTAGTGCCAACTCCCCCGATCAGTGGGCAGGGAAGTAGAGTGTTGCTTACTCATGTGCATCCTGAGAGAGGCTGCTGGTGTGAGAACAGGATGGGGCAGCCAGGGGTGGCCTTCCAGAGCTGTCCCGCCCGGTTATCTCCTCAAGATGCCCAGGTGGGACCAGTCCAGGGAAAAATAGTAGACAACTTGTGGCAATAGGCCAGGCGTCAGGATGAAAGGGAAAACAAGTAAACAAAGGATGAAGCTTTCTCTGGCACAGCGGAGTGAGCCTCTTGTTACACATTCCCACCTGTTTTTGGCTTCCAGAGGCCCCAGGAGGGTAGTGGTCAACACTAAGGCCCTCATTATGAATCTGGCAGTACATGGACCACCAGACTCACGTCGGCGGGCGGACCGCTGCAGTAGTGGCAGTCCGCCTGCCCTATTATGACTGTGGCGGTAACGCCATGGTGGAAATGCTGCCACTGCAAGGCTGCTGCCACCAGGTAGCCTGACAGAGGTGGCGTTTCAGATCCAGCAGGGCAGCGCTGCAAGCAACGCTGCCCTGCAGATTATGAGTCCCAATACGCCAGCCTTTTCCTGGAGGTTTATACTGCCAGGGAAAGGTTGACAGAATGGGTTACTCGGGCCCCCCCTTGGGCACCTGCATTGCCCATGCACAGCCCCATTGTTCATTTCACTGCCCGAGTTACGGAAGCCCTAGAACCCGAACTCAATCTCCAACAAGGGTTATAATACACTATTCAAATCATAGTGCAGGATGAGGATTATGTGGTCTGCCCTTCTACTTACAGAAAGTATACCAGATTATATTGGACACTTCTAGTCTGGTATTTAGTTTAAATGTCACCCTGTTGCAGAATGAAATCCTGTGCATCTCCACTAACCATTCATTGATGGTCAGTGTTGTGCTCTGATACCAGTGTAGGAGGATACACAGTTTAGCCGTTGCTAGTGAAGTGGCCAGCCTTCGATCACATAAAAGCGCTGTGAGGAGAGACGTATGGTGACAGAGCTTATTCTTCATAAACGTTTCCATATCACATTCCAATATGATGAAGGGATGGGCTGGCCCATAGAATATGATATGTCACAGTTGCAAATGCATTTCCAACAACTATCATCAGTTAATTTGTTGGCTTGCGTCAGCTTTAGTGGGGAGCATCACTAATTATTCAGGATCTCAAAGTATTGAAATTTCAACTTACATTTTCAAAGCATCTTACCATGATCATGTATTAATGTAGCTCTGTCCTCTGCAGTATATTCCTCCCCTAAAAAATTGCCACGTAATTCTTGCTAAGCAGAGCCTGAAGTCCGAATGTAGCAACAGGATTATGTCCCAATATCACCCTGAGAACAATGAGTTTCCATTTCACAAGCTCTTGTTTAGTTTGAGAAATCAAGGGCAAGAGATTGTCTTCCACCATATGTGTAAGGCCTCTGTTCATGCCAACTCCCAAATAACAAAGCCCTGTGGGTACCTTTTTCATGTGATAGCCATATAGATTGGCACATGTGGTAAGCATGGACAAGGGAAGGGCTTGACACTTTCTCCAACAGAGCTCGTATCCACACAAAAGTGAAATATTACTATAATATAAATAACTGCAGGTGTGGACATTGTGGAATTGAAGGATATTGTCCTTGTAGCTTAACATCCCCTACTCCAGTAGAGATCCCCTTAACCTCACTGAAATGTCAAATACATGCTGACAAAGGTTCTAAGTGTAGCAAAAAAATAAGTGGTCATAGGGACATTCTTGGAGGGTACAGTGCCCTATCTTAAAACAGTGAAACAGAAAGTATCCACAATTGAGGCCTGCTATAGGAGAGTCATAGTGAAGACATACCTTACATATGACATCCTCTCCAGGGCACTTTCTGTTTAGGGCACAGAAAAGGTTCCTTCATTCTTTCAGGTGAAAGGCCTTTTCCTTCTCCAATGAAAGGGTTAAAACCTCATTCACTCTATCATTCATCAGCCACAGGAGATGAGTAAGTATCTGCTAGTGGCCACAGGATGAGCGGTTTGGAACAAAGCCAACTTGCAACTCAAGGAAAGTTGGCGAGATCACTCTGTGTAAACGTGTTGCCAGGATTTTACTTCTGTAATAGGTCTGGATAAGGAAGTCAAAAGCCCAGAGTGCCCTTTGAAATGAAACTTATCCCTCATTATCTTCTAGATATAGAAGGATGGGTTGTCTGAGCTGCTCTTTGTCCTGCAGGGGGCCAGACACAGACCATTTATTTCCTGCTGTATCTGGCAGCCGGGTGTGCCATGAGTTCAAAATCTAGGGTAATTTGTACTGGGGCATGATAAGCGAGGCCACCCTCAAGTATGTTCCAGTGTATCACAGCTATAAGTGTTCATACTAGTAGTATGTAATAGTCTATGCAAGATTGAGTGCCATGTGGAAAAGAGAAGGAAGTGTACTATCTAACCATTGGATGTCACAACAGTCATACATGAAGCAGTGCACAATCACTTATCAGGTCCTGTAATTGAGCCCTATCTGTCATATTTTGGAGATCAGGCTGCCCCAAACTTTCTATGATTGGGTCTGGTGCCAAATTCTAGCTCCCACTGAGGAGTACAGGCTTTGTCCCAAAATCAACTGTCTGTCTGGTAAACTATGCTAGGAAAATAATTTTATCTGCATTCAATCAATCAATCAATCATAGTATTTATAAAGCGCGCTATGTACCCGTTAGGGTTTCGAGGCGCTGAGGTGGGGGGGGGGGTGGAGAGGCTGTTTAGCGGTCGAAGAGCCAGGTCTTGAGGAGCCTTCTGAATGTGAGGAGGTCCTGGGTCTGGCGTAGCGGAGTGGGGAGAGAGTTCCAGGTTTTGGCGGCGAGGAAAGAGAAGGATCTGCCGCCGGAGGTCTTGCGCTGGATTCGGGGTACGATGGCTAGGGCGAGGTTGGCGGATCGGAGTTGGCATGTTGGGGTGTAGAAGTTGAGTCTGGTGTTGAGGTAGGAGGGTCCGGTGTTGTGAAGCGCCTTGTGAGCGTGGGTAAGGAGTTTAAAAGTGATCCTCTTGTCTACTGGGAGCCAGTGGAGTTCCCTCAGGTGTGGGGAGATGTGGCATCGGCGGGGTATGTCGAGGATCAGTCGGGCGGAGGCATTTTGGATCCGTTGGAGTCGTTTGATGTCTTTGGTAGGGATGCCTGTGTAGAGTGCGTTGCCGTAGTCAAGTCTGCTGCTGACGAGGGCCTGGGTCACCGTCTTTCTGGTTTCTGTTGGAATCCACTTGAAGATTCTGCGGAGCATACGAAGGGTGTTGAAGCAGGAGGAGGAGACGGCGCTGACCTGTTTGGACATGGTGAGGGCGGAGTCCAGGATGAAGCCGAGGTTTCTTGCGTGGTTGGCAGGGGTGGGCTGGGGACCAAGGGCGGAGGCCACCAAGAGTCGTTCCAAGCCGAGGGAGTGCGCCCGAGGATGAGGACTTCCGTCTTGTCGGAGTTGAGCTTCAGGCGGCTGATGTTCATCCAGTTGGCGATGGATTTAAGTCCCTCGTGGAGGTTGGTTTTGGCGGTGAGCGGGTCATTGGTCAGGGAGAGGACGAGCTGGGTGTCGTCGGCGTAGGAGATGATGTTGAGATGATGTTGGCGGGCCAGTTTGGCGAGGGGGGCCATGTAGACATGGTATGGCATGGTGCGTATATCAACGAAAGAATATTGATTCTACCCATCATATGCAGTTTGATGAAAACCCAGTGGCCCATCACGTCCACCCAGGTTTTGAGGAACTAATGAGGGAATCACCTATGATGTTTGCTACTTCACATTTTTCGAATGATGAGGGGTTACTTTGAGCATTAGCTGTCCTAATGCTGCTGGCTATTGTTTCAACCCAATCCCTCCTAAGTTTCTTTGGGCCAGATGTAATGGTCTGAATTGCTATTTTAGGCCATTAAGAAATGTTAAATGGGCTTTTCAGATGTACCAAGCCATTAAGAGAATCGCAAATTGCAATTTCTACCTAGTGGAAATCAAATTTGTGATCCACTAAATAAGAAATTGAAAATAGAGATTACCTATCTGCAATCCCTATTCGGATATACAAAGCATTTCCTAATTGTGAATTAGGCATTTAGGAAAATACAATGAGGTAGAAAGGTAACTATGTGCAATTAAACAAAAAACACCTAAAGATGCTTTTTTCAAAGTGCAGTAGAGCACATACATGCCCCAAGGGCATATGTGTGCTTTGCATGTGCACCACTATTTTTTGGGTGGATCGCGGGTGCCCTTTTGCTCATAGCCATCTTTTGTTTCGCATTTTCAAATAGTGATTCCTACCTTGTAGGAATGACAATTAGAAAATCGGTATTTTGATACATATCATTTTGCATTTCCTAATTAGCAATTTCTATGAAGTTTCTATTTAGGAAATATAAAATTGCATCTATGTACATTTAGCCCTTTGATTCTATTGCAAAGAAGTGGGTCTCATGTAGGAGATCAATGTCAGCGCACTTCTGGCATAGGTAATGGAGAATCTTTTTACTTTTTGCACAGTTTGGCATCTGAATTACATTCAAAAAAATATTCAAAACCAGTGCTGTGTTCTTGTATCACTCATCCGCAATCCAATGGGAGGAGGAGGGTACAGCCTAGAAGAAGATATGTCAGTGAGTGGGCAGTGTATATGTGTTTGAGAGGTGTATACACAAGGTAGTCAATCAATCTGGTGAGCCCTATGCTCTCTGTATGCAGAGGAATATAGCACTTGATGTTTTTTACCTATAGATGAATGTGGAGCAAAGCAATGCCAGAAGTAGGGGAATCAAATTAACCTCAACTAATCTAAGTCTATCTGTACAAAAAAAACGAAATTAAAGTCACTTAAAAACAGAACAGAGTATGGAAAGGATATAAAACCTTGGACTAACACCTGTGCTATTTGACGCTAGCCAAACTCTGAAACTTGTGTATAGATGAATGAGACTTGAAATGGTGAGGGTCAAACTACAATGGCATTCCAATAGGGATAGTGAAGTCTGTGATCTGCAAAATGGAGAAGAATAAAAGGAAGTGACAAGAGATAAAAGGAGCAACTATAAAAGGAAGAGACAAGAGAAAGAATCAGGGCATAATTGAAAGTCATCCAATGAGCACCCAATGTGATGCTAATTAGTCCTTCCCACCACACATGACATTGTGCATTAGATAAACCTCAGAGTCAAAGGTGGTAGAAAATGTACAGAAGACTACTGGTCTTAATGGGCAGAGAAATACAAAGAAAATTAACATTGCATAAAATGTAGTTAACCTCCAAATTAAGAGAGCCTTTACAACAGCAGGTTATTAGCCAGGTTCCCCCACCAGCAGGTTAGGGTTCAGGTGTGGGATTCAATGAGATATATCCATATCTCTGTGGAGTGCATATAGAACTTGATCAAGCCAACCCTGTCTGATTCTCACCTGGATGTGCTGGTCTTCTTCGAATACTTCGGAGGACGTTGATAATGTTCCCATGTCACAGATTAATCTCTGGGTTTTGAGGGTGACGTCTGTGAGAACACTCTCCATAGGTCAATTCCCCTGAGTCATCAATGAAGGCTGCAGGTCAGTCAGTTGTAGGAACTCCCTTGACTAATCGTCCATAGTCACTACCATGCAGGCTGGGTTTAATGGTCTGACCTTAAGGTCCCATTGCTGCAGTCTGGAATACATCACAAGGAATTTTTGTGCTTCATATTGCAGTCTGCCAAATTGTCTGCTAAAAAGGACATGGACATCATTTAGGGGTCGCAGTGGGTAGCAGAGGTGACTCCTAGCTTGCCCTGTGGAACCCCTGGCACTGCCTTTGTGACCCCTGCTTTCAGAGGTGGCAACTTCAGTGCTAGGAACACAGTAACAGCTCACCCTTATGGACCTTAGTTGGGACGCACTCTCTTTGTTACTCTAAAAGTGAATCATAACATATCGTTCACTATTAGTATAATAGGAAAGTGACAATTGTATATGCCCTTCCATGGCAGGTGAGGAAAGTAAAAGTGCTTTTGAATGTATTGTGTATGCGTGCTTACAGGTGTGAGTGTGATTATGTGAGAGAGTGTGTGTTTGTAAGTGTGAATTTGTGTACATGTGTAAGTATGTGTCTGTGAGTCAAAATGTGGAGGTCAAAGGGCATGTGATTTCACTTCTGCTACCCCTGGCATTTTATTGAATCAACATCCATGAAAAAGGGTACAGAGTGTTCCTCATACTTGAACAGGCCCTTATTCTGTTTAGCTAGCAGAACAATCCAGCTCACATGCCGATGGTGCAGAACGCATACAATAATGGGACATGGTTTCTCTCCTCCAGTCTTCACAGGTGACCTGATGTGGTTTGCTCTCTGAAATTTGAGGGTCTCTGCAAATGATGTATGAACAAATGATGGTATCATGGTCCCTAAAATTCTTATCATATCTTCCCCTTCAGCAATTTCTAGGACTCCTAAAATGCAGAGGTTTTCACATCACAAACTGTCTTCTAGGTCAGTAACCTTATGGTGGAGATATGCAAGGTCTCATCCCGATCTAGTAGTTTTGCTTAATTGGACTACACCTCATCTACCCTTTGATCAAAGGCATCCTTTTGTGTCTGGGATGCATAAATGTCTTGGTGAACTGATTTTATCTGTCATCAGACCAGACAAGTTACTGTACATAGAGATCAGTGTAGCTCTGATGGCGGAGATTGTCTTTACAATGGTATCCAGCCTGGAATCTGAAGGTTTCAAACTGTCTGCTTTTAGGGCAGGGTTTTGGTGCCCCACTATGTCAAAATACAGAAGCTGATGGGCTCGAGATGTACTGGTATTTTTCATGAAGTTTTAGATCAAATAATAAGGGGTAGGAATGGATCATCAATGATATGGTTGAACCCCAATCTCTACAATAATATCAAATCTGAGGCACTCTGGTATGCGGTACAGACCAACATAGCAGCCATTGCTGTGAAATATAGCCAGTTGTGCCTTGTTAACCCCAGATAGATTAGTACCTCTGGTGTGTGGCAAAGTGACTGCAATAAGAGGAAGACAGAAAGTGGGCTACAAAATTAGTAAGCACTGTACATAGTTGCCCAGTACCTAGTCACCAATCCAGTGGTATACAACTAGTTAATAGAAAGTCAAAGTCCAAGAAATAGCCAATTATAAAACACACCAGTAGTCCAGGCCACAGATCAGAGATAGAGAATTCAAGTTGCATGAGCCCCAAGCATCCCAAGTAACGTAGTACTACAATATCAAATGCCAGTAGTCCTCTCAGACCTCTCAGGCCTTTGTTCCCGCTACAAGAAAATGGCATTACCTCCATGTCAGACTCTTGCAAGAGGCCAAAGACTAGATGGTACAGGGCAGATGGCAAGTTCCCAGATCCAGGTTCTAGTGCCATTATGGGTTCTGCAGTCTGCAGACTCCAACTGGTTGCTAGTGTGCCAGCAGGCTGCAAGGCAGCAGACCACTAGTGTCTAGTGTCCCTTCTCAGCAGCCTTCATTCACCAGAACATACAATTCTCTTTAATGGAGGTGTTACTGTTAAAATGAGGTGCAGCCCTCATTTCTCCTTTAACTTCTGCCAGGTTTGCCAATCAAAAAATCTTTCAATTTATTTCATCCTAAACATGTATTTATTTATTTCTGTACTCTTTCATTTTATGACTTATATTTAACCTTTGGCACTGGAAACAACCAACAGTTAGTATAAGAAATGCAGTCTCTAGCTCAGTTATACAACAATTGTGTATAGTTGGGTTGCATTAATGCTTGCTACCAAAATGAAAATTTAACTTTGTACAGTCTTAATAAAAGCAAAACCAATTGACTTTGCCAATGCTTTTTTTTATATTTCTCGTATGGTTTAGTTTAAACATTAGTTATGTTTTGCTGTCATTTTGATGCATAGGGACAGATTTAAAAGGCCCTATGTCCTCTTAGCGCCACACTAGGGTAATTTTATGTGACGCTATTGTGGGGTTAAGAAGGCCATTCTCCTTTGCCATATTTACAAAGTGGGACAATGCTTGCATGTCTTCGCTCATGTTTGTTTTTGTATTTACATTGTTTTTAGGTAGGTTTTGTCTTTTTTGTTTATGTCACAGTTGTTTGTTTATGTCGCAGTTCTGTGTAAATGTATTTTAAAAACCAACTTTTTGTGTGTTTATATGGTAAACGGAGCTGTGTAGTGCCAAAATGAGCAGATAAACACACAGTTTCTTTCAAAAATACATTTACGTGGAACATGACATTAAACAAAATATAATGTTATATTGTAGCAACTGTAATAAAGCTCTGTAATGTAACAGCACCTTCTTTTGTGATTGCCTTTGTACACAAAAGAAAGCTCTGCTACATTATAGCGCTTTATACACTTTTTTACTTGTGCTAACACCTGGAATTAAACCACTGTTTTTATCCAACAACATAAGTGCACACCATAGACGAGTACATATTCCAAAGACAATCTAAAAAAAAGCGCTGCTATATTATAGTGCTTTATTACAGTTGTGCACTATAAAATTGTATTATAACTTGTAGAAACTGTAATAAAGTGCTATTATGTAGGAGAACTTTCTTTTGAGGTTACTTTGGAATATATACTTGTCCATTTTTTGCACTGATATTGCTGAATAGAAACACTGGTTTTGTCCAGGTTGTAGCACAAGTAAATTTTAAACAACAAATTTGTGTGTGTTTATACAATAACTGGAGCTGCAAGGTCACAAAATAAGCAGATACACACATAAAAGGTTGCTTTTAAAAATACATTCATGCGGAACTTGACATGAAACAAGATATAGCGTTATGTTATAACAACCATAATAAATCGCTATATTGTAGCAGCGCTTTCATTTGAGATTGGTTTTGTACGCTCAAGAAAGCGCTTCTACATTATAGCGCTTTATGCGCTTTAACACTTTTGCTGCAGATAGAGGAAGAAGGTAAATAATGGAAGTGCTTTAGTTATATGCAGGGATGCTGGAATTATGTGGCAGGAAATGACTAAATTATGAGTCAGGGTTGACCAATTTATGTGGCAAGAAAAGTCCAATTAGGCATCTACAACGCCAATAGCTCTAACTTTCGCAAATGCGAAATCTATTGTATTGTAAAAGGTTATTACTCTTTTATGAGCGATTGTATTTTCTGGGTCAGTTTCCCACTGATTGCTCCGAATCTACTCTCAGCTCAGCTACCGTCTTCGTCTACTGAATGAAATAAAAAGTACCCGCAACCCCTGTCAGGTGTGTCTACTCTCAGTTACTTATAGCTACGTTTCCTGCTCGACACGGCTGACGCTTTACTCACTGGAGGAGCTGCTACCCTCGTGAGAACCCATAGGCACCTGGGGCAGAGGTTCACGTGGCTGTTTCAAAAGAAGTTTACAACTACAACATTGTATTAGAGCATTTTCATCACGTGGCGTAGCGAAGGTGTAGTGGGCCCCAGTGCAGGCAGCTGTACTGCCCCCTCCCCACCCCCTCTCTGTTTTGAATATTAAGAACAGTTGTAACCGGGATTCAAAGACCCTCTTGTTGCTCCGGTTTTAGTTTGCAATAAAATAATTATAACGGAATACCGGGAAAGTGGCGAATTAATGGTGTATATTTCAGCACAAAGGAGGGAATGAAGGCAAGTATTCACCACATAATTACACATAATGCATGCTCTACTTCTCTGAAACGGATCCGAAGCAGTGCTATCACAGCAGTTTACTCAGTAATTCATCATTGCCCATTGTGTGCTCCATAATCACATAGAATTTAGTGCAGGTATGCGCTCCCCAGGCATAAATTTAGAGCAGTCTAATTTGTCATCCATATAAATTATTTAAGTCATAAGGGATAACTAGATATCACCTTCTCTCCCGAGTACTTCAGGAATGTAGACTGCGGAGCGCCCTCAGGGAATCTAGTGCAGGCATAATATCAATTATCTCCTGGCACGTAAGGAATTAAAAGACGCTTTTGAGCACGTGCCCCATTTATATGCTGCATTCCTTGCCCTAGAAACGATTTAAGTTATGCTATCATACACCATGCCATGTATTACAAGGAGAAAACAGGAAATATGGGATTTATTTTGCGTGGTATTTTGAAATACATTTTCAAAAGTACTCTGGATTTAATGCATTCAGTTAGATATAAATCCCCCGCGTCCTAGTTAAACAAAATTATGTTATTTTTGTTCCAAGTTAATTGCTTTTTGGTCTGAGAGAATTTTTCAAATTATACCTATTAATAATTATCATTGAAGGAACATGTTAGACCTGTCAGCCTTAGGGTGGTCTTCCCCCAACTTTTTGCCTTCCTCCTCCCCTCTTTCTGACCTCATTTTTGCTGATATGAGGACTGTGCACTTTACCACTGGTAACCAGTTCTAAAGTACTCATGTTATAGCCTCTAAACATGGTAATATTGACTTATCCCCAGTTAGCATATTTATTTTACTTATAAGTCCCTCGTAAAGTGCACTACACATGGCCAGGGACTGTAAATTAAATGCTACTTGTTGACCTGTAGCACTGATTGTGCTTCCCACTTAAGTAGCTCTTTAAAGCTGTCCCAGGCCTTCCAGTGCCTAGCAGTGTGTGCAGTTTTAAACTGTGACTTGGTCCTGGCAATGTATACATTTTGCTAGGTCCAAAACTTCCTTTTTAAGACACATAAATTAGCCCTATGTAGACCCCAAAGAGCCAAGAGGGCACAGTGCAATGCATTTCAAAAACAAGACATGTACTTTTAAGTTTTACGTACCCTGGTAGTGACTAGTGCAAGTGCTATTTCACCCATGGGATAACATTGGAGTTGCCTTAATATACTTTATGAGTGCAATTTTCAAATGGTAAGAGGTAGCTCCTTTCAGTGTGGAGTCTCTGGGATCACAATTTAAAATCAAATCCTAAGTTATGGTGAAGTCAGATTTTAAATTGCAATTCTGAAAATGCCACTTTTAGAAAGTTTGCATTTTGTTGCCTTAGCCATTTGGTGCCTGCAGCCTGTTTCTGGTCAAATTGCTGGATATAGTTGTTGGTAGAGCTGTGTGTATTCCCCCTAGACAGCCACACACAATGGGAGTTTAGGTGTGTCTCAATAGGCCATTACTGGCAGGATGGGAGGGAGGAGTAGCCTCATTTACTCCTGAATAGGCTGTGTGCTACTGTTAGACCTGACATCCTTAGGGTGGTCTTACCCCAGACTTTTTGCCTTTACCACCTCTTTTGTTGCTGTATCTTTTCGTTGGCCTTAGGACTCTGAGCACGGTACCACTGCTAATCAGTGCTGAAGTACATATGCTTCTCCGATAAAACATGGCAACACTGGTATATCTCCAATTGGAAAATTTAATTTACCTGTAAGTCGCTTGTTCAGTGGTTTACCAGATACCCAGGGCCTGTAAAGTAACTGCTACTAGTGGGCCTGCAGCACTGACTGTGCCACCCACTTCAGTAGCCCATAAACCTGTCTTAGTCCTGTGATGGCAGAGCCTGCATGGGCAGTCCCACTGCCGCCTCAACTTGGCATCTAAGGTCTCTTGCAAAGTTCAGAACTCTCCTTTTCTTGCATATAATTCATCCCTAAATGAGGCCCTAGGTAGCCCATAGGGCAGGGTGCTATGTTTAAGGGTTTTATGTTCTAGTAATGAGAAACTCCTAACGTCCTTTTTCATTACTGTGAGTCCTGCCCCTCTCATAGGCCAGCATTGGGAATTCCTTATAAAAGTTTGAAGCTGTATCTCCTGATCTGAGAGGAGTAGCTGCATCATGTTGAATACCATTGGAATGGTAACAATAAATCGTCTTTACTGGTAAAGTTAGATTTATTGTTACTATTTTAGAAATGCCACTTTTAGAAGGTGGACTTTTCTCTGCACTCTCTGCCTTGTGTGTCTACAGCCTATCTCCAATACACACGTCTGGCTTGGGCCAGGTGACAACTACACTTGTGCTTTTCCTTCAGACACCCACAACACAGGATACTTGGCCACATCTGCATACTGATGAGCCTTTCTGGGGAGGAGGTTGGGAAGTGCCCACAATTACACCTAAAAGGGTAGGGACTAGTAGTCCCACAAAGGGGCTGATTACCGCCCACTGGTTGTCTGGAGCCGAGACTGACGTGAAAGGGGGACCTGTGCACTTCACAAGGATTCTTTTGTGGTCATCCTCCACATCAAAGATGCTTTAGTGTATAAGTATTGGGTCACTGGACCCACTCAGTAGTATACTGCTGGACTAAGAAGAAACCCCACTGAGTAAAGGGTGCTATGCCAGAGCGCTTGCCACTCTGCTGTGACTGACTGTTCCCAGGAACTGCTGCCCTGTGGGATACGCTGCCCTGCTGCCTGCTGACCTCTGCTCTACAACCAGGAACCAAATGCCCCTTCCAGCATGACTCCAAGGACTGGTTCATTTTCCCTCTACTCATCACATGCGGGTACTGCGACAACCTTGTAAAGTGGCTTTGCCAGCTTGCAGCTCTATTCACTCTGACATCCTGCGGACGACCCCAACCTCCTCCTTGATTCCTTTTTGACTGACACCCCAGCCCTGAGGCCGCTTTCCCTGACAAGAGCTCCGTGCAGTGGGAGCACATTTGAGAATCAGCCGGTGTGAGAGAGCACGGCAGTCTCCAACATCAGCCTGCTCTGTAAACCTGCATTTGGCCCGAGCGGGAGACTCGTGGCTGGAGGAATCTGCACTCTGCTGCACTCCCTGATTGGACCTCCCCATTTACCTGCTCCGACAAGGAACTGTGCTCAGCGAATGCAGGCCCAGTGTCCACAACTCACCTGCACTACTTGTGACTTTTGACTTGATCCCCATTCCCGTCTTCATCCACAGAGCATGATGTAGATGAAGTAGTGCATCTCGCTAGATGGCGGCTGCACTCTGACCATTAAGGTACTGTTATTATGTGTTCCTGACAGCGGACTCCTGGGATATCGTGTGCAGCTCGGGGTTATTACCTAACCACATCTTGGTCTTTTCCCTGTCTGCCAGAGGACCTTCCGAGTCCTGATTTAGCTTTTGTGATTGTGCAATTCTTACTGAGGAGAATTACTGTAAAGGCTCTAAAAGAAGAGTAAATGATTTAAGCACTGCTCTTAGAGTTAATCCCTGTAAACTATATATCTCTTGGTCTGTTGGTTACATTCTTCATCGTTTTTACCACAGATAAATATTGCCTATTTTTGTGGAGTCTTTTTGTGCTGTCTTCATTGAGTTACTGTAATTTAAGTGTCACACAAGTACTTAGACATTGTCTCTGAAGTTGCCTGACAGCTCTGCACCAAAGTACTACAGGGTGAGCACAAAATAATTTAGGTGTGTTTCTGACTTGCCCTATCTAAAGTGGTGGGTTCTGCCTGGCTTAGGTACATACCCTAGCCAACCAGAAACCCCATTTCTAACAGCTGTCCCCACACAATAGGGTGCATACTCCCTGTAGTTAGTCTGGAGCCAGGGCACTTCAAAGCCCATCTTTGAATTCTAGCCCACATCAAAGGCACCACTTGTTAAAATAATTGAACTTCTGACCTTATCAAATCAGTACACATCTGAACCTGTGGATGCTCTACCAGGAGGAAGAATGGTGCTGTGCTGCTGAAGAACTGCCACTCTGCTGGACTGCTGTTCTGGAAGAACGTCTTTCTTGTTGTGCTTACTGAGGGCCTCCTTGCCGGGGGAGAAGAACTGAACCCATATCACTTGTACCTAGCACCCACAGTGACTCCAAGGGCCAGCTGACCGGTCCCCTGTTTTCTTAAGTCTCAGGGACACAAAACACTTCCAACTCACCTGCTATACTACCTGGACTGAGCGATTTGTGAGTCTTGCCCTGCCTACATATGTATACTTCAAACGTAGGTCTTTAGAAGTCTCCCCAACTTCAAAGGCACCACTGGGGATAATTACTGGACTTCAGGCACCACAACTTCAGTACACATCTGGACCTGTGGATACTCTACCAGAAAGAAGGACTGCAGTGCTGCTGAAGGACTGACACTCTACTGGACTGAACTCTGTTGGACTCCTGCTTTGCTCTGCTGACCTGCTGTCTGCTGTCCTCTTGCCTGAGTGAAAAGTACTGAATTCACTTCTCACTTAAACCTGGAAACCAGAGTGACCCCACAGGCTTCTTGTCAGGCCTCTTGATCTGAAATTTCAGGATCATAACAGACTTCCAACAACCCTGCTTCTGCATCTGGACTTTGCCATTTGCGAGTCTGCTCTGTCAAGTGATGCCACCCATGTCGTGAATACTTGTAAGTGGGCCTGAGGTGCTTACCAGTGGAACCAACTTATTGCCTCTATAGATCTGCACATCCCCCAGCAGAGTCAATAAATCGCTGCTGCTTTGTGGATTGGAACTATCGCAAAAAAATCGCATCACTGCTGCACCGGCATCTTGGGTCTAACACATTTCCTTGGAAACTGCAACTGTGTGTCACTTCCCTGGAGGAGATTCTCGCATAGCTCATCAATGCCAGCCTCAATGACGTGCCGCACTTCACTGCTCTTTGGAATTGATGTATCACCTTGACTGGGCATCGCATCCCCAACACCAAACTTTTAATCACAAACCCGATTAATGGGATCCTAGTCATCGTCACAACAGGACATGGCACCACAGCCTCAACACATCTCATATCACCTCTTCTGCACGACCTAACTTCAATGCAGATCCATGCACCGTCCGCAAACTGAGATTGAAGGTACTTTTGTTAGGCGGGACCCACTCGTCCCTGTAGCCGTCCTACACTCCATCACAGTCAGGCAGGTCGCTCCTCGCACCGCCGTCCCACGCCGCCTCCACTTTGCCGGTTGCATCTTTTTCTTTTCTAAAACCCCTGCTGCTGCGTCCCCGCGACCCCTCCCCCTCCCCCTCCCCCACCTCCTCTCCGTCCAGTTTTCCCGCTGCTTCTAATCCCTGCGGCCCCACCCCCCCAGCCTTCCCATTCACCCAGCCCTCTCTCCTCCCAGCTGCCACTCCCTCCCTCCTCCCCATTTATGGCAGCCGCGGCGCGGTAACAGGAGCAAACCTTGACCCTGCTTCCAGCAGGCAGGTCGCTCCTCGCGCCGTCGCCCTGCGCCGCCTCCACTTTGCCGGTTGCATCTCTTTCTTTTCTAAAACCCCTGCCGCTGGTCCCCGCGGCCCCTCCCCCACCTTCTCTCCGTCCGTGTTCTTTTCTAAAACCCCTGCCGCTGCATCCCCGCAAACTCCTCCCCCCACATCCTCGCCGTCCGTTTTCTTTTCTTAAACCCCTGTTGCTGCGTCCCCATGGCCCCTCCCCCACCTCCTCTCCATCCGTTTTTTCCGCCGCTGCTAATCCCTGTGGCCCCACCCCCTGCCTTCCCATTCGTCCAGCCCTCCCTCCTCCCAGCTGCCACTCCCTCCCTCCTCCCCATTTATGGCAGCCGCAGCGCGGTAATGGGAGCAACCCTTGACCCTGCTTCCAGCAGGCAGGTCGCTCCTCGCGCCGCCTCCACTTTGCCGGTTGCATGTTTTTCTTTTCTAAAACCCCTGCCGCTCCGTCCCTGCGGCCCCTCCCCCACCTCCTCTCCGTCCGTTTTCCTTTTCTTAAACCCCTACCGCTGCGTCCCCGCGGCCCTTCCCCTTACCCCCACCTCCTCTCCGTCCGGTTTTCCAGCCGCTGCTAATCCCTGCAGCCGCACCCCCAGCCGACCCATTCACCCAGCCCTCCCTCCTCCCAGTTGCCACTCCCTCCCTCCTCCCCATTTATGGCAGCCGCGGCGCGGTAACAGGTGCAACCCTTGACCCTGCTTCCAGCAGGGTCGCTCCTCGCGCCGCTGCCCCGCGCCGCCTCCACTTTGCCGGTTGCATCTTTTTCTTTTCTAAAACCCCTGCCACTGTGTCCCCGCGGCCCCTCCCCCACCTCCTCTCTGTCTGGTTTTCCCGCTGCTGCTAATCTCTGCAGCCCCACCCCCCAGCCTTCCCATTCGCCCAGCCCTCCCTCCTCCCAGCTGTCACTCCCTCCCTCCTCCCCATTTATGGCAGCTGCGGCGCGCCAAAGGCTAGCCCGTCTGTGCCTCTCCGCTTCAAGACTGCGCCCAGCGCCAGTCCCCCTGGCCCCCTCAGACAAACCTACTACCCCTTCACCCTCCACTCACTCAACCCAGGCCCTCGCCCCACCTGCACCCTTTCCAGCCCCACACACACTCATGGCCCCTTCACCTACTACACCTGTCATTTCTCCTGCTCCTCATCCCTCACACCACACACCAACCATAGCGACCCCCCAACAACAAACACAACACCCCCAACGCAATACTCACCTGCTCTGCCCACACCCCCACCAATCAGCCCCTCCGCACACCACCCCACAACCAGAACACACCGCGCAACAACACCTTCATGCACCACACCAACACCACCCACCACAACCACCTCAACTAACTGCTCCTCAATACCCACTCCCTTCACAAACATGCCATAGAACTCTGGGCCCTCATCACATCACACTCACCGGACATCGTCTTCCTCACAGAAACCTGGACCAACCCCTCCTCGAAACCCGACATAGCCATCGCCACCCCCAAGGGATACAAACTCCAACGCAAAGACCGCCTTAGCAGGCCAGGTGGTGGCATTGCCCTTCTACACAGGGACACCATTAAAGTCACCACCAGCTCCCAAGACACTATCGACAGCACAGAACACAAGCACTTCCTAATCCACATTGACAACAACTGCACCCTCAGAGGTACGCTAATCTACAGACCACAAGGACCACGCCCCGCCTTCTGTGACACCATCGCCGACATCATCAGCTCGCACGCCCTCACCTCCACAGACTACATCCTCCTCGGTGATCTCAACTTTCACTTGGAGAACCTTCAAGACCACAACTCAACCTCCCTCATAGACAACCTCACCAACCTCGACTCAAACAACTGGTCACTGCACCCACCCCCTCAGCAGGACACACGCTCGACAATTTTCACCTCAAGCCAACACATAACCTATACCCACACCACCGAACTCCACTGGACTGACCGCCACTGCATCCACTTCTCCTTCACCAAACCCCCCACACACCACCATCAACACATCACACCCTACCGAATGTGGGACAAGATCCCCACAGAACGCCTGAACTCCCAACTGGCTCACAACCTCCCCCCCCACACCAATGACCCCAACGCAGGAGCACACAACCTCTCTAAATGGATCACTACCTGCGCAGACCCCTCACAATCCGGGTTCCGCAAGAACCACAGCACGGAAACCGCCCTCATCACATGCACTGATGACATCAGGACCAAAGTCGACAAAGGCGAGACCGTCACACTCATCCTCCTAGACCTCTCCGCAGCCTTTGACACTGTCTGCCACCACACACTCCCCACACGCCTCCACAACACAGGAATTCGCCACAAAGCCTTAGACTGACTCACCTCCTTCCTCACCGATCGGACCCAAAGAGTCTGCCTTCCACCTTTCCACTCCACCGCTACCAAGATCATCTGCGGAGTCCCCCAAGGGTCCTCCCTCAGCCCCACACTCTTCAACATTTACATGATCCCCCTAGCCAACATCCTCCGACCACACGGAATCACTATCCTTTCCTATGCAGACGACACCCAACTCATCCTCTCCCTCACCCGCAACCCCACCACCGCCAAAACCAACCTACACGCTGCTCTCCTCGACACCGCCAACAGGATGACAACTAACCACCTCAAGCTTAACTCCAACAAAACCGAGATCATCATCTTCGGCCCCAACAAAACCATATGGGACGACTCCTGGTGGCCCACTGCCCTAGACCCCGCACCTACCCCTGCAAACCACGCATGCAAACTCAGCATCATCCTGGACCCCTCCCTCTCCTTGAAACACCAAATCAATGCACTAACCTCCTCCTGCTTCCACACACTCTGCACTCTAAAAAAATCCTTCAAATGGATTCCCCCAGAGACCAGGAAGACAGTCACCCATGCACTTATCAGCAGCAGACTAGACTACGGTAACGCCCTCTACACCGGCACCACACTCAAACTCAAACACAAACTCCAGAGAATCCAGAACAAAGCCGCACGCCTCGTCCTTTGCCTCCCCCGCCACAAACGAATGTCACCACACCTCAAATCCCTTCACTGGCTCCCCATAGACAAGAGAATCACTTTCAAGATCCTCATCCATGCACACAAATCACTCCACAACACCGGCCCGACCTACCTCAACGAAAGAGTGAACTTCCACACTCCCACCCGCAACCTCCGATCAGCTGACCTCGCACTAGCTACAGTCCCCCGCATCCAACGAACCACCACAGGAGGCAGGGCCTTCTCTTACCTCGCACCCACAACCTGGAACTCCCTCCCCTTCCAACCGCCACAAAATCGAAGACCTCCTACTCTTCAGAAAAAACCTCAAGACATGGTGGTTCGAACAGTATCCCCCCCTCACCCCCCCACCCCACAAGCGCCTTGAGACCCTCACGGGTGAGTAGCGCGCTCTATACATTTTTTTGATTGATTGATTGACAGTCAGCAGTTTATTCTTTATTAATTAATATCTCTTGTTCTACTGATTGGATTTCTGTCATTTTGGTATTCATTTATTCATCACGTTAAGCTCTACATTTCTAACATATTTTTGTGTGGGATTCTCACTGCTTTACTGTTAGAAGTTTTGCTCAAATACTTTACAGGTTACCTCTAAGCAGAGCATGACTACTCTGTGCCAAGCTACAAGGGGGTTGAATGTAGGTTAATCTGCTTGTGCCTTACCCTGACAAGGATTGTGGTTGCTGCTTGACCAAGGCCCACAACCTAGTCAACCAACAATCCAATTTTTGCGCAATGCAACTCACACATGATATTTGGGTGTATTTCTGTCTCCTCCAAGTTTTAGGAGAAGTCTAGAAATACATGCACTTCTGAGATGGATAGACAGATAGGGGGCTTCCACGTTCAGAGCACTGTAAAGTTTTCTGAATTAGTCTGACTCTGATGATCTAGCTATCCACCGACAGGCCTTCACTAGTAGGTGTAGTCCCAACAGCAGAATGCCTTACAATGGAGGGCAAACTATCCTGGATCTGCAAAATACTACCATGTGAATTGCTGAAATGGTGGTAGAAAGGGCAGATGACCCATGCAGGGGGTAGAATGTTAGGGAACCAGATGTTTTACAGACAGTATTCAGGATAAGTGGAAAGATGACCTTCACTGAGGACAAGTAATGGACTTAATCCACTCTGCAGGGTCATCCCAGATTTCTGACTTTTGTTATTGTTGGTATTAGGACTCCGCACCTTACCACTGCTAACCAGTGCTTAGTGCTTGTGCTCACTCAATTCAATTCAATTTTTATTTATTCATGATTTGGAACTCGATTGAGATCCACATAAAAAGAAACAATAAAACAATACATTTATCCCACCATTCACACACAAAATCAGGATGAGCCTGTTTAAAACCCATGCAATAAAAGCTTTTTAAGAAAAGAACTCTGCAAATCTTTTTACAATACTACGATTACAAAATATAATATTCCAAAATAAAATCCAAGAAAGTGCAAATGTGCATATCAGTGCAATTGGAATAAGTTTATTGCAAAGTGTACTAAGTGGATTAAAAGCATTGCCTTAGTGTTAGGATAAAATAAAATATATCCATAATACTTTAACCACTCCCCGTAAAAATACAGAGATAATCTGAAATACTAGAAAAAATACTCTCTACCTGTACCCAGCTCTTCATAAAGTGCATAATAATAAAATGCTTCAATCCAAATTACCTAAAAATCATGGGGTTGAAACGAGTGAAACCGTCATATACCTTATTCAACCTCCTATGGAGAAACCTCGCTGGACTTATAATGGAACATATATATGTATTTGACAGCCCCTTAACCCTTATGAAAACATGGAGTGATAAGATATGATAAAAGTGCATCATTGTGACAGATCCGCCTGCTAATATTATTTAATCTAACTTCCCATGGTCAATTTTCATACAAATCAATTAATCTACGTTACGGGATGTATACTTTGAATAGATATAAAAAACATTTAAAGATATAAAAAATTCTATAACAGAATAATTCATTAGGTGGATCATATAAAGCTCGAAGAAGCTCAGATGCAGACAACAAAGAGAGTTGAAGATAAATAGGCTTTAACCATTTACGCCAGAATGGGGCGAGAGAAGGACAGACAAATAAAACATTATTTAGATCTTGTGTTCGGCCAGACAAAAGCTACGCTCTGTAGCCGAGCTGTGCCATTTCGCCAGAAGCAGGTTCAAAGGAAACAAACCCAGGTGAAGCAGCATCCAAAAATGCCTAACCTTGTGTGGAATATTCCATGAGATATAGGGTTGATTTTTTTTTACTTCAAGCTAATTTACTAAGATGTCCTTTTTGCACAGCTCTCAAGGTCTAGCCGAAAACTCAATGACTATGTTGCCTGCTTCAAACCGATTTTCAAATGCAGGGGGATATTGCCAGGACCTGATTTCAGTCTAACTCCAACCTTTCGAGAGCATAAGAGAAATTCTTGCAAAGGGAGTTTTTGGGGTTATTATTATTTAGAAAGATTTATTCCCTTAACAGTGACCTTATAGTATTTTCCTTGTTCCTTATAAGTGAAGCAGCCATGGGTATAACTCCTGCTAATCCTTGCTAATCCTTCGACATACGTACTTCATGACCTGATTTCCAGCCTTAATACTGCTACCAAGACTGCAGTGTTAACAGACAAAAGGTTTCTAAGGAACTTAACTTCCAACTGATTCAGAAACCCCCTGTTAGAAATGGGGTCTTTGATAGGCAGTCAGGTTACCCCCGTCCAAGCAAGGACCCTCACTCTAGTCAGGGTAAGTCACACACAATCCAAATTATCCTGTGCCCACCCTCTGGTAGCTTGGCACTGAGCAGTCAGGCTTAGCTTAGAAGGCAATGTGTAAAGTAATTGTGCAATAAATCATGCAATAACACCCAAAAATACACAACACAGTGTTTAGAAAAATATATAATATTTATCTGATATGCCGCAGGTCAAAACGATTAAAATGCTATAAGTATATGTTGGGCTATCACTGTAAAAGTGATATAAAGTCTCTTTCAAGTACCAAGTACCTGGTTCTCATGAAAAATCTCTACAAAGAGCCATAGAGAAGGAGATGCGTGGAAATAAAGGGGTGTGCATCGATTTCTCGGGCTGCACACAGCGATCCGTTGTTTAGTTTTCACGCAGGGACAGCTGTGCATCGATTTCTGATGCTCGGTCGTGGATCCTCTTCGGGTTGTGGGGTTTCAGACGCCCCGGGGACGATGCGTGGGTTTCCTGCACTGGCAGGACGAAGTCACAGGAGCTGCTTCGATTTGGCGGACGTTGCATCAAATTTTCTACCACACAGCAGGTGCTGCGTCGATTTATCTCTGGAAGTCGGGCTGCATCGTTCAGGTTCAGTTGTGCATCATTCCAGTGGGCCATGCGTCAAACTTCCGGTTGCTGCGCTGGCACTGCATTGATCTTCTTGATGCAAAGTCGGGCTGCGTCGTTCCAGTTCGGCGTGCAGTGAAATTTTCACTGCGGTGCAGGCTGTGCATCGTTTCTGGCAGGCTGTGTGTCGAATTTCACTGCACAAGGAGTACTTCTTGTAGAGATGAAGTCTTTTTGGTCCTGAGACTTCAGGGAATAGGAGGGAAGCTCTATCCAAGCACTTGGAGAGCACTTCTTCACCACAGTCAGAGAGCAGCAAGGCTGCAGGGCAACAGCAAGGCAGCAGTCCATCTCAGAAAGCAGACAGGCGAGTCCTTAGGGCAGCCAGGCAGTTCTTCTTGGCAGGATGCAGTTTCTGGTTCAGGTTTCTTCTCCAGTAAGTGTCTGAGTTGGTAGCGGCAGAGGCCCTGTTTACATACCCAAATGTGCCTTTGAAGTGGGGGAGACTTCAAAGAGTGGCTTAGAAGTGCACAAGGTCACTTTTCAGTTCAATTCTGTCTGCCAGGGTCCCAGTACGGGGTGTGGCAGTCCTTTGTGTGAGGGCAGGCTACTGTCCTTTGACATGCAAGTGTCAGGCCCTTCATCCTCCCAGCCCAGGAAGACCCATTCAAAATGCAGATATATGCAAGTGAGGCTGAGTATCCTGTGTTTGGGGTGTGTCTAAGTGCATGCACAAGGGAGCTGTCAACTAAACCCAGCCAGACGTGGATTGTAAGGCACAGAACGGTTATAGTGCAGAAAAATGCTCACTTTCTAAAAGTGGAATTTCTAAAATAGTAATATTAAATCCAACTTCACCAGTCAGCAGGACTTTGTATCACCATTCTGGCCATACTAAATATGACCTTCCTACTCCTTTCAGATCAGCAGCTACCACTCAAACAATGTATGAGGGCAGTCCCAATGTTAGCCTATGAAGGGAGCAGGCCTCACAGCAGTGTAAAAACAAATTTAGGAGTTTTACACTACCAGGACAAGTGAACTACACAGGCACATGTCCTGCCTTTTACCCACACAGCACCCTGCCCTATGGGTTACCTAGGGCATACCTTAGGGGTGTCTTATATGTAGAAAAAGGGGAGCTTTAGGCTTGGAAAGTTCTTTTAAATGCCACGTTGAATTGGCAGTGAAACTGCACACACAGACCTTGCAATGGCAAGGCCTGAGACAAGGTTAAGGGGCTACTTAAGTGGGTGGCACAATCAGTGCTGCAGGCCCACTTGTAGCATTTAATCTACAGGCCCTGGGCACATATAGTGCACTCTACTAGGGACTTATAAGTAATTAAATAGTCCAATTGGGTATGATGCAATGTTAACATGTTTAAAGGGAGAGAGCATGTGCACTTTAGCACTGGTTAACAGTGGTAAAGTGCGCAGAGTCTTAAAACCAGCAAAAACAGTGTCTAAAAAGTGGAGGGAGGTAGGCAAAAGGTTAGGGGTGACCACCTTAAGGCTGTCAGGTCTATCACCCCCATTTAGAGATATCAATAAATTCCACATCATAAAGAAGGGACGCAGGGATTTTAGCTTGATATAAGGATATAAGACGTATGAAAAATGCATTCTTCCTATAGCTCTATGTAAAGCCCCTAAACCTCTTGCTTGACACTCAGCTTTCAATTTATTAAAGGAAATATGAGCTACATCACTAAGGTTCCCACAAACTATTTTCCCTAAAAAAGGATACCATTTCACAATTTCCAGTTTTTGCTTTTCTAATGACTAGTGGAAATCAGAGAATTTTGCCCTTTTGTTCCTGTGTAAGCAGAGGACCTTAAGTGGGATTCAGAATATTTTGATAAAGACTAAAGACGATTTTGTAAACCTTTAGGGTTAGGTCAAAAATGATGATGTTGCCAGCATATAACAGACAACTTAATGGGTACCCACCTATTGGCGGGGGAAAGCCCTTACTCTGGGACAGGAAAGAAGGAAAATCTGAGATGTATAAGGAGAAAAGCAGGGCCACCAATAGAAATCCCTCCTTTAATCCATTCAGATTAGGCATCTCTTGGGATAGACCTTTATCACCCCCTATTCAACACCAGGTAGTAGAGTGCAGAGCTATTATCAACTCTAGGGGGAAGAAAGGCATCCCCAGACTAGCTAACTTTCTCCATAACAGATCTCTATCCACCTTATTGAATGCTGTTGAAAAATCGTTAAAGGCGGCAAAGACCACTTCACCTCTCAGTTTCAAATATTTTTCTGTAATAACTTGTAATGCGACAACGTTATCCAAAGCGCTATGATTACATCTAAACCCAGATTATTCCAAGGGAATAATATTATTCTCCTCTACCCAGGTGGTAAGTCTGTAAAGCAGGCATTTAGTCCAAAAAAGTTCTGACTGCATCCAGAAGAGCGATCTGCCAGTAGTTGGCAGGACAATTTCGAGCTCCCTTTTTTTTATAAAGGATGTAGGAGGCTGACCTGGCTTGTAGTGGGTACCAGAGGTACTTACACCTTGTGCCAGGTCCAGTTATCCCTTATTAGCGTAGAAGAGGTGTTTCTAGCAGCTTAGGCTGATAGAAGGTAGCTATAACAAAGCAGCTTAGGCTGAACTAGGAGACATGTAAAGCTCCTACTATACCCCTGGTGTCATATGCACAATATAATAAGAAAACACAATACACAGAAGTACTAAAAATAAAGGTACTTTATTTTTATGACAATATGCCAAAAGTATCTCAGTGAGTACCCTCAGTATGAGGATAAGATATATACACAAGATATATGTACACAAGCCAAAATTATGCAGGTAATAGCAAGAAAAGTAATGCAAGCAGTGTAAAGTTACAATAGATTGCAATAGGAGCACATAGGTATAGGGGCAACACAAACCATATACTCCAAAAGTGGAATGCGAACCACGAATGGACCCCAAACCTATGTGAGCTTGTAGAGGGTCGCTGGGACTGTAAGAAAACAGTGAGGGTTAGAAAAATAGCCCACCCCAAGACCCTGAAAGGTAGGTGTAAAGTGCACCTACTACCTCCAGAGAGCACAGAAGTCATGATAGGGGGATTCTGCAGGAAGAACAAACACCAGCAATGCAACAACAGTGGATTTCCGGACCTGAGTACCTGTAAGACAAGGGGACCAAGTCCAATAGTCGTGACAGTGTCGAGAGTGGGCAGGAGCCCAGGAAATGCCAGCTGAGGGTGCAAGGAAGCTGCCACCTGTTGGAAGAAGCTTGGAGTTCTGCAAGAAAGAAGGGGACTAGGAACTTCCCCTTTGGAGGATGGATGTCCCACAACGTGAAGAAGCTTGCAGAGGTGTTTCCACGCAGAAAGACCGCAAACAAGCCTTGCTATCTGCAAGGGCCGCGGTTAGGGATTTTGGGTGCTGCTGTGGCCCAGGAGGGACCAGGATGTCGCCACTTGGATGAGGAGACAGAGGGGGCGCCCAGCAACGTAGGGAGCCCTCACAGAAGCAGGCAGCACCTGCAGAAGTACCTGAACAGGCACTTAGAAGAAAAGTGAACCGGAGTCCACCCGAAGTCAGAAAAGGGAGTCCCACGACGCCAGAGGACAATTCAGAAGGTTGTGCACTGCAGGTTAGAGTGTCGGGGACCCAGGCTTGGCTGTGCACAAAGGAAATCCTGGAAGAGTGCACAGGAGACGGAGCAGCTGCAAATCACGCGGTATCCAGCAATGCAGTCTAGCGTGGGGAGGCAATGACTTACCTCCACCAAACTTGGAAAAACCTTGTCCATATGGCTGTCAAAAATGATAACAGGGATGCTGTTTCTCTTTAGTTGGAGCAGGGCAGGGATGCTGTCCTATGAGGTCCACACTAGGGCAGGGCTGCTGTCCTAAGTGTTGTGAGACAGTGCAGGGTTTCTGCACTAAAGTTTCTCTGGGAGGGTTGGAGGGATGCTCCATGTTAACTAAAATGGTGCCCTTTTTCTCACCAATATTAGTTATCCCACAGACAGGTACTTTCACCTCAGGGAGTACAGCTGTGCCAGCTGATGATTCCCTTGGTACAGGTGCCACCCCAGGAGAGGTTTTTCCCACCACAGGAATGGTATCCTGAATGGCAGGGTGGTTAGGGGATACTGTGATACCCTTTTTACCTGTTGTTGGAGAAGGATCCTGAGTTTTCAGGCCTTTTTCTCTCCTTTGCTTTTTCATTTCAGTTGAAATGAGAGGAAGCAATTCCTCAGGGATACCCAGCATGGCTGCATGGGTATAAAACTCTACCTCAGCCCAACCTGAGGTCTCTAGGTCATTACCTAAGAGACAGTCTACAGGTAAGCTAGGTGAATACTACCACCTGCTTAGGGCCAGTAACTCCACCCCAACTAAGCTGAACTATAGCTAAGGGAAGAAACTTAGTGGAGTTATGGACATCAATAATCTTGTACTGTTGTCCAATGATATGTTGTTCAGGGGGCACTAGGTTTTCAGTCACCAGAGTGATACTGGCACCTGTGTCCCTGTAGGCCTGGGCCTCAACACCATTTATTGAAACTGTCTGCCTGTACTTATCCATTGTAAGGGGACAAGCAGCCAGTGTGGCAAGGCCAATGCCACTAGGTGTGACAGAAACTGTCTTGGGACTGACTACCCCAGTTTCTATGATGGACCCATAAGTGAACCCAACTACACACTTACTTTGACTGTTGCCAGCAGTCCCACCACTATTACCACTACTACTAGGGGCACTAGAGTTTGATGTATTAGTGGTGGTTGGCTCAGGGGGTTTACCTGGACAGGACTTATAACCTTGCCAATGGCCTTTATTTTTACACACATATCACCAAGGCTTTTTAATGTGTGTATGTTGTGAAGAAAAGGAAGAATTTGATGTATCCCCACCCCTGAAGAGTGTTTAGGATGTGAAGAAGGATCTTTGGTTTTACCCTTGTCCCATGCTTATCTTGAGATTTCTCACCATCTTTCTTCTTGCCATCCTTGTCACCCACTGTATGAACTTTTCTGTTCACTCTTGTTCTGACCCATTTGTCTGCCTTCTTTCCCAATTCTTGGGGAGAGGTCAGATCTGAGACCACTAGATATTGGTGTAACAAGTCAGACACACAGTTATTCAGAATATGCTCTCTCAGAATAAGATTATACAGGCTTTCATAGTCAGAAACTTTACTGCTATGTAACCACCCTTCCAAGGCCTTCACTGAACAGTCAACAAAGTCTATCCAGTCTTGTGAGGACTCTTTTCTGGTGTCTCTGAACTTAATCCTGTATTGTTCAGTGGTTAAGTCAAATCCATCCAAGAGTGCATCCTTCAAAACTGCAAAATTGTTAGCATCACTTTCTCTGACAGTAAGGAGCCTATCCCTACCCTTTCCAGTGAAAGATAGCCACAATATAGCAGCCCACTGCCTTTGAGGGACCCCCTGTACCATACAGGCCCTCTCAAGTGCAGCAAACCACTTGTTGATGTCATCCCCCTCCTTATAAAGGGGGACTATCTTGTGCAGATTCCTGGAATCATGCTCTCTAACAGGATTACTATCAGGAATACTGCTGCTGTTACCATGGGGTCCAAACCCCATTCTCTGTCTCTCCTTCTCCAGGTCTAGGGATTCCCTATCTAAGGCCAGCTGTTGCTGTTTAAGCTTCATTCTGGTCTCTTCCACTCTCAACTTTTGAGTTCCCTTTCTAACATGTTGTCTTCAGGGTGGGTGGGTTGGGAATGCTTGGACACAGAAGATAGAGGGATACTTCTGGAGAGAAAGCACCTTCTAAATACCACATATAACATCTTACCCCAAGTACCTATATCTTGTTTAAATACGGAAATGGGAAGATCATCACGACCCATTGCAGTAGAGGTTCGCATGGAGCGAATAACAAATTCTATCTCCTTTAAAGAGGGAGGGGTGAAAGAAGGTGTCTCAGTACTTTCAGGGGCCTGAAACGGTTCTACCCTATTTGACACATATAGGGAGGCAAAAACTCAGACCAGCGTGCTTCAGATATGGCAACAGGCAAAGATCGAACTCTAGACCCACAACCTTCACCCACCAATGCCCAAAATGCCTTGCCTGGCCCTTTGCTGCTGCTTTCCGTAGGTACATCCATAGCCTATCCCCAGATTCTCTTGCGAGGTGGGCCTTTGAACACCTCTTTCTCCTTCTCAGCAAAGCCACCATAATATTCCTTTCTCCTGAGTATGTTAGATACTGAGACCTAACCAGGTTGTTTATTTCCCTGTTCAAATCAAGTAATGGGTGAGGGATCATTCTCCTGTTATTCTTTGACACACCGGATGAAGAGTTGGTTGACAACTGCTCCGTAAATTTACAAAAATGCTGCAGTTCATTTCCTTCCTAATTACTCAGATCAGCAACCACAGTTTTTAAGATCTCAGATAAACCTGCAATCCTTTTAAAGTCCCACTGTGTCCTTGAAGTAATTCGGATGCAGGAAACCAGGAAACAGTAATCCGTATTTATTGAAGAATAATTCTCAACTCAGAAAAGGAAACTCCAGCCACTCCTGCTCTGCTCCTTCTCCAACTGTCCTGACCAACATTCTAAACAGTCCCATTGATGGAGCAGGGGCGGCCGGAAGAAACCAAGTAACATGTTACAAATAAACAAAGAGTAAAACAATGAACTACAATTACACAAGTAATATGATACATTTTAAATACATGAAAGTTATTTTTTCCTTACTTATTCTTAACACAATACCACACCACCTTCCTCTTCCAGAAAAGTAAAAATATATCCATCTACATTACTTGACTTTGACAATTCTATTGAGATTCCACACACGACCATCATCGAATTTAACAGCACCACTGTAAACTTCAACAACCTTAAAAACTCTACTAAAGTGAGATTGCCCTCCTGTAATTTTCCCAGGTAACTTGACCTTTACAAAATCACCCACCTCAAAATGTAACTCTTTTACAGATTTCCTCAAATCATACACTTGTTTTCTTTTCTCCTGACACGACAAATGTTTGCTCCTTGCTGAATCTCTCCTACCTTCATAATTGAGTTGCTCCTTAGTATAAACTTTAACCCACGGAGGATACACCATAGTATGTGGTATACGTTTCTTGAACATGACAAAAGGGGATTGGCCAGTGCTAGTGTGTGGAGTGAACCTATATTCCTCCACCTTCTTCTTAATCATGAATTCCCAATCACACCCTAATTGATTTGCCAATTGAATGGTCTCCTTTAATGTCCTGTTGAAACGTTCCACCATCCCATTTGTCTCAGGATGGTACAAGGCACTCTTTCTATGCAAAATCCCTCTTTTACTCAAAAACTCACGCATAAGTTTAGATGTGAATTGAACCCCATTATCAGTCAAAATGGACCTGGGATTACCTTCTTTACTAAAAACATCTGTGAGAAATTCTACCACAGTCAAAGAGGACACTTCTGAAGAGATCATGATCTCTGGCCACCTAGAAAGCTCATCCATAAGAACTACAACAAATTTTGAATGTGATTTATAGTTCAATGGTCCTAAGATATCAATAGATACTGAGTCCCACACTTCGTTAGGAGCTTTCTTGAGTATCATAGGTTGAGTTCTAACTTTCAACGACTTATCTGCAACATTACACTCCACACAATCACGTACTTTTCTTTCAATATTTACGTCCATACCCGGCCACCAGTATACTCCTCTCAGTCTTTCTTTAGTTTTACAAATCCCATGATGACCACTATGGGCAAAATCCATGATGCGCTCACGCAAGTTACACGGAGGAATTAACCTTTCTCCTCTCAATACTATCCCATTCTGAATGGACAATTCATGCCAAATTTTACTATAATTCTCACTCATATTCTCATTTTTTTTTAAGGCCCGTCCATCCAAAAGTAAATCTCTGACACGGGAAAGATTTACATCATCCTTCATTCCTTGTAACCATTCATCCTCTGTAACACACCCGTCAGTGACAGCACATACCTTAACATCCTCGTCAACCCACCAGGAATCATCAGAGTCATAACCATCCCAATCAACATTCTTCATTCTAGATAAACAGTCCGCTGCTTTGTTTTCACACCCCGGAACATACCTCACCTCAAAATGGTAATCCTGTAATCCAACAATCCACTTACAAATTCGACCCGAAACATTATCCAACCCCTTTTTCTCAAAGATCTCACGTAGAGGTTTGTGATCAGTGCATACTTCAAACTTGACTCCCCACAGAAATTGTTTAAATTTTCTTACAGCCCAGAAAATTGCTAATGCCTCTTTTTCGATAGTCGAATATTTACACTCCGCACCACGTAAACTACGAGACGCAAATGCAATTGTATTAACTTTGTCCTCATTAAACTGTCTTAAAACACATCCTAATCCTTTCTCAGATGCATCCGTGGTAATTGAGCAAGGTAGACCTGGTTGAAAACTATTAAGAAATTGAGCTGAAGACAAACCCATCTTTAAATCTTCAAATTCCCTCTGACACTCAGAATCCCAGTTAAATTCAGATCGGTTCTTAAGTAAACTCCTAATAGCACAAGTTCTTTTAGCCAAATCAGGAATGAACTTAGCATAAAATTCCACCATACCCAAAAAGGACTGTACATCAGATTTACTTTCAGGTGCTGCTAGCTTTATAATGGTATGAACTAACTCCTCTTTAGGCTTTACTCCTTCCGCAGAAATTATGTGACCAAGATAGGAGATTTCTGTTCTAAAAAACGTACACTTCTCTTTTTTTAAAGTTATCCCCTTGTCTCGGAAAAGGTTAAGCACACTCCTGACAGATGTTCTATGCTGTTCAAAAGTATCTGAAAAAACAAGAACATCGTCCTGAAAAAATTTCACAAAAGGCAAATCACCTAATAACCCATTCATCAGTCTTTGAAAGACGGATGCCGCCGAACATAACCCAAAGGGCATCCTGTTGAATTTAAAAACACCAAAAGGAGTGATAAATGAAGTCAACAATTTAGATTCTTCGCACAGTGAAACCTGATGATAAGCTGAGCTGAGATCCAAAGTAGTGAAGAAACGGGCATTGCCCAAAGAACTTATCATTTCTGTAATGTTAGGTAAGGGAAATCTGTCCTCAACTATTTCTTTATTCAAATTTCGCAAGTCTATGCAAAGACTAATATCTCCGTTGGCTTTAAAAGCAACTACAATTGGGGCAACCCATTCTGCAGCTTCCACCTTCTCAATAATATTTTCCAATTCTAGTCTCTGAAGTTCCACCTTAACTTTGTCTCTTAAACTAAAAGGTATGTTCCTAACCTTACATGCTATAGGAATAGCTTCTTTTTTCAACACAATGCGGTGCTTGTATCCTTTTACACACCCAATCTTACCGGAAAAAACTTCAGGAAATTCATTCATAAGATCATCACTACCAGAGCAGACCTTTTGAACCTGAACTTGTGGAACTGCATTAGGGTTCAATACAATATTAAGTAATTTCTGATGAGGCCAACCCAAAATGGTATTTCCTACTATGGGAACATAAATCTTCCCTTCAATGGTATTCCCTTTGAACATGATCTTAGCTTCAAAATATCCTCTCAACTCAATAGGTTTTCCCCCATAACTAAAAGGCAAAACATCTGGAGGTTGAAGAGTAATCTTGTTCTCAAAATGTTTTAAAAAGTCTGACTGTGAAATCAGAGTCAATTTTGCACCTGAATCCATCATCATGGAAACCTTGACCCCATTAACATCAACCACATCAATAGGATATTCACATCGTACCTTAGCAATACAGTTTACATCATTTACAACTTGTAAAATGAATGATCTTTCTTCATCATTATCATCACTGCCCCCATCACCAACTTCATTCAACTTCACCACCCCTTTATCTCCAGACTTACAACACCTAGCAAAGTGCCCTTTTTTACCACATTTTTTACATAACACCTTAAAGGCTGGGCAATCTTTGCTATTGGCTAAGTGTGATGATGAATTACATCTATAACATAACAGTTTAGTTTTCGACGGACCAGGGTGTTTTTTAGTTGGCAACCTTGTCTCAACAATCTGAACAGACTTTAACGTATTCTTGGATTTTCTTAAATCTTCCACGCAGAGTTCTGAATGTTCAATTTGTTTTGCGACCATTAAAACCTCTTCCAAATTTGGATCACCTTTGGACCACAAGGCCTCTCTTATCTTGTCGCTTCTGCACTCCAACATAAATTGGTCTCTAATACGTTCCTCTACAGTGTCACCAAACTTACACTGGGCCGCCAATTTGCGAAGATTTGTTACGAAATCTTCTACTGTCTCAGTTTCACCCTGTTTACATTTTCCAAAGTAAAATCTCTGTAATATAATTGACACTTTTGGTAAAAAGTGCCTATCTAATCTGAGTAATGTTGACTCAAACTCATTCAAGTTTGTGTCCCCTTCTCCACCATCTGACGAATTGATAACAGGTAAATTCTCCAAAATCTCCTGTCCTTCTGCCCCAAGACAGTGTTGAAGAACAGAAGTCTTCCGGTCTGCAGACAAATTGCTTCCACAAACACGAATGTATGTTAGAAAGACCTTCTTCCACTTACACCACGGTATAGATGGTTCACCAGGCAAAGGCAAAAAAAATGGAGGTGGTGCAATGTTCTGCATGCTTTCTTCTTCAAACAATAATATAATTTATTTTTAAAAAACTCCAATCCCTTCAAACATGTATGCCTCTTTACCAATAATTCTCCCAAAAAAAAGAAAAATAGAACAAAAAGGAATATATATATTTTGTAGCAGAGCCAGGTAAAATAAAAAACCTTTCTTCAAAATGTTTAAAATGCTTAAATAAACAATTAAGCAAAAGAAACTGCAGATTGTATATAAAAATCAATCCTTAAAAAATATGCTCTTAGCTAAGCCTTGGCAAGCAGCCAAACAAAATACACACAGCAATCCTTTCTGTGCCGGAGAATCCTTGGCAAGCAGCCAAATAAAATGTGTCGGAGAAACTTTGGCAAGCAGCCAGTAGAGACACGAAGTGTTGCCTAGCAACCTTAGTGTCGATCTGAGAGGAAACGTTGGCAGGCAGCCAAAGCAGTCCTGTAATAGCTCTCTTGGTAAACAAATGATCTCACACTTCTTTGCGCAAGTAATTGACACACACAGCAATCCTTTTCTGTGTCGGAGAAGCTTTGGCAAGCAGCCAGTAGAGACACGAAGTGTTGCCTAGCAACGTTATTGTCGATCTGAGAGGAAACGTTGGCAGACAGCCAAAGCAGTCCTTCCTTGCGCAAGTAATTGACACACACGGAGCCCGAATAAAATCAATAATGTTCAGTGCTGGAGTTTCCATGTACCGGTGAAATAAAATCTGACACTGGAACGTTGGCAGGCAGCCAAAACCAGTCTCTAATAGCTCTCTACTTACAATGGCAGCTGTTGTGGAATAAAATCTGACACGTGGTCCTCCAGACTGAAAGTCTTAACCCTCGTCGCCAAAATTGAAGTAATTCGGATGCAGGAAACCAGGAAACAGTAATCCGTATTTATTGAAGAATAATTCTCAACTCAGAAAAGGAAACTCCAGCCACTCCTGCTCTGCTCCTTCTCCAACTGTCCTGACCAACATTCTAAACAGTCCCATTGATGGAGCAGGGGCGGCCGGAAGAAACCAAGTAACATGTTACAAATAAACAAAGAGTAAAACAATGAACTACAATTACACAAGTAATATGATACATTTTAAATACATGAAAGTTATTTTTTCCTTACTTATTCTTAACACAATACCACAGTCCTCCCTGTCGTTTTATCAAATACCAGATTTGACCCACCCAGCTTTCAAGTCTCCATCAGTGGTAAAATTGTTTTTAATGTAAAAAAAAGCACTTTATTGTAGCTGTGAGGGGTATTATAATCCTAGGATCATCCAATAAACAATAAGTATAATAACCAAGCACCAAATAATCTATAATTGCCCTTTCCCCCGGAGAGATATGTGTAAAGGAAGCAGGAGAATCAGAGGGAGGCCTTCCATTTGCAATAACGCAGTCATTTTTCCTAAGAAGACTGAAAAAAAGTTTCCCTCTTTTATTAGTTCTTATCAAGGAAGGGGAAACGTAGGTTGGTATTCGCAGTGCAGCTTTTCTCTCAGCCTCCCGCATTTGACAAGCAGCATGGTTAGATATCTTGCTGTTTAGGGCTCCCACTAAAACTGTAAAGTGAGGAAACTCACTGTCTAATACAGTTTCAAAATAGGCGAAAACCTTCTGTAACAAGAAATCATAGGCTGCCTCATGGGAAACATAAACATTAATTTGTAACAGCAGGGTAGACCACTGAGTTGTATTATGCAATTGAAGGGTTAAGGCCATAAAAAAAATACTTAGGTCTTTATAACAAACAAAATCCCATTTAAGTATATTGGACAATAGACAGACTACCCCCCTTTCACATGCTCCCTTCGGGACGTTGTGGCCTTGCAATCAATAACAAAATAGTCATTCCACCATAAATCTATATCAGACCAAGTTTCCTGGAGACTGATCAAATCAAAATTTACCTGACTGAGATAGAATAGTTTTTCTCTGCTAAATTGCACCCCTACTACGTTCCAGGAAACAATTTTTAGGCCTCTGCTAATTAGAGTATTGGGACAGGAACCTAGACCCCTGCAACTGGTTAAGGACACCCGGGAGCCACCCCCATTCATCCAGATCACTAGTGTTTTGTTGCCAGGGTGCAGGATGACGTTCCCACAGTAGCACCTGCCTTTCATTCCCTATTATGGACACTTTAAGAGCATGCCAATCTATTTTAGAACTAAACATAGGGTATTCAACATGTTTAAAATGCTCGCTGGATAGAAGACCATTATAGGCCTGATTTGCTACCTTATCTCCTGGAGTGTCAGCATGATTCAAGAAAGGAACTACATCAATCCCATGACATTGCAAGACATCAGCATGTTGTAGAACCAAATTTGCCAACCATGTAGAGCGAAATGTGACCCTAGACTTGAATCCTGCATTAGAAACCATTAGGAAAACAACAACAATATCATCTAGGATTTTTGCCAATATCCTGGACTCTGAGAAGCATCTTAACAAAGTGGATCTATTTAAAGTTAAGTCTGCATTAAAGATTGGAATAAAGTCTACTACATGGATATCCACATTATGATCTATTGAAGACGCGCCTTTCCCAAATGCAGAACCATTAATGTCATTGAGGTCAGTGACTGGAATTGGAGGCAAAAAAGGCATAGTTGTTGGATCCAAGTCTGAAGGCATTCCCAAGGGATGGATGTGACAAGGATCAGATTTATACTCCCTTCCAGGCTGATGAGAATAGGAGGATGGAGACAATGACTTCTGGTGTATTTGAGAGGAAACTATCATCTCAGGAAAATGAACTTTCCTTCTACCTTTCTTCTTAATGCACTGATTTGATCTCTTTGATGTTTTTGTTCTTTTCACACCTTTAACATTGTCTCCCTTTTTTCCTTCTCCTCTAGGTGATGAAGGAGATGGTTCCAGACAGCCATTCTTTAGGATAGGTAATTTTTTTAAGATAGGGAATACCTTCTGCGCAGTCTGTTTAGACTTTGCTGATTGTTTACACTTGGGCAACGGGGTATCGAAAATAAATCAAATAAAATTGACCGAGCTGTCTGACAATGTATTTGCCTATTAGTCTGCGGTTTACTGGCTTGTGTTCTCACATCCACTCTTGGACACACCTTAGGAATCTCCCTAGGGGACACCCTAGGAGTCCTCTGATCTTTTGATAATAGTAGAGGTGCATCTGTGGTCCCCAGTGTGCCTAAGATCAGATCCCCCCTTTTTTTTTCTTTAGTCAATCCCTTTAAAATTGCAGTCACGGAATCAAGAATACAGTCCGAACATCCAACAAATTTCTCTAGAAGCTTTAAGATTGATGAAAGTAGATTTTCCAGGCTATTCAGAGACGCCAAAAACCTGACCTCCTAGTCAGGAGGATGACTAGGCAAAATACCACTTATTTCTTGGGCAGGAGTCATGGACAGTTGAGAATACAACTGCAAACCTGTAGATGAAGGTATAACCGTGGGCGTAGAGACCCCGGGAGGTGGAGAGAAATCTTTGGCCTGAAAACCATATCTCCGTCATAAATCTAAATCCAGATCTAACAATGTAAAGTCTTGGGGCCCAACAGCCGAGGATGTAGCTGATAATGGAAGAGCACCGTCTTCTCAGGGACTGCTGACTGCCATGTGAGGATTTCCGATGGGCTTAGTTAGTGAAGGGAGACTAACTAGGTGGGTGGATTGAGAGAGGGGAGGAGGATGAGACTGTTGCCTGGACAAGTTCAGAGAGATCGGAGTGTTTGAAACTCCCTGAATTTTCTAGATATACTGGATATTCTCTGTGCTCTCTAAGGGGGGCTTCAGGAAGTCCTGGTCTGAAACCTCAACTCCCTCTTCTTGGTTTTTGTTCATGTCATAAAATTCCCTTAAAGGATCTCCAAGAAAGCCCACCAGCGTGGTACCTTTTGGCTCCAAACCTAGGGGCATATTTATACTCCGTTTGCGCCGAATTTGCGTTGTTTTTTTTGACGCAAATTCGGCGCAAAACTAACACCATATTTATACTTTGGCGTTAGACGCGTCTAGCGCCAAAGTATGAGGAAAGAGCGTCATTTTTTGGCGTGAACGCCTTCCTTGCGTTAATGAGATGCATGGTAGGCGTTCCCGTCCAAAAAAATGACTGCGACACAAATGCGTCGTATTTATACTCCCGGGTAAAAATCACGCCCGGGAGTAGGCGGGGCAAAAAACCCCGCATTTGCGCCTCTTTTTAACGCCTGGGTCAGGGCAGGCGTTAAGGGACCTGTGGGCTCAAAATGAGCCCACAACTGCCCTCCCATGCCCCCAGGGACAACCCCTGCCACCCTTGCGCACCCCAGGAGGACACCCAAGGATGGAGGGACCCATCCCAGGGACATTCAGGTAAGTTCAGGTAAGTATACATTTTTATTTTTTTTATATTTTTTTTTGGCATAGGGGGGCCTGATTTGTGCCCCCCTACATGCCTCAATGCCCAATGACCATGCCCAGGGGACATAAGTCCCCTGGGCATGGCCATTGGGCAAGGGGGCATGACTCCTGTCTTTACTAAGACAGGAGTCCTGTAAATGGCGTCTGGGCATCATTAAAAATGGCGCAAATCGGGTGGAGGCGATTTTTTTGCGTCAACCTGACTTGCACCATTTTTAAGACGCCCTAACGCCATTTTCCCCAACGCCGGCGCTGCCTGGTGTACGTGGTTTTTTTCCACGCACACCAGGCAGCGCCGGTCTGCTAGCGCCGGCTAACGCCATTCAATAAATACGGCGCCCGCATGGCGCTTCAGAATGGCGTTAGCCGGCGCAAAACTTTTTGACGCTAAACTGCGTTAGCGCAGTTTAGCGTCAAAAAGTATAAATACGGGCCCAAGTGTCATGCAAGAGGAGGAAGCTCTGTTTGAATCTTCAGGAGAGGTTTTTTTCTTTCTCTTTTTCCCAAAAAGAAAATATTTGCTTCAGACCTTTCAGCTGGGCAGCCAGATTTGTTTTATTCTGAAGAGGGTTGGATTTAGTTTTTATCCATAACCTTCCTGGGAGAAGGCGCCCTGAATGTAACTTCTTCATGGTCATTGTTATTCCACACGCACTAGAATAAAGCTCTGGAAGACAGACCACTGTCTGCACACACCAGACTTCCAACTGCGATCTGTCAGCTTTAGAGGTGCTCTCTTTGCCAAGTAAGGCTATTATGGCATGCCTTACAACTCACTCAAAAGCAAATCGCCATGATCACTTATTCCAATTCACTTCACTTGCCCCTCTGCCCGGGGCACAAATTAGTTGATCTTCCTTAAGCTTAATCTTCTGAGTCTCCTGAAATGCGCCTCAGGCCACTATTGCCACCACTACTAAATCTTGACTCCAGTCCAGTTCAGTTACTGGCCCCCAGAACCACTATGTCACTGGGTCACTCTTCAGCCTTTCAACAACTCTCAGGATGCCAGGCGGCATGCAAACTTGTGGAGGCTTGTGCAGACTTGCTCTGACAATCACAGACACCACCTTTTAGGCAGAGCTCTATCCTCCCGCTCTCGCACTTACTCTTGTACCTCACACTCCTCTAGAAAAGTCACTGGTAAAGTCACTGGCTCACTGGTTCACTGGCTCACTGGGCCCCCAAATGCTAATAACGTCGCCAGCTCACTGGTACACTGGCTCACGGGGCCCCCAGAAACATCCCATCTGTTGCTGACAGGCCGCCTTTCAGGACACCCAGTAAGCCGCCTTACCGCTAGAATTTCGGGCAGCAATCTCCATGATCTCCACTACGCCTCCGCCTTAAAGCTGCCTTTTGGACCTTATGAAAGGGCTTTTTCTTCTCCGTGCCCAGGGCCCAGAGTCCAAGGCCCAGGGCCCACTGCCCAAGAACTGCAACTTATCTGGCAGCCAAGCCACCAGCCATCATGCCTAAGCGCTGTCACACCTAAGCGCACAGCGGACCTCCGGGCCTGCCGCTGCTGCTACCGCCGCAGCTCTTCTCCGGCTCTTCCCCGGATCAGCTGCTTCAAGCTGCTAGCACCTGCTCGGGAGAAGGGAGCCTAGGGAAGCTCAAGGGTCTGCTGATCAAACTCGCTCACACCACGAGCTGCAAGAGTTTCCACTTATGTTCCGACGTCAAACCACTTCCGAACAGCTCACCCCTGTAAACATGGTAAATGAGGCTTATACCCTCTGGGCACATTTCATTTCATTTTAAGACCTTTTAAAATGGTACAATATATACCCAGGGCCTGAAAAATTATATCCGACTAGTCGGTCTTCAGTACATATTGTGCCAACAACTTAAGTAGCCCTCTAAAAGCATGCCTCTGGACTTCCATTACAGCCTGGGTGGAGTTTTAATCCATCATTTCAACCTCGCAAAGTAAATCTTTTTCCAGGCCTAAGCCTCCATGTTTAAAACATAGAAGTCATCCCTAGGGTAGGGCCTAAACAGCCCATAGGGCAGTAAAAACCTTCTAAATTCTTTATTCACTATTGTAATGCCAAACTCTTCCACAGGATATAATTGGGTTACCTTACTATATTTCAGAAAGGATAACTTTTGTTTGGAAATAGGTAGAAATGTAATGTTCAGTCTCAAAAGAATTGTAATTTGAAATCCTCTTTAATCATAAAAACTGATTTTAAGTAAGAGTTCTGAAAATGTCAGCAGTTTCTTGTCCTGACCATTTGATCTTTGTGTATTCCTACCAGACAGTAACACAAAGGGGTACTAGATGTTGACAGAAGGAACAATCCTGCCAAGATGTGTGGGGTGAAGCTGTTCTCTGCTCCACTTACATTTAAAATGAGCTGCCTCAGCACGCTCATAAAGAATTTCATACAAGCCTTTTGTCACCCCAGATCCTTTGAAGCCTCAGCAGAAAGAAAGGAAATTCTAGAGCCATCTTTAGGGGGGAAATTCCAGTTGTTTCTTCCATTCCAAATTTGACAACTGCGTATAAATATAGGACACTTAGATCCACTCTTCAGTTCACTCCTGTACCAGCAGAGAAACCCCAGAAGGACTGCTTTGTACTTTAGAGGACTTCCATGCTGTATAAAGCCTACTTTGTATTTCAGAGGACTGCCCTGATGCTTGAATCCTGCCTTGTACCCTCAAAGAAACGCCATGCTGCTTGAGTCCTGTCTTGCTGCTTGATTAAAAAACTACCAGAGTGAGTTCAAAGGCTAGTTCTCTTGCATCTTGATCTGAACTGCAGGGACAGAAAAAGCTCCAAAAACTTGAACTCTGCACCTTCACCTTGCCTGAAGTGAGTCCTACCCTCCAAGTGCTGCCAACCCTGTCCTGGACCCTTGGAAGTGGTGCTAATGGTGCCCAAACAGCCAAAACTTGGGACAAGAAGATTTCTCTCAAAAAGTGCTCTGAGAACTATCAGGAGACCACAGTCTACCTGCTTACTGATTTACCCAAGGTGTATCATCAGTCAGTCTCACTTCACAGTATCTCCCGCTACTTTCTTCTTCTTAGTAGCAAATGCTTTTCAGCAGCCCCTCTCTGTAAAGGTATACAGCTTTCTCAAGTCCTTATCAGTTACAGCCTGCAGCTTTGTCCTGCTGGAGAGTTTTGACTTCCAAAAATAGAGACTATGGGCCTCATTATGAGTTTGGTGGTCTGAGTGACAGACCGCAGTTGTGGCAGCCGCTAAAAGACCGCCATGTTGGTGGTCATACAGACCGCCGTATCATGAGTTACACAGCCAGCCAAAAGGCAGTCAAAATCCAGGACTCTGGAGGACGGGAAAGAGGCGGTCCGATAACTGTCACCCCCAGCCCGACAACCTATTACAAGTTGAAAATCTCCATGGCGAGCTTGCAATGGCAGTCTTCCAATGGCGGTGCAAACCACGGGGGTCCCCGCTCCCAACATTAATACACAACACCACATTGGATAGATTTGAAAACAACACAGCTAACACACATTCACACACTCAACAGACCTACCAACCACACTATAAAACATACCCTTTCACACACACCACATTCCTTTGCAAACACAGAAGACAGAGCAACATCAGAGCAAACCAAACCATAGATTAGGCACCCCACCATTTTACCAAAAGCACATATCACACATCCTCACAACATCCCCAACACACATATTTGTACCTCATCACACTATTTACCCCATCACTCTCTCATTGCACATCACCTACAAATAATTTTCCTCATCACTTCTTATCCACCACCATGTTACCACTAAAACATCCCAGTTTCATATATGACAAGGTAAGAGTCATTGTGGATGAAATCATTAGAGTAGAATCACATATCTTTGGAGACCAATTCCAACAGGCCCTATTGCTAGGAAAATGGAAATGTGGTAAAAGATAATCGATAGAATGAATTCTATAGACAGCTACCTGCACACAAGGGACAACATCAGGAAGAGGTGGAACGACCTCAGGGGAAAGGTACATTCCATGTCTGCCAGGCACCACCTGGCAACCCACAAGACTGGTGGTGGTCCCCTACCTCCTTCCCCACAGTCTGCATAACAGGAGGAGAAGGTCTTTGCAATCCTGCATCCTGAGGGTTTGACAGGAATACCTAGTGAAGTCGAGTCGGATAAGTCACATTAACAACATTTGCCCACCAAAATGGATTGGCATGCATGCTCACTGATCACCTTTCCCTACCTACAATGTCACACCACTTAACAGTCCAATGTCCAATGTCCATAAACACCTTTCTGGCCTCCTACATGCCAATCACACCCACCTGGGGCAACAACATCTCTGTATAGTGGGTGTAGCACAGGGATTGACAGCACTACATCACCCAGCAGACACTTGTCCACTATCACTAAGTGCAGTCAATGTATCCAAATCCAAATCACTGACTTTGTCAGCTCCACATTGGAGTATACCCATCTGAGAGGATTCAAACTGTACAGTGTGTGGGTAGGGCAGGCCAAGACAGCAATGCCAAGGTCAGCAGGCACTGGTAATGTCACTCCACTCAGCCAATACTGTTTTCACTGCTACTAGGACCATTCCCCTCTACTAAGACTTTGCCATATACTCATCCATGGGGATATTAACTAGACAGGGTATAGGTAGGAAAGGCACTGACAGCAATGCCAAGGTCAGCAGGCACTGGTAATGTCACTCCACTCAGGAAATATTGTGTTCATAGCGACTAAGGCCATTCTCCCTCTACTCAGCCTTTGCCATGTACTCACCCAGGGGGATATTAACTGGATAGGGTGTGGGTAGGACAGGCACAGGCAGCAATGCTAAGGTCAGCAGGCACTGGTAATGTCACTCCACTCAGCCAATACTGTGTTCACTGTGACTAGGACCATTCCCCATCTACTCAGCCTTTCTCATGTACTCACCCCTGGAGATATTAACTATATAGGGTGTTGGTAGGACAGGCACAGACAGCAATGCCAAGGTCAGCAGGCTCTGGTAATGTCACTCCACTCAGCCAATACTGTGTTCACTGCTACTAGGACCATTCCCTGTCTACTCAGACTTTGCCATATACTTACTCATGGGGATATTAACTGGATAAGGTATTGGTAGGACAGGCACAGACAACAATACAAAGGTCAGAAGGCACTAGTAATGTTACTCCACTCAGCCAATACTGTGTCCTGTGCTACTAGAACCATTCCCCCTCCACTCAGAATTTGCCATGTACTCACCCATGGGGATATTAACTGGATAGGGTTTGGGTAGGACAGGCACAGACAGCAATGCCAAGGTCAAGATGCACTGTCTGCTCAATGCAAAAAGACATGCTAACTGTGCATCTTTCCTAACATCCACTTACGTCAACTCGTTATGAAAGTCTAGTCACCTGAGAGGATGACTTATGTATGCTGTGTGTGGAACTTGGTGTAACAGGACTGTAAATTCTAGGAGGAACAGTACCTCTAACTCTAATAACAAGGACACAGCCCAAAAAGAAATTGTGCTGCTGTCTGTTAAATCACATATGCAGGTTACCTACCTTGGAGGAACCAACATACAGATCATTGCATACTCTATGATCTGCCTAACCAACTAGATCCATCTTGAGCAGATAAGCCAAAATGAGAATAATGTAGACGGGAAAGCCAGCCCAACCTGTGTGTCCAATGAATGTAGGACAACTCAAAGGTACCAAGATGCCTTATCTAAATGTTTGTGGCAAATATTTACAGTGCACTGACCACATGATGACAACTAAGATATAAAACAACAGGGATCCAAGTCTGCCCACCTAACAGCCCACTAGGTCTTGGGATGACCTAAGCCACATCAAGGACATCCACTGTTGTGACTGCACTGCTGGAAAAGTAGGAGTTCCTGAACAGACATCCATGTGCCAAGATACTCAGGCATTCTGTAGCAAGGTGACTTGAAATGGGATTGTACTGTTCCCCAAATGTCAGTCCATACAGTTGATAGCAGGTGTGCCTTTCACATAAGGGAATAATGCAAAGTCAGTGTGAACATGGCCTCCATCAAATTTCACTGTAAGCTGTTGGTGGTACATGTCATAATGCAAACTGAAATATACTGTCTCTCCGCCGATGGATGCGTACGTGGTGGATGTGATGGACCATTTTCTATTGATTCTCTCACTTGACTCCTGACACTGCTGCCAGCAAGACCTCCACAAGCTGAACGGCTGTGTACCGCCTATGGGAGCAATCATGTCACGTCCTGCAGGTGATAGAGCCCCTGCCTTCTCACATGAATAGCTGTAGAAGCTGGTGGTGGATGTCCTACCCCTGTGTGGACAGCTGTATGGTACACCAGTGGACCAGGTAAGTGCACTACATGCACACTTTTCTCTGTACCCCACCTTATATATAATCTTTCAACATCCTAGGCTTAAGCCCAGTTTGCATGATTGTGTCTGCAAAGCCCTGTAGGTGCTTTAAGTGTGCATAAATGGTTGAGTCAATGGTCATGTATCAATGCCAATTGACAGGTTTGTAGTCCTGAACCAACTTATGTTCAATGCACATGACTAGGTGAGGTGTTCTGACAGCCATCCCCAGCCTAATCTTGTCACTAGATGTCCGTAATGTGTAGTCACATGTGATTGCATGACAGCTGTAGGGTTAAATGCAGGTTGCATGTGTTGGTTTGCCACCATTTGTGCTCCTTCTGTGTTTGCACAGTGATCACTGGCCACATATGGCCTTTTTGGAGGGTTTTTCTAAAGCCAAGTAATGACTCACTCTGTCCCCTCAGTTCTGCTTATGGGCATTCAATGTAAATTGGTTGTGGACTACATGATATACTGTGATGCATGTGATGTTTTTAGCCATGGTGTATTATGTGGGTATGTCGGCACAGCCTGCAGAGAAGGCAGTCTGTGTATTGTCACTGCATACCTAGACACGTGGGTTGGTATTGATTCCCATTTCCAGGATAAATGTGATACAGTGCCCACTCCCTGTATCCTTGGACAGCATGTGATGGGGCCAAATCATGCCTCACAGCCAATATGCAGCTTCTTGAGGACATGTCCACTGATTACCATGCGATTTGTATTGGGACAGGGTCATAATCTGTGATTGACATGCTCATATCTTATCTGACAATGTGTGTCACATAGCCTTCACCGATCCCTTGATGGAACAGCCATGTCATCTATTTCATTCAGCTCTGCTTGTCCAGTGTATGCACATATTATTGTGGACATTGTTCATCTTCATGCAGTGTGCCGTAGAGTGATATGGCATGATATTGGACTCTACTGTTCTGGTTATAAGGCTGAAGGTGTACAATGTATAGCTAGGTTTCTCTTTCTGTACTATAGGTTTGTGAACACACATGTGTAGATGTGTGTCCCTAAATGTTAATGTGACACACAGACCACCGCCACCATGCCTAGCAGGTGCCTGCATCTGTATCTGCACATGTCCGTACATGGACACACTTACCTCTCTCTGTGCTCAACATGGCATACCCTTAAATGTGGTCCAAATACAATGGGTCTGTATGTGGGCCTGCTATGACATGTCAGGACTGTATGCAGCGGGTGACATTTAGTAATGGTGGATATATTTGTTTGCAGTGTACTTTACCTGTCAACTGCCACTCTGTGAGATGTGTTCCATCGTGTTATTGGTTATTTTCATGTGATTAGTTCATGTCACATCCAAGTCACTGATTTTCTACCAGGTCAGTGCAGGCCCTGAGCTGGAGAGTGTGTATACTGCTCCCTAATTTGAAGTGCTTCCAGTCATGTCTCTGAATCCAATGCATGCTGTGTGCCACAGGTGGACAGGATGGTCAGGACAGATTGTAATTAACTAGGTGCACTGACCTGCATGTGACTAAACCATATGTATGGGACTTGTAGACATAATATTCTGTCTTGTCATTTGTGTCCATGCAGGTAAATGCCCTTCAGAAGAAGAGGATCTGGCGTGCCTTCGCCAAGAAGGTGCAGACCCTGGGGGTCCACTGCAGGTAGAGCGCCTGCTGTCAGAAAAGGTGGGAGGACCAGAGACGTTGGGCCAGGAAGACCGCTGAGGCCCAGCTATAGATGTTCTCCCAACGATGACGAGGTGCCAGTCGGACCATGACCCCCCTAAACGCCCGCATTTTGATGGTGGCCTATCTAGCCTTGGATAGGCGTTTGAGGCCAGCACAGCAGCCATAAGGGGGGAGCACATAGAATAAACATGATTGTACCTTTTGCAGGTGGCTGACTGCTCCTCTTGACAATGTAGCATGTGTCACAACTCTTCTGGGATCAAATTGGTGTGGACATGCCATATGTTTCACACTGGTGTGCTCTTCCATTTTGGAGCTGGGACCTAGGAATAATCTATGGTGAACCCTCAGTTGACATGCCCAGCATTAAGCAGATATGAGTGTGTTTATTGTTGAGATATCCTCTTTTGACTGCTCTGGTGGTTGTGACTTTCCACCATCAGATCACTCCTGACAAATTTTACAGTCCAAAGGTAAGTAGGATGGGATCATTGTCCCATGCCATGTGTCTGGGGATATGTGTAGTTTGACATCTTCAAACAAGCTGCACATTTTCACCATTGTATATTGGGTCCTGATACCTTACAGCAGTCTGGGATGCATGGGTGTTCATCATACATGTGACATGACTTACATGTTAAATTTTGGCAGCTGTAGCATACTACTTTCTCTCAGTAAGTGGGGAATGTGCATTGTGGTTGATGTGTCATCAGTGTAGTACACATACCTTGTGCCAACATGTCTGCATGGCCTCCATTCGAACTAGGACATATATATATGAGCAGTAAATGTATGGCATACGCTAGCCATACATATGGGATGATGTTACTGTGATGCCCCAGATAGGACTTTGTCACCATGATATGTAGTCAGACAAGAACATAGTATGTCTTAAGCCATGTGAAATTGCAGTAGCTAGGATGGACGTGACAGGTTGTTGATCCACATCATGATGAATTTTACTGTTGATGTGGTATTACTCTTGTCAGTTCACAGCACCTGCGTGTTTGGTAGGGAATTGTGCCCTGACTGTATGGATGCATCATGGATTGACTTGCAGTGATGTTTACATGACACGTGTTAGGTTTCAGGGAATCATCCACATACCTTGCCTGTAATGTCTGATATGTGGGTAGTAATGTAGATTGTCATTATACAACGATTTGGTTTCCTCCTGATAGTGATTGCTAGGTCTGTGCCCCTTCTTCCTGCGCGTTTCATTTGTCTAATACACTAACACTCAGAAGTAACCATGGAAATGGGTGTGAGACATCAGTGGGGGGTATCCTGGGCCTAACAGGGCAATTATTGTGTGTAATCTGGAGACATCTCTCCATGAGTTTTGGGACCTGACTTCATTGTTCTTCCATGCAAAACTAAATGTGGTGCACATCTGGATGACCTTGCTACTATCTCCTTGTAGGAAAGTACCATCTTGCCTGGCATGTTACCCCCATTTTTCACATGTATGTAAGTTTGTTTTAGCCTGTCTCACTGGGATCCTGCTAGCCAGGACCCCAGTGCTCATAGTTTGTGGCCTGAATGTGTGTATCTGTGTAGTGACTAACTGTGTCACTGAGGCTCTGCTAACCAGAACTTCAGTGCTTATGCTCTCTCTGCCTTTAAAATTGTCACTATAGGCTAGTGACCATTTTCACCAATTCTAATTGGCACACTGGAACACCCTTATAATTCCCTAGTATATGGTACCTAGGTACCCAGGGCATTGGGGTTCCAGGATATACCCTATGGGCTGCAGCATTTCTTTTGCCACCCATAGGGAGCTCAGACAAATCTTACACAGGACTGCCACTGCAGCCTGAGTGAAATAACGTCCACGTTATTTCACAGGCATTTTACACTGCACTTAAGTAACTTATAAGTCACCTATATGTCTAACCTTCACTTAGTGAAGGTTAGGTGCAAAGTTACTAAGTGTGAGGGCACCCTGGCACTAGCCAAGGTGCCCCCACATAGTTCAGGGCAATTTCCCCAGACTTTGTGAGTGCGGGGACACCATTACACGTATGCACTACATATAGGTTAATACCTATATGTAGCTTCACAATGGTAACTCTGAATATGGCCATGTAACATGCCTAAGATGATGGAATTGTCCCCCCATGCCAAATCTGGTATTGGGGTGCCAATCCCATGCATCCCTGGGCCTCCACCATGGACCCCGGGTACTGCCAAACCAGCTCTCTAGGGTTTTCTCTGCAGCTACCATTGCTGCCAACCCACAGACAGGCTTCTGCCCTCCTGGGGTCTGGGCAGCCCAGTCCCAGGAAGGCAGAACAAAGAATTTCCTCTGAGAGAGGGTGTTACACCCTCTCCCTTTGGAAATAGGTGTTAAGGGCTGGGGAGGAGTAGCCTCTCCCAGCCTCTGGAAATGCTTTGAAGGGCACAGATGGTGCCCTCCTTGCATAAGCCAGTCTACACCGGTTCAGGGAACACCCAGCCTCTGCTCTGGCTCAAAACTGGACAAAGGAAAGGGGAGTGACCACTCCCCTGTCCATCACCACCACAGGGGTGGTGCCCAGAGCTCCTCCAGTGTGTCCCAGACCTCTGCCATCTTGAATCCAGAGGTGTGCTGGCACAATGGAGGCCTCTGAGTGGCCAGTGCCATCAGGTGACGTCAGAGACCCCTCCTGATAGGTGCTTACCTGACTAGGTGGCCAATCCTCCTCTGAGGGCTATTTAGGGTCTCTCCTGTGGTTTTTTCCTCAGATAACGACTTGCAAGAATTCACCAGAATTCCTTTGCATCTCCCTCTTTGACTTCTGCCAAGGATCGACCGCTGACTGCTCCAGGGCGCCTGCAAAACTGCAACAAAGTAGCAAGAAGATTACCAGTGACATTGTAGCACCTAATCCTGCTGGCTTTCTTGACTGTTTCCTGGTGGTGCATGCTCTGGGGGCTCTCTGCCTTCACCCTGCACTGGAAGCCAAGAAGAAATCTCCCATGGGTCGACTGAATCTTCCCCCTGCTCCAGCAGGCACCAAAAGTCAGTGTCACTAGTACTCTGGGACCCCTCTCATCCTGACGAGCATGGCCCCTGGAACATAGGTGGTGGACCCAAGTGACCCAGACTGTCCAGTGGTCCAACTGTCCTTGCCTCACCTCTCCGGACAGTAGTCCTGTCTACTGCGTGAACTGCAGCTGCTAGGGCTTCTGTGCACTTTTGCAAGGAATCCTTCATGCACAGCACAGCCCAGGTCCCCAGCACTCCATCCTGCATTGCTCAACTCGCTGAGTTGACCACCGGCTTTGAGGGACCCTCTTTTGTAGTGTTGAGATGACTGCCATGCTCAGTTTTCTTGAACCCATATTCAAGCCCTTCTGCGGGTGCTGCCTTCCTGTTCGTGGGTTCTCTGTGTTGCTGTGGGCCCCCTCTGTCTCCTCTTCCAAGTGGCGACCTCCTGGTCCTTCCAGGGCTCGGGCAGCACCCTTTTTCTTCAACCGCGACCTTTACAGCTAGCAAGGCTTGTTTAGGGTCATTCTCCAAAGAAACAGCTCTGAATCCTCCAGCACTCCGTGGGACATCTTTTGCACAAAGGAGAAGTTCCTGGCACCTTCCGTTGTTGCAGAATCTTCAGCTTCTTCCACCCGAAGGCAGCCATATGACACCTTCATCCGGGGTTTAGTGGGCTCCTGCCCCCCCTAGACTCTTTCATGACTCTTGGACTTGGTCCCCTTCATTTACAGGTCCTCAGGTCCAGGAATCCGTCTTCAGTGCTTTGCAGTCTGTTGTGGTCTTTGCAGAATCTCCTATCACGACTTTAGTGTGTTTTCTGGGGCAGTAGTACTACTTTACTCTTACTTTTCAGAGTCTTGGGGTGGGGTAGATTGGACACCCTTAGTGTTTTCTTACACTCCTAGTGACCCTCTACACACTACACTAGGCCAGGGGGCCCTAAGTGGTTTGCATTCCACTTTATTAGTATATGGTTTGTGTTGCCCCTAGGCCTATTGCATCCTATTGTATTCTACAATGTTTGCACTACTTTTCTAACCTGATTTTGATTTGTGTGTATATTCTGTGTATTTTACTTACCTTCTAAGGGAGTATATCCTCTGAGATATTTTCTGACATATTGTCACTAAAATAAAGGGGCATATTTATACTCCGTTTGCGCCGAATTTGCGTCGTTTTTTTCGACGCAAATTTGACGCAAAACTAACTCCATATTTATACTTTGGCGTTAGACGCGTCTAGCGCCAAAGTTCATGGAGTTAGCGTCATTTTTTTGCGTGAACACCTTCCTTGCGTTAATGATATGCAAGGTAGGCGTTCCCGTCTTAAAAAATGACTGCGATGCATACGCGTCGTATTTATACTCCCGGGCAAAAATGACGCCCGGGAGTGGGCGGGTCTAAAAAACCCGCATTTGCGCCGGATTTTAGCGCCTGGGTCAGGGCAGGCGTTAAGGGACCTGTGGGCTCAGAATGAGCCCAGAGGTGCCCTCCCCTGCCCCCAGGGACACCCCCTGCCACCCTTGCCCACCCCAGGAGGACACCCAAGGATGGAGGGACCCACCCCAGGGACATTAAGGTAAGTCCAGGTAAGTACTTTAAAAAAAAAAAAATTGTGACATAGGGGGGCCTGATTTGTGCCCCCCTACATGCCACTATGCCCAATGACCATGCCCAGGGGACAGAAGTCCCCTGGGCATGGCCATTGGGCAAGGGGGCATGACTCCTGTCTTTGCTAAGACAGGAGTCATTTCAATGGGGAATGGGCGTCGTAAAAAAATGGCGCAAATCGGGTTGTGGCGATTTTTTTGCCTCAGCCTGACTTGCACCATTTGTGGACGGCCTTTCGCCATTTTCCCCCTACGCCGGCGCTGCCTGGTGTACGTCGTTTTTTTTTAACGCACACCAGACAGCGCCAGCGGCTAACGCCGGCTAACGTCATTGAATAAATACTGCGCCCGCATGGCGCTTCAGAATGGCGTTAGCCGGCGCTATTTTTTTTGGCGCAAAACTGCGTTAGCGCAGTTTTGCGTCAAAAAGTATAAATATGGGCCAAAGTATCTTTATTTTTAGTAACTCTGAGTAGTGTGATTCTTATGATATAGTGCTATATGATATAAGTGGTATAGTAGGAGCTTTGCATGTCTCCTAGTTCAGCCTAAGCTGCTCTGGTGTAGCTACCTCCATCAGCCTAAGCTGCTAGAACACTACTAATCTACTAATAAGGGACAACTGGACCTGGCACAGTGTGTAAGTACCATCAGGTACCCACTATAAGCCAGGCCAGCCTCCTACACTCCTTGACTAATTTTTGAATGATATGACTTGTGGACCTGTTCATTGTTGTGAGGTATCCATTGTGACATGTCACCTAATCCAGGCATGCCATGTTAGCTCCAGTGTTGTTTGCCTTTCCTTACCAATGTCACTTATTGTTCAGATATCATATTGGTGAACGTTAGATGTGTGTTTAGGCTTGTGTGAATGTAATTGGTAGGGTACCTAACAATGGTATCCAATTGTTGGCTACTGGCTCTATGTAGAGGGCTGCATGTGGCACACATTTGATGTGGAGCGGTCACCTAGTTGTACAATGGTTAGTGCGGTAGCTACACCTCATCCATGCTATTGTAGTTATCTGTGACCAAGATTAGCTCAGGTGTCACTTTTGTGATTCCAAATGTGATGAATGGTAGTGTATTGGCACATGAAGTTGCTACTTTACTGTCAGTTTATGTGGTGGGTTACAGGACATGATGGTAGGTTTTATCTCCCAGAGTTGTGATTGCTGTGTCATGATATACATGTTATGAACTTACATCACCTTCTTTTGGCAGCATCAGCACCACAGACAAAGGAGACAGGGCCGAGCTAAATGGGAAAGTATCTTGCCATAGGACCTCAGGTCACGAGACCACCAACAGCGAGGGACCCAGTGGCCCGGAGGGTGAGGATACCTCCACCAGTGGCCACTTCCTAGTGGTGGGGGACCCATCGGGGACCAACCCAGCACCATCTTTGTCTGCCACCCCCTTCAATCACCGCACTCCCTGTTTCTCCCCACCCAGTTGGCCGTGTCCACTCACCCAAGAGGGTGGGTGTCTCCTTTACTGCAGGCACCTCTGCTTCAGCCTATGTTAGAACTGCGGCCCTCAGTGAGGAGGCTATTGACCTCCTGAGGTCGATCTCTGTGGGTCAGACGACCATCATGGATGCCATCCACGGACTGACAAGCCAGATCCAGCAAGGCAATCAATCAATCAATCAATCAATCAGAGCACTTGTAAAGCACACTACTCACCCCTAAGGGTCTCAAGGCGCTGATGGGGGGGGCTGTACTGCTCGAACAGCCATGTCTTGAGGTGTCTCCTGAAGGTAAGTAGGTCCTGTGAGCCGTCTGTTGAGGCATTCTGGTACAGTGTTGTGCAGTGCCTTGTGAGCGTGGGTGAAGTGTTTGAACGTGATTCTCTTGTTGACGGGGAGCCAGTGTAGGTCTCTCAGGTGGGCTGTGATGTGGCAGTGGCGGGGGATGTCCAGGATGAGGCGTGAGGAGGTGTTCTGTGTGCTTTGCAGTCTCTTCTGGAGCTTGGCCATGGTTCCTGCATAGAGGGCATTGCAGTGGACAGGGTTCAGATGGTGAGCCAGAGTGGGTGGGGTTTTTGATTTCTATGGTGTTGTTGACATGGATCCAGGAGAGCAGGAGCCTGGTTGGCGGTGAGTCTGTGGTGTCAGTGGTTGACGTGGGGGTCTGAGTATTGAAGCTTTCATGGATGCCTGCGATTCTGCGGTAGAAGAAGGTGGCTAGGGACTCGCAGAGGTCTTGTGATGGTGGGATGTCGTTGATGTTGGAAATGGGGTTAGAGAGGCAATGAATTACTGGAGGGCATTCACGTTGCAGTCTCTGGCCTACCAAGATCATTTCAGGCTGTGTCCTCCACACTAACGGCAGCCAGTCACCCCTTGTCTTCCGTTCCCCTTCCACCTTCCTCTTTGAAAGTTGTGTCTCACTCTACTTATTTCACCCTGTCATGCTGCAGTGAACTACAACACATCTCTGATGCTCCATTGCCACCACTGCTGGTGCACTTCAACAGGAAATGAAGCGCATGGTGGTGGCTGTAGGTTACGAGCAGGTACCTTTACCTTGACGAATGTGTGACTACAGGAGAGGTTCCTCCCCAGTGTAAGTGCTTGGCATAAACCCAACAGTTTTGGGATGAACAGCGTGGATGGGCAGATAACACTTACTCTTACCTGCATGCACATGTGTGGTGCAAAATAAGACAGACAGTAGGGGTGCCTTTGACTGCCCTGACAAAGGCCTTAGACTCCTTCACGAGGAATTTTATGGAGGCTGAAAAATGTTGAAAATGATAAGTTGAGATGATGCTCAAGACATAGGCTCCCAGTAGCACCCTCATGTTTATTTTTTAATCCAGCACACTGAAAAGAAGAATAAAGGAAATACCCGGGTTTACACTGAGGCTGTTTTAGACAAGCATCTGGACCCTGCCTATGACCAGAAAATTATTATTCATTCTGATCTCCCTCCTCAAAAGAGGTTTAGAGTACCAGGTTAGTATCATCTTAACATGGTGGGGCAGACTGGTCGATGATGAAGCATGCCACAAAACAGTTGATGAGGCCTTTTCATCCAAATCTTTTTTTTTTTTTGATTGTGGTATTTATATAGTACGTTGTGTTGTGCCAGAAATGAGTTTAGGAAGACAGGTCTTGCTGTACCTGTGTGCCCAACTGTAGGAGGCTGGCCTGGTTTGTAACACCTTATACCAGGTCCAGTTATCCCTTATTAGTGAAGTAGTGGTGCTCTAGCAGCTTAGGATGATAGAGATAGCTATAGCAGAGCAGCTCAGGCTGAACTAGGAGACATGCAAAGCTCATGCAATACCACTTATAGTTATACAGTACTTATTCCCAAGTAAAGACAACACTCAGTGTTACCAAAAATAAAGGTAGTTTATTTGGGTGAGACAGTACCAAAAATATCTTAGAGACAATACTACTTCTGGAGGTAAGTATTATACATAATATATACACTAGACACCAAAATTAGACAAGCAAATAGTCATAGAACAATGCAAACAGTAGGACATCCTGTAGAATGCAATGGGAGAAAATAGGTCTAGGGGCAATACAAACCATATGCTAAAAAAGTGGAATGTGAATCACAAATTCCCCCCTAGACAAGTGCAGTGTGAGCAGAATCGCTGGGAGAGTAAGAATACAGTAAAGGTAAGTAAATTACCCCACCCCAGAGCCCAGAAAAGCAGGAGTCAAGTACTGCAAGTTTTCTCAGGACACACTATGCCTCGTTTTTGGGATTTTGCAGCAGCCAACCAAGTCTGAAAAGAACAACTGCTGGATTATTGGACCTGAAGACCTGCAAAGGAAGGATACCAAGTCCAGAATTCGAAAGACGTTCCAGGAAGGACAGGAGCCCCTGCCAACCCAGAAGAGGGTGCAAAAGATGAGTCCATGGTTAGTAGAAGACAGCAGGAATGTACCCTATGAAGATTCTAGCCGGTTCCTACATATTGCAAAAGATGTCCCACAGTGTGAAGATCATTGCAGATTACATTTTGTGTCGGAAGGCGCCAACAAGCTTTGGCTACGGCAAAGGTGTGTTTTTCATCAAAATGGTACTGGATGGACCCAGGAGGGACCTGGGGGTCGCAACTCTGTGTGAGTAGGAAGAGGGGGATCTCAGCACTTTAGAGAGCCCTCAGGATGCCAGCCAGCACCCCCAGAAGCCATGGGTTCAAAGGAGGTGTAAAACACGGTTGATGTAGCACAACAAAAGAAGGTCCCACGCCATCGGAGAACAACTCAGTGAGTTGAGCGTCACAAGGTGAAGTGCAGGGGACCTGGGCCAGGCTGTGCATTAAGGAAGTTTGCAAAGAATGCACCGAGGCCTCAGGAGGCGAAGAAGACACAATACACAGGGGTACCGTAGTTTCCGGGGAAGGCAAGGTCTTACCTCCTCCAAATTGCATCAACAGGACCTCAGGACAGTCTATGTCAATGATGTCCACCCTCTGTGTCCTTAGGAGCACGCTTGTCGCTGTGGGAGGAGTCCCAGGGTACCAGCCATCGCCTTGGAAGGTGCCTGCTTGGAGCAGGAGAGTGACTCCATCACTCCATGGGAGATTTCCTTGGTCCTTCTAGTGCAGGATGAAGACAGGGAGTCCCCAGAGCATGCAAACCGTGGAAACTGTTGCAGTTACTGACTTGGAGCTGAGGTTGCTGAAGAAAAGTGTCTCTTGTAGACACTTTGTTGCAGTTACAGCGTTTCTTGGAACAGGCTGCGGTTTATCCTAGGCCAGAAGAGTCTGAAGTTGTTGCAGAGGATTCCTGAAGGAAACTTGCAAGCAGAATCTGAAGAGAACCCACAGGAGAGACCATAAATAGCCCTGAGAGGGGGATTGGCTACCTTATCAGCTAAGGTCCTATCAGGAGGGGTCTTTGACGTCACCTGCTGGCACTGGCCACTCAGAGGCCACAAGAGTGCCCCCACACCTTGCAAAGAAAGATGGCTGAATTCTGGGACACACTGGAGGAGCTCTGGGCACCACCCATGGGTGGTGATGGAGAGGGGAGTGGTCACTCCCCTTTCCTTTGTCCAATTTCCCACCAGAGCAGGGGAGAAGGGGTCCCTAAACTGGTGTAGACTGGTTTATGCAAGAAGGGCATCATCTGTGCCCTTCAAAGCATTTCCAGAGGCTGGGATAGGCTACCCCTCCCCAGCCTGTAACACCTATTTCCAAAGGGAGAGGGTGTAACACCCTGCTCTCAGAGGAAATGCTTTGTTCTGCCTTCCTGGGACTGGGCTGCCCAGACCCCAGGAGGGCAGAACCCTGTCTGTGAGGTGGCAGCAGCTGTAGCTGCAGTGCAAGCCTCAGAGAGCTGGTTTGGCAGTACTGGGGGTCCATGGTGGAGCCCCCAGGATGCATGGAATTGGCTCCCCAATACCATATTTGGAATGGGGGGACAGTTCCATGATCTTAGACATGTTAAATAGCCATATTCGGAGTTACCATTGTGAAGCTACATTTAGGAATTGACGTATATAGCATGCACACGTTTAATGGCGTCCCCGCACTCACAAAGTCCAGGGAAATGTCCCTGAATTATGTGGGGGCACCTTTGCTAGTGAAAGGGTGCCCTCACACTTATTAACTTTGCACCTAACCTTCAGCAAGTGAAGTTTAGACATATAGGTGAATTATAAGTTACTTAAGTGCAGTGAAAATGGCTGTGAAATAGTGTGTGCACTATTTCACGCATGCTGCAGTGGCTGTCCTGTGTAAGGGTTTGTCTGGGCTCCCTATGGGTGGCAAAAGAAATTCTGCAGCCCATATGGATCTTCTGGAACCCGAATGCCCTGGGTACCTAGGTACCATATACTAGTGACTTATAAGGGCGGTCCAGTATGCCAATTGAAATTGGTAAATGAAGTCACTGGCCTACAGTGACACATTTAAAAGCAGAGAGAGCATAAGCACTGAGGTTCTGGTTAGCAGAGCCTCAGTGACATAGTTAGGCACTACACAGGTATACACATTAGGCCACAAACTATGAGCACTGGGGTCCTGACCAGCAGGATCCCATTGAGACAGGCAAAAACATACTGACATACATGTGAAAAATGGGGATAACATGCCAAGGAAGATGGTACTTTCCTACACCAACCCTGGGACATAGCTGTTTGCTGTGGCTTTACATCAGCCACCAAGTCACAGCAAACACTTTGCTTGCAGCGAGGAAAAGCTATCAAACAACTTTACCTCGCTGCAAGCAGAGGTTTCCTCTGTCTCCCTGCCTGAAAAGATGCAGGCAGGGAGACAGAGGATACAATTGCTCTCAAGGAGAGAGATCTGCTTCAGCAATAGATGACAGCATCTCGTTCCCACAGGAGGCGGGAAGCCAGCTGGGACATTGGGGGCCTTCAGGTTCCCCTCAAGGTCCCAACATAGTAACTGGGTGCCCTTGGGGGCACCCAGGTCGCATGGATTGGTCCCAGGGGATGGGTTCCCTGTGGCTGGGTGGCCAGGATCAAACCTGAGGAGGGGGCCATGCGGGCCCCCTCCCCGCAAAAAATATTAAGTCATTAGGCTGTGCTCCGGGGGATGGAGTCCGCGGGGACAAGATCCACCTGGGAATGTGGGCCACATGGTCCCCTTCCCCCAAAAAGTACATAATTAGGCCATGCCCTTGGGATAGGGTCCCCAGGGTCAAGCTAAAAAATATTTAAGCCAGGCATGGGATGATGGGGCCGAGATTGGCCTGGGGAGGGGAGCCACGTAACCCCCTCCACAAAATAAATTTAATGTTTGGGCAGGGCTCCAGGGGATGTGTTCCCCGGGGCTGAGATCAGCCTGGTGAGGAGGGCAACGCAGCCCTCCTCCTCACTAAAAAAATAGATGTTCAGGCCCAGGCATGGCAGATGGGATCCCTCGGGCTGAGATAGGCCAAGGGGAGGGACAGCTCAGCCCCCCCTTTCCCAAAAGAAATTCCAAATTTAGGCTGGACCCCAAGGATGGGGTCCCCAGGACAGAGATCGGCCTAGGAGGGAGCCGTATGGGGTTGGCTTGTTATAGGGGTTGGCCGCAATGACTGATCGCATGCTCGACCCTGGGGCCAACCCCTGCTCTGCACAGGTAAGGTGGTTATAGGAGTTGGCTGCAGGGCCGTTAGCAGGCCAGGCCCTTCTGCCAACACCCTGCTGCACACAGCCGAAGGACATGCGCAGTGGTGGTTAGATTAATGTATAGTAATGAGAATTACTTTACAGTAAAAAACGTAGAAATTCACTGAAAAAAAAACAAAGGTTACAGGGATGTTATAGTTAACTTAGAAATTCCTTGAAAAGACCAAAGGTTACAGGGACATTAAAGTTAGGTTCTGAATTTACTCTTACAAAGCCTTAGAAATTCAGCAGTTATAGTTAGAGTTCTTTCAAGTAACTATAAGTCGCTCGCTAAGGTAACTATAACGTGCACCCTCGCCATGTACGGCTAAATACCACAGATATTACAGCAATCACAACAACTTTTATAACATCCTTAAAACTATAAATGAAACATTAGCAGTCAAACTTTTGAAGAAAAAGCTGTGCATGACGGGGGAGTAAGTTATAGTTTCCTGAAAGAACTCTAACTATAACTGTTGAATTTCTACAGTTTTGTACGAGAAAATTGAGAACCTAACTATAACACCCCTGTTACTTTTGTTTTTTTCAGTGAATGTATATATTCACTGAAAAAACAAAGGTTACAGGGACATTATATTTAGGAAATAGAATTAAGAAAAACAGAGTAATTCACTGAAAAAAACACAGGTTACAGGGATGTTATAGTTAGGATCACATTTTAAATGTACAAAACCAAAGAAATTCACCTGGTATAGTTAGAGTTACTTAAAGTAACTATAACTCATTCCCTAAGATAACTATGACTCTCACCCCCACCATGTACAGTTTTTTTCATCAACATTTTTTTACTACAAATATTACATTAATATTATGAATGATGTTATCAAAGATGTCATGAGTGCGGTAATTTTTGGAGTAATTAGCAGTGCATACGAGGACATAAGTTATAGTTACCTTATGGCACAAATTATAGTTACTCCATCACATCCCCAGGGCGCATATTCAAATCAAAAGCATGGGGGTGTTCGGTTCTCCCAAAGACCCGGGGACCGCCACCTCCCCAGGGAACATTTTCAAATCAAATGTGGGGGCTGTTTGACCCACCAGCAGCCCCAGGGACCACCACCTCTCTGGGGCAAATATGAAGAAAGAAGGAAGGGGGTCTGTTTTGGACCACCACCTTCCTGGGGCTAAATGCAGAGTTGGAGGGGGCCAAGCAGCATAATTTTTAAGGTCACAGACCCTCACACTGAAAGTTGAGGGTTTTAGTCCAGGTGTGTCTGTGGCCAGTTTCCTACTTTAATTTGTTTTCAATCTTCAAAGTTTTAAGGTTCATAATAGAAGATTATCTCACACTTTTTAATTGACAAATACATTTTTCTTTTCAATTTGTCAAGAAATATCTCATTCTAAGTATATCATTCACTAAAGCCTAAAAAACTCTCAATCTCTCTCCCTCTCTTTCTCTCTCTCTCTTAATTTCTCTTTTTCAATCTCTTTCGCCCACACAGACCCTTGCACACACATTCACAGACCCACTCAGACACTCAAGCGCCCACTCACAGACCCACTCAGACTCTCGTGCACCCACTCACATTCCCACTCAGACCCTCACCACCCACTCAGACACTCAAACACCAATTCAAAGACTCACTCAGACTCTCACACACCCACTCACAGACCCACTGAAGCCATCACACACCAACTCACAGATCCACACAGGAACTGACACATCCACTAAGACACTTATGAACCCAATCTCATAGCCAGACAGATATTCTCACAGCCACTCTCTCCCCCAGAGATATCCTCTCACACCTATTCCCACACCTAGAGAGACAGGCTTTCACTGCATGGCCAAAGGGTCATGCCGTTTGTGAGGTTAGGTGGTTACGGGGGGTGGGCCGCAAGGTCTGGCCAAAGGTCGTGGCCAGTCAAAGGTTGGATTAACTTATAATAATCAACATTACTTTACTATAAGAAAAAACCTAGAAATTCACTGAATAAACAAAAGGGTACAGGAAATAGAATTTAAGAAAACTAGAAATTCACTTAAAAAACCAAAGGTTACAGTGACATTATAGTTAGGCTCACATCGTAAACATACCAAACCATAGAAAGTCACCAGTTATAGTTCTCTCAAGTAACTATAACTCATGTGCTAAGCTAACTATAACTCACAGCCTCGCTGTGCACTGCTAATTACCCCACAAATTACAGCACCCATGACATATTTGATAAGATTATTGATAATGTCACTGTAACAGCTACATTAGTAAAATTACCAGATAACTGTGTATGGTGGGAGTGGGAGTTATACTTACTTTAGGGCACAAGTTATATATATTGACTGAAAAAACAATGGTTACAGGGACATTAGAGTTAGGCTCAAATTTCACACGTACAAAACCAGTGAAATTCAGCGGTTATAGTTACCTCAGCTAATCATAACTTGCTCCCCTGTAATGTATTGCTTAAGACTTCACATATTACATCATTGATGACATGGTCATTTACATCACTGATGACATCTCAAATGACATAACTGATGAGATCCAGTGGGTGTATGTGGTTGTATAGATGTATGAGTAGGAGCGAGTGCTGTACAGGTGATTGGGTGCATGATTGCTTGTATGGGTGAGTGACGGAGTCTGGTTGTTACTGTATCAGTCAGTGAGCGGGTGAGTCTGTGCTTATACGGGTGAGTGAGTGGATGTATTACTAGGTTTTTGCATGTGTGTGGATGTGTCAGTGCCTTTATGGGCAAGAGAATGGATGTGTGAGGAGCTATTTCAGTTGCTCTCTGGGTGTGTCAGTGTGCGCATTGGTGAGTGAGTAGGTGTATGAGCTGCTGCATGGATGAATGAGTGCGTATGTGTGTGGTTGCAGGTATGAGTTAGTGGATGTATTAGTGATTGTATTGGTGAGTTAGTGGGTGAGTCAGTGACTGTTTGGTATATGAGTGACTGTATATATAAGTCACAGGCTGTATCAGTGACTGTATGGGAGAGTAAGTGGATGTGTGAGTAGTTCTCAGTAAGTGAATTGATGTGTTAATGTCTGCATGGATGACTGATTGGGTGTGTCAGTGACTGTATGGGTGAGCGACTGGGTGTGGTAGTTGTACAGGTGAGTTACTTTGTGTGTGTCTGTGACCAGACAGTTGAGTGTGTGAGTATGTGAATGCTTGTATGGGTGACTGAATGGTTATATTAGTGGCTTTGTGGGTATGATATTTGTTTCTGTGAGTGGTTCTACAGATGTATTGGTGTCTGAGTGGTTATGTGAGTGTGTGACTGGGTGTGTGAGTATCTGTGTAGGTATAGGAATAGCTGATTTAGTAATGTATGGTGAGCAAGTATTTGTGTTAGGGGCTATGTGGGTGAGTGAGTGTGTGTCTGTCAGTAGTCTTATGGGTTCATGAATGAGTACATGATTAGTTGTGTGTGTGAATGTACAATTGTTTGTATGGGGGTATGAGTGGATGTTTGAGTTTTTTTGTGGATGATGTAATCAGTGATGTAATTTGAGATATCATCAGTGGTGTCATCAGTGATGTCACTGGCCATGTCATGAGTAATATAATATGTGAGGTCATAAGCAGTGCATTACAGGGCACAGGGTATAGTTAGCTGAGGTAACTATAACTGTTGAATTTCACAAGTTTTGTACATGTGGAATGTAAGGCTAACTATACCGTCCCTGTAACCTTCGTTTTTTTTCAGTGAATTTCTTTGTTTTAAAAAAATTATATTTCCTAACTATACCCTCTCTGTAACCTTTGCTTTTTTTCAGTGAATTTCTATGGCTTTTATAAATTACATTTCCTGAATCTAATGTCCCTGTAACCATATGCTTTTTTGGGAGTATTTCTACTTTTCTTGTCTTAACATAAAATTCAGAATTTTTCTATATTAATTTATGTAAGTTAAGAAAAAATTGTAATAATGTGATGGTAGCTTGTGAAATATGTAGCAAATGGTGTTTGGAAAAATGGGGATCTATGTATAGCCAATATGGTTTCATTGTTCATTTATTTTATTTTTTTCAAAACTTTTTTGGGGACCACAGATTTTCCACAGATCTAGATTGTCACATGAGCATACTCTATGGTTTTTGGTGCAATCATGTGACGTTTAAAAAAAAATTGGTGGAGTTTGATCCGCGGATTCACCAATTTTCTTTAATGTTTTATGCATATCTTAGCCTCCACAATGACTTTCAGTATAAGAATACATGTTTTTGGGAGTAATTAAAAGTCTCTGGGGGTGATTCCAACTCTGGCGGGCGGCTACTGCAGCCCGCCAGGCGGAAACCGCCATTTGGCCGCCATGCGGGCAAATTTCCGCGGTCCCCATTCCAACATTCCTGCTGGGCCGGCGGGCGCTAACCAAGTTAGCGCCTGCCGGCCCAGCGGGAATGAGGCAGACAGTGAAAAGCTGGCCGGGGCCCTGTTAGGGGGCCCTGCACTGCCCATGCCATTGGCATGGGCAGTGCAGGGGCCCCCAGGGGCCCCAGGACACCCCTTACCGCCAGCCTCTTCCTAGCGGTACGGGGGTCAGAATCCCCAGCCGGGGCAAAAACGGCGGAATACCGCCGGCCCTGGCAGGGCGACCGTGGCTTTACCGCCGCAGTCAGAATGCCATTTGAAGCACCGCCAGCCTGTTGGCGGTGCTTCCCTCATTGGTTCATATGAGCCCCTCACAAATTTTCAAAAGAAGGACACCCAGTACTCTTATTTTTTGATTCTCTGTTGGTAAAGAGGGTTGGTAAATTTCAGCTGTACTAGAAAAATCTCAGAAGCTCCTGATCCTGGCACATCTGAAGCCCCAGGAAGATGTAGGAGAACAACATGAAGAAGGTATCAGAAAGAAAAGTGATGTCTGGAGGTGAAAGCCAGTGCCAGGTTTGTTCAGTGTAATCTATGTGGCAAATAGATTTTGTAGGGCACAACAACAACAAAAAAAAAACTATGGCACTTGTTCTCTGTGGATGCATATTAGAAGCTACCACAAGCATGTGCACCTGAGCAGGCTGAGGGAACTAGCTACTAACACTTCTGATCCATCAACATCTACTGATGGTCAAACTGCTTCAAACATCTCCCTTGTACCTGCTTGCAAAGAACGTAAGGAGATGGTGATTCACTATGGCAAGTGCCAAGAACTAGTCATTAAGAAAAATTAAGACATTGTAACTATGTTGGAAAAGGTTAAAAGCCACCGTTGTTGAACTATTTTTTTGTTTATTACTTTTTATATATGCAGCAGTTTTGCATATAGGTTTAGTGTTTTCAGTTTTTCCAATTGTAAATTTTGTTGATGAAAAAAGACACCAAAAAATAGAAAAGGTTTGTTTTGAAACAAATGTAAAAAAGGTTATTTCTAGAACCACCATATTTCTCACAAAGAGCTGTGTCTGTGTTTTTTATTTTTGATTCCATATAATACTGCATGTATTAATATGTGTATTAGTATACATGTGTGTATATTTTACTGTACGGCCGGGTGTGTCAGTGTATACAACTGTGTGTGCCTAGAGGTGTTGGTGCATGCATCATTGTGTGCCTGGGTGTGTGAGTATGAGCCTCAGTGTGTACCTGGGTGTGTCAGTGTATGCATCAGTGTGTCCATAGGTCTGTCACTTTATGCATCAGAATGCACCTGGTGTGTGTCAGTGCATGCATCAGTGAGTCCCAAGGAGGGTTACTCTATGAATTAGAGTGTACCTTGGTATGTCAATGTGTTCATTAGTGTCTGCCTGGGTGCGCTAGTGTATGCATTAGTGTGTCCCTTAGGGTTGATAGTGTATGTATCAGCGTATATCTAGTTGTATTACTGTATGCATGAGTGTGGCAGTGTATGCATTAGTGTGTCCCTCAGTGTCTGAGTGAATGCATCAGTGTGTGCCTGGGTGTGTCAGTGTGAGCATCATTGTGTGACTGGGTGTATCAGTGTATTCATGAGTTTGTACCTAAGTGTGTCCGTGCCTGCATCATTGTGTGCCTGGGTGTGTGAGTGCAAACATCACTGTGTGTCTGGGTGTGTCAGAGTATGTATCAGTGTGTTCCTAGTTGTATGAGTCTATGTATTAGTGTGTGCATAGGTGTGCTAGTGTGTGCATCAGTATGTTTTTGGGTGTGGCAGTGTATGCATGAGTGTATGCCTAGGTGTCTGAGTGTATGCATAACTGGGTGCTTGGGTGTGTCTCTGTGAGAATTAGCTTATGTCTGGGTGCGTCACTGTATATATCAGTGTGTGCCTAGGTATGTTAGTGTATGCATTAGTGTGTACCTGGGTGTGTTAGTGTATGCATCATTGTGTGGCTGGGTGTATGACTGAATGCATAGGTGAATGCCTGGATGTGTTATTGTATACATTGGTATGTACCTAGGTATATCACTATATGCACCAGTGTCTGTGTTTGGGTGTGTCAGTGTGTGCACCAGTGTGTACCTGGATGTTTTACTGTCTTTATCAGTTGTGCCTGAGTATGTGAATGTATGTATAAGTGTGTGCCTGTATGTATCAGTGTAAACATGAATGAGTCTCTGGGTGTATCAGGATATATACCAGTGTGTGCCTTGGTTTGTCAGTATATGCATTAGTGTCTGCCTGGGTGTGCTAGTGTGTATGTTAGTGTGTTCTTGGGTGTATGGGTGAGTGTGTACCTGGCTATGTTAGTGTATGCATCAGCATTTGTCTGGGTGTGTCAGTGTATTCATAAGTGCCTATAGGGGTATATCAGTGTCTCTATTAGCATGTACCTGTATGTATCAGCGTATAGAGCAGTGTGTCCCTTGTATGTCAAGTTATATAGCAGTTTGTGCCTTGGTGTGTTAGTGTATGCATCACTGTGTGCATAGGTGTGTTAGTGAATGCATCATTGTTTGCCTGGATGTGCTATTGTATGCATTAGTTTGTGACTGGATGTGGTAGTCCATATGTCAGTGTGTGTTTGGATATATGAGTGGATGGATGAGTGTGCACCTGGCTATATTAGTGTTTGCATCATTGTTTTCCTGGTTATGTCAGTGTATGTATCAGTGTCTGGCTGGGTATGTCATCAAACATGTCAGGGTGTGCCTGGGTGTGATAGTGAATGCATCACTATTTGCCTGGGTATTTCAGTGTATGGATCAGTGTTTGTCTGGGAGTGTCAGTGTATGCCTCAGTGTCTATCTGGGTGTGTCAGTGTCTGCATTAGTATGTGCCTTCATGTATCAGTGTATAAAGCAGTGTATCTCTTGGTATGTCAGGGTATATATCAGTGTGTGCCTGGGTGGGTCGGTGTATGTATCAGTGCTTGCCTGGGTGTGTTACTGTATTCATTAGTATCTGGTTTGATGTTTTAGTTCATACATGAGTGTGTGCGTGAGTGTATAAGTGTATAGATGAGTGTGTACCTTGCTATCTTAGTGTATGCAACAGTATTTCCCTAGGTATGTCAGTGTATGCATCAGTGTCTGTCTGAGTATGTCAGCATACATTTCAGGGTGTGCTTGGGTGTATGAGTGTATGGATAAGTTAGTTGTGTCTGGGTGTGCTAGTGTATGTATCGCTCTTTGCCTGGGTATGTGAGTGTATACATCAGTGCTTGTCTGGATGTGTCAGTGAATGCATTAGCATGTGCCTGTATGTATGGGTGTATAGAGAACAGCATGCCTAGGTGTGTCAATGTATGCATCAGTGTTCACCTGGATGTCTTACCGTATGTGTCAGTGTTTGCCTGGGTGTGTTACTGTATGCATTAATGTGTACATAGGTGTGTTACTGTACACATCACTGTGTGCTTGGGTATATGAGTACATGGATAGGTGTGTCCCTGACTATGTTAGCATATACATCAGTGTTTGAGTGGGTATGTCAGTCGATACATCAATGTGCGTGGCCATGTCAGTATATATGTCAGGGTGTGTCTGGGTATGTGATACATGTGTGTTTGTGCATGTTAGTGTATGCATCAGTGTTTTTCTGGCTATGTCAGTGTATATATATTAGTGTCTGTGTGACTGTGTAAGTGTCTGCATCACTGTCTGTCTGTGTGTGTCAGTGTATGCATTAGTGTGTGTTAGTTTATACGTCAGTGTGTGCTTGCTATATATCAGATCCTGCATCCTCTTATATATGCAGTTATCCTGTACGCCCCCATCTTTTTTACCATACACTTTTTAAATTCTTTATTTCTAATTTTTTTAAATATCATTTAGATCTGTGGATTTATCTGAGAATCCTGAAACTGCCAAAAAAACAGTTTCAGACATTTTTAGTCCAATATTAAGTAATCGGCCACTTTCATGTCAACTCCTAGGGCCAGGGAATGTCTATCCTGACCCCTTCATATAAATTGCTGCCCACAAATTTAACCCGGAGACACTTACCTAAAACAGAAAAAATGGCAGCCACAATCTTTCCTTTCAGGTTGCGGCCACCCCACACTGTACAACTGTCCATATAGGTGTGAGAGTCTCTGTCTTAGTGTAAGAGTGGGTGTGAGAGTGGCTATCTGTTGCTCTGAAAGTGGTTGTGAGAGTTTCTGTCTGATTGTGAGAATGGATGTGAGAGTGTCAGCCTTGGTGAATGTATGGGTGTGACACTGGCTGTCTAGGTGTGAGTGGATGTATGAATGTCTGTCTTGGTGTAAGAGTGGGTACGACAGTGTATATGTTAGTGTGACAGTGGATGTGAGAGGATATGTCTTGGTTGTGAGAGTGGGCATGACAGTGTCTTTGTTGGTATTCTAGTAAGTGTAAAAGTGTTTGTCTGCATGTGATAGTAGGTGTTGGAATGACTGCCTTGATGTGAGAGATGGTGTGAGAGTGTGTCAGAGTAAGTGTGAGAGTGGCTGTCTGACTGTGAGAGTGCATGTGAGTGGGTATTTCGTGCTGTGACAGTGGGTGTGATAGTGTCTCTGTTGCTCTGACAGTGAACATCAAAGTGACTGCTGGATGTCAGAGTAGATGTCAGAGAGTATGTCTTGCTGTGAGATTGGGTTTGAGGGTCGCTGTGTTGGTATGAGAGTTGATGTGAAAGTGGATGTAAGAGTGAATGTGAGAGTGTCTGTCTTAGTGTGAGAGTGAGTGTGAGAGTGTCTGTCTGAGAGCAAGACTAGGTGTGATAGTGTATGTCTGGTGTGAGAGTGAGTGTCAGAATGTGTGTCTTGGTGTAACAGTGTATGTTTGGGTGTGAAAGTGGGTGTGGGAGTATCTGTCTAGTTGTGAAAGTGGATGTGAGAGAGTATATCTGAGAGTGAAAGTGGGTGTGGAAATGTCTGTTTGAGAGTGGGTATGACTGTGTCTGTCTGGGTGTGAGTGTGGGTGTGAGAGTGTCTCTCGGGATGTGAGAGTGGGTGTGATAGTGTGTGCCTGGGTGTGAGAGTGAGTATGACAGTGTCTCCCTGGGTATGTGAGTGGGTGTGAGAGTATCAAACTAGGTGTGAGAGTGGGGGTGAGACTGGCTGTCTGTGAGATAGGAGGTGAGAATGTGTATCTGGGCGTGACAGTCTCTGGCTATGTATGTGGGTATGAAAGTGTCAATTCGGGTGTGAGAGTGAGTGTGAGACTCTCTGCTGGGCTGAGACAGTGGATGTGAGAAAGTGTGTATGGGTGTGACAGTGTCTGGGTGTGAAACTGTGTGTGAGATTGTCTGAGTGTGAGAGTGGGTGTAAGAGAGTCCATATGTGAGTGAGTGTGGTTGTGAGAGTGGGTGTTTGAGAATGGGTGTGAAAGTGTCTCTGGTTGTGAGAGTGGGTGTTATAGTGTGCATGCCTGGGAGTGAGAGTATCTGTCTAGTTGTGAGAGTGGGTGTGAGAGAGTCTGAGAGTGAGAGTGAGAGTGGATGTGAGAGTGTCTGAGAGTGGGTGTAACTGTGTCTCTCTGGGTGTGAGAGTGGGTGTGAGAGTGTCTCTCTGAGTGTGAGAGTGTGTGTGATAGTGTGTGCCTGGGTGCAAAAGTGAGTGTGACAGTGTCCCCCTGGTTGTGTGAATGGGTGTGACAGTCTCTGTTTGGGTGTGAGAGTGGGTGTGAGAGTGTCTGTGTAGGTGTGAAGGTAGGTGTCAGCGAGTCTGAGAGTGAGTGTGGGTGTGAGAGTGTCTGCTTGAGAGTGGGTGCAACAGTATCTGGGTGTGTGAGCAGGTGTGAGAATGTCTGTCTAGGTGTAAGAGCGGGTGTCTGTCTGAGGGTGACAGTGGGTGTGAATGTGTCTCACTGGGTGTAAGACTGGGTCTGATAGTGTGCACCTGGGTGTGAAAGTGACTTTGACAGTAACTCTCTGGATGTGTGAGTGGGTGTGAAAGCATCTGTATGAATGCCTAAGTGTGTGTGTGATATTTTCTATGTATTTTTTAGCATTTTCGCAAGGCTCAGCATGGCCCCCGTGTACATCCACGGGTGGATGCGCAGATTTCAGAAAACATGAAAAAAATACTTTTTACGCATTCTTTTCATGTTTTCTACTCATCGTCCATATTTAAATTAACCCTCTGGGGTCAGGGAACACCTATCCTGACCCCTTCCTATTAATTGCAGCCAACATTTCAGCCATGAGACCGTGACATGTTAAAATAAAATGTTGGCTGCAACTTCCCTTTCAGGTTGCAGCCAGCCATTCAGAAGCTTCCTATGGCTCGTGGATTTGTGGATCAATCCGCTGAGAATCCGTGGCCCTATATATCTATATTTCTTGGCCTTAAATATCTTTTGAACCACTGAACAGATTTACACCAAATCACAAAGCGTGCTTTTGGGACCACGATCTAGTTGTCTGCCAGATTGTGTTGAATTCTGTTTAGCAGTTTGTGATGTAGTCGTGTTCAACATTTTGAAAAATCCCATCCACATATAATGGGGAATAAAGTGTTTTGAGACCACCGTTTTCTCAGCCCCTGCTTGACGGATCATCCTGAAACTTTCCAGACAGCAGCTGAACTTACCAAGGTATAAGTTTTGAGACTTTGTCAAGCAGCCCCAAAGTTTTGGGCAAAACAAAAAATGCTCCATCTATGGTAAAAAAAAACTCCTAACTATAACTACCTACCATATATATATATATGTACACATTTAAACATACCAAACCATAGAAATTCACCAGTTATAGTCAAAGTTATCTCAAGTAACTATAACTCGCGCCCTAACGTAACCATATCTTGTGCACCCATCATGCATGTTTTTTTCCCAACAAAAATACTACAAATATTACAATTATTATCAAGAATGTTATCAAAGATGTACTGCAAATATACATTAATATTATTGAGGATTTTATCAAAGATGTCATGGATACTGTAATTTGTAGGATAATTAGCAGTGCATGGCGATGGTGTGAGTTATAGTTACCTCAGGTTATCTTTGCTTTTTTAAGTAAATTTCTATGGGATTTTTTAATTCTATAAAGTCCCTTTAACCTTTGTTTTTTCAATGAAAACAGTTTATATTACTATAAATTAATCCAAGCACAGCCTTTGGCCATGTGTGGTGGTGCTTGGCCACAGGGCCTGGCCAAACCAACCTTTTATAAGCACCCAACCTTACACTGTGCACGGCCTTTGCCCGTGTGCAGTGGAGGTTGCCCGCAACACCTGGCCTACAGCCAGACACTGCAGCCAACTCCCCTAACCACCCAACCCTATGCAGTGCACAACCCTGTGAGCTTGGGCAGTGGAAGTTGGATGCAGCCTCTCTGGGTGTCAGAATAGGTGTGAGAGGCTGCATCTGGGGGTGAAAGTGGCTGTGAGAGTGTTTGCCTGGGTGTGAGAGTGCGTACATCAGTGTTTTAGTGGGTATGTCAGTATCTGCGTGGGTCTGTGAGTGAGTGCATGAGTCTGTCAGTAGGTCTGTGAGTGGGTGTATGAGGCTAACAATGGGTCTCTGGTACAGGGTGTGTGAGAGCCTGAATGGGTCTGTGAGTGGGTGCGTAACTGTCCCAGTGGGTCAGTGAGTGGGTGCGTATGGGTCTGAGTGTGTGTGTATAAGTAGGAGAAATTGATTGAAAGAGAGACAGAAAGAAAGATAAAGAACATGAGAGAGAGATAAGAGAGTTTTTTAGGCTTTGATTTATGATATATTTAGAATTAGATACTTCTGCACAATTTTTTTTTAAATGTATCTGTCATTTTAAAAATTTAATAAAATTGTCCTTTAAAAAAAAAAAGAGGGAAGCGAGTCCGGCTGGACTTGAACTCTGAGTGGTAAGTTCAAAGGTATGCTCACACTGAGCTATAGCCCTAATTGCTTTAACAATTCAGCCCTTTTTGGGCTATCTGGGACTGCAAGGAACTCTTCAGGGCTCCCATGTGGTCCCTTCTTATTTATATATTTATTTTTTATTTGTACAAAACATCCTTTATGGGCTCTCTGGCACTACCATGTGGTGCCATTGCTTCAGCAAGCACAGAGCTGATTTAAAACCAGCTTTCTGTTTGCTGAAGTATTTCATCCCTGTCCCCTGCACGCATGTAGAGAACAGGGATGAAAGTTTTGGTTTTTGACAGCGGACCTGTTTGACATTTCTATGTCTGACCTTTCTGAAATTTCAGTGTTAAATCCAATACAATTGTCTAATTGTCCTACCTTCATATGAAACCATGGATCTATCTGGTGGGAATAATTTGCTATCTCCCCATTTTTCATGGAACAGATCTGAAGTAATCATAGTAATGCGAGCTCCCAAATCATCGAACAAATGTAGAGACTTGTCACCAACCTTAATATCAACATATGTATCAATGCAATCATCAGGCCACTTTTAACAAAAGTTTTCTATGATACCACTAAAACCATATCCTGAAATTCCTGAGCAAGCTGATCCTGCGGAGTAGCACTCACAGATTTTCTTTACTGTTAGCAACGTTTGTGGTAAAGTTGCAAGGACTCTGACATACTTTGGCAAAATGTTCCACTTTAGAAAAAAGCCTACACTCAACATTTCTAGCAAGGATTTTTTTCTTTCCTTTCACATGTGGTGAGTTACCACACTTAAACACACACATCGCATAGTTTAAAGAAACTTCTAGCACTCATTTTCCTTTCTTTCTTTTAGGTATGTTCTTTTTTTATATGCAACTGATACTGTACTATTCTGTTCTTCTTGTAATTCCTTAATGGAAATGTTTGAAAGTTCAATATACTTTGCTACCCTATGACTTTCTCAAGTGAAGAGACACCAGTGATGAACAACTTCTGTTGGATATGCTTATCATAACAGTGAGCAATAAACTGATCCCTAATCAGCTGATCATTGACATTTCCAAAAGGACAATGAGAACTCACCTTTCAGCATGACCGCCGTGTTCATGCTGGCGGTCTTTCCATAGACCGCCAGCTCCCCTGGAACCCTGCCGGCCGCATAATGGACATTCCACTGGGCCGGCGGACGGAAACATTGTTTCCGCCCGCCGGCCCAACGGAATGCCTGGCCGGTACATTTCTGGAGGCTCCACATGGAGCCGCCGTCAATGCCTCTGTGCGGCGGGTGCTGCTTCACCCGTCACGCAGATCTGTGCGATGCCAAATGCATGGGCAGTGCAGGGGCTCCCGGGGGTGCCCCGGTGCACCCCTTCCGCCAGCTCTTCCCTGGTGGGGAAACCTGCCAGAGAAAGGCTGGAGGCAAAGGGATCATTATCCGAGGGGCAGCAGCGCTGCCCTGTCGGATATTGACGCCGTCCACCGCCAGGCTGCCTGTCGGAGGCAGCCTGGCGGTGGGTGAGGGCCACCTATGGCGACCCTCTCTGTTATAATTATGTGGTGGTGTCAGCCACCATGCCGGATGGCGGGATTTCCCGCCACCGCTGGCATGGCGGCCCACACTGCCACGTTCATAATGAGGGCCTTAGTGAGTAATAGTATAAAATAGCATTGCTAGGAAGAACAATAATATCATCAGTTTTATTGGCAAACAAAATAGTGAATGCAACTGATTAGATGTTTGAGTTACTATAACTTGTATTAAGGTATAAACATAATCAGAAAAAGAAAAAGGTTAAGTTAAATACTAATAGAAGGAACGTGATATACATGGTTAATAGGCACTTAGCAGAGGAAATAATTTATATTTATATAAGTACCATTCATTCGTTTTCAATTGAACATATCTTAATTATTAGTAATATTTACTGTTTTTTAGTACATTTTATGACTTTTGTTTTATATTTTGAGAGTTAAAATGTGGAAATTGAGAAAGAACATATTCAATGAGCGTGATTGATTGCATAATATCATAAACTATGCAGTGCAATGGTAAAATCAGAATAGAAAATGAATTATTATAGTGGACTTTTGAAGTTTAAAAAATGAAGCACCCATAATACTTCCAATGTATGTTTTTTTGTTTAAAAAAAAAGTTAATATTCACTCATTTTTGTTTTTTTAATTTGTTATTAATTTTTTGTACCAGAATGCTTCATTACAGGCAGGATGGATTTTTAGCATTTAAGAGAAAGAGTGAAGGGACTCACTAACTGTGAACAAGACTCTTTTTTGAGTTGAAACGCATTGGTAGTTGCTTAATTTCATTAATAAAGACTGTAATTTTGGAGCTTCTGGAGTGAAGTGAACGCTCTTCATCTTACAGTATATACAGTATATATATATATATATATATGTACACACACATAACCTAGTGGCAGTCGCCACCAGGTAGTTAGTTAGGACCTAGTTGATACAGAAAAAGCATTTTTTGTTTTGCTATTTTGGCACCGCTTGACATAACTTTACGAAATTTTCAAAAATTTGCTAAGCTCAGATTCTGTCTTGAAAGATTTGGGGTGATCTGTCAAGTGGGGGCTGAGAAAAAGGGGGGTCCTAAAATGTGTTTTCCCCATACATTTTTCCATAGGACATTTAAACACATGTACAGCCTGAACCGCTTGACGGAACTACACCAAATTTGATACAAAGCTAGATTTTGTTCCACAGATCAGGCTTTTGTGTTTTGATATAAATCTGTTCAGTTATTTCGGAGTGATTTAAATTAAGGCCAAAAATTATAGATATATAGGGAAGCGGATCCAGCGTGGGTCGATCCGCGGATCCACACACCACAGGAAGAATCTGATTGGCTGGCTGCAACCTGACAGAAATGTTGCAGCCACCATTGTGTTTGTTGCATCGACTCAGGGATAGGAAAAAACAGAAAAAAACACATAAGGGGTCAAGATCCAGGTATATTGCCCCCATAGGACACATAGAGGGGTCTCCTAGGCACCCCTCATGGGCAACAGTTACCCAATTTGTTTTGTATGGTTCACAGATCCACAGATCCACGGATAGATCCACGGATCCTGGATTCATGAATCCACATGAGAGTTCATGAATTCAGAGAAAAATTGAAAAAAAAAAACACCCACTATATCCAAACTGATGCTGTGCACTGCCAAAGGCTGTGCGCATCTTGGGTGCATGGAAGAGTGTTGGCCCTCGGGTCTCGTCATAGGCCAGGCCTTATGGCCAAACCCAGCTGAGCCTGTGCAAAGGCCATGCGCGGCACTGCTTGTAATTACGCCTGTGCATTCTATATAAACCATAGAAATTCACTGAAAAAAACCAGGGTTACAGGGGCTTTATAGTTAGGTTCTGAATTTACTTGCAAAAAATATTAGAAATTAGCTGAGAGTTATTTCAAGTAACTATACCTTGCACTCTAAGGTAACTATTACTCGCACCCTCAGCATGCAGTTTCCTGATCAATAATTTTAATTTCAAATGTTGCAGTGATAACATCAAAGTTGCCATAGAAGGTGTCATCAGTGATATAAATTGTGGAGTAATTAGCTGTACATGGTGAAGACACGAGTTATAGTTACCTTAGGGAGCAACGACCTCAGTGGGTGCTAAAAAATCTAATAGCTGACCATTGAACAATTAGAGTGGAAACAGATAGCTCCTTATCATAATCTTCTTGAAGAAATTTTAGATTTATTGAGGGGCAATGTAAAGGAGATAATGCCTTGTAATCATACCATTTATCAAAAGAGACCCAATATGATTTTATAGTGGAAATCCTTCTTGAGGCTTGAATTGTAAGTGAGAATGGCTTTGTTAGACCTGACAGCCTTAGGGTGGTCACCCCTAACTTCTTGCCTGCCTCCCTCCACTTTTTAGAAATAGTTTTAGCTGGTTTTAAGAGCCTGTGCACTTTGCCACTGCTAAACAGTGCTAAAGTGCATATGTTCTCTCCCTTTAAACATGGTAACATTGGATCATACCCAATTGGACTATTTAATGTACTTATAAGTCCCTGGTAGAGTGCACTATATGTGCCTGTGTGTGCAGTTTCACTGCCAATTCAACTTGCCATTTAAAAGTACTTGCCAAGCCTAAAACTCCCCCTTTTCTACATTTAAGACAACCCTAGGGGATGCCCTAGGTAACCCATAGGGCAGGGTGCTGTATAGGCAAAAGGCAGATCATGTACCTAGGTAGTTTACATGTCCTGGTAGTGTAAAACTCCTAAATTCATTTTTACACTGCTGTGAGACCTGCTCCCTCCATAGGCTAACATTGGGGCTACCCTCATACATTGTGTGAGTGGTAGCTGCTGATCTGAAAGGAGTAGGAAGGTCATATTTAGTATGGCCAGAATGGTGATACGAAATCCTGCTGACTGGTGACGTTGGATTTATTATTACTATTTTAGAAATGCCACTTTTAGAAAGTGAGTATTTCTCTGCACTTAAATCTTTTTGTGCCTTACAATCCACGTGTGGCTGGGTTAAGTTGACAGTTCCTTGTGCATTCACTCAGACACACTCCAAACACAGGACACTCAGCCTCACTTGCATACATCTGCTTTTTGAATGGGTCTTCCTGGGCTGGGAGGGTGGAGGGCCTGCCCTCGCACAAAGGGCTGCCACACCCCCTACTGGGACCCTGGCAGACAGGATTGAATTGAAAGGGGACCTGGTGCACTTCTAAGCCACTCTTTGAAGTCTCCCCCACTTCAAAGGCACATTTGGGTATATGAACAGAAGAAACCTGAAGTAGAACCTGCATCCTGCCAACACGAACTGCCTGGCTGCCCAAAGGACTCACCTGTCTGTTTTCTGTGATGGACTGCTGCCTTGCTGTTTCCCTGCTGCCTTGCTGCTCTCTGGCTGTGGTGAAGAAGTGCTTTCCAAGGGCTTGAATAGAGCTTGTCTCCTGTTCCCTGAAGTCTCAGGCCCAAAAAGACTTCATCTCTACAAGAAGGACTCCTTGTGTGAAGAAATCTGATGCACAGCATGACAGAAAGTATGCACAGCCTGCACTGCGGTGAAAATTTCACCACACGCCAAAACGGAACGATGTAGCCTGACTTCGCAACGAGAAGATCGGCGCAGCGCCAGTGTAGCAACCGGAAATTCAATGCACGGGCCACTGGATCGATGCACAGCCGAACTGGAACAATGCAGCCCGACTTCCAGAGAGGAATCCTCGCAGCGTCTGCCGTGGGGTAGAAAATTCAACGCAATGCCCACCGGTTCGACGCAGTTCCTGTAACTTCATCCTGCCAGTGCAGGAAATCCACGCATTGTCTCTGGGGCGTCTGAAAACCCCGCAACCCAAAGAGGATCCACGACTGAGCACCGGAAATCAACGCACAGCCGTCCCTGCATGAAAACTAAATGATGCATCACCGTGTGCGGCCTGAGAAATCGACGCACACCCCTTTGTTTCCACGCATCTCCTCCTTTGCGGTTCTTTGCGGAGATTTTTCATGCAAACCAGGTACTTTGTGCTTGAAAGAGACATTGTTTGCTTTTAAAATACTTAAGACACTTTATATCACTTTTCAATGATATCTCAACATTTACTTATTGCGTTTTTAATCATTTAGACCTGCCTCTTGTCAGATAAATATTATATATTTTTCTAAACACTCTGTGGTGTATTTTGGTGGTGCTATATGGTGTTATTGTATGATTTATTGCACAAATACTTTACACATTGCCTTCTAAGTTAAGCCTGACTGCTCAGTGCCAAGCTACAAAAGGATAATTTGGATTGTGTCTGACTTACCCTGACTAGAGTGAGGGTCCTTGGTTGGACAGGGGGTAACCTGACTGCCAGTCAAAGAACCCATTTCTAACAGTCTTCCTTTCAGCTTCCAGGCTGCCAAGTGAAGAAGGGTGATGGGTACGTTTTTTATGATTGGAAGAACTAGAGGGGGAGAGACAAGAGAAAAATCCTCTTGCTGTCTACCAACATGGGTCAAAGCAAGGGAAATCAAGCTCTTTGTCAGATTGAAAGAAATAGGATGACATCCATCCCTTCCCTCTAAACTCTGAGCTACACATTCCAAACTAGGGGGAAACGAGGAAAGGTATACAGGAAAGCACTCAACCAGGGATGAAGAAGAATATCTACAGCCAAAGAGCAATCGCTTGCTGATCCGGCAAAGTATAGCAGAACTTGCATATTTGATCATAGTTCCCCACCTGAGAAATAGAGTACAAAAGACAAAGGGTTTGAGAGTGAAATCCTGACAGCTGGAAACAAATTGACAAAGCTAGTCCACTTGAATGTTCTGAAACCTGTGGCTATGGACTGCTCTTAGGAATAGCAGATTCTCCTCTGCCCATGACATTATGTCTAGAGCTATCTGGTTCAGATACTGACATTTTGTCAGAAAATGGAGGTTGATAAACCCTTTTGCTATTAGGTTGTCATTCCTGATTACTAATGCTGAACTCTTGATCTGGGGAGAAAAGACATGACATTCTCTCTGCTCCACCATCAACTCTCTCAGTTTCAAGACTGTTTTGACTCTCAATTAGACCGAATGCCTTGAGACATTAAATCTCCCAAAACTGCTTCCCTACCAATACTGCCACCATCTGTGGTAAAGACCACTGCATTGGGGAGAGCAAAAGGGATCTGCTGAGTCAGTGACGGAGTGTCTATCCACTAAGTTATTGTGTCTTGCTAAAGAGGGTCACTGGAATGGAAATTTCATAAAGTTTGGATGTTGGAGACCAGTGTCAGAGAATGTGAAGAACCACATATCCCAAGTAAAACCATGCCAAATGGATGACAAACGCTGTCGGTGCCTGCAAGGTAGGAGGAAAGAAATCAAAGCAATGACCTTTATTCCTGCTCTAATATAGAGAAAGATGGGTGGTATGCTGTTCGAACACTACATACTATATCTCCTTGAACTTAAAACCATTCTCCGATCAGAGCATCCTACATCCTCAGGAATTGTTCCAGATGAATTCACTTCATTCTCCCTGGAGCTTGGTGGAACACTTTTCCTACATCTTTTCTAGAATTAGCACCAATATAGACCAGATTCTGTGATAGTGCCAGAAGTGATTTCCTCGTATTGTTCAGAAACTCAAATATTTACAATTCTCAGCAATCATCCTCTGCATAAATCACTGATCATGGGTGGGACTGTGTCTAAATCAGCATATCATCGAAATAAGTTTATATTTCTATTCTATTCTATCTTAGGAAGATTCTCAATCTTCTTCCTGTCTCCTCCAGAAGAATCCTGGTCCAGGCACTGGTCCTTTCCCGCCTGGATTATGGAAATTCTCTCTATCTTAGTTCCCCAGAATATGTAGTAAGGAAACTGCAGATTGTGCAGAACACGGCAGCTAGGCTCCTTATGAACTGTCCCAGACATCTATCTGCCAAGCTGGCTCTTGCAGCACTTCATTGGCTGCCGATCAAACAGCGCATACATTTTAAATCCATGTGTATCACTCATAGAGCCCTACATAACAGAGGTCCATATTTCTTCAGAAAACAAATCTCCATTTACGCTCCTTCGAGACATTTGAGATCATCTTCCTCCCAACAGATTCATATACCCCGTGTCAATAGATCATGGGGAGGAAACTCTTTCATTATCAAGGCTGCCCGTCTTTGGAATGCCCTACCTTCTGAGCTCCGCCATGAACCTTCTGAATCTCTTTTTAGGAAAAGGTTGAAAACTATTCTCTTCAGTCGTTAGCCAGTCCCTTCTGCTCTTCTCAAGAATTTTCCTGTACCTTCAGCGCTGGGATGCCCTAGGGTAGCTACGCGCTGTACAAATGCATAAAAACTAAACTAAACTTCCCTTTTGTGGAAGAGAGCAATCATAGATGCCAGAACCTTTGTGAACATAATTGAAGCTGTTTTTAACCCAAAGCGAAGGACCCAAAATGTCCAATGTTCCTCTCCCACACAGAATCTGAGAAACGTTGGCATGAAGGGGCAATTGTGATATGCAGATAAGCAACTTGTAAGTGTATTTTTGTCAAGATATCCCCTTAAGTTACCAAACAAATAACCTGTTGTTCAGAACTCATTTTGAAATTAACGGTGGGGATGTAATTGTTAAGCTCCTTTAAGTCCATACCCATTCTGAATTCCCCTAAAGACTTCTGCCTAAAAAAACACTATTGAGTACCCAAATGACCTCTGTTTTGTAAGACTTGAATTATTCTGTTCTTTTGGACTAAGCCAAAATATTGTCCAGCAAAATCTCCCTCTTTGTTAGGTTTGAAGGCAGGGGCGCAGACACAAACATGGACTTGTAAATACTGGAGAAAACACTTATTTGTATCCTATAGAGATAATCTGCAGAACCTATACATCTAATATAATTTTGAAAGGAGCAAAGGCCACCCCTTACTGGGGTCAGGTTCTGAGCATAGTCAAGAGTATTGTTTGGGGTTACTCTATCCCCCCAAATGGATGAAGTGACGAATCATTAGTTTTGAATTTAGGCTGAAAAATAGACCGGTTCAAAGGACAGTTAGGTTTTTAGGGTTTTTGTTCCTGTACTTGTAAAAATTATTTTTCCCTTTGTCAAACCTTTTATATCTGTATTTAAAAGCTTATATATGCTTTTAATTTTTAAAGGATGTGTATAAAACTTCCTCCAATTCCCCTTTAAATAACTTGTTTTGTGAAAAAGGGCATACAAAGCAAATGTTTCTTTTGTGAGGAAGCCATGTTCCATCCCCTCAACTGAAGGTAACATCTCTCCTCTACTACCCCAGCTTAAATCATACCAGAGGTTCAAAACCACTTATGCCAAAACATCTGCCTGGATCTCCATGCATGGCAGCAGTTGGAAATGGCCTTTCACCTCCTGAGTAGATGTGGACAGAGAATGGAAATTGTTCACTAAAGATTGAGAGATATAGACCAAATACATTTCAGATCTCATCAAATTACTCAGTCCTGTATATGCTCTTTTAAGAGCACAATAATGGAATGGTTTTTTCCACACTGTTTAAGACTCCAATGTCCTCATTTAGAAGAGAAAGCTGGCCTACCAGATTAGTAAGCAGAGTGTCAAAAGACAAAGTCGGAAGTTCCAGGTCTCTTTTTGCTGGTGGATAAAGTCCATCGCAACTTTTTGCATAGTGACTTTACCTGGGTGTTTCCATTTACTTTCCTGAATAACATGGAACGTAGTTGCAGCAGGCCTCTAGAACTGCCAAAGCTAATCAACAGTGGTGGAAGGATGCTAAAAAATTCACTGGAAGCTGTAGATTATAAAAAAAATAAGAAATGAGAGGCTTCATCTCTTCCTACTGGATATTCATTCCTCTGGGGGTGGTTGGCCTATCAGTAAACCTCAACTCCTCCTCTTCATAATTCAGAGAAGCCCGGGAAGAAGCTGGAAATGACTAGGAAACAGTAAATTGAGAAGATACTGAATTAATGGGAGAGACCACTCTTCCCCTGCATTGCTTATAAGCCTGTGCTCTGACCATCTCCAGTAACTTCTTGTCAAAAGTTGGGGAAGAATGAGACCAAGCGAATGGCATCTAACCCCATGCAAAATATGAAGATGATGATTCTATGTAGGAAGTTGGCTCTGTATGTGCTATTTCAAAGTAAGGAATAGCATGCACAGAGTCCAAGGGTTCCCCTTAGAGGTAAGATAGTGGCAAAAAGAGATAATACTAATGCTCTATTTTGTGGTAGTGTGGTCGAGCAGTAGGCTTATCCAAGGAGTAGTGTTAAGCATTTGTTGTACATACACATAGACAATAAATGAGGTACACACACTCAGAGACAAATCCAGCCAATAGGTTTTTGTATAGAAAAATATCTTTTCTTAGTTTATTTTAAGAACCACAGGTTCAAATTTTACATGTAATATCTCATTCGAAAGGTATTGCAGGTAAGTACTTTAGGAACTTCAAATCATCAAAATTGCATGTATACTTTTCAAGTTATTCACAAATAGCTGTTTTAAAAGTGGACACAGTGCAATTTTCACAGTTCCTAGGGGAGGTAAGTATTTGTTAGGTTAACCAGGTAAGTAAGACACTTACAGGGCTTAGTTCTTGGTCCAAGGTAGCCCACCGTTGGGGGTTCAGAGCAACCCCAAAGTCACCACACCAGCAGCTCAGGGCCGGTCAGGTGCAGAGTTCAAAGTGGTGCCCAAAACGCATAGGCTAGAATGGAGAGAAGGGGGTGCCCCGGTTCCGGTCTGCTTGCAGGTAAGTACCCGCGTCTTCGGAGGGCAGACCAGGGGGGTTTTGTAGGGCACCGGGGGGGACACAAGCCCACACAGAAATTTCACCCTCAGCGGCGCGGGGGCGGCCGGGTGCAGTGTAGAAACAAGCGTCGGGTTCGCAATGTTAGTCTATGAGAGATCTCGGGATCTCTTCAGCGCTGCAGGCAGGCAAGGGGGGATTCCTCGGGGAAACCTCCACTTGGGCAAGGGAGAGGGACTCCTGGGGGTCACTTCTCCAGTGAAAGTCCGGTCCTTCAGGTCCTGGGGGCTGCGGGTGCAGGGTCTCTCCCAGGCGTCGGGACTTTAGGTTCAAAGAGTCGCGGTCAGGGGAAGCCTCGGGATTCCCTCTGCAGGCGGCGCTGTGGGGGCTCAGGGGGGACAGGTTTTGGTACTCACAGTATCAGAGTAGTCCTGGGGTCCCTCCTGAGGTGTTGGATCGCCACCAGCCGAGTTGGGGTCGCCGGGTGCAGTGTTGCAAGTCTCACGCTTCTTGCGGGGAGCTTGCAGGGTTCTTTAAAGTTGCTGGAAACAAAGTTGCAGCTTTTCTTGGAGCAGGTCCGCTGTCCTCGGGAGTTTCTTGTCTTTTCGAAGCAGGGGCAGTCCTCAGAGGATGTCGAGGTCGCTGGTCCCTTTGGAAGGCGTCGCTGGAGCAGGATCTTTGGAAGGCAGGAGACAGGCCGGTGAGTTTCTGGAGCCAAGGCAGTTGTCGTCTTCTGGTCTTCCGCTGCAGGGGTTTTCAGCTGGGCAGTCCTTCTTCTTGTAGTTGCAGGAATCTAATTTTCTAGGGTTCAGGGTAGCCCTTAAATACTAAATTTAAGGGCGTGTTTAGGTCTGGGGGGTTAGTAGCCAATGAGGGTGGGTACACCCTCTTTGTGCCTCCTCCCAAGGGGAGGGGGTCACGATCCTAACCCTATTGGGGGAATCCTCCATCTGCAAGATGGAGGATTTCTAAAAGTTAGAGTCACTTCAGCTCAGGACACCTTAGGGGCTGTCCTGACTGGCCAGTGACTCCTCCTTGTTTTTCTCATTATTTTCTCCGGCCTTGCCACCAAAAGTGGGGCCTGGCCGGAGGGGGCGGGCAACTCCACTAGCTGGAGTGTCCTGCTGGGTTGGCACAAAGGAGGTGAGCCTTTGAGGCTCACCGCCAGGTGTGACAATTCCTGCCTGGGGGAGGTGTTAGCATCTCCACCCAGTGCAGGCTTTGTTACTGGCCTCAGAGTGACAAAGGCACTCTCCCCATGGGGCCAGCAACATGTCTCGGTTTGTGGCAGGCTGCTAAAACTAGTCAGCCTACACAGATAGTCGGTTAAGTTTCAGGGGGCACCTCTAAGGTGCCCTCTGGGGTGTATTTGACAATAAAATGTACACTGGCATCAGTGTGCATTTATTGTGCTGAGAAGTTTGATACCAAACTTCCCAGTTTTCAGTGTAGCCATTATGGTGCTGTGGAGTTCGTGTTTGACAAACTCCCAGACCATATACTCTTATGGCTACCCTGCACTTACAATGTCTAAGGTTTTGTTTCGACACTGTAGGGGTACCATGCTCATGCACTGGTACCCTCACCTATGGTATAGTGCACCCTGCCTTAGGGCTGTAAGGCCTGCTAGAGGGGTGTCTTACCTATACTGCATAGGCAGTGAGAGGCTGGCATGGCACCCTGAGGGGAGTGCCATGTCGACTTACTCGTTTTGTCCTCACTAGCACACACAAGCTGGCAAGCAGGGTGTCTGTGCTGAGTGAGAGGTCTCCAGGGTGGCATAAGACATGCTGCAGCCCTTAGAGACCTTCCTTGGCATCAGGGCCCTTGGTACTAGAAGTACCAGTTACAAGGGACTTATCTGGATGCCAGGGTCTGCCAATTGTCGATACAAAAGTACAGGTTAGGGTAAGAACACTGGTGCTGGGGCCTGGATAGCAGGTCTCAGCACACTTTCAATTGTAAACATAGCATCAGCAAAGGCAAAAAGTCAGGGGGCAACCATGCCAAGGAGGCATTTCCTTACATTCTACTATGGCTGCTTGCCCATTGTGATAACAAAGAAGCTAAAAAGCACACTGAGCCACAACCTCAGAGTATTGTAAGGATGCAGAGAGATGGAAAAGGAGGTCCTGCCCCATGTTGATAACAAAAAAAGGACATTTTAATTTTCTCAACAACTTTCAGAAAGTAAAGAGGACATCTCCCAAAGAGATAAAGAAAGAAATCCTCTCTATCTTATCACTTTTTGTTCCAAAGAACTTCAAGCATAGAGCATGCTGGAAGGCAGAGCTATGAGTATAGGGGTATTAAGCTTGAATGGTTAACTATAAAAATAACGTTAAGCATAATTGTTTTAATCTTTTACTAGGTGCAAAAAGAATTTATCTATAAACTGTGCCGATTCACTGATCAATTAGCTGTCTTAATCCCCACATGATCCATTCTGGAACCTGCCCTTTCTTCTGAGCAGCTGCTAACGGGCTTTCCACACCACTACGGGTGACTTGTGTTAATGGGTGTGAGGGATTTTGACGAATAAACACCCTCAGGGAAGAAGCAACAAAGGATTAGAAACACTGAGCAGCTGTAAAAATATTTTTTTACTTACTGCTTGGTATCAAAGATAGCTGAATCAGTTTTTTTGGGTAGGGAGAGGTTACAGCCTCGAAGGTGGCCTTCTGGACACTGCTCATGAACTGGTTGGCTGCCTCACCCTTTAGACATTTGCCATGGTAGTGACAACACATTAGTGGGTGTGGTGTGTAATTCATTGCAAGGAATAGGACTCGATTTAGAGCATTATTTGTAGCGTCCGGTGGCAGGATTAGCAGAGCTCATTGAGCAAAATAACCTGGGACAGGGCAAGCCGGTGGGGAGAATGTTGGAGTGGGTGTGATAGTGACCTATACCACCCGACTTCTGTTGTTTTCATAGAGGGAGTGGGCCATGGGGGATGTTCTACAGCTTCCTTCCACATTAAGGAAGCTGCTGTGGGCGAGGCTGGAGGTCATGCAAGATGGCCGCTGCTCTTTAGAGCTCTGTGAGGCTTCAGCACTTCCTGGAAAGAAGGAGATGTTTTCACATCAAAATGATTAATTTCTTCAGCATTTTTTAGCACTGGAGCTCTGCCGCTGCATAAATATGCCTTTATCTTACAGAGACATTGAGTTTTGAAGTCATTTCAGAGACTTCATGTGAGGGCCTGAGGTAATTATTTATCGGTGTCATTTGCGTTTCACTCCATAAGCCTCTGCACAAACATAAACTTTCACAGAGATGTTTCTACTTGACTTTTAACTGCTTGCCTGGATGTCATTCTACAAATCTAATTTCCTCTGCAATGGAATATTTATTACCTTCTGAAAGACAGCTGAACTTTTGACCTCTCTCTTCAAACACATTTAGCTGAGGTTTTCAACTTTCAGTATTCACTGGCAGCTCTTGTTGTCAAGGAACTCTTTCAAATTGCTCTTCATAACATGGCAAATGCTTTCCTTGGAGGGGATTTTTCCTTTTTAGAAGGTTCTCTTAAAACTAGTCACCAATTGTTTGACTATGTGCAGTAAAGTGCTTTGCTCTTGTGGTATTCTGTCATGCCTGTTATGAGAGAATAAGTTAGGATTTTCTATTGATATATTTTTATTATATTTTGTTCAATTGTTGGAAACTTCTCGTAGCAGCTTCTCATCATAATATAATTTCATCAACACCTCACATTGCTGGCTTCCTATTACCAAATTGCTGCTGGCTTTTATAGGGAGACCACATGATTCTAAGAGCAGCCAGTCATCATCTTCCTCTAAGTCTAATAATCCTCTTCGAGTGGTGCGCATACATATAACTAAATCTTCTCTACCATCAGCTTTAACAATGAATAGTGCTACAGTCTTTTTAAAGGATAGCGCCTCATCATCTCATGCTGCTGGCGCAATTGCGAACAAAACAACTAACACCTCCTCCGTCAAGCGCACCAAAAAAGACCTCCCCCAAAATCACCTACACATCTTACTCTAGATGATGTCATGGAGGAATTGCGTGCATTAAAGCCCTTTATGATGGACACTAATACCTCTTTGCAACGTATTGAGGAGCAAAGGTCCCAAAACGAACAACAAATTTGTACTCTGGAACAGAGAGTCAGTGACCTTGAAGATTGTAACACTGTCAATCCTCAGATCTCCAAGGACATAGCTCAACTTAAAAGGCTTACTGAAAACTTAGAAAATAGAAATAGGAGAAATAATCTTCGCCTTTTTGGGACTCCAGAAGGTTTGGAAGGCTCTAACATGATTGCATTCCATCAAACAGCAATACCTTCAATTCTTCGCTTGCCTTCTACCTCCCTCCTCTCTATCCAACGGGCACATCGTTTAGGTCCACAGACTTCAACTGGCCCTCGTGCACATCCTAGAGGCATTATTATTCTCTTTCTCCAATTTACTGACTTGATGCAAATACTCTTGGAAGCCAAAAAGATGGGCTCTTTGCTATGGTCAGGTCATAAAGTGTTTTTCACACAAGACTTCTCTCCTGCTACAGCTGCACATCACAAAAATTTTTTGGACTTACGTCCACAACTCAAATCCTTGAATATTCGATATGGTCTTCTTCACCCATGCCTTTTCAAAATTACATTCAAGGACAAATCTTACTTGTTTGAGGAACCTTCAGCGCTACAAACATTTATTAACCAACACAAAACAGAAGCAATGGAACTAGGAGCATCTGCAATTACTTGAAGATATAATTTAATTTGTCTTTAATGTCCTTTCTTTTTTTTTCTGGACAGTATAATAGTAATGGTTAGGTTTAGTATTTATATCCATGATTTTCCTTCTCTGCATCTTTTTTTTAAATAGTGTTCTTTGTGCAATCCTTATGTTCCTTTCCCAACGGTATCCCTTTCTCACCATCCAAATTGTTCTCCTACACGTTCCACTGGTAAGCTTTGATTTTTATTGTTCTTCATGTCACACTCCTTTACTGTAGTTATTACGTTATTTGGTCTCCTGAATGGTACATTTTTCGTTTGTATGCCTTCATGTGTTTTAATATATAATATCACTTTTCTTGTGCTGAAGCCACTCTTGTCTGTCTTTTCAGGTTCTCCGCTGTCCCTCTACCTTTCGGGGTATTCACTTTCTATCTTGACTTCTTTAGCTTTCGTGGACTTTAGTCCCTGTATTGCCACATCCATGTATATACAACTTCCTCCTTTTCTTTTTCTTTACTATCTTGTTTCTTTCCCATTTCTTTGCTTTTGCAAAATTGATATGCATTTGTTTATTAATACTTCTTGTTATGCAACTTAGAACTGTTACTTGGAATGTTAAGGGGCTTAAACACCCCATTAAACCTCAGCGTGTCTTATCTCACCTAGCTCGTTTGAAATGCCACATTGCTTTGTTGCAAGAGACTCACCTCAACGACTCTGGGGCAATTAAGCTTAAAAAACAATCGGTGGGGGACATTTTCTACTCCCCTTCCACCACAAACAAAAATGGGGTAATTAAACTCTGTCATAAATCTCTCAAACCTTCCATAATTTCACAGCATCAAGATACAGAAGGTCACTGGGTACTTGTTACATTTACAATTTACAATATTTCTCTTACTATCCTAAATATATACAGCCCCACACATATGGATCTAAGTTTTTGGAAGAATCTTTCACATATTGTCTCTGAACATTCCTCAAACAATTTAGTAATAGGTGGTGACTGCAACCAAATTCTCGATCCATTTTTGGACAGACGTACCACATCACATTTCATTCCACGTGCCTCCCACAAAGCTTTTAAAAACTTTCTTTTCCAGCATTCTCTCTCTGATTCCTGGAGAATATGCAATCCCAACCTCTTGGAATACTCTTTTTATTCTCCTACCCACCATTCCCATTCTAGGCTTGATTATATCTTTCTGAGTAAAGGTTTATTGCAACATATGGTCAACTCTGAAATCGGTGCTATTTTGATCTCAGATCACGCACCTGTGATTACTGACCTTGATCTTTTTCTTAATGGTTCTAAAACATCTTCATCGAGGTTTAATAACTCTCTACTTTCAGATGCTATTTTTATCGCTTCCTACAGTAAGTTTATAGAAGAATACTTCCTCATCAACGATAGTGATCAACTATCATTTCATTTTGTGTGGGATGCATTCAAAGCAGCCTCTAGGGTTTTCATCATAAGTTACGCTCACTCCAAAAAAAGTCTGCTCAACAAAAATCGACTTCCATCCTTGAAAATATAAAGTCCCTAGAACATGAATACTATACTCACAAAACTAGTAAATCACATCTTGAAGCACTAGTCTCAGCTAAAATGGAGTTTAACCAATGTACCACTAAAGAAGCATGCAGCACCCTCCTGAAAATAAATGCCAGATATTATGGTGGTAACAATAAAGCTGGTTCCCTTCTAACTCGATATTTGAAACAAAGAAAAGAAAAAACAACTATTAAATCTATCACAGATAACAATGGTGTTAAACACTTTAGAGATAAAGATATAGAATCGTGTTTTGCTTCTTACTATAAGGACCTGTACACTCCAGAACACATACCAACAGTTGAATCTCTCAACCAATATTTCTCTAATCTCAAACCAAGAGACCCATTGCAGATTGACCTCTCATCTTTGGACCAACCCTTACAACTTACCGAACTATATACAGCTTTACAATCTCTCCCCAAGGGTAAGGCTCCAGGCCCAGATGGCTTCATAGTAGAATTCTTTATTCAGTTTGCTAAGTCTCTCTTCCCCAAACTCTTTCAATTACTTAATCACTTTATAATGTCAGGTTCTGCATCTGGCTCATTTACGGAGGCCATGATTTGTCTTATTCCCAAAAAAGATTGGGATGCGACTGAATGTGAAAATTATAGACCCATATCTTTAATTATTACTGATTGTAAACTCTATGCCAAAGTTTTAGCTCTCCGTTTACTCCCATATATACCTGACCTTATTGATTCTCATCAACCTGGTTTTATCCCTAATAGAAATGTAGCAGATAATTCCCGTACTTTTTAAAATATTATTAACAAGGCATCTAAACTTAAGATTCCTCTGGCAGCTTTATCATTGGATGCGGAAAAGGCCTTCCATAGGGTCTACTGGGGTTTCTTGTCGAAGTGATTGGAATGGCATGGACTAGGTACTAAATTCCAACATTTTATATCCATTCTTTATCCCTCACCATGTTCCTCGGTTATAACAAATGGTATCTGATCTCCTTTTTTCCCTCTTAAAAGGGCTACTCGTCAGGGATGCCCATTATCTCCTTTACTATTTATTTTGGCTCTCAAACCTTTTCTATACCAATTAAAAATGTCTGAACAATTAACGGGGTTTCAAATTAATAATGCACACATCAAATTCATGGCATATGCTGATAATATTCTTTTGTTCATGTCTCACCCTGACACTTCTCTTCCTGCATTCCTGCATGAGCTCAACTTATATTCTGATGTATCTGGCTATACACTTAAAATAGACAAAACAGTGGTCTTACCACTTAATGCTCATTGCACTGGCTCTGTATTGCTTGATGCAGGATTATCTTTGAATTCTTCTAAGATTAAATGCCTGGGGGTATGATACTGCACTACTCTCAAGGATACATTAAATACTAATTAAAAATCTGATCTGCAAAGCTTGAAGATCTCACACAGAAATGGTCTCCGTTATATCTCACGTGGTGGGGCTGCTTGGACACCATTAAGATGATGCTTCTCCCTATCATTAACTTATTCCTTATGATGCTTCCTATTAAGATACCTAAACTATTTTTTAGTTCAATTGATAAAATTCTATCCAAGTTCCTGTGCCAAGGTAAACAATCCCAAATCTCTCTCTCAAAATTAAAACTTCCTAAGGTACAAGGTGGAGTTAATTTTCCTGACTTTTTAACTTATCACAAATCTTTTGGCATCAAGCAAATACATCCCTATTTATCTACACTCAATGATGCCCGTCAAAAGCTATGGTTCTCTTTGGAAGAAACAATTATTTCTCCCTTTTCCCATAAACACATTATATTTATGTCCAACCCCCCCAAAATTCTGGCTGCCCAGAACTATCTCCCATTCAGTCAACTTACTAAAACCTTTTTTTTTATTTTGCATCTTACCCCCATTAATCAATTATTTAACAGTCCTGTTTGGCACAATAGTTTGCTTATGAAACAAGGTAAAACCTTGTGTTGGAAGGCTTGGATGACTAAAGGTATTATTCTCATTTCCCAATTATATCATAAAGACTCTCTCATCCCTTTTACTAGTCTCTCAGCAATTTTTGATCTCCCTAGTTGCATGAAATCCCAATATATCATTCTTTCTACTTTAGTCCAAGAGGCCCTCAATAAACTTATACATCATAATCATTCTTCTCTTGCATCATCTCCACACCCGATCGTAACTTAGAATTATCCTAGTAACTTAGAATTATCCTAGGGCAGCTGAAAAGAGCGTCTGTTTCACCTAGACTCAAATCACCTATTGAGACATTGTGGGAATCAGATCTTGGTGTTGTTTGGCCAACTTTTTTATGGGATAGAATATTGTATAAGATACATTCCACTGCACGCACTGCAAGCCTCACACAGACCCTATTTTTTTTATAATAGACTTTTCTACACTCCTGTACGCCTTTACAAACTCAAACTTGCACAAAATGACAATTTTTGGCGCTGCCACACTCAGCAGGGTGCTGACTTTCACATGTTTATTTCTTGTCCATCCCTATCTACTTTTTGGTCCTAAATATGGTCTCGCATTTCAGCAATAGCTCAGATCTCCTTACCAATGTCATATGAATTACTGTTTTTAGGTGGCATACACGATATCTGGAGTTCATTCAGGCCTCTTGGAAAATTGGTGGACCTTTTGCTTTCCATTGCAATCTCTATTATTACTTCTAACTGGAAATCTTCTGAGAACATTACTCTCAGACAGTGGTGGAATTCTGTATGTTATCATCATAGACTTGACAGCTACAAGCTTGATTCAACAGGAACTTTCTTCAAACGTCATCAGCTATGGTTACCATTAAGTAACTATCTCTCACGCACTGCGAAGGAAATTGATTTTTCTCCTCCTTTTGAAAAAATGTAAATATATTTCCTGTTTTTCTTCTTATATATACTTATTTCATCTCACATTCACTGTAACTAATGTCTATTACCTCTCTCTCCACATGACTATCACTTGATTCCCTTTTCTATTCCTATAGCTCTTCTCCCTCTCCCTCTCTCTTTCTTCTTTCTTTATTCATACTTGGAGTCTTTGATACTATATTTCTGTATATGCCTAATTCATTTACATGTTTAATATGCATTTATAAGTACAATATTCTTTATCCATATATATTCACAACTGCATATCTCTGTCCTGGCAATGTTAAGTTAATGTTCTTGTATTTGACTCAATAAAAAACATCTTTAAAAAAAAAAAAAAGCTCCTGTTAGAGGAGTTAGGAGTCGAGGACAATCATTTGATATCAGATCAAGGAATGTAGCAGCGTGCCTGCTCTACTGTCCACGTGGAAGAAGTTGGAACTGATAGAATTTTTCTGTGACTAGAACAGCCAGCATATCCTGTGCGTGGTGCTGTTGTTGTGTTTCAATCTTCGTGGCTACCCGGTTGCTGCCTGGGCCAGGCTGCAAGTTTCCCCTATGACCTTTACTTACATTGCCTGTCTGGTGCCCCTGCAAAGGAGTCCCGGTGCACTGCATCAGAGATCAAGATTGATACCGACTGTCAAAACTTAGAAGTAAATGACTCAGAAGAATGGAATGTGTGTATGTTACCTTCCAAGGTTAGTGGCTGGGTGAAACCGGACTGTGGGATGAGGTGCGTGGGGAAGGGCATTGAAGCAAAGTTGTTGTTAGTGCTTTCATTTCAGCAGCATTGAATGCATCTTGGGAACAATTACATTTAATGTCTTTTTCTAAAAGGGAATAAATACTGGTGTGGTCCAGAGGTATTAAGGGCTGCTGGAATGGTTATGAGCCATTGATTCATCCACAACTGCAGCCTCTCTTTGTAAGTGGGCTCTGGTACTGTGAGGGCAGACAGGATGGAAATGGCGAGGAGGTATTTGTTTTGATGGGGGCAGAGTGTTCGTTTTTGATAGCGGAGCCTTTATTTTTGACATCGAAAGTTTTTTTTTTAAATATATCGAAAAGGGGTGCTCTAGTAGGAGGTGCATGAGATTGTTGACCCAGGTTGGCGGTGTTTGGTGTGATGCAAGGGTTGGTAAACAAGTCAGGCACTTGTTTTGATGTCTGGAGGGTTTTAGTTGAATATTTCTGGGGACATTTTTGGAATTTGATTGGGGGTGGGTGGGGATAGGAGGCACACAGGAATGTGCGAACTTTCTGAGAACAATACTCCTGTGCCACTGATGCCGAAGAAGTCCCTGTCCCTACAACCCAGCCACTTTTCTCCTAATGCCTCCAGAGTATCTGATTGACATGGACCCGTGACTCAGTTGTCTGATTGTGTACTGACATTATTGTAGGAGGCTGGCCTGGCTTATAGTGGGTACCTTGTGGTACTTACACCTTGTGCCAGGTCCAGTTAACCCTTATTAGTAGATTAGAGGTGTTCTAGCAGCTTAGGCTGATACAGGTAGCTGTAGCAGAGCAGCTTGGGCTGAACTAGGAGATATGCAAAGCTCCTACTACACCACTTATATCACATAGCACTATATCATAAGAAAACACAATACTCAGAGTTACTAAAAATAAAGGTACTTTATTTTAGTGACAATATGCCAAAAGTATCTCAGAGGATATACACCCTTAGGAGGTAAGTAATATACACAAAATATATACACACACAAACCAAAATCAGGTATTTAACAGTTAGAAAAGTAGTGCAAACAATATAGAATCACAATAGAATGCAATAGGGAGAAATAGGCCTAAGGGCAACACAAACCATATACTCCAAAAGTGGAATGCGAACCACGAATGGACCCCAGGCCTAGTGTAGTGTGTAGAGGGTCGCTGGGAGTGTAAGAAAACACTAAGGGTGTCCAAGATACCCCACCCCAAGACCCTGAAAAGTAGGAGTAAAGTTACCCTACTACCCACTGAGGCTCTGCTAACCAGCACCTCAGTGTTTATGCTCTCTCTGCTTTTAAAATTGTCACTGCAGGCTAGTGATTAATTTTACCAATTCTCATTGGCACACTGGAACACCCTTATAATTCCCTTGTATGTGGTACCTAGGTACCCAGGGTATTGGGGTTCCAGGAGATGCCTATGGGCTGCAGCATTTCTTTTACCACCCATAGGGAGCTCAGACAATTCTTACACAGGACTGCCACTGCAGCCTGAGTGAAATAACGTCCACGTTATTTCACAGCCATTTCACACTGCACTTAAGTAACTTATAAGTCACCTATATGGCTAACAAAGGATTTCCTCTGAGAGAGGGTGTTATACCCTGTCCCTTTGGAAATAGGTGTGAAGGGCCTAGGATGAGTAGCCTCTCCTGCCCTCTGTAAATGCATTGAAGGGCACAGATGGTGCCCTCCTTGCATAAGCCAGTCTACACCGGTTCAGGGATCCCCCAGCCCTTCTCTGGCGTGAAACTGGACAAAGGAAAGGGGAGTGACCACTCCCCTGACCAGCACCTCCCAGGGGAGGTGCCCAGAGCTCCTCCAGTGTGTCCCAGACCTCTGCCATCTTGGATGCAGTGGTGTGAGGGCAAAATGGACAGCTCTGAGTGGCCAGTGCCAGCAGGTGACATCAGAGACCACTCCTGATAGGTGCTTACATTTCTCAGTAGCCAATCCTCCTCTGTGGGCTATTCAGGGTCTCTCCTGTGGCCATCTCACCAGATAACGAATGCAAGAGCTCACCAGAGTTCTTCTGCACTTCCCTCTTCAACTTCTGCCAAGAATCAACCGCTGACCTCTCTAGGACGCCTGCTTAACCTCAACAAAGTAGCAAGAAGACTACCAGCAACATTGTAGCACCTCATCCTGCCGGCTTTCTCGACTGTTTCCTGGTGGTGCATGCTCTGAGGGCTGTCTGCCTTCACCCTGCACTGGAAGCCAAGAAGAAATCTCCCATGGGTTGACGGAATCTTCCCCCTGCCAACGCAGGCACCAAACTTCTGCATCACCGGTCCTCTGGGTCCCCTCTCATCCTGACGAGCGTGGTCCCTGGAACACAGGAGCTGAGTCCTAGTGTCTTCGACAGTCCAGTGGCCCTTCTGTCCAAATTTGGAGGAGATAAGTCCTTGCCTCCCCATGCCAGACAGTAATCCTGTGTACTGCGTGGACTGCAGCTGCTCTGGCTCCTGTGCACTTTTGCAAGACTCCCTTTGTGCACAGCCTAACCCAGGTCCCCAGCACTCTGTCCTGCATTGCCCAACTCGCTGGGTTGGACTCCGACGTCGTGGGACCCTCCTTTGTGACTCTGAGTCAACTGCTGTCCTCAGATCTCCTAAGTGCCTGCTCTGGTACTTCTGCGGGTGCTGACTGCTTCTGTGGGGGCTCTATGAGTTGCTGACCACCCCCTCTGTCTCCTCCTATAAGGGGCAACATCCTGGTCCTTCCTGGTCCCCAGCAGCACCCAAAATCCTCAACCGCAACTCTTGCAGCTAGCAAGGCATGTTTGCAGTATTTCTGCCTGAAAACAATTCTGCAACCTCCAGCATGCAGTGGGACATCTTCTATCCAAAGGAAATGTTTCTAGCCCTTTTCGTTGTTGCAGAATCTTTGGCTTTTTCCACCCAGAGGCAGCCCTTTTGCACCTTCATCCAGGGTTTAGTGGGCTCCTGTCCCCCCCGGACACTTTCCTGACTCTTGGACTTGGTCCCCTTCCTTTTCAGGTCCTCAGGTCCAGGAATCTGTCTTCAGTTTTTTACTGGTGCTTGTGGTTCTTGCAGAATCCCCTATCACGACTATTGTGTCTTTCTGGGGTAGTAGGGTAACTTTACTCCTACTTTTCAGGGTCTTGGGGTGGGGTATTTTGGACACCCTTACTGTTGTCTCACAGTCCCAGCGACCCTCTACAACCTCCCATAGGTCTGGGGTCCATTCGTGATTCGCATTCCACTTTTGGAGTATATAGTTTGTGTTGCCCCTAGACCTATGTCTACCTATTGCATCCTATTGTTATTCTACATTGTTTGCACTACTTTTCTTACTGTTACTTACCTGTTTTGGGTTTGTGTACATATAATTTGTGTATATTACTTACCTCCTAAGTGAGGATATCCTATGAGATACTTTTGGCATATTGTTACTTAAATAAAGTAAATTTATTTTGATTAACTCTGAGTATTGTGTTTTATTATGATATTGTGCTATGTGATATAAGTGGTATAGTAGGAGCTTTGCATGTCTCCTAGTTCAGCCTTAGCTGCTTTGCCATAGCTACCTCTAACAGCCTAAGCTGCTAGAAACACCTCTATTCTACTAATAAGGGATAATTGGACCTGGCACAAGGTGTAAGTACCACAAAGTACCCACTATAAGCCAGGCCAGCCTCCTACAATCTCCTATTCACAAATAATTAAACGTAAATTTAAAAAAGCATGATATACTAACGAAAACTACTGAAGGTCCATGGTAGAAGGCACTACAATCACCCAGTCACTCATACAAGGCTACACACACTGAAAAAACGTTCATAAAACAGCTCGTTGTAATAGCTTAAAGATATTAACACCATAGTTACATAGACAATCTAAACATAAATTCTAGAAAAAAATATTATTTTCAATTACCAAAGAACACTAAATCAATTGTTCATTGCTGATTGTAACTCAAAAATAGTGTCACTTCAAATTTCAAACTTATTATTCTAGAATCTATAGTGCAAACAAGGTTGTTGATTCGTCCTTGTGTATTGAACAGCCAAAAATATGCTAGTGATCGAAGTTCTTCACCATGCTTTTAATTCCATTCAACAACATTGCATTTCGTAGCCAATTGTCTGTGTTTTATCTTAAGGGAAGTAAAATACGCTGTTTCTTGGTTCATATTGTTCCTCACAAATTCGTTTGGATGATCCACATACTTCACCTTATGTTTCTTGTCTGTTAGCTCTGATAATTAACCATAATCCACCTTTGTGCCTTGCCAATTAACACTTATTATGCACTATTTTACACCTATGTGCTGACGCGCATTTCGTGGACAACAGTATGATTCAACAGCCACCTTCTTCAGGGCAAACCATGAAATATAAAATATTGGACCACCAGGTTAAATTTAGATAAAAAATAAAAAAAGCAAACTTTTTCTCTCCTAAAACGAAATATTTTCATGATGTAACTAACAAACAAAAATACCTTTAAGACGGAAATCATCTATTCCAAAAAACACCTAGAAGTGATGTAGGAAAGAACCACATTCCACAATAACCATTCTTATGAACACCCGAAAAAATTTGAAATTCTTAAAACCTACATTTTTTTATACTTATAACCACCACCAAGATTACACACACATAACCTAAATATATAATATGCTTAATCATATCTGGTTAATCCAAAGAAAGAAAGCAGATGGAAAAAGGAGACAAGTAGAACCTCATCTCTATGGCTTGATGTAGTTGAATATAGGTGTCTGAAAAACAATGCTAAAAGATTTGAGTTGCTAATACATAAAGCATCACAGTGTAAACTGACTCCATATGTAAAACATTTACTTAAGGGAGTTAAAGTCCTTAACTAGAAGATATATGCTATATAGATTATCGGTAAATAATAAAATGTTAAAGAAGTTAGTTGTGTTTACAGCGTCTATAGAATTATATGTATGGTAGTAGGACTCTCAGAGTTTGGAGATGATGTATATTAAGGCGCAATCGCCTTGCATGCATCAAATATATATTTCTGGTGAATAAAGAGTAGATAGAGATGCTAGGCACCTTTGCAGCATTTCTGAAATTATGTACACGCAAGCACAGCTCTAAGCATTTAATCTCATAAAAATACGACGTATATCAAGGCGTTATTAATATGTGCAAATCAGTAGATGAATCAAACTAGAATGTACCCTAGACCTGCCTGCATGACTGTAAAACAAGTATCCTTACAATCATAATTGACTTATTAGGATGCACGACTTCTGAGGTGCTCTTTCTGTCACAGGGGGAGCAGCCAAATTCTCTGCACTTCAATCTTTAAGATGTCTACACCACATGATTATTGCAGATACCAGAAGGGAATAGAAAATGGACTAGCAGCATAATCCGCAGAATACAGAACTGCAGTGGCCATGTTGGAATAAAATGAAGATCAATAAAAGATGATGGAAAGAACCTCTCATGGTGGCCTCCAAATGTATGTAGAAGATGGATATTTTAGAGATCAAAATGTCTGCGAAAAACTATGATGTATCAATATTGTAACTTTGTCGCAAGAGGAAACATGGATGCCTGTAACACTCAACAAGACTGGCCAAGAATACATGTTCTTTTTAAGGATAGTGCCAGTAGGGACAAGAGGGATCGTGGGCTGGAATATCCATGCAGCAGTCCTCACAGGAGACCTCCAATGACCGCTACTCTAAAAGTCGACCGCAGGTTCCTTCTGTGATGGTCGATTCCAGTATGGCCCGTAGCGCAGACCCAAAGTGTATCACTTTCCTGGGATAAGTGCCTTTCAGTTTTCAAGGTTCAGTCTGTTGTTTTGCTTCCTTGGCCTGGTGAATTACTCATCAATTCCAAGCCTGAGAATTAGTTTTCACAGGGTGGTACAGAGTTACAGGCAGAATAGCAGAGTGCACCAGTGATGCTTTCTTCTGGAGGGTGGGGAAGAGTTGCCTACCCCTCCCCGGCCACTGCAAGCTGTGCAAAAAAAATAAAAATAGAATGGCAATGAAAAAATGTAAATGCTTTTTTTCCCTCTCAGCACTCACCAGCCCAGAAACATCCTGGGAGTGTTCTCTGCTGCCGGCAGCAGAGGACTGACTCTGCTTCTGGCAGCAGAAGATTGGAGCAGTGCCTGGCAGAGATGCTCCAAAGTGCGCATGTCACTTTGGTCAGCTGAGTGCGTGAAGCTCTCCACAAGCTGTCTGAGGCAGCTGGGTGGGGACCAGAGACAGGCCTTCAGAGCCTGAAGGAGAATCCAGCCAGGATGTTCCATCCAATCCAGCCACTTCTTTCATGCTGGATAACAGAATGAGAGCAGCGACTGGATTGGTTGGGGGTGCTCTTCTGGCATCGAACAGCAGAAGCGCATGGAGGAGGATGTGCAGCCTGTGGGTAAGTGTCTTTTTTTTAAATGTGTAATGTTTGTGCAGTGCATGTGTGGAATGTTATGTACTTGCGTGGTGCATGTGAGTGTGCAGTGCATGTAAGTGTAGTGTTTGTGTTATAGTTAGTGTTATTTGGGCTTTAGGACGGGGGTTGTTTATTTTGGGGGTTTTGAGGGAGGGGGTGTTTTGTTTTATTATTATTTTTGTGAAGTGGTGAGGCACTTCACTCTCCCCACCACTTTAAAAAGGTACAAGGTGCCACTAAGTGCAGTACATTCTGAGCTGAAGTTGAGCTATCTTCAGATTGAATTTGCAGCACGTATGGCAACACGAAGGGAAGAAGTGGCTGGTGAATAGTTATGTCATGAGAGTTACAGTATGTAAATAGTAGTAGAATAGCAGCAACTGGTTAGGCATAATAGAGATGTGTTACACCAAGCGTATCTGAGGGTGCAAGACACGTGTATTCCAGCTGATCGTTACTATAAAATTATATGTTCAGCTTGTATTTGGCAATCAAGGCTTAGCCTATGTTCAGGAGCCTGACCCTTATTATAGCACTGTCCATGAGCAGGAGGGAAGGGAATGAGGAAAGCTGCCGATCTACAGATTGCTGGCTTAAAATAAGGCCCTGACATTTGTTGCACTGTTGGATATATTTCTTTCATGGTGTTCCCTTCTATGCTGCTGAATATTAGCAAATATATTAACATCACAAGTCACAACACTGCATTAGGAAGATGCATGCCCAATTTCTTTAGGGAGCAGCTGATAGCAATTGAAGCTGTGACATTGATGTTCTCAGTTCGCTGCCTATTACAATATATCAATCATGCAGGTGGATCAAGTCCAAAACTGACTGACCAGTTCTTTAGTATCTTCAGATAAGAATTTTCTGAAAGTGTCTAAAATGCTCGCTAACACTTTTAAACTTTCTACTACACTATCAACAGAAAAGAAACCCCCTTCTGTGGAACTTAATTGGTGGAAAGAACTCTGCGGAATCTTGAGGAGTATTTATCTACCTCTGCGGAATTCCATGGGATGAAACTCTGTGAGTTCCGCCCACCCTTTAACAATAAAAAAGTACAGTATAAAATACAAACACTGTATCTCATGAATAGGGCCAACTAGAAAAATAATTAAACAATTATTATTGATAGTTATCAAAAATTCAATTCATTTATTGAAGTTGGATTTGTGATAAATAATGATAGGTTTATTTTAAACAGTTTTATTTTCACTACCTTAAGTTCCTGGAGGCAGATTTGTATTAACTCTCCATCAACTCACAGCATGTGCTCATACCTGGAAGAGGTGTGAAAGAGTTCTGAAATTCCTTCGCGGAGCAAACAATAGGTTGACGTGAGTGGACAGAGCTAATAGAACAGACAGCCTTGGATGCTGTGAGAATTGTGTTGACACCACAAGTCAAATCTTGCCTGACAGGTCTGTTGAGCCACATGCAACACTTTGATACAATTGAAAGGGAGAGAACAGTATGCTAGGATAATTCTGACATATCCCCTAACTAAAGGGCCTTGCTTTTGTCGTACCAGACATTTGTCTCTGGGGTTGATCTGGGCACACTACCTGCTTCAAACTAGATTTTAGAAGTGCTAAATGTGGGAAGACACAAGTGATTACCAAAGTGCACTTCCCTATACAACCACAGCCCTCAGTATTCAGGTTTAGTGTGGCTGAAGACTTTTGCCACCTAAAAAATGCCTGGATACATGACATTTAGGGTCTGTTTGCTGTGAGGCAAATAGGATTGACTGAAAAGTGGGTAAGGCTGCTTGAGGGAACTTTTACCCCAATTGTTATAAAGTGCCCAGGAGTCACACCCAACCAGTAGCTGGTGCTAGTGATAAATGTGGCACCCCCAAGACACCTGGACAGAACATTTTCTGGACCTATGGAAGAATTAAAGAGAACTAGACTTGCTGTCTCTGACTTGGGAGGAGCCCTGAAGGAAAGGACATGTTCCTCACCATGCACCCAGGCCAAAGAAGTGGCCTCCAAGGTTCAGGTGGATGACTTCCTCTGTGGCTACAGGAACACAGCAAGCTGCAAGATACTTTTTCTTGAAGTACTCGTCTGGCAACTAGATCTGGAGTGGTCCCTGGTGTTGGCCTCTGTCTGACACCCTGTGAGTCTCTAAGTGCATTCCCTGAAGTTATAGGTCTTTAGAAGTGTTGTCATCTGGTTGTTTGGCATCTGACAAAAGTTTGAAATATTTTGAAAACCTTTCCTCCAGTCCAGTGGGACTTGGAAACTTTTTTGAACTTTTTGACTTCTTCACTTTCACTGGTACCAATCAACTTGGTCTATTCAAACCTGGCTCTAGCAAGGTTTACCTGAAAATACACCTTGGTTCCAGCCTACCATGACCTTAACTACCATTAGAGCTGTATTTTTTTTTGCATTTATTTCTAGTTTAACAATTCATGTCTTCTGTCCTCCTATTGGATTGTTATTGTTTTGGTGTCCATTTCTTTATTACATTTTACTCTATTTTTAGAATTCAGGTTGGTTTTGTTATTGTTTGGTGTTTGGACTTTATAACTGTTTTTGCACTGCATCAATAGTTTATACATTGCCTTAAGTCAAGCCTAACTGCGCTATGCTGTAGCTTCCATGGGATTGTGCTCAAGTTAATTTAAGTACTTTAAGGGTTCACCCTGACAAGAGTTGTGACCATTCCTTGGGGTGAGCAGTCGCCCACACCAAATAATAATCCTGTTGCCTACACTGTTGAACTATAAAAACATGAGGAATTCAAGGCGATTTATACTAAAATAAAATAAGTTGACTAGCTAAAAGGAGAAAAACAAACCCCACAATTGAGACAGGCAGGATTACCCTATAACAACCCCTTATAAGATTAATAGAGGGCCCAAAGTAGATCTAAGTATAAAGATGAGATAGACCCTTCAGATCCAAGCTGATTATAAATAGTACAACTAATCAGCCAGAGAGCTCAAAAGAATTTATTAGCCAAAGATCTCAGATGCAGGGGTGTGTGAAATACTTGTAATCTACTTTCATGAAATTCCATTACATTTTGGGAAAATTTCATGAAATAAGGTTGAATTACATGAAACGCAAATCTCTCATTTAGCAATACATATTTGTGGAAAATAGGTAATTGCATCGATTTTTGCCACAAGAATGCTTTTTGTGGTAAAAAAAAAAATAACAGCAAAAACACATGTGACATGTGTCACCTCTCGCGTTCAGGCCATTTCCATTATTCTTCCATGTCTCCAGTACAATTTTACTAAGCATGATGCGTTACCACCTGAATTTCAAATAACACGCATAACACACAATTCTTACAATGATGCAAATTACAACAGAGTAGTCATTTTTCCCCCAGCCTACTCAGAAGACAAGACAAACAATGTTAGTATCACCATAGATTCTTTGTAAATTGAAGAATGTGTAGGCTTGGTAAAACTGGATGTGTGAAAATCTGCATCGTGCAGATGAAATTCACCAGGCCAAACCTTACGGAATTTATCAGGGGAAAACGGGAAGCGATACGCATCAAAGTCTACATGTCTGCCCTATCTCTATTTTTCAGGGCAAAACACATAAAATGTGATAAATATAGCACCCAATAAAAAGTACGGGAGTCGGGCTAGGTAATTAATGACCCCATGGCTCTCATAAAATGTTCTGCAGAGAATTACGAATATTCAGTACACAAGACAGTAAACCAGCTCCTAAATAAGTATCCACTAAGTTATTTCTAGAAACTTCCAAAATAAGTCTAAGGAGACATTCCAACTGTACCATTGCTGGTTACACTAATCAAATCTTCAGATTCGTAGACTACGATATGTGCCTGTCTGACTTTGTACATACGATTTTCAAAAGCCCTGGACCTCGCTAAGCTACGATAAGTGGTTTTGTTTCTTGGTCAAAACTTTTTAAGCCAGCTGTTTGGACCTTCATGAAGGTTAATTCTCTTACATGCTAAAGCACGCTTCATAATAATTATGGGAATGAAGCAGGGGTGTGAATGATAATGGCCTCATTAGACTGCTTTTATGCTACATAATCTGCAGTGCAGTGTGCAGAATATATTTGAAAACATTTAGCGCACTGACCCTTTGTTTCTTCTAGTACAAGGTTTTTTAACAGTCATGACTTAAGAGGCATATTAGAGACAGTGGGCCCGTTTCCTTGGATCATAAATACCAATTCGGTGCACTTTTCTTGCCAGCAAGAAAGAGCAAGTTAATTGGAATAAGTGATATAAAGATCTATGAAGTTAGGGGACGATTAAAACGAGCAAATACCAATACTTGAAGTATCAAGTTTATTTGAAAGAGTTTCAACTTATTCATTACCTGCGTCATTTTGTGCCACGTTTCATAGAAAGGGGACAGTTCGAGCTGCACACATTTTGGCCCGGGCTCATATCAGATACAGTGACCTGTTAAAAAGATGACTAGCGCATTTATAAAGAAGAGCTGCACAGTAGTACAGATAGGTAATTTGGTCCCAGATGAACAGCAATAGGTGCTATTTTTACCAGTAATCAAGCTAACTATTCACTAATGACCTGTTTTCTAGAAAAAACAATGAAAATGTATTTTGTTTCATATAACTGAAAAACAATTCTGATCTTAAATTAACCATAAATATGTTTTGCTATGTGTGCAGAGATGCTGGGAAGAAGGGTGTGAGGCATGAGCTACATCAGTACCAGTGTCAGAAACACACAAATGCATGAAACAAAACATTCACACATGTGCAAAAATGTCCATAGGAAGTTGAACAATATGCCCATACCAGCAGAGGAACGCAACACGGGATGTGTTTGTGGCTAGGGATTGTAGCGGGCATAATCTTGATTTCTAACTAACAGATCAGCCCTTTCTAACACACACATGCATCTGCTCCATATATCTTAAAGAAATGTTGTATGCAGAGATTAGTCTTTGTGCTTTTCATAACATATCTCCCCAATACACACACATGCATAGATATATCTGCAGTACAAAAAACAGAAATCCAGACACAAATAGGCACCCTAATTAAGTGTATGTGATACTGTGAAGAACATCCAATTACGTATGTTAGCAACTATTTCGTGTCAGACACAGGTAGAGGACACAACAAGGGAAGACTATTTAAACCGTCCTCGGGTGGCAGAAGCAGCTCATAAGAAACAAGTATTTAAAGCAGGTTTCTCAAGCCTTCTTTTGTTAAATTTCTTCTCACTGACTTTGGGTGGGAGGGAGACAGAGACAAGGGGGTTTGATGGCTCTTGCTTGTGCTCTGGGAATCTGTAGCTACAGTGGCTGGGGCTACGCCGTCACTCAAATGGGCACTCACTGGAGACAATTTTTTGACAAAGAGATTATTGCCTTATTCCACATTCTATTATTTTAGTGGGGTGAATCTCCAGGCAGGAATATGACCTGTATTGTGTAGCAACTTCTAAAGCTTATTTTCCCAGTTTTTTTTTGTCTACATAAGAATTCTTGCTGTTATGGCTTTCTGGATACCACCTCTTCTGGTCTGGTCATTTGAACCTCCATCCATTCTCTGATCCTTTGAATTCTAGTCTACATGCCACATGTTCAATAATTTGTAAGCTTTTCCAGTCCATCAGTAACCAAATTGTATATCAAACCCCTATTTTCTTGTACTATTAGTAGACTGAGGGTAATATTTACTAAAATGTCTTGCAGCAAATAAAGTTGCTGCGCTGCATTGCAGAGAGCAGGAAAGTGGCGCATCTACTATTATATTGCACTATCGAACCCTCTCCACAACACTGTGGCACTCGCACACCTTTTCACCATAGTGCAGAGGTGCCTGCATCCTGTTTAGCAAGGAGTTTGTACCTGAAGAATATCCTTCCAGTAGAAAATACTATGCTTATGCTAACTTTTAAAATGTTCCCACTTTTAATATGTGCTGTAAAGTGCAGCACATGCAATGTCGGAATATATAAGAGTAATAAAAGCATTTCTCCTTGATAACCAAATGTAAAAACTCCATCATGTTTTGATGCCACACCTTGTCTACTTTTTTAGACGATTTAGTGTTGCATCAAAAAACATGGGTGGTTGCATGGAAATGCTGATGAACCACCCATTAGAGGTTCCCTTGATGCTCAGTAATGCAAAGTAGCCTAAGGGTGGCTTTGTATTATTTTCAGGTGGCTTTCCAGGTCAAAAGTAGTTTTTCACTGGAAAGTAAATTTCAAATAAAACATGTCATCTTTCTATTCTTCTCAGTTTAGCATTAAAGGACCTGAACATTTAACCAACTATCCAAAAACCTGGAAAATGTTATTCTTTATTGATTTCCATATAACACATCTCGCATAAAGCACAACTCACATATATAGTATACAGAATAAACTGAAGCCTTTGCTCAAATTTCCATAAAATCATGCTATAGTCAAAATAAGCTTTGCATCATTGTGCAACAGGGTCGTCGTCCTCACGCAGTGATGATCTTGTGTGGTTGTTCATCGTTCACCCCAGGCCCTGTAAAAATGGTAGCATTCCAGTTATGAGCTGCTTACCCTAATCACTCCTTTTACTCACACTCCCTAAAAAAAAACACACATAACTAAATGTTGCAATATAACAGAAATCCAGTCTGGACCGTCTCACCTTCTGGACTATAATGTACTGTACAACTTCTTGTACGTGTAACTTCTCAAATGACGTCAATGGCCTAATGACTGTGATTCAGATTTGTGGGTTCATGACTTTTGAAAAGCAGCACACTCACAGGTGACGGAACGAAGTAGTTTATATGAGAGCCGGTATGTATATGCAACCCCTGGTTAGCACAACTTCCATTGGTCATAGTTCTACAACTTGAAATCTAGAATTCTCATAACAATAAACACTGTTAAACCCAAAAAACACAGAAGGAGAAAATACACCTCCCCTTTCCAATAAACAATTCAACATGTCTAAGGAAAAAACATTAAAGATAAACAACTTTGACCGCAGGAATATGGTACCAGATGAACAGATATACTGTGGCTACAAGTAAGTGCACACATAGTCATTCAATTTTTGTGGTCTTCTTGTAAATTGTGGCCCTGATTCAACTGCACCATTTTCTTAAAAAAACACAGAAGTTTTGGAAATATCTCTTTCATTCTACATTTTGGGTTTGGACCCATGACAATTAGTAAGTCTTCTTTTGTTACCCAGTTTAAAATCTTCATACCGGACCATGTTACCCTTTGCTATATGTACAACATTATGCAAGATAATTTGAAAATACCTTTTCTTAGGATTATGACTCACACATACACCATCACCCATTTGCTGTCTTCATATTTTCTTTGCCCTTTTTTTTTGTTGACATTGTGACTCTTTGTATGATGATCCTGATATTTCCTTAGTCTGACCGTACAGATATGCTCCTCCACTGAAGCCTGTGAAGTTCAGTCCATCCAACCTGGCACCAGAGTTGTACACTCCACTCTTCCCTTCAATAGAAAGAAAGAGGTCTCCTCTGTGACTTTTTGGAGTGGTTATCTAGCTCTACAGCATGGCTTTCACCTCTGGTTTCCAGTCTAATCTTCCACTCACAGCTAGCGAAATACAATCTCTCAACACTCGGTTGAACCTTTCCACCAGACCATTACCATGAGGATGATACATTTCAGTCATATAATGTTGAATTGCTTCCTTCTGAAGGAAAATATCAAATTTCCTGGACACAAACTATGGTCCATTTTCAGACACAATAACCCCAGGACATCCTTTGCTTCTACATATTTCTGCACAGAAATAAATCACATTGCCTGTTCTTACCGTCTTGACAAAAACTACCTCAGGCTATTTAGAAGAATAATCCATTAGTAAAATGGCATGCCTGCTATTATGAGCAGGGCAGTGGATCCATATTTCAATAGCTACCCTCTCGCACGTCCTTTTAGGAAATTACACTGGCACAATAGATGTTTCTATTTGTACATGACTCACAATCCTGAACAAACCTTTTAATATCTCTGTCCCTGCCAAGCCACCCAAAATCAATGCAAGTCTTTCTCTTCATTGTGGCCATACCTCCATTATGTTTGTGCAACAGTACCAATAAATGCTGATGTATTCAAACTGGTACCATCAATTTGTCACATCTTCTAATGATAACATTTACCATAGATGATTGTTTCCACACTAGTTACAAGTTACTTAGTTTAAATCTCATCATTATTTAAAATGGGTCCACAATGGCTCCAGTCATTGTAAAGTTTCATCCTCAGCTAATGCACCTCTCCATTCTTCTCCTGTATAGATTATGCACTCCAGCCACCATTCATTCTTCTCAACAATATCAGCACACAGTGGTAAACTCGATAAACATTCAGCACAGATGTTTTTGCTATGCAGGACATACTTGATCGTAAACATGCATTTTTGCAGGCAATATAACCATTTGGCAATGCATGGTGTGGCTTTACCAGCACGTTTTGTGGTGAACAAGTCTATTAAAGGTCCGGTGCGTGTGCATAACCCAAAATGAGTTTCCCACTCATATGTTGGGAAATGAGGCACTCCCCAACATCTAGCTAGCACGTCCTTTTCAGTGGTGAAGTACATTGTGTCAAATACTTATAATGTGTGGTATGCAAATTCCACCACATTTTACTCCCCTTTCACACCTTCATCAGCAAAGTACCTATTGCATGGCCACTAGCATCGGTAACGATGGTCCTTCTCAACACTACAGCTTGGTAATAGATTCCTTAATCTTCTCAAATGCTTGCTGAGAATCACTGGACCTTTGAAAATTCACTCCTTTTTTCAGCAAGGACTTCAGAACATATACCTTATCAGACAAATCTTCAATAAACTTGGAGTAATACCCCACCAACACTAAAGAGGATCAAAGTTGCTCCTTATCAGTTGGTGTGGGTGCCTTCTCAATTATTTATAATAACTTCAACTTAGATTTCACACTCTGACTCAATAAAGTATGTCTTATTTACAACAACTCATTTGCCTCAAAATTACATTTTTCCACTCCAACAGTGAGCCTAGCACATTTCAACTACTTCAACACTTTATTCAATATGATGTCATGCTGGTCTTCACCTGAACCACACTAAGATAACGTCTTGAAAAAATAATACATATGACAAAAAATGTAACAGGCACTGCAACATTCATAGATAAATCGCAGAGGCCGAAGACAGTACAAACGCCATACATACAAATTGGTACGCCCTTTCTGGTGTAACACAGGAAGTCACATGTTTGAATAAGAGTGTAGACCTACCTGATGATAAGCATTAGATAAATCTCCATTAGTAAAGGACCGCACACCCCTTACGTTCATCAGCATCTCATTTATACTGGGGGAAGGATGGTGACCTACCTATATATTAACGTTTAAATCTCTGAGGTCCACACACATAAACAACTTTCCATTGTCTCTTTTGGCCAAAACCTTTGGGCAGACCAATTCTGAAAGTACTTTGGATTCTAATATACCAGCTTCACACAGGCGACTTAACTCTGTCTACAGCTGTTAGCATAAAGCTAATGAGACATTACGTACAATATGCACTTTGATTGTGGCACCATTTTTTAATGATGTTCAAATTTTTGTAAACAACCCAACTTTTGTGCAAACAACTTAAGAAATTTCAAACCCCAATTCTCAACTTCCCGTTGTGTGGTGAGCAACACCAGGCCAGGATGGTTGTGGTCACGCACAATTTCCAATGCCCGTTGCTTCCTCCATCATAGAAAGGTTTTACCTTTTTCTACAACATACACTTTTCCAAAAATGGTCCTGTTTATGTGCAACTACTCTGCATTCAAATAACCAATAGCTTTCAGTTGGACTTCACAATACTCATTAGGTTTCACATCTATGGGAATCAAGTCACTATTGCTTAACCCTTCCCAAAACGATTGGTTGATAATTATGTAGGGTAAACATTAATTCACCCACATGAGAATTTCTTTACCATTCACATTAATAAACACTTTGATGGGTGATAAATCTTTCATAGAAAGCTGTCTTCACAATCTTGTGTTTCAACTCCACACACCACCAAAACGTCAACTGCATCTTCATCAATATTCACATTATAATCTGATTCTGTACAAACCTGATCTTTGAACAAATTAACTTTTTATTTTTGTCCTCAGATATGTCCATTTTGCACACTCTAGAAAAATGACCATGCATTTTGCAATTAAAACATTTAGGCCCTCATTATGACATTGGCGGTAAATCCCACTTACTGCCACGCAGACAGCTGCCAACATACCGCCGCCGCCGCGGACATCCGTTCACCATATTAAGACACACACACACCAATCCATCACTATTAAGCCACATACACAATTCTGCCACACCAAAGGTCAGTGAGAATCTGGCGGTATCAAAACACACACCGTTATGCCAACAGAACAACACCCATAACATTATGACCCACGAATCACCATGGCGGACATTCAATGGCGGTAAACCATTGGCAGTAAACCATTGGTGGTACATACCGCCACGCTCAAAATACACACATATACAAAACAACACCACATTGGTCAATTAAAATAATACACACCTGACAACCATACACACACCATACCCACACACCCACACCACTATAAAACACCCACCCACATCACACACAACCCTTTTACGAATACAAACCATTGGCACAAGACAGACACCACGACCACAGACAAGACCAGAACCTCACACCACCATCACCTATACGCCACCCACGCACCTCACATCACACACCCCAACACATCACCCTACATGGCCTCACCCACACTACTCACACAAGACCCATGGCACCACAAAGACACCCCCGATTCTCAGAGGAGGAGCTAAGTGTCATGGTGGAGGACATCTTCAGGGTAGAGCCTCAGCTATTTGGAGCACAGGTGCAGCAGATATCCATTGCTAGGAAGATGGAGCTATGGCGTAGGATCGTGGACAGGGTCAACACCGTGGGACAGCACCCCAGAACAAAGGATGATATCAGGAAGCAGCGGAATGACCTACGGGGTAAGGTACGTTTCATAGCAGCAAGACACCAGCTTGTTGTACAGAGGACTGGTGGTGTACAACCACCTCCTCCCCCACAACTAACAACATGGAAGGAGCAAGTCTTGGCAATCATGCATCCTGAGGGCCTGGCCGGAGTAGCAGGAGGACTGGACTCTGGTGAGGCAAATCTTTACTACTTCATCCCCCCACCCCACCTGCATGCCATCACATACCCCCACCCTCACTCCCATCACTCCAACACCTCCTACACACCCCACCATCACATATCACTCATCCCAATGCCAAGCCCTGCATGCACAACCAATGCATGGACACCACTCACAGAACTGCATAGACAACTATCAGCAAAGCATGCACACTAGAGAGAATCAGCTAGTCCACCACATACCAACTCACACAAGTTAAAGCAGCCACGGCAAATACAACCAAAAAGGACAACCCACCGATTCACAATATGTCACACACAGAAACAATAACACAGCATTTACATCCCCACAGGTACCCCAGCCAAAGTCACCATCGAAGAGGTGCCAGCACTATCCAGTCCCCTAACAGAAGAGGCCCACTGTGGTGACAGCAACTCTGGTCACCTGGATCTGGATTGCCAACCTGGCCCATCAGGGACCTCTAGACAGTCAGTTTCCCAGGCACAGTCACACATCACCACAGAGCCTCCCCATCAGGAAACACCACCATAGCACCCACCCAGCGTACCTATACCTCTGTCCCCAGGAGAGGTCAATCAGCAGTGTGTCCACCACTACAGGGACCCCAGGGACCTGGGGTCAGTGGCAGTGGGCACATGGTTCAGAGGACAGAGGCACAGGACAACAGGAAAACTGGGAGGACTGCTGTGTGCCAGGGGGAGGACAGGCACAGGGAACCGGCTCTCCAGGAGGCACTCACCAACATCCTGGGAGCATACAAACATTCCCAGAATACGCTGGGTCAGATCCTGGCCAATGTGCAGGAGAACAGGCGGCTGCAGGAGAGACTTGCAGGCCATTAACACCACTCTGATCTCCATAGCAGGGGTGCTGGCAGACATGGCCAACATTATGAGGGAGGCAGTCTTACAGCTTCAGCCACCTGCCACTAGCCAGAAATCTGAACTGCCTTCCACCTCTACTGTCGCTAGTGGACAGGAGGCCCCACCACAGGACCAACAGGACATCAGCACCCCCCCCCGCAGAAGAAGTACCACCCCAGAAATGTTCCCTGCGATCCAGGCAGAATCCAGAGACTATTGTCAAGACCCCTGCCAGGAAATGAGACTCTCCTGATTGTCACCCTTGTGTCCGACTCTGTCACCCTGTCCACTTTGAACTACCATTGCCCCCCTTCCTATGTCCCCTTGGACAATGCACCTGTGCTACAAATAGACTGGAACTATACCCTGGACTTTCCTCCATCATCACCCCACCCCAATGCACTTGCCCTACTCCTTCTTAGCACTTCAATAAATACCCTTTGAAGAAATGCAAGTATGGAGTATGTTAAATGATTTAAGTATGTATTCGTTTAACCAGGTTCAAACATTGCAATTCAACTGTACAGTAATTTTCACATAGGAAAGACCTGTAGTTGGCTGCAGTGATTACACCAGGAGAGATAGTGGAGCACCAACATCTGAGTTGCCAAAGGGTACAGTGAGTGGGCATAGAAGTGGGAAATAACAGCATGCCAAAAAAAAGATAAAGCAAAAAATGACAGTCTTACCTGTGTGTCATTGGAAGTATTACTGAATCACTGCTGTTCTGTTGTCCTCATCCTCTGCCTCCTCATCCTCTGCCTCCTCATCCTCACTGTCCACAGGGTCCACTGCTGCCACACGGCCATCTCCAGCCTCCTCCTCCTGCAGAAAAGGCACATGGCATCTCAGGGCCAGGTTGTGCAACATGCAGCATGCCACGATTGTCTTGCAGACCTTCTTGGGTGAGTAGCACAGGGATCCACCTGTTAGATGGACGCACCGAAAACTGGCCTTCAGGAGACCAAAGGTACATTCGATAATTCTTCTTGTTCGCCCATGTGCCTCATTGTAACCTTCATCAGCACTTGTCCTAGGATTCCTCACAGGGGTCAGAAGCCATGATAGGTTTGGGAACCAGAGTCACCTGCAAATATCGAGAGACAACATTTAGCCACACACTATCCCATATGGCCCACACCATACCCATACACCAACATCCACTGGGTGGGAACCAGGGCTCACCTATTAGCCACACCCTGTGCCTCTGTATTTGGGCCATCACATTTGGGATGTTGCTATTCCTCAGGATAAAGGCATCAGGCACCGACTCAGGGTAGTTAGCATTGACATGGAAGATGTACTGGTCCGCCAAGCACACCATCTGGACATTCAAGGAGTGAAAACTCTTTTGATTTCTGAACACCTGTTCATTTTGATGGGGGGGGGACAAATGCAATTTGTGTTCAATCAATTGCCCCAATGATGTTGGGGATATGTCCCATTGTATAGAAGTCAGCTTTCACTGAGGCCAAATCCTCCACCTGGGGGAAAACAATGTAGCTGCACATGTGTTTAATCAGGGCAGACAAGACTCTGGTCAGCACTATTGAGATCATTGGCTGTGACATGCCTGCTGCCAAGCCCACTGTCACTTTCAAAGAACCAGTTGCCAAGAAATGGAGCACTGATAGGACTTGCACAAGAGGGGGGATCTTAGTGGGGTGACGGATAGCAGATATAAGGTCAGGCTCCAATTGGGCACACAGCTCCATGATTGTGGCCCTGTCAAGTCTATAGGTGAGGATAATGTGCCTGTCCTCCATTGTTGCCAAGTCCACCAGGGGTCTGTAGACGGGGGTATGTCGCCATCTCCTATTCATCTGCAGTGGTAGCAAATCTATGAGGCAAAACAGTGAGGAGCCGGTCACAAACTGTACATCATAGTCACAACAGTACAATGGATGATGTTCATTTTTAATTTATAAGTGGCATTTGTCCTGTGTGTCCAATTGTGAACTGTGACACAGTTATTATCCATGGCCACCCACCCGAAATGGCGTCCGCCTGTCCTGTGTGGAGGGACAGGTGGAAGTGAGGTAATTCCGTTAACGTTGTGCGCGTTGCGGGAGGCAGTCGGGAACCATTGTGCAACTCCTCATTGGTTAACATTGGGCCCTATGGGATACAATGGCCAGTGGTGATGTACACCGGCGGTGACGGTATGCACCGTTGCAGACGTGACCGCCATTTTCTATCTGATCACTCACTTGCTACTTGACCTTCAACATTAGAGGACCTACACTGCATGTGCTGCTGTGACCTGGGTCTGGAACCTACAGAGGCTCGTGTGACTGGGGAAAGGCCCCCTGCCTTCACCTCGGCAGAGTTGGAGAGACTGGTGGATGGGATCCAGTACGGACTGCTGTATGGGCCTCTAGACCAACAGGTGAGTACACTGTAAGCAAGATGCATGGGGCATGAATGCATGGAGTGATGTGTGTGAAGGCCTCGTGTGGGGGGGTTGGTGGATGTCCCCTGGGCGGCGTGTAGCTTGTGTGCTGGGCCATGTCTGTGCAAATGGGGATGGGAAGGGGTATGGTGGGCCATAAGTGTAACAGGCAGGATGGTCTGACTCATATCTTTCCCTGTGTGTATTTCTCTGCAGGTCAGCGCCCATCAAAAGAAAGGTAAATGGCGGTGGCCTATCTGGAGCTGGATTGGCTCTAGAGGGCATCACAGCAGCCACAAGGGGGTTCCCATCATTACAACTTACACATGGTAGGGGGGTACCCTAGTGGGAGATGTGTGTCAGTGGGTGCCCCTAGGCCAGGCCTGACATTGCAGAGCCGGTCCCATGTTGGGCAGGGTTCTGAAGTGGTCATCCTGCTACTTAGCTTGTAGGCATCCATGACTGGTAAGGGCTGTGGGGGTCCCAGGTGTGCTGCAGTTGGCGGTATGTGCCCCTCTCCATGCCCTGGTGGCTAGCATTATTACTGGTAGTGCATTGCATAGTACGTAGGGCTGATCTCTGTGTGTGAGGGTGGTGTGTACGCCAACAGTGGTGTTTGTGCAGCCATTGACCCAGTGTATCCTTTGTCTCCCCCCCTATTTGTTTTGTCATCCCATCCTTATGTGCATTAGCATCATCTGGCAGAGGAGCAGAGGCACCGGCAATGGAGGAAGCTGCATCCCACAGGACCCAGGAAGCAGAGTTCACTGACGGTGAGGGCACCAGTGGGACAGAGGGCAAGGGGACCTCCATGGCGGACACTGGAGAGGAGAGTTTGGACATAGATATACCTCCTATGATAGAAGCTCCCTGGTGGTGGCAGAAACTTCTGTGACCATCCCAGCTACAGGTACAGCCGCCACCCCATACCAGCACCGCCCTCCCAGCAGCCCTTCAGGGAGTTGCTGTGCCTGCTCACCCAGGAGGGTGGGCATCTCCTTCGCCCCAGGCACCTCAGGCCCTGCCCCAGTGAGCCCTCCTGCCCTGAGTAAGGAGGCTATTGACGTCCTGCGATCCATCTCTGTAGGGCAGTCAACCATTGAGAATGCCATCCAGGGGCTGGCAGCCCAAATGCAACAGACAAATGCATTCCTGGAGGGCATTCACACTGGCTTGGCAGCCCAGCAGAGATCAATCCAAGCTCTGTCCTCCTCGCTGATGGCAGCCATTGCCCCTGTTTCTACCCTCCCCCCTCCAACTTCCTCTTCCCAATCCCATTCCCCTCAACCCCAACCTATCCCAAGCACACAGGCAGATAAGCATGCACACAGGACAACACACAAGAGTGGCACAGGCAAACACAAGCACCACACATCATCCAACAGGCACTCACACAAAAACCATCCAGATCAGACATTGCAACATCCACTGCCTCCACTGTGTCCCTCGCCTCCTTCTCCTCCACCTCCCTCCCAGTTGCGTATACACTCACACTTGCATGCACTATATCCTCATCCACTACCGCCATCACCAGCACACCTAGCAGAACACACACCTCAATGGCAGACACTACCACAACAGCCATGCACACGTCCCCTGTGTCCTCTCCCACTGTGTCTGACCCGCCTTCCCAAGGTACACGAACGCAAGCACTCAGACACCCAACAGCCATCCACCTCACAACAGCATCCAGCCCATGCACCTACACCCAAACACAGCAGACAACTCCCACAACCACTCCCTCTTCCTCCACTCCTTAACCTTCTACCTCTTCCCTCCCCAATGTCCCTAAGATTCTTTTCCTCTCCACCATTGACCTCTTTCCTCGCCCTCCTTCCCCTGTCCTTCACCTCTGGCCAGGGTGGCAAAAATCCAGGCAAGCACCTCAGCCACACAGTCCACGGGCCCAGTAGTCTCCACACCCACTCATGGTGGGAAAGGATCCAGGGCACCAGGCAGCCTCAAGGAAAGGGTGCCTGTCCCAAGTGCTGCCCGGAAGGGCAAGAAGCCATCCCCAGCTGCTTCCAAGAAGGCCAAGGAGCTATCTCCAGCTGCTGCCAGGAAAGCCAAGGACCCTGCCCCAGCTGCTGCCAGGAAGGGCAAGGAGCCTGCCCCAACTTCTGGACGGAAGGGCAAGGAGCCTGCCCTTAGTGCTGCCAAGAAGACCAAGGAGCCATCTCCAGCCAGGAAGGGCAAGGGGCCTGAACCGGCAGGCAGGAAGGACAAGGGGCCTGGTGCAGGGACTCAGTCGGAGCCCCCACCACCAACCATGGTTGTGCAGCCATCGAGGCTGCTGGAGATGGGCTGGAGCTTCCCCCCACCACCAGCAGCAGCAGCACCACCACCAGCAGTGGGCAGCCGACCAAGGCTGCAGGGGATGGGCTGGAGCTTCCCCCTACCACCAGCGGCAGCAGCACCACCACCAGCAGTGGGCAGCCATCCGAGGCTGCAGGGGATGGGCTGGAGCTTCACCCCACCAGCATCAGCAGCACCACCATCACCAGCAGTGGGCAGCCGTCCGAGGCCGCAGGGGATGGGCTGGAGCTGCCCCCCACCACCACCACCAGCATCAGCAGCACCACCACTGAACAGCCATCACCGCCGGCGGACAGTCTGTAGTCCAGCCTCCATGGGCTGCTGTGAGGCCTGCCCCCTGAAAATCCTGTGGGAATGACACCCAGCTGAGAGACTGTGAACTTGCACTCCCCAGGATCTGAAGCACAGGGCACGATGCCCCCACCAGAACCAGTGGGTATGACACCCACTCACCCCATCCTCCCCAGGATCAAGAGCACAGGGCACAATGTCCCCTCCAGAACCAGTATATATGACACCCACTCATCCCATCATCCCCAGGATCAAGAGCATAGGGTATGTTGCCCCCTCCAGAGACATTGGGCAAGTCACCCACTTGAGAGACTGTGGCCTTGGACTCCCCAGGACCAAGCACAGGGCATGTTGCCCCCTCCAGAGCCAGCGGGCAAGCCACCCACCAGAGAGCCTGTGGCCTGCACTCCCCAGGATCATGCACAGGGCATGCTGCCCCCACCAGACTGAGTGGGCAAGTCACCCACTTGAGAAACTGTGGCCCTGCACTCCCCAGGACCAAATACAGGACATGTTACCCCCTCCAGAGCCAGTGAGAAAATCACCCACTTGAGAGACTGTGGCCTTGCACTCCCCAGGACCAGTCACAGGGCATGTTCCATCTGCCGGCTGAAGTGCCCCCCCGCCCCCCATCCCCCTGAGGTACCTGACTATTTACCAACTGATGCCCCTGCAGTGCTCTCTCCGTTTTGCTGCAGGTGACAAGTGTGGCCTTGGACTTTGGCCTGTGCCCGGTGGCCCACGCACATTGAGGACTGAGCAGTGTCCCTTGAACTGTACATATGTATATACCAATAGATTGAATTTTCATATTTGTACTGTATTTGTATTATTAGACTCACTTTCATCCATTCTTTTTGTCCTTGCATTATTCCTGAGGGGTATGGGGTAAATATGTTTTCTTACTGAAGCTGATTGTGTCTATGGTGTTGGGGGTAGGGGTGGGGGTGTTGCGTGTGTGTCACTCTTGTTTTCCTCCCTCCCTCCCCTGTGCTCTAGGCGGCTGTACTCACTGTGGTTCTTCCCTGTGTCTCCAAAGGTGAGCCCTTTCCCTTCTGAGGTCTGTGTCCGCCAGGCTTTTGATGTCATTAGTACCGCCCTGGAAAAGGTGGCGGATTGCAGGATCTTAATACAATGGGAGGGACATTGGCTTCCGTCTGGCTTTAGGCCGCTACCGCTGTGGTGTCTCTTGTTTCCGCCTTGGCGGTCCGTGTGGTAAAGTGGCTGTCTATGGGAGTTCTCACCGCCATGGTTATAATTTGGTGGTAATTACCGCCAGCCTGTTGGCGGTATTACCGCCACTTTATCACCGACCGCCAGGGTTGTAATGAGGGACTTAGTCTTGACAGCTGAAGTTGTATTAGACTCAGATATATGTGTTTCATGCTAGCATATCTGTAGCACTCTTTATTCTCAAAAATGTGTGCTCCTGAACATTTTTAGACATTGCTGCTTTATCCTTGTTACCACTAGATCTCTGCAGAGAATTTACATCACCGCCCTCACTCTGCTCAATGTCCCCTTGTTCTGATTACAACTATGTTATTTTACATAGCAAGAAGTCTTTTCTATGTGTTGAGCGGTACTTATGGTCTTCTCCAATGAAGGATCCTTTCACCTTCACAATTTCTCTTGAATTCTCTTACTGCTTGTTCTATTTACCTTTTGATCTATAATGATCTCTTCAAAAAGATCCCTAAATTTACAAGATGCTGCTCTGTGGTCTTTCACAGCACCTGGGATAACTTGTACTTTTCCACTACAATGCTGACCTTCATCCTGTAGTTTTTCTCCAAGGTGTTCAAGGCACTAACATATTCATTGTTGGAGACTTCATTAGCATACATTGTCATTAACATCATCATTCACAGTTATAGGTAATGTCGTCAACACATTTCTTCCCTCCACTCCTAAACTGTGATTTATTATTGCATATTTCATCTGTCTTATGTGTATGTCCCAAAGATAAGTCTAAAACGACTCCTACCAACATTCCTGAGGCACCATTGGAAGTCCGGGCTTCTGTAAAAACATAGACGAAGATTAGATAGCTGGCATAGACAAAATGATGAAGGTAATAAGCAAAATAAAACACCTAAAGAAGTCACCATAGCCTCCAAAAAAAGAAAACAAGAAAAATTGTCACCATTGTTTATTAATGAAAAAGGATGATGCACAAGAATGGCTACAAAATTCTCCAAGTAGTAGTTAAATATTTAATGATAATAATCTGCAAAAAGTTGATATCCTCAAAGATAAACTAACAGCAAAACAATCATGTGGTGAGTTCAGCTATATACCAAATAAACCTTCTCAAAACATCCAAACAAACCCCTTTACTGTTTAATTACAAAGGTGTGATTCTATTTCATTGCGCTGGTTCATCTTCTGGCAAAGCCCTGCCTTCTATTCCCATGCACAGTTCCTGTTACATCAACATGCCCACCCTCCGACTTCATCACAGGATGAGTCAGTATGAGGCATATAGGAGATAGCATGGAGCCGCAGCAGATACAATCCTGACTACAATGGTAGATCCCCGAATGTGAGAACCGCTCGCCGCTTTACTAACAATTTCGACTCCAGCCAAATGTGCTCCAAACTATACACTCACTCAGGTGCTCTGTTCCTCATGGCTATCCTGAAGGATGCATGAGTCCCCAACTCGCTACCACCCCTATGCGTGCATCCAGTAACCATCGCTGTGCAGCGAAATTGATGTAAAAATGTGCCAAACCCTAATTTCCACTTAGAAACCGCCACACTTGCACAGTGAGGAAATACACCATTTGAAGGAAGAAAACAATGTCCCCTCATCACCTCATAATGTGACTGTTGTACTCAAGATAACTAGAGCATCAACACAACAGGTTACTCACAGTATACAAGTGTGTCTCATAAATTTCATGAATCCCGTCCTTGTCACCAATTTTCAGAAGTGACTCACTCAAAAGTGGTGGAATTAAGTATTTATTTAAGAGCTGCTATGTACATGTAGCCAGGGCAGGCAAAACTTCCACTGCTCACAGTTCCAGAGCTCTCATTATAAAATACCCAGTGCAGAAGAATACCAAAAAGCACTGGCAAATCCAACAATACATTGGAAGAAAATAAAACGTTAACTAATGCCTTATCTGATTATATTACATCCTGTCTCTTTTAGAGAGTTTGACAGTTTGTAAACAATCTAGGTAAGAATGTCTTTGTCACTTTTTTAACACATTCTCTATCATTGGACCAGCCTCTTAACACCAGTTATCAAATTTCTTCAAGTCCACTCGTAGGGAGAAGGCAGAGTTAGAGAGGATATGTATATAAGAACCAAAGCTGTGATAAAGCCACTTTTGATTGTCACCTTGCCCCAAATTGTTAATGGTGTTTTCGTTATTTTCCAAATTTGAAGCAATTTCAGGTGCATTTCCTTCATTAACCATGGGATGCCCCAGAAAGGGTCCAATGCTACTGCTTACTCCATGAAGAACAAACATTTATATGGTTCTCTGTTGGCCTGCTTAACTTATTTACATATATGTACTGCATTATAGTACTGAATGATACTCAGACAGGCTGAACCACCCTTGTTAAAAACTGAGTTTCTGGTTGGCAGACGTATGCACCCTGTTCAAGCAGGAACCACAGTCCTGGTCAGGGTAAGTTGGATACACACCCTAAATTAAGCTGTGCTCACCCCCCTGGTTGCTTGGTACAGAGCCGCTAGGCTCAACTTAAGAGGCAATATCTTTAATATTCGTACAACACTTCAAACAGTAAAACAGCAATACCACACCTGGTTATAAAATAGCTTTTTAATTTATTGAACGGAGCAAGAACAAAACAACAAAAATCCAAATAGTAGAACTAGTGATGTTAATTTTTCAAGAATAAACTTGATTGTAGGGCTTAGAAGCATCAAGCGCCAACCGTAACTATCTGGTTGAGCTCGACTGGGTCAAATCTGAAACATCATGGTAGAGTGTGGTCAGACACAGGGACTAGCTTTTGGACTGCTGAAACAGTACTTTGGTTTGGAGTTGTGTCTACTTGGAGAGCAAGATGTGAGGAGCAAGGGAGACGATTGCATTGGCATCAATCACACAGATGCAGGCAGTAAGTAGGATCTGAGTCACACAAAGTCAGAGATGCATTGGAGTCACCTTGATCCTCACAGCAGCGCTGATGCATCAGCATCAATGGAGATGCTCAGGTTCTGAGCAGTGAAATAGCTTTAATGTGTGGATTTTGGACTAGAGCAGGACTTTATACCCAATTTCAAGGGTCCAGGACTGGATTGGTACCACTTGATAGGGCAAGACTTGCAGCAAGCAAAGTCCAGGTGCTGTAGGTGATGATTTGGAAGTCTTTTGTGTCTCTTACACTTCAGAAGAACAAGAGGCAATCCATCAGGCCCATGGAGTCACTGTGGTTCTAGGTTCAAGTGTTGTGGGTCCAGTTCTTCTCACCCAGCAAGGGGGGCAGCAGGCAGCATGTCAACACAGCAAGAAAACGTTTATTTCAGAGCAGCAGTCTTGCAGAATAGCAATTCTTGTAGCAGCATAGCAGTCCTTCCTGGCAGAGTACCCACTGGTCCTGGAGTATACAGGGTTGGTAGGATCAGAAGTCCAATTCTTATACCCAATGGTGTCTTTGAAGTGGGGAAGGCTTTAAAGAAGGGTTTGAAGTGCATAGATGGCCTCCATTCCTGCCCAGGCTCCAGCCTCACTACAGGGGTTAAGCACTCCTTTGTGTAGGGTCAGGGCACATCCTAATCAGATATAAGTCAGAGGCTGTGCCCAGCTCCTCCCTCCCATCTTGCCCAGGATGGCTCATCAGGATGTTGATGGCCTATCAGTCACACCTAAGCCCCCTTTGTGTATGACTATCTAGAGGGAACATACAAGCTCAGCTATCACCCTACCCCAGACGTATACTGGAGACAGTTCGCAGGCACACAGGACAAAGAACAGACTTTCTAAAAGTGACATTTTCAAAATTGTAACAATAAATTAGCCTTTCCCATTAAAGAGGATTTGTCATTACAATTCTATAGGTAATAAACGTGACATGCCTACTCCTTCTCAATCTGGAATTTCTACTTATTAAATGTAATAAGGAATCTAAAGTGTTATCCTATGAGAGGGGTAGGCCCCACTGTAATAAAAAACAAATGTGGGAGTTGTTCACTACCAGGACAGATAGAACTTAAAAGTATATGTTCTGCCTTTTAATTACATAGCACCCTGTTTTATAGGCTACCTAGGTCCTAGCTTAGAGGTGACGTATATGCAATAAGAGGGTGGTTTAAGGCTTAGCAAGGGGTTTTCAATTACACATGGCAGTGTAACACTGCATTCAAGCACAATGGCAGGCCTGGGACCTGTTTCAAAGTACTAATTATGTGAGTGGCATAAGCAGCGCTACAGACCCACTAGTAGCATTTGATTTACAGGGCTTGGGCACATGCAGTACATTTTTAAAAATGTGAGGCAAGCAGTCAAAAAGTCTGGAAAGTCTGGGGAAAGGCCACCAAGAGCTGTCGGGTCTAACAAACCTTGTGTGGTATTGTCATCAATAGTGTTTTTCAGTCATGCTTGCTCTCTTCACCATATAATTTTGATCATTTACTCTTGTAGGATATTCTGATTTGTGAGTAGAATCTGACTTGGTAGTGCTTGGAATGGGCATAGTCATCAGTGAAGAAACTATTTTTTTATCCTTAATTTTCTTTCTAGCCACTAAATGCAATTACCATTTTAATGATCTAAGTCTGAAATGATCTACGTTTGGATGCTGGGCCAATTTGCTTCAGTCCATGTCTCCACAGTTCTAGATATGTGGGCCCACCAAATAGTTAATAGAGGAGTTGCCCATCAAATTGGGCAGGGCTTTTAATTGTACCACACTATCTGTTCATATGGTCAACATTTCTGATTTATCCTTGTGTATGTTAAATTATGAAGTCCCTTTCAAAGTCTCCCAAGCATTACATGATGTCAGGTAAGATAGACTCAGACTCTGCAGCAATAAGAAGTAAATTATCTTTTTTTTCTTAACTGCACCCCTTTACATCTGCAGTGGCCCATATTAGAGCTATTAGCAGCTCTATAGAAAAGACAAAAAGTATGGGTGACAGAGGAAACGCCCTGCTCCTCCTCCTTTGTAGGAAGCCCCAAATACTATGTTATGTTATATTATGTTATGATATGCTTTGTTATGTTATGTTATATCAATATGTATGGTTACGTTATGTCAATTTGTATGGTGCAGCTTATGACCCATGACTTTATCCAGGCATTGAAGCAGGAGCATAGGCTGGACAGCGTGCCTTATTGTCCAGCCAGGTCTTCAGTTGCTTGCAGAAATTGTGGAGTGAAGTAGCTAACATGAAGTGCTGAGGAAGTTAATTTCAGTTCTTGGTGGTGATGAAGGAGAAGGCTCCTTACTTGCTTCTGTGGATGCAGGAGACCTGTGCGAACTCACCCTATCAAATTACTTTTGTGCATCTGACAATTCCAGGATAGCTGGGGATCCCTTCTTTTTGCATTTCTGCATTAGGCAGGCCACTTTTCTGACACTTTCTGCTCCATGTCTCCTCCTGATGAAACCCATCTGATCTGGTTTCACTTGCAATGAGGGCCCTACTTTAATCTCTAAATTAGATCTTTAGAGAAGATCTTAATATCTGTATTAAGAAGGGTTATCAGTCTATATGATTTTGCAGTCAGGCTGTGGTTTACCTAGTTTATAGAGCACCTCTGTCTCTCTGATGGTGGGTGTGATACCTTGTTCTCATTGAAAAGATTTATATAACTTGGTAAAAGATCCCATGAGAAGGCATGCAAAGCCTATGTAAAAAGCCATTGTCAGCACATTTGGCCTTGGAGCTTTATTCGGCTGCATTGAATTAATGGCCTGTAATGTTTCTCACGGGTGATACAGGTTGGAATAGCTTTAGTTTCCACTCTGACAGTATGGATGGGAGGTGGGATCTATTTTAAAAGGTCCAAAGGCCTAACTTTTGTACTAGGTCTATGCAGTATTTAAATTGGTAGAACTGTAAGAACAGAGACATTTTCTCCTCACTGGTTATTACCTTCCACTCTTGAGGATCCCAGAATGGCTCTATGTTCTTTTCTTCTCTAGACTTTTAATTTGCTAATGAAAAAGTTGTCTGCATTATTAATATTCTCATAACGTAGTTTTTTTCTACTATCTCTAGCTCGTTCATTAACTTACACTCCCATAATGTTCATACCCATGCAATTTGGCCATCCTTCCTCCTAAGCGTTGCCATAAAAGCGCTCCCATTAAAGGATGTGTCTTGTGGGTCATTATCTCTGCGTAGTCTTTAATGCTTTGGGGCAGTTATTATTTGATGGCATCATCTTCTGAGAAATAAAGCTGTCATTTCCAAGTGTGTCTTTCTCCTGTAGAGAGGCTGCTTGCAAGTACAAGGATTGCCTGACCATGATCTGAAATTGTGCCACCTAAAATTTCTCCCTTGAGTATGTTGTTTGGTACGTGTTTGGAAGTAAAAAGCATATATTCTACTGTGTTACTTATAGACATGAGAGAAGAAAGATAAGTTCTGCACATCCAGGTGAAGCTATGTCCAGATATCCTGACGACTCTAATTTTGCACCTCAAATTGTGCTCCTCAAATCTTACTTTCAATTGGCTATATATGCCACTGACTGAGTGAGTGGAGTGTAGGATTTTGTTTATATCTGGATCCTAGATCATACTAAAATCACATCCCATATCAGCCCCCTTCCTCTCTGTGATTCCTACAAAGACCACAATGTTTGCTAGAAAGTGCTCTTGCTGATTGCTAAGTGACTTCATACTCTATCGGGTGATTAGCCACGCTTTATAAATCCTAATTGATTGATTGATAGGGGGCATATATATTGATAAGTGTAAAGGCCATGTTCTTCATGGGGGTTTGGATTTCAGGGTATTTGCCCTCCAGGTCATGGACTATCTCCCGTGTTTGTAAATTGAGGTATCTTTTGGCAGGTATATCCACCACTGCTGTTTGCGATTTCCTCAAGGCCCAGATACGGACTGAGTAACACATTCTAAATTGGTCCTTTCAGTGCAAGTGAGTTCCCGGGAGGAATATAAATCTGAACCTTGGTGTCTAAGGTATTTCTAGATCAAGCATTGCCTTGTGTAGAAATTAAGACCCCTCTCATTACAGGTTATGAGTCTGAATGCGGCATATGATGCTTAGGTGGCAACGTTTTTTTCTTAATTGTTGTGGCAATGCTTCTTGTGTTTATTGAGTTTCTGGGGAATTCGAGAGGTGACTGTTGATTATGATTTGCCAGGGGTCGTTTGTATATACTTGGCTTCTTCAATAAACCATATTCAAACAACGAATGAAGTCTCAAAACTGGTGACAGAGAATGTGATTCCTGTGAGGAGTTTGCTCAGTTGAAGGAAATAGAAGAACTGAACCCATCCTTTTGCTCGGATATGAGTAGTGATGTGACACACATGGGCAGATATTCAAGACAGAGGTAATTATCTAACCTTGCTGGATAGCTTGATCTGCGTTATTTAAAAAAATAAATAAAAAAAAAAAAGTAACAGCCGGAATGGAGGAAATTTGGCAAAGGGCCCTTAAAGTATGTAGAAATTCTTTCCACTTGAATACCTGCTTAACAGCACGAGCACAAAATATCAAAGACTACAATACCCCCAAGGGAGAACCAAAGTTATTTACACATATCGTGACCAACAACGGTAAACATACAAAAATAAAAACTTTTATTAATTTACATATATAAACATTAAAATCTTATTTAGCAAATCATTCAATAGAGACAACCCATCACACAATCAAAAAAACTGAAGGACAAACCAGTGCAAAGAAAAAGTGCTCGTGATTGACAGTAAAAAAGAAGAAACAAGAATAATCAATATCCAATTAATCCAAGAAACTTAGTAAAGACAAAGAACAGCCAGTTGTTTTTTCTTTTGCTGCATCGAATCAGTCTCAAAAGATATCCAGGAATATATCCATTACTTGTGCCCTTCCATAATATCCTATGCAGAAACCAATCCGGCTTAAAAAACATATCCGTCGATGTTTCGACCCCTTCTATCGCATTCATCACGCTTTGAATTCAATCTCCGTGTCAGTATATGCCCGCTTTCAAAGAACGTCTCAAGTTGTTTCATGGCCATGAATGCGGCGTCTGTGGAGAATATTTAGGATGAAGTGTAAATGGATTCATTTGTTTTGACAAGTTAAAATCTGCAATAAAGGAGGAGGTGAGAAGAATTAATAGGATAGAGGACTCCCATCAGTTAGTCCTGAAGAAGACCCATTGTGGAGCAGTGATTTGGCCCAAGATATAAGGGGTCGAAACGTCAACGGATATTTTTTTAAGCCGGATTGGTTTCTGCATAGGTTATTATGGAAGGGCACAAGTAATGGATATATTCCTGGATATCTTTTGAGACTGATTCGATGCAGCAAAAGAAAAAACACTCGGCTGTTCTTTGTCTTTATTAATTTTCTTGGATTAATTGGATATTGATTATTCTTATTTCTTCTTTTTTACTGTCAATCACAAGCACTTTTTCTTTGCACTGGTTTGTCCTTCCGTTTTTTTGATTGTGTGATGGGTTGTCTCTATTGAATGACTTTGTAAATAAGGTTTTAATGTTTATATATGTAAATGAATAAAGGTTTTTCTTTTTGTATGTTCACCGATGTTGGTCATGATATGTGTAAATAACTTTGGTTCTCCCTTGGGGGTATTGTAGTCTTTGATATTTAGTCTTTACTCAGCCCCTTTGGGTATATGGGTTACCCTCTGTGGTTTATAAGTAACAGCACGAGCACAGCACAACATTTTCGGTCATGTGGCACTCTCTACAGTTTAGGCAAGACATATGTCATGGGTATATATGCGCAGTGGCAACAGCGCAGCATTTTTCTTCCACGTGGCTCAATACAAGTGAAGAAAGAGACCTCTTGGTTTCTTTACGAGTGTTCTACTACTATGAGTAGTGCCATACAGAGACAAGTGCCACTACGGCAGAATAAATGACTGTAATATGCAGTCAGTAAAAAAAAACCTCTACCTGCTGCAAGGTGAAGAACGCAGTGAACAAGCTGTTGCATGCTAATGTTTTCTATGAGAGCTATCCATTGAAAGGGAAATAGGACAGGGGAAATGAGATTGCGCAATCAACAGTGATAAAAGGACCAAAGATTGTACATTTAGTCAAAAGTGAGGAAGGACTATAGAGAAAAGGAGAATGTTCTGCGAGTAGGAAATATTACCCTAACTCACAGACAAAGAAAATTGTGAAAACCAGACTACGGAATTGGAGTAAGAAGAGACAGACAGCGGTGACTATATTATTTGTGTTAATTTATTGCTTTTATATCTGATTTGCCGACAGTGACTACTGAATTTATTCTAATTGGATATTTTTTCTCTGTTTTCTAAATGGCTATGCAATCAGCAACAGCTCCACATGTGTTCCTGCAAGATCCAGGGTCACCAGTAATGGTGTGGGATGACTGGACAGAAGCATCCAAAATATATTTAGAGACAATAGTTAGGGACAATTTTGAGGCTAAAAGGAAGTTAGCCATGTTAAAAAATAGTCTGGGTGCTGAAGGACAAAAGATTCTTAAAACATTAACAATCCCACATAGAAATGAGAATGAAAGTGGTGAGTGGTCTGATGCTGAAGAAGGTACGGAAGATGAATATGTGAAGGCCATGAAGGCATTGGAGGAATATTTTGGAGAAAAAAAATAATCATTGTGGTGGAATGCCAAAAGTTCTTTTTACGGGCTAAAGAACAAAGTGAAACAATTGAACAGTATGTGGCTGTTTTGGGAATGTTGTCAGTGTCATGTAAATTTGGGTACTTGCAAGAAGAGTTAATTAGAGACCAGATGATAAATAGAACAAGTAATCCTAAAATCCAGGAGAAATTGTTGCAGATGAAAGATCCTCCTTTGGAGAAAGCCATATCCATTGCACGCCCCATTGAGAATACATCCTGTTATGTAAAAGAATTAGAAGACAATTGCGATAAGAATAAGCCAGATGAAAGTAATGTGAATGTTATGCAGAGAGGAAGATGCTGTAGAGGCAAGCAAAAAGAAAGAAAAACTAATAAGGAACGCCAAAGAGATAGGCATTTAAAACAATGTTATATATGTGGAAGCAGACATCATTTGGTTGGATCTAATGCATGTCCAGCAGGGAATGTTCGATGTTTCATGGGCAAGAAGATAGGGCACCTTTCCAGGGTATGTAGGCAGGAAAGTAGAGATACTAATAAGAGCAGTGAGAATCTGTTAAATGGAAGTTTGGAAGATAGTAAAGATGATGACTCTCAATGTGATGAAGTGGAGGTTATGGTACTGATTGGTGTTGATGAATGTGAGGTATACTGCCCACCTAAATGTGTGATTGGAGTGGAGGTATCCATGTGGGAGGATTCTTGGTATAGGTTTGTGGACAAATCCATCTGGACAAAGGTCCATGGTGGATAAATAAATTGTGTCCTAGCAGGGAACTGCATGGGTACTCCGGTATTAAACTGCCTATATTAGGCTATTTCAAAGCGGAGTTGGCATATAAGGGAAGAAGTGCTCAAGGGAAGGTGTATGTTACTGAGAGAGGTAAAATGTTGTTAGCCTGGAGAGAACAACCTATGCCCGGAATGGTTTTGGATCCAAATCATCCTGACAAGATCTTACTTACAACACAAACAGATGTTGAAAAATGGAAGCATGAATATCCAATATTGTTTTTCCAGAAGTTGGGATGTTTGAAGATGTTCAAACACTGCAGTGTCTTGAAGGAAGGGGCAGTACCAAAGGTTCATAATGTTAGAAATTTGCCGCCCCAAGGGAGCAGTTGTTTGATGAGTTGAAATGTCTATGCTCTGAGGGAATAATTGAGCCAATAGAAGCACCTGTGTGTCTGAGTCCCATAGTTTTGGCAAGGAAGGTGGATCTGCAAGACATCAATAAAAACATTTGGGTGGAATGGCAACCCCTCCCTAAGATCAGTGAGATGCTGATGAATGTAAGAGGTGCCAAGTTCTTCAACATTAACCCTTTCCAGTGCTTACCATCAGGTGCAATTGCATGGGGAATCCAAACCCCTATCATCATTCATTACACCTAAAGATGCATATCAATTGTTGTGCATGCCCTTCGGCTTAGCCTCTGCATCAGCCGGGTTCAGAGGGTCATGCAGAGCATGTTGCAAGGATTAGCTGATGTTTTGGTATTTCAGGATGATAGTTTTGTGTGGGATAAGGATGAAATTCAGCATGATGTGGTGTTGCATAAAATGTTGGACAGGCTGGAAGGGGCAGGATTAACAGTGGAGATAGTCAAATGCAAATTCATTTGTCGAACAAAAGGATCAAGCCAAAATTGCAGTTATTAGAAGCAATTAAATAGGCTCCATTGCCAAGAGATAAGGAACAAATAGGATCATTCATTGGGCTTGCGGAGTATTTACTCCAAATTTGTAGAGCATTTTTCCAATAAGGCACATGTATTGCAGATGAAAAAGGGAACTAAGGTTAACTGGTCAGAGGATTGTCAACGAGCATTTGAGACCATTGAAACATCGATTGTGGAAGCTAATGTTTTGGTGCCTTTTGATCCAGCAAATAAATTCTTTGTAGTAACAGATGCCAGTAGCTATGGTTTGGTTGCTGTATTGATCCAGGAGCATGAGGGAAAGGAAAGAGTTGTATCCTTCGCCTCACAAGCATTAAAATGTGTTGAAGGAACAAATTCTGTAATTGAGAAAGAGGCTTTAGCGTGTTGGTTAGGGGTGCAACACTACAGGATGTTTGTGTGGGGAATGCAGTTTGAATTGAGGACTGACCATCTCCCTCTTACTGATCTTTTCCCCAAAAAGGGTGCGGGAAGTGCCACTCCCTGTATAGCGAAATAGTTGCACAGATTACAGGTATATAATTTCAGAATTAACTATGTCCTAGGTCACACAAATGTTAATGCAGATTGCTTATCACGTCTCCCATTAGAGGGTGATGCAGGGGACAATGAAGATGATTGTGTGTTTGCGGAGATTGATGTTTCGTGTAAGGGAGCCATATGGAAGGATGAGTTGATGAAAGAGTTGACCAAATATGTAAATTTAAAATTGCGCATTGACAAATGACTGAATTGGGAGAAGTTGACCTAGGAGGAAAAGCAAGAACTAAGCAAGTATTTGCCAGTGTGGGATGATTTGTCTGTAGTGGAGGGGGTAGTCAGGAGGTGTGACAGACTTGTTGTTCCTTCTACATTTCATCATATATTATTGGAGCTTGTGCATTAAGGACATGGGGCATGTCAGCAATGAAAAGGGAAGCCAAAAATGATTTCTGGTGTCCCTGAATGAACAGACAGATTGAGAGACATTTGAGAAATTTTGAGCCGTGTGTGTGTAGTGTCAAAATGCATAAAGTGCCAGAGACACCCATTAATGCAGTGAAATTGCGTGGGAGGCCTTGGGAAAAAGTGGCAATAGACATTTGTTGACCCTTTGAATGTTTGGGACTTAATAGTAGGTTTGCCCTTGTTCTGATGGAATATTATTCAACATGGCCAGAGGTAGCCTTTGTCAAGGATATTAAATCCCACAATGTCATAGCTTTTTGTGAGGAGATATTTCAAAGAGAGGGGAGTCCAGAGTCAATGGTTTCAGACAATGGCCCCCAATTTTCCATTGAGGAATTTGAATCATTTATAAAACATGAAGGTATTAAAAATATCAAAACCACAGTGTAAAATCCTCATGATAATGGATTAGTCTAAAGGTTTCATCGGGTGTTGGGGGAGAGTAGCCATTTAGCATTAAGGATTTCAATTGGAAAGTGGAAGTAAAGAAAATGTTATGGAATTACAGAATAACTCCTCATTCTGTTACAAATGAGATTCAATTTTTCTTGTTCAGAAGAAGAGTGGCGGGTACGGTGGTTGCACCTGCATGGATGAACAAAGTGAACAAGATAAAGCTAGACAAGCGGGCTTTGAGATGAAGAGTGGAACAATCCCAAAAGAAATATATTCATAAACATAATGCAAGTTTGAGTAGTAAAGGCTTCGGTAAGGGAGAATGGGCTTGGGTACGAATTGAAACAAGGGTTAAGAAGAGAGAATCAAAATGGTCTGAACCTAAGAAAGTTGTGGAGGTATGTGGTAATGTTGTGTGTGAGGAAGATTGCAAATGTTGGAATACGTGAAAGGTAACTAAATGTCATAAGAAAGAAGTGGAGGTGGGAACAAGAGCAAGTAATTTTCTGACATGAAATGTTTTGACATCAGTGGTGAAGTTGAAGAAGGAAAGAGGCACAGTGTTCACACCAAGGTGATACCTAGAGGATAGGAAGATTATACCTGTACATAGCATGTGATTGTATGTATCTATGGATGTTATCTTTATTTATATCTGGAGGCCATTGGTTATATTTAGGACTTTGGAATGCAATGTATTACCTTAGGTTGAAACTGTGATAATTTATGTTATTTTTTTATTAGAAAAGCAAATGTTTTGCTTATTGAGTTTCTAGTTTGAGAATGTATTCTGCATTCCACACACGTCAATAGTTTTGTTGCCTGGGAAACATGGGGAATTCGAGAGGTGACTGTTGTTTAAGGTCTGCAAGGGGTCAGTTAAATACTTGGCTTCTTGAATAAGCCATATTCAAACAATGAATGAAGTCTCAAAATGTCTAGTACCCGTGTTTCTTTTTTAACATAGTGTGTATTTGTACTCACTCTTACTTAATAGACCACCATGTGCAATCCTTGATAATGAGCCACTAAAGCAGTGCAAAACATTCACTTCACTAAAACCATTGGATATCAGGGTCCCTTCTTTGTGAGTTAAAATGGAAAGAAAAGTAGGTACAAGTCACAATGTATGTAAGAGAACATAGTTAACCCTAGGCATGCTACGCTTCCTGGCACCATGTCTAGTAAACGCAATGCCCCCTAAATAAAATATATTCTAAAATAAGTTATAAGTGATATGTGATGTGTGTGCTTTTGATGTTGGCTGAGTGTTGAAATGGAACAATCAGTTGTATCAATGCAGAGTAAAGTTGAAGGAGGTCGAGAATAGATGAGTGGGCAAGTGACTGAGTGCATGGATGAATGAATGTTTAAGTGTCTAGTGCATGGATAAAACAATAGTTGACCAGGTGAGGAAAATTAAAATGTAAGGTTGGATGGGTGTTTTGATGACAGGACCAGACTGGCCGTACCAGGTATCAAGCATTTTCCCAGAATACTGGAGAGGTGGGAGCTGGTTTTGATACTGAGGGCTGGTCTCACTTTCCAGCCTCTAAGGCTGTCACCACTTGTTGGCCACTTAACGGGAACCAGTAATAAATAAATCACCTGATCCCAGATACCCTCATCCAACAGTTAGCCTACCCTGGGGAGAGGGTACTGTGAGACAAGTAGGCCTGTTGGCTGCTGAGCAGTGACATGGTCTCCCAAACCCAATCAGAATACTCTCACTCAAGGCAGCAGAACCTCAGATCTGCGGCACAGGGATTGTAACATAGGGGGTCATTATGACCCCGGCGGTGAGTGAGTGGCAATGTGGCGGCAATACTGCCAACAGGCTGGTGGTGTATACCACTTCATTATAAGAATGGCGGGTTGGCTGCAGCCAACCTGCCACGTCTCCACTTATACCGCCATGGCTGTGTCAGCTGCCAGGCCGGAGATGTCAATCTCCAGCCTGGCGGACAGCATAGTACCGCTGGCGGCATTATGAGCCTGCCTATCACCATAGTTTTTGTGGCATTAGCAACGCCACAAAAATCATGGTGGTAGGCCCTACCAGTGACAGGGAATTCGTTCCCTGTCACCGGTAGGCAGCTCCCCCACCCTCAACACACACCTGCCACCCTCCATCCAAACTCCACCATCCCCTCTGATCCTCACACTCACCCCCACTCCCGCTCTATCCAAACTCCCCCAACTCCTCCGATCTGCACACTCACCTCCCACCCCCCTTACAAGCATACACCCGCAGACACGCACCACACATACACCCAATCACTCACACTGGCATACACGCATTCATACATGCATACTTCCAGACATGCTTGCACACATTTTTACACAGAATCAAACTGACATGCAGAAACATACTCACCATTCTTAAACGCATACACTCAAAAGCATACAACCACACAAACAACACAACACAAACACTCAGACATTCATGCACACACTCAGACACACACACACAACACCCCCACCCCCTTCCCCTGTCAGTATCACAGTATCCTTTCCTCGGGATCTGCACGCCACCGAACAAAGGCCCACCTTCTGGTGCCACCAACTCAGAAAGCTATTATAGCACAGAGTTATGATGAAGCCAGTCGGGGGAAGGGAATTAGGGTAGGGAACTGCGGGGAGAGAGGTCTGAAAAGGAAAATGGTTAAGCATATATGTATATACTTGTTCGTAACAGCAATAACATGCAATTATACATTTAGACAAAGGTGTCTCTGTGAATGCAAGTGTTGAGACCCTTATGAAATAGACAAAGGCATCTCCCTGAATGCAAGTGTTGAGACCCTTATGGAATAGACAAAGGCGTCTCCGTGAATGCAGGAGTTGAGACCCTTATTGAATATACAAAGGCGTCTCCGTGGATGCAAATGCTGAGACCCTTATGGAATAGACAAAGGCGTCTCCATGGATGTAAGTGTTGAGACCCTCATGGAATAGACAAAGGCGTCTCCGTGGATGCAAATGTTGAGACCCTTATGGAATAGACAAAGGCGTCTCTGTGGATAGGGCGTGGCCCTTCTGTAAATCATGGAACAATTGGTAGAATCATGATACTTCAGACTGTCATGAACCTTAGACAAAACTGGGCGTGGTCCTTCTCTGAATCATGGAACAGGAACAATTAGTAAAATCATGATACCTCAGGGTGGCATGAGCTTTAGGCAAAAAAACTGGGTGTGGCCCTTCTCTGAATCATGGATCAAGAACAATCAGTAAAAGCATTATACCTCAGCATGACATGAGCTTTAGGCAAAAAACTGGGCGTGGCCCTTCTCTGAATCATGGAACAAGAGCAATTAATAAAATCATGAGACCTCACGGTGCAATGAGCTTTAGGCAAAAAACTTGGCGTGGCACTTCTCTGAATCATGGAACAAGAACAATTAGTAAAAGCATGATACCTCAGGATGACATGATCTTTAGGCAAAAAACTGGGTGTGGTCCTTCTCTAAATCATGGAGCAAGAACGAACTGAGACCTCTGAACCTTGAGAAGGCAAGAGCCTTGGACTATGGACATACTCTGCGTATCAATCATGCAACTACTATACATTCATAAACATAAAAATGTTTGATCTCAGTCTGGAAATTCACAAAGACTTAAATATGTATCTGACATAGCTTCAAAGACTTAAATATGTATCTCACATATTATGCTTCCAAAAACAATGAAACTATGATTTGTTTATTTTTTAAATATTTTCACATTCGCCACCTAGGCCTGAAAGTTTTACTCATGTAAACTGAAACGCTTTGATTATTTGTTCAAGTGCACTTTACTTCCTGTGAACTGAAGCGCTTTGAATGCTGTGCCAAGGGCGCTTTACTTCCTGTGAATTGAAGCGCTTTGAATGCTGTGCTAAGGGCGCTTTACTTACTGTGAACTGAAGCGCTTTGAATGCTGCACCAAGAGTGCTTTACTTCCTGTGAAATGAAGCGCTTTGAATGCTGTGCCAAGGGCGCTTTACTTCCTGTGAACTGAAGCGCTTTGAATGTAGTGCCAAGGGCGCCTTACTCATGCCTAGAGCGCTTTACATCTGTGAACAAAAGCGCTTGAATTGCTGTGCCTACAGCGCTTTACATTTGTGAACTGAAACGCGTGAATTGCTGTGCAAAGAGCGCTTTACACCTGTGCTCTGAAATGCCTTTGATCGTTGCGCCAAGGCCGCTGTACTCTGGAAAACTTAAAACGCTTTGCTCGTTATGCTAAGGGGCACTTTACCTCTTGGAAGTAACAACTTCCTCCAAACTTGGATTCATCAAGGCCTCACCGCTACGAGTACGACCTACTCGTTTTTGAATGCACCATGGAAACAAGGATACTTCGGTTGGATGACACTCTGCCATTCAGGAACTCTGCTCTCTTCAGAGAAACCCCCATGAGGTCTGGCTGCATCGAAGTCTTCAAAATAGGGAGCAACGTGCTTGGGTGTGGCTGGGCTTTATAGTCCTGCCACACCCCAAGATGGCCGCTGCCTCTAAAAACATGGGAATTGTAGTCCCTTCATGGAATAGCACTAATAAGTTAATCTTGCCCACCAATGTCCTGAACCTGCAGCTCTATAAGCTTTGCCCTAGGGCAGATGACGTTGATGGCCACCTTTGGAAAAAGAGGGGATGACATTACACCCCTCTCCCAAGCGCGGTTTATCAGGATGGAGGAGTTGAAAGCGTTGCACCAAAAATCTCTTTTCATTAACTCTTCAGTGGGCAAAAACACTTGAGATTCGTGTAAAGGTAGGCCTTATTGATAAAAGATTGCAAAGCCCAAAAAACATTGAATGTTACATACCGTTTTTGGTGTGGGTCACTCTGCCACAGCTTGAATCTTTCTCTTAGCCATTTGCACGCAATTAGCTTTGGGTTCGAAAAACAACAGAGAAACTGCTAGTGATCTTGATGATCTAATTAGTTTGTTGACTAAGCATTGATCCAAATATTCTTGTAAAACTTGGTTCTCTCTTTCACAGAAGACATCAGTATATTCTGAATACTGTTTTGGCAGGTCGATTTCCTTCTCTGTAGCTGTGGCAACTGAATATTGGGGATTTTCCTTTTTGTTTTCTCTTGATAGAAGACACTGATCTAGGCAAGAAGATGAAGAAGAATGTGCAACCCGGTTGCGCCAGTCTATACTTGGATTGTGTAACACTAACAACAGCATTCCTAAGATAAAACCATATTGGGGTGCTTGGATTATATTAAAGCAAATTATCTCACAATAGTTCATAGTCCTGTCATCTTTGCAAATCATTTGTACGCGTGAGGTTTGCTTAGTTACAGAGCCTCCTGCCAATTCAGTACCATCAACTGCATGAGCAATTTCAGGGACCTTTCTCTTGATACTGGGTATCTGTGAATTTAGTGCTGTTTGTAGATCCACAAAATTTTTGATTGTTCCTGACTCTATTAAAACCTGTACAGTTTGTTGTTCTAGAATTCAAAAATATTCGATATGGGGATTTGTGCAAGAACAGACTGAAGGGATGGGGCTGAGGGAGGAGCCTTGTGGAACACCACAGATGATGTCTTTGGGGGCTGAGACAAAGGGTGGGGGGATGATACTCTGAGTTCAGCCAGAGAGGAAGGAGGAGATCCATTTGAGTGTGTTGTCTTGCATGCCTATGCTGTGTAGCCTGGTGATGAGAGTGTGATGGGAGATGGTGTTGAAAGCTGCAGCTAGGTCAAGGAGGATGAGGGTAGCTGTTCCTCCATGGTCAAGGAGACATCTGATTTCATTGGTTGCTGCAATCAGGGCTGTTTTGTTGCTGTGATTTGGCCAGAAGCTGGATTGGGATGGGTCTAGCTATTTGTTATGTTCGAAGTAGTCCGTGAGCTGGCAGTTGATGGCCTTTTTCAAAATAATGGTGAGGAATGGGAGGAGTGAGATGGAGCACTAGTTTTTGAGCTTGGTGGGGTCAGCTGTTGGTTTCTTTAGGAGGGGCTTCCCCTCAGCATCGGTGACTGTAGACATGAATGTGTTAAGGAATTCTGTGAGTGATGCTCCAAATAATTCTCTTCCAGAGGTTATAGAAGTGGTGCGGGTAGGGTCCCGAGGGGGATCCGGAGTGGATGGAGTTCATGATGGCAATGGTGGATATTTGCTTCCAGTAGGTGATCTGGTGGGGAGATGGGGTGGGTTAGGATGCAGGGGAGGTCGAGGTCAGTAAGCTGGAGATTGAAGTTGTTGTAGATGTCGGACATCCTGTGGTGGAAGAAGTCTGATAGCTTGTCCCAGAGGGTTTAGGAGGGGTGGATAGTGTTCTCAGTGGCAGAAGGGCAGGAGAATTCTCTGACAACTCTAAAAAGTTCTCTGGCGTGGCTGGTGCTAGCCTCGATACAGGTGGTGAGTGCTTCTTTTTTGGTCTCCCTGACTTGGTGGTGGTATCTGTTGAGGGCGGACCTGAAGGGGTTGAGGTTGGTGGGAGTCTTTTTGGTGCACTGTGTCTTTCAAGTTTCCTGCAGTGGCATTTTAGGGTCCAAAGTTCTGGTGTAAACCATGTGATTTGCTTGCTGTGTTTGGTGCTGGTGCTGCTCTTTAGGAGGAGCGACTGTGTTGGCTGCAGATGAGACTCTGTTGGAGAGGCATTGGACATGGAGTTCAAGGTGGTCTGCGGAGATGGATCTAGCTCTCTTGAGGGCGGTGATATAGGGAGTTTCTGTGACTTTGCTCCAGTTGTGGCGTGGGATGGAGAAGGGTCTTGTTGAGGCATCGTGCCATCGATCAATGGTGTTAGCATAGTACAACAAGGAGAAATACTTTTATTTGTCCTCATTTTTGCTTTTTCTATGTGTGCTGTATTCTGCTGCACACATAGAAAGAGCAACCCCTGGGGTTGCATTAATTTTTGGTGCTGCCTCTGATTTATGATTTCTCGTAAATCTGGGGCACTGAGAAAAGCAATGGGTATTGTGTTGAAAAGTTGTAGGAAAGTACCATCTTGCCTGGCATGTTACCCCATTTTTTTCCTGTGTGTATGTTGTTTTTGCCTGTGTCACTGGGGTCCTGCTAGCCAGGATCCCAGTGCTCATAAAGTGTGCCCTGTATATGTTCCATGTGTGGTGCCTAACTGTATCACTGAGGCTCTGCTAACCAGAACCACAGTGTTTATGCTCTCTCTGCTTTTAAAATTGTCACTGCAGGCTAGTGACTTATTTTACCAATTCTGATTGGCACACTGGAACACCCTTATAATTCCCTAGTATATGGTACCCAGGTACCCAGGGTATTGGGGTTCCAGGAGATCCCTATGGGCTGCAGCATTTCTTTTGCCACGCATAGGGAGCTCAGACAAGTCTTTCACAGGACTGCCACTGCAGCCTGAGTGAAATAACGTCCACGTTATTTCACAGCCATTTTACACTGCACTTAAGTAACTTATAAGTCACCTATATGTCTTACCTTCACTTAGTGAAGGTTAGGTGCAAAGTTACTTAGTGTGAGGGCACCCTGGCACTAGCCAAGGTGCCCCCACATTGTTCAGGGCAAATTCTCCAGACTTTGTGAGCGCGGGGACACCATTATACGTGTGAACTACATATAGGTCAATACCTATATGTAGCTTCACAATGGTAACTCCGAACATGGCCATGTAACATGTCTAGGATCATGGCATTGTCACCCCAATACCATTCTGGTATTGGGGGGTCAATTCCATGCATCCCCGGGGCTCCAGCATAGAGCCTGGGTACTGCCAAACTAGCTCTCTGGGGTTTTCTCTGCAGCTACCGCGGCTGCCAACACTCAGACAGGTTTCTGCCCCCCTGGGGCCTGGGCAGCCCAGTCTTAGGAAGGCAGAACAAAGGATTTCCTCTGAGAGAGGGTATTACACCCTTTCCCTTTGGAAATAGGTGTTAAGGGCCTGAGAGGAGAAGCCTCTCCTGGCCTCTGGAAATGCTTTGAAGGGCACAGATGGTGCCCTCCTTGCATAAGCCAGTCTACAACGGTTCAGGGATCCCCCCCAGCCCTGCACTGGTGCGAAACTGGACAAAGGAAAGGGAAGTGACCACTCCCCTGACCAGCATCTCCCCAGGGGAGGTGCCGAGAGCTCCTCCAGTGTATCCCAGACCTTTGCTATCTTGAATGCAGAGGTGTGAGGGCACAATGGAGACCTCTGAGTGGCCAGTGCCAGCAGGTGACGTCAGAGACCCCTCCTGATAGGTGCTTACCTCTCTCTGTAGCCATTCCTCCTCTGAGGGCTATTTAGGGTCTCTTCTGTGGGTTTCTCATCAGATAATGAATGCAAGATCTCACCAGAGTTCCTTTGCACTTCTCTCTCCAACTTCTGCCAAGCCTCGACCGCTGACTGCTCCAGGACGCCTGCAAAACCGCAACCAAGTAGCAAAAAGACTACCAACAACATTGTAGCACCTCATCCTGCTGGCTTTCTCGACTGTTTCCTGGAGGTGCATGCTCTGAGGGCTGTCTCCCTTCACCCTGCACTGGAAGCCAAGAAGAAATCTCCTGTGGATCGACAGAGTCTTCCCCCTGCCAACGCAGGCCCAAACTTCTGCATCACCGGTCCTCTGGGTCCCCTCTCATCTTGATGAGTGTGGTCCCTGGAACACAGGAGCTAGATCCAAGTGTCCCCGACAGTCCAGTGGCCCTTCTGTCCAAATTTGGTGGAGGTAAGTCCTTTCCTCCCCACGCCAGACAGTAATCCTGTGTACTGCACGAACTGCATCTTCTAGGGCTTCTGTGCACTTTTGCAAGACTTCCTTTGTGCACAGCATAGCTCAGGTACCCAGCACTCTGTCCTGTATTTCCCAACTTGCTGAGTTGGACTCCGACTTCGTGGGACCATCTTTTGTTGTGCTGAGACAACCGCCATGCTCAGATATTCTGAACACCTGTTCAGGTACTTCTGCGGGTGCTGCCTGGGCTCTCTCGGTTGCTGCTCGCCCCCTTTGTCTCCTCCTCCAAGGGGCGACCTCCTGGTCCTTCCTGGCCCTGGCAGCACCGAAAATCCTCAACCGTGACTCTTGCAGCTAGCAAGGCTTGTTTGCAGTCTTTCTGCATGGAAACAACTCTGCATCCTCCAGCACGCCGTGGGACATCTTCTGACCATAGGAGAAGTTCCTGGCACCTTCCGTTGCTGCAGAATCTTTGGCTTCTTTCACCCGGAGGCAGCCCTTTTGCACATTCATCCGGGTTTTAGTGGGCTACTGCCCCCCTTGACACTTGTGTGACTCTTGGACTTGGTCTCCTTCCTTTGCAGGTCCTCAGGTCCAGGAATCCATCTTCAGTGCTTTGCAGTCAGTTGTTGTCTTTGCAGAATCCCCAATCTTGACTTTACTGTCTTTCTGGGGTAGTAGGGTAACTTTTCTCCTACTTTTCAGGGTCTTGGGGTGGGGTTTCATGGACACCCTTAGTGTTTTCTTACACTCCCAGCAACCCTCTACACACTACACTAGGCCTGGGTTCCATTCGTGGTTCGCATTCCACTTTTTGAGTATATGGTTTGTGTTGCCCCTATGCCTATTGTCTCCTATTGCATTCTATTGTGGTCTACAGTGTTTGCACTACTTTTCTAACTGTTTACTTACCTGATTTTGGTTTGTGTGTCTATTTTATGTATACTACTTGCCTCCTAAGGGAGTATATCCTCTGAGATACTTTTGGCATATTGTCACTAAAATAAAGTACCTTTATTTTTAGTAACTCTGAATATTGTGTTTTCTTATGAGATAGTGCTAAGTGATATAAGAGGTATAGTAGGAGCTTTGCATGTGTCCTAGTTCAGCCTAAGCTGCTCTGCTATAGCTACCTCTATCAGCCTAAGCTGCTAGAACACTACTAATCTACTAATAAGGGATAACTGGACCTGGCACAAGGTGTAAGTACCACTAGGTACCCACTATAAGCCAGGCCAGCCTCCTAAGAACGTCCACAGCAACACTGCATTGCACACAACTCTGTCACAGAAAACTGCATCAGGGGCCATATTTATAACACATTTCATTGTAGAAGCATGCTTAGTAAATGCATATGTGGAACGGCATGTGTGGTTGTGTCATACAATGCACCCTTAACCTAAAAAGTACCCCAACTTCACTCCCACCCTGAGGCCCAAAACTATCCCCATCCCTAAAAATGAAACCCCACCCACAGAAGCTCTAAAACCTTCCTCCACCCTGTTAGAAATGGGGTCTTCGGTTGGCAGTCAGGCTATCACATGTCTAAGCAATGACCCTCACTCTAGTCGGGCAAAGGAGAAACACACCTGATTAACCCCTCCTCACCCCCTCGGTAGCTTAGCATGAGTAGAAAGGCTTAACCCAGAAGCAATGTGTAAAGTATTTGTACCAACAAACACACAATGATACAGTGAAAATACTACAAAATGGACACCACACCAGTTTAGTAAAAATAGGCAAAATGTATCTAAACCAAACAATACCAAAACAACAAAAATCCAACCTACACAAGTCAAAATATGAATTTCCAAAATAATGAGTCTTACTCCATAGAAAACAATGGAAACATTGATTTTACACAAAGTACCTGGTTTGCATCAAAAATAAAGCTGCACAGGTGAACAAGTAAGGCTGTGCGTTGTTTCTTCTCCGGTCGGGTAGGTGATAGGTAATTTTTCTCCCTTGCAAGAGAGAGATGCATTGATTTTTGGACAGTGCACCTCGGATCCGCGCAGGTTCACGATGACTTTGATGCCCTGGGACAATGTGTGTGAAATCCGGTTGCACGTTGTTAGAAAACTGCGCTGCCTGGGGCTTGCGTCGTTATCAGCAGCTGCTGATGTGTCATTTCTCCAGCTGCTATGTGTTGATCTCCCAACCACAATGCAGGTGGAGCATTGATTTAAGCCACGAAGCAGGTGGCGTGTCCTTTATCAGCCACATTTCAGGTGGTACATCGCAAATGTCCCTGCAAGGTATTCTGTGAAGCTCTTGCTCTGCCAACTTCATCTTTCAAGGGCCCAGGGATTGGATATGGCACCACTTGGCAGGTCAGGAGTCACAGCAGAGAGTCCAGGTGCTGGAGGAGAAAGTCTTTGATGTCCATGAGACTTTAAAACAGGAGGCAAGCTCAGTTTAAGCCCTTGGTGATTCTTCTTCAAGCAGGAATTCACAACAAAGTTCAGTCTTTGTCCCCTTTCACAAGCAGAAGCAGCAACTGCAGGATAGCCCAACAAAGCACAATCACAGGCAGGGAAAGCAGTTCTCCTCAGCTCTTCTTGGAGACTGCATTGTGTGAGAGCAGGCACAGCCCATTCAGGTGTAAGTGACCACACCACCCTCCACTCCAGGTCAGATGTCTCAACAGGAAATGGAGGCTACCCCCCCCCCTTTGTGTCACTGTCTAGAGGAGATTCACAAATAGCCCAACTGTCAGTCTGACCCAGACAGAGAATCCACAAACAGGCAGAGTCACAGAATGGTTTAAGCAAGAAAATGCCCACTTTCTAAAAGTGTCATTTTCAAACAGACAATTTAAAAACTAACTTTGCCAAAAGATGTATTTTTAACTTGTGAGTTTAGAGACCCCACACTCCCTCTTTCTATCTTCTCTCAAAGGGAAACTCCACTTTAAGGATATTTAAAGGCAGCTCTATAAGAAAGATAGGCCTTGAAACAGTGAAAACCAAATGTGTCAGCATTGCAGTGTTAGGACATGTAAAACACATCAGTACATGTCCCACCTTTAACATACACGACACCCTGCCCATGGGGCTACGTAGGGCCTAACTTAGGGGTGCCTTACATGTATAAAAAGGGAAGGTTTGGACCTGGCAAATAGGTACACTTGTCAGGTCAAATTGGCAGTTTAAAACTGCACACACAGACACTGCAGTGGCAGGTCAGAACCATGTTTACAGAGCTACTCGTGGTGGCACAACTAGTGCTGCAGGCCCACTAGTAACATTTGATTTACAGGCCCTCTACACCTCCTGCGCACTCTACTAGGGGCTTACTAGTAAATCAATATGCCAATCACGGAAACGCCAATTACACATGCACTTTAGCACTGGTCAGCAGTGGTAAAGTGCCTAGAGTACCAAAACCCGCAAAAACAGCACACAGTCAAAAAATGGGAAGCAGAGGCAAAAAAGACAGGGGACACTACGCCAAGGATGCCAGGTCTGACACATCCCTAATAACTAAACTACCCCGACCACCGCTCCCACCCCAAGCCGTAAAAAATCTACCCCAATCCCCCAACCGTTCCCCTAAAAACTAAACTTCCCAACACCCCCACCTGCCCTTCGCCCTAAAACCTTCCCCCACCTTTAATAAGTAAACTACCTTGACCCCACCCACCATAATCCCACGAAAATAAATTACCCCGACCCCCTCCCACCCCTAACAAATACACTACCACAACCCCCAAGCACATTAAGCCCTAAATCCATCCCTTCGCTAAAATCTACCCCCACAAACCCTGCCTCAGCCCCACTTACTTCACGGTGTCCTCTCCCCATCCTTCCTCCTCTCTTCCCACCCTTCCTTAAACCCTCCCTGCCCCTAAAAAATAAACTACCCATCCCTGAAAAATAATCTATGCTGTCCCCCACCCTAAGCCCTGAAAAAAACTACCTCAAACCCCCACTCCCAACCCTAAAAAAATAACCTACCAAGACCCCCCACCCACTCTAAACCCTAAAATAAACCTCCCCACCCCACCCCTGAAAAGAAATACTCTGACCCCCATCCACTCTAAGCCCTTAATCCATCCCCACCCCTAAAAACTACCACCCCAACCATGTCCCAGCCCCACCTACCTCACTGTTACCTCTCCCAGTCCATTAGACTGCTCTCTGCCTTTTTCTCTGCCTTAACCATGCATATGCGTAGTTTGGCACATGCGTGGTTAAGGCAGAGGAAAAGGCAATTGTTGTTCAGGCAAGGGTTGTTCTGCTTGCTTGCAAAATGTCCGCAGTGTTGACGGTGCATTGTTTAGGATGTTTCCACCTTTTAACCTTTTGTACTTCACTCAAATGTCCTGTTAATGTGTTAGAGCTTCCTTATTGTGAAGCTGGCTGTAGTCCCTGACAGTCTATGTCTGTCAGAGGTTGAGGTTGCTGATTATTGTATTTTTTTATTTGGACTGTGGGAAGTCCCCAGCTAAGATTCACCTATTGACACAGGTTCGCACTTTTACTGAGACTGGGCAAAGTCTACCACACCTGCAATCTTAAATGTGACCCCACAAAAAGAAAAATGAATATGGTCTGAAAAAAGTCACACATTGAAGGAGATACAAATAAAATATAGTTAAAAGGCTTTGTAACAATTGTAACTTATCAAAAACAGGGGCAGCCCCATACCTACCTGGAACTAGGGTGTATGAACAATAATAAAAACAATGGTCCCATATTGACCATGGAATTTAGGATAACCGGTGAAGGTTGCTAAATATCACAAATGATACCAGTAGCACACATATACCGAAATCTTGTCAATATACAAAACTAGTATTTCTTTCATACAGTGATTACAGCTACCTGCTCAAGGAACCACTCTATGATCGGCCTTAAGACAGTGTATGGTGTGTAAGATATAAGGTGACAATGGAACAATATACAAGATACAGAAAGGCCTATTTACAAGCATGGCGCACAGTGGAGCAAGTGACCTTACTGCGCGGCACTGCATCAATGGCAAAGGGCAGGAATGTTATTTTAAGGCAAAATGGTGCATTCCAGCCTTTTCCCCTGCTCTTGCCCCCCTTTGCCAACCTAGCACCAACACATGCACACTTGACCCATTGTGCAAGGGTGCCTGCATTGCATACAGGATTTTCTTTGTGAAGGAATAGGCATATTCCTCTTTGTATGTGTGCTGCAGAACGCAAAACACATGGAAAAAGGAAATAACAAGGAGATATTTCAACTCATTATGCCTCACCTGAAAAGGCATATCTTTTTGGTGCATTCTCATGTTTATCAGTTCTAATAAATCTTGGAATGTGTCTAAAACACTTGATGTTGCAGGGAAACACCAACATAATATCTATGGAATGCCTTCCCCAGGCATAGTAAGGCAACACAGGTATTTGCACAGTGTTGCCTCACTCCAAATTTATGAATCGACTTATGACCATGCAAAGTGACCTTGAGAAGCTTCATAAATCACATGTAATGTTTGCATCTCTCTTGCTCTACATGTGTAATGCAAGAGTGTAACAAACTGGCTAATACATAGTCCACAGAGTATATTGGTTTGTACATAAAATGAAACTTTAACAGTCATACATAAGTACCACTCATAAGTATTGTTCACATAATCTAAATTGTTGAAGATATTTCAATTCCAGTGTGGTTTGTTGGTCACCATCAGGACATAGAAGAATTAAGAAACAGCAAGAAGGGAAGGCTGAAAAAGGGGTTGACCGGGAATTACAATTCAGCATAATTTAAATCACAACTAGTAATGAGAGTTACTCATGCAAAATGGTCCTGGGCAAGGAATCTAAATATAACTAAACAAGTCAACAATAAGCAAACATCTTGTATGTTAACATTTCTTCACAGATGATAACTGAATACCTCAACTCAGATACTATTTTCTTGGGCCTTTAAGTGAAGAATGCTCCAGTCATTTTCACTAACAATCCTAAATTTCATAAAGGATTTAATCACAATGCGACCACTTGCTCTAGGCACTGGTTAGCCTAAAGATCAATATGGTGCTTGGACACAGCAAAAAATAATTGGATATCATTAATGACTTTGAGCGAAGGGTTTAAAAAAAGTGACACTATATCTGATGCTATAGCTGCTCTTGAGAAAAAAACATCACGGAATTCATTGAGCAAAATAAGAAAATAAATACAAATTCAGAAGGTTATTAAAAATGTCACTAAAGAGAAAACCTACCCTAACCTCTTGAACAAATACTACAACCAATCTGAGCACCAACAGGCCACTGTAACCTAGGACTGCGGAGTAGGTGTAAGAAACAAAGATTTGTGACCATCTCACATCAGCTGGTTCAAACGATTATTCTGACATAGGTGATGGCACAAGTTCTAACATTATAAATTAAAACCCTCATTTTTTAGGCAATCAAAACTAGAATAGGGAAAGAATTTGAGGTTGGGGGTTGGCTCCAGTATTACAAACAAGGCAAGAGATAGACAAGAGAGAAATTTTACTACTTGGGCCCAACTCAAAAGATACCCTACCCCATGGGTCTATGGACTCCTATTCAATTGGGTGTTGCTCAAATTCAGATTTACCTAAGATAAATGAAAGACAAGAGGCGTCTGGCAAAGCAGGAACTGTCTGTTTAGTTAAATGCAAAGGCCAGGAGAGAGAAGTACAGAGTCATTTCTGATGACTGTATCTCAAAGTTACAGAGTTTTGTGCCTCTTTTTATACATTTTCTTGACGTGCAATAAAATGATTGAATATATTATTTGAAAAAGGAATCCTTGTCTAGTCACAAGGTCATAAATCTGACCATAAGATAAAGTGTGCAGGTGGGTCTGAATCTTGCGTGGACATAGTGTGGGCCAGTACTTAACATGTCAAGATGTCTGGCATAGGGAGAGTGTGATCACTGCTTGTAGTTTTTGTGTTGTGTTCTGATTGGTTGTGTGTTATTAACCTCATGTAGCATCTAACTTTATTGTGTTTTGGGAATGCGTACCCATCCAGTCAAATGTGTTTTATTGGGGGCAAATTTTCTAGAACCTTTGGGGTGTTGCGGCCTACCTAGGGAATCTACTAGGGTCTTTCTTGTTTTGCAAGTTTGTCTAGGGGTTATGTATCACCCACCTGTGATCTGACAATCAGTTGCTTCAGGACAGGGTCGCAGGACCTGCTTGATCTTATGGCTCAGGGTTGACAGAGAGGTCATGTCAGGTAGAATCAACAATAACAAAGTTAGTTGGTTGTTATGCTGGCACATATCATGGCGTACATTGATATTGTTTTTATGCATATCAACATTCCCTTTTCTAGTTAAATTTTCAAGTACTCTGTTCACCCCATTTTTCATTACATTCACATTATTTGAGGTTCAGTGTTTTCCCATTGTGTCTACTACCATTTTCTTAACTACTTGAACTCTACCTAATATGAGGACTAGGTTTTTACAACAGGAAACCGCCATATGTAGGAAACAACACAAAAACAGCACAGAAATCAAAATTGACAGCAATGCCATGCACAGTCTGACTACCCACTGGGAGAGCCAGGAAAATCAATCAAACAACCAGTCTTGCTCAGGGGCATCTCTCTCCTTCTTGTAGTTTGTGTGTTGTGTTCTGATTGGCTGTGTGTTATTAACCTCATGTACCATCTAACTTTATGGTGTTTTGGGAATGCATACCCCTCCAGCCAAATGTATTTTATTGGGGGCAAATTTTCTAGGACCTATGTGGTGTTGCGGCCTACCTAGGGAATCTACTAGGGTCTTTCCTGTTTTGCAAGTTTGTCTAGGGGTTATGTATCACCCACCTGTGATCTGTCAATCAGTTGCTTCAGGCCAGGGTCCCAGGGCCTTCTTGATCTTATGGCTCAGGGTTGACAGCGAGGTCATGTCAGGTAGAATCAACAATAACAAAGTTAGTTGGTTGTTATGCTGGCACATATCATGGCGTACATTGATATTGTTTTTATGCATATCAACATTCCCTTTTCTAGTTGAATTTTCAAGTACTCTGTTCACCCCATTTTTCATTACATTCACATTATTTGAGGTTCAGTGTGTTTCCATTGTGTCTACTACCATTTTCTTAACTACTTGAACTCTACCTAATATGAGGACTAGGTTTTCACAACAGGAAACCGCCATCTGTAGGAAACAACACAAAAACAGCACAGAAATCAAAATTGACAGCAATTCCATGCACAGTCTGACTACCCACTGGGAGAGCCAGGAAAATCAATCAAACAACTAGTCTTGCTCAGGGCACCTCTTTCCTTCTTCATGTTGGCTTGCAAATGATGCAGTGCTTGAATGGCAAATGTCAGTGGCCCATTGTCTAGGTTGTTACAAGGTATAAATGTGTAACAGGTTGAACCAATCTTGGTGTATACCCCACCATCCATCCATCATGGTCATCAAGTCCAACACATACCGAAGTTGCATCACTGTGAGGCAGATGGCTTCTAGTTCTTCCTTGATAGCTTTTAGGGAGAGCGCAATACTGTTGATAATTTTCAACATTTCCCACCTGGTTAACTGCAACCAGCAGGCATCAGCTTTTGTGTGTAGTGTGAAGAGGGGTATGGACCCTCCCGGGTTTACTTGAGTGTCAGTGAATAATCTGATTTTTTCTGGAATATCCTTGTACTGAGCCCTTCCAAAATAATCAACAGTTCTTTTCTTTCGAGGCTGATGTGACAGAGTTGTGTTCTTCTATAGCAGATCATGGAACAACTCGGACAGGTCTTCTCCATGGATGACCAAGGTTGGGATGTGCACAGTCACGAGGGAGCAGAGGCTCCGCCATCCAGGAATGAACTGAGCGTAAGCAAATTCTCCACACTGCCAGTAGTAATCCATCAGCATGGAGGTGCCCCAGAGCAAGTCTGGAATGTGCAATATTGCTCCACAATTTTCATTTGTGCAGAGAGTGATCATCCCTATGCCTCGGAAACATAATGAATACAGTGTAAGTTTCTGTACAGTTAGGGGATGCCCCTTCCCTTCCAACCCCCTGTGCCTATCTATTTTAGTATCCCAGATTTCTTGGCATGGGATATTTTTGCTGACATTTAACCCTCCCCTATGAGACTCATTTCCCCTTGAATCATTGAGGTAGATGGCCCTACACAGAAACGTCGGTCTGGGGTCCAATTGTTATTTAAGATGGCTGCCCCATTCACGCTACTGGCCACCCTTGGACCAAAAATGGAGGCAGGAGTGGACATGTTTGTGCATTGGAGCGGTAGTTTTGGTACTTCCAGGAGCCTATTTTCTGGAAAGTCTTGGGGCCAAACAGTGTTCTCCCATACAGTGCTCCACCTGCACATCCTATCTAGCTTGGTTTGAATGTCGCTAGGTTTGGTGTAAAGATAGAGTTTGGTGGGATTGGTCTCATATCGAGTGATGATTACCATTACTCCATAGTGTTCTTCTCTACTCAGTTGTTTCTTGGCCCTGATTCTACAAAGGTACAGGAGGATGACACATTTTGATTTCCCTGGGATTACCACCTGGGATAGATAAAGCCTATCTGCACCTACAGTGTGCTGTATCAGCGAACAGATGTAGCCCGGTCTGGCCGTTGTCTGATTGCCCACAGCAGTCATATGCTGATACCATATGTTGTGTAAGAGTGTGCTGTGTAGTGCATTTGGAATACTAACATTAGGTTCAGTGTAATTGTAAGTGATGTGGGAAAGGCCCCTGTGTAAGCATTGTAACAATGTTGAGGTAGGCCCTGTGAGACTACGCAGATTTCTGGCTATGGATGGGCCCAGCCATGCCCACAACAAACAAACGGTGTAAAAGGGTATAATAACACATAGGGGGTCATTCTGAACTCGGCGGTAAAAGGCTCTTACCGCCGGTCAGAAGACCGCCATTCTACCGCCGCGACCGCGGTAAACCGCCACGGTCATTCTGACCCACAACTGCCAAGCCGCCAAAAACCCGACATCCACGGAAGGCCGCCTCATCAGCGGGCAGCGATAAACTGGAGCTGACCAAACCTCCACCGCCACGCCAACACAAACACGCCCATGCCATTACGACCCACGAATCCACGCGGCGGTCATTCAACTGCGGTATTCCATTGGCGGTACACACTAGTTGGAAATCAGAGAGAAGGCGATAGAGAGAGAGAGAGAGAGAGCACAGCAATCGAAAACCCCAACACACACAGGAACCCAACATCATCAACCACACCACATCTACGCACACATCACCACACACCACCACTCACATCACCACAAACACCACCCCACACCTCATCCACACCACCCCATGGCACCCCAAAGACACCCCAGGTTTTCGGACCAAGAACTCAGGGTCATGGTGGAGGAAATTATAAGGGTAGAGCCCCAGCTCTTCGGCACACAGGTGCAACACACCACAATAGCCAGGAAGGCGGAGCTATGGCAGAGGATCGTCGACAGGGTCAACGCTGTGGGACAGCATCCCAGAAACTGGGAAGACATCAGAAAGCGCTGGAACGACCTACGGGGGAAGGTACGGTCGATGGTCTCAAGACACAACATCGCTGTGCAGAAGACTGGCGGCGGACCACCACCCACTCCTCCCGAATTCACAGCATGGGAGCAAGAGGTGTTAAACATCCTGCATCCTGCGGGCCTCGCTGGAGTAGGCGGAGGAATGGACTCTGGTAAGTCTAGTCTCAACTACTCCCCCCCCAACCACCAGCATGCCAACCCACACCCCCACACTCACCCCCAACCCCCCAGCACACATCCTCCCTGCCAATGTCTCACCAGCACAACCCACCCAACCCAAAACCAAACCCTGAATGCCAACACAAACCATGGACACCCATCACCTATGCATGACCACTGCACATACCCATCCCCCCCACAAACCACCCTCACAACTCCTGCCACAAGGGAATGCCAGCACTGGGGGACAAGGGCACCCACAAATCGCACGCCATGGAACACACAGAAGCAATAACCATACTCTTTCACCCCTGCAGGGCCCGAACGCCAACACACTGGCCAGGAGGGTCCAGATATGTCCATCCCACCCCCAGAACAGGCCCCCAGTGTGGACAGCAGCTCTGTCGACCTAGAACCTGATGACCAGCCCGGACCATCGGGGACCTCTGGACAGTCGGTTCCCCACACACAGACACAGGCCACAGCAGACCTAACCCCCTCTGGGAATATCAGCACAGCTCCCACCCAGCGGGCCCATGCCTCTGTCTCCAGGACAGGTCAATCAGCGGTGTGTCCGCCACTACAGGGCACCCAGGCTGACCCAACACCCCAACAACAACAGGGACCTGGGGGCAGTGGTAGTGGGCACACCGTCCAGGGGACAGAGGCCCGGGGGAAACAGGGCAACTGGGAGGGCTGCAGTGCGACAGGGGGGGGAGGACAGGCCCAGGGAACCGACTCTCCAAGAGGCCCTCACCACCATCATGGGAGCATACCAGCGCTCCCAGGAGACGATGGCGACGGTACTGGCCAGGTTCCAGGAGATCCAGGAGATCCAGGCACAGCAGGAGGAACGGTACATGGGGTACAGAGAGGAGCTCAGGAACATCGTCCTGGCCCTGAACCTAATAGTCACCACATTGCGGGACCATTTGGCACCCCAAAGGGCCCCTGTCACCAGCCCGGACCAGGAGCAGCCTACCACCTCCGCCGGCGCAAGTGGACAGGAGGCCCCCACACAACGACGGGCCACCAGAACCCCACCTCCTGCTGAAGATCAACCACCCCGCAAGAGGAACCTGAGATCTCAAAGGAAGACAGAGTAGGATGCCAAGACCCCCGCCAGCCTAAGATCCCCCCGGATGTCATTCCACTGTCCCACATCGTCACCCTGTCCAACCTTGAACTGCCCCTGCTCCATCCTTCCACAGGCATATGGACAATGCACCTGTGCGACCGAGAACTGGACTCTGCCATGGACATCACTCCGCCCCCACCCATCACCGTTTTACTATCATGGACCTATATGTAGCACTTTAAATAAATCACTAATTGCACTTAAAACACTCAGGAGTCTGCTTGTATTCTTAACAAATGTATTACACTTAACGGTTCAAAATTGTTCAGTTACATTGTGATGACAACATACCAATGTCAATGTGCTTTACTCCATGGGCGAACAAACCAGAAGTCACGCAGTGGGTCATACAGCTCTGAAAAGGCAAGGGAAAGTCACAATTCAGTTGAAAGGAACTGGGGGGAAACACAGAAAGTAGAGATGCAGGAGGCCAGAAGTAAATGTAAAATGGCGTGGGGGATTCTTACCTGGGTGCTACTGAAAATACTGTTGTATGACTGTGTCCCTGTTGTCCGTGTCGTCCCCGTCGTCTTCCTCCTCTTCACTCTCCACAGGCTCCACAGCTGCTACAACACCACCATCTGGACCATCCTCCTGCAGAAAAGGCACCTGGCGTCGCAATGCAAGATTGTGAAGCATACAGCAGGCCACGATGATCTGGCACACCTTCTTGGGTGAGTACATTAGGGATCCCCCTGTCATATGCAGGCACCTAAACCTGGCCTTCAGGAGGCCGAAGGTCCTTTCTATGATCCTCCTAGATCGCCCATGGGCCTCATTGTACCGTTCCTCTGCCCTGGTCCGGGGATTCCTCACTGGGGTCAGTAGCCACGGCAGGTTGGGGTAACCAGAGTCACCTATTAGCCACACACGGTGTCTCTGTAGCTGTTCCATCACATAAGGGATGCTGCTATTTCGCATAACATACGCGTCATGCACTGACCCAGGGAACTTGGCATTTACATGGGAGATGTACTGGTCAGCCAAACAGACCACCTGGACATTCATCGAATGGTAACTTTTCCTGTTTCTGTACACCTGCTCATCGTCTTTTGGGGGTACTAAGGCCACATGGGTCCCATCAATGGCACCAATGATGTTGGGGATATGTCCAAGGGCATAGAAGTCACCCTTCACAGTGGCCAAATCACCCTCCTCAGGGAAAATAATGTAGCTCCGCATGTATTTCGTCAGGGCAGACAACACTCTGGACAAAATCTTAGAAAACATAGGCTGAGACATCCCTGATGACATGGCCACTGTTGTCTGAAAAGACCCACTTGCCAAAAAATGGAGGACTGACAGAACCTGCACCAGAGGGGGAATTCCTGTGGGATGGCGGATGGGGGACATCAGTGCTGGCTCCAGCTGGGCACACAGTTCATGTATAGTGGCTCGGTCAAGTCGGTATCGAAGTATTATATGACGTTCCTCCATTGTCGAAAGGTCCACCAGCGGTCGGTACACGGGAGGATTCATCCTTCTCCTCGCAAGTCCCAGCGGACGGTGCCTAGGAAGGACAACATGGAGCACAGAGTCAAGCAACCCACAGGTACGTAACTACAGCTTGCACAGTACACGATTCTCAATGCATTGAATGGCTTGTATGAGTGGCAATGCAAGGCCTAGGCCTGTGTGACGCAGTAGAAATCAGGCCATGTGGGGCCTTGAAATGGCGGCTGCCTGACCTGAGAAGTGTGACAGTGGGATGTGAGGTCAATGCGCTGGCGTGACACACCGTGGCGGTAGGCGGTCGAAGACCGCGGCGCAAAGCCGCATTGGTTAACATCGAACCCTATGGGTTTCACGAGCCAATGACTAGCGTGACCGCCATTTTCTATCTGGTTAATCACTCGAGACCTGATCATCCACAGGAGAGGACCTATACTGCAAGTGCTGCTGTGACCTCGGTATGGGAGATACAATGGCTGCTGCGACTGGGGAAAGGGCCCCTGCCTTCACTACAGAAGAGTTGGAGAAACTTGTGGATGGGGTCCTGCCCCAGTATGCGCGACTCTACGGTCCTCCAGACCAACAGGTAAGTACACTGTGTGCACGTTGAATGGGCTATGCCTGGGTTGTGTATGGTGGATGTAAGATGGTGGGGTGGGGAGACAATGACGAGTGCAAGGCACGACAGATGAGAGCATGTGCCACATGGCAAGGTTGGGGAGGGGGGGCCAATCTATCATGCGGAAAATTGATGATATTTCAATTTCCACCCTGTACATGTCAAATAGGTCAGCGCCCATCAGAAAGTCGACATTTGGCGTGCCATCGCCAAGGAAGTCCGGAACCTGGGGGTCCACAACAGACGGGGCACCCACTGCCGCAAGAGGTGGGAGGACATCCGCCGCGGGACCAGGAAGACCGCCGAGTCACTGCTGGGGATGGCCTCCCAACCTAGGAGGGGTGCCAGTCGTACCTGACCCCCCAGATGTCCCGGATCCTGGCGGTGGCCTACCCCGATTTGGATGGGCGCGTGAGGACATCACAGCAGACACAAGGGGGTGATTACCAGCACATTCAGCTATCTTTACGCGCAGTGGAGGTGCCTGGGTGGGGGAAGAGGGCTGTGGGTGACATTAGGCCAGGGCGCTTTCTGTAGTGTAGTCCTCTCCTTTAGCCATGTCCCTGTGCCCCCGCCCCCCACCTCTGTAGGGTGACAAGTACAGCTATCCATGGTCCTGCATCACCCATGTGCGAGTTTGTTGTCCCTAGACCTGTTGGCCTAGTCACAAGTACTGAGTAGTGTACGCCGATTGCGCAGCTTAGTGCATGAGGCTCCTGTGTCTGTCCTCTCCGCCAACGGTGTTGACAATGCATGCACTCAACCTGTTTTTATGTCTCCCCCCACCCTTTTTCTTTATCTTCTTGTGCATGTGTGCATTAGCATCATCAGGCGGAGGAGAATTGGCACCGGAGCACGAGGGAGCTGCAACTCACAAGGCCCCGGTGGGCCATGGCACAGACACCGAGGCCACCAGTGATACGGAGGGCGAGGGGAGCTTCACAACGGGGAGCCGTGGTGACACCAGCGACACCGACACGTCCTCGGATGGGAGCTCCCTAGCGGTGGCTGCAACATCCGTGCCCCCCGCCTCTACAGGTACAGCCGCCACCCCGCGCACCAGCTCCGCCCTCCCAGCAGCCCCTCAGCCTTCGCTCCGTGCCCGCTCGCCCAAGAAGGCGGGCGTCTCCTTCGCCCCAGGCACCTCAGGCCCTGCCCCTGTTACCCCTGCTGCCCTCAGTGAGGAGGTCATTGACCTCCTACAGACCATCATTGTTGGGCAGTCTACCCTTTTGAATGCCATCCAGGGGGTAGAGAGGGAGGTGCATCGTAGCAATGCATACCTGGAGGGCATTCATTCGGGTCAGGCTGCCCATCAACGATCGTTCAATGCTCTGGCCTCAGCACTGACGGCAGCCATTGTCCCTGTTTCCAGCCTCCCTCTTCTAACTGCCTCCAGCCTGTCTCTGTCTCCTGTTCCTCTGCCTATCCCACCCACACCATCAGACCAGCCTGCACACACCTCAACACCCAAGGGCAGCTCATCCAGACATAAGCACCACAGATCACACAGACATTCACCCAAGCAACACCCAGATGCAGACATGCCAACAGCCACTACCACCTCTGTGTCCCCCACCTTCTCGTCTCCCTCCTCCCTCCCTGTGACGTCTCTACTCACACCTGCATGCACACCACCAACAGCCAGTACTTCCATCACCAGCACACCCTCCAGTACAGTCCGCACACGTGCAGTCACCACCCCCACTGCCATTTACACGACCCCTGTGTCCTCTCCCACTGTGTCTGTCACCCCCTCTGCCAAGACACACAAACGCAGGCAGCCACCCACCCAACAGCCAACCACCTCACGACAGCCTCCAGCCCATGCACCTTCACCCAAGGACAGCACACCTGACTCTCCTACAACCACCTCCTCTTCCTCCACTCCCATAACCACTACACCTACCCTTTACCCTGGTCCTAAAAAAGTTTACCTCTCCACTCTTGACCTCTTTCCCTCACCTGACCTCCCCCCTCCATCTGCTAAGAGTCCCAAGAGCGCCTCAGCCACCACCAGCCCGGCTTCAAGGGTCACCGTAGTGCATGGCTTTTGGAGTCCCCCCTTTGCCAGCAGTGATACATCGGTCAGCAGCAAGGAGACAGCCAGCCCCCCCCCTGGAAAGAGGACCCGTAAAGTAAGGGGCCGCCGCGGGATGACTGACACGGCTGCCCCCAAGGACCAAAGTTCTGCCACTTCACCTGCCACAACATCCAGGGGAGGCAAGGGCCAGAGAGCCACATCGAAGGAGGGCAAGGTCAGCAGGGCGGAGAAGTCAGCCAGCAGGAGCGTGGACCAGGAGGGCCCCACAAGCCCCATCCCGGGTGTGAGGGAGGACACCCAAGGGCCAAGCACACCGTCACAGAAGGGTCCAGCAACTGCACGGTCGGAGGGCGACTGAGCAGGGAGTCGTGGCCAGGTCTGACTCTCTTGACTTACAGAACAAGCACCGCTGAACAGGGCCCGCCGTCCAGAAAGGCACCGCTGAACAGGGCCCAGCCGTGCAGAAAGGCACCGCTGAACAGGGCCCCGCCGTGCAGAAAGGCACCACTGAACAGGGCCCCGCCGTGCAGACAGGCACCGCTGAACAGGGCCCCGCCGTCCAGAAAGGCACCGCTGAACAGGGCCCCGCCGTGCAGAAAGGCACCGCTGAACAGGGCCCCGCCGTGCAGAAAGGCACCGCTGAACAGGGCCCCGCTGTGCAGAAAGGCACCGCTGAACAGGGCACCGCCGGGAGGAGCACCGCTGAACAGGGGCCCTTCATCTCAAGCACCGCTCCGCTGGGCCCAGCCGTCTCAAGCACCGCTCCGCTGGGCCCCGCCGTCTCAAGTACCGCTCCGCTGGGCCCTTCATCTCAAGCACCGCTCCGCTGGGCCCCGCCGTCTCAAGCACCGCTCTGCTGGGCCCTTCCTGTCAAGCACCACTCCGCTGGGCCCCGCCGTCTCAAGCACCGCTCCGCTGGGCCCTTCCTGTCAAGCACCGCTCCGCTGGGCCCTTCATCTCAAGCACCGCTCCGCTGGGCCCCACCGTCTCAATCACCGCTCCGCTGGGCCCTTCCTGTCAAGCACCGCTCCGCTGGGCCCCGCCGTCTCAAGCACCGCTCTGCTGGGCCCTTCCTGTCAAGCACCGCTCCGCTGGGCCCTTCATCTCAAGCACCGCTCCGCTGGGCCCCGCCGTCTCAAGCACCGCTCCGCTGGGCCCTTCCTGTCAAGCACCGCTCCTCTGGGCCCTTCATCTCAAGCACCGCTCCGCTGGGCCCCGCCGTCTCAAGCACCGCTCCGCTGGGCCCTTCCTGTCAAGCACCGCTCCGCTGGGCCCTTCATCTCAAGCACCGCTCCGCTGGGCCCTTCCTGTCAAGCACCGCTCCGCTGGGCCCTTCATCTCAAGCACCGCTCCGCTGGGCCCCGCCGTCTCAAGCACCGCTGGCCCAATGACAGTGCCGGTTCTGTGTCGTGCTAATGTTCACGCTGCACTCGGGCCACCCTGCCTCCTCCATTGCCTGTGGAGACTGTTATCCACTTGATGGACTGTGGCTTTGCACTCCCCAGGTTATGACAGTGGGCAAGCCACCCACTGTAGAGACTTGAGAGACTGTGGCTTTGCACTCCCCAGGATATGACAGTGGGCAAGCCACCCACTGTAGAGACTTGAGAGACTGAGGCTTTGTACTCCCCAGGATTGAACAGTGGGCATGGTGGCCCCTTCTTGGATCTGGCGTCGTGGACTCATGTGGCTGTGGTGCCCCCCCTTCCCTTCCCCCTGAGGTGCCTGTAGTTTTATCATCTGATGCCCCTGCAGTGTTCTCTCCAACGGACTCAGGTCTCCTGTGTGGGCTTTGCCCATGTGTTGATACACTTTGGCCCACGGACATTTGCAATTTCAGTGACTGTGCTGGACTTATTACCTCTATTTATCGGTTACGCAATGTTTACACTTGGATTTTTTTGTTTCATTTTCCTATTTTACCATGACTTCAATGAATCTATTTTTTACATAAATTTAGTTTCTCACTTTAATTATATCTTTTCGTTATTCCGGGGGGTTTGGGTGGGGTCACTTTGACTTGGTGCTCTGCATTGGTGTTTAGATAGTTGGGGGGTGAGTGTAATGCGTATGTGTGTGCCCGTAACCCTTCCTCCTCCCCCCCTCCCCTGTGTCGTAGGTGCGGTACTCACCGTTGTCGTCTGCGCCGGAGTTCGTACTCGTGGTAGATGAGCAGGTAGACGAGAGCAGGTAGGATGTTCAATTCGGGCTCCATGCTGTCCTCCGTCCTCGTGGAGTGTAGCGAGGTGAGCGTTTTCCCGTTCGTAGTCTGTTTCTGCCGTGTTTTTATCGGCGGGGCTCCTGCCCCAGAAAAGGGGCCGGGTTGGTGAGTTGTGATAGGGTGGGCGGTACATTGTCTGCCGCCTGCCTGTTGGCGGTGACCGCCACGCTGTTTGTGTGTCCCACCGTGGCGGTCGGAGTGTTAAAGTGGCGGGCTCTGTTGGCGGTTCCCGCCAGGGTCAGAATTCCATTTTTTGGACCGCCAGCCTGTTGGCGGGTTGGCCGCCGCTTTATCACCGACCGCCAGGGTCAGAATGACCCCCATAATGTTTGGAATTTTGCAGGTATTGCAATGGTTTTTGGGGAAAGGTCTGTGGTCCTCTGGCAATCGGGGATGTCTTTGCTCTGGTCAAGCGCTGCTTTACCTGGGGTGTTGTGCTTGGGTAAGAGAGTTTTTTAGTAGAATGTCTGTAAAGACAGTCCAAACAACAGTCCGTAGTCTCTGTCTTTGGGGGCTTGGGTCAGAGTTCTGGAAGTTATTGCTGAGGAGGTGGTGGGCCACTGAAATGGTGGTGCGCTTGTGGTTTTGTCACAGACCTGTTGCACGAGAGCTGTGGACTGTAGGTCAGGTAAGAAAAAAATACATTGTCTTTTGATCTCAGAAGATTCCTGCACCTTTCTTCTTTACTTATGTCCTCTTTATTTGTTACAGAGGTGGCTCTGGTTGGGGCAACTATTTTAGGGAGTGGTGAGTGATTTTAGTCATGAGTCACCTAAGCTTTTTTTGTGGGTCATCTATTTCTCTCCTCCCACCATGTCAGGGGAGACTGTTTCTATTGGGAGATCTTCTTAGGGTTATTCCTTAGCCATCTTCCCTAAAGTATGTGTGTGTGTTTCTGATGCAGGTACAACCTGTTGACGTACATGTGCATGGGACAATGTGAAAGGAAAGGGGTGTGTTGTAATTTGGGGGTTGCAGATGTTTGCAATGTACTCCAAAGACACGTGTACATCCCCTCTGGTTCCTTAATATGGCATGCAATGAGGTTCTCCTTAATGGAGTTAGGTGTTTCTGGAAACTTCATCTTGGGATACTTTTTGGGTTTCTTTTTGCAGGCTGCTGGCTTCTTCCCTAGATCTTTATGCAGTGGTATTTTATTGGAATGCTGGTGAGGATCATAGAGGTGATCCGTGACTCCTGTATGCTTTTGTAGCAACAACTGGGATCAGGCCGGTTGCTTCCCTGGACAATGTGCCAGAGGCCTCGCGTGATCTGACTGACAGGCCAGACGTGGCAGTGAGTGGATCCCTGTACTTCGTATGGGACTATGATGGTCACTACCCTTTCCGCCAACATCATTTTGGAACTGAAAGGGGGCCTCTATTAGCCAGGGGCCAAGTGTTGAAGAATCAGGTCCTTTTGACTTGGAGCCCATCCTAATTGAACTAGGATGTGGGGACATGGGTGTTGGGTTTTATGCTCTGAACAGGGGCTACTCTCTGATTGCCCTCCTCCTGGGGGGTGGCCAGCCAACCTGCCCTGGGGGACCAGCAGCAGAATGGGGGCTAGGCCCCTGCAAGCACCTGAATGGTGGATTCTAGTGTGAACTCTCGATCGACAAAACATACAGCAGCCCTGAATTGTTCCTGAGTGCAAGTAAAGGCATGATAGAGAGTTCATACATGCACACAAAAGCACTTAACAAGACTTAGAATTTCAACATGAAATATATTTGCAACAGTTTATCAGCACCAAAAAATATATCCATTGAAAACCACAATGGAAATGAAGAGAGAAGAGAGGAAACCACAATGGAAATGAAGAGAATGTAGAAGAAAGAATTACAGATATAAAAATTGCTTACTTTGTCCAAAAAACCATTAGCCCCCTCCCTGCGCATGCTGCCCAATGCCGTGGGGAGCCTCTGTGTGATACACAGGACTAAGTGAGCACGATAGTCTGTTAATATTGGCTTGGGGGACAAGGATAGCAACAATTTATGTGAAGAAGCAGGAACAACTTGACTACTACAGGCCATCCCTGGACAAGCACAAACCACACCCAATCTCCAAGTTCCCAATTTTCCCTAATGTCTAAATAACACCCTGTTTCACAGCCAGGGGCTTAGTGTACCATCTGTGTCACGCCCAGTGGTCCAAACGAATAACACCTCTCTCTTCTTCCGGACACCACCAGTGTTTAAGAGACCGGTAGTGCTGAAAAACCCCTGCAGACTAAAAAATAAGATTGAGGTCTTGGTTCTATCTCACACCCAGAGCCTATAGTACCATCTCTGTCATGCCCAGCAGTCCAAGTAGAACCCTGTATCACTCCCAGGGTCACGCTTACCTTCTTTGTATCAACCAGCGGTTTGAGTGGAACCTTACATCGCACCCAGGTCATGCATATCATTGTGTTTCACCCAGTGGTCTAAGCGGAGCCCTATATCACACCTAGGATCAGGTGTACCATATGTGTCTCACCCAGCGGAAAGCCCTAGCTTGCCATACGCCAAATGCTGAGACTAACAATAAGATGAAGGTGACTTCAGGATGAACCCTGCGGATTTAGCAGAGTTTTCAATCAGTTGTGGAGTCTGTTCACTTCTCTTTGCTGTGCAGATGTGAATCTGTACAAGTGAGGTCCCCTTCCTTCAGCTGCAGTCTAGGATTGGAGGACCAATCTCTCCTATCTGTCTCACTAAAATGTCACTCAAATGCATATTCACCTTAAATGTATATGAGGCAAGAGGTATCTAGCAAAGCAGGAACTGTCTGTTTGGTTACATGCAATGGCCGGGAAAGTGCAGCACAGAGTCGGGGTCTGATGATTGTCTCTCAAAGTTACAGAGTTTTGAGCACCTTGTTATATATTGTCTTGAGGTGCAATAAAATGATTGAATGCATTCTTTGAACTCAGAATCCAGGCCTAGCCTTAAGGCCATAAATTCAACCATCCGATAAAGTGTGCAGTTGGGTCTCGACCTTTCATGAGGATAGTGTGGGCCAGTAGGTAACATGGCGAGATGTCTGGCATGGGGAGCATGTGATCACTGCGTGTAGTGTGTATGTTGTGGTCCAATTGGCTGTGTTTTCCTCACCGCATGTGACATCTAACTTTATTTTGTTTTGGGAACGCATACCCCTCAGGCCAAATGTGTTTTATTGGGGACAATTTCCTAGGATTTTTGTAGTGTTGCTGCCTCTCTTGGGAATCAATTCGGGTCTTTCCTTTGCACATTTGTCTAGGAGCTACGTGTCACCCCACCTGCTTCAATCAGTTGCTTCAGTACTAGGTCGCAGACCCTGCTTGACCACATAGTTCTGGTTCAGGGTGGCAGGGAGGTCATGACTGGTGGAATCAACAATAGCGTGTTTGTTGTTATGGTGGCACATATCATGGCATACATTTACACTGTTTTTATGCATGTCAACATGGGCCTCGGACAATCCATATTTTTAATATCTCCAACCCAGGTCCTCTCCACCACAAACATCTTTTTCCTCAATCATGGTTTATCCTTCATTCCTGGAGAAAAGACTGTTTTTTATTGCCTAACTTTAGGGCTTTCAGTTCCTCAGGACACTTCACCTAAACGTCTTTTATTCTGGAAACTGTTATACCGTATGAATTTAATACAAGTTTTGTATACTGACCAGGTTCTGTGATAAGTGTGTTCTTTGCATTACTGGTATAATTTTTCATATTTATCAACAGTCACAGGTTATCCTAAATTCCACGTTCATTCTGGAAACATTGTTTTTATTAATGTGTAGAAAAATTGTAGACAGGCTAAAAGAAGGCACAGCCCAACGTAACCCTGTGCAGACTCTGAGGCAATCAGAAACACACACTATCATGAGTATGCACACAGGTCTGGGGAAATCTCAAAACCTCACTTTATCAGTGGAGACATTTGGGAATATTGATGAGAATGCTCTGGAAAGATTATTGCCACACAGCTGAGAACCAACCAAACAGATCCCTGTTTTCTAACCGTTCTGTCTAAAATAATGCAACAAAATAGAGTGGAAAACTTGCAGTGATTTGTGGAGGGTGAACTATCATGGGCAAAACAAACAAGTCACCATAATGTTAAGGGCTGCCTAACCCTCTTGGTTTCTCAGATCACATAACCATAGGTTGGAAGCTTCACCCAGTATGCACCCACTCTATCCTAAGTCAGTGTTGCTGTTCAGTTTGCAGGTGTGCAACATTCTATTCACTTCAATCCACTTCAATCACTTCCTGATTGGTCTTCTCATAGCTGGAATCACCCTGCTGCACACACAACTCCAGCCTTCAACAGCCGCTCACACCTCCTGCACCCAGGTCCATTCATTTAATGCAACCTTTCATTGGCTGAGTATCAGACTAAGATCTCCCAAAAATGCTTGCTATTCACTGCAGATGAAGTGACTGAGAAAGGGAATTGGGGCATCATGCATAGCTCCAAGAGATAGGAAGAAAAACACATGTGGCAAGCTCATCACAGGCGTTGCCAACAGGCTGGATTATTCACAGTGGACGCTCTACAACTTGCGCCCCACCATGCAGAGTTATCTTATCAATAGTTTTACTGCAGATGTTACAGTGAAATTATCGATGAAGTTATCAAAGATGTCATGAGTGCTGTAATTTTGGCAATAATTAGTAGTACATGGTGATGGTGCGAGTTATAGTTACCTTAGGGCACAAGTTATAGTTAATTGAGTATGTTTAAAATGTGAGCCTAACTATAACTACTCCTGTAACCTTTGGGTTTTTAAGTGAATTTCTAATTTTTATTAATGTATAATAATTTTCATTACTATACGTTAATTCAACCACCACAGCAAATGGTCTTTGGCCGTGCGCAGCTAGGGTTGGCCGCAAGGCCTGGCCTGCAGTTAGACTCAGCAGCCAACCCCTATAACTATATAGCCTTCAGGCGTGTGCAGCAGGGGTTGTCCTGGCTTGGGGCTAGTCCACGCAGCCAACCCCTATAACCACCTAAACCACATGATCCCCTATCCTCAGGCCGATATCAGCCCGGGGAGGCCACCTCTTGGGGCCCAGCACAAATACTTTGTTTTCTTTGGGTCTCCCCTAGGAGCCTGGCCTAAGCATTTTTTTTTTTTTAGAGGAGGGCCATGCAGCCCCCTCCCCAGTCCAATCTCGGCCCCGGGACCCCATCTCAGAAGGCCTGGACTAATTTTTTGGGGGTTTGAGGGGCAATGTGGCCCCACTCTCCAGGCTGATCTCAGACCAGGGGACCCCATCACCAAAACCTGGACTAATTTTCTATTTTTGGGGTTATGGGGTCCCATTCCCTGAGGTCTGGCCATTTGACCTGGGTGCCCCCCCAGGTCACCCAGTCTCACGTGGGGAGCCTGAAGGCCCCCACAGTCCCAGCTGGGACTCCACTCCCTGTGGAAGCCATCATTGCTGACACAGAGTGGGATGTGCTTAGGCAGCTCCCTCTCCTTGAGAGCAATGTTTCCTCTGTCTCCCTGCCTGCATCTCCGCTGGCAGGCAGGCAGAGGAAACTACGCTCTGATGAAGGGAGAACTTTTTGTCAGCTTCAAAGCTGCCACCAAGCCACAGGCACCAAGCCACAGTAAACAGCTATGCCCCAGGGGTGGAGACCCCGAGACATAGTAGGAGCCGGCTTTGGAGGGTGGTGGTCCCGAGGGTCATCTGTGGCTCCATGAGAGGGCCGTGTGTCCCCCATCCAGCAAAAAACAGACCCAACGGGGTGGTGGTCCCCAGGGCTGCAGAGTATCCAAAACAGCCCTCCTTTCTATTCTTTTCAGTATGCACCGGGGGTGGTGGAACTATTGCTGTTTAAATGCCCTATTGAAAAACAAATTAGAGACAAAGCATTTTGGGCCCCCCTCCTTTTTCTTAGCCCCTGCTTGACGGATCATCCTGAATGTTTGAAGACAGTAGCTGAAGTGGGTGTTGTATTTTGTTGGAAAATTTTGTGAAGGTTCATCAAGTGGCACCAAGGTTATTAACAACACTACCCACAAGGTAAAATAAATAAAAAAATATAAGTATTTTTGCTTTACCATATATATATATATATATACATTCATATTCACAGAAAAAAAAAGTTACAGGGACATTATAGTTAGGTTCTGAATTTACTCATACAAAACCTTAGAAATTCAACAGTATAACTCTATAACTCATGCCCTGACGTAACTATAGCTCGCACCCCCATCATGCACTATTTTTTCTTCCTTAAGTTGACTGCTAATACTCCATTTATATTGCTAATAACTTTAAAAAGTTGTCATGAGTGCTGTATAATCTGGTGTAAATAGCAGTGCATGGTGAGGGCCCAGTGGGGGTTGGCTGCAGGGCCTGTCTTTCTGGGTCTGAGAATATATGTGATAGGGAGTCTCCGGGTGTGATAGTGGGTATAAGAGTGTTTGGGTATGAGAGTGGGTGTGAGAGGGTCTATGTGAGTATGAGAGTGGGTGTGATAGTATCTGTCCGGGTGTGAGAGCAGGTGTGAGAGGGTCTGTGAATGGGTGCATGAGTCTTTGGGTGTGGGTGCATGAATGTCTTTGCGGGTCTGTGAGGGCGTGCATGAATGCCTGAGTAGATCTGTGAGTGGGCGTGTGAGTGTCTCAGTGGGCCTGTGAGTAGGTCCATGAGTCTCTGATTCATTCTAAGAGTGGGTGTGTGAGTCTCTGAGTGGGTCTATAAGTATTTGTATGAGGGTATCAGTAGCTGCGCAAGTTGACTTGGCCACAAAGGAACTTTACCTCCTCTTTTATACAACAAGAGTCCACAGCTTTGCACAAAATTTCTACCCAAGTAGAGTTCTTTCTGCCTCCTTGGGTAAATATCTAGTATGTATTCTACACTACAGTTGCATAATAGAGCACAGGAAAATGCCACCAGTGTCCTTGTTTGCCTTTTGGCAACATGACTGTTTCTGATGCGTCTTTTTCTAGATTTCTGTCATAACATGAATCTTCCTTTAGTGAGTTTAATGATACTACAAGGAAGTAAATTTCCACCAAACCAGCTTCCTTCATTTTATCTCTTTAGCAAATCATTCTTTGTTTTGTAGAGATCTCATATTCCTTGGCATCAAGAGCGCGCCTCCAAAATCAGCTGCAAGCGCACTGTGGGGCCCTTTGGTAAACTGTCCATCCTCCTGGCAAAATGTGGGAAGACCTTTGCATACTACTTAGTTGGAGGGCCAAGCAGGTGGAGTTTCCAGATGATTTGCACATTTGCATACTCATAGCAAATTAAAGGGAGCATCATGAAGTCTGCTCTCACCAGGAGAAGACAAAAAAGAACCCACTCATCACAGTCACAAACAGATTGTGTTCCAAGAATCGATTACTCATTCACCTCCATGAAGGATGTCAGATTATTATAGAGGAGTGGGGCTGCACTGCTCCCTCCCTGGGCTGATGTAAGCCCCAGGGAAGTGGTTCCCTAGGGCCCAACCTTCTATGTATTTTTGTTTTGGGAGGGGGTCCCCAGCCCTCCTCCTTGGGCCAATTTCAGCCCTGTGTACCCTATCCTCTGGGGGACAGCCTTTAAATATATTATCTTTTGAGGGGGAGGCCTTCCTCCCGGGGTTGATATCGACCTTGGGGACCTCATCCTCCAGGGCCTGGCCATGTCACTTAGGTACCTCCAGGGTACACAGTCAACACCATTGGGGACTGTGAGAGGAGCCTGATTGCCCCTGTGGTCCCAGCCAGCTCCCGGCCTCCTACAGGAGCCAGCATTGCTATCACAGACAAGGAGCTGCTAAACATGCAGCACCCTTTCTGTGAGAGCAATCGTTTTACCTATTTCCCTGACCAGACAAAAAATCCATTCCCAGAAAGCAAGAGCTGTTTAACAGTTCTCACTTTTTGGATGCAGAGTTGTGTTAGCTTTGACTTGGTGGGAGCTGCCAAAATCAGAATAAACACCTATGTTTCGCAGGTGGGAACCCCAGTACAGAGCAGGAGCCGGCCTTGGGGGGGTGGTGGTCCCCTGGGCCATAATTGGCTTGACAAGGGGTGATGCGCTTCCCCCTCCAATCTTTAATTTAACCCCAGAGAGGTGGTGGCCCTTAGGGCAGGTGGTCCGCAACAGACCCTCTTCATCATGTTATTTCAGCCCCAGGAAGGTGGCAGTCCCTGAATCTGCAGCTCAAACTACTGGATGGAATTGCACCAAATGTGCCAACAAATGTGGCAGAAAGGTATCTTTTGGTCCAGAGATCATGATTTTTGTAATTTGGTGTAAATCTGCTCAGTAGTTTTCAGGGCATTAAAGGAAATCCAAATTTGTATATCTGGGTGGAGCCTATGCACATATCTCATGGTGAGATCTGATTGGCTCTCAGCACTTCAACTAGAACGTGATGGTGGCCATCTTGGGACCAATATATATGATAGCACCCCATTGAAATGCATTGCAGTGAATTACAGGTTTTAAGGATCACAAAAAAGAGAATGTGTAAAGGGTGATGGCAAATTTTACTTACAATATAAATCATTTGTTTATTGTACCATACTGATTGTAGGAATTGTGGTGTGGTCTAAGGATATTTTACCCTTTTGGAATTTGATGAATCATGTTTGAGAAAAAAATGTTTTCTCATGATTTTCTCATAGAGGTTACGGAAGGTGCTTCAGAAGCCACAATGAGAGCATATTGTCTGTAAATTCACACTATCTTTCGCAGCTGTATGTGAATGAAGTCTAGCATCTCAGTAAAACATATACATCCGACAGGAAAAGTCTGTCAGTTAATTCCATTGTGTTCTAGTGCAGCCTCCCAGAGTTTTGTAAAGAACAACTAGAGTGCTAACAGTCTCACTTATGACAAAAGTGTGACGCACCTGAAGCCATATTGAGTGAATCAAACTGTCAAATCTAAAACATTTAGGGCCATATTTATACTTTTGGACGCAAAACTACGCTAGCGCAGTTTTGCGTCAAAAAAATTAGCGACGGCTAACGCCATTCTGAAGCGCCATGTGGGCGCCGTATTTATTCAATGACGTTAGCCGGCGTTAGCCGCCGGCGCTGCCTGCTGTGCGTGAAAAAAAACAACGTACACCAGGCAGCGCCGGCGTAGGGGGATATGGAGCTTGGGCGCCAAAAAATGGGGCAAGTCAGGCTGAGGCAAATTTTTCGCCTCAACCCGATTTGCGCCATTTTTTTCGACTTCCAACCCCCATTGAAATGACTCCTATCTTAGCAAAGACAGAAGTCATGCCCCCTTGCCCAATGGCCATGCCCAGGGGACTTATGTCCCCTGGGCATGGTCATTGGGCATAGTGGCATGTAGGGGGGCACAAATCAGGCCCCCCCTATGCCACAAAAAAAAAAAAAAAAAAAAAACGTACCTGAACTTACCTTAATGTCCCTGGGATGGGTCCCTCCAGCCTTGGGTGTCCTCCTGGGGTGGGCAAGGGTGGCAGGGGGTGTCCCTGGGGGCTTGGGAGGGCACCTCTGGGCTCCTTCCGAGCCCACAGGTCCCTTAATGCCTGCCCTGACCAGGTGCTAAAAAACGGCGCAAAAGCGGCCGGACGTCATTTTTTTTGACCCACCCACTCCCGGGCGTGAATTTTGCCCGGGAGTGTAAATACGGCGCACATGCCTCGGAGTCAATTTTTTAGACGGGAACGCCTACCTTGCATATCATTAACGCAAAGTAGGTGTCCACGCTAAAAAATGACGCAAACTCCATGGACTTTGGCGCTAGACGCGTCTAACGCCAAAGTACAAATATGGAGTTAGTTTTGCGTCGGAATTGCGTAAACAAAAACGACTCAATTCCGGTGCAAACAGAGTATAAATATGCCCCTTAATTTAGAAAGGAGCACAATGAGGGAGTTTATTTTCTTATAAAAATTATGGTTAGTGCTGCAGAAAGAAAAATTAGGACGTTTTATGTGAGTTCTCAAATATCTTCCTCTTCTATTTCATTAAAACATTCTGACATGCATACTGAAACATGCCCTTTCAACACCAGCAGCCAGTTAACTTCCTGGTGAACAGAAGCTTTACTAAAATGTTCTAATGAGCTACTAGAGTGCCTACAATAGGAATTCATGCTAAAAGTGTGGCACATCTGACCACCATCTTGATGGAATCAAAATGAAAAACTGAAAGTATTTTCTACTGAGGATACTGCAGTAAATGAGGAGATTAGGGAGCTTCATAACAAATAAATCTCCCAAGATGGCAACCAGAGAAAAAAGAGCCCAGATGTAGCACAAATATCACCCAAAGGTAGCCCAAGTACTTAGGGGCAGATTTAAGAGCCACTTGCGCCATAATATCACCACGTCAGCCTAATGTTTTTATGCAAATATGGCAGTATTATGGCAAAAACGCAGCCCCACATTGACAAAGTAGTGTAATGAATGCATTGCACCACATTGACAAAGTGGTGCAATGCATGCATTGAACCACATTGTAACCCCTTGAGCCATATAATGCCTGCTCCAGGCATAATGTATGCAAGGGAGGTGTTTCCCTGGTAGGGGTGGTGAAAGAATTGTGTAAATAAATCTGAAAGATATCCTTGTGTCATTTTTTGCAGCAGTTTTTAACGCCTGCGTTAAAAGGGGGTACACCATTGGTTACAATGGAACCCTATGTACTGTTCAGAGTTAGTGCCAAAATCTTGGAGCTCACCCTGAACAGTACACCAATAGTGTCAGAAATTCTGATGCTATTGCCCCTACCCTGCGCCATGCCATGGTGCACCGTATTTTAAGTATGGCGTACACATGGTGGCGGTAGGGTGCGCTAAGGAGTGCAAGGAAAGTGGCACTGCACTGGTCCTCATTTACAAGCTTTAGACGCAGGGCAGTGTCGCAAGCCTTCTTGCAGCACTACCCAGCATCAAAAGAAATAGGTAGGAATGTGCCATATCTATGAGATACAGAGCATTCCTGTCCTTCTCCCCTGTGCTGGTTCACAAATTGCTACCATGCTCCGATGCATGCATCCTTGCACCATGGTGCAAGGATGCCTTTGTTGCACTGCACATATGGTTGTTTTTGTGCAGGAGGAGACACCTTCCTGTACAAAAACAGTCATGAAAGGCATTTTCCTCCTTCTATGTATGCTGCAGAACGCAGCACACATAGAAAGAGGAAAACACAGGTAGAAGTTTTATTTATTTATCATGTTGCATTACCCTTACACCATCCCTGGGGAAGAGTTGTCTTTTGATGCATTCCCAGGTTTTCAAGCTCTTGAGAATGTGTCAAATTACATGGGTGTTGCATGGAAAGACCCATAGCAACACCCATGGAATGCCTTCCTGACACAAAGTAGGACAACGTAGTGACTTGTGCAGCGTTGCCTTACTCCATATCTACACTGCCATGTGAAGGCCACGTTAAGTGGCTTTATGTGACCTTGTAGATATGGGTCAGCAGCCTCTGCCACCAGTGTATGACAAAAAGTGTGCATCAGCAGTGCAAGCCGCTTGTAAATAAGCCCCTTAATTTCTTTATTTTGTAGTTTTATATAGCTCAGACTTGAAGGAAAGGTCCTGGAGTGTTTTCCATGACCAGCATTTACGTTAGGCAAGGACATATTTGTTTTGGTTTTTGGCATGGGGGATAAAATGATTTGCCCAGACAACAGGAAGTCGAGCTAACGCTCAAACTCAAACTTAGTTCACCAGTCAAAAAGGCTGCAGCTCTGGCCATACCACCACATCCTCTCCCCTAAGTGAAACTTATAATGATTGATCAACTGGATAATAAAACATAAAGATAGAAAGGAATTTACAAGTGCTTTGTGACTATTTGGGTACTCAAACAATATGTCTTCTTTTTGGTTTTTAGAGCAATAACTATAATTTCAATGGAAATAAGGCCCTCTCATTAAAAAAAAAATTCTAAAGGAAATGCTTTTGGTATCAGAGTTTTGATTACATTAAGGTTGCATTGGGTGTGCCACACTTTTGTAATATAGAATGTTAGCAATCTAGTTGTTCATTAGAATACTGAGGAAGGCAGAGGTCAGGGGCACAGACTCAGATTAATGGGGGGAGGAGGGTGCAGAGGCGATAAGTTGACCACAATGGCCAGGTGGGAGGGGGAGTAGCACCACAATGGACCAGGGAGGACAGGGGGAAGGAGGGCAGGAGCAACAAACCAACCATGCAGGATAGGAAAGAGTGGCTTCGACAATGTAATAGACCATTGAGGGCAGAAGGAAGTAGCAGTGGCAGGACAACGGTACATCCCAACAGATCCGATTGAGGCAGGAGACTGTAGGAGGCTTGCCTGGTTTGTAGTGGGTACATTGGATACTTACACCTTACACTAGGTCCAGTTATACCTTATTAGTGAAATGTAGTAGTGTTCTAGCAACTTTGGCTGATAGAGGTAGCTATAGCAGAGCAGCATAGGCTGAACTAGGAGACATGCAAAGCTCATACAATACCACTTATAGTTACACAGTACTTATACAAAAGTAAAGACAATACTCATTGTTACCAAAATGAAAGGTATTTTATTTGGGTGACACATCACCAAAAATATCTTAGAGACAATACTTCTTCTGGAGGTAAGTATTATATACACTAGACACCAAAATAAGGCACGTAATTAGACATAGGATAGTGCAAACAATAGAATGCAATGGGAGAAAATAGGTCTAGGGGCAAGACAAACCATACAATAAGAAAGTGGAATGCGAATCACGAATTCCCCCCTAGAAAAGTGTAGTGTGTACTGAATCACTGGGAGAGTAAGAATACAGTAAAGGTAAGTAAATTGCCCCACCCCAGAGCCCAGAAAAGCAGGAGTAAAGTACTGCAAGTTTCCTTAGGACACTTTGTGATTGGGATTATTGCAAGCACCAACCAAGTCTGCAAACAGCAAACAGTGGATTCCTGGACCTGAAGACCTGCAGAAGAAGGCGACCAAGTCCAGAAGTCAAAAGAAGTTCCAGGAAGGACAGGAGCCCATGCCAACCCAGAAGAGAATGCAAAAGAAGAGTCCCCAGTTGGAGGAAGACTACATAAATGCACCATAGGAAGATGCCAGCGGGTTCCTGCATGATGCAAATGATGTCCCACGTCGTGAAGATGGATGCAGGCGAGTTTTGGTGCTGGATTCCTCCAATAAGCCTTGGTTACATGCAAAGTCGCATTTTGCATCAACTAGGTGCTTTCTGGACCAAGAAGGGACCTGGGGGCCTCAACTCTGTGTGAGGAAGAAGAGGAGGCTCTCAGCACTTCAGAGAGCCCTTAGAGCACCAGATAGCACCCATGGGAGTCCCAGGACACGGGGACAAAGGAGGTACATAATGCGGTTGGTGCAGCACTACAAAGGAAGGTCCCACGCCGCCGGAGATTAACTCAGTGAGTTGAGCATCGCAGGATAGAGTGCTGGGGACCTGGGCCAGGCTGTGCATGAAAGAATTTTGCAAATAGTGCACAGAGGCCTCTGGAGGTGAAGAAGACGCGGTGCACAGGGATACTGTAATTCTGGGGGAAGGCAAGGTCTAACCTCCTCCAAATTGCGACAGCAGGACCTCAGGACAGTCTGTGTCAATGGGGTCCACCCTCTGTGTTCCCAGGAGCACGCTTGTCTCTGTGAGAGGAGTCCAAGAGAACTGGTGGTCGACTTAGAAGGTGCCTGCATGAGCAGGGAGGTGACTCCATCACCCCACAGGAGATTTCTTTGGTCCTTCTGGTGCAGGGTGAAGACAGGGAGTCCTCAGAGCATGCACACCACGGAAACTGTTGCAGTTGCAGGCTGGAGCTGAAGTTGCAGAAGAAAAGTATCCCTTGTGGGTACTTTGTTGCTGTTACAGTGGTTCCTGGTGGTGATGGACAGGGGAGTGGTCACTCCCCTTTCCTTTGTCCAGTTTCACACCAGAGCAGGGGAGAAAGGGTCCCTGAACCGGTGTAGACTGGCTTATGTAAGGAGGGCACCATCTTTGCCTTTCAAAGCATTTCCAGAGGCTGGGGGAAGCTACCGCTCCCCAGCCTGTAACACCTATTTCCAAAGGGATAGGGTGTAACACCCTGCTCCCAAAGGAAATGCTGTGTTCTGCCTTCCTTGGACTCAGCTGCTCAGACCCCAGGAGGGCAGAACCATGTCTGAGAGGTGGCAGCAGCTGTAGCTGCAGTGAAAGCCTCAGAGAGCTGGTTTGGTAGTACTGGGGGTTCATGGTGGAGCCCCCAGGATGCATAGAATTGGCTCCCAATACCATATTTTGAATAGGGGTACAATTCCATGATCTTAGACACCTTACATGGCCATATCTGGAGTTACCATTGTGAAGTTACATATAGGTATTGACCTATATGTAGTGCACACGTTTAATGGTGTCCCCACACTCACAAAGTCCTGGGAAATGGCCCTGAACTATGTGGGGGCACCTTTGCTAGTGCAAGGGTGCCCTCATACTTAGTAACTTTGCACCTAACCTTCAGCAAGTGAAGGTAAGACATATAGGTGACTTATAAGTTACTTAGGTGCAGAGAAAATGGCTGTGAAATAATGTGTGCGTTATTTCATGCAGACTGCATTGGCAGTCCTGTGAAAGGGTTTGTCTGAGCTCCTTAAAGGGTGGCAAAAGAAATGCTGCAGCCCATAAGGATCTCCTGGAACCCCAATGCCCTGCGTACCCAGGTAACATATACTAGGGACCTATAAGGAGGGTCCAGTGTGCCAATTGAAATTGGTAAATGAAGTCACTAGCCGATAGTGACAAATTTAAAAGCAGAGAGAGCATCAGAACTGAGGTTCTGATTAGCAGAGCCTCAGTGACACAGTTAAGCACTATACAGACACACACATTAGGCCATAAACTATAAGCACTGGGGTCCTGACCAACAGTATCCCAGTGAGCCAGGCAAAACCATACTGGCATACAGGTAGAAATGGGGGTAACATGCCAGGAAAATGGTACTTTCCTTCAGAGACACACAGGGGGTCATTACGACCCAAGTCCGCCAGGGCCGTGGGACGCGGTGGCACCGCCGACAGGCCGGCGGTGCCCCGCGGGGCATTCTGACCGCGGCGGCTCAGCCGCGGTCAGAGAAGGGAAACCGGCGGTCTCCCGCCGGTTTCCCGCTGCCCCAAAGGAATCCTCCAAGCCGGCGCAGCATGCTGCGCCGGCATGGGGATTCCGACTCCCCCTCCCGCCATCCAGTTCCTGGCGGTTCTCCCGCCGGGAACCGGATGGCGGGAGGGGGAGTCGCGGGGCCCCTGGGGGCCCCTGCCGTGCCCATGCCTATGGCATGGGCACGGCAGGGGCCCCCGTAAGAGGGCCCCTAAAAGTATTTCAGTGTCTGCAAAGCAGACACTGAAATACGCGACGGGTGCAACTGCACCCGTCGCACCTTCCCACTCCGCCGGCTCTATTACGAGCCGGCGTCATCGTGGGAAGGGAGTTTTCCCCTGGGCTGGCGGGCGGTCTTGTGAAGACCGCCCGCCAGCCCAGGGGAAAACTCGGAATACCCTCCGCGGTCTTACGACCGCGGAGCGGTATTTCGGAGGGGGGAAGCCTGGCGGGCGGCCTCCGCCGCCCGCCAGGCTCGGAATGAGGGCCACAGTGTTTTTCAGCCTAAAAGGAATTACCTTATCTGTCTCCTGCACATACTTTACTCTCACAATGTAAGTCAAAGGGGAAAATCAATTTACCAGTTTTCATTTTAAAAATATTCCCCCTATCAAGTTCACAATGTTGGCAAGTATGGTATATTGGATCACGGAGGGTAGGAGGAATGGAGTAGGGATATGGACTTGGATAACAGAGGGCAGGAGGAAGATGCGCAGGGGCACCAAACTGGGCTTGCAAGGGCCGTAGTCAGGGGTTGAAGCAGCACAATACACCACAGAGGGTGAGAGGGATGGCAGTGCAGCACAATAGACCATGAAAAACGATAGGGAGGGGAAAGGGCCATGCGCATGGACATCAGAGAGGAGAGGAGAAAGAGGCAAGAGCAGCAAACTGACCCTACATTACAGACAGGAGGGACAGTTGCAGCATAACAAACTTTGAAGGGCAGGAGGGATGGAGCAGGGGCAAGACAACCAATCAATCAATCAATCAGTGTATTTGTAGAGTGCACTACCACCCTTGAGAGTCTCAAGGTGCTGAGGGGGGGCGGGTGCTGCTACTGCTCAAATAGCCAGGTTTTGAGCCGCTTCCTGAAAGTCAGCAGGTCTTCGGTCTGTCGTAGGGGCAAGGGAAGGGTGTTCCAGGTCTTGGCGGTGAGGTAGGAGAAGGATCTGCATCCGGTAGTCGCTCTCCGGATGCGGGGGAAGGTGGCGAGGGCGAGGACAGCTGAGCGGAGTTGGCAGGACGGGGTGTAGAAGGTGAGTCGTCTGTTGAGGTAGTCTGGACCAGTGTTGTGGAGCGCCTTGTGTGCGTGGGTGAGGAGCTTGAAGGTTATCCTTTTGTTGATGGGGATCCAGTGTAGGTCTCTCAGAAGGGGGGTGATGTGGCTGTGACGGTGGGCATCGAGGATCAGGCGTGCGGAGGCGTTTTGTATGCGTTGCAGGCGTTTGAGGAGTTTGGCCGGGGCTCCTGCGTAGAGGGTGTTTCCGTAGTCAAGTTTGCTGCTGACGAGGGCTTGGGTGACTGTTCTTCTTGTATCTGTGGTGACCCATCTGTAGATCTTGCGGAGCATGCGAAGGGTGTTGAAGCAGGTTGAGGAGACAGCGCTGACTTGCTTGGTCAAGGACAGTGTTGAGTCGAGGATGATGCCCAGTTTGCGTGCATGGTTGGTAGGTGTTGGGGCTGCTTCCAGAGCGGTTGGCCTCCAGGAGTCGTCCCAGGCTGAGGGGTTGGCGCCGAAGATGAGGACCTCCATTTTAACTGAGTTCAATTTCAGTTTGCTGTTCCTCATCCATTCGGCGACGGTCTTCATTCCTTCGTGGAGGTTGGATTTGGCAGTGAGGGGGTCTATGGTGAGGGAAGAGGATCAGTTGGGTGTCGTCGGCGTAGGAGATGATGTTGAGGTTGTGCACCCGGGCGACACGAGCGAGCAGGGCCATGTAGATGTTGGAAAGTGTAGGGCTGAGGGCCAAACCTTGGGGAACGCCGCAGATGATCTTGGAGGCTTCGGAGTGGAAAGGGGGAAGGCGGATGCTCTGGGTTCTGCCAGAGAGGAAGAAGGTGGTTCACTCCAGAGCCTTGTCCCGGATCCCTGCGTTGTGAAGGCGTGTGCGTAGGATGCGGTGGCAGAAGGTGTCGAAGGCGGCCGAGAGGTCCAGGAGGACGAGGGCCACAGCTTCGTCGTTGTCAAGCAGGGCCCTGATGGCATCGGTGGCGGCTATGAGGGCGGTTTCTGCACTGTGGTTACTGCAGAACCCTGACTGTGATGGGTCCAGGATGTTGTTTTCTTCGAGGTAGACAACGGACAAGAAAAGTCAGAAAGGAGGGGATAGGGACCTGCACATAGATAACAGAGGGCAGGGGGCAAGCGGACAGAAGCAGCAAGCTAACCATGGAGGGCAGGTGGGATGAGCACTGGAAGCATAACACACCTTTGAGGGCAACAATGAGACTATAATGGGATACACGCAGACAATGGAGGGAAAGTGGGAGGGTGTCAGGGTCAGCAAGCTGACTATACAGGGCCAGTGGGAGGGACTGTGGCAGCACACAAAAGCATACATTGCAAGCGGGAGGGATAGTGGTGGCACAACAGTCATGGTAGACAAGAGGGAGCAGGCAGATGCATGCACAAAGGACAGAAGGGAGGGGTAGGGGCTGGACACAGACAAGAGAAGGCAGGGGAGGGGCTTCACAACAGACAATGGAGAGCAGGCAGGAGGAGCAGTTGCCACACAACAGAGCATTAAAGGTAGAAGGGGGTGGCAGCAAAATTGACCATGGAGGACAGATGGGAGGGGATAAGAGCATTGAACTTGGACAGGTAGGCTAGAGGTTGCAGGGAAAGACAGCAGCCATCTGACCAAGGTAGGCAGGTGGGAGGAGCAGTGGCAGCTTGAGACAACACTCAGAATAAATTAGAGGAGCAGTGGCAGGTCTATGGAAAATGGTGGGGCAAGGGCATGCACAAAGACATCGAAGGACAAGGAAAGGAGGGTAAGGGCAGCAAGCTAAGCATAGAGGCGCAGCATTAGGGCAATAATGGGCCATGGAATCGTGCACCAAAGGGCATCAAGCTAAATGGCGGGCAATAGCAGCACACTGGACCAGGCAGGGCAGGAGGGGGGTTGGTGCATGGACTTGGATAACAGAGGATAGGGATGAGGTAGATGGGGAAGCAAACTAACTGTTATGGGCAAGTGGAAAGGGCAGTGGTAGAACGACACAGAACAACACCCTCACAGGGCTGCAATGAGGAAGCAGGGTCATGAACTTGGTCAATGGATGGCAAGGGGGAGCAGGAGCAGGATCACCAAGCTCGGGTGGGGTCAGCACAATGCCAGGCCAGGCCCTGTATCCCCCCCCCCCCTTATTGGTAAGGGCAGGTAGGTACCTACACTTAGCAATAGGCCAAAATCCCTTACTAGGTCCAGTCAAGGTCTTTATAAATTAATCCTTGCTCAACCCTTAGTAGCTTGGCCCATGAGCAGCTAGGCTTAACTTAGGAGACAGGTGTGTAAAACATTTAAAATAAACTAAATGTTACCTAATTAAAACACAACATACAACAAAAATCTGATGCCAATTTATAAAACAAGGACTTATTTTTACCTTTAAAATGATCCAAGAATGACAGAAATCCAATGTAAGGAACCAGAGATAGGAATTTTTTAATATTAATTGTAAGAAAAGGCATTCTAGTGCCTGAAAACAGAAAGTGCCAACCGTGGACATCTGGTTGTGCTTGAATTGGGCAAAGTCAAAAGTTGAGGCTGACTGTGATCAAGCCCTGCTCGGATACACTGAGCAGCCGGCCTCCGTCAAATTTTACCTTCGCATTTAGAAACTTTTCTGGCACTTTTCTCTCTCAACATTGTACGGTCCTCTCCAACAAACTGATTTCAATGTGATGTTGTTGGATTGCCTTTCTGCAAGACACCAGCCAAATCCTGGAAGTCTGGAGCTCCGGAGCTTTCAGCAAGGTGAAGCTGAAATTCAGGCCGGGTCATAGTTGAAGGTAGCCCTCTTGACTCAAGACGTCAGTTCGGTCCACTTAATGAGCTTCATATCAAAGTTATTCCAAATTTCTGGATCTTCTTCATCCTTTTCTGGTCCTGAAAGTGTCCACAAACTTGATCCAAGGTCCCAAAAGCTCTGAGTTGCTCCTTGGAAGTTAAGACTACAGTTCCCAGAATGCACCTAGTCTGAGTTCTCAAATAGCCACCAGACGCTTGTCAGCTGGGCTATTCTTACAAGACTTAATGCAGGGGACTCCTTTGTACCTGTAGCTTACAGGGATTCTACTCCTGGAGTTGCAGAAGCAAGCTAAAGTACTTTTCTTGGTGAAGCCCAAAGTGTGCAGCTGGTGCAGCCCTTGTGGGTGCAGTTCTTCTGGGGCAGACCAGGGGTTCTGCAGTGCTGAAATTGTTCTCTAGTATCTTTTTACAGTAGGCATCTCAATGGTTGGGCAGCTCTGTCACCTTTATCCTTGCTCCTGGATTGGCTAGCAGGGGGTGACCCTGATCAATGGGATGCATGGTGCCACCCTCTTGGGTGAGTACTTACTGTGAAGTGTGGCACAAATCAATCCCAGAAAGCTGCATTCTTTAAAAATCCAACATGGAGAAAATCTCTCCTTGGAGGTAACATCTGGCTAAACCCACCCACTCGTGTGGCTAATTTTCCCTAACACACCCTGCCAGGGCCTCTCCTAAACTAATTATGTGGGCTCCCATCTGGCTGAGGGAGCAAGAATTGGGAGAGGTCCATTTTCTGTCCCAGATGGTTATTCCTTCTTTGAAGACCAGTTTGGCTACTCTACCTCCATCCTGCTCTGCCATCCTCTACAGCAGTTCTCCTTCTACCAGTTGCTTCCTTTGTTTCAGCACAGGCCACTTCACACCTTATTAAGATAGTCGGAGACTGACCAATCAGGAAAGTGCACTACAGGACTGTATTTGGTAACTTTCAGAAAGAGTTCTAAAACTCTTTCTCTGTGCTAAATATAATAAATTTAACCTTGGCAAGTTGTTGGATTTATTCCATCTTTTAATTTGATACCAAACTTGCCAAAGTTAGCTCTTTTCTAATGGAAATGGGGAAAACAAATTTGGCAGTTTTTTCGTCGCCAGGGCTTCTAAAACATATTTTAGAAAGTCTGTGCCTATATTTACACTGCATACAGCCATTAGGGCACATAGAACACATAGAACAGACCTTAGGGGTGACTTGTATGTAAAAATAAGGTAGTTTGAGACTTTGAAGGTACTTTTAATTCTAAAGTCGAATTTGGGCTTAAATTTAATTTAAAAGCAGCCAGCAAGGTATGCCTGCTTTTACAGTGACTCAGAGACCACAGCAGAGTATCCAGGGGTGCCCTAACTATATTGGGGTCCTTAAACCTACATACCCATATATTAGGGACTTTATGGTAGGTTGTCAGAGCCAAGTATAACTATACCTTAATTTGCATATACCTCTGGGACTGGTTAGCAGTGCCAGGGCACAGTCAGAGTCAGTTACCAATGGTATCAGTCAAAATGTTTGGTTGGTGTCAGGGCCAAAAGGATGACTTTCTTACAATGGACATCCTACTTAACATTACAAATACCCAAGAACTTCACTGAAAAAACAAAGGTTACAGGGACATTATTGTTAGGAAATAGCAAAAAAAACATAGAAATTCACACAGAAAAAACATAGGTTACAGAGACATTACAGTTAGGTTCATATTTTACATGCACAAAACAATAGAAATCCAGCTGCTATAGTTACAGTTATTTCAAGTATATGTAACTTGTGGTTTAAAGTAACTATAACTCATGCCTCTGCCATGCTCTGATAATTACCCCAGATATTACATCACTCATGACATCTTCTATGACATAATTGATAATACCACTGTAAAATTATTGATGAGAAAACTGATGGTGGGTGCATGAGTTATAGTTACCTTAGGGCACTAGCTCTGTCTCCCACACTCTTAATTTATTTTGCCCACGGGTTTGCCAGGTGCCGGATGCATTTGGGTATTAAAAAATAGGAGGGGAGTGCATGGGGCCACCCTCCTAGGGCTTTTAGAACCCCCAGGGACCACCACTTACAGAGGGCAAAATTTACTAAATATGCAAGGGGGAGTGCAAAACCTCCTCCCATCGTGGGGACCACATCCTCCCTGGGACTAGAAAAAAAAATGAATAGAGGGGGTCCTGTGGACTCCCCTGGGCCCCAAGGACCTGTAGCCCCAGGGCTATGTCTGATAATGATGCGTGGAGTTGCATGGCCCCTCACGCCCCACGAACCACCACCTCCCCAGGGTTACATATTTAAAAAAATAGGGGGTTGCCGCAGACCCCCTGAGCCCTGGTACCACCACCTCCCTGGGCCATAGTCTGGGGGTACAAAAGATCACCTCCCTGGGGTCAAATAGAAAAGAAGGAGGGAGGCGATGGAGCCCCAGGGCTGTGGTAGTCCTCAGGGCCCAGGGTGTCAGTGTTCCCCCCATATATTTATTTAATGTTGCCCCAGGAGGTGGTGGTCCTCCCAACAATCTTTATTAGCTATCCCTTTGAAGGTGGTGGTCCCTGGCAGGACAGTGCTTCCCCCTAGACATATATATTTAATGTTGGCAACTTTAAGCCCTAAAACACTTCTGCCGTGGAGCTTAAAGGGGATTGACCGCAGGGCCTGGTGGCAGGCCAGGCCCTGAGGTGGATAGGTTATGCAGCCAAACGTGCTGAACATGGCTGAAAACCGTTCATCGTGTGGCATTGGTGTAGTTATTAAGAGTTGGTGGCCAACCTAACCTGGCCATGGAAAAAACTGTGCATGGCGTGGGGTTAAGTGGTTATAGTGGGCTGGCTGTCCAACCTCCCGCCATGTCAGAGAAACACTCTGAATTCTGCAAGTAAGGGCTGTCAAACACCTCTTACTTGCAGAAAGTGAAGTTTTCATTTGTTTCCCTGCACGCAAATATGTGTGCAGGGAAACAGATGAATACTTTGCCCCCACAAGTATGTAGCTGCAATTTAAAGCAGCTCCCTGGTTGTGGGACCCATGCTGGCTACTGCAGGATGCCTGGGAGCCGGATGCAATTGTAGGGGCATTCAGGCTCCCCTGCGGTCATGTCATTGTCTCTCTCTCTCTCTCTCTTTTGTCCCATAAAGGGATGGAAGAGAAAGAGAGATTTTTCTTGCAATGACCTTTCCATATAATTACTTTGAAGCGTCAAACTAGCAATATGTTTGGTGCAAATGTAATAGCTCCGTTTTGATGGACAGCAGATCAGGGTCACTTCTTGCCTAACAGTAAAGCTCCTGGACTGTTAATAGGTTGAAGGTTCAAATCCTAGTATCTCGTGACTATGTTTCTGTTTATTTTGTAGTGTTTTAACTGTTAAGCATTCCAAGTGGTGGATCATTGCAGTATTTTCCCCTCAACATTTGTGAATTTAGGCCCATTTTTATATTTTTTTAGCGCCGCATTTGCACCGCTTTTGGCGCAAAAATGGCGCAAACTTACAAAATACAATTGTATTTTGTAAGTTTGTGCCTTTTTTGCATCAAAACATGATGCAAATGCGGTGCTAAAAAAGTATAAATAAGGGCCTTAATTTCATAGGTAAGTATGGACACTACAAAGAAAGGAGTCACCTCTGGCCCTCTGGTTAAGATCTCAGAAAAGCACACTGAAGGTTAAGGGTCCCAGTCTAAATGAGTCAGTGGACATTTCCTGCTTTTGTTCCTTTTCAACAATAAAAATGTAAGTTATAAAGTGGAAGGTGATTTCCCTCTCTTTATTTAACAAAAACCTTTTTCTTTTCAATTTGTCTGGACTTTTTTGATTCTAAGTATATCATTCATCAAAGCCTAAATAACTAACTCTCTCTCTCTCGCTCTCTCTCTCTCTCTCTCTCTCTCTCTCTCTCTCTCAATCTCTCACTTTCCCTCTCTCTCTCAGGGTTGGGTTGTTAGAGGGGTTGGCTGCAGAGACTGTCTGCAGGCTCAAGGATAGGTGGTTATAGGGGATTGGCCAAAAGACCATGCTCACCGGTGGTTGGATTAACGTTTAGTAATGAAAATTACTTTATGGAAAAAAAACATAGAAATTCACTGAAAGAAACAAAGGTTATAAGGAATATTATAGTTAGGAAATAGAATTTAAAAACCATAGAAATTCACTTAAAAAAACAAAGGTTACAGGAACATCATAGTTAGGCTCACACTTTAAACATACAAAACCGTAGACATTCACCTGTTATAGTTAGCTCAAATAACTATAACTCATCTCCTAAATTAACTATAACTCGCACAATCACCATGCACTGCTAATTATCCCACAAATCTGTGTGTGAGTCCAGGGCACCCAAGAACTTGTCACCAGTCCCTGGGGTCTGGGGCCCTTTGGGGCCAAAATTGGCTGGGGGCCACATTTCCCCCTATCATTCTCCAAAAAAGTATTTGGCCCCAGGGAGGTGGTGGTCTCTGGGGCGTCCTTGTGGCCTCACATACATATTGTAAAATGTAGACTGCACAGCCCACCCCACACAATATTTAAATATAGCCCTGGGGAATTGGTATAAACTAGGGCCAGAGGGGTCCAAGTGGCCTCTCAGTACTAATTTATAACTGAAGCCCCAGGGAGGTGGGGGCCCAAGGGGAATTGTGTGGCCACTGCTTATTTTTTAAATATAACCCCGGGTCGGTGGTGGTCCTAGGAACCCAGGGTGGCCTGCTTCACCCCCGCTTCATTTGGTTATTGTGCCATATATATATAGGTAATTATAATTTTACCATAGACAAATAATTTTTTGTTTTGCCAATAACTTTGATGATTCTTCATGAAATTTGATGAGTCTTCATGAAATTTTCCAAACTTATACTTTGGTCAGTTCAGCTTCTGTCGTGTCAGTGATCCATGTAGCAGGGGCTGAAATAAAGGTGAGATCCCAAAACACTTTTTCTCCATTCTGCCTATGGGGAGTTTGCATTCTTCAGACACGTCTACAGCCCGAGCCATTGATTATAATTACACCACATTTGGCACAAAGCTAGATTCTGCTCCGCAGACTACACTTTTTGTGGTTAGGTGTAAATCCGTTCAGTAGTTTTATAGTAATTTAAGGCCAAATAATATAGATATCCAGTACCATGGATTCTCTGTGAATTCCTTGCGGATCTACCCGTGGATCGACGTGCTACAGGGAGAATCTGATTGGCTGGCCGCAACCTGAGTGAAACGTTGCAGCCGCCATTTTATTTTATAGGGAAAGGGACTCCGAGACTGAAATCTTGGCTGACTGTAGATGATGGGGTCATGGTAGTGCTTTCCCAATCCCATGGGTGTTATATACCTGTGATAAATGAGTAAAAATGGTCTTCAAATGCCTTAAAATGTATTTTTCTTACAGTTTCCGAGATCCGTGAATCTATTTGCGGTGCTCAGTGTGGCCCCGCTGTAAATCTTCTGGTGGATCTGTGCCTTTTGTGGAATAGTAAAAAAATAGATATAAATTAATACACCTATTTAAGCACCCAGAAAAACACCCTAACATCCACTCTCACACCAACACAGACACTCTCACACTCACTGTCACACTTATAGAGGCAGTCTTACACCTACTCTCATATTGTGGTAGACACTGTCACACTCCCTCTCACACCCGGACAGAGACTGTCACACCCCCTCTCACACCCATGCAGACACTCTCATTATCACTCTCACACTCAGAGAGATACTCTTACACCCAGTCTCTCATTGAGGTAGACACTGTCACACTCCCTCTCACACCAAGACTGATGCTCTCACACTTACTCTCACACCCAAACAAACACTCTCACAGCCATGCAGACACTCTCACACTCACTCTTACACTCAGAAAGACAGTTTCATAACCATTCTCAAATCCAGACTCAGACTGTTACATTTACTTTCACACCCAGGCACTCTCACGCCAAGAGAAATTTAATTTTCTTATGCTTTGTCAATCACACAAGGAAACACTCCAGCACTTAGTCTGACACAGATTGTCAGACCAGCTCTCACAGCAAGATAGTCACTGTCATATCCACTCTCACACCCAGACAGACACCCTCACACCCACACTCACACCCAGACATACACTCTCATGCTCAGTCTTACAATCAGAGAGAGATACTCTTACATCCACTTTCACATTGAGGTAGACACTGTCACACTCCCTCTCACACCAGGACATAGACTCTCACACTTACACTCACACCCAAACAGACACTCTCACACCCACTTTCACACCCATGCAGACACTCTTACGCTCACTCTGACAGTCAGAGAGAGATACTCTTAAACCTACTCACACATTGAGGCAGACACTGTCACTCTCCCTCTCACATCACAAATGAGACAGTCACACCTACTTTCAACCAGAAAGACACTCTCAGAAGTAGCCTCATACCCAGAGACACTCTCTAACACTTAGGGGGTCATTCTGACCCTGGCGGTCACCGACCGCCAGGGCCAACGACCGCGGAAGCACCGCCAACAGGCTGGCGGTGCTTCCTGGGCCATTCTGACCGCGGCGGTAAAGCCGCGGTCAGAAAAGGGGAACCGGCGGTTTCCCGCCGGTTTTCCCCTGGCCCAGGGAATCCTCCATGGCGGCGCTGCTTGCAGCGCCGCCATGGGGAATCCGACCCCCTTCCCGCCACCCTGTTCCTGGCGGTTGTTACAGCCAGGAACAGGATGGCGGGAACGGGTGTCGTGGGGCCCCTGGGGGCCCCTGCACTGCCCATGCCACTGGCATGGGCAGTGCAGGGGCCCCCTAACAGGGCCCTATAATGATTTTCAGTGTCTGCTTTGCAGACACTGAAAATCGCGACGGGTGCCACTGCACCCGCCGCACCCCAGCAACTCAGCCGGCTCCATTCGGAGCCGGCTTCATCGTTGCTGGGTCTTTCCCGCTGGGCCGGCGGGCGGCCTTTTGGCGGTCGCCCGCCGGCCCAGCGGGAAAGTCAGAATGACCCCCTTAATGTCACACCCACACTGACACTCTCAAGCTCACTCTCACACTTAGAGAGACACTCTTACACCTACTCTCACATCGAGGGAGTCAGTATCCTAATCAGTCTCACATTAATATAAACACTTTGACACATAGGGGGTCATTCTGACCTCGGCGGTAAAAGGCCCTTACCGCCGGTCAGAAGTCCGCCATTCTACCGCCGCGGCAAACCGCCACGGTCATTCTGACCACCAACTGTGAAACCGCCAAAAATCCGACATCCAAGGAAGGCCGCCTCATCAGCGGGCCACGGAAAACTGGAGATGACCAAACCTCCACCGTCACGCCAACACAAACACGCCCATGCCATTCTGACCCACGAATCCACGCGGCGGTCTTTCAACCGCGGTATTCCATTGGCGGTACACACCGCCGCGCTCAAAATACACACACAGCTCCAAAACACAGCCACATTGGACATTTTGAAATATGCACACCTGAGACACATACAAACAACACACCCACACATCCAATCAACTATAAAACACACACCCACATCACCCACAAACCCCCACTAGTTGGAAATCGGAGCGAAGGCGAGAGCGAGAGAGATAGAGATAGAGAGAGCGAGCACAGCAATAGAAAACCCCAACACACACAGGAACCCAACTTCTTCACCCACACCACATCTACGCACACATCACCACATATCACCACGCACATCACCACAAACACCACCCCACACCTCATCCACACCACCCCATGGCACCCCAAAGACACCCAAGGTTTTCGGACCAAGAACTCCGGGTCATGGTGGAGGAAATCATGAGGGTTGAGCCCCAGCTCTTCGGCACACAGGTGCAGCACACCACCATAGCAAGGAAGGCTGAGCTATGGCAAAGGATCGTAGACAGGGTCAACGCTGTGGGACAGCATCCCAGAAATCAGGAAGATATCAGAAAGCGATGGAACGACCTACGGGGGAAGGTGCGCTCGATGATCTCCAGGCACAACATCGCTGTGCAGAAGACTGGCGGCGGACCCCCACCCACTCCACCCCAATTCACAGCATGGGAGCAAGTGGTGGTAAACATCCTGCATCCTGATGGCCTCGCTGGAGTACACGGAGGAATGGACTCTGGTAAGTCGAATCTCAACTACTTCACCCCCCCCAACCACCAGCATGCCAACCCCCCCCCTCACCCCCAATCTCAACCCCCAGCACACAACCACCCTGCCAATGTCTCACCAGCACAACCCACCCTAAACAACACCAACCCCTGAATGCCAACACAAACCATAGACAGCCACCACCAAAGCATGACCATTGCACATACCCATACACCCCCCCCCCCAAACCCTCACAACACCTCCCACAAGGGAATGCCAGCACTGGGGGACAAGGGCACTCAAAATGCACGCCATGGCACACACAGAAACAATAACCATACTCCTTTACCCCTGCAGGGCCCAAACGCCAACACACCGCCACGGAGGGTCCAGATTTGTCCATCCCACCCCCAGAACAGGCCCCCAGCGAGGACAGCAGCTCTGTCGACCTAGAACCTGACGACCAGCCCGGACCATCGGGGACCTCTGGACAGTCGGTTCCCCACACACAGACACAGGCCACAGCAGACCCAAACCCCTCTGGGAACACCAGCACAGCTCCCACCCAGCGGGCCCATGCCTCTGTCTCGCGGACGCGTCAATCAGCGGTGTGTCTGCCACTACAGGGCACCCAGGCTGACCCAACGCCCCAACAACAGGGACCTGGGGGCAGTGGTAGTGGGCACACCGTCCAGGGGACAGAGGCCCGGGGAAACAGGGCAACTGGGAGGGCTGCTGTGCGACAGGGGGGGGGAGGACAGGCCCAGGGAACCGACTCTCCAAGAGGCCCTCACCACCATCATGGGAGCATATCATCCCTCCCAGGAGACGATGGCGACGGTACTGGCCAGGTTCACCGAGATCCAGGCACAGCAGGAGGAACGGTACATGGGGTTCAGCAATGAACTCCGGAACATCGCTACCGCTATGGGGACCATAGTCCAGGCCCTCAACCGGATAGAAACCACATTGCGGGACCATGTGGCACCGCAAAGGGCCCCTGTCACTAGCCAGGAACAGCCTACCACCTCCGCCGGCGCTAGTGGTCAGGAGGCCCCCACAGAACGACGGGCCACCAGAACCCCACCTCCTGCTGAAGAACAACCACCCCGCAAGAGGAACCTGAGATCTCAAAGGAAGACAGAGTAGGATGCCAAGCCCCCCGCCAGCCTAATATCCCCCCGGATGTCATTCCACTGTCCCACAGTGTCACCCTGTCCAACCTTGAACTGCCCCTGCTCCATCCTTCCACAGGCATATGGACAATGCACCTGTGCGACCGAGAACTGGACTCTGCCATGGACATAACTCCACCCTCACCCATCACCGTTTTAATATCATGTACCAATATATAGCACTAAAAATAAATCACTCATTGCACAGAAATCATTCTGGAGTCAGCCTGTATTATTTACAAATGTATAACACATTACTTATCAATAATATTCTGTTATTTATGTGTGGACAACATACCGATGTCAATAAGCATTAGTCCATGGGCTAACCAAGCAGAAGTCACGCAGTGGGTCATACAGCACTGAAAAGGGAAGGGAAAATCAAACTTCAGTTTAAAAGAACTGGGGGGAAATACACAAAGTAAAGATGCAGGGGGCTTTCAGTAAATGTTAAATGGCGTGGGTGATTCCTACCTGTGTGCTACTGAAAATACTGTTGGATAACTCTGTTCCTGTTGTCTGGGTCGTCCTCTTCGTCTTCCTCCTCTTCACTCTCCGCAGGCTCCACAGCTGCTTCAACACCACCATCTGGACCATCCTCCTGCAGGAAGGGCACCTGACGTCGCAATGCCAGATTGTGAAGCATACAGCAGGCCACGATGATCTGGCACACCTTCTTTGGTGAGTACATCAGGGATCCCCCTGTCATATGCAGGCACCTAAACCTGGCCTTCAGGAGGCCAAAGGTTCTTTCAATGATCCTCCTAGTTCGCCCATGCGCCTCATTGTACCGTACCTCTGCCCTGGTCCGGGGATTCCTCACTGGGGTCAATAGCCAAGGCAGGTTGGGGTAACCAGAGTCACCAATTAGCCACACACGTTGTCTCTGTAGCTGTTCCATCACATAAGGGATGCTGCTATTTCGCATCACATACGCGTCATGCACTGACCCAGGGAACATGGCATTCACATGGGAGATGTACTGGTCAGCCAAACAGACCACCTGGACGTTCATCGAATGGTAACTTTTCCTGTTTATGTACACCTGCTCATCGTCTTTTGGGGGTACTAAAGCCACATGGGTCCCATCAATGGGACCAATTATGTTGGGGATATGTCCAAGGGCATAAAAATCACCCTTCACAGTGGCCAAATCAACCTCCTCAGGGAATACAATGTAGCGCCGCATGTGTTTTGTCAGGGCAGACAACACTCTAGACAAGATTTTTGAAAACATAGGCTGAGACATTCCAGATGACATGGCCACTGTTGTCTGGAATGAGCCACTTGCCAAAAAATGGAGGACTGACAGAACCTGCACTAGAGGGGGAATTCCTGTGGGTTGGCGGATGGGGGACATCAGGGCTGGCTCCAGCTGGGCACACAGTTCATGTATAGTGGCTCGGTCAAGTCGGTATCGTAGTATGATGTGGCGTTCTTCCATTGTCGACAGGTCCACCAGCGGTCGGTACACGCGAGGATTCATCCTTCTCCTCGCAAGTCCCAGCGGACAGTGCCTAGGAAGGACAACATGGCGCACAGAGTCAAGCAAATCACAGGTACGTTCACCACTGCATGCATAGCACACGATTATCTATGTATTGAAAGGCGTGTATGTGTGGCAATGCAAGGCCTAGGCCTGTGTGACGCAGTACAAATTATGCCATGTGGGCCCTTGAAATGGCGGCTGCCTGACCTGTGAAGTGGGACAATGGGATGTGAGGTCAATGCGCTGGCGTGGCACACCGTGGCGGTAGGCGGTCGAAGACCGCTATACAAAGCCGCATTGGCTAACATTGAGGCCTATGGGTTTCAGGAGCCAATGACGAGGTGCGCCGGCGGTCGCGGTACGCACCGCCGCGGGCGTGACCGCCATTTTCTATCTGCTTAATCACTCGAGACCTGATCATCCACAGGAGAGGACCTATACTGCAAGTGCTGCTGTGACCTCGGTCTGGAAGTGACAATGGCTGCTGCGACTGGGGAAAGGGCCCCTGCCTTCACGTCTGAGGAGTTGGAGAAACTTGTGGATGGGGTCCTCCCCCAGTATGCGTTACTCTACGGTCCTCCAGACCAACAGGTAAGTACACTGGGTGCACATTGAATGGGCTATGCCTGTGTGGAGTGGGGTGGATGCTAAGTTGGTGGGGTGGGGGGCGAATGAGGAGTGCAAGGCACGACAGATGAGAGCATGTGCCATATGGCAAGGTTGGGGAGGGGGGGCCAATCGCATCTAACATGCAGAAAAATGATGATTTTTCCTTCCCACCCTGTACATGTCAAATAGGTCAGCGCCCATCAGAAAGTGGACATTTGGCGTGCCATCGCCAAGAAAGTCCGGGCCCTGGGGGTCCACGTCAGACGGGGCACCCACTGCCGCAAGAGGTGGGAGGACATCCGCCGCGGGACCAGGAAGACCGCCGAGTCACTGCTGGGGATGGCCTCCCAACCTAGGAGGGGTGCCAGTCGTACCCTGACCCCCCTGATGTCCCGGATCCTGGCGGTGGCCTACCCTGATTTGGATGGGCGCTTGAGGACATCACAGCAGACACAAGGGGGTGAGTATCAGCACATTCTGCTATCTCTCTGCGCAGTGGAGGCGTCTGGGTGGGGGAAGAGGGTTGGGGGTGACATTAGGCCAGGGCGCTTTCTGTAGTGTAGTCCTCTCCTTTAGGCATGGCCCTGTGCTCCCGGCCCCCACCTCTGTAGGGTGACAAGTACAGCTATCGATGGTCCAGCATCACACATGTGCGCCTTTGTCGTCTCTAGACCTGTTGTCCTAGTCCGAAGTACTGAGTAGTGTACCCCGAATGCGCGGCTTAGTGCATGAGGCTCCTGTGTCTGTCCTGTCCGCCAACGGTGTTGACATTGCATGCACTCAACCTGGTCTTCGTTTTTCTCCCCCCACCCTTCTTCTTCGTCTTCTTGTGCATGTGTGCATTAGCATCATCAGGCGGAGGAGAATTGGCATCGGAGCACGAGGGAGCTGCAAGTCACAAGGCCCCAGTGGGACCAGGAACAGACACCGAGGGCACCAGTGATCCGGAGGGCGAGGGGAGCACCACAACGGGGACCGGTGGTGACATCAGCGACAGCGACACGTCCTCGGATGGGAGCTCCCTAGCGGTGGCGGCAACATCCGGGCCCCCCGCCTCTACAGGTACAGCCGCCACCCAGCGCACCAGCCCCGCCCTCCCAGCAGCCCCTCAGCCTACGCTCCGTGCCCGCTCGCCCAGGAAGGCGGGCGTCTCCTTTGCCCCAGGCACCTCAGCCCCTGCCCCTGTTACCCCTGCTGCCCTCAGTGAGGAGGTCATTGACCTCCTCAGGACCATCATTGTTGGGCAGACTACCCTTTTGAATGCCATCCAGGGGGTAGAAAGGGAGGTGCATCGGAGCAATGCCTACGTGGAGGGCATTCATTCGGGTCAGGCTGCCCATCAACGATCGTTCAATGCTCTGGCCTCAGCACTGACGGCAGCCATTGTCCCTGTTTCCAGCCTCCCTCTTCTAACTGCCTCCAGCCTGTCTCTGTCTCCTGTTCCTCAGCCTATCCCATCCACACCATCAGACCAGCCTGCACACACCTCAACACCCAAGGGCAGCTCATCCAGGCACAAGCACCACAGAACCCACAAGCATTCACGCAAGCAACGCCCAGATGCAGACATTCCAACAGTCACTACCACCTCTGTGTCCCCCTCCTCCTCGTCTCCCTCCTCCCTCCCTGTGACGTCTACACTCACACCTGCATGCACACCACCATCAGCCAGTGCTTCCATCACCAGCACACCCTCCAGTCCAGTCCGCACACGTGCAGTCACCACCCCCACTACCATTTACACGTCCCCTGTGTCCTCTCCCACTGTGTCTGTCACCCCCTCTTCCAAGACACACAAACGCAGGCAGACACCCACCCAACAGCCATCCACCTCACGACAGCCTCCAGCACAAGCACCTGCACCCAAAGACAGCACACCTGACTCTCCTACAACCACATCCTCTTCCTCCACTTCCATCACCACTTCTCCTACCTTTTACCTTGGTCCTAAGAAAGTTTTCCTTGCTAATCTTGACCTCTTTCCCTCCACTGACCCACCCCCTCCATCTGCAAAGAGTCCCAAGAGCACCTCAGCCACCACCAGCCCAGCTTCGAGTGTCACTGTGGTGCATGGGTTCCCGCCGTCTCCAGCACCGCTCCGCTGGGCCCTTCATCTCAAGCACCACTCCGCTGGTCCCTTCCTGTCAAGCACCGCTCCGCTGGGCCCCGCCGTCTCAAGCACCGCTCCGCTGGGCCCTTCATCTCAAGCACCGCTCCGCTGGGCCCCGCCGTCTCAAGCCCTGCTCCGCTGGGCCCCGCTGTCTCAAGCACCGCTCCGCTGGGCCCTTCATCTCAAGCACCGCTCCGCTGGGCCCCGCCGTCTCAACCACCGCTCCGCTGGGCCCTTCATCTCAAGCACCGCTCCGCTGGGCCCTTCCTGTCAAGCACCGCTCCGCTGGGCCCCGCCGTCTCAAGCATCGCTCCGCTGGGCCCCGCCGTCTCAAGCACCGCTCCGCTGGGCCCTGCCGTCTCAAGCACCGCTCCGCTGGGCCCCGCCGTCTCAAGCACCGTTCCGCTGGGCCCTTCATCTCAAGCACCGCTCCGCTGGGCCCTTCCTGTCAAGCACCGCTCCGCTGGGCCCCGCCGTCTCAAGCACCACTGGCACAATGACAGTGCCGGATCTGTCTCGAGCTACTGTTCACGGTTCACCGTGCCCACCATGCCTCCTCCTTGACCGGTGGAGACTGTTATCCACCTGATGGACTGTGGCTTTGCACTCCCCAGGATGGCCGAGTGGGCAAGCCACCCACTGTAGAGACTTGAGAGACTGTGGCTTTGCACTCCCCAGGATGGCCGAGTGGGCAAGCCACCCACTGTAGAGACTTGAGAGACTGTGGCTTTGCACTCCCCAGGATGGCCGAGTGGGCAAGCCACCCACTGTAGAGACTTGAGAGACTGTGGCTTTGCACTCCCCAGGATGGCACAGTGGGCATGGTGGCCCCTTCGTGGATCTGGCATCGTGGACTCATGTGGCTGTGGTGCCCCCCCCTTCCCTTCCCCCTGAGGTGCCTGTAGTTTTTTCATCAGATGCCCCTGCAGTGTTCTCTCCAAAGGACTCAGGTCTCCTGTGTGGGCTTTGCCCTTGTGTTGATACACTTTGGCCTACGGACACTTGGAATCTCGTTAGATGTGCAGGACTTATTGCCTTGGTTTATTGTATGCACTGGATATTGAATTGGTATTTTTGAATTGTTGTTGCTATTTGACCGTGACTTATCAGTGGTTTTTATTTCCCATAAATTTCGAGTCACAATTTAATTATGTCCTTGCTTTTTTTACGGGGGTTTGGGTGGTTTCACTGTGACTTGTTGCTCTGCATTGGTGTGTACATGGTTTGGGGGGGTGGGTGTATCACGTATGTGTGTGCACGTAACCTTTCCTCCTCCCCCCTCCCCTGTGTCGTAGGTGCAGTACTCACCGTTGTCGTCTGCGCCGGCGTTCGTACTCGTGGTAGATGAGCAGGTAGACGAGAGCAGGTAGGATGTTTAATTCGGGTTCCATGCTGTCCTCCTTCCTCGTGGAGTGCGTAGAGGTGCGCGTTTTCCCGTTCGTAGTCTGTTTCCGCCGTGTTTTTATCGGCGGTGCTCCCGCCCCGGAAAAGGTGGCGGATTGGCCGGTCATAATAGTGGGGGCGGTACATTGTCTGCCGCCTGTCTGTTGGCGGTGACCGCCGCGCTGTTTGTCGGTCCCGCCGTGGCGGTCGGAGTGTTAATGTGGCGGCCTGTGTTGGCGATTCCCGCCAGGGTCAGAATTCCATTTGTTGGACCGCCAGCCTGTTGGCGGGTTGGCCGCCGCTTTATCACCGACCGCCAGGGTTAGAATCACCCCCATAGTCTCACAACCAGAGACACACTCAGACACTCACCCTCACATAGAGACATACACTATCATCTTCACTCTCACAGCAGGATAGACACTGTCACAGACATCTCACAGCTATAGAGATGCTGTAAAATCCAGTGTCTAGACAGACAGTCAATACAAAAAGGGTCTTGGGGCCAATACGTGGGCACTGATGCATTTAAATGAGTTAGAGTATGAGTTTTATTACAAAATAAATGTACATAATATGTCACATTGGAAAATTGTGTACAGGATGTTAGAAATAGTTTTTTTCTACAGGGATGTTAAAGTTAGGAAACAGAATTTTAAAAAAACATAGAAATTCACTGAAAAAAACAAAGCTTCCAGGGACATTGTAGTTAGGATCTGAAATTACTCATAGAAAACAGTAGAAATTCCGCAGTTATAGTATTTTCAAGTAACTATTACTCGCTCCCTAAGGAAACTATAACTTCCACTCTCACCATGCTCTGCTAATAATCCCACATGTAAGAACAATCATGACAACATCTATAACATCATTAAAAATATAAATGAAATATTACCACTCAAATTACTGAAGAAATTTTTTTGTATGGAAATAACTCTAACCATAACTGCTGAATTTCTACTGTTTTGTATTGTACGAGTAAATTCAGATTCTAACTATAACATCCCTGGATATATATATATAGATAGATCTACTGAAAAAAACAAAGGTTACAGTGACGTTATAGTTAGGTTCAGAATTCAAATGTGCAAAGCCATAGAAATTCAACAGGTACAGTTATACTTATTATACTTATCTCAATACTTTATAGCTTGTGCTGTAAGATAACTATAACTTGTGCCCCAACCATGCACAGTTTTCTCAACAATAATTTTATTATAAATGTTAGAGTTATATTCCAAATGATGTCAGAGAAGATGTAATTACTGATGGAATATGTGGGGTAAATAGCAGAGCATGGCAAGGGTGTGAGTTATAGTGTCTTGAGATATATAAACACATATATATATCTAGCAGGTAGTTATAGTTAGAACCTAGTTTCCATTTCTGTTTTGCCAATAACTTTGGTGCAATTCTATGAATCTTCATAAAAATATTAAGACTAATCAGTTGGTTCAGCTGCTGTCTCTGAAGTTCTGGGGTGATCCATCTAGTGGGTGCCTAGAAAAAGGGGGTCCTAAACATGTTTTCCCAATTAGTTTTCCCTTAGGGTCTTTAGACACGCCTATAGCCTGAACCTCTGAATGGAATTTCACCAAATTTGTCAGGAAGCTAGATTATAGTGAGCGGATTGTGCTTTTTGTGAATTGGTGTAAATCAGTTCAGTAGTTTCTGAGATATCAAAGGTTAAAATACATATATATATATATATCTATATATATATATATATATATATATATATATATATATATATGAAGGCGGAGGATCCGCGCATCCAAGAGTCCCATGCAGATATCTAATTAGCTTCAACAAGAAGTGTTGGCAGTCATTTTGGGACTCGGCTTTAGCCGAGTCCCACAAAAAAAGATAAAAAAATTGAAAAAGGGCCAGGCTAGGGGCACCCTCAGCCCTGTGACAAGGGAGCTAAAAAGCATTTTTTTTTTTAAACGTTACTGCAAACTTCTGGAGCTCTGCGAATTCATGGGAAAAACTTTCAAAAAAAGAAGACCAGTCTCCTGCACTTCTTTAACACTCAGCCTCCCCAGGCTGATCTGTAATACGTACAGTCAATTCTCTCTAACCCATCATTGGTAGCAGTACTATTGACTTCCAAAACACTCTGAATTTTATTCAAATCAAGGACCTCTGGAACAAAAAAAACATGTGAAAGGTTTACAAAGGACTTGGGTATGAACAATCCAAGTATGTTCACCATAGGCTGATAAATGCGGATGTGCATGGATGCCAGGAAGAGAAGCAGAGGAGCTATGAACCACTCAAGTACCATGCCACAGCATGAGAGTGCATTAGAAAATAAAGAGCTGGATTAGCATTTGGATAACTCCCAGAAAAGCTACGTGGGAATATGAGGGGGGGAAGCCTCCGTGTTCCAGATCCACCCATTTACTGCCATGCCCAATAGCGCATTAGCACATTATGGCCCAAACTTAAGAGGGCCGAGCACCTCCTTGCACCACATTAGCGTCATATTTTATGAGACTAATGTGGCTCATTGAGGCCAAATTTGCAGCACCAAAATTACAAAGTAGTGCAATGCATGCATTGCACCACTTTGTAACCCCTTGCGCCACATTATGCCTACTCCAGGCATAATATATTCAAGGGGGTGTCCCCCCCTTAGGAAGACCACAAAAATGGCACGGTAGAATCTCTGAGATTCCACTGAGCCATTTTTAGCAGCTATTTTTAACGCCTGCACAGAGCAGGTGTGGGAAGGGGGCACACCATTATTTATAATAATGGGTCCCAATGTACCTTGCAGGATTAGCACCAAAAATGTACTACAATAGCGCCAACAATGTTGACGCTATTGTTCCTATAATTTTCCCATATAATGCAGCACCAATTTTCTTAAATTTGGGTCTAACTGTTTTACTCAACACTGATTTTGTTGTGGCTGTTCTTTGAAAAACACTTTGGTGGGGAACCAATAACGCATTACCAACAAAAAGATTGTTGAACCTGCATTACATTGTTGAGTTTAGTGTCCGCAGCGGTCAGCATGCCTTCTGCCCATGTTGGGATTTTTGCTCTTATGGCATCCATTTTAGCACCATGGCGCTCCCTGGGGGCCAGCAGAGAGCCATCACTAATGGAATATTGTGTGCCACGTCCTTTATTACTGACCAAGTATTTATCAGATCATTATGTTTTTGTGGCTTCTAGAAAGTCAGTTCTGCTTGTCAGGGTGCAGAATGGTTAATTATAAACTGGATAAATCCCTGTGATTTAAAACGAGTTAAAATGTGCATGTGGGCATTAAAAGGGGCATGTGTTATTTATATCAAAACAGGGTTGATGCAGTGTGATCCCAGTCCTCTGATCTACTAGAACTCCAATTGTAACGCGACAATAATAGTTTTCTGCCGGGGCCTCACATGTAGAGGTGCAATGTCAACGGGGATCACTAGGAAAGCCTCCGTTAACAATCCGACAACAGCAAAATGTATCCCCTTTAGAGAGCCAGCCAATATCTGTTTGTAAACATGATCATAAGATGGCTGCTCATGCCTTTGTGGATTGTGGTTCATTAAAATCAAAAATCTACGATGGAGCAGTTTTCTCATTTCATTTCTCAGTCAGAAAGTTAATGTAAGAGTTTTGCATAAATTACTATACCACGGAGTGCGAAGGAGCAGGCCCCATCCAGGGATGCTCGTCCATTCGGAGTGCTGTGTCCATTAGGAAGAGAATACCTATTTCGCAAAGGCAGTAAATGTTTTCGGAATTCATACTATGTTTTGCACACACCTGTAAATATGAGATGATTTGTAAAAGACATTAACATAAAGATCATCAATAACTAACTGTGTTAAAGAAAAACAAACTATATACGGTTCTAAACCTTTAGAGTCCTGCAATATGGGTTCAGTTAATGACATAGTTCAGTGTCATCATGTCCTTTCATGGTGCTATATCAGTTTCACACAAAATTCCTAAAGAAGACACATGTCTAATTTGTTCTTGTCATTTACTATCAGCAATATGATTGATTTGATGTGGCTCTTGAATATCCCTTCAAAACATCATGAAACACTTATATCTGGACAATATATGGAGGGCCATAAGAGTGAAAGATAAGTATAGATTTTCGTGTTTTTCTGTACCTAACTTCACATCTATGAATCTTGAAGATATACATTTCCTTGAATATATTACCTACTGGTGGTCGGCAGTATTTAGTTATAGTCAGGTCTGAGTGCGGTGCAGGGTTACTTGTTAAAAAAAAAAAAGAAATGCACTGAAAAAAACAAAGGTTAAAGGGACATCATAGTTAGGAATTACCATTTAAAAACACAGAAATTCACTGAAAAAAACTAAAAGCCATAGGGACATTATATTTAGGTTCTGAATTAACCTACACAAATCGAAATTTAGCTATTGTAGTTAGAGTTATTTCAAGTAACTATTACTCACGCCCTAGGGTGCTCCTTTGCCATGCACAGTTTTCTCATTAATAATTTTACTGCAAATGTTACAGTGACTTTATCAGTGACGTCATAGATGAAGTCATGAGTTATGTAATATCTAAGGTAATTTGCAGTTTATTGGCAAGGGCACGCATTATGGTTACCTTATGGCATGAGTTTCAGTTGCTTGAAATAACTCTAACTATAACAGCTGAATTTTAATGGTTTTGTATGTTTAAAGTGAGCCTAACTATAACGTTCCTATAACTTTTTGTTTTTTAGGTGAATTTCTATGTTTAAAATATTTTTTATTTCCTAACTATAACGTTCATGTAAACTTTGTTTTAAAAAAAATGTATTTCTATGTTATTTAATGTAATGTAATTTTAATTACTATACTTTAATGTATGTTAATCCAACCACCGCTCTGCAGCCAACCCCCTATAACCTCCCAACCCGCGCCACAGACGGCCTTCGTCCGTGTGAAATGGGGGTTGGCCTCAGGGTCTAGTCTGCAACTAGGCCTTGTGGCCAGTCCATATAACCACCCAACCCCGTGCCGTGCATGACCTTTGGCCGTGTGCAGCAGGTGTTGTTTTTTTAGCAGCAGTTGACAAGAAAGAACCCACTTGTCACAGGCACTACATGAGATATTACACTAAAAAAAAACAAGGATGCAGACGCCTCCCTCAAGGTTTATAGAATATTTTTTAAGGTCAAAATGAAGAGAAAAATCATGTGCTTTGACTGCACCAGGCACAAGAAAGTTTGATGATTAGTACTTTACAGATGTATAGCTTCTACTTGAGCACCTGCTTTGTTTATATTTTTAAAAAGCTTCCAGCTGAGGATTTTGTTTCTGTGAAATGAACATTGTGCCAAAATGAATCCTGCCCTGCATATTTATCCAAACATAGACCAGCATTTTGTGCAGAATGCCTACTCAGCTGGAGTACTTTCTACTGGCTAATCACTAAGTGCTACCTCATTGAGTAAATTTATAGTGCATCGCCTACACTTCAGCTCACTAAAGGAATCAGAAGTAATGTCTCCAGTGATGTTGCATGTCTGTAACTTTGCTATTGTTATTGTTGCTCAAGCATCTTCATCAGATAACTTTCTAGGTTGGAGCAGCATATAAAACACACTTGGATGATTTGCACTTTACAGAAGCAACTGCTTCTGGTGTTATTTCATGTTGTAAGGGACTGCGGGGGGAGCCTCAAATTCCCGGTGGTTTCAGCTGGCTCCCCATAGCCTGGGGGAGCCAGCATTGCTCCCGCATGCAGGGAGTTGCTGAAAATGAAACTCTCTAGGTGGCGTAGAAATACTTTCATCTCTTTCCCTGCCCACATGTCTGAGGGCAAGGAAAGAGATTAATTCACTGCTTTCAGCAAGTGTGAGCATTTATAAAGCTCCTGCTTGCTGAAAGTCAAGTGTTTGCTTTTACTTTGTAGGAGCTGTCAAAGCTCTCACAAAGCAAAAGCAAACAGCTACCACTTGAGGGTGGGCACCCCAGGAGGCAGCAGGAGGCGGATCTGGGGGGTGGCAGTCCCCAGGGCCATATATCGCTCCATGAGGGGGGCCATGTGGCCTCCCTTCTTTGAACTTCACGGGTCAGCCCCTGGGGCGTGGTGGTCCTCGGGGCAGTTTATGGCCTAGCCGGGGGCCCCCTCCTATATCTTAAATGTACTTATTGGCCCTGGGGAGGTGGTGGACCCTGGGGCGCACGGTGTCTGTGCGGCCCCCCCACATTAATTTCTATTTGTAGCTCTGGGGCACATGGTGGTCACTGGGGGTCTGCACAATTCCCCCACATTTTTGGTTTAGCCCAGAGGAGGTGGTGGTCCGCGGGTCCAGGGGTGGCTCTGTGGAGTCCCCATGTGTAATGTTATTGCCCTGGGAGATGGTGGTCCTTGGGGCCCAGGTGAGTCTGCACTGCCCCCTAGTATATTTTTTAATTATAGTACCAGGGAGGTGGTGGTCCACGGGGCCCAGTATGTCTGCGCAGCCCCCACAGTATTATTATAACCCCCGGGAAGGCGGTGGTCCCTGGGGCAGTATCATATGCTTGGAAGGGGACCCCATGTGCCCCTCCATTTTCTTTTTTTTTACATAAGCCCACATGTCCCCGGGACCTGGTCCACCGGAGGGCTACAATTATAACAAGCATTGAAGTCTGCACTTGTTTTCTTTTTTTATTGTGGTGAAATTTGTGAATATTCACAAATTCCAACATGAATAAAAAAAAAAAAGTGTTCTTTCCCCCTGGACCAAGGCTAGAGGGTTAAGGTAACTCTACTCTGCCACCTTTTCTTTTTTTATGTTTTTTGGGACTGCCTGGATGAAGTGTTGACAACCAATCAAATCTTAGCAAGAGATCAGGACTATTCACAAAGTATTCAAGCTTCTAGATATACAAATTTGGATTTCCTTTAATATCTCTTAAAGTACTAAGCAGATTTATTTACGCAAAATAAGAAAAAGCTACCTTTCTGCTAAATTTGGTAAAATTCCATCCAGCAGTTTGGGCTGTAGTTTTGTCTAAAGAGTCTATAGAAATGAACATGCAAAACACACCTTTTTTGACCATCCCCTTTTTCTCGGTCCCCACTTGATGGATTGTCACGAAACTTCCCATGCACAACAAAACCAAATTTGACAATTTTTAAAAAAAAGTCCTGAAGATTCACCAAATGACACCAAAGATACAGACAAGCCAACAAATGCTTTTTCAATGGAAACAGGGTCCTAACGACAACTACCTACTAGCGACTGCCAGTAGGTAATCAATACACATTTTTACTGAAAAAAGCTAAAGTTATACAAATAATGTAGTTAGGTTCATATTTACACACACACTAAACCATAGAAATTCAGCAATTATAGTTATACTTATATTTAGAAACCATAACTCATGCCCCATAGTTACTTTACAACATGAGGTATAGTTTCTTCAGATAAGTATAACTATAACTGCTGAATGTCTATGGTTTTGTGTGTGTAGATTATGAACCTAAGTAAAATGTCTTTGGTTACCTTGTTCTGTTCATTGAGCTTCTAAGATTATGTAATTTTATTTCCGAACAATGTTTTTAATAAAAATTAATATTTAATTACCATACGTTAATCCAACCATCACCTCACGAGGCCTTCAGGCATGCTTCGTGGGGGGTTGGGAGAAGGCCTGCAGCCAAACCCCTGCATGCAGGCAACCCAACGCCATACATGGCCTTCAGTTGTGCGTGGTGGGGTGGGTTGGCTGCTGGGCCTGGTGTTTGGCCAGGCCCTGCAGCCAACCCCCACACGCAGCCAACCCCAACACAACTAAAAAAAATGGGATCCCACCTCCAGGCCTAGAGGGCCAGGATATTCCTACCCTACCCCCTTCTTTTTTTGCATTTTTTCTTAGAACCTGAATGAGTTGAAGCCCCAAGATGGCTGCCACTACTTTCTGGTTGAAGTAGTGGCAGCCAGTCAGTTCCCACTTTGAAATCTCTGGGATCTGCGGACCCTCTGCATCCATGGATATACATAAACTACTGAATGGATTATAGTTAGGTGAATTTGTAAGTGACAAATAATAATATTTTGAACTGAAAAAAAACAGTGTGTTTTCAGCTGTGGTTTACAATAACCGCAGGGCCTCTACCTGTGTATTTTTTTGGTTTCTATCTCCCAAGACATTTACTTCTTGCCCAACTACTTTCTTATATAGTCTCAAACCTTCAGGTGCAAATAATCCTTATAAAAACAAAGTAGATGTAATTTTTCAATTAAACCATTGGGGTGCATGATTTTGCATGTCTTTTTTAACAAGATTCCACTAGCAATACTCCTGTAAAATCATTCTGTAATACTTCAGAAATCTGATCTCCAAGCTAGGTAATACTATGTGATGCTTCCACAAAATGTCTAGTTAAATATATAGGAATGATGGATGAAAAACTTAAATGAATCTCAGCCACTGGTAATTAATTGCATCACATCCCAGTTGTTATTTTGCATAATGTGCCACCTCAGTTTGGACTCAGCTGTATGCAAATCAGTCTTGACCCTGTTCTAATGGGAACAGTGCAGTCCGAACTGAACCTATTCTTCCCTGAACCAGAACACAAGCAACTCAGGTCTGGTTTTGCCATTGTTATAGCACATCAGCCAGGTATAGCTTGTTTCTACTGACACAGTGTGCAGGGGACCCAAGTCTGCACAAACACTTAGGGCCTAGGCATTGTTGGTCTCATATCCATATTACACATGTATGTAAATTTAATCTCACTTTTGTACATCTCGAGATATTTTCCACAAATACCTGACCAAATGCACATTTCAGGACATAAATTTAATTGTTCTTATCAGTACTAACATACTCTCTCAATTTTACATTGTTACTCATTTTAAAAGGTTTCATACCCAGCCCTCTTACCTCACAAATGTGTATGATCCATTAGAAAAATTATTGAGACTTTTCCCAATTTATCCATTCAGACTCACATTATTCTAACCCTCTAATCTTTGCACTGGATGCCAATGGCTTGTTGCATACCCTTTAAAACTAAGGGGCAGATTTAAGAGCCCCTAGTGCCTCCTTGTGCCACATTAGCATCATTTTTTTGATGCTAATGTGGCCCAACAAAGCAAAAATCAACATGCCAGATATACAGTGACGCAATGCATGCATTGCGCCACTTTGTACCCCTTTGTGCTACATTATCCCTGTGCCAGGCATAATGTATGCAAGGGGAGGCATTCTCCTGTAAGGGGGGGGCTGAGAAAATGTTGCAAATAATCTAAAAGATTTCTTTGCTTACTTTTTTTCAAGCACTTTTAATGCCTGCTGGAAAAAGGCATTAAAAGGAGGCAAACCATTGTTTACAATTGACCTCAATGGGCTTTGCAGGATTAGCGTCAACATTTTTGACACTATTCCTGCAAAGCTCCGAACTAGTGTCAAATATTTTGACGCTAGTTCCCCTAACTGCAGCCATGGTGCGCCCTTTCTTAGGTACAGTGCATGCACGGTGGCATTAGGGGGGCACTGGCGCTGCCACTTTTCTTAAATCAGGCCCTAAGTACATTACACATTAAGCAAATCAAGGAATTGGACAATTTGCCATTCATCATGCGCTCTGCACCTAGACCAATATTGTCTAGACTGGCACTTCTTTTTTGCCAATAACTTCCGCCAAAAAGTTGAAAATGACTGAATGAATGAGGGTCCTGAAAGCATAGGAAGTGTATAAATCACCTAGAATTTCGGACAAGACAAACAATTGGAATGATCTAGAAATTCTAAGTTTGCATGACTAGGTACACTCTGATTTTATCTGCAGTATCTCATACTTATGCATAAAGCAACCATCATACCTTTTTTTAAGCCCATCTTTGATCCTCACAGACCTCAAGCCACATAAGCCAAACACATCCAATGCCCTATATGCCCCGCAGTCAGGGAAGGAAGCAAGAAACCCAATGCAAATCTGAAGGGGCATAAAACACAATGCAAATTTTACAAAACAATAAAATGCAATGCAGTACTTTGGTTGTGTCTCATTTTCAAGTGGTTTTACATTATAAAAGTACATATTTTATAACAGAGGAGTGTTCAAAGAACGGGGTGTTTTAAGGTAAGGATGAAAGAACCAAGGCGAGGATGTGTTGAAATGGGAAGAAATGTTTCCAGTAACCACAGCGACAACCACATGAAGACACCAATGTGGCTCAAGACAGGAGCAAGAGTGCACAAACTCATGAAAAACAGGAATAAAGCTTTCAATCAAGAATATTAAAACTAGGGGGGCGTGGCTGGAGGTCACGCAAGATGGCACTGCTCTTTAGAGCTTTGTGAGGCCTCAGCACTTCCTGGAAGGAAGGTGATGTTTTCACATCAAAATGATTAATTTCTCCAGCATTTTTGAGCACTGGAGCTCTGCCACTGCATAAATATGCCTTTATCTTACAGAGACATCGAGTTTTGAAGGTGAGGGCCTGAGGTAATTATTTATCTGGGTCATTTGCGTTTCACTCCATAAGCCTCTGCACAAATCTAAACTTTCACAGAGATGTTTCTATTTGACTTTCAATTGCTTGCCTGGATGTCCTTCTACAAATCTAATTTCCTCTGCAATGGAATATTTATTACCTTCTGACAGCCAGCTGAACTTTTGACCTCTCTGGTCAAACACAGTTAGCTGAGGTTTTGAACTTTCAGTATTCACTGGCAGCTCTTGTTGTCAAGGAGCTCTTTCAAATTGCTCTTCATAACATGGTAAATGCTTTCATTTGAAGGAGGGGATTTTTCCATTTCAGAAGGTTCCCTTAAAACTAGTCACCAATTGTTTGACTATGAGCAGTAAAGTGCTTTGCTCTTGTGGTATTCTGTCATGCCTGTTCTCAGAGAATAATTTAGGATTTTCTATTTATATATTTTTTATTATATTTTGCTCTGTTGTTGGAAATTTCTCACAGCAGCTTCTCATCTAATATAATTTAATCTTCACCTCACATTGCTGGCTTCCTCTTACCAAATTGCTGCTGGCTTTTATCGGGGACCACATAATTCTCAGAGCAGCCAATCATCCACTTCCTCCAAGTCTAATAATTCCCTTTGAGTGGTGCGCACACATATAACTATATCTTCTCTACCATCAGCTTTAACAATGGATAGTGCTACAGACTTTTTAAAGGATAGCGCCTCTTCATCTCATGCTGCTGGCGCAATTGCGAAAAAAAATCTAACACCTCCTCCATCAAGCGCCCGAAAAAAGACCTTGATTCTCCCTCAAAATCACCTACACATCTTACTCTAGATGATGTCATGGAGGAATTGAATGCATTAAAGCCCTTTATGATGGACACTAATGCCTCTTTGCAACGTATTGAGGAGCAATGGTCCCAACATGAACAACAAATTTGTACTCTGGAACAGAGAGTCAGTAACCATGAAGATTGTAACACTGTCAATCCTCAAATCTCCAAGGACATAGCTCAACTTAAAAGGCTTACTGAAAACTTAGAAAATAGAAATAAGAGAAATAATCTTCACATCTTTTTGGGATTCCAGAAGGTTTGGAAGGCTCTAACATGATTGCATTCCTTCAAACAGCAATACCTCACTTCTTCGCTTGCCATCTACCTCTCCCCTCTCCAACGGGCACATCGCTTAGGTCCACAGCCTTCAACTGGCCCTCGTGCACATCCTAAAGGCATTATTATTCTCTTTCTCCAGTTTACTAACTTGATGCAAATACTCTCGGAAGCCAAAAAGATGGGCTCTTTGCTATGGTCAGGTCATAAAGTGTTTTTCACACAAGATTTCTCTCCTGCTACAGCTGCACATCGGAAACAGTTTTTGGACTTATGTCCACAACTCAAATCCTTGAATATTCGATATGATCTTCTTCACTCATGCTTTTTTTAAAGTACATTCAAGGACAAATCTTACTCGTTCAAGGAACCTTCGGCACTACAAACTTTTATTAACCAACACAAAACAGAAGCAATGGAACTAGGAGCATCTGCAATTACTTAAAGATATAATTGAATTTGTTTTTAATGTCCTTTCTTTTTTTTTCTGGACAGTTTAATAGTAATGGTTATGTTTAGTATTTATATCCATGGTTTTCCTTCTCTGCATCTTCTTATTTTTTATTTATTTTTTTTTAGATAGTGTTATTTGTGCAGTCCTCATGTTCCTTTCCCAACCGTATCCCTTTCTCACTATCCAAATTGTTCTGCTACACGTTCCACTGGTAAGGTTTGATTTTTATTGTTTTGTCACACTCCTTTACTGTAGTTTTTACATTATTTGGTCTCCTGAAAGGTACATTTTTTGTTCGTATTTTTTTTTCCATGAAGCTTGCCTTCATATGTTTTAATATCTAATATCACTTTTCTTGTGCTGCAGCCACTCTTGTCTGTCTTTTCAGGTTCTCTGCTGGCTCTCTACCTTTCGGGGTATTCACTTTCTATCTTGTCTTCTTTAGCTTTAGTGGACTTTAGTCCCTGTATTGCCACATCCATGTATAAACAACTTCTGGAGGTCATCTTCCTCCTTTTCTTTTTCTTTACTATTTTGTTTCTTTCCCATTTCTTTGCTTTTGCAAAATTGATATGCCTAGTTTTTTCTTTTTTACAGCAGTTGTTTATTAATACTTCTTGTTATGCAACTTAGAACTGTTACTTGGAATGTTAAGGGGCTTAAACACCCCTTTAAATGTCAGCGTGTCTTATCTCACCTAGCTCGTTTGAAATGCCACATTGCTTTGTTGCAAGAGACTCACCTCAACGACTCTGAGGCAATTAAGCTTAAAAAACAATGGGTGGGGGACATTTTCTACTCCCCTTCCACCACAAACGTAAATGGGGTAATTATACTCTGTCATAAATCTCTCAAACCTTCCATAATTTCACAGCATCAAGATAAAGAAGGTCGCTGGGTACTTGTTCCATTTACAATTGACAATATTTCTCTTACTATCCTAAATATATACAGCCCCACACATCCAGATCAAAATTTTTGGAAGAATCTTTCATATGTTGTCTCTGAACATTCCTCAAACAATTTACTAATAGGTGGTGACTGCAACCAAATTCTCGATCCATTTTTGGACAGACGTTCCACGTCACGTTTCGTTCCACACGCCTCCGACAAAGCTTTTTAAAACTATATTTTACAGCATTCTCTCTCTGATTCCTGGAGAGTATGCAATACCAACCTCTTGGAATACTCTTTTTATTCTCCTACCCACCATTCCCATTCTAGGCTTGATTATATCTTTCTGAGTAAAGGTTTATTGCAACATATGGTCAACTCTGAAATCGGTGCTATTTTGATCTCAGATCACCCACCTATGATTACTGACCTTGATCTTTTTCTTAATGGTTCTAAAACATCTTCATGGAGGTTTAATAAATCTTTATTTTCAGATGCTACTTTTATCTTTTCCTACAGTACGTTTATAGAAGAATACTTCCACATCAATGATAGTGATTAACTATCATTTCATTTTGTGTGGGATGCATTCAAAGCAGCCTCTAGGGGTTTCATCATAAGTTATGCCCACTTAAAAAAAAAGTCTGCTCAACAAAAATCCTTGAAAATATAAAGTCCCTAGAACATGAATACTATATTCACAAAACTAGTGAATCACATATTGGAGCACTAGTCTCAGCTAAAATGGAGTTTATCCAATATACCACCGAACAAGCATGCAGCACCCTCCTGAAAATAAATGCCAGATATTATGGTGGTAACAATAAAGCTGGTTCTCTTCTAGCTCAATATTTGAAACAATGAAAAGAAAAAACAACTATTAAATCTATCACAGATAACAATGGTGTTAAACACTTAAGAGATAAAGATATAGCATTGTGTTTTGCTTCTTACTATAAGGACCTGTACACCCCAGAACACACACCAACAGTTGAATCTCTCAACCAATATTTCTCTAATCTCAAACCAAGAGACCCATTGCAGATTGACCTCTCATCTTTAGACCAACCCCTACAACTTACCGAACTATATACAGCTTTACAATCTCTCCCCAAGGGTAAGGTTCCAGGCCCAGATGGATTCACAGTAGAATTCTTCATTCAGTTTGCCAAGTCTCTCTTCCCCAAACTCTTTCAATTACTTATTCACTTTATAATGTCAGGTTCTACATCTTGCTCCTTTATGGAGGCCATGATTTGTCTTATTCCCCAAAAAGATCGGGATGCAACTGACTGTAAAACTTATAGACCCATATCTTTCAATAATACTGATTGTAAACTCTATGCCAAAGTTTTAGCTCTCCGTTTACTCCCATATATACCTGACCTTACTGATTCTCATCAATCTGGTTTTATCCCTAATAGAAATTTAGCAGATAATTCCCGTACTTTTTAAAATATTATTAACAAGGCATCTAAACTTAAGATTCCTCTGGCAGCTTTATTATTGGATGCAGAAAAGGCCTTCAATAGGGTCGACTGGGGTTTCTTGTCGAAGGCATTGGAATGGCATGGACTAGGTACTAACTTTCGACATTTTATATCCATTCTTTATTCCTCACCATGTTCCTTGTTTATAACAAATGGTATCCAATCTCCTTTTTTCCCTCTTAAAAGGGGTACTCATCAGGGATGTCCATTATCTCCTTTACTATTTATTTTGGCTTTTGAACCTTTTCTATACCAATAAAAATTTCTGAACAATTTATGGGGTTTCAAATTAATAATGCACACATCAAATTTATGGCATATGCTGATGATATTCTTTTGTTTTTGTCTCACCCTGACACCTATCTTCCTGCATTCCTGCATGAGCTCAACTTATATTCTGATGTATCTGGCTATAAACTTAATATAGACAAAACAGTGGTCTTACCACTTAATGCTCATTGCACTGCCTCTGTATTCCTTGATGCAGGATTATTTTAGAATTCTTCTGAGATTAAATGCCTGGGGTATGGTACTGCACTACTCTCAAGGATACATTAAAGACTAATTTAGAAATCTTATATGCAAAGCTTGTAGATCTCACACAGAAATGGTCTCCATTATATCTCACGTGGTGGGGCCGCTTGGACACCATTAAGATGATGCTTCTCCCTATCATTAACTTCTTCCTTATGATGCTTCCTATTAAGATACCTAAACTATTTTTTAGTTCAATTGATAAAATTCTATCCAAGTTCCTGTGGAATGGTAAACAATCCCGAATCTCTCTCTCGAAATTAAAACTTCCTAAAGTACAAGGTGGAGTTCATGTTCCTGACTTTTTAACTTATCACAAATATTTTGGCAATAAGCAAATACATCCCTATTTATCTACATTCAATGATGCCCCTCAAAAGCTATGGTTCTCTTTGGAAGGAACATTTATTACTCCCTTTTTCCATAAACACAATATATTTATGTCTAACCCCCCAAAATTCTGGTTGCCCAGCTCTATCTCCCATTCAGTCAACTTACTGAAACCTTTTTTTATTTCCCATCTTACCCCCATTAATCAGTTATTTAACAGTCCTATTTGGCACAATAGTTCTCTTAGGAAACATGGTAAAACCATGTGTTGGAAGGCTTGGATGACTAAAGGTATTCTTCTCATTTCCCAATTAAATCATAAAGACTCTCTCATCCCTTTTACTACTCTCAGCAATTTATAATCTCCCTATTCGCATGAAATCCCAATATATCATTCTTTCTACTCTGGTCCAAGAGGCCCTCAATAATCGTATACATCATAGACTTGACAGCTACAAGCTTGATTCAACAGGAACTTTCTTCAAACATCATCAGCTATGGTTGCCATTAAGTAACTATCTCTCATGCACTGCAAAGGAAATAGATTTGTCTCCTTCTTTTTAAAAATGTCAATATATTTCCTTTTTTTCTCCTTATAGATACTAATTTCATCTTACATTCACTGTAACTAATGTCTATTACCTCTCTCTCCACATGGCTATCACTTGATTCCCTTTTCCATCCCTATACCTCTTCTCCCTCTCCCTTTCTCTTTCTTCTTTCTTTATTCAAACTTGGAGTCTTTGATACTATATTGCTGTATATGCCTAATTCATTTACATGTGCATGTATAAGTACAATATTCTTTATGCATATATATCCACAACTGCATATCTCTGTCCTGGCAATGTTAAGTTAAAGTTATTTTATTTGACTCAATAAAAAACATCTTGAAAAAAAAAAAGAATATTCAACTAAGCACATACTGTAGTAGGAGGCATTGCCTAAAAGTAGCTACAAGTCAGTTTCCTTGTGCATTGAGACCTATTCCCATCATCACTGGCGAGAACACTAAACTGCACGCGCCCACAAACCCGTCAATCAGCGTACACAGATCTCTGCTTCCAGCAATGCGCCATTTAATTTGGATGAAAGACGGGAGCAGCATAAAGCAGCCATTTAATTTGGAAACATTTCCCTCCTGGAAAGTAAACATTCTCCTGTGTTTGAGCTTTTGAAACCGCACAATCAAAGAAAAATGTGTGTTGCGACAGCAAGGTGAGTCCCTCAGTGGAGCAACCTTGCCAAGCAAAGCAGCAGCCATCAGAAAGAAATCATGTTCCTATTTTAATTAGTCCTCAATGAGATGCCGTTTCATGTTGCAGGTATGTACCGGGGGCTGTTTTTGTTATAAAATAATAGCCACCACGAGAATTGTTCTAAAGACAAGAGTGGTGCTAGTTTGAGAAAACAAATTATAATAATTTACATTTCAGCTAGCAGATCTGGTGTTCGATTTTTTACTGTTGAAATGTAATCACTGGACTTTCCGTTGAAAGGAATTCTCTTCGCCTTGAAGCGATCCCAGCATGCTGTACAACAATCATTAGTATATCGCAGGGCATCATTATTCAATAAACATGGCACTGAAATACAAAGTGCATGTATGGCTTGCACAGCCATTTCTCAAAACCTAATTTTATGAAGGCTAACCTTTTCTGACCTATTCTTCTCTTTGGTTTTAGAAACAGTGCTGTAGAGTGAAGACTGGACAATAAATTATAGGAACATGTAGATAAAAAAGAACATAAGTTTGAAAGGGTCGGTTAAAGGATCCAAAGATAGCTGTAAGCAGCTTAATGTACGTATTGTTTTCGTTCACAAATTTCAAACTGATGGAGAAGTCACTTCCAACACTTTATAAAAGATTGCGACATCATTTGCCAGGGAAACGGAAGACATGAATAAAAGCGTCAATTTTGTACATCACGTTCACTTCTTGTTTGTTGACATTAAAAAAAATCAAACATTGCTTTATGTCTATGGCTAAGCATGAACAGACTTGAAGGAATTTTTCCAAGAAATTCTCAGAAATCAACTCTGTTTTTGGTGAACAGGTTAAAGAATTGGCAGGACTTCTAATAAATATTTGGCATGATTTATCAGAATATGCACTCTATTTGTTCCATTTTCCTTCCGCCAAAAGTAGGGTCTGGGAAAGTGGTGGACATCCACTGCTAGCAGAAAATGGCTGGAGTGATGCTTCAAAGTTGTAATGGTCTTTGAACCTTCCTGCCAGAGAACAACACATTCCTGGGGGAGGATGGGTGACACCTCTACCCAGGAAGGGCTTTGTCCTCTGGTCCCAGAGAGCAGAGGCTCTCACCCCATGGATCCAGAATCGTATCTGGGAGTAGCAGGCTGGTTTGAACCAGCCAGAAACCATGCCAGTGTGGTTTAGGTTTTGCAGGGTACCAGGGATACCATTTACTAGGGACTTACAAGGGTGGCTTAAGTGTCAATCCATAGTACTGTTTTGAGGAAAGAGATCTGGCCCTGGGGACCCAAGGTGCCTCCTGGGTACATTTTTATAACAAATCAAACACTGGTATCAGAGAGGATTTATTACCCTGAGTTGTTTGATACCAAACAACCCAGGGCTAAGAGTAGACAGCATGCAACTGGGGAACTTGTAATGACCAGTGTCCAGCACATTACTTGCTATGGCTCCCCTCTACATTCATTATGCCTTAAGGCTTTGTAAGGACACATTAGGGGCATATTTGCTCATGCAAACACATGCCCTCACATGCATTATAGTGCACCCTGCCTAACGGCTCTAAGGCCTGCCAGAGGGGTGAGTTACCTATAGTGTATGCAGTGTTAGTGTACTGGGCATTCTTGGTGAGTACCATGTTGAGTTTGCAACCTTTAAGTACACCTTGTCATGCACTTGCAATGGCAGTCTGCATGAGGCTGGTGCAGGGCCTCTTAGAGTCGCACAATTGGTGCTGCAGATCTGGGGATCCTCTTCAGTACCTATCCCTGGGTACCATGGGTACCATTTACTAGGGACTTTCAAAGGTGGGTGAAGTGCAAATACATAGTACAGTTTTGGGGAAAGAGATCTGGCCCTGGGAACCTGCTTTGCAGAGGCCCAGGGCACTTTCAACCTTGAAATCACATCAACGTCCAGACAAAAAGTGGCTGGCTAACCATGTAAAAAGAGGCCCTTTCTCACACTCAGAGCCTGTTAAGCACTAGCCCATGCCACTTGCAGTTTGAATCCACATCATTTTCTGGGCAACAATTAGGGGGCTACTGTGTCAAATGAGACCCTTTCTCAGAACATGTGAGTGTTTGTGTCACTGATTCTGTGGGGCTTTGAGTGGGTGTGTCAGTGGTTATGTGGGTCTGTGAGTGGGTGTATAAGTGTGTGAGCGGGTAAGTGAGTAGGGATGCAAGTGGCTGTATGGGTGTGTGAGTGGTTGTGTGGGTCTGTGAATCGGTATGTGTGTCACTGTATGGGCATGTGGCTGGGTATAAGAATGGCTGTAAGTGGGTATGTGAGAAGGTGTGTGAGTTGCTATGTTAAGAAGTCTGTGAGTGTTTGTGTGGGTCTACGGCTGTGTGAGTGGTTTTGTGGGTATTGAGTGGCTTTGTGAGTCTTTGAGTAGGTAATTGAGTGGTAGTGTGGGTGTTTTAGTGCTTTGGGAGTGGCTATATGGTGTGTGACTAGGTGTGTGAGTGGTTTTGTGGGTCTGGGAGTGACTGTGTAGGTGCTTGTCTGGGTCTCTGGCTGGCTGTGTCTGTGGTTTTGTGGGTCTGTGTGGGTCTGTGAGCAGGTGTTTGACTGGGTACATGAGTGACTGTATAGGTCTGTGTGAGTGGGTGTGTGAGGGTGTACATGGGTGTGTGAGTGGGTGTGTGACTTTGTGAATGAATGAGTGAGTACATGTGTCACTGGCCCTATGGTTCTGTGAGAGGGTGTGTGAGTGGTTCTGTTGGACTGTGAGTAGGTGTATGAGTGTGTGAGTGAGTATGTGAGTGGGGCGTGAGTGGCTGTATGCGTGTGTGAGTAGTTTTCTGGGTCTGTGAGTGTGTATGTGATTGATTGTGTGGGTCTTTGAGTGGGTGTATGAGTGGTTTTGTGGGGTCTGTGTGGGAGTGTGTCAGTAGTTGGATGTGAGTGGGTGTGTGAGTGAGTATGTGAGTGGCTGTGTGGTGGTGTGAGTATGTGTGTGAGTAGCTATATGTGTGTGAATGGGTGCCTGGCTGTAAGATCTATGAGGGGGTATGTGAGTGGTTTTCTGGGTATGTGAGTGATTGTGTGAGTAACTGTATATTTGAGTGGCTGTATGTGTGCCTGAGTGGGTGTGTGAGTAACTACATGGGTATGTGAGTGAGTGTGTTAGTAATTTTGTGGGTCTGTGAGTGGGTGTATGAGTGTGTGAGTGGGTGTGTGGGTGGGGGGGTGAATTGCTGTATGGGTGTGTGAGTGGTTATTTGCGTCAGTGAGTGCATATGTGATTGATTGTGTGTGTCTCCAGTGGGTGTATGAATGGTTTTGTGGGTATGTCAGTGGCTGGATGGGTGTATGAGTTGCTGGATGGGTGAGAGAGTGGGTGTATGAGTGATTGTGTGGTTCTGTGAGGGTGTGTGTGAGTGACTGTATCGGTATGTGAGGGTGTGTGTGAGTGGGTGTGTGAGTGAGTGCGTGACTGTGTGGGGGTGTGACTGAGTGTGAATGGGTGTATATGTTTTTTATTGGACTCGAGATCAGCGGATCCATTGTAGATTTACACAGGTGTCCACTCAAAGGGCCAGATGTAGCAAACTTTAGGGAGTTGCAAATGGCCCGATTCGCAATTTGCGACCCCGCAAAATCGGAAATGGGATGCAATAATCCCATTTCCGACTCGCAAAATGCGACGCGAGCCGTTACCGAATAGCAAGTCGCAATTTGCGAGTCACAAACCATATGCAATAGCAACTCGCAAATTGCGACTAGTCGCAAAAAGCCCATTTTGCACTTCCAATTTACCACTAACTCAGAGCAGGTGGTAACCATTACCAAAGTATAAAAGGGGACCCAGAAGGAATCTGGGTTACTCAAGATGGCGGAGATATACCTGATATCAGTGAGGAGGAGGAGCCCACGCCGCCCAGCAGAGGAGGAGGAGGAGCCAGAGACAGGAGAAGATATACAGAACAAGGCAGACACTCTTCCAGCAAACTGAGGAGGAAATATATGATAAATATAGACTTAGCAGCGCAGCTATACTAGATTTAATAGAATTAGTCAAACCACAGCTACAGCGCCAGACTGTGCGCGGCTGCGCCATCCCTACGCATGTGCAAGTGCTATGCTCACTGCACCTCTTGGCCTCGGCTAGCTATCAGTGAGTCATTGCTGTGGCAGGTGGGGTATCCCAAAGTGCACTATCATAGTTCTTTAGGGCATTCCTAGACACCTTACTCACACACATGTCCCGATACATATACCTACCCAGGAATGAGGCAGAAATCAACAGCACCAAGTTGGAATTTTACAGGATTGCCTACTTCCCCCATGTCATAGGGTGTGTAGACGGGACACATATACAAATATGCCCTCCTGCAAACCTGGAATATCTGTTCTGCAATAGGAAGTGTACCCACTCACTCAACATACAGGTGGTATGTGATGCCCATTATGTCATCACTGACATGGTTGCCAAATTTCCAGGCAGTACTCATGACTCCTACATTTTTAGGCACAGTGGGATACACCAACGCCTGGAACGTGGGGAGTTTGGAGACGGATACCTCCTAGGTAGAGCTGAATACCCCTTGAAGACATGCACACAGGTCAATGTGCAAACCACCCGTGCCTTGCTAACATTGTACGTTTTGTGCCAAACAGGTGACAGTGCATATGCACTACGTCCATGGATACTAACTCCGTACTTAACACCCAGCAATGAGACAGAGAGGCGATACAACAGTGCACATAAGAGGACCAGGAACATAATTGAACGTACCTTTGGACTGCTGAAAGCAAGGTTCAGATGCCTCCACCGAAGTGGAGGTTCCCTCTAGTATACCCCAATAACAGCTTTCAAAATAATTGTTGCATGCGCTATACTGCACAACATTGCCACCAGACGTGGGCTACCTCTCACCCCTGAAGACCCAGATTCGGAGGATGAAGAGCAAGAGCAACCACATCGCCATCATGGGGATAGGAGCATCGCAAATCAAGGCAGACTGAGATGGGAACACATTGCAAACCAATACTTTGGAAGGTACGTGCCAACTTTTTCCATACTCACCAATGTAACAAACAAAGAGTCCATGTGTTAAGTGGAAAGAACAAGTGATTTAATAAGTGCAAATAACAAAACTATGTACAATAGGAACAGTTCAGGGGCTTCAATAGTCCACCTGGCATGGGACACATTGACGTCATGTGCCCCAACCCCAAGGACAGTGTGGAGCTCACACCCTACGGCGGGCTTGGCCAGCCTGGCTGGTACTAGGGGGGTCAGCAGTGCTCTGCCTTGTGCTTCCACTGCGAAGCACCCTGGTGTCCCCGGCAGAGACACTGCTGACAGTGGAGCCCTCCTCACTGTCCTGTGGCGTGTCGCCTGTGCCCCTGGCCACCTGCCGTGCCTCCATGAGGTCTATTGCATGGCTGAGACAGCCCAGTCCCCGTGCCACGTCACCAGCAAAGTGGCCCATGTCCACCTGGAGGCTGACTGTGCGCCTAGACAGCCCTGTTGTGTTCACAGCCAGCATTACTATAGAGGAGGACATCCTGTCCAGGCGTTGCAGCAGCTGGCGGTCCCTGCGCCGTGCACTCTCAGTCTGCGTTAGCAGTCCTGCCACTAGTTGGCGCATGGAGAGTGCAAGGTCACCCGTGTTGGTACTGATCACCTGCAACTCCGAATGTACCTGCTGCATACTGTTGGCATGATTGCGTTCAAAGCGCCGCAATGCCCCACTAATCCTCCTTAATTCTTGGTTTTGCAGGCGCTGACCCTGTAGAAGTGCGGCCTTGGTTGGTGATGTGGAGGCATGCCCTGACTCTGCCTGCCGCTCTGCTGTTGATGTTCCACGTCGCCTGCGAAATGGTGGAGGCCCTGTGTTCTCTCCTGTGGCACTCTGGCTCGTACCTGGTGCAGGCTCACACACCACTACTGCAACAGGTGTTTCCTGAGGGGACATGGTGTCGGTGGTGCAGGTAGCAGTGGTGGCTGGTTCCCTCATGTGTGTGCTGGCTGACCAGTGGCCCCTGGCTGCTTGGGCTGGTGGGGTGTCTTGTGGGAGACCTGTGGGACATAGGGAACACACTGTCAGTGTCTACTATCTGTTATCAACTTCCTAATAAACTATTGCCTAAGAACTGCCTACTTGACTACATTGCCCATAATGCATCAGTCTGGTGTTTGCTACTCTGAAATGGAGCTATCTTGGTTGTGCATGCTCCTGTGTACAAGGTGGGTGGGGGTATGGCATTGATGAGGGTACATGCATGTCACACGGTACTCACCGGTTGATGGTCCTGGCTCAGAGGTGTCCAGATCTCCCATCCCGCTTACAGCCTCAGGCTCTAGGGTATCTTCTACCCTTTCCTCCAGGGGTGGGGGTGGTGGTACCGTCGATGGTCCCCCTCCTGTGCCTCTCATCTCCCAGAGCCGCTCTGCCACCCTCTCCTTGGTCCGGGAGCGAAGGTCATACCACCTTTTCTTCAATTCTTCCACACTCCGGTGGCTGACCCCCAGGGAGTTGACTTTGTCCTGGATCTCCTGCCAGAGTCTTCTCTGTCTCTGGCATGGTGAGGGCTGCCCTGCCAAACAGCTCGTCATGGTGCTGACAGCACTCATCAGTCAGCACCTCCAACTCCTTTTCAGCAAACTTAAGTTTCCTCTTCCTTGGATTTTCAGCCATGGTTGCAGGAGCTCTGTTTGTTTGCTGTGCTGAAGTTGAAATGGGTGTGGCCCTCCCTCCTCCCAGGTGTATTTGTAAACTTCCTGGCTGTGATGTCATCAGCATGTGCCAGGAAGTGTTTTCCAGAGTGTTCTGAAGTGTTTTCCAGAGTGTTCTGCAGCACCTGCATTCAATTTTCAGCACAGTCGCTATTTGCGACACCCACTCGCAAATTGCGAGTCCGTTTTTTGCGCGGTCGCAAAAAGCGACCTCGCAAACAGCGGACTCGCTATCTGCGGTGCGACTCCGTGTGCGAGTTGCAAATTGTCCTCGCACTTTCTACCTGCATTGCAATTAGCGAGTCAGAAATTGCGAGTCACAAATAATCGCAATTTGCGAGTCGCTAATTTTTAACTACCTACATCTGTCCTAAGTGCCTTGGTGGATCGGTGGATCCTTGCACATGCAAAAAAAAATAATTCTTGCAGATCTGTCAACATGAATGGCCTATTACTGACCCCTCTATCTAGCCCATTCAATGTATTGTCATATTTATGCTGCCTGGGACTGAGTCCAGATATAGAAAATGGTGGCAGCATCTTTCCTTTCAGGTTGTGGCCAGTCAATAATGGCATTGATTATTGTGGTAGGGGTCCGCAGATCCACCACGGTTGCCGCCGCCAAAGTTGTAATGAGGGCCTCAATGTGTTAAACTCTAAAAGTCAATTAAATTTATGAGTTCAATATATTTCAATTAACTATATTATGAGCCCTCCCCATGCACTGCTAATTACCACACATATCACTCATTCCATTGTCTATGACATCATTGAAAATATCACTGCAACATTTTCAATGAAATTCTTGATGAGAAAAATGTGCATGCCATGGGCACGAGTTATAGTTACTTTTGGCTCAAGTTATAATTACTTAACTACACCTATAACTGGCAAACTTAATATGAAGGGTAATTAAAACAAAAGAGTACACATAAAACCAAAGAAAATATCCTAAAAGAAGCACAGGAAATTATTTTCATAAGAAACAGATCATTACTACACTAGGGGTACTCACACCATATGAAACAAAACAATAACTCTAGGTTATCTGAGCAATAAAGGTTTGAGCCAGGGTTCTCCTACCTTTACTGTACTGCTTATGTTCAACAAAGATTACTATTTTTTGTGTTGTAATATTGACCACATCAGACACGATTACACAGCCACTTTATGAAAGATTACCAGTAATGATCACCTCAGTTGTACACAGAAAACTAAAAAACGGTTTGTCAATTTGAAATGCTTTTACATAGGTCACACATAATATGCATCCACCAACTAGTTTAGTGCATTCTGAGATTTACTAAAGCTAGTAAAGCTGTGAATGCCTCAAAATGCTATACTTTCCCCAATGAGGCATAATGAGGAGAAAGGCTCCTTGGAGCATGGGGGATAAATGTGTTTCAGTGTTGGAGGACAACTTCTACTATTCTCAGAGCTGGGTCAAATGAGCTGCCAAATTAACGGACCAGAGTAGGTTGAACAATTTCCGTTTATATGGTCTGCCAGAACTGGAAGAAGGAGATGACCTAAGCAGTTTTCTGAAGACCTTTATTCACAAATTTCTGAATGCAAACTTATTGACCCTACTGGCTCAGAGACTGAAGCCTATACAAGCCCAAATGACAGAACATCCACATCCAATCATAATGTGCCTGTCACGTCTTCTCCAGGCTTGGGAAGTTCGGCAGCTACCAAAAAGAAAAGGTACCCTTTCTGTATTAAGGGGCAAACTGTACTTCACAGTGGATTACCCCTTCGACATTCACCTTCAGTGGAAGAAGTTCTTCTCTCTCTGCCCCACTAAAACAAAGGGGCATCCCACATGGTTTCCTGGGCCCAGCCACAATTCCCCTGATTATAGACAGCAAGACACATGAATTTGATAATCTACAGGAACTGAAAGACTTCTTAGAAACACTCATGCAAATGCCAATGGACCAAACTCTTAGCAAGCTCTGACATCTCAAGGAAAAAAAACTGACCTGGATACTGTCACCTCAGATCTGGAGAGCTTTCCCTGCACCAAATTCCCCTGACTTACCAAACCGACTAGATGCCCCCAATGAGAACACATCTCCTAGAGAGAGAGAGAAACATAGTCAGATACCCTCAAACCTTAAGTGGCTTGACTACTACCTCTGCAACCAGTCCCACTTGACACTGGTTGCAACTATTGCTCAGGAGAACTGGGACTCTATGTGCCATATTTATACTTTTGCTGCAAAACTGCACCGACGCAGTTTGGCGTCAAGAAGTTTTACGGCAGCTAACGCCATTTTTTTGCACCAACTGGGCGTAAAATGTATACTTTGACACTACGTGGCACAAACCACGGGTTAGAGTAATTTGTTTTACTCTAACCATTGCGCCACGTCGTAAAGAAAAATGATGTGAACGCAGAGAAAATGACTTTAATCCGGTTTATGCCATCGCAAACTGGATATGCGCCATTTGTCCCCACAATAGCGTCAAAAAGCAGCACGCAAACACAGCAAAATGTGCTAAGGAGCCCCAAAATGGATCCCAGAAGCCATGAGAGACCCCAGGAAGACTCCAACCGACCAGGAACCAGCCAGAAGGACCCAGACAAGAGCCAGGAGAGGGTGAAGAAGAAAAGGAAGTGTCGGTTCAGTGCGCTTTTGCATCAAATAAATCTGTCTGTAACTGTGTTTGTGTCATTTTTCTTATTTTAAGATAGCGAAGACTATAACTATACAAAAATAGGATGTTATGACCTGCTGTGTGTGTTCTAGTGTTTGGGCACATGTGGTAGACCACACTACTGAGGACCATAATACTCATGTTGTTGTGCCGGCTTAGCTCTCTTAACTGACGCAACAGCAACACAAACTTTTGGAATAAAATTGGTATTTCCTAGTTTGAGCAGGTGTTGCATCAATAGAGGACAGCAAGGCTACAAAACTAAACAAATAGATGCATGGCCTGTGTGTTTATATCTGTGAATTGGCTATTTCAATTGTTGTTGTGCCTCTGTGTGAACGTCACAAGAAGTGTTTTGCATAATGTGCATGTATGAATGTGTTGTAATTATGTATAACCATCAGATGTCATTCATTGAGGTACATCAGTCATGATATGTGTTTGTTATATCTGTTGCGTCTTATGCTGTGTGAACTTCCCTGACTTTGGGGACAAAACATCTCCCATGACAAACTATACAGAGGATAGATAGAGGACGGTTGATAATGGCAATGTCAGAAATGTAACCCATCACATTTAATGAAATGTTGGATACCACTTAATGGTCACTTGTGTGTATACTACCCAGGAGTCAGGCAATTGAACATGCTAGGTAGGTACAGTTTGTGTGACACAGAGTCTCAAATCCAATCCAAAAATGTTTGTGTACACCACAGTTTTAGTCAGGTACACGACCTATGTTTCTCCTGTGGCTGTGGAGGACCAGCATACCATGCTGCATGTGTTCACATATTTCCAGTGGTTCATTGCACAAAGGTGTCCAGTTCAAGTATCTGTCCATGTGTATCATGTGTTAGTATTGGCCTCCATGTTGTCATAGTTATGTGCAGGTCTAGTCATGAGTCTGTGGAGCCATTCACTCAATTAACAGAGTATCCTGCAAAGCAGATTTGACCTAAAGCCAAAGGTAAACTAACGACACACATGGTGATAGTCAAGCTATGGCACTGCAGAACTTTGATAAGGCTGACTACAGGGCAACCTTGGTTTGCTCAAAAACTTTATGGATGAGCAATAGGTAACAGGCAGCTTTCATCACAACATGTGTACACAGGGTGGTCTTGAAAATTCCCACTGCAGCAGTGAACAGCTATGTCTCTGTGCTAATTAATCTCACAGCTAGTCACCACACAAACACCATCAAAAGGTGGCAGCAGAAGTGAATCTGTGTCTTGACCGTCAGGGCACAAACATGTTTTATCCTTACATACACATTGGCAAGCCTTGTTTGTTGTGCTGGAGGCACCGTACCAAATCCATGCATACAGCCATAGCACACTGTCACTGTTTGGCAATAATGAATACACGCAAAACCAGACAAGGGATGGGGGCTGGATTAGGCCATTTGAATACATATCCCAGAACTGATTACGATGAGTAAAATGATTAAACTATACTATCTATTTGAGGATTCATTGTGGACCTACCAGGCACAATACCCCATGAGGAAAGAGAGGGCATGGAAAGCAACTATGAGACAAATGTAGCCACAGGGAACCTCTATGGTTCACGCAAAGACAGGAACCAGTCAGGCTAACAGGATGCAGGCTCTGTCAGGAACAAACATGAACAAGACAAATACACAGTGAGCAGACTCTGACTGGGAAAAGCTGGTACAACACTGTGGGAACTAAAAACTGTTTTTGCTGTGGTCTGCAACGTTACACAATCCCCCAAGGGCTCTGGTACACAAGTGATTTATACACCAATGCACAACAAGGAAATTCTGAAAAAGGCAATTTCTAAGCAGTTCTAGGCAGCAACAAGGGCAGGTTCAAATGGCTGGTCTGCACGGTAGTGCTCACAGGTGTGTGCAGCTTCAGTCTCTCACAAGTCATGGAGTTGAGAATCAAGTTCAAAGGGCCAAGTGGACCTTTCACATGGGAAGCAATGGACAGCTGATTACAGGTCTTACTGACTACCAGGCAGTGCATTATTTGACCTGAAGTCCATGCAGACTGATGAACTATGACTATGGCATGCCATACTGAAGTGGGAAGCACACAGGAGTCAGAATTGGAGTCTGGGTGTGTGTAGTCCATTTACAAGGCCCCCTAGAGAAGGGTGGGGAGAGACATAAAACATGGCAGTGGCAGGACTTATTACCTGGGTTGGACTGCGCAGGGCATGTCTTGTGAGCAATAGTTGTCATACCTGGGGCACTCGTGCTATCCATTTTCAGGTTAGATGGACTTCTTGTCACACATGCTCCTTGCAGAGATAGCTGATGTCACACTTACTGCTCTCAAGGGTTTGGTCATACATTCCTGTTACCAATGCAATAGCACATCCACTGCCTCATGTATGAGACACCTTTTTTCCTTATGATTGATCGTGTCTTAGTTGTGTGTCATTTTCTGCAATTGACCATGTTGGCAACATGGATGTGTCTCATAGCTATGGTCCTCTGAAATTGCCCTTCACATGTGAAATAGACAGAATATATGTCATTTACACTGTGTGTGATGTTGGCTGTACATTCATACTCATCAAATGTGATGTGGCTTTTTCAGTATCATAATCTGTAATTCTGCAATGCTCCATGAGCCTAAACTCTGATTATGATTCATGGGGATCGTGTAATGGATAAAAAATTACCCAGAGCATGATTGAGTGATGAAGTTAGGTGTTTAATGACATATGATAACAAAGTGGTGATGGTGACTATAGTTAGAAGAAGTTTAGTATGATCTGTTGTCTGCGACGCAAACCTGCAGCAGTGTTTGGATGTTCCCCCTCATTTTCATGGACAGCATCCTCCTCTTCCTTCTCTTCAGGCATTTGTGGGTCTGGTTCATAGAGGGGAATGTTCCTCCTTACACAAATGTTGTGCAGGATGGCACAGGTCAAAATTATCTTGCAGTCCATTTCAGGGGAATATAGGAGGCTGCCTCCGGTGAAGTCAAGGCACCTGAATCTGGACTTCAGGATGCCAAAAGTCCTCTCAACTATGGTGTGTGTCCTACAATGTGCCTCATTATAGGCACGCTCTGCTGCTGTGCTTGGATTGGCAAATGGGGTCATGATCCATGGCTGGATCCCGTAACCCTGATCAGCTGAAAGACAAAAAGAAGGTAAATATTTGGTTGTTGGTTGCACCTTGATTATCACTTTGCATGGCAGTTGTTATCTTGTGTCGTCTGTGACTCAACTGTGTTTGTAGTACTGTGTGGGATCCTAGGCTTCTGTGATGTTCTTTCTGCAATGGGTCGTTTACCTATCAACACTGGTGTTTGGCTGATTGACCTGATATCAGTGGTATATTTTTAAACTTGCTGTTCAGTGTGTATCTCCCAAAGAAGTGTCCGTGTGCCTTTACTGGATGTAACATAATACTTCCACAGACACAATCGATTCCACTGTGGTGGTAACACGGTTGCACTATATGGGCTGAACATCCCATCCAATTAGACATATGTAATTGCATGTTAAATGCAACAGTGAGGCCCTATGATTTGGCTAGGTGACAATGTACAACACATCTCCATAAGTTGGCAGCACTGAAGTGTTCACAATTGACAATGCACAATTACCCCATGTGTGACAAGTTCTAGGCAAACCTATTTTTGTGCCCTCACATGTACCTACACTACTGAACTTGCTCCAGATAAGCTGGCTAGCTTGGTTGTGGGGGTGAAGGTTTTAGTGTGAGAAGGTCCATGTGCCTGTACATCTGTTATGTATATGGGGAATTGTCTAAATCCGTATGTGTAGCAGTGTGCACTTTGCATTAGTGTCACATCCACATGTTTTCATAGCACAGTCCACTTCCTTATTTCTAGGAGTGATGTGAGAGTCAGCGTCATCATGCTATGCATCTCATGGTGTTTGACCTGCAGCAACACACATTACACACCCCTTGCACAATACGTATTGCTTGGAAGGGTGTGTGATTGAGTATTATTGATGTGATATTGGAAGATTCATCTTCCAAGTTGTACTGCCAGTTAAAGCCATGCAGTTGTCACTGTGTGGTTTTAAATTGGGCCCGTGTGGCTCTGGAGTGGCATCTCTTGTTATTTGCGTCTGTCATTTGTCCATAGGTGTGTATACCATTGGGTCAGGATATCAAACATGACTACCAGTGTCACAACGTCAATGTCTTCCTGGCCATGTGTCAATGTAGTGGTGTATATGTTGTGTGTCCTACAGGGTTGCTGTGCTGTGTGTAAATTCCTAGGTTTCTGTACTTACCGACAAGTAGGCCATTCCCATATCCTCCATCCTGGAAGTGCTGATTCATGGTGCTGTGGCGGAAGATGAATGAATCATGTACACTCCCAGGATACTTTGCCACAATGTTGGTGATCAAGCCACGGTGATCCACAATGGCCTGCGCATTGATGGAGTGTGTGTGCTTCCTGTTGCGGTATAGATGCTCCGTTGCAGCAGGTGGCACAATCCGTACATGTGTGCAGCCAGTGGCACCAAGCACATGCGGGAAGCCATTGATTTGATAGAACCCCTGTTTGGTCTCCTGTTGCTTCTGCTGTGTGTTGGGGAAGCTGATGTGTCGGGGTGTGAGGGAGATGATAGCATCAAGTACCTTGGGAAGTAAGGCATAGAATGAGGGCTGTGAGATCCGGGCAACCAGGGCACCAGTGGCTTGAAAAGAGCCACTTGCCAATATTTTGAGGACAGCTAACAGCTTGGTCTCTGGTGGAATGATGTGGGTGTCTGCAAGCTGGGTGCCAACTGTGGCTTAATGTGGCGCAGGAGCTGCTGTATGGCTTGCCAGTTTAGTCCGTACCTTTTGATGATGTCATGTTCCCCGAGGCCCAGAAGGGTTGTCCTGGTCTTGAATATCCTCTCCTGCCTTCTGCTTTGCCTTTGGGGTCCCTGTTGGTGTAGTGGAAGCTGCTGCTGGTGTTGCTCCTGTGCTCTGCGTCTTCGTACATGCTGGATGAAAAGCACCTCCATCTCTTCCTTTGTGAGCTCTGATGTTGCTTCTGTGAGTTTTCCTTAAGTACTGGTGTGTTTGCCCCATTTTAACGCCTGCCCTGACCCAGGCATTATATTTTGGTGCAAATCGGGATTTGCGTCATTTTCCAGCTCCGTCTGCCAGCCATGTGCCATTTTTGTGCAGTAGGATAAATGTGGCGCACAGGAGTTTAAGTCATTTTTTAGACGGGAACACCTACCTTGCATCTCATTGACACAAGGCGGTTTCACGCATCCAAAAAATGACACATACTGGGATATTTTGACATTAGACGGGTCTAGCGTTAAAGTAGAAATATGGTGTTAGCTCTGCATCAAATTTGCGTCAAAATAAATGATGCTAATCCGGCGAAAAGGGAATATAATTATGGGCCCATGTATCTCAACCTTACTCTCTATATCGCACTCCTACAACCCCTAATTGATTTTTTACAGCGAGATCGTGCTGTGGTAATGACAGGGGCTGCTCATCCATACAAAGGTTCATAAATGAAGTGCACCAGGGTGCCGTCACTTGGGCATGCACAGTGCATAGGCAACTTACCTTTTTCTCTTTCTTTCATTCTCACGTTGAAACTTGTGCCTGAATTATCTATAGCTCACAGTTCGACATCATTCAAGAATGCACCACTATTAATACCAAACTTTCTGTGTTCTGACTTATTTATTACTCTATGACTCTCCACTGACAATACCACACTGCTTATATAAAATACCTGAATGCAGCTTACCCATTATTTACGTTATCCTAGTACATATGGACCTTAAGTTTCGCTCGATCAGCCTTGACAAAGTCACTGTGTGACTGTGTGACTGTGTGACGAAACACGTGCTGGCAGTTGTTTATTGGACCTCATACCAGCTGTTACTGTATGTACTCTGTGTACATTTTTGGATACAAACAAACCAAGAAGATTACAAGGAAAAATAATTGATATTGCACTGCAGTTTCTACTGGGTACTTAAGAATGTGTTTTTAAATACTATCATATGTTTGGCGATTTACCTAACGTGCCATTTAATTTTTTGATTGAGTGCTGTGGTTCTTATTTATTTATGGTCTGATCATGTGGAGTAGGTTCAGTGGGACTATGGTAGTAATAAGTTTTTGGATTGGGCATATTACATTTGTCAGACCAAATCACCAATAATGCAAAGGTTAGAGTGTGGTATTATAAGGTTTGTAACTGTGTCTAGGAACGTGTCTAGGAATGCTGCATTGCTAGGTGTTGGCCTGTAAATGAGCAGGAAGCCACAGGAGGAAGCTGGCGTAGGGTTGCATCTGGTGATGAGGCCTCACAACCTGATACGGAAATGTTGTCAGCTTGTGTGAGATTTATAGTTTGCTTTAATATCATAGCTAGTTCACCACCTCCTTTCTCTAAATGATTTTGTGTGACAGTTTAATAGCCTGGAGGAATGGTTTCATGCACATCTGAAGCCATGTTATCTCCCAACCATAATTCATTTATAATGAATAAGTCAGGTTGTGTGTCAGTGAGTAGGTCATAAATGTGGTTGTTGGTTTTGGACAGTGATTGGGTATTTATTAGTAGGCATTTAGAGACTGTGGCCCTCATTATGACATTGGTGGTAAATCCCGCTTACCGCCATGCTGATGGCCGCCAACTTACCGCCGCAGTGGCAGATATCCTTTCACCACATTAAGACACACACACACCAATCTGACAGAACTCAGCCACAGACACAAATCCGCCAATCCAAAGGTCAGTGATAAAGTCTCGGTATCAAAACCCACTCCATTACGCCAACAGAACAACGCCCACCACATTATGACCCCGAATCACCACGGCGGGCATTCAATGGCGGTAAACCAATGGCGGTATATACTGCCATGCTTACAGTGGACAACCACAGACAAAACAACTCCACGTTGGACAATTCAAACAACACACACCTGACACCCATACACACACCACACACCCACACCACTATAAAACACACACACACATTACCCACAACCCTTTACGAATACAAATCATTCCAACCGGAGAGACACCACGACCACTGAGACACCTAGTGCCACACACTACTCCCAACTATTTTGGGGATATGTCCATTGCATAAAACTCGGCCTTCACTGTGGTCAAATCCTCAACCTGGGGGAAAACCAATGTAGCTGCACACTTGTTTTATCAGGGCAGACAAAACTCTTGTCTGTACTATTGAGAACATTGGCTGTGACATTCCTACTGCCAAGCCCAATGTCACTTGGAAAGAACCAGTTGCCAGGAAATGGAGTACAGATAGCACTTGCACAAGACGTGGGATCCCAGTCGGATGACGGATAGCAGATATCAGGTCAGGCTCCAAATGATCACACAGCTCTGTGATTGTGGCCCTGTGAAGCCTATAGATGTGGATAATGTGCCTGTCCTCCAGTTTAGCCAGGGGTCTGTGCACGAGTATATGTCTCAATCTCCTATTCATCCGCAGCGGCAGGAATCTATGGGACAAAAGAGTAAGGAGCCTGTCACAAACTGAACAATGGAGCCACAACAGTAGTTTTAATTCTGTAAACATGTAATAGGTCATTTTGATTTGTCCAGTATGTGCCTATTTCTCCTGTGAGGCAGTATAATTCCATAGGGCTGCCCCCCCCTGAAATGGCGTCCACCTGTATAGACGGACAGGTGGAAGTGAGGTAATTCGCTGATGTTGTGCTCTGTGGCGGGAGGCAGTCAGGAACCGCAGTGCAATTCCTCATTGGTTAAAATTAGGCCATATGGGGTACAGTGGCCAATGGAAATCTATGCCGGCGGTGATGGTATGCACCGCCGCGGACATGACCGCCATTTTCTATCATATTCCTCACTTGCTACCTGACCTTCCACAGGAGAGGACCTGCACTGTATGTGCTGCTTTGACTTTTGTCTGGAACCTACCATGGCCCGTGTGACCAGGCAAAGGGCCCTAGCCTTCACTTCAAAGGAGTTGGAGTGACTGGTGGATGGGGTCCTACCCCAGTACGGACTGCTGTATGGGCCTCCAGGCCAACAGGTGAGTACACTGTGGGCACATTGCATGTGGAATGTATGCATGGAGGTATGTGTGACGGCTCCGTGTAAGGGGGGAGGGATGTCCTCCTGGCTGGGTACACATTGAGTGCTGGGCTATGTGTGTTCCAATAGTGCTATAAACTGGTATGGTGGGCCATATGTGCAACTGGCTGGACTGTTTGTCTAATGGTGTTTTTCTGTGTGTATTGCCTCTGCAGGTCAGCACCTATCAAAAGAAGGGTATATGGCGTGTCATCGCCAAGGAGGTGTGGACCCTGGGGGTCTATGGGAGACAGAGCACCCAATGGTGGGAGGACCAAAGACGCTGGGCACGGAAGACGACGGAGGCCCAGTTGGGGAGGGGTGCCCATTGAACCCTACCCCCTGATGGCCCGCATACTGGCTGGATGGGCGCTTGTGGGCATCACAGCAGCAACCAGGGGGTGAGTACAGTGGCTATCATTACAACTTACAGCTGGTGGGGTGGTATCCGGGTGGTGGTTGTGTGTCCTTGTGTGCCCGTAGGCCAGGCATGACATCGCAGTGTAGGTCCTTTGGTGGCTAGGGGTCTGAAGGGCTAATCCTGCCTACCTATCTTGTTAGCATCCACAATTGCCCAGGTCTGCGTGGGTCCCAGGTGTGCTAAATTGGAGATGTGTGCCCTTCCTCATGTCTTGGTGGCTAGCAATATCACTGGTAGTGAAATGCATAGAGCGTAGGCCTGTTCCCTGTGTGTGAGGGTGCTGTGTACGCCAACTGTGGTGTTGGTGCAGTCATTGACCCAGTGTATCCTTTGTCTCTCTCCCCCTTCTCTTGTTTCGTCATCCTGTCCTTATGTGCATTAGCATCATCTGGCAGAGGAGCAGAGGCACCGGCGACAGAGTGAGCTGCATCCCACAGGACCCAGGAGTCAGAGGGCACCAGTGGGACAAAGGGAGAGGGGAGCACCACGGCGGAGACTGGAGGGTACAATATTGACTCATATACCTCCTCCGATGGAAGCTCCTTGGTGGTGGCGGACACTTCTGTGACCACCCCAGCTACAGGTACAGCCGCCACCCCGTACCAGCACTGCCCTCCCAGCAGCCCCTCAGCGAGTTGCCCGTGCCCGCTCACCTAGGAGGGTGGGCATCTCCTTCAGAGATTGATCCAGGCTCTGGCCTCCTCTCTGATGGCAGCCATGGTTCCTGTTTCTACCGTCCCCCCTCTAACTGCCACTTCCCAGTCCCATTCCTCTCAACCTCTACCCAACCCAAGCACACAGCCAGACGAGCATGCACACAAGACAACACCCAAGAGTGTCACAGGCAAACACAAGCACCACACTTCATCCCACGGGCACTCACACAAACACCATCCAGTTTCAAACACAACAACATCCACTATTTCCACTGTCTCCCACTCTTCCTCCTCCTCTACCTCCCACCTAGTTACATCCACACTCACACCTGCATGCACTACATGCTGACATTATCAACACAAAAAGGATGTTAGACGGAGTGCTAACAATGCAAACATTAACTTCCAGTCACAGATCTTGGTTTAATCCATCGTTTTTTTGCTGCCCATGCCATTCCAGTTTGGACCCAGCCATATGCAAATCAGTCTTGACCCTGTTTCCCATGGGAACAGTCCAGCCCGAACTGCCAGGCCAGGTCTTCCCTGAACTGGAAACAAGCATCCTGGGACCGGTTTCGGGGTTTCACCCCTCATCAGCCAGGCTAGCGTGAATCCAGTGGCATGGGAAGCACGGGACCCACGTCTGGGCATACCCTTCCCACTTAGGGCGACATTATCAACACCAAAAAGGATGATGGACGGAGTGCTGACAATGTAAACACTCACTCCCAGTCACAGATCTGGGTTTAATCCATTGTTTTTTTGCTGCCCATGCCATTCCTGTTTGGACCCAACCATATGCAAATCAGTCTTGACCCTGTTCCCTATGGGAACAGTCCAGCCCGAACTGCCAGGCCAGGTCTTCCCTGGACTGGAAACAAGCATCCTGGGACCAGTTTCAGGGTTTCACCCCTCATCAGCCAGGCTAGCGTGAATCCAGTGGCATGGGAAGCACGGGACCCACGTCTGGGCATACCCTTCCCACTTAGGGAAACATTATCAACACAAAAAGGATGATGGACGGAGTGCTGACAATGCAAACACTCACTCCCAGTCACAGATCTGGGTTTAATCCATTGTTTTTTTGCGGCCCATGCCATTCCTGTTTGGACCCAGCCATATGCAAATCAGTCTTGACCCTGTTCCCCATGGGAACAGTCCACCCCGAACTGCCAGACCAGGTCTTCCCTAGACTGGAAACAAGCATCCTGGGTCCGGTTTCGGGGTTTCACCTCTCATCAGCCAGGCTAGCGTGAATCCAGTGGCATGGAAAACACGGGACCCACGTCTGGGCATACCCTTCCCACTTATGGCGACATTATCAACACAAAAAGGATGATGGACGGAGTGCTGACAATGCAAACACTCACTCCCAGTCACAGATCTGGGTTTAATCCATCGTTTTTTTGCTGCCCATGCCATTCCAGTTTGGACCCAGCCATATGCAAATCAATCTTGACCCTGCTCCCCATGGGAACAGTCCATCCCGAACTGCCAGGCCAGGTCTTCCCTGGACTGGAAACAAGCATCCTGGGACCGGTTTCGGGGTTTCACCCCTCATCAGCCAGGCTAGTGTGAATCCAGTGGCTTGGGAAGCAGGGGACCCACGTCTGGGCATACCCTTCCCACTTATGGCAACATTATCAACACAAAAAGGATGATGGACGGAGTGCTGACAATGCAAACACTCACTCCCAATCACAGATCTGGGTTTAATCCATTGTTTTTTTGCTGCCCATGCCATTCCAGTTTGGACCCAGCCATATGCAAATCATTCTTGACCCTGTTCCCCATGAGAACAGTCCAGCCCGAACTGCCAGGCCAGGTCTTCCCTGGACTGGAAACAAGCATCCTGGGACCGGTTTCGGGGTTTCACCCCTCATCAGCCAGGCTAGCGTGAACCCAGTGGCATGAGAAGCACGGGACCCACGTCTGGGCATACACTTCCCACTTAGGGCAACATTATCAACACAAAAAGGATGATGGACGGAGTGCTGACAATGCAAACACTCACTCCCAGTCACAGATCTGGGTTTAATCCATCGTTTCCATGAGAAACAGGCTCAAGACTGATTTGCCTATGGCTGGGTCCAAACTGGGGTGGCATGGTGAGCAAAAGAACAATGGATTAAACCCAGATCTGTGACTGGGGGTGAGTGTTTGCATTGTCAGCACTCCGTCCATCATCCTTTTGTGTTGCTAAAGTTGCCCCAAGTGGGAAGGGTATGCCCAGACGTGGGTCACTTGCTCACTGTGCCACTGGAATCAAGCTAGCCTGGCTGAAGAAGGGTGATACCCTGAAACCGGTCCCAGGATGCTTGTTTCCGGTCCAGGGAGGACCTGGCTTGGCAGTTCGGGCTGGACTGTTCCCATGAGGAACAGGGTCAATACTGATTTGCATATGGCTGGGTCCAAACTGGGGTGGCATGGTGAGCAAAAGAACGATGGATTAAACCCAGATCTGTGACTGGGGGTGAGTGTTTGCATTGTCAGCATTCCGTCCATCATCCTTTTGTGTTGCTAAAGTTGCCCCAAGTGGGAAAGGTATGCCCAGACGTGGGTCCCTTGCTCACTGTGCCACTGGAATCAAGCTAGCCTGGCTGAAGAAGGGTGATACCCTGAAACCGGTCCCAGGATGCTTGTTTCCAGTCCAGAGAGGACCTGCTTGGCAGTTCGGGCTGGACTATTCCCATGAGGAACAGGGTCAAGACTGATTTGCATATGGCTGGGTCCAAACTGGGGTGGCATGGTGAGCAAAAGAACAATGGTTTAAACCGAGATCTGTGACTGGGGGTGAGTGTTTGCATTGTCAGCACTCCGTCCATCATCCTTTTGTGTTTCTAAAGTTGCACCAAGTGGGAAGGGTATGCCCAGACATGGGTCCCTTACTCACTGTGCTACTGGAATCAAGCTAGCCTGGCTGAAGAAGGGTGATACTCTGAAACCCGTCCCAGGATGCTTGTTTCCGGTCCAGGGAGGACCTGGCTTGGCAGTTCGGGCTGGACTGTTCCCATGAGGAACAGGGTCAAGACTGATTTGCATATGGCTGGGTCCAAACTGGGGTGGCATGGTGAGCAAAAGAACGATGGATTAAACCCAGATCTGTGACTGGGGGTGAGTGTTTGCATTGTCAGCACTCCGTCCATCATCCTTTTGTGTTGCTAAAGCTGCATTACATGCTGGCCATCCACTACCTGTATCATCACCAGACCAAGTAGAACACACACCTCACTGGCAGACACCCCCACAACATCCATACAGACGTCGCCTGGGCCCCCTCCCACTGTCCCTCCTCCGAAAGGACACAAATGCAAGCACTCACAAACCCAACAGCATTCACCTGACAACAGCATTCAGCCCATGCACCTCCACCCAAATCCAGCAGACAGATACCTCCAACAACCACTCCCTCATCCTCCACTCCCATTCCTTCTCCCTCTTCCCAACCCAATGTCCCTAAAAAGCTTTGCCTTTCCATCATTGACCTCTTCCCTACCTATCCCCCCGTCCTGCATGTATGGCCAGGGTATCAAGAACCCAGCCAAGCACCTCAGCTACACAGGCCATGGGCCCACTATCATCCACACCTACTCGTGGTAGAAAGGATTCCAGGCCACATATACTGAAAGGAAAGGAGCCTGCACCAGCCATCCGAAAGGGAAAGGAGCCTGCACTAGCAGGCAAGAAGGGAAAGGAGCCTGCACCTGGCGATCCAAAAGGGAAGGAACCTGCACCAGCAGGCAAGAAGGGGAATGCGCCTACACCTGCCATCGAAAGGGGAAGGAGCCTGCACCAGCAGGGAAGAAGTGGAAGTGGCCTGCACCAGCAGCTGTCACAGAGCCCCCACCACCAACCATGGTTGTGCAGACATTGCAGGGTGCAGGGGCTGTGCAGGAGCCTCCCACCACCACCACCAGCACCACCACAGTGTAGCCATTGTAGGGTGTAGGGGCTGTGCAGGAGCCTCCCACTATCACCACCAGCAGCACCACAGTGTAGCCATCACCGCCGGCAGATACAATGTGATCCTGCCTTCATGGGCTGCTGTGTGTCTTCAAGACCCGGGAAGACACTCACTCGAGAGACTGTGGCCTATCACTCCCCAGGACCAAGCACAGGGCAAGTTGCACCCTCCAGAACCATTGGGCAAGTCACCCACTTATGAGACTGTGGCCTATAACTCCCCAGGATCAAACACAGGGCATGTTGCCCCCTCCAGAACCAGTGGAAAAGTCACCCACTTGAGAGACAGTGGCCTTGTACTCCACAGGACCAAGCACAGGGCATGTTGCCCCCTCAAGAACTAGTGGAAAAGTCACCCACTCGAGAGACTGTGGCCTTGCATTCCCCTGGACCAAGCACAGGGCATGTTGCCCCCTCCAGAACCAGTGGGCAAGTCACCCACTCGAGAGACTGTGGCCTTGCACTCCCCAGGACCAAGCACAGGGCATGTTGTCCACTCCAGAACCAGTGGTCTTGTTTCTGCTTCCAGTTGAGGTCCCCCTTCTCCCTGAGGTGCCTGCCTATTTGCCAACTGATGCTCCTGCAGTGTTCTCTCCATATTGATGCAGGTGAAAAGTGGGGCCTTGGACTTTGCCCTGTGGTTTGCATTATTTAGCGGATTTACGGGGATGAACTCATTTTCTCGTGCATCTGGTTGTGTATACGGTGTGTGTGTGTGGGGTGTATGTGGTGCATGTGTGTGTCACTGTCATTTTACTTCCCCCCTCCCTTGTGTGCTAGGCTGCTGTACTCACCGTTGTCGTCTTCGCCAGCGTTGGTGTTCGAGGTGGAGCAGAATGTAGAATATCATCAGAAAGATTTGCAGTTCGGGTTCTATGGCGGCATGGTTCTTCCCTGTGTCTCCAAAGGTGAGTCCTTTCACTTCTGTGCAGTGTTTCCACCAGGCTTTTGATGTCGTTGGTACCACCCCGGAAAAGGTGGTGGATTGTGTAGTCATAATATGATGGGCGGAACTTTGACTTCCGCCTGGCTATAGGCGGCTACCGCCGTGGTGGCTGTTGTTTCCGCCCTGGCGGTCGGCGTGGTACATTGGCTGTCTTTCGAAGATGTTTCCACCATGGTCATAATTTGGCCTGTTGGTGGTAATACAGCCACTTTATCACTGACCGCCACGGTCGTAATGAGGGCCTATGTTTTGGTGGTGGTGTAACTTTGTTTTCTCGAAGTGTGAGCAAAATTCTTTGAACTTTTTAGCAGGTATGTCATTAGTGCTGGTATTAACTGTATGAGGATTATGATATTTTCTATATCGTGTTCCTCAGCCAGCAGACTTAGAAGGCATCTTGCTGGGTCTGTATCTGTAGTGATGGAGATGGTGGTTGAGAGTGAGTTGGTGAGCTGTGTTGTTTTTGGAGAGTAGCATGGTTGTATTATAGACATGGAGATGCAAAGTTGTGAAGAGTGGCCCATTATTTATTTTATTTGTGGCTTTTTTTGGTGGAAGGTGTACGGATTAGCAGTGGTGGAAGTGAATGTGGGTCATATTTTAAGGCTTTAAATTGTACAATGGAGAAGAGACAAGTAAATGAGAGTTGTTGGACTATTTGTGGTGGGTGTTGATGAAGACAGAAAATTGGGACTAAAGATGGATTGGATGTGTATCAATTGTATAGCCATGAGGTTGGGAGTGATTGTATATTTCTATTTTGTGACGGAATGTGTCCGTATATTGATGTAGTGATTTTCTGTGAAGAATATATATGTAAGGTACTGTTGGTGAGTGGAAGTTGAATGGTAAAGGAGCTGCTGATGGGTGTTGGAAAAGAGTGTATGTGGTGTGTGTGAGTGTTTGTGTTCGATTTTATAGCTGAGTGAGGCAATATATGTGGTGGAGTGGAGAAAAAGGATTTTTTTGGTTGTGTGTTTGCTAAAAGAGAAGGAGGCTGTTGGCGAATGATATGGGGGGCTGATTATAGGTTTAGAGGTGAAAGAAAGGGGTCTGTTAGGAGCAAGTAGAGGGTAGACCTGGTGTTATTTCATGAACAGGGATTGTGTGTCTGGGTAAATTAATGCTATGTATAATGCAGCTTTGTGTTGTGTTTTTGATATGTGGATTTGTCAGTGGCATAGGACAGAGTAGTGTTTTGTGTGAGAGTGGAAGTGTCATTGTGTGGCAGTAGGGTTGTAAAAGGGTGTATAGCCTCAGCTCCAATAGAAACCGCAGCCCTAGGACCCCAGAAGAGCAGAGATGGAGCAACCAAAAAGGAAGTTATTTAAGGGACATGGGACCTTAAGCATAGGCTGATGAGCGCACCAACCCCCTCAGACCCCGCACGCAACCTCGGATTCATCCTGGACCCGCTTCTCACCATGACCAAACAAGTCAATGCTGTATCATCTTCATGCTTCCTCACTCTCCGCATGCTCCGAAAGATCTTCCGCTGGATCCCCGCCGACACCAGAAAAACTGTGACCCACGCCCTCGTCACAAGCTGCCTGGACTACGGAAACACCCTATACGCAGGAACCACCGCTAAACTCCAGAAACGTCTGCAGCGAATACAAAACGCCTCCGCCCGCCTCGTCCTCGACATACCCTGCAACAGCCACATCTCTGCCCACCTGAGACACCTGCACTGGCTTCCCGTCAGCAAAAGGATCACCTTCCGGCTCCTCACCCACGCACACAAAGCCCTCCACAACAAGGGACCTGAATACCTCAACCGTCACCTCAGTTTCTACACGCCCACCTGTCAACTTCGCTCCGCCAACCTCGCACTCACCGCCGTCCCTCGCATGCGCCACACCACGGCAGGTGGGAAATCCTTCTCCTACCTGGCGGCCAAGACATGGAACTCCCTCCCCGCCAACCTCAGGACCACCCAGGACCACCCTGCATTCCGGAGGCAGCTCAAAACCTGGCTCTTCGAGCAGCAGTAAACCCCTTACCCTAGCTCCTTGAGACCCTCACGGGTGAGTAGCGCGCTTTATAAATGTTTTTGATTTGATTTGATTTGATTTGATGAGCAGGGGGAGGAGGGTAACTGCTCCTGAAGTCAGAAACCCCTTGGACACAGATAGGCTTACCCACACCAGGTAGACCCACAAACAAAGAGTTACTTTTAAACAGTCACAAGTAGAAGAAAGAGCAATTTTAATGTTTTTAGATACACAGCACAGAGTCTGTGTTTTTACCACCATTTATGTCTTTGAACACTATGCTGCTTGGGGATCAGAGAAACTGGGGCTACAAAATGCCATATGTCCTTAAGAGAAACAGAAAAGCTTAAAGGGACTGGGTGGGACAGGTTATTGCTGCCTTGGAACCTGAACTCCTTGAACACTGGGCCCTCTACATCTTTCTGGTATAGAAAGGGGGAGATGACAATCCTCTTAAATAAAAGGTAAAAGGTGATGATCCTACTGGCTTGACATGATTCACTTGGGAGCTATGTCATCGCTCAGCTACCGTACTAAGATCATGCATGTCTGGTAGGCTCAGTATACGCTCCCACTGGAGCCAAAAAGGATTGTGGGATTTCTTTCCCAAAATTAAATAGGGTGCTTCGCACAATCATAAACTGTGTAACTTTGGTGGACCGAGACTGGAACCTTATTTGATTTGCGACAGATCTGTCTGCCTTGACATCCTCTCAGAAAATGAGGGGTATATTACACAACCTGATGACTGAACATCCCCTGAATGAGCTCTGCCAATTAACACACCCCACAGACCTCTACACCTACTTTTCCTGCCCACCCAATGTTGAAACCTGTGTTGAACACTCCTTGATCAGCTTGTCTCTTCTTGAAGTCATGGATTGATCCATTGGAATCATTGGAATGCAAAGTTTATCTGACCACACACCTACATCTACAGCCATTGAATTATGCTTGTAAGCCTTGAGAGATAAATCATGTAGAATGAACTTTCTTCACTACAGATTTCCAGAGGAGAATGAAAAGTTGCTCGCCTCCCTCGAGGACTGCCTAGAAATACACACACTCAGTATCTTCTGCCCAGACACTATAGGCTGCAGGAGAGTCCTCTCCCAGGGGACCGATGATGAGGGGCTCAGTGAAGACACCCAAATGGCATTGGCATGCAAACGGTCCCCCAAAAAGGAGATCAGGGACCTTCTACAAATGTATCTTTTGGCAACCATGAAGGCAACTCTTTGCCTCCAAATAAATATGAGTGAATACACTGCTCACGAACCTAGAGGAAAATACACTACATAGAATAGGAGGGTGCCACTAGGAACATGGAGAAAAGAACAGCAGGCTCATTGACTTTCATCTCAAACAAAGAGCTATGCATATTACTGCATTGGAAACAACAATACTGGAAACAACAACAGCCACCAACCCTTGTAGAATGGACTCTTACCATGGCAGATACAGCTTCCCTCAAATGAGTGATCAACAAACTGAATAATCAACTGGCCCCTTCCCACAATACTCATGGGAAGCAATAGGCATGCCTCCTATGCCTGGTGCTGACAAGTCTCAATCTGCATACTAATACACCCTTTCAATGCCCACCCACCCACTCCTTCCAGAGTGCTTAGACGTACTATATAGGCATCTAAAATGCTAGTTTCCTCACTACATATTTCTGAATTGCACCCAACTATATGGATCACAGCATTTTATGTGAGACACAGGCAAACTCATCCACTGGACTTATTTGCATCCATGAGTTGGTGAATACTAAGGGCCTGATTTAAGGGAAGTGACACTGCATCCACTGCAGCACCCTTTAGCCCCCCCCCCCAACACCACCATGTGTGGGCCATATTTAATATGCGGTGCACCATGGTGGTAGTGAGGGAACTAGAGTCAACAGTTTTGAAGTTAGTTTGGCACTTTGCAGGATTAGCGTAAACATTTTTTATGCTAATCCTGCAAAGCACATTGAGGCCCATTATACATAATGGTGTGCCTCCTTTTAATGCCTGCTCTGTGCAAGTGTTAAAAATGCTGGGAAAAATGGCACAAAGAAATCTTTAAGATTTATTTGCACCATGTTTTAGGCCCCCTAATGGGGGAATGCCCTCCTTGCATACATTATGCCTGTGCAGGCATAATGTGGCGCAAGGGGTTAGAAAGTGGATCTATTGATCTATCTATCTATCTATCTATCTATCTATCTATCTATCTATCACTGCTTTACATTTTCAGCACAAAACATGTAATCAATTTTACTACCAATTTTGTAAAAATAACAAATGTTTTTGAGGTTGTGATTATTTCATATTTTTAAAAATTATTTATGAAAAAGATATATTTAAATAAGCTAATTATGTAATACCCATTTCATTAGATGAGTTAATATGCTGTAATATGTTATTTTCAATATTTAAACTCCTTATTAATAATACATATTTCAAATTAATTTACACTTATGTCATATATAAAAATATGTTTATATGTTTTAAATAATAAACTCTAGTCATTCCTCTATACTTTCCCATAGTGCAAGTTTCTAGTGTGAGTTACTAGTAGTAATTTTGCACTTACAAATCCTGTTGTAGGAGACTCCACCCCCAAATTTGAGAAGGTGGAGACTTAAGGCTACACCTAGGTGTAAATGCACACACATGAATGGTGAATAGCAAAAACGTGGAGTGTAGCAGTTGTGGGAAGCTGGCCCCTTGTTGTAGTACATGCCACTTTTTGCCTGGTTTCAAAATGCAACTTGAACTGGAGTGCACTATGTACCTGCTAACCAGGTCCCCAGTGCTAGTGTTCTTTCCCTAAAAATTGATAAAAAATATTGTCACAATTGCAACACCTTTCAATGCCTCTATAAGTCCCTGTTAACTGGTACTAAGTTACTTAGGGCATGGGGTACTAAGCATAGGCCCTGAAGGCAGCTGCACAGATTGTGCCACCCTCAGGGACCATGCATCTAAGTGCACCCAGCACTGCCATTGCAGGCTGAGTGTCCTGGTTCAATCCTAAAATGCAAAACTGACATGGCACACCACCTGTTTGACCTGTCCGCTACACACTGCATGCAATATAGGTAAGTCACCCCTCTGGTAGGCCTTACAGCCCTAAGGCAGGCTGCACTATACTGCATGTGAGGGCATGGATGCATGAGCAATGTGCCCCTACTGTGTCCATACCAATCCTGGGAGATTGTAAGTGAACAGAACAGCCATATTACATGCATGTGCTAGACACTGGTCAGTGTGAGTTTCAAAGTTACATGATGGCCACTCTGCACCCAGGGTTATATGGCGTCAAACAACTCAGAATGATAAATCCAAACTGGTACCAGTATTGGATTTATTGCAAAATGTATCCAGGGGCCACCTTGAAGTGCCCCTTGCAAAAGTTAACTACCCTGGCATGGCTGCTGACTGATCACAACCAGCCTGCCACCACCAAACAAGATTCTGGGACCCTGGGGTGAGAGACTGTGCTCTCTGAGTCCAGCCCTTCCTGGGCAGAGGTGTTATACCTCCTCTCCCAGGAATGTGCACAGCCCGGCCTATATAGAAGATTGACCCCCAACCCTGCTGCTAGCAGTAGATGACCACCCCCATTGCAACCCACCACTTTTGGTGGGAGCAACAGAAGGAAAATCCACAAAGGATAGAAGGAGTGGCACCCCCAGCTTGCACCACCTCTTAGGTATTGCATGCAAGGTGACCCCTCAATTTCATATTCCTCCATTTTGCATAGTAGGAAAATAGCCTATCAGGGATAGGGAAGTGACCTCTGCCCACAGGAAGTGGTCACATAGTGGGTGTATCCACCCTAAAGTAGATGACCCATTGGTCACTACTAGGTACTCCCCTAAACATCCACTAAACACAGTATTTAGTGTGCAGCCCTTGACCTGCAAATCGGATTCCAAGACCAGCAACAAACAAAACCCAGGGCTTGAGAAATGCATTCCTGCTGCACAATGAAAAAGGCACCAAAACTTGCCTGTTGCCCCCAGGACTCAACAATTGCCACTGAGGGGTTGTTCTAACATTGGACAGCCTCTAAAAATCCCAAAGGACCCAAAATTTTCTACAAATCGCTGAAGATCTCCCTCCAGACTGAAGGCATCCCTCTCCTGCAACGGAGACAAAAACACCAGTGAAGTCCAGTTTACTGACTGGCTGCTGACCAAGAACGTGGATGCCACCACTGGATCAAATGTCATCCAACAGACCATGAGTACAAGACCTGAAAGTGTTCCAACATTTGTGGCACTGCGACCTCCAGTGGCTGAATCGTACAATGGCCCCAGGTACTGGTCACTCAACATCAGACAAAAGGAAGGAAAGTCCACTCCGGACTCCAAAACAACCAGGAGGATGTCCCTGTTGAGGGACTTCAGAAACAACCAAAACCACCCACCAGTGTGGCCCTGCTGACCTGCAAGTGACCCTCAACCTACCTCCTTCTTCAAAGGGCACCTTTGGCTCAGCTTTTTGGCTCATTTACCTGCTCTGCAACCAGCCTCCCTGGGCCCTGCACCAGAGAATCAGCTGTACTATAATGGGTACCCACCCATTGTGACCTATAAACTCCAAGGGGACCCACCAGACTTTTCAGCCACTCTTCCTGACAAAGCCAGAAACCGCCCAAACTTCTCCAGCTGGCCTACAGGACTTCTGGATGTCTTCGACATAAGAATAAAAGGAGACATTGGTAAACGCATTGCGTGATTTTACATGCATTTTTAAAGTTTTCTCCCATTGAATCCCTTTCTCCCACTGATTCCTATATTGTGTAATAACACAAAAAATACTATTTTTGCTAAACTTTGAAAAACCATAACTTTAAAAGTACTTACCTGATTTTGATGATCTTGGTCTTAAAAACTGTATAACAATCAGAAACAGATTTGTAAATTGGTCTCAAGATATTCCTTTTAGTGTGTGTCTTGCTTTAATGGTACTGTGAGAACGCGTTGCACTTCTCCCAGATTGGCCTAACTGCTCGAGCAAGCTACCATAAAAATGAGAGCATTAGGTGGTCTAGTTTTTATCTCTGTAAACCAGCATGTGGTTGCCCAGACTCTCTGCACAGTGTGGCAAGCTTTGCACCCTACATAGAGAGCCAGCCTCCTACAGCACCTACATTTAGTAGAAATGTACATGAGTAAATAAAGCCATATTTATTTACCTTTGTGAATAGGTCCCATAAACTTAAGATCATTATTCTATTCTTATATTAGCAACCATAGACTAATTTAACTAGTTTAAAAAAGACCAGGCCCTGAACAGACTTTTCTTCAGTGCGCATTTAGGAGGCTGTCTGCTAGAGAAGATCACCCTGGGAGGAAGATGGATTTGTACATTGTGAGAAAGTCATCCTTTTAAATCTGTTCACCCCCATATTTTCTGACTGACACTGGTAGTAACTGGCTCTGACTGTGCCCTGGGCTCTGCTAACCAGGACCAGGGACAGTGCTCTCATGAAAAAAGGTATACAGTAATTAGGTATATTTACAATTGACAATGACAGACCCCTGTAAGTCTATAGTACATCCAAGACCAGGGGGATTCAAACTACCTATAAGTCCCTAGTATATAATAGGGCAGGGAGCTTTAAAGGCCCAGTAGATTTACTGTAATGTGCACTGCTGTGTTACCTGCTGTCATTTTTAAAGGCAAAAAAAGTGGCAATCTACCTTATTTTTACATAAAGGTCACCTCTAAGGTCGCTCCTAGGTGCCTCCAGGGTGAAGCACTTTGTAACTATAAGCAAGGACATTATAGCCGATGTTTTATATGCCCTGGTGAGGGTAAAACTGCTCATTTCATATTTCCCATTGTAGATACTTAGGGCCAGATGTAGGTAGCTTGCAAATTACGACTTGCAATTTGCGAGTCCGTGCGACTCGCAAATTGCAAGTCGCAATTTGGTATGCAGAAAGGTGTCTCAGACACCTTCTGCAACTCGCAATGGGGTCGCAAAGACCCACCTCATTAATATTAATGAGGTGGGTCGCAGTTTGCGGCCCCATTGCGAGTATGGGCACTCACGGGGATGGTGGCCTGCTGGAGTCAGCAGACCACCATGTCTGTGACTGCTTTTTAATAAAGCAGTTTTTTTTTTTACATCTGCAGCCCGTTTTCCTTAAAGGAAAACGAGCTGCACTTGGAAAAAAAACTGAAACTTTTAGTTTCGTTTTTTTTCAGGGCAGGCGTTTGTAACTGCGATTTCATTGCGCTTTCGCGGTCACACATGAAATTGCATTGCATTGCGAGTTGCAAAAAGGAAGGGAACACCCCTTCCTATTTGCGAGTCGGAAATGCATTTTGCGAGTCGGATCTGACTCGCAAAATGCATTTCTGCATACTGGTGAGGCTTTTGCGCCTCGCAAACGCCTTTTTACATTTGGCCCTTAGCTCCATAGGCTAACATTGAAATACTTGATTTTAGTATGAATATTGCTAGGAAGGAGCTAAACATGTCATTCTAGGACTCAAAGGATTGGAATGGTAACTCCAACAACTCACCACTGTTGAATATCTCATAACTAATACAGAAGAGAAGTTATAGAATTTTCTTTTCAGTGAGCTAAAATACAGCCTTCTAGCAGCTTCTCCTGATTGGTCAGCCTTAACAGGCATAGCCAAGTTGCTTTGATGAAGTGATAGGTGTCCTGCATAAAGCAGAGGTTATCTAGTGGGGAGCTCCGCAGAGCACAGGCCAGAAAGAGGTGTGGGTAAATCAAAATGGGCTTCAAAGAAAACAGGACAGTAAGGAATGCCAGCCAGACCTATCCCTTCCTCCCTTACCTCCCAGCCAGATGGCAGGCACAGGAATGGAATTTACAGAAGGTCTGGAGGGGGAATGTTAATGGAAATGAGCCACACCAGTGGGTTGGTTTAGCAAGGTCTTGCTCTCCTGGAGAGTAATCACCCATCTTGAATTTTTAAAGTGCAGTGCTTTGTGGTACAAGAATATGTCACACTTTGGAGGAAGCTGCCATACTTTTGGGTGACACCCTGTATCTCACTGGACAGTGGTGCCCCCTACCTGTCACAGCAGATCATTAAATACAAATGTGAGAGCTGCATAGCAACTCAAATCTGCTACCTGAAACTACAAGGAGAAAAAGGACTGCCCTGCTGGAACCCTGGTCTGCACCCTCAAAGGACTACTCTATGAAGGACTGCACCTACTGCACACTGGGAACTGTAGCCCTAAGGACTTTGCCTGGCTTCCAAAAGGATTAAGGAGTGTAATCCCTGAAAGCAACTGGTTGACAGAGCTTCCCTGAACCATCTCCCCCAAGAAGTCCCCAGCCTGGAATGTGTCCATTGAACCTTTACTGATTTGACCAGGTGCATTGTGGGAACTGTATTCAAAACTTCCAAGGACAATCTCAGAGCCTCTAGACCCTTGGATTTGTGTTTTGAGCACACTTTGGAAAAAGTTCCATAAGTGGACCTACCCGACATTGAGTGTCAAGCTGACTTCCTTCAACAGCGGCCCGGCCTGAATTTCAGGTGCATTCCGCTGAAAGGTCTGGAGCACCACACTTCCAGGATTTGACTGGAGCCTTACGGAGAATGTTGCATTGAATTTGGATTCCTGGAGGGGACTGCACAATGGCAGGAGAAAATCCCCCAGAAAACTTTCAAAGTCTAATGGTAAAATTTTGACTGAGGCCTCCTGCTCAGTGTATCCGAGCAGGGCTCCATTGTGGTTGGCATCAAATTATGACTTGTTCATGTTCTAGAGCAACCACATGTCCCCAATTGGCGGCATTGGCTTTTAAGTATTAGAAAGCACATTTTTGTATATGATCTTTATAAAATTCATAGTTCTGGTCCCCTATACTAGTGTCATTTTAAAGATACAAATATTTCATATGTTTAGAAATTGGTGTAAGACTTGTATTGTATGATGAGTCTTACAAATTTTGTGTATTGGTGTTATTAAATGGTTTACATACCTATCTCCTGAGTTAAGCCTGCCTGCTCGCAGCCACCTAGCATGGGTCGAGCCAGGGGCTACTGTATTGAGACCTTCACTGGACCTTATATTGCATTGATGGGATTATTGCTAGTGTTAGGTACATACTTACCCCTGCTAATAATCCACTCTCCAACATCCATCTAAACTTTCTGACGCTGGGAAAAATGCTTTTGTGCTTCTAGTTTCTTCATTAATTTTTGAGTTGTGTGTAGGAAAGTACCATCTTGCCTGGCATGTTACCCCCATTTTTTACTGTATGTATATTTGTTTTTGCCTGCGTCACTAGGATCCTGCTAGCCAGGACACCAGTGCTCATAAAGTATGCCCTGTATGTGTTCCCTGTGTGGTGCCTAACTGTATCACTGAGGCTCTGCTAATCAGAACCCCAGTGTTTATGCTCTCTCTGCTTTCAAAATTGTCACTGCGGGCTAGTGACTAATTTTACCAATTCTGATTGGCACAATGGAACACTTTTATAATTCCCTAGTGTATGGTACCTAGGTACCCAGGGTATTGGGGTTCCAGGAGATCCCTATGGGCTGCAGCATTTCTTTTGCCACCCATAGGGAGCTCAGACAATTCTGCCACAGCAGAATGAGTGAAACAACGTCCACGTTATTTCACAGCCATTTTACACTGCACTTAAGTAACTTATAAGTCACCTATACGTCTAACCTTCACTTAGTGAAGGTTAGGTGCAAAGATACTTAGTGTGTGAGCACCCTGGCAGTAGCCAAGGTGCCCCCACATTGTTCAGGGCAAATTCCCCGGACTTTGTGAGTGCGGGGACACCATTACACGCGTGCACTACATATAGGTCAATACCTATATGTAGCGTCACAATGGTAACTCCCAACATGGCCATGTAAAATGTCTAGGATCATGGAATTGTCACCTCAATACCATTCTGGTATTGGGGGGACAATTCCATGCATCCCGGGGGCTCCAGCATAGAGCCCGGGTACTGCCAAACTAACTTTCCGGGGTTTTTTCTGCAGCTACCGCTGCTGCCAACCCTCAGGCAGGTTTATGCCACCCTGGGCATCCCAGGAAGGCAGAACAAAGGATTTCCTCTGACAGAGGGTGAGACACCCTCTCCCTTTGGAAATAGGTGTGAAGGGCCTGAGAGGAGTGGCCTCTCCTGGCCTCTGGAAATGCTTTGACGGGCACAGATGGTGCCCTCCTTGCATAAGCCAGTCTACACCAGTTCAGGGATCCCCCCAGCCCTGCTCTGGTGCAAAACTAGACAAAGGAAAGGGGAGTGACCAATCCCCTGACCAGCACCTCACAGGGGTGGTGCCCAGAGCTCCTCCAGTGTGTCTCAGACCTCAGCCATCTTGAATGCAGAGATGTGAGGGCACAATGGACAGCTCTGAGTGGCCAGTGCCAGCAGGTGACGTCAGAGACCACTCCTGATAGGTGCTTACCTGACTAGTTGGCCAATCCTTCTCTGAGGGCTATATAGGTGTCTCTCCAGTGGGCTTCTCTTCGGATAACGAATGCAAGAGCTCTGCATCTCCCTCTTGGACTTCTGCCAAGGATTGACGGCTGACTGGTCCAGGACGCCTGCAAAACTGGCAACTAGCAAGAAGACTATTAGCGACATTGTAACACCTAATCCTGCTGGCTTTCTCAACTGTTTCCTGGTGGTGCATGCTCTGGGGGCTGTCTGCCTTCAGCCTGCACTGGAAGCCAAGAAGAAATCTCCTGTGGGTCGACAGCATCTTCCCCCTACTAACGCAGGCACCAGACTTCTGCTTCACCGTTCCTCTGGGTCTCCTCTCATCATGGTGAGCGTGGTCCCTGGAACACAGGAGCTGGATCCAAGTGACCCGACAGTCCAGTGGTCCATCTGTCCATATTTGGTGGAGGTAAGTCCTTTCCTCCACACGCTAGACAGTAATCCTGTGTACTGCGTGAACTGCGGCTGCTAGGGCTTCTGTGCCCTTTTGCAAGGAATTCTTTGTGCACAGCACAGCCCAGGTCCCCAGCACTCCTTCCTGCATTGCTCAACTCGCTGAGTCGACCACCGGCTTTGTATGACCCTCCTTTGTAGTGTTGAGATGACCGCCGTGCTCAGCTTTCTTGAACCCGTGTTTAAGTACTTCTGCAGGTGCTGCCTGCTTCGGCGTGTGGCTTTCTGTGTTGCTGGGTGACCCTCTGTCTCCTCTTCCAAATGGCAACCTCCTGGTCCTTCCTGCGCCGGAGCAGCACCCTATTTCTTCAACCACGACTTTTGCAGCTAGCAAGGCTTGTTTGCGGTCTTTCTGCGTGGACAACTCTGCATCCTCCAGCACACCCTGGGACATCTTCTGTGCAAAGGAGAAGTTCCTGGCATCTTCCGTTGTTGCAGAATCTTCAGCTTCTTCCACCCAGAGGCAGCCATTTTGCACCTTCATCCAGGGTTTAGTTGGCTCCTGCCCCCCTGGACACTTTTGGGACTCTTGGACTTGGTCCCCTTCCTTTACAGGTCGTCAGTTCCAGGAATCCGTCTTCAGTGCTTTGCAGTCTGTTCTTGTCTGTGCAGAATCTCCTATCACATCATTAGCGTGTTTCTGGGGAAGTAGGGTAACTTTACTCCTACTTTTGAGGGTCTTGGGGTGGGGTATCTTGGACACCCTTAGTGTTTTCGTACACTCCCAGTGACCCTCTACACAGTACACTAGGCCTGGGGTCCTTAAGCGGTTCGCATTCCACTTTCTTAGTATATGTTTTGTGTTGCCCCTAGGCCTATTGCATCCTATAGTATTCAACAGTGTTTGCACTACTTTTCTAACTGTTTACTTACCTGATTTTGATTTGTGTGTTTTAGTTTTGTGTATTTTACTTACCTCCTAAGGGAGTATATCCTCTGAGATATTTTTGTCACTAAAATAAAGTACCTTTATTTTTAGTAACTCTGAGTATTGTGATTCTTATGATATAGTGCTATATGATATAAGTGGTATAGTAGAAGCTTTGCATGTCTCCTAGTTCATGCCTAAGCTGCTCTGCTATGGCTACCTTGACTGGCATGTTAGCCCCATTTTCACTGTATGTATGTTTGTTTTTGCCCTTGTGTCACTGGGAGCCAGCTAGGCAGGACCCCAGTGCTCATAGTGTATGCCCTGTATGTGTTCCCTGTGTGGTGCCTAACTGTATCACTGAGGCTCTGCTAACCAGAACCTCAGTGTTAATGCTCTCTCTGCTTTCTAAAATTGTCACTGCAGGCTAGTGACTAATTTTACCAATTCTCATTGGAACACTGGTACACCCATATAATTCCCTTGTATATGGTACTTAGGTACCCAGGGTATTGGGGTTCCAGGAGATCCCTATGGGCTGCAGCATTTCTTTTGCCACCCATAGGGAGCTCAGACAATTCTTACACAGGCCTGCCACATCAGCCTGAGTGAAATAACGTCCACGTTATTTCACAGCCATTTTTCACTGCACATAAGTAACATATAAGTCACCTATATGTCTAACCCTCACTTAGTGAGGGTTGGGTGCCAAGTTACTTAGTGTGTGGGCACCCTGGCACTAGCCAAGGTGCCCCCACATCATTCAGGGCAATTTCCCCGAACTTTGTGAGTGTGGGGACACCATTACACGCATGCACTACACATAGGTCAATACCTATGTGTAGCGTCACAATGGTAACTCCGAACATGACCATGTAACATGTCTAGGATCATGGAATTGTCACCCCAATACCATTCTGGTATTGGTGTGACAATTCCATGATCCCCTGGGTCTCTAGAACAGAACCCGGGCACTGCCAAACTGCCTTTCCCGAGTTTCCACTGCAGCTGCTGCTGCTGCCAACCCCTCAGACAGGATTCTGCCCCCCTGGGGTCCGGGCAGCCCCGGCCCAGGAAGGCAGAACAAAGGATTTCCTCTCCCTTTGGAAAATAGGTGTGAAGGGCTGGGGAGGAGTAGCCTCCACCAGCCTCTGCAAATGCTTTGATGGGCACAGATGGTGCCCATCTCTGCATAAGCCAGTCTACATCGGTTCAGGGATCCCCGATCCCGGTTCTGGTGCAAAACTGGACAAAGGAAAGGGACCACTCCCCTGACCAGTACCTCCCGAGGAGGTGCCCAGAGCTTATCCAGTGTGTCCCAGACCTCTGCCATCTTGGATTCAGAGGTGTTGGGGGCACACTGGACTGCTCTGAGTGGCCAGTGCCAGCAGGTGACGTCAGAGACCCCCTCTGATAGGCTCTTACCTCTCTTGGTAGCCAATCCTCCTTTCTTGGTAGCCAAACCTCATTTTCTGGCTATTTAGGGTCTCTCCTCTGGGGTATTCTTGAGATAACAAATGCAAGAGCTCACCAGAGTTCTTCTGCACTTCCCTCTTCGACTTCTGCCAAGGATCGACCGCTGACTGCTCCAGGACGCCTGCATAAACCCAACAAAGTAGCAAGATGACTACCAGCAACATTGTAGCGCCTCATCCTGCCTGCTTTCTCGACTGTTTCCTGGTGGAGCATGCTCTGAGGGCTGTCTGCCTTCACCCTGCACTGGAAGCCAAGAAGAAATCTCCTGTGGATCGACAGAATCTTCCCCCTGCTAACGCAGGCACCAAAAGACTGCATCACTGGTCCTCTGGGTCCCCTCTCATCCTGACGAGCGTGGTCCCTGGAACACAGGAGCTGGATCCAAGTGACCCCCACAGTCGAGTGATCCTTCAGTCCAAGTTTGGTTGAGGTAAGTCCTTGCCTCCCCACACCAGACAGCAAACCTGTGTCCTGCGTGATTTGCAGCTGCTCCGGCTTCTGTGCACTTCTCCAAGGATTCCTTTGTACACAGCCTAGCCTGGGTCCCCAGCACTCTGTCCTGCAGTGCTCAACACTCTGAGTTGGACTCCGACGTCATGGGACCCTCTTTTTGTGACTCCGGTTTCACAAATCTTCTAAGTGCCTGCTCCGCTACTTCTGCCGGTGCTGCCTGCTTCTGCAGGGGCTCTCTGAGTTGCTGAGCGGCCCCCTGTCTCCTCCTCCAAGGGGCGACATCCTGGTCTTTCCTGGTCCCCAGCAGCACCCAAAAACTTCTAACGCAACCCTTGCAGCTAGCAAGGCTTGTTTGCGGTATTTCTGCATGGAATCACTTCTGAAACATCCAGCACGCCATGGGACATCTTCCATCTAAAAGAGAAGTTCCTAGCCCTTTTCGTTGTTGCAGAATCTTTGGCTTCTTCCACCTGGAGGCAGCCCTTTTGCACCTTCATCCGGGGTTTCCTGGGCTCCTGCCCCCCCTGGACAATATCGTGACTCTTGCACTTAGTCCCCTTGCCTTGCAGGTCCTCACGTCCAGGAATCCGTCTTCAGTGTTTTGCTGGTGCTTGTGGTTCTTGTAGAATCCTGCTATCACGACTATTGTGTCTTTCTGGGGTAGTAGGGTAACTTTACACCTACCTTTCAGGGTCTTGGGTGGGGTATTTTGGACACCCTTACTGTTTTCTCAAAGTCCCAGTGACCCTCTATAATCTCCCATAGGTCTAGGGTCCTCTCGTGATTCGCATTCCACTTTTGGAGTATATGTTTTTTGTTGCCCCAAGACCTATGTTTACCTATTGCATCCTATTGTGATTTTAAATTGTTTGCACTACTTTTCCTACTGTTACTTACCTCTTTTGGGTTTGTGTACATATAACTTGTGTATATTACTTACCTCCTAAGTGAGGGTATTCTCTGAGATACTTTTGGCATATTGTCACTAAAATAAAGTACCTTTATTTTGAGTAACTCTGAGTATTGTGTTTTCTTATGATATTGTGCTATATGATATAAGTGGTATAGTAGGAGCTTTGTATGTCTCCTAGTTCAGCCTAAGCTGCTTTGCCATAGCTACCTTCTATCAGCCTAAGCTGCTAGAAACACCTCTATTCTCCTAATAAGGGATAACTGGACCTGGCACAGAGTGTAAGTACCACAAGGTACCCACTATAAGCCAAGCCAGCCTCCTACATTGGTGGTGCAGCGGTGGGATAAGTACTTGAAACTGCTTTACCACTTTGTCATTTGGTGCTTTTCATAAGAAAATCTTATACCAAATAGTTCAGTATGTGTACACTTAACCAAAACTGTTTACTTTTCTATTCTAAAACTTTTAACAAAGTTTGAAAAAGTTTTTTCTCTATGCTTTCTAAAGTTCTAAAACTTTTTCTCTCACTATCCTTAAACCTTTTTCTATCATGTCTATTGTAGAGCCTACTCCCAAAACTGTTAATGCAACATATGAGAGTTTGAACTATAAAAGTTTGAGGGGTCTCTGCCTGGATAGAGGTTTGAGTATAGGTAAGGAATCCTACTGTGACCGGCCGGGGTCAAGAACGACACGAAGAGATAGGGTTGGTTGGGTTTTTAGGTGTGCTTTATTGGATTTTAGGAAGAAATGGCGTGACATAGGGAGAGAGGGGGTAAAATATTTGGACGTGTTTTTCGCAATAGGTCTGTAAGAGGTATGGTGGAAAACCGTGGTATGAAACGCCGATAGTATCCTACGAGTCCCAGAAACACCCTTACATCTTTCTTTGTGCGGGGAAGGGAGATTTGGGTGATTGCCTGTATTTTCTCTACCTGGAGCCTAACTTGTCCTTCTCCTAGTATATAACCCAAATAGCTAATCTTCTTGTGTCCCAATTTACATTTCTCAGGGTTTGCTGTTAGGTTGTCTTCCATCAGGGCCTGGAGGATGTTTTCTAAGTGTTCTAGGTGCTCTTCCCATGTCATGCTGTAGACTACGATATCGTCAAGATATGCAGCGGCATACTGGTGGTAGGGTCTAAGGATCCTGTCTATAAGTCTTTGAAAGGTGGCTGGGGCTCCAAGAAGGCCAAATGGAAGGACTGTGAAGTGATAAAGACCGGAGAGAGTAGCGAATGCGGTCTTTTCCTTATCTTCTGGGCGTAACAGTATTTGCCAGTACCCTTTTGTTAAATCTAAGGTTGACATATAGTGGGCTTGACCCATCCTATCTAGGAGTTTGTCTATGCGGGGCATGAGGTATGCATCAAACTGTGATAGGGCACTGAGGCGTCTGAAGTCTACACAAAACCTGGTACTCCCATCCGGTTTTGGTACTAGGACCACCGGAGAACACCATGGTCTGGTGGATGGTTCTATGATACCTTCTTCTAACATTGCTTCTACTTCTTGTTCTACGATTATTTTTTTCACTTCAGGGATTCAATAAGGTCGTTGCCTAGCTATAGTATCGGTAATGGTGCGAATGCTGTGTTGTATTAAAGAAGTTCATCCTGGCGTCTTTGAAAACACGTCTTGGTTGTTTCTGACCAAACAGTGGAGTTGCGTAAGGTGTGGTTCTGTAAGGGTGGGGTTTAGTTGAGAGATAGGAGTCTCGTGTAGGGGACCCGTAGGGAGGGGATGGAGGGGAACATCGTCATCTGCCTCTTTTACAACATAAAATGCGTGGTGTTCATTCACAGGTTCATGCCATTTATTTAACAGATTCATATGGTATATCTGTTCCCTTCTGCTACCATGGGGTATTGCGAGTCTGTAAGTGGTAGGATTGATCTGCTCTAGTACCTCATAGGGGCCTTGCCATCAGCAGTAAACCCCTTACCCTAGCTCCTTGAGACCCTCACGGGTGAGTAGCGCGCTTTATAAATGTTTTTGATTTGATTTGATTTGATTTGATGAGCAGGGGGAGGAGGGTAACTGCTCCTGAAGTCAGAAACCCCTTGGACACAGATAGGCTTACCCACACCAGGTAGACCCACAAACAAAGAGTTACTTTCAAACAGTCACAAGTAGAAGAAAGAGCAATTTTAATGTTTTTAGATACACAGCACAGAGTCTGTGTTTTTACCACCATTTATGTCTTTGAACACTATGCTGCTTGGGGATCAGAGAAACTGGGGCTACAAAATGCCATATGTCCTTAAGAGAAACAGAAAAGCTTAAAGGGACTGGGTGGGACAGGTTATTGCTGCCTTGGAACCTGAACTCCTTGAACACTGGGCCCTCTACATCTTTCTGGTATAGAAAGGGGGAGATGACAATCCTCTTAAATAAAAGGTAAAAGGTGATGATCCTACTGGCTTGACATGATTCACTTGGGAGCTATGTCATCGCTCAGCTACCGTACTAAGATCATGCATGTCTGGTAGGCTCAGTATACGCTCCCACTGGAGCCAAAAAGGATTGTGGGATTTCTTTCCCAAAATTAAATAGGGTGCTTCCCACAATCATAAACTGTGTAACTTTGGTGGACCGAGACTGGAACCTTATTTGATTTGCGACAGATCTGTCTGCCTTGACATCCTCTCAGAAAATGAGGGGTATATTACACAACCTGATGACTGAACATCCCCTGAATGAGCTCTGCCAATTAACACACCCCACAGACCTCTACACCTACTTTTCCTGCCCACCCAATGTTGAAACCTGTGTTGAACACTCCTTGATCAGCTTGTCTCTTCTTGAAGTCATGGATTGATCCATTGGAATCATTGGAATGCAAAGTTTATCTGACCACAAACCTACATCTACAGCCATTGAATTATGCTTGTAAGCCTTGAGAGATAAATCATGTAGAATGAACTTTCTTCACTACAGATTTCCAGAGGAGAATGAAAAGTTGCTCGCCTCCCTCGAGGACTGCCTAGAAATACACACACTCAGTATCTTCTGCCCAGACACTATAGGCTGCAGGAGAGTCCTCTCCCAGGGGACCGATGATGAGGGGCTCAGTGAAGACACCCAAATGGCATTGGCATGCAAACGGTCCCCCAAAAAGGAGATCAGGGACCTTCTACAAATGTATCTTTTGGCAACCATGAAGGCAACTCTTTGCCTCCAAATAAATATGAGTGAATACACTGCTCACGAACCTAGAGGAAAATACACTACATAGAATAGGAGGGTGCCACTAGGAACATGGAGAAAAGAACAGCAGGCTCATTGACTTTCATCTCAAACAAAGAGCTATGCATATTACTGCATTGGAAACAACAATACTGGAAACAACAACAGCCACCAACCCTTGTAGAATGGACTCTTACCATGGCAGATACAGCTTCCCTCAAATGAGTGATCAACAAACTGAATAATCAACTGGCCCCTTCCCACAATACTCATGGGAAGCAATAGGCATGCCTCCTATGCCTGGTGCTGACAAGTCTTAATCTGCATACTAATACACCCTTTCAATGCCCACCCACCCACTCCTTCCAGAGTGCTTAGACGTACTATATAGGCATCTAAAATGCTAGTTTCCTCACTACATATTTCTGAATTGCACCCAACTATATGGATCACAGCATTTTATGTGAGACACAGGCAAACTCATCCACTGGACTTATTTGCATCCATGAGTTGGTGAATACTAAGGGCCTGATTTAAGGGAAGTGACACTGCATCCACTGCAGCACCCTTTAGCCCCCCCCCCAACACCACCATGTGTGGGCCATATTTAATATGCGGTGCACCATGGTGGTAGTGAGGGAACTAGAGTCAACAGTTTTGAAGTTAGTTTGGCACTTTGCAGGATTAGCGTAAACATTTTTGATGCTAATCCTGCAAAGCACATTGAGGCCCATTATACATAATGGTGTGCCTCCTTTTAATGCCTGCTCTGTGCAAGTGTTAAAAATGCTGGGAAAAATGGCACAAAGAAATCTTTAAGATTTATTTGCACCATGTTTTAGGCCCCCTAATGGGGGAATGCCCTCCTTGCATACATTATGCCTGTGCAGGCATAATGTGGCGCAAGGGGTTAGAAAGTGGATCTATTGATCTATCTATCTATCTATCTATCTATCTATCTATCTATCTATCTATCTATCTATCTATCACTGCTTTACATTTTCAGCACAAAACATGTAATCAATTTTACTACCAATTTTGTAAAAATAACAAATGTTTTTGAGGTTGTGATTATTTCATATTTTTAAAAATTATTTATGAAAAAGATATATTTAAATAAGCTAACTATGTAATACCCATTTCATTAGATGAGTTAATATGCTGTAATATGTTATTTTCAATATTTAAACTCCTTATTAATAATACATATTTCAAATTAATTTACACTTATGTCATATATAAAAATATGTTTATATGTTTTAAATAATAAACTCTAGTCATTCCTCTATACTTTCCCATAGTGCAAGTTTCTAGTGTGAGTTACTAGTAGTAATTTTGCACTTACAAATCCTGTTGTAGGAGACTCCACCCCCAAATTTGAGAAGGTGGAGACTTAAGGCTACACCTAGGTGTAAATGCACACACATGAATGGTGAATAGCAAAAACGTGGAGTGTAGCAGTTGTGGGAAGCTGGCCCCTTGTTGTAGTACATGCCACTTTTTGCCTGGTTTCAAAATGCAACTTGAACTGGAGTGCACTATGTACCTGCTAACCAGGTCCCCAGTGCTAGTGTTCTTTCCCTAAAAATTGATAAAAAATATTGTCACAATTGCAACACCTTTCAATGCCTCTATAAGTCCCTGTTAACTGGTACTAAGTTACTTAGGGCATGGGGTACTAAGCATAGGCCCTGAAGGCAGCTGCACAGATTGTGCCACCCTCAGGGACCATGCATCTAAGTGCACCCAGCACTGCCATTGCAGGCTGAGTGTCCTGGTTCAATCCTAAAATGCAAAACTGACATGGCACACCACCTGTTTGACCTGTCCGCTACACACTGCATGCAATATAGGTAAGTCACCCCTCTGGCAGGCCTTACAGCCCTAAGGCAGGCTGCACTATACTGCATGTGAGGGCATGGATGCATGAGCAATGTGCCCCTACTGTGTCCATACCAATCCTGGGAGATTGTAAGTGAACAGAACAGCCATATTACATGCATGTGCTAGACACTGGTCAGTGTGAGTTTCAAAGTTACATGATGGCCACTCTGCACCCAGGGTTATATGGCGTCAAACAACTCAGAATGATAAATCCAAACTGGTACCAGTATTGGATTTATTGCAAAATGTATCCAGGGGCCACCTTGAAGTGCCCCTTGCAAAAGTTAACTACCCTGGCATGGCTGCTGACTGATCACAACCAGCCTGCCACCACCAAACAAGATTCTGGGACCCTGGGGTGAGAGACTGTGCTCTCTGAGTCCAGCCCTTCCTGGGCAGAGGTGTTATACCTCCTCTCCCAGGAATGTGCACAGCCCGGCCTATATAGAAGATTGACCCCCAACCCTGCTGCTAGCAGTAGATGACCACCCCCATTGCAACCCACCACTTTTGGTGGGAGCAACAGAAGGAAAATCCACAAAGGATAGAAGGAGTGGCACCCCCAGCTTGCACCACCTCTTAGGTATTGCATGCAAGGTGACCCCTCAATTTCATATTCCTCCATTTTGCATAGTAGGAAAATAGCCTATCAGGGATAGGGAAGTGACCTCTGCCCACAGGAAGTGGTCACATAGTGGGTGTATCCACCCTAAAGTAGATGACCCATTGGTCACTACTAGGTACTCCCCTAAACATCCACTAAACACAGTATTTAGTGTGCAGCCCTTGACCTGCAAATCGGATTCCAAGACCAGCAACAAACAAAACCCAGGGCTTGAGAAATGCATTCCTGCTGCACAATGAAAAAGGCACCAAAACTTGCCTGTTGCCCCCAGGACTCAACAATTGCCACTGAGGGGTTGTTCTAACATTGGACAGCCTCTAAAAATCCCAAAGGACCAAAAAATTTCTACAAATCGCTGAAGATCTCCCTCCAGACTGAAGGCATCCCTCTCCTGCAACGGAGACAAAAACACCAGTGAAGTCCAGTTTACTGACTGGCTGCTGACCAAGAACGTGGATGCCACCACTGGATCAAATGTCATCCAACAGACCATGAGTACAAGACCTGAAAGTGTTCCAACATTTGTGGCACTGCGACCTCCAGTGGCTGAATCGTACAATGGCCCCAGGTACTGGTCACTCAACATCAGACAAAAGGAAGGAAAGTCCACTCCGGACTCCAAAACAACCAGGAGGATGTCCCTGTTGAGGGACTTCAGAAACAACCAAAACCACCCACCAGTGTGGCCCTGCTGACCTGCAAGTGACCCTCAACCTACCTCCTTCTTCAAAGGGCACCTTTGGCTCAGCTTTTTGGCTCATTTACCTGCTCTGCAACCAGCCTCCCTGGGCCCTGCACCAGAGAATCAGCTGTACTATAATGGGTACCCACCCATTGTGACCTATAAACTCCAAGGGGACCCACCAGACTTTTCAGCCACTCTTCCTGACAAAGCCAGAAACCGCCCAAACTTCTCCAGCTGGCCTACAGGACTTCTGGATGTCTTCGACATAAGAATAAAAGGAGACATTGGTAAACGCATTGCGTGATTTTACATGCATTTTTAAAGTTTTCTCCCATTGAATCCCTTTCTCCCACTGATTCCTATATTGTGTAATAACACAAAAAATACTATTTTTGCTAAACTTTGAAAAACCATAACTTTAAAAGTACTTACCTGATTTTGATGATCTTGGTCTTAAAAACTGTATAACAATCAGAAACAGATTTGTAAATTGGTCTCAAGATATTCCTTTTAGTGTGTGTCTTGCTTTAATGGTACTGTGAGAACGCGTTGCACTTCTCCCAGATTGGCCTAACTGCTCGAGCAAGCTACCATAAAAATGAGAGCATTAGGTGGTCTAGTTTTTATCTCTGTAAACCAGCATGTGGTTGCCCAGACTCTCTGCACAGTGTGGCAAGCTTTGCACCCTACATAGAGAGCCAGCCTCCTACAGCACCTACATTTAGTAGAAATGTACATGAGTAAATAAAGCCATATTTATTTACCTTTGTGAATAGGTCCCATAAACTTAAGATCATTATTCTATTCTTATATTAGCAACCATAGACTAATTTAACTAGTTTAAAAAAGACCAGGCCCTGAACAGACTTTTCTTCAGTGCGCATTTAGGAGGCTGTCTGCTAGAGAAGATCACCCTGGGAGGAAGATGGATTTGTACATTGTGAGAAAGTCATCCTTTTAAATCTGTTCACCCCCATATTTTCTGACTGACACTGGTAGTAACTGGCTCTGACTGTGCCCTGGGCTCTGCTAACCAGGACCAGGGACAGTGCTCTCATGAAAAAAGGTATACAGTAATTAGGTATATTTACAATTGACAATGACAGACCCCTGTAAGTCTATAGTACATCCAAGACCAGGGGGATTCAAACTACCTATAAGTCCCTAGTATATAATAGGGCAGGGAGCTTTAAAGGCCCAGTAGATTTACTGTAATGTGCACTGCTGTGTTACCTGCTGTCATTTTTAAAGGCAAAAAAAGTGGCAATCTACCTTATTTTTACATAAAGGTCACCTCTAAGGTCGCTCCTAGGTGCCTCCAGGGTGAAGCACTTTGTAACTATAAGCAAGGACATTATAGCCGATGTTTTATATGCCCTGGTGAGGGTAAAACTGCTCATTTCATATTTCCCATTGTAGATACTTAGGGCCAGATGTAGGTAGCTTGCAAATTACGACTTGCAATTTGCGAGTCTGTGCGACTCGCAAATTGCAAGTCGCAATTTGGTATGCAGAAAGGTGTCTCAGACACCTTCTGCAACTCGCAATGGGGTCGCAAAGACCCACCTCATTAATATTAATGAGGTGGGTCGCAGTTTGCGGCCCCATTGCGAGTATGGGCACTCACGGGGATGGTGGCCTGCTGGAGTCAGCAGACCACCATGTCTGTGACTGCTTTTTAATAAAGCAGTTTTTTTTTTTACATCTGCAGCCCGTTTTCCTTAAAGGAAAACGAGCTGCACTTGGAAAAAAAACTGAAACTTTTAGTTTCGTTTTTTTTCAGGGCAGGCGTTTGTAACTGCGATTTCATTGCGCTTTCGCGGTCGCACATGAAATTGCATTGCATTGCGAGTTGCAAAAAGGAAGGGAACACCCCTTCCTATTTGCGAGTCGGAAATGCATTTTGCGAGTCGGATCTGACTCGCAAAATGCATTTCTGCATACTGGTGAGGCTTTTGCGCCTCGCAAACGCCTTTTTACATTTGGCCCTTAGCTCCATAGGCTAACATTGAAATACTTGATTTTAGTATGAATATTGCTAGGAAGGAGCTAAACATGTCATTCTAGGACTCAAAGGATTGGAATGGTAACTCCAACAACTCACCACTGTTGAATATCTCATAACTAATACAGAAGAGAAGTTATAGAATTTTCTTTTCAGTGAGCTAAAATACAGCCTTCTAGCAGCTTCTCCTGATTGGTCAGCCTTAACAGGCATAGCCAAGTTGCTTTGATGAAGTGATAGGTGTCCTGCATAAAGCAGAGGTTATCTAGTGGGGAGCTCCGCAGAGCACAGGCCAGAAAGAGGTGTGGGTAAATCAAAATGGGCTTCAAAGAAAACAGGACAGTAAGGAATGCCAGCCAGACCTATCCCTTCCTCCCTTACCTCCCAGCCAGATGGCAGGCACAGGAATGGAATTTACAGAAGGTCTGGAGGGGGAATGTTAATGGAAATGAGCCACACCAGTGGGTTGGTTTAGCAAGGTCTTGCTCTCCTGGAGAGTAATCACCCATCTTGAATTTTTAAAGTGCAGTGCTTTGTGGTACAAGAATATGTCACACTTTGGAGGAAGCTGCCATACTTTTGGGTGACACCCTGTATCTCACTGGACAGTGGTGCCCCCTACCTGTCACAGCAGATCATTAAATACAAATGTGAGAGCTGCATAGCAACTCAAATCTGCTACCTGAAACTACAAGGAGAAGAAGGACTGCCCTGCTGGAACCCTGGTCTGCACCCTCAAAGGACTACTCTATGAAGGACTGCACCTACTGCACACTGGGAACTGTAGCCCTAAGGACTTTGCCTGGCTTCCAAAAGGATTAAGGAGTGTAATCCCTGAAAGCAACTGGTTGACAGAGCTTCCCTGAACCATCTCCCCCAAGAAGTCCCCAGCCTGGAATGTGTCCATTGAACCTTTACTGATTTGACCAGGTGCATTGTGGGAACTGTATTCAAAACTTCCAAGGACAATCTCAGAGCCTCTAGACCCTTGGATTTGTGTTTTGAGCACACTTTGGAAAAAGTTCCATAAGTGGACCTACCCGACATTGAGTGTCAAGCTGACTTCCTTCAACAGCGGCCCGGCCTGAATTTCAGGTGCATTCCGCTGAAAGGTCTGGAGCACCACACTTCCAGGATTTGACTGGAGCCTTACGGAGAATGTTGCATTGAATTTGGATTCCTGGAGGGGACTGCACAATGGCAGGAGAAAATCCCCCAGAAAACTTTCAAAGTCTAATGGTAAAATTTTGACTGAGGCCTCCTGCTCAGTGTATCCGAGCAGGGCTCCATTGTGGTTGGCATCAAATTATGACTTGTTCATGTTCTAGAGCAACCACATGTCCCCAATTGGCGGCATTGGCTTTTAAGTATTAGAAAGCACATTTTTGTATATGATCTTTATAAAATTCATAGTTCTGGTCCCCTATACTAGTGTCATTTTAAAGATACAAATATTTCATATGTTTAGAAATTGGTGTAAGACTTGTATTGTATGATGAGTCTTACAAATTTTGTGTATTGGTGTTATTAAATGGTTTACATACCTATCTCCTGAGTTAAGCCTGCCTGCTCGCAGCCACCTAGCATGGGTCGAGCCAGGGGCTACTGTATTGAGACCTTCACTGGACCTTATATTGCATTGATGGGATTATTGCTAGTGTTAGGTACATACTTACCCCTGCTAATAATCCACTCTCCAACATCCATCTAAACTTTCTGACGCTGGGAAAAATGCTTTTGTGCTTCTAGTTTCTTCATTAATTTTTGAGTTGTGTGTAGGAAAGTACCATCTTGCCTGGCATGTTACCCCCATTTTTTACTGTATGTATATTTGTTTTTGCCTGCGTCACTAGGATCCTGCTAGCCAGGACACCAGTGCTCATAAAGTATGCCCTGTATGTGTTCCCTGTGTGGTGCCTAACTGTATCACTGAGGCTCTGCTAATCAGAACCCCAGTGTTTATGCTCTCTCTGCTTTCAAAATTGTCACTGCGGGCTAGTGACTAATTTTACCAATTCTGATTGGCACAATGGAACACTTTTATAATTCCCTAGTGTATGGTACCTAGGTACCCAGGGTATTGGGGTTCCAGGAGATCCCTATGGGCTGCAGCATTTCTTTTGCCACCCATAGGGAGCTCAGACAATTCTGCCACAGCAGAATGAGTGAAACAACGTCCACGTTATTTCACAGCCATTTTACACTGCACTTAAGTAACTTATAAGTCACCTATACGTCTAACCTTCACTTAGTGAAGGTTAGGTGCAAAGATACTTAGTGTGTGAGCACCCTGGCAGTAGCCAAGGTGCCCCCACATTGTTCAGGGCAAATTCCCCGGACTTTGTGAGTGCGGGGACACCATTACACGCGTGCACTACATATAGGTCAATACCTATATGTAGCGTCACAATGGTAACTCCCAACATGGCCATGTAAAATGTCTAGGATCATGGAATTGTCACCTCAATACCATTCTGGTATTGGGGGGACAATTCCATGCATCCCGGGGGCTCCAGCATAGAGCCCGGGTACTGCCAAACTAACTTTCCGGGGTTTTTTCTGCAGCTACCGCTGCTGCCAACCCTCAGGCAGGTTTATGCCACCCTGGGCATCCCAGGAAGGCAGAACAAAGGATTTCCTCTGACAGAGGGTGAGACACCCTCTCCCTTTGGAAATAGGTGTGAAGGGCCTGAGAGGAGTGGCCTCTCCTGGCCTCTGGAAATGCTTTGACGGGCACAGATGGTGCCCTCCTTGCATAAGCCAGTCTACACCAGTTCAGGGATCCCCCCAGCCCTGCTCTGGTGCAAAACTAGACAAAGGAAAGGGGAGTGACCAATCCCCTGACCAGCACCTCACAGGGGTGGTGCCCAGAGCTCCTCCAGTGTGTCTCAGACCTCAGCCATCTTGAATGCAGAGATGTGAGGGCACAATGGACAGCTCTGAGTGGCCAGTGCCAGCAGGTGACGTCAGAGACCACTCCTGATAGGTGCTTACCTGACTAGTTGGCCAATCCTTCTCTGAGGGCTATATAGGTGTCTCTCCAGTGGGCTTCTCTTCGGATAACGAATGCAAGAGCTCTGCATCTCCCTCTTGGACTTCTGCCAAGGATTGACGGCTGACTGGTCCAGGACGCCTGCAAAACTGGCAACTAGCAAGAAGACTATTAGCGACATTGTAACACCTAATCCTGCTGGCTTTCTCAACTGTTTCCTGGTGGTGCATGCTCTGGGGGCTGTCTGCCTTCAGCCTGCACTGGAAGCCAAGAAGAAATCTCCTGTGGGTCGACAGCATCTTCCCCCTACTAACGCAGGCACCAGACTTCTGCTTCACCGTTCCTCTGGGTCTCCTCTCATCATGGTGAGCGTGGTCCCTGGAACACAGGAGCTGGATCCAAGTGACCCGACAGTCCAGTGGTCCATCTGTCCATATTTGGTGGAGGTAAGTCCTTTCCTCCACACGCTAGACAGTAATCCTGTGTACTGCGTGAACTGCGGCTGCTAGGGCTTCTGTGCCCTTTTGCAAGGAATTCTTTGTGCACAGCACAGCCCAGGTCCCCAGCACTCCTTCCTGCATTGCTCAACTCGCTGAGTCGACCACCGGCTTTGTATGACCCTCCTTTGTAGTGTTGAGATGACCGCCGTGCTCAGCTTTCTTGAACCCGTGTTTAAGTACTTCTGCAGGTGCTGCCTGCTTCGGCGTGTGGCTTTCTGTGTTGCTGGGTGACCCTCTGTCTCCTCTTCCAAATGGCAACCTCCTGGTCCTTCCTGCGCCGGAGCAGCACCCTATTTCTTCAACCACGACTTTTGCAGCTAGCAAGGCTTGTTTGCGGTCTTTCTGCGTGGACAACTCTGCATCCTCCAGCACACCCTGGGACATCTTCTGTGCAAAGGAGAAGTTCCTGGCATCTTCCGTTGTTGCAGAATCTTCAGCTTCTTCCACCCAGAGGCAGCCATTTTGCACCTTCATCCAGGGTTTAGTTGGCTCCTGCCCCCCTGGACACTTTTGGGACTCTTGGACTTGGTCCCCTTCCTTTACAGGTCGTCAGTTCCAGGAATCCGTCTTCAGTGCTTTGCAGTCTGTTCTTGTCTGTGCAGAATCTCCTATCACATCATTAGCGTGTTTCTGGGGAAGTAGGGTAACTTTACTCCTACTTTTGAGGGTCTTGGGGTGGGGTATCTTGGACACCCTTAGTGTTTTCGTACACTCCCAGTGACCCTCTACACAGTACACTAGGCCTGGGGTCCTTAAGCGGTTCGCATTCCACTTTCTTAGTATATGTTTTGTGTTGCCCCTAGGCCTATTGCATCCTATAGTATTCAACAGTGTTTGCACTACTTTTCTAACTGTTTACTTACCTGATTTTGATTTGTGTGTTTTAGTTTTGTGTATTTTACTTACCTCCTAAGGGAGTATATCCTCTGAGATATTTTTGTCACTAAAATAAAGTACCTTTATTTTTAGTAACTCTGAGTATTGTGATTCTTATGATATAGTGCTATATGATATAAGTGGTATAGTAGAAGCTTTGCATGTCTCCTAGTTCATGCCTAAGCTGCTCTGCTATGGCTACCTTGACTGGCATGTTAGCCCCATTTTCACTGTATGTATGTTTGTTTTTGCCCTTGTGTCACTGGGAGCCAGCTAGGCAGGACCCCAGTGCTCATAGTGTATGCCCTGTATGTGTTCCCTGTGTGGTGCCTAACTGTATCACTGAGGCTCTGCTAACCAGAACCTCAGTGTTAATGCTCTCTCTGCTTTCTAAAATTGTCACTGCAGGCTAGTGACTAATTTTACCAATTCTCATTGGAACACTGGTACACCCATATAATTCCCTTGTATATGGTACTTAGGTACCCAGGGTATTGGGGTTCCAGGAGATCCCTATGGGCTGCAGCATTTCTTTTGCCACCCATAGGGAGCTCAGACAATTCTTACACAGGCCTGCCACATCAGCCTGAGTGAAATAACGTCCACGTTATTTCACAGCCATTTTTCACTGCACATAAGTAACATATAAGTCACCTATATGTCTAACCCTCACTTAGTGAGGGTTGGGTGCCAAGTTACTTAGTGTGTGGGCACCCTGGCACTAGCCAAGGTGCCCCCACATCATTCAGGGCAATTTCCCCGAACTTTGTGAGTGTGGGGACACCATTACACACATGCACTACACATAGGTCAATACCTATGTGTAGCGTCACAATGGTAACTCCGAACATGACCATGTAACATGTCTAGGATCATGGAATTGTCACCCCAATACCATTCTGGTATTGGGGTGACAATTCCATGATCCCCTGGGTCTCTAGAACAGAACCCGGGCACTGCCAAACTGCCTTTCCCGAGTTTCCACTGCAGCTGCTGCTGCTGCCAACCCCTCAGACAGGATTCTGCCCCCCTGGGGTCCGGGCAGCCCCGGCCCAGGAAGGCAGAACAAAGGATTTCCTCTCCCTTTGGAAAATAGGTGTGAAGGGCTGGGGAGGAGTAGCCTCCACCAGCCTCTGCAAATGCTTTGATGGGCACAGATGGTGCCCATCTCTGCATAAGCCAGTCTACATCGGTTCAGGGATCCCCGATCCCGGTTCTGGTGCAAAACTGGACAAAGGAAAGGGACCACTCCCCTGACCAGTACCTCCCGAGGAGGTGCCCAGAGCTTATCCAGTGTGTCCCAGACCTCTGCCATCTTGGATTCAGAGGTGTTGGGGGCACACTGGACTGCTCTGAGTGGCCAGTGCCAGCAGGTGACGTCAGAGACCCCCTCTGATAGGCTCTTACCTCTCTTGGTAGCCAATCCTCCTTTCTTGGTAGCCAAACCTCCTTTTCTGGCTATTTAGGGTCTCTCCTCTGGGGTATTCTTGAGATAACAAATGCAAGAGCTCACCAGAGTTCTTCTGCACTTCCCTCTTCGACTTCTGCCAAGGATCGACCGCTGACTGCTCCAGGACGCCTGCATAAACCCAACAAAGTAGCAAGATGACTACCAGCAACATTGTAGCGCCTCATCCTGCCTGCTTTCTCGACTGTTTCCTGGTGGAGCATGCTCTGAGGGCTGTCTGCCTTCACCCTGCACTGGAAGCCAAGAAGAAATCTCCTGTGGATCGACAGAATCTTCCCCCTGCTAACGCAGGCACCAAAAGACTGCATCACTGGTCCTCTGGGTCCCCTCTCATCCTGACGAGCGTGGTCCCTGGAACACAGGAGCTGGATCCAAGTGACCCCCACAGTCGAGTGATCCTTCAGTCCAAGTTTGGTTGAGGTAAGTCCTTGCCTCCCCACACCAGACAGCAAACCTGTGTCCTGCGTGATTTGCAGCTGCTCCGGCTTCTGTGCACTTCTCCAAGGATTCCTTTGTACACAGCCTAGCCTGGGTCCCCAGCACTCTGTCCTGCAGTGCTCAACACTCTGAGTTGGACTCCGACGTCATGGGACCCTCTTTTTGTGACTCCGGTTTCACAAATCTTCTAAGTGCCTGCTCCGCTACTTCTGCCGGTGCTGCCTGCTTCTGCAGGGGCTCTCTGAGTTGCTGAGCGGCCCCCTGTCTCCTCCTCCAAGGGGCGACATCCTGGTCTTTCCTGGTCCCCAGCAGCACCCAAAAACTTCTAACGCAACCCTTGCAGCTAGCAAGGCTTGTTTGCGGTATTTCTGCATGGAATCACTTCTGAAACATCCAGCACGCCATGGGACATCTTCCATCTAAAAGAGAAGTTCCTAGCCCTTTTCGTTGTTGCAGAATCTTTGGCTTCTTCCACCTGGAGGCAGCCCTTTTGCACATTCATCCGGGGTTTCCTGGGCTCCTGCCCCCCCTGGACAATATCGTGACTCTTGCACTTAGTCCCCTTGCCTTGCAGGTCCTCACGTCCAGGAATCCGTCTTCAGTGTTTTGCTGGTGCTTGTGGTTCTTGTAGAATCCTGCTATCACGACTATTGTGTCTTTCTGGGGTAGTAGGGTAACTTTACACCTACCTTTCAGGGTCTTGGGTGGGGTATTTTGGACACCCTTACTGTTTTCTCAAAGTCCCAGTGACCCTCTATAATCTCCCATAGGTCTGGGGTCCTCTCGTGATTCGCATTCCACTTTTGGAGTATATGTTTTTTGTTGCCCCAAGACCTATGTTTACCTATTGCATCCTATTGTGATTTTAAATTGTTTGCACTACTTTTCCTACTGTTACTTACCTCTTTTGGGTTTGTGTACATATAACTTGTGTATATTACTTACCTCCTAAGTGAGGGTATTCTCTGAGATACTTTTGGCATATTGTCACTAAAATAAAGTACCTTTATTTTGAGTAACTCTGAGTATTGTGTTTTCTTATGATATTGTGCTATATGATATAAGTGGTATAGTAGGAGCTTTGTATGTCTCCTAGTTCAGCCTAAGCTGCTTTGCCATAGCTACCTTCTATCAGCCTAAGCTGCTAGAAACACCTCTATTCTCCTAATAAGGGATAACTGGACCTGGCACAGAGTGTAAGTACCACAAGGTACCCACTATAAGCCAGGCCAGCCTCCTACATTGGTGGTGCAGCGGTGGGATAAGTACTTGAAACTGCTTTACCACTTTGTCATTTGGTGCTTTTCATAAGAAAATCTTATACCAAATAGTTCAGTATGTGTACACTTAACCAAAACTGTTTACTTTTCTATTCTAAAACTTTTAACAAAGTTTGAAAAAGTTTTTTCTCTATGCTTTCTAAAGTTCTAAAACTTTTTCTCTCACTATCCTTAAACCTTTTTCTATCATGTCTATTGTAGAGCCCACTCCCAAAACTGTTAATGCAACATATGAGAGTTTGAACTATAAAAGTTTGAGGGGTCTCTGCCTGGATAGAGGTTTGAGTATAGGTAAGGAATCCTACTGTGACCGGCCGGGGTCAAGAACGACACGAAGAGATAGGGTTGGTTGGGTTTTTAGGTGTGCTTTATTGGATTTTAGGAAGAAATGGCGTGACATAGGGAGAGAGGGGGTAAAATATTTGGACGTGTTTTTCGCAATAGGTCTGTAAGAGGTATGGTGGAAAACCGTGGTATGAAACGCCGATAGTATCCTACGAGTCCCAGAAACACCCTTACATCTTTCTTTGTGCGGGGAAGGGAGATTTGGGTGATTGCCTGTATTTTCTCTACCTGGAGCCTAACTTGTCCTTCTCCTAGTATATAACCCAAATAGCTAATCTTCTTGTGTCCCAATTTACATTTCTCAGGGTTTGCTGTTAGGTTGTCTTCCATCAGGGCCTGGAGGATGTTTTCTAAGTGTTCTAGGTGCTCTTCCCATGTCATGCTGTAGACTACGATATCGTCAAGATATGCAGCGGCATACTGGTGGTAGGGTCTAAGGATCCTGTCTATAAGTCTTTGAAAGGTGGCTGGGGCTCCAAGAAGGCCAAATGGAAGGACTGTGAAGTGATAAAGACCGGAGAGAGTAGCGAATGCGGTCTTTTCCTTATCTTCTGGGCGTAACAGTATTTGCCAGTACCCTTTTGTTAAATCTAAGGTTGACATATAGTGGGCTTGACCCATCCTATCTAGGAGTTTGTCTATGCGGGGCATGAGGTATGCATCAAACTGTGATAGGGCACTGAGGCGTCTGAAGTCTACACAAAACCTGGTACTCCCATCCGGTTTTGGTACTAGGACCACCGGAGAACACCATGGTCTGGTGGATGGTTCTATGATACCTTCTTCTAACATTGCTTCTACTTCTTGTTCTACGATTATTTTTTTCACTTCAGGGATTCAATAAGGTCGTTGCCTAGCTATAGTATCGGTAATGGTGCGAATGCTGTGTTGTATTAAAGAAGTTCATACTGGCGTCTTTGAAAACACGTCTTGGTTGTTTCTGACCAAACAGTGGAGTTGCGTAAGGTGTGGTTCTGTAAGGGTGGGGTTTAGTTGAGAGATAGGAGTCTCGTGTAGGGGACCCGTAGGGAGGGGATGGAGGGGAACATCGTCATCTGCCTCTTTTACAACATAAAATGCGTGGTGTTCATTCACAGGTTCATGCCATTTATTTAACAGATTCATATGGTATATCTGTTCCCTTCTGCTACCATGGGGTATTGCGAGTCTGTAAGTGGTAGGATTGATCTGCTCTAGTACCTCATAGGGGCCTTGCCATCAGCAGTAAACCCCTTACCCTAGCTCCTTGAGACCCTCACGGGTGAGTAGCGCGCTTTATAAATGTTTTTGATTTGATTTGATTTGATTTGATGAGCAGGGGGAGGAGGGTAACTGCTCCTGAAGTCAGAAACCCCTTGGACACAGATAGGCTTACCCACACCAGGTAGACCCACAAACAAAGAGTTACTTTTAAACAGTCACAAGTAGAAGAAAGAGCAATTTTAATGTTTTTAGATACACAGCACAGAGTCTGTGTTTTTACCACCATTTATGTCTTTGAACACTATGCTGCTTGGGGATCAGAGAAACTGGGGCTACAAAATGCCATATGTCCTTAAGAGAAACAGAAAAGCTTAAAGGGACTGGGTGGGACAGGTTATTGCTGCCTTGGAACCTGAACTCCTTGAACACTGGGCCCTCTACATCTTTCTGGTATAGAAAGGGGGAGATGACAATCCTCTTAAATAAAAGGTAAAAGGTGATGATCCTACTGGCTTGACATGATTCACTTGGGAGCTATGTCATCGCTCAGCTACCGTACTAAGATCATGCATGTCTGGTAGGCTCAGTATACGCTCCCACTGGAGCCAAAAAGGATTGTGGGATTTCTTTCCCAAAATTAAATAGGGTGCTTCCCACAATCATAAACTGTGTAACTTTGGTGGACCGAGACTGGAACCTTATTTGATTTGCGACAGATCTGTCTGCCTTGACATCCTCTCAGAAAATGAGGGGTATATTACACAACCTGATGACTGAACATCCCCTGAATGAGCTCTGCCAATTAACACACCCCACAGACCTCTACACCTACTTTTCCTGCCCACCCAATGTTGAAACCTGTGTTGAACACTCCTTGATCAGCTTGTCTCTTCTTGAAGTCATGGATTGATCCATTGGAATCATTGGAATGCAAAGTTTATCTGACCACACACCTACATCTACAGCCATTGAATTATGCTTGTAAGCCTTGAGAGATAAATCATGTAGAATGAACTTTCTTCACTACAGATTTCCAGAGGAGAATGAAAAGTTGCTCGCCTCCCTCGAGGACTGCCTAGAAATACACACACTCAGTATCTTCTGCCCAGACACTATAGGCTGCAGGAGAGTCCTCTCCCAGGGGACCGATGATGAGGGGCTCAGTGAAGACACCCAAATGGCATTGGCATGCAAACGGTCCCCCAAAAAGGAGATCAGGGACCTTCTACAAATGTATCTTTTGGCAACCATGAAGGCAACTCTTTGCCTCCAAATAAATATGAGTGAATACACTGCTCACGAACCTAGAGGAAAATACACTACATAGAATAGGAGGGTGCCACTAGGAACATGGAGAAAAGAACAGCAGGCTCATTGACTTTCATCTCAAACAAAGAGCTATGCATATTACTGCATTGGAAACAACAATACTGGAAACAACAACAGCCACCAACCCTTGTAGAATGGACTCTTACCATGGCAGATACAGCTTCCCTCAAATGAGTGATCAACAAACTGAATAATCAACTGGCCCCTTCCCACAATACTCATGGGAAGCAATAGGCATGCCTCCTATGCCTGGTGCTGACAAGTCTTAATCTGCATACTAATACACCCTTTCAATGCCCACCCACCCACTCCTTCCAGAGTGCTTAGACGTACTATATAGGCATCTAAAATGCTAGTTTCCTCACTACATATTTCTGAATTGCACCCAACTATATGGATCACAGCATTTTATGTGAGACACAGGCAAACTCATCCACTGGACTTATTTGCATCCATGAGTTGGTGAATACTAAGGGCCTGATTTAAGGGAAGTGACACTGCATCCACTGCAGCACCCTTTAGCCCCCCCCCCAACACCACCATGTGTGGGCCATATTTAATATGCGGTGCACCATGGTGGTAGTGAGGGAACTAGAGTCAACAGTTTTGAAGTTAGTTTGGCACTTTGCAGGATTAGCGTAAACATTTTTGATGCTAATCCTGCAAAGCACATTGAGGCCCATTATACATAATGGTGTGCCTCCTTTTAATGCCTGCTCTGTGCAAGTGTTAAAAATGCTGGGAAAAATGGCACAAAGAAATCTTTAAGATTTATTTGCACCATGTTTTAGGCCCCCTAATGGGGGAATGCCCTCCTTGCATACATTATGCCTGTGCAGGCATAATGTGGCGCAAGGGGTTAGAAAGTGGATCTATTGATCTATCTATCTATCTATCTATCTATCTATCTATCTATCACTGCTTTACATTTTCAGCACAAAACATGTAATCAATTTTACTACCAATTTTGTAAAAATAACAAATGTTTTTGAGGTTGTGATTATTTCATATTTTTAAAAATTATTTATGAAAAAGATATATTTAAATAAGCTAATTATGTAATACCCATTTCATTAGATGAGTTAATATGCTGTAATATGTTATTTTCAATATTTAAACTCCTTATTAATAATACATATTTCAAATTAATTTACACTTATGTCATATATAAAAATATGTTTATATGTTTTAAATAATAAACTCTAGTCATTCCTCTATACTTTCCCATAGTGCAAGTTTCTAGTGTGAGTTACTAGTAGTAATTTTGCACTTACAAATCCTGTTGTAGGAGACTCCACCCCCAAATTTGAGAAGGTGGAGACTTAAGGCTACACCTAGGTGTAAATGCACACACATGAATGGTGAATAGCAAAAACGTGGAGTGTAGCAGTTGTGGGAAGCTGGCCCCTTGTTGTAGTACATGCCACTTTTTGCCTGGTTTCAAAATGCAACTTGAACTGGAGTGCACTATGTACCTGCTAACCAGGTCCCCAGTGCTAGTGTTCTTTCCCTAAAAATTGATAAAAAATATTGTCACAATTGCAACACCTTTCAATGCCTCTATAAGTCCCTGTTAACTGGTACTAAGTTACTTAGGGCATGGGGTACTAAGCATAGGCCCTGAAGGCAGCTGCACAGATTGTGCCACCCTCAGGGACCATGCATCTAAGTGCACCCAGCACTGCCATTGCAGGCTGAGTGTCCTGGTTCAATCCTAAAATGCAAAACTGACATGGCACACCACCTGTTTGACCTGTCCGCTACACACTGCATGCAATATAGGTAAGTCACCCCTCTGGCAGGCCTTACAGCCCTAAGGCAGGCTGCACTATACTGCATGTGAGGGCATGGATGCATGAGCAATGTGCCCCTACTGTGTCCATACCAATCCTGGGAGATTGTAAGTGAACAGAACAGCCATATTACATGCATGTGCTAGACACTGGTCAGTGTGAGTTTCAAAGTTACATGATGGCCACTCTGCACCCAGGGTTATATGGCGTCAAACAACTCAGAATGATAAATCCAAACTGGTACCAGTATTGGATTTATTGCAAAATGTATCCAGGGGCCACCTTGAAGTGCCCCTTGCAAAAGTTAACTACCCTGGCATGGCTGCTGACTGATCACAACCAGCCTGCCACCACCAAACAAGATTCTGGGACCCTGGGGTGAGAGACTGTGCTCTCTGAGTCCAGCCCTTCCTGGGCAGAGGTGTTATACCTCCTCTCCCAGGAATGTGCACAGCCCGGCCTATATAGAAGATTGACCCCCAACCCTGCTGCTAGCAGTAGGTGACCACCCCCATTGCAACCCACCACTTTTGGTGGGAGCAACAGAAGGAAAGTCCACAAAGGATAGAAGGAGTGGCACCCCCAGCTTGCACCACCTCTTAGGTATTGCATGCAAGGTGACCCCTCAATTTCATATTCCTCCATTTTGCATAGTAGGAAAATAGCCTATCAGGGATAGGGAAGTGACCTCTGCCCACAGGAAGTGGTCACATAGTGGGTGTATCCACCCTAAAGTAGATGACCCATTGGTCACTACTAGGTACTCCCCTAAACATCCACTAAACACAGTATTTAGTGTGCAGCCCTTGACCTGCAAATCGGATTCCAAGACCAGCAACAAACAAAACCCAGGGCTTGAGAAATGCATTCCTGCTGCACAATGAAAAAGGCACCAAAACGTGCCTGTTGCCCCCAGGACTCAACAATTGCCACTGAGGGGTTGTTCTAACATTGGACAGCCTCTAAAAATCCCAAAGGACCAAAAAATTTCTACAAATCGCTGAAGATCTCCCTCCAGACTGAAGGCATCCCTCTCCTGCAACGGAGACAAAAACACCAGTGAAGTCCAGTTTACTGACTGGCTGCTGACCAAGAACGTGGATGCCACCACTGGATCAAATGTCATCCAACAGACCATGAGTACAAGACCTGAAAGTGTTCCAACATTTGTGGCACTGCGACCTCCAGTGGCTGAATCGTACAATGGCCCCAGGTACTGGTCACTCAACATCAGACAAAAGGAAGGAAAGTCCACTCCGGACTCCAAAACAACCAGGAGGATGTCCCTGTTGAGGGACTTCAGAAACAACCAAAACCACCCACCAGTGTGGCCCTGCTGACCTGCAAGTGACCCTCAACCTACCTCCTTCTTCAAAGGGCACCTTTGGCTCAGCTTTTTGGCTCATTTACCTGCTCTGCAACCAGCCTCCCTGGGCCCTGCACCAGAGAATCAGCTGTACTATAATGGGTACCCACCCATTGTGACCTATAAACTCCAAGGGGACCCACCAGACTTTTCAGCCACTCTTCCTGACAAAGCCAGAAACCGCCCAAACTTCTCCAGCTGGCCTACAGGACTTCTGGATGTCTTCGACATAAGAATAAAAGGAGACATTGGTAAACGCATTGCGTGATTTTACATGCATTTTTAAAGTTTTCTCCCATTGAATCCCTTTCTCCCACTGATTCCTATATTGTGTAATAACACAAAAAATACTATTTTTGCTAAACTTTGAAAAACCATAACTTTAAAAGTACTTACCTGATTTTGATGATCTTGGTCTTAAAAACTGTATAACAATCAGAAACAGATTTGTAAATTGGTCTCAAGATATTCCTTTTAGTGTGTGTCTTGCTTTAATGGTACTGTGAGAACGCGTTGCACTTCTCCCAGATTGGCCTAACTGCTCGAGCAAGCTACCATAAAAATGAGAGCATTAGGTGGTCTAGTTTTTATCTCTGTAAACCAGCATGTGGTTGCCCAGACTCTCTGCACAGTGTGGCAAGCTTTGCACCCTACAGAGAGAGCCAGCCTCCTACAGCACCTACATTTAGTAGAAATGTACATGAGTAAATAAAGCCATATTTATTTACCTTTGTGAATAGGTCCCATAAACTTAAGATCATTATTCTATTCTTATATTAGCAACCATAGACGAATTTAACTAGTTTAAAAAAGACCAGGCCCTGAACAGACTTTTCTTCAGTGCGCATTTAGGAGGCTGTCTGCTAGAGAAGATCACCCTGGGAGGAAGATGGATTTGTACATTGTGAGAAAGTCATCCTTTTAAATCTGTTCACCCCCATATTTTCTGACTGACACTGGTAGTAACTGGCTCTGACTGTGCCCTGGGCTCTGCTAACCAGGACCAGGGACAGTGCTCTCATGAAAAAAGGTATACAGTAATTAGGTATATTTACAATTGACAATGACAGACCCCTGTAAGTCTATAGTACATCCAAGACCAGGGGGATTCAAACTACCTATAAGTCCCTTGTATATAATAGGGCAGGGAGCTTTAAAGGCCCAGTAGATTTACTGTAATGTGCACTGCTGTGTTACCTGCTGTCATTTTTAAAGGCAAAAAAAGTGGCAATCTACCTTATTTTTACATAAAGGTCACCTCTAAGGTCGCTCCTAGGTGCCTCCAGGGTGAAGCACTTTGTAACTATAAGCAAGGACATTATAGCCGATGTTTTATATGCCCTGGTGAGGGTAAAACTGCTCATTTCATATTTCCCATTGTAGATACTTAGGGCCAGATGTAGGTAGCTTGCAAATTACGACTTGCAATTTGCGAGTCCGTGCGACTCGCAAATTGCAAGTCGCAATTTGGTATGCAGAAAGGTGTCTCAGACACCTTCTGCAACTCGCAATGGGGTCGCAAAGACCCACCTCATTAATATTAATGAGGTGGGTCGCAGTTTGCGGCCCCATTGCGAGTATGGGCACTCACGGGGATGGTGGCCTGCTGGAGTCAGCAGACCACCATGTCTGTGACTGCTTTTTAATAAAGCAGTTTTTTTTTTTACATCTGCAGCCCGTTTTCCTTAAAGGAAAACGAGCTGCACTTGGAAAAAAAACTGAAACTTTTAGTTTCGTTTTTTTTCAGGGCAGGCGTTTGTAACTGCGATTTCATTGCGCTTTCGCGGTCGCACATGAAATTGCATTGCATTGCGAGTTGCAAAAAGGAAGGGAACACCCCTTCCTATTTGCGAGTCGGAAATGCATTTTGCGAGTCGGATCTGACTCGCAAAATGCATTTCTGCATACTGGTGAGGCTTTTGCGCCTCGCAAACGCCTTTTTACATTTGGCCCTTAGCTCCATAGGCTAACATTGAAATACTTGATTTTAGTATGAATATTGCTAGGAAGGAGCTAAACATGTCATTCTAGGACTCAAAGGATTGGAATGGTAACTCCAACAACTCACCACTGTTGAATATCTCATAACTAATACAGAAGAGAAGTTATAGAATTTTCTTTTCAGTGAGCTAAAATACAGCCTTCTAGCAGCTTCTCCTGATTGGTCAGCCTTAACAGGCATAGCCAAGTTGCTTTGATGAAGTGATAGGTGTCCTGCATAAAGCAGAGGTTATCTAGTGGGGAGCTCCGCAGAGCACAGGCCAGAAAGAGGTGTGGGTAAATCAAAATGGGCTTCAAAGAAAACAGGACAGTAAGGAATGCCAGCCAGACCTATCCCTTCCTCCCTTACCTCCCAGCCAGATGGCAGGCACAGGAATGGAATTTACAGAAGGTCTGGAGGGGGAATGTTAATGGAAATGAGCCACACCAGTGGGTTGGTTTAGCAAGGTCTTGCTCTCCTGGAGAGTAATCACCCATCTTGAATTTTTAAAGTGCAGTGCTTTGTGGTACAAGAATATGTCACACTTTGGAGGAAGCTGCCATACTTTTGGGTGACACCCTGTATCTCACTGGACAGTGGTGCCCCCTACCTGTCACAGCAGATCATTAAATACAAATGTGAGAGCTGCATAGCAACTCAAATCTGCTACCTGAAACTACAAGGAGAAAAAGGACTGCCCTGCTGGAACCCTGGTCTGCACCCTCAAAGGACTACTCTATGAAGGACTGCACCTACTGCACACTGGGAACTGTAGCCCTAAGGACTTTGCCTGGCTTCCAAAAGGATTAAGGAGTGTAATCCCTGAAAGCAACTGGTTGACAGAGCTTCCCTGAACCATCTCCCCCAAGAAGTCCCCAGCCTGGAATGTGTCCATTGAACCTTTACTGATTTGACCAGGTGCATTGTGGGAACTGTATTCAAAACTTCCAAGGACAATCTCAGAGCCTCTAGACCCTTGGATTTGTGTTTTGAGCACACTTTGGAAAAAGTTCCATAAGTGGACCTACCCGACATTGAGTGTCAAGCTGACTTCCTTCAACAGCGGCCCGGCCTGAATTTCAGGTGCATTCCGCTGAAAGGTCTGGAGCACCACACTTCCAGGATTTGACTGGAGCCTTACGGAGAATGTTGCATTGAATTTGGATTCCTGGAGGGGACTGCACAATGGCAGGAGAAAATCCCCCAGAAAACTTTCAAAGTCTAATGGTAAAATTTTGACTGAGGCCTCCTGCTCAGTGTATCCGAGCAGGGCTCCATTGTGGTTGGCATCAAATTATGACTTGTTCATGTTCTAGAGCAACCACATGTCCCCAATTGGCGGCATTGGCTTTTAAGTATTAGAAAGCACATTTTTGTATATGATCTTTATAAAATTCATAGCTCTGGTCCCCTATACTAGTGTCATTTTAAAGATACAAATATTTCATATGTTTAGAAATTGGTGTAAGACTTGTATTGTATGATGAGTCTTACAAATTTTGTGTATTGGTGTTATTAAATGGTTTACATACCTATCTCCTGAGTTAAGCCTGCCTGCTCGCAGCCACCTAGCATGGGTCGAGCCAGGGGCTACTGTATTGAGACCTTCACTGGACCTTATATTGCATTGATGGGATTATTGCTAGTGTTAGGTACATACTTACCCCTGCTAATAATCCACTCTCCAACATCCATCTAAACTTTCTGACGCTGGGAAAAATGCTTTTGTGCTTCTAGTTTCTTCATTAATTTTTGAGTTGTGTGTAGGAAAGTACCATCTTGCCTGGCATGTTACCCCCATTTTTTACTGTATGTATATTTGTTTTTGCCTGCGTCACTAGGATCCTGCTAGCCAGGACACCAGTGCTCATAAAGTATGCCCTGTATGTGTTCCCTGTGTGGTGCCTAACTGTATCACTGAGGCTCTGCTAATCAGAACCCCAGTGTTTATGCTCTCTCTGCTTTCAAAATTGTCACTGCGGGCTAGTGACTAATTTTACCAATTCTGATTGGCACAATGGAACACTTTTATAATTCCCTAGTGTATGGTACCTAGGTACCCAGGGTATTGGGGTTCCAGGAGATCCCTATGGGCTGCAGCATTTCTTTTGCCACCCATAGGGAGCTCAGACAATTCTGCCACAGCAGAATGAGTGAAACAACGTCCACGTTATTTCACAGCCATTTTACACTGCACTTAAGTAACTTATAAGTCACCTATACGTCTAACCTTCACTTAGTGAAGGTTAGGTGCAAAGATACTTAGTGTGTGAGCACCCTGGCAGTAGCCAAGGTGCCCCCACATTGTTCAGGGCAAATTCCCCGGACTTTGTGAGTGCGGGGACACCATTACACGCGTGCACTACATATAGGTCAATACCTATATGTAGCGTCACAATGGTAACTCCCAACATGGCCATGTAAAATGTCTAGGATCATGGAATTGTCACCTCAATACCATTCTGGTATTGGGGGGACAATTCCATGCATCCCGGGGGCTCCAGCATAGAGCCCGGGTACTGCCAAACTAACTTTCCGGGGTTTTTTCTGCAGCTACCGCTGCTGCCAACCCTCAGGCAGGTTTATGCCACCCTGGGCATCCCAGGAAGGCAGAACAAAGGATTTCCTCTGACAGAGGGTGAGACACCCTCTCCCTTTGGAAATAGGTGTGAAGGGCCTGAGAGGAGTGGCCTCTCCTGGCCTCTGGAAATGCTTTGACGGGCACAGATGGTGCCCTCCTTGCATAAGCCAGTCTACACCAGTTCAGGGATCCCCCCAGCCCTGCTCTGGTGCAAAACTAGACAAAGGAAAGGGGAGTGACCAATCCCCTGACCAGCACCTCACAGGGGTGGTGCCCAGAGCTCCTCCAGTGTGTCTCAGACCTCAGCCATCTTGAATGCAGAGATGTGAGGGCACAATGGACAGCTCTGAGTGGCCAGTGCCAGCAGGTGACGTCAGAGACCACTCCTGATAGGTGCTTACCTGACTAGTTGGCCAATCCTTCTCTGAGGGCTATATAGGTGTCTCTCCAGTGGGCTTCTCTTCGGATAACGAATGCAAGAGCTCTGCATCTCCCTCTTGGACTTCTGCCAAGGATTGACGGCTGACTGGTCCAGGACGCCTGCAAAACTGGCAACTAGCAAGAAGACTATTAGCGACATTGTAACACCTAATCCTGCTGGCTTTCTCAACTGTTTCCTGGTGGTGCATGCTCTGGGGGCTGTCTGCCTTCAGCCTGCACTGGAAGCCAAGAAGAAATCTCCTGTGGGTCGACAGCATCTTCCCCCTACTAACGCAGGCACCAGACTTCTGCTTCACCGTTCCTCTGGGTCTCCTCTCATCATGGTGAGCGTGGTCCCTGGAACACAGGAGCTGGATCCAAGTGACCCGACAGTCCAGTGGTCCATCTGTCCATATTTGGTGGAGGTAAGTCCTTGCCTCCACACGCTAGACAGTAATCCTGTGTACTGCGTGAATTGCGGCTGCTAGGGCTTCTGTGCCCTTTTGCAAGGAATTCTTTGTGCACAGCACAGCCCAGGTCCCCAGCACTCCTTCCTGCATTGCTCAACTCGCTGAGTCGACCACCGGCTTTGTATGACCCTCCTTTGTAGTGTTGAGATGACCGCCGTGCTCAGCTTTCTTGAACCCGTGTTTAAGTACTTCTGCAGGTGCTGCCTGCTTCGGCGTGTGGCTTTCTGTGTTGCTGGGTGACCCTCTGTCTCCTCTTCCAAATGGCAACCTCCTGGTCCTTCCTGCACCGGAGCAGCACCCTATTTCTTCAACCACGACTTTTGCAGCTAGCAAGGCTTGTTTGCGGTCTTTCTGCGTGGACAACTCTGCATCCTCCAGCACACCCTGGGACATCTTCTGTGCAAAGGAGAAGTTCCTGGCATCTTCCGTTGTTGCAGAATCTTCAGCTTCTTCCACCCAGAGGCAGCCATTTTGCACCTTCATCCAGGGTTTAGTTGGCTCCTGCCCCCCTGGACACTTTTGGGACTCTTGGACTTGGTCCCCTTCCTTTACAGGTCGTCAGTTCCAGGAATCCATCTTCAGTGCTTTGCAGTCTGTTCTTGTCTGTGCAGAATCTCCTATCACATCATTAGCGTGTTTCTGGGGAAGTAGGGTAACTTTACTCCTACTTTTGAGGGTCTTGGGGTGGGGTATCTTGGACACCCTTAGTGTTTTCGTACACTCCCAGTGACCCTCTACACAGTACACTAGGCCTGGGGTCCTTAAGCGGTTCGCATTCCACTTTCTTAGTATATGTTTTGTGTTGCCCCTAGGCCTATTGCATCCTATAGTATTCAACAGTGTTTGCACTACTTTTCTAACTGTTTACTTACCTGATTTTGATTTGTGTGTTTTAGTTTTGTGTATTTTACTTACCTCCTAAGGGAGTATATCCTCTGAGATATTTTTGTCACTAAAATAAAGTACCTTTATTTTTAGTAACTCTGAGTATTGTGATTCTTATGATATAGTGCTATATGATATAAGTGGTATAGTAGAAGCTTTGCATGTCTCCTAGTTCATGCCTAAGCTGCTCTGCTATGGCTACCTTGACTGGCATGTTAGCCCCATTTTCACTGTATGTATGTTTGTTTTTGCCCTTGTGTCACTGGGAGCCAGCTAGGCAGGACCCCAGTGCTCATAGTGTATGCCCTGTATGTGTTCCCTGTGTGGTGCCTAACTGTATCACTGAGGCTCTGCTAACCAGAACCTCAGTGTTAATGCTCTCTCTGCTTTCTAAAATTGTCACTGCAGGCTAGTGACTAATTTTACCAATTCTCATTGGAACACTGGTACACCCATATAATTCCCTTGTATATGGTACTTAGGTACCCAGGGTATTGGGGTTCCAGGAGATCCCTATGGGCTGCAGCATTTCTTTTGCCACCCATAGGGAGCTCAGACAATTCTTACACAGGCCTGCCACATCAGCCTGAGTGAAATAACGTCCACGTTATTTCACAGCCATTTTTCACTGCACATAAGTAACATATAAGTCACCTATATGTCTAACCCTCACTTAGTGAGGGTTGGGTGCCAAGTTACTTAGTGTGTGGGCACCCTGGCACTAGCCAAGGTGCCCCCACATCATTCAGGGCAATTTCCCCGAACTTTGTGAGTGTGGGGACACCATTACACGCATGCACTACACATAGGTCAATACCTATGTGTAGCGTCACAATGGTAACTCCGAACATGACCATGTAACATGTCTAGGATCATGGAATTGTCACCCCAATACCATTCTGGTATTGGTGTGACAATTCCATGATCCCCTGGGTCTCTAGAACAGAACCCGGGCACTGCCAAACTGCCTTTCCCGAGTTTCCACTGCAGCTGCTGCTGCTGCCAACCCCTCAGACAGGATTCTGCCCCCCTGGGGTCCGGGCAGCCCCGGCCCAGGAAGGCAGAACAAAGGATTTCCTCTCCCTTTGGAAAATAGGTGTGAAGGGCTGGGGAGGAGTAGCCTCCACCAGCCTCTGCAAATGCTTTGATGGGCACAGATGGTGCCCATCTCTGCATAAGCCAGTCTACATCGGTTCAGGGATCCCCGATCCCGGTTCTGGTGCAAAACTGGACAAAGGAAAGGGACCACTCCCCTGACCAGTACCTCCCGAGGAGGTGCCCAGAGCTTATCCAGTGTGTCCCAGACCTCTGCCATCTTGGATTCAGAGGTGTTGGGGGCACACTGGACTGCTCTGAGTGGCCAGTGCCAGCAGGTGACGTCAGAGACCCCCCTCTGATAGGCTCTTACCTCTCTTGGTAGCCAATCCTCTTTTCTTGGTAGCCAAACCTCCTTTTCTGGCTATTTAGGGTCTCTCCTCTGGGGTATTCTTGAGATAACAAATGCAAGAGCTCACCAGAGTTCTTCTGCACTTCCCTCTTCGACTTCTGCCAAGGATCGACCGCTGACTGCTCCAGGACGCCTGCATAAACCCAACAAAGTAGCAAGATGACTACCAGCAACATTGTAGCGCCTCATCCTGCCTGCTTTCTCGACTGTTCTGAGGGCTGTCTGCCTTCACCCTGCACTGGAAGCCAAGAAGAAATCTCCTGTGGATCGACAGAATCTTCCCCCTGCTAACGCAGGCACCAAAAGACTGCATCACTGGTCCTCTGGGTCCCCTCTCATCCTGACGAGCGTGGTCCCTGGAACACAGGAGCTGGATCCAAGTGACCCCCACAGTCGAGTGATCCTTCAGTCCAAGTTTGGTTGAGGTAAGTCCTTGCCTCCCCACACCAGACAGCAAACCTGTGTCCTGCGTGATTTGCAGCTGCTCCGGCTTCTGTGCACTTCTCCAAGGATTCCTTTGTACACAGCCTAGCCTGGGTCCCCAGCACTCTGTCCTGCAGTGCTCAACACTCTGAGTTGGACTCCGACGTCATGGGACCCTCTTTTTGTGACTCCGGTTTCACAAATCTTCTAAGTGCCTGCTCCGCTACTTCTGCCGGTGCTGCCTGCTTCTGCAGGGGCTCTCTGAGTTGCTGAGCGGCCCCCTGTCTCCTCCTCCAAGGGGCGACATCCTGGTCTTTCCTGGTCCCCAGCAGCACCCAAAAACTTCTAACGCAACCCTTGCAGCTAGCAAGGCTTGTTTGCGGTATTTCTGCATGGAATCACTTCTGAAACATCCAGCACGCCATGGGACATCTTCCATCTAAAAGAGAAGTTCCTAGCCCTTTTCGTTGTTGCAGAATCTTTGGCTTCTTCCACCTGGAGGCAGCCCTTTTGCACCTTCATCCGGGGTTTCCTGGGCTCCTGTCCCCCCTGGACAATATCGTGACTCTTGCACTTAGTCCCCTTGCCTTGCAGGTCCTCACGTCCAGGAATCCGTCTTCAGTGTTTTGCTGGTGCTTGTGGTTCTTGTAGAATCCTGCTATCACGACTATTGTGTCTTTCTGGGGTAGTAGGGTAACTTTACACCTACCTTTCAGGGTCTTGGGTGGGGTATTTTGGACACCCTTACTGTTTTCTCAAAGTCCCAGTGACCCTCTATAATCTCCCATAGGTCTGGGGTCCTCTCGTGATTCGCATTCCACTTTTGGAGTATATGTTTTTTGTTGCCCCAAGACCTATGTTTACCTATTGCATCCTATTGTGATTTTAAATTGTTTGCACTACTTTTCCTACTGTTACTTACCTCTTTTGGGTTTGTGTACATATAACTTGTGTATATTACTTACCTCCTAAGTGAGGGTATTCTCTGAGATACTTTTGGCATATTGTCACTAAAATAAAGTACCTTTATTTTGAGTAACTCTGAGTATTGTGTTTTCTTATGATATTGTGCTATATGATATAAGTGGTATAGTAGGAGCTTTGTATGTCTCCTAGTTCAGCCTAAGCTGCTTTGCCATAGCTACCTTCTATCAGCCTAAGCTGCTAGAAACACCTCTATTCTCCTAATAAGGGATAACTGGACCTGGCACAGAGTGTAAGTACCACAAGGTACCCACTATAAGCCAGGCCAGCCTCCTACATTGGTGGTGCAGCGGTGGGATAAGTACTTGAAACTGCTTTACCACTTTGTCATTTGGTGCTTTTCATAAGAAAATCTTATACCAAATAGTTCAGTATGTGTACACTTAACCAAAACTGTTTACTTTTCTATTCTAAAACTTTTAACAAAGTTTGAAAAAAAATTTTCTCTATGCTTTCTAAAGTTCTAAAACTTTTTCTCTCACTATCCTTAAACCTTTTTCTATCATGTCTATTGTAGAGCCCACTCCCAAAACTGTTAATGCAACATATGAGAGTTTGAACTATAAAAGTTTGAGGGGTCTCTGCCTGGATAGAGGTTTGAGTATAGGTAAGGAATCCTACTGTGACCGGCCGGGGTCAAGAACGACACGAAGAGATAGGGTTGGTTGGGTTTTTAGGTGTGCTTTATTGGATTTTAGGAAGAAATGGCGTGACATAGGGAGAGAGGGGGTAAAATATTTGGACGTGTTTTTCGCAATAGGTCTGTAAGAGGTATGATGGAAAACCGTGGTATGAAACGCCGATAGTATCCTACGAGTCCCAGAAACACCCTTACATCTTTCTTTGTGCGGGGAAGGGAGATTTGGGTGATTGCCTGTATTTTCTCTACCTGGAGCCTAACTTGTCCTTCTCCTAGTATATAACCCAAATAGCTAATCTTCTTGTGTCCCAATTTACATTTCTCAGGGTTTGCTGTTAGGTTGTCTTCCATCAGGGCCTGGAGGATGTTTTCTAAGTGTTCTAGGTGCTCTTCCCATGTCATGCTGTAGACTACGATATCGTCAAGATATGCAGCGGCATACTGGTGGTAGGGTCTAAGGATCCTGTCTATAAGTCTTTGAAAGGTGGCTGAGGCTCCAAGAAGGCCAAATGGAAGGACTGTGAAGTGATAAAGACCGGAGAGAGTAGCGAATGCGGTCTTTTCCTTATCTTCTGGGCGTAACAGTATTTGCCAGTACCCTTTTGTTAAATCTAAGGTTGACATATAGTGGGCTTGACCCAGCCTATCTAGGAGTTTGTCTATGCGGGGCATGAGGTATGCATCAAACTGTGATAGGGCACTGAGGCGTCTGAAGTCTACACAAAACCTGGTACTCCCATCCGGTTTTGGTACTAGGACCACCGGAGAACACCATGGTCTGGTGGATGGTTCTATGATACCTTCTTCTAACATTGCTTCTACTTCTTGTTCTACGATTATTTTTTTCACTTCAGGGATTCAATAAGGTCGTTGCCTAGCTATAGTATCGGTAATGGTGCGAATGCTGTGTTGTATTAAAGAAGTTCGTCCTGGCGTCTTTGAAAACACGTCTTGGTTGTTTCTGACCAAACAGTGGAGTTGCGTAAGGTGTGGTTCTGTAAGGGTGGGGTTTAGTTGAGAGATAGGAGTCTCGTGTAGGGGACCCGTAGGGAGGGGATGGAGGGGAACATCGTCATCTGCCTCTTTTACAACATAAAATGCGTGGTGTTCATTCACAGGTTCATGCCATTTATTTAACAGATTCATATGGTATATCTGTTCCCTTCTGCTACCATGGGGTATTGCGAGTCTGTAAGTGGTAGGATTGATCTGCTCTAGTACCTCATAGGGGCCTTGCCATCAGGCTAGTAATTTATTTTCACTACTAGGTAACAACACCAACTCTTTGTCTCCCACCTTCAGACTCCGATAGGAAGTTTTAGCATCATACAGTCTCTTTTGGGTGCCTTGGGCCTCTCTTAATGTGGTATGGGCCTCTTCCCATACCCTATGAAGATTTTCCCTCAGTTCTCTGGTATATGCTAAAATGTCTTTAACCTCTTCCTCTGATTCTTCCCATTCTTCTGCTAACATTTCTAGGAGTGTACGGGGCTGTCTTCCAAACAGCAGCTCAAAAGGGCTATGCCCTGTTGATGCCTGGACATATGTGCGTACGGCAGAAAGAGCAAGGGGTAGTTTCTTCTCCCAATCTTTCCCTGCTTCGGAAATACTTTTGCGGAGTAGTGTTTTAATAGTCTTGTTATAGCTCTCCACTAATCCGTCTGTTTGAGGGTGATAAACGGATGTTCTTATTTGTTTAACCCCTAGGGAGCGACATACCTCTGCTATAAGTCTGGACATAAACGGAGTTCCCTGGTCTGTGATGATTTCCTTAGGAAATCCTACTTGAGAAAAAAACTCGATCATAGCCTGGGCAAGGGCTTTTGTATGCATACTGAGTATAGGTATGGCTTCCGGATACCAGGTCGCATAGTCGACTAACACAGGATGTATTGGCGCCCTTTTACCGAAGGGGTCAGGAGTCCTACAATGTCCAGTCTGACTCTGGTGAAGGGGGTTTCTTTAATAGGAAGAGGTTGGAGAGGAACTGGTCGATAAGGGGACGGATTCATGAGTTGACATTTTGGACATTCCGAACAATGTTTCCTAACATCTCCGTACACCCCAGGCCAATAAAAACGCTGTAATATTGCGGCCTCTGTTTTCTCTAAGTGTAGGACTTGCTGCCTATGTGTCCGGGGTACTACTAACTGTTATACTCTGCCCCTAGAGTTGGAGATGCTTCTATACAACAAATTGTTTTTTATTATAAATTCGGGACCTACAGATTGTTCGTCTGGCTGTAAAGCTTGGTGCCATGCATTTTTCAGGGTGGGGTCTTCATGTTGGGATTGTCTAAAGTCCCCAGTGGTTGTAAAAACAGCAGCTGCAGGGGGGGAATTGGGATCTAGGTCTCTGGAGTCACGGAAGTTGCTATGTTCCCGCCGTTGTTCTCTCTTCTGTTTTCTGCTGAGTTTGATCCTCAGTGTTCTGGCTTCTTCCTCACTTACTCCAAAGGGTACCTCTTCCCACCAAGCGTTGTTTACGTGCTCTTGTCTGGCCTGTTCAAAGAGAGAGGTGAAGTCCTCATAGTCCGTACCGAGGATGAGATCCTCGCCTAGATCTGGAATTACCCCCACAGCGATCGTCTCATCCTCTCCTCTCCAATTGAGTCAGACCGTAGCTGGATAGGGCCGTTGATCTCCATGGACACATGCTATCAATACCTTTCTCTGCGGGGTCCGTTGCTCAGGTAGGACCAGGTTCTGTCGGATCACACTTTGACTACACCAGGAATCCACTAGAGCTGTCCTTTCCATATCATTCAGATAAGCGTTTGGAGTATAGGTAGGTCTCTTACTTCCGGACCATAATACTCTTCCTTTCATCAGTCCTATCTCCATCGGTTCCTCTGGGTCTTTTTTTAAAGGACAGTTGCGTGCAATATGGCCCCATTCGGAACAATGGTAACATTGGGGCCCTGTGGTTGGATAACTCGGAGCCGCAGAAGAGGTAGGGAGAACCCGATCAGAGCCTTGCCCTGTCAGAGGTCGAGGCGTCACAGTCTTAGGTAGCCCCAGTCGTGTGGAGGGAGGAGGGGGATGTCTGCCGGAGACACTTAAAAAATCCGGTGCCGATGATAGGCACAGGGCAGGTCAACAGCAGTCTGGTTGGTTAATCCCTGGTGTTGTCTGACCCAATTCCGTGTATTAGGTGGGAGAGCTTCCAGATACTGCTCGAGTATAATTGTATCGAACATCTCCTCCCTCGGTTTTTCCGTGGGATGTAACCATTTCCCGCCTGCATGGTGTACCCGATAGTACAATGTGCGGGGGTTATCCTGGTGTTGCCATTTCGTTTGTCAAAACTTCGCTCTATAACTCCCTCTATCCAATTCTATACGTTCCAATATTGCCTTCTTTACCTCTGCATCAGGAAGAGTTCCTCCAGGATTGATTGCCTGGTAGGTGGCTTGTAGCTGTCCAGTGAGTAAAGGGGCTATATATTGTCCCCATTTATCTTCAGGCCAGTTAGGAGTACTGGCTATCCTCTCAAAATTAGTAAAAAACGATTCTGGGTCCTCTTGTTCATGATATTTTTGAAGGACGCTGCTAGGTACATTGGGTTGTACTTTAGTGTGTGCAATGATATCGGTCAGCTTGCCCAGGGCCGTGTCATGGGCCAACTGGTTGTTGGCCATTATGGTGGCTTGACTTTTCAGAGTGGTTTGCAAGGCCTCCCGCTCCTCCTTAGCTTCCTTGAGTTGTTGTTCCCAAACTATTTGTAGGTGGCGCTGTCCTTCAGCCAGCTGGGCTATCATGTCTGCCAAGGTGGGTTTCTCCTCCATGTCATCAAGGATATTCCCTCCAATCCCACTTCTGACACCACTTGTGACCGGCCGGGGTCAAGGACGACACGAAGAGATATGGTTGGTCGGGTTTTTAGATGTGCTTTATTGGATTTTAGGAAGAAATGGCGTGACATATAATTGTTGTCCTTGTGCTGTTTCTTCTTTCAGTTTCCTTCTTCTGGCTTGTCACCTTTTCTTAGTTTTTTTCTCTCTCGCAGGGTTCCCAGGAAGCACATGTGAGAAAAGATCAAGAGAAGGTACCAGTAAGTTCCTTTCCTTTTATGCTCTGGCTCTTTTCTTTCCCTAACCTGATTTTTCTTTCTTCTTAGTTGTCCTGTGGAGGTTTTCTCTCCCTCTTGTCTAACTTCTTGTGTTTTTCTCCTTTTCTCTTTCACTGACTCCACCTCTATTAATAGGTAAGTACTGCTATGTTACCCTCTCATTTCTTTGCATCACTCTCTACTGGTGGTTCCTTTTCTTATTTCTTCTCCTTTATTATTTCTTCTTTGTACCACTCTGTGTTTCTCTTTCTTTGTAGTTTCTGTCATATATACCTCCTCTTTCTTCCTTTGTTTTTCAACCAGTTTCCCTTTTAGATGGTTCTTTTCTTCTTCCTGAATGTAAGCTTACGTCTTCTTTCTTACTCTTGGCTTTTTTTGTTCTACTATTATACGGTAGGAGAGTCTGTCTCTTTTTCTATTGGGTTTTCCCTGAATCTATGTCCCCGTTGTCCTTCCCTTAATTCCCTACTCATTTTCCCACTTCTAGTTGCTTCTCCTTCCCTGTTTCCCACCCAGCCCCCCTTGTTCCCTGAGTTTTATCCTCGGGACGCACCTGTGGTTGCAACACTTCTCCTGAAGCGTGGCTGGTAGACTTGCGTTATGCTTCCTGGGTCTCAGGTCACCATCCGCCTCTTCTTCGATTCGTGCCTTACTTTGGTTGCTGCCGCCCGCGCTGCTGCTCTCCACTCCTCCGTTGCGCGCCCTCCTGCTTCCACCCGCCGACATTTTAAGTTCCTTTCCTCCCGCGTAGCAACATCCAGGCCCCTCCTTTGCTGCCAGAAGACGTTCGTGATTTATTGTCTCTATGGGAGAGTCCGGGGCATTTCTGACAGTGCCAGCACAAGTCGGGATTGTGAATGGGTCGTGCTGTGCCGGTCCGTCACACCTACAAAAAAGTTTTTCTTCAACATGATCATTGTAGATGACCAGAACCAGTCTGGCCCATCTCAGGAGAGGTTAGAAAATGGGGAAGCTTCCCAGTCAGACTCAGAGGAGTTCCATGAGGAAGCTGGGGAGGGTTCTTACAAAGTCCTGCCCCCTAGCAGGGCACCTAGTGACACTGGTAGTGTTAGAGGGTCCCACACCAGTAGGACATCTTTCACCCCTAGAGGCCAGGTTACTAGGGTCCAGACAGTTAAGGACAGGTCTCCCTCTGAAACTTCCCACATTTCCTCTGTGTCTAAACATTCCCAACCCACTCACCCTGAGGATAACTTGATGGAAAGGGAACTCAGAAAGCTGAGGGTAGAAGAGACCAGACTGAAGCTTAAACATCAGCCGCTGGCCTTAGATAGGGAATCCCTAGACATAGAGAGGGAAAGACAGAGGTTGGGGTTAGTTCCCCATGGTGGCAGCAGTAGTATTTCTGATAGCAATCCTGTTAGAGAGCAAGATTCCAGGAATCTGCACAAGATAGTCCCCCCTTACAAGGAGGGGGATGACATTAATAATTGGTTTGCTGCACTTGAGAGGGCCTGTATGGTATAGTTGGTCCCTCAAAGGCAGTGGGTTGCTATTTTGTGGCTATCTTTCACTAGAAAGGGTAGGGATAGGCTCCTTACTGTCAGAGAAAGTGATGCCAATAATTACAAAGTTTTGAAAGATGCACTCTTGGATGGATTTGGCTTAACCACTGAACAATATAGGATTAAGTTCAGAGACACCAGAAAAGAGTCTTCTCAAGACTGGACAGATTTTGTGTACTGTTCAGTGAAGGCCTTGGAAGGGTGGTTGCATGGCAGTAAAGTTTCTGACTATGAAAGCGTGTATAATCTTATTCTGAGAAAGCATATTCTTAACAATTGTGTGTCTGACTTGTTGCACCAGTACCTAGTGGGCTCTGATCTGACCTCTCCCCAAGAATTGGGAAAGAAGGCAGACAAATGGGTCGGAACGAGGGTGAACAGAAAAGTTCATACAGAGGGTGACAAGGATGGCAAGAAGAAGGATGGTAAGTCTTATGAGAAGGGTGGGAACAAAAGTAAACATTCTGAGTCTTCATCAGGCCCACAAAAATCCTCTGGGGGTGGTGGGCCCAAATCAACTTCTAATAATCAGAAAAAACCTTGGTGTTATTTGTGTAAAGTCAAAGGCCATTGGGCAAGTGATTCCACTTGTCCAAAGAAAACCACCAAACCTCCCAATCTACTACTAATAGCCAATCCAAGGGTGTAGCTGGGCTCACTATTGGGAATGTAGTTGGGGTTGGCCTTGTTAGGGAGACCACAGAGGCTGTTTTAGTCTCTGATGGTGGCATTGATTTTACCACCTTGGTTGCTTGTCCCCATAATATGGGTAAGTACAAGCAACTTCCCCTAATCAATGGTGTTGAGGTTGAGGCCTACAGGGACACAGGAGCTAGTGTAACTATGGTGATAGAAAACTGGTCCACCCTGATCAACACCTACTTGGTCAGCAGTACAAAGTGACAGACGCTCATAACAACACTCTCAGCCACCCCATGGCTGTTGTGAATCTCAACTGGGGGGGGGATTACTGGTCCAAAGAAAGTTGTGGTAGCCACTGATTTACCTGTAAATTGTCTACTAGGAAACGATTTGGAGACATCAGCTTGGGCACGAACTGCATCCATGATGTGATCCGCCTGAGCTTGAGAGGTAGCGTGTTACATGTCCGGGCTGTCAGGTAGGAGAAGGATCTACCTCCTTCTGTGCTTTTCTGGATCTGGGGATGGCTGCGAGGGTGAGCTGGGAGGAGCAGAGATGTCTGTTGGGTACGTAGAAGGCGAGGCTGTGGTTGAGCTACGCCGGTCCTATGTTGGTCGGTGCCTTGTAGGTGTGGATGAGGAATTTGTTCCTGATGCGTTTGTTGACTGGGAACAAGCACAGTTCTCTGAGGTGGGAGGAGATGCAACTGTGTCTGGGGATGTCTAAGATAAGTCTGGCTGCTGCATTCTGAACTCATTGTCATCTCAAGTGCATGGGTGACTGTCTTTCTTGTGTTGGAGGGAATCCACTTGAAAATCTTCTGCAAGAGTCAGAGGGTGTGAAAGCATGGCAAAGAGACGGTGTTGATTTGGCCGGTCATGGAGGGAGAGGAGTGCAGGATGATGCCTAGGTTGCGTGCATGGTCCGTGGGGGCAGAAGCATTTCCCATAGTGGTGGGCCACCAGGAATAGTTCCAGGCTGAATGGATGAAGCCATTTACGAGGATCTCTCTCTTGTCTGTGTTGAGTTTGAGTTAGCTGGCTTCCATCCAGGGGCAACTGCTCTCATCCCATAGTGGAAATTTCTCTTGGCTTTTGCATAGTCCACAGACAGGATCATTTGGGTGTCAGCTGCGTAGGAGACTATGTATAGCCTATGTTGCTTCATGATCTTGGCAAGTGGGCCCACGTACATGTTGAAAAGCATCGGGCTAAGTAAAGATCCTTGGGGCACTCTGCAGCATGTGTCTTTGGGTACTGACATGTACGCCGGTAGTCTGACACTCTGTGTTCTTCCAGTAAGGAAAGACCTGATCCAATCCAGTGCTTCTTCCAGGATGCCGGTGTAGTGTAGTCTGTCCAAAGGGTGGAGTGGGAGATGGTGTCAAATGCAGTAGAGACATAGAGGAGGATGAGTGTGGCCATACCTCCGCGGTCCAATATGATGTATGTCATCGGTGGCTGCTAAGAGTGTGGTTTCAGTGCTGTGGTTGCTTCTGAATCACTCCACCTATATGAGGGAAGTTGTAATTATCATAGTAACTTATAGAACCATTCATTTGACAGTGTGGATAGGATGGGTAGTTGGGTTAAATGTGTTTCATCAGAGGATATTGGATTTGTGGATGTTCACGCAGTGATTGTCCAACAGCACTTTACTCACACATTGCATCGGTTTTGTATGTAATTGTCTTTGGACTTGGAAGAAGTCGGTGCACAGAAAATGAATGGGAATTATTAGTAAAAATGAATGGGGAGTGTTAGTAAAAACAGTAGAGTTAAATGCTAGCAGGAGATTTGTTGATGCATGGTCTCCAAGCAATACTTGTATTTTCATTTTTATATTGTGTGAACTCAACCCGAAGATATCAGAGTGCTTTACATGAGCACCAGTTGCATTACAGACTGACACATTAATTGTCAGGGACAGGGAAATTAAGTGATGTATTGAGAATCACAGGATGTTGAGCCTCCCGCTAAGACTCAAGCCCAGTTCTCCAGCTTCAAAGTGAGCCACTCTAGCAATTAAGTCACATTCTCTCCTCTAGGTTAAACAAAGGGCCCTGATGGTGATTATGGTCTGTTTGAAAAGTTAGTAGAAGGATGATATATTAAGCATCCCTAACACTGACCATAAACAAATCCTGCTCTGTTTAGTGTTTTTTCAATGTTCTTTATTTGCTATGCAACCAGGGTGATATCATAATAAAGGAACAGGTTGATCTGTGCACCGAACACAGCAGGGTGTATTTGAGAAGTTATGAAGGTTAGGTCTAACAGAAGCAAATCTTTCCTTCCCCTCTTATTTGAGAATTATAGTTCATTGCCAAAACAACGTACAGGGATCAGGCATACAGATATGCTGGGAGCATACATACTCTCTAGAAAGCTATAGGGCCCAAATCACAAAGGTCAACTTAGGCCTAAAGTGTACGTTTGGACCTGAAATCTACCTTTAGACCTCAAGTCTAACTTTAGAATTGAAGTCTAAGTTAGACTTGTTGTCTAACTTTAGACATGAAGTTTAATGTTAGACCTGAAATCTAAATGTAGACCTGAAGTTGTGTTTGGAGAGGGATGCAGACTGGGATGGTTCCAGGAGGTTGTTGTCTTCAAGATGTTTTCAGAGTTGCTTGTTGATGGCTTTCTTCATAACTTTTGCTGAGAAGGGGAGAGCAGGGAGATCGGCCAGTAGTTTTTGAGGTTGTTGGGGTTGGCAGACGGTTTCTTGAGAAGGGGTTTGACTCTTCTGTGTTTCCAGTCATCATGTGGCTGAGTTGATGGATGAGTTGAAGATGTCTGTGAGTCTGCTGCTGATGCTATCAATGCCAATGTTGAAATTAAGAAGTGGGCAGGTGCCGGTGGGTGAACCCGAGTGGATGGTACTTATAGTGGTATATAGGGTGGTGAGCGTGTTCCAGTTGAAGAGTATGTTTTTGGAGGGGAGATTATCGTGGTTGAGGAAGTTGATGGTGTCTGCTGACATGGGCTGTGGTGAGAAGATTTCATAGATGCTTGACATGGAAGTAGGTGCAGAGAGAGCCGCATAGTTCAGGGGTTGGGGGTGTTGAGTTCTCTCATGCTGCACGGTTGGCAATCTCCTTGGCAATGTTGAAGAGTTCTTTGCTAATGTTGGTGCTGGCTTGGGTGCATGTGGTAAGGACATGTTTTCTGGCGGTCTTTAGGAGTTTGTGGTAATGGTTGAGTGTGTCTATGAAGCCCGTTTGGTTGTAGGGGAGTTTGGAGCTATGCCATTTCATTTCTAGTTGTTTGCAGTGTCGTTTATCAGTGCACAGATCTTGCAAGTACCAGCTGACTTGCTTGGAGGACCTGTTAGGCTTGGATGCTTTGCCAGGGGTGACTAGGTCAGCAGAGTTGGCAATACAGGAGGTGATGTTTTTGATATCTCTGTTAATGTCTAGGATGGAGTCAGATGTTTATTGTGGGGGGTTTGATTGGTGGGTGTTGAAGGTATTAGTCCATTGGTCTTTGGATAATTTACTCCAGTTACAGTGTGACATGGCGGGTGGTCTGGGTGCTCTGTTGGATGTGATGAGGTATTTGAAATACACTGTCAAGTGGTTAGTCCAGGTGAGTTTGGTGGTGTGACTCTATTTGATCCTTCTGCTAGAAGTAAAAATGTGGTCTAGAATGTGTATGGTGATGTGGATGGCATCTGTAACGAAGTGTCTGAATCTTCCGATGCTATCTATGAGGTTGTTGGTGCTGGCATTGTTTGGGTTGTCTAGGTGAAAGTTGAGGTCTACGAGGAAGATGTAGTGCTTGATGTCAGTGGCTTGGGGGGTGATGATTTCTGGGATGGTATGCAGAAACTGGAACAGGGTTCGGGAGGTCAGTAGGCAAGAGTTCCTTTGATTGTAGTTTTGTCTATGCTGAGTCAAACATTAAGGGGGTCCATGATCTATACTACGCTATGCCCCTCCACTTTACGCTACTCTTTGACACTCTGTACCACTCCAATCTACTCCCCTCCAATCTACTCCAAGCTACAACAAATTCTTACACTATGACACTCTACCACACTCCACTCTATACCACTCTACATTATGGCACTCCACTGTATGCCACTGTACTCCACTCTACTCCAAATGTATGGCACTCTACACCTCTTCACTCTGACATTGTACTCCACTGTATGCCACTTTACTCAACAACACTCTACTTAACAGAATTCCACTCGATCACACTCTAGGATTTGAAACACATTTTTATTTTTTTTAAAACACTGCAATTCAAAGAAAAAACTAAGGTTAAGGATAAGGTAAAATTAGGAACATGTTATTATTTTTGGAATACAAAACCAACTTAAGCAACAAAAACATTAGAAATTCTAAAGTTAAAATTACAACTGACAGTTATAATTTTTGACCAAATCTAAATGTACCATTCTCCGTACATAGTGTTTGCAACTCTTTAGCCACACTACATTAACTAAAACTCACGCCTTCCTCATCCACTGCTTACACACTTTTATATTCCATTACTTATATCACGTAAAATAATTGCATTTATAACAACACTCATGACATCTCAAATCACATAATTTATTAGAGCAGTGTGCCTGGCAGAGGACTGAGTTATAGTTAATATAGTGTGGCTATACTTACCTTAAACGTATTTACCATGTGTGGCAAAGTGATGCATTGAAAATGCACAGCCTGTCTGGTAAATGCATGCCTGGTAAAGGTTGCACAGTAAATACATTGCATGGTAAAGCAGCATTGTAAGGGTTGGTCCCCCTTCCCAAATCTGTTGCCCTTATCTCGGACAGCGGAAGACCCAGACCTGGATTACAAATAAGCATCCAGCCTTAAACAGGTTGCAACAGCAAACATTTCTGACTGTTCCACCTTCTAGGTCACAGGAAAAAAACTGATGACCCCTTTTATAATAGAGAAAGAGGCAGAATAATCTAGTTTCCCCGAATTCTCAGTTCCTCCAAAGAGTCCAGTTTACGCTTGTTCATGTTGAATGTAATTCTTCAAGTCCATCCTGCTCAGTCTGTCTCTGTTATAGCCCTCTTAGATTCTGGTGCCTCCAGAATGTATATGGACCTGAGTTGTGCTTCAGCTCAGGGCTTGTGGCCAATATATTTACCTCCTCCTCATTCTTTAAGTTTTCCTCCTCATCCTCAGGGTTATCCTCCTCTTGGTCCTATGGTATTGCTTACATCCTCCTGAACTCCTCAAAGGATCTAAGGGCTATCTGGAGATCCACTTTGGTGACCTTCCTCTCATTGGAGTGCCTTTGCAGCTCCACCTTGCTGAGGCTGGCAATGATGCTCAGATCCAACTCCATTGTAGCAAAAAAGGATGTGAAGCATGGCTCAAATTTAGAAAATAAATAGCCAAATAAAAACCAGAGAGGATTTAGAAAAAAAATGAGAATTGATGTCAGATTATTTTTCAGATTTTTAGTGCTACTCTAATCCCTGAGAGGCACAGCACAAACACATGTACTGATTCCACAACTGAACACAAGAAATTGGGTTATTGATTAGGGGTGATGTCCCTACTCAAGCAACCATCACAATCCTTGTCAAGGTGAACCACAAAAGTTACTCAATTAACCTGTACTTAACCTTATGGCTCCTTTGCACAAAAGCAGCCAAGCTTGATTTAGAGGCAACCTTTAAAGTATTAATGCAGCACACAAACAGTAGTAAATTAAAAACACAACACAAGAAAACTCCTACACCCATTTAGAAAAATAGAGAAACAGTAATAAATAAAATTACACCAAAACAAATTTAACCCAATCAGTAGAACTAAAGTTATTTTTTTTTAGTTAAATCTTAGAACTAAAACATGAAAGCTCCAAAAGAGGGTATCTGGTCGACCAAGACCCGGGCAAAGTCAAATGTTAAGGCCAACCACAGTGGAGTGCTGGTTCAATACATGAGATGGATGGGCCTGTCCTCAGCTTACCTTCTGATTTTGAAGAAAGTTTGTAAAAAGCGCCCAGGCGATGGTAGAGTTCAGCAGGACAAGGTAGCAGGCTATGTCTGAGGAAGAGTTGTCTCTGCTGGAGATCACTGGATGATGTCTTGGTGGAGCGGTCAATGATGGCGGGAAATAGCTCTCAGCAAGAGAAGCAGAATTTCCAGGATGAGGAGGTTGTCATCATTGATAGGGAGCCTGTCACTATCAAGCCTAGTGATTATTTTTACTATCTCACTTAGTCAACTTTTTATAAGTCAAAAAACTCCAGTGGGACAAAGTTGTAGCTGAAGAGGTCTCCACGGATACCATCGCTCAGAGGTCTCACTAAACAAGATTTGCTGCTGAGAAGAATGTCAACATATCAAACAATGGATTCGCTCAGGGAAAATCAGAGATGATAGAAACAGAATAGTGAAGCAAAAATGTGATCAATACAAAAAGTTATTACGTTAATGCACACAACAGTTGGATAAAGAACCATATGTAAAGACACAAATCTCAATTAAAATCAATTGCAGTGATGAATTGAAGAAAAGTGTAATAGCACTGTGAAAAAATAAGTGAAATCCAGGTGAAATCAAGAATTAGATGAAATTAAGAAAAATAGGTTGCACTTAACAGTAAATGTAGAAATCAATCAGTAAACTGAAAATATTCAATTATGAGAAAAACATTGCAGTCCATATTATAATGAGTAAGTCAACATTTATACCCTTATAGTTAAATTGACCAGAGCCATCATTAGGACAGATTGTCAAAGGACATTTAGAGTAAAGCAACTCACAAAAAACAAAAACGAGAGAAAGAGGCACAAGTCACCAATATGGTGAAAAAAAAGAAAGGGTGCAAACAGGTATCATATCCACAGGAGAACTTACCTAATGAATTCTATTAAAAACAACTACACAAATAGAAGGGAAATATGTCATGGCCACAACAGAGATAAAGAAATTCAGAAAAAGTAGGCAACGTAGAAGACCACTAAAGCCCAACAAACCAAACAATCAATCAAGCCAGGAGAAAAAATAAACAGCTAGACCAAAACAAGAAGAGAAACTTACTAAACAATGTGGGTCATCCAATTCAAAAGTACCAGTACAAAGATTCCAAATCAGTATAAGGGGAGAAGAAAAAAGGAGCAAGGAGGGAAGGCAAACAATTCTCCGGCAACAATGATGTGGCAAAGACACTATAGCCCTCATTACAACAGTGGCTGTAAATGCTGCCTACCGCTGTGCTGACGGCTGCCAACATACAGTGCCCGCGGTGGTATTCCGCTCCGGGCATTCTGACCCACACTGAGAATTCTGCCACAATACAGACACCCACACAAGACTGCCAGCCCAAAGGTCAGTGATAAACTGGCGATAGCCAAACCTACATCATCACACCAACAGGAACATACCCTCAGTATCACGACCCACAAATCACAGCAGCAGTCTTTCAATGGCGGTAAACCATTGGCGGTACATGCCACAGCGCTCAAAGTACACACGCATTTACAAAACACCACCAGATTGGACAATTCAAACTACACACCTGACACACATACACACACCACACCCACACACTCACACCACTATAAAACACACACCCACATTACCCACAACCCTTTCAATGAAAAAAATAGATTGCCAACACAGAGAGACACAAGACAGGAGCACCCACTCAGTAAGAGCCACAGAACACCATCACCCATACAACATCCATGCACATCACAGCATACACCCCAACACATCACCCCACACATCACCGCACACATATCACACACACCACATCCATGGCACCCCAAAGACACCCCAGGTTTTCTGAGGAGGAGCTAAGGGTCATGGTGGAGGAAATCACCCGGGTACAGCCACAGCTATTCGGATCACAGGGCAGCGGACGTCCATTGCAAGGCAGATGGAGCTATGGCAGAGAATCGTGGACAGAGTCAAGGCCCTGGGACAGCACCCAAGAACCAAGGATGACATCAGGAAGAGGTGGAACGACCTACGGGGGAAGGTGTGTTCCGTGGTTGCAAGGCACCAGGTAGCTGTACTGGCTGTGGACCCCCACCTTCTCCCCCACAACTAACAACATGGGGGGAGCAAGTCTTGGCAATTATGCATCCTGAGGTCCTCACAGGAGTAGCAGGAGGACAGGACTGGGGTAAGTCAAATCTTTACTACTTTATCCCCCCCACCCTACCTGCATGCCATCACAAACTCCTACCCCTACCCTCACACCCATCACTCCAACACCTCACATATACCCCACTATCACAACCCACCCATGCCAATGCCAATCCCTGCATGCAACACCAAAGCATGGACCCCCAACACAGACCTGCAAGGACACCCATCACCAAAGCATGCCCAGTAGAGAGACTCACCCAGCCCACAAAATCACCACTCACACAAGGCCAATCTGACAGGGAAATCACAACCATACAGGGAAACACATCCATGCCCAAGATGGCACACGCAGATACATTAACACTGCATTTGCATCCCCACAGGACCCATACTCAACGTCACCAGAGAGGAGGTGCCAGCTACATCCAGTCGCCCCCCTGAAGAGGACCAGAGTGACATCAGCAGCTCTGCACACCTGGATCAGGATGACCAACCTGGTCCATCAGGGACCTCTGACAGTCGGGTACTCTGCCACAGTCCCAACCCACCACAGAGTCTCCCCCCTCAGGAAACACCAGCACAGCACCCAACCAGCGGGCCCATGCCACTGTCCCCAGGACATGTCAATCAACAGTGTGTCCACCACTATAGGGACCCTAGGCAACCCCACAAACACAGGACTATCAGGGACCTGGGGTCAGTGGGCACACGGTTCAGGGGACAGAGGCACAGGACACCAGGGAAGCTAGGAGGACTGCTGTGCGACAGGGGAGGACAGGCCCAGGGAACCCACTCTCCATGAGGCACTCTCCAACATCCTGGGAGCATACCACTATTCCCAGGAGACAATGGGCCAGATACTGGCCAAGTAGCAGGAGACCCAGCAGCTGCAGGAGGGACAGTACCTGGGGATCAGGGATGACCTAACAAACATCTACACCATCCTTGTCACCATTGCAGGGGTGCTGGCTGACATGGCCAAGACAATGAGGGAGGCAGTGGCACAACAACTGGTGCCTGACACTAGCCAAACCGATGAACAGCCTTCCACCTCCGCCGGTGCTAGTGGACAGGAGGCCACGCCACAGGACCAGCAGGCCACCAGCACCCCACCCCCTGCAGAAGGAGAACCACCCCGCAAACGGTCCCTGCGATCCAGGCAGAAGCCAGAGAACATTGCCAAGACCCCCGCCAGGAAATAAGACTCTCCTGATTGTCACCCTTCTGTCCCACTCTGTCACCCTGCCCACCTTGAACTGCCATTACCCCCTTTCCTATGCCCCATTGGACAATGCACTTGTGATACCAAGAGACTGAACTCTACCCTGGAGTTTCCTCCACCATTAGCCAGCCCATTGCACATCCCCCTCTACTTATGAGCACCTAAATAAACACCCTTGGAACAAATACTATTCTGGAGTCTGTGAAATGATTCACAAATGGCTATCCGCTTTTGACCTTGTCCCACGTCATAAACTGTGGGAAGTTATGAGCAGTGTAGGGGTCCCCTGCTCTTTGCTTAATATAATCAGAGACCTCTATACTGGCGATCGAACCAGAATTAGTTGGGGACCGGATGGCGAATTAACCCCAGAGTCTCCAACAGATCGCGGCCTGAGACAGGGTTGTGTACTTGCCCCACCTTGTTTCTTCTATTCATTAACGCATGTCTCGCCTATCTTTTGGAATGCTCTAGTGATGCCCCTAAATTGGGAGGGCAGAAGATTCCATGTCTCCTATTTGCTGACGACGCCTTGTTAATATCCCAAACAGTCATAGGCCTCTCAAATTTGCTTGCGAGGTTCATGGATTTTGGTAAAGATCACGGTTTGGAAATCAATTCATTAAAAACTAAATATATGGTGTTTGGAGATAAAAAGCACAAAATGAGGAGACTTGTTTGTTTAGAGGGTGTGGCATTGGAAAGAGTGGGTACCTTTGATTATTTAGGTTTAAAATTAGAAGACTCACACAAATGGCATGCTCATATCCAGAAATCAACATTTTGTCTGAAACAAAGGGCGGGCGGTATTACGAGTTTTGCTGCTAGATCCCCCAGATTTGCTTTGACTCCTGCTCTTGAAATACACAAGTCTCAAGCCAAGGGGGGCTCTATATGGAGCCGAGTTGTGGGGCCATTGCAATCTGGAGGATTTGACAAGGGGGGAAAACTTGTTTTTAAAAGATGTTGTTAAGAGTTCCTTCAAGTACTCCTTCCTTGCCTATTCGAATAGATCTAAATCTCCTTCCAATTAATCAGATTGCCGCCCTAAGGCCTTTGTTGTTTTGGATTCATCTATGGTCTTTAGGCGCTCTCACTCCATATAGACTCGGGCTGAACAACTCGGTGGGCACTAATTTTACTTCTAGTATCAGGTGGTGTGCTTACGTAGAACGGTCCCTCTCTCATCTTGGTTTGGGGACCTATTGGAAGGATCCTTCTTCTATCCCTAAAAATGCTAAACAGATCTTGAAAGATGCATTCTGTCTCAATGTTCAAACTTTGCAATTGGCCGCAGTTCCACCCTCCTCTATGACTGATAGCTTCTTACAAAATAAATGTCACAGTGAGTTTGAACATTACATGGATATAATACTTTCTCCATTTACACGTGGCCTGTATACCAGATTTAGAATAGGGTCTCTTCCTTTGCGTACCCTAACTTACAAATGGTCCAATACAAACAATAGGTCCAAGCTATGTCCAATGGGCTGTGAGAGTGAAGAAACTGTTACCCATGTTCTTTTTCAATGCCCTGCATTTCGCAAACAGAGGGTTTTTTGGATTATCCTTCTATGTAAACAAATGGGTTTCAGGAACTGCTTATCTGCACTGAGAGTACTCAAGTCAGATTCATCTGTACAAATCGCGTGCCCTTTGGCAAAATGTTTTGAATCCATTTGGCATTTTAGAATAGGGTTTTTAAAGAACAAATCTTAGCGACAGATATCAGAAGTAGGTCTAGCAGACCATAGCTGAGATGCATGGATATCAGCTTATTGTATTTATAATTCAGTTGATGTTGCATGTTTCTCTTTTACATTTTATGCTCATGGATATTTTTAGCCATTGTATTGTATTGTTTTAAACTGCTGATTTTAGAGTATGACTCCAAATTTTATTATTCTTACTCTTAATCTCATTTTATGGATCGTTTTGTATTGTACTTTTATGGTATGTTTTTACCGAAATAAAGTGATGATGATGATTCACAAATATATTAGTACAACAGTATCAAAGCATTGCAACTCAAATGTTCAGTAAAAATACACTTTAGAATGACCTTTGGTGGGCAGCAGTACACATAGCAGGAGCCAGAGTGGGGCACGGATATCTGAAAATAGAGATGACAAAGGGTACAGTCAGTGGCCATAGACAAAGGGTAAGAGGCTGCCTTGTACAATGTTCAACAGATAACTGAAATGTAAAGTGAACTTACAGGCCCATATTCATACTTTTTTGGGGCTGCATTTGTGCAGCTTTTTGATGGAAAAACGGCGCAAACTTCCAAAATATAATTGTATTTTGCAAGTTTGCGCAGTTTTTGCATCAAAAAGCGGCGCAAATGAGGTGCTAAAAAAGTCTAAATATGGGCCACAGTGTCTTACCTGTGTGTCACTGGAAGTACTGCTGAATTATATTGATTCTGTTGTCAACATCTTCTTCCTCCTCTTCCTCACTGTCCACAGGCTCCACTGCTGCCACAAGACCATCTCCAGACACATCCTTCTGCAGAAAAGGCTCCTGGCGTCTCACGGCCAGGTTGTGCAACATGCAACATGCAACGATGACCTGGCACAACTTCTTCGGTTAAGTAGTACAGGGAGCCACCTGTCAGATGGATGCACTGGAACCTGGCCTTCAGGAGGCCGAAGGTCCTTTCAATAATCCTCATTGTACGCCCATGTGCCTCATTGTAATGTTCCTCTGCCCTTGGTCTGGCATTCCTCACAGGGGTCAGTAGCTATGAGAGGTTCGGGTAACCAGAGTCACCAGCAAATATCGAGGGCCAACTGTTCGACACATACTAACCCTTAGGGACAACCCCATACCCAGACACCTATTCATAGTGTGTGGGGACATTTGGCTCACCTACTAGCCTCACTCGGTGCCTCTGGAGTTGGCCCATCACATATAGCATGCTGCTATTTCTCAAGATATCATGTACAGATCCAGGATATTTGGCATTCACATGGGAGATGTACTGGTCTGCCAAAAACCATCTGCACATTCATTGAGTGATAGCTTTTTCTATTCCTGAAAACTTGTTCATTTCTCTGGAGGGGGACAAATGCCACATGTGTACCCTCAATGGCACCATTGATGCTGTGGATTTGATCCAGGGCATAGAAGTCAGCTTTCACTGTGGCCAAATCCTCCACCTGGGGGAACACAATGTAGCTGCGCATGTGTTTCAGCAGGGCAGACAACACTCTGGTGAACACATTGGAGAACATTGGCTGAGATTTCCCGGATGCCATGGCCACTGTTGTTTGGAAAGAACCACTTGCCAGGAAATAGAGCACTGACAAGACCTGCACTAGAGGGGGGATACCTGTGGGCTGGCGGATAGCTGACATCAGTTCCTGGATTGTGGCCCGATCAAGTCTGCATGTAATGATAATGTGTCTGTCCACCATTGTCGCAAGGTCCACCAGGGGTCTGTACACCGGAGGATGCTGCCATCTCATATTCAGTCTCAGCGGTTGAAGCCTATGGAAGAGAACGGTGAGCAGAGGGTCATATGCCCTCATCTATTGCACTAATGATGATTTGTTTACTCTACTGAAACAAAATGTGAACCGACAATTATTTGCTGTGCCAATGTATGCTGTGACGCAGTGAGGTGCCATTCCCCGTGCCCCCCTGAAATGGCGGATGCCTGACCTGTGAGGAGGGAGAAGTGGAAATGAGGTAATTGCGCTGGCGATGTGAGCAGTTGCGGTAGGCGGTCGATGACTGCCATACAACTTCGCGTTGGTTATCATTGGGCCTTATGGGTTCCAGGAGCCAATGGCGATGTACGCCGGCTGTGATGGTACACACTGCCGTGGACGTGACCGCCATTTTCTATCTATCCACTCACTTTCTACCTGACCTTCAACAGGAGATGACCTACACTGCAAGTGCTGCTGTGACCTGTGTCTGGAACCGACCATGGCTCAGGCTTCTGGGGAAAGGGCCCCTGCCTTCACTGCAGAGGAGTTGGAGAAAATGGTGGATGGGGTCCTACCCCAGTACACGTTACTCTGCGGTCCTCCAGACAAACAGGTGAGTACACTGTGAGCATGATTCGTTGGCCATAAATGTATGGAGTGCTGTGTATGTGAGCCACATGTGGAGGGGGGGGCAGAGGTGTCCTGGCCAGAATGCAGCATGTAAGGTGGACAGTGTATGTGTGTCAGGGTGATGGGAGGGATCTGGTGGGCCATGAGTCTGACGGTCTGGACGGTTGACTAATTGCCTTTTCTGCTGTCTTTTGCCTGCAGGTCAGCACCCACCAGAAAAAGGGGTATTTGGCGTGCCATCGCCAAAGAGGTGCGGACCCTGGGGGTCTTTGACAGGCGGAGCACCCACTGCCCCAAGAAGCAGGAGGACCTGCACCGCTGGGCAAAGAAGACAGCGGAGGCCCACCTGGGGCTGGCCTCCCAACGAGGAAGGGGTGCTCGTCGCACCATGACCCCCCTGATGTTCCGCATCCTGGTGGTGGCCTATCCAGAGTTGGATGGGCGCTTGAAGGCCTCACAGCAGCTACAAGGGGGTGAGTACAGAATCTGACTCTTGACTTTGCTTGCGTTAGGAGGTACTTGGGTGGGGAATGTGGGCAATGGGTGCCCCTAGACCAGGACGAAGATGGCAGTGTAGGTCCCTTGTTTGGCAGGCTCTGAAGCACTCCTACCCCAATAGTGTTAGTGGGCATCTACTACTGGGCAGGGTCCTGTGGGTTTCTGGTGTGCAGCTCATGGCGTTAGGCATTGTACCCCATGGGCTGTTGACTATCTTAGTACTGGTTGGGCATGGCCTAGCGCATAGGGCTGCACATTGTGTGTTTTGTACACCAACGGTAGTGGTGTTGCTGCATTGACCAAGTGTATCCTCTGTCTCTCCCCCCCCTTTTGTTTTGTCACCCTCTCCTTATGTGCATTAGCATCATCTGGCGGAGGAGCAGAGACACCAGTGACGGAGGGAGCTGCATCCCACATGGGTCTGGAGGCCAAATCCACTGACGTTGAGGGCACCAGTGGGACGGAGGGCGAGGGGGGCACCACAACAGGGACAGGAGGGGAGACCACAGACAGCAACTCCTCCTCCGATGGAAGCTCACTGACTGTGGCGGGCACCTCTGTGCCCACCCCAACTATAGGTACAGCCGCCCAGCCACCCAGGAGGGTGGGCATCTCCTTCACCCCAGGCACCTCCGGCACTGCCCCAGTCAGCCCTGCTGCCCTCAATGAGGAGGATATTTACCTCCTGAGATCCCTCACTGTTGGGCAGTCAACTATTCTAAATGCCATCCAGGGTGTCGAGAGGCATTTGCAACAAACAAATGCATACCTGGAGGGCATTCACTCTGTTGTGGCGGCCTAACAGAGAACATTTCAGGCTCTGGCCAACTCCCTGATGGCAGCCCTTGTCCCTGTGTCTAGCCTCACCCCTCCAACTTCCTCTACCCAAGTCCAAATCCCCTCAACCCCAGCCTATCCCAAGCACACCTTCAGACCAGCATTCACCCAAATCAACACACAGAAGTGGTTAAGGCAAAAATAAGCACCACACATCATCCCACAGGCACTCACAAAAGCACCATACCCATGCAGACACACCAACATCCACTGCCTCCACTGTGTCCCCCTCCTCTTCCTCGTCCACCTCCCTCCCAGTATCATCTCCACTCACACCTGCATGCACTACATCCTCATCCACTACCTCCATCACTATCACGCCCATCACTACTCACTGGCAGTCACCACCCCAACATCCATGCACACGTCCCCTGTGTCCTCTCCCAGTGTGTCTGTGACCCCTCCTCCCAAAGATCACAAATGTAAACACCCACCCACCCAACAGCCATCCCCCTCACAACAAACTCAGCAGACAGACACCTCCTTCCACCAATCCCTCTTCCTCCACTCCCAAACCCTCTCCCTCTTCCCGCCCCAGTGTGTCTAAAAAGATTTTCTGGGCAAACCTTGACCTGTTCCCTACCCCTCCCCCCAGTCCTTCCCCTCGGCTCAGGATGTCCAGAACCCAGGCCAACACTTCAGCCACCAAGTCAGCATCCGCTGTGGTACCAGCAACTCCCAGAGGCTCAAAGGGGCCACCCGTCAGGCCAGCCAGTGTGCCACCAACCCCTGCAAAGGACCAAACCATTCCGCCACCTGCCAAGGTGAAGAAGGGAGTACACTGTTCCAAAAGATCTATACGCAGGGATGAGAGGAGTCAGTACTTAGCAGGAGAGCCCTCAAGCATGGACTAGGATGCTAGGCATCATCATTGGGCTGTCTCCTTGTCAGACCGGCACTGCAATGTCTCGCAGACCACTCCACATACAGTGGTGGCACTCAACCGGAGGTGGTATGGCAGATCCAATTGGGTCTGCAGTAAGTACTGACAAAGAAAGGGGAGGAGAGTGAAAGATAGGTTGAAATTGGCTCTGAGCCCCCGGCATCATAATTTAATCACGCAAAATGAGGATCAGGCCAAGATTAAAAAAAAAAAAAGGAGTTATTGAAGGGAATAATGTCCCACTGTACTCCTAAAAAGTGAAAGGAAAGGTAGTGTGCCCTGTTCTAATACAGCGTGGTAAACATGTTTCGCGCCTCTGCGGTAAGAAATTGATCCTATGGCGCTTCATCAGGACCATGAACTATAACTTCTCCTATTAATAACAAATGGTAAGTGCTAAAAGGTAACTTACTGGACGTAGACTATTTGTCACTGTCAGTTGGTCGGTAGGTCGCCCTGTGTAAGAGATAGAAACAGAGACATACATTGGTGTCTATAACATAAAAATGTAAGAAACGTGATAGACATAATCCCCCGATAACAGAGTCTGGCACAATGGACATGACATAGAAGGCTTACCATCCCACGTGGAGAAAGAGCATCATAGGGACACGTAAACCTCAAACCAAAGGAGAGTTCACTACATGTAGAAAAAATAACATTAAAGTTTATTGACAAAATGTGTAATCACAATTGGTGCATAAAAATATACATCCAGACACTGGATAGTGCTCCCAAAAATATTCCAAGTCTGAAGGTATTAATTTACTGTCACTAAAGATAGGACTACAAAGGAATACAAAGAACGCCATAATCCACGGATATTGCCAGCAGAGTAACATAGCTTATGTTAAAAAAAGCAAAAATAGTGAGTGTGAAAAAGTAAAATGAATGTAAATCGGATACAGCAAATACCCCATATCCAAACAGTTGATCGTGATGAAGGTTAACTCAGGTTACTAACTAGTCAACCACAGTAACAACCACAAGCTGACAGTCCATGTGACTGAATTAGCATGTAAGAGCATGGTAAAGCCATGTGGAGGCAAGTTAAGTTTAGCGAAAACGGAAGACTAACTCGTAGTATTCCTGTAGTCCAACTGTATCACCTACCCGAGGCTGCCTGTCTAAAGATAGCAGTACAGCATGCTCGGGAGGTAATAAAAGGTTAACCCAGGCTACTACCTTTGTAACCGAAACAGACGATAACATGCTGACAGTCCTCAGACTCAATCAGCACACCAAAGCCATACCCACGTCGTAGCAGGTTAAAAATAGAAATAAAGAAGACTTACTTGACATCTTCCTTCGGTCCAGCAGTCACACCTACCCGAGGTCGCGTGCCTAAAAACAAAGGCACAGCGCGCTCGGGAGGTTTATAAATAGTTGCCAAATATGCTGAGTTCAAGAACCACTGGTGTTCGTGATCAGTGAAAACTGAAAACGGACCAAAAATGGGAGGTAAAACGATGAAAAAACGGCAGCCATCTTGGAGTGGCTCTGAACAGGTCCTAATCATGAAGATAATGGTCAAAAGTTGAAATCACTCCAATACAGTGAGTAAGCTAAAAATTACAGACAATGTCAAAGAGTGACACCAATTTGAGGGCCAGTGTAGTTAGTAATGTCCTGTAATGGTGTTCAACAGGATACCCTATCGTTTGTATTTGCTGTATCCGATTTACATTCATTTTACTTTTTCACATTCACTATTTTTACTTTTTTTAACATAAGCTATATGTTACTCTGCTGGCAATATCAGTGGATTATGGCATTCTCTGTATTCCTTTATATTCCTATCTATAGTGACAGTAAATTAATACCTTCAGACTTGGAATATTTTTGGGAGCACTACCCAGTGACTGGATGTATATTTTTATGCGCCAAATGTGATTACACATTTTGTCAATAAACTTTAATGTTATTTTTTCTACATGTAGTGAACTCTCCTTTGGTTTGAGGTTTACGTGTCTCTATGATGCTCTTTCTCCACGTGGGATGGTAAGCCTTCTATGTCATGTCCATTGTGCCAGACTCTGTTATCGGGAGAATATGTCTATCACGTTTCTTACATTTTTATGTTATAGACACCAATGTATGTCTCTGTTTCTATCTCTTACACAGGGCGACCTACCGACCAACTGACAGTGACAAATAGTCTACGTCCAGTAAGTGACCTTTTAGCACTTACCATTTGTTATTAATAGGAGAAATTATAGTTCATGGTCCTGATGAAGCGCCACAGGATCAATTTCTGACCGCAGAGACGCGAAACATGTTGACCACGCTGTATTAGGACAGGGTACACTACCTTTCCTTTCACTTTTTAGGAGTACAGTGGGACATTATTCCCTTTAATAACTCCTTTATTTTTTATATTTTTTAATCTTGGCTGGATTCTCATTTTGAGTGATTAAATTATGATGCCGGGGGCTCAGAGCCAATTTTAGCCTATCTTTCACTCTCCTCCCCTTTGTTTGTCAGTATGTACTGCAGACCCAATTGGATCTGCCATACCACCTCCGGTTGAGTGCCACCACTATATGTTGGGTGGTCCGCCAGACATTGCAGTGCCGGTCTGACAAGGAGACAGCCCAATGATGATGCCTAGCATCCTAGTCCATGCTTGAGGGCTCTCCTGCTAAATACTGACTCCTCTCGTCCCTGCGTATTGATCTTTTGGAACAGTGTACTCAGTTTATTTAGAGGTTCATGTTCAGGGAGATCGTACACTGGACCACAATTCTCCCAGTCCCTCTCTTTTTTCATAAGGTGAAGAAGGGGACAACATGCAGCAAGGGCAAGGAGCACGACCCACCCAGCAAGCCCTCCTCCAAAACTCCATCTGCCAGAGCCAAGGTCCCAACAGCATCTCCCAAGGCAAGGCACTTCAGCCGTCGGAGGCTGCAAGTGAAGGTCTGGTGCCCAGCAGCAGAACCGCCAGCCCAGCCACCTGCACTGCGGGCAGCACTGCTAGCAGTCCCACCGCAGGCACTGCCGCAAGCACCGCCACCTGCACCGCCACCTGCACCGCTGCTGCCACACTACTTTCAGCAGCATCCCCAGTAGGAAGCCGTCCGAGGCTGCAGGAGAAGGGCTGGGGCCTACCTCCATCAATGGCAGCACCAGCACCTGCACCACAGCCAGCATCGCCAGCAACCCTGCCACAGGCACTGCCGCAAGCACCGCCACCTGCACCGCTGACAGTAGGACCACTACCAGCACCAGCAGCCCTAGTGGGCGGCCGTCCAAGGCTGCAGGAGACGGGCTGTAGCCCTTCACCACCACTGGCAGCACCCCCACCAGCACCAGCACTACAACCAGTTTGCAGCCTTAGGCGCCACATTATGGAGTCCAGCCCTGCCTCCATGGACTATCATGCAATGTGGTCCCTGCAAATCTCATGCCTCAGACACCCAGGTGAGGGAATGTGAAGTGCCACACCCAAAGTGCTGCATCACTCAGCACAAGTGACCCTCCAGAACCAGTGGAGATATGCATCCACTCAGCCTCTCCTTGGCAGGATGAAGCACACTGGGCACCAAGCCCCCTCCAGAACCAGTGAAGAAAGGCATCCACTCACCTTATCCTTGGCAGGATGAAGCACACTGGGCACCAAGCTCCCTCCAGAACCAGTGGAGAAAGGCATCCACTTACCCTATCCTTGGCAGGATGAAGCACACTGGGCACCAAGCCCCCTCCAGAACCAGTGGAAGAAGCCATCCACTTGAGAGACTGTGGCCTTGCACTCTCCAGGATCAAGCAGTGGGAAAACCACCCACGTGAGAGTCTGTGGCTTTGCACTCCCCAGGACCAAGCAGTGGGCAGACCACCCACTTGAGAGACTGTGGCCTTGCACTCCCCAGGACCAAGCAGTGGGCAAACCACCCACTTGAGAGACTGTGGCCTTGCACTCTCCAGGACCAAGCAGTGGGCAACCACCCACTTGAGAGACTGTGGCCTTACACTCCCCAGGACATCGCTGTGGGCATGGAGCCCCCTCGAGGAGCAGTGGCGTTATTCCATCTTCCGGCTCAGGTGCCCCCCACTTCCACGTCCCCCTGAGGTGCCTGTGTGTTTTCGACCTGATGCCCCTGCAGTGTTCTCTCCGTATTGAGGCAGGAGTCAAGTGTGGGCTTGGTCCATGATGTTTGGCCGACCCACAGACATTTGGAAAGGACAATGTACGGCTTATGTACATATTGTATATTTTTGTAAATACTGTTTTTATAATTGTTACATAAATCTATAAATATGCCTATTTCTAAATATCAATGATTTAACTCTATTCCTTTTGTCCTTGCGTTCTTCCAGGGGGTTATGGGGTGTAAATGTAATGTTGCTGCATGTGTTCGTGTGTCTGGTGTTGACGGTGGGGCTGGAGGTGGGGGTGTTGTGTGTTGCGTGTGTGTGTCACTCTCTTTTTCCTCCCCTCCTCCCCTGTGTACTAGGTGCAGTACCCACCATGGTCATCGCCGCTGCCTCTGGTATTCCTGGTAGATGAGGAGGTAGACCAGCATGGGCAGGATTGGTATCTCGGGCTCCATGGCGTCCTAGTTCTTCGTTGAGTATCGAGAAGTGAGTGGTTTCCCTTCCAAACACGGTTTCCGTCGTGCTTTTGATGGCATTGGTACCACCCCGGAAAAGCTGGCGTATTGGCGGGTTGTGATGGGGTGGGCGGTACATTGTCTTCCACCTGGCTGTTGGCGGTGACCGTCGCAGTGTTTGTTGCTATTGCCATGGCGGTCGGAGTTTTAAAGTGGCTGTCTGTGTTGGCAGTTTCCGCAGTGGTCGTGATCCCATTTTTTTTACCGCCGGCCTGTTGGGGGTATAACCGCTGCTTTAACATCGACTGCCATGGTTGTAATGAGGGACTACATGTCCAAGGTTGAGTTACCTTTACCTTAATTATATTGACTCAAATTGTGGCTGGGGGATCCCTTTAGGGACCAATTAAACACAGCAGTAAATAAAGCCTGTAGCTTAAGCAATGCATCTAAACCTTCAATGGCACGAAGACAGACAGAAATACTTGCACATCTGATGGCTTACCTCTGAGAGATGGGAAATGCAGTCCGGTATACACAGAATAGTTGGACCGGGTAGGGAGAAAACAATTACACCCTTCAAATCAGCCCTCAAACAGACAGAGGCACACATAAAAGCTCACACTTAACTGGGGACGACAGGAAGTGAAGTTCACTACAGGCAAACAATAAAACATTCAAAGCAAATGCAACATAGGAGATCTATATACAACCAGAAAAAATAAATGTTGAACCACACACCATACAATTTAAAATATTCACAAACAGTAAAAATAATCAGAGTTAAAAAATGTAATCAGAATTAAGAAAACCCACGTAATCAGGATGGATAATTATCAAGATCCAGCAGATGTTAATAAAAAACACAACATTCAAATCAATACAACATAGGTAAACCCTATACAAATGGGAAAAGATTAAAAACACCAGCCATACAACTGATGCGTTCACAAATAGAATAACTAATCCGGATTGTGAAAAAGAAGGAATAGAACCCTTAAGCTGAAAAACCAAGAGGGAACTGTAGGCATCACATAGAAAGAGCAAAACCATGCTCCTGTAGACAATATAGCATGAAGTTGGAACAATATACACTTAAATAAACATGCAATGATAATGAACACAAAAGTTGTCATAGATATGCAAAGTTTTTACACAAAAGAATTGTACAGACAAAGATATAAAGATAGGACATGCCCAAAACAGCTAAGCAGGCTAACCTAATAAGAGAACAAAATTAAATTCCTTTTAAGCAAAGACCAAATGCTTAAAGCCTATATGTGGGGCAGTCTGTAAAGCTTCATCATTGATATTGAGACCTGTAGCGGCAGAGTTTAGATGGTCTATCCATCTGCATTCCAGTGTTATAAGAGTCCAGAGATGTTGGTGACTTTGGCAGTCCTCAATACATGTTCAACTACTTGCTCTTTTAGATCTTTTAGATCGTGGGTCGCGCGCTACTTTGCCGGGGGTCTCTGGGTCCCAGAAAGCTGATCAGAGGAAGGGGGTGGAGCCAGGTACCACAAGCCCTATAAAGCACAAAGGATTTACCGCAGCGCGGGATGGATGCTGCTTTGCCGGGGGACTCTGTGTCCCAGAAAGCTGAACGGAGGAAGGGGGCGAAGCCAGGCACCACGAGTGCTACAAAGCGCAAAGGATTCACTGCAGCGCGGGATGCGTGTGGACGGTGCCCGGAGGAAGCTGGGGCCATGGGCGGGCCTGTCCTTTACCAATCAGTGACCGGAAGAGGCCATGCCACCCCCGGAGAACAGGTGCTGTGGCGTGAGTGCCAAACTTTATTGACCCTTATAATTTTTTTTATTTAATTTCCACTTCATTGGTGGAAAGGTGGATTGTATGATTGTAAATTGTAGATACCCAGGTCTGGCCCAACGGCTCCTCTTGACACAACGATTGGTATTCCAGATGAAGGGAAAGCTTGGTATGGTCCCTTTAGGTTTCTTTTATAATCATACTCGGCCGGTGGATGGTTTCCCAAGTAGGAATCTTGGTAAAGTGCAGCGTGATTTACAGCCAACTAGCTTGGGAAATATACCCACTACATACCAAGCATTGGAGGAGGTCGATTGACGCTATGTACAGGGACCCCAATTTGGAGTGACAGAACCCTCAAATGTTACTATGGGCTTGGAAGGTCAGGCTGGAAAGACCTCAAAGAGTTTTCTTATTTCATGGAATGTGGCAGGGTATGATACCAAGCTATTGGATGGTGAATGGATAAAGTATATGGTATATTTTGATTTTATTTTACTTCAAGAAACCTGGCCGGATGGGCTTGCAATCTGGGATGGTTACCAAAGGTTTGCAGAGTCAGCTGAGCGGACTCAAGGAGGACGCCCTAAAGGAGGCTTAGTTACCCTGATTTGGTCTTCTAAAATATCGAAAGCATATCAAATGATCTGCAAACATCAGGGTTTCCTAATTATCTGGGTAGTTTTTCCAAATAAGTTTAATGTTATGTGGTTAAACTTCTATAATGCTGTATGGGACTCTGGATGCCAAATTGGGGTCCTCTTTTCAGTCTTGCAGATACTGAAGTGTAGATTGGAGGGGTTTGGTTTGGAGTTCTGTGCTGTTGTGTCAAGGGACTTTAATGGACAAATAGGGTGGCACAGTACTGTGGTGAATCCCTTTGAGCAGGACCATGGGATTCATACAGCTGAGGGGTTACAGGATTCAAGAGGTAGGGCCCTGATCAAGGGCCTACGGAGTTTGGGACTTCTGAATATATGTGATCTGGAAGTGGTAGGTAAACGTCAGGTCCCAGCCTTTGTAGGTAGGGAGGCTGAAACAATAATCAATTACATCTTTGTGTCCCCATCGCTGAAAAATCTGGTCTTGTATAGTGAGGTGGTAGAGCAGCATTTTAGTGATCATAATCCCCTCACAATTTTCTTTAACTTCCCTCTGATTTTACACAAACCAGTGTTGGGAGGGCCAGTCTCAGTGAGAATAAAAGATCAGGGAAGGAGGCTTGGATGAAGACAGGTAAATATCCATCAAATAGCAGAGAGGGTGGTGGGTCTAAACCTAAATTTGATAGTAGGGACTCTCCTGGCTGAATCCCCTAGATCAGAGGAAATTATGTATGCCATGCTTAGAGTAAATGAAGCTATTAAAGAATGTAAGACTACAGCTCCTGAGCCCTTTTGTAAGTACCAGGGAGAGTGGGTCAGCAAGCCTTTGTTATGAGGCATAGAAATCTCTGAAGAAGCCACTAAAGGGACAGCCAAGAGATAAGGTCCATGTAAGAGATGTGAGGGTTTACTACAAAACCTTTATGAGGGCTAGGAAGCAGCAGCTCAAGGAGCAGGCCATGGGAGGACTTGGAATATGCATCACGCTACAAGAGCCCGGGCCTGTTCTGGAAGGTTGTAAATAGTGGTTCCTTCAAGACAGAAACATTTGAGGGTTTGGGCTATAGTATCGCCCTGAGGTTTGCGTGAGCCATTTTAGTAGGATCTTTCTGGGGAGTCCTTAAGGGGAGGAAATGGGTAGACAGTAAGGCCAACCCCCTAATTTAGCTATTAGGTTCACTCTCGAAGAGGTGAGGGAGGCACTGCAGGGCATAAAGCCCCGGGCCCTAATACCATCCCAATTGATCTATATAAATACAGACCTCTGCTGTGGGCACCTATTCTGCTCAATGTTTTCAATGCAGCAGTTAGTGTAGGAATTCCCACTGCTTGGAAATCAGCTTGCATTGTACCCGTCTACAAAAAGGGCAATCGAAATGACTACTCAATCTCACTCCTCAATTCCTCAGCAATCATTTTGGGACGAATTGGCTTAAGGCGGATTGAGGATTGGATGCTTGAAAATGAGATCTTGAGCAGGAAACAATATGGTTTTAGGGAAGGGCTTAGCACTCAAGAGCAATGTATAAATCTGCTGATGCTGATTGGCAAATATACACAAGCAAAGAAGGGTACACTGTATCCTGCTTTTATGGATCCCCAAATTGTGGAGCTGCTTCGTTATCTCCACCAAGGAACAAACGCAACTGTGAGGTGTGGGCCAAATGGGGAATGTATGGACTAATTTGAGCTTAACAGGGGTGTACGACAGGGGTGTGTTTTGGCTCCTACCCTTTTTCTTCTTAATACAAATGGGTTGTTTGATTTTTTAATAGAAAGATGTAAGGATGTTCCAAAAATTAACGGTAACAGTGTCCCGGTATTGATCTATGCAGATGATGCAGTTCTTATGGCCCGTACTATGAATGGACTCTGTGAGGTTGTTAAAGCGTATGGAACCTTCAAGTCTGCCTTAGATCTAGAGGACAATTGTAGTAAATCACATTTTATCGTGTATGGCAAACCTCTGAGTAGGGTGGGAGGGCTGAAGATAAATGATCAAGTAATTAGCAAGCTACAGGAATTCCCCTATTTAGGGGTACATTTTGATGAAAAGGGTAGCTGGAAATCTTGTATCACAAGGAGAGGGATGCATTTTAAATGCTACAGGAGGTGCTACCTTTGAGCCTTTGAGTTTGCTGCAAGGGTGGGAAATAAACCTATTAAGACCCCGCTTGAAGTACAGTAGGCATAATTGTCTTTCAGTCTTAATGTATGGGGCGCCACTCTGAGGCTATATGGAAAATAGGGCCCCTGTGATAGAGGAAAATAATTTTTGTAGAAGGTTGTTAGGAGTAGGCCAAAACACCTCTGGTTTTTGCTTGCATATTGAACTGGATTTGGATTTTATAGAGGATGCTATTGAGATTGCTCCTTTTTTGCTGTGGATTTCCATTTGGACAAATGAGTTTGCTTCCCTAAACAGGGAAATTCCCTGGCTAGCATACATAAGAGAAGTAGCCCCTGCACTTGGGCGGCCAGATATGTTTGATGCACCAGAGGGCTTAACACGTTCGGATAAATGTTGGGCAAAGGGGAATTTCTTTAAAATCTTAGGGGTCAAGAGGAAGGTGGAGGAATTAAGGAAAAAAATCAGTGAGGGATTTTATAATGTTAAAAATTGGAGCGGGCCCAGAGGCGTACCTTTTGAAGATAAGGAATGTATGGGAACGGACCCTCATTTCACGTTTTCGATTAGGGGTAATAAGAAGCAATTTGTGCTTTCCGTTAGGCCGTTTGATTGAAATTCTATACAATTGTGCCTGTGTGATGATGTGTCTTTACAGACCTTAATTCATTTTACTTTGTTCTGTGATTTTTATGCACCCTTTAGGTGTTGTTTTTTTACTCCCCCTTTTGAGGGAAAGGGGTTTTGTGAAGTATCGCCCAGCCTATTTGTGGTTGCATATGGTTTCCGATGTGTTGGTGTGTCGGGGGTAGGATCTTTTGTAAAGGGAGCCATAACCTGACAGAATAGTGTCTGTTTATACGTTTTTATCCCTATTGAAATTTTAACTGAGAAATGAAATCTTGAATGTAATTTTTAAAAGTCTCAAAATTAGTTGTGTATGGTCTTTGTTGTGTCAAATTTGGTGGAACATTGCAATTCTCTTTTAATTTTACTTAAACGTTTTTACTGGGAAGAGAAGTTGATCCATTGTAATTAGTGACTTTAAAAAAAAAAAACTATTGTGTTTGTAATGTGATGTGATATATATTTATTTATTTTTATGGTTGAAAAGTTTTAAACCAAATAAAGTGTTTGATGATGATGATGAGGATGTTGAATGGCCCATTTGTCGAAAATGTTCAACCAAAGCATCAGTGGCAATCATGCAGTGTATTCTGCTGTTATGTTGAAGAATCCGACAACAAATCCATTTGGTGGTCATCCCTATGTAGATTTTACTGAATTGGTATTAGATAGCATAGATGACATAGTGGGAATTGAATTACAATTTGTATGACATTAAAAAATTGTATATTCAGATGTTTTAAAACATTGGTGTTGAAGGTGTAATCACAAAACACTGAGCTTCTCACACTTAAAATGCCCTACACTGGCCCCAAAACCAATGTTAGAAAACTTTCGGTGGCAAGGATAATGTTGCCATGACTGTAAGCTTTCACTGCATGGTCCCTGAGGTTCCTCCCTCTTTTCAAGGAGACAGTGGAGGTTATAAACCATAATCTAGAGGTAGAGATCTTAGAATACATCAATGTGAGATAACAAGTCTCTTGATGTTCTTACTGGATGTTGTGAATTGGATGACAAAGGTCTTCTCTGTTGTGAAAAAGATCCTTTACAAGGGGACAATAAAATTGAATGATGCAAAAGACAAGCTCTCTTTTGGATGACCCGTCAATAAAAGATGGGAAATAAGATATCTTACTCTTTAAAACAGTCATCCTTCCTGGTGAAGTTTTGATGAATCTGCAGAAAGTGACCCAAGGGTAAATTATCACATAAACTGCATGGGTGGAAACTAGAAAATGTCAGTGTTGAATTCCTTTCCATAGGTTTAGGATAGAGGTTTGCATATAAGGTATTATTATCTTGCCTAATTATTAGGTCAAGAAAATTATCTTTTTGGTGCTAGAAGTCAATGTAAACTGAATATAGTGATTTTGTTTGTTAAGCAGTTTCTTTCATTGAGCCATTACTGATCCCACCCCCATTATAAATACGTCATGAATACAGCATTTCCCCATAGTTGTATTGCTGGAATATGCATTAGTATCATTGAGCAGCATTTTTCTCTCAAATTGCTGCATATACGAACTGGCTAGACTAGGAACAAAAGAAGTCCCTTATTGCAACTCCCATTGTTTAAAAATAATAATCACCTAAAAAATCTTTAAAATGTTTTTGCATTGCAGTACACAGGAGATCAGTGACAATTTCAGTAGGGACCTCTATTGAAATGGGAAGAGTGATGAGCATTTCTTTGATAACTTCAATAGCATCCTGAAGATGGATGCCTATATAAATTCTAGATTTTTCATAGAATATAAATGACTGTCATTTTAGGGGGGTGTTATTGACAAATCTGAATGTGTTTTCTCTTATAACACCCTGTTCTTTAGCTGGTGTAGTGTAGGTTTGAATCAGTCCGGGCATTCATTTTGTGAGATTACACAATAGTTTTGTATAATAGTGAGATAAAAAAACAATTGGTAAAGAATCTCAGCATTGCAATCTGTTGTGATCTTGTTTACAATACCACCCCCTTATCTGCAGATTTTATGGTTAGTTTAGGATTTTGTAAAGGCTGCGTGGCACTGAATTCCTCCTTACTGAAAGTATGTCTGATGTAAGGTTGCGCTGTCATAGTATGTCAAAATGCTTAAGGATTTGTTGCTCAGAAGTAAACATTTCTGGAAGGGGGAAATTACAGGAAGGTCTAAAATGGGTAAAATTGTGTAGACTAGAAGGAGGTTTATGTTTAAAGAAAAATATATAGTCCACCCCTATGAAAAAATGCATAAAGTTCAATTTAGTTTCAAAGAATTCGGGTGATTGCTAGGTGCAAATCTAAGTCATCAACTAAGATTGGATACTGGTGAGGCTGAGAGTTTATGTTGCTAAATTAAAAATGGGAACAGTGTTAGGTGGAGACAATGTGGCCATTCTGGTTTGTTTCTCTTTTGATTGGTAAGATATCTATTGATGAAATTGTCTTTATTCACGCTCTCTCCCACAATTCCTCCCTGGAGAAGAAGGAAGTGGGAGCTACCACGAACTGAGGTCAGCATGTGATGCACTTTGGGATGCTCAGATGGTAGTTATATCCTAGTCTTGTGTCAGTTTCCAGAAAGTATTTCCAAACTTTTAGGATTAGGCAGAAGCAGCAACTGTAACACAAATTCCTGTGGTCCAGGACCTGGGGGGACACCACATGGGGTGTTTAGTACTCACTCCAGCAGAAGTAAGGCACAGGGATCAAGGTTTCTGAAGATTGTTATGTCTCTCATATTGGAGAATAGACAACTAGCCCCTGGAGGTACTCTGGTAGTCCTGGGGTCAAGCAACAAAGAAGGCCTCAAGCAGCAGGGAAGTCCTCTGGGTAGTAAGGCAGGTCTCACATAGCAGGAAGGTCCTGTTGTAGCAGCTGGCCAGACTTCTGTGGAGCAGGGCAGGTAACAGCAGCAGGGCAGTCATCTGGGAACCAGGCAGTCATTTTAAAGTCTTCCACGGGATAAGTATACTGGGTGCATAGCACTGAGTATTATTTGTTATAAACCATCCCTGATGGCAGTGGAAGGAGTAACAAGGCTCAGCTTTGTTGAATTCAAAGTGACAGCAAGCTGGATTTGCCTTCAAGCTGAGAGTTTTAATGGCTGCATGTGTTTCAGTGGCCATTTTGGAAGAGCAACTGTTTAAACTGCTCCCACATATGAGGCAACAATTGGCCTCAGCAGTGCTCCACTCACCTGCTCCTGATTCCTACAGTGATCCTGCTCCAGCAGAGAGTCATCTTTAACAGCTCCTCTCCCTCAGTGATCCTGCACCTGAACTCACTTTGGAGGTTTGTGTAGCAATGCCAGTCTACATTCTTGAGGTAAATATTTGATGTGCTGGGATAGTATTGCTTTTTTTTTTACTGTTGAGTGTGTGATTATCATATTGTGGAAATTTGGGTTGATTTGGCGTTTTAGATTAAAAAATGTGCGTTAAAGTGTGCTAAAAAAATTAAGGATTTGTAAAGTGAAGTGCAGGCTTGTTCTATAGGCTTGAAGTGCATACTGATTTCTGTATTTTCTTTCTCTCAGTTTAAGTACTTAATTTGTGTTATTTGAGTGGATATTGGGATTCTGCCTCTTAATATATTTTTTATGGGTGGATGTGCACAATGAACTCTGGGAGGAGAGGTCACTAGGAAATGTAATAATATATGTCATTTTCAGTGTTTATTTTGAGGTCTTTAGGCAGTTTAAGTGTCCATGGATGGTAAACTTAGGCAGATGAATTGAGTGTGGGGATGTTATTGTAGATAGTACGGAAACTACATGTGTCAGATATACTGTATATCATGGTGTTTTGAGGCAATTGAATCGTTTCTGTATGTTGAAGTCATGTTGCCAAGGCAAAACCTTTGTGAGGATTGGGGGACCAGGGCATTGTATGTAGATTCAGAACAAGAATACTTGTAGTATCTGAAATTAATAATGGCAGTTGTAGATTTGATTAACCCAATGGGTGCCCGGAACGAGCTGGTCTCATCCTCGGCCACGGTTCCCGTGTGCCGGGGACGAGACCAGCTCGTCCTGCACCTGGCCCACAGGGGGAGCACTAGCACTCCCTCCCTGGGCCTCCCACCCACACCCCCATCAGGGGTGGAAGGGGAATCGCTTCCCTTTCCACCCCGACCTCCTCACTGACATCTGATGAGGTCAGCACACAATCGAGCATTGACTTAATCAGAGGTCACCTCCCATCAGCCTCCAGTGATATTGGAAGAGAAATGTAAAGCATTTCTCTTCTGACCAGGAGGTGGGGGCAGACAGAGTCATGAAAGGAAAGGAAAGCAAAGGTCTTTCCTTTCCTTTCATGCCTCTGTAAGCATTTCTGTAGCCCAATCGTGAAGCGATCAGGTTGCAGAAATGCCCACTAGGCACCAGGAATTTTGTTTATTTATATTTAGACGTAAGGGGAGTGGTCCTTTTGGAAAGGGCCGCTTCCCAGGGGAGCAATCTATTATTAGGCCTTTTCTGCCCCCCCAGGGGCAGATCGGCCTATTTTAATTAGTTTTTTTTACATGTGGGAAGCAAACCTTTTTTAATCAGTTTCACACAACGGAAGCAACCCCTTAGGCAAGGGTCTCTGCCCAGGGGAGACAACTTTATTTTAGGCAATTTCTGCCCCCTTTAGGGGCAGATTGGCCTATTTCTATTGCGCCCATCTGGCCCCAGGGGGGCAGAAACAACTTAGGCAAAAGGGATTGGTGTGTGTGTGTAGGTGTGTTTTGTTTGGGGACAGCCCCTTGGGTAAGGGTTTCTCCCCATGGGGCCACATTACTGTTGGCCATTTCTGCCCCCCTTGGGGGCAGATAAGTCTATTTTTGTAAGGCCCATCTGTCCCCAAAGCAGACAGAAAGCCCACAAGAGACCAGGGAAGAATGTTTTTAAAAAAAAGAGGGTGGGGGGTATGGCTATACCCCCACCTCAAATAAATGGGGACAAAGTTGTTCGGCCCACCGGTAAGCAGATGGGGCAATTACCCCTGGTCCACTTCCCAGGGGGTCAGAAAGCCTACCAGATGCCAGGGAATAAAAAAAAAAAATAGTGGGGTGGTGGCTACCAACCAAGTATGGTTATGCCCCCCACCCCAACTGAAGGGGATAACAATCTTTCAGCTCTCCCCACGCACACTAAAACATCTTACCCCACGGCAAGCAAGTGGACATTTGATTATTTTGGGTTTTGATTTTACATTTGGGCCATGAGAGCTTGGCTAACTCTCAAAATAGTCCCACTTGGAATGGCGACTTTGGGACGCTGCCATGTAGAAAAACGCATGAGACCTAGACACATATGAAAACGAAACATCTGGTTGAGTCCAGGGTGGTGTGCTTCAAATGCACCTGCATCATTTTTTACCCACAATGCCCTGCAAACCTTCAACTTTGCTTGAAATCACACATTTTCTCCATATTTTTGTGATGGAACCTTCCCGAATCTGCAAGAATCCACAACATTCCTACCACCCAGCATTGTTGCATCTATAGCGATAAAAATTCTGCCACTCTTGTCAGCGTATAGCTTTTTTTTTCCAAACTGGGCTTTTGGACCTGTTTTGGTTCCCCCTCATTTTTTACATGTTTTTGGCTCTTTCCTGTCACAGGCACTTGTCCCACCTACACAAGTGAGGTATAATTTTTACCAGAAGAATAAGGGGAACATTGGGTGGTAGGAAACTTGTCCCGGTGTGGTGATCCCACACTGAAATGTGGGAAAAATGTGATTTTTAGCTAAATGTGAGGTTTGCTGAGGATTCTGGTTAAGAAAACACTAGGGGATCCACGCAAGACACACTTCCCTCGGGTGTCTAGTTTTCAGAAATGTTTGGATTTGGTAGGTTTCTAAGATGGCTACGGAGCCCAGGACCAAAAACGCAGGTGCTGCCCTGAAAAAACAGGTAGTTTTGTATTTCCTTATTTTGATGTGTCCTCATATGTTTTGGGGCATTTCCTTTTGCTGGCTCTAGGCCTACCCACACAAGTGAGGTACCATTGTTATTGGGAGACCGGAGGGAACGCTGGGTGAAAGGACATTTGTGGCTCCTCTCAGATTCCAGAACTTTCTATCAATGAAATGTGAGGAAAAAGTGGGTTTTTTCCCCAAATTTTGAGGTTTGCAAAGGATTGTGGGTAACAGAACCTGGTGAAAGTGCCACAAGTCACCCCATCCTGGTTTCCCCTAGGTGTCTAGTTTTAAAAAATGCACAGGTTTACTAGGTTTTCATAGGTGCTGGCTGAGCTAGAGACCATAATCCACAGGTAGGCACTTTCCAAAAAACATGTCAGTTGTCAAGGTAAAAATGTGATGTGCCTATGTTGCGTTTTGGGGCATTTCCTGTCGGGGGCACTAGGCCTACCCATTCAAGTAAGGAACCATTGTTATCAGGAGACTTGGGGGAATGCTGGGTGGAAGGAAATATGTGGCTCCTCTCAGATGCCAGAACTTTCTATCACCAAAATGTTAAACAAAGCTGTTTTTTGGGGCAAATTTTGAGGTTTGTAAAGGATTCTGGGTAACAGAACCTGGTGAGAGCCCCACAAGTCACCCGATCTTGGATTCTCTGGATTCCCTGAGGTGTCTAGTTTTTAAAAATGCACATGTTTGTTTGGTTTCCCTAGGTGTCGACTGAGCTAGAGGCCAAAATCTACAACTAGGTACTTTGCAAAAACCATGTCAGATTTCAATGTCAAAGAGTTATGTATCCATGTTGCATTTCCTTTAGCATGTACTAGGCCTGCCCACACAAGTGAGGTACCATTTTTACCGGGAGACTTGGGGGAACACAGAATAGCAGAACAAGTGTTATTGCCCCTTGTCCTTCTCTACATTTGTGTCCTTACAAATGTAAGACAGTGTGCAAAAAAGATGTCTATTTGAGAAATGCCCTACAATTTACATGCTAGTATGGGGACCCCAGAATTCAGAGATGTGAAAATAACCACTGCTTCTCAACACCTTATCTTGTGCCCATTTTGGAAATACAAAGGTTTCCTTGATACCTATTTTTGACTTTTTATATTTCACCAAATTAATTGCTATATACCTGGTATACAATGAAAACCCATTGCAAGGTGCGCCCTTATTGGGTCTGGGCACTTACGGCTCTTGATTAACCTACAAGCTCTATATATATATCCCCACAATAAGAAGAGTCCAGCAGATGTAACAGTATATTGCTTTTGAAAATCTAAGTTACAGAGTAAAATGTGGAGAAAAATGGCAGTTTTTTTCACCTAAATTTCAATATTTTTTATTTCAGCTGTTATTTTCTGTAAAAAAAAAAAACTTGTAGAATCTACACAAATGACCCCTTGCTGAATTAAAAAATGTGTTTACTTTTCAGAAATGTTTAGCTTTCCGAGATCCAGCATTAGTTTTACACCCATTTCTATCACTAACTGGAAAGAGGCAAAAAGCACAAAAAGTTGTAAAAATGGGGTATGTCCAGTAAAATGCCAACATTGTGTTGAAAAATGTAGGTTTTCTGATTCAACTCTGCCTGTCCCTGAAAGCTGGGGAGATGGTGATTTTAGCACCACAAGCCATTTGTTGATGCCATTTTCAAGGACAAAACCACAAGCTTTCTTCTGCAGCTCTTTTTTTCCTCATTTAAAAAAAATAAATAAAATATTTTACTGTATTTTGGCTAATTTCTTGGTCTCCTTCAGGGAAGCCCACAAACTCTGGGTACCTCTAGAATCCCTACGATGTTGGAAAAAAAGGACGTAAATTTGGCGTGGGTAGCTTAGGTGGACAAAAAGTTATTATGGCCTAAGAGCGAATTGCCCCAAATAGCCAAAAAAAGGCCTGGCACCTGTGGTGGGAAAGGCCTGGCAGTGAAGTGGTTAATATGTTTAGTGATCTTTTAGATTTTTTATGTTTTCATAATTAGGACTAATTTCTCTGAATCGTTGAAGATGTCACAAATGGCAATGGATATGTACAGTTTCTTTGTGATGTAGTATTTGAGTAGATGAACAAGAGGATGGGTAGGTATGAAAATTATGTTTGGCTCGTCTTAATATTATATTTTTTGTGAAATTGTAAGTGGAGTAGGGAACTGATATACCTACATCTGTTTTCCTATTCAGGCCCTTTATGAGTTATCAGTTTTGGTTGATGAGTTTTGTTGCGGATTGTGAAGCAATTACTTTATGAGTTAAGACGGTTATTTTGGTCTGTTTTTTAATGGATTTTGGTAAGTATACATGTTTGGTTCTATTTTTAGGTATATTTTGGCAAGTTTCATATTTTAATGAGTTATTAAGGTGCTTTTGCTCAGGTGTCTATTCTGGTTGAATATTTCTTCACTAATATGGCCTTTTGAAGTTCTGCTATTTTACCTTTTCTCTTTTTTCCTTTTTTATTAATGGTTGATACACAGACAGATTGATATACTTGCGTTTGCTTTTTTTTTTGTCATTACATATCTGTCTCTTGTGCTACCAACTAGTATATGCTCCCGATGATGTACTATCTATAAGATACTGTGCAAGAAAGTTGAAAAGTTTAGGTCTGAATTCAATATAGTAATATCTTTTCAAACGTTTCTAGGTGTACTTTTAATGTTGTGTTTTATTTATTCTTCTTGTTCTTGTGTCATCTCTGTATAGGCCTGAAGAAGTGGATATTCAACAAAACACGTGTTGGCAACAGCAATACATGGCAACGTCAGTTACATCTTGTGGGTGAATACATTTTGGCAACTATAATTAATATATGATGTACATGCTATGAACATTATAGGTGCAATTATGATGTACATGTAGTATTATTGGTGCATTTCATTGCTGAAAATGTTATATGGGAAACAATTCTCATGATCAGATAGATGATAGACATAGGCGGTCATTCTGACCCTGGCGGGAGCACCGCCGACAGGCCGGCGGTGCTCCAATGGGGATTCCGACCGCGGCGGTAAAGCCGCGGTCGGACCGGCAACACTGGCGGTCTCCCGCCAGTGTACCGCCGCCCCATTGAATCCTCCAAGCCGAGGGGATTCCGACCCCCCCTACCGCCATCCAGATCCCGGCGGTCCGACCGCCGGGAACCGGATGGCGGTAGGGGGGGTCGCGGGGCCCCTGGGGGCCCCTGCAGTGCCCATGCCACTGGCATGGGCATTGCAGGGGCCCCCGTAAGAGGGCCCCTACAAGTATTTCACTGTCTGCTTGGCAGACAGTGAAATACGCGACGGGTGCAACTGCACCCGTCGCACAGCTTCCACTCCGCCGGCTCGATTCCGAGCCGGCTTCATCGTGGAAGCCTCTTTCCCGCTGGGCTGGCGGGCGGCCTGAAGGCGGCCGCCCGCCAGCCCAGCGGGAATGTCAGAATTACCGCCGCGGTCTTTCGACCGCGGAACGGTAACCTGACGGCGGGACTTTGGCGGGCGGCCTCCGCCGCCCACCAAGGTCAGAATGAGGGCCATAGTGATTTGTCTTGTTTTTTTTATACAATGAATTTGCACAAATTGAATAATATAATAATTATTATTTAATGATTTAATATTTGTGGTGTATTTATTTTGTTTCTAGTATTGAGTTTTTTCTCCCCACATTTATGTGGTATTCTTGAACTTTTGTTTTAATTATCCCTGATGGCAATTGAAGGAGTAACAAGGCTCAACTTCGTAGAAACAGTGAGCATTCAAAGTGACAGCAAGCTGGCTTACCTGTGGGTTTGCCTTCCACCTGAGAATTTGTTTTAATGGCTGCATGTGTTTCAGTGGCCATTTTGGAAGAGCAACTGTTTAAACCGCTCCCATACATGAGGCAACAATTGGCTTTGTCAGTGCTCCACTCACCTGCTCCAGATTCCTTGCAATGATCCTGCTCCAGCAGAGAGTCCTATTTAATGGCTCCACTCCCTCAGCGATCCTGCACCTCCAGTCTCTGGCTGTCCACACAATAAGAAAGAACAAAAGACAAGCTATCCAAGGTTTGATGCAAACATGCTGCATGGCACACTACACCTGATACTGCTAGCGTTAACATAGTCTTATATAACCAAACAAAGACTTGGCATATTTCAAAAAAAGCAAGTGTCTAAATGAAAATCAATTCACATTTGCCAAAGAGTTATATAGCAAACTACCCTGCAAACATTTGTCAAGGGTTGTCATATGATTATCAAGGTCACAGTCTCTCAGGTGGGTGTCCTACCCACAGGATCTGCAGGGGCAGCCCGCACAACAGCTCGTAATGGAGGTGGTGGATGATGATGTAGTGCATGCAATGTGTGAGCGTAGACACAACTGGGAGGGAGGTGGAGGACGAGGAGGAGGGGGACACAGTAGAGGCAATGGATGTTGGTATGTCTGCATCTGGATGGTGTTTGTGTGAGTGCCTGTGAGAAGATGTGTAGTGCCTGTGTTTGCCTGTGCCACTCTTGTGTGTTGTCCTGTGCGCATGCTCATCTGCCTGTGTGCTTGGGATAGGTTGGGTTTGAGGGGAATGAGATTGGGTAGAGGAAGTTGGAGGGGGGAGGGTGGAAACAGGGAGAATGGCTGTCTTCAGAGGATTGATCTCTGTTGGGCCTCCAAGCCAGTGTGAATGCCCTCCAGAAATGCCTTGGACTGTAGCATTTGGGCTACCAGCCCCTGGATGGCATTCACAATGGTTGACTGCCCAACAGAGATGGGTCGCAGGAGGTCAAAATCCTCCTCACTTAGGGTAGAAAGGCAACCTGGGGCAGGGTCTGAGGTGCCTGGGCGAAAGAAATGCCCACCCTCCTGAGTGAGTGGGCACAGGCAATTTGCTGAGGGGCTGCTGGGAGGGTGGTGCCGGTATGGGGCTGGCGGCTATACCTGTAGCTAGGGTGGGCACAGAGGTGTCTGCTACCACCAGGGAGCTTCCATCGGAGGATTAATCCGTGTCCGAACTGTCTCTTCCAGTCTCCGCCTTGGTGCTCCCCTCGTCCTCTGTCCCACTGGTGCCCTCAGCATCAGTGGACTCTGCCTCTTGGGTCCTGTTGGATGCAGCTCCCTCAGTCGCCGGTGCCTCTGCTCCTCCAACAGATGATGCTAATGCACATAAGGACAGGGTAACAACAAGTGGGGAGAGACAAAGGATACACTTGGTCAATTGATGCACCAAGACCACCATTGGCATACACAGCACCCTCACACACAGGGAACAGCCCTACGCACGAGGCAATGCACTATAATAATGATGCTAGTCACCAGGGCATAAGGAGGGACACATATCGCCAACAGAAGCATACCTGGGACCCACACATCCCTGCCCAGTAGTGGATGCCTACTAGCTAGGTTGGAGCAATTTCACATCAGAACCCTGCCCAACATGGAACCTACTCTGCAATATCAGGCCTGGCTTAGGGGCACCCACAGGCACACATCTCCCACCCAGATACCACCCAACCATGCGTATGTTGCAATGACTGTACTTATGCCCTTATAGTTGCTGTGAGGCCTTCAAGTGCCCATCCAGCTCAGGATAGGCCACCGCCAGTATGCAGGCCATCAGGGGGGTCAGGGTTCGATGGGCACCCCTTCCTCATTGGGAGGCCATCCTCAGCTGGGCCTCCGCTGTCTTCTGTGCCCAGTGTCTCAAGTACTCCCACTGTTTCCAACAGTGGGTGCTCTGCCTGCCGTAGACCCCCAGGGTGCACACATCCTTGGTGATGGCACGCCATATACCCTTCTTTTGATGGGTGCTGACCTGCAGAGGAAATATACACAGGGAAAGGTATTAGTTAGACGTTCCTGCCTGTTCCACTCATGGCCCACCATAGCCCCTCCCATCCCCTTACGCACAGACATAGCCCAGCATACATGCTGCACGCTGTCCAGGGCCCATCCACTAACCCCCACACAAGGCCTTCACACACACCACTCCATGCATTCATGCCCAATGCATCGTGCTCACAGTGTTCTCACCTGTTGGTCTGGAGCCCCATACAGCAGGTCATACTGGGGTAGGCTTGCTACATTCACCAGTCACTCCAACTGTGCCGAGGTGAAGGCTGGGGCCCTTTCCCCAGTCACATGGGCCATGTTAGGTTCCAGACACAGGTCACAGCAGCACATGCAGTGTAGGTCCTCTCCTGTTGAAGGTCAGGTAGCAAGTGAGTGAACAGAGAGAATATGGCAGTAGCGTCCGCGGCGGTGCATACCGTCACTGCCGGCGTACATCACCATTGGCCACTGTACCCAATAAGGCCCAATGTTAACCCATCAGGAGTTGCACGGCGGTTCCCGACCGCCTCCCGCAACGACGCACAACGCCAGCGGAATTACCTCACTTCCACCTGTCCCTCCATACAGAACAGGGGTATGCCAGTTCACGGGGCAGGCAATGCATCATAACTGAATCACAGTTCACAACTGTACATTCAGGACATATGCCACTAATATATTACAAATTTGCATCATGCATTGAACTGTAGTAGTTACAATGTACAGATTATGACAGGCTCCTCACTCTTTTTGCCCCATAGATTGCAACCGCTGTAGATGAATAGGAGAAGTATACATCCCCCAATGTACGGACCCCTGGTGGACTTGGCAACAATGGAGGACAGGCACATTATCCTCACCTACAGACTTGACAGGGCCGCAATCACTGAGCTGTGGTATCAGTGCTCCATTTCCTGGCAACTGGTTCTTTCCATGTGACAGTGGGCTTGGCAGCAGGAATGTCACAGCCAATGTTCTCAATAGTACTGACCAGAATGTTGTCTGCCCTGATTAAACACATGCGCAGCTACATCATTTTCCCCCAGGTGGAGGATTTGGCCACAGTGAAGGCAGACTTCTATGCAATGGGACATATCCCCAACATTATTGGGGCGAATGATGGAACACATATTGCATTTGTCCCCCACCCCAGGGAAAATGAACAGATCTTCAGAAATTGAAAAATAATTCACTCAATGAAGGTGCAGATGGTGTGTTTGGCGGATCAGTACATCTCCCATGTCAATGCTAACTATCAAGGCTCAGTGCATGATGCTTTTATCCTCAGGAATAGCAGAATCCCAAATGTGATTGGCCAACTCCAGAGGCACAGGGTGTGTCTAATAGGTGAGCCCTGGTTCCCACCCAGTGGATGTTGGTGTATGGGTATGGTGTGGGCAATAAGGGTTAGTGTGTGGCTAACAGTTGTCCCAAAATATGTGCAGGTGACTCTGGTTACCCCAACCTCTCATGGCTACTTACCCCGGTGAGGAATCCCAGGACAAGGGCAGAGAAACATTACAGTGAGGAACAAGAACGAACAAGAAGATTAATTGAACGTACCTTAGCCCTCCTGAAGGCCAGGTTTCGGTGCCTCCCTGTGCTACTCACTCAAGAAGGTTGGCCAGATAATCGTGACATGCTGCAAGTTGCACAACCTTGCCTTGAGATGCCATTGGTGCCTTTTCTGCAGGAGGAGGAGGCTGGAGATGGCCGTGTGGCAGCAGTGGACCCTGTGGACAGTAAAGATGAGGAGGCAGAGGATGAGGATGAGGACAACAGAACTGCAGTGATTAGACAATACTTCCAATGCCACACAGGTAAGACAGTGTAACTTCACATTTCCATGACAGTTTTATGTTTGACATTGTTACTGCCAGGCTGTGAATTCCCACTTCTATGCACACTCACTGTACCCTTTGGCAACTCTTTTTGTAGATGTTGGTGCCCCACTATCGCTCCTGGTGTGTTCACTGCAGCCAAATACAGGTCTTTCCTATGTAAACATTAATGTACAGTTGAATTGCAATGTTTGAACTTTGTTCAACGCATACATACTGAAATCATTTGACATACTCCATACTTGTATTTTTTCAAAGTGTGTTTATTGCATTGCTCTGAAGAAAAGGGAGAAGTGCAGTGGGCTGGGGTGATGATGGAGAAAAGTCGAGGGTAGAGTCCAGTCTATTTGTAGCACAGGTGCATTGTCCACGGGGGCATAGGAATGGGAGCAATGGCAGTTCAAGGTGGACAAGGTGAGAGAGTGGGACACAAGGGTGACTGGATCGCAGGGAACGTTTTCTGGGTGGTTCTCCTTCTGCAGGGGGAGGGGTGCTGGTGGCCTGTTGGTCCTGTGGCGAGGCCTCCTGTCCACTAGAGGCAGCGGAGGTGGAGAGATGTTCAGTAGTCTGGCTAGTGGCAGGTGCCCACTGGTGTGAGACTCCCTCTCTCATAATGTTAGCCATGTCTGCCAGCACCCCTGCAATGGAGACCAGGGTGGTGTTAATGGACTTCAAGTTCTCCCTGATCCCCTGGTACTGTCCCTCCTGCAGCCGCATGTTCTCCTGCAACTTGTCCAGGATCTGTCCCAGCGTATCCTCGGAATGTTGGTGTGCTCCCAGGATCATGGTGAGTGCCTCCTGGAGAGTCAGTTCCCTGGGCCTGTCCTCCCACTGGCGCACAGCAGTCCTCCCAGCTTCCCTGTTGTCATGTGCCTCTGTCCCCTGAACCATGTGCCCACTGCCACTAACCCCAGGTCCCTGATTGGTTTGTGGGGTTCCTTGCGGTCCCTGTAGTGGTGGACACACTGCTGACTAACCTGTCCTAGGGACAGAGGTATGGGCACGCTAGGTGGGTGCTGTGGTGGTGTTTCCTGATGGGGATGCTCTGTGGTGGAGTGTGACTGTGCCTGGGTAACCAACTGTCTGGAGGTCCTTGCAGGTTGGACATCCAGATCCAGGCGAGCAGAGTCGCTGTCATCACTGTGGGCCTCTTCTGTGGGGGCACTGGATGTTGCTAGGACCTCTTCTCGGGTGACATCGGCTGGGAAACCTGTGGGGATGTAAATGCAGTGTTATAATTTCTGTGTGTGACATATTGTGCATGGTTGGGTTGCCCTCTATGGTTGCTATTGCCCTGGCAGCTTTGCCTTGTGTGAGTTGTTATGTGGTGGGCTAGGTGATTCTCTCTAGTGTGCATGCTTTAGTTATCTGTGCAGGGCTGTGAGTGGTGTCCATGCATTGTTGGTGTATGCTGGGCTTGGCATTGGGATGAGGGGGTTGTTATGGTTGGAGTTTGTGGGAGGTGGTGGAGTGATGGGAGTGAGGGTGAGAGTGAGGGTGGGGGTACGTGATGGCATGCAGGTAGGGGGTGAAAGTAGTAAAGAATTGAATTACCAGAGTCCAGTCCTCCTCCTACTCCAGCCAGGCCCTCACAATGCATGATTGCCAAGACTTGCTCCTCCCATGTTGTTAGTTGTGGGGGAGGAGGTGGCCATCGCCAGTCCTCTGTACAGCGAGTTGGTGTCTTGCTGCAATGGAACGCACCTTCCCCGTAGGTCCTTACACCTCTTCCTGATGTCATCCCTTGTTCTGGGGTGCTGTCCCACGGCGTTGGCTCTGTCCACGATTCTCCGCCATAGCTCCATCTTCCTAGCAATTGTATTGTATTTTAATAGTATTTAGGTAGCGCTTACTACCCCTGATGAGGCGCTGAAGCACTTTTTGGTGAATAGCACGCTACTCTGGAACCCAAAACGAATTAGTGGTGGATTAGCATAGGGAAATATGAGTACAGTATTAGTATTATTATGAGTTAATTAGGGTTGCGGATATGTGAGTTTGTTAGTTGGATCGACTGGAGTAATGGAAGGGTGGGGGAGGGAAGAATCCAGAAATGTTAATTGGGAGTTTACGGTAATAGGATTTAGGCTTGGGATGAGTAAAGGGGGGGTGGAGGAGGGACGAGACTGTGGAAAGGGTTAGGGAGATCATAATAGCAGGGTGAGGTAAATTACGGAAAATTTAGTAGGGTTGTTTGGGAGATCATGGTAGTAAAGTGAGGTTTGGGTGAGTTAGATGTGGAAAAGGAGGGAAGAGATTAGGCAGGGTTATTTAGGAGATGAAAGTAGTAGAATGGATTTGGGATGAGTCAGCGTGAGAATGGAGGATAGATTGATAGAGACATGACATATGCTGATGGGTAGACAAAGTGTGATATAAAATGAGAGCAGGAATTCATAAGTATCTAATATAACAACTTATCTAGGAGTTATGCAATGACCTATGAACATGTTAAGCATAGAATAACATACACATATATACATATATATATATATATATATATATATATATATATATATATATATATATACACATACATATATACATACACACATGAATACACACACATATGCACACATATATGTACACAGATATACATATTTAAACCATGAGTAAATATACATTAGCTAAACAGGTTTAAAGGGTATGTGTGTAGTTTGACATAGTACTGATACATATTTTCTAAAGAAGTATATATAACTAGAATATACACATAATCAGACACAAAATATTTATCAAGATAGGCATATGCAGTCCATAGCTGTTTGAATATGGTGGTTATGAAGGAAAGAGCCAACTCTTGAGTAGTTTTCTAAAGACAAAATAGTTATCTGTGGCCCTTATAGGGGTAATGAATTCCATAGTTTGGCTGTTTGAACGGAGGAGGATGTACCACCTATAGACTTTTTCTTGTATGGTGGTGTTCTAAGGCAGGGTGCCAATCTTGAGCGGAGGTTTCTTTGTTGAATGTATTTGGTTATTTTGTTTCTGATAAAAAGTTTATATGTAATAGTAGCCTGGCTGCTGAGTTCTGAATATGTTGTAGTTTTTTCATAATAGATAGAGATGATCCATGGTAGAGGCCATTGGCATAATCCAGTTGGATAGTACAAGCAAGATAGTAGCTTGCACCTTGTGTGGAAATCCGAGGTGGGGTAAGATGCGTCGTAGAGTCTTCAAGGTGATGAAGCTTGTTTGTGCTAATTTGTCCACTTGAGCATTCATAGATAACTTGGAGTCCATGGTGATTCCAAGGTTTTTAACTTCCTTGGATCATTGAGGAGGTGGTCCGAGATCTTCAGGCCAGGCGCACAGTGGGTCATAATTATTCCAGTCACCACATATGAGTATTTCTGTTTTGAGGCATTTAGTTTGAGATGGCTCCAAGTCATCCACTGATCAATGGCTCTGAGGCAACTGAAGATTAGTGAGTTTTCAATGTTTTGGGGGCATTCTAATTTAAGTAGTATTTGTGTGTCATCTGCATAGTTGTACCATGTGAGATGAAAATCATTGATCAGTTCTGGTAATTATATCATTTAGATGTTGAAAAGCAAAGGTAAGATGATTGATCCTTGGGGGACCCCTGCTTTTGTGAGGTAGGGTTTGGACGAGTAGATGGGGGGGGCGAATAGATGATAGTAGTTCTTTTTTGAAGATAGGATGTAATCCAGTCGAGAGCAGTCCCTTCTATGCCGGCTTTGTAGAGTCTTTGAATTAGGGTGTCATGGTCAACCGTATAAAAGGCAGCCAAGAGGTCAAAGAGAAGTAGTGCAACAATTCCATTGCAGTCAACTGTGTTTTTAAGATCATCCCAGATTGCTATGAGTGCTGATTCAGTGCCTCTTCCTGGGCGGAATCCAGTTGGAAGTCTGAAAGTATAGAATTGTCTTCACTTAATTGTGACATCTGGGTGAATGCTGCTCTTTCTATCATTTTGCCCAGATAAGGTCCATTTGTGATTGGTCTGCAGCTGTTGGGGTCTAGCGGGTCTAGGTTTGTTTTCTTTAATAACGGTCGTATGTATGCCTTTTTCAGGTCTACAGGAAAAGTTCCTGTAGTTAAAGAGTTGTTGCAGATTTTTCTTACATGTGTGGCAGCAGAAGTAGATAAAAGAATGTTCTTGAAGATGTGTGGTGGGCAAGGGTCAGAAGGGCAACCAGAAGGGCTGCTTGCTTTGACCAAATCCATAAATTCACCTTCTGATATTTGTTTGAAGGACTGTAGAGGCTGGGGTGGTATATTCTTAGAGGATATTTTAGGAAAGGGGTTGGTGCTGATGGTTTCCTTCTGTTTTAAATAGGAGTCCAATGTGTCTGCCTTGGTTGTGTAATGAGCTGCCAGTTTGTTTGTGAAATCTTGAGTAGTGGGATGACTTCCTTCCATCCATGTAGGTTTTTGAAATTCATTGAGAATTTTACAAAATTCTTTTGTTGCAGATTTAGCATTTTGAATTCTGTCTGAGTAGTAACTTTTTTTAGCTTTTTTGATTGATGATTTGTATATTCTGTTAAGTTTGTGTAGCTGCAGTTTGTCTTGACTGTTGTTTGTTTTGAGCCAGGTCCGCTGCAACTTTCTGATTTGTTGCTTTATCTTTTTAAGTTCTGTGTTTCTCCACAGTGTTGGTTTTCTTTTGTTGTGTTTAGTTTTTCTGAGTGGTATTAGGATATCAAAAGCTTCCTGTAGCCACTCATAAAGTTTAGGAACATAATTAATTTTATCCAGACCTCTGTTGGCTGTTAGTTGAGTTTCTAAGTCATCAAAATTGAGTTTTCTCTAAGTTCGATAGGTGCATGTATGTAAGTAGTTGTGGGGTGTGTTGATTTGTGGAGTTTTATGTCGGAAAGTTATCAAATTGTGGTCTAACCATGTGATTGGCGTGATGCTATGAATGGTAACTACTTCAGGCTTAGCAAAAATGACATCTAGGATGTTTTCAGCGATGTGTGTGGGATTGTATACAATCTGATGTAGGTTCAATGCGACTAGGCCAGTGGTGATAGCTTTTGGATGGGGCATATTAGGTTTGTCAAACCAAATGTTTAGGTCCCCAAGAGTGCATAGATTTGAGTATAATGTAATAAGGTTAGAGACTGTATCTAGAAAAGCCTCTGGGAATGTGGAGTTTTTAGGTGGAGGTCTCGTTAAAGGAGGAGAAAGTTACAGGAGGAAGTTGGAGTAGAGTGGCATCTGGTGAGGAGGGCTTTTCAACCTTGTATGGAAATGTTGTCTGAGATGTATTGCCTGTTTGAATATAATAGCTAGTCCACCTCCTCTCTTGCCTATACGGTTTTGTGTGATGGTTTTATAGTCCGGAGGAAGGGCTTCATGCAACACTGGGGCCATGTCATCTTTCAACCACGATTTTGTTATAAATAGTAAATCAGATTGTGAGCCTGTGAGCAGGTCGTAGATGTGGTGCTTGTTTTTTTAGAGTGACCTAGTATTTATGAGCTGGCAGTTTAGAAAAAGTGTGTTAGTGGTGGTGTTGTTTTGCTTAGGAGAAGGATAAGTAGTAAATTGAGAGCTTGTAGCAGGTGTTTTGTTGGTTGTGATAACTGTGTGAGGGTCACAATAGTCTTGTTTTTCAATATAGTGTTCCTCTTCCAGCAGGTTTAGGGGGAATTTTGTTGGGTCTGTGTGTGTGGGTGGTGGACTTGGTGGCTGAGAGAGACATGAAGAGTGTCAGCCTTATTATGTAATAGACAAGGGGATGCAAAGATGTTAAGAGTGGCATATTGTTTATTTTGTTTGCGTTTGTTTAGTGTGGATGGAGTATGGGTTTGGGGTGGTTGAAGAGCATGTGGATTATGATGTAAGGCTCTAAATTGTGCAATGGAGGAGAGGCGGGTGAATGAAAGTTCCTGAGTTGGTGTGTTTGTGGTAGATGTTTGTGAAGAGTGAGAATGTAGGGGTAAAGCTTAGACGTGATTTGTATTCTTTGTGTAGTCATGAGGGTGGGAGCGGGTGTGACAATAAGTATAATGAAAGTTTGTGTTGATTAGATGTGCTGATGTGTGTGGTCTGTATTGTGTTACGTACTGCGCTGGACTTCTCGCCTCTCGATACCGGGTTGGCGAATACACCAAGTCTTCCACAGGTTCTGGATAGTCCCAGATAAGGGCGACCCCTTCTAGTAGCCACGGTGCCGCTTGACAGGATACGCCAAAGCTGACCGTACCTTCCAGAAGGAGTCCCAGAGGGAAAAAACCCCAACACTGGCGAAAAAACCTCAAACAGGAACTCCTGAAGAAAAACAAGAAAAAACAGGACTTGACAGCAGGAAACAAAAATGGGCAAATCTCCCAAGGCAAAAAGCAGGAACAAAGAACAGGCAAAAATTTCCCTCAAGGCAAAAAGCAGGAACAAAGAACATGAGTGAACAGCACAACCAGAAGGAAGTATTTGCAACGCAAGGTGGAACAAGACTGACTGACTTATATACTGAGAAAAGGTAAGTGACATCACAGGAAAAGGAAAGAATACCATCTTAAATTGGGAAGAGCCAATAGACCAGTATAGTGAAAAGAAAGTAGTATAAAAGAAGAACAGAGCATGCTGGGATAAAAACACGAAGAAGGCAAGATGGACACAACTTGGACAGAGACAGGCAAAAAGACCAGACAAACCCACCACCAACAACAAAAAGAAGAAAAAAGGGCTACAGGTAAGTGTACGTCGACCGGGAGCAAAATATATGCTTTCCAGAATGTGTAGTTGTTGGAAAATGGGTTATTGGTAAGGGCAAGTAGGTACCTACACCTAGCAACAAGCCACTAACCTCCACCTAGGTACAGTTAGGTCTCAGTAAATTAATCCCAGCTCAACCCTTGGTAGCTTGGCAACGAGCGTCAAGGCTTAACTTAGGAGACAGTGTAAAGCATTCAAATATCACAAAACAGTAATTAAATAAAACACAGGAAACAGTTTAAAAATCCAAAACCAATTTATAAAAATAGTTTATATTTTTATCTTTAAAATGACACAAAAACGAATAAAATTGGTTAAGGGGAACCAGAGATAAGAATTTTTAAAGTATTATTATTTTTCTAGAGCTTAGAAACAAAAAGCGCCAATCGGGTCATCTGGTTGCACCAGGACCGTGACAAAGTCAAAGTTTCAGGCCGACCGCGATGGAGCCCTGCTCGGCTACAAGTCGCGGGAGGCCTCAGTTAAAAAGTTACCTTCTGACTTAGTCTTTATTTTGAAGTTTTTCTTCACCGGGACGAACCTGCCAGTTGAATCCGACCTCCTGGAGCCCTTGTCCGGATACGCGATGTGGGTTTCCTCGGTGGTGATTTCTACCTTCGGACTTAGTCGTTTTTTCGAGATGAGAATCCTTCGACCGGGGTAAACCTGGATCTTGATCCGACGTCCGTGGAGCCCTTCTCGGATACGATGGCTGGGAGGTCCCGGTCAACTTTTTACGTTCGGACTTAGTCTCTTTTTCGGATGTTTTTCTTTACCGGGACGAACCACGAAGTCAGGCCGGGTCGCGGTTGAGGCAAGCCGGCTAGAATTTCCGCGGCGGGTCGGTCCCTCTCTGCAGCTTTTTTTCAAAAATTCTCAAATCTTTTCCAAACTTCTGGGGCTTCACCCAGATGTTCTTTTAAGGTTCTTTTGGGGTCCACAGCTCACCCCAAGGGTCCAGAAGTTCTGTGATGGTCCTTGGGGGGTGCGGACTTCAACTCCCAGAATGCACCTGGCGCAAACTCCTTTTTGGCCACTGGGCAGTGGTCAACTGGTCTCTTTTTTAGGAGTTGGTGCAGGGGACTCTGGATAGCAATTTTTCACCTGTAGCAAACAGGGAGTCCCTCCTTGAACCAGTTGAAGCCAGGCAAAGTCCTTCTTGTGCTGAAGCCCAAGTGTGCAGCTGGTGCAGTCCTTCTGAGTGCAGGGTCCAGGTGCAGGCCAGGGGTCCAGCAGGGCAGCCCTTCTTCTCCTTAAGTTCCTTCTTCTTGAAAGTTGGCGGGGATCTGAGGTGTGGGGGCAGGTCTGCCAGTTTTATCCTTGCTCCTGGGTGAAAAGCAGGGGGGTCCTGGTCCTCCAATCAGGTACAGGGTCGTCCCCCTGTGATGACCACTTCCTGGGAAGTGTGGCAAAAACCATCCCAAAAGGCAACAGTCTCCAAAAATCCAACATGACTGAATCTGATTTTTGGAGGTTACATCTGGCTGAGCCCACCCACTGGTGTGGCTAAAAATCATAAACACACCCCTCTCCTGCCCTCTCCTAATCTAATCAAGGGGGCACCTAGTTGTCTGGGGTTGCAGGATGTGGGGGTGTTGCTGGGTGCTCCAGATGTCCTTCTCTGCCTTTGAAGACCAGTTTGGCAGCCCTCCCCCTTCCTGCCTCACCGTCTGCTGAGGGGAGACTCTCTCCCCCAAGCACATTCCTTTGTGTGAAGCCAGGCCACTTCACACCTAATCAAGGCAGCCTGGCAGAAGCTGCTGCAGGCTGGCCAATCAGAGCACAGCAGCAAAAACAATGCAGAGCTGAAATTGGCAACTTTTTAGGTAAAGTCTAAACTTTTTACCTGAACAAGTTATATTAAATCCAACAACTGGAAGTTGTGGGATTTATTACAACAATTAATTTGATACCAAATTCTTGGTATGTAACATTTAAGGAGACTTTAAAATTTAAAATAAAGTCTGCCCATTCTAGCCTATGAAGGCCATTTACTTCAATGAGGGAAAAACGAATTTGGCTGTTTTTACCTCACCAGGGCTTATAAATCTATTTTTATAAAGTCCCTGCTTATAGTTACATGGCACCCAGCCCTAGGGGCACATAGGGCACACCTTAGGGGTGACTTATATGTAAAAATAAGGTAGTTTAAGACTTTGGAAGTACCTTTAATTCCAAAGTCGAATTTGCATATATCTTTAATTTAAAAGCAGCCAGCAAGGCAGGCTTGCTTTTAAAATGACACTGGGCACCTCAGCAGTGCACCTAGGTGTGCACCACCTATGCTGTGGTCCCTAAACCTACCTGCCCTACCATATACTAGGGACTTATAGGTAGGTTAACTTAGCCAATTATAATTAGCCTAATTTGCATATCCATTTTACACAGAGCACTGGCCCTGGGACTGGTAAGCAGTACCCAGGGCACAGCCAAGAGTCAGTAACCACCAGTACCTATCCAAAAAGTGTGGGGGTGATCAGGCAAAAAAGGAGGACTTTCCTACAGTAGTCAAAAAACGCGGGGAACGGCGCTCTGAGTATCAGTAGCGCGTTCCATCTGCGAGGACGGAAAGAGACGCTCTGTCTGAGGTGGCGTTACAGTAGGTCCCCTTCTCGAGGCACCAGGTTTGTCAGGATGACTGTCAAAAAACAGGCGGACCAAACAGGGAGCATGGATGGAGGAAGCATCCTCCCAAGAACAGTCACTGAGAGGGTATCCTTTCCAATGGACCAAAAACTGTAGTTTGTGTCAAAAAATTCTGGAATCACAGATTTCCTGGACTTCATACTCAGGCTTTCCTTTAATAGAAAGAGGAGGTGGACGCTGGAACTGGCGATGGTATGGATCAGGAACATAGAGTTTTAACAGGGACACATGGAAAACAGGATGAACCCTCCAGGTATAAGGTAAGCGGAGACGCACAGCTACAGAATTCAATACTTGCAAAATCCGAAAGGGTCCATAAAAACGTGGCTTGAACCTATTGGTGAAAAACCGGGAAGGTAGAAATCTGGAAGAAAGCCATACCTTGTGGCCTACTTGATACAAAGGTGCGGATTGTCGATAACGATCCGCCTTTCGTTTCATTGCTTGTTTCGAAGCTAAGAGAGTTGTGTGAAGTAGGCCCTGGATTCGACAGATCTGTTGTGAAAAAGAAGTGACAGCAGGCACAGAAGAGGATGTTCGGGAAACAATAGTGAAAGTCCTCGGATGAAATCCATAGGTACAATAAAAGGGTGTGCTCTTGGTCGCATTATGTATTGTGTTGTTAAAGGAGAACTCGGCAAGAGCAAGATACTCCGACCAATTGCTTTGTGTGGCATTATAGTAACATCTCAGATACTGCTGAAGTTCTTGATTCACTCTTTCAGTTTGCTCATTAGTTTGTGGATGGAAACCAGAGGATAAAGAAATCTCAATGTTAAATAAGGCACAAAAGGCTCTCCAGAAATGTGATACATATTGAAGTCCTCTGTCCAAAATGACCTCTTGCGGAAAACCATGGAGGCGAAAAATATCCAGCAGAAAAATGTGACTCATTTCTGGGGCCATCAGTAGTTTCTTCAAGATTGAGAAATGGGCCATCTTGGTGACTGAATCTACGGTCACCATGATTACTTGGTTACCAGAGGAGGTAGGTAGAGAGCATATGAAATCCATGGACAGAGTACACCAAGGAGCGGACGGAACCGGTAAAGGTCTTAATAAACCTGCCACCTTAGTTTGGGGTGTCTTAGTCTGAGCACATACTGGGCATGCTGACACATAGGTTTCAGTGTCTGTCTTAAGCGAAGGCAACCAAAAAGATCTCTGAAGCAGCTCGTGGGTCTTCCTGATACCTCGATGACCGGCTATAGGAGAATCATGGCACATTTGTAGAGCTTCTGTCTGCACTTTCGTGGTAGGTAGGAAAAGAGCATGTTGATGATAGAAGTAGTTGTCCTTCTTCTGCAAAAAAGGAGTCACTCTATCCCATTCTGAAGCAGACAGAAACTGGTACTCGATTGAACGCGTTCTTACGAAGATTGAGTAGCTCCGATTATTCTGCTAGACTCAATAAGATGTGGAGCTGAGTTCTGGGCTATGTCAGGATATCTGCGGGATAAGGCATCTGCCACTGAATTCACAAAATCGTACTGGCTAAAAAAGAAAGCTCATCGAGCCTGACGACTATTGAGACACTGAAAACTCCGAAGACATTGGAGATTACGATGATCAGTCCTGGCTTCAAAAGGCTCTCTGGAACCCATCAAGAAATGCCTCCATTCTTTACAAGCTACTTTGAGAGCGAGTAGTTCTTGTTCCAGTACAGAATAATTGCATTCAGCCTCTGATAGGATATGAGACAGATAAAAGATAGGATGTTCCAATCCATCGTTGTCTTGTTTCTGCAGCAGAACTGCCCCAATATCTCTGTCTGAGGCATCAGTCACAACAATACATTTCTTGGTATTGTCAGGATGATGCAACACGGGTGCCTGGGTAAAGGCTGTCTTCAATTCTTGAAACGCGTGTTCAGCATCCTTGGTCCAAACGAAACCCTTCTTCAGGCTCTCTTTCTTAATTGTTTGTGTTATGAAACTTTGTAGGTGGACAAAGTTCTGAATAAACTGACGATAAAAGTTTGATAAACCAAGGAAACATTGCGTTTCCTTAAGGGACGTTGGAGAAGGCCAATCTAATATGGCATTGACCTTGTCAGGATCCATGGATATTCCGTGTTGATTAATACAGAACCCCAAATACTTTACTTCAGATTTATGAAACTCACACTTCTCAGGTTTACAAAACAATTAGTTTTTCTTGAGTCTTTCCAGGACTTGCAGGATATGATCTATATGTTGCTCAGGATCACAGGAATATATCAAGATATCATCCAAATAAATGACTACACATTGGTTGAGTACATTAGAGAACACCGAATCCATAAATCGTTGAAAAACAGAAGGGGCGTTGGTCAGTCCAAAAGGCATAACACGGTACTCATAGTGCCCAAAAGGGGTATGGAAAGCTGTCTTCCATTCATCTCCTTCCTTGATCCGAAGAAGGTGATAGGCACCCAGTAAGTCTAATTTGGTAAACATCTTGGCTCCTGGAATGGCATCCAGTATATCTCTGATTAAAGGCAGTGGATATCGATCCTTAATCATTATTCTGTTGAGTTCACGAAAGTCAACACAAGGACGCAGATCCTTAGTCTTCTTTGGGACGAAGAAGAGAGGAGGCCCAGCAGGAGACGTGGAAGGAACAATCAAACCGTTGTGTAAGTTATCATCTAAATATTCCTTTAGCACCTTCTTTTCTTGGTCTGTCAGAGAATACATTCAACCAAAGGGGACGACTTCATCAGGAATTAAAGGAATAGCACAGTCATAAGTGCGATGAAGCAGCAAAATAGGATTACTAGGTTTCAGAAAAATCCTGATATATTCCTGATAACAATCTGGAACTCCCTGGATCATATTGATAGAGTTAGTGTTATCCTTAGTTGACTGACAGGACCTTTTGGGAGTCTAATAAGAAGTAGTGGAATAACAATTCTGTTGACAAAATGAAGACGTTAGGGATAAAGTTATTTTTTCCCAATTGATATAGGGGTTGTGTCGGGCTAAACAGGGTATTCCCAAAATCATGATGTGATTTGGTGAGGCTATGAGATCAAAGGCAACATGTTCTTGATGCCCCCTAAATGTCAAACAAAAAGTAGGAGTTGGGGCCACCACAGGTCCTGAGGTTAACGGAGAGCCATCCACTGTGTGAACCTGCTCCGGAGTCTCTTAAGAATGCAGGGAATTCCTTTACTCATAGCCCACGTCTCATCCAGATAGAGTCCACTGGCTCCACAATTCTTCTTCATCTTGTGAACTTTGTAACTTGACCGAGAGGATAAACAGGGTGGACATGCTTTCTTTGGAGGAACATATTGATGGTACTTCAGCTCCTCCCATCTCCTTCCTCCTTGCAGGGGACGGGAGCTGGCGTTTCCCACAGGTCTTGAGGGACGTACCGGACAACCACGGATCAGGTGGCCAGCCTTACCACAGTACAGACAAAAGTGGTCATTACAACCCTGGCGGACGGTGTTAAAGCGGGGGTAAGACCGCCAACAGGCCAGCTGTAAAAATTTTGCAATTACGACCGTGGCGGAAACCGCCAACAAAGACAGCCACTTTAACACTCCGACCGCCACGGCGGTACAACCAAGCAGCGCGGCGGTCACCGCCAACAGACAGGCGGGAGACAATGTACCGCCCACACTATTATGACAGGCCAATCCGCCACCTTTTCCGGGGCGGATTCACTGCGGATAAAAACACAGCGGAAACAGGAATTCCGAAGGGAAAACGCTCACCTCTACACACCCCACGAGGAACGAGGACACCATGGACCCGGAACTCCAAATTCTACCTGCGATATTCTTCCTGCTCCTCTACCAGGAGCACGAACGCCGGTGGCGAAGACCACAGTGAGTACTGCACCTACGACACAGGGGAGGCAAAAAACAGGGACACATTCACGCAACACCCCCACCCACTACAACACACACACTAATGCATATTAATACATCAGTTACACCGCCCCAAACTCCCCGGAAAAATGCAAAGACAATATAAAATTAGTGTAACCATTGCAATATATTAAAATCAAGTAGGCAGAAATATATATATATACACCATTTACAAAAATATATACCAAGCATAGTAGTCCAGGTAGTGCTCCAATTAAGTCCGTGGAACACTGGGCCCACACGGTATGGGCGAGGCCCACACAAGATCCCCGACCATGACGGAGAGAACACTGCAGGGGCATCAGAGAGCAACTAAACAGGCACCTCAGGGGGAGGGAAAGGGGGGGCACCTCAGCCGGTTGAGTGCACGATGCCAAATCCACGAGGGGGCCACATGCCCACTGTTACATCCTGGGGAGTGCAAAGCCACAGTCTCTCAAGTCTCTACAGTGGGTGGGTTGCCCACTGCATTATCCTGGGGAATGCAAAGCCACAGTCTCTCAAGTCTCTACAGTGGGTGGGTTGCCCACTGCATTATCCTGGGCAGTGCAAAGCCACAGTCTCTCAGGTCTATACAGTGGGTGGGTTGCCCACTGTTCCATCCTGGGGAGTACAAAGCCACAGTCTCTCAAGTCTCTACAGTGGGTGGGTTGCCCACTGATTATCCTGGGGAGTGCAAAGCCACAGTCTCTCAAGTCGCTACAGTGGGTGGGTTGCTCACTGTTCCATCCTGGGTAGTGCAAAGCCACAGTCTCTCAAGTCTCTACAGTGGGTGGCTTGCCCACTGTTCCATCCTGGGGAATGCAAAGCCACAGTCTCTCAAGTCTCTACAGTGGGTGGTTTGCCCACTGTTCCATCCTGGGGAGTGCAAAGCCACAGTCTCTCAAGTCTCTACAGGGGGTGGGTTGCCCACTGTTCCATCCTGGGGAGTGCAAAGCCACAGTCTCTCAAGTGGATAACAGTCTCCACTGGTTCTGGAGGGGGCATGGTGCCCAGAGTGCTTCATCCTGCTAAGGACTGAGGTAGTGGATGCCTTTCTCCACTGGTTCTGGAGGGGGCCTTGTGCCCAGAGTGCTTCATCCTGCTAAGGACAGAGGTAGTGGATGTGATACGAAACTGGTTCTGGAGGGGGCCTTGTGCCCAGAGTGTTTCATCCTGCCAAGGACAGAGGTAGTGGATGTGATTCTACACTGGTTCTGGAGGGGGCCTTGTGCCCAGAGTGCTTCATTCTCCCCGTGACAGACTCAGTAGTGTCAGTGCCCTTGGCGCTCATGGGCCAGCGGTGCTTGAGACGGCGGTGCCCTGTTCAGCGGCGCTTGAGACGGCGGTGCCCTGTTCAGCGGTGCTTGAGACAGTGGTGCCCTGTTCAGCGGTGCTTGGGACGGCGGTGCCCTGGTCAGCGGTGCTTGAGGCGGTGGTCTCCATTGCAGGGACTCAGCTGCTGGCGGTCCTTTATGGCCCAGCAGGGCTTTTGCTGGCGGTCCTTCATGGCCCAGCGGGGCTTTTGCTGGCAGTCCTTCATGGCCCAGCGGGGCTTTTGCTGGCAGTCCTTCATGGACCAGCGGGGCTTTTGCTGGCGGTCCTTCATGGCCCAGCAGGGCTTTTTCTGGCGGTCTTTCATGGTCCAGTGGGGCTTTTGCTGGCAGTGGCCTCCTGGGCAGCTGGGCTGGTGCTGGCGGTGGTCTCCTGGGCAGCTGGGCTGCTGCTGGCGGTGGCCTCATGGGCAGCTGGGCTGGTGCTGGCGGTGGCCTCTTGGGCAGCTGGGCTGGTGCTTGCGGTGGCCTCCTGGGCAGCTGGGCTGGTGCTGGCGGTCCTGTCCTGGGCAGCTGGGCTGGTGCTGGCGGTCCTGTCCTAGGCAGCTGGGCTGGTGCTGGCAGTCCTGTCCTGGGCAGCTGGGCAGCTGGGCTGGTGCTGGCGGTTCTGTCCTGGGCAGCTGGGCTGGTGCTGGCAGTCCTGTCCTGGGCAGCTGGGCTGGTGCTGGTGGCGGCCTCCTGTGCAGCGGGGATGATGGTGGTCTTCTCCGCCGTGCTGCTCTTCCCAGACTTGCAGAGTTTCTTGTGGCCCTTCCCCACCTTGGAAGGTGTCACAGCTGACTCCACATTCCCACCGGGACCCCTGGGAGCGGCTTTAGTGGCTGGAGTCTTCCCCCTCTCCCGCCGGGCACTGGGCAACTTCTGATGCTTCACAGGTGGGGGACTGTCTGTGCTGTGGCTCTGTGCCACACTGGCTGCCCTGGTGGCCGGTGCACTCCAGATCCCGGTGACTACAGGCACCACTGGTCCCGGAGATGTTGTGGCTGAGGTGCTAGTTCAGCACCTAGGAGACGGACGGGGTGGGGGAGGTGTGGGAAAGAGGTCAAGGTTGGACAGGAAAAGTTTTTTTGACACACTGGGACGGGTAGCTGGAGGGGGTTTGGGATTGGAGGAAGAGGTTGTGGTTGTAGGAGGTGTTCGTTTGCTGACTTTGGGTGAAGGTGCATGCGCTGGAGGCTGTCGTGAGGTGGATGGCTGTTGGGTGGGTGTGTGCCTGTGTTTTTGTATCTTGGGAGGGGACGTCACAGACACACTGGGAGAGGACACAGGGGACGTGTGCATGGATGTTGGGGTGGTGACTGCCAGTGAGGGGTGAGTAGTGATGGGCGTGATAGTGATGGAGGTAGTGGATGAGGATGTAGTGCATGCAGGTGTGAGTGGAGATGATACTGGGAGGGAGGTTGACGAGGAAGAGGAGGGGGACACAGTGGAGGCAGTGGATGTTGGTGTGTCTGCATGTGTGTGATGCTTGTGTGAGTGCCTGTGGGATGTGTGGTGCTTATGTTTGCCTGAGCTTCCCTTGGGTGTTGACGTTTGTGCATGCTGGTCTGTAGGTGTGCTTGGGATAGGCTGGGGTACAGGGGATTGGGTCTGGGTGGAGGAAGGTGGAGGGGGGAGGCTAGACACAGGGACAATGGCTGCCATCAGTGCTGAGGCCAGAGTCTGAAAAGCTCACTGAAAGGCCACCTGACCAGAATGAATGCCCTCCAGGAATGCATTGGTTTGTTGCAACTGCCTTTCTACACCCTGGATGGCATTCAAAATGGTAGACTTCCCAACAGTGAGGGACCTGAGGAGGTCAATGGCCTCCTCACTGAGGGCAGCAGGGGTGACTGGGGCAGGGCCTGAGGTGCCTGGGGCGAAGGTGATGCCCACCCTCCCGGGTGAGCGGAAACGGGGCGAAGGCTGAGGGGCTGCTGGGAGGGCGGTGCTGGAAGGGGGGGTGGCAGCTGTTCCTGTAGATGGGGGTGGGACAGATGTTGCCACCACCACAAGGGAGCTCCCATCAGAGGATGAGTCTGTGTCACTGGTCTCAGCTCCTGTCCCCGCCGTGTAGCTCCCCTCGCCCTCCATCCCACTGGTGAAGTCCGATTCCGTAGTGTGGCCCTCCATGACCATGTGGGATGCAGCCCCCTGGTGCTCCGGTGGCACTGCTCCTCCGCCTGATGATGCAAATGCACACAAGAACAGGGAGACCACAAAAAGGGGGGGGAATGACAGAAGAAAGACATGTTGTGTGCATGCATTACCGCTACCGTTGGCGGACACGACAGACACAGAAGCCCCCTGCACTACGCCGCGCTCTTGGGCTCCACTGTTCAATTCCTGGGAAATGGCCTACAAGGCTATGGATGACATCTGCACACATAGATGACACAGGGGCATGACTAGGTGTAGTTGTCACTCTACAAAGGTGGGGTGGGGTGCCACATGGCCTGCCTTACGGAGGGACCTTGCCTACGGAACTCACCCTGGCCTAGGGAAACCCACAGCCCACCTCCCTCACCCAGACCCCTCCACTGCATGCAAAGACAGCAGAATGCGAGTGTACTCACCCCCTTGTTGCTGCTGTGATGCCCTCAAGCGCCCATCCAACTCCGGGTACCCCACCGCCAGGATCCTGAACATCAGGAGTGTCATGTTGCGACGGGCACCACTCCCACATTGGGAGGCCATCCCCAGCTGAGCCTCCGCCGTCTTCTTGCTCCAGCGGCAAATGTCCTCCCAACTTTTCCGGCAGTGGGTGCTCCGTCTGTGGTAGACCCCCAGGGTCCGGACGTCCTTGGCGATGGCACGCCAAATATGTTTTTTCTGGTGGGTGCTGACCTACATGATTTGTACAGGGGAAAGAGAAAGTTATTACCAACTGCACCGTCAAAGTGTTTGGCCCCCATCCCTACCCTTGCCATGTGGCACATGCACTCACCGTCGTTTCAAGCATGCCGCACTCTCCCCCCTTCCTTCTTACATCCACCCCTCTCCACACAGGCATAGCCCATACATCATGCTCCCAGTGTACTTACCTGTTTGTCTGGAGGATCGTAGAGTAGCGTGTACTGGGGAGGACCCCGTCCACGAGTTTCTCCAACTCCTCCCATGTGACGGCAGGGGCCCTTTCCCTAGACACTCAAGCCATTGTCTCTTCCAGACCGAGGTCACAGCAGCACTTGTAGTGTAGGTCCTCTCCTGTCGAAAATCAGGTATTGAGTGATTGAACAGATAGAAAATGGTGGTCATGTCCACGGCGGTGCGTAGCATCACCGCCGGCGTACATCGTCATTGGCTCCTGGGACCCATAGGGTCCAATGTTAACCAATGCAGCATTGCGCTGCGGTCTTCGACCGCCTACCGTGACGGTGTACAACGCCAGCGCAGTTACCTCACATCCCATTGTCCCAATTTAGAGGTCAGGCAGCCTCCATTTCAGGGGCCCACATGGCTTTTTTTTTCAACTGCGTCACACGTACCTAGGCCTAGACTCAACACACATACAGGCCACTTTTTGAGTATTAATGGTGTTCTGTGTAAGCTGTGGGTATGTACCTCTGAGTTGTTTGACTCTGTGCTCGCTGTTGTCCTTCATAGGCACCGTCCGCTGGGACATGTGAGGAGATGGCGGCATCCTCCGGTGTACCGACCGTTGGTGGACCTGTTGACAATGGAGGAAAGACATGTTATACTCAAATACAGGCTTGACCATGCATCAATCCAGGAACTGTGTACCCAGTTGGAGCCAGACTTGATGTCAGCTATCCACCATCCCACAGGAATCCCCCCTCAAGTGCAGGTGCTGTCAGTGCTCCATTTCCTTGCAAGTGGTTCCTTTGAAATAACAGTGGCCATAGCATCAGGGATGTCCCAGCCTATGTTTTCCAATGTGTTGTCCAGAGTGTTGTCTGCCCTGCTGAAACACATGTGGAGCTACATCGTTTTCCCTAAGGTGGAGGATTTGCCTACAGTGAAAGGTGATTTCTATGCCCTGGGACATATCCCCAACATCATAGGTGCCATTGATGGGACCCATGTGCCTTTGGTCCCCCCCACAGGAGTGAACAGGTGTACAGAAACCCGAAGAGTTATCATTCGATGAATGTACAGATGGTATGTTTGGCAGACCAGTACATCTCCCATGTGAAGGCCATGTTCCCTGGCTCAGTGCATGATGCTTACATCCTGCGGAATAGCAGCATCCCTTATGTGATGGGTCAACTCCAGAGGCACTATGTGTGGCTATTAGGTGAGCCCTTGGAAGCAAGTCAGTGGGAATGGTTGTCTGGGTCTGGCGATATCCCTCCAGGTTAGTGTGTCTAACAGTTGTCCCTCACCATTTGCAGGTGACTCTGGTTACCGCAACCTGTCATGGCTACTGACCCCAGTGAGGAATCACTGGACAAGGGCAGAGGAACGCTACAATGAGGCCCATGGGCGAACTAGGAGGGTCATTGAGCGGACCTTCGGCCTCCTGAAGGCGAGGTTCAGGTGCCTCCATATGACAGGTGGATCCCTATTCTACTCACCAAAGAAGGTGTGCCAGATCATCGTGGCCTGCTGTATGCTTCACAACTTGGCTTTGCAACGACAGGTGCCCTTTCTGCAGGAGGATGGTCCATATGGCGGTGTTGTTGCAGCTGTGGAGCCTGTGGACAGTGAAGACGAGGAAGCAGAGGAAGAAGACATGGACAACAGGGAACAAGTGATCCAGCAATATTTCCAGTGAAGCACAGGTAAGGATACAAACCTGCCTACTACATGTACTTAAACACTACTGCCTCTCTACTGTCTGTCTTTTTCACCCAGTGTATGGTCACTGAGTTGTCACTTTCCCTTACGATTTCACAGATGTGGGTCCCACAGTGTGACATCTGCTTTGATTCCTCATGGACTAGACCTGTGTGACATAGGTATGTTGACATTACAAATGAAAGAGCTTTTTGCCACAGTTATTACTAATACAGTATTTCGAAATTCCAGACTGACTCCAGATTGTTTTGTGCTTTAAGGGTTTTATTTTAGTGCTCAAAATTGGAGGGGATAGCAAAATGGTGAGGGGTGATGGCGGAGGAATGTCCATGGCAGAGTCCATTCTATTAGTCTCACAGGTGTATTGCCCAAATGGGCATAGGAAGTGGAGCTGGGGCAGTTTAAGGATGAACAGGGTGACAAAGTGGGACAGTAGGATGACAATCAGGGTGGTCTCATTTCTTGGCGGGGGTCTTGGCATCGTTCTCTGTCTTGTTCCTGGATCTCAGGGACCGTTTGCGAGGTGGTTCTCCCTCTGCAGGGGGTGGGGTGCTGGTGTGGTGGTCCTGTGGCGGTGCCTCCTGTCCACTAGCACCGGCGGAGGTGGTGGGCAGTTCATCGTCCAGGCTAGTGTCAGGGGCCCTTGGAGTGCCACAGTGTCCCTCCTGGTGTTGAGTACTTCCTTAAGCACCCCTACGATGGTGCCCAGGTTGGAATTGATGCTTCTGAGTTCCTCCCTGAAGCCCATATACTGTTCCTCCTGCAGGCGCTGGGTCTCCTAAAACTTGGCCAGTACTGTTGCCATCGTCTCCTGGGAGTGGTGGTAGGCTCCCATGATGGAGGAGAGGGCCTCATGGAGAGTGGGTTCCCTGGGCCTGTCCGCCCCCTGTCGCACAGCAGCCCTCCCAGTTCCCCTGTGTTCCTGGGCCTCCGTCCTCTGGACTGTTTGCCCACTACCACTTCCCTCAGGTCCCTGTTGTTGTTGGGGTGGTGGGTTAGCCTGGGTTCCCTGTAGTGGTGGACACACTGCTGATTGACGTGTCCTGGGGACGGAGGTATGGGCCCGCTGGGTGGGTGCTGTGCTGGTGTTTCCAGAGGGGGGAAGCTCTGTAGTGGCCTGTGACTGGGTGTGGGGAACCGACTGTCCCGAGGTCCCCAATGGGCCGGGCTGGTCATCTAGATCCAGTTGGACAGAGGTGCTGTCATCACTGTGGGCCTCTTCTGTTGGTGGTGTGGACATGTGTGGACCCTCCTGTCCGGTGACGTTGGGTAGGGGTCCTGCAGGGGTATAAAGGCATGATTATTGCATCTGTGTGTGTCAAGGTGTGCAATGGGTGGGTGACCGTGTAACCAGTGCTAGCATTCCTGTGTGGGACCTTGTGTGATGATGGTTTAGTGGGGTGTATGGGTATGTGCAGTGGGCATACTTTAGTGATGTGTGTCCATGCTTTGGTGTTGCATGCAGGGCTTGGTGTTGGGATGTGTGGTTTGTGATGTTGGGACATTTGTGAGGAGTAGGAGTGATGGGGGTGAGGGCGAGGGTGGGGGTATGTGATAGCATGCAAGTAGGGTGGGGATGTAATAGTAAAGCTTTGACTTACCAGAGTCCATTCCTCCACCTACTCCTGCGAAGCCCTCAGGATGCAGAATGGCCAAGACCTGCTCCTCCCATGTTGTTAGTTGTGGGGATGGAAGTGGGGGTCCGCCACCAGTCCGCTGAACTGCCAAGTGGTGTCTGGAGACCACAGAACGCACCTTCCCCCGTAGGTCGTTCCACCTCTTCCTGATGTCATCCTGATTTCTTGGGTGCTGTCCCACTGCGTTGACCCTGTCCACTATTCTTCGCCATAGCTCCATTTTCCTTGCAATGGAGGTTTGCTGCACCTGTGATCCGAATAGCTGTGGCTCTACCCGGACGATTTCTTCCACCATGACCCTGAGCTCCTCCTCCCAGAACCTGGGGTGTCTTTGCCGTGCCATGGGGTGGTGTGGGTGATGTGTGGGGTGGTGTGTGGGGTGATAAGTGTGCTGATATGTAGTGGGGTGTTGTGTGAGGTGCGTGGAAGTTATGTGGGTGATGGTGTTGTGTACCTGTGGATGCTAGTGTTGTTGCTGGTGGTGTCTCTCTCTGGCTTTCATTCATGATTTGTTGTCGTAAGGGTTTGTGGTTGATATGGTTGGGGTTTTTATATTGTATTGAGTGTGTGGGAGTGGTGTGTGTATATGTATCAGGTGTGTGTATTTGGAATTGTCCAATGTGGCTGTGTTTTGCATATGTGTGTGTATTTTGAGAGTGGCGGTGTGTACTGCCAATGGAATATGGCAGTTGAAAGACCACCGCGTGGATTCGTGGGTCGTGATAGTGTGGGCGTATTTCTGTTGGCGTGACGGTGGAGGTTTTGTTATCGCCAGATTATCACTGACCTTTGGTGTGGCGGACTTGTGTGGGTGCCTGAATTTTGGCGGATTCTGAGCTGTGGGTCATCATAGCTGTGGCGGAATTCCGCGGCCGCGGCGGTGTGGTGGTGGTCTTCTGCACGGCGGTAAGCAGCTTTTACCGCCAAGGTCATAATGAGCACCAAAGTCCCTTTCGTTGTCGTTCCTCCCTTTCTGACTCCGTCAATGGTCCACGAACCAGATCTATCTGCAGGGGTTCTTCAGGGGGAGGTGGAGAGGCTTTGGATTGAATTTCTTCCGTTCGCCGACTGCTAGCACGAAAGGTACCAGACTGGTATGAAGCTTGCGTTCTACATCTCTCCATCTTGCGCTCTCGAAGCCTATATTCTATGTTCATAGATTGATCCATTAATTCCTTCAAAGAACAAGCTGGAGAAGAATGTACAAGCTCATCTTTAATTTCTTCAATTAGGCCTCGGCGGAAAAGGGTTATGAAGGTCCGTTCCACCCAGGAGCTTTCAGCTGCCAGCTGTTTGAAGCGGGGTATATACTGCAGAACATCCTGATTACCCTGCTGAATGTCTCATAAGGCTTCTTCAGCTGCTGCTTCTACCCCAGGTCTCTCAAACATTTGTTTGAAAAGAGTCAGGAAAGTGGAATAGTTAGCCAGGACTGGGTCTTCTGCAGAAACCAGAGGAGTCGCCCAAGCAAGCGCCGGACCAGACAAGGCGCTGATCAGATAGCCCACCTTAGTCTTATCCGAAGAAAACTGGAGTGGACGAAAGGCAAAGAAAACCATCAGGGCATCCAAAAATTCCTTCATCTTTAGAGGATCTCCAGAATATCGAGGAGTAGTGGCAGATACGGGTGGTATGTCCATTGATTGGGAAGACAAGACCTGTCGTAGCGCAGTGTTCTCTGCCCATAGCTGTTGTAACTCTTGGGCTTGTTGCTGGACAGTCTGCAACATGGCTTGAGCATTTTCGGACCCCTCTCCCTGTGGATCTTCCATGGCGATCTTGCAACGAGGAATCTTTTGGCATGGCAATCTGTTATGTACTGTGCTGGACGTCTCACCTCTGGATACTGGGTTGGCGAATACACCAAGGGGGTCATTCTGACCCTGGCGGCCGGTGACCGCCAGGGTCACCGACCACGGGAGCACCGCCAACAGGCTGGCGGTGCTCCCGAGGGCATTCTGACCGCGGCGGTTCAGCCGCGGCCAGAAAGGGTAAACCGGCGGTCTCCCGCCGGTTTACCACTGCCCTTGTGAATCCTCCATGGCTGCGGAGCGCACTCCGCAGCCATGGGGATTCTGACACCCCCTACCGCCATCCTGTTCCTGGCGGGTCTCCCGCCAGGAACAGGATGGCGGTAGGGGGTGCCGCAGGGCCCCTGGGGGCCCCTGCAGTGCCCATGCCCATGGCATGGGCACTGCAGGGGCCCCCGTAAGAGGGCCCCGCAAAGTATTTCAGTGTCTGCTTTGCAGACACTGAAATACGCGACGGGTGCAACTGCACCCGTCGCACCCCTGCAACTACGCCGGCTCAATTCTGAGCCGGCGTCCTCGTTGCAGGGGCATTTCCTCTGGGCCGGCGGGCGCTCCTTTGGAGAGCGCCCGCCGGCCCAGAGGAAATGTCTGAATGGCCGCCGCGGTCTTTTGACCGCGGTGCGGTCATTCAGCGGCGGTACCTTGGCGGACGGCCTCTGCCGTCCGCCAAGGTCAAAATGACCCCCCAAGTCTTCTACAGGTTCTGGATACTCCCAGATAAGGGCGACCCCTTCTAGTAGCCACAGTGCCGCTTAACAGGCTACGCCAAAGCAGACCGTACCTTCCAGAAGGAGTCCCAGAGGGAAAAAGCCCCAACACTGGAGAAAATACCTCAAACAGGAACTCCTGAAGAAAAACAAGAAAAAACAGGACTTGACAACAGGAAACAAAAATTTGCAAATCTCCCAAGGCAAAAAGCAGGAACAAAGAACAGGCAAAAATCTCCCATGGCAAAAAACAGGAACAAAGAACAGGAGCGAACAGCACAACCAGAAGGAAGTGTTTTCAACGCAAGGTGGAACAAGACTGACTGACTTATATACTGAGAAAAGGGAAGTGACATTACAGGAAAAGGAAAGAACACCATCTTGAATTGGGAAGAGCCCATAGACCAGTATAGGGAAAAGAAAGTAGTATAAAAGAAAAACAGAGCATGCTGGGACACAAACACGAAGAAGACAAGATGGACACCACATGGACAGAGACAGGCAAAACGACCAGACAAACCCACCACCAACAACAAAAAGAAGAAAAATGGGCTACAGGCAAGTGTAGCGTGACCGAGAGCTAAATAGATGCTTCCCAGACTGTGTAGTCGAAAAACGCGGGGAACGGCGCTCTGAGTATCAGTAGCGCATTCCATCCACGAGGACAGAAAGAGATGCCGCATCTGAGCACGGCGTTACATATTGTTTTTGTGGAATAGTGAGAGGGGATATTGATGTAGATATTTTCGTTGAGAGACTATGGGCCAGATGTAGCAAAAAAAAAAAATTTGCAACTTGCAAATTGCGAGTCATACCGACTCGCAAATTGCAACTCGCAAACCTGTATGCAGAAAGGTGTCTCAGACACCTTCTGCGACTAGCTATGGGGTCGCAAAGACCCACCTCATGAATATTAATGAGGTGGGTCGCAAATTGCGACCCCATAGCGAGTCCCTGCACTCACAGGGATGGTGGCCTGCTGGAGACAGCAGACCTCCATGTCTGTGACTGCTTTTTTTAATAAAGCAGTTTTTTTTTTAATTGCAGCCCGTTTTCCTTAAAGGAAAACGAGTTGCAATTTAAAAAAAAAATGAAACCATTTAGTTTCATTTTTTCAGAGCAGGCAGTGGTCCATTGGACCACTGCCTGCTCTGAAAAAATATTTTCAGCGACATTCACAAAGGGGAAGGGGTCCCATGGCGTTTGTGAATGCGTTACTACCCGCTTCAAGTGGATGGTAACTGCGAGTTGGTTCGCGACCGCATTCGCGGTCACAAAGCAACTCAGCATGGCGATGGGGTCGCAAATAGGAAGGGAACACCCCTTCCTATTTGCGAGTCGCATCCTCAAATTGCGAGTCGGTACCGACTCGCAATTTGGGGATGTGCATCGCGTTAGGCCTTTTGCATGTCGCAAACTGTGTTTCTCGCAGTTTGCGACATGCAAAAGGCTTCCCACATCTGGCCCTATGTGAGTTAGTGCTGGTGAGTAGAATAAGGGTATTACGGGGATGTTGATGTGTTTTGGAGATTAATGTATAAGGTGTATAAGGTGTGTAAGAGGGGATGGATGGATGTCAGGGGAGTTTGCGTTAGTTGTGATGACTGGAAGAGGTAATATGTGTGGTGGAGTGGAGTGTGAGAATAGTATAGTTGAGCGTAATTGGTGAAGAGAGGGGAAGGGCGTTTGTAGATGGTGTGCTGGAAGGCTGGGTTTAGGAATTGTCATGATGAAAGGTGGTCTGTGTGGAGCAAATAGAGGATAGTGTTGTTGATTTGTATGAGCAGGGAGTGTGTATCTGGAAGGCTGAAAGTAATGTGTAGTGTGGTTTTGTGTTGTGTGGGTGATGGCAGGTTGTGTTAGTAGGAGTGGACAGAGTAGTGTTTGCTGTGAGAATGAAGGTGTTTTACTGTTGTAGTTGTGGTGGATATGTGTATAGGTGTTGTAAATGGGGTATCGTGTTGGATGAAAGGACATTGCAATATGTCTGCAGTCTGTTTGTGATGCAGGTGTTGGATGTCCTTTCAGATAGTGTGTTTGCATGTTGATGGATGTGTCAGGTGCAAAGTCCTTTTTGGTATATGGTAAATTGGGCAGCATTTCTGGCCCTAGGCCCTACCTGTCTCGAACAGGCCCAAACAGGCAACTGCCCTTGTCCTCTCCACCCTTAGTCTTGACGCCCAGGCTGAAGACGCCCTGAGCCCTAGACTTAAATAGTCCCATTGGCCAATTGAAAACTAGTCCTAAACCTAACCAATCAGATTTGTAACCCTATTTCAAACAACCAATTGGAGACCCAGCCCTAATCACCAATCATACCGCTAATCATGACAACCAATCACAACCCCCAACCCAAGAACCAGGAACTAATCAGAATCTCAGCCCTACTATCAATCACAAGCCCCACTCTAATCCCTAAGGCAATAGAAAGATCAGCCCCCAACAACCTATCACAACACCATATGTAACAACCAAAAGAAAGTTATATGAGGTCCAAGTTAACTGAAGCCCAGTCCCTGTTGGAAGGGAGGAGGCAGCTGCATCTCTATTCAGAATCTCCTTGGATACAAACAGGCTGAATCCACACTTCCAGGCTAAAAAAACCCTCTTTAAAAGGCCAAGCGGCCTGAAACACAGGGACTCTACAGTAAACAGGCATGGGTAGTAGTAAAAAATCCTTTTAAACAAATAATACGATTTCCCATTAAAGTCTGGGGCTCCTTACCTAGGTCTTTTAGGAATCCTTGATCACTGGGCTGTATTAGGGCGCATGGAAAATGCTGGGCTCAGAAAATGGAGGTGGCTGTCTTGGGCTTCCCTCTATAAACTTAAGGGGCCAGAGCAGGTATGGGAAGAGGCCTTAGGTTGCCAGGGACTCAGAGAGCCAGTCAGCTAGGCCCAGACCCTGTGGGAAGGGAGGAGGAAGCTGCTGCTCTATTCAGAATCTCCTTGGATACAGAAAAGCTAAATCCACATTTCCAAGCTAGCAGAGTCTACTTTCCAGGTCAGGCAGTGATTGTAAAACAACACTGAAATACTGCTTGTCGTGCAACTCTGAAATGTGGCTTTTTTAATGCCAAAAACAGGGGATACAGACAGTTTCTAAACACAACTTAAATCACAGAAACAGATTAAGCAGTCTACTAAGCACACTCTGCAAGATGTATGTAGCCTTTTTACTTAGAAAAGAGTGGGGTGGGCTTTTATGCAGTCTTGTGTAACAAACTAGATGGGAAATGTCACACAGTCACGGCTAAACAAACACCTCTTTAAAAGGCCAAGCTGCCTGAAACACAGAGAGTCTACAGCAAACAGGCACAGGTAGCAGTAAACAATACTTTTAAACGAATAATCCGATTTCCCAGAAAGGTCTGGGGCACCTTACATAGGTCTTTTAGGAATCCTTGATCACTGGGCTGTATTAGGGCACAGAGAAAATGCTGGGCTCACAAAATGGAGTTTGCTTTCTTGGGATTTATCCACAAACTTAAGGGGCCAGAGCAGGTGTGGGAGGAAGGCTCAGGTTGCCAGGGAGTCAGATATCCAATCAGCTAGGCCCAGCCCCTGTAAGAGGGAAGGAGGAAGCTGCTGCTCTATTCAGAATCTCCTTGGATACAGACAGGCTGAATCCACACTTCCAAGCTTGTAGAGTCTATTTTCCAGGTAAGGGAGAGATTATAAAGAAACACCGAAATACAGCTTGTCGCGCACTCTGAAATGTGGCTTTTTTAAGGCAAAGAATAGGGGACACAGAGAGTTATTAAACACAATTTAAATCACAGAAACAGATCAAGCAGTCTCCTAAACACACTCTGCAAGATGTATGTAGCCCTTTTACTTAGAAAAGGGGGGGAGCTTTTGTGCAGTTTTGTGCCACAAATTAGCTGGGCAATGTCACACAGTCATGGCTAAAAAAACACCTTTTTAAAAAGCCAAGCTGCCTGAAGCACAGAGTCTACAGTAAACAGGCACGGGCAGCGGTAAAAAAACATTTAAAAAAAGATTTCCCTGAAACGTCTGGGGCTCCTTATCTAGGTCTTTTAGGAATCCATGATCACTGGCCTGTATTAGGGCACAGGGAAAATGCTGGGCTCACAAAATGGAGGTGGCTGTCTTGGGCTTCCCTCCACAAACTTAAGTAGCCAGAGCTGGTGTGGGAGGAGGGATCAGAATGCCAGGGACTCAGAGAGCCAATCAACTAGGCCCAGCCCCTGTGGGAAGGGAGGAGGCAGTTGCTGCTCTGTTCAAAATCTCTTTGGATACAGACAGGCTGAATCCACACTTCCATGCTAGCAGAGTCTACTTTCCAGGCAAGGGAGAGATTATAAAAAACCACTGAAATACTGCTTGTGGCGCACTCTGAAATGTGTCTTTTTTAAGGCAAAAAAGAAGCGATGCAGACAGTTTCTAAAAACAATTAAAATCACAGAACCAGATCAAGCAGTCTCCTAAACACACTCTGCAAGATGTATATAGATGTTTTACTTAGAAAAGAAAGGGGGGTGCTTTTATGCAGACTTGTGCCACAAACTAGATGGGAAATGTCACACAGTCACGGCTAAACAAACACCTTTTTAAAAGGCCAAGCTGCCTGAAACACAGAGAGTCTACAGAAAACAGGCACGGGTAGCAGTAAAAAATACTTTAAAACAAATAATAAGATTTCCCAGAAAGGTCTGGGGCTCCATACCTAGGTCTTTTAGTAATCCTTGAACACTGGGCTGTATTAGGGCACAGGGGAAATGCTGGGCTCACAAAATGGAGTTGGCTGTCTTGGGCTTCCCTCCACAAACTTAAGGGGCCTGAGCAGGTGTGGGAGGAGGGATCAGATTGCCAGGGACTCAGAGAGGCAATCAGCTAGGCCCAGCCCCTGTGGGAAGGGAGGAGGCAGCTGCTGCTCTATTCAGAATCTCTTTGGATACAGACAGGCTGAATCCACACTTACAACCATTCAGAGTCTACTTTCCAGGCAAGGGATAGATTATAAAAACACACTGAAATACTGCTTGTAGTGTACTCTGAAATGTGTCTTTTTTAAGACAAAAAATAAGTGATGCAGACAATTTCTAAAAACAATTAAAATTACAGAAACAGATCAAGCAGTCTCCTAAAAACACTCTGCAAGATGTATGTAGCTCTTTCACTTAGAAAATAGGGGGTGGGCTTTTATGCATTTTTCTGCCACAAACTAGATGGGAAATGTCACACAGTCACGGCTAAACGAACACCTTTTTAATAAGCCAAACTGCCTGAAACGCAGAGTCTACACTAAACAGGCACGGGTAGCAGTAAAAAACACTTAAAAAAAATAATACGATTTCCCAGAAATTTCTGTTGCTCCTTACCTAGGTCTTTTAGGAATCCTTGATCACTGGGCTGTATTAGGGCACAGGGAAAATGCTGGGCTCACAAAATGGAGTTGGCTGTCTTGGGCTTCATCCACAAACTTAAGGGGCCAGAGCAGGTGTGGGACGAAGGCTCAGGTTGACAGGGACTCAGAGAGGCAATCAGCTAGGCCCAGCCCCTCTGGGAGGGTAGGAGGCAGCTGCTGCTCTATTCAGAATCTCCTTGGATACAGACAGGCTGAATCCACATTTCCAAGCTTGCGGAGTCTACTTTCCAGGTAAGGAAGAGATTATAAAACAACACTATAACTGTAGCTCTACCCAGATGATTTCCTCCACCATGACGCTTAGCTCCTCCTCAGAGAATCTGGGGTGTCGTTGTGGTTCCATAGGTGCAGTGTGAGTGGTGTGGATGAGGGTGTGTAGGGTGATGTGTGGGGGTGTGTGATGTAAGGTGCGTGGGTGGTATATAGGTGATGGTGGTAAGTGTCTCTGGTCGTGTCTGTGTAGTGGTGGTGTCTATCTCGTGGTAATGGTTGTAGTCCTAAAGGGTTGTGGGTAATGTGGGTGTGTGTTTTATAGTGGTGTGGGTGTGTGGGTGTGGTGGATGTATGGGTGTCAGGTGTGTGTAGTTTGAATTGTCCACTGTGGTGGTGTTTTTTATGTGTGTGTATATTTTGAGCGCGGCGGTATGTACCTCCAATGGTTTACTGCCATTGAATGTCCGCCGTGGTGATTCGTGGGTCATAATGTTGTGGGTGTTGTTCTGTTGGCATAACGGTGTGGGTTTTGATGCCGCCAGTTTATCACTGACCTATGGTGTGGCAGACTAGTTAGTGTGGCTAAATAGTGACAGATTGCTGTGTGTGTGTCATAATATGGTGAGAGGATATCCGCTGCAGCGGCAGTACGTTGGCAGCAGTCATCATGGCTGTAAGTGGGATTTACCACCAATGTCATAATGAGGGCCTATGTTTCTACCTGCTCTCAATTACAGTAGTGAAAAACGAAATTAAGAGACTTAGGGGTGACCTATATGTATTAAAAAGAAAGGTTTCGGTCTGGGAAAAGGTTTATTTTGCCAGGTTTAATTGTAAATTTTAAACTGCAATACAGGTTTCAGTGGCAGGCCTGAGACATGTTTTAAAGTGCTATTGGAGTCCGTGCACAGTTACCGCTGCAAGCTCACTTGTATCATTTAATTTGCATGCCTTCGTTACATGTAGTATCATATGCTAAGGATATACAAATAAATTAAATGCGCCAATCAGGTAGGCGAATCTGACCATATTTTAGGGAGTTAGCACTTTAGAACTGGCTAGAAGTGTTAAAGTTCACAGAGTCCTAATGTAAATAAAATCAAAATTAAGAAAACAGGAGCGGTGAAGGCAAAATGATTTGGGGAAGACCACACAATGAATCTCAGGTCTAAAATTGGATCATAACCTTTGACCCTGCTAATGCTCTAGCAGTTTTTCAGAGCTTTATTCATAACATATTCTATGATGTCCTAAACCAAGTTCTTGTGCTGTACCTAGATGATATTCTGATCTTCTATGCTTCCCTTCTGGAGCTCTGAATTCATGTTCATTCCGTCCTTCTAAACCTAAGGTAAAACCATCTATCCTGTAAAGTGGAGAAATGTGAATTTGCAAGAACAGATTTGGAGTATCTGGTTATCACTTCTCAGTTAGTGGTTTATCTTTGGACCTTCATAAAACCTCTGCCATCTTGGAATGGCTGGCTCCATTTTTCATCAAAGAGACCTAGAGTTTCTTGGGACTGGCTAGCTTTTCTATGAAGGTTATCAGAAATTGTTATGATATGTGTAGCCATATATCTACCACTTTGAAGAAGGAGAACCTATCTAAAGGTTTTTCATAGACCAATAAAGCACAGGAGGCCTTTATTAATCTAAAGAAGTGTGAACAATGGTGTTGTTGGTTGAACCCCTATTCAAGCAACAGCCACAACCCTGTCAGGCTGAACCACAAAAAACACTAAATTAACCTGTGCTTGACCCTGTAGCGTCGAGAATGGCATAACCCCTCTCTGCGTTCCAACTGTAGTTTTGCCTGATTAATTCGACCTTTCCTAATTGGATTCATGTTTTTTATTTATTTGAGCCGTCCCTTTTGATATGAGATGCGTTGATGTATATGGAACAGTAATTCATCAAACTGGAACCCATTGCGGGATTGTGGTTTTTTTTCTACCAAGGAAGAAATAACAAGTTTAAGCAGTTGACTTTTTTTCAGATCCATAATTCCCATTACCGTGACACATTTTCTTTGTTTTCCGTCCTGATGATGACCCCTCATTAGATAGGGGTCAAAAGGTTGACTATTTTATAGCTATACATGGCTATCTCTGTCAGACTATTGGTTGTAGTAATTTATCAAGGATATTAATTTTACCTTGGACAAGAATTATCGGTCATCACGATAGCCTACTTGCTGTGGTTATTATAATCTTTGTATATATTGTATATATATTTACACTGTGCTGTTCACAAGCACTTAATTCACTATATTCACCATCACCATTGTGATTTTAGGAAATGTGGATACTGTTATTTGATGTGTTTTTCTAAATACAGTTAGGCATTTGGGTACTCCATTACAGAATAAGTCATTCATTATATGTTTAATTTTTAATTATATTGTTGAATGGCTCCTTGTTGAGACATTGTTGCAGGTGCATGACCCTGTAGCTGGGAACAAAAGCAGTAAGACTTAACTTAGAGGCAATGTGCAAAGTATTTATCCAGCACACAATGAGTTATAAAGTAAAAACAGAAAACAAGAGCTATCCGATTCCAACTTAGAAAACAAGTATATTTTAAAAAATTGCTTTATACAAAAATCCAATCCGTAGAACTAAAGTTATGTTTTTTTTACGTTAAAGTAGAAACTAGCACACTAAACATCAAAGCACCAGCCACAGACATCTAGTTGTGTGAGAAGTGGGTGAAAGTAAAAAAATATGATGTACAAGTGATAAAATAGAAGTGAATTGGGCCCGGTTGTAGCTTACCCTTGGACTGAGGAGGAATTGTGAGAAAATATTAAAAAGGTAAAGTCCAGCATTGCAAGGCTGCAGGTGGTGTCTGAGAAGGAAGCTTTGTTGTTGGGGAGCCGCTGTTTGAATTCACAGTGAAGATTTCTACTTTCATTCTTGTTCTTTTTTTTGGAAGTCAAAACATTCCAGAGGGTCGAAACTGTAGTCGACAACAGGCCCACAGCTCCGCCCTCATGCTGCCAGTAAAAGCCCGTCTCGGAACATCTAATTCCGCTATTGCATGGCTGTCTGTGAAGAAGAATCAAGGTCCAACTGCCAGCTACACCCTGTCATGTGACTTGGGATAGGCTGCAGACACAAAATAGTTAGGACAGGAAATTGCCAACTTTGTAAAAGTGGCATTTTCAAAATTGTAACTTAAAATCCTACTTTACAATTAAAGAGGATTTCAAATAATAATTTCCGAAACACCAAACAAGAATTTCCTTATATATATAAAATGTAATAAGGCAACACAATGTTATCCTCTGGGGGAGGTAGAACTCATATTAGTGGAAAACAAATTTAGGAGTACATAAAAGTACATGTCTGACCTTTGGATATCAATGTGCCCTGCCCTGTGGGGTGCCTACCTAGGGACTGCCTTTGTGTGACGTCTATGTACTTAAAGGGGAGTTTAAGGTTTGGCAAGGGTGCTATTTTACCAAGTCCAATTGGCAGTTTAAAATGGCACACAGGCTGCAGTGACTACTCAAGTAGATGTCACAATAAGTGCTTCAGGCCCACTAGTAGCATGTAATTTGAAGGCCCTGGTATATGGTATACCATTTTACTAGGGACTAATAAGTAAATTAAATATGATAATTGGTTGTAGTCCAATTTGACCATGTTTTAGGGAGCAAACTCAAGCACTTTAGCACTGGTTAGCAGTGATAAACTGTATTGAGTCCCAAGCCAGCTAACACCAGCTAACACCAGTTCAGAAACATAAGAGGGTGAAGGCAAAAAGTTTGGGGGTGACTACTGTAAGGCTAACAGGTCTATTTTTGACTTTTTAACCTTTTTGGTACAGCTAAACTCTCTACACATTATCTTTAAGTTAAACATGTGTTCTGTACTATAGCTACCATGGGTTGAGCTCATGTTTCAATGACTGAAAATCTTGACTGGTTCCAACAGGTTTTTGACCTTGTTACTTGTAGTGGACTCTTATCCACTCAAAATAATAAATCATCTTCATACAAATATACTTTGCTGTGTGAAAACACATAGCAGGTGATAACCAGGTGATAACCTTCAGGCAGTTAATGGAGACACTGTTTACCCCACAGTAATGAATGTACAGTGTGGCTGTGACTCTCGGCCATGATATCAATGACTTTTCATTCATTTTATTTGATAATATATTGTAATTATGCAGGAGTAAAGCATTTTCTTTCATCTGTGTTTTCAAGACCAATCACTTTTGGCAAAGACAGGTGACGTTTCCCAAATTTATCATGCTTCAGCAAAGACAAAGTTAAACTTGGCTGGCTTTCTCATGTGGCACTTTCCTTCTGCAAGGCATCCTAAATAATGAAATTGTGATGAATGTGGCACCCTTCTCACATACATTTTGTTGTATAGCATTTTAGTGATGTCTCTGGGCACGCTATTTTAGAAACTAGGCCTGCCTCGTGTGCCCTTTAGCCTAGTAACATTTTCTTTTGCTCAATTTTATTATTTCAGAACTGGACACATTCATGGTGTTGTTTTATTTTCTTAACTAGTTGCTTCACCTAGGAAAGCATTACATTTCTTAGCACAATATTCTTTTCCCTCTGTGATTTCCTCAAGACTGCAGCAAGATAGGATTGTCGGCACAAGCGGTACACTGCGACTCTAATGCTCACAGAAACACACGTATCCTTATGTAGGGACATTTCTCAGAACATCAGCTGTTTTATAGCAAAAGATTTGTCCTGTCCCATGCAAGTGAAAGGGAGGTTCCAGCAAGATGACCACAACCACATGCTGAATTACTTTGTTACAGCTGCTTGCTCAGACTATTGACTCCCTGACCTACCAGGGGATGGTGTCTCAATAGAGAACAGGCTTCCTTGCTACTGTCATATTCAGGTATGGGGGGTGATGTCTTCCCAGGGGGGGATCCTGCAGGGCAGATTAGAGTTTCACTTGCCTTGTCACCATTCTGCTTCTAGTATGATTCATCATTCTCATTATTGCATTTCATGGCATTTTATCTAAGATGCAGCTGATTCAATAAATCTTATTGAACCATTTTCTGCCCCTGTTTGTCTTTGCATGTGTGAGACTAATGTAACTGAGAGAAAAGGATGAGATCTAATCCACCACAATTTCCTTGAGAAGTCATTATGTCATGCGCCGGGTTGCCACAAATCATCCTTGCTATTGGGTAGAGATGAGGTGCTGCTAGCTGGCCAGAAACGGACTGGGCTGACAGTCGAACCCTAGTGTGGGCTTGGACTTAGTTCCCCACAATTCAGGTGATGCTGCCACCCAAATCCAGCAGCCTCATTAGGATGATGAGAGCCCATGCGACAATCTGAGGTGCACTAGAAGAAGAGGTGAGTGCACAGTGTGGGAAACAGAAGGCTGGTACATAAGGGACAGCTTAGGTAGCAATGTGATGGAGCTAGGAAATAGAACGAGTGCTTGGTACTTTTACTGGGGTAAGAATGTGGCAGACAAGAAAGAGGACAACGTCCAATCAGTGTCAGTACTCCTACATATTATTGTAGCATATGAAATGGCCCTTTGCTGCATCAATGACCCTCATGACTGCCTCTCTTAGTTTATGTCATAAACACTGCAAGTGGTGAACTATTTGATGCTCAAAAATAGTTGTTTTTTCTTAATAATCATGAAGTAGCAAGTAGCACATCTTTGAACTTCATACTCCATTATTACTTATGCTACAAAAATCATAGCAATTATAAATTACAAGGCAATGCATTGCTATACATGGATACATTATTTGCAGTTACAGCACTGGGGTCTGAGGACTGTCTCCTGTAGAACATCGAAATGACCCATGTTTTATACATTTCCAGGTGAAATATGGGAACTATTGACAAGGAATCACAGATACATTTTCCAGATAAGTAATGCAGATGGGCTTTGATCTGGTGTTGTCACCATGTGGACCAGTGAGTACGTGTCCAGATGTCTGGCCTGAGGGGTGCGTTGGCACTGTGTGTGCTGTGTGCTGATTGGCTGAGTGCACCTAACTACGTGTGGCATCTGATGTTAGGGTGTTTTGGGAATACTTTTGTCCCTCTGGCCATTTGTGCTTTCTTGAGGCCAATCTCTGGGGACTATTGTGGTGGTGGTGCTTATCTGTGGGATCTGATCTGAGCTTGTGTGTTTGACTGTTGGCTAAGTGCTACCTAGTAGTGGGTGGTGGGCTGTGCTGGCGGAGCTAACAGATTCTTTGGTACTCTGCGATCCGTTTGGAATGTGGAGTTGGACCAGCAGAGCTCCCTGAGTGCACACTGCAGCCCGGTTATGGGCCACACAGTGCAAACACAGAGAGTCTGCGCTTGTGCTGTGTGGCCCATAACTGGGCTGCAGTGTGCATGCGGCCTAACATTGTGGCAGAGAGCCAGGCCTCTTGCAACGAGGACCACCTGTGAGGACCCAGGTAAGCCCTTTGTTTTTTGTTGCCTTCTGGTGTACAAGAGGCCTGAAGTGGCATCTTTTGCTGCCTATGGCCCTAGCCTGAATGCACCCAATCTCAGAAGTGCTAAGCAGGGTTGGGTTGGTTCTGCTCACAGAATTCCGCCTGCTGGAATCCCACATTGCCAAAGATCACCAATTGTCATGAGCTGTGAGATGCTGTTTTAGCTACAGCTATAGTAATTGGTGATCTATGCATGATGCTTTCTTTACATCAACATAGTGACAGTTCATATACATCTATAGCGAGCCAAGGCCCTTTGAAGGGGTCTCACATAAATGCATTCCCAATTGAAATTTACCCATGGTGACTCAAGAAATGATTCTTTGATTCCCAGAATCAATCTAATGCATACACCTAATTGGCCAATTTATCTTACTTGTAAGTCCCTAGTATATTGTACTATGGGTGCCTTTGTTCAGTAAATTAAATGCTACAAGTGGGCTGAAGCACTCTTTGTGCCACCTACTAAGGAAGCATTGTGAAATATGTCTCAGACCTCTCAGTGCAGCTTGTAGTGTGGTTTTAAATTGCTATTTAGACCTGGCAAAGTCATCTTTTTTCCAGACTTAATCCTTCCTTTTTAATACTTTTAAGTGACCCTTAAGGCAGGCCCTAATTGCCCCTAGGCATGGTGCATGCTATTTAAAAAGAAGGAAATATTTATTTAACATTTTACATGTCCTGGTAGTGAAAAACCTCCAAAGTCGTTTTTCAGTGCTGCAAGGCTGGCTCTCCCATATAAAAGCATCAAGTTATGTCATAACACCTTATACTGCATGACTGAAATTTTGGAATATCTAAAAAAAGTGATTCAAGGACTCATTGTAATAGGAATTTAAAATGCAACCTAATGGCATAGTTAGATTTTAAATTACTATTCTGAAAGTGACATTTATAGAAACTTGACATTTTCCTGCCTAAGCCAAATGTGCCTTTCTACCAGTGTCCTGGGTCGTCTGACTACTAATGACACTTTTGTGGTGAAATACATATTCTTCCCAGACAGTGGGCAAAGTGCTTTGGTGTAGGCAGATGGGTGTCTTCCTGAGAGCATGGCTGGAGAATTATTGTGCCCCTGTCCTGATAAAAGGGGGCCTGCTCTGATACTCACAGAAAAAGCTTATCCCAGGCCAGAACCTGCCTTTATTTCACTAGCAAGGATGGAGCCTCACCCAGGGCAAAGGGAGGAACTGACCAGAGTCAATTTTAGAATTAGACAAAGGGGTGTTCCCCACCCACTGGCTGGTACTGGGCATAATACTGACTCCACAGACCTTTACTGAGAACACTCCGGTACCTGTCAAAATCAAGAGGACTGCCTTGCTGTCTGAAAATCGTTAAGAAAAATTGGTCCTGCTTGCATTAAACTCAGGATCCCAGAAGCGACTCCCAAGGTCAGTTGGCCAACCTTTTTGAGCTATAGGGTCACAGCAAGCTTCCTGGTGTTTTTCTGGCTTCTCAGCTTACCAGAACTAAATGGACATGACGTGGTCACCTCTGGTGGGCTTGTAGGAGTGAGTCCTGACCCTTAAGTTTGCCTCATGGTCCTGGCCCCATGGCTGGAGTCAGAGTGCAATTCTCACTCCATAACTGAAGATTTCACTCCATCTGATGCAGAGCTGTGCAGCTCCTGACTGAAAGATTCACCAGGTCCAAAACAGAGTGTCATAGGGCAAAGCAGAGCTCCACAGAAGGTAAAACGTACAGCAGGACAATCCAGGTCCCATATCCGGCCCACATTCCATTGCGGTTGTGCTGAACTTGTGCCTTTGCCCTGGACTGATGTGACCAGATACTCACAGTTGGTGCTTCATGCCTTTTTGTGCTCTATTTAATATTAACATTTAAAAATTAAAATCTCCAGTTCTACTGATTAGAGTTGTATTATTTTGGTGCCAAATTATTTATTGATATTTACCCTTATCTTCCTAAGTATGTTTGAGATTTTTCTTGTGCTTTGTTTTCACATTATTACTGTTTGACTGCTGCATAAATACTTTACACATTACCTCTACATTAAACCTGTCTACCTTTGTCCAAATTTACAAGAGGGTTAAGCGCAGATTTATTTAGTGACTTTACCCTGACAAGGGTTGTGATTATTTTTTGAAGTGTGTTCACCCACCTCCATTAATTCTCGAATTTCTTACATCTACCACAAGTAATAAAGTTGCTACTTGTTCGGTCAAGTAAAAGATTTCAGTAACATAATTAAACTCAACCACTGTTACCCATGGCACAGAGCAGAGAGGCTTAACTTGCATAAAATGTGTAAAGCATTTAGAAGTACCAAACCAGTTAAAAAGTCATAAAAAAAGAGAGAAATATGAATAAACAAAATGAAATCAAAACAAAATAAATCCAATAAGGGAGAATAGACATATGAATTTTTAAACATTTAAGAGAAATTAGTGCTAAAAATCCCAAAGAGCCAATGGTAATTTAATGGTAAGCTAATGCAATTTTGGCTCATTAACGATATTGGTGCATGTCTGCCAACGGCTGACACACACACACCCTCCATGGTGCGAGCTGCAACCATTGGACAACACCAGGGAGGGGTTTTAAAACTCCTCCGGTGCTTTCCATCAGAGGACTTTTTTAATTTAAAACCCCTCCGGAGACACAGAAGAGCTTCTGTGTCTCCACCGGACACCACACCCACCCATCTGTGACATCAGTGCGCCGCAAGGCACACTGACCTCACAGTTCATTTTCCCCACTGCAGCAGGAAGCAGCAGGTAAGGCTGCTTTCTATTCTGGTGGGAAAAAACAGGTCTGAAAAGGCTTCCCCAGCTTTCAGGAAGGCCTCGTTTGAAAGGGGAGACTCCCCTTTCAAACAAGGATTTCCTGTAAGGGTTTTTTGGCCATGGATTTGTGGCTGCGCTGCAATCCATGGCCAGGAAATCCTACTAAATACCAGGGATTTACTCTGGGGGGTCGGCCCTCGTGAAAAAGGGCAGAACCCCTTCCCTGGGGGCATTATTTAAAATAAAAAATAAGTTGGTTTAACCCATGGGTGGGGACGATCGCCCCCTCAGGGGTTACAAAGAATTTTTTTTTTTTACAGGGGGTCGCCTGTGAGCAGGGCTGAACCCCTATGGGGCATTTTTTTTTTTATAGATGTGTGATTTCCCTGGGGGCCACAATCGTATCCCAGAGAAACCATACATCTATAAAAAAGATGTCTATATATATATATATATATATATATATATATATATAATGCAAAACACAAGAGAGAACTCTGGGTAGTTCCCAAATGTAGGTAGAGAGCAGCTCCAATAAGGAGCACTCTCCAACTCGAGCAACACTCTAGATTTGCCCACCTCAATTGTCTGTTTATCTAGCAAAGTTGTAGGGACAAAGCCTTTTGCCATTTGTACTGCAAAATCTTTAAGCATAGAATTGACACAATGTCATCCTCACCGAGCTGTAAAATGACAAAAGCCATTCACCACTGCAGGCACAGTATTATATCTTTGGACTGGTCAAATACCATCCAAGCCAACCTGGAATGAGCAAAGCACCTGACACGTGTTTCAATCTCATTAGAGCTCTTCAAAGGAGCTTCGCTTTGTCCAGACACAAGGGAGCACCCAGTGTAAGTCAAAAAAAGACCCTTTCAGGGTTAGAGTGATGCATAAATTATGTAAAACACAAGAGAGAACTCTAGGTAGTTCCCAAATTTAGGTAGAGAGCAGCTCCAGTAAGGAGCACTCTAGAACACTGGCGACACTCTAGATTTGTTCACCTCAAATGTCTGTTTATCTAGCAAAGTTTTTAAGCATAGGAACAGCACAGTGCTATCCACGCCGAGCTAGATAGGGACAAAGTCTTTTGCCATTTGTACATCAAAATCTTTAAACATATAATTGACACAGTGTCATCCTTGCCAAGTTGTAAAATAACAAAAGCCATTTACCACTCCAGGCACAGTATTAAAGCTTTGGACTGGTCAAAAAACATCCAAGCCAACCTGGAATGAGTAAAGCAACCCCTGACATGCGTTTCACTCTCACTAGAGTTCTTCAGAAGAGATTAGCGTGCCCAGACACAAGGGAGCACCCAGTATAAGTCAAAACAATACCTTTTCAGGGTTAGAGTGATGCAGAAATTATGCGAAACCCAAGAGAGAATGCTGGGTAGTTTCCAAATTTAGGTGTAGAGCAGCTACAGTAAGGAGCACTCTACAACACCAGCAACACTCTAGATTTGCTCAACTCAAATGTCTGCTTATCTAGCTAAGTTTTGAAGCAAAGGAGCAACACAATGCTATTCACACCGAGCTAAATAGGGACGACGTTTTTTACCATTTGTACAGCAAAATCTTTAAGCGTAGAATCAACACAGTGTCATCCTTGCCGAGCTGTAAAATGATAAAAGCCATTTACCACTCCAGACACAGTATTATAGCTTTGGACTGGTCAAATACCATCCAAGCCTACCTGGAATGAGTAAAACAACCCTTGACCATTGTTTTGCTCTCATTAGAGCTCTTCAAAAGTGTTTAGCTTTGTCCAGACACAAGGGAGGACCCAGTATAAGTCAAAACAAGACCCTTTCAGGGTTAGAGTGACACATAAATTATGCAAAACACAAGAGAGAACTCTGGGTAGTTCCCAAATTTAGGTGGAGAGCAGCTCCATTAAGGATCACTCTACAACACCAGCGAGACTCGGAATTTGCTCACCTCAAATGGAGCAGAGACTGGGACAGCAGATGCTGAGACAGCATCTGGGGAAGAGGATAATAGAGCAGACTCATGGGTGATTTTTCAGTCAGAGGAGTCCCTACCGACGACTCCTTTTCCAGTGATTCTGGGGGAGACGATGAGGACTGTTGTGCTGCCCCTTTGCAAGTACCGTCTGTGCAGTGGGACAACAGAGGGTTAGCCCAGCCAAGAGAGGTGGTGCATGTAGTGGCAAGCACAGACTGAGTGCTCTCTTGGTGTCCCCCAATTTAGTTCAGCCCCAAATTCCACCTTTTACAGGTGACGCTGGAGTACATGCAGCCAGCTTTCTGTCAATTGATAATGTTCATCTTTTCGGCTTCTGTGCAGCAAATTGTGCAGCAAACAAATTTGAATGTAGAACAATTTCTGATGGGAGCATGGAGGAGCTCTAGAACCCCGTTCTAGGGTATTACAGTGGATTCTCACTTTGCTGGAAGATATTTTTGAGCCTTACGCGCAAAATGGGTATAGTGCAGAATGCATCTTGCAGTCCTACTGGACGACTACCACTGTTTGGGTAACCCCCATCTTTGCACAGTGCTGTGAAAGGGAAGGGCCTAAATCGTATTGTGGCGACATCAAAATTATCTAGCACAAAGCAACCTGGTTTTGTAAGGCGGGCACCTGTGTTTTTGCTCCTGGGCTTGGCAGCCATATAGGGAAACCTACCAAACCCGGGCATTTCTGAAAACTAGATACCCAGGGGAGCTCATGGAGTTGTGGCTTATGTGGATTTCCCAACTTGTGTGCCTGTGACTAGTGCCTGCTTCAGGAATGAATCACCCCAGGGCTCATGAAAGATTGACCATTTTGTGATCCATTCCTGTCATGTGCACTAAGCTCAGGCATGCCATTGGGGTGGTGTTTTTATTGGGACAAGTTATGGAACACTGAGTGGTAAGCAATATGTGGATCCCTGAATATTCCTGTAGTTTACGTCACAAAAACGGAAGGAAAAGTAGTGCTTTTATTCAGTGTTTTACCCTTGCAGGGCATTCTGGGAGGACAAATACCTTCCTGGACTCCCGTTGATGTCTACTTTTCAGAAATGTCTGGATTTGATAGGTTTCCCTAAATGGTTCCTGATCCCAGGACTAATTAATACACTCACCTTAGTTATCATTATCCCTGTTGTGGGAATGTTGAGGCTTGTAAGCATTCTGGGTGACATTACCTGGGGAAAGCCCCACAAATCACCCCATTCTGGATTTTCCTAGGTCTCTAGTTTTAAAAAATGTATAGTTTTGCTAGGTTTCCCTCGGTGCTGGCTGAACTATAGGCCAAAACTTCACAGCTAGGCACTTTGTAAAAAACGAGTCTGTTTTCATTTGAAAAATATGATGTGTCTATGGTGTGTGTCGGGGTGTTTCCTATCACGGGCACTAGGCCTACCCACACAAATTAGGTGCCATTTTTATCGGGAGACTTGGAGTAATGCTGGGTGGGAGGAAGTTTGAGACGCGCCTCATATTACAGAACTTTGCATCGCTCAAATGTGAAGGAAATGTTTTTTTTCTTGATGCATTTTGAGGTTTGCAAAGAATTCTGGGTGACAGAACTTGATGAGAGCCCCACAGGGCACCCCATTCTGGATTCCCCTAGGTATCTGTTTTTCAAAAATGTATAGGTTTGCTAGGTTTCCTAGTTGCCGATTGAGCTAGAGGCCAAAAGCTGCAGCCAGGCACTTTGTCAAATTCAGTGTAAAAATGTTATGTGTCTACGCTGCGTTTTGGGCCATTTCATGCCGCGGGCCTAGGCCTACCCACCCAAGTGTGGTGCCATTTTTATTGGGAGACTTGGAGGAACACAAAACAGAAGAACAAGTGTTAATACCAATTGTCTTTCTCTAGGTTTGTGCCTTCCAAATGTAAGACAGTGTGGAAGAAAGAATTCATTTTGAGAAATGCCCGGTAATTCACCTGCTAGTATAAGTACCCATGAATTCAGAGATGTGAAAATAATCACTGCTTCTAACTCCATATCTTGTGCACATTTTGGAAATACATAGGTTTCTTTCACACCTATTTTCCACTCTTAATATTTTACCAAATAATTTGATGTATACACAGTAGACAATAAAACATAATTCGCAAGGTGCAGATCATTTATTGGCTCTGAGAACATCAGTTCTTAATGTACCTATAAGCCCTATATATACTTGCAACCATAAAGGTCCAGCAGACATAATGGTATATTGCTTTAAAAAAATCTGCTATAGCTGAAAAAGTTACAGAAGAAAACATAGACAGAAATGTCTGTTTTTACCAACTCAATTTAATTTTTTTTTTTTAATTCAACTGTTACTTTCTATAGGAAAACCTTGAAGGATCTGCACAAATGACCCCTTGATTAATTCAGAATTAGGTTTACTTTTCAGAAATAATTAGCTTTCCAGGATCCACCATTGGTTTCACACCCATTTCTGTCACTAACTGGAAGGAGGCTGAAAGCGCAAAAAATAGTAAAAATGGGGTATGTTCCGGTAAAGTGCCAAAACTGTGTTACAAACTTTGGTTTTCTGATTCAAGTCTGTCTGTTTCTGGAAGCTGAGAAATGGTAATTTTAGCACCACAAACCGTTTTGTTGATCTCATTTGCAGGATAAACATCAGATGCTTTCTTCTGCAGCCCATTTTTCCCATTTTTCCCCAAGCACCCCATTTTAGCTGTAGTTTGGCAAATTTCTTGGTCTCCTCAAAGGGAACCCACAAACTCTGGGCACCATTAGAATGCCCAGGATGTTGGGAAAAAAGATGGAAATTATTACAATTAATGGTTTCATTATTTTTTCTAGTAATTCCTTTTCCAAGTTAATTGCATTTTAATCTGCAGTCTATATAGGACAGCTAGGTCTGCTGCAGTGAAAATAGTTTTTTGGCCTAGTCACTATAGGGACAAGGTGACATTACTTTTATACATGTCCCACTTTTAAATACTATGCACCCTACCTTGTGTGCTACAAGGCCTACATAGCGGAGATTACTAATATTTAAAAGGGAGGCTCCTGCCTGTCAAAAGGGTTACCTTAACAGGTTGTAGTGCAGTTCTTACACTTCAGCAGCCAGGCTACAATGGTAGACCTTTAGCCTTGCTTCTTTTGTCATATAAGCGAATGGCACAATAAATACTGCAGTCCACAGGTGACATTTAACTTTTCATGCCATAGGTGTATTTCTTCACCAAAAACTACAACCTTATAGGAATGTTGATTATGCCAAATAGCAATTTCCCAATTTCTACATGCTTTAGGGGTCAGAGCACCTCAACTAGGACCTGAACATCAGTGCCCCGGTATGCAAAGTCTAAAAATCTGCAATAAAGGTGTGACTACCCTGAAGGGACATTTTCTTACAAGTAGGCACTCTAATGTCAGTCACTGCTGTTTAATCAAAGATTAGTATTCATGAGAATAAAGTAAGCTCATTGCTCACATTCAGTATGCTCCTTCTAACATATAAACCAACATGAACTAGCATCAAGGAAGTCATTAACCTTATAAGCCAGACCTCTGTGCTACTCATTGAAGTATTGCCACTGAATATGTTGTTGAATATATACCTGTCTAGTAGGTCCTAAAATATGGCACACTTGATGATTCTGAAAGCTACACAGTTAATCTGACAAAATCTTTTATGGTAATCATAAAATACAGCATATTAAGGAAAACACTGGATATTGATTGGCACCTTTCCTTAAATCATGCCTTATCACAACATTAGTGACATTCCATGTCAAACAGAAATGACAAACAGAAATGACAAACAGAAATGCATATGACTACAAAAGATTTAGGCTGCTTCAACAATCAACCAACGCAAATACAAGGCTAACGTTTCCCTGAATTATTAGTTATTGTTTTATTGTCTCATTTTCGTTTAAAATGAACATAATTGCAAAGCCAAAGTTCACAAGTTTTTGGTAGAAGAGTCATGTCCCATGTATTATTAGCAATGAATGCATTCTTTAAGGTAAGTAGTTTATTATATAGTGTGTTTGCTTGCCCCACTGTGTAATAAAGACACAGTCCTGGGTAGATGTGGCTCAGTGTAGCCAAGCTTCTTCAAAGGAACAAGTGATAAGCAATAGAAAGTACTATAACTGTTGAATAAGAAGAAAATGCAGCACAAAAAATCCCAAACTAATTATAAAGATTGGTTGTATTTTTATCTTTAAATAGACATCTCAATGTCAGAAATTTACCATTGGGTTCCAGAGATATGAATTTTCAAATAAACAATAATTCACTGTTTTTTCACTAAATGCAATAAATCATTTTACTCTTCAGTGACTCACAGGTTAGGGTTAGCCACAGCAAGTAACTAGATTATGGTTATATGGGCAGTCTTGTGGGGACAGAATCTGATAGGGAGCCAAACAGAGGGATCAGTTACGTCTAGTAGGGTGGTTACCCATTGGCTTAAGCAGACTCTAGTCCAGTTCCAAGTCCTATGGGTGGGCCACCATAGAAGTCAATAAAGTGGTGTTGATGCAAAGGATGCAGGGTGATGAAGATGCTCCGGTGTCAAGGGTCTTCATGTGATCAACTGTTAGGTCACGAACATGAGTGGACAATGTTGGTCTCAAAGGTCAATGTCCTATTGTTAGAAATGGGATCTTTGGTTGGCAATCAGGTTACCCCCTGTCCAAGCAAGGACCCTCACTCTAGTTAGGGTAAGTCACACACAATCCAAATTATCCTGTGCCCATCCTCTGGTAGCTTGGCACGGAGCAGTCAGGCTTCACTTAGAAGGCAATGTGTAAAGTATTTGTGCAATAAATCATACAATAACACCATATAGTACCACAAAAACACACTACACAGTGTTTGTAAAAATATAGAATCTTTATCTGAATAATTGCAGGTCAAAAACGATTAGAATGCAATAAGTATACGTTGAAAAAGTACTGGAAAAGTAATATAAAATGTCTTTAGAATTGTAATATTACTGCAAAAGCAATATAAAGGGGGTCATACCGACCCCGGCGGTCAAGGACCGCCGGGTCCGGGGATGCGGGAGCACCGCCAACAGGCTGGCGGTGCCCCGCAGGGCATTCTGACCGCGGCGGTTTGGCCGCGGTCAGAACAGGAAAACCGGCGGTCTCCCTCCGGTTTTCCGATGCCCTCAGGAATCCTCCATGGCGGCGCAGCTTGCTGCGCTGCCATGGGGATTCTGACACCCCATACCGCCATCCTGTTCCTGCCGATTCGCCCGCCAGGAACAGGATGGCGGTATGGGGTGTCGTGGGGCCCCTGGGGGCCTCTGCAGTGCCCATGCCAATGGCATGGGCACTGCAGGGGCCCCCGTAAGAGAGCCCCACAAAGAATTTCAGTGTCTGCTCAGCAGACACTGAAATTCGGGACGGGTGCAACTGCACCCGTCGCACCTTCCCACTCCGCCGGCTCCATTCGGAGCCGGCTTCCTCGTGGGAAGGGGTTTCCCGCTGGGCTGGGGGGCGGCCTTCTGGCGGTCGCCCGCCAGCCCAGCGGGAAAGCCAGAATGGCCTCCGCGGTCTTTCGACCGCGGAGCGGCCATATGGCGGTTCCCTCCAGGCGGGCGGCTCCCACCGCCCGCCTGGGTCTGAATGACCCCCAAAGTGTCTTAAAGTCTTCTAAAAACAACAAGTGTCTCTTGCAGGGCAAAGTACCTGGTTTGCATTGAAAAATCCTCGCAAGGGGCCGCAGAGGAGGAGATGCGTGGAAAACAGGTAGGTGTGCGTCGGTTTCGCCCCTTCGCACCAGGAGGTGTGTTGATATTTTCCATGCTGGGAAGTCGTGCGTCGATTTCCAGCGTGCAGACTCGGATCCTCTTCGGGTTGCGGGGTTTTTGGACACCCCGGGGTCGATGCATGGAAAATCCTGGACTTGTATCAAAGTCACAAGCGCTGCGTCGATTCCAGTGGGCGATGTGTGAAAATTACTCCCACACGACAGGCGCGGCATCGATTCCTCTCTGGAAGTCAGGCTGCGTCGTTCCGGGTCAGCTGTGCGTCGATCCAGTAGGCCGTGCGTCGAAGTTCCAGTCGCGTCGCAGGCGCTGCGTCGATCTTCCTGTTGCGGAGTCGGGCAGCGTTGTTCCGGATTTGGTGTACGGTGATTTTTCACCGCGGTGCAGGCTGTGTGTCGTTTTTCACAGGCTGTGTGTTGTTTTTTGTCGCACAAGGAATTTCTTGCAGAGATGAAGTCTTTTCTGGTCCTGAGACTTCAGGGAACAGGAGGCAAGCTCAATCCAAGCCCTTGGAGAGCACTTCTGCAGCACAGCAAGAGAGCAGCAAGGCAGCAGGGCAACAGCAAGGCAGCAGTCCTTCACAGAAAGCAGTCAGGTGAGTAATTTAGGCAGCCAGGCAGTTCTTCTTGGCAGGGTGCAGGTTCTGGTTCAGGTTTCTTCTCCAGGGAGTGTCTGTCTTGGTAGGGCAGGGGCCCTGTTTTTATACCCAAAAGGGCCCTTGAAGTGGGGGAGACTACAAAGAGTGGCTCAGTAGTGCACAAGTTCCCCTTTCAGTTCAATCCTGTCTGCCAGGGTCCCAGTAGAGGGTGTGGCAGTCCTTTGTGTGAGGGCAGGCTACTGTCCATTGTCATGTAAGTGTCAGGCCCTCCACCCTCCCAGTCCAGGAAGACCCATTCAAAATGCAGATGTATGCAAGTGAGGCTGAGTATCCTGTGTTTGGGGTGTGTCTGAGTGAATGCACAAGGAGCTGTCAAATAAACCCAGCCAGACGTGGATTGTAAGGCACAGAAAGATTTCAGTGCAGAGAAATGCTCACTTTCTAAAAGTGGCATTTCTAAAATAGTAATATTAAATCCAACTTCACCAGTCATCAGGATTTTCTATTACCATTCTGGCCATACTAAATATGACCCTCCTACCCCTTTCAGATCAGCAGCTACCACTCAAACACTGTATGAGGGCAGCCCCAATGTTAGCATATGAAGGGAGCAGGACTCACAGCAGTGTAAAAATGAATTTAGGAGTTTTACACTACTAGGACATGTAAACTACACAGGTATATGTCCTGTCTTTTGCCTACACAGCACCCTGCCCTATGGGTTACCTAAAGCATAACTTAGGGGTGTCTTATCTGTAGAAAAAGGGGTGTTTTTGGACTTGGCAAGTACTTTTAAATGCCAAGTCGAATTGGCAGTGAAACTGCACACACAGGCCTTGCAATGGCAGGCCCGGGGACAAGGTTAAGGGGTTACTTAAGTGGGTGGAACAATCAGTGCTGCAGCCCACTAGTAGCATTTAATCTACATGCCCTGGGCACCTATAGTGCACTTTACTAGGGACTTATAAGTAAATTAAATAGTCCAGTTGGGTATGATCCCATGTTACCATGTTTAAAGGGAGAGAGCCTATGCACTTCAGCACTGGTTAGCAGTGGTAAAGTGTGCATAGTCTAAAAACCAGCAACACAGTGTCTAAAAAGTGGAGGGAGGCAGGCAGAAAGTTAGGGGTGACCACCCTAAGGCTGTCAGGTCTAACACCTATGAAGTCTGGTTGATGTGCAGCACAAACCCAGTTGCCACTGGCCTTCTAGTTTCTTGTTATGGCAAAACCAGTGGTTCCCTTTGGGTAACTATTAGTCAAGGTGACCAAACTCCCCTGTCATATCTCTCATGGTTCCAGCAGACTGTGGTGCAACTTTTGAGGGTCAGGACTCAGTCTCTTAGGCTGCACGTTAGCATCCAGTAGCTGTCAGGCTTCTTGGTCCCGGGCTGTCATGGATGCGAGCTCCTCAGCTTTTGTGACACAGTGGCTGTTATGGGGAGTAAGCCAACTGACTCCTGGAGTTAACTTCACTGTCTTGATATCATGGGTAGCTTTTCCATGAGCAGAGCACCACAGGCAAAGTTCTTTCTTTAGTAGTCCAAGGTGCAGCAGATGCAGTCCAGCCCTTGGTGCAGTCTCTCTCTGCTGGGGAACAGCAGGGCAGTCTTTTTCAGCCCTCTCTCTAGTTCAGACATGATCTGAGGCCTGGGTGCCTCAGCCTAGTAGCCTAAGAGAATGTGAAGACTGTTGGACCTGGTCCTTTCTGCAGGATCATCCCCAAATATTTTGCCTTCATTAAACTCTTTTTCTGACCTCGTTTTTGCTGGCTTCAGGTCTCTGGCCACTTTACCACTGCTAACCAGTGCTAAAGTGCTTGTGCTCTCTGCTTGAAACATGGTAACATTGGCTTGTCCACAATTGGCATATTTAATTTACTTAAACGTCACTAGTAAAGTGCACTACCTGTGCCCAAGGCCTGTATATTAAATGATACAGATGTGTCTGCATTACTGATTGCCATCCACTTCATTAGTCCTCTAAACATGACTCAGGCCTGCCATTGCAGAGCACGTGTCTGGAGTTTTAAACTGAAATGTTAAACCAGGAAGTTAACCCTCTTGTCAGGGCCAATCCTTCTTTTTTAATTCAGATAAGTCACTCCAAGTTAGGCCTTAAACAGCCCAAGAGAAGGTTGCACTGTAACTATGTTACGTGTCCTAGAAGTGAAAAACTCCTAAATTTGTTTTTCACTATGCAAGATTTATCTCTCTCATTGGATAACATCAGGATCATCTTATCACATTTAATTAGTGTAATTACCAGTTGGGATCCCGAGGTTTTTTATCTCTGCAATCACAATGAAAATCACAATTTATGCTGAAGTTGGATTTTAATTTGTAATTCTGAAAATTCCACACACAAAGAGAACTTAGGTGTGACGGATGGGCCACCCACACTCTGATGAACCATCCTGGGCAGGATGAGAGGGGGGGGAGCTGGGGAATGGGCTGTGTCCTGATCCCACACAAAGAGCTGTATAACCCATTGTAGTAAGTCTAGAGCCTGGGCAGAAAGGGCAGGGACTCTGTGCACTTCAAAGAACTCTTTTTGAAGTTTCCCCTGCTTCAAAGGCACTAGTGGGTCTAAGTACTGGACCTCAGATACCACCAACTCACTATGCTTTCAGACCTATGGATAGTCTGCCAGGCAGAAGGAATGCTGTGGTGCTGAAAGAACTGTCTCTCTGCTAGACTTTGCTGGACTCTTGCTATACTGTGCTGACCTAATGCCTGCTGCCCTCCTTGCCTATTAGTGAGAAGTACTGGACCTGACACTCTCCAATCCAGATCCAAAGTGATTCTAAGTGCTCGTCTCCTCTTTTCTGAAGTCTCAGGGACACACAAGACTTCCAACTCAACTGCTACAGCTCCTGGACTCTGTCATCTGTGAGTCTACTCTGCCAAGTGGTGCCACCCCAACCCCGGACCCTTGAAAGTGGGCCTAAGGAGCTCTGTCTCCTGTGGTCTCCATCAGAACCACTATGAAGCAATGCGAAGCCCTGCAAAACCTCACCGCACAGCTGCTGGCCTGACTGCAATCAATGCCAGGCAGTGTGAAGAACTTCATAGCCTGCCCCACTGCGCAGCTGCCAGTCCATCAGAACTGATGCACAGTAGTGCCAACTGTAAAAAGCCCTACCACACAGCTCCCTGGGATTGACACCAAGTGACACCAAGCCCCGCAAAGCATTGCCATGCAGACTGCGCACTAGGATTTAAGGTACTGTGCTCAGCACACCCAGGTGGATCCCAGTAGCCAGCCTGAGCTCCATCCCAGTAGGCCTGAACTTGTGACTTTGTCCTGGTCCAGCATGACCAGGTACCCACAGTTGACGCTTTACACTTCTATGTTCTATTTTCACCTACATCCTTATATTTGCATATCTCTGGATCTACTTATGTGATCTTTGTCATTTGGGTCTTGTTTTAATTTTACAATATTATGTATGTTTCTAACCAGGTGTGGCATTCTTATGTGTGGTGTTTTCACTACATTACTTACTGTTTGAAGTGTTGCACAAATACTTTACACATAGCCTCTTCTGTTAAGCCTGACTGCTCTGTGCCAAGCTACCCAAGGGATAGCACAGATTGATTTATGGTGGGTATCTGACTTACCCTGACTAGGAATGTGGTTTCTGCTTGGACAGGGTATATACCTCTGACAACAAGAAACCAATTTCTAACAATGACTAACTAGACAATGACCAACCAGGTCCCCTCCCACCTGATGACAACTTCCTGTGAAGTGTGGCATCTAACTAACCCAGAACACACTATTCTTCTCTATACCATTAATGCAAATCCCTTCTTTTGGTGCATGGAGCTCCATAGCCTATCAAGGAGGAGTGGCTCCATGGGGCCTACAATACCTATAAAATGGTTTGATAACAGCATTTCCCTCTTTGCACAAGATTCCAGCCTGCCTGCTAAAACAAAGGAACAACCCCTTTCATGTGTGACTACCATTTGCCCTTCAAAGGTGGCTTCTAATTTTGGGCTCACATCTACTCTGTCAGGAGGAGGTCACACCTCTTCCCTCAGTTAGTCCTTAGTTTTCTTCCTGAGAGTGAATGTCACCTTTCTTCAGGACGACAGAAGTCTGTCTCAAAGACAGTAGCTTTTGAGCAACTGCAAATGGCTGCTGCAAACTTTATGCAATAAAGTGGCAACTTTCTAAAGTCGCCATTTGTACAAAGGTTACATTAAATCCAAAATGAGCATCAACTCAGGTTCAATGAAATCATTTTGTTTTACACCTTTGAACTTACATTTGAAAATTAGCACTGTTGGGTTGATATTATGTAACTCCTTATTTGCCAATGGAACTTCTAGCCTTTCAACAGTAAAAATGCCAATGCAGTATTTTCACCGTCAGGCCATGTAAAGTTAATAAAACACCTATCCTTCTTTTTAATATAATGCACTCGACATTAGGGCTCAGTAGGCCTGCCTTAGGGATGACACATAAATATTAAGAAAGAAAGGTGTGGGTTTTGTCATTGGTTGAAATGGCAAAGTCGACTTAGCAATCTGCTAGTGTGAAATGGAAAGACTGAGGGTTATACCTTGCTTTGTCACATTCGTGGTGGCAAAGTAATTGCTGCAGTGCATGAGGGACACTTAACTTGCAGGCCTTAGGTACCTATGGTACCCTATATTAGTGACTTATAAGTAAGTCAACATATGCTAGTTGTGGGAAGACCAATTAGTCACACCTTTTAAGGGTTATAGGAAAGGCACTGAGGCCTCTTTGGCAGTATTAAGTGATTTTCCAGAGATGAAAAACCAGCAGCATCAGTCAAAATGTTTGGTTGTGGATGATCATGCAAAATAGGTATTTTCTTGTGCCATCTGCCTTCCGTTATTCACCTAAGTGTGTACTTAAAATGCTGTGCAATGTGTGCAAAGACCAAAGATCAAAATGTTTCTGTGTGAAGGTATGATGAGTTTAATGGTGAAACAAAATGTAATTTGCTTTTATCTCATCAGTGATGAGGTAAATCTGCATCTTCCATTATGACTTACTACTACTAGTGGTTTTACACTGCCCTGTCAACTTTAGTTGTGTATTTCTAAACATGTGGTTAAAAAATCTACCAGCGAATACTGCGCTGCCCTCACATTCTCTCCTGCTACATGTGTTCGGTCCCTTTGGGACACTCAGAGCCTGATTCCCAAAGGTAAACTGACACATTTGTGTATTCTTATACTTTGTCAGTATTCACAAAACACCATTTCAATAGTGGGTTTATGAATATGGTGACTCTGCCGTTGGGGTGGAGAGCTTCACACCTAAAACAATAGAATAGGCCTATCTAACATTGTCAATGATGGAGATGAGCTTTATCATCTTTGATATCCTTTAAGGCCATCAAAGTAGCATTTCTGCATGAAAAACACAGTGACACCAATTCCACCTTGGAAGTGCAGAATGGCAGACTTACAGCCAGCAAATGTGGGTTCTGAAAATGCCCCCTCAATGCTGTGGTACTCTTTCAGTAATAGTTTATACCTGATATTCTCCCAGCAAGTTAGAGAATGTTGTTGACATTAAACCTCATGATAGATTAGCCAAGCAGCTGGTCCAGCATTATGACCCAATGAAAGGTCCACCATGATGTCTGCAAAGAACTTAAAAAAAAAAATACATAAACGTAGGGTCCTTCATGGCACGTTTTAAGCAGATCCATTAAGTGGGAGCAGAGGAAAGGGGTAAGAGGGAGGATACCAGTTGAATTCCCATAGGGTTCTTTGCTCCTCATGACAGAAAAAGGCTGAACATAATTACTCCAAATTTGGCTCAAAGATAGAACTTTACTCAGGAATTGTGCTTTTCTTGGTTTGGCATAAATCCATAATTTAACAAAGAGCACTCTCTGGAAAAAATCAAACAGAAAAGAACATGCAATGACAGGGTGAGTGCACCCTGACCACCAGGTCCATGTGGGGGAGCCCAAGCGACCACCCAAGTAACAAAATACATATATATATAAAATTATTTTTTGTCTCAAGATTTAAAAATTCTATTGTGGGTTTATGATTTGGGGACTTATCCAGCCATCACACACCAAATTCAGTGAGTATGACTATTTATACCAACACTTGCAAGTGAAATGTATATTTATAGGCATCTTTCTCAATGCTGCAGCGGTGATGTGATACGCAATTTCACTGGCAAGATGATTTATAGAATTTGTAATGCATCTGTTCCTTAAAGGGTGGAGTCAAAAGCATTGTATTTGATGTAAGTTATGGTTTGCATTACTGTTGTATGAGGTATGGATAGTGTTCCTAACTATACCTTGCAAGGCAGGGACAATTCTTTTTTTTTTTTAAATAATACTTCGGTAAAATGTATAAAACAAGTACAGGCTCTTGAGGTTTTAGGGACCCTTGGAGACAGCACATTGATTTATTTTAGGAATGTGACTGTACAGTCCCCTGATCCTCTCTGCAGCCCCAGGAACCACATAGGAGTTCCCCAGAACTCCACCTCAGGGACCATTTTGAGTCCCTGAGCCATTTTTATTATTAGGGGAGTGGGGCGTGTGCCTTCATTCCCTCCTCCATCATGTCCTGGGGACTCCACCGCCTGGGGCTTTTTTTTATAATTAGGGGAAGAGAGCTTGCCAGCCCCATTCCCAAGCCTCTATGAGGACTCGGGGACATCATCCCCTGGAGCAGCCCCCTCCCGGATCCACCCCATGGACCCAGGGACCCAATCTTCTGGGTCCAGTGTTTTCTTTAAAAGGGAAGGGGGCATACCCACCCAAGCCTAAATTGGCACAAGTTATAGTTACCTTAGGGCACGAGTTTTAGATTCTTGGGATGCCTTTACCTGGTGAATTTCAGTGGTTTCGTTAATTTAAAGTGGTATGTTTTAACGGATTTTTTCATACTCCTATAGTGCTCCTGTTGTTGTTGAGCCATTTTAGTAATCGCCGTAGGCACATTATTTAAGCTACTAGGCCTGCTGTCTGTACCCTTCAGCCTAGTAACATCTCATTTTCTTTTATTTTATTCTTTAACAAATGAACACATTTGTGGTGATATTTTTCTTTATCTTGTCATCCTTTCACCTAGGAAAGCATTTATATTTCTTAGCATGAGTTTTCTTTCACTCTGTGCTTTTTTACAGCCTGTAATGAGACAGGGTTGCCGGCAAAAGTAGTACAGCTCGTCTCTAGCATTTCACAGAAACACATGTATTTTTTCACAGAGACACCTTTCTCAGAACACTACCTATTTTATTACAAAAACATCTCTCTGTCCCCTGCACGTTAGAGGGAGGTTCCAGCCAGATGACCATGATTACATTCTGTCTGACTTTGTTACAGCTACTTGCTGAGACTTCTGGTTCCCTGGCCTAGATGGGGATGGTGTCTCAATAGAGGACAAGTTCCTTCACTACTGTCATACGCAGGCATGGAGGATGATGTCAGTATGGTGGGACTTTTCTTGTATTTCAATTTTCTTGGCACCATTTGCTTCTGGTATGTTTTATCATCCTAAATATTGCAGTTCATGTTATTTTATTGAGGCACAGCTGATTCAGTAAATCTTATTGAGCCATTCCCTACTTCTGTTTGTCTCTGCATTGTGCAGCAACTCGGGGGAGGGGCTGCACTACCTGCAGTTCGCCCATCCATTGGTGAGCCATTGGTGGTGACCCCATCTTTCTGGGGCCACCACAAGCCCGAAACTAGCAGCTTTCATGATAATATGTGATTCAGACCCTGCAGGGCATTATTTGGCACTCCTCTTGGAGCATGCTTTTTTTATTAACAGCTCTTCTGCTGTGCTGAAGAGTTGTTTTTACCTTCTTGGGGGTGTCCGGTCCCACCCAGACAACCCCCTTCATCAGGTAAGGGTTTGGGTGAATGGGAGCGGTGCAGGGTTATCACCCCTGGCTGCTCCCGCCGGTTCCCTTCAGGAGCAGCACCTCTCCATGCCACGGAAGCTAGCTCAGCATCGCCAGTCTGCCCGCTCCAACGGGCAGATGTGTCAACATACTGCAGCCAGGCAGGCCACAGGAGGGAGTGTGGTGGCAGTCCCCCACCTCCTCTTCATGCTTGGGGCCCTGGCATGGGGTCCTGGGCCCCATCCTGCACCTTCACCAGGAGTGTAATGGGGCTCCCTGACTTTTCTTCTGTGCTGCACCTTCGGAGGGGGGCCTCTTGGGATTCTTCATGGGGAGCACTCTGACTCTTTACTTCGGCCATCTACTCTGCCCACAGCCAGTCACCATCTTCGCGGGTTTGATGGTATCCCTTGGAATTTATTCTTTGCAGGGCCCTCAGATGGCGCCCGAGGCCCCTCTCCCATATTCTGATTCTCATGATGGCATTCCCCAGCTTTGCTTCACCCGCATGAGGCCCCCATATGTGGTCTGGGCCCTCTCAATCAGGTGGCAGGGAGGGTGCAATGGCACCCCCTTGTTCACAAGCATGCTAGTCTCCTCGGGACCCCACCCTCTGCAACAGGAGGCATTCAACAGCACTCTCCCATGCTCCTCTTTTTGTTGGAGGCAGCTGCTGGGCCCTGACCCACGCCGGCGGGACTGATCAGAGAAGCAGCGGAGCCCCAGACGCTTTGTGGTTTGCTCCACAAATGTCAAAGTTCCCTGACCTTCTGGCAGCCATAACGCATGACCTTTTAAGTGGGGGAGGAAATGTCCAGCAGGGCTGCACCTCTGGCCTATCCAGATGTTCCACATCACTTCTCCACCCCTTTCCCAACATTCCTGCACTGTATTCTGGGATAGCTCAAATTGATTTCATCCATGAGTTAGTTGCCACATGTGCACTGAGAGACCCAGACCCTCCTCCCTGACATTCCTTCCATGGCCTCTCAGAAACAGCTCCTGGCATGGAATGACAGCTGGCTGATTAATGCAAGGCCCAGCTCAGGAAGCTGGACACAGCTATACTGGGCCCTTATTTTGAGCTGAGTCAGAGAAAGATGTCATTCTTGAATGACCCATAAGCTGTACAGATATGCTTTTGTAACTTACTACATTATTCTTTTCATACAGGTTACAGTGTACGTTGTTGTGAGTCTGGAGTCTGCGTACCCTAGTGAACTGGAGTTGTGCCATAGGCCATCCTTTCCCATTGACTTTTAATGGAATGCCACTACAGTGAAAAGACAGTAAACACACTGATTATCTACCCCTAACATGATAACACCCATCTCATAGGGGCCTACTCTAGGTCACCTACCACTATTCATAGTCCCTCCTGGGCCAGGCTACCTAAGTGCAGTTCTTGGGTTGCGCACACCAGGAATTCTACCCTCACATGGGTGTACCTGTGTGTGCACATATGCTCATGTGTAACCAGCCCTAGACCTCCTACACTTGCTGCATCAAAGCATTCTTTGATTAATAAGACAGCACCAGCGGTAAACACACAAAGTCCCTTTTGCCATAAGTTTACTGTGTGTTAGTCCCAAACTAGTATACTGCCTAACAGTAAAAGGACAAAAACCAGGTGATCCAAAAGCAAAAAATCATCTCGGACCAGATAGTCAGAACCATCCTCCCACAACTTCTAACAGAAGCTAAATATCAATATCCTTAGACAAATGTGTACATTGTAAACATGTTATTGCATCATCTGTCTGGGCTAAAGCATTAATATCTTTATGTGAAATAGCACACTGCACAGGTTAGACAACTTATGCAGAAAGGTTGATTCAAGGAGTCGTGACAAGATGGTTTATCATGGGCCTACTATTCAGCATCAACGGGTATTATCCAATGGAAATCTAAGGCTGCACAATTTGCACTAAATGCGCTTTTTGCACATGCCAAAATAATGGTACTGTCTTGTATACATTTATGATTTTTTTTTCCTTTTCGTATTATCGCATTTTGCACAAATAAATATACTGCTCAGGCTTCGTTTTAGCTTTCATGTGATACGCAACCAGCACTGTATTGACCGGGTGCTAGTATTAATGGGCTGTCTAATTGAGATTTATGCCACACAACTTGTACTCTATGCGCCATTTGCACGTATTGCACATTTAGTACTATGGGCTACATGTTTCAAAGTTTTGTTTTGCGACTCACAATTTGCGAGTCGCAAAACCGTATGTTGCATAGTGTCAATGACACTATGTGTGACTCGCAAGGGAGTCGCAAATGCCCACCTCATGACCATTCATGAGGTAGGTCGCAATTTGCGACCCCCTTGGGAATGGCGGCCCTCACAGATGGTGCCCTGCTGGAGACAGCAGACCACAATGTCTGTGACTGCTTGTAAATAAAGCAGTTTTTTTCTTTGAAATGCAGCACTTTTTCCTTTAAGGAAAACGAGATGCATTTCAAAAACAAAAAAATGAAACGTTTTTGTTTCATTTTTTCAGAGCAGGCAGTGGTCCATATATATGTACGAAGCTGAAAGAAGAGAGACAAATTACAGAATCAGAGGGAGATACTAATCTATGTAGGTGTTCTCTACAATAAGAGACTAGTGAGAGCCTGGATAGACACAGACTCTTAAACGTCACTTTGAGGAACTCTGCAACTCGGAACATTAGGGGTAGTCTCACTAGTGTTAAATATGAGCATGTACCTATTATGAGTACCTTCGGTTCGATGCAGCCCTGGATGGAGAATAATGGGCCCAAGAAAGTGATCATGTAAAGGAATGATACATACACAATTGGCAACTGCCAGACAAGTGGTTAGAACATCGAACCACACCTCCCATAATGCCCTTGGATGGATTGCAGGGGGAAGTAGTAAAATTTGAAAAATAACTTATCCACTTTGAGAAAGAGTGTAAGAGTTGAAACTTGTCAGTGGCATCTGGCAAGATGCGAATTATGATTACCTTTGAATAAATTAGAAATTCTAAACACCTGGGAGTGCGGCGTAATCTTTTGGCATGTAGTTTAAATAGGGAAGGAATGCACCAGCAGTTACAGCACGCCGCCTTGCGAACCACCTTTGTTTGAGGATCAATAATGGGGGCAGGGCCTGATGCCATAAGGAGCTGAAAGAATGGAGACAAGTTACAGAATCAGAGGGAGATACTAATCTATGCAGGTGTACTATACACTAGAAGACTGGTAAAAGCCCGGATAGGCACAGACTCTAAACACCTCTTTGATGAAGTCTGCAACTGGGGACATTCAGGGTAGTCTCACTAATGATAGATGTGAGCACGTCCTTATATTGAATACCTTCGGATCGATGCGGCTCTGCATGAAGAATAATGGACCCAGGAAAGTGATCATGTAAAGGATTGCTACATACACAATTGGCAACTGCCAGATGAGTGGTTAGAACATCGAATGTATATATATATATTTATAATTTCTAAGTTATGTGTATATAAAATACACAAAGAGTGTTTCAGTTTTATATAAACAATGTTTAAATTTCAACAACCTGTGATGCAAAGAGATTTTCAGATAGCCATGCTGTTTCCTTGGCTCCGCTGTAATGTAAAAAACGTATTCTTTTAGTGTCAAGGGAATTCATTGTCTAATTTGCCAGGTGCATGCCCGACATTTCAGCAATTTTTTCAGCGTGTCTATCTCTAGGGAAACAATAAAAAAAGAACAGAAAACAATGTTCCTAATCTTCAAATACATTGCATTTTCAGAGGAAAAATGTACATAGACAGCTGGCCTTGCGACTTTTCAGAATCATGCTATTGTGTTTTCGCTACACTGCTGTTTCCTTAAACTTTCAGTTCAAAACACCAGTGAAAACAAGAAGTCAGTGTTGTAATCCTATAGTGCCTTCTGGCTTCAGGAGAAAATAAACCACACAGTGTGCAAAGAGTTGGCAAGAGCTACAAAAGACCAGGCTCTGGCCCACGACTTATCCACCCACACCTTGATTCATCCTTAAGTCCCTCCAACGACACATCGATCTAAGAATCTTCACCTAGCCATCTCCACCAGAGTTAAGTATGGGAAGCCGTTCATGTCAAAATGACAGCTCCCCATATTGGACACCTCCTGAAATGCATAGCGTGCTGCAAAATGAATATGACACACTCCAGAATGAATGTACTATATGTCAAAATAATTATGATACCTGGCAGATTGAATCTGAATTGAACCAAAACAAATATGAAACCTGGCAGAATGAATATGCTACTTAGTGATTAATATGAATAACACACACACCTAATTGAATAAGAAATATACTGAAATATATATAAATCATACTGACATTAATATGGCCCTCACTGTAAACAAAAAAGCAATCACTGAAACGAATACAATAGTCACCAAAAAGAATGGGGCATTTCTTGAAATTATTGACTTATGCCAAGAGAAATATGACATACATTGAAATTAATATAGCAGATTGAAAATAATATAAAGTATTGAAATGAATATATTATATTCTGAAAAGAAAATAATGCACATTGAATCTAATACAATGTACATTGAAATGAACATTAAACATGTTGCAATGAATCTGAATTGTTTTGACATTAATATTACTGAGATGGCAATGAATATGAGACACACAGAAATGCCCATGATATAATTGAAAGTTAATATGGCTTGTGTTAAAATTAATGCAACCCCATTGAATTGAAGTTGACATGTCTTCAAATGAGTATGACCACAGCTGAAATTCACATGAGATTTGTTAAAACGAATATGGCACGCCTTGAAATTAATATGACACTTATTCAAACTAATCAGATACATATTCAAATTAATATGATATATGTTAAAATTGATAAGTTGCATCTTAAAATTAATATGACAAGTGTTAAGATGAATATGACATCCATTGAAATAAACTTAACATTGATTGAAAAGAATATAACACATGTTAAAATGAATATGACCTACGTTGAAATGAATATGACCGTCATTGAAATTAATTTGACATGTTTTAAAATTAATACGTGTAACGTTAAAATGTTCATGACATTTATCACAATTAATATGGCTTGCATTGAAAGTGATATGATATACATTGACATGATTACAATATATGTTGCAATGGATATGATTCATGTTAAAATTAAAATTGGGTTAATATGAATGAAGCATCCATTGAAAGAAATATGACACATGCTAAGATGAATATGACATGCATTGAAACAAATATGAGCTCCACCGAAATGAATTCAACATGTCTTAAACTGAATATGACCAATGCTGAAATGAAAATGAAACTTGTCAAAATGAATATGTTGTGCTTTGAAATTGATATGATACACAGCAAAATAAATACTGCATATATTGAAGTTAATATGACCTATGTTGAAATGGATATGACCCTTGTTAAAATTATTATGACACGTGTTAAGGTGAATATGACATCCATTGAAATGAATGACATTCATAGAAAGGAATATGAACCACTTTGAAATTAATATGACACCTGATGAAATTAATATGGCCCACATCAAAAGTTATATGACATTCTGTAACATGAATATCACACTTTCTGAAATGAAAATGAAACTGTGAGATAAATGTAACATGCTTTGAAATAAATTAGGCAACTATTGAAATGAACACAAGCCATGTTTAAATGAATATGACTGCTGTTTAAATGAATATGGCTTGCTCTGAACTTATGTGGATTTGCTTTAAAATTAATATTACATATTGAAATTAATGTTACATATTCTCAAAGGGTCGCATTACGAGTTTGGCGGTTTGTGCACCACCACGGCGGCGGTGTGACCGCCATCTGCTTGGCAGTCATACCACAGTATTACGATGCTGGCAGTCCCTTAGGGAAAGACTGCCGCAGTCCCGCCAGCACCACCAGGCAGCGCAGACCACCGCGGTGGCAAGGCAGCCCAAAAACGGGCGACAGAGCCGGTGTTTCAGATGGAAATATGATGATGTTTCCTACTGCCAGAGTGACCGTGGCAGTCCAACCACCACATCCCAGCAGGTGGAAACGGAAAGCATAAAGGAGGCAACTCACCTGCAGGCAGTGTTACATGACCTGTGCCACAATGGAGCCCATCACACAAACGTCCTGCCGCAGGTGCTGCTCATCGATGGACCCACACAGCACCCACATTGCAACACAATGGAAGGTCAATGGGATGCACAATAGGTTGTAAAGCGAATATCCAAAACTCACAATTCAAACAATACTTGCATAATAGTGATGGCGACATCAGTAGCATTCATGGACACATTTCACTTTGCACATGCCCCTAAAATAGGATTTGCATAGGAACTGTCCCTCGATGTATCTCAGGGACAAACAATATTTGAGCTAAGTGATATGCCTAGCTACCGAATGTGTAAGTGCAAGTCAAGAAAGCACATACAACGGCAACAGCATGGTCCAGACATCTAGATGATGTAGCTGTAAGGTACACACATCAAAGTGGACACATGGTCAGTCAAATCCAAAGGAAGCTACCACAATTTAACACCCTCCATGTGTGGACAAACAAAACTCTAGCTCTGGCACATGAGACAAAAGTACAATCTATATCAGGGGACAAATCTACACCATACATGCTGACATTGTCTTTTGTTTTCAACCTATGCTCCATCACTGTCAGCCTCAGATCACACCTAGGTACCAGTCATGTGAAACTTGATGACAGTGCTTGGGGATTAACAGTTTTTGGTGCTATTTTTATTTAAAGTTGTAAAAATTCATTTCTCTTTTTCCCCTTTTTGGATTTTTGGGTGTCATATTGTTCATTAATTTATTTTCTAATTTTTGAAAATTGGGGTGGGATTTTTATTGTGTTGCATTTTCAACTTTTTGAGTACTGGTTCAACCTTCGCTTTAGCAACAGTGAAGAATGTAATTGTCAGAGATGTATAGTGTGCCAGAAAATAATGTTGAGAAGAAAACTAATGTAGTCATGAGCCATCTGGGAAATGCAAATGGTTCTTTCAGTAGACTGTAGGTTTATTTTGTGGAAAGTACATCTTAGTAGCGGTGTGCATATTTACAAAGTGGTTTGAGGAATACCCAACAAAGATGTTAGTGAAAATTGGTCCTTAGTTATGGAATGGAATGCCACTGATGATCAAATCGATCAAAGGTGAACTCTTTAAGAATGAAATCATAAATGTGATCTGTTGCGCATTATGCATTGATCAAATGTTTCACTGCAGCTACCAGCCACAGTCGATCAATGTTCCTGAATGGTGTGATCAAAACAAGCTGGTGAAAGGGTGTGCGTCTATGTCTCTGAAATGACCAAAAGCATTGCCTCTGTTACTAGTGAGTATGAGATGTACTCCACACAAACAGACCGCTCTAAGCCTACACAATATACTGCTGGATAGACCAAGATGGATTCCTTGGCTAACTTGATCATAGATTATTGCAAGCATTTAGGTGATTCAGTGAACTTTATCTCTCACCAGGAGCAGCTTGACACCACCTCTGTGCCCTCAGTTGCCTGTCATGCCTGTCAAGCAGGAAAGTGAATTCATGTCAAAAAGCATGTAAGAAAAAAAGGCTTACAGCAGGGATAGAAATGAACTTATCATCTTATCCTGGTAACAAACACTGCTGTAAAGTGTGACAGACTGACTTAGGTGCCAAAAAGTTATTAAGTCAGAGAGACTGACTCAAAACTTGGATATAGAAGGAGAAATGACAGAAGAGGCAAGCAAAAATAATTAAAACCAAAGTGAAAACGAAAGATCTGCAGCAAACAAAGAAACCAGATATCTGATTGGAAGCCCAGTTGCACAAATCCAGACTCAATAAAAACAAAAAGATGAGAGTTTGCAAAGAGGTTTTATTCAAAGTAGCTTTTCAATTGATGGTTCAAAAGTAGCTGAAGAAACCTGAGAAAGTGCTACTGATGAGCGATGAAGAATTCTCAGAGGCAGGAGCAACATATGAATCAATGAGGCAGAGAAAGCAAAAATTAAAAGAAACAGCTCCTGAGTAAGCTTATCTAAGAGGACTCTCCTTTTTGCTTGAAAATCCAAAAGTGCCACCATATTTCCAAAGGGGACTAAGACATTTTCAAATGCTGAATAGGTTCTCCTGAAATATAGCAGGCTGTTGACTGTTGAAAAATGCTTTAATTTTTCAGTGTGCAACACACTGGCGGATGGGTTACTTCGTCACAAGTGTGATGGTTCTCCTGTCCACTGTATTACAATATTCATGGGCTATTATGGGATTGTAATACAGCAATGGGACATCTGTCATGTTTGTGATGGGGTACCCCCCTCTGCCAAACTCCGAATCAGGCCCAAAGATATTTCTCTTCATTACGCCTCTCCTGGGGAGGTATCTTTTTTGGCACATTCCCAGGGTTGCCAAGTTTGGTTAATCTGGAAATACATCAAAAACCATCAGAGTTGCATGGGAACACCCATGCAACTCCCTTGGGACACCTCCCTTGGCAGAGGAAGGCAACACATTGATTTGCACTGTCTGCCTTACTTCAGATTTTTGAAAATATGATTTAATGGATTGTGCCACACATGTACCATGTTGCGTGGTGCAAGCATGGCACAAGCTGCTCATAAATATGCCTCTTTGTTTTTTGAAAGACAGATTGAAAAAGAAAATGCTCACCAGAAGAGAGAAGATTTCCATGGCTTCCACAGTAGTTTTAGTAGTTTTAATTATGGCTGTTGTTATTGGGCTAGATTTGTATGCATTCCCTCCGGTGGGTTATCTTTCAAAAACTGCTAATAAGAATAGTACTAAATATGATGCATTTGAGGTTCCAAATAATTATGAGAATGATTATTTAGAAAATACTAAATGGTATTGTTAAAGAATTATAGAGAGATCATGAATGTTACTGATTGTTATATTTGTACACACCTCTCACTTTCTGAAGATGTGACTTATGCAGTTACCTTTGTGTTATGTTCTGTCTTGTTCAGAATGTTAATCAATAATAATGCATCAGAGAATCTGCCAGGAAGTTAATACAGATCATAATATCCCAAAAGATTTGTTACCTGTTATTAAAAATCTTGAAGGAATTGAGTTTATGTTACTTCCTATACATTTTTACAATGCTTATATAAAAAGAACTTACACGAAGAATGCTTCCTTTCCAGAGATAAGTGTGCGCAAACTATCTGAAGTGCTTAGTCATTGTTAGAAATGGGGTCTTTGGTTGGCAGTCAGGTTACCCCCTGTCCAAGCAAGGACCCTCATTCTAGTCAGGATAAGTCACACACAATCCAAATTATCCTGTGCCCTCCCTCTGGTACCTTGGCACTGAGCAGTCAGGCTGAACTTGGAAGGCAATGTGTAAAGTATGTGTGCAATAAATCATACAATACCACAATATAACACCACAAAAATACACCACACAGTGTTTAGAAAAATATATTATATTTAACTGGAAAAATGCAGGTCAAAACGATTAAAGATGAAATAAGCAAATGTAGGGATCTCACTGAAAGTGATATCAAGAATATTGGAGTTGAAATGCAATCAAAAGTGTCTTAAGTTCTCCTAGAAACAACAAGTGTCTCTTGCAGGGCAAAGTGCCTGGTTTGCATTGAAAAATGCTCGCAAGGGACCGCAGTGGAGGAGGGGAGTGTCAAACGGTGAGTGCCCCTTCGCACACGGACTTGCATTGTTATTTTCCACGCGGGGAAGATGTTGCGTAAATTTCCGGTGCACGGACTTGGATCCTCTACGGGTTGCAGGGTTTTCAGACGCCCCGGGGCCGATACGTGGAATCCTGGGCTTGCGAGGCTGCGTCAATTCCGGTAGGCGTTGCTTGGAATTTTCTTCCGCATGGCAGGCGCTGCGTCGATTCCTCTTAGGAGGTCGAGTGGCATCGTTCTGAGTTGGCTTGCGTTGATCCAGTAGGGGCGTGTGTCGGAGTTCCGGTTGCGTCACTGGCGTTACTTCGATCTTCTGTTGAGAAGTCAGGCTGTGTCGTTTTGGTCTCAGCGTGCGGTGAATCTTTCACCGCGAGCAGGCTGTGCATCGTTCTTGGCAGGCAGTGCGTCGAATTTTCACTGCATGGGGATTTCAGCTGCAGGAGAGAAGTCTTTTTGGTCCTGAGACTTCAGGGAACAGGAGGCAAGCTCTATCCAAGCCCTGGGAGAGCACTTCTGCAGCACAGCAAGAGAGCAGCAAGACAGCAGGGCAACAGCAAGGCAGCAGTCCTCTTCAGGAAGCAGTCAGGTGAGCCCTTTGGGCAGCCAGGCAGTTCTTCTTGTCAATGTGCACTTTCTAGTTCAGGTATCTTTGCCAGGAAGTATTTGAGTTGTTAGGACAGAGGCCCTGTTCTTCTACCCAAATGTGCCTTTGAAGTGAGGGAGACTTTAAAGCTTAGAAGTGCACCAGGTCCCCTTTCAGTTCAATCCTGTCTGCCAGGATCCCAGGAGAGGGTGTGGCAGTCCTTTGTGTGAGAGCAGGCCCTTCACCCTCCCAGCCCAGGAAGACCTATTCAAAATGAAGATGTATGCAAGTGAGGCTGAGTATCCTGTGTTGGGGAGTGTCTGAGTGAATGCACAAGGAGCTGTCACCTAAACCCAGCCAGATGTGGATTGTAAGGCACAGAAAGATTTAAGTGCAGAGAAATGCTCACTTTCTAAAAGTGACAATTCTAAAATAATAATATTAAATCCAACTTCACCAGTCAGCAGGGTTTTGTATTACCATTCTGGCCATACTAAATATGAATTTCCTACTCCTTTCAGATCAGCAGCTACCACTCAAACAATGTATGAGGGCAGCCCCAATGTTAGCCTATGAAGGAAGCAGGCCTCACAGTAGTGTAAACACGAATTTAGGAGTTTTACACTACCAGGACATTGAAACTACAGAGGTACATGACCTGTCTTTTACCTACAGAGCACCCTGCCCTAAGGGTTACCTAGGGCACACCTTAGGGGTGACCTATATGTAGAAAAAAGGGAGTTTTAGGCTTGGCAAGAACTTTTAAATGCCAAAACGAGTTGCCAGTGAAACTGCACACACAGGCCTTGCAATGGCAGGCCTGAGACAAGGTTAAGGGGCTACTAAAGTGGGTGGCACAATCAGTGCTGCAGGCCCACTAGTAGCTTTTAATCTACAGGCCCTAGGCACATATAGTGCACTCTACTAGGGACTTATAAGTAAATTAAATAGCTCAATTGGGTGTGATCCAACGTTATCATGTTTAAGGGGAGAAAGCATGTGCACTTTAGCACTGGTTAGCAGTGGTAAAGTGTGCAGAGTCTAAAAAACAGCAAAAACAGTATCTCAAAAGTGGAGGGAGGCAGGCTACAAGTTAAGGGGGACTACCCTAAGGCTGTCAGGTCTAAAAGTCATTTTATTAGAGAATTTATGATCAAAAACAGATTCTGGAGTGTTGAGACTTTTTCTAAAGAAATAGCTGTAATTAAGAAGTCACATATGCATCGCTGTCTCAGGACTTGAAAAGATAAAGGACATGTGTATGACGCTTCATGAAGAAATTAGTAAATGCCAAAATAGAAAAAATGTAGATACACATATACTTATGATTTAAACAGGTATTACTTTATTAGGTGCTAATCCTGTGTAGAGGAGTATTTATCACATATGTAACAAGACTGGTTATTTGACAGTTCCAATGGGCTGGACGGGTACTTCCTATTTAACATTTGTTTTTCTTAAAATATATCACATGAATAGTTTAAAAGATTTATGCCACAGTAGAATGGAGTGTGATGGTGTAGGGCAACGTATTCTAGATGTCTCCCCGCCTTGATTCCTTTTAGAGGTGTTGCTTTAAATGATGTGAAGATTAGAAAGTTATCTGTTTTAAAAGGGCATTCCGTGAATAACTCAGCAGGTGCTTCAGCTAGTAATAATGAAGGGATGCTTGCAATTAAGAAACATGATCATTCAGAACTGAATAGCTTTAGATATGGTTTTGGCAAAAGAAGGAGATGTCAGTAAGGAAATTAAGACTCAATGAATGTGGTACATATGTGCCAGATAATTCTCAGAATATTAATTGATATGTTAAAAATATTACAAAATTTGCACAGGGAGTTCACTCATTAGCAGAACATAGAATCTGAGATCAAATTGGTTCATGGATAGGTGGTTGGGGTAAATGGGTGTTAGAAGTAGTTGCATTTCACTTGGTGTCAAATTGTGAGCTGTGCAATGTGTTTATCTGATCTTTGAAAATGTTGGACTTCTCAGCACTTCTCAGCATGTGTTTGAAAATGAAGTGCAAAGGGAAGAAGAAAAAGACAGAAAGATTTAGTGAAGAAGAAATCAAACCAGAAAAATAATGATGTGCAAGAAAATGTTGTGCACTATATTTCAAAGTTGTTATTTTCCATCTGGTGAAAAGTTATGTGGATGCAACGAATACTCACCCAGAAACCTCTAGTGTATTTGCATTTTGAAGATATAAATACCCAGAAGGAAAGCAAGAAAACATGTTTTTACTTTCAGGTAAAATCTTTGTTCCTATTCCTGTTGCAGACAGGGTGCCTCATTATGGGTTTGGCGGTCTGACAGTAAGACCGCCACGGTGGTGCAGCCAAAAGACCGCCATGTCAGCAGTAATCTGACTGCCATATTACAACTCACACTGTGAAGACCGTCAAAAAACAGCCAAAAATCTGAAACTGCCAGGACACTTGAGGATTGAAAAGAGGCGGTCCCAGCACAACCATCCCAACAAAACTCCACCCACTAGATTACGAGGCACAAATAACCACAGTAGTTCTTCCATGAAGGAATAGCATTGGTGGTCCAACCCATCCTGAGCTAAACCCACATCAGTCAGAATACCACATCACATTGGATAGTTTGAATACTCCACACTTGACAGACATACACACACCAGACAAACCCACTCACATCACCATATAACACACCCCTGTACAACCCACAATCCTTTGCAAACAAAACACCATACTCATGCTCAGAGAAGCCAATAAGATAGATATAGCAGTTTTACAACATAGGCACACATACACATCTCACTCAGCACACACCCCACATCAGCACAACTAAAACAATGCACACAACATTAGCACACACAATCCACAACAACCGTCACCCTGTCACAACGCAGCACGCACACCACACCAATTACCCAACACTGCACCCTTACACTCACAACACCCCCACACACGTCTACACAAACACAACAAACACAACCATGTCCCTACAAAAAACACCCATGTTTCACTAATGACGTTTGAGGGTCCTGGTGGATGAAACTTTCAGGGTAGAGCCACAAGTGTTTGGAGCAAAGGTTCAAGAAACATCGATTGACTGGAAAATGGAGTTGTGGCAAAGGATAGTCAGCAAGGTCAATTCTGTAGGCAGTCATACACGCACACAGGAGGACATCAGGAGGAGGTGGAACAACCTTTGGTGGAAGGTGCATTCCATGGCATCCAGGCACCAGATAGTCGTGCAGAAGACTGGCGGTGGGCCCCCATCTCCTTCCCCACAGTTCACTTTATGGGAGGAGAAGGTCTTGGACATACTGCACACAGAGAGCCTGACTGGAATACCTGGGGGACTTGGCGTCTGATAAGTACCCACCACAGTCATATCACACAATTCACCTGTCATGCATGCTCCCTCACCACCCAAATCCTCACCAATTAACTATAGGTGCCACTACACCTCTCACCTAATCACCTAATGTCCCTCTCTTGCATGCAACTACCCCACTCAGCCTGACTGCCCTTACAGCCTCTGGAAATGGCATCTTAACCACAGGCTGATCAGATCACTACAATTCCTAGAATGTACTAACCCATCACGGTGAAAAACTAGATTGTGCACATCACATCACATTTCTTGTATGTATGACTAAAGCATTAGCTACACCTACTAGATTGTTCCACTGAGGACCAGCAAATGTCAATGACAGCAATGCAATAGCATACACGCAACACCAACTCAAGCAAAACATTGTTACAGATCAAATATCCCAAACCAGAAAAAGATACATCTGGGTTGGAGAGCAAGATGGCAGACTCCATGCACATGCACAACATCAAGTTACAGGACAATTTCCCCTGCAGACTCACATACTGTGTACCCACTAGGATACCATGGTGCTTTGTGCACCATCTACCAAGCCTGACCATTCACTAGGTCACAGAGATGAACATTCAGACAATATTGGATCCCAACAGAACAAAAACCTGTATCAAATCAGTATGACTGTACATAACATGGAGTAAGGAAAGCAAGTCACTGTGTAGTATGTACAACTAAGGAATGCTGTGCTGCATCTGTCACTTTCATTGCAGGGAGTCATGTAAAGCCACTGTCTGCATCTCACAAAGAGTTAACCAAACGTGCATTCTAACCTGAGCTCTGTGTCTCACTCTCTCCACCGGTAACCCTGCCATCGCTACCTTGGAGAGGTTACCTGAAACTGCCAGTCCCCCTCAGGATAAAGGCCCCAGTCAGAGAGGACAACACACCTAGATGTCTGGACACTGGATAACAACCTAGCCCATCTGGGACACCTGGTCAGTCAACTACTCCCAGCCTCACCCTGCCGACATCAACCCCTCTCACCCCTGATGCATCCACATCACAGGCAACCATTCGCCCCTAAACCTGTGTCCCAAGGACTGTTCAGTCTATTGTGTGCCCTACAGTACAGTGACCTGAATCTCACCTTGACACCCTGACAATGATGGACCTGCAACCACTGGCAGTGGGCACAGGCATGTGGGGGTAGGGTGCATGGTAGGGATGCTGTCGGCCAGAGGATGGGACCTCAATGCGACTCCAGTGACCAAGAAACCATTTCCCAAGTCTTGGAGCATAACAAACTTCCCAGAACAGGATGGGCCAAATAATCACCATGTTGGGGGGAAATCAAAGGCTGCAGATGGAACACCTCCAGGACGTCATGCAACAATGGCAGGCACATAATGCCCACATGGCTACCATTGCAGGGGTGCTGAGGGACATCAATACCACCCTGATGACCTTTTCCTCACAACATCAGGCCCCTTCCACTAGCAACTTAACATCTGCCCCATCTACATCTGCAGCAGTTAGTGGAATGGAGGCCCTGCCAGGGGAAGGACATGCCTCAGACTCCCCTCCCTCTGTAGCTGAAGAACCTACCTGCAAACGTGGATGTCCACCCAGACATCCAGCTGGAGTAGATGCCAAGATCAAACCCACTGCCAGGAAGTGAACCTCTCCTGATTTGTCACCCTTGTGTGCCAGTGAGACACACTGTTGACTCTATGAAACATAACTCCATTTTCCCCTGGTACAAGGACATTAGACCTGTGTAACCAACTGGTCTAGTAGCTACTCTGATGAATACATCTGCCATGACTTCACTCTTCACCTTATTTTTCATTTATGCACTATAATTTTGACTTTCAGTAATTTCGAATGCACAATAAATTACATTTAAACACAGCTTTTGTATATGTGTCTTTTATGATACATCAGCCAGAGTCATGCTTGCGAACAGTGGCCTGGTCATGCCCCTCTAAATCGAACATCCAGTATAATGGTCATCAGACAGAGGCTCTCAGCAGGAGACACATTACAATAGAAATATCACAGGACAGATGATGTAGAAATCCAGACCCACACAATAGTACAGTCAGTATTCCAATCTGCAAATAGAACATGACAGAGAGTACCATCAGGATGTCAGTCATGGTGTCATACAATGTGTGAGAGGCTGGCCCGGCTTTTAGTGGGTACCAATGGTACTTACACCTTGTACCAGGTCCAGTTATCCCTTATTAGTAGAGTAGTAGTGTTCTAGCAGCTTAGGCTGATAGAGGTAGCTATATCAGAGCAGCCAAGGCTGAACTAGGAGACATGCAAAGCTCCTACTATACCACTTATATCATATAGGTACTATATCATAAGGAAGACAATACTCAGGGTTACTAAACATATAGGTACTTTATTTTAGTGACAATGTGCCAAAAATATCTCAGAGGATATACTCCCTTAGGAGGTAAGTAAAATACACAAAATATACACAGAAAACCAAATCAGGTAAGTAACACAGTCAGAAAGTAGTGCAAACACTGTAGAATACAATAGGATGCAATAGGCCTACGGACAACACAAACCATATTCTAAGAAAGTGGAGTGCGACCACAAATGGACCCCTAGGCTAGTGTAGTGTGTAGAGGGTTGCTGGGAGTGTAAGAACACTGGACAGTAGGAGTAAAGTACTACTATTTCCCCGGAAAAACACACTAAAGTCGTGATAAGGGATTTTGCAAAGACCACAACAGACTGCAATGCACTGAAGATGGATTCCTGGACCTGAGGGCCTGCAAAGGAAGGAGACAAAGTCCAAGAGTTGCGAAAGTGTCCTGGTGGGCAGGAGCCCACCAAAACCCAGATGAAGGTGCAAAATGGCTGCCTCCGGATGGAAGAAGCTGAAGATTCTGCAACAACAAAAGGTGCTAGGAACTTCTCCTTTGTGCAGATGTCCCACGGTGTGCTGGAGGATGCAGAGTTGTTTCCTTGGCAAAATACCACAAACAAGCCTTGCTAGCTGCAAGAGTCACGCTTAAAGAAAAAGGGTGCTGCCCGGGCTCAGGAAGTACCATGATGTTGCCACTTGGGAGAGGAGACAGAGGGGGCCCTCAGCAACGTAGAGAGCCCATGCACAAGCAGGAAGCACCCACAGAAGTCCTTGAACATGGGTTCAAGAAGTTTGAACATGGCAGTCATTTAAACTCTGCAAAAGGAGGTCCCACGACACCGGAGATCAACTCAGGGAGCTGAGCATCGCAGGACAGAGTGCCGGGGACCTAGGCTCAGCTGTGCATGCAGAATTTCTTGGAAATGTGCACAGAAGCCCTCGTAGCTACAGTTCACGCGGTGCACAGGATTACTGTCTGGCAAGGGAAGGCAAGGACTTACCTTTTCCAAATTTGGACAGTTGGACCACTGGACAGTCTGGGTCACTTGGATCCACCACTTGTGTTTCAGGGACCACGCTCATCAAGATGAGAGGGGTCCCAGAGTACCGGTGACGCTGAAGTTTGGTGCCTGCTGAAGCAGAGGGAAGATTCTGTCAACCCACGGGAGATTTCTTCGTGGCTTCCAGCACAGGGTGAAGGCAGGCAGCCCCCAGAGCATGCACCACCAGGAAACAGTCGAGAAAGCCAGATGGATTAGGCCCTACAATGTCACTGGTAGTATTCTTGCTACTTTGTTGCAGTTTTGCAGGCGTCCTGCAGCAGTCAGTGGTCGATCCTTGGCAGAAGTCGAAGAGAGAAGTGCAGAGGAACTCTGGTGAATTCTTGCAAGTCATTATCTAAGGAAAAGCCCACTGGAGAGACAGTTAATAGCCCTCAGAGGAGGATTGGCCACCTAGTCAGGAGCACCTATCAGGAAGGGTTTCTGACGTCACCTGCGGGCACGGGCCACTCAGAGGACTCCAGAGTGCCCTCATACCTCTGGAAACAAGATGGCAAAGGTCTGGGACACACTGGAGGAGTAGACTGGCTTATGCAAGGAGGACACCATCTGTGCCCTTCAAAGCATTTCCAGAGTCTGGGAGAGGCTACCCCACCCCAGCCTTTAACACCTATTGCCAAAGGGAGAGGGTGTAACGCCCTCTCTCAGAGGAAATTCTTTGTTCTGCCTTCCTGGGACTGGGCTGCTCAAATCCCAGGAGGGCAGAACCCTGTCTGTGGGGCGGCAGCAGCGGTAGCTGCAGCGAAAACCCCATAGAGCTGGTTTGGCAGTACCCGGGGTCCATAGTGGAGCCCCGGGGATGCATGGAATTGGCTCCCCAATACCAGATTTGGCATGGGGGACAATTCCATGATCTTAGACATGTTACATGGCCATGTACGGAGTTACCATTGTGAAGCTACATATAGGTATTGACCTATCTGTAGTGCACGCGTGTAATGGTGTCCCCGCACTCACAAAGTCCGGGGAAATGGCCCTGAACTATGTGGGGGCACCTTTGCTAGTGCAAAGCTGCCCTCACACTTAGTAACTTTGCACCTAACCTTCCGCAAGTGAAGGTTTAGACATATAGGTGACTTATAAGTTACTTAAGTGCAGTGAAAATGGCTGTGAAATAACATGTGCGTTATTTCACTCAGGCTGCAGTGGCAGTCCTGTGTAAATGTTTGTCTGAGCTCCCTATGGGTGGCAAAAGAAATGCTGCAGCCCATAGGGATCTCTTGGAACCCCAATACCCTGGGTATCTAGGTACCATGTACTAGGGAATTATAAGGGTGTTCCAGTGTGCCAATTGGAATTGGTAGAAGTGGTCACTAGCCTGTAGTGACAAACTTAAAGGCAGAGAGAGCATAAGCACTGAGGTTTTGATTTGCAGAGCCTCAGTGACACAGTTAGTCACTACACAGGTATACACATTCAGGCCACAAACTATGAGCACTGGGGTCCTGGCTAGCAGGATCCCAGTGAGAAAGGCAAAAACAAACTGAAATACATATAAAAATGGGGGTAACATGCCAGGCAAGATGGTACTTTCCTACACAATGCATATATACAGGTTATATAAGCCAGGCTCATGGTATTCTACCAACAAAGCAGAGGCGCCTAGATTGGACCTATATAACACCAGGTTCAGGCTCTTTACATACCCATACCAAAGCTACATATTCACATATCCCATGGAACACACAAAGAACATCACAGAGGAACCCAGTGCTTCTACCATACAGTAACAATGCCCCATACTTGTTGGATTGTCACTCACCTATGTCAGTATACAGTTACCTCCACCTTGGGCATCATAGTCAGAACAAAAACACAGCTCGGTCCCATGGCCATCACAAAGTACTCCACCTATTGTGAAGCCAGAGACCATGATCCCATCATCACACATGGGCCACAAACATCACCAAACACATAATACACCATTTTACATCCCCCCAACTCCACTGATAATAGAAAATGACTAAGCAGTTATAACCCCACATGTATGAAGGATATACTCCCTCCCACCTCCCCTCTTATGCCAGCCGCAGCGCGGTGAAGGTAGCGACCTCTGACCCTGCTTCTGGCAGGCAGGTCGCTTCCTCCTCACCTCCGCAACACTCCACTGCCATCCTAATTTAGTAATTTTATTTCTCCCTGTTTATTCAGCTCTGCCTCGCCGCTGCGTCTCCACGGCCCGCCCCCTCCCTCCACCTCGATTCTCCGATCCGATTTCCCTTTTTTTCCCACCTCAAGAGCCCTGCTGCCCCACCCCTACTCTTCCATTGGTCAATCCCCCCCTCCTCCCAGCTGCCACTCCCTCCCACCTCCCCTCTTATGCCGGCCACAGCATGGACGCATGGAGGACACGCGCAGCGGGGGTGCTGAAGGCACTCCAAAGGCAAGCCCGTCTGTGCCCGTCCACGCCAAGACCGCGCCCAGTGCAGGTCCCCTGGCCAACACGCCCCGTACCACCAATCACCACTACACTGCCTGCGACCTCCACACCCTCAATCTAGGATGCTCCTCTATCTGCTTCCAGTCCACCCTGACGCGCACCAAAGGACCTTTCTCCTGCAAAGCCTGCAATTTCACCTGCAACCTAACCTCCAAGCTCCAACTCAAAGCCTCAGACAGCCGCCTAAGATGCATCCTGCTTAACACCCGCTCCGTCCAAAAGCATGCAATCGAACTCTGGGACCTACTGACCACATCCTCGCCCGATGTTGTATTCCTCACCGAAACTTGGATGAATTCGGCCTCGGAACCAGACATAGCCATAGCCATACCAGAAAACTACAAGATCACCAGAAGAGACCGCAGCAACAAACCAGGAGGAGGAATCACCACAGTCCACAAAAACACCATAAGAGTCTCCACCAGCTCCCATGACACCATCAAATCCGCCGAGCACCTCCATTTCAAAATCCACATCAACGCCAACACCACCCTCAGAGGAACACTAGTTTACAGACCCCCAGACCCCAGACCGCAGTTCTGCGACAACATTGCCGACACCATCAGCTCCCAAGCCCTCGCCTCAACGGACTACATCCTTCTCAGCGACCTGAACTTCCACCAAGAAAACAACAACAATACCATCACCACCGACCTAATCGCCAGCCTCGACAACCTCGGCCTCAAGCAACACGTCACCCACCCACACCGCAGGACACACAATCGACCCCATCTTCTCAGCCAGCAACCATGTCTCCTTCAGCCACACCAACGAACTCCTATGGACAGACCATCGCTGCATCCATTTCTCCTTTCAGAAGCCAGTCACTCACCACTAAACCCCCCACCACTACTGGAACAGAATCTCAACAGAACAGCTGATCTCCACCCTCACCCAAGCACCCCCTCCCAGGACCCGGAACCCCAGCACAGCCACCACCTACCTGCACTAATGGCTAGAAGACTGCGCCAACACCCTCGCACCACTCAAACAACCCTCAGACTTCCACCACAGGCCCAAGGCCAGCTGGTTCACCCCTGACGTGCAGGCCTCCAAACGGGAATGTCAAAGAATGGAGAAGACCTGGCGCCTTGCACCCTCTGAATCCAACCACACCGCCCTCAAGACTGCCATCCGCAAACATCACCAGCTGATCCGCACTACCAAAAGAACCAACTACAAAAGCCAAATAGACACCAACACCCACAGCAACAAAGACCTCTTCGGCATCATCAAAGAACTCTCCAACCCCAGGCCTTGCTTCCACGAACCCTCGCCATCACAGGATCTCTGCAACTCCCTCGCCACTCACTTCTGTCGAAAGATCGAAGACATCCACAACAGCTTCAAACCCCAGACCCATCAGCCAACCACGAACAACCAAGTACCCGACTCATCAAACAACACCAACCCTCTATGCTCCTGGACCCACGTCAACAATGAAGGCACCATCAACACCATGGCCTCCATCCACTCCGGCTCCCCATCGGGCCCCTGCCCGCACCAGATCTTCAACAAAGCCAGCAACATCATCGCACCCCACCTCGGCGCAATCATCAACAGCTCCTTCGAGACAGCCACCTTCCAGGAGAGATGGAAACACGCCTTGTTGAAGAAACCCAAAGCAGATCCAGATAACCCCATTATCTACCGACCTATCTCCCTCCACCCCTTCCCAGCGAAGGTCATCGAAAAAATCATGAACAGCCAACTTTCCCGCTACCTGGAAGACAGCAAAGCACTCAATACCTCCCAATCCGGATTTCGCAAGAACCACAGCACGGAGACCGAACTCATTGCTGCCACAGATGACATCAGAACCATGCTCGACAAAGGCGAAACCGCAGCTCTCATCCTCATGGACCTTTCCGCAGCTTTCAACACCATCTGTCACCACACCCTTCGAACATGCCTCCACAACACCGGGATACGCGGCAAGGCCCTCGACTGGATCTCCTCCTTCCTCTCCGGCAGAACCGAGAGAGTCCGCCTTCCGCCCTACCTGTCCGATGCCTCCAAAACCGTCTGTGGCGTCCCTCAAGGATCCTCCCTCAGCCCAACACCTTTCAACATTTACATGGCTCCCCTCACCAACATCGCACAATCCCACAACATCAACATAATATCCTACGCAGATGACACCCAGCTGATCATCTCCCTCACGAAAGACCCCACAACAGCAAGAAACAACATCCACAAGGGACTTCACGCTATCGCTGACTGGATGGAATCAAGCCGCCTCAAGCTAAACACATAAAAAACAGAGGTCCTCATCCTCGGCAGCAACCTCTCCGCTTGGAACGACTCCAGGTGGCCTACCTCCCTCTGAGCCACCCCCACCCCCATCACCCAAGTACAGAACCTGGGCATCATCATTAACTCAGCACTCAGCATGACTCAACAGGTCAACGCAGTCTCCTCTTCCTGCTACAACACCCTCCGCATGCTCCACAAGATCTTCAAGTTGATTCCCGTTGAAACCAGAAAAACAGTCACCCACCCCCTAGTCAGCAGCCGACTGGACTTCGGCAACGTGCTCTATGCAGGAACCACGGCCAAACTACAAAAGAAAATGCAACGTATCCAAAACGCCTCGGGCCGACTCATCCTTGATTTCCCACGCCGCAACCACATCTCAGCCCATCTCAGAGAGCTACACTGGCTACCTGTATCAAAGAGGATCACCTTCAAACTACTCACCCACGCACACAAAGCCCTCCACAACACAGGTCCGGCCTACCTCAATGACAGACTCACCCTCCACACCCCCACCCACCAGCTCCGCTCCTCCAGCCTCGCCCTCGCCTCCGTCCCCTGCATTCACTGCACCACCATTGGAGGAAGATCCTTCTCTTACCTCGCCTCCAAGACCTGGCACTCCCTACCGCTCCAAGTACTCCAGACCTAAGACCTCCTCGCCTTCAGAAAACGCCTCAAGACGTGGCTATTTGACCAATAGCGCCTCCCCCCCCCAGTGCCTTGAGACCCTAACGGGTGAGTTGCGTGCTTTTTACATTTTTTGATTGATTGATTGATTGAAGGCACCATCCCACAGTAACTAAATCCATAAAACCAGGTATCTGTCACGTACACCTCTCATGTCTGACAGCTATTGCCTTTGGCTACTGACAATGAATCCCCAAGCCTAGTGAGGTACTGGGTTTTTCAGAACCGGTACTGATCCGGTAACCCAGCGGTGCCAGGGTACACCCAAAGACCTCGGGTACTTTCCTGATTCAGACTACAGAAACTCAGAGTCTTCTAGGTCAAGTCAAAGATCGAATTTATTGGCTGCAACCAATTGACAAGTGTCCTAGAAGTACAACAGCACGATTTGTATGTTCTCAGGAGACTGTGTTTCAATGCAAAGTCAGGTTTCCTTATATACAGTTTTTTAAGCTTCAGGCAAACATTCTTGACATTTTGGATGGTCATTCACATGTTTTCACTACAAAGGAAAAAACAGTGTCATGATGAAACCTCATATTTCATGTCATCCAACCCATAATAAATTACCCGGCAAGGCCTAGTATTTTACATCAGATAAGTGTGGACCCCCAATAAAAACGGGCACCTCCCCCTCGTAAAGTAAGAAGAAGAAAAGAGCAGGTGCAGGTGTGAGCAAGATTAGGCAGGGTGTGTGAGCGATAATAAGGGTTTTATGGCATGGTGTGCCTTGATGCTATCTGATTCGGCCACTGGGAGAGGGACTGACCAAACAGGTTTGGCCTGAGGCAATGGTTCCAGCTTGCCCAGGTCAGAGAAAAGTCAATCAAGGTGTACGTGTCCTTGGAATCAAATCTGACTGTATTATAAGCCTATGTGAGGGCAACTTTTAAAATGGCTGCCGTGTATAAAATGGGAGCCACGAGTGCAGGACGAAAATGGCGATTTCGAGGTGAAAACGCTGCTGGAATTGAGCGAAAATGCTCATGCTTAGTGTACTAGTCATTATCGGTCTTTTGATACTAAAATCGTACTGCTGTGGCAAAGTAAATTACATGGGTCCAGAATTTTTAGAACCACAAACCCTCCTTTTGCCCTTACATAGGCAATAAACCTATTCTCTTGCTAATCTGAGTCCAGGTCTATGTTTATAAGGCCATGGAGATGTTGCTGGAGCAAAATTCTAGTACGTGGTAACTCTCTCTGGACAGGTCTCCTCGAACATGAAGTAGCACAAAAGGCCACATATGGCAGGACAAAATAAGGAATACCTCCATCTGCAGTAGGTGGCGTAAGATCACACACCCAACAATTAGTGATGTTCACTACTAACTAGTGTTGATGCAGAAGCTGTACAAAAGAATTGCTTACAAATTCTGATATTCTAACCTGCTCATGTTCAGGAAAAGGGTGAAAAGAGTGCAAAGAAACAATAGTAGGAAAAGACATAGGTTGGGAAGTGGGTGCAGAAGTCAATTGAGTAGAGAAAAACAATCCCACCCATAAATGACAACGTCATGTTTAAAAGACACTAGCAAACACGTTATTAAGAACATATAGACAACGGGAGAAAGTAGTGACCACTATTTACAAATGAAATAATAATTTTTCACAACCCTAACCAAAAAGCAAATCCTAAAATTATCTAGTAACATTTTTAGGGCTCCTCTGCATTTCAGTAATTTTTGTATGTTCAGGTGGAACAGTGGTGACTCTCATCAATGCTCTAAGGTGAAAAGGGGGTACTCTTTCCACAGAAAATGGACTTTATTCTGCTTTTACTAAACAGAATAGTACTTTAAAACAATGCCAGCAAAACAATCAGTCTCCTAACACCTAGTCTATACAATCACACGGAAACCTCTTGTGAAACCAACTATGCCCAGAGTCCGTTCAAAAAGCCTCTCTGGCAGGCTTCTATTGTCCATCAAATTTTCTTTTGTTGTTTTCTTTCGCATGGGCCTCTCAATTCAGGCCTCTTCGTGAGAAAAGTACTGCTTAGTTGGAGTGCCCTCCTGGCAAACACCCACAGCTCACTCGAAAGTCTCAATGTCTTAAAGCAATGCACCAGTGTCTCTCCTCTGTGGCAGATACTACAAACAATGTGCTCTTCATTGATCAAGGGCACAAATCATCTTGTGCAGACCCAAGCACCATTAATTGGGAAATAGCTCAAGCTCAGCAGCACTTTCAGACTCCAACACTCATTATTTAGTGTCAGAGGACGCTCAAGCTGCTCTTTCATGGGCACCAAAATATAGTGCCTTTTTCCAAACTTGAAATCTCCGGTGCACTGCCCTTCTTCCGTTGGAGCAAAGAAAAGGGGGTGTGTGGCCAAAACTCAGGCCAAGGGGCTCAAGGGATTGCACACTGTCAGAGGTTACCAGCACATGACAGGTAGAGAAATGAAACCTCAAAACAGCTCTGCCATCAACAACAGGAATCCTTCTCTTTAGCTCTTTTACACTGAAACTTTGGTTTTGTGATGTCCAACGCCGTCTGATGGAGCAAGTACGATACCATGCGCTGGCGATCGCTGTCCAGCTTTGCTACTTCCTGGGTGCTGAGACGGTAGGGCCAAGACGTCCGTCTTTCATCTGTAGCTGTCACTGATGGGAATTAGGCTTAAATCAATGTCCTGCAGGTTATTATGACTTGATACCTGCAGAATCTAGTGACGTAGGAAGTGTGCCACAGCTGTTAGTTTCCTTCAATTTAGTACAAAAACAGTTCATGGTTTTTAACAAGGGGACTGCAAGCAGGTGGTCTGCAATCTTCAAAGGAGTAGCCATACACCATGGGCATAAAATACAAAGACAAAGGCAGAAGGGCAAAACAGGGTCTGTAGCATCTTTAATTCAGTTCTCTCCATTATTCTCTGCCATCTATAGCTACATGAGAATTCTATCTGAATGGATTTCCTCACACAGTGGCATTGTCTAATGGGGTAAACACATATTTGCCTCAATGATTAAGTCTAGGTGTTCCTCCTTACCTTAGAACATCTCAATAGAGAAATCACATGATACCGATTATCAGGGACATGTAGAAACCTTCCTTTAAAAAGTGTGCATCAGGTGCACTATGCAATACACAGGCTAATAGTCAAATGTGCAAACAAAAAGACAAGAACTAGAGGGTCCTGATATTTGCATGATTAGGACACATCTGATCCCACAAAAAATTAAAGTAGCAGGAACAGAAGGGAACCGAAAACCAAATTAAAATAGACATTGAAAATTCGTCATGTTCAAAAAGGTAAACATAAGATATCTCCTATTGAGATGGAAAACTTGTCTTACTATAATATTGAGTCAGTTAACCAGTCTATCGCTACCCTGACAGTCAGGCTGGAAAACATTGAAGTAGGCAAATTCTTGAAAACCAGTCTGGTCATACCAAAGGGAATTATACATAACATGGGGGTCCCTGGTACATCACTGCAGTCTGGAAATGTGAACCTGAACAATACATCAATAATAATAAAAGGGCTGACTGGTGAAAGGAATTCGAAAAAGAGAAATGGGACTAGGACATAGCTAAAATCTCAATAACTAAGCATGGTGCGACATTGGTCAGGGGAAGTAACCAAAGAAAAAATCTATAGAAAGAACAAAAAAAAATATTTGGGTGATAGTCAGGCATGTGACACAACACCAAGAGTACGGGTGATACACAAAGGCCAAAGTTACACAAATTTTAACTCTACCGTTGGCGACTACACCATATACGGTACTCCTAGCTAATGTTTCAGTTCCTTCTTCAGGAAAAAATGAAAACCTGGTTTTCTTTTAAGGAACGAAAGCCATATGCTACTTAGGAAACAGAACATCATTAACTAATGTAATATAGAAATTAGGCCACCTTGAGTCACAGATCTATAATTTCATCCTTAGGTCCAATCAAGGATACATAAATGTAGGGCTGCCTGTTCCTTTAAGGGAAGGGGCAGTAACGTGACTAACTGCAGGTGACACACTTTGATCCTGTATATCTCTTTTTATTTTCCTTCAATACCATTATAGCCAAATAGACATTCACTGGTGAAGTGTTGTCTTTTATGTTCACAGCATGAAATATCATTATCTGTGGAATTTAGTAACCAGAACAAGTTCAACCAACTGTTGCGTAGCGATGGGCATCGTCATGACCATCCCCTCACAACACAGGGGAGCTTGTAATAGTATCAAAAGCAGCAACAAACATGCAAAAAACAAATAAAAAAAATAATAAAAACGCACAAAACGTCAAGCCATCAGATATACTTGCTGTGTATCAAGCACAAAAAGCATAGACAAAACAATAGCATGTGTGAACAAGCGGTGACACACAACACCATGTCATGTACTTTATGCACTGTAAACCTGCAGCCCAAAACCCAATATTTGGGCCTGTTTAATTTGTCAGGTTTAAAATCCTTACCCTCCTTTTGACAGTAGATCACCAGGCAATGGAAATCTGCTGTCAAATATAACTTTACTGTTTCTCTTCTAACATACAGGACCAGCAAGAACAATTCATGATAGGACCAAATACATGAAAATAAATTTCCATTACTTAACTGTTACCCTCTTGTCAGTTACTTCGCAACATCAAGCCACCTTAGTTTTACCTTTCTAAAAGTAAAAATTGTTACACTGACACTCCATATTAATTTGGCACCTACAATTTCCACTGTGAAAAATAAGTCTTAATTGGCAAATCGTTCTCATTAAGGCATGTAGCCTTCAAAATTTTAGAAAAGGGCTGCATCTTATTTTCTGTCTAAGACTTAATGCAACACTTCGTTTTCTGTCAAATAAAAGCAACTAGCAGGCATAATTTTATTTTTTTAGAGCGGAGACACAAATGTATCAGTTCTGCAGAGCATTTAACATGATGTTGGGACTTTCGAAGAAACCCCTTTTTTTATATTTTCCCTTTGGAATTAAGTTCTTTAATTGTATTGATGTTCTTCTGGAGAAACCAGAAATCCCACTTTTAGAGGCCCAGTAGGGTCATTCTGCATTTCACAGAGACAAGGCCCTAATTTAAAAGGTCACAAGTGTCAACATGACAGCCTCCTCCATTGTTTATGGGAAAACTAAAGATAGCATCTCAGCAGCATGACTTGAGCCAGCCTCTGTAGCTCTCCTAGCTTCTGCCACTCTGAATCTGTCAAAGACAGTAGGCCTTTCTATTTTCCTTCTAACCTGCAATAATTCACTCTATTTAAAAAAAAAATGTTTTCCTTTTTAGGCGCTAAAAAATTTTATCTCTATTTCCAGATTATTAAACTACATTTACTGTGAATAATTCACAAACCTTAATAACACACATACCAGTTGTTAGAATAAATGCTTGTTGCAATCCCATGCAATGGTACATATTTCATCCACCTCGAATGAATGAACGTCTCAGTAGGCCCAGCTGAAGTTAGAACCTTCAACCTTGATATTAAAACAAGCCTTTGTACTGGCACATTGACTCATTGAATCATAAGAAGGCACAACCTGCAAATATATATATCAAACCTAAATGTATGCATTTACTGGAGCCTGAGACACTTTAAAAAGTACTCTGAATGAAAGAAAATGCAGTTTAAACAGTGCTTTTGCCCAAAATCGACTTTGATATTTTAGGCATTAAAAAATCAATATCCTACAATTTTCTTGCATAATATGCATTACCAGAATGTCTATTACACAATCCATGAGTCAGCCATTGAAAATATTAACTTATACTTTATAGAAATGAGCTTGTTTGCTCCTGCGCCAAGGGAAAATTGCACATACAAATGTCATTTTAGCGGTGCAACATAACTTAAATTACATTTTAATGTTAGGAGGTCATAGTATAGGTATTAAGCTTTATAAATATTAAAAAACGATTTTGAAAGGCACTTATTTTTTAAATAATTTTTCCATAATTAATAATTTTCTTTAAAAAAAAACAAACAAAAAAAAACAATTATTCTTTTTTTTGTGATAATTCCACATATAAAAGCAAGCTGCATCCCTTGCCTATTATTTGGGATACATTAACTCACAAGCCTAAGCGCATAAGCCTAACTTGAAATGCGTCACATTTTTGCGCCACTTTCATTTAAAAGGAAGGTTATGCAAAATTCCACCCATGTTTAACTGGGAAAGTGCTGGCTGAATTGAAAATAGATAATTTCGTTTTTTTTGGGGGGGGCCCTATTTATATCTATTGAATGTGTTTTCTAATTTATTAAGCATTTAACGGCAGTTTTGTATATGTGCACAATTGCTCATTCTATAAATTAAAGAGCAACATATAGCTATGTTAGCACATCACATGGTTCATTTCTGGATTTTTTCTAAGTTTCTAATATTAATTAACCAACATTTTACTTAACAAACTGTAAACATCAAGAAGACCCACAAACACACATTGAGCTCATTTCAGATATAAACAGAAAACACTCAGTACACACAATACAGCGCGCTTTAGCCATTTTTCATAAATAGCGCCCCGTCGCAATTTACTTATAGAACCGTTTGCAGATCCTAGTTGTAAGTCATATTTACAAGAAAAAAAAAAAAAACTTTTCTCAATTATTTCCAAGAATAGCGGACCCATACTTTATTAAACGTGATGGGGCCCACTCCGTGCTTCACATATAGTTCATAGGTTGGAGTTCCAATCAGAGGAACCGGACATGAGTCCTCCAACCGGGAGTCCCTTTTACAACCAAGACAAAACAAATTTCCAAGTCTGCTAAAACCAGGCATCTTCGCTCACTAGTCTAGCTTCAAACTTCAAAGGATTATCGTTTATGATAGTCTCGTGAATACACGAGTCCTTCGGCTTTGGTACTTGCAAGTTCCAAATCAAAGTGATCCCAAAGGGATACCAAACCAAATATCCAATTAAGGACCAAACCAAGTGTCCAACTAAGGACCAAACCAAGTGTCCAACTAAGGACTGGGAGACGCTCCACTTATACTTAACTGAAAATATCAATGACGTCACCAGAAGACTCGTCTTATCGTTTCGCTCTACCAAAAATCAAGGGTCCAAATCAGGGCGATAGCCAGGGCAGCAGTCCTTCATAGCCGTCGGGAAGCGGGGAACCTCGCAACAAAGACTTTCGGACCACGTCGACATGCAGGGGTCGATGAAGTGGCGGCCTTCCTCCAGAATTTTCACACGAAGCTCCCCACGGACCTCAGGCTTGGACCGGTACCGCTGGTATCGCCCCACGTTGGGCGCCAACTGAGGTACTGGGTTTTTCAGAACCGGTACTGATCCGGTAACCCAGCGGTGCCAGGGTACACCCAAAGACCTCGGGTACTTTCCTGATTCAGACTACAGAAACTCAGAGTCTTCTAGGTCAAGTCAAAGATCGAATTTATTGGCTGCAACAAATTGACAAGTGTCCTAGAAGTACAACAGCACGATTTGTATGTTCTCAGGAGACTGTGTTTCAATGCAAAGTCAGGTTTCCTTATATACAGTTTTTTAAGCTTCAGGCAAACATTCTTGACATTTTGGTTGGTCATTCACATGTTTTCACTACAAAGGAAAAAACAGTGTCATGATGAAACCTCATATTTCATGTCATCCAACCCATAATAAATTACCCGGCAAGGCCTAGTATTTTACATCAGATAAGTGTGGACCCCCAATAAAAACGGGCACCTCCCCCTCGTAAAGTAAGAAGAAGAAAAGAGCAGGTGCAGGTGTGAGCAAGATTAGGCAGGGTGTGTGAGCGATAATAAGGGTTTTATGGCATGGTGTGCCTTGATGCTATCTGATTCGGCCACTGGGAGAGGGACTGACCAAACAGGTTTGGCCTGAGGCAATGGTTCCAGCTTGCCCAGGTCAGAGAAAAGTCAATCAAGGTGTACGTGTCCTTGGAATCAAATCTGACTGTATTATAAGCCTATGTGAGGGCAACTTTTAAAATGGCTGCCGTGTATAAAATGGGAGCCACGAGTGCAGGACGAAAATGGCGATTTCGAGGTGAAAACGCTGCTGGAATTGAGCGAAAATGCTCATGCTTAGTGTACTAGTCATTATCGGTCTTTTGATACTAAAATCGTACTGCTGTGGCAAAGTAAATTACATGGGTCCAGAATTTTTAGAACCACACTAGGTTGCAGAGCCAAACATGACATTGCTAAACCAATGCGTGGAGGGAAAAGAGGATATGCGATTGCAGGAAACATACCTCAAATCTGAGAAGTCCATAAGAGAAGTGTACGTAAGTATCTGAAATAACAATACATGAAATAGCAGAAGATACTGTACTGTACATATTACAACCTATCAGACTGCAAACACAGCTTACACATAGGCATTAGAGCTCATGACTCTCCCACTGATGAATCTAGTAAGGAGGTGAAATACAGCCATATACTTCAAGTTTTGCACATTCATATCAAAAGGTCCACTTCACATACCTGTTTGTCAGGTGAAGTACTGACTAATGAGATCTGCCCTAGAGTCACCTGCTCCTTCATTCTCTGGCTCCTCATCACTTGGCACTTCAGCATTTCTAGCCACTGGTCCACCTAATCTGCTATCAATAGTATATAACATCTCAGGGCTCGATTGTGGAGCATGCAGCAGGCAACAATTATTTGGCATACTTTGTGTGGCGAGTAGAGGAGTGCTCCTCCAGATGTTCACTCGATTACACCCCTTGTCCTCCTGTGGGTCTAATTATAAATGAGTTCATCTGCCATGGCTGGGTACCTCACTGGTGTCAACAGCCAAGGATGATTAGGATAGCCTGAGTCACCTGTGAACACAATGGTTGTACCTCTCAATTGTTTTCACCTGAGGCTGGCTATATTGTGATGACAGGAATAATAACACTCAAACACACACTAAAAAAGAACTTACCAACTAACCAGGCCCGCTCCCTTTGTAGTAGTGGCATTAGATGTGGGGCATTGCTGTTCCACATGATGTAGAATCATGCACAGCTCGGGATACTTGGATGTGACTTGTGAGATGGACTGGTCTGCCAGACACACCACCTATACATTGATTGAGTGGTAGTTCTTCTGGTTCCTACACACCTGTTCATTGGCACTGGGAGGCAACAGGGCTACATGGATGCCATCAATGGCTGCTACCACATGAGGAATTTGTCCCATCTCATAAAAGTCTGCCTTCACATAGGGTAAATCTGCTTGTTGGGGGAACCTGAGGGATCTGTCCAGGTGCTTCAACAATGCACACAGTACATCCTTCAAAACAAAACTGAACATGGGCTGAGATATACCTTCTGTAAAGGCGACTGTATTCTGAAAGGAGCCTGTGGCAAAGAAGTGTAGCACTGACAAGACTTGAATGATGAGAAATATGCCGTAGGGATTTCGAACTGCAGGCATCAGATCTGGCTCCACGTAAGTGCAAAGATCCATGATGGTCTGACGATTCAGACAATATGTCTGGATGACATGCCTTTCCTCCATGGTGTCCAGGTATACTAGTGGGCGATACACTGTTGGTAGTCTCACTCTCCTCATGGCAGGATTACTATGTTGAGAGAAGTGAAAAACCAATTAGGTTAGCAGTATGCACATTTCATGTACACTTTGTATATTACCTCACAACAAACATCCGTAGAAGATTCCTAGCACTTACAACATGTACAGTACAGGCCATAGCTATGCTCCAAATTCACCCTCATTGCTGCACATTGGCAACCATGTAAATGAGATTATAAATATGAAACTAATGTTATGGTATATGTGTGTAAGACTTTGCTGCCCTGCACCATTCACACATATTTTTTGTAATCAAACAATATCTACCCATGGGCTATGAATCTCCGAGTAGCATAACATAGTTCTCACCATATATTCTCCCTCAACACTTCACTTTGTGATGTTTTGGACAATATGTTACACAAACATGATGGCACCACATACGGATATACAGCATTTTGGGGGAGTAAGTGAATGATGCAGATTAGTAAACAGATCTATTGATGAAATGTGCCCAAACTGGCAAGTGCCTGACCTACTGTAATGTACAGTTGGAAGTGACCTAAGTCCACCGGTGGAAGTCGTCATGACGGTAGGCGGCCAAAACTGCTGTGCAACTTGCCATTGGTTAACATTGATGCCTTTGGCAGACTTGGGCAAATGGCAACTGTGACTGTCATTTTCTACAGTATTGCTCACTTGACTCCAGACAGTGTTGCCAGCAAGACCTCCACGATGTGAGCTGCTGTGTACTGCCTTTGGGAGCCATCATGCCAGGTCCTGCAGGTGATAGGGCCACTGCCTTCACCCCTGAAGAACTTGGAAGCGGTCCTTTCTCTGTATGGACAGCTATATGGGACAGCAGAGGAGCAGGTGAGTCCAGTGGCTTAGCCATGTGTGATAGGTGTTGTGTGTGACGTTGTCTCGGTCATATGGACTTGTAAGGGTGTAGATGCATGCAGATGGCGTATTGTGAAGGCGTGTGTCCAGAGAGGATGGGTATGTGTGCCTAGTTGTTGTGACTGATGTGCACTGATCATTCCTATTGGTATGGTACATGTGTACATGACTTTCCCCTTTTGTCTGTGTCATCAATCCAGGTCAACACACATCAGAAGAAGGGGATTTGGCGTGCCATCGCCAAGCAAGTGCAGACCCTGGGGGTCCACAGCCGGTGGAGCACCCATTGCAGAAAGCAGTGGGAGGACCTAAGATGCTGGGCCTGGAAGAATGCAGAGGCCAAGCTGGGGATATCCTCCCAACGAGGGATGGGTGCCCCTCAGACCCTGACCCCCTCTAATGGCCTGCATATTGGTGGTGGCCTACCCTGTGGTGGATGGGTGCTCAAGGGGAGCACAGAAGCCACAAGGTGATAAGTACTGACTGTATCATTGTACTTAGCTCTGACAGTTTGGTGTTTGCTGTCACACTTTAGCAGCTGTGACAATGATGTAGGTGCTACATGCATGCTGACTACTAAAATTACATAGTACTCATTTTTCGTGATTAAGAGACAGAGATCTGCCCTTAGGCCTGCGCATGTGTAGGTTTAGATCACCTGTGTCAAAGTGCATCTATGATTGCATGTGAAGATGCACATTTGACAGTCCCACATGTGTGACTCCACCCATCCATATATATGGTTGTATGCTGCTGTTGCATCCTACCCATCTAGTATTTCCAGGTCCATGAATCTGAATATTTTAATATGTAGCTCTAAGGTGTCAGAAAACTCCCATTAGTGTAGATCAGCTGTATTTGCTACAGAGTGCCTGACATATGTGGTACAGGGCCTAGTTACCTTTTGCCTAGTACAGATTTTGAATCCATGTGAGTCTGGCATCTCAATCAGTCAACAGCTATGGGCAGTATTGGAATGTACATATGGGTTTGTGTAGGTGTCTCGATTGTCCCTTCATATGCATACTATGGTGACTGTGATGGTTGTAAAGGAAGGATATCTACTATGGGTGTCTCACATTGTCTGTTTGGCCTTATCAGGCATTTTCATGCCATTGAAATGTAGATGATTTACTATTATCCCAATGCTTTTGTTTTAGAGGGGGCTGTCCTATCCTTTGGCAATGTGCAATGTGCAATCTCCACATGTGTCAATCGCGTACCATTACTAGTACAACAAATGGTAGTAGGTTCCTACATCATGTCACAATGGTTTACTTGGCCCAGATCTTGTTGAGTGGGACAATCATTGCTTCCCTTAGCCTAGCTGATAGGGACAGGTTTGACAGCCATTGATTTTAGGTCACTTCATGATGTCATGGTTTGGCTGTACACTATTTGTCATACATGTGCTGTTGTTGTGGACTATGTTGTAAGTGCACTGGGAGTCCATGTGATATGTGTGTTGTTTGGACTTAGGTACAGGTAATCACAGGTCAGTATTGGTGTGAGTGATGTTGGTTAACTAATTTTGTAATGTTGTGGCTCTGCATCTGCGTGTCAGGTGGAATGTCATGTGCCCAATTAGGAATTGGTAGGCTGTCCTTTGTTGAGTTTGTGTTACACAGCTCTCTGTAATTGTCAGTGGATATCTCATGTGTGCTAGGAAGGCTACTCTTGCTGAACATGCATCTATGGTGTGCGGTTGAGTGTTAGAAATGGGGCCTCAGGTTAGCAGTCAGTTTGCACTCTGTTCAAGCAGGGACCCTCACTCTAGACAGGGCAATTCAATTACACACTCAGGATAACCCCTGCTCACCCCCTTTGCAGCTTGGCACAAGCAGTCAGGCTTATCTCAAAGGCAATGTGTAAAGTATTTGTACCAATACACACAGTAATAGAGTGAAAACACTACAAACTTGATACCACACTAGTTTAGAAAATAGGTAATATTTACCTAAATCAAACAAGACCAAAATTACAAAAATCCAACATACACAAGTCAAGATATGATTTTTCAAAGTAAAAAGAGTTTTACTCCATAGAAAACAATGTAAACGTTGCTTTTACATGAAGTACCTGGTTTGCATCAAAAGTAAGGCCTCACGGGTGAGTGTGAATCGGAAAAGTCAGTAATGCGTTGATTACTTACTCGCAAGTGAGGCCCTGCATTGTTTCTTCTCCGGTCAGGTAGGCGATGTGTCATTTTTATCCCTTGCAAGAGAGCGATGCGTTGATTTTCATACAGGGCACCTCAGATCCGCACAGGTTCACGATGACTTTGATGCCCAGCGACGATGAGTGAGAAATCTGGTTGCACGGTGTTAGAAAACCATGCTGAGTGGGGTTTGTGTCATAATCAGCATCCGCAAGTGGGTGTTGCGTCGTTTCTCTAGCCGCAATGCATTGATCTCCCAGCTGCGATGCAGGTGGAGTGTCAAATCTATTCGTGAAGTGGGTGGAGCATCGCTTTTCAGCTGCGTTGCAGGAGGTGCGTTGAATATTTCCCCGCACCGTGTTCTGTGCGTAGATATCAGTCCTTATTCTGCCAATTTCACCTTTCAAGGGCCCAGAAACTGGATGGGGCACAACATGGCAGGGCAGGAGTCTCAGCAGAGAGACCAGGTGCTTGCAGAAGAAGTCTTTGATGGCCCTGAAACTTCAAAACAGGAGGCAGGCTCAGTTCAAGCCCTTGGAAATCCTTTACAAGCAGGAATATATGACAAAGTCCAATCTTTGGCCTCTTTCAGGCAGAAGCAGCAACTGCTGGCCAACCCAGTAAACCACAGTCACAGGCAAAGGGGAAGTAATTCTCCTCCAGCTCTTCTCCTTGGAAGAGGTTCCTCTTGGTTCCAGAAGTGATCTTGACGAAATCTAAAGTCTGAGGTTTTGGGTCCACTACTTATATCCCTTTCTGCCTTTGAAGTAGGCAAACTTCAAAGGAAAGTCTCTGTTGTTTACAAGATCCTGCCTTGCCCAGGCCTGGCCCCAAACACACATCAGAAGATTGGAGACTGCATTGTGTGAGGGCAGGCACAGCCCATTTAGGTATAAGTGACCATTCCTCTCTCCACTCTAGCCCAGATGGCTCATCAGGATATGCAAGCGACACCTGAGCTCCCTTTGTGTCACTGTCTAGAGGGGATTCACAAACAGCCCAACTGTCAGTATGGCCCACACATGGAATACACAAGCAGACAGAGTCACTGAATGGTATAAGCAAGAAAATACCCACTTTCTAAAAGTGGCATTTTCAAACAGTCAATTTAAAAACCAACTTTACCAAAATATATATTATTAAATTTTGTGTTCAGGGACCCTAAACTCCACATCTGTATCTGCTCTCAAAGGGAAACTGCACTTTAAGTATATTTAAAGGCTGCCCTCATGTTAACCTATGAGAGAGATAGGCCTTGCAGCAGTGATAACCAGATTTGGCAGTATTCCACTGTCAGGACATGTAAAACACATTAGTACATGTCCCACCTTTAACATACACTGCATCCTGCCCATAGGGCTGCCTAAGGCCTACCCTAGGGGTGCCTTACATTTATAAAAAGGGAAGGTTTGGGTCTGGCAAGTGGGTGCCTTTGCAAGATAGAATTGGCAGTGCAAGACTGTACACAGACACAGAATTTCGAGTGCTGCGATGTTGTTGGGCCCGCTGCCTGCAGAAAACAAGTGTGAGAGTCCCATACTCTTCTAATATTTCTATGGAACTTCTAGAGGGGCGGCTGCATGGGGGACAATGGGGAAGACGGTTGGGAACTGGCAGAGTGGGTGGCTGCAGGAGCATCCATTTTCAGTGACTTGTTTGGATCAAGGTACTCCCCTGTTTGAGGAGTTCCAGTCAGAGCATGGTCTGTCTATGGGCCACTTAATGCTCCATGGTGCCATGACAGCTGCAGTGTGCAAACAATGGGGTGTGGACATGTCAGACCTGCCACATCACAATAGCTGTCATGATACGGTTACAACATTAAGGCCATCACCTACCTCAATAGGAAAATTAGGTAGGACATGCTGCTGCCCCCCACCAACCTCCGAGTGTGCTGGGACGAAGACCTGGGGAACTCCAGATCCAAAGGTGACTAGGCAGGCATATTGGGAAGAGTATCCAAAATATTGAGAAGCATCTGTTTTAAATGTATGCATTTCCATGAGATACATAAGGTATAGCTCACTCCTAGATGCTTTCAGAAAACTGGTGCCAAGTATGTTAGATGCGGGGAGGAGGTAGCGGAATTTATACATATATTCTGGCATTGCCTGATGCTTGCTACTTACTTGGAGGAAGTCACTAGTGTACTCACTGTTGTTATTGAAAGAGAGGACCCCTGCATTCCAGGATACTGCGTACTGAGCTGGTTTACACACACTGCTAAAACCAAAGCCACAAGTTTTAGGACCTAGCTTTTATTTTTGCAAAGCGGGAAATCACACAGATTTGGAGGGCTCCAAGGGGGCCCCGGGTGGTGGTATGGTGAAGAGAACTAGAACAGTGGGTGGATTATAAAACTGAAATGCAGGTCCAAGAGGCTAGAAGTGGTTGAGGGTCACTAGATATCGCCAGATCCCGGGAGGTGCAGTTGGACTGAGTAGCAAACCCAGAACCCCCATCACCAAGAACGTCATCAGGAGCTCCCTAGAGATGATTTCTACTTTAGATGGCTACCTCCCCTCATACAGAGACTGTTGAGATAGATAGTCCAATAAGATGCCACTGGATTATATATTGAATTTGTAGGTTCCTTAGGACTGATCACGCCAAGATGATTTAATTTCAACTTTAACACTGACATGTTCTAAAGTAAAGGGGCACGACTGAGGGGGACAGGTGGATATTGCAGGGTGGGGTTTCAAAGTTATAACAGCAACAGTTATGTCTTTGACAAGAGCAAGAACAATAGATTACTGTATTCCACATGACTGTTCAATGTTTTATGTTGATGAAAGTCAAAACTATTTGGTTAAAAACACCTAAATTGATATTCTTATCTTCAATATTTATGTCCAAAATATTTTGGACATCACAATATTCAGGTCACAATATTTTTGTTCCATAATATATTGTATGTGATATTTTGTCCAAATAATACATTCATTTTCTTGAAGTAAGAATCAGTTTTCAACTTTTCCCCTCTTAAAATTTGCTTTAAGGGACAAAAGGGTCTCATGACTATAATATGTAATGTTCTGTGCCTCACAGGAGTAGTTTGGAACATTGTTTCCACTTAATTCAAAGATGAAAAGGCGTTAGTCTGTCCAATGAACTTGCCAGATTGTCACATTTTCAACTTCAATGTTAGTGAGAAAATCCTTAATATGCTTGGGCTTTTGGATGTTTTGAAGCCTTCTACAGTCTGCCACACAATCATGGACACTGGATCCTCTCCATCCAGATAGATCCAATACTGTAATATAAAACAAGGTACAATGCAAACCCCCTATAAAATCCTCTCTCTAATTTCCTTATTGGCAACTAGTGATCTGTCTAGCTGTCTGCAGGAAACAATGCTTCTGCTCAACTGTAAGAAGTTAGTTCTGTTGAGTTTTCTGAGCCAGCAGCAAGAACAAAAGGCAGATCACAGAGCATAATTAAAGTTCCAGTTTAAACAAGAAAAAAGAGAACTGGATTTTTCCTCGTTCTTAGCCGTTTTCATAAAGAGAAAAAGTGATCAGCAAAAAGGAGACATTTAAGGCGCTACAACCCTAAGCATATTGGATAAGCACCCCATTAAACAGTTTTTCCAACCTACATTCTTGTTTTATCTTTATAAAAAGTAACATATTTTCACAGTAAGCTAATCAAAGCATTTTGCTACTTGCTCCACATGATTTGTGCCAGGTTTCAAATGGGGGAAGTCATCCAGGCAAAAACATCTAGATAGTAATTTGCCCCCAAGGTATAATCCTGATTGAGCCTGATGGAGCTACAGATGAGCTAATATGACTTGCAGTACTGTGCTTATATCTTTGGTTGTTCATGTTCAAAGAATAATATTAAGATTTTACTTGCTGTTTGCTGTGATTTTTACAGGGTTGGCAATTAGCCAAGCAATGTCTATTCATTTAGTTATTTACGTATGTTTCATTTTGTCTTTACGAACCAACCCTTAGTGACAAAGTACTGAACACCGTGTGCAACAAAAAATTAGTACATGCTCTTTAAACAAATATTGCTGATGCTTCTTTTCTAACAAGAATGGCCAATATGCAGGATCAATGAAAGACAATGCAGATTCAGAAACTACGCTGTGAAGAATTCCATCAAAGGTATTTTTTTTATGTATTAGATAGTTTCAGTAACTATAATCAACGTTAAATTAGGAATGTGATTAGCACTTATAGTACCAATAATCAGTAAAATTGTATACTCAAACTCACAAATTGCCTAAAGAAACGATATAGCCAAATCAATAGAGCATAATCAAGCTGTCAAATCATTAGCTTGAGCATCATTATGCTGTTTGCACCAACACAAAGGTTTTCCAAGTCCCTTTTAAACGAGCTTCTGAAAATGAGCTAAAATTGTCTGTGCTAAACTCTGCTCTTAAATGTGCTACTTGGAAACAGTTTTGAGGTGTTTTGTGGTATTTTGAAAAATATGAAAAATTCAGACTAAAAATAAGTATAACACTTTACTACATAACACTCTGGGGGTCATTATGAGTTTGGCAGTCTCAGGACCCCCATGTTGGCAGTCAAACCGCCAACATGCTGGTGGAGAAGACCACTAAATTATGAACATGGCGGTATTCACAACAGAATACAGCCAAATCACCGCTGGCACCGCCAGTGCGGTCCAGACAGAACGGTCGATGATAGCCACCTGCAGGCCAGCGGAGACCATGTTTCTGTCGGACATATTACGAAGCAGCACACCACCAAGGTTTCCACCGCAGTCGCACCACCACGGAAACCCTAGCGAAACCAACTGTATAAAAGCAGAAACTCATCTTCAGGAAGCCATACTGGTCCGGAGCCACCATGGAACCAAAACTACACGTCTGCACACTGCTCTTGCTTGTCCACTGAGTCTGGAACCAGTGAAAACGATGAAAACAGCAACCGTGAGTACACACACTTACCTGTCACTGTTGCAAAAAGCCAAAGTACCTATGCACACACAACAAACACATTGGGAAGGGGTGGCAAGGGCAAAACACAGACGTAACCTCACATTGACACACACACACAACCTCATACACACACACTCATACATAGAACACACACAACAGCCATCACACACAATGCTAGAACACATACCAGTCCCCAGATACACAGCACCGGTACAGTCACACACAACAACACACAACACCACCAAATGCCACAACTACACCACAACCGCCAGACCACAAAAGCACCGTTAAGCACCCACAATGCACACCTCCACTTGGCAAATCAAACAAACAGCGCAGCGTAACAACACCAGAACAAACACAACCAATCACACATTCAAACAACGAAGGAATACCTCATACCTCGCAATCACAAATCACAACGGATATGACATACCGATCCTCACACACTCATGCACACAGTACAACCACCCAAAGGCACACAGCACTGCAAATAACACATCAACACTACCACACAATACCAACACAATTACATGTATCCAACATACACATGCCCATTTCACAATACAAACCCATCACTGTGGGACAAAATCAAAGCACACAACCACACATGCTGCCCAGACACAACTGGTAGCACAGCCATCACTAACACAAAATTTACTCACACAGAAACAAAAGCAGCCAAGACCAAAACAGGAAATAAAGGCAAGACAACAATGTATCCTTCGAACTAAAACTGTTTGGCCCAGATACACATATAAATAATTGAATAAAAATACATACATAAATATGTAAAAAAATAAAGGCCATGGGCCAGTCCAAACAGATATGTGCAACCTGTACATATGGCATTTGTAAGTGCCCCAACTTGACTCCTGACTGCCATGCAACCTCCGCAGGTAGGGACATCAAGGGGGCAGACAGGCACCTTAGGGATTGACAGGAGCTGGAGGAAGGGTTTGGGCTGAGGCTTGGGAGGGGGACCTTTGGGCTTGGGTTTGGGGGGCTTAGGTCGAGGTTTAGGGAAGGGCTGGGAAATCTTCTGAGGGGTCGACTTCTTGGTGGAAGAGGGGCATGGGTACTTGCAGTAGGGAGAGGGGAGGTCTTGGAGGTAGGACTTAGGGAGGGACACAGAGCATTTGAGGGTCACACGTGAGAGAGGAGTAAGGAAAAGGTTCAATTCTGAGAAGAACATTTTCATTGACCCACGGGGATGGTCATGGCAAAAATGTTTGGGTGTGGAGGGAGAGGGAGTGGCTGTCTGAAGAGGTTTGGTGGATGTGTTGGGTGCATGTGTCTTCTGAGATATGCTTGTGGGTGTTGTGTGTTTGTGGGTGGGTGAGTGTGGGTGTTTATGTGTTTTGGGAGGGGGAGGAGGTGCTGGTAGATGCTGTGGTAGATGGGTGACTGTTGGGGTGGTGACTGCAGGCACGGTGGATGTGCTGCATGTAGGCATGTCTGTGGTTGTGGTGGCTGCAGATGTGGTGACTGGGGTGGGTATCTGAGGGTATGCTATTGTGCTGATTGTGGGTAGGATAGGTGTTGTGGGTGTATCAGTGAATGTTGGTGTGGTGACTGCAGGTGTGTCAGGTGTTGTGTTTATGATGCTTTCTGGTGGTGGGGGTGTCAGTGCAGGTGGTTACTGTTGATGTGTCTTCAAGTGGGTGTTGTGTGTGTGCATACCGGTGGTATGTCCTGTAGTGCTTGTGTTTGTCTGCGCTACCCTTCAGATGTAGAGGTGGATGTATGCTTACCTGAGCCTGAAAGGATCTCTGTAGGCCAGCCAGTGCACTGTGAATGCCCTGAAGGAATGTATTACTCAGCTGGCCTTGAGTTGCCAGTCCCTGGATGGCATTCAAAATGGTCGACGATGGTCGACTTACCCACAGAGATGGACTTCAGCAGGAGGTCAATAGCCTCCTCACTGAGGCCGGCAGGGCTGACTGGGGCAGAGGCAGATGTGCTTGCGGTAAAGGAGATGCCCACCCTTTTGGGTGAGTGGGCACGGACAACTAGGTGAGGGGCTACAGGGAGGGTGGTGGAAGTAAGGGGGGTGACGGACAAAGATGGTTCTGGGGAGGTCACAGAAGTGTCCACCACCACCAGGGAGTATCAACTATAGTAGGATTCTGAAGATGGTGAAGCAGAAGATTCTGTCTCCCCATGCCACTCCCCTCACCCTCCGGGTCACTGGGTCCCTTGCTGTCATGGTCTCAGCACTCCAGGTCCTGTGGCCACTCGTCTGTGCCCTGTTTCATTCGCTTGCTGGTGCTGATGCACACAAACAGAGAGAAAGGGAGGGAGGTAGAGAGACGGTGATCGCATTCTTCACATAGACACATTACAACATGCACAACTGTAGGTATACATCTCCTGGCTAGGAGATACCATATAGAATACCACATATCCTACACCATGTCACAACATGTTACTTCTATCCATACCTTCATGTCATATCGCTCACTGGCATCATAATCCATGTAAGGAAGCACTACTGGAGTTTTCCATCAACTCACCTATAAACCTATGTCAGTATGCTCATCATGCCCTAGCTAATGCTGATATTCAATCCTAATTCTGTTCACATCTCTCCATGCTCCTATCAGCATTAGGAAAAGCAGTTGACTGATAACACTATATCACGCATGTTCAGATTGAACACATGACCAGTCCATGACCATTAGTGATGTTAAATGTGAGTAAGGAAAATTCTACTCACTAACAACACTGACCAACCATTTTAATCACATGGCTAGCTTAACCCTCTGTACATATATTACACAATGGACACCATCCCTGATGAAGACACAACATATGGCAGTCCAATATAGGTGCCATCTTAAACTTAAATTCCATGTCTGGAGAACAGCTATGTCACTACAAGTAACTAATCCTAGAGGCATAGCTGCAGTCACAAAACACAGATACTCAGTGTTGGACCTGGCCCTTTTTTTCAGGGTCATTCCTAGACCGTTTGCCTCCTTCCTCCTAATTTTTCTGACCAGCTTTTGTTGGCTTTAGGACTCTGGGCACTTTACCACTGCTAACCAGTGCTAAAGTGCATATGCTCTCTGTGTAAATTGTATTGGTGATTGGTTTATCCCTTATTGGCATATTTGATTCACTAATAAGTCCATAGTAAAGTGCACTAGAGGTGCCCATGGCCTATAAATTAAATGCTAGTAATGGTCCTGCAGCACTGGTTGTGCAACCCACATGGTAGCCCTGTAAACATGTCCTCCTTGTTAGGACACTAATCAGAAGGTCAGGGACAGAAGCACCTATCTCCCACCCAGGTACTAGTCTGCCTTCCAACCACTCTATCAGCCATTGGAGCTGTGTTGCAAGATAGTAAGATTCAAAGTCGGAAACTGCTAGTCCTCCATCTCCCACAGTCCTCTGATAAGTGGTCAAGGCCACTGATCTGCGGCCAAAACCCCAAATATAGCAGTGAACAATGGAACAATTTCCCAAAACAGAGCTCAAGGAATCCACACAGGTTGTACCACAAAAAAATATAGTAGTCGTGGGAGCATGATCATTTTTAAAAGTGAAGTGTGGCCCATAACCAAGAAGGAGAGTGTCTTCCAAAAGTCAGTGTTTGCTCTGAGACCCCAGGTCACCTTCCTGACATTCCCATCAAGCATGTCAGTGGGTCGTGAAAAATCCATACTCCGTAGTATTGCAAACATCAGGGCTCCCTTTGTAACACCATCAATCCACTCGGTAGGCCACGATTTGCCATCATGGGAAATAATCAGAATTTCTGCCAATTGACTCTCAGCCTGGAGAGCAATCCGACTGCTCCAGTAGCCAGCAGCTGCCCACAAGAATTGATGTTGTACTATGTAAAAAAATCAGGAGATTGTTGGCATATAGGGAAATGTGATGTGTTTGTCTACCTATTTCTATGCCCTGAAAAGCGTTCCCTGTTCTGGCTTTGCAGGTCAGAGGTTCCATAGACAGGGTGAATAACAGAGGTGACAAAGGGTACCCCGTATGACCCTGCGGACCACCCAATAACACTCTGATATAGATTGCCCGGTTGGGACTTTGACGGTGGGGTTTGTATACAGCAACCTGGTCCAGACCACAAAGTCTCACCTCAGGTAGAATTGCTCCATGACGGCATAGAGAAAGGCCCATTTCAGGCTGTCAAAAGCCTTTTCTATATCTACTGCAAAGATCGCTGCCTCTGCTCAATCATAGGTATAGACCTACAATAGTGTGAGACGTCTTCAAATGTTGAGCCCTGTGCTATGGCCAGGAATGAATCCCACTTGATCAGAGTGTATAAGCTTGGGCATGTGGGGAAGGGGTCTGGTGACAAGGATCCAGCTAAGAATCTTATAATAGATGATTAGCATCAATAGTGGTCTGTAGGCCCCTCTGTCATAGGCCAGTTTTACTGGTTCTAGTAGGCATACTATTAGGGTCTCTCAAGTGGAGGGCAGCAAGAGACCTGTATCTCTAGGTGCCTTTTTGTTTGGTCCACTAGCTTGGGAGCCAGATCTTCCACATAGGCAGCATATAGCTCAACTGGGAGCCCACTAGTTCATGGTGTTCTGCTCCAGGCATGGTCTTTAAAGCCACTCAAACTTCTGACAGGTAATCTCCCCGTCTAACTATTCAGCCTCCTCAGGCGATGCTGCTGGGAAAGTCAGAGGTGCTAGAAAAGCATCAATGTCATGTATGGTCAGAGGTGCTCTGCTTGCTGGCAGAGTGTTGTCCCTTGGTCAGTCTTCAGCTCCACAATAATGGAGTCCTGTTTTGAAGGGTTTGGGAGCCAAGCTAGCACAAGCTCTGCTTGTGGTCTGGTCATGTAGGCTCTGTAGTATCTCTACCTGAGATTTGAGATGTCAACAGTGATGTCATCAGTGATGTCATTGACCATGTCATGAGTGATGCAATATGTGAGGTCATTAGCAGTGCATTGCAGGGTATTCAGTTATAGTTAGGACTGGTAATTATAACTGCTGAATTTCTGTGGTTTTGTGTGAGTAAATTCAGTACCTAACTATAACATTGCTGTAACCTTTGTTTTTATCAGCGAATTTTTCAGTTTAAAAAAAATCTTTTTCCTAACTATAACATCCCTGTAACCTTTGCTTTTTTAATTAATTTCTATGTTTTTTTTAGCATTAAGCAATTCAATTATTTTGTTATTCTAACCACAGTGGCCGTGCTCTGCAGTGGTTATGGCCAGGCCTTATGGAAAACACTGTATAATTAATTAAGTGTACCTTATATATGGCATTTTTCTATTTGACATGTGGTTTTATACTGTATATTCGAGAAGCCATAATATTTACAATAGGGTAATATAGTTATGTAATATTTTTAACCATATTTTGTGATACTGCTCTTAATTAGCAAAGTTTGGAGCTTTAAGTTGTGCGAGGAATAGGTGCAAATTTGATTCTATTACTAATCACTAATTTATGCTAATGTAACAGCTGATACTTTATAGTTTGCAAAGCTGTATTTGGTAGTGTATGTACTTTTTTTATTTTTCCAATTTTAAAAAAATGTTTTAGAATTCATCGCAAATTTTTACATGACGTGTGGTGCATTCGTCACAAATAGTGGTGAATTCAACTCAATTTGCTGAAAGTTTGAAATATATATGTATATTTTGTACGTAATGTTTGACATCAGTATTTCATTAATTTAATTCTGAAGCAGTTTTTTATTTCTTTTCGCATATTTGCGATTACCTTATTATTCACTATGACGTTGACATATGCAAATGTCACATGATTCTCAAATAAAGGTATTTAAGTGAACAACAACGTATTCAGTTATATTTTGGGGAAGACAACACCCAGTCTTCCCTTTTGCTTAGAACAGTACTGGGAGAGGAGGCTGTTTCTGCTTTGCTGAATCCAGTGCTGCTCATGCTAACTTTTGTTGATTTTTTTGGTTATTTGCTAATGAGATGGCATCTAATGATACTGAACTGCCACGTCCCTGCCCAGATGAAGATTCTTCTTCAGACAAAGAACCTCCCCAGAAGATGCAGTTGATTACTTGGGAATTCTTTGTAATCCCTTCAGGCAAAAAGAAGACAGTGGCCAAAATGGTGAAGTGCACACTGTGTGAGAAAACCCTTTCTAGGCATGCATGTAAGAAATACTCATGCCCCACAAGCATGCTTTCCCATTTTAATGAGTACTACAATAGGCAGTACATAAGAACTCAAAGGGACTGAGGATCTGGAGAAGCCTCAACTTCAAGTGCACCAAAACCATTGGCAGAGGAATTTGTGCCACCAACTTGCAGAGATAGCTCCAGAATTCGGAAGATTGGGAGATTCTGCGGAGATTCTGCCTTCATTGTAAAAAAATACTAACTGCAGGCAAGCAGTCGGTCACTGTGCTGCGGGATACTGTCAAAAACCATAAGTACTATATTTTCTTGTTTGTTAGTTTTGTTCACCTGTTTTTTGATGTTTTAAATACCTTGTTTTGTCTAGTTGCCATTTAATTCAAGCAAATTTAAAAACATACAAATGTTTCTGAAAATAATTTTTTAAAAAGTTTCAGGGACAAATATGGCTCTCTTTAGAACCACCTTTCTTGCTTAAAAAAAGATAAGCTATATATGTGTGTGTATAACAAAGAGAGTTTGTAGGATTAAGAAAGTGCCTGAGTTAAAGGGTGTATGATTAGTTGATTGCATAATTCAGTGACTGAGTGTGTGAGTGCATCAGTGCATGTATGAGTGAGTGACTGCCTGAGTTGTGTATTGGTGATTGAATGAATTCATGAGAGTAAATATGGAGAAGTGAGTGGTGTATGGGTGATTCAATGAGTGCATGGAGGCTGGCCTGCTTTGTAGAGGGTACCACAGGTTATCCCTTATTACCACAGGTTATCCCTTATTAGTGAAATGTATTCAGGGGCATAATTATACTCCGTTTGCGCCGAATTTGAGTCGTTTTTTTCGACGCAAATTCGACGCAAAACTAACTCCATATTTATACTTTGGCGTTAGACGCGTCTAGCGCCAAAGTCCCTGGAATTAGCGTCATTTTTTTGCGTGAACACCTTCCTTGCGTTAATGATATGCAAGGTAGGCGTTCCTGTCTTAAAAAATGACTCCGATGCTATTGCGTCGGATTTATACTCCCGGGCAAAAATGACGCCCGGGAGTGGGCGGGTCTAAAAAACCCGCATTAGCGCCGGATTTTAGCGCCTGGGTCAGGGCAGGCGTTAAGGGACCTGTGGGCTCAGAATGAGCCCAGAGGTGCCCTCCCCTGCCCCCAGGGACACCCCCTGCCAGTCTTGCCCACCCCAGGAGGACACCCAAGGATGGAGGGACCCACCCCAGGGACACTAAGGTAAGTCCAGGTAAGTATTTTTTTTTATTTTATTTTTTTGAGGCATAGGGGGGCCTGATTTGTGCCCCCCTACATGCCACTATGCCCAATGACCATGCCCAGGGGACAGAAGTCCCCTGGGCATGGCCATTGGGCAAGGGGGCATGACTCCTGTCTTTGCTAAGACAGGAGTCATTTCAATGGGGGATGGGCGTCATAAAAAAATCGCGCAAATCGGGTTAAGACGATTTTTTTGCCTCAGCCTGACTTGCCCCATTTTTAGACGCCCAAACGCCATTTTTCTTTACGCCGGCGCTGCCTGGTGTACGTTTTTTTTTTCACGCACACCAGGCAGCGCCGGTCGGCTAACAATAGTCATTCAATAAATACAACGCCCGCATGGTGCTTCAGAATGGCGTTAGCCGGCGCGAATTTTTGGGCGCAAAACTGCGTTAGCGCAGTTTTGCGTCAAAAAGTATAAATATGGGCCTCAGTGTCTAGAAGCCAGGCTGTCTAGAGGTAGCTGTAGCAGAGCAGCCAAGGCTGAGCTAGGGGACATGCAAAGTTCGTGCAATACCACTGTAGTCACACAGTACTCACACACATGAAAGAAACTACTCAGTGTTACAAAAATAAAGGCCAAAAATACTTTAGAGACTATACTCCCTTAGGAGGTAAGTAATATATACAATATATACACAAGTATCCAAAAACAGGTAAGTACACATTAAGAAAACAATGCAAATAGTGAAAATCACAATAGGTTGCAATGGGCCTAGGGGGAACATAAACCATATACTAAAATAGCAGAATGCAAAAGTCGGTTTTCCACCTAGGCGAGTGTAGTGTGTAGAGGGGCACTGGCAGTGTAAGAAAACACCAAAGGTAAGTAATAGAACCCACCCCAGAGCCCAGGAAAACAGGAGTAAATCACAGAAAGTTTCCTGAAACACGCAAGAAGTCGTGATAGAAGATTATGCAAGAATCAGATAAGACTGCAAGACACCAATGATGGACTCCTGGACCTGAAGACATGTGGAAGAAGGGGACCAAGTTCAAGAACGACTGAAGAGTCCAGGTAGAACAGGAGCCCCTGCTAACCCGGATGAAGGTGCAAAAGAAGAACCACTGTTGAGAAGACAAAGTCAATTATGCACCCAAGAAAACAGATGAGGGTTCCTCATACGCTGGATGGATGTTTGCAGTCTGGTTTGCATTGCTGGATTCCGCCAACAAGCCTTGTCTCACGCAAAACTCGCAGTTAGAGGAAGATGGAGCAGCCTGGAACCAGGAGGGATCTGGTGGCCTCTACCCAGAAGGGGGAGACAGAGGGGCCTCTCAGAAACTCATCGAGCCCTCAGAAGACCAGGCAGCACACACAGGAGTCCTACAGCATGGGGACAAAGAAGGTGCAAATGAAGGCCCATACAGCACAACTCAAAGGGATTCCACACCGTCAGAGAACCACTCAGGAAGCTGTACATCACAAATTGAAGTGCTGGGGGCCTAAGCTGTGCTGTGCATGAAGAACTTCTTGGAAGGTCAAATACAAGCCTTGGCAACTGCAAGTCACACGGTGCTCGGGGGCATTGTCTTGCGTGGGGAGACAAGCTCTTACCTCCACCAAAGTTTGACAGCTGGACCTTGGGACTGTCAGGGTCACTTTAGTACACCACCTGTGTTGCTGGATCAACGCTCGTCATCAGGAGAGGAGACCCACACCATCAGTTGTCGCTGCAGAGAGTTGCCTGCTGAAGCAGGGAAGTGACTCCGTCACTCCACGGGAGATTCCTTCGGTTCTTCTGGTGCAGGCTGAAGACAGGCAGTCCTCTGAGGATGCACAACCTTAAAACTGTTGCAGTTGCAGTCAGGAGCTGGAGTTACAATGTTGCAGAAATCGTCTTTGCTTCTTTGTTGCAGAGTCTTGAGTACTGGAGGGTTCAGCTGCGGTTCCATTGGTAGAAGATGAAGTAAAGGATGCAGAGGACTCCTGTTTGGAGTCTTGCAATCCAAATCTGAAGAAACACCCAGAGGAGAGACCCTAAAAAGACCTGAAAGGGGGACTGGTCACCTAACCAGGTAAGCACCTATCAGGGGAGGTCACCATCTGTGCCCTTCAAAGCATTTCCAGAAGCTTGCAAGCCTGTAAAACCTATTTCCAAAGGGAGAGAGTGTAACACCCTCCTCCCAAAGGAAATGCATTGTTCTGCATTCCTGAGATTGAGCTGCTCAAGCAGCAGGAGGGCAGAAACCTGTCTGTTAGGTTGCTTGAACCAAGGCTTGTTGGACGAATCCAGCGACGCAAACAACCTGCATCCAACATCTCGACGTGGGACATGTCCTGCACCACACAGGAACCCGCAACCATCTTCTTCGGTGCTCTTCTGCAGACTTCTTTTAACCAGATTATCTACTTTTGCACCATCTTCTAGGTTGGCAGGGGCTCCTGTCCTCCGTGGAATCTTCTGCGACTTCTGGACTTGGTCTCCTCTGTACACAGGTCTTCAGGTCCAGGAATCCACCATTTGCTGATTGCAGTCTTGCTTGGTTCTTGCAATATCTCTTATCACCACTTGTAGTGTGTCCTGAGGAAAGGCAGTACTTTGCTCCTACTTTTCTGGGCTCTGTGATGGGGTACTTTACTTATCTTTGGTGTTTCCTTACACTCCTCGCACCCCTCTACACACTACACTTGCCTAGGGGGTAATTCACTTTCTTAGTATATGGTTTGTGTTGCCCCTAGGCCTATTGCATTCTATTCTGTTTTCTACTGTTTAAACTATTCTATGACTATTTACTTACCTGATTTTGGTCTCTTGTGTATATATTGTGTATAATACTTACCTCCTGAAGGATTATTATTTCTAAGATATTTTGGCCTTGTGTCACTAAAATAAAGTAACTTTATTTTTGGTAACACTGAGTAATGTATTGCATTGTGTATAAGTACTGTGTAACTATGGAGGTATTGCAGGAGCTTTGCATGTCTCCTAGTTCAGCCTAAGCTGCTCTGTTACAGCTACCTCTAGACAGCCTAAGCTGCTAGAACACTGCCTATATTTCACTAATAAGAGATAACTGGACATGGTATAAGGTGTAAATACCCAGGGGACCCACTACAAACCAGGCCAGCCTCCTACAGAGAGTGAGTGCATGAGTGTTGTATGGGTGACTAAGTTCATAAGTGTTTATATGGATACGTGAGTGAGTGATGAGTGGGTTATGGGTGATTTAGTACATATTTGGGTGAGTGAGAGACTGCATGAGTGGAGTATGGGTGACTTATTGGGTGCATCATTAGTGTATGGGTGATTCACTGAGTGACTGAGTGGTGTACGTATGACTGAATGAGTGCATGTATGGGTGAGTGAATGAGTGCGTGAGTGGTGCATGGGTGACTGAAAAAGTGTATGAGTGAATGTATAGGTGAGTGAGCGATTGCATGTATGGTTGAGTGAATGAAGTAGGAGGCTAACTCTCAATATAGTGCACAAAAATGATGTGCACTAAGGATAGAGTCCAAGCAACCCCACCCTGGTTTCCAGCGGTAAAAAGAAGACTACCTAATGCTCTGTTTTTGTGGTAGTGTGGGCCAGCATTTAGGCTTATCTTAGAGATGTGCTAAGTATTTGTTGCACTTACAGTATCAATAAATGTGGACACACACTGGAAAGAATAACTCACGTCCAATTTACAAAAATACTACAGATTTTTATAACATTTTTAATACCAAGATCATCAAAATCTGGTACCTACTTTTCAAGTTATGATTTTTCAAAGTGGAGCAAAAATTGTCTTTCTGTGCGTAATTGTGCACCATTGAAACCAATGAGAAAAAACTTGAAAAATGCACATAAAATCAGGCAATGCTCTCACAAGTGTCAAGTTCTGTTTTTAGGCTGAGGTCGTCGATATGCCCTTTGGTCCAGCCGGAGAGTTTTGGGCAGTTCCTGATTCAAGCGGGAGCAGCGGCTGATGGTCTTGGAGTTTGTGCACAATGGAGACGGGGACAACTTGTAAACACACTGCACAGTTGGTCTTCAAGGTAGGTATCCTGAGTCCGCTTGGAGTTTAGCAGTTGCAAAGTGTTAGGGAACCCTACAGCACAGCTGTTTTTCTGATGCAGAGGCCAGGGAGGGCAGGTGCAGTGCAGATAGATCAGCCAAGGGTTGTATGTCAAGGAGTCTTTGGAGCCAGGTGCAGCTCACTTTGAGGGTGGAATTCAGGTCAGCAGGGCAACTCTGGGGAGGGGTTCTTGGGTGTCAAGAAGTCCCTCAATTGATGTTTGCTTCTGATCCTAGTAGAGTCTGAAGTGGACTTTCCATATGGGTGTCTAACAATGGGGGTCCAGCACCACAGGCTTTGGCACATCTTATTCACTGGAGGTCATAGTGCCACCAAACCTTGAACAGTACTAGAGTTTGTCCTCTGGGTCTGTCAGGTAGAATTTGGTTAGTCTGCTATGTCCGTTCATTGGTCAGTGGCCAGTCAATGGTTTCTTGTTTGCAGGGTGCAGAGAGTGATGCTTTCACTCAGAGAGAGGTTCTTGGTGATTTTAAGAAGGCTACAGGTCCTCTAGGGCTTCTTAGAGTCTGTCCAATGTCCACTTGACCTCTCATCGCAATTATCGAGTTCTGGGTGCTGCTGGCAGGTTTTGGTGCCTTTTTCTTTTTGCAGCAGCACTTCTGTTCTCAAGCTTTGGACTTCCTTGTCACTGGTCTTCTTGTGTCCTTTGAATCTGAGTTGCAGGTCTAGATATGCCCACTAAATATTGCATTTAGTGGGTGTTAATGGGAGTACCTGGTAGTGTCCAATAGGCCAACCTACCTTAGGGTGGCTGCATCCACTAGGTGACCACATCCAGTGGGAAGGGGTCATATCCTTAAACCTGATAGGGTATTTTTCTGCCATCCATGATGGAGAAAAATTAAATGGATTGGCCATCTTGCCTGCCACACCTGAGGGGTGGTGCAGGCAGAGGGGGCCACTCCTCCCACTTTGACTATGCTCTCCCCAAAGGGTATCCCTCTTAAAAGGACTTAGGGGGAAACCATTGGGTGGCCATCTGCTGCTAGCTGCAGAGTCAGAGGTCAGATTTCAAAGGCAGTAAAGCCTTTGAAGCTGACCGCTGGGTCTGGGTGGCTGCCTGGGGAAGGAGGTGTAATACCTCTGCCCAGGAAAGGCTTTGTGTTCTGGCTTTTGCGAGCAGAGGCTCTTATCCCAGGAGTCCATATTTGTGTCTAGTGGGGAAAGATCGGTAAAAAGCAATCATCAACCATGCCAGGGCTGTTACATTTTGCAGTGGGCACCTCTAAGGTACCCTCTTGGTACATTTTATAATAAATGCACCAATGGCATCAGTGTGGGTTTATCATTCCGAGTTGTTTGATACCAAAAAAAACAGGGTTCAGAGAGGCTGCCATGTAGCTGGGGAACTCATAATGACCAGTGTGCAGCACATGCATTTGCTATGGCTTCCCTGTACACTTACTATGTCTTAACCCCTTCTGTGCCGGGGAAGTAACGGATACATCCACCAGCATAGTGCTCCTGTGCCGTGGACATAACCATTACGTCCTCGGCATGGAGCTTAGAGGGAGCGCTAGCGCTTCCTCCGTGGGCTTCCCTCCCACCCTCCAAGGCAGGGATGGAAGGGGAAGGGCTACCCCACCTCGATTTTGCGCTGATATCATTACAGGGTGCCGGTCGCACTGGAAGCCATTTGCTTCCAGATTGCGAATGGAGAAACAGGTGAGTTTCTTCTCCGGCGCGTGGTGAGTTTGACTCAAAGAGGCATCGGGAGAAAGGAAAGGGTTTTCCTTTCCCCCGGTGTCTCTCTGAGCACCGATTGCGCAGCAGGAATGCCCAGTAGACGCCAGGGATTTTCAGTTTTTTTGCTTTTCTTTCATGTTTCTGTGTCAGGGAGCAGCCCCTTTGGGGGGCATGTGTGCTTGGGGGCAGATCTGCTTGTTATATTTAGGCTGATCTGCCCCCAAGGGGGGCAGAAACCACTGGAAGGCCAGGGGTGTTTTTTTATTTGTTTATTTATGTGGAGGGTTCCCCCTTGGGCAACGAGGCACCCCCCCAACGGGGGCATAGAACTGTTGGCTATTTCTGAACCGCTTTGGGGAAGATCAGCCTATTTGTTTTAGGCCCATTGCCCCCAAGGGGGGCAGAAGCCACTCAGGCACCAGGGATAGTGTTTGTGTGTGTTTAGTGGATAAGGTGGGCAGCCCTTTGGGCAAGGGTCGCTCCCCTTTGTGAGGCATGTGTTTTATGCCCATTTCTGCCCCCCTTGGAGGCAGATCTGCCTATTATTTTTAGACTGAAACCACAGGAACGCCCAGGATGTTTTTTTATTTGTTTATTTATGTGGGTGGGTGCCCCCTGTTGGCTATTTCTGCCCCCTTGTCGGCAGATCGGCCTATTGATTTTAGGCCTATCTACCCCCAAGGGGGGAAGAAGCCACTTAGACACCAGGGATAGTGTGTGTGTGTTTGTGTTTACTGGATAGAGGGTCGCTCCCCTTCAGGGGGCATGTGTTTTATGCCCATTTCTGCCCCCCTTGGAGGCAGATCTGCCTATTATTTTTAGTCTGATCTGCCCCCAAGGGAGGCAGAAACCACTAGAAAACCAGGGATTTTTTAATTTCTTTATTTATGTGGGGTGGCATAGAACTGAAATGCCAGGGATGTTTTTATTTGTTTATTTATGTGGGTGGCTGCTCCCTTGGGCAAGGGGCACCCCCCGGGGGGGCATAGAATTGCTGCCCATTTCTGCCCCCTTTGGGGGCAGATCAGCCTATTCTTTTTAGGCTCATTGCCCCCAAGGGGGGCAGAAGCCACTTAGGCACCAGAGATAGTGTGTGTGTCTGTATGTTTTTTTGTTCGGGGGTGGCCCATTGGGCAAAGGTCGCTCCCCATGGGGACACACTACTAAAGGTATTTTCTGCCCCCCTTGGGGCAGATAGACCTATTTTTTAGTAAGGCCATCTGCCCCTATGGAGGGCAGAATCCACTTAGGCACCAATTTCTAAATGCCTGATGGTGTGGTGTTTGTCAACTGGCGAAGTATTTGCATTTGTGATAAAAAAAAAAGTTTTTCTTTTTTGTTCTAGTTCACAGCTTTTGCTTTCTTTGGTGTGGCTCCATGCGGTTTTGGCAGTGGTTGACCTGCGGTTTGCATAGATGCATGTTTTAAGTAAGTAAAAACAATTTACTCCAAAGGAGTATTGTTGCCATGCATGAATGACATGTTTGTAGGTGATGTACTAAATGCAGGATTGTGTGTGAAATTGTCCTTTGATTTGATCACAATTATATTTGAGTTGTCTTCTTTCTAATTTGCTTTTCTTTCTTTCTTTTTAGTGGGATATCATAGGCAATTGCTGTGTCTGTGCAGAGTAGTTGCTGGTGGTTCAAGCTTTTTCAGGCAAGTGAGCGGTATAGTTTTTGAGTTTATAACTCTTACTGATAAAGCTACACTTTATTACTTATCTTACACAGTGCAGGTTGTTGTTGGTGCATTTGTCCAGTTACTTTTTGTAGGAAAGATCATGGCTAGCCACAGGATGACAACTCAGCAGGTGGTTGGTATGCTTTTTGAGTCATTGTCTGATCATGATTATGAGACGGACTCTGCATCTGAGGCAGAAGAGGAAGTGAGAGATTCTGGCAGTGAAGTTTCTGTCGGAGAGGAATCTTCTGATGAGGAAGCCACTCTCAGTGCAGATGAAGGGCCTGTTTTAGAGGAGGACACTGATGTGCCATTAGTGCAGCAACCTGGGGCTGAAATGTTTCACGTTAGAAGGCCTGAACTCTGGGTTGTCCCAAACATGGAGCAGCCAGAGTTGCCTGCCTTTACTGGTCTCCCGGGGTGTAGAGTCAAATACAGAGAACTTTTTGCCTGTCAATTTCTTTGAGTTATTTGTGGATGATGTGTTTTTGGAAGAGATTGTTGAGCAGACTAATTTGTATGTGGAGCAGTATTTGAGAGACAACGCTGCTAGACTTAGGCCACACTTTAGAGCTACCCAGTGGATTCCCACAAATTTGGAGGAGATGAAAAGGTTTTTGGGTTTGACTCTTTTGATGGGGTTGATAAGGAAGCCGTCATTGGCTTCTTATTGGTCTACTAGCCCCTTGAGGGCAACAGCCATATTTCCTGCAACCATGAGTCATAATCGGTATTTGCTTCTTATTAGGATGCTGCATTTTGTTGGCAAGCATTAGCCTTGCCACAAGATCACCCTGATTCTGACTGTCTTTTTAAGATTAGGCCTGTCCTTGATCATTTTGTAGATCGTTTTTCAGAGGTCTATATCCAGGAAAAGAAATTGCTGTGGACGAGTCTTTGGTCCTCTTCAAGGGTAGTTTGGTACAATATGGAATTTAATTGTATATGCTGTCTGAAACTATACACAGGATATGTGTATAGTTTCCATGTCTACACTGGTAGGGATTCCAGTATTGACCTCCCTGGTTGTCCTCCCACTTTTGGAGTTACTGAGAAAATTTTGTGGGAACTTGGTAGAGAACTGTTCAACAAAGGTCACCATTTGCATGTAGATAACTTCTACACTGGAGTACATTTGATCAATGAATTGTTTAGAGTGGACACTGTTGCTTGCGGCACAATTTGTTGTAACCGGAAAGGCTATCCAAGGGAGATTGTCTATAAAAAACTTGAGAGGGGACAGTGCAGTGCCTTGCGGAATGATGGGCTGCTAGCTTTGAAATTTTCAGACAGGAGGGTTGTCTACATGCTAAGTACCATCCATGATGAGAGTACTTCCCTCGTTACTGTTTGGAGCCAGGTTGCTGAAGTGCGCAAACCTGTGTGCATTTTAGATTATAATAAGCACATGGAAGATGTAGATAGAGTTGATCATAGGTTGGAACCTTATACTGCTATTTGTAAGTCTTACGTTTGGTATAAGAAGTTAGCAATTCACCTCTGCCACTTGCTAACTTTTAATGCTTTTATTGTGTTTAAGGATAGGTCTCCAGAGTCAAAGATGACATTTCTGAAATTTCAGGAGTCAGTGATAGAGAGCTTTATTGTGGTGAAACAGGCAAGAGTTCCTAGAGAAGCAGTGGTGGAGGATGTGGCTAGAATGAAAGATCGCCACTTTGCTGAGAACATTCCTCCCACGCTCACAAAAGACTTTCCAGCTAAGAAATGTAGAGTCTGTGCTAGAAGAGGTATCCGGAGGGAGACTCAAATGTACTGCCCAGATTGTCCTACAAAGCCTGGGCTGTGTGTGGGTGGTTGTTTCAAGAATTACCACACCCAGAATAATTACTGGGAATTACCATGAGTGTAAACTGCTTGTTTTATATTTTCAGGTGTTCAGTTTCATGGTTGGCATTTCTGTCATGTAATTAGTTAGAGCTTTTGTGTTTGAAGTTTTGTAATTATTTCTAATTAGTTAGTGTTTTTTTTGTTTAAAAAAAAAAAAAAATTATGCCATTGTGGGGGTCATTCCGACCCTGGTGGTCATGGACCGCCAGGGCCGGGGTTGGAGGATGCACCGCCAACAGGCTGGCGGTGCATCAAGGGCAATTCTGACCGCGACGGTAAAGCCGCGGTCAGAAAAGGGAAGCCGGCGGTTTCCCGCCGGTTTCCTGCTGCCCCTGTGAATCCTCCACGGCGGCGCTGCAAGCAGCGCCGCCATGGGGATTCCGACCCCCTTCCCACCAGCCTGGTTCTGGCGGTTTTCACCGCCAGAACCAGGCTGGCGGGAACGGGTGTCGTGGGGCCCCTGAGGGCCCCTGCAGTGCCCATGCCACTGGCATGGGCACTGCAGGGGCCCCCTAACAGGGCCCCACATTGATTTTCAGTGTCTGCTTGGCAGACACTGAAAATCGCGACGGGTGCAACTGCACCCGTCGCACACCAGCAACTCCGCCGGCTCCATTCGGAGCCGGCATCCTCGTTGCTGGTGCTTTCCCGCTGGGCGGGCGGGCGGCCTTTTGGCGGTCGCCCGCCAGCCCAGCGGGAAAGCCAGAATGACCGCCGCGGTCTTTTGACCGCGGTGCGGTCTTCTGGCGGGGGAACTTTGGCGCTTAGCTGATGGTGTACATATTGACTTGCTGTTGGCTACTGCAACACACTGCCAGCCAAACGCCAGTCCTCACACTCCCATCAGCTGGTGTGATTGCTGTATCAGGCATGTGGTTTTAATGTTTAATGTTTAATATTTTTGTGTTAGTGGGGATTTTTTAATGTTTCATTTTATTTATTAATATTTACTTGTTTATTACAGTAATTATATTAGGTGTTTATTATTTGTTTAACATTTCATGTACAGTAATGTATTTTAATATTATCTTACGCTTTTAACATTTATTTTGATGTAATATTATTTCACTAATAATATAGTTAGACAATGAATAAATGTATGTTAAGTTAATTATTATTTGTTGTTTAAACAAAAAAGCTTAGGCTGGGGTTCATTGTGTGGAACTGGACTAAGATAATAGGTAAACTTTTCGCCGGGATGAACCTGGTGCTATATCCAGCCTGCGTGCCATTATGGTCTGCCTGAACTTTTTACTTTGACTCGTGCAGCGCAACCAGAAAACTGCTAGTGGCACTTTGTTCTTCCTGATGTTAATTTTACGTAAAACTTTATAACTTTGGTTCTACTTCTTAGATTTTTTCATTTTTGTGTCATTCTAGTACAGTATTTTTCTAAATTGGTTTGGGATTTTTCTTGTAAAAGAGCAGGCCTAGTCTTCAGGGCTTGTCTCAGGTCACTGACAACAAGTCCGCTTCTGCTCTTCTACTGGTTCAGAAGTGATCTGAGGATGGAACTGTAGAAGGCTGGTTCGCTATATAGTGTATGAATATGACAGGCACTGTGCAGAGAGTCCAAGAAACCCCACCTTGATACTAGAGGTAAAAAGCACTCCACCTAATGCTCTGATTTTGCGGTAGTGTGCGTGAGTAGTTAGGCTAATCCAGGAGATGTGATAAGCATGTGTTGCACTCACAGTATCAATAAATGTAGACACACACTCGGAATAATAACTCAACATCAATTTACAAACATTCTTCAGATTTTTATATAATTTTTAAGACCAAGATCATCAGTATATGATGAGTACTTCTTTTCTTATGATTTTTCAAAGTTTAGAAAATGTTCTGCTTTGTGTAATTGCTCACCATAGGAATTGATGGGAAGTTTTTAAAAATGCATATAAAATCAGGTAATGCTCTCACAAATGGCATGTTCTATTTTTAGGTTGAGGAAGTGTTCAGTGGGCCAGCTGGAGAACATCAGGTGGTTCCTAGTTCAAACGGGAGCAGCAGCTGAAAGTCTTGGAGCTGGCACCCAAAGGAGAAGGGGACCGCTTGGAAACACGCTACAAAGTTGGACTCAAAGGTAAGGCTGCTGGGTCCCCTTGGAAGGGGGAGGTTGCAACGGGTTAGGGACCCCAAGAGCACAACTGGTTGGTAGACACAAGGGCCAGGGAGGGTGGGTGCAGTGCAGCTAGGTCAATCAGGATTCGTGCATTTTAGAGTCCTTGGAGTCAGGAGCAGGCGAAGTTGAGGGCTGATTGTAGGTCAGCAGGGCCACTCTGGGGGGGGATTCTTTGGTGTCCTGAAGTCCCTTAAGGGTTGCTTGCTTCTGCTTTTGGGTGTCTGACATTGGGGGTCTGGTACCATAGGTTATAGTACGCCACAGCCCTGGAGAGCCACAGTACCACTAAACTTGGCACAGAGGCAGGTCTGCTTTGGCAGGGCTGCTATGTCCAGGTTATGGATCAGCAGCTGCTCACTTTACCGTACTTCACAGGTTCCTTGCCTGCTTAGTGCAGGAGAGAGATACCTTCTCTCAAAGGGAGGGTCTTTCTAGAAGGCTGGAGGTGCTCTGTGGTTTTGTAGAGTCCATTAGGTTTCCAGGCGACACCTCAGAGGTGATGGTCTAGTCCTTGGAGCAGCAGGTGGAGTTTTGAATTTTTTTTCTTTCTGCAGTAGGGCTTCAGTTCTCATGCCTTGGGTCTTCTTTGTCCTGGTCTTTTTTGTGTCCATTGAATGTAAAGGTCATGGTCTAGTGATGCCCTATAAATATCTGAGTACCTTATGGTGGCCATTGACCCACCTACCTTAAGGTGGCAACACCCACTAAGTGACCACTACCTGTAGGAAGGGGTTCCATTCCTAACCCTGATTGGCTATTTTCCTACCATCCAAGATGGAGGAAAATTATATGGAGTGGTCACCCCATTTGAAACACTTTAGAAGTGGGGCAAGCTAGGGATGGCTACTCTTCCTGTCCTTGCTAGGTTTCCCACTGGTTGTCCTGCCTAAAATGGGGGCAAAACCATTGGGTGGCCATCTTCTGCTAGCAGCAGAGGCTGAGGTCATATTTCAAAGATGGAAAAGCCTTTGAAGCTGAAGGAGGGGGTATGGCACCTCTGCCTGGGAGTCCAGAATTGGGTCTGGTGGTGGCAGTCTGGTTAGAAACAGTCAGCAACCATGCCAGGGCTGTTAGGTTTTGCAGGGGGCACCTCTAAAGTGACCTCTGGCAACATTTTATAATGCATTAAACACTGGCATCAGTGTGTGTTTATTATTCTGAGTTGTTTGATACCAAACAACCCACGGTTCACAGAATCCATCATGTAGATGTGGAACTCATAATAACCAGTGTCCAGCATGTGCATTTGCTATGACTTCCCTGCATACTTACTATGTCTAAGAGTTAGCAAAGACACAGTAGGGTCATATTTGCTCATGCACACATGCCCTCACATGCATTGTAGTGCACCCTGCCTTATGGCTTGTAAGGCCTGCCAGAGTGATGACTTCCCTATATTGCATGCAATGTTAGTTGGCATAGCACTCTTGGAGAGTGCCATGTTAAGTTTGCAACTTTGGATACACCTTGTCATGCAAAATGGCAGTCTGCATGAACCTGGTGTGGTGTATCTCAGTATGGCACAATTGGTGCTGCAGCTCTGGGGGTCCCTCTTCAGTACCCATGCCGTAGGTGTCAGGGGTACCACTTCCTAGTTACTTACCAATGTGGCTGAAGTTCCAAACATAGTACAGTTTTGTGGAAAGAGATCTGGCCCTCGGAACCTGTTTAGCATGGGCCCAGGGCACTTACAGTTTGAAACCATATCATTTTCCAGGCAAAAGGTAGGGTCTAACCATGTCAGAAGAGGCCCTTTCTCACAGGTACTGTGGATGCCACATGTATGCACAGTGACATCCTGTGGGTGAAGGAAACTCCTGATCACTCCCAAACCAATGGGGCAAAGGCTTCCAGGAGAGACTGTTTACAGTTGTGCAGCTGGGTGTTTTACTGCAAACAATTTAAGAGTACACTTCTCTGCCCCAATCTAGTAAGTAAGAAACGCTAATACCCTGTGAAGAACTCCTGTGCCCACCCTAGAAGTGTGGCAGGGAAAATGAACAATTCCTCATTTATAGTCACTCAAAACTGGTTCTGGGGTCGGTTTTTCTCCCACTGGGACAGGTGCCTGAGCGGCTAGTTGGACAAACGAAGGGGACAGATTCAGGTGTTAGCTATATCTGCTTGGAGATAGGTTGTCAGCCTGTCAGAGAAACAGAACACCTCCCCAAGTTCACACCTTATCAAGGGGGATATGCAGCTCCTGGATGAGAGATGGAAACTCATGTAAATGGGATTCTAGAGGCCCTAGACAGGTAACAGGCAACTTTATAAAGGTTTCAACTACAAATCTGACTTTACCAATGAATTGGATGTGTCATAAATATTTTAAAAATCCAAGGCGGAACTCCGTAGCTATTTCCTATAGCGGAGATAGCAATATTGCATTTACTATTGTATCCCAGTGCTTTCCTATGAAACAGCTAACCTTGCTACAGTGAAAGTAACTTTTTGGTTATTTTCATTGTAAGGACATGTTTAAAAATAAAAGTTTACATGTTCTACTCTTTAATACCATGGACCCTGCCTCAATTGACAGCAAAGGCTAATTAGGGCTGCCTATTATTAATATATAAAGAAGGTTTAGACCCGTGAAAAGGGATTATTTTGATAGATCAAATTTGCAGCTAAAAAACCTGCACCACTGTGCTACATAGGACAAGCGTGCAGGCATGTTTTTCCTGCCACTGCATTGTGTGGCATAATGTATGCTGAAGCTTTTTTAATGGTGACGTTTAGCATACAGCCCCTGGGTACACCTTAGGTACAGTATGCTAGCGACTTTTGGGGTAAGTTAAAGATGCTGATTAGGGGTATGCCAATTTGATCATGTGGAAACGAGGAGCACAAACACTTTACCTCTTGTTAGCAGCAGCAAAGTGCACAGAGTTTTACAGCCAGCAACAGTGAAGACAAAAATCTGGGGGTACTGCACGTAAAGATGGTAATTTACAGCACTAAACATTGGTCAGGTACTGAGAACACATATGGAATGTGGTCATATTAAAGTAACTCTACATAGATGAAAGCACACTTTGGTCAACTGTGATCCTGATTTGGAGTTTGGCAGATGGGTTGCTCTGTCACAAACGTCCATAGGATATTGTGCACTTGTAATAAGGCAGATAGAATATCTGTCACTTTTGTGGCAGTGCAACCCTTCTGCCAAACTTTAAATTGGGTCTTTTCTATTTTTCTGACAGTTGTATACTACTCTGCAATTCAACAAGATCCTCTTCCCTCCCTTGCACAAATCAAAACTGGATCTCCTTCTACCCATGTACTGAAACCTATCGGCTTCACCTCCACCCTCCAATTCAGTGAAGCCAGTTAGATTTTCAATGGACTCATTTCATTCCCTATCATCAATAACAGAATCATAGTGCATGCATAAGTGACCCTCAGTCTCTATTTTAACACTCCATTCAAACCAAGGTCTACCAGTCTTCTGTAGCCCCTCTCAAAGCCTTGTTTCACTCTCCAATCAGGTTTATTATCTGCCACAAAATGTAACTACATCTTCACATTCTCTGAGAATTACTTCATTCGTTTGTTATGCTCAATTGCAAGCTATGCTAAATTGCCTACAGGGCAATTCCTTTGACCAGTCCCCCAGTAGGGCTGCTGTACTACTCATCTCCTCGGTCACAAGGTCCTATGAAGTTAATTAATCTTTTTGAGTGAATCACACAAGTTCAGGATATCAATCTGCTTAAAATTGTTGACTCATAGTGACTTGAATTTTCTTCCCAAACCATTACATTTTAGGACTCTCTTGTGTCCTTCAGGAATCATCTGAAGACACATTTATTCCTCTCATTTCTGAAATAGTTGCAAACCCTGAACCTCGGTTCAGACGCCATCTTCTTGATTAACCCTTTGACATTTCCTTATAAATGAAATGCAATCTAATGAATGTGTTGCTTGATCTCTATTGTCTCTATACTTATGTTACCTATGCTCCATTCTTTAACAACTCTCTTGTTACTGTTATGTGTACAGTGCCAAAATACCTTTCAATGCTAGAGCTCCAAAGTGAAAAATCAAAAAGATTGAATGCATTGATAAGTATGGTATCCACTAACACTGTGAGCATAGAAATCTCCTTTATATATTTATGTTTCTGTAGCACAATGTGTTTATGCCAGGGGAGGAGAAAAATAAGTTAGAGGTGGCATTAACGCTTGAGCCCATAATTTTTACCTATGATGAACTCTATGGGGGTCATTATGATCCCGGCAGTGAGTGGTAATGTGGCAGTAGTAGCACCAATAGGTTGGCGGTACATACCACCACATTATGAGAATGGCAGGTTGGCTGCAGCCAAACCGCCACTTCTCCACTCAGACTGCCATGGCGGTAGTAGCCGCCGGGCCGGAGATGTCAATCTCCAGCCTGGGGGCTGCTATAGTACCGCCAGCGCCATTTTGAGGCAGCCTACCACCATGGTTTTCGTGGCGGTAGGCCCTACCGGTGACAGGGAATTCCTTCCCTGTCACTTGTATGCGGCTCACCCACCCCCCAACACTCCCCAGATGATCGCCACCCCCCACCATCCACACTCCCCCTTCCGATCCTCTCACCCCCCCATACACGCACACACCCGCAGCCACGCAACACCCATACACCCACTCACTCACACTGGCATACACACATTCATACACGCATACATCCAGTCATGCTCGCACACATTCGTACACCCATTCACACGGACATGCAGACACGCACTCACATTACCATTTTTACACGCATTCACACACATGCATACAACCACGCCAACAATGCTACACACACAGACGCATTCACGCACACACTCACACATTCACACACACAACCCCACACACAAACACTACACCCCCACCCCCTCCCCTGTCGGAAGCCCAAATTACCTTCTTCCAGGTGGTCTTCTGGCAGGAAACGGGAATGGGCACTGCTACTGCCAGCAGCGCCCGCCAGCAGAACACCGCCAGGCCGTATCACAGGTCATGATACTGGCATGGCAGTGCTGCTGGTAGCAGCGCCACCTTACACCGTCTGCAAGTCTTGTCACTGTCGGATTTCCAACCTTCTTGTGCCAGAAGTCTGTAAGCGCTCATAATATGGCAGACTGATGGTATCCGGGATGACGGTCTTTTGGTGGCCGTCACTGCAGAGGTAGGCAGATTTACCGCCAATTACATAATTAGGGCGTATTTGTGTAAAAATCCCCATACTGTCAGTAGCCCCTACAGTACCTGCTTAGTTCTACTGCACTGTTTTACATTTCGTAAAATGTTCCTAATATTGTGAATGTGCATATCATTTGTAATTGTATAATGCTGTAACTGAGGTAAAGGAAATTAAAAAATAAACTATGTCTCTTTGCTGTTTTTGGTGAAATTGGGATAACATCTAATCTAACATGACTGAAGCATATCAGATTACAGAGAAACATGAAAGACTTAGGGGGTCATTACAACATTGGCGGTAAAAGGCGCTTACCGCCGTGCAGAAGACCGCCAAGACACTGGCGCGGCTGCGGAATTCCGCCACAGCTATTATGACCGACAGCACGGAATCCACCGAAATGCAGACACCCACACAAGCCCGCCACACCAAAGGTCAGTGATAAACTGGCGAAAACAAATCCTCCACCGTCACGCCAACAGAAACACGCCCATGCTATCACGACCCACGAATCCACGTGGCGGTCTTTCAACCGCGGTATTCCATTGGCGGTACACACCGCCGCGCTCAAAATACACACACATCTCCAAAACACAGCCACATTGGACAATTCAAAATACACACACCTGATACACATACAAACAACACTCCCACACACCCAACACAATATATAACACACACCCACATCACCCACATCACCCACAAACCCCTACGACCAAAAACTGAAGACGAAGGCGACAGACAGAGACTACAGCAATAGACAACCCCACCACACAGAGGCACACAACACCATCACCCATACAACATCCACGCTCAAAACACCCCACACCACCACACATCACCACACTCATCAACACATACACCACGCCACACATCACCTACACCACCCCATGTCACCCCAAAGACATCCCTGGTTTTCGGAGGAGGAGCTCAGGGTCATGGTGGAGGAAATCCTACGGGTAGAGCCACAGCTATTTGGAGCACAGGTGCAGCACAGCTCCATAGCCAGGAAGATGGAGCTATGGCGAAGAATCGGCGACAGGGTCAAAGCTGTGGGACAGCATCCAAGAAATCGGAGGACATCAGGAAGAGGTGGAACGACCTACGGGGGGAAGGTGCGTTCAGTGGTCTCCAGGCACAACATAGCGATTCAGCGGATGGAGGCGGACCCCCACCTCCTCCCCCACAACTAACAACATTGGAGGAGCAGGTTTTGACCATCATGCATCCAGAGGGACTCGGAGGAGTCGGTGGAGGAATGGACACTGGTAAGTCAAATCTTAACTATCATATCCCCCACCCTACCTGCATGCTATCACACACCCCCACCCTCACCCCCTCCCCTATCACTCCAACTCCTCACTAATGTACTAATAACACAAACCACACATCCCAACACCAAGCCCTGCATGACACAACTAAGCATGGACACCCAGCACTAAAGCATGCTCACTGCACATACCCATAACAACCCCCCAACCATCATCATACAAGCCCCCACACAGGAATGCTTGCACTGGGGTACACGCACACCCACCCATTGCACACCATGACACACGCACATGCAATAATCATGCTCTTATACCCCTGCAGGATCACTATGTAACGTCACCACACAGGAGGGTCCAGACATCTCCACTCCACCCACAGAAGAGGCCCACAGTGACGACAGCAGCTCTGGCCAACTGGATCCAGATGACCAGCCCAGACCATCGTGGGCCTTGGGACAGTCGGTTCCCCTTGCACAGGCACAGCCCAACACTGACCTTCCACCCTCTGGTAACACCAGCACAGCACCCACCCAGCGGGCCCATACCTCCGTACCCAGGACACGTCAATCAGCGGTGTGTCCACCACTACAGGGAACCCAGGATAACCCACCACCCCAACAACAACAGGGACCTGGGGTCAGTGGTAGTGGTAGTGGGCACACGGTCCAGGGGACGGAGACCCAGGAACACAGGGGGACTGGGAGGGCTGCTGTGCGACAGGGGGCGGACAGGCCAAGGGAACCCACTCTCCACGAGGCCCTCTCCTCCATCATGGGAGCATACCACCACTCCCAGGAGACGATGGCAACGGTCCTGGCCAAGTTTCAGGAGACCCAGAGCATGTAGGAGGAACAGTATTTGGGGTTCAGGGAGGAACTCAGAACCATCAGCTACGCCCTGGACACCATCGTAGGGGTGCTGAAGGAAATACTCAACACCAGGAGGGACACTGTGGCACTACAAGGGGCCCCTGACACTAGCATGGATGATGAACTGCCCACCACCTCCGCCGGCGCTAGTGGACAGGACACCCCGCCACAGGACCACCACACCAGCACCCCACCCCCTGCAGACGGACAACCACCCCGCAAGCGGTCCCTGAGATCCAGGAACAGGAAAGAGCAAGATGGCAAGACCCCCGCCAGGAAATGAGACCACCCTGATTGTCGTCCCACTGTCTCACTTTGTTACCCTGTCCAGATTGGAACTGCCCCAGCTCCACTTCCTATGCCCATATAGACAGTGCACCTGTGTGACTAATAGACTGGACTCTGCCATGGACATTCCTCCACCATCACCCATCACCATTTTGCCACCCCTCCAATAATTAGCACTTCAATAAACACCCTTGAACCACAAAACAATCTGGAGTCAGTCTGATTTTGAAAATGTGTATTAGCAATGACAGTGACAAAATGTGTTTTCAAATGTAATGCCAACATACCTATGTCACACATCACAAGACCATGAAGGATGCAAGCAGATGACACACGTTGGTAACCACACCTGTGAAACCGTAATGGAAATGTACAACTCAGTTACTGCTTCTAATTGACAGACAGGATAGAGGTAGAAGTGTGAAAGTGAATGCAATAGGAAAAAAAATGTTCTCACCTGTGTGTCACTGGAAATATTGCTGTATGACTGACTCCCTGTTGTCTATGTCTTCTTCCTCAGCTTCCTCCTCATCACTGCCCACAGGCTCCACAGCAGCCACAACACCGTCATCTGGACCATCCTCCTGCAGAAAAGGCACCTGGCGTCGCAAAGCAAGATTGTGAAGCATCGAACAGGCGATGATGATCTGGCACACCTTCCTTGGTGAGTAGAATAGGGAACCACCTGTCATATGGAGGCACCTGAACCTGGCCTTCAGGAGGCCGAAGGTCCTTTCTATCACTCTCCTAGTCCGCCCATGGGCCTTATTGTAGCGTTCCTCTGCCCTGGTCCTGGGATTCCTCACTGGGGTCAATAGCCATGACAGGTTGGGGTAACCAGAGTCCCCTAATAGCCACACACGGTGCCTCTGGAGTTGACCCATCACATATGGGATGCTGCTATTCCGCAGGATGTAGGTGTCATGCACTGAGCCAGGGAACATAGCATTTACCTGCGAGATGTACTGGTCTGCCAAACATACCATCTGTACATTCATGGAATGATAACTCTTCCGGTTCCTGTACACCTGTTCACTCCTGCGTGGGGGGACCAGAGCTACATGGGTGCCATCAATAGCACCTATGATGTTGGGGATATGTCCCAGGGCATAGAAGTCACCTTTCACTGTAGCCAAATCCTCCACCTGAGGGAAAACGATGTAGCTCCTTACGTGTTTCAGCAGGGCAGACAACACTCAGGACAACACGTTGGAAAACATAGGCTGGGACATCCCTGATGCCATGGCCACAGTTGTTTGAAATGATCCACTTGCAAGGAAATGGAGCACTGATAGCACCTGCACTTCAGGGGGGATTCCTGTGGGATGGCGGATTGGTGAGATCAGGTCTGGCTCCAACTGGGTACACAGTTCCTGGATTGTGGCACGGTCAAACCTGTAGGTGATGATCAAATGTCGCTCCTCCATTGTTAACAGGTCCACCAGCGGTCGGTACACCGGAGGATTCCGCCATCTCCTCAAATGTCCCAGCTGACGGTGCCTAAGAAGGACAACAGAGACCACAGAGTCAACAAATTCCCAGGTATGTACCCACAGCTACACAGAACACGACACCAAATACAAAACTCTTCCTGTATGTGTGTTGAGTGTAGGCCTAGGTATGTGTGACGCAGTAGTAAATGAAGCCATGTGGGCCCCTGAAATGGCAGCTGCCTGACCTCTAAAGTAGGACAATGGGATGTGAGGTATCTGCGCTGGCGTTGTACACCGTCGCGGTAGGCGGTCGTAGACCGCGGCGCAATGCTGCATTGGTTAACATTGGACCCTGTGGGTCCCAGGAGCCAATGATGAAGTGCGCCGGCGGTGATGATACGCACCACCGCGGACGTCACCGCCGCGGACGTGACCGCCATTTTCTATCTGTTCAATCACTCAATACCTGATCTTCGACAGGAGAGGACCTTCACTGCAAGTGCTGCTGTGACCTCGGTCTGGAAGAGACAATGGCTGCTGCGTCTGGGGAAAGGGCCCCTGCCTTCACTGCTCAGGAGTTGGAGAAGCTCGTGGACGGGGTCCTCCCCCAGTACACGCTACTCTACAGTCCTCCAGACCAACAGGTAAGTACACAGGGAGCACGTTGTATGGGCTATGCTGGGTGGAGAGGGCTGGATGCGAGTAGGAAAGGCGCAGAGTTCTGCGACCATGAAGGTCTGTGAATGCATGTGCCACATGGCAAGGGTAGGGATGGGGGCCACTCACTTCGACGGTGCAGTTGGTAATGACTTCTCTTCTTCCCCTGTACATGTCATGTAGGTCAGCGCCCACCAGAAGAAGGTCATTTGGCGTGCCATCGCCAAGGACGTCCGGACCCTGGGGGTCCACCAGAGACGGGGCACCTACTGCCGGCAAAAGATGGGAGAACATTCGCCGCTGGAGCAAGAAGACGGCAGAGGCTCAGCTGGGGATGGCCTCCCAACGTGGGAGGGGTGCCCGTCGCACCATGACCCCCCTGATGTTCCGGATCCTGGCGGTGGCCTACCCTGAGTTGGATGGGCGCTTGAGGGCATCACAGCAGACACAAGGGGGTGAGTACACTCTCATTCTGCGGACTTTGCGTGCAGTGGAGGGGTCTGGGTGGGGGAGGAGGGCTGTGGGTTTCCCTAGGCCAGGGCGAGTTACGTAGGCTAGGCCCCTTCGTAAAGCATGGCACTGTGGCCCTCCACCCCACCTCTGTAGAGTGCCAAGTACAGGTATACATGCCCCTGTGTCATCTATGTGGACAGATGACACTCATAGCCATGTAGGCCAGATCCCAGGAATTGCATCTGTAGAGGCCAAGAGCACGGCGTAGTGCAGGGGGCTGCTGTGTCTGTATTGTCCACAGACCAATGGTAGCGGTAAGCCATGCACTCAACCTGTCTTTCTTCTGTCGTCCCCCCCCCCTTTTTGTGCTCTCCCTGTTCTTTTGTGCATCAGCATCATCAGGCGGAGGTACAGTGGCACCGGAGCACGAGGGAGCTGCATCCCACATGGCCATGGAGGGCCACACCACAGACTCTGAATACACCAGTGGGACAGAGGGTGAGGGGAGCTTCACGTCGGTCACCGGATCACCAAACAGCGAAACGGACTCATCCTCTGATGGGAGCTCCCTTGTGGTGGCGGCACCATCTGTGCCCCCCAATTCTACACGTACAGCTGCCACCCCCACTACCAGCACCGCCCTCCCAGCAGCCCCTCAGCCTTCACTCCGTGCCCGCTCACCCAGGAGGGTGGGCATCACCTTCGCCCCAGGCACCTCAGCCTCTGCCCCTGTCACCCCTGCTGCCCTCAGTAAGGAGGCCATTGACCTCCTCAGGTCACTCACTGTTGGGCAGTCTACCATTGTGAATGCCATCCAGGGTGTAGAAAGGGAGTTGCAACACGGTAATGCATTCCTGAAGGGCATTCATTCTGGTCAGGCTGCCCTTCATCGAACCCTGCAATCTCTGGCCTCAGCACTGATGGCAGCCATTGTCCCTGTGTCTAGCCTCCCTCCTCCAACTTCCTCCACCCAGACCCAGTCCCCTGTACCCCAGCCTATCCCAAGCACACCATCAGACAAGCATGCACACACCTCAAAACACAAAAGTAGCTCAGGCAAACATAAGCACCACACAACCCACAGGCACTCACACAAGGATCACCCACATACAGATACAGCAACATCCACTGCCTCCACTGTGTCCCCCTCCTCGTCGTCTCCCTCCTCCCTCCCAGAGTCATCTACACTCTCACCTGCATGCACTACATCTACAGGCACTAGGACTCGCACCAGAACACCCAGCACCACACCCCGCTCACCTGCACTCACCACCCCCACTACCATTTACACGTCCCCTGTGTCCACTCCCAGTGTGTCTGTGACGCCCCCTCCCAAAGTACACAAATGCGGGCACCCACACACCCAACATCCATCCACCTCACAACAGCCTCCAGTACCTGCACCTGCACCCAAATCACCTAAAGTTACACCTCCTACAACCACCTCCTCTTCCTCCACTCCCAGACCCCCTCCAGCTACCCATCCCAGTGCTCATCAGAAACTCTTCCTCAGCAACGTTGACCTCTTTCCCACCACCCCCACCCCTCCAATTCATAGGTCCCGTAGTAGCACCTCAGCCAAAAAAAGTCCGGTACCAGTGGTGCGTGTTAAAGGTGTGTGGAGTGCACCGGCCACCAGGGCAGCCAGTGTGACACAGAGCCAAAGCACTGCCAGTCCACCCCCTGTAAAGCACCTTAAGTTGGAAAGTGGCCGACGGGAGAGGGTGAAGACTCCTGCCGCCAAAACAGCTCACAAGGGTCCCGGGGGAGTGCCGAGTCAGCTGTGACTCCTCCCAAGGTGGTGAAGGGGCAGAAGAAGTTTCCAAAGTCTGGTAAGAGCAGCACGGTGGAGAAGGCCGCCATCCTCCCCGCTGGCCGGGACGCCACCGCCAGCACTGTCGTCACTGGTCCGGAGACCACCGCCAGAGTCAGTGCCCTGGAGGGCAGCAGTATCGTCACTGGTCCGGAGACCACCACCAGCGTCAGTGACGTGGAGGGCCCCGGCAGCCACAGCCCCGCAGGGCACTGAGGGACCATAATGCCACACACCGCTGAACAGGTCAGAGACAGCAAAGGCAAGCACCGCTGAACAGGGCAAAGACCGCCATGGTGAAGACCGCTGAACAGGGCAAAGCACCGCTGAACAGGGCAAAGACCGCCATGGCAAAGCACCGCTGAACAGGTCAGAGACAGCAAAGGCAAGCACCGCTGAACAGGGCAAAGCACCGCTGAACAGTGCAAAGACCGCCATGGCAAAGCACTGCTGAACAGGTCAGAGACAGCAAAGGCAAGCACCGCTGAACAGGGCAAAGACCGACATGGCAAAGCACAGCTGAACAGGTCAGAGACAGCAAAGGCAAGCACCGCTGAACAGGGCAAAGACCTCCATGGTGAAGACCGCTGAACAGGGCAAAGACAGCCAAATCAACCATCGTTAGCCCATGTGCAGCTGGGACAGTGACGGAACTGGGACCGTCACGGGGAGCGTGATGCACTCTGGGCACCATTCCCCCTCCAGAACCATTGGAGACCTGTATCCACTCTGTCTGTCGTTCACAGGATGAAGCACTCTGGGCACCATTCCCCCTCCAGAACCAGTGGAGACCTGCATCCACTTGAGAGACTGTGGCTTAGCACTCCCCAGGATAAAGCAGTGGGCAACCCACCCACTGTAGACTTGAGAGACTGTGGCTTTGCATTCCCCAGGATGGTCCAGTGGGCAACCCACCCACTGTAGAGACTTGAGAGACTGTGGCTTAGCACTCCCTAGGATAAAGCAGTGGGCAACCCGCCCACTGTAGAGACTTGAGAGACTGTGGCTTTGCACTCCCCAGGATACATCAATGGGCATGGAGCCCCGTCGTGGATCTGGCGTGGTGCTGTAATCCGGCTGAGGTGCCCCCCCTTCCCTTCCCCCTGAGGTGCCTGTTGTATTTCTATCTAATGCCCCTGCAGTGTTCTCTCCGTTTGAGGACAGGTATCTAGTGTGGGCCTCGCCCATGCATTTTGGGCCCAGTGGTCCACGGACATTGATATGTGCATACCTGCAGTACTACTCGTGATGTATGATTTTCGAATGTTTTTATATATATCTGTATATATTTGGTTACTGTATTTTGATACATTACAATGTTTGAACTGATTTCCTTTTGTCTTTGCATTCTTCCAGGGGGGTTGTGGGTTGTTACTGTGCTGTTTGGAAATGCATTGGTGTGTGTGTTGTAGTGGGTGAGCGTCGGGTTGGGGGTGGGGGTGTTGCGTGTGTGTCCCCCTGACTTTTTCCTCCCCCCTCCCCTATGTCGTAGGTGCAGTACTCACCGTTGTCTTCGGCGCCTACGTTGCTGGTGATCGTAGAGGAGCAGGAAGACAAGCGCAGGGAGTATTTGGAGTTCGGGCTCCATGGTGCCCTCCTTCCTCGTGGAGTGTGTTAAGGTGAGCGTTTTCCCATTGCAAAAGCTGTTTCTGCCATGTTTTTATCCACGGTGAATCCGCCCGGAAAAGGTGGCGGATTGGCGGGTTGTGATACTGTGGGCGGTACATTGTGTTCCGCCTGTCTGTTGGCCGTGACCACCGCGCTGCTTTTCTGTACCGCCGTGGTGGTCGGAGTGTTAAAGTGGCTGTCTATGTTGGCGGTTTCCGCCACGGTCATAATTCCCTTTTTTTGTCCGCCGGCCTGTTTGCGGTATTACCGCAGCTTTAACACCGTCCGCCAGGGTTGTAATGACCCCCTTAGTCCTCGATTGACATCACAAATACGGATTTAGTTAAGCAAAAATTATGGATAATTACAATATAGCCTTAGAGCCCACCATAGCGGAATACACCGGCCATTAAAGGCCCACTCCAGCGTTAAAGGCCCGAGCCGAAGGCAAGGGCCTTTAACAAGGGAGCAGGACTTTATTTGCTAATATAGCCCAGCGACGAAGGGCTATAAGGCTATTAGAACATTCTGCCGCTAGATGGCAGAATGTTCTAATAAATAAAACAAAGTCTTCGCTAAGCCCGAGGGGATTAAAATCCCCTCAGGCTCTGTAAAACCGTTGTTCACAGCTGTTTCTGTGAATAAATAACATTGGAATGTTGACACTCCGGGCTTTTACCAGCCAATACAACCAAGAGCACTCCATTGTCTCCAAAGGAGCTCCCAACATTCCAATGTTCTAATAATAATTAGAACATTGGAAAGTTCGGATCTCCATTGCAGACAATGGAGTGCTCCTGGCTTTTTCTGGCCGGTAAAAGCCCGAAGCCAACATTCCAATGGTCTCTTTGTTCACAGCAAGAGCTGTGAACAAAGCCTCACGGAGCCTTCGGCTCTGGAGTTTAACGGTGGAGCGGGCCTTTAAAGGCCGGTAGAGCCCACTACAGCGTGTTCTCAGGCTATATTTGTACACTCTCATCCATAAAAACTGATATCTCAAAAATAAACAATAACACAATTTTAAAATATAAAGTAACATCTATTTTGAATAAAATACTGTTCTCCCTTTTAAAATGTCCTTCTCTCTACCTCTTTGTTCTTTAGCACTGTCCCAATTCTGTAACATACCCAAAGCCACCAAGGAAGTAGAAGTCTTATCTTAAAGCTCGCAAATCCCAGATTCCTTATGTAAGCTTTTGAGTGGTCATGATGCAGTCTAATGACATGCAGTTTGAGATTTAGAGAAAGCAGCCCAATCAATCTTATATAATGTCACATCATAGACTGTCACACCAGGCAATGCAATATGATTCAATTTTATGTTATATGTTACGTTATGTTACATCATGTTATGTCACGGTACATCTAGGTATGCTATGTTAGTATACTGTATGTTCCCGTATGCTGTGGTAGTTCATGTTAGGAGAGGTTAGGTTATAGGTTGATGTAGGTTAGGATGCGTCATACTTATTATTATAATGTTATACTAGCAAGCTATCACAAATGCAACAGGAGGTCAAAATATTACTTTGGAGTACTTCCCATGCAGCATCCAGAACAAACCCTTATCTTATCTTAATTAACTTGACCAATAATCTATATCATTGTCACTCAGCATTCATCCCTATTTCAAAATCTCATCGCTATTCATTATTTATAGTTATTTATAGAATGATTATTGACGGAATGAGCACCATGGTGCAGATGGCCACTAAGAATGCTAGGTGGCGGACTCTGTGTTGAGTATTCTCTACTTAGCTTGGTTCTCAGATTTTTAGCCATTCTCTCTGTATTCTACCCCATTACCTTCATTGTTTCAGATTCCTGTATGGCTAATTTCAACCATGCCACTACATCTAACTCAGCTTTATAGTGTGGAGTTTCAAATGAAATTCTACAACAGTTGAATCGCCTTTTCATCAAGTAATGTATAACAGTGCCTCTACTAAATGAGTGAAATCTGGTGAGGTTTGGGACTCATTCACCTCAATGAAACAAGCTTTTTGGGGTTTGGGGAAAATTGATTTGAAGTGGTTGAAGATGATGCGAGGTTACCTCATGGCCACGTTAGCATTGTAACTTATCCCATTTTCTCTGACAGGTTATATTTTTTAGCTAACTATCTTCCTGTAAATGGATTGATTTCATTTGTAACTAGAAGGATGTCCTTTGGAGCTCAATCTAGACTCAATTTTTGTAAAAAAGGAAGTTTGACAGATTTTACACTTTCTCTTCTTCAATGTATTTTTCATGTCTTGTTTCACGTTTGTCATCCTCTTTATGTTGTTGGCCTCTCATGAATGTTTAAATTAAAAAAAAAAACACTTATCCATTATGGCAGTGGTCTTTAAACTTTTGAATTGCGTGCCCGCCGATGTAAAAGAAAATAACCGCCGCCCTAGGACCAAAACATATGATTTAAAAAAAATATTTGGCAATGTTTAAATATGTATGAACATTTTAAACATTGCATTTAGGTTCAGTTATTCTTTTTTTTAATGTAATCAACGACATGATTGCTAACATACTAGGTTGGTCAGCCAGGTGTTTCTAAGGCGCAAAAGTATCCACAAGGGTATTCTTTACACGCTGAGCTTGTGGCCCTCTCCCTTTGACACCTACTCCCAGTCAGTAAAAGAATGTCAAACGGCGTATGGTGTATGCACGTGTGTTAATACAGGTGAACATTCTCCTGGTCACTATTTTCCTATAATATTCGAAAGCAGTTATTTTCCTTTACAACAAAGCCAAGTACAGTTTTGGTTTCTATGACTATTCTTATTCAATGTTCATTCTTTTAGTTTATAAGGGACAACGAATGCTGTAGTCAAATAAGTCGGCAAAAACTCCAATCAATATTTAAATAAAGCAGGTACTCCTGGAGAACTCATTTTAGTACTCATAGAACTTGAGAATACACAGCAATTCCATTCTTGTGAAGGGACATCGTTTGTTAATTAATCATCAGTCTGATCCAGCTCGCCGAGTATCTTTCAAGAGACTTTATTTAAAGAAGTAGAAATTAAATTTAGTGCAGACTATCCAGTCACGTTTATGCTACTATCGTGTGTCGACAAGTAAAACAGCCTGCTCTTGATCTCTCCCTTTTGCCATCTTTGCTATATCAGTGTTCTACTGTTTTATGCATAATTCATGTCTTAACCTAACTTCACTTGTTCTTGTGTCCTTCAAAGCAGTTCAACAGATTGTCTGCATATTTGACTTCTCAAATAATGAAAGTGTACTGCTTTCCGCTGGGACCGTGATAGTAAATCACTTCAGAGAACCTTTGTTATATATTCAATTAATTTTTAAGATTAAAAGTCTGAAAGAACAGAGTGACATTAGTCTCACGTCCTGTAATGCAATTTTAATGTTTCTGTGACGTGATACAACCTTGGGATTTTTTATGAAGTCCAAAATATAGTAACAATCATCACCAAATGAAAGCCCAACTTTCTGATCACAATAAATAATGCAATGAACGCAACCAAAAAAAAGAATTTGAAGTAATGTGCCCTTCTATTAAAATTAAGCAAGTAAGGAAAAATTAATGTAGTTATTAAATAGAATATCAAAAGTTGAAATGTTGGCTATATTGATTCAATAAATCTTGTTATAAGCAAAATCAGAAAGCATCGTCACTTTTGAATTTTGTGCAATAAAAAGCATACAAAATTACAAAATGTATGTATATATATATATATATATATATATATGCAGCTGAGGTTGGCGGCCAACCTCCATAACAACAGTACCCTACAACACCCCCAACTAGGCCACTCCTGACCCCATGGACCCTATCCCCGGGGCCCAGCCTATATATTTCATTTTTTTGGGTGGGGGGGCCTCATGACCCCCGGTGATCTTGGCACCGGGGATCCCATGCCCCAGGGACCAGCCAAACATTTCATATTTTTTGAGGAGGGAGGCCGCAAGGCCTCTCTCACAGGCCGACCTCGGCCCCGGGGACTCCATCCACCGGGGCCTGGTGGGTGGCAGGCGGTCCCTGGTACTGCGGGAGGGCGCACCACCCTGCATCGCATTGCATTTGATGAAGCCCCGGGAGGTGGAGGGATGCAGGGGGGCTGTGCTACCCTGCATTGAATTTGATGAAAGCTCCGGGGATGAGGTGGTCCCAGGGGCTGCAGGGGGTGCAGCCTCCTGCATTATTTTAAGATATGAGCCCCGGGGAGGTGGTAGTCCCTGGGGCTGCATGGCATCATGTGCCCCCCCCCATTATATTAAGAAATGTGCTTCGGGGAGGTGGTGGTCCCTAAGGCAGCGAGGGGATGGGTGGCCCCACACACACATAATGGGGAGGTGGCAGTCCCGCTGCTGCGGGGGGACCCAGCAACCTCCCCACATAGAAAATTATCAATACCCCACGATCTGGTCCACCCAGGACTTCAGAATTAAGAAGACAGGGAGCCTGTGCTTCATAAAAAAAAAAAGTCTCCAGATCCGCCATGAATCATGGTGAATGTTTAAACCCCAGCACTAGAACTAAGCGGCCAGGGTGACTCTACCCTGGCCCCTTTTCTAATTTTTTAACTTTTTTCCTGGGAGGCAACACTTTATTGTTGAAGTATTTGCAGCCAATTAGATATCTCACAAGACCGAAAGGTTCGCGGAGCCTTCGCGTCCCTATATATACAAATTTTATTTCTGCAAAAACACTTAATGATTTTACACCAAATAGCAAAAAGTGTGCTTTCTGGAACAAGAGCCACCTTTCTGGCAAATTTGTTGTAACTCCATCCAGTGGTTCGGGCGCTATCGCTGTTCAAAATCCCTGTGGAAAAATGAATGGGGGACAAAGGGGGTCATTCTGACCCCCGCGGGCCGCGGAAGCCGCCCGCCTGGCGGGAACCGCCAGAAGACCGTACCGTGGTCGAAAGACCGCGGCGGTCATTCTGAGTTTCCAGCTGGGCTGGAGGGCGACCGCCAGAAGTCCGCCCGCCAGCCCAGCGGGAAACCCCCTTCCACGAGGATGCCGGCTCCGAATGGAGCCGGCGGAGTGGATGGGGTGCGACGGGTGCAGTCGCACCCGTCGCTATTTTCAGTGTCTGCCGCGCAGACACTGAAAATCTGAATGGGGCCCTGTTAGGGGGCCCACGACACCCGTTCCCGCCAGCCAGGTTCTGGCGGTGGAAACCGCCAGAGCCAGGCTGGCGGGAAGGGGGTCGGAATCCCCATGCCGGCGCTGCTTGCAGCGCCGCCGTGGAGGATTCCCAGGGGCAGCGGTCCCGCCGGTTTCCCGTTTCTGACCGCGGCTGTACCGCCGCGGTCAGAATGCCCATGGGAGCACCGCTAGCCTGTTGGCGGTGCTCCCGCGGTCGTTGGCCCTGGCGGTCCATGACCGCCATGGTCAGAATGACCCCCAAAGTGTTTTGAGACCCTACCATTTTCTCAGCCCCTGCTTGACTGATCACCCTGAAACTTTAAAGACAGTTGCTAAACTGAGCATCATATTTTCTTGGGAAATTCCCTGAAGATTCATCAAACAGTGCCAAAGTTTTTAGAATAACAAAAAAGCTTTGTCTATAGAAATAAGGTCCTAACTATAACTACCTAGTGGCTATCTGTCTATCTATCTATCTATACATCTATCTATCACATTTTTATCATATGATATGTACACACACCCACACATATATATATATATATATATATATATATATATATATATATATATATATATATATATATATATAATTAGAAAGAGTCCGAAATCAATTATTTGGTTTGCTAATAACTTTTATGCCATTTGAAGAACCGTCACAGACCTTTCAATAAAAAAGGTTAAGCCAACTCAGCTTCTTTGTAAAATGTTTCGCTTGGTAGAACAAATGCAGGCAGAGAAAAAGGGAGGGTCCCAAAAGGTGTTTTCTGAGTGTGATTTCCCATAGGAAAACTGAATAACCCTGCAGTCAAAACAGCTGAATGGAACTACACCAGATTTGGCAGAAAGCTAGTTATTTAACAGGAAAGTGTGCTGCCATTTTATGACGTGTGGGCTCCGTCCCGATGTTGTAGAAAAAAAGATAAGGAATATGGAGATGTCCTAGTTCTGTGGTACTACTGTGGGGCTCAGCTTGGTCCTATGTCATTTTGTGGATGGACTGAGGTGCGGCTAGTCCATGAAAAAAGAGGACACCCCCTTGAGGCACTGCAAGACCATGGGACTGGCCATCAACAAGGCCTGGCCTGCCTGTGGGGGTTGAGCACAGGTTCTGCATACAGGCCAGGCCCTGTAGCAGATGGGAGATGGTATTCTTTTGGGGTTTCTAGGTAGCCGACCCTTGCACTGGAGCATCACCTGATGTGTATTCCCCCCCCCCCTTTTTCTTGAATGGATTCCTAAAATTATTGGTAAGTGCCAAATAACTGCCTGGGCTACCTGGAAGGATTGCATTCAGGATTGAAGGTAGTCTTGTTCAGCAGGCCTAACTGAGTCCTTGTAGCCGACACATGCTTCATTACAGTTAGGCTGAACTTGTGACTTTGTCACAGTCCAGATATCCACAGTTAGTGCTTTACTCCTCTTGGTACTACTTTCTCTAAAAATGTAAAAATTCACTATCTCCAGTCCAACCTATTGATCCGGTTCACCGAAATATAAATCCCAATATACCCTATAGTATTTTTTGGTGGACAGGATATCTGTCACCATTGTGATTGAGTAACTCGTTCATTATGATCCCAATAAGGCCCTTACTGTTGTGGTTTACGTGAGGCCTGTGTTGTGGAGGGTCAGAGTGGTATATTCTTATTCCAACATTGGCACAATGCAGGGTGGGCTTGTATTGAGAGTTCGTATTCTGTAACTGTCTCACTTTTGTTCCAATATTCTTAATTCTGAGTTTCATTAGTGAAGTTAACCCATGACATTAAGATCCATTCAACATTAGCCAAACGTATAAAAGTACCCTCTCATTGTCATTCCCCTACTATTGTACTAGTGTTCACCCTCTGCCAATCAGGGGCGAATTGGCTCATTTGTTGTTCCTATTTCATGACTATGGCCCTGATTCTGATTCTGGCGGGCGGCGGAGGCCGCCCGCCAGAAATCCGCCCTCCAAAATACCGCGCCGCGGTCAAAAGACCGCGGCGGGTATTTCAAGTTTTCCCCTGGGCTGGCGGGCGGCCGCCAAAAGGCCGCCCGCCAGCCCAGGGGAAAACGACCTTCCCACGAGGATGGCGGCTCGTAATCGAGCCGGCGGAGTGGGACGGTGCGACGGGTGCATTTGCACCCGTCGCGTATTTCACTGTCTGCCAAGCAGACAGTGAAATACTTGTAGGGGCCCTCTTACGGGGGCCCCTGCAGTGCCCATGCCATTGGCATGGGCACTGCAGGGGCCCCCAGGGGCCCCGCGACTCCCCCTCCCGCCATCTGGTTCCCGGCTTGGAGGATTCCTGGGGGCAGCGGGAAACCGGCGGGAGACCGCCGGTTTCCCTTTACTGACCGTGGCTAAGCCGCCGCGGTCAGAATGCCCCGCGGGGCACCGCCGGCCGGTTCTATACCGCCAGGGTCGTAATGAGGGCCTATGTGTGTGTTTAGTTTCCATATACCCATATTTTTTTAATACATACTTTAACATTACAATAGAGCAACTTTATTATTTAATCACTGGAATATTTTTTCACGATTGGTTCTGAGGATCACCTTTTTGGTTCTTTCAAGGAGAGAGGCACATTTCAAACTCTTAGGGAACTTGATATTTTTCTTATCAAGGCTGTAGTCAGAGAACATACTGGCTTTTCAAAAAGATAAGCTGCACAAAGTTGTATGTTAATAAATGCTTATATGTTATGATTTATAAACGTTCATAGATAAATTAATCGTAGGGAGATAAGAGACTTACTCAATAACCTGACTAACTCAAGTAAAGATTTAAAAGAACTGAAAGAACAAGGTATTTGGAAAAAGGTTGGAAAAAGATTTGCTTCAGTGGGAAATTGGCTTAGTCAAATTTGGAATGGGGTGTTATTAAAAATCATACAGGGAATATTAATTGTGATTGCTTGCATATTAGGATTATGGGGTTCGTGTAAATTATGTCAAAAGATAAAACTGAAAAGATATAAAAATAATCAGAGGAGGGAAGAACGACACAGGGAAAGAATTTATAGGGAAAATTTGAGAAGGAGACAAAATGCATTATTGAAAATGTGCCCACGTGGTATGTCAACCACTTATACGAACTTGTACTAAAAGAACTAAAAAGGAGTGAAATAATGAAAATGTATAATAATAATGTAGTAACATGTCATATTAAGATGTATAACCTATGTTTTGCATTAATTTGTGGAATTAACCTAGCCGAAGTTGTGGCCTAGTTTTGTCAGGCCTTATGCAGAAGCTGAATTATTAGAGCATGCTGGAGAGAAGTTGAGAGGATAAACTGACCTTGAACCACCCAGTGTTAAACTTTGCTTAGCTAGAATGTTCTGCAATGTACAGACTGACAGCAGATGATGAAATCAAATTGAAACAACTATGTGAAGAGTAGACAAGATGTACTTTCCCAGGACTCAAACAATAGAAGCACTGACTGGAGAAGAAGATGCAACATTTTCGATACCTGATGAGCTGGATGATGAGGGCATCGTACAGTGAACCAATCAACTAATTGGGGATGAGGAAATATTAGAACTCATAGTTTTGTAAAATTATTATTATAGGTTAGAGTCATATCTGCCGATTGACTGAACAATTAAGAAGAAGGGGGATGGACTGAAAAACTCTAATAAAAAGTCATGACAAGGGGCTAAAACGTCAGATGTGAGGGGAGAATTGATGATGTCAAGAGATGCAGTTCGTGATTCTGTCATTGGCTCATGGTCTTGAGAGCCTGAAGCGTTGCTGATCGATTGATGACCTGAGGACGAAGACTGACTTTGTTGCTGATCCATTTCGTGGATCGGTAGCTATGACAATGTGACTGATTAACTTTTGTGCCTTTCTTTCTAGGTACCAACTGCACTGTTTTTATAGTTTTTCTCTAAGTTATATGTTTTCCAAATTCACGTTTTCTAAATTGTTTTTGCATGATGTCCCACATGCTAAATGCTAATCTGGGTTAGGTAAGGGTTCTTTGGGTGACGTTGACAGTGACAAATGATTGACAGACTGATTGCTGAACTCTGCTATTAATGCTGTTATATTCATCTTTGTTAGCTTATGCTGAAGCATTCGAGCATATGTTTTCTAAAGTTCTGACTAGATTATGTAATTGGTGGTCATTAATGAACTAATTCTGAGCTGGTTGAATAAAGTTTGATCTAACCTGATGACTTAGTATTGTAACTAATAAGGAAATAAAATTGATAAAACGTATAATTGGCTTGTGGTTATTCATGAAATGTTGATATATTGTCTCATGCTTAACAATTCTCTTAGTAGTTGTTGATTGATTACACTGATAATTGATGATCATCTATTACTATATAGCTAGGAAATTCCATGTGATCCAAAAGGTTCATCGGCCTATACGCATCCCCTTGTAAGTTTACTTACTAAGGACCAGGCGTGCTAGCAGTTTTTGGTAGCAGCTTGATGGTTAGTTTCCTTGGAGAACTAGTTATGTGGTGACCGATGGTTATGGTGGTAGTTTAAGTTAATGTTAATTGTTCATTTTTATGAAGTTTGAAAATTGTTTTTCTGAAATGGCAATCGTAGCAAAGATGATGTCCAGAAATGACTTTCCCAGATCCTGGATCCCGCTAGTAAAGATCGGTATGTTCTTGCCGTCTTCGTGATAGTGTGAAAGTAGTAGGTTGCGATTGCAAAGGCTTATGCAAATCGCAGGTGAATTGTGACGTATGTGAGGATAGTAGGGAGTTTAGATTGAGGTTTAGTAGAAGTGTGCGTACTCCGCAGTATGAGAGTAGGGAAGTCAAACTTCATATGTGTGTGGCGCTTTGTGCTAAAAAATCCCTGTGGTTGTTGGTGATGTACGGACCCTGCGTGGTCTAAGACTCCGGAGTATATAGACAAGTGTAGGAGACACTTGGTTATATGTTGTAATTTCTCTAGTTTAGTAGGTTGAGCGGGCATGGTCAACAAGTCAGTGTGTGAGTTAAGTGAGTAAAATACATTTTTTGAGTGAGATTTGCACCAGGACAGACCCATTGATCAGTTGAGAGTAAAAATCGCAGGTTGAATTTTGCTTTAGAATGTGGGAGACTGAGAAAGAAGAATAGAGTGAAAGGCCATTAGTGAAAATCCGTAAGGTCTCTGAAGCGATTGTGTACCTTCCCTGTAGTAAACCAGCAGGTTTGTTTTTTGATTATTGGGTTTTGGTTAGAACTTGCAATAATTTTCCATTAGTTTGCATGAATTGAAGTTCAGGAGGACAAGCCTCAAGTCTTTGTCAGCCGCAGTGTGAGAGTGTGATGTCACAGTGAGCCGTGCTGGGATAGGTTGGTTAGTGAGAAGAGTCGCAAGTGGATTGGCAGCTGTCCGTAAGAGGCAATTGGTTGAGTAAGCTGGTGGAAGGAATACTGGGAGTAAAAGTCATTTCCTTATTGAATCGAATATATAAAAGAGAGCAAGATGAAGTTTTTCAAGGCATTCAGAAGTGCTGTGAAGGGTGATTCTTACATTAAGGTGACAGTTGGAGAGCCGACCCCACCGGAAAATTCTCCGGCATTTGTTGTGATGGAGGAGCGAGGTGTCACGCCATGTCTTTCATTAAAGCAGTGGTGCAAGTTGACAGAGAAACAGGGAGCTTTGGCGTTTCAGAGCATGGAACGTTTAAATTGAGAATTTTGGATCAGTTGCGGATGACATTATATGAGATGAAGCCACTTCCGAGACCGGCCCAGTTTAAGGCTTTAGCAGTTTTGGAACTCGTAGCCAGACAGCAGCAAGAGATGAAGTTCCAGAGGAGAATAAGGTAGGTAGAAAAGTCCTTGGCAGAAAAAAGGTGGGATTGGGAACAGAAGAAGTGGAGAATGACAACGTTACAGGGTGTTACGTTGTTTCCTGCTATTGCAGAGGAAAATAAGTCAGATGAAAAAGAGGATGATGACAAGAGTGAAAAGGGTTCAAGAGATAAGAAGAAGAAAAAGACTTATGTAGACGAAGAAGACTCAGATGTTGAGAATCTTATTACACAGATATTGAGAGATCGACCTCCGCCATATGCAGCGCATGATGGGGGTCCAGGTACTAGTTCTGTTTTGACTGCTCCAGCACAAGTGATAGGAACAGTGGGACCAGTGCACAGACAGATAATGGGCAGGTACTAGGGGTAGTGCAGAGTACTCCTAATGCAGTGACTACTTCGGTGGTCCAAGAGCAGATGCACCCACCATTGCTTCAAAAAATTTATCCAGATGTACCAGTTCTTGAGACAACTTCGAACTTAGTGGTTCTGTCGGAGCAAGTGGTTCCGAGGCCAATGTTAGTTCAGACTGAGCCGACTCCAATCTTGTTGCCTCAGGCACAGACACAGGGTTTGCTGAAGTTCACACCAATGACAGGAACACAGTCAGATGTGACACCAGTGATGAATCAGACTATGGGAGTAGCCCTTCCACAAAATGCGAGTGTCAGAGCAGCACCAGATGCAATATCACTGCCAATTATTGTTGGTCCAGTGGTACCATTGTTTGTGCAAAAGAGAACGATTACAGGAGAACACGGTGAAATGTCACAGAACCTCGTGAGGAGGGGAGTGAGTGATCATGTGCAGGTGATATCGTCTATGGGTCAGACCTTTGAAGGATCTAGACCATTAATGGATCTTAATCCACTTGTTGTGCTTCCAGCTGCAGTAAATGGCCCAAGTGCAAGTCAGAGCCTCAAACTTTTGACACTGCAGACTCCAGGTGCAGTAGTACAGCAGGTACCATTGCTGAATGCGAGTAACATCTCAGTACAGGGATTGACAGCACAGCAATTGAATGAGAGGTTGGATAGTTTGAATACTCCTCGAAACACTTCCAAGGGTGAAGAGCAGATAAACCATGTAAGGTTAGCTACAGAAATAACCGAGCTACTTGAAGGGTCGATGGGAGGGAATAGGTTAGAATCCTATACAGAAGAAGAGCTGAGGTATTTGTGTCTGAGGATTAGGAGAAAAGTGGGCAAGATACATCAGAAATTGGCAGACCTAGCAGACAAACATGACATAGAAATTGAGAAAACAAAGCACTTGAAACGAAGCGAAAGGTTAGATTTCGAGGCAAAGCATTTTGAACACGTGAGGTCAGCAGGGATGAAAGCACATCTAAAGGAGTTATTGGAAAGTGCTCAGATTTGGGGAGCAAAAGAAAAGTGGGAAGGAAAATGGGCAAAGAAGAACGATAAACTAAAATGAGATTCACAAGAAGGGTCTGAAGGTGCTCAGAAAGAAAAGGATCCAGTAAAGATTCTACCGATGAGAGAAATTCCAGGAGGGCAGTTTGTTCATGTTCCATGGCACAGGAGCGATATTCTGTCATTCACAAATGATTTCCCGAAATTGACAGAGAAACCGGTTGAGTGGTATCAGCAGACAGGTAGATTTGTGAAGCTTTCTAAATGTCTGTGGGAAGACTTAAATACCTTGTTGGAAATAGTGGTTCCAGTTGACTTGTGGATTATGTGCAAAAGAGCAGTGGATTGGCCGACAGGTGAACAGAAAAGGGATAGAGTTACAGGTGCACCATCACCTGAAGTAATGAAACATTACTATAAGGTGATTGAGTTCCTGAAGACGAGAATCTGGCCTAAGAATATTGACTGGCTGAGGATTGATAGGACAGTGCAGGAGGCGAAAGGGTCAATACATACCTATTATGAGAGATTATTGAAAGCATTCAAGGACTACAGTGGTAAAGAAGCAATTGAGCCGAAAGACATGTTGCTCTTTGTGTTCAGGTTTGTCGAAGGATTGAGACCTGAAATAGGGCAGATGATTAAGAGTCATTTGATTTGCTGGCAAGCAAAACTGATTGATGAGGTATTGCAGTGTGTGAAATACTGTAGTGATGAGATTGAATTGAAGCAGAAAAAGTTGAAGGCGATTGTGATGCAAATCAAGGCAGCTCAGGCAGGAGTGCAGGGAGCTTTAGTGTAACAGATACCACAGCAGCAGGGAACTGTCGTGTTCAAACCCCAGATGAGAGGTAGGGGTCGTGGAGTCAATATGAACCGCGGTCCGGATTTGAGTACTGTAGTGATTCAAAATGATGTGCAAGGGATGAAAAAGATGTTACTGTGTCATCTGTGCCGAAACGTGGGACACTGGAAGCGGGAGTTTCCGGTGATGGTGAAGGATGGTGTTGTTCAGCAAAGTGGTGATGTCAATACATTTCAAACTGTGAAAGTCCCTAGAATGAGAGGACTTAATCCGAATTTTCAGAATCAAGTGCAGAATTATCAACCCATGCAGCAGGTGCAAGTGCGGTGTGCACAAGTGACACAGTTGCAACCAATGCAGCAGTAGGTTCCTATGGTACCTAGACAGCAAATGCAGATACCTCAAGCCCTGATGGAACAGCAACAGATGATGCTTACTCCACAGGTCAGAGACAAGATGGAAGTAATGACACAGTGCACCAATTCCCGTTACATAGTGAGAATGAGATAAACTATGAACGGTTGAGTATTACCTCTGTCAGGCAGAACAGTTCAAGTTGTGGGGTAGCACACAGACAATTGACAAATCCGATTACAGATCCAGTACAGGTTGAGATCGGCAACCTCCAAGGACTGCATAAGTTTGTAGTCTGTGACTCAAGTCCAGAATCTCTACTGGGAAGGGACTTGTTCTGATGAAAGTGGCGCAGATAATTGGAGATTTCCTGAAACAAGGAGTTTTGAAAGACGTGTTGAGCAGTCCATGTAATTCACCGATAATGGGCTTGAAGAAATCGTGTGGGAAAGTACGCATTGTGCAGGACTTGCGAAAAGTGAATGACTTGGTGATCAAGTGCGGTCCTGTAGTGCTGAACCCAGCAGTGTTACTGTTTCAGATTCCTTGCGATTCTGAGTGGTTCACAGTGGTTGACTGGTCACAAGCTTTCTTTTCTGTGCTACTTCATGAGGATAGTCAATTTCTTTTTAGTTTCAAATTCCTAGACAGAGTCTACAGCTGGTGCAGGCTTCCACAAGGGTATACGGAGTCACCGTCTCTGTTCAATCAGATTCTTAAAAATAACTAGGAGTCATTGGAACTACCATACCAATCGACTCTGGTGCAGTACATTGATGATTTGCTAATTGCATCTAGGACAAGGGACGAGTGTAAGTATGACTTAATTGCACTGTTGAACTATTTGGGAAAATTTGGACATAAAAGTGTCACCTTTGAAATTGCAGTACTGTCAGAAGTTAGTGAAATATTTGAGACACCAGATTGAGAAGGGGTCAAGGAGAATTTCCATAGACAGGATTATAATGATACTGTAGAGAAGTCCTCCGACTTCACAGAGAGATGTCAGGATGTTTCTGGGAATGGTAGGTTATTGTCATCAGTGGATTCCAAATTTTGCTGAGATTGCCAAACCATTGCAGCAGGAAGTTACTGACCCCATAACTTTAGATGAGGATCAGATGAAAGCATTTACTGAGTTGAGAGAGAGTTTGTGCAGAGCTCCAGCATTGGGAATGCCTGATTACACAAAGCCATTCATATTGTTTTGCCATGAATGTGATGCTTGTTCTTTGTCTGTTTTGACACAGGTCCATTGAGGTGCTTATCGCCCAGTAGCCTATTTTTCAGCTACCTTGGACCCAGTCGCAGCAGCTTTACCAGGCTGTTTGCGGGCAGTTGCTGCTTGTTGGTCAATGTGAGGGAGTAGTGATGGGATACCATTTGACGGAAATGGTTCCTCATTCTGTTGAGATTTTACTGACAAGGACGAAAACACAGTGCTTTACTGGTGCAAGATTGACAAGGTATGAGACAAGCATACTAGGTGCTCCAAATGTAACATTGAAAAGATGTACAGTGTTGAACCCGGCAACATTATTCCAAGTGATACTGTTGAAATTGAAAAGGAGGAAGACATCGAGCATGATTGTCTTGAGGTAACTGAACTGTGTACAAAACCAAGGCCTGATATCAGAGATACTTGATTGGAAGAAAATGATCAAATTGTCTTTGTTGATGGCTCATGTCTCAGAGATGGCACAGGGACATTGAGACCAAGATATGCTGTATGCACAGTGACAGGTACATTAGAAGCTTCCTGGCTTCGAGGTGTATATTCTGAACAAGTAGCAGAATTGATAGCTCTTACTAGAGCATGCGATGTTTCTGCGAGACTGAGAGTCACAATCTATACTGACAGCCAATATGGATTTAGAATTGTTCATGATTTTGGTCAATTGTGGTAGCAGAGAGGTTTCCTGACCTCTATTGGTACACCAGTAAGAAATGGCAACAAGATAAAGGAGTTGTTGTATGTGATACAGTTACCTGAAGAAACTGCTATGGTGAAATGCAGTGCACATCAAAATGCACAGGATTACATCTCACTGGGAAATGGATATGCAGATCAAGTCGCAAGGTTTTGTGCATTGAACTGCATATCGTTCAAAGATAAATGGGAGTTGATGTCAGAAGAAGACAACATGTGTACAAGTTTTGCATTAAAAGTGATCGATACTCTGGAAGAGTTAAAAACATTGCAAAGTAATGTTGACTAGGAAGAAAAACGTCTTTGGGCTAAATTGAAATGTGTTCAACGACCTGATGAGATTTGTGTTTCTGAGGGGCGTCAGATGGTCCTACCAAATAGTTTACTGTCACAAATGGCCTGATACTTTCACAGACAGGCACATATTGAAAGAGATGCCATGGTTAAATTGTTCAAGATCGATTGGTTTAACCCTAAGTTCAGGCAGGCAGCAGAGGCATTGTGTCATCGCTGTATAATTTGTCAGCAGCTAAATGTGGGAAAAGGGACGGGGGTAAACCTGAGCCACATTGGAAGAGCAGAAGGTCCATTCATCAGAATGCAATTGAATTTCATTGAGATGCCTGCGTGTGGAGGTTTGAAATACGTGTTGGTGATTGTGTGTTTTGTTTTGTCACTGGATTGAAGCATATCCTACAAGAAGGAATGACAGTCTCACAGTAGCAAAGTTGTTATTTAGAGAATTGATACCGTTTCAGGTTTCCAATCTCTTCAGAATCAGATAGGGGAACTCACTTCAATAACAAGGTGATTAAACTCTTATGTGCAGCATTAAACATCAAGCAAAAGTTGCATTGTACTTACCGCACTGAAGCATCAGGACTGGTGGAACAGATGAATGGTACTTTGAAATCAAGAACTGCAAAGATGTGTGCAGCTACGAATATGAAATTGCCAGATGCATTGTCTTTGGTGTTGATGTCATTGAGAAACACACCTGACAGGAAGAAAGGGCTGTTGTCCCATGAAATCCTCATGGGCAGAGCAATGAGATTACCAGCAGTTTCAGCCAATGCACTTGTAAACATTACAGATTATATGGTGTTAGACTACTGCAAGGGTCAAGCTGATGTGGTTCGCTCTTTCTCTCAGCAGGTGCAGGCCACTACCCTGCTACAACCTGAGAGCTGGTGGCTGGGTCGTTGTCAGAAAACATGTTTGCAAGACCTGTTTGGAACCGCGTTGGAGGGGTCCTTATCAGGTGGTGTTAACAACTACAACAGCTGTGAAGTGTGCAAGACTTCCAAACTGGATACACCCGAGCCATACAAAGAGAGTGGTATGTCCACCAGATCATGAAGAGGCGTTGTTGAAAGCACCAACAACAGTGAAACAGGTCGCAGCACCTGAGCCAGGAAAGGAGCCAATAGAGCCTGAAGTAGAACCAGAGCTCTTGGAAGATGGTTCTATTACCCTTGTAAGAGATGAAAGTGAAGAATTAGAGCTCAGTGAGCAAGAACCAATCTTGACGGATACAGCAGGAGAGCCTAGCTCAGCAGAGGTTCTCCCAGAAGCAGACGGTGCTGAAAAGCAGATAGAGCAAGTGCCAGACCAAGAGGGGAAAAGAGTTGAGACAGATCAAAGACAAAGCAATTCGACTCCACCTGAGCCCATTGCTGGTCCATCAAGAGAAAACACCATAGAGAAAGAGAAGGAGAAAAGTCCAATCTTGAGAAGAATATTAACAGAAGGAATAAGAAAATGAGATAATTGGCCTGAATCACAGATAGAGAAGAAAAAGGAACTGGTCATAAATGAAACAATAGAGGAAGAAGTGGATACTACAAGAAAAGAAGAATTGAGTGAAGGAGAATTAAGTGTTGATCGAAGGTTGAAAAGAAAGAGAATAGCAAGTCGGCGTTACGAAGGTCCTGAATTGGTGTATGGAACTACGAATGAATGGCAACACAAGTTTGTGTCCTTTTGTTTTGATAGAGAAGTTCTGAGTCAGTAGTTTGATGTAACCTGATGGTGATCAAGGAAGCTGAATTGTTGAGCTAATCTGAAAAACCTAAAAGAGAGTGTTGGAAATAAACTGAAAGAGAAACTGATAACCGGTTTTGGCACTGAAAACCGGATGTGACAAAATTTTTTATTTTTTTTATTTTACTGCACTTTATATAAGAGTTACTTCTGCTTTCTTATTCTTTACAGATCATGGCTGAGCTAAATAATCAATATAGAGTTGCTAGGCACTGTAGATATATAAGTGTTGGATTGGCAGTTATATGTGGAATCTTGTTTATAATGATGATTGTGGGAATGTCTGTTCATGATATGAAAGGAGCTACTTTTACTTCTGCTCCTAACAGCTTTAGAGAGGCTTAAGCTAGACGATAAATATTTGCATGATTTTACTAACGCACAAGGAGAGCTTTCTTCTAACGTTTTCTATCGCTTGTTGAATGAATATGTTGAGACAATGGATGCAAGGAATTGTCTTATGTGTACGCAAATTCCTTCATCAGTAGAAGAAGGGGTTATGTACCATAGTCTTCCGCTAACATATGGAATAAGCTGTAGCTGGCTACTAACAAGATTCTATAACCAAGAGTTCATACAATATTTTTATTCCAAGTATGATGTTGTGCTTTCGTTTGTTCCCATTATTAGATATCTGAGTAGAATAGCTAAAGAGCATGATATAGTGCTAGTTAGAGGATTCTTTGCGCCAACACTAACAGTTGGGACCGCATACTCGCATAAGAACAACCTTAAGTGCTTGCTTACACCTTTAGAAAAGAGCTTCATAGGGCATACTCATAGGAGAAAAACATTAAAAGAAAAATTAGAAAAAAGGTTTAGAGAAAAGAATTTACAAGAATGATTATGCTTACACTGCAATTAAAACACAAGGGAAATTAGCCTTAGACGCATTACATGTAGGGAAGCTTTGTATATATAGGCCAAAATCACGCACTGACACTTTATTTGTGGGAATGAGTGAATGTAGGCATGTGTTTTTGTTTCAGAGTAAGTGGACTTTTATGCTTAATGGTCAGGACCCTGCTTTTCCTGGGTCTATTATATTTGTGGATTAAATGCTTATTACCGTCTTCCAAGAGGATGGTATGGGACATGTTATTTGGGGATAGTTCTCACTAAAATTTAACAGATAGATGACTTAAAGAAGTTTCCGAAATTGACTGAATTGCATCATAAGAGACAGAGGAGGGAAACCTCTTCTGCAATTGTGGGAGCTATCTTTGGTGCAGTGATTCCTTCAGTGGGAGTCATTCTGAATTTGATTAAGATACGAAAGTTGTCTACTATTGTGGATAATATGCTGACAAATTTTACAGGGGCAATAATCCTGATCGATACTGAATCAGCTGCGGATAGATCTATTACGCTTCAAAATAGGCTTGCTTTAGACATTCTTTTAGCGAAAGACGGCGGAGTCTGTAAGATGATTAATGCTAGGCATTGTTGTTCCTATATCCCAAATAATGATAGGGAGATAAGAGATTTAGGGCCATATGTACGAAGACTTTTTCCCATACACACAGAATGGGTAAAAACCTTTGCTACATCTGGCCCTTACTCACTAACCTGACTAACTCAAGTAAAGATTTAAAAGAATTGAAAGAACGAGGTGTTTGGGAAAAGGTTGGAAAAGGATTTGCTTAAGTAGGAAATTGGCTTAGTCAAATTTGGAATGGGGTGTTATTAAAAATCATACAGGGAATTTTAATTGTGATTGCTTACATATTAGGATTATGGGGTTCGTGTAAATTATGTCAAAAGATAAAATTGTAAAGATCTAAAAATAATCAGAGGAGGGAAGAACGAAACAGGGAAAGAATTTATAGGGAAAATTTGAGAAGGATACAAAATACAGCAGAAACCAAATTGTAAATTGTTGGTAAAGAATGGTGTGATGACATATTTAGTCATCAGAGGAGGGACTGTTGATGAAGATATGCTAATTAGAAATTATTAATAAATGCTTATGTGTTATCATTTATAAAAGTTCATAGAGAAATTAATCGTAGAGAAAAATTCATATGCATGTTTGAACTCGTGCCCACAGGGTATGTCAGCCACTTATACGAACTTGTACTAAAAGAACAAAAAATGTGTGAAATAATGAAAATGTATAATAATAATGTAGTAACATGTCATATTAAGATGTATAACCTATGTTTTGCATTAATTTGTAGAATTAACTTAGCCGAAGTTGTGGCCTAGTTTTGTCAGGCCTCATGCAGAAGCTGAATTATTAGAGCATGCTGGAGAGAAGTTGAGAGGATAAACTGACCTTGAACCACCCAGTGTTAAAGTTTGCTTAGCTAGAATGTTCTGCAATGTACAGACGGACAGCAGATGATGAAATCAAATGTAAACAATTATGTGAAGAGTAGACAAGATGTACTTTACAATAGAAGCACTGACTGGAGAAGAAGATGCAACATTTTTTATACCTGATGAGCTGGATGATGAGGGCATTGTACAGTGAACCAATCAACTAATTGGGGATGAGGAAATATTAGAACTCATAGATTTGTAAAATTATTATTATAGGTTAGAGTCATATCTGCCGATTGACTGACCAATTAGGAAGTAGGGGGATGGACTGAAAAACTCTAATAAAAAGTTATGACAAGGGGCTAAAACTTCAGATGCGAGGGGAGAGTTGATGACGTCAAGAGATGTGGTTCGAGATTCTGTCATTGGGCTCATGCTCTAGAGCACTTGATGCATTGCTGATCAGTTGATGACCTGAGGACGAAGACTGACTTTGTGGCTGATCCATTTCGTGGATAGGTAGCTATGACAATGTGACTGATTAATTTTTGTGCCTTTCTTTCTAGGTACCAACTGCATTGTTTTTACAGTTTTTCTCTTAGCTAGATGTTTTCCAAATTCACGTTTTCTAAATTGTTTCTCATGAAGTCCCACATGCTAAATGCTAATCTGTGTTCGGTAGGGGTCCTTTGGGTGTCGTTGACAGTGACAAATGATTGACGGACTGATTGCTGAACTCTGCTATTAATGCTGTTATATTCATCTTTGTTGGCTTATGCTGAAACATTTGACAATATGTTTTCTCAGGTTCCGATTAGATTATGTTATTGGTGGTCATTAATGAACTCATTCTGAGCTGGTTGAATAAAGTTTGATCTCACCTGATGACTTAGTATTGTAACTAATAGGGAAATAAAATTGATAAAACGTATACTTGAGTTGTGGTTCTTCATGAAATGTTGATAAATTGTCTCATGCTTAACAATGGTCTTAGTGGTTGTTGATTGATTACATTGATAATTGATGTTCATCGATTACTTCATAGCTAGGATACTCCATACGATCCAAAAGGTTCATCGGCCTATACGCGTCCCCTTGTAAGTTTACTTACTAAGAACCAGGCGCGCTAACAGTTCTTTCAAGGAGAGAGGCACATTTCAATCTCTTAGGGAATCTGATATTTTTCTTATCAAGGCTGTAGTCAGAGAACATACTGGGTTTTCAAAAAGATAAGCTGCACAAAGTTGTATGCTTTCAGATTTCAGGTATGCAAGAAATGCTATAGACCCTTCATAATGCCAGAACCTTAATATAAAGTATTATTATTTCAAATTTATTAAGAAGGGAGGGTATTAAATGTGGAATCTTGTTTTCATTTGTAAGAGTTGCACTCAGTATATTTTAGGCACATTATTTTAATATCGACTTTAATGATTATGTGTATATATATATATATATATTCTTTGCATTATATTGGCTTCAAATAAATACATACGATAATGCTTAGTATTCTTGCATGTGTTTTCTTGGATGAACATGTTAAACAAATTGAAGGCAGACTGTATTCTTATTATAAAGTTTAGCTCGCTGTCTGATCTGTAACAACTGACACAGATACATGTCTAAGGGTATTGTTATTATTGTACGGCTGAAGTTCTTCTACAAATACTTGCAACCTACAGTGGAGCCTGTGCCCCAGAATTCCTTGTCAAGTTCTATGGCTGCTAGCATTTGGTTGCCCCTCACAGTAACCAACAGGTTTTCCATCCTTTCAGGTTCAGAGGTTATTGACTGACTATCAACAAATTCAAACATGCTTGAAAGTAATATGAACTTGTTAAAGCATTGTTCTGACTCCATAAGACCTTTATGTCTGGACACTGTCAACAGTAAAGACTCTGATACAATTAGTCTGCTGGAATGCTGATATCTATCTATTTAAGCTGTGGACCAGAACAGGCATAAGTATATTTCAAAGTTTGACATAGTGATGATGCAGTAAAACTTATTTTCAGAAGAAATTACTTGGGATGGTTTGTACAATTATTCTGTTCCTGCTACTGTTTCACCTGAGTACAGAGCACTGGGGGTGGGGGTGGAGGGTGATTGACATTTTCAAAGTTTTTCTTAAGGTTATACAAGTTGTCAGTAACCATCAAGGAATATTAATCTTATGGTTGTTCTTATTAATAAGTTTACATTTTTTTGCTATAAATGTTCACTATCCAGTTTATGAGATAGGCTATCTGACTAATTAATACCTTATTCTGTATTTTAACCACCTTAAACTATAGATCCATTAGCTTAATATAGGAATTTCATGTTATAATAGGAGAGGATTTTGATGCTAAATTAGGTATTAATACTAGTATGCATTATCCGTTTGCGGTTAGGGATAACCTGAACAGGCTATTGATCACAGGGTTTTGAAACTCCTACATGCCCTACCAAACTTTGGACTACATAATACAGCTAAAATTGTTGGCGATCTCTCCAAACAGAGCCATATTTATTAGCTTGGGTCCAAGGTAGTGCAATTGACTACATTTTTATTGCTGAGGATATATGCCGGTTTCTTCACCCTGGGGAGATAAGTGAAAATTAACATATTGATCACCATCCTGGTGCTTAGTTTTCCTAATAATACCTGACCTCATCAGGTCTTGGGTGTGACAGACCTTAGGATACAGGATTATGGACTTAGGATCAGCTGGCGAGCAGCTCATGTTCAATCAGTGCTGACCACTCTGGTTGGATCTAACTTAGATTTGTATATTGACTACTTATTAGCAGATAAACCCCGACCATCTGTGAAAAATTGAATAATTTTACCGGACACCTTATTTAAGGTAACCACAGACCTGCAAGGAGGCCCTACCCAGGTTGGATTGATGGTTCATGTAGAGTTCCTAACAAAAGTTGTGCATAGAACTTTAAAGTAAGCCTAGGTACAAGTAATTGGTAGCAGCAGCTAGGCTAGACTATAAGCACTCAATTAGAAATAGAGAAGTGTGACTTAAAAAAGAAATGCTGGCAACCCTTGTTCAAGCATGTCAGGACAAGAATACTAGGGGATTCTGGAACATTGTGAATACAGGGAACATTAGTACTACTATGACAGAGGGGCTAGGGCATAATATTAGTCCATGCCAACAGGAATATGCCCACACTATCACGACCCACGAATCCACACGGCGGTCTTTCAACCGTGGTATTCCATTGGCGGTACACATCGCCGCGCTCAAAATACACACACATTTACAAAACACAACCACATTGGACAATCGAAATACACACACCTGATACACATACACACACCACTCCCACACACCCAATACAATATAAAACACACACCCACAAACCCTTACTACCAAAGATTTTGAAGAAGGTCAGAGAGACAGCAAAGCAAAGACAACACCAGCACAGAGAGGCACACAACACCATCACACATACACATCCACGCACAAAACACCACACACCCCTAAACATCACCCCACATATCACATCACACACCACCTCACACATCACCCACACCACCCCATGGCACCGCAAAGACACCCCAGGTTTTCTGAGGAGGGGCTCAGGGTCATGGTGGAGGAAATCATCCGGGAAGAGCCACAGCTATTTGGATCACAGGTGCAGTACACCACCATAGATAGGAAGATAGAGCTATGGCGCAGAATCGTGGGCAGGGTCAACGCAGTGGAACAGCAACCAAACACATGGGATGACATTAGGAAGAGGTGGAATGACCTACGGGGGAAGGTGCGTTCCCTGGTCTCAAGACACCACATTGCGGTTCAGAGGACTGGCGGTGGACCCCCACCTCCTCCCCCACAACTAACAACATGGGAGGAGCAGGTCTTGGCTATACTGCATCCTGAGGGCCTCACAGGAGTAGCTGGAGGAATGGACTCTGGTAAGTTAAATCTTTAACTACTTCATCCCCCACCCTACCTGTATGCTATCACATACCCACGCCCTTGCCCTCACCCCATCACTCCAACCCCTCACATATGTCCCACTATCACAAACCACACATCCCAACACCAAGCCCTGCATGCAACAACAAAGCATGGACACCCATCACCAATGCATGTCCACTACACATACCCACACAGACCCCTAAACAATTATCACACAAGGTACTACACAGGAATGGAAGCACTGGGGTACAGGGTCACCCACCCATTGCACTCCATGGAACACAAAGATGCTATAATCATGCCTTTACACCCCTGCAGAACCCCTACCCAACGTCACCGGACAGGAGGTTCCAGACATGTCCACTCCACCCACAGAAGTGGCACACAGTGATGACAGCAGCTCTGTCCAACTGGATCTAGATGACCAGCCTGGCCCATCTGGGACCTCAGGACAGTCGGTTCCCCTCACAGAGTCACAGGCCACCACAGAGCCTCCCCCCTCAGGAAACACCAGCACAGCACCCACCCAGCAGGCCCATACCTCTGTCCCCAGGACACGTCAAGCAGCAGTGTGTCCACCACTACAGGGAACCGAGGCTAACCCACCACCCCAAGAACAGCAGGGACCTGGGGGCAGTGGTAGTGGGCACACAGTTCAGGGGACAAAGGCCCAGGAAAACCGGGGAACTGGGAGGGCTGCTGTGCGACAGGGGGAGGACAGGCCCAGGGAACCCACTCTCCACTAGGCCCTCTCCAACATCATGGGAGCCTACCATCATTCCCAGGAGACGATGGCAACGGTACTGGCCAAGTTTCAGGAGACCCAGCGGCTGCAGGAGGAACAGTATTTGGGGTTCAGGGAGGAACTCAAATCCATCAATACCACCCTGGGCACCATTGTAGGTGTGCTGAAGGACCTCATGAACACCAGGAGGGACACTGTGGCACAACAAGGGGCCCCTGACACTAGCCTGGACGATGAACTGCCCACCACCTCCACCGGCACTAGTGGACAGGAGGCACCGCCACAGGACCACGACACCAGCACCCCACCCCCTGCAGATGGAGAACCACCCCGCAAGCGGTCCCTGAGATCCAGGACAAAGACAGAGAACAATGCCAAGACCCCTGCCAAGAAATGAGAACACCCTGATTGTCATCCTTCTGTCCCACTTTGTCACCCTGTCCATCCTTATACTGCCCTAGCTCCACTTCCTATGCCCGTTTGGACAATGCACCTGTGAGACAAATAGACTGGACTTTGCCATGGGTATTCCTCCACCATCACCTCTCACCATTTTACAACCCCCTCCACTATTTAGCACTTAAATAAACACCCTTAAATCACAAAACAATCTGGAGTCCGTGTGTGCTTTCACAATTGTGTATTTGCAATAACTGAGGGAAATAGCAATGTCCATTGTATTGTCAACATACCTATGTCACACAGCTCTAGTCCATGAGGTAACATAGCAGAGGTCACACAGTGGGACCCACATCTGTGAAATCGAAAGGCAAAGTGGCAAATCAGGGTTCATACACTGGTTGAAAGTGACAGACAGATGACAGGTCGAACAATTTTAGCAGATGTAGGAAGCAGTGATGTCTTCTTACCTGTGTCTCACTGGAAGTATTGATGAATCACGGTGTTTCTGTTGTCTATGTCCTCTTCTTCTGCCTCCTCTCCTTCACTGTCCACAGGCTTCACAGCTGCCACAACACCTCCTTCAGGACCATCCTCCTGCAGAAAAGGCACCTGTCATCGCAAAGCCAGGTTGTGCAGCATAGAGCAGGCCTCGATGATCTGGCACACCTTCTTTGGTGAGTAGTATAGGGAACCACCTGTCATATGGAGGCACCAGAACCTGGCCTTCAGGAGGCCGAAGGCCCTCTCTATAACCCTCCTAGTTCGCCCTTTTGCCTGATTGTAGCGTTCCTCTGCCCTTCTCCTGGGATTCCTCACTGGGGTCAGTAGCCCTGACAGGTTGGAGTAGCCAGAGTCACCTGCAAATGTCGAGGGACAACTGTTAGACACACACTAACCCTTAGGGACAACCCCAGACCCAGACAACTTAGGCAAGCGTCACTCCCCTGGGGGCAAATGTTTTTCTAGGCCATTTCTGCCCCCCTTGGGGGCAGATCAGCCTATTTGTATTAGGCCGATCTGCTCCCAAGGGGGGCAGAAACCACTAGACACCAGGGTTTATTTATTTTTTATATGTACACATAAGGGGAGCGGCCCCTTGAGCAAGGGCTTCTCCACAGGGGGGGAAATAATTTTACGGCTGTTTCTGCCTCCCCTGGGGGCAGAAACCCCCTATACACCAGTTTTTTTTTTTTTGTTTTTTTTGTTTGTTATTTGTGGGAAGTGACCCCTTAGGCAAGGGTCGCTCCCCTGGGGGCAAAATTAATTCATGGCCTTATCAGCCTATTTCTATTAGGCTAATATGCCCCCAAGGGGGGCAGAAACCACTAGACACCAGGGATTTTTTATTTGTCAATTGCTGTTGAAGGGAGCGACCCCTTAGGCAAGGATTGCTCTCCTGGGGGGAGCAAATTTGTTTTAGGCCATTTCCGCCCCCCTTGGGGGCAGATCGGCCTATTGTAATTGGCCTGATCTGCCCCCGGGGGGGCAGATACCTCCAGGCACCAGGGATTTTTTTTGTTTGTTTTGTTTTATTTTTTAATATGTGGGGAGCGACCCCTTAGGCAAGGGTCACTCCCCTGTGGGCAAAATTATATTTGGGCCATTTCTGCCCCCCAGGGGGGGCAGAAACCACTAGACACCAGGGATTTTTTTTTTTTTGCAAAAATTTCACGCACTGGGAGCGACTTCGTAGGCAAGGGTCGTTCCCCTGGGGGGCAAATTTATTTTAGGGCATTTCTGCCTCCCTTGGGGGCAGAGCTGCCTATTTTTATTAGGCCGATCTGCCTCCAAGGGGGGCAGAATCTACTAGGCACCAGGGATTTTTTATTTGCGCCAATTTCACGCAGGGGGAGTGACCCCTTAGGCAAGGGTCGTGCCCCTTGGGGGGCAAATTTATTTTAGGTCATTTCTGCTCCCCTTGGGGGCAGATCGGCCTATCTGCCCCCGGGGGGGCACAAACCACTTTGGCACCAGGGATTGGTGTGTGTGTTTTGTTTGGGGGGCAGCCCCTTGGGCAAGGTTCGCTCCCCATGGGAGAACATTACTGTTGGCCACATGTGCCCCCCTTGGGGGCAGATCGGCTTATTTTTGGAAGGCCCAAAGCCCACCAGGGAAGATTTTTTTTCAAAATAACAGGGTAGGGTATGGCCATACCCCCACCGCAAATAAATGGGGCCCAAGTTGTTCTGCCCACCAGTGGGCAGATGGGGCAATTACCCCCTATCCACACCCTGGGGGGCAGGAAGTCTACTAAATGCCAGGGAATTAAAAAAAAAATAGTGGGTGGTGGCTACCAACCAGTATGGGCATGGTTATGCCCCTACCCCAACTAAAACATCTTATCCCACGGCAAGCAAGTGGACATTTGATTATTTGGGGTTTTGGTTTTACATTTGGGCCATGAGAGCTTGGCTAACTCGTCCCACTTGGAATGGTGAGGGCTGCACTTTTTGGACTTTGGGACGCTGCCATGTAGAAAAATCCACAAGACCTAGACACATCTGAAAACTAAACATCTGGGTGAGTCCTGGGTGGTGTGCTTCAAATGCACCCCACACCATTTTCTTACCCACAATGCCCTGAAAACCTCCAACTTTGTTTGGAAATCACACATTTTTCCCACATTTTTGTGATGAAACCTACCGGAATCTGCAGGAATCCACAAAACTCCTACCACCCAGCATTGTCTCATCTATACCGATAGAAATTCTGCCCCACTTGTCAGCCTAAAAATATTTTTTTCCAAACTGCCCTTTTGGACCGCTTTGATTCCCTCTCAATTTTGACATGTTTTTGGCTCTTCCCTGTCACAGGCACTTGGCCCACCTACACAAGTGAGGTGTCATTTTTACAGGGAGACTGAGGGGAATGTTGGGTGGTAGGAAATCTGTCCAGGTTCCATGATCCCACACAGAAATGTGGGAAAAATGTGATTTTTTGGCTAAATTTGAGGTTTGCTGAGGATTCTGGGTAAGAAAACACTGGGGTATCCACATAAGTCACACCTCCCTGGACTCCCTCGGGTGTCTTGTTTTCAGAAATGTCTGGGTTTGGTAGGTTTCCCTGTATTGCTGCTGAGCCCAGGACCAAAAACGCAGGTGCCCCCCGCAAAAACAGGTAGTTTTGTATTTGATAATTTAGATGTGTCCAGATAGTGTTTTGGGGCATTTCCATTTGCGGGCGCTGGGCCTACCCACACAATTGAGGTACCATTCTTATCGGAAGACTTGGGGGAACACTGGGTAGAAGGAAATTTGTGAATCCTCTCAGATTCCAGAACTTTCTGTCACCGAAATGTGAGGAAAAAGTGTTTTCTTAGCCAAAGTTTGATGTTTGCAAAGGATTCTGGGTAACAGAACCTGGTGAGAGCCCCACAAGTCACCCCATCTTGGATTCCCCTAGGCGTCTAGTTTTAAAAAATGTGCAGGTTTGGTAGGTTTCCCTAGGTGCCGGCTGAGCTGGAGGCCAAAATCTACAGGTAGGCACTTTGCAACAAACACCTCAGTTTTCTATGGAAAAATGTGATGTGTCCACGTTTTGTTTTGGGGCATTTCCTGTGGCAGGCATTAGGCCTACCCACACAAGTGAGGTACCATTTTTATCAGGAGACTTGGGGTAACATAGAAAACAAGTGTTATTGCCCCTTGTCTTTCTCTACATTTTTTCCTTCCAAATATAAGACAGTGTGTAAAAAAGACGTCTATTAGAGAAATGCTCTGTAATTCACATGCTAGTAGGGGCACCCCAGAATTCAGAGATGTGCAAATAACCACTGCTCCTCAACACCTTATCTTGTGCCCATTTTGGAAATACAAAGGTTTTCTTGATACCTATATTTGACTCTTTATATTTCAGCAAATGGATTGCTGTATACCCGGTATAGAATGAAAACCCACTGCAAGGTGCAGTTCATTTATTGGCTCTGGGTACCTAGGGTTCTTGATGAACCTACAAGCCCTATATCTCACCGCAACCAGAAGAGTACAGCGGACGTAACAGTGTATTGCTTTAAAAAATCTGACATTGCAGGAAAAAGTTACAGAGTAAAACTTAAAGAAAAAGGGCTGTTTTTTTCACTTCAATTTCAAGATTTTTTTATTTCAGTTGTTATTTTCTGCAGGAAACCCTTGTAGGATCTACACAAATTACCCATTTCTGAATTCAGAATGTTGTCTACTTTTCAGAAATGTTTAGGTTTCTGGGATCCAGTATTGGTTTCACACCCATTTCTGTCACTGACTGGAAGGAGGCTGAAAGCACAAAAGATCGTAAAAATGGGGTATGTCCCAGTAAAATGTCAAAATTGTGTTGAAAAATAGTTTTTTCTGATTCAAGTCTGCCTGTTCCTGAAAGCTAAGAAGCTGGTGATTTTACCACCACAAACCCTTTGTTGATGCCATTTTCAGGGGAAAAACCACAAGCCTTCTTCTGCAGCCATTTTTCCCATAAAAAAAAAAAAAAAAGGAAATGTTCACTGTATTTTGGCTAATGTCTTGGCCTCCTTCAGGGGAACCCACAAAGTCTGGGTGCCTCTAGAATCCCTAGGATGTTGGGAAAAAAGGACGCAAATTTGGTGTGGGTAGCTTATGTGGACAAAAAGTTATGAGGGCCTAAGCAAGAACTATTCCAAATAGGCAAAAAGATGCCTGGCACAGGAGTGGGAAAAGGCCTGGCAGCGAAGGGGTTAAAAGACAGAATTTTTTCTTTAATGGAGTAGGATGTGAAGTTAATCAAAACTATCCTTGGATTGTTCCTAACTCGAATTCTTTTTTAAATAGATCGCAGTGGACTCTGAATATCTTCCTACAAAATTGTACAATCTATGGAGGGGATACAATTCTTCATTAGGCTTATCACAAAGCTTTTGATGCTATCCCCTCTAGGCCTTCTGGAACATGTAGAACTCTAATATTATTCCTTATCATGTTTTTCACTAACTTTTCAATTTTCTCACACAGATCCTATTCACTTGTCTTTAAGTTCTGTACTTCCTCACAACTTAGATCCACCACCCTATTTAATTTCTCCACTGTGTCCTCCATTGCTACCACTCTATCCATCAGTGCATTAATTTTTACTTCCATAGCCTTGCATGTCTCCTTAATCTTTTCTTGACTTTTCTCTGATATCTGATATCTGAAATTCTGCGTGCTTGGCTGACCTTCGCTCTCCAGAGGCAGCAAGGTAGAAGCCTGGGGGTTGAAATTAGGGGTCTGCTGCACCTTGAGTTAGTACTTGGAGTCTGTCAGTGGATTCTAACATCACAAAACTGCTCCTACTGTGGTGGAACTAGTCTCATTGCGGGGTCTACTATGCGAGAACATGGGCCCTCATTACGACCCTGGCAGTTGTTGATAAAGTGACGGAGTTACCGCCAACAAGCTGGCGGTAACTACCACCAAATTATGACCATGGCGGTGATATCTCTGAAAGACAGCCAATGTACCACCAGTGTGGAAACTACAGCCATCATTGTGGTACCAACCTACAGCCAGGCGGAAGACAATGTTCCGCCCACCATATTATGACTTAGAAAACCACCATCTTTTCTGGGACGGTACCAACGCCATCAAAAGCCTGGTGGAAACAGAGCACAACAATCAAAGGACTCTCCATTGGAGACATGGGGAAGAACCACGCCGCCATGGAACCAGAACTGCAAGTCTTTCCGATAATCTTCTACGTCATGCTCCACCACGAACACCAACGCCAGCGATGACTATGATGGTGAGTACAGCTGCCTAGCACACAAGGGAGGGGGTGAAACTACACTTACAGACACAGGCACAACACACACCCCACACACACACGCCATACACACAACCAGCTGCACAAGATAATCAATTTGTTCTCGATAATTGGCTGAATAATGCGAGGACAACAGGAATTGCCGAAAATGATTGTAATAAGATCAATATCAAAAATAATACGTTGATGTGATATAACACATATATGTACAAATGTACAAAAAAGGGGCACTGCCCAGTCCACAGTTAACAGGGGCCAAATTGCCACAAGGCAAAGTCCAAGGCCCCACTTGATCCCTGCGCCAATACGGAGAGAGCACTGCAGGGGCATCAGTTGGCAAATAGGCAGGCACTTCAGGGGGAGGGGGGCACCTCAGCCGGATGCGGAAACAAGACCACTGGTTCTGGAGGGGGCAACATGCCCTGTGCTTTGTCCTGGGGAGTGCAAGGCCACAGTCTCTCGAGTGGGTGACTTTTCCACTGGTTCTGGAGGGGGCAACATACCATGTGCTTTGTCCTGGGAGTGCAAGGCCACAGTCTCTCGAGTGGGTGTCTTGCCCAATGGTCCTGGAGGGGGCAACATGCACTGTGCTTTGTCCTGGGGAGTGCAAGGCCACAGTCTCTTGAGTGAGTGTTTTGCCTACTGGTTCTGGTGGGGGCAGGCTGCACAGCAGCCCATGGAGGCTGGATCATATGGAATCTGCCATCGGTGACTGCTGTACTGTGTTGGTGGTTGTGGGAGGCTCCTGCTCAGCCCCTGCACCCTCCGTGGCTACACTGTGGTGGTGGTGGTTGTGGAAGGCTCCTGCTCAGCCCCTGCACCCTCCGATGGCTGCTCTGTGGTGGTTGTGGGAGGCACCTTCTCAGCCCCTGCACCCTCCGATGGCTGCACTGTGGTGGTGGTGGTTGTAGGAGGCTCCTGCTCGGCCCCTGCATTCTCTGACTGCTGCACAACCACGGCTGGCGGTGTGGTCTCTGTGACAGCAGCTGGTGCAGGCTCCTTCCCCTTCTGGCTGGCTGGTGCAGGCTCCTTCCCATTCTTGCTAGCTGGTGCAGGCTCCTTCCCCTTCTTGCTTGCTGGTGCAGGCTCCTTCCCCTTCTTGCTGGCTGGTGCAGGCTCCTTCCCCTGCTTGCTGGCTGGTGCAGGCTTCTTCCCCTTCAGTATTTGTGTGCATTGGTTGTATGCTGTTGTGAGGTGGGTGGCTGTTGGGTGTCTGAGTGCTTGCATTTGTGTACTTTAGGAGGGGGGACAGATACAGTGGGAGAGGATACAGGGGGCGTGTGCATGGTTGTTATAGAGGTGTCTGCCAGTGAGGTGTGTGTTCTACTTGGTTTGGTGATGACGCAAGTAGTGGATGATGATGTGGTGCGTGCAGGTGTGAGTGTTGACGCAACCGGGTGGGAGTGGGAGGAGGAGGAGGAGGGGAAACAGTAGAAATAGTGGAAGTTGTTGTGTCTGAAACTGAATGGTGTTTGTGTGTGTGCCTGTGGGATGAAGTATGGTGCTTGTGTTTTTCTGTGACACTATTGGGTGTTGTCTTGTGTGCATGCTCATCTGGCTGTGTGCTTGGGATGGGTTGGGGTTGAGGAGAATGGGACTGGGAAGTGGAAGTTGGAAGGGGGACGGTAGAAACAGGGACAATGGCTGCCATCAGAGAGGAGGCCAGAGCCTGGATCGATATCTGTTGGGCCACCATTCCACTGTGAATGCCCAACAGGGATGCATTAGATTGCTGCATCTGGGCTGCCAGCCCCTGGATGGCATGCACAATGGTTGATTGCCCTACAGAGATGGATCTCAGGAGGTAAATAGCCTCCTCAGTCAGAGCAGCAGGGCTCACTGGGGCAGGGCCTGAGGTGCCTGGGGCGAGGGAGATGCCCACCCTCCTGGGTGAGCAGGCACGGGGAACTCGCTGAAGGGCTGCAGGGAGGGCAGTGCTGGTACAGGGGGTGGTGGCTGTACCTGTAGCTGGGACAGTCACAAAAGTGTCCGCACCAAAAGAGAGCTCCCATCGGAGGAGGTACCTGAGTCTGTATTGACTCTCAAATCTCGGCTGTGATGCCCCCCTCACCCTCTGTACAACTGGTGCCGTCAGTGGACTCTGCCTCCTGGGTCCTGTGGGATACAGCTCCCTCCGTCGCCGGTGCCTCTGGACCTCTGCCAGATGAAGCTAATGTACATAAGGACAGGATGACAAAACAAGAAAGGGGGGAGAGAGATAAAGGATACACAGGGTCGATGACTGCACCAACACCATCGTTGGTGTACACAGCACCCCCACACACAGGGAACGGCCCTACCCACTATGCATTGCACTACCAGTGATATTGCTAGCCGCCAAGTCATGAGGAGGAGCTCACACCACCAAATGCAGCACACCTGGGACCCCCGCAGCCCTGACCAGTAGTGAATGCTAACAAGCTAGGTAGGCAATATTTCCCCTTCAGACCCTTAGCCACCAGAGGACCAATGCTGCTATGTCTGGCCTGGCCTAGGGGCACCCACTGACACACAACCACCACCCGGATACCACCCCTCCAGCCATTTCCTTCAATGATGACAACTGTACTACCCCCTTGTGGCTGCTGTGATGCCCTCAAGCACCCATCCAGCTCTGGATAGGGCACCACCAGTATGCGGGCCATCACGGGGGTCAGGGTCCGATGGGCACCCCTTCCTCGTTGGGAGGCCATCCCCAGCTGAGCCTTCGGTGCCCAGCGCCTCAGGTCCTCACACCATTTGCGACAGTGGGTACTCCACCTGCCATAAACCCCCAGGGTCCGCACCTCCTTGGCAATGGCACTCCATATACCCTTCTTTTGATGGGCGCTGACCTGCAGAGGCAATACAGACAGGAGAACACCATTAGACAAACAGTCCAGCCAGTAACACAAATGGCCCACCATACCCATTTACATCACTATTGGCACACACATAGCCAAGCATCAATGTGTACCCAGCAAAGAGGACATCCCTCCTCCCTTACATGATGCCTTCACACACACGTCCATGTATTCATGCCACATGCATCGTGCCCACAGTGTACTCTCTGTTGGTCTGGAGGCCCATACAGCAGTCAGTACTGGGGTAGGACCCCATCCACCAGTCTCTCCAATTCCTCTGAAGTGAAGGCTGGGGCTCTTTCCCCGGTCACATGGGCCATGGTAGGTTCCAGACACAGGTCCCAGCAGCACATGCAGTCTAGGTCCTCTCCTATGGAAGGTCAAAAAATAATGGAGTAGTCAGATAGGAAGTGGTGGTCATGTCCGCAGTGGTGCATACCGTCACTGCCAGCGTAGATCACCAATGGCCACTGTACCCCATAGGGCCCAATTATAACCAATGAGAAATTGCATGGCGGTTCACAACCGCCTCCCACCACGGTGCACAACGTCAGCAGAATTACCTCACTTCCAACTGTCCCTCCACACAGGACAGACAGACGCCCAATTGGAGCCTTACCTGATATCTGCTATCTGTCACCCCACTGGTATCACTCCTCTTCTGCAAGTGCTATCAGTGCTCCATTTCCTGGCAACTGTTTTTTTCCAAGTGGCAGTGGGCTTGGCAGCAGGAATGTCACAGCCAATGTTCTCAATAGTGCTGACAAGAGTGTTGTCTGCCCTGAGTAAACACATGTGCAGCTACATAGCATTTGGCCACTGTGGAGGCTGGGTTTTATGCAATGGTACATATCTGCAATATAATTGGGGCAATTAACAGATCACATAATCCATTTGTTCGCACCCCGCCAGAATGAACGGGTGTTCAGGAATCGTAAGAGTTTCTATGAATGTGCAGATGGTATATCTCCTACGTCAATGCTACGTATCCTGGGTCAGTGCATGATGCCTTTGTGCTGAGGATTAGCAGCATCCCAAATGTGATGGGCCAACTACAGAGGCACAGGGTGTGGCTAATAGGTAAGCCCTGGTTCCCACCGAATATTTGTTGGTGTATGCCTATGGTGTTGGCCATGTAGGATAGTGTGTGGCTAAATGTTGTCCCTCAATATTCGCAGGTGACTCAAGTTACCAAACCTATCATGGCTGCTGACCCCTGTGAGGAATGCCAGGACAAGGGCTGAAGAATGTTATAATGAGGCACATGGGTGAACCAGAAGGATCATTGAAAGGACCTTTGGCCTCCTGAAGGCCAGGTTCCGGTGCCTCCATCTGACAGGTGGATCCCTGTGCTACTTACCCAAGAAGGTCTGCCAGATAGTGGTGGCATGTGCATGTTGCACAACCTGACCCTCAGACGACATGTACCTTTTCTGCAAGTGGAGGAGACTGGAGATGCCCCTGTGGCAGCAGTGGACCCTGAGAACAGTGAGGATGAGGAGGCAGAGGATGAGGATGTGGACAATAGATCATCTATAATCCATTTGTATTTCTAAAGGGACACAGGTGAGACAGTGCAACTTTACATTTCAATACCTTTGGTTGTATTCTGTGTGGCATTAGCATGCTGGTATTTTCCACTTCTATATCCACTTACTGTTACCTCTGGCTAGTCATTTTGCAGATGTTGGTGATTTGACAAATACTCCTGGTGTGATCACAACAGCCAGCTACAGGTCATTGATACTATGCTCATTCTATGTACAGTTAATTTGCACTGGTTGTGCCTGTTCCAATCAATACATATTTGAAATACTTGACATACTCTAAATTCATTTATATAAGTGTTTATTGAAGTGCTAACATATAGAGGGGGAAGTGCAATGGGATAGAGTAATGATGGAAGAAAGTCCAGGGTATTGTTCCAGTCTGTTTGTAGCACAGGTGCATTGCCCAAGTGGACATAGGAAGGGGAGCGATGGCAGTTCAAGGTAGACGTCATGAATGAGTGGGACACAAGGTGGACAATCAGGAGAGTCTCATTTCTTGGTGGGGGTCTTTGCAAGTGTCTCTGGCTTCTGTCTGGATCGCAGGGAACATTTGCAGGCTGGTTCACCTTCTGCAGGGGGAGGGGTGCTGGTGGCCTGTGAGACCTGTGGCGGGCCCAGGGCCTCCTGGCCTATAGCGGCAGCAGAAGTGGAAGGCGGTTCAGATGACTGGCTAGTGGCAGAGGCTCACTGGTGTGCCACTGCCTCCCTCATAATGTTGGCCATGTCTGCCAGCACCCCTGCTACTGCCCCTCCTGCAGCCGCCTGTTCTCCTGCACATTGTCTAGGATCTGGCCCATCGTGTCCTGGGAATGTTGATAGCCTCCCAGGATCTCAGAGAGCACCTCCTGGAGTGTCGGTTCCCTGGTCTGTCCTCCCCCAGGCACACAGCACTACTCCCAGTTTCCCTGTTGGCCTGTGCCCCTCTCCCCTGAACTGTGTGCCCACTGCCACTGACCCCACGTCCCTGATAGTCTTGGGTGCGAGGTGTGGCCTGAGTACCTGTACAGGTAGGCACACTGCTGATTGACTTTTCCTGTGGACAGAGGTTTGGGTACATTGGGTGGTTGCTGTGGTGTTGTTTCCTGATGGGGGAGGCTCTGTGGTGGTCTGTGACTAGGCTTGGGTAACCGGCTGTCCAGTGGTCCCTGATGGGCCAGGTAGATCATCCAGATCCTGAAGACCAGAGTTACTATCATCACTGTGGGCTTCTTCAGTTGGGGGACTGGACAGTGCTGGCACCTCCTCTCCAGTGACATTGGCTGGGGTACCTGTGGGAATGTAAATGATGTATTATGCTTCATGTGTATGACATATTGTACATCCCTGGCTTCCCCCCTATGGTTGGTGTTGCCCTGCCAGCTTTTACTTGTGTATGTTGGTGTATGGTGGGATTGTTAGTTTCCCTATGCTGTGCATGCTTTGGTGATGAGTGTCCATGTAGGGCTGTGAGGGGTACATCATGCAGGGTTGGCATTGGGATTAGTGCAATGTGATTGTGGAGTGTGTGGAATAGAGTGGAGTTACGGAAGTGAGGGTGAGGGTATGTGGCTGGGGTACCTGTGGGGATGTAAATGCTGTGTAATTGTTTCTGTGTCTGACATATTGTGCATCTGTGGCTTGCCCTCTTTGTTTGTATTTGCCTGGCAGCAGTTGGTGTATGGTGGGTTAGCTGATGATCTCTAGTGGGTGTCCATGCAGGTCTGTGAGCGGTGTCCATGCATTGGTATGGCATGCAGGGCTTGGCATTGGGATAAGTGAGATGTGATGGTGGGGTGTGTGGGAGGTGGTGGAGTGTTGGGTGTGAGGGTGTGGGTGGGGGTATGTGATGGCATGCAGGTAGTGGGTGATAATTGTTGAAAGTTGACTTACCAGAGTACAGTCCTCGTCTGACCCCGGCCAGGCCCTCAGGATGCAATATTTCCAAGACTTGCTCCTCCCAAGCTGTGAGTTGGGGCATGGGGGAGGCGTAGGGTTCACCGCCAGTCTTCTGGATGGCGAGCTGGTGTCTTGCTGCTACGGAACGTACCTTCCCCTGTAGGTCGTTCCACCTCTTCCTGATGTCGTCTCTTGTTCTGGGGTGCTATCCACGGCATTGACCCTGTCCATGATTCTCTTCCATAGCTCCATCTTTCTGGCTATTGATACCTGCTGCACCTGTGCTCCAAATAGCTGTGGCTCTACCCTGACGATTTCCTCCATCATGACCCTTAACTCCTCCTCAGTGAAACGAGGGAGCCTATGTGGTGCCATGGGTGTTATGTGATATGTGTTGGTGAGGGTGTGTTTGGTAATGTGTTGGGGTGTGTGAAGTGGGGTGCATGAGGTGAGGGATGTATAGGTGTATGTGGTGTGTGTATGTAGTTGTAGCAGTAGTCTTGGTGTCAGTCTTGTGCAAATGATTTGTATTCATAAAGGGTTGTGGGTAATATGGGTGTGTGTTTTATAGTGGTGTGGGTGTGTGGGTGTGGTGTGTGTATGGGTGTCAGGTGTGTGTTGTTTGAATTGTCCAATGTGGTGTTGTTTTGTCTATGGGTGACCATTGTGAGCGCAGCAGTATTTACCGCCAATGGTTTACTGCTGTTGAATGTCCGCCATGGTGATTCATGGGTCATAATGTGGTGGGCCTTGTTCTTTTGGCATAATGGTGTGGGTTTTTATACCCCCAATTTATCACTGACCTTTGGGCTGTTGGATTTGTGTCTGTGGCTGTATTTTGTTGGATTGGTGTGTGTGTGTGTCCTAAAATGGTGAACAGATATCTGCCTCCGCTGCGGTAAGTTGGCAGCCGTCAGCGTGGCGGTAAGCATGATTTACCGCCAATGTCTTAATGAGGGCCATAGTGTCTTGGTGACACCAGCTTGCTCTGATCTGAGCTGGTCGAGACTCATTAACCTTGAACTCCTCCACGAGTGGAGTAAAAATGCCACAAAGACCGAGAGTGAAAACAGGTACATAGGAGCTCTACTTGTTTAATTATTAGCTTCTCTCCCATAGAGCATAGCATGCCATTGTCAGGGGGTCTGCAGCTCTGGACTGGCACTCTCAGCCAGCCACTGAACAACTTAGTTACACAAGATCAACATCCTCAAGTTGTCGCACAACCCACACTGTTCACGCAAAAGTGTTGCTTACCGAGTCCTTTTTCTTCCTCTTTTTTATTGACCAGTCCAGCGGCCAGCCATCTGCCAGACGACATCAGGCAAAAACCAGGATCTGCACTTGAAAACCTTGAAGAGGACAAAGAAAAGGACAGAGAATGCAGAGTAAACCTACAGAGTCACAACAAGACCTAGTGATTAACATTTTATATACTGACCTCACACATAAGTAAATTTCAGTGTTAGACAAATGTCTGTCATTTGTTCCTACCTACAATACCACCTTATTGGAAACTGAAGTGGCCTTTTTCAAGTTTATGAGGAAATTACGTCTGAGACACTTTTTTGATAACATAGTGACATCATTTGTTAATCAACCTTATCCCAATTATCAGGAGTTCAAACACAAATCTACATATTGTGTACCTGATTCTCTTAAGGTTTTGGACACTTTTGAGACTTTAGTCAAACAAGATCTCCGTCAATTGAATTATCATTCAAAACGGTTGCAACTAAACACCCAGTGAGTGGGGGATTTTGCCAACCAGGCTCTCACCTTACAAGCAGGGGATAAACGTGGTGCATCGCTGGTGATGGATACATGTTACTACAAGTCTAAATGACTGGATTATGGCTCAGACAATTCGACATGCAAGCACCGTGATCAAGATCCCACACCAACATTTGCCAATGTTTTGGCTGCCATTTTGAAGAGTGCTCTGTCTTTGGATTGGATCAGTGACAGCAAAAAGAGATTTCTAACCACAGATTTTCCAAGTAGAAATAGGCTTTATATGTTACCGAAAATGCAGCATTTAGACTAAGAGTCTCGGGTAAGGATCTTTACACCAGCCACTCGGCCAATATCTTTATACATTTCTGCAACCTTTTGTTCACAATGCTCACCTACATCCAAGACAACACAGACTTCTTACAAAAACTACAGAATCTGGTTATCATATGCATTGCTCCCTTATGGTTGTGCATGAGAGATGTAACCTCTTTGTACACCGCAATCCTTCATTCAGAAGTGGTCAAATGGGCTTAGTTGCAATTGTCGGAGGTTCATGCCAACAAAGTCTTTCTACTGGATATTCTCCACATTTGCCTTTATCATAGCTATTTTCAGTGGGATGACCAATTCTATTTTCAAAGACCTGGGACTTCCATGGGCTTCTCTGTAACTCCTTTGTATGCTAACATCTTTATGGCCAAATTCGAGGAAGAATTTATTCTCAATGACCCAAGGTGGAGCGATAATCTGGTGATGTACGTCTGATACACTAATGATATTTTCCTTATCTGGGGTAGTACAAGAGAGGATCTTGAGAACTTAACAGTTGAACACTAGGAATCCCAGGATCAAATTCATTCACACTATCAGTGATAGGAGTATCACATTTTTGGATGTCTGGCTTGATTTGGATGAACATGGCTTAACCACAAGCATCTTCAGGAAATCTACAGATCACAATAATGCTCTGGCATTTGGGTGTTTCCATCAAGTTTCCTTAACAAACCATTTGCCTTACTCACAATTTCTCAGGGTTAAAAGAGTTACATCGGATTCTAACATATGTATTAAACCCTTTACATCATATAAAGCTGATTTTCATGCATAGGCTATCCCAGAAACCTTCTGGATGACATGGTCTTGAAAGATAAACATCATACATGTCAAGAGTTTTTACAGAAACAACTAGCTGCAAAGACAAAACGTAATATCTTTGTGATGAAGTTCTCCACGAAATTGGCCAAGATTAAAAAGATGGTCTATAGACGTTGGGAAATATTACAAGTGGAATCTATTTTCAAAGGTATTTTCCAAGAGAAGCCACTGTTTGCATAAACCAGGTCTAAAAGTTTGAAAGAGCTTTTGTCTGTAGCTCCAAAGGTATCTAACACCACATGGACGGGGACCAGGAAGTGTTACAATTGTTTTCACTGCAATAGCCTGAGCACTGGTAATACCATCAACCATCCTATCACAGATAAACCCATCAGAGTGCAACATTCAGCTGATTGTAACTCTTCTTTCATGATCTATAGCGTCAAGTGTCCTTGCGGCATGACATACATTGGCAAGATAAAGAAAGATCAAATTATGGAACACAGAACATAAAAGCATGATTCACAATAGCAACACCACTTCTAACCTAGTAGATCATTGGCTAGAATGCAAGCATAATGGTGGCTTTCAGGTAGTTGAAGCACTGAGACTAAGGGCTGATGTGGACATGGCAAAACTATTATCTCAATGTGAGTCATATCGGATACGACGCCTTGATACCATGACACCAAGGGGTCTCAATGACAAAATTTAATTAGCATGATTTCCCTGACCCATTGACCATAGGTAGTCACTTTTCTTATGTCCCCAGTCCTCCCTCCATACATTCCTTGTTTAGGGTTGGTCATACATGTCAGCACAGGGTTCTTAAACATTCACACTTTTACACATGTGCATGTGTTGGTATAACATGGTACACATGGGCTTTTGTAACTGCATGGATTTGGAGGTTATTTAAGCACATATTTTCTATCAGGGTTTGTATAGTATATTGTTCACTTCTTTACCACATTGTCTTGCTTTTTAAGGACATTTTTAAACTCCTTTTAATAGGTTTGTTTAATGTGGTGAATAAGTAGTGAATCCACGGATATGTACAATATATTCTAATGTCTTAGTTAGTGCTCCTGAAATTTGATGACATGCTCAAATTATTAGTGTTTTGTTTGTTGTTTTTATTCCATGCGTTAAATCACTTTCATTTTCTTTGTACAAACATTCATCATAGCGTTCACTGTCATCATGGAGTTGGGGTTGATCCGTGTTAAGGTCGGGTGTGAATAGGTGTGACCTCTGTGATTCTGTTACTTTTGGGTTGTTAGTAACATATACATGGAGATTTGCAGGTGCTGATACACAGTACTGCAATTGGTATACTATTTAAGGGTGGCACAGCAGCAAGGAGTTCACCATATTGAGTTTCCTGGATTGGTATACGCAAAGTGGTCTAGTGGGTGCACAGGGTTTTCGAGTCTGTCATTGTGTGCAGTACTCTTTTGCGCTGACGGGCGGCTGCCTAAAAACAGAGGGTGTTTGATCATGGCGGCAGGTGGCCTTGGACCTGTTCGAAATTAAATGCATGTTTGCAGGCTATTCTCTTGTCATTGTGGGTATATCATCTATTGTTTTTATTTGAGTGGGGATTAGTATTTTCCCCAATACGACTGGTGTTTAATTTTTGTCTCATACGTACTGTGTAGCATCCTCTGTACTGGCAACGGCTACAATTCGAGAAGTTATCGAGTATGTGGACCGGCCTGTTTTTGTAGGTATGTTTGATGGTAATGTCATGGCTGGGAGTTGCATTTTGCCTAAACTGTTTGGCATTCGCAATCATAAATTTTCTAATTTGTGCGACCAGAATTTTCAATTCTATTAAGGACAAGGAGGCAAGGATTATACTTTCTCTACCTTTACTGACAACACACAGCAGCCAACAGTAAACAGTAAAAGCAAAACTGCATTTCCCAAGAGTCTCACAGCCTCGTTATGACCACCAATCAAGGCCAATGTCAACAAATAAGAGGGTCCGTCTAATAATAAAGTAGCTAATCCAGGGGAATTAACAATAAACAGATGAGTATAGCTACTCTTCAATCCTACTTCTAAGATATACAATACATAACAAAAACTAATAAATGTAATCTTGATAAGTATGTCGAAAAATGATTATATTGCATGTCACCAGAACCAATTCTGCTCTCTGACGAAGTACTTGGTAGAGGACCCAATGAATCATGGAGAATGGAGGAAAGACTAACTCAATCCTCCCATCCAGGATTGGAGAAAGGCATCTGAGCTGAGAGCGCTCGGATCCGGTCTATAACTGCAGAAGAGTGGAAGTTGTGCATTCAGTCGGGATGCAAACAGGTCTACCGTGCACGGGTCCCAAGGATGATTCAGGAACCGAAATACTCTGAGGTGAAGACGCCAATCACTGGCATCCCTGAGATATCTTGTGTTACTATATGCCACTACGTTCACCTTGCCCGGAATATATTTTGCTGTTATGGAAATCTGATGTTCTACACAGAAATGCCAAAAATCTTTCATAATTTCCACCAACATCTGAGACTGTGCCCCCCCCCAACTTGTTGATGTACCTTACTGCTGATATGTTTTCTATTTCCAGAAGGATACAACATTTCAATTTGAATGAGGAAAAATTCTTCACTGCAAAGGAGCTCGCCAGAAGCTCCAAGCAGTTGATGTGTAATTCAAGTTCCTCCAGGCACCACCATCTTCCCATTTCCATCTGCCTTCCTCTGGCTCCCAAGCCCCATCTGCTGGCATCAGACTCTATGTTCACCTCCGAAACTGAGGCAAAAATCACCTTGCCATTCCAAGCATCCATGTGGGTCAACCACCATTGAAGCTGTGTCTCAGCCTTCTGTGAAAGAACAATTAATTTGGAATAAGTCAGACCTCTGTGAAGGTGAAGAATTTTCAACCTCTGAAGAGCTCAACAGTACAACGGACCTGGGAAAATGGCCTGAATAGATGATGCTAGGAGGCTCACCATTTGGGCAAGTACCCTCAAGAAAATCGAAAGTGCAGACAAAGCTCTCTTCAGTTCTTTCTTTATAGCCAGCATCTTGGTTAAAGGGAGCTTTAACTGAGTCAATATGGAATCTATCTTGAACCCCAGGAAGTCTATATTCTGAAATGGATCTAACTGGGATTTTTCCATGTTCATAATGAACCCAGATCCTGGAGGAGCTGAATTGTCCAGGAAAGATGGAGGCGAGCCAGATGCTCCTCTTACGCCATGATAAGGATGTCGTCGAGATAAACTATCAGACGTACACCTTTTATCTGAGCCATTGCATCACTGGGTGCATGACCTTGGTGAAACACCACAGGGAAGAGGAAAAACTGAGTGGAAGGGCTGAAAACTCATAACATAAAAGAACTGAAGAAATCTGCGATGGGGGCAAAAATATCAGTGGTCAGATATGTATCTTTGAAGTCTAAGTAGACCATCTAGTCTCCTTCTAACAAGAGATCCCTGAGAAGATGAATGCCTTCCATTTTAAAATGTCAGTAAACAATCCATGTGTTAAATTGTCGCAGATTGAGTACCAAGCGGGAACCCCCTCCCTTCTTCTGAACTAGAAAGATCATACTGATAAACCCTCTGGGATGAGGATGAGAAGGGACAATTGGGCCTTTTTGAAAAAGGGCCTCTATTTCCTGATCGATAAAAACTCTCTCTTGATGGGAAAAAATGAGAGTAATCAAAGACCAATTTTGAGCATAACTTCCCCGGAAGAAATAATTGTTTCCTGTCTGAGAGGAATTTTGGTTCTAATGTCCTCCTTTGTGGGGTCCTCTGGGTTTGAGGCCTCTATGGCTTCGGCCTCTGGCTCAGTGGAAGTTGGAGCCGAATTGATAGCCTGAGTCTCCTCTGCCCCTCTGATATAGATGAGAAGTCTGGAATGCGAAATGGCCAGATGCTCGACCCCTGAAGCACCCAGCCCGGTGAAAAAGGGCAATATGAAATCATTTTTTAATTGAGGTTTGGGGTTTGTCCAAAGCCGAAAAAGTGGCGACATACTTAGCAAGATCTTTAACAAACTTGTTGCCAAACAAAAGGCCTTTTCCGATGGAGCTAATTTAGCTAATTTTGGGTCAAAGCATAACAGAAGCGACTTCCTTCACTCTGTGGAGATGGAACAATTAGCGTTCCCCAAAAGACAAATGGCCCGTTGGGCCCATTCCAACAAAATGTCCTGATCAATAGGCTTGTGTGACTCTTTGGCCTGAACCGCTAAATCAAGAATTTTAGTAAAAGGACCTGAAATGTCCAATAGTTTGGCCTGGCATCTACACCAGGCCTTGTCAATACCTTTTTTTGAGTCCTTTGCATATTTTTTTAGAAAGGTCACCGTGTGGGTCTAATTCTAGGGTCTCTGCTACTTTCCACGCGAGTGCAGGATCTGGGCATTCTGATTGTAGAGTACTAAGGATATCCTTCTCAATTTTTTTTTCAAGATGTGCTTGAACTTATGTTGCCAACTCTTGACAAGGAGTCCACTCTGAGGACCTGGGGTGCACTATACTATCTGGTTCAAACAGAAGATTCTTAGTCAGAGGAGGAGAAGAGGCTGCTTTGTCAGTGTGACGCGTTTTGCGTTTATGCTTGCCTTTGTGCTTTTCAGAAGCTGAAGTCTCCTCAGAATCTGAAAACCAGGACTCATCGGTTGAGTGGATTGCAAAAAGGGCTCAGAACCCTGACTCTGGAAGGCACCATACTCACGGTTGTTAAGCACCAAATTAATAGTATGGTCAAAGGGGTCAAAAATTTGACCAGCCAGGCTCATTTGTATTGACTTCAACTGGGTTGGGGTTCCCCAAGCCTGCGCCAAAGTGCCTGATCCCAAAATTAAATATAGGCTGCGCAAAAGGATGTAAGGCCTTTACTAAAACCTTATTTACTGAGTCCTGCACATGAAAATCAAGGGCTCCCACCAAGCGTTCTTCCATGTGCTGGTCAAACTGTCCAGCATATTCCCCATAGTGCTCATCTTCATTGTATTGAGACATATTTGCGGTGTAAATGAGGAAATAAGCAGAGGTCTGAGAAATGCACTGCACTAAATAATTGGGGGGAGGGGGGGAAACCCAGGTGCCAAAGAGGTCAAACAGACCCTTGCCGGTATATGGGAAAGGCTTTGTAATGTAGAGGAGCCCAGCACCACTTCCCCTAGAGCCAAGCTTTACAGAGGTTAATCACAGCCCTCTCGAGGGTGGGATGGGAAGCACCGGGAGCTGCAGGCTTGTCTTCTCTCTGCCGATGAAAAGGCGCGCGCCTACAGGACTCGAAAAGACATGTTGTGCGCATGCGTGATCACCGCAGCAGAGAGATGACTGCTCCAAGATAATAACACACCTCCCCTGATGCTCCTCACCAGCTGTTCACAACACGGCCGGAAAAAGGCCAGTAACCACGGAAACGCAACACACAAGCATTCAGAACCTACACAAAGGTGCCTGAAGGCAAACAGCAGCACTGTAAAGATCATATAAGGCAAAATCAATAAAGAATATTAGTACTTATCTCTGCATGAAGTAGCAAAGAAAGAGTACAGACTGTAGTGACTGAGATATTTATAGTGGATGGCTGGCCCTGATTGGGAGTCATAATGAGGCTGTGAGACTCCTCGGAAATGTAGTTTTATTTTTACTGTTTATTATTGGCTGCTGTGTGTTGTAAAGGAAGAGGAACCATAATCCGAAGTCTCCAGCCCTGACATAGAATCCTCTATGTCTCCATTGTGCATCATTCCCTGTACTGGCAGCCGTCTAACTTGAAGTAGTCAGTGGATTTGTGGAGCGCACAATTTTGTTTCTGGGCTCACTTTCATTAAAGTGACTGCACACATCTATGGATGACATGGCTTCATTCGCACATGTTTCAAATGCATGCTGAAGGACAGTGAAGCTGTTGTTGGGTTAACATGCCAGTGTTCCTATGAATGATGTTAGCACTAAATTCACTTTTGGTATGCACATGGAAGGGTTTGTGGCACAGATTGTATATACAGTCACACATGGGGTCCATCAACATGGGGATGTCTAGGCTGATATGGTAAGTTTTATAAGTGCAGGTGTTACTGGTGATCTTAGGAATCTTGGTGAGTATGGCTTTTGGATTTATGGGGTTGGGCAAGGGGCATAGGGAAGTTTTATTTTTCATAATTAGATCTGCATACAGCACTAACTACCCTTTTATCCCTTTTCTCGTTTCTGTTATTCTTTTTTTCTCTTTTTCCGTTCTTATATTCATTGTTCATTTGCACAGCATAGCCGCTGAAGAAAGAACAAGCCGCCATGTTCTCCCCGAGGAAAAGGCTTACCGCCAGTCCTGTCACTCAATACAAATATGGGTAATGTTTCCACCAGGCAAGAGGAGATTCTGTTCTGGATTGCTCAAAAAACAAATCAGCATCAAGCAGTGTTTCTCCATGCGGGACTCCAGGATAAACTGAGGATTCTTACCATGTCCCTATCACCTGGTAGAGTTCCTCCTATTGAAGATTGTGCCACCTTGGGTAGCATATGTATACCGTAACACATGGTACACCATCAATATGTGTTTTGCCAGAGATCCTAAAACAGATTCAAAATTAATATGGCGCTGTCCCTGCTCAGGACTTGGGGATGAAAATAATTACCATTTTGCCACACTCTCCTCTATTAAGCAATATGAAAGGGGAGGCAGCAGCACTGGTAGTACGTCAACGACTTGCACAAGTTCCTGTACAAGATCAAGAGTGTGAGTTGCTAAATATAATTATTGTGGAAACCTAAACATATATTAGTCAAGATAATTTGGGAGCCAGGCCTGATAAGCCACAGCTTAAATGCAAATCTTATCAACAGAATTCCAAACAGACTCCTGGGTCCTCTAAAAAAAAACATTGAGACAAACCAAAAAATAAAGATAAAACAAAAACAAGCAACACACAACTGGATCTCACTGAAAAGTGTTCAAACTTGTGCAAGCCTGATGCTCCTAAACTGCTGATAGGTATCAGTTTCAGGACTCACCAGACAAACATTCTGAAATAGAAGGACAGTCCAAGTGCAGGCTTGAGGAGTATGTGAAACCGAAAAAACACTCATATGACATTATCATAAAAGAGATAGAAAACTTCCACAACAAAAACCCCAGTTCAAAAAAGAAGAAAGTGGCAGGTATTTCTGTTAAATATGCCACACATACTGAGAATACTCCTTTTGAATAACACATGGGTATTGACACCGCTAGACAGTACAGGAGTTAAAAAAATGTACTGCCATTTTCAAGAGTTTCTGGTTTCAAGAGCAACTAGTAAATTTATACAAGATGAAATATCAGATCAGCAGGTCAGCCCTTTAGGCATACTATATGAATTGGACATTCAAATTGAGGATGATATACCCTGACCATCAAAGTGATTTTGTGGGATAAATTAACATACAGCTATGACACTCTCCTGGCGTAGGTAGATTGATGCACGTGTTTATTAGGAAAGTCCCACAAGGAGAAGATTTAATAATACTGTCTTTCTCAGTTCTTGTTCCTAAAACAGTTAAGGAAGCATATGCCAAAAGATTGGGCTCTTGTATAAGCCTCAGCATTACACCCCAATCATGTAGGTTGGGACCAGGGTTCCCCCTACCATATAATGCCCATAAACTCAAGTCTACAAGTACTCTATTAAAAATAAAGCGAAAGCTCCAGTGAGAGAAACTCTCTCTCAACTTGAAAACCAGAGAGTACTTGAACCCAGCAAGTCACCTGTAAATAAACCTCTTTTTCCTGCCATGAAACCAGATCATTCCTATTGTAAAATCTTAAACTATAGACATTTAAAGAGTCACACACACCTTTACAATTCAAAACACACACAGAATGGCTCTAATGAACAACATGGTCTATACAAATGCAAAATGACATTGGACATTTGTGATGTTTGTTTCTGTCAAAATATAGTAACTGAAATTTGAGATATAACTGACTTTAGTCCCCTAGACTCACAACAGTGGTTTTGTTTGACTTCCTCAGAGGTATAAGACCAGTCCTAAAATGTCTGCTGCCCAAGTAACATAAATTTGACATGAAATTGAAGCATTGTCATATGTGGATGACATCTACCTGACAGACTATGGCAAACACACACTTAGCTCTTGTAGATTGCACAGTGTCAGGTTAAATTAAAGTTTCAAAAATCAAAAATTTATTTTTTTAGTGTCATGTTTTTGTGATATGAACTGTCGAATTAAGGTAAAAGCCTTGGCCCACACATCTTCTACCAAAACCATGAAGAAACTACAGTCATTGTTAGGCATTCTAAATTGTAAGTACAGGTAACTGAACACATTTACAAAGCAGGGCGGCGCTAGAACTAGGATGAGGTGTGAGACAAGCAGCCTCCCCCATACCCATATGCAGCAGAACAAATATACCATTAAGGTTTTCTGATAGTAAAGTAGGTTTGTAGACATATCTGTATCTGTGAGATGGGTGCATATATCCGGGTATGACAACTGGTATTAGAGGTGGGATGAACCCAACAAAGAGAGGAGAGTTACCTGCAACTGATCATACATTTCAGCAACCCACTAAAAGAAAATACACCAGATGAATATTGCTCTGAGGCACGCAAGTGGCTCATCACAGGCTTGCAGCTGACTGTGATGTATCAATGTATGTAAAGGGTGCCATTTTGAGTAAGGCAGACCTAATGAATTTGTCAGAGGGTCAGAAAACGTAAAGGTAAACTGTGGGCCTATTGGCTTTATTAAGGGGTCAGCATATCAGCATATTTAAAGCAGACCTCTTGCCTGTGTCAAAAACTCACCAGTTACCATAATCAAATATATATTTTATAAATTCATACATAGCAATGTTTAATAAAACTGACCTTCAAAAAATATTTTCCACATAGCCTTTTAAAAACAAAATAACATGTCTTTGAGTCTTTCTTTTATCATTTTCAGGCCACAAAATGCAACCATATGACAAACAACAAGGGGCCTCTGCACTCCAGCTGAAGAGCATACAGATCAAAGTGCTTTAAAAATATGGTAAGCTCTCCTGGAGTCATGGATTCAATGACCAAGAAGACTTCCTGTGCTAATCGTATATGCTGGGGGCTGATGTGCTTCCTGTAGCCCTCCATAATATTAAACAAATGATTGCTGGTGCCCCCACCTCTTCTAGGGGGACCACCGGTGATCATCAAAATATGCCTAAAAATACCTCACAGGCCTTTGTGGGGTGCTCCTTGCAAAAACAGTGAATAATAAAAGAGCTCATTTATTATTGTTTTCTGTTTTACATTTTTTGGGGTGGTCTGATGTACACCTGGGCATCCACACTTTTAATTTATTTTCATAGGTTGTGACCAGTAAGGGGAGCCTGAAGGCCCCCTAAGGCCCCTTCAGCTTCCCCAGCTAGCACACATACAGGGTGCAGGCAGAAGCCAGCAATTTCTTTTTGTGGGTACCCTGGTGCCCAACAAGGACACACCCATCAAACTTATGATTGGTGGCACAAGGGAGGCCCCAAGGGTATTGCAGCCCATGTTGTCTCCCCAGCCAGTACCCATTATAATACTTTGATGGTGGGTGCTCCAGTACCCATCCATTGGACCACTGACAAGCAAAACCATTAGGGGTTACCCCCAACAACCTGAGCCAGCTCCCCAGCTAGCATCCACTGTGGTGCTGGTAGATGCCAGCTCTTTTACTTTGCTCCCATCTAGGAGAAGTATTGTTCTCTTCTCTCACCCAGAAGGGAGCAAATAAATATTCCCTGTCCACACTGTCCTGGGCAGGGAGCTCCAGTGTCCAGGGATATGGAGTCCTAAGGACACTGCAACAGTATTCTTCATTTGTTTGAGAATGGAGCATGTTAACCCCCTCCCCCAAGAAGCCGATAAATAGCTTCTGGGAGGACTACATGACCCACCTTCAAACAAAAAAAAGAGTTTGCCCTGAGGATGGAGTCCCTAGGACCTCAAGAGGCTCTGGGAGGGGGCCTAATGCTGCCTCACAAAATTAATTGATTTTGCCAAACCCCTGGGCTTTGGTGTACCATATTATTTATAAAAATATATTTACTTTAAGTAGGACTGTAGACCTGGATATCTGGACCCCCACCCTTTTTCCTTAGCCTTCGCTTGACAGACCAACTAATATGTTTCCAGGAAGAAGGTGAGGTGGGTGACCCCTTTTTTAAAAAGTTTGGTAGGGATTGCACAACAGTACACCGCAGTGTAGTTTAGCATAAAATAGTTTGTAATAGAACTGTGTTCCTGCATTATTATTATGAAAATCTATGCTCACTTGGACGAAATTGTAAGGTGTACACAGTTTATAAGATATTTTAAAATAATTTTGAAAACAATTTCAGTGTAGTTGCACGTCACGTATTTATTGCAACAAAATGAAAGTGGAATGTGCAATATAATGTTTTGATTTAATTTTAGTACATTTTAAAATGTGTAACTGCAATATTGTTTTTGATTAACATATTGATTTACATGATGAAGTGTGGATAGTTTATTGAGCACACAATACAGTGTATTAGCTTTCAGGATATGGCGTAATGTGGTCTGTCTTCTCTGTCACTGATGACGTAGTTAGGGGCATATTTACTAGGAATTGGAGTTGGACAGTGCAGCAAGCCTTTCTGATGCGCGCTGCCCAATGCCAATTCAAAAGGGCAGAAATGAGCTGTATTTAGGAGAAATGGTGCATTTCTGGCCTTTCCCCCTGTGCTTGCTGACATATTGCTGACTAGCGCTAACATAGGGACATCTTCCTACGCAAAAATAATCCTGAGAGACTTTTTCCTCTTTCTATGTGTTCTGTAGAAGGCAGCAAACATAGAAAGAGAAAACAACACAGAGAAATGAAGATATTTACCCTTGTTACACCTGCCCTGATGAGGTGTACAGTTTCGATGCATTCCCAGGTTTACAGATTCTTATAAATCTAGGAATACATCAAAACCTTTGAGTTTTGCATGGGTACACAGACCAAAAACACCCATGGTACGCTTCCCTAACGCAGCATAACGCAACATAGTGATTTGCGCTCAACTGCCTTACACCATATCTACGAGGCCATGAAAAGTCATGCAAACTGGGTTTGGCTGGCCTTGTAGACAGAAAAAGTGACGCACTGGCGGTGCAAGGAACTTGTAAGTATGCCCTTAATTGTGCACTTTAAAAGGATATAAACAATATATTGCCTCTGTTTGTAACAAGGCAGCAGAAATGCGTCGGGGAGTAGCATAAGAGCACTTTAAAATACATTTCTGTTGAACATCATCCTTTCGGTTTCGATGATCCTCATGGGTTTTCATGGCCTTATAGATATGGTGTAAAGCAAAGCACCGGAAGTCGCTGTGTTGCCTCACACAGTATGAGGGAGGCATTCCATGGGAGTTGCAATGGGTTTTCCAACACAACACCCATGATATTTTTGCGCATTCCCAGATTTACAAGGCATTGCAAACCAGGGAATGCATCAAAATCTTACACCTCACCAGGGGATGTGAAACAAGGAGAAATATCTTTATTTCCCCTCATATTTTCCTCTTTCTTAAAACCCTCCTTGGATTACTTTTGTGCAGGAAAACGTCCCTTCCAGCACAAAAACAATCTTGTCTGTGACTAACGCTTCCTTCCACTATGGTGCAAGGGTGCCTGCATCAACACTAGCAGCCCATTATGGGCCAGCGCAAGGGGAAAGAACAGAAATGTGCCATATCTGGAAGATACAGTGCATTTCTGATCTTTTCCTGTGGTGCAGGGCAGTGCAGCATGGTCACTTGCTATGCTTCCCTGCACCACAGGGCTTGGAAATAAGCCCCATGGTGTGTTCTCACAAGAACAGTGCAGTCTGCTTTCTGCACCTATCGATGGCAGGGTTGCTAATGAGATAATGAGGTTGTGTTACAGAGTAAGGTAAAAGATTAACACAACCAGACAGGATGCATTGTTGAATATACCTCCCATAGATGAAAATATTTGATGTCATAAGAATGATATAGAGTGATTATTTCCAGCAGCTTGGTCCTGGACAGATCTAAGTGTTGTAATAAGGCACACGGCAATAGCACTATCCGGAAGGGTATAAGACCAATACAGCATCATTAGCCCCAATCAGAATAATTGCTAACATGGGCATAGGGAGGTCATTTTATACCTCATGAACCACTGTAGCAATAAATAATTCATGTCAGGTATCAGATGCATATCACTGGCTGGGTGTTGTGAACAAGGAAATAATTGTTATGGGGTTAAACAATTGTAAGACAAAATTATGGTAACATTTCATGAAATGTGAATAAATGTTTCTAATGTGTAAACTAAATCTCCTAAAATGCCTCCTAATTGGCACAATGGGAATACGTATATAAAGCGATTAAACAAAGGACTCTTCTAACGTGAGAAAGACTGTGAGGTTGAAACGTTTTGGTGGTGAGGCTATAATGCCTGAATAAACTTCCAATATCAGCAAGTTCACGGAGAGTGTGGCATATATATTTGCTTAAAAAAACAAAGGTTCCTAGGCTGCTATTGTCAGGCTCACATTTTTAACGTACAAAACCAAAGATTCACGCCACTATAATGTCCCTGTAACCTTTAGTTTATTTCAGAGAATTTCTCGTTTTTTTCAATTCTATTACCTAACTATAATGCTCTTGTAACCTTTGTTTTTTACACTGACTTTCTCAGTTTTTTTAATGTATAGTAATTTAATTACTATAGGTTAATCCAACCACCACCATGCATTGCTCATAAGCACTGAATCTTGCACCGTGCACTGCCTTTGCCCGTGCGAAGCAGAGGTTGCCCGCAAGACCTGACCTATAGCCGACCCTGCGGCCAACCCCCCCTAACCACCCAACCCCATGCTGTGCACAGCCCTTTGGATGTGTGTGGCAGGAGTTGGCCGCGGCCTCTCTGGATGTGAGAATAGGTGTAAGAGGGTGTATCTGGGGGCAAATGTGGCTATGAGCGTGTCTGTCTGGGTGTGAAAGTGCATACATCAGTGTTTTAGTGGATGCGTCAATGTGTGTGCAGGTCTGTGAGTGTGTGCATGAGGGTGTCATTGGCTCTGTGAGAGGGTGTGTGAGAGTCTGAGTGGGTCTGTGAGTGGGTGCATAAGTATGTGAGTGAGTGTCAGTGGGTGCATTAGTGTCTGAGTTCATCTGTGAGTGAGTGTGTCTGTGTGGGTCTGTGAGTGGGTGAGTGAGGGTCTCTTGGTATTTCAGTGGGTGAATGAGCATCTGAGTGGGTTTGTGAGTGGATGCATAAGGGTGTCAATTGGTCTGTGAGTGGGTGTAGGAGTGACTGAGTGGGTATACTACTGGATGTACAAGTGTCTGTCTGGGCCTGTGAGTGGGCGTGTAAGTGTCTCAGTGGATCTGTCAGCGAGTTCATGTGTATGAATGTGTATTTAGTAATTTGTATTTTCATCAGGGTTTGTAACTCCATTGCGACATTACATTGGGGGCCATACAGAGGGACGTGACAGAGTTGCGACTCCTTCTTCATGAAAAAAAGAGTTTTAAACCATTTCAAACTCATAAGAGGTCCCTCATTCACTCATTGGTGAACTTCATGGGGTCAGAGAACCTTTACCCTCACCTCTTTTATTATTTATAGCCCCTATTTCCATCCCCTGGGACCATGCACCAGTTGATAAGATGGTGGCCACAACTTTCTCCACAAGTTGCAACTAGCCAACGATGGATCTGCATCCCTATATATACAAATTAAGATTTCATTTAGTTTCTCAAAAACTACTGAACGTATTTACACCAAATAGCAAAAAGGGCTCTTTCTGGGCTAAGAGCTGCATTTCTGCAAAACTTGGTATAATTCCATCCACTAGCTTTGGTGCTATCGCCGCCCAAAATTCCTATGGAAAAATTAATGAGGAAAACATGTTTTTGGGATCCTACCTTTTTCTCACCCCCTCCCCGGACAAATAACACCAAAACTTTCCAGACAGCAGCTGATGTGAGGATCAAAGTGTTGAGAACATTTTGTGAAAGTTCATCAAGCAGCACCTGAGTTATTAGCAAAAAAATGCTTTTTTCTATAGAACCTAGGTCCTAACTATAACTAACTAGTGGCGATGTGCAGAAAGTCCAAGTAACCCCACTTTAGTATCTAGAGGTAAAAAGCAGTCCACCTAATGATTTGTTTGTGTGGTAGTGTTGGCGAACAGTTAGTATAATCTGGGATATGTGCTAAGCATTTGTTGTACTCACAGTATCAATAAATGTGGACAAATACTCGGAAGAATAACTCCAGACTAATTTACAAAATACTTCAGATTTTTATAAAATTTTAAAGACCAAGATAATCAGTATATGGTAAGTACTTCTTTAGTTATGATTTTTTAGTTTAGAAAATAGGAATCAGTGGGAAAAACTTTAAAATGCATATAAAATCAGGCAATGTTCTCACAATTGTCACCTTCTGCTTTTAGTTCAAGGTCTTGGAGAGGTCCAATGGCCCAGCCAGAGAAGTTTTGGTGGTTCCTGTTTCAAGCAGGAGTAGCGGAAGAAGGTCTTTGTTCTGGTGCACAAAGGAGAAGGGGCCACTTGGAAACACAGTGCACAGATGGACGTAAAATTAAGTGCGCTGGGTCCCCTTGCAGGGGGAGGTCCCATGGGCTTGGTGACTACAAGGGCATAGCTGGTTCATCCCTGTGGGGGCCAGGAAGGCCGGATGCAGCGCAGATAGGTCAGCCAGGCGTTGTGCATCTTGAAAGCCTCACGGTCAGGGGCAGGCGTCTTTGAGGGCAGATTGCAGGTCAACTGGGCCATTTAGGGATGGATCTCATGTGTCCTGAAGTCCCTTGACTAGTGCCTATTCCTGTGCTTTTGGGAGTCCAGAATAGACTCTTCTTCTGGGTGTCCCAAGTAGGGGGTCGGAATGCCACAGCCTTAGAAAGTCCTAGTGCCACCAAACTTAGCACAAGGGTAGGTCTTGTCCTCCAGAGTCATTATACATGTTTTGGTTTGGCTGCTGGGTCCAAGTCTTAGGTCATCAGCAGGTCAGTAAACCGGCTTTATGGGTTCCTTGCCTACAGGGTGCAGGAGAGTGATACCTTTACTCAGAAGGAGGTTCTTGGCAATTTTTAAAAGGCTAGAGGTGCCTTGGGGTTTTGTAGAGTCCTTCAGGTTGCCAGGTGACACCTAAGTGGCGACTGTAGAATACTAGGAGCAGCAGGCAGGGTTTGGTGCCTTTTTCTGTATGCAGCAGGACTTCTGTTCTCGTGCCTCAGGTCTTCTTTGTTCTTGGTCTTCTTGTGTCTCTTGAATCCCGAATCCTGGTCAGGAGATGCCCTCTAAATACTGCATTTATGGGTTGTAAGGGGGAGTACCTGGTAGTGGCCAATGGGCCACCTACTTAGGGTGGCTACAGCCAGAAAGTGACTACTTCATGTGGGAAGGCGACACATCCCTGACCCAGATTGGCTATTTTTTCTACCATCCAAGATAGAGGGCAATGAAAATGAATGGTCACCTAACCTGGCACACATGAGGGGTGGTGTAGGCAGAGGGTGGCTACTCTTTCTATTCTTGTTAAGTTTCCTGCCTTTTTTTCCTGCCTCGTTGCTGGTGGTGGCAGGCTGGTTGAAAACAGTCAGCAACCATGCCAGGGTTTTGCAAGGGGCACCTCTAAGTGCGCTCTGGGTACATTTTATTATAAATCCAACACTGGCTTCAGTGTGGATTTATTATTCTGAGTTGCTTGATATCAAACAACCCAGAGTTTATAGATGCCATCATGTAGCTGGGAAACTCGTAGTAACCAGTGTCCAGTACTTGCATTGGCTATGTTTTCCCTGTAACCCCTAACCTTTTATCCCCATTTTGTACTTATGCTGATATTTTTCTGACCCTGCTGGTGCCCTGGGCACTGCTGAACAGGGCCTGTATTATGATTAAAATGGATATGCAAATTAGGCTAATTGTAATTGACTGTACCAACCTACCTATAAGTCCCTAGTATATGGTAGGGCAGGTAAGTTTAGGGACCCCAGCATAGGTAGTACACCATATGTGCACTGCTGTGGTTCCATTTTTCATTTTAAAGGCATGGCTGCCTTGCTGGCTGCTTTTATGCTAAAATTAGCCCCAAATACAAATTTGGAATTAAAAGTACTTCCAAAGTCCTAAGCTACCTTATTTTTACATATGTCACCCATGAGGTCTGCTCTAAGTGCCCCCAGGGTTGGATGCAGTGTAACTATAAGCAGGGACTTTATAAAAGATGTTTTATAATCCCTGTTGAGAGAACAATAGCTACATTTGTTTCCCACTGCAGTGAACAAGCTCCATAGGCTAACATGGAGAGACTTTATTTTAAAATAACAAAGTCTTATTTTCCATAGGAAGGAGATAAATATGGAATGTTCAGTATCAAATTAAAAGTTATAATAAATCCAACAACTTTGAAACTTAATTTAACTTGCAGTTTTAGAACTCTTACTAAAAGTTACCAGTTTCAGCCCTGCAGTGCCCTGCTCTGATTGGTCAGCTTCCGGCAGCCTGAGCCAGGCTGCCGTGATGAGGTATGAAGTGACTGGGCTGACACAAAGGAAGAATCTGGTGGGAGGAGATCTACCTCAGCAGATGGTAGAACAGGATGAGGGAAGAGCAGCCAAACTAGTCTTCAAAGGAGAGAAGGACATTTGGGACAACTACTGCACCTCCCCTATTTCCTGCAAACCCAGACAGCCAGGTGCCCCCTGATTAGATTAAGAAGAGGGGTGTGCGAACGGAAACTTAGCCACACCTGTGGGTGGACCCAGCCATACCAAACTTCTGAGATAGAATTTTTGCCATCTTGGATTTTTAGAGAATGTTGCTCCCTGGGATTGATGTTTGCCACACTTCCCAGCAAGTGGTCACTCAAGAGGGTGGTGGCCTGCATGTGATTGGGCAGAGCCCTCCCCTGCTTCCCACTCCAGGAGCAATGATAAAACTGGCAAAGCTGCACCCCATTTCAGATCCCCATAGGGACAAGACAAGAAGAAGAAGGACTGCTCTGCTAGACCCTTGGCCTGTATCTGGACATTGCACTCAGAAGGACCCCCACCAGTTGTACACTTTGGGCATCTCAAAGAAAAGGACTTTGCCTGTCTTCTTCTGCTTCAAGATGGGACTCCCTGTATGCTACAGGTAGAAAATAGGTGACCAGAGTCCCCTGCATCAAGCCCTGAAGAATTTGACCAACTGACTAGTGGTCACTTTTGGATTTGAAAAAGATGCATTCTGGGAGTTAAAGTCCTAACCCCAAGGAGCAACTCAGAGCTTCTGGAACCTTGGGTGAGTTGTGGACGCTTTAAAGATCTTTAAAGTACTTCTTGAACAAGACCCAGAAGTTTAGAGACATAGGGGGTCATTACGACCCTGGCAGTCATGGACCGCCAGGGCCGGGGACCGCGGATGCACCGCCAACAGGCTGGCGGTGCATCCAGGCCTATTCTGACCGCAGCGGTAAAGCCACGGTCAGAAAAGGGAAACCGGCGGTTTCCCGCCGGTTTTCCCCTGGCCTGAGGAATCCTCCATGGTGGCGCTGCAGGTAGTGCCGCCATGGGGATTCCGACCCCCTTACCGCCAGCCTGGTTCTGGCGGTTTTGACCGCCAGAACCTGGTTGGCGGTAACGGGTGTCGTGGGGCCCCTGGGGGCCCCTGCAGTGCCCATGCCAGTGGCATGGGCACTGCAGGGGTCCCCTAACAGGGCCCCACCAAGATTTTCCGTGTCTGCATAGCAGACACTGAAAATCGCGATGGGTGCAACTGCACCCGTTGCACCCTTTCCACTCCGCCGGCTCCATTCGGAGCCGGCATCCTCGTGGAAGGGGGTTTCCCGCTGGGCTGGTGGGCGGCCTTCTGGCGGTCGCCCGCCAGCCCAGCTGGAAACTCAGAATTACCGCGGCGCTCTTTTGACCGCGCAGCGGTATTCTGACGGCGGTACTTTGGCGGGCGGCGGAGGCCCATAGTGAGTCAAGCCGGCTTACGTCGACCGTGACCCGGCCTGACTTGGAGATTCGTCCTGCTGTAAACCTCAAGAGACCCAGACTTCCAAGATTTCATCACAAGCTCATGGAAAGGGGAATCTGATGACATCGGCTTGCTGTGCAGGGTCGTCTGACGTCAGAGAGAAAAAGCTCCCAAAAAGTTTTTATGTCCGAACGTAAAAAAATGACCAAGGCTTCCCGTGCATCGTATCTGAGAAGGGTCTCCAGGGAGGTCGGCTTCAATTTCTAGTTGGTCCCGGAAGACGAAAAATCAACTCAGTCCAAACATAGAATCCTTGTACGGGGTTTCCTGTGATGAGTATACGAAGAGGGCTTTACAGAGGTCGCATTCAATTTGTGACTTCATCCCAGTCCAGAAAATCTTCAAGAAAAAGACTGAGGGCCTGATTTTAGGAAAGTGGCGCTGCACCCAGTGAGGCGCCGCTTTCTTTGCACTCCTTAGTGCCCCCCTAATACCACCATGTGTGCGTCATATGTAAGATACAGCGCACCATGGAGGTAGTTAGGGAAACTAGCATAAACATTTCTGATGCTAGTTCAAAGCTTTCCAGGACTAGCAGCAAAAACTTTGAAGCTAATCTTGCAAAGCCCATTGAGGCCCATTGAAATCAATGGTGTGCCTCCTTTTAACGCCTTCTCTGAGTAGGCGTTAAAATCTTTTAGATTTCTTTGTGACATTTCTTCCTCCTCCTCCCCAATGGGGGAATGGCCCCTTTGCATACAATATGTTTGGTGCAGGGGATCACAAGGGGGTGCAATGCATGCAGTGAAATTTGGTGCAGTGATTTTGAGCTCCTTGGGCCACATATGCGTAAAAAAAAAATGATGGTAATGGGACTCAAGGAGGCACTAGAGCTCTTAAGTCAGCCCCTCAGTCCGAAGGTGAAACTTTGACCGAGGCCTCCACCTCACTGTAGCCGATCAGGGCTCCATCACGGTCAGCCTCAAATTTTTACTTTGCCCCAGTCGAGTGCAACCAGATGTCCAGATTGGTGCTTTTAGTTTCTATGAGTTAAAAAACATTTATTCTATAAAAGTTCTTATCTTCTGTTCCCTTTCTTGGATTTTTGCAGTTTTACTGTCATTTTAATGATAAAAATATAATCTATTTTTATAAAGTGGTTTTGGAATTTTATTGTGTTTTGTGTTTTACTTATTCATTGTTTTGTGATTTTTAAATTCTTTACACACCTGTCTCCTAAATTAAGCCTAACTGCTTGTTGCCAAGCTACCAAGGGTAGAGCTGGGATTAACTTATTGAGACCCTGACTGGACCTAGTGGGATTTGTGGCATTTTGCAAAGTGTAGGTACTTACCTGCCCTTACCAAAAATCCACTTTCCAACACTAACTATAACAAGTGAATTTGTATGGATTGGTGGTTTAAAATGTGATCCTAACCATAATTCCATTTCCTAACTAAAACGTCCCTGTGACCTTTGTTTTTTTCAGTGAATTTCTATGATTTTTAACGTAAATTATTATATGTTAATCCAAACACTCCTGGCTGAAAACTATGCTCATTAGCGGTAGGCCACAGGGCCTGGCCTGTGGCCAGACCCTGCAGCCAACACCTATACCCACCCAACACTGCAGGACGCACGGGATTGACTGCAGGGACTAGCTACAGGCAGGCCCAGCCCCTATACCCACCCATCCCTATGCTATGCATGGCAGAAGACCATTCACAGTTGAGGTTGGACGCAAGGTCTGGCCTGACCCCGATAACCTAATGTGGTCATTCCATGCGACCAACACCCCAAACACCCAAACCCATGCTGCAGACAGTCTTTGTCCATGCACATTGAAACACGGCTGAAGGTCTGCATGCCCCCCTCCCTAGGCTGATTTAATTTTCTTTTGGGACAGGTGGCTGCACAGCCCCCCTCCTCGGGCCTATCTTGTCCCCAAGGACCCCGTACCCCAGGGCCTGGCTTAATTATTTAAAACATTTTAAGAAGGGATGTCATGTGACCTCCTTCCCCAGGACCGATCTCAGCCCTAGGGACCCTATCCCCTGGGACCGAGCCATATGATGTTGGTGCCCTCCAGGGTACCCAGTCACAATGTTGGGGACCACAATGGAAGCCTGAAGGACCCCGGAGTGCCAGCCAGCTCCCCAAGACACAGCAGGAGCCAACCCTGAGGGGTGATCCCCAGGGCCATCTGTGGCTCTGAGAGGGGGCCCCCTCCATCATCAATAGCCCTGGGTAGGTGGTGGTCCCTGGGGCCCGGAAGTCTGCAATGTACTCTCAACCTTTTAAAAGCCCAAGAGACGATGCGGTCCCTGGGGCTGTGGCGGGGCTGGGCAGCCCCCGCAATGATTTTGAATATGGGACTGGGGAGGTGGAGGTCCCCAGGGCTGCAGGGGAGTCAGGTGTCCCCCGTACTCAGTTAGAATGATGTGCAATGGGGGAGTGGTGGTCCATGTGTCTGTGGGGTGGTTGGTGTACCACTTGTGGCCCCCCTCCCCAGGCCCGATCTCAGCCCTACGGACCCTATCCCCTGGTACCCAGCCATGACGTCGGTGCTCTCCAGGGTTGTGGACCACAGGGGAAGCCTGAAGGCCCCACGGTCCCAGCCAGCTCCCACCTCCTGTGGGAGCCGGCATTGCTATCACAGAGAGGGAGCTGTTAAAGCAGCTCCTCCTCTGTGAGAACATTATTTCCTCTGTTTCCCCCTCCATCATCAATAGCTATGGTGAGGTGGTGGTCCCTGGTGCCTGGAGGTCTGCAATGGATCTCCTAACTGTTTTAAAATTAGTCACATGGAGGTCGGAAGTCTATTTTCCAATAAATACTTTTATTGATTGCCAGCAGCTTGGAGATGTGCCGGCTTTCTTTGAATTGAGAGGATTCAGAGTAATAATTTCAGTATATATACACATATATATATATATATATATATATATATATATATATATATATATATATATATATATATATATTTATAGACATATTCACTTAAAAACAAAGGTTACAGGGGCGTTATTGTTAGGTTCTGAATTTACTTGCACAAAACCATACAGCATTTATAGTTAGAGTTATTTCAAGTAACTATAACTCAGACCCTATGGTTACTAAACCTCGCACCCCTGCTATGCAGTTTTGTCTTCAATAACTTGACTGCTAATGTTTCATTGATATTTTTATTGACGTTATAAAAATTGTCATGAGTGCTGTAATACTGTGGTCATTAGCAGTGCATGGCAATGAAACGAGTTATAGTTACCTTGGGGTGTGAGTTTCAGGGAGACTCGAAAAACCCAACATCAGTCCTTGGTAGAATTTGTGGATTTTTCAGTAAAAATGCTGGGTGGCTGCATAGAAGATAACAAGGTATACGATTTTGATGGGATTTACAATTGGATTGTGAAAGATTGAGTAATTGTTACAATGAGAAACTACATCAGTGCTTGGTGGAACTAGGTCCACTTCTTCTTCTGGAGTTGGGGAAGAAGGCAGACCACTGGGTCAAGACAAAGGTTCCAAAACTACAATTGGTGGGGAAGACCAAAAGGAGGAAGAGGCCAAAAAGACCCACAAGGGAAAGATGAGAATCAAACCAAAAACAAAGGTTCATATTCACAAAACTGGCACAGCGCGGCGCTGCGCCAAAACTGCCAGCACAGCAGCGCCTCAATTTTTAAATGCAGGGATGCGCCAAATTTACAAAAATATGATGCCTCCCTTTATTTCCCCCTGCACCAGCATTAACATAGCTGCCTAGTACCAATGTAGCCACCCTTGCGCCATGGTGCAAGGATGGGTGCATTGTGGGGGAAATTGTTTTTGTGCAGGAAGGGACACCTTATTGCACAAAAACAATCTTCAATGGTGATTTGCTCTTTGTATGTGTGCTGTAGATGGCAGAACACATAGAAAGAGAACAAAATGAGGAGAAATAAAGCATTTCTTCTTGTTGTGCCATGCTAACTCTACCCCTGAGATGGTGTTAGATTTTGGCACTGCCACAGATTTACTATTTCTTGTAAATCTGGGGCAGTGTCAAAATACAATGAGGGTTGCCGTGGAACACCCAAAGAAACACCCATTGCACATGTGTTGTGTCTGAAGGGAGCATATTTACAAGGTGGCGTTAAGCTGCAAGAAGTGGCTTAATGACAACTTGTAAATATGGCACAGGGCAAAGCGCCACCGGAGCATCACAAAAAGTGAAGCTCCGGTGGTGCTAGGGGCTTGTAAATATGCCCCAAAGAGTCTTCATCAGGCCCCCAAAAACCTGCTCAGGAGGGTAGGGACCAAAAATCTTCACAGTCTAAGGGTGAGTACAAAGGAAACACTTTGATCTCAACAAGGCTTGGTGCCATTAAGATCCCAGTGCCTTAAGACCCTGACGGGTAAGGAGCCCCACTTTACAAATACTGATTCATTCATTGATTGATTGATGATTGTAAAAACCAAGGAGACCAAACTGGAATTCCTGGCTGTAAAAACAAAAAAGAATGCCTCGAGTCCACCTGCAGTAGACGCAGCTGCAGATATCCAGATGGGATCACAGCTGTGGCCTGACGATGTCAGTGAACCGACAGAGGCACCGTTAGTCATAGAGGGAGGGGAAGGCTTATCCTGTGTTGCTTGGCCTACTAAGATGCAAAAAAACATGCAGCACTGTTTGATTAATGGGACTAAGGTAGAAGCCTTGGCGGACACTAGGGGCAGATTTAAGAGCCCTTATCACCTGCTTGCACCACATTAGCATCAGTTTGTTTTACACTAGTGTGGCCCAATGAGGCCAAAATCGCTGCACCAAATTTACAATGCATTGCCGCACTTTGTAATCCTTTGGGCTACATTATGTCTGCACCAGTTATAATGTATGCAAAGGGAGGGTTCCCCTTTTAGGAGAGGCAGAAAAAATGATGCAAAGAAATCTGAGAGATTTCTGTGTCTCATTTGTTTTGCACTTTTAATGCCTGCTCAGGGCAGGCATTAAAAGGAGGCACATCATTATTTACAATGGGCCTCATTGGGCTTTGCGGGATTAGCGTCAACATGTTTTATGCTAATCCTGCAAAGCTCTGAACTAGCATAAACAAATCTGATGGTAGTTCCCTAAATACTGCCATGGTGTGCCGTATCTTAGATAAGCTGCACATATGGTGGCATTAGGGGGTCAAGAAGGGGCGCAAGAAAAGCGACGCAGCACTAGGTGCAGCACCAATTTTCTTAAATCTGGCCCTGGGTCTAGTGTCACCATGGTGACCCTGCACCTGATCCACTCAGATCAGTACCTGATAGGGAAAACGTATCCTTTCACAAATGCTGACAATGTCACAAAGATCCATTCCTTGAATAGAAGCAAGTGGCTGTGTACCCACCCATCCCTGTAGACTGTCTGCTTCGAAAAGAAATGAAGAATTTTCCCTGGGCTGAAGTAGAACTGAGGACACATGTAGCCATGCTTCGGATCCCAGATTCATGTTGTGTCAAAACAATGGCAGAGAGTAAACTCCAGAATGAACAAGAGGTGTTGTATCCTGGAAGAATGAACCATCCCTCCAAGCAAAAAGGCAAGAAAACTGGTGGACCGGCTTCTAAAAAAAATGTAAGTCAGAACCCTTCTTCCCGTGTAGAGGATGTGTTGACCTCAGAGGGAACTGAGTATGAAGAGCTTGGGCCTTACCATCCAGAGCTCTTGGGACCATGGGGACCATCTACGAAGGATCTGTTACAGGGACAAAAAAACCTGCCCCACTCTTGAAAACCTGAGGCAGTAAGCTTAACAGGAAGGACAGGGTAATGTCAGTGGTACCCACCGGGTCAATTAGGAGGATGGAGTCCTGTACACTGAGGCCAGAGACCTCAAGCCCGGTGCAACAAAGAGGGTGGTAGTACCCTAGCAGTACAGAGAGGTTCTTCTCTCCCTAGACCATGACATAGCCCTGGCTGGGCACCTGGGCCAAAACAAAACCTGTAAATCACTTTTACTGGCCTGGGATGTCCCAAGAAGCAATGGACTTTTTTCAGTCCTGTGTCTCCTGTCAAGACAGTGGTAAGGCATGATGCCACCTGAAGCATCCCTTAATCCCACTACCTGTGGTTGGGGTACCCTTTGAAAGGGTAGGGCTTGATATTGTTGGCCCCCTTGACCCTCAAACAGCCTCAGGAAATGGCCATGTCATAGTGGTAGTAGATTGTGCCACTAGTCATCCTGAAGCTATTCCACTTACGACCATCATTGCCCCTGCGGTGACTAAGGCCCTCCTGGGAATTTTTGCTAGGGTTGGCTTTCCTAAAGAGGTTGTTTCAGACAGGGTTTCAAACTTCATGTCTGCATAGTTAAAACAAATGTGGCAGGAATGTGGTGTGATTTATGAGTTCACCACCACATATGATTCACAGATCATTGAATTGGTTGAAGGATTAAACCAAACATTAAAAGGCATGATTGGAGGACTCCCTGAAAAACTCAGGAGGAGATGGGATGTCTTACTTCCATGACTGCTTCTTGTCTACAGGGGAATGCCACAAAAGGGAGTAGAGTTTTCCCCTTTACACCCTTGTTTGGGCACCCTGTTAGGGTTCCATTGAGTCTTGTGAGGGAAGGCTGGGAGACACCTCTCAAAGAGCCAAAACAAAACATTGTGGATCATGTCCTTGCCATCTCATTCCAGGCTGACTGAGTAAATGGAAAAAGCAAGCAAAAAACTGCAGGCCGGCCAGGAGCTCCAGATGCACTGGAATGATCAAATTGCTACTATGGTGGAGTTCCAACCAGGGTAAAAAGCTCTAGTGTTGGAGTCTGTCGCTCCTAGGGTTCTCCACTATAAGTTGTCTAGACCCTAACCCACACTTGAAGGAACAGGGTAAGTCACCTACTTAGTTGACCTTGGCAGTTGCAAGAATCCCAAAAGAATAATACATGTCAACCACCTGGAGCCCTAGTTTGACAGAGCTGATTTGACAATGCTCCTGGTTGCAGATGAGGGGCTGGAAGAAGCGAGTGAACCTCGCCCTGATCTCCTCTCCAGCAACCCAACAGATTGTCCTGTTGATGATGTGGTCTTGTCAGACATCCTCAAAGAGCTACAGCAGGCTGATTGCAGGCAAGGCTAAGCTATTATTTCTGACCCATGGTAGGACTAACTGGTGCACCCATGATGTGGGCACTAGAGTCAGCTTGCATGTCAAAAACAAAGGCTCATATTTAAAAAAATGATGCACGACTGTGCTGGCGCAGTTGTGCGTCAAAACATTTACCGTAATCTAAGGTCATTCACTAGTGCCATCTGTGACCATATTTAAAATTTTGATTCACAATGGAGCTAAGGAACGGTTAACGCCCAAAATATGATGCTAATCACTGCAACATGCCAAAAGAAACAATTACGCTAATGCTGCAAAAGTGGCACAAGACCTTTTTGTGGCACGTTTTTTTTTGCAAAATGGGTTAGCGCTATATTTAACGGCATTTGCGTAAAAAAAGGGCTAGCAACAAATAAACATTTGCGAATACAAGATGGAGAATGCAGGCCAGGAGAGGCCCAAAGGAGATCCCAATCAGCTAAGTACCAGCCAGGAGGGCCAAGAAAAGTCCCAGAAGAAGAGGAAGCAGAAGTGTCGCTTTAGTGAGGGGGAGCATGACATCTTGGTCAGAGAGGTGATGGAGCACCACACCAGCTCTTCGTCACCTCCAAATTGCCAATAGGTAGGAGAGAGGCCATATGGTGAGGAGGACTGTCACTGATTGCAAGAAGCGCTGGCATGATTGCAAGTGCAGAGCTATGGAGAAACTGGCCAGGAACCGAAAAGCAGCACTGCAGATTGGAAGTGGAAGTCCCGCACCACAGGAGGACCTGGATGAGCTGAAGGAGATGGTGGCAGCAGTCATCCCAGAGGAGCTGGTCAATGGAATCACAGGACAGCCCAGACTACCAAGAACTACCACAAATACAGGTTAAGTTACAGGGGGGGACAATATGTAATCTCACAAATGGCAGAAGGGGCAGTGCATGCTAAAGGGATGCATCAGAACACATAAGCCTTGAATCAAAATGCTCCATCGCCACCCAAGCCAAACTTGTAGTGATGCTCTGGTTGTATAATGAACTCCGACATATACACACTGTGGTCGTAAGCCACGTACTGTGGCTTTAAATCACCTTGTAAATATGCAGCACATTGCCTGGAAGGGGCATGCAATTAGTGTGGCTGTGGCTGTGCCACAACAACACCCACTGCATATTGTTTTTGCCCCAGATCCAACACAGCATGTTCATCAGAGACTGTAACTGAAGTCAACACCTCCGCAAAATGCTTTCCTTCCTCCTTGTGTCATTGCCCTTCTCATTTGTGCTACATCCTGCAGCACACATAGGAATGCCACCTTGCCATAATAGCTTGTTCATGTGCAGGAAGGGACACCTCCCTGCATATGAACAAATTATCTCCTCAACACCGTCATCCCTTCACTATGGTGCACGGCTGCCTGTATTGGTGCAGGGAGAACAAACCTGTGCAGGTGCAGGGGGGAACGCAGTTGTGTGCCTTATTCCAGTAAACATGGCCCATCCCTGTGTTTCAAAAGTGGCCAGAGTCGTGCAACTCAGATTGCTGCTGCACTGAGCTGTGCCACTTGAGAAAAAATCAGGGCCTAAGTGTGCAACCTGTGGAATGCAAACCACACATGGTGGACCAACAACAACTCCACACAGCTCCATGCGCCGTTTGGAAATGAACACAAAAGTGAACTCATACAACATAGGGGTCATGTCTGTGACCATCTTTTGTGCTGCTGTACAAGTAGCTTCAATCTCACCATGTAACAAGGTTGTCTGTGTTGTGAATGGTTGGTTTTCTGCATAATGCGACATCTAAGAACTGGCACAAGTGGCATCAAAGTTACACTACTGGCACAATGTCACTAGTCTGCAATGTAACTGTACTATCATGCAAATAGTTGCCCATGTGGATCCAAGCTGCACATTCCCCTTGTGCCACATCAACAAAGTCTCAAAATGCATGCGTTGATCCACATTCTATATCCTAGGCCCAACATATGCATGTGGCAGATATGCTGTATGCAAGGAAATGTCCCAAATGTAGGGAGGGACAAACTAATGGGGTAGCCAATCCCTAATGGTTGGACTGCCCCATTCAGTTAGCACATGTGTGGGTCCTGCTAAAGGCAGATGACAATGTAACACAAGCATTGTAAGCAATGGACCTACCTGTGCGTTGCTGCACTAGTGCCATCATTCATGGTGCCAATGCATTATAGCACCAAAGGACTGACAGCACACATTACACTACTGTGGGAATGTCTACCATGGTGAATAGGAAGGTATATGATATGCCACCATGGTGTCAGTGGCGGGGGCAAGGAGCCTGCAAGGAAGTTGGTGGTGTGGGATCAAAGCACAAAATACCATGTAAAGTTGCCCCATGTGTGATTCACAATGCAACACATAATTTACTACAACCTGGGGTCTGTAACATGTCACTGAGCCTCCAGTAGCAGGTAAATGATGTGCCATGTCAACAGCCACCACAATGAAAGATTGATATATCACTTTCTCATTGCAGAGGATGATGCCTTACCTCCTGCTGACCTGCCTGTCATGGATTTTACAGAGGACATGGATGCCCATCAATGAAGAGACTCTCTAGGATGTCCTAGGTCCCCTCCAATTACAGGGAGAACACACATTATCACGGGTCTCCACATGAACCACCCAGGTACCAACACACAGCACCAGCCAGTCCTGTCACAGCCCTGGACTCCGAGGATCCAGACATCACCTTTCAGAGGACAGTAGTAGGAGTCCAGAGGAAACTGGCCAAGCAAGTGCGGTTGGGGATGGAGACTATGGCAGGCAGCCTAGAGGGAGAGCAGAGGTGCCTCAGTACAAATAAGAACAAATAAGGACAACTCAGCTGCCATCAGAGGCATCCACTACCCGCTATGTGGACACCAGCAGGCCCTGGCCAGCATAGCTGCTCTCATGGGGCAGAGACTTCAACAGTTGCCCTCCCAAAGTCGCAGCAGTCAGGGGACTTTACAAAATATCCTGGAGTTCATACAGTGGGAAGTTGCCTCCCTCAGGGAAAACATGGCTGCATACAACTTGATGTTGCGGCGGTGTTGTGAAATCAAAAGTTCCTCCTGGTTGCAGTGATGCCTTATGTGTTCCCACAAATGGCAGCTGCCGGGACCTTTGACTCCATATCTCTATCCCCTGATGTGTGTGTGGCCCCCTCAACTTCAATAATAGCACAACCCATGGTACAGGAGATAGCACACAGACCAGAGAATGAAGATGTGGAAGGAACAACACTCACACGGAACGACACCCGGTAGCACCATTCTGTGCCACATGGACAGTATCTCCTTAGTTCTGTGCTAAAGATCATGCCAGTGGTCTGACAGCTGGCAAAGTGCCCTCTTTACTCTACCTCTGTTGACATGTCTGCTATGTACTGTAATTGTCTCAATTCCTACCCATTGCCAATTTGGAGACCGCCCCACTAATGCATACTACTCCTAACCATGTCTCATGACATGTCCCTCCCTGGACTCTGAATGTACTACAAATGACTCAGGATCTCTCATGGTGTCTGTGAACGGTACATTGTATTTTATTGGAAACACACTTGCTTCTGTAAATATATCTCCTTGTTCACATGTAACATGCCAACGTTTACTGTGATCCATCAACTCAGCAAAATGAATGCACTGTGTGAAGCTATGTCAATGAGAACATAATGTTGTTACTTGTGTGTCTTACTGTCAGACAAAAATCGATACACTATGATTCTAACATGAAAAAGGTGACAGATGGTGTTGTGGGTTTTAGGTGGGCAGTGTTAGCTTACTTAAATAGTGTAAGGTAGGTGTATGGTTAGTGTAAGTATAGTTAGGGGTTGGCTTTTAGTACTTTTTTTATTTTGGGGGATGGATGGATGGGGGTTATGTTGGGGTTTCTATGTTTATAAAAAAAAAGTAAACATCAAAAAATATTTATGAACATGTATATATTTGATTAGGATTTAGGTTCAGTTAGTATATGTGTAGCTTTGGTTTATGTTGTCCTACTGATATCTTGCCTCTTAATGGGGCTGGGGGGACAGTGTTTAGAGTGTAGCGTTACTTGTATAAGATAAGTTTAGAATAGGATAGATAGCTGTAGGGTCAGTTAAGATAAGTTAGTTAAGGTTAGTTTAGTGTAGGGCAGTACCTAGGTTAGGTTTTGATATGGGCCTTCATTACAACCATGGCGGTCGGTGTTAAAGCGGCAGTAAGACTGCCAACAGGCCGGTGGTAAACAAAATGGTATTATGACGGCGGCAGAAACCGCCAACATAGACAGACACTTTAACACTCCGACCGCCTCAGCTGTACAAACAAACAGCATGGCGGTCACCGCCAACAGACAGGCGGAAGACAATGTACGGCCCACACCATTATCAGAGGCCAATCCGCCACTTTTTCCGGGGCGGATTCAACGCGAACAAAAACACGGCGGAAACAGGACTTCGAAAGGAAAACTCTCTTCTCTACACACCCCACGAGGAACGAGGACGCCATGGAGCCAGAACTTGAAATTCTCCCTGTGATAGTCTTCCTGCTCATCTACCAGGAGCACGACCGAAGGCGGCGACGACCACGGTGAGTACTGCACCTATGACACAGGGGAGGGGGAGGGAAAAGAGAGTGACACACACACTCAACACCCCCACCCTCACACACAACAACACACACACCAATACATGCTGAAACATTACATTTCCCCCCCGGAAGAACGAAAGGGCAAAAGGAAATGAGTTGAACAATTGTAATCAGGAAAAATCCATTACTCAAACATATATACCCACTATTAACAAATATGTACACCAAGAATTCAAGTCCATGTACTGCACCTACATAGTCCATGGACCACTGGGCCCAAAATGCATGGGCGAGGCCCACACTCATTACACGATCCAAATGGAGAGAACACTGCAGGGGCATCAGATCAAAATAAAACATGCACCTCAGGGGGAAGGGAAGGGAGGGCACCTCAGCCGGATGAATGCACGACGCAGGGGGCTCCATGCCCATTGAGGTATCCTGGGGGGTGCAAAGCCACAGTCTCACAAGTCTCTCCAGTGAGTGGTTTGCCCACTGCTTTATCCTGGGGAGTGCAAAGCCACAGTCTCACAAGTCTCTCCAGAGGGTGGTTTGCCCACTGCTTTATCCTGGGGAGTGCAAAGCCACAGTCTCTCAAGTGGATAACAGTCTCCACTGGTTCTGGAGGGGGCTTTGTGCCCAGAGTGCTTCATCCTGCCAAGGACAGAGGTAGTGGATGCCTTTCTTCGCTGGTTCTGGAGGGGGCTTTGTGCCCAGAGTGCTTCATCCTGCCAAGGACAGAGGTAGTGGATGCCTTCCTCCACTGGTTGTGGAGGGCGCTTTGTGCCCAGAGTGTTTCATCCTGCCAAGGACAGAGGTAGTGGATGCCTTTCTCCACTGGTTCTGGAGGGGGCTTTGTGCCCAGAGTGCTTCATCCTGCCAAGGACAGAGGTAGTGTTTCTGACACTCCACTGACGGTGGGGCAACATGGAAGCTGTCCAGGCCCCTGGAACTGACCACCAGCCTCGTACGAATGACCACTGGGGATGGCAGCCATGTCTGCGGTGGTGCTACTGGCACAGGATGTGGTGTGGCCGCTGGCAGTGCTGGCGGCGGACTCAGTAGCGGCGGTGCTTGTGGCGCTCAATGGGCAGCGGTGCTGGTGGGGGGCTCACTGAGCGTGCTGCTGGCGGCGGTGTCCTGAGCGGCGGTGCATGTGGCGGTGGCGGTCTTGTCCGCCTAGCAGGTTGGCGGCGCCTTCCCTTTCCTTCTCTGGCCCTTTCCCACCTTGGATGTTGGCGCAGCTGTCTTGCCACTCCCAACTGTTGTCCTGGCTGAGCCCTTGGTGGCAGGTGTTTTGGCCTTCTCCCTCCGGGCAACTTCTTTTGTTTTGGAGGTGGGGAAATGTCCTTGGCCTCGCTCCTTGGTACACTGGCTGCTTGGCGCACTCCAGAAGCCAGTTACTGCTGGCACCACTGTTCCCGGTGATGTGGTGGCTGAGGTGCTGGGTTGGGACCTGGAAAGGCGGGCCCTAGGGGACAAAAGGGGAGGGGGAGGTGAAGGGAAGAGGTCAAGGTTTGACAGGAAAAGTTTTTAGACACACTGGGACGGGTGGATGGAGGGGGTTTGGGACTGGAGAAAGAGGTAGTGGTTGTAGGAGTTGTTTGTTTGCTCACTTTGGGTTAAAGTGCATGGGCTGGAGGCTGTCATGAGGTGGATGGCTGTTGGGTGGGTGTGTGACTGCGTTTGTGTAGTTTGGGAGGAGGGCTCACAGACACACTGGGAGAGGACACAGGGGATGTGTGAATGGTAGTGGGGGTGGTGAGTGCACATGAGCGGTGTGGTGATGGGCGTGCTGGTGATGGAGGTAGTGGCTGAAGATGTAGTGCATGCACGTGTGAGTGGAGACGTGACAAGGAGGGAAGAGGGAGACCTGGAGGATGGGGGACACAGTGGAGGCAGTGGATGTTGGTATGTGTGCATGGGTATGATGCTTGGGTCAGTGCCTGTGGGATGTGTGGTGCTTATGTTTGCCAGAGCTAACCTTGTGTGTTGAGGTGTGTGCATGCTGGTCTGATGGTGTGCTTGGGATAGGCTGAGGTATTGGGGATTGGGTCTGGGTGGAGGAAGTTGGAGCGGGGAGGTTGGACACAGGGACAATGGCTGCCATCAGTGCTGAGGCCAGAGTCTGAAATGCTCGCTGTTGGGCTGCCTGGCCAGAATGAATGCCCTCCAGGTATGCATTTGTCTGTTGCAACTGCCTCTCTGCACCCTGGATGGCATTCAGAATGGTAGACTGCCCAACAGTGAGGGATCTAAGGAGGTCAATGGCCTCCTCACTGAGGGCAACAGGGCTGACTGTGACAGGGCCTGAGGTGCCTGGAGCGAAGGAGATGCCTACTCTCCCGGGTGAGCAGCCAAAGGGCACATGCTGAGAGGCTGCTGGGAGGGTGGTGCTGGTAGGGGGGGTGGCAGCTGTACCTGTAGATGCGGTGGACACAGATGGGCCCACCACCGCAAGGGAGCTTCCATCAGAGGAGGAGTCGCTGTCGCTGGTCTCAGCTCCTGTCCCCGCCGTGGAGCTCCCATCGCCCTCTGTCCCACTGGTGAATTCTGACTCCGTAGTCTCACACTCCAGGGCCATGCGGGATGCAGCTCCCTCCTGCTCCGGTGGCACAGCTCCTCCGCCTGATGATTCTAATGCACACAAGAACAGGGAGACCACAAAGAGGGGGTGAAAGAAAGTAGAAAGACATGTTCAGTGCATGCAATACAGCTACTGTTGGTGGACACTACAGACACAGCAGCCCTCTGCACTACGCCATGCACTTTGAGTTCCCTAATTGATCACAGGGACATGGGGTACAAGGCCTATGCCCGTTTGCTGCACACATGCAAGTCACAGGAGCCTAACTAGGTGTAGATGGCTCTTGCCACTGATGGGGATGGGGTGCCACTGAGCCTGCCTCACAAAGGGTCCTTGCCCACAAGGCTTGCCCTAGCCTAGGGGAACCCACAGCCCACCTCCCCCACCCAGACACCTCCAATGCATGCTGAATCAGATGGATGTGAGTGTACTCACCCCCTTGTGGCTGCTGTGATGCCCTCAAGCGACCATCCAACTCCGGATACGTCACCACCAGGATCCGGAACATCAGGGGGGTCATGGTGCGACGGGCACCCCTCCCACATTGGGAGGCCATCCCCAGCTGGGCCTCCGCGGTCTTCTTGCTCCAGTGACGAATGTCCTCCCATCTTTTCCGGCAGTCGGTGCTCCGTCTGTGGTGGACCCCCAGTGCCCAGACATCCTTGGCGATGTCACGCCAAATATCCTTCTTCTGGTGGGCGCTGACCTACGGGAATAGTACAGGGGAAAAGGAAAAACTATAACCGTCCGGACCGTCACAGTCATTGGCCCACGTTCCCAACCTTGCCCTGACGCACATCCACTCACCGTTGTATCATGCACGCCTCATTCACGCCCCCCCATCTCCCATCCACACCACTCCAAACAGGCATTGCCCATACAGCATGCTCACAGTGTACTCACCTGTTCGTCTGGAAGACCGTAGAGTAGCGTGTACTGGGGGAGGACCCCATCCACTATTTTCTCCAACTCCTCCGATGTGAAGGCAGGGGCCCCTTCCCCAGACACTTGAGCCATTGTCGCTCCCAGACTGAGGTCACAGCAGCACTTGCAGTGTAAGTCCTCTCCTGTCGAAGATTAGGCATCAAGTGAGTGAACAGAGAGAAAATGGCAGTCACGTCCGCGGCGGTGCGTAACGTCACCACCGGCGTACATCGTCATTGGCTCCTGGGACCCATAGGGTCCAATGTTAACCAATGCAGGATTGCGCCGCGGTCTTCGACCGCCTACCACGACGTATACAACTCCAGCACAGTTACCTCATGTCCCCTTGTCCCACCTTACAGGTCAGGCAGCCGCCATTTCAGGGGGCCACATGGCATTAATTATAAATGCGTCACACATATGTAGGCCTTGCATACACACTAAGACAGGCACATAGCGGACTGACAAATGTGTGCAATCAAGTTGTTTATTTCATACCTCAGTGTTGGCTGACCCTCTGATCGCTGTTCTCATCCATAGAGAACGTCCTCTGTGGCAGGTGAGGAGTCGGCGGCATCCTCCGGTGTACAGACCGCTGGTGGACCTGTCAACAATGGAAGAGCGACATGTAATAGTCACCTACAGACTTGATCGTGCCACAATCCAGAAACTGTGTGCCCAGACCTGATGTCAGCTATCCGCCATCCCACAGGAATGCCCCCTCAAGTGCAGGTCCTGTCATTACTCCATTTCCTGGCAAGTGGGTCCTTTCAAACAACAGTGGCCATTGCATCAGGCATGTCCCAGCCAATGTTCTCTAATGTGTTGTCCAGAGTGTTGTCTGCCCTGATGAAACACATGCGCAGCTACATCGTTTTCCCTCAGGTTGAGGATTTGCCTACAGTGAAAGGTGACTTCTATGCCCTGGGACATATCCCCAACATCATAGATGCCATTGATGGGACACATGTGGCCTTGGTCCCCCCGCAGGAGTGAACAGGTGTACAGAAACCTGAAGAGTTATCATTCAATGAATGTGCAGATGGTGTGTTTGGCCGACCAGTACATCTCCCATGTGAACGCCAAGTTTCCTGGCTGAGTGCATGACGCTTACATTTTGAGGAATAGCAGCATCCCTTTTGTGATGGGGCAACTCCAGAGCCACCGTGTTTGGCTATTAGGTGAGGACATGGACCCTATATAGTATGAATAGGTGTCTGGGTCTGGGGTTGTCCCTAAGGGTTAGTGTGTGTCTCACTGTTGTCCCTCGACATTTGCAGGTGACTCTGGCTACCCCAACCTGTCATGGCTACTGACCCCAGTGAGGAATCCCAGGACAAGGGCAGAGGAATGCTACAATGAGGCACATGGGCGAACTAGGAGGGTTATAGAGAGGACCTTCGGCCTCCTGAAGGCCAGGTTCAGGTGCCTCCATATGACAGGTGGTTCCCTATACTACTCACCAAAGAAGGTGTTCCAGATCATCGTGGCCTGCTGTATGCTGCACAACTTGGCTTTGCGAAGACAGGTGCTTTTTTTGCAGGAGGATGGTTCTGAAGGAGGTTTTGTGGCAGCTGTGGAGCCTGTGGACAGTGAAGAAGAGGAGGCAGAAGAAGAGGACATTGACAACAGAAACACCGTGATCCATCAATACTTCCAGTGGGACAGAGGTAAGAAGACATCACTGCCTCCTACATCTGATAAAATTGTTCGACCTGTCATCTGTCTGTCACTTTCACCCAGTGTATGGACCCTGATTTGTTACTTTGCCTTTCGATTTCACAGATGTGGGTCCCACTGTGTGACCTCTGCTATGTTACCTCATGGACTAGAGCTGTGTGACATAGGTATGTTGACAATACAATGGACATTGCTTTTTCCCTCAGTTATTGCAAATACACAATTGTAAAAGCACAGACTGACTCCAGATTGTTTTGTGATTTAAGGGTGTTTATTTAATTGCTAAATAGTGGAGGGTGTTGTAAAATGGTCAGGGGTGATGGTGGAGGAATGTCCATGGCAGAGTCCAGTCTATTTGTCTCACAGGTGCATTGTCCAAAGGGGCATAGGAAGTGGAGCTAGGGCAGTTTAAGGATGGACAGGGTGACAAAGTGGGACAGACGGATGACATTCAGGGTGGTCTCATTTCTGGGCGGGGGTCTTGGCATTGTTCTCTGTCTTTGTCCTGGATCTCAGGGACTGCTTGTGGGGTGGTTCTCCATCTGCAGGGGGTGGGGTGCTGGTGTCGTGGTCCTGTGGCGGTGCCTCCTGTCCACTAGTGCCAGCAGAGGTGGTGGGCAGTTAATCATCCGGGCTAGTGTCAGAGGCCCCTTGTTGTGCCACAGTGTCCCTCCTGGTGTTCCCGAGGTCCTTTAGCACCCCTACAATGGTGCCCAGGATGGTATTGATGGATTTGAGTTCCTCCCTGAACCCCAAATACTGTACCTCCTGCAGCTGCTGGGTCTCCTTAAACTTGGCCAGTACCGTTGACATTGTCTGCTGGGAATGATGGTTGGCTCCCATGATGTTGGAGAGGGCCTCATGGAGAGTGGGTTCCCTGGACCTGTCCTCCCCCTGTCGAACAGCAGCCCTCCCAGTTCTCCGGTTTTCCTGGGCCTCTGTCCCCTGAACCGTGTGCCCACTACCATTGCCCCCAGGTCCCTGCTGTTCTTGGGGTGGTGGGTTAGCCTGGGTTCCCTGTAGCTGTGGACACACTGCTGCTTGACGTATCCTGGGGACAGAGGTATGGTCCCGCTGGGTGGGTGCTGTGCTGGTGTTTCCTGAGGGGGGAGGCTCTGTGGTGGCCTGTGACTGTGTCAGGGGAACCGACTGTCCTGAGGTCCCAGATGGGCCAGACTGGTCATCTAGATCCAATTGGACAGAGCTGCTGTCATCACTGTGGGCCTCTTCTGTGGGATGGGTGGACATGTCTGGAACCTCCTGTCCGGTGACGTTGGGTAGGGGTCCTGCAGGGGAGGAAAGACATGATTATTGCATCTGTGTGTGCCATGGTGTGCAATGGGTGGGTGACCCTGTACCAGAGTGCTTCCATTCCTGTGTAGGACCTTGTCTGATAATTGTTTAGGGGTCTGTGTGGGTATGTGTAGTGGACAAGCATTGGTGATGGGGTGATGGGTGTCCATGCTTTGTTGTTGCATGCAGGGCTTGGTGTTGGGATGTGTGGTTTGTGATAGTGGGACATATGTGAGGTGTTGGAGTGATGGTGGTGAGGGCGAGGGTGGGGGTATGTGATAGCATGCAGGTAGGGTGGGGGATGAAATAGTTAAAGATTTAACTTAAAAGAGTCCATTCCTCCAGCCACTCCTGCAAGGCCCTCAGGATGCAGGCTAGCCAAGACCAGTTCCTCCCATGTTGTTAGTTGTGGGGGAGGAGGTGGGGGTCTGCCGCAAGTCCTCTGAACCGCAATGTGGTGTCTTGAGACCACAGAACACATCTTCCCCCGTAGGTCGTTACCTCATGGACTAGAGCTGTGTGACATAGGTATGTTGACAATACAATGGACATTGCTTTTTCCCTCAGTTATTGCAAATACACAATTGTAAAAGCACAGACTGACTCCAGATTGTTTTGTGATTTAAGGGTGTTTATTTAATTGCTAAATAGTGGAGGGTGTTGTAAAATGGTCAGGGGTGATGGTGGAGGAATGTCCATGGCAGAGTCCAGTCTATTTGTCTCACAGGTGCATTGTCCAAAGGGGCATAGGAAGTGGAGCTAGGGCAGTTTAAGGATGGACAGGGTGACAAAGTGGGACAGACGGATGACATTCAGGGTGGTCTCATTTCTGGGCGGGGGTCTTGGCATTGTTCTCTGTCTTTGTCCTGGATCTCAGGGACTGCTTGTGGGGTGGTTCTCCATCTGCAGGGGGTGGGGTGCTGGTGTCGTGGTCCTGTGGCGGTGCCTCCTGTCCACTAGTGCCAGCAGAGGTGGTGGGCAGTTAATCATCCGGGCTAGTGTCAGAGGCCCCTTGTTGTGCCACAGTGTCCCTCCTGGTGTTCCCGAGGTCCTTTAGCACCCCTACAATGGTGCCCAGGATGGTATTGATGGATTTGAGTTCCTCCCTGAACCCCAAATACTGTACCTCCTGCAGCTGCTGGGTCTCCTTAAACTTGGCCAGTACCGTTGACATTGTCTGCTGGGAATGATGGTTGGCTCCCATGATGTTGGAGAGGGCCTCATGGAGAGTGGGTTCCCTGGACCTGTCCTCCCCCTGTCGAACAGCAGCCCTCCCAGTTCTCCGGTTTTCCTGGGCCTCTGTCCCCTGAACCGTGTGCCCACTACCATTGCCCCCAGGTCCCTGCTGTTCTTGGGGTGGTGGGTTAGCCTGGGTTCCCTGTAGCTGTGGACACACTGCTGCTTGACGTATCCTGGGGACAGAGGTATGGTCCCGCTGGGTGGGTGCTGTGCTGGTGTTTCCTGAGGGGGGAGGCTCTGTGGTGGCCTGTGACTGTGTCAGGGGAACCGACTGTCCTGAGGTCCCAGATGGGCCAGACTGGTCATCTAGATCCAATTGGACAGAGCTGCTGTCATCACTGTGGGCCTCTTCTGTGGGATGGGTGGACATGTCTGGAACCTCCTGTCCGGTGACGTTGGGTAGGGGTCCTGCAGGGGAGGAAAGACATGATTATTGCATCTGTGTGTGCCATGGTGTGCAATGGGTGGGTGACCCTGTACCAGAGTGCTTCCATTCCTGTGTAGGACCTTGTCTGATAATTGTTTAGGGGTCTGTGTGGGTATGTGTAGTGGACAAGCATTGGTGATGGGGTGATGGGTGTCCATGCTTTGTTGTTGCATGCAGAGCTTGGTGTTGGGATGTGTGGTTTGTGATAGTGGGACATATGTGAGGTGTTGGAGTGATGGTGGTGAGGGCGAGGGTGGGGGTATGTGATAGCATGCAGGTAGGGTGGGGGATGAAATAGTTAAAGATTTAACTTAAAAGAGTCCATTCCTCCAGCCACTCCTGCAAGGCCCTCAGGATGCAGGCTAGCCAAGACCAGTTCCTCCCATGTTGTTAGTTGTGGGGGAGGAGGTGGGGGTCTGCCGCAAGTCCTCTGAACCGCAATGTGGTGTCTTGAGACCACAGAACACATCTTCCCCCGTAGGTCGTTACCTCATGGACTAGAGCTGTGTGACATAGGTATGTTGACAATACAATGGACATTGCTTTTTCCCTCAGTTATTGCAAATACACAATTGTAAAAGCACAGACTGACTCCAGATTGTTTTGTGATTTAAGGGTGTTTATTTAATTGCTAAATAGTGGAGGGTGTTGTAAAATGGTCAGGGGTGATGGTGGAGGAATGTCCATGGCAGAGTCCAGTCTATTTGTCTCACAGGTGCATTGTCCAAAGGGGCATAGGAAGTGGAGCTAGGGCAGTTTAAGGATGGACAGGGTGACAAAGTGGGACAGACGGATGACATTCAGGGTGGTCTCATTTCTGGGCGGGGGTCTTGGCATTGTTCTCTGTCTTTGTCCTGGATCTCAGGGACTGCTTGTGGGGTGGTTCTCCATCTGCAGGGGGTGGGGTGCTGGTGTCGTGGTCCTGTGGCGGTGCCTCCTGTCCACTAGTGCCAGCAGAGGTGGTGGGCAGTTAATCATCCGGGCTAGTGTCAGAGGCCCCTTGTTGTGCCACAGTGTCCCTCCTGGTGTTCCCGAGGTCCTTTAGCACCCCTACAATGGTGCCCAGGATGGTATTGATGGATTTGAGTTCCTCCCTGAACCCCAAATACTGTACCTCCTGCAGCTGCTGGGTCTCCTTAAACTTGGCCAGTACCGTTGACATTGTCTGCTGGGAATGATGGTTGGCTCCCATGATGTTGGAGAGGGCCTCATGGAGAGTGGGTTCCCTGGACCTGTCCTCCCCCTGTCGAACAGCAGCCCTCCCAGTTCTCCGGTTTTCCTGGGCCTCTGTCCCCTGAACCGTGTGCCCACTACCATTGCCCCCAGGTCCCTGCTGTTCTTGGGGTGGTGGGTTAGCCTGGGTTCCCTGTAGCTGTGGACACACTGCTGCTTGACGTATCCTGGGGACAGAGGTATGGTCCCGCTGGGTGGGTGCTGTGCTGGTGTTTCCTGAGGGGGGAGGCTCTGTGGTGGCCTGTGACTGTGTCAGGGGAACCGACTGTCCTGAGGTCCCAGATGGGCCAGACTGGTCATCTAGATCCAATTGGACAGAGCTGCTGTCATCACTGTGGGCCTCTTCTGTGGGATGGGTGGACATGTCTGGAACCTCCTGTCCGGTGACGTTGGGTAGGGGTCCTGCAGGGGAGGAAAGACATGATTATTGCATCTGTGTGTGCCATGGTGTGCAATGGGTGGGTGACCCTGTACCAGAGTGCTTCCATTCCTGTGTAGGACCTTGTCTGATAATTGTTTAGGGGTCTGTGTGGGTATGTGTAGTGGACAAGCATTGGTGATGGGGTGATGGGTGTCCATGCTTTGTTGTTGCATGCAGGGCTTGGTGTTGGGATGTGTGGTTTGTGATAGTGGGACATATGTGAGGTGTTGGAGTGATGGTGGTGAGGGCGAGGGTGGGGGTATGTGATAGCATGCAGGTAGGGTGGGGGATGAAATAGTTAAAGATTTAACTTAAAAGAGTCCATTCCTCCAGCCACTCCTGCAAGGCCCTCAGGATGCAGGCTAGCCAAGACCAGTTCCTCCCATGTTGTTAGTTGTGGGGGAGGAGGTGGGGGTCTGCCGCAAGTCCTCTGAACCGCAATGTGGTGTCTTGAGACCACAGAACACATCTTCCCCCGTAGGTCGTTCCACCTCTTCCTGATGTCATCCCGTGTTCTTGGGTGCTGTCCCACTGTGTTGACCTTGTCCACGATTCTGCTCCATAGCTCCATCTTCCTAGCTATGGTGGTGTGCTGCACCTGTGATCCGAATAGCTGTGGCTCTACCCGGATGATTTCCTCCACCATGACCCTGAGCTCCTTCTCAGAAAACGTGGGGTGTCTTTGCGGTGCCATGGGGTGGTGTGGGTGATGTGTGAGGTGGTGTGTGTTGTGATGTGTGGGGTGATGTTTAGGGGTGTGTGGTGTTTTGTGTGTGGATGTGGATGTGTGATGGTGTTGTGTGCCTCTGTATGCTGGTGTTGTCCTTGCTTTGCTGTCTCTCTTGCCTTCTTCAATGTTTTTGGTAGTAAGGGTTTGTGGGTAATGTGGGTGTGTGTTTTATATTGTTCTGGGTGTGTGGGAGTGGTGTGTGTATGTGTATCAGGTGTGTGTATTTCAATTTGTCCAATGTGGTTATGTTTTGTACATGTGTGTGTATTTTGAGCGCGGCTGTTTGTACCGCCAATGGAATATCGCAGTTGAAAGACCGCTGCGTGGATCCGTGGGTCGTGATAGTGTGAGCGTATTCCTGTTGCCATGACGGTGAAGGTTTTGTTATCGCCAGTTTATCACTGACCTTTGGTGTGGCGGACTTGCGTGGGTGTCTAGATTTTGGCGGATTCTGAGCTGTGGGTCGTAATAGCTGTGGCGGGATTCCGCTGCTACGGCGGTGTGTTGGCGGTCTTCTGCACGAAGGTAAGCGGCATTTACCGCCAATGTTGTAATGAGGGCCATGATGTTTTCAACATGTTTTAATAACTCATGTTAGTATTAGACAATTATCTCTCCATGTTGATTGAGTGTCTGGGTGTTCTCATGTGTGAACTGACCAAGTAAGAGAAATGCCTTAGGGTATGTTTTCAGTTTTTATTTCCATGGACGACCGTGAGCATCCCCTATGACCAAGGAGCTGTCAGATTGGCTGCTAAATGACATCAGCTACTCAACACATTTGTCATCCACTGTTCCAGCCATTCACATTGTATATGTATATAAACTCTTTGTCAGGTAAGTATGGAACTTTAACTGTAATCAGTGAGATCAGTGAGATTACAGTTAAAGTTCACATCAGTAAAAGGGAGAAGGGAAGGAACTGGGAGGCTGTGCCACAAATAGTTCACATCTTTTTGAGTTTCTTTTTGAAGTACGTAAGCAGTTTGAAGTTTCTGGCATTGTCTTTTTCTAATTTTTCCAATCTTGCCATCATGGCTGCCATGTCTCGTCTCACGTCGGCCTCAGAGGGAGAGGTTGTGACTGAAGAGGTGGCTGTTGGGGTATCTGACTGTGGGTTTATGCAGTAGATGTAGAGGGGGTAGGACCAGTAATATCCCCCCCAACCCCACATTTTTTCCCCGATGTGGCCTGCACAGTTGTGGGCTATAGCAGAGGTCCCCCATGGGAAAAGGTAAGACAAGCCCCAGTGGATTTCTCTATCTGATACTTCTTTGCCATTCTTTGGTAACTGGCCTGTACCTCCATGATGTGGCAGTATCTGTTAGCCCTCTTCTCAAATGCATGTTTTCTCGGCTGGGGTCATATTGGCAGATAAAACATGAGGAGAACATGGCAGCAAATATAACATTTGCTGGAGGTAGAACAGACATGCAATATAAACAGCATCCTCAGATGACACAGGCTGTCTACCACACATTCCACAACACTGATAAACTCCAAATCTATACTAAATTCCTACCAGCCATCTACGGTACCATGTACATGTCACTGGGATAACGGCTTGTGTTAGACTTTTCATCCTTGGCGTGGGCTCCCTTAACTTTTTGCCTTTGTTTCCCAGGTTGTTAATGTGTGCTGGACTCTGTTTATGCTGTTTTTGTTACTCTGGGCTAAAGTGTAAGTGCTCCTATACAAAATGTGTATGTAATTGGTTCATCCATGATTGGTGTAGGAAAGTACCATCTTTCTTGGCATGTTACCCCCATTTTTACATTATTTCAGTATGTTTTTGTCTCTCTCACTGGGATGCTGTTAGCCAGAATCCAAGTGCTCATAGTTTGTGGCCTGAATATGAATACCTGTGTAGTGCCTAACTGTGCCACTGAGGCTCTGCTAATCAGAACCTCAGTGACCATGCTCTCTCTGTCTCTAAATTTGTCACTATAGGCTAGTGACCACTTTTACCAATTTCAATTGGCATAATGGAACACCCTTATAATTCCCTAGTGTATGGTGCCTAGGTACCCAGCGTATTGGGGATCCACATGGGCTGCAGCATTTCTTTTGCCACCCAAAGGGACCTCAGACAAACCTTTACACAGGACTGCCTTTGCAGGCTGAGTGAAATAACGCACACGTTATTTCACAGCCATTTTCACTGCACTTAAGTAACTTATAAGTCACCTATATGTCTAACCTTCACTTGCTGAATGTTAGGTGCAAAGTTAATGTGTGAGGGCACCCTTGCACTAGCAAAGGTGCTCCCACATAGTTCAGGGCCATTTCCCCAGACTTTGTGAGTGTGGGGACACCATTACACACGTGCACTACATATAGATCAATACCTAAATGTAGCTTTACAATGGTAACTCTGAATATGGCCATATAACATGTCTAAGATCATGGAATTGTCCCCCATTCCAAATCTGGTATTGGGGAGCCAATTCCATGCATCCTGGGATGGTTGGTGAATACAGTCCTCTAAGGATTGGAAGCCTTTAGTGCACCATATCTTGATGATATAGTTGTCTTTAGCTCTACCTGGGATCATCACCTCATCCACCTGTGGGAAGTTTTGGAGGCCCTACAAAAGGCAGGGCTCACTATCAAGGCCTCAAAGTGCCAGATAGGGCAGGGGAAAGTGGTTTATCTGGGCTACCTGGTAGGTGGGGAACAGATTGCACCACTGCAGGGGAAGATCCAAACCATTATGGAATGGACTCCCCCTACAACTCAAACCCAAGTGAGAGCCTTCCTAGGCCTCACTGAGTACTACAGGAGGTTCATAAAGAATTATGGCACTATAGCTGCCCCTCTTAATGACCTCATATCAGAGAAGATGCCTAAAAAAGTATTATGGACAGCTAGCTGTCAAAAGGCTTTAGATGAGCTCAAACAGGCCATGTGCTCTGCAACTGTACTCAAACGCCCTTGTTACTCCAAAATAATCATAGTTCAAACTGATGTTTCTGAATTAGGGGTAGGGGCAGTGCTATCACAGCTAAACACAGAGGGCTAGGATCAACCTGTTGCTTTTATCAGCAGGAGGTTGACCCCTAGAGAAAAGTGTTGGTCTGCCGTAGAGAGGGAGGCCTTTGCTGTGGTCTGGGCCTTGAAGAAGTTGAGACCATACCTCTTTGGTACTCACTTTATTGTTCAAACAGACCACAAACCTCTATTATGGCTTAAATAAATGAAAGGTAAAAACCCTAAATTGTTGAGGTGGGCCATCTCCCTACAGGGAATGGACTATACAGTGGAACATAGACCTGGGAGTACCCACTCCAAAGCAGATGGACTCTCCAGATATTTCCACTTAGATAATGAAGACTCATCTGGGCAAGGTTAGCCTTATTGTCCCTCGTTTGGGGGGGGGGGGGCGGGGGGTTGTGTAGGAAAGTACCATCTTTCTTGGCATGTTACCCCCATTTTTACATGAATGTCAGTATGTTTTTACCAGTCTCACTGGGATCCTGCTAGCCAGGATCCCAGTGCTCATAGTTTGTTGCCTGAGTGTTCTGCTAATCAGAACCTCAGTGCTCATGCTCTCTCTGCCTTTAAATTTGTCACTATAGGCTAGTGACCACTTTTACCAATTTCAATTGGCATACTGGAACACCCTTATAATTCCCTAGCATATGGTACATCGGTACCCAGGGTATTGGGGTTCCAGGAGATTCATATGGGCTGCAGCATTTCTTTTGCCACCCATAGGGACCTACGATAAACCTTTACACAGGGCTGCCACTGCAGCCATAGTGTAATAACACACACGTTATTTCACAGCCATTTTCATTACACTTAAGTAACTTATAAGTCACCTATATGTTTAACCTTCACTTGCTGAAGGTTAGGTGCAAAGTTACTAAGTGCAAGGGCACCCTTGCACTAGCAAAGGTGCCCCCACATAGTTCAGGGCCATTTCTCCAGACTTTGTGAGTGCAGGGACACCATTACACGTGTGCACTACATATAGGTCAATACCTATATGTAGCTTCACAATGGTACCTCCGAATATGGCCATGTAACATGTCTAAGATCATGGAATTGTCACCCATTCCAAATCTGGTATTGGGGAGCCAATTCCATGCATCCTGGGGCCTCCACTATGGACCCCCAGTACTGCCAAACCAGCTCTCTGGGGTTTTGTATGCTGCTACCGCTGCTGCCACCCCACAGACAGGGTTCTTCCCTCCTGGGGTCTCGGCAGCCCAGTCCCAGGAAGGCAGAACAAAGGATTTCCTCTCAGAGAGGGTGTTACACCCTCTCCCTTTGGAAATAGGTGTTAAGGGCTGGGGAGGAGTAGCCTCCCCCAGCCTCTGGAAATGCTTTGAAGGGCACAGATGGTGCCCTCCTTGCATAAACCAGTCTACACCGGTTCAGGGAGACCCCAGCCCCTGCTCTGGCACAAAACTGGACAAAGTAAAGGGGAGTGACCACTCCCCTGTCCATCACCACCCCAGTGGTGGTGCCCAGAGCTCCTCCAGTGTGTCCCAGGCCTCTGCCATCTTGAATGCAGAGGTGTGAGGGCACAATGGAGACATCTGAGTGGCCAGTGCAGCCGGTGATGTCAGGGACCCCTCCCGATAGGCTATTCTCTGGTTAGGTAGCCAATCCTCCTCTGAGGGCTATTTAGGGTCTCTCATGTGGGTTTTTCTTCAGATAACGAATGCAAGAGCTCACCAGAGGTCCTCTGCAGTTCTCTCTTCGACTTCTGCCAAGGATCGACCACTAACTGCTCCAGGACGCCTGCAAAACCACAACAAAGTAGCAAGAAGACTACCAGTAACATTGTAGCGCCAAATCCTGCCGGCTTTCTCGACTGTTTCCTGGTGGTGCATGCTCTGAGTGCTGTTTGCCTTCACCTTGCACTGGAAGCCAATGTAGGAGGCTGGCCTGGCTTATAGTGGGCACCCAGTGGTACTTACACCTTGTGCCATGTCCAGTTATCCCTTATTAGTAGATTAGGAGTGTTCTAGCAGCTTAGGCTGATAGAGGTAGCTATAGCAGAGCAGCTTCGCCTATACCACTTATATAATATAGCACTATATCATAAGAAAACACAATACTCAGAGTTACTAAAAATAAAGGTACTTTATTTTAGTGGCAATATGCTAAAAGTATCTCAGAGGATATACTCCCTTTTGGAGATAAGTAATATACACAAAATATACACACAAACCAAAATCAGGTAAGTAAACATTTAGAAAAGTAATGCAAACACTGTAGAACACAATAGAATGCAATAGGAGACAATATGCCTGGGGCAACACAAACCATATACTCCAAAAGTGGAATGCGAACCACGAATGGGCCCCAGGCCTAGTGTAGTGTGTAGAGGGTCACTGGGAGTGTAAGAAAACACTAAGGGTGTCCAAGATACCCCACCTCAAGACCCTGAAAAGTAGGAGTAAGGTTACCCTACTACCCCAGAAAGACAGTATAGTCGAGATAGGGGATTCTGCAAAGACAACAACTGACTGCAAAGCAATGAAGATGGATTCCTGGACCTGAGAACCTGCAAAGGAACGGGACCAAGTCCAAGAGTCACGCAAGTGTCCAGAGGGGGCAGGAGCCCTCTAAACCCCAGATGAAGGTGCAAAAGGGCTGCCTCCGGGTGGAAGAAGCGGAAGATTCTCCACCAACTGAAGGTGCCAGAAACTTCTCCTTTGGTCAGAAGATGTCCCACGGTGTGCTGGAGGATACAGAGTTGTTTCCACGCAGAAAGACCGCAAACAAGCCTTGCTAGCTGCAAGAGTTGCCATTGAGGATTTTGGGTGCTGCCAGGGCCCAGGAAGGACCAGGAGGTCGCCCCTTGGAGGAGGAGACAGATGGGGCACTCAGCAACACAGAGAGCCCATGCAGAAGCAGGCAGCACCCACAGAAGCACCTGAACAGGCATTCAGAAGATCTGAGCATGGCGGTCATCTTAGCACAACAAAAGGGAGTCCCACGAAGTTGGAGGTCAACTCAGCAAGTTGGGCAATGCAGGACGGAGTGCTGGGGACCTGGGCTGTGGTGTACACAAAGGAAGTCTTGCAAAAGTGCTCAGAAGCCCTAGCAGCTGCAGTTCATGCAGTACACAGGATTACTGTTTGGCATGGGAAGGCAAGGACTTACCTCCACCAAATTTATACAGAAGGACCACTGGACAGTTAGAGTCACTTGGATCCAGCTCCTGTGTTCCAGGGACCATGCTCATCAAGATGAGAGGGGACCCAGAGGACCGGTCGGTGATGCAGAAGTTTGGTGCCTCCGTTGGCAGGGTGAAGATTCCGTCGACCCACTGGAGATTTCTTCTTGGCGGTAGGAAAGTACCATCTTGCCTGGCATGTTACCCCCATTTTTACTGTATGTATGTTTGTTTTTGCCTGTGTCACTGGGATGCTGCTAGCCAGGACCCCAGTGCTCATAAAGTGTGCCCTGTATGTGTTCCCTGTGTGGTGCCTAACTGTATCACTGAGGCTCTGCTAACCAGAACCTCAGTGTTTATGCTCTCTCTGCTTTTAAAATTGTCACTGCAGGCTAGTGACTAATTTTACCAATTCTGATTGACACACTGGAACACCCTTATAATTTTGTAGTGTATGATACCTAGGTACCCAGGGTATTGGGGTTCCAGGAGATCCCTATGGGCTGAAGCATTTCTTTTGCCACCCATAGGGAGCTCAGACAATTCTTACACAGGACTGCCACTGCAGCCTGAGTGAAATAACGTCCACGTTATTTTACAGCCATTTTACACTGCACATAAGTAACTTATAAGTCAGCAATATGTCCAACCTTCACTTAGTGTAGGTTAGGTGCAAAGTTACTTAGAGTGAGGGCACCCTGGCACTAGCCAAGGTGCCCCCACATTGTTCAGGGCAATTTCCCTGGACTTTGTGAGTGCGGGGACACCATTACACACGTGCACTACATATAGGTCAATACCTATATGTAGCGTCACCATGGTAACTCTGAACATGGACATGTAACATCTCCAGGATCATGGAATTGTCACCCCAATACCATTCTGGTACTGGGGGGACAACTCCATGAATCCCTGGGGCTCCAGCATAGAGCCCGGGTACTGCCAAACTAACTTTCTGGGGTTTTCTCTGCAGCTACTGCTGCTGCCAACCCTCAGACAGGTTTCTGCCCTCCTGGGGCCTGGGCAGCCCAGTCCCAGGAAGGCAGAACAAAGGATTTCCTCTGAAAGAGGGTGTTACACCCTCTCCCTTTGGAAATAGGTGTTAAGGGCTGGCTAGTGGTCCTTAAGGGAATTGGTTCAGGGTCTGCAGGGTACCTAGTGGCATGGTCCACTACCACCAGGATAAACCTATTGCCTGAGCTGAAACTATGTCAACCCCTACCCTTTCAAAGGGCACGCCAACCACAGGAAGTGGAATTAAGGGGGCCTTTGGAGTACCACCAGTCTTGCCACTGGCTTGGCAGGTCACACAAGAGCAACAAAACTCTTTGGTGTCCTCTTATATATGATGCCAGTGAAACAGGGGAACAAGCCTGTCCCAAGTTTTACTTTGGCCCAAATGCCCAGCTAAAGGAATGTCATGTGCCAAGGTAAGAAGAAACTGTCTGTATTGCAAAGGGATGACTATCATCCTGGCAGCTCCAGGTTTAGGGTCCCTTGACTCAGTATACAAGAGGTTGCCTTCCCAATACACCTTATGGCTATCACTGACATTCCCATTCTGCTGTTTGACAGCTTGCTCTCTACTGTGGGGCAGGTCTGCTGTGCTACACTCAGCTCTTCCCTAACAGCTCCCCCTGCACCCAAAAGCTCAGCAGTGTCTGCTGCCAGCTCATCTGGTGTTGGTTCTGCACAGGGAGAGTATTCCTCTTCCTCAAAAGGGAAATCTTCTGGTGAGGGAGGGATCGTGGGCAAGGATTTACCCTTCCTACCCCTAGCTTTTGGGAGCACTTGGTCCATTGTTCCAGGATCCAAGTTTCCCTGTCCTTTTTGCTTCTTGGCCGGAGCCCTTGTCAAAGCAAAAATATGCCCAGGAATGCCCAGCATTGCTAGCATTGCTGCATGAGCCTCCAACTCCACTTCAGCTCAAGCTGATGTCTCCAAATCATTGCCTAGTAAGCAATTTACAGTTAATTCAGTGGCTACCACAACTTTCTTTGGACCAGTAACCCCCCCAGTTGAGTTTCACAACAGCTATGGGGTGGCTAAGTGTGTTATTGTGAGCATCAGTCACTTGGTACTGCTGACCAAGTAGGTATTGATCAGGGTGAACCAGTTTCTCAATCACCATAGTTACATTGGCTCCTGTGTCCCTGTAGGCCTCAACCTCAACACCATTGATTAGGGGTAGTTGCTTGTACTTACCCATATTAAGGGGACAAGCAACCAAGGTGGCAAAGTCAATGTCACCATCAGAGACTAAAACAGCCTCTGTGGTCTCCCTAACAAGACCAACCCCAACTACACTGCCAATGGTGAGCCCAGCTACACCCTTGGATCGACTATTTGTAGTAGACTTCCCACCACCACTGCTATTACTAGGGGCACTAGAGGTTGCAGTTGGGGTTTTGGTAGTAGGAGCCTTGGTGTTTTTCTTTGGACAAGTGGCATCACTTGCCCAATGGCCTTTTACTTTACATAAATAATACCATGACTTTTTCTTGTTGTGAGAAAAGGCTTTGGATCCACCACCCCCAGAGGATTTTCGTGGGCCTGATGAAGACTCAGAATGTTTTTTATCTTTGTCCCAACCCTTGTCAGAAGACTTACCATCCTTCTACTTGCCATCCTTGTCACCCCTGTATGAACTTTTCTGTTAACTCTTATTCTGACCCATTTGTCTGCCTTCTTTCCCAATTCTTGGGGAGAGGTCAGATCTGAGTCTACCAAGTACTGGTGCAACAAATCAGACACACAATTGTTCAAAATATGCTCTCTCAGGATTAGATTATGAAGGCTTTAATAGTCAGTCACCTTACTGCCATGTAACCAACCCTCCAAGACCTTCACTGAACAGTCTACAAAGCCTGTCTAGTCTTGAGAAGACTCTTTTCTGGTGTCTCTGAACTTAATGCTGTATTGTTCAGTGGTTAAGCCAAATCCATCCAAGAGTGCATCCTTCAAAACTTTGTAGTTATAAGCATCACTTTCTCTGACAGTAAGGAGCCCATCTGTTGGAAAATGGGTTATTGGTAGGGCAGGTAGGTACCTACACCTAGCAACAAGCCACAAACCTCCACATAAGTACAGTTAGGTCTCAGTAAATTAATCCCAGCTCTACCCTTGGTAGCTTGGCATCGAGCGTCAAGGCTTAACTTAGGAGACAAAGTGTTAAGCATTCAAATATCACAAAACAGTAATTAAATAAAACACAGGAAACAGTTTAAAAATCCAAAACCAATTTATAAAAATAGCTTATATTTTTATCTTTAAAATGACACAAAAACGATTAAAATCGGTTCAGGGGAACCGGAGATATGAATTTTTAAAGTATTATTATTTTCTAGCGCTTAGAAACAAAAAGCGCCAATCGGGTCATCTGGTTGCACCAGGACCGGGGCAAAGTCAAACTTTCAGGCCGACCGCGATGGAGCCCTGCTCGGCTACAAGTCGCGGGAGGCCTCGGTTAAAAAGTTACCTTCTGACTTAGTCTCTTTTTTGATGTTTTTCTTCCCCAGGACGAACCTGCCAGTTGAATCCGACCTCCTGGAGCCCTTGTCCGGATACGCGAAGTCGGTTTCCTCGGTGGTGATTTTTACCTTCGGACTTAGTCGTTTTTTCGAGATGAAAATCCTTCGACCGGGGTAAACCTGGATCTTGATCCGACGTCCGTGGAGCCCTTCTCGGATACGATGGCTGGAAGGTCCCGGTCAACTTTTTACGTTCGGACTTAGTCTCTTTTTTGGATGTTTTTCTTTACCGGGACGAACCACGAAGTCAGGCCGGGTCGCGGTTGAGGCAAGCCGGCTAGAATTTCCGCGTCGGGTCGGTCACTTTATGGAGCTTTTTTTCAAAAATTCTCCAATCTTTTCCAAACTTCTGGGGCTTCACCCAGATGTTCTTTTAAGGTTCTTTTGGGGTCCACAGCTCACCCCAAGGGTCCAGAAGTTCTGTGATGGTCCTTGGGAAGTGCGGACTTCAACTCCCAGAATGCACCTGGCGCAAACTCCTTTTTGCCCACTGGACAGTGGTCAGCTGGTCACTTTTTCAGGAGTTGGTGCAGGGGACTCTGGATAGCAATTTTTCACCTGTAGCAAACAGGGAGTCCCTCCTTGAACCAGTGGAAGCCAGGCAAAGTCCTTCTTGTGGTGAAGCCCAAGTGTGCAGCTGGTGCAGTCTTTCTGAGTGCAGGGTCCAGGTGCAGGCCAGGGGTCCAGCAGGGCAGTCCTTCTTCTCCTTGTAGTTCCTTCTTCTTGAAATTTGGTGGGGATCTGAGGCGTGGGTGCAGGTCTGCCAGTTTTATCCTTGCTCCTGGGTGAAAAGCAGGGGGGCCCTGGTTCTCCAATCAGGGACAGGGTCGTCCCCCTGTGATGACCACTTCCTGGGAAGTGTGGCAAAAATCCATCCCAGAAGGCAACAGTCTCCAAAAATCCAACATGGATGAATCTGATTTTTGGAGGTTACATCTGGCTGAGCCCATCCACTGGTGTGGCTAAAAATCATAAACACACCCCTCTCCTGCCCTCTCCTAATCTAATCAAGGGGGCACCTAGCTGTCCGGGGTTGCAGGATGTGGGGGTGTTGCTGGGTGGTCCAGATGTCCTTCTCTGCCTTTGAAGACCAGTTTGGCAGCCCTCCCCCTTCCTGCCTCACCATCTGCTGAGGGGAGATTCTCTCCCCCAAGCACATTCCTTTGTGTGAAGCCAGGCCACTTCACACCTCATTAAAGTAGCCTGGCAGAAGCTGTTGCAGGCTGGCCAATCAGAGCACAGCAGCAAAAACAATGCAGAGCTGAAATTGGCAACTTTTTAGGTAAAGTCTAAACTTTTTACCTGCACTAGTTATATTAAATCCAACAACTGGAAGTTGTGGGATTTATTATAACAATCAATTTGATACCAAATTCTTGGTATGTAACATTTAGCCACTTCGCTGCCAGGCCTTTTCCCCCTCCTGTGCCAGGCCTTTTTTTGCCTATTTGGGGCAGTTCGCGCTTAGGCCCTCATAACTTTTTGTCCACATAAGCTAACCAAGCCAAATTTGCGTCCTTTTTTTCCAACATCCTAGCGATTCTAAAGGTACCCAGACTTTGTGGGTTCCCTTGAAGGAGGCCAAGAAATTGGCCAAAATACAGTGAAAATTTCGTTTTTTTCAAAAAAATTGGAAAAAGGGGCTGCAGAAGAAGGCTTGTGGTTTTTCCCCTGAAAATGGCATCAACAAAGGGTTTGCGGTGCTAAACTCAGCAGCTTCCCAGCTTTCAGGAACAGGCAGACTTGAATCCGAAAACCCAATTTTTCAACACAATTTTGGCATTGTACTGGGGCATACCCCATTTGTGCAATTTTTTGTGCTTTCAGCCTCCTTCCAGTCAGTGACCGGAATGGTCATGAAACCAATGTTGGATCCCAGAAACCTAAACATTTCTGAAAAGTAGACAAAATTCTGAATTCATCAAGGGGTCATTTGTGTAGATCCTACAAGGGTTTCCTACAGAAAATAACAGCTGAAAAAGAAAAATATTGAAATTGAGGTGAAAAAAACATCAATTTTTCTCTACTTTTTACTCTGTAACTTTTCCCTGCAATGTCAGATTATCGAAAGCAATATACCGTTACGTCTGCTGGACTCCTCTGGTTGCGGGGATATATAGGGTTTGTAGGTTCATCAAGAACCCGAGGAACCCAGAGCCAATAAATGAGCTGCACCCTGCAGTGCGTTTTCATTCTATACCGGGTATACAGCAATTCATTTGCTGAAATATAAGGAGTAAAAAATTGCTATCAAGAAAACCTTTGCATTTCCAAAAAGGGCACAAGATAAGGTGTTGAGGAGCAGTGGTTATTTGCACATCTCTGAATTCCGGGGTGACCATAGTAGCACGTGAATTACAGGGAATTTCTCAAATAGATGTCTTTTTTACACACACTCCTATATTTGGAAGGAAAAAATGTAGAGAAAGACAAGGGGCAATAGAACTTGTTTTGCTAATCTATGTTCCCCCAAGTCTCCCGATAAAAATGGTACCTCACTTGTGTGGGTAGGCCTAGCACCCGCGACAGGATATGCCCCAAAACACAACGTGGACACATCACAGAAAACAGAGCTGTTTTTAGCAAAGTGACTACCTGTAGATTTTGGCCTCTAGCTCAGCCGCCACCTAGGGAAACCTACCAAACCTGTGCATTTCTGAAAACTAGAGACCTAGGGGAATCCAAGGAGGGGTGACTTGTGTGGCTCGGACCAGGTTCTGTTACCCAGAATCCTTTGCAAACCTCAAAATTTGGCTAAAAAAACACATGTTCCTCACATTTCTGTGGCAGAAAGTTCAGGAATCTGAGAGGAGCCACAAATTTCCTTCCACCCAGCATTCCCCCACGTCTCCCGATAAAAATGATACCTCACTTGTGTGGGTAGGCCTAGCGCCCGCGACAGGATATGCCCCAAAACACAACGTGGACACATCACAGAAAACAGAGCTGTTTTTAGCAAAGTGACTACCTGTAGATTTTGGCCTCTAGTTCAGCCGCCACCTAGGGAAACCTACCAAACCTGTGCATTTCTGAAAACTAGAGACCTAGGGGAATCCAAGGAGGGGTGACTTGTGTGGCTCGGACCAGGTTCGGTTACCCAGAATCCTTTGCAAACCTCAAAATTTGGTTAAAAAAACACATGTTCCTAACATTTCTGTGGCAGAAAGTTCTGGAATCTGAGAGGAGCCACAAATTTCCTTTCACCTAGCGTTCCCCCACGTATCCCGATAAAAATGATACCTCACTTGTGTGGGTAGGCCTAGCGCCCGCGACAGGATATGCCCCAAAACACAACGTGGACAAATCACAGAAAACAGAGCTGTTTTTAGCAAAGTGACTACCTGTAGATTTTGGCCTCTAGCTCAGCCGCCACCTAGGGAAACCTACCAAACCTGTGCATTTCTGAAAACTAGAGACCTAGGGGGATCCAAGGAGGGGTGACTAGCGGGGCTCGGACCAGGTTCTGTTACCCAGAATCCTTTGCAAACCTCAAAATTTGGCTAAAAAAACACATGTTCCTCACATTTCTGTGGCAGAAAGTTCTGGAATCTGAGAGGAGCCACAAATTTCCTTCCACCCAGCGTTCCCCCACGTCTCCCGATAAAAATGATACCTCACTTGTGTGGGTAGGCCTAGCGCCCGCGACAGGATATGCCCCAAAACACAACGTGGACATATCACAGAAAACAGAGCTGTTTTTAGCAAAGTGACTACCTGTAGATTTTGGCCTCTAGCTCAGCCGCCACCTAGGGAAACCTACCAAACCTATGCATTTCTGAAAACTAGAGACCTAGGGGAATCCAAGGAGGGGTGACTTGTGTGGCTCGGACGAGGTTCTGTTACCCAGAATCCTTTGCAAACCTCAAAATTTGGCTAAAAAAACACATGTTCCTCACATTTCTGTGGCAGAAAGTTCTGGAATCTGAGAGGAGCTACAAATTTCCTTCCACCCAGTGTTCCCCCAAGTCTCCCGATAAAAATGATACCTCACTTGCGTGGGTAAGCCTAGCGCCGGCGACAGGAAACACCCCAAAGCGCAACGTGGACACATCCTAAATTTTGGAAAAAAACAGAGGTGTTTTTTGCGAAGTGCCTACCTGTAGATTTTGGCCTCTAGCTCAGCCGGCACCTAGGGAAACCTACCAAACCTGTGCATTTCTGAAAACTAAAGACCTAGGGGAATCCAAGGAGGGGTGACTTGCGGGGCTCGGACCAGGTTCTGTTACCCAGAATCCTTTGCAAACCTCAAAATTTGGCTAAAAAAACACATGTTCCTCACATTTCTGTGGCAGAAAGTTCTGGAATCTGAGAGGAGCTACAAATTTCCTTCCACCCAGCGTTCCCCCACGTCTCCCGATAAAAATGATACCTCACTTGTGTGGGTAGGCCTAGCGCCCGCGACAGGATATACCCCAAAACACAACGTGGACATATCACAGAAAACAGAGCTGTTTTTAGCAAAGTGACTACCTGTAGATTTTGGCCTCTAGCTCAGCCGCCACCTAGGGAAACCTACCAAACCTGTGCATTTCTGAAAACTAGAGACCTAGGGGGATCCAAGGAGGGGTGACTTGCGGGGCTCGGACCAGGTTCTGTTACCCAGAATCCTTTGCAAACCTCAAAATTTGGCTGAAAAAACACATGTTCCTCACATTTCTGTGGCAGAAAGTTCTGGAATCTGAGAGGAGCTACAAATTTCCTTCCACCCAGCGTTCCCCCACGTCTCCCGATAAAAATGATACCTCACTTGTGTGGGTAGGCCTAGCGCCCGCGACAGGATATGCCCCAAAACACAACGTGGACATATCACAGAAAACAGAGCTGTTTTTAGCAAAGTGACTACCTGTAGATTTTGGCCTCTAGCTCAGCCGCCACCTAGGGAAACCTACCAAACCTGTGCATTTCTGAAAACTAGAGACCTAGGGGGATCCAAGGAGGGGTGACTTGCGGGGCTCGGACCAGGTTCTGTTACCCAGAATCCTTTGCAAACCTCAAAATTTGGCTAAAAAAACACATGTTCCTCACATTTCTGTGGCAGAAAGTTCTGGAATCTGAGAGGAGCCACAAATTTCCTTCCACCCAGCGTTCCCCCACGTCTCCCGATAAAAATGATACCTGACTTGTGTGGGTAGGCCTAGCACCCGCGACAGGATATGCCCCAAAACACAACGTGGACATATCACAGAAAACAGAGCTGTTTTTAGCAAAGTGACTACCTGTAGATTTTGGCCTCTAGCTCAGCCGCCACCTAGGGAAACCTACCAAACCTGTGCATTTCTGAAAACTAGAGACCTAGGGGGATCCAAGGAGGGGTGACTTGCGGGGCTCGGACCAGGTTCTGTTACCCAGAATCCTTTGCAAACCTCAAAATTTGGCTAAAAAAACACATGTCCCTCACATTTCTGTGGCAGAAAGTTCTGGAATCTGAGAGGAGCTACAAATTTCCTTCCACCCAGCGTTCCCCCAAGTCTCCCGATAAAAATGATACCTCACTTGCGTGGGTAGGCCTAGCGCCGGCGACAGGAAACACCCCAAAGCGCAACGTGGACACATCCTAAATTTTGGAAAAAAACAGAGGTGTTTTTTGCGAAGTGCCTACCTGTAGATTTTGGCCTCTAGCTCAGCCGCCACCTAGGGAAACCTACCAAACCTGTGCATTTCTGAAAACTAGAGACCTAGGGGAATCCAAGGAGGGGTGACTTGCGGGGCTCGGACCAGGTTCTGTTACCCAGAATCCTTTGCAAACCTCAAAATTTGGCTAAAATAACACATGTTCCTCACATTTCTGTGGCAGAAAGTTCTGGAATCTGAGAGGAGCTACAAATTTCCTTCCACCCAGCGTTCCCCCACGTCTCCCGATAAAAATGATACCTCACTTGTGTGGGTAGGCCTAGCGCCCGCGACAGGATATGCCCCAAAACACAACGTGGACATATCACAGAAAACAGAGCTGTTTTTAGCAAAGTGACTACCTGTAGATTTTGGCCTCTAGCTCAGCCGCCACCTAGGGAAACCTACCAAACCTGTGCATTTCTGAAAACTAGAGACCTAGGGGAATCCAAGGAGGGGTGACTTGCGGGGCTCGGACCAGGTTCTGTTACCCAGAATCCTTTGCAAACCTCAAAATTTGGCTAAAATAACACATGTTCCTCACATTTCTGTGGCAGAAAGTTCTGGAATCTGAGAGGAGCTACAAATTTCCTTCCACCCAGCGTTCCCCCACGTCTCCCGATAAAAATGATACCTCACTTGTGTGGGTAGGCCTAGCGCCCGCGACAGGATATGCCCCAAAACACAACGTGGACATATCACAGAAAACAGAGCTGTTTTTAGCAAAGTGACTACCTGTAGATTTTGGCCTCTAGCTCAGCCGCCACCTAGGGAAACCTACCAAACCTGTGCATTTCTGAAAACTAGAGACCTAGGGGAATCCAAGGAGGGGTGACTTGCGGGGCTCGGACCAGGTTCTGTTACCCAGAATCCTTTGCAAACCTCAAAATTTGGCTAAAATAACACATGTTCCTCACATTTCTGTGGCAGAAAGTTCTGGAATCTGAGAGGAGCTACAAATTTCCTTCCACCCAGCGTTCCCCCAAGTCTCCCGATAAAAATGATACCTCACTTGCGTGGGTAGGCCTAGCGCCGGCGACAGGAAACACCCCAAAGCGCAACGTGGACACATCCTAAATTTTGGAAAAAAACAGAGGTGTTTTTTGCGAAGTGCCTACCTGTAGATTTTGGCCTCTAGCTCAGCCGCCACCTAGGGAAACCTACCAAACCTGTGCATTTCTGAAAACTAGAGACCTAGGGGAATCCAAGGAGGGGTGACTTGCGGGGCTCGGACCAGGTTCTGTTACCCAGAATCCTTTGCAAACCTCAAAATTTGGCTAAAATAACACATGTTCCTCACATTTCTGTGGCAGAAAGTTCTGGAATCTGAGAGGAGCTACAAATTTCCTTCCACCCAGCGTTCCCCCACGTCTCCCGATAAAAATGATACCTCACTTGTGTGGGTAGGCCTAGCGCCCGCGACAGGATATGCCCCAAAACACAACGTGGACATATCACAGAAAACAGAGCTGTTTTTTTGCAAAGTGACTACCTGTAGATTTTGGCCTCTAGCTCAGCCGCCACCTAGGGAAACCTACCAAACCTGTGCATTTCTGAAAACTAGAGACCTAGGGGGATCCAAGGAGGGGTGACTTGCGGGGCTCGGACCAGGTTCTGTTACCCAGAATCCTTTGCAAACCTCAAAATTTGGCTAAAAAAACACATGTTCCTCACATTTCTGTGGCAGAAAGTTCTGGAATCTGAGAGGAGCTACAAATTTCCTTCCACCCAGCGTTCCCCCAAGTCTCCCGATAAAAATGATACCTCACTTGCGTTGGTAGGCCTAGCGCCTGCGACAGGAAACACCCCAAAGCGCAACGTGGACACATCCACAATTTTGGGAGAAAACAGTGCCTACCTGCGGATTTTGGCCTGTAGCTCACCCGGCGCCTAGGGAAACCTACCAAACCAGTGCATTTCTGAAAACTAGAGACCTAGGGGAATCCAAGGAGGGGTGACTTGCGGGGCTCGGACCAGGTTCTGTTACCCAGAATCCTTTGCAAACCTCAAAATTTGGCTAAAAAAACACATGTTCCTCACATTTCTGTGGCAGAAAGTTCTGGAATCTGATAGGAGCCACAAATTTCCTTCCACCCAGCGTTCCCCCAAGTCTCCCGATAAAAATGATACCTCACTTGTGTGGGTGGCCCAGGTGCCTGCAACATAATAAGGCCCAAAACCTGAAGGGATAGAAGGGATAGCACAGCAAGTTTATAAGGGCATATTCTTTTATACATCTTTAGACGGACTCTGCTTTGGGGACCCACATAAGTGAGGTGTCATTTTACTTGGGAGACTGAGGGGAAAACTGGGGAGTAGGAATTTTGTGCTGGAGCGGTGATCCTACTAAGAAAAATCAGGAAAATATGCTTTTTTATGCAAATTGTGAGGTTTACAGAGGAGTCTGGGTAAGAAAATGTTGGGGGAGCCACACAAGCCACACCTCCCTAGACTCCTTGGGGTGCCTAGTTTTAAAAAGTTTCTGGGTTTTGTAGGTTTCCCTACATGACGGCCGCACCCAGGACCAAAAACATAGGTGGGCCCTCCCCCCCAAACACAGGTATTTTTGGAATATATCACTTTGATGTGTGCACATACGTCCGTGATGTGCCAAACACTAAAATTGTGAAAAGAAACACACTTAGGTTATGTGAAGAAGACCCCTCACCCACCAACCAAGTTGGTGGCATGCTTCATCATCGGGGTCCCACCTGAGGCACCTAGCGTGTCTCAAGTGTGCTGCGACGCCTGATTACAGCGGAGCAGGTTTTGTCATTTGTACCACACATACTGGTTGGATTTGGCACGAGGGTGAGTGATGGTTCAGTAGATCAAATTTTATTAACAAGAGATTTCACAAAAGTGAAATGCACTGGTAATAACTGAAAGGCCAAAAAACTGAACCAATGACTCACAGCTCGTGAGCTGTAAAGCCACGACAAGGCACCAACCGCTTTACAGTCCATTCACACACCTTTCATACATGACATGCACTAGACCATTCACGCCGCCAGCCACGGGCCCAGCACATTACAAGACTCGCATCCACAGACAGCGCCAGTCAAGGGCCCATCACTTTCATACGCCCACATGCCTGATACAGCAATCACACCAGCTGATGAGTGTGTGGACTGGCGTATGGCCGGCACTGCCAGCCAAGCGCCACCCCACCCACACCACCAGCCAAGCGCCACCCCACACACACCGCCAGCCCAGCGCCACCCCACACACACCGCCAGCCCAGCGCCACCCCACACACACCGCCAGCCAAGCGCCACCCCACACACACCGCCAGCCAAGCGCCACTCTACACATGCCATCCTTTTTTTTTGTTTTTAAACAACAAAGAAACCACTAATCATAAATTAGTACAAAACTACAAACACAAAAGCTCTAACTGAATACATGACTAATGCCAACCGTGAAACCGAACATATAAAAATATAAAACACCAGTTTACGCTCACGGAATTTCCCAATAATTCTTCTGTGTGTGGTAGCTCCTGAAACAGCCACCCACACACAGCCCAGGCTTTGAAGGACAATCAGGGCAGTACATCCTAGTCTCCTTCCTGATACCTCTTCGAGCACAGACTCTACATCTCTTAGCAGGAAAGTTTTTTTGGGCCGTGGGAGGAATGTGCTCAGCAAAGTGACGATCTTTCAATCTAGCCACATCCTCCACCACTGCTTCTCTAGGAACTCTTGCCTGTTCCAGCACAACAAGGCTAGCTATGATAGACTCCTGAAATTTCACAAATGTCATCCTTGACTCTGGAGAACTATCCTTAAACACAACAAAAGCATTAAAAGTTGCCAAGTGGAACAAGTTAAGCGCTAATTTCTTATACCACACATAAGACTTACGAGCAGCAGTGTAAGGTTCTAACCTCTGATCTACTCTATCAACACCACCCATGTGCTTATTATAGTCTAAGATGCACACAGGTTTGCGCACTTCGGCAACCTGACCCCAAACAGCCACAGGTGAAGTACTCTCATCATGGATGGTGCTTAGCATGTATACATCCCTCTTGTCTACAAATTTCAGAGCTAGCAGCTCATCATTCCGCAAGGCACTGCACTGTCCCTTCTCAAGTTTTTTACAGACAAGCTCTTTTGGATAGCCTTTCCGATTAGAGCGGATTGTGCCACAAGCAACAGTGTCCACTCTGAACAACTCCTTGAACAACCGAACTCCAGTGTAGAAGTTATCTACATATAAATGGTGACCTTTGTTAAACAGTCGTCTACCAAGTTCCCACACAATTTTCTCACTAACTCCAAAAGTGGGAGGACAACCAGGGGGGTCAATATTGGAATCCCTACCAGTGTAGACCCGGAAATTATAAACATATCCTGTACTACTTTCTGACAGCATATACAATTTAATTCCATACTGTGCCCTCTTGCTAGGAATGTACTGCCTAAAAACCAAACGACCCTTGAACAGGACCAAAGACTCATCTACAGATATTTCTTTCCCTGGAACATAGATCTCTGAAAACCGATCTACCAAATGATCAAGGACAGGTCTAATCTTAAAAAGACGGTCAGAATCAGGATGATCTCGTGGCAAGGCTAAAGCATTATCTACAAAATGCAACATCCGAAGAAGAAGCTCATACCGGTTACGACTCATGATGGCAGGAAATATAGCAGTTGCCATCAAGGGACTAGTAGACCAATATGAAGACAGCGACGGCTTCCTTATCAGCCCCATCAAAAAAGTTAAACCCAAGAACTTTTTCAACTCTTCCAGATTTGTGGGAATCCACCGGCTAGCTCTAGAGTGTGGCCTAAGTCTGGCAGCGTTGTCCCTCAAAAACTGCTCTGCATACAAATTAGTCTGCTCAACAATCTCTTCCAAAAATATATCGTCCATAAACAACTCAAAAAAGTTGACGGGCAAAAAGTTTTCCGTATTAACTCGACACCCTGGAAAACCAGTAAACGCAGGCAACTGTGGCTGCTCCATGTTTGGTGCAACCCATGCGTCAGGTCTTCCAATGGGAAGCCTTTCAGCCGCTGGCTCCTGCACCATTGGCACATCACTGTCCTCCTCTAAAACAGGCCCTTCATCAGCACTGAGAGTGGCTTCATCATCAGATGATTCATCTCTGACAGAAAATTCACTTCCAGAATCCTGCACTTCCTCCTCTGCCTCAGATGCAGAGTCAGTCTCATATTCATGGTCAGAAGATGACTCAAAAAGCACACTAACAACCTGCTGAGCGGTCATCCTACGGCTGGCCATGATCCTTCCTACTAAAATTAACTGGACAAATACACCACCAACAACCAGCACTGTGTAAGATAAGTAACAAAGTATAGGTTTATCACTAAGAATTATAAACTCAAAAACTATACTGCTCACTTGCCTGAAAAAGCTTGACTCACCAGCAACTACTCTGCACAGCCACAGCAATCACCAACGATATCCCACTAAAAAGAGAAAAAAAAAAGCAAATTAGACATAAGACAACACAATAATCATTGTGCATAACTCTAAGGACAATTTCACACACAATCCTGCATTCAGTACACCACCTACAAACATGTCATTCATGCATTGCAACAATACTCACTTGGAGTAAATTTATTTACTTACCTAAAACATGCAACTACGCAAACCGCAGGACAACTACTGCCAAAACTGCAACAAGCCACAGCAAAGTCAGCAAAAGCTTTGAACTAAAACAAAAAGGAGAAAAACTGTTATTATCATAAAAGTAAATACTTCGCCAGTTGACAAACACTCCGCCACTAACCATTTTTTCATTTTCCCGTGTCTAGTCTTCTCTGCTTGGGGGAAGATGGGCCTAAAAAAAAAATAGGCCAATCTACCCCCAAGGGGAGGGGGCAGAAATCACCCAGATTACATTGCACCATTTGGGGGGGGGCGACCCTTGCCCAAGGTGCCACACCCCCACACAAAGCACACACACACATACATAGTATCCCTGGCGCTATGGGGATTCTGCCCCCCTTGGGGACAGAAAGGCCTAAAAAATAGGCATATCTGCCCCCTAGGGGGGCAGAACTGCCCAAAAATACATGTGGGCCCCTGGGGGCGACCCTTGCCCAAGGGGCCACCCCCCAACACAAAAAATAAAAATCAACAATAAAATCCCTGGTGTCTAGTGGCTTTCTGCCCCCCTTGGGGGCAGATCGGCCTAAAAATAGGGCCAATCTGCCCCCAAGGGGGGCAGAAACGACAATAAATACATTGCGCCCCTGGGGGGAGCGACCCTTGCCCAAGGGGCCACCCCCCAACACAAAGCACACATACATACATACTATTTCTGGCGCTATTGGGATTCTGCCCCCCTTGGGGGCAGAAAGGCCTAAAAAAAATAGGCCTCTCTGCCCCCAAGGGGGGCAGAACTGCCCAAAAATACATGAGGGCCCCTGGGGGCGACCCTTGGCCAAGGGGCCGCCCCCCAACACAAAAAATACACATCAACAATAAAATCCCTGGTGTCTAGTGGCTTTCTGCCCCCCTTGGGGGCAGATCGGCCTAAAAATAGGGCCAATCTGCCCCCAAGGGGGGCAGAAACGACAATAAATACATTGCGCCCCTGGGGGGAGCGACCCTTGCCCAAGGGGCCACCCCCCAACACAAAGCACACATACATACATACTATTTCTGGCGCTATTGGGATTCTGCCCCCCTTGGGGGCAGAAAGGCCTAAAAAAAATAGGCCTCTCTGCCCCCAAGGGGGGCAGAACTGCCCAAAAATACATGAGGGCCCCTGGGGGCGACCCTTGCCCAAGGGGCCGCCCCCCAACACAAAAAATACACATCAACAATAAAATCCCTGGTGTCTAGTGGCTTTCTGCCCCCCTTGGGGGCAGATCGGCCTAAAAATAGGGCCAATCTGCCCCCAAGGGGGGCAGAAACGACAATAAATACATTGCGCCCCTGGGGGGAGCGACCCTTGCCCAAGGGGCCACCCCCCAACACAAAGCACACATACATACATACTATTTCTGGCGCTATTGGGATTTGCCTAAAAAAAATAGGCCTCTCTGCCCCCAAGGGGGGCAGAACTGGCCAAAAATACATGAGGGCCCCTGGGGGCGACCCTTGCCCAAGGGGCCGCCCCCCAACACAAAAAATACACATCAACAATAAAATCCCTGGTGTCTAGTGGCTTTCTGCCCCCCTTGGGGGCAGATCGGCCTAAAAATAGGGCCAATCTGCCCCCAGGGGGGGCAGAAACGACGTAAAATACATTTGCCCCCAAAGGGGAGCGACCCTTGCCCAAGGGGCCGCCCCCCAACACAAAAAATACAAATCAACAATAAAATCCCTGGTGTCTAGTGGCTTTCTGCCCCCCTTGGGGGCAGATCGGCCTAAAAATAGGGCCAATCTGCCCCCAAGGGGGGCAGAAACGACGTAAAATACATGTGCCCCCAAAGGGGAGCGACCCTTGCCCAAGGGGCCGCCCCCCAACACAAAAAATACACAGCAACAATAAAATCCCTGGTGTCTAGTGGCTTTCTGCCCCCCTTGGGGGCAGATCGGCCTAAAAATAGGGCCAATCTGCCCCCAGGGGGGGCAGAAACGACGTAAAAAGCATGTGCCCCCAAAGGGGAGCGACCCTTGCCCAAGGGGTCGCTCCCCTACACTAATATTCACTCACACACACACATACAGAAATCCCTGGTGTCTAGTGGGCATTCCTGCTGCCCGATCGCATCGCGATCGGGCAGCAGGAATGCTCAAAGAGACATCGAGGGAAAGGAAAACCCTTTCCTTTCCCTCGATGCCTCTCTGAGAGCACCCCCACCCCGCACGAAGGTGAAATACTCACCTTCTCCCTTGACGCGCTGGAAGCAAATGGCTTCCAGCGCGTCATTCCCCGTTTCCATGAAATCAGCGCGCGATCGCGCGCTGACGTCATGGGGGGGGGGTGGGGGGGGGGGGGGCGTGAAAGGGGAAGGGATTCCCCTTTCAGCCCTGGCCTGGGGGTGTTGGGGGGCGGCCCTCGGGGGAAGCGCTAGCGCTTCCCCCGACTGCCAGTCCCTGGACGTAATGGTTACGTCCATGGCGCCACACGGGCGCTGCCATGGACGTAACCATTACGTCCGTGGCGGGGAAGGGGTTAAGGAGACTTTAAAATTTAAAATAAAGTCTGCCCATTCTAGCCTATGAAGGCCATTTACTTCAATGAGGGAAAAACGAATGTGGCTGTTTTTACCTCACCAGGGCTTATAAATCTATTTTTATAAAGTCCCTGCTTATAGTTACATGGCACCCAGCCCTAGGGGCACATAGGGCACACCTTAGGGGTGACTTATATGTAAAAATAAGGTAGTTTAAGACTTTGGAAGTACCTTTAATTCCAAAGTCGAATTTGCATATAACTTTAATTTAAAAGCAGCCAGCAAGGCAGGCTTGCTTTTAAAATGACACTGGGCACCTCAGCAATGCACCTAGGTGTGCACCACCTATGCTGTGGTCCCTAAACCTACATGCCCTATCATATACTAGGGACTTATAGGTAGGTTAACTTAGCCAATTATAATTAGCCTAATTTGCACATCCATTTTACACAGAGCACTGGCCCTGGGACTGGTAAGCAGTACCCAGGGCACAGCCAAGAGTCAGTAACCACCAGTACCTATCCAGAAAGAGTGGGGGTGATCAGGCAAAAAAAAAGGACTTTCCTACACTGCCCCCCCCCAGATGAAAGGTGATGGGTACTAACCTACACCCTGGTAGTCCTCATCAGCTAAGTGGAAAAACCTGGAAAGGCCATCTGCATTGGCATGAGCAGTCCCAGGTCTGTGCTCCACTGTGAAGTCCATCCCCTGTAGGGAAATGGACCACCTTAACAGTTTTGGGTTCTCCCCCCTTATCTGCATCAACCATCTGAGAGGTCTGTGGTCAGTTTGTACACGGAAGTGAGTGCCAAACAAGTAAGGCCTCAACTTCTTCAGGGACCAAACCACAGCAAAGGCCTCCCTCTCAATGGCACTCCATTTTTTCTCTCTGGGGAGTAGTCGCCTGCTGATGAAGGCAACTGGGTGATCATGGCCCTCTTCATTAACTTGTGCTAACACTGCCCCAATCCCTTCCTCTGAAGCATCTGTTTGCACTACAAACTCCTTGCTATAGTCAGGGGCCAGTAACACTGGTGCTGAACACATAGCCTGTTTTAGGGTGTCAAAAGCTTTCTGACACTCTGGGGTCCAAATGACCTTCTTGGGTTGTTTCTTGGAGGTAAGCTCAGTCAGAGGGGCCACTATGGTCCCAAAATTCTGAACAAACCTCCTGTAATACCCAGTCAGGCCAAGAAAGGCCCTGACCTGAGTCTGGGTTTTTGGAGCCTCCCAATCCATGATAGTCTGGATCTTGGGCTGGAGAGGTTGTACATGGCCTCCACCAACAAGGTGGCCCAGGTACACAACATAACTTTGCCCTATCTGGCACTTGCTTGCCTTGATAGTCAGGCCTGCTTGAAGCAGGGCCTGAAGCACTTCCTTCAGGTGGACCAGGTGGTCCCTCCAGGTGGAACTAAATACAGCTATATCATCCAGATAAGCTGCACTAAAAGATTCCAACCCAGATAGGACTCTATTCACCAACCGTTGGAAGGTGGCAGGAGCATTTTTCATCCCGAAGGGCATCACCTTGAACTGAAAGAGGCCCTCTGGTGTGGAAAATGCTGACCTCTCCTTAGCTCTTGGACTTAAGGCAATCTGCCAATATCCTGAGGTCAGATCAAATGTGCTCAGGAATTTGGCAGCCCCCAACCTGTCAATTAGCTCATCAGCTCTAGGTATGGGGTGAGCATCAGTCCTAGTGACTGCATTTAGACCTCTGTAGTCCACACAGAATCTTAATTCTTTCTTCCCACCTTGGGGATTAGCTTTGGGCACCAGTACCACTGGACTGGACCAAGGACTATCAGAGGGCTCAATTACCTTCAGGTCCAACATCTTAGCCACTTCAGCTTTGATGTTGGCCTTGACCTGGTCAGACAGCCTGTACAGCTTGTTCTTGACAGGCAAGCTGTCACCAGTGTCAACATCATGGACACACCAATTGGTGAGTCCAGGGGTCAGGGAGAACAGACTAGCAAACTGTCCCAAGACTTGCTTACAGTCTTGTTGTTGCTGATCTGTCAATTTGGGAGAGAGTACCACTCCCTCCACTGACCCATCTTTTTCCTTTGAGGACAGGAGGTCTGGCAGAGGTTCACCCTCCTCCTCCTTCCCTTCATCAGTGACCATCAGCATGGTCATGTCTGCCCTGTCCTGGTGGGGTTTCATCCTGTTTACATGTAGGATCCTGTGAGGATTCCTGGGGGTGCCAAGGTCCACCAAGTAGGTGACCTCACCTTTTTTCTCTAGGATTGGATAGGGCCCAGTCCATTTGGCCTGTAGTGCCCTAGGAGCCATGGGCTCCAAAACCCACACCAGCTGTCCTGGGTGATACTCAGGCATGGTAGCCTTTTGATCATGCCAGAGCTTCATGAGCTCCTGACTGGCCTCCAGGTTTCTGCTTGCCTTCTTCATATACTCAGCCATGCGAGACCGCAGGCCTAGTACATAATCCAGCACATTCTCCTTGGATTCCTTGAGAGGCTTTTCCCAAGACTCTCTCACCAAGCACAATGGGCCTCTTACAGGGTGCCCAAACAGTAACTCAAAGGGGCTGAATCCAACCCCCTTCTGTGGCACCTCCCTGTAGGCAAACAGCAGGCATGGGAGGAGGACATCCCATCTCCTCCTGAGTTTGTCAGACAAACCCATGATCATGCCCTTCAGGGTCTTATTGAATCTTTCCACCAGACCATTGGTCTGTGGATGGTAGGGTGTGCTGAACTTATAAGTAACACCACACTCCTCCCACATGGCTTTCAGATAGGCTGACATAAAGTTTGTGCCCCTATCTGAGACCACCTCCTTTGGGAATCCCACTCTGGTGAACACACCAAGTAGGGCCCTAGCCACTGTGGGAGCAGTGACTGTCCGGAGGGGTATTGCCTCAGGGTACCTGGTGGCATGGTCCACTACCACCACAATGTACCTGTTACCTGAAGCAGTTGGTGGGTCTAGGGGACCAACAATGTCAATCCCCACCCTCTCAAAGGGAGTCCCAACCACTGGCAGTGGAATCAAGGGAGCATTTGGTTTGCCCCCTGTCTTGCCACTGGCTTGACAGGTGACACAGGAGCTGCAAAACTCCCTGACTTTTTCTGACATTTCGGGCCAAAAAAAATGGTTGACCAGCCTGCTCCAGGTCTTGGTCTGTCCCAAATGACCAGCTAAGGGGATATCATGGCTTAAGGTAAGGAGGAATTCTCTATACTTTTGGGGGACCACTACTCTCCTAGTAGCCCCTTCTTTAAGGGCCCTTGCCTCAGTGTAGAGAACTCCATCCTCCCAGTAAACCTTGTGGGTACCACTGGTATCCCCTTGTTCTTGCCTGGCAGCAGTCTGCCTCAGGCCCTCAAGAGTGGGACACTCTCTTTGTCCCTGGCACAAATCTTCTCTGGTGGGCCCACCTGCCCCTTGCAGTTCTGCCAAGTCAGGCAGAGTTTGCAGGGAAGGTGTCCCTCCCTCAGAGTTCAGATCCTCCCCCTCAGGGTTGGATTCTTCCTGACCCTCTGTACTTGTTGGGGCTGGCAAGCCAGACCCAGTGCCTTTTCTCTTTTTCTTGGAGGCTTGGCCCATTGTTCCAGGGTCCAAGTGTCCAGCATTCCCCTGTTGTGCCGCCTGTGACCTGGTCACAGCACACACCCATTCAGGGAGGTCCAGCATCTGTGCATGGACCCTTCTTTCCACTTCTGACCACTCAGATGCTTCAAGATCATTTCCCAGTAGACATTCTACTGGGAGGGCAGGAGCTACAGCTACTTTTTTAGGGCCAGTCACACCTCCCCATTCCAGACTCACCATAGCCATGGGATGGAGTTTGGTTCTGGTATCTGCATAAGTCACCTGGTGGAAGACACCAGGTAAGACCTGCTCTGGAGAAACCAGCTTTTCTGCGACCATTGTCACACTGGCTCCTGTATCTCTCAGAGCTTCCACTTCAGTCCCATTGACTTTAGGCCTCTGCCTATACCTCTCCATGATGGGAGGTAAGGTGGCCATAGTTGCAATGTCCACCCCACCCACGGATACTAAGGTGACCTCAGTGTACCCTGATTCCACCCCTGGGCCAACTTCCACCCCCAACCCTACACTAGCAATCCCCTGGGATTGCCCACCAGTGGGGGGCTTCTTGGTGCAGATAGCATCTCCTCTTTTATGTCCTGGCTGATGACAGTCAAAACACTTGCCGGCCTTAGCAAGCTCCTGAAACTTTCCTACTTTAGCAGGATCATAATTCTTTCCCTGATACCCTTTCCCTTTAAAAGTGAATTGGCTCGGGGCTCCCCCTCCCTGAGCAGTTTTTGGGGACTCTTGTGAGGACTCTTTGGGTTTTTTGTCATCTTTCCCCTGGTTCTTCCCCTGAGAAGAACCATGTCCTCCCTTTTTCTGATCACCCCCTGGGGGTTTCTGGTTAACTCTAGTTCTTAACCAGTCATCTGCTGCCTCCCCCAGCTCTCTGGGTTTGGTCAACCTAGAGTCTACTAGATACTGGCGGAGCCTCTCTTGGACACAATTAGTTAGAAGGTGCTCCCTCATAATCAAATTGAACAGCCCCTCAAAGGTACTTACCCTGTTGCCCTGTATCCAGCCCTCCAGTGCTTTTACTGAAATGTCCACAAAGTCCACCCAGGACTGGGTGCTTGTCTTTTGGGTGTCCCTAAACTTAAGCCTATACTGCTCTGGGGTTAGACCAAACTTTTTAGTCAAGCAACTCTTCATACTAGGGTATGAGTCTGCTTCCTCCCCACTCATGGTTAGGAGCCTATCCCTCCCAGAGTTGGGAACTAACTCCCAAAGGAGTGAACCCCAGTACTGAGGCTTGACTTTCCTCATCTGGAGGGCCCTCTCAAAGGCCCCCAGCCACTTATCTATGTCATCCCCCTCTACATAGGCAGGAACCACCCCTTTGGGTAATCTGGGGGCAAAACCCCCACCCAGGGACACCTCAGTTTCTTTCTCGCTGCCTCCATCTTTTTTTTCTTTGCTTGCCCACTTTTTCTTTTCTAGGGCAAGCTTATCTGCTTCCAAAGCTATGTAGGCTAGCTGGGCTTCCAGCTCTCTTTCCCTGATGGATGGGTTCTCTCCTCCTGAAAGGACCCTCTTCCTACCACTAGCTTTGGGTCTGCCCCTAGTGACTGTATCCACTGAGGACCGTTCTTCCTCTTCCTCACTTAGGCTCGGATGCCTTCCCTCCCCTGAGTGGTTAGAGTTAGCATCTTCCCCTTTTTCTTCCCCCTCTGGAGCTTCCTCTGTCTCTACCTCTTGGGCCTCAGCCCATGCTGTCAGGGATTTAATCAGGATTTGCTTCCTGAGATCAGGGGTTGCAGGCAACCCTCTCTCAATACACAACCCCCTAAGCTGGACTACTGTCAGTGTGGGTAGGCTAGCCAGATCAAGCGCCATGGTTCCCTAGTTTTGTGTCAACAAAAACTTTTTGCAAAAATTGGTAACAAGAATTTAGAAAAATTACAAAAATTCAATAATTGAAATTAATCCAAATTAATAAAATAAAAAAAAATAAAATTAAAAATTAAAAACAATTTTTGCACTAGGACAATTTAAAGGATTTTTAATTGTTTTACCTAAAACTGTAACGTGATATTGAACACAAGTACAGGATCCCGTCGCTGCTTCCAATTATGTTGGAAAATTGGTTATTGGTAGGGCAGGTAGGTACCTACACCTAGCAACAAGCCACAAACCTCCACATAAGTACAGTTAGGTCTCAGTAAATTAATCCCAGCTCTACCCTTGGTAGCTTGGCATCGAGCGTCAAGGCTTAACTTAGGAGACAAAGTGTAAAGCATTCAAATATCACAAAACAGTAATTAAATAAAACACAGGAAACAGTTTAAAAATCCAAAACCAATTTATAAAAATAGCTTATATTTTTATCTTTAAAATGACACAAAAACGATTAAAATCGGTTTAGGGGAACCGGAGATATGAATTTTTAAAGTATTATTATTTTCTAGCGCTTAGAAACAAAAAGCGCCAATCGGGTCATCTGGTTGCACCAGGACCGGGGCAAAGTCAAACTTTCAGGCCGACCGCGATGGAGCCCTGCTCGGCTACAAGTCGCGGGAGGCCTCGGTTAAAAAGTTACCTTCTGACTTAGTCTCTTTTTTGATGTTTTTCTTCCCCGGGACGAACCTGCCAGTTGAATCCGACCTCCTGGAGCCCTTGTCCGGATACGCGAAGTCGGTTTCCTCGGTGGTGATTTTTACCTTCGGACTTAGTCGTTTTTTCGAGATGAAAATCCTTCGACCGGGGTAAACCTGGATCTTGATCCGACGTCCGTGGAGCCCTTCTCGGATACGATGGCTGGAAGGTCCCGGTCAACTTTTTACGTTCGGACTTAGTCTCTTTTTTGGATGTTTTTCTTTACCGGGACGAACCACGAAGTCAGGCCGGGTCGCGGTTGAGGCAAGCCGGCTAGAATTTCCGCGTCGGGTCGGTCACTTTATGGAGCTTTTTTTAAAAAATTCTCCAATCTTTTCCAAACTTCTGGGGCTTCACCCAGATGTTCTTTTAAGGTTCTTTTGGGGTCCACAGCTCACCCCAAGGGTCCAGAAGTTCTGTGATGGTCCTTGGGAAGTGCGGACTTCAACTCCCAGAATGCACCTGGCGCAAACTCCTTTTTGGCCACTGGACAGTGGTCAGCTGGTCACTTTTTCAGGAGTTGGTGCAGGGGACTCTGGATAGCAATTTTTCACCTGTAGCAAACAGGGAGTCCCTCCTTGAACCAGTGGAAGCCAGGCAAAGTCCTTCTTGTGGTGAAGCCCAAGTGTGCAGCTGGTGCAGTCTTTCTGAGTGCAGGGTCCAGGTGCAGGCCAGGGGTCCAGCAGGGCAGTCCTTCTTCTCCTTGTAGTTCCTTCTTCTTGAAATTTGGTGGGGATCTGAGGCGTGGGTGCAGGTCTGCCAGTTTTATCCTTGCTCCTGGGTGAAAAGCAGGGGGGCCCTGGTTCTCCAATCAGGGACAGGGTCGTCCCCCTGTGATGACCACTTCCTGGGAAGTGTGGCAAAAATCCATCCCAGAAGGCAACAGTCTCCAAAAATCCAACATGGATGAATCTGATTTTTGGAGGTTACATCTGGCTGAGCCCACCCACTGGTGTGGCTAAAAATCATAAACACACCCCTCTCCTGCCCTCTCCTAATCTAATCAAGGGGGCACCTAGCTGTCTGGGGTTGCAGGATGTGGGGGTGTTGCTGGGTGCTCCAGATGTCCTTCTCTGCCTTTGAAGACCAGTTTGGCAGCCCTCCCCCTTCCTGCCTCACCATCTGCTGAGGGGAGATTCTCTCCCCCAAGCACATTCCTTTGTGTGAAGCCAGGCCACTTCACACCTCATTAAAGTAGCCTGGCAGAAGCTGCTGCAGACTGGCCAATCAGAGCACAGCAGCAAAAACAATGCAGAGCTGAAATTGGCAACTTTTTAGGTAAAGTCTAAACTTTTTACCTGCACTAGTTATATTAAATCCAACAACTGGAAGTTGTGGGATTTATTATAACAATCAATTTGATACCAAATTCTTGGTATGTAACATTTAAGGAGACTTTAAAATTTAAAACAAAGTCTGCCCATTCTAGCCTATGAAGGCCATTTACTTCAATGAGGGAAAAACGAATTTGGCTGTTTTTACCTCACCAGGGCTTATAAATCTATTTTTATAAAGTCCCTGCTTATAGTTACATGGCACCTAGCCCTAGGGGCACATAGGGCACACCTTAGGGGTGACTTATATGTAAAAATAAGGTAGTTTAAGACTTTGGAAGTACCTTTAATTCCAAAGTCGAATTTGCATATAACTTTAATTTAAAAGCAGCCAGCAAGGCAGGCTTGCTTTTAAAATGACACTGGGCACCTCAGCAATGCACCTAGGTGTGCACCACCTATGCTGTGGTCCCTAAACCTACATGCCCTACCATATACTAGGGACTTATAGGTAGGTTAACTTAGCCAATTATAATGAGCCTAATTTGCATATCCATTTTACACAGAGCACTGGCCCTGGGACTGGTAAGCAGTACCCAGGGCACAGCCAAGAGTCAGTAACCACCAGTACCTATCCAGAAAGAGTGGGGGTGATCAGGCAAAAAAAAAGGACTTTCCTACACCATCCCTACCCTTACCAGTGAAAGATAGTCACAAGATAGCAGCCCACTGCCTTTGAGGGACCAACTGTACCATACAGGCCCTCTCGAGTGCAGCAAACCACTTGTTAATGTCATCCCCCTCCTTGTAAGGGGGGACTATCTTATGCAGGTTTCTGGAATCTTGCTCTCTAACAGTATTGCTATCAAAAACACTGCTGCTGCCACCATGGGGAACTAACCCCAACCTCTGCCTTTCCCTTTCCACATCCAGAGATTCCCTGTCTAAGGCCAGCTGCTGCTGTTTAAGCTTCAGCCTGACCTCTTCCAACCTCAGCTTTCTGAGTTCACTTTCCATTAAGTTATCCTCGGGGTGGGAGGCTTGGGACTTGTGAGACACAGAAGAAATGTGGGAATTGGCAGAGTTGGACATGTCCCTAACTGACTGGACTCTAGTAGCCTGGCGTTTAGGAGTGAAAGGTGCCCTACTAATGTGTGACCCCCTCCCACTACCAGTGTCACTAGGTGGCCTGTTAGCTGAAAGGTCCTTGGAAGAACCCTCCCCAGCAACCTCAGGGGACTCCTCTGAGTCTGACTAAATACCCCTCTCCTCTACCTCCTGATCTTGGGATAGGCCAGACTGGTTCTTGTCACTTTTTAGGAGAAAGCTAAGGAGAAGATCTTTTGTGGGATTCTTACCAATTGCTAAATCTCTTTCTATGCAGAGGCCCCTTAAACTTTTAAAGTTTAGATTCCCATATGTTGTCTGGACAACTGTGGGAGTAAGCTCTACTGCAGACAAGATAGAAAAGGTTTAGGACAGAGAGAGAAACATTTTTTGGGGACTTTTAAAAGAACAGAGAAAAACTTTTTCAAACTTTTTCAAACTTTTAAAAGTTTTGAGAAACTTTTCAGAAACTTTTTAGAAAGTTTTAGAGAAGGAAAGTTAAACTGTTTAGGTTACTGTATATATTCTGAAGTATTTGGCATATGTTTTTCTTCTGAAAAGCACCAATGACAAAGTGGTAAAGCAGTTACAAGTACTCATCCGACCGCTGCACCACCAATGTAGGAGGCAGGCCTGGCTCATAGTGGGTACCTGGTGGTACTTACACCTTGTGCCAGGTCCAGTTATCCCTTATTAGTAGATTAGAAGTGTTCTAGCAGCTTAGGCTGATAGAGGTAGCTATAGCAGAGCAGCTTAGGCTGAACTAGGAGACATGCAAAGCTCTACTATACCACTTATTTCATATAGCACTATATCATACGAAAACACAATACTCAGAGTTACTAAAAATAAAGTGCTTTATTTTAGTGACAATATGCCAAAAGTATCTCAGAGGATATACTCCCTTGGGAGATAAGTAATATACACTAAATATACACACAAACCAAAATCAGGTAAGTAAACAGTTAGAAAAGTAGTGCAAACACTGTAGAACACAATAGAATGCAGTAGGAGCCAATAGGCCTAGGGGCAATACAAACCATATACTCCAAAAGTGGAATGCAAACCACAAATGGACCCCAAGCCTAGTGTAGTGTGTAGAGGGTCACTGGGAGTGTAAGAAAACACTAAGGGTGACCAAGATACCCCACCCCAAGACCCTGAAAAGTAGGTTTAAGGTTACCCTACTACCCCAGAAAGACAGTAAAGTCGAGATAGGGGATTCTGCAAAGACAACAACTGACTGCAAAGCACTGAAGACGGATTCCTGGACCTGAGGACCTGCAAAGGAAGAGAACCAAGTCCAAGAGTCACGCAAGTGTCCAGGGGGGGCAGGAGCCCACTAAACCCCGGGTGCAAAAGGGCTGCCTTCCGGTGGAAGAAGCCAAAGATTCTACAACAACAGAAGGTGCCAGGAACTTCTACTTTGGTCAGAAGATGTCCCACGGTGTGCTGGAGGATGCAGAGTTGTTTTCATGCAAAAAGACTGCAAACAAGCCTTTCTAGCTGCAAGAGTCGCAGTTGAGGATTTTGGGTGCTGCCAGGGCCCAGGAAGGACCAGGAGATCACCCCTTGGGGGAGGAGACAGAGGGGGCACTCAGCAACACAGAGAACCCACGCAGAAGTAGACAGCACCCACAGAAGCACCTGAACAGCCATTCAGAAGATCTGAGCACGGCGGTCATCTCAGCACAACAAAAGGGAGTCCCACGAAGTTGGAGGTCAACTCAGTGAGTTGGGCAATGCAGGACGGAGTGGTGAGGACTTTGTCTGTGCTGTGCACGAAGGAAGTCTTGCAAAAGTGTACAGGAGCCCGAGCAGCTGCAGTTCAGGAAGTACACAGGATTACTGTCTGGCGTGGGGAGGCAAGGACTTACCTCAATCACATTTGTACAGATGGACAACTGGACTGTTGCGGTCACTTGGATCCAGCTCCTGTGTTCCAGGGACAATGCTCGTCAAGATGAGAGGGGACCCAGAGGACCAGTGATGCAGACGTTTGGTGCCTACGTTGGCAGGGGGGAGATTCTGTCAACCCACTGGAGATTTCTTCTTGGCTTCCAGTGCAGGGTGAAGGCAGGCCGCCCTTAGAGCATGCACCACCAGGAAACAGTTGAGAAAGCCGTCAGGATGAGGCGCTACAATGTTGCTGGTAGTCTTCTTGCTACTTTGATGCTGTTTTGCAGGCCTGTACACCCTCCTACACCCAGGGCCTGTAAATCAAATGCTACTAGTGGGCCTGCAGCACTGGTTGTGCCACCCACATTAGTAACCCTGTAATCATGTCTCAGACCTGCCACTGAGTGTCTGTGTGTGCAGTTTTAAACTGCCAATTCGACTTGTCAAGTGTACCAACTTGCCAGGTCTACACCTTCCCTTTTCTCACATGTAAAACACCCCTAAGGTGGGCCCTAGATAGCTCCATGAGCAGGGTGCAGTGTATGTTTAAGGTAGGACATATACTAATGTGTTTTGTGTGTCCCAACAGTGAAATACTGCTAAATTTGTTTTTCACTGTTGCAAGGCCTATCCCTCTCATAGGTTAACATGGGGGCTGCCTTTAAGTATGATTAAAGTGTAGATTCCCTTTGCGAGCGGATAGACATGTGGAGTTTGGGGTCTCTGAGCTCACAATTTAAAAATACATCTTTTAGTAAAGTTGATTTTAAGATTGTGTGTTTGAAAATGCCACTTTTAAAAAGTGAGCATTTTCTTGCTTAAACCATTCTGTGACTCTGCCTGTTTGTGGACTCCCTGTCTGGGTCAGTTTGACAGTTGGGCTGTTTGCACCTCTCTCTAGACCGTGACAAAAAGGGAGTGTAGCCTGCATATCCTGATGAGCCATCTGTGCTAGGAGGGAGGGGAGAAGTGGTCACTCACACCTGAAAGGGCTGTGACTACCCTTACACAATGCAGTCTCCAACCCCCTGGTGTCTGTCTGGGGCCTGGCCTGCGCAAGGCAGGATTTCACAAACAAGAGAGACTTTTCTTTGAAGTAAGCCTACTTCAAAGGGCAAAATGGGAACAAGAAGGGCACCCAAAACCCCAGAATTTAGATCACTTCTGGAAATGAAGAGGAACCTCTGCCTGGAGAAGAGCTGAAGATCTGAGGAAGAAGAGCTGCCCTGCCTGTGACTGTCCTTTGTGGAGCTATCCTGCAGTTGCTGCTTCTGCCTGTGCAAGAGGACAAAGACTGGACTTTGTGTGCCTTCCTGCTTGTGAAGAACTCTCCAAGGGCTTGAAACTGAGCTTGCCTCCTGTTGTTGAAGTCTCAGGGACAGCAGAGACTTCTCTCTGCCAGCACCTGGAACCCCTGCTGAGACTTCTGCCCTGCCAAGTGGTGCCCTATCCAGTTCCTCCGGCCTTGTCCGGTGAAGCTGGTGGACCAAGGTTGGAAATCCCCGCACAGATCGCCGTGCAGGAAAATTTGCGACGCAACCTCAGAGAGCAGCTAAAAGAACGACACGCTGCCAGCTCTGTGGCTGAAATCGACACAACACTTGCAGCACGGCTGTGAGATCGACGCACGCGGCTGGAGAAATGATGTCCGGCATTGCTGATGGAGGTTGCAATGATGCAACATTGCTGGGCACTGAAAAACAACAGAAGCCTACCCGGACCCGAAGTGTTTTTTGTCCAGAATGACGCATCTCTCTCCTGCGGGGAAAGAATCGATGCACGCCGATCGGACCGGAGAATGAGAAACGACGCACAACTTCACTTGCAGGTGAGAAATAGACGCACTGCTCATCTTTTTCGACGCATACTCGCTCGTGCGGGTTATTTTGACGTGACCCACGTACATTTTCACTCTTACATCATTAGCGTTGTGTTTAAAAGAACATGAAGACTCTTTTTGCTTTTTAATTAATAACTTGATTTGTGTATGTTGTATTTTTGTCATGTTGTTCTTGTTTTGTTTAGATAAATATTTTCTATTTTTCTAAACCTGTATTGTGTAATTTTGTAGTGTTTTCATTGAGTTACTGTGTGTTGGTACAAATACTTTACACCTAGCACTCTGACGTTAAGCCTGCCTGCTCGTGCCAAGCTACAAAGGGGGTGAGCGGGGGTTAGCTGAGGGTGTTTCTCTTTTACCCTGACTAGAGTAAGGGTCCTTGCTTGGACAGGGGGTAATCTGACTGCCAAAGAAAGATCCCATTCCCAACAGCTTAACATTGTTGACCATGAGGGACTTGAAGTTAGTGGACTACTGCATCCTTGTGCAACATTTGTGTCATCATATTAGTGGGGATCAAGTGGCCCAACAAGTCCTGAAACCCTGTGCCATAGTCAATAAGCCGCGCAATGTATGCAGTCTACCACCTTGACATCCCTGTTGCTACAAAAAGCCTTGGCCAGGCATCATGGATGCAAGGTTGGTGTCATCTGATGGGGGATAGGAAACTTCCCAGTGGCAAGTCTAAGATTTGGCAAAGCATCATTCATGTGTCCTTGGGTTAACACCTGCTCAGAGCATGTGTTACAAAGGGGCACACCATTGCTCACAATGGGCCCCATTTACAGTTCAGGCTTAGTGCCCATATAGTTTGCCCAAAGCCTGAACAGTACATCTATGTTGTCTACAGATTTTGGACCTATTTCCCCCTACCCTGTGCTATGGTGTGCAAATTATGTAATGTGGCACACCCATGGGGGCTGTATGGGTGCCCTAATGGGCACAGGAAGATTGACACTGCACTGGATGTGGCTACAGTATTCCTATTTATTGAACCACATGTGGACATGCATGTCAGGCATCTCCTAAGTACCAGGTACACACTTAGGCCCTCATTACAACCCTGGCAGTCGGTGTTAAAGTGGCAGTAATACCACAAAGAGGCTGGTGAAAAAATAAATGGGATTACAACAGTGGCGGAAACCGCCAACATAGACAGGCGGGAGACAAAGTACCGCCCACCCTATTACAAGAGGCCTATCCGCCACCTTTTCGGGGGCGGAACCAACGCTATCAAAAGCACACCGGAAACAGTACACAGAAGGGAAAACACTCACCTCTTAACACCCAACGAGGAACCAGGATACCATGGAGCCCGAACTTCATGTGTTAGCCATGTTGGTTTACCTCCTCTTCTATGAGGAGTACGAACGGCGGCGACCACGGTGAATACTGTGCCTACAACACAGGGGAGGTGGGAGGAAACAGAGTGACACACACATGCAACACCCCCACCCTTACCACCACACACAACAATAGAAGACACACAAATACATGCAGCAACATTACATATACACCCCCCACCCCCCGGAAGAACGCAAGGACAAAAGGAAATGATTGTAACCATTGTAATCAAGAAAAATCCAGTATTCAAAAGTCAAAATTCAGCATATACAAATATGTACACCAACTACACAAGTCTGGATAGTGTACTAATCATTGTCCGTAGACCACTGGGCCCAAAATTCATGGGCGAGGCCCACACATGATACCTGACTCAAAGTGGAGAGAACACTGCTGGGGCATCAGATCGAAAATATACAGGCAACTCAGGGGGAGGCAGAGGGGGGCACCTCAGCCTGATGAACACACCACGCCACTGCTGCACGAGGGGGTTCCATGCCCATTGAGGTATCTGGGGAGTGCAAAGCCACAGTCTCTCAAGCCTCTCCAGTGGGTGGGTTGCCCACTGGTTTATGCTGGGGAGTGCAAAGCCACAGTCTCTCAAGTCTCTCCAGTGGGTGGTTTGCCCACTGTTTTATCCTGGGGAGTGCAAAGCTGCAGTCTCTCAAGTCTCTCAAGTGGGTGGTTTGCAGACTGCTGCATCCTGGGGAGTGCAAAGCCACAGTCTTACAAGTCTTTCCAGTGGGTGGTTTGCCCACTGCTTTATCCTGAGGAGTGCAAAGCCACAGTCTCTCAAGTCTCTCCAGTGGGTGTGTTGCCCACTGCTGCATCCTGGGGAGTGCAAAGCCACAGTCTCACAAGTCTTTCCAGTGGGTGGTTTGCCCACTGCTTTATCCTGGGGAGTACAAAACCACGATCTCTCAAGTGGATGTGATTCTCCACTGGTTCTGGAGGGGGCCTGGTGCCCAGAGTGCTTCATTCTGCCAAGGACAGAGGTAGTAGATGTCATTCTCCACTGGTTCTGGATGGGTCCTGGTGCCCAGAGTGCTTCATCCTGCCAAGGACAGAGGTAGTGGATGTATCTCTCCACTGGCTCTGGAGGGGGCATGGTGCCCAGAGTGCTTCATCCTGCCAAGGACAGAGGTAGTGGATATCATTCTCCACTGGTTCTGGAGGGGGCCTGGTGCCCAGAGTGCTCCACATGCAGTGTGGCCGGTACAATTCCCTCAACTGGGTGTGCATGCCACAAGATTTGCGAGGTTCAGGTAGCATGATATGCCATAGAGGCAGCGGCATACCCCACACTGCTGCGGCTGCGCCTTCCACCTGCAGATGTAAACAGTGATGGAAGAAATGCCTCATGGAAGCTGCCCAGGGTCCATGAACTCTCCTCCAGCCTCAGACGACTGAACACTGGGGATGGTAGCCATGTCAGCGATGGTGCCTGTGTCCAAGGATGCCGCGGGGCTGGTGGCGGTGCTTGCGGCGGTGTCTGTGGCAGCGGTGCTTGCGGCGGTGTCTGTTGCGGTGGTGCATGTGGTGGTGCTGGCGGTGGTGCTGCAGAGGGACACAGCAGGACATTTCCTTCAGCTTCGAAAGGCTGGCCACTGGGGAAGATGCTGGGTAGTGTCGCTGAGGCTGTAGACGTGCAGGGGGCAGTGCAGGTGACGGTGCTGGTGGCGGTTGTGGTGACGGAGCAGCTAGCAGTGTTCGCCGCCGTACAGGTTGGCGTGGTCGTGGATAGAAAGTGTGACACGGGTTCCTCAGTCAATGCCACCATGCCCTTTCCTGCCCTGCAGCTTTTGGCCCTTCCCCAGCTTTGATGGTGCCACAGTTGTCTTGCCACTATCCCCTTTGGTTTTTGCTGAGCCCTTGGTGTCTGGTGCTTTCAGCTTCTCCCTCTGGGATGTGGGCACCTTTTTTCACCTTGGCAGGTGGCGGAATGTCCTTGCCCTCGCAACGTGGCACACTGGCAGCCCTGATAGGTGGCGCACTCCATGACCCCACAGTTGCTGGCACCTCTGTGCCTGGGGATTTGGTGGCTGAGGTGCTGGGCTGGGACCTGGAAAGCCTGGCCATAGGGGAAGGACGGGAGGGGGGAGGTGTAGGGAAGAGATCAATGTTAGCCAGGAAGAGTTTCTTAGACAGACTGGTACGGAAAGATGGAGGGGGTTTGGGAGTGGAGGTAGAGGTAGTGGTTGTAGGAGGTGCACGTCTGCTGAATTTGGGTAAAGGTGCATGGGCCGGAGGCTGTTGTGAGGTGGATGGCTGTTGGGTGTGTGTGCCCCTGCGTTTGTGTACTTTGAGAGGAGGGCTCACAGACACACTGGGAGACGACACTCAGGATGTGTGCATGGTAGTGGGGGTGGTGAGTGCACATGATTGGTGTGTGGTGATGGGCGTGCTGGTGATGGAGACAGTGGCTGAGGATGTAGTGCATGCAGGTGTGAGTGGAGATGAGACTGGGAGGGATGAGGAGGACGTGGAGGAGGGGGACACAGTGGAGGCTGTGGATGTTGCTGTGTCTGCATGGGTATGGTGCTTGTGTGAGTGCCTGTGGGATGTGTGGTGCTTATGTTTGCCTGAGCGACTCGTGTGTTGATGAGTGTGCATGCTAGTCTGATGGTGTGCTTGGGATAGGCTGAGGTACAGGGGATTGGGTCTGGGTGGAGGAAGTTGGAAGGAGGAGGCTGGACACAGGGACAATGGCTGCCATCAGTGCTGAGGCCAGAGCCTGAAAGGCTCTCTGTTGGGCTGCCTGCCCAGAATGAATGCCCTCCAGGTATGCATTTGCTTGTTGCAAATGCCTCTCGACACCCTGGATGGCATTCACAATGGTAGATTGCCCAACAGTGAGGGATCTCAGGAGGTCTATAGCCTCCTCACTGAGGGCAGCAGGGCTGACTGGGGCAGGGCCTGAGGTGCTGGGGCGAAGGAGATGCCCACCATCCTGGGTGAGCAGGCACCGGACACACGCTGAGGGGCTGCTAGGAGGGCAGTGCTGGTATGGGGGGTGGCAGCTGTACCTGTTGATGCAGTGGGCACAGAGGTGCCCACCACCGCAAGGGAGCTCCCATCAGAGGAGGAGTCGCTGTCACTGCTGTTTGCTCCTATCCCCGCCGTGGAGCTCCCCTCGCCCTCCGTCCCACTGGTGGATTCAGACTCCGTTGTTTCGCCCTCCAGGGCCAAGTGGGTTGCAGCTCCCTCCTGCTCCGGTGCCAATGCTCCTCCACCTGATGATGCTATTGCACACAAGAACAGGGAGACCACAAAAAGAGGGGGGAAAGACAGAAGAAAGACATGTTCAATGCATGCAACACCACTACTGTTGGCAGACACAACACACATGGAGCAGCCCTCTGCACTACGCCATGCACTAGACATTTTAGCTGACCATGGGGTACGAGGCCTAAGACCAATTGCTGCACACCTGGAAGTCACGGGAGCCTGACTAGGTGTAGATGACTCTTACCACTGGTGGGGTTGGAGTGCCACATAGCCTGCCTCACAAGGGACCTTGTCTACAAACTTCGCCCTGGCCTAGGGGAACCCACTGCCCACCTCCCCCACCCAGACACCTCGTAATGCATGCTGAGTCAGCTATATGAGGGTGTACTCACCCCCTTGTGGCTGCTGTGATGCCCTCAAGCGCCCATCCAACTCCGGATACGACACCACCAGGATCCGGAACATCAGGGGTCATGGTGCGACGGGCACCCCTCCCACATTGGGAGGTCATCCCCAGCTGGGCCTCCGCCGTCTTCTTGCTCCAGCGACACAGGTCCTCCCATCTTTTACGGCAGTGGGTGCTCCGTCTGTGATAGACCCCCAGGGTCCGGACGTCCTTGGTGCTGGCACGCCAAATACCCTTCTTCTGGGGGGTGCTGACCTAAAGGAATGGTACAGGGGGAAAAAGAATTTACTTACCCGTTCGGACCATCATAGTCTTTTGCCCCCCAGTTCCCACCCTTGCACTGACGCACATACACTCCCCATCCTCACATGCAGGCCTCAGCCCCCCATGTATATTCCATCCACACTACTCCAAACAGGCATTGCCCATGCAGCATGCTCACAGTCTGGAGGACCGTACAGTTGCCTGTACTGGGGGAGGACCCCATCCACTAGTTTCTCCAACTCCTCCGAAGTGAAGGCAGGGGCCCTTTCCCCTGACACATAAGCCATTGTCGCTTCCAGACTGAGGTCACAGCAGCACTTGCAGTGTAAGTCCTCTCCTGTTGAAGGTCAGGTATCAAGTGAGTGAACAGACAGAAAATGGCAGTCACGTCCTCGGCGGTGCGTACTGTCACCGCCGGCGTACATCGTTATTGGCTCCTGGGACCCATAGGGCCCAATGTTAACCAATGCTGAATTGCGCCGCGGTCTTCGACCGCCCACCGCGACGGTGTAGAACGCCAGCACAGTTACCTCATATCCCCTTGTCCCACCTTACAGGTCAGGCAGCCGCCATTTCAGGAGGCCACATGAGATGAATGTTAACTGTGTCTCTCCTATCTAGGCCGGGAATATAGACAGATACCGGCACATTGTGGATTAATTACGTTTCTGAAAATAAAACATTGTGATACCTCAGTGTTGGATGACTCTCTGCTCGCTGTTCTCCTCCATAGGGCACGTCCGCTGGGGCAGGTGATGAGATGGCAGCATCCTCCAGTGTACAGACCGCTGGTGGACCTGTCGACAATGGAAGAGCGACATGTAATAGTCACCTACAGACTAGATCGTGCCAAAATCCAGGAACTGTGTGCCCAGTTGGAGCTAGACCTGATGTCAGCTATCCGCCATCCCACAGAAATCCCCCCTCTAGTGCAGGTCCTGTCAGTACTCCATTTACTGGCAAGTGGGTCTTTTCAAACTACAGTGGCCATAGCATCAGGGATGTCCCAGCCTATGTTCTCAAACGTGTTGTCCAGAGTGTTGTCTGCCCTGCTGAAACTCATGCGCAGCTACATCGTTTTCCCACAGGTGGAGAATTTGCTTACATATCCCCAACATCATAGGTGCCATTGATGGGACACATGTGGCCTTGGTACCCCCTGCAGGAGTGAACAGGTGTACAGAAACCGGAAGAGCTACCATTCTATGAATGTGCAGATGGTGTGTTTGGCAGACCAGTACATCTCCCCTGTGAACGCCAAGTTTCTTGGCTCAGTGCATGACACTTTCATTCTGAGGAATAGCAGCATCCCTTATGTGATGGGGCAACTCCAGAGGCACCTTGTGTGGCTATTAGGTGAGGACAAGGACCCTATACAGTGTGAATAGTTGTCTGGGTCTGGGGTTGTCCCTAAGGGTTAGTGTGTGTCTAACAGTCCCTCGACATTTGCAGGTGACTCTGGCTACCCCAACCTGTCATGGCTACTGACCCCAGTGAGGAATCCCAGGACAAGGGCAGAGGAAAGCTACAATGAGGCCCATGAGCGAACTAGGAGGGTTATAGAGAGGACCTTCGGCCTCCTGAAGGCCAGGTTCCGGTGCCTCCATATGACAGGTGGTTCCCTTTACTACTCACCAAAGAAGGGGTGCCAGATCATCATGGCCTGCTGTATGCTGCACAATTTGGCTTTGCGATGACAGATGCCTTTTCTGCAGGAGGATGGTCCTGAAGGAGGTGTTGTGGCAGCTGTGGAGCCTGTGGACAGTGAAGAAGAGGAGGCAGAAGAAGAGGACATAGACAACAGAAACACTGTGATCCAACAATACTTCCAGTGAGACACAGGTAAAGCGACATCACTGCCTCCTACATCTGATAAAAATGTTCCACCTCTCATCTGTGTATGGACCCTAATTTGTCACTTTCCCTTTCAATTTCACAGATGTGGTTCCCACTGTGTGACCTCTGCTATGTTACCTCATGGACTAGAGCTGTGTGACATAGGTATGTTGACAATAGAATGGACATTGCTTTTTCCCGCAGTTATTGCAAATACACAATTGTGAAAGCACAGACTGACTCCAGATTGTTTTGTGGATCAGGGATGTTTATTTAAGTGCTAAATAGTGGAGGGGGTTGTAAAATGGTCAGGGGTGATGGTGGAGGAATGTCCATGGCAGAGTCCAGTCTATTGGTCTCACAGGTGCATTGTCCAAAGGGGCATAGGAAGTGGAGCTAGGGCAGTTTGAGGATGGAAAGGGTGACAAAGTGGGATAGAAGGATGACATTCATGGTGGTCTCATTTCGTGGCGGGGGTCTTGGCATTGTTCTCTCTCTTTGTCCTAGATCTCAGGGACCGCTTGCGGGGTGGTTCTCCATCTGCAGGGGGTGGGATGCTGGTGTCGTGGTCCTGTGGAGGTTCCTCTTGTCCACTAGCGCCGGGCGGAGGTGGTGGGCAGTTCATCATCCAGGCTAGTGTCAGGGGCCCCTTGTTATGCTACAGTGTTCCTCCTGGTGTTCACGAGGTCCTTCAGCACCCCTACAATGGAGTCCTGGGTGGTACTGATGGATTTGAGTTCCTCCCTGAACCCCAAATACTGTTCCTCCTTCAGCCGCTGGTTCTCCTGAAACTTGGCCAGTACCGTTGCCATCGTCTCCTGGGAATGATGGTACGATTCCATGATTTTGGAGAGGGCCTCGTGGAGAGTGGGTTCCCTGGGCCTGTCCTCCCCCTGTCGCACAGCAGACCTCCCAGTTCCCTGGTTTTCCTGGGCCTCTGTCCCCTGAACCGTGTGCCCACTGCCACTGCCCCCAAGTCCCTGTTGTTCTTGAGGTGGTGGGTTAGCCTGGGTTCCCTGTAGTGGTGGACACACTGCTTCTTGACGTGTCCTGGGGACAGAGGTATGGGCCCGCTGGGTGAGCGCTGTGCTGGTGTTTCCTGAGGGGGAGGCTCTGTGGTGGCCTGTGACTGTGTGAGGGGAACCGACTGTCCTGAGGTCCTAGATGGGCTGGGCTGGCCATCTAGATCCAGTTGGACAGAGCTGCTGTCATCACTGTGGGCCTCTTCTGTTGGTGGAGTGTACATATCTGGAACCTCCTGTCGGGTGACGTCCTGCAGGGGTGTAAAAGCATGATTATTGCATCTGTGTGTGCCATGGTGTGAAATGCGTGGGTGACCCTGTACCCCAGTGCTTACATTTTTGTGTAGGACCTTGTGTGTTAATTGTTTAGGGGTCTGTGTGGGTATGTGTAGTGGACATGCATTGGTGATGGGTGTCCTTGCTTTGTTGTTGCATGCAGGGCTTGGGGTTGGGATGTGTGGTTTGTGATAGTGGGACAAATGTGAGGAGTTGGAGTGATAGGGTGAGGGCGAGGGTGGGGGTATGTGATAGCATGCAGGTAGGTGGAATGACCATCCCCCGTAGGCCGTTCCACCTCTTACTGATGTCATCCCGTGTTCTTGGGTGCTGTCCCACTGCGTTGACCCTGTCCACGATTCTGTGCCATAGCTCCATCTTCCTAGCTATGGTCATGTGCTGCACCTGTGATCCGAATAGATGTGGCTCTACCCGGATGATTTCCTCCCCCATGACCCTGAGCTCCTCCTCAGAAAACCTGGGGTGTCTTTGCGGTGCCATGGGGTGGTGTGGGTGATGTGTGGGGTGATGTTTAGGGGTGTGTAGTGTTTTGTGCGTGGATGTGTATGTGTGATGGTGTTGTGTGCCTCTGTATGCTGGTGTGGTCTTTGCTTTGCTGTCTCTCTGCTTCCGCCAAATTTTTGGTTGTAAGGGTTTGTGGGTAATGTGGGTGTGTGTTTTATATTGTATTGGGTGTGTGGGTGTGGTGTGTGTATGTGTATCAGGTGTGTGTATTTTGAATTGTCCAATGTGGTTGTGTTTTGTAAATGTTTGTGTATTTTGAGTGCAGCGGTGTGTACCGCCAATGGAATACCGCGGTTGAAAGACCGCCATGTGGATTCGTGGGTCGTGATAGTGTGGGCGTATTCCTGTTGGCGTGACGATGGAGGTTTTGTTATTGCCAGTTTATCACTGACCTTTGGTGTGGCTGACTTGTCTAGATTTTGAAGGATTCTAAGCTGTGGGTCGTAATAGCTGTAGCGGATTTCTGCGGCCGCAGTGGTGTGTTGGCGGTCTTCTGTACGGCGGTAAGCGGGATTTACCACCAATGTTGTACTGAGGGCCTAAATGTAATATCTTCCGCTCCAAGTAGTGTGCACACACACAGTGAAGCGTAAAGCCTCGAGGCTCTTTCTCCGAGGTTCGAAGTTGATACATGATGGTTATGCATTGCGTTCCTTCCCATGAAGGCTTACAAGGCCTGTGGACTTGCGATTGAAGTGCAGGGGCTAGGCATCATTGTTTGGCATAGAGGATTATGGAATATTGCCGTTATGCGTCAACATTTTTGACACATAACGGGAAAGCGTGGATTTTATTGGAAAGGCTGACAGTCCACCCAGATTCACATACCATGTCACAGGGGCTATGCTTGTATGTAATCAGTATGGTATGGCTACCTGTGTGTGCATGTGCATTCATATTTCATCAGTAACATTAGTATGTGTAATCATTATGTTTGTATGTGTTTGTGATGCATTCCTTGACTGATGCTGTTTGCATATGTGTATGTGTTGCTAGACTTTGTCCACATACATGTTACCACATGTGTAACAGGAGTGTACATATGTGATCTAACACATATTTGTCAGTCTACCGCATTGCAATGTCTGATTTCCAAATGTACGTTTAACAACAACATAATAGATATGATAGGCTATGCCCCATACATGGTCATGCATGTGATACCCTAGACAAATCACACTCAGAGAATGCAGTGAACTACAGCTGGGTTGATTTCACGTTACTCCTGGCAATGTGAGTGCATGTGTGTCCACACTGTGTTGTGTTCTTAGGTTCAGGGTTCATGATGCTCTGCCACACGTGTGACATATGGTTCCCCATTCATCTATAATGCAAGAGATGGTGTACTCACATGAGTCAATGAAGGCTGCTTTGTGCCATGTGTGTGTAAAGACGCGTAGTGTCATATGTGTGAAAATTGCCACAGCGGTGTGTTCATGGGATGTGAAACCTCACATATCTAAATTCCTGCATGGACACATGTTGGACTTTGTTAAATGGCTATGTAGTCATATCAGTGCTACCTATTTTTCCGTATTAAGGAACTCATCTGATGGCCATTTTTAGTTTAAAATCAATGATCATGTGATACAAATGCATTTTCATTAGTGGAAAGCTGCCTTTTCTGCAGACTCCAATATAAAATACCAGGCCTGTGCCATTTATGTGTTACATATGTGCAGAAAAATCAGACATATGTGTGCATGCCACAAACTAGGTACTTAAAATCGACCACATGTTTGTTGTGATTGTCACGTACAATGGCATACAACTGAGTAGAAGTGTTGCAGTCAGGCAATGATGGCAGCCTAGTCATCTTTATTACTGTGGGACTTTTTCTGCCCACACAGACCCATGGTTACATGCTTTGGCGCAGGTTGACGGTGCTCCAATCTGCTCAGTACACTGTGCACGTGCATCAGTACATACGCACGTACATCTTGACTGTGTCAAGAGTCAACGTAGCCTCAGCAATGGGGCCAGAGGATGTGGTGGCTGGGGATCTAGCCTCATCATGATAGTTCTTCAGCAGAGCAATGCTTACTCCCCTTCAGACTGACACATGCACATATGTTATCACATAGCCCAGGATTTTCATTTTCCTTTGGGGTACTTGATGCCAGCTTTACCCTATCATGTACAGAGGACCGGCCACTTGTACATGTAGGACATGTCTCATCATTTGGCCTGGTCTGACAGACATGGTAATACATTCTTAGTAATTTCCATTTGCAGCTTGGTTAAGGCTTGTATCTCTAGTGTAACTTGTGATTTTTGTACGACCCAGAGGACAGATGATGTAATCTGTCACTGCCTTCTCTCAGAATAGTATATGATGAGCAACTACAACATTGTTATGGTAGCAATCAGGAGTGGGTTATGTACTGCCCTAGGCATCCTCTCTGAACATATCTCGGGTGACCACATGGTGACATTGTGTTGCACAGTCAGTATTGGTCTATGTGTGTACCTTCTCCAACATTTACGGCATATCTTGTTTGGAATACATTTGGAACTACATTGCTGGCATTCTTTAGGCTGCTTACACTTTGTACACATCTTCTACTGCAACATTGTCCTGTCATACATGGACAGGATGCTATGTGTGACTTATGTACACATCTTCTACTACTGGCTGCGTAATAGTTTCCCTCCCATTTCCATGCTTTGCTAGCTTACATGACTTCCACTCACACAACAACAATACACCAGCCACAGCACTTGTGTAGTCTCCAAGTGACCACCCCATGTTGTATCTTCAAGCGTCTGTGGGATTCTCTCAGCTATCCTTCCACATCCTTTGGTGTACATGGGTATGCACTCAATTCTGCATTCCACAACCTATGTCATTGTCACCATGAGTCTTGTAAGTGTAGGAAATCATCTCAGCACTGTTTTTTTTTTATTTGCCACATGCAGCATATCTGTTTCCTTCTTCACCCGTACAATTTAGGATGGGTCTGTGACATGTTGGGCATTACTAGACATACATGCACATCCCATGCCTAATTGGCATGTTAGAGACCTAGACATTTTAGGGGATTTTTTCACAATAGGCAACTTTATCTTGGTCAGGCATGTGAGTGTCAATGAGAGGTGTGATTTCATATATGGTCCATGATGGTATCATACAGACTATACTAGGTTACCTTGTTGACATATGTAAACCATTGTAGGTAATTGCAAACTCTTTCCTACCTAGGCCATACACCCGTAGATCGGTCTTCACATGTATGTCTGGATTAGCTGCAGGCATGTGTGAAGGCAGCAGATTTGAGTGACAAGTGTGTTAGAATGTACATAGGGAGTGAGACGGACTCTGCCTACATTCCACCCACACATTCATTTAGTGGTGCATTTTCCCATGTTATTGTTAAATCCTGGCTATGGGCCATATTTATGGAGAGTGGATCAACACCCATTGTTGCTTAATTTGTCTATCAACCCTTAGCACACCCCACAGCCAACATGTGTGTGCTATATTTGAGGTGTAGCACATCATGTGGGAGGGTTGGACTCAATGGAGGTGCTGGTACGTAATGCCATTGATACACGGTGCAGGGTTAGGCTCAAACTTTGGTTCCTAACCCTGAACAGTCAATGAAGGTCCATTGATACCAATACTGTCCCGCCTTGTCAAATGTGCTCAGTGCTGTCGTAGCAGCTACCCCCCTGAGATGTGACACAGTGTAGTTACTATTTTTCTAATGCATGATTTGGAAACAGTCCCTACTGTATGTATGCCTCCCTTGCATACATCTTGCCAGGCATGGGGATGAAGTGGGGAAAGGGGTAGGCACAATGCCTACTCACGCCACTTATTTTTTGTGGTGCATAGATTTAGGCCTTCGAGAGCCACATGGCCATGAGTTATGGGACACTGATGTGTGGCATTGAGGCACTAGACCCTCTTACATCACCACCTATGTTCCAACAATCTTTGTAACTGGTGTGTTTCTTTCCGGCTCCCTGAGGTATAAGCAACATTCTAATGGTATATGTAGTGGAGAATGAGTAGACCATGTACATTCTGGTGCAAAGTGAATTATTGGTGATATTTACAAAGGATATTAGTTGTACAGTGTCTAGGTGTAGAAGTTCTGTACAATTTGTTGTCTCCTGCGAACTCCAGCAGCATTGTTTTGCAGTTCCCCCTCTACCTGTGCTGCACCATTGTCATCCTCCTCCTCATTGGGGACATCTTCCAGTTCATCCAAAGAGACATAAGTTCATATGTTATGCAAGATAGCATATACAAGTATCATCTTGCATACCAGGGATGGTGCTCACAAAGACTTCCTCCTGTCAGGGCCAGGCACCTGAACCTTGACTTCAGGAGCCCAAATGTCCTCTCTTCCATATTTCATGTCCTTCTGTCACCTTCATTGCATGTCTGCTCTTCCACCATTGTGGGCTTGCCAAAAGGAGCCATCACCCATGGCTGAATGCCGTAAACTTGGTCAGCTGCAAAGGAATGAAAGTACATGTGTCGGTAATGCATATTTTTGGTTTCGTATGTTCCATGGCAAAAGTTAGTTTTAGACTTGCTTCTGGTATTTTATGTGTTCCACTTTTGTGAAATGGTTGCATTTGTTTGTGTTGATGGACATTGCTATCATGGGTTGTGGCTCAGGGACCTGGTGATTGACAAAATGAATCTGAACTGACAGTTCAACCATGCCAAATATGGGTTGTTTTGTCAATATTTGAGGCTGTGTCCTATTGTTAGTGAAACCTACCACCTCCTTGCGCCACAATGGTGTAATTTGTATTGACACAATGGTAGCCCTACAAAGCTAAACTCAGGCCACTATATTACCATTTGGCACTACGTATGCAGTGCGACACTTAGTGACCCTTTGTGGCAGATTGTACCTGTGACAGCTATCATGTGTACAAGAGTGTGATTCACACAATTGGAGGAGTAGCAAACTAGGTGCAGGGGAATTGCCAAGGTTCCTATACATGATTTATCACAGGCACTCTCAACACATGCACAGTGCAGGCATTGGGAGGCAGCACACCATATTTTTGCATAGGTCCCTATGTTTGATGCATGAAAGGTCAGGTATGTTCTCAATACTCCTACAGGGTCCTACCATGGTATCTATTATTCTAACAGTATTGAACCTACTCTACGGCATGGTGGACCATTCCTTGTAAACATGCACACATGGTGGCATTAGGGGGTGCTAAGAGTTGCATGTAAATGGCACTGGACTAGGTGCTACACCAATTCTCATTAATCTACCCCATGGTCTTTCATGGCTGGTGATGTTGTATTCCTATGTGTGCGGCCCTACAGCAGACAAGTGAAGGTGTACACTACGGTACGTGTAGGTAATAATTAGTCGGTAATGGCAGCACTTGGATGGCATTTGATATTGGTACCGCCAGAGGTTTGAAAACCATGACAAATGTGGGGCTGTGCCTATGTGGTGAGCTATTCATTTTTTGGTATAATGTATGTGGGATCTGTACTTAGTTGTCAACGAGTCGACACTTGCAGTGGTTTGGGCCTAGCTTCTGTATGCAAACGGGACAGAGCTTCACCTGTCCTTCACGTGGTGTACCAGTCAGGTTGTGGCTATAGTATGTACATATGGGTGTATGCGTGTGTGATGTACAATGAATGAGATGTAGTGTGGCATGTGTCATATGTGTAGTAGTCTGTACATCTGTTTTCCCCTGCCCATGTGTGTTTAGTGTGGTGTATGTCTTTTTTTCCTACAAGAATGAAACTACCCTTCTCCGGAAGAGTCTTCATCCTCTAAGTGGAAGAACCTAGAAAGGCCATCTGCATTGTATTGCCAGGTCAGTGTTCCACTTTAAAGTCCATTCCCTGTAGAGATATGGACCACCTAAGCAGTTTGAGGTTTTCACCTTTCATTTGTTAAAGCCAACTGAGAAGTCTGTGGTCTTTCTGAACTATGACGTGAGAGCCAAATAAGTATGGCCTCAGTTTCTTCAAGGCCCAGATCACAGCAAAGGCTTCTCTCTCTATGGCACTCCATTTTTTTCCCAGGGGAGTAATCCTATTCTTATAAAGGCAACACGCTGGTCGTGTCCTTCATCATTTGTCTGGGCTAGGACCTCTCCTATCCCACGTTCAGTGGCATCAGTTTAGAAAATAAACTGCCTGGAGTAATCTGGAGGTTTCAGGACTGGGCAGAACAAATTGCATTTTTCAGAGCGTTAAAAGCCTTTTGACAACTCCCTGTCAAGTGAATCTTTTTGGGCATTTTCTTAGAGGTAAGCTCTGTGAGGGGGCCACTATTGTGCCATACTCCTTCACAAATCTCTTATAGCACTCAGTCAAGCCAAGGAATGCCCTGGCTTGAGTCTAGGTGGGTGGAGCTTCCCAAGCCAGAATTGTCTGGATCCTGGGTTGGAGTGGCTGAACTTTGCCTCCACCTACCAGGAGGCTCAAGTATACAACCTTTCTGTGTCCTATCTAGCAATTACTGACCTTGATAGTGAGGCCTGCCTTTTGCAGACCCTCAAGAACCTTTCCTAGGTGGATCAGGTGACCCTGCCAGATGGAGCTATAGATAGCAATATCATCCAGATAAGCTGCACTAAAGGATTGCAACCCAGCTAGGACTTGGTTTAACAACCTCCAGAAGATGACAGGGGCATTCTTCAATCGAAAGGGCATTGCAGTGAACTGATAGTTCCCACTTGGTGTGGAGAGTGCTCACTCTTTTTTGCTTCAAGAGTCAGACCAATCTTGGAGTACCCAGATGTAAGATCAAAGATACTCAAATATTTGGCTGTCCCTAATATGTCTATGAGCTCATCAGCCATTGAAATTGATTGTGATCAGATTTTGTTACTGCATGCAGGCCCCTATAGGCCACACAGAGCCTTGGTTACCTTTTCTTTCCCTTGGAGTGAGGTTTGGGGACTAAAACTACTGGGCCAACCCGGGGCTCTCGGAGGGTTCAATGACATCCAAATCCAGCATATTTTTTACTTCAACTTGGATGCTTTCTCTGACAAGGTCTGACTGCCTAAATATTTTGTTTTTGGCAGGCATGCAGCCTCAAGTGTCCACATCATGGGTACACCAGTTAGCCCTACCAAGGGTCAGAAATAATAGTTCAGTATTCTGGTTAAGGACCTGCCTGCAATCAGTCTGCTGTTGCCCTCTGAGGGTGTCTGACCTGGAAAAGCCAGGAGAGGAGATTAGGGAGATGTTTACTCTTTTCCTCCTGTCCCTGATATGTAACCATGAGCATGGACACATGAGCTCTGTCAAAATAGGTCTGCAGGCGGTTGACATGTATTATCCTTTTGCGATTCTTGCAACTACCAAGGTCAACCAAGTAGGTGACCTCCCCTTTCCATTAAGTATGGGGTAGGGCCCAGACCACTTGTCTTGGAGAGCCCTGGGAGTCACAGGCTCCAATACCCAAACTTTCTGACCTGGTTGGAACTCCACCATAGCAGCGTATTTTGGTCATACCAGTGCTTCTAGAGCTTCTCGCTGGCTTGGAGGTTTTTGCTTGATTTTTCCATATACTCAGAAAACCTGGAATGAAGGCCAAATACACAATCAACAATGTTCTCTTGGGCACTTTGAGAGGCCTTTTCCAGCCTCCCCTCACAAGACTCAGTTGACCCATACGAGAATGCTGAAATGAAAGTTCAAAGGGGGAAACCTTACTCCCTTTTGTGGCACTGCCCTGCAGGCAAAAAGCAGACATGGAATTAAGACACCCCATCTCCTTCTGAGTTTTTCAGGTGGTCCTCCTGTCATGACTTTCAATATCTGGCTAAATCTTTCAACCAGCCCATTGGTCTATGGTTGGTATGGGGTAGTGAACTTATGTCACTCAAGATTCCTGCCACATAAACCCCTGTCTGATACTACCTCTTCGGGAAAGCCAACCATAGTTAAAATACTCATGAGGGCATTGGCTACTACAGGGCAAGAAGGGTCCTGAGAGGAATGAGTTCAGGATATCCAGTGGCATACTCTACTACCACCAGGATATATCTGTTTCCTGAAGATGTTTGACGGTCAAGGGAGGCAACAATTTCAACCCCTACCATTTTGAAGTGCACCCTAACCACAGGTAGTGTGTTCCTTACCACTGGATTGGCAGGTGACACAGGACGGACAAATGTCCTTCACATTTTTGAGACATCCTGGGCCAGTAAAATTGATTAACCTCCCTGCTCCAAGTTTTGTTTTGGCCCAGATGCCCAGCCAGGGGCATGTCAAGGTTTAGAGAGGGCAGAAACTCTTGATACTATTGAGGCACTACCACCCTCGTGGTTGCACCAGGCTTGAGGTCTCTGGCCTCAGTGTCCAGGAGTCCATCCTCTCAATAGACCCTGTGGGTACTACTGACACTACACGTTTCTTCCTGTGTAGCTTGCTGACTCAGGCTTTCAAGAGTGGGACACGTTTTTTGTCCCTGCCACATATCTTCCCTAGAGGGTCCCCCTGGTCTCAAGAGCTGTGGGTGGTAAGGTCCAAGTTCTGCAGGCTCAGTCTCCTCTGGTGCTAACAAGTCCTCTTTATGGAAAGAAGAGTTCTGACTTGTAATCTCTGTAGGCCCCCAGTCCTCTTGCCTTTTCTCTTTGAGTGTTGGTCCATTCTTCCAGGTTCCAACGCCTGTTGCTCAGTTTGGAGTTTGCACTGTGTCCTGGTTTTGACACAACCCCTTTCTGTGATCCTAAGCATGGCTATGTGGGTCCTCAGCTCTACTTCAGCCAAGGGAGAATTCTTCAAATCATTTCCAAGCAGATGTTCTACAGGTATGGTTGGGGAGATAGCCACTTCTTTCTGTCCAACTGCTCCCTCTCAGTCAAAAGATACCATTGCCATGGGATGGATCTTTGTGGCATTGTCGTTATTGGTGACAGGATAAGTTTTCCCTAACAGGCACTGATCTGAATAGACCAGGTGGTGGGTCACCAAGGTGACACTACCCCTTGCGTCCCTCAATACTTCTACCTCAAATCAAAGAGTCCTGCTTGCATGTTAGTAGGTCAGGCAGCACAGGACAATTCTACCACTCCCTCTGTGACTAATGTTGCCTCTGTGGGTTCACGGAAATGGTCGGGCGAGAACAATGATCCAATCTGGAGATTTGCAATTGTATTTAGTGGAGGTGGACCAGAGGCATTTTTTTGTTTTTACAGCTAGGGTCTCCTGTTTGGCGTCCTTTGGTTTTGCAATCATGGCACTAAGCCTTGTTGGGATCAGTGTCTCCCTTTGTACCCACCCTTAAACTGTGAGGAGTATTGGGTCCACCCTCCTGAGCAGGTTTTTGAGAGCCTGTTGAAGACTCTTTGTTTTGGTTTGACTCCCATCTTTCCCTTGGGTTAGTTTTGGCCTCTCTCTTTTCGTCTTTCCCACCAGTGGTAGTTTTGCTTACCCTGGGCCTCACCCAGTGATTTGCCTTCTTCTCCAATTCCAGAGGTCTACCAGGAACTGATACAGTTTCTCTTTGTAACAATTATTCGGACGATGCTTTCTCACAATTGCATTGTAATGCCCATCAAAACCTTGTACCTTGTTACCTTCTAGCTAGCCATCCAGCTTTTTTACTGAAACATCTACAAATTCTGTTCAGGACTAACTCTGGGTTTTTTGAGTCTCCCTGAATTTGATTCTGAATTCTTCAGTAGTATGTCCAAAGCTCTCAATCAGGGTAGCCTTCATGAGGTCATAGGACTTAGTATCAGCCTCATTCAATGTCAAGAGTCTATCCCTGCATTTACCTGAGCACTGTTTCCACAATGGAGAGCCCTAATGTTTCCTATCTACTTCCTGGGCTAAGCAAGCTCTCTCATAGACAGAAAACCATTTGATGATATTACCTTCTGTGAAGGAGGGGACAACCTTTGGGGGAGTTTTAGATTAAAAGGCTTCTCTATATCCTAATTATGTGTATGCTGCCACCGGAATTTGGTCCTGCGCCCCACTCACTTCTTTTAACTTCTATTTCCAAAATCTGAGCTTCTAAAGCCAGCCTTTTGTTCAATCTTGGTAGTGTTGAATCCTTCTCTGAGGGAGCTCCTACTTCTGAGACAGAGGATCCTGCCTACTCTTCCACAGCTTCATTGAAGTTTACGTGATTTTCTGTTCTTCATCCAGTGAGTGTTCAGTCTCATATTCTGCCACAAGTCTCCTAAGATTTTCTGTGGTAGCATGATCATCAGTGTGACTTTGATATCCTTTGCAGTGAGCCCTTAATCTGCTTTACATCATTCCTATCCAAGGGGTCAGGATGAGCTCCTGAATCTGGTTCTCTGCAGCAAACATTTTTCTCACTAGAATTGGGACCTTTTTAACTTTTGGAAAGCCTTTTGAAAACTTAAAAAAATGTTTGCAAACCTTAACTATAGTGAAGACTTTTACATTTAAATGAGTATTCTAGGGACCAATCCAGGGTCCTAGCAATAAATTTTAAAAATTGAAAAATGAGTCTAATTGCAAAACACAACAAAGCTAAAGACAATTTTTAGGGTATTCGTGTGAGCACTCAGTGACAGGGTGGTCTCAGCAAATGCAAAGTCTTGTATTCTGCTGCTAATCCACCAAATATAGAAGGCTGGCTCTCTGTATAATGGATGCGAGGGACGGTGGCGAGGGCGAGGCTGGCGGAGCGGAGTTGGCGGATGGGAGTGTGGAAGGTGAGTCGCTCGTTGAGGTAGGCAGGGCCAGTGTTGTGGAGAGCTTTGAGGGAATGGATGAGGATTTTGAAGGTGATCCTCTTGTTGACCGAAAGCCAGTGTAGGTCTCTGAGGGGGGCTGAGATGTGGTCGCAGCAAGGGATGTTGAGGATGATGCGTGCAGAGGCGTTCTGTATACGTTACAGTGGCTGCTGGAGCTTGGCCGTGGTTCCAGCGTAGAGCGCTTTGCCGTAGTCCAGTCTGCTGCTGACAAGGGCGTGGGTGACCGTCCTTCTGGTTTCAGTGGGGATCCATCGGAAGATCTTGCGAAGCATGCCGAGGGTATTGAAGCAGGAAGATGAGACGCCGTTCATTTGCTGGGTCATGGCGAGCGATGAGTCTAGGATGAAACTAGATTGCGCTAGTGGTTGATGGGTGTTAGTGCGGTTCCAAGGGTGGCTGGCCACCAGGAATCGTCCCATGTGGAGCAGTTGGAGCTGAGGATCAGGATCTCTGTCTTGCCGAGTTCAGTTTGAAGCGGCTCTTCTCCATCCAGTTGGCGATGGCATGCAGTGAATTGTGGAGGTTGGTTTTGGCGGTGGCGGGGTCCTTGGTAAGTGAGAGGATGAGCTGGGTGTCATCGGCGTAGGAGACGATGTTGAGGTTGTGGGATCGGACGATGTTGTCGAGCGATGCCATGTAGATGTTAAAACGGATTGGGCTCAGAGAGGATCCTTGAGGAACACCGCAGATGGTCTTGGTGGCTTCAGAAAGGAAGGGAGGGAGGTGGACTCTCTGAGTTCTGCCGGAGAGGAAGGATGTGATCCAGTCCAGGGCCTTGTGACGGATCCCTGCGTTGTAGAGGCGAGTGCAGAGGGTGTGGTGACAGACGGTGTCGAAGGCAGCTGAGAGGTCCAGGAGGATGAGGGTAGTAGTTTCGCCTTTGTCGAGCATAGTTCTGATGTTGAGGTTGCGGCGATGAAGGTGGTCTTGTGCTGTGGTTCCTATGGAATCCGGATTGGGAGATGTCCAGCATGTTGTTATCCTCCAGGAAGCAGGTTAGTTGGCTGTTGACGATCTTCTCGATGACCTTCGCCGGGAAGGAAAGGAGGGAGATGGGCCGGTAGTTCTTGAGGTCAAGGGGGCCGCTTTGGGTTTCTTTAGCAGGGCGTTGACTTCAGTGTGCTTCCAACTCTCCTGGAAGCTGGCGGACATGTGGGGGGCAGGGGTCGGAGGGTGATCCGGAGTGGATGGTGCTCATGGTTTTAATGGTATCCTTGTTGTTGATGTGGGTCCAGGCGAGCAAGAGGTTGGTGGGGCTGGGTGCTTTGGGGTTAGTGGTGGCCGCGGTGGTCGTGGGAGTTGAGAAGTTGAAGCTGCTGTGGATGTCTGAGATCTTGCGATGGAAAAAGGTTGCGCGGGAGCCGCAGAGGTCTTGCGAAGGAGGGGGGTCGATGGAGCAGGACCTGGGGTTGGTGAGGTCTTTGACGATGCTAAAGAGCTCTTTGCTGTTGTATGCGTTGTTGTCGATGTGATCCTTGTAGAAGGATCTTTTGGCGGTCCGGATGAGCTGGTGGTGCTTGTAGATGGCTGTCTTGAGGGCGTCATGGTTGCTCTCTGTTTGTTCGTGGTGCCACTTCTTCTCGATTTTCCGGCACTCCCACTTGGAGGCTTGAAGGTCGGTGGCGAACCAGATGGCCTTAGTGCTGGTGCGGTTGTTGGAGGATTTCCTGAGCGGAGCGAGGATGTTGGCGCAGTCATCTATCCAGTGTCTGAGGTTGAGGGTGGCTGTGTTGGAGGTGCTTCGTGGCCGGGCACGGGCGAGGGTGAAGATCAGCTGGTCTTCCGAGATCTTGTTCCAGCTGCGGTGGGGGATCTGTTGTGGATGGTGGTGAGTACCTCCTCGCCTGCCACACCTGAGGGGTGGTGCAGACTTGGGGTGGTCACTCCTCCTACTCTGGCAAAGGTACCCCACTGATTTTCCCACTCAAAGTGTGGGAAAAACTGTTCGATGGCCATCTGCTGCTAACAGCAGAGTCAGAGGGCAGATTTCAAAGGTGGTAAAGTCTTTGTAGCTGACCGCTGATGCAGCGTGCCTGTCTGGAGGAGGAGGTATAACACCTCTACCCAGAAAGGCTTTGTATTCTGGATCCTGAGAGCAGAGCCTCTCTCCACAGGAGTCCGGATGGGTGGTGACATTCTGGCTAAGACCAGTCGGTAACTATGCCGGGCCTCTAACGGGCCCTGTGGGTACATTTCATAATAAATCTAAAACTGGCATCAGTAGGGTCTATTATTCTGAGTTGTTTGATACCAAACAACTCCAGCATTCAGAGAGAGGCCATCATGCAGCTGGGGAACTCGTAATGACCAGTGTCCATTACATGTATTTGCCATGGCTTCCCTGTACACTTACTATGTCTTAAGGTTTTGCAAAGACACAGTAGGGGCATGTTTGCTCATGCACAGATATGCCCTCACATGCATTATAGTGCACCCTGAACGCAAGCACTCACACACCCAATAGCCATCCACCTCACATCAGCATACTGCCCGTGCACCTGCACCCGAGTCCAGCACACATATACCTCCAACAACCACTCCCTCATCATCTACTCCCATTACTCTTCCCTCCTTTCACCCCACTGTACCTCCAAGGCTTTTCCTTTCACAATTTGACCTCTTCCCTAGATCCCTCCCCCGTCCTGCCCGTATGGGCAGGGTACCAAGGTCACAGGTCAAGGTCACAGCCCAGCAACTCAGCCAAACAGTCCACGGGGACAGTGGTAGCACCACCTAATCATGGTGGTAAGGATACCACACCTCCATTGAAGATGGGGAAGGAGCCAGCACCACCAGAAAAGAAGGGGAAGGGGCCTGCACAACCTGGATAGAAGGGGAAGGAGCCAGCACCACCAGGAAGAAGGGGAAGGAGCCTGCACCACCTGGAAAGCAGGAAAAGGAGCCTGCAGCACCTAGAAAGAAGGGGAAGGAGCCAGTAGCACCAGGAAAGAAGGGGAAGGAGCCTGCACCACCAGGAAGAGAGGGGATGAGCCCATACACCCTTTCTGGGAAGGGTAAGGGATCCACGCCTCTGTACTGGAGGAGAAGAAGCACTCTACACCAGCGGAAGCTGTCAGGCTGACACCTCCACCACCACCAGCTGTCACGGGCAACCACCGCCAGCTGAGGAAGTGCAGCCATCAGATAGTGCAGAGGCTGTCCATCCACCACCACACTGCAGCCATCACTGCCAGTGGACGCCATGTAGGCCACACTCCAGGATCTGATGAGAGAGTTGCCTCCGCCAGAACCAGTGGGAAAGTCACCCACTCGAGAGACTGTGGTCTTGCACTCCCCAGGACAGAGCAATGGGCATGTTGCCCCCTCCAGAACCAGTGGGAAAGTCACCCCCCTGAGAGACTGTGGCATTGCACTCCCGAGGACAGAGCAATGGGCATGTTGCCCCCTCCAGAACCTGTGGGGAAGCCACCCACTCCAGAGACTGCGGCCTTGCACTCCCCAGGACAGAGAAATGGGCATGTTGCCCCTCCAGAACCAGTGGGGAAGTCACCCACCTGAGAGACTGTGACCTTGCACTCCCAGGACAGAGCAATGGGCATGTTGCCCCCTCCAGAACCAGTGGGAAAGTCACCCACTCCAGAGACTATGGCCTTGTACGCCCTAGGACAGAGCAATGGGCATGTTGCCCCCTCCAGAACCAGTTGGAAAGTCACCCACCTGGGAGACTGTGGCCTTGCACTCCCCAGGTCAGATCAATGGGCATGTTGCCCCCTCCAGAACCAGTGGGGAAGTCACCCACTCCAGAGACTGTGGCCTTTCAGTCCCCAGGACAGAGCAATGGGCATGTTGCCCCTCCAGAAGCAGTGGGGAAATCACCCACCTGAGAGACTGTGACCTTGCACTCCCCAGGGCAGAGCAATGGGCATTTTGCCCTCTCCAGAACTAGTGGGAAAGTCACCCACTCCAGGGACTACGGCCTTGCACACCCTCGGACAGAGCAATGGGCATGTTGCCCCCTCTAGAACCAGTGGGAAAGTCACCCACCTGAAAGACTGTGGCCTTGCACTCCCCAGGTCAGAGCAATGGGCATGTTGCCCCCTCCAGAAACAGTGGGGAAGTCACCCACTCCAGAGATGGTGGCCTTGCACTCCCCAGGACAGAGCAATGGGCATGTTGTCCCTTCCAGAACCAGTGGGAAAGACACCCACTCCAGAGACTGTGGCCTTGCACTCCCCAGGACAGAGCAATGGGCATGTTGCCCCATCCAGAACCAGTGGGCAAGTCACCCACCTGAGAGACTGTGGCCTTGCACTCCCCAGGACAGAGCAATGGGCATGTTGCCCCCTCCAGAACCAGTGGGAAAGTCACCCCCCTGAGAGACTGTGGCATTGCACTCCCCAGGACAGAGCAATGGGCATGTTGCCCCCTCCAGAACCAGTGGGGAAGCCACCCACTTCAGAGACTGCGGCCTTGCACTCCCCAGGACAAAGAAATGGGCATGTTGCCCCTCTAGAACCAGTGGGGAAGTCACCCACCTGAGAGACTGTGACCTTGCACTCCCCAGGACAGAGCAATGGGCATGTTGCCCCCTCCAGAACCAGTGGGAAAGTCACCCACTCCAGAGACTATGGCCTTGTACGCCCTAGGACAGAGCAATGGGCATGTTGCCCCCTCCAGAACCAGTGGGAAAGTCACCCACCTGGGAGACTGTGGCCTTGCACTCCCCAGGTCAGATCAATGGGCATGTTGCCCCCTCCAGAACCAGTGGGGAAGTCACCCCCTCCAGAGACTGTGGCCTTGCAGTCCCCAGGACAGAGCAATGGGCATGTTGCCCCTCCAGAAGTAGTGGGGAAATCACCCACCTGAGAGACTGTGACCTTGCACTCCCCAGGGCAGAGCAATGGGCATTTTGCCCCCTCCAGAACTAGTGGGAAAGTCACCCACTCCAGGGACTACGTCCTTGCACACCCTCGGACAGAGCAATGGGCATGTTGCCCCCTCTAGAACCAGTGGGAAAGTCACCCACCTGAAAGACTGTGGCCTTGCACTCCCCAGGTCAGAGCAATGGGCATGTTGCCCCCTCCAGAACCAGTGGGGAAGTCACCCACTCCAGGGATGGTGGCCTTGCACTCCCCAGGACAGAGCAATGGGCATGTTGTCCCTTCCAGAACCAGTGGGAAAGACACCCACTCCAGAGACTGTGGCCTTGCACTCCCCAGGACAGAGCAATGGGCATGTTGCCCCATCCAGAACCAGTGGGCAAGTCACCCACCTGAGAGACTGTGGCCTTGCACTCCCCAGGACAGAGCAATGGGCATGTTGCTCCCTCCAGAACCAGTGGGAAAGTCACCCACCTGAGAGACTGTGGCCTTGCACTCCCCAGGACAGAGCAATGGGCATGGAGCCCCCTCCAGAACTAATGAGGAAGTTACCATATTCAGCTGAGGTGCCCCCCACCCCATCCCCCAGAGGTGCCTTCCCACTTGCAAAATGATGCCCCTGCAGTGTTCTCTCCGGATGTATCAGGATACAGGTTGGGCCTTGGACTTTGCCCTGTGGCCTTGTGTGCCCTTATGACTTTGGACTTGGCATTGGTCCTTTATGAACATCTGTAAACATATTTGGTTTGTGTGGTGGGTTTTGCTATGCTAATACATTGTCAGTACTTAAGCAATCTGGTCAGTGTTTTATAATGCCATGTGTTGTGTGTCATTGGTTTGTGTGTGTTGAGTGTGTGTTGTGTGTGTGTGTCACTGTCGTTTTCCTCCCTACATCCATTGTGTGCTAGGCAGTTCTACTCACCGTCATCTTCTTCGTCGGCATTAGTGTTCCAGGAGGAGCCTTACATAGAAGATCATCGGGAAGACTTGCAGTTCGGGTTCCATTGCAGCGTGGTTCCTCCCTGTGTCTCCAATGGTGAGTCCTTTCACTTTTCAGCTATGTTTCCGCCAGGCTTTTGTTGGCATTGTTACCGCCCCGGAAAAGGTGGTGGTTTGCAGTGTCTTAATATGGTGGGCGGTACTTTGGGGGTCATTCCAAGCTTGGCGGGCGGCGGGAGCCGCCCGCCAAGCGGGAACCGCCAGAAGACCGTACCGCGGTCAAAAGACCGCGGCGGTCATTCTGGGTTTCCCACTGGGCTGGCGGGCGACCACCAAAAGGCCGCCCGCCAGCCCAGCGGGAAACACCCTTCCACGAGGATGCCGGCTCCGAATGGAGCCGGCGGAGTGGAAGGGGTGCGACGGGTGCAGTAGCACCCGTCGCGAATTTCAGTGTCTGCTAAGCAGACACTGAAATTCTAAGTGGGGCCCTCTTACGGGGGCCCCACGACACCCCATACCACCATCCTGTTCCTGGCGGCCGAAACCACCAAGAACAGGATGGCGGTATGGGGGTCGGAATCCCCATGGCGGGAGGATTCCCCTGGGCAGCGGAAAATCGGACCGCCGACTTTCCGTTTCTGGCCGCGGCTGTACCGCCGCGGTCAGAATGCCCAAAGGAGCACCGCCAGCTTGTTGGCGGTGCTCCCGGGGACCACGACCCTGGCGGTTTTTACCGCCAGGGTCAGAATCAGGCCCTTTGTCTTCTGCCTGGCTGTTGTTGGCTACCGCCATGTTGAGTGTTGTTTCCACCCTGGTGGTCGGTGTGGTGCATTGACTGTCTATGGGAGTTATCACCGACATGATCATAATTTGGCAGTACCTACCACCAGCCTGTTGGTTGTATTACCACCACTTTATCACTCACCACCAGGGTCGTAATGAGGGCCATAGTGTTAATTCATGTCTAGCATTTTCTGGAATATCAATGGCGTTAGCCATATTGAATAATGGAAATAGAAACGGAACACCAAATGGGGAGTACGTTAAGAGTTCAAGCTTGAACAATTTACAGCCTAGTTAGGTGCTCCCTATTCAGCTGGGGAGGATTATCCCCAAGACTACAGAGGACTCTATATAATTGTACTTAGGGTACCTGTTGTGCGTGAGACAAAGATACTCAGGATATCAGTAAATTTGTGTCAAAACACTATCCTCATATGCACATATGGATAAAGGATGCACCAAAGTTTGGAACTCCTACTGATGAGTGTATACTTGTAGGAGGATGGCTCTCTATTTAGTGAACAAAAATCAGGTGCACTGTGCAGAGAGTCAAGGAAACCCAGCCTTGGTCTCCAGAGACAAAAATAGACAATCCAATGCTCTGTATTTGTGGTAGTGAGGGTGATCAGTTAGGCGTATTTAGGAGTCATGCAAAGCATTTGTTGTACTCACACTAACATTAAATGAAGACACACACTAAAAAGAATAACTTGAGTCCAATTTACAAAAATAACATGGATTTTGATATAATTTTTCAGACCAAGAACTTTATTACAAGATAAACAGTTTCACATTAAAAATACTTTTCAGTTTCAAAAATCAACACAGTGCAAGTTTCTGAGTCTTATGGGAGGAAAAACAAGAATGCTGTTTTGCAGGTAAGTCCATGACTTACAGATCCAGTTATTAAGGTTCTAGGGGTTTTGGGTCAACACTAGGTGAGGTTCGAATCAGCACCAGAAGTGTACCTACAGCCGCACAGGGGCGGCCTGTTGCAGAGGTCAAATTCGGAGTTGAGTGCCGAATGTTAACCAATAGAGACTGGGGTGAATGAAGATGCACTGCTCACAGGTCAGTGAAAGCGAGTTTAGACATTGGTCTTAGGGGGTCAAGGTAAGCACCAGTCAGACCACAAGGCAGTACTAAACTTAAACCCTTAGCCACACAGGCGAGGCCGGCTGCAGAGTACCAACAAGGCATCAGTCACCCAATGTTAACCAATGGAGATAGGGGGATAACTGAACATGCACTGCTTCCAGGTGAGTTAAGAGGGTCCAGGGGTCGTCACCTAGAGTTGAGGTAAGTACAAGGAGAGCCATAAGGCAGCACCAAATTTACACCTTTAGGGGCACAAGGGGGCCGGGTGCAGATTGCTAACACAGCATCGGCGCCCAATGTTATACAATGCATGAGATCGGTTTCATAAGCAGGCGGCAGGCTCTGACCAGGAGGCCAGGTGAAGACACCCCACAGCTGTCAAGATAAGTAGAGATGTCAAGGGTCTTAGGGACACCGACAGTCTGACTCCCCAAGGCCCAGGGGCTCTGGATGCAGGGGTGTCTTTTGGTGTGGGAAGCAGCTCACTGAGCAGATTGCGGTCAGGGGAGTCTTTGGATTGAGGTTGCAGGGATCGCTGTGGAGTCTGGCAGGTAGAAGCCCATGGTGAGCTCTTGCTCAGTAGCACTGGGGAACCTTCACAGGACAGGTCGGCTACATGGAATCAGGCCATAGGCATCAGGTGCAGAGTTGGTTCCAAAGGTGATTTTGCAGTTCCTCAGGCAGACTTCTTCTTTGAAGTTGGTTTATTTTGGATAGGTCCACTGTCCACAGGAGATCTTGGTCTTTATCGAAGGTAGGCAGTCCTTCCAAGGCTTTGGAGTTCACTGGGCTGCAGGATAAGTCATCTTTTGATGCAGATTCTTTGAGGGTGGCAGGCAGGCAGGTAGGGCTGGGGTCATGTCCGTTGGTGTCTTAAGGCTTCTCTGCTGGAGCAACTCCATAGTTTCCGGCTCTTCTTAGGTCATCAGGAATCTCAAGTTCTGGTCAGGGGATGCCACCTAAATACTGAATTTAGGGAGTGTTGGAGGAAGGAAGTATCTGGCAGTAGCCAATGGGCTACATACCTTAGGGTGGCTACACTCACTGTGTGACCACCACCTTTGTGAGGGGGACAGAACTCTGAACCTGATTGGCTATTTTTTCTTCCATCCAAGATGCAGAAAAATAAAATGGAGAGGTCACCTCACCTGCCACACCTGATGGGTGGTGCTGGCTGAGGGTGGCCACTCCTCCCATCCTTTCCAGATTTCCCGCTGGCTATCCCACCTAAAGTGGAGGCTGAAATGGGGGGTTGCTATCTGCTGGCAGCAGCAGAGGCTGAGGGTTGCATTTCAAAGACATTAGAGCCTTTGATGCATCCCGCCTGAGCAGGGTGTCTGTCTGGGGGAGGAGGTGTAACACCTACACCCATGAAAGGCTTTGTCTTCTGGAGCCAGAGAGCAAAGGCCAGAATCATGCCTGGTGGTGGCAGGCTGGCTAAGACCAGTCAGCAACGATGCCATTTCTGGCATATTTTTAGGGGGTGCCTCTAAGGTGCCCTCTGGGTACATTTTATAATAAATCAAACACTGGCACAAGTGAGGATTTATTATTCTGAGTTGTTTGATAACAAACAACCCAGGGTTCAGAGAGTCCATCATGTCACAGGGGAACTCTTAGGCCCGTATTTATAGTTTTTAGCGCTGTATTTGTTTAATTTTTTGATGCAAAAGCAGTGCAAATGCACAAAATACAATTATATTTTGTAAGTTTGCGCCACTTTTGCATAAAAAAATTACTCAAATGCAGACCTACAAAAGTATAAATATGGGCCTTAGTGACCAGTGTCCAGCAAATGCAGTTACTAGGGTTTCTCTGTACACTTACTATGTCTAACAATGGACAAAGACACAGTAAGGGTCCCTACTACATCATGCACATAGGCTCTTACATGTAATATAGTGCAACCTGCCTTCTGGCTGTAAGACCTTCTAGAGGGGTGACATCTATGTTAGTTGCAGTGTTAGGGGGCACGGCACTCAGGCTGAATGCTATGTCGAGGGTGCAATTTTGGGGACACCTTGTCATGCAGCGTGTAATGACAGTCTGCAAAAGGCTGGTGTGGGGGCCTCTCTGAGTGGCACAATAGAGGCTGCAGCTCTGGGGGGGCCCTCTTTAATACCCATGCCCTAGGTACCAGGGGTACCATTTACAATGGACTTACAAGGGTGCCTGAAGTTTACAATCACAGTACCGTTTTGGGGAGAGAGATCTGGCCCTAGGAACCTGTTTAGTAGGGGCCCATGGCACTTACTGTTCAAAAACCACATCATGTTCATGGCAAAAAGTGTGGTGTTAACCATGACAAAAGTGGCAATTTCTCACAGTACTGTCTATCACAGAGCTGTGTGTTACATTGCACCATCCCAGATGAGAATAATAACAAAACCCTGTGACAGCAAGTTCTATACTTCCAAACACATAGATGTGCAAGTATTGCTGCCAAAGATACAGATGTAAAGGAAGCTTTTATACAGTGTCGTTTTGGATTTCCAATGCCTATCAGGCAACAGCTTTTTATCTGCAGTCGGTCTGTACACTGACATGAAAACCATCAAAAAAATACATATAATCTGAGAAGATCAGAGGCCTCCAAATATATTAATGATTATAATCCTATCATTTTGAAGTTAAGGAATAAAAATATGGACAAACAGTTTGCTGCAGACAATTCCATTGCTGCTGCTCGCTATGTCACTTCATACATCACAAAATCAGTGAAAACAAAGATGAAGGAAACGTTGGAGTAGATTTCTGCAGAAAAATGTCCATAAAAGAAAATATACAGTTTTGACTCAAAAATGCTCTTGCACAGGGAGATAAGCTCATTTGAGTGCTGTGAGAAGTTGAGTTAAGCTAGCTTGATCTCGAAGTCTAAAGGAATTGCTCGGGTTAGTCTAGGCCTTGCCAACACATGAAACAGCCTTCAAATCTTTCCCAGAAATTCAGTACCTAGCAGAATTTGATCCGGAGAATAAAGATGTTGTAAAAACAAATATGTTGGATGGCCACTATCCACAAAGAAGGACCTCAAAAATATGTGCCTTTACAAAATTATGCAGCACTCTATGAAGAAAGCTAGTATTTTGGAAAACATTAATGAAGGCAAATATTGTGTTGCTGGCTGTGACAGTTGTTTGGTTTGGCACGCAAAAGGTAACTTAATAAAACATGGAAAACCTACTTGTCAAACTGCTGAGAAAAAAATAATTTTTCTACTTAGCACTTCTTCAGCTATTCAAACCTTGGTGTTCTGAAACACAGTTAGTTGGACGGCATGACTGCTATAAGGACTCTTTCAATGCTATAAAAGCCAGCACTGAGTGTCCAATATCTCCCAACTACCTAAAAATGTTAAGTAAGGAAATTGAACAAGAAAAAACTATTGCTACTGAGATAGCAAAAGGTAGTTTACAAAACAGACCTCTCAGTCAAGATTCTCTTGGACAGCCCATAATCAAAAATGAAGCTGCCTTCTTAGCAATGAATGAGGTGGGGATAGCAATGCAACAAGCAAAGAAGAAAATATTGACTTGGGACAGTTAGTACAACCGCTCGATGAAAAGCAGTAAGAAATGTATATGGAAGTTAAAGAAAAAATAGAACATGGGTTCCTCCATGAAAACAATCAGTGTAAATTTTCATTTTTAAGCCAATTCTTTGTATATCAGTGGTCAAGCTTGCACTGGAAAAACTTTTTTAATGCAAGAACTAACCACTTATCTGCAAAAGACTATCGATTCCATGTTATCGTGTGTAGTAAAAGCCCCTACAGGAATGGCTGCACACAACAGCAAAGGAATTACCTTACATAATCCACTTATGCTCCCTGTTGCACACAGTAATAAACTGAAGTACCAAAAGAAGTCAATACAAATAATTATTAGAAACATGCGTCAAGCATCTGATATGCTATAAATAAATATTCTGATCGATATTAGAGTAGGGATAATGTCAAAAGAAGGAAAACTTTGCTGGAAACCCCTACTGATAAAGAACATATTCCCTTCCAAAAGTCAGCAGCACAGCGAATGTTTGAATGTATTCAACAAGAAAAATCCATTGTGTATCTAATGTCTACTTTTCAAGAATGTACCTTTTTGAATGAAGAATTACTGCAACTGGAGAAAGAACAAATATTGGAATTGATATCAATTGATAAAATGGACCACAAAGAAGTCACAATACTGTTGAGTGAAATACTACGATCAAAGCTCAGTTCTTTGGAAAAAGTTTGTTTCCAAAAATGGAGGATTAGAGAAGTGTTTACATGTTTGTAAGAACTGTAGGGTGATTGTTCAATGTTATTTAAATGTTGAAGAGGGATTAGTTAATAGAACTATGCGTAAAATAATTGATTTTATTTTGTATCCAAACAGAAATGAGGTTCAATACCTAGCAATAAAATGTGATGATCTTGAATGTATAAAACAGATAGCAAGGTATGTTACACATTTCTTGCAAAGACTTGTATGTTTGCAGAAAGTAGTATCCAATGTCTTTAGCATTTGCTGTAACAATGCATAAGCCTCAAAGGTTAAGTGTGCATGCAGCATTTATTAACATTGGTAGCACTGTATTCAAAGAAGGTATGGCATTTGCTGCATTGTCATGGGTTAGAACTTTGTCTGGTTTGTATTTGATAGAGTTTGATGACAGTAAAGTAAATGCGGATTCGAGTTGTGTGATTGAATATAACCGTTTGAGAAGCCTGTATGCTCCTCATGTAGGACAGTACCTACTTTACAGAAAGCCTACAATCTTACCAAAAGGAAATATTTCAAAGGATCATACTGAGGTTACTGAGAAAAAGAGAAGAAAGTATTGGAGAAAAAAACACTATAAAATGCTGATGAAATTGTGGGTTACCAGTTCTAAAATCTGTCTAAAGTCACCTGCTATGGCAATGTAGTTCTCAATGAGCTATACTCCTTACCTCCTCTAGTTTATGCAATTAAACAGAAAAAAAGATACAATATTGTGCTCTGCACTCTTTACCTTGTTAGAATGCTTGAGCAGTGATATCACAAAAACAAATGTTGCATATTTTATTAGAGCTCTTGCAGATCTTTGCACTGGATCTGTACGTATCACTCAAAACACTCAAGAGGACGCATACTCATTATTGATTGTCCTACCTGGTATCTTAGAAGAAGAGATAGTACCTATTGATGACCTATTTGGACTAAGTTACTCATGGCAGCGTCACTGTGGAAATTGTTCCTTTTCTTCAGAAACAGAAATAGATTCAGAACGATTCATCTAAATAGCTCTACCAACCTGTAAAACTGTCAGTTTTGAAAAATTGTTGAAAGATGGTCCCTGTGTAGAGGGCGTTGCCGTAGTCTAGTCTGCTGCTGATGAGGGCGTGGGTGACCGTTCTTCTGGTTTCTATTGGAATCCATTTGAAGGCCTTGTGTAGCATGCAGAGGGTTATGTCGCACAAATCACCACGGCGGACATTCAACGGCGGCAAACTATTGGCGGCACATACCGCCACGCTCACAATGGACACTCACAGACAAAACAACTCCACATTGGCCAATTAAAACAACACACACCTGACACCCAAACACATACCACACCCACACACCCACACCACTATAAAACACACACACACACATTACCCACAACCCTTTACAATTACAATTCATTGACACCAGAGAGACACCAAGACCACTGAGACAACTATTGCCACATACCACACACACCCATACACCACTCATGCACTCCACATCACACACCCCAACACATTACGCAACACATCCTCACCAACACACCTCACGTAACACCCATGGCACCACAAAAACACCCCCGTTTCACAGAGGAGTGAAGGGTCATGGTGGAGGAAATTGTCAGGGTAGAGCCACAGCTACTTGAAGCACAGGTGCAGCAAATATCTATAGCTAGGAAGATGGAGATATGGCGGAGAATTGTGGACAGGGTCAATGCCGTGGGACAGCACCCCAGAACAAGGGATGACATTAGGAAGAGGTGGAAAGACCTACGGGGGAAGGTACGTTTTATAGCAGCAAGATACCAGCACGCTATTCAGAGGACTGGCGGTGGACCCCCACCTCCTCCCCCACAACTCACAGCATGGGAGAAGAAAGTCTTGGCAATACTGCATCCTGAGGGCCTGACCGGAGTCGGAGGAGGACTGGACTCTGGTAAGTCAACTCTCTACTATTATCACTCCCCCGCCTGCATGCCATCACATACCCTCACTCCCATCACTCCACTCCATCACACACACTCCACCATCACATCTCACTAATCCCAATGCCAAGCCCTGCATGCTATACCAACGCATGGACACCCCTCACAGCCCTGCATGGACACCCATCACTAAAGCATGGCAGGACAAAAGCAACCATAAAGGGGAAGCCAGGGATGTACAATATGTCATGCACACCAACCATAACACATCATTTACCTCCCCACAGGTACCCAGCCAATGTGACCGGAGAGGAGTTGCCTGCACTATCCAGTCCCCCAACTGAAGAGGCCGACAGTGATGACAGTAACTCTGGACTTCAGGATCTGGATGACCTACTTGGCCCATCAGGGACCACTGGACATCTGGTTACCCAAGCCCAGTCACAGACCACCACATACCCTCCCCCTTCAGGAAACACCACCACAGCACCCACCCAGTGTACCCACACCTCTTTCCCCAGGACACATCAATCAGCAGTGTGTCCACCTCTACAGGGACCCCAGGCCACACCTCGCACACAAGACAATCACGGACCTGGGGTCAGTGGCAGTGGGCACATGGTTCAGGGGACAGAGGCACAGGCCAACAGGTACACTGGGAGGACTGCTGTGCACCAGTTGGAGCACAGGCCCAGGGACCTGACACTCCAGTAGGCACTCTCTGAGATCCTGGGAGCCTACCAACATTCCAAGGACACGATGGGCCAAATCCTGGACAACGTGCAGGGGAAGAGATTGCTGCAGGAGTGACGAGTACAATGGGATCATGGAGGACTTGCAGGCCATCAACAACACACTGATCTCCATAGCAGGACCCCTCCCCTGAAGAATGTGAACCACCCAGCAAACATTCCATCTGATCCAGACAGAAGCCAGATACACTTGCCAAGACCACGCCAGGAAATATGACTCTCCTGATTGTCCCCATTGTGTCCCACTCAGTCACCCTGTCCACCATGAACTGCCATTGCTCCCCTTCCTATGTCCCCTTGGACAATGCACCTGTGCTACAAACAGACTGGAACAATACCCTGGTCTTTCCTCCATTATCACCCCATCCCATTGCACTTTCCCTCTATACGTTAGCACTTCAAAAAACACCCTATGACGATTTTGAGTATGTCATGTATATCAAATATGTATTGGCTGAAACGGGGACAACCATTGCAAATGAACTGTACATAACATGAGCATAGATTTAATGACCTGGAGCTGTTGTAGTGATCACACCTGGAGTATTTGTCATATCACCAACATCTGCAAAATAGCCAGAGGGAACAGTGAGTGGGCATTGAATTGGGAATTGCCAGTATGCCAATGCCACACATAATACAACTAAAGTCTTTGGAATGGAAAGTTACACTGTCTTACCTTTGTGTCAATGGAAGTACTGATGGATCACAGATGTTCTGTTGTCCTCATCTTCATCCTCTGCCTCCTCATCCTCACTGTCCACAGGGTCCACTGCTGCCACAGGGTCATCTCCAGTCTCCTCCTCCTGCAGAAAAGGGACATGTCGTCTAAGGGCCAGGTTGTGCAACATGCAGCATGTCACCACTATCAGGCAGACCTTCTTGGGTGAGTAGCACAGGGATCCACCTGTTAGATGGAGGCACTGAAACCTAGCCTTCAGGAGGCCAAAGGTTCTCTCAATTATCCCTCTGGTTCACCCATGTGCCTCATTATAACGTTCCTCTGCCCTTGTCCTGGCATTCCTCACAGTAGTCAGCAGCCATGATAGGTTTGGGTATCCAGAGTCACCTGCAATTATTAAGGGACAACATTTAGCCACACACTATCCCATATGACACACACCATACCCATACACCAACATATACTGGGTGGGAACCAGGGCTCACCTATAAGCCACACCCTGTGCCTCTGTAGTTGGCCCATCACATTTGGGATGCTGCTATTCCTTAGGACAAAGGCATTGTGCACTGACCCAGGATACTTAGCATTGACGTGGGAGATGTATTGGTCCGCCAAGCACACCATCTGCACGTTCTTGGAGAGGAAACTCATACGATTCCTGAACACCTGTTCATTCTGGCAGCGGGGGGCAAATGCAATATGTGTTCCATCAATCGCCCCAAATATATTGGGGATATGTCCCATTGCATAAAACTCGGCCTTCACAGTGGCCAAATCCTCAAGCTGGGCGAATGCAATGTAGCTGCACATTTGTTTTATCAGGGCAGACAACACTCTTGTCAGCACTATTGAGAACATTGGCTGTGACATTCCTGCTGCCAAGCCCACTGTCACTTGGAAAGAACCAGTTGCCAGGAAATGGAGTACTGATAGCACTTGCACAAGAGGGGGGTTCCCAGTGGGGTGATGGATAGCAGATATCAGGTCAGGCTCCAATTGGGCACACAGATCTGTGATTGTGGCCCTGTCACATCTATAGGTGAGTATTATGTGCCTGTCCTACAGTGTAGCCAAGTCCACCAGGGTCTGTACACGGGGGTATGTCTCCATCTCCTATTCATCCGCAGCGGTAGGAATCTATGGGACAAAAGAGTGAGGAGCCTGTCACAAACTAAACGATGGAGCCACAACAGTAGTTTGCATTATGTGAACATGTAATGGGTTAGTGTGATTTGTCCAGTATGTGCCTAATTCTCCTGTGATGCAGCATTATTCCATAGGGCTCCCCCCTGAAATGGTGTCTCCCTGTCCTGTGTGGAGGAACAGGTGGAAGTGAGTTAATTCTGCTGATGTTGTGCGCCATGGCGGGAGGCGGTCGGGAACTGCCGTGCAACTCCTCTTTGGTTAACATTGGGCCCTATCGGTTAAAGTGGCCAATGATGTTCTACACCCGCAGTGACGGTATGCACCGCTGAGGATGTGACTGCCATTTTCTATCATATTCCTCACTTGTTACCTGACCTTCCATAGGAGAGGACCTATACTGCATGTGCTGCTGTGACCTGTGTCTGGAACCTACCATGGCCCGTGTGACCGGGGAAAGGGCCCCAGCCTTTACATCAGAGAAGTTGGAGCAACTAGTGGATGGGGTCCTATCCCAGTACGGACCCAGATGCAACAATCTAATGTATTCCTGGAGGGCATCCACACTGGATTGGTGGCCCAACAGAGATCGATTCAGGCTCTGGCATCCTCTCTGATGGCAGCCATTGTCCCTTTTTGTACCACCCCCTCCAACTTCCACTTCCCAGTCCCATTCTCCTCAACCCCAACCCATCCCAAGCACACAGCCAGACGAACATGCACCCAAGAGTGTCACAGGCAAACACAAGCACCACACTTCATCCCACAGGCACTCATACAAACACCATCCAGTTGCATACACAACAACATCCACTATTTCCACTGTCTCCCCTCTTCCTCCTCCTCCATCTCCCACCCAGTTACATCTACACTCACACCAGCTTGTACTACATCATCAACCATTACCTGCATCATCACCACACCAAGCAGAATACACACCTCACTGGCAGATACCTCCACAACAGGCATGCACACGTCCCCTGTGTCCTCTCCCACTGTGTCTGTCCCCCCTCCTAAGGTACACAAACACAAGCACTCAGACACCCAACAGCATACAGCCCATGCACCTGCACCCAAATCCAGCAGACAAACATCTCCAACAACCACTCCCTCATATTCCACTCCCATTACTTCTCCATCTTCCTGCCCCAATGTACCCTAACAAGCTTTTCCTTTCCACCATTAACCTCTTCCCTACCTCTCCCCCCCATCCTGCACGCATGGCCAGGGTGTCAAGAAACCAGCCAAGCACCTCAGCCACACAGTCCACGGGCCCACATCCATCCTCACCTACTCGTGGTGGAAAGGATTCCAGGCCACAAATCCTGAAGGTTAAGGACCCTGCAACAGCCATCAGAAAGGAGAAGGAGCCTGTACCAGCAAGCAAGAAGGGGAAGGAGCCTGCACCAGCAAGCAAGAAGGGGTAGGAGCCTGCACCAGCAGCTGTCACAGTGCCCCCACCACCATCCGTGGCTGTGCAGCCATAAATGAGTGCAGGGGTTGAGCAGGAGCCTCCTGCTACCTCCGCCACCACCCCGGTGCAGGCATAACATGATGCAGGGGCTGAGAAGGATCCTCCCACTACAGCCAACACCACACCACCACAGTGCAGACATCGCAGGGTGCAGGGGCTGAGCAGAAGCCTTCCACTACCTCCAACACCACCACAGTGCAGCCATCGCAGGGTACAGAGGCTGAGCAGAAGCCTCCCACTACCACCACCACCACCACAGTGCAGCTGTCACCGCCGGCGGACGCAATGTGATCCAGCCTCCAGGGGCTGCCGTGCGGCCTGTCCCCTCCGGAACCAGTGGGGAAGACACCCACCAGAGAGTCTACGGCCTTGCACTCCCCAAGACCAAGTACAGGGCATGTTTCCCCCTCCAGAACCAGTGAGGATGACACCCACCTGAGAGACTCTGGCCTTGCACTCCCCAGGACCAAGCACAGGGTATGTTGCCCCCTCCAGAACCAGTGTGCAAGTCACCCACTCCAGAGACTGTGGTCCATCTCTCCCCAGGACCAAGCACAGGGCATGTTGCCCCCTCCAGAACCAGTGGGGATGACACCCACCTGAGAGACTGTGGCCTTGCACTCCCCAGGACCAAGCACAGGGCATGTTGCCCCATCCAGAACCAGTGGTCTTGTTTCCGCATCTGGCTGAGGTGCCCCCCCTCCCTGTGAGGAGCCTGCCTATTGTCTAGACAGGGCCACTCACCTGAAAAGCAGGATGTCTGCAGGGGCGATGGTATGCCACGACCTCCCTGAACACCTCTCCGCACTTCCTGGTTGACACAGAAACTTCAGCAGGTGTCCCAAAAGGAAAGGGGGCATGGAAGAAAAAGAGACAAAACACTGCTATGTCTTGCCGGTCCAGCCAGGTACCCTGTATCTTCGGGGGGATGGGTCATTGTTGACAGAGTGATAGTAGAGTTAGTGCACTCAACTTCCTTGAAACTGAATCTCTCTTTCTGATATGGGCATGGGAGCGGTAGAAGAGCACCAGGATGCTCCAGCACTTTTCTTGGATAATAATAACTGTTGGCACAATTACTAACACTGCATTACCAAAAACTCAAACTGAGTACCATAACAATAAGTACTGGGACACTGGGGCTGGCTTCACAGAGATTCACTGTTACACACTACAATTAGAACTGTGGTTGCACTTATCATGCACAAGAAAGACAAACAAGGACATTAATTATATCACATATAACTTTCCTGCATGCATAGGGTTAAACTAAAAGGAACAAAAACAATCCAAGAAATACAAATGTCCACTCTGGGTTTAAACAGTTAGGGTGGCACAGTTTGGTTTGGTTTCACTGTGTGTGTGAAAATCCCTTCAAAAGCAAATTCATCAAACCTAAAATACAGGCATGAATGACACAATTTAAATCCAAGAGTTATGCTATTAGAGAAATAAAAGTCATGTAAATGCTCTTTCAAAATTGCACTGTCACTTTTTGTAGTACTTGAGCTCAAGCAGATTTCCTGAAGCACATTTAGGCAAGTAACTACAATAATACTGTAAAATGTTCGAAAATGCATTTGTTTCTTCAAGATGAGCACTCTGCCAAAATAAGAGGTCTGAAATACAGCAGCTGTTCTAGGAAAGCACGGTGCTCAAAGAACAAACTCCCTGGAGAATACTAGTCACTTAGCTGCAGTCTTTTGCAGAGTGCTGGAGGAATGCCTGGTGTCAGCTGGTACAGGAACAATGCAAAGAATTGCCTCAAAAGTCCTGTATACGAGGATGACAGCAGGGGCTGGACTGCCAAATCAAATGCTGAGATCAGGAAGCAAAACAAAGCCAAGCACAGAGGCATGCTTCACTCTGCTATTTCTAGCCAATCAGGAAAGCAGTTGAGTTTCTACATGTGGATGAGTCACCACACCCAATTAGAAGCACATGTCTACACCACACCCAATTAGTAGCACATGCCTACACCTGCTCACATTAGCAAACAAGCATTGGTAAAACAAGCATTGATAATACCAATTGCGTAACACAGCACGTTATGTTTACTTAGAAACATGAAGGTTTAACCAAGAACAGAGATATAGTTTAACCCTAATCCCTGGGGATGCTGACAGATAATGCAGGAGGCACTTTGGGAAATCCTGACACCTAGTTGCCAACTGATGCCCCTGCTGTGTTCTCTCCATATTGATGCAGGTAACAAGTGGGGCCTTGGACTTTGCCCTGTGGCCATGTGGCTCACGCGAACTGAGGACTGGGCAGTGTCCCTTTTTTGTACATTTGTACATATCTGTTGCATTGGCAAAATTATAACTTATACTGTGCTGATCTGATTACAATCACTTTCATCAATTACTATTGTCCTTGCATTATTCTGTAGTTTTTCTGGGTCAAATTGTTTTTGTAATGCAGCTGTTTGTGGTTATGGTGTGTATGTGTTGGGTGTGTGTTGTGCGTGTGTGTGTGTGTCAATTTCGTTTTCCTCCCCCCTCCCTTGTGTGCTAGGAGGCTGTACTCACTGTTGTCATCTTCACCAGCGTTGTTGGTCATGGTGGAGCAGGACGTAGAATATCATCGGGAACACTTGCAGTTCTGGTTCCATGGTGGCATGGTTCTTCCCTGTGTCTCCAATGGTGAGTCCTTTCACTTCTGTGCAGTGTTTCCTCGTGGCTTTTGATGTTGTTGGTACCGCCCCGGAAAAGGCGGCAGATTGCCTCATCATAATCTGGTGGCCGGAACTTTGACTTCTGCCTGGCTGTAGGCAGCTACCGCCGTGATGCCTGCTGCTTCCGCCCTGGCGGTCGGTGTGGTTCATTGACTGTCTTTCGGTGATCTTTCTGTCATGGTCATAATTTGGCTGTAGTTACTGCCAGCCTGTTGGCGGTATTACTGTCACTTTATCACCGACCGCCAGGGTCGTAATGAGGGTCATAGTGTGTAAAGTATTCAAGTATCACAAAACAGTAATTAAATAAAACACAGGAAACAGTTTACAATTCCAAAATCAATTTATAAAAATAGGAAATATTCTTAGCTTTAAAATGACACCAAATGCAATAAAACCAGAAAGGGGGAAACAAAATATGGATTTTTAAAGAATTTGTGTTTTTTTAGCACATAGAAATTAATAGCGCCAATCTGCTCATCTCGTCGCACCTCGACCGGGGCAAAGTCAAGGTTTAAGGCCAACTGCAATGAAGTCTTGTTCAGCTACAGCAAGCACAAGGCCTCAGTGAAAAGTTTACCTTCGGACTTAGGCCCTGATTTATACTTGTTGACGCAAACCTGCATTAGCGCAGGTTTGTGTCAAAAAGTTTACCACTTGCTAGCGGCATTCCTGGACGCCAGCCGGACGTCATATTTAAGTAATTACGCTAGCCGGCAGTATTGCCCTGTTAGCGTCAAAATAAATGATGCTAACTGAGTGGGGGAGGTGTAGGGGAAACAGGAGGTTGTGCGCAGAAGAATGGCAGGTTAGAGTCAGAAAAATGACTCTAACCTGACCAGTGTAATTTTTTGACGCACAACCCCAATTGGCCATGAATTCTGTCTTAGTAAAGACAGGAGTCATGCCCCCCTGCCCAATGGCCATGCCCAGGGGACTTTTGTCCCCTGGGCATGGACAGTGGCATGTAGGGGGGCCCAAGTTAAGCCCCCTATGGCACTTAAAAAACAAAAAAACAAAAAACTATCTGGACTTAACTGGGATGCATCCCCCCATCCTTAGGTGTCCTCCAGGTGTCGGTAGGGGTGGGTGGGGGTGTCCTTGGGGGCAGGGAAGGGCACCTGTAGGCTGCTTCCATGGTCTCCAACCATGCAAAGGAGCCCACAGGTCCCCTAACACCTACCCTGACCCAGGCAAGCTCAGCACCATTATTTAAGGCCCTCCTCTTCCCGTGCATGATTTTTGCATGGGAGGATGAATAAGGTGCTAAGGGCCAGATGCAACAAAGGTTCTTCCCATTCTGTGTCAATGAGAAAATGTGTTCGTACATATGGCCCTAAGGCCTTAGACTAATTTTTGGCCCAGGAATGCCTACCTTGCATCTCATTGACGCACTGTAGGTTTTCACAGTAAAAAAATGACGTTAACTCCAACATTTTGACGCTAGACGGGTCAAAAGTTAAGTTAAGTTTGTGCTGAATTTTGTAAAAAACAATTATGCAAATCCGGCACAAACAGAGTATAAATCTGCTCCTTAGTTGTTTTCTTGAAGATTTTCTTCAGCTGAGCGAAGTTGCCAGTCTGATCCGACCTCCCTGGAGCCCTTCCTCAGATATGCATTGCTGGAGACCTCGGTGAAGATTTCTACATTCGGACTTAGAAGATTTTTCAAGATGAAAATCCATCGGCTGGGCCAAACCTAAATCTTGATCTGACATCCCTGGAGCCCTCTTTGGATACACTGCGCAGGAGGTCAACTTACTACGATCTGACTCAGTCACTTCAATCAATCAATCAATCAATTTGTAAAGCGCGCTACATACCTGTGAGGGTTTCAAGGCGCTGGGGGGGGGAAGGGTGCTGCTACTGCTCGAAGAGCCAAGTCTTGAGGAGTTTTCTGAAGGAAAGAAGGTCATGGGTCTGTTGTAGATCCGTGGGAGGGTGTTCCAGGTCTTGGCGGTGAGGTACGAGAATGATCTGCCGCCAGAAGATTTGCGTCGGATGCGGGGGATGGAGGCGAGGGCGAGGTTAGCGGAGCGGAGATGCCGGGTGGGGGTGTAGAAGCTGAGTCTTTTATTCAGGTATGATGGTCCGGTGTTGTGGAGTGCCTTGTGTGCGTGGGTGAGGAGCTTGAAGGTGATCCTCTTGTTGGCGGGGAGCCAGTGAAGGTCTCCTAGGTGGGGGGTGATGTGGCAGTGGCGAGGGATGTTGAGGATGAGTCGGGCGGAGGCATTTTGGATGCGTTGGAGGTGTTGGAGGAGTTTGGATGAGATGCCGGTGTAGAGGGCGTTGCCGTAGTCGAGTCTGCTGCTGACGAGGGCCTGGGTTACAGTTTTTCTTGTTTCTGTTGGGATCCATTTGTAAACTCTGCCATGCATGTGGAGGGTGTTGTACCAGGAGGAGGAGATGGCGCTGACCTGCTTTGACATGGAGATTGAGGAGTCGAGGGTGAAGCTGAGGTTTCATGCGCTGTCGGTGGGTGTCGGTGGGGGCCCCAGTGTGGACGGCCACCATGAGTTGTCCCAGGCAGAGGGGGTGTGCCCGAGGATGAGGACCTCTGTTTTGTCCGAGTTCAGTTTTAACCTGCTGTCTCTCATCCAGTCGGCGATGGCTTTTAGTCCCTCGTGGAGGTTGGTTTTGGTGGTGTGTGGGTCCTTGGTGAGGAAGAGGATGAGTTGGGTGTCGCCAGCGTAGGAGATGATGTTGAGGTTGTGCTGACAGGCCACTTGTGCGAGGGGGGGCCATGTAGATGTTGAACAGCGTTGGGTTGAGGGATGAACCCTGGGGTACGTCGCAGATGATGTTGAAGGCTTTGGATTGGTATGGGGAGGCGGACTCTTTGGGTTCTGCCGGCGAGGAAGGATGCGGTCCATTCGAGGGCCTGGTCCTGGATTCCTACTGCATGGAGGCTGGATTTTAGGGTGTGGTGACAGACGGTGTCAAAGGCGGCTGATAGGTCTAGGAGGATGAGGGCTGATGTTTCTCCATTGTCGAGGTGGCTTCTGATGTTGTCTGTGGCGGCGAGGAGGGCGGTTTCGGTGCTGTGGTTGCGTCTGAAGCCGGACTGGGAGGGGTCGAGGATGTTGTTGTCTTCGAGGTACCGAGTGAGCTGAGTGTTGACGATTTTCTCTATGACCTTCACCGGGAAAGGGAGCAGAGAGATGGGCCGGAAGTTTTTCAGGTCCTTGGGGTCTGCCTTTGGTTTCTTGAGAAGGGCGTTGATTTCGGCGTGTTTGCAGCTTTCTGGGAATTTTGCAGTTTCGAAGGAGATGTTGATGGCTTTCCGTAGGTGTGGTGCGATGGCTGTGTCTGCTTTGTTGAAGATGTGCTGTGGGCAGGGGTCTTATGGAGATCCGGAGTGGATGGAGTTCATGGTCTTGCGGGTTTCGTCGTCACTGATGTTGGTCTAGGAGGTCAGTCGGCTGGAGCGGGTGGAGTTCGTGGTGGGTGGGGTAGGAGCGTCCAGAGCGTGAGGGGAGTTGAAGCTGTCGTGGATATCCGTGATTTTTTGGTGGAAGGCGGTTGCTAGGGCGTCACATAGTTCTTGGGAGGGGGTGATGTCGTTGACGGTGGCGTTTGGGTTGGAGAGTTCTTTTACGATGCTGAAAAGTTCTTTGCAGTCGTGGGCGTTGTTTTCTAGGCGGGTTTTGAAGGAGGATCTTTTTGCTAGCCTGATGAGTTGGTAGTGTTTGCGTGTGGCATCCTTGAGTGCCGTGTGGTTGTCTGGAGTGCGTTCGAGTAGCCATATTTGGTTGAGTTTTCGGCTAGTGGCGTTTGGAGGCTTGAAGGTTGTCAGTGAACCAGGTGGCTTTTTTGTTGATGTGGTTGTTGGAGGATTTTCTGAGTGGAGCAAGGCGGTCGGCGCAGCCGTTGATCCATAGCTTGAGGTTGTGTGCCACGATGTCAGGGTCGGTGGGGTTGACAGGCAGTTTCTGGGCTAGGGCGTTGGTTAGTTGAAATTCTGTGACTTTGCCCCATCGACGGCGTGGTGGTTGTTCGGTGAGGTGGTGTTCTGTCTGTTTCTGAAGGTGAAGTGGATGCAGTGGTGGTCGTTCCAGTAGAGTTTGGTGGTATGGTTGGAGGTGACGTGGTTGCTTGTGGAGAAGATGGGGTCAAGGGTGTGACCGGCTGTCTGGGTGGGTGTGTTGACGAGCTGTGTGAAGCCGAGGTTGGCAAGGTTTTTGGTCAGGGTGGTGGAGTTGGTGTCATTGTTGTTTTCGAGGTGAAAGTTCAGGTCTCCGAGGAGGATGTAGTCCGTGGAGGCGAGTACGTGGGTGCTGGCCAGGTCGGCGATGGCGTTACTGAAAGGTGCCCTGGATCCTGGGGGTCTATAGATGAGTGTTTCTCTTAGCGTGGTGTTGGGGTCGGTGCGGACTTGGAAGTGAAGGAGTTCGGCGGCGCTGAAGGAGTCGTCCAGGGTGGCTTTGACTTCGAGGGTGGCTTTGTGGACGATGGCTATGCCTTCTCTGGTTCTGGAGCTGCGGTCTCGGCGAGCAACTTTGTATCCGTTCGGGATGGCTATGGCGATGTCAGGTGCTGAGGAGTCGTTCCACCAAGTTTCGGTTAGAAAGGCCACGTCCGGGGAGGTGGAGTCGAGCAGGTCACAGATTTCAATGGCGTGCTTGCGTGCTGAGCGGGTGTTGAGGAGTATGCAACGGAGGTGGTTGGTCTTGATCCTAGGTTTGTGGGCTCTGTTGCAGGTGAAGCTGTAGTTGTGGCAGGAGAAGGGTCCGTGCATGCTCTTTGGAGACGCCTGGAAGCAGGTGGTGTCTCGGCTGGTGTTGAGTGCGCGGAGGGTGTCGGCGTTATAGCAAATGCTGACGGGGTGGCTGTTGCCGGGCCAGGGGTTCTGGCGCTGGGCGTGGTCCAGGTGTGGACGGGCGCAGACGGGCTTGCGTCTGGAGCGACTTCGGTGCCGCGGCTGCCATAAGAGGAGGGGAGGGTGGGAGTGGCAGCTGGGAGGCGGGAGGGCCTGGCCAATGAGAGGGCTGGGGGGGTGGGGCCGCAGGGGACGCAGCAGCAGGAAAAGAGAATTAGGCAAGGAAACGGTGAGAAGGAGGGGGGAGGCGGGAGGGGCCGCAGGGGGCGCAGCAGCGGGAAAGGAGAATCAGGCAAATGAAACGGGATGGAGGTGGCGCGGAAGGCGGAGCGACCTGCCTGCAGAAGCAGGGTCAAAGGTTGCTCCCTGCTACCGCACCGCCGCTGCCATAAGAGGAGGGGAGGGTGGGAGTGGCAGCTGGGAGGCGGAGGGCCTGGCGAATGAGAGGGCTGGGGGGTGGGGCCTCAGGGGACGCAGCGGCGGGAAAACAGAATCAGGCAAGGAAATGGTGAGAAGGAGGGGGAAGGCGGGAGGGGCCGCAGGGAACGCAGCAGCGGGAAAAGAGAATCAGGCAAGGAAACGGTGAGAAGGAGGGGGGAGGCGGGAGGGGCCGCAGGGGACGCAGCGGCGGGAAAAGAGAATCAGGCAAGGAAACGGTGAGAAGGAGGGGGGATAGGAGGGCCGCAGGGGACACAGCGGCGGGAAAAGAGAATCAGGCAAATGAAACGGGATGGAGGTGGCGCGGAAGGCAGAGCAGGGAGCGACCAGCCTAACACTTCCCCAAGCCCTTCCTTTGAAGCACCTGTTTGCACTATAAACTCTTTGCTATAGTCAGGGGCCAGTAACACATAGCCTGTTTTAGGGTGTCAAAGGGTTTTTGACTCTGTGGTCCAAATGACTTTCTTGGGCTGTTTCTTTGATGTGAGTTCTGTCAGAAGGGCCACTATGGTCCAATAATTTTGAACAAACCTGTAGTACCCATTCAGGCCAAGAAGGGCCCTCACCTGAGTCTAGGTTTGAAGAGCCTCCCAATCCAGGATAGTCTGGACATTGGGCTGGAGAAGCTGTACATGGTCTCCACCAACAAGGTGGCCCAGGTATGTAGGAAAGTACTCTCTTTTTGGCATGTTACCCCCAATTTCTGCTTGATGTCAATGTGTTTGACTGTGTCACTGGAATCCTGCTAACCAGGACCCCAGTGCTTATGTTCTCTCTCCTCTCAAATTTGTCACTACATACTGGTAACCCAGTATTTCATCCCAAATTGGCATACTGGTCACCCCATATAGGTCCCTAGTATATGGTGCTTAGGTACTCAGGGCACTGGGGTTCCAGGGGATCACTATGAACTGCAGCATTACTTTTGCCACCCTTAAGGAGCCCATGCAAAGGTTTCTGCAGGAGTGCCATTGCAGCCTGCGTGAAATGGTTTATGCACTATTTCACAGCCATTTACTCTGCACCAGGGGCCACATGTAGCAACCCGTTTGCGAGTCGCAAACGGTGAAATTCGCCGTTTGCGAGTTGCAAACGTGGGTTTGGCATGCAGAAATGCATATTGCGAGTCGTTACCGACTCGCAATATGCATTTGCGACTCGCAAATAGGAAGGGGTGTTCCCTACCTATTTGCGAGTCGCTGTGGGATGCAATACCATTTGCGACCGCGTACGCGGTCGCAAATGGCATCGCAGTTACCATCCACTTCAAGTAGATGGTAACCCGCTCGCAAATTGGAGGGGGTCCCCATGGGACCCCTTCCAGTTTGTGACTGGACCCCAAAATATTTTTTCAGGGCAGGGAGTGGTCCAAGGGACCACTCCCTGCCCTGAAAAAATACCGAAACAAAAGGTTTCGGTTTTTTTGCAGTGCAGCTCGTTTTCCTGTCAGGAAAACGGGCTACACTTGAAAAAATGCTTTATTTAAAAGCAGGTCGCGAACATGGAGGTCTGCTGACGTCAGCAGGCCTCCATGTTAGCGAGTGCCTATACTCGCAATGGGGCCGCAATTTGCGACCCACCTCATGAATATTCATGAGGTGGGTCATTGCGACCCCATTGCGAGTCGCAGTCGGTGTCTGAGACACTGTACTGCATAGCAAATTGCGACTTGCAATTTGCGAGTCGGATGGACTCGCAAATTGCAAGTCGCAATTTTGCTTTTTGCTACATCTGGCCCTTAGTCACTTATAACTCACCTGTATGTCAGGCCTTCCAACCCTGATGGCTGGGTACAAAGTACCTGTGTGTGAGAGCACCCCTACACTAGCAGAGGTGCCCCACATCATCCAGGAAAATTTCCCTGACTTTGTGAGCGTAGGGACGCCATTTTACAGATGCACTGGACATATGCTAATACCTACGTCCAGCTTCACAATGGTAACTCCGAAAATGGCCATCTAAGGTGTCTAACATTTAGGAACTGTACCCCAATACTGATTCTAGTATTGGTTTTACAATTTCATGCACTCTGCAGGCACCACAGTGGACCCCCAGTACTGCTATACCAGCCTTCTGAGGTTTTCCAGCAGCCACACCTGCTGCCACTTAACAGACAGGTTTCTTCCCTCCTGTTGCTTGAGCAGCTCAAGCCCAGGAAGGCAGTGTAGGAAAGTAGTCTCTTACTAGCATGGTTACCCCCACTTTTGGCCTGTTTGTGATGTGTAAGTGAGTTTTTTACTATGTCACTGGGATCCTGCTAGCCAGGACCCCAGTACTCATAGCTAAAAACCTATATGTGAGTGTGTTTTGCCTGTCTCACTAGGATCCTGCTAGCCAGGACCCCAGTGCTCATAGTTTGTGGCCTAATGTGTATGCCTGTGTAGTGCCTAACTGTGTCACTGAGGCTCTGCTAACCAGACCCTCAGTGCTTATGCTGTCTCTGCTTTTAAATGTGTCACTGTAGGCCAGTGATTTCATTTACCAATTTCAATTGGCACACTGGACCCCACTTATAAGTCCCTAGTATATGGTACCTAGGTACCTAGGGCATTGGGGTTCCAGGAGATCCATATGGGCTGCATCATTTATTTTGCCACCCGTAGGGAGCTCAGACAAAACCTTACACAGGACTGCCACTGCAGCCTGCGTGAAATAGTGCACACACTATTTCACAGCCATTTTCACTGCACTTAAGTAACTTATAAGTCACCTATATGTCTAACCTTCACTTGCTGAAGGTTAGGTGCAAAGTTACTAAGTGTGAGGGCATCCTTGCACTAGCAAAGGTGCCCCCACATAGTTCAGGGCCATTTCCCTGGACTTTGTGAGTGCGGAGCCACCATTACACATGTGCACTACATATTGGTAAATACCTATATGTAGCTTCACAATGGTAATTCTGAATGTGGCCATGTAACATGTCTAAGATCATGGAATTGTCCCCCCATTCCAAATCCGGTATTGGGGTGCCAATTCCATGCATCCTGGGGGCTCCACCATAGACCCCCAGTACTGCAAACCAGCCCTCTGAGGCTTGCACTGCAGCTACTGCTGCTGCCACCTCACAGACAGGGTTCTGCCCCCTTCGGGTCTGGGCAGCCCAATCCTAGGAAGGCAGAACAAAGCATTTCCTTTGAGAGCAGGGTGTCACACCCTCTCCCTTTGGAAATAGGTGTTACAGGCTGGGGAGGGGTAGCCTCCCCCACTCTCTGGAAATTATTTCAAGTCTACACTGGTTCAAGGACCCCTTCTCCCCTGCTCTGGCAGGAAACTGGACAAAGGAAAGGGGAGTGATCGCTCCCCTGTTCATCACCACCCCAGGGGTGGTGCCCAGAGCTCCTCCAGTGTGTCCCAGACTTCAGCCATCTTGCTTAGCAAGGAGTGGGAGCACTCTGTAGGCCTCTGAGTGGCCAGTGCCAGCAGGTGATGTCAGAGACCCCTCCTGATAGGTCCTTAGTTGATAAAGTGGCCACTCCCCCTCTCACGGCTATTTAGGGTCTCTCCTCTGGGTTCTCTTCAGATTCTGCTTGCAAGTTTCCTTCAGGAATCCTCTGCAACAACTTCTGCATCCTCTGACCTCAAATCAACCGCAGCCTGCTCCAAGAAACGCTGTAACTGCAACATTGTGTCTACAAGAGACACTTTTCTTCAGCAACCTCAGCTCCAAGTCAACAACAGTTTCCATGGTGTGAATTCTCTGGGGACTCCCTGTCTTCATCCTGCACAAGAAGGACTGAAGAAATCTCCTGCGGAGTGACAGAGTCACTGCCCTGCTCCAAGCAGGCACCTTCCAAGGTGACAACCGGTACCCTGGGACTCTCCTCACGGTGACGAGCGTGCTCCTAAGGACACAAAGGGTGGACATCATCAACACAGACTCTCCTGAGGATGTTCTGACACAATTTGAAGGAGGTAAGACCTTGCCTTCCCCGGGAACGACAGTACCCCTGTGTTTTGTGTCTTCTTCGCCTCCTGAAACCTCTGTGCACTCATTGCAAAATTCCTTCATGCACAGCCTGGCCCAGGTCCCCAGCACTCCACCCTGTGACACTCAACTTGCTGAGTTGTTCTCCGGCGGCATGGGACCTTCTTTTGTTGTGCTGCATCATTCATGTTTTGCACCTCCTTTGAACCCAGATCCTGTGGCTTGTGGGGGTGCTGGCTAACATCCTGAGGGCTCTCTAAACTGCTGAGAGCCCCCTCTTCCCCCTCACACAGAATCACACCATGGGACATCTTTTGCATCATGCGGGAACCCACTGTTATCTTCCTAGGGTGCATTTCTGCAGTCTTCTACTAACCAGGGACTCTTCTTTTGCACCCTCTTCTAGGTTGGCAGGGGCTCCTGTCCTTCCTGGAACTTCTTTCAACTTCTGGACTTGGTCCCCTTCCTTTGCAGGTCTTCAGGTCCAATAATCCAGCAGTTGTTCTTCGCAGACTTGGTTGGCTGCTGCAAAATCCCCAAAACGAGGTGTAGTGTGTCCTAAGGAAACTTTCAGTACTTTACTCCTGCTTTTCGGGGCTCTGGGGTGGGGTAATTTACTTACCTTTACTGTATTCTTACTCTCCCAGCAATACTGCATACACTACACTTGTCTGGGGGGAATTTGTGATTCACATTCCACTTTTTTATTATATAGTTTATGTTGCCCCTAGACCTATTTTCTCCCATTGCATTCTATAGGATTTCCTATTGTTTGCATTGCTTTATGACTATTTAGTCGTCTAATTTTGGTGTCTAGTGTATATATTGTGTATACTACTTACCTCCAGAAGGACTATTGTCTCTAAGATATTTTTGGTACTGTGTCACCCAAATAACTACCTTTATTTTTGATAACACTGAGTATTGTCTTTACTTGTGTATAAGTACTGTGCAACTATAAGTGGTATTGCATGAGCTTTGCATGTCTCCTAGTTCAGCCTAAGCTGCTCTGCTATAGCTACCTCTATCAGCCTAAGCTGCTGGAACACTAATACATTCACTAACAAGGGATAACTGAACCTGGTGTAAGGTGTAAGTACCCAAGGTACCCACTACAAACCAGGCCAGCCTCCTACAGGCAGGACAAAGTGTTTCCTTTGGGAGAGGGGTGTTACACCCTCTCTCTTTGGAAATAGATGTTACAGGCACGGAGGGGTAGCCTCACAGAGCCTCTGAAAATGCTTTGAAGGGCACAGATGGTGGCCTCCCTGCATAATCCAGTCTACACCATTTCAGGGATCCTCCATCCCTGCTCTGGCATGAAACTGGACAAAAGAAAGTGGAGAGACCACTCCCCTGTCCATCACCACCCCAGGGGTGGTGCCAGAGCTCCTCCAGAGTGTCCCTGGGTTTTGCCTTCTTGGATTCCAAGGTGATGGGGCACTCTGGGAGCATCTGAGTGGCCAGTGCCAGCAGGTGACATCAACCCCCCCGATAGGTGCTTACCTGTGTAGCTGACCAATCCCCCTTTCAGGGCTTTTTAGGGTCTCTCCTCTGCGTGTTTCCTCAGATTCGGATTGCAAGACTCCAGCAGGAATCCTCTGCATCCTTTGCTTCACATTCTTACCGACTGAACCTCATCTGGACCCTCCAGGAACTCTACAAACTGCAACAAAGAAGCAACGAGGACTTCTGCAACATTGTATCTTAAGCTCCTGCCAGCAACTGCAACTGTTTCCAGGTTGTGTATCCTCCGAGGACTGCCTGTCTTCAGACTGCACCAGAAGAACAAAGGAATCTCCTTTTAAGTGACGGAGTCACTTCCCTGCTTCAGCAGGCACCCCTCTGCAATGACAACCAGTGGTATGGGTCCCCTCTCCTGATGCAGTGTATGGATCCAGCAACACAGGCGTTGGACGGAAATTGTCCCAATGGTCCTAAGGTCCAGCTGTCCACCTTTGGTGGCGGTAAGAGCTTTGCTCTTCACACAAGACAGTACCCCGGTGCACCATGTGATTTGCTGTTGCTAAGGCTTGTATGCAACCTTCCACAAAGTTCTTCATGCACAGCACAGCTCCCGCCACTGCAGTCCTTCCTGTGATACACAGCTTCCTGAGTGGTTCTCCAGCGGCATGGGATCCCTTTGAGTCATGCTGCATGGGCCTCCATTTGCACCTTCTTTGTCCGCATGCTGTGGGACTCCTGTGCATGCTGCCTGGTCTTCTGAGGGCTCTCTGGGTTGCTGAGAGCCACCTCTGTCTCTCTCTGCTGGGTTGAGGCCAACAGGTCCCTCTGTGTCCCAGGCAGCACCATGTTCCGCTAACCACGAGCTTTGCATGTGCCAAGGCTTGTTGGCGGAATGCAGAGACGCAAACCAGACTGCAATCATACATCCGGAGTGGAACATTTTCAGCACCAACCATGAACCCACACCTGTCTTTTGGGTGCTTATCTGTTTTTTTCTTCTCATCCGTGGTTCTTCTTTTGCACCTTCATCTGGGTTAGCAGGGGCTCCTGTTCTCCCTGGACTCTTCAGTGCTTCTTGGACTTGGTCCCCTGCTTCCACAGGTCTTCGGGTCCAGGAATCCATTGTTTGTGTCTTGCAGTCTCTTCTGGTTCTTGGATAATCTTCTATCATGACTTCTTTTGTGTTCTAGGAAACTTACTGTGATTTACTCCCATTTTCCTGGGTTCTGAGGTGGGTTCTAATACTTACCTTTGTTGTTTTCTTACCCTCCTAGCGCCCCTCTACACACTACACTTGCCTAGGTGGGAATCCGACTTTTGCATTCCACTATTTTAATATATGGTTTGTGTTCCCCTAGGCCCATTGCAACCTATTGTGATGTTCACAATTTGCACTGTTTTCTAACTGTTTTTACAGCTATTTCTTCATTATAGTGTATATACTGTGTATATTACTTATCTCCTAAGGGAGTATAGTCTGTAAGGTATTTTTGACGTTGTGTCACTAAAAATAAAGTACCTTTATTTTTGTAACACTGAGTATTTTCTTTCATGTGAGTGAGTACTGTGTGACTACAGTGGTATTGTAAGAGCTTTGCATGTCTCCTAGATAAGCCTTTGCTGCTCAGCTACATCTACCCCTAGACAGCCTGGCTTCTAGAGACTGACGACATTTCACTAACCCAGTATAAGTGTAAGTACCTTTGGTACCCACTACAAACCAGGCCAACCTCCTACAAGGTACACAACTGAACTCTGCCCTATTTGGCACTTGCTTGCCTTGATGGTCAGGCCTGCAAGAAGCAGGGCCTGAAGCACTTCCTTCAGGTGGACCAGGTGGTCCTCCCAGGTGGAATGGAATACAGCTATATCATCCAGATAAGCTGCACTGAAGGATTCAAACCCAGACAGAACTCTGTTAATCAACTGTTGGAAGGAGGCAGGGGCATTTTTCAGGCCAAAGGGTGTCACTTTGAACTGAAAGTGGCCCTCTGGCATGGAAGATGCTGACCTCTCCTTAGCTCCTAGACTTCAGGCAATCTGCAAGTATCCTGAGGTCAGGTCAAATGTACTCAGGAATGTGGCAGACACCCAACCTATCAATGAGCTCATCAGCTCTAGGTATGGGGTAAGCATCAGTCTTGGTGACTGAATTTAGACCTCTGTAGTCTACACAGAATCTTAATTCCCTTTTCCTACCTTGGGGATTGGGTTTGGGTACCAGTACCATTGGACTGGCCCAATGACTATCAGAGGGCTCAATTACCTTGGGGTCCAACATCTTAGCCACCTCAGCTGTGATGTTGGCCTTAACCTGGTGAGCCAGCCTGTACAGCTTGTTTTTGACAGATAAGCTGTCATCAGTGCCAATTTCATGGACACACCAGTTGGTGAGTCCAGGGGTCAAAGAAAACAGACCAGCAAACTGCTCCAAACCTTGTCTTCAATCTTATTGCTGCTGGGCAGTCACCTTTGGGAAAGAGTACCACTCCCTCCACTGACCCATCTTGTGTATTTGTGGAAAGTAGGTCTGTCAGAGGTACACTCTCCTCCTCCTTCCCTTCATTAGTGACCATCAGCATGGTCATTTCTGTCCTGTCCTAGTGGTGCTTCAGTCTATTGACATGCAGGATCCTGTGAGGATTTCTGGGGATTCCAAGGTCCACCAGGTAGGTGACCTCACCCTTATTCTCCAAAATTGAATAGGGCCCATTCCATTTGTCCTAAAGTGCCCTGGGAGCCAAAGGCTCCAAAACCCACACCATCTGACCTGGGCGATGCTCAGGCATGGTATCCTTCTGGTCATGCCAGATCTTCATGAGCTACTGGCTGGCCTCCAGGTTGCTGCTTTCCTTCTTCATGTACTCAGACATGCGTGACCACAGGCCCAGGACATAGTCTAGCACATTCTCCTTGGATTCTTTGAGAGGCTTCTCCCAAGAGTCTCTCACTAAGCACAATGGGCCTCTTACAGGGTGCTCAAACAATAACTCAAATGGGCTGAATCCAAACCCTTTTGGTGGCACCTCTTTGTATGCAAACAGCAGGCATGGGAGGAGGACATCCCACCTCCTCCTAAGTTTGTCAGACAAACCCATGATCATGCCCTTCAGGGTACTGTTAAATCATTCTACCGGACCATTGGTCTGGGGATGATAGGAGGTGGTGAACATATAGGTAACACCACACTCATCTCACATTGTTTTCAGATAGGCTGACATAAAATGTGTGTCCCTATCTGAGACCACCTCCTTTGGGAATCCCACTCTGATGAACACACCAAGCAGGGCCCTAGCCACTGTGGGAGCAGTGACTGTTCTGAGGGGTATTGCCTCAGGGTACCTGGTGGCATGGTCCACAACCACCAAAATGCCTGGTTGCCTGAGGCAGTTGGTGGGTCTAGGGGACCAACAATGTCAATACCCACCCTCTCAAAGGGAGTCCCAACAACTGGCAGTGGTATCAAGGGAGCCTTTGGCTTGCCTCCTGCCTTTTCACTGGCCTGGCAGTTGGCACAGAAGCTGCAAACCTCCTTGACTTTCTCTGGCATGTGCCAAGGTCCACCAGGTAGGTGACCTCACCCTTATTCTCCAAAATTAATAGGGCCCATTACATTTGTCCTAAAGTGCCCTGGGAGCCAAAGGCTCCAAAACCCACACCATCTGACCTGGGCGATGCTCGGGCATGGTATCCTTCTGGTCATGTCAGATCTTCATGAGCTACTGGCTGGCCTCCAGATTGCTGCTTTCCTTCTTCATGTTCTCAGACATGCGTGACCACAGGCCCAGGACATAGTCTAGCACATTCTCCTTGGATTCTTTGAAAGGCTTCTCCCAAGAGTCTCTCACTAAGAACAATGGGCTTCTTACCAGGTGCTCAAACAATAACTCAAATGGGCTGAATCCAAACCCTTTTGGTGGAACCTCTTTGTATGCAAACAGCAGACATGGGAGGAGGACATCCCACCTCCTCCTAAGTTTGTCAGACAAACCCATGATCATGCCCTTCAGGGTACTGTTAAATCATTCTACCGGACCATTGATCTGGGGATGATAGGAGGTGGTGAACATATAGGTAATACCACACTCATCTCACATTGCTTTCGGATAGGCTGACATAAAATGTGTGTCCCTATCTGAGACCACCTCCTTTGGGAATCCCACTCTGATGAACACACCAAGCAGGGCCCTAGCCACTGTGGGAGCAGTGACTGTTCTGATGGGTATTGCCTCAGGGTACCTGGTGGCATGGTCCACAACCACCAAAATGTCCTGTTGCCTGAGGCAGTTGGTGGGTCTAGGGGACCAACAATGTCAATACCCACCCTCTCAAAGGGAGTCCCAACAACTGGCAGTGGTATCTAGGGAGCCTTTGGCTTGCCTCCTGCCTTTCCACTGGCCTGGCAGTTGGCACAGAAGCTGCAAACCTCCTTGACTTTCTCTGGCATGTGGGGCCAGTAGAAATGGTTGACCAGCCGGTTCCAGGTCTTGGTCTTCCCCAAATGTCCAGCTAAGGGAATATCATGGCTTAATGTCAGGAGGAACTCTCTATACTTCTGGGGGACCCCACTCTCCTGGTTGCCCCTTGTTTGGGGTCCCTTGATTCCGTGTAGAGAACTCCATCCTCCCAATAAAACCTGTGGGTCTCACTGGTAACCCCATGTTCTTGCCTGGCAGCAGTCTGTCTCAGGCCCTCAAAAGTGGGACACTCTCTTTGTCCCTGGCACATTTCTTCTCTGGTGGGCCCACCTGCCCCTTGGAGTTCTGCAAAGTCATGCAGAGCTTGAAGGGTAAGGGGCCCTCCCGCAGAGGTCATGTCCTCCCCCTCAGGTTTGGATTCCTCCTGACTCTGTACTTGGTGGGGCTGGCAAGGCAGATCCAGTGCCCTTTCTCTTCTTCTTGGAGGCTTGGCACATTGTTCCAGGGTCCAAGTGTCCAGCATTTCCCCGTTGTGCTGTCTGTGTCTGGGTCACAGCACACACTCATTCAGGGAGGTCCAGCATCTGTGCATGGACCCTTCTTTCCACCTCTGACCATTCAGATGCTTCCAGATCATTTCCCAGCAGACATTCTACTAGGAGGGCAGGAGTTACTGCTACTTTTTTAGAGCCAGTCACACCTCCCAATTCCAGGCTCCCCATAGCCATGGGATGGAGTTTGGTTCTACTATCAGCATATGTTACTTGGTGGAAGACACCAGGTAAAACCTGTTCTGGAGAAACCAGCTTCTCAGTGACCATTGTCACACTGGCTCCTGTGCTTCCACCTCAGTCCCATTGACTTTAGGCCTCTGCCTATACCTCTCCATGCTGGGAGGTAAGGAGGCCATAGTTTCAATGTTTACCCCATCCACGGACACTAAGGTGACTTCTGTGTACCCTGATCCCAGCCCTGGGCCACCTTCCACCCCCACACCTACACTAACAATCCCATGGGACTGTCTACCAGTGGGGAGCTTCTTGGAGCACAAACATCCCCTCTTTTGTGTCCAGGTTGATGACACTCAAAACACTTGCCGGCATCAGCAAGCTCCTGAAACTTCCCTGCCTTAACAGTATCATAATGCTTCCCCTGGTACCCTTTCCCCTTAGAAGTGGCATGGCTAGGGGCTCCCCCACCTTGAGAAAGTTTTGGGGACTCTTGTGAGGACTCTTTACACTTTTTATCATCTTTCCCCTGGTTCTTCCCCTGAGAAGAATCCTGTCCTCCCTTTTTCTGGTCACCCCCTAGGGGATGCTGGTTAACCCTAGTTCTTAACCACTAATCTCCTGCCGCCCCCAATTTTCTAGGGTTGGTCAACATAGAGTCAACTAGATAATGGCAGAGCTTCTCTTGGGCACAATTAGTTAGAAGGTGCTCCCTCATAATCAAATTGTATAGCCCCTCAAAGGTATTTACCTTGTTACACTGTATCCAGCCCTCTAGTGCCTTAACTGAGATGTCCACAAAATCAACACAGGACTGGGTACTTGTCTTCTGGGTGCCCCTAAACTTGAGCCTGTACTGTTCTGTGGTCAGACCAAACTTTTTAGTTAAGCACCTCTTCATACTAGGGTATGAATCTGCTTCCTCCCCACTTAAGGTCAGAAGCCTATCGCTCCCAGAGTTTGGGGATCAACTCCCATAGAAGTGAACCCTATTATTGAGGCTTAACTCTCCTCATCTGGAGGACGCTCTCAAAGGTCCCCAGCCATTTGTCTATATCATAACCCTCTACAAAGGCAGGAACTACCCCCTTGATTAGTCTGGGCCAAGAACCCCACCCATTTTCATCTCAGCTTCTCTGTCACTGCCACCTTCTCTTTTCTCTTCGCTTGGCCACTTTTTCTTTTCCATGGCCAGCTTCTCTGTCTCCAAAGCTACATATGCTAGCTGGGCCTCCAGCTCTCTTTCTCTAAGGAACAGGTTCTCTCCTTCTGAAGGAACCAACTTCCACTAACTAGATTTAGGTATGGCCCTAGTGATTGTGTGCAGTGAAGACAGGTCTTCCTCTTCCTCATCCTCACCCAGGCTCAGGTGCCCTCCCTACCGCTGAGTGGTTGGAGCTGGCATTCTTCTCTACTTCTTCCTCCCCTGGAGATTCCTCTGTGACTACTTCTTGGGCCTCAGCCCAGGCTGTCAGGGATTTAACCTAAACATTTTTCCTGAGGTTAGTGGCTGCAGGCAACCCCCCCTCAGTACACAACCCACTAAGCTGGACTACTGTCATTGTGGGTAGGCTAGCCAGATCACGCTTCTTGGTTCCCTAATTTTGTGTCAACAAAAACTTTTTGCAAAAATTGGAATCAAGAATTTAGAAAAATCACAAAATTGCAATAATTGAAATTAATCCAAATCAAAAATCTAAAACTATTTTTGCACTAGGACAATATAAAGGGTTTTTTATTTGCTTTACTTAAAGCTGTAGTGTGATACTGAACACGAAGCTGGCTCCCTCCACTGTGCACCAAAAATGTTGGAAAGTGGATTATTGGTAAGGGCAGGTAAATACCTACAATTAGCAAAAGGCCACTAACCCCCACTTGGTTCAGTTAGGTCTCAATAAATTAACCCCAGCTCAACCCTTGGTAGCTTGGCAACAAGCAACTAGGCTTAACTTAGGAGACAAAGGCCCTCATTATGAACTTGGTGGCAATCACGGCTGACCGCCATACTAACGGTGAACAAAAGATCGCCAGTGATGGTGAATTGCACACTGCCCTATAATGATGCCAAAAAGACAAACCTTCACAAATCTTGCAACCTCCACCCACCACCAGGGACAATGATGGCGTAAAGGCAGTACACCTTACCCTGCCACCGCCATGCAGACAAATCTCCCACCCACCAAATATTGATGCACAAATCAGCTTGGCAGACAGTGACTGTCGAATATCCATTGGCGGTACGGACCTCCACGGCCAGCAATGGGACCTGCCAACAACAAATGCACACATTGGCAAGTTCGAAAATCACATATCCTCAACAATTTAAAACACACACATACACACCACACGATCCTTTGCAACACCAATAACACAACAGATATTGACACCACAACACTGAAATAACCATCACACAAATCACACACAGAAAAACACCACTATAACTCATACATTGCACACCCACTATCACAAGCCACACACCCAACCACAAAACAGCACCCTCACCAACACACCACCCACAACACACACCATGACACCCCCTAAGCACTCCTACCTCACTGACAGGGAGTTAAGGACCATGGGTGAAGAAATACTCAGGGTCGAGCCTCACCTATTAGGGGCACAGGTGCGCCAGAGACCCTTGGCCAGGAAGATTGAGATATGGCAGAGGATAGTCAACAAGGTCAACACAGTGGGAAGCCATCCACTCACAAGGGACGACATCAGGAAGTAATGGAACTGCCTGTGGGGTAAGGTGCGCTCCATGGCATCCAGGCACAACATCGCCATATAGAAGATTGGTGGTGGTCCCCCCCTAATATACCGACTGGGAGGAGAAGGTCTTGGCTATCCTGCACCTGGAGGGCCTCACTGAGCTCACTGGAGGACTGGACTCCGGTAAGTCAACCACAATACCCCAACAGTCACCACACCTGTAATGCATGTATCAACCCATCCCTCTCACTACCACCAGGATCCCATCCCCTACCCAGTCCACAACACCCACACACTCATATCCATGTCACCTGCATTGACATGTGAAAAGTACTGATCAGCAGTACACACCAATTGGACATTCATGGATTGATAGTTTTTACGATTCCGAAACACCTGTTCATTTGCTCTTGGGTGTTTGAGGGCTATGTGGGTACCATCAATTACACCTATCACATGGGGACATTTGCAAAAGCATAGAATCCAGATTTGATGTCGGTGAGATCAGCCCTTTGGGGAAACTGGATATAACTTTGCAGGTGTTGCACGAATGCATTCAGGAAATTGGACGGGATGTGGCTGAACATTGGCTGAAATACTCCGGCAGCCATGCCCACTGTCATTTGACATGAGCCTGTGGTCCAAAAATGTAGCACAGATAGTACCTACACAGTTGTAGGTATGGCATGGTGATTCCTATTAGCTGGCTTCAGAACAGGCTCAATTTCTGCAGAGTTCCAGGATTTTAGCTCAATTCTGGTGGTAATTTATGATGATGTGATGTTCATCCATGGTGTTCAGATCTACCAGGGGTCTGTAAACAGATGGAGCTCTCCCTCGCCACATGGGTCTTTACCTATGGGGGAGGAAGGAAGACACATTGATTTGGGACATACACTTACATCACATGGTGACAGAATTCATGTTTTACATGCGACACAAATGTACCTCACACATACAGAAAGAAGGAAGTAATCCTGTCAGGCTAATGTGTGGTGAGGTGTCTCAGTCATAATTACATCACTGTGTAGACACACTTCCCACCATGATTCCATGTGGAGGACCAGTACTCATGTCAGTACTCAATGAAGGGGAAAGGAAATGGAGCCATGGATGAGGCCACCGGCCAGGCTATGGAGGCGTGGTGGATGCAAAATGGCAGCCTCCTGCCATACAGGTAGTGTAGTGTGGAAGTGACTTCATTCCGCTGGCGTTAGTCGTCATGGTGGTAGGCGATGTTCACCGTCGTGCACCTGATCATTGGATAACATGGTTGTCAATGGGGAAGCTGGGCCAATCATGATCCCTGCTGGCAGTGACTGTGCACACCGCTGCGGTATCTACCGCCATTTTGACATGCCCTTGACACTTGACTCCTGCACTACGAGACGAGAAGAGCTCCACTGCGTGTGCTGCTGTGTCCTCACTCTGGTCCCCGAGATGGCACATGTTACAGTATGCCAAGCTGTATGGGCGACCAGAGGAGCAGGTGAGTTGATATTTGTCCTCCTTAGATGTTTGTGAATGTGGCAGATGCCTGTATGTGTTTTAGTTTGCTGTGTAAATGCTCACCCGTAGTGTGTATGCCAGTTTTTGGCATGGAAATTCTCCATATGTATGTCTCCATGGGCCATGTCAGGTTGAACGGGCATGGCATTTATGTATGGGGCACCCAAACTGACATCTGTTTCTTTACTCTGTGTGTCCCATGCAGGTCAGTGCCCATCAGAAGAGGGGTCTGTGTCAAGCCATTGTCAAGGAAGTGCGTACCCTGGGGGTCTACAAACAGCGGAGCACCCACTGCAGGAAGTGGTGGGAGGACCTGAGGTGCTGGGCCAGGAAGATCGGAGAGGCCCAGCTGGGGAAGGCCTCCCAACGAGGAAAGGGTGCCCATCGTACCCTGACCCCCTAATGGCCCGCATTCTGGGGTGGCCTTTCCGGATTTTGATGGGTGCTTGAAGGCAGCACAGCAGCCACAAGGGGGTGAGTACCAACACTGTTGTCATGCCACTATGATGAGTGTAGTTAGGTGCTAAGCAGTGCATGCATAGTAGCGACAGGCACATAGACAGGTGTGTCCCTACAGTCTTGCCCCCCTCCACGTCCGTGAGATACTATCCTAGGTAGTTTTGACTGGGTCTGTAGGCCTGTGATGGGTCCCCTGTTTGTGCCATTGTATTCAATGTAGCCTCCTGGACTTGCAGATGTGTTGGCTTGGCATCGTCTCTCATTGGTTCACTTTACAAAGTGTATCAGAGTAGTGGGCAGGATGGGAATGTAGTGTACTGTGGGGTCATGCCTACCAGTCAGTGTCACATTTATAACATGTGTTGTGTCTGCTGAGGGTTAGTGCCTGAGTGGGTGGGAGTGTATGTGTCCCAACATGTGCATATTTCCTGGAATTGACATACTTCTTTCTTGTTTTGTCCTCCCCCTGTGCTCTTGTGTCCTTGTGTACTTTAGCATCCTCTGATGAGAGAGCTGAGACACCGGTGAGTGGGGATGCTACAGCCCACAGGACCCATGTGGCAGAGTCTACTGACGCCAAGGGGACCAGTCGATTGGAGGGCGAGGGAAGTACCACAGGGGAAGCAACTACCACTGGAGGTAGTGACTCCAATACCTCCTCTGCTGGCAGCTCCCTGGTGGTGGCGGACCCTATGGAGCCCACCCATTCTTTGAGATCTTCCACACCCATACCATCACCACCCTCTAAGTAGCTCCCAAATGAGTTACCAGTGCCCACTCACCCAAAAGGGAGGGCATTTCCTTCACCCCAGGCACCTCATCTCCTGCCCCAGTCAGCCCTGCTGCCCTCACGGAGGAGGCTATTGACCTCCTGAGAACCATCTCTGCACGGCAGACAACCATCATGAATGCCATCCAGTGGCTAGCATCCCAGATGCAGCACTGCAATGCATACCTGGAAGGCATTCACAGTGCCATGTCTGGCCTACCTTTCAGGCTCTGGCCTCCTCTTTAACGACAGCCAGTGTCCCTGGTCTTTACGCGCCCCCCCACCACCTCTACCCCTTCCAACACCCCACTCCCTTCACCCATCCCAAGCACACATACAGACAGCCATGCACACAGATGAACACATAAGAAGCACACAGAGAAACACAAGCACCACACTTCCCACCACATGCAGGCACACACCCAACATACCAAAGCACACACAACAACATCCACCTCCCCACTGGGTCAACCTCCCCGCCTCCATGTCTGTCACCTCACCATGCAAACCCACATGTATTGCACCCTCAGTCACAGCTGCTGTCCCCATTCTTGCAGTCACCACAACAGCTGACATCCAGTCTTGCAACCCAGGCACCACACCTGCACTCAGTACGACTACATTCACAGACACTTGCAGCACACTCAACAAACATGCAGACACCCACACAACATCCATATACACTGACAGCATATCTTCTCCCACTGTGTCCACCCCCCTCTGCCCAAAACACTCAAACACTCATCCACACCACACACATCCACCATACATAATCAGACTAAACAGGCACCTGCATCCACGTCCAGCGCACCTACACCTCGTACCATCACTCCCTCAACCTCCTCTCCCAGACCTGGCTCCAAAACCCTTCCAACTGCACCCAAGAAGCTTTTCCTCTCCCATGTTGACCTGTTTGAACCCACTGGTCCACCACGTCTTGTCGTTAAATGTTCCTATGCCCTCACCCAGTCCACTCCTTCCTCTTCAAAGTCCTCAACAGTCCACCCTTCCCATTCCTGTGCTCCTTCCACAGGGAGAAAGAAGCCCTGTGTTGCCCCAGGTCCCTCTGCCACCCCCCTTGTCCAGGACCACTCCCCCTCCTTCGAAGGGCAAGCCCAAACCCTCTCCACCTCCACCTCCTAAACCTAAGCTGAAGACCCCCCTTTACAAACATGACTAACCACCCCCACAAGCCCTTGCCCCTGATCCCTGAGGTTCCTGGCTGCCCCATAGATGCCCCTTCTCAGTGGAGTTTCCTTTGCCATCGTAGGAGTCAGGTGTAGCCTATATTTGCCCTTCTGGGACTTGTACATCTGGACTGGCCTATGACCTTGTTTGTACATTTGATTTTAATCCAGTTATAGTGAATTTTAGTGCCCAGCAGTCCTGTTGGCACAATATTGACCCGTTGTGCAGCGTTTCACTATGGGGGTGTGGTGTGCACAGGTGTGTGAATTGGTGCATGTATTTGTTGGCTTGTGTCTGGTAAGTACATCCTGTTATGGTATGTATGGCTTGGGATGGTGGGAGGGATTGGGAATGCATTGTGGTGTGGGTGGGAGGGGTGAATGTGTAACTGTGCCCTTTCCTCCCATGTGTAGTATGCTGCGGTACTTACTGTCGTCGTATTCATCGTCGGTCACAGTCCTGGAGAAATATGGCAGGGATAAGCACTGGGATTATTTCCAACTCTCACTCCATGTCGGCGTTGTCATGTTCTCTGTGCCTCCGGTGAGTATTTCCCTTTACATGTGTCGTTTCTGCCAAGCTTTGCATGGTGGTGGTTTCTGCCCCAGAACTGAGGGCGTGTGGTGTTTCATTATTTGGTGGGCAGGAAGGGCCTTTCTGCCTGGCTAAAGATGGCCTCCCCCAATGTCAGCGGGACTATCTAAATGGTGGTGGGTGGATGGCCTGCTTCCTGTTTGTCATGTGCTTCATTATTTGGCGGTCCGGACCGCCAGACTGTTGGCGGAAGTTACTGCCACCACCAGCGGTGTTTAACTCCATGTTCATAATGACCACAAAAGTGTGTAAAGCTTTCAAGTATCGCAGAACAGTAATTATATAAAACACAGCAAACAGTGTAAAAATCCAAAACCTATTTATAACAATAGGAAATATGTTTATCTTTAAAATGACACCAAAATGAATAAAATTGGATAATGAATTTTTAAAGAATTAGCATTCTTTTAGCGCATAGAAACGAATAGTGCCAATCTGGTCATCTGGTGACACCTGCACCTAGGGCAAAGTAAAAGTTTAAGGACGACTGCGATGAAGCCCTGCTAGGCTACAGAAAGCGGGACGACTCCGTCAAAAGTTTACCTTCTGACTTAGTCATTTTCTTGAAGATTTTCTTCAGCGGGACAAAGTCGCCAGTCTGATCCGACCTCCCTGGAGCCCTTCCTCAGATACACGTTGCAGGAGACCTTGGTGAAGATTTCTACGTTTGGAGTTAGATGATTTTTCAAGATGAAAATCCTTCGACTGAGTCAACCCTAAATCTTGATCCAACGTCCCTGGAGCCCTCTTCGGATACACTGCTGGGGAGGTGCCGGTCAACTTTCTGGGTTCGGACTTAGTCACTTTTTTGAAGATTTTCTTCAGTGGGGCGAACCTGCAAGTCTTTTAAGGTCTTTTAGGAGTCCACAGCTCACCGAAGTTTCCAGAAGCTCTGAGTTCCTCCTTGAGGCTGCGGACTACAACTCCCTGAATGCACCTGGCTCAAACTCCAAAACGGCAACTGGACAGTGGTCAGCTGGTCAGTTTCTTCAGGATCTGAGGCAGGGGACTTTGGTTACCTATTTTTCACCTGTAGCAAACAGGGATTCCCTCCTTGAACTTGTTGCAGCCAGGCAAAGTCTTTCTTGTAGTGAAGCCCAAGTGTGCACCTGGTGCAGTCCTTCAGAGTGCAGTGCCAGGTGAAGGTCAGGGGTCCAGCAGGGCAGTCCCTCTTCTTCTGATTTCCTTCCTTGTAGGGATATGAGGTGTGGGTGCAGCTCTGTCACATTTATCCTTGTTCCTGGTAGAAAAACAGTGAGGTCCTGGTTGTACAATCACAGGCAGGGTCCTTCCTCCTGTGATGACCACTTCCTGGAAATTGTGGCAAAAATCAATTCCAGGGAGCAACATTCTACAAAAATCCAACGTGGCTGAAAATGATTTTTGGAGGTTAGATCTGGCTAAAAATCACCCCTCCCCTGCCCTCTCCTAATCTAATCAAGAGGGCACCTAATTGTCTAGGACTGCAGGATGCGAGGGAGGTGTAGGGTTGCTCCAAATGTCCTTCCTTGCCTTTGAAGACCGGTTTGGCAGCTCCCCCTTCCTCTTTCCCCATCTGCTGAGCCAGATCTCTTCTTCCAGCCACTTCCTTTGTGTTCAGCCCAGGCCGCTTCACACCTCATCAAGGCAGCCTGGCAAGGTTGGCAGATGCTGGCCAATCAGAGAAGGGCACTACAGAGCTAATGTTGGCAACTTCCAGGAAGAGTTTTAAAACTATTTACCTGAACTAGTTATATTAAATCCAACAATCGTAAGTTGTGGGATTTATTATAACAATTCATTTGATACCAAACTCAAGGTATCTGACATTTAAGGGCACTTTGTTAATACAAATAAAGTCTCTCATTTGAGCCTATGGAAGCCATTTTACTACAGTGAGGGAAAAACAAATTTGGTGATTTTATGTCACCAGGGCTAATAAAATAATGTTTATAAGGTCCCTGCTTATAGTTACATGGCACTGAACCCTAGGGGCACATACACACACCTTAGGGGTGGCATATATGTAAAAATAAGGTAGTTTAAGACTTTGGAAGTACTTTTAATTCCAAAGTCAAATTTGCATATAACTTTAGTTTAAAGCAGCCAGCAAGGTAGGCCTGCCTTTAAAATGACACTGGGCACCTCAGCAGTGCACCTATGGGTGCACTACGTACGCTGTGGTCCCTACACCTACATGCCCTACCATGTACTAGGGACTTATAGGTAGGTTGATTCTGCCAATTATAATTAGCCTAATTTGCATATCCACTTTACACAGAGCAATGGCCCTGGGACTGGTAAACAGTACTTAGGGCACAGCCAAGAGTCAGTAACCACCAATATCTGTCCAAAACGTTTGGGTGTGACCAGTGCAGAAAGGAGGATTTCCTTCACTACAAATCTGTTCTTAGCACAGTGTGTCATCAACTAGTATTTTGCTGCTTGTTTTTGTGTTTGACTCATTATATATCATACAACAACTAACATTACACCTATAACAAGCCAGCACTATTGGCTTTTTTAATGGCTATAAGTTGCATTGGATAAATGAAAACTCATGCACCAAGTGAAATACCCACTCTGCAACTCACGCACCAGCTCACAGAACAACTCACACACTCACACACCCACTAATAGACCCACTCTGACACTCATGCACCCACTCACAGACCCACTCAGACACGGACGCATCAACTCACAGACCCACTCAGACACTGATGCACCCACTCACAGACCCAGTCAGAAAATGACGCACCCACTTACAGACCCCCTCAGATCCTCACGCACCCGCATACTGACCCACTCATACAATGACACAACCAGGCACACAATGATGAAAAGACTAAAACACCCAGGCGCACTGATACATACACTAACACTTCCAGGTGCACACTGATGCACACACTGGCACACTCAGGCACATACTAATGCATACACTGAAACACCCAGGCACACACTAATACATACACTGACATGACCAGGCGCACACCGATACATATACTGGCACAAGTAGGCACACACTGATATATACACTGACAGATCCAGGCACACCTGATGCATACACTGACACAACCAGAACCACACTGATGCACAGATTAACACACCCAGCCACACACATTTGCATGCACCTCCAGGCACATACTGAGACAACCAGACACACAATGATGTATACATTGACACACCCAAACACACACCAATCCATTAACTGACACACTCAGGCACACACTGATGCATACACTAACACAACCATGAGCACACTGATGCACACAGTTATACACCCATCCATACACTGATGCAGAAGTGACATACTGTAGGAGGCTGGCCTGGTTTGTAGTGGGTACCTAAGGTACTTACACCTTATACCAGATCCAGTTATCACTTATTAGTGAAATGTAGGCAGTGTCTAGCAGCTTAGGCTGTCTAGGGGTAGCTGTAGCAGAGCATCCAAGGCTGAACTAGGAGACATGCAAAGCTCTTGCAATACCACTGTAGTTACACAGTACTTATACACAATAAAAGACACTACTCAGTATCATCAAACATAAAGGTACTTTATTTTAGTGACACAAGGCCAAAAATATCTTAGAGGAAATACTCCTCTTAGAGGTAAGTAATACACACAATATATACACTAGTAACCAAAATCAGGTAAGTAAACAGTCATAGAATAGTGCAAATAGCAGAACATACGATGGAGTGCAATAGGCCTACAGGCAACACAAACCATGTACTAAAATAGTAGAATCCGAATGTCGAATTCCTCCCTAGGCAAGTGTAGTGTGTTGAGGGGTGCTGGGGGTGTAAGAGAACACCAACAGTAAGTAAAATACCCCACTCCAGAGGCCAGGAAAGCAGGAGTAAAGTACAGCAAGCTTCCTCAAAACACACTACAAGTCGTGATGAAGAAATATGCAAGAACCAAGCAAGACTGCAAGCAACCAATGTTGGATTCCTGGACCTGAAGACCTGTGGAGAGAGGCGACCAAGTCCAGAAGTCAAAGAAGAGACCAGGAAGAACTGGAGCCCCTGCCCACCTGGAAGAAAGTGCAAAAGTGGATTCTCCAGTTGGAAGAAAAGTACAGAAATGCACCAAAGAAGATAGCTGCGGGCGGGTTCCTGCTTGGTGTAAGATATGTCCCTTGTTGAGTTGTTGGATGCAGGTTGTTTGCAGCGCTGGATTCCGCCAACAAGCCTTGGTTCACGCAATTATGCTGTTTGCATCAAAGAGGAGCTGCCTGGACCCAGGAGGGACCTGGAGGTCTCAACTGGGACTGAGGAGACAGAGGGGGCTCTCAGCACTTCAGAGAGCCCTTAGAAGACCAGGCAGCACCCACAGGAGTCCCAGAACACAGGGACAAAGGAGTTGCAAAGTGTACTGGAGGGTCCCACGCCGCCGGAGAACAACTCAGAGAGATGTGCGTTGTAGGATGGAGTGCTGGAGACCTGGGCTATGCTGTGCCAAAGAACTTTTGGAACAAGTGCACAGAAGCCCAAGGAGCTGCAGAAGACACAGTACACAGGGGTACTGTCACTGCACGTGAAGTCAAACTCTTACCTCCACCAGATTTGGACAGCTGGACCTTTGGACTGTCTGGGTCACTTCGGTCTACCACCTGTGTTCCAGGGATCATGCTTGTCAACAGGAGAGGAGTCCTAGAGTACCGGTTGTCGTCGCAGAGTGGTGTCTGCTGAAGCAGAGAAGTGACTCTGTCACTCCATGGGAGATTCCTTTGGTTTTTCTGGTGAAGGGGGAAGACAGGCAGTCCTCACAGAGTGCACACCTTGGAAACTGTTGCAATTGCTGGCTGGAGCTGAAGTTGCAGGTCACAGGAGTCTTCCTGGATACTTTGTTGCAGTTACAGCGGTTCCTGGAGCAGTCTGCGGTTGATCTGACGGTCAGAAGCTGAAGCGGAGGATGGCAGAGGAATCCTGGAGGAATCTTCCAAACCAAATCTGAGGAAACACCCAGGGGAGAGACCCCAAATAGCCCTGAGAGGGAGATTGGCTGCCTACCCAGGTATGCACATATCAGGAGGGGTCTCTGATGTCACCTGCTGGCACTGGCCACTCAGAGGTCTCCAGAGGGTCCCCACCCCTTGGAATCCAAGATGGCTAATGCCAGGGACACTCTGGAGGAACTCTGGGTACCACCACTGGGGTGGTGATGGACAGGAAGTGGTCACTCCCCTTTCCTTTGTCCAGTTTCGTGCCAGAGCAGGGACTGGGGGTCCCTGAACTGGTGTAGACTGGATTATGCAAGGAGGGCCCCATCTACACCCTTCAAAGCATTTCCAGAGTCTCTGGGAGGATACCCTTCCCATGCCTCTAAGACCTATTTCTAATGGAAGAGGGTGTAGCACCCCTCTCCTAAAGGAAATGCATTGTTCTGTCTTCCTGAGATTAAGCTGCTCAATCCCAAGGAGGGTAGAAACCTGTCTGTGAGGTGGCAGCAGCTGGGGCTGCAGTGAAAACCTCAGAGAGCTGGTTTGGCAGTCCTGGGGGTCCATGGTGGAGCCCAGAGGGTGCATGGAATGGGCCCCCCAATACCAGATTTGGATTGGGGGTCAATTCCACAATCTTAGACACCTCACATGGCCATGTTCGGAGTTACCATTGTGAAGCTACATATATGTATTGACATATATGTAGTGCACGCTTATAATGGTGTCCCCACACTCATAAAGTTCAGGGAATTGGCCCTGGACAACGTGGGGGCACCTTTGCTAGTGCAAGGGTTCCCTCAAACACAGTAACTATGCACCTAGCCTTCAGTAAATGAAGGTTAGGCATATAGGTAACTTATACGTTACCTGGTGCAGTGAAAAATGGCTGTGAAATAGTGAGTGCACTATTTCACTCAAGCTGCAGTGGCAGTCCTGAAGAGAGGTTTGTCTGAGCTCCTTATGGGTGGCAAAATAATTGCTGCAGCCCATAAGGATCTCCTGGAACCCCAATTGTAGGAGGCTGGCCTGGCTTATAGTGGGTATCTTGTGGTACTTACACATTGTGCCAGGTCCAGTTATCCCTTATTAGTGGATTAGAGGTGTTCTAGCAGCTTAGGCTGATAGAGGTAGCTATAGCAGAGCAGCTTAGGCTGAACTAGGAGACATGCAAAGCTCCTACTATACCACTTATATCACTTAGCACTATATCATAAGAAAACACAATACTCAGAGTTACTAAAGATAAAGGTACTTTATTTTATGTGACAATATGCCAAAAGTATCTCAGAGGATATACTCCCTTAGGAGGTAAGTAATATACACAAAATATACACACACACCAAAATCAGGTAAGTAAACAGTTAGAATAGTAGTGCAAACACTGTAGAACACAATAAAATGCAATAGGAGACAAAAGGCCTAGGGGCAACACAAACCATAGACTCCAAAAGTGGAATGTGAACCATGAATGGACCACAGGCCTAGTGTAGTGTGTAGAGGGTCACTGGGAGTGTAAGAAAACACTAAGGGTGTCCAAGATACCCCACCCTGAGACCCTGAAAAGTAGGAGTAAAGTTACCCTACTACCCCAAAAGACAGTAAAGTCGAGATAGGGGATTCTGCAAGGACAACAACTGACTGCAAAGCACTGAAGACGGATTCCTGGACCTGAGGACCTGCAAAGGAAGGGGACCAAGTCCAAGAGTCACGCAAGTGTCCAGGGGGGCAGGAGCCCACTAAACCCCGGATAAAGGTGCAAAAGGGCTGCTTACGGGTGGAAGAAGCCAAAGATTCTGCAACAGCGGAAGGTGCCAGGAATTTCTCCTTTGGTCAGAAGATGTCCCACGGCGTGCTAGAGGATGCAGAGTTGTTTCCATGCAGAAAGACCGCAAACAAGCCTCACTAGCTGCAAGAGTCGCGGTTGAAGGTTTTGGGTGCTGCCAGGGCCCAGGAAGGACCAGGAGGTCGCCCCTTGGAGAAGGAGACAGAGGGGGCGCTCAGCAATACGCAGAGCCCAGGCAGAAGCAGGCAGCACCTGCAGAAGCACCTGAACAGGCGCTCACAATATCAGGAGCTCTGAGCACCTCCCCGGGGAGTTGCTGGTGAGGGGAGTGGTCATTCCCCTTTCTTTTGTCCAGTTTCACGCAAGAGCATGGCTGGCGGGATCCCTGAACCTGTGTAGACTGGTTTATGCAAGGAGGGCACCATCTGTTCCCTTCAAAGCATTTCCAGAGGCCAGGAGAGGCCACTCCTCCCAGGCCCTTCACACCTATTTCCAAAAGGAGAGGGTGTAACACCCTCTCTCAGAGGAAATCCTTTGTTCTGCCTTCCTGGGACTGGGCTGCACAGGCCCCAGGGGGGCAGAAACCTGTCTGAGGATTGGCAGCAGCGGTAGCTGCAGAGAAAACCCCGGAAAGTTAGTTTGGCAGTACCCGGGCTCTATGCTGGAGACCCGGGGATGCATGGAATTGTCACCCCAATACCAGAATGGTATTGGGGTGACACTTCCATGATCCTAGACATGTTACAGGGCCATGTTCGGAGTTACCATTGTGACGCCACAGATAGGTATTGACCTATGTGTAGTGCACGCATGTAATGGTGTCCCCGCGCAGTCTGGGGAATTTGCCCTGAACAATGTGGAGGCACCTTGGCTAGTGCCAGGGTGCCCTCACACTAAAGAACTTTGCACCTAACCTTGACTAAGTGAGGGTTAGACATATAGGTGACTTATGAATTACTTAAGTGTAGTGTAAAATGGCTGTGAAATAACGTGGGCATTATTTCACTCAGGCTGCAGTGGCAGTCCTGTGTAAGAATTGTCTGAGCTCCCTATGGGTGGCAAAAGAAATGCTGCAGCCCATAGGGTTCTCCTGGAACCCCAATATCCTGGGTACCTAGATACCATATACTAGGGAATTATAAGGGTGTTCCAGTGTGCCAATAAGAATTGGTAAAATTAGTCACTAGCCTGCAGTGACAATTTTAAAAGCAGAGAGAGCATAAACACTGAGGTTCTGGTTAGCAGTGCCTCAGTGATACAGTTAGGCACCACACAGGGATCACATATAGGCCACAAACTTATCAGCACTGGTGTCCTGGCTAGCAGCATCCCGGTGACACATATCAAGCACACTGACAACATTGGGTTTTCACTATGAGCAATGGGCCCTGGCTAGCAGGATCCCAGTGAGACAGTAAAAACACCCTGACATATACTCACAAACAGGCCAAAAGAGGGGGTAACAAGGCTAGAAAGAGGTTACCTTCCTACACAACCCCCCAAACGAAATACAATAAGGCTAACCTTGGCCAGTTGAGTCTTTATTGTCTAAGTGGTGATAACTGGAGAGTAGCTCTGCAATAGATTGGTTACTCCCTTTATCATCCACTATATGGTTACTTCCCTGTGGGGATGTGAACCACCCTGTTTGAAGTTTTTTAGCTAGCCAACAATGTGAAGTTATATTCTCAGAGTTCCTATTAGTATTATTAAGTTTAGAGCAGTGGGAATTGTCCATTGGACCTAAATCAAATGTTGAGAATGCCAGACAGGGATGCAGTCTCAGTAAAGCCATAGCTGGGCAAAAACTTTGTCCATATTGCTGTGGGAGAGAACAGGGTTGCTGTTTCTCTTGAGTTGGAGCAGGGCAGGGCTGCTGTCCTATGAGCTCCACACTAGGGCAGGGCTGCTGTCCTACGTGTTGTGAGGCAGTGCAGGGTTGCTGCACTAAAGTTTCTCTGGGAGGGTTGGAGGGATGCTCCATGTTAACTAAAATGGTGCACTTTTTCTCACCAATATTAGTTATCCCACAGAGAGGTACTTCCACCTCAGGGAGTACAGCTGTGCCAGCTGATGGTTCCCTTGGTACAGGTGCCACCCCAGGAGAGGTTTCTCCCACCACAGGAGTGGTATCCTGAATGGCAGGGTGGGTAAGGGATACTTTGATGCCCTTTTTACCTGTTGTTGGAGAAGGATCCTGAGTCTTCAGGCCTTTTTCTCTCCTTTGATTTTTCATTTCAGCTGAAATGAGAGGAAGCAATTCCTTAGGGATACCCAGCATGGATGCATGGGTATTAAACTCTACCTCAGCCCAACCTGAGGCCTCTAGGATATTACCTAAGAGACAGTCTACAGGTAAGCTAGGTGATACTACCACCTGCTTAGGGCCAGTAACTCCACCCCAACTAAACTGAATTATAGCTAAGGGCAGGAACTTAGTGGAGTTATGGACATCAATAATCTTGTACTGTTGGCCAATGATGTGTTGTGCAGGAGACACTAGGTTTTCAGTCACCAAAGTGATGCTGGCACCTGTGCCCCTGTAGGCCTGAGCCTCAACACCATTTATTGAAACTGTCTGCCTGTACTCATCCATTGTAAGGGGAAAAGCAGCCAGTGTGGCAAGGCCAATGTCACTAGTTGTGACAGAAACTTGCTTGGGACTTACTACCCCAGTTTCTATGATGGACCCATAAGTGAAACCAACTACACCCTTATTTTGACTGTTGCCAGCAGCCCCACCACTATTACCCCTACTGCTAGGGGAACTAGAGTTTGATGTATTAGTGGTGGTAGACTCAGGGGGTTTACCTGGGCAGGACTTATCCCCTGGCCTATGGCCTTTATTTTTACACACATAGCACGGACATTTTGGAGTTTCTGGATCATCCATGCCTGCGGTGCAGCTTTAGAGAGGAGTGCAGCCGGATTGAGGACGATTCTTGGTGCCGGCGGAGACGACATCATTACAGGAGGCGGAGCCAGTGTTTGTACGCCGTTCAAACGCCGCGGGAGCCGAAAAGCCTTCACGCTCTCTTCCCTCATGCCCCCCTGTCCTTGGACTTAGTCTTGGTTTCGGGCCGTGGAAGCCGACAGCTGACAGCCCGTCTCGTCTTGCCCCTCAAGTAGCCCCGAGAGACCCGAGCATCCCGAGTACCAGGTAGGGGCCGGGTCGGGCTGGGGGTCGAGGGAGGCGATCTGCCGCTGAGGGACCGAGCGGCAGCAAGCGGCAGTAAGCAGCTTCGTCACGGAAGACCAGGAAGGTGGGGGAAACTGGCTGCGGTGTCTGTCAGAGCACTGCAGAGCGGATTTACCGGACTGCGTACGCCTTCCTCTTGGGTGCTCCTTGCACCAGTTGCACCAGTTTTGTTCAAAGGTGAGGGACAGAGGTGGTCATAGGTACTGAGTCCCCCTTTGCCCCCAGAGCCTCAGGAGCAGCCTTAGGAAGGAGCAGCCTTAGGAAGGGCTTGAAAGAGACGCAAGGTGGTCGGAGGGCGTCTCACATATTCACGACTGGCAATCCCTATACCCTAATGAAGGGAAGGTTGTGAAGGAGGCAACAGAGTCTTTGTTTGGTCAAACTGCACACTACGAGTAACCCAGAGCGAAGCCGCCGGATCCTTGGGCTTACCTAAGAATATACTGCATTGGGGGAGGCAGTGTGAACATAAGAAGGTTAACCTCCTGCATTCTACAAAGTGCCTATAATTGGTGAGGGCCATATCAGGGAAGGCTTCCACGTGCTCGTGCCCCTCAACCAGAGGTGTGGCGGCGTGGCCACCTGATAGGCAAAAGTGGAAAGAGATACGCCTGGACCAAACAGGCTTTTGGGATTAACTTTCTGTTTGAGATACCAGTGGAGGTTTATACGTGCTCGCGCTCCTCAAACTTGAGGTGTGGAGGGTGCCATTCGGACTGGAAAAAGAAAAGAATAGGTAAACACCAGCCGGTCACAATAGGAATCTTTAATAAACTTTGAGTAGCCCCTAAAAGATCACCTGACTTTGGGCCCGCACCTCGGGGGTGTGGAGGTGCCCCCCAGTAGACTAAGAAAGGAAGAATAAACAAAAGGAAAGATATATTAATCTATAACAACGGGAGGATGAGGTCCGGGAAAGAAAGGGCTTTTCAGCCACAACTTACGAAAAACAAGAAAATAAACAAACCCTTCTCCTCACCTCTAACACCAAAAAGGGAAGGGAAACCAAAGCTAAAATATCAATCCTTGATCTCGCCCATAGCCCCGTTTTCACCAGGCAACAAAGACTAGGAAACGTTTCTCACAAAGTCGACATTTTATAAAGGATCCCCTTGATGCAATTTTCTCCTCACCCAACGGCTCTGCAACATTACCTCACCCATTCTCCCCTATAAAAAGTGAATGTAGTTTGCTACACGAACAAGACGATAAGAGCAAACAAAGGAAAAAGGGGCGACTGAGAAGGCTAACCTGGGAGAAATCGCTAATCAAACAGAAGACAACATCAAAGAAAATGACTGGGGCTCAATAAATGATTTGGAACTACTGACCCTTCGGTCATCTTCACCCACCCCTGATATCCCTAATCCTCCATCTTTGGAAAATCAAATCGACTTCTCCTATCTTGGTACCAAACCCCCTTTAGAGGTAAAGGAGCAGCGGATTTTTTTCAAAGTGATCATTCCACGGGGCCACAAGGGCATAGTAAAACAAACATAATGAACTATCAATTAGAACCTGTGCATAATCTGGAAAATCACATTTGTCAAGATAGGGTTCTGAGCCCCACTATGGTCCACTGTAACAAGTCCCCTTATCATGACACGGGGCGCCCCTGCAAGAAGACTCAGTTGGAACCTCAGAAATCAAAATGGACATTTTTGCTTTCAAAAACAGAACTCCAAATTTATCATTCATACCAAAAAGGAAAATAAGCGAACAAAAAAATGAGGAGGATCATAATGAAAACACCTCCCCACTTACAAACACCGAGAACCGTCTGGATCAAAACGCGGTGTGGGATATTTTCTTTAAAACCTCAAAGCTAACGCTCGATGCTCTAGGCTATCAGTCTTCAAAAATGGACATCCAGGTGGATATGTTGAATATTATGGGCGAATCCGTAGCAGGCATTGACCAGAAACTGGCACACTTAAATAATCTGATTAGGAGAGCTCAAAATGTTGCCGAAATGACAACAACCGGCTGCACCTGTGAGCCCATAAATTGGCCTCCCTTCCTGAAGCTCTCAATTCGCTGATCGTAAACCTCAAAGACAATCTAATCATGAGAAGTGATGAAAAAATCATAACCAAAGCGCCATCTCGGGATTGGAGGGAGAAAATGGGAAGCAGAAATTCAGGAGCTGGAGTGAACTGGTGTCTGACGAAACAAACCGACAAAGAGGCACAACCCCAGGAGTAACCTAAATGTGATCAGGCAGGAGATTATAAGGTTAACATAGACCCTTCTGTTCCTCCTGAACCAGTGGGGTCTCCATCTCAGCCAGTAAAGCTTCTCACAAAAAGACAAAAGAAACAACAAAGAAAAGCGAGAAATAAAAAAGTAGCAATTTTATTGGGCCTAACAACAAAAAATTTGAGTTCCATTCAAAGCCTGGATATAGGAGACGATATTTCTAGGTCACCTGACTCCTTGACAAGCTTAAAGGAAACCTCAATAACAAGTACATTTTTCCCAATATTTAACACCAGAGCGGGCCAAAGTACCCACATCGCCCAAAGCCCAAAGGGGGGAAACGAAAACGCACAAACTCCCAATGAGGGGGAGATGACACTCAATGATCAGCAAGCCATACCAATAATAACTGATTTACTAAAAGACATAAAATCTATTGATATCGTTTTTATATAGTTTGTCCCAAGAGAAAAAATAAATGAAGGAGGCCCTAAGGAATCAACCTTGGTAACTTGGAGGACACCACTTTTGGCAGAAAGAGTTGCAAATGAAATACGCACCTTCTTAAAATGGGGAATTAAGCTCAATACACCTAAACAAATTGGGTATCCAGATCCGCTTGAGGAACACATAAATTCATCAAACCAACTAATATAAAAAGAGTCGGGCAAACCTTTTTCAATTCTTAGATCCGCAATAGGGAAAACAAAGGATTACCCTCCAGGGGGGTTTGCCTTTAACACACACTCCTTATCACATTCCGATTCAGATCAGATAATAGAACTAATCCATCCAGAAAAACGTCACTGACTAACAAGTAGTAGGGAGTACAATATACCGGCAATCCAACACAAAACCCATTTTCAGGTTTGTTCATGGAATATAAATGGGGCCAGTCCAAATACAAACCAGAAAGACTTATCAACCCTACTAAAGAATTTCCATATCATTCTCCTTCAGGAGACCTGGGCTACAAACCCTTTTGAAATTCATGGATATATGGGGTTTTTTCCCCCCCAGCAATAAAGGAGAAAAAGTATGGCCACCCAAAGGGAGGCCTAGCCACCTTTATTTCAGCAGGTCTAAATATACTGTGTACTCGAATATATGAGGAAAACAAAGACTTCCTGCTAGTGAAGTTAGAAGGGTGGCACAGGAATTATTTAAGTCCTCTCCTTTTAATTCATGTTTACATCCACCCAGATGCCCAATCCAAAAAACATGTCATCGAAACTGGTAGATATAATTTCAACAGCCCATCAAGATCTAGTCCACTGGAGCTTTTAATAGCTGGAAACTTTAACCAAAAACTACTAATCCCTTTTGAAAGGAACTCATACACCACTTTGCAAGACCACTTATGGGCAGTACCACCGCAGACCCTGGGGGACAGAGTTAAAGCCGGGACATTAGCACTTTCTCTGGTAAAAGATCTTGAGTCTCTTGGGCTTAGAATCCTAAACGGGCGATACCTTCAAGATACCCCGCCAGCATTTACATGCTATGCTACTGAAACCCACACAATAATTGATTATACTCTGGTTTCACTACTCTTACTTACACTAATTACAAAGTTCTACATCATAAAAACAGATATGAGTGACCACGGCCAGCAATGTCTAGAGATAGGATGTGATCCTCCTACTTTTTATTCTGCACTAACTATGCCAGAGGATGTCACCACAACAAACTATAAAAAACTTTGATGGTCTGAAAAGTAAAAGGAACCTATTGGGGATCGATCAAGGGTAATTTTCCACCAATGTCATACGGACATAATCAGAGACCCAATAGAAATTTGGTTGATGTTCTTAGAATAGATTGGCGGCTAGTCTTTTTGCGGTCCATCCACAAAAGAGGTATCGAAATAAGGCGTGCGCTGTACAAACAAATATAAATATAAATTACTCAGCGCACATAATCATATTAAGGAAAAAAAGAAACAGAGTTTTAAAATTACATAATAAGGATCCGACAAATGGCTGTATTAAGGCCGACTTAAGAAATCTAAATAATGTATATCAGAAGGAATTATGGGAACATAAACATCAGAAAAACCACAATCTCTGGGCAATAGCCCTTTTTCTAAGTAAAAAACAGAATACTCAGGGTTTTTGGAAAATGGTGAACGATTTGAATAAGGCCCGATCACTCTGACTAGCTCTAACATCTCGGAAGCCGACTGGTCTGACTATTTAGGTCATCACTTTGATGAACCAAAGCTAGTTGACAAAATTTTATAAGTAGCCACAAAAAAATCAAGTTCAGAAAAAAATAAATTAAAATCCCTTTCCCCCCAAAAGGAAACTAAAGAAATAACTTTCGCAGCAACCGAAGTTACTAATTCAATTAAAAAAAGTAGAAGTGGGGGCGCTCCTGGCCCCAACGGGATCCCGAACAATCTGTTCAAGCTAGATTCTACTTACTGGGGTGAAAATCTGGCCCCTATTTTTAATCATTGTATAACGTCAGGAAGTATCCCAAAATCCTGGAAGGGAGCGATAATCCATCCAATAATTAAAGGAGGCAATAAAACAAAACCCGAGAGTTACTGATTAATCACCTTAATAGACGTAGAAGCTAAATACTACGCCGACCTTTTATTGGAACACCTCCGCAGCTGGGTAACTGAAAACAGTATTATCCCTCCTCATCAGACAGGCTTCGTGAAGGGCCTAGGCACTGCTGCAAACATACTAACCTTATCTACGGTCATTGACAATTGTAAACAAAAAAAAAAAACAACCCTTGTATCTGTGTTTTGTGGACTTTAAATCAGCTTTTGATTTGGTCTTGCAACCTCTTCTATGGGAGAAATTAGCCGACTGGGGAATACCGGAGAATTTATTAAAAGCCATTCAGCAGTTACACACAGATACGTGGGTAAGAGTCAAGGTAGGGGATGGCTCTTTCCTTTCAAAGGAAATCACGAGAAAACAGGGACTAAAACAGGGCTGCGTGTTGGCACCATATCTTTTTAATCTTTTCCTATCTTATTTGACTCTGGAATTGAACAAGGTTAGCGCACACTTGCCTAAGCTCGGCGACATGACCATCTCAAACCTGCTATATGCCGACGATGTAGTTCTCCTGAGTCAGACCAAAGTAGGGCTTCAGCGGCTTATCGCTAAGATATTTGAATATGCAGAGCAGAATGGAATTGAAATTAACAAGGAAAAAAACAAAGTAATGAGAATTAACTACAAATCTTTCAAAAATACATGGTCCTCACCAAGGGGTCAATTGGATCAAGTAAACCAGTATAAATATCTTGGTGTGCTTTTTGACGAACGCGGCTCCTTTCTCCCCCAGAAGCAGGAGCTTTATAGAAAGCAGCATGCGTTATTGTTCGCTTTCCGCACCCTAAAAAAAATCCTCATTGGCCCTAGCTATCGGCTCCTGCTTCAAGTCATTGCAGCCAAACTAATTCCAACACTTGGATATGGAAGCGAAGCTTTGTGCGGACAAGATGCCACCATCCTAAAAAAAATTATAGGAAAAGCTTTCAGGTCCCTATTTCAGCTGCCGGGGCACAGGCTGGAGTTTGGTTATGCAAACCAATGCATAGGTAGTGAAGCCAGCTATATCAAAGTTTAGAAACAGATACAGCTAGCAAAGGAAAATATGCTCTGTCGTGCCTTTTGGAAAGAGATCAGCTCAAACACCACAGCTACATGTCAACGGTACCTAGATCAGGCATTAACCAATCTGGAGGCAGAGAAGCAATGGAATTCAACCCTTTCCTACACCGCCTTTAATTTTTTTTTTAATCGGATAGTAAAATAAAGATCAATAATTATGGACAAAGGTTTACTAGCAACCAGATCGCACTCCTGGATGATAATTAATGATTATAAACTCTTGAAGTGTCAGCAATACCTGGAGGCGGGGTGGACCAAGTCAGATAAAGACCTTTTCATCAAACATCGATTTGGGATTATCCCGGGCAACGCACATTTAGCCCCGAGGGAACGCCTCGCAATAATTTCACAGTGTAGTCTATGCGGCAACGGCAAAGAAGACATAACCCATTTGGTTTGTATTTGCAACAATTTAAGAACCGAACGCAAACTTTTACTGAAGTCACTATTTAATCAGAGGGGATTACGGTCCTGCCGGCAAGCGGTGATTGCTTGCTTTAAACCCCTTGATGTTATCTTGAATGCTAAATGTATGAAGTTTTTACGCTTAGTATCACGAAAGTTTTTAATGAAAGAGCATAATTAGTATACTAAATATCTGCATAAAAGTATGGAGCTTTTTTTAGATTCTAGTTTTTAAAAAATATATAATAATAAGCCCATGCATAGCTTTTTTAAATTATTATACGCACCGCAGAATGTAAAATTGATATTTTGAACTGTATAGTTCCTCTTTTCGTTTTAAACAGAATGATGAGATGTATTGATGTATTGATTTTTATTAATTACGCATCTAGAACAAACCTGAACTCAACTTGAACTGTTACACACATAGCACCAAGGCTTTTTAATGTGTGTGGGTTGTGAAGAAGATGAAGAAGTTGATTTATCCCCACCCCCTGAAGAGTGTTTAGGAACTCGCACAACAAAAGGGAGCCCCACGAAGTCGGAGTCCAACTCAGCAAGTTGGGCAATGAAGGACGGAGTGCTGGGGACCTGGGCTGGGCTGTGCACGAAAGAAGCCTTGCAAGAGTGCACAGAAGCCCTAGCAGCTACAGTTCACGCAGTACACAGGATTACTGTCTGGCGTGGGGAGACAAGGACTTACCTCCACCAAATTTGGACAGAAGGGCCACTTGTCTGTCGTGGACACTTGGACCCAGCTCCTGTGTTCCAGGGACCACCCTCGTCACGATGAGAGGGAACCCAGAGGAGCAGTGATGCAGAAGTTTGGTGCCTGCGTTGGCAGGGGGAAGATTCTGTCGACCCACAGGAGATTTCTTCTTGGCTTCAAGTGCAGGGTGAAGGCAGACAGCCCTCAGAGCATGCACCACCAGGAAACAGTCAAGAAAGTCGGCAGGATGAGACGCTACAATGTTGCTGGTAGTCTTCTGTCTACTTTGTTGTGGTTTTGCAGGTGTCCTGAAGCAGTCAGCGGTCGATCCTTGGCAGAAGTCAAAGAGGGAAGTGCAGAGATTCACTGGTGAGCTCTTGCATTCGTTATCTGATGAGATACCCACAGGAGAGACCCTAAATAGCCCACAGAGGAGGATTGGCTACAGAGAAAGGTAAGCACCTATCAGCAGGGCTGGGGGGGATCCCTGAACCAGTGTAGACTGGCTTATGCAAGGAGGGCACCATCTGTGCCCTTCAAAGCATTTCCGGAGGCCAGGAGAGACTACTCCTCCCAGGCCCTTCACACCTATTTCCAAAAGGAGAGGGAGTAACACCCTCTCTCAGAGGAAATCCTTTGTTGTGCCTTCCTGGGACTGGGCTGCCCATGCCCCAGGGGGGCAGAAACCTGTCTGAGGGTTGGCAGCCGTGTAGATGCAGAGAAAACTCCGGAAAGTTAGTTTGGCAGTACCCGGGCTCTATGCTGGAGACCCGGGGATGCATGGAATTGTCTCCCCAATACCAGAATGGTATTGGGGTGTCAATTCCATGATCCTAGACATGTTTCATGGCCATGTTCGGAGTTACCATTGTGACTCCACATATAGGTATTGACCTATATGTAGTGCATGTGTGTAATGGTGTCCCCGCACTCACAAACTCTAGGGAATTTGCCCTGAACAATGTGGGGGCACCTTGGCTAGTGTCAGGGTGCCCTCACACTAAGGAACTTTGCACCTAACCATCACTAAGTGAGGGTTAGACATATAGGTGACTTATAAGTTACTTAAGTGCAGTGTAAAATGGCTGTGAAATAACGTGGACGCTATTTCACTCAGGCTGAAGTGCCAGTCCTGTGTAAGAATTGTCTGAGCTCCCTATAGGTGACAAAAGAAATGCTGCAGCCCATAGGGATCTCCTGGAACCCCAATACCCTGGGTACCTAGGTACCATATACTAGGTATTTATAAGGGTGTTCCAGTGTGTCAATCAGAATTGGTAAAATTGGTCACTAGCCTGCAGTGACAATTTTAAAAGCAGAGAGAGCATAAACACTGAGGTTCTGGTTAGCAGAGTCTCGGTGATACAGTTAGGCACCACACAGGGAACACATATAGGCCACAAACGTATGAGGACTGAGGTCCTGGCTAGCAGGATCCCAGTGACACATATCAAACATACTGACAACATAGGGTTTTCACTATGAGCACTGGGCCCTGGCTAGCAGGATCCCAGTGAGACAGTAAAAACACCCTGACCTAAACTCACAAACAGGCCAAAAGTGGGGGTAACAAGGCTAGAAAGAGGCTACCTTCCTACACCAATGCCCTGGGTACCTAGGTACCATATACTAGGGATTTATAAGGGGGTCCAGTGTGACAATTGGAATTAGAATATGGAGTCACTAAACTATAGTGACAAATTTGGTACACAGAGAGAGCATAAGCACTGGAGTACTGGTTAACAGAACTCCATGCATACTAACAATAGACATAGGCCACAAACTATGAGCACCGGGGTCCTGGCTAGCAGGATCCCAGTGAGGCAGTAAAAACACACTGACAAATAGTGTTCAAACTATGAGCACTAGGGTCCTGGTTAGCAGGATCCCAGTGAGACAATAAAAACATACTGACAAACAGGCCAAAAATGGGGGTAACCATGCTAGAAAGAGGCTACTTTCTCACAAATACCCAGGCACACACACAACCAGGCACACACTGATGTATAAATTGACACAGCTAAACACACACTGATGCATACAGTGACACACACCGGTACACACTAATGTATACACCTACAGCCCCATGAGCTCTCTGATGCAAATGCTTCCACAGCCAGGTGAGCATCAATACATACACTTACACCCAGTCACACATTTAAATTTACACTAACACACCGAGCCACACACTAATGCATACACTAACACATCTGACACACTGATGCACACACTAACACACCCAGGCATTCAGTGATTCTTATACTGACAGACCCAGGCACTCACTGGCACAACCAGGGACACACTGATGCTTACACTGATATACCCAGGCACACAATGTTGGATACACTCATTGTCACACCCAGGCACACATAAATGCATACACTGATACACCCATAATATTTATACTGCTGACAGCTATTGGTCCAGCAGTGAAATCCAGAGAGGAAGTTATTTTATGTTCTGACAGTGGTTAATTTATAAGTACCATTTTCTAGCAGCTACTTGTTGAAAGATCGAGGCAAGTGCTGTTTAATAATATGCAGAATTAGAGCTAAGGATTGCTTTTATTTTCATAACTCAAAGACAACACAAATGACTGACAGAGTTCCCGCAGTCAGGTTGAAGGACAGTAATTTGGTATTGATCTCCTCATTTTTGGGAAATACAAATCAGCACCCTTATGTAGCCATGCGTAAGGCTGAATAGACTGGTGTACAAGTGGAAGTCTCAAATGCTATTGACAGCGTAACGCACACGTTTAAGAAAATAAAACCAGAGTGAATGATCTTTCCATTCTTGAATTTTAAACTGCAAGAACTGCTTATATGTTGCTGATCCTTTAAATTGTTTTATTTCTCTTGTGAAATGTGATTGCGAATTTGGGGTATGGAGACATTAACCCCATGATATACTACTAAAGCGAGAGCAGGGAGTATCTTTGCTTATGGTTATGTAATTGGCTTAACGTGCGGAGAGTATTTAAATTGCTGAGAAAATGGCGCTCTTTTAGGTTGACAAATGCTGATTGAGTGGCCGAAAGCGTTCCTGTTTCAATCGCTGTCTACAAATAAAATGGAAAATTCTCAAGATTTCGAGCGCGAGGTTTCTCTTGATGGGGAGAAGTAGTGATATATATATATATATATATATATATATATATATATATATATATATATATATATACGCATATTCCCCAAGAGCACCTCTGCACTGGCACCAACAGCTGAATATATATATATATATATATATACATATATATATATATATATATATATATATATATACATTTCTTTTTTTTTTCAGCTGTTGATGCCAGTGCAGAGGCTCTTGTGGAAACCACTCATTATTTTGATAATGAGGGTTCTGGAGGCTGCCCGCCAGGATGTTTATTAGTCAAAGCATATGTATTTTATTTACATCACAGCGCCCTATTGTTCGATAAAATTCATCGTGGTAGAAAAATCTGGCGTGGCCACGCGGAAAAGTCTGATTTCCTTCAATACCTACTTGTGTATTTGTCACTTGTGTGAATGATATAGAAAGTACACGTGTACATTAAGAAAATGTCCTACTAGCCCTCTGGATAAAGCTTCGGAAATCGAAACGTAATTGTCTAGTACCAGTTTAAGCGTGATTGAAATATGGTTATAACAGATAAAATATGCATCAACAAGTCAAAGCAGGCTATATGGATACAGTTATTTCTGAAGGACTCATTAGTAAACAAATGCGTGTTTTTAATAACTACTCAGCCAACAGGATTATACAAGGTATCTTATCGTGGAACGTGTGCAGGCTTTCACTGTATGCATGAGTTTTTCACTTTCATCACCCTTGCCTCTCCGTGTGTGCACTCACGATAAATTCTTTTCAGAAGTCTTTCCAGCTGACCTTGCATTTGTCTGCGAAAGGAAGGCAGCTGCTGGATGTGGCAGATTAATAACAGCTCTGATCATGTTGTTTTTGATTAAGGTCTCGAGGTTAGAAAAATGTAATTTGTACCCCACAAGGTGCCATGGTAGGAACAGTGACAGCAATTAATCCTTTTCCTGCTTATGACTATGACAAACTACTTTCTGCTGGCTTTAATAACTTTCTGACAGTGCTAGCTTGAATAGATACTTGTTCCATAACCCAAGAACATTTGAAATTCCTCTACTCATCAACCAGAAATATTTTAATATTCAAACTCAATGATTGAGTAAAAAACTAATTTCGTAGAAGAAAATTGCATTAACCCGTCTATTTTAATCATTTTCAGTGTTCAGTAAAAGATGGCGAGGCTGGACTCCTTACAGGTATGTAAAATGGATTCTAGATTGAATGTTGGTTTCAGACATAATAAACAACCAGCATATCTCTAATTGAAGGCAGAACTTCCATAGTCAGGATCAAAGACGAGCAAATCCTCATGTTAACACGAATGTTCTCTTCCTTGGAGAATGCCCGCAAGTATTCTTCGGTCCTCCTCATTGTTAGGAATTAATTGTGCTTTGTGTGTATACAAATACTGTAATTTACAACCAAACGTGAAGCAGAAGACTCCTCAGCAGGCAGTTGTTCTGTGTTTAGCTAAGCCCCAAAAATCATTTTATGGATCAGCGCTCAGCTTTGGGGCAAGGTTGGGAGTTGCCTCGATTTTGGAATGCTATTGGGCACAGGCTAAGGCGCATGCACTCTACTGCGTCCAGCTTTGATTTATTAGTGCCCATCAACAGGCATATTTACAAGATTGTTACACAGTGCACGCAGCTAGTCACCTTGCTGTTCTGCATAACAAGAAGAGGGCAGGGGTGTATAATATTTAAGTCAACACAGTGCAGTCCTGCCTTTTCTCCTGCACTGGCGCCCTTTTGCCAGCCTCTCACCAACACATGCTCCCCTAAACCATGGTGCAAGGGGGCCTACGTTGCATGCAGGATTGTTATTGTGCAGGAAGGGGTAAGTTCCTGCACAAAAGCAATCCTCTGAGGCTTTTTCCTATTTCTATGTGTGCTGCATTGGAGGAAAACACAAGCAGAAATAAAGATATGTCTCCCCTTCAAGCTCACGTGGGGAGGTGTAGGCTTTAGGAGCATTCCCAATTCTACCAATTCTAGTAAATCTTGGAATGCATCAAAATACATAGACGTTGTGTGGGAACACCCATGCAACACCCATGCAAACGCAACCCTGATGCAGAGTAATGCAACGCAGCCATTTGTGCTGCATTGCAGTACTCTGGATTTATGAAGCCACTCAGGGCCACACAAGGTGCCCTTGTGTGGCTTCTTAAATCTCATTTGTCAGTTGAGTCACTCCTTGATCACTCTGCTGGTGCAAGAGTGACTTAAGGGGGCTCGTAAATATGGCCCCTGGAGCTGTGCAGGAATTAGAGTATATTCTTAGTGGAACACATAACTGTTTTTCTTTTTCTCTGTCTAAAGAGCACACATTTGACTCAGATTTTCTCCAATTTAGTGTATGAACTGCACACAGCCAGGTTAGAAACAGAGCTGCAACCACTGGTTACTGTTATGAGCTATACTGCCCTGAACTAGTGCACACTGTCAACGCATTTCTTCATTCACAGGAATCAATGCTGGACAAGGTCAATTAATCTTTGGACCCAGCATAAGGGTGTAGAAAGCAAAAAAAGCAAAACATAAGATTTAAGTACATGCCAAATCAATTTCACAGTATGGCCAATGTGGCCACATAAAGAAAACTCCAGTCAGGAATAAAGTTAAGGAGTTTTATTACAAACTCAAGCTCAAGGTCATGTAGACAATTCTGAAGACCAAGAAATAAAGATACAGACTCACCGAGGGTTGACCAAGATGACAGTATAGATTTAGTTGTACCTACATTACGAGAACTGGACACTCTACAAATACATACAGAACATCAGCAAAAGAAATTGGTGTACACAAGTGCTGCTCAGTTATAATAAGCATAACAGCAATTTAAACAAGCTGAACACAGATATTTTGGACAAGGGAAAACCCTACAAATTAGCTATTTAGGAATTAAGATGTGCTGAGCAGAACAACACGTGGGCAAAATACAAAAGCACAGAAAGGACAAAAAGAATTTGGAAAAAGGAAATCTTGAACAACAGGTCACTAATTAAATGGACAGAAATAAGTAAAAAGGGAAGGTGTCAGAATTTCAGAAGCGCAGTCAGAAGTCATCTTCTATGGGACGGGCAGCCATCTCTAAGCCCCAGCAAAGCATTTCAAAGAGGCAAGGGCAAAGAGGATTATACCTCTGGGAGGGTCAGTATGCAGCGCAGAATGACAAGAAGGACTTTGCAAGTGGCAGTGCAGATTTGGCATCTGCATCTGACTTCTAACGCAAATCCATCTGGAGATTGATGTATTAAAGTTCAGAGGACAAGATCATTCATCAGTCCATTGGCTCACATTGACTTTGAAGATGTAACATCCAATAGAAATTGATTATGAAACTCAAACTTGAAACAATGGCTAATGTTCTCAGGTTTTCCATGAGAATGGGATCCATCTGTACTCTTCCATGCAGGGTTGCAGCAAATTAAAATTTGACTGTCCGGTGCCCTAAATGTTCTTTACTCTAGGACAAATTCACAATCTCTCTATGTGTACAATAGACATCTATTACCAAGCTAACTTTTTCATGAGAGCGAAGTCTGAAAAAAAAGTTCACGTTATCAAGATGACTTGACATTTTCTGCACAGTCACGAATACAAGGCCTAACAGGCTTTACTTAGGCTAGTGCAAATGAACTATGCAACACATTAAATTGTGAATATAAAACATTTAGCACTCATTTTATGATTCCAAAAGAAACAAATTTCTATTAGCATTCATGTAACAGTAACTTTAAATAAAAAATAACTTATATTACATTTCTAGGAATATAACGCAGAGCTACATTTCTCTATTTTGCATATAAATATAAAACACTTTTCATCAGAAATCTAGTATTGTTTTAGTACAGACTGTTTACACTCTCAAATATAATATGATCACAGAATCACTGATTGTTGGAAATGGCCTTTCTGCAGGGTCACCCCCAAACTTTTTGCCTTCCTCCTTCTCTTTTTCTGACCTTATTTTTGCTGGCTTTAGGACTTTGCGAACGTTACCGCTGCTAATCAGTGCTAAAGTGCAGATGCTCTCTCCTTAAAACTTGGTGACATTGGCTCATACCCAATTGGCTTATTTAATTTACTTGTAAGTCCCTAGTCAAGTGCACTACATGTGCCCAGGGCCTGTAAATTAAATGCTAGTAATGGGCTGCAGCACTAGTTGGGCCATGCACATAAGTAGCCCCCCAACTATGTCTCAGGCCTGCCACTGCAGGGCCTGTGGGTGCAGTTTCACTGCCACTTCAACTTGGCATTTAAATGTAATTGCCAATCCTTAAACTCCCCTTTTTCTATATATAAGTCATCCCTAAGGTAGGCCCTAAGCAGCCCATAGGGCAGGGTGCTATGTGAGCATGTCTGTTCTTCATGTCCTGGTAGTGTAAAACTCCTAAATTTGTGTTACACTGCTGTGAGGCCTGCTCCTTTCATAGGATAGCATTAGGGCTACCCCCATATACTGTTTGAGTGGTAGATTCTGATCTGGGTCTTCCTGGGCTGGAATGGTGGAGGGCCTGACACTTACATGTCAAAGGACAGTGGCCTGCCCTCACACAATGAACTGCCAAACTCCCTACTGGGACCCTGGCAGACAGGATGGAACTGAAAAGGGACCTTTTGCACTTCTAACCCACTCTTTGAAGTCTCCCCCACTTCAAAGACACATTTGGGAAATTAAACAGGGCCTCTGACCCTACCAACTCAGACACTTATGGACAATATACCACTGGTGAAGAAACTCTGAACCAGACCCTGCAACCTGCCAAGAGGAACTGCCTGGCTGCCCAAAGGACTCACCTGACTGCTTTTCTGCAAAGGACTGCTGCCCTGCTTTTTCCCTGCTACCTTACTGCCCTCTGGGTCTGCTGAGAAGTGCTCCCCAAGGGAATGGATAGAGCTTGCCTCCTGTTCCTTGAAGTCTCAGGAGCAAAAAGACTTCCTCCTGCAAAGAACTCTTTGTGTGGAGAAATTTTGGGACACAGCCTGCCAGAAACGACGCACAGCCTGCATCGCGGTGAGAAAATCACTGCACGCCGAACCGGAATGAGGGAGCCTGGCACCCAGAGAGGAGATCAATGCAGAGCCAGCGTTACGCACGGCCCACTGGATCGATGCCTGGCCGAGACGGAATGATGCAGCTTGACTTCCTGTAAGAAGAATCGACACAGCGCCTGCTGTGCGACAGAAATTTGCCTGCATCGCTCACCGGCTCGATGCAGCTCCTGTGACTTCGTCCTGCATGCCCAGGATTTCTCCACATCATCCCCAGGGTGCCCAAATACCCCACAACCCGAAGAGGATCCAAGTCATTGCGTTGGAAATCGACACAAAGCCTTCCCTGCATAGAAAATTATCAACGCATCTTCTGTGTTCACCCGGAGAAACCAACGCTCACCTCCCAATTTTCCACACAACTCCTCCTCTGCGGTCCCTTGCGGAGAATTTGAATGCAAACCAGGTACTTTGTGCTTGAAAAAGACACTTGTTGCTTTTTAAAGACTATAGACTCAACGTGTACTTATCAAATCAAATCATTTAACCGGATAAATATTATATATTTTTCTAAGCACTGTGTGGTGTATTTTTGTGGTGTTATACTGTGTTGTTGCATGTTTTATTGCACAAATACTTTACACATTGCCTTCTAAGTTAAGCCTGACTGCTCAGTGCCAAGCTACCAAAGGGTGGGCACAGGATAATTTGGATTGTGTGTGATCTACCCTGACTAGAGCGAGGGTCCTGGCTTGGACAGAGTGTAACCTGACTGCCAACCAAAGACCCCATTTCTAACACTGATTAATTCTTCCAACATGAAAGTTAATCTCTATACCACAGGGGGTTAGACATCTAGGCCCATATTTATACTTTTTTAGCGCCGCATTTGCGCCGCTTTTTGACGCAAAAACGGTGCAAACTTGGAAAATACAATTGGAATTTGCAAGTTTGTGCCGTTTTTGCGTCAAAAAGCAGCGCAAATGCGGCGCTAAAAAAGTATAAATATGGGCCCTAATCTAGAGTGAATGCACACTAATATGGCTTCTCAGTGCATCACTTTACAATCAAACTATTAGTACTTTGATTAACATAATGCATAAACTGTCACACATATATGATCACTGTGACACGAGGGACAAAACTAAACATTCAGCTACATCAGACCCCCCTTTGATGGCAAATCAAGCCATCACACAAAACTCCAACTCTCATTTATTGAGACAGCTCAAAATGTCAGAGGTCATTCTAGGTAAGGTCTTCTGAAATCCTTTAACTACTTGATGTTACTATAATATAGGCACCTTCTAGTCTCCACCCTATCTCTTTTTCCTTTTTTTGTCCTTTCTTTCAGCTTCTTGAACAACTTGTAAAAACCAACTGCAACTAGGGCACTCAAAACCATTATCACCAGGTGTCTGAAAATGGTTGAACAATTCCTCTCCCTAAATTTTCCAAACCACCTTCCAATTGCTGAACAAAAATTATCTATTGCTTCCCAGACACCTCTCTCTCTTAACTCCTTCAGGTCCTGTCTTAAGTTTGTTGCATTTTCAATGTACTTTCTGAACTCCTTACTATTATCAGGGATATATGTGCAGTACTGTTGGGCTTGCAAAATTTTGCAAACTCAACCCTTCTTTGCAAGAAGAATATCTAATGCAAGATAATTGTGTAAAAGCTTTGATATTATGGTAACCATCCATGCCCATCTACAAGATGGCATCTCCTGTATCTGTTGATAACTTATCTACAATTGTTGACAACTTCCTTATCTTTATATCATTCAAGGTAACCCGTACTGAAGGAATTGTGGCACCAAAGATATCTCCTACACTCTATGAAGCACTAGTACATCGCTTGACTCTGGTGTTAGATTTCTCAACCCAGACTGGATCATTAAAATGGTCCATATGATCAATCTTTTGAAAACTACTCCCAGGTAACTATACCCAGCCATTCAGCAGTTTGCAATAGGTGTTTTTTCCACATGTGAAATAAACACCTAGTATGGCAGGGTCCAGTCCAATTAACATTAAAGTTCAAACAAAAATACATCTACATTCTCTAGTCCCTACAAAAAGTGTTTCATGCTTTGATCTGGGTCTATTTGCACATACTTTCTGTACATGTTGCCAATCTAAAGAAAGGGATCCTTGATTTCCAGCTAATGAATGTGCCTCATCCTTTTCCCAATTTTGTAAAAGTATTCCTTTTTCTACTTTTGCTTTCATAGCTCTTCTCCTTTCTTTGACTTGTCCGAAAAACTCCTTTTCTCCTGTGGTAAAAATACAGGTCAAATTATTCCTATTGGCATAAACTGTACCAAATGTCAATGTAGGTTCAAACAAAACTTTCACTGTATCAATATTGTTCACTTTTGCAATGTTGCTCAAATGTTTCATGATTGGGCCAATTGAAAACACAAGGTCATAAATGGAGTAGAAATACTGAAAATATTCCTGCTGATATAAATATGTTAACAATAGGTTACAGGACATTATATAGGTTAAGGGAAGACTATGATGGGTGATTCCTTCACTCACTGATGAAGACAACTGTGTGCACACATAGCAGTCTCTGGCTTCCATGGTATCTACTTACTCCTAACAACTTGTAATAAACATTTGCAAACAAATCAACTCTGGACTATCAGTGTGTAACAATTTCTTATCATTGTATAAGGGATTGTGATCTGCAATGAGATTTGCTAAGCTCAGGACACTTCTAGATTTGGCTTTCTCTGAATCATCGGTTGCTGGTATCCTCATTCCAATGAAAAATAGTATGATCATGATAACTGTCACAACTATTATACCTACAAATATGTACTTACACTTGCTTCCCCTAGTTCTATTCTATTCCATGAGTTCTCTAATTTCAGACAAGAAAATTAAAATTAAAAAATCAAAAATCAGTGATGCAAAGCTACTTCAATATATCACTGTCAATTGTCAGTCCCTTTTTATTGAGGAAGGCATATTATCAAAAATAGTATTTCAAAGTTCAAATTATTAACAAAAAGTTATTTCAATTTCTAAAAAGTTAATCAAGTGTTTCTCTTGTAAATGATCAAAAGCTTATTATAAAAAATCAAATGTCTCTAAGAAAAGAACAGCTTGTAATCAGTATTAATCACTTCTAAAATGTAACATATTTGTTCATCAAGTAGAAATGAAATTTTGAAGTTCACTTCCACCATAATCTCAAACTCAAAAATATTGAACTGGATTCAAATTGTTCAAGCAAAAGGTTGCAAACTCCTTCTCACAATTATTGGCAGCAAAATATGTCTATTCAGATGGTGAGTAATTTTATCTTGGTACTCTCTTTCTCTTTGATCTTCTATTTACTTGACCCTTAGCATCACTGTCACTTTGGCTTGTGTCTTCAGTTTATTCAGCAATAGCTTGTGGCACTTGTACTGCTGGCACTCTTTGTTCACTTGGCCAAATATCTTCGGGTACAGCTCTTTTATCTACTGCACCTGATTTTTCACCAGAGTCCGAGCTTGCATGAGTTAACTGGTTCTGTTGCAACCCTACAGTACCAACCACTGATGTTGACTTGCTCAGACCTCCTTTGGACTTTGCTTGTGTTGTAGCAGCTACTTGGCCAGCCCCAACAGCTTGACTAACCAGATCCCTCTCAATCAGTGTAACTGACCCTTCAGGAACAGGTGCTGTATCATCTAGGAGACCTGAAACTTGGTGAGTATGGCTCGCATGGACCCAATTAGGGAGACCAGCCCACTTCAATGCTGACAAACCATTTTTTCTGTCATGTGTACTGCGCATACTCATCAAGACAAAAAGGAATGCGTCTGGTCATTTCAAAGTCATGGATGCACATACTTTTTCCAGTCTAGACTTCAGACTGCTTTACCAATCCAGAAGCCTCAGGTCAGTAACTGCAACGTAGTCTTACTTCAACTTGCAATACTAAACATTTTAATTTCAGGACCTCACTATTGAAGTGTGCCCTTCAGTCTGATTCTAGAGAAGTCTGACAACCACATCTAGGAATCAAATCCCTAAGTAGCAGCTTTGCTACTGTGAAACTGTCATTTCGCCTGGTTGGGCAGGGGTGCTGTTTCTCTTCTGTCATTTCTTCCTGCAATCTTTTAACTTCTTCCTAGGTATCAGTATCAGTAAACAGGACATTTTGACTTATCTCAACATTTGTGTCCTTGTTCCACTCTCCATTAAAGGAGGTGCAGCTTAGGGTGCAACAGCTCAACACCTGATCCGCATAAGTGTTTCCCACATTACATATTCAGTAGATTTTTTTATGAGCAGCACATTTGACAACAGCAATTTTTGCAGGTAACTGCAATGCATTCAACACATTATATATTATATCAGCATTATGGAGAGGAAACCCAGAGGAGCTCATAAACTCTCTCTAGGAACACAGCTATCCTAAATCATGAACAATACCAAACCTGTACTATCAGCTAAGATTGTCACTCTCAGTGGTTCAGAAAAACAGCATCCTCTAGTAAGAGCAACTAATTTAGCTACCTTGGCTGAAAAGACTACTCGAGGCATGGAAGCTTCAATCACACCTGAGACTGTGCAAAGAAAACAACCAGCTCTCAGCATACCATCTTTGTCTCTTAAACAGGAGCCATCAACAAATGTGACATAATCATCTTCAGTTAGGGGAATATTTCAAATGTCAGGTTTCAGTTTAGTTCACAATTTAGTTACATTGAGACAGTCATCCACTCATTCCTTTGGATGTTCAACCAGAATAGGTAACAGAGTAACAGTATTCAGAACAGTACATCTCTTGAGATTTACATTAGGTGCGGTGAGGATGACCTGCTCATAACGGGGCAAACATGCACTTGTGAGATCCTCTGTACTGGTTCAAGTTAACAATATCTCCACTGAGTGGTGCACAAGAACATTCAAAGAGTGACCCATAACAATGCCTTTGCACTGTTCAACGCTGACACTCAAAGCTGCAACTTCCTTCAAACAACCAGGCAGCACAGAAGTTACAGGAGTGTTGTGGAGCCATTTTGTGATACCCATGGGCATGTTATTTTAGCGACTGGGCCTGCTGCCTGTGCCCTTTAGCCAAATAACTTTTTATTTTATTTAATTTTATTCTTTTAGAATGGGCCACATTTGTGGTGATGTTTTATTTTCCGTCCTTTCACCTAGGAGTATTTCTATTTCTTATCACAACATTCTTTCACTCTGTGCCTTTTCCAAGGCTGCAACAAGATAGGATTGTCAGCGTAAGTGGTATAGTGCAGCTCTAACATTTCACAGAAACATGCATATTTTTACATGAGGACACTTTTCTCAGAACATCAATTGTTTCATTATAAAAAAAATTCTCTGCCCCATGCATGTTAGAGGAAGGTTTCAGCCAGATGACCACAACTTCATACTATCTGATTTTGTTACAGCTGCTTGCTTGAGACTACTGGTTCCCTGTCCTGTACTAGGATTTTGTCTCTATAGAGGACAGGCTTCTCCACTACTGTTACACTTAGGTATGGGGGATGATGTCTTACTGGAGAAATCCTGAAGGGCTGATTAAGGCTTATCCCGCTGTGCTCTAACATAGAACATTAGTAGCATAGAGAGAAATTACACACCTTGCATATGTGACAATATGGTGGGACTTTTCTTGTGTTTTACCTTCCGGGCCACCATCTTGCTTCTGGTATGTTTCATCATTCTAAATATTGCATTTCATGTTATTTTATCTAAGACACAGCGGATTCAATGCATTTTATTGAACCATTCTCTGCTTCTGTTTATCTGTGCATGTGTGAGGTGAATGTAACTGAGAGAAAAGGATGAGATCTGATCCACCACCATTTCCCTGAGAAGTAACAATGCCATGCATCCGGTTGCCACAAACCATCCCTGCTCTTGGGCAGAGATGAGGCGCTGCTAGCTGGCTGCAAATGGAATAGTCCAACAGTATGCACATGGTGTGGATCGAACTCAGTCCCCCACAATTCATGTGATGAGGCCATCCAAATCCAGCAGCCTCATTGGTACAATGAGAGCCAATGCAACAGGATCAAATGTGGCAGAAAAGTATGCAACAGGCTTGTTTGCGTTTCCATGCAACTGAGTCAAAGCTGAGAGATCACTTCCTTCCCTCTCACAAAAACAAAATGCAGGAAAACATTTGTTTTAATCAGGCAATGCTGGCACACATAAAATATTTTTTCTCAGCTCTGTGAAGGCACATTTGCAGTTGTCATCCAATGGTATCAGATCAGACACTTCTTTGTGTGTCTGCCTCTTTAAAGGCTTGGCCAAAAGGGAAACATTTGGAATCCACTGACAACAGTAGGCAACCATTCCCAGGAACATTTTGACTTCTTTCCAAGGGGCAACAGAGTTCATTCTCTGTTCATTCTCTGAGCGACCCTTGACCCTCGGGTAGGTCGCTTCCCAGCCACTGCAGCTCCACCTGCCCAGGCCCCTGCTACTGGTTTGTAGGTCTTAGGTTTTTACCTTTGCGCTTTGCTTCTGAATCTCCTTCTCTCCCCTGTTGTGCTCTGCTCCTGAATCTCCTGTTCTCTCCCCTGTTGTGCTCTGCTCCTGAATCTCCTGTTCTCTCCTGTTGTGCTTCTGATTTTCCTTTCCTCTCCTGTTGTGCTTCTGATTTTCCTTTTCTCTCCTGTTGTGCTTCTGGTTTTTCCTTTTCTCTCCTGTTGTGCTTCTGGTTTTTCCTTTTCTCTCCTGTTGTGCTTCTGGTTTTTCCTTTTCTCTCCTGTTGTGCTTCTGGTTTTCCTTTTCTCTCCTGTTGTGCTTCTGATTCTCCTTTCCTCTCCTGTTGTGCTTCTGGTTTTTTCCTTTTCTCTCCTGTTCCGCTTTCCCGCTCTCCTGCCTCCCGCACTCCCGCCTCCCGCTTTCCCGCTTTTCCACCTCTGCCTCCCGTGCGGCCCGCTCCCATTCGTTGTCCTCCCTCCCGCCTCCTGCCTCCCAGCTGACCCCTCCTCCCCCCCTTCCCTCTTATGGCGGCCGCTCGCGCCAAAGGCAAGCCCGTCTGCGCCTGTGTGCGCCTGGACCCGGCCAGCGCCAGAACCCCTTGCCCCCACCGCACTCAAAACCCCGTCTTAGATACGACGCCGCCTCCCTCAACGCTCTCAACCCCGGACAATCAGCCACCTGCTACCAAGCCAGCCCTAAACGCACTCATGGACCCTTCGCCTGTCAAGCCTGCAAGCATACCTTCCACCGGCCCTCGTACCAACAACCACCTCAAGTGCATCCTCCTCAACACACGCTCCGTCCACAAGCACACCATCGAATTATGGGACCTCCTGGACACAACAGCCCCTGACAACGCCTTCATCACAGAAACCTGGATGAACGCCTCCTCGGCTCCTGACATCGCCTTAGCCATCCCCGACGGCTACAAGATCGCCCGGAAGGACCGCATCAACCAAACCGGGGGAGGAATCGCCATCATCTAAAGGAACTCCATCAACATCACGACCACCACCGAAGACACCCCCCTCGCCGCCGAACACATACACTTCCAGATCCACACCGACCCCAGAACCACCCTCAGAGGAACTCTTGTCTACAGGCCCCCGGGCCCACGCACCCAATTCAGCGAAACCATCACAGACTTCATCAGCCCGCACGCCCTAGCCTCACCAGACTACATCCTCCTCGGGGACCTGAACTTCCACCTGGAGAAAAACAACGACAACAACACCGCCACCCTGGTCGACAACCTCGGCAACCTCGGTCGCAAGCAACTGGTGAACACCCCCACCCACACCACTGGCCACACGCTCGACCCCATTTTTTCCGCCAGCAACCACATATTCTTCAGCCACTCCTCTGAACTACACTGGACCGACCACAGATGCGTCCACTTCACCTTCAAATGGGAGACCCACCACCATCGCACACAACAAATCCCCCTCAGACCGTGGAGCAAAATCTCCACAGAGCAGCTCCTCTCAACTCTGAACCAAAACCCACCAGACATCACCACCAACGCCAACAACGCAGCCCTCAGCCTCAAACAATGGATCACCAACTGTACCAAAAACCTCGCCCCACTTAAAAGCCACCCAAACGGGACCAACATCAGGAAACCCTGTGGTTCACGGACGCCCTCAAAGAATCCAAGAAATCCTGTTGTACCCTCGAAAAAACCTGGCGCAGAGAACACACCGCAGAAAACACACCGCAGAAAACATGTCAGCCCTCAAGATCGCCACCTGTGAACACCACCAGCTGATCCGCTCCACCAAAAGGGCATCATTCAAAGCGAGACTTGACAACAACACCCACAACAGCAAAGAACTCTTCAACATCGTCAAAGAGCTCTCCAACCCCAGCACCAGCTCCAACGCCATCACGCCCTCACAAGAACTCTGCAACTCTCTCACCACTTTCTTCCATCGAAAGATCGCAGACCTACACGACAGCTTCGGACCCCAGACCCCACCGTCCACCACTGAACCAACAGCCCCCTCCACTACCCTCAACGCCTGGACCCCCGTCAGCTCTGAAGAGACCAGAATCACCATGAACACCATCCACTCCGGCTCCCCCTCGGACCCGTGCCCCCATCACATCTTCAACAAAGCCGACTCCATCATCGCCCCCTATCTCCAGAGCATAATCAACAGCTCGTTCGCATCTGCCACCTTCCCCGAAAGCTGGAGACACGCAGAAGTTAGCGCTCTCCTGAAAAAACCCACGGCTGACCCCAACGACCTGAAGAACTTCCACCCCATCTCTCTTCTCCCTTTTCCGGCCAAGGTCATCGAGAAGACCGTCAACAAGCAGCTGACCAACTTTCTTGAAGCTAACAACTCACTCGACCCTTCCCAGTCAGGTTTTCAAGCCAACCACAGCACAGAAACCGCCCTCATCGCAGTCACCGACGACATCAGAACTCTGATGGACAACGGAGAAACAACCGCCCTCATCCTCCTGGACCTCTCGGCTGCCTTCGACACCGTGTGCCATCGCACCCTAATAACCCGCCTCCACGCCACTGGAATCCTAGGACAGGCCCTTGACTGGATCATCTCATTCCTCTCAGACCGAACCCAAAGAGTCTACCTCCCGCCCTTCCGCTCAGAACCCACTGAGATCATCTGCGGCGTACCCCAAGGCTCGTCGCTCAGCCCAACCCTCTTCAATATCTACATGAGCCCCCTCGCCGACATCGCTCGCAAACACAACATCAACATCATCTCCTATCCGACGACACCCAGCTGATACTCTCCCTCACCAAAGACCCAACCACCGCCAAAACTAACCTACAGGAAGGAATGAAAGACGTCGCGGAATGGATGAAGCTCAGCCGCCTGAAGCTGAACTCAGACAAGACAGAGGTCCTCATCCTCAGACATTCCCCGTCCGCCTGGGACGACTCCTGGTGGCCCACGGCTCTGGGCACCGCACCAACCCCCTCAGACCACGCACGCAACCTCTGATTCATCCTGGACCCCCTCCTCACTATGACCAAGCAAGTCAACGCCGTCTCGTCTTCTTGCTTCCACACCCTTCGCATGCTCTGAAAAATCTTCCGATGGATCCCTGCCGAAACCAGAAAGACAGTTACCCAAGCCCTTGTCACAAGCCGACTGGACTACGGAAACACCCTATACGCAGGAACCACCGCAAAGCTACAGATACGTCTTCAACGCATACAGAACGCCTCCGCACGCCTCATCCTCGACATACCGCGCCACAGCCACATATCCGCCCACCTGAAACACCTGCACTGGCTCCCCGTCAACAAGAGGATCACCTTCAAGCTCCTCACCCACGCACACAAAGCCCTCCACAACATGGGCCCCGAATAGCTCAACGGACACCTCTCGTTCTACACGCCCACCCGTCAGCTTCGCTCAGCCAGCCTCGCCCTCGCCACCGTCCCACGTATCCGCAGAACCACCGCTGGATGTAAATCCTTCTCCTGCCTGACAGCCAAAACATGGAACTCCCTCCCCGACCACCTAAGAACTACCCAGGACCATCTCGTCTTAAGGAAGTGCCTCAAGACATGGCTTTTTGAGCAGCAGTAACCCACCCCCCCCTCCCTAGCGCCTTGAGACCCTTGCGGGTGAGTAGCGCGCTCTAAAAATGCATTGATTGATTGATTCTCAAAACTGGTGAGATTCCTGGTGAGATTCCTTCTTACAACACCTTCTGCACACCTTTCTCAATGAGTTGAACTAGATATAGAACTTTTTTCTTGCAATACTGCAGTTTTGCTGGGGAAACATTATGCCCATTCTCTCTTAAATGATTCAAAAGAGCAATTGTGTATCTCCTGCATGCTTCTTGAGTGTTTGATGCCACTAGTTGGTCACCAATATAATGAACTAAGACTGAATGATAGGGCATTTGAAGTGGCTCCAGATTCTTTTTCGAGATAGGATTAAAAATCAAAGAACTCTCAGCATGTCATTGTGGAATTCGGCACCACGCCAAAACATTACTGCCAAATTTGAAAGCAAAGAGAAATTGGCTTTCCTCATACAAACGGTATGGAGGAAAACACTTCTGCTGCACCAGGAATTTGTATTATGATCACTGCAGCACTCTGTACCATGGAACAACATGGGAAACTATTTCATTAGCTTGTCTTAGGTCATGGACTATGCAGTACTATGTAGCTTCGGCAGTCCTGGAGTGCTACATGGACTTCCTATTATCTCTTTTAGGATACCATGCTCAATTAAAGTATATCAGGGGTGTTATTCCAGCTATTGCCTTGGGTGACATATTATAAGGAGGGATTTTGGGGTAAACTGCATTTGACTTGACTGTTTTTTTTACCGGGCTCAACTCCTTCAATGTGTGCTATATCTTTTCCTGATAATTCCAAAACTTCAGGTGTCATAGTGTCTCTTAAATCTTCGGGCAAATCATTGCCTGTCAGCATTGGATACAATGTGGTACTGTAAACTGCTTCACAATTCTACAGGGCACATCTTCATTTGTCTGGATTGCAATTCCTTAGGGTGCACAAATAATGGAACTCTTTATTTTACAAAATAAGTCACTTCCAAGCAAGCTTACAGGACTTGAATCGCCCACCACAAATTGGTGCTGATCTTCAAATTAGCCTTTTTTACAGGGACAGACTCTGCTACAGGGTTAGTCAATTGTTTATTTGCAACTCCTACAACTTGGATTGTTTTACCTTAAAGGGGAAAATTAATTACTTCTGCTGTTCTGACAGTAGAGCATGTAGCTCCAGTATAACCAGGAATGACGCATGGTGACACATTACATCAGCATTTACATAGAGACCACGTTGATCAACTTCTAGTCCTCATCATCTGAATTATCACCCTGAGGAATTTCTGAAAATTCCTCATCACTCAAATCCATTGAAGGAAACTATGATGTTAACTGATTCACATTAGCATTTGCAATCTGATTTAAATTCTGATGGGGAACAACCCTTTGTGTTGAGTCATGGGGGCTTGAGGTACCTGCAACTGTTGTCCTTGGGGCACATTCTGTACACTGGGTCTTTAAAATCTCTGCATTTGAATCTGGTAATTGCCTTGAACATGAGGAACTCCATTATTCTATACATGATTATTAACATTATCAAGGGGACACTTCGCCAGTGACCCAAATTTCCAAACTCATGACACAAATTAGTTGACACAATTCTTTTGACTCAGGGCAGCACTTCTTCAGATGGCACCCCTGTTACTGAATCTCTTGCAGGTTCTCTGTCTGGCCAATCAACATTAACTTTGCATTCAGTCTACAAATCACTTAAAACCACAATGTCAAACAATGTTCAGATTTTTTCTCATGCATTCTAAAAGTTTCTCAAGCTTCTCTGTCTGCTTGTACCATTCTACGGATTTCTCTATAAATCTGGGTTAATCATATGTGAATGACAAAATAAAACTCCAACTTCAAGGAAGCAATTCCACTTTTGCCTTACCTTGATTTGCTCCTTCCAGAGGCACATCACACTTCACCTTCTTCTGATCTCTGTTCTTCACCTATCTACCTTCCCACTTGTCTATATCTTCCCATTTCTGTATGTACATGATTTACATGATTTATTCCCTAATGTTCAATTTAATTCAATGAGATCTCATGTTAACGATGTCTTTTGTGCTAAACTCCACTCTGTAACTTTTCTTCAATGGGCCTTGATTTCTCCAAATCCATAATATATTTCAGCTAACTTTTCGTAAGCCTTTCCTGCATGTTGAGTAACAGCTTTTCACTTGAAATTTATTTTGTCTTCAGTGTAAGTCTTCAATTGGGCTGAGTCATTTAATTCAAATTTCAGTCTGATCACATTTTCTGACTTATCTCTTTCTGTTCTTGCATTGCAATTTGCTTCACCTGTTGCTCCTTCAGGGCTCATATTATTTAACCAATCCTTTAACTGTTGTGCAGTGAAACCTCTCAAACTCGTTGGATTATTCTGTGACATTTCTGCTCTTAAAGGACCTACAATTGATTGAGTCTGGGTATTAAAACTAGACCTATTCTATGGTGCATTAAAAGATATTCTTCCTTGTGGGGTACTGCAATGTGAGTTAGGGATCTGCCCTGGCCTGGGCACAAAGTAATGTGATGCTATCTGAGGAAACTTTGCATCTGAGTACATTTTGTCTGACTTCTCAAAGGAGTTGGATCTGCAATCTGCATAGAGGTTAATGGTCTTACAAGATAACCTGTTCTCTCCATCTCTCAGTTGTTAGAGTATACTGATCTCTGTACATCATGTGGGTTTCTCCCATGGGTGGGTCAGGGACTGTCAAGACATTTAATAAATGTGCATTACTCCCAGACATACCTGGAACATACAAAGGAAGAACATGACTTACAGTCATTTGAACTGTCAGTGCATATGGGCCAATATGATTTGTCTGATTATGGAGGATTGTCATTTCTACACTCTGTCCTGACAAGACAGTGCTAAAACATTGTCCTGTTTGAGTTGGCAAAACATTCTGTAGTGACTGATTTGGACTAAACATTTGCACACGTTTAATTTGGCGCCAACTGTAGCACAGGTATAGTCAAATAAGCTGACTGCACTGTCTGCTTCACATTAGAATGTGGCACAAATTGACTCACAATAGGACTCTGTACAAGCAATGCATTCATTTTGCAATTGTCTCTCACACAATCGTGCACACATAACTTGTTCACTTTCATAATTTTCTCTCACACAGTTGCTCATATACACCTAATGAAAAAATGTTGCGATCAAAAACCAACAAAAACTGTCTACTTACTACAAGGTAGGGTAAACAAACACTTCAACGCAGTACGAAGATGTACTTTCTGACCACAGCTTCCACAATTACACAACAAGTGGAACTTGATCAACAATTCTCACTCTCTAATGGATACAGATCCTCCATGTGTACTCTGGATTCACTTAATACCAACCAAAACCCACACTCATGATGTCTCATGACAAGCACCTCACTGCTGACAATAAATTAACCAAGTGCCTTTTACACTTTTGCATTATCCAAGGATCATAGGCCACAACAAACCCAACAACAACAGAAACAACCATGGACATGTTTCAGCAACAAGCACTACAATTGCACAAGTACTCCTCAAAACTATTCAGAACATCACACTTTACCACAATCTTCAGACTCAAAGCAATGCAAGCAAAAAAACCTCTATTAATACTCACACATCCGTCTCTTACAGAAATGACGCTGAAACTTCATCAGTCCTTGAAACGAACCATGGGACAAAATTTGGGTAGGCAAAATTTAGAGTGGACAATTGCATGGAAACAATTGTATCTCCCTAATATTACACTTGAATTGGTACTCCCCTTGCGGGACAAACCATACCTCTGCTACCAGGTCTGGTAACACATCTGGTAACACATGTCTTCCTCCGCAGGAATAAATGCTTAATAAGGTCAATGAACCATTGGAGCCAGCAGAAGGGTGTAGAGAACAAAACATAAGATTTCAATCCATGCTAAATCAATTTCACAGCATGACCAATGTGGCCACTCAAGGAAAACTTCATTTAGGAATAAAATTAAGGAGCTTTATTACAAACTCAAGATCAAAGTCATGTAGACTACTCTCAAGACAAAGCTATAAAGATACAGAATCACCAAGTGGGTACACAATAGATTTAGGCATACTAACATTAGAAAAACTAGGCACTCTACAAATCTCATACAGAAAATCAGCAAACTAACTTGGTGTACAGAAAACAAGTGCTGCTCAGTTCTCATAAGCATTAAGGCAATTTAAATAATCTGAATACAGATATTTTGGGCAGGGAAAAACCCCACAAATTAGCCAATTGTGCTGGGCACAACAACATGCAGACAATTGACAGAAAAACACAAACAAGGCAAAAAAAATGTGGAAAAAGGAAATCTTGGGCAACAGGTCACTAACTAAAATATGCCAGAAATACGTAAAAAGGGAATACGTCAGCATTTCAGAAGCTGCTCCAAGATTCTTCTTTTTGGGTTTGGGGGAAACATCTCTAACCCTCAGCAAAGCATTTCAGAGGGGCAAAGGCAAAGAGGATTATCCCTCTCAGAGCCCAAGGGTTCAGCATGAGGCGCAGAATGGCAAGAAGGATTCTACAATGGCCAATATAGATTCGGCATCTGACTTCTGACTCAAATCCAGCTGGAGATCGATATATTAACATTTATAGGGCAAGAGGATGATTCGGCAGTCCATCAGCTCACATTGACATTGAAGGTGTAACATCCAATAGAAATCGATCATGCGATTCAAACTTGAAACATGGGCCAAGAATCTAAGGTTTTCCACAAGAACGGAGTCCATTTGTATTTTTCCTTGAAGGATTGCAACAAATTTATGATTTGACAGTCCACAGTCCTAAATTTTCCTTACTCAAAGACAAATTCACAATCTCTGTATGCATAAGACAATAGATATCTATTACCAAGCTAGTTTTCTCATGAGAACGAAGTCTTAAAAAAATGTTCACGTTAGCAAGATGGCAACATTTTCTGCAGTCACAAATACAAGGCCTAACAGGCCTCACTTAGGCTAATGTAAATGAATTTAACAGATCATTCAGTCAGGCAAATAAAACATTTCACACTCATGTTATCATTTCAAGAACAATTAACTTCTATTAGCATTCATGTTGCAGTACTTTTAAATGAAAAATACATTTATTTGGGTATAACGCAGAACTACATTTCTCTACTTTGCATACACATTTAAAACACTTTTCATCAGAAATCTGATATCGTTTTAATACAGACTGTCAGTTTATACTCTAAAATATGATAACATCACATATTAATTCTCCAAACATGAAAGTTAATCTCTATCCCCACAGGGGATCTGACATCTTGTCTAGAGTGAATGCATACTAATATGGCTTCTCAGTGCATCACTTTACAAGCACACTATTAGTACTATGATTAACATGATGCATGGACTTTCACAGGTAGATGATCACTGTGACACAAGGGACAGCAGCAAATTTTCAGCTACATCAATACTGTCTGCAATTCATGTACTTACTCAGCACAATTCTGACAGTTTGATTGTGCAATCACATTAAGAGAAGTGCACATCTGTGGCATGCACAAGGGCATACATTTAGGTTCAGTCCCACTTGCCTTAACATGGACTCGCCTAGCCTGCCACCCTCATTCCAAATTGACTTTGAAGACATCCAGTGCATGTCTGAAAGGAGGCAGCTCACATACCAGGTCTGACTGTGGTGTTTTCCACAAATGGCTGTCCTTATGAATACTAGGAGTGATGTACTGGGAGTACTGGATGGAACAGTTAGACCTTGATTTACTAGATTGCCATTCTTGTTAAATAAGTTAGGCATAGCTGAATGTTTGGTCTAAGCACGCTTAATTTTAAGGGTGTAGCTCACGTCTGTCTATATGCATGAGATAGAACGGTGGTGGGCTAGGATGATCAAGGCCTCCTCCTATTTGTTTTATTAAAAATATAATCCGGGGAGCTTTGCTTTAATATGATTAAACCGTGGTCTTCAGAATGTAGGCTTGGAGTCCTGTTGCATGGCAACCATACTGACCTTGGAGGAAGAGTCAGTTGCTTTGTGGCTGCTTGGTGATTTGTACTGGAAAGAAATAAAGTGCTGACCATTTTACAATTGATGGCAGTGCAAACAAGAGGAAATGATTAAATAAATAAATATGACTACTAAGAAAATTACTATCAATAGTGAGTCTCGTAAGGTATGATAAATACCCTAATATTTCTGCTCTCATCTTTCCAAATAAATACATTAAGGCAGCCTGGAGGCTTCAACAGTAAGAGGCAAATCAGTTGTCATGTGCACCCCATATATGTGTGACCTACAATCTTATTTCACAATGAGCAATGTTGTAGTCTATCAATTCAGTCACAAGAGGCTTTTGTACAGTTCACAAACTGAACTCACATATTTGATGGTGCATTTATGTGTGATAATGTGAAAGTATGGCCAGTGAAATAAAATATTTGTCTAGGATAACAAAAGTTTTGTTCACTCATGATTAATCCCAGGGTTTCTGATTTCATTTTGTGTAGAATAGTCACCAGATCGTTTTCTCTTTTTCCTGCTCTACATCAAAGGCCAATACTTTGTCTTTAATTCATGAAATTAGAACTTGGGTGGCCGATAGAAGCCTCATGAAGAGAGCCAGGAAGAAACAAGGAGAGGAACAGAAATGAGCATGAAGCATGTGAGAAATCGTGTTGTTGGTTGACTGGGGTTAGAGGTTCCAGGGTGACCCACAAAAAGTCACTAATTTTAACTGAGCTTACCTCTGGGTAGCTTTGCAAAAAAAGAAGTCAGGCTAAACTTAGAGGCAATAACGTGAAAACACAACAAAATAAAAATCCTAAACCAATTTAGGAAAATATAGTACATTTTTTATAAATTATTTGACACAAAAACCTTAAAAATCCAATTAGTAGAACCGGAGTTATGAATTTTTAAAGTTTAAGGTTGAAAATAGCAAGTCCTCAGTTTTTTAAAACTGCCACCTAGGCACCTTTAGCACCACATCAAAGGGCCCCTCTTAGGGGTACAAGAATCACTCAAGCTGGGTCCAGGTGCAGGTTAAAGATGATGGGAGCTTGTTATGTCCCTGTGGCTCTGAACAGGAGGCCAACAAAACTAGCCCTTGAGGTCACATCTGGAAGTCCTGGGCAAAGGTGAAGATTCAGGGCTCCACAGGAGGGCTGGCCTCTAAAGGTTTATGGCAGGCTCCAAGCAGCAAAGCATTCCTTCAAACTACAGCAGCTGTCAGGCAGAGTGCATAGCCTGTCACAGCAGCAGGACGTCCTCTGAGAGTCCTTCGGCAGGTCTAGAAGTGAACTCAAGAGTGGGTCTGAGAACCCTATTTGTATACTCTGGTGCCTTGCTCCTAGAAGTTGGGAGAAGTTTCCAAAATGGTTCTTTGAAGTTCTAGGAGTTTCCTCCCTCTCCTGTCCCGGCTCCTAGACGGTCGCAAAGAAAATGAAGGGTTGTTAAGCCAATTGTATGATAGCAGAGTATCGCCCATTCATGTGCAAGTCGGGCTATGTTTAGCCCTGCCCCCCCCCAATCAAGACAGTCATGGGCCATTCAGGCTCAACTATTCCTACTATTCTGTGACTGTCTGAAGGGAATTCACAAAGTCCTAACTGTCAGTTACACCCAGTCATGTGACTTAAGACACGCTGCAGACACAGATGGCTAAGGGCAGGAAAATGCCTACTTTGTAACAGTGCCATTTTTAAACTTGCAATGATGAATCCGACTTTACCATTAAAGAGGGTTTACCATTACAAGTTCAAACACACCAAACATAACATGTCTAGCACCTCTGGTTTAGGAATTACAGCTTATTAGATATAGGGGGTCATTCTAACCCTGGCGGTCGTCGACCGCCAGGGCTAAAATGACGGGGGCACCGCCAACAGGCTGGCGGTGCCCCGCAGGGCATTCTGACTGCGGCGGTTCTGCCGCGGTCAGAAGTGGAAAACCGGCGGTCTCCCGACGGTTTTCCGCTGCCCTTCTGCGCCGCCATGGGGATTCAGACACCCCATACCGCCATCCTGTTCCTGGCGGTTCGGCCGCCAGGAACAGGATGGCGGTATGGGGTGTCGTGGGGCCCCTGGGGGCCCCTGCAGTGCCCATGCCATGGCTTGGGCACTGCAGGGGCCCCCGTAAGAGGGCCCCACAATGAATTTCACTGTCTGCATTGCAGACAGTGAATTTCGCGACGGGTGCCACTGCACCCGTCGCACCTTCCCACTCCGCCGGCTCCATTCGGAGCCGGCGTCCTCGTGGGAAGGCTGTTTTACACTGGGCTGGCGGGCGGCCTTTTGGCGGTCGCCCGCCAGCCCAGTGTAGAACCCAGAATACCCGCAGCGGTCTAATGACCGCGGTGCGGTATTCTGGAGGGGAGAACTCTGGCGGGCGGCCTCCGCCGCCCGCCAGGGTGAGAATCACCCCCATAATAAGGAATCCCCAATGTTATCCTATTGGAGTGCCTTCAGGCTCAAATGCCAGTCCTGGGGCACGTTTTAAGGTGCTTCTTCAGTGGGTGACACATATGGTGCTGCAGGCCCACTGATAGAATTTAATTTACAGGCCCTGGGTATATGACGTACCACTCTACAAGGGACTTACATGTCAACCAAATATGCCAATCAGCTATATGCCAATCAAATCATGTTTTAGGGAGAGAGCACACACACTTTAGCACTGGTTAGCAGTGGCCAAGTGCAGAGAGCCCTGAGGCCAACAAGCAAAAATCCAGTAAAAGGTAGGAGGAGGAGGAAGGCAAAATGTTTGGGGTGATCCTGTAGAGAGGGCCATTTCCAACAAAACAGAATGTAGAAAATATATATGTAGGGCATGTCAGAGAAAGGCATGAGGATAAAGAAACAATGAGAGAGGTGTGGAGAGAAACAAATAGGAAGAAATAGTGGAAAGAGAGACAGAAAACCATGTACAACTAACTGTGACACAATGCCTCTCCTCTTGGATACAGAAGTCCTAAGGACTGAAATCTGACAGTCAATTTCTACATTTTTGACTAAAGACTCTATGCCAAAAGAAACAACAAAGACAAATGTGCTAATAAATTTGTTCTGTATTTTGTAATTGGTCACAGACATACAGCATTTTTAAATATATTACAGGTAAGGGATCTGTAGCTGAAATCTTTATGAAATCAGTATTTTCCACTGTGATAAAACAGTGACATACTTCTGGTTATTTATGTACTTGCGGATGATAGTTGTGTGCATTCTAGTGATATCCTTTTGTAAAACAGAAAGAGGAGTAATGTGCCTGCAACAAAGTACAGGCAGTTTGTAACATGCAGGTAGCTCAGGAGGTTAATCTTTTTGTTGTGGGCACATTATCTTACAGACACACAAATTACAATCCTTAGTAACATACCTTAGTGATATACAGAATAATAGTGACAGGTGAATTTGATGTGTCTGACTGCTACCCCTAATTATATGACATTTTACTTAGCCACATTTGGTAAGCCTGAACACATTTTCAAAATTTCTCTGACAAATAGGAAGAGGTGTTACACAGAACCAACCTGGTTTCCTGCTCTTGTTGCATCTGAAATCCAAGCTACATTAAGCTATCCTGTACCTCCACAACCACAGGGATTAAGGTAAGCATTGCTACACTATTTTTAAATAGACTTAAAAATTTTGTTAAGGGCTATGAACCTGGTGTACAAGGTTGGTGATTTCATACCAGTGTGAATGTGGGGCAGGAGTTATCTAATCAATAATATGAATGTCCATTGTTAGAAATGGAGTCTTTAGTTGGCAGTCAGTGTATACCCTGTCCAAGTAGGTACCCTCACTCTTGTCAGGGTAAGGGAGATACAGACCTAGGTTAACCCCTGCTCGCCCCCTTGGTAACTGGGCACAAGCAGTCAGCTTATCTCAGAGGTGATATGTAAAGTATATGTTCAATCACACACAGTAACACAGTGAAAACACCACAAAAGCACTCAACATCAGTTTAGGAAAATAACCAATATTTATCTGAGTAAAACAAGACCAAGATAACAACAATCCTACATACACAAGGAAAGTTATGAATTTTCAAAGATTATACTTCAATATAGCACTTAGAAACACCATAACTCCAACTTGAGCTATTGTGACGTCGTTGATGGAGTCATTTTCAATATTCTGACGCCAATGGCGCCGGTCATGGAGTCACACTGACCCCAGGTACAGTACTTTTGGTAACAAAGAAACGAAGAATCAGTGATGTGAGGTGTGGTTGGATCCGGTGTGGTGTTGGTTCTTTCCTGCAGATCAGGAAAGGTGATGAAGCGTTAGTGTTGGTTCCTTTTGCTCCAGTGGGGTCGATGTCTTGAGGGGCAAGACTCAGTGGAGCTACCTCATGGGGTCGCATTCACGACACAGAGCTGCCGTCGCTGCGGCGGAGTTGGGTGTTACGGATGTCAGTGATACCCCACTTGGGACTCATAAAGTCACTGGACATCAGTGGGGCAGCAGAAGCTTCGGGCCTGCAAGGTCAGTCAGGGTTGTCGCACTCCAGCGGGGACTACGGCTTCGTGTTGCAGGCAGTGGTGCAGAGTCATGCAGCGGCACCGGTTCTGGAGTCATCCAGAGTCAGGGTTGTCCATCTTCTTGTTTTTCACCAGAACTCACTTCCAAGGGCCCAGGAACAGGATTGGCACCACTTGGCAAGTCAGAGTCCTCAACAGGAGTACGCAGGTGCTGGCAGGTGAAGTCTTTGATGTCCCTGAGACTTTTCAACAGGAGGCAAGCTCAGTCCAAGCCCTTGGAGAAACTTCACAAGCAAGATTTCAGAAAGCAAAGTCCAGTCCTTTTCCTCTTCAGGCAGAAGCAGCAGCAGACCAGCACAGCAAAGCAACAGGCAGAGTGGAAGGTCCTCCTCACGCATTAAGCTCTTCTCCTTTGCAGAGGTTCCTCTTGATCCATTCTGCCTTTGAAGTAGGCAAACTTCAAAGGAAAGTCTCTGTGGTTCACAAGATCTTGCCTTGCCCAGGCCTGGCCCTAGACTCACTCCAGGGCACTGGAGTATGCACTGTGTGAGGACAGGACCAGCCCTTTCAGATGTAAGTGTCAGTTCCTCCCTCCTCACTCTAGTCCAGGAGGCTCATCAGGATATGCAGGATACTCCTCAACTCTCTTTATGTCACTGTCTAGGGGGAATTCACAAACAGCCCAACTGTCAAGTTTGACCCAGATGGTGATTCCACAGGCAGGCAGAGGTACAGAATTGTTAAGCAAGAAAATGTTAACTTTCTAAAAGTAGCATTTTCAAACAGACAATTTAAAAGTAACTCTACCTAAAGATGTATTTTTAAATTGTGAGTTTAGAGACCCCAAACTCCACATCTCCATCTGCTCCAAATGGGAAACTACACTTAAAATATATTTAAAGGCAGTCCCCATGCTAACCTATGGGAGAGTTAGGCCCTGCAATAGTGCAAACATAATTTGGCAGTATTTCACTATCAGGACATGTACAACACACTGGTGCATGACCTAACTTTTAAATGCACTGCACCCTGTCCATGGGGCTACTTAGGGCCTACGTTAGGTGGGACATACTTGTAGAAAAAGGGAAGTTTTGGGTCTGGCAAGTGGGTGCACTTGCCAGGTTGAACTGGCAGTGCAAAACTGTGCACACATACACTACGGTGGCAGGTCTGAGACATGTTTACAGCACTACTGATGAGGGTGGCACAATCAGTGCTGGAGGCCCACTAATATCATTTGATTTACAGGCACTGAGCACTTATAGGTCACTTTATTGGGGACTTACCAGTAAATCAAGTGTGCCAATCATGTAAAACCAATTACCAATATCCTGTAGACAGAGAGCACTTGCACTTTAGCACTGGCTAGCAGTGATGAAGTGCCCAGAGTATCAAATTCAGAACAAGTGAATTACAGTACAGGGTCCAAAAAGAAGGGGTCAGAAGCAAAAAGTACAGGGATCTACGCCAAGAGCTGCCAGGTCTAACAGCTATATAGTATAAACGGACATTAGTGGAGGGATATTGCTAACATTCACAAGCTATGTATTTCTATAGAAACATGAGCTTGCAACACACCTTACACATTGAATTTTAATTAGTGGCATGCACCTGTAATATCAAAAAGAAACCAATAATATGGTAGACCAGCTGCTTTCAAGAGCAGTACTCAGACTGATTCATTAAAAAACACTAATTTTAAAATGATTAGAACCTGATCAGTCTTACCTACATCAACAACAAGCCTTGCAAGATGGGGGAAGATGTCCAAATGTACATTCTCAAACTCTACAAAAATTCTGATTGACTTAAAGGGAGTATATCCAAAACTTCTATGTACTACTTCCCCTTCTTGCTTCTTGGTGGTGACATACCTTCGACACAAAAATAATAAAATACTTACAACATTTTTTATATAGAATAAGGATGCATGCACAGTTGAGAATCCAAAATGGAAAACTTGACAAAACTAGGAATGTTGGAAGACACACCCATTGAAGCTCGCATAAGGGACGCCACTATAAAAGCAATAAAAAATCACAATGAAGCAGGCAATAGGAATTGGTCTTCCTAATATACTTGATTATATTAGTTTATGTGATGATCCAGCATTTACAGGGTATAACGAAATCCTGGTATATTCAGAGGCCTTGAATATTTAATTACGAACATAGAAAGAGCAACAGGAGCATAGTTAGCAAATGCAAAAGTCTGCTGGGCACCTCTACAACCACACAAAATGTTTTTTTGAGTGCATGCTAAAGATAATGAAAGGTTATTTTGTCCAACAGTTAAAAATGCAGACTTTGGGGGTCATTCCGACCCCGGTGGGCGGCGGGCGCCGCCTGCCGGGCGGAAGCCGCCCAAACACTGCCCCGCGGTCAGATGACCGCGGGGGACATTCCGACTTTCCCGCTGGGCTGGCGGGCGATCTGCAAAAGATCGCCCGCCGGCCCAGCGGGAAATCCCCAGCAAAGATGAAGCCGGCTCCGAATGGAGCGGGCAAATTTGCTGCGGTGCGACGGGTGCAGTGGCACCCGTCGCGATTTTCCGTGTCTGCCAAGCAGACACTGAAAATCTTTATGGGGCCCTGTTAGGGGGCCCCTGCACTGCCCATGCCAGTGCAATGCAGGGGCCCCCAGGGGCCCCACGACACCCGTTCCCGCCAGCCGAACAGGCTGGCGGGAAGGGGGTCGGAATCCCCATGGCGGCGCTGCTTGCAGCGCCGCCATGGAGGATTCCTTTGACCAGGGGAAAACCGGCGGGAAACCGCCGGTTCCCCTTTTCTGACCGCGGCTTTACCGCCACGGTCAGAATTGGCCAGGAAGCACCGCCAGCCTGTTGGCGGTGCTTCCACGTTCCCCGGCCCTAGCGGTCATGGACCGCCAGGGTCGGAATGACCCCCTTTATGGCTATTTGGGCTGATGACACAACTGATGTGGCCACTGAAGCACATTCTCCATTAATATTTCAGTATATTGAAGAAGCAGTAAGAGGTGGATAGATTCTATGGACTTTCTAGTGCGGAAGCCATTGCTACAACTATACGCAATAAAAGGAACTTGATTTTTCCATACCACCCTCAAAGCTGTGAAGGACATTTATGACACTATAGGTTTGCAAAGGAACAGTTCTCTTTTATAAAGCATTTTGTGAGTGCCACATAACTGCAAGGTACAAGTTGCACACTACAGTAGCTGTTATACATTTTTATTGCAGTAAGATATAGGGCAGGCTTTAACCCCTTCTGTGCCAGGGACGTCATGGTTACATCCCCCGGCACAGTGCTCCTGTGCCGAGGACGTAAACATTACTTCCTGACACATGAGATCAGAGGGAGCGCTCCCTCTGTGGGCTTCCCTCCCACCCCCAAGGCAGGGATGGAAGGGGAAGCCTTTCTCCTTCCAGTCCGACCCCCCTGAACCCCCTAGTGACGTCTGATAACATCAGCACACAATTGCGCGCTGACCTCATTAGAGGCCACCTCCCATGCGATCTAATGAGAAATGCGATCATGTGATGGGGGCCTGAGAGGCTTCAAAGGGAAGGAAAGGAATTTCCTTAACATTGAAGTCTCTCAGAGCATTTTCAGAAGCCAGATTGTGAAGCGATCTGGCTGCTTAAATGCCCACTAGACACCAGGGATATTTTTGTTATGGGAAATTGTCATAAGTGGAGCGACCCCTTGGGCAAGGGTCACTCCCCAGAGGGGCAATTTATTAAAGGCTTTTTCTGCCCCCGGGGGCAAATCAGCCTGTTGTTATGAGGCCAATCTGACCCCCGTGGGGGGCAGAAACCTCTAGGCACTAGGGATCTTTTTTTTTGGTTTGTTTTTTTTCTCGCTTTTTAGAGGTGGGGAGCGACCCCTTTGGCAAGGGTCACTCCCCTAGGGGGGCAAATTAAATTATTTTTAGGCCATTTCTGCCCCCAGATTGGCCTATTGTGATGAGGCCAATCTGCCCCAAGGGGGTCAGAAACCACTAGATACCAGGGAGTTTTTTTTTTAAAGGCAAATTTCCCGCAAGGGGAGCAACCCCTTAGGCAAGGGTCACTCCCCTGGGAGTGAGCAAATTTATTTTAGGCCATTTCTGCTGCCCTTGGAGGCAGATTGGCCTATTTCTATTAGGCCGATCTGCCCCTGGGGGGGCAAAACCCACTTAGGCACCAGGGATTGGTGTGTGTGTATGTGTGTGTTTTGTTTGCGGGGGCAGCCCCTTGGGCAAGGGTCGCTCCCCATGGGGGCACATTATTATTAGCCATATCTGCCCCCCTTGGGGGCAGATTGGCCTATTTTTTGAAGGCCCATCTGCCCCCAAGGGGGGCAGAAAGCCCACCTGAGACAAGGGAAGATTTTATTTCTCAAAATAAGAGGGTGGTGGTATGGCCATACCCGCACCCCAAATAAATGGGACCAAAGTTGTTCTGCCCACCAGTGGGCAGATGGGGCAATTACCCCTGATCCACACACTGGAAGGAAGAAAGTCTACTAGATGCTAGGAAAAAAAAAAAAAAAGTGGGGTGGTGGCTACCAACCAGTATGGGCCTGTTTATGCCCCCACCCCCACTGAAGGAGGTAACAGTCTTTCAGCTCTTCCCCCACACACGAAAACATCTTATCCCACGGCACGCAAGAGGACATTTGATTATTGTGGCTTTTGGTTTTACATTTGGGCCATGAGAGCTTGGCTAACTCTCAAAATTGTCCCACTTGGAATGGTGAGGGCTGCACTTTATGGACTTTGGGACACTGCCATGTAGAAAAATTCACAAGACCTAGACACATCTGAAAACTAAACATCTGGGTGATTCCAGGGTGGTGTGCTTCACATGCACCCACACCATTTTCTTACCCACAATGCCCTGCAAACCTTCAAATTAGCAGGAAATCACACATTTTTCCCACATTTTTGTGATGGAACCTTCCGGAATCTGCAGGAATCCACAAAATTCCTAACACCCAGCACTGCCTCATCTATATCGATAAAAATTCTGCACCTAAAATTGTCTTTTTTCAAACTGCCCTTTTGGACCCGCTAGTTCCCCCTCATTTTCAAAATGTTTTTGCCTCTTCCCTGTCCCAAGCACTTGGCCCACCTACACAAGTGAGGTATCATTTTTACCGGGAGAGTGAGGGGAACGTTGGGTGGTAGGAAATTTGTCCCGGTGCTGTGATCCCTCACATAAATGTGGGAAAAAAGTTATTTTTTTAGCTAAATTTGAGGTTTGCTGAGGACTCTGGGTAAGAAAACATTGGGGGATCCACGCAAGGCACACCTCCCTGGACTCCGCTGGGTGTCTAGTTTTCAGAAAATGTCTGGGTTTGGTAGGTTTCCCCTATATGGCTGCTGAGCCAAGGACCAAAAACGCAGGTGCCCCCGCAAAAACAGTTGGTTTTGTATTTGATAATTTTGATGTGTCCACAAAGGGTTATGGGGAATTTCCTGTCGTGGGCACTAGGTCTACCCACACAAGTGAGGTACCAATTTTATCGATAGACTTTGGGGAATGCTGTGTTTTGGGACATTTCCTGTCACGGGCGCTAGGGCTACCCACACAAGTGAGGTACCATTTTTATTGGGAGACTTGGGGGAATGCTGGGAGAAAGGAAATTTGCGGCTCCTCTCAGATTCCAGAACTTTCTGTCACTGAAATGTGAGGAAAAAGTGTTTTTTTAGCCAATTTTTTTTGGTTTTGCAAAGGATTCTGGGTAACAGAACCCGGTGAGAGCCCCACAAGTCATCCCACCTTGGATTCCCCTATGTGTCTAGTTTTCAAAAATGCCCAGGTTTGCTAGGTTTCCCTGGGTGCCAGCTGAGCTAGAGGCCAAAATCCACAGCTAGGTACTTTGCAAAAAAAAGCTCTGTTTTTTGGGGGGAAAATGTGATGTGTTCATGTTGTGTTTTGGGGCATTTCCTGTTGCGGGCACTAGGCCTACCCACACAAGTGAAGCACCATTTTTATCTGGAGACTTGGGGCAACGCTGGGTGGAAGGAAATTTGTGGCTCCTCTCAGATTTCAGAACTTTCTGTCACCGAAATGAGAGAAAAAAGAGTTGTTTGGGCCAAATTTTGAAGTTTGCAAAGGATTCTGGGTAACAGAACCTGGTCAGAGCCCCACAAGTCACCACATCTTGTATTCCCCTATGTGTCTAGTTTTAAAAAATGCACAGGTTTGCTCGGTTTCCATAGGTGCCGGCTAAGCTAGAGGCCAAAATCCCCAGCTGGGTACTTTGCAAAAAACAGCTCTGTTTTTTCGGGTGGACATGTGATGTGTCCACATTGTGTTTTGGGGCATTTCCTGTCGCGTGCGCTAGGCCTATCCACACAAGTGGGGTACCATTATTATCTGGAGACTTGGGGGAATGTTGGGTGGAAGAAAAATTGTGGCTCCTCTCAGATTCCAGAACTTTCTGTCACCGAAATGTGAGGAAAAGGTTTTTTTGGCCACATTTTGAGGTTTACAAATGATTCTGGGCAACAGAACCTGGTCAGAGCCCCACAAGTCACCCCATCTTGGATTCCCCTATGTGTCTAGTTTTCAAAAATGCACAGGTTTGCTAGGTTTCCCTAGGTGTCGGCTGAGCTAGAGGCCAAAATCCACAGCTGGGTACTTTTAAAAAAACAGCTCTGTTTTTTGGGGGGAAAATGTGATGTGTCCATGTTGTGTTTTGGGGCATTTCCTGTCGCGGGCGCTAGGCCTACCCACACAAGTGAAGTACCATTTTCATCTGGAGACTTGGGGCAACGCAGGGTGGAAGGAAATTTGTGGCTCCTCTCAGATTCCAGAACTTTCTGTCACTGAAATGAGAGAAAAAAGATTTTTTTGGGCCAAATTTTGAGGTTTGCAAGGGATTCTGGGTAACAGAACCTGGTCAGAGCCCCACAAGTCACCCCATCTTGGATTCCCCTACGTGTCTAGTTTTAAAAAATTTACAGGTTTGCTCGGTTTCCATAGGTACCAGCTGAACTAGAGGCCAAACTCCACAACTAGGCACTTTGCAAAAAACAGCTCTGTTTTTTTTGGGAAAATGTGATGTGTCCACGTTGTGTTTTGGGGCATTTCCTGTCACGGGCGCTAGGCCTACCTACACAAGTGAGGTACCATTTTTATCTGGAGAGTTGGGGGAAAGCTGGGTGGAAGAAAAATTGTGGCTCCTCTCAGATTCAAGAACTTTCTGTCACCGAAAAGTGAGGAAATTGTGTTTTTTGGCCACATTTTGAGGTTTGCAAAGGATTCTGGGTACCAGAACCTGGTGAGAGCCCCACAAGTCACCCCATCTTGGATTCCCCTAGGTGTCTAGTTTTAAAAAATGTGCAAGTTTGCTAGGTTTCTCTAGGTGCCAGCTGAGCTAGAGGCCAAAATCCACAGCAAGGCATTTTTCAAAAAACAGCTCTGTTTTCTTTGGGAAAATGTGGTGTGTCCATGTTGTGTTTTTTGGCGTTTCATGTCGTGGGGGCTAGGCCTACCCACACAAGTGAGGTACCATTTTTATCGGGAGACTTTGGGGAACGCTGGGTGGAAGGACATTTGTGGCTTCTCTCGGATTCCAGAACTTTCTGTCACTGAAATGTGAATCAAAAGTGTTTTTTGGGCCAAATTCTGAAGTTTGCAAAGGATTCTGGGCAACAGAACCTGGTCAGAGCCCCACAAGTCACCCCATCTTGGATTCCCCTATGTGTCTAGTTTTCAAAAATGCACAGGTTTGCTAGGTTTCCCCAGGTGCCGGCTGAGCTAGCGGCCAAAATCCACAGCTGGGTACTTTTAAAAAAACAGCTCTGTTTTTTTGGGGGAAAATGTGATGTGTCCATGTTGTGTTTTGGGGCATTTCCTGTCGCGGGCGCTAGGCCTACCCACACAAGTGAAGTACCATTTTCATCTGGAGACGTGGGACAACGCTGGGTGGAAGGAAATTTGTGGCTCCTCTCAGATTCCAGAACTTTCTGTCACTGAAATGAGAGAAAAAATATTTTTTGGTCCACATTTTGAGGTTTGCAAGGGATTCTGGGTAAGAGAACCTGGTCAGAGCCCCACTAGTCACCCCATCTTAGATTCCCCTACGTGTCTAGTTTTAAAAAATGCACAGGTTTGCTTGGTTTCCATAGGTGCTGGCTGAGCTAGAGGCCAAACTCCACAGCTAGGCACTTTGCAAAAAACAGCTCTGTTTTTTTGGGAAAATGTGATGTGTCCAAGTTGTGTTTTGGGGCATTTCCTGTCGCGGGCGCTAGGCCTACCTACACAAGTGAGATACCATTTGTATCTGGAGACTTGGGGGAATGCTGGGTGGCAGAAAAATTGTGGCACCTCTCAGATTCCAGAACTTTCTGTCACCGAAATGTGAGGAAAATGTGTTTTTTTGGCCACATTTTGAGGTTTGCAAAGGATTCTGGGTAACAGAACCTGGTGAGAGCCCCACAAGTCACCCCATCTTGGATTCCCCTAGGTGTCTAGTTTTTACAAATGCGCAGGTTTGCTAGGTTTCCCTGGGTGCCAGCTGAGCTAGAAGCCAAAATCCACAGCAAGTCATTTTGCAAAAAAACAGCTCTGTTTTCTTTGGGAAAATGTGATGTGTCCATGTTGTGTTTTGGGGCATTTCCTGTCGCGGGCGCTAGGCCTACCCACACAAGTGAAGTACCATTTTTATCTGGAGACTTGGGGCAACACTGGGTGGAAGGAAATTTGTGGCTCCTCTCAGATTCCAGAACTTTCTGTCACCGAAATGAGAGAAAAAATAGTTTTTTGGGCCAAATTTTGAAGTTTGCAAAGGATTCTGGGCAACAGAACCTGGTCAGAGCCCCACAAGTCACCCCATCTTGGATTCCCCTATGTGTCTAGTTTAAAAAAATGCACAGGTTTGCTAGGTTTCCCTAGGTGCGGGCTGAGCTAGAGGCCAAAATCCCCAGCTGGGTACTTTCCAAAAAACAGCTCTGTTTTTTTGGGTGGACATGTGATGTGTCCACATTGTGTTTTGGGGCATTTCCTGTCGCGTGCGCTAGGCCTATCCACACAAGTGGGGTACCATTATTATCTGGAGACTTGGGGGAATGTTGGGTGGAAGAAAAATTGTGGCTCCTCTCAGATTCCAGAACTTTCTGTCACCGAAATGTGAGGAAAAGGTTTTTTTGGCCACATTTTGAGGTTTACAAATGATTCTGGGTAACAGAACCTGGTGAGAGCCCCACAAGTCACCCCATCTTGGATTCCTCTAGTTGTCTAGTTTTAAAAAATGCGCAGGATTGCTAGGTTTCCCTAGGTGCCAGCTGAGCTAGAGGCCAAAATCCACAGCAAGGCATTTTGCAAAAAACAGCCCTGTTTTCTTTGGGAAAATGTGGTGTGTCCATGTTGTGTTTTGGGGCGTTTCCTGTCGCGGGCGCTAGGCCTACCCACACAAGTGAGGTACCATTTTTATCGGGAGACTTTGGGGAATCAATCAATCAATCAATATATTTATAGAGCGCACTACATACCCGTTAGGGTTTCAAGGTGCTGAGGGGGGTATAGCTGCTACTGGTCAAAGAGCCAGGTCTTGAGGAGTCTTCTGAATGCGAGTAGGTCCTGGGTCTGTCGCAGATTGGTCGGGAGAGTGTTCCATGTCTTGGGAGTGAGGTAGGAGAAGGATCTGCCGCCGGATGTCTTTCGGTGGATGCAGGGGACGCTGGCGAGTGCGAGGTCTGCGGAGCGGAGCTGTAGGGTGGGGGTGTAGAAGCTGAGTCTGTTGTTGAGGTAAGCAGGTCCGGTGTTGTGGAGTGTTTTGTGTGCGTGGGTGAGGAGCTTGAATGTGATCCTCTTGTCAACGGGGAGCCAGTGGAGGTCTCTCAGGTGGGGTGTGATGTGGTTGCGGTGTGGTACGTTGAGGATCAGTCGGGCGGAGGCGTTTTGGATGCGTTGGAGGCGCTGCAGGTGTTTTGTCGGGATGTCTGTGTAGAGTGCGTTGCCGTAGTCTAGCCTGCTGCTGACGAGGGCCTGTGACACTGTTTTTCTTGTGTCTGTTGGGATCCACTTGTAGATCCTGCAGAGCATGTGGAGAGTGTTGTAGCAGGAGGAGGAGACTGCGTTGACCTGTTTTGACATGGAGAGGGAGGAGTCGAGGATGAAGCCCAGATTGCGTGCGTGGTCGGTTGGTGTTGGTGGGGTTCCTAGAGATGTTGGCCACCAGGAGTCATCACAGGCGGAGGGGTTGGGTCCGAGGATGAGGAACTCTGACTTGTCCGAGTACAGTTTCAGGCGGCTGTTTCTCATCCATTCGGCAACGGCCTGCATTCCCTCGTGGAGGTTGGTCTTGGCGGTGTGCGGGTCCTTGGTGAGGGAGAGGATGAGCTGGGTGTCGTCGGCGTAGGAGATGAAGTTGAGGTTGTATTGGCAAGCTACTTGAGCGAGGGGTGCCATGTAGATGTTGAATAATGTTGGGCTGAGGGATGAGCCCTGGGGTACGCCGCAGATGATTTTGGTGGCTTTGGAGCGGAAGGGAGGGAGGCGGACTCTCTGGGTTCTGTCGGAGAGGAAGGATGTAGTCCATTTGAGGGCTTTCTCTTGTATTCCGGCTTCGAAGAGGCGGGTTCTCAGAGTGTGATGGCATACCGTGTCAAAGGCGGCTGAAAGGTCCAGGAGGATGAGGGCTGATGTTTCGCCGTTGTCCATTTGGCGTCTGATGTCGTCTGTGGCAGTGAGGAGCGTGGTCTCGGTGCTGTGATTTTGTCGGAAGCCAGACTGGGAGGGGTCCAGGATGTCGTTGTTTTCGAGGTGGCGAGTCAGTTGTGCGTTGACGATTTTCTCGATGACCTTCGCAGGGAACGGGAGTAGGGAGATGGGTCAGAAGTTCTTGAGGTCCTGGGGGTCTGCTTTGGGCTTCTTAAGGAGGGCGTTGATTTCAGCATGATTCCAGCTTTCCGGGAATGTTGCTGTTTCGAAGGAGATGTTGATGACCTTCCGTAGTTGGGGAGCGATGGCTGCGTCTGCTTTGTTGTACACTTGGTGAGGGCATGGGTCTGACGGTGATCCGTAGAGGATGGAGTTCATGAATTTGTGTGTCTCGGTGCCGCTGACGTTGGCCCAGGAGGTTAGGCGCTCGGAGCGGGTGGTGTTAGCGGGGGTGGTGTCTGGCGTGGTGGGGGCGGCTTTGGTGTTGAAGCTGTTGTGGATGTCTGTGATCTTTTGGTGGAAGAAGGTGGCCAGAGAGTCGCAGAGCTCTTGCGAGGGTGGAATGTCGTTGACGTTGGCGCTGGGGTTGGAGAGTTCTTTCACGATCCTGAAGAGCTCTATGCTGTCGTGTGCGTTGTTATCTAGGCGGTCTTTGAAGTAGGATCTTTTGGCTAGTCTGATTAGTTGGTGGTGTCTGCGGGTGGCGTCTTTGTGGGCCGTGAGGCTGTCAGGTGTGTGTTCGGAGAGCCATTTATTCTTAAGTTTCCGGCAGATGCGCTTGGAGGTCTGGAGCTCTTCGGTGAACGAGGTGGCTTTCTTGGTGGCTTGGTTGTTGGTGGTCTTCTTGAGTGGTGGAGGGAGTTGGCGCAGTCGTTGATCCACTGTCTGAGGTTGTGGGCGGCGGTGTCTGGGTCGGTGGGGTCGTTAGGCAGGTTCTGGGCAAGGGCGCTGGTCAGCTGGTCTTGGGTGACTTTGCTCCAGTGGCGGCGGGGTGGCTGTAGGGTGCGTGGTGCTTGACCTGTTTCTGGAAGGTGAAGTGGATGCAGTGGTGGTCGGTCCAGTGGAGTTTGGTGGTGTGGTTGAAGGTGATGTGGGCGCTTGTGGAGAAGATGGGTTCAAGCGTGTGGCCGGCTGCGTGGGTGGTGACGAGTTGTCTGAGGCTGAGGTTGGCGAGGTTGTCAATCAGGGTTGTGGAGTTGATGTCGTTGTTGTTCTCGAGGTGGAAGTTAAGGTCCCCGAGGAGGATGTACTCTGCAGAGGCGAGTGCGTGGGCGCTGGCGAGGTCAGAGATGGAGTCGCTGAAAGATGCCTGTGGTCCGGGGGGTCTGTAGACGAGTGTTCCTCTGAGGGTGGTGTTAGGGTCGGTGTGTATTTGGAAGTGCAGATGTTCGGCGGTCTTGAGGGTGTCGTCTGTGTGGGTGTGGACCTTGAGGGTGGCCTTGTGGGCAATGGCTATTCCTCCTCCGATTCCGTTTGTGCGATCCCTGCGGGTGATCTTGTAGCCCTCCGGGATGGCTATGGCGATGTCGGGCCAGGGGAGTGGCGCTGGGCGCGGTCCAGGCGGGGACGGGCGCAGACGGGCGCAGTCGCGCAGCGACCGCCATTAAGAAGGGGAGGAGGGAGGGAGGAGCAGCTGGGAGGCGGGAGGCGTGGACGAATGGGGGCTCGAGGGGGGCGGGGCTGCAGGGACGCAGCGGCGGGAAAAAGAGATGGCTCGGGGGAGCCGAGGCGCTGGGGTGGGTAGGGGGTCACACGGGGTGGCGAAAGGAAAAAACAAGCAGCTAAGACAAGGCAAACACGGAATAACAAATAGCTAAGACGAGGCGAACACGGAATAACAAATAGCTAAGACAAGGCAAAACACGGAATAACAGACAGCTAAGACAAGACAAAACACTGAATATTAACGGCTAAGACGAGGCAAAACACGGAATAACAAACAGCTAAGATAAGGCAAAACACGGAATACAAACGGCTAAGACAAGGCAACTCAGGCAGCTCAGGACAAGGTAAACACACACAGCGATGACAAGAAGAAACTTACCACTAGACACCAGGGATGGCCAGCAGGGAGCAGCGAGGGCGGGGAGGGGAGGACACGGGACAGCTGGGTGTCACTGTATTCGTGGGGAGTGATCCAGTGGCCACAGAGGTCAAAGGTCACTCTCCACAGCGCGCAGAGACCGCCATTAAGAAGGGGAGGAGGGAGGGAGGAGCAGCTGGGAGGTGGGAGGCGTGGACAAATGGGGGCTCGAGGGGGGCGGGGCCGCAGGGAAGCAGCTGCGGGAAAAGGAGATGGCTCGGGGGAGCCGAGGTGCTGGGGTGGCAGGGGGTCACATGGGGCGGCGAAAGGAAAAAACAAGCAGCTAAGACAAGGCAAACACGGAATAACAAATAGCTAAGATGAGGCAAACAAGGAATAACAAATAGCTAAGACAAGGCAGAACACGGAATAACAGACAGCTAAGACAAGGCAAAACACGGAATACAAACGGCTAAGACGAGGCAAAACACGGAATAACAAACAGCTAAGACAAGGCAAAACACGGAATACAAATGGCTAAGACAAGGCAACTCAGGCAGCTCAGGACAAGGTAAACACACACAGCGATTACAAGAAGGCACTTACCACTAGACACCAGGGATGGCCAGCAGGGAGCAGGGAGCAGCGAGGGCGGGGAGGGGAGGACACGGGGACAGCTGGGTGTCGCTGTACACGTGGGGAGTGATCCAGTGGCCACAGAGGTCAAAGGTCACTCAGGGATGCTGGGTGGAAGGAAATTTGTGGCTCCTCTCAGATTCCACAACTTTCTGTCACCAAAATGTGAATAAAAATAGTTTTTTTAGCCAAATTTTGAAGTTTGCAAAGGATTCTGGGTAACAGAACCTGGTCAGAGCCCCACAAGTCACCCCATATTGGATTCCCCTAGGTGTCTTGTTTTAAAAAATGTACAGGTTTGGTAGGTTTCCCTAGCTACCGGCTGAGCTAGAGGCCAAAATCTACAGCTAGGCACTTTGCAAAAAACATTACAGATTTCAATGTAAAAATGTGATGTGTCCATGTTGTGTTTCCTGTTGCGAGCATTAGGCCTACCCACACAAGTGAGGTACCATTTTTATCGGGAGACTTGGGGAACACAGAATAGCAAAACTAGTGTTATTGCCCCTTATCTTTCTCTACATTCTTTCCTTCCAAATGTAAGACAGTGTGTAAAAAAGACGTCTATTTGAGAAATGCCTTGTAAATGACATGCTAGTATGGGCACACCAGAATTAGTAGATGTGCAAATAACCACTGCTTCTCAACACCTTATCTTGTGCCCATTCAAAGGTTTTCTTGATTTTTCACTTTTTATATTTCAGCAAGTGATTTGCTGTATACCCATTATAGAATGAAAACCCATTGCAAGATGCAGCTCATTTATTGGCTCTGGGTACCTAGGGTTCTTGATGAACCTACAAGCTCTATATATCCAGACATAACGGTATATTGCTTCAAAAAATACTACATCGCAAGAAACAGTTACACAGTAAAACGTGAAGAAAAATGGCTGTTTGTTACCTCACTTTCAATATTCTTTTACTTCAGCTGTTATTTTCTGCAGGAAACACTTTTAGGGCCTACACAACATACCCCTTGCTAAATTCAGAATTGTGTCTACTTTTCAGAAATGTTAGGTGTCCTGGATCCAGCATTGGTTTCACCCCCATTTCTGTCACTAACTGGAAGGAGGCTAAAAGCACAAAAAATTGTAAAAATGTGGTATGTCCCAGTAAAATGCCAAAATTGTGTTGAAAAATGGGGTTTTCTAATTCAAATCTGCCTGTTCCTAAAAGCTGGGAAGATGGTGAGTTTAGCACTGCAAACCCTTTGTTGATGCCATTATCAAGAAAAAAAAAACAAGCCTTCTTCTGCAGTCCTTTTTTCCCATTTAAAAAAAATGTCATTTTCACTGTATTTTGTCTAATTTCTTGGTCTCCTTCAGGGGAACCCACAAAGTCTGGGTACCTCTAGAATTCCTAGGATGTTGGAAAAAAAGGATGCAAACTTGGCCTGGTTAGCTTATGTGCAGAAAAAGTTATGAGGGCCTAAGCGCAAACTGCCCCAAATAGCCAAAAAAAGGCTCGGCACAGGAGGGGAAAAGGCCTGACAGCGATGGGGTTAATGTTTTTAGATATTTCAAGACTACATGTTCAGAATTGCTTTATAAACCTTGCTTTCTCATACAAGTACTTATTAAAATTAGCTGTAAAATGCACCATTTGACACCATTTTTTTTAAAAAAAACCTCTTAAGGTGAGAGCCCTTCCATGCTCCACTAATATCTGCCGGGCTTGCTCACTGTACTCACTTCTTAGGTAAAACTTATTTCAAACCTTTATGGCCCATCACTTTGAAATGTCACCCGCCACCATTGTTGTTAGGTGGGCCAATTCCCTAACAAGCATCATTTATTGTTGACCACTGGCACAATAATTAATCTGGCTTGCTATCATGGATTCCCACACTTCAACACTTTGCCTACACTGATTAGCAGGTTTTCATTTTGTGTTTTGCCATATGACCCCTTCTCCACTAAATCTCTTGCATAGTAGATGGCCACTTACAAGCCTGTTTGTAAACTTTTTCACATTGAGTCTCTATTTTGGGATCCCGACTCAATGTCTTTGTTGTCTAGGTGCCTACAGAGTTCGCCTTCTGGTATTGTAAACTGGTGACACTTCTGGCTCCTTCTGTCCTGCTTCAAGAAGGCTATGAGAGTCTGTGTATCACCAGTGATGTGGGCAGCTTCAGTCCTATCCCCTCCTCCCAGCATTAGCGCAACTGAGGCAGCAATGACCATTAAAACCTTGTAGTGCTGATCAAACTAAGAATTTATTGGACACAAGGCACTTTGTAAACTCTCTCGCTCTGTCTCATCTGCCTCTGTCCGAGATAGCAGATACCAAAACAAACCCCTGTTTCTGACTCTATCAAATTGTCTCCTCTCAGAAGAGGTTTCTTTATGTCTGAACCCACGATGCTCACAAACACTAATTTACATGGTACCACCTTGCTGCAACTACCTTGGAAGCTTACTACATTTGTATAGGTTGTTTGACTCCGGAGGTCTCTTTATGAGTGTTTTACTTGTAGATGAACACATAGTTATTTGTTGCAAGTAAAAGAAATATATGGGCCAGATTTTACAAAGATTTACATTTGTACAATATGATGCAAAGTCTCATAAAGGTATTTACTATCTAGTGCAAAAGGGGTTACGCCCTGGAAAGCTGAGTTTTTCTCAGTGTAAAACTCTTTGGAACTGTTTTGAATGGCTTACATCAACATAGCAGATCATCACAAATCCTATTGTTGTAACGCAAAGCTCAATCTTCTAAGATAGCCAGACTAGTCTTTGAGTCAGAAAATAATGCCTCCTTTGAGCAGACATGCTAGATTTGACACACCTCTGTAGTTGTTCCCCAAACTTGTTTTCTTTTTTCTAGGAAGTATTACTGATTCTCTGCAAGTGGCCTACAGGCCCTGAACACTTTCCATCTGTAACGTACAGTGTGAAAGTGCATGTGCCCTTCCTACATCCACTAGGAAGTGGCACTAGCCAATATATGTACACTAGCATACTGGTGTTTTTATATGTACTGAGCCTGCCACAGCAGGCCTGTATGGGCACACTTGCACTTATTTGGTGATCCTAAGCTTCTGTCCAACCTGCCCCTGCAGGCTTGTGTGTGTGCAAGGGCACATGTGCCCAGGGAGCGCAGAATACCCATGTATATTGGCACTGCCCATGAGAGCTGCTCTGCCCTTAGGTTAACATGGGAGGAAGTTTATAATGAATCCTGGCTGCAGTAGTGGATTGCAGTGGAGCAGCCCCATGATGTTTACTATCATTGGATTCACAATGACAAACCTCTTCTCATGGTAAAATTGGTTTTGTCAATAATACCCTAGGAATGCCACTTCTAGAAAGTGGGCCTTTCTAAGTTCTAAACACTCTTTTTTGCGTGTCTTTTGATTCAACTTCATTATAGTAGAACCAGGGGAAAAGCTTATCTCTGTATTCCTTAGCAATAGCCATAGTACTTAGGCAACTGGAATGACAGACCTCTGTTATTTGAGGGTATGGCTGGATACACTGGAGGGAGAGATTCTGACACTTGGCCTCTTGGTGCCAGATCATGGCACCACTAAAGATAAATATTTGCATTCCAAGCAGCCCCAAGGCAGAGAGCACTGAAATTAAGGGGAGACAACTGTGGTTTAATGGGGACCCCTTTGAACCACCCCCAACTTCAAAGAAACATTTTAGTATAATTACGAGTACCACATTCTAGCAACTTAGAGATACACTAGCAGGGATGTGGGATCGGTACTGCTGGAACCTGTTGTGCACAGGAGTATTTACTGTCCTTGGAAGGGATCCGCGCACCATTCCTGCATTATGACTGGCCTGGGCAGATTGCTGCTGCAGCGTGGCACTCTGAAGTGTGCGCTCCAAGAGCTTTTTGGCTTGCTCCCTGTCCGGTATGGAGGTCTCAGGGACATCAAAGACCACCTGCAAGGGACCTACCCCATCTATTGCTGACATCTGGAGAGTGTTGCCCTCCTCTGCGCGTACATCATCTGCTGGATTCTATCTGGTAGCTGCTTTGTGAGCATAGAGTAAGTATTGTGCCTGGAGACCGTAATAGTGTGGTGTGGAGCCTTCAAAGTACTGCCTGCACTTTTGGAGTGTGGCCCTACATCGTTGGATCACTGCATGCATCAAAACCTTGTTTGTTGTGAGAGGGTTCATCAGTTGTAGGACCCATGTGTCCCACTTTTGTTGAGTGCGTTGCATTTCTCTCGTGCAACACCTGACTGCATGCTCATTGTGTGCTGTGCCCGATTCATAGGTTGTGACCCTGGGAGCTAGGTGTGCATCTGGAACAGTGCTGCATTCTACCTCATGTGGAACTGCTGGACTTGCATCTTTGTGTGTGACAGGATTGTCTGGTGCGACTCAAGTTGTTGTGCACTAGATGTTGTGCCCCATTCCAATGAGGTACAGAATTGGAGCTGCTTATCTGTGGCTGGAATGTCTGGTGCGGCTCAAGTCATCGTGCAGCAGATGGTGTGCCTCATTCCTGGGAGGTACGGAATTGGCGTTCCTTGTGTGTGATGGATTGTCTGTTGCAATTCAAGTTATCATGCACCAGGCTTTGTGCCTCATTCCAGGGAGGTACAGCATCGAAGTTCTTTGTGTGGATGTCTGGAATTGTCTGGTGTGACTCAAGTCATCGTGCACCCGACTAGTGCCTCATTCCGGAGAGGTGCTGCCTTTGAAACCTTTTCGTGTGTGATCAAATTATCTGGAGAGACTCAAGTCATCACGCCCCAGATGTTGCGCCTCATTGTAGGGATGCATGGCATTGAACACTTTGTGCATGGGATCAGAATCATCAGGTGTGACGCAAGTCATTGCTTGCCAGACATTGTCCCTCCTTCCCCAAGGTATGGGCCTGGTAACTCTTTGTGTGCAGCCAGAATTGTCAGTGAGACATAAGTCGTCAAGCCCCAGACTTGTGGCTCCTTCCCGGGAGGTGCTGATTTGGTAATTATTTGGGTATTGGAGTGTTTGGCGGGGCGCTTTGTTAACTAGCATGTGGCCCCAGCACCCTTCCCCCGTGCTTTGTAGACCTTGGAATTAACCACCCATTTGGTGCACAAACCTCTATATGTTAACTGTTGCATATTCAGCCGTTATCTCTGTCTTACCCCCACCTTGTCCCCGGGATCCTAAGAAGTGTGACTTTGGCCAGGAGCAGCGTAGTATCTGGGGAAAGGTTGTTTTATTTCCTGCTCATGGTGGGTGGGATAGCAGGAACTGGTTGGCAGATGGAGGGCAGTTTGTGGCCCCACCTATCTCTGAATACATTGACATTAACAGGACAGATATATAATCACTGAAGGTGTGGGGTAGTAGGGCACCAGAGGTAAGACTGGGTCAGTCTTATATCGGTGTCCAGTATTAGTTAGGTTGTTTTGAATCCTAAAGCAGGGGAGTCATTGTTGGAGAATATCCAGGCAAGGGGGGTGCTGTGTTGTCCTACAGGGGAAGGGGGAATTTCCCTTACGGACTAGGTGGTCTCACACACATAATAGTGTCATGCTTCATCATATGACCACCTAGCCCCACCCAAGCAAAATGATACTGCTTGGGCGGACTCGACCTCTTGGTTAAAAGAACCAGAGGGAGTGCTGAAATTAGACTGACTGGATAGTTACTTAGATCCAGATAAGGTGAGTAATAAAATTACCAAGCATGTCCCTGATAGTTGCTGCTAGTTTTAATATAGGTGCATGCTGGTAAGACTAAAAACAGGGGGAGGAGGCTCACTAGAGAGTAATGTCTCCTGGAGTCTAAAATGAAAAATGGGTGACCAACATGTTTCTGCCCTCACAAGGTGCTGGTAGGTCAGGGGCATTCGTCAGGGTCGGAGCACACACAGTAAGTGGAGTGCTCAAAGTGGATAATGAATGTCCTACCTGAACGGGTTGTTCACGGTGGGGTAGGTCAAGGGGTGGGGGGCGATTTGCCTCTGGTCTGGCTAATGCCGGGGAGGGGTTTTCCCTTGTAGTCACACTCACTCCAAAGGGAATACCATGGGGGGTACCTACATGCCGGAGCCAGCCGTAAGGGAAATTCCCCCTTCCCCTGTAGGACAACACAGCACCCCCCTTGCCTGGATATTCTCCAACAATGACTCCCCTGCTTTAGAATTCAAAACAACCTAACTAATACTGGACACCGATATAAGACTGACCCAGTCTTACCTCTGGTGCCCTACTACCCCACACCTTCAGTGATTATATAGATTTCTTTAGGGAGGCGGTGTGGGCTAGCAACACTCCCAGTGCTCTCCTTTTGTGTATTTGTTATTAACAGGACAGATACCAGTGCACTGCATTAGGGTGCTAGGAGCGAGTGTATGCAAGTGTGTGTGTACGAGCCACCTAATATCCATGTCACCGCATAGTGGGGCCAAGTGAATGTAAGGGAGTGACTGCAGGTGATTGATGAAACAATATGGTGGTGTTGTTGTGCATACGATAGGCCTAATCTTGACAACGTTTAGCACCTCATGAGGATGCTGGGAGGGAAAGTATTATTTTTTCTCACGGGTACATACTGTGTCTGGTGTTTAACACAGCTGGGCCTAATACCTCAAGTGATAATTCTAAATGTGATTTATGCCCAGATTCACAAAATGATCATGCTGTGTTAATAATGTGTGTGTTGAATACATATTTTATTTACATACACCATTGTAAAGTCTCTTTTGAGACACTCCGGTGGCCATTCCAACCCTGGCGGTCGGCGTGAAAGCAGCGGCTAAACCGGTAACAGGCTGGCGGCAAAAATATTGGCATTCCGACCGTGGCGCTAACCGCCAACAGAGGCCGCCACTTTAACACACCGACCGCCACGGCGGAACCAACAAACAGCATGCCGGTCACCGCCAACAGACAGGCGGGAGTCAATGTACCGCCCACAGTATCACAACCCACCAATCCGCCACCTTTTCCGGGGCGGTAGCACCGCAGATAAAAACACGGCGGAAACCGCTATACCGAAGGGAAAACGCTCACCTCAATACACCCCACGAGGAGCCAGGACAGCATGGATCCGGAACTTCACATACTCCTAGCGATAGTATACCTGCTCCTGTATCAGGAGTACGAACGCCAGCGCAGAAGACAACGGTGAGTACTGCACCTACGACACAGGGGAGGCTAAAAATTACGGGGACACACATACTCGACACACCCACCCCCACCCTCACCTACTACAACACACACATCAATGCATAGAAAAACATCACAGTTACAACCCCCAATCTCCCCGGAAGAATGCAAAGACAAAAGGAATTAGTTTGAAACATTTGCATATATCAAAAAACTAGCTATTTAAATATTTACACCAAAGCACAATAATAAATACAGTAATGTACAAGTCCGAGCATTGTGGCAGGCAGTGTCCGTGGACCACTCAGGCCAAATCACATGGGCAAAGCCAACACAGGATACCTGAATCCAACAGAGAGAACACTGTAGGGGCATCAGATGGCAAAACTACAGGCACCTCAGGGGGAAGGGAAGGGGGAGCACCTCAGCCGGATGAGTGCACGACGCCAGATCCACGAGGGGCCTCCATGCCCACTGTTCAATCCTGGGGAGTGCAAAGCCACAGTCTCACAAGTCTATACAGTGGGTGGGCTGCCCACTGCTCAATCCTGGGGAGTGCAAAGCCACAGTCTCACAAGTCTATACAGTGGGTGGTCTGCCCACTGTTCAATCCTGGGGAGTGCAAAGCCACAGTCTCTCAAGTCGATGACAGTCTCCACTGGTTCTGGAGGGGGCCTGGTGCCCAGAGTGCCTCATCCTGTGCAGGACAGAGGTAGTGGATGCCTTCTTCCACTGGTTCTGGAGGGGGCCTGCTGCCCAGAGTGCTTCATCCTGTGCAGGACAGAGGTAGTGGATGCATGTCTCCACTGCTTCTGGAGGGGGCCTGGTGCCCAGAGTGCTTCGTGCAGGCCTGCCCGACACAGATGCGGCCCAGCACCTGCCGCTCATGGGCCAGCGGTGCTTGAGACGGCGGTGCCCGGTTCAGCGGTGCTTGAGTTGGAGAGCCCAGTTCAGCGGTGCTTGAGATGAAGGGCCCAGTTCAGCGGTGCTTGAGTTGGAGGGCCCAGTTCAGCGGTGCATGAGATGAAGGGCCCGCTTCAGCGGTGCTTGAGATGAAGGGCCCAGTTCAGCGGTGCTTGAGACGGCGGTGCCCGGTTCAGCGGTGCTTGAGTTGGAGGGCCCAGTTCAGCGGTGCTTGAGACGGCGGTGCCCGGTTCAGCGGTGCTTGAGATGAAGAGCCCAGTTCAGTGGTGCTTGAGATGAAGGGCCCAGTTCAGCGGTGCTTGAGATGGTGGTGCCCGGTTCAGCGGTGCTTGAGTTGGAGGGCCCAGTTCATCGGTGCTTGAGACGGCGGTGCCCAGTCCAGCGGTGCTTGAGTTGGAGGGCCCAGTGCAGGGGTGCTTGAGTTGGAGGGCCCAGTTCAGCGGTGCTTGAGACGGCTGTGCCCAGTTCAGCGGTGCTTGAGTTGGAGGGCCCAGTGCAGCGGTGCTTGAGTTGGAGGGCCCAGTTCAGCGGTGCTTGAGACGGCAGTGCCCGGTTCAGCAGTGCTTGAGATGAAGAGCCCAGTTCAGCGGTGCTTGAGATGAAGGGCCCAGTTCAGCGGTGCTTGGGACGGCGGTGCACGGTTCAGTGGTGCTTGAGTTGGAGGGCCCAGTTCAGCGGTGCTTGAGACGGCGGTGCCCAGTTCAGCGGTGCTTGAGTTGGAGGGCCCAGTGCAGCGGTGCTTGAGACGGCGGTGCCCAGTTCAGCGGTGCTTGAGATGAAGGGCCCAGTTCAGCGGTGCTTGAGATGAAGGGCCCAGTTCAGCGGTGCTTCAGATGAAGGGCCCAGTTCAGCGGTGCTTGAGTTGGAGGGCCCAGTGCAGCGGTGCTTGAGTTGGAGGGCCCAGTTCAGCGGTGCTTGAGACGGCGGTGCCCAGTTCAGCGGTGCTTGAGTTGGAGGGCCCAGTTCAGCAGTGCTTGAGACGGCGGTGCCCAGTTCAGCGGTGCTTGAGATGAAGGGCCCAGTTCAGCGGTGCTTGAGGTGAAGGGCCCAGTTCAGCGGTGCTTGAGATGAAGGGCCCAGTTCAGTGGTGCTTGAGATGGAAGTGGGCAGGTCAGCAGCCCCGGCCATGGCGGGGTGCTCATTTCCCACCTGACTTGTGGCTGGCGGTGTCCTCCTGGGCAGCTGGGCCGGGCCTGTTGGTGGGGTCCTGCCCACATGGAATGGGGCTAGTGGGCCACTCCTGGCCAGCTGGGCTGATGGCGGTGGTGTCGGCCGTGCTGCCCTTCCCAGCCTTCCCAGTTCGCCTGTGGCCCTTCCCCACCTTGCCCGGTGTGGCAGCTGTCTCCACACTCCCTGGCGGAGGCCTGGTCGGGATTTTGGTGCCTGATGTCATCTGCCTCTCCCGCCGGCAACTGCCGATCTTCGGGTGTTTCTCCGGGGGTGGGCTGGCCGTGCCTTGGCTCCAGGCCAAACTGGCTGCCCTGGTGGGTGGGGCACTCCACTGTCCCTGGCAGACCTTGATGGCAGGGCCCGGTTTTGTGGGGGCTGAGGTGCTCAATCGAGTCATATGACATGGACGGGGTGGGGGAGTTGGTGGGAAGAGGTTGAGTTTCAACAGGAAGAACTTTTTGGGAGCAGTGGGATAGGTAGGTGTAGTGATTATGGGAGTGGAGGAAGAGGTAGTGGTTGTAGGAGGTGTAAGTTTTGTGGTTTGGGTGCTGGTGCTTGGTCTGGAGGCTGTCATGAGGTGGATGGCTGTTGGGTGGGTGGCTGCCTGCGTTTGTGTATTTTGGGAGGGGGCGTCACAGACACACTGGGAGAGGACACAGGGGACGTGTAAATGGCAGTGGGGTGGTGACTGCACGTGTGCGGGGTGTTCTGGTGTCTGTGCTGCTGAGGGACGTAGTGGCTGAAGATGGTGTGCATGCAGGTGTGAATGTAGAGGTGACAGGGAGGGAGGAGGGAGATGTGGAGGAGGGGGACACAGTGGAGGCAGTGGCTGTTGCTATGTCTGCATGGGTATGATGCTTGTGTGACTGCCTGTGGGATGTGTGGTGCTTATGTCTGGCTGAGCCCCCCTTGGGTGTTGAGGTGTGTGCAGGCTAGTCTGATGGTGACCCTGGGATAGGCAGAGGTACAGGTGATAGGGAATGGGTGGAGGAAGTTGGAGGGGGGAGGCTAGACACAGGGACAATGGCTGCCATCAGTGCTGAGGCCAGAGTCTGGAACGATCGCTGAAGGGCCGCCTGACCAGAATGAATGCCCTCCAGGTATGCATTGCTCTGGTGCACTTCCCTTTCTACACCCTGGATGGCATTCAAAATGGTAGACTGCCCAACAGTGAGCGTCCTCAGGAGGTCAATGACCTCCTCTCTGAAGGCAGCAGGGGTGACTGGGGCAGGGCCTGAGGTGCCTGGGGCGAAGGAGACGCCCACCTTCCTGGGTGTGCGGGCACGGAACAAACGCTGAGGGGCTGCTGGGAGGGCGGTGCTGGTGCGGGGGTGGCGGCTGTACCTGTAGTTGGGGTGGCCACAGATGTTGCCGCCACCACAAGGGAGCTCCCTTCAGAGGACGAGTCGGTGTCACTGTTGTCGGCCTGAGTCCCCGCTGTGGAGCTCCCCTCGCCCTTCGTTCCACTGGTGAACTCAGACTCCGTGGTGTGGCCCTCCATGGCCATGTGGGATGCAGCTCCCTCGTGCTCCGGTGCCACTTCTCCTCCGCCTGATGATGCTAATGCACACATGAACAGGAAGACCACAAAAAAGGGGGGGGGAACAAAATAAAGACATGTTGAGTGCATGCATTGGCGACACCGTTGGCGGACAGGACAGACACAGAAGCCCCCTGCACTACGCCGCGCACTTGGGGTCGACTACTCAATCCCTGGGACATGACCTACAAGCCTATGGACGACATCCGCACACATAGATGACACAGGGCCATGATCTCCTGTACTTGGCACCCTACAGAGGTGGGGGGCGGGGGCACAGGGCCATGCCTTACGGAGGGGCCTAGCCTACAGAACTCGCCCTGGTCTAGGGAGACCCACCCAGACACCTCCACTGCGCGCAAAATCAGCAGAATGAGGGTGTACTCACCCCCTTGTGTCTGCTGTGATGCCCTCACACGCCCATCCAATTCGGGGTAGGCCACCGCCAGGATCCGGGACATCAGGGGGGTCAAAGTCCGACTGGCACCCCTCACACGTTGGGAGACCATCCCCAGCTGAGCCCCATGCCGTCTTCCTGCTCCAGCGGCGGATGTCCTCCCATCTCTTCCGGCAGTGGGTGCCCCGTCTGCGGTGGACCCCCAGGTTCTGGACGTCCTTGGCGATGGCACGCCAAATATCTACCTTCTGGTGGGCGCTGACTTATATGAAAAGTACGGAGGGAGAAGAGAAGTCATTACCTTCTGCACCGTCAATGTGAGTGGCCCCCATCCCTACCCTTGCCATGTGGCACATGCAATCACCGTCGTTTCATGCACGCCTCAATCTCCCCCCCCCCAACTTTCACACACCGCACTCCACACAGGCATAGCCCATACAGCATGCTCCCAGTGTATTTACCTGTTTGTCTGGAGGAACGTAGAGTTGCGCGTACTGGGGAAGGACCCCATCCACTAGTTTCTCCAATTCCTCAGTGATGAAGGCGGGGGCCCTTTTCCCAGTCGCTTGAGCCATTGTCTCCTCCAGACCGAGGTCACAGCAGCACTTGCAGTGTAGGTCCTCTCCTGTCGAAGATCAGGTATCGAGTGATTAAGCAGATAGAAAATGGCGGTCACGTCTGCGGCGGTGCGTACCGCGACTCCCGGCGCACATCGTCATTGGCTCCTGGGACCCATAGGGCTCAATGTTAACCAATGCAGCATTGCGCCGCGGTCTTCGACCGCCTACCGCCACGGTGTACAATGCCAACGCAGTTACCTCACATCCCATTGTCACACTTCACAGGTCAGGCAGCCGCCATTTCAGGGGCCCACATGCCCTAATATTTTAACTGCGTCACACATACCTAGGCCTTGCCTCAACACTCATACAAGCCATTCTATGGATTAAGATTCTTGTTCTGTGCAAGCTGTGGTTACGTACCTCTGGGATGTTTGACTCTGTGCTCGCTGTTGTCCTTCATAGGACCCGTCCGCTGGGACATGTGAGGAGATGGCGGCATCCTCCGGTGTACCGACCTCTGGTGGACCTGTCGACAATGGAAGAGAGACATGTCATACTGACCTACAGGCTTGACCGTGCCACAATCCTGGAACTGTGTGCCCAGCTGGAGCCAGACCTGAAGTCACCTATCCGCCAACCCACAGGAATCCCCCCTCAAGTGCAGGTGCTGTCAGTGCTCCATTTCCTAGCAAGTGGGTCCTTTCAAACAACAGTGGCCATATCATCAGGGATGTCCCAGGCTATGTTTTCCAAGGTGTTGTCCAGAGTGTTGTCTGCCCTACTGAAACACATGCGGAGCTACATCGTTTTCCCTGAGGTGGGCGATTTGCCTACAGTGAAGGGTGATTTCTATGCCCTTGGACATATCCCCAACATCATAGGTGCCATTGATGGGACCCATGTGGCTTTGGTACCCCCCCACAGGAGTGAACAGTTGTATAGAAACCGGAGGAGTTATCATTCGATGAATGTCCAGATGGTGTGTTTGGCACACCAGTACATCTCCCATTTTAATGCCAAGTTCCCTGGCTCAGTGCATGACGCGTACATCATGCGGAATAGCAGCATCCCCTACGTGATGGAGCAACTCAAGAGGCACCGTGTGTGGCTAATTGGTGACTCTGGATACCCCAACCTGTCCTGGCTACTGACCCCAGTGAGGAATCCCAGGACCAGGGCAGAGGAACGCTACAATGAGGCCCATGGGCGAACTAGGAGGGTGATCGAGCGGACCTTCGGCCTCCTGAAGGCCAGGTTCCGCTGCCTCCATATGACAGGTGGATCCCTATTCTACTCACCAAAGAAGGTGTGCCAGATCATCGTGGCCTGCTGCATGCTTCACAACCTGGCTTTGCGTCGCCAGGTGCCTTTTCTGCAGGAGGATGGTCCAGATGGTGGTGTTGTAGCAGCTGTGGAGCCTGTGGAGAGTGAAGAGGAGGAAGCAGAACAGGGCGACATAGACAACAGGAACACAGTTATACAGCAGTATTTCCAATGACAGACAGGTAAGAATACATAGCTGCCTACTACATGTACTTAACCACTACTACCTCTCTCCTGTCTGTCATTTTCACCCAGTGTATGGTAACTGACTTGTCACTTTCCTTTGCGATTTCAGAAATGTGGCCCCCAGTGTGTGACATCTGCTTTGTTTACCCATGGACTACAGCTGTGTGACATTGGTATGTTGGCATCACAATGTAAATAAGCATTTTGGCACGGTAATGTCTGATACATTTGTTCAAAATCACAGCCAGACTCCTGAGTTTTTTGTGCAATAACTGTGTTTATTTGAGTGCTCTATATTGTGGGGTGGTTGCAAATTGGTGAGGGGGGATGGTGGAGGAATGTCCATGGCAGAGTCCAGACTATTGGGATCACAGGTGCATTGTCCAGATGCCTGTGGAAAGTGGAGCTGGGGCAGTTTAAGGATGGACAGGGTGACAATGTGGGACAGTGGGATGACAATCAGGGTGGTATCTTTTGCTGGCGGGGGTCTTGGCATCTTACTCTGTCTTCTTCCTGGATCTCAGGGACCGCTTGCGGGTTGGTTCTCCTTCTGCAGGGGGTGGGGTGCTGGTGGCCTGTTGGTCCTGTGGCGGGGCCGCCTGTCCACTAGCGCCGGCGGAGGTGGTAGGCAGTTCTTGGTCCATGCTAGTGTCAGGGGCCCTTTGTGGTGCCACGGTGGGCTGCAATGAGGTGGCTATCACATTCAGCACCCCTACGATGGTGCCCAGGGCGGAACTGATGGTTCTTAGTTCCTCCCTGAACCCCAAATACTGTTCCTCCTGCAGGCACTGGGTCTCCTGACACCTGGCCAGTACCGTCGCCATCATCTCCTGGGAGAGGTAGTATGCTCCCATGATGGTGGTGAGGGCCTCGTGGAGAGTGGGTTCCCTGGGCCTGTCCCCCCCCGTCGCACAGCAGCCCTCCCAGTTGCCCTGTTTCCCTGGGCCTCTGTCCCCTGGACCGTGTGCCCACTGCCACTGCCCCCAGGTCCCTGTTGTTGGGATGGTGGGTTAACCTGGGTGCCCTGTAGTGGTGGACACACCGCTGCTTGACGTGTCCTGGGGACAGAGGTATGGGCCCGCTGGGTGGGTGCTGTGCTGGTGTTCCCAGAGGGGGGAAGGTCTGCTGTGGCCTGTGGCTGTCTGAGGGGAACCGACTGTCCTGAGGTCCGCGACGGGCTGGGCTGGTCATCTTGATCCAGGTCGACAGAGCTGCTGTCATCGCTGTGGGCCTCTTCTGGGGGTGGGGTGGACATTTGTGGACCCTCCTGCGCTGTGAGATTGCGTTGGGTCCTGCAGGGGTATAAAGGCATGATTATTGCATCTGTGTGTGCCATGGTGTGCAATGGGTGGCTGCCCGTGTCCCCCAGTGCTTGCATTCCTGTGTGGGGGCTTTTGTGACGGGTCTTTGGGGGGGGGGTATGTGCAGTGGGCATGCTTTGGTGATGGGTGTCCATGCTTTGTGGTCGCATGCAGGGCTTGGTGTTGGGATGGGTGGGTTGTGATGGTGAGACATTTGCAAGGAGTAGGAGTGATGGGGGTGAGGGTGAGGGTGGGGGTATGTATTGGCATGCAGATGGGGTGGGGGGGATGAAGTAGTGAAGATGTGACTTACCAGAGTCCATTCCTCCAGATACTCCGCCGAGGCCCTCAGGATGCAGGATCGCCAAGACCTGCTCCTCCCATGTTGTAAATTCTGGGGGAGCAGGTGGGGGTCCGCCGCCAGTCCTCTGCACTGCAATGCGGTGTCTGGATACCACGGAACGCACCTTCCCCCGTAGGTCGTTCCACCTCTTCCTGATGTCATCCCGATTTCTTGGGTGCTGTCCCACAGCGTTGACCCTGTCCACTACTCTGCTCCATAGCTCCATCTTCCTGGCAATGGATGTCTGCTGGAACTGTGATCCGAATAGCTGTGGCTCTACCCGGATGATTTCCTCCACCATGACCCTGAGTTCCTCCTCCGAAAACCTGGGGTGTCTTTGCGGAGCCATGGGTTGGTGTGGGTGATGTGTGGGGTGGTGTGTGTTGTGATGTGTGGGGTGATATTTAGTGGTGTGTTGTGTGCGGTGCGTGGAAATAATGTGGGTGATGGTAATGTGTGCCTGTGGTTGCTAGTTTGTAGATGGTGGTGTCTCTCTCTGTGCCTCGTTACTATTTTTTGGTTGTAGGGGTTTGTGTGTGATGTGGGTGTGTGTTTTATATTTAATTGGATGTGTGGGAGTGGTGTGTGTATGTGTATCAGGTGTGTGTATTTCAATTTGTCCAATGTGGCTGTGTTTTGTAGGTGTGTGTGTATTCTGAGCGCGGCGGTGTGTACCGCCAATGGAATACCGCGTTTGAAAGACCGCCGCGTGGATTCGTGGGTCGTGATAGTGTGGGCGTATTTCTGTTGGCGTGATGGTGTCGGTTTTGTTTTCATCAGTTTATCGCTGACCTTTGGTGTGGCGGACTTCTGTGGGTGTCGGTATTTTGGCGGTTTCCGTGTTGTGAGTCAGAATGACCGTGGCGGTTTACCGCGGCCGCGGCGGTATGGTGGCGGTCTTCTGACAGCGGTAAGAGGCTTTTACCGCCGATGTTGGAATGACCACCTCAGTGTAGTTGCTGTGTCAGTGCTGTGCAATTTCTTTGCACGTTGCCCCTGAGAGAAGCCTGACTGCTCTGTGTCAAGCTACCCAAGGGTGATCGCAGGTTATACAGTGAGTGTAATCACCCATCCCTGATGGGAGTAGTAGGTTCTGCCTGGTAGGGCCTCGCCTCAGCTAACCAGAACTTGTAACCTCCAACAAGACATTAACACAGATAAATGTGTTTATTTCTCGAAACATTCATATATTAACTGCGTGCTGCAGCACACAGTACACATAAAAATGAGAAGGCACAGTACATATACACTGTTTAGAATCCTTCAGAGATTGTCTCGTCATATAAATTTATAATGAAATATAATGCTTCTAATATCAATCGTATGCTAGACACAGCACACTCACTTCTGCACAATGGTGCGAGAATATGCACCATGTAAGGCAGCCTGTTTGTGCACCAGCAGAGGGGAAGACAGTAGCACTTTTGGTTGCTGTCCTGCATTGAAAGAAAAATTAATAAATCTGGCCCATCACGTCCACTTAGTCTGGCCACTTTTCTGCCTGCTGAAAGACAAGAAACGCTGCTAATATGAAAACACAGTCATTCCTCCAGAATTCCACTAACTCCAGTGTGTCATGAATTCTGCTTCGGATAAGGCATTCTGTTATAACAAAGTTATTGAGACGGTGTGAATTCCGAAACTCAAGTTTAATCGTGAATAACAACCCAAACGGCAAGAGCTGATTCTCGGCTCCCACTGATCCAACTAAACTGTCGTGCCTGGAACACCAGCATCCCCCAGACTCCAGATTGCGAGTCAAGAAGTCACTGGAATTCCAGGCCTGGCACAATGTTAAGAAATAAGGCATTTAACATTATAACATAAACATTATAACACATCCCCCTCCCACACAAAATATCCTAATAACAAAACAATGTAGCAAAAGAGTTAAGTGATAAAATCTTTCACCCAGTATGATATAGAATATAACCTGGATGAAACTCTAGTGATAACTCCTTAGATGTTACCATGAAGTTACCATGAAAATTTCTAATATCCAAATAACAAAACAACGTAATGAAAGAGTCAAGTGATATAGGGGGTTATTCTAACTTTGGAGGTGGTGTTAATCCGTCCCAAAAGTGACGGAAAAGTGACGGATTTACCACCAGCCGTATTACGAGTCCATTATATCCTATGGAACTCGTAATACGGCTGGTGGTATATCCGTCACTTTACCGTCACTTTTGGGACGGATTAACACTCCTCCAAAGTTAGAATAACCCCCATAGTCTTTCATCCAGAGTGGTTTAGAACGTAACCTGGATGAAGCTTCAGTACGTGGTGACTCCTTAGATGTTCCCTTAAAATTTCTTCTTTGATCTTGCAAAACAGGAAAGTTGGAGTCTTCTACCACTCCTCTCCACCTCACGATTCTGGACAAGCTCCAAGTATCTCCATTGTCCAGAATCACCACGTTTCCCTTTATTCCTTTTATGCAGAAAGGACCCTTGAAGACAGATTTCCCTTTGGTCGTAAAACAAGGGCTCTTCACCAACACCAAATCCCCAACCTTCCACTTAGCACTAGAAACACAATGTTTAGCATCAAAACGCAATTTGTAATTGCATTGATATTTCTTCCTGAGACTGGGTGCCATATCAAATTTCTCCTGATTAAGATCAATCTGTGCTTAATTGTTATTAAACCACGCTGGAAACAATTTAGAACAACCTAACCTTCCCCTCATATATTCAAAAGGAGCTATGTTGGTGATGCTGTTCGTGTGTTACGATACGCCCACCACAAATCCCTTAGGAGATTATTTAAAGGAGTTCTAGTTTCAATAGCCTCTTATTCACAAGCTTTGACCATTCTGTTCATACGCTCTGCTAGACCATTGGCCTGTGGTAAATACAAAGCTGTCTTTAAATGCACAATAGCCAGGGAATCTAAAAAACGTTTCATCTCTTGCGAAGTCGACTGTACTCCATTGTCTGTGACTAAATGACTAGGTATGCCCTCCCTAGAGAACTCCTCTTCAAGGAACTCAATTACAGTACGGGTATCTACAGAATTCACACATTTTGTCACTACCCACTTGGACGTATAATCCACCAAAAGCATGACATACTGTTAATTCGCTGGTAAGAGATGGAAAGGACCCATAAAATCAAGACCTAATTTCATCCAAGTTCTCTTTGGAACTTCTACAGGAGACAGTGGTGCTCTTGTCACAACCTTGCTTTTGTCATTACTGGCACAACTCAAACAATCCTTCACAACTGCTTCAGCCTCACGATCCAACGCTGGCCACCAATAAATGGCTCTAAGTCTAGACTTAGTTAAACTCCTACCCAAATGCCCTTCGTGAGCTAAATTAAGGATTTTGTTTCTCACACCCTCAGGAGGTATGGGTTTGCTTCCTCTAAACAATTCTCCTTCACTAAGAGAGAGTTCATTTCTCACATTCCAAAAACCTTTCAAAGCGTCAGGAACGTCCTTATATTCAGGCCATCCCTTAACAATAAATGCTTCAAGATTTTGTCTATCCAAATCATTTACCACAGCCAACTTCCATTCTTCTTCATTGATAGCCATTTCTCTCACCCAGTTGATAGTAATTTCATCCCCTACTTCCTCGTTACTGTCAACTGAAGAACGGGACAAAAAGTCTGCCACAATATTCCTCGGTCCAGGTACATATTCAACAACAAAATTGTACTCCAATAAACCCTCCGCCCACCTTTGTATTCTAGGAGTCAACACTTCATTTTTCTTTGGGGTGAAAATTTGGACGAGGGCCTGTGGTCAGTCCTCACTACAAAGGGTAACCCCCACAGATAACATTTTAAGTGCTTGACTGCCCACATACACGCAAGTGCCTCTCTTTCTATGACTGAATAATGTTGTTCTGTCTCTTTAAGAGAACGAGAAGCAAAAGCAATTACTTTATCTTCACTACCCTCCTTCTGTATAAGGACAGCCCCCAATCCTCTAACACTCGCATCAGTGTACAAGTAGGTTTTGGCACAAACATCAAAATGCCCTAAGGTAGGCATCTTTCCAACACAACTCTTTACAAACGACACAGCAGTCTCACACTCCTTATTCCAAACAAATTCACAACCCCTTTTCAACAATACTCTCAACGGTTGTGTCACACTAGAAAAATTAGGAATGAATTTGGAATAATATTCTGCCAACCCTAGGAATGACCTCACATCATCTTTGTTCTTGGGCTCAGGAGCACAAGTTATGGAATCTACTAACTCCAACTTCGGTTTGATTCCCTCACCTGAGATAGTATGTCCCAAGTATGTCACCGAGGTGACTTTAAATTTACGCTTTTCTTTTCTAACAGTAAGACCGGCCTCTGCTAATTTGCACACAACTTCTCCTAAAAGTTTGTCATGTTCCCTCACCGTTCCACCATGAATCAATATGTCATCTTGAAAACATAATGTGCCAGGAATCCCCCCTAAAACTTTCTTCATAATGCGTTGGAAACACGCAGCCGCCGAGGCCAGTCCAAAAGGCATCCCAAAGAACTGATAAGCACCCAAAGGTGTTACAAAGGATGTGAGGTGCCTGGACTCAGGGTGCAACACTATCTGATGATAGGCCGAGGATAAATCTAACACACTGAACACCTTGGACCCACCTAGACATGATAACTCTTCAGTAATATTTGGTAGAGGTTGACGATCTATCCAAATATACTTATTAAGGTCTCTAAGATCAACACACATGCGGATCCGCTTCCCATTATCTTTCGGTGCCAAAACGACAGGGGCTAGCCATTCCGAGGATTCTATCTCCTCGATAACACCTGCCTTTAATAACCTGTCAAGTTCAGCTTTCAGTGGCTCTATCATTAACTTAGGTACTCTCCTGACTTTATGTACAATCGGGGTTACATTTTTCTTGAGAATGATCCTATGTTCGAAATTTGCCAAACAACCTAATTTCTCGCTAAACACACTTGGGAAATCCTTGCAAATTTCCAAAGATTCGTTTACATCTGACACCACCATAACCTGGTTCTCTGAATTAGGATCCAATTTAATACCCATGTCCCGTTGGTGGGCCATCCCAGTAAATTATTGCCACGTTTGGCCACATATACCTTTCCTACAGTACTTCTGTCTTGAAACTGAATTTTCATAACTTTGTACCCCACCACATCTATTTTGGCACCTCCATAACTTACAGGGTTGATGTCCGGTTCAATAAGTGAATCTAAAGTCTCACCAGAAATTGTCTGCCAGTTCTTGTCACCAACCATGGTGTATGGAGAACCTGAATCCGCTAGAACAGTAACAGCCTTATTGTCAAGTTCAATGGTACATTCAGGCATGATCACTGGCCCCCCCGTCTACCATACTGATGTTGTGTTCCACCAGATCGACCTTTTGCCCAACATATAAAACAACATTGCTAATATCTCCAGTGACAGAATCTATGCTGATTTTGTCATTGTTGCACACCCTGGCATAATGACCTTTCTTTCCACATTTCCTACACATAGAATTCCGTGCAAAACAATTGGGACTGTTTGTGGCATTACCCATATTACCACAGCGGTAACAACGTAAAAATGTACTGTCTCTTTTTTTATCTTGAAAAGATGTTTGCGTCTTATTATCCCTACCAACTCTTAAAACTTCATCTTTTTGAATTCTTGACTCTAGGATAGCGGAGAGACTGTCTCCATCGGAATGGTTCATTTCTTTGATCCAATTACTAGTACTTTCCATGCCTTCGACAATTGCAATTGCTTCTCTTAAATCGAGATTCTTAGTCAAAAGTTTCTCCTGTACTCTTTTGTTGTTAGTGCAACGCACCAGTTGATCACGTATCAGAGAGTCTGTAATCTCACCAAAGTCACAGGTGCGTGCTAATGTATGCAACGCAGCGATGAAATTGCCCACACTTTTAGTATTGCCTTGAGATCTGGCAAAACACTTATGCCTTTCAAGAACAACGTTTAGTTTGGACTCAAAATGGATTGCCAACATTGCTACAGACATCTCATATACATCTCTGGGTTCACCATCAGCTCCACCCATGGTCAAAGGTTCAAGACTGTCATATATGTTCCTGCCTTCAATTCCAAGATTATGTAGAAGAACAGCTTGTTTCCTGGCTGGGGTGAACTTCTCTCCACCTATGGCTATCAGGTACGAGTCAAAAAGATTTTTCCATCGCTTCCATGGAAGAATTGGATCACCTTTGTCCAGTAAAAAAGGAGGTGGTTGAGACATAGAAGGTGCAGCCATGGCAATCAATGAAGTTGAATTAACCAAACAAGGAAAGAAAAAACAACACAAATATATATATATATATATATATATTTTTTTTTATATAAATATCATAAGAAAATAGTGAGTGACTATTACTTCTAAAAATGCTCTGAAAATGCTCTAAAAATGCTATGAAAAAAAAAACTTAAATCATCCAACAGGGAATCATGAGACGTGGTCTAGTTTAATTGTTGATGTTCAAAATCCTGCCTAGCAACAGCTGAGGCAGGAAAACACGTAACGTTGAGCCCATAGCGATGCGATGGAAAGCTCATGCAAGATATCATAACTGGAATGAAGAAAGAAAACAGCTGACCGTGACTCTGACTGAAAACTTCCTTCGTAATCAGAAACTGCGCGCTCACTTAACAAAAAGAACAGCAGCAGCTTGAGAGAAGAAGCAGAGAAATAAAAATGCGTAGGCCACCAACGAAGTTAGCCGCGTGCGCGCAGAGTGCTCACACTTCAATGTAAAGAGCAGCTTCACAGAAAAATGAATTCCAATACATACGAAAATGGCGATCTCATCGACAGCTTCGAAATGCCCAGCTTCACAGAAAAATGAATTCCAATACATACGAAAATGGCGATCTCATCAAGCTTTATACATTCCTTAGCAACGGGAGCCGGTCGTCAAACATCCGATAGAAAATGCAGCTCAATGTCAAAAAAATGAGTTTGTGGGATTCCGGGTTGTTAGTCCCTCGTCGCCAGTGTTATAACGAAGTTATTGAGACGGTGTGAATTCCGAAACTCAAGTTTAATCGTGAATAACAACCCAAACGGCAAGAGCTGATTCTCGGCTCCCACTGATCCAACCAAACTGTCGTGCCTGGAACACCGGCATCCCCAAGACTCCAGATTGCGAGTCAAGAAGTCACCGGAATTCCAGGCCTGGCACAATGTTAAGAAATAAGGCATTTAACATTATAACATAAACATTATAACACATTCCAAACAAGCTTTACTCATTCAAAAAAGAAAACATATTCAGAATATGTTCTCATGAAATTATTAATTACATTTTACAGGCAGTTAGCATATGGGATGTTGAAATTGGAAGTCTAAATTAAAGGAAAAAAATAGTGTAAATGGAGTTTTGCAGAATCCACACTCTTATTTGCATTGGCACTACAAAAATGAAGCACGCCCCGCCTATATAAAATACTAATCAGTGGTAAGAAAAGAATGCGCTTTGTGTTGAAATAAGAATTATTCAAAAACCTGTAAATCAGGGTTTACTTGGTAATTTGTGCGACATTTTCCTCATCACTATCTTTGGCTCAAACCTTTCTCTGTGAAAAGCAGGCTCCTCTTACTAGATTTCAACAGACGACAGATTGCAGCCTAAGTTCGAGGTTTAGTACATGTGGGTTTTGATTTTTGAGAATTAATGTCATTTCTACATCTTACTGTGAAATTTGACTTTGTCAGGGAACTAGTGTTGGAACAGATATCCCCTTGAATTGAATCATCTTAAATACTCTTGGTTACAACAAGGTGGCTAGGCTACATTATGCACTTAAAAGACTCATTGAATACTCCTTGTCAGAATTCTTAAATGATTTGATGGATGCTACGAAAAAGACAACTGTTACAACTGGCAGTCAGAAAATAGGTTATTTCTAAGGGGATATTACAAGGGAAATATAAAAAAGAGTTTTCTCAATGTTGGCTTTTTTTGTTTAAAGTATCACAAAAGTGTAGTTTGTGTTGATTTGCATGAGTAATTCACTATATATTTATTTATGTGGCTTTTGACACAAACTTATACTGAATAACATATATTGGAATTTTGATGCCACATCTCCTTTTCAAGTTGAAACGGTAGACCTTAACTCTGATCAGAACAGTCACAGATATTTGAGCATAGCGCTTTAGAGTGCCTTAAGCCACCAAATACATTTCAGACTTATCCCGTGGTAGCATGCACAAGATCATTGATACCCACCACAATGGACCAGTGTCTAGACATATTTCAGCAGGTCTTGTAAAAAGATACCTACAGAACAATCGTTCAAAACGCTTGGCTCCTACCTTTATATTTCACTGAAGGGTACTTAAAAACACCAAGGCGTATAAATATTTACAGTGCACGAAAATAGCCGTAGTGGTTCACCCGCAGTCCGCAATGAAGTGTACCAGCATATGGTATGCTACAGAAACACTCTTTTTCAAGAAAAGCGCTTTGAAAAATTTGGAAGATTATTTTTTTGGCTCTCTTTGAAAGATGCGCATTTAAAATGACAGCCATTAGCTACCTTTACACCTAACCTGAGTCACTGACGTTATGCTGAGTGAAACTAACTTCTAAATAGAGCCCAAATACTTTTACTTGACATAAAATTTACACTTTCCTTTGTACCACATCCTACCACCGTTTGATTTTGAATATATTATCCCTTACCTTAAATGTAAGTATCATGATGACTGGCAGAGGCGATTCATCCATTAGCTTATTGATAACGTATCTGCACTAGGTGCGCGTTCTGTTTTTAACATAACTTATTTTTCCATATTTCTGTGTTAATTGTGCGGCACCGCATGCAAACGAAGCAGCGTACATACATGTATGGAGACGTGCTCAGCAGAAGGTTAACCCCTTAGCTGCTGGGCCTCACAACCACCCCCAATGCCCCCATGGCTACTTGGGGTAGTTCGCTCTTAGGCCCATATTTATACTTTTTTTAGCGCTGCATATTTTGTAAGCTTGCACCGCTTTTGCGTCAAAAAGTGGCCCAAATGCGGCACTAAAAAAGTACAAATACGGGCCTTAGTCTTTCATAACTTTTTGTCAACATAAGCTATCCATGCCAAATTTGTGTCCTTGTTTTCCAACATCCTAGGGATTCTAAAGGTACCCAGAGTTTGTGGGTTCCTTTGGGGGATACCAAGAAATGAGCCAAAATGTAGCTACAATTTCCTTTTTTCCAGAAAAATAGGAAAAAAGGGCTGCAATAGAAAGCATCTGTTTTTTTCCCCTAAAAATGGCATCAACAATGACCATCTTCCCAGCTTTCAGGAACAGGCAGACTTGAATCGGAAAACCACATTTTTCAACACAATTGTGGCATTTTACTGGCAAATACTCCAATTTTACTATCGTTTGTGCTTTCACCCTCCTTCTAGTTAGTGACAGAGATGGGTGTGAAACCAATGCTGGATCCCAGACATTTCTGAAAAGTAGACAAAATTCTGAAATCAGCAAGGGGTCATTTGTGTACTTCCATCAATGTTTTCCTACAGAAAGTAACATCTAAAATAGAATAATATTTAAATTGAGGTGAAAAAAAATTGAGTTTTCTGTCCACGTTTTCTTGTAAAACTTTTTCCATCTATGGCAGATTTTTGAAAGCAATATATCTCTATGTCTGCTGGGCTCTTCTGGTTGCCCGATATATAGGGTTTGTAGATTTATTAAAAATCCTAGGTACCCAGAGCCAATTAATAATCTGCGCCTTGCAATGGGTTTTCATTGTATATAGGTGTTGGAAAATGGGTTATTGGTAGGGCAGGTAGGTACCTACACCTAGCAACAAGCCACCAACCTCCACATAGGTACAGTTAGGTCTCAGTAAATTAATCCCAGCTCAACCCTTGGTAGCTTGGCAACGAGCGTCAAGGCTTAACTTAGGAGACAAAGTGTAAAGCATTCAAATATCACAAAACAGTATTTAAATAAAACACAGGAAACAGTTTAAAAATCCAAAACCAATTTATAAAAATAGTTTATATTTTTATCTTTAAAATGACACAAAAACGATTAAAATCGGTTCAGGGGAACCGGAGATATGAATTTTTAAAGAATTATTACTTTTCTAGCGCTTAGAAACAAAAAGCGCCAATCGGGTCATCTGGTTGCACCTCGACCGGGGCAAAGTCAAACTTTCAGGCCGACCGCGATGGAGCCCTGCTCGGCTACAGGTCGCGGGAGGCCTCGGTTAAAAAGTTACCTTCTGACTTAGTCTTTATTTTGAAGTTTTTCTTCACCGGGACGAACCTGCCAGTTGAATCCGACCTCCTGGAGCCCTTGTCCGGATACGCAATGTGGGTTTCCTCGGTGGAGACTTTTACCTTCGGACTTAGTCGTTTTTTCGAGATGAAAATCCTTCGACCGGGGAAAACCTGGATCTTGATCCGACGTCCATGGAGCCCTTCTCGGATACGATGGCTGGGAGGTCCCGGTCAACTTTTTACATTCGGACTTAGTCTCTTTTTTGGATGTTTTTCTTTACCGGGACGAACCACGAAGTCAGGCCGGGTCGCGGTTGAGGCAAGCCGGCTAGAATTTCCGCGGCGGGTCGGTCCCTCTCTGGAGCTTTTTTCCAAAAATTCTCAAATCTTTTCCAAACTTCTGGGGCTTCACCCAGATGTTCTTTTAAGGTTCTTTTGGGGTCCACAGCTCACCCCAAGGGTCCAGAAGTTCTGTGATGGTCCTTGGGGGGTGCGGACTTCAACTCCCAGAATGCACCTGGCGCAAACTCCTTTTTGGCCACTGGACAGTGGTCAGCTGGTCGCTTTCTTCAGGAGTTGGTGCAGGGGACTCTGGTTTAGCAATTTTTCACCTGTAGCAAACAGGGAGTCCCTCATTGAACCAGTTGAAGCCAGGCAAAGTCCTTCTTGTGGTGAAGCCCAAGTGTGCAGCTGGTGCAGTCCTTCTGAGTGCAGGGTCCAGGTGCAGGCCAGGGGTCCAGCAGGGCAGTCCTTCTTCTTCTTTAGTTCCTTTCTTGTTGAATTCTGGAGGGGATCTGAGGTGTGGGTGCAGGGCTGCCAGTTTTATCCTTGCTCCTGGGTGAAAAGCAGGGTGGCCCTGGTTCTCCAATCAGGGACAGGGTCGTCCCCCTGTGATGACCACTTCCTGGGAAGTGTGGCAAAAATCCATCCCAGAAGACAACAGTCTCTAAAAATCCAACATGGATGAATCTGATTTTTGGAGGTTACATCTGGCTGAGCCCACCCACTGGTGTGGCTAAAAATCATAAACACACCCCTCTCCTGCCCTCTCCTAATCTAATCAAGGGGGCACCTAGCTGTCTGGGGTTGCAGGATGTGGGGGTGTTGCTGGGTGCTGCAAATGTCCTTCTCTGCCTTTGAAGACCAGTTTGGCAGCCCTCCCCCTTCCTGCCTCACCATCTGCTGAGGGGAGATTCTCTCCCCCAAGCACATTCCTTTGTGTGAAGTCTGGCCACTTCACACCTCATCAAGGCAGCCTGGCAGAAGCTGCTGCAGGCTGGCCAATCAGAGCACAGCAGCAAAAACAATGCAGAGCTGAAATTGGCAACTTTTTAGGTAAAGTCTAAACTTTTTACCTGGACAAGTTATATTAAATCCAACAACTGGAAGTTGTGGGATTTATTACAACAATCAATTTGATACCAAATTCTTGGTATGTAACATTTAAGGAGACTTTAAAATTTAAAATAAAGTCTGCCCATTCTAGCCTATGAAGGCCATTTACTTCAATGAGGGAAAAACGAATTTGGCTGTGTTTACCTCACCAGGGCTTATAAATCTATTTTTATAAAGTCCCTGCTTATAGTTACATGGCACCCAGCCCTAGGGGCACATAGGGCACACCTTAGGGGTGACTTATATGTAAAAATAAGGTAGTTTAAGACTTTGGAAGTACCTTTAATTCCAAAGTCGAATTTGCATATAACTTTAATTTAAAAGCAGCCAGCAAGGCAGGCTTGCTTTTAAAATGACACTGGGCACCTCAGCAATGCACCTAGGTGTGCACCACCTATGCTGTGGTCCCTAAACCTACATGCCCTACCATATACTAGGGACTTATAGGTAGGTTAACTTAGCCAATTATAATTAGCCTAATTTGCATATCCATTTTACACAGAGCACAGGCCCTGGGACTGGTTAGCAGTACCCAGGGCACCTTTAAAGTCAGGAAAACACCAGCAAAAAGTGGAAAATGGGGGCAAAAAGTTATGGGGCCTCTGCAATCAGCCCTGTTTTCTCACACAACCCCCCCCAGCCCACACACCCAGGAGACTCAGCCCAACCCTGGGAGAGTCTTCCTGGCTTGTTAGGCGAGGAAGACAGTGAAGAAAACTGGCTGTCCCTTTGCAGGGCCTACTCTGCCTTACATCCCCCTGTCAGGGTCACTCCCTCTGGGTAGTGAAGCCATCCCAACAGTAAAAGGACCCAACTCAAACTGAAACTTCCCTCTAGGGGGGTCTTGTTCCTTTCTCTCTGCCAACTTGGGTAGTGAGGTGTCCACCTCCCCTACTCCAAACTTTGCTATGGCAACACCTAGCTTACCCAAAGAGGTCACCCAACACTTGAGCAACCCCACCATGACCAATAGGGTCAGGGGGCCTACTTTGCTATTGGCCCTGGGGTCTGCCTCCCAGGCCAAGTACAGTGCTGCCTGGAAGGCTAGCACCCAGCAGAGGCTACTGACAGCTGTCAGTACCCAGAACCACACCCTAAGCTCTCCACTGACAGGTGGCTGAGCTGCTTTAGGGGCATCTTTGGGGTCCTGGCACCCCTCTTGCTGTCTAGAGTGGGGGGCTACCACCTCCTGTGGCAGACACCCTCCTTCCACTCTCCCTTCTGTCAGTGCAGGGGCAACACCTTGCATCTGGACAGCTGCCTGACTACTCAGGACGTCCTTGGGGGTCAGGTGAGGCCTCACCAGTGCCAACTCTGGGCTCCCCCCTTACTGGGGCAGAAGGCCTTTGGCTCCCTGGAACTCTCTTTAAGAGTGGCCTACCCTTCCTTTTCTTCTTTCCTTTTCTTGGGGACCCCTGTCTCCTAACTGTAGGGACTGACTCCCCAGGACTTTGGGTTGGGGGGGCGCCCTGGGCGACCACCCCATCTGTGACCAGACTCACCTCTGGGAGGTCATTGCCCAGGATACAATCTAGGGGAAGGTCAGCACTGACTACCACCTTAATCCAGTCAAGGATACCCTCCCTCTCTAGGGGCACTATGGCTACAGGTTTGGAGGTGACCTCCCCTGTGGCTATCCTGACTTTCTTTGTCTTTCCTGGGACATACATGTCTGGGGTCACTAACCGGTCACTCACTATAGTGTGACTGGCACCGGTGTCTCTCAGACCAGTGGTAGGGATCCCATTCACTTGAATGTGGTGGAAGTGCCTACTCCCACCCTCAGGGATCACCAGCTTACCATCTGGTCCTGTCTCCCAGCTCAATGCTAGGAGGACTTCATCATCTGAGGAATCCTCCTCTATGGCTACACTGGACAGCCCAGTGCTAACCACCTTCTTTGGACAGGCTGCATCTCCTCTGAAGTGACCTGTCTGCTGACAGTCAAAGCAAGCCCTACTGTCCAAGAGCTTTTTTAACCCTGGGTCTCCCTGTCTCTGCTTGTCAGAGTGGGAGTGGGATTTACTCTCCTCCTTCTTAGGGTTCTGGGGTACAGAGGGAGTCTCTGTGGTGGGCTTACCACCTCCCTCCTTAGGTTTTTGGGGACCTGTCCCCCCCTTCTTGGAGTCTCCCCCCTGGGACTTGACAACCACCCTGGTTCTCAACCACTCATCAGCTGCCTCCCCTAGCTCTCTAGGGTTGGTCTGCTTAGAGTCCACTAGATGCTGGCGTAACCTTTCTTGGGTACAATTGGTCAAGATGTGCTCTCTCATGATCAGATTGTATAACCCCTCATAAGTATCTACTTTGTTACCAATAATCCAGCCCTCTAGTGCCTTTAGTGACATGTCCACAAAGTCAACCCAAGACTGGGTACTGACCTTCTGGGTGTCCCTGAACTTCATTCTATATTGCTCTGGGGTCAGACCAAACTTCTTGGCTAAGCACCTCTTCATACTAGGGTATGAATCTGCCTCCTCCCCCCTTAAGGTCAGAAGCCTATCCCTCCCTGAGTTGGGGACCAACTCCCACAAAAGGGAACCCCAGTATTGAGGCCTAACCCTTCTCATTTGGAGTGCCCTCTCAAAGGCCCCCAGCCACTTATCTATGTCATCCCCCTCTACATAAGCAAGAACTACCCCCTTGGGTAATCTGGGGCAAACTCCCCCACCCATGGACACCTCAGCTTCTTTATCGCTGCTTCCATCTCTTTTCTCTTTGTATGCCCACTTTTTCTTTTCTAGGGCCAGCTTCTCTGCTTCCAAAGCTATGTATGCTAGCTGGGCCTCCAGCTCTCTTTCTCTGATGGATGGGTTCTCTCCTCCTGAAAGGACCCCCTTCCCACCACTAGCTTTGGATCTGCCCCTAGTGACTGTATTTACTGAGGACCGTTCTTCCTCGTCCTCACTTAGGGTCAGATGCCTTCCCTCCCCTGAGTGGTTAGAGCTTGCATCCTCCCTTCTTTCTCCCTCCTCTGGAGCTTCTTCTGACTCTACCTCTTGGGCCTCAGCCCATGCTGTCAGGGATGTGATCAGGATTTGCTTCCTGAGATCAGTGGTTGCAGGCAACCCTCTTTCAATACACAACCCCCTAAGCTGGACTACTGTCAGTGTGGGTAGGCTAGCCAGATCAAGCTCCATGGTTCCCTAGTTTTGTGTCAACAAAAACTTTTTGCAAAAATTGGAAACAAGAATTTTGAAAAATTACAAAAATTCAATAATTGAAATTAATCCAAATTAAAAATTAAAAACAATTTTTGCACTAGGACAATTTAAAGGATTTTTAATTTGTTTTACCTAAAACTGTAACGTGATATTAAACACAAGTACAGGATCCCGTCGCTGCTTCCAATTATGTTGGAAAATGGGTTATTGGTAGGGCAGGTAGGTACCTACACCTAGCAACAAGCCACCAACCTCCACATAGGTACAGTTAGGTCTCAGTAAATTAATCCCAGCTCAACCCTTGGTAGCTTGGCAACGAGCGTCAAGGCTTAACTTAGGAGACAAAGTGTAAAGCATTCAAATATCACAAAACAGTATTTAAATAAAACACAGGAAACAGTTTAAAAATCCAAAACCAATTTATAAAAATAGTTTATATTTTTATCTTTAAAATGACACAAAAACGATTAAAATCGGTTCAGGGGAACCGGAGATATGAATTTTTAAAGAATTATTACTTTTCTAGCGCTTAGAAACAAAAAGCGCCAATCGGGTCATCTGGTTGCACCTCGACCGGGGCAAAGTAAAACTTTCAGGCCGACCGCGATGGAGCCCTGCTCGGCTACAGGTCGCGGGAGGCCTCGGTTAAAAAGTTACCTTCTGACTTAGTCTTTATTTTGAAGTTTTTCTTCACCGGGACGAACCTGCCAGTTGAATCCGACCTCCTGGAGCCCTTGTCCGGATACGCAATGTGGGTTTCCTCGGTGGAGACTTTTACCTTCGGACTTAGTCGTTTTTTCGAGATGAAAATCCTTCGACCGGGGAAAACCTGGATCTTGATCCGACGTCCATGGAGCCCTTCTCGGATACGATGGCTGGGAGGTCCCGGTCAACTTTTTACGTTCGGACTTAGTCTCTTTTTTGGATGTTTTTCTTTACCGGGACGAACCACGAAGTCAGGCCGGGTCGCGGTTGAGGCAAGCCGGCTAGAATTTCCGCGGCGGGTCGGTCCCTCTCTGGAGCTTTTTTCCAAAAATTCTCAAATCTTTTCCAAACTTCTGGGGCTTCACCCAGATGTTCTTTTAAGGTTCTTTTGGGGTCCACAGCTCACCCCAAGGGTCCAGAAGTTCTGTGATGGTCCTTGGGGGGTGCGGACTTCAACTCCCAGAATGCACCTGGCGCAAACTCCTTTTTGGCCACTGGACAGTGGTCAGCTGGTCGCTTTCTTCAGGAGTTGGTGCAGGGGACTCTGGTTTAGCAATTTTTCACCTGTAGCAAACAGGGAGTCCCTCCTTGAACCAGTTGAAGCCAGGCAAAGTCCTTCTTGTGGTGAAGCCCAAGTGTGCAGCTGGTGCAGTCCTTCTGAGTGCAGGGTCCAGGTGCAGGCCAGGGGTCCAGCAGGGCAGTCCTTCTTCTTCTTTAGTTCCTTTCTTGTTGAATTCTGGAGGGGATCTGAGGTGTGGGTGCAGGTCTGCCAGTTTTATCCTTGCTCCTGGGTGAAAAGCAGGGGGGCCCTGGTTCTCCAATCAGGGACAGGGTCGTCCCCCTGTGATGACCACTTCCTGGGAAGTGTGGCAAAAATCCATCCCAGAAGGCAACAGTCTCTAAAAATCCAACATGGATGAATCTGATTTTTGGAGGTTACATCTGGCTGAGCCCACCCACTGGTGTGGCTAAAAATCATAAACACACCCCTCTCCTGCCCTCTCCTAATCTAATCAAGGGGGCACCTAGCTGTCTGGGGTTGCAGGATGTGGGGGTGTTGCTGGGTGCTGCAAATGTCCTTCTCTGCCTTTGAAGACCAGTTTGGCAGCCCTCCCCCTTCCTGCCTCACCATCTGCTGAGGGGAGATTCTCTCCCCCAAGCACATTCCTTTGTGTGAAGTCTGGCCACTTCACACCTCATCAAGGCAGCCTGGCAGAAGCTGCTGCAGGCTGGCCAATCAGAGCACAGCAGCAAAAACAATGCAGAGCTGAAATTGGCAACTTTTTAGGTAAAGTCTAAACTTTTTACCTGGACAAGTTATATTAAATCCAACAACTGGAAGTTGTGGGATTTATTACAACAATCAATTTGATACCAAATTCTTGGTATGTAACATTTAAGGAGACTTTAAAATTTTAAATAAAGTCTGCCCATTCTAGCCTATGAAGGCCATTTGCTTCAATGAGGGAAAAACGAATTTGGCTGTTTTTACCTCACCAGGGCTTATAAATCTATTTTTATAAAGTCCCTGCTTATAGTTACATGGCACCCAGCCCTAGGGGCACATAGGGCACACCTTAGGGGTGACTTATATGTAAAAATAAGGTAGTTTAAGACTTTGGAAGTACCTTTAATTCCAAAGTCGAATTTGCATATAACTTTAATTTAAAAGCAGCCAGCAAGGCAGGCTTGCTTTTAAAATGACACTGGGCACCTCAGCAATGCACCTAGGTGTGCACCACCTATGCTGTGGTCCCTAAACCTACATGCCCTACCATATACTAGGGACTTATAGGTAGGTTAACTTAGCCAATTATAATTAGCCTAATTTGCATATCCATTTTACACAGAGCACAGGCCCTGGGACTGGTTAGCAGTACCCAGGGCACCTTTAAAGTCAGGAAAACACCAGCAAAAAGTGGAAAATGGGGGCAAAAAGTTATGGGGCCTCTGCAATCAGCCCTGTTTTCTCACAATAGGGTACACAGAAATTCATTTGGTGAAATATAAAGAGTCAAAAATAAATATCAAGGAAACCTTGGTATTTTTAAAATGGGCACAACATAAAGTGTTGAGAAGCAGTGGTTATTTGCACATCTCTGATTTCCGGGGGTCCCCATACCAGCTTGTGAATTACAGGGCATTTCTCAAATAGACTTCTTTTTTTCACACTGTCTTATATTTGGAAGGAAAAATTTAAAGAAAGATAGGGGCAACAACACTTGTTCTTCTTTTCGGTGTTCTCCAAAGTCTCCTGATAAAAATGGTACCTCACTTGTGTGAGAAGGCCTAGTGCCCACAACAGGAAATGGTACATGGACACATCACATTTTTACATTGAAATCTGACATTGTTTTTGGAAAGGGCCTAGCTGTGGATTTTGGCCTCTAGCTCAGCCGGAACCTAGGGAAACCTACCAAACCTATGCATTTTTTTAAACTAGACACCTTGGGGAATCCAAGATGGGGTGACTTGTGGGGCTCGCCCCAGGTTCTGTTACCCAAAATCCTTTGCAATTTTCAAAATTTGGCTCAAAAACACTTTCCCCTCAGATTTTGGTGGGGCAAAGTTCTGGAATCTGAGAGGATCCACAAACTTCCTTCCACTCAGCATTCCCCCAGTCTCCTGATAGAAATGGTACCTCACTTGTATGGGTAGGCCTAGTGCCCACGAAAGGAAATTACCCAAAACACAATGTGGACACATCACATTTTCCCAAAGAAAATTTATCTGTTTTCTGCAAAAAGCCTAGCTGTGGATTTTAGTCTGTAGCTCAGCCGGAACCTATGAAAACCTACCAAACCTGTGCATTTTTTAAAACTAGATACCTGGGGGAACCCAGGATGGGGTAACTTGTGGCGCTCTCACCAGGTTCTGTTACCAGAATCCTTTGCAAACCTCAAAATTTGGCAAAAAGCCACTTTTCCCTCACATTTCAGTGATAGAAAGTTCTGGAATCTGAGAGGAGCCACAAATGTCCTTCTTCCTAGCATTTCCCCAAGTCTCCCGATACAAATGGTAAATCACTTGTGTGGGTAGGCCTAGTGCCCGTGCCAGGAATGGATCACACAACGGTCAATGTTAGTCCTTACATAAGGGCAACTGTTGACCCTGGGTTGATCCATTCCTGGTGCAGGCACTAGGTACAGGTGGGGTAGCATTTTTATTAGGACAGGTGGGGAAACATTGGGTGGTAGGAATTTTGTGGATCCCAGCATATTCCTGAAGTTTTTGTGACAGACATGCTAGAACAAATAGAGTTTTTATTTGAAATTTCGCCTTTGCAAGGGTATTCTGGGTAAGAAAACTTTGGGGAATCCACACAAGTCACACCTCTGTGAACTTTACCGGGTGGATAGTTTCCAGAAATGTCAGGGTTTGGTAGGTTTCCCTATATGGCAGCTGAGCCCGGGACCAAAAACGCAGGTGCCTGCCTTACAAAACCAGATTGTTTTGATGTCTCCACAATGTGATTTCGGTGGTAGAATTTGGGGCTGAACAAAATTGGGGAGCTCCCAAGAGAGCACTCTCTCTGTGCTTGCTGCCACATGCAGCTGTTCTCTGGGTAGGGCTAACCTGCTACTGTCCCGGTACACAGACTGTGCTTGCAAAGGGACAGCAGGTCTTTTCTCATCACCTCCCTCAGAATCACTGGAAGAGGAGTAATTGGAAAAATAACTTTCAGAGTCTGTGCCATTGTCCTGTTCCTCAGATGCTGTCTCAGTATCTGCTTTCTCAGTCTCTGAGCCTACCTATGAGCTGTCCTCTATAACCTGAGTTAGGGCTTGAGCAGCAGTCATCCAACGCGACGCAATGTCTGCTTCTGGCGAAACTCTTGTCTAAAAAAAACCCTAGCCTATGTAGACATTCACAAAATTGCTGGTGTGTGTGATGCGTGCAACAGTACAGGTCAGTCATGTTGCCTTCGCTTCTTCCCTCAATCAGCACCTTCTCTCAACACACTCAAAAAAACAAGTAAGACACACTATTATTTCACTTTATCACATTGCAATCATCACAGTCTTTAGGTCCTCCGGCGCCCAGTCCAACAATCATTATTGGTGCCCCACTCCCATGACCTCCTCCTCGGATTCCCTCACTACCATCCAGCAAAAATGCCCTTCATCTCTCCATAGCTTCCCTCGCAAGTCCATTTCATTTGTATTATGGGGCAGGTAATGGCTGGCTTTACTCATCCACTCAGCTATTTACATAAAATACAGATTTGATCTTTGCAGTAGCCATATAAAACTTCTGCGCTACTTTATGGCAAGAAAATTGGCATTAGACAAAAGTCAGATCCTTGTGTTGCAGAAACATAATCACAAGAGTTACTTTACTTTTTTATTGCTGCAGTTGAAATGCGACAGTAGAAGAATGTGCATTGCTTTGAAGACGCAAGCTGCAACTGCAAGAGAACTGGTGGCGAATATATACACATATATATATATGTATATATATATATATATATATATATATATATATATTGTTAGAAATGGGGTCTTTGGTTGGCAATCAGGTTACCTCCTGTCCAAGCAAGGACCCTCACTCTAGTCAGGGTGAGTCACACACAATCCAAATTATCCTGTGCCTACCCTTTGGTAGCTGGGCACTGAGCAGTCAGGCTTAACTTAGAAGTGCAATAAATCATACAATAACATCAGATAGCACCACAAAAATACACCACGCAGTGTTTAGAAAAATATATAATATTTATCTGATAAGATGCAAGTTAAAACGTTTAAAATGCAATAAGTAAATGTTGAGATATCACTGAAAAGTGATAGAAAGGCCCTCATTACAATCCTGGCAGTCAGTGATAAAAGAGCGGTAATACCGCCAACAAGCCAGCGGTAAAAAAATTGAATTATGACTATGGCGGAAACCACCCACACAGACAGACACTTTAACACACCGACCGCCACATCAGTAGCAACAAGCACCGCAGCGGTAACCGCCTACAGCCAGGTGGAAGACAATGTACCGCCCACAGTATTACAAGAGGCCAATCCACAACCTTTTCAGGGGCGATACCAACAACATCAAAAGTACAGTGGAAGCAGTACACAGAAGGCAAAGGACTCACCTTTGGGAACTCAGGGAACAACCACGGCGCCATGGAGACCGAACTGCAGGTGTTCCCCGTGTGGGTCTACCTCCTCCTACACCAGGAATACCAGTGCCGGTGAAGAAAACCACAGTGAGTACTGCCTCCTAGCACACAGGGGAGGGGGGAGGAAAAAGAGAGTGACAAACACACACATGCAACACGCAACAAACAACACCCCCACCCCAACAGCATACACACAAACAGATGCAACATTACACATCCGCCCAATACCCTCAGGAATAATGCAAGGACAAAAGGAATTGATAGAAGTGAGTGTAATAAGATAAAATACTAGAAATACATCCTCAAAAATCAAATCAGTATTTACATATGTACAAATGGAGGGACACTGCCCAGACCATAATGTCCGTGGGCCACAGGGCCACATCACATAGGCCAAGGCTCCATCTTACTCCTGCATCAACACGGAGAGAACACTGCAGGGGCATCAGGTCGAAAATACGCAGTCACCTGAGGGGGACAGGGAATGGGGGCACCTCAGTCGGAAGGTGGTACAACACCACTGGTCCTGGAGGGGGCAACATGCCCTGTGCGATGTCCTGGGAAGTGCAAAGCCACAGTCTCTCAAGTGGGTGGCTTCTCCACTGGTTCTGGAGGGGGCTTTGTGTCTAGTGTGCTTCATCCTGGCAAGTAGGGGGTGAGTGGATGCCTTCTTCCACTGGTTCTGGAGGGGGCTTTGTGCCCAGTGTGCTTCATCCTGGCAAAGATGGGGTGAGTGGATGCCTTCTTCTACTGGTTCCGGAGAGAGCTTCGTGCCCAGTGTGCTTCATCCTGGCAAGGTTGGCGTGAGTGGATGCCTTCTTCCACTGGTTCTGGGGGGGCTTTGTGCCCTGTGATGCAGCACTTGGGGTGTGAGACCCACACGATTTGCAGTGGTCAGGATGCACTACAGTCCATGGAGGCAGGATTACACACTGCCCGCCGGCAGCGACGGCTGCTCAGTGGTGGCAGTGCCAGTGCTGCCAGTGGTGGGGGAGGCTCCAGCCCTTCCCCTGCAGCCTCAGACGGCTGTCCACTGGGGCTACTGCAGCTGACAGTGATGCTGGTGGCAGTGCAGGTGGCGGTGCTGGTGGCGGTGCTGCCAGTGGTGGGGGGAGGCTCCATCGCTTCCCCTGCAGCCTCGGACGGCTGCCCAGTGGGGCTTCTGCTGCTGGCAGTGGTGCTGGTTGCGGTGCCGGTGGCGGTGTAGGTGGCGGTTCTGGTGGCGGTGCTGGTGGCGGTGCTGGTGTCGGTACTGCCAGTGGTGGGGGGAGGCTCCAGCCCTTCCCCTGCAGCCCCGGGTGACTGCCCATTGGGGCTGCTGCTGCTGGCAGTGGTGCTTGCAGTGGTACTGGCAGTGGTGCTGGTGGCGATGCTGGTGTAGTTGGCGGTGCTGGTGGCGGTGCTGGTGGCGGTGCTGCCAGTGGTGGGGGGAGGCTCTAGCCCTTACCCTGCAGCCTTGGATGGCTGAAGCACCATGGTTGGTTTTGGGGGCTCAGATTCAGTCCCAGCACCAGGCCTCATGTCCTTCCTGCCTGCAGGGGCAGGCACTTTGCCCTTGACGTCTGGTGGTGCCTCCTTGCCCTTGCCAGCTGGTGGCACATTCTTGCCCTTCCCCTTGGCAGCTGGTGGTAAATCCTTGCCCTTCCCCTTGGCAGCTGGTTGTACATCCTTGCCATTCCCCTTGGCAGCTGATGCAGGCACACTGCCAGTGCTGATGGGTGTTTCCTTGAAGCCTCTTACACCTGCAGTAGCTGCCAAAACTACTGTGGCTGTGGACTGGGTGGCGGAGGTGCTAGCCTGGGTTCTGCCCACCCTGGCCCAAAGTGAAGGGCTGGGGGAGGGATAGGGAAGAGCTCAACAGCGGGGAGGAAATGCTTCTTAGGGACACTGGGGCGGGAAGAGGGTAAAGGTTTGGGAGTGGAGGAAGAGGGAGTGGTTTTTGGAGGTGTCTGTCTGCTGTGTTTGGGTGCAGGTACATAGGCTGGATGTCTTAAGTCTTTTAAAAGCAAACAAAGTCTCTTTCAAGCACAAAGTACCTGGTTCAAGTGAAAAATCTCTGCGAAGAACCGGAGAGGAGGAGATGCATGGAAACAAAGGGGTGTGCGTCAATTTCTTCTAAGGCTGCACATGGCAATGCGTCATTTAGTTTTCATGCAGAGATGGATGTGTGTTGATTTCCGGTGCTCGGTCATGGATCCTCTTCGGGTTGTGGGATTTTCAGAACCCCCCGGGGATGATGCGTGGATTTTCTGCACTGGCAGGACGAAGTCACAGGAGCTGCGTAGATCCGGTGGGCATTGCGTCAGATTTTCTATTGCACGGCTGTGTCGATTCCTCTCTGGAAGTCGGGCTACGTCGTTCCGGTTCAGCTGTGCGTCGATCCAGTGGACCGTGCGTCGAATTTCCGGTCGCTACGCTGGCGCTGCGTCGTTCTTCTCATTGCAAAGTCAGGCTGCGTCATTCCGGTTTGGCGTGCAGTGAAATGTTCACCGCAGTGCAGGCTGTGCGTCGTTTCTGGCAGGTTACGCATCAAATTTCGCCGCACAAGGAGTCCTTCTTGTAGAGATGAAGTCTTTTTGGTCCTTAGACTTCAGGGAACAGGAGGCAAGCTCTATCCAAGCCCTTGGAGAGCACTTCTGTACCACAGCCAGAGAGCAGCACAGCAAGGCATCAGGGCAACAGCAAGGCAGCAGTCCTTCACAGAAAGCAGACAGGTGAGTCCTTTGGACAGCTAGGCAGTTCTTTGCAGGATGGAGGTTCTGGTTTAAGTTTATTCTCCATAGATTCAAACATATCACCATGGACACATACTATCATATGACATATCAGCATGTCAAACCTGCCAAATATTGGTCAAGGAGGTAGTACACGTCACACACACATATACCAATTGTGATGTAGCAAGGAGTGACAATGGACTCAGGTCCAAGCAATGTATGAAAAATTTCTCCAGAAGAGAAACATTATAAGTCATGTAAGTACCAAGTAAGCTCACACCAATGTCCCAAATGCAGTTTACTATATTGTGTATGTATCAAATAGACTGCTGTGCTGTACAGGATGGAAGGAAACAGACTTTGCTAACACCAACATTAGTATACCAATTAGTCACAGAATGAGAAGCAACATAATTTCCCACATATCAGAAATGGCAAGCCCAGCATCTGTCTGTGGGGGATTCCCAGAGGCAAAGCATAAGTGATGCTAACATAACTGGTACAACAACCATGATGCAAGTCAACAGTCAGGTCACACTTACCAACTGACACACAGATGTTTATGAACTACCACAACTGCACCACATATGTTTCTTGTCAAACAGGAAGTTCCCACGCACCCTGGCCTCATGTGTCATATCTTTCATTGCTATAGCAAGAACACATGATAAATCCCAACATTGGGGCATGACATTTGTCTCCAAAATTGCACATGATAAAGACACAGTACTGTCTGGGTCACAGATGTGAGTGAACAACCATTGCCTATGTATCATATTTTACAAGTATACCACAGATAAGCTGTGTCAAGTGTCTGCTATCAGGACATCAGCATGACAATCACATTTTACTTCTGCTACCAACATATGCGTTCCTGTAGAAATGCAGCATATGCACACCAACATGCATATTTTCAACTCTGATGGGACATCACACATGTCATTGTATATTCCTCACTTCCAACAGGTGTGAAGATGCTAGCTATGTATGTCATGTGACATGTCTTATGGACACCACTGCATCACATAATGCTGTGACACATCAGATAACTTGCCCCTACCTGACTTCAATTCACACATAGGCATACCCCCTGATACACAGCAGAGGACAGAGAGCAAGAACCGACCCACCTTTCTACCATGACATTAGGGAGGAGTGACCTGTTGATGGGAACTAACACCCACCAGTGTAGTAAAAGTAGATCACTAGTACCCCAAAACACTATCATATATGCTTCATTCTGTGCTATAGGACTGAGGGGCCCCCATAGTTGAGTACCATGTCTCAATACAAAATGAATGTGCACATCTGTTGCCATTACATGACTTGTGTACATCAATTCGATCACAGAAGATCTGTGTCTGTGACACATTATACTTACCACATTGTCAGAGCTAACATCCAGTCCCTCACTAAATCACTTGTTAAAAGGGCAAAAATGTTTTTGGTATGTACTTCCCTCTTTACCATCCGGTCCACCTATGGCACATAGCAGACATAGGATAGGGGTACATTACTGCTAATACTCCTCACAACCATCACAACCACCATCTTAGCCCCTGCACCTACCACGTCAGAGAGCAGTGTATTTTGCACTCCACATGACATTGACCAGAAACATGATATAACATATCACACAAACTGGCAGGTGACAGCTGTGATAAATAGCAAACATTGCACACATACATCCATAGACGCTAATGATCTCAAGCTGCATATAGCCCCCCCAAGACACAGCCAGGCTACATAAAGGTCCATATTGCCAGGACAACATTCATGGGAGTCACAGTTTGTACACAAAAACATGCAAGCCTCTACGTGTGTGCACCTATGCACATACACATTCATCCAGTTGCTACTTCAGAAACTTGGGATCTTAGTGTCATTTCAAACACTTTGCACTATATTTCCAAAAAATGTGTGCATATAAAAACTATGTCTATGAACTATACACCTAGCCTTGCATTTGACATGTCTCACATCATGTCCAAAACACTGGGTCAAATGTCATGGAACAAATGTTCACAACATACTGTTTTGCAGATGTTCAATGCCCAATGAACTAGGAGGATGCACAGTAAACATCAAAGCTAGATTAAGGAGCCAACAGGGCAGTGTGACCATGGGACCTGTCAGGTAGAGTCATTTGGTCAGAGTTGTCATGAGCACATCTGTCACAGCTCTGCACCATGCCCCCAATGCCATAACAATGGCAAACACTGGGCATAGGCTGAACCATCACAGGCTGTATATGGTTACAGGGAGTGGCTACAGGCTCACATTTGCAGTGCAGAAGCTAAACAATAGCAGTCCAGATGACACTATTTACAGACAATAGCAATTGAAAGACAACTTTCTTTGCAGGCAGAGCACACAAATCAGCACAAACTACCATGCCCCAAAAGGTTAGATGCATCAGAATAATTCATGTATCCCATAGCCAATTGGCAACGGCTGTTATTGTGCAGAGCTTGGGACCATAGAGTGTCGTTAGTTGGCTTCAGTACAACACTACAACAATGCCAGATGTGGCCACAAATGTATTTGCAAATACACTGAGGGCACAAGTATGATGATAAACTGGCAAACAACATGCATTAACGCCTGCTGTAATGTTAGCACATAAGTCCACACATCAGGCACATCTAATTATGGGATTTATGTGGTGATGGCTGGCGTTACACCTCAGCTGCCCATGTGCAACAGTCACAATGTGGGTCAGGGAACACTCATTGCACACTCTCCACAATGTCTCAGGACTCTACACCTGGCACTTCACATGGTGACATGCCCAAGAACTCAATCATTTAAGCACACTGATAGTACCTACAGGGCTTTGAGGATACATTCTGATATATTGCCCATAAGCTTAAGCTAAACAAATCAAAGCTTAGTCGAGGTACAGAAACATATGTGAACATAGTACTCTTACCTGTTCCTCTGGTATATCATAGAGCTGTTCACACAAGGGTGGGACCTCCTCCACAAGCTTCTCCACCTCTTCTGGTGAGAAGGCAGGGACCCAATCACCTATAGGATGTGGCATGATTGCTCCCAGAGGCAGCATACAGCAGATCAGTTTTTCAGGGTCTTTCTGGCAGGAGTGTCAGGAGTCAAGTGAGGGATTCATCAGGAGATGGCAGTCACATCTGCTACATACATGACCGTCACTGTCATTGGGCGAAGACCGCCACAGGCAGCAATGTGTTCCAATGGCAATGTCCATTGCAGTAGCATCCACCTACCACCATAAGGACTTTCGCCGGTGGTTGTTTCCTATTGTCCAGTGGAGTAGGTCAGGCAGTGGCCATTCTAAAGACTTTTGATGGTAAAAAAAATTACATTTATGATGCGTCACAATGTGGAAAACATTTCTAACCCATAATGTTCTGTTCTGGCATTGTCCAAAGATGTACGATTGAAGGAACATGTTGTCATCTTGTCCTGCTCAGTTTCAGAAATCATTGGTGGCACAGTCACCACCCTCTTGGCCATGGGTAAAAATGGACTTTGGGCTTCTAATCACAGGCATTGTTTGATGTCGCTATCACATAGTCTCGCTGACGCATACGTTTATATATACATATCTTCACTGAGGCAAGGGGATGGCATGTCAAAATTGTGCACCCCTCCCATTGGTATGTGCTGTGTATCATGTTTTCACTGCATCATATGGCATGCCACATTTTTTGTGTGAGATATGTAGTGTAAGTTACAAGGAACACAATGAGTGATGAACGAACATTCTTTTTTTCTTTCACATAGTTACCTTGGAGTGACAAAGGTCAGATAACCTCCTGTGTACCACCCACTAGCAGATTTGCAGACCATGGAGGATGGACATGTCAATCAGAACTACCGCTTGGATAGGCAGACAGTCATGGATCTCTGTCGTCAGTTGGAGCCAGATCTGATGCCTGCCATTCACCATTCAGACAGCATACCACCCATAGTACAAGTCATGTCAGTGCTACACTTCCTGGCCACAGGCTCCTTCCAAAATACAGTGGCACTAACTGCAGGGATGTGTCAGCCGAAGTTCAATCTGGTCTTGAAGGATCTCTCACTAGGAACTGTTGCACTGTTCACGGTCTCTATTATGGGGTATCTTTATTTGGTAGGCATGGTACAGGTATATGATAAAGGTTTAGCTAATGACAATTTTCACCAATCAGTGACAGTATTCAGAGGAACACAGTCTGACATGTGCCTTACACTAGTGGTTTGCGGGATGTTACTTATCGACAACTAGGCAAGACAAATACATGTTTAGACTGAATTGACTATGACATTCCTGACATTTGGTCAGCTTATGTGCTGCACAGTGTAATACATAGAGATTGGTGATTGTTCACTTGTGTCATTGTGTTGGTATTGATCCCCAGCATAACACTGCCTGTGACATATCTTTACTCACATTTCTTTCTTATGAGTTAATAACGAGCATGAAATATATTTCAGATGTAAATACTCATGTATATGAAAAATGACTATCACACTTAGATAGTGTATTAGTTGTGTTTATTTACATGTGCACAGCCGATTAGGATGAATGTGAGCAAAGAAATTATGTTCAAACAGTGAAGGGTTCCGTCTTGGTGGATGTTATCATCAGAGTAGCTGCCACAACATTTTAAGTCCCAAGTCTACTGTCCTACTATCCTGGTAAGTTGGAAAGTGGTTGTAGAAATGTCAACAGGGTGCATCTGAGGCACAAAAAATTTAATCTATCATTTGAGGGTTACTTCCTGGCAGTGGTTGTTGTCTTGCCATCTGCACCTCCTGGTCATTTGGGTGGACATCTCCAGTTCCCAGGGCGTGCTTCAGCTACAGAGGCAGGGGTGTCTGAGGCATGTCCTTCCCCTGGCAGAGCCTCCATTACACTGGCTGCCACAGATGTTGAAGGGGCTGGTATAACCTGGCCAATAGAAGGGGTCTGGTATGGTGGACGTTCTCTGCTCAGGGTGGTGTTGATGACTCTCAGCACTCCTGTTATGTCAGCCAGCTGAGCATTTTGGGCCCCCCACTGTTGCATGATTTCCAGGTGGTTGTTCTTCTTCAGCTGCTTCTTCTCCCCCATTTATAGCAAGTACCTGGCCCATCACATCTTGGAATTGTTGGTAGGCTCCCAAGACTTGGGAGATGGTGTCCTGGCCAGAACTATCCCTAGTAGCCTTATGCCGCTGGCCAACGCACACACCCTACCCCCAAGTGCCTGCAACCTTAGCACAGTTTGCCCAATGCCACTTGTACTGGGTCCATCATTGTCACAGATTTCAAGTTGTGACTCAGGTACCTGGACTGGGGGCACATGATGGTTGTTACTGTCCATGGGACACAGATATGGGGGCAACTGGTTGCCTGAGATATAGATGCAACAAGGCTGGGAGGAGTCAATGTGGGCAGGCTGAGGCTGACAATTGTCATCTGACCAGGATGCCCTGATGGGCCAGAGCGGTCCTCAACGTCCACACATCCATGAGTGCTTTTCTCACTGAGGGCTTCATCCAGGTGGGGAGTGGCTGTCTCGGGAGTGCTTACTATGGTCCCAGTGGCAAGTAGATCTGTTGGAGATGTGAAACAGATCGTTACAGGTTGGTAAGTGACATGTAGCACCAGATTTGACAGGTAGATTTGTTATTGCCCATGTACAAATTGGCTTTGCTTTGTCCCCTTATATAACAGTGGCACTTGCTTTCAGTTATGAGGACCTGACATTTGGGGTACAGACAATTCCTTTTTAAGTCACTTTCCTACAGGATGTCAGAGAATCTTGGCACTTGGATATCTGTTCATTGACTCTTATCTTGGCAGCAGTGTAGCATTGTGTTTCATGGTACCTCCCAGTTAGCAATACTTCATTGTTGAGTTATCAGACAGCTGCACAATGTCATGTGGACACTGAGCTGGCCATCAGATTTGGAGTAACCATTCTACCTGGCTATTTGTGACAGGTTGTACTGGGTAAGGCACACTGCATATATATGAGCTCCCCCCAGGTGAGTAGAGTCCAATAGGTGATGGGAGGTAAGAGGAACAGCATAACAGAGGCCACAGTTGTAGCGGTGTGTGAGGGGTATGTCAGTGGCAGCTGTTCTTGGCATTCCTGTCAATAGCTGTCCTATGCCATCGGACTTTACTATTGTTATTTCCCTAGGTGAGTACAGTTCTATAGGCGATGGGAGATAGAAGGAACAGTTTAGTGGAGGACACAGCTGTAGCTGTAGCTGTGTGTTTGTGTTATTGTACTAGCAGATGTCCATAGAATTGCTGTCATTCCTACAGACTGTACAATTGTGGATCATTCAGGTGAATATTCTGCATTGTTCAGTTTTCATGCAAGGCTTTTTTCAGTATGGTGCACTGTTCTGGTTTTCTTTATGGTAGAAAAGTGCCTGCTGGGAGTTGTAGTGTTGTCAGTCCTTTTACTACTCATGCCATACACAGATACTGTGCCCCCAGGTGACTTAAGTTCACATGTGAGATGACAGACAGGGGTATTTAGATAGTTGGACACAGGAGTGGTGAGTGGGTTGACTGTTAAGGTGGCAAACGTTGATCAGTGAGCACGCATTACAATACATTTTGGTGGTATTATTGGTGTAATGACTTACTAAGCTTGACTCCCCCAAGTATTCCTGTCAAGCCCTCATTATGCAGAATGGCCAAGACCTTCTCCTTCCATGATGTGAATTGTGGGGGGTGGAGGACCACTGCCAGTCTTGTGGACCACAAGCTGGTGCCTGGCTGACATGGAATGCACATTCCCCTTAGGTTATTCCACCTCTTCCTGATATCCTCCCTTGTGCGCTGGTAGCTGCCAACGGAATTCATTCTTTTGAATATTCTTTGCCACGTTTCCATTTTCCTTGCAATTGTGGTTTGCTGGACTTGGGCTCAAAATAAATGTGGCTCTACTCGGATAATTTCATCCATCATGGCTCTTAACTCATCATCTGGGATGTATTCGTGGTGTCATTGTGGTGGTGGACAATACTGTTAAAGGATGATGAGATGTAGGTGCTGTGTGGTGAAGGGGCGATGGTTGGTAAATGATGTGTAGAAGTGCAATTTTGTGTGGTGGGTGTGTTGTACGGATGTGGGGTAGTTGCTATGTGAAAGGGGGAGAGGGGTCTAATCTATGGTACTGTCTCTGATTTTGGGTTCTAGCTGCTATGTATGGCATTGTCAATACAAAGGATTGTGATGTGTGAAGGGGTGTGTTTTAGAGTGCAGTTTGTAGGTGTGGCTGCGTTTCAGCTGTGTGGATTTTGAATCTATCTAACGTGTTGTGTATTACTGCGGTGACCGCTGACCGCTGCAGTTTGCAGTGCCATTGGATGTCTTCCATGGAAGAACCACCTTTGTGATTTGTGAGTCGTAATAGGTTGGTTGACGGGCTGGTGGTGCTAATGGTTGAACCGCCTATTTCCCACCCTCCAGAGTCCTGGCGATATTGTTTTTTTGGCTGTGTTTTGGCGCTTCTGGCTGTTCAACTTGTAATACGGCGGTCTGTGAGACGACCAAAATGTCAGTCTTTTGGCTGCGCCCACCATGGCGGTCAGACAGTCAGACCGCCAAACTGGCACTGACCCCTTTAGGGCCGGATTAGGACCTTGGCGGATGGGATAGTCTGTCACAAACATGATAGATATCCCGTCCGCCATATTATAAATTCCATTATATCCTAAGGAACTTGTAAAACGCCGGGCAGGATATCCGTCACGTTTGTGACGGAGTATCCCATCCGCCAAGGTCCTAATCATGCCCTTTATCACTATCAAAACATGAAATCATGAGATTTGTTTTTAAGTATTTGGGATCAATTCTATTTCTTACCTAACATGACCTCCTTTCTAAGAAGGAACTTTTTAATATATAAAGGTAAATTCCAGCTAGAATAGTTAAGTAATTTGTCACTCAATTTTCTCATTCTAGTTTTTCTTTATTAATTAATGCATGAACAGACCTGTGTTGAATGACTGCTGTTAATTACCTTCCTCACAATTATGTGATCATGCCACAGGCTAGGGTATGTAATGAGGGGATGTCATTAAAAGCCATTGTTACTCTGCAGGTAAGGACAATAATGATATTAGCACTGCCTGCTTAAATAAAAGGAGCATGGGGAAAGCTAAAATAACATTTTAGGCGTTCTTTATGAATGGCTCTTCAGCCCAGCAGCACTCCTCTTCAGAGGGATCCTGCTGCGCTCTTCTGCCTTTCTTTATCTCTTGACCAAAACTCATGTTTCAGTGTGCTTCTTCTCTTTCTGTTTCCTCACTGAGGAGAACACCCAATAGCCACATAAGTGTAAGAAAACAAGTCTGTGGTGATTGTTCTCACATTTTCACTCAGTCAGATAAGAAGGCAGCAGAGCCAGACAGTGGAGCATGAGCTTTGGTCAAGATAGCAAGAAAGGAAGTGCACTGTCACAGAATGCCTATGGAGAGAGAGGTAGAGCGATATTTCAAGAGCTTGTGGTGAAATACTACTCTAGGTCCTGCTGTGCTCAGTGTGTGGATGTACAGCCTAACTAAGGAAAGTATTGGGAAAGTAGCTTCTGGGGACAATTCAGAATGAGCACACTGAAATGACATACTGGGAACTGGCAGCCATGGGATGTTCACTGAGCAGACCAATCGCCAGAAAGGGAAGCATTCTGATTGTCTGGCCAGCTCTCAATGTTCCAATCCAAGTGTTAATAATTATTATTCCTGACCTCATTCAAACTAGCCACAAGAATAATCTTTGTGATCTGTAACTGTGAAAAAGTGGATTATCATTTGTGGTGGAGGGTGGTCAACCTCAAGTAATAATTTCACCATCCTTGTTAGGTCCAGGAAAAGGTTTCAGTGATTTAAACTTGAACTCAACCACTGGCATACAGGGAGTGCAGAATTATTAGGCAAATGAGTATTTTGACCACATCATCCTCTTTATGCATGTTGTCTTACTCCAAGCTGTATAGGCTCGAAAGCCTACTACCAATTAAGCATATTAGGTGATGTGCATCTCTGTAATGAGAAGGGGTGTGGTCTAATGACATCACCACCCTATATCAGGTGTGCATAATTATTAGGCAACTTCCTTTCCTTTGGCAAAATGGGTCAAAAGAAGGACTTGACAGGCTCAGAAAAGTCAAAAATAGTGAGATATCTTGCAGAGGGATGCAGCACATTAAAATTGCAAAGCTTCTGAAGCGTGATCATCGAACAATCAAGCGTTTCATTCAAAATAGTCAACAGGGTTGCAAGAAGTGTGTGGAAAAACCAAGGCGCAAAATAACTGCCCATGAACTGAGAAAAGTCAAGCGTGCAGCTGCCACGATGCCACTTGCCACCAGTTTGGCCATATTTCAGAGCTGCAACATCACTGGAGTGCCCAAAAGCACAAGGTGTGCAATACTCAGAGACATGGCCAAGGTAAGAAAGGCTGAAAGACGACCACCACTGAACAAGACACACAAGCTGAAACGTCAAGACTGGGCCAAGAAATATCTCAAGACTGATTTTCTAAGGTTTTATGGACTGATGAAATGAGAGTGAGTCTTGATGGGCCAGATGGATGGGCCCGTGGCTGGATTGGTAAAGGGCAGAGAGCTCCAGTCCGACTCAGACGCCAGCAAGGTGGAGGTGGAGTACTGGTTTGGGCTGGTATCATTAAAGATGAGCTTGTGGGGCCTTTTCGGGTTGAGGATGGAGTCAAGCTCAACTCCCAGTCCTACTGCCAGTTCCTGGTAGACACCTTCTTCAAGCAGTGGTACAGGAAGAAGTCTGCATCCTTCAAGAAAAACATGATTTTCATGCAGGACAATGCTCCATCACACGCGTCCAAGTACTCCACAGCGTGGCTGGCAAGAAAGGGTATAAAAGAAGGAAATCTAATGACATGGCCTCCTTGTTCACCTGATCTGAACCCCATTGAGAACCTGTGGTCCATCATCAAATGTGAGATTTACAAGGAGGGAAAACAGTACACCTCTCTGAACAGTGTCTGGGAGGCTGTGGTTGCTGCTGCACGCAATGTTGATGGTGAACAGATCAAAACACTGACAGAATCCATGGATGGCAGGCTTTTGAGTGTCCTTGCAAAGAAAGGTGGCTATATTGGTCACTGATTTGTTTTTGTTTTGTTTTTGAATGTCAGAAATGTATATTTGTGAATGTTGAGATGTTATATTGGTTTCACTGGTAATAATAAATAATTGAACTGGGTATATATTTGTTTTTTGTTAAGTTGCCTAATAATTATGCACAGTAATAGTCACCTGCACACACAGATATTCCCCCTAACATAGCTAAAACTAAAAACAAACTAAAAACTACTTCCAAAAATATTCAGCTTTGATATTAATTAGTTTTTTGGGTTCATTGAGAACATGGTTGTTGTTCAATAATAAAATTAATCCTCAAAAATACAACTTGCCTAATAATTCTGCACTCCCTGTATATGGCACAGAGCAGACAGGATTAACTTGAGAAAATGTGTAAAACATTTAAAAGTACCAAAACTGTTAAAAGGTGGAAAAACAAAGCAATACAATCCCACTCCAAATTATAAAAATAGAGTATATTTTCACGAATGAAATGACAACAAAATGACAAACTTCCAAAAGGGAAAACGAGAGAGAAAATATTTTCAATTTTTAAATACAAATAGAGCAGGCAACTGGTTGTGTTAGACCGGGACAAGGGTAAGGTTTGATGCTGACCATGATGGAGCATGGGTCAGATATGAGGACCAAGTCGGTCCCGCTGAAAGAGTTGTCTTTGGACCTAGAAGGTAGGGTCTTCAGTGGGGCAAGGCAGCATGCTGGATTGGAAGATGGGTTTGTTGACAATGGGTTGGCAAAGGACGAGGTAGCATCGAAGCCATTGACAAAGGCAAAAAAAGCATAAAGCATTAAAAGTCTTGAATTCACTCCCAGGAAGCCGTTGAAGTTGATTAGATGCTTCTCAGTATCGGGCCCATGAAGATCTCTTGCATTAGATTTAGACCCTTTTTTGGAAGTTGGATTCCCTCAGTGGGGCAACGCTGAAGGCTGTAGCCTGTAGCCCGAGAGTATTTGATGTTATCGGATGAAACTCCTCATCAGGCCAGCTGAAATGGATTTGATGCTGCAAAGAAAAATGTGGGGGAGTTATGTCAAACTCAGGCCCACTGGTGATGCACCCTCAGTGGATGGGCTTGGCAAGATGGTTCGGGTCTTCTGTCTGTTCTCCAGACAAAAATTATTGGAAACGTTTCTAGAGGGACTGTGCATCTATGCGGCTATGCAGAAAACATGCTGGTTCCTCTGTGATAGAACCCCGTCACAGGTGCAGGCCATTCGTTAATTGCTGCCACTCCCTGGGGGCTTTGTCCCAGGTCGACACGCCAGCAGTTGCCATCTGGGGGTAGTATGCCAACAGAGCCCAATTTGGCTGTTGTTAAGCGGGAAAGGATGTTTCTTGCAGCGGTAGCTGCCGTAGCAGGAGAGGAGAGAGGTTTCAGCACGGCCAGCCCCAGGGAAAGACATCCAGCTGCATAAGCCCAGGCACTGGATCAGCGGGGCCTTAAACACTCTCCGGGACCCCCTCCCAGTGAAAACAGGAATCCAATCAGCGTGGAAAAGAGAATGCACAGTGAGAAGAAGGAGATGGGCGGGGTCCGCATTCAGCTGGGCCTGATGACGGCAAGGCCTGAGGCACCTACACAACTGAATTGAGGATAAGAGTTGTGTGCTGAGGCACGCACTGTGCAGCTGAATGGGCAGTGGGCAGCAGAGAGAGCAGCAGATTGGTGGTAACAGTGACCCACAGAATTATAGGAGCTTTGCAAGGCCTGCTTGCCAGGGATTCCTTCTCCTGATTATTTTCACACAGACACTGTCCTGAAGGCATCAGGCCTCCAAGGAGAAAAGGGGGAGGGATCACTCCAGCCAAGAAAGAAAGGATTTTGACAGAGGGGGGAACACTTGAAACACCACTGAAGACCTGGCAAATGATACAGGGCACTCCCCAGGAGAATGATCCTGGTTGGGGATGATAGACACATCCCCAAATGGCCATTTTGGAGACTGGGGGCCCAAGGGACATGCAGAGGGAATCTGGGGTACACTAATGACAAGTGCTTTCCTTCTTCTAAGACCTTCTCATTTGCACTTCAACGCCACATTGGAGGTACCCTGGATCTTGTGGTGGATGGACCCTAGAAAACATTGGCACAGGAAGCTGCTGGGGGTCTGCAGGAGTACACATAGTCAAAGTGGATCCAAGTGCTCAACGCCAAAACCCACACTGAGATCAGACATGGTACAGCAAAAGATAAATATATATGCCAAGCAAACTCACTTGCAGGAGAAGCGGGGCAACAGGTGGGGCAGGTGTGGAGGATGAAAACATCCAGACATTGTCCATACTGCAAGCTATCCAGAATCTGGTCACTATCGGCAAGATGGGGAAATTAAAAGTCAACGTGGCATTAATACAGCAAGATCTTTGCAATACAACCCATAGAGTCCTTGAAGTGGAAAGCCGGCTCTCTGAAACAGGAGATACTGTCAAGGATCAAGGGGAGTGCCGGGCGACATTCCAGCAACTGGTGAGTCAGCTTAAGGTCAGGGCTGAAAATGCAGAAGGGAAGTCGAGGAAGAACAACCTAAGAGTGGTGGGCATCCTAGAAGGCATGTAGAGGTCAGCACCAACCAATTTCTCGTGGGACTGGTTAGTGAGTGGGGTTCTTAAAGACAATGTATCAGCATGCTTCATCATTAGGGGCCAGATGTAGCAAAGGGTTTGCGCCTCGCAAACGGCGAAAAACGCCGTTTGGGAGGCGCAAAAGCCTCTCTGCTATGCAGAAATGCATTTTGCGAGTCGGATTTGACTCACAAAATGCATTTCCGACTCGCAAATAGGAAGGGTTGTTCCCTTCCTATTTGCGACTCGCAATGCTATTCAATTTCATTTGTGACTGCGAAAGCGGTCGCAAATGAAATCGCAGTTACCATCCACTTGAAGTAACCCAGTCCCAATCGCAGCTTCAACGACGGACTGTGCGCGGCAGCGCCATCCCCACACATGTGCAAGTGCTATGCTCACTGTACCTCTTGGCCTCAGGTAGCTATCAGGGGGTCATTGAAGTGGCAGGTGGGGTATCCCAAAGTGCACTCTCACGGTTCTTCAGATGTTTCCTAGATGCCATACTCACACACATGTCCAGATACATATACCTACCCAGGAATGAGGCAGAAATTAACAGCACCAAGTTGGAATTCTACAGAATTGCCAACTTCCCACATGTAATAGGGTGTGTAGACAGGACACATATACAAATATGCCCTCCTGCAAATCTGGAATATCTGTTCCTCAATCGGAAGTGTACACACTCACTGAACATCCAGGTGGTATGTGACTCCCATTATGTCATCACTGACATGGTAGCCAAATTTCCAGGGAGTACACATGACTCTTACATTTTCAGGCACAGTGGGATACACCAACGCCTAGAACGTGGGGAGTTTGGAGACGGATATCTATTAGGTGTTGCTGCAGACACCCTGAAGCCATACACACAGGTCACTGGAGAAACCATCCATGCCCTGCTAACATTGTTCATTTTTGCCACACAGGTGACAGTGCATATGCACTACGACCATGGATACTTACCCCGTACCTAACACCCATCAATGAGAATGAGAGGCGATATAACAGTGCACATAGGCGGACCAGAAATGTCATAGAGAGGACCTTTGGACTGTTAAAGGCAAGATTCCAATGCCTTCACAGAAGTGGAGGTGCGCTCCAGTATGCCCCAATAACAGCTTTCAAGATAGTTGACGCATGCGCTATACTGCACAACATTGCCACCAGACGTGGGCTACATCTCACCCCTGAAGACCCAGATTCGGAGAATGACGAGCAAGAGCTACCACATCGCCAGCCTGGGGATAGAAGCATTGCAAATCAAGGCAGACAGAGACGGGACCACATTGCAAACCAATACTTTGGAAGGTACGTGGTAACTGTCACCACACACACTAATGTGACACACAAAGAGCCCAGTTGTGAAGTGGATCAAACAAAACATTTTAATAAGTGAACCTAATAACTATATAACTGAACTGTTGGTAAGGGGCTGCACATGTCCACCCTCAATGAGGACACATAAACTCCATGTGCCTCATGAGTCCTTCAGTGTTTGGGCCTAACACCTCCTCCTGGTACGGCCAGCATGGCTTGTGCTAGGTGGGTCAGAAGACCCCTGACGTGCACTGCCACTCCGCAAGACACGTGTGTCTGTGGCAGATGCGCTGCTGATGGTGGAACCCTCCTCACTGTCCTGAGGTGTCTCAGCCGTGCCTCTTGCCTCCAGCATGTCCACAGCGTGGCTAATGCGGCCCAGTCCCCAAGCCACATCCCCTGCAAAGCGGCCCAGGTCCACCTGCAAGCTCGCAGTACGTAGTGACAGGCCTGTGGTGTTCACTGCAAGACGGACAATGGATGCAGCCATGCGGTCTAATCTCTGCACCAGTTGGCGCTCACGGCACCTTGCACTTTGTCTCTCTGACACCAGTTCCATCACCAGTTGGCGTATGGATAGTGCTAGGTCACTGACATTGTCATTCAGTCTTGTGAACTGTGTGTTCACTTCTGCCAGGCCATGTGTAAAATTGTGCTCCATCGTCTGCATTGCCCCAGAAATGATCCTCAACTGCCTTGTTTGAAGGCGCTGACCAGATAGGAGGTATGCCCCAACTGCAGACATGGATGCGTCACCTATATCCTCCTGGGACACTGCCTGGACCTGGAGTTTGCGTCTGCGATGCAGTGGTGCTTCTGGCTCTTGCTGTCTAACACTGTGGCTGGGACCAGGTGTTGTGTCTCTTTCCTCCATGTCCACTTCTTCATCTGGAGGGAACTGTGGTGGTGTGGTGCTGGGCCCTGTAGTGGCTGCTGCAGCCTCCTGCCCTGCCTGTGGCCTGCTTTCTTCACCCTGGATGGTGTGGCTGGTGGGGGTGTCTTGTGGGAGACCTGTGGGACATAGGGAACACACTGTCAGTATCTAACATCTGTTGTATGCCTTTGGCATTGATCCTCTCCTGGATGTCCTGCCAGATCCTCCTCTTTTCAGTGTCTGGGACACTCCGGGCTGCCTTTCCAATCAGCTGGTCATGGTGCTGGCAGCAGTCCTCTGTCAGCACCTCAAGTTCCTTTTCAGAGAATTTCAGTTTCCTCTTCCTGCCTGCACTGCCTGTGTCTTCCATTGTTGCAGCTGTTCCTCCAGGTAGTTGCTCAGCAGTTAGAAAAGGGTGTGGTCCTCCCTCCTCCCTCCTCCCAGGTGTATTTGATGTCTTCCTGGCTCTGATGTCATCAGCAAGAGCCAGGAAGTGTTTTTCCAACTGTTTTGCTGCACCTGCATGCGGCACAGTCGCAATTTGCCATACCCGACTCGCAATTTGCGAGTTCGTTTTTAGCGAGGTCGCAAAAAGCGACCTCGCTAACAGCGGAATCGCAATCTGCGGTGCGACATTATTTGGGAGTCGCAAATTGATGTCACTTTTTTTTTGTTGGATCCCATTTTCCGAGTCGGAAATTGTGAGTCGCAATGACTCGCGATTTCCGACTCGCAAATTTTGGCCTTCCTACATCTGCCCCTAAGTAACTAGTGGGTGATTTACCCTCTTTAGCTATTGCTTTATCTGCAGGGGGGGTTTGTTGTAGAAAAAGAACTGAGTGTCGTGTTTTCCCTCATGTTGGGGTTGTTTTTTGTTGGGGAGGCGGGATAGTAGCAGGGGGTGATGATTATCACAAGATAGCCCTGTTTGATAGTCCCTGGATACACCAGGATGGGTACTTGTAGTTCATGAAGTATAGGGTGGAGATAGGAGGGGATGGACAGAGAGATTTGGAAATCGCTCTTTTGTTTACATGTGAGGGGTTCTCAATGGAGGCACTGCATGCAGGAATAGGTGGTGGACACATTATTCTGATGTACCCATTCTATGTCAGACTCTGCCCTCTTAGACACTGTTGACAATGCTTCCACAGGCCCAGCCAGTCCTAAAATAGTGTCATGGAATGTGAACACAGTACTGGATAAGATCAAGAGAGGAGCAGTTATCAGAGCAGCTGGTAGGACGGAGGCAGACATAGGGGGTCATTCTGACCCCGGCGGTCTTAGACCGCCGGGGCCAGGGTCGGCGGGAGCACCGCCGACAGGCCGGCGGTGCCCCGCAGGGCATTCCGACCGTGGCGGTAAAGCCGCGGTCGGACCGGCAACACTGGCGGTCTCCCGCCAGTGTACCGCCGCCCTTTTGAATCCTCCAAGGCGGCGCAGCTAGCTGCGCCACCGAGGGGATTCCGACCCCCCCTACCGCCATCCAGTTCTCGGCGGTCCGCCCGCCGGGAACCGGATGGCGGTAGGGGGGGTCGCGGGGCCCCTGGGGGCCCCTGCAGTGCCCATGCCACTGGCATGGGCACTGCAGGGGCCCCCGTAAGAGGGCCCCTACAAGTATTTCACTGTCTGGTTGGCAGACAGTGAAATACGCGACGGGTGCAACAGCACCCGTCGCACCTTCCCACTCCGCCGGCTCGATTACGAGCCGGCATCCTCGTGGGAAGGGAGTTTTTCCCTGGGCTGGCGGGCGGTCTTTTGGCGACCGCCCGCCAGCCCAGGGAAAAACTTAGAATACCCTCCGCGGTCTTTCGACCGCGGAGCGGTATTTCGGAGGGGGGAACTATGGCGGGCGGCCTCCGCCGCCCGTCAGGGTCAGAATGACCCCCATAGTCCTTCTACAAGAAAGCCATCTGCTGGGCAATAGGTGCCCCTTCCTGGCTAGAAAGGGCTTTTCTCAAGTCTATCATGTAGGTTTCCTCAGGGGTTCCAGGAGAATGGCTATCATGATTAGATATGTACCCCAATGGTGAGTTCTAATGTTTGCAGGTTAAGTAAGGCTGCTATGTGGCAATAACAAGGGATTTATGGGGTCTCCCTCTGCCCTTAATAAGTGTACATGTTCTGTCCCCACTCACAACAAGCTTCTTAGCTATACTTGGAGACTTGGGGGGTTATTCTAACTTTGGAGGAGGTGTTAATCCGTCCCAAAAGTGACGGAAAAGTGACGGATTTACCACCAGCCGTATTACGAGTCCATTATATCCTATGGAACTCGTAATACGGCTGGTGGTATATCCGTCACTTTACCGTCACTTTTGGGACGGATTAACACTCCTCCAAAGTTAGAATAACCCCCTTGGTGAGGAGCTGCCAGAAGCCCTGTGGATTCTGGTTAGAGGCATTAATTGGCTCTGTGACCAGGTCTAGTGAAGGGGGAGGACACATGGCTTTGACGAACTTTACACACAACCTCCACCAGGTAGATGTATGTAGGGCACACCACCCAACAGGACAAAGATATACTTTCTGTTCTTGGGCCGGTCAGCCCCTTTCCAGACTACACTATTTTCCATGCCAGAACAGGAATGTCATAGGATGCTGGGGATAAGGCATCTCTGACTGACCATTCCCCTGTGGAGATGGTTGTGACCTGGGGCAAGCGGGGACAGTGGACAAGCTGGACGTTGGACAGATGGTACCTTCATCAAGATGATTTCCGAGATATCTGTCAGAACCACGCTCAACAGTTTTTTGTTGAAAATCAGGGCTCAGTGTCATTGTCAGGTGTATTGTGTGAGGCCCAGAAGGCAACACTAAGGGGACACATTTTAGTTATATGAAGAATCATAAGGAAAAGAGTAGGCAGAAAGTCAGAGACCTGGAAAAACCCATCTTTGATTTGGAACACAACTTTGCCGGCTCAGGGCAAGAGGAGTTCCTGAGAGACCCACTACACACACACAGACTTTGCTCTGACAGGAGCTCACGCAAGAGGTGTGGAGACTCGTAGTAGAATCTATCTGTGGAGGTATAAGGCTAGCAAGACCTTACATTGGCTCTCCACTCCCAGATTGGTGACGGCCCCAGGGGTATATCTACTAACACAAGATGGTTCGCAAGTGGTGGGGAGCATCCCAGTAGCCCAGACCTTTGCAGACAATTATAGGAATTGATATCAGTGGACCGGTTGAGTCCGCAGGATGATTTACATCAGTTTGTGCAGTTTCTGCCAATGCCAACTCTGTCCTGAGAGGCCAGAAATACTTTGGAAGCTGAAAGAAGTAGCAAGACGCTAAGAGCAGCCTTGGCACAGCTAAAACTGGGAAAGGCACCTGAACCTTAGGGCTCTCCACTGGAATTTGGCCATTAAGTGTGGCTGCAGACAGGTCAGAAAATGTTAGGAATGTTCCAAGAAGCACTGAGGGGTGACTTACCTTCTGACCTTAGGATGGCAGACATTGTGGTACTCCCAAATTCTAACACGAAGGGTACAAAGTGCAAGGAATTATGGTCCATATCACTCTCCAAACAACAAAGTAAAGGTGTGAAAAAAGTTTTGGCTAACTATTTGGGAAAAGTCATCGAACATCTAGTTCATACTGACCAGTCAGGGTTAATGCCATGGAGGACCACAAGACAAAATTTGGGACGAGTACATAATGTGATCACCTTTAGCTGGTCAGTAGAGGAACATAGGGCCATATGTACAAAGACATTTTCCCATAGACATAGAATGGGTAAAATCTTTTGCCACATCTGGCCCATAGAGCTTTATTGTTGGTAGGTTTTCAGAAAGCTTTCAATTTGGTCGATTGGGCTTATATGTTCACTCAGCTTGCCCACGTGGGCTGTGGCCCTAAATTCATCAACTATTCTGCATACCAATCACTGAGCCAGGGTGCAGGTGGGGCATGTGGTCTCTGAAAGGTTCCCAGTGATCAGAGACCCAGCTTACACCCTTGAAGGGAGGGTAATGGGTACACAGGGTCTCCCGCATATGTTACATGGGGTCAATGTGTCTGAGTTACATCCACCAGCCACAAGGGTGGTGCTGGGGGCTTGGATGGGTGCTCAAAATGTTACTGGCTGGCCCGGCAGGCTAACAGTAGAGACACCACTATGGCGAGGCACATACTTTCCACTGGTCACAGCATAATGCAACTTTGTGGCATGGAATACCACTGGTATCACAACTTTGAGGAACATTTTACTTGATGTGTCTTGAAATCCCTCCAGGAACTGCAGGAGGAAAATGCTTTACATTGCTAAAATTTTTTCAAACACCAGCAGTTCCGACCTGTGTTGATGCTGATGCTTCAGGCCACAACTGAGATACCAGAGTTCTCTTCATTGGAGGCTAAACGTTTTCTCATGAATATAAAAGAACAGAAGCTATCCCAGACATATAAGATGCTATTGAGGAACATACTGGACCCTATGGTGGCAGTAAATAGGGCATGGGAATTGAAATCAAGTGACCTTGATGAAGATGATTGGAGGGAGGCAAAAGAGGCTCAGAGAGAGGCAGTTAAAGATTCACAGTTTAGACACATACAGCTTAAACAGTTTTACTGGGTGTAGTATACCAGGGCCAAGCTCTTCTGCATAGCATTGATGCCAGATGGAGGGTGCTTGAGTTGCAAGAGTACACTGGGGAACCTATTACTTACATTCTGCCACTTCTCTGTTCTTTCTCCCTTTTGGGAAGGGGTCTTGGGGACTCTGGAGAGAGTGTTGGGTTTGGGAATACCAAGGGACCCCAGACTAGTGCTTCTTCATGTGACAAAGATTAAGGGGGCACGAGCTCCCAGAGGGCACTCATCTGCATATTGAATAGGTCTTCCTAGGGTGGAAGGCATGACACTTATATTTCAAAGGCTAGTGGCCGCCCTCACACAATGAACTGCCAAACCCCCTACTGGTACACTGGCAGACAGGACTGACCTGAAAGGGGAACTTGTGCACTTCAAACCCACTCTTTGAAGTCTCTTCCACTTCAAAGGCATTTGGGGTATAACAACTGGGTCTCTGACCCCAACAACACAGTCATGTCTGGACCTACACCTGCATCCTGTTAAGAGTAACTGCCTGGCTGCCCAAAGGACTCATCTGGACTGTTTTTCTGAGAAGGACTGCTGCCCTGCTGTTTGCCTGATGCCCTGCTGGCCTTTGACTTTGCAGAGAAGGATTCTGCCTTCCCAGAAGTTCTCTCCAAGGGCTTGGATTGAGCTTGCCTCCAGTTTTCTGAAGTTTCAGGGCCAAAAAAGACTTCGGGGGTCATTCTGACCCTGGCGGCCGGTGGCCGCCAGGGCCACCGACCACAGGAGCACCGCCAACAGGCTGGCGGTGCTCCCACGAGCATTCTGACCGCGGTCTCCCGCCGACTTCCCGCTGCTCGGGGGAATCCGCCATGGGGATTCTAACACCCCCTACCGCCATCCTGTTCCTGGCGGGTCTCCCGCCAGGAACAGGATGGCGGTAGGGGGTGCCGCGGGGCCCCCGTAAGAGGGCCCCACTGTGTATTTCAGTGTCTGCAATGCAGACACTGAAATACGCGACGGGTGCAAACTGCACCCGTCGCACCCCTGCAACTACGCCGGCTCAATTCGGAGCCGGCGTCCTCGTTGCAGGGGCATTTCCTCTGGGCCGGCGGGCGCTCTTTTGGAGAGCGCCCGCTGGCCCAGAGGAAATGTCTGAATGGCCGCCGCGGTCATTTGGCGGCTCCCTCCAGGCGGGCGGCTCCCGCCGCCCGCCGGGCTCAGAATGAGCCCCTTCATCTTTTCAAGAAACTCCTTGTGCATTGAAATTCGACACACCGCCTGTCGGAATTGACGCAAAGCCTGCATTGTGACCGAGAAACCGCCGCACAGCTGACCGGAACAACGCAGCCCAACTTCTAGAGTGAAACTTTGATGCAACACCTGTCTTGTGATGGAAAATTTGACGCATCGCCTACTTGATCAACGCAGTGCCCATGTGTACTTCCAGCGCATCAAGAATTTTTCCACGCATTGTCTCTGGGTATCAAATCATCCAGCATCGCAATGAGGAACCAGGGCTGCCCACCGAAAAATTATGTAAACACCTTGCATCGTGGAAAGAAACAACGCATCGTTTGGGCCACACTGGAAAATCTGACACACTCCTTATTTTTCCATCTATCTCCTCCTCTGTCGTCTTCGTGCATCATTATTTTTAACGCAAACCAGCTACTGTGTAATAGAGAGACAACTGTTTATTTTTAAGGATTAAGGCCCTCATTTTGACATTGGCGGTAGGTGCCGCTTACCGTTATGCTGACTGCCGCCAACATACTGTGGCGGTATACCGCTACGCGTATCATGACCCACACATAGAAATCCGCAACTATACAGACACACACACAAGTCCGTCAGCCCAAAGGTCAGTGATAAACTGGCGGTACCAAAACCCACGCCTTCACGCCAACAGAACTACGCCCACAGCATCATGACCCACGAATCACCGCAGCGGACATTCAACCGCGGTAAACCATTTGCGGTACATACCGCTGCGCTCAAAATACACACACACTAACAAACCAACACCACATTGGACAATTCAAACTACACACACCTGACACACATACAAACACCACACCCACAAACTACTATAAAACACACACCCACATTACCCACAACTCTTTACCACTACAAACATTTTACAACAGAGAGAGAAAGACATGCCAGGAGCACCCACAGAACCAGAGCCACAGAACACTAGCACCCATACACAATCCACGCACCTCACAGCACACACCCCAACACATCACACCACACACCCTCACACACATCACTCACACTACACCCATGGCACCACAAAGACACCCCAGATTCTCTGAGGAGGCGCTAAGGGTCATGGTAGAGGAAATCATGCAGGTAGAGCCAAAGCTATTCGGATCACAGGTGCAGCAGACATCCATTGCTAGGAAGATGGAGCTATGGCAGAGAGTCATGGACAGGGTCAACGCAGTGGGACAGCACCCCTGAACAAGGGCTGACATCAGGAAGAGGTAGAATGTCCTACGGGGGAAGGTGCATTCCGTGGTTGCAAGACACCAGATAGCTGTACAGAGGACTGGCGGTGGACCCTCACCTCCTCCCCCACAACTAACAACATGGGAGGAGCAAGTCTTGGCAATAATGTATCCTGAGGGCCTGGCAGGAGTAGCAGGAGGACTGGACTCTGGTAAGTCAACTCTTTACTACTTTCACCCCCCTACCTGCATGCCAACACACACCCCAAGCCCTACCATCACCCCTATCACCCCACCACCTCACATACAGCCCACCGTCACAACCCACCCATCCCAGTAACTAGCACTGCATGCAGCACCAATGCATGGACACCACTCACAGCCCTGCATGGACACCAATCACCACAGCATGCACACTAGTGACAATCAGCTAGCCAACCAAATTACAACTCACACAATCCAAAGCTGCCTTGTAAATAACAACCATAGGGGGAAACATACCCATGCACAAGATGTCACACACAGTAACAATAACACTGCTTTTACATACCCACAGGACCCCCACACAATGTCACCAGACAGGAGGTACCAGCAACATCCAGTCCCCCCTGAAGAGGCCCACAGTGATGACAGCAGCTCTGCATGCCTGGATATGGATGACCAACCTGGCCCATCAGGGACCTCTGGACAATCGGTTACCCAGGCACAGTCCCATACCAATACAGAGCCTACCCCCTCAGGAAACACCAGCAGAGAACCCACCCAGCGGGCCCATACCACTATCCCCGGGACACGTCAATCAGCAGTGTGTCCACCAAAACAGGGACACCAGGCAACCCCACAAACACAGGATGATCAGGGGCCTGGGGTCAGTGGCAGTGAGCATGCCATTCAGGGGACAGAGGCACAGGACAACAGGGAAGCTGGGACGACTGCTGTGCGACAGGGGGAGGACAGGCCCAGGGAACCGACTCTCCACGTGGCACTCACCAATATCCTGGGAGCCTACCACTATTCCCAGGATACGATGGGCCAGATACTGGCCAAGTTGCAGGAGACCCAGTGGCTGCAGGAGGGACAGTACCTGGGGATCAGGGAGGACCTGAGGGACATCCAAACCACCCTGGTCACCATTCCATGGGTGCTGGCTGACATGGCCAACACCATGAGGGAGGCAGTGGCACACCAACAGGCCCCTGACACTAGCCACACCAATGAACAGCCTTCCACCTTCGCTGACGCTAGTGGACAGGAGGCCCTGCCACAGGAACAACAGGCCACCAGCACACCCCTCTGCAGAAGGAGAACCATTCCGCAACAGGTCCCTGCGATCCAGGCAGAAGCCAGAGAACATTGCCAAGACCCCCGCCAGGAAATAAGACTCTCCTGATTGTCACCCTTGTGTCCCACTCTGTCACCCTGTCCACCTTGAACTACCATTGCTCTCCTTCCAATGCCCCCTTGGACAATGCAACTGTGATACAAATAGACTGGACCCTATCTTAGACTTTTCTCCACCATCACCCAAGCCCATTGCACATCCCCATTTACTTCTCAGCACTGAAATAAACACCCTTGGAAAACACAAGTATGGAGTATGTCAAATGATTTAAGGATGTAGTTGTTTAACAATCAGTAGACATTGCAAATAGACTATACAGTGATTCATACATAGTTATGTCCTGTAATGTGCTGCAGTCAATACACCAGGAGCCACAGGAGGCCATAAATAGCTGCAAATAGACATGTTAAAGGGTACTATAAGTGGCCATAGTAGTGGGAACAGCAGCCAGCCAGTGAAAATGTAGAACACAAAACTGCAATGGAAGGTGAAGTTACAGTGTCTTACCTGTGTGTCACTGGAAGTACTGTTGAATTATAGTTTTTCTGTTGTCCACATCCTCTTCCTCTGCATCCTCTTCGTCACTGTCCACAGGCTCCACCTCTGCCACACAACCATCTCCAGCATCATCCTCATGCAGAAAAGGCACCTGGTGTCTCAAGGCCAGGTTGTGCATGCAAAATGCAATGATGATCTGGCAGACCTTCTTGGGTGAGTAGCACAGGGATCCACCTGTCGGATGGAGGCACCTGAACCTGGCCTTCAGGAGGCCAAAGGTGCGCTCAATGATCCTCCTTGTTCGCTCATGTGCCACATTGTAACGTTCCTCTGCCCTTGTCATGGCATTTTTCACTGGGGTCAGTAGCCATGAGAGGTTGGGGTAACCAGAGTTACCTGTAAATATCGAGGGATACCTGTTAGCCTGACACTCACCCTTAGGGCCAAACCCACACCCATATACCAACAGACACTGGGTGGGGACCATGGGGTCACCTATTAGCCACACCCAGGATACTTTGCATTCACATGGGAGATGTACTGGTCCTCCAGGCACACTATCTGCGCATTCGGAGAGTGAAAGCTCTTCCGATTTCTAAACACCTGTTCATTTCTCTGGGGGGCACAAAGGCAATATGTGTACCATCAATAGCACCAATGATATTGGGGATATGTCTCATTTCATAGAAGTCAGCCTTCAGTGTGGTCAAATGCTCCACCTGAGGGAATACGATGTAGCTGCACATGAGTTTCATCAGGGCCGACAACACTCTGGTGAGCACGTTTGATAACATAGGCTATGACATCCCTGCTGCAATGTCCACTGTCGCTTGGAAGGAGCCACTTGCCAAGAAACGGAGCACTGATTGGACTTGCACAAGAGGGGGGATCCCAGTGGGGTGACGGATAGCTGAGATCAGGTCTGGATCCAATTGGGCACACAGCTCTTGAATTGTGGCCCTGTCACGTCTGTAGGTTAGGATAATGTGCCTGTCCTCCATTGTTGCCAGCTCCACCAGGGGTCTGTAGACGGGGGTATGTCTCCATCTCCTATTCATCCTCAGCAGTTGAAATCTAGGGTGAAAAACGGTGAGCAGATGGTCATATTCAAAGATATCCTCAAAGTAAAATGTCTTGCATTTTGTGACAGAAAGAGTATGTGAATGTGTAAATCCATTAATGTGCCTATGTCTGCTGTGATGCAATTAGGTGTCATGGGCTGTTCCCCTCTAAAATGGCAGACGCCTGACCTGTGAGGAGGGACAAGTGGAAATGAGGTAATTCCACTGACGTTGTATGCCGTTGAGGGAGGCAGTCGACGACCGCCGTGCAACACCTCATTGGTTATCATTGGGGCCTATGGGTTCCAGTAGCCAATGTTGATGTACGCCGGTGGTGACGGTATGCACCGCCGTGGACGTGACCGCCATTTTCTATCTGTTCACTCACTTGCTATCTGACCTTAAACAGGAGAGGACCTACACTACAAGTGCTGCTGTGACCTGTGTCTGGAAGCAACCATGGCTCAAGTGTCTGGGGAAAGGGCCCCTGCCTTCACTTTGGAGGAGTTGGAGAGACTGGTGGATGGGGTCCTACCCCAGTACCGTTTACTTTATGGGCCTCCAAACCAACAGGTGAGTACACTGTGAGCACAATGCATGGGGTATGAATGCATGGAGTGCTGTGTGTGTAAGCCTCGTGTAGGGGGGGTGGCTGAGGGGTCCTGGGCAGAGTGCTGCATGTATGGTGGGCATATGTCTGTGCATAAGGGGATGGGAGGGATATGGTGGGTCATGAGTGTAACAGGCCAGATGGTATGACTAATACCTTTTTCTATGTATCTTTTTCTGCAGGTCAGCGCCCATCAGAAAAAGAGTATTTGCCATGCCATCGCCAAGGACGTGTGGACCCTGGGTGTCTTTGACAAGCAGAGCACCCACTGTTGTTGGGGATGGCCTCCCAACGAGGAAGGGATGCCCGTCGTACCCTGACCCCCCTGATGTTCCTCATCCTGGCGGAGACCTATCCAGAGTTGGATGGGCACTTGAAGGCATCACAGCAGCCACAAGGGGTGAGTAAAGTTTCAGAATCAAAAAATTGCACCTGTTGAGGTGTTATCTGGGTGCGGGATGTGGATCTGTGGGTACCCAGGACAAACATGGCAGGGTAGGTTCCATGATGTGCAGGCTCAGATGCTCTCCAAACCCAAATATGCTAGTGGTCATCTACTACTGGCCAGGGTCCTGTGGGTTTCAGGTGTGCTGCTATTGGCGTTAGGCATTGTACCCCATGGCCTAAGGACTAGCATTGTAACTGGTTGTGCATGGCCTAGTGCATAGGGCTGTTCCCTGTGTGTTGCGTACCCCAACGGTGGTGATGTTGCTGGCATTGACCAGGTGTATTCTCTGTCTCTTCCCCCCAACTTTTTGATTCATCACCTTGTCCTTGTGTGCATTAGCATCATCTGGTGGAGGAGCAGAGGCACTGGCGACGAAGGGAGTTGCATCCCACATGGCCCATGAGGCAGAATTCACCAACGGTGAGGGCACCAGTGGGACAGAGGGTGAGGGGAGCACCACGACGGAGACTGGAGGAGACAGTTCGGAGAGTGACTCCTCCTCCGATGAAGCTCCCTGGTGGTGGCATACACCTCTGTGGCCACCCCAACTACAAGGACAGCTGCCACCCCCGTTCCAGCACCACCCTCCCAGCAGCTCCTCAGCGTGTTTCCTGTGCCTCCCAGGAAGGTGGGCATCTCCTCTGCCCCAGGCACCTCAGGCCCTGCCCAGTCAGCCCTGCTGCCTTCAGTGAGGAGTCTATAGACCTCCTGCGATCCATCTCTGTTGGGCAGTCAACCATTGTGAATGCCATCCAAGGTCTGGCAGGGCATTTGCTCTGGCCAACTCCCTGATGGCAGCCATTGTCCTTGTCTCAAGCCTCCCCTCTCCAACTTCCACTACTGAGTCCCATTCCCCTCAACCCCAGCCTATCCCAAGCACACCTTCAGAACCACATGCACCCAAATCAACACACACAGAAGTGGCTCAGGCAAACACAAGCACCACACTTCATCCCACAGGCACTCACACAAGCACCATCCAGATGCAGACACATCAACATCCACTCCCTCGTCTGTGTCCCCCTCCTCCTCCTCGTCCACCACCCTTCCAGAAGCGTCTCCACTCACACCTGCATGCACTACATCCTCATCTACTTCCTTCGTCATGCCTATCTCTACACGCCCCTCACTGGCAGTCACCACCGCCACATCCATGCACACGTCTCCTGTGTCCTCTCCCACTGTGTTTGTGCCCTTTCCTCCCAAAGTACAAAAACGCATGCACTCAGACACCCAACAGCCATCCACCTCACAACAGCATCCAGCCCATGCACCCAAACACAGCAGACAGACACCTCCTACCACCACTCCCTCTTCCTCCACTCCCAAAACTTCACCCTCTTCCAGCCCCAGTGTCCCTAAAAGGCTTTTCCTCTCCACCCTTGACCTATTGCCTGCCCCTCCCCTCTGTCCTTCAGGGTGGTCAGGACCTCAGCCACCCAGTCCACGGCCACTGTCGTTTGTGCAGCCACTGCAGTTGTGAGAGGCACTGTGAAGAGACCCGTCCTCACAGCCAGTGTGCCTGCACCAGCTTCCAAGGGCAAAAAGGGAGCACCAGCTGGAAAACGCACAGAGGCACCACCAGCTGGAAAACGCAAGGAGGCACCACCAGCTGGAAGAAGCAAGGAGGCACCCCTAGCTGGCAGAAGCAAGGAGGCCCCACCAGCTGGAAAATGCAAGGAGGCACCACCTGCTGGCAGAAGCAAGGAGGCACCACCAGCTGGCAGAAGCAAGGAGGTACCACCAGATGCCAAGGAAAGGAAGGGAACACCAGCTGCCAAGGGCAATGAAAAAGGCATATACGCCACAGGCAAGATGGATCTGGTGCTGGAGCAGCATCTTAGCAAACAACACCAGCCATGGCCCTTCAGCCGTCTGAGGCTGCGGGGGAAGGGCTGGAGCCTCCCCCACCACTGGCAGTACCGCCGCCAGCACTGCTGCCAGCACCGCCACCTGCACCGCCTCCTGCACCGTCACCAGCACCACTGCCAGCAGCAGCAGCCCCAGTGGGCAGTCATCCGAGGCTGCTGGGGAAAGGCTGGAGCCTCCCCAACCACTGGCAGCACCACCGTCAGCTCCACCACTGCCACCACTGAGCAGCCGTCACCGCCGGCGGGCAGTGTGTTGTCATGACTACATGGGCTGTAGTGCGTCCTGGCCCCTGCAACAACTGTAGATGAGAGACTGTGACCTTGCACTATCCAAGATCTGCATCACTGGGCACAAGGCCCCCTCCAGAACCAGTGGAAGAAGGCATCTACTCACTCCCTCCTTGGCAGGATGAAGCAAACTGGGCACAAGGCCCCCCTCCAGAACCAGTGGAAGAAGGCATCCACACACCCCCTCCTTGGCAGGATGAAGCACACTGGGCACAAGGCCCCCTCCAGAACCAGTGGAGAAGCCACTCACTTGAGAGACTATGGCCTTGCACTCCCCAGGACCAAGCAGTGGGCAAACCACCCACTAGGAAGACTGTGCCCCCCTTCCCCTTCCCCCTGAGGTGCCTGTGTATTTTCAACCTGATGTCCCAGCAGTGTTCTCTCCATATTGAGGCAGGAGTCAAGTGTTGCCTTTGCCTATGTGATGTGGCCCTGTGGGCCACGGAAATTTTGGACTGGGCATTGTTCCTCCTTTTGTATAAATTGTTGATACTGTTTTGTGCTTTGAGGACTTATTTCTTGAACTTTTTATTATTACAGTGGCTTTACTCAGTTCCTTTTGTCCTTGTGTTATTCCTGAATGGTACTACGGGGTGGATATGTAATGTTGTTGCATCTGTTTGTGTGTATGTTGTTGGGGGTAGGGGTGGGGGTGTTGCATGTTGCATGTGTGTGTCACTCTCTTTTTCCTCCCCCATCCCTTGTGTGCTAGGTGCAGTACTCATTGTGGTCATCTTCACCGCTGTTCGTGTTCCTGGTGTAGGAGGAGGTATACCAGCATGGGAAACACCTGTAGTTCGGGCTCCATGTCATCGTGGTTCTTCCTTGAGTGTCCAGAGGTGAGTCGTTTCCCTTCTGTGTTCTGCTTCCGTCGTGATTTTGATGGCATTGGTACTGCCCCGGAAAAGCTGGCAGATTGGCTGGTTTTAATAGGATGGGCAGTACATATCCTTCCACCTGGCTGTTGGCGGTTACTGCTGCAGTGCTTGTTGCTACAGCCGTGGCAGTCGGTGTGTTAAAGTGGCTATCTGTGTTGGCGGTTTCCACCGTGGTCAGAATTCAATTTTTTTTACCGCCGGCCTGTTGGCGGTATTACCGCCGCTTTATCACCGACCGCCAGGGTTGTACTGAGGGCCTAAGACTCTTTTAAACATTTCAAAAGGGATATTTCAACTTGTGCTTAATGAATCTTGGTTATTTTTACCGTATTTTATTCAGATAAATTACCTGTTTTTCTAAACCCGTGTGGTATGGTGGTGTTTTCACTATGTTACTGTATGATTTGTTGCACAAATACGAATTGCCTTCTAAGTTAAGCCTGACTGCTCAGTACCAAGCTACAAGAGGGTGGGCACAGGATAATTTCGGATTGTGTGTGACTTACCCTGACTGGGGTTGTGGTCCCTACTTGGATAAGGGTGTATACCTCTGCCAACTAGAGACCCCATTTCTAATGCAGGAGATCAGTGGTGAGGATAGGACTTGTGTTTGTGTAGTGACATACAATAGCTATGTGTACACTACCTTACCAGAGTTAAAGGTCAATTTGATTTTGTTCTCTTTTTGCTGCAATTTTTCTGCTTGACATTCTTTAACCAGCATCATATACAACATGTCTCTGGCTGGGTCTCAAAGAGGAGCTGGAGGGTTTGACCTGGCCACGCTGGAAGCATACAGTGTCAGCCAGCTAAAAGGGTTCTGCAAGGTGAGTACCTACCTGGGGACTTCTATAAAGGAGGAGTACCAAAATGCGCTGAGGGCCTGGGCAGAAGCCTGTTCACAAGAGCATGTTGAGTTGGGGGAGCAAGTGGATGGCTCTCCTGAGGATTTGCCAACAGTAGTGGGGGATGAAACCCATGAATATGTGCCCTCTGTTAAACAAGGGATCAGTGTCTCAACACACTGCCTGACCGCAGAGGAAAGGAGAGAGGAAAGAGAATTCAGGCTGCAGTTGGCAAGATTACAAATAGAGACAGAAGAGAGAAAGGCTGAGAGAGAGGATGAAAGGGATGCAAAACAATCTGGGGCTAAAAGGGCCTTTGCTGAAAAGAAACTCATCTTGGCTCACATACTGAATCTGAAAGAGCTGGGGCTCAAGTATAAGCAGTTGAATCCAGCATTGATGGTGGCAGAATACATACAGTACCAGTTGGAGACAAAAAAGTTTGTATACCCAAGTATATGGTGTCAAGTTATGTGGTGGGAGATGACATTGATAAGTGGTTTTCTGCATACGAAGATGCACTAACGGCTCGTGAGGTTTCTGAAGAGCAACGAGGGGTGGGCTTTTGGAAACACATGCCAATACTTGGAAGGGACACACTTCTCACTTTAGAAGCTAAGGACCAGAACACATACACGTTCATGAAAGCCATTATAATTGCCAAGTTTGGACTGAAAAGTATTGCCAGAAATTCAGGGACAGTACCAAGCTCTCCAACCAAACTTGAGCAGACTTCTTTGATTCTGCTAGTAAGGCACTGAATGACTGAGTGCTGGCAGTAAAGTAAATGATTATGTGGGTTTGTACAATTTGATCCTGAGAGAGCATATGCTCAGTATTTGCTTTACAGAGTTGAGCCAGCACCTAGTTGACAGTAAGCTGACTGATCCCAGGAAGCTTGATGGGTAGGTGGACCTCTGGGCTAGCACCAAAAAGGTTTCGGGGAGGGGGCACCCACAAAGGTGGTCATGGTTCCCAAAATAAGAAAGAGGGGGGAGAAAAACTTAAAAACAGTAAAATAAATTCTCAAGGATTAGTGGTAACCAGTCCCAGTCTGAGTCTAAAAAGAAAGGGTTCTTTGACGGTAGACATGGAAGTTTGTACCCCAATGCATAGAGTGCACTAAGTATGGTCACTCCAAGGGCGACTCCAAATGTCCAAAGAGGGCACAGCCCCACTCTGGTGGGCAGACACCTGGATTGGCTAGAGTAGCACCCGGGGAGGAGGTAGTCCCAGTTAGTTTTAAGGAACAGATAGAGGTAACCATAGTGCTCCTGGGGGATGCAGAGATGGTGCCAAAAGTCCACATGCCTACAAATACTTCCAAGAATAGGCAGTGGGTCACCATTAATGGGCAACGGGTGGAGGCTCTGCGTGACACAGGAGCCCGCATGACTACTGTCAGGGGTCAGTTGGTGTCAGCAGAGCAGGTCCTACCGAACACATTCCACCAAGTCATAGTCACTAACAACCGTAAGAGCCAACTACAGGTAGACAGGGGCATTGGATGTGGGGAGGCCTTCTCTTCCTCTGGCAGGGTAAACTTATAGGCTGTTCCCAGGAACTTGATTAACTTCAAAGAAGCACATCCTTCACAGATAAATTAGCTGACATCTGAACAAAGCCCTTCTTTGTTTCCCCAGTTAGGCAGGTACAAATCAGAGTGGGAGAGGAGCTCCCCAAGAACTGGCTTAGAGTGACCACAGAGGAGGGGTTTTTCATTTCCATGGTCAAACCTCTAGAGAGTACTCTACGGAGTAATACTTGTCTCTGGAAAAGGGAAGAAGGGTTTTACCATGTTGGTTTTGGGCAGACAGGGGCACAGTTGCAATGTTTGCAGTAGGGCATCCAGGAAGTGCTGCAAGAGTGGGTTTGGTTGCCCCAGAGAACTTTAACCCTATTGTTTAGTGAGTGGACAGATGTAAGTGCAATGCACAGGCTCATGCCAGACACAAATGTGACATCCACAGTACCTTATAGGATGATGGACCTGTGGAAGAACCTGCTAATGATTGTGAACCTGGTTTCTGTATCTAACTTGTGCTCCATCCCGGTCAGCCTTAACTTGTGCCTAGGCAATGCTGTATGCAACCTGATGTAGGTTGGCACTTAACGTTTTTTTCACATTTAAATTTTAAAAATTCATAACTCCAGTTTCCCTCATTGAACTATTGCCAATTTAGTGTCCTATTATCTATTGACATATGCTTTTTTTCATTATTTGTTTGGGATTTGTCTTTCTGTGTTTTAACGTAATGACTGTTTTGGTACAGCATAAATAGTTTACACATTGCCTTCAAGTTAAGCCTGTCTGCTCTGTGCCATATCTGTCATGGGATTTCTCTTAAGAAGTCTCATAGTTCAGATATCATTCTGTATCTGTCAAAGAGAAAATGTGTTCAGGAATTTCCTCCCTCTGATCTGTGTTTATCTTATCTTTATTAGGTATGCTAGATTATGTGAACATTCATACAATAATCTCACATTTAATAGAGATTCATTAAGCCTGGCAGGATGGTAGGTTAACCATTATCCTGTGATCCTGCTACCAATGTGTGAGATGAGCGAGGTCTGTTAACGGATTTTGTATGGTCTGGATTTTTTGGTCGATCCCCCAATGCTTTTTTCTCCAGTTGTACTAGTAGTAAAAGGAAGAACCAGCACGGGTTAGGACTACTTGCTATGCTGCTGGTCAGACCATCATCACTGGGGGTAACTACATTTAGGCTGTTCCTTATTATCAGATTCATAAAGATCAGATTGTTCACCTTGTTCAATATGGCGTGCAGCAGTGCCAGAATATGAAGCTTTCATTAGCTATTAAAATCATAATAGTTTCAATGACATAACATTGGGAAGTGTTGTGCGGTGCCAGTACAAACTCCTGTTAATCATTTAATAAAATCCTGATCATGTAGGCTCATGAATTTCCTAAGAGTTTCATGATAGTGTATTTACATCTACAGCAGCTGATGGAGCTGAAATATTGAAGGAAGCAGGGACTTGGATTGTTTAAAGTCGAGTGATTTACACCAGCTGGCTTGTATCAGAGGTCGTTGAAATAGTTGTAACTGTTTGAGGCCATCTTGTAGGAGCCAGGAGAGTCTTGGCCAGACATCCCCATGAGCCGAGCAGGCACCTCAAGGAAACAGGTTAGATGCCCAACATCTAGGAGCACTGTAACCTTGTATTAGCCACTGAAATGTCGCCATGGACCCACAATTAGTGGCAGCTGATTCAACAAGATGTGCCTGCTGAAGAAAGCTTTCTCTTACCTTCTGCCCTCTGCCAGGAAAACTCTGGTTCAGTTTGTGATTATCAGCAAAATAGACTATGGCAATGTTTTACTTCCTGCAGCAAGTGATACATTATTGGAAAAATTGCAAGTGTTTCAAAACACGGCTTCTCAGCTTGTCTGCAATCTTCCTGCCGGCTCTACATCTGCACCTTTGCTGAGAGCCTAACACTGGTTGCTTACTAAGAAAAAGACCATTTTCAAAACTTGCTGTCTTACCCATAAGTCATTAATGGACAATGGTCCTCTTTACTTAACACAGAAATTTAAACATTACTGCCCAGTTAGGAACTTACATTCCAAGGATAAATTCTTATTGACAGTTCCTCATGTTCGACTGGCAAGATGTGGTGGCACGTCCATCACCTGCCTGGCTCCGTTTTACTGGAATAACTTGCCCTCCACATCTGTACTTGTTCTGGTTACCTTAATTTTAGAAAAACTGCTTAATACAGTTTTAATTTACTCTGGTGTTCTATCTTGCCTGCGTTTATCTTCAGAGTCGAGATACCTCTTCAGGTGTAATTTATGCGCTATAGTAAATTATGTTAACGTGAAATAAAAATATAACATCACAGGAACTTTTTAAATTGTACAAGTTGATTAAAGAAGAATATCCTTATTGCTCCTTCAATTTCCCAAGTTGTGAACCTTCAGCACGTTCGTTCGTTCATTCTATGGGTTTCCACCTCATCATCCTAACAGGCTGCTATGTTTCCGTATCTCCAGCAGTCGGAATAGCCCTTTGTTAACACTATATTTAAGTTCGAGGCAGGGAATGTGACAAGGTATAAAACACATGCCAGGAATATAGATACTTTAAAGCAGTTTTTCCATTGATCTGGCCATACATATTTACCTACACCTTGTCAAGTTGTTGTTTATTGCATTTTCTTTAAAATGATATACAAAGAAGGACGTCCATACAGACAATCGTCACAAACGTACCTGGAAGCACATTTCTCTTTTTGTATTTTGTGTACCTGTGCAAAACGTTTTGAAAAAATACCGTTGGCTTAAAACAATGTCTTTCAAAAATAAATATGTTTTTAACTTTTAGATCACATCACATATAGCTGAACACTAACTACCAGACCCCAGTTTCTCAAGAGGTCAGCTTTTTAAAGTTCGGCCCTTAAAAAACTGAGGAGCACGGAAACTATTATACATTTCCTACAACATTTAATAAAGGATCCAGGGTCAACCCTGCCGTATTCTCTAATGATTCTCTTATTGTAATAATATTAAAGGCGGATAGGGAATGGAAGCCATTAGTGCGAACAGATCGACATTTTTGGTTTCTTTCAGAGCAGTTGAAGGAGTACACTTGGTATTGGGGATTGTTTTGAAATTAGTGAAGGTCAGGCATAAGGATTGTCAGGTATTACATGCATGCATTTAGTTCTAGTTTAATTATCTATCTAATTCAATTATTTCTTTATTGAATTAGATAGATAGTGCATACGAGTTTTACAATGTTGTTCAATTTGTTTCAGAGGCGTAGTCAGCACTGGTTCAGCAGATGGCGTGTCACCAAGGCCCACAGACCTGAGGGGCCCACTGACCCGTGATTATTACTGTAATTCACATATCAGACAGCAGAAAGGGGCCCCCTTTCCTTCATTGCCCTAGGGCCCAAAGCTCACCAGCTACAACACTGATTTGTGTACATACAAGGTTTGTTTCTTATTTTACATATAAGGTTTGTTTCTTATTTTGTACTCATTTTTAAAAGTTTTACAGCCGTACTAAAAAATCTTTTCGTTTGATTAGATATTGAGGCCCTATACTTTCTTTTTTTTGCAGTCCGATTACAAATTGCATGCATTAATATGCTTACAAATTTGCTTTACTTCATTTTGTGTAACTGTGTTTCAGCTGTAAGTGTTTGGCAACTGTATTGACAATTGCAGAATTCCTGGCTCATCGTCACATGTCGGCCTGTACTAGAGAACTGAGCACAGTTTGTGAGCGTGACTGTTCCCGCAAATGCAATATGTGCTTTCTCACGAGAAATTCCCATAGGTAGCACTAAGCAGATGTCACCATTGATTTCAAGTGGTTATATTTTAAAAAAACTTCCCTGGCATGTGCTGTGTTTTTATTTTTTATTTTATTTAGCTACTACAGCTTACCGTCATTTGTGTTTCTTAGGTGGGCAAGTCCTCATATTTATATTTGATTTTGTTTCAGTAGGCCTGCACATGCTTATAGGATATTTGCATAGATTGAAGATACTTACAATATGTGGGCATTCCTTAAGAAATACTATAGAAAAAAAACTAATAAACAAATATTTATCTAGTGTGCATAGGTATTTTATGTGGTTTGCCTGTAGCAAGACAATAAATAAACTAGAGCCCTTTGGGTCTCAGAGGTGGGTCCAACAGTATGCAGTATATTGGAAATTATCTACAGTGTATGCATGTTATCTAGAGTCTGAGTGAATATTACAGAAAAAAGTGTGTCAAAGTAGGGCAACGAAAAACGCACAATCATACAGACACAGGGTGGAAAATGTACAGTATGAAATGAATGTCATAGTTGTTAGCTCTCACGTGGGTGATATATATAGCATGGTGTACTTCACTAATATCATCACTACACTACATTATAAATTATTTACCGTAATCTTACTCTGTCAATAGCTTATTCATATATGTCGAAAAAGGGAGTAAGTCACAATTATTAAGTGGTTCAGAAAGCTCTATTAAGGACATGGCAAAGACGCTGAGGTCCAGATTTTCCATAAGACATGTTGAGCGTCGCATAGCAAAAACATAACTGCATTGTATCTTGCCACCACAGCATCTCATGAGTCCCATACATAAGGTGAATGTGTGTCGGAACAACGCATGCTGGAACAACGCATGCCTGAACAACGAGGTCGGAACAACAACTGCGTTGTTACCACTTATGCCTTTACCACGAATACCTTAACAACGATTTTTCATTGTGAAGGCATTCCTGGTAAAGGCATTAGTGATAGGCATGCATGGTTCCAGCATGCATCCCCCTGGCCCCCCACCCCCACCCCTAAAAATTACCGCCATCCCCCCACCCCCTCCCCTAAAACCACGCCAACCCCCACCCTTGCCCCTAAAACTAACCCAACCCCCCACCTCGTCCCTAGAATTACCACGACCCCCACCCTGCCCCTAAAGCCTAAAACCACCCCAACACCACCACCCCCCCCAAAACAACCCCACCCCCAACCCATCCCTAAAACCTAAACTACCCCAACCCCCACCCCTAAAACCTAAAACCACTCCTGCCACTAAAACTATCCCGAGCCCCCCACCCCGCCCCTAAAACCTAAACCACCCCAACCCTCCCATCCCGCCCCTTAAATTACCCGACCCCCAACCCACCCCTAAAACCTGAAACCACCCCAACCCCCACCCTTAAAACAACCCCAACCCCCATCCCATCTCTAAAAACTAAACTACCCCAACCCCCACCCCTAAAACCCCAAACCACCCTAACAACGCCACCCCTAAAACTACCCCGAGCTCCCCACCCCGACCCTAAAACCTAAAAACCCCCAACCGCCCCACCCCACCCCTAAAATTACCCAACCCCTCAACCCACCCCTAAAACCTAAACCCACCCCAACCCCCACCCCTAAAATTACCGCAACCCCTCACCCTGGCCCTAGAACCTAAAACCACCCTAACCCCCACCCCCAAATACTAAAAATACCTGACCGCCCACCCCACCCCTAAAACTAAAAATGCCCCGACCCCCCTCCCCTCCCCTAAACATAAACCACCACGACCTCCCACCCCAAAACTAAAAATACCCCGACCCCCCATCCTTGCCCCTAAAACTAAAAATGCCCCGACCCCCCTCCCCGCCCCTAAACCTAAACCGCCTGACGCCCCCTCCCATAAAACAAAAAATACCCCAACTCCCGCCCCTAAAACGCCCCGAAAACAAAAAATAACCCGACCCCCTCCCCTAAACCACCCTGACCCACAAAACTAAAAAAAAAAACAACCCCACCCCAACCCTAAAACTAAAAATACCCCGACCCCCCAGTCCCTAAAACAGCCCCACTTATCTGACTGATCGCGTCGTCCTCCTCAGCCGACTCCCTTCTTCTGTGCCTTATCCCCGCATGTGCGTGGTTCAGCACATTCGTGGTTAAGGCACGAAACAACAAAGTTGTGGTTAAGGCCGTTTCCCACATAAGGCATGTTTGAAATACTATTGCATCATGGAGTAAAATAAGACATGCAAGGATGAGCCCAGTAAACTGTTGAAAGATATTGCTCTCAGGAGCAACATCAGGAAAGACTCAAAGCCCATAATATGTTTGAGAGCCATGAGATTGAAAGAGTAACATTTTAAAGAGCTTTGGGATACAGACATAAGTGTAAAAATCATGCTACGTTGGTGCTGCACAAATGAGGCTCATTCAAAGCAGATGGCCTGGAACAAAAAAAGTCAAGAAACGGTGACAGACAACTATCTGTAAGTGAGTACATAGGACCTAGAAACCTGCATTCTTACAAACTTATACTTACGTTTACGATTTAGCAGGAAATCTGGGAGAGGCAGTGGGTAGTGGCTGGAAAATGGAGAATATTTACTACAAAAAGCTAAGATTTCAGGAAGGTGTGAACATAGTTTAGGCTAGGGAGGAGCAAATACCCACCCACAATAGATTAATATCACTGCTGTTTTCAAACTAAAACTAGTCCCACCAAAAAAGGTCCCAAAACAGTCAGCACTAGCCATGGCCAATCACTGGTTCTGCAACATCTTCCCATTGAAAATAATGGAGGCAGGGACTTTTAAGCCAATTTGAAATAGTGTTCAAATTAACTAACATATTGATACTGTTAAGACCTTTATAATATTGCATTTAGTGTATTTAAAGTTAAAAAGTCATATATATTTAAAAATAAATGTTATTGTATTTTAGATCATTGTAATGCACATTTTCCAATTTAAAAACAAATTTAAATTTTATTTTTATAACAAGCCTAAGTCAATTATAATCACTTCTGTATATTATAAAAATGAGTACTTTTAATTACATTTTATACATATTTTAACTTTCTTTCCATATTTAGCTTCATTTAGTTTCCTCTGGGGACATTAACTTTAGAGCACCTTTTTCATGAATTACTATATTCGTTCTTCTTCATCTCCCCTGTTCATTCTTAAGTTCATATTATCTCCTCAAGATGTTATTGATTTGCCCCTGAATGATTGCTATATTACCACCTTCTTATTCAATTGGCAATATTCAGAGAGAGTATTGAGCTGTAGTAAATGTTCACATAAGAGCAGAGCTTCACAAATGCCCCTTTCTGATATCTTTTTATTATTTGTAGCTATAGTATAGCATCTCACCCACTAATTTAGATCACTGCCCATAGGCCAGCTTTGTAGCTATAGGCTCTTCTTTCAACTTTATTTCATATTGAAATAAATTGGGGTATTAGTTGAGGCGGTGAGTATTCACCCTAAGTGATAATTACAAACCCCATCACGATGAACGTTTAAAGTTATTAAATTGGCCAGACCTTCTCTATAAGCTTTAATCGAGAGTTTGTCAGCTATAGAGTACACAATAAGGTCAAACTATGGAGTGAAATCATAGAAATGATGGGAAAAAGTAGGCTTAGATCCATCTAGAAAGGAGAGCACATTGCTCTGCGATCACTCTGTGTATAGCCTCACATCAAACGTAAAGCAGGAAAAAATGACAAATATTCTGCTCAACCTGTAATAGCAGATAGAATGGACAACACAAATGAATTCATGCCCCCTGGTGCTAAATTATATCTTACATATATTCTATTCACTGTCTAATGAGAAGAAAATCAAAATAAAATCACACAGCTTTTAAGGTGGCTAACCTCAAGAAACAAGCACAGCTCCAAAACTTGCAAAGTTCACTACTCGTAGCACTGACTTAGAGAAAATGCAGAGAGTAATGCTGCAGTGGTAAACATAGAAATGGCTCTGAACTAATAAAAAATACTTACAGTTAAGGTAAACTAGAGGAAATGGAAAACTGTTCATAGCAGAATAAGCTTAAGCTTGTGGTTATACCGGTGCCAAGCGTAACGATGCAAAATACTTTGTTGTCACAACTTTTTAAAATGCATTTCTAAGCCTATCAGACTGGGGTTTCAATTGTCCAATTCAATGGGCCATAATTTCCATTTTCACCCTTTATTAGACACTCAAAAGTGCAAACCAAGGTTCAAAGTAATTCATATAGGGGCCTTGTTACTACGAAAGGCATTATGTGATTCGTCCATATCCAGTAAACACATATCAATAGATGGGAACAGGTTTATTTGTTTAGACAGACTTTTGTCACGTACCTGTAGCATGTTGGTGGCAACTACATTAAACAATTCCTATGTTCAAGCCCACAGGACTATATTATACTTCCATGAACCCGTCTAACTCACATAACTTGTCAAATCCTAAAATACTACTTTCCTCCGATGGTGAGGTGACACAAAGCTACAAAGCAGATGAATTTGCATACTCCACTTCATTTACCTTTAGTAGCTTTCTAAGTGAAATTTCTCTGAATCTAATTCAAAGTGCTGATACATATTCTCTTTTCTCCTCTTTCTCTTGGAATGGATTGAGTGTGCTCTTGGAGTTTTGGTTCACTCTTGGTGCTGTTTGACAACAGCCAAAACATATATGATTCCCTCCAAGGGTGGGTTGAGGCAGGCATTCTTGGTCTTGGGCCTCAAAAAATATTATTTTTTAGGGGTATTTTAGTCTAATGAAGGGTATCAGGTCAGTGCGGTGGGATACAAAAGGAACAAGCATTTACGAGGCAATGGGTCTCGTATTTGCTCCAGTTAGAGGTATTGGCATTGTAAATTCCTAACTGGACTTTTCTTGCCCCATAGATTGAAAATGAAAAGTAAAACATTAGTTGACATAAACGAGCCGATTGAAAGAGCCATGGCCGCCATTAACATGAGCGCGAAGGAAAGAAGCAAAAGGAAAAAGAAGTCCACTTGCAGTCAAACGTATCAGCAATCAAGCAATTATCCATGTAACAGGGTCAGTCTTCCAGGTGGTAACAAAACCTCCCCAAAGTGGGACTGTAGTGTGGTCAGTTTTACGTATTCGTTGCGCTTTAGCTTCAGGCTTTAGGCCTTTGTGCACTTTGCCCTGAATATATTTTATTCATTTGCTGACAGCTTAGAGCCTCTGTGCACTTTGCTCTACATGCTTTTTATTAGGCTTCGTACTGTTATTTTTCAAATAGCCAGTTCTACGGTGTTGTTTTGTTATTCATTTCACACTGTTTTGCCTACTTCAGCACTGGAGTTCTCCATAACATATTTACTCTGTGCTTCAGTCAAGGATACAGTCTGGTACATTGCCGATAGACGTGGTAGGAGTTTAGACTTGGCATTCCTGCGTAGGGACATTTTGTGATCACGATGACATGTTAGTTATAAAATCACTTTCTTGTCCCAAAACACGCAAGAGGGAGATTCCGACCAGGGAACCACAACTAGACGCTGACTGCCTTGTTGCAGATGCTGAACCAAGATCACAGGTCTTTGCTCAGGTATGAGGTCTGATGTCTCCACAGTGATTCTGACAGGCAAGCTAGAAGCTTAATATGCTGTGCTCTAAATAGAACAAGCAGAGGGAGAGTAGAAACTGTTAGACAATATGATAGCTTTGTTCTTATGTTTTACTATCCTGGTGACTATTTCAATCCTACTGTGTTGTATCGTTCTGGTTATTGCGGCTCACGCCTTAATATCTAAAATACAGTCGTTTTATTAAAATATTATTTAAAACTTATACTGTCTTTGTCATTTGTATATGAGATCATATTGGAAATAAGAGAGTTGGTTTGGATCTGAGTGACCACGACTTCCCTGAGAAGTTCCAAAGATGTCATGCGCTCGGCTGCCAAATCATTCCTTCCTCCTGGGAAAAATGAGGCACTGCTAGTTAGCCGGAGCAAAAACCGGATTTAGGGTGACAGAGTTCTTTACACGTGGGTCAGACTCAGTCCCCCACACCGTTATCGATCCTGCCACCTAGAAATCCAGTAGTCTCATTTAGAATAATGAGAGCCCACGCGACATGGCGCCGCCAACGTTTGGTCAGGCTCTGATGTTTAGGTCCGACTGACTCTCTTGGTCTCATATATATTTTGACTCCTCGGTTCCGTATACGGAGACATCCGTGGGGCTGAGGCTTTCCGCCGCCACGGGATAGGTGCTTCCTATTGCTTAGTGGTTGGTTGTTCAAGCTTGAACTCTGAAAGGAAAACCCCGATATTGGTGTGCCTTCTCTGACCTGGAGCTATTGTTTATAAATGGCGAATCCTAATGTAGTGAATATAGCGATCAATATGCGTCACCCGCTCACAGGACATCTGTTAGCACATGGACTGACAGTCCAGGGGGGTCCAGTCACTTTTGTGGTGGATGCCCATGCAGCCTATAGAACAGAACTTTTTTATTCTTGGGTTGCATTTCCAGCAGTTGATGGGGGTACAAATACTTTTCACGAATACACTGTTGCGAATGTCCCTGGACAATACAGGGCTTACGCTTACTTAGAAATACCTCTATCTTATCAAGAACACCATAATTGGCTTGATGGCGCCCTCCCACACACAGTTGCACAAGTTAGGTTAGGTCCACTGAGTAATGATGGTCCTACCTGGCCTTTATTGGCTACGTATACACCTCATCCTGCGGTTGCTCAATTGGCAGTGGTTGAAGTTCGTTGTTTATATACAGACTTAATGGCTACATATAGAAGATTAGTTCAGTTTGTAATGCAGACACTAAATACAAACGCAGCGCGTGCTGCTCCATCGCACCCACAGGCAGTGGTTCCGGGTATTAATCCGGCCACTGTACACTCAGTTATGGGTAAGGTGCCGGCTAAACGAGAGGAGACTCCATTTTGGCTGGCGCAGAAAATTAATATGCTGGAAGCAGTATTTCCCCTATACGGGACCTCAGGATAAACATAGAATTTTGACGATGTGTTTGCCGTATGGGATGGTTCCTCCGGTGGACCTTTGTAATACCTGGGGCACGGTGTTTGCCGCGCTCTACACTACGGCACACAGTACACCGACATTAGCTAATTTACCGGACGTGCTTAAACAAATTCAAGATGAATATGGGGCTGCCCCTGCCTTAGATTTGGGCATGCAGTTGCTGGGCAATTTTGCCACAGTTTCTTCTATTATTTTGAGTAATCTCAAAGGAGAGGCAGTAGCACTAGCGGTGCGAATGCGTCTTCGGGATGTTCCGCTGCTTAATCAGGAGCGGGAACTTCCGAGAATAATAGCGGAAACATATTCTAGTATTGGTCGAGATAGCCTAGGTGCTAGACCACAGAAACCCCAGTTACAGGGTAAAAATAATAAAGATAATGCTAAACAGCAACAACCTGAGGGTTCAAAAAAGCGCTGGGAAAAGAAACAGCAAACACCTAAAAAAGATGATGGGCAGTCTCCGCAACCGGAGACCCCACAGAATAAGTATAATCTCCGGAATAGGGATACTTTGAAGACGCCTGATAGATATAAATATACTGATACACGCAAATCTCGTTCCTTTCAGGACTCCTCGGAAAAGAGAAGTGAGAGAGGTGGGCGGTCAGAGCGGAGGACAGAGTACGTGAAACCGAGACAGGATTCACAACGCTCGGCAGAGGTTTCTATTAAACAAGAAGAGAAACCGCTGCAACAAAAACAGCAATTTAAAAAGAAGAAAGTGGCAGCAGTCTCAGTTAGACATGCCGCTCAAGAAGAGAGTTCTCTTGACGAACAAGACATGGGCGTTAGCACTGTTAGACAGCGCGGCAGAGGTCACAATAGTTCGCCGGAGTCTTCTAGAGCATCTGGAGGTGAAAGCAACTGATGACTTCATACAAGTCGAGACGGCGGATATGCGAGTCTCTGATCCTGATAGAGTATATGAAGTGACTCTGCGATTGGAAGGGGACATTGACCGTATTATCAACTCCATTTTTTGGGACCATGTGGTAAAATCATATGATGTTCTGCTGGCCGAACAGGATTGGCCACCTGACTTTGTTTGCGACTGTCCGGTTGGGGAGGAGGTTATTACACCTTCCTTCTCACCACTTGTTCCGAGAGAACTAGCGGAGTCCTATAGTAAATCATGGGCTCTAGCACAGGCTCCTGCCTTGTATAGAAATAACGTGGGGTGGGACAGACAATCACCTTATCACGTGATTCCGATAAAGGGCGAACCTCAGCCACAACCGCAGTATCCTATTAAATTTGAAGCAAGGGCATCGGTTAGGAAAATTCTTACACAATTGGAGTACCAGGGTGTAATTGAGCCCTGTGTCTCGCCGATGAATAATCCCTTATTTCCGGTTGCTAAACCGTACCATTCATATAGGATAGTGGTGGATTATAGACATTTGAATAGTCATACACGCACATATGCAATACAGAATTCACATAGCGCAGCGCTTATGAATAATATAGTGCGTAAAAAATACAAAACTACATTAGATATCTCGAATGGATTTTTCTGCCAGAATATAGCGCCCGAAAGTCGGGACTATACCAGTTTCAGTGCGTTTGGCTCTCAGAATTTTTTTTGTCGTTTGCCTCAGGGGTATAAGAATAGCCCAGGACTGTTTTCGGCTCGTGTAACTGAAATGCTGCACGAGTTCGACCCTGAAGCGTTATCATATGTTGATGACATATATCTGACAGACGATGAGATTCTGCAACATCTAAGGCGTGTATCGCGCATTGTTGTGGGGTTTGCTGATATTGGCTATAAGTTTAATTTTAAGAAATCAAAGATTGCCTTCCTCAGCGTCATTTTCCTGGGATATGAGTTGTCGAATGAGGGCAAGAGCTTAGCGCCACATTTTTTGGAGAAATGTGCTTTATTGCAGCCTCCTAATACGGTTCGGAAGCTCCAGTCATTGTTGGGGTTTCTGAATTTTGGCAGAACTTACATTCCTGATTATGCTACGCGTATAAAACCCTTATAAGAATTGATTTGCCCGAATTTTTCGAGTAAATTTTGGACGATTGAGCATACACACATACTACGAGAGTTACAGACTGATCTCTTAGCAGTTAAACACTTACACACACGGGACAATAAGACACATTTAGTCATCAGGGTGATACCTGGGGCTGTTGGGTTTACGTATGTCACCTTTAATGAGGGTGAGACAGTCCCGATAGCATACAAGTCCCACTTGTATTCTGCTGCAGAACAACGATTTGCACAGACTGAGAAAATACTCACTGCAGTACAGATGGCTGTGATTAAAGAAAGACCGATTGCCCAGGGCCAACGCATTATTGTAGTTTCCCCGATTCCGGCCTTACAGGCTGTTACAAAAGCGAGTGTTCCTAATTCGAAAGCTTTACACCCGCGATGGATACAATGGGCTACGTCTTTGACAGCCACTGATGTAGATTATGTATTTGACCCTAAACTGCAGACTCAAGAATTTCTTCAATATGAGATGGAATACCCTGTTCCTGCTGGTACGTTGCCTACTGACCAATATCAAGTGGTCATGTATACCGATGGCTCTGCGCAACCAGCGGTTGGGACTAAACAACAGTATTCTGCTGCATGTGCGGTGGTGAGCGGCACTATGGAGGGGGAAGTGTTCTGCCCCGACATACTTATACTAAAACCTTGGGAGATTGCACGGCACAGCTGGCTGAGCTCAAAGCTCTATTGTTAGCGTTGGAGCACGCGGATCCGGCGGTTTTAACGTTGCTGGTCTGTGACTCCTACTACTGTGTACAGTCTTTCAATGAATATTTACACTATTGGAAGATGAATGGGTTCAGAGATTCTAAAGGCAACACCATTAAACATAAAATGTTGTGGGGTAAGGTTGCGGATCTGAAGGAAACGCTTCCTAACGTCCATGTTGTGCATACACTTGGACACCAGCGTGTTGGAATACACGTTGCTGGGAATACTTTGGCTGATGAAGCCGCGAAATCGGCAGTGGCTGTCGCCACTGTGGCCGCAGTGACTCATTCGAGTTCAACCAGACACAGAAATTTCGGCTGCCATAAAGGCTACGGCTGATGGCACGCCCTTTCCTAAAGGATTTCCTTCTAAATATAGTTACTGCTTGAATGGTGCGCTGAATGCTACTGTTACAATTCCAGGCATTGGTGTACGTGAAATTCCCAATAAAATTGAGAGACCTCGATTAATTTCTGCAGCACATGAGAGGGTGGCTTCTGCACATGCTGGGGTGGCTGCCACGATTTCACTTTTACAGGCTCGTTACTGGTGGCCTGGTCTCTATAAAGAGACAAAGCAATATGTCCTTTGTTGTGACGTTTGTCAACAAATTAAGGCGTCGTCGGCTAGACGCCCGCAGCAGACGCCCCTTCTGATTTCAAATAAACCTTTACAGTGTGTATACTTGGATCATTGTGGTCCGCTGACACCAGATAGTGCATACAAATATTTATTGGTTGCTGTAGATTCGTGCTCCAGATTTGTGTGGGTATGGCCACAACGCTCGGCTGACGCTCGAACTGTTATTAAAGATTTGCGCATCTTTGTCGATACATTTGCAGTTGCGGCTTTTCATTCGGACCAGGGCCCTGCTTCTGCCTCTAAGGCATTCAGGGACATCATGGCTTCGTTGGGGGTCCAACTCCAATTCTCGTCTCCATTTCATCCCGAGGGAAATTCTGTCATGGAGCGTTTAAATCGTGATTTAATGCAATCCTTAACGGCCAGGGTTATAGGTACGGGTCGTGGTTGGCTAGCCCACCTATATGGAGTACAGAGAGCACTTAATAACTTGCCTAGAAGGTCACTGGGGGGGTCGTACTTCATATGAGTGCCTGTTTGGAACACAAATGTATGTTCCTGATCTAGATGGTCCTGGTGTGGAGGCAGCAGATACGCCCTTTGACATAAATGATCGTGTCACTGTTTTGCAGGATTTACAACAATTCCGTGAAGATAACTCTTCTACCAGTGCTGCCTCCTCAGGAATTAAGGATGAGCCAGTAACACCTACTGGTTGGATACCCAGGATTGGGGATCTAGTGCGTGAAAAGGTCGCAGTTAAAAAATAATTTGGTCCTTCTTATCGAGCACCTGTCCCTGTGTTGGGGGTAAGTGGCACGAGAACTGTGATTTTACCGCCGCTGCGAGGGGCCAAAGGAAATTGCTTTGTTTCCATTGATAATGTCAAGTTACAACATGTGGCCGATTCTGCACAGCAGACCAAGAGGGACACCCAGTAGTTCCGGAATCCCTCTCACTACTGGGGAAGAAGTCCCGCTGCAGGTGATTTTCACCGACACTGTTTCCTCTCCGAGCTTGGGGAGGGTGGATGATGATCTTGCGATTGTTCCACCGACAACAATTAATATGGAATCTTTTGATCAACTAGCTGTACGTTCTACTGATGTTTCTGAACATGTGGTTTATAGCGTGCCAAGGCGAGAGCCTCCATCTGCTTCTTTGTTCACAGTTGCACCTTTCGCTAGAACTGCCTCTGGCTGCTTCAACAACGCTGATACTGATGTGTCCGGCTCCTCGTCCTCGATGTCTTCTGTCCACGGTCCACGTCGGATGCTGGATTGGCTTAAACGCACATATTTTGTTTTTCCTTGGAACTATTTGTGGCTGTTTTTGGCCGTGATGACTTTTTTATTATGGTTGGGATTTGTGGTTACTTTTTTTTTGATAATACATGGTCATTTTCTTCCTGATCGATCTGACATTGAACACGTGGAGACTGTGTTAAATCCGCATTTTTCGTCTCATATGGTTCGAAGAGACTTGTCCACAGTAAACATTTCTGCTATACCAATTCCGGATGGGATTGTGTGGGATAAAGTAATGTTTGCTATATATGGTCCCACTGAATTGATTCAAATACCGTATGTCCTCAAATGATCAATGAATGATATTGTTATACCTGGCATTGTTTCTGATGATTGGGATGTGAAGACAGTAGATTCTATGCTAACGGATTTGCAATATTATACTGTCTATGACGATGAAGATGCTTACCAATTTAGAGATAATCATGGTGACATGTTTTGCTACAACTATTATGGACACCACTTTATTCATAAACTAGTAGCCCTAAGTCCATATTTAATTATGTGCAATCGGAACATTGCTCGACTCCTCCACAAGGGAGTTCGAAAACGTATTATGATAAATTTGCATATTTTTCTGGGCATGATCAACGAAATGCTAAGTCTTACTATTTTAAAGTTGCACCGTATTCCAATAAGCAAATGTTATTGACCGATACTAAAATACTGTATTCAAATTTGTTTGTATCTAAACTTTCGGTCGAGGGTATGAATACTGGTTTAAAACTGTTGATTTGAAAAGTGTTTGGGGTTCAAAAAATTGGCAAATTCAAGGCAGGGACACGTTATTTAGAGCATGTATTATCCCTGTGCAGATTATTTTCCTCAATGACACAGTACAACAGACTAGCTGTTTGGGCTTAGCGACCATTAGAGAGTTGACTTTGCCTAGTATACCTGTCCCTTCCAAATTAAACAACTGGCAGCACTATGTGAATGCTACTTTTAGTGAATTTACGCATTGGGTCCAGAATGGTACGCTTAACATTTCATCGTTACATCCAGGCGGGTGGTTATTATGGCCTGTAGACACTAATGTGTGTCATCAACGTTTTGTCACCTCTTCAGGGGGGTTCAGGACTAGTAGGGCAGACCCTCGTTACATTTCACCAGAACATGCTGATATTATAACTACATACAGTGTGGGGAAGCTTTGTCAGCAATGGTTGAAGTCATCCACGCTGGATGCAGTTAAGTCACATCTCACGTTACTGTCTAATGATACTGATTTACAAGATTTTTTGTCGGGTCCCAAAGTACCACGGAAGAAAAGGTTCTTATACGAAGTTTATAATGAGATTTGGAAGCTTTCACAACAAGAGGCTGCAGCCCGGTTGAGGCAGATTGATCAGGAAAACCTGATGCAGACTTTGGGGGTCATTCCGACCCCGGCGGGCGGCGGGTGCGGCCCGCCGGGCGGAGACCGCCAAAAGACCGTACCGCGGTCAAATGACCGCGGCGGTCATTTTGACTTTCCCGCTGGGCAGGCGGGCGACCGCCAAAAGGCCGCCCGCCCGCCCAGCGGGAAAGCCCCAGCAACGATGAAGCCGGCTCCGAATGGAGCCGGCGGAGTTGCTGGTGTGCGAGGGGTGCAGTGGCACCCGTCGTGATTTTCAGTGTCTGCTTTGCAGACACTGAAAATCTTAATGGGGCCCTGTTAGGGGGCCCCTGCAGTGCCCATGCCAGTGGCATGGGCACTGCAGGGGCCCCCAGGAGCCCCACGACACCCGTTCCGGCCAGCCTCTTCCTGGCGGTGTAAACCGGCAGGAACAGGCTGGCGGGAAGGGGGTCGGAATCCCCATGGCGGCGCTGCTGGCAGCGCCGCCGTGGAGGATTCCCTGGGGCAGGGGAAAACCGGCGGGAAACCGCCAGTTTCCCTTTTCTGACCGCGGCTTTACTGCCGCGGTCAGAATTGCCCCTGAAGCACCGCCAGTCTGTTGGCAGTGCTTCCTCCGTCCCCGGCCCTGGCGGTCCATGACCGCCAGGGTCAGAATGACCCCCTTTGTCTGTTGTTGATAATGGCATGCATACCCTTTCTGACCGTGTTTACACGATTGACAGCATTGTTTCCTCTGCCATTGACATTATTAAATCGGACATGTCTTCTCTATATCATGGGCAGAGTCAGACGCGGTCCATCATGCAGCTGGGTTGGACTCTTCAGACCTTGAAGGCGGGTCGCGTTCCATGGCATCACGTTCGTGCCAAGGAGATCTTTATCTCTTTTAATTTGACTCGTCAGCAACAACTGATGGCTAAAAAGGAAGCGACATATGTTATGTTGAATATTGAGAAATTAGAGAAACTGCCTTTCACGGTAGCTGAGATTCCGTCAGCTGAGTGGTTGATTCATGGGGTTATTAATTTGCCTATCTCCACTTTGCAATTTACTTCATGTTTGAAGCACATTCCGGTGGGTAGATATGAACTATTGGGAGACAGTTACATACACGAGGTGTGGGAGCTTCCCTTTCAGTACAGATGTGTTAATGGTTTGAGGGAGGTTTTTCTTAGCGGCAGCGAATGCGAAGCTTCTTTCAGCCATTCAATGGTTTGTAAACAGCTGTCCTTGCACGGGGCGTGTAACGCTTCGATTGCTAACTTAGCTTGTTATCTGAAGGGAGTTCCATTCCCAGTTATTAAAAACACTTTCCAGGTGCTTTCTAACGGCAGTTACATTGTTCTTAACAGCGAACGTTGCTGTGGCATGCGTGCCGGAATAGTTTACATCGTCGTTGTCAACAAGGCCGTTTCCCCCCACTCAAATTAGGGAGGTGGCAGACATCTGGCCTCATATTGCTACTTCCAAGGTTGATTTCGACAAGTTGAGTCGGCTAAAAGCTTTATTGTTTCAAAAGCTTGTGGCCCTTACATTTGCTAGCGAGACCTACGCACTTCAGGTGGCAAGGTCATCGGCGGAGATACAGTCCCTTTTGAATACTAACTTTCCAAGTCACTTCGGTGAACTTGTGGGACGTATATTTAATGCATCCAGCACTGCTGATATTGCAAATTTTTTCAAAGCCGTTGGTGTTGGTTTTACTCACACCTTCTCTTCCATATTCGGTTTGATACCTTCAGCTATACATTCTATTTTCGGAAGCATTTTTGGGGGTTTCTCGATTACTTTGGCTTTATTGGCTGGAGTTTTGCTGTTGTTGCTATTTTTTTGCAATGGCTGTCCCGTCATGACGAGATCCTGTATTACTGCTCCCGTCAGCGCAGCTGTGTCGTGAACGCATGATGCAGCATTTTGGAGCGACACTCCTGGGACATTTGGAGTGTGACTGGTCTCTGTCATTTCGACCGGTTTTGGATTGTGTGCAACCCGTGTTTCGATGCCTTTGGTGCTCGTTTGAACATGCACTGGCTCTCTGTCTCTCACTGCAGCGCTCTCCTATGGTCGATACTGATCTGTTGATGTTCCCGATTAGGGCTCATTCCCAGACTTGTGCACTACGGATTGGCTTGCTTCGTGAGGCGGTTTATGAGATTCCCTTCCTGGAGGAAGATGGTATTATCTCTTTCATAGGCCCTGCACGGGGTGCCGCCCTGAATGGTTTTGGGGCTTTGGATCACACCTGCTCCATGGTACTTTGTGGCGTGGATCTTCCGGTATTAACATATATCGAAGTGGAGGAACTCCTGCGTTCTGTTGCTTCTGTTTGACGACTGGATTTTTTTTTTCCCTTTACAAAATTGACACAATATTGAATTTGGTTTTATGGTCACATGTTTCCTAAATTTATGACTTTGTTGTCTTCTCACCTTGTCGAAATGTATGATTTTATATATTGTTTATATCTGGGGCATCCTTTTATATTATTGGAACCACTTGCTACCGACAAGGGGAGGGTGTAGTGTGGTCAGTTTTACGTATTCGTTGCGCTTTAGCTTCAGGCTTTAGGCCTTTGTGCACTTTGCCCTGAATATATTTTATTAATTTGCTGACAGCTTAGAGCCTCTGTGCACTTTGCTCTACATGCTTTTTATTAGGCTTCGTACTGTTATTTTTCGAATAGCCAGTTCTATGGTGTTGTTTTGTTATTCATATCACACTGTTTTGCCTACTTCAGCACTGGAGTTCTCCATAACATATTTACTCTGTGCTTCAGTCAAGGATACAGTCTGGTACATTGCCGATAGACGTGGTAGGAGTTTAGACTTGGCATTCCTGCGTAGGGACATTTTGTGATCACGATGACATGTTAGTTATAAAATCACTTCCTTGTCCCAATACACGCAAGAGGGAGATTCCGACCAGGGAACCACAACTAGACGCTGACTGCCTCGTTGCAGATGCTGAACCAAGATCACAGGTCTTTGCTCAGGTATGAGGTCTGATGTCTCCACAGTGATTCTGACAGGCAAGCTAGAAGCTTAACATGCTGTGCTCTAAATAGAACAAGCAGAGGGAGAGTAGAAACTGTTAGACAATATGATAGCTTTGTTCTTATGTTTTACTCTCCTGGTGACTATTTCAATCCTACTGTGTTGTATCGTTCTGGTTATTGCGGCTCACGCCTTAATATCTAAAATACAGTCGTTTTATTAAAATATTATATAAAACTTATACTGTCTTTGTCATTTGTATATGAGATCATATTGGAAATAAGAGAGTTGGTTTGGATCTGAGTGACCACGACTTCCCTGAGAAGTTCCAAAGATGTCATGCGCTCGGCTGCCAAATCATTCCTTCCTCCTGGGAAAAATGAGGCACTGCTAGTTAGCCGGAGCAAAAACCGGATTTAGGGTGACAGAGTTCTTTACACGTGGGTCAGACTCAGTCCCCCACACCGTTATCGATCCTGCCACCTAGAAATCCAGTAGTCTCATTTAGAATAATGAGAGCCCACGCGACAGGACAAACATTAAGCATTTAGCAATAATAACAAAGGATTTTTAAAAGGTAAGTCCAGGAACGAGTGAAGGTGATGGGCGTTTGGTGGACATGGTTCAAAGCAGTCTCAGCTGGTGACTTGGAAAAGTGGCGGGGGAAAAAAACAAAAATATAAAATCAATGAAAAAAAAAACTTACCTCGCCGCCACTCTCCAACGCTCTCCACTGCACTGCAGGCTCACAGCCTGCCCTGCGGCCTATCATGACACTGCTCAAAGCAGTATTCTGGTTGGCTGAGGTGCTCTGGCTGGGCGCTCCAATGTAAACTGGCAGCCTAGGCTTGCCCTCTCCAACCAGGCAACACAGTGCCAGGTTGGAGAGAGCCCTTGTGCACGTGTGTGCTTGGCTGGCCCGAGGCAGCCAGCCAAACATACAGGTGCACTGAGGGGAGTGCTCTGTGCACCCCCCTCACTGCTCGTCACCTCCATGGCCCCGCCCTTTTAGAAGTAAAAGGATAATAAACATTGTTTATTATAATTTTATTTTTAAAGGTTTGCAGCTCCTGCTGCTGGCCGGGGGGGCAACTCTGATCTGCCTTAACAGAGGAGTCGTTCCTGGTTAAAAGCCCACAATATTTACAACAGGTCAAAGAGTTTGCGCGCTCGATCTAAAAAAGGACCTAATCAGTACCTATGAAGAGCTTTCTCACTTAATGCTGTAACACGGACTCTCTGAAGTGAATGGAAAGTGTGTGATGGAACTGAAGAAAGAACATGATGTCAAAACATGTGGTCCTCTTACAGATGGAAATCTCACTCACTCTAACAAGGAAAATGTGTTTTCAGCAACACTTCCTCCAAGGTATTTGGACATGCATTCCCAAGAGAGGACATGAAACCAGATCTATACAGTGGTTAAGCCGTTATCTTTGCTCCTGTACTTACAATCACAATCCCGTCCTCGTTTCAAGGTAAGGAAAGCTTCTGTGTCAAATGCTCTCTGAGAGTTGCCACACTTAGTGCACATCGACAAAACAGAATTGATTTTTTTAAAGTTGTTTGTACATCCCTGACCTAATCGCATAAGCAACTGAACACTTCACATTAAATTAGAGATTGCAGATAAGCACTCTGAGGGAGTATTACATTGGGACCAGTGGGAAGTTTGGACCATATTTTAAAAAATATTACGGAGTGCGACGCTGCGTCAAAATTGGCAGCGCAGTGCTCCGTAATTTTTCACAACTCAGGGATGCGCTGTATTTAATTGAATACAGCACACCCCTGTGTTGGCCTCTGTGCTGGTGCTAAATTAAGCTGACTGCGCCAATGCAGGCATGCTTGCACCATCATGCAAGGATGTCTGTGTTGAGGGCTTTGAATGTTTATGTGTGGGAAGGAGTCTCTTCCTGCACATAAAAAATCACTATTGGCGAATTGGCATTTCTGTGTGTGCTGCAAAATGCAGCACACACAGAAGTGCCAAAGTGTCATTTTGAAATGATTGTTTATGTGCAGGAAGAGACACCTTCCCACACATAAACAATCATGTCTGGCATTTTGCTCTTTCTGTGTGTGCTGCAGAATGCAGCGCGCATAAAAAAAGCAAAATATGAGAAGGAATAAAAGCATTCCTCCTCGTTGCACCTTGCTAACGCCACTCCTCAGGTGGTGTTAGATTTTGGTGGTGCCTCAGGTTTACGAAATCTCGTAAATCTGAGGCAGCACCAAAATGCAATGGGTGTTGCTGTGGCACGCCCACAGCAACACCCATTGCACGCCTCTTCCACGCAAAGGGCTGTGTATTAGGGTCTGTATTTACAAGGTTGCATTAGGCCACATAAAAGTGGCATAATGCCACATTGTAAATACGACTCAGGGCATAGCGCCACCCGAGCGTCACTAAAGGTGACGCTCTGGTGACGCTAGGGGCTCTTAAATGTGCCCCTCAGTCTTTAAGGCAGATCCTGAAATGTTAAGGTTTCAAGTTCTGCAGATGGAAAACACAATGGTGTTTATCAGAAAAAACTTGTGTAAGTGGTTTTTGAACACTGGTTGGAGAACTTGATTGAATGGCTGAAGATTTTTGATGTTAATGATTTAAGGCAGAAGATGTGCTCTGCCTGTACTGTCTCTTACTCCAGTGATGTGCACGATTCACAATGCCAGCCAAAGGAATAGATAAGACTAGACCTTTTTGAAGCCCTATTTGCTTTCTGTCATTTTTGATGGGGCGTTGGTCAGGTGTCCAGGTGGGGTTTTGAGCCCAGCCCCTCTGGCAACCATAAGGTATTTGGGAGCGAAGAGAGGAGGTGGCCTCAGAGACCTGAATTTTTAGCACACAACACTCCTTCACCCTCAATAAAATTGCATGGGCTTCTGGTGCTGCTGCCAAAGCCCTAGTAAGGTAGTAAATAAACCCCTGCTGGATGCCAGGTCGCTGTGTGCACACTGTGTGATAACTCCCTCTTCAGGGAGACCATGTGTAGGAGCCGACACCATGTTACACATCGTGACGCCATGTGATTTGGAACCTCCGTGTTCCATTGGTAGATGACTGGAAAGTTAGAATGTATGTTCTGCAATTAAAGTGTGAGTGAGACCGGAAGGATGTCACAGCTGCACAAACCCACGCCCACCTCAACTCACCACCTCCCCCCTGTCCCCACCCATGCCATGGGCTCAGCTGAGTTCATTACACATGTCCCTGTTATTTGCCCTCACCCTGCAACAGTGACACTGATGAACACCCATCTCATTGTCCTTGCCTGCATGTGTGCCAAGAATCTGGCTGACAAAGAAACCATAGAGAGGCAACTGCTTACTTATTTACACTGACAAATAGAGAAGACTAAAGCTAAATATTAGCACGAGGGAAGCAACTTTTTCACACAAGTGTAGGGATGAAAAGCAAACGTCGAGTTGACTCATTGTTCATCCACGGTACTTTGATAAAAAAGCAGCCTTTCCATTATTTGGAAACAAAACTTTCCTCTTTACAAAGTGGAAAATAAAGGGCTACTAGATAGAAACAAAGCTGACTGCGGTTAAAACTCGAAAGAGTTTTTTCCCCATGTTTTTGCAAATCACAACGAACTGATGTAACATCTAGCATTGTTTTAATTATAAATGGCAAAAGGCTTCCGCCGTTTTTTCGTTTTCCACTTTATCTGAGACTTTGGAGAATTTGGAAAAATGGCAATCCAAGAAAAACAGTCACAAGCCTTCTGTTTGCAGGGCACTCGAAGTTGGAACGAAATAGTACCTTGAGGACGTTAGGAGCAGCGGGGCACTAATTAAGTTGAAATCAATTAGTGCTTGATCCCTGCTCCATACAGAGGAATAGAAATTATGCCAGACATGTCTTGACAAATTATGAGGCTGTAAAGAAGAGTGCCACGCAAAACAAATGGTGAGCAACAGGCCAGCTCCAAACCCTTTACTGAAAACAGTGTTTTCCATACAAGTTCCTGGGGCTCTACCCTAAAAATTGAAAAAGTGAGAATTATTTGATTTCTTTAACCTTTTTGACTATACACAACACAAAGATGAATAAATGAATCACACCACAGGTGCTTCCATGTTTTTGTAGCGCTGGAACGTCAATGATTTAATACTTCTCAGAATTGCAAAGAAGTTTAGGAAGAGCCACATGAAGTAGCTGGAAATATAATGTGAATCAAACAGGTACATAATGTTAACAACCATGAATCAAAATTAAATCAGCTCAGATACCAGGTGTTGGTTGTAATTTACAAATGTCAATAAGAGAGGTGGCAATACAGTGCAAATACAATGCAGATGAACCAAAACTGACAAACTGGGTAAATGGGCCAGAGGGCAGCCTCTACATATTGGTCAACAACTAACTGCCTGTTTAATACATATCCAAATGTTAATGATCTACACATTTCTCATGATATATATGTGATTGTATTAGTAATTAAAGCTTAGTAAATGATGACAGTACTGTGAACCAGGATACAGCTAACTTTATTGAGCCTCTTCAATGATTCCCTCACTATCACCCTCCAAAAGTGCTTCTCATCTTTCCATTGCCCTTCTCTCACATGTATTTAGTTTGTTTTACAGCACCTCAGTTAACAGTGGAGGGTGTTGGAGTACTTTACATCACACCCACTTACAGGTACAATGAATCATACATGTGTACATCAGTATATAGAAACTTTTACATAAGGCAAAGGGGACTACAAGGTGTAGGATTCACATGTCATACATATTGGTAAGCAGTTTGTAAGGGTGCTTTGTCTGGGAAAGCATAAACTAAGGAGTCAGAATGTAACACAGTGGTTAGGGTTGACTTTACTACTAACAATGTATTTCTACCCAAAAGCCCTTCTTAGCAAAATTAGGTTAATGAAAGGCTGGGGGAAATTTAATTTTCTAAACTTACCATGCAGTTTGCATGCTGCTCTTTGATGGTAATTCACAGTTCACTGTACTAAATTATGATTGTAACTTATGAACTGCACAGTAACATAAGGATCTCTGTGACAAAAGCAGTAAGCCACCGCTCTATGCATATAAAATACTGCTCTGTGATTTGCATGGTACCTGTTCTTTGCAGCAGACATACTAAACCTTTGCACTTAGATTAATCAAAACTGCCACTAGACAAAACGCTGATCTCTCCCCAGCAGCTACATTAATCACCAGAGTAATCTTGGCACTTTTACTGTTGCTTAAAAACTGATGGGCATACAAGGACCTCTGCTGTGGTTTTAAAACTGCTGCAACTCTATAAAACTGGCCTCACAGTATCAAAAGCAGCCCCCCACCTTACAAGCCTCCTAGAGGAAATGCCTGACGCCGGATTCAGCCAGTCCTACCATGACGAGAATCCACAACGAAGATGTCTTGCAAAGCCAAAGTGATGTGTCGGTTCGGCGAGGCAGTGAGGCTGCACTGCGAGGCCCTGCATCCTTGTTGATGGGGTTTGCCATGAGAAGTCCAGCATCAAGGATGCAGCATGCAGTTGGTGCAATGCATCACTTCCAAAGAGCTGTGAGGCTGCAATGCAAAGTTTGATGTCATCGTTGAGGCCTCCGTTGATGAATGATGCAAGGGTCTGCACCACAGATGTGTTATGCAGTGGTGGTTCTGATGGGCTGCAGTGACAATGCAGGTCTCTACGATGGAGGCAATCCATGCAGCAGCAGAGATGTGTCAGTTTTGCTTGAGTTGTGCCACAGAACAGAGGAGATGTGTTAGTTCTGCTTCATCCACAGATGCTAACATAGCATAAGCCTGCTTCGAAGGGTCTAGAAATGTAGACTCACAGAGGGCAGAGTCCAGGTGTAGGTGCAAGGTTGTCGGAATTCTATTGTGTTCCTAAGGCTTCAGATCAGGAGGTCACTACTGTAATCTAAATGAGTTTACCATAGGTTAGGGTTTTACAGTGGAATCCCAGTGACATCAGAAAAGAAGGGTTTGCCTGTTCCCATTTGGAAATTACACTTATAAAATGTAAAAAAGTAATTCCAATGTAATCCTATCGGGGAGGAAGGCCTTTCAGTAGTAAAAAATTAATGTAAGGGCTTTTCACTTCCAGGATATGTAAAACTGAAACGTACATGTCCAACGTTTCAAATAGGCTGCAGCCTGCTCTTTAGGTCCCAAGTAAGAGAAGCATTTGCCAACAGCAATCCATCCCTCTACATCAGGGTAAAACTAATGCTTTCATTAATTATCAGAAGTCACTTCCCATCCACGTGCTGGTCCCAGATTGGATGTTCACATGGATCCACAGGTCTGCCGTTTGTAGGATCAGTTAATGCCCTAAATTATAAAGAAAAAGAAAGGAAAATAAAATGTTTAAAAATACTTTTGGATTATGAACTTGAATTGAGAGACTATATTTTGAGCTTTTGTTTCTTTTTCTTCTCATTTTTTGCTTCAAATTCTTCAGAGGACTGATAGTTGTCTAAACCAGTTCGGTTTTGTGTTACTTATGTATAGGAATAGTATAATTCCTGGTATGAAAGTACAACAAGGTATTATATTTAGTGGAAGAGGAGGTTTGTAGAGAGGAACACTGTACATGAATGAATAATCAGGCAGTACTCTGTTGTGTTCATGGTGGAGCAGGGACTTTAAATAAATATTTTGTTTATAGTCTTAATCTTACCAACTCCCTCTTTTCTCATCTGGGCCCGGGTGACAGACCTTTGTTGTAGATGAGAGAAAGCAGGAGCTGCAAATCAAATCAACTTAATCGTCACAGTTACAATTTCAATCTTTGTGAGTCGATGAGATTTAGATAAGAGTTTCAAAGCTTTATTAAAAGCCTCATTACAAGGTTGGCAGGCTGACTGTGGAGAGGAGGCTGCTGAGGAGTTGGCAGCCTCCCCTCCGCCCAATTACAAGGTTTCCACTCAGAAAACTGAGGTTTCTGCCAGTCAGCCCAATGGAAACCGTCCGGAGGCATTGGCCTTCACTCCACTCCTAGCCTAGGCCAATACTGCCGCAAGGTGGCCCTCAGAATACACAGTGTCTGCCATAGCAGACAGTGTGCGTTCCATGGGTGCCCCTGCACTGCCATGTTCCTGCACTGTGCAGGGTCCCTGCCACGGAAAGGCTGGCAGAAACAGGAGTCATGATCAGCACGGTGGCACTGAGTTCAGCACTGTTGTTGCTGACTACGAGTTACACCGCAGTCAGCCAGTTGGGAACCATGTTCCCGGTGGTGACGTCAGTCTCCTGGCAGTCCGACCCCCAGGGTCATAATTTGGCAGTCAGACTGCCTGGAGCACCGCAAGTCCGGTAGTCATTGGACTGCCAGACTCGTTATAAGGCCCTAATTCTTTTAGTAAGTATTTCTTTATTGAAAATGTATCAATATTAATCAATCAAATTATCAGTACAATACAGAACAAAGCATGAAACCTGTTCCATATAAGTTGATCCCTATTCTAAATCTAAAGATTGAGAGGAATGCATTGGTTAGAACCAAAAAAGAGTTCTAAATTCAAGATGTGAAAGCATGAAGTTTGAGCCATTCTAGGTCGGTCAGAACTTCTCATAAAAAGAGGTTCATAAAACTCAGTAAAGTCTCAGAGCAGCATAGCTTCAAGCAAAGAAAATGAATGGGTCACCCAGAAATAAGTTTGCAAAATGTCTTGGCAAAGGGCTCTGGAGGGAGTCTAGAAAGTGAGAGTTTTAAAGAGTCTATGAGTGTGTCAACCCTGTCTACTTTAGGAACACGTATAATTATATCTTTAGATATCAGTGGTTCACTATAATTTGTTTCCATCTTCAGTCAGTTCATCCAATCAGTGCACACAGTCATCATGGGAACAGGAAAGCTTCTGTCATTCAAATCTTATAAAACAAAAGGCTTCTAAACATTAAATACAAATATGCTACAAACTGTAATATAACTATCAAGTCAAATATGGTTTCCAGTGTCCCTTACTAAATGACAAAACCAGTTCAGGGTTAGGTCTCTAAATGACTACATGAGAAAGATAATTTCTTTCCCATAGCTTTCGTTTAAAAACTTGTGGATGGAGAGACATTACACAGAAATTAAACTAAGCATTTTAACACATTATTCTATTTTATGAAAACTATGCCTATTAGAAAGTTGAAGCATATCAGTTTTTTATTAAATCTTTTGTCTCAGCACATTTGCATTACTGAAACGTTTATGTCTCACATTCCCAATCTTAGCCAGGGTAAAAGAAAGAAAGAAAAATGCCTTCTACAGTAGTTTAAGCTGAATACATGTGGCTATGAAAGCCTACTGCTTACCAATGCGTTTAAAATGCAGCTTTTCATTTAAGACCTACATGTATATTTCTACAAGTTAATTACATTAATTTTCATTATTCAAAATAGATCATCACTGTTAAATGTTTTTGGTACAGATTGTTTTGAGTGCTCGGTTGCAGCGGGGAAAGAGGGACACTTTTGGTAAGAGTTTTATGATAGTATTGTAGGCCTCTACTAATCACTGTTAGAGAGAGATTTCGGAGGAGTAATAGTGTTACTTTGTATTTTACAGACCAATTGATGCCTGGGAGGCTGCAGAGGCATTCGGGTCTAAGCGAACGTCTGGTGTCATCCCTGATTATTCCATTGAGTATTTCCTTCCTCCAATTCCCTTTTCCCCTGAAGGCTGCTGAGAATGGGAGTGTTGCATATCCCTCCAGTGGAAGACAAGGGAAGTGGGCTTCTGGGCATTATTCTTGCTCTTTTGATTTGATTTTTGAACTACCACTGGTAAAAAATTAATGTAAGGGCTTTTCACTTCCAGGATATGTAAAACTGAAACGTACATGTCCAGCGTTTCAAATAGGCTGCAGCCTGCTCTTTAGGTCCAAAGTAAGAGAAGCATTTGCCAACAGCAATCCATCCCTCTACATCAGGGTAAAACTAATGCTTTCATTAATTATCAGAAGTCACTTACCATCCACGTGCTGGTCCCAGATTGGAATGTTCACATGGATCCACAGGTCTGCAGTTTGTAGGATCAGTTCATGCCCTAAATTATAAAGAAAAAGAAAGGAAAATAAAATGTTTAAAAATACTTTTGGATTATGAACTTGAATTGAGAGACTATATTTTGAGTTTTTGTTTCTTTTTCTTCTCATTTTTTGCTTCAAATTCTTCAGAGGACTGATAGTTGTCTAACCAGTTCGGTTTTGTGTTACTTGTGTATAGGAATAGTATAATTCCTGGTATGAAAGTACAACAAGGTATTATATTTAGTGGAAGAGGAGGTTTGTAGAGAGGAACACTGTACATGAATGAATAATCAGGCAGTACTCTGTTGTGTTCATGGTGGAGCAGGGACTTTAAATAAATATTTTGTTTATGGTCTTAATCTTACCAACTCAGTCAGAATATGAAATTCCCTCTTTTCTCATCTGGGCCCGGGTGACAGACCTTTGTTGTAGATGAGAGAAAGCAGGAGCTGCAAATCAAATCAACTTAATCGTCACAGTTACAATTTCAATCTTTGTGAGTCGATGAGATTTAGATAAGAGTTTCAAAGCTTTATTAAAAGCCTCATTACAAGGTTGGCAGGCTGACTGTGGAGAGGAGGCTGCTGAGGAGTTGGCAGCCTCCCCTCAGCCCAATTACAAGGTTTCCACTCAGAAAACTGAGGTTTCTGCCAGTCAGCCCAATGGAAACCGTCCGGAGGCATTGGCCTTCACTCCACTCCTAGCCTAGGCCAATACTGCCGCAAGGTGGCCCTCAGAATACACAGTGTCTGCCATAGCAGACAGTGTGCGTTCCATGGGTGCCCCTGCACTGCCATGTTCCTGCACTGTGCAGGGTCCCTGCCACGGAAAGGCTGGCAGAAACAGGAGTCATGATCAGCACGGTGGCACTGAGTTCAGCACTGTTGTTGCTGACTACGAGTTACACCGCAGTCAGCCAGTTGGGAACCATGTTCCCGGTGGTGGCGTCAGTCTCCTGGCAGTCTGACCCCCAGGGTCATAATTTGGCAGTCAGACTGCCTGGAGCACCGCAAGTCTGGTAGTCATTGGACTGCCAGACTCGTTATAAGGCCCTAATTCTTTTAGTAAGTATTTCTTTATTGAAAATGTATCAATATTAATCAATCAAATTATCAGTACAATACAGAACAAAGCATAAAACCTGTTCCATATAAGTTGATCCCTATTCTAAATCTAAAGATTGAGAGGAATGCATCGGTTAGAACCAAAAACGAGTTCTAAATTCAATATGTGAAAGCATGAAGTTTGAGCCATTCTAGGTCGGTCAGAACTTCTCATAAAAAGAGGTTCATAAACTCAGTAAAGTCTCAGAGCAGCATAGCTTCAAGCAAAGAAAATGAATGGGTCACCCTGAAATAAGTCTGCAAAATGTCTTGGCAAAGGGCTCTGGAGGGAGTCTAGAAAGTGAGAGTTTTAAAGAGTCTATGAGTGTGTCACCCCTGTCTACTTTAGGGCTCAGTGGTTCACTATAATTTGTTTCCATCTTCAGTCAGTTCATCCAATCAGTGCACACAGTCATCATGGGAACAGGAACGCTTCTGTCATTCAAATATTCTAAAACAAAAGGCTTCTAAACATTAAATACAAATATGCTACAAACTGTAATATAACTATCAAGTCAAATATGGTTTCCAGTGTCCCTTACTAAATGACAAAACCAGTTCAGGGTTAGGTCTCTAAATGACTACATGAGAAAGATCATTTCTTTCCCATAGGTTTTGTTTAAAAACTTGTGGATGGAGAGACATTACACAGAAATTAAACTAAGCATTTTAACACATTATTCTATTTTATGAAAACTATGCCTATTAGAAAGTGGAAGCAAATCAGTTTTTTATTCAATCTTTTGTCTCAGCACATTTGCATTACTGAAACGTTTATGTCTCACATTCCCAATCTTAGCCAGGGTAAAAGAAAGAAAGAAAAATGCCTTCTACAGTAGTTTAAGCTGAATACATGTGGCTATGAAAGCCTACTGCTTACCAATGCGTTTAAAATGCAGCTTTTCATTTAAGACCTACATGTATATTTCTACAAGTTAATTACATTAATTTTCATTATTCAAAATAGATCATCACTGTTAAATGTTTTTGGTACAGATCGTTTTGAGTGCTCGGTTGCAGCGGGGAAAGAGGGACACTTTTGGTAAGAGTTTTATGATAGTATTGTAGGCCTCTACTAATCACTGTTAGAGAGAGATTTGGGAGGAGTAATAGTGTTACTTTGTATTTTACAGACCAATTGATGCCTGGGAGGCTGCAGAGGCATTCGGGTCTAAGCGAACGTCTGGTGTCATCCCTGATTCTTCCATTGAGTATTTCCTTCCTCCAATTCCTTTTTCCCCTGAAGGCTGCTGAGAATGGGAGTGTTGCATATCCCTCCAGTGAAAGACAAGGGAAGTGGGCTTCTGGGCATTATTCTTGCTCTCACAAGATTTTTGAACTACCACTGGTTGTGGGTTGTGTACTTGTGACAAAAACGTCTATCAGCTCACAACCCACTATTGATTGACTTGAGCCAGTGTTACTTATGTTGCCATTAATACCATTCACAGGTGGACATATAGGGCCAGATGTATGAAATCTTTTTGCATTCGCAAACAGTGCGAATCGCAAAATTTGTCCGTTTGCGAATGCAAAAACATGGTCTGCGATGCATGAAAGGCATTCGCAGACCAAAAATAAGAAAATTGCAAAAATTGCAATTTTTTGCGTTGCGACCTGTTTTTGCGAGTCGCAATTTGCAATTCGGTATTTACAGTAGGAAATTGCGAGGCGCAAAATGCGTTTCGCAAAACCCAAGTCGCAAATCGATGCACCAAAAAATCGCAAATTTTGATTTTTCGCAGAATGGCATTTTGCACATGCAAAATACCACTAACTGAAACCAAGTGGTAATCAGGTGCAACCTATATAAAGAGCCCAGAATGCCTCAGACTTTTTCAACAATGGCTGCACTCTACGTCATGGCGAGGAGGATGAGGATCTTGGCAGGTTTGAGGAGAGGGAGGAGGAGACAGGAGCACATTTTCAGAGTGCGCATTACACTTTTTGACCAGACTGAGGAGGAAATATTTGAGAGGTATAGGTTGAACTCATCCATGATACTTGATCTGATAGCTGAGCTACAACCCATACTGCAGCGCAGAACACATAGGACTCATAGCATCCCCACCCATGTGCAGGTATTATGCTCCCTCTACCTACTTGCCTCAGGGAGCTATCAAGGGGTCATAGCAGCAGCTGGAGGGGTCTCTCAGAGTACCCTCTCTAGATTTTTCAATGTATTTATTAACGCCATGCTGAGCAGGATACACAGTACATCAGATTCCCCCACATCCCACAGGAAATACAGCAGACAAAAATAGATTTCTACAAGATAGCACGGTTCCCCCATGTCCTAGGTGCCATAGATGGGACACATGTTGCAATCTGTCCACCATCAGCCACAGAGTATGTGTACCGCAACCGTAAATACCAACATTACATGAACATACAGGTGATATGCAATGCCTCCTACATCATAACTGATCTCGTGACCAGGTACCCAGGGAGCACCCATGATTCATACATCTTTCGCCATAGCGGCATTCACACAAGACTGCTAGCTGGGGAGTTTGGAGAAGGATATCCACTAAGTATTGTCCCTCTGTACACTGGTGCATTGATGGCGTGCTGATGTCAGATGGCTGAGTTACTCAATATACCCTCTGTCCCTTCCAGGAGACAGTGCCTACGCAGTGCGCACATACATGATGACGCCCTACATAAATCCTATTACACCTGCTGAACGGAGATACAATGCAGCACACAGGGCGACCCGCAACGTGTTAGAGCGCACATTTGGACTGCTGAAGAGTCGCTTCCGGTGCCTCCACAAAAGTGGAGGGGCACTACAGTACAGTCCAGAGACGACATGTGGAATAGTGGCTACTTGTGCAATCTTGCACAATATTGCTACCACCAGGGGCATACCTGTAGAAATATGTGATTCTGAATCTGATGAGGATGATGATCCCATACCACCCCTACAGCCAGCAGACAGGACCAGTGCAGCAGAGGGAAGGCAAAGGCGTGCTGACATCACACACAACCATTTCAGATGTAAGTATGAACAACACAAATCCACTGACAAATGTACCTGTAGTGAGTAAATTTATTACCTTAATGTCAGGTAATGTTAGTCCAACGAATACCAACAAAAGTGATTTTAACAAAAAACAAAAGAAGTCCACAGTAAAGCACTATTCCTTCATAGTGTACTCATTACCCCTCTGGCCAACACAGTCACTTCTTGCTCCCACGCACGTCACTCGGGAGCCGAGTTGCCTCACTGGCACCTCGATTGTCTGCCTCTGTGGCAGTGCTGTGCGTTGCACTGTACCTTCTGGTGTCCATTGCAGGCACAGCTAGGCTGCTGAGGCTGGATGTGTCCTCCGTGTCTCCCAGTCCAAGCTCGCTAGGTGCGGCTGACCTGTTTCCCATGATGTTGTCAATCACATTTGTGATTTGGACTAGTCCATGAGCTACATTCCTGCTGCTGTGTGCTGCCTCCACCTGTGCAGCCACTGCACAATGTGAAATTTGGGAGGTGGAATTAGCCAGCCTGTTGACAGAGCAACAAAATCCCCCGAACATTTCATGAAGCGTCGCTCCTGCCTGCGGTGGCTCACCCTGTCATGGCGCAGCTCCTGACATAGTTCACGCACAGCAGAAGTGAGCTCCCTTATGTCCTGCGATGCCTGGACCTGCCCCTCATGCAGCTGTTCAATGTTTGCATTCAGGCATTCCAGCTGGTGATGGAGGCCCCCCATGTTGGCATTATGTTGCTGCATCTGTTTGTGTAATGCAGTGATCTTTTTATTCTGAAGGCGCTGCTGCTGCAACATAGCCGATTCCAGGCCACCAAAGAAGGAGGTTCCCTCACCTGCCTCATACGCCTGTGCACCTGCATTTGTAGCCATCCTGTGGGGTGCTGTGGTCTGCTGCAAACTGGGGTCCTGCATCTGGGTGCATCGGCCAGTTGGGGATGGTGTATGTGGGCCTTCCTGCTGCTCATCGGAGTCCTGACTGAGCTCTGGCAGTGGCAGTGCCCTGGGCCTGTGTCAGAGTGGCACAATGGTCAGAGACCCACTCATGTTGGAGTCTGAAGCTGGATGGGTGTTGTAGGAGGCTGGCCTGGCTTGTAGTGGGTACAAAGGGGTACTTACACTCTGTACCAGGTCCAGTTATCCCTTATTAGTGTAAAAGAGGTGTTTCTAGCAGCTTAGGCTGATAGAAGGTAGCGATAGCAGAGCAGCTTAGGCTGAACTAGGAGACATGCAAAGCTCCTACTATACCACTGGTGTCATATGCACAATATCATAAGAAAACACAATACACAGATATACTAAAAATAAAGGTACTTTATTTTTATGACAATATGCCAAAAGTATCTCAATGAGTACCCTCAGTATGAGGATGCCAAATATACACAAGATATATGTACACAATACCAAAAATATGCAGTAATAGCAAAAGGAAGAAATGCAAGCAATGTAAAGTTACAATAGATTGCAATAGGAGCACATAGGTATAGGGGCAACACAAACCATATACTCCAAAAGTGGAATGCGAACCACGAATGGACCCCAAACCTATGTGAGCTTGTAGAGGGTCGCTGGGACTGTAAGAAAACAGTGAGGGTTAGAAAAATAGCCCACCCCAAGACCCTGAAAAGTAGGTGTAAAGTGCACCTATAACCCCCAGAGAGCACAGAAGTCGTGATAGGGGGTTTCTGCAAGGAAGACCAACACCAGCAATGCAACAACAGTGGATTTCCGGACCTGAGTACCTGTGAAACAAGGGGACCAAGTCCAAGAGTCGCGACAATGTCGAGAGTGGGCAGATGCCCAGGAAATGCCAGCTGAGGGTGCGAAGAAGCTGCCACAGGATGGAAGAAGCTTTGGTTTCTGCAAGAACGAAGAGGGCTAGAAACTTCCCCTTTGGAGGATGGATGTCACATGTCGTGAAGAAGCTTGCAAAGGTGTTCGCACGCAGAAAGACCGCAAACAAGCCTTGCTAGCTGCAACGGTTGCGGTTAGGGTTTTTGGATGCTGCTGTAGCCCAGGAGGGACCAGGATGTCGCCACTTGGATGAGGAGACAGAGAGGGCGCCCAGCAAGTCAGGGAGCCCTCACAGAAGCAGGCAGCACCCACAGAAGTACCGGAACAGGCACTTGGAAGAGGAGTGAACCGGAGTCCACCCGAAGTCAGAAAAGGGAGTCCCACGACGCCGGAGGACAACTCAGAAGGTTGTGCACTGCAGGTTAGAGTGTCGGGGACCCAGGCTTGGCTGTGCACGAAGGAAATCTTGGAAGAGTGCACAGGAGCCGGAGCAGCTTCAAATCACGCAGTACCCAGCAATGCAGTCCTGCGTGGTGAGGCAAGGACTTACCTCCACCAAACTTGGACTGAAGAGTCACTGGACTGTGGGAGTCACTTGGACAGAGTTGCTGAGTTCCAGAGACCACGCTCGTCGTGCTGAGAGGGGACCCAGAGGACCAGTGATGCAGTCTTTTGTTGCCTGCGGTTGCAGGGGGAAGATTCCGTCGACCCACGGGAGATTTCTTCAGAGCTCCTCGTGCAGAAAGGAGGCAGGCTACTCCCAGAGCATGCACCACCAGGAAACAGTCGAGTAGGCGGCAGAATCAGCGATACAAGGTTGCAGTAGTCGTCTTTGATACTTTGTTGCGGTTTTGCAGGCGTCTTGAGCAGTCAGCGGTCGATCCTTTGGCAGAAGGTGAAGAGAGAGATGCAGAGGAACTCTGGTGAGCTCTTGCATTCGGTATCTGAAGAATTCCCCAAAGCAGAGACCCTAAATAGCCAGAAAAGGAGGTTTGGCTACCTAGGAAGGAGGATAGGCTAGTAACACAGGTAAGAGCCTATCAGAAGGAGTCTCTGACGTCACCTGCTGGCCCTGGCCACTCAGAGCAGTCCAGTGTGCCAGCACACCTCTGAATCCAAGATGGCAGAGGTCTGGGACACGCTGAAGGAGCTCTGGGCACCTCCCCTGGGAGGTGCAGGTCAGGGGAGTGGTCACTCCCCTTTCCTTTGTCCAGTTTCGCACCAGAGCAGGGCTGGGGGATCCCTGAACCCGTGTAGACTGGCTTATGAAGAGATGGGCACCATCTGTGCCCATCAAAGCATTTCCAGAGGCTGGGGGAGGCTACTCCTCCCCAGCCCTGACACCTTTTTCCAAAGGGAGAGGGTGTAACACCCTCTCTCTGAGGAAGTCCTTTGTTCTGCCTTCCTGGGCCAGGCCAGGCTGGACCCCAGGAGGGCAGAAACCTGTCTGAGGGGTTGGCAGCAGCAGCAGCTGCAGTGAAACCCCGGGAAAGGCAGTTTGCAGTCCCCGGGTCTGTGCTAGAGACTCGGGGGATCATGGAATAGTCTCCCCAATGCCAGAATGGCATTGGGGTGACAATTCCATGATCTTAGACATGTTACATGGCCATGTTCGGAGTTACCATTGTGACGCTATACATAGGTAGTGACCTGTGTAATGGTGTCCCCGCACTCACAAAGTCCGGGGAATTTGCCCTGAACGATGTGGGGACACCTTGGCTAGTGCCAGGGTGCCCACACACTAAGTAACTTAGCACCCAACCTTCACCAGGTGAAGGTTAGACATATAGGTGACTTATAAGTTACTTAAGTGCAGTGGTAAATGGCTGTGAAATAACGTGGACGTTATTTCACTCAGGCTGCAGTGGCAGGCCTGTGTAAGAATTGTCAGAGCTCTCTATGGGTGGCAAAAGAAATGCTGCAGCCCATAGGGATCTCCTGGAACCCCAATACCCTGGGTACCTCAGTACCATATACTAGGGAATTATAAGGGTGTTCCAGTATGCCAATGTGAATTGGTGAAATTGGTCACTAGCCTGTTAGTGACAATTTAGAAAGCAGAGAGAGCATAACCACTGAGGTTCTGGTTAGCAGAGCCTCAGTGGGACAGTTAGTCATCACACAGGGAACACATACAGGGCACACTTATGAGCACTGGGGCCCTGGCTGGCAGGGTCCCAGTGACAAATAAACTAAAACAACATATATACAGTGAAATATGGGGGTAACATGCCGGGCAAGATGGTATTTTCCTACACAACCCCCTCCCCCCAAACGAAGGACAATAAGACTAGCCATGACCTGATGAGTCTTCATTGTCTAAGTGGAAATATCTGGAGAGTCCATCTGCATTGGAGTGGGTACTCCCAGGTCTATGTTCCACTGTATAGTCCATTCCCTGTAGAGATATGGACCACCTCAACAATTTAGGGTTTTCACCTTTCATTTGTTTAAGCCAAAGTAGAGGTTTGTGGTCTGTCTAAACAATGAAGTGAGCGCCAAACAGGTATGGCCTCAACTTCTTCAGTGCCCAGACCACAGCAAAGGCCTCCCTCTCTATGGCAGACCAACGCTTTTCTCTAGGGGTCAACCTCCTGCTGATAAAAGCAACAGGTTGATCCTGGCCCTCAGAATTGAGTTGTGATAAGACTGCCCCTACCCCTAATTCAGATGCATCAGTTTGAACAATGAATTTCTTGGAGTAACATGGGCTTTTTAGGACCGGTGCAGTGCACATGGCCTGTTTCAGCTCCTCAAAAGCTTTCTGACTGCTATCTGTCCACAATACCTTTTTAGGCATTTTCTTTGAAGTGAGGTCATTAAGTGGGGCTGCAATGGAGCCATAGTTCTTAATGAACCTCCTGTAATACCCACTGAGGCCTAAGAAGGCTCTTACCTGGGTCTGAGTTATAGGGGGGACCCAATCTATGATAGTTTGGATTTTCCACTGAAGTGGTGCAATCTGTTCTCCACCTACCAGGTGTCCCAGATAAACCACTTTCCCCTGCCCTATCTGGCACTTTGAAGCCTTGATAGTGAGGCCTACCTTTTGCAGGGCCTCCAAAACTTTCCACAGGTGGACCAGGTGATCATCCCAGGTGGAGCTAAAGACAGCTATATCATCTAGATATGCTGCACTAAAAGCCTCCAACCCTTGCAGGACTGTATTCACCAACCTCTGAAAAGTGGCAGGTGCATTTTTCAAACCAAAGAGCATTACTGTGAATTGGTAGTGCCCTCCAATAGTCGAAAATGCAGTTTTTGCTTTAGCATCCTCTGATAATTTGATCTGCCAATACCCTGCAGTCAAATCAAAGGTGCTTAGATACTTGGCAGATGCCAGTGTATCTATGAGCTCATCTGCCCTGGCTATAGGGTGAGCATCAGTTTTTGTTACCTGGTTGAGACCTCTGTAATCTACACAAAACCTCATCTCTCTTTTCCCATCTTTTGAGTGAGGTTTTGGTACAAGCACCAATGGAGAGGCCCATGGGCTTTCAGAATGTTCAACCACTCCCAGTTCAAGCATTTTCTGAACTTCTTGTTTTATGCAGTCTCTGACATGGTCAGGCTGCCTGTAGATCTTACTTTTGACAGGCATGCTGTCTCCAGTATCTATAGTGTGCTCACACCAAGAAGTGGTGCCTGGCACAATAGAAAAGAGTTAACTGACCCAGGAGATTTATGCAGTTGTCTTTTTGCTCAGCAGTAAGACAGTCTGCCAAAACTACACCTTCCACTAGAGCATCTTGTACTGTGGAAGAGAAGAGATCAGGGAGAGGGTCACTCTCTTCTCCTGTCCTTCATCTGTTGCCATGAGCAGGGTGAGATCAGCCCTGTCATAGTAGGGTTTTAGGCGATTGACATGGAGCACCCTAAGGGGACTCCTGGCAGTGCCCGGGTCAACTAAATAGGTGACCTCTCCCTTCTTCTCAACAATGAGATGGGGTCCACTCCATTTGTCTTGGAGTGCTCTTGGGGCCACAGGCTCCAATACCCACACCTTCTGTCCTGGTTGGTACTGAATCAGAACAGCCTTCTGGTCATGACATTGCTTTTGGAGCTCTTGGCTAGCCTGAAGGTTTTTACTGGCCTTTTTCATGTACTCAGCCATTCTGGATCTTAGGCCGAGTACATAGTCCACTATGTCTTGCTTAGGAGCTTTTAAAGGTTGTTCCCAACCCTCCTTTACAAGTGTTAGAGGACCTCTTACAGGGTGTCCAAATAGGAGTTCAAAGGGGCTGAAGCCCACTCCTTTTTGGGGTACCTCCCTGTAAGCAAAAAGGAGGCAAGGTAACAGGACATCCCATCTCCTCCTGAGTTTTTCAGGGAGTCCCATTATCATTCCTTTGAGAGTTTTATTAAACCTCTCTACCAGTCCATTTGTTTGTGGATGATAAGGTGTGGTGAATTTGTATGTTACACCACATTCCTTCCACATGGCCTTCAAGTATGCAGGCATAAAGTTGCTACCCCTGTCTGATACAACCTCTTTTGGGAAACCCACCCTGGAAAAGATTCCCAGGAGGGCTTTTGCCACTGCAGGTGCTGTAGTGGTCCTTAGAGGAATAGCTTCAGGATATCTTGTGGCATGGTCCACTACCACCAAGATAAACCTATTGCCTGAAGCAGTAGGAGGGTCAAGGGGGCCAACTATGTCAACCCCTACCCTTTCAAAGGGAACCCCAACCACAGGCAGTGGAATAAGGGGAGCCTTTGGAGTGCCACCGGTCTTGCCACTGGCTTGGCAGGTCACACAGGACTTACAAAAGTCTTTTGTGTCCTCTGACATCCTAGGCCAGTGAAACAGGGGGACAAGCCTTTCCCATGTTTTAATCTGACCCAAATGTCCAGCCAAGGGAATGTTGTGTGCCAGAGTTAGGAGGAACTCTCTGTACTGCAGGGGAATGACCAATCCCCTGGCTGCTCCAGGTTTTGGGTCCCTTGCCTCTGTGTACAAGAGGTTGTCCTCCCAGTAAACTCTATGTGAGTCACTGACATCCCCATTTTGCTGTTTGACAGCTTGCTGTCTTAGACCCTCTAATGTGGGACAGGTTTGCTGTGCCACACTCAGCTCCTCCCTGGCAGGCCCCCCTCCACCCAAAAGCTCAGCAGTGTCTGCTGCCAGCTCTTCTGGTGAAGGTTCTGCACAGGGGGGAAATTCTTCTTCCTCAGAAGTAGAATCATCTGTAGAGGGAGGGATAGTGGGTAGGGATTTACCCTTACTAACCCTAGCTTTAGGGAGCACTTGGTCCATTGTTCCAGGATCCAAGTCACCCTGTCCTTTTTGCTTTTTGGCCTGAGCCCTTGTCAAAGCAAAAATATGCCCAGGAATGCCCAGCATTGCTGCATGAGCCTCCAACTCCACTTCTGCCCAAGCTGATGTCTCTAAATCGGTCCCTAGTAGACAGTCTACAGGTAAATCTGAGGCAACCACAACTTTCTTTGGACCAGTAACCCCCCCCAGTTGAGATTCACAACAGCCATGGGGTGGCTAAGAGTGTTGTTATGAGCGTCTGTCACTTGGTACTGGTGACCAAGTAGGTGTTGTTCAGGGTGTACCAGTTTCTCTATTACCATGGTAACACTGGCACCTGTGTCCCTGTAGGCCTGAACCTCAACACCATTTATTAGGGGAAGTTGCTTGTACTTATCCATATTAAGGGGACAAGCAACCAAGGTGGCCAAATCAATGGCACCTTCAGAGACTAGCACAGCCTCTGTGGTCTCCCTAACAAGACCAACCCCAACTAAATTACCAAAAGTGAGCCCAGCTACTCCCTTGGATTGGCTATTAGTAGGTTTGCTCCCACCACCACTGCTATTACTAGGGGCACTAGAGGTTGCAGTAGGGGTTGTGGTAGTGGGAGGCTTGGTGCTTTTCTTTGGACAACTGGCATCAGTTGTCCAATGGCCTTTTACTTTACATAAATAGCACCATGGTTTCTTTACTTGATTAGAAGAGGATTTGGACCCACCACCCCCACCCGAGTGTTTTTGTGGGCCTGATGAAGACTCATTTTTATATTTGTCCCCACCCTTGTCTGAAGACTTACCATCCTTCTTCTTGCCATCCTTGTCACCCCATGTATGAACTTTTCTGTTCACTCTTGTTCTGACCCATTTGTCTGCCTTCTTTCCCAATTCTTGGGGAGAGGTCAGATCTGAGTCCACTAGATATTGGTGTAACAAATCAGACACACAGTTATTTAGAATATGCTCTCTCAAGATCAGATTGTACAGGCTTTCATAGTCAGAAACATTACTGCCATGTAACCACCCCTCCAAGGCCTTCACTGAATAGTCAACAAAGTCTATCCAGTTTTATGAGGACTCTTTTCTGGTTTCTCTGAACTTAATCCTGTATTGTTCAGTGGTTAAGCCAAATCCATCCAAGAGTGCATTCTTCAAAACTGTAAAATTATTGGCATCACTTTCCTTAACAGTAAGGAGCCTATCCCTACCCTTTCCACTGAAAGATAGCCATAGGATAGCAGCCCACTGCCTTTGAGGGACCCCCTGTACCATACAGGCCCTCTCAAGTGCAGCAAACCACTTGTTAATGTCATCCCCCTCCTTGTAAGGGGGAACTATCTTGTGCAGATTCCTAGAATCATGCTCTTTCACAGGATTGCTATCAGGAATACTACTGCTGCCACCATGGGGTTCAAACCCCAACCTCTGTCTCTCTTATTCTAAGTCTAGGGATTCCCTGTCTAGAGCCAGCTGCTGCTGTTTAAGCTTCAGCCTGGTCTCTTCCACTCTCAACTTATTGAGTTCCCTTTCTAACATCTTGTCATCAGGGTGGGTGGGTTGGGAATGTTTTGACACAGAAGAAAGATTTGAATGAGGAGAGGGAGAAATGTCCCTAACAGTTGGCACCCTAACAACCTGGCCTCCAGGAATAAAAACATCCCTACTGTGATGGGAGCTTCTATTACTACGAGCATTGCTAGGTGGTCTGCTAAGGGGCAAATTAAGAAGGGAACCATGCAACACTCCTACTGGGGGCTCCCCTGAGTCAGAGTGTGAGCTATCTATCAACTTTTCAGATGAGGTGCCACCCCGTGTCTTATCATTCTCAATAAGCATATTAGACAGTAGCTCACTAGAAGGGTTCTTACCTACCACTAAACCTTTATCAATGCAGAGACTCCTTAGGCTCTTAAAGTTAAGGTGGTCATAAGTAGTATTGACCAAATTAAGAGTGATTTCTACACCAGACATGATAGAAAAAGGTTTAGAGACAGATAACAGATAGAAAAAGTTTCAGGACTTTTTAAAGAACAGGAAAAAAAAAAACTTTTTCAAACTTTTAGAAAGTTTAGAGGTACTTTTCAGCACTTAGTAGATAGTGTAAGAGAAGAAAAGCAAAACTTTTTGGTTAGGTGTACATACACTGAACTTGTTTTGTATATTTTTCTCTTATGAAAAGTACAAAATGACAAAGTGGTAAGTAGTTGCAAGTACTTATCCCACCGCTGCACAACCAATGTAGGAGGCTGGCCTGGCTTGTAGTGGGTACCAAGGGGTACTTACACTCTGTACCAGGTCCAGTTATCCCTTATTAGTGTAGAAGAGGTGTTTCTAGCAGCTTAGGCTGATAGAAGGTAGCTATAGCAGAGCAGCTTAGGCTGAACTAGGAGACATGCAAAGCTCCTACTATACCACTGGTGTCATATGCACAATATCATAAGAAAACACAATACACAGATATACTAAAAATAAAGGTACTTTATTTTTATGACAATATGCCAAAAGTATCTCAGTGAGTACCCTCAGTATGAGGATGCCAAATATACACAAGATATATGTACACAATACCAAAAATATGCAGTAATAGCAAAAGGAAGTAATGCAAGCAATGTAAAGTTACAGTGGATTGCAATAGGAGCACATAGGTATAGGGGCAACACAAACCATATGCTCCAAAAGTGGAATGCGAACCACGAATGGACCCCAAACCTATGTGAGCTTGTAGAGGGTCGCTGGGACTGTAAGAAAACAGTGAGGGTTAGAAAAATAGCCCTCCCCAAGACCCTGAAAAGTAGGTGTAAAGTGCACCTATAACCCCCAGAGAGCACAGAAGTCGTGATAGGAGGTTTCTGCAAGGAAGACCAACACCAGCAATGCAACAACAGTGGATTTCCGGACCTGAGTACCTGTGAAACAAGGGGACCAAGTCCAAGAGTCATGACAATGTCGAGAGTGGGCAGATACCCAGGAAATGCCAGCTGAGGGTACAAAGAACCTGCCACTGGATGGAAGAAGCTTTGGTTTCTGCAAGAACGAAGAGGGCTAGAAACTTCCCCTTTGGAGGATGGATGTCCCACATGGTGAAGAAGCTTACAGAGGTGTTCCCACGCAGAAAGACCGCAAACAAGCTTTGCTAGCTGCAACAGTTACGGTTAGGGTTTTTGGATGCTGCTGTGGGCCAGGAGAGACCAGGATGTTGCCACTTGGATGAGGAGACAGAGGGGGTGCCCAGCAAGTCAGGAAGCCCTCACAGAAGCAGGCAGAACCCGCAGAAGTACCAGAACAGGCACTTGGAAGAGGAGTGAACCAGAGTCCACCCGAAGTCAGAAAAGGGAGTCCCTCGACGCCGGAGGACAACTCAGAAGGTTGTGCACTGCAGGTTAGAGTGTCGGGGACCCAGGCTTGGCTGTGCACAAAGGAAATCCTGGAAGAGTGCACAGGAGCCGGAGCAGCTGCAAATCACGCGGTACCCAGCAATGCAGTCTAGCGTGGGGAGGCAAGGACTTACTTCCACCAAACTTGGACTGAAGAGTCACTGGACTGTGGAAGTCACTTGGACAGAGTTGCTGAGTTCCAGGGACCACGCTCGTCGTGCTGAGAGGGGACCCAGAGGACCGGTGATGCAGTCTTTTGTTGCCTGCGTTTGCAGGGGGAAGATTCCATCGACCCACGGGAGATTTCTTCAGAGCTCTTGGTGCAGAAAGGAGGAAGGCTACCCCCAGAGCATGCACCACCAGGAAACAGTTGAGAAGGCGGCAGGATTAGCGATACAAGGTTGCAGTAGTCGTCTTTGCTACTTTGTTGCGGTTTTGCAGGCATCCTGAGCAGTCAGCGGTTGATCCTTTGGCAGAAGGTGAAGAGAGAGATGCAGAGGAACTCTGGTGAGGTCTTGCATTCGGTATCTGAAGAATTCCCCAAAGCAGAGACCCTAAATAGCCAGCAAAGGAGGTTTGGCTACCTAGGAAGGAGGATATGCTAGTAACACAAGTAAGAGCCTGTCAGAAGGAGTCTCTGATGTCACCTGCTGGCCCTGGCCACTCAGAGCAGTCCAGTGTGCCAGCACACCTCTGAATCCAAGATGGCAGAGGTCTGGGGCACGCGGGAGGAGCTCTGGGCACCTCCCCTGGGAGGTGCAGGTCAGGGGAGTGGTCACTCCCCTTTCCTTTGTCCAGTTTCGCACCAGAGCAGGGGTGGGGGATCCCTGAACCGGTGTAGACTGGCTTATGCAGAGATGGGCACCATCTGTGCCCATCAAAGCATTTCCAGAGGCTGGGGGAGGCTACTCCTCCCCAGCCCTGACACCTTTTTCCAAAGGAAGAGAGTGTAACATCCTCTCTCTGAGGAAGTCCTTTGTTCTGCCTTCCTGGGCCAGGCCTGGCTGGACCCCAGGAGGGCAGAAACCTGTCTGAGGGGTTGGCAGCAGCAGCAGCTGCAGTGAAACCCCGGGAAAGGCAGTTTGGCTGTCCCTAGGTCTGTGCTAGAGACTCGGGGGATCATGGAATTGTCTCCCCAATGCCAGAATGGCATTGGGGTGACAATTCCATGATCTTAGACATGTTACATGGCCATGTTCGGAGTTACCATTGTGACGCTATACATAGGTAGTGACCTATGTATAGTGCACGCGTGTAATGGTTTCCCCGCACTCACAAAGTCCGGGAAATTTGCCCTGAATGATGTGGGGACACCTTGGCTAGTGCCAGGGTGCCCACACACTAAGTAACGTAGCACCCAACCTTCACCAGGTGAAGGTTAGACATATAGGTGACTTATAAGTTACTTAAGTGCAGTGGTAAATGGCTGTGAAATAACGTGGACGTTATTTCACTCAGGCTGCAGTGGCAGGCCTGTGTAAGAATTGTCAGAGCTCCCTATGGGTGGCAAAAGAAATACTGCAGCCCATAGGGATCTCCTGGAACCCCAATACCCTGGGTACCTCAGTACCATATACTAGGGAATTATAAGGGTGTTCCAGTATGCCAATGTGAATTGGTGAAATTGGTCACTAGCCTGTTAGTGACAATTTAGAAAGCAGAGAGAGCATAATCACTGAGGTTCCGGTTAGCAGAGCCTCAGTGAGACAGTTAGTCATCACACAGGGAACACATACAGGGCACACTTATGAGCACTGGGGCCCTGGCTGGCAGGGTCCCAGTGACACATACACTAAAACAACATATATATAGTGAAATATGGGGGTAACATGCCAGGCAAGATGGTACTTTCCTACAGGTGTCAGTCTCCCCTAAGCTGACACATGCTGTGGCTGCCTGGCCTGGCCTAACTGCAACAACAATATGCAGCATGTCAGTTATGTTTTTTACAATTACGGTCACACAATGGTAATAAAGGTACAGGTACTTCTCTTCACTGTGTTGTGGGTATTTTGTTCTTCTGGATGTCGCTCTACTTAATTACATTGTATGTGCTACTTTCAGCTTTGGGTTGTGGACTGCCACTCGCATAATGCACTGTTGTGCTGCTTCTAAGATGTGGAATGGACTACTTCTCACAATGTTTTACATTACTTGCTAATTCCTAAGGGGCTTTTGTGCATACACATATGGGGTTACAATTCAATATTGCACTTACCTTTGCTGGTACTTGGTGTGCCGGAGGTGTCTTTCTCTGTGACCCCACTCACTGCTTCAGGGAGGAGTGTGGACTTCACTAGGTCCTCCAATGGGGTGGAGGGTGACTCTATGGGTGGGCCGCCTCCTGTGCTCCTGACCTCCTGGAGTCTTCTTGCCACCCTCTCCTTGGCACAGGACCGCAGGTTGTTCCACCTCTTCTTAATTTCTTCAACGGAGCGCTGTGCCACTTCAACAGCGCAGATCTTTGTTTGTATGTCTGCCCAGAGTCTCATTTTCTCACTCTCAGGCACCTGGAGTGAGCTTTTGCCAAAAAGCCGGTCATGGCTCAGGCCACCTCTTCTGTCAGCACCTCCAGCTCTTGCTCGCTAAATTTGAGCTTACGCTTTCTTTCTCCCTTCTCCTTTCCTTGGGCTGAGGTGTCCATGGTTGTTCTGGTGTGCTGCCTCCTTCAGAGTGTTGCTCAGTGTGGCTGGGCTGACTCTCTCTGGATGCTGGTTTGGGTGTGGCACCTGAAACTGCCTGGGATGACTCACTTCCTGCTTGTGATGTCATCAGGCTCCTCCACGTGTGCTTTCTCGCAATTTCTCGCAATTTGCGATTTTCAATTACCGAATCGCAATTTGCGAAAATGCAAATTGCGATTTGGTAAATGGTTCTCGCAAACCACAAATAGCGATTTTTAAGAAATCGCTAATTCCGAATCGCAATTATGATACATGGACTATTGTGACTCGGAAATAGGGATTTCTTAAAAATCACTATTTGCTATTGGCAAAGTCATATCTTCATACATATGGCCCTTGATTGCTTATTCTTGGAAAGTCCTTAGTATAAAATCTAAATGAGGGATTTTTTCATGTCTTTATGCAACACAGCAGAGTCTGCTTGTTCACATCATGTTTGGGTTGTAGTTTTTGACTTTAATTTCAGTGACTAAGTCCCAAGGCTAAATGTATGACTGAAACTCACCTGCATAGTGTAGCCAACCCTTACTCCATTGTGGTTGGCCTGAATTGCTCAAAGATCCCAGTCCACAACTTTGCTAGACTGCCATTAACACAGTGATTTTTGGTGCTGTTTTGACTTACCCTTTAAAAATTTATATATCTGGTTCCACCTACTGCATTTTTGTGAACATGATGTAATTTTCTTTCTTTAAATTGCAGTAGAATGTTTATTGTATTTTATTTTTGACGTTTTAACTGTTTTTGATCAAAATTAAAAACCACTTCTTAAATTATGCATGAGTGTTCTGTGCTATAGCTTGCAGTGGTTAGGTTCAGGGTGAAATTACTGAAACCTTTGACTGGACCTAACAGGTTAGTGATTTTGGGCACAGTTTGATGGTGGCACATATGGCGACAGAGTAAACATACCACCAACATGAAGACCCGCCCACAGGGGGGCCTTCAGTTTGACTATAGCAGTGACTATTTAGTCATACTCTCTGTAGCCAAACTTCTTAGATTGCCCTACAGAGTAGGAGCCATTGGAGAAATGGCTGCATGTCTGTCCAATCAGGATGGGCGGACATGCTTTTTTACTGTTGTTCACTGTGAGGCAAACCCTCCTGGTGAGGGACAGTAAAAAACAAATAATGCTCCTCTGCCATGGGAAATGACTCCCATAGCTCAATTAAGATTACTTTTTTATTCGAAAATGTTGATGCATCCCTGCACCAAACAGCAGATTGCATTAACAGGAACTGCTGTGATGTGCCAGCTTAGTGGTCATTACAAATCTGGAGGTCAAGACCTCCACCATGATGACAAGGGAATTTACTCCAACACTCTGGTGGAATGGCTCAACTACCAAGATATAAATCAGGGCCTTTACTCCTTGTGGTTGATTTCTATCAACCCCAGTTTATAACTCATTTTATTGCAGCTTTCATTCACAATACTTCAACACTTATGGATTCAATAATTTTCTCCCAAAATGAATAATCAGTAATGGACATATCCCCTCTCATACACAAAACTGAATCACAGGGACGGGCAATCTTTTCTGCTCCTAAAGCATGGAATAACCACCCACTCCACATCAGAACCTCCTCCTCCCTCCTTTAGTCCCACAAGAAGTTGAAGCTTCAATTAACCTACCTAACCTGGGGAGGGCTAGGGACATACACCTGCTCAGTGCCAGGATACCCTTGCAGGTGATAATGTGCTTTACAAATATACATAACAAAGGAACTAGACTCACAGTTATTGTTGGTAATATTTAGCCTCTCTGCAGTGTCACCCCAGGTTGTTGCTGTCTTTTACTGAACCTTTTTTTGTTGGGCATATGCCTGTTCATTTTTACTCCTGCTAACCAGTGGTAACATGTTTGTGCTCTCCTTTCTCAACATGTTAGAAATTGGTGTACATCTGACTGGCACTCACAATATACTTGCAAGTTCCTACTATACAATACTACATGTACCCAGGGTGTTCAAAAGATGTCCATAAAGCTCTCACCTAGGTCTGCCTCTTCTTTGTATCTCTAGTCAGGTTGGCATCTAACCTAATAGGGGTAGAGGAGCAGACAGGAACTGTTATAGAGGTAGGATAAACGCTTGTGCTCCACCCTTAGTCTGGCCCTTGGCAAAAAAGTAGACCCACAAACCTCTACTCATTGTACTCCTGGGCCTGTGGAGAATCAGAATATCAGGACCTGCTTGTCTTCAAACCAGGACCCCAGAAGTGATTCTAAGGGTCATCTGACTGACCTCCTCTTTGAGCTATAGAGACAAAGCAAGGTTCCAGAAGCCTCTCTCCCTCCAACTGCTCAGCTGGACCCTACTGCTGGCCACTGTTGGAGTGGGTCCTAACTCCTAAGTGGTATCCCCAGGACCTAGACATCGATTGGTGCTGGAATGTACTTCTGTGTGCACTGCAAAAGATGGTACTTAGAAACTTTTTGCCAACTTTCTACCTGGTATCACCGTTCGTTCAAGCTGCAGCCACCAAAGTAAAATTGCCGGTCAGACTCAGATTACTGGTTTGCCCCCCTGAAGGAGACCTGACTTCTAAAAACATATCTAAGTCAGCACATAGAGGGCTTCATGAGGATCAATGCTGAGCAGCAAACAATCAACGTCAAGGTATTCCTGGGCACAGACTTTGGACTTCGTCTTATCAGAACTTTTCACCATTGTGGACAACTGCTCCAGGACTCCACCCTTCTGCAACCCACAATAGTCAATCCCAACTTCGGTTCTAGCTTGCCTGACCAATGACTTGTCTATAACCACTTTTTCTCCATGGAATTTTCCAAGTCACAAGGTAAATTTCCACCTGAACTAAACTGATCCTTGTGTTCAATCCGTGCTCCATTGCTGTTGGCCTTTACTTTTGACTTTGACCCAGTCTAGAGTGAGCAAATCACTGTAATTGGTGCTTTCTGATTTCTGTTTTTTTTTAAGATTAAAAAACATATCTACAGTTCTCCTTATGGGAATATGTCATTTTGGAGTAATTTTATGTATTAAAATTTACAATTTTTCTAAATTTTCTTGTGTTGTGTTTCACTTTATTACTGTTTGAGTACTGGCTAAATACTTACACATTGCCTGCAAGTTAAGCCTCACTGCCTTGTGCCAAGCTACAAGGGGGTTAAGCATAGGTTTATTTAGCAAGTTGTTAGGTGAACTCGCATAATGATTGTGCTTACTATTTGACTATTCAACTAATACTCTGATTTCTAACAGTTAGAATAATACCAAATTATAGATATATTGGTTCATAATAAGGTATGGTAAATATAAAAAAGGGGACTTCCAAGTGAAAACATGGTGCAATACAAGTGATTTGTGACAATAGTAGCAATTTTAATGTATAGAATATAGGGAGTTGGCTTGTGTAGTCGAGCAAGCATTCTGGCACTGGTTAAATACCACTTCAAACCCATGCTGAAAAGCCCAATTATAGCCCAAAAGTCTAAACTGTTGATGTTTCGAACCCCAAATTAATTAAGAGTAGCATCTTAATCAGAATATGTAAGATTAACCCTTTGTAGGAAACATGGTGACACGTCAATTAAACAAATAGGCAAATAGTAAAACAATCTGTAATATAACTGTAAAAATCAAAAGATGATAAAGCAAGGTGATGCTATATTTGTAAAAAGATTAACATTCCTGTACATGATGGTAAAGGCCTGGTACAATAAAACTGCAAGGGAATGTAACAAAGGCCTGTTAAAATAGTGTGGAGAAATTGTATAACATGCAAGGGCATGCAAATATGTTACACAGTCTTACCACAAAGTAAAGACGATTCATGATTTCCTTTGTTCTCAATAGCAATGGATAAAGTCAGTTGGGTGAGAAAAGGTTGAAAGTGATTAACTCAGTTTTGAATTGATGTGCATATTCGACAAGCTGCAAAAGTGACTTGTAAAATTTACCTAAAGTTGTGAAAATTTAAATCTTCAAATGTGAATACCATACATTACCTCCTCATCCTTCTTGCTTAAATTCCCTACATAGTGAAGCCTGCTTGCCTCTTCCAAACTCTGCTCCCAAGCTTAAAGCCCCTCCTCTCTATACTTCCTGTTTTTAGGGCCAGCCCGCAAGCACTCTGACTTGTTGTAAATTATCTGTGGGCTTTTAACAATGCCCACCGCATGGCCATCACTATCACTCATTCATGGGCTTGCCTTTCAAAAATCCTTTGTTATCATTGGTAAATGTTTTACGTTTGTCCCTCCTTGAGGCAGTTTTGTTACTGCCTTGGCCATCGACCCTGTTACATGGATAATTGCATGTTTGCTGATACTTCTAACTGCGAGCAAACTTCTTTTTTCTTTTGTCTCTCTCCTTCGTGCTCACGCTCATGGCGGCCGTGACGCTTTGAATTGGCTTGCTTTTGTCAACTGTTATGCTTTTTATTTTCAATTTATGTGACAAGAAAAGTCTAATTAGGAATTTGCAAAGCTAATAGTTCTAACTCTAGCAGTTGCTAGACCAATTGCATTGCAAATGCTTGTTTTTTTGTCTCCTACGAACAGGTGGGTGCAGTGTTTTCAAGCAGAGTACAGGGCATTTAACACCTCAGGGGAGTATTTAAAGAATGCAGTTCTGAGCTTCCTTGCATATTGTGTTAAAATGGAGAGAAGTTTAGCTGATAAGAGGAAGTGCTCTCCATGTCCTTCTTCTGAAGGTGAATGTGATGGTAAATCTTTGCATCAGGCCTAAAAACATCCAGGATCTAGTTTGCCTGGTAGCCCTGAGGAGTTGGCAGCAAAGTAAGTTCAGGCTATGATCGATGAGGTAGTGACAAGACCGCTAGCTGCTAAACCATATAAAGGAAAAAAATGTCGAAATACTGCCAGTGATTCAGCATCTGACAAGGCTGGTACCTCTGGGTGCAAGTATATTCCTGTTAGGAATTAGTGGCCATTATACCCCATATTAGAAGTAATTTGGGCTTTGATCCTTCCCCAATGGAGGTAGATGCAGAAGGTTTATTCCCCAGTATGCTAAGTCTGCATCAGTGGGTCTCCCACTGCACCCCAAGGTCAAGAAGTCTTTTTTAGTGGAAGAAGCTAGATCAATTTCAGATTCTGAGGTTTCTTCTGATATTCTATGCTTTGGATGAGACAGAGTCTGTATTTCCTCAGTCCATCAAGTTGGATTCTATTTTGAAGCCATTGATTGGGAGGTTCTCTTTGAATCCAGATGTTTAAGCTCCATCAAATTCAGCTGACAAGTAGGTGGACAATAGCTCTAATTAATGTTTTAATGCTGCAAATATGGTGCTGAGGATGGCAAGTTATTTTGCACTGACTTTGTAACCGTTAAAGAAGGATTTTGAGTCTCTTGCTGAGGCAATGTAGGAGAGTGTGGATGTCTTTGATATCTTGGTTCAGATGGAAGAACAAATAATATTTTTGACCAATGTTTTTGCTGACAAAGCTGTGTCAGTGCTCTGCTCAGAGCTCAGTGCTCAGTCATTATGGCTAGATAGTATCTTTGTCTCACTGATGGGGTAACTGACTTCTCCGAGATCGCCTTTCCTATGAAGGTCATGTTTGAACACAAGAGGCTCTTCAGAGATCAGTTAGATGAGATACTGAGGAAACCCTTTCAGGATAAAAAACATTCCTGGTCTTATAAGTCCTCTTCTGTTGGGAACTTCAAGCCCTGGAACAGAGTTCCAAGAGGGCATCCAAGAAGTAGTCCAAGTACTCTGCAACGTGCCTCAAATACCAACCAAGAAAGTCCAGGAAATCATAAGAGATATCCAACAAGGCTGGTTCATCTTCTCAGGGCTCCTGACTGTTCCAATCCTCCAAACTTGAAAGTCCACAGTTGGAGGAATTCTGTGGTGGATTGATAGGTGCAGAACCTCATTCAGGACGGCTACTTTATTGAGTTTGACCCGACTTGGGGTGCATCCCTACTCCTGTCCCAGGAGATCATATAAAAAAGACAGCATGGAGGGTAGGTGAGTCAGCCTTGCTTCACAAGAGGGCAATCTTTACTGTTACGCTAAGGGAACAGGGTTGAAGGGTGTGTTCCATCTTCTTTTTAGTTCATATGTTAGGCAGAGATTATCTATCATAGGACTTAAAGGAGCACAATCAATAAGGTAAACACCATTCATTTTCATATGGTAACTTTGCAACTCGTCATTCCTCTAGTCTCTGACAAGCACCTTATGGCAACAATCAATTTGCAGGATGCATACTTGCACATACCTGTTCATCAAGACCATCAAAGATTTCTTTAATTTGCATTGGGGGTTTACACTTCCAGCTCCAGGTTCTCCTGTTTGGGTTGAAATCCACCCAGTGGGTATTCACAGAGATGCTGGCCCCCTTATGGCACTGCTTCATCAATATATAAATCTGTATACAGCCCATCTGGATGATTGCCTTGTGTTGTCCAATTCCGCCCACCAAAGAACAGAGCATGTGAGCAAGGCTTTGCAGATGTACAGGGAGCATGGATTTTTTGATAGATGATCCCAGAACAAGATTGGATTTTTATAGGTGCCCATTTTTTACCGACCAAGGCTGTGTCACTCTAATGCATGCTTTATGTCACTTTGTAACCTTTTGCACTACATCATGCATGCCCTGTGCATGATCTATGCAAAGGGGGTGTTCTCCAGTTGGGGGAGGGGGGGCTGAATAAATGCTGCAAAGAAATCTAAAAGATTTCTTTGCATCGTTTTTTTTTCGCCACTTTTAACTCCTGCTCAGTTCAGGCGTTAAAAAGAAGCACACCATTATTCATTATGGCCTCAATGGGCTTTGCAGGATTAGAGTCAAACATTTTACGCTAATCCTGGAAAGCTCCAAACTAGTACATTTTGATGCTAGTTCCATAACTACACCATGGTGCGCGGTATCTTAGTGCGGCACACATGGTGGTGTTAGGGAGGCGCTAAGGGGCACAAGAAAAGTGGCGCTGCATTGGGTGCAGCTACACTTTTCTTAAATCCGGCCCTAAGTGTAAAAGATGTACAACAGTATGACGTTACACCGGACTGACTGTATATTGAGGTGAAAAACCTCCCTCCAAGCATCATAAACGTATGTGTAAGAACATTTAGGAACAAAAATTAGATTTCTATGTACTGTCAGCTTTGGATGTCAAATCACTTTTTTGGACAAAATTATACTTGATGCAAAATAAGAAGCAAAGTGGTATTACATCTAGGAGGAACGCACTACATTGATCCTTTGCTTAAACATCCACACACAGCCCTGAAAGGCAATCCTTGGAATACTCCACTATGGGTCTACATTAGACTCTGGTGGATGGGATATTTCATCAAAACGTGACAAATATCCTGTCTGCCATATTAGAAAAGCCATAGGCCAAAATGTGCTTGCAGTAATGTGAACAGGACATCCGCTATGTTTGTGGTGGGGTATACAGTCGCCAAACTCTAAAGAAAGCCTTATGACATGTATTAGCCATAGGTGAAGAGCGACACTTAAACGCGCCTCGGGCCTGATTCAAAATATTTATTTGTTTTTCTTGAAGCAATGACTGAAGGGACAAAAAGTCCCCTCTGTGCATTCTTTTGATGTTGATGACAAGACCTCTGGCAGACAAATCATCATTAATGTGTTGCTGTGGTAACATCAGTGTAACGACTGGGAGAACTGTGGTTTGCTGTAATAAAATTTCTCAATGGGGTAATATTATTGTGGGCCATGACTACAAACCATCAATAGGCTTGAGCCACTAAAATGAATTAGAACCTTTCATAATGACAGATAATTTCTATAGTACATTTTCTACAATAACAGCAATCAACAAAAAAGTGATTCATAAATTATATGGGAGTTGCAATACAGCAGAAACTTGGGACTCCTCATAAAATTGGCCACCCGACCTTAAGAGGCACTAGAGGTCACTTGAGCAGTGGAAAAGGCGTTCATTTTAAATAATACAAACTCTAGTCACTTTTAATGTAAAGTTACCAGTCACTAATTAATTATGCACCAGAGGACACCAGGGGACATCAGATTAAAATAGATACTTTAAATGAGGCACGGCAAAAATCAAGGAAAAGGAAAGAAGGTGTGAGAACATAGATGCAAGCAAATTACCAGCCTCGTTGTTATACTTTTTCCATCTTTCCCCTTCCATAGCTGTAGTTAGGCAGATTTTAAACTGTGCAACAGTTGATCTCACTTCTTCTTCGATGACCATAAAATATTGTTTAGGAGGTTTAAAAAAATATATATGCCATTTAACAAATTACAGCACTCTGGACTGTTATTAGTTCTGTTGTATATGGATTGAGAGCAACCTCCATGCTTTCCTTTTAGCTTGGCACATCATACATTGCACTTTGGGAGTTGCCATATTGAGAGGACTGATTGCAATTGGCAGTCTAATGAACTTTGTATACTCCAACGCACTTAATAAACATCATGAAATAACTCAAGGCTTGGGATCGTGGTGCTTACTTACAAGCCCCATGTGCTGCTGAACCGTCACTTTTTTTGATGAACCGGCACGAATAGTGGAGGTCTAATCCACAAGGCCATGCAAAGCCACTTTGTGTGGCCTTCTTGCCCGTGTAGATATGGTAAGGCAACACAGTGCAAGTCACTGCGTTGCCTTACACTGCATCAGGAGGGAGTTCCGTGGGCGTTGCTGTGAGTTTTCCCTCACAACACCCATGGGTTTTGGAGCATTCCCAGATATACAAGGCATTGTAAATCTGGGAATGCATCAAAATCTTACACCTCTCCGGGAGAGGCGCACCAACGAGAAATATATTTGGTTTTCCTAGTTTTTTCCTCCTTCTATGTGTGCCTCAGTCTGCAGCACACATAGAAGGGACAAAACTTCACTTATTGTTTTTGTTCAATAAGGAGTACATTCTTGTACAGAAACAATCCTGTCTGCGACGTGGGCATCCTTGCACCTTAGTGCAAGGATGTCTGTGTCAGCTTTAGCCAGCCCATTGTGCACTAGCACAGGGGGAGAGGAAAGAAATATGCCTTATGATGTAGATACAGTGCATTTCTGCCCTTTACTGCTGGTGCAGGGCAGCACAGCAAGGTCACTTGCTGCACTGCCCCTGCACAATGGGGATAAGCACCCACATTTTTTCTGAAACACACTATAGGGGGGATTTACAAACATTTTATGCTGAGTTAGCCTCACAAAAGTGACTTAACCAGCACAAAATGTTTTTTTCTAATTTACTTTCCAGTTCAGAAGTTGTTTTGTGCTGGAAAATACCCTAAAAGTAACACAAAGCAGCGTGAAGCACTGCATTGAATTACTTAGCACCAAGGGGGTATTACTTGGGTGGGGCATGGGTGTCCCTGTGCAACCACACACGCCTTTTGATGCAAAACCCCATCTACAAACAATAGTTGAGATGGTTTTGTGCCAAAAGTTAACTCCATTTGAAGGAGGTGTTAAAAAGAGAAATGTTTCCATTTCTAGTTTCTTTTCCGACTTTGCATGCACGCTGCACACACAGAAAGTAGTAAAAATTTTAAAGTGTAGCTAAGTATAATATTTTGTACTGTACAAAACCAATGCTAGACTTATGCTAGACTTATTCAAATACCCTTGCACTATGGCACAAATGTATGTGAAGGTGCACGGCAGACAAAATCAGCGCTGGCGCTAGGGAGAAGGGATGAGAGTGCCATATCTTTGTAGATATGGTGCTCTGTGGCTCCCTCCCTGTCACACAACGCAGAGCAGCATTTTGGCTGCTGCCTTCCATTCCTCTGGGCCTACGTTTCTCATCCAGGTTTGACACTTTAATTTAATTTGGTTTTGTTTTATGCTGTGAATAGTTTTCTTAATTTAAAATATCAATTTTAATTGGATGCAATTTATTACCTGCATTAAGTAGATGAGTTATCTTATTATTTTGTTACAGATATTACATTTTATATTCTAGTCAATTTCGTGTTGTTACTGTTGACTAAATGTTCGGCAGCTTGCTCCTATCCTCCTGTTTGCCTGGGACACTGCACTTTACTAGCTTCTGTACGGCAAAGAGTGATAGTGGCTTGGTGGTTTGTTTGTTCGTCTTTTAATAGTTCGGCATCCTAGCCAGGCACAATAAAATTAATTTTGCTGTATATCAGTAAGGTGAATGTGCTTAAGCATTACATCCACAATGTTTGAATTATGTGGGCGCTCACAAATTATTCTTAAGGCTTTCGAAGGCTTTCTACAACATTTTAACGTATTACATTCCTAAATGCACATCTTCCTTAAGCATAATCATGGCAACTGGGACATTAGTATGATTAAGCATGACGCTACTGGAGTACCCATCCAAACAGGGATGGTTTTAGGGCAGTGCAAGGTGCAGTAACACTGGCAGATGACCTGGAAAGGGTCAATGACCTCAGGGGGGCATTGCGTTTAGCAATAACATGATTTAAAAGCACCTACTGCAGAGTTCATTTTGAGTCCAGTTTTCAGGAACCAATAAAAAATGTTAAGATAACTCTTTTGATTAATGTTCCTGCTAAACAGAGAGATAGGAGTTTAGTTTAGGGCAATTTGAATCACCATAAAGTAAGCAGAGGGCTAATATTAGAGGTGGGCGGAATTCATGGATTCCACTAAGCAAAATACTAAGAAGTGGTTAAAAACCCTGCAACCTCCATGGAATTCCACCAGCAGGTGGAATTGCTTGGCCCACTTGTTTGTGCTACAATTTTCACATTCAGATGTGCAATGCACATTCTCACGTTGAAAATATCAGGTGAACAGCACCACGTGGTTCACATGGCCGAGGCCATTTTGTTTTCTCTGTCTCTGCATGCATGGTCCTGAGCCTAACTTTAATCCACCCTTAATCTTTCCAATCCCACACTTTTTAAAATGATCCACCCTTTATTTTCCTTTATTTTCATCAGGGTTTATGTACTTTATGTTTGTCATATTTTTTGTTTTTCGTGACTTCTTTGAATACTCTATTTTTTTTGCTTTTCTCTTTACTCCTTTATTTTTTTCTTTCTTCTATTTCTTCCTCTTCGTCTTTTACACCCTGCACCATGGCAGAGCAAGGTGGCAGAGGGAGTGGTGGTTCTGGTGCAGCTGCTAGCCTCTTACCTCGCCGACATAGGTTCCACCAAGGGGGGCAGCCTGCCCCATTTTTCTCAAGGCAGAGGTGGCAGCACTTGTATTTTTTGTGCAGAACCAGGTCTCCTCCATGCTGGCCTGGGAGTGGTTACACCCTTTGGGAACATCGACTACTGTGGGTGTGGGTGTGCCGGGTGGTGTGTTGGCACACTGGAGTCCAGCAAACCCAGCAGCAGTTGGTGCACCGTTGGGTGGACATATTGGACCGTGAGCAGGCCCGCTCAATCTGCTGGGCTTTGAGGTGTTGGGACTCAGTAAGTAAATAGGTATTTATTTATTGTGAGGTTCACAATACTATTTTTTTTTTAATAGCAGTGCTGACTCTCAGAGGTAAGTTAAGTTTACCTTACGATGAATATTATGAGATCCAGTTTGAGCTAGCCAGGTGCTCAGTCAGTGCTTCATAATTATACTCATCGGCACGTGCTTGAGCTGATTATTTGAGAAGCCACGAAGACAGAGACTCCTCCTGTCACCAAGAATAAGATAGTGGTATTAATGTCAGTAAAATCAGCGAGTCATCATTCCCTTTTCTGAGCCTTTCTATATGTAGCTTATGCAGTCCCTCCCAATTGCAATCTCCCAGTGATGCGTGTGTCATAGTATGCGTCTATGCATTGGAAACAAATGGAAACTGAGTTGGCCCATCAAAGGTAGTTGAAAAGCAAAGATCATGTGTTGCAGTATGAATGCACTAGTAGTGATACATAGTTGCAAATGTAGTTTAGGTTTAGGAAATTTGGGGTAGGGCTTAGGTGTAGGAAAGTAATAGGTCAACTCAAATCAAGTCGATACTAGTACTATAGGCGATCTGCTTTAGAAAAGTACAGTGTTACTGTTTTCGCCTGTTGAAATATTTTTTGGGAGATTAGCCGTACCACTAATCTATTTTTTTATCTTCTTTATTTCTTACCTCAGCACTCAAGGGGAAGAGAGGGCAAAGTCTGAGGTTGGACCAGGAGATGAGGGTGCCAGGGCAATGACCAGTGCAGCAGCTGGAAGATCTACTGACTGCAGTAAGTCTTCCTGTTAAATTGTTATTATTTCCCTAACTTTCACCTCTGCTCATTTCAAATATTTTTTATTTTATTTTTACTGTGGCTATCTACCTTTTTTGTACTTATTTTCATTCTATCAAAGCTTTGTTGAATTCTTCTTATCCCTCCATTTCTCTATTTTTTTATGTTTCTGTACCTGACTCCCTCATGCAGTTACTAGTATGTAACCTTCTTTTGCTTTTTTCCTAAGCTTAGCTTTCCCTTCTCCCCTTATATCTCTTGCAGACTGGTACTGTAATACTAAGAGGACAGATATGTAGGACAGGTACTCTACCAGCAAGATTGCATGCCCAAGTCAGCTTTTCTAGGCATGTTTGTGAAGGTTTTCTTTTCCTTGCTCATGTCCATTCCATTTGCAAATCAAGACCTCACCAGAAGTCCTCCTGGATTAACCAAAATATTCCACCACTTCATTGCGCTACAGTGACTTAGCTATGCCCCACCATTACAAAACGTTTGCAGTTGATTTGACTACCTGGCTTTTCTAACATAGTTAGCCAACAAAATTCCTAAAGTGAATGATAGAAGAAGATAGAACTGTAGTGATCTATTGCAGTTGTATTTTGTTCAATTAGTTCTTAAAAATAACAAGCGGAGGTGTATCTGGCATGTAAAATGTGTAACTTTTTTTACAACTGCACCGACCACCACTGCAGGTGCCAGCACCAGTGCAACAGACGTGGCAGTGGTTGGAGAAGAAGAACCGTCGGCAACAGGGAAGGGCGATGATAAGTCATATTGCCCTTCCTTATTGACTATTATTAGTATACTTACTGCAAGGATGTTGCTTATGAACTCCCTGCTTTAGCAGCTACAATGGAGGTGAGTTCTTAATGGTCTCTTCTATCTGCAGCTCAAAATCCTATAATGAACGGACTCTACAAATTATGGGCTGATGGTAAAGTGAATGACGGATGGACGGCTAATAGAAAGAATGGGAGAAATGTTTTATGAGTGAAAGGATGTATGTATGGGTGAAAGGATGTATAAGTGAGTGATAGGAGATTCTTGGGTGGGTGAAAGGATGGGTGAAAGGGTACATGGGTGAAAGGATGCCTCAGTGTGTGTAGGGTGGATGGGTATATGGATGCTCGGGTGGGATAAAGGATGGGTGGATTGTAACAACTGATGTGTGGGTAAATGGATGGATAGGTGAAAGTTTGGTTGAAACAGTGGACACTGGATAGGTGAGAGTATGCATTAACGGGTGGATATGTGGATGGGCTGGATTGGAATTGTGAAAGACTGGACGAGAAAAGAAGCTTAAATGGTGGCCATCAAAGGGTAAATATTAGAATGAAAAGATGAATGGATATTTGATTGGATCAAGAGATAAGCGAGCTCTCCTGGAGATGGACGTGTCTGTTCACCTACTTCACTTGGTCTGCATGGTTATCAAAGCTTTGGTTCGAAGTGGAGAGTATTTTCATTTTCTGTCCACTCCCTTAATTCAGTGCAGTTGTTAAGCACGGCAGACATGTATCCTCTCCCCCATCATCATACCCCCCCATTAGTCACACATGCTGCTATGACATAACTGCAGCGTGGTTCAATTCGACAGCACAATAGTGTTGTCTGTGCAGTGTGCATCTACTTCAGTTAATGCAGCAGTTAAAAAGTTGTCAATGCATTGCAAACTTAAAACAAGGTGTGTTTCCCTACTCTCCCAGTACCCACTCTGTCACTTCATAGTACTTCAGTGCTTTATTTTTTCCAAAGTTCTGTCCCAGCCACCCAAAAACATTTTTTATTCCCTTTTGGCATATGCCAAATTTATGTACAAGTGATTAATATTTCACAGCTTCCATAACAGATTTGTGCCAGTTCAAATTTTACCCTTTTGACATTTGTCAAATACAGTGAGGGATGTGTATGTTAAAAAATGGCCCTGTGACTCGTAGTTAGCCACATCAAATTCCAGTGGCCACAGGGGACCAGCAATGTATTGCTACTGTGCCACTATGCTTTAAAAAAAAAATTTTGCACAGAAGACTGTTTCTTATTTGTAAATTTCCTTTTTCTTTCTTGCTACAGGTACTCCTGATGGGCATCCTCCTGCTCGTCAGGAGATAGCAACCTGACTGACTGCAGTAGAAGAGGCTGGATGGAGGCCATCCACACTGAATATCAGTGGCTGGTGGCTCTTCCGGAGAAGGTAGAGGACAAGGCCCAGGCAGCTGCCAACATACCCACTGGTCTGAACTCCTCCAACCAGCCACTAGCACCTCCAGCATCCCAGAAGCACTGTAAGTGTTGCCGCCAGCTGGTATCAGACCATTCGCGTCCCACCATTGCTGCCACCCCCACACTCGGACCACAATTTCCAGCGCCGTGCCCTGCAACACTTTGCGTGATGGGACCTCCTGGTGGCACACATAGGGGCAACCCTCAATGCTCTCCAGCTCCGCATGGAAAACGACCTGTTTTGACCCTTTATTTATTTTTTTGTTTCAGTGGAGAGGGGACACGTTGTGGGTGGGGAGGGTGTGAAAGGGAGTTGGGACTGTTTTTTTTTTCACTTTGGAGTATCCTTGGACTCTCTTTGGACTTTGGTTGGGGACAGGGTTATTTGTTTGGGGAGAGGGGTGGGCCTGTTGTGGGTAGAAAGAGTGGGTTTTCCATTCTGTTTGTAAATGATAAAGGGGGACTCATTTATTTTACTTAATTTATGCCGCAAATCTTTTTTTTTTTTTGCTGTTTTAGTTTGTACTGCTGTCTTTTAGTTTAGCCTGTTCTTTAAATCTGCTAAATAAAAGTATATGCTAGTCATTTACACCCTTGTTCTACTTCCCTCCATAACTATATTGACCACTAGGGAGTGATTGCCATTGCCAATTTTGCCTACAAAATCCTAGATACACACAAACAACATCTTCTTCAGTAGATGTCAATTACTCAATCAATCAATCAAACATTTATAGAGCATGGCAAATAACTTGTGAGGGTCTCAAGGCACTGGAGCTGTAGGCTGTTGCGTGGAGCAATGATCAATCGAACATCCAAATCTTTAGTTCCCTTCTGAATCGCTGGAGTGATGGTGTGGTCATGAGGTGCAGCGGGAGGTTGTTCAAGCTTTGGCTGCCTGGTGCGAGAAGGAGCGTCCTCAGCTGTTGGCTCAACAGATCCATGGGTTGTCTGTGAGGGAGAAGAAAGCTGATCTGAAGTGTGAGGTCAGTTGGTGGAAGGTCAGGCATTTTTTTATGTATGCTGGTCCTTCGTTGTGCAGAGCCTTATAGGCGTGGGTCAGCATCTTGAACTGGCATCTCTTCTTAATGGGGAGCCATTGTAGTTTTTTTTAGATGGTGCGTGATGTGGGTCCTTCTGGGGAGGTCTAGTACGAGTCTTGCACCTGAGTTCTACATTGTTTGGTGTCTCTTCACGAGGCGTGCTGCTATTCCTACGTACAGCGTTTTTCCATAGTCCAGTCTGCTGGTGATGAGGGCCTGCATTACAGTCCTTCTGGTGTCTGCTGGGAGCCACCTGAAGATCTTGCAGAGCATGCAAAGAGAGTGGAAGCAGGCAGATGAGACTGTGTCATCTTGTTTCTTCATGGATAGCTTGCTATCCAGGATGATACCAAGGTGGCAGGCATGGTCTGTTGGGGCGGAGAGTGTACCAAGCTCTGCGGACCACCAAGTGTCAGTCCGTGGCGAGGTGTTGCTCCCAAAGATGAAGACTTCAGTTTTATCAGTTTTGAGTTTGAGACAGTTGTCCTTCATCCAGTCCTCTATGTTCATCATGCATCTGTGAAAATTAACCTTTGAGGTTGAGGGATCTTCGGACAGTGAGAGGATGAGCTGTCTCTCATCGGCATAAGAGATGATGTGTGAATTGACGGTAACAGCCAGGGGGTTCATGTAGGTGTTGAAGAGGGTCTGGCTGAGGGACAATCCCACAAATGATCTTCTTGGGCTCTGAGGTGAATGGTGGGAGACTGATTGTTTGGGTTCTGCCAGTGAGGTACGAGGCGATCTATTTGAGGGCTTATCCTTGATTCTCGATGTGGTGCAGTTTGTTGATCAGAATATGGTGCAGGCAGTGTCAAACAGGGCGGACCCGTCCAGGAGATGAGGGCTGCTGTTTCCCCATGGTCCAGGAGGGCTCTGATGTGATCTGTGGCAGCACACAGGTCTATCTTAGTACTGTGGTTAGCTCGAAATCCAGATTGGAAGGGGCCCAGGAGGTTGTGGTCTTCTAGGTGTTGGCTGCGTTGCTGGTTGATTGCTTACTCGAGGAATTTTGTCGGATAGGGCAGCAGAGAGATGGGCCAGTAGATCTTCATTTTGGCTTGGTAGACGGATGTTGTATTCAAGAAGGACCTCATTTCAGCATGATTACAGACCTCCGGGAAGGAGGCTGCTGTGATGGAGGTATTCAGGACCTTCCTGAGCTCATCACCAATTGTCTTGCTTCTGAGGTTGAACATGTGATGGGGGAAAAGGTCCGTGGGTACTCCAGATTGTACAGAGTTCATGATGGAGATAGTGTCTTGTATAGTGAGGAGGTGTTCAGGGTTTGTGTTTGTACATGTGAGCTGTTTGATGCTGTCTGCAGGAAAGGGTTGGTGTTCTGAGTTTTCTAAGTTTTCACAGATAGCCGAGATCTTGTCAAGGAAGAAGTCTGGGAGGTTGTCACAAAGTTTCTAGGAGGGAGTGATGTTATTTTCGTGGCTGCAGGATTGGTGAACTCCTTTGCAATGGCGAAGAGTTATTTTTTGTGGTTTGTGCTGGTTTTGATCCGGTCTGCTAGTACGTTCTTCTTGGTTTCTTTTAGGAGGCGGTGGTACTGGTTATGGGCTGTCCCGAAGGAGGTACGGTCTTCTGTTTTTTTACTGATGCTCTACTTCCTTTCAAGTTGTTAGTAGTTGCATTTGGAGGAGTGCAGTTCCTCAATGAACTAGCTTGCTCTGTTTCTTTGTTCTTTGATCTTAGCTGTCATGGTGGGGTGATGGCATCAGCACATTTTGTGATCCACTTGGAGAAGCTCCTTGCTGTTTGTTCAGGGCTGTGTGTAGAGTCTGGCAGGTGGAAGCAGTCTTCTTCCTGCAGTGTTTTCCTAAGGTGGAGTCTTATTTTAAGGTGGTGTTAGTAGTAGTAACAGACTACCACGCTAACAAGGAAGACACAAGGGGCCAGTCCCACCTATGCAAACTCCAACTGTTAGATTATTCAAAGGGTTATCCAACACTGTCAAATAGATTGAAAGAGAACAGATAGTTAGAGGGTTATAATATACTATAGCTTTAGAAAGACTGAGACCAGACTACCATGATGAGAGTATGACACATAACAGAAAAGCCCAGATATGATAATAACAACTAGCAATATCAACTTATTTTGAGCAATGGAGAGTTAGTATTTAATGAAAGCTAATCATAGAAAATGAAATCCATGAGTCAAGAGAAGTGGGCTTAGAGTCAGGAGTGGTTTGGACAAGGTTAAGTGTTTATGCAGCACACAACACAAGGCCAAAATGATGATATTGATGAATGATGCGTTGGTGGCTAAATGGGGCAGGTGTGGGCTATTACTTAGGTAATAGAAGATAGTGCAGTGAGTTGGTATGTTTTTTATCACATCCGCCCTGAAAATGTGTGATCCAATGGATAGAAAGGAATTTGAGGAAAGTTGTGACAAAGACAAACACTACACAAAAGAAACAACAACAGCATTCATTGGGGTGCTGAGCATCACACAATCATTAATCTACTCACAGTTCAGTTAAATTCACTGCAACGAGTCCTTTAGTCCCAGAGAGATCCCAGATAGCATATCTCTAAATGTTCTGTCTCCTGGGTTTGAAAAATACGAATTATGGAGGATTGAAGTTAACCCATCCAGTTCCAAGAATTAAGATTCCTAAAAGGAAAACGATACTGTGTTGCCAAGTTGGGTGGTGCATTTCTATTGTTCTCAGAATGTCCATCACTCTTTGGTGCCTGGCTCAACCTGTCCTGTAGGTAAGCTGGTGTATTGAGCTTTCACCAAGTTTGATCGGACAGGTGAGGACTAGGGAAGGTCTGCATATTGAAAAACAATAACTGCATTATAGAGTAAAGGAGAAGGACAGAAGGAAGCAATGTAAGCTTCATGAGGAGTCAGGAGTGTATTAAGAAGACTCAGAGGCAGAGCCGGAACACAAAGATGAGTTTCTCATTTGAGCCAGCAATGCGGCAAATACACACTCAGCAGCATTTCCCAAATCAACGATCCTCTCTCCAATCGGCAGAGCTGAGTGAGTAGTCAGCCTCAGAGTCTTCATCATAATCATGGTTTATCTTTGAAGTCATTGCTTTCTCCTTTTAGCGGTTGCAGTAGTCCCACCCTGAGTTATTCCATCCTCCTCCTGATTCTGAGTAACTCCGTAACTGAGCGAGGTAGACCAAGGGAGGTAAACCTGTGTAGTGCAATGCTGTTGAATAACAAAGAGAGAAACAGAATGGAAGTAATTTGTGTAGATTCATGCTTGGTAACTAAAGTGGCTGGTCTAATCTATGATGAACCAGAAAAAGGAGTAGGCCTTGCAAGTAAATGTTTCTCAGTGTGAAATGCCAATCAATTTCAGGAAAAAAGTATCATCTATCAGCCCCCAAACATTGGAAATCAATGCAATCAAGGTTGCAAATATGTTTAACTTCCTCCCTCACTGTCTGCCACCGCATACATCATCAATCATCACTTATAATCACTCAATATATCATCACTCATTGGTGCAATAGTTAGTAGTTACCTTTTCCAATCCAAGCATAGTAGAAGATACAAAATTGTATCTCCTCTTTGATCCTAGCAACACATTAAAATTTGTCATTGGCACTGGCAGTCTTTTAATTAATGATCTTCTGGCCTGGGGCAGCCCTGCAAGGTGATGCAAAAAAAGGATAGGCAATGGCCTGTGAGTGAAGCAGGCATTGTCTCCAATGTCCTGAAGGGAATGCAAAGGCTTCTTCATTACACACTGGTCTCACCCTAATCCAGCCATATATGTGACTAAATATTGGTAGGGAAACATACATCTCCTCCTTCTGTCTAATCATATAAAAGTACACAACTGAGGAGAATTACTTTCTTAGTGGACAACTGCCAATGCCTGAAGAAGAACTTGAGGTAGGTGGGTATGTCATTGATTGCATCTCTGCAGCGCTTACTTCTACTGAGGTAGAGGTGGTTCAGGTCTCAGCTGGGGCCTTGCAAAAATGGGAGCTGGCAGTGCTATCGGTGCCACATCCCTTGGAGCAGGTTAAAAAATAAAGTCACACTCCTCTCTGACAGCATCCACAGTGACTGGTTCATCATCATCACCTCCTCATCATCCCCTTCTAAGATTCCATCTCATGGAGTCTATTAGACTCTGCCAGGGTCCACTCCATGTCCATATCATCGTCATCAGAAGTGGTCCTTGGAGAATATGGTGGAGAAGTACCTTTCCTTTTCCTTGCTGGAGATCTGGGAGCCTATGTATTTAAAAGAGGAGGTTCGTGCTTTGCAGGAAGCTTGACCTTCTGTGCAGCTCCAACTTCAGGAAGATCTACTATTGCTGTCTGTGGCTGTTGTCCACTTTTCTCTGTTTTTAAACAATTGGGTACTACTTTACGAAACAGAAAATCCAATTAAGCATCACTGCTTGTTGGCATCCCCATGATTGCAGTGGCTGTCTCACTGACAGACATGGCCTTGTGCTCATCTTGAAGTGGTGTTGTTGATGTGGGAGTGCTGCTCCCAGGTTCCTCCCCGGAAGCAGTGTGGCAGGCAAAAATCTCTCGAAAAAGGTTGTGGTCGGCATGCCACTGGTGGAAAGCTACTTCTTCTCATTGACCACTTTCTTGGGAGCAACTTTCTTCAGGGCCATTTTAAAACTCTCAGTTGGCAGTGGTACTACCCTGCACCAGCCACCCACAAGGCCCTCAAGAACAACATCCGCAAGCACCACAAGCTCATCCGGGCCACCAAGAGATCCTCCTTCAAGGAACGTATCAACAACAATGCGCACAACAGCAAAGAGCTCTTCAACATCGTAAAGGAACTCTCCAACCCCAGCTCCAGCACCAACGACATCCCACCCTTGCAAGACCTCTGCGACTCCCTCACCACCTTCTTTCACCGCAGGATCACAGACATCCACGACAGCTTCAACAACAAGACCTCATCAGCAGCCACCAACACCTACGACTCATCATTCCGGCGCTCCATCTGACCCCTGCCCGCACTACATCTACAACAGAGCGAGCTCCATCATTGCCCCCCAACTTCGTATGGTCATCAATAGCTCCTTCGAGACCACCACCTTCCCGGAAAGCTGGAAGCACGCCAAGATCAACGCCTTACTCAAGAAACCCCAGGCAGACGCTAAGGACCTCAAAAACTACCGACCCATCTCCCTGCTTCCGTTCCGGGCAAAGGTACTCAAGAAGATCATCACCAGGCAACTGTCCCACCACCTGGAGGAAAACAACACTCTGGACCCGTCCCAATTCAGCTTTCTCAGCAATCACAGCACCGAGACCGCCCTCATCGCGGCAACCAATTACATCTGGACCCTCCTGGACAAAGGCGAAACAGCAGCCTTCATCCTCCTGGACCTCTCGGCCTCCTTTGACACCGTCTGCCACCACACACCGCACACGCCTCCACGACGCAGGGATCCGTGACAAGGCCCTGGACTGGATCACCTCCTTCCTCACTGACAGAGTCTGCCTCCCTCCATTCCTACCTGAAGCCACCAAGACCATCTGCGGCGTATCACAGGGCTCCTCCCTCAGCCCAACACTCTTCAACGTCTACATGGCACTGCTCGCCAAAATTGTCCGATCTCACAACCTAAACATCATCTCTTATGCCGACGACACCCAGCTGATCCTCTCCCTCACCAAGGACCCCACCACAGCCAAAACCAACCTCCACGAGGGTATGAAGGCCGTCGTCAACTGGATGAAGCATGGCTCTGCGCCTATGGTTTAGTTTCGACTAAAACTAAACTCAGAAAAGACAGAGGTCCTCATGCTTGGCTCCACCCCCTCCGCTTGGGATGCCTCCTGGTGGCCGCCCTCGCTGGAAGCCGCACCAACACCCACCAACCACACCCGCTACCTGGGTTTCATCCTTGACTCATCGCTCTCCCAACAAATCATTGCCGTCTCGTCCTCCTGCTTCAACACCCTCTGCATGCTCTGCAAAATCTACAGGTGGATCCCTACTGAAACCAGAAGGATGATTACCCAGGCCCTCGTCAGCAGCAGACTGGACCACAGCAGTGCTCTCTATGTGTGAACCACAGCAGCTCTCCAGAAAAGACTGCAATAGATACAGAACGCCTCCGCACGCCTCATCCTCAACGTCCCCCGCCACAGCCACACCACAGCCCACCTGAGAAACCTACACTGGCTTCCCGTCAACAAAAGGATCACATTCAAACTCCTAAACCACACCCACAAAGCACTCCACAACACTGGACCAGCATACCTCAACGATCGTCTCACCTTCTACACCCCGAACCGTCAGCTCTGCTCCGCCGACCTCACCCTCGCCACCGTCCCACGCATCCACAGGACAACAACTGGCAGCAGATCCTTCTCCTACCTCACGGCCAAGACCTGGAACACCCTCCCCATTCACCTACGGCAGACCATGGACCTACTGACCTTCAGGATACTCCTCAAGACCTGGATGTTTGAGTAGTAGTAGCTCCCTACCTCCTCAAAGCGACTTGAGACCCTCACAGGTGAGTAGCATGCTCTACAAATACACTGATTGATTGATGCAACCATATGGCAAAGTAACACTGGCTGAAAATACAATGTGGCCGCCAGGCACATCGTCAAACAACAGCAGTAAGCAAGGAGGCATGGAGAACAAAGGACACATGCAAGCCTATGGCAAAGGCAAACTGGCTGGATGCACAAAATGGCCACCAGCCACATGGTGAAATAACAACAGTGAGCAAGGAGGCATGGGGAGCAAAGAGCAAATGCAAGCCTATGGCAAAGGCATACTGGCTGGATGCACAAAATGTCCACCAGTCACATGGTCAAACAACAGCAGCGAGCAAGAAGGCATAGAGAATAAGAAACACATGTGAGCCTGTTGCAAAAAACACACTGGCTGGATGCACAAAATGGCCACCAGTCACAAGGTCAAACAAAAGCAGAGAGCAAGGAGGCATGGAGAACAAAGAACACATGAAAGCTTATGGCAAATGTACACTGGCTGGAAGCATGAAATGGCGGCCAGCCACATGGTCAAACAGCAGCAGTGAGCAAGGAGGCATGGAGAACAAAGTAAAAATGCAATCCTATGGCAAAAACACACTGTCTGGATGCACAAAATGACCGCCAGCCACATGGACAGGCAACAACAGTGAGCAAGGAGTCATGGAGAACAAAGGACACATGCAATCCTATGGCAAATACACACTGACTGGATGCACAAAATGACCACCAGCCAGGTGGTTTTTACCTCCGGTCTCAAAATGAGGGCCTATATGTCCCAGTACTGGTGATTTTAAGGAGTGTGTTCATTGGATGTTCACTATATTTTCCAACTGGTATGTTACCATGTAAGAGAAAGAAGAAAATTGGCAGTTTTGGGGTAATTTCATGAAAAATATAGACAGAAAATGTTCTCAGATTATTTTGGACAAGCCTTGCACCTGGAGAAATAGAGCTTTATAAGGGAGCCCAGTCACAATAATGTTGAAGTGATACATTCTAGCAGTCTTAACTGGAATGCCTTTAGATTCAGTTTATAACTTTATTTTCATTACAGCTGACTGGTCTTGCCTTATTCCACAATGCAAAACTGTTTATCTGGATGTTAACAGTTCCTTTGACTACTGAATGTCACAGTCCAGGAAGCAGAAGCATGGTGTCTTCCTGGAAACAGTTCACTATTATAGTACTGGAATGACTGAAGGTAGTAATGTTTTGTGACTTGCATGAGTTAAAACTTAAATGTTGACTTTGTCAGGTTCATGTAATCTTATTTAATGATGTTTCAGTATTAATGTACATAACGCAGAATGCATCAATAATGTTAAGAAAATATGAATGTTGTTTTATAGTACTCCAACGATTCTGGTGGCACTGCATGTGTTTGCTCATTTTTATGGTTTTAGTAGACAGACTCCTATGGTTTAAAGCTGTACCTTTGCATGTTTCCTAGCAGCGCAACTCCACTTTCAAACTTTGCAAATGGAAGCAGGAGCAGGATTTTTGGAAGAAAAATGATCCTATCCCAGTTGTCTCCAAACCTTTTAATGCCGTACCCCCAATAGAAAAATAAAGATCTTTTGCCCCCGCTCAGAATTTTTATTTTTCACAATTATTTTCTAAAGATGGCAATGTTTAAATAAGTCTAGACATATTTAAACAATGCAGTTAAGTACTGTTGCCTTTTTAAAAATGCAATAACATGTTTCTGTTTAAAACAAAACACTTTTATCTGTGTAATGCTTATTTTGGCCAGAGATTGGCGCCCCCCCTGGGATCACTTGAGGCCCTCCTAGGGGGGCCCGCCCCCTAGTTTGAAGACCCCTGTCCTTTGCATTATGTTCTCTTCCGAAGACATCCAGCACTTCTTTTATGAAAAATTGCTGACACTTGCTCATTAGATACATTTTCACTGAGAGTAACAGGTTTCTGTGAGATGACTAAACTTCATTGACTTGTACTGAAAAAAAAAAACATACATATCCTGGTCTCAGTTCTATTAATTTTAGCCTTATGCTCTGACAGACCATTTTCTAGTTACTCAATATCATAAAATCTGTGAAATCTATGAAATGGAGAAACTGACTTCTCCTAATTCCACCCATGACTATCACATTATGTCAGAGTTATGGACAGTTACTTCATAGCAGTTGCAAAGTGCCAGGCTAGGAACAACTTTTTAAAAACTATTTTTACTGGCATTTTGAGTATAGTTGTATGCAATCCAACTGAGAGCATCAATCAAATTGCAAATATAATAGGAACCACATATATTCAACAGAATACATTCAAATAAGCATACCTCAGTAAGAGTTTCAGTGCATGGGCTGTATCCCTTTGGGTACAGAGAATAGTGTGATGTGATAAAGCTCCCCATAATGTTAGCAGGTGGGACCTCTGGGTCTAACTTCACCTAGTGCTTCTGTCTCCCCACTACCCTAGTGGGTGCAAGCCGTGTACCTCACATAATGTAGTGCAGGATTAAATAAATGAAAGCCAGTCCTTCCAATCTGGGAGCAGACAAACCAATAGAGTACTATACTTGTGGTAATAAGTAAAGGTCCAGTGTTTAACTTCCTGTATGGAATGCCAATTCTCTGATGAGATTGAATTTATATGGGAGCTCAAAACCAAGGAGATTGGACCTTAGTCCCCCATAAGTAAGTGATCCAATTAGAAAAGGTGAGTTCCCATTGAATTATAGTCAATAGACAAGTTGATTCTTGTTTCAAGATAGTTTTAATTCACCATATTCATCCAAAATAAGAGTATCACATAAAGCATGTGGAGTGCTCAGCCATGGAGAGGTAACAAGTAGAACATGTGAAGTGCTCAGCCAACACATGTTTCGCCCTCTTGGGTGTGTCTACCAGGGCTTTCTCAAGACTGCGAAAGATGAAATACGGTTGGTTTTAAAAGGGTGAGAATAATTGACTACTTAGTCACATGGATCAAGTCGCACCCGAGCGTGAGTCCCAAAAGATTGTAGGAAGGGAGCTCTTGCTATTGCTGTCAGGCCCGAGCTCGAGTTGACAGTAATGCCAGGGTTGACCATGGTCCTCAGTATTCATGATGCATCCTGTATAGTGCATTGTTGGTAGTGATAATAGGAAAAAGCAAAAGAAAAGAAGAAAGATGATAAGTAAGAGGGATATGTGCTAGACAATAAAATACACATGTATAACGAATAACGCAGAATGAAGTTAGGCTAGTTAGAGAAGCCAGTAGTGTCATTCTGAGTCTTTGTTAAGACCTTGGCGTACTGTGTCATAATGAATAATTAGATGGCTTTCTTCTTGGCGCAGTTGTAAGTTTCCACCTCTAGGGTGCTGTTTGAGTCGTAGAAGGCCACAGAAGGAAAAAGTACGTTCCTTGAAATGGAATTCTATGAAATGTTCCACTAGGGGAGCCTTGAGATCATGTTTGTTAATGTTCCGATAGTGTTCATGGATCTTTGTTTTCAAGGCTCGAGTTGTGCTGCCTATATATACTTTATTACAAAGACACTGTATAAGATAAACCACATTGGTGCTTTCACAATTAATGAAATCATTGACATGATGAAGATGGTCATTCATCATTATGGATTTGGTTTTTGATAGTCCCAGTTTGCAGATTGAACATTTGGTGCAAGTAAAAAAACCTTTAGGTCTTGGTGGTAATCTGTTTTGAGGAGCCTTGGATTGAAAGAAAGAGGGACAGAGTTTATCCCTGAGGTTGGAGGCTCTTCTAAATCCCAATCGGGGAGATTTAGAAATATATTGACTGATGGAAAGGTTAGTTAGTAAGAGATACCAGTGCTTTTTAAGGAGTTTTCGTATCTGCTGATGGCCATTGTGGAATTCAGAAATGAAACGAATAGGTGTGATCTTTTTTATGTGTTTTGGTTTGTGTAATATTACATTGCGATCCATCCTGTCCAGTTTATCTTTAGACCTTTTCAGGGTAGTTAGATTATAGCCCCTGGCTGATAATCTCTCAGTCATTTGTGTGTCTGAGAGGCATCAGATATTTACTTTATATATAATTGTATGTATTTCAGTCTTGATTTGTGAGACACCTTATAGGGATATTCTGGTATTTTATTCCACTCTGGTACAGTGAATTCTCTGCCCACCACCACTTCCCATTTTTCTTTAAGCATGCCCAGAAGATGCATCACCATCTCATGACACCAGATGACCGGCCAACCCCAGCATCAGCAGAAGCTGGAGCACCACAAGAGTTGGAGGTTCATTGTTGCCTCCATCTCATAAATCCCTGAATTTCTGCACTAGGGCCTCGCAGATCAGGAACTGGTCTGGGCAGTATGTGTCACACTATCAGTATGTCCAAGGGCAACAAGACAGCCATATGAAAGCAGTCTTCTATTGTTGCCAAACTAACTGCAGTCCATTCACTCAGCTGTGCTGCTGCGAAGTGAGACAATGGATCAATGTGTGGGGGTCTGATAAGCAGCAATGCTGGGGCATAGAGAGCTTCCTCCTGATGCAGTGGTCACCAACACTGGAGTGCAGCCGCGAATAGGGTACCTGTTTTTGAGGTCTTCATGCCCAGCTTAAGCAGCCTGGCCAGGAGGGCCCCGGGTGGTGCCCAGCCCTATGGGGCCAAGCTCCTCTTAGTAGGTGCCTTCCAACCAAAAGCTAGCCAATTGGAGCTGAGCTGTCATGAATAAAGCTCAAAGTCAGGGGCCCCAGCCCACCCGTGCCTCGCAAGTGTTGGAAGGAGGCCAAGGACACTCTGTGGTGACCCCCATCCCAAATCAAGTCTCTAAAGCATGGTGTGCATTTGTTGAAGCCAGGACCTCTGCACATTATCGGTAAAGTTAATGAAGTAGTAAAGCAACCTCCAGAGCATCACCATTGTGGAGATGGCTATATACAAAATAGGTGGCAATTTGAGTGACCTCCAAAAAGGAACACATAGCATTAGGGAGTGAAGAGTTACACTCAAATTATTTTCCCACAAGACCTTCCACCTGTGTTAAATCTGAATGGCCAGATATTTAAAAGTTTGAGGAGCCCAAGCAAGACCTTGCACGATATCCAGAGGCTGTGGGAGATCCAGTGGGATTGGGAATAGAGGTTTTTGCTCGCTTCACTCTCAGGCCCAAAATGGTACCAAATTAATTGAGTAGCTGTAGTATATGTTTAGCATCCAAAGCCCAATTTGCAAAATAAGTAGGAAGTTGTCAGCGTATAATAAGACTATATGCTCCTGCCCACCCACTGTGATGCCTCTGTCCCTGCCCTCTTGCCTAAGGCTTTCTCCTAAGGGCTCAATCACCAAGGTGAACAAGAGAGGGGACAATGGGCATCCCTGGTGTTCCCCTCCAAAGACTTCGTACTGCTTTGAGATTGCAGAGCCCGTACGCACTCTAGCCTTTGGGTGAAAATATAATAGCCTCACTCATTGAATCCAAGGGCCACCCAGAGCCATCCTATACAGGACTACATCCCAAAAAAATCATACCTGACTGTGTCAAATGCTTTCTCAAGATTTATGGCCATGATCATGGCATTAGGTGCAGAGTGTGCGTCTAGGTGGTAGATTACATGCTGTAAGTTAATGGTGGTATTAAGTGTAAGTATGAAGCCTTTTTGGTCTGGGTGGATGAGTTGTTGCATGTGTTGCATCATCCACGTCACCAATACTTTGCTCAATATTTTAAAATTCATGTTAAGCATGGAAATGGGACAAAATCCTGCCACTGTTATGTCTGGGCTAAGGACTTAGGGAGTGGGACCACTAGCACCTCCCTGGTTGAGGATGGGAGCACTCTGGTTCTATATGACTTGGCATAGACTGCTGCCAGCCTGGGCACCAGAACATCTATCTAGGCTTTATAAAATTCTACAGTTAGCCTGTCTTGCCCTGGGGATTTTGTCTGTGGCCATGTCTTTGATAGCGCTTTTAATTTCCTGTGGTGTCACTGGGCCCGCCAAGCCCTCCTCTGCCCCTTGAGGCAAAGTTCAGAGTGGGAGCTGCTCCAGGTAAGTGCTCAACGTAGCCACCACCAAAGTTTGGCATTGATAACGGTCGACATAGCAATTCCAGATGGTTGCATTGATATGTTTAGGAGAGTATAGAGTTACTCCACTTGGGGCCAACAGGTGGGTTATAGGAGGGCTGCTAGTCTCTGGCCTAATAATCCAGGCCGGCAGTCTCCGCACTCTCCTCTCCTTCTTGTGTGCCCTATTAATGTATTTCCTGTAATTATGGCACTGCAGGTGCTCCAATGCCACATTATACTATTCTTTCACATCCTGCAGTTACACATTTGAGTTTGGGTCCGGGCTCAAATCTGTATCTAGAGTGTCCAGGACATCCTCTAAGGTTCTCAATTTACCTGTCCACTTCCAGTCTTTTGCCTACCGATTGGCCCAGGCAGTGTCCCTAGATAACCACCTAGGAAAGGCTGGCGGAAGGGGTGCTCCAGGGCTCCCTGGGGGGCCCCTGCACTCCCCATGCACCATGGCATTGGCAGTGCAGGGACCCCATGCACAGCCCCGTCAGGCAGATCACTACCCGAATTACAGGCAGTTATCTGCGCAACGGTTGCTGCTGTACCCGCCGCACAGCTGCATTGACGACGGCTCCATTTGGAGCCGTCATCAATGTCCCAGCCCAGCAGAATGTCCATTATGCAGCAGGTGGGGTCTCAATGGGGCTTTCAGTCTATGAAAAGATCGCCAGCATGAACACGGTGGGGTTTCCCGCGGTGTTCATAATGAGCCTCAAATAGTTTCTCTCAGCATTTGTCCTATGAATGAAACATCCAACTATAACTCTTACATACCTGGCTTCATCATCATTGAATTCATTGATCTTACAGTGTTTGATGAGTGCATTGAGTTTTTCCACAAATTCTTCTATTGTTTCATCAATACTTTGATGTTCTTGACCGAAAACCTATTGTTTGTAATAGACGTTCTGAACTGAATTGAACTTGAGATTCAACACATTTTTTATTTGACAGTACATGACTTCTTCAGTTCTCTGCATTTTCGTTATGACTTCTTATCACCATCTATTGACAATATTTTGTTTTTTTGGCAGTACTGAAAGGTGGGGGTGGTTTCAGGAAGGCGGCAGCATTGTAACTGTTCATGGGAGTGTCTGACATTGAGGATGGAGTTCAGTCAGATGCTGTTGGCTGTCACTTGGAATCTGCATCATCACTGAGGCCCAACACCGGTTCGGCCTCCTAATCATCCAGGGCAGTCTTCAAAGTTTTTACTTTCTTCTTTGTCCCAGTCAGAGCTCCATCACACCTGGAGTTGTTCTGGGCCGCCACCTGGCAGCTTTGATGGTGTGCTGCTTCAGGTATTGAATAGGTAAGTAAGCAGTTCTTCTCCTTGGGTCTCCCCAATCAGTGCTAAGGTGGTCATGCTCCTCTTATCCTGACTCTGGACAGTGTTATACAGTATACTTCCTTTTTACTTCTTCTGTTAGCCAGCACTGTTATTCATAATAATATGTGGTAAGTTATGACTGTCCTTGACTGCACTGTGTAAGCCTGGTTGTATCCACCATCAGTGCTCATGCTCTGCAAAATGTATAACTTTATTTTGTGTTGCAGCACAGTGCCTTTTAATAGGGCTTTGGTCGTAGCTTCTGGACCTACAATGCATAGAATTCTTAGTGATGCTTTCTCTCCATTTAAATGCTTCACACCGGCTAGAGTTGTGCTTTGACTCCACATATGCCAACCGTTGTCTTAGCACCTCGACAAAGGTACACATGGCAGGCATGAGCAAGATGCTTGGACCACAGCAAATGTTCTAGGAGAGCACTTTCTTCTTTGGGTTTCTTTTCCCCTATCTCATCACCAGTTGTAGCATATTTCCCCGCCTGGGTATCTGCCAAAGACTGCGCCACACATGGAGCTATAAATCAAATGTCTTTATTCCTGTGCGTGTACCTGTGAACAGCAACATTCTAAACCAAGCTTTCATTACATTCTATTCTAGCAATAATGTCACACTGATACGAGTCTGCTAGGAGCAAGAAAAGGTGTGTCCTAAACCATGCAGGACACTAAACTGGAGACCCCAAAAATCCATTAGATTGCACTGTGCAACTGGCATTAAATAACAGGCTATAACACCATCAGTTATGTGATTGGTATGGTGAAATTATGGGCAGTCAGTTTCACAAATTTCATGTTTTGCTTAATGATGTTTTCAAAATGTATGAATATTTGAGTTCTTGTACAAAAATGAAAACAGATCATGATCGATTCAGCTGGATATGACTCTTACAAATTAGCTGAAAATAAATACTAAATAAATGTAAATTTGTTCCCAGCAAAAGGGATTGTGGCTAGACTGCCATGATGGTGTATGTTTGAGAGCTTTGCTCTGCATCGTCCTGGCAGGAATCCTGTTCATTAAGCTGCCCTTAGGTGTCATCGTCATGGGTGACATTGACAGAGGACTGAGAGCTAAGGGGCTGCTCCTAAGGCCATTGACATTGCATGTTTCCCTAGACAATGGCGTAGGATGTCCACACAATACGGATTTGAGCAGCAGCTAGGAGAGAGGAGTTGGGGCAAGGGCCAGTATCCATGATGCCATGCAGGTGAGGGGACCACAGACTATGCTACAGCGGATCCTTAGACCTGGAAGCCAGGGGCAATGACACTGAATTATTTGAGCACTACCTCGGATAGAGGTTGACTGGGGGAGTGTTCCCCAAGGTCCAACGGCAACTGCAGCCTCTATAAAACTGATTGGGCCTTGTTGGAGGGCCTGGAGTATGGAAAGCTAAATTTGGGCACAAACAATGAAGCCAAAAACAGCCCAGTGAGGAATTTCTGCATAGCGGGGAACCAGGGGCTGGGCTGCACAGTGGAGAGAACGTGAGGCACAACTGGCCTACATGTCAGCAGGAAAGGGGTTGGAGCCACATCACAGAGGCAAAAGAAGCCTATGTGACCCGTGCTGTGAGGTAGTGAATGCTCTCGCTCCCTTCCCCCCATCCTCGAGGGTCGCTCTGAACCCCAACAGGATCCAGCGATAATGTATGCCTTGGTGAATGCAAGGGGACCTGCGCTACAAACTACAAGTTAGGTATAGTTAACACCCTTGAAGGGCACAGAGGAGTGCGGTGACAAGAGCCATACATTGCTTGAACCAGGGCCCAGCACTAGAACGCTAGAAGTGATGCTCCAGTTGTACTGCAATACAGGCACCCTGCCAGGGACCGGGACACCACCACCTTCTTCTGCAATGCCACAAACATGGACAAGTTGAAAATAAAAGGACTAGACTCTCAGGCCACCCATAATGAACTGAGCACTGTGTCTGCAGATGTAGAAATATTGTGCGCAGACCATCAGAAACTGGCTGACAGGATAGAGAAAAGTGAAACACACTTCAATGAACTCCTGTTCATCAGGTACTTAATTTATAGGTGTCTGAATTGGCTGAGAGACTGTGTATCCTAGAACACCATGCCGAAGATGCTAAGGGGTGCAACCTCCATAATAATATCTGCATTGTGGGTCTCCCTGAGGGCACAGAAGGCAGAAATATGGTGGCTTACTTAGCACACTGGTCGAGAACAGAGGTGTCCCAAAAACAGCTGACCTTCTTTTTTTAGCCATGAAGAGGGTGCTCCAAATACCTGACTGCCCACCTACCCCAGGTGGCCGGCTTAGGCCAGTGTTGGCCAAGACTCTTCAATATAAAGTCAGGGACATACTGCTGCAGAGGGCATGTGCGGATGGCCCTTGTCAGGTAAGGAATAACAAGGTGTCTCTTTTTCTAGACTTCACTGCAGCAGTCCAATCAAAATGAGCCTTCTTCCTGGGGTGAGCATTATGAGATGAAGGGCTACAATATTTGCTCTTCTTCCTGGCATGGCTCAAGATTCTACTGGATGGATCTGCACAGTTTTGTGCGGACCCAGATATGTGTGCTTGAGCCGCCTAAGCTAGTTTGTGACTTGGACTGAATAACTCGGCTGCACATTTTCATATTATAGCTCCTTACTGATGGGTTTTCAGCTGCGAGGTGACTGCCCAGAAATACCCACGTGGAGACTGAACATGGTAACCCTCACAGATGCCCAATACAGGGACTCGCTGGGAGAGGAAATTGTGGGGTATTTTAACCTCATTCTGGATACGGCATTTGATTGTATAGTGGAATGGGCATCTGCCCCTAAGTCTGGAGTAAGAGTTGATGGCTGCCAGACATGAGAAACATGCTGAGAGACAAGCGGCTGACATGGAGGCCAGAGGTGCCCAGAGCGAGTGAGTCATGAATGTGAAAAGTAATCTGAAGCAAAACACTGAAGGACACAAAGTAATGTCTACACATAAAAAGAGTCGAGCTTAAGATGTGGATTTTCGTTTACACACAAAGGAAAGGGTCCTGCTACTGAACAGATATGTAAAGGCTGTGGAAAGAGAAAAATTTTGTGATGGTGTGTAAAACAAAGGAAAAAATAAGTGTATCATGGTGTGAAGACAAAATGGCCACCAGAGCCTTTACGAAGCAACATCAAACATGTGCTCACAGGGCCAAGCAGCGACATCAGTTGAGACCGATGGATACTAAATGGAGTTGATCATCATCTAAATCCTTGTCAAGTAGTTTTCCTACCTCAATAATAAGTGAAATTAAAGAAAGGTATTGTGCCATGTCGATGTTTATCTCAGAAAAACATGTACATATCGGACTTGTCGCATGTGAAGAAAAATGTCAGTCAAAGAAAAGCCGACATGCCAAAGCAACAAAATCATAGAACACTGTCCAGAGATTACATTGAAAAAAATGATTGTTTGATACATTTAATTATCTAAAGTGCTGCATCGATAAATATAATACCTGAAGAGAAATACAATGAATTGTCTCCATTAACGCGACTTATGCTGACGAAGACCAAAGTGTATACTTGGGCTCCATTGAAGCCCGTAGAGAGTCAAGGTTCATTTGTAGCAACAGTGAAACATAAGAAAATGAAGGTACAAGCACTGATCCATGTGCTTCAAGGTACAATGTCAAATGCCTCTATGCTCTGTTTCAACACTGCTGCTGATATGGGACTGATTTTTGTGAACTTCAATATAAACACTCATCATGAAATAGTAAGTCAATTCCTTTCATTGCTTCTTGGTTTATGAAAGCTCAAGACTGTGAAAATCAAACTACATATTCATGAAGATGGCCCTCCTGTTGCTCAGAGAGATAGGCACATTTTTTTCATTTACAAGAAGCTGTTAAAAAACAACCTGAATCACTACTTAAGCATGACACTATTGAGCGTTCCACTGGGCCAGCCCCATGGGATTCCCCCATTGTTGTAGTGCCTAAAAAAGGACAACGAAGGAGCTGTGCACATATGTGTTGACAGGCAAACAAAGAAATTGAACGAGAACAACATCCAGGGCCACACATTGCTGATATGATCACCCAATTGAATGGTGCCAAGGTCTTTTCTTAACTTGATTAAAATAAAGGTTTTCATCAGTTAGAAGTTGAACAAATTTGCGTGTACACAGCTACCTTTTCTACAAATGTCAAGTTTGTTTAGATAGAAGAGACTTGGGGCCTCATTTATGAGGCACTTGCACCACTGGAGCGTCATTTTTAGTGATGCTCTGGTGGCGCAAATGGCCTGCGCAATATTTGCAAGGTGGCATTAAGCCACTTTTTGTGTTGATGTGAGCACTTCACTGCAACAATTATTGCATTTTGATGCTGCCCCATATCTACCATAAATAGTAAATCTGAGGCAGCACCAAAAACGTACACCACCCAGGGGTGGGGTTAGCATAGCACAACGAGGAGAAATACTTTTATTACTTCTAGTTTTTTTTTTTCTAGGTGTGCTGCATTCTGCAGCACAAATAGAAAGAGCAAAATGCCATGTATGATTGTTTATGCTTGTTTATGTGCAGGAAGGTGTCCCTTCCTTCACTTAAACAATCATTAAATAATGACGATTTAATACTTCTATTTGTGCTGCATTCTGCATTCTTGTGTGAGAGCACAATAGAGCTCTCACACAAGTAACTCAATTACTCAGTGATGCAAGTTTAACTTTAAATGCAGATAAGTATGAGTTCAACAAGACAAAACTGAAATGATTTGGCCATATCTTTTCTGATGGGGGTATGACACCTGATCCTGCAAAAGTGCAAGCTCTGTCAAATGCTGTTCCCTCACAAGATATTTCAATGGTACGTTCTTTTCTTGGCATGGCCAGTTACTGTTCAAGATACATACAATACGTTTCCACTGTTAGTGTTCTACTGCAAGAGTTGATGAAAAAAATTAATTATTTTCAATGGTCACAAGAATGTGAGAAAAGTTTCAAGAGAAACAAGCATGCTATTGAAAATTCTACTGAAATGGCATACTTCAATCAAAAGTTTCATGCAGAGGTTGTTGTCTACGGTAGCCCGTTGGGTTAGGCGCTGTCCTTGCACAGCATAGTGGACAGCCAAAGGCTAAATGGTGCATTGTGGCCTATGCTTGTAGATGTCTGTCCCAAACAGAACACAACCTGAGGGCAGCAAAGTAGATGACTATTTGGGGTTATATAATTTGATCCTGAAAGAGCATATGTTCAGTCTTTGTTTTACAGAGTTGCACCAGCACCTAGTTGACAGTAAGCTGACTGATCCTAGGAAGCTTGTTGAGGAGGTGGACCTCTGGGTTAGCACCAGAGTGTCCAAGGAGGTACCTGGGGGGGACATCCACAAAGGTTATCAGGGTTCCCACCAGAAGAAATAGAGAGGAAAAAAACTTAAAAACAGGGAGTTGCCAAAAGGCCCCAAACAATTCCCAGGCAACCAGTCCAAACCTGATTCTGAAAAGATGACAGAGTTCTTTGACAAAAAGAAAAAGCATTTTGTACTCAAATGCTTAGAGTGCACCTTGTTTGGTCACTACAAAGCCGACTTCAAGTGTCCAATGTGGGCACACCCCCCACTGGAGGGCAGACACCTGGGTTGTCTAGTGTAGCGCTCGGGAGGAGGTAGTCCCAGATAGTTTTGGGGGACAGATAGAGGTAACCCTAGTGTCCCTGGGAGATGAGGAAATGGTATGAAAAGACCACATGCCTACCCATACTTCCAAGTATAGGCAGTGTGTCACCATTGATGGGCAAAGGGTGGAGGCTCTGCGTGACACAGGAGCCAGCATGACTACCATCAGGGGTCAGCTGGTGTCTGCAGAGCAGGTCATCCCCAATACATTCCACCAGGTCATAGTCGCTGACAATTGTGGCTCTCGTTCCCTTTGATTGGGAGGGGGTCTCTGGTACTCTAAAAGTAGCTGTGAGTCCTGGCATGCCTGTAGATTGTCTGTTAGGCAACAACCTTGAGTATACTACTTGGAAGGAGGTGGGACTCAGGTCTCACCTGGAGATGTTAGGTTTGCCTGAATGGGTCAATGGCTGCCCGGGAAGGGAGTCAAGGGTGTCTGGAGCCTGCAACAATGGCCCAGACAGCTGCAAAGAGGAAGGGCAGGGGGCACGGGAACCCAGACCCAGACATTCCCGCAGTGGTTGACAGGGTCCCAGAGGAGGAGGCCTCTGAGCCAACTGGGGAGGACATCGCCACCCTGGACAACCGGCCTGAACTTGCTGGCTGGCAAGTAGAAGGTGGGCCAACCAGGGAGGAGTTCTGCAAAGTGCAGAAAGAGTGCCCCACTCTTCAGGGTTTGAGGCAACAGGCTGCAGCCCAGGCAGCAGGTGAAGCCTCTGACGATCACCATATCTATTGGGAGAATGATCTCCTTTAGAGTGAGCCTAAGAATCCAGAAGCTGGAGCAGCATGTGTGCTGGTGGTCCCCCAGTGTTTTTCGGTCCTTCCTACTGGTTTTTGCTCACAACATCCCCCTGGCGGGACATTTGGGGCCAGACAAGACATTCGCCAGGCTTGTCACCCAATTTTATTGGCCCTGAATGCGGATGACCTCAGATGCTTTCTGTAGGTCATGCCCAACCTGCCAGGCTGATGGAAAGAGAGGGAAAAGGCTAAAAGCCCCCCTGATCCCACTCCCTGTTGTTGGCACCCCTTTTGAACGGGTAGACATCAACATCATTGGTCCCATGGACCCTAAAACTGCCCTAGGCAACAGGTTTATACTGGTTTTGGTGGACCATGCCACTCGCTATCCAGAGGTGATCCCTCTAAGGACACTGACTGCACCACTGGTGGCCAGAGCTCTGATGGGGATATTTACCCATGTGGGATTCCCAAAGGAGATTGTGTCTGACAGAGGAACAAACTTCATGTCTGCAGACAGGAAGTCCATGTGGGATACGTGTGGGCTTGGGGAAAGGTTCATTAGCAACACAAAAGGATGATGGACGGAGTGCTGCCAATGCAAACACTCACCCCCAGTCACAGATCTGGGTTTAATCCATTGTTTTTTTGCTGCCCATGTCATAGGAACAGTCGAGCCCGACTTGCCAGGTCAGGTTCTCCCTGGTCCGGAAACCAGCATCCTGGGACCAGTTTTTGGGTTTACCCCTCATTAGCCAGGCTAGCTTGAATCCAGTGGCACAGTGAGCCCGGGACCCACGTCTTGTTGGATGCTTGTTTCCAGTCCAGTGAAGATCTGGCCTGGCTGTTCGAGCTGGACTGTTCCCATGGGGAACAGGGTCAAGACTGATTTGCATATGGCTGGGTCCAAACTGGAATGGCATGGGCAGCAAAAAAACAATGGATTAAACCCAGATTTGTGACTGGGGGTGAGTGTTTGCATTGTCAGCACTACGTCCATCATCCTTTTGTGTTGCTAATGTTGCCCTAGTGGGAGGGGTATGCCCAGACGTGGGTCCTGTGCTTCCCATGCCACTGGATTCAAGCTAGCCTGGCTGATGAGGGGTGAAACCCTGAAACCGGTCCTAGGATGCTTGTTTCCAGTCCAGGGAAGACCTGGCCTGGCAGTTCGGGCTGGACTGTTCCCAGGGGGAACAGGGTCAAGACTGATTTGCATATGGCTGGGTCCAAACTGGAATGGCATGGGCAGCAAAAAAACGATGGATTAAACCCAGATCTGTGACTGGGGGTGAGTGTTTGCATTGTCAGCACTCCGTCCATCATCTTTTTGTGTTGCTAATGTTGCCCTTAGTGGGAAGGGTATGCCCAGACGTGGGTCCCGTGCTTCCCATGCCACTGGATTCAAGCTATTCTGGGTGATGAGAGGTGAAACCCCGAAACCGGTCCCAGGATGCTTGTTTCCAGTCCAGGGAAGACCTGGCCTGGCAGTTCGGGCTGGACTGTTCCCATGGGGAACAGGGTCAAGACTGATTTGCATATGGCTGGGTTCAAACTGGGGTGGCATGGTGAGCAAAATAATGCATGTCGTAATTTACACCTTGTGCCAGGTCCAGTTATCCGTTATTAGTAGAATAGAAGTGTTAAGGGGTACCTACACTCTGTACCAGGTCCAGTTATCCCTTATTAGTGTAGAAGAGGTGTTTCTAGCAGCTTAGGCTGATAGAAGGTAGCTATAGCAGAGCAGCTTAGGCTGAACTAGGAGACATGCAAAGCTCCTACTATACCACTTATATCATATAGCACTATATCATAAGAAAACACACTACTCAGAGTTACTAAAAATAAAGGTACTTTATTGTAGTGACAGTATGCCAAAAGTATCTCAGATGATATACTCCCTTAGGAGGTAAGTAAAATACACAAAATATACACACAAACCAAAAATCAGGTATGTAAAACACGTTGAAAAATAGTGTAAACACTGTAGAACACAATAGAATGTAATAGTAGAAAATAGGCCTAGGGGCAACACAAACCGTGTTCTCCAAAAGTTGAATGCGAACCATGAATGGACCCCAGGCCTAGTGTAGTGTGTAGAGAGTCGCTGGGAGTGTAGGAAAACACTAAGGCGGTCATTACAACCCTGGCGGTCGGTGCTAAAGCGGCGGTAAAACCGCCAACAGACCGGCGGGAAAAAAATGGAATCACGACCGTGGCGGAAACCGCCAACAAAGACAGCCACTTTAACACTCCGACCGCCACGGCGGTACAAACAAACAGCACGGCGGGCATCGCCAACAGACAGGCGGGAGTCAAAGTACCGCCCACAGTATCACAACAGTCCAATCCGCCACCTTTTCCTGGGCGGATTCACTGCTGATAAAAACACGCTGGAAACAGCCATTTCGGAAGGGAAAACGCTCACCTCTACACACCCCAGGAGGAACGAGGACACCATGGAGCCGGAACTCAAAATCCTCCCAGCTATAGTCTTCCTGCTCCTCTACCAGGAGCACGTACGCTGGCGCAGAAGACAACGGTGAGTACTGCACCTATGACAGAGGGAAGGGGAGAGGGAAAAAACAGTGACACACACACGCAACACCCCCACCCTCACCCACTACAACACACACACTAATACATATCTATACATCCCAGTTACACCCCCCCAGACCCCATGGAAGAATGCAAAGACAAAAGACAAAAGGAAATGACTGTAACCTTTGAAATATATTGAAATACAGCAATCAAAAATATAGTCTCTACAGTGGGTGGGTTTCCCACTGTTCCATCCTGGGGAGTGCAAAGCCACAGTCTCTCAAGTCTCTACAGTGGGTGGGTTTCCCACTGTTCCATCCTGGGGAGTGCAAAGCCACAGTCTCTCAAGTGGATAACAGTCTCCACTGGTTCTGGAGGGTGCCTGTTGGCCAGAGTGCTTCTTCCTGTGCAGGAATGAGGTAGTGGATGCATGTCTCCACTGGTTCTGGGGGGGGCCTGGTGTCCAGAGTGCATCGTGCAGCCCTGTCCGACACAGATGCGGCACTGCCCCTGCCGCTCATGGGCCAGAGGTGCGTGAGATGGCAGTCCCCTGTTCAGCGGTGCTTGGGATAGCCGTGCCCTGTTCAGCGGTGCTTGGGATAGCCGTGCCCTGTTCAGCGGTGCTTGAGATGGCGATCCCCTATTCAGCGGTGCTTGGGATAGCCGTGCCCTGTTCAGCAGTGCTTGAGATGGCGGTCCCCTGTTCAGCGGTGCTTGGGATAGCCGTGCCCTGTTCAGCGGTGCTTGGGATGGCGGTCCCCTGTTCAGCGGTGCTTGAGATGGCGGTCCCCTGTTCAGCGGTGCTTGGGATAGCCATGCCCTGTTCAGCGTTGCTTGAGATGGCGGTCCCCTGTTCAGCGGTGCTTGGGATAGTCGTGCCCTGTTCAGCGGTGATTGGGATGGCGGTCCCCTGTTCAGCGGTGCTTGAGATGGCGGTCCCCTGTTCAGCGGTGCTTGGGATAGCCGTGCCCTGTTCAGCGGTGCTTGAGATGGCGGTCCCCTGTTCAGCCGTGCTTGGGATAGCCGTGCACTGTTCAGCGGTGCTTGGGATAGCCGTGCCCTGTCCAGCGGTGCTTGGGATAGCCGTGCCCTGTTCAGCGGTGCTTGAGATGGCGGTCCCCTGTTCAGCGGTGCTTGGGATAGCCGCGCCCTGTTCAGCGGTGCTTGAGATGGCGGTCCCCTGTTCAGCGGTGCTTGGGATAGCCGTGCCCTGTTCAGCGGTGCTTGGGATAGCATTGCCCTGTTCAGCGGTGCTTGAGATGGCGGTCCCCTGTTCAGCGGTGCTTGGGTTTGGCGGTCCCCTGTTCAGCGGTGCTTGGGATAGCCGTGCCCTGTTCAGCGGTGCTTGAGATGGCGGTCCCCTGTTCAGCGGTGCTTGGGATAGCCATGCCCTGTTCAGCGGTGCTTGAGATGGCGGTCCCCTGTTCAGCGGTGCTTGGGATAGTTGTGCCCTGTTCAGCGGTGAATGGGATGGCGGTCCCCTGTTCAGCGGTGCTTGAGATGGCGGTCCCCTGTTCAGCGGTGCTTGGGATAGCCGTGCCCTGCTCAGCGGTGCTTGAGATGGCGGTCCCCTGTTCAGCGGTGCTTGGGATAGCCGTGCCCTGCTCAGCGTTGCTTGGGATAGCCGTGCCCTGTTCAGCGGTGCTTGGGATAGCCTTGCCCTGTTCAGCGGTGCTTGAGATGGCGGTCCCCTGTTCAGCGGTGCTTGGGATAGCCGTGCCCTGTTCAGCGGTGCTTGAGATAGCGGTCCCCTGTTCAGCGGTGCTTGGGATAGCCGTGCCCTGTTCAGCGGTGCTTGGGATAGCCGTGCCCTGTTCAGCGGTGCTTGAGATGGCGGTCCCCTGTTCAGCGGTGCTTGGGATAGTCGTGCCCTGTTCAGCGGTGCTTGAGATGGCGGTCCCCTGTTCAGCGGTGCTTGAGATGGCGGTCCCCTGTTCAGCGGTGCTTGGGATAGCCGTGCCCTGTTCAGCGGTGCTTGAGATGGCGGTTCCCTGTTCAGCGGTGCTTGGGATAGTCGTGCCCTGTTCAGCGGTGATTGGGATGGCGGTCCCCTGTTCAGCGGTGCTTGAGATTGCGGTCCCCTGTTCAGCGGTGCTTGGGATAGCCATGCCCTGTTCAGCAGTGCTTGAGATGGCGGTCCCCTGTTCAGCGGTGCTTGGGATAGCCGTGCCCTGTTCAGCGGTGCTTGGGATAGCCGTGCCCTGTTCAGCCGTGCTTGAGATGGCGGTCCCCTGTTCAGCGGTGCTTGGGATAGCCGTGCCCTGTTCAGCGGTGCTTGAGATGGCGGTCCCCTGTTCAGCGGTGCTTGGGATAGCCGGTCCCTGTTCAGCGGTGCTTGGGATAGCCGTGCCCTGTTCAGCGGTGCTTGAGATGGCGGTCCCCTGTTCAGCGGTGCTGGCCATGCCGGGGTGCTCATGTGCCATCTGTTCTGGGCCTGGCGGTGCCCTCCTGCCCACCTGTCCTGTGGGTGCCTGGGCACTCCTGGGCAGCTGTGCTGGGGCTTTTGGTGGCCTCGTGGGCAGCTGTGTTGGGGCTTTTGGTGGCCTCCTGGCCAGCTGGGATGGGGCTTGCGGGGCCCTCCTGGCCAGCTGGGCTGATGGCGGTGTTGTCGGGCGTGCTGCCCTTCCCAGCCTTTCCTGCTCTCCTGTGGCCCTTCCCCACCTTGGCCGGTGTCCCAGCTGCCTCGACACTCCCGCCGAGAGCCCTGGTAGGGGTTTTTGTCCCTGGTGTCTTTACCCTCTGCCGCCGTGCACTATAAATTTTTTGATGTTTCTGAGGGGGGGGGGGGGCTGGCTGTGCTGTGGCTCCGTACCAGACTGGCTGCCCTGGTGGGCGGTGCACTCCAGTGTCCATGTACGACATGCACCACCGGGCCCGGTGATGTGGCGGCTGAGGTGCTAGCTCTGGGCCTATGACATGGACGGGGTGGGGGAGTTGAGGGAAAGAGGTTAAGTTTGGACAGGAAAAAATTTGGGGGAGCAGTGGGACGGGTAGGTGTAGTGGGTATGGGAGTGGAGGAAGAGGTTGTGGTTGTAGGAGGTGTAAGTGGGGTGGCTTTGGGTGCAGGTGCCTGGGCTGTAGGCTGTCGTGAGGTGCATGGCTGTTGGGTGGGTGGCTGCCTGCGTTTGTGTATCTTGGGAGGGGGTGGCACAGACACACTGGGAGAGGACACAGGGAACGTGTAAATGGCAGTGGGGGTGGTGAGTGCACATGTGCGGGGTGTTCTGGTGTGTGTGCTGCTGAGGGACGTAGTGGCTGAAGATGCTGTGCATGCAGGTGTGAGTGGAGACAAGACTGGCAGGGAGGAGGGAGACGTGGAGGAGTGGGACACAGTGGAGGCAGTGGATGTTGGTATGTCTGTATGTGGATGTTGCTTGTGTGACTGCCTGTGGGATGTGTGGTGCTTATGTCTGCGTGAGCTGCCCTTGGGTGTTGAGGTGTGTGCAGGCTGGTCTGATGGTGTGCTTGGGATAGGCAGAGGTACAGGGGATTGGGTCTGTGTGGAGGAAGTTGGAGGGGGGAGGCTAGACACAGGGACAATGGCTGCCATCAGTGCTGAGGCCAGAGATTGCAGGGTTCGATGAAGAACAGCCTCACCAGAATAAATGCCCTCCAGGTATGCATTAGTTTGGTGCACTTCCCTTTCTACACCCTGGATGGCATTCAAAATGGTAGACTGCCCAACAGTGAGGGACCTGAGGAGGTCAATGGCCTCCTCACTGAGGGCAGCAGGGGTGACTGGGGCAGGGCCTGAGGTGCCTGGGGCGAAGGAGATGCCCACCTTCCTGGGTGAGCGGGCACGGGGCAAATGCTGAGGGGCTGCTGGGAGGGCGGTGCTGGTGCAGGGGGTGGCGGATGTACCTGTTGTTGCGGGGGGCAGAGATGTTGCCGCCACCACAAGGGAGCTCCCATCAGAGGACGAGTCCGATCCTCTAATGTCCGCTCGTGTCCCCGCCGTGAAGCTCCCCTCACCCCCTCCGTCCCACTGGCGATTTCTGAGTCTGTAGTGTGGCCCTCCATGGCCATGTGGGATGCAGCTCCCTCGTGCTCCGGTGCCACTGCTCCTCCGCCTGATGATGCTAATGCACACATGAACAGGAACACCACAAAAAGGGGGGGGGGAAACAGAAGAAAGACATGTTGAGTGCATGCATTCCCGCTACCGTTGGTGGACAGCACGGACACAGAAGCCCCCAGCACTTCGCCGCGCACTTGGTGTCCATTTTGCAATCCCTGGGACATGGCCTAGAAGGCTATGGACGATATCTGCACACATAGGTGACACAGGGCCATGAATAGCTGTACTTGGCACCCTACAGAGGTGGGGAGCGGGGGCACAGGGCCGTGCCTTACGGAGGGGCCTCGTCTACGGAACTCGCCCTGGCCTAGGGATACCCACAGCCCTCCTCCCCCACCCAGACACCTCCACAGCGTGCAAAGTTAGCAGAATGTGAGAGTACTCACCCCCTTGTGTCTGCTGTGATGCCCTCACGCGCCCATCCAACTCAGGGTAGGCCACCGCCAGGATCCGGAACATCAGGGGGGTCAAGGTCCGACGGGCACCCCTCCCACGTTGGGAGGCCATCCCCAGCTGAGCCTCCGCCGTCTTCCTTCTCCAGCGGCGAATGTCCTCCCATCTCTTCCGGCAGTGGGTGCCCCGTCTGTGGTGGACCCCCAGGGTCCGGACGTCCTTGGCGATGGCACGCCAAATATCCATCTTCTGGTGGGCGCTGACCTATATGAAATGTACAGGGGGAGAAGAAAAGTAATTACCTTCTGCACCATCAATGTGAGTGGCCCCCCATCCCTACCCTTGCCATGTGGCACATGCACTCACCGTCGTTTCAAGCATGCCTCAATCTCTCTCCCCCCCCCATCTTTCATCCACCCCACTCAACACAGGCATAGCCCATACAGCATGCTCCCAGTGTATTTACCTGTTTGTCTGGAGGACCGTAGAGTAGCGCGTACTGGGGGAGGACCCCATCCACAAGCTTCTCCAACTCCTCCGATGTGAATGCAGGTGCCCTTTCCCCAGTTGCATGAGCAATTGTCCCTTCCAGACTGAGGTCACAGCAGCACTTGCAGTGTAGGTCCTCTCCTGTCGAAGATCAGGTATCGAGTGAATTAACAGAGAGAAAATGGCGGTCACATCCGCGGCGGTGGGTACCGTGACCGCCGGCGCACATTGTCATTGGCTCCTGAGACCCATAGGGTCTAATGTTAACCAATGCAGCATTGCGCCGCGGTCTTCGACCGCCTACCGCCATGGTGTACAACGCCAGCGCAGTTACCTCACATCCCATTGTCACACTTTACAGGTCAGGCAGCCGCCATTTCAGGGGCCTACATGCCTTACTTTTTGTACTGCGTCACACATACCTAGGCCTTGCATCTACACTCATACAAGCCATTCGATGGGTTAAGATCCGTGTTTTTTTAAAGCTGGGGTTACGTACCTCTGGGATGTTTGAGTCTGTGGTCGCTGTTGTCCTTCATAGGCACCGTCCGCTGGGACATGTGAGGAGATGGCGGCATCCTCCGGTGTACAGACCGCTGGTGGACCTGTCGACAATGGAGGAGAGACATCTCATCCTGACATACAGGCTTTACCATGCCACTATTCTGGAACTGTGTGCCCAGCTGGAGCCAGACCTGATGTCACCCATCCGCCATCCGACAGGAATCCCCCCTCAAGTGCAGGTGCTGTCAGTACTCCATTTCCTAGCAAGTGGGTCATTTCAAACAACAGTGGCCATAGCATCAGGGATGTCCCAGCCTATGTTTTCCAACGTGTTGTCAAGAGTGTTGTCTGCCCTGCTGAAACACATGCGGAGCTACATCGTTTTCCCTGAGGTGGAGGATTTGGCTACAGTGAAAGGTGACTTCTATGTCCTTGGACATATCCCCAACATCATAGGTGCCATTGATGGGACCCATGTGGCTTTGATCCCCCCCCCCACAGGAGTGAACAGGTGTACAGAAACCGGAAGAATTATCATTCCATGAATGTCCAGATGGTATGTTTGGCAGACCAGTACATCTGCCATGTGAATGCCATGTTCCCTGGCTCAGTGCATGACGCCTACAACCTGCGGAATAGCAGCATCCCTTATGTGATGGGTCAGCTCCAGAGGCACCGTGTGTGGCTAATTGGTGACTCTGGTTACCCCAACCTGTCATGGCTACTGACCCCAGTGAGGAATCCCAGGACTAGGGCAGAGGAACGCTACAATGAGGCCCATGGGTGAACTAGGAGGGTGATCGAGCGGACCTTCGGCCTCCTGAAGGCCAGGTTCAGGTGCCTCCATATGACAGGTGGATCCCTATTCTACTCACCAAAGAAGGTGTGCCAGATCATCGTGGCCTGCTATATGCTTCACAACCTGGCTTTGCGTCGCCAGGTGCCTTTTCTGCAGGAGGATGGTCCAGATGGTGGTGTTGTAGCAGCTGTGGAGCCTGTGGAGAGTGAAGAGGAGGAAGACGAAGAAGACGACATAGACGACAGGAACACAGTGATACTGCAATATTTCCAATGAACAGAGGTAAGAATACAAACCGGCCTACTACATGTATTTAAACACACTCTGTACTGTCTGTCCTTTTCACCCAGTGTATGGTAACTGAGTTGTCACTTTCCCTTACGATTTCAGAGATCTGGGTGCCACAGTGTGACATCTCCTTTGTTCCCCCATGGACTACAGCTGTGTGACATTGGTATGTTGGCATCACAATGTAAATAAGCATTTTGGCACTGTAATTACAGATAAATATATTCACATTCACAGACAGACTCCTGATTGTTTTGTGCTAAAACGGTGTTTATTAAGGTGCAAAATATTGGAGGGGGTTGTAAATAGGTGAGGGGTGATGGTGGAGGAATGTCCATGGCAGAGCCCAGTCTATTAGTCTCACAGGTGCATTGTCCAAATGGGTCTGGGAAGTGGAGCTGGGGCAGTTTAAGGATGGACAGGGTGACAAAGTGGGACAGTGAGATGACTATCAGGGTGGTATCCTTTCTTGGTGGGGGTCTTGGCATCTTACTCTGTCTTTGTCCTGGATCTCTGGGACCGCTTGTGGTTCTCCTTCTGCAGGGGGTGGGGTGCTGGTGGCCTGTTGGTCCTGTGTCCTGTGGCGGTGCTTCCTGTCCACTAGCGCCGGCAGAGGTGGTGGGCAGTTCTTTGGTCCATGCTAGTGTCAGGGGCCCTTTGTGGTGCCACAGTGTCCCTCAAAGTGGTCACCACCAGATTCAGCACCCCTACGATGGTGCCCAGGGCGGAGCTGATGGTTCTGAGTTCCTCCCTGAAGCCCAAATACTGTTCCTCCTGCATGCGCTGGGTCTCCTGAAACTTGGCCAGTACGGTAGCCATTGTCTCCTGGGAGTGGTGGTATGCTCCCATGATGGAGGAGTGGGCCTCGTGGAGAATGGATTCCCTGGGCCTGTCCCCACCCTGTCGCACAGCAGCCCTCCCAGTTCCCCTGTTTCCCTGGGCCTCTGTCCCCTGGACCGTGTGCCCACTGCCACTGCCCCCAGGTCCCTGTTGTTGTTGGGGTGGTAGGTTAACCTGGGTGCCCTGTAGTGGTGAACACAATGCTGCTTGACGTGTCCTGGAGACAGAGGTGTGGGCCCGTTGGGTGGGTGCTGTGCTGGTGTTTCCAGAGGGGGGTAGATCTGCAGTGGCCTGTGGCTGTGTGAGGGGAACTGACTGTCCCGAGGTCCCCGATGGGCCGGGCTGGTCATCTAGATCCAGGTCGACAGAGCTGCTGTCATCACTGTGGGCCTCTTCTGGGGGGGTGGACATTTGTGGACCCTCCTGTGCGGTGACATTGCGTAGGGGTCCTGCAGGGGTATAAAAGCATGATTATTGCATCTGTGTGTGGAATGGTGTGCAATGGGTGGGTGCCCGTGTCCCCCCAGTGCTTGCATTCCTGTGTGGGGGCTTTTGTTTCTGTGGTTTGGGGGGGGTATGGGTATGTGCAGTGGGCAAGCTTTGGTGATGGGTGTCCATGCTTTGTGGTCGCATGCAGGGCTTGGTGTTGGTATGGGTGGGTTGTGATGGTGAAACATTTGCAAGCAGTAGGAGTGATAGGGGTGAGGCTGAGGGTGGGGGTATGTGTTGGCATGCAGGTGGGGTGGGGGGGATGAAGTAATGAAGATGTGACTTACCAGAGTCCATTCCTCCAGATACTCCGCCGAGGCCCTCAGGAAGCAGGATCGCCAAGACCTGCTCCTCCCATGTCGTAAATTCTGGGGGAGGAGGTGGGGGTCCGCCGCCAGTCTTCTGCACTGCAATCCGGTGTCTGGATACCACGGAACGCATCTTCCCCCGTAGGTCGTTCCACCTCTTCCTTATGTCATCCCGATTTCTTGGGTGCTGTCCCACTGCGTTGACCCTGTCGACTATTCTGCTCCATAGCTCCATCTTCCTTGCAATGGACGTCTGCTGCACCTGTGCTCCGAATAGCTGTGGCTCTACCCGGATGATTTCCTCCACCATGACCCTGAGTTCCTCCTCCGAAAACCTGGGGTGTCTTTGCGGTGCCATGGGGTGGTGTAGGTGATGTGTGGGGTGGAATGTGTGGTAATAAGTGTGGAGATGTGTATTGGTGTGTTGTGTGAAGTGCGTGGTATTTGTGTGGGTGATGGTAATATGTGCGTCTGGGTGCTCGATTCTTCTATATGGTCTCTCTCTCTGTGCGTCGTCCCGATTTTTTTTTGGTGGGGGTTTGTGGGTGATGTGGGTGTGTGTTTTATATTGTATTGGGTGTGTGGGAGTGGTGTTTGTATGTGTATCAGGTGTGTGTATTTGGATTTGTCCAATGTGGCTGTGTTTTGTAGAAGTGTGTGTATTTTGAGCGCGGCGGTGGGTACCGCCAATGGGATACCGCGGTTGAAAGACCGCCGCATGGATTCATGTGTAATGATAGTATGGGCATATTTCTGTTGGCGTGACGGTGTCGGTTTGGTTATCGCCAGTTTATCGCTGGCCTTTGGTGTGGCGGACTTCTGTGGGTGTCTGTATTTTGGCGGTTTCCGAGTTGTGGGTCATAATGACGGTGGCGGTTTACCGCGGCCGCGGCGGTGTGTTGGCGGTCTTCTGCAAGGCGGTAAGCGGCTTTTACTGCCAATGTTGTAATGACCCCCTAAGTGTGTCCAAGATACCCCACCCCAAGACCCTGAAAAGTAAGAGTAAAATTACCCTACTACCCCAGAAAGACGGTGAAGTCGAGATAGGGGACTGCAAAGCACTGAAGACAGATTCCTGGACCTGAGGACCTGCAAAGGAAATGGACCAAGTCTAAGGGTCACGCAAGTGTCCAGGGGGGCAGGAGTCCACTAAACCCTGGATGAAGGTGCAAAAGGGCTGCCTCTGGGTGGAAGAAGCCAAAGATTCTGCAACAACGGAAAGTGCCAGGAACTTTTCCTTTCGTCAGAAGATGTCCACGGTGTGCTGGAGGATGCAGAGTTGTTTTCACGCAGAAAGACCGCAAAGAAGCCTTGCTAGCTGCAAGAGTCATGGTTGAGGATTTTGGGTGCTGCCAGGGCTCAGGAAGGACCAGGAGGTCGCCCCTTGGAGAAGGAGACAGAGAAGGCGCTCAGCAACACAGAGAGCCCACGCAGAAGCAGGCAGCACCTGCAGAAGTACCTGAACAGGCGTTCAGAAGATCTGAGCATGGCGGTCATCTCAGCCCAACAAAAGGGAGTCCCATGAAGTCAGAGGTTAACTCAGCGAGTTGGGAAATGCAGGACAGAGTGCTGGGGACCTACGCTGTGCTGTGCACAACGGAAGTCTTGCAAAAGTGCACAGAAGCGCTAGCAGCTGCAGTTCACGCAGTACAAAGGATTACGGTCTGGCGTGGGGAGGCAAGGACTTACCTCCACCAAATTTGGACAGAAAGGTCACTGGACTGTCCGGGACACATAGAGCCAGCTCCTGTGTTCCAGGGACCACGCTCGTCAAGATGAGGGGGGACCCAGAGGACTGGTGATGCAGAAGTTTGGTGCCTGCATTGGCAGGGGTAAGATTCCGTCGACCGACAGGAGATTTCTTCTTGACTACCAGTGCAGGCTGAAGGCAGACAGCTCTCAGAGCATGCACCACCAGGAAACAGTCGAGAAAGCTGGCAGGATGAGGGGCTACAATGTTGTTGGTAGTCTTCTTGCTACTTTGTTGCGGTTTTGCAGGTGTCCTGGAGCAGTCAGCAGTCGATCCTTGGCAGAAGTCAAAGAGAGAAGAGCAGAGGAACTCTGGTGAGCTCTTGCATTCGTTATCTGAAGAGATGCCCACAGGAGAAACCCTAAATAGCCCTCAGAGGAGGATTGGCTACGTAACCAGGTAAGAGCCTATCAGGAGGGGTCTCTGACGTCACCTGCTAGAACTGGCCACTCAGAAGTCTCCATTGTGCCCTCACACCTCTGCTCTCAAGATGGCAGAGGTCTGGGACACACTGGAGGAGCTCTGGGCACCACCCCCGGGGTGGTGATGGACAGGGCAGTGGTCACTCCCCTTTCCTTTGTCCAGTTTCACGCCAGAACAGGGGCTTGGGGCTCCCTGAACCGGTGTACACTGGTTTATGCAAGGAGGGCACCATCTGTGCCCTTCAAACATTTCCAGAGGCTGGGAGAGGCTACTCTTCTCAGGCCCTTAACACCTATTTCCAAAGTGAGAGGGTGTAACACCCTCTCTCTGAGGAAATCCTTCATTCTGCCTTCCTGGGACTGGGCTGCCAAGGCCCCAGGGGGACAGAAACCTGTCTGAGGGTTGGCAGCAGCGGTAGCTGCAAAGAAAACCCCAGAGAGCTAGTTTGGCAGTACCCAGGGCCCATGCTGGAGCACTGGGGATGCATGTATTTGTCCCCTCAATACCAGAATGGTATTGGGGTGACAATTCCATGACCCTAGACATGTTATATGGCCATGTTCGGAATTACCATTGTGACGTTACACATAGGTATTGACCTATATGTAGTTCACACGTGTAATGGTGTCCCGCACTCACAAAGTCTGGGGAATTTGCCCTGAAAAAGGTGGGGGCCCCTTGGACAGTGCCAGGGTGCCTTCACACTAAGTAACTTTGCATCTAACCTTCACTAAGTGAGTGTTAGACATATAGATGACTTATAAGTTACTTAAGTGCAGTGTAAAATGACATAAACATTGAGGTTCTGGTTAGCAGAGCCTCAGTGATACAGTTAGGCACCACACAGGGAACACATACAGGGCACACTTTATGAGCACTGGGGTCCTGGCCAGCTGGAACCCAGTGACATAGGCACAAACAAACATACATACAAGTAAAAATGGGGGTAACATGCCAGGCAAGATGGTACTTTCCTACACAACCCCCCCCCTCCCCAAACGAGGGACAATAAGGCAAACCTTGCCCAGATGAGTCTTCATTGTCTAAGTGGAAATATCTGGAGAGTCCATCTGCATTGGAGTGGGTACTCCCAGGTCTATGTTCCACTGTATAGTCCATTTCCTGTAGGGATATGGACCACCTCAACAATTTAGGGTTTTCACCTTTCATTTGTTTTAGCCAAAGTAGAGGTTTGTGATCTGTCTGAACAATAAAGTGAGTACAAAACAGGTATAGTCTCAATTTTTTCAGTGCCCAGACCAGAGCAAAGGCCTCCCTCTCTATGGCAGACCAACTCTTTTCTCTAGTGGTCAACCTCCTGCTGATAAAAGCAACAGGTTGATCCTGGCCCTCAGTATTAAGCTGTGATAGCACTGCCCCAACCCCCAATTCAGAAGCATCAGTCTGGACTATGGACTTTTTGGAGTAGCAAGGGCTTTTTAAGACAGGTGCAGAGCACATGGCCTGTTTGAGCTCATCAAACGCTTTTTGACAGCTAGCTGTCCACTTTTTAGGCATCATTTTACTAGTGAGGTCATTAAGAGGAGCTGCAATGGAGCCATAATTCTTAATAAACCTCCTATAGTACCCTGGGATGCCTAAAATGGGCTCTCAACTGGGTTTGAGTTGTAGGGGGAGCCCATTCCATAACGGTCTGGATCGTCCCCTGCAGTGGTGCAGTCTGTTCCCCACCTACCAGGTGGCCCAGATAAACCACTTTCCCCTACCCTATCTGGCACTTTGAGGCCTTGATAGTGAGGCCTGAGTTTTGCAGGGCCTCCAAAACTTTCCACAGGTGGACCAGGTGATCATCTAAAGTGGAGCTAAAGACAGCTATATCATCCAGATATGCTGCACAGTTCCCAAAACCTGGAACTCCCTCCCCACCGACCTTCACAAAACCAAAGACCTACTGGTCTTCAGAAAGAACCTCAAGACATGGCTGTTCGACCAGTGACCCTCCCTGACTCCCCCCCCCCCCCCCTGGTTCCCTCCCCCCCAGCACCTTGAGACCCTCACGGGTGAGTAGCACGCTCTACAAATTTTTTGATTGATTGATTGCACTAAAAGCTTCCAACCCTTGCAGGACTGTGTTCACCAACCTTTGAAAAGTGGCAGGTGCATTCTTCAGACCAAAGGGCATCACAGTGAATTGATAGTGCCCTCCAATGGTTGAAAATGCAGTCTTGGGTTTAGCAACTTCTGATAATTTAATCTGCCAATACCCTGCAGTTAAATCAAAAGTGCTTAGATACTTGGCAGATGCCAGTGTATCTATCAGCTCATCTGCCCTGGGTATAGGGTGAGCATCTGTCTTGGTTACTTGGTTGAGCCCTCTATAGACAACACAAAACCTCATCTCTCTTTTTCCATGTTTACTGTGAGGTTTTGAAACCAGCACCACTGGGCTAGCCCATGGGCTTTCTGAAGGCTGAATCACTCCTAAGTCTAACATTTTCTGAACCTCTTGTTTAATGCAGTCTCTGACATGGTCAGGCTGCCTATAAATCTTACTTTTGACAGGTAAACTGTCTCCAGTATTGATTGTATGCTCACACCAAGTAGTGGTACCTGGTATCAGTGAGAAGAGTTCAGAAAACTGACTTAAAAGATTTGCACAGTTATCTTTCTGCTCAGCAGTAAGACAATCTGCAAGTACTACTCCCTCCACTAAGCCATCAGCTTCAGTGGTGGAGAAGAGATCAGGGAGAGGGTCACTCTCTTCTTCCTGTCCCTCATCAGTTGCCATGAGCAGGGTGAGATCAGCCCTGTCATAGTAGGGTTTTAGGCTGTTGACATGGAGCACCCTAAGGGGACTCCTGGCATTGCCCAGGTCTACCAAGTAGGTAACCTCACCCTTTTTCTCTACAATTAGATGGGGTCCACTCCATTTGTCCTAGAGTGTTCTTGGGGCCACAGGCTCCAATATCCATACCTTCTGTCCTGGGTGGTACTGGGTCAGGACAGCCTTCTGGTCATGCCATTGCTTTTGCAGATCTTGGCTGGCCTTAAGGTTTTTACTGGCCTTTTTCATGTACTCAGCCATTCTTGATCTTAGGCCAAGTACATAGTCCACAATGTCCTGTTTAGGAGCTTTTAAAGGTTGTTCCCAACCCTCCTTAACAAGTGCAGGGGGACATCTCACAGGGTGCCCAAAGAGGAGTTCAAAGGGGCTAAAAGCCACTCCTTTTTGGGGTACCTCCCTGTAAGCAAAAAGGAGGCAAGGCAACAGGACATCCCATCTCCTTCTGAGTTTTTCAGGGAGTCCCATTATCATACCTTTGAGAGTTTCATTAAACCTCTCAACCAGACCATTTGTTTGTGGATGATAAGGAGTAGTGAACGTGTATGTTACACCACACTCCTTCCACATGGCTTTGAGGTATGCAGACATGAAGTTACTACCTCTGTCTGACACCACTTCCTTAGGGAAGCCCACTCTGGAAAAGGTTCCCAGGAGGGCCTTTGCCACTGCAGGAGCTGTAGTGGTCCTTAAGGGGATGGCTTCAAGGTACCTAGTTTCATGGTCCACTACCATCAGGATAAAGCTATTGCCTGAAGCTGTTGGAAGGTCAAGGGGGCCAACTATGCCAGCCGCTACCCTTTCAAAGGGCACCCCAAGCACAGGAAATGGAATTAAGGGGGCCTTTGGGGTGCCACCAGTCTTGCCACTGGCTTGGCAGGTCACACACAGCGACAAAACTCTTTGGTGTCCTCTGACATATGAGGCCAGTGAAACAGGGGAAAAAGCCTGTCCCAAGTTATACTTTGGCCCAAATGCCCAGGCAAGGGAATGTCATGTGCCAAGGTAAGAAGAAACTCTCTGTATTACAAAGGGATGACCAATCTCCTGTCAGCTCCAGGTTTAGGGTCTCTTAATTCAGTATACAGGAGGTTTTCTTCCCAATACACCTTATAGCTATCACTGACATCCCCATTCTGCTGCTTGACAGCTTGCTGTCTCAAACGCTCTAGTGTGAGACAGGTCTGCTGTGCCACACTCAGCTCTTCCCTAGCAGGCCCCCATGCACCCAAAAGCTCAGCAGTGTCTGCTGCCAGCTCATCTGGTGTAGGTTCTGCACAGGGAGAGGATTCCTCTTCCTCAAAAGGGGAATCTTCTGGTGAGGTAGGGATAGTGGGCAAGGATTTACCCTTTCTACCCATAGCTTTTGGGAGCACTTGGTCCATTGTTCCTGGATCCAAGTTTCCCTGTCCTTTTTGCTTCTTGGCCTGAGCCCTTGTTAAAGCAAAAATATGCCAAGGAATGCCCAGCACTGCTGCATGAGCCTCCAACTCCACTTCAGCCCAAGCTGATGTCTCCAAATCATTGCCTAGTAAGCAATCTACAGGTAATTCAGTGGCTACCACAACTTTCTTTGGACCAGTAACCTCCCACCCAGTTGAGATTCACAACAGCCATGGGGTGGCTAAGTGTGCTATTGTGAGCATCAGTCACTTGGTACTGCTGACCAAGTAGATGTTGATCAGGGTGAACCAGTTTCTCTATAACCATAGTTACACTGGCTCCTGTGTCCCTGTAGGCCTCAACACCATTGATTAGGGGTAGTTGCTTGTACTTACCCATATTAAGTGGACAAGCAACCAAGGTGGCAAAGTTAATGCCACCATCCGAGACTAAAACAGCCTCTGTGGTCTCCCTAACAAGACCAACCCCAACTACACTGTCAATAGTGAGCCCAGCTACACCCTTGGATTGGCTATTTGTAGTAGACTTCCCACCACCACTGCTATTACTAGGGGCACTAGAGGTTGCAGTTGGGGTTGTGGTGGTGGGAGCCTTGGTGTTTTTCTTTGGACAAGTGGCATCACTTGCCCAATGGCCTTTTACTTTACATAAATAACACCATGGCTTTTTCTGATTGTGAGAAGAGGATTTGGGCCTACCACCCCCGGAGGATTTTTGTGGGGCTGATGAAGACTCAAAATGTTTTTTATCTTTGTCCCCACCCTTGTCAGAAGACTTACCATCCTTCTTCTTGACATCCTTGTCAACCCCTGTATGAACTTTTCAGTTCACTCTTGTTCTGACCCATTTGTCTGCCTTCTTTCCCAATTCTTTGGGAGAGGTCAGATCTGAGTCTACCAAGTACTGGTGGAACAAATCAGACACACAATTGTTCAAAATATGCTATCTCAGGATTAGATTATACAGGCTTTCATAGTCTGTCACCTTACTGCCATGTAACCAACCCTCCAAGGCCTTCACTGAACAGTCTACAAAGTCTGTCCAGTCTTGAGAGGACTCTTTTCTGGTGTCTCTGAACTTAATCCTGTATTGTTCAGTGGTTAAGCCAAATCCATCCAAGAGTGAATCCTTCAAAACTTTGTAATTGTTAGCATCACTTTCTCTGACAGTAAGGAGCCTATCCCTACCCTTACCAGTAAAAGATAGCCTCAATATAGCAGCCCACTGTATTTGAGGGAACAACTGTACCATACAGGCCCTCTCAAGTGCAGCAAACCACTTGTTAATATCATCCCCCTCCTTGTAAAGGGGGGAATATCTTATGCAGGTTTCTGGAATCTTGACTCTAACAGGATTGCTATCAAAAACACTGCTGCTGCCACCAAGGGGACCTAACCCCAACCTCTGCCTTTCCCTTTCCACATCCAGAGATTCCCTGCCTAAGGCCAGCTGCTGCTGTTTAAGCTTCAGTCTGGCCTCTTCCAACCTCAGCTTTCTGAGTTCCCTTTCCATTAAGTTATCCTCAGGGTGGGAGGCTTGGGAATTGTGAGACACAGAAGAAATGTGGGAATTGGCAGATTTGGACCTGTCCCTAACTGACTGGACTCTAGAAACCTGGCCTTTAGGAGTGAAAGGTGCCCTACTAATGTGTGACCCCCTCCCATTACCAGTGTCACTAGGTGGCCTGTTAGCTGACAGGTCCTTGGAAGAACCCTCCCCAGCAACCTCAGGGGACTCCTCTGAGTCTGACTGGGTACCCCTCTCGTCTACCTCCTGACCTGGGATGGGCCAGACTGGTTCTGGTCACTTTCTAGGAAAAGGCTAAGGAGAAGATCTTTTGTTGGGTTCTTACCAATTGCTAAACCTCTTTCTATGCAGAGACCCCTCAAACTTTTAAAGTTTAGATTCCCATATGTTGCCTGGACAACTGTGGGAGTATGCTCTACTGCAGACATGATAGAAAGGGTTTAGGACAGAGAGAGAAATAAAAGTTTTGGGAACTTTTGAAAGAACACAGAAAAACTTTTTCAGACTTTTGAAAGTTTTCAGAAACTTTTCAGAAACGTTTTAGAAAGCTTTAGAGAAGGAAAGTTCAACTGTTTAGGTGACTGTGTATATTCTGAAGTATTTGGTACATGTTTTTCTTATGAAAAGCACCAATGACAAATTGGTGAAGCAGTTACAAGTGCTTATCCCACCGCTGGACCACCAATGTAGGAGGCTGGCCTGGCTTATAGTGGGTATGGTGGTACTTACACCTTGTGCCAGGTCCATTTATCCCTTATTAGTGAATTAGAAGTGTTCTAGCAGCTTAGGCTGATAGAAGTAGCTATATCAGAGCAGCTTAGGCTGAACTAGGAGACATGCAAAGCTCCTACTATACCACTTATATCACTTAGCACTGTATCATAAGAAAACACACTACTCAGAGTTACTAAAAATAAAGGTACTTTATTTTAGTGACAATATGCCAAAAGTATCTCAGAGGATATACTCCCTTAGGAGGTAAGTAAAATACACAAAATATACACACAAACCAAAAATCAGGTAAGTAAAACACTTATAAAAATATTGCAAACACTGTAGAACACAAAAGAATGGAATAGGAGAAAATAGACCTAGGGGCAACACAAACCATATACTCCAAAAGTGGAATGCGAACCACGAATGGACCCCAGGCCTAGTGTAGTGTGTAGAGAGTCACTGGGAGCATAAGAAAACACTAAGGGTGTCCAAGATACCCCACCCCAAGACCCTGAAAAGTAGGAGTAAAGTTACCCTGAAAGACAGTAAAGTCGAGATAGGGGATTCTGCAAAGGCAACAACTGACTGCAAAACACTGAAGATGGATTCCTGGACCTGAGGACCTGCAAAGGAAGGGGACCAAGTCCAAGAGTCACGCAAGTGTCCAGGGGAGGCAGGAGCCACTAAACCCCGGATGAAGGTGAAAAAGGGCTCCCTCTGGGTGGAAGAAGCCAAGGATTCTGCAACAACAGAAGGTGCCAGGAACTTCTCCTTTGGTCAGAAGATGTCCCATGGAGTACTGGAGGATGCAGAGCTGTTTCCACACAGAAAGACTGCACACAAGCCTTGCTAGCTGCAAGAGTCACGGTTATGGATTTTGTATGCTTCCAGGGACCAGAAAGGACCAGGAGGTCGCCCCTTGGACGAGGAGACAGAGGGGGCGCTCAGCAACACAGAGAGTCCATGCAGAAGCAGGCAGCACCCGCAAAAGTACCTGAACAGGCATTCAGACTATCTGAGCACGGCGGTCGTCTCAGCACAACAAAAGGGAGTCCGACGAAGTCGGAGGTTAACTCAGCGATTTGGCCAATGCAGGACGGAGTGCTGGGAACCTGGGCTGTGCTGTGCACGAAGGAAGTCCTGCAAAAGTGCACTGAAGCCCTTGCAGCTGCAGTTCACGCAGTACACAGGATTACTGTCTGGCGTGGGAAGGCAAGGACTTACCTCCACCAAATTTGGACAGAAAGGCCACTGGACTGTCAGGGACACTTAGATCCAGCTCCTCTGTTCCAGTGACCACGCTCGTCAAGATGAGAAGGGACCCAGAGGACTGGTGATGCAGAAGTTTGGTGCCTGCGTTGGCAGGGGGAAGATTCCGTCAACCCACTGGAGATTTCTTCTTGAATTCAAGTACCAGTTGAAGCAGACAGCCCTCAGAGCATGCACCACCAGGAAACAGTCGAGACAGCCAGCAGGATGAGGCGCTACAATGTTGCTGGTAGTCTTCTTGCTACTTTGTTGCGGTTTTGCAGGCATCCTGGAGCAGTCAGCGGTGGATCCTTGGCATAAGTCTACGAGAGAAGTGCAGAGGAACTCTGGTGAGCTCTTGCATTCGTTATCTGAAGAGAAGCCCACAGGAGAGACCCTAAATAGCCCTCAGAGGAGGATTGGCTACCTACCCAGGTAAGAGCCTATCAGGAGGGGTCTCTGACGTCACCTGCTCACACTGGCCACTCAGAGGTCTCCATTGTGCCCTCACACCTCCGCATTCAAGATGGCAGAGGTCTGGGACACACTGGAAGAGCTCTGGGCACCTCCACTGGGGTGGTGATGGACAGGGGAGTGGTCACTCTCCTTTTCTTTGTCCAGTTTCATGCAAGAGCAGGGGCTGGGGGCTCCCTAAACCAGTGTAGACTGGTTTATGCAAGGAGGGCACCATCTGGGCCCTTCAAACATTTCCCGAGGCCAGGAGGGGCTACTCCTTTCAGGCCCTTAACACCTATTTCCAAAGGGAGAGGGTGTAACATCCTCTCGCAGAGGAAATCCTTCATTCTGCCTTCCTGGGACTGGACTGCTCAGGCCCCAGTGGGGCAGAAACCTGTCTGAGGGTTGGCAGCAGCGGTAGCTGCAGAGAAAACCCCAGAGAGCTAGTTTGGCAGTACCCAGGGTCCATGCTGGAGCCCCGGGGATGCATGGAATTGTCCCCCCAATAACAGAATGGTATTGGGGTAACAATTACATGATCCTAGACATGTTACATGGCCATTTTCGGAGTTACCATTGTGACGCTACATATAGGTATTGACCTATATGTAGTTCACACGTGTAATGTTGTCCCCGCACTCACAAAGTCCGGGGAATTTGCCCTGAACAATGTGGGGGCACCTTGGCTAGTGCCAGGGTGCCCTCACACTAAGTTACTTCGCACCTAACCTTCACTAAGTGAGGGTTAGACATATAGGTGACTTATAAGTTACTTAACTGCAGTGTAAAATGGCTGTGAAATAACATGGACGTTATTTAACTCAGGCTGCAGTGGCAGTCCTGTGTAAGAATTGTCTGAGCTCCCCATGGGTGGCAAAAGAAATGCTGCAGCCCATAGGGATCTCCTGGAATCCCAATACCCTGGGTACCTAGGTACCATATACTAGGGAATTATAAGGGTGTTCCAGTGTGCCAATCAGAATTGGAAAAAATGTGTCACTAGCCTACAGTGAAAATGTTAAAAGCAGAGAGAGCATAAACACTGAGGTTCTGGTTAGCAGAGCCTCAGTGATACAGTTAGGCATCATACAGGGAACACATACAGGGCACACTTTATGAGCACTGGGGTCCTGGCTAGCAGGATCCCAGTGACACAGGCAAAAACAAACATACATACAAGTAAAAATGGGGGTAACATGCCAGGCAAGATGGTACTTTCCTACAGGTAGAGGATAGTAGAGAGAGGTGACAGATGGAGACGGAGAGTGGTGAACACCGAACTGTGGTAGACCGAAAAACAGGGTTTTCTGATTGGTGAGGTTGAGGGACACAAAATACAGTGGAAGTGAGTAAGATGAGCTAGAGAAGGGTAATTTTGAAAGACAAGGAAAACACAGGGAGATAAGTCTATACTAGTGAGTGGTACACAAGGAAGAATAGAGGAAGGTAAAGAGAGGTGAGAAAGGTAGGTAGTGAGATCATAGAATGAGAGATAGGTTAGGGAGAGTGTGAGAGAGGTATATAGAAAGATAAAGAGTGGTGTGGTATGGATGGTTATAGAGATACAAAGTCAGAGGTAGATTTTAACAGATCAAGGGAAAGCGCTTGAGTAAACAGAAAGAGACAGAGGACAAAGAGACTCTTGTAACTTTCCTGATATCTTTATCTCTCGGAAGTTGGAGGCCCTGGGCAAATGCTAACTTTGACCATGCCTTAAAACAGCTCTGCAAGTGCGTTTGGGGAATTAGTTTATGTGTATTTTTCTGTATAGAAATGTGTGAGTGTGTGTGTTAGTGTGTGAGCCAGTGTCCCTGTTTGAATGTTTTTGTGAGTGTATGTGAGCGTGTGTGTGTGTGTGTGTGCTTGTTTAAATTCACACTAGCTAACTGTTATCACTCCTATCTTTGAACGTTTATCCAACATTTTGTTCTTAGAAAGTCACAGACAGCGGCATTGTTTATTTAAGGAAAAGTGGACAGCTCTGTGCAGTTCTGAAACATTTATCATATTAGACAAGCGGCTCGAGAGTGCGACCCTTCATGCTGAAGTCCTGAGGCATGCCGGCCGGTTCGCATAGGTTTATGGACCAGTCTAGAGGTAAGAGCGCGGCATCTTTTAGTACTCAATAGTTGCAATATTATCTTCGTCGTGGTCATCTTCTGTATAGACAGCGCAACATCCCCGGAGTGACAGGATCTAATGAAGCCCAGGATCTAAATTAATCTTCTTGGTACTTTCAATATTACCGTTCGATACTTTACTGAAAGTGGTGATTAAACGGGTTTGGCTAAAAAGTGCACATGCCAGCTACGTTAAGCACACTTTAAAGGACCAGCTCCCGAAACGTTTTATGAACATATGCACGATACAATTAATATGGAAAGCTATTAATAGAGTGTGCTTAGTTTTAGAAACAAGACCATGTTGTCGGTAGCAATGATTAAGCAGGAATCTAATGATGCTAAACATTTCAATAACCCTGGAGCCTTGATGACAAACTGAAGTTCGAAAACTAAAAGCTATCATGCTTCTAACTGATCAATAAAGCAATTACAAGGGATTTCACAGCACGTCAATTTCTTTCTACTGCTGTATGATAGTCATATATATACAGTATGATATGCCACTTTAGCACCAGACTCTCACTGTATGTCCAGACCCGTTCAACAAGATCTACTCAAGCCATACCTGTAGTGTGCATTTTTCTGACGCCGACTCAGCAGCTGACTGTAAATGCAGTTTAACTTTATTTAAGTTTGGGAAACTTTGAATTTGAACCATGGGAGTAATTCGAATCCACAAAAAACAATAGACCAATGCTAACGTTCTAAAGTTTAACATTTAGCTGATGGGGGATAACATCATTCAACATTCTGCAAGCACCAATGAGAACATCATGGGCAGCTGTCAGGCAAGGATGATATTATTAAATTGGACAGGGATTTTCTGCAGGCTTCATAGGCACAAGTTCAAGAGCTGCGAGGTGCTCTGCGATCAATCACATTTGGAATGCATTTCTGAAGGTTAAACAATATTCATAACCCAGTGAGTGCAATACGGAGTGGCAGGCTGTCTCCTCTTTCAGCTACATCTCTGTTATGTGATAAGAAATGTGTCAAGGAAGCATGCTGAAAGAGGTAAGATTTGTAAAGATGAAACGCTGAGCATTTTACTTTGGTGATGTTAATACATGCATGCAGGCACAGGCTTTCCCTTTGCATGTCTGAGTGGATTCAGTAAAAAAAAGCTACGCGAGAGGCAATCTTCAGCATTAATCCTTAATCCCCAGTGGTCATTTTTTAGTTTCCTGAGACACTGACAAATAAACTGGACCTAAAATAAAATTACCTTGAAATTACGTTATTTCAAGCACCTTTTTCTCGTTATGAAGCATTTCACTGAGTTCTTACTGTAATAAGGCTAGCTACACTTAAGCAGCCTGTTTTTGCTTCTATGCATTCCTTTCTGGGATAGTGCGTATACAAACCTCTTGTGCTCATGTAAAGCGCTCTGATGCCCAGGTGCGTCAAGTTTAGTGTCGTTAAAAAAAAGAAAAAAAAAAGGAACACCTGGGAACGTGTTATATGACAGCACCCGCGCCAAGCAACTTTGCACTTACTTTTGAGTACGCTGTACTCATCCTAGTCAATTGATTAGGCATCTAGAACTTTATCAACCATCTGGAAAAATAAAACACGATTGCACTGGAATGTTTTGTGCATTTCTGCCCGTGGAACTGCTAGATGCTGTTGCCGTTGGTAGTGGCTGATATATTTTCAGGCAATCAATGAAATTGTTTCACATTCGTAAATAACATAATATCTGCCGGTCTGCTGCAAGTGTCATCGTGCGTCTGATGCTTTTCCGTTGGCGATTAACACCTCTCTTATGCATTCTCATTGCATTAACGCGTTTTCTTTACGTTTGACAGATTATCATTTACCTATTAAAGAGGCCCTTGCAAACTTCCCAAAACCGGCCCATAACTTTAGTTAGTTATGTTTCACTGTACGATGTTTTGAAGTCGAGCAGCTTTTCAAAAAATCACAGACTAGTGCACAAAACAGTGAATTTGACAATATGAGAGTAAAACGTTAATTACGTGGACATAAAATAACATATATGACATTTTGGCTTGTGGAGGTGAGTGAAGATAACGTTTTACTGACAGTATGCATATTTTACTCTTGTGGACTGGACCACAGCAAACTAAGGGAACAATTTACAGAGAACTGTCGCAGGGCAGCGCCACACGTTTTTTTGCTGTGCTGCCCTATGCCGCTTTGAAAGGGCTGGAATGCACCGTATTTATACAATACAGTGCATTCTCGTCCTTTCTCCCTGTGCTGGCACACAATTGGCTGCCCATAGTGCAAGGGGGTCTGAGTAGCATGCAGGGTTGTTTTTGTGCACGAAGATACATCTTCCTGCACAAAAACAACGTCATGAGGTGTGGGGAGGCATACGTTTTTGACGATTCCCCAGGTTTATATCATTAAGTAAATCTGGGTTGTTGCATGGTAAAACCAATCACAACGCCCATGGAACGTCTTCCTGGTGCAGAGTAAGGCAATGCAATGATTTACGCTGATTTATCTTACTCCACATAAAGTGGCTTTGCATGGCCTCATAGATATGTTTGAGAAGTTTGCGCCACCAGACCACCAGAAAAAGTGACACCACATCAGCGCAAGCCTTTCATTAGTAAGCCCCTTAGAGTTTGCCTAAATCTGTCATGTGCATCATCATGTGCATGAGCTGACAAGCCATTTGACAACACCAAAATATTAAGTTTAAACATGGGCTCTATATGTGAATAGAACCATACGCCTCTAACAAACATAGCCTATGCATTGCAATAGAAGATTAAAAAAATCATCTACCAAAATGTTTTTAACTTCAGATTATGAAATATTGAAATTTAGGAGCTATTTGATTGGAGGTGATGAATAGCTGAGAAAACAGATATGGATATCCAATGCTGGCCATCTGAGGGGGTCTCTTTCAATAGGAAGCTTAGCTCTTTATGACTAAGCTGAAGCTTAGCTATGACTTACAATAAACCCATCCTTTTTCTCATAATTTGTAAATTATTGGTTTAAACATACATTAGTAATAAACAGATAAAATAAGTTCCCTGAGCAGTATAAAAAAATGTTTTTGCATGTTATTACATGTACCTGATGATAAGTAAAACAGTGCTTACAGACCATATTATGAAATTCAGATTTTTTTGAGGATAAAGTGTGAGACAAGAATATTTGTGCATGTTTATTGTGTAACATATTATTGAGGATACAATAAGATGTGTTGTTTTTGTAGTTATGAGTTTGTCCTGTATAATTACATCGAGTTGTTGTGGCAGCTATGTTGTGTTTTGAATCATTTTTTATGTTGTTATTTTGCTTTGTGTTATGTTTTTGTGTTGTATTTTCTTGTGTTCTTTAATTACTTTAGAGATGTCAACAAATGTTGCTGTATTTCTACAAAACATCATCTTCCAGTAACAAACCACCACATATCGCTGGTCCACTTCTTAAACTATTTAAGAAATCTGCCAGCCCAACACTGTGGTATGGGACATGCGTTAAATTAACACTTCCAGTGCTCACAATATGCAATATGCAATATTGCCCCTTCTATATCTTGTTGCCTACTCCAAATTGAAAGGTTTATATTCAACAGCGCCCACCTAACTTCATCGGTGCCTCCCTTTTGTCATGAATATAGGATGTGAGGACTCTAGTTGTCAATTACAATGATGAAAAGATGCTGTAGTAGGCCAATGTGCAATCACCTGACAGGATGCTGCTTTGGTGCTTTTCTAGGCCGGTTAAGTGTGATATCTGTGAATGTTTAAAATTTTGTACCACAATCACTTAAATGATGAAAAAACATTGGAGAAATCTTTTATCTTTCATGGATGGTACATCAAGCTCAAGCAGTCGATCAACATTGTTCACATAATGAAATCCCCCCAAAAGTCACAGCATTATCTAAGCTTAAGTGTGGTACCAACCATAAGTTAATTGAATTGCAAATAAATTGTGTTATGGACCTTTGCTATGACCATCAAAAATGTCTTTCACTTTAATGCTTTTCACTAGAAAGCTAATTTTGCCCAAGAAGAAATATTGTCAGAGTCTAACTACAAAATTCAATGTAACAAACATGCTTGATGCAACCTTCCACTAATATAGTACAATGAAAACAACATATCATCTCACAGATAATTTTGTGCATTGAACCTCAAATTTCAAGGGTTTGATTCTTTATAGCAATAATATTCAAAGGCGGAGTGCACTTTCAGGTAACTATTAACCTGGCGGAGCGCCATTGGCTATGCACCAAACCATCTGCATCCATCACATTCAGTATGGTAGAGCTCTCTGACTCATCTTGGGCCGTTTGATTCTAGCCTTGCCAAAAACTACCTGCAACCTTGCGTTGGATTATTTAAAGGCAGGGATTGTAAAACATGTTAGTTTCTGTACAGCGAATGGAAATATTTTAAAAAGTGAGGGCCTGTAAGAAATTTGTGGTACTGGTTGAGGGGGGTGAACCCTGCTTAAGCAGCACCAACAATCCCTGTCAGGATGAAGTTACAAGCAAACCCCAAATTAACCTGTGCTCAACCTTCTGGTATCTTGGCACAGAGCAGTCAGGATTACCTTGGAGGCAATATGTAAAGTATTTATGCAGCAAAAATAGCACTAAAAGCACAAAACCCCAACTCCAGATCTCTAGTCGTACATGACCAGGGCAAAGTTGTAAGTTCAGGCCGACTGTGATACAGCATTGACCCACTGTAGGGACCAAGTTAGACCTGCTGAACAAGAGTACCTTAAATTCTGGTTGCAGAGTGTTGTGATGTCCAGCGGCGAAGATGCTTCATTCAGCCAAGGCGATGTGAGGTCCGGGTCGGAGATGCACTACAGAGCGTCAGTTCCAGTAAGCTGCAAGGCTTCAATGCAAGGTCTTGCATTGCCTTTGAGGAAGCTGTCGATGAGGGAAGATTGTGGTGTGAAGTCCTGGGTCGGGGATGTGTTGCATACAGACTCGTTCCAAAGATACCACCTAGCTTGCAATGCTCAGGCCTGAGTCAGTATTAACACTGCCATAAACAAGAGGTTTGTAATGTGAGGGCCTGCACTTGGAATTGGTCCCACAGCAGTGGTTCCGATGAGGCTGTGGGCTGCAAGGTTGATACAGAACCCTTGCTCTGGAATAATCCTCGCAGCAGAGGTGATGCATCAGAACTGCTCACGGTTGCACCAAACAGTAGAGGAGATGCGTTTGTTCTGCTGGATCCACAGATGGCTTGGCAGAGCACCTTCAGGCCAATGTCCATGGTTCCAGAACTGGGGTAACGGTGACACTTCTTGGCAGGATAGTACTCACAGTTTCAGAGTTCAGGTACTGCTTGCAACAGACTATCCCTTGGAGTCACTCTGGTAGTCGAAGGTAGAGGTTGCAGGTCCTGTCCCTATCACCCAGGTAAGAGGCCAGAAGGTCAGCACAGCAGTCAAGAGTCCTTCAGGGCAGCAGTCCAGCAAAATGGCATTCATTTCAGCAGCACAGTAGTTCTTCTTCCTAGCGGAGTCTTCCTGAGGTACAGAAGTGTACTGAAGAGTTGGTGCCTGAGGGTTAATAGTTATGCCTGGTGCCTCTTTTGAAGTGGGAAAAGCTTCTAGAGGTTTACTTTTGAAGTGTACAGGTTTCCAGCCTCTCGTGCTCTGGTTCCAGACTAGCGAAAGGGGGAATATGCAATCCTTTGTGTAAAGGCAGAATACAGCCTATTCAGGTCCCTCCCATTCTGCCAGTGAAGACCCATCTAGGCACCCCTGAGTTCTCTATTGTGTGTGGCTGTCTAGTAGGAATGTGCAAGTACCGACTTCCAATTACACCTGGTCATGTGATCCAGAGACAGTCTGCCGGCGCTAAATGACCAAGGCAGGAAAATGCTAACTTTCTAAAAGTGGGATTTTCAAATATTTCATTCAAAATTCGACTTTACCATAAAGAAGATTTTCATTACAATCCCAAATACACCCAACATGAACTGATTGCCTGTTCCCATTTGGAAGTTATCCTTATTAAATGCAATAAGGTAACTCCACTGTTATCCTATGGGAGAGGTAGGCCATGCAATAGTGAAAAACGAGTTTGAGTGTTTCACTATCAGTTCATGTAAACTTAAAATTACATGGGTTACTCTTTAAATACAATGTACCCTGCACTGTGGACTGTTTAGCGCCTCCCCTATGGGTGACTTACATGTTTTAAAAAGAAGATTTGGGACTTGTAAAAGGTTCATTTTACTGGGTCAAAATGACAGTTTACATCTGCACACACAACCTGCAAAGGCAGTCCTGAAACATGTTTTTAGGGCTAGATAAGTATTTAAGTAGGTGGCACAATCAGTGCTTTAGGTAACCTAGTAGCATTTAATTTAAAGGCACTGGGTACATATTGTACCACTTTACTAGGGACACATGAGTAAATTAATAAGCCAATTGGAGATAAGCCAATGTGACCATGTTTTAAGGAGTGAGCACACACACTTTAGCACTGCTAAGCAATGGTAATGTGTACAGATTCCTAGGGCCAACAGAAAAGAGATCAGAAAAATATTGGAGAGAAAGTCAAAAATATTTGTGGGAAGTCCACTCTATGGCTGATAGGTTTAGCAGAGCCCAATTACAAAAAAATATTTGTGTACCATGGTGAAGAAACCGTAATTTGCAATAGCAATTGTCTCTCCATAGTTGGGTCATGGATGGTCATGTCTTAAAAATACATGGAGTAGACCCTGCCGACACACTACTCACATGGACACGTATATCAAAAAAGTACAAACGAATGCAATAATAGGCACTTTACCACACTTAGGGCCAGATGTAGCAAATTCCGATTTTGCGATTTGGAGATTGCGAGTCAGTGCGATTCGGGATGCAGAACGGTGTCTCAGACACCGTCTGCGAATCTCAATGGGGTCGCAAAGACCCACCTTATTAATATTAAAGAGGTGGGTCGCATTTTGCGACCCCATTGAGATTCCCTGCACTCACAGGGATGGTGGCCTGCTGGAGACAGCAGACCTCCATGTCTGTGACTGCTTTTTAAATAAAGCAGTTTTTTGTTTTTTGTATTGCAGCCCGTTTTCCATTTGGTTTCGGTTTTTCAGAGTAGGCAGTGGTCCATTGGACCACTGCCTGCTCTGAAAAAACATTTATGGCAACATTCACAAAGGGGATGGGGTCCCATGGGGACCCCTTCCCTTTTGCGAGTGGGTGACCACCAGTGTGACACTGGTGGTAACTGCGAATTGCTTTGCGACCGCGTTCGCGGTCTCAAAGCAATTCTGCATTGCGGTGCGAGTCGCAAATAGGAAGGGAACACCCCTTCCTATTTGCGAGTCGCATTCCCATTTTGCGAGTCGGTACCGACTCGCAAAATGGGAATGTGCATCGCGATGCACGTTCTGCATGGCGCAAACTGCGATTTACACAGTTTGCGCCATGCAAAACGCTTACTACATCAGGCCCTTACTATCCAGAAAAAAAAGGTGTGCTCCTTGCTAAAATGATTCTAGCGCATTGAGCTCCCCATAGCATATGAACTGTAGATATCAGATATTTCTGCATTCTTGAGATTCAACAGAATAGATATAAACCTCCTCTACTGACATGCTGACACGAGGAATAGATTTGGACCTTCTTCACTGACATGCTATTGTGAGAAATACAGACCGTCTCTACTAAGAAACCAAAATACTCTTCTGACATGCACATGTGAGAGATTGAAACAGAATCATTAGATTGAAATGGCATTGTCAGAAATAGATGTAGGTCTTCTCCACTAATAAGCAATGTGAAAAATTAATATAGATTTTCTCCACTAGCACACTAATGTGAGAATTAGGTATTAACTAAGGGTGAATCTATCTCATGAAATTTCTTTAGCATAATTGCATAAAATTGCAGCAAAATGATGTGAGTTTATATGGAATTAGCATAACCCAGCATCTACCATTTTTTTCATAGTGGAAATTTCACCCTCACATCCATAGTGGACCAAAGGAAGAATTGAGCTCTACAAAAAATAGCACTAAATGCAACAGAACACGAATATCAGCAGCCAGCAGCCACATGCGCTCACTAAATTTGTTTTTCCTGTGTGCCTGCTAAAGAAATGCTGTGCCAAATTACGCATCAAAATTACTGTTATTCCTCCAGAATAAATAAAAGTTACCCAGGCCTAGTATTGACATCATCTTAGCATTTTCAGTTTATGTCCCCATATATTGCATTTCAAATGTTTCTTTTAATAATTTATTTTGAGTGCACATTTCCCATGTACAAACATGTATTGCATAAGGTGCGTTGCACATGTATAACATATAATATTTATTTGATTATCATTTAATAGTGTATCAGTTATTCATATATATATATTCATATGATTTATAGAGTTTTAAAGAATTAAGTGATGCTGCAATAAGATTACAATGTTAATTCTTGCAGAGTGATATCTGCCCTTTTAAAAATAATTACAAAACTATATTTCAGCTGGGCACAGAAAGTACAAGCCAGAGAGGAATCTTTGACTTCCTTGAGACTAAGATTGAGCAAGCAGAAGTTGCAAACACCCTTTGTGAAAGTCACAAACTGACACCTTCTGATCCAGAGTGGATTTTTTGGCTTGTTGGGATGCCATAGTTACTTAATGCAGAGATAGACATCAACCTTCTTTATACTGAACAACACTTCTGTTATATGTTAAGGCGAGATGCCACCTAAGAAACTCACACTTAGAAACCCTTAAGACAGCTGAGCTAGAGGCAAGAAGGGAAATGTTGAAGAACAGGGACTGCTTCCGTATTTCACATGCACTGCATTTCTGAAATACCATTACAGCATTGCAATTATTTTTAACATTTAATTTATTAATCACTTTATCACAATTGTTTTGTTTATTTTTATAGTTACAATGCATAATTTATACAGTATGACAGGTCACTAATTTTAATAAAAAAACATAAGGCAGTTTGCTAGTGAGCATTTTGTGACAATATCTACTCATGGTGAAAAGAATTCCAGCACTCACTAACAACAAATAATTCTCAGTTTCACAGGACTGATCATTGCCCAGGCTGCACCATTTTCATGTAACGCTCTGTGGTTTGTAGGTTACAGTCAACCAGTCTTTCCAGTCTCTGGCTGGTAAGTTGGCATTGAATCTACACTTCCGCCAGATGATCTAGAAAATCAAATCTCAGGCCATGTTATGTATAAAAACTACCAAAAACGTATCATTTGGTGGCCTCGCTGTAGGGTGGATCGTTGAGTAATTTTGAGTGACACATTATATTTTACCAATGTTTACTAAAATGGAGACAACCATTGTAATATTGGTTGTTCCCTCAGTTCAGGCATTAACTCCCTCTCTGCTGTAGGTTTGTCAGGCACCTGACTATCAAAAGGTATTCCACATTTCGATTTTGATTTGAATCTCATATCTCAATTGTTATCTGTTTTACAATGGCTGCAGTACCTGTTGTGATAAAAGGAAGTTCAGAAAACCATTCACACAACATCTTATAATAGGTTGCCCTGACATGGGCAATAAAGTAACCTTTGACATAAACCCACTAATGGATGGAGTTTGATCCTGTAGATCCAAGCAATAGGCACTTTCACACATACAAAGCAGCTGCTATATCTGCAGAATATGAACCTTATCATTACCTAGAAATCCTGCTAGGATATCAGGAACACCAAGCTTGGTTTGGTGGACATTTACAACAGAAAGAGCAGAATGTCAGAATCAGTTCCTCAAGTAATCCATTTGCAGTCTAGCCTATTTTGGCTGGTTATAAACTGCTTCAATGTATTGGTAATCTGAATCCTCCGGAACAAAGACAGTTATTAAATCAGTTAGTGGCTATACATAAAGGTCTTCAATAGAATGTTGTAAGACAGAGATTGGAGCATTATTTCCAGGTGCTGCACAGGTACAGCATTCTGCACTACAGACAATTAGGCCACAGTCTATTGAAGTGATTGTGGGCAAAGCGCCCACAAAGCAATTTGAGATTTGATTGCTTGCTAAACCAATCAATTGGAAGCAGTCTATCCTCACACACCACTCAAAGAAAAACACAGAATGGTGACTGTTCCATTCGATATTGTACCACCCACAGAAGAATGTAGCAAGTGGGGAACAATCTTTGAGAGTCTCTGCATTACTATGTTTTGGACACCCACATTGACCGTGTTCCCATGGGTGTTAAAACAAATACAGAAGGAGCATCCAGCCTCCTCAGCTATTGATTTAGGGATTAAATTGAGAGGGGATTTTGAAAAGATCACTTCCAGTGTTCTAAGTAGCATTTGAAGGGTGAATATGTCAAACAGAAAAGTGTAAAAGACCCAGCATGTGAGACTGTGGTCAGCTTGAGGAAGTGTGGTAGATCCATTTTAGCTTCCCACTGGGCACAGGAGTCAGCTTAGCCTTTGGCTTGGAAACTTGTTGCCCCCGTCACCTAGTGACCTTTTACCAACTTAACATGCTCTCTTTTATTCCATTCATTTTATTATTTCTTTTAGCACTTTGCAGCTTCTGACATTTTATACGAAATGTTTTGCTTTAGCTTATCACTGCCATTTTGAGAAGGTGTCATTATCAGTGACATACGTAGGTATTGTCATCATGTCCCTTTCTCACTTACGTTTGATAGGAACATGATGCACACTTGTTAGGGATTGTTTATGTAATTGCTGACACAAGTCTGACACATTATCATTTGTTTAGGAACATACCTGTGTCAGGGATCCTACATGATCAGTGTAAATACACCACACTCGGACAAGTTCATTAGAAGGCTTCCTTCCAGCTGAAATCTATGCTGCACGTCACCTTATTTCAGAGTTCAGCCTTTGTGTCATCACAGAGTCTGATCTAGAGATCTCATTTGAAGGTAATGAGGGATAGGGGTGCTTCTCATGGACATGATAATGCAGATTAATCTTTATCACACCTAGCTCTCATTAGGGTAGAGATTAGGCTCTCTTTTCTAGGAATTTCATATCTTACGTTTATTGCAGTATGGTGCGGGGGGGTTATATTCACAAGTCTCATCTTCACAATTCTGTTGTTGTTATCGCTCATTATTCTAACCATTGCAATTCATGCACTTTACCATTTATTGCAGTCTTTTCAATAAATTTATTGAAAACTCTTCTGCATCTCCTTCATTGCCTATGTGTGGATGAGACTTATCACTAACAAGAGACAAGGGTAACTTCCATTCCACCACTTCTTTCCAGGGAGGTTTCATCGAGAGTCCATGCATAATGCTCCAAAAAATCATCTTTACTGTCTGAGTTTTGGTGAGGTACTGCTTGTGAGCTGGGAGAGTTGGGCCGACAGTTGTGACTTGTTGTAGGAGTGACTCAGTCGCCTATAAACAGAGGTGCTGTCACCTCTGAGCCAGAAGTCTCGCTAAGAAGCGAGAGTCTAATGACAACAAAGGAAGATAATTGTTTGGAGTAAAAAGCTCACTTTGAAAAATGAAAGCAACTGGACTAACAAAGAATGAAAATGTCTCAGAACGTGCATATTTTTGTTTTGTGGAACAGGACTTGGGTAGTAGTGTTTCTGAACAGCAAAGCAGATTCCAGACTTTTGAAGAGCATCTGGGAGTTGCACTAACTAAAGAATTTATTCAGGTTAAGACACCAGGTGGTTATGATAACAAATACAAAATGAAGGTGACATGCTGAAAAAAGTAAAGTAGAATTCTGGTCACATTTGTTGGGGGCCAATGCCATCATTCCCAGAGAGGATGACAGGATTCCATCATACATAAAGAGTACACCTTTTAGGAGAGAAGGTAAAAGTGCAAGTATTTACCCCTCAGTACCCGAAGAACGACAAATGTACATGTGAGTGGGCTTTAAAACAAACCTCAACCTTGTGTACACCCAAGGGGGTGGGGGGCAAAAAATCAGTTCCTTATATTATTCCCTTACACAGTCAGTCTCACGTTCAGCCTGAATAGGTATTAAAGCTAGAAATTAAGCAAGATATAACAGCTATTATAAGACAATTACGATCTCAGGGTGCAATAGTATATTTTTATGCGAGCATGAACACTCGTCTTTTTTCCATTGTTGAAGCCAGAATATTCATATAGAAAAAGTTTTGCTTTTAAAAATGTAAATTCTCACGCATACAATAATGTGGTGCAAAAACTGATAGTACTGGACTGATAACATATGTATTTAGGAAAATTACAAAACAGCATTAGGTATCTCAAATGTTTTTTAGTCAAAAGATAGTGCCTGAACTGCAATATCTAACTGCCTTCGATATTCACTGAAATTTAGTTCAGATATTACATTGCCTCAGGCGTATAAGAAGAGCGCTGGGCTCGTGCTGCAAAAATGATGGAGATCTCGAAAGAAGATTTGGAGGTGTTATATTACATTGGTGACATCTATACCATGGGTGATCATCAGATAAACTCTTCCATGGAATGGATAGAATAGTGACACTCTTAGCCCATCATCGATACAAAATAAACTTTGACAAATTCTTCAATTGCAATTATTGAAGTTATTCCTTTTATTGCATATGAAATATCCAGCGAGGATAACAGACTGGTGCCTGTCTTTGTACACAATTGTGGTATTTTACAATCTCCAAACAAACAAATTTGGAACAGATTACTGTGTGTATTATGGTGTGCGAGTAAAGCCCGTATATGAGCTGATTATACCCATATTTTCTGAAAATAATTTGATGAAAACCACACAACTATATTACAAGGTCTGGGGCTGTGCTAGTCCTGACATGTCAGGCACAAGATAACAGTGTTTTATTTTGTCTTCCTTTTGTGATGTATGTATTGAATACTTTTTTTATATATGCCATCCCACAGTAGGTTATTTTTAACTTTTAACTTTTTTTAACTGTGTATTTTCTATCTCCTTTTCTTATGTATGTAAGTATTTGTTATGGCTATTGCTGAAAATAGTAATGATAAAATACATTACATAGAGCAGAACAATATTAAGTGGACTGTAAACATAAAAGCTAGAGGAGAGGTATTTACAGATGCTAAACAGCAAGACAAATCCCGGAGCTAGAATGGTTCCGACCACTTCAGGTTACATGTATACATATACTTTAAAATAAGAGATAGACAAGCCAAAGCACTCTTCTCTTGAGTACTCTAAATACATTGCTCACAGTAAATGATCCATAAGCATACAGGAAAGAAAATGGAAGAGAAACAGATCCCCCAAGGAACTTTTGTTAATGAACTCCCTCCTCTCAAAACATTACCCAAAGCATAATACTATATCAATACCATAAATGAAGCCACAAACGAAGCAGAATGCTGTTCAAGACAATTAAGCACTTCATCAACTTTCTGTCAGAACCACAGAATCACCAATTCATGAACCCCTGCACCTTTATTGGGTGCATTGGGCTGTGATGCAAAATGTTACTGATGTGAAGTTTGAGTACAATCTGAGTCTTTGGACTCAAGAATTTCTACATAATAAACAGAACATTCCGGAAACTCCAAATATCTTGGACATACATGAGTACAAGAGCGGGTTCTATACAGCGGGTTCTGCACAGCCTGTGTTTGGCACTAAACAAAAATATTCCATTGCTTGTGCTGCAATGAAGGGATTTTTTGGACTCAAAGGCGCTCTTTAGACACACAAAGAAACACATGGCATGTAATGTTATGTGTATTTGTAAAGTGCTTTCTCACCAACGAGAGCGTCCTGGCGATGAGGAGGTGTATGTACCTAGCCCTGCCTATTGTATATTGGTTAATTGAGAAGTCAGATTGTCAGCTTCTTGCAGAATTCAGGATGTGAGGAGGAGGCTCTGATGTATAGTGGGAGATTTGTTCATGCTTTCAGAGCAATGTAAGAAGAAACTTATCCTCCGGATCTGATTTTGTGTATGCATGAGATACTTGGGGCTAGGAGACTTGAGGAGCAAAAGTATCTGGGTGGTTAATAGAAGGAGATGTGACTGTTCAGGTAGTGGGGCTTGAAGGTTTTAGGTGACAACACCACACAGGCAGGTGAAATACATTCCCTAATACCTGATCTTCAGCAGGCTCATTCACCATTTCCTCTTCCTATTGTATCAGATTCAGCTTTCTGTAAACAGGGTTACAATGTGGACTTGTCGCATTGGCACCTCAACAAATTCAGAGATTTAAAATGTAATTTGGTAAAATAAAGCAGTTTTGATGAGTGGTAGCTGTTCTACAGGACCAGATTTCTTTGTTCCATGTATAACACATGGTCCATAAAAGTAAAGGAATTCACACTAATAGGAACTGTGCATCTGACGTAACTGTAAATATGGCATTGTAAACCTTTTGGTAGCTGCTTTGACTCAATCTCAAACTAAGACCAATGCAATGTTTTCCCACCAGACCAATTGCAATGTGCATTTCTACTAAGTCAACTGTGGCAGTGCTACCTCCACACCTGAGTTGGTGGATTGGAAGGGTACTGAGGTAATAACCTACCCTTTTTATCATTTCTACTTCCGTTTTCAACTGGACATGAATGGACAAGACTTGCTGTTGCTGCTGCTACTGGACCACGGAGGACACATGACCCCTACATCACAGGACTCTAAGATAAGCTTTTCACATTACTTGTGTATGTTGTTCGGTAATTGTACATGATCTCGGGAGCAGTGCTGTCATATATATGTCACAGTAATGTTTAGAAAAATACTTGTGACATGCATATGTCTTGAAAACATCTGTGGTAGACATTTATGGGGACATACTGGCATGTTTCATAAATCAATCACATACACAATTGTTATTCTGGTGTCAGTATTAATTTCCAATTGAATTCTGGCACTATAATACTGATTACATCACACTTGTCAACCAAGTCCGTGTGCACACATTGCAAGGGGACCTGTATCTGTAATGTTGTGGTCCAGTAGTGTATTTGATTCAGTATGTGTTTCTGTGCGTGAGACTGGATTGGCTGGTTGAGTAGGAGGACGTCGGAGTGGGTGATGTGGTTGTGTCATTATGTATGCAACCTCCATATGGACCTGGTGTTGTGTATGTTTCATTGTGTGTTGTGTTGCTGTGTGCAACATTCAGGTGAGTGTTGTTGTGTGGTTGATGTTGTTGTAATGCATGTAGGTGTGCTTTTGTGTGAGTGCATTTGTGTAGATGAGTGTGTAGTTGTGTTGTTGTGGTGGTTGTGTTGTGTGTGGGGGAAGTATCCAGAGTAGGTGTATGTTGGGTCATAGATGTATGGCAATGTGTGTTTTCGGCATGTACAAGTCGTGTTTTGGTGGACTGGCAATGGATAACTGTGTATGAAGTGTGTTATGCAGGTGGACACATTTGGCTAAGTACAGTGTGTGTGTGAGGGGTGGGGCCAAGCAACATAGCCTACAGGACGTAAAGCCCAGAGCTCCCAGCTGGCCTCAACAAAATCCTATATAACTCAGTCAGCTCTATAATCACAGCAATCTGCCCAAAAAGCACATGCAGCAGAAGCACAGAGTCTGGCAACCCACCCGTCGCTGCAAAGTGATTGCCCTCAGGAAGCGCAGGCTGCAAATGCAAGGGTGGTGACATTGCCATGATCAAACATGGGGCCCTGCAGTGGCAGACAGTGACCGTGCATTGGATGAATGCCGCAAAAGCCTGAGAGGAGTGCTGAAAAACCTGAGGTAGAGAAGGGGGTAGTAGGCTCTTTGTGGCCTCTCCCATGTGCCATGCATGCTCTGGGCCCATGTTGGCAGAGCGATGCGCATCGGCCGGGGACCTGAGTCCAGGAAGTTAGGGCGCCAGTGTTGAATCAGCACCATGGTGGTGACAGAGGGTCAAAAGAGGCCCCGAAAGGCCAAAACGCATTTGCTGCAGAAGCCCGCAGTCCAACAGCCTGTCTGTCACTGCAAATTTTGTCAACCAGAGGAATTGCATATAAGGTGCTCTGTGGCTGAGGATCCAAGCCCAGAAAGTTGGTACGGTGGAATTGGCAGAGTCGATGTGGCAAATGAGGGCCAGAAGAGGCCCAGAAAGTGAGTATAATTCCTGCTGCATTGATTAGGAGGAGGGGCCAGAGGCAAATGTGGCAACTAGGCCAACATCGGATTGCAGCCCCCTTCCTGCTCCAGCAGAGAACATGCCCAGCTGTTAATCTCCTTAGTGGTGCAATTGGCCCGCATTTAGGTACAGAGCAAACGCTGAGGCAGTAGGCAGCAGTACAGAGAACAGCTCACCCGACCACAGAGATGCAAGGGGTGCAGACCTGGGGGTGTGGAATGGTGCAGTGCCCCTAGGGTGTAGCGGGGAGTACGCAGGGACTCTAGCACACCACAGAGGCCACTGAGAAAGTGCAAAAACCTGGATTGGCAGCCGGATTAGGTGGTGACCCCTAGAATTGGGCAAAAGAGCAGACGTGCAGTTGGGACAAGCAACTGGCATAGGAAGGAGGCTCATCACCTCCGGGAAGCCCCCTGGTGGACTTCACTGAGCAGAAATGTTTGGTGGGCTGGGAGAAGACAGAGAGACAAACAAGCAAGACCCTCATACCGTGGTGAGCCGGGTGAGCATGGAGTCGGCCCAGCGGATGGGAGTGCACAGCACAAACTGCAATAACAGTGTATTGCCCAGGGCAGTGTAAAGCCACACAACTAACAACAATATGATGAGAGACTGTGCCCTGTGAGTTGGCCCACATAGAAGCGGGCAACAGAAAAGTCACATTTCTATCTGGTTGGAGAACTAGGGGCAGATCTTAAATGGTAGCAATCATCAGGCTGGTAAACAGTGGCCTAAAGAGCAGAAGGTGTAGAAAACTGTTATTTGGTCAGAGGTAGAATCATTGTCAAGGACAAGATGGGGCATTCATCAAATACTATCACATAATATACTACCCCTGCCAACAGACCCAAAGAATCACACTGCAGAGATGATACAGAAAGTGAACCAAAGGAGTCACAAGAACCAACCAGGATCAAACTGCTAGCAGTAATTCACGGTGCAAGAACTGCCCTTGAGCATAAAATTGAGACTGTTTGATAGATGTTAATCTCCTGAAGGCAGATCTGCGGATGGTGACAGACAAAGAAGTGGGTGGTGAACATAAAATATAGTATCTGTACCACAATCAAATGCCAAATGTCCTGTGTGTTGACAGTAGTGGGGGACTTAGAATTGTGAGACGGTAGCCTCTTTCTAGCATTGTTACCCCCACTTTTGGCCTGTTTGTGAGTATATGTCAGTGTGTTTATACAGCCTCACTGGGACCCTGCTAGCCAGGACCCCAGTGCTCATAGTGTGTGGCCTGAAAGTGTATACCTCTGTAGTGCCTAACTGTGTCACTGAGGCTCTTGCTCTCTCTGTGTTTAAATTTGTCACTATAGGCTAGCGACCACTTTTACCAATTTCAATTGGCACACTAGAACACCCTTATAATTCCCTCGTATATGGTACCTAGGTACCCAGGGTATTGGGGTGCCAGGAGATCCATATGGGCTGCAGCATTTCTTTTGCCACCCATAGGGAGCTCAGACAAACCTTTAAACAGGACTGCCACTGCAGCCTGAGTGAAATAACGCACACATTATTTCACAGCCATTTTCACTACACTTAAGTAACTTATAAGTCACCTATATGTCTAACCTTCACTTGCTGATGGTTAGGTGCAAAGTTACTAAGTGTGAGGGCACCTAGTTCAGGGCCATTTCCCCGGACTTTGTGAGTGTGGAGACACCATTACACACGTGCACTACATATAGGTCAAGACCTATATGTAGCTCCACAATGGTAACTCTGAATATGGCCATGTAAAATGTCTAAGATCATGGAATTGTCCCCAATGCCAAATCTGGTATTGGGGTGCCAATTCCATGCATCCCCGGGGCTCCACTATGAACCCCGGGTACTGCCAAAACAGCTCTCTAGGGATTTCTCTGTAGCTACCGCTGCTGCCACCCCACAGACAGGGTTCTGCCCTCCTGGGGTCCAGGCAGCTCAGTTCCAGGAAGGCAGAACCAAGAATTTCTTACACCCTCTCCCTTTGGAAATAGGTGTTAAAGGCTGGGGAGGGGTAGCCTCTCCCAGCCTCTGGAAATGCTTTGAAGGGCACAGATGGTGCCCTCCTTGCATAAGCCAGTCTACACCGGTTTAGGGAACCCCCAGTCCCTGCTCTGGGGCGAAACTGGACAAAGGAAAGAGGAGTGACCACTCCCCTGTCCATCACCACCCCAGGGGTTGTGCCCAGAGCTCAACCAGTGTGTCCCAGACCTCTGCCATCTTGAATCCAGAGGTGTGAGGGCACTCTGGAGGCCTCTGAGTGGCCATTGCCAGCAGGTGACGTCAGAGACCCCTCCTGATAGGTGCTTACCTGACTAGGTGGCCAATCCTCCTATGAGGGCTATTTAGGGTCTCTCCAGTGGGCTTTTCCTCAGATAACGACTTGCAAGAATTCACCATAGTTCCTCTGCACCTCTCTCTTCGACTTCTGCCTAGAATCGACCGCTGACTGTGCCAGGACGCCTGCAAAACTGCAATAAAGTAGCAAGAAGACTACCAGCGACATTGTAGCGCCTAATCCTGCCGGCATTCTCGACTGTTTCCTGGTGGTGCATGCTTTGGGGGCTGCCTGCCTTCATCCTGCACTGGAAGCCATGAAGATATCTCCTGTGGGTCGACGTAATCTTCCCCCTACTTCAGCAGGCACCAAACTTCAGTGTCACCAGTACTCTGGGACCCCTCTCATCCTGACGAGCGTGGTCCCTGGAGCACAGGTGGTGGACCCAAGTGACCCAGACTGTCCAGTGGTCCAACTGTCCAAATTTGGAGGAGGTAAGTCCTTGCCTGTGTACTGCATGATTTGCAGCTGCAAGGGCTTCTGTGCACATTTCCAAGAAATCCTGCATGCACAGCCAAGCCTAGGTCCCCAGCACTCTGTCCTGCGATTCTCAGCTCCCTGAGTTGATCTCCGGTGTCGTGGGACCCTCTTTTGCAGTGTTAAGATGACCGCCATGTTCAGACTTCTAGAACCCATGTTCAAGGACTTCTGCAGGTGCTACCTTCTTGTGCATGGACTCTCTACATTGCTGAGGGCCCCCTCTGTCTCCTCTCCCAAGTGTCAATATCTTGGTTCTTCCTGGGCCCGGGCACCACCCTTTTTCTTTCACCGCGACTCTTGCAGCCAACAAGACATGTTTGTGGTATTTTGCCAAGGAAACAACTTTGCATCCTCCAGCACTCTGTGGGACATCCTCTGCATGAAGGAAAAGTTCCTAGCACCTTTTGTTGTTGCAGAATCTTCAGCTTCTTCCATCCAGAGACAGCCATTTTGCATCTTCCTCTGGGATTTAGTGGGCTCCTCCCCCCCCAGACACATTCGCGACTCTTGGACTTGGTCCACTTCCTTTGCAGGACCTCAGGTCCAGGAATCTATCTTCAGTGCTTTGCAGTCTGTTGTGGTCTTTGCAAAATCCTCTGTCACTGCATTAGTGTGTTTCTGGGAAAATAGTAGTAGTTTACTCCTACTTTCCAGTGTCTTGGGGTGGGGTATCTTCAACACCCTTAGTGTTTTCTTACACTCACAGTGACCCTCTACACACTATTCTAGCCTAGGGGTCCATTCGTGGTTCATATTCCACTTTCGTACTATATGGTTTGTGTTTCCCCTAGGCCTATTGTATTCTATTGTATTCTACAGTGTTTGCACTACTTTCTGACTGTTTTACTTACCTGATTTTGGTTTGTGTATATATTTTGTGTATTTTACTTACCTCCTAAGGGAGTGTATCCTCTGAGATATTTTTGGCACATTGTCACTAAAATAAAGTACCTTTATTTTTAGTAACTCAGAGTATTGTCTTTCTTATGATATAGCACCTATATGATATTAGTGGTTTAGTAGAAGCTTTGCATGTCTCCTTGTTCAGCCTAAGCTGCTCTGCTATAGCTACCTCTATCAGCCTAAGCTGCTAGAACACTACTAATCTACTAATAAGGGATAACTGGACCTGGCACAAGGTGTAAGTTCCATTGGTACCCTCTATAAGCCAGGCCAGCCTCCTACAAGAGTGCTGCTCTGAAGATGTGGAGTGCTGCACCAGAAGGAGCAATATCAGAGTCCTGGGGTTCCCAGACAGAGTGGAAGGAAACACAATGAAAAAATACCTTCAGGACTGGCTGCGAAATGAACTCAAACTGAGAGGCCTGATGGAAATCTTTGTAGTTGAAAGGGTGCACAGGGTCCTGGTGCCACCCCCACCACTGGGAGCCCCTCCACGGGTGCTCATTGCTAAAATTCTCAACTAAAGGGATAGAAATGCCATACTATGACAGGCCAGAGAACATACACTGCTGCAGTTTGGGAGTACTTGGATTGCCATTTTCTCAGACTGCACAAAGAAAGTGCAGGAACAGTGAAAATCCTTTGTTGAACTTAAACAAAAACTGAGAGCCCTGTAGATTCAGTACATGCTACTCTGTCTAGCCCACCTAAAAGTCATCTATTAGAGCAGGGCACAAATCTTTGACCAACCTGAGGAGGCTTGTGAACGGTTGGGAGCAGTGGGACAAAATTACAATGCCCCGCCAGGGATGAACCTTCACATGAAATCAGAGACCCTGTCCCGGAAGGGCTGCTCAGCTAGAACCACAGGTAACTCTGGGATCTTTCTCTTTGGCATAGGCATCCCCATGAGTCACTGTCAGTGAGGATTTTATGATGCACCCGATAGAGAAAGAAGCACAGAATGGTGGGGAGGGTTGGAAGGAGATGAGTGATTAATATGAACTGGCCAAAACTATAGGACTAATTACAAGTACAGCGGCCATAAGACCACCAAACTCATGGTGGCAGTCTGATCGTCGCAATTTTGGCTGTCCAACTGCAAGTTGACCTATGTTGGCACCGCTGTGCTGATCACGACTTGCCTTTTCACCAGCCTTTTGGTGGAGCGGTCACTGCCATGAAAAGGTTGGTGTAAAGGCAGGAATGGGACCACAGGGTCACCTGCAATGTCCATGACTATGTCATGGGCAGTGCAGCAGCCCCCTGTCAGCACACTCGGAATGTGCACTGCGTGCCCTGACAGACAGTGCTCTTCTGAGTGTGCTACTGGCACCGACAGTGTGGCGGAATTGGCCTCAGCTGTCCTTGTGAGCCGAAGCCAACGCTTCTGCACTGTCGGTGCGGATGGCCCTGCGAGGAACTCATTATAAGGTAGTCAAGAGGCTGCTGGATTTTAGGCGGCCTCTCCACCATTGTAGTGGCCTCTTACGTTCTGACCACCACTTTTGTATTTTCAAGAATCATGGAAATCATTTCCAATAACATCTTTGTATGTTGCCATTTATTCACGGGTTGTTTATTAAAAAACCATTCAATTGCTTCCAGACCCACACTGTGTTGAATGCAAGTGTACAATGAAACTACGTCTAAGGTGACCAACAACATGCTCTCATCCCATTCCACATCATTAAGAATACTCAAAATATGCTTATATAGGTAGACGTATTGTCTATTTATTTTGTGACAAATAAGGGTATGTTTATATAAGGATAATGTATTTTTCTTTGGTTCTTAAATTAACTTTTTTATACAGGGTTGCACACTGTTTCTCTTGTACTCTGGTGACACTATGGTTGGGTATGCATGTTGAGGCAGTCACTCTGTGGTGTTCTGTTTACATTAAATTAAAACCTAAATGAGTTGGGGTCTGATTTGGATATTGACACTTATTCACCATTTTGAATCACTCTTGGTTATAGGTTTTTATGCTGGTACTAGCTATTGATTCATCCATATATAAATTTATTCAAGTCAAATAGAGTTTAAATAATGTGTTTGTGATGACTCTTGGGTTCCAGATTATTATACTATAAGGAGCAACTATATCCCAGCCCTGAGGAAGTCAAATGACGAAACACGTGTTGGCTGAGAGATTGTTTCAAGGAACTTGGACAATTTTTGATTCCAATGTGGATTCTTATTCAAATCGGAGGTGAAAATGAATTTCATAGGAACATCAGTTTTGAATTAAATGGACTTTGGAAACTAATATAACAACCTCAGTGTATGAAGCGCACTAGGAATTATATGGACTGATATAATTGGGACTTGTGAAATACATTAAGGATTGATTGTTTAATTGGATGATGTAAACAATAGGAAATTCAAACTAAGAATTTACTAAGATGTAAATATTAAATAATTATAGATTATAGCTAGTGGTTGTTTTGATATATTCGAAGAATCATGTATATGTGATATAATTAGATTTTTTATTCTAATTAATTGTACTTTAGAACATCGGGTACCACAATAATTTTTTTAGGTTACCTGACTGGTAGCACAGCCAGGAATTTTGGGGTTTGGGTGTGTTCCCCAAAGTAGTGCACCGTTGCATTAAGAATTCGCAGTTGTTAGTTACTTATCGTTAATACTCTCCTCAGTGCACCATTTCTCACCCTCTGAATACACCCCACTCTGTACATAAAGCTTTGGTATAGGGTCAGGTAGCACGAGGACTATAAATTAAGATGGATAGAATAAGGATGGCAGAGGAACTTTTTGGGAACCTTGAGAAAGGTAGGACACTAACATCCTCGAATCGCCCTCAAAATGAGGGACTCAGGATGAAATTTATAAAATTGGAAAGATTAAAGAAAAACGAACTCTCCAAATGGTGGGATGGTGCTACTTTGAAGCAGTATTTAAAGCTAAATAGGATCCCAAGAGGTCTGAGGTCGCAGATATTTCCCACTTATGATGATCTAGACGCAGATTTACTTGATGAATGGGATAAAGAATTGACAGCGAGTTCACTTAGACTGATGGAAATTCTTATAACAAATTCGGAAAGAAAGGTAGCCTCATTACAGAAGGCAATTGATACCCTGGAAGGGGAGATTAAGGAACTAAACCTCTAAGAGGCAAAAGATAAGAATTACAAAATTCTAGAACAAGTACTATTAAAACACCAGGAAGAAATTATGCAGAGGAAAGCCAGAAAATTTAAGAGAGATGAGAAGGATTATCAGTCAGGTAGGATATTCACTTTTGCTAAGAAATATGACCATTTGGTAAATTATTCTTCGTCTAGACAGGGTTCTCAAACATCCGTTTCATCAGACTCTACAACAGTAAGTGGGATCATATCCAGTGAAAGCGAATTAGAAGGAGCAACAGGCACCTCCACACAGGTTAAATCTGTTAAGAGAACCGTTTTTTTACAAGAAATTTTGAGAATGAGACAGGGACAGCGAGACATAAACAGAAGAAAAGTGGAAATAGGAGGATCAGAAGAGGTAGGAGAAAGGGTAGAGACAACCGAAAAGATGGGTGTGGTAACCAGATCCAGGGACAAAAAAATGTGAATGATAGGAATGAGAGCATAAACATAGTCAATTTATCTAATGTGTTACTTTCAAAGGATGGTACTTCATTATTGGAAAAGGGTTTGAGTTTCTGTCCTACAAGTAGGGGGGATTTATGTAGGGCTAAGTTAGATCTTTTTAAGTTTATTAGACGGTTGAAACTCAAAAAATATTTTAAGCTTAACCCTACAGGGATTGAAAGTAAGGAGGATGTGAGCCCTACTGTGGATAAGATACCTTCTATACAAGAAGTGTTTGATACAGCCATGTTGCTCTCCATCACGGAACAAGAAGAAATCCCGATTATTTTTGAGCAAGTGTTAGAGGATTTAGATATCACGGGTAATGGAGGTGGAAAAAGTGGTTTGAAATGTAAATCAAGATGGATTCCCAAAACATTTGATAATAGGAATTTAGATATCTTTTATGATTTGGTATGTAGGGATCTGGATATACACAAATACAAATATGGCTTACCCAGAACTATTAAGAATCTAAATCAAGGAGAATGGAGGGCACTTAAAGAATTGAGTGAAAATGATCAGATAATGATACGACAGGCTGATAAGGGTGGTAATGTTGTTCTAATGAACAGAATTGACTATGTTCAAGAGATACGTTCACAACTTGGGGATGTACACTGTTATGAAAAGATGGATTTGAATCCAATATTACGTTTGAGCAGTGTCATCAATAATAAATTAGAAATTTGGTATCAATCTGGTCTATTAAATAGAGACGAATTTATATATTTGAAGGTAACAAGAGCTAGATTTCCCTGTTTCTACACATTGCCCAAAATTCATAAGGACTTGCCCTTCCCCCCGGGCAGACCGATTGTTTCAGGCATTGGGGGCCCAACTGAAAAACTATCGGAATTTGTGGATGTATTTTTGAAACCTATAGTACAAAAGTTACCATCATTCATTAAGGACACAATGCATATTTTGAGTATTCTTAATGATGTGGAATGGGATGAGAGCATGTTATTGGTCACCTTAGACGTAGTTTCATTGTACACTTGCATTCAACACAGTGTGGGTCTGGAAGCAATTGAATGGTTTTTGAATAAACAACCCGTGAATAAATGGCAACATACAAAGATGTTATTGGAAATGATTTCCATGATTCTTGAAAATAATTATTTCATTTTTGAGCGGGACTGGTTTAGACAAAAACAAGGGGTAGCCATGGGCTCCAGGTTCTCCCCCTCATATGCAGGACTCTTTATGGGCCGGTTTGAGGAGAGGTGGGTCTGGGTCCAGGTGCTGCCCTTTGGCAGACACACATCCTCTACTGGGGACGTTTTAAAGACGATTGTATAATGTTATGGACAGGGGGTGCCAGTCTTTTAATAGATTTTGTGGATTTTCTTAACTCAAATGATATGAATGTTAAATTTACGTGTAAATATAGTATGACCAGTATAGAATTTCTGGATGTAGAATTGTACATAAAAAATTGTCATATTGAGAGTAAACTGTTTCGAAAATCTACTGCCTGCAACTCAATATTACATGCGGAAAGTGCACATCCTAAATACCAAATTGAGTCAATTCCCTACAGAGAGATGGTTAGAGCACGGAGAAATTGTAGTGATGAGGGTGAATTTGAAAAGTGCATTGAAGAAATGGGTAATCGTTTCAGAAATAGAGGTTATAATGATGAGGTCATTATCAAAGCACAAAACAGAATAAGATGGATTCCACGTCAGGCAACATTGATATAAAAAAATAAAGGCACTCAGAGGCAAAAGGAAGAGAAAGTGAGACTAATTACAGATTTTACAGATAGTACAAGGATTTTGAAGAAATATATCACCAAACACTGGCATATTTTACTTAGAGATGAAATACTGACAGAATTTCTAACTAACAAACCCATATTTACATTCCGAAGGGAGAGGTAATTGAAAGAGATTCTGAGTCCTAGTTTCCCCAGAACTGTTTCAAAGACTAATTGGCTGCAAATACAGAAAGTGGGATTTTACAAATGTGGAGGTTGTGGACTCTGTAAATGGGCCTGTCATGGGCGTAAGGAATTTTCTAATCTATTGGGTGAAACATTTCCTATTAGGTCATATATGGACTGTAATACCTCTTTTGTAGTATATATTTTGGTCTGCAAATGTAAAAGATATTATGTTGGCAGTACAATCCGATCGTTAAAAATCAGGGTTGGAGAACATGCTAGAGCTTTGGCTCAGCAGGATGTTAGATATCCAGTGGTAGCGCATATGATCAATTGTAAATCACAAAATACAAGAATCGGCTTCACTTTTTTTGGTTGTGAACAAATATTAAGAGATCAGAGAGGTGGGAATAGAGAATTAACACTACGCAGAAGAGAAGCAATGTGGATAATGCGGTTAAGGGCAGTAGAAGACGGATTGAATACTGATAGGGAATTAGAGTATTTTTTGGGAGATTGAACATATTAATTTACATAAGTTTGAGAGTAATCTAGAAGTAGCTCTGTTAAGTGTTTTATTAGATTGTGAAGTAAAAAATTCTCTGAGGATATGTAATATGTGATGTTGTTACTATAAGAATGGCCTTTAATTAATACCAGAAAGTACAAGGTATTCTGTTATAACAGAGGAAAATTGTAATTATGATTGTATTTATATTAATGTATGACTTGAATATTTTATGATAGATTATTTTGTTGAAGGTATGTGGGATGAGTTTGTTATAACATTTGTCCTTTTTTCTCTGCTTTCACTTACTCTTTGATTTTATTTTTATTTTTATTATTATTTTTATTTTCATAAAATTTCTCTAATATATAGTTTATATATTTTTTATATTTAGTGTTATTCAATTAAATATGATTTTTTCCCTTGCGTTGGATTCTTGAATAATTTACTTCCTTTTTTCATACTAACTCTACTAACTACCGTTAGTTGTCACATACAAAATAAACAGACAGAAATAAATGAGTTTATTTATTAAATAATATGGGTGGAGTTATAGATATATATTGTGATCAATATCGATATTTATTGGCTTTTTCCTTTGTATTGAGGCTTAATAACTTATCAGGGTTTTGGTTGAAATTACATGAGTGTGTAGCAGCAGTCCTACTTTTGTGTTGATCAATGTGGAAGGGAAGTAGTCCTTCCTTGATGTTATTGATGGAAGAACCCTTGTAATAGGGGTCTCTGAACACTCCGTAAACGGCGTCTACATAGGGGATAGTTTGAAATTAGACGAGCAGCTCTATGCGTGTCACGGCGTCTATGCGGTCGTAGATACAGATACGCGAGGAGAAGAATTACGGGGAGGTCGGCAGGCAGGCCACGTTCCCTGGGGCAACCGGTTGGAGACTGGAGAAGAGGTACGGATAATTAGGATAATTTCAACTGTGGGGAGTCTAATGCGTTCGGTATTACGAATTATGCACAGGTCGTTTTTATGGTGAGATCTGGCAGGAGGTTATATAACTTGACAAGTTTATTGGAGTAGACTTGTAGTACTATCGGGGGAACGGTAATATGTGGAAAGTGAATGAAGATTTGTACACGTCCTTTTTCACACAGGCTACTCCTTTTGGAATTATGTACGAGGCAAATGAAAGATGACCTATAGAACTTTCCAGATGACAGGGGAGTCAACTGGTTGATACACTTAATGTGCATATACTGGTGGTATATTGAGGATTGATTGTTTAATTGGATGATGTAAACAATAGGAAATTCAAACTAAGAATTTAGTAAGATGTAACTATTAAATAATTATAGATTATAGCTAGTGGTTGTTTTGATATATTCGAAGAATCATGTATATGTGATATAATTTGATTTTTTATTCTAATTAATTGCACTTTAGAACAACGGGTGCCACAATTATTTTTTTAGGTTACCTGACTGGTAGCACAGTCAGGAATTTTGGGGTTTGGGTGTGTTCCCCAAAGTAGTGCACGGTTGCATTAAGAATTCGCAGTTGTTAGTTACTTATCGTTAATACTCTCCTCAGTGCACCATTTGTCACCCTCTGAATACACCCCACTCTGTACATAAAAATGATTCAAAATCAATGAACCAATTGTAGTTGGTATCATAATGTAGGCTTACCTCAAAAATACACTTACAGATGGAGAGTGAGCTAGCAATCCTGCGTAGAGTGCCATGAGTCCTGTATCGGCATTCCATCCAGTCACCATCTTAGTTCTTTTTATTTAGATAGTGATTAGAGAAGGGACTAGGTCTGTACCACAAACACTGTCTTGTCAAAGACGGACTACTACCGGAGATTCAAAAGCATGGTCATCATCTTGAAGAAGGATAAATAGTATTATCCTTAATACATCGTTGGTCAGCAAGAGGATTCACTATGTTAGGGTCTTCAGAGAAACAACCAATAAAATAAAATAAATACTCAAACTCAGAGTCACCTCATATCATGCAAATTTACTTGTTCATGAACTAATATTGAAGTGAAGGGATATTGCATACTTCCTCTAAAGTTTCAAGCAAAAATCAAGTCTATACTATCATAATATTGATAGGTAGAACAGTTTTGTTGGCAACATCGTTTCATAATCTATTCCTCCTCATCATCTCATATGCACAGGTAGATGGGATGTATACAGATATGAAAAAAGTGCATGGAAAGAGATAGGAAAATTGAGTAAAGAACATGAGCTCTAATAAGACCAAGATTCTCAAGTGTCAATGTGGGCACAAGTTAAATCATTCTCACAATATAACATATTATACATTCACATGTTAACAAAATATTACAGGTTCTTATCATATAAAACTCTTGTGGGTACTTATTATACAATACTCATAGTACTACCAGTAGTATATATGGCTGCAGGTCAATTAACCAATACTGACTGGTGGACCTCATTCTATTGGTCCCCCAAAAAGTAATGTAGCTTGTGGGCTATGTTTAGACCTTCCTCTACTGCTTTCAGTATTAAAATCCATAGTGCTTCTTGTCTCTAAGTATTAACTCATTATTACCACTACTTATCTCTGGTTGCATGGAATTGTAAATTCCGATGGTTGTCTTGCTTGTCACCCTCTAGTGTATGTAGTGCAAACAGATATTTCAGATTGCCTAGTTTGACTGCTCTAAAGTGTTTGGCTATTCTTTCTCATAATGGTAGCATGGTACTACCCGCTAAATTGTGTTACACTTGCATATCAAGACATACACTACAAATCATAAGGAACAATTGCTATTACTCTTGGTATAGAATGTGGGGCTATTATTGTAGGTGTAGGAGGTTACTTTTTCCTTTGCTATCCTGCAAACTGAACAGTGCCCATATTTGTTAAAGCCACTGGTCAATGCAGACCACCAGGTTGTCTCATGTGAAATATTAGGATAACTCAGACTGAGAAAATTCCAGAATGTGTGTCTGTACAAAATGTATTATAAGGATGTATTGTAAAGAAAGGTTTAATCATGTCATCTTCCTTCAGAAGGTGCTAGCATCTACTGAGTATTCTACTCAGTTTGACAACATCTCTTCCATATGAGGTAATGGGTCTAGTGGTGTCATAAGAGCCTGAGTCCTCTTCTTGTTGTCTTTCAAGCTTTTGGATCTGTTGAATTTCAGAGCTCTAGTGCTAGCAATCATCACAGTGTGTTTATCATAACTTCTTACTACAAACCTTTGCACTGTGTCATCAATGTGCATTCTAAATTCAAAGTCAGAGTTGCAGTTCCTCCTTGCTTTCACCATTTCCCCCCACAGAACAGCAGTTGGTTGGTATTTTGGATGTGCACTTGATGAATATATTATTGTGTTACAAGAGGTTTCTTTTCTGAACATGCGACTATGAAGTGTTTGGTCGCTAGCATATAACTCAACATGTAAAATTTATATTCTTTCTCTATTGTAGTTCAGTGTGAATTCCATGTTCTAGGAATTAGAATTCAAGTCTGCCAGAAACTCTAAAAAATTCTCTGATGACCAATCCAAATTATCAAAATATCATCAATAAACCTACCCCAGTAGTGGATGCGTTCTACCCACCATGCACCACCCGGATCACAGGCTTGCCCGTCTTCAAACACCCCATGAAGAGGTTGGCATAAAAAGGAGCAAATCTGGAGCCTATTGCAGTTCTGCATGTCTGGTCATACCATCTAACTTCCAATGTAAACTCATTGTTTTCTATGATCATGGGGATCATTGTAAAAATCATCTCAGTGTGGACAGCAATTCCACAGGTCTTTTGTTCAGAAAGTTTCTAACCTCTAGCATGCCAAATTCTGGAAAAATATTGGTGTACTGGAAAACCATGTCCATATTTGCCAATAGTAATTTTATCTTCCCAAACAATGCCACCCAACATGTCAGTAATGTGTTTGGTGTCTCAGATAAAAGAAAGCAGATTAAAAACAAAAGGTTGCAAAAAAAGTAAACAACTTTTGATATCCTCTCAGAAGGTCCCCGTATACTCAACACTATTGGTCTGCAGCGGGGCAGCGGCCCCCTTTTTGAATTATAGGGAGAGTGTATAGGCATGGGTACCTGGGTTTATCAATTTTCCAGAAAAGGTATTCCTCAAGGGTAAGTAATTCCTTATCATACCAAATCTTGAATTCTTGATTCAGATTAGTTGTGATACTGGGGACAGTGTTGGAATCAATGGGGGTGCAGGATGGCGCATTACTAAATTGATTACGGCCCATATTTATACTTTTTGACGCTAAACTGCGCTAACGCAGTTTAGCGTCAAAAAATTTAGCGCCGTCTAACGCCATTCTGAAGCGCCATGCGGGTGCCGTATTTATGGAATGGCGTTAGCCGGCGCTAGCAGACCGGCGCTGCCTGGTGTGCGTAGAAAAAAACCACGTAGATCAGGCAGCGCCGGCGTAGGGGGAAAATGGCGTTAGGGCGTCTTAAAATGGGGCAAGTCAGGTTGAGGCAAAAAAATCGCCTCAACCCGATTTGCGCCATTTTTTTCGACGCCCAGACGCCATTTAAATGACTCCTGTCTTAGTAAAGACAGGAGTCATGCCCCCTTGCCCAATGGCCATGCCCAGGGGACTTATGTCCCCTGGGCATGGTCATTGGGCATAGTGGCATGTAGGGGGGCACAAATAAGGCCCCCCATGCCACCAAAAAAAATTAAAAATATAATAAATTATACTTACCTGAACTTACCTGAATGTCCCTGGGGTGGGTCCCTCCATCCTTGGGTGTCCTCCTGGGGTGGGCAGGGGTGGCAGGGGGGGTCCCTGGGGGCAGGGGAGGGCACCTGTGGGCTCATTTTGAGCCCACAGGCCCCTTAACGCCTACCCTGACCCAGGCGTTAAATAGTGGCGCAAATGCGGGGTTTTTTGACCCGCCAACTCCCGGGCGTGATTTTTGCCCGGGAGTATAAATACGACGCATTTGCGTCGCCGTCATTTTTTTAGACGGAACGCCTTCCTTGCATCTCATTAACGCAAGGAAGGCGTTCACGCAAAAAAATGACGCTATTTGCCCATACTTTGGCGCTAGACGCGTCTAACGCCAAAGTATAAATATGGCGTTAGTTTTGCGCCGAATTTGCGTCGAAAAAAACGACGCTAATTTGGCGCAAACGGAGTATAAATACGGGCCTATATGTCTCCATGTCATAGTTGTTTTTATTCTTGACAACTAGGCACCCTTCCTTATCAGCTTCCCTGATAATTATGCTCTTGTCACTCTGTAGTGCTTGCAATGATAGCCGCTCATGTTGAGTCAGGTTATTTCTAACAAATCTGTACTTCATTTTCGGTGTCTTTCTAATTAGCTGGTCAATGTCTCTGCACGTGTTCTTAAAAGATTTATCACACTTATTATCAGAGGGTGAGGTCGAGGTCCACTTGGACTTCGGTCATAGACCAGTATCAGTGCTTGATCCCGTCTCTATGCCCAAAGCTGATGTCACAGTCATCACATAAACTGATTCTTCCTCACCTTCAGTAAGTGAGAGAAGGGTAGATGTGTTGATCACATCTTGAATCATCAAAGTGCTATATGATAATCTATCAGTTGTCTTTACTTAGTGTATTTGTTGGCCTGCAAAGTATTTTTTCAACTTCAACTTACATACAAATTTAAAAATGTCTAATGTGATGCAATAGAAGTATAAACCAGCAAATGGGCAAAAATGTAGTGCTTTCTTTAAGACTTTAATCATGTCCGGAGTCAATTCTTTGTCAGACAAATTCAAAGTTCTTGCATTGGATACTTTATCAAGTGTGTTCTTTTCCAAAATGATTTGCATCCTCACCTTTTCTCTCGACTGGTCTTTTGCTTGTGATCTTTCCACATTTCTTGACCTGGCATTCATGATCCGACTGCCTATCCTGATTCAATTCATTTGCACTATAAAATGATTTTTATTACTAGACTCATTTTAAGTACCCTCCCAGGATCAGGGTTGCCGGTGTTATCACTGCTCAAGGTTATACTAGACAAGCTATTACTGATATTGTCCCCAGGCATATTGGTAGATGGTCCTACTTCTTAGTTATTTGGTAGTCACACTTTTTAGCAAAAGTAACAAATCTCCCACTTAAATAATAATTTGTGGTGCTTTTGAGTTCCTTAGCTTCCTCATTTTTATTTCATCTTGGTGTTTCCGAAGTATATCGTTACGGATGTCAGAATTCTTCTGGGTTGGGCCAGGGAGATTTATGTCCTGTATCTCTTTTCCAAGTCCTTAATCTCCTGTTAGTATTTAGATATTTTTCTTTCTACATTGATTATTATGATCTGAATTAGGTTCATAGAACTATTTGTCAATTCTTTATCCCATTGTAGTAAGAGGTATTTATCTAAGTCATCATACATCGGAAAAAATGTGCGCTATATGGCCTCTTGGAATTCAGTTCATTTTTACATATTATTTTAGGGTAGCAGTGTCTTACCATATAGATGATATGTTAATTTTAAGTTTTTCTAATCTTTTGAATTTATTATTCAAAACTTCTCTTCTATTTATCCTCTTAGGTACTGGGGCTCTAGTTATTATTATTGGTAAATTATTAAATAACTACTCCCACGTTCTACAAGTGCTATCATTTTCCATACAAAGCCATTACAATGGTTTCTGTCAAGAGTGGGGTTGCCACTGAAAACATAAATTTAAAAGATGAAGGTGGCTGGGTGATGCAGCATACACAAGCTAAGTAAACACAAGTAAACCAAGAACACAATCAAATAAAATCAATTAGTAATCGGTAGTCGAAATGGAGAAGAGCCACCAATTTTTCCTCTCCAGAAACAAGTACAAAACATAAGCAAAATGTCAAGCACTCTGAAAATAATCCAATGTAGAGGTCCGTTTTGAATGTTTCACCAAATCCTTTATTCTTTCAGAAGACAGAAGACATTGACCTTTTCTAGCCAACATGTATTTTGTCTCTATTGCAGGTGCACCAGCAGGCTTCATGAGGGTGCTGCATCACCCAGCCACCTGCATTTGTTTAAATTTAGGTATAATCTTAGTTGGAGGGGGAACACTATGGCTTTGTAAAGTATAGGCCCTGCACACCTTGTGCCATGTATGTGGGTGCCCAGCACTTACCACTAACTTAAGGGGGCTTCCAAGATATGGGTACCAACTGAGGGAGTGTTTCAATCTACTTGGTGTGGATCACTTTAGGGATACATATATCTTGAATGTATTCCAGTGAGTTTAGAGGGGTTCAGGTACATACCACCCCTTATGGAATTTTGATGCAATAAGGAAATCTCCACCAGTGAAACTCATATTCAAATTCTTATCAGCTTACTTGTACAGCCTCGAACAGCATAGCATACCTACATGGCCTGGAAAATTGTCCTTGGGGACCTGTACATTCTGATCATTTCCTGTTGGGTATACCAGTTCAAATAACTCTTTGTGTGAGGGTGTCAGCCTCTGATCTTATGTGAAAATCACAAATGTCCACCTTTCGGTCATTGAGAGTTGATATGCAGAAGTCACAGGAGACGGACTCTCCCTGACAAAGGGCTTATTGTGATTTGAAATGCATTGGGGAATGGGGACACAGGGCACGGATAAATGAATCAGTTTGAACACAAAAAATAAATGAAATAAAAATCTCAAGCAATACCAGTTCTTGAGACAATTTGATTTATGGATTCATTGTTGCTGAATACAGCTAGGCAAATCTTCAGAGAAAGAAGATTAAACAGGAAACCCTGATGGGCACCTCAATGGTAGTGTTAATAGGGAGACACAGTCCTAGGTGGGACATATCTATGGACATAACTACGTGGCCTGCCACAGACCTACACCTTCTGGAGAGGAATGAGGGGCATATTTACAAGGAAATGGTGCATTTCTTTCCTTTCCCCCTGTGATGGTGCACAAATTGCTGCCTAGCACCAACTGAGGCACCATTGCACATTGGTGCTAGGGTTTTTGCATTGTTGGCAAGATTGTTTTTGTGCAGAAAGGGGCCCCTTCCTGCACAAAAGCAGAAAAAGTAAACAACAAGGACAAATAAAGATATTTCACCTCCTTTCACCTGCCCTGGGGACATGTACAGTTTTTACACATTCCCAAGTTTACAAATTCTTGTAAATCTGAGAATGCATCAAACTTTATTCGGTATGAAAAAAATTCATCCATTACGACAAATAATCACCAATACATTATTAATATACCAGTAAAAACCATATATAATAAAAATACCCATCATAAATATAAAAATATACATATATATAAGAGATAAAAAGAGAAGAAAAGAAGAATAAAAACCTCATTCATAAAAACAGTAAAATAGGAGGAATCATTCTAAAAATTCTACATTTTTACGGCAAGTAGTAGCTCCCTTCAGGAAAGATCCCAGGCCCTTCCATACCAATACATCTGAGGCCATTTGCAGCCACATAAAAGCAGGACGATATTGCACAAAACCCTTGGACCTTAGAAGCGGTAATAAAAATCGAGTTCTAAATGGTGCATAAAAGACACAGAACAATGTAAAATGGATCAAGGTCTGATGGGACACCCCATCACAGGGGCAGGGTCTAATACATTTTTCCCGAAACTGACCTAAAGGGAAGCACAAATTGCTTCTAATGATCCCCAAACGAAATCGAGTTATGAGAGTCCTTTCCCTCACATCCTTAATTTCTAAAAGATAACGCTCAGGACCCACCCACATTTTTAGCATAATAAAATCCCTGATCGATTTTTTCCCTAGAACCTCCCCCTCCCTCTTGGTCTCCTGGATTCTCAGAAAATTTTCCTTAACCCATTTCTTATCGTAGCTAGTCAGGTCCTCGGGGTAGTCGAACAATTCAGGCCGCCCCAAGTCATGTGCCATCTTCCTTATGTGCGACAGCCAGGGAATATACTTTGCATTGTCGCAGGCCAGACAGTCCCTTAAGATATCCCTATTAAGAGTGGCGTGTTCGTTACTCCAAACTGAGATCCATAACAGAAGGGGAGCCAATTGAATAATGTCCTGTACATACTCAAGCTCGAGTTCCAGGTGAAGGCAAAAACCAGGGATATTTTGTCCGACTCCCAGAAGCCTTCTTCCACCTTAAGGGCTCGGGTATCCCTAAACCCCCAGAGTGCCGAACCATACAGGAGGACAGGTAGGCATTTCCGCCTATAAATTTCAAGCAGGGGTTTGATAGGTTTACTGCCTACCCTAGCCGCAAAGTCAAAGGTTGCACCAACTGTTGCATGTAAAAGCACAACCCTTCTAGAAATACAGGGTTTCCAAGATCCTTTCTCATCAAAAATGACCCCTAAGTATGGGAACTCATGCTGATAACTTGATCCTCCACGCTTAACTCCCCCACTCTGCTCATGGGTTTTCCGCAAACCATAAAATGTGATTTCTTGAAATTGACCTCCAAACCCAAAGCTGTCATAAAGATAACATAGGCTCTAACTATTTCTCGGAGACCATTTATCGTGTGGGCCATGAGAACCGCATCATCCGCATACGTCAGCACAGGGATATCAATGCCCTTCACCTTCGGGACATCCCTACAATGTTCCATCAGAAAATCAGACAGTCCATTTGTATATAAAAGGAACAAGGTAGGGGCCAAGACACACCCCTGGCGCACGCCCCTTGAAAGCTGAAAAGCCTCCGAGCATTCCCCATTTGGGCCCACCCTCACATTTGCAACTGTCCCAGAATGAGATATCGGAGAAGCTCTACAATATTAGGATCCAACCCTGACTGAATTAGCCTCTTCCATAATAAAGACCGGTTCACTTTATCAAAAGCACAGCTAAGGTCCATGAATGCAAGATAAAGGGTACCTTTCCTGCCCTGCATGTATTTACCGATCATCATCAGTAAATTGAGACATTGTTCTTGCGTGCCAAGGCCTTCCCCAAAGCCATACTGTTCCCGGCTTAAAATAGCATTTCCTATCATCAAGGCCTCCAGACGCCTTAGGATTATCTGTCCCAGAATCTTCGCAGAGGAATCCAGGAGTGATATAGGGCGAGAAGACTTTGGATCATTGCGATCACCCATTTTAAACACTGGGACTATACATGCCAGTCTCCAAGAGGCAGGAATGCCCACAGTGACTACTGCATTGAGGACATTTAGGAGAATGGGTGTCCATAACTGAGGGTTAGCTTTATACAAGTCCATGGGGATCGAGTCTGGGCCCGGAGCTTTATTACACGCGCTACTCTGTGTCGCCTCAATAACCTCCTGGAGTGAAAACCTGATTGCTAGGTTAGGAGCCACATCATACATGCTCTCCTGAATGTTTCTTAGGGGGGTACCCTCAAAAATTCTACAGAAATTAGTTACCCAGGCCTCCGGGGCGATGTTACAACCAAAGCCCTCAGAAGTTTCTGTTTCAAAGGAACCTCTATTTACCACCTTCCAGAACAGGCCAGGGTCCTTTAGATCTGTAGCACGCTCTAGCTCTTCCCAGGCTTTATCTTTATATTTTAGCTTACTATCCCTCAGGGCCCTTTTATACCTTGTTCTAGCTTCTTTTACAAGAACCCAATCTCTAGGGTGAATTTTTAAATTTGCTCTTGCATCATAGTGTCGTACCAGCCACATTTGCATTTACTGAGGTGGCTGCCTACTGAAAAGAGGCAGTCTCTGACTGCTGCATTTACTACTGTTATCGCATTCATAACAGTGATGGGATTTGGTGCTTCTATCAGGAGTATTTCCATAAATAGCTGTAAGTTATCTCTCACAACCCTTCCTACAACTTTTTGGGGGTCTACTTGCTTCCACCCAAGCCGCCTACCCTGGTCCTTTGTCACCACCGTTACAGGCCTGCCTCGTCCTAGTAAGCGTAGGGCCCCAGGGAGTTTAAAGGACAGTATAAGGGGATTATGATCGCTAAAGCACTCGCCTAACACTTTACCCCCAATCACCAAGTCTCTCATAGGAGCGGACACAAAAATATAGTCTATGGTGGATCCAGACCCTCTTCCCACATAGGTTGGAAGTTGGTTAGTGCCTACTGCTTCAATATCATAGAAATTCAAGAGGCCCATCTCCCTGAGTTCCTTTAGTAGATCCCTGCCTCTCGAGTCCTGCGGACCATGCGCTGAGTAGTCCTCGCAGTCACGGATGAAGGGATTAACCACAGTGCTGGACCTGCCCAACTTGGCATTAAAGTCCCCAGAGATGATGGCACGAAATTCCAATCCCACCTTCTCCATTCTATATTTCATAATCTTGAGAACGGAGAACAGGGCCCCAATTTGGCACCCCACATCCCACACAGCATTGTAAAAGTTGACCAATAATATATTAAAATGATTGGAGAAGAGTACCCATACCAGCAATATACCTTGATGGTTGCAGTTAATTTGAAAAGCACCCACTATCTTAGAGAGGCGAATTAGAGTAACCAGGCCACCTTTCGAGCGACCACCATGAGACTACACAGCTGGAATTGCATATCTGTCATACCCATCCCACACAGACAGCCCCTCCGACCAAGTTTCCTGAAGCATGATAACATCATAGTTAGCCACACACCCAACCCATGCTTGATCAGATAACTTAGCGTCATAGCCCGCAATATTCCATGAAATAAGATTACACTGTGGGGGCACCTCTTCTTGTATAGCCAGCGCCTCGGCGCATTGTCAATCCACCCCTTCCAAGGATAGGTTGCTGTTGGTTCTTCTACTATTTACCTGCAGGCTGATCTGATCCAGGGGGAGATTCCTACCAGAGCCAAGAGGCACCCCAGTACTCAATCGCATGTGATCATAAAAATAGCCCAAAGGAACCATACCCATAGAACCTGCACTAGGGACAGGAGAACGATGGCTAGAAAGAAGCTTTTTAGTCAGGGCGGGATATCTGACATTTATAATAATACAGTCGTCCTTCCCCACCTTATTTTCAGGACCGACCCAACCAATTCTTCTGGCAAACAAGATATCCTTGAAGTCCTTATATGAAAAATCACAGTTTTTGCTCAGCCAATGGCCAACCTTATTTATGAGTTGGTTTGTAGATTCAGTTGCCCCAGAAACAAGAGCAGGCACATTCGTCAGCACTACCACATAGGGGGCACACGCAGGGGGGAGATCCAAACATGCTGGGGAAGGCCTGGCCATTGGCGGGTTCAAATTATCGTTTCCAGACAGCAGTTGGCCAACCCCCCAGCTGCCACAGAATCCGTATCAGGCTGCCTACTGCAGCTAGACATATTGACTGTCCTCTCTGTCCTCAATGAGGAGGATGGTGCAGTCGGAGCAGTTTCAGCACAGGCACCCTGACCCCCAGAGTTTACAGGATTCATCAATAGGTAAGATGATTTTCTCATGCGCCCCAAGGGTCCTGCGGCTACCTCTGGAAGGGACTACCTCTGGAAGGGACAACTCCTCACTGGCGCAGGGATGTCTAGTCGAAGCCACACAGCTACCTGCACCATGCCTTCCTTGATTTCCTTGTGCAGAAATCAGGGATACTGTTTTTTCTATGGCAGATAGTTTCGCCACCACAGGAGACAAAATCTCCTGAATAATCTCCCGAAATTTAGTCAGTATATTAGTTGTATCGTACCCCAAGTGCTGACAAGGTGCAAGGTCACTGCTCTCATCCTTAGGGAGCTCCAGGAGAGGTGTTTTCGTCTTCAGTATCAGTTTTTTAAGGCTTTTTTTTTTTCTTTATATCTATTTGGTCAAATGCATATGACTATAAAAGCACAGACAATAAAATACATATACATTCTCAAGAGTCTCCAACAAGAAGAATAAAATAATACATTACAATTAACAAACAATAAGATGCAAATCTTCCAAATTTATAAATAAGCTGCATAGTTTTTCCTTAACCTCATAGCAGCAACAATATAGCTCAGCACAGAAAAGCAAATATCCGGTGAAGGTAAACTTTTCAAGTATCCTAGCTCATCTTTATAGGAGGTAAAGTGATTATGCATGAGGATTAGGAGTAGAAAGCGGGATTTAAGGGTACGATTTAAGGTACAAAAAAGCATAAAGTGCACAGTAAATTGGGAGAAGGCAGCATCAGATGGACAGCATGGTAGGGAGGCAAAGCAAGGGCCATATTTATAAAACGTTAGTGCTGCCTCTATGTCATTTTTTGATGCAAAAGGGGCACAAACTTACAAAATATATTTTGTACGTTTGCGCTGCTTTTGTGTCAAAAAATGATGTAGAGGCGGTGCTAACGTTTCATAAATTAGGCCCAAGTGCCTGCTAAAGGAAAGGCAACAAGATAATGGGCCCGAATTAGTCTTAACCTGGTCAGATAAAATATATGCTCAGGATGAATGATCCAGGTAAAGTAAGGTTCAATGCCTGAGGTGGTAGAAATTGGCATGTAACTGATAGCTGAGCCTATGTGAAGTGACCTCTCAATTGTAATCTCCTCTCTATGTGACTGAAATCTATTTTTGTCCACATCTTTAGTTTGGGGGTCAATACATTCAGGGGAATCAAAAAAGAGGCTTAATTCTAGGCTATAAAAATTGTTTTTAATGTATGACAGCCATGGAGTAGAAATCATACTATCTACATTTAACCAGTCCTCTAACGCCTGCCTCAAAAAACTGGCCCTCGGTGTGCTCTAGAACTTCAGCCATAAAAATAAAGGGGCCATACCAACTTGATCCTCCAGGATCCTCATACCCAGTTCCAAATGTGAATTAAGGCTTGGGGTAGTTTTGGAAATTACTAGAAGCTTGCACAATAATTTATTTTTTGGCTACCTGCAGTTTCCCTGGAACAGCATGACCACAGACTACTGCTGCAGAGATGCCAGCTGAAAGGCACTTGCTCTTGTAGAGCTGGGTCATCTCTTTAATCGGCTTAGAGCCTAACCTTTTTGTAAATTAAAAAATCATTCACAACCTACCCTCATCATTTACATTATCTGGTTGAATAACCTCTCACATCCCATTCGTATCCAACCAAATACCTAAATATTTAAAAGAAGATGTTTCTTTTTATTGCCCCCCACCAATAAAAAAACATTTGGACTTAGTACATTTGGGTCCACAAGTCATTATGAATGATTTTTGGTGATTCACTTTTAGATTTACTTTTTACATAAAATATTAAAACTGTTTAACAGATTCTGGAGAGCATTGGCTGCTAGTGCTAAAGGACCATGCTGTGCGTATATAAGAAGGACTGCGTGGGGGCCAGTTCTAGGAACATCATTGCTACAACATGACCCTAAAAAGGTGTGCATCTAGAGAGTTGATATATAATAAGAACAAGAAGGGGGCTAATATGCAGCCCTGCCTGACCCCTCTGGCAATATTTATTGGATGTTTGCAATCCCCATGCTGTGTATAGTGCACTTTTGTGGATGTTTCCCAGTGCAAACATCTTACGAGGTCAAGCAAAAGGGGATCAACACCTGCCTGCTCCATCAGTTCTCACAGCCTCCCTCTATCTACTAGGTCAAAGGCACAGGAGAGGTCCATAAAAGCCATATGCAAGGCACTCATTCCTGTCGCTAACATACTTCCCCATAACTAGGGATACATTTAGGGCACAATCCCTAAACCGGGTCGGAAACCATATTTGACTGAAGAGAAAAAGGAATTGCCTCTGTCTAGGCCTCCAAAACGGCCCACCCTAGGATCTTAGCTGTGGAACTGGGCTATAACATGCAAGTAGATACCGATCACCTTTTTTGTAAATTAGTACAATAATGGCTTCTTTCCTAGAATAAATTAGATCTCCCCTTACTGCTGCTTTTAGGACATTTGTAACTAATGGAGCCCAAAAATCTTCAGTAAAATCTATTGGAACCCCATCGGGATTGGAAGCCTTCCTACTGGCTTCGCTCAAGATGGTTTTGGTGACAGATGTTAAATCTATGAAATCAGGTAACCAACTTTCACTGAAAAAAGCAGCTCTACCCTACTAACCTTTTCATGCCCTCCCACCTCGTTACCTGGGTTAAAATTTGGGAAGAAGTGATCAATCCAATCCTGTTTAGGAATTTGGTTCTCTATACCAGCTACTGAACTATCCTTGAAAAAGGCTGATTTACTAATTTCCAGAAAGGTCTATTGTCCTTAAAAGAAGCCATTTTTCCAAGTCCTCCCAAGCTTTAGTTCTAATTTCTTGCTTTCTATTCTCTATGGCTCACTTATTGATATTTCCAGCATCTCTGATGTAAACAATAATGTGCAGGGCCTTATTAGTGACCTTTTTAGGCTCTTAAGTGCTGCAGTACATTAGGGACTGAACCATGAGTGTGGCGCACTCTGTTATTGTCCTATTTACATCTAACCTGTGTGAGACAATTCCACAAATTCCTATAAAGCTGTCCCGGATTTTATTTGGGTCAGCGTCCAATGAAGAACACCAAATAATGTTATTAAAAGCTATATTATAAGCTAAAGCAATAAGATCATTAAAAAGCGTATTTTGATCAACATTGCCACAATTAATTTAAACCCCTTTAAAAGATGTAATAGGGTTATGATCACTATGAGGAAGGGAGCACACCTCATAACCCGCCAGACTCTGTGCAAGTCTGTCAACATGAGCACAAAATCTATTGTACTACCTTTACCTCTTCCTATAAAAGTGGGGGAATTTGCATCACCCTAGACATAATTATATGAGAAGGTCACATTATGTGTTAAACCTACCTGGTTTAAGGCTTCAACATAAGTCAAGTGTATAAGAAGACCCACTATAAGTACATTTAGTTATTCTGAAGTCACCAGCCTACATAATTGACATGTAAATTCCCTGTCAATGCACAAATTCTGAAACTGACTTCCCCAGTTTGTGAATAATACCTACTGGTTGTGCAGAAAAATAGTTTAAATAAAACTGTATTAAAATTAGATTAAACAATTTTGGCACTCAGGGATTGGATAACATGGCCTAGATACTAAAACTTTGACCTTCAGATTTCTAATAGCACATGAAACAAAGATGGCCTTGAAATGTCTTACGGATTGACCTGCTCCGTGCATGGGAGATATGTTTGGCAGGAGGCCAATAGAAAAGTCCAAATGGGTAGGCCCTGCTTTAAAGTATTGGGAGGGTAGGGTACTCAAGAGTGACAGTAAAAAGCAGATGCAAACTGAATCTTTGAAGATTAAAACCGCACAATCCCCCCCCTTAAAGATTTAACTCTGGGGCCTACCCAGTATATCCTGCGAGCTATAATTATTTTATCAATTACTTCCAGGTGTCTACGTTCTTCATGCACCAATGTGCAGCTCTGTTTATGAGTTTTCAATAGTCCTCATGTGCTCCCTCTTTCACATTTGGAGCAAGAAGGTGAAGAGATAATTGGTCACTTAAGTACATTCATATCCCTAGTTTGGAGGTGGAGCTGATGCTCCTCATGTACAACAAGTTGATCATTAAGTCCTTAAGTCCTCTGCCATTGTCGCTGCCCTGGGTACTGTATTTATCAGCAGCAGTACAAGAGTCAGGCCGTTGATTGCAAGATTGTAAAGAGCCTACTTGGTGTACACTGCTATTGTTTGATGCGTTACTATTTACTGCCTCAGCCAATGTTTGAATATACCCTGACAAAATTTTGATATATTTCTTCCCTGAAAGATGCTAATGTGCCCTCTACAGAGCAAAAAATAGACTGACATCAGGATTTGAGCGCATCATTGATATTTTCCATTGTTATCTTACTGGTACCTGCCTGATGCCAGTAGATGACAAAGGCCCTCGTCAGGGCTGTCTTGTCGATTGCACCCCCAACAGACTGGAGGTGCAATCTTGGGTATTTATGACTGCGGCAGAAGCGCCGCGGTCGCACCATGTTGGTCCCGGCGGATTTAATCCTCCAGGGCAGCGCTACTTGCAGCGCTGCCGAGGGGGATTACGAGTCCCCCTCCCGCCAGCCTTTTCATACCCTATGCCCCTTTCCCTGCTGGTACAGGTAGTCCCTTGTTAAGCACTTCCCATGCTGTGGCTCTCCATTTTGTGCTTTATCGTGGTAGGGCCTGGTGCAGATTAGTGGCAGGTGAGTTATTCTAGGGAGCCATCTCCTAGGCTTTTTTGCCTGACTGTACTAGTAGTCCTTTGTTAAGTGCATTCACTGCTGAGGCTCTGTGTTGTGTGCTTTATATCACTAGAGCCTGGTGCAGATTAGTAGCAGGTGAGCGTTGCCAGGGAGCCACCTCTTAGGCTCCGGTGACTGCAGGTAAAGGTAGTCCCTTGTTAAGTGCTTCCCAGACTGTGGCTCTACATTGTGTGCTCTATAGTGCTAGGGGCTGGTGGAGATTGGTGGCAGGTGAGTGATGCTATGGAGCCACCTCCTAGGCCACTTTGCCTGCTGGTACGATTAGTCCCTTGTTAAGTGAGTATGCCACTGTGGTTCTCCATTGGGTGCTTTATAGCGCTAGAGCCTGGTCCGGATTGGTGGCAGATGACTGATGCTAGGGAGCCGCCTCCTAGGCCTGTTTGCCTGCTGGTACAGGTAGCTCCTTGTTAGGCACATTATGCGCTGCGGCTCTCCGTTGGGGTCTTTATATCGCTAAAGGCTGATGCATATTGGGGGCAGGTGAGAGATGCTGTGGGAGACACCTCCTACGGCCCTTTGCCTGCTGATACAGGTAGACTTTTGCTAAGCGCATTCCATGCTGTGGCTCTCCATTGTGTGCTTTATAGTGCAAGAGCCTGGTGCAGATTGGTGGCAGGTGAGTGATTCTAGGGAGCCATCTCCTAGGCCTCTTTGCCTGCTGGAACAGGTAGTCCTTTGTTAAGTGCATCCGCTGCTGTGTTTCTCTGGTGAGTGATGCATAATGTTAGAGTGTGGTGCAGTTTGGTAGCAGGTGAACGATGCTAGGGAACCACCTCCTAAGCCCCTTTGTCTGCTGGTACAGGTAGTACCTTGTTAAGCACCTCAAAACCCATGGTTGTTTAGTGCAAACACCAACCACAATGGCCATGGTACACCTCCCTGATGCAGTGTAAGGCAAAGCAGAGTTTAAAGCAGTTGTCTCTCATTCAGTTGGCTATGTTCGTCATGCATTGCAGAAGTTGATTCTGGTGGTGGAGGGGTCAGTGAACTGCTCTGCCACCACGTAGCTCCACCGGCAAGTGAAGCCCTTCAGTTCCATGAACTCTGAACTCTGTCAGGAGTTCAAGGCCCTCCTCCACCCGCAGGCTTCTTCCTGCACCTCATCCCTGGTGTCTAGTGCGAGAGCTCTGCTCTTCTGCTAGGCTGCCCTCTACCTCTTTTCCCTTTTTTTTCTTCTTTTTTCCCTCTTTTTATTGTTTGTGTGCTGTTCCTTTTGTGCCTTTCGCTTTCTGGGCTTTTCCCTCTCTTTCTCATTTTCATTCCCCTCACTCCGCTCTTTCTCACATCACTTTTGCTCTCCCCCCTCTCTCTTACTCCCCACCGCTGCTACCCCAGCGGCTCTGCCCCCCTTTCTCATTCACTTTTCCCGCTGCTGTTCCCCCGCGGCCTGCCCCCTTTTTTCGCACCATTTCCCCCTCCCGCTCCTGCCTCCCAGCTGTCCTCTCCTCCCCCCTCCCTACTTAATGGCGGCCACTGCACGGTAGGAAGAGCAACCGCACTGACCTGGTCAGTGAACTGCTCTGCCACCACGTAGCTCCACCGGCAAGTGAATCCCTTCTGTTCCCTGAACTCTGACCTCTGTCAGGAGTTCAAGGCCCTCCTCCAGCCGCAGGCTTCTGCCTGCTCCTCATCCCTGGTGTCTAGTGGGAGAGCTCTGCTCTTCTACTAGGCTTCCCTATGCCTCTTTTCTCTTTTTTCCTCTTTTTTCCTCTTTTTACCTCTTTTTATTCTTTGTGTGCTGTTCCTTTTGTGCCTTTCGCTTTCTGCGCTTTTTCCCTTTCTTCCTCATTTCCATTCCCCTCACTCTGCTCTTTCTCACATCACTCTCGCTCACCCCCATCTCTCACTCCCAACCACTGCTGCCCCTGTGGCCCTGCCCCCCTCCTCTCTCTCTCGTTCACTCTTCCCACCGCTGCTGCCCCATGGCCCGCCACCTTTTTCACGCCGTTTCCTGCCTCCCAGCTGTCCTCTCCTCCCCCCCTACTTAGTGGTGGCCGCGCTCAGCGTGCACTGCGCTGGGTCACTGAAAGCACACCTAAGGCAAGCCCGTCTTTACCCATCTGCGACCCGAACGCAAGCAGCACCAGGATCCCTGGTCCTGCCACCCACCGCCTCTACAAATCAGCAGCACTCATCGCACTCAACCCAGGACGCAACAACAAGTGCAAGCAAGCATCACCAGCTAACACCCACGGTCCTTTCAGCTGCCTCTGCTGCCGCCAAACCTACACCACCACCAAGACCTTGGACCCAGCACAAGCCACCTGCAACAACACTCCAACCCCGAAAACTTCGAAGTGCATTCTCCTCATCGCCCGCTCCCGCCACATACATGCTATCGAAATCTGAGACCTCCTTGACAGCACTACCCCAGATGTGGCATTCCTAATCGAGACCTGGACCAACACCACCTCAGTCCCAGACATCGCCATACCCCAGGGATACACAATCACCTGGAAAGACCGGCCTAGCTGCTTTGGGGCGGGCAATCGCCATTGTCCACAGGTCCAACCTCTGCCTGAACACACACTTCGAAGACTCCAAAGAATCCACAAGCCTGATGGAATACCTCCACTTCAAGCTATACACCAGCCCGACATCCACATCAGGGCAACCCTCATCTACTGCCCTCCGGGTCCATGTACACCCTTCGCTGACTCCACCACAGACTGCATCTCCACACAAGCCATCACTGCCACCAACTACTTCCTACTGGGGGACCTCAACCTCCACCTCGAAAATCTACAAGAGCCCAACACTGCATTGCTCCTAGACAACCTCCACGACTTAGGACTCCGACAGATCGTGATGGAGCCAACACACTGAGGTGGACACACCCTTGATCCAATCGTCACCACAGGAACCTCTGCTACCTTCAGTCATACCCCAGAACTCCCATGGACAGACCACTGATGCATCCATTTTACCGATAACACTCCCACCATAATCAGACCCCAGCACCAACCACCATCACATAGAAACTGGATAAGAATAACCAATGATCAGCTCACGGCCACCCTCGCCATTGCCACCCCAAACCCCACCATCAAACACAACAACGACCCAAAAACTGCAGCATGTACCTTCCACAAATGGATCACCGACTGCACCAACACCATAGCCCCCTTTAAAAAGAACAACAGCACCTACGCAAAGAAAGCCAGTTGGTTCACCCCAAACTCAGAGAATCTAGACGCACTTGTCGCCGTTTCAAAACAATCTGGAGAAACACCAAATCCAAAGAAGCCCATAGCAACTTCAGAGCTGCCACCACCGCACACCATTAACTCATCAGAAACACCAGAAAGAAAGCTATTCAAGACAGACTCTCCTCACACGGGCACAACAGCAAGGAACTCTTCAGCATCATCAAGGAGTTCACCCAACCCTACAGTGAAACAACAGACATCCCACCCTCACAGACCTCTCGACAGACTCAACACCTACTTCCATCACAAAATCAAGACCATATATGACAGTTTCAGCAAAGACAACCGACGCACAGAACCCCCTCTACCAAAACCTGACACCAACAAGCCAACAATCACCACCTGGATCCCCCTCACCACTGAAGATACGCTGAGAATAATGAGATCCATACACTCCAGGGCCCACATGGACCCATGCCCCTACCACATTCTCAACAGAGCCGCAGACACAATCGCCCCCAAGCTCCATCTCACCATCAACTGCTCACTAGGTGCCGCCACCTTCCCCGTCGAGTGGAAACACGCTAAGATCAACCCCCTCCTCAAGAAACCCTCGGCTGACCCCACCGACCTCAAAAATTTCAGACCCATCTCTGTACTCCCATTTCCTGTGAAACTCACTGAAAAAGCAGTCAACTGCCACCTCGCCACGTTTATAGAAGACCACAACATCCTCGACTTCTCTCAATCCAGATTCAGGAAAAACCATAGCACCGAAACAGCCCTCCTCGCCGCAACAGATGATATTCGTTCCCTACTGAACAAGGGAGAAACAGCGGCACTCATCCTACCAGACCTCTCTGCAGCCTTCGACACCATCTTCCATGACACCCTGATAAGAATACTCTATGAAGCCAGCATCAGCGACAAGGCCCTCGACTGGATCCAATCCTTCCTCTCCGGCAGAACTCAATGAGTGAAACTTACCACCTTCCTTGCAGACTCCACACGCACCACCTGAGGAGTGCCCCAGGAATCCTCCCTTAGCCCCACCTTGTTCAACATCTACATGGGCCCGCTAGCCATCCGCATCAGAAGCTACGGAATTAACATAATCTCCTATGCCGACGACACCCAACTCATCCTCTCCCTCTACCACGAACCAGACAAAGTTAGACACAACTTCCACGAAGGCACGGAAGCAGTTGCCAACTGGATGAGATACAGCTGCCTTCAACTCAATGTAAACAAAACAGAAGTACTCATCATGGGGCCTCAACCCAATGCGTGGAACGACTCCTGGTGGCCACCCAACCTGGGAAACCCGCCCACCCCCAACAGCCAAGCCTCCAACCTCAGAATCATTCTGGACTCCAACCTCAGCATGAACCAGCAAATCAACTCAGTCACTTCCACCTGCTTCCGCACCCTCCGCATCCTACGCAAGTCCTTCAAATGGATCCCCCTCGAACATAGAGAGACTGACACACACGCCCTAATCACTAGCAGACTGGACTACGGCAATGCACTCTACACCGGAATCAACAAGAAACTCACCCACAAGCTACAAAACATCCAGGACACCACCGCCAGACTGGTCCTCGACCTACCCCAACACTGCCACATCTTGCAACAACTGCGTACACTGCACTGGCTTCCCACAGAAAAAAGAATCACCTTTAAGATCCTCACCCACGCACACAAAGCCCTCCACAACACCAGACCAGCCTACCTGAATGAGCGACTCAACCTACACGTACCCCACAGGGCCCTATGCTCAGCCCAGCTCTCTCTCGCAGAAGTACCCCGCATCAGAAAAACCATAACAGGAGGACGCTCCTTTCCTACCTTGCAGCCACCACCTGGAACACCCTTCCTCTCCATCTTCAAAGGAACTGAAGACATGGCTTTTTCAATAACCACCTCAACGGTATACACCACTCTCCCCCCTAGCGCCTTGAGACCCTAAAGGGTGAGTAGTTGCACTTTACAAGCACTGATTGATTGATTAATTGAGGGGTCTTCAGTGAGCAAGAGTATGAGTTGAGTGTTGTCTACATATGAATTTTTTTTTAGGCGGTGCGGTCTGATGATGGATTTGGGGATCATGCAGGTTTTGAACAAGCTGGGGCTGAGGTATGATCCTTGGGGTACGCTGCATGCCATGTCCTCGGGTTCGGAGCTGATGGGAGGCAGCCTGATGCTCTGTGTGCATCCTTTGAGGAAAGAAGCAATCCACTTGGGGGTGTTTTGCTGAATGCCAATGTTGTGGAGTCTGTTGATGAGGGTGAAGGGGAAATGGTGGTGAAAGCAGCAGCGTGGTAAGTAGGATCAGAGCTTCTGGATCTCTGCAGTTTAGGAGAGTTCTGTTGGCAGCAATCAGGGCAGTCTCAGTGCTGTGGTTGGCACGGATCCTGATTGTGAGGCGTTAAGTGTGTGATTTTGGTCCAGGTATACGGTAAGCTGTTTTTTTGATGGCCTTTTCAAGTACTTTGGCTGGGTAGGGTAGCAGTGACATCAGTTGATATTTTTGGAGTTTGCTCAGCGGAGTGTTTCTTTAGGATGGATCTGACCTCTGCATGTTTTCAGCTGTCCGGGAAGGCTGCTGTGGTGATGGAGGTGTTAATGATGCTGGTGAGTTTTGAGCTGATACGGTCAGTTCCGAGGTTGAAAAGACAGTGGGGGCAGGGGTCGGTGGATGACCGGGAGTGAATGGATCACATTATGCCATGGGTTGGGGGGTCGAAGTTGTTGTAAATGGTGGCAATCATTTTGTGGAAGTAGTCTAAGAGGGTGTTGCAGAGTTCTTAAGGGGGTGGATGGTTTTTCTTTGTGGCTGCTGGGTTGGTGAATTCCTTTACTATGTTGAAGAGTTGTTTCATGTGGTTGGCTGCTATCTTGATGCAGTCTGTGATGGCAGAGATCCAAAAGGAGTTCAAGGACACTTGGATAGTGGGCAGCCATGACTGAACTTACCCAGTCATGGAGTTGCAGAAACAGAATGCAGTTGCTGAGCAGAGCACAGACATCACTGACTCATCTTCGAGGCAAATAGAGCATAGGTTACCTCTTGTACAGGTGCAAATAAGGAAAAGGAAGGGTACAGACGACAAAACAAATTGTGAAGAATAGAGCTTCAAGAGTAAACAAGTCAATTAAGTAAGTCAATGGGGCAAAACTGACCTCTCTTTTGACAATACAGGAGGAGGGGTGCAGTTAGCTGGTAATATTGTGCTCTGCATCATTAATACAAGCCAGAAGTAAGCAACATGTAAGTGCGTGTGTGTGTGCACGTGTGTTTGTGTGCACGTGTTATTATTTTGTACTAGACTTATATTTAAGTATATTGTTAGGGTCACAGCACAGATAAACTCATTTAAAATTGCCTCAAAAGGAGCAATTATGAAAGAGCAATTGCGACGGTGTATAATTGGCTATTTATCATTCTACAAAACAAAATGTCGTTGAGAAAACTTTTTCCCCGCAAGTGCATCCATGTTAATATTTGCAGAATTCCGATCTGATTTTTGCTCGGGTAAACAGGCACGTTATTTGGGTAAAAGCATTTAGACGTTTGACAACATCACTTCATTCTAAATTAGTCAAATTGAAGAAGTGCATGGCAATAGGACTACCGGGCAGTTACTGCATTTTTCAGTTAATCTAATTGAGGCCTATAAAGGTGAAAATTGCCTCTCTCACCTTGAATCTCTAGAAGAAGGGCTATTCCATTATCTAAATGGATGTTCACACAGAAAGCGTTTTTCTTTTCATTAGAGGTGTGTTTTCAGTTTTTCAAAAATAGATCAGAAATTTCCTGTTTTTCAATAGCACACTGCTCAAAATATAATGCACAAAATGGTAAAAGCTGGTAGAGATAAAGAAATAATAAAATGAGCTTGGGCACATTAACGGCTGAGGTGTAAACATTGGTATTACATTCCCAACTAGCACATACATTGTGCAGAGAAGCAAGACATAGATTATCAACATGAAAGAGGCAATATCGCGCATGCACATTTCAGAGAGTTTTTTCTCCCCTTCCAATAGGCTACAGTTACTTTCCTTACCAGAAATGTATGTGAATTGATACTGGAGCATGATTTTCCTGCAGTAAAACGCAAAATGACAGTGAAAAGGTGGATCATGTTTGGTGTGGATGGTAGTCCACCAAAAGTAATAATGTCACTATTCTTGTTAGGTCCAGTAAAAATTACAGTAATCTACAAAACAGAGCTCTACCCTTAGTAGCTATGGCACAAGGGCAGACAGGATTATGTTAAGAAAACTTTAAAGCATTTAGAAGTACGCAAAAGGTTAAAAAGTTGAAACACAACAAAATAATGATTACTCTCCAATCTAAAAGTACTTCACTTTTTGCTGTGTTTTCCTAACTCTGATGGTGCCCTGGGTACTGCTAACCAGTCCCAGGGCCGGTGCTCAGTATAAAATAAATATGCAAATTAGGCTAATTATAATCGGCTAGGTCAACCTACCTATAAGTCCCTAGTATATGGTATGGCATGTAGGTTTAGGGACCCCCGCAGAGGTAGTGCACTCATAGGTGCACTGCTGAGGTGCCCAGTGTCAATTTAAAGGCAGGCCTGCCTTGCTGGCTGCTTTTAAATTAAAGTTACATGCAAATTTGAATTTGGAATTAAAAGTACTTCCAAAGCCTTTAACTACCTTATTTTTACATATGTCACCCCAAAGAAGTGCCCTGTGTGCCCCTAGGGTTGGGTGCCATGTAACTATAAGCAGGAGCTTTATAAAAATAGTTTTGAAAGCCCTGGTGAGGTAAAACAGCCACATTCGTGTTTCCCTCATTGTAGTGAATGGCCTCTATAGGCTAGAATGGGGAGTCTTTATTTTAATTTATAAAGTCCCCTTAAGTGACAGATACTTCAAGTTTGGTATCAAATTAATTGTTATAATAAATCCCACAACGTACAATTGTTGGATTTAATATAACTTGTTCAGGTAAGGAGTTTTCAACTTTACCTAAAAAGTTGCCAACGTCAGGCCTGTAGTGCTTTGCTCTGATTGGCCAGCCTCTGGCAACCTGGCCAGGATGCCATGATGAGGTGTGAAGTAGCCTGGGCTCAAAGAGATGTGTCTGGGGGAGGAGATCTTCCCTCACCAGATGGAAAGGCAGGAAGGGTGGAGGGCTGCCAAACTGGTCTTCAAAGGCAGGGAAGGACATTTGGAGCAACCCAGCACCTCCCTCATATCCTGCAAACTCAGACAATTAGGTGCCCCCCTGATTAGATTAGGAGAGGGAAGGAGAAGGGTGTGTTAAAGATTTTTAGTCACACCCGTGGGTGGGCTCAGCCAGATGTAACCTCCAAAAATCACTTTCAGGCATGATGGATTTTTGATGAATGTTGCTCCCTGGGTTTGATTTTTGCCACACTTCCCAGGAAGTGGTATCACAGGGGGATGGACCCTTCAGCTGATTGGATAACCATGCCCCCCCCTTTTTTCACCCAGGAGCAAAGATAAAACTGGCAGACCTGCACCCACACCTCAGATCCCTACCAGATTCTAACAAGGAAGAACTACAGGAGAAGAAGGACTGCCCTGCTGGACCACTGACCTGCACCTGGACACTGCACTCTGGAGGACTGCACAAGCTGCACACTTGGGCTTCACCATAAGCAGGACTTTGCCTGGCTTCACCTGGTTCAAGGAGGGACTCCCTGTTTGCTGCAGGTGAAAAAATGCTAACCAGAGTCCCCTGCACCAACTCCTGAAGAAACTGACAAGCTGACCACTGTCCAGTGGCCAAATTGGAGTTTACGCAAGGTGCATTCTGGGAGTTGTAGTCTGCGCCCTCAAGGAGCATCTCAGAGCTTCTGAAACCTTGGGGTGAGCTGTGGACCTCAAAAGAACCTTAAAAGAACATCTGGGAGAAGATCCAGTAGTTTGGAGAAGTTTAGAGAACTTTTTGAAAAAAGCTCCATGAAGAGACCGGCCCGCAGCAGCAACTCTAGCCAGCTTGCCTCATCCGTGACCCAGCCTGATTTGCAGGTTCCTCTTCTTGAAGAAAGTTTCCAAAAAAGTGACTATGTCTGAAAGTAGAAAGTTGACTGGGACCTCCCAGGCAGTGTATCCGAAGAGGGCTCCAGGGATGTCGGATCAAGATTCAGGTTTGCCCCGGTCGAAGGATTTTCATCTAAAAATAATGACTAAGTCCGAAGGTAAAAATTTCCACTGAGGGCTCCTGCGACACGTATCCGAGGAAGAGTTCCAGGAGGTTGGATTGGACTGGCGACTTGGTCCCACTGAATAAAATCTCCAGAAAATCGACTAAGTCCCAAGGTAACCTTTTGACCGAGGCCTCCCGCGAGCCATCGCCCAACAGGGCTCCATCACAGTTGGCCTCAAACTTTGACTTTGCCCAGGTCGAGGTGCGACCAGATGACCAGATTGGCGCTATTCGTTTCTAAGCGCTAAAAAGCAATATTTCTTTCAAAATTCATGTCTCCAGTTCCCCTTATCCATTTTTAATTGTTTTGGTGTCAATTTAATGATAAAAACAAAATCCATTTGTATAAATTGGTGTTTGATTTTTATTGAGTTTTGTGTTTTACTTATTTACAATTTTGTTATTTTTAAATGCTTTACACACTTGTCTCTTAAGGTGAGCCTTGTCGCTCATTGCCAAGCTACCAAGGGTTGAGGTGGGTTTAATTTATTGAGACCTAACTGGACCTAAGTGGAGGTTAGTGGCCTATTGCAAAGTGTAGGTACTTACCTGCCCTTACCAATAACCCATTTTGCAACAAAAATGATGTCTGTAATGGTGATAGGACATTTCCCCATAATTTGCAGTGTTCATACACACCTCCTCACTTTCAAATTCAGTATAATATTTGAGCTCAGAAAGCATTTAATCAACTGTTTTTACCTCCCAGTCATCAGAAACAACCCCTGGTATAATTATATCATTCATTGATACTTTAAAAACATATGGATAATTTGAATAATTTCTATAGGGCCAAAGATATCAAACAGTACTTTATTCCAAATAATCCTGTCAGGAACTGAACAGCTGAAATGTTCATAAAGGACAAGCATCTTCAGACCTTATGTGAGAAAGGTATGGTTTTAAAACCTCATTCACCAGCTCAACAGCAGTGCATCCAGAAAGGCAATGACCATCTATCAGTAGAAAGAAAACATTGACAAAATCAATCCAAAGAAGAAAGGACAAGCCAAATAGTTATGTTTAAGCCACATGTAAAGCTTACGTGCTTTTGATACAGGTACTGTAGATGATGCTGAAGAATTTGAAGAAAAGTCATCAATGTCTGCAAAATAACCATAAGCAGTCTTTTCGAAAACTGGAGCTGGTGCAGGAGAAAGGAACTGGTGGATGTATCCATTGGTGATTCATAACTAACAATTGTATTGTATTTGAAAAGTAGCAAAACTACATTTTTGATATTTCTTGTCGATGAAGTGGTGACAGGAATCAAAAAAAGTTAATGCTCTGCCCTCACCAAGCTCAGGGAGATAATTTCAGCATTGTTGAGTGCTTGAGGTAACTCATGGATGGTTGTGAGAGGGGTATGGGAACTACCCAAGAGCCCCACTGGTCTACTCTGCAGAATCGGCCACATGCTGCAAGTTGATGTTGTCAATTGAAGCATTGAAGCAAAGTGGTTGTCTTTATAACTAGGAAATGGTGGTAGAATTATAGTTCTGCTATCGTGTATTCCCCAGACTGGAACTGATGCTCTGTAGGATGGGTAAAGCTCCCTCTCCACAGGTATCTTTTTATGAACTAGATTCCCAACTTTAAAAATCAAGCCTGTAGTTGGTGGCAAATACCTCATTCCCAAGGTGGAGGCATATGCTGATGAACTTTGGTGTTTCCGGTAAAAAAGTGACACATTCATTTATGTCAAAAGGTGCTTCTGCCACCGCAGTTCCAGGGCCATCAAGATCTAGATCATACATAGATATCCCATACAGGACTTCAAGATCTGGGACATACATAGATATCCCAAACAGGACTTCATAGGGGCAACTTTCTCCCAAAGACCTTCTGGGCAGATTATTTTGTGTTCTTTGGACTCTATATAGGTGATGTACCCAATTACTGTAGCTTCAGTCTCTGTTCTTCTGATTGACAATCAAATTTCCCTCAGGATGAAAGGGAGATGATAAATGTACTTCAATACCCATCACTGCCATGGTGTCCCAGGATACCCTGGAGTCAAAAGCAGGGTCCTGGTTCAAATGGAATACTGCAACTGCATACGTCCCATTGAAGACTTGCAAATCTTTAAAAACAGTTCAAGCATCAGCTGATCATTGTGGCCACTCCCCTAGAAATCTGGAGCATGAATAAACAGTGACAAGAATATATTTGTATGTACCATCTGGTTGTCAGGGACAACAATGGTCAAGGTACAGACATTGTAACGGTTTGTTAGAAACTAAGAGGTGTGTCTGTGGTGGGTGTTTTACTGTGGACCCTTTAATTTGTTGGAAAATATCACAACTAAGGACATACTGCTTGGTATGTTTGTATAAACCAGGCCACAGCTATAATTTTTGCAATAGGGAGATAGTAGCCACCACACCAGCATGGGCAGAAGCAACCCCATCATGCGCAACTTTGATGAGATCTAATCCATGGTCTTGGTTGGGGTTCAGCTGATCCCCCATCCCTGATATTTTTGCAAAGGCAATTAAATTGGGCTCTTAGGTGGTAGGAATAATTTGCAGGAAATGCTTTTGGTAAGGGCTTGCCATCCGTCAAAGTTTTCACGGCAGACAATGTTTCATCATCCAGCTGCTTTCTCAGGCAACATGTTTCTTAAAACTTGCATTCCAACATGCTGATGACCAAATGTATCTACTACATGAGCCAGTGGCAGCTTGTTTTTGAGGCCTGCCACCTTCCCCTACAAGATTTTATTTTTTATTGCGTTTCCTTTGGAGCCTCTAAACCCATTTAGGTGCCAGTAGTGTAAATATTCATAACGGTCTGGACACAATAATACAAATCACGCATAATCAAGGTAGAAAGTTCAGGATCTATGTGATCCAGCGCCAAGATCAAAGCTTTTAACTCTGCAAGTTGTGCTGTGCTGTCTCATAGGGTCTGCGTGTAGGTTTTTTAAGGCTGGAATTGACCATCCACCATCAGTCCACAAACAGCTGCGCAAGCCATGGGGTATCTACAGCATTTGGTACCTACAGCTGGTTGAGCTGGACCATCAGTATAAATGATGATTCTGTATTGTTCAAGAGGCATCAAGTTGGTGGACAAGGGGTATTCAAGTTTATACTGTAGAAATTCCTGGGTTTTGGATCAAAGACATAATCAACATCAGTGACAGTCAAGGAGGCAGCCTATTGAATCCAACGTAGATGCAATGCTTTCACGTTCGGGATGCCTGTTTTGGTGAGAGCCTCATGGGCTGTTATTGGGGTACTGGCATTTCCCTTGAGCTAGTGGCCTCTTCTTTATGACAGCAATTTAGACAACAGTCACAATTCTTTTCTGTTGGTACAGAATGCTGTTTAACATTGGAGCAAAAGTGTGATTTATCTGCTATGGGCACAGCGTCCCCTCCATTGAATGTGACCTAAGTGAACCAGATGGCTCCAGGGATGACCTGGATTACCAAATTTGTTTTACTGTCACATGTGTGCCAGTGTTTTACTTCAAGCATGTCTATTTGTTGTGCTCTGAGAATTCATGTGTGTTTTGGTGTCCAATGTGAGAAATCTGGACAAATACATTAAATCATAGTGTTGTTTTGTGAGTTGTGCATATTCTGGAATGTAAGTTCTGCCAAAATTGAAGAAACTCAGTAATGAGTGTAGGTTCTTGATGTTATTTGGTGGTTATATATATTTCTCTGGGAATTGTTGTGCCAGTCTCTTTCCCTCATTTGATAGTTCATATCCTAAGCATAGGACACTTAGAAAAGCAATTTTTGTTTTCTTGAAATTGAACTTGTAGCCCTGTGCGGCAAATTCTAAAATGATGAGATCCACCCTGGCTAAAAGTGTGTTGAGATCGTCATCTGTCAATAGATGTCATCAACATAAGACAATGGCTCAGGATCAATATCATGCAACATTGATGTCACATGGGCTGAGAACAATCCAGGACTGTTCCTATACCCATAAGGGAGTCTTCTTTAAGAGCCTTTCACCAATAAGGTGCTTAAGTCCCTGCTTTCTGGTGCTAGATTTTTGCAGAAAAAAATAACTGGAAAATATCGAAGGTCGTTTAGTATTTTTTGCGCATTAGTGCTGTTATGTGAATTTTGCATTGCAAATGTGTGTGAGAGACTGTTTAACTGTCTGTGCTCTAAGACTATTCTATATGAATGGTCAAGCTTAGCTATGGGAAACAAAGGGTTATTCATTGGAGATACGAAGGGTTCAATTACTCCCTGGTACTCAAGTTGTGAAACAATTTCCCTCACTGGTGCTTTAGTCTCATGTTTAATGGGATATTGTGGTTGTATCTGTGGAGTGGACCTTATTGCTATAACATGGTAAGAGGAATCCATATCCCAGCCCACATGGTTGCAGTAGAGTGCTTGAGCATGCACCAATGTCCAATCTGTGGCGTAAACTTTTTTTTTACGGTGCATGGAACAAGGAAAGACAAAGAAGGCAAAATCGCATCTTCCCCTTGTGGGAGCGTACAGAAAAATTTACATGGACAATCTTTTTCTGGAAAAAGTATGTCATAACGTAGTGTTAATCTTCCCCAGAAGATCACTTTGGTGGTGTACTCAATGCCCCCCTAGTCGTTAGTTGGCATCACATTCATAAGTTCTAGAAAATTCTGGTGTACTATCATGACCTCTCTGAACTGTCTAGCAGAGACACTGCCCACATCTTGTGCTTCAGAAATGTTCTCAGTATGTGTGGCAGGCTTAGGAAAAACTGCTGCAACTTTTTTCTTTTTGAATTGGGGTTTTTGTTGTGGAAGTTTCTCTTCCTTTTTAACCAAAATCTCCAATGAGCATTGTGACTCCTTTCTCAGTTTCACACAATTGTTTCGGTGATCTGACTGCTCTCGTCTCTCACTGCATTTGTCGGATGAGTGCTGAAAGGAATGAGATGGACTAGCATCAGTATATTGATATCTGTCAGGATTTTTTAAAGTTTCTCTATAACTAAGGTTATAGTGTTTTTCTGAGGTCTTCGAAAGTGGAAATGCTCCTCTTTCCTTTTGTTTATCCTTATTATTTTTCTGTGTACCCCAGGGTTTTTTAGAACCCTCTTGTGCTTGCCTGGTATTATCCTTACTGGACTTACCTTGTAATTATGGTTTACCTGGCCTGGCTCCCATACTATCCCAACCTATAGAGAAGTGTGGCACAGTGGTTAGAGTGGCAGACCCTGATGCAGAGATCTGGCCCAGGACCAGGGTTCAATTCCCACCTTGGTGGGTCTTGGGCTCAATTCCCTTGGACCAGATAATCCTCACCTCAGTGCATAATCTAATTAATGGGCCCCTCTCTGTATCTCTGGGCAATAGCTTGCTTAATCTCCACAACAGCCCCTTACAGTGCTTGGATACCTGGCTTCACCCTGGGGCTGTCCAGGAGTGAGTGCCTCACAGGGAAAAGCCACGAGGGGTTCAACAGCGGTATGTGTACAGTGCCTTGAGACCCTAATGGGTGAGTAGTGCACTATACAAGTGCGAAGTTTACAGTTTAACCTATACAAGTGTAAGTCTCTGCGATAATCTTAGGCAGCTCTCATTCTTGTTCCTGTTGAGGAACGTCCCGGAGCCACCTGTGTACTGCCAATGCTAATGTTTCCCCTATAAGATTACTTAATATAGTTGAGGACACTGTGGTAGAATTGCCCATATTCATATTTAACTTGTTTTAACACTTACTGAAGATTCACAAGTGTTGTTGTACCGTTTGTGGTAGAGTAAATTGTAGCAAATACTGCACCCCAAGGGGCACAGTTATCTACTGAGGGAACCGTCCCAAACAACAAGCACATTGTGAGAATTCTATCTTTGCCTTGGGGTTGTCTTGGGGTCCCATATGGGAAAACACTGCTTCAAGCAAGTGTATTTATTGTGATAAGCAAAACAGATTTTCTTCATGTTTGGTGGGCACCTTATGCATTATTGAATGCATGGTCACAGTATTTTATATATATATATATATATATATATATATATATATATATATATATATATATATATATATTTACATATACATACTAGATTATTAATTAAGCGGCGTCAATCCACTACTGGCATATTTGCTACATTGGGATGTGGTGTATATGTGGCTAAATCTGGACATATATGTTCTTCATTGCTTATGGGACCTAATCTGAGATTGCGAACAAACATGTGAGAGGTCGTCTTCAAACCAATTTTGGTATTCTTGATAAATTTCCAAATATTCATTAGCTTTGCATTGTGCAGGTGAGTTTGTGACTGTGCAATTGTGAACAAGAATGTGTGTTTCCAACTGCTGCTGGAAAAGTGACCCAGGAATGGAACATTTCTGTTTTCAACCGCTCACGTAAATTCCCACCCTCATCAGTGCGTCCTTGAGCTAATATATGTTGTGTGAGAGGTTGTCTCATATTTACTGGAATTGCTACCCATTGAGGGTCTGTCATATTTTAGAATGGTAAGTTCAGAGATAGAAACACCACTTTGGGAAATCCTTTTAAGGTTCAAGCTTGAACAACCTACACCCTATGATAGGTAATACCTGTTTAACTGAGAAGGATATCTCCCTAATACCATGGACAGCGCCATGAAAGATAATTAGGGTGCCTTTAGCATGCGAGAGACAGAGATACTCAGGAGATCCTTTAAGTTTGTACCTGACCAAATGTTGGTGGTGCCATGTCATAGGACTCTTACCATGGGCGTAAGACTGCTAAGTTTAGGGTGGCAGCACAACTGCATGTAGGTGACTGAATCAGTCTTGCACCAACTGGAAGCTGTCGGCCTGATTGCATCAGCTAGCTAGCAGCACCTCATCCAAACCTACAAATTAAAAGTGATTTTTAAGAGCCTAAAAGCATGACACTCTGACTCCTAAAGGAAGTTGTGGTGGAACAGATCAGACCCTATCAGTTGCACAGTCTCATACATGCAAAGGCAGACAAAGAAATCTGGGATATGTTTCAATGCATTTATTGATGGACTGCATTCTGTGAGAAACTGCATTTAATGTGAATATCAGGAGGATGAAACATAATACAGCGATACTGACATTATCATGAGTCTAAGAATTCCTACCAACACTCTAATGTCTAACATGAGAGCATAGCAGTGCTAGCTCTTCTGCCCATCCCAATCTATGGAAGGAACCCTGACCCCATACCTTAAAGAAGGCAATGGACTGCCTCTGGTTCCCGGTTGGCTGGAAAGATAAGGCCAAGATCAGCGAAACTGCGGATGAAGTGTTACACATCATAAGATGACTGGCTGGAATGTTCCCTCTACACTTCTTCAGCCTGTGTGGTGTTTATATAACAAAACCTGTTGGGTTCTGAGAACAGGCCTGACATGATAGTATTTCTGTGGTTAGAAGACTGACTCCATAAATATTGGTGCGGCATTACCTGATAAACAATTGTATATAAATATGACAGCCTTGAGCAGGGCAGAGGGTGATATGTGTGCAAGGGACAGATACATGTGGAACACAAACAAGTGTAATTTCTAAGAAAAGCGTTGTAAAACAACGGCGAAAAACAAAATGTAATAAAATGAATAAAAGCGATCAAGATGAACATGCTCCTTAAAGACACAGACTATAAACCAAAGAGCTAAAATATGGGTTCCCATATTTAGGCGTTAGAAGGAACCTACAACAGTATTACCAGCAAGAATATGCTGGCACTGAGCAGGCATGTGTGTCTAGCCATACTGAGGGTAGATTGGCTAATTGAAAAGCCTGGCCTTCAGCTTCTTATGGAATTCAAGAAGAGAGGAGGAGGCTCTGATGTGAAGGGAGAGGTTTTTCCATGGTTTGCAAGCAATTTCAGAGAACACTTGTTTTCCTAATCTGGTTCTGTGTATGCATGGGATGTATTTCAGTAAATGACCTTTTGGGTGGTTAGTGAAGAGATGTGACTTTTTAGTTAGATGGGTCCAAGTTGTGCAGTGCCTTGAATGTATGTGTGATAAGTTTGAAATGTTTGCAAATCAGGAGCCGATGGAGCTCCCTGAGGTGTGGTGTAATATACGTTCTGTGTGGGAGGATAAGGATGAATCTGGCTTTAGACTTCTAGATGGTTTGTAGTCTTCTGGTGAGTTGCTTGATGAGCTTGCATTTGAGGTTGTTCCCATACTCTAACTTGTTGTTGACTTGGGCAGGAGTTATGGTTTTTCTGGTATTGTTTGAGGGGCATTTGAAGATCTGCCTCAGCATCCTCCGGGTGTGGAAGAAGGGTGCAGTGAAAGCACAGACTTGTGGTTCAATGTCCAGTTTGCTGTCCCTGAAGATTCTGAGGTTTATGGCATAGATGATGGGTGTGGTGTGGGTCTGAATTTGGCCAGCCCCCATTTGGAGGCCCATGGAAAGGTGTTCTTGCTGAAGATCACTACTTCTATCTTGTCATTTTTGAGCTTAAGACAGTTGGCTTTCATTCAGGTCATGCAGGTGTTTGTTGTGTTGGGGGTCTTGGTCAAGAGGAAGAGTATGAGTTGTGTATCATCAGCATAGTAGAGGATGTTGATGTGATGTCATGTGCATGCTTGACATTGGACCAAAAGATCATGTATGTGTTGAAGAGGCTTGAGCTGAACAATTAACCTGGAGGTATTTCACAGATGAGATTGTAGGCTTCTGAGGAGTTAGTGGTGATGGAGCATGGTCTTTGCATTCTCTGACATAGTTTTAATGAAATTCCAAACTGCCTCACACAGCACTTTTACAGCTATCTAATAAAGTAGTCAATTGGCAATATATAAGGAAATCATGTTTCTGTACATAGTTGCGATTTGCATATCACTATAAGGCTCTAACTATGAGTGCCCCCCTCCCCACCCATGATGGATGAGATATTTATCGGATCCGGTAAAGTCCTCCTATGTTAAGTTTTATTATGGAAATGGGGAACAATAAATGCAGATTCAGAGCCTACCAAACAGAATTCTGCATTTTTTGTGCAATTACATGACATCTTTCCTTGATACACTTCAGCAGGTGCAGAAAATTCCACAGATGTTGAAATTTCAATTTGTGCCCACACAGGAGCTTGTTCGGGGATAGGATTTTCGCAGCAATCCTCAGCAAACCACAGAATCCTGTCTAAAAAAGAGTGCAAAACTATAAGAAGTAAGATAAATTAAACTGCATGCCAATAATACTTTTGATTTTCCACCTATGGTAGAAAATAAAGTTATTTAGAGGTTTGCAGTTCTGTCAGTGTTAAAAGAAAATAGTATATATTTCTTATTCCATTCACAGAAACATTAACAGAAAGACTAAGGCCCTCATTATGACATTGGCAGTAAATTCCACTTACCGCCACGCTGACTGCCACCAACATACCGCCGCAGCGGCAGATATCCATTCACCATATTATGACACACACTCATCAATCCATCACTATTCAGCCACAGACACAAGTCCACCACATCAAACGTCAGTGATAAACTGGCATTATCAAAACCCACACCATTATGCCAACAGAACAACGCCCACTGCATTATGACCCAAGAATCACCACGGCAGACATTCAATGGCAGTAAACCATTGGCTGAAAATAAACACACACATAAAAAACAACACCACATTGGACAATTCAAACTACACACACCTGACACACATACACACACCACAACCACAACCACACACCTACACCACTATAAAACACACACCCACATTACCCACAACCACTTACGAATACAAACCATTGGCACGAGACAGACACAACTACAGACCAGACCAGAGCCACACACCACCATCACCTATACACCACCCACGCACCCCACATCACACACCCACACAACTCACACAACACCCATGGCACCACAAAGATACCCCAGATTTTCAGAGGAGGAGCTAAAGGTCATGGTGGAGGAAATCATCCGGGTAGAGCCACAGCTATTTGGAGCACAGATGCAGCAGATATCCATTACAAGGAAGATGGGGCTATGGCGGAGGATCATGGACAGGGTCAACGCCGTGGGACAGCACCCCAAAACAAGGGACGACATCAGGAAGAGGTGGAACGACATACAGGGAAAGGTGCATTCCATTGCACCAAGACACCAACTCGCTGTACAGAGGGCTGGTGGTGGACCTCCACATCCTCCCCACAACTAACAACATGGGAGAAGCAAGTCTTGGCAATCATGCATCCTGAGGGCCTGGCTGGAGTAGCAGGTAGACTGGCCTCTGGTAAGTCAACTCTATACTACTATCACTCCCCTATCTGCATGCCATCACACACCCCCACCCACACCCTCACTCCCATCACTCCACCACCTCCCACACCCCCCACCAGCACATCTCACTTTTCCCAATGCCAAGACCTGCATGCCATCCCGATGCATGGACACCACTCACAGACCTGCATTGACACCTGTCAATAAAGCATGCACACTAGAGAAAATACTCTAACCCACCATATACCAACTTACAAAAGTGAAAGCTGCCAGGCAAATACAAACAAAGAGGGCAAGCCACGTATGTACAATATGTCAGACACAGAAACAATAACACATCATTTACATCCCCACAGGTACCCCAGCCAATGTCAACGGAGAGGAGGTACCAGCAATATCCAGTCCCCCAACAGAACAGGCTCACAGTGATGACAGCAACTCTGGTCGCCTGGATCTGGATGACAATCCTGCCCCACCACGGACCTCTGGACAGTCGGTTACCCAGGCACAGTCACACACCACTACAGAGCCTCCTCCATCAGGAAACACCACCACAGCACTCAGCCAGCGTACCCATACCTCTGTCCCCAGGATACGTCAATCAGCAGTGTGTCCACCACTACAGGGATCCCAGGGCACACCACATATCCAAGTGACCTGGGACAGTGGCAGTGGGCACACGGTTCAGGTGACACAGGCACAGGACAACAGGGAAACTGGGAGGACTGCTGTGCGCAGGAGAAGGATAGGCCCAGGGAACCGACTCTCCAGGAGGCACTCACCGAGATCCTGGAAGCATACCAACATTCCCAGGAAACGCTGGGCCAGATTCTGGCCAACGTGCAGAAGAACAGGCGGCTGCAGGAGGGATAGTACCAGGGGATCAGGGAGGAATTGCAGGCCATTAACACCACCCTGGTCTCCATTGCAGGGGTGCAGGCAAGCATGGCCAACATCACGAGTGAGGCAGTCTTACAACAGCGGGCCCCTGCCACTAGCCAGACATCTGAACTGTCTTCCACCTCTGCTGCCGCTAGTGGACAGAAGGCCACGCCACAGGACCATCATGCCACCTTAACCCCTCCACTGCAGAAGGAGAACCACCCCGCAAACATTCCCTGCGATCCAGTAAGAAGCCAGAGACTATTGCCAAGACCCCCGCCAGCAAATGAGACTCTCCTGATTGTCACCCTTGTGTCCCACTCTGTCACCCTGTCCACCTTGAACTGCCATTGCTTCCCTTCCTATGGCCCCTTGGACAAGGCACCTGTGCTACCAATAGACTAGAACAATACCCTGGACTTTCCTCCATCATAACCCCAGCCCATTGCACTTGCCCCTCTACTTTCTAGCACTTAAATAAACACACTTTTAAAAAATACAAGTATGGAGTATGTTAAACTTATTTTAGTATGTATTCGTTTAACCAGGTTCAAACATTGCAATTCAACTGTACAGTAAATTTCAAATAGGAAAAACCTGTAATTGACTGCAGTTATCACACCAGGAGCGATAGTGGGGCATCAACATCTGCAAAATGAGTTCCCAAAGGTTACAGTGAGTGGGCTTAGAAGTGGGAAATAACAGCATGCCAGTGACAAAGATTAACTATAAAATGAAAATGTAATGTGAAGTAACACTGTCTTACCTGTGTCTCATTAGAAGTATTGTCGAATCACTGCAGTTCTGTTGTCCTCATCCTCATCCTCTGCTTCCTCATCCTCACTGTCCACAGGGTCCACTGCTGCCACACAGCCATCTCCAGCCTCCTCCTCCTGCAGAAAAGGCACATGGCATCTGAGAGCCAGGTTGTGCAACATGTAGCATGCCACGATTATCTGGCAGACCTTTTTGGGTGAGTAGCACAGGGATCCACCTGTTAGATGGAGGCAACGAAACCTGGCCTTCAGGAGGCCAAAGGTACGTTCGATAATCCTTCTTGTCCGCCCATGTGCCTCATCATACCATTCTTCTGGCCTTGTCCTGGGAGTCGTCACAGGGGTCACTAGCCATGATAGGTTTGGGTAACCAGAGTCACTTGCAAATATCGTGTGACAACGTTTAGCCACACACTATCCCATATGGCCCACACCATACCCATACAACAGCATATACTGGGTGGGAACCAGGGCTCACCTATTAGCCATACCCTGTGCCTCTGTAGTTGGGCCATCACAATTGGGATGCTGCTTTTCATCAGGATTGAATTTAATTGATTTATTTTGAATAAATAAATATATTTTTCAGTGAATAATTTACGTTTTCATTGAGATACTTGATTTTTAATTTATCGCTATTGTATTCTTGTATTTGCCTTTTGTTCTTTGTCCCTAGTCCAGTGGGGTTAAAGGGCTCCCCCTCTTTGTTTATGGTTCCCAGGTTTGCATCAGTCGATGCAGGTTTTTTTTTTTGGTTCATTCCCAGTGTATATAGGCTTTTTGAAGCCTATTTAGGTATTGTTTAGTGTCCCTAGGTCTGCCTTCCTCCCTCTACTCTGTCTAAATATGACTGAACCCTACACGGTGAGCTATACGGAGGCTCAAATAAACACATTGTTGGGTAATCCTTCTTTGCTTAGTGGGGAACAATTAACTCCAACCCCGACGAATGTTGATAAAATTGAAAGATTAAAGCAGCTTAAAAAGAAAAATGTCAGAACACAACTCCATGCACAAGTACTACTTGAACAATTGAAGAATAACACTATCCCAGTAGGATTACAAGTTAGAAACATCCCAGTGATTTGTGTATTGGACAAATCTTATCTACTGCAGTTTAGGGGTGTAGGCACAAAATGATCTCGGGATTGGTTGGCTCTTTCTATTGAAACCGCCCTACGGATAAGTGAAACTGAATTGAAAGAAATTGAATTGTTGGAACTTGAAATTTTGCAAGACAAAAAAATTCAAGATGTTAAACAGCTACTAGAATCAACAAATAAGATAATTTCAGAGTTTAAAACTACTCAGACTATAAATCAAAAAACATCTAAAGTAGCTAGAGACATTAAGAATTTCAAATTAGAAGAGGTATGTCCTTTCTTAAAAGACGATTTTTACAAGTACAATAATCCGAGTAACTTGAACCTTCAGTTTCAGACCAGATCACGCAGGAGATTCATTACTTTCTCTGATACCTCCTCGGACTCTGATACTGAACATCTATCTGATACTTTCTCTGGACCCCAACATCCCACTGTTCAACCTTTTCTCGGCAGAGGCACATGCAGAGGGAGAGGGGGTGGCCTACGTAGCAGATTTAAATATCAAGACCAAAACAGAGATCTATACACACAACAAGGAGAATTTCGTACGAGGAAGAGAACGTACAGGAGATAACTGCCTATAATCAGGATATGTTACCTGTTTAGAACTTGTCTAAATACAATTTATCAGAGATGGAACATGAGGTATTATAGAAGGGACTTTCTTTTGTTCCCACTAAAATACAAGACCCTGTTGACACCAAAACTGAAGTCCTGTAGTTTTTACATAAAGTGAGATTCCGTACCTTTTTTCAAGAAGAATCTTACGATAGATGTGACATTAATGACAATGTTAGCGGTTTACACCCTAAATCCACCTTTTGCCCTGATGCCATCAGTTTGCCACGTGAGGTTCAACTTTTTGAAGATGTTTTGTTACGGGAAATTGATTTATTGAACAGCACTAAAATGTCCTTTAAGACAAATTGTAGTAAGGAAGAAATAGATGCCATTTATTCCTTGTCACAAAATGACAGCATTATCATCAAGCCAGCTGATAAAGGTGGGGGAATTGTCATTCTAGATAAGGATAAATACAATAGGGAAGAACAACGTCAATTAGGCAATACAGAACATTATCGCCGGATTACTGAAGACCCTATACCAAGATTGAGAACTACTATTACAGCAATTACAGATGAAGCATTACGAGAAGGATGGATATGCAAAGGAGAATAAAACTTTTTAAATCAAAGTCAGTCATGTATTCCCCTTCTATATATTCTCCCTAAGATCCATAAAGATATAAACAACCCTCCAGGGAGACCGACAATTGCGGCATGTGGTTCCATCTTGGAGCCTCTAGCACAATATGTGGACTTCTTTCTAAAACCACTAGTATATAACACCAAACCATATGTACGGGACTCCATGCACATGATTAACAAACTAGAGGGTAGCCCCTTTGATGAAAAAACACAAATACTAGTTACCTTAGATATAGAAGCATTATATACAAACATCCCACAAAATGAGGCATTAGAAATAATGAACATTTACTTAGATGACAGAACTGATTCACATAAGGTTCCTACCCCTTTTATAGTAAGTCTGGCCACATTGTGTTTAAAAAGCAATGTCTTCACCTTTGACAATGACATGTGTTTACAAGTCAAAGGCGTTGCAATGGGGTGTAACTTTGCTCCGGAAATTGCAAATTTAGTGATGGCATACTTTGAAGACAAATGGATCTATGACATAAATAATTCTTTCTGCAAACACATTAAAATGTGGTTACGGTATATTGATGACATCTTTATGATATGGGATGGCGATTCACAATCTCTGTCTAATTTCCATCACTGGCTCAACCATTTGACACCTGATTTGAATTTCACGTTGGCCTCTGATTGCAGGAGGATCAATTTTCTGGATTTATGGATTCAATCAAAAGATGGTTCTATTTCTGTTAGTCTACTGACAGAAATACTCTACTGCATTTTTTAAGTAATCATCCCGCACTTTTAAAGAAAACTTGCCTTATGGGCAATTCCTACGCATTCGCAGGAATTGTTCTAGTAAAGAAGACTATTTCGAAAATTCAGAGTCCCTGATATCTAGGTTACTAGAAAGAGGGTATCTGAAGAAAATTGTCAAAGGTGCCTGCAAGCGAGCATGGTATACTCCTCGGGAACATCTGCTAACTCCTAAGCAAAAAAACAAGGAGTGTCCTCTTACCTGTGTATTGACATACAACCCTAAGGCTAATCGAGTGAGGGCCATCATTGAAAGAAACTAGAAACGACTTTATCCGGTAGGATTTTAAAAACCTTTATTTGCATTTAAAAGAGGCCGTAATATCTACAATGCTTTAGTACATGCCTCTTTTACCTCAAAACCAAATAAAAGATTGGACTTGAGAACTATGTTAGATTTACCACCTATCGATGGCCATTTCCAATGCAATAATTGTCTGGCTTGTAAATACACTGAGAAGAGCAAGGAGATAGAAGTAAATGAGAAGATTCATCATCAAACTCGTTTTTCAAATTGTAACACACAAAATGTAATATACTGCATTACTTGTCCCTGCTCTCTAGCCTATATTGGCCAGACGACTCAGCCTGCTAAAACTCGTATTTTGCAACATATGTCAAGGATCCAGTGTGCAGTACTTGGTGCCCCACTGGTCGACCACTATATTGAAAAAAAACATAGACCTGAAGATATTAGGTGGTCTATATTATATGTGGTGGACAAAACAAAAACCAGTAGAGAGATAGCTTCAACTTTTGATAGAATGGAAGCACGTTTAATTGAAAAGTTTGGGACTGCTAAGAAGGGATTAAATGATGTGACAGAAATGTGGTCATTGATTAAGGTATAAACATTTTATCCAGCTTTTTATTGTCATCTGTGTTATGCAAAGGTTGTTATCCATTCTCTATGTAGATCTAGTATTTTTAATGTGGATATAGCGTTTTACACACCTATTATATATGTTGCTTATGCTTGGTCTTGATGTTATAACCTAGAATTAGATACTTTAAGATGGCCGCTCTGTTCATCTGGTTTCTATATTGCCTTTGACTTATTAGTAAGTATTACTTATTAGTATTAGCCCCCTTTCTTCTCTTCTCTTTTGAGGTAGAGTATCTATACGCGCTGTTAGTGCGTCTTAAATTCACTTTTGCAGCCCTTTCTTTATGTCCTTGTTTACATATGCATCCTTTGCCGTGTAAAGTATTTTTATGCGCAGCCAGCGCGTTTCCAACCCATTATGAGCAGTCCTCTCTCTACTTCAATTCCAAACACACGCCGCTAGCGCGATCTGGCCGATAGTAGAGAACCATTTAAGTTCTGGTGTCCACCGCACTGGTTTTGGATCTTTTTGATAAGACCAGCCAAGCGCTACCCGGTTAAAACTGAGGAAAGGAATTTGGGTAAGTGTTACACCGCTCCTTTTTATTCCTGGGAGCATATTTAGATTCGTGATACAGATACTTGATGTTACATTGTTTTTTAGGTTGTTTGCAACTTCAGTGAAGCGTTCAATGTGTGAGCGCTTTTTCGAACAATATTACATCGCCAAGGTCAGTTTTGCTCCGGTGTTGTGCATGAGCACCTGTGTTCTGTAATCTCTTTTAATATTTCCTTCAATAATTCTTTCAATATATCACCCTAGTTGAGTTTCCCTTGCCACAGTCTTTTTTGACGTACATATGTAAAAATACCAATTTCTGAGTGGTTCTTGTCTTTATTCAACTACACTGTTGGAGTTCAATAATTTTTCTATTCTGTCACAACGGAGTTCTTTAAGGTGAACAGGAGTGACTGTCCACCCCTGGTGGTCTGTGTTGATAAAATAACTATTATTTGTATAGTTATTATTTTTTTTTTTCACATATTGTATACATAGGCACTGTTTGTGTTGTCCTGAGGAGGCCAGATTTATAAAGGCCGAAATGCGTCGATGTTAATGGTGGAGGAATGCGCATTGCAATTTTTGAATAACTGGATGTTAAAAACATTGGACTATATTGGAGATGGTTTACCAGTGATAGCTTTCTTGCTGATGGACGATATGTCTTTTCAATTAGCTGCATTACCTCGTCAGTATACTGCTTGCCACTGAATGGCTTAGCAGTTATAGGTTAAGAAATAACGGTGCTCAAAGCAATTTTTGATTAATCTCTTTTTATATCATTATGTTTTCAGTTTTTTGTACAGTTTCTTGTATAGCACTTCTGTTTTGTATGTATAATAATCTATTTATTGTTGTTATGATTTCATCATTGGCCACACAGTGGTGTGAGTGTGACCTGCAGACACTAAGCTGAATTGAATTTAATTGATTTATTTTGAATAAATAAATATATTTTTCAGTGAATAATTTACGTTTTCATTTAGATCCTTGATTTTGAATTGATCCCTACTGGATTCCTGTATTTGCCTTTTGTTCTTTGTCCCTAGTCGAGTGGGTTTAAAGGGCTCCCCCTCTTTGTTTATGGTTTCCTCAGGATATAGGCATCATGCACGGACCCAGGATTCTTAGCATTGACATGGGAGATGTACTGGGCCGCCACGCACACAATCTGGACATTCATTTAGTGAAAACTCTTACGATTTCTGAACACCTGCTCATTTTGACAAATGCAAAATGTGTACCATCAATTGCCCCAATTATTTTGGGGATATGTCCCATTGCATAAAAGCCAGCTTTCACTGTGGTCAAATCCTCCACTTGGGGGAATACAATGTAGCTGCACATGTGTTTATTGGGGCAGACAACACTCGTTGTCAGCACTATTGAGAACATTGGCTGTGACATTCCTGCTGCTATGCCTACTGTCACTTGGAAAGAACCAGTTGCCAAGAAATGGAGTACAGATAGGTCTTGCACAAGAGGGGGGATCCCATTGGGGTGACGGATAGCATATATCAGGTCAGGCTTCAATTGGGCACACAGCTCAGTGATTGTGGCCTTGTCAAGTCTATAGGTGAGGATAATGTGCCTGTCCTCCATTGTTGCCAAGTCCACCAGGGGTCTGTACACGGGGTATGTCTCCATCTCCTATTCCTCTGCAGCGGTAGCAATCTATGGGGCAAAAGTGTGAGGAGCCAGTCACAAACTGTACATCGTAGCCAAAACAGCACAATGCATGATGTTAAATTTCACTGTATAAGTGGCATTTGTCCTGTATGTCCAATTTTGAACTGTGATGCAGTTGTAATCCAGGTCCTGCCCCCCCTCTTGAAATGGCGTCCGCCTGACCTGTGTGGAGGAACAGGTGGAAGTGAGGTAATTCCGCTGACGTTGTGTGCCGTTGCGGTAGGCGGTCGTGAACCGCCATGCAACTCCTCATTGGTTATTAATGGGACCTATGGGGTACAGTGGCCAATGGTGATGTACGCCGGTGGTGACGGTGTGCTCCGCCGCAGACGTGACCGCCATTTTCTATCTGATCACTCACTTGCTACTGGACGTTCAACAGTAAAGGACCCACATTGCATGTGCTGCTGTGAACTGTGTCTGGAACCTACCAAGGCTCGTGTGACTGGGGAAAGGGCCCCTGCCTTCACATCAACCGAGTTGGAGCGACTGGTGGATGGGGTCCTACCCCAGTACGGACTGCCTTATGGGCCTCCAGACCAACAGGTGAGTACACTGTGAGCATGATGCATGGGGCATGAATGTAGGGAGTTGTGTTTGAAGGCCTTGTGTAGGGGTGGTGGGTGGGTGGAACCCGACCCCCCTAATAGCCTGCATACTGGCGGTGGCCTATCCGGAGCTGGGTGGTCACTTGAGGGCATCACAGCAGCCTCAAGGGGGTGAGTACAGTGCCCATCATTACAACTTTAGCACAGTAGGGGGGCACCCAGGTGGGGGATGTGTGTCAGTGGGTGCCCCTAGGCCAGGCCTGACTTTGCAGAGTGGGTCCCATGTTGGGCAGGGTTCTGAAGTGATACTCCTGCTACCTAGCTTGCAGGCATCCACTACTGGTCAGGTGGATCTAGGTGTACTGCAGTTGGCGGTATGTACCCCTCCTCATGCCCTTGTGGCTAGCATTATTAGTGGTAGTACATTGCTTTGTGCTTAGGGCTGTTCCCTTTGTGTGACGGTGGTGTGTACACCAGCGGTAGTGTTGGAGCAGCCATTGACCAAGTGTATCCTTTGTCTCTCCCCCACTTTTTTTTGTCACCCTGTCCTTATGTGCATTGGCATCATCTTGCGGAGGAGCAGAGGCACCGGCGATGGAGGGAGCTGCATTCCACAGGACCCAGGAGGTAGAGTCCACCGACGGTGAGGGCACCAGTGGGACAGAGGGGGAGGGGAGCACCAAGGCAGAGACAGGAGGGGACAGTTTGGACACAGATACCTCCTCTGATGGAAGCTCCCTGGTGGTGGCGGACACCTCTGTGACCACCCCAGCTACAGGTACTGCCGCCACCCCCATAGCAGCACTGCCCTCCCAGCAGCCCCTCATTGAGATGCCCATGTACGCTCACCTAGGAGGATAGGCATCTCCTTCGCCCAAGTCACCTCAGGCCCTGCCCCAGTTAGCCCTGATGCCCTGAGTGAGGAAGCTATTGACCGCCTGCGATCCATCTCTGTAGGGCAGTCAACCATTGAGAATGCCATCCAGGGGCTGGCATCCCATATGTAACAGAGTAATGCATTCTTGGAGGGCATTCACACTGGCTTGGTTGCCCAACCGAGATCAATCTAGGCTCTGGCCTCCTCTCTGATAGCAGCCATTGTCCCTGTTTTCACCCTCCCCCTCCAACTTCCTCTTCCTAATCCCATCCCCTCAATCTCAACCTATCCCAAGCACACAGGCAGATGAGCATGCGCACAATACAACACACAAGAGTGTCACAGGCAAACACAAGCACCACACATCATCCCACAGACACTCACACAAACACCATCCAGATGCAGACATACCAACATCCACTGCCTCCTCTATGTGCCCCTCCTCCTCCACCTCCCTCCCAGTTCCGTCTACACTCACACCTGCATGCACTACACCATCATCCACTACCAGCATCACCACCACACCTAGCAGAACTCACACCTGACTTGCACACACCACTACAACAGCCATGCACACATCCCCTGTGTCCTCTCCCACTGTGTCTATCCCCCCACCCAAGGTGCACAAACACAAGCACTCAGATACCCAACAGCCATCTACCTCACAACAGCATCCACCCCATGCACCTGCACCCAAACACAGCACACAGACACCTCCTACAACCACGCCCTCTTCCTCCACTCCAAAACCTTCTCCCTCTTCCCGCCCCAGTGTCCCTAGGAAGCTTTTCCTATTCACCATTGACCTCTTCCCTACCCCTCCCCCGTCCTTCACGCCTGGGCAGGGTGCCAAAAACCCAGGCAAGCACCTCAGCCACCCAGTCCACAGGGCCAGTAGTCTCCACACCCACTCGTGGTGGGAAAGGATCCAGGGCACCAGACAGACTCAAAGAAAGTGTGCCTGCCCCATGTGCTGCCCGAAAGGGCAAGGAGCCTGCCCCAAGTGCTGTCAGGAAGGGCAAGGAGCCATCCCCAGCTGCTGCCAGAAAGGGCAAGGAGCCATCCCCAGCTGCTTCCAGGAAGGGCAAGGAGCCTGCACCAGCAGGCAGGAAGGACAAGGGCCCTAGTGCAGGGACCCAGTCAGAGTCCACATCACCAACCATGGTTGTGCAGCCATCCGAGGCTGGAGGGAATGGGCTGGAGCTTCCCCCACCACCACCAGCAGCAGCAGCACCACCACCACCATCGCCACCAGCAGCAGTGGGCAGCTATCTGAGGCTGGAGGGGATGGGCTGGAGCTTCCCCCCACCACCACCAGCAGCAGCAGCACCACCACCAGCAGCAGCAGCACCCCCACCACCAGCAGTGGGCAGCTGTCCGAGGCTGCAGGGGGTTGGGCTGGAGCTTCCCACCACCAGCAGCAGCACTGCTACCACCACCAGTTAGCAGCCATCCGAGGCTGCAGGGGATGGGCTAGAGCCCCCCAGCGGCTGCAGCAGCGTCACTACCACCACTGAGCAGCCGTCACCGATGCTCTCCCCAGAACCAGTGGGTAAGCCACCCACTCACCCCATCATCCCCAGGATCAGAAGCACAGGGCACAATGCCCCCTCCAGAACCAGTGGGCAAGTCACCCACTTGAGAGACTGTGGCCTTGCACTCCCCAAGACCAAGCACAGGGCATGTTCCCCCTCCAGAGCATGTAGGCAAGTCACCCACTTGAGAGACTGTGGCCTTGCACTCCCCAGGACCAGGCACAGGGCATGTTGCCCCTCCAGGACCAGTGGTGTTGTTCCATCTGCCGGCTGTAGTGCCCCACCGTTCCCCACCCCCCTGAGGTGCCTGCCTATTTTCCAACTGATGCCCCTGCAGTGTTCTCTCCGTTTTGGTGCAGGTGACAAGTGGGGCCCTGGACTATGGCCTGTGGCCATGTGGCCCACACACAATATGGACTGGGCAGTGTCCCTTGAACTGTACACATGTATATCCCATTAGTTTGATTTTTCGTATTTCTACTGTAGTTATATTATAACACTCACTTTTCATCAATGCCTGTGGTCCTTGATTTATCATGAGGGGTACAGGGTAAATATGTTTTATTACTGCATCTGATTTTCTGTATGGTGTGGGGAGAGGGGGTGGTGCGTGTGTGTGTCACTCTCTTTTTCCTCCCCCAATCCCCTGTGTGCTAGGCGGCTGTACACACTGTGGTCGTCTTTGTCATCATTGGTGTTCGTGGTGGAGCAGCAAGTGGAATAGCATGGGGAAGATCTGAAGTTCAGGCTCCATGGCGGCGTGGTTGTTCCCTGTGTCTCCAAAGGTGAGTCCTTTCCCTTCTGAGGTTTGTTTCCGCCAGGCTTTTGATGTCTTTGGTACCACCCAGGAAAAGGTGGCGGTTTCCTGTCTCATAATACAGTGGGAGGAACATTGACTTCCGCCTGGCTGTAGGCGGCTACTGCTGTGGTGGCTGTTCTATCCGCCCTGGCGGTCAGTGTAGTAAAGTGGCTGTCGATCTGAGTTCTCACCGCCATGGTCATAATTTGGCAGTAGTTACCACCAGCCTGTTGGTGGTATTACCACCACTTTATCACCGACCGCCAGGGTAGTAATGAGGGCTTAAGTGCCAGATGTTCGAAGCATTTTTTGGTTGCCAATGGTCTGATTCTCAAATTAAGTTGTTTGGGACTTTGAATATGCTTTTTGAGGTTTATAAAGCCTAAATTGTGATTACCGAATTGCAATTTAGATTTTGCGATTTGGTATTTAGAAGGGACGTGTTGAGGGAGTCCATTTCTAACAACAAATCAGAATGATATGTACGAATGTTCTGAAACTGAAATGCGGTCGCAAAACATTCGCACTTTACCACCAACTCTAACTTAGTGTAAACCTGTTAGCAAATAGGAATTGACTCTTGCAGGCCCCTTCTCCTTTCAGAATGGTTGGGAATATATGTTTTGAGGGGACCACTGCCTAATCTTAAAAAATGAAACTTCAAAGTTTCTTTTTTTTTGTTTTTACACATCATCCCATTTTCCTTTAGGGAAAAGGGGCTGTGTTTAAAAAAAAAAAAAATTGCTTTATTTAAAAGCAATCACAGAGAGGGTGGTCTCCTGACCCCAGCAGGTCACCATCCCTATGATGGCTGCGATTCCTAATGGCTCGCAAATTGTGACCTACTCATTAACATTCATGAGCTATGTCTTTTTGCTACCCACGATTTGCAGGCAATCACAATTAGTAAATCACTGTTTCTTCTTACACATAGCCCGAAATTAAAGCATCTTTCCTTTCATCACCAAAATTCATATACTGTGTGGAGCTTCTAAAATCTGTTCTCATCACACTTCACCATAGAGATAATGTTGATTTGTATTTCTCAAGCTGCTGATACATTTTTCATTTCCTATGTAAAGCAAGCAAATGCGTTTATTGGTGCGTTAGAAAAGCTTTCAAATACATTGGCCTGCTCTTTTCACCTGTGCACTTGGCTTTACAGTCACAGAAAAAAAAAACGGCCAACCCGGATCACCGTGTTAAACGAATTTGCGGGAAATGTAACAGCCCGAGCACACAGCAAATTCAGCAGAAATAAAACGACACACCTGTTAATTGCTCAACTTGTAAATGAAAAGCTTCAAAGTTATGCAGCTCCCCAAGGTTCCACTGCGCATGAATGAAAAGACTGAGGGGCATATTTATACTCCGTTTGCGCCAAATTTGCGTCGTTTTTTTCGACGCAAATTCGGCGCAAAACTAACGCCATATTTATACTTTGGCGTTAGACGCGTCTAGCGCCAAAGTATGAGGAGAGAGCGTCATTTTTTTGCGTGAACGCCTTCCTTGCGTTAATGAGATGCAAGGTAGGCGTTCCCGTCTAAAAAAATGACTGCGACGCAAATGCGTCGTATTTATACTCCCGGGCAAAAATCACGCCCGGGAGTGGGCGGGGCAAAAAACCCTGCATTTGCGCCTCTTTTTAACGCCTGGGTCAGGGCAGGCGTTAAGGGACCTGTGGGCTCAAAATGAGCCCACAGCTGCCCTCCCATGCCCCCAGGGACCCCCCCTGCCACCCTTGCCCACCCCAGGAGGACACCCAAGGATGGAGGGACCCATCCCAGGGACATTCAGGTAAGTTCAGGTAAGTATAATTTTTTTTTTGGCATAGGGGGGGCTGATTTGTGCCCCCCTACATGCCTCAATGCCCAATGACCATGCCCAGGGGACATAAGTCCCCTGGGCATGGCCATTGGGCAAGGGGGCATGACTCCTGTCTTTACTAAGACAGGAGTCATGTAAATGGCGTCTGGGTGTCGTAAAAAATGGCGCAAATCGGGTGGAGGCGATTTTTTTGCGTCAACCTGACTTGCACCATTTTTAAGACGCCCTAACGCCATTTTTCCCTACGCCGGCGCTGCCTGGTGTACGTGTTTTTTTTCCACGCACACCAGGCAGCGCCGGTCTGCTAGCGCCGGCTAACGCCATTCAATAAATACGGCGCCCGCATGGCGCTTCAGAATGGCGTTAGCCGGCGCAAAAATTTTTGACGCTAAACTGCGTTAGCGCAGTTTAGCGTCAAAAAGTATAAATACGGGCCTGAATTGAAAGAGAGGCAATTAATTTAACCTAGAGTAGCAGAGAAAATAGGACTTGTGGTCGTCATCGAAGGCAACTATAAAACGTTCACACCACTTCTGCTAAAGCCGGGATAACTATAAATGATCAAAATGATGCTGCGCTCAGTGTAATAAGTGAAAAACAATATAAAAATGCACAAATTTAGACATTGATTTAATATTGCATTTCATTTAAATAAGCAAAGGTCCAGGGGAGGGGAATTTACCTAGAACAGTGAACAGGAGGCCAAGTGCTAGAAGATGGTGCTGCTCTGGTTGCGGTTGCATAGAGTAACTAAACAAAAATAATCGGGTTACTCATTCTTCATGCCATTTTTGGCTATTTGGAGCAGTTCGCGCTTAGGCACTCATAACTTTTTGTCCACATAACCTACCCACGCCAAATTTGTGCCCTTGTTTTCCAACATTCTAGAGATTCTAGAGGTACCCAGTGTTTGTAGGTTCCCCTGAAGGAGACCAAGAAATTAGCCAAATTACAGCATTTGTTTCTTTTTTTAAATGGGAAAAAAGGGCTGCAGAAGAAGGATTGTGATTTTGTCCCAGAAAATGGCATCAACAAAGGGTTTGCGGTGCTAAAATCACCAGCTTCCCAGCTTTCAGGAACAGGCAATCAGAAAACCCAATTTTTCAACACAATTTTGGTATTTTACTGGGACATACCCCATTAGTGACAGAAATGGGTGTGAAACCAATGCTGTATCCCAGAAAGCAAAACATTTCTGAAAAGTGAACAAAATTCTGAATTCAACAAGGGGTCATTTGTGTAGATCCTACAAGGTTTTCGTACAATAAATAACAGCTGAAATAAAAAAATATTGAAATTGAGGTGAAAAAAAACAGCCATTTTTCTCAAAGTTATAGTCTGTAACTTTTTCCTGTAATGTCAGATTTTTTTAAAGCAATATACTGATACGTCTGCAGGACTCTTCTGGTTGCGGGGATATATAGGGCTTGTAGGTTCATCAAGACCCCTAGGTACCCAGAGCCAATAAATGAGCTGCACCTTGTAATGGGTTTTCATTCTATACTGGGTATACAGCAATTCATTTGCTGAAATATAAAGAGTTGAAAAATAGGTATCAAGAAAACCTTCGATTTCCAAAATGGGCATAGGATAAGGTGTTGAGAAGCAGTGGTTATTTGCACATCTCTAACTTCCGGGGTACCCATACTAGCATGTGAATTATAGGGTATTTATCAAATATACGTCTTTTTTACACACTTTCTTACATTTGGAAGGAAACAATGTAGAGAAAGACAAGGGGCAATAACACTTGTTTTTCTATTCTGTGTTCCCCCAAGTCTCCCGATAGAAATGGTACCTCACTTGCGTGGGTAGGCCAAATGCTCGCGACAGGAAACGAAAAAATGAACAGATCATATTTTTACATTGAAATCTGATGTGTTTTTTTAAAAGTGCCCAGCTGTAGATTTTGGCCTCTAGCTCAGAACCTAGGGAAACCTACCAAACCGGTGCAGTTTTTAAAACTAGACACCTAGGGGAATCCAGGATGGGGTGACTTGTGGGGCTCTCACCAGGTTCCGTTATCCAGAATCCTTTGTAAACCTCAAAATTTGGCTAAAAACACCCTTTTTCCTCACATTTTGGTGACAGAAAATTCTGGAATCTGAGAGGAGAAACAAATTTCATTCCACCCAGTGTTCCCCCAAGTCTCCTGATCAAAATGGTACCTCACTTTTGCATGTAGACCTAGCGCCCGTGACAGGAAATTCTTCAAAACACAACGTGGACACGTCTCATTTTCCCAAAGAAAACAGAGCTGTTTTTTTCAAAGTGCCTAGCTGTGGTTTTTGGCCTCTAGCCACAAATTTCCTTCCATCCAGCATTCCCCCAAGTGTCCCGATAAAAATGGCACCTCATTTGTGTGGGTAGAACTAGCGCCTACAAAGGGAAATGCCTCAAAACACTATGTGGACACATCAAAATTATCAAATAGTAAACTACCTGTTTTTGCGGGGGCGCGTTTTTGGCCCTGGGCTCAGCAGCCCAAACATTTCTGTAAAGTAGACACCCGAGGAAATCCAGGGAGGTGTGACTTGTGTGGATCCCCCAATGTTTTCTTACCCAGAATCCTTAAGCTAAAAAAATAACATTTTACAACATTTCTGTGTGGGATCACCACACAGGGACAAATTTCCTACCACTCAATGTTCCCCTCAGTATCCCGGTAAAAATTATACCTCACTTGTGTAGTTGGGCCAACTGCCTGTGACAGGGAAGAGCCAAAAACATTTCAAAATTGAGGGGGACCCAAAGTGGGTCCAAAAGGGCAGTTTGAAATGAAAGAATTTAGGCTGACAAGTGGGGCACCATTGCTATTGGTATAGACGAGACTATGCTGGGTGGTAGGAATTTTGTGGCTTCCAGCAGATTCCGGAAGGTTCCATCCCAAAAATGTGGGAAAAATGTGTGACTTCAAGCAAAGTTGGGGGTTTGCAGGGCATTGTGAGTAAGAAAAGGGTGTGAGTGCATGTGAAGCACACCACCCTCGACTCACCCAGATGTGTAGTTTTCAGATGTGTCTAAGGCCTGTGGATTTTTCTACATGGCAGCGTCCCAAAGTCCAAAAAGTGGAACCCTCACCATTCCAAGTGGGATGATTTTGGGAATTAGCCAAGCTCTCATGGTCCAAATGTAAAACCAAAACTCAAAGTAATCAAATGTCCTTGTGCTTGCCATGGGATAAGATGTTTTAGTGTGCAGTAGGAGAGTTGAAAGACTGTTACCCCCTTCAGTTAGGGTGGGAGCATAGCCATGCCCATACTGCTTGGTAGCCACCACCACACTAGTTTTTTTTTTTTTAATTCCCTGGCATCTATAGACTTTTTGACCCCCCCCCCCCCGGGGTAGAACAACTTTGGCCCCATTTATTTAGGGTGGGGGTATGGCCATACCCTCACTCTCTTATTCAGAAAAAAATGTTCCCTGGTCTCTGGTGGACTTTCTGCCCCCCCTTGGGGGTAGATGGGCCTTCCAAAAATAGGCCGATCTGCCCTCAAGATATGGCCAACTGTAATGTGCCCCCATGGGAAGTGAACCTTGCGCAAGGGGCTGCCACCCCAAACAAAACACACACATGGACACACACTAGTCCCTGGTGCCTAAGTGGTTTCAGCCTAATAGAAATAGGCCGATCTGCCCCCAAGGGGAGCAGAAATGGCCTAAAATAAATTGCCCCCCCGGTGAGCGACCCTTGTCTAAGGGGTCGCTCCCCTTGCATGGAATTGGTGCAATAAAAAAAATCCCCTGTGCCTAGTGGTTACTGCCCCCCTTGGGGGCAGATCGGCCCAATAAAATAGGCCGATCTGCCCCCATGGGGGGCAGAAATGGCCTAATACAAATTTGACCCACAGGGGAGCGACCCTTGCCTAAGGGGTCACTCCCCTCACGTGAAACTGACAACAAAACCTAGTGGTTTATTCCCCCCTAGTAAAAATAGGCTGATCTACCCCCAAGGGGGGCAGAAATGTCCTGGAGTTCATTTTGCTCCCAGGGGAGCAACCCTTGCCTAAGGGCTCGCTACCCACATATAAAAATAAAAACACAAATAAATTTTTAAAAAAGATCCCAGTGGGGGCAGAAAAGGCCTAAAAATAATTTGCCCCCCTGGGGAGCGGCCCTTGCCCAAGGGGCCACTCCCCTTATGACATAAACAAAAAAAATCCCTGATGTCTAGTGGCATTTCTGCTGCCCGATCGCATCGCGTTCGGGGAGCAGAAATGCAGAGAGAGACATTTCCTCTCCTTTCATGCCTCTCTCACCCCCTCTACGTGATAGGAGGAGCAATGCTTTAGCGATCACGTGCTGACATCACCAAATGCCATAGGGGGGTCAGGGGCAGAGGTGGAAGGGGAAGTGATTCCCCTTCCATCCCTGACCATGGGAGGGGGGTGCTTGGCCATCGGGGGACGAGCTGGTCTCATTCTCGGCACCGGGCAACCATTGCCGAGGGCGAGACCAGCTCGCCTGGGCACCCAAGGGGTTAAAAACACTCCATATTTAGTTGAAGGGTCAAGAAAAAAAAATTGCGAACATACTAAAAGTAGTACAAAATTACGGTACTCCGTTCCTCCGAATTGTATTATACAATCCTGCTACATTCTCTGCATAGAGAGCATTCACTTCACCTACTCCGTGACGTATTTCCACCATGACAATCGCTATCTAAGATTGTTATTTTTGTGGTCGACTTCTTAAGGACACATTAACAGTCCTACAGCATAGGCAAGTCGTGTTGCTGGCAAGTTTATCCAACTTAACTGCTGACAGGGACACTGGATGCAACTCACCCCTTCAATGGTGGTGTAATTGTAATGGATTTTTAAATTGAAAGACACAGTTATGTTATACTTAATGAAATGGTATACATTGAAAATTTCACTCTTGTAACGTCCAAGGATGGGTGAAAAATAGCAGAATTTTGATCTTTTAAGCACAGATAGAATTTAAAGATTGTCAACTTGAGCATTAAAGGTGTCATACATCAGTAGAGCTATACTTCCACCTGGAAAGAGTGACTTCTTGGCATACACTCTTAAAATGCATTAGAATGAAAGTATAAATGTGCCAAAAGTAGATCTCTCCACAGCCACGAGGACACAGTTCCCCAGTATTGATGTTTCGTTGCAAGGAATTAAGCTAGAGATTGCCAGAAGTGGACATTATAAGGCTGAGCCTAAGGATTCTAGAGAAAAGAAATGTAAAAGCATCTTGTCACTTGTATCTGGGAGGCAGCTACATTTCATACACACAACAAAGAGCAAATGAGAAACTGTAAAGACAATGGTGTCAGCACCAACAATATTTGCGAAATCCTGTCAACCCTAAGGTAGGACCACACTGCTTCTAAGTTTCTACCACACTTTAGGAGTCAAATAAAACATTTAAAAGATATGGCCTCACACACCCACTGGATGTCATGCTTCATCATTGGCCATCCTTGCACCCCAAAGAATCCTCTAATTGCAGGCCGACTTTTTATCAACTCATAGAAAGCACTTGTGGATGAGGGGGTAGGGTATGGGATCTGAAAAGTGCAGAGCTAAAATCTTGGTTGCCTCCTGAAGCGGACTACATTTATTTTGTGTAGGACGCAAAATGAAATATTAAAAACTAAGAAGATACTTCAGGGAAATACTTGCTTCTGCATCTAACAGATCAACATGTTTTAGCCACAGGCCCCATCTGGACCTTTTTGTCAGGGACAGGGATCCCATATTCTCTATGTTATGATACAAATATACCATATATACAGCAGGCATAAGCACACTATAACCATTTGTATATTTCCTCTTTCTGCTGAATAGAAAAATGCCTCTTCAGCGTCTATTTAAATGGTCCTGTAATGATAAACAAAGGCATAAGCACACTATAACTATTTGTAAGTTTCCTCTTCCTGCTGAATAGAAAAATGCCTCTTCAGCATCTATTTAAATGGTTCTGTAGTGACAAACAAACAGTGGTTTGAGAGCTAAAAGACAACAAAAACAAACAAAGGTTATGCAACTCGGAGACATTGCTCCTTGTTGCAAGCTGCATTCCACCAGAACCTGAGAAGTCATGCTGCATGAATGGAAGATACACACTGCATTCCATTGCAAACCTGTGCAAAAAATAGGGGATAAATTAGTGAACATTCCATACACAACTACGCAGAGATGAAAAATGTTATAAGCAGTAACCTCAGGTATACATGTATAAATCGCAAATCACAATTGTAACATATGCCCTAATTTGGACTAGGTAAGATCTCATGAAAGAGTGCAGTGAGGGTGGACTTGTAGTCACACATTAGATTATGCCATCTTAAAAGTAGTAAGATAAGCTTTAAAGTTCACAAAATGGTGACAAAATAGAATGGGAGAGAAATTAGAGTGTCCCACCTCCTTCATCAGAGGTTTCACCCTGCTCTTGCACCTACTGTGGTGCCTGTCTCCTACCGACGGTGGCAGGGAAATAGAGATGCAAGTTTAAGAAGGAAAACCACCATCCTGCAATAATTGCATCACTAGTTTATGAACGCGGTCACATGGTGTGTAGAAATATTAGGAAAAGTAGTCTGGCCTATCTGTAAGACGGGCGCAGCACAGATGTTCACTTTATCCATGTGGATGCGTTGTTACGTGGCATATTGGAAGCTTGGGAAATGTAGTCCTGTCTACCACTTCATTGATTAGATATGTGCCAGCTATAGTTGTCAATTTTCTTACTGACATATCATACAAGTGTCAAGTAAAATATACAATTTAAAGTCCCTGGGCCTGTTTTCTCATTCAAAACATGTTGGGGGGAATATCCTACACAAAATCATTAAATATGATACCCATACCAGCCATGCACCTGGAATGGAGTCTTTTTCCTGTACACATATGGACAGAAGGACAGATGAAGCTATTAGTCTCTGGGGCCTATTAATGTGCTAGTAACTCATGCAGAAGTATTCTTAACCCTAGGGAAGGAGTGTCTTAAATATCTTGAAATCTCATCTAATGTCACAGACATATCTCATATGGAACCGGTTCAGGTTACATAAAATCTAAATAGCTTGGCACTGGTAAGATAGAGTTTGAACGCCTACTTACAGTTCATGTGCTAAGCAATTTGTAACCAAGGGATTTGGTCATTTAATCCTTCAGTATGTGCTCATAAACTATACAGCCAGCATTGTTCCCTGTTGAGCAGAATCTGTACTTTGATACCCCGAGGAGGTGCATACATCTTCTCAAGTACTAGCCAGCTGATATCATCCTCGCTTCATTTAGTCTCAACAAAGTGATTTGTCACTTTCATAGACCTTTCTTTGCTCCTACACCACACACGTGCTCTGTGCGTAACTGCTAACTCAACATTCTAAACATGAAATCTATGCATCACGCCCAGACACATATGTCACAGTTCTACGAAGTCCATCAGGAACCAAAAGAGTCCCATCATCTCTAACTCACAAAACAATCAGGGCCAATGCATCAAAATAACTTGCACTTTGGTACAACGTTTTCTTGCAGCATGGATTTGTCATGTTTGCAACACGGTGCACCATGGCTTAAGATCCCAGGCTGCATAAAAAAAATGATGCATCCGTGAGAGGGAGGATGCAGGGAAAATGGATGCATGTGCTGCAAAAGTGACGCATGGCTGATTTGCGACACGTAAAGCAAGGTAAATCAGCGATGCCTCACTTTTGAATGTATGACGCATCAGAAGTCCTTAAAAAAGTGATGGATTAAAAAAACGTGTGGTATCCTAGAGTATTGGAGTTAGTAACTCTTAGCAATGTAATAGAAAGATAAACTGGCTCTTTGGACAGTGCAGTGTTCTTTTGTAAAATCTATTATTTATCCTTTGAATAGTTGGGCCTTTGGAGATTGTCTCTGTACCCTTTCTGTTGTATGTTTGTATCTGACAACTACCAATACATATTTGAAGAAAATACCTGCATTTCCAGATCTCATCATGACACTTTTGGGGACGAGTGACCTATGGACTCACATAGACGAGTGGACAACACAGACAAGGTACTATCTATATTTATTTCATGGGCCTACAGATGTTTTACCGTGCCGCTCCTACCTGAAGGCAAAGTCAGGTGGACAGGCAAAGGTTCAGCATTGTTCAAGAGTAAATCAACCCTAATTGTGGTTACCGAGTGGGTGAAAATTGGTGATATAATTTTAGAGAAATAAAAGTTGACCCTTTAACAAAAACAGATAAAGGGGAAAAGACTAGTTCACCACTACTTAGTTTCTAGTTGCTGCATGTTATATTTAAAGTCCCACCACTAATGTTCACTTTTGGGGGGTGGATGAAGACTTATTAGTGTGGTTTTTTTGCTGACACCCGTGCATCAGGTGTGAGCATTATCCATCTATTTTTGACAGCATGCCAATATTTTGTCACCAGTTGCTGAATGGTCTATTTCTTACAGCACGGCTTGGTACACAAGGAGAGCGCATTGGGTATGAATATCCGTGCAGACCTGTGCATGAGGAGAGTGCATTGTTTATAACTTACTGAGTGACTTTATGCGAGGACGGTGCTTTCCTTTGAATGTTGATACTGAGTGGTGTTGAACGATGACACTGTGCTGCTTCCAAAGGGTGAACACGGTATTGCTTCCTGTTTCTGAAACAGGCAGGAAGCATCTGTATGTTTTGGCGGCCATTTTAGTTCAGTAGTAAAACACTGTTAGTACTCATCAGTGATACACATACCCATAAATTAACATAATCAGAAGTTGTGCTGCTGCTTCTTAAAAGTCAACACTGTACTGTTTTCTCTTACTAGTGTGCGTCAGTAAATTACACACCCATGGAACAACATAATCACGAGTTGTGCTGCTGCTTCCTAAAGTTCAACACTGTACTGTTCCCTGTTACTGTACATTTTGGTGGCCATATTAGTACAGTACTTAAGCACTGTTGGTGTGCATCGGTGATACACACACTCATAAAACAACAGTTTTTCAAGTTGTGCATCGTGATACACACACTGAAGCATAAGTGAGTTTCCATCTGCGGTATGCACCCTTATTTTTTCATAGTTTGTATTGTACAGCAATACTGATAGGAAGCAATTGCATGTTTTGCTGGCCAAGTAACAGCATGTATTCACAACTATATTGGTGCAGCATTGAAGCAATGTTAGTATATGTCAGTGACATTCACAACTAAATTCATTTGTATGTCCATACTGGGTATACACATTGATTACCTGCACAACAGTGATACGCACACTATTTATTTAATATTTTCTTGTATTTAATTTAGACGTCTTTCACAACTAGTCAAGGATTTTTGCTATAATATTAAAGTTTTTATCCAAAGGGGTCAACCAGTATGACCATGAAGTCTGGTACACCCCCAAGCCCATATCTCCAGGAACCTAGAAAACCACCGTTAAGATAGAGACTTTGGAACAGATCTTTTGATGCATATTTTTGTGCCATAAATGGTCATAAATACAAATCAGACATAAAAAGTCACTTACTTTACTATTATTTAGGCATAGGAGGACAACATGTATTTGATCATTTACCAGATTTCTCCTGTCAAGGTGATGAGGATCTTGAATTTCAATTGGCTGTTAAACAACTAAATACCAATTTTGAGGGATAGGTGAACTTAGTAGTACACAGCCACACATTCTTTACACATATTCAAAAACCAGATGAATCCATTGACTTGTATGTTACTGCTTTAAAAATGCTGGCATCACTTTGTGATTTTGAAGCCTTTACCTCTCAATTGATTCATGATCAAATTGTGTGTTGGTGCCATTCTAAGAAAATACAACAAAGATTATTGTCATGCAAAAAATCCCTCATTGAATGAAACAATCGATAAATTAAAACATATAGGGCAATATGTATGAAAACATGAGCTAGCGAATCGCAAATAGCGATTTTTAAGAAATCGCTATTTCCGAGTCGCAATTGGCCATGTAACAAAATTGCGTTTCGGAATTAGAGATTTCTTTAAAATCGCTATTTGGGGTTTGCGAGGCCCATTTACTGAATCGCAATTTGCATTCTCACAATTTGCGATTTTTTTGAGATTCAGTAAAAAATCGCAAATTGAGAGAAAGTTCGAGAATGCACACCTGGAGGAGCCTGATGACATCACCAGCAGGAAATGAGTCATCCCAGGCAGTTTCAGGTGCCACACCCAAATCAGCATCCTGAGAGAGAGCAGCCCAGCCAAACAGAGCAGCACTCAGCAGGAGCAGAATCACCTGAGCCAGGATGGAGACCCCAGGACCATCACAGGAGAAGGCAGAAAGGAAGCGAAAGCTTAAATTTAGTGAACAGGAGCTGGAGGTCCTGACTGAAGAGGTGGTGAGGAGCCATGACCGCCTGTTTGGAAAATCTTCACTCCAGGTTCCTGAGAGCGAAAAAAGAAGGCTATGGCTGGACATTCAAGGAAAAATCGGCGCCATTGGAGATAAAAAAAAAGGTGGTACGACCTGCGCTCCTGTGCAAAGGAGAGGGTGGCAAGGAGACTTGCGGAGGCCAGGGGTACAGGTGGCGGACCACCAACCGAAGCAGCATCCATACCATTGGAGGACCTGGTGGAATCCACACTCCTCCCTGAAGCTGTGACAGGGGTCACAGACATCGACACCTCCGGTACACCGAGTACCAGCCAATGTAAGTGCAATGTTGTTTGTGAACCCGATATGTGTATGCACAAAAGCCCCTTAGGAATTAGCATGTAATGTGAAGCAGTGTGTGAAGTAGTCCAGTCCACATCTTAGAAGCAGCACAACAATGCATTATGGGAGTTGCGGTCCACAAACTAGTACAGACAGTAGCATAACAATGTAATGAACTATAGTGACACCCAAGGTAACACAACACACACAACACCGTGTAGAGCAGTACCTGTACCTTTATTGGCATTTTCTGACCGATAATGTAACATACAGAACTGACATGCTGCATATTGTTGTTGCAGGTGGGCCAGGCCCAGCAGCCACACACAGTCCATGTGTAGGGGAGACGGACACCAATCAGCCCTCAGACACCAACACCAGTGGGTCCCTCCACATCTCCACTGTCCGCCGCAGGCCCAGGGCACTACCATTGCCAGAGTACAGCGGCGAATCGGATGTGCAGCAGGAAGGGCGAAGCACACCGTCTGCACCAGACAGACGCAGCCAGATTCTGGAGGGCAGAGGTCAGCCAGCACCACGCAGGATTGCAACAGAGTCCCAGCAGCAACCTCATGAGGCAGGTGAGGGTCCGTCCTTGTTCGGGGGCCTTGAGGCTGCTATGTTGCAGCAGCACCGCCTGCAAAACAAACGCATACTTAGTTTGAACCGGAACCTGCGACTGCACAACAGACACATGATGGGCCTGCATTGGCAACTGGATGCACTAAATACCAACATCACACAGCTGCGTGAGGGACAGGTGCAAGCTTCTGAGGATACCAGGGACCTGACTAGTGCAGTCCGTGACCTCTGCCAGGAGCTGTGCCATGAAAGGGTTAGCCGGTGCAGACAGGAACACCGATTCCGGACAATGTTTGGCAGCTACTGCAGGTCCTCCAATAGGATGGCGAACTCAACAGCACTAATCGCCCGTCGCGCAGTGGCAGCACAAGTGGAGGCTGCACATACCAGCAGGGACGTTGTCCAGGGACTTGTGCACATCACAAATGTGATTGAACATGTGATGGGACAGAGATCTGCCAGTCCCAGTGAGGTAGCCTTGGGGGACACTGAGGACAGTTCAAGCCTCAGTAGTGTTGCCGTACCAGCAGCAGACACCAGATGGCGCAGTGGCAGGCGCAGCACTGCCACTGAAGGTGACAATCAAGGTGCCAGTGAGGTAACTGGGCACCGAGTGGTGTGCGTGGGAGGAGAAAGTGACTCTTGCCGCCATGACACTGCTGTTGCCACTATGACGGAATAGTGCGTGACTCAGTTAATTTTTTCATTTGCGTTTCTTACATCACCTATTTACTTTATTTATCACTCATTCATTACCTGACATAAGGTAATACATTTCTATCACTACAGGTATAGTTGTCAGTGGATTTTTGTCATTCATACTCACGTCTGAAATGGTTGTGTGTGATGTCGCCACGCCTTTGCCTTCCTTCTGCTGCACTGGTCCTGTCTGCTGGCTGTAGAGGTGGTATGGGATCGTCATCCTCATCTAATTCAGTATCACTGATTTCTATAGGTATGCCCATGGTTGTAGCTATATTGTGCAAGATTGCACAAGTAGCCACTATTCTACATGTGGTTTCTGGACTGTACTGTAGTGGCCCTCCACTTTTGTGGAGGCAACGGAAGCGACTCTTCAGCATTCCAAATGTGCGCTCCACCACGTTGCGGGTTGCCCTGTGTGCTGCATTGTATCTCTGTTCTGCTGGTGTTGTGGGATTTAGGTAGGGCGTCATCATGTAGGTGCGCACTGCGTAGGCACTGTCTCCTGGAAGGGACAGAAGGTGTGATGAGTAACTGAGCCATCTGACATGGGGTCGCCATCTATGCACCAGTGTACAGAGTGACATTACCTAGTAGATATCTTTCACCAAACTCCCCAGCTAGCAGTCTTTTGTGAATGCCTCTGTGGCGAAAGATGTACAAATCATGTGTGCTCCCTGGATACCTGGCCACGAGATCAGTTATGATATAGGAGGCATTGCATATCACCTGAATATTCATGGAATGTTGGTATTTCCGGTTTCGGTACACATACTCTGTGGCTGATGGTGGACAGATTGCTACATGTGTGCCATCTATGGCACCTAGGACGTGGGGGAACTGTGCTATCTGGTAAAACTCTATTTTTGTCTAATGTATTTCCTGTGGGGGAATCTGATGTACTGTTGGAGTTTGCTTAGCATGGCGTTGATAAAAGCATTGAAAAATCTGGAGAGGGTACTCTGTGAAACCCCCCAGCCGCTGCTATGACCCCTTGATAGCTCCCTAACGCGAGTAGGTGTAGGGAGCATAATACCTGCACATGGGTGGGTATGCTGTGTGTCCTTAGTGTTCTGCGTTGCAGTATGGGTTGTAGCTCAGCTATCTGAACAAGTATCATGGCTGAGTTCAACCTATACCTCTCAAATATTTCCTCCTCTGTCAGGTCAAATAGTGTAATGCGCACTCTGAAAATGCGCTCCTATCTCTTCCTCCCTCTCCTCAAACCTGCAAAGATCCTCATCCTCCTCGCCATGACGTAGAGTCAGCCATTGTGGAAAAGAGTCTGAGGCATTCTGGGCCTCTTTTTATAGGTTGCATCTGGTTACCACCTGGTTTCACTTAGTGGTATTTTGCATGTGCAAAATGCCATTTTGCGAAAATTAGCAAATTGCGTTTTTTTGATGCATCTATTTGCGACTTGGAATTTGCGATTCGCATTTTGCGCCTCGCAATTTCCTACTGAAAATACCGAATCGCAAAATGCAACTCGCAAAACCAGGTTGCAACGCAAAAAATTGCAATTTTTGCAATTTCATACTTTTGGTCTGCGAATGCCTTTCATGCATCGCAGACCACGTTTTTGCACTCGCAAACGGCCGATTTTTGTGATTCGCACCGTTTGTGAGTGCAAAAACTTTTCATACATCTGGCCCATAGAGTGTTCTGAGAAGGATGCCAAACAACTAGAACCACTGACTGCTACAGCTGGTACCAATGTGCAAAGCAAAAATCAGTCTAAATCTTAGGTATTGAATAATAAATCTTCTAATCCAGATAGTCAATGTAAACCTACATATATTATTAGATCATTTGGTAAACAAATATGTTTAAAATGTGGTTCACGTGATCATACATCTAACTTTCGCAATTATCCAGCTTTATCACAGGGATGTTGAAAGTGTAAGAAAATTTATAATTTCGGGAAAGTTTGTAGAGGTGGAAAACGATTGCCTGTTAGATATGTGCAAGATACTGTGTTCAATGAGGAGAATGAATTCGATAAAAAGTAGAACTAAGGCTCTCAGCCGACTGTTCTGGAATAAATATACAAATAGATGATCTAGGCAGTTCTTTATTGATAGAGTCAGGAGCTAAAATTACCATTATCTCAGAAGACAGGTATATGAGTATTGGCCAAGTAAAGTGTTATTACCACCTGACATCATTACTATTGCTTTTGAAGGAAGCAACATTTAGCTCATGGGGTATTTCTGGGCCAATTGGCATTTGAGGACAAGCCTATTTAAGGAAAATTATATGTTGCCTACAAAGTAAATAATGTTTTATGATGTGGCATCAAGCAGAATTTGGAATGGTTATTAGACCTGGACGTAAATGTCCTGCTTCAGTGGTAGGATCTTTACAGGTCAGTCATGGAAGAAAAAGTTTCTGTCTGTTCTTAACAAAACAGTAGGCATGATTAAGGATTTCAAAAACACCATTACAGTGAAAGATAGAGTATTACCAGTAAAACACAAACTTCATATTGTACCATAGAGTGTTTGGCAGGAGTTAATCAACATTTTCAAGGCTATGCAAGATGATGGAATCGTCAAACCAGTTGATGCCACTATATGGGCAAGAGAAAATCAGGGGAGTTGTGATTATATTTGGATCCCAGCGGTGTCAACAAAGCTATTTGGGTTGAAAATTATCCATTACCAAGAATTGAAGACCTTATTACAGTTGCAGGTTGTTCCAAATAGTTTACAAAACTAGATCTCCAAGTGGCTTACCATCAGGTAGTATTAGATAAACGTCACTACCTCTCATGGCATTTATTACATATCAGTTGTATTGCATGCCATTTGGACTGGCCTCTGTTGCTTCTGTGTTTCAGAAAATTATGTTGAGAATGTTTCTGGATCTAAACGATGTAGTTGTGTTTCAAGATGATATATTAATTCATACTAGTACGCAAGAAACTCATGTCAATGCAGTTGAAAATATTATAAACATTGTGCAAACCAATGGGGTCACACTGAGAGATGACAAGTGCACTTTCTGTGTGAATGAAATTGAATACTTAGGATACGTTATTTCTAGTGAAGGAGTCAAACCGAAACCAAGTATTGTTGATGGTATAATTAAGACTCCTCACCCTACAGATAAAGGTAAGTTCTGCTTTTCATAGAGTTATGTGAATTTTAGTCGAAGTTCATCAGAAATTTTGCAGGATTAACAAATGTTTTAGAGTATTGTTGAAGAAAGGTTCTGAATTTGTGTGGACCTCCACGTGTCAGAACAACTTTTAACTAATCAAGAAATGTATAGAGGAAGCAACAGTTCTGCAAGCTTATGTACAGGGCAGAGAAACATTTATTATGGTTGATGTAAGTTCATATGGTAAGGGAGCAGCATTATCACAGATGGAGAGAGGTCAAGAAGTAACCATTGGATTTGCTTCGAGAAGAATGAAAGAAGTTGAGTGTAAATATTCAGTATTAGAAAAATAAATGCTGGCCTGTGTTTGGGGCACAGAAAAATTCAAGCTGTATTTAAGGGGAGAAAATTCTGTTTAAGAACAGCCCACCAACCTTTAGTAGACATTATTTCAGGCAATAAGTTAAAGAAATCTACTGTGAGACTAGCTAGACTGGCCACAAAACTGTTAGAATTTAATTTTACAATAGTCCATATTGTTGGAGGAAGGAATGTAAGAGCAGCTTTTTTATCAAGGATGCCAATCAGGAATGAGTTAAGTGAGGTTATGATACAAATTAATCCCTGTCTTAAACAGAAAATATTGGAAACTGCTCACTCTGGTCATTTAGGAGTAACAGCTGCCAAACACAGGATTACGCATAATTTCAGGCGTCCTGGTGTTGATCACGAAGTCAAAATGATAGCAAAAGAATGTAAATAGTGACAAGCATTTAGTCACCGTTTGGCAAAGGATTGCTGTAGTTTTTTAAATTCCATTTCATGTATTACCGAACAACATGAAATACTTCATTGTTATGATGGATCATTTCTTCAGATTGGTAGAAGTAAAAGGTGTGAGTGAACTCAACACAAAAGCTGTGATCTGTTTCTTTCAAGAAATATTTAATAAGAAGGGTATCCCAAGTGAAATACTCACATACAATGATGTGCAATTCACATCCTATATTATGACAGAGTTTCTAAGGAAATTAGGAATAACACATTTACCTACACCCCTATATCATGCACAATCAAATGAAAAAGTGAAAAGGTGTAATTGCGTGTTGGTGGAATGTATTCAGAGTATTAACAAAGCTAAGGTTGATTGTGAGACTGCTGTCAGGGAATTGTTAGAGGCATACAGAACCACGCCACACTCTGTGACAGGCATGGATCTTTTTTAACGTATCTGGGTAAGATAAGTGTCATCTTCGTTGTGTCTATTCTGGAAAGTTAAAATAAAAAATCAATGCTGCAATGTTAAAAGGCATGCACGGGTTGTTATGAATGTTGGGGATGAACAAAACAGATTGAGATGTGAAAAAGAAAAAAAAGAAAATAATATTAGACATGAGACCCAAAGTAAAATTAAAGTTGGAGACATGGTCCTCAAAAGAGATCCTATGTTACTGCAAAAAGGAGCTTCACAGTTCAGTGATGCCATTCAGATAACTGACATTAGAGGTCAGTCTGTAAACATGTCTAATGGTCAATGGTGGAATATCTCTTGGGTAGCAAAGAGCCATGAACCTATAATTACAAATAACATGACAAAGAATGGTAGTCTAGAATGTATAGTCACGTACAATGTAAGTAAAGACTGAAGTGCTGTTTGTAATAAAAATGGTGATGGTGGTTCAAAGTATCAAGAATTAACTTTACATAAAAGTATCAGAAAAAACAATATCCTAGCAAGATTTAGAGATTAATGGAATTGTAAATCTGAGGTGATTTTTAGTGTAGCATTCATATCAATACTAGGTTTGAGTGAACATCTACTTTTATGATCAATGTATATAAATAGGGTTATTGTTATTTCTTTTACTTATTATAAGGGGGAGATATGTGGTATCGTAGGGTATTGGAGTTAGTAACTCTTAGTGATGTAATAGTTAGCTGAACTGGCTCATTGGGCAGTGCAGTGTTCTTTTGAAGAACATAATAGTTATCCTTTGAATAGCTAGGCAGTTGGAGATTGTCTTTGGGCCCTATATGTCGTATGTTTGTGTCTGACAACTACCAATAAATATTTTAAGAAAATACCTGCATTTCCAGATCTAATCATTACAAAATGTTTCCCCCATTCTTACAAATTGTGTTGTTAGTTGCCATAATTGTGCACCCTGTTCAAGTAGAGACAGCAATCCTCGTCAGGGTAAGTCACAAAACAACCTAAATTATCCAGTGCTCACCCTCGGGTAGCTTGGCATTCAGCTGACAGGCTAACTTAGAAGGCAACGTGTAAAGAATTAGTGCAAAACTCACACAGAAACACAGTGAAAACACATAAAAAGCACTCCATACTAGTTCAGGAAAATAGATATTAATTATCTGAATAAGAGGACTCCAAATGATAAAAGTCCAATGAGCACAAGTCAAGATATCACTTTTTAGAGGTTCAAGTAAGTCCCAATCCATAGGAATCAATCAATGTATCTCTTTACCACAAAGTACCTTGGATGTGTCAAACATAATGATGCAGAGGCCGCAGAGGGGGTGATGCACCAGAAAGGAAATCTGTGTGTCGATTTATCTGGGGCAGCAGAGGTGATGCGTTGATTCTTTCCTTGCGGGCATGGTGATGTGTCAATTTCCAGGTACGCAGCTTCGGTTCTTTAATGCAGTACGGGAATACTTTGACATCCAGTACGATGTGTGGAAAATCCAAATGCAGTGTGATGATGTACCAGGTGCTGCATTGATTCGGTTGGCGCTGTAGGAATTTTTCAGCTGTGAGAAAGGTGCTGCATCACCTCTGTAGGTATTGTGTAAATTTCACAGGCGTTGCTTAGATTTTTCCGGTGCAGTGGATGCAGGTCATTGATGGCCTTAATACTTCTTAGCAGGAGGCAAGCTCAGTCCAAGCCCTTGGGGATCACGTGTGGGGGAAGGCAAAGTCCTTCCAGCAGTAAGGGAGCAGCAAGCAGAAAGGCAACAAGCAGAAGAGCAGTCCGTCTAGAGAAGCAGACCAGATGAGTCCTTTGGGCACCACAGCAGTTCTTCTGACAGAGTCCAATTGTAAGTCCAGAAGTGTCTGATTTGAGGGAGTCACAGACCCAGTACATATACCCAAATATGCCTTTGAAGCAGAAGAGACTTCAAAAAGTGCTTTTGAAGTGCACCAGTTCCCCTTTCAACCTACTCCTGTCTGCCAGGAGCTCTATGGGGAGATATCAGTCCTATGTGTGAGATCAGGCCACTATCCTTTGAAGTGTAAGTGGGAGCCCCTCCACCCTTCCTGCCCAGGAAGTCCTATCAGTATGCAGATGAATGCTGATGCAGCTGAGTGTCCTGTGTATATGACTGCCTGGGGAAAATGCACAAGGGGAGCTTCAACCAACACAGACAAGATGTGGATTAGAGACAGGCTGTAAGGCACAGAGAGCAGTAAGTGCAGAGGAATGCCTACTTTTTTAAAATGTAATTTTTAAAATAGTAATATTAAATCCAACTTCACCAGTAAGCGGGATTTCACACTACCATTCCCGCCATACAATACATGACAATGCCACTCCTTTCAGGTCAGAAATAACTGCTTAACAGTATAAAAGTGAATTTCCAATGCTGGTCTATGAGAGGAGCAGGCTTCACAATAGTGAAAAATGCCTTTGGGAGTTTTCCACTATCAGGACATGTAAAACCTACATGTCCTGCCTTTTACTTACATAGCTCCTTGTCCTATGGACTTCCTAAGGCCTACCTTAGGGGTGGCTCATATATAATAAAAGGGGAGTTTAAGGCTTGGCAAGTAGTTTTAAATGCCAATTTGAAGTGGCAGTCAAACTGCACACACCAGCCTTGCAATGGGAGGGCTGAGACATGGCTGGGGGCTACTAGTGTGGGTGGCACAATCTGTGCTGCAGGCTCACTAGTAGCATTTACTTTACAGGACCTGGACACATCTAGTATACTTTACTATGGGCTTATAGATGCATTAAATATACCAATTGGGTAGGAGCCAATGTCACCATGTCTAGGGAGAGAGCACAAGCACTTTAGCACTGGTCAGCAGTGGTAAAGTGCTCGGAGTCCTAAAATCAGCAAAAACTAGATCAGAAAAATTGAGGGAGGGAGGCAAAAAGTTGGGTGAAGATCCACCTAAGGCTCTCAGGTCTAACCCCCATTCACAGAAAGAAATAATGGAGCAGGCTGTAGCAGCCAAGGTAACAACCCTAGAAACCCCAGCACCAGTCAGGATGTCCAGCCAAAGTCCCAGGGGAAGAGGAAGATGAATTTTAGTGAGGAGGAGAATGAAATACTAGTAACAGAGGTGATAAAGCATGAACATGGAAGAAAGAGGACATACGGAAGTCCATAGTGGATACAATGAACACTGCAGGTCGAGGCAAAAGGACAGTGACATATTGAAAGATGCGCTGACACGACTACAAGCACAGGTGGCATCAGTCATACTGGACAAGTTTTCGGCAGGAGTGGAAGGACAAGACAGTGCAGCCTATAAGGACCAACAAGACACACAGGGAAAGTGGAAACAAGGAACAATTGCTCCAGATATGTCAGGTGCTGCAGTGCAGCATGCTACCTTTCTGGGCTTCACTGTGCTTAGCATAAGGTACAGGGCTGGAAATGAACAAATGTCCAGTCACACAACATAGAAATGTAACTTAAGAAAAACACACCCATTTGTACACCCCAGTCCACAGCCGTCATGTGTATTCAGTGCATGTGTGATGTGCTACAACAGTCCAGCTTAACCATTGGATCTTTGTAATTTTTGTACAATGTATAACATCGATGTCTAGTACTACAAGTCTCACATTATGATGTAAAAGGTCTAAGGACATATTTACAAGCCCCTTACATAACCAGTGTGTCACTTTTTTGACAAATCAGTGGCTTAGAGGGCAGACCCATATCTACCATGCCATGCAAAGCCACTTTACGTGACTTTTCATAGCCTCACAGATACGGTGTAAGGCAGCACAGCACAAGTCACTGCATTGCTCTACTCTGCTTCAGGAGGCATTCCATGGTCATTGCAGTGGGTTTTCGCGTTCAATACCCATGGATTTTAACACACTGCCAGATTTACAAGACATGGAAATCTGGGAATGCGCTAAAACAAGGAGAAATATCTATATTTCCCCACATTTTTTCCTCTTTCTATTCTACAGCAAACATAGAAACAAGAAAAAGCATCAGGGGATTGTGTTTGTGCAGGAAGGTGCCCCGTCTTATACAAAAACAATCCTGGATGCACCATGGTAAGAAGGTGACTGCATTGGTGCTAGGCACCTAATTGTGTGCAGGTGCTGGCAGAAGGACAGGAATGCACCATATCTTGTGAATACAGTGCATTCCTGGCCTTTTAAATTGGCTTAGGACAGTGAAGCAAAAATACTTACAGGACTGCCCTACATCAATTTCTTGTAAATATGCCCGTGGACTAGAACACCACAACATGGCAGGACACAGGAGCCCTGACCACCCTGACTTGGATAATGCATGCCCCTTGCATCATGAGGCTGGTGGGTTTCTCGTGGGTCCATGCAGCTACACTTGGACTTCAAAACAATGGAATGTGGGTGTCTGAGGATCAGTTTCTCATCTGAGAGGAGAGTCAGGTGTTGGGCATGCAAAGTACCACCACATCAGACCATGTGCAGGGCTATGTCAAGAGGGGCATAAGTACAACCCAGGCTCAAGGCAGCACAAACAATGACCATGCTTTGCTGCCCTGTGCCATATGTAAAGGCCAGAAATGCTATGTATGTTCCAAAAATGGTGCATTCCTGTTCCTTCCTCCAGCAGATGCCGTTATAGCTGCCTAGCATCAATACAGGAGCCAATGCAAGCACATGTGCAAAATGTTGCAAGGATGCTTGTGTTGCATTCAGGATTGTCTTTGTGCAGGAAGGCATACCTTCCTGCAATACAGCAATCCATGGAGACATTTAACTCTTCCCATCTGTGCCGCACACATGGCAAATGGCAAAAAGGAGAGGAAACAAAGTTATTTCCCTTTGTTATGCCTGTCCTGCATAGGCATTTTCTTTTACACACAGCCAGGTTTACCCTTTTTTGAAAATCTGGGAAGGAGTAAAAAGCCATGGTCGCGCATGAAAACCCAACACAACGCCCATGGAATGACCCCCTGACACAGACTAAGGCAACACAGTCATTTTCCAATGCCTTGCCTCACTCCTGATCTATGAGGCCATCCAAAGGCATGCAAATAGCCTTTCTAAGGCCTCATACATATGGGTCTGTAATCAGTGCTGCTGGTGAGTCAACACAAATGTTGCACTGGAGGTCCATGTAGATTGTAAATATGTCCGTTAGTCCCTAGAATTAAACTACAGTGCACACAGATGCATGATATGTGGGGTAAAAGCATACAGGTGTAGCCTGAAATGGTAGCCAACACCCCCAATCCAGGTATAGAAAATGTCTCTGGGGTGAAACAAGTGATGCATAAAATAGTGAGCTGTGTGTTTTGTCTAACAGTAGATGGTGTGTGAGTCACTTTGTCCCCTGTAAGTGTTATTTCATGTAAGTGTGGCTAAGCACATTGAACTGTCACTGTGGTTGAATGGCTGCACATTGCATAGCAAGGTGAGAAGGGGCATGTGTTCTGCAAGGTAGCCTGAGCTATACAGGCACATTGCTGTGTTTGATGTTGTTACAAATCTGTTACAGCTGGAAAGGGATGATATGGAAGAGGGTATAGGTGTACTACATCCAACATGTGATGTGCACCAGGGGGAAGATCCAATACATGCTACGAAGGGGATGGAAGAAGAAAAATCATACCACAATGCATATGTCAAATCAGGAGGATGACAAACATTGGATTCAGAAGTGAAAGGATGAGCTAGGTTGCCATAACTATAGAAGTGAATCAGTGCTGTTTTCAGGCTGCGAAAAAGAAGCAAAGTTGTGTAGAAAATCAGGGTTTGTACTTGTCATGCATCCTGAAAAATACTAGCATGAGTGTGTCCTGTCTCATACATAGCTCTCAAATATATGCAACCATGTTAGGCATTTGGAAGTGGTGAATATAAATGTAGGCGTTGGTGTCAAATGTGAGTCAATGCATGATGAGGCTTAAATCTGTATGTGACAGTAAGTGGAGTCGCTGAGCTTAAATGAGGATTTCCAGAGAAGTCATGCACACGTTCAAGTGAGTGGGGATGAGTATAACAATATGTGATACTCAGCAGACAATCAATTCTGGCAACGATGAGATGGGATGAGCATCAGTGCTAGCTAGCTACCTAGTTTTACCATGTATATCATCTAAGAGTTCACACACACTGGCCACTGTTTAGACAGATAGCACACTCCTGGCAAGCACATGTACTTAAACTTTCCTGCATTGTAGCAGGTTGCTAGTTGTGTAGCGTATTGGGGATGCATCACCAATATGAACCTTACACACACAAATGCACAATGTGCATGCCAGACAGCACAATGCAGACTTCAATGATGTAGTGTGTGTAAGGCTGACTGCAAGATCAAATTGAATACATTAACAAACACTGTTCACTTTTACAGGAACTGTGGCATGAGTAGTGGCCACAGGGATTGCTAGGTATTCTGGTGACCTGCAACAATGTTGGATGCAATGTGCACAATAGTGCTGTGAATACATAAAAAATTATTAGACATAGACATGATGAAAAGAAGCGCTGTTTACCAGCTGGATGTGTACCTCAACTCAACATATTTGCACTGGTAAGCCAGCTAGCTGTGTCACACAGTGGAAAGTGAACAAAGCACAGATATTGCCATCTGAAAGGCAAATACATTGTCACTTCCCCTTAATACCTACAAGTCACATAGGGACCGCACGTCAATGTTTTGTTGAAAGTGAATAAGTTTAAATACTGTTTGGAATACTCATATGAAGTTTGCACCACTGGAGCATCACTTTTTTTTGATGCACGGGTGGCACAAGCCTTACTATGCTCCTGGGAGGAGTTCTGTGGGCATTGCAGTGGGTTTTCCCACGCGACACCCATGGATTTTGACACTGCCTCGAGATTACAAAATCATGTAAAACTGGAGAGCACCAAAAGCTTACGCCTCCCCAGAGCTGGCGTAATGAGGAGAAATATTTTCATTTCTCCTCATTTCTCCTCTTTGCATTCCTCTGTCCCTTCCCGCACAGAAACAATCTTGCATGCAACAGAGGCATCCTTGTCCCATGGTGCAAGAGTGACTGTGTTGGCGCGAGGCAGCCAATTGTGCACCAGCCCAGGGAGAAAGGACAGGAATCCACCTTATTTCATAAGTACAGTGCATTTCTGCCCTTTAACATTGGCGTAGGGTAGCACAGCAAGAAGAACTGTGGTGCTGCCCTGCACCGATTCCTCATAAATATAGGCATGTATGTCAGCCAGATAACTACTGTTAACATCTAGCATTGAGCAACATTGACATATATCCATTTCATTGCAGAGGGATGAACAAATCCTCCTGACCCGCTGCCTGTCCAGGAAGACCAACCTGCTTCAAATGACATCCTGGCCCCCTTGGACAATCACACCATCCAGCAAATCCTGGATTACATTGTCTCACCTTCTCTGGAAGTGGGAGGGGGTGACAGCATCATCGCATCTCCAGTGGACCTGCCTACAACCCAACATACCCCATCAGCAAGTCGCTCACCCGCTCTGCACTCCAAGGACCCAAGGTTGTATTTAACTGGCAAGCAGTAATAGTCCAGTGGAAGATGTTAGAAGAGGTGTGGGCAGGAATGGAGACCATTGCGGGCACCCTAGCTCGAGCCTGTAAGTTCCTCTGCCCCAATAAGGGCACCTCTGATGTAATTAGAGGCATCTACACTCCTCTCCAGAGATTGGAAATACCAGCTGACAACGCAGTGAGGTTGAAACACACCTTGGGGCTATACATAACATCATACAATCCATTGAATGGAAGCAGGACTCCTATATTACAACAATGGGTGCCTTCCACCTTGATGTTGTTGCTGTGCTGACAATCCTGCAGACCCTTCTCAGCGCTGTGCTGCCTTCTTTATTGGCACAGGCAAATGCTGCAGGGGACATGGGAGCTACATCTTCAGCCCTGGATGTATGTGTGTGTGTCTCAGATGCCTCATACATTACCACCACCATGCTCAGGCAAGGCGCACCTCACATCAGAGGAAGAAGAAGTAGATTTCCCCACTTTCAGGAGGAGAACTTTCCAGTAACATTTGTTTGTGGCACTTGGCCAGTCTCCCATTGGACTTATGTTGAGTAACATGTCATTTCCTTGGCATCTGGCACTGTCTAGTTTATGATTGCCCACCTATTGCTCCTATCCATTTGTGGACTGTCAATGTGGCCTTCTTTCTCTAATTACTATTTGGATCGCCTTCTCACTGGAATATTCTTCTCCTCCACATGTCTCATGACATGTATCCCCCTTGGACTCTGTCTGGACATCCGATAGCTCAAAAACAAGGTTGGGGTTGCTGCTGAAAGAACTGAGACTGTGATCCCTCTCATTTACACACATGTAAATAAATTTACTGAGTTCAGCCTGTGTGTTGTATGTCTGTGTATGATTTGACTAAGTAGTCCATGGTAGATGTTCCAACCCCAAAGACACTACTTACTACCCAAAGGGAAGTGTGTTTTAAGGAGCCATGGACATATCTGCACAGGCCAAGGGGAATAGTTTATGTGAACCCTATGAGCATCTAGACTAGGAAGTATTTACTCAAGGTTACAAGCATGAAGTGCAACTAGAAACATTCAGTCAATGGCAAGGGTAAAAAGAAAATCACAGCATATGCGGGGAGCACATTCATGGATACCAACCAGGAAACAGCACTGCTGTGACAATAAACTGAAGCAAGGGTGAGTGTGTAAGTGGCTGGCATCAGAGTGAAAGCCAAATAACACATGTAGCACAACTCACAAACACACTGCCACAGTATGGGAATACCTGTTTTGGCCTGTGTGTCGTATCACAGCAAAAGTGCCACTTCTATTATACAATCATGTGTGAGGACCCCTTAAGTGAATCCATTGCAAACTTGACAGGATCTCCTCTGTGTGTGTTTCACCTAGTCACACTTTTAAACAAACACTGCATGGAAACTCCACAGCATTGCCTAACACCTCCTAGCAATATATGTCAACTACTACGCAGTTAATCACCAAGCAGTTGTGAAAGTAGAAAGCATACTTGATTCATAACTAAGTAAAACATATATAATCAAAACCTAGCTTACCTATCCTAACCTATTCCTAAACTAGCCTATACTAACTTGTCAGACTTTTAACTGAAGTACCATATGTGGCTGGTGACATGTGCCATATCTAGTCATATCTATTCTCTCTGCACTGATGTAGAAATCATGACATACTGTGTGGACCTGGCATAGAAAACAACCATGCATTCCCATGTGTACAACTACACTAGCAACATGTTTCAGACAGACAGATTGCAGATGACCTATCAAAATGCAGGTTCACATAGACTTTCTATCAAACACCATTCAAAAAAATGGCATGTTGGATATTGCTCCTCTGTTATCCCTTCTCACATGTCACTGATATGCAGCAATCTGAGGGATGCTCAGGTACCCATGATGATGAATGACACTTCACATAAATCATGATACGTGAGGTCTAAGAACAGAATCTACTAACATTATTGCCATGGACAACCACACACAATCCTTACACACATAAAACAACCTGTCCAACTTGTAACGTGATGACATGTGGGTGTGCTTCCCTGCAACATACATGGAGGGTGGCCCACAAAAATGAGACTCAGTAATAACATGGCAAGCCAGGTGACAACGCACCATGCACAGTGCCGGATGGGAACCCAAGCACCTCTGGGCCTCCTCTGCACAGCATGGTCTATTTGGGCTAGTGCTAGGCCACAGTGAACATGCCTCTGTGACATGTTTTTACCTAACAGAGTTGGCCTGTAGCATGCCACACTAACCCAAAAACACATCTGACACTAAAGTCATAACATCAATGACAGATTTTTGCAAAGTAGACACATCTATGAGTTCTCAATATATATGTACTTATGAACAGGCTCAACAACTTCCATGCCGAGATTATCAATTAGATCTGCCTCCTGGCTCATAACATCTGCCCATCTACTCTTGAGTTGATGTACTTTCAATCCACACCAAAGATGAGGCTCAGATGAACCCTCACCTCCTCCTAGTGCTCCTTTCTCTCGCGGGTAGGGTACCCCTGGCTCATCCTACCCCATGTGGCAATCATATTGGGGAGGTGGTGTACTATGAATCACAGAAGGCCAACAAACTCAACCTCTGACAGATTTCGTGATCAGCCACTCCCTGACATACCCCTCCAAAAACCTAACTTACCTTCCAAGTTTCACCACCCTTAAAGCTACATAACCCTATTAAAACAAACACATAACAATACACTACACAATACAAAATACAATTACAGGACAAAAATTTCACTTTTGGTAAACAACAGGAACAGCACAGGCACCAACTAGACCAAAAACACACCACCAAGCTCTTCAGCAAACACGAAACAACTCAACCAGCCAACAAAGACAAAAAACTGTAAGGAAAAGTGAAATTAACTTTACTCTTCCTGGATTGCAGCATGGCAGAGGCATTGCATAATTTCCTGGGTAGATGTGTCATGTTTTCTAATAATGCATAGTTTTTTCTGATGCATCATTAGAAAATTAGGTAATGCATGAATTACCCACACAATGCATGTCTATGCACAGTACATCATTTTTGACGCATTGGCATAGATGCGTGGCTTCAAAGTGACAAGCTGGGTACAATTTGTCATTCAAGATGCTAATGCATGTGTTTTTAATGACACAATTACCCCAATGTGTGTGTTACAGTGTAGTCTATTGTGCAATACAGGAAAACATTCCCAGGGATCAGTAAGCTTTGTCAAATTTACTGGCTTGACATGCTTAATGACTTGGAATGTGTTGCATGTGTATATTGACAGTGAACATAAGTGTGAGTCATTGCATTGATGGTGCAGACATGCAATGTATAACTAAGAAAAACACCAACATATTTTGAAATGTTGAAACCAAAGTATTTCTATGTCTTAAAGTTTGCGTCATGCTTACCTGGACGTAGATAGCTGTGTAGTACTTTAGATATTTACACAGATATTGCAGCCTTATGAAAAGATAATACACAATGCAATACATGAGTATGACAAAGCTTAGGAAACATACTAGCTGTCTGCATTCCTGACATAGGATGTGTTGCAGAACGAATACACACTCTTGGAATGGCATTCAATGGCTGCTTCAGCCAGTCTGCAATATATGTGGCATCCAGGTCACAAATTGATTGTCTGGATGTGTAAGCTATGTGCCTAAGCCTATATGACATTTGTTAGTATGTGTGAAGCAACATTTCCCATATCATACAGAAATACCCAACAACTAGCATTTCTTGTTGTGGGACACACACATCTACTGTATTGACTTGGTGTCAGGAACAATATTTGTGGCACATTCACATTGCCCCATGTAGGAGGCTAGCCTGGCTTGTAGTGGGTACCAGAGGTACTTACACCTTGTGCCAGGTTCAGTTATCCCTCATTAGTGTAAAAGAGGTGTTTCTAGCAGCTTAGACTGATAGAAGGTAGCTATGACAAAGCAGCTTAGGCTGAACTAGGAGACATGTAAAGCTCCTACTATACCACTGGTGTCATATGCACAATATCATAAGAAAACACAATACACAGAAGTACTAAAAATAAAGGTACTTTATTTTTATGACAATATGCCAAAAGTATATTAGTGAGTACCCTCAGTATGAGGATAAGTTATATATATACACAAGATATATGTACACAAACCAAAATTAGGTAAGTAATAGCAAGAAAAGTAATGCAAACAGTGTAAAATTACAATAGGTTGCAATAGGACCACATAGGTATAGGGGCAACACAAACCATATACTCCAAAAGTGGAATGTGAACCACAAATGGACCCCAAACCTATGTGAGCTTGTAGAGGGTCGCTGGGACTGTAAGAAAACAGTGAGGGTTAGAAAAATAGCCCACCCCAAGGTCCTGAAAGGTAGGTGTAAAGTGCACCTACTATCCCCAGAGAGCACAGAAGTCGTGATAGGGGGATTCTGCAGGAAGAACAAACACCAGCAATGCAACAACAGTGGATTTCCGGACCTGAGTACCTGTAAGACAAGGGGACCAATTCCAATAGTCGCGACAGTGTCGAGAGTGTGCAGGAGCCCAGGAAATGCCAGATGAGGGTGCAAGGCAGCTGCCACCAGATGGAAGAAGCTTGGAGTTCTGCAAGAAAGAAGAGGACTAGGAACTTCCCCTTTGGAAGATGGATGTCGCACGTCGCGATGAAGCTTGCAGAGGTATTCCCACGCAGAAATAACACAAACAAGCCTTGCTAGCCGCAAGGAATGCGGTAGAGGTTTTTGGGAGCTGTTGTGGCCCAGGAGGGACCAGGATGTCGCCACTTGGAGGAGGAGACAGAGGGGGCGCCCAGCAAGTCAGGGAGCCCACACAGAAGCAGACAGCACCCACAGAAGTACCTGAACAGGCACTTGAAAGAAGAGTGAACTGGAGTCCACGCGAAGTCACAAAAGGGAGTCCCACGACGCCGGAGGACAACTCAGAAGGTTGTGCACTGCAGGTTAGAGTGTCGGGACCCAGGCTTGGCTGTGCATGAAGGAAATCCTGGAAGAGTGCACAGGAGCCGGAGCAGCTGCAAATCACGCGGTACCCAGAAATGCAGTCTAGCATGGGGAGGCAAGGACTTACCTCCACCAAACTTGGACTGAAGAGTCACTGGACTGTGGGAGTCACTTGGACAGAGTTGCTGAGTTCCAGGGACCACGCTCGTCGTGCTGAGAGGGGACCCAGAGGACCAGTGATGCAGTCTTTTGGTGCCTGCGGTTGCAGGGGGAGCATGCACCACCTGGAAACAGTCGAGAAAGCCTGCATGATGAAGCGATACAAGGTTGCTAGTAGTCATCTTGCTACTTTGTTGCGGTTTTGCAGGCGTCCTGAGCAGTCAGCGGTCGATCATTTGGCAGAAGGTGAAGAGGGAGATGCAGAGGAACTCTGATGAGCTCTTGCATTCGTTATCTGGTGAGATCCCCAAAGCAGAGACCCTAAATAGCCAGAAAAGGAGTTTTGGCTACCTAGGAAGGAGGATTGGCTACCAAGAGAGGTAAGAGCCTATCAGAAGGAGCCTCTGACGTCACCTGCTGGCACTGGCCACTCAGAGCAGTCCAGTGTGCCACAGACACCTCTGTTTTCAAGATGGCAGAGGTCTGGGACACACTGGAGGAGCTCTGGGCACCTCCCCTTCGAGGTGCAGTTCAGAGGAGTGGTCACTCCCCTCTCCTTTGTCCAGTTTCGTGCCAGAGCAGGGCTGGGGGATCCCTGAACCGGTGTAGACTGGCTTATGCAGAGATGGGCACCATCTGTGCCCATCAAAGCATTTCCAGAGGCTGGGGGAGGCTACTCCTCCCCAGCCCTCACACCTATTTCCAAAGGGAGAGGGTATTACACCCTCTCTCAGAGGAAGTCCTTTGTTCTGCCTTCCTGGGCCAGGGCTGCCTGGACCCCAGGAGGGCAGAAACCTGTCGGAGGGGTTGGCAGCAGCAGCAGCTGCAGTGGAGACCCCGGAAAGGCAGTTTGGCAGTACCCGGGTTCTGTGCTAGAGACCCGGGGGATCATGGAATTGTCCCCCCAATGCCAGGATGGCATTGGGGGGACAATTCCATGATCTTAGACATGTTACATGGCCATGTTCGGAGCTACCATTGTGACGCTGTACATAGGTAGTGACCTATGTACAGTGCACGCGTGTAATGGTGTCCCCGCACTCACAAAGTCCGGGGAATATGCCCTGAACGATGTGGGGGCACCTTGGCTAGTGCCAGGGTGCCCACACACTAAGTAACTTTGCACCCAACCTTCACTAGGTGAAGGTTAGACATATAGGTGACTTATAAGTTACTTAAATGCAGTGGTAAATGGCTGTGAAATAACGTGGACGTTATTTAACTCAGGCTGCACTGGCAGGCCTGTGTAAGAATTGTCAGAGCTCCCTATGTGTGGCAAAAGAAATGCTGCAGCCCATAGGGATCTCCTGGAACCCCAATACTTTGGGTACCTCAGTACCATATACCAGGGAATTATATGGGTGTACCAGTATGCCGATGTGAATTGGTAAATTTAGTCACGAGCCTGTGAGTGACAAATTTGGAAAGCAGAGAGAGCATAACCACTGAGGTTCTGGTTAGCAGAGCCTCAGTGAGACAGTTAGGCATCACACAGGGAACACATACAGGGCACATACTTATGAGCACTGGGGCCCTGCATGGCAGGGTCCCAGTGACACATAGACTAAAACAACATATATACAGTGAAATGTGGGGGTAACATGCCAGGCAAGATGGTACTTTCCTACACAACCCCCCCCAAACGAAGGACAATAAGACTAGCCATGACCTGATGAATCTTCATTGTCTAAGTGGAAATATCTGGAGAGTCCATCTGCATTGGAGTGGGTACTCCCAGGTCTATGTTCCACTGTATAGTCCATTCCCTGTAGAGATATGGACCACCTCAACAATTTAGGGTTTTCACCTTTCATTTGTTTTAGCCAAAGTAGAGGTTTGTGGTCTGTCTGAACAATGAAGTGAGTGCCAAACTGGTATGGCCTCAACTTCTTCAGTGCCCAAACCACAGCAAAGGCCTCCCTCTCTATGGCAGATCAACCCTTTTCTCTAGGGGTCAACCTTCTGCTGATAAAGGCAACTGGTTGATCCTGGCCCTCAGAATTCAGTTGTGATAAGACTGCCCCTACCCCTAATTCAGATGCATCAGTTTGAACAATGAATTTCTTGGAGTAACATGGGCTTTTTAGGACAGGTGCAGAGCACATGGCCTGCTTGAGCTCCTCAAAAGCTTTCTGACATCTAGCTGTCCACAATACCTTTTTAGGCATCTTTTTACTTGTGAGATCATTAAGAGGGGCTTCTATGGAGCCATCGTTTTTAATGAATCTCCTATAATACCCAGTGAGGCCTAAGAAGGCTCTCACCTGGGTCTGTGTTGTAGGGGGAACCCAATCCATGATTGTCTGGATTTTCCCCTGAAGTGGTGCAATCTGTTCTCCACCTACCAGGTGTCCCAGATAAACCACCTTTCCCTGCCCTATCTGGCACTTTGAGGCCTTGATAGTGAGGCCTGCCTTTTGCACGGCCTCCAAAACTTTCCAAAGGTGGACCAGGTGCTCATCCCAGGTGGAGCTAAAGACAGCTATATCATCTAGATATGCTGCACTAAAAGCCTGCAACCCTTGCAGGACTGTGTTCACCAACCTCTGAAAAGTGGCAGGTGCATTCTTCAAACCAAAGGGCATCACTGTAAATTGGTAGTGCCCTCCTATAGTTGAAAATGCAGTTTTAGGTTTAGCATCCTCAGCCAATTTGATCTGCCAATACCCTGCAGTCAAATCAAAGGTGCTTAGATACTTGGCAGATGCCAGTGTATCTATGAGCTCATCTGCTCTGGCTATAGGGTGAGCATCAGTTTTTGTTACCTGATTGACACCTCTGTGGTCTACACAAAACCTCATCTCCCTTTTTTCATCTTTTGAGTGAGGCTTTGGTACAAGCACCACAGGACTCACCCATGGGCTTTCAGAAGGTTCAACCACTCCTGGATCAAGCATTTTATGAACCTCTTGTTTTATGCAGTCCCTGACATGGTCAGGCTACCTATAGATTTTACTTTTGACAGACAAGCTGTCTCCAGTATCAATTGTGTGTTCACACCAAGATGTGGTGCCTGGCACAGTTGAAAAGAGTTCAGAAAATTGTCCAAGGAGATTTATACAGTTGTCTTTCTGTTCTGCAGTCAGACAATCTGCTAAAACTACTCCCTTCACTAAAGCATCTTCTTCAGTGGAGGAGAAGAGATCAGGGAGAGGGTCACTCTCTTCTTCCTGTCCCTCATCTGTTGCCATGAGCAGGGTGAGATCAGCCCTGTCATAGTAGGGTTTTAGGCGGTTGACATGAATCACCCTAAGGGGACTCCTGGCAGTGCCCAGGTCTACCAGATAGGTAACCTCACACTTTTTTTCAACAATTAGATTGGGTCCACTACATTTGTCCTGGTGTGCTCTTGGGGCCACAGGCTCCAATACCCACACCTTCTGTCCTGGTTGGTACTGGATCAGAACAGCCTTCTGGTCATGCCATTGCTTCTGGAGCTCTTGGCTGGCCTGAAGGTTTTTACTGGCCTTTTTCATGTACTCTGCCATTCTGGATCTTAGGCCAAGTACATAGTCCACTATGTCCTGTTTGGGAGCTTTTAAAGGTTGTTCCCAACCCTCCTTCCCAAGTGTTAGTGGACCTCTTACAGGGTGTTCAAAGAGGAGTTCAAAGGGGCTGAAGCCCACTCCTTTCTGGGGTACCTCCCTGTAAGCAAAAAGGAGGCAAGGTAACAGGACATCCCATCTCCTCCTGACTTTTTCAGGGAGTCCCATTATCATATCTTTGAGAGTTTTATTAAACCTCTCTACCAGTCCATTAGTCTGTGGATGATAAGGAGTGGTGAATTTGTAGGTTACACCACATTCCTTCCACATAGCGTTCAAGTATGCAGACATAAAGTTGCTACCCCTGTCTGATACAACCTCTTTTGGGAAACCCACCCTGGAAAAGATTCCCAGGAGGGCTTTTGCCACTGCAGGAGCTGTAGTGGTCCTTAGAGGAATTGCTTCATGATATCTTGTGGCATGGTCCACAACCACCAAGATAAACCTATTGCCTGAAACAGTAGGAGGGTCAAGGGGGGCAACTATGTCAACCCCCACCCTTTCAAAGGGGACCCCAACCACAGGTAGTGGAATAAGGGGAGCCTCTGGTGTGCCACCAGTCTTGCCACTGGCTTGGCAGGTCACACAAGACTTGCAAAAATCTTTAGTGTCCTCTGACATCCTAGGCCAGTGAAACAGGGGGACAAGCCTTTCCCATGTTTTGATCTGGCCCAAATGCCCAGCCAAAGGAATGTAATGTGCAAGAGTTCGGAGGAACGCTCTGTACTGCAGGGGAATGACCAATCTCCTGGCTGCTCCAGGTTTTGGGTCCCTTGCCTCTGTGTACAAGAGGTTGTCCTCCCAGTAAACTCTATGTGAGTCACTGACATCCCCATTTTGCTGTTTGACAGCTTGCTGTCTGAGACCCTTTAATGTGGGACAGGTTTGCTCCCTTGGATTGGCTATTAGTAGGTTTGCTCCCACCACCACTGCTATTACTAGGGGCACTAGAATTTGCAGTAGCGGTTGTGGTAGTGGGAGGTTTGGTGTTTTTCTTTGGACAACTGGCATCAGTTGTCCAATGGCCTTTGACTTTACACAAATAACACCAAGGCTTTTTAACTTGATTATTGGAAGAGGATTTGGACCCACCACCCCCACCAGAGGATTTTTGTGTGCCTGATGAAGACTCAGTTTTACTTTTGTCCCCACCCTTGTCAGAAGACTTACCATCCTTCTTCTTGCCATCCTTGTCACCCCTTTATGAACTTTTCTGTTCACTCTTCTTCTGACCCATTTGTCTGCCTTCTTTCCCATTTCTTGGGGAGAGGTCAGATCTGAGTCCACTAGATATTGGTGTAACAAGTCAGACACACAGTTATTCAGAATATGCTCTCTCAGAATAAGATTATACAGGCTTTCATAGTCAGAAACTTTACTGCCATGTAACCACCCTTCCAAGGCCTTCACTGAACAGTCAACAAAGTCTGTCCAGTCTTGTGTGGACTCTTTTCTGGTGTCTCTGAACTTAATCCTGTATTGTTCAGTGGTTAAGCCAAATCCATCCAAGAGTGCATCCTTCAAAACTGCAAAATTGTTAGCATCACTTTCTCTAACAGTAAGGAGCCTATCCCTACCCTTTCCAGTGAAAGATAGCCACAATATAGAAGCCCACTGCCTTTGAGGGACCCCCTGTACCATAAAGGCCCTCTCAAGTGCAGCAAACCACTTGTTGATGTCATCCCCCTCCTTGTAAGGGGGACTATCTTGTGCAGATTCCTGGAATCATGCTCTCTAACAGGATTACAATCAAGAAAACTGCTGCTGCCACCATGGGGTCCTAACCACAATCTCTGTCTCTCCTTCTCCAGGTCTAGGGATTCCTTATCTAAGGCCAGCTGTTGCTGTTTAAGCTTCAGTCTGGTCTCTTCAACCCTCAACTTTTTGAGTTCCCTTTCTAACATGTTGTCTTCAGGGTGGGTGGATTGGGAATGCTTGGACACAGAAGATAAATTGGAAACAACAGAGGGGGATCTGTCCCTAACTGACTGAACCCTAATAACTTGGCCTCCAGGAATAAAGACTCCCCTACTATGATGGGAACCTCCATTACTACCAACATTACTAGGTGTCCTGCTAGGGGGCAGATCTGGAACAGAACCCTCCCCACCTCCCTCAAGGAGATCCCCTGAGTCAGAATGGGAACCTTCTATTAACCTCTCATTTTAAGTGCCGTCTTGGGACTCATCATTCACAATAAGCATGTTATATAGAAACTCTTTTGTAGGGTTCTTTCCTATCACTAAACCTTTATCTAAGCAGAGACTCCTTAGGCTCTTGTAATTCAAATTGTCATAAGTAGTATTGACCATTTTAAGAGTAGAGTCTACCACAGACATGATAGCAAAAGGTTTAGAGACAGTGAGAAGGAAGAAAAAGTTTCAGATTTTTTAAGAACAGAGAAAAAACGTTTTCCAACTTTTTAGAAACTTTTAGAGTACTTTTCAGAACTTAGTAAAAAGTTTAAGAGGAGAAAAGCAAAACTTTTTGGTTAGGTGAACATACACTGAACTTGTTTTGTACATTATTCTCTTATGAAAAGTACACAATGACAAAGTGGTAAGTAGTTACAAGTACTTATCCCACCGCTGCACAACCAATTTAGGATGCTGGCCTGGCTTGTAGTGGGTACCAGAGGTACTTACACCTTGTGCCAGGTCCAATTATCCCTTATTAGTGTAGAAGAGGTGTTTCTAGCAGCTTAGACTGATAGAAGGTAGCTATGGCAAAGCAGCTTAGGCTGAACTAGGAGACATGTAAAGCTCCTACTATACCACTGGTGTCATATGCACAATATCATAAGAAAACACAATACACAGAAGTACTAAAAATAAAGGTACTTTATTTTTATGACAATATACCAAAAGTATCTCAGTGAGTACCCTCAGTAGGAGGATAAGATATATACACAAGATATATGTACACAAACCAAAATTATGTAGGTAATAGCAAGAAAAGTAATGCAAGCAATGTAAAGTTACAGTAGATTGCAACAGGAGCACATAGGTATGGGGGCAACTGTAAGAAAACAGTGAGGGTTAGAAAAATAGCCCACCCCAAGACCCTGAAAGGTAGGTGTAAAGTGCACCTACTACCCCCAGAGAGCACAGAAGTTGTGATAGGGGGATTCTGCAGGAAGAACAAACACCAGCAATGCAACAACAGTGGATTTCCAGACCTGGGTACCTGTAAGACAAGGGGACCAAGTCCAATAGTCGGGACAGTGTTGAGAGTGTGCAGGAGCCCAGGAAAAGCAAGCTGAGGGTGCAAGGAAGCTGCCACCAGATGGAAGATGCTTGGAGTTCTGCATGAAAGAAGAGGACTAGAAACTTCCCCTTTGGAGAATGGATGTCACACGTCGCAATGAAGCTTGCAGAGGTATTCCCATGCAGAAACACCACAAACAAGCCTTGCTAGCTGCAAGGGTTGCAGTAGAGGTTTTTGGGTGCTGGTGTGGCCCTGGAGGGACTAGGATGTCGCCACTTGGAGGAGGAGACAGAGGGGGTGCCCAGCAAGTCAGGGAGCCCTCACAGAAGCAGGCAGCACCTGCAGAAGTACCTGAACAGGCACTTGGAAGAAGAGTGAACTGGAGTCCATGCGAAGTCACAAAAGGGAGTCCCACGATGCCGGAGGACAACTCAGAAGGTTGTGCACTGCAGGTTAGAGTGTCAGGGACCCAGGCTTGGCTGTGCATGAAGGAAATCCTGGCAGAGTGCACAGGAGCCGGAGCAGCTGCAAATCATGCAGTACCCAGCAATGCAGTCTAGCGTGGGGAGGCAAGGACTTACCTCCACCAAACTTGGACTGAAGAGTCACTGGACTGTGGGAGTCACTTGGACAGAGTTGCTGAGTTCCAGGGACCACGCTTGTTGTGCTGAGAGGGGACCCAGAGGACCAGTGATGCAGTCTTTTGATGCCTGCGGTTGCAGGGGCAAAATTCCGTCGACCCACGGGAGATTTCTTCAGCGCTCCTGGTGCAGAGAGGAGGCAGGCTACCCCCAGAGCATGCTACCCCCAGAGCATGCACCACCTGGAAACAGTCGAGAAAGCCGGCAGGATGAAGCGAAACAAGGTTGCTAGTAGTCGTCTTGCTACTTTGTTGCGGTTTTGCAGGCGTCCTGAGCAGTCAGTGGTCGATCCTTTGGCAGACGGTGAAGAGGGAGATGCAGAGGAACTCTGATGAGCTCTTGCATTCGTTATCTGGTGAGATCCCCAAAGCAGAGATCCTAAATAGCCAGAAAAGGAGGTTTGGCTACCTAGGAAGGAGGATTGGCTACCAAGAGAGGTAAGAGCCTATCAGAAGGAGCCTCTGACATCACCTGCAGGCACTGGCCACTCAGAGCAGTCCAGTGTGCCACAGACACCTCTGTTTCCAAGATGGCAGGGTCCCAGTGACACATAGACTAAAACAACATATATACAGTGAAATATGGGGGTAACTTGCCAGGCAAGATGGTACTTTCCTACACCCCAGCAGAAAATTGTTTGCCTAATTAGTATTCTAGATGTTGTCCATCACAAGGCAAGCTTTAGTAGGACAAACAAGTGTGATTACTTCCAGGTAGGTGTATGTTCATCATTACCGTGCATCACATTCTTTGGCTTCTATGAACATGTGGAATGTGGAACCAGATGGTCACCTGTGCATTTCGGGACACACTATGCCACTTTAACCTGGAAGGTTCAGTGCATGCTACCTTAGCAGAAGTGATATTGCATGTAGTTATACATGCACACCTACTGACTTTTTACAACGTTTTAGTGTCCTGGTTTCACTAACCAACATGGATGGAGCCGTAAGGGTGACATGACTCTGTATCAGAATGCGACACATCAACACGGTCACATAAATCCCTGCAGGTAACAGTTGCATCCTTGCCTAGTGCACCAAGTGTGCCAGCATTGCGCCTAGGGAGCAAATCCACCACCAGTACAGTTAAGAACTCCACATTTATATATTTGATGTGCGATATCACACTGATTTTGACATGTGCTTGCAACCATTTATGTTGCACATGGTGACTATCTGGGTTGCACTGTGTGCCCATGCACATCATATGTGCCTCTTTTCACAGTCATTGGATTATGTGTTCACTGTACTGGCCTTCATGAGTATAAGGCAGCACAAATGGCTAGATGTAAAACCCACACATGCAGTCATTTCACACAGTCAACATTGACACTCCCTTTGAATTGTGGTAGGATGTTTGAGGGTCACTGTAGCAGCCCACATTCTCACAGCATGTCCACACTGTTCCACATTGCTAGTTTTTTGAGTGTATGGCTTCCCCAAGCACATGGTGATGATATGCATACTGATTTGGTTCAAGATGATGTTGTCTTGGGTTGGGTGTAAAACCTAGCTATATACCTTTGATCTTAGATTAGATGTGAGTGTCTTGATGTTTACTGTGACTGTAAAATGAGATTGTGTACACAATATAGGGGGTCATTCTGACCTCGGCGGTAAAAGGCGCTTACCACCGGTCAGAAGACCGCCATAACACCGCCGCGGCCGCGGAAAGCCGCCACGGTCATTCTGACCCACAACGGCCAAACCTCCAAAAATCCGACCTCCACATCAGCGGGCAGCGATAAACTAGAGATGACCAAACCTCCACCGTCACGCCAACAGAAATACGCCCATGCCATTTCGACCCACGAATCAACGCGGCGGGCTTTCCAACGCGGTATTCCATTGGCGGTACACACCGCCGCGGTCAAAATACACACACAGCACCAAAACACAGGCACATTGGACAATTACAAATACACACACCTGATACACATACACAACCCACTCCCACACAATCAATCAACTATAAAACACACCCCCACATCACCCACAAACCCCTACGACCACAATTACTGAGAGAAGGAGAGAGAGGCACAGCAGACAATCCATAGCAATACACACTGAGGCACACTACACCATCACACACACCACATAGTAGCAAAAAGCACCACACACCAACATACTCATCATCACATACACCACCCCACACCTCACCCACACCACCCCATGGCACCCCAAAGGCACCCACGCTTTTCAGACCAAGAACTCCGGGTGATGGTGGAGGAAATCCTAAGAGTGGAACCCCAGCTCTTCGGCTCACAGGTGCAGCACACCAGTATAGCTAGGAAGGCGGAGCTATGGCAGCGGATCGTGGACAGGGTCAACGCGGTGGGACAGCATCCCAGGAATAGGGAGGACATCCGCAAACGATGGAACGACCTACGGGGGAAGGTCCGATCGATGGTCTCCAGGCACAACATCGCGGTCCAGAAGACTGGCGGCGGACCCCCACCCACCCCTCCCGAATTTACATCATGGGAGCAAGAGGTCTTCAACATCCTGCATCCTCAGGGCTTCGCAGGAGTAGCCGGAGGAATGGACTCTGGTAAGTCCAATCTCAACTACTATATCCCCCCCACCCCACCAGCATGCCAACCCACACCCCCACCCTCACCCCCAAACCCCCAGCACACATCCTCCCTGACAATGTCTCACCAGCACAACCCACCCATCCCAACACCAACTCCTGCATGCCAACACAATCCATGGACACCCATCACCCAAGCATGACCACTGCACTTACCCCCCCCCCACTAACTACCCTCACAACCCCTCCCTCAAGGGAATGCCTGCACTGGGGGACGAGGGCACCCATAACACACACGCCATTGCACACACAGAAACAATAACCAAACTCTCTTACCCCATGCAGGACCCGAACGCCAACACACCAGCCAGGAGGGTCCAGAAATGTCCATCCCACCCCCGGAACAGGCCCACAGTGAGGACAGCAGCTCTGTCGACACTGAACCTGATGACCAGCCCGGACCATCGGGGACCTCTGGGCAGTCGGTTCCCCTCAGGCAGCCACAGGCCACACCAGACCCGACCCCCTCTGCCAACACCAGCACAGCTCCCACCCAGCGGGCCCATGCCTCTGTCTCTAGGACACGTCAATCAGCAGTGTGTCTGCCACTACAGGGCACCCAGGCTAACCCAACACCCCAACAACAACAGGGACCTGGGGGCAGTGGGAGCGGGCACACCGTCCAGGAGACAGAGGCCGGGGGAAACCGGGCAGCTCGGAGGGCTGCTGTGCGACAGGGGGGGGAGGAGAGGCCCAGGGAACCCACTCTCCAAGAGGCCCTCACCACCATCATGGGGGCCTACCACCACTCCCAAGAGACAATGGCGACGGTACTGGCCAGGTTCACGGAGATCCAGGCACAGCAGGAGGAACGCAACATGGGGTTCAGGGAGGAGCTGAGAATCATCGGGACCGCAATGGGGACCATCGTCCTGGCCCTCAACAGGATAGAAGACGCGTTGCGGGACCATGTGGCACCACACAGGGCCCCTGTCACTAGCCCGGACCAGGAACAGCCTACCACCTCCGCCGGCGCAAGTGGACAGGAGGCCCCAACACCACGACAGGCCACCAGGACCCCACCTCCTGCTGAAGAACAACCACCCCGTAAGAGGAGCCTGAGATCCAAAAAAAAGACAGAGTAGGATGTCAAGACCCCCGCCAGCAGGACATACCCCCTGAACTCTTCCCACTGTCCCACATTGCCACCCTGTCCAACCATGAACTGCCTCTGCTCCATCCTTCCACAGGCAAAAGGACAATGCACCTGTGAGACTGAGAACTGGACTCTGCCATGGACATTACTCCACCCCCACCCATCACCCTTATAATCACATGTACCAATATCTAGCACTGTAAATAAATCACATATTGCACACAAATCAGTTTGGAGTCATGCTGTATTATTAGCAAATGTATTACATATTACTGTTCAATATCTGTTCTGTCAATTAGTGATGACAACATACCAATGTCAATACGCTGTAGTTCATGGGCAAACCAAGCAGAAGTCAGGCACTGAGTCATACAGCACTGAGAAGGGAAGGGAAAAACAAAAATTACCCAAAAAGATCTGGTGGGAACTACAGAAAGTACAGATGCAGGAGGCTATAAGCAATTGTGAAATGGCATGGGTGATTCTTACCTGGGTGTTACTGGAAATACTGTTGTATCACTCTGTCCCTATTGTCTGTGTCGTCCTCTGAGTCTTCCTCCTCTTCACTCTCCACAGGCTCCACGGCTTCTACAACACCACCATCTGGACCATCCTCCTGCAGGAAAGGCACCTGGCGTCGCAAAGCCAGGTTGTGAAGCATACAGCACGCCACGATGATATGGCACACCTTCTTTGGTGAGTACATTAGGGATCCACCGGTCATATGCAGGCACCTAAACCTGGCCTTCAGGAGGCCAAAGGTTCGCTCAATCACCCTCCTAGTACGCCCATGGGCCTCATTGTAGCGTTCGTCTGCCCTTGTCCGGGGATTCCTCACTGGGGTCAGTAGCCACGGCAGGTTGGGGTAACCAGAGTCACCTATTAGCCACACACGTTGTCTCTGTAGCTGCTCCATCACATAGGGGATGCTGCTATTTCGCATCACATACGCGTCATGCACTAACCCTGGGAACTTGGCATTTACATGGGAGATGTACTGGTCAGCCAAACAGACCACCTGGACATTAATCGAATGATAACTTTTTCTGTTTCGGTACACCTGCTCATCGTCTTTTGGGGGTACCAAAGCCACAAGGGTCCCATCAATGGCACCAATGATGTTGGGGATATGTCCAAGGGCATAGAAATCACCCTTCACTGTAGGCAAGTCACCCTCCTCTGGGAAAATGATGTAGCTCCGCATGAGTTTCATCAGGGCAGACAACACTCTGCTCAAAATCTTAGAAAACATAGGCTGAGACATTCCAGATGACATGGCCACTGTGGTCTGGAATGACCCACTTGCCAAAAAATGGAGGACTGACAAAACCTGCACCAGAGGGGGAATCCCTGTGGGTTGGCGGATGGGGGACATCAGGTCTGGCTCCAGCTGGGCACACAGTTCATGGATAGTGGCACGGTCAAGTCTGTATCGAAGTATTATATGGCGTTCTTCCATTGTCGACAGGTCCACCAGCGGTCGGTACACGCGAGGATTCCTCCTTCTCATCCCAAGTCCCAGCGGACGGTGCCTAGGAAGGACAACATGGAGCACAGAGTCAGCCAAACCACAGGTACGTACAGACAGCTTGCACAGTTAAAGAATGGCAATGGGTTGAAAGGCGTGTATGTGTGGCAATGCAAGGCCTAGGCCTGTGTGTCGCAGTCAAAATTAAGCCATGTAGGCCCTTGAAATGGCGGCTGCCTGACCTGTGAAGTGAGGTCAATGGGCTGGCGGGGCACACCGTGGCGGTAGGCGGTCGAAGACCGCGGCGCCAAGCCGCATTGGTTAAAATTGAAGCCTATGGGTTTCAGGAGCCAATGACGAAGTGCGCCGGCGGTCGCGGTACGCACCGCCGCGGTACGCACCGCAGCGGGCGTGACCGCCATTTTCTATCTGCTTAATCACTCGAGACCTGATCATCCACAGGAGAGGACCTATACTGCAAGTGCTGCTGTGACCTCTGTCTGGAAGATACAATGGCTGCTGCGACTGGGGAAAGGGCCCCTGCCTTCACGTCTGAAGAGTTGGAGAAGCTCGTGGATGGGGTCCTCCCCCAGTATGCGCTACTCTACGGTCCTCCAGACCAACAAGTGAGTACACCGGGTGCACATGGAATGGGCTATGCCTGTGTGGATTGGGGTGGATGTAAGTTGGTGGGGTGGGGGGCGAATGAGGAGTGCAACGCCCAACAGATGAGAGCATGTGCCATATGGCAAAGTTGGAGGGGGGGCCAATCACATCTAACATGCAGGTCATTGATGATTTCCTCCTTTCCACCCTGTACATGTCAAATAGGTCAGCGCCCATCAGAAGATCGAGATTTGGCGTGCCATCGCCAAGGAAGTCCGGAACTTGGGGGTCCACAACAGACGGGGCACCCACTGCCGCAAGAGGTGGGAGGACATCCGCCGCGGAACAAGGAACAAGGAAGACCGCAGAAACACTGCTGGGGATGGCCTCCCAACCTAGGAGGGGTGCCAGTTGCACCATGACCCCCCTGATGTCCCGGATCCTGGCGGTGGCCTACCCTGAATTGGATGGGCGCTTTAAGACATCACAGCAGACACAAGGGGGTGAGTATCAGCACATTCTCCTATCTTTCTGCGCAGTGGAGGCGTATGGGTGGGGGAGGAGGGCTGTGGGTGACATTAGGCCAGGGCGCTTTCTGTAGTGTAGTCCTCTCCCTTAGGCATGGCCCTGTGCCCCCGGCCCCCACCTCGGTAGGGTGACAAGTACAGCCATTGAAGGTCCAGCATCTCCCATGTGCGCGTTTGACGTCTCTTGGCCTGTTGTCTTAGTCAGTAGTACTGAGTAGTGTACCCCGAATGCGCGGCTTAGTGCATTAGGCACCTGTGTCTGTCCTCTCCGCCAACGGTGTTGACATTGCATACACTCAACCTGGTCTTCTTTTTTCTCCCCCCACCCTTTCTCTTCATCTTCTTGTGCATGTGTGCATTAGCATCATCAGGCGGAGGAGATTTGGCATCGGAGCACGAGGGAGCTGCAGGACACAAGGCCCCGGTGGGCCCAGGAACAGACACCGAGGGCACCAGTGATCCGGAGGGCGAGGGGAGCACCACGACGGGGACCGCTGGTGAGAGCAGCGAAAGCGACACGTCCTCAGATGGGAGCTCCCTAGGGGTGGCGGCAACATCCGTGCCCCCCGCCTCTACAGGTACAGCCGCCACCCAGCGCACCAGCCCCGCCCTCCCAGCAGCCCCTCAGTCTTCGCTCCGTGCCCGTTCGCCCAGGAAGGCGCGTGTCTCCTTCGCCCCAGGCACCTCAGCCCCTGCCCCTGTTGCCCCTGCTGCCCTCAGTGCGGAGCTCATTGACCTGGTAAGGACGCTCATTGTTGGGCAGACGACCCTTTTGAATGCCATCCAGGGTGTGCAAAGGGAGGTGCAACAGAGCAATGCGTACCTGGAGGGCATTCATTCGGGTCAGGCTGCCCATCAACGAGCGTTCACTGCTCTGGCCTCAGCACTGACGGCAGCCATTGTCCCTGTTTCCAGCCTCCCTCTTCTTACTGCCTCCAGCCTTTCTCTGTCTCCTGTCCCTCAGCCTATCCCATCCACACCATCAGACCAGCCTGCACACACCTCAACACCCAAGAGCAGCTCATCCAAACACAAGCACCACAGATCCCACAAACACTCACCCAAGCAACACCCAGATGCAGACATGCCAACAGCCACTGCCACCCCTGTGTCCCCCTCCTCCTCGTCTCCCTCCTCCCTCCCTGTGACGTCTACACTCACACCTGCATGCACCCCAACATCAGCCAGTGCTTCCATCACCACCTCACCCTCCAGTACAGTCCACACTCGTGCAGTCACCACCCCCACTGCCATTTACACGTCCCCTGTGTCCTCTCCCACTGTGTCTGTCACCCCCTCTTCCAAGACACACAAACGCAGGCAGCCACCCACCCAACAGCCATCCACCTCACGACAGCCTACAGCACCAGCACCTTCACCCAATGACAGCACACCTGACTCTCCTACAACCACCTCCTCTACCTCCACTTCCATCTCCACTTCTCCTACCCTTTACCTTGGCCCTAAGAAACTTTTCCTGGCTAACCTTGACCTCTTTCCCCCCGATGAGCTCCCCCATCCATCTTCAAAGAGTCCCAAGAGCACCGCAGCCACAACCAGCCCAGCTTCGGGTGTCACTGTTGTGCATGGGTTCTGGAGCCCACCCTTTGCCAGCAGTGACACATCGATCAGCAGCAAGGACACGTCCAGCCCCCCCCCCGGCAAGAGGACCCGCAAAAACAAGGGCCGCCGTGAGAGGACCGACAGGGTTGCCCCCAAGGAGCAATGTGCGGCCACTTCACCACCCACACCATCTAGGGGAGGCAAGGACCCGAGAGCCCCATCAAAGGAGCGGAAGGGGAGCAGGAGCGCGGAGAAGGTGGACCCCACATGCCACATCCCAGCTGGGAAGGAGGACAGTAAGGAGGCCAGGAGTCCGTCCCCGAAGGGCCCTGAAACGTCACGGTCCGAGGGCGACTGAGCAGGGAGTCCAGGCCAGGTCTGGCTCCCTTGACCTGCTGGATGAGCACCGCTGAACAGGGCCCGCGGTGAAGAAGAGCACCGCTGAACAGGGCCCGCGGGGAAGAAGAGCACCGCTGAACAGGGCCCGCGGTGAAGAAGAGCACCGCTGAACAGGGCACGCCGTGGAGAAGAGCACCGCTGAACAGGGCCCGCGGTGGAGAAGAGCACCGCTGAACAGGGCCCGCCGTGGAGAAGAGCACCGCTGAACAGGGCCCGCGGTGAAGAAGAGCACCGCTGAACAGGGCCCGCCGTGGAGAAGAGCACCGCTGAACAGGGCCCGCCGTGGAGAAGAGCACCGCTGAACAGGGCCCGCGGTGAAGAAGAGCACCGCTGAACAGGGCCCGCCGTGGAGAAGAGCACCGCTGAACAGGGCCCGCCGTGGAGAAGAGCACCGCTGAACAGGGCCCGCGGTGAAGAAGAGCACCGCTGAACAGGGCCCGCCGTGGAGAAGACCACCGCTGAACAGGGCCCGCCGTGGAGAAGAGCACCGCTGAACAGGGCCCGCCGTGGAGAAGAGCACCGCTGAACAGGGCCCGCCGTGGAGAAGAGCACCGCTGAACAGGGCCCGCGGTGAAGAAGAGCACCGCTGAACAGGGCCCGCCGTGGAGAAGAGCACCGCAGAACAGGGCCCGCGGTGAAGAAGAGAACCGCTGAACAGGGCCCGCCGTGGAGAAGAGCACCGCTGAACAGGGCCCGCCGTGGAGAAGAGCACCGCTGAACAGGGCCCGCAGTGAAGAAGAGCACCGCTGAACAGGGCCTGCCGTGGAGAAGAGCACCGCTGAACAGGGCCCGCCGTGGAGAAGAGCACCGCTGAACAGGGCCCGCCGTGGAGAAGAGCACCGCTGAACAGGGCCCGCGGTGAAGAAGAGCACCGCTGAACAGGGCCCGCCGTGGAGAAGAGCACCGCTGAACAGGGCCCTTCTTCTCAAGCACCGCTCCGCTGGGCCCTTCCTCTCAAGCACCGCTCCGCTGGGCCCTTCTTCTCAAGCACCGCTCCGCTGGGCACCGCCGTCTCAAGCTCCGCTCCGCTGGGCCCTTCCTCTCAGGCACCGCTCCGCTTGGCACCGCCATCTCAAGCACCGCTCCGCTGGGCCCTTCTTCTCAAGCACCGCTCCGCTGGGCCCTTCTTCTCAAGCACCGCTCCGCTGGGCCCTTCCTCTCAAGCACCGCTCCGCTGGGCCCTTCTTCTCAAGCACCGCTCCGCTGGGCCCTTCTTCTCAAGCACCGCTCCGCTGGGCCCTTCATCTCAAGCACCGCTCTGCTGGGCACCGCCGTCTCAAGCACCGCTCTGCTGGGCCCTTCCTCTCAAGCACCGCTCCGCTGGGCACCGCCGTCTCAAGCACCGCTCCGCTGGGCCCTTCTTCTCAAGCACTGCTCCGCTGGGCACCGGCGTCTCAAGCACCGCTCCGCTGGGCCCTTCCTCTCAAGCACCGCTCCGCTGAGCACTGCCATCTCAAGCACCGCTCCGCTGGGCCCTTCTTTTCAAGCACCGCTCCGCTGGGCCCTTCTTCTCAAGCACCGCTCCGCTGGGCCCTTCTTCTCAAGCACCGCTCCGCTGGGCCCTTCTTCTCAAGCACCGCTCCGCTGGGCACCGCCGTCTCAAGCACCGCTCCGCTGGGCCCTTCCTCTCAAGCACCGCTCCGCTGGGCAACGCCGTCTCAAGCACCACTCCGCTGGGCCCTTCCTCTCAAGCACCGCTCCGCTGGGCCCTTCTTCTCAAGCACCGCTCCGCTGGGCACCGCCGTCTCAAGCACCGCTCCGCTGGGCCCTTCCTCTCAAGCACCGCTCCGCTGGGCCCTTCATCTCAAGCACCGCTCCGCTGGGCACCGCCGTCTCAAGCACCGCTCCGCTGGGCCCTTCCTCTCAAGCACCGCTCCGCTGGGCACCGGCGTCTCAAGCACCGCTCCGCTGGGCCCTTCTTCTCAAGCACCGCTCCGCTGGGCACCGCCGTCTCAAGCACCGCTCCGCTGGGCCCTTCCTCTCAAGCACCGCTCCGCTGGGCACCGCCGCCTCAAGCACCGCTCCGCTGGGCCCTTCCTCTCAAGCACCGCTCCGCTGGGCACCGCCATGTCAAGCACCGCTCCGCTGGGCCCTTCTTCTCAAGCACCGCTCCGCTGGGCCCTTCTTCTCAAGCACCGCTCCGCTGGGCCCTTCCTCTCAAGCACCGCTCCGCTGGGCACCGGCGTCTCAAGCACCGCTCCGCTGGGCCCTTCCTCTCAAGCACCGCTCCGCTGAGCACCGCCATCTCAAGCACCGCTCCGCTGGGCCCTTCTTTTCAAGCACCGCTCCGCTGGGCCCTTCTTCTCAAGCACCGCTCCGCTGGGCCCTTCTTCTCAAGCACCGCTCCGCTGGGCCCTTCTTCTCAAGCACCGCTCCGCTGGGCACCGCCGTCTCAAGCACGGCTCCGCTGGGCCCTTCCTCTCAAGCACCGCTCCGCTGGGCCCTTCTTCTCAAGCACCGCTCCGCTGGGCACCGCCGGCTCAAGCACCGCTCCGCTGGGCCCTTCCTCTGAAGCAACGCTCCGCTGGGCACCGCCGTCTCAAGCACCGCTCCGCTGGGCCCTTCTTCTCAAGCACCGCTCCGCTGGGCACCGCCGTCTCAAGCACCGCTCCGCTGGGCCCTTCCTCTCAAGCACCGCTCCGCTGGGCCCTTCATCTCAAGCACCGCTCCGCTGGGCACCGCCGTCTCAAGCACCGCTCCGCTGGGCCCTTCCTCTCAAGCACCGCTCCGCTGGGCACCGCCGTCTCAAGCACCGCTCCGCTGGGCCCTTCTTCTCAAGCACCGCTCCGCTGGGCACCGCCGTCTCAAGCACCGCTCCGCTGGGCCCTTCCTCTCAAGCACCGCTCCGCTGGGCACCGCCGTCTCAAGCACCGCTCCGCTGGGCCCTTCCTCTCAAGCACCGCTCCGCTGGGCACCGCCATCTCAAGCACTGCTCCGCTGGGCCCTTCTTCTCAAGCACCGCTCCGCTGGGCCCTTCTTCTCAAGCACCGCTCCGCTGGGCCCTTCCTCTCAAGCACCGCTCCGCTGGGCCCTTCTTCTCAAGCACCGCTCCGCTGGGCCCTTCTTCTCAAGCACCGCTCCGCTGGGCCCTTCTTCTCAAGCACCGCTCCGCTGGGCACCGCCATCTCAAGCACCGCTCCGCTGGGCCCTTCCTCTCAAGCACCGCTCCGCTGGGCCCTTCTTCTCAAGCACCGCTCCGCTGGGCCCTTCTTCTCAAGCACCGCTCCGCTGGGCCCTTCTTCTCAAGCACCGCTCCGCTGGGCACCGCCGTCTCAAGCACCGCTCCGCTGGGCCCTTCCTCTCAAGCACCGCTCCGCTGGGCACCGCCGTCTCAAGCACCGCTCCGCTGGGCCCTTCCTCTCAAGCACCGCTCCGCTGGGCACCGCCATCTCAAGCACCGCTCCGCTGGGCCCTTCTTCTCAAGCACCGCTCCGCTGGGCCCTTCTTCTCAAGCACTGCTCCGCTGGGCCCTTCCTCTCAAGCACCGCTCCGCTGGGCCCTTCTTCTCAAGCACCGCTCCGCTGGGCCCTTCTTCTCAAGCACCGCTCCGCTGGGCACCGCCGTCTCAAGCACCGCTCCGCTGGGCCCTTCCTCTCAAGCACCGCTCCGCTGGGCCCTTCTTCTCAAGCACCGCTCCGCTGGGCCCTTCTTCTCAAGCACCGCTCCGCTGGGCCCTTCTTCTCAAGCACCGCTCCGCTGGGCCCTTCTTCTCAAGCACCGCTCCGCTGGGCCCTTCTTCTCAAGCACCGCTCCGCTGGGCACCGCCGTCTCAAGCACCGCTCCGCTGGGCCCTTCCTCTCAAGCACCGCTCCGCTGGGCCCTTCTTCTCAAGCACCGCTCCGCTGGGCCCTTCTTCTCAAGCACCGCTCCGCTGGGCCCTTCTTCTCAAGCACTGCTCCGCTGGGCCCTTCTTCTCAAGCACCGCTCCGCTGGGCACCGCCGTCTCAAGCACCGCTCCGCTGGGCCCTTCTTCTCAAGCACTGCTCCGCTGGGCCCTTCTTCTCAAGCACTGCTCCGCTGGGCACCGCCGTCTCAAGCACCGCTCCGCTGGGCCCTTCCTCTCAAGCACCGCTCCGCTGGGCACCGCCGTCTCAAGCACCGCTCCGCTGGGCCCTTCTTCTCAAGCACTGCTCCGCTGGGCCCTTCTTCTCAAGCACCGCTCCGCTGGGCACCGCCGTCTCAAGCACCGCTCCGCTGGGCCCTTCTTCTCAAGCACTGCTCCGCTGGGCCCTTCTTCTCAAGCACTGCTCCGCTGGGCACCGCCGTCTCAAGCACCGCTCCGCTGGGCCCTTCCTCTCAAGCACCGCTCCGCTGGGCACCGCCGTCTCAAGCACCGCTCCGCTGGGCCCTTCTTCTCAAGCACTGCTCCGCTGGGCCCTTCTTCTCAAGCACTGCTCCGCTGGGCACCGCCGTCTCAAGCACCGCTCCGCTGGGCCCTTCCTCTCAAGCACCGCTCCGCTGGGCACCGCCGTCTCAATCACTGTTTATGGTTCACTGTGCCCACCATGCCTCCTCCTTGACCAGTGGAGACTGTCATCCACCTGATGGACTGTGGCTTTGCACTCCCCAGGATGGTCCAGTGGGCAGCCCACCCACTGTAGAGACATTGAGAGACTGTGGCTTTGCACTCCCCAGGATGGTCCAGTGGGCAGCCCACCCACTGTAGAGACATTGAGAGACTGTGGCTTTGCACTCCCCAGGATGGTCCAGTGGGCAGCCCACCCACTGTAGAGACATTGAGAGACTGTGGCTTTGCACTCCCCAGGATGGTCCAGTGGGCAGCCCACCCACTGTTGAGACATTGAGAGACTGTGGCTTTGCACTCCCCAGGATGGTCCAGTGGGCAGCCCACCCACTGTAGAGACATTGAGAGACTGTGGCTTTGCACTCCCCAGGATGGTACAGTGGGCATGGTGGCTCCTCGTGGATCTGGCGTCGTGGACTCATGTGGCTGTGGTGCCCCCCCCTTCCCTTCCCCCTGAGGTGCCTGTAGTTTTTACATCTGATGCCCCTGCAGTGTTCTCTCCAAAGGACTCAGGTCTCCTGTGTGGGCTTTGCCCTTGTTTCTCAAAACTTTGGCCCACGGACATGATGAATTTGTAGGATGTGCAGGACTTGTTACTTCAGTTATACACTGATGTGTATGTCATTTGTTTTCTTGTGAATATCTTTCATGGTTGTACGATATTTTTCAGGACCTTTTTGGTACATAAATATTTATTCCAAATTTGATTATGTCCTAGCATTTTTCTGGGGTGTTTGGGTGGTGTCACTGTGACTTGTTGCTCTGCATTGGTGTGTACATAGTTGGGGGGGGGGTCGCATATGTGTGTGCCCGTAACCTTTCGTCCTCCCCCCTCCCGTGTGTCGTAGGTGCAGTACTCACCGTTGTCGTCTGCGCCGGACTTCGTACTCGTGGTAGATGAGAAGGTAGACAAGAGCAGGTAGGATGTTTAATTCGGGTTCCATGCTGTCCTCCTTCCTCCTGGAGTGCGTAGTGGTGAGCGTTTTCCCGTTCGTAGTCTGTTTCCGCCGTGTTTTTATCGGCGGTGCTCCCGCCCCGGAAAAGGTGGCAGATTGGTCAGTTGTGATAGGGTGGGCGGTACATTGTCTGCCGCCTGGCTGTTGGCGGTGACCGCCGCGCTGTTTGTTTGTACTGCCGTGGCGGGCGGAGTGTTAAAGTGGCTGTCTGTGTTGGTGGTTCCCGCCAGGGTCAGAATTCCATATTTTTTACCGCCAGCCTGTTGGCGGGTTGGCCGCCGCTTTAACACCGACCGCCAGGGTTAGAATCACCCCCATAGTGTTCATTCATTTATTTACATTGTTGAACTCTCTTTAAACAAATACGTTTGTGACCATCAAGCTACTTCTGGCATCACTGAAAATATTCTGGACAATGTTTTTTCTACACCGGGTACGAGTATTTGAGGCTACATTTTGTCCTCTGTCCTCATCGTCATCCTCATTTGCATCAGGTGTTTCCTGGTCCTCATGGCCCATGTCCAATGGGACATTTGTCCACACACATTTGTTGTGCAAAATACAGGACACAAGGATACTTTTGCAGGCCAGCAGGGAGGGGGGCAGTATGGCATCTCCCCCCCGGACATATCCAAGCAGCAGAAGCAAGAATTCAGTATCCCGAAAGTCCACTCCAGTATATCCCTGGTCTTGCCAAGTGCACTGTTGTATGTCTCAGTCTGTCGATGTGCAAAATGAGTCGTGACTCATAGCTGCAGACCATAGTTTTGCTCACCTGAAAAGACAAAGAAAGAAAAGTCACTCAATGATCATTGTGATTGATCAACCCACATTAAAGAACGTCAGCTATTTGTACTGAATGACTCGTAGAGATTTCCACCAGTTTTGGACACTTTCGGTTACATTTCGATTAACTCTTTTAATTGTTCTCTGTGTCATATCGAAACGCGTGCAAGGCCTGCTACTTTTAACAGTGCCACAATCTGCCAATCATGTTTGGCATGTTGTTCACAAAGTGGGGATTATTTTAATCCAAATGCAGGCTGTACCAATGCTAACCAGTTTCACACTCACACGTACATGTGACCCTGTGGAGCCACTGAAGTTGTTGCAGCACTAAATGCCAATGACGGAGCCTTTGAGTGGTTCACTTACTCTAATGAGTGATATCTGGTTAGCATGTATATAGTATATATGTGTGATGCCTCCTACGCAGGCTCCCTGGATAGTTGCACGATTTATTGTCAGCCTTCACCTGCTGCTTTTCATCATTCAATATGTCATAGTGCACTGGGATTGTCTCATGGGTATGCAGTGTGGGGGCATTTTTAGGTAGGATACACTGATTTATATCTGTCTATCAAAGACCTGTACACAATACATTGGTCTTCTGACATGTATTCTACTGCAACTTGATGAAGATTATGTGCTTATTTGCAGTGGTTCTACCATCATTGCTGCATCAAAGTAATGTTGAGATTGGTATCCAGAGTGCAATGTGGTGCCTTGTACAGTGTATATAACAATTGAGGTTGATGATTGTTGAATGTCATATTTGGATATGTTGTTTTAATGTTTGTGACTTGCACATTGCTGATTTACTATGGTTTTTCTTTGGCCAATTTACCACCAGAACAAGAGTACCAATACATTGTTTGCATCTCTTGTGGTGGACGTATACCTGAGTGTATGACTGTACTTGTATTGTCAGAATGGCTGAGATATTTGTTTTTTTTGGAGTGTTGATGTCACTTTGTAAACCTGCTTAGATAGTTACCCAGGTCTGGGGCATACACTGAAATTTGATGGCACACGTGGACTTTAAAAGTATTATTCCTGGCACTTTGAAAAACATACATGTATAGTGGCATGTGTGACACGCTTACTGATTTATAAAAATACGTTTTTCACACTAGCTACCAAATGATGAATCTTGACTGTCAGAGAGAGTATGTACATAATGAGGAGACACTTATCTCTCTCTTTTCTATTGTGTTGGTGTGGAACTCATATTGGTGTTTCTGTCTTACAACATGTCTCATTTAACATCTGTTACCCAGTGCAGGTGATGTGGTCCCATTCATTCACAGAGATTGAAATGTGACAGTAGTTGTTACTGATGTTCAGTAGCTACTGCCATTGATAGAGTATTGAGTCTATTTCAATTTGGAACTGCATTGCCTACACGTTGCAGTGCACTGGGGCAGCTATGTGAACAGGAGAGAAGGTCGCAGACATATATATATCTGACACTGTACAATGTAGTGAATAAATTATCATCAATGCACTGCCTCACTGAGAAAGCCAACTGTGTAGGACTTATTTGACATCAAACAGCACAGTCCTGAGTTTTTAAGCAGCACTGACACACAATAGGCTGTGTAGCACCAAGACAGGCACAATTGCAACATGGGGATTGAATGGCTGCATTTAATGTGAGATTTACTTAGTGAATACGAGATCACCTTCATGCACCATATGAACCCTTGGAGGCCTGATAGTTCATGCCTACATGCCATGTACTAAACCACATATAGGTGACTAGAGTGTGCTGGATGACTCAAGTAATTTTCCCATGGGATACAAGACCTGGGGAGGGCAGTTGATTAAACAGATTTCACAGTTTACCTGATGTGGAATACATGAAACGCCTCATGAACCATGGGAGTTAAATGTGGACACACAAGAGTCATGGAAGCCTTTCCTTGCACACAACATTTTCCTAGCATTGCATTGCTCAGGTTCTTCCTACTATTGATAGGCACACACAGGAGCATATTTACTAGGAATTGACATAGGGAAGCACCACAAGCCTTCTGCCCTAAACCAATTAGAAATGGCAGAACTGCACCGTATTTAAGAGATGCAGTGCATTTCTGTCCTTTCTCCCTGCACTAGTGCACAAATTGATTCCAAGCACCAACACAAGCACCCTTGTACCAGGCAAGGGTGTCTGTATTGTTGACAGGATTGTTTTTGTGCAGGAAGGGACATCTTTCTGCACAAAATCAATCCAGAGTGGTCATTTCCTCTTTCTACATGTGCTACAGAATGCAGCACATGTAGAAAGAGGAAACAACAAGGAGAAATAAATATATTTTCCCTTGTTGCTCCTGCTGGATTCCTAGGTTTTCAGATTTTTGAACAACTGGGTATCTTTCAAAAGCCATGTGTGTTGTGTGGAAAGACCCATTGCAACGCCCATGGTACACCACCCTGACCAACTGGAAGGCAATGCAGCAACTTGTACAGTGTTCTCTTACACTATATCTACGAGGCCATGAAAACACACACAAAGTGGATTTCCGTGGCCTTGTAGATATGGGTGTGCAACCGGTGTGTCACAAACAGATATGCTGTGGCGGCCTATTGGGCTTGTAATTATGCCCCACAGTGGCTTAGCATATCTTAACATGTATGACTTATGGGCTTGCATTGCCCATGTGCCATGCTGTACGGTTCCAGTATGAAACACACCTCCATACTTTCAGTAGGAAGCACACCTTTCCTACCTGAGAAAGTGCATACAACGCACTGTCTCAGGTAGGAAACACAGAGATAGCTACTTTATCATACATTACTTACTGTTCTTACGTATGTCATGTAATTTAGATGTACTTACCAACCAGTTGACCATCCCCATATCTTCCATTCTGGAAGCTCTCATTGATGATGGAGTGCCTGAAGATATAGGTATCATGAGCTCTCCCAGGGGACTTTGCCAGCACATTGATGAACATCCCCAAAAGGTCCACTATTTCCTGTACATTTATTGAGTAGGTGTGCTTCCTATTGCAGTACAGGTGGGATGTTGCAGCAGCAGGCAACAGTTGCACATGTGTACAATCCATTGCCCCCTAGACATGTGGGAAACCAGGGACGGCACAGAGCCTTTGGTTGTTATCCAGTTGTTGAAACTGTGACTTGTGGAACATGATGCACTAGGGTGTTAAGCTGATGATGGCATGCAGGACAGACGGTAGGAATGAGAAAAAGGATGACTGTGAGATTTCTGCCATTTTGGCTGCAGTGGTTTAGAATGACCCAGATTCCCACATGTGGAGTATTGCCATTGGCTTGACCGGCGGAGGTATGTTGGTGCACCTCTGTGTTGTTGTCTGCAGCCTTAGTGCAATCAGGTTAAGGAGCTGGATGATGGACTCCCTCCTGATTCTATACTATGTGATGGCCTTCTCCCCCTCAAGGTCAATGAGGGTAGCCCTTTGGCAGTATATCTGCCTCATTCTCCTGTGCTGCCGATGTGGTGGTGGTAGGGGTGATGGTGGTGGTGCTGGTCTTATTGCTGCTCCTAACTGCAGTAATAGCACCTCCATGGCTTCGTTCAGCTTTCCAAAGTGCTTTGGGTATGTTCTGTTAATATATCATTGACAATGTGTCATTTCTTATGCCTGGGTTGCTGATTTGCAGGAATTTTTATGCATTTCAGGCTCCGCACACCAATTGCCAACAATGAGTCACTTCTCAACGTACTCGTAAATTTCAATGTGTCCGGTCTGTGTTGGTTTTTACAAAAGAACGCCTACCTTGCATTCACTTAAGATTGCATTATGCAGCTGGTTCATTCGCTGGGCAATTCCAATGCAGGGCATGAAAAAGTGACGCAGTAGCCCTAATGCATTGCTGTGTTAATATAGATCACAGAATGCACTGCTGCTATATCAGGAAAAATGATGCAAGGGCAATGGACACTTCTTGTAAATACGCTACTTCATCTCCCCCTTGTTAAAAAATATTTTTTTACACATATACTGTTACAACTCTTTTATGAGTTGTCATGGATCTCTGACCATCACTCAGATCGTGTACTCTGAGGTTGTGAAGAGAGAGAGAAGTGTCCATAACTGTCACCAGTCATGTAGGAACAGATGCAGTCAAGGGTCTTTCTATAGTCTCAATTAAACCAGTCTCATCTCTGACATCAGGAACTGGTGAATGATGAGGGTGATGCCTGATTGCAAAGAATCTCACGTAATATACATTCCAGGACGGTGATCAGTCAACATGTGTCCTTTGTTAGTTACAACTTTGAAAGGTTCAGCATCAAATGGAACATCAGATTTGTGTTTTCGCTGTTCAATACTTGATCTCCTTCAAAGAGAACAATGTTCTTGGCACATTGACACTTGTTGGTATATACTTTCATCTTTTGCTTATGACACAAGTCTTTTCAATGAAGTTCACCATCTGTTGTAAATCTTCTGTCAGTTCATTGAGATGTTGTAATGGCTCTCCCGAATATCAGGGTGGCAGGACTTTCACCTGTCATTGAATGAGGAATCGGACACTAAGCTTGAAGAGCACCATGGAGAGCTGACTTCAGATCAAGCTTCTCCAATTGAGTATGCTGGAGATTCTTTTTGAATGTGCTCATAAAGTGTTCCACAATACAACACCATTAGGTCTGCTTTTCTGATACTTCACATTGAGGTGCTCATGAAAGTCTATAAATTCTCGACTGTTGAAAGGCCGGTCATTGTCAGACTTCAAAACACACCTTATCATAAAAATGCCATCTAACTTCTCGATGACTCTTTCTTGAGTAATTGATGCGAGATCTTGCACTAGTGGAATACTCGACTATTCATCGATAACCACCAAAAGGTGATGTCCATTGTCAAGGGGACCAAATAAATCAACAGCAATTCTCTCCCATGCATGTTTTGATAAATCTGCAATGTTCAAAGTATGTTGAGTGATTTTTGGAGATAAGCAATTGCATAAATAACAGGACTTCAACTCTCTTTCAGCTCTATCATCACGTTGAGGAAACCAAACTAATTCTGGTAGTGCTGGTTTAGTGGCAACAATTCCTTGATGTCCTTCATGGGCGACTTCAATTAATTGTTGTCGCAGACTGTCTGATATGACAATTCTCAAACCATGGAAGACAATACCTTCTTGAGTAACAGACAATTTTGATTTTTGAACGTATTATATTCACTGTCACGTGTGAGAGGTTGAATGTGCTGTTCCCAGGACTGATATGTAATAATGCTTTTTTAATGTCAATATGAGACTGTCCTTATCCGTTGCAGTAATATTTTTTTCCAAATAAATAGCAGTAGGGGTCCTGGACTTCACAATAAAGTTAATTTAGACTCCAGCACCATGCAGGGTTTGACCTTTTCCTAGTTGGTGCTTAATAGTGTAGTCATTGTCCTATAGTCAGAAGCCCCAGCGTTCAATTCTAGGAGGCATCATGGCTTTTGGATTGCCAAAGATGGTAAGAAATGCTTGAAGATAGGATACAAGAGTGAAAGGTTTCCATATACAAATACCTGGAAATGTTCACAAGCCCACACCACTGCTAAACTTTCTTTCTCAGGTTTTGAAGAGGCAAGTTTAGTTTGTGACAAACCTCTGCTTGCATGTGCCACTGTACACCTTTGAGCATTTGGATGTTCACTATATTGGGCAAGGATCACACCCAACCGAACCGGGCTGGTGTCAACCATAACCTCTGTATGAAGGCATTCCCAGTTGCGAGCTTGACTTTCTTAAAACTTTGTTCACATTCATGTGACCAGTACAATGAAGAATTTATTTTTGTTAAGTCTCTTAAGGGAGCACTTACTATGACAAAGTCACATATGTATGTGGAACACTAACTGGCCATGCCAAGACATATTAGCAGCTGGTGTCAAGGCAGAGTGGCGGGGCAAGGAGGTGTTGGATAAAACAAACACACAAAAAAAATAACGGATGATGACACAAGCACAAAAAAAACCATGAAAGAACCTGCCTGCCATATCAGTGCTCTTCTGCTCCTCTCTACTGCAGCACAGGCTCCCAAACCCCCCCTGCAGCCAATCACGGCGTTGCTTTCATGTTGATGCCAGTATGAGAGCAGCATCAGAATTGGCTTGGCTGTGCACTCTCAGAAAGACTGGGAGCCTATGCATGCTCTCTCCAACACAGCAATGCAGTTCGGGTTGGAGACAGCTCAGTGCACATGTTGGTTTGGCCATCCTGAGACAGCCGGCCAAACCCACATGGGCACTGATAGCAGTGCACACCCACTCCCCCTCCATCCCTATCAATGCAATGGCTCAACCCCCAAGACTCGGCTAAGCCCTTAAAACCTGTTTTATTATCATTTTCATTCATTAGCTTTATTTCGGTAAAAGTAAATACCATAAAAGCACATCATCACAATTAACAGTTTCGTAGTTTTGCAAAACAACAAGCTACATAAAAAAAAATTCGATCCTAAAAGATTAAAAAGAGGTGTTAGACATAAGCATTTTCCTACTTGAAATTCATACCTTATTATAAAATTGTATAAAAATACATAATAGGTATTAAGAATCAAATACAGACCTAACCAAACATTTCAGATAAAATAAGACATTTCCATTTAAAAATATAAAAGTATCTAAGCATAAAAATGAAAAGGATGCATCCGAGCAATATAAAATGATAAATACATACAAAAATAGGTTCATCAATGACTATTCCCCACATCCATTGTTAGCTTTCCCTCTATTTTTTTGAGCATATTCAGTCTATTGTGCCAGATTGAATCTAGATATTTTGCCAGGCTGCAAGCCACTAAAACAGATGGGTCAGATTTAAAAATTCTCAAAGCCAATGAACAGTTTTTAAAACCCATTTTCCTGCATAAAGGAATAATCCAACGGACTCTTTGTTTGTGGTATGCGGGGCATTGAAAGAGGATGTGGGTTATCGATTCTTCTTTGACACAGCCCATCGGACACATCTTAGAAGTGCAATTAGCGTTAGACCATTTGTATGTAAGGGTACGCAGCGGAAGAGAACCTATCCTAAATCTAATATATAGTGCAAGTGCATGTGGTGAAGAAACGATGTCCATATACTGCGCAAATTCATAGTGGCATTTGAATTGTGAGAAATTGCCCGTCATGGAAGATGGCGAAACAGCAGACAATTGTAAAAGTTGGACATAGGGCCAAAATGCATCCTTTAATATCTGTGTTGCATTTTTTGGGATAGATAGCGGGTCCTTCCAATAAGACCCCAAGCCAAGTAGTGAAAAGGTCCGTTCTATGTATACACACCACTTGATTTTTGGGCTGGTGTTGTTGGCCATCAAATTGGCAAGCCCACATCTATAGGGGGCAAGGGAGTCTAGAGACCATAAACGAATCCAATATAGCAAGGGCCTAAGTGCGACGATCTGGCTGATGGGGGGCAGATTTAAATCCATTCGGATTGGGAGCATTGGGGTGCTGGAAGGGACTCTTAGCAACGACCTTAAGAAGGAATTTTCCACCTTTGTCAGATCATCTATACCACAGTGGCCCCACAGTTCTGCTCCATAAATGGCCCCCCCTCTTGCTTGTAATTTGTAGATTTTGACAGCGGGCGTCATGGCAAAGCTAGGGGATCTAGCTGCAAATCTTACAATGCCACTTGCCCGTTGTTTCAATCGCAGGGTGCCCTTCTGGATATGGCAGTGCCACTTATGTGAGTCTTCTAATTTCAAACCTAAATAGTCAAAGTTACTGACTCTTTCCAGCGTGGCACCCTCTAGATAGATAGGTCGTCGCATCCTGCCTTTTTTATCCCCAAACACCATACACTTGGTTTTTAATCGATTAATTTCAAGGCCACGGTCATTACAAAAATCCATGAACCTCGAGAGCAGAGTTGAAAGACCTATGGCTGTTTGGGATATCAGCAAGGTGTCATCAGCAAATAAAAGGCAGGGAATCTTCTGCCCTCCCAATTTGGGGGCATCATTGGAGCACTCCATAAGATAAGGAATACATGCATTTATAAAAAGGAGAAATAGAGTAGGGGCAAGCACGCAGCCTTGTCTTACGCCACGAGCGGTAGGAAATTTTTCAGTTAATTTGCCTTGGCCGCCCCATCTGATTCTTCCATAATTGCCAGTATAAAGGTCTCTAATGATGTTTAAAATAGAGCAAGGAACTCTTATTTTGGACAGGACTTCCCACAGTTTGTGGTGGGGTACTAGATCAAAGGCCTATTTTAGGTCAACAAATGCTACATATAAATGACCTAAGTCTACGTCAACAACTTTCCATTTGATTGAAATAAAATGGAATACCTGATCTATTGTACAAATTTTTTCTCTAAAACCCGCTTGGAGGTGATTTAAGATTTTATTTTCTACCATCCATTTACTCAGCCTGCTCAACAATTGATGGCAAAATATTTTTTGAAGATTGTCGAGAAGGCTGATGGGTCTATAATTTCCCGGGGAATTCCTCTCTCCTTTCTTATATATGGGCACAATGATTGCCTCTTTCCATGATTCAGGATAAATTCTAGTGGTCAAAATGGCGTTGGAGAGCCTATTGATGTATGGGCTCCAGATGTTTTGGTCCGCTTTAAACATGTCAGAAGGAATCCCATCCGACCCTGGGGCCTTTGCTGCTTTCTGAGCAGTGATGGCCAGCACAGTTTCATTCAATGTAAAAGGGGGCAAGGAGGGCGTGGACTCACTCAAAATTGTTGACACCCCCAGACTTGGAGCATCACTAGCCGGTAAAGGGCCATACAGTTCCTTGAAGTGAAAGAGCCAGGCATCAGGACTAATATGAGACTCCAAATAAGGTGCTCGGTTCTGATCGCTACAAGAAACCAGAAGCCAAAACCGTTTGGAGTCATGAACCATAGCTGCCTCAAGTAAATTGCTCCAAAGCCCCTTTTCATACTCGAGTTTGCTTTTGTTACATGTGGAGACATAATGACGTCTAGCATTAATAATACCTGGTCTATCCTTTGACCTTAACACATTGACCAAAGTATTTTTAGCATCCCTACATCTCTTGTTAAACCATTTAGAATGAGGTTGGGTTCGGGAGTTAGTCAATGGCCTAGGACATTCGGTAAACAGCTCTTTCAAAGTAACAAAGAGTTCCAGATGGAGAGACAATACTTCAGTTGGAGCAAAGGTAAGGCTATCATCAAATAGCTGGTGGGAAAATGTTAAGGCGCACAATTTTTCTCGAAGCTTGTTTGATTGCGCAAAGGAGTCCCATCTTACCGTACGCCTATTGCTGGACAACTCCATAGCGGTAGAAGAAGCAGGAGGAAGTACGGCTCCTGCTAAAAGAGATCTCTTGTACGTGATCAGGAGAGGGGCGTGGTCACTAGTGTAGGGGTCACCCACTTCCACATCTAATATATAATGCCAAGTTCTTAAATCGAAGAAAATGTAATACAATTTATTACTATATGAGCCCCTAAAAAAAGTTGGTCTGGCAGGAGTGTCAGCTGGAAAACGGCCATTACCAAAACGAAGGCCGTGGGATATCATAAGGTCTATTATCTGTGAAGCCCTGGCACATGATTTATATGAATTTTGCTGGATAGAATGAGGAATCAAAAAAGAAGGGATGTTCCATACACTATCTTCAAGCTGCATAACCTCTAAGTGATCAGCATTGAGTTCAAGTTGGACGTTAAAATCTCCTGCTATTATGATGTGATATTTAAGACGAAGGTCCGGAATTAGGGTATTCAATAGCTCGATAGTGGTGGATCAATGATTGGAAGGTCCTGGCCTACTATAGATGTTTATACAAAGAACAGGGAAGCCTGACACTGGATGGATGGCAACAGCCAGAATGTCGTAAGAATCCACATATATCTCCTTTATTCCTCTCACCTCTGTAGATTTTACCCAAGTGATTAAACCCCCTGCTGCCCTACCTGCTGGAGAAGGCCTGGCAGGTTTAAAAAAATAACTAAACCCCTGTTTGTACGTACAATGTGTGGCCCAAGTTTCCTGGAACATACAGACATTAAAATTTTCAACAAATGTCCCCCACTCAGTGTCCATGAGTTTGCCATTAATGCCAGCCACGTTCCAGGACAGAAGTTTAGCTGTTTCCTGGGGAATAGGGTCGCTTAGGTTCGTAATCTTATCATCCAGAGAATGGCTGTCAATAGGTTTCGCCATAGATGAGTTTGTGGATTTATTGGTAGTTTCAAGTTGAAGATCCGATGAAAGGACAATGCGAGGACTGGATAGATTAGGTGGAAAATCAGTAGCCGCTGAGTCTGAACTAAAAAGGGGAATACAGGGGTTAGTAAAAAATAGTCAGTCAATGTCCAATGTGGCCCCCTGAAGATCGGGATTATGTACTGCTTATCATTTAATTTTTCAACTTTTGAGGCTGCTGGTAGGGAGGAAGATGCTCCTGTACCATAACGGAGGTGCTGCCGCTACCAAGAAATTATTGTAACGTGGTAACATCTTGTGGGATGGTGGTGGCTGACAAAGACTGCACTTTAGCTGGATCTGACATTAGCCCCCCATCAGAAAAGATATGGCCAAAGAATTTGAGTTTGTTTTGTTAAACTCACATTTCTCAGCATTCAGAGTTAAACCTGCATTAGCAAATAAAAAGTACACTTGTGTAAGAGCTTTATCATGTCCCTTCTGGGTAGCTAAGAAAACCACTCGGGGGTCATTCCGACCCCGGCGGTCAAGGACCGCCGGGGCCGGGGTCGGCGGGAGCACTGCCAACAGGCTGCGGTGCCCCGCAGGGCATTCTGACCGCGGCGGTTTGGCCGCGATCAGAACAGGAAAACCGGCGGTCTCCCGCCGGTTTTCCACTGCCCTCAGGGATCCTCCATGGCGGCGCAGCTTGCTGCGCCGCCATGGGGATTCCAACACCCCATACCGCCATCCTGTTCCTGGCGGTTCGCCCGCCATGAACAGGATGGCGGTATGGGGTGTCGTGGGGCCCCTGGGGGCCCCTGCAGTGCCCATGCCAATGGCATGGGCACTGCAGGGGCCCCCGTAAGAGGGCCCCACAAAGAATTTCAGTGTCTGCTTAGCAGACACTGAAATTCGCAACGGGTGCAACCGCACCCGTCGCACCTTCCCACTCCGCCGGCTCCATTCGGAGCCGGCTTCCTCGTGGGAAGGGGTTTCCCGCTGGGCTGGCGGGCGGCCTTCTGGCGGTCGCCCGCCAGCCCAGCGGGAAAGCCAGAATGTCCTCCGCGGTTCCCATTTAGGGAGCAACAACAAGTGGTCCACACTGTTGCTTGACAAATGTGGGAGAGGAGGTATACACCAGTAGAGTACACCAGTAGAGTAGAACAGATTAGTGAAAGGGTGTATTAACAGACACTATGTTGAGGTAGAACATTCTTACATGTTTCAGACAGCATAGAGACTGGAGGGGGTGTCTCAAGCACTAGAGATGTGAGTGCTATGAAAGTCTTAGGTGATGTGGCAGTAGGTGCTAAATTCGCTTGGAAGTCAGCCAAAATGGCATCCGAGCTGGCAGCAAGTGGGTAGTTACATAGGCCTCCTGTGTCCTCCCTGCACAATGCAGGACCCTCTGCTTAAGCCCATGTCTGCATGGAAAGCTCCCAGGCATGTACTGTAGGTGGCATTAATGATCTCCACCTGTTGGTGATTAAGAATTTAGCATGGAGGACTCCCAAATCTATAAACTGCATGATGGCTGTGTGCTTCTTATCTCTATGAATAAGGCCTAGTAACAGGCCTTCCATGTAATTGTAATTGTATTTATATAGTGCTTACTACTCCTGGTGAGGCATCAAAATGCTTTTTGGGGAGTAGCACACTACTCCAGAACCTAAAAGGATTAGTGGTGGATTAGTATAGGGAAATATGAGTACAGTATCAATATTAGTATAGGAAGGTATGAGTTAATTTGCGCAGAGGAATATGAGTCTGTTAGTTGGTTTGAATAGAATAATCAAGGGATAGAGGAGGGAAGAATCCAGAAGTGTTAATTGGGAGATCATAGTATCAAGATGAGGTTTGGGATGAGTAAAGGAGAGGTTGATGATGGAAGAGTCTACAGACAGAGATTAGGGAGATCACAGCAGTTAAATGGGGTTTGGGATGAGTCAAAGGAGAAATAAGTGAAGGAGAACTTAGTATGGTTGTTTGGAAGATCATAGTTGTAAACTGAGGTTTTGGTGAGCGAGTTGGGGTAGATGAGGGAAGAGTCTGGGAAGGGTTATTTTGGAGGTCACAGTAGGAGAATGAATTTGGGATATGTCAGAGAGTAGAGATAGAGAAGAGATTGATAGTGGTATTCAGTGATGGTCAGACAGGGTATAGTTTTCAAGAGAGTTTTTTTTTCTCTTGTACAGTAGGATTAGAGTGGTAAATATATAGATAATGATTATGTAACTAAGGGAATAAGGCCAAGATTGAAGAGGGCCTAGTGCCATTCAAACAACACATTAGCGTAATCTTTTACGCTAATGTGGGGTTAGATGGCCAAAAGCTCTGCGCTAAATTATACCTGCACAGGCATAATGTATGCAAAGGGGGTGTTCCCTCATTAGGGAGACCCAAAAAATGGAGCAAAGAAATCTAAGCGATTTCTTTGCATAATTTATCTTGGCACTTTTAACGCCTTCTCAGAGCAGGCATTAAAAGGAGGCTCCCGTTCGTTACAATAGGCCTCTGCTTTCAAAATGTGTGACGCGAATCCTGCAAAGCAATGAACTAGCATCAAAAATTCTGATGCTAGTTCCCTAACTACAACCATTCTGCACCGTATCTTAGATATGGCTCACACATGGCGGCATTAGGTGGGTGCTAAGGAGAGCAAGAAAAGTGGCGCTGCACTAGGTGCAGCACCATTTTTCATAAATGTGCCCCTAAATGTGTAAGGAATAAAACATATTGATATTTAAAGTTCTATCATAGAAACACATGCTTTCAAAAGTTAAAGTATTTTAAGTCAATTTATTTATGTACTTTTTATCTTTCCTTGTTATTTCAATAGTGAAATGCCTTTAGATAAATAGTTAAATAATATTGACCTATTGTGGAAGTTAAAATAATACCAGAGATGTATACGCATCTAATCACGCATTTTACAAAGAAAGTATGCAATGACCCATGAACATATCAAGTGTAGAATAATACACATATTATAAAATATAAATATTTTTTGTGGTTGTTGATTCTTTTTACTGGTGTGGCAGCAGAGGTAGATAAAAGAATATTCTTGAAGATGTGTGGTGGACAAGGGTCAGAAGGGCAGCCGGAAGGCATGCTTGCTTTGACCAGATCCTTAAAGTCACTTTGTGATATTTGTTTGAAGGAGTGCAGAGGCTGGGTTGGCTTACTCTTGGAGTGGATTTTTGGAAATGGGTTGGTACTGAAGGTTTTCTTTTTGTTTTAAATAGGAGTTTAATGTGTCTGCCTTGGTTGTGTAATGATTTGCCAGTTTGTCTGTGAAATATTGAGTAATGGGATAACTTCCTTCCAAGAATTTAGGTTTTCAAAATTCGTTGATCATTTTATAAAATTCTTTATTTTCAGATATAGCATTTTGAATTCTGAGTGGTACCTTTTTTTAGCTTTTTTGATTGTTGATTTTTATATTCTGTTAAGTTTGCATAGTTGAAGTTTGTGTTTAATTTGAACCAGATTTGTTGCAGCCTTATGATTTATTGTTTTATCTTTTTTAGATCTGTATTTCTCCAAGGTGCTTGTTTTCTTTTGTCGTGTTTTGTTGTTCTTAGTGGTATGGTGTGTTGTTTGTTTGTTTTGCGAAGATTTATTGCTTGTTTGAATATAACAGCTAGTCCACCTCCTCTTTTGCCTACGTGTTTTTGTGTGATGGTTTGATAGCCTGGAGGAATGGCTTCATTCAACACTGGGGCCATGTAATCTCCCAACCATGATTCTGATGTGAAGAGTCACGTTGTGAGTCAGTTAGTAGGTCATAGATGTGGTTCTTGTTTTAGAGAGTGATCAAGCATTTATAAATAGGCCGTTCAGAGATTGCATTTTGGTGGTGGTTTGTTTTTGTTTTGTAGAGGAGTTATCAGTGTATTTTGCAAGGTGGTTTTGCATGGCCTTGTAAATATGGGCCGGCACACTGCGCCACTGGCACATCACAAAAAAGACAGTCCAGTGGTGCAGTGTGGCACTAGGGCCTCATAAACGAGGCCCTATGTTTGAAGAGCGGTGGCGTACATATGAGTAGACTGCTTATCAGTGTGAAGGAGTGTGCCTTACTCTGATGTTCCATGTTAGTATATTTATGGGTACCCTAGCACTGGGTGGTATGAGTGTGGGGAGGGGGGCGTTGCTGGGTACTGTCTCCCCTACAGTAAGTACATAGGTACCAGAATAGACAGGGCAGGTGGACATAACTGAAACTAATGTAACATTGAAAACATCAAACTATTAATGCCATAAGGGCAGAGAGACAATATTTTTTCACCCAAACACTGTGAATAAACAAGTCAGCAGTTACCAACTAACAAGAGCGGGGGTGCATGCCACAAGCAAGGGCGAGAGGTGAATAGATCCCCTTATTCAGGCCAGTCACGTTCCAACCAGCCAGGCACCATACCTGCAGGAGAATGAGCATTGATACATCAATGCTTTGCAGTTTCCATGTGGACAGAAGACAGTTTTCCCCCTTGCATCAGCCAACAGAAGCAGTGATCTAATAATAGAGAGAAGAGGCAGGGGTGAGGGCGGTGGGGATGGAGCGGGATTTAGGAGAGGGATTTGGGGAGAGGATGAGGAAACTTCCAACATGAGCAAAGGTGGCAAACATGTACCATTCAGTGCACAGTGGAGTTCAGCCAAGGCCTTCAGCCAACTGAGGCATCACTTGAAGGGTTGTGATAGAGTCCAGCCTGGAGGGCCAAGTCAATGTGGAGCTCTTGTCACTTAAGGACTTGGACATAATTTCATCCAAGCCTAACAGAGTTGAAGGGTCTTGGATTGGAGCGATAGCCTGAAGGGCCATCCAGCCTTCATATCCCAGGTCTGGGTTACTGCGTGAAAATAAGGAGAGGGCTTGAAGATGACACCAGCGGTGACAGCCTCCGCCAGTAGAGGCAGTCCTTTAGGCAGTGTTGCCCCAAGGCAGAGGAGTCTGCTTTGCAATGGCTTCTTAAATAATCAGCCAAAGCGAGCGCCGACGAGTACGATGAGGTATTACTGAGCATCTGCTTAGCTCTAACTAGATCACATAATAATATTCTTAACCTAAGCTAAACATAACTTAACTCTGAGTGAGCAGCATGCTATTCGGAAAAAAAATTAGCATTGTAGAACACAAACACAATAATATAGCTAATACTCAATGAACCCCAGAATCTATATGTCTAGCAGGTCCTGCTCACAGTCAATAATATCCACCCAGTGGTGGATAAGCCCCTGTGTGGTGTGCTGGACCTGGGTGGTGTGCCGAACACACCTCTGCACCCACCCCCAATGCAGCTGACATTCCTGCAGGGGGCAACCACTACCATCCTCCTCCCACCACCCTACCCCCTACCATATCCTCTGGTCACCATGTGAATTAGTGATATCAGTGAGTTAGCATTCTCTGTGACTTTTTTAATGTAGTTACCACCACCATATGTCTTTCATTGGCCATTATCCCCCCCCCCCATTGCGCTTCAATGATTCAGACTCATCATGATCATCATAGGCTATATAGCTCTCCCACTCCGTTATGAAAAGTTTTTTGTTTGGCTTGGCTACCTGACTTTCCTAACATTGTGAACCAACAAAATGCCCAAAGTGATATTTTTGATAGAAGGTACTGCAGTAGTAGCTGAATTGTAGTGATGTTTTGCTAATTAAGTGGAGGCATATCTGGCAGTAACTACTGCCTAATTATGACAGCCAATGTACCACACCAACCACCAGGGCGGAAACAACAGCCTCCATGGCGTTAACCACCTACAGCCAGGCAGAAGTCAATATTCCACCCACCATATTAAGACACAGGAAACCGCCACCTTTTCCAGGGTGGTACCAACAAGATCAAGAGCCTGGTAGAAACTGAGCTCAGAAGGGAAAGGACTCACCATTGGAGACACAGGGAAGAACCACGTCACCATGGAACCAGAACTGCATGTCTTCCCGATGATCTTCTACGTTCTGCTCCACCACGAACACCAACACCAACGCCAGCGAAGACGACGACGGTGAGTACAGCTGCCTAGAACACAAGGGAGGTGGGAGGAAAAGAGAGTGACACACGCACAACACACACCCCATACACACACACTATACACACTACAAAATGCATAATGAGAACAATTTTACCCCTGTGACTCGGCTGAATAATTCAAGGACAAAACTATTTTGCGAAAGTGAATGTAATGAGATCAATACAGTATGAAAGATAAGTTAGGCAAGATAATAGATATATACATATGTACAGGAAAAGGGACACAGCCCAGTCCACTATTTGTGTAGGCCACATGGCCACAGGCCAAAGTCCAAGGCCACACATGTCACCTGCTCCAACATGGAGAGAACACTGCAGGGCATCAGTTGGTAAATAGGCAGGCACCGCAGGGGGACAGGGGCGCCTCAGCCGGGAGATGAAACAAGACCACTGGTTCTGGAGGGAGCAACCTGCCCTGTGCTTGATCCTGGGGAGTGATGGGGGACAATGTCTCAGCTGGGTGCCATACCCATTGGCTTTGGAGGGGGAAGGCCGCACAGCAGCCAATGGAGGCAGGATTATGGACCGTCCACCGGCAGTGACGGCTGCACAGTGGTGGTGCTATTGGTGGGGGAAGGCTCCTGCCCATCCCCTGCAACCTTGGAAGGCTGCACATTGGTGGTGCTTCTGGTGGGTGAAGGTTCCTGCCCATCCTCTGCAACCATGGAAGGCTGCACAGTGGTGGTGCTGCTGGTGGGGGGAGGCTCCTACCGATCCCCTGCAACCTCCGACGGTTGCACAACCATGGTTGGTGGAGGGGGCTCCGTCACAGTACCTGGCCCAGGCCCCTTGGCTGCTGGGGCAGGTTCCTTTCCCTTCTTGCCTGCTGGAGCAGGCTCCTTGGTCTTCCTGCCTGCTGGGGCAGGCTCCTTTCCCTTTAGGCTGCCTGGTGCAGGCTCCTTCCCCTTCAGGACATGTAGCCTGTATCCCTTACCACAACAAGTGGGTGTGGTGACGACTGGAACTGTGGACTGTGTGGCTGAGGTGCTTGGCTGGGTTCTTCCTACCCTGTCCCTACGTGCAGGACGGCGGGAGGGATAGGGAAGAGGTCCATGGTGGATAGGAACAGTTTTTTAGGGACATTATGACGGGAAGAGGGACAAGGAATGTGAGTGGAGGATGAGGGAGTGTATGTTGGAGGTGTCTGTCTGCTGCTTTGGGTGCAGTTGCATGGGCTGTATGCTGTTGTGAGGTAGATTGCTGTTGGATGTCTGAGTGGTTGCGTTTGTGTACTTTAGGAGGGAGGGCAGACACAATGGGAGAGGACACAGGGGACGTGTGCATGGCTGTTGTGGAGGTGTCTACCAGTGAGGTGTGTGTTCTGGTTGGTGTGGTGATGCTGGTAGTGGATGATGATGTAGTGCATGCAGGTGTGAGTGTGGACAGAACTGGGTGGGAGGTGGTGGAGGAGGAAGGGGAGACAGTGGAAATAGTATATGTTGGTGTGTCTGAAAGTGGATGGTGTTTGTGTGAGTGCCTGTGGGATGAAGTGTAGTGCTTGTGTTTGCCTGTGCCACTCTTGTGTGTTGTCTTGTGTGCATGCTCGTCTACCTGTGTGCTTGGGGTGGTTGGGGTTGAGGAGAATGGGACTGGGAAGCGGAAGTTGGAGGGGGGACGATACAAACAGTGACAATGGCTGCCATCAGAGAGGAGGCCAGAGCCTGAATCCAGTGTGAATGCCCTCCAGGAATGCATTACATTGTTACATCTGGGCTGCAAAGCCCCTGGGTGGCATTCACAATGGTTGACTGCCCTACAGAGAGGGATCTCAGGAGGTCAATAGCATCCTCACTCAGGGCAGCAGGGCTCACTGGGGCAGGGCCTGAGGTGCCTGGGGCAAAGGAGATGCCCACCCTCCTGGGTGAGTGGTCACGGGCAACTTGATGAGGGGAGGATGGGACGGTGGGGGTGGCGGCTGTACCTTTAGCTGGGGTGGTCACAGAAGTGTCCGCCACCACCAGGGAGCTTCCATCGGAGGAGGTAACTGTGTCAGAACTGTCCCCTCCAGTCTCTGCCGTGGTGCTCCCCTCGCCCTCTGTCCCACTGGTGCCCTCAGGTTCGGTGGGCTCTGCCTACTGGGTCCTGTGGGATGCAACTCCCTCCGTCGCCAGAGCCTCTGCTCCTCTGCCAGATGATGCTAATTCACATAAGTACAGGATGACAAAACAAAAATGGGGGGAAAGAGACAAAGGATATTCTTGATCAATGACTGCACCAACACCACTGTTGGCGTGCACCAAAACCACTGTTGGCGTACACAGCACCCTCTCACACAGGGAACAGCCCTACCCAATATGCCATTGCACTACCAGAGAAATAGTTAGAGGCCAAGGCATGGGGAGGGGCATACACCACCAAATGCAGCACACCTGGGACCCACAAAGCCCTGAGCAGTAGTGGATGCCTATGAGCTAGGTTGCAAGATTTTCCTTTCTGAAACCTAGCCACAAGGGGACCTATTGTGCAATGTCAGGCCTGGCCTAGGGGAACCCACTGACACACATTACCCACCCGGATACTACCATGTGTAAGTTGTAATGATGGGCACTATACTCACCCCCTTGTGCCTGCTGTGATGCCCTCAAGCACCCATCCAGTTCAGGATAGGCCACTGCCAGTATGCGGGCCATTAGGGGGGTCAGGGTTTGACGTGCACCCCTTCCTCATTGGGAGGCCATCCCCAGCTGGGCCTCCGCCGTCTTCCGTGCCCAGCGTCTCAGGTCCTCCCACCGTTTGCGACAGTGGGTGCTCCGCCTGCCATAGACCCCCAGGGTATGTACCTCCTTGGCAATGGCACGTCATATACCCTTCTTTTGATGGATGCTGACATACAGAGGCAATACACACAGGAAAATAGTTTTAGGCAAACAGTCCTGCCTGTTAAACGTATGGCCCACCATACCCGTTTCCATCACCATTTACACACACACATGGCCCAGCACACAACCTGTACGTCACCAAAAGGACATCCGCCCACCCCCCTTACACGAGGCCTTCACATACACAACTCCATGCATTCATGCCACATGTATCGTTACCACAGTGTACTCAACTATTGGTCTGCAGGCCCAAACAGCAGTTTGTACTGGGGTAGGACCCCATCCACTAGTCTCTCCAACTCCTCTGAAGTGAAGGCTGTGGCCCTTTCCCGGGTCACACAGGCCGTGGTAGGTTCCAGACACAGGTCACAGCAGCACATGCAGTGTAGGTCCTCTCATGAGGAAGGTCAGGTAGCAAGTGAGGAATCAGACGGAAAATGGCAGTCACGTCCGTGGCGGTGCATACTGTCACCACCGACATAGATCACCATTGGCCACTGTACCCCATAGAGCCCAATTATAACCAATGAGGAGTTGCACGGCGGTTCCCGACTGCCTCCCCAACGGCGCACAACGTCAGTGGAATTACCTCACTTCCACCTGTCCCTCTACACAGGACAGGTGGACCCCATTTCAGGGGGGGCAGACCTTGGAATAATGCTGCGTCACAGGAGGTATTTGGACATACTGGATAAATCACAATGACCCATTACAAGGTTACAGGATGCAAAGTTCTATTGTAGCTCCATTGTTCAGTATGTGACCGGCTCCTCACTCTTGTGTCCCTTAGATTCCTACCGCTGTGGATAAATAGGAGATGGAGACATACCCCAGTGTACAGACCCCTGGTGGACTTGGTAACACTGGAGGGCAGGCACATTATCCTCACCTATAGACTGGACAGGGCCACAATCACAGAGCCATGTGCCCAATTGGAGCCTGACCTGATATCTGCTCTCCATCACCCCACTGGGATCCCCCATCTTGTGCAAGTGCTATCAGTGCTCCATTTCCTGGTTCTTTCCAAGTGACAGTGGGCTTGGCAGCAGGAATGACACAGCCAATGTTCTCAATAGTGCTGGCACGAGTGTTGTTTGCCGTGATTAAACACATGTGCAGCTACATTGTTTTCCCCCAGGTGGAGGATTTGGCCACAGAGAAGGCCGAGTTCTATGCAATGGGACCTATCCCCAACATAATTGGGGCGATTGATGGAACACATATTGCATTTGTCCCCCCCCCACCACCAGAATGAACAGGTGTTCAGGAATCAGAAGAGTTTCCACTCTATGAATGTACAGATGGTGCGCCTTGCAGACAAGTACTTCTCCCACATCAATGCTAAGTATCCTGGGTCGGTGCATTATGCCTTTGTCCTGAGGAATAGAAGCATCCCAAATGTGATGGCCCAACTACAAAGGCACAGGGTGTGGCTAATAGGTGAGCCCTGGTTCCCACACAGTATATGTTGGTGTATGGGTATGGTGTGGGCCATATGGGATAGTGTGTGGCTAAATGTTGTACCTTAATATTTCAGGTGACTCTGGTTACCCCAACCTATCATGCCTGCTGACCCCTGTGAGGAATGCCAGGACAATCGCAGAAGAACATTATAATAAGGCACATGGGAGAACCAGAAGGATAATTGAAAGGACCTTTGGCCTCCTGAAGGCCAGGTTCCGGTGCCTCCATCTAACAGGTGGCTCCCTGTGCTACTCACCCAAGAAGGTCTGCCAGATAGTGGTGGCATGCTGCGTGTTGCATAACCTGGCCCTCAGACCCCATGTTCCATTCCTGCAGGAAGAGGAGGCTGGAGATGCCCGTGTGCCAGCAGTGGACCCTGTGGACAGTGAGGATGATGAGGCAGAGAATGAGAATGAGGACAACAGAACATCTGTGATCAGACAATACTTCCAATGACACACGTAGGACAGTGTTACTTCACATTTCAATGACATTTGTTTGAATTTCTGTGGCACTGTCATGCTGATATTTCCCACTTCTATGCCCACTTACTGTTCCCTGTGGCAATTCATTTTGCAGATGTTGGTGACCTCACATATACTCCTGGTGTGATCACTTCAGCCAGCTACAGGTCATTAATCTATGCTCATTTTATGTACAGTTGATTTGCAATGTTTGTACCTGTTTCAATGAATACATATTTGATATACATGACATACTTTGAACTTCTTTTTTTCCTAGGCTGTTTACTGAAGTGCTACAATATTGAGGGGCAAGTGCAACGGGATGGGTGATGATGGAGGAAAGTCCAGGGTATTGTTCCAGTCTGTTTGTAGCACAGGTGCATTGTTCAAGGGGACATAGGAAGGGGAGCAATGGCAGTTCAAGATGGACAGGGTGACAGGGTGGGACACAAGGGTAACAATCAGGAGAGTCTCTTTTCCTGGTGGGGGTCTTGGCAAGTGTCTCTGGTTTCTGTCTGGATCACAGGGAACGTTTGCAGGGTGGTACTCCTTCTGCAGGGGGAGGGGTGCTGGTGGCCTGTGAGTCCTGTGGCAGGGCCTCCTGTCTACTTGCGGCAGCAGAGGTGGAAGGCTGTTCAGATGTCTGGCTTGCAGCAGGGGCCTGCTGTTGTGAGACTGCCTCCCTCATAATATTGGCCATGTCTGCCAGCACCCCTGCTATAGAGATCAGGGTGTTGTTGATGGCCTGCAAGTCCTCCCTGATCCCATGGTACTGTCCCTCCTGCAGCCACCTGTTCTCCTGCACGTTGTACAGGATTTGGCCCATCGTGTCCTGGGAATGTTGGTAGGCTCCCAGGATCTCTGAGAGTGCCTCATTGAGCATCGGTTTCCTGGGCCTGTCCTCCCCCTGGTGCACAGCAGTCCTCCCAGTTTCCCTGTTGGCCTGAGCCTCTGTCCCCTGAACTGTGTGCCCACTGCCAGTGACCCCAGGTCCCTGTTTGTCTTGGTTATGAGGTGTGGCCTGGAGTCGCTGTAGAGGTAGACACACTGCTGATTGACATGTCCTGGGGACAGAGGTGTGGGTACGCTGGGTGGGTTCGGTGGTTGTGTTTCCTGATGGGGAAGGCTCTGTGGTGGTGTGTGACTGGACCTGGGTAACCGGCTGTCCAGTGGACCCTGATGGGCCAGGTAGGTCATCCAGATCCTGAAGACCAGAGTTGCTGTCATCACTGTGGGCCTCTTCAGTTCGGGGACTGGATAGTGCTGGCACCTCCTCTCCACTGACATTGGCTGGGGTACCTGTGGGGATGTAAATGATGTGTTATAGTTTCTGTGTCTGACATATTGTGCATCCGTGGCTTCCCCTTTTGGTTGTATTTGACCTGGCAGCTTTCACTTGTGTACGTTGGTGTATGGTGGGGTAGTTAGTTCTCTATAGTGTGCATGCTTTAGTGATGAGTGTCCATGCAGGGCTGTGAGTGGTGCCCATGCATTGGTAGAGCATGGATGGATTGGCATTGGGATGAGTGATATGTGATGGTGGGGTGTGTGGGATGGAGTGGAGTGATGGGAGTGAGGGTGGGGGTATGTGATGGCATGCAAGTAGGGGGGTAGTAGTAGTAGAGAGTTGACTTACCAGAGTCTATTCCTCTTCCTACACCGGTCAGGCCCTCAGGATGCAGGATTGCCAAGACTTGCTCCTCCCATGCTGTTAGTCGTGGGGGAGGAAGTGGGGGTCCACCACCAGTCCTCTGTAGAGTGAGCTGGTGTCTTGCTTCAATGAAATGTACCTTTCCCCGTAGGTCGTTCCACCTCTTCTTGATGTCATCCCTAGTTCTGGGGTGTTGTCCGACAGCATTGACCCTTTCTACAATTCTCCGCCATAGTTCCATCTTCCTAGCTATTCGTGTCTGCTGCACCTGTGCTCCAAATAACTGTGGCTCTACCCTGATAATTTCCTCCACAATGACCCCTAGCTCCTCCCCTGTGAAACGGGGGTGACTTTGTGGTCCCATGGGTGGTGTGTGAGGTGTGTAGGTGAGGGTGTGTTGGGTAATGTGTTGGGGTGTGTGTTGTGGAGTGCATAAGTGGTGTACAAGTGTGACTAGTCTGTGGCTCTAGTTGTGTCAGTGATCTTGATGTCTCTCTGCTGGCAATGGTTTGAAATGGTAAAGGGTTCTGGGTAATGTGGGTGTGTATTTTATAGTGGAGTGGGTGTGTGGGTGTGGTATGTGTATGGGTGTCAGGTGTGTGTTGTTTGAATTGTCCAATATGGTTTTGTTTTGTTTGTGTGTGTCCATTTTTAGCATGACGGTGTTTTCAGCCACTGGTTTACCGCCGTTGAATGTCTGCCATGGTGATTCATGGGTCATAATGTGATGGGCGTTGTTCTGTTGGGTTTTGATACCGCAGTTTATCAATGACCTTTGGTGTGGCGGATTTGTGTATGTGTGTCATAATATGGTGAACGGATATCTGTTGCGGTGGCGCTAAGTTGGTTGCAGTTAGCGTGGCGATAAGTGGGATTTATCGCAATGTCATAATGAGGGCCTATGTCTTCTTTTTTGAGAAAGTCTTGCAAAACCAGGTTGATGCAGTGCACCAAACACAAGACCCTGAAATAGCCACCATCCGCCATGGCCTTGACTATGTTACTGCCATTGTCCGTGGCTTCAAATTCAATTCAGAGACCTCTAGGTTACAGCCATTCAGGCGCCTAAATTCATCCAAGATGTTTGCATCTGTATGTGATTTCTCCATGGCAAACATGAGTACTGTTGCATGCTGCTGAATGCTCTTAAAAATATCTTCAGGGGCAAGACCATTAGGTATCTTTTGCTTTAATCACGCAACAAGAGATCCAGTGTGTTGTGAGGCACATGTAATTAATAGACTCACAACTGCTACACAAGTCTGTCATCAGGAGGAAAGTGTGGACACCATTTAGCTGCATAGCTTGTCCAACTAATTGCAGCAAATTGTGATGCAGCGCTGGAACAGTAACTCTGGCAAAACAGGTCCAACTTGGAACCTTCCATTTCAAGCAGATGGCTGCCACAAATTCTAAGAATCCCACTCTTTCCACAAAAGAAAAAGGGAGGAAATCCAGTGCTAACATTTTTGCCACATTCCCTTTGTACAAACATGCCATTGGGTGATTGCAGTTATAGGACCCCTCCTGCCTAAACATGCCAGCAATTGTAGCCTGGATTTTCTTCTTTTGTGGGGCCACTGATGCAGGTGAATTTTTAAATTTAGGTTTTGGTAGACTAAATGTGCATCGTAGTGCATTCCCCATATGCAGGGGTGTCTCCATCTGACTCTGAGTCTTCCTGTGGCACTGTGAGTTTGCTGAGGTGGGTGATTATGGTGCACTGCTAAGGACAGGACAGCTTTGCGTGAGGATGTCACCCTCTTCTTCCTCACCTTCCACCATGATTTGACTAGTTATAGCTGATGTTTCCCGGTTCTCCTCAACTTCACTACTGTGACCATGTTCAGCCATTGTTTTAAAGTGCTCCTCCCATCCAGATTGCATGATATTTTTTCATATGGCTCGTCTGGCCTCCAGTACCATAATGTGACCCAGGGTTAAATCGAAGAACACTTGCGGGGCAAATGGAGCATATCATAATGTTCTCCTTCTGTTTGCTAATTGTAAAAGAGTTCCAAACTGGGGAGGAGTAGTTTCTTACTGGGCCAATGCCTGAAGAAGAACTGGAGGTAGGTGGGTGTGCTGATAGCCTCTCTGCAGTGCATACTTCAATTGAGGTAGAGGTTGGTGCAGGTCTCTTCTGGGGTCTTACAAATATGAGAGCTGGTGGTGCTGCCTGTGCCACATCCCTCAAGCAGGTTTGATAGTAATGTCGGACTCCTCTGTGCCAACTTCCATAATGACTGGCTTGTCGTCATCATCCTCCTCACCACCATCCCCTTCCATGATTCCAAGGCTTTCTGGATCTTTTATTTTCCCTTGCCTTTGCTGGCACCTTCCGGACTCTGTCTGGGTCCACATCATGTCCCTATCATCATCATGAGAAGTGAGGCTTTGACAAGAAGGTGGAGCAGTACCCTTCCTTTTTGTTGCTGGAGGTCTGAAAGGCATTGATTTTAAAAGAGGAGGTTGTTGCTCAGCAGGAAGCTCAGCCTCCTGCTCTGCTCCAACTTCGGGAAGATCTACTTTTGCTTGTCGCGGCTGCTGTCCACTTTGCTCTGTTTCCAGAAATGACGGGGTACTACTTTGTGAAAGAGACAAATCAAACTCAACATCACTGCTCATTGGTGTTGCCATGATTGTAGTAGCTGCCTCACTGATTGCAATTTTCTTAGGCTTAGTTTGTGGTGGAGCTGCTGATGCGGAGTGATGCTCCCAGGTTTGTCTCCTGAAGTCGGTGTGGAATTCATACCTCTCCCAAAAAAAGGGTGCAGTGAGTCCGCCACTGGTGCTAACCACTTTCTTGGGAGCAACTTTCTTTGGGGCCAAATTAGGCTCTCAGTTGGCAGTGGTGCTAAGATGCACAAACGGATGAGTCTGGAGTAACGAAGTAACTGTACAGTCCATCTCTTTGGCTGTGCCTTTTTGCATGTGCAACCAAGAAAGAAATACATGTAGTTAATGAAACTTGGCATTAGTACAGGTTGAAATAGTACAGACAAATGCAATCTTAGTGTTGTTAGTAACTTATGTATTAAATACCAATTTAATTGACCATTGTAAAGTCAAACCACACCACCACACCATAAAATTTCATTCCAAATCAAACAGCAACACATACAGATATAGCTCTTTGCTTTATGTCCTTCTGTTTTAAAAGAGACACCTGTGGTAGTCAGAGAGAAAGAGATGCAGAGGCCCATAACTGATAAAAGCAGCCCCTATTTGAGTCCGGTGAAACCTCGGAACTGTACACAGATCCAGATGCTGAGAACTGAGGGGGTGGGCTGACAAGTAAGGCAATATCAGTTCCTGTATATAATGAGGGCCATTATCTACTATTATACACATAGCACAGCGCCTAAAAGTAGATGCGCTTCTGGATTGTCAAACAATTACGTTCTTGAAGGAGAGGGGTAGCTGATGCATACTTTGGAAGGAGAAATTCTGGACTGTCGGTAAGCGGAGAATGGAGGATTGATCTGCACCTAGATAGAGGATGTTACCATAGTTCAATCTGGACAGGATTAGAGCTTGAATTAGTGTATTTTGTGCAGATAATGGAAGAAACCAAAATATCTGCATAAGTCACTTGAGTATTGCAAAACAAGTGGTGGTCACCTAGGGCCAGATGTAGTAAAGAAGCATTTTGCGAGTTGCAAATAGCGAGTCGTAGCGACTCGCTATTTGCAACTCGCAAAATGTTATGCAGAACGGTGTCTCAGACACCGTCTGCGAGTCGGTATGGGGTCGCAATGACCCACCTCATTAATATTAATGAGGTGGGTCGCAAATTGCGGCCCCATACCGACTATAGGCACTCGCAAACATGGAGGCCTGCTGTAGTCAGCAGACCTCCGTGTTCGTGACTGCTTTAAATAAAGCAGTTTTTTTTTTTTTAAGTGTAGCCCGTTTTCCTTAAAGGAAAACGAGCTGCACTTAAAAAAAAAAACGAAACCTTTAGTTTCGTTATTTTTTCAGGGCAGGGAGTGGTCCCTTGGACCACTCCCTGCCCTGAAAAAATGTTTTTGGGTCCAGTCACAAACTGGAAGGGGTCCCATGGGGACCCCTTCCAATTTGCGAGTGGGTTACCATCCACTTGAAGTGGATGGTAACTGCAACACCATTTGCGACCGCATATGCGGTCGCAAATGGTATTGCATACCACTAGGAATCGCAAATAGGAAGGGAACACCCCTTCCTATTTGCGATTCTGAAATGCATTTTGCGAGTCGGTCCGACTCGCAGAATGCATTTCTGCATAGGAAAATGCGATTTGCAACTCGCAAACGGCAGTTTTTGCCGTTTGCGAGTTGCAAATCCTTTCCTACATCTGGCCCCTAGTTCTGTATCCAGTAAGAAGCCCAGATTCTTGATGTTAAAGGATGGAGTGGGGGGGTCCCAGCATAGTCGGTCAATGCTAGGGCTCCCAAAGATGATAGTTCTTGACCAAAATCATCACCTCCATCTTGTCTCCGTTCAGCTTAAATTAGGTATTACTCATCTAGGTAGCAATTGACCTCAGGCCAAGGTTAAGATTGAACGGGCCCTGCTTCTGAGCTGACAACAACGAGAATATGATCTGGATATTGTCTGCATAAGAAAAAGCGGTCAGACTATAATTCAACACCACATAAGCCAACGAGTGAACATAGATAATAAAGAGCAAGGGACTGAGCACAAAAACCTGAGGAACCCCTAATGTAAGAAGCTGCCCAATGGTTATGGCATTAGCCGAACATACCTGAAAGGACCGATTGTGAAAGAACAAAGTTAGCCATGCCAATGTGGATCCCTCAAGACCCAGTGCAGAAAATATCAGCCAGCCACATGGTCAAACAACAACAACAACAACACAGATCAAGGAGGCATGGAAAACAAAGAGAGAATACATGCCAGTCTGTGCCAAAGAGAAACTGGAGGCATGTACAAAATGGCTGCCAGCCAAATGGTCAAACAACAACAACAAAGAGCAAGGAAGACAAAGAAGAACACATGCTAGCCTATAGCAAAGACACACTGGCTGGAAGCAGAAAATGGCTGCCAACCACTTGGTCAAACAACAGCTGCGAACAAGGAGGCATGGAGAACAAAGAACACATGCAAGCCTATTGATATAGACTGCACAAAATGGTCCCTAGCCACACAGCATGGAGAAAAAAGATAAATGGGGAATGATGACAAACATACACACAGAGAATGTCCATAAGGAGGCATGGTGGTAGCTGTAGGAGGCTGGTGGCTTATAGTGGGTACCTGATGGTACTCACACCTTGTCTCTGGTCCAGTTATCCCTTATTAGTAGATTAGTAGTGTTCTAGCAGCTTAGGCTGATAGAAGTAGCTATAGCAGAGCAGTTTAGGCTGAACTAGGAGACATGCAAAGCTCCTACTATACCACTTATATCACTGAGCACTATATCACAAGAAAACACAATACTCAGAGTTACTAAAAATAAAGGTACTTTATTATAGTCACAATATGCCAAAAGTATCTCAGAGGATATACTCCCTTAGGAGGTAAGTAATATACACAAAATATACACACACAACCCAAATCAGGTAAGTAAATAGTTAGAAAAGTAGTGCAAACACTGTAGAACACAATAGAATGCAATAGGAGACAATAGACCTAGGGGCAACACAAACCATTTGCTCCAAAAGTGGAATGCGAACCACGAATGGACCCCAGGACTAGTGTAGTGTGTACAGGGTCACTGGGAGTGTGAGAAAACACTAGGGGTGTCCAAGATACCCCACCCAAAGACCCTGAAAAGTAGGAGTAAAGTTACCCTATTACCCCAGAAAGACAGTAAAGTCGAGATAAGGGATTCTGCAAAGAAAACAATTGATTGCAAAGCACTGAAGACGGATTCCTGGACCTGAGGACCTGTAAAGGAAGAGGACCAAGTCCAAGAGTCGCACAAGTGTCCAGGGGGGGGCAGGAGCCCACTAAATCCCGGATGAAGGTGCAAAAGGGCTGCCTCTGGGTGGAAGAAGCCGAAGATTCTGTAAAAACTGAAGGTGCCAGGAATTTCTCCTTTGGTCAGAAGATGTCCCACGGCATGCTGGAGGATGCAGAGTTGTTTCCATGCAGAAAGACCGCAAACAAGCATTGCTAGCTGCAAGAGTCGCAGTTGAAGGTATTGGGTGATACCAGGGCCCAGGAAGGACCAGGAGGTCGCCCCTTGGAAGAGTAGACAGAGGGCGCGCTCAGCAACACGGAGAGCCCATGCAGAAGCAGGCAGCACCCGCAGAAGCACCTGAACAGGCGTTCAGAAGATCTGAGCACAACAGTCAACTCAGCACAACAAAAGAGGGTCTCACGAAGTCGGAGTCCCACTCAGCGAGTTGGGCAATGCAGGGCAGAGTGCTGGGGACCTTGGCCAGGCTGTGCATGAAGGAAGTCTTGCAAAAGTGCACAGAAGCCCGAGCAGCTGCAGGTCGCGCAGTACACAGGGTTACTGTCTGGCGTGGGGAGGCAAGGACTTACCTCCACCAAATTTGGACAGAAGGGCCACTGGACTGTCGGGGACACTTGGATCCAGCTCCTGTGTTCCAGAGACCACGCTCGTCAAGATGAGAGGGGACCCAGAGGACCGATGATGCAGAAGTTTGGTGCCTGGGTTGGCAGGGGGAAGATTCCGTCGACCCACTGGAGATTTCTTGTTGGCTTCCAGTGCAGGGTGAAGGCAGACAGCCTTCAGAGCATGCACCACCAGGAAACAGTCGAGAAAGCCGGCAGGATGAGACGCTACAATGTTGCTGATAGTCTTCTTGCTACTTTGTTGCGGTTTTGCAGGCATCCTGGAGCAGTCAGCGGTCGATCCTTGGCAGAAGTCGAAGAGGGAAGTACAGAGGAACTCTGGTGAGCTTGTGCATTCATTATCTGGTGAGATACCCACAGGAGAGACCCTAAATAGCCCTCAGAGGAGGATTGGTTACAGAGAAAGATAATAACCCATCAAGAGGGGTCTCTGACATCACCTGCTGGCTCTGGCCACTCAGAGGTGTCTATTGTGCACTCACACCTTTGCATCCAAGATGGCAGAGGTCTGGGACACACAGGGGGAGCTCTGGGCAACTCCCCTGGGAGGTGCTGGTCAGGGGAGTGGTCACTCCCCTTTCCTTTGTCCAGTTTCACACCAGAGCAGGGCTGGGGGAATCCCTGAACTGGTGTAGACTGGATTATGCAAGGAGGGCACCATCTGTGCCCTTCAAAGCATTTCCAGAGGCCAGGAGAGGCTACTCCTCCCAGGCCCTTAACACCTATTTCCAAAGGGAGAGGCTGTAACACCCTCTCTCAGAGGAGATCCTTTGTTCTGCCTTCCTGGGACTGGGCTGCCCAGGCCCCAGGGGGGCAAAAACCTGTCTGAGGGTTGGCAGCAGAGGTAGCTGCAGAGAAAACTCCGGAAAGTTAGTTTGGCAGTACCCGGGCTCTATGCTGGAGACCCGGAAATGCATGGAATTGTCCCCCCAATACCAGAATGGTATTGGGGTGACAATTCCATGATCCTAGACATGTTACATGGCCATGTTCGGAGTTACCATTGTGACGCTAAATATATGTATTGACCTATATGTAGTGCACACGTGTAATGGTGTCCCCGCACTCAGAAAGTCCGGGGAATTTGCCCTGAACAATGTAGGGACACCTTGGCTAGTGCCAGGGTGCCCACACACTAAGTAACTTTGCATCTAATCTTCACTAAGTGAGGGTTAGACATATAGGTGACTTATAAGTTACTTAAGTGCAGTGTAAAATGGCTGTGAAATAACGTGGACGTTATTGCACTCAGGCTGCAGTGGCAGTCCTGTGTAAGAATTGTCTGAGCTCCCTATGGGTGGCAAAAAAAGTGCTGCAGCCCATAGGGATCTCCTAGAACCCCAATACCCTGGGTACCTAGGTACCATTTACTAGGGAATTATAAGGGAGTTCCAGTGTGCCAATAAGGATTGGTAAAATGAGTCACTAGCCTGCAGTGACAATTTTAAAAGCAGAGAGAGCATAAACACTGAGGTTCTGGTTAGCAGAGCCTCAGTGATACAGTTAGGCACCACACAGGGAACACATACAGGGCATACTATATGAGCTAGCAGGATCCCAGTGACACAGGCAAAAACAAACATACATACAGTAAAAATGGGGGTAACATGCCATGCAAGAAGGTACTTTCCTACAGTAGCCCTGAAGAAAACACTAACAATAATTCAGCAATGTAAAACATGAAAATTAACTAAGATTAAAAAGGTTTGCAACAATAGTGTCATATCTTCCTTTGCCATCAAATATTACCATACAGCATAAACACTTTTTGCAAAAAGATGAAACGCAAACAATAGCCAACATTTTTAATTCAATCCAATGCCATACCTGCACTATAATGACATTTTAAAAGAATATACCACTGAAATATTCATTTTACGCACTGATGGCTACTAGTACAAGGCCTACTTGCTAGATGGCCCTTTGGAAATCTAGGACATATAGAAAAATAGTATTGCAAATGTTACAAACATAAAGAAAAGTACACGTACTGAGCTGTGCAACAATTTTCCTTTACAAATGATGAAAAATCAATGAAATGCAAATGACCGTGGTGGAGCCATCACGATCCCACCGCTGACACCGGCAGGCTGCCGCCAGCTTGCTGCCTGCCGGTGCCGGTGGTTGTAATCCACCTGGGCAGCGCTGCAAGCAGCACTGCCCTGGGGATTACGAGTCCCCATCCACCAGACTGTCCATGGCAGTTACACCACCATGGAAAGGCTGGCGGAATAGGGGACTCGGGGGCCCCTGCACTTAGCATGGGCAGTGCAGGGGCCCCCATGCACAGCCCCATTGTGCATTCCACTGCCCAAATTATGGGCAGTGGAATGCACGACGGGTGCTGGTGCACCCGCTGTACCACCACATTGCCACCGGATCCATTAGGAGCCAGCTGCAATGTTATGGCCCAGCCGGGACCTCAAATTAGGGCCAGCAGAGTTCTGGCTGCACAGGCGGCCTGATGGCGGGATGAGTTTGGCGGGCAATCTCTGCCGCCCCCCAAACTCATAATCGGGGCCAAAGTCCTTATATCCAAAGGTATATCGAGGAGACAAAGAGAGTGATTCTTCCACCACAAAATCCAAGTGAAGAGTGACCAGGAAATGGACAAAGCACTGGGAGGAACCTGTTGAACAGGAACAGGAAGTTGAAGTCTCTGGGCCACTTCCTTCCAGTTTGAAAAAAAGGGATACTGAATTTAAAAAACAACTTGAAGGGTCCATTGTAGAAAATAATTCACTCAAAACTTTTTAACTACATTTAGATGTATCTCAAGTAGGAAATCTATACCAGGTGCATTCGCACTCACAAGTGGGACTGTTTTGGCTGCTGTCACAGCCGGAAGCAGCATGACTAAATGGGAAGTCCCCTGTGTCTGGTCAGAAACAGCACAGGTGAACGCAAAGTCTCATGCATGCTCGCTAGCGGCCCAGGAGTATCACAGCACTCATGTGAGGACGCCAAAACCCAACCTCATGCGCATGACCAAACCCTGATCTGCACCGGATTGCAGAATTTGGGAACTCTGCACTACTCCACATAGCACAAAGTGCCTGACTTCTGCTAACTCTGCCGGCAGAGCAGAGTTGTACACCCAGGCCTCACGCATGCCCACAGGGCATATACACCCTTCTCCGTGCCCCTTGTTTGAGGTTGCAGAGCAGTGATAGTTTGATCAGCAGCACAAACTTTAACCATTAGATAAAGGTGGTCCATATGGAGTAGAGTTAGGTCAGCCGTCACTGAGTCTATCTTTTGTTCCAGTGAAATGCAAGAGTTTTCAATTGCTACCAATAATACATTGAGTTTACTATCTATAAATGCTGAGCTAGTGCCCCGATCAGGCAAGAAGTGGCCCATCGCGGGTAGTGAGGAGGCCTTCTTTGAGGGTGCATGGGTGTTGTGGGCACCCGGGCACAAGCATCCCATGGCAGAGGCATGGTGAGTAGCACACAGTGGAGCCACTGTCTACCTACTGAGTCATAGGTCTCACTTGCATGTGTCAGGTAGGTGAGGTGGAACCACACAGCACAAGCAGCACAATGTATGTCTTCAGTGGTCAGCATTGAGGCGAACATGAGAGTGTTTGTAGTATGAGGTAAGATCACGGGAAGAAAGTCCAGTGAGCAAAAACAAAGGGTGAAATGACACCAGTGGTTAAGGGGTCCTGGTTACACTTCTGGTCCTCTGGAGTCATGCAGCATGAGCAGCCCTGTGGCTTTATTTAAAAGGCCCCTTCGGAGTACAAAGATGGACCAATAAATTCGCTAAAAGGGCATTGTGTCTGGTTGCAGTCATAAAAATCAATAACTGTAGGCGGTAGTTGAGTAATCAAGGGGGAGAGTGCATGCAGGCCACAAAGTCAATCTGCTGGTGGTTTAGCAGGTGATGACAGTTGCAATGAGGGGCCTCACAAAAACAGAGCCCTAATCAGGAAACAGGGGATAGCCTTAAAGTGCACTAAAGCATGTTAGAATCCCAGCTGAGTGATACAGTGGTCCAATTTGCTATGTGCAGAGTAAGAGGATCAGAAGCAGTGCAGGCAGCAGATGGAGAGCACTCTGTGTTCCACTCACAACTTTTTACAATGTAGAACTTCAGGCTTTGTGTTTATCAAGGTGCTATGGCATGCTGTGTTTCTTGTGTTCACTGGACTCCCCCATCCAGTGCTGTATAGATGACTGTGATGGCCCACTTGTGCTGCAGAAGGTTGGGCCACTAGCTGCCAGTCAGCAGAAGGTACATTCCTTAGGCCTACGTATGACCCGCCATTAGTGTGTCTGTGCAGTCGCAACCCTGAGTGAGTCAGACAGGGATAACCGGGTGAGACGATCCCTATATGCAAAAAGGGGGGGGGGGGGTGAGCACATATTCAGGCAGTCAATGGTGCAGGGGTAATGAGAGGAGGCGCTGTCCTGCATGCCAGCAGGCCAGTGTAGTACACCTGGGACAGGGCCCGCGCAGGGTGGGGAACAGGTTTGCTCACCTCATAGGGCCATTTTCCTAGTCGGGTACAAGTCAGGGTCCGAGTATGCGGCCAAGCGGCATCCTATCATCGAGGTGAGGGCACGCACTCAGGGTGTGTAACTCAGGGTCAGCGCCATGGAGATTGAATCCAGCAAAGCAATGGCTTGCCCGGGGTCACTGCAATGTGGGATTTTGCTGCAATAGTATGTCTCTGATAGATGTCTCCGTTTAGGTAGGATAACTACATTATGTCTGGGCATTCAGTGCGGAGCCTTTGGATTTGCAGTCGCCATCACTGCCATTTAGGACAGGCCCTCCATGAATGTCCTTTAGTTTTTGAAGGGGTAGTATGGGGCAATGCAGAAAGTTCATTGTATTTCTTCTCAGGCATAATGTTTATCAATGCACAACTGACAATAATAAAAGGTACGGACCAACTGTTTACTTAGAGTTTAATCTATGGACAATGTATGACAGATTTTTGTGATTTTACTCGTCAACTTTTCTTTGACTCAAATTCTTCATTGCAAGTGGCCAGTCTGAAATGTGTGTGTTTTTCTGAGGTAAATGTTGACATGACATCCATCTTCCTCGCTGTCACTTGACAATGAAGCTATAGAACTCTTAGACAAAGATTTAAATGATGATTGTCTTCATTTGGTGTTGATTTGCCCCAGCTGATCTTACTGATTGGCTGTGTGGGCATGTGTGGAACGTCGCTGCTGGAAAATTCTGGCGCCCATTTTGTTTTCTCATTGTGACACACTTAGCTTTGCCTTGCAAACCATTGCAAGATATTTCTCCTTCCAACAGCCTTTGCATACTTGTCCAATGGCCGGACACTTACCTTTGTGTAGAAGCTAAAATCCACATCTAAAGTCAGTTTTGTTTTTTTCTTTGGAGACATCACCTTGTGTACTTCAGTTTTGTGTTTCTGCTTGCTTTTCATGTTCATGACTGACTCCTTCTGGGCACCTCCAGCCTCCATGTCAGCAGCTTGCCAACCACCACGTTCCTCAGCTCTGGCAGGCATGAGAACTCACTCCAGACTAAGGGTTTCTCTCATCATTCATCATCTGAATGAATCTGACGGACATCCCTTAATAATTTGGAGACTTATGGCTTTTTCATCATTGAATTAATTGAACCTAATTTCCAACTTTCTGTCATTCCTGACTGAAAATATATGTTTTGTAATCAACCTTTAGCATTGGATTAAACTTTAAATTTTACTCTTCTTTGATTTGACAGTATGTAATTTCTTCAGTTCACAGCAGTTTCTTTATTACCTCTTTTACTACTTCAACAGCCAGATTTATGAGGTATTGGACAATCTTTCTGTTGTCTGTTTCTTCCAGTGCATCGAGGAAATCATCAAACATTTCTATCTAGGCAGTCTATCAGACACCAATATTTTGCTCCACACACGGAGCTTAGTCTTACACGTATTTATTGCTCTGTGTGTAACTGAAAGCTCAACATTGTAAACATGAAATCTATTCACACACCTGTCATAATTCTACGGAGTCCATCCGTCCACCAGGAACCAAAAGGGTGCTGCAATCTCTAACTCACAAGACACCACAATACCCTCATATCTGAGTCCACAAGTTCATGTGATTAAACATATCCTGTTTTTTGTGTTGCGGTTTGTTAGAAATGGCCTTTTCTGCAGGGTCACCCCCAAACTTTTTGCCTTCCTCCTTCTCTTTTTCTGACCTCATTTCATTGGCTTTAGGGCTCTACGCACTTTACCAGTGCTAAAGTGCATATGCTCGCTCTCTAAAACATGGTCATTGGCTCATGGCCAATTGGCATATTTAATTTACTTGTACGTTCATGGCAAAGTTCACTACAGGTGCCGAGGGCCTGTAAATTAAATGCTAGTAGTGGGCCTGCAGCACTGGTTGTGCCACCCATATAAGTAGCCCTTAACCATGTCTCAGGGATGCCACTGCAAGGCCTGTTTTTGTAGTTTCACTGCCACTTCGACTTGGCATTTAAAAGTAATTGCCAAGACTTAAATTCCCCTTTTTCTACGTATAAGTTACCCCTAAGGTAGGACATAAGTAGCTCATAGAGTAAGGTACTATGTAGATAAAAGGCAGGACATGAACATGTGTGTTCTATATGTCCTGGTAATGTAAAACTCCTAAAAAGTTTTACACTGCTGTGAGGCTGGCTTCTTTCATAGAATAGCATTAGGGCTACCCTCATATACTGTTTGAGTGGTAGATTCTGATCTGAAAGGAGTAACCAGGTCATATTTAGTATGGCCAGAATCATAATCGAAAATCCTGCTTAATGGTGAAGCTGGATTTAATATTACTATTCTAGAAATGCCACGTTTGGAAAGTAAGCATTTCTCTACACTTAAATCCTTCTGTGCCTTACAATCCACCTCTGGCTGGGTTAGTTGACAGCTCCCTTGTGCATTTCACTCAGACAACCCCAAACATAGGATGCTCAGTCACACCTGCACACGTCTGCATACTGAATGGGTCTTCCTGGGCTGGGAGGATGGAGGGCCTGACACTTACATGTCAAAGGACAGCGGCCTGCTCTCACACAATGGCATGCCAAACCCCCTGCTGGGACCCTGGCAGACAGGATGGAACTGGAAGGAGACCTTGTGTACTTCTAAGCCACTCTTTGGAGTCTCCCCCACTTGAAAGGCACATTTGGGTATGTAAACGGGGTCCATGACCCTACTACTCAGACACTTTTTGACAAGATACCTACTTGGAAAGAAACTCTGAACCAGAACCTACAACGTGCTAAGAGAAGCTGTCTGGCTACCCAAAGGACTCACCTGACTGCTTTGCTGAAAAGGACTGCTGCCTTGCTGTTGCCATGCTGCCTTGCTCTTCCCCCACTTCAAAGGCACACTTGGGTATGTAAACGGGGTCCACGACCCTACCTACTCAGACACTTTTTGTCAAGATACCTACTACGAAAGAAGCTCTGAACCAGAACCTGCAACCTGCTAAGAGAAGCTCTCTGGCTACCCAAAGGACTCACCTGACTGCTTTGCTGTAAAGGACTGCTGTATGGCTGCTGGACTGCTGCCTTGCTCTTCCCCCACTTCAAAGGGACATTTGGGTATGTAAACGGGATCCATGACCCTACCTACTCAGACACTTTTTGACAAGATACCTACTGAGAAAGAAACTCTGAACCAGAACCTGCAACCTGCTAAGAGAAGCTGTCTGGCTCCCCAAAGGACTCACCTGACTGCTTTGCTGTAAAGGACTGCTGCCTTGCTGTTGCCCTGCTGCCTTGTTGCCCTCTGACTCTGCTGAGAAGTGCTCCCCAAGGGCTTCGATTGAGCTTGCCTCGTGTTTCCTTAAGTCTCAGGGCCAAAAAGACTTAGGCCCTCATTACAACCCTGGTGGTAAATCCTGCTTACCGCCGTGCCGACGGCCGCCAACATATTGTGAACGCGGCGGAAATCCGCAACGGGTATTATGACCCACACTGAGAAATCCGCCACTATACAGACACCCACACAAGTACGCCACACCAAAGGTCAGTGATAAACTGGTGATAACAAAACCCACACTGTTACACCAACAGGAATACACCCACAGTATCACGACCCACGAATCAACGTGGCGTTCTTTCAACCACAGTAAACCACTGGTGGTACACACTGCTGCACTCAAAATACACACACATTTACAAAACACAACCACATTGGACATTTCAAAATACACACACCTGACACACATACACACACCACACCCACACACTCACACTACTATAAAACACACATCCACATTACCCACAACCCCTTACAGCAAAAATGTTTGAAGAAGCAGAGAGAGAGAAAAGCAAAGACCACACCAGCATCCAGAGGCACATAACACCATCACACATACACCATCCACTCACCTCACACCACACACCCCAACACATCACCCCACCCATCACATCACCCATCACCTCACAAATCACTCACACCACATCATGGCACCTCAAAGACACCCCAGGTTTTCTGAGGAGGAGCTCAGGGTGATGGTGGAGGAACTCATCCGGGTAGAGCCACAGCTATTCGGATCACAGGTGCAGCAGACCTCCATTGCAAGGAAGATGGAGCTATGCGGAGAATTGTGGACAGGGTCAATGCAGTGGGACAGCATCCAAGAACAAGGGATGACATCAGGAAGAGGTGGAACAACCTACGAGGGAAGGTACGGTCCGTGGTATCCAGACACCAGGGAGCCGTATAGAGGACTGGCGGTGGACCCCCACCTCCTCCCCCACAACTAACAACATGGGAGGAGCAAGTCTTGGCGATCATGGATCCTGAGGGCCTCACAGGAGTAGCAGAAGAACTGGACTCTGGTGAGGCAAATCTTTACTACTATATCCCCCCACCCTACCTACATGCCATCACATACTCCCACCTTCACCCTCACTCCCATGACTCCACCACCTCTCACACACCCCACCATCACAACGACCAATCCCACAACCAAGACCTGCATGCAACAACAATGTATAGACACCCATCACAGACATGCATGGACACCCATCACCGAAGCATGTCCAATAGAGAGACTCACCCAGGGCACAATATCACCACTCACACAAGGGCCAAGGCGATAGTGCAAGCACAGTAATAGAGGGAAACACACCAATTGCACAAGATGGCACACACAGATAAAATAACAATGCATTTACATCCCAACAGGACCCTTACCCAACATCACCGGAAAGGAGGTGCCAGCCATATCCAGTCCCCCCACAGAAGAGGCCCAGAGTGATGACAGCATCTCTACACACCTGGATCAAGATGGCCAGCCTGGTCCATCAGGGACCTCTGGACAGTCGGTTCCCCTGCCACAGTCCCAAGCCACCACAGAACCTCCCCCCTCAGGAAACACCACCACAGCACCCACCCAGGGGGCCCATGCCACTGTCACCAGGACACATCAATCAGCACTTTGTCCACCCCTACAGGGACCCCAGGCAACCCCACTAACCCAGGACGATCAGGGACCTGGGGTCAGTGGCAGTGGGCACACTGTTCAGGGGAGAGGCACAGGACAACAGAGAAGCTGGGAGGACTGCTGTGCGACAGGGGGTGGACAGGCCCAGGGAACCGACCCTCCACGAGGCACTCTCCAACATCATGGGGGCATGTCACCATTCCCATGAGACCATGGGCACAGTACTGGCCAAGTTTCAGGAGACCCAGCGGCTGCAGGAGGGACAATACATGGGGATCAGGGAGGACCTCACCAACACATTCACCATCCTGGTCACCATAGCAGGGGTGCTGGCTGATGTGGGCAAGACCATGAGGGAGGCAAACACAACAAAGGGCCCCTGACACTTCCCAATTTGAGGAACAGCCTTCCACCTCCGCCGGTCGCTAGTGGAAAGGAGGCCCCGCCACAGGACCAACAGGCCACCAGCACCCCACCCCCTGCAGAAGGAGAACCACCCCACAAGCGGTCCCTGCGATCCAAGCAGAAGACAGAGAACATTGCCAAGACCCCCACCAGGAAATAAGACTCTCCTGATTGTCACCCTTCAGTGCCACTATGTCACCCTGTCCAAACTGAACTGCTATTATTCCCCTTCCTATGCCCCATTAGACAATGCACCTGTGATACCAAGTGACTGGACTCTACTATGGACCTTCCTCCACCATCACCCTATCCCTTTGCACATACCCCAATACTCATTAGCCCCTAAATAAACACCCATTAAGCACAAACCAATATAGAGTCAGTCTGATCATTCTCAAATGTACGATGACAACATTAGTAACAAATAGCAATGTAAATGTTCATTTGCTCATACCAATGTATGACAGTTGTTAGGCAGATGTACATATAGCAGAAGGACGAATGGGGTACCCAGATCTGAAAAATGGAAATCCAAAGTGACAGTCAGTGTCCACAGACAGGGGTTAAGAGGCTGACTTATACAATATCCCACAGTATTTAGAAATGTGAGGAGGAGTTACAGTCTCTTACCTGTGTGTCACTGGAAGTACTGCATGATGATGTTCGTTCGGCTGTCAATATCTTCTTCCTCTGCCTCCTCTTCCTCACTGTCCACAGGCTCCACCGCTGCCACAAGACCATCACCAGGGTCATCCTCCTGCAGAAAAGGCACCTGGTGTCGCAATGCCAGGTTGTGCAACATGAAGCATGCCACGATTACCTGGCACACCTTTTTTGCTGAGTAGCATAGGGAGCCACCTGTTAGATGGAGGCACCAGAATCTGGCCTTCAGGAGGCCGAACGTCCTCTCAATAATACGCCTAGTTCGCCCATGTGCCTAATTGTAGCAGTCCTTTGCCCTTGTCCTGGCATTCCTCACTGGGGTCAGTAGCCGTGAGAGGTTGGGGTAACCAGAGTCACCTGAAATGTCGAGGGATAACTGTTAGACACACACTCACCCTCAGGGACTACCCCATACCCAGACACCTACTCATACTGTGTGGGGACCTTGGCCTCACCTATTAGCCACACCCAGTGCCTCTGGAGTTGGCCCATCACATAAGGGATACTGCCATTCCTCAAAATGTAGGCGTCATGCACAGAGCCAGGATACTTGGCATTCACATGAGAGATGTGCTGGTCCACCAAACACACCATCTGCACATTCATCGAATGGTAGCTTTTTCTATTTCTGTACACTTGTTCATTTCTGCGGGGGTACAAATGGCACATGTGTAACATCAATGGCACCAATGATGTTGGGGATATGTCCCAGGGCACAAAAGTCAGCCTTCACGGTGGGCAAATCCTCCACCTGGGGAAACACAATGTAGCTGCGCATGTGTTTCAGCAGGGCAGACAACACTCTGGTCAACACGTTAGAAAATATTGGCTGAGAGATCCCTGATGCCATTGCCACTGTTGTTTGAAAGGAGCCACTTGCCAGGAAATGGAGCACTGACAGTACCTGCACTAGATGGGGGATTCCTGTGGGATGGCGGATAGCTGACATCAGGTCTGGCTCCAATTGGGCACACAAGTCTTGGATTGTGGCACGATCAAGTCTGTAGGTGAATATGATGTGTCTGTCTTCCATTGTCGACAGGTCCACCAGGGGTCTGTACACCGGAGGATGCCGCCATCCCATCATCTGCCCCAGCGGTTGTGATCGCAACATGACCCCCCTGATGTTCCGCATTCTGGCGGTGGCCTATCCGGAGTTAGATGAGCGCTTGAGGCCATCACAGCAGCCACAAGGGGGTGAGTACAGTGTCATAAAGCTGCCTCTGCGCGCTTTAGAAAGTATCTGGGTGGGGGATGTGGGCTGTGGGTACCCCTAGGCCAGGGCGAACATGGCAGTGTAGGTCCCTTGTTGAGCAGGCTCTGAGGCACTCCAACCTCAATAGTGTTAGTGGGCATCTACTACTGGGCAGGCTCCTCTGGGTTTCAGGTGTGCAGCTAATGGCTTTAGGCATTGTACCCAATGGCCTGGTGACTTTCCTACTAACTGGTAGTGCATGGCCTAGTGCATAGGGCTGCTCCCTGTGTTTTGTGTCTGCCAACGGTAGTGGTGTTGCTGGCATTGACCATGTGTGTTCTCTGTCTTTCCCCCACTTCTTGTTTTGTCACCCTGTCCTTGTGTGCATTAGCATCATCTGGCGGAGGAGCAGAGGCACCGGCGACAGAGGGAGTTGCATCCCACATGGCCCAGGAGGGTGAATCCACGAAGGGTGAAGGCACCAGTGGGACGGAGGGTGAGGAGAGCTCCAGACGGGGACAGGAGGGGATACCAGCGACAACGACTCCTCCTCTGATGGAAGCGCCCTGGTGGTGGCGGACACCTCTGTGCCCACCCCAACAACAGGTACAGCCGCCACCCCGCCTACCAGCACCGCCCTCCTAGCAGCCCCTCAGCGAGTTTCCCATGCCTGCTCACCCAGGAGGGTGGGCATCTTCTTCGCCCCAAGCACCTCAGGCCCTGTCCCAGTCAACCTTGCTGTGCTCAGTGAGGAGGCTATTGACCTCCTGAGATCCCTCACTGTTGGGCAGTCATCCATTCTGAATGCCATCCTGAGTGTTGTGAGGCATTTGCAGCAAACAAATGCATACCTGGAGGGCTTTCATACTGGCGTGGCAGCCAACAGAGAGCATTTCAGGCTCTGGCCTCAGCACTGATGGCAGCCAATGTCCCTGTGTCCAGCCTCCCCTAGCCACACCCCTCCAACTTTCACTACCCAGACCCAATCCCCTCTACCTCAGCCTATCCCAAGCACACCATCAGACCAGCATGCACACACATCAACACACAAATGTGGTTCAGAGAAACATAAGCACCACATATACCACAGGAACTCACACAAGCACCATACCCATGCACACATACCAACATCAACTTCCTCCATTGTGTCCCCTTTCTCCACCTCTCTCCCTGTCTCGTCTCCATTCACACCTGCATGCACTACATCATCAGCCACTGCCTCCATCACCAGCACGCCCATCACTACACACAGCTCACGTGCAATCACCACCCCCACTACCATTCACACAACCCTGTGTCCTCTCCCAGTGTGTCTGTAAGCCCTCCTCCCAAAGTACACAAACGCAGGCACACACCCACCCAACAGCCATCCACCTCACAACAGCCTCCAGCCCATGCACCTTCACCCAAACTCAGCAGACGTACACCTCCTACAACCATTACCTCTTCCCTCACTCCCACACCCCCTCCATCTTCCTGTCCCAGTGTGTCCAAAAATCTTTTCCTAGCTAACATTAACCTCTTCCCTACACCTCTCCCCCCATCCTTCCCCTAGGGCCAGGATGTCTAGATCCCAGCCCAACACCTCAGCCACCAAATCTGCATCCGCTATGGTCCCGGCTAGTCCGGTATGATCGAAGGGGACACCCGTCAGAGCTGCCAGTGTGCCACCCTATTCCACCACCTGCAAAGGTCAAAAAGGGGCCAGCTTCCAGCAGGGGAAAGTCACACCACCCACCCAGCAAGGCCTCCCCCAAACACCGAAAGGACAGTGCCAAGGTCCCTGCAGCGACTGCCAAGATGGGGATGGGCCACAAGCCGAAGGGCAAGTCACCTCAGGGCACGATGTCTTATGGTGAGGGGCTGGTGACCACCACATCATCAGGGATGGCAGCCACCTGCACCACAGTCACCACCGCCGCTCCGACCGCCACCTGCACCGCCACCTGCACTGCCACTGCCACACGTCAGGCTGCAGCATCCTCCCCAAGGATCAGCCATCGGAGGCTGCCTAAGATGGTATGGTGTCTCCATCCACCACAACAGACACTTGCACCACAGCCAGCATTGGCAGCATCTCCGCCGCAGCAACCGCCACCTGCACCACCATCAGCACTGCCATGTGCACAGCCGATACCACTCTGCCCCCTCCAGAACCAGTGGAGAAATGCTTCCACTCACCCAATCCTTGGTAGGATGAAGCACTCTGGGCACAAAGGCCCCTCCAGAGCATGTAGGCAATCCAACCACTTGAGAAACTTGAAAGACTGTGGCTTTGCACTCCCCAGGACCAAGCAGTGGGCAATCCACCCACTTGCGAAACTTGAGAGACTGTGGATTTGCACTCCCCAGGACCAAGCAGTGGGCAATCCACCCACTTGAAAAACTTGCAAGGCTGTGGCTTTGCACTCCCCAGGACCAAGCAGTGGGCAATCCACCCACTTGAGAAACTTGCAAGGCTGTGGCTTTGCACTCCCCAGGACCAAGCAGTGGGCAATCCACCCACTTGAGAAACTTGAGAGACTGTGGTTTTGCACTCCCCAGGACCAAGCAGTGGGCAATCCACCCACTTGAGAAACTTGAAAGACTGGGGCTTTGCACTCCCCAGGACCAAGCAGTGGGCAAACCACCCACTTGAGAAACTTGACTCCCCAGGACCAAGCAGTGGGCATGGAGCCCACTCGAGGAGCAGTGGCATCGTACCATCATCCAGCTGAGTTCTCCGCTCTTCCCCTGAGGTGCCTGGTTTTTTTCGACCTTATGCCCCTGCAGTGTTCTCTCCGTTTTGAGGCAGGTGTCATGTGTGGGCCTCGCCCATGCTTTTTGGGACCACTGGTCCACGGACATTTCATGGGACAGTGTAAGGACTTGTGTGCTTGATGTAAATATTTGTGTATACTGATTATTTGCTTTTCTCTTGATCTATCTGATTGTTCCAATATAACACTAGTTAAACTCATTTTGTTTTGACCTTGCGTTCTTCCAGTAGGTGACGGGGTGTATCTGTGATGTTGCTGGATATGTGTGTGTGTATATTGTTGTGGGTGGGGGGTGGGGGTGTTGCGTGTCACGTTTGTGTGTCACTCTCTTTTCCCTCCTCCCCTCCCCTGTGTGCTAGGTTCAGTACTCACCGTTGTCGTCACTGCCGCCACCTTCTTTCCACTTCGTGCTGTATTAGTAACTACACCAACATGGGTAGGTTCTGCAATTCGGGCTCCATGGGCGTCCTAGTTCTTCCTTGGGTGTCGAAAGGTGAGTAGTTTCCCTTCTGTGTACTGTTTCTGCTGTGCTTTTGATGGCGTTGGTACCGCCCCAGAAAAGCTGGCGGATTGGTGCCTTGTAATAGTGTGGGCAGTACATTGTCTTACGCCTGTCTGTTGGCGGTTACCGGCGTGGTGTTTGTTGCTACCACCGTGGCGGTCGGAGTGTTAAAGTGGCTGTCTGTGTTGGTGGTTTCCGCCATGGTCGTGATCCTATTTTTTTTACCGCCAGCCTGTTGGTGGTATTACCGCTACTTTAACACCGACCGCCAGCATTGTAATGAGGGCCTTAATCTCTGCAAAGAACTCCTTGTACAGCGAAATTCGACGACCCTCCTGCTTGAAACAACACACAGCCTGCACCGCGATGAGAAAATCTCTGCATTGCTGAACTGGAACAATGCAGCGCGGCTCCCTGAGTGGAGATTGACTCAGCACCAGTGTTGCGACCGGAACTTCGATGCACGTCCCACCGGATCAATGCATCGCTGAGCCGGAATGACGCAGCCCGATGTCCTGTGAGAGGAATCGACGCAGCGCCTGCCATGCAGTAGAAATTTCCTCACCTCGCCCACTGGATTGACGCAGCTCCTGTGACTTCGTTCAGCACGCCCAGGAATTCTCGCCATCATCCCCTTGGCGTCCGAATACCCCGCAACCCGAAGAGGATCCAAGCCTGCGCGCCGGAAGTCGATGCAAAGCCCCTGCTGCGTGGAAAAGCATAGACGCATCATCTGTGTGTGCTGGGAGAAACCGATGCACACCTCCCCATTTTCCACGCATCTCCTCCTCTGCGGTCCCGTGCGCATAATTTAGACGCAAACCAGGTACTTTGCACTCGCAAGAGACCATTGTTGTTTTTTTAAGAACTAAAAGACTCTATTTATCATTATAAAAGGGATATTTCAACTTGTATTTATCGAATCTTGATCGTTTTGACCTTAATCTACTCAGATAAATATTCTATATTTTTCTAAACCTGTCTGGTGTATTTTTATGGTGTTTGCACTGTGTTATTGCATGATTTATTGTGCAAAAACTTTACACATTGCCTTCTAAGTTAAGCCTGACTGCTCAGTGGCAAGCTACCAGAGGGTGGGCACAGGATAATTTGGATTGTGAGTGACTTACCCTGACTAGAGTGGGGGTCATTTCTTGGACAGGGGGTAACCTCACTGTCAACCAAAGACCCCATTTCTAACACAGTTATTGTTGGTTTTGATAACCCTTGGATTACTCCTCCCAGTGTCAATCTCATAAAAACCTCAGTGAATTTGCATGCTGTATATCTCCCACACAGGTGATCCCATACTGATGTAGCATGGGTTGGACCCAGTCTGATATAGTCGGTGGGGACTAGATGGACCATAACAAAGGTGCTGTTTTTGAAAGAGGATAGTTTATGTGGGGGGGGGACAATCATTGCCTGTATTGCGCAAAATACTTCAATTCTTAGAAATTATATTTTGAACTTTATTGGAGAGGGTGGAGTAAGTGATAACACATGTAAGCCTGTCACATGTAGGTTTCAGAGTTGTTCCCAAAAGAGAGTCTTTGTTGTTGTGGTAATCATGCTTTCTTGCTCTCTTCAATAAAGCCTTAGGATACAGTGACTGATTTAGAGTTTGACGGGGGTTAAGTAAACAGGTTGAAAAAAACAAATAATGTATGGTATAGCATGTGTCCATAATTTGTTCCTATCCCACAAACAGAATAATTAAACAGAGGTATTGATACATTGTATATTTCAGAGGTAGGATTTGAACAGTACTTGATTAAAGGAAAAAAGGGTGAGTTGTTAACAATTTGAACCATAACTTGTGTGGCCTGTGTTCGCCTCCTCTCCGCTCAGTTACATGCTATTGTGTATGCCAACAGTGCAATTAAGGGGGCTCTGTGGTCTGTTCAAGGCGAACGGATGGTGTGAGGAGGGGGTTGTGCACCAAGTGGGGAATAAAGGCAGAGGTGTCTCCTGTAGTCCACCCCAGCTGCGTTGGGGTCCGGTGAGTGATCCAGTGGATTGTGTGTGGGATGTGTAGCAGATTTAAAATCAACCAATATGTCTTCCCAATTGGTAGCAATGGGATATTTACAGAGGCCTTTGAGGTCTTCTTCGTTCAGTGCTGTACTTTCCACCTGTGCCCATGTGGTAGTGGCTAGAACACAGGCTGAAAGTGCAGGGGGCGTAGGTGAAGTTTATTTCATGGTAATTAGTTGTTTGGCCAGTAGCAACCCCACACCTATGAAATGGGAGGTACCCTGTACTTTTTGTCCTGTTCTGTAGACTGAGGAGGCATGTTTCCTGAGTTATCAACAGGGGACGTCCAGTGGAGAAGCAAAGATGTGTGGTGACTCCTTGCCAGGACTCGTGTAGGGTTGGGCAGGCCAATAGCTTGTGCAGTAAGTCTGCATCCACTAAGTTACAACTGGGGCAGGCAGTGTCCACATGGTGGAAGTAATCTTATAGGGGGTAAGGTAGGGGTGGGTGGTGTACTTCGCTCCGCTGGAAGAGTTCATGGAGTTTAGGCACTCTGCTCTCCAAGCGGAGCACAGAGTTCTGCAAAACAAAACTCTGCCAGCCGATGGAAGAGCAGAGTTTACTGATGCGCCGCTCACCCTCCTAATGGTGATAAAATCAATTATTTATAAAGAGAATGTGATAAAACAAGGATGCCATTGGTTCAACCCAATGTCTTTATGAATATTGGCAGTAAACTTAAATGTTCATGGGTCTCTGCAAAATGTTATATTTTCCTAATATTGAATTTTAAATAGTTGTGGATGTACGTGAATATTAGCTCTACAGTAAACATTGAACTTGCTTGATTTTGCTTTTGATTGTTTAATTTTTGTTTTGTAAATGCTGCCATGCAGTAACTCCTAATTTCTTATGCACCCTTCTACTCCTAAATTAGGATGTTTTGTCAAGAATTTTGCTTTCTACCGTTTCTAATGCTAGGCAAAATACTCCGACAATCCTGTTTCAAAAGGGAAGCACCTCTGCTTTATTTAAACCATAAAACAAGACGCGTTGTATTCAATATGGGCTTTTAACCATGCCCAAACTTGTCATTCGTTATTTAATCTGCCTGTCTTAAATGCTTCATTTTTGTTGGTGCATTTTGCTAAATGTCCCTCCTTTGTGTGCAAGTTCCCGCCCAGTGAGCTTTCAATAAGAGAACATTTTTGTTGGCCATCACACTAGTCATGCTTCCTCCTCTTACACCGTGTGATGCCCCCTCTTCCCGTCTGGTTTTGTGTTTACTTTTAATCCCAGCCGTGATCTTTTCCCCTCCCGGCTCGGTGCCATGCTTCATAAACTATGGAAAAACGTCTTCCAGCTCAGTTCAGTTATTCGTGATAAAAGAGGCTGTGTTCGCAAAAGTGCGTGTTTTGACACAGAAATGCCAACACCAGTAAAAACGTCCTTTAATGTGACCACAGCTGAAAAGGTTTTCTGTGTGATGGTGACACTTGGAGACGAAGCATCCGGAAGGACCTGAAATGGCGCATGAGTGATCATGGGAAAGGTAGTTCCCAAGAAAAAAGATTGTTTTTTTTAAACCTCAACATCCACTGGCAGCAAACAACAAATAAGCCATTAGTTTGTTTGTGTGGGCACAAGATATTTTTATGTTTGTAGACATGCTTTGCCTGTATTCTTGAGGATGGATAACGCACACTTTGGTATACCGCATACTGAGCGATACTTTCACCAATGTTCTGGTTTGCTATTCTAAATAACAGCAGAAACACTCAAAGATATGGCGAACACATTAAATAATGAAATGCAGATCCTGTATTAACTAAGAGGATTCTTTCACTTTTACATAGTTTCATATATTTGCATAATGTATCCAGCTCGTTGCACAGTACTTTTAATTGGTGTGAATTTGAGAAGGTACTTTGCAGGCTCCACCTATATATATCCCAGTACGTGTTGAAGCAGTGTCAGATGTTTTTATTTCCGTCTGAATGATGCTATCCACAAAGGTGTGGCTAAGCCTGCATGTGTGTTTCAGTGGACGCCCGCTTCAAGATCACTGAAGTGTCTATCTCACATTGGTCGAAGTTTATAAAAGGTATGAGAACTGTGATTCTGTGTACACCGGGGGCAGTCAGAAATGTAACTAAAAAGAACAAATAATCAGTAACTGTTTGGTTTGGCTTTCACCTTCAGGGAAAGCATATAAAATGCAATGTGCGCACCTTAAATGAAAACAATTGGAGTTAAACTAATCCTGTGGGGATACTTTGCTTTGGTAGGAAAGCTCAGTTGGTTAATGCAGGCAGGACAAAATATGTAAATAAATCATACTGTCTCAAAGTGATAGAATCATTTTTGTTTGCAATAGGTGCTTTCTGATTGCATATGGTGGGGTGGTGAAAGTTGTATTCTATTGGATTTAGCATGCTAGATTTAAATTAGAATGCTAAATGGCAACATTTTCATTTTTGGCAGCAGATACAGGAAGAAGGTAAATGGGAGTGCTTTAGTTATATACAAGGCTACTGGGATAATGTGGCAGGAAAAGACCAAATTATGAGGCAAGGTTAACCAATTTTTGTGGCACGAAAAGTGTAGTTATATATTTACACCGCCAATAGCTCTAACTTAAGCAAATGCGAGACCTATGGCATTGCAAATGCTTGTTTTGTTGCTGCCTTTTAAGACAACAGCAGAGGGACAAACAGAGCTGTAAAAGGCAGCAGTTTTGTTGCAGAAGCGCACTTACGTCCTGATTTCACTCCTTCAGGAATCAATCCTCTTCGCTGTTTTGTGCATTAAAGAGTAGTCTTCCTGAAGCAATTAAAAGATAACAATAAACGTACACCAAAAAATGCGCCACTGTTACAAGATCTTAATTATTTTCCATGAAAAATATTTTGATGGCTTATTGGCACTTTACTGTTGGAGACAAGTTGCTTCGGTTTTTGCATTTTTGGGTCACTTGCTTGATTTGTTTTTATGTCTACTTGATTCCCCTTTCTTTGAAAAAGGGTCTAGTCTCTTCATGGGACACTTCACTGGTTAATCTATTGTCCGAGCTTTGCCAAACAACCGTCTCTCTGAACCGTATTACTACTCTATTCCAACTCTTTAAATGGTGGCACTATACCTCTACGTTGTCTCAAACATTGTGTAAACGTTCTTAAACATCAACTCAGCAACATTAGAATTACAAAACGTAAACAACAGCAAAACTGTAATCCTTACATAATAGTGTCAACCGTAGACGCATCAACTAGTATTACCAAATATTTGTAATCCTTGCCATAATGCGAGTTCTTCAATGTGCCATAAATCCCTCCAGTTTGGATAAAGGGCATTAATAATTGTTACCTGTTTGACGAACAGCTTTTCGCCGTTTAAGACAACTACTGGCTCTTTTTCTGCGTATTTTTTCATGTTAAATCACATTTACGTTTAACAGTGTAACTACGGCTATGTAATACGTCAGTTTCAGTTAGAGATGGATATATTGAATGTGGGTGTATATACGCTCACTGGCCGCCACATACAGTTGAACGTTGTAACTAGGATCTGGCGACATTCTGCCGCACGCAGAACTCTGTGGAATTTCATGAGTTTTTAGATAACTCTGTGGAATTCTGCTGCGTAGAACTCCATGAGTTTTGCCCACCCTTAGGTTAAGGTAAGCTCTATGGTTAATGTAGAACAGTGGAATTGAGCGTTCTATGCGACACAAACAAGGCTTTCTAATATGGCGGACCATTACTTATCGGTGCAGGGCTGAGTCATGTCTGTCTCCCAACGTCACCACAGGAGTGTGAGTTGTGGCAGTGTTAGGGCCATTGACACTGAGATTGTGTTTACAACCCTGAAATACAGGAGTAGATTATCAGCATACAGGGAGACTGCATGAAAGCCAATCCCATAATGATATACTCCACTACCCCTTGCAAGTGTAAGGCAAGTGCAAGCGGTTCTATTACCAGAGAGAAAAGCAGTGGGGAAAGTGGGCAGGCTTGGCGGTTGTCTTTGTTTATCTGAATTGGATCTGATGAGGGCACTCATTCCAACACTGGCAAGTGATAGGGTGTCTAGTAATTTCACTAATTTGACAGTGACATCCCACGGTATATTGCAGCAGAGTCTCCATTAAAAAGGCTCACTCCAGTGAGTTAAAGGCTTTGTCCAGGTCCAGCACCAGACAAACAGCATGGGGCCATTGGGGAGGAGCATGCTCCAAGACTTGAAAGAAACTCTGTTGGTTGAGGAAGGTGCTATCGTCTGGTACGAACCCATTTTAGTCCAGGTGGGCCAGCATCAGTACCACTGGTGCTAGTCTGTCAGCCAGTGTCTTAGCCAATACATTATAATCTGTTTTAAGGAGTGCCAGGGGACTGTATGAGCCCAGTGTGGTAGGGTCTTTGTCTGGCTTAAGGAGGGAGATTACTAGTGCTTCCCAGAAGGTGGCGGGGAGTCACACGGCTACTAGAGCATATTCATATAGATTTTGCAACTGGGCGACCAACAGTGATGCATGCATCTTGTAGAGTTCAGTTGGTAAGCCATCAGAGGGTTTTACTTGTGGTAAGTGCTTGTATGACCATCAAGGTCCGCTCTCTGTCCTGGAGTGACCTGAGATAGAGTCACAGTGGAGATGAAGGAGGCTATGTCTCGTGTGGTTGTGGTAGACACTGATAGATATAGTGCATAATAGTGGTGGGTCAGTTTGTTGTGTATTTCACGCTGGGTGTGAAGTAGGGCACCTGACTCGGCTCACAGTTCCAGTATAGGGTGTCTTGGCTGGTCTAGGTGTACTAGCCACACCAGTCGTGATCTGGCCTTTTCAGTCCCCACAGGTATTCTAGCGGAGTGAGCCTTGTAGTTGAGGCACCGCAGTCTCCATTAATACAGCATGTTCTCATTGAGCTGCCACGAAGAGAGGACTGCTTGCATGTGTTGTGTATTGCCTGAGATTTGTGTTGTAGGAGTTTGTGCTTGAGCTGTAAAATGTCCCCATCAAGCTGGCGGCATATTTTCCAGCTGATGCCCAAACAGTGACCCCTGATGAACACCTTGAATGCATCCCATTCATTTAGTCGAGATGTTGCCATGTCCGTGTTCATTTAAAAATAGTCACTAATGGCAGTGTCAACTGATGTCCAGAATGGTGGTTCTTCCAATGCCACAGGTTGCAGCCTCCAGGTGAGAATGGGTGTGGGGATACAGCCTCACAGTTAAGTTGTAGATATTGCAGGTTATGGTGAGAGTGGGAGCAACTTAAATAGTTTGTGTGACTAAAGGGATCAAGTCAGGGGTTCCAACTATCCTGTCAATGACGACTAGCAGGTGATGTAGGCCAGAGAAAAAGGAGTATACCCTCATCGGGCATTGTGTAGGCACCAGATGTCCAGCAGTTGCAGTGTCGCAACCAGTCTGCCAGTGCCTGTTCTTTTGATGTAGCAGGAGTGTGAGGCAGCAGAGGGAATGATCAGTATACATTTGTGCTTAATAGGCTATTTTAGTTCTTTCCTAGGATCCAAGGGATCCCACTCCATTCAGAAAGTACTCTGGACAGCTTATGTAGGAAGAGTCAAACACTGGAAATAGGAGTTTAGGTAAATCAAGCCGCACATCAACATTCAAATTTCTAAATTAAATTGGCGTGCACGAATCCAGAAGACCAACTCCTTTGCCTTCAAACTGATATGCAATAAATACAGAATTCAGCATGCAATCTGTAAAGGATGATCTTTGACTTTATAATGTCTTATTTGTAATGTCCAAATCAAAAGTATTCGGATAATCCATCACAAAAATGTTTTTTATTAATTTGTCTTGATGATCTTTATCCATATAGAACTAGCCAACGCGTTTCATCCTACTAGACTTCATCAGGGCTAAAAATATACAAGATATTCAATATGTTATTATACACCATTCTCAACAATTATCAGTTGCTATATACACATCAAATCCAACATAATATTCTTCCTATCATAATCAATCAAATCAATTATTGCATTGTTAATTATGAACCTGGAGGCATAGAATTCCTGTCAAAACATGTGATTTCCGTGCTTAATGATCCATTGCCTTAGTTATATCTCATTATTATAGTTCACTTTATGAGCATTATCCATCATAATTATACTAATCAAATGTGGAAAGAAAACAATTCTTATCCACTAACCCTTATAATGACAGATTGTACGATAAAACTCCATATTTACAGTCTTGTCACAATGACATCATTAAATTAATCTAAGAGCAGTGAAATACTGCTGCCTATTGATACCAAGTATCAGGATGATAATACATCAAAATACAGAAAAACACCGATATCGTATAATTTCATGTGTTTTATGGCAGCCATGTTGAAAGAACGTTTATAATGCAAAAATCTCATCTATTCTGTCCTTTATGTATATTACTTTCTTACTTATGCACAAAAAAGTATCTAGATCGTCTTGTGACTTAATATTCATTAGGACCATATGTTAATGGCATTTTTACACTCTGTAAAGTTGAGAGAGTATGATCGCTATATTTATCTTTTATGTGCCGCAGTAAGCCGGCGTGCATCCCCATATAAAAACGCACGTGAAGGCGAGCAGGCGGAAAGGATTAGGTCTGATAACAAACCGCTCAGATACAAACATACCTTTGAAAATAGGCATCTTCTAATTGCACCCATGATGCGATGTTCGTAGCAACTGTCAAATGGTAACCCCCTCATGCATCCCCACTTAAATAGCGCTCCGACCATTGTCCACAGCTGTGCACTTTTTTTTGCCCGTTTCGAATGACCTGTGTAAAAACGGCGGCCATCTTAAAACATCCCCTTTATTACAGTAAGCGAGTGTATTTGCTCTCTTTATTACCAACATAGCCTAATTAATTCCATTGTTTAGTGTCGTAACCACGCAGGTAAAAATAAGGAAAAATAATCTTTACCTGTATTTCACTCGAAACTGTCTATAAAATAGTGTCAACTGATGACTATCTGTTGTTTCACTATCAACCATCTCATGTTTTCGAAGAAAATATGGCGGACATTTTGAAATATCAACTTAAAGAGCAAAACACATGTATATTGCTCACGTATATTATTAATTGGATAAATATTAATCCCAGACTGGGTTTTCTATATGGATACCAAATTCTTATAGAATTACCATATTGTCAATAGTGAATCTCCCATATGATGTCATCTATTTGTGATTATATATGATATTCCTAATCACAATATTTTTCAAGCATTGTCACAATTTGCTCTCAAATATCTCTTCAATATTGAGGTAACTTATTTGGGAATAATCCATAAATGTGTTCATTATTTATGTTCCATAATACAAAGTATCAGATGTGAACATTAATTTCCAAGTAAACATTCATGTAGCTATCCTTTGGATAAATATTACAATAAAGGCATGGGACCTCATTGCCTCAATTACCTTAAACTATAGGAATGTGAACATGAACTAAAAAACATAAAAGGAAAATTAAAAATGACTTGCTTTCTTGAACATAGTGTTCAGATATTAATTTTTATTTAAATTCCCAAAAAATGATGGAATTCATTATTTATATTAAAGCCATCTTGTACTGTGCGTAAGCGGCAAATCCACCGTGCCTCAGCTTGTCTAAGTGCAATTTCTCTATTACCTCCCCTTTCATGTTGCGGTACATGCTCTAGACCATGAAACCAGATTGTGGAGTCTCTGGGGTGAGCCAATCTGGATATTTTATGTCTTCATTTTTTATAGCCCTCACATGTTCCATTATTCCTTTTTTCAAATTCTGGATGCTTCTTCCTATATATACTTTACCACAAGAACATCCTAGTGCGTACACCACATAAGTTGTATGACAATTTATGAAAGAATTGATGGCGTATTCCATCTGGGTATTATATTTATCAGTTTGTGTTTGTAGGGTCACCTCCGGGAGAGCTGGTAAGTGCATTTTGAGGACCAGGTTGTGGAGGTGCTGTTGTCACTGGTGGATTTAGCAGGATCATTGTCTGGATCTGAATGTGAGACATTGGGCCAGATGTACGAAAGGATTTTACCCATTCTGTGTCTATGGGAAAAAGCTTTCGTACATATGGCCCATTGTCCCTTATCGTGGAGGCTAATTGCAAGGCCTGGAGATGCTCCTGTATGACCTGTTCCAGGTTGGGTGTGGTCTGGTTCCACAGGGAGCTCCCCAACTTGTGCTGCTGCCTGCATTGTCTGCTACTGCTAGGTGCATGAGAGGAATCGATCCCACTTGGAATGAGGTGGGTGTTCCATGTCTGGTCTCCTCTACTGATTTCCATGGATTCTTGGCATCACCAAAAAGTGCATCTTTCCATTTGCAACAACTCAGAGGTGTGCAGGGAATAAAAAAAATCTCATGTCAGTCCTTCGGAGTTTACGCTTGATGGCTGAGAAAGAGTTGCTCTGGAATTGGACCGCAAGAGTGTAGTCCGGGAAGAACATTATGCATACATTGTTGGCCACTATGTCCCTCATTTTATGGGTTCCACAGAGGATAGAGTCACAGGCCCTGCAATGCAATAGGTGGAACCCCAGAGGTCTACGGTTGGTGAGTACGCTCTATTGACAAGAATTGTGACAGTGTGGCTTGTGGGAGGATATTGCGAATCCATTGTTTGAGTAGGCAACTGTATTTTTTCCTTCAACTCCCTCCAGGAGTCCAACCATGTGGACATTATTGATCCTGGAGCAGCTGTCTGCATCTTTAGCTCTTTTTTTCCAGCACACATGTACAATTCATGAGGGTGCATATTGGAGTATACAGTCTTGGGTTTGAAGTGGAGTGAAGCAAGAGCTTGTTCCGCTGTGCGAACTTTGTCAGCCAGCTTTTGGTGATCTGCATGTAGCAATGAAATATCTGCCACTACAGTGTCAACCTTGTTCTCTAGAGTGGTGTGGAAGTCCTCTATAGCTGACAGGACCATGTTGAGTTTCTCATCAAGGGGTGACCGGTGTCCAGGATGTTCATTTAGGTGCGTGTTGCAATCAGGAGGTTTTGAGGCAGTAGTTGAGCATAAAGGTGTGTTCTGTGTGCCTGAGCATTAGCGGCCAGTTTTGTCTCAGAAGCCCGGGCCGGCGTGGGTGGCAGACTTGGGTTGTCCATCCAGACGGCCCGCTTGCTGTCACTGGTGATGTGGATGAGGCACCACAGCACAAGCAGCGTGATGCATGTGGACCAATGTCAGGTGGCCTCTATCACCATAGGGACCAGAGTGTTGCTTGGCCTGGAGGGCTAGGAGTGTCTAGAGAGGGAGCTGTAGAGGTTAAGTGAATAGGACAGGACTTCCAGGCTGTTTCCAGGTGATAGGGGGGGGGCCAACAGTCTGATGTGTACTTGTTGCAAGTTCTGTACGGTATGTGGATGATGCATCACTCTCATGTTTTGTACCAAAGGGCCCGGGCACCGGCCCAGGGTGTTCCATCTCATTTTACCTGCTAGAGCAACCACAGCAAGAGAGCAAAGGCACACTAAACCAGTGTGGTCTTCCATTTCATGCCACCTGCAAGCCTGAGAGCAGGCTCTCCAATGTCTCCAATCTACCTGTTGTTGTCTGCACTTATATAGCCACCCCCTATCCTCCGGAGTCTATTGTGCCCTGGTCACTGACCGATGTGGGCAGTGGGTGGAGTGGAGGGAAGGGGAGTGTGAGAGTCACAGGACCTGGTCCTATATTCTATACACTCTAATTACCTGAACATTGGCTTTTTTCCACTACTTTCTACGAACTTCAAAGCTTGTCTTACTGATTCTGATGGAATTATCTTGTGTGAGTCTACAAGGCCACCCTCACTGTACTCATCCTAACGGATTTCCCTACTCCAGCTTATGGTATGTGTTACAAAGTGTGACTTACGACTTCTGCGTGTATACCTAAGATCACTGCTCACACAATTCCCCACCAGAGTGCAATGAAGTGTATAGAATGTTCACTAATTAGTTCACTAATTTTTCAACACGCTTGCAGTGGAACTCAGTGTGCAGCATGCCTTCTTACGTTCAGGTGGAATGGAGCATGCAACAAGGAGCATTGTCTCTAAGTTATGAAGCATGATACCTAATGGGTGTTGAAGCCATGCCTTTCAAATGTTTTAATAGAATCTCAAAGTGACGTGGAATCTGAGAAGCAGTGTGGTCCTGTGTCAACTACAAAAATATTCAGGTCGACTCTAGGGTTGCCAGTATTTAGAACATTTCTTTGGTGCTGACCCTATTTTCTTTACAGTGTTTCATTTGCTCGTTGTGATGTGTATTCTGAGTGGGGGGACACAAATGTAGACAATCCAATTTTTCCTCTTTTTCCTTTGACAGATAAACAGTGGGGTGTCATAGATAGACCTATGTTCCATGGTCAATTCATTAATTTGCTAATGTCTACGGACTGACACAAAATGCAACAAGCACCAAAAATGTTCTCTTCATTGGTATATATATGTATACACACACACACAGACATACATAAATATATATATATATACTTGAAAAAAACAAAGGTTATAGCGATGTTATAGTTAAGCTCACATTTTAAATGTACAAAACCATAGAAATTCACCATTTATAGTTAGAGTTACCTCAAGTAACTATAAATCGTGCCCTCACCATGTACCATTTTTTTGCCAAAAAATGTACTACAAATATCACATTGGCATTATCAGTGATGTTATCAAAGATATCATGAGTGCTGTAATTTTTGGGGTCATTAGCAGTACATGACGAGGGCACGAGTTAAAGTTACCTTAGGATATGAGTTATAGTTACTTGAATTACGCATATCCCTCACTTATTAAAAGCATTTTTGCATCCAGGGCACTGGGGCAGTGTGCCCCCCCAACTCATATTTTACAATTCGCCCTGGGGAGGTGGTGGTCCACGGGGCAGCAGGAAGGAACCAGGAGCCCCCAGCATTTTTAAACAAATGCCCCAGGGAGTTTATAATAACGAAGCGAGGAAGTCCCCTCTTCCTTTTTTTTGTTTCTTTTGATTTTAAGGATGATCCGCAGATCCATTGTGACTCTGGCCATAAAATCAAAAAATGCCCTTTAGCCCTGGGGAGTTCCCTTTGGGACCCCACCACCAGAGCTAAGGGGTCAGGGTGTTCATACCCTGGCCTCTTTTCTTTATTTTTTACTTATTTTCTGGGACTCAGGTTCAGCCGAATCCTAAGAATTCTGACAACACTTCAATGACTTCTGTTGTTGAAGTGTTGCCAGCCAATCCGATCTCAGCACAAGATCGGGAGGGGTAGCAACATCTTCGCACCCCTATATTTACAAATTTGTTTTCCCCTTAATTTCTCAAACACTCCTGAACAGAATTACACCAAAACAAAAACGGTCACTTTCTGGACCAGGACCTACCTTTCTGCCAAATTTTGTGCAATTCTGTCTAGAAGTTTCAGCGCTATCGCTGTTCAAAATCCCCATGGAAAAATGAAGGGGGAAAACGTGTTTTGGGACCCCAACTTTTTCTGCCCCCATCCCCACCAACCCCCAACCCCCCCCCCATTGATCACTCCAAAACTTTACAGACAGCAGCTGACATGATTGGCAATTTGTGGGGGAGAATTTTGTGAGGATTCGTCAAGAGGCGCCAAAGATATAGGCATGTAAAAAAGCACATTTTATATAGAAACGAAGTACTAACTATAACTACCTAGTGGCGAATATATATACATCTATACACCTATATATATATATACATCTGTTCTGTTCTAAAGAGTAACTTGCTCAATATCTAATTCATTTACAGTAAGACTTTCTTATGCATGTTGCGGATTGGTCAGAAGTTGGTTATTTAAAACAGAAACGAATTGTAGGGGCAAAAGGTTTTGTTGGGGCCCTGCTGCTAGTGCCGTCAAGTTGTTTCTGAATACCTAGGTTGTCAAAAGCTAAGTCTGCACAGTTTTGATTTTACCCTGCGCTTCTTTTTTTTTACCACGCTACAGTTCACTTAAAACCGCCGTTTTATCTCACTCTTGCAGGTGTTCTCTTTCTAGTCTAATGTAAAAAAATAAAGCCATGTCCCCAAAAATGAGTGCTGGCGTCCACCTTTGCACATCTGCACAAACGATGTGCTGCCTCTGACAAAGTAATACTTTGCTTAGATTGTTTAGATTGATATAAAAATGGCAGCACTTTTATTATTGTACTAATTGCCAGGGCACACACATGCAAAGAATGTAAAAATATAGTAATTTACACCTAATACGCAGTTTACCAGTCTTGTCCTTTGACTGTCAAGATGTTGCCAAACGTAACCACTTGAGATAATATCGCGATGATGACCGATGACTTAAAAAATGGACCGAGATCGTCAATACATTTCACATAAAGCACTCAAGAGGCCAGAAATGGTAATGGCTTTCTGTCGCCTGAAATCAGCGTTGCATGTTGCACGCGATTCGTTTTTATTGAATGTGCAGTTTTGGCATGGCCCCTGGGTCCCCTTTAACCTTCACATACATACGTATTATGAAAAGATGAGGTACTGAAATAAATCACTGTTTTTAAGATCTGATCCAACATTGAGTTCTAATCAGGATATATGACAACTAGATGTTTTGTCAGTATTGTCACCAGTGAATACTGGGCGCGTTAATAACATTGGCAAACGCTCACAGCTGTAGTTTTCGGCAATAAGTGTATAACTATTGACAGTTACGTCTTTTTTTGCAATTTGGGGTCGCTTCTCCATGATTATGGACTGAAAAAACACCGACGGAGCTGTCGATATAAAGTTCAATGAACGTCTACAAATATGTTGCGGATAAACACCTCTGTAATTGTTACATTTGAAAGCTTGAGCGTAATATAATGTCACTTTGCTTTAGCAGAATATTTTCATAGACTTTTTTGCAAGAACTGATCACAAACTTGCGACTTCATCTTTCGGATCAATATCTGCCATTACATGTGTGCATGTGACCATCAATCACAGCTGCTATAAGTTGGGTAACACAACGTATTAATTACTATCCTATTTGTGATATGCCGGAAGCGCGGGTAACCAACTAGGCTTCAGCTGTAACAATTTATTTAATAATGGCCAATACTGAAGGATCGGGGAACTAGAAGACGTATTATTGTCCGAGGCAAAATCGATTATAATAAATAGTGGCCTAGAACTACAACAGGGAGAGTCTTATGAACCTACCATAGGGTTTTAAAATAGAGTACCATAAATTACAAATAATATGTAATAAGCCAATGTACTCCACCGAGAGCAGGATGTTGAGCTGTCCACAGTCCAGGTCTTCTGTTGAAGGGCCACCATAAGCGCACCACACAGCATAATATGATATGGCCTTACGGGAACTCCAACCAGCAGGCATTTCAGAATACCCCATTCCTTCAAGGCAAAACTAAACTACATCAACATAAAAATTGCCTTTTTATTCAAGTATCACTGTTGTCCTTACCACAAAGAAGCTACATAAACGACATGAAGTACATAAAGCACATGACCAAAGATCATTATAATAGGAACAACATACATCCACGCAGTGTCCAGAACCTTGCACGAGCTCTCGGTAATGTTGTTGTGTCACAAGAAACACAAGATAAAAACACCAAGAAAACAGGCCTAAAAATCACAAACAATCAACACATGCAGATGTCAAATATAGCCAATGACTTTTAGACTAGAATTTTTAGTGGAAAAAATTAAACTGCCATGTTCTTGCACTAACACACACACACACACACACCTACTCAAATGCATATATGTAATAATATATGCCTATGCCTAAAGTTACTTAACGGCTCAAAGTAATAGGTTCTTTAGGTACTTTTTAACTGTAAGTATAACTATAACTGCTAAATGTCTATGGTTTTTGTGGGCAAAACGTGAACCTAACCTTTGTTTTGTCAGTGAATATCTATTTTTATAATGTTAAGTAATGTATAATTCCATATGTTAACACCACCACAGTGCACACCCTTTGGGCATGCTTCGCTGTGGTTGGCCACAAGACCAGGCGTGCGGCCAGGCCCCATGACCAACCTTCCCCACATGCACCCAACATCAAGCTGCGCATGGCCTTTTGCCATGTACCGTGGGGGTTTTGATGTGCAAGTAGTTTTTTTTATTTTTTATATTGTTTATCAGATCCTCAGACCCTTCGCAATTTTACACTGGGGGCACACTGAGCGCCAAGGTAGACCCGGCGGTCTGCAGAATGACAAAAAAAAAAAAACTTTTGGGGGCCAATGTTTACCCATGAGGAGTCCCTCAGGGACTGTATTGTGACCCCTTAAATGTTTTTACACATATTTTTTTTTCTCTTCCCCAGGTCAAGGGACAAAAAAACTGGTAAACTAAACTTTCCCTCTGGTTGTGCCCAGCCAATCAAGGCTTTGCTTTTCCTCCAGGTCTGCAGACCCTACCTGAGTGGACCCGCCAAAGGGCCGCATTCCTAGATATATTTTATATATATATTGTTTCCTTAAATATCTCCAAAATTACTCATCAGGTTTACACCAAATCACATAAAGGGCTCTTTCTGGATGAGCAGCTTGCTTTCTGCCAAATTTGGTGTAATTCCTTCAAGTGGTTTGGGCACTATCGCTGTTCAAAATCCCTACGGAAAAATGAATGGGAAAAAAGCGTGTTGGGATCCCACATTTTTTCGGCCCCTGCTTGACAGATCACCCCGAAACTTTTCAGACAGATGCTGAAGTGAGCATCGTATTTTCTTGGAAAATTTCATGAACATTCGGATTCACTTGTGTCCAAGACAACTGTAACTCGCGTTATGCATGCAGACATGCAGTCTTTTGGTCAAAAATGTTACTGCAAATATTAATTACAATGATATTATCACTGATGTTATCAAAGATGTCATAAGTGCCGTAATTTGTATGGTAATTAAAAGTGTATGGCGAGGGCATGAGTTATAGTTACCTTAGGGCACGTATTATACTTATTTGATGTAACTCTTATTATAACTGTTGAATTTCTATTGTTTTGTATGCTTAAAATCTGAGTCTAACCATAACGTCCCTGTAACCTTTGGTTTTTTAAGTGAAATTCGATGGGGTTTTTTAAATTCTATTTCCTAACTATAACATCCCTGTAACCTTTGTTTTTTTTGTTGTGAATTTTCAATGTTTTTTTTTTTATCAATGGGCCTCCCGCACCCCAGTAATTAGTTAAGCCCTGAGAGGTGATGATCCCTGGCCGCACATAATTTTTACTTTGCCTCTGGAAGATGGTGCTTCCCTTCAGCCGAGTCCCAAGGTGGCTGACAACACTTCAACAGCTTCCTTCTTGAAGTGTTGTCAGCCAATGAGATCTCAGCATGAGATCGGGAGGTGTTGCAAATCCTTCACATCCCTGAATATACAAATTTGAATTCTCCTTAATTTCTCTAAAATGTCTAAATAGTTTGACACCAAAACAAAAAAGGTCTGGACAAGGATCTACCTTTCTTCTAAACTTGGTGTAATTTTGCCCAGTAGTTTCAGCGCTATTGCTGTCCAATATTTCCTATGGAAAAATGAATGGGGAAAAATGAATAGGGAAAAACTGTTTTGGGACCCCCTTTTGTGTCAGGCACCCCTGGACAGATCACCCCGGAACTTTCCAGACAGCAGCTGATGTGACTGCAAATAATTTTTTGGGGAAAATTTGTGATGATTCGTCAAGCGGCACCAAAGATATAGGCAAGAAAAAATTATTTTAATATTGAAACTAGGTCCTAACTATAACTATCTAGTGGTGACCGCCACTAGGTAATATTATTTATATATATATATATATACTCTCACATATGCACATAGATATATACACATATAGACACGCACATATGTATACACCTGCACATGTACACACACACACGTACATGCACTCACACATATCTGTCTATCTATCTAGATTTATATACATAGATATACATATATATAAATATAGATATAACCTACTGGCAGAAGCCAGTAGGTAGTTATAGTTAGGACCATGTTTTCCTAGAACAAAACATTTTTGACTTGCCTGTATCTTAGGCGACATTTGATGAATCTTTACAACATAAAAAAAAAAAAAAAAAAGCATGTTTGTAATTCTTGTTGTGCATCGAAAGTTTTGGGGTGATCCATCAAGCACGGGCCAAGAAAATAAGGGGGGAGGTAAAAAAATATGCATTTCACATGTTAATTCCCATAGGAGCTTTGAACACTACTGCAGCCTAAACAACTGGCCCGAATTACTCCAAATTTGGCGGAAACCTAGATTTTGTTCCACAGATAGTGATTTTTGTTATTTGGTGTAGATCTGTTCAGTATTGTTTGAGATACTGAAGGGAAAATGAATTTGTATTTCTAGGGCCGTGGATCAGTTGCAACGTTTTTGCACCGATCACAGTGAATTCAGGGAATGCACATGCTAACAGGAATGCTGTGATGGGCTGGGCTTTACCTGACCAGAAAGTTGTGGCCCCCATTTTAGGATACTGGACACTGTCCCTAGGGCTGAAAAATAAAATATAAAGTGGAATACGGGGTCAGGGTGGAGGTACCCTGACACCAGGGGTGTGATATAGGGGTCTTTGGGGGTCAAATTATGAATGTAATTCCTTTTTTATGATGTGAAATATTCACAAATATGTCTTGATGCTCAGCATGGCCCCCTGTAGGAAAGTCCTCCTTTTTGCCCTGGTCACCCCCAATATTTTTGGACAGATACTGGTGGTTACTGACTCTTGGCTATGTCATAGGTACTGCTTACCAGTCCCAGGGCCAGTGCTCTGTGTAAAATGAATAGGCAAATTAGGGTCATTACAATTGGCAGTATCAACCTATCTATAAATCCCTAGTATATGGTAGGGCATGTAGGTTTATGGACCCCACCAAAAGTAATGCCCCCACAGGTATGCTGCTGAGGTGCCCAGTGTCATTTTAAAAGCAGGCCTGTCTTGCTGGCTGCTTTTAAACTAAAGTTATATGCAAATTCGACTTTGGAATTAAAAGTACTTCCAAAGTCTTAAACTACCATATTTTTGCATAAAAGTCACCCCTAAATGCCCCTAGGGCTGGGTGCTGTGTAACTATAAGCAGGGATCCGATGAAAATTGTTTTATAATCCCTGGTGAGGTAAAATAGGCAAATTCAATTTTCCCTCAATGTAATTAATGGGCTCCATAGGCTAAAATGGGGAGACTTTATTTAAATTAATAGGGTCCCAGTATGAGCCAGTTATTTCACGTTTGGTATCAAACTGATTGTTATAATAAATCCCACAACTTGCCATTGTGGGTTTAATATAGCTAGTTCAGGTTAAGAGTTTTATAACTCTACCTAAAAGCTGCCAACTTCAGCTCTGCAATGCCCTTTTCTGATTGGCAAGCTCCTGGCAACCTGACAAGGCTGCCTTGATAAGTTGTGAAGTGGCCTGGGCTGAAGACAAAGAATGGGCCGCGGGCTGAGATCTGCCTCAGCAGATGAAATAAACAGGATGAGGGGGAGAGCAGCCAAACTGGACCTCAAAGGGGGGAAGAACAATTGGAGCAGCTCAGGACCTTCCCCATTTCCTGCAAACTCAGACAACCATGTGCCCTTTTGATTAAAGTGGGAGAGGGCAGGAAAGGGGTGCGTTAAGTATTGTGTGAAATCAGCCAGAACTAACCTCCAAAATGTAATTTTCACCATTTTGGATGGATTTGTTTTTTGAATGTTACTCCCTGGGATTGATTTTTGCCACACTTACCCGGAAGTGGTCACCCAAGGGGGTGGTGGCCTGTCTGCGATTGGACAGTTCACCCCCTGCTTTTCACACCAGGAGCAAGTATAAATTTGGCTGAGCTGCACCCACACCTCAGATCCCTACAATGAACAACAATAGAAGAAGAATGACTGCCTTGCTGGACCCCTGACCTGCACCTGGACACTGAACTCTGAAGAACTGCATCAGCTAAACACTTGGGCATCAGCACAAAATGACTTTGCCTGGCTTCAACTGGCAATAAATAACTGCTTGTTACAGGTGAAAAATAGCTAACCAGAGTCCCCTGCATCACATCCTGAAGAAAATGACCAGCTGACCACTGTCCATTGTCATTGTGGAGTTTGAGCCAGTTTCGTTCTGAAAGTGGGAGTCCTAGCACTCAAGGAGCAACTCAGAGCTTCTGGAACCTTGGGGTGAGCTGTGAACTCATAGAGGACCTTTAAAGACCTTCTGGAAGAAAATTCAAGTTTGGAGAAGACTGGAGAACTTTTAGTAAAAAGCTCCATAAAGGAACCGACCCGATGTCATGAGTCAAGCTGGCAAACCTCAACTGCGACCTGTCCTGACTTGCAGGCTCGTCCCGCTGAAAAACTCTGGAGCCTCAGACTTCCTGGATTTCACCAGGGGCTCCTGGAATGGTAATCTGACGACCTTGCATTGAAATTGTCTTCCTATGGGGGGTCAACCCCTTCGGAAAGAAAAAGCTTAAAAAAAGTGACAAAGTCCAAACGTAAAAAGTTGACAGGGACTTCCCACACAGCGTATCTGAGAAGGGCTCCAGGGGCATCGGAGCAAGATTCAGCTTTTGCCAGACGAAGATTTCCATCCTGAAAAATTGTTTGAGTCCGAACTTACAATTCTTTACCAAGGTCTCCTGCGACACGTATCCGAAGAGGGCTCCAGGAAGGTCGAATTGAATTGGTGACTTCGTCCCGCTGAAGAAAATCTTCAAGAAAAAGACTAAGGCCCTGATTTATACTTTGTTTGCGCCGCATTACCGTCATTTTTTGCATCAATAAATGAGGGTAATGCGGCGCAAAAAAAGTATAAATCAGGGTCCAAATCCAAAGGTAATCTTTTGACCGATGCCTCCCGCTTGCTGTAGCCGAGGAGGGCTCCATTGTGGTCGCCCTCAAACTTGGACTTTGCCCCGGCCGAGGTGCCACCAGACATCCAGATTGACACTTTTAGTTTCTATGCGCTAAAAAACATAAATTATCAAAAAATTCTTATCTCCGGTTCGCCTTATCCATTTATATTTGTTATTGGTGTCAAATTAAAGATGAAAATATTTCCTATTATCATATACTGTTTTTTTTTTTAAACTGTTTTCTGTGTTTTATTTTATTACTATTTTGTGATACTTGAATGCTTTACACACTTTGGGCCTCATTTATGAAAAGTTAGGATCGCCTTTACTTCATTTTTTCTCGTAAAAGCAGCACAAACTTACAAAATACAATTATATTTTGTAAGTTTGCCCTGCTTTTACGTCAAAAAATTACGCCAAGGCGGTGCTAACTTTTTATAAATCAGGCCCTTTGTCTCCTAAGCTTGTTGCCAAGGATTGAGCTGGGGTAAATTTATTCAGACCTAACTGAACCTAGTGGGGGTTAGTGGCCTATTGGCCTATTGCTAAGTGTTACCTGCCCTTGCCAATAATCCACTTTCCAACATATCCCATGTAACGTCACTAGGAATTCACAAATATCTGTGAAAAAATAAATAATCACAGACTCACTAATACACTAATTCATTCACTTATAATAGCACTCAGACACTCATGCAGCTACTGATAGAGCCACTCAGACATTCACATACCCACTAACAAATCCACACAAACACTCATACACCCACTCACACATCCACTCAGACCCTTACGCATCCACTCAGTAGAGAAACCATTGCAACAACACTTTCTCTCTCTCTTCCATCCCATTGCGGGATGGAAGAGAGAGAGAGAGAATGTGTGAAATAGAGATTTAGAGAAAGTGATTGACAGAAGTTGAGAGAGAGATGTTTTTAGGCTTTTGTGAATGATATAGTTAGAATGAGATATCAGCAGACAAATTGAAAAGAAAAATGCATTTGTCAAGTAAATAGAGTGAAATCACCTTTTTGTGTGTACCTGAGATATATGCAGTTGAAAGGAAATAGAAGCAGAGAGGGGACCACTGGCACATTTGAACTTGAACCCTAAACCTCCAGTTTAAGGATCTGAGATTTTATCCCCTAGAATACAAGTGCCACCTTATGTTGCAGTATCCAGACATAACTATGACGTCCAACACAAAGATTTTCTTTTGAAAACGTTGTAAATGTAACATCACAGGAAATGTTTAACATTCAACACACTAGCAAATATAAAGATGCACTACCATGAGATACAAGGATTTGAATCTTCTCCAGAGGCCATAAGTAACTTTGTTTGGGTGTGCATCAAAACACAACTATAACATTCACACCAAACATCTTGATAGTGTGATGCTTTGAAGTCATAGTATGGAGAGACCATTGCAATAACAATCATTCTCTCTCTCTTACATCCCATTATGTGGATGGAAGAGGCAGAGAGAGAGAAAGTGACAGATTTCTTGAGGACCATGAATGGAATTTGAAGGCCCATGTGGCCCTAACGGGCCTGCTGCCTCCTATGGGAGCCGGCATTGCTCCTGCATGCAGGGAATTGCTAGAAATGCAGCTCCCTGCGTGCAGGAGCAATCCTTTCATCTGTTTCTCTACCCGCATGATTGTGGATGGGAAAGCAGATGAAATTCTGACTTCCAGCATGTGGGAGAATTTTGAGAGCTATCTTTATGTCTAGGTTTTTTTTAATGTTAACTAAAATGGCCATCACAATGCACAGTGTTGGAGGGAGGGGTGGGATGCATGGCCTCACCTTGCATTGTGCTGCCCCCACTCAAGCTTGCTGCCTATGTCCCCCTCCTTGTTATCCATTGTCCAAATCCATGCCCCTGCTCCCTCATTACAGCCCTGTGTGACTGTTGTTCTGCCAATGCCCTTCCCACCTTCCCTGAACAGTTAGCTTACTGCCCCATTCACCTTCTCCCTACCTTCTGTTGTCTGAGTCCAGCCCCCTCTCTCTCCCGCCCTCCATGGTCCAATGTGTTGTCACTGCCCTCCATCTACCTTGATGCCCCTTCCAACTCCAGCCCTCTGTTGCACAATTATATGCCCCATCATTGCCCTCTTGCTTAGCTTCTGTGCTTAGCCTGCTTCCCCTACCCCGAAATGTGTTCTTGTGTAATGTAACTGATGCTCATGTAAAGCACTTCAATACATTCGGGTCAAGTCTATGCTATATGCAACTGTGAAAAAACAAAGAAGAAAGTGTTTTGCACACTTCAGACTTTGGGCTATTCTTGGGCTACATTTGGGTAATGTTTTTGCTACATTTGAGTTCTTTTTTCTCTAGGGGCCCTCTTGGGAGACTCATTTGTTATTAAGCACCGTAATCTCCTCTTTCATTGCAGTATCCTCAGTAGAAAATGCTTTCGGTTTTTTACTTCAGTTCGATCAAGATGGTGGTCAGGTGTGCAATACTTTTCTCATAAATTCTGAATGTTAGCACTGTAGTTGCTCATTAGAACACTGTAGTAAATTGCTGATCACAAGGGAGTTAACTGGCAGTCTGCTGCTGGTGTAAACATATCAGAATGTTTTATTGAAATAGTTGAGGAAGATATTTGAGGACTCATTTAAAACGTGTCCTAATTTTTCTTTCTACAGCACTAACCATGATTTCTATGACAAAATGAAACATCTAATTTTGTTGCTTCCTAAATTAAATGTTTTAAGTTTTACTAGTTTGATTCAATCAAGATGGCTTCAGATGTGGCACACTTTTATCAGAAGTAGGACTGTTAGAGGCATATTTACAAGGAGTTAACACCACTATTTTGCCATTTATTGTGCGCAATGCTGGCGCTAACCTAGCGCAATATTTACAAAGTGTCGCTAGACCTTTCCAGCACCACTTTTCCCAGGCATGCATATTTTTTCAGGTGCACCGTCCACGGACAAGCATATGCAGGGTGGGCGTTCCCTCCCCAAAAAAATGTCTCTAGCCTTCTAGAGTCATATTTAAAAGACACCCAATAAAAGAAGTGCTAAGGAAAAATGGTGCTAGATGTAACTAGCGTCAAAATTTTAATTCCTGGTCAGACCAACATCCAAAGATAAAATGAGGCACAGGCGCAGGTATACAAGGAAAACACACACAAGGCACTCTGGCAACCTACAGGTCAACATGGACCTGCTAATGGTCCTGCTAGGCATACAGAGACGACGACAACATCAAGCACCTCCATCGCATCACCCACAATCACCACAACAGCAAACACAAAGCAAGCGCAGGAAAAGAGAGCAAATCTATTGCCAACGGATGACCATCCTTGGCCTCAGAGAAGAAGAGGTCATTTAATATAACCATCTGAAGCAGGAGGCCATTGTCCATCTGCTCCACCGTATCGCACCCACGATCACGGCAAGAGTTGGCAGGGTGACAAATATTCCACTCCTGACAAAGCTTCTAGCTGTGCTGACATGCTGGCCTCCGGCTCCTTTCAGACGACTTCAGCACAAATGGGTAGAATATCACAGCCATCGCTCTCTGTCTTCCTGGCATCTGTACTGAACTCCATCATCTGCCGCACTCCCAACCATATCCTCTATCCCAATACACAGCAACTGCACCAGGAGCCAAAACAATGATTTTATGCAATTTCTGGGTTTTCAGATGTGTTGGGCGCCATGGATTGCACACATGTGAAACTCGTCCCTCCTGATGCCGCAGAACATGTTTATCAGAACAGGAAGCACACACACTCCCTTAATGTGCAGGCCATGGTAGGTCATTAGGGGCTCTTTATCAATGTGCTGGCAAAATATCCTGGCAGCGTGCATGACGCTTATATCTTCCGGCACTCCATTATCAACCAACACTTCTAAAATGGACAAAATGGCAATGGCCTACTCATATGAAAGCAAGCAGCAACTACATAAAATATGCAACAAATAAGACATATGAGGCAACACTGCACACACCACACTTTGCACACATGGATGGTGACTCATGGATGGCTGCTGATCAACACATATGCAACATGCAACACCCAACACATCCAATGCACATCACCAACACATAGGGCCCTCTGTACAAGCCCCTAGCACTACCAGAGCACTCAACACATCCAGTGCACATCACCCTCACATAGGGCCCTATGTACAAGCCCCCAGCACTACTGGAGTGTCACCTTTACTGATGCTCCGGTGTAGCAATGCTCACTGCGCATTTACAAGGCGGTGTTAAGCCACTTTTTGTGTCTTAATGCTGTCTTGTAAATGCAAGTCCACCTTGTAAATGTGACCCCTTCACACCATCACTTAGGGTCAGATGCACTAAGTCCTTTTGCATTTTGGTGCAGCCCCACATTTATGAGAAACCGTACACCTTAGGCAGCACCAAAAAATACTGTCACCCTAAGGGTGGAATTACAATGGTGCAATGAGGAGAAACACTTGAATCTCTCATTGTTTTTGCTTTTCCTATGTGTGCTGCAAAATGCAGCACACATAGGAAGAGTAAATCGTCATCATTGTTTGGTTATGCGCAGGAAGGCACACCTTCCTGCATAGGTACATAAAGTGGATATCTTCCTGCACATAATCAATTACCCCTGCAACACAGACATCTGTGCACCATGGTGCAAGAGTACCTACATTGGAGCGTGGCAGCTGACTCAGTGCCAGCACATGGTTTAAGGATAGAAATGCACTGTATCTAGTAGATATGGCACATTGCTGGCATCTCCTGGGGGTGCAGAGTGGCACAGCAAAACAGTTCCTGCCCTGTCCTAAGCCACAGGGTCTTGTAAATTAGCGACATGCACAGCAATACATCTTAAGCTACTATGCCACACTTTGCATGATGTCTGCACATACACATGCATGACAGCCAGGGAATATGGATAACAGCTCTGTGTACCATGTCCATGGGGGGGCGGTGTTCGCATGCAACACACAAGGCACTACACCCATCACATGGCAAACACCACACAAACTAGGTGAAAACTCAAACAACATTGCTCATCGGCAGGTCACTTGTTACTGGACAAATGTACAATAATCTGCAACATCACACACATCCCACATGGAGGAATTGTCATGCCACACAAATCACACAATCACCATGCATCTGAGGCTGTACCCTTGACTGAAAGGTACACCACCACACACAACCATAATCATGCATACAAACAGGAACCCACACAATGCCAGATTCAAGTCTGAATCTCTACTTCATAGACAGATACTGTGGAAGGCCAGTTGGAAAGAAACACAAGAGCAAGTCTGACACTATCTCTCCTTCTTCCAATGCAGTGGATCAAAGATAATGCATCCAGCCCTGGGTCATGACACCAAATGGAAACCCACGCTACGCAGATAAGGCATACAATAAGGCACATATCTGGATCCGGAATGTTGTTGAGAGGGCATTCGGCATCCTGAAGTCCAGTTTCAGATTCCTTGATTTATCAGGGGCAATACTCCTTTATGAACCACCCATAGTTTGCAAAATTATCTTAGTGTGTGTCATACTGCACAACATTTGTGTGCGGACTAATGCCTCCTGGGGCGAACAGATGGAGGACCCCAGGGAGGAGGATAAGGACAATGATGCCCCACCACAGGATGAGGAACCACAAAATACTACTGCTGGGGCACGCAGACATGCACATATTGTGCAGAACTTCTTTGCATGAACATTGAAACTAATATTTCACATTGCACGAATTTGTAAATGAATCACTTAATCACACATTTGTCTTGAAGTATCTGTAACATCAACTCATCCACATCTAGGGAAGCAAGACTAGGCCACAACAGTCAGAAATCAAGCAGGAACACACTCAGGAAGACCAAACAGCTACACACAAAGCACTGATAAATGAATGTGCAGGTGTAATGTATGCATTGACAGTTCAACATACATTTTACATAGCAACTGACATATCACACATCTGTCTGGTTGAAATTTGATAGCAGCCAAATTGAAACTCCATGTGATGAATGATGTCTATATTTCAGGCCTTGGTAGGACGAGAGTAGCCAGTACCTACAAAAGTATGCCAGTGTCAGCTATGTGGCAGTGCCTTGTCTTCATGTCACAGTCACAGGTTACACTCATAAAATACTCCTCAGTGGCACTAATATGTATGACAAATAGTTTGTGGCATATAGAGGGCACTACTCCTGTATGTCTAGTCCTGTCTTGCTCAAATCAGTTGTCATCTCACTTGTATGTTAAACAATGTCATAGCATGTCTCATACCCTTGGCAAACTGCATGTGTCAATCAGGACACAGACATATTTCCATATGCATGTTTTACTCATACCTATCAAGATTATTCATACAATCCAACCACACTCATTGTGCATCTGACAAAGGATGTTGGCTGCAGCTGTGTGTGAGGGCCCATGTAAAATACACACATATTGAAGGACAGCTGAGACACTCCTGTTCATAACTGGTACAGACACTTTGTGGCAATGACTCATAAACTACACAAGTGCAAGTGCTACAACTGTAGTCCAGAGATGTGTGGGAATCAGTCACTTATCCTGCATACAATGGATATGCTAGGGCAAATTTTGCTTGCCCTGTAAAAAATCAATGTATATTGGCAAACATCACATGGTCAAAATACTGAGACATGCATGAAGGACTGGATAGTGAGGATGAGGAATATGAGGAGCAAGTACACATTGTCCAATCAGTGCCAGCAACGTGGCACTTAAGGCCTACATTATACCATCTGGCTTCAACATGTGGGATTGACTACACAGTGTTTGAAAATCACTCCACAAAACAACATTGTAGATATTTAAGACCACACACATAAGCACACACATTGTGTAGGCTACTTAACATCCCAGTCACATTGCCAGCAAGTTCACCTGTGTGTTTTCCCTTCACAAACAAGTATGAGTGATGCTTGTGTGAGCTGACACAATCTGTACCCTTGGTCTGCACTCATGTCCCTGTCCCACTATCCACCAATGAAGTATCAATGCAACAAAGGCACAAATACCATCCTGATTCACAGACTCCTCTAAGTCCCTAGCAGATTATAGGGCAAGGCTGACATAAACAACCTGTAATTCCCTATTAGATAATAGGCAAAGGCTGACATAAATCACCAGTAAGCCCCTAGTAGGTAGTAGGGCAGGGGAGTTTAGTGCACTTGAGTTTGGACTGATGTGTAGCCTGCCATCCCTGGCTGACTGCATCCCTGCCATGCAGACTGTGAGGTAAAAGGGAAGTCTGTGTAAAACTACACGGTGAGGAAATGTACATTCAAAGAATATGTGCAAAGAACATTGGCCCTGAGTATGATTTCAGTGATCTTTTACAAAGACTGCCAAAGCCACAGGTGCCAGAAGACCACCATTACTGGTGGTCTTTCGACCGCCATATTATGAGTAGTGAAGGATTTCGACCACAATTTGGGCAGAAATCCTCCAGCAATCATGCTGGCAGTCGGCAGCGTGAAGGCAGTTACACAGCCGTCACCGCTGTGCCTAAAGGATTCCGCCCGCCGTATTACAGGCAGTAATACGGCTTGGCGATGTCCCGATGGTGGGGCATTGCCAGCGGGTCCCGTTCCCTGGCGGACTACCTCCTCACTGGACAAGTCGATCGTCCGACAGGGGAGGGGGTGGCTAGAGTGGGGGGTGTTGTGTGTGCATTTGTGAGTAAGTTTATGTCTGGGTGTATGCATGTTTGAATGCGTATGTGAATATGTGTGTGATTGCTGAAGTGGGTGCGTGTTGGAATGTTTGTGTGAATGCATGTCTGTTGGTGCAAGTGAATGAGTGTATGTATGCGTGTTGTGAATGCATGTATCTGGAATACGTGTGGGTATGTGTGTGCATGTATGTGGGGAGTGGGGTGCTGTCATGAAAGGTGGAGTGGGGAAGGGGTGTGCTGTCATGAAAGGTGGAGTTGGGGAAGGGGTGTGCTGTCATGAAGGTGGTGGGGAGACGGGGGTGCTGTGATGGGGGGTGGAGGTGCTGTCATGAAAGGGGGGTGGGTGTGCTGTCATGGAAGGGGAGTTGGGGGGTAGTAATTGCAGGGGGTTCTGGGGGAGTCATCTGCCAGCAACAGGAAAGGAATTTCCTGCCTCCTGTAGTCTTTCAACCAGGGTTTTCATGGAGGTGGACGTGCAGAGGCCAAACCGCCACACTCATAATGTGCTGGTCTTCACCACTGGTCCATCGGCCGTGAGGCCTCTGCTGTGGCCCTGTCGGTCTTCGGACCGCCAGGACCGTAATGAAGGCCATTGTCACAAAATGCAACCTTTATGTCCCGCCTAGGTGTCCCAGCCTTTGGATGGCCCATAACTTTGAGTATGGACAAATGCAAAGATGCACCATAGGGCTTGGTGTAAGGTGAAACCATCTCTTAGCACTTACATACAGTAGAAATAAATCTACACGGGGTAACATGTTATTCACTGACATGATCAAAGGTATTGCTCTGAAGGAGCACTATGACTCATGAATGGATTATTAAATACACCACTGTAATAGAAGAAGAAATCACACATGAAGAACACAAACCACCCACATGCATGTCATGACAAAGACATCCATCGCACATGTCTGTCAAGTACATCCAAACACTTTTCTGAACAGGGAACTATAAGTCACCCATGTTGCGTGATAGCCTGATATCTGCCCGTGGGACACACATTAGATCGTCACACAAATTCACTGTAGGTTAGCTGGCCACATTCCACAGAAAGTCAACAGCATCCCTGGTTATACACTTAGCAAGGGTATCATGTGCATAAACATGTTGAGCACATTGGTCAACTCTCCTAAGCTGTGTGGCTACACAAACTGGGGACATGTGCCATCTGTGTAGTATGATCCCAATAATGCATGTACCTTCACATATATACACTCACAGTAAACATAATGTACACATGGGAAGACAGGAAGGTGGTAAATAGTGAAGATCCTGTGCTGCTAGCGGCTTGTAAATCAGACCCTAAGGGGCTTATTTACAAGCCACTTTCATCCCTTAGTGCCACTGTAGTGTCATTTGTATTGATGTTACGGTGGTGCTAAACAGGCCCTGACCCTGCGCTTTATGGTACCATTGTGCCAGTTTGTAAAACCTAGTGTCACATTACACCTACACCAGGTGTAAAGTATGTAAGGTAGGCGTTTCCCTGCTGGAGGCCCAAACAGATGGTGCAGTGAAATCTACAATATTTCACTGTGCCATTCTTGCATAATTTTTAACACCTGCCCAGGGCTGACGTTAAAATGACGCTAGTGCTAAATCCTATGTAGTAGTAGAGCATATCCCTGAGCTATGCTCTACTAGCGCCAACAGTTTTGTCGCTAGTCCAGAAAAATGCCACAACTGCACCTACAATTTTGGCAGAAGATGTGCTAACGGGTGGCATGGTCCACTGTATTGTAAATACAGCACCACCATGGTGTTGTTGAGGGGCTCAGGGCAGCACAAGGAAACTGGCACATCGGAGCTGATATACCAGTTCCTTGTAAATATGCCCTAAGTATCACAACACTTGCCTGCACCACACATTGTAACCGCACCTTGCGTGACAGCCTGCTGCCTGTACTTTGGCAAGCAGCACATATTGTTTGACATGTGCACAGTCCTACATGTGGATGTATGGGCCACATTCCATGACTAGTCCATGGCATCGCTGGGTTTACTCTAAGCAATGGACTGAGGTGCCAACACATAATTGGCACATGAGGCAATCATCTGAAGTCATCTCCATGAAGCACCGGAAATGTTGCGAATGCATTGTCTGATCCTGGCAAGGCATGTACCATCACCCATGCAGACTTACAAGACATACATTGGACACATCCCAGTGCATGTTTTCTGAAGCAATTATGTCTGCCAAAAATTACTCATTCCATGCGATGCATTGGAATGGCCTCATGTTTCTTTGTCATGTGACATTAAAAATCACACATTGACACGTAGCATAAAAAATGGCGCATCCTCAAAAACTTGCTGCATCACCACAGGAAGTGAGATAATGGATCTGCCATGCTGCACATGTGGACCTGCTAAGTTACTTTCACTTTCAATTACAGTCACAGTCTTTGTCTGTGTTGGAGGGAGGTGGTGTGTTTTGTGATATGTGTTTAAGAGTGCTGTTAAAGGTGTCTTTTGTGCTGTCCTCTGTCTCCAGAATGTCCCTGACGTCTATTATGTCCAGTGTACTTGTGTATTGTATTGCTTTATGATTGTATTGTCAGGTGTTTGCCTTTGTGGTAGTTTTGTCTGTTAGGTTAGTTGGGGATAGTTTGAGGTTATATTTTCTTTGTGAAGTACCCTGGGTTTGTTTAGGGACATGTTAGGGAAAGAAAGGACCCATCACATCAGTGCTGATGAATTGGGAGGCTTCATATGGCTAGTCACTCATTTCCTCCCAAATATGGGGGCCATGGGTGGAAGAGTAATACCGGGATACAAGACAGAGGCATGAAATCCGCAGTGGGGAAAAGTCCTTTCCCACATCACCTGAATCTTCCTTGAGTGCACTGCCCACCAGTGTTGGAAAGTGGATTATTGGTAAGGGCAGGTAAGTATCTACTCTTAGCAGTAGGCCACAAACCCATAAAAGGTTCAGTTAGGTCTCAACAAATTAACCCAAACTCAACCCTTGGTAGCTTGGCAATGAGTGACAAGGCTTGACTTGGAGGATAAAGGCCTTCATTATGATATTGGTGGTAAATCCCACTTACCGCCATGCTGACTGCCGCCAACATAACGCCGTGGACAACCGCCAACAATATTATAACACACACATACCAATCCGTCACAATACAGCCACACACACAAGTCCAGCAGCCCAAAGGTCAGTGATACACTGGTGGTAGCAAAACCCACACCGTTATGCCAACAGAACTACGCCCACAGCATTGTGACCCACAAATCACTATGGCGGACATTCAATGGTGGTAAACCATTGGCGGTACATACCGGCTCGCTCAAAATACACATACTCAAACAAAACACCACCACATTGGACAATTCAAACTACACACACCTGACACACATACACACACCACACCCACTATAAAACACACACCCACATTACCAACAACACTTTACGACTACAATTAATTGCCAGTAGAAAGTGACAGCAAGAGCACTTACACAACCTGAGCCACATACCACTATCATCCATACACCACCCACGCACATCCCCCACACACCCTTACCACACCACTCACACCACACCCATGGCACCACAACAACATCCCAGATTCTCTGAGAAGGAGCTGGGGGTCATGGTGGAGGAAATCCTCAGGGAAGAGCCTTAGCTATTTGGATCACAGGTGCAGCAGATCTCCATTGCTAGGAAGATGGAGTTATGGCAGAGTATCGTGGACAGGGTCAGCGCCGTGGGGCAGCACCACAGAATAAGGGATGACATCAGGAAGAGGTGGAACGACCTACGGGGAAAGGAACGTTCCACTACAGCAAGACATCAGCTTGCAGTATAGAGGAGTGGCGGTGGACCTCCACCTCCTCCCCCACAACTAACATCATGGGAGGAGCAAGTCTTGGCAATCATGGATCCTGAGGGCCTGGCAGGAGAAGGAGGAGGACTGGACTTTGGTAAGTCAACTCTATACTATTGTCACCCCCTCTACCTGCATGCCGTCACACACGCTCACTACCATCAGTCCACCACTTCCCACACACCCCACCATCACAACCCACTCATTCCAATGCCAAGCGCTGCATTCAACACCAATGCATGGACACCCCTCACAGACCTGCATGGACACCTATCACCACTGCATGCACACTAGAGACATTCACCTAGCCCACAAAATAACAACTCACAAGGCAAAGCTAGTAGGGCAATAACAACCATAGAGGGCAACCCACCCATGCACAATATGTCACACTCAGAAACAATAACACTGCATTTACATCCCCACAGGTAACCCAGCCAATGTCACCGGCGAGAAGGTGCCAGCAACATCCAGTTCCCCCCCCCCAGAAGAGGCCCACAGTGATCACAGCAGCTCTGGACGCCTGGATCTGGATGACCAACCTGGACCCTCAGGGAGCTACAGACAGTCTGATACCCAGGCACACTCTCACACCATCACAGAGTCTCCTCCATCAGGAAAAACCACCACTGCACCCACCCAGCGGGCCCATACCTCTGTCCCCAGGACACGTCAATCAGCAGTGTGTCCACCACTACAGGGACCCCAGGCCACCCCACAAACACAGGACGATGAGGGACCTGGGGTCAGTGCAGTGGGCACACGGCTCAGGGGACAGAGGCACAGGACAACAGGGAAGCTGGGAGGACTGCTGTGCGACAGGGGGAGGACAGGCCCAGGGAACCGACTCTCCAGAAGGCACTCACCGCGATCCTGGGAGCATACCAACATTCCCATGATATGCTGAGCCAGACAAGTTGCAGGAGAACATGCGGCTGCAGGAGGGACAGCACCTGGGGATCAGGGAGGACTTGAAGGACATCAACACCACCCTCGTCTCCATTGTAGGGGTGCTGGCAGGCACGTCCAACACTATGAGGAAGGCAGTGGCACACCACCGGGCCCCTGACACTATCCAAACCGCCGAACAGCCCTTCACCTCTGCTGCCGCTAGTGGACAGGAGGCCCTGCCACAAGATCAACAGGCCACCAGCACCCCTACCCCTGCAGAAGGAGAACACCTCACAAACGTTCCCTGCAATCCAGGCAGAAGCCAAAGACTATTGCCAAGACCCCCACCAGGAAATAAGACTATCCTAATTGTCACCCTTGTGTCTCACTCTGTCACCTTGTCCACCTGGAACTGCCATTGCTCCCTTTCCTATGCCCCCTTGGACAATGCACCTGTGATACAAATAGACTGGACTCCAACCTGGACTTTCCTCCATCATCACCCCAGCCCATAGCTCTTGCCCCTCTACTTCTTAGCACTTAAAAGAACACCCTTTGAAAAAAATGTATGGAGTATGTCAAATGATTCAAGTATGTATTATTTTAACAAGGTTTAAACATTGTAATTCAACTGTACAATACTGTTTACATTGGAAAGACCTGTAGTTGGCTGCACTGAACACACCAGGAGCAATAGTGGGGCACTGACGTCTGCAAAAAGAGATGCCAAAGGGTACAGTGAGTGGGCATAGAAGTAGGAATACACAGCCTGCCAGTGACAATGTCACACATCAAACTGTCAACTATATGTGTTTCAACACTGTCTTATGTGTGTCTCATTGGAAGTATTGACGAATAATTGCTCTTCTGTTGTCCCATCCTCATCCTCTGCCTCCTCATCTTCATTGTCCACAGCATCCACTGCTGCCACACTGCCATCTCCAGCCTCCTCTTCCTGCAGAAAAGGCACCTGGTGACGTAAAGCAAGGTTGTGCAACATACAGCATGCCACAATGATCTGGCAGACCTTCTTGGGTGAGTAGTACAGGGATCCATCTGTTAGATGGAGGCAACAAAACTTGGCCTTCAGGAGGCCAAAGGTCCTCTCTATAATTCTTCTTGTTCGCCGATGTGCCTCATTGTAACGTTCCTCTGCCTTTGATCTGGGATTCCTCACAGGGGTCAGTAGCCATGAGAGGTTGGGGTAACCAGAGTCACCTGCAAATATCGAGGGACAACTGTTAGCCACACACCAACACAGGGATCCACCTGTTAGATGGAGGCAATGAAACCTGGCCTTCAGGAGGCCAAAGGTCCTCTCTGTAATTCTTCTTGTTTGCCCATGTGCCTCATTGTAATGTTCCTCTGCCCATGTCCTGGGATTCCTTACAGGGTTCAGTAGCCATGAGAGGTTGAGGTAACCAGAGTCACCTGCAAATATTGATGGACAACATTTAGCCACAGACTATCCCATATGGCCCACACCATACCCATACACCAACATATACTGGGTAGGAACCAGGGCTCACCAATTAGCCACACCCTGTGCCTCTGGAGCTGGGCCATCACATTTGGGATGCTGCTATTCCTCAGGGTAAAGGCATCATGCATAGACCCAGGATACTTTGCATTGACATGGGAGATGTACTGGTCCACAAGGCACACCATCTGCACATTCATGGAGTGAAAGCTCTTTCGATTTCTGAATACCTGTTCATTTCGCCAGGGTGGGGGGACAAATGCAATATGTATTCCATCAGTAGCCCCAATAATGTTGGGGATATGTCCCATTACATAGAAATCAGCCTTTACTGTGGCTAAATCCTCCACCTGGGGGAAAACGATGTAGCTGCACATGTGTTTAATCATGGCACTATTGAGAACATTTTCTGAGACATTCCTGCTGCCAAGTCCATTGTCACTTAGAAGGAGCCAGTTGCCAGGAAATGGAGCACTGATAGCACTTGCACAAGAGGGGGAATCCCGGTTGGGTGACAATAGCAGAGATTAGGTCAGGCTCTAGTTGAGCACAGAGCTCCCTGATTGTGGCCCTGTCAAGTCTATAGGTGAGGATAATGTCCCTGTCCTCCATTGTTGCCAAGTCCACCAGGGGTATGTACACGGGGGGATATCTCCTTCTCCTATTCATCCGCAGCAGTTGCAATCTATGGGGCAAAAGAGTGAGCAGCTGGTCATTATCTCTACATTCCAACCACTACAGTTCAATGCATGTTGTTATTGTAACAGTATTTTGATGGAGATAACCAAATTGTGCATTTGTGTACTGTGATGCAGTTTGAATCTATGGCCTGCCCCCCCCCCCCTGAAATGGCGTCTGCCTGTCCTCTATGGAGGGACATGTGCAAATTAGGTAATTCTGCTGACGTTGTGCTCCGTTGCAGGAGGCGCTCAAGAACTGCTTTGCAACTCCTTATTGGTTAACATTGGGCCCTATGGGGTACAGTGGCCAGTGGTGATGTATGCCGGCGGTGACGGTACACACCGCCATGGACATGACCACCATTTTCTATCTGTACACTCACTTGCTAACTGACCTTCAACAGGAGAGGACCTACACTGCATGTGGTGCTGTGACCTGTGTCTGGAACTGACCATGGCTCATGTGACTGGGGAAAGGGCCCCTGCCTTCACCTCGGCAGAGTTGGAGAGACGGGTGGATGGGGTCCTACCCCAGTACCGACTGCTGCATGGGCCTCCAGACCAACAGGTGAGTACGCCGTGAGTACGATGCATGGGGTGTGAATGCATGGAGTGCTGTGTGTGAAGGCCTCGTGTGGGGGGGGGGTGATGGATTAGCCCTGAGCAGCATGCAGCATGTATGGTGGACCATGTCTGTGCTAATGTGGATGGGGAGGGGCATGGTGGGCCATGAGTGAAACAGACAGGACGGTCGGACTAATACCTTTCCCTGTGTCTATTTCCCTGCAGGTCAGCGCCCATCAAAAGAAGGGTATGTGGCGTGCCATCGCCAAGGACATGCGGACCCTGGGGTTTTACGGCAGGCAGAGCACCCACAGTCAGAAACAGTGGGAGGACCTGAGACGCTGGGCACAGAAGACGGTGGAGGCCCAGCTGGGGATGGCCTCCCAATAAGGAAGGGATGCCCGTCGAACCCTGACCCCCTGATGGCCTGCATACTGGCGGTGGCCTATCCAGAGGTAGATGGGCGCTTGGGGGCATCACAGCAGCCACAAGCGGGTGAGTACAGTCCCCATCATCACAACTTACGCCTGGTGGGGTGGTATCTGGGTGGGGGGGTGGACCTTGTGGGTGCCCCTAGCCCTGGTCTGACATTGCAGGGTAGGTCCCATGATGGGAAGAGTTCTGATGTGAAAGTACTCCTACCAAGCTAGTAGGCATCCACTTCTGTGGGTCTCAGGTATGCTGCAATTTGCGTTAGGTGTCCCTATCCATGGGCTGGTGACTAGCATTATGAGTGGTAGTGCATTGCCTAGTGCATAGGGCTGTTCCCTGTGTGTGAGTGTGTTGTGTACGCCAACAGTGGTGTTGTTGGTGCCATTGATTAAGTGTATCCTTTGTCTCTCCCCCCACTTTTTGTTTTTTTACTCTGTCCTTATGTGCATTAGCATCATCTGGTGGAGGAGCAGGGGCACCAGAAACGGAAGGAGCTGCATCCCACAGGACCTGGGAGGCCGAATCCACTGACGGTGAGGGCACCAATGGGACAGAGGGTAAGGGAAGCACCAGGGAGGAAACAGGAGGGAACTCCCTGGTGGTGGCAGGCACCACTGTGCCCACCCCAGCTACAGGTACAGCCACCACCCTGTGCCAGCACCGCCGTCCCAGCAGCTCCTCAGTGAGTTTCCCGTACCCGCTCACGCAGGAGGGTGGGCATCTCCTTCACCCCAGGCACCTCAAGCCCTGCCCCAGTTAGCCCTGCTGCCCTGAATGAGGAGATTATTGACTTCCTGCGATCCATTTCTGTTGGGCAGTCAACCATTATGAATGCCATCCGGGGCTGGCAACCCAAATGCAACAGACAAATGCATTCCTGGAGGGTATTCACACTGGCTTGGCTGCCCAACATAGATCAATCCAGGCTCAGGCATCCTATCTGATGGCAGCCATTGTACCTGTTTCCAGCCTCCCCCTCCAACTTCCTCTTCCCAATCCCATTCCCCTCCCCCTCAACCCCAACTTATCCCAAGCACACAGTCAGAAGAGCATGCACCCAGGACAACATACAAGAGTGGCACACTCCACATTTCATCCCACAGGTACTCACACAAACATCATCCAGAAGCAGACATTCCAACATCCGCTGCCTCCACTGTGGCCTCCTCGTCGTCCACCATCACCAGAACACCTATCAGTACACGCCCTTCACTGGCAGTCACCACCCCCACATTGATGCACATGTCCCCTATGTCCTTTCCCACTGTGTCTGTGCCCCCTCCTCCTAAATTACACAAACGTAAGTACTCAGACACCCAACAGCCATCCACCTCACAACAACATCCAGCCCATGCACCTGTACCCAAACACAGCAGACTGACACCTCCTACAACCACTCCCTCTTCCTCCGCTCCCAAATCATCTCCCTCTTCCAGCCCCAATGTCCCTAAGAAGCTTTTCCTCTGTAAACATTGACCTCTTCCCTGCTCCTCCTACCCCAGCCCTCACGTCAGGCCAGGGTGGTCAAAACCCAGGCAAGCACCTCAGGCACCCAGTCCACGGGCACAGTAGTGTCCCTAACTACTCCAGGAGGGAAAGGATCCCAGCCACCAGCCAGCCAGACTGTGAGGGTGGCAGCCCCAAGTGCGTCAAGGAAGGGCAAGGAGGCTGCCTCAGCTGCAGGACGGAAGGGCAAGGAGGCAGTCTCAGTTGCAGGATGGAAGGGCAAGGAGGCAGCCCCAGTTGCAGGACGGAAGGGCAAAGAGGCAGCCCCAGCTGCAGGTCGGAAGGGCTAGGAGGCAGCTCGAGCTGCAGGAAGGCAGGGCAAGGAGGCAGCCCCATCTGCAGGAAGGCAGGGCAAGGAGCTTGCAACAGCAGGCAGTAGAAACAAGGGACCTGGTGATGGTACTCAGTCGGAGCCCCCACCATCAACCGTGGTGGTGCAGCCATCCAAGTCTGCAGGGGAAGGGCTGGAGCCTTCCCCCCCACCACTGCCAGCACCGTCACCAGCACCACTGCCAGCAGCAGCAGTCCCAGTGGGCAGCGGTCCGAGGGTGCAGGGGAAGGGCTGGAGCCTCCCCTCACCACTGCTAGCACCGCCACCAGCACCACCGCCAACAGCAGCAGCCCCAGTGGGCAGCCATCCGAGGCTGCAGGGGAAGGGTTAGAGCCTCTCCCACCACTGCCAACTCCACCATTAGCAGCACCACTGCCCCCAATGAGCAGCCGTCACCGCCGGCGGACAGTGTGTACTCCTGAGTCCATGGGCTGTTGTGTGGCCTGGCCCGTGAAAATCCCGTGGGTCTGACACCCAGGTGAGAGACTACGACCTTGCACTCCCCAAGAACTGCATCACTGGGCACAATGTCCCCTCCAGAACCAGCGGAGAAGCCATCCATTCAACCCCTTCCTACCCAGGAAGAAGCGCACTGGGCACAATGCCCCCTCCAGAACCAGTGGAGAAGCCATCCATTCACCCCATCCTCCCCAGGAGGAAGCTCACTGGGCACAATGCCCCCTCCAGAACCATTGGAGAAGCCTTCCACTCACCCCATCCTGCCCAGGATGAAGCAAACTGGGCACAATGCCCCCTCCGGAACCAGTGGAGAAGCCATCCACTCACCCCTCCCTACCCAGGATGAAGCTCACTGGGCCCAATGCCCCCTCCAGAACCAGTGGAGAAGCCATCCACTTCAGAGACTGTGGCCTTGCACTCCCCAGGACCAAGCACAGGACATGTTGCCCCCTCCAGAGCATGTGGGCAAGTCACCCACTTGAAATAATGTGGCCTTGCACTCCCCAGGACAGAGTGATGGGTTGGTGACGTTGTACCATCTTCCAGCTGAGGTGTCCCCCGTTCCCTGTCCCCCTGAGGTGCCTCGCTATTTTCGACATGATGCTCCTGCAGTGTTCTCTCCGTGTTGTTGCCGGAGTAAGGTGGGGCCTTGGACTGTGTATACCCTATGGCCAAGTACCTGTCAGGTTGGCAATGGAGTTAAATCAGCTACTCCAGCCATTATTCAGCAATGTACATGACACTCCGGATGTGCATAGATACACATCCCAAAACAGGTATTCATACAGCATTTCTCTGTGTTGTGAAGTAATCTGACTTGCACTTTCGTTATGTTGTTGTCATTGCACTCCCCCTAAATCTAGATTTTGTTACTGAGACACTCATGACTGCCCCTCACAGCCTTTCACATATATCATTTATTTGTCACATCAGTGTTGTACTTTTGCTACCATCCTTGCTTGGCCCAGTGTTTGGTGTCAGCTATTGCAATACATGCAATACATGCATGTTACTGTCACATGCAACGCTTGGGAGCCTCAGGTAATACTTGCTAGTCCACATAGCTATCAGTCACCTCAATCATTTTGCAGTCAGTGTGAGTGTCTTTGAGTCCATCACTAATCCACACATATCTCTTAAGCAGGTACTCAAAGGAATATTGACAAGCCCCTAATGCCACAAGAGTGTCATTTTTTCTGATGCTCCAATGGCACGGTGCCCTTTCATTTATTTACAAGGTGGCACTAAGCCACTGTGCGTGGCTTAATGCCGCATTGTCAATTTGGGCACCCCAATGCATATTTCTGTGGCAGAGGGGCGTGCAAAGGGTGTTGCTGTGAGGGTACCCACACGACACCCGTTGCTTTTGGCGCTGCCTCAGATTTACAATTACATGTACACCTGAGGCAGTGCGAAAAACACTAGCGCCACCCCAGGGGTGGGGTTGCCATGGCACAAAAGGAGGAAATACTTTTATTTCTCCTTGTTTTTGCTTTTTCTATGTGTGCTGCATTGTGCAGCACATATAGAAAGAACAATGAGCCATTATTAGCCATTATTGATTGTTTATTGGCAGGAAGGGACACCTTCCTGCATATAAAAAATAATTCCCTGTAATGCAGGGCCCCCTGCACTATGGTGCAAGGGTGCTTGCATTGGCACTGGGCAGCTGATTCAGCACCAGCGCTACGGAGAACACATGGTTGAACACTATTCTTGTACATACGTGCAACTCTGCATTTTGGAAATGAAGCAGCTCAGTGCAGCAGCATTGCTTGTGGCACTGCGCTGTGCCATTTAATTGTAAATAGGACCCTCAGTGTATTGGCTTCACACAATGCAGGAAGTTCACACTGTTACTGCTTCAGACACAGATTTAAACACAAATGATGTATTGAGTGAATTTACTTACATGTGTAAAGTTAAAAAAAAAAAAAAGTACACAAGAGAATGTGCCCATAAGAGATCCCAAGCTATTGGATGTCCAGACAGAGTCCAAGGGGGCAGGGAGTGGGGGGAGAATGTCATGAGACAGGTGTAGGCAAGAAGTGTATCAGTGAGGAGGTGATCACATTGTCATTAGGTAGGATTGGCCACAATGAGAGTCCACATGTGTGACTGGCCAACAGTGGGAGAATGAAAAGGGGACATTGATATTTGTTGCAACACTGGCATGTTCATAAGCACAGAGCAAAAGAGAAACTGTCCATGTGCCACAGACTGAAGATGCCGGGTGGTTTTGCAGGTGAAAGATGTTTCTTCCACATCTTCATCCTCTGATATGTGTGGTGCCTCCCATGCCAGGGGTGGTGATGGTGTTGAAGTGGGGAGAGGCACATACACATCTGGGGCTGAAGATATGGATTCCAAGGTCCTGGCAGCTGTCATCTGTGGAAAGATGAAAGGTGTCACTGCAGCAAGGAGGTACTGCTGGTTTCACAACACAGCAGCAACGTCACAGTGGTAGGCAACCAGGTTTTCGATGATGGAGTCCTGCTTCTGTTCCATGGACTCCAGGACAGTTTGGATAGCCCCCAGCCTGTTGGCAACCTTGCTGGTGACACTTTGGCATGCCATTTGTTCGTGCTGCTGCCTTAATGTCAGCCAGGGACTGCTGGAGTCCACAAAGTGGAGAATAGGTGCCTCTGATGGCAGAAGAGTTGTCCGTATTCATACTGGACACTCGCTAGGCTGCCCACCATGGTCTCTATACCCACCCACACCTGATATGCCAGCTCCTGCTGGACTCCTACGACTGTAGTTTGGAAAATGATGTCTGGGTCTTGGGAGTCCAGGGCTCTGGGTGAGCTGGCAGGTTGTGTGTGTTCCCTATTGGGTAGGTCATCTGGTGATCCTGCAACATTGTTTGCCCTCCCTGCAACTAGAGCTGATATCTGAATGACACCCACGATCTGCTGGAGAGTTTCGGAATTAATACTTTGCAGCTGGTCATTGCCATCATTGGAGGAGTCCAGGACAGGCAGCACAGACATCATCCTCTTCAATGAGATAGAGATATCTCAAGTTTGATCTTTACTAACTCTTCACATGAGTCATCAGGTTGTTAATCATGGTGCTTTTTTGCATGGTGCAGAGCCACACATCAAGTCCCTCACTTATGGGCCCCTAATGGCACACTGTGCCACCACGGCCTCATTTTTTGGAACACTCCATTTACACATTATAACAGTCCACTTTTACCAATCCAGTCAAAGCCATCTATGGGCTTCTGCATATGGATCCCTTTCTTGCATTGCACTGTGTGGCAGTTTCGTGCCATGGGTCTTGCTTGTGGTGTTCCCATGCAACACCTATGGAAGTGTATGGGATCTGTTGCATTGCCAGGTCTACAATTTTGAGTATTTGACACATTTGTCTGCCAGCCTACATGTGTAGTAAGAATGATGTAAGAGGGAGAACTGTCCACATTCCTCATCCTTGTCACCTCTTGCTATTTGTGCTGTATTCAGCACCACCCATAGTAAGATACAACCACCTCTTTGTGTTTATGCATGAAGGTGTCCCATCCTGCACAACAACACTCATCCTTGCAACACAGGCCTCCTTGTAGAATGGGTGCAAGTGTGCATGTGTTGCAGAGCTGAGTGTTATTCTGCATGAAGGAACACCTTTCTGTACAAACACATACACAAGAGGTGGTTGCATCTCACTGTGGGTGGTGCAGGATGCAGCACACATAACAAGAGGTGACAAGGAGGATGCATGTGGACAGTTCTTCCCCTTGCATCACTAGTCCAACACTCATGGGGAGCCATAAGAACCTGATACATTACCAAACTTGTCAACGTGTGACTGCATAACGTTAGTACACCACCTCATGGGTGGCATTGTAGTGGTGCTACATGTGACTAACATTGTTGTGGGCCTATATTTGCATCTTTCAATGTGTGTTGCAATCATCAAACAGACATTGGAAGTGGCAGACATCATTCCTGATTGTTGATGTTGCAGGATGTGTCCCTTCCTGCACATCTGCAATCAGACCTGCAACACAGGCATCTCTACACCTTTCTTAATGTGTGCCTGTGTTGCTGTTAGGCAGCAGTTTAAGCCCCATCACCAAGGGTAGTACAGGGATGCATTGCATGTTAGTGACAACTGCACATCCTTGCACATTCAAAATGATGCAGCACAGCAGGGTGAGCTGCTTCACTGCACTGCATCATCTCATCAGATGTGGTTAACAATGGGCCACATTTCCCCAAACACTGATAGCACACTGCCCTACCAGAGCATCATTTTTATATTACACTCCAGAGGTACAGTATACTAGGCCATAATTACCAGGACAAGGAAGGCACCTAGTGTGCCTTTTCATGGCCTGGTAATTATGTGCCACTTTCAGACCTCACACTGCATGCAGATGGCATTCCATGTGTGTTGCTGGCGATGTCCACACACAACACACATGTAACCCAACCAACTTCTGAAGTCTTCCCAGATTTTCACATCCAGGAATACTGTAGTTTCATGCGCCACTTTAGGGATGGCATGGACGTGACAAGAAGGCGAGGGACATCTTTGTTCATTCCAGTAATTTCATGTTTCTATGTGTGCTGCATTGTGCATCACACATAGTAAGACGAAAACATCACTTGTGCCTGATGTTATAAAGGAAGGTGTCCCTTCATGCAAAACAACAATCATCCCCAAAACACAGGCACCCTTTCAGCATGGTGCAGGTATGCTTGCATAGGCATATAGCACAGATGGCAATGACAGAAATACCCTGTATGTTGTGTGTATGCTACATTTGTGCACTTTCCCAGCTGTGCAGGGAAGCTTATCCTAGCCCTTACTGCACCACCCTGCGCAACAGTCCTAGTACGTGATGCCCAATGAGAGTTAAACATGGCCAGATGGCTCAGTTGATACAGTGGTGTGAGGGTTGTGAAGTGGTCTGTGCATATTGTGGGTGGTCAGAGCACATTATGGGGGTCATTGCAACCCTGGTGGACGGTGTTAAAGCGGCGGTAAAACCGCCAACAGGCCAGCGGTAAAAAAATTGGACTTACGACCGTGGCAGAAACCGCCAACAAAGATAGCCACTTTAGCACTCCGACAGCCGCAGCAGTACAGACAAACAGCTTGGCGGTCACCGCCAACAGACAGCCGGAAAACAAAGTACCGTCCACAGTATCATAACCTACCAATCCGCCACCTTTTCCGGGGCGGATTCACCACGGACAATAACACAGTGGAAACAGGACTTCGGAGGGAAAACGCTCACCTCTACACACCCCACGAGGAATCCGGACGCCATGGAACCAGAGCTGCACATTTTTCCAGCCCTCATTTACTTGCTCCTCTACCAGGAGCATGAACGCAGGCGGCGAAGACAACGATGAGTACTGCACCTACAACACAGGGGAGGGGGAGGGAAACAACAGGGACACACACATGCAACACCCCCACCCCACCTTCACCCACTACAACACACACACTAATACATATTTATACATTATAGTTACACCCCCAACCCCCCCCCCCCCCCCCGGAATGCAAAGACAAAAGGAAATGAGAGTAACCATTGTAATATATTAAAATCAAGTACGCAAAAAAAAATATATACACCATAAACAAAATATACACCAATCTTAGTAGTCCAGGTAGTGCTCCAATGAAGTCCGTGGAACACTGGGCCCACACGGTATGGGCGAGGCCCACACAAAATCCCCGACCATGATGGAGAGAACACTGCAGGGGCATCATAGAGCAAGAAAACAGGCACCTCAGGGGGAGGGAAAGGGGGGCACCTCAGCCAGTTGAGTGCACAACGCCAAATCCACGAGGGGGCCACATGCCCACTGTTCCATCCTGGAGAGAGCAAAGCCACAGTCTCTCAAGTCTCTACAGTGGATGGGTTGCCCACTGTTCTATCCTGGGCAGTGCAAAGCCACAGTCTCTCAAGTCTCTACAGTGGGTGGTTTGCCCACTGTTCCATTCTGGGGAGTGCAAAGCCACAGTCTCTCAAGTCTCTACAGTGGGTGGGTTGCCCACTGTTCCATCCAGGGGAGTGCAAAGCCAGAGTCTCTCAAGTCTCACAAGTGGGTGGGTTGCCCACTGTTCCATCCTGGGGAGTGCAAAGCCACAGTCTCTCAAGTCTCTACAGTGGGTGGGTTGCCCACTGTTCCATCCTGGGGAGTTCAAAGCCACAGTCTCTCAAGTCTCACAAGTGGATGGGTTGCCCACTGTTCCATCCTGGTGAGTGCAAAGCCACAGTCTCTCAAGTCTCTACAGTGGGTGGGTTGCCCACTGTTCCATCCTGGGGAGTGCAAAGCCACAGTCTCTCAAGTGGATGCCTTTCTCCACTGGTTCTGGAGGGGGCCTTGTGCCCAGAGTGCTTCATCCTGCTAAGGACAGAGGTAGTGGATGTATCTCTCCTCTGGTTCTGGAGGGGGGCTTGTGCCCAGAGTGCTTCATCCTGCTAAGGACAGAGGTAGTGGATGTATCTCTCCACTGGTTCTGGAGGGGGCCTTGTGCCCAGAGTGCTTCATCCTGCTAAGGACAGAGGTAGTGGATGCCTTTCTCCACTGGTTCTGGAGGGGGCTCTGTGCCCAGAGTGCTTCACCCTGCTAAGGACAGAGGTAGTGGATGTATCTCTCCATTGGTTCTGGAGGGGGCCTTGTGCCCAGAGTGCTTCATCCTGCTAAGGACAGATGTAGTGGATGCCTTTCTCCACTGGTTCTGGAGGGGGCTCTGTGCCCAGAGTGCTTCATCCTGCCAAGGACTGTGTGAGTGGATACCTTTCTCCACTGGTTCTGGAGGGGGCCTTGTGCCCAGAGTGCTTCATCCTGCCAAGGACAGAGGTAGTGGATGTATCTCTCCACTGGTTCTGGAGGGGGCCTTGTGCCCAGAGTGCTTCATCCTGCTAAGGACAGAGGTAGTGAATGTATCTCTCCACTTGTTCTGGAGGGGGCCTTGTGCCCAGAGTGCTTCATCCTGCTCGTGACTGACTCAGTAGCGCCAGTGCCCTTTGCGCTCATGGGCCAGCGGTGCTTGTGGCGGCGGTGCCCTGTTCAGCAGTGCTTGGAGCGGCGGTGCCCTGTTCAGCAGTGCTTAGAGCGGCGGTGCCCTGTTCAGCGGTGCTTGAGGCGTCGGTGCCCTGTTCAGTGGTGCTTGAGGCAGCGGGCTCCTTTACAGTGACTCAGCTGCTGGCGGTCCTCTCTGTCCAAGCGGGGCTTGTGCTGGCAGTCCTCTCTGTCCCAGCGGGGCTTGTGCTAGCAGTCCTCTCTGTCCAGGAGGGGAAGTGGAGGCAGTGGATGTTGGTGTGTCTGCATGTGTGTGATGCTTGCGTGAGTGCCTGTGGGATGGGTGGTGCTTATGTTTGCCAGAGCTTCCCTTGTGTGTTGAGGTGTGTGCATGCTAGTCTGAAGGTGTGCTTGGGATAGGCTGGGGTACAGGGGATTGGGTCTGGGTGGAGGAAGTTGGAGGGGGGAAGCTAGAGACAGGGAAAATGGCTGCCATCAGTGCTGAGGCCAGAGCCTGAAAAGCTCGCTGAAGGGCCGCCTGACCAAAATGAATGCCCTCCAGGAATGCATTGGTTTGTTGCAACTGCCTTTTGACACCCTGGATGGCATTAAAAATGGTAGACTGCCCAACAGTGAGGGACCTGAGGAGGTCAATGGCCTTCTCACTGAGGGCAACAGGGTGACTGCGGCAGGGGTTGAGGTGGCTGGGGCGAAGGTGATGCCCACCCTCCTGCGTGAGCGGGACGGGCAAAGGCTGAGGGGCTGCTGGGAGGGCGGTGCTGGTAGGGGGGTGGCAGCTATACCTGTAGATGTGGGGGGCACAGATGTTGCCGCCACCACAAGGGAGCTCCCATCAGAGGATGAGTCTGTGTCGCTGGTGTCAGCTCCTGTCCCCGCCGTGGAGCTCCCTTCGCCCTCAGTCCCACTGGTGAACTCCGAGTCCATAGTCTCGCCCTCCATGAACATGTGGGATGCAGCTCCCTCGTGCTCCCGTGCCACTACTCCTCCGCCTGATGATGCTAATGCACACAAGAACAGGGAGACCACAAAAAGGGGACGACGACAGAAGAAAGGCATGTTGAGTGCATGCATTACAGCTACCGTTGGCGGACACAACAGACACAGAAGCCCCCTGCACTACGCCGCACTCTTGGACTCCACTGTTCAATCCCTGGGAAATGGCCTTCCAGGCTATGGACGACACCTGCACACATGGATGACACAGGGGCATGATTAGGTGTACTTGGCACTCTACAGAGGTGGGGTGGGGTGCCACATGGCCTGCCTTATGGAGGGACCTTGCCTACTAAACTCGCCCCGGCCTAGGGAAACCCACAGCCCACCTCCCCCCACCCAGACCCGTCCACTGCACGCAAAATAAGCAGGATGAGGGTGTACTCACCCTCTTGTGGCTGCTGTGATGCCCTCAAGCACCCATCCAACTCCAGGTATGCCACCGCCAGGATTCTGAACATCAGGGGGGTCATGGTGCGACGGGCACCCCTCCCACGTTGGGAGGCCATCCCCAGCTGAGCCTCTTCCGTCTTCTTGCTCCATCGGCGAATGTCCTCCCATCTTTTCCGGCAGTGGGTGCTCCGTCTGTGGTAGACCCCCAGGGTCCGGACGTCCTTGGCAATGGCACGCCAAATATCTTTTTTCTGGTGGGCGCTGACCTACATGAATTGTACAGGGGGAAGATAAACTTATTACCAACTGCACCGTCACAGTCATTGGCCTCCATCCCTACCCTTGCCATGTGGCACATGCACTCACCGTCATTTCATGCAAGTCTCATTCTCACCCCCCATCTTTCATCCACCCCACTCCACACAGGCATAGCCCATACAGCATGCTCCCAGTGTACTTACCTGTTTGTCTGGAGGACCGTAGAGTAGCGTGTACTGAGGGAGGACCCCATCCACGAGTTTCTCCAACTCCTCCGATGTGAAGGCAGGGGCCCTTTCCCCAAACACTTGAGCCATTGTCTCTTCCAGACCAAGGTCACAGCAGCACTTGCAGTGTAGGTCCTCTCCTGTCGAAGATCAGGTATCGAATGATTGAACAGATAGAAAATGGCGGTCACATCCGCGGCGGTGCGTACCGTCACCGCCGGCGTACATCGTCATTGGCTCCTGGGACCTATAGGGTCCAATGTTAACCAATGCAGCATTGCGCCGCGGTCTTCGACTGCCTACCGCGACGGTGTACAATGCCAGCGCAGTTACCTCACATCCCATTGTCCCACTTTAGAGGTCAGGCAGCCGCCATTTCAGGGGCCCACATGGCTTCATTTTTAACTGCGTTACACATACCTAGGCCTAGACTCAACAGACATACAGGCCACATTTCGGATTATGATTTGTGTTCTGTGTAAGCTGTGGGTACGTACCTCTGAGTTGGTTGACTCTGTGCTCGCTGTTGTCCTTCTTAGGCACCGTCCGCTGGGACATGTGAGGAGATGGCGGCATCCTCCGGTGTACAGACCGCTGGTGGACCTATCGACAATGGAGGAAAGACCTGTGATCATCACATACAGGCTTGACCGTGCCACAATCCAGGAACTGTGTACCCAGCTGGAGCCAGACGATTTTTCAGCTATCCGCCATCGCACAAGAATCCCCCTTCAAGTGCAGGTGCTGTCAGTGCTTAATTTCCTTGCAAGTGGGTCATTTCAAACAACAGTGGCCATAGCATCAGGGATGTCCCAGCCTATGTTTTCCAACGTGTTGTCCAGAGTGTTGTCTGCCCTGCTGAAACACATGCAGAGCTACATCGTTTTCCCTCAGGTGGAGGATTTGCCTACAGTGAAACGTGATTTCTATGCCCTTGGACATATCCCCAACATCATAGGTGCCATTGATGGGACACATGTGGCTTTGGTCCCCCCCGCAGGACTGAACAGGTTTACAGAAACCGGAAGAGTTATCATTCTATGAATGTGCAGATGGTATGTTTGGCAGACCAGTACATCTCCCATGTTAATGCCAAGTTCCCTGGCTCAGTGCATGACGCCTACATCCTGCGGAATAGCTGCATTCCTTATGTGATGGGTCAACTCCAGAGGCACCGTGTGTGGCTATTAGGTGAGCACCTGGAAGCAAGTCAGTGGGAATCGTTTCTGAGTCTGGGGTTATCCCTACTGGTTAGTGTTTGTCTAACAGTTGTCCCTCGCCGTTTGCAGGTGACTCTGGTTACCCCAACCTCTCATGGCTACTGACCCCAGAGAGGATTCACAGGACAAGGGCAGAGGAACGCTACAATGAGACCCATGGGCGAACACAGTGGATAATCGAGCGGACCTTCGGCCTCCTGAAGGCCAGGTTCAGGTGCCTCCATATGACAGGTGGATCCCTATTCTACTCACCAAAGAAGGTATGCCAGATCATCGTGGCCTGCTGTATGCTTCACAACTTTTGCGATGACAGGTGCCTTTTCTGCAGGAGGATGGTCCAGATGGCGGTGTTGTTGCAGCTGTGGAGGCTGTGGACAGTGAAGACAAGGAAGCAGAAGAAGAGGACATCGACAACAGGGACTCAGTGATCCTGCAATATTTCCAGTGAGACACAGGTAAGAATACAAACCTGCCTACTACATGTACTTCAACACTACTACCTCTCTACTGTCTGTCGTTTTCACACAGTGTATGGTCACTTAGTTGTCACTTTTCCTTACGATTTCACAGATGTGGGTCCCACTGTGTCACATCTGCTTTGATTCCTCATGGACTAGAGCTGTGTGACATCGGTATGTTGACATTACAATTGAAAGAGCTTTTTGCCACAGTAATTAATACACTAATTTGAAATCACAGACTGACTCCAGATTGTTTTGTGCTTCAAGGGTGTTTATTTAAGTGCTCAATATTGGAGGGGTTTAAAAATGGGGAGGGGTGATGGTGGAGGTATGTCCATGGCAGAGTCCAGTCTATTGGCCTCACAGGTGCATTGCCCAAATGGGCATAGGAAGTGGAGCTGGGGCAGTTTAAGGATGGACAGGATGACCAAGTGGGACAGAAGGATGACATTCAGCGTGGTCTCATTTCTTGGCAGGGGTCTTGGCTTCGTTCACTGTCTTTGTCCTGGATCTCAGGGGCCATTTGCTGGGTGGTTCTCCCTCTGCAGGGGGTGGGGTGCTGGTGTGGTGGTCCTGTGGCGGTGCCTCCTGTCCACTAGCACCGGCAGAGGTGGTGGGCAGTTCATCGTCCAGGCTAGTGTCAGGGGCCCCTTGTTATTCCACAGTGTCCCTCCTGGTGTTGAGTACTTCCTTCAGCACCCCAACGATGTTGCCCACGGTGGAATTGATGGCTCTGAGTTCCTCCCTGAAGCCCAAATACTGTTCCTCCTCCGGGCGCTGGGTCTCCTGAAACTTGGCCAGTACCGTTGTCATCATCTCCTGGGAGTGGTGGTAGGCTCCCATTATGTTGGAGAGGGCCTCGTGGAGAGTGGGTTCCCTTGGCCTGTCTTCACCCTGTCGCACAGTATCCCTCCCAGTTCCCCTGTGTTCCTGGGCCTCTGTCCCCTGGACCGTGTGCCCACTGCCCCCAGGTCTCTGTTGTTGGGGTGGTGGGTTAGCCTGGGTTCCCTGTAGTGGTGGACACACTGCTGATTGACATGTCCTGAGGACAGAGGTATGGGCCCGCTGGGTGGGTGCTGTGCTGGTGTTTTCAGAGGGGGGAAGCTCTGTAGTGGCCTGTGACTGTGTGATGGGAACCGACTGTCCCGAGGTCCCCGATGGGCCGGACTGGTCATCTGGATCCAGTTGGACATAGCTGCTGTCATCACTGTGGGCCTCTTCTGTTGGTGGTGTGGACATGTGTGGACCCTCCTGTCCGGTGACGTTGGGTAGGGGTCCTGCAGGGGTATAAAAGGATGTTTATCACATCTGTGTGTGCCATGGTGTGCAATCGGTGGGTGACCATGTACCCCAGTGCTTGCATTCCTGTGTGGGACCTTGTGTGATGATGGTTTATGGGGGTGTATGGGTTTGTGCAGTGGGCATGATTTGGTGATGGGTGTCCATGCTTTGGTGTTGCATGCAGGGCTTGGTGTTGGGATGTGTGGTTTGTGATGTTGGGACATTTGTGAGGAGTTGGAGTGATGGGGGTGAGGGTGAGGGTGGGGGTATGTGTTGGCATGCAGGTAGGGTGGGGGATGTAATAGTTAAGATTTGACTTACCAGAGTCCATTCCTCCTGCTACTCCTGCGAGGCCCTCAGGGTGCAGAATCGCCAAGACCTGCTCCTCCCATGTTGTTAGTTGTGGGGGAGGAGGTGGGGGTCCACCGCCAGTCCGCTGAACCGCAAGGTGGTGTCTTGAGACCAAGGAACGCACCTTCCCCCGTAGGTCGTTCCACCTCTTCCTAATGTCATCCCGATTTCTTTGGTGCTGTCCCACTGCGTTGACCCTGTCCACTATTTTTCGCCATAGCTCCATCTTCCTTGCAATGGAGGTGTGCTGAACCTGTGATCCAAATAGCTGTGGCTCTACCCGGACGATTTCCTCCACCATGACCCTGAGCTCGTCCTCCGAGAACCTGGAGTGTCTTTGCCGTGCCATGGGAGTGTGTGGGTGATGTGTCGAGTGGTGTGTGTGGTGATAAGTGTGCTGATATGTAGTGGGGTGTTGTGTGAGGTGCGTTGAAGTTCTGTGGGTGGGCTTCTTTCTCAATTGTGGTCGTAGGGGTTTGTGGGTGATGTGGGTGTGTGTTTTATATTGTATTGGGTGTGTGGGAGTGGTGTGTGTATCAGGTGTGTGAATTTTGAATTGTCCAATGTGGCTGTGTTTTGTAAATGTGTGTGTATTTCGAGCGCAGCGGTGTGTACCGCCAATGGAATACCGCGGTTGAAAGACCGCTGCGTGGATTCGTGTGTCGTGATAGTGTGGGCGCATTTCTGTTGGCATGACGGTGGAGGATTTGTTTTCGCCAGTTTATCACTGACCTTTGGTGTGGCGGACTTGTGTGGGTGTCTGAATTTTGGCAGATTCCGTGCTGTGGGTCATAATAGCTGTGGCGGATTTTCGCAGGCGCAGCGGTGTGTTGGCAGTCTTCTGCACGGCGGTAAGCGGCTTTTACCGCCAATGTTGTAATGACCGCCTATAGGTGTTTGGTGTTTAGTCCTTATTGTGACCCCTTGCAATCCTCTGCCTGCATACAGTGCCTCCTATGTGCCTTCCCCTTATATCATTTGCTAGTTACAACATTGCCCCTCTCTACGACTTTACGACTTAACCTGTGTTTGTTGTTGGTCATATGCCACAGTGTCCTGTCCCTGGACTTCTGCCACCAACTCCTCAGGGATGACAACTGCCACCATCATATCCAGCTGTTCGTGGAGTGAAGGACTTCCATATCCAATCTGCAGTGCTGCCTATCGTTTGATGGCCAGTTTCTCTTCTGTTCTATGCTTGCAATTGTGCCAGCACTTCTTACAATCCGTCACAGTCATCTTCACCTCTTCCACCCTGTTGACTTTGTCAACTATGGACTTCCATATATCCTCCTTCCTAACTAGTGGCAATTTAGAGGTGAAGAAGAGCTGGTGTTGGGGCTCCGTCACTTCTGTGATCAAGATGTTGTTCTCCTCCTTACTGAATCTACACTTCATCTTCCTTTTCCCCTTCTTGTGGGAGTCTGTCTAGACATCCAGGCTTGTACTGGGCTCATTGGGTCTCTCCTGTCCTGCATTATTTATTGTGGCACCTTGTGTCTTCTGTTTGGTGTTTTCTCTGGCTTTTTTTGGACGCTTTTCAGCCCAAAATTACACTAGCACAATTAGCATCAAAATACGTGCCACTTGGCAGGCTAATGGCACTTTTGCGGAAATAGTGTAATTTTTTTGGGACATGTCGCAAAGTCAAGCATCTTTTTTTTATGCTAGCCTTTTGTTACAGCCATACTGCGCCATCTTGCAAATATGGCGCCAGCATGGTGGTAAGAAATTACATTAAACATGTTGACGCATAACTTGTGCATAATTTCTTATAAATATGCCCCTAAGTGCTCTGTTTATTCTTTAGAACACTCTTGGAGGCTGCAGTACAACACAAGGGAATCAACTGACAAACTGCTCCTGTTGGAAGTACATATTTTACTGAGAATGTCTGACTTTATTTTCAAATGGCTAGGAAAGATAATGTAAATTTACAGAAAATATGCTCTCATTTAACATTTAAAGCACCTTCCAAAACCTCTATTGGAAAATCATGAGAAAACAGTTTTCTCTTAAACATGATTCATGAAATCCCAGCACAAGGCTTTCTCACAGGATAAATTCACCTTAGCAACAAATTATTTACTTTGTAATAAAAATGTGTTCTCACCCTTTATACGTTCTCCTTTTTGTGACCTTCAAAATCTGCCCTTCACTTTCATACATTTCAATGGGGTCCTATCATGTATATTAGATACAAAGATTGCTGCCATCACTTTCTGGTTGAAGTGCTTACCATGATATCTGTGCTTCTGTTTTGCCCAGATATACAAATAAAGATGTTGATAAATACTGGACAGATTTACACCAAATAACAAAAAAACATGCTTTGTGGGCCAAGAAGTATTTTACCGTCAAATTTGGTGTAATTCCATCCTGTGGCTTGGGCTTTAATTGAGTTCAAAATAAATCTTTCAGAAAACAGGAGCTTTAAAAATGTTCCTGCTTGCGGAAAGTGGAGTTTTCACCTCTTTCCCTGCCCGCTAACATGCGGACGGATAAAGAGATGAAAAACATTGCTCCCGCATGCATGGAGTTGCTACCTGCAGCAGCTCTCTGCTTACAGGAGCAATGCCAGCTTCCACAGGAGACAGCAGCCAGCTGGGACTGTAGGGGACTTTAGGCTCTGCCTGCGGTCCCCATAACTTTATATTTGGTGCCCTGGACACCCAGGAACATGTGACCGGGCCCCAGAGGATGGGGTCCTCAGGGCCAAGATCAGCCTAGGGAGGGAGGCCACGTGGTTCCCCTGAACTTTTTATTATGTAGCCCCAGGTAAGTGGTGGTCCTCGGGTAAAAGGGGAGTCCAAGGGTGGCCCCCGGAACCTGAGAGAGTCTGTGCAGCCCCTCTAAGTTTTTTTTTACTGTGTAGCCCCAGGGAGGTGGTGGTTGCCGGGGCGCAGGGGGGGTCCATGCACCCCCCTTATATTTATTTGACAGTGTCCCAGGAAAATGGTGGTCCCTGGGGGCCAAGGGAAGGTTGCATGGCATCCCAAAAATGTTTATTAGTTAGTCCCGGGAGGCAATGATCCCCAGAGCCCGGGGGCCATGCACCCCCACAGATTATATATATTTATTGTGGCCCTCCTTTAAGCACCAAACAACTTCTGCCCATTCTGCCATGTGTGGAGTGGGGTTTGGAGGTTAAAGAGGGTTGACTGCAGGGCCTGGCCTCTTAGTAAGGCCCTGCCACCAACACCCACACACACACCAAAGGCCATGTGTGAGGTGGGGTTGGGTGATTATAGGGGGTTGGCCACAGGGCCTGGCCATCTGTGGCATGGTAGGATTAAAGTATAGTAATTAAAACTACTTTACATTAAACAAGCATAGAAATTCACTGAAAAGCAAAAGGTTACAGGGATGTTATTGTTAGGAAATAGAATTTAAAAAACCATAGAAATTTACTGAAAAAAACAAATTTAGGCTCAAATTTTTAACGTACAAAACCATGGAAATTCAGTTGTTGTTGTTAGTTATTTCAAGGAACTTAAACTCATGCCCTAAGGTAACTATAACTTGCGCCCTTACCATGCACTGCTAATTACCCAGGATATTAGAGCACTCATGACATTTGGTATAACACCATTGATAAGGTGACTGTAACATTTGCAGTAGAATTATTAATAAATGTGCATGGCGGGGACGTGAGTTCTACTTACCTTAGGGCATAAGTTTTATAGTTACTTGAAATAACCCTAACAGTGGAGTTTCTATGGTGTTCTATGTCTAGAATGTGAGCCTAACTATAATGTCCCTGCAATCTTTGTTTTTTTTAGTGTATATATATATATATAGAGAGAGGTGTTGGTTTGTTTGGGGTCTTTTCATGCATGAAAAGAAGATTGATGCAATCCTGTGAGTGCCATGTCTTTGTTTGACATAACTGTCAAACTGGTGTGAAGATATATATATATATATATATATATATCTATATATATATATAGATATATATATAGATATATATATATATATGTTAGAAATTGGGTTTTTGGTTGACAGTCAGGTTACCCTCTGTCCAAGCAAGGACCCTCACTCTAGTCAGGGTAAGTCACACACAATCCAAAATTAGCCTGTGCCCACCCTCTGGTAGCTTGGCACGAGCAGTCAGGCTTAACTTAGAAGGCAATGTGTAAAGCATTTGTGCAATAAATCATACAATAACATAATATAGCACCACAAAAATACACCACACAGTGTTTAGAAAAATATGTAAAATTTATCTGGGTATTTGCAGGTCAAAACGATCAAAGATGCAATATGAATTTGTAAAGATATCACTAAAAAGTGATATGAAGTGTCTTAAGTCTTTAAAAAGCAAACAAAGGGGGTCATTCCGAGCCGCCCACCAGGCGGAAACCGCCATGCGGCCGCACTCATGCGGCCCCCATTCCGACATTCCCGCTGGGCCGGCGGGCGCAAACCAAGTTTGCACCCGCCGGCCCAGCGGGAATGAGGCCGCAACACAGGAGCCGGCTCCTAATGGAGCCGGCGGTGTTGCGGCCGTGCGACGGGTGCAGTTGCACCCGTCGCGCTTTTCACTGTCTGCTATGCAGACAGTGAAAAGCTGCCCGGGGCCCTGTTAGGGGGCCCCTGCACTGCCCATGCCAGTGGCATGGGCAGTGCAGGGGCCCCCAGGGGCCCCAGGACACCCCTTACCGCCAGCTTCTTCCTGGCGGTGCAAACCGCCAGAAACAGGCTGGCGGTAAGGGGGTCATAATCACCAGGGCACCGCCGCGGTCAGAATAGGGAAGAAAGCACCGCCAGCCTGTTGGTGGTGCTTTTGTCATTTTTCCCCTGGCGGTCTCGGACCACCAGGGTCAGAATGACCCCCAAAGTCTCTTTCCAGCACAAAGTACCTGGTTTGGAGTGGAAAATCTCCGCAAAGGGCGGCAGAAGAAGAGATACGTGGAAAAATGGTGTGTGCGTCCATTTCTCCTCTGCACACACGGACTTGCGTCGTTATTTTTCACGCGGGGAAGCCGTACGTCGTTTTCTGGTGCGCGTACAGTCTCTTTCTGTGGGTCGCGGGATTACCAGATGTCCTTGGGAATGTGCGTGGATTCTTCGGCTTGTTTTCTGGCTGCACGTCGTTCCGCGAGGCTGTGTGTCGAAGTTTCGTTCTCACGGCAGGCATTGCGTTGATTTCCCCTCTGGAAGTTGGGCGCTGTTGTCCTTGCGAGGCCGTGCGTCGAAGTTCCGGTCACCTCGAAGGCGTTGCGTCGATCAGCGTCGGTGTGCGGTGATTTTCTCGCCGCAGAGCAAGCTGTGCGTCTAAATTTTGGGCGCACGAAGAGTCCAAATGAAAAAGAGAAGTCTTTTGGTCCTGAGACTTCAGGGAACAGGAGGCAAGCTCTATCCAAGCCCTTGGAGAGCACTTTTACAGCCAGACAAGAGTTCAGCAAGGCAACAGGCCAACAGCAAGGCAGCAGTCCTTTGTAGAAAAGCAGATAGGTGAGTCCTTTGAGCAGCCAGGCAGTTCTTCTTGGCGGGATGTAGTTTCTGGTTCAGGTTTCTTCTCCAGCAATTGTCTGATGAGGTAGGGCAGAGGCCCTGTTTTATACTAAATTGTGCCTTTGAAGTGGGGGTGACTTCAAAGAGTTTCTAAGAAATGCACCAGGTCCCCTTTCAGTTCAATCCTGTCTGCCAGGGTCCCAGTAGGGTGTGTGGCAGTCCTTTGTGTGAGGGCAGGCCCTCCACCCTCCCAGCCCAGGAAGACCCATTCAAAATGCAGATGTATGCAAGTGAGGCTGAGTACCCTGTGTTTGGGGTGTGTCTGAGTGAATGCACAAGGAGCTGTCAACTAAGCCTAGCCAGATGTGGATTGTAAGGCACAGAAAGATTTAAGTGCAAAGAAATGCTCACTTTCTAAAAGTGGCATTTCTAGAATAGTAACATTAAATCCAACTTCGCCAGTTAGCAGGATTTTGTATTACCATTCTGGGCATACTAAATATGACCTTCCTGCTCCTTTCAGATCAGCAGCTGCCACTTCAACAATGTATGAGGGCAGCCCCAATGTTAGCCTATGAAGGGAGCAGGCCTCACAGTAGTGTAAAAACGAATTTAGGAGTTTTACACTACCAGGACATATAAACTACACAGGCACATGTCCTGCCTTTTACCCACACAGCACCCTGCTCTAGGGGTTACCTAGGGCACACATTAGGGGTGAGTTATATGTAGAAAAAGGGGAGTTTTAGGCTTGGCAAGTACTTTTAAAAGCCAAGTCGAAGTGGCAGTGAAACTGCACACACAGGCCTTGCAATGGCAGGCCTGAGACAAGGTTAAGGGGCTACTGAAGTGGGTGGCACAACCAGTGCTGCAGGCCCACTAGTAGCATTTAATCTACAGGCCCTAGGCACATACAGTGCATTCTGCTAGGGTCTTACAAGTAAATCAAATAACCAATCATGGATAAACCAATCTATAGTACAATTTACACAGAGAGCATATGCACCTTAGCACTGGTTAGCAGTGGTAAAGTGCCCAGAGGTCAAAAGCCAACAACAACAAGTCAGAAAAAATAGGAGGAAGGAGGCAAAAAGTTTCGGGATGACCCTGTCAAAAAGCTAGGTCCAACAATATATATATATCCAAAGAAAAAAACATCACCTCAAATCAAAAATATAGTGCAAAGTAGACGACGAAACGTTGCTCAAATTCACACCTCGTAGTATATTTAAGTTTGCAGTAACATATTATTGGGTTAAACGACGAGGTGTGAATTTGAGCCACGTTTTGTCGTCTACTTTGCACTATATTTTTGCTTTGAGGTGACGTTGTAAATAAACTGTGGTGTGAATTTGAGCCATGGTTCATTATCTACTTTGCGCTATATTTTCGCTATATTTTTGCTTTGAGCTGACGTTGTTTGTTGGATGTTTAAAGGGTTCACTACCCTGCTGTGAGCTTGCCACTTCCAATATTTATATATATATATATATATATATATATATATATATATATATATATAATAATATGTATATGTGTGTGTATTTTTATATATACATACACACACATACATATTATTATTATATTTATATTCATACATATTTTTTATATATATATATATTTATATAATATATATGTATGTATATATATATAATATGTATGTGTGTGTATATACACACACACACACACACATATATGTATATAGATAGATATGCTACTCCACTGTATGCTACTCCACTGTACACCACCCCACTCAACGCTCTGACACTGTATGCTACTCTGCTCTACAGCACTACACTCTACTCCATCCTACTGTATACTAGACTTTAACACATTACACTTTATGACACTGCCCTCCACTAGCCAACTAGCACACACCACTTAACAAAGCTCAACTCAATTTCACTCAAGACTTCAATTTAACGCAGCTTTATTAATAAAAAACATTTAAAATTAATGAACAAACCAAAGGGTAAACCTAAGCTATAGCCAGGAAATCTTTATTTATTCTTTCTAGATAATCCCAATTTAAACAATACAAACTTTAGAAATTTTAAAGTTATAGTTTGTGGGGGTGGGTTCAGGGCTACAGAGGACACGGATGCAGATTTTAAAAACCCTTGACAGGGATTTTACGTGATTTATTTGAGTTCTAGGAGAGGTGGAACAAATAATATAATGGTCGGTCTTCTTTTCTTCCTTTGTTTCACTTCTGCGTGAGCGTTGGGTTGTTACTGGTCTTTTAACGGTTTTCTTCTCTCTCTCTTAGGTGGCGAGCTCTGGGTGTCCTCCTCGGAGTATCGCGGTTTCTCTCGGAAGATCAAAAAAGATACAGCAGGTAAGTGGGACGGTATTTCCTTGTCTCTTAATTTTAGGGTTTAGTGCGGGGAGGGGGAGGTGTGAGGGGATACGAAGTGAACAATAAAGAAAAAATCAATACAAGTGGTGTTTTTAGAGGGGAAGGTAGGAGCTTGTGAGGGTAGGCTGTTCTGAGCCCTGTTAGGCTAAAAGTCGAGTGGGAAGGTGCCCTGGTAGCTCCCCAGTCCCTGTCCTCCCCCCTTCTACCTCACCCCCCCTCTGCCTCCCCTTCTCCCTCCTACTGGTGGCTGCCCTGGAAGAGGGCACGTACCTTGTGCAGCCACGACCCTCCTGGGCCGTGGCAGGCTGTCTCGTTTCCTCTCGGTCGTTCCGGCCTGATAGGGTCTGGACGGGGTGCCGGTGCAGCACGGCTTGTTGCTCCGGTCACGGGCGTCTCCTTCCGGTCGGGATCTTTCCTCGTCTTCTCCTCTCTCCTCGATGGGGATCCGTGGCGTCTCTCCTGCTCCTTCTTCTTTCCGCCCCTTTCGATCGCAGCGTCTTCCTTTTGTGGCCGCTCGGCAACCCGGAAGTCCGGTGCCGATTGTCGTCTCCACCCCCACGCGTCTCCTTGACGACGTGGATGGAAGCCGGAGGAGGCGTTCGGTGATCGCCAGTGGTGCGCGGAGGTAGGCGAGGCGAACGACGCCCGCCTACATAGTTAGAACTTTAATTTCTAATTTGCACATCACCCATTATAACTTAAATGTATAGTTTATGCACCACCTTCAATTTACTATATGTCGCACACCTCTGTACACTGTCTTGTTGCATCACACAACACATCACATTAGCTATAAATTACCCCTTTATCCAGCAATGTGTTCTCAAAATGTTTATCATTTGAGATGTAATAACTGTTATTATGACTGCTATGATCGTACATTGTAGAAACTATATCATGCAAGGGAATAGCCATGCATGGATAAAGGGTGAGTAATATTTAATGTAGTGTAGCGAGTGATGCAACAAGAGTGTGTATGGAGTTGCGTTACTCTAGTAATTTGAAGGTGGATCATAAATTATACAGTAAAGGTCAGGTATATGTGGTGATGTACAGATTTGAAACTGAAAGATCTAACTATAACTTTAGGAATTTCTACATTTGTACAGTTTAGGTTGGGTTTAAGAATACATTTTTTTTTCATACGTATAATTTAGCTTTAAACCTTGTTTTTTTCATTAAATTCCCTTTTTGCATATGTATATGAAATGTGAAAAGGGCAGCAAAAGGGCTGAAAGAAGATAAGGTATTCTTATTGTAGCAGTAAGTGGGATTGTGTCTATCATCAAAGTAACCTAGGCACTTTGAATTATGTTGATGTAAAAAACTTAATCTAATTGCATTCAGATCCTTCTCCTTGTGAGAAAGAATCTGAAGGTTCTGATGATCGCTTTTAACTCTTTGCTTGCTACTTCATCTTGCATGAGTTCAAGTAGCTCTTACTGAATTCCAGAACACATTCTATTTTCATACTTGTTGCCAGCATCTTTGGGACTTTCTGTCTCTAGGCCACTGGTGAAGAATCTTGAAGATTGACTGTATCCTTTTTGGTTTCTTTTTGTGACTGCTTCGTGTATTTCTTTTTCAATGCCAGAAAAAAAAAAATTATGTTGCTTTGTTTTAACACTCACAAATCTGAGGACAACTTCATTGTGTGATCAAGGGTTGACTACAGCAGGTTAATTACTTGGTAGACCAGCTTCAGCTGGTACATAAAACGTTTCTGTGGACTCTGATATGATTAAATGCTGTGGTTCTTCTATAGGCTACATTCATTGGCTACCTTCAAGCAAGCACATGCTTTTTGAGGCCCACTGTCTTCCTCATTTGACTATGACTAGAAGTGATCCAACATTTCCTAAAACATTACCCATCATTATAATTGGTTTCTATACTCTTAATATCATCATTTTCTTTACATTCATAATGTTAGCCTCAAGAAAGATTTTAGCATTACTCTACTGGTGTCAGTGCTAAAAAATCTCAGATTACCTTGTCATGAAAATGCGGTAGATATAAGCATATTTTCAAAATTTGAGGGAGATAAGAAATGAATGCCAAAGTATAATTATGAATTGGAAATGAAAGACTGCTAAAAGTCATTTTGCCAGAAGGTATGTTTGTGCTTCTGTGTCATTTTCTGGTACCGAAAAAATTAACATAGGTCAATTACACACACATTTCCTTTTTTAGATTATTTATATAATGCCACTGAATAAGAATTCAACCCTCTTCTGCAATGCATGTTTTACAGAACTTCTTTAAAATGACCCCTAGCACTTCTTAGCCTTTCTCCAAATAGTCACCATAACTAGGTGCAAGAAAGTGCAGCAAAGGTACATGGTGATCTTGTTGAGATCCAAGCATGAAAGACAGAATCCTCTTCAATCTCAAGTGAACCTCATTTCAAGTAATTGTCTTTCAATTAATTCCCAACAGGACTGAAATTAAATTGGAATATGGGGTACAGTGATAAGGTGAACAGTGTGCAGCTATAATTATAGTCATGTGAGAAACAAGGATGATAAAGGATGTTTGGTCCTTCAGGGCACAACTAACCCAGCAAAAGGAATAAAACAAATTAGTATTTTACAAAAAATAATTTTTCTAACTATTAAAGTTACATTACCTGGAAAGTGTATGTCAAACTAGCCCCTAGTGTACAGAAAGATCTGTCAGTGGTACTTGCTTGTATTTCAGATGTGCCATAACATGAGAGGTGGGGGATGTTTAAAAATTCAGATATGCTTGATAGACTGAAGCACCTGTCAAGTTACTTCCATCTGGAAACATGGTTATTCCTCATGAAGGATTTTTACTCTATCACTCATTGTGGCCCCCTGTTTACCTTACACCCATCTGTTGGTATACCCCACTCTTTAGAATTTTGGGACTGATGAGATTTTCTCCTTAGCGAGAGCTAGTGTTGCATAATTACTTCTCTGGTGACAAAGAAATAGGAAATGAAGAGGGCACATTCTGTTCTCACCCCTCCTTGGATGTGGTGGCAATTTTAACTTTACCGATACCTATCATAGAAAAGCAAGGCTGGTGCTTTCAATGCACCTATCAACAAGGCATGCAGCAAATGTTAATGCCTGCCAAATCTTATGATAAGAAGAGAAGCAGACTCCAGGGCCCCACCAAGGAAATTCCTGTTTTCTAAGCCCAAACTGACTAAGTGGTGCACTTTGGCTGAAGGACCTCTAGTGGCTTAAGATACTTTGTTCCGGGGTGGAGCATCTGCCTGAGGTGTGCCCTGAAAGTAAGTCTGACACCTCCCACCACACTACCTATCAGACATCTGCCTTCTGATTGAGGAGTGACTCCAGTCTGTGGTCAGCCCTGCAGAATGCACCACAGAAAGAAAGATTGAAAAACAATGAGAAATATAGATATTTCTCCTTGTTACACCTCCCCTGAGAAGGGGTAGCATTTTGACTCATTCCCAGGTCTACCACTCATGGTAAATCGGGGAAGTCACCAAATTCAATGGGTGGATGCGTAGGAACACCCAGTCTCCACTCATAGAATGCTTCCTCAGGGCAGAGGTATGCAAGTGAGCAACTTGCATTGTCTTGTGTTACTCCATATTTACCAAGCCACACAGAGCCATGCAAATCTTATCCTAGATTTCGTGTCACCCTGCATCCTTGCATGGTGCAAGGATGATACAAAAACTTAGGTAAATGTGCTCCTCAGTGCTTTTGTCTTACAGAACCACTGTTCCTGCAGTCTGTGTAATGTTAACATATTTCACTCAATCATGGAGATAACATTTATTACACAAAGAGTGTCTGTGCTTGTATTTAGAATTCTGAGTCCAGTACTCCCTCTATCCTGAGACATCTGTGTTGATTACCTGTACCACAGCAGGTCACAGCCCAGTGTCTGTGTTTTCCTGCATCAGGCAGCCTGCATCAAGAAAGCAACCTGCACATGTTGATGGCACCACCTTAACAACCCAAATTTCCTGTTTCAGAGTTAGGGCCTAATTTTATTGTTTGGCGGAGGGGGTTACTCCATCACAAATGTGACGGATATCCTGTCTGGCGTATTACGATCCCTTAATAGCCTATGCAGATCCTAATATAGGGGGACGGGATATCTGTCACATTTGTGATGCAGTACCCTGTCTGCCAAACTCTAAATCAGGCCCTGAATTCTCTTCCCATAAGGGCATTGACATGAGTGACCCTATCCATGCTTGCTCTATGAATTCTAAGATTTCATATTGGTTTGTCTGGATCACAAAGTAAGTCTAAAAACTGTCAACCAGGAATTTGCAAATCATCATGTTGTGACATCTTTGATGTCACAAAATCACTGACAGAAACCCAAGAGGATTCTAAGGTACAACCATATGCTGGAGTCATAAAAGGCAGGTATGATGTAGCTGTCAAAAGGAAGCCACACCAGGCCATCAAGTATGGGGTACGTGTGCAGCTCTTCCCAACCAAACAGAGAATAAACAGATAACAGCAAGTAAGAGATCGATTCACCCATGCTTTCATAACCACAACCAAAGAAGGGAAAGTCTAACTGCATACCATGTATAACTGAAACACAGAGAACACTGTCCCTGGGTCCTACAAAACCCCTGCACACTTAAAGAATATTTCATTTATATGGGGAAAAATAACAGAATTATATATGAACACGAAACCATACAGTAAAAACAGGAGTTAAGAAAGGTGTTCAATCATATCACTGCCTAGGCGTGGGCTAGTTTAAGAAGTGTCGTAGTCATTCAGAGATCATACAGGGATGTCTCTCTACAGTAGGAAGACTCACCATAATGAACTAAGGATAAAAAACAAGATAGAACTGTCCCCTTGATAGTCTAATGCTATGAAATAGAATAATATCTCTTGGGAAAAAGGAAGGAGTTAGAAGGTACAATGGAGGGCATAATCGACACATTAGGAGCACGAAGTAAAAATTGATCTTGATATCTGGTAAACCTGTCACCCTTAGGGTGGTCTTCCCCCAATCCTTTCACCTTCCTCCTCTGTTTTTCCTGATCTTGTTTTTACTGACCTTAGCACTCTTTGCACTTTGCAAATGCTAACCAGTGCTAAAGAGCTTGTGCTCTCTCCTTAAACATGGTGAAAATGTTTATGCTCAATTGGCATATTTTGTTTACTTATAAGTTCCTAGTATTTTGTACAACATGTACCCATGGCCTGTAAACCAAATGCTACTTGCTGGCCTGATTGTGACACCTACTTAAGTAGCCATTTAAATATGTCTCAGGCCTACCATTCAAGCCTGTGTGTACAGTTTAAACCGCCCTTTTATCCTGACAAAATAAACCTTTTGCCAGGTCAAAACCTTCATTTTAATATATAACTCACCCTTTTTAAATGCTCTGGACAGTCCAGGGGGCAGGGTGTAATGTTTTACAAAAAGTAGGACATGTGCATTTAGGTTTTAAATGTCCTTGTAGTGAAAAACTCTTAAATTCATTTTTCACTACTGCAAGGCCTCCCTCTTCCCAAGGATAACATTAGAGTTACTTTACTGAATTTTGTAGGTGTAGATTCCAAATGTGATTAAGTAACCATATCATGTTCAATGCACCAGAATCTTAATTTTAAATTCTAACTTACGGTGAAGCTGGTTTTTATATACCAATTTGGAAAAATGCCTCTTCTAGGAAGTTGGAATTTTCCTGCCCTGTAGTTTCTCTCTGGTCACATGACTGGATGCAGCTGGCAGTTGGGCTTTGTCTATACCTCCTAGAGATCCATACACAAAAGGGAGTTTAAGTGTGCCTGGATGGGCCATCAGATGCAGGATTGGAGGGAGGAGCTGTGCACAGCCCTAATTACACCCTAATAGGCTGTGTCCTGACTGCATACCTCCAGGAGTTAGTATGGAGACTGGGCAGGGAAGGCAGGATGCCTGGATTTTCAAAGGGAAACCTCTAGAAGCTTTTACTAGTTCTAAGGCACAGAAGGGTATGAACTCTGGACCTCGACACCACCTCTTCAGGCAATTCTGGACCTGTAGACACTCTGCTAGGAAGAAGGACTACTGTGTTGCTGAAGGACTGCCACTCTGCTGGACTACTGGTGTGCTGATGCTTTGCAGTGCTGACCTGATGTGTGCTGACATTCTGTCTGGGTCTGAAGGATTGGAACTACATCTCTTGAACCCAGACACCAGAGTGACTCAGAGTGCTGGACTCCTGGTCTGAAGCCTCAGGGACATAACAGGTTTCCAACAACCACTCACCTCCACCTAGAACCTGCAGTCTGTGAGTCTACCCTGGGAACTGGTGCCACCCCATTCCTGGACCCTTGGAAGTGTGCTTAAGGTGCTTTGCCAGCCTCAATGGATCCAGCGGAACCAACGCACCCACTCTGCTGTGCGGAACAAACCCCGAGCTGGATAGACACATCTCCGCTTCAGCATGGATTGGACCAGTTGAGAGGACCCGCATAGCTGCTGCAACCTGCATTGCATTCAGAACCACTGCTATGTGATGCATCATCGGCAGAGGCCCTCGAATCTCTCATCAATGGCAGCCTCAGCTACAGACTCTGCTTCATAGCCTTGCAGTTCCTCAGAACAGACACATTGTCCTTACTGCATGACGCATCCCCAACTCCAGATTTTGCATAACAAGCCCTTGCCAACAAGATCTTTGATGACAATGCAACAGGACCTCGCACCACAGTCTTGTCGCATTTCAAAACCAATGCATCGCTTCAGCTGCTCAATGCCTCTTCAGTGCAGATCCTCATAATGCTCTGCAAACCAGGATCCCATGTACTTTGTTCAGCAGGCCTACCTGGGTCTCTGTAACTGGTCTGCACTCCATCGTGTTCAGCCTGATCTTCTGACTTTGTCCCACTCCGGTGCAACCAGATATCTACAGTTGGCACTTTTCTCCTTTTGATGCTATTTTTAATAAAATCTTTCAAATTGAATGTCTTCTGTCTACTGACTGGATGTTTGTCTTTTTGGTCCTGTTTTATTTATTAAAAATTATTCTATTTTTCTAAATTTGTTGTGGGCTTCTTTTGTGGTGTGTTTTTACAATGTTATTGCTTGAAGTTCTGCACAAATACTTTACAGATTGACACTGAATTAAGCCTGACTGCTCCGTACCACACTACCGAGGCTTGAGCACAGGTTTATTTAGGCTTCAGTGTGACTTCACCCTGAGAAGAATTGTGGGTGCTGCTTGAGAAGAGTTTCAACCCCCTAAACCAACAATCCTTTTTAATATCATCATTTTCAAAAGCGTTTAATTCTCTCTCCATGTTATCAGGGATCTGCTTCCAGCCCTGAATGTTTCACCTAGAAGTGACTGCATTAACTTGTGTGCTACAGCATCCGGTAGGCTGACACTCAACATCCCAGGACACGGAGTGAGTGGTCTCCCTACTCCAAAGTAAACTTAAAGGAAGCTAAAATTGTAGTAGATTGTCCTCAAAATGTTTCGAGCATGAAATTACTTCTCTAAACATGCAAAACAGCAATAGTGCCAGACGAAAAGGTCGATTGGCAAAGATGATATGGCTATTATTGTTTCAGCATCGAACATCAGACATACGCACTGTTATTATTAAAAGCACCACGCAGTGGTAACATATGGATGTATAGCACTAGACCACACTATCTAGAAATTGTAGGTACATGTAGTCGTGCCTTGAATCTTCGAGGTCGCAGTGCCCCTTGTATGACCTTTAAAAGATGGTGGCAGATTGCCATTCAGAGAGCACCAGGACCCTTTATAGTTATTGGAACACAACATGTTTACGAACGGTAAAACCGACTGTATTACTTGATTGGAGCGTGTAGTATAAACAAGGCATCATACTGTACCGATGAGAATAAACTGCTATAAGAGGTACACTTGAGAATGTAAGCGAACATCTTTGCAAGCTAAATTTAACCAGTTTTCACTGTCTTCTGAGATTCACGCACTTGGAATTTAGGCTATCATAGAGTTTGTGATGGCGAGCCTGCAGTTTTAGCTTCAAAGTGAATTTGCATAAACAATTAAACTGTGCATTTACTTCTGTTAAGACAGCTGCCGGGGAATTGTGATATACAATACTTCTGTGCCACAGGTTTCACAAAAGCTGGCAGAGTTAAAATGGGGGATACCAACATTGCTGGCATTACAATTACAACAAGCTAGGCGGTTATAAAACAAAAAATCAGCACATTGTGTGCGAATGAGAGAATGCCTATAAAAGCATGTTGCTCTTCTTTTTCCTGATCTAACTTTCTTTATTTATTTGGCAATTGTCTGTGTTAACAATTTTGTACTTCACTTATTGTCTCTCTGGCAATCCAAGGAGAGGGACTGGGTAAAGGAAGAGAGAACATCTTTGTTTTTGTATCTGCGAAACAGACATGCGTTCTAGTAATATTTGTGTTATTGTATGCCGTTCATTCTTTAAATATTGCTGTAAAAACTATCAATAAAACATTGTTTGTGATCAAGGTCTTAATAGGACAGAAAAAAATACTAGGCATCAAAACTGAAGTGGTCTTCATTATTAATGAAAAAGATAGATACAAAAACAGTCGACCTTCGCAAAATGGGGTCGTAAAAACCGACTCAGCAAAGAAACCCTTAAAACAGGCCCACAACTACATTAAAAAAAAATATCTAGCCGCGACACTGATCGGTCAGAACCATCCTTCGAGCACTGCCCTTTAGGTCAGTCCGACCCTATTTATATCACAACGGGATTTTAATCAAATATCTTATCAGGTCAAATTCAAGTACAGTGTGTATTATGAGAAAAACAAAAGTTTGCATCAGATCTTATTTTTGGCCATTGTTGTAAAGAGTGAATGCAAGAAGAACGAGAGCACAAAACTGTGTTGAAATGACTGAATAGAGACCATCAGAGGCGAGATAAGCAAGGACTGGCAAAGCTACTACATGTGGGAAGTGTTTTCACGTTCAAGCTAGAACTACCGGATTGCCAGGAAAAAATAATGTACCCCTGATTTATGCCCCGCAGAACAATGCCCCAGGAACATGATAATCATCAGTATTGTCAGATGAGCTGAGTAAACATTATCTGTAAAAATTCCCAACAGAACATCTGTTGGACATAACAGAGGACAGGACAAGATATAACCTGATCACTTTTTACGAATCCTGGAATACTTATATGGCATGAACAAATCTTGATGTCACCCGTTTGTGTCAGACCTCTACTGAATGGTACATTTATAAGCATGGAAATACTTCTACAGGCATAGGAGATGGGAAATCCTGAAATCTATGAAATATTCTGCATCTCTGGCTGGCTAGAGGGGATCTTGGGAGCGGGTACAGGTGTAAGCTGCACTTTCCCAAATCAGTACATTTTACTTTTGAGTCAATAATGAGAGTTGATTAAGTTTTAAAATATTTATTTTCTTCATAAGTTCTCACCTTTTTATTAGTCAATCAATAGTTACAGTACATTGCGTGAAACATGTCCCAAATCATTTCCCATTCTTGTTGTCTATATCAGTAAAAATGTTTGTTAAATTATCAAAAAGAGAGTATAAGCTTTCAAAGAATAGCCTAGTCAGAGAAGCTATTGGTACTAATGAAGAATTGAATATAAAAATAGTTTAGGCTCGAGCAGTCTGTATGTATTAAGAGCTCAAAACGTCTGAGTTGGAGAGAGAGCGAGAGAGAATCTCACGAGTCCTAGTCACTCCACTCGCATTGAATGTCTAGTCTTCTATACTCTCCTTAGGACATCGTTAAACATTATATTGAACTTTTGCAATATATCAAATTTTATCACCCACATTATAGATCAGCCATACATTGGACAAGATTTTCATGAGAACGGAACATCTTCAGCTTGAGATATTAAACAAAACAAAGAGCAGCTTAGAGGTATCACAATTTGTTTCTTTTGCACTCTGGCTACACGTCAGAATATTCACATATGCTTTGCTCTCTGAAAAACAAAACACTTGTATGAGTTTCTAATTCATTTTAATTTTATCATTTCCACTCTCATAAGTTTCCACATCATAAGCATATTCATAAAGGAGCAAGTTTTTAGATTAATGTAGCACGTTTTGAAATTCTAAAGCAAGTAAGTCAGATGGAAAAAGTAAAGAATGTACCTTTCATTGTTTTAGAAGGCAATTAGTGTCATGCATAGGCCATGCAAAGGTTACAATAGAACCATCTCTATTGAGTTGAAGCATGGTGGAATCTGTTAACAATAGCAATACCATCGAGGAAGCAAATGGGGGGTCATACAAAGCTGAAGAAAGAAAATGCACTTTTCAAATCCGCTTTTGATTAGGCCTTGTTTCCATTCATACAGGTTATTAATTAATTGAATCTAATTTTCTAATGAAACACTTTTGCAACTTCACCCCTTTGATAGTTTGAAACCATCACAACTCAGGGTACATTTTATTGAAGGAAACATTGACAATCTGTTGTAAGCATGTAGTATTAAATATAATCTTACCTTGACATCTTTATTCAGCTTGCAGGAGTCTGAAAGTCACATTCTGTGTCACGCTGCCTGGCTGTAAAACACGCTGGTCCCAGCACTGCTCTCATGCTGCCTATAATACTAAACAGCATAAGAGCAGCTCCCGGATTGGCTAAGTCAGGCAGACACAACGCTCCATTGGAGATCAATGGGGATGTGTCTCTGCAATTCCAGCTTGTTGCCAGCATTGGTTCTGGAAGCCTGAACTGCGCATGTTAGGCTGGTCACAATGAAAACCCCAGCCAGTTCAGTAAAATGTGCTTAGCTATTCCTGATCATCCCAATGAATTAGAGAGCACTGCAGCCCTGATGGTACTAGGGTAAGCATTTATCAGGGAAAATTAGTTACAAATGAGTCTGTCTGACTGTTGGGACTACCATTGTGGGGTCGATGCCCCCATATCTGTATACAGAAACCTTCCCGGTTGAAAGCTTTCTAATCTTTTCATTATTTAAAATAATCCTAAAGCAGGTATGATTGTTCCAAATATCTCTGCTATTGTCTTTCTTCCTTAAACTGTGTGCGTATCTTTTGTGTGATTGTGTCATTGTTAATGCTTCTAAGTTTTTTTATATGCTACATCTTTGGAAACAGTAAGCCTAAGTAACAAATACACTTGCAATAAGCAGGCAATCTAAAATATGCATCCTCTCCACATATAAAATATACCCCAGGTATAGTAGGGCCAACTTCCTGCAAGGCTTGCCATGATTCTCTTGATAATTCATGTGCATGCTCACAATTACTGTATTCTACTGAAGTCCTTTTTCCACTAATTCTTCTTTTAAACTTCTAAACACACATATTTTCCCCTTATGTTTTTTTGTCTCACTGAAGTTTAGGTATAGATACTTTCTTTCTAAATTTATCCTATTCTTCTCTCCATATATTATTTTGAATATCATCTCTTTTGTACACACTTTATAAAACTATTCATTTCTCCCTTCCAGCATCAGAATAAAGCCTGTAAGATCATTAAGCATGCTAATATTTTCAGTGTTTACAGGAATAAATAGTCTAAAGTAATGCCATGTAGTCGCCATGTCCTTAGCTTGCAGATGTAAAATCATGCTTTTCAATATTGGAACTTTAGAAAGCATCCTGTTAACATTTAAATAATAATATTCAAAATGTTGTTGCCTATACACCACATAACACTGAGTGAAAGGGGCATTCTATAGGTGTTGCTTATGGTGTTCCTATGCAACACCCACAAACCCAAAGGAATCTAATGCATTCCTGGGAATGCGTCAGATTCCTATGACACCTCAGGGGTGGCAGTAGAGTGACACAACAGGGAGCAAAATCTTAATTACCTGAAAACACCTCTTGTGCTTGTTTTTGTTCAGGAAGGTGTCCCTTCCAGCTCAAAAACAATCATGCCCACAATGCAGGCGTCAACCATGGTGCAAGGGTGTCTCTATTGGCGCATGGCAGCAATTTGTGTGCCAGTGTGAAGAGGACAGAAATGCACAGTATCTTGGAGATATGGTGCATTTCTGCCCGATCCTGGTGGTGCAGGGCAGCCCAGCAAGGCACTTCCTGCGCCACAGGCCTTGTAAATGAGGCCCTAAGTATGATACTACAAGAGTTAGTATAAGTAAGTGGAATGTGGTGGTAAGAAACCTGTTCCTCAGTGGAGAATGGCATTAGTGCACAGACATAACAGCCCTTAACCTCTAAAGCCTTAGTGTATTCGTTAACTAGTCAAGAATAAACATTCATTGAATAATCTTCATTCATGTAATCAAAAAATGGTGTGTTTAAATCATCTTCATCTATCTCTGGTTTCTGAATTGCATTTACATAATCTACCAGAGCTTTCTCTGTGTCGGGTGCAAGGTGCATAGCCTAATACTATTGCTATTCTGACTAAAAAATGAGTGTTTATAAAATCCCCAAAAATATCCTGCACTGAGTTCTAAATGCATTGCACATGTTGTCTCCAAAATCAGATCTACTACCAATACATAGTTTGTAATAGCAAACTTTAGCTTGTAAAAGTTGAACAATATCAATGTGCTTTTAATTCAGATGAGTCTTTCTTTTGAATTAGTCTTTTCTATTTAATGATTTTTTTCTATATTCTTTTATTTAGTTTCCTTTTACTTTTGTTTATGTTAATATGATCTTCTTATAGACAACCCTTAACCCTACTCCGGTTCTAGTAAAATGTTATCCCTCCTCTTCAGCTGCTCCCTCAGCCTTGATACTCTTCTTATCAATCTCAATTTGTTTTATCAGGCTTTTTATTGCATAACAGTTTAAATATATGTCAGTCTTTTTAACTTTTCGATTTTTGTACTTTTACTATCTAATAGTTATTTTTCAATCACAACTTTCAAGGTGGTTCTGGAAGTTCTTTGCTACAATCAAGCAAATCAGAAACGGGGACATTCCAATCAGGTGATGAGTATCTTGAACAAGGTACTCTAGATCTTTTTAATCTTCTGAGAGTACTTTGTTCTCCTTCCAAGTCATTTATACCACTAGACTCTGTTTCTCTGATATTCGGTGGTATTGATTCAGCTAGCACACTCAATCTTGTTTTCTTTCTACTGTAGCCACCTTTCATTATGTGAATTAGTTCTTGTCTCCATCCCAGAACTTGTTCCTCCTCATGTGTTGCCAAAGTTCTCTGTTTGCTCTGAAGCAGATTCAGAAGTTAATTTATCAGACTGTGTTAAAAGGTCTTCTCCAGTGCCTCCCTGTGTGATGTCCACCAGTTGGACCTCTTCACTTGTCATAGGTTCTGCACCCCTTTCTTCTCTTTGCTGTCTCCGATCCCAGTCTCCTCTCTTTAGTTTCTTCTCATACAACGTGCAGTAGTACGTGCACCAGTGCTCTTAGTTCTAGTTCATAGAACACTATTTCTTTATATGGATCGCTTGTTCTCTGGGTAAGAGAAGCATGCTCCCATTTCGGGATTCCAGCACATTTGACTGCAGTATTAGTGATCAGAATCACCTGATGGGGGACTTTTCAATGCAGGTCTAATCAGGACTTTCTCACTTAATTTTTTACCAGAACCTACTCACAAGGAATACGGTCATGGCACTGCTCCTGGTTTGGATTTGCAGTAACAGTTTTAACCTGTTGGAGGACATATCATACCACATCAGTTAATCCCTTATAGTAATCAAGTATCATGTCATCTGTAATATTCACAAGTACATTTGCTGAAACTGCAGGTAGCCTCATTTCTCTACCCATCAGGATCTCAGGGGGTGATAACCCAGTCTTTCTGTAGGTGTACTTTGTACACTCATTAACACCAAAGTTAACACATCAGGCTATTTCATAGAAGTGGAAGCACAAACTTTTGCCAACCTTGATTTAATTGTCTCATTTAGTTGCTCCACAATGCCGAAGCTTCTAAACGATAACTGCAATGGAGCTTCTGTTAAGCCTGTAATGCTGCACACAACACTTTTATAATCTCACTGTTGAAATTAGTACCTCAATCAGACTCTAAGGAGTCAAGCATGCCATACCTTGGTACTAGCTCCCTCAAAAGTAGCTTTTCTTCAGTAAGGCTATCATTTCTTCTAGTTGGAGAAGCCTCCACCCATCTGGCGATAATACAGACAATCACCAAAACATATTTGAACCCGTTGCAAATAGGCATTTCAATGAAATCCTTAGGCATCCAGTTAAAAGGTCCTCCTTATCTTCCTACACGACTCAGTGTAACTTGCGTTTGTTTGCCTACATTCATCTGTTGAAATATCACACATCGATGACACAATTCCTCCACTTGTGCTCTGAATCTAGGATTAAACCAGAACTTTTTAAAGGTGCGTATCATTGCATCTCTACCCAAATGAGCCTGGCCATTAAAGTGCTTTGTTACTGGAGAAAACAGACTGTCTGGCAATACTGGTCTTCCACCCACTGAAACCCAAACACTGTATTCATTTATTCCACAGCCTGCTCTGATCTAGTCCTGTTTTTTTCTGTTTCTAGTGCATTTTCTCACACTCTTCTCAATTCATTCCAATTGTGAACCAGTCTCAACATCACGGACAAGTCGTTTTCACATGGGTTTACATTTCTAAATGAGTTATTGAATGTGCAGGCCACAATTGCATAATAGTGTGCCACTTCATCAGCATACCTGTTGCAAACCGTGAAATAACCATTGTCACTTCTGTATGCTGCACACTTAACAGAAATTTCAGTTGGAAGTTGCAGAGCTTCTAGAAATTCCTTAACCTGTACCCCATTTCGAATTAGCCAACCAGATGAGGTCATGTACCCTCTCTGGGACCAAAATTGCCCAAAATCAGTCCATACTGACTATTTGTAAATATAGTCACTCTCATTTATGCTGTCAAGGTGCAAGCTCTGGTGAGGGCAATTAATTCTGCTACTTGCGCCAAAGAAACTCCATGAAGCCACAAAGCTTCTATCACTTCTTGAATTGCGCAGACTGCATAAGCTGCAATCAGGGAACCTTCGTTTTTTCTTATGCATGTCCAATCAAAAAAAAAATATGATCTAAGCCAATTAAATGATCATCTTTTATGTCTGATCTGGGTTTGGTGCATAAGTCAATGAAATCAAGGCAATTATGTTAAAAAAATCAGATTCTTCTCCATCATAGATGGGCAACAGTGTGCTAGAATTCAGCACTTGATATCTCCACTGCAAAAAATTGCTTTCCACTTATATTTGCTTCTCATACTGAGTTAGCTCACCTTCACATCAACTTCTACAAATGGACCACTCTGGTCTACCTCTAAGACTGTGCCAAGGAAGCAATCTGCCTCCCCTCTCAGGGTTGTCATTTGATGTGCCTGAATTTAACATTTTGGAACTATCAAACATAGGGAACTTCTAAACTGCATCGTGATTTTGAACCTGCATTAAATTTCAATTCAATTTAGGCAACTGATTTTGATTCAATCTGTCATTGTTTACATTAGACTGTATTATAAGTGCTTGTGGCACGGGTAGCATTTGAGCTTGATTTTCCATTGACATTAGTATTTGTCTCATAGGTGCATTTGGCATTTGATACACCCCCTGGATTTAATAATTGATAGTTCTAGCTGTGTTATATCTACACTCGCACTTCTAATACCTCACCTCGTTGCATAGATGACAAGGTGTCAGTTTCTTCAGTTTTGCAACATCAACACCTGTACTCATAGCACCTCTTCCTCTACCTTGGGATACTATCAGTCCTCCCTGAACATCCTGCATTCCTGTTTGAAAACCACCTGTTCACATTCCTTTTATCTCATGAGCTGCGTAACTATTTCCAACAAAAGACTGATTAAAAAAACCACGCTGTCCAAACTTAGGGCCTCATTACCACAGCTGTGACAGTCCAACCACCACATTATTAGTTTAGTGGGCAGACCCGCCTAAAGACCACTGTCCCACCAGGATCATATATCCTGATGGTTTGATGGCAGTCCTGGGTGTAGTCAGCCAGGGTGGCGCTGAACTCAGCACCACCTAGCTGATAACAACCCTGTTGTCCACCAGCCTTTTTATTGTGGTTTCCCCACCATGAAAAAGCTGGTGGAGAACAAGTCCCAGGGGCCATAAGGGGGCTCCTGCACTGCCCATGCCCTTGGCCATGTAGTTTGCGTCACTGGATTCCTCCAATAAGTCTTGGCACCTGCAAAACTCGCGGTTAGCAGAAAATGGCGCTGCCCGGGACCTGGAGGGAACTGGTGAACTCTACCCAAGAGGGGGAGACAGAGGGGGCTCTCAGCAACTCAGAGAGCCCTCAGAAGACTAGGCAGTCTGCACAGGAGTCCCACAGTATGGAAAGAAAGAAGATGCAAAAGGAGGCCCATGTAGCACAATAACAAAGGGTCCCACACCGCTGGAGAACCACGCAGGAAGCTGTACATCGCAAGAAGGAGATGCACAGTGCATGAAGAACTTTGTGGAAGGATGACAAACAAGCCTTGGCAACTGCAAAACCCGCAATGCACAGGGGTACTGCGTGGGGAGGTAAACTCTTACCTCCACCAAAGTTGGACAGTTGGACGTCAGGACTGTCGGGACCACTTCAGTCCACCACTCATGATGCAGGATCCAAGCAACTCATCAGGACAGGGACCCCACACAACTGCTCGTTGTTGCAGAGAGGTGCCAGGTGAAGCAGGGGAGTGACTCCTTCACTCCAAGGGAGATTCCTTTGTTCTTCTTGTGCAGGCTGAAGACAGGCTGTCCTCTGAGGATGCACATCTGGGAAACAGTTGCAGTTGCTGGCAGGAGCTGAAGATACAATGTTGCAGAAGTCGTCTTTGCTTCTTTGTTGCAGTTTGTAGAGTTCCTGGAGGGTCCAGATGCAGTTTCTTTGGTGAGAAGGTGAACTAAAGGATGCAGAGGATTCCTGCTGGAGTCTTTCAATCCAAATCTGAAGAACCACCCAAGAGAGACACCCTAAATAACCCTGAAAGGGGGATTGGTCAGTTAAACAGGTACGCACCTATCAGGGGAGGGCTCTGATGTTACTTGCCAGCACTGGCCACTCAGATGCTCCCAGAGTCCCCTGCTAACTTGGAATCCAAGATGGCAACACTCCTCTCCCAAAGGAAATCCTTTGTTCTGCCTTCCTGGGTTTGAGCAGCTCAAGCAACAGGAGGGCAGAAACCTGTCTGAGAGGTGGCAGCAGCTGGGGCTACTTGGAAAATCTCAGAAGGCTGGAATGGCAATACTTGGGGTCCTCTAAGGAGCCCTCAGTGTTCATGGAATCACACCACCATTGCTTGCAAAAGCATGGGGGTATGATTCCTACGTGTTTGATAGCAAACATGACTATGCTCAGAGGGACTATTATGTAGCTGGACATAGGTTGTGACTTATAAGTGACCTGGTGCAGTGTAAATGGCAGTGAAAGGGTGCATGCACCTTTTCACGCAGGATGCAATGGCAGTCCTGCAGAAGCCTTTGCATGGGCTCCCTATGGGTGGCAAAAGAAATGCTGCAGCCCATTGGGATCCCCTAGGGCCCCAATACCTAGGTACGATATACTAGGGACTTATAAGGGGGCACCAGTATGCCAACTGTGGGTGAAACACTGGGTTGCCAGTATTGTAGTGACAAAATGTAGAGTAAAGAGAGCATAATCACTGGAGTCCTAGTTAACAGTATCCCACTGAACACAGTCAAGCACATTGACATCAGGCAGAAAATGGGGGTAACCATGACAAAAAGAGGGTACTTTCCTACAGAGGGCCACATGACTTGAATTCTCTCATCATTTAATTGCACTCAAAAAACCCTCTGTAATGATATGCTTTTAGAAATATCAACCTCATTTCTGTTTGCTAATTCACTTAATCTATCATGAACAGTTGCAATTTTTCTCGTAATTTATTTACATGAATAAATTAATTATTTTTCTTGATATTGGTTTATATGATCAAGATCCAAACATCCTTTAATTGTTTCTGTAGTCGCCTTTTAATTGGGGAACATTTAAAGGCCTCTCCTTTTCAGAAGCTGGACTGACATCTGAACTCATAGTACTACTCAGTCTTTCTGCACCTTCAACGTTCACTTAATTGCTATCATCATCTTTATACCAAGGAGGAAATAAACCACCTCCTAATTGACATTCCCCTGGCACAGTTGAATTGTGAATACAAATCACCAATCCTCTTCTAATGCTTAAATAGCCTGAGGTGGTGTCCATACCACTATCTGTGAATTATGTGATGTCGGAATACATCTATCTACTGGTGTACTCCCAGTTACTTGCTAAACCACTGTGGTTGGAATAATCTGTGCAGACGCTGCTTGTGGAGTAACCAATTTAGTAGCCAGTGCTGTTGTAATCACAGTAACTGGAGCATCAGTTTGAGTTATCAGATGAGCTCTATCTAATTGTGCTAGAGCACTGGCAACTGCTTGCTGTGATACAGGCTTTACAATAATAGGATGTGCAACAATCAATTGAGTTACTATGGGCAGTTGAAAATTTGACCGAGTCAATATGGATTGTACATTTGCAGGCTACACTGCTTGCATCTAACAAGTAGTTTATGAAACACCTGGGTTTGTTGGAGCTGTAGCTATGGTATTGTCTATCAATTGAGTTCCATCATTTGGCATAGGACCCACATAATGTGGTGGACACATAGGCAAAAATGTTTATAATATATCATCACCTGATTCAGAATCAGAATCAAATTTCATTTTAGGTTTTGCTTCATTATCTCCTTCAAACTCTTTCCTTACAAGTGTTTCAAAATCTTTATCTTTTACATGTTCTTCTTTTGTAGATATAGGATATATGTGCAGGAAAATACCATCTTGCCTGGCATGTTACCCCCATTTTTGCATGTATGTCAGTTTGTTTTTGCCTGTCTCACTGGGACCCTGCTAGCCAGGACCCAAGTGCTCATAGTTTGTGGCCTGAATGTGTGTACCTGTGTAGTGACTAACTGTGTCACTGAGGCTCTGCTAAACAGAACCTTAGTGCTTATGCTCTCTCTGCCTTTAAATTTGTTATTATTGGCTAGTGACCACTTTTACCAATTTCAATTGGCACACTGGAACACCCTTGTAATTCCCTAGTATATGGTACCTAGGTACCCAGGGTATTGGGGTTCCAGTGGATCCCTATGGGCTGCAGCATTTCTTTTGCCATCCATAGGGAGCTCAGACAACCCTTTACACAGGACTGCCAGTGCAGCCTGAGTGAAATAACGCACATGTTATTTCACACCCATTTTCACTGCACTTAAGTAACTTATAAGTCACCTACATGTCTAACCTTCACTTGCTGAAGGTGCAAAGTTACTAAGTGTGAGGGCACCCTGGCACCAGTCAAGGTGCCTCCACATTGTTTGGGGCAATTTCCCCAGAGTTTGTAAGTGCGGGAACACCATTACATGTGTGAACTACATATAGGTCAATACCTATGTGTAGCTTCACAATGGTAACTCCGCACATGGCCATGTAACATGTCTAAGATCATGGTATTGTCCCCCCAAGCCAAATCTGGTATTGGGGTGCCAATCCCATTCATCCCCGGGGCTCTAGCATGGACCCCGGGTACTGCCAAACCAGCTCTCTGGGATTTTCACTGCAGCTACCGCTGCTGCCAACCCTCAGACACGTTTCTGCCCTCCTGGGGTCTGGGCAGCCCAGTCCCAGGAAGGCAGAACAAAGGATTTCCTCTGAGAGAGGGTGTTACACCCTCTCCCTTTGGAAATAGATGTTAAGGGCTGGGGAGAAGTAGCCTCCCCCAGGCTCTGGAAATGCTTTGAAGGGCACAGATGGTGCCAACCTTGCATAAGCCAGTCTACACCGGTTCAGTGAGCCCCCAGCCCCTGCTCTGGTGCGAAACTGGACAAAGGAAAGGGGAGTGACCACTCCCCTGACCATCACCACCCCAGGGGTGGTGCCCAGAGCTCCTCCAGTGTGTCCCAGACCTCTGCCATCTTGAATGCAGAGGTGTTAGGGCACAATGGAGACCTCTGAGTGGCCAGTGCCAGCAGGTGACGCCAGAGACCCTCCTGATAGGCTCTTACCTGGGTAGGTAGCCAATCCTCCTCTGAGGGCTATTTAGGGTCTCTCCTGTGGGTTTCCCGTCAGATAACGAATGCAAGAGCTCACCAAAGTTCCTCTGCATCTCCCTCTTCAACTTCTGCCAAGGATCGACTGCTGACTGCTCCAGGACACCTGCAAAACTGCAACAAAGTAGCAAGATGACTTCCAGCAACATTGTAGCACCTAATCCTGCAGGCTTTCTCAACTGTTTCCTGGTGGGTGCATGCTCTGAGTGCTGTCAGCCTTCACCCTGCACTGGAAGCCAAGAAGAAATCTCCCGTGGGTCGACGGAATCTTCCCCCTGCTAACGCGGGCACCAAACATCTGCACCACCGGCCCACTGGGTCCCCTATTATCTTGACGAGCCTGGTCCCTGGAACACAGGAGCTGGATCCAAGTCACCCGGACAGTCCAGAGGTCCTTCTGTCCAAATTTGGTGGAGGTAAGTCCTTGCCTTCCATCACCAGACAGTAATCCTGTGGACTGCATGAGCTGCAGATGCTAGGGCTTCTGTGCACTTTTGCAAGGATTCCTTCGTGCACAGCACAGACCAGGTCCCCCGCACTCCGTCCTGTATTGCTAAACTCGCTGAGTTGACCACCAACTTTGTGGGACCGTCTTTTGTTGTGCTGAGATGACTGCTGTGCTCAGATTTCTTGAATGCCTGTTCAAGTGCTTCTGTGGGTGCTGCATGCTTCTGCATGGGCTCTCTCTGTTGCTGAGTGCCCCCTCTGTCTCCTCCTCCAAGGGGCAAGCTCCTGATCCTTCCTGGGCCCTGGAAGCAACCAATATCTTCAACCACAACTCTTGCAGCTAGCAAGGCTTGTTTGCGGTCTTTCTGCATGGAAATAACTCTGCATCCTCCAGCACGCCGTGGGACATCTTCTGACCAAAAGAGACATTCCTGGCTCCTTCCGCTGTTGCAGAATCTTCAGCTTCTTTTACCCAGAGGCAGCCCTTTTGCACCTTCATCTGGGGTTTAGTGGGCTCCTGCCTCCCCTTGACACTTGCGTCACTCTTGGACTTGGTCCCCTTCCTTTGCAGGTCCTCAGGTCCAGGAATCATTCTTCAGTGCTTTGCAGTCAGTTGTTGTCTTTGCAGAATTCCCTATCTCGACTTTACTGTCTTTCTGGGGTAGTAGAGTAACTTTACTCCTTCTTTTCAGGGTCTTGGGGTGGGGTATCTTGGACACCCTTAGTGTTTTCTTACACTCCCAGCAACCCTCCACACACTACACTAGGCTTGGGGTCCATTTGTGGTTTGCATTCCACTTTTGGAGTATATGGTTTGTGTTGCCCCTAGGCCTATTGTCTCCTGTTGCATTCTATTGTGTTCTACAGTGTTTGCACTACTTTTCTAAGTGTTTTACTTACCTGATTTTGAATTGTGTGTATATTTTGTGTATATTACTTATCTCCTAAGGGAGTATGTCCTCTGAGATACTTTTGGCATATTATCACTAAAATACCTTATTTTTTTAAACTCTGAGTATTGTGTTTTCTTGTGATATAGTGCTATATGATGTAAGTGGTATAGTAGGAGCTTTGCATGTCTCCTAGTTCAGCCTAAGCTGCTCTGCTATAGCTACCTCTATCAGCCTAAGCTGCTAAAACACTACTAATTTACTAATAAGGGATAACTGGACCTGGCACAAGATGTAAGTACCACAAGGTACCCGCTATAAGCCAGGCCAGCCTCCTACAATAATGTGGTACCTTCCATTGCATCTGCACTGCTCTTTTTGTTTGTCTTTGAAATCTTTCCTTATCTTTATTTCAAGCTACTTTTTTTCATGCACTAAACGATTCAAACTGTGTCGGTATCAGACATGGCTTCATTTCATGTGACAGTTCTCGTATTCTACCAATTATCCCTAAATTAAATCTTCACCATTTAGGAAATCTCGATGACCCTTCTTTTTCAGTGATCTTGTACCAATGACGAAGCCAAACACTTGTGTACAACCCTTCTTTAATCATCATTTGATTTTCAGGTGTATCAATGCGTTTTGGTCTTGTGTTTCATGGCCTCTTTAGGAATTGGCGGAACCGATGTCAGCCATAGAACTTCTCTGATTAAGCCAAAAATGTGTTAAATTTCAAGATAATTGCATTCTTTCTTTCCATATGTGAAATATTGAATATGATCAATATGGTTGCTGACTATTTCAAAAATGTGTTCGCTCCATCTGTGTGGTTTTTAGTACGGGGATCTGGCTCCCATTTGTGCCAGCAATGTCCACAATGGATTGTCATTTTTTGGGAATTAAATTTAGATTTGACAGCTTAAACGTTGACCGCAGGAATCAGGCAGGTTGAGTCGTTAATGCGATCCGCAACATACTGCACAAATTCACAACCCAACCTGGATACGGTTACCATATAGCCATCACCATTAAGTGTGCATTGTCCATTAATAATTTGTGCTCATAACATGCAGTGTTGAAGTGAGGCTGGTAGAATTATATGAAGACATTGCTGTACTTAAATGCTTTTAGTCAATCTGTCCACTCCAGCAAGGCAGAAAGATGCATAATGGGCTTGCGGTTCAAGGAAATTGTTTATAATGTACCACCGTCCAAGGATAATGATTTTCTGGTGTTTTTTAATGAGCTGAATGCAAACCTCCCCAAGGTGCATGGGCAAACATGCTAACCCGTGAAAAAGTAATAAATACCTGTTCAATCTCCAGGAAATGTATTATGATCAAGTGAACCACTGTAATTATACTGTCTGTCATGCAATAAAACACAGGAATTGACAACTGAATTATCAACATGGAACCTAGTCACTCCCTGAGTCCAAAAACTCTTGCATCATTGCAGATTAAATGGGGATCCCCTGGATGCCTCTTTCGTCTCTAAAGGCACCAGCTCCTACCAGAGAATTACAAAGGATAAGAACTCACTGTATTCCATGTACGAACTCAAGACCACTTGACAAACACACCCATCCATCATCTAGTAGTTACCTTAATGGGCGTCACTCGTGAATTCCCACTGCCGACACTGAAAACCACTTCTATTCCATAACTTAGTATAAGGATTAGATTTCCTTTCTTACACATCCTCTTGAGTATTCCCTTTCGGCAGAGAGAAGGAGGTTTTGAAATAGAATTAGTGATGCCCACATGGTGGTTTTCTTTCATTGTGTATATAATTTCATTATGTTTTTAACGGTTGAAATGTTGATTTTATTTTTTTCACACAGATATAGAATTTGATTGTGTTCAATATTATTTTTATAGAGACTATTGTCAGTTTGCCTGAGGAGACCTGCAGTGTTTTTTGTCAAAACGTCTTAAGACATATTTTGGAGGAGTCCACTAATAAGTGGAAACAAAGAGATGAAATTGATTATAAGGGACATATTGCAGAAATCTTTATGGGAAATCTAATCCCTCTAATGCAATTTTTTTTTCTCCTTTGGGACTACCTTTAATAAGGACTGCTGCTATATGACAAAGCAGCCTTCCAAAAAGTAATTGGACGATTTGACAAGAAAATTGTTGTTGTAAATTTGCTGTGTCTAATTTGTGATATGTTTTGGTTACAGTACTGATGTGTTTTGTTTCTGCACCTATGTTTCCACATTTAAAAAACAATATCCACACTAAGGCACTCATTGAGACATTGGCAGTAAATCCCGCTTACCGCCATGACAACTGCCATCAACATAAGGCATCCTCAGCAGATAACCGCCAAGCATATTATGACACACACATACCAATCCGTCACTACACAGCCACACACACAAGCCCGCCAGCACAAAGGTCAGTGATAAACTGGGGGTATCCAAACTCGCACCGTTACACCAACAGAACTACGCCCACAACATTATGACCCATGAATCACTGCGGCGGACATTCAATGGTGGTAAACCATTGGCAGTACACACTGCCACGCTCAAAATACACAAACACAAACAAAACCACATTAGACAATTCAAACTACACACACCTGACACACATACCCACACCACACCCACATACCCACACCACTATAAAACACACACCCACAGTACCCACAACCCTTTATGACTAGAAAGAATCACCACCAGAGAGACAATCAGCAAGAGCACCCACACAACCAGAACCATATAACATCTTCACCTATACATCATCCACGCACCTTACATCACACACCCCAACACATGACCCCACACCACTTACACTACACCCATGGCACCACAACGACACCCCAGATTCGCTGAGGAGCAGCAAATGGTCATGGTGGAGGAAATCATCGGGGTAGAGCCAAAGCTATTTGGATCACAGGTGCAGCAGACATCCATTGCTAGGAAGATGTAGCTATGGTGGAGAATCGTGGACCGGGTCAACGCTGTGGGATAGCACCCTAGAACAAGGGATGACAGAAGGAAGAGGTGGAACAACCCACGGGAGAATGTGCGTTCCACAGCTGCAAGACACCAACTAGTTGTACAGAGGACTGGCAGTGGACACCCACCTCCTCCCCTCCAACTAACAACATGGGAGGAGCCAGTCTTGGCAATCATGCATCCTGAGGGCCTGGCAGGAGTAGGAGGAGGACTGGACTTAGGTGAGTCAATTCTCTATTACTATCAACCCCCTACCGGGAAACGCCCTCTACGCCGACTCTTTAACAACGTAGTCCTGGTTAACGAACGCGGAACAACGATTTCCTTAACCACGACTTCGTTGCTTTGTGCCTTAACCACGCATGTCCTGAATAATGAACATGTGTGGTTAAGGCACAAACAAGGGAGTCGGCTGAGGAGGACGATGCGGACGACGAGGCGACGACTCAGGTAAGTGGGGGGTTTTAGGTTTGGGGGCGGGTGTGGGGGCTCGGGGGGTTTTAGGTTTTGGGGGAGTTTTAGGTTTTGGGGCAGGGTGGGGGTCAGGGGGGTTTAGGTTTTGGGGCGGGGGTTGGGGGTTTTAGGTTTTGATGCGGGGTGGGGGGTCAGGGGTTTTAGGTTTTGGGGCGGGGTTTTAGGTTTTGGGGCGGGGTGGGGGGTCAGGGAGAGTTAGGTTTTGATGCGGGTCGGGGGTTTTAGGTTTTGGGGCAGGGGTCGGGGGTTTTAGGTTTTGATGCGGGGTGGGGGGTCGGGGGTTTTAGGTTTTGGGGCGGGGTGGGGGGGCGGTGGTTTTAGGATTTGGGGTGGGGGGTCGGGGGGGTTTTAGGTTTTTGGGCGGGGGTGGGGTGTCGGGGTGACGCATGCAGGAACAATGGATGCCTATTACTAATGCCTTTACCAGGAATGCCTTTACAACAAAATATTGTTGTTAAGGCATTCGTGGTAAAGGCATTAGTGGTAACAACGAGGTCATTGTTCTGACCTCATTGTTCAGGCACTCGTTGTTCCGGCAGGCGGCGTTCCGACATACAACCCTCACCCCTCACAGACCTGCATGGACACCTATCACCACTGCATGCACACTGGAGAGAATCAGCTAGCCCACCAAATAGTAACTCACACAAAGGAAAATCTGCCAGGGCAACAACAACCATGGAGGGCAAAACACCCATGTGCATGATGTCACACGCAGAAACAATAACACTGCATTTACATCCCCACAGGTCCCCCAGCCAATGTCACCGGAGAAGAGGTGCCAGCAACATACAGTCCCCCCCCAGAAGAGGCCCACAGTGATGACGGCAGCTCTGCTCGCCTGGATCTGGATGACCAACCTGGCCCATCAGGGATCTCCGGACAGTCGGTTACCCAGGCACACTCTCACACCACCACAGAGCCTCCCCGACTCAGAAAACACCACCACAGCACCCACCCAGCGGGCCCATACCTCTGTCCCCAGGACACGTCAATCAGCAGTGTGTCCACCACTACAGGAACCCCAGGCCCCCCACAGAAATAGGACGATCAGGGACCTGGGGTCAATGGCAGTGGGCACACGGTTGAGGGGACAGAGGCACAGCACAACAGGGAAGCTAGTAGGACTGCTGTGCACCAGGGGAAGGACAAGCCCAGGGAACCGACTCTCCAGGAGGCATTCACCACGATCCTGGGAGCATACCAACATTCCCAGGATATGCTGGGCCAGATACTAGACAAGTTGCAGGAGAACATGCAGCTGCAGGAGGGACAGTAACTGAGGATCAGGGAGGACTTGAAGGACATCAACACTACCCTGGTCTCCATTGCAGGGGTGCTGGCAGACATGGCCAAAACTATGAGGGAGGCAGTGACACCCCACCGGGCCTCTGCCACTAGCCAAACCGATGAATAGCCCTCCACCTCTGGTGTCGCTAGTGGACAGGAGACCCCACAACAGGACCAACAGGACCCCTGCACCCCCCTGCAGAAGGAGAACCACCCCGCAAGATCCAGGCAGAAGCCAGAGACCATTGCCAAGACCCCCACCAGGAAATAAGACTATCCTGATTGTCACCCTTGTGTCTCACTCTTTCACCCTGTCCACCTTGAACTGCCATTGCTCCCCTTCCTTTGCCCCCTTGGACAATGCACTTGTGATACAAATAGACTGGACTCTATCCTGGACTTTCCTCCACCATCACCCTAGCCCATTGCACATCCCCCTGTACTTCTTAGCACTTAAATAAATACCCTTTGAAAAAATACAAGTGTGGAGTATGTCAAATGATTAAAGTATGTATTCGTTTAACAAGGTTTAAACATTGAAAATCAACTGTACAGTAATGTGTACATAGGAATGACCTGCAGTTGGCTGCAGTCAACACACCAGGAGTGATAGTGGGGCTCAAATATCTGCAAATAGAGATGCCAAAGGGTACAGTGAGTGGCCATAGAAGTGGGAAAACCTGCCAGTGACAATGTCAAACACAAAACAGTCATTTAAATGTGAAGTTACACTGTCTTACCTGTGTGTCATTGGAAGTATTGTCCAATTATTGCACTTCTGTTGTCCTCATCCTCATCCTCTGCCTCCTCAACTTCACTGTCCACAGGGTCCACTGCTGCCACACGGCCATCTCCAGCCTCATCCTCCTGCAGAAAAGGCCCCTGGTGACGTAAGGCAAGGTTGTGCAACATACTGCATGCCACAATGATCTGGCAGACCTTCTTGGGTGAGTAGTACAGGGATCCATCAATTAGATGGAGGCAACAAAACTTGGCCTTCAGGAGGCCAAAGGTCCTCTCTATAATTCTTCTTGTTCACCCATATGCCTCATTGTAACGTTCCTCTGCCCTTGTCCTGGGATTCCTCACAGGGGTCAGTAGGTTTGAGAGGTTGGGGTAGCTAGAGTCACCTGCGAATATCGAGGGACAACTGTTAGCCACACACCAACCATTAGGGCCCACACCACACCCATACACCAACATATATTGGGTGTGAACCAGGGCTCATCTATTAGCCACACCCTGTGCCTCTGGAGTTGAGCCATCACATATGGGATGCTGCTATTCCTCAGGATAAAGGCATCATGCAGAGACCCAGGACATTTTGCATTGACGTAGGAAATGTACTGGTCCGCCAGGCACAACATCTGCACATTCATGAAGTGAAAGTACTTTTGGTTTTGGAACACCTGTTTATTTTGCCGGAGGGGACAAAAGCAATATGTGTACCATCAATTGCCTCAATAATGTTGGGGATATGTCCCATTGCATAGAAGTCAGCTTTCACTGTGGCCAAATTCTCCACATGGGGAAAAACGATGTAGCTGTGCATGTGTTTAATCAGGGCAGACAACACTCTGGTCAGAACTATTGAGAACATTGGCTGAGGCATTCCAGCTGCCAAGCCCACTATCACTTGGAAGGAGCCAGTTGCCAGGAAATGGAGCACTGATAGCACTTGCACAAGAGGGGGGATCCCGGTGGGGTGACGGATAGCAGACATTAGGTCAGGCTCCAATTGGGCACACAACTCTGTGATTGTGGCCCTGTCCAGTCTATGGGTGAGGATAATGTGCCTGTCCTCCATTGTTGCCACGTCCACCATGGGTCTGTACATGGGGGTATGTCTATCTACTATTCATCCATGGCAGTTGCAATCTATGGGGGGAAATGGTGAGCAGCTGGTCTGTATCTCTTATTTCCAAACACTACACTTCACTGCATGTTGTGTTTGTAACAGTATTTTGTTGGTGAGGTCCAAATGGTGCATATGTGTACTGTGACGCAGTTAGGAGCCATGGCCTGCACCCGAAATATTGTCCGCCTGTCCTGTTTGGAGGTAGTTCGGCTGACTTTGTGGGCCGTTTGCGGGAGGCGGTCGAAAACCGCCGTGCAACTCCCCATTGATTAACATTGGCCCCTTTGGGGTACAATGGCCAATGGTGATGTACGCCAGCGGTGACGGTATGCACAGCCACGGAGGTCACCGCCATTTTCTATCTGTTCACGCACTTGCTACCTGACCTTCAACAGGAGAGGACCTACACTGCATGTGCTGCGGTGACCTGTGTCTGAAACTGACCATGGCTCGTACCACTGGGGAAAGGGCCCCTGCCTTCACTTCGATTAAGTTGGAGCGACTGGTAGATGGGGTCCTACCCCAGCACCAAATGCTGTATGGGCCTCCAGACCAACAGGTGAGTACACCGTGAGTACGATGCATGGGGCGTGATTGCATGGAGTGCTGTGTGTGAAGGCCTCATGTGGAGGGGTGGTGGATGGGCCCTGGGCAGTGTGCAGCATGTATGGTAGGCCATGTCTGTGCTAATGGGGATGGAAAGGGTCATGGTGGGCCATGATGTAACAGGCAGGACGGCTGGACTAATATTTCCCCATGTCCATTTCCCTGCAGGTCAGCACCCATCAGAAAAAGGGCATTTGGTGTGCCATCGCCAAAGATGTGCGGACCCTGGGGTTCTACAGCAGGCGGAGCACTCACTGTTGGAAACGGTGGGAGAACCGGAGACGCTGGGCACGGAAGACGGCGGAGGCCCATCTGGGGATGGCCTCCCAATGAGGAAGGGGTGCCCATCGACCCCTGACCCATCGACCCTGACCACCCCTTATGGCCTGCATACTGGCAGTGGCCTATCCGGAGCTGGATGGGCACTTGGAGGCATCACAGAAGCCACAAGGGGGTGAGTACAGTGCCCCAGTATACAACAAGTGCCTGGTCGGGGGTATCCGGATGGGGATGTGGGCCTGTGGGTACCCCCTAGGCCGAGCCTGACATTGCAGAGTAGGTCCCATGTTGGGCAGCTTTCTGATGTAAAATCCCTCCAACCAAGCTAGTAGGCTCTGCGGGTCTCAGGTATGCTGCAATTGACGTTCGGTGTCCCTATCCATGGCATGGTGACTAGCATTGTGACTGGTAGTGCATTGGAGTACCTTGGCTAGTGCCAGGGTGCCCTCACACTTAGTAACTTTGCACCTTACCTTCACTAAGTGAGGGTTAGACATATAGGTGACTTATAAGTTACTTAAGTGCAGTGTAAAATGGCTGTGAAATAACGTGGACGTTATTTCAGTCAGGCTGCAGTGGCAGTCCTGTGTAAGAATTGTCTGAGCTCCCTATAGGTGGCAAAAGAAATGCTGTAGCCCATAGGAATCTCCTGGAACCCCAATACCCAGGGTACCTAGGTACCATATACTAGGGAATTATAAGGGTGTTCCAGTGTGCCAATCAGAATTGGTAAAAATGGTCACTAGCCTGCGGTCTTGGCTAGCAGGATCCCAGTGAGACAGGCAAAAACAACCTAACACACAAGTAAAAATGGGGGTAACATGCCAGGCAAGATGGTACTTTCCTACAATTGCCTAGTGCGTAGGGCTGTTCCCTGTGTGTATGTGCTGTATATACCAACGGTGGTGTTGTTGCTCCTATTGACCAAGTGTATCCTTTGTCTCTCCCCTCCTTTTTCTTTTGTCACCCTCTCCTTAGGTGCATTAGCATCATCTGGCGGAGGAGCAGAGGCCCCGGCGACGGAGGGAGCTGCATCCCTCAGGACACAGGAGGCCGAATCCATCGACTATGAGGGCACCAGTGGGACGGAGGCCGAGGGGAGCACCACAGCAGAGACAGAAGGGGACAGTTAGGACACGGATTCCTCCTCTGATGGAAACTCCATGGTGGTGGTGGACACCTCAGTCACCACCCCACCCACAGGTACAGCCGCCACCCCCATACCAGCACAGCCCTCCCAGCAGCCCCTCAGCGAGTTTTCCGTACCCGCTCACCAGGAGGGTGGGCATCTCCTTTGCCCCAGGCACCTCAGGCCCTGCTGCCCTGAGTGATGAGGCTATTGACCTCCTGTGATCCATCTATGTTGGGCAGTCAACCATTGTGAATGCCATCCAGGGGCTGGCAGCCCAATTTCAACAGATAAATGCATTCCCGGAGGGCATTCACACTGACATTGTAGCCTCCCCCCTCCAACTTCCTCTACCCAATCCTATTCCGCTCAACCCCAACCTATCCCAAGCACACAGTCAGACAAGCATGCACCCAGGACAACACACAAGAGTGGCACAGGCAAATACAAACTCCACACTCCATCCCGAGGCACTCACACAAACATCATCCAGAAGCAGACATTCCAACATCCGCTGCATCCACAGTGGCCCCCTCCTACTCGTTGTCCACCTCCCTCACAGTTGCGTCTACACTCACACCTGCATGCACTATATCCTCATCCACTACCCCCATCACCAGCACAAGCCCTTCACCGGCAGTCACCACCCCCACTTTCATGCACTCATCCCCTGTGTCCTCTCCCACTGTGTCTGTCCCCCCTCCTCCCAAAGTACACAAACGTAAGCACTCAGACACCCAACAGCCATCCACCTCACAACAGCATCCAGCCAATGCACCTGCACCCAAACACAGCAGACTGACATCTCCTACAACCACTCCCTCCTCCTCCACTCCCAAACCATCTCCCTCTTCCCACCCCAATGTCCCAGAGAAGCTTTTCCTCGCCACCATTGACCTCTTCGCTACGCCCCCCGTCCCTCACATCAGGCCAGGGTGATCAGAACCCAGACAAGCACCTCAGCCACCCAGCCCACAGGCACAGTAGTGTCCATAGCTACACCAGGTGGGAGAGGATCCCGGTCACCAGTCAGCCACACTGATAGGGTGCCTGCACCAAGTGCTGCAAGGAAGGGCAAGGAGGCACCCACAGCTGCTGCCAAAAGGAGCAAGGAGCCATCCCCAGTTGCTGGCTGAGAGGGCAAGGGGCCTGCACTAGCAGGCACAAAAGTCAAGAGGCCTGGTGCTAGGACTCAGTCAGAGCCTCCACCACCAGCCATGGTGGTTCAGCCGTCCGAGGCTGCAGGGGAAAGGGCTGGAGCCTCCCCCCACCACTGCCAGCAGCGTCACCAGCACCACCACCAGCACTACTGCCAGCAGCAGCAGCAGCAGTATTACCAGTGGGCAGCCGTCTGAGGCTGCAGGGGAAGGGCTGGAGCCTACCCCCACCACTGCCAGCACCACCACCAGCACCACTGCTGGCAGAAGCAGCCCCAGTGGGCAGCTGTCCGAGGCAGCAGGGGATGGGCCGTAGCCTCCCCCACCACTGCCAGCACTGCCACCAGCACCACTGCTGGCAGCAGCAGCACCAATGGGCAGCCGCCGGAGACTGCAGGGGATGGGCCGGAGCCTCCACCCACCACTACCAGCACTGCCACCAGCACCTCTGCCGGCAGCAGCAGCCCCATTGGGCAGCCATCCGAGGCTGCAGAGAATGGGCCGGAGCCTTCCCGCCGCCACTGCCAGCACCGACACCAGCACCACTGCTGCCAGCACCGCCACTGCCACCACTGAGCAGCCGACACTGCAGGCAGACAGTGTGTAGTCCTGCGTCCATGGGCTGTAGTGCGGCCTAGCCCCAGCAAATCCTATGGGTCTGACACCCAGGTGAGAGACTGTGACCTTGCACTCCCCAAGATCTGCATCATAGGGCATGTTGCCCCCTCCAGAACCAGTGGAAGAAGCCATCCACTCACCCCATCCTTCCCAGGATGAAGCTCAATGTGCATAATGCCCCCTCCAGAACCCCCATCCTTCCCAGGATGAAGCTCACTGGGCACAATGCCCCCTCCAGACCATTGAAGAAGCCATCCACTCACCCCATTCTTCCCAGGATGAAGCTCACTGGGCACAATGCCCCCTCCAGAACCAGTGGGAAAGTCACCCACTTGAGAGATTGTGGCCCTGTACTCCCCAGGGCCAAGCAGTGTGAAAATCACCCACTTGAGAGACTGTGGCCTTGCACTCCCCAGGACCAAGCACAGGGCAGGTTGTCCCTTCCAGGACCAGTGGCATTGTACCACGTTCCGGCTGAGGTGCCCCCGCATTCCCCGTCCCCCTGAGGTGCCTTTCTATTTTTGACCTGATGCCCCTGCAGTGTTCTCTCTGTGTTGTTGCAGGAGTGAGGTTGGGCCTTAGACTTTGTGATGTGGCCCTGTGGCCCACAGACATTGAGGACTGTGCAGTGTCCCTTTCATTGTAAATTTTATATACTTTTTTGATTTGGATGCACATATTTCACCTATATTTATCTTATTACAGCCTTTTTACACTATAGTAGTTGTCCTTGCATTATTCCTGAGGGGTGCTGGGTGTATATGTTATGACAGACTGTGGCCTTGCACTCCCCAGGACCAAGCACAGTGCAGGTTGTCCCTTCCAGGACCGGTGGCATTGTACCATCTTCTGGTTGAGGTGCCCCCGCATTCCCCGTCCCCCTGAGGTGCCTTTCTATTTTCGACCTGATGCCCCTGCAGCGTTCTCTCTCTGTTGTTGCAGGAGGGAAGTTGGGCCTTAGACTTTGTGATGTGGTCCTGTGGCCCACAGACATTGAGGACTGGGCAGTGTCTCTTTCATTGTAAATATGTATATACTTTTTTAATTTGGATGCACATATTTCACCTATATTTATCTTATTACAGCCTTTTTACACTATAGTAGTTGTCCTTGCATTATCCCTGAGGGGTGCTGGATGTATATGTTGTGTTACTGCATCTGTTTGTGTGTATGGTGTTGGGGTTGGGGGTGTTGTATGTTGCGTGTGTGTGTCACTCTCTTTTTCCTCCCCCCCTCTCCTGTGTGCTAGGCAGCAGTACTCACCATGGTCGTCTTTGCCCACGTTTGTGTTCGTAATGGAGCAGAAGGTAGAAGAGCATGGGAAAGACATGCATCTAGGGCTCCGTGGTGGCGTGGTTCTTCCCTGAGTCTCCAGAGGTGAGTCGTTTTCCTTCTGTGCAGTGTTTCCACCAGGCTTTTGATGTCCTTGGTACCACCCTGGAAAAGGTGGCGGATAGGTGTGTCATATTACTGTGGGTGGTACATTGTCTTCCTCCTGGCTGTTGGCGGTTACCACTGTGTTGCCTGTTGGTTTCGCCCTGGCGGTGAGTGTGTTAAAATGGCTGTCCGTCTGAGAGGTTTCTGCTGTGGTCATGATTTCATATTTATTTCCGCCGGCCTGTTGGCGGTATTGCCGCTGCTTTATCACCGACCGCTAGGGTTGTTATGAAGGCCTAAATGAACTGAGGAATGTGGATTACTATCTCTTTTTAAGTAAGTAAAATAATTTTTGGGACAAAGATTTTTTGGTGTGGCGGTGGGGAAAAAATGATATGCTCATTGTGTTTAAAGTTTGACTTAATTTTTCTTACTGCAAATTACATTATATATACATAGTGTTTGTGACCCAGGTACGGTGGGCTTATATGGGCATACCACCCTTTATTTAGCTTCTGGCAATGACATCAGCGAGAACAGTCCCACTCATGAGCGCAAATGCACCCGAAGTAGATTTCCTACTCGGGATACCTCTAAATCTAGGCAAAAAGAAATTCTTGGGTGGTGGATTTTCTTCTCCAATGGACCCTTCAAGTTGTTTTTAGTGTGAGAAGCCTTTTTTCTTTTTTTCAAACAGGTAGGAAGTGCACTAGAGAATCCAACTTCCTGATCCTGTCCAGCAGGCTTCTCCCAATGTTTTGTCCATCTCCTCGTCACTTTTCACTTGGATTTTGAGGTGGAAGGATCACTCTGTTTGCCTTCTGGATATACCTTCGCATTTAAGGACTTTGGGGGTCATTCTTACTTTGGCGGGCGGCGGAGGCCGCCCGCCAAAGTAACCCCGTCAGAACACCGCACCGCGGTCGAAAGACCGCTGCGGTGATTCTGAGATTTGCCCTGGGCTGGCGGGCGGCCGCCAAAAGGCCGCCCGCCAGCCCAGGGCAAATCAACCTTCCCACGAGGACGCCGGCTCAGAATTGAGCCGGCGTAGTGGGAAGGTGCGACGGGTGCAGTGGCACCCGTCGCGTATTTCAGTGTCTGCATAGCAGACACTGAAATACTTTGCGGGGCCCTCTTACGGGGGCCCCGCGGCACCCCCTACCGCCATCCTGTTCATGGCGGGTTTCCCACCATGAACAGGATGGCGGTAGGGGGTGTCTGAATCCCCATGGCGGCGGAGCGCGCTCCGCCGCCATGGAGGATTCAGAAGGGCAGCGGTAAACCGGCGGGTGACTGCCGGTTTACCCTTTCTGACCGCGGCTGAACCGCCGCGGTCAGAATGCCCTTCGGAGCACCGCCGGTCTGTCGGCGGTGCTCCCGTGGCCGGTGACCCTGGCGGTCACCGGCCGCCAGGGTCAGAATCAGGCCCTTTATGTTTTGTAAAATCTCACAAGTAAGTTCAAAACCTATTTTATAGAGTTTTGTTGGATTGTTTGGGAATGCAGCAGTATTCCACTGTTGCTAGACTTGGCATCCTTGGCGTGGTCTCCCCTAACGTTATGCCTCTGTTTCCCAGGTTACTGATGTATGCCAGACTCTTTGTGCTGTTTTTGATACTCTGGGCACTTTAACTCAGCTACGCAGTGATAACGTGCTAGTCCTTCTATGTAAAATGTATGTGTAATTGGCTTTCCATGATTGTCATATTTGATTTACTAGTAAGTCCCTAGTATAGTGCATTAGAGGTGCAGAGGGCCTGTAAATCAAATGCTAATAGTGGGTCTGCAGCACTGGTTGTGCCACCCACATGAGTAGCCATTAAACATGGCTCAGACCTACCACTGCAGGTTCTGTGTGTGCAGTTTTAAACAGCCAAATCAACTTGTCAAGTGTACCCATCTGCCAGGCCTAAACCTTCCTTTTTGATACATGTAAGGCACCCCTAAGTTAGGCCCTAATGAGCTCCCTGGACACGGTGCAATGTAGGTTTAGGGTAGGAGATGTACTAATGTGTTTTATATGTCCTAACAGTGAGATACTGCCATATTCAGTTTTCATTTTGCAAAATCTATCTCTCTCATAGGTTAACATGGGGGCTGCCTTTAAATATTATTAAGGTGCAGATTCCCTTTGGGAACAGATTGAATTATGGAGTTTAGGGTCTCTAAACTCACAATTTAAAAATGCATCTTTTGGTTAAGGTTTTATAGATTGTGCATTTGAAAATGACACTTTTAGAAAGCAGGCATTTTCTTGCGTAAGCCATTCGGTTACTCTGCATGATTGTGGATTCCCTGTCAGGGTCAGTTGGACACCTAAGCTGTTTGCACCTCTCCTCTAGACAGTGACACAAAGGGAGCTGGGGTGTTGGCTGTATATCCTGATGAGCCATCTGTGCTGGGAGGGAGGGAAGGAGTAGTCACTCACACTTGAAAGGGCTGTGCCTGCCCTCACACACTGCAGTCTCCATCCCCTGGTGTGTGTCTGGGTCCTGGCCTGGGCAAGGCAGGATCCTAGAAACAAGAGAGGCTTTTTCTTTGAAGTTTGCTTACTTCAAGGTCAGAAAGGGCTATAAGTAGTGGACCCAAAACCCCTGAAAATTAGATCACTTCTGGAACCAAGAGGAACCTCTGCCAAGGAGAAGAGCTGCCCCTGCCTGTGACTGTGCATTGTTGGGCTATCCTGCAGTTGTTGCTTCTGCCTGTGAAAGGAGACAAAGACTGGACTTTGTTGTGCATTCCTGCTTGAGAAAAATCTCCAAGGGCTTGTACAGAGCTTGCCTCCTGTTGTTGAAGTCTTAGGGCCATCAAAGACTTCCCCTGGAAGCACCTGAACTCTCTGCCGAGACTCATGCCCTGCCAAGTGGTGCCCTATCCAGTCCCTGGGCCCTTGAAAGGTGAAGTTGGCAGACAGGAACTGAAAATCCACACACACAACCTCGTGCAAATTTTTGCCGCACCTTACGCAACGTGGCTGATAAATGATGTGCCGCCGGCTCCGAGGCTGAAATCGATTCTCCATCTACATCCTGGCTGGAGAAACAACACTCAACACCCACTTACGGAGGCTGATAAAGACGCAAAACCCATGCAGCAGGGTTTTCTGATACTGTGCGATCGGATTTTACACGCATTGTCTCTTGGCATCCAAGTCAACCCAACTCTGCGTGGATCCGAAGTACCCCGTTGTAGGAAAGTACCATCTTGCCTGGCATGTTACCCCCATATTTCACTGTATATATGTTGTTAACGTCCACGTTATTTCACAGCCATTTACCACTGCACTTAAGTAACTTATAAGTCACCTGTATGTTTAACCTTTACCTGGTAAAGGTTGGGTGCTAAGTTACTTAGTGTGTGGGCACCCTGGCACTAGCCAAGGTACCCCCACATTGTTCAGGGCAAATTCCCCGGACTTTGTGAGTACGGGGACACCATTACACGTGTGCACTATACATATGTCACGACCTATGTATAGCGTCACAATGGTAACTCCGAACATGGCCATGTAGCATGTCTAAGATCATGGAATTGTCACCCCAATGCCATTCTGGCATTGCGGAGACAATTCCACGATCCCCCGAGTCTCTAGCACAGACCCGGGTACTGCCAAACTACCTTTCCAGGGGTTTCACTGCAGCTGCTGCTGCTGCCAACACCTCAGACAGGTTTCTGCCCTCCTGGGGTCCAGCCAGGCATGGCCCAGGAAGGCAGAACAAAAGACTTCCTCAGAGAGTAGGTGTTACACCCTCTCCCTTTGGAAAAAGGTGTCAGGGCTGGGGAGGAGTAGCCTCCCCCAGCCTCTGGAAATGCTTTGATGGGCACAGATGGTGCCCATCTCTGCATAAGCCAGTCTACACCGGTTCAGGGATCCCCCAGCCCTGCTCTGGCGCGAAACTGGACAAAGGAAAGGGGAGTGACCACTCCCCTGACCTGCACCTCCCTTGGGAGGTGCCCAGAGCTCCTCCACTGTGCTCCCGACCTCTGCCATCTTGGAAACAGAGGTGCTGCTGGCACACTGGACTGCTCTGAGTGGCCAGGGCCAGCAGGTGACGTCAGAGACTCCTTCTGATAGGCTCTTACCTGTGTTGCTAGCCTATCCTCCTTCCTAAGTAGCCAAACCTCCTTTTCTGGCTATTTAGGGTCTCTGCTTTGGGGAATTCTTTAGATAACGAATGCAAGAGCTCATCAGAGTTCCTCTGCATCTCTCTCTTCACCTTCTGCCAAGGAATCGACCGCTGACTGCTCTGGACGCCTGCAAAACCGCAACAAAGTAGCAAAGACGACTACTGCAACCTTGTATCGCTGATCCAGCCGCCTTCTCGACTGCTTTCCTAGTGGTGCATGCTGTGGGGGAAGTCTGCCTCCTCTCTGCACAAGAAGCTCCGAAGAAATCTCCCGTGGGTCGACGGAATCTTCCCCCTGCAACCGCAGGCACCAAAAGACTGCATCACCGGTCCTCTGGGTCCCCTCTCAGCACGACGAGCGTGGTCTCTGGAACTCATCAACCCTGTCCAAGTGACTCCCACAGTCCAGTGACTCTTCAGTCTAAGTTTGGTGGAGGTAAGTCCTTGCCTCCCCACGCCAGGCTGCATTGCTGGGTACCGCGTGATTTGCAGCTGCTCCGGCTCCTGTGCACTCTTCCAAGATTTCCTTTCTGCACAGCCAAGCCTGGGTCCCCGACACTCTAACCTGCAGTGCACGACCTCCTGAGTTGTCCTCCGGCGTCGTGGGACCTTCCTTTGTGACTTCGGGTGAGCTCCGGTTCACTCTTCTTCGTAGTGCCTGTTCTGGCACTTCTACGGGTGCTGCTTGCTTCTGAGTGGGCTCCTTGTCTTGCTGGGTGCCCCCTCTGTCTCCTCACACAATTGGCGACATCCTGGTCCCTCCTGGGCCACAGCAGCATCCAAAAATCCTAACCGCGACCCTTGCAACTAGCAAGGCTAGTTTGCAGTCTTTCTGCACGGAAACACCTCTGCAAGCTTCTTCACGACGTGGGACATCCATCCTCCAAAGGGGAAGTTCCTAGTCCTCTTCGTTCTTGCAGAATCCACAGCTTTACTACCATCCGGTGGCAGCTTCTTTGCACTCTCAGCTGGCATTTCTTGGGCATCTGCCCACTCACGACTTGAGTTTGACTCTTGGACTTGGTCCCCTTGTTCCACAGGTACTCTCGTCTGGAAATCCATTGTTGTTGCATTGCTGGTGTTGGTCTTCCTTGCAGAATTCCCCTATTATGACTTCTGTGCTCTCTGGGGAACTAAGGTGCACTTTGCATCCACTTTTCAGGGTCTTGGGGTGGGCAATTTTTCTAACCCTCACTGTTTTCTTACAGTCCCAGCGACCCTCTACAAGCTCACATAGGTTTGGGGTCCATACGTTATTCGCATTCCACTTTTGGAGTATATGGTTTGTGTTGCCCCTATACCTATGTGCTCTCATTGCAATCTATTGTGACTGTACATTGCTTGCATTGCTTTCTATTGCTATTACTGCATATTTTTGGTATTGTGTACATATATCTTGTGTATATTTGCTATCCTCATACTGAGGGTACTCACTGAGATACTTTTGGCATATTGTCATCAAAATAAAGTACCTTTATTTTTAGTATATCTGTGTATTGTGTTTTCTTATGATATTGTGCATATGACACCAGTGGTATAGTAGGAGCTTTACACGTCTCCTAGTTCAGCCTAAGCTGCTCTGCTAAGCTACCCTTTTCTATCAGCCTAAGCTGCTAGACACCTCTTCTACACTAATAAGGGATAACTGGACCTGGTGCAGAGTGTAAGTACCCCTTGGTACCACTACAAACCAGGCCAGCCTCCTACACTCGTCCAGAAATCAACGCATAGCTCTCTTGCGAGGGAGAAAAACTATGCATCGTCGACCCGACCGTAGAAGGAAACGATGCACGGCCTCACTTGTGAGTAAGGAATCGATGTATCACTGACTTTTCCGATGCACGCTCACCTGTGAAGCTTAATTTTTGACATCTAACCGGGTACTTTGTGCAACAACAGCATTCTCACTGTTTTCTAAGAATTAAGACTCTTATTCTTTTGTTAATTCATATCTTGACTTGTGTATGTTGGATTTTTGTCATTTTGGTCTTTTTTCATTTAGATAAATATTACCTATTTTTCTAAACAGGTGTGGTATTAATTTTTTAAGTGTTTTCACTCTATTACTGAGTGTAGTGGTACAACTACTATACACATTGCTTCTGAAGCTAAGCCTGCCTTCTCGGGCCAAGCTTTCAAGGGGGTGAGCAGTGGTTAACTGAGTGTGATTCTCCTTTACCCTGACTAGAGGAAGGGTCCTTGCTTGGACGGGGGTAACCTAACTGCCAATCAAAGACCCCATTTCTAACAACTGTACTTTAATTTGACATTTACATTTTATAATGGTGGGTGGCCTAAAGTTTAAGTATGGGCCTATTTATTATTTGTTTGAATGTCATTGATTTTCATCTTTTGTAAAGGAAAATTGTTGCACATCCCAGTACCTTTTCTACATGTTTGCAACATTTGCTTTAGTATTTTACGATATGGCCTAGTTTTCCAAAAGCTGTCTAGCCTGCAGTCCCAGTACTAGTAGTCATCAGTGCATGAAATAAATGTTTTAGTGGTATATGTCTTTAAAACTTTGTTTAGGGCAGGTATGGCATTGGCTTAAACAAAAAATGTGGGCTATTGTTTCCATTTCATTTTTTGTGTGCAAAAAAGTGTATATGTTGTGGCGTAATATTGATGGCATAGGAGGATGTGTGTTGTTGTGAAATGTTTATAGCTCCATTGATTGTCGTGTTTTGTATTGCTGAATTATTGGTAGTGTTTTCCTCAGTGTTACCACCATGCCTCGTTATGGCATGTTTGTGTGGGTGTGTTTGTGTGTGTGTGTTTGTCGTCATCCCCATCTGTCTTTGTTTTACATTCCGTGTGGCCAGAGGGCATTTTGTGTAGTCTATGTCCATAGGCTTGTATGTGTTCTTTGTTCTGCATGCTTCCTTGTTCGCAGTTGATGTATGACCATGCAACTGGTGGTTGTGTTGTGCTCTCAGCCAGTGTGTCTTTGCCATAGGCTTGCATGTGCTCTTTGTTCTCCTTGCTCCTTGTTGTTGTTGATTTACCTTGTGGCTGATGGCCATTTTGTGCATCCAGCCACTGTCCCTTTGCCATAGGTGTGCATTTGTTCTTTGATTGCCATGCCTCTGCGCTCTTTGTTGTTTTTGACCATTTGGCTGGCAGCCATTTTGTGCATCCGGCCAGTGTGTCTTTGCCATAGACTTGCATGTGTTCTTTGGTCCCCTTTGTAGCTCTCTATATGGTGCACTAAAAAAAAAGTACACCATGCAGAGTGTCTAGTGGATCCCCAAACGGATTGCTGAAGCAAAAGTAGATAGAGCTAAAGCTCTAATTTGTGGTAGTGTGGGCGAGCAGTTAGGCCTATCAGAGGGTAGTGCTGAGCATTTGTTGTACTCACAAAGGCAAAAAACTAGACACATACTCAAAGAATAAATGCAAGACCAAATTAGAAAAATACTTACTAGTAATTAGTTAAACATTAATTCATGCATAAACACTTATCAGTTTAGAAAATCAACACAGTGCAATACTCAGAGTTCTTTAAGGCTAACCTAAAGAGGAAAACAATGTTCCGCAAACGCAGGGTTAGCAATGACTTACGAGGCCAATCTCAGGGAGTTAAGGTAAGTACTGGGCACTGATCAGAACCACACCAACAAGTCACACCAGGCCACATTGGGGCAGCCGGTGACAGCTGTGCAATACTGCGTTGGGTGCCCATTGGTTTCCTATGGGAGTTTGATTTCTCATGGAGATAGGCTGCAGGCTCTGGCTAGGAAGCTAGTCGGGGACTATAAACAGGTCGGTTGTAGACTTGGGTTGCTTGTGGACATAGGCCCGCTTTTTGTCCTTTTGTCCAGGGCTCAAGGGAGACAGATGCAGGATTGTCCTTAGGTGTTGGGTTTCTTCATCTGGAAGCACTTGCAGTCAGGGGGTCCAGCCTGTAGCGGCTGCAGACATCATCCTGGAGTCCAGCGTGGGGGACTCAGGATTGACTCATATTCAGGGGAGCTGTGGGACTTTGTTGAAATCAGTGACCCACCTCAGGTGGGGTCAGGGGTGAAGGGTGCAGTGGTTGCTGAAGGTGTCAGGTTTTCTCTCACCACAAAGCTGCAGGAGAGAGGGCCTGCATGTAGAGGCTGCAGGCAACTTGGGTGAGTAGCACTAACCGTTTGTCTCATAGAGACACAATGCTGACACAAGTTGCTTGTTCCCAACTCCACCTAGACGTTGCATGCCTCCCACTTACTTATATGTGCTCAGCATTGGAACGTTCCAGGGGAAAGGGGATGGATGAGAGAGAGAAACACGGACCTGGCCTGGCAGGATCAGCATGGCTAGTGGCAGTCTACGAAGAGCAGATATCTCCTATGATGAAATAAAAATTTAGTCAAATAACACTTTTCAAGTAACCGATATACTAAAAGTACTCTTAGCCAATTCCCACAAACTTGAACCTGTGTACCTGTCAGGGATCCCCTTTCCCACTTTTGATGGATCTCCCCTCTCTCTAGGGATCTTCAAGAAACCGTATGGAACCTGCAACCAGATACAATGTTTAGCTTTCTGAACTATCTACATGTATTCCCGCCTTGTTCCCAAATCAATGTGACCCCACTGGAAGACCTACCTAAAGTGTTCAAAAAATTCAGTGTACATCTTGCTCGTTGGATCTTGATGAGACTTTCTAAAACATAGTCACACTCACAATCATAGACATATAACAGGCGATAAAGAATTAAGATAAGTTCTTAAGTATTTAGATTTCTCAAACATTCAAGGATTAATCGGTGCAGCATGTCAGTATCGGAAATAACACAGTTCAGTGTTTTAACCACACTGAGAGCATAGGGTTGATATACTACAGATCCCTTTCGTATGTAATTGGTGTTATCACTGTTACATCACACTGACAATTCAATTGAACATGGAAATAACAAACCTTTAATTTTGAAACTAGCGTGTGCCAAGCACTGAGTGTTCTTTCACATAGGCAATAATAATTATCACAAAAATGCTACATAAAACTCAACTATAACAAACATGTTCATAGTACATCGTTAAAATAACAATTGCCCAACACAAGCTCAAATCTGTACTGTCATTGCAAGCTAACAACAAGGAATATTATTATTCGACAGACAGCAAATATTCAAGTAACCAAGGACAGTGATACCATGCCTTTCTAGTGCACACTGTCTGTCTGAATATCCAGCAATCAACTATCAAAGGTAACCGGTATGAAGACTTTCAAGTGCATGTTACTGCCTTTTATAATGCTAATCTTCATGAGCTCTTCTTTTCTAGGATTGCATCTGTGACGCTGGGCTGTGTAATAGATGATCCAGGAACAAGCATAGAGGAGCACAGAATCTCACTCTGCTTCTGAAGACCTTTGACATGAAGCAATCAACTCAAGACTGGTGTGGCTTTAAATATCTGCTGCACCAGGCCACACAGAGTCTGAGTCATGAGGCCGCTGTACCTGGACACAACCAGTCTGAGTCATGAGGATGCCACAAGCTCAGGCTACAAGTTGACACATGCCACAGATTTCTACAAGAATTCTTAAACAAGCATTGGCCCATGCAAGGGCAGGAGATTTACTTAGGGGCACACTTTACTAAATGACAGATGTGGGTTCTGAAGCATATCCGGGTTTGCATGCCCGATAGTACACCCCTCCCGAGGTGCCCCCATTGGTTTTGGTTTGTTGGGTTATCTGTGATGGAACTGGCGAACCAATCAAGGAGCATGTACATGTCCTGCTGGCTCCCATAAACAATCCTCCGGTCCATAACCTTTGCAGTCCAACAAGTAGTAGAGTTTATTACTCAGTTGTTTGAAATCTAATACCGCCCTTACTATGTACTCCGGTTGATTATCCACAGTGGGTCCCTTTGGGCAGTGCATGGTGTCTGCTACCGGTTTTAACAAGGAGACGTGGAACACTGGATGAATCGGTAGAGATGTGGGAGGTTCTAGTTTCATGGCTACCTCTTTAATTTTCTTGGTGATGGTGAAAGGACCTACAAACCATGAATGAAACTTTTGAGCCCCCTTCAGATTTAAGGGCCTCAGTACGAGTTTGGCGGTCCGAGGCAAACAGCCTGGCAGAGACCACCTCCAAATTATGATTTTGATTGTGGTACACACAGAAGACCGCCAAAGCACCGCCAGCACCGCTAGTGCAGTCGGACCGCCGCGGACGACTGGAACCACCACCAGTCTGGCAGAGACCATCTATCTGCCGGACTAATTACAAGGTTGCACACGGCCAGCAATTCCCCTGTGGTCGGACCACGATGGAACACCAGGCGGAAATGAACAGTATAAAAGGAGTCGCTCACCTACAGGAAGCCATATTCGTCCAGAGCCACCATGGATTCACAACTAGACTTCACCCCGCTGCTCCTGCTCAGAGCAAGTCAACAGAATCACCGTCGACGAGGACATGCATGAATACACACACTCACCTGTTACATATGTAAAATAAGTGAAGTTGAACTGAAACATAACATACCACTGGGAGAGGGGTATGAGGGCTATACTCACACTTAACAGTACAGTGACACACACACACACACACAGACAGCAACAAATACACCCACACATACACAACATGTACACTGTAGCCAGCATACACATACAGACACACACCACACGTCAAGTAGACAAAGTTACACATGCCAACACAGCACAGGCCCAGCCTCACAAATACACATACAACATACAAATTTGTAACAACAACACCACAACCAAACAAATATAAACACATGTCAAACACTCACTACTGACACTGGCCACGGATTTCAAACACAAACAACACAATGTACAACCATCTGTGATGGAACACACAGAATTACACCATCACACAACCTAGCAATCACCACACACATCACACACAACCACAGTACAGCAAACCTATCATGCCATGCACAATGCATACAGAATCAAACAGTGTCAGCACACAAAATCCACACAGCACTACAACAAGCACATAGCATCACTAACACAACACACCACCATGACAACAACATTTCAGCTATATACACATACCCATCACACAAAACACACCCTATGCCTGAGGGATAAAATCACTGCACACAACCTCATAGACTGCTCAGACAATACCGGAAACATCAAGCAGCACACACACACATATACTGGCACACAACCAATGTCAGCCAGAAATAACTCGAACCTAAGAAAGGAAATGCAGGACAAATATGTAACCAAAAAACAACAACTGGTTAGTAAGTTTTATGTAAATAATACATGTTAAAATGAGTCTGTGCAAGGCTATAGGCCAGTCCATTGTCCATGATAAACAGATCCAAAGGCATTAAATGGTACCCCTACTTGACTACTAGTAACCTCGACAGGTAGGAGCATCAAGGGGACAGGCAGGCACCTCAGGGATTCATGGGGGGTGGCACGGGAGGGGGGTTTGGGATGAGGTTTCTGAGAGGGGTTTGGGCTTAGGCTTGGGAGGGGGTATTTAGGCTTTGTCTTGGGAGGGGGTTGGAACTTCCTGGGAGGGGTGGACCTCTTTTTGGTGGGGGAGAGGCATGGGTGCTGGTGGGGGGTAGGGGAAGCCTTGGAGGTGGAAGGGATGGCCTTACAGAGGGAAACAGTCTTTTTGGGGGTGTCAAGGGGGGAGGAGTAGGGAAAAGGTCAACACCAGAAAGGAAAAATGTTTTAGGAACATGGGGATGGTCATCAGAAGGGGATTTGGGTATATAGGGAGAAGGAGTGTCTTTGGTGCTTGTTTGTTTGAGGTATGCATGTGGGTGGTGGGTCTGTTGGGTGGGTGAGTGAGGACGTTTATCTGTCTTGGGCTGGAGGGGGTGGAGGTGCTGGGGAATGCCGTGGTGAGTGGGTGTCTGTCTGTTGGTATGGTGACTGCAGCTATGGTGGATGTGCTGCATGTAGGCCTGTCAGTGGTTGTGGTGTCTGTGGGTGTGATGACGGGGTGGATGTCTGAGGGTCTGCTGTGGTGCTGTCTGCAGGTAGAATAGGTGTATTGGCTGGATCTGTGAATGGTGGTGTGGTGTCTGCAGGTGCGTCTGGTGTTGTGTCTATGATGCTAGGGGTGGTGGGGGTGTTAGGGCAGGTCATGACTTTCTCTGTCTGTAGGTGGATGTTGTCTGTGTGCATGCCGGTGGTGTATCTTGTGGTGCTTATGCTTGTCTGCCCTACCTTTGGATGTTGAGGTGGATGCATGCTTTTGTTTGTGCGCTTTGGCTGGGCCGGGGAAGGGGGGAATCAGACTGGCAAGAGGAAGGCGGATGGGGGACGGTAGACAAGGTGTGACTGGCTCCCGTCAGTGTGGAGGCCAGAGCCTGAAAAGATCTCTGCAGGCCAGCAAGTGCATGTGAATGCCCTCCAGGAACGCATTGCCCTCTTGTATTGGAGTTGCCAGGCCCTGAATGGCATTCACAATGTTCGACTGACCCACAGAGATTGACCTCAGGAGGTCAATAGCCTCCTCACTGAGGGCAGCAGGGCTAACAGGGGCTGGGGCAGAGGTGCCTGAGGCAAAGGAGATGCCCACCCTCTTGGGTGGCCAGGCATGGCCAACTGGGTGGGGAGCTACAGGGAGGACAGTGATAGAATGGGGGTGGCAGACAAAGATGCTACTGGGCTGGCTTCAGATGAGTCTGCCAACAATAGCGAGTAGCCACTAGAGGAGGATTACGGAGAAGATGTAGTAGATCTGGTCTGGCCTGTGGCACTCCTCTTGCCCTCCAAGCTAATGGGTGCCACGGTGTCAGTGGTGCCATAAATGGAGGTCCCATGGCCAGTCGCTTCCCCACTTGGCTGTCCCCTGTCTCCTTCCCCTGCCATTGCTGATGCTGAAAAACAGAATTCAGGTATGGTAATCACAATTACAAGTTAACACTTCCACCATACAGTAAACATAAGTCTCATTACATCCTGTTCACCAACCCCCTCAGGTAGTGCCAGTTAAGTGTCAACATCATTTCATAACAAAATGTAAAGTAGGTTCTTCAATATAAACAGTGTTATGCACCAGCTAAGCGAGCTGACACCTAAAGTACAATACTAAGAATCAAGTTGACCAATCACATTGACCATACCATGACAAGGTGACTTTGCTACGATACAGGTTTCCTATCCACTACAACATAGTCAAGTACCAAACAAACAATAGGTTAGGAATGTCGATTTGCTTACCACTAATCAAAAACACACACTCAACACATACAAATATTTTACTCTGATGTAAAATACCAGGATATGACAAATGTAGCAAAGCAAAGGCAAGCAAGCCTCATGTAGACAAGCCTTAGTTGGTCATTATGACAATGGCGGTGACTGTGAAAGTGGCCATAATACTGCCAACATATGCACAACACACACCATTCACACACACACCATACACACAACCAGCTGCAGAGGAAAACCAATGCCACAGGACCCACGTCATAATAATGCAAGGGCCACATATAGGTATAACTGATATTGTAATTTGATGCCAACAGCAATACAATATTATAATTTGATGCCATATTGTCTATGTAATAAAAGAAATTGGAGTAAATGTTCAGAAAGGGCCAATGGCCGGTACAAAGTACAAAAGGCCCACATGGCCACAGGGCACAGTCCAAGACCCAACTTGTTTCCTGTTATGGAGGGGGCTCCATGTCCATTTTCCTTTGCTGGGTAGTGGAAGGTCACAATCTCTGAGGTGGGGAACTTGCCCACTGGTTCTGGAGGGGGCTTCATGCCCATTTTCCTTTACTGGGGAGTGCAAGGCCACAGTCTCTGAGGTGGTGAACTTGCCAACTGGTTTTAGAGGGGGATCCTTCCCTTTCTTGGGTGGTGGAGCGGGATCCTTCCCTTTCTTGGGTGGTGGAGTGGGATCCTTCCCTTTCTGAGGTGGTAGAGTGGGATCCTTCCCTTTCTTGGGTGGTGGAGTGGGATCCTTCCCTTTCTTGGGTAGTGGATTGGGATCCTTCCCTTTCTTGACTCCACGACTAGGAGATGCCTCCACTGTCCCCGTGGACCTTTTGGCTAAGGTGCTGGGCTGGGTCGTTGGGACCCTGCTCTTATGGGCAGGCGACCGGTGAGGGGGAGGGAAGAGGTCAAGATGGGGAAGGAAATGAGGGAGGAGGGATGGGAGTGCAGGTTGAGGGAGTGGTTGTTGGAGGTGTGTGCCTGCTGGACTTTGGTGCAGATACATGGGCAGTGTGCTGCTATGAGGTGGATGGCTGTTGGGAGTCTGAGTGTGTGCGTTTGTGTCTCTTAAGAGGGAGGCAGGCAAGGTGGAAGAAGTCCCAGGGGATGCATAGATGGATGTTGTGGAGGTGTCTGCAAGTGAGGTGTGTGTGCTGCTTGGTGTGGTGATGGTGGGGGTAGCTGCTGATGCAGCGCATGCAGGTTTGAGTGTGGATGTGACTTTGAGGGATGAGGAGGAGGGGGAGACAGTGGAGGCAGTGGATGTTGTTGTGTGTGCAACTGTCTGTTGTTTGTGTAGGTGTTTGTGGCCTGAAGTGTGCTCACTCTTGTCTGATGTTTTGTCGACATGCTTGTCTGTATGTGTGTATGGAATGGGTTGGGGTTGAGGAGACTGGATCTGGGAAGCGGTAGTTGGAGGGGTGACGGTAGGTACAGGGATGATGGCTGCCATCAGAGAGGAGGCCAGAGCCTGAAATGATCTCTGGTGGGCCACCAATCCACTGTGGATGCCCTCCAGGAATGCATTGTGTTGCTGCATCGGGGATGCCAGCCCCTGGATGGCATTCAGAATTGTTGACTGCCCTACAGAGATGGATCTAAGGAGGTCAATGGCCTCCTCACTCAGGGCAGCAGGGCTCACTGGGGCAGAACCTGAGGTGCCTGGGGCGAAGGAGATGCCTACCTTCCTGGGTGAGCAGGTACGGGCAACTTGGTGAGAGGCTACTGGGAGGGCAGTGCTGGTACAGGGGGTGGCGGCTGTACCTGTAGCTAGGGTGGGCTCAGAAGTGTCGGCCACCACCAGGGAGCTTCCATCAGAGGGGGAATCAGAGTCAGTGTTGTCACCTCCTGTCTCTGCCGAGGTGCTCTCCTTGCCCTCCATCTCACTGGTGCCCTCGGCGTTGGTGGACTCTGCCTCCTGGGGCCTGTGGGATGCAGATCCCTCTGTCGCCGGTGTCCCTGCTCCTGCGCCAGATGATGCTAATGCACACATGGACGCCGACGACACACAACTTATACTCTCCCTCACCAAGGACCCCGCCAGCGCCAAGACCAACCTACAAGAGGGTATGAAGGACGTCGCAGATTGGATGAGGCTCAGCCGCCTAAAGCTGAACTCTGACAAAACGGAAGTCCTCATCCTCGGCAACACCCCGTCCGCCTGGGACGACTCCTGGGGGCCCACGGCCCTCGGCACCGCACCGACCCCCGCAGACCACGCCCGCAACGTCGGCTTCATCTTGGACCCCCTTCTCACCATGACCAAGCAAGTCAACGCTGTGTCCTCTGCCTGCTTCCTCACCCTTTGCATGCTCCGCAAGATCTTCCGCTAGATCCCCGCCGACACTAGAAAAACCGTGACCCACGCCCTCGTCACGAGCCGCCTGGACTACGGCAACACCCTCTACGCTGGGACCACCACCAATCTCCAAAATCGCCTGCAACGCATTCAAAACGCCTCGGCCCGCCTCATCCTCGACGTACCCCGCAACAGCTACATCTCCGCACACCTGAGACACCTGCATTGGCTCCCAGTCAGCAAAAGGATCACCTTTCGACTTCTCACCCACGCACACAAAGCCCTCCACAACAAGGGACCGGAATACCTCAACCGACGCCTCAGCTTCTACATCCCCACCCACCTCCTCCGTTCCTCTGGCCTCGCGCTCGCTGCCGTCCCTCGCATCGGGCGCTTCACGGCGGGTGGGCGGTCTTTCTCCTTCCTGGCAGCCAAGACCTGGAACTCCCTCCCCACCAGCCTCAGGACCACCCAGGACCACTCCGCATTCCGGAGACTCCTAAAAACCTGGCTTTTCGAGCAGCAGTAACCCCCCCCCTTTCCCCTAGCACCTTGAGACCCGCATGGGTGAGTAGCGCGCTTTATAAATGTTAATGATTTGATTTGATTTGGACTGGATGATCATAGAAAAAAGGAGGGGAGAGAGAAAGGGAGTACTGGGTCAATTGATCATCATCATCAAACAGACTTTATTTGACTTTCAGCAAGTCATAAAAGTATCAAATAGTAACACACAATAAATAGATAAAAAGTAGTAATAATAATAAAATAATAAGAGAAATAATAATAGAAAAAAGTAATAGTACACATCCTTAATTTATCCAAATATGAATATTTAAAACCTTGATAGATTTAAGCCAATACACCAATGAATTCCCTTACAATTAATTCTAAATAGTAAGGAATTTGCCAAGAGTTCCAGACATTCCAATAAAATTAGGCCAATGCGCCCATAGACTTCCTTACAGTCAGTATTATACATAGAAAATTTGGCAAGATTCCACACATTTCAATAGAGGATAAAATCTGTAAACTAAAATACGCTTCACGACAGTGAAGCAATTTAGTCGATCTTAAAAAAGGCAAGAAAATACATTTTCTTTGTTTATCATAGAATTTACAAAAGAGGACCACGTGCATCGTAGATTGGGTTGTCTTCACATCCCAGGGGCATGCTCTTAGGGTTGTACTCCAGTCATTCATAGTCGGAAAGGTTACTAAACGATGGAAAGTATCTAAGTGTAATCTTGTAAGGACAAATCGATGTCGAGGGTTTGCCACACTTGCTAGATAAGGCTGCACCGCGTCCTTGGACAAGATTAGTTGATTAGACATGACACTAGTTTTTTTTTATTCAACTTCCCATCTCTGTTCTTCCAGGTACTTCAATGTCAAGGCCCTCAGTTCTCTCCTGGTTATTTTTTCCAGTGATTGTGGGTTTAAGTAATAGTCTTTGCAACCCATATTTCCGAAAAAGGTCATAATGTATCTCAACCAGGGGACTCTGAGCGAGTGTGTTAGCCTCATACAATCAGATAAAATGGGCCTGTTTAGTCCAGTATGCTCGGAGGTCCACACGTTGTGCCATAGTAATAATGGCTGTATCTTTATCAAGTCAGCTACAACAAAGGGGACCCCTAATTCCGCATGGCTAATGTATGTTGATGTGCTATTTGGTACCATTAGCAAGTATCTGAGGAAATAATTCTCCACTATCTGAATTGAATTACAATTGGTATACCCCCAAATACCTGCTCCATACATAGCAGCCGAGATGCACTTAGCTTTATAGCTCTTTACCATATTCGGCAGGGTAATCCCCCCTAGCCTTTTAGAAAACATCTTCAAGGCTGCCGTTTTTTAATGAGCTGATCTTTTTTTGTTTTCACACAGTGTGCCCAAGTACCCTGTTTATCAAACATTATGCCCAAATAGGAGAAAGTACCGGCTATCTCCACCTTGTCCTCATGGATAGTAGTGTAATAGGTCTTGCCCAGTTTCCTGCCACAGTTCATTATAAAAGTTTTTGAATGGTTGACTGTAAGTCCCAAGTCTGTCATGAAGATTATGCATGTGGTTAGGAGTTTTTGAAGGGCTAACGGTGTCCTAGCCATAAGTACTGCATCGTCTGCGTAAAGGAGTGCGTGTCAACACCAGGACAGTGCGCGCTCTACGGGCATCTAGAATGCAAAAACCCAACACTCGCAAGATAATGTAATTTATGCATTGTGATGATATGTTATTGTTTAACCTTTTGCATTGCAGAATTCCATCCAAAAGATTAATTTTTAAGGTGCTTATAAATAATGTACATTTGCAATGTATTGCGGCAGACATTCAGAGTAAGTTAGGGTGTGGCAGGGTGTGGTCCCTTTCCAGGGCCTTTCAGAGACTTTCCCTGCAACATGCCTGGGTGTGGTTCTAGGCGGGGCCAAGACTCTATAAAAGAGAGTCAGCCCAAATCCCAGTGCTCACTATTCAGAGGTCCCGGTGCAGAGCAGCAGCTTCTTCCTGAGCTCCTGTCCCGGCGGCCTATTAGGATTTTCCATTCTTCTGCACTCATCTCTCATTGGTGATCACTGTTTCCAGGCGGTAAGACGGTGTTTGGACATTTCCCAACACCGTAATTGAGAATTTTCGTATTCTTGATTTTAATTCTTAAATGAATAACAGATTACTTGCGCGCTGCCATTTTTTGACATTTGTATGGTGGTTTGCAAATAGGGAGGACGCGTAATTTATTCCATAAAGATTTGACTTAGTTATTACATGGTTGTTCATTGCGCGCTGATATTTCTTGACATTTACATGATGTTTTACGAGTTGGCAAGACGTGCAACTCGTTTCATGAGCATTTAACTTTGCTGTTCATTGTGCGCTACCATTTTCTGGCATTTACATGGTGGCATTCGAATCGGCAACACGCGCAATTCTTTCCTTGCGTGTTTTTTCATGTTATTCATTGTGCGCTACCATTTCTTGGCATTTACATGGTGGCATTTGAATCGACAAGACGCGCGATTCTTTCCCTGAGTGCTTTTCATGTTGTTCATTGTGCGCTACCATTTCTTGATATTTGTGTGGTGGCATTTGAATCGGCAAGACGCGCAATTCTTTCCTCGTGTATAAATAATGTAAATTACTGTGCGCTACTATTCTAAGACATTTTCTTGGTAGCATTTCAAGTTGACACGTTGCGTGATTTATTCCTTGAATCTACGTTGTGTGATTTCATGGTGCACAATCCTTTATGTTGTTTAATACTCATATAAAAATCTGCAATGTGCGCAATTCACTTCCCAATGTTTTTTCTGAGATGAACACAACAATACCAGAATTCTAGATGTAATGCTGTGTGTTCCTGATATGTATTCTTAAAAGGAGATTCATATGGTTGTTTAGAAATTGCTCAGAGTGTTTCCTGATTCTCACGCTAAAGAAAGTACTCGAATCTGAAAGTCCTATTTAACTTTTCCTGTTTCCTCCTCAGGTATTCGGTCATCTAAAGCCTAGTCAGTTTTAGGACTATTCTAGGGTTGTTCATGTTTTTTTTGGAAAAGACGAAGCTTAGAGTTGTAGCATGGTACTGAATTCATGAGATGTAATTTTGATGTTGTGTTTTAACCTTTTGCTTCCTACAGGTCTCCTTCCCAGCTGTTCCCGTCCTAATCCCCTTTTCCCCACTTGGACTCTCTTAGACTCTGTGATAAATCTAATCAGAGTATTGGAGCTGTCTTGTGGAGGAAGTGTTGGGAATGTGCACAGACCCCGAGGATCTGGTGACTCTGACAGAATAGTGAGCCCACAAATTATTATCCTCCTGGTTTGTGTATGTTCTCAGCATGGCCACACTGGACGAGCTAGTCAAGGCTATCACCCAGCTCCAGTCAGAAGTGGTATTATCAAAGGATTTGACAAATAGTCTAGCTGAGAGGGTGAGTCAGTTACAGAATAAGGTTGAGAAGAAAGAACAAAGTCCCACAGGTGTGTCTTGGCCGGGTACTTCTTCTCAGACTTCTGGAGGTAATCCGACTAACATTTCCCTCAATGTTCCTTCAGCCATTCCTTTAGTCCCCCAGAACGCTTCTCAGGTGATCCCTTGAAAGCGCAATCTTTTCTGGTTCAAGTGGAACTTCACTTCACCTGCAGACCACATACTTTCCCCGATGCCCAGTCTAAAGTAGCTTTCTTGTTGTCATATCTATCTGGAGATGCAGCTACCTGGGCTTGTGCGTAAAAATAGTCCCCTGTTGTACAACTGGAAAAATTTTGTTCGTGAATTTGAGAGAGTTTTCGATCGTAGAACTGTAACACAGTCAGCAGATCGTGAATTATTAGACTTACGCCAAGGGAATCAGGACTTAGTGTCATGTTTAGCCAACTTTAATCGGCTGGTCGCTGAGACATCCTGGCCTGAAGAAAAACAAGCGCCCTTGTTTTACAGGGGACTCAAAGAGGAGCTAAAAGACATCTTAGCGCAAATCGACCCACAACCTGCAAACTGTCAAGATTTAATAAACCTTGTATTGAGGCTTGATCATCGTTTAAATGAACGAAAAGGAAAGCGTAAAAAGACTGAAAAACATTCTTGGCATGCTCATGATAACAAAGACTCAAGAACTCCGAGAGAAAGAACGCCGGAACCGATGGAAATTGGAACCATCAGGAGACCTTTGACCAAAGATGAAAAGGACCTATGCAGGAAAAATGGGCAATGCCTCTATTGTGGGCGGAAAAGTCATTTCGCCAAAGATTGTCCAATCAAAACAAAGAGCAAGCGAGACCCAGTTCAGAAAGTTGCAACCAATGCATCAGTCAATTCGGAAAATCTAAAGCACCCAAGTTGCAGAGAAGGGTTGCTCTTGGGTATCACCGTGGATCCTTCACAATCCAAACATCTACAATTGGGAATAAGAGTTCAGGTCAAGAAAAAGACCTATTTCAAGAAGTCTCTAGTCGACTCTGGGGCTACCGGAAACTTTGTTGACGCCCAATTGGTTCGTGCATGGGGGATCCCATGTATTGAAAAGAAGACCCCAGAAACCATCCAGGCAGTTGATGGAAAACTCTTGACTGGAGGTCCGATAACTCTTCAGACTGTCCCCTTGACAATAATTTGTGAAGGTAAAAATCAAAGAAAGAAACATAAAGAGGAACTCATCCTTGACGTGATCCATGCTCCCCAGTATGGGATCATCCTTGGCTTGCCATGGTTAACTCATCACAATCCAGAGATTAATTGGGCAGAACGAAAGATTGTGTTCTCATCAGTGTTATGTAAAGAACATTATCTCCAAAGGACTCAAGAATCAGAAGTTCGCCATTCTTACATAGCTACCGCCGCAGAGAAAGAAGTTCAGTTGCCCAAACAGTATTCGTCTTATGAAGATGTATTTGATGAGAAGGAAGCAGAGAACTTACCTCCTCATAGATCTTATGACTGTCAAATTGATCTAGTCCCAGGGGGGATACTTCCCAACTGTCGTGTGTATGCCCTGTCAGAACATGAAAATTAACATTTACGAAAATACTTGGATCAATTCTTAGAGAATGGTTTCATCCGCCCCTCTAAGTCTCCCACAGCTTCTCCTTTGTTTTTTGTTCCGAAAGCGAACGGAGAGCTTCGAACTTGTATCGACTATAGGGGCTTGAATAAAATCACCATCAAGAACAAATATCCTTTGCCTCTAATTCCGGTCTTACTGGAACAAGTAAAGAAAGCAAAAATCTACACAAAGCTTGATCTTCGAGGTGCTTACCATTTGGTCAGAATGAGAGAGGGTGACGAATGGAAAACTGCATTCAAAACAAGATATGGCCTTTTTGAATACACCGTCATGCCTTTTGGTCTGTGCAATGCTCCAGCAGCATTTCAATTTTTCTTAAATGACGTTCTTAGAGAGTACCTTGATATCTTTGCCATAGTTTACATTGATGACATTTTGGTCTACTCAGACAATGAGAATGAACATGTTCAACATGTCAAGAAAATTTTGGCAGCCCTTCGTAAACACCATTTATATTGCAAGCTAACCAAGTGTGAGTTTCATGTTACCACAGTTGAGTTTTTAGGGGTTATCCTTACCCCTCAAGGTATGGTGATGGCAGAAAGGAAAGTAAAAGCCGTATCTGAATGGCCCATCCCAAAGACTGTTTGTGATGTACAATGTTTCCTGGGCTTTGCAAATTTTTACCGGAGGTTCATCAATCATTTCTCCCAGACAGTGGCTCCAATTACTAAGTTATTAAGAAAGAAAGAAAAATTTGTATGGTCCCCAGAAGCAGACCAAGCCTTTTCAACGTTGAAAGAAGCTTTCTCCACTGCCCCAGTCTTGACTCATCCAGATGCGGATCGACCTTTCATAGTGGAAGCTGATGCTTCAGATGTGGCGATAGGAGCAGTCTTGTCACAACGAAACAAAGACACTGGTCAGCTTCATCCTGTAGCTTACATGTCTCGGAAGTTGAATGAGGCCGAACAGAACTATGTCATTGCTGAAAAAAGAGCTTCTGGCGATTCGTGACGCCTTTAAAGAGTGGAGACATCATTTGTTGGGAGCTAAATATACTGTCACAGTATATACTGATCATCGCAATCTCCAATTCATGAGTTCTGCCAGACTTTTGACTCCTTGGCAATTACGCTGGATGCTGTTTTTTGCCGAGTTTGATTTTGTGGTAACCTTCCGGCCTGGTAAAGATAATCGCAAAGCTGACGCCTTGTCCCGCCAAGAGTCTACCACATTGCCTGCAGTTCAAACCTCCAGAGCTATCATTGCTCCTGACAAGGTCCTAAGTATCATAAAAACAGAAGATTTCTTTGAAGACATCCGCAATTCATTCACTGTTGAAAAATGGCAGGCATGGGCCCAAGCAGATCCGAAAAGATCAATCAAGCAAGGATTACCCTTTCACGATGCTCGTTTGTTCGTGCCCACTACCAAACTTCGCAAGATAGTGTTTCATTGGTTGCATGTTATACCTACAGCAGGTCACCCTGGTACTCCTAAAACTCTTGAATTAATCCAACGCTATTTTTGGTGGCCTACCTTAACAAAGGATGTAAAAACAATGGTAAACAACTGCGAAGTCTGTGCTCGCACTAAAACAAGTCATTCAAAACCGAAAGGGTTGTTACACCCACTCCCAACCCCAAGTCGTCCGTGGGAACACATCTCTTTAGACTTTATTACAGGTCTGCCAGTGGTTCAACAGCATTCAGTAATTCTGGTGGTAGTAGATAGTCTCACGAAATATGGACATTTCATTGCCTGTAAGAAATTACCCACCTTTAGTGAACTGGCAACTATCTTACTGAATAGAGTGGTTCGTTATTATGGACTGCCAAAAGTGATCCTCTCCGATCGGGGATCGCAATTTGCCTCCAACTTCTGGAAGACATGGTGTAAAACACTCCAAGTGACATCTACCCCATCTACTAGCCACCATCCTCAAAGAGATGGTCAAACGGAGAGACTAAATCAGACTTTGAAGCAATGCCTACGTGCTTACGCTGAAAAAGCACTAAATTCATGGACATCAATGCTCTGGTTAGCTGAGTTAGCCTACAACAACTCCTTCCACACTTCTACTGGCGTTACACCCTTCTTTGGTTTGTTTGGCTATCATCCTAACACCTTGCCCATCACAATTCCTCAAGAAAGTTCTCTCACTCCAGCTGTGTCAGAAATCATTCAACATTTGCATCAAACTCAGAAATCGATTCAACAACATTTAGAAAAAGCCCCAAAAAAATACAAAAAGCATTATGACAAGAAACATTGTGAGGGACCGCAGTATCAACCTGGTGACAAAGTGTGGCTTTCCACAAAACATATAGACTTCAAGAAGAAGCACATGTTCAACCCCAAATTTATAGGTCCTTACACTGTTCTTCAGCAAATCAATCCTGTGACCTATAAACTACAATTGCCAAAATCATTACGGATTCATCCAGTGTTCCATACTTCCCTCTTAAAAAGGGCAGTCCAAAAGGTCCACCCTCATCCAGCTCCTGTTCTAGTACAGGGGGAAGAAGAATATGAAGTCAAGAAAGTGTAGGACTCTAAACTGAGAGGGCGCAACCTATGGTACTTAATCTCATGGAAAGGTTATGGCCCTGAAAGTAATTCATGGGTTTCCGCATCTGATGTTCATGCTCCAGTACTTGTGAGACGCTTTCATCGTCTCAATCCAGATAAACCAGGCCCTAGAGCACGCCTGGGAGAGGGGAGTACTGTCAACACCAGGACAGTGCGCGCTCTACAGGCATCTAGAATGCAAAAACCCAACACTCGCAAGATAATGTAATTTATGCATTGTGATGATATGTTATTGTTTAACTTTTTGCATTGCAGAATTCCATCCAAAAGATTAATTTTTAAGGTGCTTATAAATAATGTACATTTGCAATGTATTGCTGCAGACATTCAGAGTGAGCTAGGGTGTGGCAGGGTGTGGTCCCTTTCCAGGGCCTTTCAGAGACTTTCCCTGCAACATGCCTGGGCGTGGTTCTAGGCGGGGCCCATACTCTACCCCATCTACTAGCCACCATCCTCAAAGAGATGGTCAAACGGAGAGACTAAATCAGACTTTGAAGCAATGCCTACGTGCTTACGCTGAAAAAGCACTAAATTCATGGACATCAATGCTCTGGTTAGCTGAGTTAGCCTACAACAACTCCTTCCACACTTCTACTGGCGTTACACCCTTCTTTGGTTTGTTTGGCTATCATCCTAACACCTTGCCCATCACAATTCCTCAAGAAAGTTCTCTCACTCCAGCTGTGTCAGAAATCATTCAACATTTGCATCAAACTCAGAAATCGATTCAACAACATTTAGAAAAAGCCCCAAAAAAATACAAAAAGCATTATGACAAGAAACATTGTGAGGGACCGCAGTATCAACCTGGTGACAAAGTGTGGCTTTCCACAAAACATATAGACTTCAAGAAGAAGCACATGTTCAACCCCAAATTTATAGGTCCTTACACTGTTCTTCAGCAAATCAATCCTGTGACCTATAAACTACAATTGCCAAAATCATTACGGATTCATCCAGTGTTCCATACTTCCCTCTTAAAAAGGGCAGTCCAAAAGGTCCACCCTCATCCAGCTCCTGTTCTAGTACAGGGGGAAGAAGAATATGAAGTCAAGAAAGTGTAGGACTCTAAACTGAGAGGGCGCAACCTATGGTACTTAATCTCATGGAAAGGTTATGGCCCTGAAAGTAATTCATGGGTTTCCGCATCTGATGTTCATGCTCCAGTACTTGTGAGACGCTTTCATCGTCTCAATCCAGATAAACCAGGCCCTAGAGCACGCCTGGGAGAGGGGAGTACTGTCAACACCAGGACAGTGCGCGCTCTACAGGCATCTAGAATGCAAAAACCCAACACTCGCAAGATAATGTAATTTATGCATTGTGATGATATGTTATTGTTTAACTTTTTGCATTGCAGAATTCCATCCAAAAGATTAATTTTTAAGGTGCTTATAAATAATGTACATTTGCAATGTATTGCTGCAGACATTCAGAGTGAGCTAGGGTGTGGCAGGGTGTGGTCCCTTTCCAGGGCCTTTCAGAGACTTTCCCTGCAACATGCCTGGGCGTGGTTCTAGGCGGGGCCCATACTCTATAAAAGAGAGTCAGCCCAAATCCCAGTGCTCACTATTCAGAGGTCCCGGTGCAGAGCAGCAGCTTCTTCCTGAGCTCCTGTCCCGGCGGCCTATTTGGATTTTCCAGTCTTCTGCACTCATCTCTCATTGGTGATCACTGTTTCCAGGCGGTAAGACGGTGTTTGGACATTTCCCAACACCGTAATTGAGAATTTTCGTATTCTTGATTTTAATTCTTAAATGAATAACAGATTACTTGCACACTGCCATTTTTTGACATTTGTATGGTGGTTTGCAAATAGGGAGGACGCGTAATTTATTCCATAAAGATTTGACTTAGTTATTACATGGTTGTTCATTGCGCGCTGATATTTCTTGACATTTACATGATGTTTTACGAGTTGGCAAGACGTGCAACTCGTTTCATGAGCATTTAACTTTGCTGTTCATTGTGCGCTACCATTTTCTGGCATTTTCATGGTGGCATTCGAATCGGCAACACGGGCAATTCTTTCCTTGAGTGTTTTTTCATGTTATTCATTGAGCGCTACCATTTCTTGGCATTTACATGGTGGCATTTGAATCGACAAGACGCGCGATTCTTTCCCTGAGTGCTTTTCATGTTGTTCATTGTGCGCTACCATTTCTTGATATTTGTATGGTGGCATTTGAATCGGCAAGACGCGCAATTCTTTCCTCGTGTATAAATAATGTAAATTACTGTGCGCTACTATTCTAAGACATTTTCTTGGTAGCATTTCAAGTTGACACGTTGCATGATTTATTCCTTGAATCTACGTTGTGTGATTTCATGGTGCACAATCCTTTATGGTGTTTAATACTCATATAAAAATCTGCAATGTGCGCAATTCACTTCCCAATGTTTTTTCTGAGATGAACACAACAATACCAGAATTCTAGATGTAATGCTGTGTGTTCCTGATATGTGTTCTTAAAAGGAGATTCATATGGTTGTTTAGAAATTGCTCAGAGTGTTTCCTGATTCTCACGCTAAAGAAAGTACTCGAATCTGAAAGTCCTATTTAACTTTTCCTGTTTCCTCCTCAGGTATTCGGTCATCTAAAGCCTAGTCAGTTTTAGGACTATTCTAGGGTTGTTCATGTTTTTTTGGGAAAAGATGAAGCTTAGAGTTGTAGCATGGTACTGAATTCATGAGATGTAATTTTGATGTTGTGTTTTAACCTTTTGCTTCCTACAGGTCTCCTTCCCAGCTGTTCCCGTCCTAATCCCCTTTTCCCCACTTGGACTCTCTTAGACTCTGTGATAAATCTAATCAGAGTATTGGAGCTGTCTTGTGGTGGAAGTGTTGGGAATGTGCACAGACCCCGAGGATCTGGTGACTCTGACAGTGCGGGGACAGCACGATTACCTATTTGGGGAAGGTCTCTACATTTGCTTGTCAATTCAAAATTCTAAGTTTATATATAATGAAAACAAGAGTGGAGCGAGAACACAGCCTTGGTGCACCCCTCTGTGTATACCAAAAGGCCTGGTACATTCCCCTCTCATCCCATACCTTACTCTTGCTCTACACCCTGTATACAAGTCCCGTATAAAATGAACTATTGTTGATTCAACCCCCATGCTTGTTAAAATGTCCCATAACTTCTCATGTAAAACACAGTCAAATGCTGTGGATAAATCTGTGAAGGCCAGGTACAGATTACCCTCTGTGATCTTTGTATACTTCTTCACTAAAATACTTAAATTCAGGCCCTGTTCCACTATACCTAGTCCTGTGCGGAAGCCATACTGCACTGGAGATAAGATGTCGTTTCCTTCCGCCCATGTTTGAAGTCTGTTTAAAATTATTCTCCACGCTAGTTTAGCTGATGTGTCGAGCAGGGAGATTGGCCTATAGCAGGCTGGATTAAGGCGGTCGCCTTTTTTGTACATAGGGATGATAATAGAATCTCGCCACGTTGATTGCGGGCCTTGTGTACAAAAGGCCCTCAATACCTGCGTCAATATGGGGCCCCATAGATGCATATTTGCTTTGTATAAATCTATTGGGACGCCACTGGGGCCCAGCGCTTTCCCGCTTTACTTATATTTATGGCTTTCACTACTTCCTCTAAGCTAAACTGAGGTATTACAGCTAGACGTGGGCCTTCCTGGGAATCTGGAGCCTTTAAAGAGTCTGGGGGATCTCTGTCACTGGGTTGACAATATATCTTAGGGCAATACATGATCTAGTCCTCTTCCAAAATTGCAATTTCTAATCTGGGGGTGTCTCTATTGTCTAAAACAGGCGTATTTATTATTTCCAGAAGAGGATGTTATCTTTCACAAGGCTAGCTTTGTGCAGGTTTTCCCATAAGTTTTCTCTCAAGGCAGCTTTCCTCTTTTTGATGGCTGTCTTGTATGCCTGTCTACAGATACGTATTTCAGTCGGGCATCTTCTAGGGGCGCTTGGGGCTTTTTTTTATCTTGTGTGAGCTTTCGTGCAGTCATGGTCAAACCAGCTGCTTTCCCTTTTTTTCCCTGCTCTTCCCGACCTAATAGTGAGGGCTTCTTTCACGCCTTGAGTTATCTGCAGAAAAGCACTTAAGCATTTTTCTGGAGCCGTGTCCTCACTAAGGCAGTCTAGGAACACTTGATTGTGTTCACATAATAGGTGTTTTAGTAAGACCTGTGAGTCTATCTGAGACCATCTCAGTGTATATCCATTACCCAGGGCTAATACAATGTCATTTACCGTCATGGCCTTTCCATCTTTAGCCTGTATGACGGAGGTTAATGAGAGTTCCAGACTCTGAGGGAAGTGATCGCTTATTGCGATGTCATGAATTGTATAGTTAATAAAATATTGTGCAAAATGGGTTGACATTAAAACATAATCAATCACCGTGTCAGCGCCCCTTCCGTTAAAAGTTGGTTTAAACAATGGTTCTTTAAAATGTAATTCACTTACAAAAGACAGGTTGTATTTTTGGGGCACTGAATTAATTGCATCTCCTTGGATAGTATGTGAAAAATGAGGCCTTGAGCCAGTATCTTCGGTGTCCCAACCGCACACCTTTCCCGTAAGTTCCTTGCAGAGATGAACATTAAAATCACCGCCCCATATAATAAAAGTCTTGCGTCTATTGTTTGCACAGATTTTCTTTAGGTCCTCTCCCATCTCTGTTAACATTTTAAAAACTTCTCTTGGTGATGTGTTGTTATAAAAATGAATAACTACTAGCTGTGTATTCTGGTCCAAGTTACTCTCTATCATTTGATAATGGAGTTTCGTAATTTGCATTTTTAAATGATGTAACTGCAACTTATTAGAAATATATGTACATAGACCTCCTTTTGGCCTGCCATGTTTGGTCTGTACAGCTGGTGTATGAAATGTCTTATAACCGTTTATGTGAACAAGATTTAATAGCCAGGTCTCCTGGAGGCATATGCAAAAGAAATCTTCAATAAAGTTCATCCAAAGCTCGTTATTAATCTTGTTAGTTAGGCCTGCCACGTTCCAGTAAAGTATAGATATTTCCATGCACTGGTGGCGTTGGGAACGCGCCTTCTCTATGATTGGTGAGAGTGGCCTACCATCTATTGTATGGATTGTTGGCGAAGGGAGGTTTCTCTGATTCGAGTAGGTATCTGCGATGTTCCTATCGGATACCACTGCGTGCAATGTGTCTCCCCTGTTCATGCTAGGCCCTTCTATATTTACGTCCGGGACCACTTCATGAGGGAAATCTTTCTTGTTCATACTAAGTCAATCCAGATCTTCTAGCGTTGTAAGAGGTTGGAATCTATTACTAGAGAGAATGGGATCCTGACTATTTGGGGCTTGTTTATTTGCAAATTGTGGATTCCTAGGGTTACGCCCCAGGGGTCTCTGATAGAAAAAGCCCAGGGGTAGTAGGGAGATGCCTTGGTAGGTGGCTTGTCTGGCACCTAATTCGCGAATTATACTGTCCACTAAGTCTGGGGTCTTGAATGAAAAAAAGACCACACAGTCTTCCTTCACTACTGTCTCCCTACTTCCTATCCACTTGACTCTTCTGACCATTTTTATGTCATCGGAAAGAAACCCCACCCCTCCGGAACCCAAACGTGTGCCTATCCAGTTCAGGTCCTTGTTCCTCAATGCTGACCATGTTTCCTGCTGTTGATCACCTATAGGAGGAACGTTTGCCAAGACCACCACATATGGAGTTGCCTCCGGGGGAAGATGTAAAAGGTCGCTTGGTGAATATATGGGCTTTAGAGGTCTTATTCCACTACACTGGTTCCCTCCTGTATCTAAATGGGGGTGATTTATCCTAGCTAAGAATGGGATGTTGGGTGCTATTGTAGCTGATTTATAGCTAATATTTGGCACTGGTGGGGATAGTTGTAATCTAGTCGAAGGCTTTGAGGTCAAGTGTAAATGACTATTGCTTGATGGTATTGGTGGTAGCTGTAATTTGGTCAAAATCTTTGGTTTCAAATATGAGCCATCATCCCTGTCTTGGAAGGTAAGTTGGGTATTACGTTCAGAATTTGGGGTCGGCAATGTTATGCTAGAGACTTGTTTTGGGTGGTGTAAGGCCTCTGGGTGTAAGGACTTTATAATTCCTACACCTGCCTCGACCTTGCTCTCCACCACTTTTAGGCGCTCCATCAAGGAGTTCAGTGTAGCCCCGATTGATGATTTCATAATATTTACTAAAGATTGGCAAGGAGGGTTCGAGTCGTATCTACTGAGTTGCTTGGGAGTTTCTTACTGGGTCAATTACAGCACCAACACTACAAATAGCATACACATTACTGTCACACACAGGGATCACGAGTACCATGCATCACACTGGCATTCCATTGGCTAGGTACCACAGCAAGATGAGAGCAAAACAGCACCAACTGCACCCCTCCTGGGACCACCTAAGCCCCGTCTGACATGGAATGAAACCTAGCTAGGCTACCAGATTTTGCAGTGCATCCATTACCGTTGAGCTGGATCACGCTGCACTGTCTGACCTGGCATTAAGGGGCATCCACTAACTGACATCCACCATCAAGAGCCCATGTCACCTATCAATTATAGTTGTAATGCCCACTGTACTCACCCCCTGGTGGCTGCTGTGATGCCCTCAAGCACCCATCCAGCTCTGGGTAGGACACCACCAGTATGCAGGCCATCAGGGGGGTCAAGTTCCGACGGGCACCCCACCTTCCTTGGGAGGCCATCCCCAGCTCGGCCTCCACGGTCTTCCAGGCCCAGTGCCTCAGATCCTCCCACCTTTTCCTACAGAGGGTGCTCTGCCTTCTGTAGACCCCCAGGACCCATACGTCCTTGGCAATGGCACACCACAGTCCCTTCTTCTGATGGGTGCTGACCTGCAGAGGTAATACAGACAGGAGGACACCATTACACATACAATCCTGCCTGTCAAACATATGGCCCACAAATCCCATTTCCATCTCCATTGGCACACACATCACCCGTCGCCCATCATGTACCACCAAATGACACAATTCTTGCACACACATCTCCATGCAACCTTGTCAAATGCATCATGCCCATGGTGTACTCACCTGTTGGTCTGGAGGCCGATACAGCTGTTCATACTGGGGTAAAGCCCCATCCACCAAGCGCTCCATCTCCTTCGAAGTGAAGGCAGGGGCCCTTTCCCCGATCACACAGGCCATGACAGAATCCAGACACAGGTCACAGCAGCACACGCAGTGTAGGTGTTGTCCTATGGAAAGTCAGGAATCAAGTGAGGTCATAGATAGAAAATGGCAGTCACGTCTGAAGCGGTGTACACCGCCACCGCCGCCGGTGATTCCCATTGGCCACTGTACTCCATAGATCCCTGTATTAGCCAATGAGGAATAGCACAGCGGTCCAATGAGGAAAAGCAAGACTGCCTTCTGCCATGACGCCCAACGTTGGCGGAGTTACCTCACTTCCACCTGTCCCTACATACAGGACAGGAGTTTGCCAATTTATGATGGTGGACAACATTCAGATAAACGAAAACTGCATCACTGCTATGATTTGCACATACATTGACATTCCCATAGTGCCAACACTTTAATGCACAATGTACACTGAGGTGGCGGTTCCATTGTTCAACTTGTGACACCCTACTAACAATTGTGTCCCTTAAAAACCTACCACTTCAGATGAATAGGAGGAGGAGACAAGACCCCATGTACAGACCCCTTGTGGACTTGGCTAAACTGGAGGACAGGCACATAATACTGACATATAGACTGCACAGAGCCACAATCACAGAGCTGTGTGCTCAATTGGAGCCTGATTTGATATCAGCTATCCGTCATCCACTGGGATCCCCCCTCTTGTGCAAGTCCTATCTGTTCTCCATTTCCTGGCAACTGGTTCTTTCCAAGTGACAGTGGGCTTGGCAGTAGGAAGTTCACAGCCAATGTTCTCAATCATGCTGGCAAGGGTTTTGTCTGCCTTCGTCAGACACATGTGCAGCTACATTGCATTCCCCCAGGTGATGGAACACATATAGCGTTTGCCCCCCCCTACCACAATGAACAAGTGTTCCACAATCAGAAGGGTTTTCACTCACTCAATGTGCAAATGGTGTGCCTGGTTGACCAGTACATCTCCCACGTCACTGCCAAATATCTTGGGTCGGTGCATGATGCCTTCGTGCTGAGGAATAGAAGCATCCCAAATGTGATGGTACAACTACAGAGGCACAGGGTGTGGCTAATAGGTGAGCCTAAGTCCCCACCCAATCTATGTCAGTGTATGCCTTCAGGAGTTAACCACATACCATTGTGTAAGGCTAATGTTTGTCCCTCAATACTTGCAGGTGACTCTGGCTACCCAAACCTATCGTTGCTCCTGACCCCTGTGTAGAATGCCAGGACAGGGGCTGAGAATCGGTATAATGATGCACATGGACGAACCAGAAGAATTATTGAAAGGACCTTCCATCTCCTGAAGGCCAGGTTCAGATGCCTCCATCTGTTACTCACCCGAGAAGGTCTGCCTGATAGTAGTAGCATGCTGCATGTTGCACAACCTGGCCCTCAGGCAACATGTGCCTTATCTGCAGGAGGAGGAGAGTGGAAATGCCCCTGTGGCAGCAGTAGACCCTGAGGACAGTGAGGATGAGGAGGCAGAGGATGAGGATATGGACAACAGAACATCAGTTATAGGTTAATACTTCCAATGACACACACATGAGACAGTGTAACAGACCATTCCTCTGACTATTGATGTTTTCTGTGTGGCTGTAGCAGTATGGCATTAACTTCCTTTGTATCTCAACTGACTATGGCTTCTAATTTTGCAGATGTTGGTGTTATTACAACTGGGTACTTATGTGATGACTACAGACAGCTACAGGTCTTCATTTATATGCTATCACAGTGTTCAGATCATTTGCACTAGATGTGACTGTTTCCATAATTGCACATTTTCATAACATAACACTTTCACTCATGTTGTGTTCAAGGGTGTTTATTGTAGTACACATTACGAATGGTAAGGTGCAATGGAATGGGGTGATGGTAGAGGTAAGTCCAGTGTATTGTTCCAGTCTGTTTGTAGCACAGGTCCAGTGTTCAAGGGGCCCTAGAAAGGGGAGAAAAAGCAGTTCAGAGTGGGACACAAGGGGAACAATGAGGAGAGTCTAATTTTCTGGCGGTAGTCTTGGTCTTGGCAAGTGTCTCTGGCTTCTGTCCGGGTCGCAGGGGACGTTTGCAGGGTGGTTAACCTTCTGCAGGGGGTAGGCTGGTGGTGGCTTGTGGGTCCTGTGGCAGGGACTCCTGTCTACTAGATCCAGCTGAAGTGGAGGGCTGGTCAGTAGGGGCCCGCTGGTGTGCTGTTCATTCCCTCATGATGTTGACCATATCTGCCATAGCACCCATGCTATGGAGACCATGGTGGTGTTGAGGTCCTGCAAATCTTCCCTGATCTCCTGGTGGGGTACCTCCTGCAGCCACTTGTTCTCCTGCATGTTGATAAAGATGTGACCCATGCTGTCCTGGGATTGTTGGTAAGCCCCCAGGACATTAGTGAGTGCCTCCAGGAGAGATGTTTCCCTGGGCCTGTCCTCCCCCTGGCACACAGCTGTCCTCCCAGTGTCCCTGTTTCCCTGTGCTTGTGTCCTCTAAATGGTGTACCCACTGCCACTGACCCCAGGTCCCTGATTGTCTTGGCGATGAGGTGTGGACTGGGGTCCCTATACAGGTGGGCACACTGCTGATTGACGTGTCCTGGGTACAGAGGTGTGGGGACGTTGGGTGGGTGCTTTGGTGTTGGATACTGATGGGGGAGGCTCTGTGGTGGACTATGAGTGGGCTGGGGTGGCTGACTGACCAGTGGTCCTTGATGGGCCAGGTAGTTCATCCAGATCCTGAAGTCCAGAGTTAGTGTCATCACTGGGGGCATCATCTGTTGGAGGTCTAGATAGTCGTGGCACCTCCTCGCCACTAGGATTTGCTGGGGCACCTGTGGGGATGTAAATGATGTATTATGCTTCATGTCTCTGACATATTGTACATCCCTAGCTTTCCCTCTATCGTTGCTGTTGCCCTGCCACCTTTGTTTGTATATGGTGATGTATTGTGTGATTGTTAGTTCTCCATGCTGTGCATGCTTTTGTGATGGGTGTACATGCAGGGCTGGGAGGGCTGTACATGCATTGGTATGGAATGCAGGGCTTGGCATTGGGATTAATCATACGGGTAGGTGCACTGTGTGGGATGGAGTGGGGTGATGGGAGCCAGGGTGAGGGGGTGAGATGGCACACAGGTATGGGGGGTGATAAGTAGTAAATATTGACTCACCAGTGTCCAGTCCTCCGGCTACTCCAGTGAATCCCTCAGGATGCAGGATTGCCAAGACTTGTGGGGGGGTCCACTGCCAGTCCTCTGGATTGCGAGCCGGTGCCTTGCTGCCACTGAACATACCTTCCCCTGTAGGTCATTCCACCTCTTCCTGATGTCGTCCCTTGTTCTTAGATGCTGTTTCATGGCGTTCACCCTGTCTACGATCCTCCGCTTTAGCTCCATCTTCCTGGCAATGGATATTTGCTTTACATTAAAACAACTTTGGCTCTACCCTGACTATTTCCTCCACCATGACCCTCGACTCCTCATCAGTGTAACTGGGTGCCTTAGTGGGGACATGGGTGTTGTTTGGTGTGTGTTGTACAGAGGGTGTTGAGTAAAGTGGGATGTGAGTTGCGTGACGGATGAATGGGTGTTTGTGGTGTGTGTTTGTAGTTGTCTCTGTGATTTTCGTGTCTGTTTTGTGGCAATTTTTGGTGTTCGTAAAGGGTTGTGGGTAATGTTGGTGTGTATTTTATAGTGCTGTGGGTGTGTCTGTGTTGTGTGTGTATGAATGTCAGGTGTATGATTTTCGTTTTGGCCAATGTTGTGTTGTTTTGTATTTGGGTTGCCATACTGAGCATTCCGGTGTGTACCACCAATGGTTTGCCGCCATTGAATGTCCGCCATGGTGATTCATGGGTCATAATGTGGTGGGCATTGTTTTGTTGGCGCAACGGTATGGGTGTTTGAACTGACACTTTAACACTGACCTTTGGGCTGGCAGATATGTGTTTGTGGCAGTATTCTGTCAGTTTGGTGTGGGTGTCTGATAATATGGTGAATGGATGTTCACCACCTTGACGGAATATTGGCGGCCATCACCACGGCGTTAAGCGGGATTTACCGCCATTGTCATAATGAGGCCCATTACTTCTTCATTTCACATAGCGACAACCATACACTATGGGTATATGGAAACCTGTAACAACTCAAATGTCCTTTCATACCAATGCACGGTTAAGCAATCAGAACACATGGCACACATCCATACATAGTGATTCATCAAGATTTGAAATTACAATGTGGAGTAAGCTCATTGGTGTTCTGTAAACAAACTTTATCAGTCAAGTAAGGGCCAACCTATGTTTCACTCACAATCACAAAATGTCAGACTGTACCGTACAAATGGACTACTACACTGTGCAGAATTATGACAATCAGACCTACCTAATCATGCAATTAGTCCATCATTATGCCACTAACTGAGTGGAAACATCACTACGCACACACCAGGCAAGCCTTACATCGGTTTGTGTAGGATTCTCAGAGCCAAAGCACATGTATTGCTAACATGACAGTTAAACCTACCATGATGCAAGCCACAAGCCTAGAAACACTTACAATACAACTCACATGTGTATGTGTACTTTCACACCTGCAACACATAGGTGCCATTGCCAACACTAGGTACCTAAACAGCCAGGACTCAATTGCCAGATCCTTAATAGCAACAGCAAGTAGATAACAATTTCCAATGTTGAATCATTACTGAACCGTTCAATTAGTACATGATGTTGACACACATCTGTCAAGATCTTAGCTGTGAATAGGCTATCATTGCCTATGAAACATGCCTAGTACAGTATGCCCTAGGTCAAAGCAGTGTGGCCACTTTCCACTGACAGAACAGTAGTAAAACCCCTAGCCTCTCATACCAATGAATGTAAGCCCATTGAAATGTTTGAAATCCTCAATGATAGCCAACATGCATGCTGTCTACTCTGATGAGACTCCACATATTTTGATGTACAGGTGTGAAGGAGTTAACCTTGTGTGTCATGTGACATGTCAGGTGGACATCACAGCCTCACATGCTGCTGCTACTTATCAGAAAGCATTTGAAAACTAGAGATGACTAGAATATGTATGACTCTATTTTGCACATGGACAGGAATCTTGATACTTTGCAGAGGACAGAAGTCAAGGATCTACACAACTTACCACCATTATATTGGGGGATTGACATGTTGGTGAGTATGTACAATCACCACTGTAGGAAATGCAGTATAATGGTATACATATGACCCAGTCATATGTTCACCATAAAATGCTACTGTAATGAGGAGACTACATATTTGAGTTACATGCCTCAATATACATAGGTATGTGCACATCTGAGTGCTATGGATGGCTATGGTACATCATTGTGTACACGGGAGATCTGTGCACTTTGCACTTACCACATTATCAGAGCTGACATACTGTTCCCTAACTCAATCACTTGGTAAGGGACAAACATAATTTAGGCATGTACTTACCGCCTTGTGGCTGCTGTGTTGCCTTCAAACACCCATCCAACTTAGGGCAGGCCACCGCCAAAATGTGGGCCATTAATGGGGGTATGATCTGTCGTGCACCCCATCCTTGTTGGGAGGACATCACAGCTGGGCCTCTGTGGTCTTCTGGGCCCAGCGTCTGAGGTCCTTCCACCTTTTCCGACAGTTGGCGCTCTGCCGACTGTGGACCCCCAGAGTCCGCACTTTCTTGGTGATGGCATGCCCGATCCCCTTCTTCTGATGTGCATTGACCTGCATGGATGACATAGAAATAATAAAGAATGTCTTGTCCACATGTTCCATAAAACAGGCAGAGTTACTAATTAATACAACTAGCCAAACACTGACTGTCTTGAACATCCCCTCCACTGATAGATGAGCATCTGCAGTCTGGCCAGATGTGAGGTGGACACAGGCAGACACAAGCTTTCATGTTATCACATATGACCAGCCAGCAAACACATATGCAAATGTGGTATTTCAGGAGGAGCCTGGTATGCTGTATCCAATTACCTTGTGCAGCAGTCACAAGGTGGGTCAGGGAACATATCAAACACTCTCCACAATGTCTCAGGACTCAAAATCTGTCACCAAACAAAGATACATGACCAGGAACTCATCCCATTCGATCTCAAATTCGGCACCCTACAGACTTTGAGGACCAAATCTGAAACATTGCCCATCAGACTTTGTTTAGTAAAGCAAAGTATAGTTGAGCTAATGGGATATTTGTGCACAGGGTGCACTTGCCTGCTCCTCTGGTGCACTGTAGAGCTGTTCATAAAGGGGTAGAACCTCCTCCATCAGCTTTTCCAGCTCCTTGGGTGAGAAGGCCGAGGCCCTATCACCTGTAGGGCGTGGCATGATTGCTCCCAGAGGCAGTAAACAGCAGCTCAAGTAGGGGAGATCTTGCTTGCAGCAGTATCAGAAGTCAAGTGAGAAATAAAGTATGAAATGGTGGTAGTATCCACCTACCGCCATGATGATGTCCGCCAGCTGATGTAGGTAATTTCCTGATGTCCAATACAGTAGGTCAGGCAGCTGCCCTTTTAAGGACCTTTGATGGTCGGGAAAGTTAAAATTAAGATGCGTCACTGGGTCAGAAACATATCTATGCAATAGTTTTCAGTGCTAGCTATGAGCATCCATGTTACTGAAATCAGATTTAAATACATGTTGTGATATTCATGGAATGTGAGTAATGTATCATTAGTGGCATAGTCTGTACCCTCATCGCAATTAGATAGATGGTATTTGTGTTTATAATATGTGAAACATTGTAAGAATGTCATTATCATTGAGACTTTTATTGTCATTCGTTTCCAAGTCACATATGAGGTAAGGACATGATATTGCAGCAATAAGCCATTATTACCTACAATGGGCACAATGACTGATAGACATACCTTCTTATTCTCCTTCATCTAGTTAGACTGGAACAAGAAGGGTCTGGCAACCTTTAATGTACCATCAACAAGCAGACCTGCAGACCATGGAAGATCGACATTGTGAGAAAGTAGCCTCTTTCTAGCATGGTTACCCCCACTTTTGGCCTGTTTGTGAGTGTGTGTCAGTGTGTTTTTACTGTGTCACTGGGATCCTCCTAGCCAGGACCCCACTGCTCATAGATAAAAACCTATATGTCAGTGTGTTTTGCCTGTCTCACTGGGATCCTGATAGCCAGGACCCCAGTGCTCATAATTTATGGTCTAATGTGTATGCCTGTGTAGTGCCTTCTGATTAGCAGAACCTCAGTGCTTATGCTCTCTCTGCTTTTAAATTTGTCACTGTAGCCCAGTGACTTCATTTACAAATTTCAATTGGCATACTGGACCCCCCTTATAAGTCACTGTAAATGTTACCTAGGAACCCAGGGCATTGCGGTTCCAGGAGATCCAAATGGGCTGCAGCATTTCTTTTGCCACCCATAGGGAACTCCGACCCTTACACAGGGCTGCCATTGCAGCCTGCGTGAAATAACACACACGTTATTTCACAGCCATTTTCACTGCACTTAAGTAACTTATAAGTCATCTATATGTCTAACCTTCACATGCTGAAGATTAGGTGCAAAGTTACTAAGTGTGAGGGCTCCCTTGCACTGGCAAAGGTACCACCACATAGTTCAGGGCCATTTCCCCGGACTTTGTAAGTGCGGGGACACCATTACACGTGTTCACTAAATATAGGTCAATACCTATATGTAGCTTCACAATGGTAACTCTGAATATGGTCATGTAACATGTCTAAGATCATGGAACTGTCCCCCCATTCCAAATATGGTATTGAGGAGCCAATTCCATGCATCCTGGGGGCTCCACCATGGACCCCGAGTACTGCCAAACCAGCTCTCTGAGGCTTGCACTGCAGCTACAGCTGCTGCCACCTCACAGACAGGGTTATGCCCTCCTGGGGTCTGGACAGTCCAGTCCCAGGAAGGCAGAACAAAGTATTTCCTCTGAAAGCAGGGTTACACCCTCTCCCTTTGGAAATAGGTGTCACAGGCTGGGGAGGGGTAGCCTCCCCCAGCCTCTGGAAATGCTTTGAATGGCACAGATGGTGCTCTTCTTGCATAAACCAGTCTACACCAGTTCAGGTACCCCTTCTCCCCTGCTCTGGCGGGAAACTGGACAAAGGAAAGGGGAGTGACCACTCCCCTGTCCATCACCACCCCAGGGGTGGTGCCCAGAGCTCCTCCAGTGTGTCCCAGACTTCAGCCATCTTGCTTTGAAAGGTGTGGGGGCACTCTGGAGGGCTCTGAGTGCCCAGTGCCAGCAGGTGACTTCAGAGACCACTCCTGGTAGGTCCATACCTAATTAGGTAACCAATCCCACTCTCAGGGCTATTTAGGGTCTCTCCTGTGGGTTCTCTTCAGATTCTGCTTGCAAGATTCCTTCAGGAATCATCTGCAACAACTTTAGACTCTTCTGACCTCGGATCAACTGCAGCCTGCTCCATGAAACGCTGTAACTGCAACAAAGTGTCTACAAGATACACTTTTCTTCAGCAACCTCAGCTCCAAGTCAGCTACTGCAACAGTTTCCATAGTGTGCACGCCATGGGGACTCCCTGTCTTCATCCTGCATCAGAAGAACTGAAGAAATCTCCAGTGGAGTGATGGAGTTACTCCCCTGCTCCAAGCAGGCACCTTCCAAGACAAAGACCGGTACCCTGGGACTCCACTCACAATGATGAGCATGCTCCTAAGGATACAGAGGGTGGACATCATCAACATAGACTGTCTTGAGGTCCTTGCCTTCCCTGAGAACGACGGTACCCCTGTGTACTGTGTCTTCTATGACTTCCTGAGGTCTCTGTGCATTCTTTGCAAAATTCCTTCATGCTCAGCCTGGCCCAGGTCCCCAGCACTTCATGCTGTGACGCTCAACTCGCTGAGTTGTTCTCCGGCGGCATGGGACCTTCTTTTGTTGAGCTGCATCATCTGCATTTTGCACCTCCTTTGGACCCAGATCCTGTGACTCCTGGGGGTTGTGGCTGGCATCCTGAGGGCTCTTTAGAGTGCTAAGAGCCCTCTCTTCCTCCTCACACAAAGGTGAGGCCCCCAGGTCCCTCCTGGGCCCATCCTGTGCAATTTTTGATGGAAAATGCACTCTTATCATAGCGAAGGCTTGTTTGCGACTTCCGACACAAAATCTCATCTGCAACGATCTTAACGTTGTGGGACATCTTTTACATCATGCAGGAATCCACTGGCATATTCCTAGGGTGCATTCCTGCAGTCTTTGACTAACCAGAGACTCTTCTTTTGCACCCTCTTCTGGGTTCGCAGGGGCTCCTGTCCTTCCTGGAACTTTTTTCGACTTCTAGACTTGGTCCCCTTCCTTTGCAGGTCTTCAGTTCCAATAATCCAGCAGTTGTTCTTTGCGGACTTGATTGGCTTCTGCACAATCCCAAAAACGAGTTGTAGTGTGTCCTAAGGAAACTTGCAGTACTTTACTCCTGCTTTTCTGGGCTTTGGGGTGGGGTAATTTACTTACCTTTACTGTATTCTTACTCTCCCAGTGATTCTGCACAAACTACACTTGTCTAGGGGGGAATTTGTGATTCACATTCCACTTTCTTAGTATATGGTTTGTGTTGCGCCTAGACCTATTTTCTTCCATTGCATTCTATAGGATTTCCTTCTGTTTGCATTGTTTTATGACTGTTTACTTGTCTAATTTTAGTGTCTAGTGTATATATTGTGTATAATACTTGCCTCCAGAAGGAGTATGGTCTCTGAGATATTTTTGGTACTGTGTCACCCAAAGAAATATCTTTATTTTTGTTAACACTGAGTGTTGTCTTTGCTTGTGTATAAGTACTGTGTAACTATAGGCCAGATGTAGCAAAGGGTTTGCGCCTCGCAAACAGTGAAAAACGCTGTTTGCGAGGCGCAAAAGCCTCTCTGCTATGCAGAAATGCATTTTGCGAGTCGGATCCGACTCGCAAAATGCATTTCCGACTCGCAAATAGGAAGGGGTGTTCCCTTCCTATGTGCGACTCGCAATGCTATTCAATTTCATTCGCAAATGAAATCGCAGTTACCATCCACTTGAAGTGGATGGTAACCCAGTCGCAAACGGGAAGGGGTCCCCAGGGGACCCCTTCCCCTTTGTGAATGGAAAAAAAAAAGATTTTCAGAGCAGGCAGTGGTCCAATTTTTTTTTCCAAGTGGAAAACGGGCTGCAGATGGAAAAAAAAAAAACTGCTTTATTAAAAAGCAGTCACGGACATGGTGGTCTGCTGACTCCAGCAGGCCACCATCTCCGTGAGTGCCCATACTTGCAATGGGGTTGCAAACTGCGACCACCTCATTAATATTAATGAGGTGGGTCTTTGCAACCCCATTGCGAGTTGCAGAAGGTGTCTGAGACACCTTTCTGCATAGCAAATTGCGACTTGCAATTTGCTTTGTTGCTACATCTGGCCCTATGAGTGGTATTGCATGAGTTTTGCATGTCTCCTAGTTCAGCCTATGCTGCTCTGCTATAGCTACCTCTCTCAGTCTAAGCTTCTAGAACACTACTACTTCACTAATAAGGGATAACTGGACCTGGTATAAGGTGTAAGTACCCAAGGTACCCACTACAAACCAGTTCAGCCTCCTACAGACATGTCATCCAGATCTACCGCCTAAATAGGCAGATAACCATAGATCTCTGTTGTCAGTTGGAGCCAGATCTGATGCCTGCCATTCGTCATCCCAATAACATTCCACCCATTTTACAAACCATGTCAGTACTACACTTCCTGGCAAAACATTCCTTTCAAAATACTGTGGCCCTAAGTGCAAAGATATCACAGTCTCTGTTCAGTTTGGTCTTGAAGGATGTCCCCTCAGCACTGTTGAAACACCTAGACAGCTACATCCGATATCCAGAGCATGAGGATTTGGCATATGTGAAGGGAGATTTTTATGCTTTGGCACGCATCCCACATGTGGTGGGAGCCATTGATGGTACCAATGTATCCTTGGTTCCCCCAGTTGGCAATGAACAAATGTATCGGAACAGGAAGAACTTCCACTCAATAAATGTCCAAGTAGTCTGTTTGGCAGACCTCTACATTTCCTAAGTACCCAGGCTGAGTTAATGATGCGTTCATCATGCGGAATAGCAATATCCCACAGATTGATGACATAACAGCACACAGAGAGGGCCTGGCTGCTTGGTAAGTTATATAGGTGATAAGTGTAAGTATCTAGGGCCGTATTTATACTCCGTTTGCGCCGAATTTACGTCGTTTTTTTCGACGCAAATTCGACGCTAAACTAACGCCAACTAACGCCATATTTATACTATGGCGTTAGAGGCGAATAGCGCCAAAGTTCCCGGAATGTGCGTCAGTTTTTAGCGTGAACCCCTTCCTTGCGTTAATGATATGCAAGGGAGGCGTTCCCGTCTAAAAAATGACTCCCAGGCCTTTACGTGGTATTTATACTCCCGGGCAAAAGAGACGCCCGGGAGTGGGCGTGGCTAAAAACGGCGCATTTGCGCCGCTTTTTAACGCCTGGGTCAGGCATGGCGTTAAGGGACAAGTGGGCTCAAAATGAGCCCAGAGTGCCCTCCCCTGCCCCCAGGGACCCCCCCTGCCACCCTTGCCCACCCCAGGAGGACACCCAAGGCTGGAGGGACCCACCCCAGGGACATTCAGGTAAGTATTTTTTTATTTTTTTTTAATAATTTTTTTTGGCATAGGGGGGCCTGATTTGTGCCCCCCTACATGCCACTATGCCCAATGACCATGCCCAGGGGACAGAAGTCCCCTGGGCATGGCCATTGGGCAAGGGGGCATGACTCCTATCTTTACAATGATAGGAGTCATGTTGATGGGGGATGGGCGTCGAAAATAAATGGCGCAAGTCGGGTTACGACGATTTTTTCGACGTAACCTGACTTGCCCCATTTTAAGACGCCCATGCGCCATTTTCCCCCTACGCCGGCGCTGCCTGGTGTACGTGGTTTTTCTCGCGCACACCAGGCAGCGCCGGTCTGCTTGCGCCGGCTAACGCCATTCAATAAATACGGCGCCCGCATGGCGCTTCAGAATGGCGTTAGCCGGCGCAAAACTTTTTGACGCTAAACTGCGTTAGCGCAGTTTAGCGTCAAAAAGTATAAATATGGGCCCTAATGTCTGCTTCCAAATGTAAGGATGACCAATACTTATCTTTGCACACATGCAATGATTCCCTACAAGGGATTCTGGCTATCCATGTTGCTGACACCAGTGAGATACCCAACAACGCCAGATGAGGTTTGCTTCAATGAGGCCCACAAAAGGACAAGGTGTGTTGTGGATTGGACTTTCAGGCTCCTAAAGGGTAGCTTTTGTTGCATTGATAAGTCAGGTAGAGCCCTCCTCTACTCACCCACAAAAGTCTGTCAAATCATTGTTGCCTGCTGCATGCTCCACAACCTTGCCCTGAGATGTCAGATCCCAAATATACCAGATGAGGGGGAGCTAGCAGTTCCTGCAGGTGAGAATGCAGAATTGCCAAGTGATGAGACAGCTGTGCTGTTCTCATTAATCAGTACTTCAACTGACTGTAGGTATGTGTTATTCAGTAAAATGCTTGACTCAGTGTGTATTTGGGGGGCATAGAGATGTTTCTAAAGGGTCTTTGAATGACCATCATTAGTTGCTTAGCAGTATATAGCTCAGGTGTGCAATGAAAATTGTACATGGAGTTTTGACTATCATGATGATCTCATTTGTTAATGTTTGCCACACAGCACACTTAGTACACTCAGTGTAACTAATGTATTTAGAACAAGTCTTTTTGGGTCTTCATTACCATTGCCTGCCTATACCTTTTGTATTACATTTTTACTTAGCATATTTCTTCACAAGGTCATCCTCATGTGGTCAATTCTGAATTGTGTCACAGGCAGGTGGGATTTGCAGGTCTGGCATGTGACGTGAACATGGATAGATCCAGGTACTGTATTGCATGATATTGTGGTGTCTGAGTTCCATGCCCTGACTGTCAGGACAGTGGGATGGTAGTGTACTGTTCTACACACTAGACCTGTGTGCCATGTTGTCCAGGTCCAATGGTTTCAAATGTGTGGTCTTGTGTCCCTGACATGTCATCCTGTGTACTCCATCACCTCAACCTTCTCATTGGTTTGATAATTATACTATTTAACTTGTATGTAGTTGTCACTGTGTTTCCTCACTGCAGGCCACTGTGCATGTGTGTCATGACTGACATAGGTGAGTAGCATGCCTACAGATACTTGATCATGGTAAGTGGAAGGCTCCATGACTGGGGACCTCTGTCAGTAATATAGAGTATGGTCATATGGGAGGTATAGTATGGGTATGTGATAAGTCTTTAGCTAATGAAACATAAAACTAATCTGTTTGCCTATTTGGATAGACAAACACTGACATGTCCCTAACTTCCGAAGTCTGTAGGGTTCTTGTTAATCACACCTATGCTGAAGCATTCCATTACGAAGCTATACTGCATTTTGTGAAATTTGGCATTCTGTCAACCTATGTGCTGGAAAGTGCACTAAATGGGAAAATGTCTGTGTCCATTTGTACAATTGTACATATATCAGACCCAGATTCAACAGCACATGTGAGATGGGACTTAACAGATTTGGAACATATGTGATATCATGTGTATGCAACATTTTTCAAAGTTAACAATATAGCTAAGAAATGACTCTCAACCCTGACATGTAGTTTAGTTGTATTTATTTATAAGTACACAGGTAAGTTTAAGGAATGGGATCAAATCATATAGTGCAAACAGTGAAGGGTTCAGTCATGGAGGATGTCATCATCAGGGTAGCTGTTACAACAGTTGGAGTCTCGAGTCCAGTGTCCTTGTGCCTTTGGAAAATGGAGAGTGGTTGAAAAACAGTCACCAAGGAGCATAGGATCACTTTCTGGTATTGGTTGAGGTCTTGGCATCTGCCACTCCTGGATGTTGAGGTGGACGTCCACCTTTGCAGGGGGTCGGGAGTTCTTCAGCTACAAAGGCAGGGGTGTCTGAGGCATGTCCATCCCCATCCAGACCCTCCATTCCACTGACTGCCACAGAAGTAGAAGGGGCTGATGTAACATGGCCAATGGAAGTGGTCGGCTGTAGTGGACATAATCTACTGAGGCTGGTATTAATGTCTCCCAGCACCCCTGTTAAGGAGGTCATGGTGGCATTGGCATGAATGGTTGTCTGGAATGTTGAAGCAACAGAACTAAGAGGAGTAGTTTTGGTCAGGGTGAGGCTGACAGGTGTAGACTGACCAGGTATCTCAGGTGGGCCAGAGTCATCCTGATTGTCCTCACATCCAGGAGTATTGTCCTTACTGAGGGCTTTTTCGCGCGCGGAGGTGGCTGTCTTAGGTGTCCTTTTCATGGTCATTATAGATAGGTAAACTATAAGGAGATTAATGGTCCAGTGTACAGTCTCCCAGGTATAATCAATTTAAAAAATAGAGTACACTGTTCCAGTCGAAAACAGCTGGGAAACCTAAATAATAGGAGCAAGAGCCTTCACACATCCCATCGGATGTCATGCTTCATCATCGGGGATGCTCCTCGTCAGACTGGCGCTGCAATGTCTGACGGGCTCCCCAAAAAAGGGGGCTTTTTGCAGGAGATCTTTCACAGTGACTGCCACATAACACCATAAAAGCAGGAGAGAAAAGGGATAAAATTGGCTCAAAAACCTAGAACTTCATTATGAATTTATTATCAGCACAAGGTCTTGGCCAAGATTGAAAAAGCACACAAACGGAGAGTGCTTAATGAGTAATCATGCTCATTCACTTTCACAAGTCAGTCAGTCAAGCAAAGAACTTTATTCGGCGGTTGCCATAAAAGTGCATACAAAGACACAAATTACAAACCAATAAATAGTATAAAACACAATTAAATACCATGAAAGCATTATCTAAAAACAACATATAAATGACCAATCCAAAAGCCCCTTGACAGATGGCGAATATGTGTACTAGACACAGGGGGTCATTCCGACCGGGGTCGGGGATGCGGGAGCACCGCCAACAGGCTGGCGGTGCCCCGCAGGGCATTCTGACCGCGGCGATTTGGCCGCGGTCAGAAGAGGAAAACCGGCGGTCTCCCACCGGTTTTCCGCTGCCCTGGGAATCCCCCATGGCGACGCAGCTTGCTGCGCCGCCATGGGGGATTCCGACCCCCTCACCGCCATCCTGTTCCTGGCGGCTCCGACCGCCAGGAACAGGATGGCGGTGAGGGGTGTCGTGGGGCCCCTGGGGGCCCCTGCAGTGCCCATGCCAATGGCATGGGCACTGCAGGGGCACCTGTAAGAGGGCCCCACTTTGTATTTCAGTGTCTGCTTTGCAGACACTGAAATACGTGACGGGTGCCACTGCACCCGTCGCACATACCCACTCCGCCGGCTCCATTCGGAGCCGGCTTCCTCGTGGGGAGGGGTTTCCCGCTGGGCTGGCGGGCGGCCTTCTGGCGGTCGCCCGCTAGCCCAGCGGGAAAGCCAGAATGGCCTCCGCGGTCTTTCAACCGCGGAGCGGCCATATGGCGGCTCCCTCCAGGCGGGCGGCTCTCGCCGCCCGCGGGGGTCAGAATGACCCCCACAATTTTGAGATCACAAAGAATACAGAATTTGCAGATGTTATCTCAAAACAGACACTATTAACAACTACTTTGTAATGATATGCATAAATCTCTCACAAACGTACAAGGATTAGATCGAAGTAATCCTTTTCCTAATATTTAAAGAAGCTTTAACAAAATTTAGTACATAATGACAGGTTTGAATGTCTGTCAATCTCTGGAAGTGTAATAAAGCTTCCTTATAATGAATGGGTCTTAGATGACATAAAATGGGTAAAATAAAGGCCTTTCTGGGAGTAGCATATAAAGAAAAAAAAAGAAAAAAATGGGAAGTACTCTGCTTTGATTTGTAATCACAAGGGCAGGGTGGTAAATCCTTTTGCCAAATACATTGTTTAGGAAAGGCTACCTTAAAATGAATCAGATTAAATCTAAAAAAGGTTAAAAGAGAACTAATTTTAGAACATGAAAACCAAAGCAGATAAGGTTCCAAACATGGAGCCGTAGCAATCCGAATATAAGGATCAAAAGTTTTCAATTTCAGGGAGCTATAAAATCTCAAATCTAATGTATACGCAAAATAAGTTGATTTTAAGACAGACCTAGAATTTATAGTTAACAGTTGGGGTTCTTCAAACATATACCTGAGCCCTAACTTCTCAAAAGATTTTTTTTTAAAACACAAGCCAGGGAATCCTATTTGAGTTGTCCAACTGTAAGCAGTCAGAAATACAGTTTTGAACAAGTTTAGCCGCTGGATTCAGACAACATTTAATCCAGAGCAATAAAAGGACAATAGAAACCCTGTCCTCCAAAAAACATTGACCAATTTCCTCATGACAGATGATGTTTGCTATGCATTTTGGTACCATCAGTAATCTGCGCAGGAATTTATTTTCAGCACTTTGGAGGGAGGGTACTTTGTTATAGCCCCAAACACCTGCCCCATATAAGACTGCTGCAATGCACTTGGAGTTAGAAAGTGTTTTCATCTGAACAAGGAGTCTGTGACCTAATCTGCGAGTAAAGTGAAAAATTGCTTCATTATTCCTTGTCATTTGTTGGAACATAAAATCAAGGTGAGTCTTCCAAGACAAAGAGGAACTCATTTATATACCTAAATAACAATTTCTTTTTACGTTATTTAAAATATGAGCACCCATGGTAAATTGTTTGGACCTTGTATTACGTGGGCCACATGTCATAACAAAAGTCTTAGGATAATTTACTTTCAAATCAAGATCCGACATAAATGTATAAAAAAGGTCCAATAAACCCTGTAAACCATTTGCAGTACAAGCAATTAAAACGGCATCATCAGCATATAATAAAACTGGGAGCAGTCTCTGGCCCATCTTTGGAACATCCTTGCCGTATTTTACCAATAAATCATATAGCCCATTTATATATATCAGAAAAAGAAAAGGCGCTAGGATACATCCCTGTCTTATGCCCCTTGTTGACGGAATGGGAGAAGTTCTCTGACCAGATGAGCCAACCTGGACTGAAACCATTAAATCTGTATGTAGGCGTTTAATAAGCTCCAAAAGGGTCATATCACAACCTAAGTCTCCCAAAATTAGCCATAACTTTGACCTATTGACCAAATCAAAGGCACTAGTTAAATCAATAAATGCCATGTGAATAGATTCCTTTTTGGCAATCATATATTTACTAAGTATCAAATTCAAGTTTAAAACTTGCTCAACTGTGCCTAAACCAGATCTAAAACCAAATTGAATTAGGGATAAAATCTGTGCCTCAGTCACCCAATCTTCTAAACGAGATAAGATCACACTTCCCAAAATCTTAGCCATTGAATCAATAAGAGAAATTGATCTGTAACAAAGAGGATCTTGTCTGTTTCCTTTTTTAAAGATGGGAATGATAGTAGCCAATTTCCATGAAGTGGGTACGTTGCTATTTACAACACTTCTCAGCACATTAGTGACTAAAGGGCCCCAAAGATCAATTTCAGATTTAAAAAGATCAACAGGAACCCCATCAGGGCCAGGAGCCTTTCCCTGCCATAACCGGTTAATGGCACCAAGGACCTCATGAAGGTTAAAAGTAATATCTAGGGCCTTAGCATTGGAGTCTGAAACAGGGTGTGCAGTAAAGTTATCCTCCTTATACATGTTCTCGTTGTCATTGTTTTCTGGGCAAAATACTTTCCTAAAATGAGTCACCCATACATCCTCTGCAATAAGGCAATCATCAGCCTTAGTGTTATTATCTGAAAAATATGAGTGATTTACCACTTTCCAGAATTTAGAAGTGTCCTTCAGCTCAGAGGCAACCAGAAGTTCGTCCCAAGCCTTGGACCTAATTTCTGATTTCCTTTTTTCAAGAGCAGCCTTGTTTTCGGCTCTAGCTAATTTAACTAATTGGCAAGAAGGGGGAACTACTTTAAGAGCTTCTTTAAGTTTTTTATGAGCAGAAGAGCACACAGAATCAAACCATCTGTGAACAATCGGGCCCTTCAAGGGCCTATCCACCACCAAGGCTTGCGAGATATCAGTACTTAAAAGTTCAAATTCATGGACTATACATTCATGATCTGGCTGCCTGGACAGACACATATTAATAGAATCAAACATAGTTCTTATAATTTCCTGATTAAATACTTTTGGATTTATTTTGTCTCATTTTAAGCGTAAGCCGCAATTTGAGTTATAAACAGTACTAGCTCTGAAGCATTTGTTCTTAGGAATCTGATTAATATTTAAGTCCAATTTAATGCTAAGGGGATTATGGTCACTGGCACAGTGAGGCGTGATCTTAAATTCTTGTATTACATGATAGTCTGAGGAGCCGATAAGTATAAAATCAACGATGCTTCCCTTTGGTTTCCCTGTGAAAGTTGGTATATTACAGGCATCAGCAGCCAGTTTCTCCATAACATGTACCAAATCAAACTTGCATAAAAAGTAGTTTAAATCATCTCCTTCAGCAGAATGAGTAAAATGGGTTGATGTCTCTCTGCCCTCACAAAAGAAAACAGGTAGAGGACAAGAAAATATTATATACACTTTAATCATGGGTCAACATGTTTCGCGTCTCCATGGCCCCGAAGGGATCTAACGGCGCTTCATCAGGACCAAAACTCAAAACTTCTCCTTTGTTAAACACACAGACAACACTAGGTCTAAATTGTCAGTCAACTAAAAATCGGTCACTTACTTAAGTAATCTGCGCATCAGGTAAGTTTAGAAAAGAGGTCGCCCTGTGAAAATAATAAAGTACATTTCAAAAGCAATATGTAGCCAAATAATTGTATACACAATGTGGTATTCAGTGACACAAAGTGAACAAGGTGCTCACTTTTTAGACCTAGTGTTGTCTGTGTGTTTAACACAGCCAAGACCTTGTGCGGATAAAAAATTCATAATGAAGTTCTAGGCTTTTGAGCCAACTTTATCCCTTTTCTCTCCTGCTTATATGGTGTCATATGGCAGTCACTGTGAAAGATCTCTGGCAAAGAGCCCCTTTTTTGGAGAGCCCGTCAGACATTGCAGCCCAGGTCTGATGAGGAGCATCCCCATGAAGCATGACATCCGATGGGATGTGTGAGGGCTCTTGCTCCTATTATTTAGGTTTTCCTGCTGTTTTCACCTGGAACAGTGTACTCTATTTTTGAGATTCATAATGGGTAGGTAACCTGTTGAAGAAGTGGAACAGACTGTTACAGATTGTAATGCAATATGTGGTATCAAACTTTGACAGATAGATATGCTTTGAGCCATGTACAGAAAGGATTTACTTGATCCCCTGATATGGCATTGACACCTACTTTCAAATCTGGGTTACAGCTATATGAGATACAGGGTATTCCTATGTCATACACCTTGCTACAGGATATCAGATTAGCTTGGCAGATGTAGGTCTGTTGATCGACTCCTATCATATCTGCTGTGTAGCTTGATTTTATTCATTTTACCTCCCAGGTAACAGTAGTTCAGTATGTAGTCACAAGATAGCAGCATAATGTTATTGTAACCATTCTACCTAGCCATATATATCAGGTTACACCTAGCACTGCACACTGCAGATATGTGTGTTTCCCTCAGGTGAGCACCTGTCAGTGGGTGATGGGAGGTAAAAGGGCCATTTTAGCAGAGGCCACAGCAGTAGCTGTGTGTTGATGGTATTGTACTGGCACATGCCCACAGCACTGCTGTAATTGGCCTAGACTTTAAAATTGTGGCTCATTCAGGTGGGTTGAGTCTATTGTATAGTTGACATGCAAGGCTATTTTCATTGTGGTACATTGTTCTGGTTTTGTTAATGGTAGAAAAGTGCCTGGTGTGAGCTGGCAGTGCTGTCATTCCTTATACTACCCACACCATACACAGACACTGTGTCCCCAGGTGAGTTTAGTTGACATGTGATGTGTCAGAAAGGAGTATTTGGCCAGTTGGATACAGGGCTGGTGAGTGTGTTGGCTGTTGAGATGTCAAAAGGTGGTCAGTGAGCATGCAAGACAGAACTTTAGGGTGACATTTCCAGTGTTGTGACTTACCCAACTACATTCCCCCAGGTATTCCTGTGAAGCCCTCAGGATGCAGGATGTCCAAGACCTTCTCCTCCCATGATGTGAAGGTTGGGATAGGAGGTAGGGGCCCACAGCCAGTCGTGCGGACAGCCAGCTAGTGCCTGGCCACCATGGAATGTACCTTCCCCCTGAGGTCATTCCACCGATTCCTGATGTCCTCTCTTGTGACTGGATAGCTCCCTACAGAATTCACCCTGTAGACTATGTTTTGCCACACTCCATTTTCCTGGCAATTGAGGTTTATTGGACTTGGGCTCCAAATAGGTGTAACTCTACTCTGATGATTTCGTCCACCATTACCCTCAGCTCTTCATCTACAAAGCAGAGTTGTTTTTGTGGTGATATTGTAGTGGTAGACAACACAAAAAGGTTAATAAACGGGTGATGAGGTGTGGGTGCTGTGCTGTGAGTGGGTGACGGGTGGTGTGTGATGTGTGGTAAAGATTAGTGTGATATGTATGATATGTAGGTGTGAGATGGGAGGTATTTGGAGGAGTGCCTATTCTGTGGTTTTAAAATTTAGTGTGTGGCCTCTGTCTAGCTGTGTATGGTGTTTTTGATGCAAAGGAATGTGGTGTAGGAAGGGGTGTGTTTTATAGTGCAGTTTGTAGGTGTGTTGGGTGTGTGGATGTGTCTCAGGTGTGTGGAATTCAAACTGTCCAATGTGGTGTAGTGCATTACTGTGTAGACATCCACGTTCGCACCACCATTGGTTTTCCACCATGGGAGTCCCGCTATTGTGATTTGTGGGTCTTAATTGGTTCTTAGGATTTTGGACGGACTGGTGATGCTGGTGGTGGAACTGCCTCTTTCCCGCCCTCCCAGAGTCCTGGCAGTGTCAAACGTTTGGCTGGGTTTTGGTGGTCCTGCCTGTGTAACTCGTAATACCGAGGTCTGTATGACTGCCAACATGGTGGTCTTTTGGCAGCTGCCAATGCAGCGATCTTACTGTCAGACCGCCAAACTCGTAACGAGGTCCTTCCTTGCAATCTGGTCCCTGGCATCTCTCTTTGTCTGCATATGTCTTATTCATTTGTTTTACTGATTTTAGATTGTCTTTTGCATTTCTTTGAATGTCACTCAATTGTGGTAAAAAATCTTGTACATCAGTAGTGGGTAACTGAGGTACGAAATTCAAATCCACCACGTGAGGATGATACCCATAATTACAGTAAAAAGGTGATTGTGCAGTAGATGGATTGAATACATTGTTATATGCAAATTTGGTGGCCCACAAACACTTTGTCCAATCCACTTCAGAGCTTAGGAGATAACAATGTAAATATTACTCCATACACTGGTTGACTCTTTCAGTCTGTCCATCTGATTGTGGGTATTGACCGGACGACAGGTTGTTATCCATATCCAATTCCTGCTAAAGGTATTTACAAAACGTGGATAGAAATTGTGGCTTTCGATCGGAAACTACCATTGAAGGAAGCCCATGGAGATGAACTATAGATTGTAAGAGAACTTGGACTAATTGTTAGGCTGAATGTAAGGTTTTTAGAGGGATAAAGTGTGCCATTTTAGTCAAATTATCTTCTGCTACTAGAAAGGTAGTAAACCCAGCCTGGGATTTTGCAATTCTACACAAAGTCTAATGATAATGTGTACCAGGTGCAGGTGGTGTGGGTAAGGGTTGTAAAATACTAGTGGGAGCCTGGTGCAAATGTTTCTCTTGTGTGCAAGTAGCACAATTTGCTACATAAGCTTTTGCGGCTTTGGCTAAAGATGGCTGCCAAAAATGTTGTTGTAGGATCTCTAGGGTCTTTTTTCCCCTGGGTGACCAGCAAGCTTACTAGCATAGCACCACTCACAGGCTTTGTCTTGTAATTTTTTTGTGGGTAGATGTAACGTCTGTGCCACACACTTTAACCTCCCAGGGCTAGTGACATTTGTAGTGCGGTATTGCACGAATTCTATGGCTGCAGTAAATTTCCTGCTCTAGTTGCACCTCTTGTAAAAAAATATGATTCAAGGATAATGGCCCCCACAATTTTGTCTGAAGAGTTAATAAAAGGTGGTTCTTCCACTTGTTCATTAGTGGCCTAGGTTAGTCTAGAAAGTGTGTTCGCTTTTCCATTCTTATGACCTGGATGAAACTGGATCAGAAAATCATAAAGACTGAAGCATTGGGACCACCTCAACTGTCGCGGAGATGAAGTTTGTGCGGTTATAAGGAATTGCAAATTTCTATGATCTGTCAGAATGGTGAGTGTGTGTTTCCATTCCTCAAAGGTTCATTTTATTGCTAGTAATTCTTGATCTGCTATTGAATAGTTTGTCTTTGCTGGATTCAATTTGTGAGAGAAGTAAGCCACTGTGTGAAGCTCCCCAGTCCCACGATCCCACTGAGACAAGACCCCACCCACCGCTACTTGAGAGGCATATGTCTCGACCCCAAACAACTGCATAGTGTCCGGTGTTGTAAAATGGTAGCTGTACAGAACTTGTCTTTTAATTGGAGGAAGGCCTTAGCTGCCTCTCCTCCCCACTGAAACATCATTCCTTACTAAAAATAAAGGTGCTTTATTTTAGTGACAATATGCCAAAAGTATCTCAGAGGATATACTCCCTTAGGAGGTAAGTAAAATACACAAAATATACACACAAACCACAATCAGGTAAGTAAAGTAGAACACAATAGAATGCAATAGGAGACAATAGGCCTAGGGGCAACACAAACCACATACTCCAAAAGTGGAATATGAACCACGAATGGACCACAGGCCTAGTGTAGTGTGTAGAAGGTCGCTGGGAGTGTAATAAAACACTAAGGGTGTGCAACAGAAGGTGGCAGGAACTTCTCCTTTGGTCAGAAGATGTTGTACGGCGTGCTGGAGGATGCAGAGTTGTTTCCACGCAGAAAGACCGCGAACAAGCCTTTCTAGCTGCAAGAGTCGCGTTGAAGATAATGGATGCTGCCCGGGCCCAGGAAGGACCAGGAGGTCGCCCCTTGGAGGAGGAGACAGAGAGGGTGCTCAGCAACAGAGAGAGCCCATGCAGAAGCAGGCAGCTCCTGCAGAAGCACTTGAACAGGCGTGCAAGAAATCTGAGCACCGCGGTCGTCTCAACACAACAAAAGAAGGTCCCACGAAGCCGGTGTTCAACTCAGCAATTGGAGCAATGCAGGACAGAGTGCTGGGGACCTAGGCTGTGCTGTGCACAAAAGTGCACAGAAGCCCTAGCAGCTACACATCACGCAGTACACAGGATTACTGTCTGGCATGGGGAGTCAAGGACTTATCTCCACCAAATTTGGACAGAAGGACCACTGGACTGTCAGGGTCACTTGGATCCAGCTGCTGTGTTCCAGGGACCACGCTCGTCAAGATGAGAGGGGACCCAGAGGACCGGTGATGCAGAAGTTTGGTGCCTGCGGTAGCAGGGGGAAGATTCTGTCGACCCACAGGAGATTTCTTCTTGACTTACAGGGCAGGGTGAAGGCAGACAGCCCTCAGAGCACGCACCACCAGTTAAGCCGGCAGGATTAGGCGCTACAATGTTGCTGGTAGTTGTTTTGCTACTTTGTTGCGGTTTTGCAGGCATCCTGGAGCAGTCAGCGGTCGATCCTTGGCAGAAGTTGAAGAGAGAGATGCAGAGGAACTCTGGTGAGTTCTAGCATTCGTTATCTGAAGCGAAACCCATAGGAGAGACCCTAAATATCCCTTGGAGGAGGATTGGATACCTAACCAGGTAAGCACCTATCAGGAGGGGTCTATGACATCACTTGCTGGCACAGGCCACTCCGAGGTCTCCATTGTGCCCTCACACCTCTGCATTCAAGATGGCAGAGGTTTGGGACACACTGGAGGAGCTCTGGGCACCACCCCTGGGGTGGTGATGGACAGGGGAGTGGTCACTCCCCTTTCCTTTGTCCAGTTTCATGCCAGAGCAAGGGCTAGGGGATCACTGAACCGGTGTAGACTGACTTATGCAAGGAGGGCACCATCTGTGCCATTCAAAGCATTTCCAGAGGCTGGGGGAGGCTACTCCTTCCCAGCCCTTAACACCTATTTCCAAAGGGAGAGGGTTTAACACCCTCTCTCAGAGGAAATCCTTTGTTCTGCCTTCCTGGGACTGAGCTGACCAGACCCCAGGAGGGCAGAAACCTGTCTGAGGGTTGGCAGCAGTGGTAGCTGCAGAGAAAACCCCAGAGAGCTAGTTTGGCAGTACTCGGGGTCCATGCTGAGCCCCGGGGATGCATGGGATTGGCACCCCAATACCAGATTTGGCTTGGGGGGACAATTCCTAGATCTTAGACATGTTACGTGGCCATGTTCGGAGTTACCATTGTGAAGCTGCATATAGGTATTTACCTATATGTAGTTCACGCGTGTAATGGTGTCCCCGCACTCACAAAGTCTGGGGAAATTGCTAATTGAGGGTTAGACATATAAGTGACTTATAAGTTACTTAAGTAGAGTGTAAAATGGCTGTGAAATAACGTGTACGTTATTTCACTCAGGCTGCAGTGGCAGTCCTGTGTAAGAATTGCCTGAGCTCCCTATGGGTGTCAAAAGAAATGCTGCAGCCCATAGGGATCTCCTGGAACCCCAATACCCTGGTGACCTAGGTACTATATACTAGGGAATTAAAAGTGTGTTCCAGTGTGCCAATCAGAATTGGTGAAAATGGTCACTAGCCTGCAGTGACAATTTTAAAAGCAGAGAGAGCATAAACACTGAGGTTTTGGTTAGCAGAGCCTCAGTGATACAGTTAGGCACCACACAGGGGACACATATAGGCCACAAACGTATGAGCACTGGGGCCCTGGTTAGCAGGATCCCAGTGAGACAGTAAAAACACCCTGACATATACTCACAAACAGGCCAAAGGTGGGGGGTAACAAAGCTAGAAAGAGGCTACCTTCCTACAGATACCCTGTATAAAGCTCTGGTGGGGCTAATGGTACCGGGGTAGCCTAGTGATCTGGATTAATGGGGCATTACTTGGTGACTGTTCCTGACCAGCCCCTGCAAAGACCTGCTAAAATTTTGCAATATCTGAGGCTTGCTTTGGCTCCCAAAAATGCAGTTTTATAGAAAAAAGGAGGTTGGTCTGTGGGCGTGGTCTGCAGAGCATCCAATTGTTGTGAGAGCACCTGGGTTTCATGTTGCAACTTCCCTAATATGTGTGTCAAATCAACCAGGGTGACCTCTTGCATCTCCATTGTGTACTGTCAAGCACTAACCTGTGTGTCCAATGGAGGCACAACGCTGACCGAAGTTGCATGTTCCCAACTGCACCTAGATGTTGGAGCCTCCCAATTACTTGTACATGATCGGCACGGGAACATTCTGGGGGAAAGGGGATGGATGAGAGAGAGAGAGAGAGAAACACAGACGTCACCTGGCAGGATCAGGATGGCTAGTGGTGGTCTACAGTGGCTGCAGGATGGGCCGCAGCAATGTCCACTGAAGGTCAGAGGGGTTGGCAGCAATGGGTATCAGGGCCCCTGGCAGCAGCACCAGCGATATAAGGGATGGGAGGCTGGGGCTGGCATGCTGAACTACAGCCTGAGTCAGAGGCAGCTATTCCCACCTCTTTTTTCCCTCCAGGACTACAAGTCACCGGTATCCTACTAGGATGCTCTCCAGCCTCTACCGCCGCAGATGGGCAGCTACCTCCTGTCTGGTGGGTGAATGTGGTAGACCAGCAGAAGTAGCTATATTGAGAAAAACAAAAGGAAAAAAAAAAAGATTGTAAACAATGATCTGTGAAAAGACTTGTTTAAAATTAGGTAGTGGGTGGCACAGTAGCAGGATATTGCTGGTTCCCTAGGGACATTGGAATTTAATGTGATTATGATTAAGAGAGTCACAGAGCCAATTTTATTTGTTTACCCATACCTGCATCATATAAAAAATATGTCTGGTAGAAAGGAATTAAGGAAGAATAACACCAGATTAAAATAACTGTGATTTGATTTTCTCTTAGCCCCCCTGCCAATAAACCCCCCTCCATGCTAAACCTTTTTTGGCTATTTGGGATAGTTTGTGCCTAGGCCCCCATAGCTTTTTGTAATCATTGGCTATCGACGTCAAATTTGCATTCTTTTTGTTTTCAACAGACAGGGGATTCTAAAGTTACTCATGGTTTGTACATTTTTCTGGTGGGGACTGAGAAATTAGCCAAAATACAGCTAAAATGTGTTTTCTTTTTTTGGTGGAAAAAAGTGCTGCAGAAGAAAGCCTCTAGTTTTTGTTCCTGCAAATGGTATCAGCAAAGGGTTTATGGAGATAAAACTACCATCTTTCCATCTGTACAGATTTCAGGACCTGGCATACTAGAATCAGAAAACCAAAAGTTTCAACACAGTTTTGGCTTTTTACTGGGACATACCCCATTTTTAACTTTTTTTGTCCTTTCAACCTCCTTCCAGTTAGTGACAGAAATAGGTATGAAACCAGTGGTAGATCATGGAAAACAATATACGTCTGAACAGTAGATGGGAATCTGAATTCAGCAAGGGGTCATTTGTGTAGATCCTTAAAGGTTGTTTTATAGAAAGTAGCATTTGAAATAAACAATATTGAAATTGAGTTGGAAGAAAACACACATTTCTGTCTACATTTTCATCTGTAACGTTTTCCATCTATGGCAGATTTTCAAAAGCAATATACTGTTACATCCACTGGACCCTTTTGGTTGCAGGGATATATAGAGCTTGTAGGTTCACCAAAAACAAAAGGTACCCAGAGCCAATAAATGAGCTGCACCATGCAATTGGTTTTCATTGTGTACCGGGTATACAGCAACTCCTTTAGTAAAATATAAAGAGTGAAAAATAGGTATCAATGAAACCTATGTGTTTCCAAAATGGGCACAAGATATGGAGTTTAGAAGCAGTGATTATTTACACATCTCTGTATTTGGGGATACCCATACTAGCATGTGAATTACAGGGCATTTCACAAAATGACTTATTTCTTACACACTGTCTTACATTTGAAAGCTGCAAATGCAGAGAAAGACAATTGGTAATAACAGTTCTACTATTTTGTGTCCCTCCAAGTCTCCTGACTAAAAGTGGCACCTCACTTGCAACAGGAAACACACCAAAACGCAACATGGACACATCAAATTTTACCCCTGAAAATTGAGGCATTTTTTTGCCAAGTGCCTAGCTATTGATTTTGGCTCCAGCTCAGCCAGCACCTAAGGAAACCTAGCAAACCTGTAATTTTTTTAAATGTAGATGCCTAGGGGAATCCAGGATGGCGTGACTTGTGGGCCTCAACAATTTGTCACCTAGAATCCTTTGCAAACCTCAAATGTTGCCTAAAACACATTTCGCTCTCATTTCAAGTTCTACAGTCTGACGGGAACCACAAACATTCTCCCACCCAGCATTTCCACATGCCTCCTGATAAAAATGGTTCCTCACTTGTGTGGGTAGGCCTAGTACCCATGACAGGAAACATCCCAAAACACAACGTGGACACATCACATTTTTCCACTGAAAACTGACAAGATTTTTGCAACATGTCTAGCTGTTGATTGTGGGCACTAGCTCACCTGCCACTTAGGGAAACCTAGAAAACTTGTAAATTTTTTAAAACTAGACACCTATGGCAATCCAGGTGGCGGTGATTTGTGAGGCTCTCACCAGGTTTGTCACCCAGAATCATTTGTAAACCTCAAAGGTTGTCTGAAAAACATATTTACTACATATTTTGGTGATGCAAAGTACTGCAATCTAAAGGGTGTCACAAACTTTCATCCACCCAACATTCCCCCAAGTCTCCCAATAGAAATGGTACCTCACTTGTGTGGGTGGGCCTAGTGCCCACAACAATAGAAGCCATAAAATGCAATGTGGACAAATCACATTTTTCTACTAAAAGCTTATGCACTTTTTGCAAAGTGCCTAGCTGTCAATTTTGGGCTCTGGCTTGGCCGGCACCTAGGGAAACCTAGCAAACCTGTACATTTTTTAAAACTAGACGCCTAGCTAAATCCAGGATGGAGTAACTTGTAGGGCTCTCACTAGGTTCTATCATGCAGAATCCTTTGCAAAGCTCATAATTTGTATAAAAACACATTTCCCTCATGTTTCGATAATGCAAAGTTCTGGAATCTGAGGGGAGCCACAAACTTCCTTACACTCAGCCTTTCCCTAAGTCTCACAGTAAAAATGGTACTTCACTTGTGTGGGTAGGCATAGTGCCTGTGACAGGAAATGGTCCAAAACATATCATGGACACATCAAAATTATCTATCACAAAACAACCTGGTTTTGCAAGAGTGCATCCTGCATTTTTGGTCCTTAGCTTGGCAGCCAATTAGGGAAACCTACAAAACTCAGACATTTCTGAAAACTAGACGCCCAGGGGAGTCAAGGGAAGTGTGGCTTCTATAGTTCCTTTAAAGTTTGTTCCCTAAAATCCCCTGCAAATCTCAGATTTAGCTAAGTCATCACAATGTTCTCACATTTCTGTGTGGGACCACTGCCCAGTCACAAATTTCCTACCACCCAGTGATCCTCCCAGTCTCCTGATAAAAATGATACCTCACTTATGTGTCTGGGCCAAGTACTAATAGATTAGTAGTACAGTTAATCTAAACAGAATTATTATAACAGGCAAACACAGTAACAAGGTATTTATCTAAATCCAATTGTCTATGGTACTAGTATTTACTATCATTGAGTTGGCTATACTAATCCTAAAATCCCTATTCCAAATTTCCTTAACAAAAACTACATTTAGAACTAATGCATTACAATGATTCTATTCTCATTTCTCAACCTCGTTGATGGACCAACTCAGTCTCCCTTTTTTGCCATGCATGGATGCATCCTAGTACTACCCATGACTGTGAAATTGCTTGGGACTGTATGAGCTACAGAAGGAAAGACACAGAGGGGGTCATTACAACCCTGGCGGACGGTGTTAAAGCTGCGGTAATACAGCAAACAGGCCGGCGGACAAAAAAAGGAAATTATGACCCTGGCGGAAACTGCCAACAAAGACAGCCACTTAAACACACCGCCCGCCACGGCGGTACAGACAAGCAGCGCGGCGGTCACCGCCAACAGACAGGCGGGAGACAAAGTACCGCCCACCCTATTACAAGAGGCCTATCCGCCACCTTTTCCGGGGCCGATTCACCATGGATAAAAACACGTCGGAAACTGCTTTTGCAATGGGAAAACGCTCACCTGAACACATCCCACGAGGAAGGAGGACTCCATGGAGCCGGAACTCCAAATACTCCCAGCGCTTGTCTTTCTGCTCCTCTACGACCACCATCTACATAGGCGCCGAAGACAACAGTGAGGACTGCACCTACGACATGGGGGAGTGGGGGGGGCAAAAGTTAGGGGGACACCCACGAAACACCCCCACCCTCGCATATTAAAACATACAAACCAATGCATCTCCAAACATCACAGTAACAATCCACAATCCTCCCGGAAGAATGCAAAGACAAAGCGAGATCCGTTCAAACACTGTAATGTTGCAATAAACAAGTTTAGCAAAAATATACAGATATATACGAAAATCTTGCAGAAATATATACAGTGCGAGAAGTAGTGCAGATATGTACATATCAATGTCCGTGCACCACTAGTCCAAAAGTGCATGGGCGAGGCCCACAAAAGATACCTCACGACAATCGGAGAGAACACTGCCGGGCCATCAGATAGAAATACTACAGGCACCTCAGGGGGAAGGGAAGGGGGGGCACCTCATCCGGATGACTGCAAAGCCAGATCCACGACGGGGCTCCATGCCCACTGTGCCATCCTGGAGAGTGCAAAGCCACAGTCTCTCAAGTCTCTACAGTGGGTGGCTTGCCCACTGTTCCTTCCTGGGGAGTGCAAAGCCACAGTCTCTCAAGTCTCTACAGTGGGTGGCTTGCCCACTGTGCCAACCTGGGGAGTACAAAGCCACAGTCTCTCAAGTCTCTACAGTGTGTGGCTTTCCCACTGTGCCATCCTGGGGAGTGCAAAGGCTCAATTTCGCAAGTAGATAACATCCGCCAGTGGCTCATGAGGGGGACTGGTGCCCAGACTGGATTAGTCTCCCCGTGAAAGTTCCTGTCCCATCACTGTCCCAGCTGCACATGGGATAAGGATGCTTGATGTGGCGGTCTATTCATTCTTACCCGGTGCATGCCCTGTTCAGCGGTCTTCACCATGGCGGTGCTTGCCCTGTTCAGCGGTGCTTTGCCATGGCGGTGCTTGCCCTGTTCAGCGGTCTTCACCATGGCGGTTCGGGACTGTTCAGCGGTGCTTTGCCATGGCAGTTCTGGACTGTTCAGCGGTCTTCACCATGGCGGTTCGGGACTGTTCAGCAGTGCTTTGCCATGGCAGTTCTGGACTGTTCAGCGGTCTTCACCATGGCGGTGCTTGCCCTGTTCAGCGGTCTTCACCATGGCGGTTCGGGACTGTTCAGCGGTGCTTTGCCACGACGGTTCTGGTACGGACATTGGTGTGTGGCATGACGTTCCCTAGACTGGGCATTGGTGTGTGGCATGACGTTCCATAGACTGGGCATTGGTGTGTGGCATGACGTTCCCTCATAGCCCACCTGGGCTGTGGCAGCCGGGGTCCTCCTGGGTACTGACTCCGGCGGTGGTCTCCTGACCAGTGACGATACTTGGGCCCTCCTGGGTACTGACTCCGGCGGTGGTCTCCTGACCAGTGACGATACTTGGGCCTTCCTGGGCTATGACTCCGGCTGTGGTATCCTGACCGGCGACGATACTTGGGCCTTCCTGGACTATGACTCCGGCGGTGGTCTCCTGACCGGTGACGATACTTGGGCCCTCCTGGGCTATGACTCCGGCGGTGGTCTCCTGACCGGTGACGATACTTGGGCCCTCCTGGGCTATGACTCCGGCGGTGGTCTCCTGACCGGTGACGATACTTGGGCCCTCCTGGGCTATGACTCCGGCGGTGGTCTCCTGACCAGTGACGATACTTGGGCCCTCCTGGGCTATGACTCCGGCGGTGGTCTCCTGACCAGTGACGATACTTGGGCCCTCCTGGGCTATGACTCCACCGGTGGTCTCCTGACCAGTGACGATACTTGGGCCCTCCTGGACTATGACTCCGGCGGTGGCGGTGGTCTCCTGACCAGTGACGACAGTGCTGGTGGTTGGGTCTCGACCGCCGGGAATGATGGCGCCCTTCTCCGCCGTGATACTCACAACATGCTGGCCAGACTTCCTCTGGGCCTTCCCCACCTTTGGTGGAGTCACAGCTGACTCTCCAATCCCCTTGGAACCCATGTGAGTTGGTTTCCCACCAGGAGGCTTCACACGGTCCCGTCGTCCACTCTCCAATTTCAGAGCCTTTACAGGGGGTGGGCTGCCAGTGCCTTGGCTCCGGGTCACACTGCCTGCCCTGGTCGCCGGTGCACTCCACATACCTTGAACAGGCACCAAGGGTATTGGAGGCTTTTTGGCTGAGGCGCTACGACAGGACTGATGAATTGGAGGGGGGGGGCAAAAAGGTCAACTTTACAAAGGGACAGTTTCTGACGGACACTGGGATGGGTAGTTGGAGGGGGTCTGGGAGTGGAGGAAGAGGAGGTGGTTGTAGGAGGTGTAACTTTAGGTGATTTGGGTGCAGATGCAGGTACTGGAGTCTGTCGTGAGGTGGATGGATGTTGGGTGTGTGATTGCCAGCGTTTGTGTACTTTGGGAGGGGGCGTCACAGACACACTGGGAGGGGACACAGGGGACGTGTAAATGGCAGTGGAGGTGGTGAGTGCAGGTGAGCGGCTTGTGGTGCTGGGTGTCCTTGTGCGATTCCTGGTGCCTGTAGATGTGGTGCATGCAGGTGTGTGTGTAGACGAGACTGGGAGGGAGGAGGGAGAAGAGGAGGAGGGGGACACAGTGGAGGCAGTGGATGTTACTGTGTCTGTATGTGTGTGATGCTTGCGTGAGTGCCTGTGGGTTGTGTGGTGCCTATGTTTGCTTGAGCTACTTGTGTGTGCTGACTTGTGTGCATGCTGGTCTGTAGGTGTGATTGGGATGGGCTGGGGTACAGGGGATTGGGTCTGGGTGGAGGAGGTTGGAGGGGGGAGGCTAGAGACAGGGACAATGGCTGCCATCATTGCTGAGGCCAGAGATTGCAGGGTTCGCTGAAGGACAGCCTGACCAGAATGAATGCCCTCCAGGAATGCATTACTGTGTTGCAACTCTCGTTCTACACTCTGGATGGCATTCACAATGGTAGACTGCCCAACAGTGAGTGACCTGAGGAGGTCAATGGCCTCCTCACTGAGGGCAGCAGGGGTGACAGGGGCAGGGCCTGAGGTGCCTGGGGCGAAGGTGATGCCCACCCTCCTGGGTGAGTGGGCACGGGGCGAACACTGAGGGGCTGCTGGGAGGGCGGTGCTGGTAGGGGAGGTGGTGGCTGTACCTGTAGAAGTGGGGCGCACAGATGGTGCCGCCACCATAAGGGAGCTCCCATCGGCGGACGAGTCTGTGTCGCTGGTTGGTGATCCGGTGGCCGACGTGAAGCTCCCCTCGCCCTCCGTCCCACTGGTGCATTCTGAGTCCGTGGTGTGGCCCTCCATGGCCATGTGGGATGAAGCTCCCTCGTGCTCCGGTGCCACTGTACCTCTGCCTGATGATGCTGATGCACAAAAGAACAGGGAGAGCAGAACAAGGGGGGGGGGAGACAGAAGAAAGACAGGTTGAGTGCATGGCATATCGCTACCGTTGGCGGACAAGACAGACACAGCAGCCCCCTGCATTATGCTGTGCTCCTGCCCTCTGCATATGCAATTTCTGGGATATGGCCTACATGGCAATGGTGGACATCTGCACACGTGGATGCCACAGGGGCAACTATACCTCGACTTGGCACTCTATTGAGGTGGGGTAGAGTGCCACATGGGCTGCATTACAGAGGGGCCTAGTCTTCGTGTTTCTGCCTGGCCTAGGTACACCCACAGGCCTCCTCCCCCACCCAGACCCCTCTACTGCGCGCAAAGTCCGCAAAATGAGGTTGTACTCACCCCCTTGTGTCTGCTGTGATGCCGTCAAGTGCCCATCCAACTCCGAGTAGGCCACCGCCAGGATCCGGAACATCAGGGGGGTCATGGTGCGACGGGCACTCCTCCCACGTTGGGAGGCCATTCCCAGCTGAGCCTCCACGTCTTCTTGCTCCAGCGGCGAATGTCCTTCCACCTTTTACGGCAGTGGGTGCCCCGTCTCTGGTGGGCCCCCAGGGTCCGGACCTCCTTGGCGATGGCACGCAAAATGTCCCTCTTCTGGTGGGCGCTGACCTACATGACATGCACAAGGGAAGCAGAGAAGTCATTACCAACTGCACCGTCGATGTGAGTGGCCCCCCTCCGTACTCTAGCCATGTGGCCCATTCATTGACATGCATTATTGTTCCCTGAACTCTGCCTCCTTCCCTCTTCCATACAGCCCTCTCCACCCAGACCTAGCCCATACAACGTGCTCCCTGTGTACTAACCTGTTGGTCTGGAGGACCGTAGAGTAGCGTGTACTGGGGGAGGACCCCGTCTACCAGTTTCTCCAACTCCTGAGCAGTGAAGGCAGGGGCCCTTTCCCCAGATGCAGCAGCCATCGTCGCTTCCAGACCGAGGTCACAGCAGCACTTGCAGTGTAGGTCCTCTCCTGTCGAAGGTCAGGTATCTAGTGATTGAACAGATAGAAAATGGCGGTGACGACCGCGGCAGTGACGTCTGCGGCGGTGCGCATCATCACCGCCGGCGCACTTGTTCATTGGCTCCTGGGACCCATAGGGTCCAATGTTAACCAATGCTGCATTGCGCCGCGGTCTACGACCGCCTACCGCCATGGTGTTCAACGCCAGCGCTGTTAACCCACAATCCCATTGTCCCAGTTTAGAGGTCAGGCAGCCGCCATTTCAGGGGCCCAAATGGCTTCATTTACCTCTGTGTCACACATAGCTAGGCCTACACTCAACACACATACAGGAAGGGTTTTGTGATTGGTGTAGTCTCGTGTGTAACTGTGGGTACATACCTGGATGAAAAATGACTGATTCGTCGCTGTTGTCCTTCGTAGGCACCGTCAGCTGGGACATGTGAGAAGATGGCGGAATCCTCCGGTGTACCGACCGCTGGTGGACCTGTTGACAATGGAAGAACGACATGTCATCATCACCTACAGGTTTGACCGTGCCACAATCCAGGAACTCTGTACCCAGTTAGAGCCAGACCTGATGTCACCAATCCGCCATCTGACTGGAATCCCCCCTGACGTGCAGGTGCTGTCAGTGCTCCATTTCCTTGCAAGTGGGTCATTCCAGACGACAGTGGCCATGGCATGAGGGATGTCCCAGCCTATGTTTTCCAACGTTTTGTCCAGAGTGTTGTCTGGCCTGCTGGAACACGTAAGGAGATACATCATTTTCCCTGAGGTGGAAGATTTGCCTACAGTGAAAGGTGACTTCTATGCCCTTGGACATATTCCCAACGTCATTGGTGCCATTGATGGCACCCATGTAGCTCTGGTTCACCCCCACAGGAGTGAACAGGTGTACAGGAACAGGAAGAGTTATCATTCCATGAATGTTCAGATGGTCTGTTTGGCAGACCAGTACATCTCGCAGGTAAATACTATGTTCCCTGGCTCAGGGCATGACGCCAACATCCTGCGGAATAGCAGCATCCCTGATATGATGGGTCAACTCTAGAGGCACCGTGTGTGGCTATTGGGGGACTCTGGTTACCCCAACCTGTCATGGCTACTGACTCCAGTGAGGAATCCCAGGACCAGGGCAGAGGAACGCTACAATGAGGCCCATGGGCGGACTAGGAGGGTGATCGAACACACCTTCGGCCTCCTGAAGGCCAGGTTCAGGGGCCTCCATATGACAGATGGTTCCCTATTCTACTCACCGAAGAAGGTGAGCGAGATCATCATCGCCTGCTCCATGCTTCATAATTTGGCTTTGCAACGCCGGGTGCCTTTTCTGCAAGAGGATGGTCCAGATGACGGTGTTGTGGCAGCTGTGGAGCCTGTGGACAGTGATGAGGAGGAAGCTGAGGAAGAAGACAACGACAACAGGGAGTCAGTCATACAGCAATATTTCCAGTGACACACAGGTGAGAACATTTTCATTTTTACCATTACATTAACTTTCACACGTCTACCTCTATCCTGTCTGTCGATTTCAACCAGTATTTGGTAACTGAGTTGTTCCTTTACATTACGGTTTCACAGGTGTGGTTACCAACGTGTGTCATCTGCTTGCATCCTTCAAGGACTTGTGATGTGTGACATAGGTATGTTGACTTTACAATGGGGAACGCATTATGACTCTGTCATTGATAATACATATTTACAATCTCACAGACTGACTCCAGATTGTTTTTTGTTTCAAGGGTGTTTATTGAAGTGCTCAGAATTGGGAGGGGGTTGTAATATGAGGATGGGTGATGGTGGAGGAATGTCCATGGCAGAGTCCAGTCTATTAGTCTCGCAGGTGCTTTGCCCATCTGGGCATAGGAAGTGGAGCTGGGGCAGTTCAAGTATGGACAGGGTAACAAAGTGGGTCAGTGGGGGGACAATCAGGGTGGTCTCATTTTCTGGCGGGGGTCTTGCCATCTTGCTCTGTCCTGTTCCTGGCTCTCAGGGACCGCTTGCGTGGGGGTGGGGTGCTGGTGTGGTGGTCCTGTGGCGGGGCGTCCTGTCCACTAGCACCGGCGGAGGTGGTGGGCAGTTTATCGTCCTGGCTAGTGTCAGGGGCCCCTTGGAGTGCCACGGTGTCCCTCATGGTTTTTTCTATGTCCTTCAGAACCCCTACGATGGAGCCCAGGGCGGAACTGATGGTCCTGAGCTCCTCCCTGAACCCCAAATACTGGTCCCCCTGCAGCCGCTGGGTCTCCTGAAACTTGGCCAGGACCGTTGCCATCGTCTCCTGGGAGTGGTGGTATGCTCCCATGATGGAGGATAGGGCCTCGTGGAGAGTGGGTTCCCTTGGCCTGTCCGCCCCCTGTCACACAGCAGCCCTCCCAGTTCCCCTGTGTTCCTGTGCCTCCGTCCCCTGGACCGTGTGCCCACTACCACTGCCCCCAAGTCCCTGTTGTTGTTGGGGTGGTGGGTTATCCTGGGTTCCCTGTAGTGGTGGACACACAGCTGATTGACCTGTCCTGGGTACGGAGGTTTGGACCCGCTGGGTGGGTGCTGTGCTGGTGTTACCAGAGGGTGGAAGGTCAGTGTTGGGCTGTGCATGTGCGAGGGGAAGCGACTGTCCCGAGGCCCACGATGGTCCGGGCTGGTCATCAGGATCCAGTAGGGCAGAGCTGCTATCGTCACTGTGGGCCTCTTCTGGGGGTGGAGTGGTGTTGTCTGGACCCTCTGGTGTGGTGACGGTCCTTCGGGGTCCTGCAGGGGCATAAGAGCACGATTATAGCATGTGTGTGTGTGATGTTGTGCAATGGGTGGGTGTCTGTGTATCACAGTGCTAGCATTCCTGTGTGGGGGCTTGTGTGATGATGGTTAGGGGGTGTTCTGGGTATGTGCAGTGGGCATGCTTTAGTGAGGGGTGACCATGCTTAGTTGTGTCATGCAGGGCTTGGTGTTGGGATGGGTGGTTTGTGTTCTTAGTACATTAGTGAGGAGTTGTAGTGATAGGGGAGGGGGTGAGGGTGGGGGTGTGTGATAGCATGCAGGTAGGGTGGGGGATTAGATAGCTAAGATTTGACTTACCAGTGTCCCATCCTCCACCGACTCCTCCGAGGCCCTCTAGATGGATGATGGTCAAGACTTGCTCCTCCCATGTTGTTAGTTGTGGGGGAGGACGTGGGGGTCCGCCGCCATTCCGCTGCACCGCGATGTTGTGCCTGGAGACCGTTGAACGCACCTTCCCCCGTAGGTCGTTCCACCTCTTCCTGATGTCCTCCCTATTTCTTGGGTGTTGTCCCACAGCATTGACCCTGTCCACGATTCTGCGCCATAGCTCCATCTTCCTGGCTATGGAGGTGTGCTGTACCTGTGAGCCAAATACCTGTGGCTCTACCCGGATGATTTCCTCCACCATGACCCTGAGCTCCTCCTCGGAGAAGCGGGGGTGTCTTTGGCGTGACATGGGGTGGTGTGTGTGATGTGTGGGGCGGTGTGAGTGTTGATGTGTGTGGTGATGTGTAGTGGTGTGTGGTGTTTTGTGCGTGGATGTGGTGTGGTTGATGGTGTTGTGTGCCTCTGTATGGTGGTGTTGTCTTGGCTGTGCTGTCTCTCTGGCCTTCGTCCGTAAATTTTGGTCATAGGGTTTTGTGGGTGATGTGGGTGTGTGTTTTATATTGTAATGGGTGTGTGGGAGTGGTGTTTGTATGTGTATCAGGTGTGTGTATTTGTAATTGTCCAATGTGGCGGTGTTTTGGAGATGTGTGTGTATTTTGAGAGCGGCTGTGTGTACCGCCAATGGAATACTGCGGTTGAAAGACCGCCGCGTGGATTCGTGGGTCGTAATAGCATGGGCGTGTTTCTGTTGGCGTGGAGGTGGAGGTTTTGTTTTTGCCACTTTAACACTGACCTTTGGTGTGGCGGAGTTGTGTGGGTGTCTGTATTTCGGCAGATTCCGAGATGTGTGTCATAATAGCTGTGGCGGACTACCGCCGCCGCCGCGGTGTATTGGCGGTCTTCTGCACGGCGGTAAGCGCCTTTTACCGCCAATGTTGTAATGACCCCCAGAGAAAGCTAACTCGCTGATATCACCAATTCACTATGGGGACAGGGGGACAGGGAAGTCTGCATTGCAATGTCTTCTTAAATAATCAGCCAAAGTGAGTTCCGATGAGTGCGATGAGGTAGCGTTAAGCACCTGCCTAGCTCAAACTTGATCACATAATAATATTCCTAACTTAAACCAAACGTAACTTACCTCTGAGTGTGAGTATCATGTTATTCAGAGAAAAAAGTTAGCGCTGTTGAACACTTACACAACAAATAATGTAGTTAATACTCACCAACCCCCCAAATCTCAATGCCTAGCAGGTGGAGCAGATCCTGCTGCCATTCAAAGATATCCACCCAGCTGTGTGTCAGCTGCTGGATGATGTGCAGGACCTGACTGATGCGCCTCACTTACCGGTGCACCCTTCCCAACGCAGCCAACAATCCAGCAGGAGGTACCCACTCCCAGGCCTGCTGCCAGCATGGAGTGGAATTAGTGCTGCATGTAAAAAAACAGTGATGCCACATCCACCTCTCAAAGGATAGGGCAAGGCTTCACCCCTTGGTGGTGCCGCCACCCGCTAGATAGGCAGCTGGTGCTGCTGACTATTTGGGGGGGCTGCCACCACAGTTTCCCTGTTTGCTGCCCTGCTCAGCAATGGCACTGGATGGGAAGAAGAAAAGAAACAGGAGAAGGAAGGAAGCAAGAAATAATAACTAAGGAAGGAAAAGGAAAAATAAACAAAAATACAAAAAGTCACAAAAAGCATGAAAAAAAAGTAAGAATACACAGACACAAAAACACACACTAAGACAATAAAGAAAAATGGGGAATAGATTAATTAGGAGGGCAGAGGATTGAAAAGATTAGGGAGGGATTAAAAAGCAGGCCCAGCACCATGAACAGAGTAAGAAAACAAGATGGCTGCGCCCATGTAAGCCACGTGGTGCCATTTGTGCGCAATTTTAAATGTCAGAACATGCTCTGCGCTGCATTTGAGGGGAAACTCCGCTCACTCATGGACACCGCGTAGTGCATCAGAGTTTTTTAACCACTTTGCTGACTTCCACATAGCGCAACTCCACGAACTCCACCCAGGCCAATCATTCTAGGGAAGGTTTAGAGTAACAGATGAGGTGCATGAGCCTAATGATGTTCTTGGGAAATTCAGAATGATGGGAGTGCCAAACATAAAGGCTAGCTGGCTTTGGATTTAGGACCAGTAGGAGTCCAGAAGAGGGCATTTAAATAACATGTGCTCACCTGAGCCAGGGGCTGAGTTGCAGTTTCAGCAGCAGTTCACATCTTTTAGGTTCATTTTTTGTAGCCTAGAGGGGGTCTGATGAAGGAGGTTCATTGAAAAAAAATAAAAAATTGGCTTGAATCAAGGCCATGGAAATGTTATTATATCCGGGGGATCTACTGGGTACTGTAGGAGCCAGAGGTCTCCTTGTGCAACTATAAAGGCAGATTGGTATAAGTTCCAGTTTGGTAGGTTGCAGCTACCCTTCCCAAAATTCTCATTTAGAGCATTGTAAGAGATCCAGGCTCTCTTTTTGAAGTCAGTTTGTCTATTGTATAGAAAAGGAGTCGGAGAGTTTAATTCGGAGCATGGAGGAAGTAAAATTTATAATGGGGATAATCATCATCTTCAGAGTTCGAAACCTGCCCCACTAAAAAATGTATTTGGGAGACCAAGAGGAGAGCAGGTTTCTGAACTTACTAATGGTTTTGGATTTGATTAATTGTATAGTTTCAGAAAGGTCATCAGAGAAGCAAATCACTAAATATTTGTGGTGTTTCTGTTGCCATTTAAGCTCAGAGTCTTCCCGGTGAGCAGAAAAGCATTGCCGATTGAGCAGAAATACACCCACTTTATCTTTTTTTAAAGTGTACCACGAACCTGGGAAAATCTATTAGTGATATTGGTTAATGAAGGGTTCAGGCTTTTGACATCTTCAGAGAAAATTAGGATGTCGTCCTTATAGGCCGCCATTTTATAGGATTTGAGAACTCTCTACGGAGGTGTAAATTAGTGTGAGCAATGGGCTAATGGTGAAAAACTGCCAAAAGTACATCTGTTCAACAAGAATAGACAACGGTACAAGATCTAACCTGATCACTTTTGATGAAACATGGAATACTTTGATGACCTGAAGAAATCTTGATGTCAGCCATTGTGTCAGAACACTACTGAGTGGCACATCTATAAGCACAGAAATACTTCTATGGAAGTAGGAGAGCGGAGAATCCTAAATTCTATAAAGTATTCCACAGCTCTGATCCACAGCAGGGGATCTTGGGAGGGGTATAGGTGTAAACTGTAATTTCACATTTCAGTAAATTAGTAATCAAGATTTATTTTTTTCGTTCGGTGTCAATCATGAGAGTTGATTATGTTTTTAAAGAGCTATTTTCCTCATAAGTCCTCATGTTTTTATTAGTCAATCAATAGTCAGAACATCGCATGAAGCATGCCTCAAATCTAACCCTATTCTAGTTGTCTATTCAAGTAAAAATGTTTTGTTAAATGTATCAAAAAGAGAGAATGAGAAAATCTCAGTTCTCATAAAGAATACTGTAATGGAATATAATAGAATAGTCTAGCCAGAGAGCAGTCTGTATGTATCAAGAGATCAAAGCATCTCAGAAAGAGAGAGAGTGAGATAATTTCATGAGCCCTAATCACTCCTATAGCTCCAAATATCCAGTCTCCTATACTTTCCCTGAGACATCTTTATACATTGCAATGAACATTTACAAGATCTCAAATTGTATCACACAAATTATTGAGCTGTCAGTGATTGGCTGACTTGTACATGAAAATTGAACTGCTTCAACTTGAGATATCAGGTGAAACAAAGAGTGTATCAAAGTTTTTTGCATTTGCAGTTACTCTGGCTACATATCGGAATATTCACAAATGCTTTGCTCTCAGAGAAACAAGACACTTGTATGAATTTCTAATTAATTCCAGTTTCATCATTTCCACTCTCATACATTTCAAATTAGCGTTGTGCATAGGCCATGCAAGCGTTACTATAATAACATTTCTTTGAGTTGAAGCATTCTAGAATTTCCTCACATTACCAATTCAATTGAGTCAAGCAAATGTGGGTCATAGAATGTTTAGAAAGAAAATCTAGTTGTAAATGCTGCTTTTGGTTAAGCCTAGTTTCCACTCATACAAGTTATTAATTAATTGAATCTAATTTTCTAAAAAAACACTTTTGCAGAAGCAAGGAATCAGTGTGGAATTTGGTTTTCTGAATGAGATTTATAAGTAGAGTACAGTATCCAAATAACGTATGGAAAAGTATGTCTGCTGCAGAACAGGATGAGCAGTAGAAGCACATGAAGGATGTAGAAGCTACAAGGTTGTCAGCCTGCAGTTCATACGAAACACTGTTTTCGAGGTAGTGACCAAATCAGATTATTTTGCTGTGATCATCCTTCATCAAACTTGAGATGACACTGAAATCTGCAGAATTCATCCAAGCATGTCAGAACTCCACTGAAAGGTACGTTTATAACCACATATATATTTTCAGGCTACCACTAGCAAGGGCAGTGACCCATTTCTCTGCATGGGTACAAAGGATGGAAATTTACTGGGACTCACTTGCATATTGAGGGGCAGCATGCTAACATAGTGGTCATCTTGGATGGAGTCTCTTTTTATCAAGTGAAGTTTGCTACTTACTTTAGCATTCTTGATGAGCAATATCAGTGTGTTCCTGTGGCTTGCTGAAGTGCTCTGGTCATGCAGCAGCAATCCCTGCCTTCAAAGGCAATTTTGTTCTATTCAGCCTGCACACTGACTGAAATTTAATTCTGTCAAGGATGATAGTAAATCTCTGTTCAGTTTGGCACTATGAAAGGAACACCCATATTACAGGTAAGGAGGTGGGAAAGGGGTTTAATTCTCAAACCAGATTTGCAGTGTATATGTCATCTGTTGTGAAAAAGCAAAACTGAACTTACATTCCTGGTATTAGAGCAGTTATTATGTATTAAATACTGTCTGCCTCAACTCAGCAGGCATGCATTCCAAACAGTACACAAATTTCTGTCTGGGATGGTACCTGTTCATGCCTTTGATGGCTCTGCCTACCACTTGGCCCCTCAAATGACTGGCTTCAAAATGCCTGGCATGGAAGTGAGAAACTCTCAGGGTCCACATGATGGGGTACTTCCATCTACATAAAAACTGGAGTATCGTTCCATATTCAGAAAGGTGAGTGAGAAGACCCTGTGATGCCAGGACTGGAGATGTATTTTATGCTCAAGCGCTAAACTTTGAGTTATACAGTCAGAGTGTGTAAGTAGAGAAGAGTTCGGCACAGGTGAGATTGGAAATCACCAATATGAATATTTGCTTCATAGAACTCTTTGATAGATTTGATACAACACAGGAAGAACCCAGAAAAGAAACAACATCCCTAACTAGCAACTTAGGAAGCAGCATTCCATTGCATTTTAAAAGTATTAGCAAGGTCCATCCAACTGTGACTTACTGGTTTAAAACACCTTGGGTCTGATTTATACTTTTTGCAGTAAAACTGTGCAAATGGAGTTTTGTGGCAAAAAGTATAGCACCGGCTTGCGCCATTCCACAGCACCAGCCAGGTGCCAAAGTAAGGGAATGGCGTAAGCCTGTGCTAAACTTGGGCTAACATCTTGAAAGACTCTAGGTCGATGGGGGTGGTGGTAGGGAAGGAGGGGGTTGTGTGTCAAAAAATTACGCTAACCTGGTTAGAGGCAAGAAAATGCCTCTAACCAGACTAGCGCAATTTCCTGGTACACTACCACCAAAATCATGACTTCTATCTTAGGAAAGACAGGAGTCATGCCCACCACCCAAGTGGCCAGCACAGGGGACAAGAGTCTCCTGGGCATGGCCATTGCACCCTGTGCCATGCAGGAGTCCCCGCGGTTTGGCCCCCGATGGCAAAATAAAAAATACTTACCCAGACTTACCTAGGATGGGGTCCCCCATCCTCTGGTGTCCCTCTGGTGGGGGTGTTCCTGGTGCTTGAGGAGGGTACCTGTGGACCCATTCCCTTGTGTTTAACAATGGAAATTAGTCCACAGGTCCCCTAACACCTGGCCTGACCCAGGCGTTAAATAATGGTGCAAAGCAAGCTTTGCCCCACTATTTGTCCCCTCCTCCCACCCGTGCATCATTTTAGCATGGGGGATAAATATGACGGTATGGGACAGCACTGTTTTATTAGATGGGAACGCCTACCTTGCATCTCATTGACGCAAAGTAGGTGCACACATACAAAAAATGGTGCAAACTCCTATATTTTGACGTTAGACATGTATATCATCAAAATATAAATATGGAGTTAGGTTTGCACTGAATTTGCGTAAAAAAATTATGCAAATTTGGAGAAAACAGAGTATAAATCTGCCCCCTTGTTTGACAAACTTTGAGGAAAGACACTACCTAGGCCTATAGAAGGGAGAAGTTGTAACTGCCTGCTTCACTGACAAATTCCCGACATCCTTATGAATAGCACTTTCTTATGTACTCATTGAAATTGTGCTTCCATGAATAATGGTAGTAGACTCCCACATGCATTAATCTTGAAACACATCCAGTTCTGTAAGTGTAGCCATCATGTCCCCAAGGAATCTTGCTCCTAAAGCTGGAAAGTGGAGAAAATATTTGTTGAAGAAGAAGCTCGTATTTGGCAAAAATCCATTTGACCAATTTCTTCTAAAACATGTTCTGGCAACCTTGAAGGAGAGTTGTGGCCTCTTATGGCCCCACAACTGAAATTATGAACTGGAGTCCAAGTATCTAGTCCTAAAGGTTTGAGGTATTTTTATTAACAGAGGAGAGCTAAAAGTAATGCCCCTTAGTATGTCAATTGGATTATTTCAAAGTGTTTATATTTTGTACTATTAGGAATGGACCACATACAATTGTGGTCTTGATTTCAATTTTTGATAGTCTGCTCTAGAAAAATTAACAGGAGTGGGATGTAGATGGCTAAGACATGGACATGTGGCAGATTTATGTCCCCTTTTGTCTGGAAGGCATAACAATTCTTCAGAGTGCAAACAGTTTCTGATTTCATACATAATGCAGCTAAAGGAAGGACCATGTGCTGTATTTGTAGCTATGCCTACTGAACCTTACTATATATTGTAGATTCCATGCTGTCCTTTCCACCTTCCCCATGTATGACAAATTTAAAGAATCAGTGAGCTAAACAAAGTAGTGTAACACTGGGAAATCCTAAATACGTGTATGTATGTGTATGAACTTAGGCATGGGCTCACTCCTTTGTGGATGTAATGAGGAGCACTCATAATATGTTCCTACCTTTTACAGTTGAGTGTTGTAATCACAAATGGATAATAAGAACAATTATATGTTGCATTCCTTGGGATCTAGAGAACATAGACATCACAGCATTGTTGATCTCAACTGTAACCCTTAAGACCATTAATACAGAGAAATAGTAAGATGCATACTGTGAGAAATTGGGTTGTTGATTTATTGAGGTGTAAACCCTTCTCAATCAACAACCACAATCCCTGTCAGTGTGAATCCCTAAAGTAATTAAATTAACCTCTGCTTAATCATCTGTTAGCTTGGCACTAAAGCAGTCAGGCTTAACATAGAGGCAATATGGAAAGTATTTATGCTGCACACAAACAGAAACAACGTGAATACACAATCTAAGAAAAACCCAATAGCAATTTAGAAAAATAGAGTAAATATTAATAAATTATTTGACACCAAAATGACAAAAATCAGTAGAACTGGAATTATGAAATGTAAGGTAAAAACTTGTGCCTAAAAGATCACAGTGTCAATCACATATATCTAGTCACACAAGACTGGTTCAAAGTAAAAAAAAAATGACTGACCTTGATGGAGCACTTCTGCCAGTTACATGGATATTTGCACTTTTGCCAATAACATGCAAGCTAACTGCTGTTTCCTTTTGTGTGTTTGCTACGCGGCCGTCGGCTCGCTTATGTGAAACTGTTTATTTTCAGTAATGTGGCAAGAAAAGTCCAGTTAGGAGTTTACAACGATAATAGCTGTGACTAGTTTTTTTCTTTTCTTCTACTTTTTCCACTGACCTGAGCCAAAAGGATTGTTGAAATACAGGGATAAACAATTCTACTGTCAGAGTTATGTTTTTCCAAACGAAAGATAAAACAAGCATTTGCCATGCATTGGGGTCTCCCATTTCCTTGAGTTAGTGCTACTGGCATAGTAAATTCATAACTGGACTTTTTTTGCCACATAATTCCAGTGGCCCTCCAAAAAAATAAAGTACTTCCATTTACCTCCTTCCTCAATCTGCAGTAAAAAATTAAAGCGGACTGCAACACTGTAGGGTATGTTACCTAAACTGACAAATTCCATTAACATGCAAGAGATTTGTATACACTAGAAAAATATTGTTATACTATTATTGTATCCTGTTGCAAATAGTGTAAAGAGTAGAAGTAAACTAGAATGTACTTTATTATTGAAATACAAGCAAGTCCTCATTTAGCTTGCAATGTTTGTGTGTAATACGAAAACACTTTTCTCTGAGTTAAACTGCAATTTTCATTGTAGACTGACCCATACAATTTAGAAGTACTAAAAAGTCGAATGAAATAAATAATAACTGACAAGCGCATGTTGCAGATCATGCATGCTAAATGTTTTTAATAAAAATGTGCTTTAACGCCAAAATGCTTACAGATTTTTTAGCATTCCCATGGCTCTAAATGCATTTGCTGCTTTTTGTTTAGAAATGTTTTCTAAAAAGCAAAGGCTGAGTGGTGTTCGAAATCATTCCCATAAATACATGCCTTCAACCTTATTTTATTTCTTAAAAATGTATCTGGAGTAATAAACTGATTACACGTGTAGAAGCTGCAAATTATTATTCGAGATTATCCCCTTCTATGCCGCGGACGTAGTGGTTACGTCCTGCGGCACAGTGCTCCTGTGCCGAGGACGTAACCATTATGTCCTCGGCCAGGAGCCCGGAGGGAGCGCTAGCGCTCCCTCCATGGGGTTCCCCCCGCCCCCCCAAGGCGGGGACAGAAGGGGAAGACCTTCCATTTGCTTCCAGTGCGATGAAGGGAGAAACAGGTGAGTTTCTCCTCCGGCGGGTGGGGAGTGTAGGAGGCTGGACTGGCTTGTAGTGAGTACCAAGGGGTACTTACACCTTTCACCAGGCCCAGGTATCCCTTATTAGTGTAGAGGGGTGTCTAGCAGCTTAGGCTGATAGAAAAGGTAGCTTAGCAGAGCAGCTTAGGCTGAACTAGGAGACGAGTGAAGCTCCTACAGTACCACTAGTGTCATATGCACAATATCATAAGAAAACACAATACACAGATATACTAAAAATAAAGGTACTTTATTTTTATGACAATATGCCAAAAGTATCTCAGTGAGTACCCTCAGTATGAGGATAGCAAATATACACAAGATATATGTACACAATACCAAAATATGCAGTAATAGCAATAGAAAACAGTGCACACAATGTATAGTCACAATAGAATGCAATGGGGGCACATAGGGATAGGGGCAACACAAACCATATACTCTAGAAGTGACCCCAAACCTATGTGACCTCGTAGAGGGTCGCTGGAACTGTAAGAAAACAGTGAGGGTTAGAAAAATAGCCCACTCCAAGACCCTGAAAAGTGGGTGCAAAGTGCACCTAAGTTCCCCAAAGAGCACAGAAGTCGTGATAGGGGGATTCTGCAGGAAAGACCAACACCAGCAATGCAACAACGATGGATTTCGAGACGAGAGTACCTGTGGAACAAGGGGACCAAGTCCGAAAGTCACGATCAAGTCGGGAGTGGGCAGATGCCCAGGAAATGCCAGCTGTGGATGCAAAGAAGCTGCCACCAGATGGTAGAAGCTGAGGATTCTGCACGAACCACAAGGGCTAGAAACTTCCCCTTTGGAGGATAGATGTCCCACGTCATGAAGAGTTGTACAGAAGTGTTTTCCTGCAGAAAGACCGCAAACAAGCCTTGCTAGCTGCAAGGGTCACGGTTAGGGTTTTTGGATGCTGCTGAGGCCCAGGAGGGACCAGGATGTCGCCAATTGCGTGAGGAGACAGAGGGGGCGCCCAGCAAGAGAAGGAGCCCACTCGGAAGCAAGCAGCACCCGCAGAAGTTCCAGAACAGGCACTACGAAGTGGAGTGAATCGGTGCTCACTCGAAGTTGCACAAGAGAGTCCCACGCCGCCGGACGACAACTCAGGAGGTTGTGCAATGCAGGTTAGAGTGCTGGGGACCCAGGCTTGGTTGTGCACAACGGAAATCCTCGGTGAGTGCACAGGAGCCGGAGTAGCTGCAAAACACGCGGTTCCCAGCAATGCAGTCTGGCGTGGGGAGGCAAGGACTTACCTCCACCAAACTTGGACTGGAGAGTCACTGGACTGTGGGAGTCACTTGGACAGAGTTGCTGAGTTCAAGGGACCTCGCTTGTCATGCTGAGAGGAGACCCAGAGGACCAGTGATGCAGTTCTTTGGTGCCTGCGGTTGCAGGGGGAAGATTCCGTCGACCCACAGGAGATTTCTTCGGAGCTTCTAGTGCAGAGAGGAGGCAGACTACCCCCACAGCATGCACCACCAGGAAAACAGTCGAGAAGGCGGCAGGATCAGCGTTACAATGTCGCAGTAGTCGTCTTTGCTACTTTGTTGCAGTTTTGCAGGCTTCCAGCGCGGTCAGCAGTCGATTCCTTGGCAGAAGGTGAAGAGAGAGATGCAGAGGAACTCTGATGAGCTCTTGCATTCGTTATCTAAGGAATTCCCCAAAGCAGAGACCCTAAATAGCCAGAAAAGGAGGTTTGGCTACCTAGGAGAGAGGATAGGCTAGCAACACCTGAAGGAGCCTATCAGAAGGAGTCTCTGACGTCACCTGCTGGCCCTGGCCACTCAGAGCAGTCAAGTGTGCCAGCAGCACCTCTGTTTCCAAGATGGCAGAGGTCTGGAGCACACTGGAGGAGCTCTGGGCACCTCCCAGGGGAGGTGCAGGTCAGGGGAGTGGTCACTCCCCTTTCCTTTGTCCAGTTTCGCGCCAGAGCAGGGCTGGGGGATCCCTGAACTGGTGTAGACTGGCTTATGCAGAGATGGGCACCATCTGTGCCCATCAAAGCATTTCCAGAGGCTGGGGGAGGCTACTCCTCCCCAGCCCTGACACCTTATTCCAAAGGGAGAGGGTGTAATACCCTCTCTCTGAGGAAGTCCTTTGTTCTGCCTTCCTGGGCCAAGCCTGGCTGGACCCCAGGAGGGCAGAACCTGTCTGAGGGGTTGGCAGCAGCAGCAGCTGCAGTGAAACCCCGGGAAAGGCAGTTGGCAGTACCCGGGTCTGTGCTAGAGACCCGGGGAATCATGGGATTGTCTCCCCAATACCAGGATGGCATTGGTGGGGCAATTCCATGATCTTAGACATGTTACATGGCCATATTCGGAGTTACCATTGTGAAGCTATACATAGGTAGTGACCTATGTATAGTGCACGCGTGAAATGGTGTCCCCGCACTCACAAAGTCCGGGGAATTTGCCCTGAACAATGTGGGAGCACCTTGGCTAGTGCCAGGGTGCCCACACACTAAGTAACTTAGCACCCAACCTTTACCAGGTAAAGGTTAGACATATAGGTGACTTATAAGTTACTTAAGTGCAGTGTAAAATGGCTGTGAAATAATGTGGACATTATTTCACTCAGGCTGCAGTGGCAAGCCTGTGTAAGAATTGTCAGAGCTCCCTATGGGTGGCAAAAGAAATGCTGCAGCCCATAGGGATCTCCTGGAACCCCAATACCCTGGGTACCTCAGTACCATATACTAGGGAATTATAAGGGTGTTCCAGTATGCCAATGTAAATTGGTGAAATTGGTCACTAGCCTGTTAGTGACAATTTGTAAAGAGAGAGCATAACCACTGAGGTTCTGGTTAGCAGAGCCTCAGTGAGACAGTTAGGCATCACACAGGGAACACATACCTATAGGTCACAAACTTATGAGCACTGGGGTCCTGACTAGCAGGGTCCCAGTGACACATAACAAACATACTGAAAACATAGGGTTTTCACTATGAGCACTGGGCCCTGGCTAGCTGGATCCCAGTGAGACAGTGAAAACACCCTGACATACACTCACAAACAGGCCAAAAGTGGGGGTGACAAGGCTAGAAAGAGGCTACTTTCTCACAGGGAGTTTGGGACAAAGAGGCACCGGGGGAAAGGAAAGGCTTTTCCTTTCCCCCGGTGTCTCTTTGAGCAGCCAGGGATTTTCTCTTTTTGTGTTGAACTTTGTTGATTGTCTGTCGGGGAGCGGCCCCTTGGGCAAGGGTCGCTCCCATTTGGGGGCATGTTTCTTATGGCCATTTCTGCCCCCCTTGGGGGCAGATCGGCCTAATATTTTTAGGCTGATCTGCCCCCAAGGGGGGCAGAATCCACTAGACGGCAGGGATTATTTTTTTTTAAACTGTTTGCAATGTTATGTGTTTGGGAGCGGCCCCTTGGGCAAGGGTCGCTCCCATTTGGGGGCATGTTTCTTGTGGCCATTTCTGCCTCCCTTGGGGGCAGATCGGCCTATTATTTTTAGGCTGATCTGCCCCCAAGGGGGGCAAAAACAACTAGAATGCCAGGGATTTTTTTATATGTTTATTTTTGTTGGGGGGGCCTTGGGCATAGGGTGCGCCCCCAAGAGGGGCATTGAACTGTTGGCCATTTCCGCCCCCCTTGGGGGCAGATGGGCCTATTTTTATTTTTTTTAGGCCTATCTGCCCCCAAGGGGGGCAGACGCCACTTAGATAGGGATAGTGTGTGTGTGTGTTGGGGGGGGCAACCCCTTGGGCAAGGGTCACCCCCTTTGGAGGCACGTGTACCAAGGCCATTTCTGCCCCCCTTGGGGACAGATCAGCCTATTATTTTTAGGCTCATCCGCACCCAAGGGGGGCAGAAACCACTAGAACGCCAAGGATTTTTTTAAATATGTTTATTTATGTGGAGGGGCGTCCCCTTGGGCATAGGCACCTCCCCCCAAGGTGGGCATTGAGCTGTTGGCCATTTCTGTCTTATTTCTTTCAGGCCCATCTGCCCCCAAGAGGGGCAGAAGCCACTTAGACACCAGGGATAGTGTGTGTGTGTGTGTGTTAGTGGAGGGGGGGGGGCGGCCCCTTGGGCAAGGGTCGCTCCCCCTGGGGACACACTACTAAAGGTATTTTCTGCCCTCCTTGGGGCAGATAGGCCTATTTTTTTGTAGGCCCATCTGCCCCTATGGCAGAATGCACTTAGGCACCAATTTCTAAATGCTTGATGGTGGGATCTTTGTCAACTGACGAAGTATTTGCATTTGTGATAATGTTTTTCCTCCTTTTTGTTCTAGTTCAAAGCTTTTGCTTTCTTTGCTGTGGATCATTGCGGTTTTGGCGGTGGTTGACCTGCGGTTTGCATAGTTGCATGTTTTAGGTAAGTAAAAACTATTTACTCCAAAGGAGTATTGTTGCCATGCATGAATGACATGTTTGTAGGTGGTGTACTAAATACAGGTTTGTGTGAAATTGTTCTTAGATTTGTGCACAATGATATTTGTGTTGTCTTATTTCTAATTTGCTTTTCTTTCTTTCTTTTTAGTAGGATATCATTGGTGATTGCAGTGTCTGTGCAGTGTAGTTGCTGGTGATTCAAGCTTTTTCAGGCAAGTGAGCGGTATAGTTTTTGAATTTATAACTCTTACTAATAAAGCTACACTTTATTACTTATCTTACACAGTGCTGGTTGTTGGTGGTGCATTTGTCCAGTTAATTTTCGTAGGAAAGACCGTGGCTAGCCGCAGGATGACCGCTCAGCATGTGGTTGGTATGCTTTTTGAGTCATTGTCTGATCATGATTATGAGACGGACTCTGCATCTGAGGCGGAGGAGGAAGTGAGAGATTCTGGCAGTGAAGTTTCTGTCGGAGAGGAATCTTCTGATGAGGAAGCCACACTCAGTGCAGATGAAGGGCCTGTTTCAGAGGAGGACACTGATGTGCCATTAGTGCAGCAACCTGGGGCTGAACGGTTTCCCGTTAGAAGACCTGAACTCTGGGTGGCCCCAAACATGGAGCAGCCAGAGTTGCCACCCTTTACTGGTCTCCCGGGGTGTAGAGTCAATACAGAGAACTTCATGCCTGTCAATTTCTTTCAGTTATTTGTGGATGATGTGTTTTTGGAAGAGATTGTTGAGCAGACTAATTTTTATGCGGAGCAATATTTGAGGGACAACTCTGCTAGACTTAGGCCGCACTTTAGAGCTGCCCAATGAATTCCCACAAATTTTAAGGAGATGAAAAGGTTTTTAGGTTTGACTCTTTTGATGGGGTTGATAAGGAAATCGACACTGGCTTCTTATTGGTCTACTAGTCCCTTGATGGCAACAGCTATATTTCCTGCAACAATGAGTCATAATCGGTATTAGCTTATTCTTTGGATGCTGCATTTTATTGCCAATGCATTAGCCTTGCCACAAGATCACCCTGATTCTGACCGTCATTTTAAGATTAGTCCTGTCCTTGATCATTTTGTAGATCGGTTTTCAGAGGTCTATGTTCCAGGCAAAGAAATAGCTGTGGACGAGTCTTTGGTCCTCTTCAAGGGTCGTTTGGTTTTTAGGCAGTACATTCCTAGCAAGAGGGCACGATGTGGAATTAAATTGTATATGCTGTCTGAAAGTAGTGCAGGACATGTGTATAATTGCCGTGTCTACACTGGTAGGGATTCCAGAATTGACCCCCCTGGTTGTCCTCCTACTTTTGGAGTTACTGAGAAAATTGTGTGGGAACTTGGTAGACGACTGTTCAACAAAGGTCACCATTTGTATGTAGATAACTTTTATACTGGAGTGCAGTTGTTCAAGGAATTGTTTACAGTGGACACTGTTTCTTGTGACACAATTCGTTGTACCTGGAAAGGCTGTCCAAGGGAGCTTGTCTGTAAAGAACTTCAGAGGGGACAGTGCAGTGCCTTGCGGAATGATGATCTGCTAGCTTTGAAGTTTTCAGACAGGAGGGATATCTACATGCTAAGTACCATCCATGATGAGAGTACTTCCCCTGTGACTGTTTAGGGCCAGGTTGCTGAAGTGCGCAAACCTGTGTGCATTTTAGATTATAATAAGCACATGGGAGGTGTAGATAGAGTTGATCAAAGATTGAAACCTTATACTGCTATTCGTAAGTCTTACGTTTAGTATAAGAAGTTAGCAATTCACCTCTTCCACTTAGCAACTTTTAATGCTTTTATTGTGTTTAAGGATAGGTCTCAGGAGTCAAAGATGACATTTGTGAAATTTCAGGAGTCAGTGATAGAGAGCCTTATTGTGGTGGAACAGGCCAGAGTTCCTAGAGAAGCAGTGGTGGAGGATGTGGCTAGATTGAAAGATCGCCACTTTGCTGAGCACATTCCTCCCATACCCAAAAAAGACTTTCCAGCTAAGAAATGTTGTGTTTTCGAAGAGGTATCCGGAGGGAGACTCGAATGTACTGCCCAGATTGTCCTTCAAAGCCTGGGCTGTGTGTGGGTGGTTGTTTTAAGAATTACCACACTCAGAAGAATTACTGGGAACAAACATGAGTGTAAACTCATGTCTGTTTTGTATTTTCATGTGTTTAGTTTCATGGTTAGCATTTCTGTCATGTACTTAGTTAGAGCTTTTGTATTTGTAGTTTTGTAATTATTTCTAATTAGTTAGTGGTTTCTTTGTTTTAAAAAAAAAAAAGTGAGGCCATTGTGTGTGAAGTGGGGCTTGGCTGAGGGTGTACATAGTGTACATATTGACTTGCGGTTGGCTACTGCAACACACTGCCAGCCAAACACCAGTCCACACACTCCCATCAGCTGGTGTGATTGCTGTATCAGGCATGTGGGCGTATGTAAGTGACGGGCCCTTGAGTGGCGCTGTCTGTCGATGTGAGTGTTGTAATGTGCTGGACACGTGGCTGGCGGCGTGAATGGTCTTGTGCATGTCATGTATGAAAGGTGTGTGAATGGACTGAAAGCGGTTGGTGCCTTGCCGTGGCTTTACAGCTCATGAGCTGTGAGTCATTGGTTCAGTTTTTTGGCCTTTCAGTTATTAACAGTTCATTTCATTTTTGTGAAATCTCTTGTTAATCAATTTTGATCCACTGAACCATCACTCACCCTCGTGCCAAATCCAACCAGTATGTGTGGTAAAAATTACAAAACCTGCTCCGCTGTAATCAGGCGTCGCAGCACACCTGTGACACGCTAGGTGCCTCGGGTGAGACCCCGATGATGAAGCACGCCACCAACTTGGTTGGTGGGTGAAGGGTCTTTTTAACATAACCTAAGTGCGTTTCTTTTCACAATTTTAGTGTTTGGAACATCACATAAGTATGTGGACACACCAAAATGATCTATTGTAAAACTACCTGTTTTGGGGGGTGGGGGGTGGCACCTATGGTTTTGGTCCCAGGTGCGGCCTTCATCTAGGGAAACCTACCAAACCCAGACAAGTTTTAAAAATAGACACCCAAAGGAGTCCAAGGAGTTGTGGCTTGCCTGGATCCCCCAACATTTTCTTACCCAGACTCCTTTGCAAACCTCAAAATTTGCATTAAAAAATCATATTTTCCTCACTTTTCTTTGTAGGATCACCGCTGCCGCACAAATTTCCTACCACCCAGCATTCCCCTCAGTCCCCCAAGTAAAATGATACCTTACTTGCATGGGACCCCAAAGCAGAGTCAGCCTAAAAGATGTATAAAATAAAAAATATGTGCTTATCAACTCGCTGTGCTATCCCCTCAATATCTACAAGTTTTTGGCCTTTTTCTGTTCCGGGCACCTGGCCCACCCGCAAAAGTGAGGTACCATTTTTATCGGGAGACTTGGGGGAACGCTGGGTGGAAAGAAATTTGTGGCTCCTGTCAGATTCTAGAACTTTCTGTCGCCGAAATGTGAGGAAAAAGTGTTTTTTGGGCCAAATTCTGAGGTTTGCAAAGGATTCTGGGTAACAGAACCTGGTCAGAGCCCCACAAGTCACCCCATCTTGGATTCCCCTAGGTGTCTAGTTTTAAAAAATACGCTGGGTTGCTAGGTTTCCCTAGGTGTCGGCTGAGCTAGAGGCCAAAATCTAGAGGTAGGCACTTTGCAAAAAACACCTCTGTTTTCTGTCAAAAATTTGATGTGTCCACGTTGTGTTTTGGGCCATTTCCTTTCGTGGGTGCTAGGCCTACCCACACAAGTGAGATACCACTTTTATCGGGAGACTTGGTGAAACGCTGGGTGGAAGGAAATTTGTTGCTCCTGTCAGATTCCAGAACTTTCTGTCACTGAAATGTGATGAAAAAGTGTTTTTTGGGCCACATTTTGAGGTATGCAAAGGATTCTGAGTAACAGAACCTGGTCAGAGCCCCACAGCTAACCCCATCTTGGATTCCCCTAGGTGTCTAGTTTTCAAAAATTTGTTGGTTTGCTAGGTTTCCCCAGGGTGCCGGCTGAGCTAGAGGACAGAATCCACAGGTAGGCACTTTGTAAAAAACACCTCTGTTTTCTGTGTAAAAATGTGATGTGTCCACGTTGTGTTTTGGGCCATTTCCTTTCGTGGGCACTAGGCCTACTCACACAAGTGAGGTACCATTTTTATCGGGAGACTTGGGGGAACGCTGGGTGGAAGGAAATTTGTGGCTCTTGTCAGATTCCAGAACTTTCTGTCGCCGAAATGTGAGGAAAAAGTGTTTATTTGGCCAAATTTTGAGGTTTGCAAAGGATTCTGGGTAACAGAACCTGGTCAGAGCCCGACAAGTCACCACATCTTGGATTCCCCTAGGTGTCTAGTTTTCAAAAATGCGCTGGGTTGCTAGGTTTCCCTAGGTGCCGGCTGAGCTAGAGGCCAAAATCCACAGGTAGGCACTTTGTAAAAAACACCTCTGTTTTCTGTGAAAAAATGTGATGTGTCCACGTTGTGTTTTGGGCCATTTCCTTTCGTGGGCGCTAGGCCTACCCACACAAGTTAGGTACCATTTTTATAGGGAGACCTGGGGGAATGCTGGGTGGAAGGAAATTTGTGGCACCTGTCAAATTCCAGAACTTTCTGTCGCCAAAATGTGAGGAAAAGGTGTTTTTTTGGCCAAAGTTTGAGGTTTGCAAAGGATTCTTGGTAACAGAACCTGGTCAGAGCCCCACAAGTCACCCCATCTTGGATTCCCCCCAGGTGTCTAGTTTTCAAAAAAGTGCTGGTTTGCTATGTTTCCCCAGGTGCCAACTGAGCTAGAGGCCAAAATCCACAGGTAGGCACTTTGTAAAAAACACCTCTGTTTTCTGTGAAAAAATGTGATGTGTCCACGTTGTGTTTTGGGCCATTTCCTTTCGTGGGCGCTAGGCCTACCTACACAAGTGAGATACCATTTGTATCGGGAGACTTGGGGAAACGCTGGGTGGAAGGAAATTTGTTGTTCCTGTCAGATTCCAGAACTTTCTGTCACCGAAATGTGATGAAAAAGTGTTTTTTGGGCCAAATTTTGAGGTTTGCAAAGGATTCTGAGTAACAGAACCTGGTCAGAGCCCCACAACTCACCCCATCTTGGATTCCCCTAGGTGTCTAGTTTTAAAAAATGTGCTGGTTTGCTAGGTTTCCCCAGGTGCCGGCTGAGCTAGAGGACAGAATCCACAGGTAGGCACTTTGTAAAAAACACCTCTGTTTTCTGTGAAAAAATGTGATGTTTCCACGTTGTGTTTTGGGCCATTTCATTTAGTGGGCGCTAGGCCTACCCACACAAGTGAGATACCATTTGTATCGGGAGACTTGGGGGAAACGCTGGGTGGAAGGAAATTTGTTGTTCCTGTCAGATTCCAGAACTTTCTGTCACCGAAATGAGATGAAAAAGTGTTTTTTTGGCCACATTTTGAGGTTTGCAAAGGATTCTGAGTAACAGAACCTGGTCAGAGCCCCACAACTCACCCCATCTTGGATTCCCCTAGGTGTCTAGTTTTAAAAAATGTGCTGGTTTGCTAGGTTTCCCCAGGTGCCGGCTGAGCTAGAGGACAGAATCCACAGGTAGGCACTTTGTAAAAAACACCTCTGTTTTCCGTGAAAAAATTTGATGTGTCCACGTTGTGTTTTGGGCCATTTCATTTCGTGAGCGCTAGGCCTACCCACACAAGTGAGGTACCATTTTTATCGGGAGACTTGGGGGAATGCTGGGTGGAAAGAAATTTGCAGCTCCTGTCAGGTTCCAGAACTTTCTGTCGCGGAAATGTGAGGAAAAAGTGTTTTTTTGGCCAAATTTTGAGGTTTGCAAAGGATTCTGGGTAACAGAACCTGGTCAGAGCCCCACAAGTCACCCCATCTTATATTCCCCTAGGTGTCTAGTTTTCAAAAATGTGCTGATTTGCTAGGTTTCCCCAGGTGTCGGCTGAGCTAGAGGTCAAGATACACAGGTAGGCACTTTGTAAAAAACACCTCTGTTTTCTGTGAAAAAATGTGGTGTCCATGTTGTGTTTTGGGCCATTTCCTTTCGTGGGCACTAGGCCTACCCACGCAAGTGAGGTACCATTTTTATCGGGAGACGTGGGGGAACACAGAATAGCAAAACAAGTGTTATTGCCCCTTGTCTTTCTCTACATATTTTCCTTCCAAATGTAAGGCAGTGTGTAAAAAAGACGTCTATTTGAGAAATGCCCTGTAATTCACATGCTAGTATGGGCACCCCGGAATTCAGAGATGTGCAAATAACCACTGCTTGTTAACACCTTATCTTGTGGCCATTTTGGAAATACAAAGGTTTTCTTGATACCTATTTTTCACTTTTTATATTTCAGCAAATGAATTGCTGTATACCCGGTATAGAATAAAAACCCATTGCAAGGTGCAGCTCATTTATTGGCACTGGGTACCTAGAGTTCTTGATGAACCTACATGCCCTATATATTCCCGCAATCAGAAGAGACCAGCTGACGTAATGGTATATTGCTTTAAAAAATCTGACATCGCAGGAAAAAGTTAGAGTAAAACGTGGAGAAAAATGGCTGTTTTTTTCACCTCAATTCCAATATTTTCTCATTTCAGCTGTTATTTTCTGTAGGAAACCCTTGTAGGATCTACACAAATGACCCCTTGCTAAATTCAGAATTTTGTCTACTTTTCAGAAATGTTTCTGGGATCCAGCATTGGTTTCTCACCCATTTTGGTCACTAACTGGAAGGAGGCTGAAAGCTCAAAAAAATAGTAAAAATGGGGTATGTCCCAGTAAAATGTCAAAATTGTATTGAAAAATTGGGTTTTCCAGTTCAAGTCTGCCTGTTCCTGAAAGCTGGGAAGATGGTGATCTTGCCACCGCAAACCCTTTGTTGATGCCAGTTTCAGGGAAAAAACCACGAGCTGCTTTCTGCAGCCCTTTATTCCCATTTTTTTTAAAACAACTAACTTTTTGCTGTATTTTGGCTAATTTCTTGGTCCGCTTCAGGGGAACCCACAAAGTCTGGGTATCTCTGGAATCCATAGGATGTTGGAAAAAAAGGACGCAAATTTGGCGTGGGTAGCTTATGTGAACACAAAGATATGAGGGCCTAAGCGCAAACTGCCCCAAATAGCCCAAAAAAAGGCTCAGCATAGGAGGGGGGGAAAAGGCCGGGCAGCGAAGGGGATATATTTCAACAGTATACAATACAAAGTCTGAAATAGACCAGAGGTGGTGTGGAAAAGTGTTCTCCTCTGAAATACAGAATGTATTGTCAAATATATTTTGAGCGCCAAAGGCACATATAACACACCAATTTATACCTCATAGTGATATGATACATGATCCTGCAACAGCACAAGGAAAGAAAAGGCTCTAATCCCCCAGAAAAGTAGTGAGCTCATTAACAATCACACTCATCCAATTAACATACTTGCCACCAAGCAATAGATTTCCAATCGTCCTGGTCAGCAGGGCTCAGGCAGCCTTTAACCTTAGTACGTCGATAGAAAATAGATTTCTGGCAACAGCTTTCAAATTATATGGGTCAGCAGGATGGGATTGTGTGAGATTTGGCATCGGACTAGAGTAGTTTAATTATTCCCTAAAAGATGGTAGTGGCCCATCGGCAAGAGTTCCTGCATGAACAAGATGGGCAAAGACTCCCCTCTCAGGGCAGAAGTGAGCTGATTCAGTTGCCCAGACAAGTTGCCCTACAGCATGTCTACAGACCCCTGCACACTATGCTGTTGCCAGAACACTGAACATTTTTCAGGACTCTTAATCTAAAGTAGGGGGTTTCCTACTAGCTATATTAGAGTTTATAGCCTGCTCAATACTACTTTCTGAAGACGCTCAGCAATACTATTAAAACAAGCTTATATTTGCTCTGTACCTATTTAAAAAAATAACGTTTCCAAGTTCCGTCCTCCTCTCTGGCTGCGAAGGATTAAGAAACACAAACAGCTGACATAGAATGCACCACGTTCGTAGGTGGTTTCAGGGCTGGGCCACCCTCGGGGTGGAAATCGACTGGACACATATTTTGACCTATGGTTTTTGTTCTGACTAACCTTACCTTTGTTGGTGAACCGACCATTTCCAGGAGAGCCCCGTGGCTGCCTTTCTTGACCGGCTGGAGGCGAGGAAGTGTGGGTTGAACTGTGTAGTAGGCGATGGACCTATCTGAAATAACTCGAAAACAAATGTTGCTGCAGAACGCCCAGCAAGCCACCTCCTTAATTGACTGCAGATTAGATTATTGCAAAACAATCTCTCTTGAAGTGTAGCTAACAAAATAAATGATATGACTATTTTCAGTGTTTCTGAGGAAAAGTGACATGCAAAAAGTCAATGTAATAGTTATTATTGTCAAGAAGATATTTTTAAATCCTTTTCAATGAGGTTCAAGTTACTTTTTAAGATACATCAGCAGAATAATTGTCATTTGGTTGTTTTTTCCCACCAAAAAAAGTTTCATAACATCACAATTTCATGAAGTGCAAAATTCACAGTTAAAAACTAGTCCCACTGGATCGATATGGATTCATAGTAAACACAGTAATATTCCGATGAGGCCAACTCACATAAATTTGCACTGGTACAAATATAAGAGGCAAAATCAATATATTTTTTTTGCCTTGCATTGTAAGAAATAAGGCAAGAAATGGTTTTTATGGTCCATGTCACAGAATGTTTGCACCAGGAAGTGCACGGCTGAAACTTTGATCCATTTTCAAACAGTTCTAACATGATTTTTATTAACTATTATAAATGTTTGAGCGAATTTTCCAATATTTATTCCCAGATCTTGAATGAGCATTCTTAAAAGAAAAATAGTAGATCAAACTGGTTTTGCACAATTTTTGCTTCCTATATAATACAATGTGGGAAAAAGAGATGTGGTGTTTTTCACACTAAGGGCCAGATGTAGGTAAGTTACAAATTGCGACTTGCAATTTGCGAGTCATAACAACTCAGGCACCTTCTGCGACTCGCTATGGGGTCGCAAAGACCCACCTCATGAATATTCATGAGGTGGGTCGCAGTTTGCGACCCCATAGCGAGTCTAGGCACTCACGGGGATGGTGGCCTGCTGGAGACAGCAGACTACCATGTCCATGACTGCTTTTTTAATAAAGCAGTTTTTTTTTTCTCTTTGCAGCCCGTTTTCCTTAAAGGAAAACGAGCTGCAAAAAGAAAGAATTCCGAAACCATTTGGTTTCGGTTTTTTCAGAGTAGGCTCTGAAAAAATATTTTTGTGGGCATTCACAAGGACCCCTTCCCTTTTGCAAATGAGTTATCATCCACTTCAAGTGCTTTCGCGGTCACAAAGCAACTCTACATCGCGATGCGGTCGCAAATAGGAAGGGAACACCCCTTCCTATTTGCGAGTCGGAGTCACATTTTGCGAGTCGGTACCGACTCGCAAAATGTGATTCTGCATCGCGTTCAGTCTTTTGCGCCTCGCAAACTGCGTTTTTCGCCGTTTGCAAGGCACAAAAGGCTTCCTACATCTGGCCCTTAGTCCCATCTCTTAAATTTGAAAAGTGGTGGATGTTTATCCCTAAATTTATTGTTATGTACACAGAACAGTATTCTGAATTTCTTTGTTATATTTTTTGCCCCAGTGCAAATCTTTTGCTCAGAACAAATACCTTTTTCTCCATTCCATATTACATAAGCAGTAAAATGATGCAATTAGAAGTGCCATTTTTAGGTCTAGTTACTGCACAGTGCTTGTGCTGTTTGTTGCAAGGCATAGTGTGGTTTACCAAGAAGATAATGTGCTTTGAGGCCATCCATTGGTTACCAATAGTTGACTTTCATGTCATCCTCATTTGCCTGCTTCTTATTCACGTATCAGCTTGTCAATCTGGTGTTTAATCCTCCCATTGGGTGTTGCATCTTTACCATCTCTTTGATTGGCTGGCATTTCTGATTCCACTGCTTGCTTTTCAAGCACTACTTTTTAGGGCTGATCGTGCAAGTGCTCTGGCCTGTTGTAATATCTCTGTGGGCTTCTAACCACACCCACTCTTGCTATTCATTCTTTGGTGTGCTCTTGTTTTGAATGCTTGTTTTAAATGCATTTTTATTTGTGCATTTTGTGAAATGTCCCTCCTTTGAGTGCTGAGTTCCCTCCCTGGTAATTTCACTAAGTGAACATTTTTGTTGGCCATCACACTGCGTCAAGCTTCCTCCTGTTACAACGTGTGATGGCCCCTCCTCCGGTTTGCCTTTCATCCCAGCTGCGATCCTTTGTAGACATTCATGCAGGGAGCCAATAACTCTCACGCTCATGGTGGCCGTGGCTCTTTCAATTGACTTGTTTATATCAACTGTTTTATTTTACATTTTTAATTTATGTGGCAAGAAAAGTCCAGTTAGGAATTTACAACGTTAATAGGTCTAAGTAAAGCAAACATGAACGCAAACGCAAATGCTTGTCCTGAATTGCAGTGATTCATAAAGTTCACACAGTGAGTCAGAAAGACATTTCTGACTCAGAGTGTGCCTTTGGTACATGCATCATGTGAGCGTTGCTGTCGTATAGCCTGTGATTTTGCATATCACACCCTTTGCAACTGTAAAGCCATTTAATATATAAAATTCTTGATTCTTCCGTTTTTGTGGGAGCTCAACCACAGCTCATATTAAAACAGAGGCGTAGCCCCGTAATTATCACTCAGTATAATAATATGCATGATTAATTAGGGCCTGATTTGAATCTTGGCAGAGTGCATACTCCATCACAAACGTGACGGATATTCCATTGGGGATCGTAATACCGAGGACAGGATATCTGTCACATTTGTGACTGGGTATGCCATCCGCTAGGATGTAAGGTCCTGATGTTGAGTTTGGCGGTCTGTGCACCACCACGCTGGCAGCAGTAGTCTGACTGCCCTTGGTTTGGCAGTCGGCCCATTGTATTACGATGCTGGTGGGCACATAGAGGAAAGACTGCTGCGGTCCCTCCAGCACCTCCAGGCAAGGCTGACCACCTCAATGGCCAGACAGGCCAAACAGGCCGATGGAGCCAGTGTTTCAGACACATTATGATGTTGCACACCGTCAACGTGACCATGACAGTCCAACCACCATGTCCCAGCAGGCAGGACCAGAGAGTATGAAGGAAGCACTTCACCTGCACATGTCCTGTCTCACCATGGAGTCCATCACACATGTCTACTATGCTGCTGCTCATCAAAGGAACCAAAAATCCACACCACTGTGGACGCAACCGACAGTAAGAACACACACCTACCTGTGTTATCAAGCTCAACAACAGATTGTCTTCCGTCATCCACATTATATGGGGGTCACGCTAGGGACAACAAGTACACGTGTCATTTTGTCCCGGGTTGGTGTCATTCACAAAGAATGACAAATTCACACCTATTAAACTCCCCCTTGGGGCAGGTCACTGACACTGCACCGCCACACTACACAACAAAATACATGTCTGCTCATTCCAGTGTCAGGGGCAGTGAATTGTACAGCACATCATGTCACACAACAACAACAACACAGCAACATCACACATAATTCAAATGACACACTCACATTATGCACATGCCATGGACTGTTGTCAGATTGAAGACACATATGTATGGATTTGTCATGGTACACAAAGTACTGCAATGGACCCACACATCGTCCACTTTGCAACACAATGGATGGTCAATGGGATGCACAATATTTTCAGAGACAAATTTCCAAAGCTCACACTGCACACAATACCTGCCCATCAGGTGCACTCATGGAAGGATGCTGGCCTGGGAAACATTACACTGTGCACATGTCCCTAAAACATTTGCTCAGGAACTGGCCCTTCACGTATCTCAGGAACAAACAATAATAGAGTCAAGTGACATGCCTATCTGCATAATGTGTAAGTGCATTTCAAGACAGCACATACAACAGCAAAGCAACAGCATGGCCATGCCTCTAGATGAAGTAGCTGCGAAGGTAGACACGTCAAAACAGACACATGTTCAATCAAATTCAAAAGAAACTAGCACAAATCAACAACTTCCATTGTAGACAAACAAAACTCTTTCTTCCACACATGAGACCAATCTACAATCCATATCCACAATGCTACACATGCTGACATTGGCCAATACAAGACAAAATACCTACCAAAGCAAACAGAACACAATGCAATGACACCCCAGTTGGAATAACAAACACATATCCATACAGTGTACATCTACCTTTGTCTTGGGTGGGACCAGCACTGCCCACAAAGTCAGATTTTGTAAACAACAGCAAATGAATCAGAAATCAGGGTGAAACACACACAACCATAGGCATACAACACAGGTTACTCAGGAACAACATAAAGGTTGAAAAGTAATTGTAAGACAAATGTGTACCCAACAAAACAACAACTTGGGTTGTTATTGAAGTCAAATGCTTAAGAGCAAAGGCCATTGACCAGTTTCACAACAGTTCATGCACATTAGTGCGCCCACACTTGACTCCAACCACTGCCAGGGAGCCTCCACAGAAAGGGACATCAAGTGGATAGGCAGACACCTCAGGGATTATCCTTTGGTGGGGTGAGGTCGAATTTGGGGTGTGTGTGTTTGGGAGAGGGGTCTTTTTCTTTGGAGGGGTGTGCTTATTTTTAGAGGGAAAGGAATGGGTGCTTGCAGGGGGGCAGGTGTATCAGGGGAGGACTTGGATGTGGAAGAGATGTGTTGGGATGTGGGTACTGGCCTCAGGTTAGGGGTGGGGTTTGGAGGTAAGAGGGAAAAGGGCCAGTTTGAAAAGGAAATTCTCTTTGGGAAAACAGGTAGGGTAATCAGAGGGGGTTGGGGTTTCAGAGGTTAAGGGAGAGGTGGGATTGTCTGTAGATGCCTTGCACACGTGTGTGTGTGAGTGTGGGTGTTTGCATGTCTTAGGGGGCTGGGAGATGGAGTTGCTGGATGATGTGGGAGTGGTGGATGTGTTTGTGTCTGTTGCAGTGGTGTCTGTGGGTATGGTAGATATGTCTGTGTGTGTTGGGGTAGTGTCTACGGGCTTGGTTGATGTGGTGGATATGTCTGTGAGTGTTGTGCTGGTGTCTGGAGGTATTGTGTCTGAGGTGTGCTGTCTGTGGTTTGTCAGCTGTTGTCTAGGTGTATGGTGGGTGTGGGGGGTGTGTCATTGACTGTTGTGGTAGTGTCTGTGGGTATGCTGAATGTGGTGTGTAGGGTCGGTGGGAATTGTGGGGTTTTCTGTTGAAGTGGTGGCTGATGTGATGTTTGTGGGTGAATGTTGAGTGCCTGAATGTCAGTGTGTCTTGTGGTGTTTGTGCCGATGTGTGCTGCTTGTGGGTGTTGAAGTGGGTGCGTGCAGATGTGTCTGTGTGCTTGGGACAGGAAAGGAAATCAGGAATTCGGATTGGGAAAAGGGACATGGGCAAGGGAGGAATGTGGGGGTTTGCTGGCTGTCGTCAGTGAGAAGGCCAGAGATAGAAAAGATCTCTGTATGCCAGACATGTCATTATGACTTACTTACAGGAAAACATTGGTCTGCTGACATTGGCTTGCCAACCCCTGGATGGCATTCCCAGTGGCAGTCTGCCCCACAGAGATACTCCTCAGGAGGTCAATAGCCTCCTCATTCAGGGCAGCAGGGGTAACAGGGTATGAGGCTGAGGTGCCTGGGCCAAACAAACTGCCCACCCCCTTGGGTGATCGGGCACAGCCAACTGGGTGGGGAGCAACAGGGAGGGTGGCGATAGAACTGGGTGTGGAGGACAAGGATGGTACAGGAGCAGGTCCTGACGGGTCCACCACCACTAGGGAGTGGCCACTGGAGGTAGAATACGATGATGATTAGGTTGATCCTTTCTCCTCTGTTACACTCCCCTCAACCTTTTGGCCACTGGGTCTCTCCATGTTGGTGGCGTCATGACTAGAGGTACCATGGCCAGATGCTTCCCCACTTGGTTGTGCTCTGTCTCCTTCACTTGCCCGGGATGATGCTGTAAATACAAAGCGGAAAAGGGTCAACTCATGTTCCTGATCACACTTGAACAACAGCTGTGATTAGCAAACAATACCATGACATCAGGTAGACCCTCGCAAAAAAGTATATCAAAGTGGCTCCTACATGTACCATACTATATGCATGCATGCCACCTGAACTCTCAACAATTGCCCACAGGAAAATCAGGATCTCAGACAACTCCAATAGTATGGGTGAAGTTGTAAAATCACAGTAACTGTCAGAGTCACCAGATCCTCGGGGTCTGTGCATATTCCCAACACTTCCACCGCAAGACAACTCCATTACTATGATTAGAATTGTCACAGAGTCCAAGAGAGTCCAAGTGGGGAAAAGGGGATTAGGAAGGGAACAGCTGGGAAGGAGACCTGTAGGAAGCAAAAAGGTTAAAACACACAATATCAAGATAATATCATATTAATCAATACTAAGCTATGACTTTAAGCATTGTCATTCTGAAAACATGGACACCCTAAGCACAGACTTAAAATGACTAGGCTTCAAGATGACTGGATACCTGTGAGGGAATCAAGAAAGGTTAAATGCAACTTTCAAATTCAAGTATTATCTTTTGCATGAGGATCAGGAAATAATCTGAATGTTTTCAAAACCATAATATGAATCGTGTTTGAGAAACTTATTATGTACGCACAACATTACATCTAGAACTCTAGCTTTTTTGTTCTCTCAAAATTGCAGGAACATGAATTGCACACATTGCAGATTTGTACAAAGGTTGTAAATACCATAGAATGATTGTGCACCATGAATAACATGAATTAGACTCGAGAAATAAATCACACGTCTTGCCAACTCGAAAGCCACCATGTAAATGCCTGAAAATGGTAGCGCATAATGAACACTGTGATTTTAAACACAAAAAAGGAATTGCGCGGCTTGCCGATTCAAAGGTCACCATATGAAAGTCAGAAAATGGTAGCATACAATGAATAACATGAATTACACACAAGAAATGAATTGCGCGTCTTGCCGATTCGAATACCACCATGTAACTGTCACGAAATGTTAGCACACAATGAATATCAAGGGTTAAAGCACGAGAAATGAATTGCGCGTCTTGCCGATTCGAGTGCCACCATGTAACTACCAAGCAATGGTGGCGCACAATGAATATCAAGGGTTAAAGCACGAGAAATTAATCGCGCGTCTTGCCGATTCGAATGCCACCATGTAACTGCCAAGGAATGGTAGCGCACAATGAATATCAAGGGTTAAAGCACGAGAAATGGATTGCGCGTCTTGCAATTCGAATGCCACCATGTAACTGCCAAGGAATGGTAGCGCACAATGAATATCAAGAGTTACACACATGCAAAGAATCGCGCATCTAGTCGATTCAAATGTCAGCCTGTAAATGCCATTAAATATCAAGCGCACTTTCACATGCACAAGAGCAAATAGATTTATCATATTAATTAGGCCCAAGAACTCGAAATACTTCGAGAACGGGATCGGGGGCCCAGCCCGACCTCCGTCTTACCGCCCTGATCAAGAATCACCAAGCCAAGTGAAATTGCGAGGCCTGGAAGATCAAGGTAGGCCTCCGGAACAGGAGCTCAGGAAGTTGCTGCTCCTCTGCACCGGGACCTCTGAATAGTGAGCATGTGCAGCTGGGCTGGCTCCCTTTTATAGAGTCTTAGCCCAGTCCACCAACCACACCCAGGCATGCTGCAGGGAAAGCTTCTAGAAGGCCCTGGAAGGGGACCACACCCTGACACAGTCTGAAAGCCTGCAGCAGTACATTACATGTGAACAGTATTTAAATGCATGCTGAACATAAGTCTTCAGTATTGGAAAATGGGTTATTGGTAAGGGCAGGTAGGTACCTACACCTAGCAACAAGCCACTAACCTCCACTTAGGTCCAGTTAGGTCTCAGTAAATTAACCCCAGCTCAACCCTTGGTAGCTTGGCAACGAGCGTCAAGGCTTAACTTAGGAGACAGTGTGTAAAGCATTCAAATATCACAAAACAGTAATTAAATAAAACACAGGAAACAGTTTAAAAATCCAAAACCAATTTATAAAAATAGTTTATATTTTTATCTAAAATGACACCAAAACAAATAAAATCGGATAAAGGGAACCGGAGATATGAATTTTTAAAGAATTATTATTTTTCTAGCGCTTAGAAACAAAAAGCGCCAATCGGGTCATCTGGTTGCACCTCGACCGGGGCAAAGTCAAACTTTCAGGCCGACCGCGATGGAGCCCTGCTCGGCTACAGGTCGCGGGAGGCCTCGGTTAAAAAGTTACCTTCTGACTTAGTCTTTATTTTGAAGATTTTCTTCAGCGGGACGAACCTGCCAGTCCTATCCGACCTCCTGGAGCCCTTCTCCGGATACGCGATGCTGGATTCCTCGTGGAGATTTTTACCTTCGGACTTAGTCGTTTTTTCGAGGTGAAAATCCTTCGACCGGGGTAAACCTGGATCTTGATCCGACGTCCATGGAGCCCTTCTCGGATACGATGGCTGGGAGGTCCCAGTCAACTTTTTACCTTCGGACTTAGTCTCTTTTTCGGAGATTTTTCTTTACCGGGACGAACCACCAAATCAGGCCGGGTCGCGGTTGAGGCAAGCCGGCTAGAATTTCCGCGGCGGGTCGGTCCCTCTATGGAGCTTTTTTACAAAAATTCTCAAATCTTCTCCAAACTTCTGGGGCTTCACCCAGATGTTCTTTTAAGGTTCTTTTGGGGTCCACAGCTCACCCCAAGGAAGTTCTGAGATGGTCCTTGGGGGGTGCGGACTACCACTCCCAGAATGCACCTGACACAAACTCCTTTTTGGCCACTGGACAGTGGTCAGCTGGTCACTTTCTTCAGGAGTTGGTGCAGGGGACTCTGGATAGCAATTTTTCACCTGTAGCAAACAGGGAGTCCCTCCTTGAACCAGTTGAAGCCAGGCAAAGTCCTTCTTGTGGTGAAGCCCAAGTGTGCAGCTGGTGCAGTCCTTCTGAGTGCAGGTTCCAGGTGCAGGCCAGGGGTCCAGCAGGGCAGTCCTTCTTCTCCTTTAGTTCTTTTCTTGTTGAATTCTGGAGGGGATCTGAGGTGTGGGTGCAGGTCTGCCAGTTTTATCCTTGCTCCTGGGTGAAAAGCAGGGGGTCATGGTTCTCCAATCAGGTACAGGGTCGTCCCCCTGTGATGACCACTTCCTGGGAAGTGTGGCAAAAATCCATCCCAGAAGGCAACATTCTCTAAAAATCCAACATGGCTGAATCTGATTTTTGGAGGTTACATCTGGCTGAGCCCACCCACTGGTGTGGCTAAAAATCATAAACACACCCCTCTCCTGCCCTCTCCTAATCTAATCAAGGGGGCACCTAGTTGTCTGGGGATGCAGGATGTGGGGGTGTTGCTGGTTGCTCCAAATGTCTTTCTCTGCCTTTGAAGACAAGTTTGGCAGCCCTCCCCCTTCCTGCCTCACCATCTGCTGAGGGGAGATTCTCTCCCACAAGCACATTCCTTTGTGTGAAGCCACGCCACTTCACACCTCATCAAGGCAGCTTGGCTAAGCTGCTGCAGGCTGGCCAATCAGAGCACAGCAGCAAAAACAATGCAGGGCTGAAATTGGCAACTTTTTAGGTAAAGTCTAAAACTTTTTACCTGAACAAGTTATATTAAATCCAACAACTGGAAGTTGTGGGATTTATTACAACAATCAATTTGATACCAAATTCTTGGTATGCAACATTTAAGGAGACTTTAAAATTTAAAATAAAGTCTCCCCATTCTAGCCTATGAAGGCCATTTACTTCAATGAGGGAAAAACAAATTTGGCTGTTTTTACCTCACCAGGGTTTATAAATCTATTTTTATAAAGTCCCTGCTTATAGTTACATAGCACCCAGCCCTAGGGGCACATAGGGCACACCTTAGGGGTGACTTATATGTAAAAATAAGGTAGTTTAAGACTTTGGAAGTACTTTTAATTCCAAAGTCGAATTTGCATATAACTTTAATTTAAAAGCAGCCAGCAAGGCAGGCCTGCCTTTAAAATGACACTGGGCACCTCAGCAGTGCACCTATGGGTGCACTACCTAAGCTGTGGTCCCTAAACCTACATGCCCTACCATATACTAGGGACTTATAGGTAGGTTAACTTAGCCAATTATAATTAGCCTAATTTGCATATTGATTTTACACAGAGCACAGGCCCTGGGACTGGTTAGCAGTACCCAGGGCACCATCAGAGTCAGGAAAACACCAGCATAAAGTGGAAAATGGGGGCAAAAAGTTAGGGGGGCTCTGCAATCAGCCCTGTTTTCTCACATTCAGGATTAAACTCTGCAATTCAAAAGGTTAAACAACATCATATCAGCACAATGCATAAATTATGTTAGCTTGAAATTGTTAGGTTTTTGCATTCTAGTCGCCCGTAGAGCGCGCACTGCCCTGATGTTTACAGTAACCATTGAACAAGTAGGAGACCACAACACCTTCAATGCTTTGCCTCATGGAGCATACCTCAGTTACCTGTTGTTAAACAATAGTAGACGAATGCCAAGGTCATTCCCACAGATCCCACACAAGCTCATGCATACATCTGATTGTCACATACACAATAACATAACAGTAAGAAATGATTCTCCAAAATCCTGGCATGTTGCTGACAGAAGTACAGTATCCTGAAGAATGTGACATGAAAATACTCATGCCACACTGAAAACATATCAACAATGCACATTTCACCATGTGTAACTTGGCCTAATGGAGACATGGAGGTAGTACTAATGTTGTTCGAATACACTCTATATTTGGCATGGAAAAGTGTACACTGTAAACAAAATGTGCACATTGTCAGGGAGATATGTCTGTAAAATCCACAACAAAATGAATCAGCAAGACCTAGGGAAATCACCACTACTGTCTGGCACCCCTTACAATGATATACTTTGCATCAGTAGAAGCCACTTGTCCTTTGTATGTTGGAGAAGCCCAGATATTTGCAAGTACTTGTAGAAGACCCTCACCATGTTGCCCAATGAGAAGCTACATCACTGTTTCCATTTGGTCCTGCAAACCCAGATGTCTGTGAATGAATGGTTATACCTAACCACATGTGATTCTAACATAACTGTAAGTCACTCCATGATGAATGCCAACAGTCAGGTAACGAACCTCCATTACACATGTGCAGGAAATGCACATTGTGTGTAAAAACTCTAGCCCTACCTAACATGTCCCTCATTGTTATTGCACTTATACATGCCAAATGACATGCAATGATAGGTGAGAGTATGTGTAAGCCAATTATCAATGGTGACACACTCATGTCTGTGACACCACATGAAATGTAGCCCCATTGAATAGGTCCAATTCCAAACACATGTTGGCATGCACAGATATGTGAGGGAATACAGAAATCACCCAATGAACATAGATAGACTATGCATGAAACAACAGTGTACACATTTTGTGAAAAGAGAAAGGGACACAAGCTAACATGTAGGCATGTAGGCAACAATGATGGCACATAACTCATGTCAATGGATATTCCCCACTTACCAAGGGAAGGATTTGATCTGTAGCTGCACTCAAAAAGCAATGTATGCTCTGCCACATGTATGATGGACACCTTCACATGACAGGCCGTAGTGAGGCTCCAGCCCTGGTAACACAATGAAGACAAGTGGCCTCTGGGGGGCAGATGCCAAATTACTCACTTGACCAGACACATGGCTGAGGACAGTGATCCATCCTTCTGTAACACTGAGGAGTAGTGGTCTGGAGCATAGAATTTACACCCACTACAACAACAAACATTACTTGATTGATCAATGTACACAGTCATGTGCTGTCCCCTGGAGAGCAAATGTTTTATGGATTGTACCCTGGGTTAATAGGCAAGACACCTCAGTATACAGCACATTGCATATCCACACAAACAGTTACTCATATAGTTTGTCACACATAGCCCATCCCAAATCATTGTGGGAGATATCAGAACCTAACACATCAACTTGGCTAGGTGACAGCCAGGACTATGCCCTGTACTCATCATCTTGTGGCTGCTGTGCTTCCCTCAAACGTCCATCAAGGTCTGGGTACATCACTCCTAGAATGCTGCCAATTAGGGCGGTCATGGTCCGATGTGCACCCTGCCCATGTTGGGCAGCATCCATGATCTGCCAGGCCCAGAGTCTCAGGTCCTCCCACCTCTTCCGACAGTGGGCACTCTGCCAGCTGTGAACCCCCATGGTCAGCACTTTGCAGGTGATGGCTCTCCAGATTTTTTTCTGAAGGATGTTTACCTGTATGGATGCAAGAGACAAATTACATGATTACAAACACAGTTTTTGCCTAAATGGTTGTGTCACACACATTTCAGAAACACCAAGCAACGTACCACAAGTGTAAAGCTCACATGCTAAAAGTACAGGGGCATGACTATATACTTTTGGATAAATCTGCAGACTAACCCACTACCCTGCTCATGGCCTACTATGACTAAGCAAGCCTACATGTAGCCCATGATCCAGCAATATGTATTGTGATGTGAGCCACAAGGAAACACTACACACAAATGTGGCTTCTGAGGGCTAAACTTGTTGTACCTGACTGGACCAATACATTCACACTCTGCAAAATTGACTGACTGCAAACAGTTCCAACAGATAGCTACCATAATACAGACTTCACCCTTACACTTGAATGACAATGAAAGGTCTGGCATAGTGAGTACAGAAAGTGTATTCCATGTACATGTTTGGACATGTGGCCTACCAAATGCAGACTCATGCCACTTCAGGGTGGGTTCTGTGATATATACCTGTACCACAGACACTCCTTTCGAAATTTGTTTCTAAAACTACAGAGATGACATCCAACTTACAAAGATATGTACTGTACAATTTCTGCTATGTAACCAAGCTGCTGAGTGCCATGTCATTGCCTCCCAGGAATCTATACACTGTCTGCACTGCGGGTCTGTCATTTGTGCAAGACAAATATGATGTCTTCAAAGTCCTCATCCACGCACACAAATCCCTCCACAACACTGGACCAGCCCACCTCAACGAAGGAGTGAACTTCCATATTCCCACTCGCCACCTCTGCTCCGCTGACCTCGCCCTCGCCACAGTCCCCCTCATCCAACGCACCACCTCCGGAGGCAGATCCTTCTCCTACCTCACCCCCAAAACCTGGAACTCCCTCCCCACCAACTTTCGCAAGACCCAGGACCTCCTGTCCTTCAGAAAACACCTCAAGACATGGCTTTTTGAACAGTAAAACGGCGTCCCTCCCTCCCTATTTTCTCCCCCCCTCCAGCGCCTTGACACCCTTACGGGTGAGTAGCGCACTCTATACATTTTTGGATTGATTGATTGATTGATTGCACTGCGGGTCTGTCATTCGTGCATGACAAATATGATGTCTGTCAAGGTAACAAAAGAGCTCTGGGAGTAAGGGACCTGTCATAAGTCAAAGACATGCATTGACAATTATGCAAAATGCCATAAGGACTAGTTTTGGGATTTACCTCAGTACCTATTTGTAAGCTAGTCAATGGAGTTATTCAGGGCAAGTTTTGCAACTAGAACCTCATATTGGCCACATCACAGAATCTGCATGTGTATGGGGAGTGGGCACAGTGCCACAGTTGCATAGCTACAGTGGCTCTCCCACAGCCTGGATTATGTCCCATACTGGGAGATACATTTGACAGGCCATGGTCTCTGCAGGCTGAGAATACATAACCTACATAACACTCAAATTTCCATTCCTTCCATACATGATAGTACATCATGTGGCCATCAGCAATGTGGCTTGTGTGGCAAGCTGAGGGGCACAGTGAGTCATTATGCCATTGGACTGCAGTAAAGTCTCCTTGCCTAGTTATGAGCATCCAATACAAGGAGGACCTAGGACCCCAAAAAACAACACACAACACTGTGTGAATGATTATCACATATAATACTGATCACCAATAACTACAATATGTAAATCCCATTGACACCACACAGACTGCAACAACAGGCATACAAAGGCCCGTATTTATACTCCGTTTGCGCCGAATTTGCGTCGTTTTTTTCGATGCAAATTCGGCGCAAAACTAACGCCATATTTATACTTTGGCGTTAGACGCGTCTAGCGCCAAAGTATTGGCAAATAGCGTAATTTTTTTGCGTGAACGCCTTCCTTGCGTTAATGAGATGCAAGGAAGGCGTTCCCGTCTAAAAAAATGACGGCGACGCAAATGCGTCGTATTTATACTCCCGGGCAAAAATCACGCCCGGGAGTTGGCGGGTCAAAAAACCCCGCATTTGCGCCACTATTTAACGCCTGGGTCAGGGTAGGCGTTAAGGGGCCTGTGGGCTCAAAATGAGCCCACAGGTGCCCTCCCCTGCCCCCAGGGACCCCCCCTGCCACCCCAGCCCACCCCAGGAGGACACCCAAGGATGGAGGGACCCACCCCAGGGACATTCAGGTAAGTTCACGTAAGTATAATTTGTTATATTTTTCAATTTTTTTTGGGTGGCATAGGGGGGCCTTATTTGTGCCCCCCTACATGCCACTATGCCCAATGACCATGCCCAGGGGACATAAGTCCCCTGGGCATGGCCATTGGGCAAGGGGGCATGACTCCTGTCTTTACTAAGACAGGAGTCATTTAAATGGCGTCTGGGCGTCGAAAAAATGGCGCAAATCGGGTTAAGACGATTTTTTAGCGTCAACCCGACTTGCGCCATTTTAAGACGCCCTAGCGCCATTTTCCCCCTACACCGGCGCTGCCTGGTCTACGTGGTTTTTTTCCACGCACACCAGGCAGCGCCGGTCTGCTTGCGCCGGCTAACGCCATTCCATAAATACGGCGCCCGCATGGCGCTTCGGAATGGCGTTAGACGGCGCTAAATTTTTTGACGTCAAAAAGTATAAATACAGGCCAAAAAGTCTAATTTGAACACAAGGGCACATTGAAGCCTGCGAGGAGGGAAATGATAGTGTTGAACAGAGTAAATTGTGCCAATGAGGTACTTACCTGCTCCTGTAGTGAGCCATACAGCTGTTCATACAGAAGAATGACCTCTGCCACAAGCCTCTCCAGCTCCTCTGGAGAGAAGGCAGGGACCCTTTCATGTTTGACATGGCATGATTGCACCTGGAGGTGGCACACAGCAGTGAAAGTGGCAGAGGTGGTGGGTATCTTGCCATCTGCACGTTTTGGATTTTTTGCTGGACATCCCAGTTTTGCAGGGGAAGGGATCAGCTGCTACGGAGGCAGGGGTGTCTGTGGCTGGTTGTTCCTCTGGCAGGGCCTCTCTTCCTGTGGCCGGTGCCAATGTTGATGGCCCTGCTGTTGATGAGCCAAAGAAAGGGGTAGACTGGTTCTGAAAAGCCCTGCTCAGGGTGGTGTGTATGTCCCTCAACATTCCAGTTAGGGTGGCCATATTAGAATTGTCGGCCTCCATCTGTTCATGCGTGTCCATCTGTAACTGCTTGAGTTCTATGAGTTTGGTCAACACCTGGACCTTTATGCCCTGAGACTCCTGATAGACCCACAAGACATGGATGGTGGCATCCTGGCCAACTGTAGCCCTGATGGCCTCACACTACTGGCCCACAGCATCCCTCTTACGAACCCTGCACCCTCAGAGTGGGGTGCCCTCTCCAACATGTTCCTGGGCCCTCATTGTCTGAAGTGTTGCACTGCAACTCAATATCCAGGCACAAGATGGTGTACACTGTGCTAGGGACACAGGTTGAAGCAAATGGTTTCCTGTGATATTGATGGAACAAGGCTGGGAGGTGAGGTTGTGGCCACAGTGAGAGTCACTGTTGCCAGCTGTACAGATTGCCCAGATGGGCAGAACCGCCCTCCATGTCCAGGAGGGTTGTCATCACTGAGGGCTTCATCCAGGAGGGTAGTGGTAGACTGTTCCATGGCCTCCATGTGCCCAGCAGCAGATTCACCTGTTGATGTACAATGTACACCATCACTGGTTGTACTGTGACATCTACTTCCAAAGGTTTTGGGTTACAGTAAGCAGTGAGCTTGGACGAAGTTAAGTTGTACGTAATCTAATTGTGCCAAGTAACCATGGTATTGGGTGATTTGACATGACGTGTGAAGCATGGTAAACCAATTTGAGTCAAGCAGCGGATGAGATGTGCAGATCTGTTGTACTTTGGAGGATGGCCTGAATATAACATCTTACCACCAGTGAAACCAACACAGTGGAGAGGCAAGGTAGGGCTTTGACCATTTGGAGGCCTCGTTGAGTGGGATGCAGACAGACCCAGGACTTTGTTGTATATGTAACTGGAGTCATCATGTGCCCGGTTCTGTGTTAATTTGCCTGCTGCTACCAATCTGGCTGGTGATGCAGCTTGAGGCCTTGGGAATACTTGTTTTATACTTTGGGTAAGGTGTCCTTACTATTCTCAATAGTTTCATCTTGGCATAGCAAGTCAAGATGGAGCTAGGTAGACAGACAAGTCTCTGTTTTGAGCATGATCTGTGCTTGAGCACCCCAGGTGAGTACACTTCAGTTGAGAGTTCACAAACAGGGCTGGAGTTTGGAGTGGCAGAAACAGGGCCTGCTGGAAATTGCAGTCATGGGGAGGAGCACGCACCGCCAACTGCAGCATATCTGGGACCCACGCAGCCCTGGCCAATAGTGGATGCCAACAAGCTAAGTAGGCAGTATTTTTCTCTCTACTCCACAACACTCGACAAATGGTGTCCTCCAAGGTGAGTACACTTCAATTGGGACTCAAAAAACAGGAGTATTTGGGCAAGTGATCCCTGGGCTGGTGGTTGGAGTTACTGAAACAGGGCCTGCTGGGAGTTGAAGTCAGGTCACTCTCTCTATTACACATGCTGTACAATTGGTATCCTTCCAAGTGAGTACATTTCATTTGGGAGTTCACCAACAGGGGTATTTGGACAAGAGACCACTGGGCTAGTGTTTGGAGCTACAGAAACAGGGCCTACTGTGAGTTGCAGTCAGGTCACTCTCTCCCAACACTTGCAAATATTTGATGTTACATATCTGTATGCAGACTGCATCTAGGTTTGAGTATACATTTACATTTTGGCACATACCATGAATCCTGGAATGTGTTTTTGTTATTATGAGATTTCCAGGCACCATTTGGGCATATGGCATGTGATGGGCCTTGGTAACTGTGATGTTTGATCAAATTATACAGATTAAGGGCCTGATTACAACTTTGGAGGAGGTGTTAATCCGTCCCAAATGTGACGGATATACCACCAGCCGTATTACGAGTTCCATAGGATATAATGGACTCGTAATACGGCTGGTGGTATATCCGTCACTTTACCGTCACTTTTGGGGCGGATTAACACCTCCTCCAAAGTTGTAATCAGGCCCTAACAGTGTTAAATCTCAGATACTCTGGGTATTGATTGTTGGTGAACTACATGAACAAGACTATGGCAAAAGCTAAACTGTGGTCATGCATGACAGATTTTTGTGACAGTTTGTTACTATTAACTTTCCAAACTCCACTCCCCCAGGTATTCCTGTCAAGCCCTCAGGATGCAGGATGGCCAAGACCTTCTCCCAGGGAAAGAATCTTAATGGGGTACTGGAATGGCCACCTCCAGTCTTCATGGCCTCCATCTGGTGCCTGGAGACCAGGCAATGCACCTTGTCTCCCAGGTCATTCCACTTCTTCCTAATGTCCTCCTCTGTGCTCACAGAGGTGCCTACTGCATTCACTCTGTCGATGACCCTGTCCTACATTTCCATTTTCCTACTGAGAGGAGTGTGCTGTACTTGGGCTCTAAACAATTGTGGCTCTACTCTAATGATTTCATCCACCATGACACTCAACCCATCCTCTGAAATTTGTGTTTTTTTTTTAGCTGGAACTGGGAAATAAATGGGGTGACAGTGACTAACTAACCAAGATAAGTGAATATTGTAAATTGAATAAATAGGCGATGTGTGTGAAGGAAGTAAACTGTGATGGGGAAAAAAGGACTGCCTTATAACAAAAAAATGTAAGACAAGATGTGTGGTCTGTCTTGCTGTGCTGCAGTGGAAATACAAAAGACTGTGGTCTGTGAAGTGGTGTGTTTTATAGTGTCCTTTGCAGGTGTGTCCACTTAGCCAAAATGTGCCAGCTATGTTGTTTTGAATTCATCCAATGTGCACTTGTCTGTTACTTTGCTGACCGCCTACTGCAGTAGTCGACCGCCATTGCCTGACGACCACCACTACTGTGTTTGCAATATGCTTGGTGGTTGGCCATGGTGCTGACGGCACTGGTGGACAGACAGCCTATATCCAAGCCTCTGGTGGTCTTCCTTTTATGCTTGGCAGTCGGCGGTCCGGCCTGTATGATCCCTAATAGGGCCACCGGTGTGGTGGCATTTTTAGGACCGCTGTTAGAAATTGGGTCTTTGGTTGGCAGTCAGGTTACCCCCTGTCAAAGCAAGGACCCTCACTCTAGTCAGGGTAAAGGAGAATTATACTCAGTTAACCCCTACTCACTCTCTTGGAAGCTTGGCACGAGCAGGCAGGCTTAACTTTAGAAACAATGTATAAAGTATTTGTACCAACACTGACAGTAATACAGTGAACCACTAAAAAATGACACAGCACATGTTTAGAAAAATAATATTTATCTAAACAAAATAAGACCAAAACAACAAAAATCCAACATACACAAGTCAAGATATTAATTCTCAAAAGTATAAGAGTCTTAATACTTAGAAAACAGTGAGAATTCAGTTGTTGCACAAAGCCCTGGTTAGCGTAAAAAATAAAGCCGTACGGATGAGCGTGCGTCAGAAAAGTCAGCAATGAATTGATTCCTAACTCGCAAGTGAGGCCGTGCATCATTTCCTTCTCTTGTTGGGTCGGTGATGCATCATTTTTCTCCCTCGCAAGAAAGTGATGCATCGATTTCCATATGGGGCACCTCGGATCCGCACAGAGTCTGGTTGACATGGACGCCCAGGGACGATGCGAGGAAAATCCGGTTGCACAGTGTTAGAAAACCGCACTGTGTGCGGTTTGCATCATTATCCGGCTTCGTAAGTGGGTGCTATATGTCATTTTTCCAGCTGCAATGTGTCAATCTCCCAGCTGCTATGCAGGTGGAACTACGAATTCAGCTGTGAAGTCAGCGGCACATTGTTAATCAACCGTGTCGTGGAAGGTGCGTCGTAAAATTCCCTGCATGGCTTTCTGTGTTTGGATTTTACGTTCTTGTCTGACCACTTCACCTTTCAAGGGCTCAGAGACTGGATAGCGCACAACTTGGCAGGGTAGGAATCTCAGCAGAGAGTTCAAGTGCTGGCAGGGGAAGTATTTGATGGCCCTGAGACTTCAACAACAGGAGGCAAGTTCAGTTCAAGCCCTTAGATATTGTTCTCAAGCAGGAATGCACAACAAAAGTCCAGTCTTGGTCCCCTTTCACAGGCAGAAGCAGCAACTGCAGGATAGCCCAACAAAGCATAGTCACAGGCAGGGGCAGCACTTCTCCTCAGCTCTTCTCCTCATCAGAGGTTCCTCTTGGTCCCAGAACTAATCTGATTTTCAGGGGTTTGGGTCCACTACTTATACCCCTTTCTGCCTTTGAAGTAGTCCAACTTCAAAGGAAAGTCTCTCTTGTTTGTAAGATCCTGCCTTGCCCAGGCTAGGCCCCAGACACACACCACGGGGTTGGAGACTACTTGGAGACTGCATTGTGTAAGGGCAGGAACAGCCCTTTCAGGTGTGAGGGACCACTCCTCCCCTCCCTCCCAGCAAGGGTTGCTCATCAGGATGAGCAGGCTACACCCTAGCTCCCTTTGTGTCACTGTCTAGAGGAAAGGTGTAAATGGCCAAACTGTCAAACTGACCCAGACAGGGAATCCACAAACAAACAGAGTCACAGAATAGTTTAAGTAAGAAAATGGCTACTTTCTAAAAGTTTTTTTTTGGAGAAAATTAGGCATACCCCATAACCCTAGAACATGGGCAGTTAAAAGAGTAATTAAACAATGGACCTACAGGGGGAAGTAAAACCCTTACTTCCTCCTGTAGGACCATTGTTTAATTACTTACTTTTTAAAAGTGGCATTTTCAAATACATAGGCCCTCATTACGACCCTGGCAGTCGGTGATAAAGTGGCAATAATACCGCCAATAGGCTGGCGGTAACTACTGCCAAATTATGACCCTGGCGGTTAGATCTCCGAAAGACAGCCACATCGCCACAGGGCAAAGTCCAAAGCCCCACTCGTTACCTGCACTAATACAGAGAGAACACTGCAGGGGCATCAGTTGGCAAATAGGCAGGCACCTCGGGGAGGGGCACCTCAGCAGGATGCAGAAACAAGACCACTGGTTCTGGAGGGGGCAACATGCTCTGTGCTTGGTCCTGGGGAGTGGAAGGCCACAGTCTCTCAAGTGGGTGACTTGTCCACTGGTTCTGGAGGGGACAACATGCCCTGTGCTTGGTCCTGGGGAGTGCAAGGCCACAGTCTCTCAAGTGGGTGACTTGCCCACTGGTTCTGGAGGGGGCAACATGCTCTGTGCTTTGTCCTGCGGAGTCCAAGGACACAGTCTCTCAAGTGGGTGACCTGCCCACTGGTTCTGGAGGGGGCAACATGCCCTGTGCTTGGTCCTGGGGAGTGTAGGGTTACAGTCTCTCAAGTGGGTGACTTGTCTACTGGTTCTGGAGGGGGCAACGTGCCCTATGCTTGGTCCTGGCGAGTGCAAGTCCACAGTCTCTCGAGTGTGTGAACACGCCACTGGTTCTGAAGGGGACAGGCCACACAGCAGCTCATGGAGGCTGGATCATATGGCATCCACCAGCGGTGACTGCTGCACTGTGGTGGTGGTGGTAGTTGGAGGCATGTGCTCAGACTCTGCACCCTCCAATGGCTGCACTGTGGTGGTGGTGGTAGTGGGAGGCACCTGCTCAGGATCTGCACCCTCCGATGGCTGCACTGTGGTGGTGATGGTACTGGGGGGCACCTGCTCAGGCTCTGCACCCTCCGATGGCTGCACTGTGGTCTTGGTGGTAGTGGGAGGCTCCTGCTCAGTCCCTGCACCCTCTAATGGCTGCACTGTGGTGGTTGTGGGAGGAACCTGCTCAGACTCTGCACCCTCCGATGGCTGCAGTGTGGTGGTGATAGTGGGAGACTCCTGCTCAGCCCCTGCACTCTCCGATGGCTGCACTGTGGTGGTGGTAGTGGGAGGCTCTTGCTCAGCCCCTGCAACCTGCGATGGCTGCATTGTGGTGGGGGTGGTAGTGGGAGGTTCCTACTCAGCCCCTTCACCCTGCGATGGCTGCACTGTGGTGGTGGTGGTAGTGGGCTACTCCTGCTCAGCCCCTGCACTCACTGATGGCTGAACAACCAGGGCTGGTGGTGGGGGCTCTGTGGCAGCTGCTGGTGCAGGCTCCTTCCCCTTTCTGCTGGCTGGTGCAGGCTACTTTCTCTTCTTTCTGGCTGGTGCAGGCCCCTTCCCCTTTCTGCTGGCTGGTGCAGGCTCCTTCCCCTTTCTGCTGGCTGGTGCACGCTCCTTCCCCTTTCTGCTGGTTGGTGCAGGCTCCTTCCCCTTTCTGCTGGCTGGTGCAGGCTCCTTCCCCTTTCTGCTGGCTTGTGCAGGCTCCTTCCCCTTTCTGCTGGCTGATGCAGGCTCCTTCTCCTTTCTGCTGGCTGGTATAGGCTCTTTCCCCTTTTTGATTGCTGGTTCAGACTCCTTCCCTTTCGGTATTTGTGGCCTGGAATCCTTTCCACCATGAGTAGGTGCTGATGGAACTGGGCCCGTGGACTGTTTGACTGAGGTGCTTGGCTGGGTTCTTGATACCCTGGCCATACGTGCAGGACATGGGGAGGGGTAGGGAAGAGGTCAATGGTGGAAAGGAAAAGCTTTTTAGGGACATTCATTGGGGTGGGAAGAGGGAGAAGTAATGGGGGTGGAGGATGAGGGAGTGGTTGTTGGAGGTGTTTGTCTGCTGGATTTGGGTGCAGGTGCATGGGTTGTATGCTGTTGTGAGGTGGATGGCTGTTGGGTGTCTGAGTGCTTGCGTTTGTTTACCTTAGGATGGGGGACAGACACGGTGGGGGAGAACACAGGGGACGTGTGCATGGATGTTTTGGAGGTGTCTGCTAGTGAGGTGTGTGTTGTGCTTGTTGTGATGATGATGCAGGTGTGAGTGTTGATGTAACTGGGTGGGTGGGGAAGAAGGAGGAGGAGGGGGAGACAGTGGAAATAGTGGATGTTGTTGTTTCTGCAACTGGATGGTGTTTGTGTGAGGGTCTGTGGGATGAAGTGTGGTGCTTGTGTTTGCCTGTGACACTCTTGGGTGTTATCCTGTGTGCATGCTCGTCAGGCTGTTTGCTTGGAATGGGTTGGGGTTGAGGAGAATGGGACTGGGAAGTGGAAGTTGGAGGGGGGACGGTTGAAACAGGGGCAATGCCTGTCATCAGAGAGGAGGCCAGATTCTGGATCGATCTCTGTTGGGCCACCAATCCAGTGTGAATGCCCTCCAGGAATGCATTAGATTGCCGCATCTGTGCTGCCAGCCCCTGGATGGCATTCACCATTGTTGTGTGCCCCACAGCGATGGATCTCAGGACGTTAATAGCCTCCTCACTCAGGGCAGCAGGGCTCAATGGGGCAGGGCCTGAGGTGCCTGGGGTGAAGGAGATGCCAACCCTCCCGGGTGAGCGGGCACAGGCAACTCGCTGAGGGGTTGGTGGGAGGGCGGTGCTGGTACGGGGGTGGCGACTGTACCTATAGCTGGGGTGGTCACAGAGGTGTCCTCCACCACCAGGGAGCTCCCATCGGAGGAGGTATCTTAGTCAGTATTAGCCCCTCTAGTGTCCGCCATGGTGCTCCCCTCGCCATCTGTCCCATAGGTGCACACAGCATTGGTGGACTCTGCCTCCTGGGTCCTGTGGGATGCAGCTCCCTCTGTCGCTAGTGCCTCTGCTCCTCCGCCAGATGATGCTAATGCACATAAGGACAGGTTGACAAAACAAGAAAGGGGGGAGAGAGACAAAGGATATAATGGGTCAGTGACTGCACCAACACCACCATAGGCGTACACAGAATCCTCACACACAGGGAACAGGCCTACGCACTATGCATTGCACTACCAGAGATATTGCTAGCCACCAAGGCATGGGGAGGAGCACGCACCGCCAACTGCAGCATACCTGGGACCCACGCAGCCCTGGCCAATAGTGGATGCCAACAAGCTAAGTAGGCAGTATTTTTCTTCAGACCCTTAGTCACCAGAGGACCTATGATGCTATGTCAGGTCCTGGCCGAGGAGCACCTGGTGACACACAACCACCACCTGGATACCACTCCACCAGCCGTAAGTTGTAATGATAGCCACTGTACTCACCCCTTTGTGGCTGCTGTGTTTCCCTCAAGAGCCCATTCAGCTCTGGATAGGCCACCGCCTGTATGTGGGCCATCAGGGGGGTCAGGGTTCGACAGGCAATCCTTCCTTGTTGGGAGGCCATCCCAAGCTGGGCCTCCATGGCCTTCTGTGCCCGGCGTCTCAGGTCCTGCCACAGTTTCTGACAATGGGTGCTCCGCCTGCCATAGAACCTCAGGGTCCGCACCTCCTTGGTGATGACACACCATATACCCTTCTTTTTATGGGTGCTGACCTGCAGAAGCAATACCCGCAGGAGAACACCATTAGACAAACAGTCCAGCCAGTTACACAAACGGCCTACCATACCTGTTTACAGCACTATTGGCACACAGATAGCCCAGCACTCAATGTGTACCCAGCCAGGAGGACATCTTTCCCCCCTTACACGATGCCTTCACACACAACTCCATACATGCATGCCACATGCATCGTGCCCACAGTGTATTCACCTGTTGGTCTGGAAGCACAAACAGCAGTCTGTACTGGGGTAGGACCTCATCCACCAGTCTCTCCGACTCCTCAGAAGTGAAGGCTGGGGCCCTTTCCCTTGTCACACGGGCCATGGTAGGTTCCAGACACAGGTCACAGTAGCACATGCAGTGTAGGTCCTCTCCTACGGAAGGTGAGGAATCAGATAGAAAATGGCGGTCACGTTCACGGCAGTGCATACCGTCACTGCCGGCATAGATCACCATTGACCACTGTACCCCATAGGGCCCGATATTAACCAATGAGGAATTGCACGGTGCGACCGCCTCCCGCCACAGCGCACAACGTCAGCGGCATTACCTCACTTCCACCTGTCTCTCCACACAGGACAGGCGGATGCCATTTCAGGGGTGGCAGGCCTATGGAATAATGCTGCATCACAGGAGAAATGGGGCACATACTGGATAGATCACACTGACCCATTTCATGTATACAGATTACAAACTACTGTTGTGACTCCATTGTTCAGTTTGTGACAGGCTCCTCGTCTCTTTTATCCCGTAGATTCCTACCACTGTGGATGAATAGGAGATAGAGACATACCCCTGTGTACAGACCACTGGTGGACTTGGCTTCACTGGAGGACAGGCACATAATACTAACCTGTAGACTGAACAGGGCCACAATCACAGAGCTGTGTGCCCAATTGGACCCTGACCTGATATCTTCTATCTGTCCCCCCACTGGGATCCCCCCTCTTGTGCAAGTTCTATCTGTGCTCCATTTCCGGCAACTGGTTCTTTCCAAGTGACAGTGGGCTTGGCAGGAGGAATGTCACAGCCAATGTTCTCAATAGTGCTGACAAGAGTATTGGCTGCCATGATAAAACACATGTGCAGCTACATTGCATTACCCCAGGTTATTGATTTGGCCACTGTGAAGGCCCAATTTTATGCAGTGGGACATATCCCCAATATAATTGGGGCGATTGACGGAACACATATTGCATTTGCCCCCCACAGGCATAATGAACATGTGTTCTGTAATTGTAAGAGCTTCCACTCTATGAATGTGCAGATAGCGTGCTTGGCGGACCAGTACATCTCCCACATCAATGCTAAGTACCCTGGGTCGGTGCATGATGCCTTTGTCCTGAGGAATAGTGCATCCCAAATGTGATGGCCCAACTACAGAGGTACAGGGTGTAGCTAAAAGGTGAGCCCTGGTTCCCACCCAGCATATGTTGGTGTATGGATGTGGTGTGGGCCATATAAGATAGTGTGTGCCTAAATGTTGACCCTCAATATTTACAGGTGACTCTGGTTACCCAAACCTATCATGGCTGCTGACACCTGTGAGGAATGCCCAGACAAGGGCAGAAGAAAGTTATAATGAGGCACATGGGCAAACCAGAAGGATTATTGAGAGAACCTTTGGCCTCCTGAAGGCCAGGTTCCGGTGCCTCCATCTAAGAGGTGGATCCCTGTGATGCTCACCCAAGAAGGTCTGCCAGTTAGTAGTGGCATGCTGCATGTTGCACAACCTGGCCCTCAGATACCATGTCCCTTTTCTGCGGGAGAAGGAGACTGGAGATGCCCCTGAGGCAGCAGTTGACCCTGTGGATAGTGGATAGTGAGGATGAGGAGGCAGAGGATGAGGATGAACAACTGTAATCTGTCAGTACTTTCAATGACACACAGGTGAGACAGTGTGACTTTACATTTCAAAGACTTTGGTTGTATTCTGTGTGGCATTGGCATGCTGGTATTTCCCACTTCTATACCCACTTACTGTTCCCTCTGGCTATTCATTTTACAGGTGTTGGTGCTGTGATAAATACTCCTGGTGTGATCACAACAGCCAGCTACACGTCATTAATTCTATGTTCATTCTATGTACAGTTCTTTGGCACTGGTTGTACCTGTTTCAATCAATACATATTTGAAATATATGACATACTCGAAATCGATTTTTATCAAAGGGTGTTTATTGAAGTGCTATTATATAGGGGGAAAGTGCAATGGAATGGGGTGATGATGGAGGAAAGTCCAAGCTAATGTTCCAGTCTGTTTGTAGCACAGGTGCATTGTCCAAGGGGACAGAGGAAGGGGAGCAATGGCAGTTCAAGGTGGACAGGGTGACACGCAAGGGGGACAATCAGTAGAGATTCATTTCCTGGCAGGGTCTTAGCAAGTGCCTCTGGCTTCTGTCTGGATCGCAGGGAACGTTTGCGGGGTGGTTCACCTTCTCCAGGGGGAGGAGTGGTGGTGGCCTGTGAGTCCTGTGGTGTGACCTCCTGGACTTTAGTGACAGTGGAAGTGGAAGGCTGTTCAGATGACTGGCTAGTGGCAGGGGCCCCCTGATGTGACTGCCTCCCTCATAATGTTGGCTATGTCTGTCAGCACCCCTGCTATGGAGATCAGGGTGTTGTTGATGACCTGCAAGTCCTCCCTGATCCCCTGGTACTGTCCCTCCTGCCTGTTCTCCTGCACGTTGTCCAGGATCTGGCCCATGGTGTCCTGGGAATGTTGATATGCTCCCAGCATCTCGGAGAGTGCCTCCTGGAGAGTCGGTTCCCTGGGCCTGTCCTCCCCCTGGTGCACGGCAGTCCTCCCATTCTCTGGTGGCCTATGCCTCTGTCCCCTGAACGGTGTGCTCACTGCTACTGACCCCCGGTCCCTGATTGTCTTGGGTGCGAGGTGTATCTTGGGGTCGCTGTACAGGTAGGCACACTGCTGATTGACATGTCCTGGGGACAGAGGTTTGGAGATGCTGGGTGGGTGCTGTGGTGTTGGTTCTTGATGGGGAGGCTCTGTGGTGGTCTGTGACTGGGCTTTGGTAACCGGCTGTCCAGTGGTCCAGATCCTGAAGTCCAGAGTTACTGTCATCACTGTGGGCCTCTTCTGTTGGGAGACATGATAGTGCTGGCACCTCCTCTACAGTGACATTGGCTGGGGTACCTGTGGGGATGTAAATGATGTGTTATGGTTAATGTGTATGACATATTGTACACCCCTGACTTCCCCTCTATGGTTGGTGTTACCCAGCCAGCTTTTAGGCCAGGTCCAACAGTTGGTTTATAGTGGGATTGTTAGTTCTCTCTGTTATGCATGCTTTAGTGATGAGTGTCCAAGCAGGGCTGTGAGGGGTGTCGATGCATTGATACAGCATGCAGGGCTTGGCATTGGGATTAGTGTGATAGTGGAGTGTGTGGGAGGGAGTGGAGTGATGGGAGTGAGGGTGGGGTGTGTGATGGCATGCAGGTATGGGGGGTGATAATTGTTGAAAGTTGACTTACCAGAGTCCAGCCCTCCTCTGACTCCGGCCAGGCCCTCAGGATGCAGTATTGCCAAGCCTTGCTCCTCAAATGCTGTGAGTTGTGGAGAAGGAGGTGGGGGTCCACTGCCAGTCCTCTGGATAGCGAGCTGGTGTCTTGCTGCTATAGAACGTACCTTCCCCCGTACGTCGTTCCACCTCTTCCTCATTTCGTCCCTTGTTCTTGGGTGCTGTCCCACGGCGTTGACCCTGTCCGCAATTCTCTGCCATAGCTCCACTTCCTGGCAATTGAAATCTGCTGTACTTGTGCTCCAAATAGCTGTGGCTCTACCCTGACAATTTCCTCCACCATGACCCTTAACTCCACATCAGTGAAAGGGGGGTTCCTTTGTGGGGACATGGGTGTTCTGTGGTGCGTGTTAATGAGAGTGTGATGAGTAATATGGTGGGGTGTGTGATGTGGGGTGCGTGAGGGATGTTTGGATGTAAGTGGTGTGTGAGGCTTGTTGTCTCTGTGCTGTTCGTGTCAATTTCCTGGCAGTAATTATTGTTTGCAAAGGGTTGTGGGTTCTGTGGGTGTGTGTTTTATAGTGCTGTCAGTGTGTGTGGTGTGTGTATGAATGTCAGGTATGTGTTTTTAGTATTGGACAATGTAGTGTTGTTTTGCATGTGGGTATCAATTCTGAGTGCGGCGGTATGCACCGCCAATGGTTTACCGCTGTTGAATGTCTGCCGTGGTGATTCGTGGGTCATGGTGATTCGTGGGTCATAATGTGGTGGGCGTTGTTCTGTTTGCGTAACGGTGTGAGTTTTGATACTGCCAGTTTATCACTGACCTTTAGTCTGGTGAATTTGTGTCTGTGGCTGAATTCTATCAGATTGGTGAGTGTGTGTCATAATTTGGTGAACGGATATCCGCCACTGCGGCCGGTAGCTCGGAGGTAAGCGGGATTTACCACCAATGTCATAATGAGGGCCATAGTCTAAAAAGAACCTTTACCAAAAGACGTATTTTTAAATTGTGAGTTCTGAGACCCTAAACTCCATTTTCTATCTGCTCCCAAAAGGAATCTGTACTTAAATAATATTTAGGCAGCCCCCATGTTAATCTATGAGAGAGATAGGCCTTGCACAGTGAAAACCGAATTTGGCAGTATTTAACTGTTAGGACATATAAGACACATTAGTGTATGTCCTACCTTAACCATACACTGCACCCTGCCCATGGGGCTACCTAGGGCCTACCTTTGGCATGCCTTACTAGTAATAAAAGGGAAGGTTTAGGCCTAGCAAGTGGGTATATATGCAAAGTCGAATTGGCAGTTTAAAACTGCACACACAGACACTGCAGTGGCAGGTGTGAGCCATGTTTACAGGACTACTAATGTGGTTGGCACAACCAGTGCTGCTGGCCCACTAGTAGCATTTAAGTTGCAGGCCCTGTGCACCTCTAGGGCACTGTACAAGGGCCTTACTAGTAAATCAAATATGCCAATCATGGAAAGCCTATTACACATACATTTTACATAGGAGCCCTTGCACTTTAGCACTGGATAGCAGTGGTAAAGTGCCCAGAGTATCAATAATAGCAAAAACAGAGTCCAGTACTCATTAACAACCTGCCATAATTAGAATTATCCTACCAATACAAGTAGCAGCGTCCAACATAAACTCAAAGTATGTACATATATAACATGAACCCATCATAAGACTTTGAGTTTAAATTACCTAGCACTGCATGTAATAGTGATTGGGTTTCTATGTAAAACACACTACAATCTAGCTTTTGTACGAGGATCCGGCCTTCCTTTGTAGTCGTTTTTATAAAATGAGTCGATCCTTTAAATGATTTAAAATAATGCTATGAACTCCATGTTTCTTGAGAAATTTACCGAATTCGTCATCTTCCATTTCTTGCTACACATCAGCAATATGTGCCATGGGCAATCTTGTTTCTTGGTTGATAACCTGCCTTTATACCATGTCTAGAATAAGAAGAATCATACATTTTTGTTATATGTTCAGTACTGTTAAATGTAAGTATTTGTAACATTTCGTGAGAGATTTGCTTTTGGTAGCATGTCAAAGCTTGTCAACTCACCCAGAGCTGCCTCCAGCTGTCCCCTGCCAAGACTTTGAAGAGCGTGTCATGATTCTCATATGGGTTTCTAGCATCTCGCTCATTTCTCTTCTCTTTACTACTGTAGGGTGCAGAAAGCTGGTTTGATGTAACGCTACACGTATTGCTCTCTGTGACCCTCCAAGCTAACTTCATCTGAGAAATGTTCCCCTGTTAAACTTCAGCAACATGATTCTGTGTTCTGTGCCGTTTTAATGAATAACATGTTTTCCTGTGCCAAGGATGAAAAGAAAGTATCGTCAGGCAGGCTTTAACCTGCTGGTTTAGACGGAGAGTGGAAACGTAGCAGTCGTATTATAAATTCAACGTAAACTCTTAATCAAATATGAACTTTGTAAATGCTTGGTACAAAAATGCTGAATCCGTGTACCTATCGGTAGCTCACTATTTAGTTCTCTATTTATGCAATCTTATAAAGCTCAGACATTACCCAAAGGTATTAAAGTGCTTTACAAAAGAGAAGGAAAATTATGAGTATCATAAGTTACCTCCGTTAAAGTATTAAGTAGAGATGCGCAAACAGGTATGGCAATAGGACCAGATAACTACATTAGAATTGTCAGTTGTACCAGCGATATAGATTGAGTAACAGTATTTGCGCAGGTAGGAGGCTAACTGAAGTATAACATAAAATCGAGGTGGAGAAGTAACCCTCAAAACAAGGCTCAGTGCAGACTATAAGTCTGAAAGGGTTTGGTGGGGTTAATTTGCACATTCTGGTGTAAATTAAATGAAACGAGTAACCACGAGGCTCATTAAACTAATTAGAATTCCGAACTTTGTTCTACCAGGGAGCGGTACTTCAGCTCTCAGCTGATGATTGTGAAGGAAAAGGCATTCAAACGGTATAGCACAGAACATCTTATTGTTACCTTCATTATGAGAACGGGTTTAGGAGGACTAGGAATGACAAGACACAAACACCCCTGACACAATTTCTCACACAAGTATGATCGGCAAAAATCTAGTGAATGCTGCTTGGGGAAAACACCCTGGAACTGAGTAAAACATGTGGCACTTTGGGTCGTATTTATACCCCATTTGCGCTGAATTTGTATCATTTTGGTGACTCAAATTCGGAGCAAAACTAACTCCATATTTACATTTTGACGATAGACACTTCTAAAGTCAAAATATTGGAGTTTGCACCATTTTTTAGATGTGTGAACCTACCTTGCGTAAATGAGATGCAAGGTAGGTGTTCCTAGCTAAAAAATTGTGCTTCCATTGCTCCATATTTATACCCCTGTGCTAAAATGACGCACGGGTGGGAGGAGGGGCTAAATTATGGTTTAATGGTTATTTAACGCCTGGGTTAGACCAGGGGTTAGGGGACCTGTGGACCCATTTCCAAGGTTAAACACCATGGAATGGGTCCAAAGGTGCCCTCCTCAACCCCAGGAACACCCCCACCCACACCAGAGGGTCACCGGAGGATGGGGGACCCCATCCTAGGTAAGTAGGGTAAGTATAGGTAAGTAATTTTTATTTTTAAATTAAAGTACCATCGGGGGCCCCCTGCATGGCACAGGGTGCAATGGCCATGCACAGGGGGCACTGGTCCCCTGTGCTGGCCATTAGGGTTGTGGGCATGACTACGGTATTTACTAAGACAGGAGTCATGAGGTATGGATGGTTTTGCGTCAGAAAATGATGCTATGCTGGGTAGAGTCATCTTTTTTTACTCCAATCAGCCTAAAGTCTTGTTTTGGTGCAAAACCCCCTTCTCCCATACCGCCAGCCCCACCCGGCTAACGTCATTTTTTTAATGCTAGCCCACCCTTTGCACCGGCTTGCACCATTCCATAATTGTGGCACCCAGCTGGTGCTCAAGAATGACGCAAGCCGGTGCTAAACTTTTTGCATTAGTGCAGTTTTGCACCAAAAAGTATAAATATTCCCCTTTGTGTGGAAATATTGATTCCTGTTGTTATGTCTCAGGGCCAAGATTGTAGTTAAAGATACCAGAAATGAACAAAGTCTGCTTTACTGGGATTTGTGGGTTCACTACTGCTGCTTCAGGGCCCCTGCTACTCTTTAAAAGAGGGCCTTTGTGCCTTGCATTGAACCTCCCTTAACTATTCTGAGGCGGATTATTTTGAAAGTGTATAAGTCTATTATTGTGTCTTCATTTTAAAGCTGAAGTGGTCAGAGACTACTGTATTTTCCAGTGTGCCTTGAAGGATAGCAACCCTTTCCAAGAGGAAAGATGTCTGGAAAGGTGAACAGTTTGTGGAAAAGTAGATTAATTATTTTAATACCACACAAGACCAAAAAGCAGTTCAGGCAATTGTTATTAACATTCATGATTGGAGACTGTAGGGTCTTGCATCTGTAACAAAGCTGGAAGTTGTTGTTTGGTGGACATAGACTTCTAAAAATTAGAGTAACATCCTTCATCTCTTTAGTCGAGAAAAGAACATAGCGGTGGCTTCTTGCCTCTTGTATGGATGACTATTGCAAGCAGACTCTTTGACTTGCCATAGTCTATTAACCATAGACAGGAGGGTGGAAGCACACTGCCTCACATCCCAGCATTCAAGTTGCCCAAATGCATTACGGTGAATGCAATACAAGTTCACGCTTCCTTCAGTTGTAGTATGCAGTTTTTCACAATTGTTGGTACAGCCAGTGCTGTATGTTTCTGGATTTAGCCCTTCATTAGTAGAAAGCAGCAGGTATTTTTCTTTCTGGGGCTGCTAGAAATGGCTACCAATGTCTTTTCAGGTCTCAATATCACTCACTGGCACACAGGTGCACTAACTGGAGCTCATCAGCTCATTTGTCCAAGGGAGCCTTTTTAAACAGGAGGAGGGTGACAGCACACTGCCTCACATTGCAGCATTCAATTTGCCCCATTGCATTACGGTAAATGCGGTACAAGTTCAGGCTTACCTCAGTGGTAGTCTGTAGTTTTTCACCCAGTTGGTTCAACTAGTGCTGTATATTTCTAGAAGTGTTTCTGGATTTAGTCCTTCATTAGTAAAGAGCAGCAGTTTATTTTTCTTTCTGTGGTTGCTGGAAATGCTGCCCAAATTCTTCTCAAGTCTCAGCATCACTCACTGACACAGGTGCATCAACCAAAGCTCGTCTGCTCACCTTCCCCAAGAGAGTGTTTTTAAGCAGAAAAACATGGGAGCACACTGCCTTACATCCCAGAATTAAATTCACCAAGAAGCTTTACAATAAATTCTGTACAGGTTCACGCTTACCTCAGTGGTAGTCCGTAGTTTTTCACCCTTGTTGGTGCAGCTAGTGCTGTATATCTCTAGACATGTGTTTCTGGATTTAGACCTTTCTCAGTAATACCACATTTACCATATTGCACCTGTGCAAGTTGAATGCTGGGATGTGAGGCAGCGTGTTCCCACCCTTCTCTTAACCATAAACATGGTTGTCATTTCTAAACACTTACCCATCACTAACAAACGTGCATGAAGGTTGGGGGGGATTCAAAAAGTGATCACCCATGCCTAGAGTTCAAATCAATAATTAATAACCCTCACTAATTAAATACCCCAGATGTCTGCACAAAGTTTTATCCTTCATTTTAATAATGCATTCACTAAAATTATGTGATTCTATGACTATTGCATTTAAACCTAAATGTAAAACTGTTACTTTGCCCATTATTCACCATTTTCCACATCAATTTCATATTTAAATACAAATAGACTATTTGGATCATATTAATGAAATGCTGCATAGACATTTGATTTTATGGTCACTTGTGTTGTCAAGGAATAGATTTTTTAAGCAGGCAATCACAATTTAAAAGTGTTCCATATCTTTTGCATTGATTTGTATGTAATGCATTAAACTGCTCATCTGATTCAGAATGACGGCTTTCAAAATCCTTGCTATGCAGTGACAGATTATAGCTGACACTGATACAGAGGAGGCCATTTTAAATACAAAGCTGAGGTGTACAGAATAAAGGATGTGCTCTTTATATTAAAAGAAGTGAGCAACATTATATATGTTGTACACAAGCATGTTGCACGAGAAGGACGAAAGATTATATTTCTGATTTTTAACAAATGTGTGTTAGTTTATCAGGATCAGGGGTTGGTAAGAACAGAGAAGGACAACCAAAGAAGTATAGGTAATGGCCATTTAGAGGATCATAGTCATGATCAAATAAACTAATAGAGGGAGGTGAAGACTCTTCTCAATCAACAACCAAAATCCTTGTCAAGGTGAGCCACAAAAGTGTCTAAATAAACCTGTGCTTCACACTGTGATATATTTCTGCAGAACTCCTGCAGGGAAAACACAACACAAAAAAGTTGTATACCAGTCTAGAAATATAGAATACATTTTACTAAATAAAATGATATCAGAACAACAAACATCTAATCAGTAGAACCAGAGATGTGCGATTTCAAAGTTTTATTAAGTGTAGTACCTAAAAGCACAAAGCACCACTCGTGGTCATCTGATCGTGCTAGAACCGGATAAAGTCACAAGTGCAGGCTGACCATGATGGAGTACAGGCAAGATACAGCAACCAGATTAGTCTAGCTGGAAAAGTTGCCTTATCAAAGTCTGGCATCAAAAATCTAGTTTGTGGTGGAGGAGGCTGCGAGGAGCAGGGAAAGCATCACAGATTGTTATCGCTATAGCACGAAGATCCGGTCATGTGTTGCAGATTGTCATCATTGGAACTTTGCATTGGTGATCATCGTGGACTGTCACTTTTTTAGTGCAAAGTGCAGATCTCATGTTGGTGTCCATCACTGGCGGTCACTGTAGTTCATAGAGTCGGGTTCATCAGAGCTTCACGTTGGCTGTCATAACAGGCAGCAGTGTGAAGCTACGAACAGGCCCATTCGCTGTCATAACTAAAGCTTCAGGAGTTCTTTCTTTCGTTAAAAGGAGTGCACTTTGATGCCAGTCAGGGGTCCAAAACCTGAGAGGCACCTCTTGGGGATTAGGGATTCACTCTAGCAGAGGCCAGAGGGCTAAGGCAGGTCCAGTTGCTGGTCCTGGCAGGTCCAGTTGCAGCAGGTCACCTGAAGAGTTGCAATGAGGCCTCTGGAGCTTGTTGTGCCCCTGTATCTCATAACAGGAGGACAGACAGCTAGCCCTTGGAGTCACTCTGATGGTCCTGGATTTAAGAAGCAGGTCCAGGCCTCCTTCTTCAGGCAGTAGGACTGCAGGGTACTTCTTCCAGCAGCAAGGCAGCAAAGCAGTTCTTCTTCCACAGATCCAGAGGTGATCTGATGAGTGTTTCAAGAGGCCACATTTTTATACCTGACATCAGCCTTTGAAGTTGGAGAAAATCCCTATTCTACCCGCACATCTGGTTCTGGATAGTTCTTTCCTTCCCCTGTCAAGGCTTCATGTAGTCTAGGGTGACTAAAGGCTGGTGTTAAGTTCCTTTGTGTTTGTGCTGGAAGCAGCCCTTTGAAATGCATGTGGGGCAGGAAAAAGCTCCTGTCCAACCATCCTTTCAAGATGTCCCATTCTGTCAAAACCTAGTCCCTCCTTGCCTCACTGTCTGGAAGGAATACACAAAGACCATTTGCCAAGATATTCACAGTCATGTGGTCAAGGACTCAGGCAACAAGTGAAAAATGGTCATGACAAGAAACTTATGACTTTCTATACCATTTTCAAAATTAAGTCAAACTTAAAGTCCCACTGTACCATTAAAAATGGTATTAAATTACAGTTTAATTGAGTTTGAGTGTAAAAATAATTTACCCATCTGCTCCCACAGTTACGTTATCACATATTAAGTGTAATAAGGTAATCCATTGTTATCCTAAAAGAGAGATAGCCCTTGCAATAGTGAAAAACATCTTTAGTTTTTCACTTCCAGGATATGTAAGACTCAAACCTATATGTCCTGCTTTTTACATACAATGCATCCTGATCCATGAGTCTTTAGTGCCTTCCTTAGGGGCGTCATGTGTTTTAATTTAATTTACAGGTCCTGTGTACATGGAGCACCATCTACTAGGGACTTACAAGTAAACTGAATGTGTCATTTGGGTGTAGGCCAATTGGAGCATGTCTAAAGGAGAGCGCACAAGCATGTTCACACTGGTTAACAGGGGTAGAGTGCACAGAGTCCTAAAGCCAATAAAAACAAATCCAGAAAAATAGGAGGAGTGAAGGCAAAAAGATTGGGGGACTTCCATCAAGGATGTCAGCTCTAACACAAACCATCAACCTCACTAAGAAACTTGAAGGAGATAGTATTATCACCACCATTGTGCTCAATCTGACTACTGATGTATTCCAATAAAATAGCTGAAAATGTTAAGTTGTCAAGCTTACTATGGGCAAGTAATGTATAATAAGCTGAGGAAACAGAACACATATGACTGCAGCATAGGCTAATTGAGAAGTAATGAGAAAGAATAATAAAAAATCAGTTTATTCTATGGGTCTGTGTAATTATTCACCTGGTAGGTTGGAACCAAAATAAAATTTACACTTAATCATTATCCGATTTCACTATGTCAGTGATAAAGTATTAGGGTTTCTGGCATGGATGGTGATTGCAAAATGCCGAAGTAACATCACACACTATTTTACCACTAATGATAAATACGAATCCTTGCCTACTCTTGCTGGCCAGGCACCTCCTATTCGCTGCTGACGAATAGTGGATGGGCAAGGATTGCAAATTACAAAAATTTAACTTGGCTTCTGCCCTCATTGCTCTTTAAGGATAGCAATGGCTGTGTCGCGCTACCCAAGAGCCGCCCAAGGTCAGCAGTTGCTACTCTGTACTATTTCTAATTGATATCTTTCCTTTCTGGTCAAGGAAAAATCTAGAAATCAGAAAATGGGAAGCAGTTATGAACATAGAGGTCTGCCTGGTTGGAGTTGGCAAGATGAAACCAAAAATAAGCAAAGATGCATTTGGATTTTAAGTAGCTGTACCAAGAGATCAATGTGCAAATTAAATTTAATTCAAAACATTTCCAAAGTTGGGCAAAAGTAACATAAGGAGATAATCTGCCAAAATAGATGTACGGTAAAGACATTTTCTTAATTGATCTTTATTTATACATTTATTTATTTGTCGTGGGATTCAGTAGAGCATTCAGATGATTTATACTTGTTGTAAAGAAGGCATAGTAAAATTTCCATATGATCATATGTAAAGACATTGTCAAATTCATGTCTCGCAAGGACTTCTAAATCAGTAGTAGATTGGGTTAACCTATTACTAGTTACATATCAAAAAGAGTATGGTAATCCTTGAAGTGAAATGTGTTGAACACTGTTTAAGATGGTGATTGAAATCTATGTTTCAAATGTATAAAAAAAGCAGACTTAAGTGCAGTGAAAGAAGCAATTGGAGTGGTATACCTAGTTTAGTGTTCATTTGGAGAAAGCAAACGAACACTTGCTAATTGCCAGATTGTACAAATGTTATGATCGGCAAAGGACAGATATGTTTGCTAAACATCTGAAAAGCATCTAGAAATATTTGATTGTTTGAAGCTGGAGTTATCATTAGAACTGTTAAAACATTTTTTTTATATGAGAACACTCATGGCATCAATTTTGAAAAAAAGATTAGTCTAACTTAAAAAAACACGATTTCATTTAAAAACATTTTTAGTAGCACTGATGCGCAGGACAGATAGAAGAGAAAAAGGTTATCACAATCAATTCTAAAATACAATATAAAATGCTGTGGCATCTAGCTAAGTTAAAAGCTTCTACGTCGTTTCTTTCTACATACTCTCAGAGTCTCAGAGTCCTGTTTTCCCAAATGAAACAATCATGGACTCTGGTTTATTAAAGAACGAGGGGTGGGGCGAATGTCTCTGTAAAACAAAAAAGAACAAATGATTTTGTAAAAATTAAGGCAGCGTGGTAAATCCATACAAATCACTAGCTAGGACACACAACACCCGCACTTAACTGAAAAGCACAATGACAGACCTTGTCGAACTTACTTGAGCACTATCAATCCATTCCCGCAGTGTTACAAAAGCAATGGTACAAACATGACAACATCCCCCATTCTTGAATGAAGAAACCCCAGAGCTAACAAACTTCAAACTCTCCTGTCTGGTCAATGATTTACTCACTCCACAGGAAGATTGCAGAAAGAAAACAGCACCAGCAATAACAGGATATGAAAAAACAATATGTAATTTAGGCCCATATTTATACTTGGTTTGCACTGAATTAGCGTCATTTTTTTTTACGCTAATTCAACGCAAACCAAACTCCATATTTATACTTTGGCGCTAGACATGTCTAGTGCCAAAGTTATGGAGTTAAGGTTGTTTTCTGGACGTGAAAACCTACCTTGCGTCAATGAAATGCAAGGTAGGCGTTCCCGTCCAGAAAAGGACGATATGGCCTTTGTGCCCTATTTATCCCCTGTGCTAAAATGCAGGCGAAAGGGGAATATGCCTTATTTCCATGGTCAGAGACCATGGAAGATGCCCAGAGGTGCCGTTCCCTGGCCCCAGGTGTCGAAGTAAGCCTCACCAAGGCCTACTAGTGCAAGGGGTTCGCCCTTCTATGAACAAAGTCCTCAGACCGTATAGAAAGAAGTTGGCACAGAAACTGAAATAAAAGACAACGTTTATTAAACCTCAAGAGGTGGTACTACAGTTCAAACAGCACCCTTCGGCAATGTTTGAAGTAGCACACTGAACTAAGAGAACATGGTCCTTTTATTCCCACGCAGGGGCTAAAAAAGAAGGTGATACTATTATAGAAGCAAGACTTATGTACATATAAGGTCATATGGAAATGCACAGTCAACAGGTAGGAGGGGCTAACAGTTTTCAAGGACTAGTAGACACATTACTGTCTGTTACTAATTACTAACAGCTGCAGATCTTACTGGGCATGTGCAAAAGTGGGAGATGCTAAATATAACTTGTCACTAGACAGATTTTCAAGAGTAGTTAACGGGGAGGTAGGACAGAGCACTTGGTGAGCACATGGCAGCATGTGGCAGAGATAATGGCTGCCATGAATACCGATGGATTCAGTGAAATGTTCACAACAGTTGCTAAATACAAGATGTCTTCTGCTAATGCTTAATCTAATCGCTACTAAATTACAACAGACGACCCTTTCAGCATTAGCTGAAGACATTCGTCTTTCTGGGACAATCTAAATATTCATCTTACATATTTATGCTCATCATTTCAGCTAGTTCCTTATCTAACATGTGTTGTGCTTTCAATTCTGTAATATTTCTTTTGGTAGGCATACAAGCAGTAATACACATGGAGCAGAACATTGGACCACACTGCATACAGATACAGCATGTGAAAAACATTGCAATCATTACACACAGGATAGTCAGTAGTTTCAAGGGCCCAAAACGATCCAGAAAAAGTCCAAGTACCAGTCTCTGTGTGAATTTCTGCAGCAATTTTATGCAATTTAGATATTGCATCATATACTGAAGGTGAGTGATCTGGAATGAAAACGCAGCAACTACTACCGATGATGCGACATGCACCACCTCGATCAGCTAATATCACATCTAGTACCATATGATTTTGGAGCGCTGCAATTCTCGCAATTTGGAGCTCCTCAGTAATATTCCCAAGTGCCAGAGCTGCCTGATTGGTAACAGCTTCCACAACCCTAGTCAATCGTCTCACTTTCCTACTGTTTAACGCAGCACCCACAAAGGAGAACAACCCTAAATTAAAATCAACATATTGTTGCAGGCTAGTGTCTGTTTGGTCTACCTCATTTATACTTATTGTCCTTTTATATCTATTTTTAATGATGTCATTGAACAGTTTAAAATCTCGTTGATATGATGCAGGTGCCAAAAACACAGGGGGTAATAGAAAAGATACATAACACACTCCTGACCACCCAACAGGTAGTTGGCAATATCCATAGTTACCACAAACAAAATATGTATTATGTGAAGCTGTAAAACTATTAGTATTTACCCCCTCAATAGTTAAAATCAAGGTACAATCGCTTATCCCCACTGGAATTCGCCCAATGCTACGTATACATAAATCTGCTTTAGTTTTTGTAACAGAAATCACAAATTGTTCTTTCTTGTCAGAGTCTATTACATTTGTGAAGACATATGGTATTGAAACATTGTCCGGTTGATACTCTTCCCATTCCCATTTAGTTCCTTTGGCTTGGGGATACCCATCTTTGTCTTGGTAGCATACTTTATTAAGGCGAAAAAGAAGTCCGCCCTCTGTACGTTTTCCAGATGCAAACAAAAGCGTATACCAAACTTGACAAGAACCATTGTGTGAAAAAAGAAGAGGAATGAAAGGTGGTCCTCCTTTCTTTTGATGCGCAGGTATCATTCCACATACCCAACAGTTAGTAGTATTTGTAGTATTATGAGTATGATGCAACATCTGAATTAAAGTATTATTGAAGTACGATTGATGGTGCTTCTGCTCATGATAAGGAAGCGTAAAGTAATAGTTATCCTCTGGTACTGGAGTAGTGGCAACAAAAAACTCACGAGCAGGAGCCATCTTTTCAACAAACCAGGTGATTATTGCTATAACCACCAAAACAACAACTAACCCCATAGTACTAATGATCACTTTGTTATTCATTTTAGCAACAGTGATAATCGTCCCTTCCAGAAATGAATTAAAAACAATCGTTGGAGCTCTTATCCCTGGGCAGCCGCTGATTTCTTTACCACAGGCCAAGACGGGTGTCACTACTCTAATGCATGGCTGATCCCCCACCCTTGCCACATTGGCTCTCCGTTTCACTAACCCAGGGCGGTAGCTCAACCATTTTTTTCAGCACTACGGATTCTTTCCTCGGTTTCAAATTATATAGCGACACTACACAAATCGTATGGTTCGGGAAGAGCTCCGCAGATTCGTCAGGTGATATAGCACGGCCTTTCTCCATAGTCAAAATCTCTCGATGATCGGTCAGCACAGCAGGTTCCACCAAGGTAGGTAGCACTCTCTTGCAGTGAGTACTATGGGCCCAATTCTTTCAGTTCGTCACTCAAACTGCTGTCCTTGTCACAAGGAGCACCTGCTCTGGGCCTCGCCACCTTGGTTCCAAGCTGCTTTATCTTTCAAAGGACTTAATCATCACCTGGTCACCAGGTCGGAGTTCATGGCCTTCACCTGTAGATCTGTCAGGAAGTGCTTCTTGAACCTGTTGATGAATACAAACCAAATTGTCAGTTAACTGTGCCAAATAATCATTCATCAGGACACAAGGTACATCATATACAGAATTTGGCTTAGGAACTCCCCAAATATTCATTGGCCTTCCAAATACTATTTCATAGGGGGTAAGGCCTGTTCGAGAGTGTGGCACTGACCTAACAGACAATAATGCTAACGGTAATGCATCCGGCCAAGTTAAAGATGTGGAAGCCTGTATTTTCGCTAACTTCAGCTTCAAAGTAGCATTATACCTTTCCACCAACCATGCTGATTGTGGGTGGAAAACCGTATGGAACTTCTGTTTGATCCCTAATCCTTTCAGGACATACTTAATAAATTCCCCAACAAAATGAGGTCCGTTATCATTCCATAAAAGACAGCTAACACCAAACCTAGGGAAAAATTATTTTAAAAGCACCTTCGCTATGGTAATGGCAATATTATGCTTTGTGCGGTACGCCTCTATCCATTTACTGAAGGCACATACCACCACCAAGACATACTTTAAATTGTTGCAGCGTTCAAGCTGAATATAGTCCATTTGTAGAACTTCGAAAGGTGCAGTTGGTGTAGCACACTCTCCCGCAGGAGTTCGTGTCCCTTTTCCAGGATTGTATTGTAAACAGCTCAAACAAGACTGTACTAATTTCTGGATGCTCCCAAACTTGCGTAAGCAACTTCGTTATTGTTGAAGCTCCAACATGTGCCAGCCCATGTGCCATCTGAACCATACGTTGTACAAAAGCTATAGGCAATTTCCATTTATCCATCTGCTTTTTCCGCCAACAGCCCTCATCATCCAATTCTCCTTCTTCAGACCATTGCTCACGTTCTTTCACAGAAGCAGATTTCCGTTTATCTAATACGTCTTGTCTAGCATTATGCCAACGTTTAGCTTGTGACTTCACTACATACATAGAAGTAGTACTTCGCTGCATCGCAGTCTCACGTGCTACGCGGTCCGCAAGGGCATTACCTTGCCCTATCTTATCGGTCACTTTCTTGTGTGCACTACATTTCACAATAGCTATTTTCTTTGGATATGTCAATGCAGTCAAGAGGTTATGCACTAATTCTCCGTGCATTATCTGCATCTCGTGGGATGTGACAAAGCCTCTCTCCTTCCAAAGCAAACCAAAATCATGAGCCACTCCAAAAGCATAGCGGATGTCTGTATCAATGTTCACACATAAGTCAGTACTAAGCTCACATGCTCGTGTCAAAGCTATTAGTTCAGCTGCTTGCACTGACTACTGTGGTATACAAGCTGTCTCCACTACTGTGTGTATTGAGGGGATTGCATATGCAGCTGAGGTCGTACCATCTGGCAACTTCAAACAAGACCCATCAACCCACAATTCCCTGCCTACATCAGGAAGGGGCGTATCTTGCAAATCAATACGACCCTTTGTCTGTTCTTCGGTAAGGAATATACAATCATGTGTTTCTTGTGACTGAGGCTGAGTCACCGGATATGGCAACAAAGTGGCTGGATTTAGTGTTGTACATCTCTTCAGTGTAATGTGAGGAGCCAGCAATGTCAATTCATATCCTGTCAGGTGAGCGCTAGTTAAATGTTGCGTCCTTGTTTGATTTAAAAGAGCATCAACCGCATGGGGTACTAACACCAACAGCTTATGTGACAAAACTATCCCTTCACTCTGACGTATTGACACAGCTGTTGCCGCAACTGAACAAAAACACCCAGGCAACGCTCGAGCGACAGGATCAAGTTCTGCTGAAAAATATGCAAAGGGACGCTGCTTATTGCCATGTGTCTGTACTAAAACTGACAATTCACATCCATCTTTCTCATGTACGTGAAGTGCAAAAGGCTTTGTTTAATCTGGAGTACCTAACACTGGTGCTGAACAAAGGGCTTGTCGTAGCTGCCGGAAAGCAGTCTCACATTCATCTGTCCATGGGAGGGGCATTGGAGTATCTTTAGTCAAAAGTGCTAGCAAAGGTTTGACAATATGTGAAAACCCTAATATCCATTGCCTACAAAAAGAAGTACGACCAAGGAATGCACGAACATCTTTCTGAGTAGAGGGTACTGGTGTGTTTAAAATTGCTTGAATACGATCTGATGTAAGTGCACAGCCCTCCTTAGACAAAAGGTGACCGAAATAGGTTACCTTTGGTCTACAATATTGCAATTTCTTTTGTGACACTTTATGATGGTGTGAAGCAAGAAAAGAAAGTAAGGATAAAGTGCACTTTTCACATTGCTCAGGGGTATCAGCTGCCAACAAAATATCATCCACATATTGTATGAGAGCAACACCTTCAGGCAAAACAAAAGAATCAAGCTGTCGTTTTAACACTTGACTATAAATACTAGGACTCTCTGTATAGCCTTGAGAAACTATGCAAAATCTATATAATTGTTTATTCAAAGTAAAACCAAACAAATATCGGCTGTCAGGATGAATAGGGATCGAAAAGAAAGCATTCTTCAAGTCTATCACAGAGAACGTAGTTGCTGTCGGGGGAACCAAAGTAAGAAGTGTTGTGATGTCAGATACCACAGGATATTGTGGTACCACAATCTTATTCACTTCTCGTAAATCAATAATGAATCGGTAAATCCTAGTATCAGTATCCTTTTTCAAAATAGGAAGAATCGGACTGTTACAAACATTATAAGGAACTTCCTCAACAACTCCAACTGCAATCAGATCATTCACAATTCGTGTGAGTGCTTCTTCACCCTCCTGTGAAATTTTGTATTGAGGCAAACGTGGCAATACAGCTCCCTCCTTGACACTAATATGCACCGGTGGAATAATCATTTGTCCCACATCAGTATCTGAAGTAGCCCACAAAGTACTAGGGAGTGAAGCTAATGCAATATCCTCTTTAGCAAGACAAACTCTTTCCATCACAGGATGATTATCATTCAAAATAACACGCACCCCTTCAGGAGAGCATCGTATTGTAGCCCTGAAATACTTGAGCATATCAAGACCCACAATATTGTCTGGTGTATTTGGAGAAAGCAAAAATGGACATGGAGCAGTAAATTTATCAACATGGAATGCAAGTGGTTGTGACAATGGGCTAGGGGAAGGTGTTCCATCGAAACCTATCGTTGTAATGGTTAAGCCAGACAGGGGAGCCCTTGGAATCAATTGTTTAAACAAGGCGCTATGAGTAGCTCCTGTATCAACCAGAAACTGATCAGTAGAACCCAAAACATGTGCTGTAACATAGGGACCCCTCTGATCTACTGGAACTTCAACTGATTCCTTACCCCATCCTAGGCAATCCTATGCATAAGCAGAATCTTGGAAATCAGGCTGCACATAGTTAGATATCTGGTATTGGTTCCGTCTATCAAAAGTGTTAAACCCATCCTGGCTTTGTACATTAGCATCAAACCTATCATGATAATTCGTGCTTCTTCTAGGCCCTGAATATCCTGAGCGATTTCTCATTTGTCCCCGACCACGTGAACACTGCTGAACACATAGTGCTGGACAGTCGGCAGCCCAATGCCCAAATTTCTTACGATACTCACACTGATCAACAGACAAATTCGAACGAGTGTAAGAAGAACCATAAGATCCACGTCCACCTCTATCACTACCTCTATAAGGCGGACCATAAGCTTGAGCCAACATAACCTTCGTCTTTAATTCTTTAATCTTTTTATCCTCGCTACCTTTTGCTTCTAATTCCTGACGTTCATAATACTGAGCCATAGTCAAAAGAGAAACCGGAGTAGAGGTAGTCCATGAACTTTCACTAGCTTTTAGACGACTAGCTATTCCTGGTAACAGATTTGCAACATATTTATCACCGAACAAATGTCTGCCTGTATCATCTGACAATAACTGGCCGCTAAAATCATGAAATGCTTCTTCAAAGCGTGTAAAGAAATCAGAGACCGATTCATCTGCCTTTTGCTTATAAGACGCTAAAACAGTCCAATCTATCTTTTTAGGTGGAATAATCGTTTTTAACTTAACTAATATGGCTGCAGGAAGATCTAGAATTAACTGATACGGCTTTTTCGCAGGTTCCCTATCACTGTCCATCTGTTCTAAATCTTTCCATGACACCCCAAAAACTACACGATCATCAGCTTTATGAACAGTTCTCCACATATCTGGCGGTAATATCAATCTGAAAAATAAATCACTGTCAGCCAAAGTCATAGTACAAGAACTAATTGCTCCCTCAACTTCCTCATAAAAGGCGGCTGGATTTTTCTGCGGGTCAGGTAATGCTGTTTTAAGTGCCATTACATCTGCCCTATTCCAAGGAGTATACACCCAATTATAAATAAAGTAACCCTTAGCATCAACAGAAGTTTTATCATCACTTGTACCCGATCCTTTAGGAGGAACATACAAAGGCGCGACCTCCCGCAATGGTTTCGCGTGAACTATCATAGTCTTATCTGTTCCGAAGATGGAAGCTTGCACCCCGCCGGTCTGAGATGTCCGTTCAACTACGTCCACTGCCCTTTTCTCCTCTCACAAACGGACTGCCGCAACACATAATTTCACCAAACGGCTGATTGCATCAGCCACCTGGGAGAAAACAAAAAGACCATCAAGCATTTGCTTACGATCAGCTGCTACATCTTCGGGCTCTAACTCATCAGAATATTTCCGAAATAGTTCAATAATGTCTGTGCCAAATGCCTCAGTAAAATATAGCTGCTCCTTTTCCGTCCACCCTTTCATGTTGTCTAAAAATTCAGAAGCAGAGACAACGCTACTAATTGTTTTACGAGCAATAGATCTAAGCTCACATGCACGGTCAGCAGGCAACATAGAGTGACTGTCTCGTATCTTCTAACTCATGAGGGGCAGAAGGAATGACATACGGAGGTGGAGGGCGATCTAGTAACAAAAAATCATTGTGCGGTTTATTAAGGATAGGATAGAGAGGTTGACGAACAGTGTATTGGCCAGTTACCTGTAATTTACGTTCTTTCTCTTCTATCTCCTTTAAATCGTTTATTTATTTATTTCTCATTTCCAATGCTTTCACATATACATTCTTCCGTTGCTCTTTCTCAAGCAAGGCTTCCTTACGCTTCATTCGTCCACGCACTTCTTTCTCCCACATTCGTACACAGTCAAACCTATCTTGCCTAGACCTTTGCTTACGCATACATTGTTCCACATACTCAATGTTTCGCAAATCAAATGACCCATGCATAGGCCAACATAACTCAGGATCCGCAAGAGTGTATTTATTCCATAATGTGCTGTACATTATAGAAGAAAGACCATGTTTAACATACATATCTCTATTGGGCGTCCCCTCTGGGGGTGCCGGTTGCAATTCTTCCAGTCTCAAATTGGTACCATTACAAAAGCAACACATCCTACGAAGTGCGCTAAAAACAGGCATGCCACAAATAGTGCAGAATATGCAGTATTATAATCAAAGTAGCACTTAAGGTACCTCTAGTACGATGTGCCGTTCAAATCAAAATTAAATTGGAGAAAATTCTCCTCATTACCTGCCTATATAAATTGCAATTTATATATCAATTCAAAGGACACAAATTGACTAGTCACCCAAAACACGAGAGCCACAGTAAGTGGTGCTAAACTTCATTACCAAACAAAGGCATCAAAACCCACAGCAAGTGCCGTAAAACGGCTCTTACCAATCACAGGGCGTCCAGGTTCCAACTGCCAAGTTCTAAAATCGACCAAATGGTGACTGCACAACGAATGAACAAAAAGGATCTCAGTCGAGGACCGGCGCCACCTGGATGGTCAAATCAGAAAGAAGGGAAAAACGCCGTGGTTGCCAAGACTCGGGTCTCCTCAGGCATTGATCGTCCGCAGCGAGATCCCAATCCTTCGTCGCAACCAATCCGTCGGGCGTCCGAGTCGCTGATGAGTCCCTGTTCGGGCAGCAATTTGTCAAAGTAAGCCTCAGCAAGGCCTACTAGTGCAAGGGGTTTGCCCTTCTCTGCACAAAGTCCTCAGACCATATAGGAAGAAGTTGGCACAGAAACTGAAATAAAAGACAACGTTTATTAAACTTCAAGAGGTGGTACTACAGTTCAAACAGCACCCTTTGGCAATGTTTGAAGTAGCACACTGAACTAAGAGAACATGGTCCTTTTATACCCACGCAGGGGCTAAAAAAGAAGGTGATACTATTATAGAAGCAAGACTTCTATACATATAAGGTCATATGGAAATGCACAGTCAACAGGTAGGAGGGGATAACAGTTTTCAAGGACTAGTAGACACATTACTGTCTGTTAGGTAGGACAGAGCACATGGCAAGCACATGGCAGCATGTGGCAGAGATAATGGCTGCCATGAATACAAAGGGATTCTGTGAAATGTTCACATTAGTTGCTAAATACAAGATGTCTTCTGCTAATGCTTAATCTAATCGCTACTAAATTAGAGCACAGGGACACCCCCACCCACACCAAAAAAACACTAAAGGATGGGGGACCCATCCCAGGTAAGTCCAGGGAAGTATTCCCCTCCCACCACTTGGGGACCCCTGCACTGCGCTGGCCTCAATGGCCATGCCCAGGGGACATTGTGGTGGTGGGCATGGCTCCTGTCTTTACTAAGACAGGAGCCACGTCCATGAGGTCTGTGCACCAGAAAATGGCATTTTTATGCCTCTAAACAGTGTACTTGTACATAATTCGGCACACAAGCCTCGGTTTCCCCTACGCCTCCCCACACCCTGTTAGCGTCCTTTCCAAGAACGCTAACAGGACATTAGCGCCAGTCAGCGCCATTCCATAAATATGCCGCCAGACTGGCGTCTTGGGATGGCGATAGCCGGCGCTATACTTTTTCACGTAAAACTGCACTAACGCAGTTTTGCGTGAAAAAGTATACATCTGGCCCTAACTACCTTAGCATGGAAATTGTAGAATACATTTAAAAATAGACCAGAGGAAAAGATATAACAGGGCGATTTATGTTTAAGGTTGTATGGCTCAATAAATTAATAAAAAAATTAATTAAAAAACTATTATGGAAAAATTGTAATTTCCATGTAATTTTATGTATCTAATGGTGGAAAGAACATCATTATTAAAATGGAGTTCCTGATCTTGCATGAAAACCAACATTATTATGTACTGACAAATATTATTTGAAATCAAATCTGTTGGTTGTATGTATCTTTTCTCTCTTAAGGAATCTTCAAGTTTCTATGGCATTTGGATACCGTTTGTAGCATTCCTGTATATGTTAAAAGGTCAAATTAGCTAGGTAACAGAGCAGTTACATTCCCAACTTATTTTCGCATGGATGCATACTATGCATATGATTTTCTGCTCAATTATTCAACACTGTCACATAGCATGCTGGACTCAAAGTTGATAAGTGGCCACATACCATACATGACAACACCACGCCCCTGTATTAGTATTGTGGTTACATGTTTATTATATACGTATTGATTAAAAAAACACCAAAGTGTGTAAAGTGTTTCTAGGTAAGTACCTAAACAGACCACGAATGGCAATTGATGCATTACAGCTATGGTAACATTGATATTACTCATACTTGTTTACACTTAGAACACAATTTTAACATTTTTGAGGGTTTTAGAACATGGATACTCACAAACATTTTCCCAAGGGCCACAAAATATGCTCTGTGGTGTGCCCAAGGGTCGCATTGATGGAAAAGGGATGGGAGTGGGGCTTTGCCGGCCTGGTGTGAGGTAGGGTGAGTGTTGGGTAAGAGAAGCATGTATATGGTGTGGTCAGTGAGTCATGGATGTATTCTGAGGGTTTCAGCTCATACTGGCCTCTGATTTAGTACGCTAGTCTCTGGAACAATCATAGATTTGTGTGAGAAAATGGCTTTTCGCAGTGTCTTCCCATTGTTTGTCCCCATTTTCGACTGATACTGGTGCTTTCTGATTCTGATTGTGCCCTGGGATCTGCTAACCAAGCCAAGGGAAAATGCTCTGTTTAAAAGGTATATGGTAATTAGACATAATTATAATTGGCTCTGACAACCTACCTGTAAGTCCCTATTATATGGTAGGCATTTAGGTTTAGGGACCTCAGTGGAGTTAGGACACTTGTGATTGCACTGATGTAGTGCTTGCTTTCATTTTAAAGGCAGTCCTGCCTTGCAACTCCTGCCAGAAGAGCCCAGCCGACCAGCGTCTAGGGGACTTTTAATGATTTGACTAGGTGCATTGCAGGAATTGTAGGCCCAAACCTCCAAGAGGCACATCAGAGCTTCTGGACCCTTGGTTGGTTACCCTTGAAGACCTACCAGGTACATTCTGAGAAGAAGGACTGCCCTGCTGGACACTTAGACTGCACAAGAGAGAACTGCACTCATAAGGACTGCACCTGATACACTCATAAGGCTTCACAACAGAAGGACATTGCCTGTCTTATAGGATAAGGAGTGGACTCCCTGATCAGCAACAGATAGGAAAGTGGTGGAAGGGCTACCTGAAACATCAACAACAAGGACAACTCCAGCTGACAAGCTTCACCTGGATTTTAGTTGGATTGACCAAGACTCCAAGAGGCAAACCAGAGCTTCTGAACTCTTGCCTGGTGCTGTGGACCACTTTACTGCATCAAGAAACACTTCTGGAAGTATGTTTTAAAGTGTTATATCATGGTTGGCCAGAACTCTTGACTTTGTCCTGGTCCAGCATGGATTTTTAAACCCTTGCATCGCAATTAGCTTCTAGTGCTGGCTTTACTTTTAATCTCTAAAAATTCATATCTCCAGTTCCTTACATTGGATTTTTGTTGTTTTGGTGTCATTTGAAAGATAAAATATGTCATCCATTTTAAATTGGTGTTTGATTTTTATTGTGTGTTGTGTCTTCCTATTCACTGTTTTGGTTATATTACCTGCTTTATACACCTAGGTTAAAGACTGACTGCTTGTGAGCCAAGCTACCAAGAGTTGAGCAAGGGTTAATTTATTGAGACTTTGACTGGACCTTATATGTGATTGTGGCCTTGTTACTAGCTGTAGGTGCCTACCTGCACCTACTGACAAACCACTTTCCAACAATTTGACAATACTAAGTTATGCAGTATCTGAATGGCTTTTCCTCTACAGCTTTCTCTATTTCCTGTCAATACCTCAAGACTCAAGTGTTGAAAAAACTAATTTCATTATTGAATTGAAATGAAATTTAATTGCACAATGTCCAACCAACATATCTATGATCATTTTCTGCTTCCCCACTTGACCAAATTGCGTGATCCCAGGCAATTCATTTATTTTCCTTTTATTTATATTTATTTAAAGGGAGGTCCTTTTCATCATTTCACTTGTAAGAGCACCTTGTCATACATGTGGTCAGGATTTGCACAGTACAAAACCTTCTATTATGTTTGAATTAATAAACTATAATGATGTCCAGGTATAATAAGAACCCCGGCCACCCAGATGGCTCAGCGTGGCAACTGACTTGCCTCTTAGTTCACTGCTTGCATTGGTGTCAGGGTGGGGGGAGACATAAATGTTTCCACACTAACTTTTATAACTATCACTTTTAATAGACTGATATAATACGATGTAATAAGGCAAAATGCTTCTGCATGCTAATGAATAAACTTTTTGAATTTTGAAGATATTTTACCATTTTTTAACACGTTTGTTGCAAAATGTCTTAAATAATGAATGTGTTCATAAATGTAAGTGGTGTGTGACACCTTATCTGCTTCTTTTCTGTTATTTCAGCTGTTTTGTAAATAAATGCATGACTGTTTATTTAACATCTTTCTGGAGGTTAATACTCACTTAAGTAAACAGCAGCCCAAAGGGGTCGTTCAGCAGGAGCCGCATATGAAGGTCAGGAAGGCAGCACGTGAGCATCATTGTCTTTGAATCATTTTGATAATGAATAACACACTCTACAATATTCAATAACACGAATCTTCAAAACCTATATTATTTATGCCTCCAGTGCAAGTGCATGAACCATATTTCGACGCAGACTTTGGACCTGATTTAGATCTGCGTGGAAGGAATACTCTGTAACAAATGTGAGGAATATCCTGCCCACCGTATTACTATCCCCAAAGGATATAATGGGATTATAATATAGTGAACGAGCTATCTATAACATCTGTGATGGAGTAACCCCCTCCACCAATATCTAAATCAGGCCCTTTGTTTGTTTCATTTTATCCCACCACAAATAAATAGCTGATCATTATTGAAGATGAACTATTGAGGCACTGGCAACCATTCACCAAAATACCACTAGCAGTGAAAGTGACCTCACTCACCTGTTGACCTCAACCCCGATGACATTCCAACAATGTTACCTTCTCCCACCTGTCTTCAAGTTTGTGCTGAGACTAATGACATACAGCTGAATCAACAGGAAGTAAGCAGGGTTCCTAGGTTCATGTTTACTTTCCGGAGGTGTCAGACTGGTTTCTAGGGCAATCAGACAGTGCTGATGGGCTGGTCTGAAAAGTCAGTATCTGTGCAGATTTTTGGCTGCCTCTGGGCCTGTTTATGGTCTGATAGCCGGATTTTACTGTCGATGTCTCTGATATTAAAACAAATAATGCCTGCAGAAAGCTCAAATCCATGCAGTGTTCGATTTTGCAGTTACCTTATACACTGTGGTGGTCATTACAACCCTGGCGGACGGTGTTAAAGCAGCAGTAAGACCGCCAACAGGCCGGCGGTAAAAATTTTGCAATTACGACCGTGGTGGAAACCGCCAACAAAGACAGCCACTTTAACACTCACCCCGTGATGGTCCCTGTTGCGTCACTGCCCCTGCCGCTCATGGGCTAGCGGTGCTTGCCCTGTTCAGCGGTGCTTGCCCTGTTCAGCGGTGCTTGACTTGGTGGTCCTTGCCCTGTTCAGCAGTGCTTGCCCTGTGCAGCGGTGCTTGACTTGGCGGTCCTTGCCCTGTTCAATGGTCCTTGCCCTGTTCAGTGGTGCTTGCCATGTTCAGCGGTGCTTGACTTGGCGGTCCTTGCCCTGTTCAGCGGTGCTTGACTTGGCGGTCCTTCATTGCCCAGCTGGGCTGGGGCTGGCGGTCCTTCATTGGGCAGCTGGGCTGTGGCTGGCGGGGTCCTCCTGGGCAGCTGGGCTGTGGCTGGCGGGGTCCTCCTGGGCAGCGACGATGGGGCTGGCGGTGGCGTCCTGGCCAGCGGGGATGATGGCGGTCTTCTCCGCCGTGCTGCTCCTCCCAGACTTTGCGGGTTTCTTCTGCCCCTTCCCCACCTTGGAAGGAGTCACAGCTGAGTCCACACTCCCCCCCCGGACCTCTGTGAGCGGCTTGGGTGTCTGGAGTCTTCCCCCTCTCCCGCCGGGCACTGGCAAACTTCTGGTGCTTCACAGGGGGGGACTGGCTGTGCTCTGGCTCCGTGATACACTGGCTGGCCTGGTGGCCGGTGCACTCCACATACCTGTGACAACAAGCACCACTGGTCCCGGTGATTTTGTGGCTGAGGTGCTAGTACGGGACCTATGAGTTGGACGGGGGGGTGGGAAATAGGTTAAGGGTGGACAGGAAAAGTTGTTTGGAGACACTGGGACGGGTAGCTGGAGGGGGTTTGGGAGTGGAGGAAGAGGTGGTGGTTGTAGGAGGTGTAGGTTTTGTGGCTTTGGGTGCAGGTGCATGCGCTGGAGGCTGTCGTGAGGTGGATGTATGTTGGGTGGGTGTGTGCCTGCGTTTGTGTATCTTGGGAGGGGGCGTCACAGACACACTGGGAGAGGACACAGGGGACGTGTGAATGGTAGTTGGGGTGGTGCCTGCACGTGAGCGGGGTGTGCTGGTGGGTGTGCTGGTGTTTATCTTTGCCTGAGCTTACCTTGTGTGGTGAGATGTGTGCAGGCTGGTCTGATGGTGTGCTTGGGATAGGCAGAGGTACAGGGGATTGGGTCTGGGTGGAGGAAGTTGGAGGGGGGAGGCTAGACACAGGGACAATGGCTGCCATCAGTGCTGAGGCCAGAGTTTGATCGGTTCAAGGAAGGGCTGCCTGACCAGAATGAATGCCCTCCAGGAATGCATTTGTGTGTTGCAACTCCCTTTCTACACCCTGGATGGCATTCAAAATGGTAGACTGCCCAACAGTGAGTGACCTGATGAGGTCAATGGCCTCCTCACTGAGGGCAGCAGAGGTGACAGGGGCAGGGGCTGAGGTGACTGGGGCAAAGGTGATGCCCATCCTCCTGGGTGAGCGGGCACGGGGCACACGCTGAGGGGCTGCTGGGTGGGCGGTGCTGGTAGGTGGGTTGGCGGCTGTACCTGTAGTAGTGGGGGGCACAGATGTTGCCGCCACCACAAGGGAGCTCCAATCGTAGGACAAGTCCGTGTTGCTGGTTTCAGCACCTGTCACCGCCGTGGTGCTCCCCTCGCCCTCCGTCCCACTGGCGTATTCAGAGTCCGTAGTGTGGCCCTCCATGGCCATGTGGGACGCAGCTCCCTCGTGCTCCGGTGCCACTGCTCCTCCGCCTGATGATGCTAATGCACACAAGAACAGGGAGACCGCAAAAAAGCAGGGGGGGAAACAGAAGAAAGACAGGTTGAGTGCATGGCTTACCGCTACCGTTGGTGGACAAGACAGACACAGCAGCCCCCTGCACTACGTTGCGCTGTTGGGCTCTACAGTGCAATTCCTGGGAAATGGCCTACCAGGCTATGGACGACATCTGCACACATAGATGACACAGGTGCATGAATACTTGTACTTGGCACTCTACAGAGGTGGGGTGGGGGGCCACAGGGCCATGCCTTACGAAGGGGCCTAGCCTACGGAACTCGCCCTGGCCTAGGGAAACCCACAGCCCTCCTCCCCCACCCAAACCCCTCCACTGCGTGCAAAGTCAGCTGAATGAGAGTGTACTCACCCCCTTGTGTCTGCTGTGATGCCCTCAAGCGCCCATCCAACTCCGGGTAGGCCACCGCCAGGATCTGGAACATCAGGGGGGTCATGGTTCGACGGGCACCCCTCCCACGTTGGGAGGCCATCCCCAGCTGAGCCTCCGCCGTCTTCTTGCTCCAGTGGCGAATGTCCTCCCATCTCTTATGGCAGTGGGTGCTACGTCTGTGGTGGACCCCCAGGGTCCGGACGTCCTCGGCAATGGCACGCCAAATATCCTTCTTCTGGTGGGCGCTGACCTACATGAAATGCACAGGGGAAGAAGAGAAGTCATTACCAACTGCACCGTCAAAGTGAGTGGCCCCTATCCCTACCCTTGCCATGTGGCACATGCACCCACTGTCTTTCATGCACTCAGAACTCTGCCCCCTTCCTTCTTACAACCAGCCCTCTCCACATAGGCATAGCCCATACAACATGCCCCCAGTGTACTTACCTGTTGGTCTGGAGGACCGTAGAGTAGCGTGTACTGAGGGAGGACCCCGTCCACGAGCTTCTCCAACTCCTCCGATGTGAAGGCAGGGGGCCTTTCCCCAGATGCACGAGCCATTGGCTCTTCCAGACCGAGGTCACAGCAGCACTTGCAGTGTAGGTCCTCTCCTGTCGAAGATCAGGTATCGAGTGATTCAACAGCTAGAAAATGGCAGTCACGTCTGTGGCGGTCACGTCCACAGCGGTGCGTACCATCACTGCCGGATTACATCGCCATTGGCTCCTGGGACCCATAGGGTCCAATGTTAACCAATGCAGCATTGTGCCGCGGTCTTCGACCGCCTACCGCGATGGTGTACAACGCCAGCGCAGTTACCTCACATCCCATTGTCCCACTTTAGAGGTCAGGCAGCTGCCATTTCAGGGGCCCACATGGCCTAATTACCAACTGTGTCACTCATACCTAGGCCTACTCTCAACACACATACAGGCCAAATTTTGTGTATGAATCGTGTTCTGTGTGGACTGTGGGTACATACCTCTGACTTGTTTGACTGTCTGGTCGCTGTTGTCCTTCATAGGCACTGTCCGCTGGGACATGTGAGGAGATGGCGGAATCCTCCGGTGTACCGACCGTTGGTGGACCTGTCGACAATGGAGGAAAGAAATCTGATAATCACCTACAGGTTTGACCGTGCCACAATCCAGGAACTGTGTACCCAGTTGGAGCCTGACCTGATGTCAGCAATCCGCCATCCCACAGGAATCCCCCCTCAAGTGCAGGTGCTATCAGTGCTCCATTTCCTTGCAAGTGGGTCTTTTCAAACAACTGTGGCCATGGCATCAGGGATGTCCCAGCCTATGTTTTCCAACGTATTGTCCAGAGTGTTGTCTGCCCTGCTGAAACACATGCGGAGCTACATCGTTTTCCCTCAGGTGGAGGACTTGCCTACAGTGAAAGGTGACATCTATGCCCTTGGATATATCCCCAACATCATAGGTGCCATTGATGGGACCCATGTGGCTTTGGTCCCCCCCCACAGGAGTGAACAGGTGTACAGGAACCGGAAGAGTTATCATTCCATGAATGTACAGATGGTATGTTTGGCAGACCAGTACATCTCCCATGTGAATGCCATGTTCCCTGGCTCAGTGCATGACGCCTACATCATGCGGAATAGCAGCATCCCTTATGTGATGGGTCAACTCCAGAGGCACTGTGTGTGGCTATTAGGTGACTCTGGTTACCCCAACCTGTCATGGCTACTGACCCCAGTGAGGAATCCCAGGTCAAGGGCAGAGGAACGCTACAATGAGGCCCATGGGCGTACTAGGAGGGTGATCGAGCGGACCTTCGGCCTCCTGAAAGCCAAGTTCCACTGCCTCCATATGACAGGTGGATCCCTATTCTACTCACCAAAGAAGGTGTGCCAGATCATCGTGGCCTGCTGTATGCTTCATAACTTGGCTTTGCGACGACAGGTGCCCTTTCTGCAGGAGGATGGTCCAGATGGCGGTGTTGTGGCAGTTGTGGAGCCTGTGGACAGTGATGAGGAGGAAGCAGAGGAATAAGACATTGACAACAGGGACTCAGTCATCCAGCAATATTTCCAGTGAAACACAGGTGGGAATACATTCCTGCCTACTACAAGTACTTTTACACTTCTACCTCTATCATGTCTGTCGATTTCACCCAGTGTATGGTCACTGAGTTGTCACTTTCCCTTATGGTTTCACAGGTGTGGGTCCCAACGTGTGTCATCTGCTTAGATTCCTCATGGACTAGAGCTGTGTGACATAGGTGTGTTGACATTCCTAGTTCCTGGAAATTTTGTCACTGTAATTGCAAATACACTATTTCAAAATCACAGACAGACTCCAGATCTTTTGGTGCTTTAGGTGTGTTTATTTCCATACAAAATATTGGAGGGGGAAGTTAAATGGTGAGGGGTGATGGCGGAGGAGTGTCCATGGCAGTGTCCAGTCTATTTGTCTCATAGGTGTATTGCCCATTTGGGCATAGGAAGTGGAGCTGGGGCAGTTTCAATATGGACAGGGTGACAAAGTGGGACAGTAGGATGACAATCAGGGTGGTCTCATTTCTTGGCGGGGGTCTTGGCATCGTGCTCTGTCTTGTTCCTGGATCTCAGGGACTGTTTGTGGGGTGGTTCTCCGTCTGCAGGGAGTGGGGTGCTGGTGTGGTGGTCCTGTGGCAGTGCCTCCTGTCCACTAGCGCTGGCGGAGGTGGTGGGCTGTTCATCGTCCATGCTAGTGTCAGGGGCCCCTTGGAGTGCCACAGTGTCCCTCCTGGTGTTGAGTATTTCCTTCAGCACCCCTACGATGGTCCCCAGGGCAGAGCTGATGGTTCTGAGTTCCTCCCTGAAGCCCAAATACTGTTCCTCCTGCATGCGCTGGGTCTCCTGAAACTTGGCCAGGACTGTTGCCATCGTCTCCTGGGAGTGGTGGTATGCTCCCATGATGGAGGAGAGGGCCTCGTGGAGAGTGGGTTCCCTTGGCCTGTCCACCCCCTGTCGCACAGCAGCCCTCCCAGTTCCCCCTGTGTTCCTGGGCCTCCGTCCCCTGTACCGTGTGCCCACTACCACTGCACCCAGGTCCCTGTTGTTGTTGGGGTGGTGGGTTATCCTGGGTTCCCTGTTGTGGTGGACACACAGCTGATTGACGTGTCCTGGGGACGGAGGTATGGGCCCGCTGGGTGGGTGCTGTGCTGGTGTTACCAGAGGGGGGAAAGTCTGTGGTGGCCTGTGCCTGTGTGAGGGGAACCGACTGTTCCGAGGCCCACGATGGTCCGGGCTGGTCATCTAGATCCAGTTGGACAGAGCTGCTGTCATCACTGTGGGCCTCTTCTGTGGGTGGGGTGGAGATGTCTGGACCCTCCTGTCTGGTGACGTTGGGTAGTGGTCCTGCAGGGGTGGAAAAGCATGATTATTGCATCTGTGTGTGTCATGGTGTGCAATGGGTGGGTGAGCGTGTACCACAGTGCTTGCATTCCTGTGTGGGGGCTTGTGTGATGATGGTTTAGGGGTGTGTATGGGTATGTGCTGTGGGCATGCTTTAGTAATGGGTGTCCATGCGTTGGTGTTGCATGCAGGGCTTGGTGTTGGGATGTGTGATTTGTGATATTGGTACATTTGTGAGGAGTTGGAGTGATAGGGGAGGGGGCGAGGGTGGGGGTATGTGATAGCATGCAGGTAGGGTGGGGGATATGGTAGTTAAAGGTTTGACTTACCGGAGTCCATTCCTCCACCGACTCCGGCGAGGCCCTCAGGATGCCGAATCGCCAAGACCTGCTCCTCCCATGTTGTTAGTTGTGGGTGAGGAGGTGAGGGTCCGCCGCCAGTCCGCTGAACCGCCAGGTGGTGTCTTGAGACCACGGAACGCACCTTCCCCCGTAGGTCGTTCCACCTCTTCCTGATGTCGTCCCGATTTCTTGGGTGTTGTCCCACTGCGTTGACCCTGTCGACTATTCTTCGCCATAGCTCCATCTTCCTTGCAATTGAGGTGTGCTGCACCTGTGCTCCAAATAGCTGTGGCTCTACCCGGACGATTTCCTCCACCATGACCCCGAGCTCCTCCTACGAAAACCTGCAGTGTCTTTGCCGTGCCATGGGGTGGTGTAGGTGATGTGTGGGGTGGTGTGTGTGGTGTTAAGTGTGGTGATGTGTAGTGGTGTGTTGTGTTTGGTGCGTGGAAGTTGTGTGGGTGATGGTGTTGAGTGCCTGTGAATGCTAGTTTCTGGATGGTGGTGTCTCTTTTGGAATTTTTTGTCATGGGGGTTTGTGGGTGATGTGGGTGTGTGTTTTATATTGTAATGGGTGTGTGGGAGTGGGGTGTGTATGTGTATCAGGTGTGTGTATTTCGAATTGTCCAATGTAGCGGTGTTTTGTATGTGTGTGTGTATTTTGAGCGCGGCTGTGTCTACCGCCAGTGGAATACTGCGGTTGAAAGACCACCGCGTGGATTCGTGGGTCGTGATAGTGTGGGCGTATTTCTGTTGGCGTGACGGTGTCGGTTTTGTTATCGCCAGTTTATCACTGACCTTTGGTGTGGCGGACTTGTGTGGGTGTCTGTATTGTGGCGGATTCTGAGATGTGGGTCATAATAGCTGTGGTGGAATTCGCAGCCGCGGCGGTGTGTTGGCGGTCTTCTGCGCGGCGTTAAGCGCCTTTTACCGCCAATGTTGTAATGACCCCCTGTGTGTTTTTACAAGTTCAACACTGTTCCAATTTGCGAACATATGTCACTTTTTTCTAATTCACTGATGGGGGCTAGTTTTATTTTGCTGCCCTGACCTATTATCTGCCCCAGTCCAACCATAATTGTGCCGTGCTGTCATGATCCAGAGAGCAAGGGTAATCTGAGAAGGGCAACATAGTGTCAACAAGCTGCAGCTGTTCTGTAATGATATTCATGTTTTACCTTTTTATCTTATTACATATTCGTATTATTAACATGAAAATGATGTGATGGTACCCAGATTTTGAAGAACTGGCCACTACAGGTGTTTCACCTCGAGTCTTTGTCATAAAAAGCGGATTCACATGTTTAAATGAGGCACAGCATTTTTCACGTTTAAAGACTGTTGTAGTGTATAAAATTAAAAGGCAGTCAAATATATCTTTTCCTGTCGAAATAATAATGTACTCAAGATGCATGGCTTTGGAAAATTACTAGCCATTGACAATGGAACATTTGCTCCTTGCTTTTAACAACCCTACTTTACTGCTGCTGTAAAATAAAATTATGCCAGCACGTATAAATATGTTCTCGCATTTATAGAAACAATTCCTCATCTTCAGCAGACGTTCTGGACATTTACAACAACGAAGGACGAACAATACAATAAAGAAACAAAGGCCCTTTTGGCAAGATCCATTGACGTTGTTGGCATAAAGCGAATTTTAACAATCAGATACAATGGTTGTGGTGAAGTGTGCTACCTTTATAGGTGAGGTGTGAGTTTGTAACATACAGTGATTTACACTGCTCTATGAACGTCTACGATGTCACGCTGAGCTTCTTTGCTGCCCTGTTCTCTCCGTCTGTTTTGTCATTGTTCTCATTACGTTTATGCTCCAAAACATCATGATCTTCAGCTGTGCCAAATGTTTTGGGTCACACAGTTTTTGTATCCATCAGTGATGCCACGTGGCCTCCCGCTGTGAGGTCAGGACACTCAGGGGCATATTTACAATCTTTTGACACAGGGCAGCTCCACTAGCCTTCTTGCTGTGCTGCCCTGCAACAAAAGAAAAGAACATGAATGTGCCATATCTAGAAGGTACAAAAAAACAGCTGATGGACAGAATGCCGAACAAATCAAACATGTGCCCCCGGTTTAATACATCTTTTTTTGCACGCCATGCCATTCCAATTTGGACCCAGCCATATTCAAATCAGTCTTGACTCTGCTCACCATGGCAACAGTCCAGCCCGAATTGCCAGATCCAGCCCTTCCCAAGATCGAAATAAGCATCCTGGGAGCAGTTCCGGGGTATTACTCCTCATTAGCCAAGCTAGCTTGAATCTGGTGGCATAGTGAGCATGGGACTCACGTCTAGGCATACCCATGTTCTTATAAAACACCACACTGCCCACAACATCTTAGAGGGGACGTTTTAGCCAGTTTGCCATTCTGTGATGCACGCCATTGCAGTTTCTGCCAAAGCCTTTTGGTTCCTCTTTATCAATGTGGGAGGACTCCAGCAGACTAACAGACCTCTTCTAACCTCAGCGCAGGTATGGTCATTGGGTTTCCTTCCCGGGACATGAAGGGCATATTAAGCTTACACTGATACTCGCTCTCATGTAGCAACTTAGTAGGGGAGGAAGGAATACCAGGTGCACTAATATGACAACATGTTGGGACTTCTCTTGTGTTCCACTCTTGTAATTAGTCGTATCATAACATTGTGTTTCATTATCCTCATACTCGGCATTCATACCCTCCTTTGAAGAATGCAGTTGCTTCAATAAAATCTATCAAACCAAGAGCTTTTAATCTGTCCTTGCATGTGTGAGACTCTTATGTCTGAAAGAAAGGGATGGGATCCACTCCACCATGACTCCCCTGAGGGGTACGAGTGTCACGTAATAGGCCACCACAAATCACTTCTAGCCTCTGGCATTGTGAGGTGTTGCTAGGTAGCCGAAAGGGGTTAGGCCGACAGCTGTCACACAGCGTGGGATTAGACTCACTCCCCCATGCTCAGTGGTGCTGCCACCCAAAATCCAATAGTCTATATGACAAACTCCTTGGATGCTCAAATAGCAAAATCAAAAACACCAATAGATGACCTCTTGTGAAGATATGGTCCAATTAAAAGATCTGCCATTTTATCCCCAGGGCCACTAGAAAAATATAACAATTGATGAGTTATTTGAAAGGTATGAAAAATGATTCCTTTTTGCCAGGTCACCTCAATTTTGCAATATTTATTACTCATTTTTAGACTCTGCACACTGTGCCACAGTGTATGGCCCCCACAGCTTGTAACCATTGGTTAATTCCTGATTGACATGCTTAGATCTCTTGTAAGGCCATAGTATATGTATACAAACTATGCTCATGGCATAGAAAGATTAATGTCACCTGTGGACTGCAGCACTTATCATTCTATGCACTAATGGGACAAGGAAAACATGGCCCTCAAGCCTCCCATTGTAGCTACACTGCTACAATGTAAAACTACAGCCTGCCCTATCAAAACAACCGTTTTGAAAAGGAAAAAACTCCTTTATAAATATTAATAAGTGACAACCTATGCAATCTTTGTAGCCCACTAGTAAGGGTGCATGGTTTTTAAAAGTGGGACCATGGCCCCAAAGTGACAAGGCCCAAAAGCTATTTTGGGCTGTTCTGTAAAGAAAACTGTGGTATGGTGAAAATATTAATTCTGCGATCTCAGGTTTAGGGCTGCTAAAAAAATTGTTCAACCATTATTTTTAATATTTAATAAAAATCCAATTCAATAGTGAAGTTGGATTTTAATACATAACGAGGAAAAGTACTTTTACAAAGTTACCTTTTCCCTGTTTGAAGGTCCTGAAGGCTATTTTGCAGTGGCTCTCGAGCAGGTGTGCAACTTGTGCTTGTCCCTAATTAAGTGATAAAACTGCTCCAGGAGCAGAAACAATGACCTATGCGGTAGGCAGATGTTTTTCTTTCATTTTCAAGAAGACCAGTTATGTTAGAAATTCCTTAACTTTTAAAGGGTCTGACCAGGTGAGACATGAAAAAGGTAAACCTTTGTTCCTCCAACCAGGCTGGCTCCAACCTAAGTCGGAGGACTGCTCCCTCCTGAACTGATTCTGAGTGACCACAGAGGACCGGATCTGGGCAGGGAACAAATCTTTTCCCTGCCCAGAAATCTGGGTGGGCACACAGGTTCAGTGCAACGGAGGAAGGATTTCCCCATTTTGGGCTTTGGGAGTAAGATGCACAGTGGACGCGTTTACAGTAGAGCAAACTCAGATTGTTGCCAAATTGGTTAATGTTGCCTCTGAGGATCATCTAACCCATAAGTTAGCTAGGATCCAGTAGTCACAGCCCCCCATTAGCTAGTGCCAACCATAAGTGTCACACCCAAAGGCACCCTTGGCTTTGTCTAACTGGAATTCTCCTAACAACCCTGAAATATTAGGACCTAGAAAATATTTAAACCTCCAGAGACAGGACCAACCATCGAAGCCAGTTTGCCCAAGGAGCGATATCACTAGGCTAAAGAAACAGTCTATACCCTTTTTGAACTTTTCCACAGCAGAAAATCCATTTCAGCAGGACTTCTATGAAAAGCTATCCAGCCTCGTAGAACTAACAATTCGATATAGCCTACAACCTTATCCTGCTGGCAGATTGTGAATTAAAAAAAAAGTCTTAGGCCCTCATTTTGACCCTGGCGGTCTTTTGTCCATCAGGGTTAATGTGGCGAGTGTATACCACCACATTATGAGTATGGTGGGTTGGCCGCAGCCAACACGCCACATCTCTACTCATACCCCCATGGAAGTATGAACCCTGGGGCAGGAGATGTGTATCTCTGACCCGGCGGTCCACACATGACTGTCAGCGGTATTATGAGCTGGCCTACCGCCATGGTTTCCTCGGCAGTACCACCGCCATAAAAACCATGGCAGTAGGGTTACCAGTGACAGGGAATTCCTTCCCTGTCACCGGTAGAAGGCTCCACCCCACTGATCACCTAACCCCCCCACCCCTCACCCCCACCCCTCCTAGAATCACAGCGTTACCCCAGCCCCCACCCCTGTAGAATCACAGCACCCCCTAACCCCCACCCCCCAGAACCACAGCAACCCTCATCCCCCCTAGAATCACAGTGTTCCCCCAACTCCCCACCTCCCACTCCGCAATCATGCACACACACACACCCACATGCAACACGCATACACCCATGCACCACCACTTCCATACACGCATTCACTCACTCTCATCCATACACGCTTTCACTCACACATACTCACACTCATTCCCTCACACATACTCACATGCATACACACTGACATACAGACACGCACTCACTGCAACATACATACACGCATTCACTCACATGCATACAATCACACATACACCTCAACACTCACAGACGCACACACACACACACACACATTCATACACACATGCAGACAACACACACTCACACACAACACCCCCATCCCCTCCCCTGTCAGATGCCTGACATACCTTTTCTGGCAAGGAGGTCCTCCTGCAGGGAACGGGAAATGGCACTGCTACCACCTGCAGTGCTCCACCAGAACACCACCAGGCCATCTGTATGGTCGAAATACGTCTGGCGGCATCCTACTGGTGGGGCAATGAAGGTGGTAGCACCGCCCAAGCGCCTCGGTCGCCAGCACGGCTAATGCCAGATTAATTAAATTTCAGTGCTCCCTCTTGGAGCCATACCCACCAAAACTAGCAGCTTCAGCTAAATCTCATTCAATGCCTACCTTACTTCAAGAGGAATTCCTTAGATACAGCCTATAACATTGCACTTATTAAGGATTTCAACTTCCATTTCAGAACCTAAGTCCCAAGGTAGAACCTCTGACTGGGGCGACCACTGTTGGTGTATCTGACATGTGCTCCGTCACTGTCCAGCTGAAATCGTGCTTAGGTCCTTGTCTACCGCAACTGCGGGCTATCATTGGTACTTCATGCTTTTTGGCACTATTTTTCTTAAATCTTCTGAAATTGAGATTTCCAGTTCCCAATATTTGATTTTTGTTGTTTTGGTGTCATTTTGTTTACTGTTGTGCTCTATTTTTCTAAATTGGAGGGGTATTTTTATTGCAAGTGGGATAAATCCCAAATTATGTGGAAAATGTACTTACTGAACAATTTCCTAATCCTAGGATGCTCATCAATTATCCATCTGCAGGGGTCACAGCTGGACCCTTGGTTTGTCTTTTGTGACTCATGATGCTATGATCTGACACATCAGCAGGAAGCAGCCTTTGCAGTGGCACCAGAACCCAGAGCTAGAAGGTGCCCACTCTCACTGCTGTGACTTAGCTGCTGAGCAGAGACAGATAAAACTGGACCTTTTCAGTCAGCCTTATAAATGAACAAAAAGCCTTCCAGTATGTGCTTGTTGTGCATATATATGTCTAGTAGGCTTGCAAGAGCCCCCTTTTATCAGTCATCAGTAAAAAAAGCATCTTTATACAAACAATGATGCAAGCTCACAAGACCAGTAAACCCTAGATATTTTGGAAGGAAGACAACCTGCTACAAATATCTTTAATTCTACCTTGTCTTTAATACTTTGCTCACTGAAAGAATGCCCATGATGCCTTGAAGTTGTAGAGATGTAATAGAAAGGGAACATGCTTTACTACATTTTTAGTCTAAAGTAAATGAGAACTACTACCACAGCCAAAAGGTGTGTTTTTTGTCTGTAGGTAAATGCACCCAAATTACTATGCCCTCTGTAATCCAGGTTTTATTATCACCATCTAAAATAAATGCAAATCAATCCTTCACCAGAATGATGTAGCAGCACTCTTCCTTCTTTTCCAATTTGTTGTATACAACACTATCTACCCTTCTTCCTTAGTACACATATTAGACAAGTTGAAATTCAAAAGAATGTGCTACAATGAATATCTTTATACTTTTAAGAAAGGCACCAACTAATCTCTTTCCCTCCTTTTCAGTGTTATCTTTTCAATAAATCAGGCATCCCTCAGGTTTCTCCTTATAAGTACTTAAGCCATCTCCCAGACATCATCATATTATTTAATCTGTTTTGCCAACACTATGTTGGTGACACACAGATCATATTTTACTGGATACAAGTTATGGCTTATATCTTCTCTACAAGGGCCTGTGCCAACTAGCAATGAGACAATAGAATGGCATCCAAAAACATTAAGATCAATGTAAGAAGTTGGGTTGTTATTTGAAGTACCCACCACAAGTAATAATCATGATAGTTGTCAGGGTGCACTACTAAATTCACTAAGTAGACACAAACACAACTTCTTGGTAGCTATGGCACAGTGAAGACACAATGTGTTAAGGATTTAAGCAGTACTAATACAGCAATAAAGCTAAAACGAAAAGCAATAAAAATCCCATAATGCATTAGAAAATAGAGTATAATTTAATAAACAAAATTACACCAAAATTACAAAAATAATTTGGGAGAAACAGAGATATGAATTTTAAAAGATGTAAGTATAAATAGAAACTAGAAGTACAAAGTGTTGATTAGGGAAACAATTGTTACCACACAGTCATAATCAGACGATGTCTTTACCATGCATTGCCTTTACCACACAAGTCATTACTAGGGGTGGGCGGATGTAAGAAAGTAGCATCTTGCCTGGCATGTTACCCCCATTTTTGACTTGTGTGTCAGTTTGTTTTTGCCTCTCTCACTGGGATCCTGCTAGCCAGGAGCCCAGTGCTCATAGTTTGTGGCCTGAATGTGTTCCCTGTGTGGTGGCTAACTGTGTCACTGAGGCTCAGCTAATCAGAACCTCAGTGCTTATGCTCTCCCTGTCATTAAAATTGTCACTGCAGGCTAGTGACCATTTTTACCAATTCTGATTGGCACACTGGAACACCCTTATAATTCCTTAGTATATGGTACCTAGGTACCCCGGGTATTGGGGTTCAAGAGATCCCTAAGGGCTGCAGCATTTCTTTTGCCACCCATAGGGAGTTCAGACAATCCTTACACAGGACTGCCACTGCAGCCTGAGTGAAACAACATCCACGTTATTTCACAGCCATTTTACACTGCACTTAAGTAACTTAAAAGTCACCTATATGTCTAACCCTCACTTAGTGAAGGTTAGGTGCAAAGTAACTCAGTGAGTGGGCACCCTGACACTAGCCAAGGTGCCTCCACATTGTTCACGGCAAATTCCCCAGACTTTGTGAGTGCGGGGACACCATTAAACGCATGCACTACATATAGGTCAATACCTATATGTAGCGTCACAATGTTAACTCCGAATATGGCCATGTAACATGTCTAGGATCATGGAATTGTCACACCAATACGATTCTGGTGTTGGGGGGACAATTCCATGCATCCCCGGGTCTCCAGCATAGGGTACTGCTAAACAAACTTTCTGGGGTCTCCTCTGCAGCTACCGCTGCTGCCAACCCCTCAGATAGGGTTCTACCCCCCTAGAGCCTGGGCAGCCCAGTCCCAGGAAGGCAGAACAAAGGATTTCCTCTGAGAGAGGGTGTTACACCCTCTCCCTTTGGAAATAGGTGTGAAGGGCCTGAGAGGAGTAGCCTCTCCTGGCCTCTGGAAATGCTTTGAAGGGCACAAATGGTGCCCTCCTTGCATAAGGCAGTCTACACCGGTTCAGGGATCCCCCCAGCCCTGCTCTGGTGTGAAACTGGACAAAGGAAAGGGGAGTGACCACTCCCCTGACCAGCACCTCCCAGGGGAGGTGCCCAGAGTTCCTCCAGTGTGTCCCAGACCTCTGCCATCTTGGATGCAGAGGTGTGAGGGCACAATGGACAGCTCTGAGTGGCCAGTGCCAGCAGGTGACGTCAGAGACCCCTCCTGATAGGTGTTTACCTTTCTCTGTAGCCAATCCTCCTCTGTGGGCTATTTAGGGTTTTTCCTGTGGGTATCTCACCAGATAACGAATGCAAGAGCTCACCAGAGTTCCTCTGCACTTCACTCTTCGACTTCTGCAAAGGATCGACCACTGACTGCTCCAGGACGCCTGCAAAAATGCAACAAAGTACCAAGAAGACTACCAGCAACATTGTAGCACCTCATCCTGCCGGCTTTCTCGACTGTTTCCTGGTGGTGCATGCTCTGAGGGCTGTCTGTCTTCACCCTGCACTGGAAGCCAAGAAGAAATCTCCTGTGGGTCGACGGAGTCTTCCCCCTGCCAATGCAGGCACCAAACTTCTGCATCACCGGTCCTCTGGGTCCCCTCTCATCCTGTCGAGCATGGTCCCTGGAACACGAGAGCTGGGTCCAAGGGTCCCCGACAGGCAGTAATCCTGTGTACTGCGTGAACTGCAGCTGCTAGGGCTTCTGTGCACTTTTGCAAGACTTCCTTCATGCACAGCCTAGCCCAGGTCCCCAGCACTCCGTCCTGCATTGCCCAATTGCTGAGTTGGACTCTGACTTCGTAGGACTCCCTTTTGTTGTACTGATTCAACCGTCGTGCTCAGATCATCTGAACACCTGTTCAGGTGCTTCTGCAGGGGCTGCCTGCTTCTGTGTGGGCTCTCTGTGTTGCTGAGCGCCCCCTCTGTCTCCTCCTCCAAGGGGCGACCTCCTGGTCCTTCCTGGGCCCTAGCAGCAACCAAAACCTTCAACCACGACTCTTGCAGCTAGCAAGGCTTATTTGCAGTCTCTCTGCATGGAAACAACTCTGCATCCTCCAGGACGCCGTGGGACATCTTCTGACCAAAGGAGAAGTTCCTGGCACCTTCCTTTGTTGCAGAATCTTTGGCTTCTTCCACCCGGAGGCAGCCCTTTTGCACCTTCATCCGGTGTTTAGTGGGCTCCTGCCCCCCCGGACACTTGCGTGACTCTTGGACTTGGTCCCCTTCCTTTGCTGGTCCTCAGGTCCAGGAATCCGTCTTCAGTGCTTTGCAGTCAGTTGTTGTCCTTGCAGAAACCCCTATCTCGACTTTACTGTCTTTCTGGGGTAGTAGGGTAACTTTACTCCTACTTTTCAGGGTCTTGGGGTGGGGTATCTTGGACACCCTTAGTGTTTTCCTACACTCCCAGCGACCCTCTACACACTACACTAGGCCTGGGGTCCATTTGTGGTTCGCATTCCACTTTTGGAGTATATGGTTTGTGTTGCCCCTAGGCCTATTGTCTCCTTTTGCATTCTATTGTGTTTTACAGTGTTTGCACTACTTTTCTAACTGTTTACTTACCTGATTTTGGTTTGTTTGTATTTTTTGTGTATATTACTTACCTCCTAACGGAGTATATCCTCTGAGATACTTTTTTTCATATTGTCACTAAAATAAAGTGCCTTTATTTTTAGTAACTCTGAGCATTGTGCTTCTTGTGATATAGTGCTATATGATATACGTGGTATAGTAGGAGCTTTGCATGTCTCCTAGTTCAGCCTAAGCTGCTCTGCTATAGCTACCTCTATCAGCCTAAGTTGCTAGAACACTTCTAATCTACTAATAAGGGATAACTGGACCTGGCACAAGGTGTAAGTACCACAAGGTACCCACTATAAGCCAGGCCAACCTCCTACAGTGACTTAATCCACAGTCCCTGGAGGACAAGTTCTTCCAGGAGTCCCTCGCGAGGCGATCTCAGATTATTTTAGTAACAATCAAAGCTCATCATCGATGGGCCTGATTGAATGGGTGGCTTTTAAGATGGTGGTTCATGGGCACTGCTTGGGCTGCTTAATAGGAACCTAGCAGAAACTCCACTATAAACTTTGATCCCACTACAACAAATTACATGAAATAGATAATGCTTAGTGCAAGGAACCCGTCATCCCAAGAGACCCATGATCCCTGCAAAGTCATCCTAGAGTTGTTACGTTGCCATGACCACAAAACCTATATCGCTAGAGTGCAGGATAAAGATGGCCAGCCATGTGGACTATTGGCATGGCTTGTTAGACCAGAGTCTCAGGGTTCCTCTAACTTCCATAACAAATGACTGTTGGTGAATCACTCTATTCCCCTGAGGACATCAACTCCCTCTTTAATGAATATTACGAGAACTTGTATGGTGATTGGGGCCCAGAACTACCAGAGTTCCATAGGCCTTTTTGAAAAGGCTGCCACCACAGATGCTTCCTCTGGAAACACAGGAAGAACTGGTAGACCAGTGACAGTACAGAAGATCCATTTTGCCATTAAAGACATGGCACTGGGTAAGATGCCGGTGTCGTAGTTGGACTCTTGTTTCTTAGCGAGACTGCTGGTTTAAGGGTGACAGCACTTTTGTTTGTAGGTTACTGAGTCACTCAGACAGCAAGTCACAACTGTTGGCCCAACCCTCCCAGCTCACAAGCAATGCCTCATCAAAACTCAGACAGTGAAGGTGATTTCTGGCAGCCTTATGCATGGACTCCAGATAAGACCTCTCAGGGAAGTTGTGTTGGAACGGAAGTTATCCTTTTCACTTGTTAGCAATCAGCCTCAGACACACATATGCAATGAAGGTGATGCAGGAGAATATTCAATATATTTATTGAAAAAACTGCAATCTACGATAAAATGCCTGTGCTGCAATGAGTAGGATAATGAACAATAATAAAAGGTGAATTGTGAAAATTACAACGAACAACGAACATACGAACAACGAACATAAGACATGAAAATTCCTAACCAAGAAAGCCTAATCTCTAGCCTAACAAGAGATAGGTATGATAAACCTAATCTGCCAGAACCATGTCTATGAGAAATACCCCCAAACCCTAATTACCTTGGAATGAGGTCTCTAGGTCAGACTCTGTGATGACACAAAGGCTGAGTTCTGCAGCAAGGTGACGTGCAGCATAGATGGCACCTGGAAGGAACCTCTCTAATGAGCTTATTACTTGGGATTGGGGACTCTAGGACAGACTCCGTGATGACACAAAGGCTGAGTTCTGCAGCAGGTGACGTGCAGTATAGATGGCATCTGGAAGGAAGTCCTCTAATGACCTTGTTCGTGTGAGGTGTAGTTATACAGATCTTGTAGGATCCCTGATGCAGGTATGTTCCTAAACAACTGATAATATGCCAGACTTTTGTTGGCAATTGCATAATCAATCCCTAACCAGTGCGCATGATGTTCCTATCACACGTAAGTGAAAAAGGGACATGATGACAATACCTATGCGTATCACTGATAGTGACGCTGATAATGACACGTTCTTGGAATGGCACTGATAATGAAAATCAAAACATTTCTTATAAAATGTAAGCAATGATAAAAGTCAAAAGAAATAATAAAATGAATGGAATAAAACAGAGTATACCAAGTGGGTAAAAGGTTACTAGGTGTCAGGGGCAGCAACCCTGCAAGCCAAAGGCTAAGCTGACTTCTGTGCCCAGTGGGAAACTAAAATGTATTCACCACACTGGGCCCAGACTGGCTGTCTGGAGAGTTCTACTCCTCCATCTCTGGGAATCTGGCCCCCAAACCTGAAGCCATGTACACAGAGTCTTTTGGCTGCGGGAATTATCTGCCTCAGTTGACAATGTGCTCGTGATCCCACTCCATAAGACCTGTACCCAAGGGGCCCAAACATCCAAATTTAGACTCCTTTCCATGCTAAACATGGATTTTAAAATACTTAGCAAGATCCTAGCATTAAAACTACTCCTACATATTGCAGCCCTAATCCACACAGACCAAAATGGGTTCATCCCTGCAAGAAATACCTGCCTCAATCCCAGTAGCCTCCACCATGTACTTCATCAACCCAGAGGCCCGCCCCTCTCCCCTGGCAGTGATGATGGCGATAGCCCTTGAAAAGGCCTTCAACATGTTTTGCTGCATTTCCTGTTTGAAGTGATGAGATGAATGGGGCTGGGGAAACATTTGATCAGCTGGGTTTGACTACTTTACATGGCTCAACAGCTCAGGTCAAGACAAGAAACGTTGCCTCACCTCAGTATGGAGCTCACCTAGGTACCAGGCAGAAGTGCCCTCTGTCACCCCTGCTGTTTGCCCTAGCTGTAGAACTGCTTCCTGAACTTTTACTCCTTGAAGGTGCAGGCAAAGGTCTGATGATAGAAGACCGCAAACACATTGTCTCACTTTATGCTGATGATCTCCTTCTGTATTTGTCTGAAGGGACTGCAGGTTCGGCATGGGCTTTAACCCTCCTTTAAGAATTTGAATTGTTTCTGGTCTTTGAGTTAATGAGATTAAGACACACCTGTTTCCCATTTCTCTGGAAACCGAGCTTCCTTGGGCTCTCCCCCCGAGCAGATATCCAGATCTACCACTCACTGGAGGATCTATGGAAGGGTAATCTCTGTAAAGCTCCTTGGTCTGTCAAATCTTGTCTACCCTTTTGGCAGGCTATCCAACTGCCAATTGTGGCCAGGATTGCCCTCTCCAAAATGGCCATGTTACAAAGACTGTTTTACTTCTTTGTCAACCTCTCGGTTGCTGTCCCGATGTCTTGGTTTCTCTAGCTGAACAACATTTTGAGAGATCTGATTTGGGATGGGGGTCGCAAGAGGATCTCTTAGGAGACCCTTTATTGTTCAATAGACCAAGGGGTTCTAGAGGCTCTGAATTTTGAATTATATTTCCTGGCCTCCCAACTCCAATGGGTCATGATGTGGCTCAAAGGGGCATACCTGGAGGAACTAGGTGCAATGGGATCATCTGCCCTTGAGGGTGCATTGTTGGCCCGACAACTCCAACCGACAACCGGAACTCACTATCCTTGTGTGCTTCTGAAGGTGGCCCTACTTTGCTAGAAGTGTTGTGTATAGAAGACGGATGGAGTGCCCCTCTTTGCCTCAGTGCTGCCATTGGTGGGCCTATCACATGGAGAACCCTTATCCTTCTTTACCCTTAGCCAACTATTGCCTTGGATGGATGCAGGCATCATGACTGTAGGTGACTGCTTTCAACAATGAACTCTAACACCATTGAACAACTTGGGGCCTCATTCCAACCGAGGCGGGCGGCGGTCGCCGCCCACCTGGCTGGAACCACCAGATGGCCACTCCGCGGTCGGAAGACCGCTGGGGCCATTCTGACTTTCCCGCTGGGCCGGCGGGTGCTAGCCAATATAGCGCCCGCCGGCCCAGAGGGAAAGCAGCCTGCAACACTGAAGCCGGCTCCGAATGGAGCCGGCGATGTTGCAGGTGTGCGACGGGTGCAGTTGCACCCGTCGCACTTTTCACTGTCTGCTAGGCAGACAGTGAAAAGCATACTGGGGCCCTGTTAGGGGGCCCCTGCACTGCCCATGCAAGTGGCATGGACAGTGCAGGGGCCCCCAGGGGCCCCAGGACACCCGTGCCCGCCAGCCTGTTCCTGGCGGTAAAAACCACCAGGAACAGGCTGGCGGGAAGGGGGTCAGAATCCCGCCATGGAGGATTCGGCCAGCCGGGGTTAATCCGGCGGGAAACCGCCGGAAACGGTTTTCCGACCGCGGCTTTACAGCTGCGGTCGGAATAGCCCAGGAAGCACCGCCAGCCTGTTGGCGGTGCTTTCCGTCGTTCGTGGCCCTGGCGGGTCGGAATGACCCCCTTGGTGTCTTACTATGGCCTAACACTGTTATATAGCTGTTTTAGCCGTGTTTTAGACACACTGTTTTAAGCTAACTAGGCCTGTCCCAGTGCACTTTAACCCTGTTACATTTTATTTGGCATTGCTTTATTTTTCTAGCAATAGAAACATTTGTGATGCTGTTTTATTTTCTTTATCTCATTGTACTTTCGCCTAGGAAAGCATTACATTCTTAGTAGGAGATGTATTTCACTTTGTGCTTCTCCAAGGCTACAGTCAGATAGGGTTGCCAACAAACCTGGTATGCTGTGTCTCCAACATTCACAGAAAACACACACTCATACATGGGGATTATTTCTTAGAATGTCAGCTGTTTTATTATAAAAAAAACCTCTTTGTACCAGACACATTAGAGGGAGATTCCAGCCAGATGACCATGACTGTATGCTGATTGCTGATTGCTTCACTGCAGCTACTTGCCTAGACAGCAGGACCCCTGATCCACATGGGGACGGCATCTCTCTAGACTACAGGCTTCTTCCTCCATGAATGAGGGATGGTGTACCCCCAGTGGGAAACCCCAAAGGGCAGATTAGACTTATTACACTGTACTCAGACATGGTGTAGGTAGGAGAAATATATGCATCACTCCTAGGGACAGTATGGTAGGATTATTCTTGTGTTTTACCTCTGTAAGTTACCTGCTTGCTTTTATTGTGTTTCATCATTCTAGTTATTGCAATTTTAACCTAAGATGCAGTTACTTCAATAAATTCTTATTGAATTATGTCTTGCCTCTGTTGTTTGTTTCCATGAGACTTTTGGTAACTGAGAGAAAGGGATGGGCTCTGATCAATCACGATTCCCCTGAGGAGTCATCTTGTCATGCGCCTGGTTGCCACAACCGTCTCAGCTCGAGATGAAGCACTGCTAGTTGGCCAGAGAACCTGGAGTCAGCCGACAGGTGAAATATGGTATGGAATTCTACTTCATAGCCACAATCCATGTAATCCTGTTTCCCAAATCCAGTAGCCTCATTAGCAGAATGAGAACCTATGCGACACCACAAGAGCAGTTCCTTGGATACAAAGTGTTGACCCGTGCTTTTAGAGATTTGTGGACCAGAGGCAATGAAGAACCGACTGCCATGCTGTCCTTCAACTCTTAATCGCCTTGGGTAATTCTAGACACCTAGTGACGTAGATTTAAAGATCGCTGCCTTAGGTGACCCAAAGGCCCTTGTTGACTGTGGAGACGATGGGACAAAATATTTGAATGTGAGCCTTGCAACTCTGAGTGGCTCAAAATTCTAACATGCCTAAAAAAAAAACACAGAACAGGAGGCTGAAATATACACAATTCAATTATGTTCACATGACTTATATGACGCCACACAGACTCTGAGTCTGTGTGGTATGGTATATGGTGGAGAACTATGCTGCTGTCCCAGATACAACCAATTGGATGCTGAATGTAGGAAAGTAGCCTCTTTCTAGCTTGGTTACCCCCACTTTTGGCCTGTTTGTCAGCATGTTTGACTGTGTCTACTGGGATCCTGCTAACCAGGCCTCCAGTGGTTCTCCTCTCTCCCCTAAATGTTGTTGTTGGGAACTGCTAACACTGTATTTCACCCCACAATTGGCACACTGGTGCCCCATTATAACTCCCTTGTATTTTGTTCCTAGGTACCCAGGGCATTAGGGTTCCAGGAGATCCCTATGGGCTGCAGCATATATTTTGCCACCCATAGGGAGCCCAAGCAAAGGGTTCTGCAGGACTGCCATTGCAGCCTGAGTGAAAAGGTGCAAGCACCCTTTCCCCGTCACTTTTCACTGCACCAGGTAACTTATAAGTCACCCCTATGGCAGGCCTTCTACCCCAGAAGGCAGGAGGATGCAAAGTACCTGTGTGGAGGGCATCCCTGCACTAGCAGAGGTGGTCCCACAAACTCCAGGCCCATTTTTCAGTACTTTGTGAATGCGGGGACGCCATTTCACACGTGTACTGGACATAGGTCAATACATATGTCCAGCTACATAATGGTAACTCCGAATATTGGCATGTTTGGTATCGAACATGTTGGAATCATACCCTAATGGTTTTGCAAGCATTGGTTGTATGATTCCATGCTCTCTGGAGGCTCCTTCGATGACCTCTAGTATTGCTATTACAGCCTTCTGATGGTTTCCAGGCAGCCCAAGCTGCTGCCACCTCCCAGACAGGTTTCTACCCTCTTATTGCTTGAGAAGCTCAAGCCCAGGAAAGCAGAACAAAGATTTTCCTTTGGGAGAGGGGTGTTATACCGTCTCCTTTTGGAAATAGGTGAATAGGCTTGGGAGGGGTGGCCTCTCCAAGCCAGTGGCAATGCTTTAAAAGGCACATTTGCTGCCCTCCTTGCATAAACGAGTCTACACTGGTTCAGGGACCCCAAGTCCCTGCTCTGGTATGAAAATGGACAAACCAAAGTGACCACTCCCCTGTCCATCACCACCCCAGGGGCGGTGGTCAGAGCTCCTCCAGAGGGTCCCTGGGTTTTGCCATCTTGGATTCAAGGTTGGCAGGAAACTCTGGGAGCATCTGAGTTGGCAGTTCCAGCAGGTGACGTCAGAGCCCCCTCCTGAAAGGTGGTCACCCAGATAGGTGGCCAAACCCCATTTCAGGTTTATTTAGGGTCTCTCTCTTGAGTGGTTCCTTAGATTCGGATCACAAGACTCCAGCAGGAATCCTCTGCACCCTCCACTTTGACTTCTGACCAAAGAAACTGCATCTGGACTCTTCAGAACCCTACAAGCTGCAACAAAGAAGCAAGACCCCTCTTGCAACATTGTATCTCTGGCTCATTCCAGCAACTGCAACATTTTCCTGGTTGTGCATCCTCTGAGGACCGCCCGTCTTCAGCCTGCATCAGAAGAAAGAAGGAATCTCTCTTGGGGTGAAGGAGTCACTCCCCTGCTTCTGCAGGCACCAACTACAACCACAACTGGCTGCATGGTCCCCTCCACTGCTGAGCTGATTGGATTCTGCATTACAGGAGGTAGACTGAAGTGGTCCCGACGGTCCCCTCTTCCAGCTGTCCAACCTAGGTGGAGGTAAGCCCTTGCATTCCCATGCAGGACAGTACCACCATATGCCACATCCTGTGCTGCTACCAAGGCTTGTTGGCATCTTTTCCACAAGAGTGGTTCTCTGGCGGTGTGGGAGCCTTTCCGTAGTGCTGCATGGGCCTCTTCCTCGACTTTTGTGTCCCCATCCTGTGGGATTCCTGTGGGGCATTCCTGGTCTTCTGTGGGCTTTCTGTTTTGCTGAGGGTCCCCTCTGACTACCCCTCTGGGTAGTGTCCACCTAGTCCTTCCTGATCCCTGGCAGCTCCACTTTGTTCTTACCATGGGTTTTGCGTGTGCCAAGCTTGTTGGCATAGTCAGAAGACTCCTGACTGCAATCCTCCTTTCGGCGTGGGACAACACCTGCATCCTCCAGGAACTCAACTTTGTCTTCTTGAGTGCAGTACTGACTCTCCTTCTTCATCGTCGACTCAATTCTTGCACCTTCAGCCTGGTGGTTAGGGGCTCCTGCCCTTCCTGAACACTGCTGTGGTTCTTTTACTTGGTCCCCTTCTTTCACAGGTCCTCTTGTCCAGGAATCCACTGTAGGTGTCTTACAAACTCTTCTGGGTTTTACAGTGATTTACTCCTGCTTTTCTGGTCGCTGGGAGGGGTTGTGGTACTTACCTTTGGGCTTTGGGCTTTCCTAGTACCCCCAGCTCCCCTCTACACACTCCACTTACCTAGGTGGGGAACCGATTTTTGCATTCCCTTTTTTTAAGTTTATGGTTTGTGCTCCCCCTAGGGCCATTTCTCTCTATTGTGAGTTTCACTAATTGCAAGTTTTCTAAGTGTTTTTTATGCCTATTTCTGCATACTAGTGTATATAATTTGTATATTACTTACCTCCTAAGGGAGTATAACCTCTATGGTATTTTTGGTATTTGTGTCACCAGAATAAAGTTCCTTTATTTTTGTAACACTGAATATTTGTAAGTACTTTGTGTGACTACAGTGGTATTGCATGAGCTTTGCATGTCTCCCAGATAAGCCTTGGCTGCTCATCCAACGCTACATCTAGAGAGCCTGGCTTCTAGACACTGACTACACTACACTAATAAGGGATACCTGGACCTGGTATGAGGTGTAAGTACCATAGGTACTCACCACACAAGCCTCCTACACTGATTTCATACATATGACCTAGGACTGCCCTGGACTACTTTTCTTCTGTAATTCTGTGATGACCACACTGGAACACACCCTGGGCTGCTCTTTTCAGCCCTCTCTGGGGGTCTTTCTGCTGGGACCACCCAAAGACAAAGGCGGTCATTACAACACTGGCGGTCGGTGTTAAAACGGCGGTAAGACTGCCAACAGGCCGGTGGAATTTTTTTTTTTATTACGACCGTGGCGGAAACCGCCAACAAAGACAGCCACTTTAACACTCCGACAGCCACAGCGGTACAAACAAACAGCTTGGCGGTCACCTCCAAAAGACAGGCGGAAGACAAAGTAACGGCCACCGTATCACAACCTACCAATCCGCCATCTTTCCCGGGGTGGATTCACAGCGGATAAAAACACTGCGGAAACAGGATTTCGAAGGGAAAATGCTCACCTCTACACACACCACGAGGAAACAGGACACCATGGAGCCGGAACTCCAAGTTCTCCCTGAGATAGTCTTCCTGCTCCTCTACCAGGAGCACGAACGCCGGCGGTGAAGACCACGGTGAGTACTGCACCTACAACACAGGGGAGGGGAGAGGGAAAAAACAGGGACACACACATGCAACACCCCCACCCCCACCCTCCCCCAATACAACACACACACTAATACATATTAATACATGATAGTTACACCCCTCCAACCCCCCAGGAAGAATGCAAAGACAAAAGCAAATGAGTGCAACCATTGTAATATATTAAAATCAAGTAGGCAAAAATATATATATACACCATGAACAAAATAATCACCAAACATAGTAGTCCAGGTAGTGCTCCAATTAAGTCTGTGGAACACTGGGCCCACACGGTATGGGCGAGACCCACAAAAGATCCACGACCATGACGGAGAGAACACTGCAGGGGCATCAGAGAGCAAGAAAACAGGCACCTCAGGGGGAGGGAAAGGGGGGGCACCTCAGCCGGTTGATTGCACAACGCTAAATCCACGAGAGGGCCACATGCCCACAGTTCAGTCCTGGGGAGTGCAAAGCCACAGTCTCTCAAGTCTCTACAGTGGGTGGGTTGCCCACTGTTCCATCCTGGGGAGTGCAAAGCCACAGTCTCTCAAGTCTATACAGTGGGTGGGTTGCCCACTGTTCAGTCCTGGGGAGTGCAAAGCCACAGTCTCTCAAGTCTCTACAGTGGGTGGGTTGCCCACTGTTCCCTCCTGGGGAGTGAAAAGCCACAGTCTCTCAAGTCTCTACAGTGGGTGGGTTGCCCACAGTTAAATCCTGGGGAGTGCAAAGCCACAGTCTCTCAAGTGGATAACAGTCTCCTCTGGTTCTGGAGGAGGCATTGTGCTCAGAGTACTTCATCCTGCTAAGGACAGAGATAGTGGATGTATCTCTCCACTGGTTCTGGCGGGGTCATTGTGCCCAGAGTGCTTCATCCTGCTAAGGACAGAGGTAGTGGATGACAGTCTCCACTGGTTCTGGAGGGGGCTTTGTGCTCAGAGTACTTCATCCTGCTCGTGACGGACTCAGTAACGTCAGTGCCCTTGGCGGTCATGGGCCAGCGGTGCTTGAGGCGGCGGTGCCCTGTTCAGCGGTGCTTGGAGCGGCAGTGCCCTGTTCAGCGGTGCTTGGAGCCGCGGTGCCCTGTTCAGCGGTGCTTGGAGCGGCGGTGCCCTGTTCAGCGGTGCTTAGAGCGGTGGTGCCCTGTTCAGCGGTGCTTGGAGTGGTGGTACCCTGTTCATCAGTGCTTGGAGTGGCGGTGCCCTGTTCAGCGGTGCTTGGAGCGGTGGGCTCCTTTGCAGTGACTTAGCTGCTGGCGGTCCTCTCTGTCCTAGCGGGGCTTGTGCTGGCGATCCTCTCTGTCACAGCGGGGCTTGTGCTGGCGGTCCTCTCTAGCCCAGCGGGGTTTGTGCTGCCGGTCCACTCTATCCCAGCAGGGCTTGTGCTGGCGGTCCTCTCTGTCCCAGCGGGGCTTGTGCTGGCGGTCCTCTCTAGCCCAGCGGGGCTTGTGCTGGCGGTCCTCTCTGTCCCAGCGGGGCTTGTGCTGGCGGTCCTCTCTAGCCCAGCGAGGATGATGGCGGTGGCCTCCTGGAAAGCGGGGATGATGGCTGTGGCCTCCTGGGCAGCGGGGATGACGGCTGTGGCCTCCTGGGCAGCGGGGATGATGTCGGTCTCCTCCGCCGTGCTGCTCTTCCCAGACTTTCCTGGTTTCTTGTGGCCCTTCCCACCTTGGAAGGTGTCGCAGCTGACTCCACACTCCCACCGGGACCCCTGGAAGCGGCTTTGGTGGTTGGAGTCTTCCCCCTCTCCCACCAGGCACTGACCAACTTTTGATGCTTCACAGGTGGGGGACTGTCTGTGCTGTGGCTCCGTGCCACACTGGCTGCCCTGGTGGCTGGTGCACTCCAGATTCTGGGGACTACAGGCACCACTGGTCCCAGAGATGTTGTGGCTGAGGTGCTAGTTCGGGACCTAGGAGACGGACAGGGTGGGGGAGGTGTGGGAAAGAGGTCAAGGTTGGACAGGAAAAGTTTTTGGGAGACACTGGGACGGGTAGCTGGAGGGGGTTTGGGAGTGGAGGAAGAGGTTGTGGTTGTAGGAGGTGTTCATTTGCTGACTTTGGGTGAAGGTGCATGCGCTGGAGGCCGTCATGAGGTGGATGGCTGTTGGGTGGGTGTGTGCCTGTGTTTGTGTATCTTGGGAGGTGGCGTCACAGACACACTGGGGACGTGTGAATGGTAGTGGGGGTGGTGACTGCACGTGAGCGGGGTGTGGTGGTGGGTGTGCTGGTGATGGCAGTAGTTACTGTAGATGTAGTGCATGCAGGTGTGAGTGTAGACGAGACTGGGAGGGAGGAGGGAGACGAGGAGGAGGGGGACGCAGTGGAGGCAGTGGATGTTGCTATGTCTGCCTGTGTGTGATGCTTGCGTGAGAGCCTGTGGGTTGTGTGGTGCTTATGTTTAAAACAAAAATGGAGAGGGACCGGCAGGTTAATGGTCCAGTGTACAGTCTCCCAACTTAGTCTTACACAGAACAAAGGTACACTGTTCCAAAATACAGGCAAAAAGGTCACTTAAGAATATAACTCACTTGCTCTATTAACCTCTAGGCTCCCTAGACCTTTTTGCCTGTATTTTGGAACAGTGTACCTTTGTTCTGTGTGGTGCTTATGTTTGCCTGAGCTTCCCTTGTGTGTTGACGTGTGTGCATGCTGGTCTATAGGTGTGCTTGTGATAGGCTGGGGTACAGGGGATTGGGTCTGGGTGGAGGAAGTTGGAGGGGGGAGGCTAGAGACAGGGAAAATGGCTGCCATCAGTGCTGAGGCCAGAGTCTGAAAAGCCGGCTGAAGGGCCGCCTGACCAGAATGAATGCCCTCCAGGAATGCATTGGTTTGTTGCAACTGCCTTTTGACACCCTGGATGGCATTCAAAATGGTAGACTGCCCAACAGTGAGGGACCTGAGGAGGTCAATGGCCTCCTCACTGAGGGCAGCAGGGGTGACTGGGGCGGGGGCTGAGGTGCCTGGGGTGAAGGTGATGCCCACCCTCCTGGGTGAGCGGGCACGGGACAAAGGCTGAGGGGCTGCTGGGAGGGCGGTGCTGGTGGGGGGGTGGCGGCTGTACCTGTAGATGGGGGGGCACAGATGTTGCCGCCAGCACAAGGGAGCTCCCATAAGAGGACGAGTCCGTGTCGCTGGTCTCAGCTCCTGTCCCCGCCGTGGAGCTCCCCTCGCCCTCCGTCCCACTGGTGAAGTCCGAGTCCCTAGTATGGCCCTCCATGGCCATGTGGGATGCAGCCCCCTCGTGCTCCGGTGCCACTGCTCCTCTGCCTGATGATGCTAATGCACACAAGAACAGGGAGACCACAAAAAGGGGGGGGCGACAGAAGAAAGACATGTTGAGTGCATGCATTACCGCTACCGTTGGCGGACACGACAGACACACAAGCCCCCTGCACTACGCCGCGCTCTTGGGCTCCACTGTTCAATTCCTGGGAAATGACCTACTAGGCTATGGATGGCATCTGCACACATGGATGACACAGGGGCATGACTAGGTGTACTTTGCACTCTACAGAGGTGGGGTGGGGTGCCACATGGCCTGCCTTACAGAGGGACCTTGCCTACGGAACTCGCCCAGGCCTAGGGAAACCCGCAGCCCACCTCCCCCACCCAGACCCCTCCACTGCGCACAAAATCAGCATGATGAGAGTGTACTCACCCCCTTGTGACTGCTGTGATGCCCTCAAGCGCCCATCCAACTCCGGATACGCCACCACCAGGATCCTGAACATCAGGGGGGTCAAGGTTCGACGGGCACCCCTCCCACGTTGGGAAGCCATCCCCAGCTGAGCCTCCGCCGTCTTCTTGCTCCAGCGGCAAATGTCCTCCCATCTTTTCCAGCAGTGGGTGCTCCGTCTGTGGTAGACCCCCAGGGTCCGGACGTCCTTGACGATGGCACGCCAAATATATTTTTTCTGGTGGGCGCTGACCTACATAAATTGTACAGGGGGAAGAGGAACTTATTACCAACTGCACAGTCACAGTCATTGGCCCCCATCCCTAAGCTTGCCATGTGGCACATGCACTCTCCATCGTTTTATGCACGCCGCAATCTCCCCCCCTTCTTACATCCACCCCACTCCACACAGGCATAGCCCATACAGCATGCTCCCAGTGTACTTACCTGTTTGGCTGGAGGAACGTAGAGTAGCGTGTACTGGGGGAGGACCCCGTCCACGAGTTTCTCCAACTCCTCCGATGTGAAGTCAGGGGCCCTTTTCCCAGACGCACGAGCCATTGTCTCTTCCAGACCGAGGTCACAGCAGCACTTGCAGTGTAGGTCCTTTTTCTGTCGAAGATCAGGAATCGAGTGATTGAACAGATAGAAAATGGCAGTCACATCTGCGGCGGTGCGTACCGTCACCGCTGGCGTACATCGTCATTGGCTCCTGGGACCCATAGGGTCCAATGTTAACCAATGCAGCATTGCGCCGCGGTCTTCAACCGCCTACCGCGACGGTGTACAACGCCAGCGCAGTTGCCTCACATCCAATTGTCCCACTTTACAGGTCAGGCAGCCGCCATTTCAGGGGCCCACATGGCTTCATTTTTAACTGCGTCACACATAGCTAGGCCTAGACTCAACACACATACAGGCCACTTTTTGGATTATGATTGGTGTTCTGTGTCAGCTGTGGGTACGTACCTCTGAGTTGTTTGACTCTGTGCTTGCTGTTGCCCTTCATAGGCACCGTCCTCTGGGACATGTGAGGAGATGGCGCCATCCTCCGGTGTACCGACCGTTGGTGGACCTGTCGACAATGGAGGAAAGACATGTGATCATCACCTACAGGCTTGACCATGCCACAATCCAGGAACTGTGTACCCAGTGAGAGCCAGACCTGATGTCAGCTATCCACCATCCCACAGGAACCCCCCCTCAAGTGCAGGTGATGTCAGTACTCCATTTCCTTGCAAGTGGGTCATTTCAAACAACAGTGGCCATAGCATCAGGGATGTCCAAGTCTATGTTTTCCAACGTGTTGTACAGAGTGTTGTCTGCCCTGCTGAAACACATGCGGAGCTACATCGTTTTCCCTCAGGTGGAGGATTTGCCTACAGTGAAAGGTGATTTCTATGCCCTGGGACATATCCCCAACATCATAGGTGCCATTGATGGTACCCATGTGGCTTTGGTCCCCCCCCCGCAGGAGTAAACAGGTGTACAGAAACCGGAAGAGTTACCATTCCATGAATGTACAGATGGTATGTTTGGCAGACCAGTACATCTCCCATGTGAATGCCAATTTCCCTGACTCAGTGCATGATGCCTACATCCTGCGGAATAGCAGCATCCCTTATGTGATGGGTCAACTCCAGAGGCACCGTGTATGGCTATTAGGTGAGCACCTGGAAGCAAGACAGTGGGAATGGTTGTCTGGGTCTGGGGATATCCCTACAGGTTAGTGTGTGTCTAACAGTTGTCCTTCGCCATTTGCAGGTGACTCTGGTTACCCCAACCTGTCATGGCTACTGACCCTAATCCCAAGACAAGGGCAGAGGAACGCTACTATGAGGCATATGGGCGTACACAGCGGATAATCGAGCGGACCTTTGGCCTCCTGAAGGCCAGGTTCAGGTGCCTCCATATGACAGGTGGATACCTATTCTTCTCACCAAATAAGGTGTGCCAGGTCATCGTGGCCTGCTGTATGCTTCACAACTTAGCTTTGCGATGACAGGTGCCTTTTCTGCAGGAGGATGGTCCAGATGGCGGTGTTGTTGCAGCTGTGGAGCATGTGGACAGTGAAGACGAGGAAGCAGTGGAAGAAGACATGGACAACAGGGACTCAGTGATCCAGCAATATTTCCAGTGAGACACAGGTAAGAATACAAACCAGCCTACTACATGTACTTTCACACTACTACCTCTCTACTGTCTGTCGTTTTCACCCAGTGTATGGTCACTGAGTTGTCACTTTCCCTTACGATTTCACAGATGTGTGTCCCACAGTGTGACTTCTGCTTTGATTCATCATGGACTACAGCTGTGTGACATAGGTATGTTGACATTACAAATGAAAGAGCATTTTGCCACAGTAATTGCTAATAAACTATTCCGAAATCACAGACTGACTCCAGATTGTTTTGTGCTTTAAGGTTGTTTATTTTAGTGCTCAATATTGGAGGGGGTAGCAAAATGTTGAGGGGTGATGGTGGAGGAATGTCCATGGCAGAGTCCAGTCTATTAGTCTCACAGGTGCATTGCCCAAATGGGCATGAGAAGTGGAGCTGGGCAGTTTAATGATGGACAGGGTGACAAAGTGGGACAGAAGGATGACAATCAGGGTGGTCTCCTTTCTTGGCGGGGGTCTTTGCATCATTCTCTGTCTTTGTCCTGGATCTCAGGGACCGTTTGCGAGATGGTTCTCCCTCTGCAGGGGGTGGGGTGCTGGCGTGTTGGTCCTGTGGCGGGGCGTCCTGTCCACTAGCGCCGGTGGAGGTGGTGGGCAGTTCATCGTCCAGGCTAGTGTCAGGGGCCCCTTGTAGTGCCACAGTGTCCCTCCTGGTGTTGAGTACTTCCTTCAGCACCCCTATGATGGTGCCCAGGGTGGAATTGATGGATCCGAGTTCCTCCCTGAAAGCCCAAATACTGTTCCTCCTGCAGGTGCTGGGTCTCCTGAAACTTGGCCAGTTCTGTTGCCATTGTCTCCTGGGAGTGGTGGTAGGCTCCCATGATGTTGAAGAGGGCCTCGTGGAGATTGTGTTCCCTTGGCCTGTCCTACCCCTGTCGCACAGCAGCCCTCCCAGTTCCCCTGTGTTCCTGGGCCTCCATCCCCTGGACCATGTGCCCACTGCCACTGCCCCCAGGTCCCTGTTGTTGTTGGGGTGGTGGGTTAGCCTGGGTTCCCTGTAGTGGTAGACACACTGCTGATTGACGTTTCCTGGGGACAGAGGTATGGGCCCGCTGGGTGGGTGCTGTGCTGGTGTTTCCAGAGGGGGAAGCTCTGTAGTGGCCTGTGACTGTGTCAGGGGAACCGACTGTCCTGAGGTCCCCGATGGGCCGGGCTGGTCATCTAGATCCAGTTGGACAGAGGTGCTGTCATCACTGTGGGCCTCTTCTGTTGGTGGTGTGGACATGTGTGGACCCTCCTGTCCAGTGACGTTGGGTAGGGGTCCTGCAGGGGTATAAAAGGATGTTTATTACATCTGTGTGTGCCATGGTGTGCAATGGGTGGGTGACCGTGTACCCCAGTGCTTTCATTCCTGTGTGGGACCTTGTGTGATGATGTTTTAGGGGGGTGTATGGGTATGTGCAGTGGATGCTTTAGTGATGTGTGTCCATGCTTTGTTGTTGCATGCAGGGCCTGGTGTTGGGATGGGTGGTTTGTGATGTTGGGACATTTGTGAGGAGTTGGAGTGATGGGGTGAGGGTCTGTGATGGCATGCAGGTAGGGTGGGGGATGTAAGAGTTAAGATTTGACTTACCAGAGTCCATTCCTCCAGCTACTCATGCGAGGCCCTCAGGATGCAGAATCTCCAAGACCTGCTCCTCCCATGTTGTTAGTTGTGGGGGAGGAAGTGTGGGTCCGCTGCCAGTCCGCTGAACCGCAAGGTGGTGTCTTGAGACCACGGAACACACCTTCCCCCGTAGGTCGTTCCACCTCTTCCTGATGTCCTCCCGAATTCTTGGGTGTTGTCCCACTGCGTTGACCCTGTCCACTATTCTTCGCCATAGCTCCATCCTCCTTGCAATGGAGGTGTGCTGAACCTGTGATCCGAATAGCTGTGGCTCTACCCGGACGATTTCCTCCACCATGACCCTGAGCTCCTCCTCCGAGAACCTGGGGTATCTTTGCCGTGCCATGGGGTGGTGTGGGTGATGTGTGGGGTGGTGTGTGGGGTGATAAGTGTGCTGATATGTAGTGGTGTGTTGTGTGAGGTGCGTGGAAGTTATGTGGGTGATAGTGTTGTGTGCCTGTGGATGCTAGTATTGTTGATGGTGGTGTCTCTCTCTCTGACCTTCTCTCTGTGATTCTGGTCGTAGGGGTTTGTGGGGGATGTGGGTGTGTTGGAGTGGTGTGTGTATGTGTATCAGGTGTGTGTATTTCGAATTGTCCAATGTGGCTGTGTTTTGGAGATGTGTGTGTATTTTGAGCACAGCGGTGTGTACCCCCAATGGAATACCGCGGTTGGAAGACCACTGCATGGATTCGTGTGTCGTGATAGTGTGGGCGTATTTCTGTTGGTGTGACAGTGGAGGTTTTGTTTTCGCCCCTTTATTACTGACCTTTGGTGTGGCGGACTTGTGTGGGTGTCTGAATATTGGCGGAGTACGTGCTGTGGGTCATAATAGCTGAGGCGGAATTCCGCGGCGGTGTGTTGACTGTCTTCTGCACGGCGGTAAGCGGCTTTTACCGCCAGTGTTGTAATGACCGGCAAAGTGTCTACTCAATTTCTTGCCCTGGTGTTGGCCAAGCGGCGAATAACCATGGCTTGGAAATCCAGGATGGTGCCTGTGTTAGGGGCCTGGATGGGAGACATTACTCAGTGGGCTAGAGCTGAAGAGAGGGCACTACTCTGGGAGGAAGCTAGAGGGGCCAGGAGATGTCCAATAGGGGGACTCTGGTCTGAGATTCTGGACTCATGGGGTTGGTACTGATGTCAATCAGCAGAGCGGCCCAGATGAAGATATACACCTCCCCAAGGGATGCAGACGAGAGGGGCCTGTCAGATGAATTGCACCCAGATGGACTGCATATATGATCCCATTGCGGTGGAGGCAGGGATTGCGACACAACACCCACCCCTTACTTGATATACCAAGATACAATCCCATTGACACAAGGGCCCGCTTTGCTAACGATGATGTGACAGTCTGATTCACTATGTTCCTCCCCCCTTCCTTTAGACTGGTCTCTTCTCCCCCCTCTATTCTAGACATGGTTTGGGGAGGATTATTCTGTCTGCTTCTATTTTCTGCACATCTTTCCCCTTTTGTTAACTTTTCATAACCATGGCTCCGGGGTTTCTTCTACAGCATCCCCTGCCCATATATTGAACAGGATATCTCATGTTGTTAGACTCACTTTACACATACGGTACTTGCCAGTATTGACTAATATTATAATGTGAATGCTAAGCGATAACCATTGTTGCATTGATGGTCTAGGGATTTATGCAAATGGCAATAAAAATATGTTTAAAAGAAAAAAAGGGTGAATGAGAATGGCCGGTGACCTTTCTTTCGATGCCAGGAACTGTGTCAGACACACCATCTGACTTGGTGGGGGTCTGAATATATGACCATTTTAAACAATAGACTTTTGTGCTTGAATCCTTTGTTGACTATGGACTTTTTCCCCTTTGTCTATATACTAATTTTTCATTCCTTTTCATCCATTTCCAAGGACAGCTTTTAATGTCTGCTATATATGTTTTTCTGCTTCAGATTTATTTCTGAGAGATCAATAGATAAACTTATTTTAGGCTGAAACAAAAATCTCTTACTTACATTTACTAATCTTGCTGTGTGGTTCATTGTATGTCAGCCAAAGAAAATGTTTGTTAAGGTATATGCTGATTTATGTATTGCATTACAGTTTTTAAAAGTCTTAAACTTGCACAGTCAAAAAAGAAGATGACATAACACTATATATGTGGTAAATTCAGCAAATGTGTATTAGATACACAGAGGACACAAATATTATAGGGCTTTTTCCTGATACTCCACCTACCCAATGCTGGTGGTGAGAATGTTTCTGATTGTGCTTGTGCTCTGAGTGGCTGAATAGGAGGGATAGGTGGAGGAGGTGAAGGGTGTCCAGGTTTCTCTGTATAATCTCCTGCACGTGTTGGCCATGAAGCCTGACACTTTTTTTTTGCCTATTGCCTACATCATCAGCCAAGGCTTGCAATCTCTTCATAAAAGTTCTTAGATGTTCTTGGTGCGTCTTTGCCGTATCATGGTACTAATTCACATCATCAAACAAGGCACAGTCTGCCTCTCCACCATCAAACGGAGTCCTTTAGGTTCCTGGACAGTAGCCCCACAGCATGAATATCCTGCTGCACATAATTCTTTTGCTGGTAAAACGGATCCTCTTCCTATCATTGATCAGCATTAGCCTATGCTGATCCACCTGTTCGTAGCCATCTGATATAGCCAGCAGGTTGGCCAGCATGGAGAGGTGTGGTATCTGGAAGGTTGTGGGAGGGAAATTCATGAATGGGTTATACATGCTACTCACCAAGGACATGCTCTCCCTTGGATGATTGAGTGAAGATTGTAGATACATCTTCATGTTAGAAGTGAATGATAGATTGTACAGAGATACCTATGGTTTGAGGGCTGTGTGGAAGTGCCTGTTGCATAGGCATTAGTTCCATCCATGGCTGGTTAGCTAATGGCAGGGCACTAGCAATCTTCAGAAGACATTTAGGAGGAACATTGCTGCCCAACTGTGAGGTAGCCTTCTTGAAGGTTTAATATCTGGGGCAGCAGTGCCCGCATCTTCATTCAGGACCTCCCCCTCTTTGACTAGCTCCTGCTCGTCTTTCAATTTCTCTTCTTTGTGGGCATTACTGGCCACAGATATTGTAGTTAGGAGGAGGTTCAGATTAACTCCTTGGATTGCTCTCCATCCTCCATGCATGGATGGTTCGGCACCATTGTCAGGCTCAATGTCCCCAGTACCTGGTAGAAGATTTCAACAGATGAAGTACATAAAATCCAGCTTTGTGGCAAATTGCCAACAATGTACTTTAAGAAACATTGTTCTGTAAATAAATAATAACTATAGTACCATGTGATACTGCATCAACATATGCTATTGAAGTGATCTGCTGAAACTTGGTTCTTGTGGTTGGTGTTTCCAGAGTATACTCGGTTCCATCAGCTACAGAGATAAAGAGCCCTATTTATTGGGCCCTATTTATATATTAGTGTGTATATACTCCATTGCGACAGCCACAGAGTTTATATACGGCCAGTATGAAGGTCTGCCTGTCTGATTTAAATGCAGGCAGACATTCAGATTGGCCATGGCGGAGACTGCTCTAATGGCCAAACTTCTCCAATGGCCCTAGGGAGTAAGGACCGTCAGAGAAAAAGCTGCATATCCACCTGCCCATTTTGAATGTGTGGACATATAGTAATTTTTTACTGCTTCTTTCTGCTAGGTAAAACCTGTGTGGCAAATAATGCTTATTATAATGTTCCGACCACCATGAGTGAAGATCCTCATGGAGAGGGCTGTGTTAAACTTTTTCTATTCATAAAGAAAATCCCATTCCTAGACTTTCTTTTTTTATTTAAAAAAAGGATTACTCTGTGCTATATGACTACACCCTGCTTGAGCCCAATTTCTCTTTCTGTTCACCTTCCTTGTTCCCCTTTGTATTTTTGTGTGATTATACTATTATCCTGATTTTCAATGCTTCTAAGGCTTATGCTTTTGGCACAGCGAACCACCTAGTGCTCCTTCTCCACTGGAGCTGCTAAATGCTTGCCTACCTCAACTCTGTGAGATGAATCTGTTCCATGCTCTCTTTTAAGATCGTTTTCAGGTTGTCTGTTGTTTCTCTTGTACCCCTCTGTTGTAGTATCATAGTTTTCCCTTTGCAAACTACCTAGTTCCCTACACACTGCCTCTTCCAGCCTTTGTTTTGAGTCCTCTGCTTCTGTCCATCTGTTCTTCCAGCCTTCAGCTACTCTTCTTTCCCTGTGACAGGGGATACCGTAATGACGACTAGTAGCCAGTGGTATATGGTGCACACGATGTCTTAATTTAGTGGATTTATGGTGGTAGTTTATGTTTTGTTTTTCTTTCCTCATAGTTCTGCCTCTGGGTTAACAGGTTGTTCACCTTCCTCTTCTTCTTTCTTCCAGAAGGGCTCTCTGGAGGCACATGTAGGGAACAAGCAGAGACAAAACAACGATGAGTAGTCTAGTAATTTTTCTTCTTGTTATAATTTTTTTCTCTATTCTGTTTTCCCTGTCCTAATTCTTCTTTATTTCGCCTTCTCTGCCTTTTGGCTTTTCTCTCTCTCTCTCTCTCTCTCTCTCTCTCTTTCTTCTTCTCTGCTCTTTGGTTTTTTTCTCTCTCTCTCTGCTCTTTGGTTTTCTTTGTTTCCTCTTTCTAGATCTCTCTCTCTGTAGGTCTGTCCTCTCTTCCTTTCCTCTGATTTCTTCTCTATACTTCAGAGACCATTTTATTTCTTGGGTTTTTTCTCTTTGGGATAGGATAGGGCTATACTACAATTGTGAGCCTTCTTTGTCTTCCTTTTTCTATGTTAGCTCAGATCAATGGAAGACCAGTCTATTAGGACACTGTGGCTGTACAGTGTTTTTCTAATGTGTACTAATGAAGGCTGAACATAATGCCACGAACAGCAAAAGAACAAAAACAAAGGAACAAATAAACAAAAAAAAGCAAAACTCGCAAAATCAAACCACAACTGAGTTAATCCTCTCCTTTCAGAAATCCGTTAGGTAACTGCCTGTTCCGCTCCCACTGGTCTCGTGGGGGAATATCAGATTACCCCTAGTCCCACGTACCTACCGAGGCCACGCTCTTCCCCGAGTGTGGCCGGATCCCGGGTTGTTTTGCCTCCTTGCCCGTCGATGGTTGCTGGGGTAGAGATACCCCCATCGTTGGACGCCACGTTCTTGTGTCGGCATCTGCTGCCGCTGCCTCCTGGAGTGCCGCTGTCTTCTGGAGAGTCGCTAGTGGCCCTGGTGCTGCCGCTGCCTCCAGGAGTGCCGCCGCCTCCTGGAGTGCCGCTGGTGGTCCTGTTGCTGCCGCCGCCTCCTGGAGTGCCGCCCATTTCGCACGGCACACAAATTGATATTCTGCAAGCTAAAACAAGGCCTGACATATCTCATTATGCTAACGGTGCATTGCCACATTTCAGGACCACATTTTATGGCAATTAAAATATGTAAAATGATAGGCTGTCTTATTGAGCATGAGGCGAACACATGCAGCTACCACGTCTGCAATAAATAAAGATATTAATGGAATGGACAGATGTCAGAAAGGTTTATGATTTTGCAAATTGTCTGAATCCCTGTTTGCAAATGCAAAAGCTCCTTTCAATATACACAAAACGGTAGTTCCGCCAGTCGAAATTGTGATTCCTTCCTTTTGGAAATTGCTTATTTATGTTCCAAATAAGAAATCACAAATAGGGATTTCGACACTGTGAACCACAATTTCTATGTAGAAAGCATTTCCTAAATGCGACTAGTTGAAAAATTCAGCTTTAGGAGATGCAATTACCCCAAAAAAATGGTGTGTGTGAAGTGTGTGTTGTGCGTGTGTGTGTCACTCTCATTCCCCACCACCTTGTGTGCTAGCGGCTGTACTCACCGTCGTCGTCTTTGCCGGCGTTGGTGTTTGTGGTGGAGCATGACGTAGAAAATCATCGGAAAAGCATGGAGTTCTGGTTCCATGGTAGCATGGTTCTTCCCTGTGTCTCCAATGGTGAGTCCTTTCACTTCTGTGATGTGTTTCTGCCAGGCTTTTGATGGCATTGGTACCCCCCCGGAAAGGTGGCGGATTGAAGGGTTTTAATATGGTGGGCGGTACTTTGGCTTCTGCCTGGCTGTAGGCGGCTACCGCCGCAGTGACTATTGTTTCAGCCATGGTGGTCGGTGTGATACATTAGCTGTCTTTCGGAGATATCCCCGCCATGGTCATAATTTGGCGGTAGTTACCGCCAGCCTGTTGGCGGTATTACTGCCACTTTATCACCCACTGCCAGGGACGTAATGAGAGCCTATGTTTGGTGAGTTGCAAAAACATGTTCTCATTTGATCTTTCAAAGGCCTTTTCAGTAACATGCGATATGGACTGCATAGGCAAAAAGCCCACTCGTGTGTGTTGGATGAGTGTGGGGGATCACCTGCTTGAAGCGAGCAGTCAATATCCGGGCAAGAATGTTAAGGTCTCAATTGAGAAGTGAGATATGACGATAAATGCAGTGGGTCTTTTCCTGCTTATGGAGAAAATATATCAATGCTCAATTGGACAGTGCACTCAGGAGCCCTTATAAACAAGCATTGTACAAGAAGATGATGGTTTAAAACTTTGTCCATATATAAAATGTATCTTCCCCAGAGGCCTTGATGTTTGGCAGCGCAGAGATGGCATGCACCTTCTCTTTCTTAGTGACCTCTTCCATCAGTAGTAGTCAGCCCTTCTCATTCAGACAGGGTAATTGTGTTGTATTGTATTGAATATATTGTTATCTGGCATTATCTTTACCCATTTCCTTTGTGTACAGATGTTTATAGTTCTCCACAGATACAGTCACACTCTCCTGGGGGTCTCTGGCTAGATGCTCCGGTTGTGTCTGGATAGCAGGAATGCCCATCATCACCTTCTGCTTGCCAAGAGTAGCCTGCTTGCCTTTTCCCCTTGCAAATAGTGGCATGCCTGGAGTCCATGAAGCATATATTCAGTTTTGGACGTTTTGAAGAAGTTTAGCTCCAATTTCACTTTTTCCAAGAGGTTGCTGCATTAGGGCTGGGAGTGCAGAGGCAAGTCATTATGCCTGGGGGAAGAAGGGGGTTGGGAGAGGGTAGGGGCTGGTGAGCTCTACTAGCCTATGGGCACGCAGCCAGTCTTCCGCAGAATAGAATCCCACAAGTTGGCAGCCACTGGGTTGGAGAGTGCTCACAACTGAGGGGACACCCTGAGAGTAGGGTTGAGGAGGCACAGTTGGGGGGTGAGAGCTGTAGGGCACAAAGGAAGAAAAGTACCCCTCTCTGTTAGGGCCTGGGAGTGGGAGGTTGTAAGGTTGTACGGCAAAGAAGGAAGACAGGACAAGACTGCCGTTCGAGTTGCAGGGAATAAACTTTGATCAGTAGGTTTTTTTTTTTTTTTTTTTTTTTTTTTAAAGTTTCAAAAGTTTTATTAAGAATATATAAGGCGGTACATATAGCATATAAACAAACTGTTTAGCTTTAAAAACATTATTTTTGTTCGTTTACCACAATTATTTCCATTGTAGGCATATATACATGTACTGTCAGGTAAGTAAAAATTCCCAGTTGCATAGTTGAGTTGTGTACCCTTATTTTGAAGAAGAGTGGAAAACAGGTGGGGGGGGTGGTAGGGGGAGGGGGAGCGAGGATAGGGTTGTGTAGGAGGGGTTGGTCTTGATATAGGGGAGAAACAAAATAGTCATATGAAATGGGGAGGGGGAGAGAAGGGAAAGAAAGAGGGAGAAAGAGGAAGGGTAATCGCGGGGGAATGTAGAATGAAGAGACTCGAGGTAGGCAGGGGGTCTTTGTATCCTGAGACTAGCTTGTTCAGGCCTAAGAGTAGATCGTTCTGTACTTCTCCGTCTGTAGCAAGGAGTAGATAATATGTATGATAGGTATGGTAAGGTCGGTTAGAGAGTGTCTACGTCTTATATGAGTTGATTTCTCAGTCCTTGTTTGTGTTGGGAAGCGACTTGTATTACTATGTTGGGTAGTTCAGGGTCTCGGGCATGTGACAAAATTAGAGGCCTGTGGATTGATAGAGAGAGAAAAAAGAGAGAGAGAGAAGAGAGGATAGCGTAGCTAGGGAGAGAGAGAGGGGGCAATAGGAGATTAAATGTGTTTCCGGAGTCTAGGATTCTCAGAGGGTGATTGGTAATTAATATTCCCTAATCAATGATCATTGAACATTGATCATCCGTTGGTCATCCACCAGCCGCTTCATGGTCTCTTCAAGAATGGGCGCCAGACCTCCTCAAACTGTTCTGCTTGGTCCTGTAGGTTATAAATCACTCGTTCATGGGTAGCCGTTTGATACATGGCCGTCATCCATTCCATGGGTGTGGGGGCAATGCTAGATCTCCAGTGCCGGAGTATGCATATTTTGGCCGTGGCTAGCGCCGTGTGGATTAATCGTTTATGTGCCCGCGATAGGGAGGGATACGGGCGAATGTCATGTAGAATGATAAATGCTGGTGGAGTCGGTTTTGGTATCTGTATGAAGTCCGATAAGGCGAGGCGTACCGCGTCCCATAGTGACTGTACCGTGGGGCAGTGGCATAAAATATGAAGTTGGTCGCAATATGGCTCTGTGCATCTCCAACAGTTCGCGTGAGGTAACAACCCTGCCCTGAAGAGTTTAACAGGGGTCCAGTACCATCCCTGAAGGATTTTAAATAGGCAAAATTTCAGGCGTGCTTCACGTACGCCCCTGTCGAGGGCTTCTAGTATGTCTGGCCATTCTTCGTCCGTGTAGGTTATCTCTAGTATGTCCTGCCACTTTAAGCGTAGTCGTTCAAGTAAAGGCTGAGAGTAAAGGTGGTTAGTTAATTCGGCATAGAGGCCAGCCAAGACGCCTTTTTGTCGGCCCCATTTCTGAAGATAGGTGACGATGGGTGAGGTTTTGAGGAGCCACGGGGGGGTTCCTAATGTTCTCCGCATACAGTGTTTGAGCTGTAGATATCGCCACTCCTGGTTACTTTGGATACCGAATTCTTCCTGGAGGGAGGCGAATGTGCGGAAGCTATCTCCATCTATTATGTGAGATATATTGTGGATACCTGCTTCGGACCATTGGGGCCATCTGAGAATAGTCCCTCCTATTTTAATGCTTTTATTCCCTGCTATGGGAGCCTGAGTATGCAGGGAGGGGTGTACTCCTAGTAGTCGATGGGCTTTGCACCACGCTGTGTTTGTAGCCTTGAGGATGGGGTTAGTTAAGGGAACGTGGTCGGCGTATGTTCCTCCCATCTCCGTATACTGTCCATATAGGAGTTTCTCTGTAATCACCCATTGCGGTGGATCGGCTGTATCCGGAAGCGTATATATTAGCTGTGAGAGTTGTAGGGCCAGAGAGTATTGTTCTACCAAGGGTAGTCCTAATCCTCCGTAGAGCCGTCGTGCCAGTATTATTGCAGGTTTCAGTCTTGGGCGTGAGGAGCCCCAGACGAAGGCCCTTATGGAAGCGTCTATTAATCGGAGTGAGGAAAGAGGTATCTGTAGGGGAAGCATGCCTAACACGTATATGAAGCGTGGTAAGGTGACCATTCTGACCGCCTGTGTCCTGCCCCACATGGACAGGCCTAGTAGGGACCATTTGGCAAAGTCTTGTTTCATTTTAAATATAAGGGGGTCTATGTTGTCCCTGACCATATGTTCTAGACCTCTGTTAATAAACGTTCCTAAATATTTAAGGCGGGTCGGGGTCCATTTGAATTGAAGGCCATGTATCGTTGCCCTCGTCGTTATGCGGGATAATGGTAGTGCCTCACTTTTATCCCAATTTACCCGATATCCGGATAGGGATGCAAAGTCTTCTATAGTGGAAAGTAGTGCTGGGAGCGAGGTTTCTAGATCGGACATTGTTAACAGAATGTCGTCTGCGTAGAGATATATTTTGGATATGCCCCCGGTGATATGGATCCCTTTTATTTGGTGAGAATTTCGTATAGTGGCAGCTAGGGGTTCCATGGCCAATAAAAATAGAAGTGGCGACAAGGGGCATCCCTGGCGTGTGCCCCTTCCGATAGGGAATGGGTCTGACACGATGCCCCCACAGTTAACCTGTGCTGTGGGGTGGTCATATAATAAACGTACTTTAGAGATAAATTGTTCCCCCAGGCCAAAATGCTTCATGGTTGTGAATAGGTAGGGCCACTCAATTCGGTCGAATGCTTTCTCCGCGTCTAGGGACAGGGCTAGGGCTTCGTCAGGTAATTGTATGGATTCTAACAGTGTATGGCAAAGAGTTCGCATATGATTTCTGGAGGTACGGCCTGGTACAAATCCTACTTGGGTATTGTGAATCAACGATGGTATCACCTTGCGGAGCCGCGCTGCTAGAACACTGGCTAGGAGTTTGACATCCCCATTCAAAAGGGAGATAGGACGGTAACTGCCGCAAAGAAGGGGGTCTCTCCCTGGCTTAGGCAAGATGACAATCGTGGCTTTATTGGATAGAGCGCCCAGGGAGCCTTCTTGACATGCTTCCGTCAGTGCTTCATGTACTGCGGTTATTGCCTCCTCCCCAGCCCATTTATAGAATTCCGCAGGGAATCCGTCCTCTCCTGGTGATTTATGGTAGGGGAGGCTTGTTATAACTTGGGTTATCTCTTCTTTGCTTATGTTACCATCCAAGAGGGCCCTGCCTGCCTCAGACAGACGGGGCAGATTGGCCGCGGCAAGGAATGTCTCCATTTGTGTTTGATCTGTCGTTGTTTCAGGAGTGTACAAATGTCGGTAGTACTTGGCAAACTCGTTTACAATTTCTTGTGGGCGAGTTAGCACTGCTCCTGAAGAAGATGTTATGGCCGCAATGGCAGAGGCTGCCTCTCTTTGTCGGAGCTGCGCCGCTAGGAGGCGACCTGCTTTTTCCCCTTGTTCGTAATGGCGGCCTCGCAATTTTTGCAGTGCGTATTCCGCCTGAGATGTATAGAGTTCATTGTGTGCCATGCGGGCCTGTTCTAAGGCGTGTCGCAGCCTAGGGGATGGTTGGGCGGTATATTGTTTAGTGAGGTCCCGTATCGTGGTCTCTAAGGTGGTTTGGCGGGCTATTCTGTCTTTGTTGGCCAGTGCTGCATCTCGCATCATATTCCCTCTTAGGGTTGCTTTTGCTGCCGCCCATAGGATCCTTTTTGAGGATACAGTGCCTGAATTCTCGGCCATGTATGTGGTTACATGAGCTTTTAATTGTTCCTTCCCTTGTGGAGAGCGATATCTGTGTACAGCCAATCGCCATGGTTTACGACCAGAGAAGGAGAGTCCCACCTGGATCCGGATTAGTATTGGGGAGTGATCTGAGAGCCCACTGTCTAGGATACAGGTGTCTTGTATATGAGGGATTACAGTGTGTGATACTAAGAAATAATCCAGACGCGATTGGGTGCCATGGACGGTGGATAAGAAAGTATATTCCTTATCTTTCGGGTGTTGTATTCTCCAGCAGTCCACCAGACCGACGTCAGTGGTCAGGTCTGTCAGAAGCGCTCTGTCGTGATTGTTACATACATCGACAGGGCCTGTCCTATCCATTATGGCGTCTTGGACGAGATTCCAATCTCCCCCGATTATGTATCGAGTAGTTCCGATTTCTGTCAGGAGGCGATTTAGCTGTAGAAGGAATGGGCGTTTTGGGCCGGTTGGTGCGTAAACGGATCCCACGCATAAAACAGTGTCCCCTAGTTTTAATTTAGCAAATATATACCTTCCTTCCGTATCATTCCAGGTTTTAATGATAGTGACCGGGAGGGATTTACGCACTAGTATCGCCACTCCACATTTGCGGGGTCCGTTACTTCCAGATTCCTGACTCGTTGGACGGCAGCTGAAGGCAACCCTCCCTACCCAATCCCGTTTAAGTTTACTGGATTCCAGAGTGTCAAGGTGTGTCTCTTGAATCAGAGCTATATCTGTTTTTTTGGATTGAAAATAGGACAGTATCTTTTTCCGCTTAACATAGCTCGTCATGCCGTGTACATTCCAAGAGAGTATGCGTAATGGTCGCGTCGCTTGAGGGTGGGGCTTCGACATATTGGATAATTGTGAGTAGGTAAGCACCCTGTGGGAGATATTGACTTAGTAGTTAGATGGGAGTTGTGTTTCGATATGATACGGTGTTTTATTTTATTTTATTTTATTTTATATTATACGGGGGTTAGTAGCTGGTGGAGGCCAAGGGAATCCTCTGGAGAAGAAAGAGAAGAGAGAGGAGAGGGTGAAGGAAGAGAGGTAATATAAGTAGGACGAGAGCCAGATGGAGGGGAAATATGAGGGAAAAAGAAGGCAAGGAGAAATGAGAGGGAGAAGAAAAGAGGGAGAAGGGGGGGAAGGGATGGATGCGTGTGCTGAAGTTGAGATTGAGAGTATAGCAAGAGAGTGTGCAATTTGGGGGAAGAAGTGGAGAAGGGTAGGGATGAGGGAGGTTAGAAGTCCAACCTCCTTCGTTCGTTAGGTCTGTAAACGGCGGGACCGATTTCTCTCGGAGCTCTCGTGCCGTCGGGCGGTCTCGATCGGGGGGGGGCGAAGGAGGGAAACAGCAGACAGCCAGTTATCGATATGTCGGTGATAAGGAGGGGTCGGGGGGGGCACACAGCAGTGCTTATGTTTATGTATCGGGAAGTGGGTCTGTTCATCGGTGGTTAGTGGCTAGTGTATTAGTTATATAACTAAAGTGTATATTGGCAGAAGTAATGATCGGTTAATAACTATAGTACCTGAGCGGCGCTGGAGAGGAGGGAGGGGGTGCCGGGTGTTGATGGGGTATGGTGTTTAGGATGTTGTGCCTAGCATTTGATGTTGTATGGTATCGTAGGGTGTTTAAGAGTTCATAAGATAGGGTCGTAAATTAAAGTAGGGACTGGGCAGACAGAAAGACCGAGACCGGCTGGCGAGGGGAGGGGGGGGGGCAGGGCAGAGGAGGGGGGGGAGAGAGCTCAAACAGAGTATTATAGTTCTCGCGTATGCATGGGTACATAAAGATACCAATATACAATATAATATAATACTTCCTGAGCATTTCTTTTCAACTATAACACTGCCTCGTCTCATCTCGCCTTACAACTGTTCAATGACATATTAGGTTGATCAACATAACATATCCTGGCATCTTATCACCTTATCATGTTAGGAGCCATTATGCCAAACGTCTCTCTATTAATCGTAGGATAGGTAATGAGTGTAGCTGAGCCCCGGGTTACGCGAGGATAGTGCGTATCTCATCCTATTACTAACTCCTTGCCGTGTATTATTACATCATAATACTGACCTACTAAGGTCTTACTTGGTATGTGCCACCATCATAGTCGTTCTGTTGTTGGTGATAGTTTAAGATAGTAATAATGATTAGGATGGGGGTAGCTACGAACATCTGGGGAAAAGAATAGCTAATAGTTTATAATTTACATTGTGATGTTATAATGTGGTGTGGAGTGGCAGTATAGAATGTCATAATATTTCGCTTTGTTATGCGGTATTATGTTGTATTATGTCCTCGTGTTCTATTTTTTTTTTTTTCCCCAGTTTCTTATTGTAGAATAAGGTAAAGTCAAGTAGTGGGAGCTTTGATATGTTTCAGGTTATATCGTATTGTGTGTCCCTGAATTGGGATTAATTTATCTTTACGTTGTCTAGTCCCATCCCTTGGGGAGATAATGGGGACTAAACGGTTCTAATGTCGGCGCTGGTCGAGTGTGGTGTGTATTAGGAAAGTTTCACATACTTTGTTGTTTACTACCATGAGATACTTTGTAGTGTGTGGAATGTAAGGTAAGTTCCATGATAGTTAATTAGTGTTTATTTTTGTTATCTGTTTAATGCCCCTGTTACCTTGTTACCTTGTTATAGGGTTATAGGGTCGGGACCGGGCCCTTATTAAACCTACAGTGAGTTGGTGGGGTCTGATCCCTGTTCTAGTAATCATCATCTGTTGTATACTGAGGGCAAATAACGATTTACTGGTAGTTTCCATTATAGGGCCTCGGCTCTAGTCATAAAGAGCATATATTTTTCATGTGTCTGGTTTTAACATTGATACTAGCAGTCTTAGACAATTACAATAGTAATACACATATGATCTGGAAAGGTACTCATCCTTCCGCGGAGTCTATAGTTGTTATTTTCGACTCTCTGACGATAGTCCCATAAGTCGTCTTGTCGCGTTACCTTCTCAAGAAGACCCAGTTGTAGGCTTTAAAGGGGAGCGGGATTTGTCTCTTTCCGATAATTGGGTGTGGGTTACTACTGCGTGTAAAATCTGACCCCTGTCATCATATGATCTAGTTAGTCTCTCCATGTCTCTACCTCTATGACTGGCTCCGGTGTCGTGTAGAGCCGTCTTCACCTTTTCTATTCCCGAGTGGGGGGTTTCGGCCCTATCACTGCCTCCTACAATGTCATGCTCACTGTCTGTGTTGTAAGAGTCCATAGGCTGGGATTGGAAAGAGTCAAGGAAGAGTCTCAATTCGTCGGGGTTATAAAAGTCCTTGGATACTCCATTTTTTGTAACCCACATTCTTGCAGGGTCAAAGAGACCGTATTTCATCTCTAGTTTGCGAAGCCGGGGTCGTAGGGCTAGGAAAGCCTTTCTACGTTCGTTGGTTTCCTTGGAGTAATCGGCGGTTATTCGGATCTCGTGCTGGTCTATTCGGAAAGGGCCGTGGTTGCGTGCTACTTGGAGTATTTGTCGGGTTTGATTATGCCGCAGCAAGCATGCGATGATTGGGCGGGGCCTTGAGGAGTTGTCAGAACGTTTTGGGCCTATCCTGTGTGCCCGTTGGAATTCTAGCGGCGGGTCAAAGTCCAATGAAATCATTTTTGGAAGAGTGGAGGTCAGAAAAGTCTGCATATCCGAGCCTTCTTCGTTTTCCGGGATCCCAAGTATGCGGATATTGTCTCTCCGGCTCCTGTCCTCCATGTCCGTTAGTTTGCTCCTGAGGTAGATGAAGTCTTGTTCTCGCACCTGAGACGTGTTGATCTGCGTCTCTAGTGATCCCATGCATTGTTCTAGCCCTGTCACTCTAGATTGGAAGCCGGCAATGTCAGATCGCATGGATTTGGTTTCTAGTGTCAATGAAGTTATAGAGGCGTCCATCCCCTCTATGCGGCGGCTGACGGTGGTGATCTCTTGTAGTATCCTGTCCATAGTCGTGGATTGATCTTTATCAGGCATCGTGGTGAATTCGTTTAAAGGTGGCGATGTTTGAGGGTTTATCTTCGTGGGGGTTAGGCGTTTGTGTTGTAGCGCTTCTGAGAATAATAGTTGTCGTGCAGGCTTGCTGACAGGTTTATGGTTCGGTTTGTTGCCGGGCATCGCCTCAATTGTCTACAGAGTCTGACCACGTGGGGCCCGAGATTCCCTCCGTAGATTCCGATAAAAATATAGATGTTCGGTGGCTTACACTGGTGTCAGTCCACTCCCTTCTCCTGTATCTCTGTTCTCTCGGCTCCCTCTGGCTCTCCTCGTCCCCGGTGCCCCCCCAGTCGCTCACCCCTCTCGTCCCCTCGCCTCCACGTGCCTCCCGTCGTGCCCCTCCGCCCTCCTCAGTATTAGTTGTCTGGAGGGGGAGGGAGAAAGGTTATTATCTCAGCGGGAGGGTTTTTGTTGTCCCTCTGTGATGGAAAAGAGGGGAGAAGTCGTGCCTCTGCCTCCGGCGATGCCGTTCTTATTTTGAAGAGATTCGATCCTACCTCTCTTTGGTTTTCTCTCCCGGCTGTCGAAGGAGCCGCACCCCTTTGCTGTGTCTTCCCGTCTCCCTGTGGGGGGGGGGGGGAAGGTCCACGGGTGTTTGTTGGCGTTGTAGGGAGATGGATGCGGGTCGTCACGACTCCCGCAGTCCCTGCGGCCTGTTCAGCTTGCTCCTTGCTGCTACGGGCACGCCGTCCGCGGTCTTCCGAAGACGCGACTCCGCCCCCTTTCTCCAGGCCTTATCGGCCTGGGGCGAATCGCGAGTTTCCTGCCTTGCGTCCCGCTCCTACGGGGCCCCCGGACATGGTTCTGTGTCGCCGCTGTTGTAGGGGTGGAGGGGCACCAAACCCGGTGTGTTGTCCGGCTGTCTTCTCGCCCCCGTCGCCCCTCCGGGACCGCCTCGGCGCGGAGCTCTCGCTCTAAGCGGCCATCTTGTTTCGTGGCCCGGCCACGCCCCCGATCAGTAGGTTTTAACCTCTATGGCACAAGATGCCCACAGAGCAAGGGGGAAAAAAGACAAGTGGTTTGGTGGCTTCAATGGCGGCCACAGTGTGGGCAAAGTAAAGATTCCAGCTAACGTGGCATAGGAATGATCATAAATGTAGTTCATAGACTTCAGGGGGTGGGGCGAGGCTGATGCATCAGTGAGGCAGCAGCAGTGGCACTGCAATGCAGCCCATGTATAGAATGATTAGGATGATTAGAGAAAAGTATGTAACATCTGCTGTGGTAGGGGGAGCACTGTCATGATCCAGTACCGCAAGTGGTGTGGGAGGGTGGATCCCTGGAAGTGCCCCATGGGGGTTAGGACAAAGAGACAAAGTAGCCTTCATGTGGGGGCAGCCTATTGTGATGGAGCAGGAGAGAGTCACGCAGCAATAGAGGAACATCTATCTGAGTGCACATTACAAAACAATGTAAGTAATATGAAAAATACAAACAATACAGGCAGCAGGTGCTCATCTGCTTTCTCGCAGAGGCATGTGTTGGAATCAAGAAGGAGTGTCTCTTTCCCAGTTCAACAAGTGGAACTTATCCTGGTCCCTGTCTGTTGTGAGTAACGGCACTGCTCTGATGGCTTTGTCCTTCCCAGTTTAGCACCTTGACCATCAGTGTTGCAGCCTGCCCCACAAGTACCTTGCCTTGTCCCCCAGGCGGATGTGGTTGTGGCGGTGAGGACATGTCCATAGCTGCCTCCTGCAAACCATCCAGGAAAAACAGAACTTCTCTGGGGTCTTCAAAATCTTTGGTTTTGCCATCTGCGCAGGTTTGAGACGCCCACAGTTGATGTCTTGTTTCGGCAGCATAGTGCAGAGTGCCAGGAAAGTTTTTAGTTCCTTATTGGTTTCTTGCAAAAAGTCCAACAAAGCATTGAAATCAGGTGGTCATCTTCTCTCATGGCTGTACTCCACGATTCTACGAAGTTCATTCTTGGAGTTTTCAAAATACATTTTAGAAGCCCAATTCACTGGTGAAGTTGGAATTGCTGTATCATGACAAATGAATTCATTGACTATGTGCTCTTCTTTGTTTTTTACAGTAGAGCTGTCGTGATACAGCAGGAGTATTTTGTGAACTGCACATTAGTACCAGTCTGGTGCTATTAAAAGATTACAGATGTATTTTGTTGCCCAGTTTTAACAGCTCCTATTGTGATGACAGTGGAAAAATGACACACTGAGAGGATCTTCAAGAATTTGATACTGCTTGATTGAAACACTGATACAGTTACGTGATGTATTAATCCACTATGCCTCCAAACCCATAGTGGTTGTTCAGTGTAATATAATATTGTTATAAGCAATTAATATTGATCATGTTAAATGTTGTGTATAGTAGAATTTCTGATATGCAGTATATGGTATGTAATTTAGCAAGTAAAATCAATGGCAGTTCCGTATTGCAGGAAATGTGAATGTTAATGAGAATGTTAAGTTTTTTGTGAGAGAGGTAACACTTTTGAATTAAGCTTCCAATGAGTTCCATTAAAGGTAAACACAACAACTCCTAAATAGCTAAACTGGTTTCTGTGAAGAATCCCTGTCTTACCCCTGGTAGTCTATTGAAGAAGCAATGCTTCCTAAAAGAAATTCATGTAGTGCATATGCCACAACACAATAACAAAACAAAAAGAAAATATTACATTTAAATATCCAAACATGTTACCGTAAACAGATACATTTATAATACATTTTATGGCACATAAATCAAGACAAACAAATATAGCGATCAGAAGTGCAAGTAAGAATAATAATTGTTTAGTTATAGACACATTTGAAAGCAAATTAGTCAATAGGGTATGGAAGGCCAGGCCTGAGCACCTTTTGTGACTGAATGACAATAGATTGCAGCTAAATAAAATTTAGTGTTTTACCCTGAGTCAAATGTTAGCTTTGATTTTTTTTTCTTCACATTAAGTTAATAGTGTAACGTTCTAGTACTAGCTTTTCACATGTAGGCAGAGTTGTCCACTCCTTATAGTGAAGCAAAGTGAAAATTAATAACTAAGGGCTTCATTACAGCTTTATCAGTCAGAATACTCCAACCGCCAAAGCCACGGGGAGGAGGCAGCCATCATATTGGCTGCTTCCCCCAGCTGTATTACAATGTTTCTGACAGACTGACTAGTGAGAACATCATATTATGATGTTTCCGTCTGTCAGTCCATCAGGAACAGTGCTACAGTATTGGTCTCAGCTCCCTTATGTTAAATATTAATGTAAATTATTTTACATGTTTATTTTATTTATTTATTTTCAATGTGAAACACAATGCTAAAGGTACTACCAGGGGCGACCCCTCTTTTAGGGCGGAGGAGCGTCACTCCCCTGCCAGAAGCAGCAGCTGCAAACCTTTGAAGGAAAAGAATAATAAACTAAGGCTCTGATTTATACTTTTTGGTGCAAAACTGCACTTACCCATTTTTGCATCAAAACGTTTAGCATCGGCTTGCACCATTTCTGAGCACCAGCTGGGCATCATATTTATGGAATGGTGAAAGCCGGTGCAAAGGGTAGGCTAGCGTCAGTAAAAATGACATTAGCCAGGTGGGGCTGGCGTTATGGAGGAAGGGGGTTTTGCACCAAAAAATGACTTTAGGCAGGTTAGAGTAAAAAAAAAAAAAGACTCTAACTACTCCAGCGTCATTTCCTGAGGCAAAAGCATCCATACCACATGACTCCTGTCTTAAAAGAGACAGGAGTCATGCCTGCCACCCCAATGGTCAGCCCAGGGGACCAGGGTTCACTGGCTTGACCATTGCACCCAGAGCCTTGTAGGGGGACCCATTTCAGGGCCCCCAATGGCACCTAAAAAAACTAAATACTTACCTGTACTTACCTATACTTCCCTGGGATGGGGTCCTCATCCTCCGCTGTCCCTCTGGTGTGGGTGGGGGCGTCCCTGGGGCCTTGGGAGGGAAACTGTGGGCTTATTCCATGGTGTTCCACCATGGAAATAGGCCCACAGATCCCCTAATGCCTGTCCTGAACCAGGTGTTAAATAATGGTGCAAAGCAAGGCTTGCACCATTATTCAACCCCTCCTCCCCTGTGTGTAATTTTAGCAGGGGGGGATAAATATGGCACTAAGGCCGTAGAGTCATTTTTTGCATGGGAATGCCTACTTTGCATCTCATTGACGCAAAGTAGGTTTTCACATCCCAAAAATTACTTTTACTCCATAAATTTAGCGCTAGACGGGTCTAGCGCCAAAGTATAAATATGTAAATATGGAGTTAGTTTTGCACCAAATTTGAGTAAAAAGAAATGACGCAAATTCAGTGCAAAACAAGTGTAAATATGCCCCTGGGTTTATTATCCTTTTCTTTTGAAGGGGCGGGGCCACGGAGTTGACAAGCAGCGCTCACCACTCCCCTCTCAGAATGCATGTATGTTTGGCAGGCAGTCTCGGGAGGCCAAACATACATGCGCAGAAGGCTGTCTCCAGCCCGGCAACACAGTTGCCAGGCTGGGGAGAGCCTGCACAGGCTCCCACTTTGCCTGTGGGTGCCCTTGCTGGACGCTCACAGCCTATCCTGATGCTGCTTTGAGCAGCGTCAGGATTGGCCACAGGACAAGCTGGGAGCCTGTGCCTGCAGCAGTAAGACGGGAGAGGAGCGGCGTGGGTGCGGTGAGGAAAAAGGTAAGTATTTGTAGGAAAGTACCATCTTGCCTGGCATGTTACCCCCATTTTTACTTGTATGTATGTTTGTTTTTGCCTGTGTCACTGGGATCCTGCTAGCCAGGACCCCAGTGCTCATAAAGTGTGCCGTGTATGTGTTCCCTGTGTGATGCCTAACTGTATCACTGAGGCTCTGCTAACAAGAACCTCAGTGTTTATGCTCTCTCTGCTTTTTAAAATTGTCACTGCAGGCTAGTGACTAATTTTACCAATTCTGATTGGCACACTGGAACACCCTTATAATTCCCTTTTATATGGTACCTAGGTATTGGTATGGTACCCAGGGTATTGAGGTTCCAGGAGATCCCTATGGGCTGCAGCATTTCCTTTGGCACCCATAGGGAGCTCAGACAATTCTTACACAGGACTGCCACTGCAGCCTGAGTGAAATTACGACCACGTTATTTCAAAGCCATTTTACACTGCACTTAAGTAACTTATAAGTCACTTATATGTCTAACCCTCACTTAGTGAAGGTTAGGTGCAAAATTACTTAGTGTAAGGGCACCCTGGCACTAGCCAAGGTGCCCTCACATTGTTCAGGGCAATTTCCCCAGAATTTGTGAGTGCAGGGACATCATCACACATGTGCACTACATATAGGTCAATACCTATATGTAGCATCACAATGGTAACTCCAAACATGGCCATGTAACATGTCTAGGATCATGGAATTGTCACCCCAATACCATTTTGGTATTGGGGTGACAATTCCATGCATCCCCGGGGCTCTAGCATAGAGCCTGGGTACTGCCAAACTAACTCTCCGGGGTTTTCTCTGAGGCTACCGCTGCTGCCAACCCTCAGACAGGTTTCTGCCCACCTGGGGCCTAGGCAGCCCAGTCCCAGGAAGGCAGAACAAAGGATTTCCTCTGAGAGAGGGTGTTACACCCTCTCCCTTTGGAAATAGGTGTTAAGGGCCTGAGAGGAGTAGCGTTTCCTGGCTTCTGGAAATGCTTTGAAGGGCACAGATGGTGCCCACCTTGCATAAGCCAGTCTACACCGGTTTTTAGATTCCCCCAGCCCTGCTCTGGTGTGAAACTGGACTAAGGAAAGGGGAGTGACCACTCCCCTGACCAGCACCTCCCAAGGGGAGGTGCCCAGAGCTCCTCCAGCGTGTCCCAGACCTCTGCCATCTTGGATGCAGAGGTGTGAGGGCACAATGGACACATCTGAGTGACCAGTGCCAGCAGGTGACGTCAGAGACCCCTCCTCATAGGTGCTTACCTTTCTCTGTAGCCAATCCTCCTCCGAGGGCTATTTAGGGTCTCTCCTGTGGGTTTCTCATCAGATAACGAATTCAAGAGCTCACCAGAGTTCCTCTGCACTCCTCTCTTTGACTTCTGCCAAGGATCGACCACTGACTGCTCCAGGACACCTGCAAAACCACAACAAATTAGCAAGAAGACTACCAGCAACATTGTAGATCCTCATCTTGCCTGCTTTCTCGACTGTTTCCTGATGGTGCATGCTCTGAGGGCTGTCTGCCTTAACCCTGCACTGGAAGCCAAGAAGAAATCTCCAGTGAGTCGACTGAATCTTCCCCCTGCCAATGCAGGCACCAAATTTCTGCATCACCGGTCCTCTGGGTCCTCTCTCATCTTGACGAGCGTGGTCCCTGGAACACAGGAGCTGGATCCAAGTGTCCCCGACAGCCCAGTGGCCCTTCTGTCCAAATTTGGTGGAGGTAAGTCCTTGCCTCCTCACGCTAGACAGTAATCTTGTGTACTGGGTGAACTGCAGCTGCTATGGCTTCCATGCACTTTTGCAAGACTTCCTTTTTGTGCAGCACAGCCCAGGTACCCAGCACTCCCTCCTGCATCGCTGAGTTGGATTCCGACTTCGAGGGACCTCCTTTTGTTGAGCTGAGACGACCACCGTACTCAGATCTTCTGAACGCCTGTTCAGGTACTTCTGCGGGTGCTGCCTGCTTTTGCATGGGCTCTCTGTATTCTCCTCCAAGGGGAAACCTCCGGGTCCTTTCTGGGCCCTGACAGCACCCAAAACCTTCAACTGCAACTTTTGCAGCTATCAAGGCTTGTTTGCGGTCTTTCTGCGTGGAAATAATTCTGTATCTTCCAGCACGCCGTGGGACATCTTCTGGCGGAAGGAGAAGTTCCTGGCACCTTCGGTGTTGCAGAATCTTCAGCTACTTCCACCCAGAGGCAGCCCTTTTGCACCTTCATCCGGGGGTTAGTGGGCTCCTGCCCTCCCTGGAGACTTGCGCGACTCTTGGACTTTGTCCCCTTCCTTTGCAGGTCCTCAGGTCCAGGAATCCGTCTTAAGTGCTTTTCAGTCAGTTGTTGTCTTTGCAGAATCACCTATCTCGACTTTACTGTCTCTCTGGGGTAGTAGGGTAACTTTACTCCTACTTTTCAGGGTCTTGGGTTGGGGTATCTTGGACACCCTTAGTGTTTTCTTACACTCCCAACGACCATATATACATTACACTAGGCCTGGGGTCCATTTGTGGTTCGCATTCCACTTTTGGAGTATATGGTTTGTGTTGCCCCTAGGCCTATTGTCTCCTATTGCATTCTATTCTGTTCTGCAGTGTTTGCACTACTTTTCTAACTGTTTTCTTACCTGATTATGGTTTCTGTGTATATTTTGTGTATTTTACTTAACTCCTAAGGGAGTATATCATCTGAGATACTTTTGGCATATTGACACTAAAATAAAACACCTTTATTTTTAGTAACTCTGAGTATTGTGTTTCTTATGATATAGTGCTATATGATATAAGTGGTATAGTAGGAGCTTTGCATGTCTCCTAGTTCAGCCTAAGCTGCTCTGCTATAGCTACCTCTATGAGCCTAAGCTGCTAGAACACTACTAATCTACTAATAAGGGATAACTGGACCTGGCACAAGGTGTAAGTACCACAAGGTACCCACTATAAGCCAGGCCAGCCTCCTACATTGATGGTGCAGCGTTGGGATAAGTACTTGTAACTGCTTTACCACTTTGTCATTGGTGCTTTTCATAGGAAAAACATATACCAAATACTTCAGAATATACACAGTAACCTAAACAGTTTAACTTTCCTTCCTTAAAACTTTCTAAAAAGTTCCTGAAAAGTTTCTGAAATCTTTCTAAAGTTTTCAAAACTTTGAAAAAGTTTTTCCTGTTCTTTTAAAAGTTCCAAAAACGTTTTTCTCTCTCTGTCCTAAACCTTTCCTATTATGTCTGCAGTAGAGCTTACTCCCACAGTTGTCCAGGCAGCATATGGGAATCTAAACTTTAAACGTTTGAGGGGTCGCTGCATAGAAAGAAGTTTAGCAATTGGTAAGAATCCTACAAAAGATCTTCTCCTTAGTCTTTTCCTAGAAAGTGACCAGAACCAGTCTGGCCCATCCTAGGATCAGGAGGTAGAGGAGTGGGGTACCCAGCCAGACTCAGACGATCCAAGGACCTGTCAGCTAACAGGCCATCTGACACTGTTAGTGGGAGGGGGTCACCCATTAGTAGGGCACCTTTCACTCCTAAAGGCAAGGTTACTAGTGTCCAGTCAGTTAGGGACAGGTCCAACTCTGCCAATTCCCACATAACTTCTGTGTCTCACAATTCCCAAGCCTCCCACCCTGAGGATAACTTAATGGAAAGGGAACTCAGAAAGCTGAGGTTGGAAGAGGCCAGGCTGAAGCTTCAACAGCAGCAGCTGGCCTTAGACAGGGAATCTCTGGATGAGGAAAGGGAAAGGCAGAGGTTGGGGTTAGTTCCCCATGGTGTCAGCAGCAGTGTTTTTGATAGCAATTCTGTCAGAGAGCAAGATTCCAGAAACCTGCATAAGATAGTCCCCCCTAACAAGGAGGGGGATGACATTAACAAGTGGTTTGTTGTGCTTGAGAGGGCCTGTATGGTACAGTTGGTCCCTCAAAGGCAGTGGGCTGCTATCTTGTGGCTATCTTTCACTGGTAAGGGTAGGGATGGGCTCCTTACTGTCAGAGAAAGTGATGCTAATAGCTACAAGGTTTTGAAGGATGCACTCTTGGATGGATTTGGCTTAACCACTGAACAATACAGGATTAAGTTGAGAGACACCAGAAAAGAGTTCTCTCAAGACTAGACAGACTTTGTAGACTGTTCAGTGAAGGCCTTGGAGGTTTGGTTACATGGCAGTAAGGTGACTGACTATGAAAGCCTGTAAAATCTAATCCTGAGAGAGCATATTTTGAACAATTGTGTGTCTGATTTGTTGCACCAGTACTTGGTAGACTCAGATCTGACCTCTCCCCAAGAATTGGGAAAGAAGGCAGACAAATGGGTCAGAGCAAGAGTGAATAGAAAAGTTCATACAGGAGGTGACAAGGATGGCAAGAAGAAGGATGGTAAGTCTTCTGACAAGGGTGGGGACAAAGATAAAAAACATTCTGAGTCTTCATCAGGCCCACAAAAATCCTCTGGGGGTGGTGGGTCCAAATCCTCTTCTCACAATCAGAAAAAGGCATGGTGTTATTCATGTAAACTAAAAAGCCATTGGGCAAGTGATGCCATTTGCCTAAAGAAAAACACCAAGGCTTCCACTACCACAACCCCAACTGCAACCTCTAGTGCCCCTAGTAATAGCAGTGGTGGTGGGAAGTCTACTACAAATAGTCAATCCAAGGGGGTAGCTGGGCTCTCTATTGGCAGTGTAGCTGGGGTTGGTCTTGTTAGGGAGACCACAGAGGCTGTTTTAGTCTCTGATGGTGGCATTGACTTTTCCACCTTGGTTGCTTGTCCCCTTAATATGGGTAAGTACAATCAACTACCCCTAATTAATGATGTTGAGGTTGAGGCCTACAGGGACACAGGAGCCAGTGTAACTATGGTTACAGAGAAACTGGTTCACCCTGATCAACACCTACTTGGTCAGAAGTACCAAGTGACTGATACTCACAGTAACACACTTAGCCACCCCACGGCTGTTGTGAATCCCAACTGGGGGGGGGGGTTACTGGTCCAAAGAAAGTTGTGGTAGCCACTGAATTACCTGTAGATTGCTTACTAGGCAATGATTTGGAGACATCAGCTTGGGCTGAAGTGGAGTTGGAGGCTCATGCAGCAATGCTGGGCATTCCTGGGCATATTTTTGCTTTAACCAGGACTCAGGCCAAAAAGCAAAAAGGACAGGGAAACCTGGATTCTGGAACAATGGACCAAGTGCTCCCAAAAGCTAGGGGTAGGAAGGGTAAATCCTTGTCCACTATCCCTCCCTCACCAGAACATTCCACTTTTCAGGAAGATGAATCCTCTCCCTGTGCAGAACCTACACCAGATGAGCTGGCAGCAGACACTGCTATGATTTTGGGTGCAGGGGGGCCTGCTAGGGAAGAGCTAAGTGTGGCACAGCAGACCTGTCCCACACTAGAGGGTTTGAGATAGCAAGCTGTCTAACAGCAGAATGGGGATGTCAGTGATAGCCATAAGGTGTATTGGGAAGACAACCTCCTGTATACTGAATCAAGGGACCCTAAACCTGGAGCTGCCAAGAGATTGGTCATCCCTTTGAAATACAGAGTTTCTTCTTACCTTGGCACATGTCATTCCTTTGGCTGGGCAGTTGGGCCAAAGTAAAACTTGGGACAGGCTTGTTCCCCTGTTTCACTGGCCTCATATGTCAGAGGACACCAAAAAGTTTTGTCGCTCTTGTGTGACCTGCCAAGCCAGTGGCAAGACTGGTGGCACTCCAAAGGCCCCCTTAATTCCACTTCCAGTGGTTTGGGTGCCCTTTGAAAGGGTAGGGGTTGACATAGTTGGCCCCCTTGACCCTCCAACTGATTCAGGCAATAGGTTTATCCAGGTGGTAGTGGACCGTGCCACTAGGTACCCTGAAGCAATCCCCTTAAGGACCACTACAGCTCCTGCAGTGGCAAAGGACCTCCTGGGAATCTTTTCCAGAGTGGGCTTCCCTAAGGAAGTGGTGTCAGACAGAGGTAGTAACTTCATGTCTGCAAACCTCAAAGCTATGTGGAAGGAGTGTGGTGTAACTTATAAGTTCACTACTCCTTATCATCCACAAACAAATGGTCTGGTTGAGAGGTTTAATAAAACTCTGAAAGGTATGATAATGGGACTCCCTAAAAAACTCAGAAGGAGATGGGATGTCCTGTTACCTTGCCTCCTTTTTGCTTACAGGGAGGTACCCCAAAAAGGAGTGGGCTTTAGCCCCTTTGAACTCCTCTTTGGGCACCCTGCGAGAGGTCCTCTTGCACTTGTTAAGGAGAGTTGGGAACAAGCTTTAAAAGCTCCTAAACAGGGCATTGTGGACTATGTACTTGGCCTAAGATCCAGAATTGCTGAGTACATGAAAAATGCCAGTAAAAACCTTCGGGCCAGCCAGGAGCTGCAAAAGCAATTGACATGACCAGAAGGCTGTCCTGACTCAGTACCACCCAGGACAGAAGGTGTGGGTATTGGAGCCTGTGGCCCCAAGAGCACTCCAGGACAAATGGAGTGGACCCCATCTAATTGTAGAGAAAAAGGGTGAGGTTACCTACTTGGTAGACCTGGGCACTGCCAGGAGTCCCCCTAGGGTGCTCCATGTCAACTGCCTAAAGCCCTACTATGACAGGGCTGATCTCACCCTACTCATAGCTGCTGTTGAGGGACAGGAAGAAGAGAGTGACCCTCTCCCTGATTTCTTCTTCACCTCTGAAGCTGATGGCTTAGTGGAGGGAGTAGTACTTGCAGACTGTCTTACTGCTGAGCAGAAAGATAACTGTAAATCTTTTAAGTCATTTTTCTGAACTCTTCTCACTGATACCAGGTACCACTACTTGGTGTGAGCATACAATCAATACTGGAGACAGTTTACCTGTCAAAAGTAAGATTTAGAGGCAGGCTGACCATGTCAGGGACTGCATTAAACAAGAAGTTCAGAAAATGTTAGACTTAAGAGTGATTGAGCCTTCAGAAAGCCAATGGGCTAGCCCAGTGGTGCTGGTTCCAAAATCTCACAGTAAGGATGGAAAAAGAGAGATTAGGTTTTGTGTTGACTATAGAGGGCTCAGCCAAGTAACCAAGACAGATGCTCACCCTATACCCAGGGCAGATGAGCCGATAGATACACTGGCTTCTGCCAAGTATCTAAGCACTTTTGATTTAACTGCAGGGTATTGGCAGAATCCATTATCAGAAGATACAAAACCTAAAACTGCATTCTCAACTATTGAAGGGCACTATCAATTCACTGTGATGCCCTTTGGTCTGAAGAATGCACCTGCCACTTTGCAAAGGTTGGTGAACACAGTCCTGCAAGGGGTGGAAGCTTTTAGTGCAGTATATCTCGATGATATAACTGTTTTTAGCTCCACCTGGGATGATCACCTGGTTCACCTGTGGAAAGTTTTGGAGGCCCTGCAAAAGGCAGGCCTCGCTATCAAGGCATCAAAGTGCCAGATAGGGCAGGGGGAAGTGGTTTATCTGGGCCACTTGGTAGGTGGGGAACAGATTGCACCACTGCAGGGGAAGATCCAGACCATTATGGAATGGGCTCCCCCTACAACTCAGACACAGGTGAGAGCCTTTTTAGGCCTCACAGAGTATTACAGACGGTTTATTACAAATTATGGCTCCATTGCAGCTCCTCTTAATGACCTCACTAGTAAGAAGATGCCTAAAAAGGTATTGTGGACAGATAGCTGTCAAAAAGCTTTTGATGAGCTCAAACAGCCCATGTGCTCTGCACCTGTCCTAAAAAGCCCTTGCTACTCCAAAAAGTTCCCAGTCCAGACTGATGCTTCTGAATTGGTGGTTGGGGCAGTGCTATCACAGCTTAATACTGAGGGCCAGGATCAACCTGTTGCTTTTATCAGCAGGAGGTTGACCCCTAGAGAAAAGTGTTAGTCTGCATAGAGAGGGAGGCCTTTGCTGTGGTCTGGGCACTGAAAAAGTTGAGACCATACCTGTTTGGTACTTACTTTATTGTTCAGACAGACCACAAACCTCATCTTTGGCTAAAACAAATGAAAGGTGAAAACCATAAATTGTTGACTTGGTCCATCTCCCTACAGGGAATGGACTATTCAGTGGAACACAGACCTGAGAGTACCCACTCCAATGCAGATGGACTCTCCAGATATTTCCACTTAGACAATGAAGACTCATCTAGGCAACGTAAGCCTTATTGTCCCTCGTTTTGGGGGGGTTGTGTAGGAAAGGTTCATCTTGCCTGGCATGTTACCCCCATTTTTACTTGTATTTATTTTTGTTTTTGCCTGTGTCACTGAGATCCTGCTAGCCAGGACCCCAGTGCTCATAAAGTGTGCCCTGTATGTGTTCCCTGTGTGGTGCCTAACTGTGTCACTGAAGCTCTGCTAACCAGAACCTCAGTGTTTATGCTCTCTCTGCTTTTAAAATTGTCACTGCAGGCTAGTGACTAATTTTACCAATTCTGATTGGCACACTGGAACACCTTTATAATTCCCTAGTATATGGTACCTAGGTACCCAGGGTATTCGGGTTCCAGGAGATCCCTATGGGCTGCAGCATTTATTTTGCCACCCATAGGGAGCTCAGACAATTCTTACACAGGACTGCCACTGCAGCCTGAGTGAAATAACGTCCACGTTATTTCACAGCCATTTTACACTGCACTTAAGTAACTTATAAGTCACCTATATGTCTAACCCTCACTTAGTGAAGGTTAGATGCAAAGTTACTTAGTGTGAGGGCACCCTGGCACTAGCCAAGGTGCCCCCACATTGTTCAGGGAAAAGTTCCGAGACTTTGTGAGTGCAGGGACACCATTACACGCGTGCACTACATATAGGTCAATACCTATATGTAGCGTCACAATTTTAACTCCGAACGTGGCCATGTAACATGTCTAGGATCACTAAATTGTCACCCCAATACCATTCTTGTATTGGGGGGACAATTCCATGCATCCCTGGGGCTCCAGCATAGAGTCCGGGTACTGCCAAACTAACTCTCTGGGGTTTTCTCTGCAGCTACTGCTGCTGCCAACCCTCAGACAGGTTTCTGCCCTCCTGGGGCCTGGGCAGCCCAGTCCCAGGAAGACAGAACAAAGAATTTCCTCTGAGAGAGGGTGTTACACCCTCTCCCTTTGGAAATAGGTGTTAAGGGCCTGAGAGGAGTAGCCTCTCCTGGCCTCTGGAAATGCTTTGAAGGGCACAGATGGTGCCCTCCTTGCATATGCCAGTCTACACCGGTTCAGGGATCCCCCAGCCTTGCTCTGGCGTGAAACTGGACAAAGGAAAGGGGAGTGACCACTTTCCTGACCAACACCTCCCAAGGGGAGATGCCCAGAGCTCCTCCAGTGTGTCCCAGACCTCTGCCATCTTGGATGCAGAGGTGTGAGGGCACAATGGACACCTCTGAGTGGCCAGTGCCAGCAGGTGGCGTCAGAGACCCCTCCTCATAGGTGCTTACCGTTCTCTGTAGCCAATCCTCATGTGAGGGCTATTTAGGGTCTCTCCTGTGGGTTTCTCATCAGATAACAAATGCAAGAACTCACCAGAGTTCCTCTGCACTTCTCTCATCAACTTCTGCCAAGGATCGACCACTGACTGATCCAGGATGCCTGCAAAACCACAACAAAGTAGCAAGAAGACTACCAGCAACATTCTAGCACCTCATCCTGCTGGCTTTCTCAACAGTTTCCTGGTGGTGCATGCTCTGAGGGCTGTCTGCCTTCACCCTGCAGTGGAAGCCAAGAAGAAATCTCCAGTGGGTCGACGGAATCTTCCCCCTGCCAACGCAGGCACCAAACTTCTGCATCACCGGTCCTCTGTGTCCCCTCTCATCTTGACATATTGTCACTCTAATAAAGTACCTTTATTTTTAGTAACTATGAGTATTGTGTTTCTTATGATATAGTGCTAAATGATATAAGTTGTATAGTAGGAGCTTTGCATGTCTCCTAGTTGAGCCTAAGTTGCTCTGCTATAGCTATCTCTATCAGCCTAAGCTGCTAGAACACTACTAATCTACTAATAAGGGATAACTGGACCTGGCACAAGGTGTAAGTACCACAAGGTACCCACTATAAGCCAGGACAGCCTCCTACAGTAGTTTTTAAATTTGTATTTATTTTCATTTTCATTTCTCGCACGCACCACCCCATGAACTACCCCGCCCCCCTTCGAGCACCGCAACCCGCTCCTGGATGCTACAGCAATATCAACTTAATTTTTAATTAAATATGTAATTACTTTAAATATATTAAAATAAAATTATTTTCCACCTTCTCCCACTTAACTGTGAACCCATTTTTTCTGGCAAAGGTATGCCTAAATCCCACATTCGAGTGTGAAAAACCTCTGCCCTCCATCATTGTCTTCCATCGCATGTGGTCACTGAAACCAGTAACCATAAGATCAGCCACTATAGTGCGTAGGTAGTCTGTACAAAGCACATCATCTATTGAAGAAGGGCACAGTGTGCCCATAAAAGCCGGGGTCATCCCCTAGTGGTCTCTTTGACCGTAAGCTCTATGACCTTGTTCAACTTTAGGACCTTAAACTTTACTAAGAGTGAATTGAGAGTGCTATCATGGGTGTCATGTAAAACATTAGTTAAAGACTCCCCATTGTTATCTGTTAGGCCACATACAGATTAAGGGCCTGATTTCAAGTTTGGCAGTTGGACTTCCAGACCACTAATGCGGTGGTCAGGAGGATGTTGCTATGCCAGCGGCTTCAAGACTGCTGCATTACGACACTACTGCTGGGCTGGCAGTAGGGTCTGTGGCGGTGGCACCACAGCAGCATACTTCGGCTCATAAAGTAAGACTGAAGCACATGCCATTGCAATGCAGCACAAAATGTACTTCGGGGGCACTGTTGCCATGCACAATGTTGTGCATGGCAAACAGTGTGCGCCGACGGTGCAGGCATAAGGGGGCACAATATGTCCCCCCAGCCACACTGCCCAGTGGGAAAAATTGCCATAGGGCCATGCTTGGAGCCCCTTCCCTACCTTCCCGCCAGGGTCCCCACCATGAAAAGCTCGGCAGAAAGGCAGGTTGTGATTACCACGGTGGTCACGGCATTGGCACCGTTGTGTGGAACCACGGCTTTCCCTACCATTGCTGCTGTGGGATCCAAGATCCTGACGGTTGCGGTGGTCTTGTGTCAGTCCGACCATCATCCTCGTAATCTGGTGGTGAGAGGAGGTGTGGTCAGATCGCCACTCTATGTACTGCGGTTCCAGGACCGCCATACTTGTAATCAGGCCCTTAGTAATCATTGGGTAGAAGTGGGAATTAAAATCAACTGCCCAAAGCAGCTCTCTGAGCTTTTGGTGGGCATTTCTGATATCATAAATCACTCCCTCAAGTGCTGCTACCACTTGCAGAGTGGACCCATCAAAGCAATTATTATATTAATTAATAATTGGCATATCCCAGTGAGTTGAAAACTCTCACAGCAAACACCAAAAGTGTGCCTAATCATTATAAACCTATTTAACCACCCCCGGAAAGGAGTTAATGATAAAAGTGATCAATTCCCCCTGGGCCCTACCAACATTAGAGGACATGGTCGGCATACAGGACATACTATATATATATATATGGGGTAGGCGCTACACATATTTCTTGTAAACAAATTATTTGAAAGTTTGGCACAAGATCTAACCATTCTTGGTCACCCATCTTACTTCGGAAGTTCACAATGTTCCATAACAAAAGGCTAATTTTGGTTGGCTGGGGAGCATTTGCTTTAAGGATGTCATTGTACCGTGAGTCCACCATACTCCATATGGTCACAGTATCTGCCAGGTCAGCCAGTCAATCATGGCCCTCCATTCCTTCCAAATCTATTGCTAGACTTCTCTCCGTGTTGGACACGGATTGATTTACCACAATATGGCCAGCCCGGGATTCTAAGATTGAATTAGGCTGTGCTTTAGTCAGGTCACAAGGTTTGTAAAAGTAACTCAGTGAGAGAACCACTGTCTGGACAGGAGCTAGGGGCAGGTGTTCTAGTCATCTAAGGATATTTTGAATGACAGCTGGATTTCTAAATTTGATGACTACACAGTTTCCAGGTAAAGATTTCTGCGATGTGCCCACCCAGTCAACCCTTCTTGCCATCAGAATGTGTGTTAAAAGTGGTTAACAATTGAGAAACTTTTGACATCAGCTGGACAGTTAACTCAGTCTGAGTAAACCTAGGTTTTTTTGCCAGCACCACAGCATAAGGGCAAGATGCCAGCGGTAGATTCAGAACCCAAGTAGCCCTTCTCCTGCTTCTAGGCCTTTGTAAACAAGTTGACTTTTGTAGATGTTTGCCATGATAGTCCTTCTGTAGCCCCCTACCACCTCCCTCAACCATAATCACCTCAGGGGATGTTTAGCAATGACACTAGGGGCTTGGTGATTGAACTGGCTATATTTGACTCACTGAGAACCACGCCCTGATGCTGAGCATCATAAGTCGCAAGTGCTGGTGAGTTGACCCTAGTCTCATCATTGAAAGATTTCTTTCATCCAGTTTTATCTCCTTTGCAAGAACTCCTGCTACTTGAACCAAAAAAGAGTCAATGGTGGCAATGGTGTCACCCGCCATGGTGATTGCTTTGGTCTTTCTCTTATGTATCAGTTCCAAAAGATTGTCCACACCAGTAGGCAATGTATGGCTCAAACCTAAGAGGGGGACCTGGCCTCTGCCGGTCGCTGACAGTACCAGGATGAGCCTGCCCATCCCCCGGGCTTTGCCGAGCGTATCCTATGCTGTGGGACTGCCCAGAGCGCCATGGGCACTGGTGAGGCTGTCCACACCCCCTTCAGAGATGTGCTGCAGGTGCGCCTCCTGGCCGAAAGAGCATTGGGAGATGGAGTCCCCCAGTGTGATGTAGGTCCATGGGAGATACAGATGCCTTTAGTTTTCAGCAATGAAGCCCACACTGCAGGACTGCAGAGTGCGCTATAAGCGCCAGTGAGGCTGGCCATGCCCCCTTCAGAGATGTACTGCAGGTGCACCTCCTAGTGCAAAGACTGTTGGCGGATTGAGTCCCCTAGCAGGATGGAGGTCCATGGGGGCCACAGATGCCTTTAACTGTCAGCGATGAGGTACACACTGAAGGGACTGCAGAGAGAGATATGAGTGCCGGTGAGGCTGGCCAAGCTCCCTTCAGAGATGTGCTGCAGGTGCATCTCCTAGGGCAAAGGGCATTGGGTGATTGAGTTCCCTAGCGTGGTGGAGGTCCATGGGGGCCAAGAGATGCCCTTAGTTGTCAGCAATGAGTACATATAATGAAAGGCTAACTAACTTATTTTTTAACAATATGTCTTATGAGGCTCTATTTTAAGCTCCTGCCTCCACTATTTTCTATGGGAGGGTGTTGCAGTACCAGTGAGTGGCCATGTGCGGTGCTAACCTTACTGGAGGTCTGAGCTGGAGTACATTCACTACTGTTGTGGGTCCTTTTTGGCTGTAGTAAAGTTAGAAGTGCAGTTTGTCAATAGCAATGAGTTTATTTCTTTAATGGGTTGGTGTCTGTCCCTCAATAGAATCCTTCTTGTAGCCCTCTGTAAATCCCTCCTTATTGATCCCAAAACCTCTCCCATTTAGTAGTAAATATTTCCCATTTTCCAGCAATTCCCTCTGGTCCCTCCCATTATTCACTACTAAGTAGTAAATATGTGAGGATATACTCATAATACAGATAGGAGAGGTGGAGATTTATACTTGCAGGTTTGTGAATTGCATTATGCAGTAAATAAGTAGTACTATTGTAGTACTACCTTACGTACTACAAACTGCAGTTTGAGAATGGAGTCCAATGAGTATTCTTTATTAAAAAGGGACATGTAGATAATGGGCTTATGTTATTATTCCATGTGAGTTGCTTTTCACAGGGGTGAGAGCTCATTTTACTAAATAATGACTAACAGAAACTTTCAGAAAATAAGCATATTTCCGCTCCCATCACTTGTTTTCTACATCTTCAGTCCCATTTCTTTCTGTTGTTGGCCACATTTAGCAACATCTTACACAGCAAGAGAAATTATCCACGTGTTCAACGTTTTCGTACCTACAGTGAAGGTCATTCCATTTTGGAGTTACAAATAAAAAACAAACATTGAGGCAATAAAACAAACTACCGTTAGGCTTTGAAATCAGTGGTAATCAAAAACAATGTTTGTTTAATTGTTAAGCTGCATTTCTAAATGAGATACCACATTTAACGTGTGTTTCTTTGTTTACTAGCAGAAACCTCAGTTCCTTTAAATTTGTATTTACTGTTGCAAAGCCATGCCTCGGGCAATATTTTCGTGTGCTTTTCATTTGAGAATGTGTTTTAGATTCCTCTTTGAAACATAACGATAAGAAGACAGCTGGCAGAAGATTATAATTCTTTAATGTCTGAAGAAAAGCAGACTATGTCATTATGTTTGATTACATTTTTTAATGTTAAGCAGAAAGGCACACTGAAATCATGATTTTTATTCAGGTGTCATAGTCGGCGGTATGCTCGGTTGGAATGAATAATTATAATGTTGCTTGATCACGTTGAATTTAAATCGGTGACTGGTTGGCTAGAGATAAAATACCTTGTACAAGGACAGCATTAAAAACAGTAGGAGAGCGGCAGCATTCTTAAGGGAGTGATAATGTAAAGTGTCCTGTAAAAGCTGATCTTGAGCCAGTCTCAGATGGGTATGTCTTGAATTTACATAGTACTGGGTCAGTGGGGAAAATAAAATGGCGCCACATGTAATTGCCAGTAGAAATAAGGGTAATGGCAGCACGAAGACACCATGGTTTCCTTTAGGTCTATTACAAAACACAATGCTTCCTTTCTCACGGAGCAACATCATAACAAGTATGAGGATTGTGCCACTGCCCCCCCTTGCATGGAGTGCCATAGCAGCGGGGTGAAGGCATGTCCGTGGACACCAAGAAAAGGTTTTAGTGGCCTAATATATTCAATATTTGACTGGCATTAATACCCGGATTACAGAAAGGTTTTGATGTGTACTATTTCCTTGTGGTTGGTTAAGGCAGTGCTTGTTACAAACCCATATTACCACCCTATCATTATTATGAAAACAGGCTTCTGCAGATGGTAACCTGTGATAAAAGCATTTTTGATGGTGATGTGTTGTGTTGTTTTTTTCATACAGTTTATTTACTGCATCATTACAAGATAATGCTGTGATTGGGATTGTTGTACTACGTTCTCTTCTAACTGTTTTGTTGTGTTGCACCCTCGTATGGTTTAGTTGAATTTGTATATTGCTTTGTTTATGTTACTGTGGTATGGTCTGTTGGCTTATGTTGAGATGTCAACACATGCTACTACTTTCCACCCAAAAGCAGTGCATGTCTTTAAAGTTAGACAGGCAAGTATTTACCACTAAGGTAGTAAAATATCCATGCTCTATCTCTCTAACTATTAAAGACAAAAAAGTGCTGGCCCGCATCCTGGGTGGGAGCCAAGACGGCGCTGTTTTTTCCTGAAGGAAAGGATGGAAGAAAGATCCCACTGCCTCCTGTTATTGGCTGATCTTGCCAAAGGTCAGCCAATGACAGGAGGACCTTCCTTGGCTTGTCACAGAGTGGGATGGGGTAATTGAAAGCTGCTTACCACACCCCACTCTGTAACGAGTTTCACTGATGCACACTTGGCCCTGGACACCTCAGGCCTTAAAGCAGAAGCAACCAGGTCTGAGTCTATCAGTGACGCTCTTCCTCGTCATAAGGGCAAAACTCACAGAAGACTGCAGGGCTGAGGAAGTACACTGCTAGGATGCATGACCCAAACATGAAGAGTGTCTGACATTTGCTCAGCCTGACAAGCGCTCTTCATTCAGCAGAAAAACATGATGTAAGGGGACATCTCTGCTCTTAACGATGGGCAGTTCTGGGATCTTCTCTTTGTGACACTAACCTGGGATCAGAAAATTATTGACGATTTTATAATTCACAGAAATGTGCACAATCAAGTTAGAGTGAAACAGTCTCAGCTTTTGTGAGGAGCAAATGGTACCTTTTGTTCACAGAAGTTGATTATGAAGTGAAAAATACTCTATGGTACTTTTCCAAAGTTAATTTACAGAGTCACCATTAGAGGTGCTTGGGGAAAGCTGTGAGCTCTCTTAAACATTTGTCTTAAGCACCCCCATCTCTTACTTTAAGGCTTTGGAACGAAAATTGTGACATGCCACTAGACCTCCAAATTCTGCTATCTTCACATCCACAGCTCTCTGTCAGAATGGCAAAGTGTTATGTACCTGAATGTGTGAATGTGTTTCTGACATTAATACAATTTCTCTTCTTCAGCGTCTTCTGTACATTCATTTGATAGCTGAATCTGTTATTTATTGCTAGGCACACAAAGGTATGTTTTGGTCAGCTTTGAGATATTAGACCAAGTTATTGGAAACTTGGGTAGGTTGTCCTTCCTCTTTCCTTCTTTATACAACTCTCCTTTGCATTCTGTAATCCAAGAGTGCTGGCTAGCCAAAATAGATGGTTTGATTTTCAAATGTATATTGTATGCCAATATTATAAATATTACAAAGATGTAGAGTCAATAGGCATTCTTGGGTGACACCCCTCTTGGTTTGGGTGACCTTGGCCTATACCAACCTTGGTCTATACCAACATCAAGCTAATAAAGATGTCTGAAAAACGTTGTATAGTGCAAGTTTGTTATATAGTTTGCATCTATAAAATGTGTTGAATATCTGAGTATTCTGAAGTCATAGCCAGGGAAAGCTGACAAAATAATCTGTTTTGTACTTAGTTTTTTTAAAAATCGTTCAGGATGGAATATTTTGAGAAGTGACAAGAGCCCTCATTACAACCTTTTAACTTGCTAAGTATTAGTGTGTCCATGTATTTTCCATGTCATTTTAATTGGATGTCAACAAAATAAAAAGGGATTGGAGTTGCAAACAAGTTTGAGGTCCAAGTCAAGAACAATTTCAACAGAGGTTTTATATAAAAAGTAAAAATGAATTCTAAATGTGCTGCTGTCCACTCCCTTTAAGTCATAATGAAATATCTCAAGGGTTTAAGCAAATGAACATGGTTGATAGAGACACAGGACAACAGAGGTGTATCCTAAGAAACATACAGCCGTGTTTATAGACATCAGAAAGTGAATCTAGCTGAGATAGTGCTGTTTAAGCGGTTTATCCTGCTCTCTCATACAGGTGAAATAAAAAACAACAAGTGTCAGACAATGAATCCAAATGTTTGAAATCAATGAGTCAGTGTCCAGAATATCAGTATCAAAGCAGTGTTTAGATCTATATTTGACTGCTGATGGAAACTCTGAGGATTCTCACCAGAATGATTTGAGATCTACACTTGGGACTTTGTTGTTTCCTCATATAGATGGAAGGAATGCTAAAAGCTACCAGAATGGTGACACTCCATGATAATGAATGCATTCATCTGGGAACCAAAAAGACTGAATTGGGACAATACCTCCTCTATTTTAAAGCAGATTCTCTCTACAAACCAGAATACAAATCTAAATCAAGAGCATATTCAGAGAGAAACCAGAAGGAAAGTCAAAGCTATAGATCAAGAAATGAAAGGTTTCCTTGAAAGTATAATGTCCATAGACTCTAGAGAGTTTGTGTCTCGAAAGAAGAGATAAACTGATATGGTACTTAAGAGTCTGGGGAGAGAAACAATTAGGATTTCAAAATTTGCCATAGAAGTTCAACTTGGAGGGATTCTAGGGTTGTTCTCTAATTTAGTTAATTAAAGCAACAGTACTCCCAGATGCAACCAGGATACAGAAGATTTAACAGTCTCTAGAGCTCATACAGTATGGTTTGAAAAATGTAAACCTGGGGGATCAGCTCAAACCACCATGGCTTATGTAAAGGAATGGATCAGGCTATCATGTCACTCCAACATGCTGTCTTGTTGGATTTTTTAAGGCAAAATTTGCTCTATCTGAAGTTTATTTTGTCTTTTTCCTTGACTCCATGGGCATTTTTCTCTGGTGCTATCTATTTATCATTTAATATTTTGTGCGATTTTAAGAGGAGTTCCATGTTTTCTCATCCTGATTTCCTTTGCAATACTGCATTTCTTTCCTGTTGGGTCTCCTAGTTTCCCTTCCCACATGAAGCAACACGTTTAATTTCATATTATTTCTTCCATTATAACTTGAACTGTTTTCTAATTTTTGGCATTTTTGTGAATGAAACACACTGCTCTATATTCTTATAATTTCTTGAGAATAACTGAGATGTCGAAGTGTGAGTGCTATTACATCCTTTCTTTCTTTTTACTACTGACAATGCTCACCTTTCCTCCTCTTTGAAACCTATCTCCCTCAATCCTTCATTGAGGGTCACTAGTGTTCAATGTGCCCTTCTATTCCCTTTTCCACATATTTTCTTGGCTCTCCTCCTTTCCTCCAGACCACACTTTTACCTCTGACCAATAATGTTACTTTGCTATTGCTTGGTGACTGGTGTATCATTATCATGTAAAGTGACCTATTTGCCCTTTTACACATGTTTTTCCATGCTTTCAAACACTATCGGTGTTTTATATGGTTTGGCACAGCCTGCAAATCACTAATCACTAAAGTTACTTTAGTGCTGAGATCTCCATTATCCACATATAACTGCTCAACATAAGGATTGTTTTTGTTTTTCTGTTCTATATTTGCCCTGTGCAGTGATGTTGGTCCTATTTACTTTTAACAGAACATTGTGATATGTCCACATCATTGTAATATGTTCTGTACCCTTAAGATTGAAGGGATTGTTCTTTCTTATGGTATGTCACTGTGCTGTCTCACCAGTAGCACATTTCAAGTGGGTTACTCATGCTGTGAGCACTGTGACAGTTCTAATTCAGTTATCCATTTTCATTCCGTAAGTGTGGATAATCTTTCCGTCACCTTTCTTTAACTCTATTAGAAAGCGTGAGGTTCCTAGATCATATGCAAAACTACTGATTTCATCATTATCGCAGCCCTTTGCATCTTTCTTGTATATTAATAGCCACAACCACTACACGGTTGTCCCTTACAATGTAAGCTTATTGTTTACAAAGATAGGGGCTAAATGTCAACATGTGGTTGGAGCTAACATATTTTGTGCCATGGGAGGTTAGAGAAGATTTACTATCTTCAAACCATGTTTTTTGTAAATATGAGATAAAAACAGAGGCAAAATGGTATAGAAACTCCAGGATTTCCCCACTGATTGAGAGAGGTCTGCACAACTAACCTATCACCAGAGGTCACACCAGTTTGCCAAGCATACCACTCTCAATCAGGGACATAATTGCAAAAGCTTTAGAGAAGGTGTGTGTAAGAAAATGGTTTGTTGATTGAGCTCCAGCAACAACCACCATTTATGTAGGGATGAACCACCAATGCCAATAAAGCAATCTATGCTTATCCCTCTGGTAGCTTGCAACAAAATTTGTCAGGCTTAATTTAGAGGCAACATGTAAAGTTTTTATGCAGCATACAAAAAGTAATAAAGTGTAAACACAACACAGTAAAAATCCTATACCAATTTAGAAAATTGGAGTAAAGTTTAATAAATTATTTGACACTAAAACAACAAAATTCAATTAGTAGAACTGGAGTTATGAGTTTTTAAATGTTAATGTAATTGCTAGCACCAAAAGATCAAAGTGCTAGCCAAAAACATTGTCACACAAGACCGGGTCAAATAAAAATAGATGGCTGACCGTGATGGACCACAAGTCAGATACAAAAAATTGATTGGCCCAGTTGGCTCTTACCTTCGAATTTAGGAAAAATGTAAACAAAAATCTAGATGTTCAATGGGGTAAGGCAGCAGGGGGTGTCCAAGGAGGTGGCGTCATTGTCCAGGAGCTGCTGGACAAGGTTGCAGTGAAGATTTCCACTCTTAAACTATTTTTGGGAAATCAAAAATCTCCAGAAAGATGAGGCAGGAGGCTGTAGCAGATGAGGACTCTATGAGGCTGAATGCCTCGTCAACGCAGACTGCAGGACAGAATATGCTGGTACGATAGGCACCTAGAGCCCACCTGCTGCAGAAAATAAGGAAGCAACAGTTGTCACAATGTCAGCCCGCACAGAGATGCACTGTGGGTGATTCTCAGAGCAGTTTTTAGCCAAAGATTTTCTGAGTCCCAAGTTTGAGATTTTGGCTATTAGAGCACTTTTATCACCACCTCTACCTTGGGGATTACCTTACCAGGACCAGATGCGGGTTCAAGATGGTTGGAGCATTTTCTGTCCCTGTAACTCTGATCAGGATGCCAGGAAACTACCCCTTGGAGTGTGCAAGCAGTGGAACAGGAGTAAAGCAGTAGGGTAGGCCTCTGAGAGTTCAAGGCAGGCTTCAGGAAAAGCAGTCATTCTTGGTGCAGCAATGCAGTCTTCTGAAATCCAGGTCACAGTAGCAGGTAGTACTCTTAGCATCCTTCCGCTGATTCAGAAAGTGAATTGAAGTGTGAGTCTGAGGGTCATCTTATTATACATGGTAGCTTCGTTGAAATAGGACAAGTGTCTGGAACATTCTCTGGCTCCAGCCTGGCTGCCTGAACAATGCAAGGGTGAGAAGTCCTTTTCGTGAAGGGAGAGTACAGCATATTCATTTGTAAATGGGGCTGTGCCCAAAGTCAAACTGCTAACAACACCCAGCCATGTAACCAAGAACAGGGTCTCGCCAAATAATAGCTAAGGCAGAAAAATTTAAACTTTCTGAAAGTGGTATATTCAAAATTGTAATTTACAATCCAACTTTACTATTAAAGAGGATTTAAATTACAATTTTGTAGGCACCAACCATTAAATTTCTATTTGTTCCCAATTAAAGATTAACACTTATTAAATGTCATAAGGGAACAAAATGTTATATGGGAGAGGAAGGCCTCACAGTAGTGAAAAACACAATTGTGAGTTTTTTATTACCAGCACATGTAAAACTTAAAAGTACATGCCCAACCTTACAATGCACCCTGCTCTTTGGGCTACATAGGGCCTACCTTAGAGGTGGTTTATATGTCATAAAAAGGGAATTTGTGACTTGACAAGGGGTTATTTTGCCAAGTTAAATTGGCAGCTTAAAACTGAATTCAGGCTTCATGGCAGAATTGACACATTTCAAGGGGATCCTTAAGTGGGTGGCATAATAAGTTCTGCATGCACACTAGTAGTATTTCATTTGCGGCCCTTTCTATATGGTACACAACTTCACTAGGGACATACAAGTAAATTAAGCATGCCAATCAGGTGTAAGCCAAGTTTGTCATTTTTTAGGGAGTGAGCACCAGCACCTTAGTACTGGTTAGGAGTAGTAAATCAAATGGAGTCTTAAGAACAGCAATAATGAATCCAGACAAAAATAGAGGATGAAGGCAAAAAGCCTAATTTATCAAGTCTTAAAACTTTTGTTTCTGCTTGAGACTCATATCTCCTGATGATTAAGTTCATAAAAATAACTGTCTCTAGGTTGGAAATTGATTTGCCTCTCTAACTAAGGGTAAGAAGGGTGGTGAGGTAACCTTAAGTCATAAATCAATTGATGTTGCTATCTCATTCCAACTAAATGATTCTGAAGATAAGTGCATTTACAAACGAATGGTGTTCCTTTATCTATTTTTAATGTGTATGGACTTAAAACTTTAAGGATTCATTCTGGAATGAGGTAAATGTCAAGTTCATGAATGACCCAATGTTAATATGAAACGGGACGATTTCAATCAGTGAAAGGATGCTGTTCTAGATAAGAAAGTTTCATTCATGTGTTATTCAAATAAGGTGCGAAAATCGTGCAATAGAACTATTATGAATGGAGCTTTGTCTATCATTTGGAAATTATGTAGCCCTGACAAAAGCAATTTTTCATTTTTTCTCCAGAGCATGCCATTCTCTACACTTGCTGCAGGTAAGTTCAGGAATATAACCAGCGGGTAAAGTGTTTAACCAGAAAAATAAAATCCTAAAGCACAAGGTCTAATTAATTCCAAAAGATGGTCTGTGCTAGATGATCTTATACGGAAAGCTGACAGGAGCGAGGGAGCTGTCCTCATCCTTCTACTGTAGACCCCTCTGCTGCTTTCAATGCTCTATTGATATTCCATCTCGAGGAGTTGGACTGTGGTCACCAATCACTAAAATGGTTTGCATATGTTCTAGCAAAGTGACCTCAAGCTGTTACACTGGCTCCTTTTGAATCAGAAACTAACCCATGAAATATGGCCTCCCATAACGTTCCATTTTATTTCCTCTGCTGTTTAATATCTATGGTTCACTTCTAGCTAAATTGCTTAAGAGCAATGGACAAACATTCTACATGTATACAGAAGATATTCTCATAATTTTCATCAACTGCTTTGGGTACCTTAAATTATTAAAACAGCTGCAGCCTTTTGTTGACAAGGACTTCCATACACCTGTTATGAATGCCTTGGTACTTGCACAGTCGGACTATTGTAACTGCTACTTGGATAATCCTGACAAATTACTTAGTCATCTTCAGTTGCACCAGAATGCTACTCCATCTCTACTCATGTTTATCATGAAAAGGGCTCCTTTCACCAGCTTCTCGTAGGCTGTAATGACTGCCTTTCAAAAAAGGAGCCTTGTTCTGATCTCTAAACTTGATCCATAGGATGATGCAGGGCATGGCCCCTAGGTTACTGGAAAGCAAGATTCTATAAACTCACAAGATCGTTAATAACTAGCAGTAATCAAAACCTTAATTTCTGGGACTCTTATATTTAGGGTAGTGTGGAGTAGAGTTCAGTTGTGCTGGGTTGGGTTGCGTTGTGTTTTCAGGCAACATTCTCAGACTTCTGAGGTAAGGTCGTCAGAAAGGATTCTCGGGGAATAGCACTGGGGATGTGTGAACTGGAGCTTCTGGGGTTAGGTAGGATTTGTTTTGATATGTATGACATGGACGTCAGATTCTAAATCTGGTTATTCACTCCTATGATGTAGCAACAGTTATTAATAAAAGCTCTTACACACTGGTACCACATCCAAAAATGAATTTCAGGCTGCTCTGGCAGGGCTCTCAAAGAGCGTGTCAGTGCAGCGATGAGAGAGAAAAGAGCGCACCAGCATTGGAGAAGAGGGGGAAGGAAGGCAGAAAGGGGGGTGGAGGTGCATGGAGGAGGATAGGTTTTTTGTGACAGGGAAAAGGGCCCATGTTATGTTTGGCTCTCCCATTACTCCTCTGCCCCTTTGTAGCAGGTGAAAGCTTCACTGTCATTTTGATCTATTATATGCAATTTAGAATATCTCAGTGAAAAATATCCCTGTAATTCACCCAGCTATAATTCTATACGTTGGTAGGATTGTCAGTGTACATTCCTGGGTTTGTTGGAGTTATAATGAGGTAGGAGTGCAATTGAGAAAAATAAAAGCATTACCCCTTTGAGGCAATTTCTGATGGTTCTTACAATAGATAAATGCCTTTCTCATTCACACGTTATAATACAATCTTTATCAGTGTGTCCATTTTGATGGTCTTCTCTGCATTCTGCCAAGAATTATGTTTTTCGTCATGTACTTATGTACTTTTGGCCAAGGTGAAACAGTAAGTAGTTACTGTCGATGTACCGAATAGTGACATTCATACGGAAAAAAACTGTCAACTGTGCCTGACCTCTCCAAGTGAAACTTTTCTTCTTTTTTAAACTTGTAGTTGCCTTAGCAACCGAAACTTGGGTTTATACTAAGTAAAGGTTTTCATAGAAAAGGCTCAATCGTTCTCTGCAGGAAAGAAAGAACTTGCTTTGAGTTAAATGCATGAAGAAAAAAATACAATAATGGATATCAGAAGATCAAATATGTATTTTGCCATTTAATTAAAAAATGACGTTTAAAGTTTAAAGTCTGTCGAAACACTACTATAAATGTAAAATTTTAATTAAAATATCTACAAAGCTAGACCTTTCAGGCACATTTTAAGCAGGGTGTTCAAGAGAATAAGTATACAGTAGTTACTTGGCCGGCGATTATAGTGACAGATATAGTCACTGTAGAGGAACCCATAATTGTGTCGTATTGGACATACGGCACACACGTAAAAAGATCAATAACACATTTCACCAGACATATATACCTCCATAACATATTCAACTGACTACGGTTTCTATTTCTCTTGTTACTCTAGAACATCTTATGATGACTACAAAGCATATGGGCAAAGTGTAGAAATGTTAAAAAATTGTGTATTTCTATTACAAACTGTATGTTCTATTTTTATATTTTCTAAACATACCTATTTCACTGGTCCATTGCCGAGCATTGCCAGTCTTGTCTTTAGCTTCACTAGTTCGACCAGTCGCAGAGGTTGAGAGGTAAGTAGTTATGTCATACTCATGTCATATTAATTTAAGATATCCCTTTGATGGCTATGAAGGTCACACAAAAGCTGCACATATCCCACTGAGGGAGTGTAAAATGTGTAGATTTTGTAGCACTTGCTCTTTAAGAAACTGGCATTGCCTGTTTAGTTATGTAGTTCCAACACATGCTGAGTGATTTTATGGGTCTGCAGCAGTGCTCATACGTTGCAAATAAATTTGCACACAAGTCCCACAAGAGCACCATGAGATTGTCCACTGACATTTTCCATATTTATACTCTAAATACAACTGGTTTCTGCATCCTCTAAGAACCTGTATTTGAAGGTCCCTGATAATAACCATAAAAACTGGAAATTTGTATAGGTGAACTTTTCTCAATAATTTGGCAAAGGTGACACCAACTCCACAAATGATTTTAGTAAAAATGTATTTCTGTTGCTGAAGGGAAGGAGGTTCCAGTATTCTTACTGAAAGTGCTTTGTGAATACCATCCTTCTATCCACATCATTCGAGGAACATGCTTTTGCCTTAGTGATTGTCGGTTACTTTTTTCAGAGGCAACTTCAGCTTTTTACCTCATCAAAATGTTACATATACAACTAAATTGATGCCGAAAATATCCACACTTTTTAAAATCCATAAAAAACACGTTTTTATTGTTATATTACAGTATAACAGGAATTTGATTACAGATATTTCACAGTCAACTTCTGATGTGCTCATAAATCAGGATTTGCATCATGAGAGTATGAGGTCTAGATCATCTGAAAACATGTTTAAAAAATACTAAAATGGTACTTTTTATCTTCTCCATGCAACTTTAGTCTAGAGCGTTTCTAATTTTTATGTGATAGTTTTATACAGTTCTTACTCAGATAATGGGCCTGATTACAACTTTGGAGGAGGTGTTAATCCGTCCCAAATGTGACGGATATACTACCAGCCGTATTACGACTTCCATAGGATATAATGGACTCGTAATACGGCTGGTGGTATATCTGTCACATTTGGGACGGATTAACACCTTCCTCCAAAGTTGAAATCAGGCCCAAAAAGTTTGCATATTAGGACAACATAACTTGGGATTGTGAGAGACTAATTCCACCCACAACATCAAAACCACTGGCCCAGTTCCTGGCTAGCACACAGTGCCTCACCTACACCCCTAACTCCCCCAAGATGAAAGGTGATTGTGGCAACCTGAACATGACACTCTGACTCCCAAGGAAGTCCTAGCAACAGATCTCACAGTTTCACTACATTACTCATGCTTGCTGAGGCGAAACACAAGATCATTTTTCAATACCATTATTGAAACAATTGTTGTCTTGCATAAAGAGAATGAGCTGCAATAATTAGGCAGATGGCACAAAGTGCAGTAACCAGCATTACAAACATGGTAAAGAGAATGAATAAAACAACCAGGATAAATGATTTCTAGATGTTCCTTCTTGACCCTAGACTCTACTGAGAGCATAGCGGGTGTACCCTCTGCCTTTGCATGGGATAAGGGATTAGCCTTACCACAATACCTGAAAGCAGCATCAGGAGTAAGCCGGTAGTGTGGAAGGCAATCCCCTCGGGAAGCTGGTAGGTTAGCACCAGCAAAGCTGCATGTCAAACACAGCATTGATCCCATGGTTGTCAATGGGGAGCCCCTCTGCCCCTTCATAATCAGTGCACCATTTATGTACTAAAAGCGACACTGTGTTAGACACACAGCCCTAATGCAATGCTATGTCTAGATGTTAGAAGCTGTCTCCGGAATGAGCAATGCAAGCACAAGGCTATGGTGTACTTTGTTCCTCGCTTTGAACAGAATATATGGATTAAGTTGAGAAAAGGCTAACTAAAACAAACAACTCCTACAATATATTCATAGATTATTATCAGGTAAGCAAAGTGTATAAATGCTCACTGCTAAAAGGCCATGCTAAAAACAATGTAGCTAAAATGTGTAAAATGTCAATTATAAAACAAAGCAAAAATAGGGAACCAATGTGGATTCAAAAAGACCTCACTGCGATGGTGCAACAAATACAGTCCACTGAACCAGTGTATACTGTCTGACAAAATCCTAACCCTAAATTTATGTAGGCTATGAATTTGGAAAGTGAAGAAAGGTGTCCCTTCAGGAGTCATCAAGCTACTAGTGTCCTTTCACCATTGTCTCAGAGCTTCGCCTGTCCCCATACCATCACAATATCTCTTGTGAAGACAAGTTTTTTCTAAAGCAATGCTGGGGCACCATGTCTAGACAGGTTAATAAAAGTAGTGATACAGTGTCATGTGAAATTTGGTATGAAGAGTTGTTCTGTGCAGCCTGGGGTTCTTTTAATTTGGAAAACGTATGTATTGTGTTTTACCATTAAAATATGACTATTACAGTAAATAGTCAAGTTATGTGTCATACCACTACTTTCTATCCAGAACTTCAGATGCAAACAGCTTTCATATAAATGTTGCTATATTTGAAGTCCACTCTTTGGGCTTCACAGTTCACATTCCTTCTGCTGACTCATTTTACTGTCAAACTTCCTGTCTAAAAACACATAAACGAGCTACAGAGCAGTCAGGAGTACAGTTTATCTAATTTGTCAGGTACTTTTACCCTGCAATGGGCCTTGTCACTGCATGGTTAAGGTACTCTATATATTCGGTATTTCCCATTGTTGAAGGTGAGTACAAACTTGTTGAAATGTAGTACTTTTTTGACTAAAAGGTGTGATCCCACTATTACGTTTGAAAGTACTTCAACTTGAATTTGTGTTTACTTTCAAATGCAGTCATTGTCTTCCCAGATAGTACTGATACCTCTTGTTTTACAGAAAATATTATTAAATTACATCTTTAGATTGTACTAAACCTCTAAGTTATTTGCTAAATCTATTTTGCAGCAAGTGTTGCTAGCAACAGTATATCTCTTTTTATTTATGTTTGAATTATCTGTCCTTAGTTGTGCTGTATGATGTCTGATAATAGCCCACCAGGGGCACATATTCCTACTCAGAGGATAAAAGAACTCCAAACATGGACTAGTATACTTGAGAATGGAAATACTCAAACAATTAGATTGCTTCCTCTAGATGAATAAGGCACACATACACTGATTCAAAATGGGGCGATTAGTAATGAAAACATTAATACATCAAGTAGTTGGTGAAGGTTAAAGTTGTTTGGTGGGGGAAGGTATGCCAGAAGGCTGCAACCATGGTTAATGCTATGCCAAGGAACTCATAGGCCACTCACTGCCCATCTTGTCTGTTGAATGTGGCCCTCCTTGCATTCCCCCAACCTGTTTTCTGAATTCATTTTCTTAGCATTATGACTCTGTGCACTGTACCACTGCTATCCAATTCTAAAGTGCTTCTGCTAATCCCTATAATATGACAACATTGGCCTACACCTGATTGGCACATTAATATTTGTATAAGTCCCTACTACATGGTACTACATGGTACCTGGGGACTGTAAATCAAGTGCTTCTAGTGGACCTGCGCCCCTACTTGTGCCTCCCACTGAAGTAGCACCGTTAACCATTTTAAACTGCCATTTCTACATAGACAAATTAAACATTTTGGTAGGTCTAAACCTTCCTTTTTCATACATATAAGTCACCCCTCCAGTAGGTAAGGCAGGCTGCCTTATCTTTAGAAAGAAGCAAATGGGTTTTTAAATGTTTACATGTCCTGATAGTGAACAAATCCTAAAATTGTTTTTCACCTCTGTAAGGCCTATCTCTCTCATTAGATAACCTACATTATTGCATTTATTAAGTGCTATCTTTTAATTGAGAGAGGGTAGAAATGTCATGTTTAGACTCAAATGAATTGCAATTTAAATCCCTTTTAATGGTAAAGCCATCTTCTAATTCACAATTCTAAAACTATCACTTTTAAAAACTTGGAATATCCCTGTCCTAGCCATTTGTGCCTCTGCCAGGGCCTTAGGTCACATGACTGTGAATGGTTTTGAAGTTGGCCCTTGTGTATTCCCCCTACAAAGAGTGATAAAGGGGAATAAGTGTTGGCAGGATGGCCCATCCTGCCAGGATGGCTGGGCATAGCTGTGTCTGACCCCATTTATACTTTAAAGGACTTGCCTCCTGAACACACAAAGGAATCTGGCACTAGTCATTTGTCATCCAAACTTCTAGGAGCCTTGACAGGGGAAGCAAATAACTTTCTAGAACCAGATGTGGAAATAGTCCAGAGGAACCCTCACTTCAAAGTATGGCACCAGGTAAAATATTGGGCCTCCAGAGCCACTCTTCAGTACACCCCTGACGTGTGGGCATTCCAGAGGAAGGGCTGCCTTGCCTAGCTGCCCTACTGCACTACACCTGTGTGGACCTGCCTTACCCCAACTAGCCTCTGCTGAAGTGAGTTACTGATCCCCAAGAGGTGCCTTCCAGGTCCTGAACTCTTGACTGGCATCAGAGTGTACTACTCCCTGCCTATCTGTGGGTTCATCGACATCAGTGCAGCGCTGTCCAACTCCATGGAAGACCTCACGTTGCAGCCCTCACAGTCCTCATCAGAACCAATGCAGTGTGACGCAAAGGCATGCATTAAGAACATAAAGTAGAATATTTAGTGGGACTAATGTGGCCCCTGTATCTGGCCCATGCATAAGCACATTTAGCCTGATCTTGTCACCCTATCCCGTTCCAGTGCACCCAGATAGCCACAGTTTGCGCCTTACGTAAAACTTCAAAATGACATATCTACTGTTCTACTGATTAAATTTTTGTCAATCTGGTATAAGTTTGTTGATTACAATGTGCCATAGTCTTCCAAATGTGTTTGGAATTTTCCTTGTGTTGTGTTTTTACTTTATCACTGTTTGTGTGATCCATATATACTTTACATGCTGCCTCTAAATCAAGCCTGACTGTTTTTATGCCAAGCTCCTAGAGGGTTAACCACAGGTTAATTTAGTGACTTTTGTGGTTCACTCTGACAGGGCTTGTGGTTGTTGCCTCAGCTGTGCTGCCACCTCTCTCAATCAATAGTTTGATATCTTACATTTCACATAATTGGTTTTATGCACACTTAACACGCAAAGTAATGGAAATTTGATTAGTTTGCTGAAATTGCACCATATGCACATATCTCAAGGTATCACTTGCAGGAATGTTTATGGAAAAACATTGCCCCATGCTCACTGAATCATATAATCTGGTGGGTGAAAGCTATAGTTGGATATGAACACCATAGGTCTATTGTGTAATCATCAATGAAAGGTGGGACTGATGGCTGACGAGAGGTATGTTGCTCATGTGTTTTACATTAATCACTGTGTGACTCTGCAACTGAATCTCATCTGGGGAACATGGATAAGAATCAGGAAGCATACACTAAGCAGCAACCAATGTGAGTGAAACAAGTGTTCCTCAATGCAGCTGCCAACACTGCACCTGTCCCTGAAGTAACCTGGGGTGTGATCCTGTTAAGGAACAAGGCAGTAGAACCAATAACACAACAAAGAAATCTGAACCCCCGTTACAAATGATAGGTCATCACTCACTTGAAAAAAGACACAAAGACACAATTCAGTGTGCTTCCAAATATCATATAATTATTCTGACTTCTGATTCTGACTTGACTTCTGAAAGATCACTGTATCACACCGTGTATTCTGACTGACATCAATATACATAAATAATAGACAGAAAAAAATGACATTGTCAAATGAATAACAATATTATAAATTCACACAAATACATGAAATGTCCTAACAGAAAATAACTTAACTGAAATGCACAAACAATCAAACAAACATACAGGAAACAGTGGTGTCCAAAACTTTAGTGTTCCTTTGATACAGCTATCCTAAACTTAGTCAATTTTCTCCCAGATAAGAGTATGTTATTGTACACTGTGTAGTTACTATGCCACTCCTCCTTGCACCACCACAGCTACCAACACTACATCTGCTACAACCACATCTGCTGTCACTGGTTTTACTACCTTCACTGAAGTAACCATTATTTAGGGGATCTGATGGTAAGTCTTTTGCAACAGGGGAAATTATTTTATTATTACAAGGGGGGTCTCAGTAATGAAATTATTGAGGTTACATCATCCTTCAATGGAGAGTCTGAACCCCCTTCCAGTCATTATTCCATCAGGACATACATGTTGCACCCTTCATCATGCAACAAGTGTCCCTAACAGTTGAATTGCTACAGAGGCTCAGAAAGAGGGTTACCCACATGAAGGCTGTGCATGCATCTCTGTGGCAAACCTCCAAGGACATTGCAAGCTTTTACTCATTTTCTCTATGCTTTATCTGCAATCCACAATTTAATGAGCAAAGATGCCAGGTCTGTCCTTGTTAGCCCCACCATTCTTTGGGTGACCTTCCCCAAAATGTTTGCCTGTGTTGCCTCACTTTTGCTGACCTATTTTTTTGGCCTTAGGATTCTGGACACTTTACCACTGCTGACCAGTGCTAAAGTGCATGTGCTCACTCTCCTAAAAAATGGTATAATTGGTGTATCCACAATTGACATTATATAAGTATATGCAGGGCCTGTAAATCAAATGTTATTAGTGGGCCTGCAGCACAGATTGTGCCACCCATTTACGTAGCCCTTTAAAGCCTGCAAAGCCTGTGGATGCCGTTTGACTGCCATGTCCACTTGGCATTTAAAACCCCTTGCCAAGTAAAAAAAATCACCTCCCACTACATATTAGTTATCCCTAAGGTAGGTCCTAGTTAGCCCATAGTGCAGGGTGCTTTGTAATTAAACACGTATATACTTATAAGTTCTACACATCCTATAGTGAAAAGCTTTCAAGCTAATTTTTCACCACTGCCACTTTAATAAAGTGTAATTCCTGATTGATAATGGGTGGACCTATGATGCGTAGCACCTGTGGAGCTATAATGATAAACCCTCTTGAATGGTTAGTCGGATTTATGATTACAATGTTAAAAATACCACTTTTAAAACGTTTTCATTTTCCTGCAGTTAGCCCTGTGTGCCTGTAGCCTGCCTCCAATACATATCTGGGATAAGGTGAGCTGGTTTCCTGTATTCCCTCTCGAAGGCTGTGAAAGTAGCCTCTTTCTAGCATGGTTAACCCCACTTTTGGCCTGTTTGTGAGTGTGTGTCAGTGTGTTTTTACTGTGCCACTGGGATCCTACTAGCCAGTACCCCAGTACTCATGGGGAAAACCCTATATGTCAGTGTGTTTTGCTTGTCTCAACGGGATCCTGCTAGCCAGGACCCCAGTGCTCATAGTTTGTGACCTAAAGTGTGTTGTTAGTAGTGCTTAACTGTACCTCTGAGGCTCCACTAATCAGAACCTCAGTGCTTATGCTCTCTCTGCTTCTAAATTTGACACTGTAGGCTAGTGACTTTATTCACCAATTCCAATTGGCATACTGGACCCCCCCCTTATAAGTCCCTAGTATATGGTACCTAGGTACCCAGGGCATTGGGGTTCCAGGAGATCCTTATGGGCTGCAGCATTTCTGTTGACACCCATATGGAGCTCAGACCAACCATTTCACATGACTGCCATTGCAGCCTGTGTGAAATAGAGCACACACTATTACACAGCCATTTTCACTGCCCTTAAGTAACTTATAAGTTACCTATATGTCTAACCTTCATTTACTGAAGACTAGGTGCAAAGTTACTAAGTGTGAGGGCACCCTTGCACTAGCAAAGGTGCCCTCATGCAGTCCAGGACCAATTCCTCAGACTTTGTGAGTGCGGGGACGCCATTACACACGTGCACTACATATAGGTCAATACCTATATGTAGCTTCACAATGGTAACTCTGAATATGACCATGTAAGGTGTCTAAGGTCATGGAGATGTCCCCCCATTCCAAATCTGGTATTGGGGAGCCAATTCCATGCATCCTGGAGGCTCCACCATGGACCCCCAGTATTGCTAAACCAGCTCTTTGAGGCTTGAACTGCAGCTACAGCTGCTGCCACCTCACAGACAGGGTTCTGCCCTCCTGGGGTCTGAGTAGATCAGTCCCAGGAAGGCAGACCAAAGCATTTCCTTTGGGAGGAGTGTGTTACACCCTCTCCCTTTGGAAATAGGTGTTAAAGGCTTGGGAGGGGTAGCCTCCCAGAGCCTCTGGAAATGCTTTGAAGGGTACAGCTGGTGCCCTCCTTGCTTAAGCCAGTCTACACCAGTTCAGAGACCAGCAGTCCCTGTTCTGGCGCTAAACTGGACAAAGGAAAGGGGAGTGACCACTCCCCTGTCCATCACCACCCCAGGGGTGGTGCCCAGAGCTCCTCCAGTGTGTCCCAGACTTCAGCCATCTTGATTTTCTGAGTGGACAGTGCCAGCAGGTGACTTCAGAGACTCCTCCTGATATGTCCATACCTGATAAGGTAGCCAATCTCCCTCTCAGGGCTATTTAGGGTCTCTCCTGTGTGTTTCTCTTGAGATTCTGCTTGCAAGTTTCCATCAGGAATCCTCTGCAACCACTGCTTCATCCTCTGACCTCGGATCGACCGCAGACTGCTCCAGGAACCGCTCTAACTGCAACAAAGTATCCAGAAGGGCTACTTCGACTCTGCAACCTCAGCTCCAGCCAGCAACTGCAACAGTTTCCACAGTGTGCACGCTCTGGGAACTCCCTGTCTTCGCCCTGCACCAGAAGGACCAAAGAAATCTCCAGTGTAGTGACAGAGTAATTTCCCTGCTCCAGCAGGCACCTTCTAAGACGACAACTGGTTCTCTTTGATTCCTCTCCTGGCAACAAGCGTGCTCCTTGGAACACAGGTGGTGGACCCCTTTGACACAGACTGTCCTAAGGTCCTGCTGTCCAAATTTGGAGGAGGTAAGCGCTTGCCTTCCTCGTTTGCCACAGTACCCCTATGCACCATGTCATCTTCGCCTCCTTAGGCCTATGTGCACTATTTGCAAGAATCCGTCATGCACAGCCTGGCCCAGGTCCCCAGCACTCTATCCTGTAATGCTCAAGTCGCTGAGTTGTTCTCTGGCGGCGTGGGACCTTCTTTTGTAGTGCTGCAACAACCGCAATTTACACCTTTTTTTTTGTCCCCATGTCCTGGGTCCTCCATGGGTGCTGCCTGGTCATCTGTGGGTTCCCTCAGTGTTGGTAGCCCCTGTCTGCCTCCTCAGTCTGAGTTGAGGCCCCCCGGTCCCTCCTGGGTCCAGGCAGCACCATTTTGATGCAATCCATGACATTGCTTGAACCAAGGCTTGTTGGATGAATCCAGAGCTGCAACTCGCCTGCATCCAACATCTCCACGTGGGACATCCATTGCATCATGCAGGAACCCTCAGCCATCTTCTTCGGTGCTCTTCTGCAGACTTCTTCCAACCAGAGAATCCTCGTATGCACCATCTTCTAGGTTTGCAGGGGCTCCTGTCCTTCCTGGAATCTTCTGCGACTTCTGGACTTGGTCTCCTCTCTTTGCAGGTCTTCAGGTTCAGGAATCCACCAGTTGTTGCTTACAGGCTTGCTTGGTTCTTGCAATACCTCTAATCACGAATTGTAGTGTGTCCTAAGGAAGCTTGCAGTACTTTACTCGTACTCTCCTGGGCTCTGGGGTGGGGTATTTTACTTACCTTTTTGGTTTTCCTACTCTCTTAGCTATTCTCTACGCACTACACTTGTCTAGGAGGGAATTTGTGAGTCGCCTTACACTTTCTTAGTATATGGTTTGTGTTGCTCCTAGTCCTATTTTCTCCAATTGCATTCTATAGCATTTCCTATAGTTTGCACTGTCCTATGACTATTTACTTACCTTATTTTGGTGTCTAGTGTATATATTGTGTATAATACTTACCTCCAGAATGAGTATTGCCTCTAAGATATTTTTGGCTTTGTGTCACTAAAATAAACTACCTTTATTTTTGGTAACACTGAGTATTGTCTTTACTTGTGTATAAGTACTGTGTAACTATAGTGGTATTGCAGGAGCTTTGATTGTCTCCTAGTTCAGCCTAAGCTGCTCTGCTATAGCTACGTCTATCAGCCTAAGCTGCTAGAACACTACTACACTTCACTAATAAGGGATAACTGGACCTGGTATCAGGTGTAAGTGTCTAAGGTACCCAAACCAGACCAGCCTCCTACAACAGCATCACGATAAGGAAGGGTAGGTGTGGCTGAGTGGCCATCTGCATGCTGATGGGCTGTCCTGGGCAGGATAGGAGGGAGGAAATGGCCCTTACAACTGAATAGTCAGTGTCCCGCTCCCACACAAAGGACTGCTTAACCCCCATAATGATTTGGGAGCCGGGACCTCTGTGCCCCTCAAAGAACCCTCTTTGAAGTCACCCCTACTTAAAAGGCACAACTTGGATCTGACCCTTCCCAATCAGTATAATTTTGGACCTGTGAATACTCTGCCAGAAAGCTCCTTTTAAGCCTTTTTGTTTTTAAATAGTTTCAACTGTTTTAATGGTTTTTAAATATAATGTTGCCTTAAGCTGTACTTTTAGATTTGCCTATTTTACAAAAAGAATTATGTGTTTTCTAAAACTAATCACAAATCTATATTGACCTGGGAGCTGTAACAAATGCTTTACCTCTCATAAGTTTAGTTGCACAAATCGTATTAGCACTTTAGTTTTGAGAAGGAGGCTTTCTCATTCTTAACTATTGCTCCGGCCACCACGATAAGTCAGTTAGAAAGCTCCTTTTTCTTTTTTCAACTGTTTTAACTGTTTTAATGGTTTTTAAAAATAATGCATGTTGCCTAAAGCTGTACTGTTGAATTTGCCTATTTTGCACTTAAGTTGCATGTTTTCTTAAACAAGTCACAAATCTATATTGATAATGGGGCTGTTACATGATTGCTTTCACTCTCTTAAGATTAGTTGCACAAATCGTACTAGCACTTTAATTTTGAGGAGGGAGGAAGGGGCTTTTACATTCTTAACTACTGCTCCTGCCCTCACCTCATTTTAATTCAGTGAGCAGTCAAGATCTTGGGCCATTTTCGGATGCCTGCACTACATATAAAATGGACTGGTGCATGGATGCACTGAAGGCGTGTCTAAGGCAAACCCGTCTGTGCCTGTCCATGCTCGGCCTGCACTCAGCACCAGCCATGATGACTGTTTCTCCAAGAATGGTCAACAGATTCCTTACACCCCATCTGAACTTTACTCTTTAAGGCAGGAGCCACTTTGTCCAGGTGTGTCTGAGTCACCGGGCAGGGTTTTATATTCCACCTGACCATTGTGCCGTCACCCTACCTAGCATTAATAAACCTTTCAAAGTCACATCTCTACCATCTTGCTGCCTCAAGCACCTAATAATGGGCTGGGGATACCGACTCTGCTCTGTAACATACGCTCACTACACAAAAACTGCCAGCACATTTGTGACGTACTGAATAGGAGTAGGTGTAATTTTAAATTTTTAATTCTGCAGGTGGAATTGTAGGAGTTTAATAATTCTGCATTTTTCATATAACGAGGAGTTACAGATTAATTCAGCCATTCTGCTGGTAAGATTTAATTAGCACTGCAGTGTAGGAAAGTACCATCTTGCCTGGCATGTTACCCCCATTTTTACTGTATTTATGTTTGTTTTTGCCCATGTGTCACTGGGATCCTGCTAGTCAGGACCCCAGTGCTCATAAAGTATGCCCTGTATGTGTTCCCTGTGTGGTGCCTAACTGTATCACTGAGGCTCTGCTAACCAGAACCTCAGTGTTTATGCTCTCTCTGCTTTTAAAATTGTCACTGCATGCTAGTGACTAATTTGACCAATTCTCATTGGCACACTGGAACACCCTTATAATTCCCTTGTATATAGTACCTAGTTACCAAGGGTATTGGGGTTCCAGGAGATCCCTATGGGCTGCAGCATTTCTTTTGCCACCCATAAGGAGCTCAGACAATTCTTACACAGGACTGCCACTGCAGCCTGAGTGAAATAACGTCCACGTTATTTCACAGCCATTTTACACTGCACTTAAGTAACTTATGACTCACCTATATGTTTAACCCTCACTTGGTGAAGGTTAGGTGCAAAGTTACTTAGTGTGTGGGCAACCTGGCACTAGCCAAGGTGCCCCCACATTGTTCAGGGCAAAATCCCTGGACTTTGTGAGTGCGGGGACACCATTACACACGTGCACTACATATAGGTCACTGCCTATATGTAGCGTCACAATGGTAACTCCGAACATGGCCATGTAACATGTCTAGGATCATGGAATTGTCACCCCAATACCGTTCTGGTATTGGGGGGACAATTCCATGCATCCCCGGGTCTCCAGCATAGAGCCCAGGTACTGCCAAACTAACTTTCCGCAGTCTCCACTGCAGCTACTGCTGCTGCCAACCCCTCAGACAGGTTTCTGCCCCCCGGGGGCCTGAGCAGCCTGGTCCCAGGAAGGCAGAACAAAGGATTTCCTCTGAGAGAGGGTGTTACACCCTCTCCCTTTGGAAATAGGTGTGAAGGGCCTGGGAGGGGTATCCTCTCCTGGCCTCTGGAAATGCTTTGAAGGGCACAGATGGTGCCCTCCTTGCATAAGCCAGACCACACCGGTTCAGGGATCCCCCCAGCCCTGCTCTGGCGCGAAACTGGACAAAGGGAAGGGGAGTGACCACTCCCCTGACCAGCACCTCCCATGGGAGGTGCCCAGAGCTCCTCCAGTGTGTCCCAGACCTCAGCCATCTTGGATGCAGAGGTGTGAGGGCACAATGGACAGCTCTGAGTGGCCAGTGCCAACAGGTGACATCAGAGACCCCTCCTGATAGGTACCTACCTTTCTAATTAGCCAATCCTTCTCTGTGGGCTATTTAGGGTCTCTCCTGTGGGCATCTCACCAGATAACGAATGCAAGAGCTCACCAGAGTTCCTCTGCACTTTTCTCATCGACTTCTGCCAAGGATCAACCAATGACTGCTTTAGGACGCCTGCATAACCACAACAAGGTAGCAAGAAGACCACCAGCAACATTGTAGCGCCTCATCCTGCCGGCTTTCTCAACTGTTTACTGGTGGTGCATGCTCTGAGGGCTGTCTGCCTTCACCCTGCACTGGAAGCCAAGAAGAAATCTCCTGTGGGTCGACGGATTCTTCTCCCTGCCAACGCAGGCACCAAACTTCTTCTGCATCACCGGTCCTCTGGGTCCCCTCTCATCCTGACAAGCGTGGTCCCTGGAACACAGAAGCTGGGTTCAAGTGTCTTCGACAGTCCAGTGGCCCTTCTGTCCAAATTTTGAGATAAGTCCTTGCCTCCCTACGCCAGACAGTAATCCTGTGTACTGCGTGAATGCAGCTGCTCGGGCTTCTGTGCACTTTTGCAAGACTTCCTTCGTGCACAGCCTAGCCAAGGTCCCCAGCACTCCGTCCTGCATTGACCAACTTGCTGAGTTGGACTCCGACGTCGTGGGACCCTCCTTTGTTGACCGCTGTCCTCAGATCTTCTAAGTGCCGTTCAGGTGCTTCTGCGTGTGCTGCCTGCTTCTGCGTGGGCTCTCTGTTTTGATGAGCACATCCTCTGTCTCCTCCTCCAAGGGGCGACCTCCTGGTCCTTCCTGGGCCCTGGCAGCTCCCGAAATCCTCAACCACGACTCTTGCAGCTAGCAAGGCTTGTTTGCGGTCTTTCTGCATGAAAACAGCTCTGCATCCTCCAGCACACCATGGTACATCTTCTGACCAAAGAAGACGTTCCTGGCACCTTCCGTTGTTGCAGAATCTTTGGCTTCTTCCACCTGGAGGCAGCCCTTTTGCACCTTCATCCATGGTTTAGTGGGCTCCGGCCCCCCCTAGACACTTGCGTGACTCTTGGACTTGGTCCCCTTCCTTTACAGGTCCTCAGGTCCTTGAATCCGTCTTCAGTGTTTTGCAGTCAGTTGTTGTCCTTGCAGAATCCCCTATCTCAACTTTACTGTCTTTCTGGGGTAGTAGGGTAAATTTACTCCTACTTTTCTGGGTCTTGGGGTGGGGTATCTTGGACACCCTTAGTGTTTTCTTACACTCACAGCAACCCTCTACACATTACACTAGGCCTGGGGTCCATTCATGGTTCGCATTCCACTTTTGGAGTATATGGTTTGTGTCACCCCTAGGCCTATTTCTCCCTATTGCATTGCATTGTGTTCTACATTGTTAGCACTACTTTTTGTTTTTTACCTCAAATTGGTTTGTGTGCATATATTTTGTGTATATTACTTACCTCCTAAGGGAGTGTATCCTCTGAGATACTTTTGGCATATTGCCACTAAAAGAAAGTACCTTTATTTTTAGTAACTCTGAGTATTGTGTTTTCTTATGATATAGTGCTATATGATATAAGTGGTATAGTAGGAGCTTTGCATGTCTCATAGTTCAGCCTAAGCTGCCCTGCTATAGCTACCTCTATCGGCCTAAGCTGCTAGACCACCTCTATTCTACTAATAAGGTATAACTGGACCTGGCACAAGGTGTAAGTACCACAAGGTACCCACTATAAGCCAGGCCAGCCTCCTACATGCAGTGTCACCTGGTTCAGGAGTGCCGGGACAGAACAGATGTTCCAGTCATCGTGAGCTGCTTGTTCCAACACAGAGGACAATGGTTGTTGAGGACACAGGACTGCTTTTCCTTTGGCAGGTGAGGAAACAGATGCTTTCTCTGCGGGGAGCAGCTGCACCTGCTGCTGCAGAGCAGGCAGGTTGTGCACGTTCAGCATGACATTGGCTGCCTCTGGAGAGGAGGTGTGGTCTGATGGGCATTGTAGTGGAGCTGGTTTGGTTTGTGGCATTTGGATTTCTTGTCCAGCATGGCTGTCTCACTGGGGGCCCAGTCTGTTGAGCAGGATCACACGGCTAGTGTAGTTTGCAGGGTATCCTTTATCCACAATTTGTCATGCACACATTTGGCAGGCTTGGTCACATTCTGTGACACAGGCCTGTTGTGGGAGTGCTGCTTGCAGGGAGAGGTTTCAGGTTGTCACCAAGTACTGAAGTCACTTATTGAAGATGCTTTGCTTACATGCAAATAAGCTTGGTTTGCCTGCAGGTGAGGGATGGTGGCACAGTGATTCATCTTCTCCACTCAGAAGTCCTCTTTCTGTTTTTGTTGCACTGTTGTTGCCAGAAGGCAGGAAACGGCTGATCAGGGAGACAAACCGGAGAGACCAGGAGGTAGGGAGCGACTGCCGTTGAGACAGTGTTCTTGTGGGGTGCCAGCGAGGGACCTTTTGCCTGGTGTCCTATCACTTCCTAAAGATCTTGGCAAGAGGTGCAGACATGTGCGACATGGATAGTGTACTCCACTGTGCTGGGTTCCTGCTGTCCCTTCTCTCTCCTCTGGGTGAGGAATGCACGGGAGAAGATGTCTTCTGTTGGACCATGGCTCCTGACACTCTTCATCTTAGTGGTCTCTGGCTCAGATGAGTTTTTTCTCTTTGGTGTTACAACATTCGAGTAGTACGGAACATAAATTTTCATTAGAATTGAGTGCACCTGGCTGTGGGGACGTGACTGCCTGTTTGCTGTGCATCACAACACAGAGAAGGTTACTCTCTCATTCAATGCTGTGTGTAGTGCTGATTCTTTTTGTGCTTTGTCCTTTACCTTCTCTGCTGTGCCTGGTCATGGAACTTTGTGGAATCTTGCAGAGTTTTTATATAACTCCTTGGAATCCTGTGTGCACCCCTAATACTGAGTGAGGACAGGCCTTGATGCAACAGAGTAGGAAAAAGAGGGAATGGCATATCTATTATTAACAGACACACGTATAACTGTGTCACTTTTGACACAAAGGAGCTTCAGTGGTAAAGAATCAATGGGTTTCTGTCTCGCATTTTCTGCCAACATAGCCTTGGCAGTTTGTTGGTATATCATGCCACCAGCCCTGGGAGAGCATTCCTGCCTTCTATAGATGAGTTCATATCTAAATGCATGCTAAAACATTAAAATGTTATGATTTTAGAACACCTCAGCATACACATGAGTTCACCCTCTGACCCACACAGTCAACTTCTCTTAGATGACATGTCCTCATGTGACAAGCATCAATTTGTTACCCAGACTACATCGTTGGCACCGTTTTCCCTAATGGCCAAGTTATGGTGTCTGAAATTAAAACTTCACTTTTGTCTGAGCCCTCTCATATCTACTTCTCATGGATGCTGAGCACCCCCTGCATATGAGTGGGGATATTGATGTTGATGCCCTGCGGTTATTGCCTGGCTTATACAGCCAGCCAACAAAACTGCATCCAATAAACCTAGAGAAGCCATCTCTATGGTCAGACAATATTCTGTACCCTGGTTTAACAAGAAGCTTAAATAGCTTCACAAACAATGCAATAGACTCAAAGGAAGTGGGAGACTTCTTTACCTCCCTAAGGCAAATTAAGCTGCAAGAATGCTTTAAATAAATAACATCAAACAACCAAGATACCCCAATCATCCTTTTTTACAGCTCAGGTTGACACCTCCAACAACAAACTGGGTGAGCAATTGAAACATTTCAAAATATTAACAAAACCAGACACCCTACTTCAGCTATTAATGCCCTTGCTAAAACTGCACACGCAACTTTGAGATTTCTTTGGTACAAAAAGAAAAACAAATGTAGATTCCTTACAATTGGTGTATCCCAACTCCACAGGCAATGGTGTGCCCATGGTGCAGCAGGAAGCTTCACCCACACCTATCGGCCCCTCCTCTAGGAGTTCTCTGATGTCTCTGGATCTTCCAGGGTCCTCAGCACAGGCAAATCTGGGTCCCCAGATGACACATGTACCTCTCACATTCTTGTTTCCATCTGCGCAGCAATCATCCTCACCCTAAACCAACTGTTAAAGCTATCCATATGAATGACTACTGCCCCTATCTGTTGGAAACAGGCCAAATAATATCAAATCTATCCAACTTCAGATCTATTTCTTTGTTGCCATCATTTGCCATTAATATGGGAGAAGCTTATTAACAGGCATCGTTTGGGCTTTTTTTTTACAGTGAAATAAGCTGCTACACCTCTCCCAGTCTGACTTTCATCCAGGCTTCAGCAGCAAAACTACTTTGCTGGAGGTTGCTGACACCATTAATCTGGTGATGGATCAGGGGAAGCAGGTGGCCATGATTCTCCTTGATCTATTCACAGGTTCTGACACTGTCTTGCACCCTGTACTTCTACGGCGTCTAGGTGACATTGGTGTGTGCATCCCTGCGTAGGCTTGCTTCCACTCTTTCCTAGCAGGCTGACACTAATCTGTGTGGATGGCTCCATTTACCTCTGAACCAAAACCTCTGGGTTTTAGGGGTGCCTTAAACATCTGAATTATGTCCCACACTTTTTGATGTTTATATGACCCCACTGGCGACTATTGTAGAATCCTTTGGAGTACAAATAGTTTTGTATGCCGATGACACACAATTGCACCTCACCCCAGGTATAAGGTCCCGAATGCACTGAGCAATTTAAAAGCCTGCACTGCAGCAGTGTTTTTATGGATGTGCACCAGCAACCTGCAATATAATGCCAGTAAAACTGAAATCTTGCACTTCTGACTCCCACCTCTCTTCGGCCCCCAGGTAATCAGTATAGTAGGTTCCTCTTTCAGACTACTAAAGAGTATTAAAAGGTTCCTCTACCTTCTTCCTCAACTGCAGCAGAAAACAGTGATCCAACTGTGTCCTGTCCACGTAGTGGGGCTAATGCACTGCAAAGTGTACACAATGATGTTCCACATTGATATGCACTCACTATTATATATCAATGGCAGTAGCTACAGAACATCAGTGACTAAGAATGTGTCATTTCACTCTGTATGAATGAATGGGACCACATTATCTGCACTCAGTAACAAATTACAATTAAAATATGTGGTAGGCCAGTAAAGCCAATATGAGTACCAAGCCAACACAATAGAGAAGTATGAGATAAGTGTCTCATCAATGGCACACCTACTCTCTGTATCAGTTAAGACTCATTTTTTTCAGGGGAGTGTGAAAATGCATTTTGTTAATCAGTAAGTGTGGCACACCTGCCAGCATACTGGTATGTTGATTGAAGTGTCAGGAACAACACAGAAAGCATAATCTTAAAAGGCCATGTGTGCCATGCAATGTCATTGTAGGCCCCAGACATGGGTAAGTGTCTGTACTGGATCACAAAGTAACATCAACAGTACAAAAACCACATATGTCTCAGCCATACTGACAGTCCATGTAAAGACATACACCCAACAGCCACATCAACAGATGCAAATAATGTGTTGGTTCACCTGTTCTGTTGAGTCAGTTGGCAAAAGGAAACCCAATTGAATTCAGCAATGTGCAAGTCATAAACACTCACACAATGTTGCCAAATATGGCATTCAACAATCATCAACATAAAATGTAATGCAACCTGGACAAGGCACCTCAGTGTACCCAGGAAACCAATCTCAACATTCCTTTGACACAGAGATGATGATAGAATCATTGCATATAGGCACACAATCCACAATAAGTTACAGTGCAACACATGTGTTAAGACAAATGTATTGAATAGGGGTCTGTGATAGACAGATATCAGTTACAACATCAGTGTGTCCTACATAGAGATTCCCCGCATTCCCTATCTATATGTCAATCCCAGTGCACCATGATATTAACTGATGAAAAGCAGCAGCTGAAGGTTGACAATAAATTGTGCAACTATCCATGGAACATGTTTCAAATGAACCGCATCTACATACCAAATCATTTGCTAAAGGAAGTGAACAATTCAAAGGCTCTGTCATTGTCAGATAGTGCAGCAACAACGTCAGTGGTTCCACAGTTCCACAGGGAGATATGAATGTATAAGTGTGAAACTGTTTGGTACTGGCACAGCCTACCTGTGGATGACCAAAAGCTCAAAATAAAGAAAAACATACTGTTACTTTGCAAATGCAGTGAGCGCACACAACCTACAGTGGCAATGCACCTTCAAAACACCTATCACACTAAGGCACTACCCAAATATTATTGTTAGATTATTTCAGTGTCAAAGTAGAAGGGCATGCAAATCTTTTGATAAGACACAGAGAACTGGACGAGACATGTGGAATAAACTGTGCCAAATGTAGGTGTAACCAATTGTGACCTGTCGGTAGGGTATTTCTGTATGAGGGCTCTATGTGGGGTCAAAAAGGACAAGGTCAGATAAGTCTTGATGCAGTTTTATTCTTTTTCTTTTCTGGTACTGTCATGCAATATACAAAGATATTGTAAGTGGAGTTACTTCACACCACGACTTTCACCTTCTTGTTTTGTCCTTAAGGATGTAGAGACCATGGGTCATTCTATCCTATCTCCTGGAGTTGGCGCCTCTGAGGAAGGCAAGAGAATACAGGGACTCAGATAAGTCTTTTAAGGGGTCTGTGCTTCCTTTCCCAGGGAGTGCTCATGAGGGGACATTAAGGGGTTAACACTCTATGTGCCATTTCCATTCCATCACCATCTCTGTGCTCAAGTAACCCGTGCATTCTCAATTTAGGCTATGAGTAACCCTTAGGCTCTGGCATGCATCAGGGCTGGATAGAAGTTGGTTGTGCTGAATCAGCATCTTTCCCTAACCTGTCCCACTCACATCTTCTTTCCACCCACCCAGAATGCCTGCATATGCAAGCTTGTATCTTTGCTAGCCATGGCCCTTCAGGAATGTGGCCGGATCTATGAGTGTCCTCCGGGCATTGTAGGTTCAGCGACCACACTTCTCTGCCTCTCGCTGCCTTCCGCTGATGTTCTCTGTCACACTTCCTCTGGTTCTGCTCCAGGGAGACTCCTTCCTTTCTCTCTGGCCACGTCTTGTTCCTCCTTCACCTCTATGCCCATGCTCATGACTGGCGTATTCCCCCTATGAGGGGTCATGTCAGAGTAGGAAGGCATGGTCCGTGGAGTGGCTTGAATGTCACTCAGTTTCTCTATTGTGTCCCCGGGGTACCCGCAGTGGAATTCCTCTGTCTCCTTTGTCTTGACTTCCTTGTTTCCTGTAGCTGCCCCACTACACCAATACTGGTAGAAATGTGTATGAGTCATTCAGTACACATAACAGACATGTACTTGAATGTGGGTATAATGACCATAATCATTGACTGAATTGTTTTTTGTATTTTCATCTGACAGAGGATATTGTCAGCAGGCATGGGTCATGACCCTGTTTAGACATCCCCAGGCAGAGGCTGCAGGCAACTACACAGGCACTGAACAATACCAGTGGTATTGTTGAGTGGATGTTCGGGGTCCTGAAGTCTCGCTTCAGGTGCTGAGACATGTCAGGGAGAGATTAGTATACTCCCCCTATGGTCTGCAAAATATTACTGGTCAGTTGCATACTCCACAACATGTGTGTGAGGAAAAATGTCCTATGGGACGTTGCTCATGATAAGCAGGAAATAGAGGATGAGGACAGGGGAGAATATATACCAACAATTGCAGGTACCTGGTGACACAATCATATTGTCCAGAACTTCTTCACATAAATGTGATGTATCATGATGGCCAAAATCTGTTTTTTTAATGATATTTTCAAAATGTCACTATGGGGTTCCTTATGAGCCCCGGTGGTCGGCGATAATGTGGTGGTAGTACAGCCAACAGGCTGGCAGTACTTACCGCCACATTATGACATTGGCGGGTTGGCTGAAGCCAACCAGCCAATGTACCACTCCGACCGCCACTGTGGTAACAGCCGTCGGGCTAGAGATATCCATCTCAGCCCGGCGGCTGCCATTATGCCATCACACCAATACTGGTAGAAATGTGTATGAGTCATTCAGTACACATAACAGACATGTACTTGAATGTGGGTATAATGACCATAATCATTGACTGAATTTTTTTTTTTCATTTGACAAAGGATATTGCAGCAGGCGTGGGTCATGATCCTGTTTAGACATTCCCAGGCAGAGGCTGAAGGCAACTACACAGGCACTGAACAATACAAGTGGTATTGTTGAGTGGATGTTTGGGGTCCTGAAGTCTTGCTTCCGGTGCTTAGATATGTCAGGGAGAGATTGGTATACTCCCCCCTATGGTCTGCAAAATATTACTGGTCAGTTGCATACTCCACAACATGTGTGTGAGGAAAAATGTCCTATGGGACGTTGCCCATGAGAAGCAGGAAGTAGAGGATAAGGACAGGGGAGAAAATTTACCAACAATTGTGGATACCTGGTTACACAATCATATTGTCCAGAACTTCTTCACATAAATGTGAAGTATCATGATGGCCATAATCAGTTTTTTAATGATATTTTGAAAATGTCACTATGGGGGTCATTGTGCCCCCCGTTGGATGGCGATAATGTGGTGGTAGTACAGTCAACAGGCTGGTGGTACTTACCGCCACATTATGACATTGTCGGGTTGGCTGAAGCCAAACCGCCAATGTACCACTCCGAACGCCATGGTGGTAACAGCCACTGGGTTGGAGATATCCATCTCCAGCCCGGCGGCTGCCATTGTGCCGCCTGCGGGATGGTGACCCCGCCTACCGCCATGGTTTTCGTGGCATTCGTAATGCCATGAAAACCATGGCAGTAGGCCATATCAGTGACAGGGAATTCCTTCCCTTTCAATGATAGGGGTCCCCCCTACCTCTCCAGATACTCCCCACCCCTACTACCTCTCAGAACCCCCCAGCCACCTACATCCACACCCCCTTCACACACACACACGCATATACACACTCATTTATACATATATACACACATGTATACATCCAATCACACACACATCCGCACACGCGTCCAAACATACACACAGACTCTCATTCACATTTCACAACATACATGCACTCACACATCCGTACATGCACACATGCATTCAACCCTCAAAACACACCCATATTCATGCACACACATACATCCACACCCCCCACACACAAAAAACCCCATCCCACTCCCCTGTCAGAGTCCTGACTTATCTGGATCCAGGGGGTCCTCCGGCAGGAGACGGGGCGCGGCACTGCTATCACCAGCAGCGCCCGCCAGCAGAACACTGCCAGGCTGTATCATGTGTCATTATACGGCTGGCGGTGGTGTACTGGCGTGGCGCTGCTAGTGGTAGCAGTGCCACCTTACCGCCATCAGCCAGTATGGCCACAGCCGGATTTCTGCCCTTCTTGTGGTGGAAATCCGTCTGTGGTCATATTATGGCAGATGGCTGGTAGCCAAAGATGTTTAAACACCACCTTTGTGTTTGCAAAAGTCACAGTCACTCAACACACTCACATCTCATCAACTTGAATTTGGTCCTTCCCAAAGGTCAGTAACTAGGTGTTGCTTTCAACCCAGCACAATATGTGGACCAAAATATGTGTGCATATCAACACTACGTGCCAAACACATGTACTTAGGGAAGACATACACCAAACAAAGGTAGCAATGTGAAACAGTGTGCACATGTTGAGAGTATGTGTGCTGTTGCAATGTACTGGCAGTCAGACATCCTACCACAGTCCAAATGGGGTGTAGATGTAAACAGTGTGCATTAACTGAGTGTGTGTGTTGTATGTTTTGACATTTTGTCCGGTCTGACACTTGTAGAGTCCAGTATAGTGACCTTATTGTCATGTGACTGTGAACAGAGGCACATTTATTGAGCATGGACACAAAGTGCTGCACAGCTACGTGTGAAAGCAAAAGGAAAGTAATATACTGGACATAATATGATGCAGATCATACATGCCATTTCACATGCGCTGGAGTTGTCTTGGCTACGTCCAAGGCTGGCCCACATGTACCATGGAGCAAGGATGCTTGTATTGCATACGGGCAAGTCATAGCTCCCCAGCTGCTCCACAGCCCTCCTGCCTGCTACTGACAGCTCTGCCCGCTTTCCTGAGCCTGATTGGGACAACTCAGCTGGTATTCCTGAGCCTGATTGCGACAGCTCCGTCTTCATTCCTGAGCCTGATTGAGGCAGCAATGCCCACATTCCTGAGGCTGATTGTATCTGCTGACGCCCCTGCCAATGACTCCTTCATGCCACTGCTACTCCTCCCCTCCTGCCTCCCACCACAGCCCCTCCCACGTTGCAGGATATATAATGGAGGCTGCAGCGCGGCCACGCCACTAGCATTTGAAGGCAAACCAAAGGCAAGAACGTCTGCACACCCTCCATGCCTTGACCGCATCCAGCGCCAGGACCCCTAGTCTTCCCATCCCGCACTGCTATTGCACCAAGGAGCTCCAGGCCCTGAATGTCAAACAACCCATCAACAGCTGCTTCACAGCCTCCCCGCGCTCAACCAAAGGACCCTTCAACTGCCTACACTGTTATTTCTCTTACAATGCTGGCCCACCTGTGCACACTAACACCTGCACTGCACCCACACAGAAGACTGTGAACAACCAAGCACCACTCCAGTGCATCCTGCTAAACGGCCGCTTGTTATACAAATAGGTCACAGAAATCTGGAACACCATCACCACCCATGACCCGGATGTCACCTTGATCAACAAAACATGGCTAACACCTACCTCAAAACCCAACATCACCAAGGCCACCCCTGATGGCTACAAGATGAAACACTGAGACGCACCAACAATCCTGTCGGGGGCATCGCCATCATCTTCAAGGAAACCATCCAATGCACCATCACCGATGAAGACCAAATGACCCTCATGAAGACCCTCAACGTCTGACTCCAGACCGATGCCAACACTATGATGTGAGGATCCCTCGCATTCAGGCCCCCGGGACCACACCTAGCTTCTGTGACGCCATCGCCAACCTCTACACCCTCCTCACCATAGACTCTCTCTACTACATCCTACTCGGTGATCTCAATTTCCACCTTAACAACCCCAACAACACCAACTGCACTTCCGTCCAAGGCCTTAGGCACCCCACAACCCAAGACCACAACAGACCTCGACCTCAACCAGGCCATCTGAAAATTCACCACCTGAATCACCAAATCTGCCCGCAGAGTTGCCCCACTGAAACCAGCTAAAACCAACAACACCTACAAGCCAGCTAGGTGGTACACTTTGGAGCTCAGAAATTCCAAAGGTGATTGCCACTAACTCGAGAAACAATGCGCATGACCAAGGAACCCTCCGACCGAGCCTCCTACAAGGCAGCCCTCAACAACTACCACCACCACTTCAAGGCAGCAAAAAGCACAGCAATCACTGCTTGCATCGAAACCACAGCAAACCACATGAAAGACCTCTTCAGAATCATCAAGGACTTCTCTAACCCGATAGCCACAGAGTCCACAATCCACCTATCCCAGGAACTCTACAACACCCTCTCAGACTACTTCCACAACAAGATCACCACTGTTGGAAAATGGGTTATTGGTAGGGCAGGTAGGTGCCTACACCTAGCAACAAGCCACTAACCTCCACATAGGTACAGTTAGGTCTCAGTAAATTAATCCCAGCTCAACCCTTGGTAGCTTGGCAACGAGCGTCAAGGCTTAACTTAGGAGACAAAGTGTAAAGCATTCAAATATCACAAAACAGTAATTAAATAAAACACAGGAAACAGTTTAAAAATCCAAAACCAATTTATAAAAATAGTTTATATTTGTATCTTTAAAATGACACAAAAACGATTAAAATCGGTTCAGGGGAACCGGAGATATGAATTTTTAAAGAATTATTACTTTTCTAGCGCTTAGAAACAAAAAGCGCCAATCGGGTCATCTGGTTGCACCTCGACCGGGGCAAAGTCAAACTTTCAGGCCGACCGCGATGGAGCCCTGCTCGGCTACAGGTCGCGGGAGGCCTCGGTTAAAAAGTTACCTTCTGACTTAGTCTTTATTTTGAAGTTTTTCTTCACCGGGACGAACCTGCCAGTTGAATCCGACCTCCTGGAGCCCTTGTCCCGATACGCGATGTGGGTTTCCTCGGTGGAGACTTTTACCTTCGGACTTAGTCGTTTTTTCGAGATGAAAATCCTTCGACCGGGGTAAACCTGGATCTTGATCCGACGTCCATGGAGCCCTTCTCGGATACGATGGCTGGGAGGTCCCGGTCAACTTTTTACGTTTGGACTTAGTCTCTTTTTTGGATGTTTTTCTTTACCGGGACGAACCACGAAGTCAGGCCGGGTCGCGGTTGAGGCAAGCCGGCTAGAATTTCCGCGGCGGGTCGCTCCCTCTCTGGAGCTTTTTTCCAAAAATTCTCAAATCTTTTCCAAACTTCTGGGGCTTCACCCAGATGTTCTTTTAAGGTTCTTTTGGGGTCCACAGCTCACCCCAAGGGTCCAGAAGTTCTGTGATGGTCCTTGGGGGGTGCGGACTTCAACTCCCAGAATGCACCTAGCGCAAACTCCTTTTTGGCCACTGGACAGTGGTCAGCTGGTCGCTTTCTTCAGGAGTTGGTGCAGGGGACTCTGGTTTAGCAATTTTTCACCTGTAGCAAACAGGGAGTCCCTCCTTGAACCAGTTGAAGCCAGGCAAAGTCCTTCTTGTGGTGAAGCCCAAGTGTGCAGCTGGTGCAGTCCTTCTGAGTGCAGGGTCCAGGTGCAGGCCAGGGGTCCAGCAGGGCAGTCCTTCTTCTTCTTTAGTTCCTTTCTTGTTGAATTCTGGAGGGGATCTGAGGTGTGGGTGCAGGTCTGCCAGTTTTATCCTTGCTCCTGGGTGAAAAGCAGGGGGGCCCTGGTTCTCCAATCAGGGACAGGGTCGTCCCCCTGTGATGACCACTTCCTGGGAAGTGTGGCAAAAATCCATCCCAGAAGGCAACAGTCTCTAAAAATCCAACATGGATGAATCTGATTTTTGGAGGTTACATCTGGCTGAGCCCACCCACTGGTGTGGCTAAAAATCATAAACACACCCCTCTCCTGCCCTCTCCTAATCTAATCAAGGGGGCACCTAGCTGTCTGGGGTTGCAGGATGTGGGGGTGTTGCTGGGTGCTGCAAATGTCCTTCTCTGCCTTTGAAGACTAGTTTGGCAGCCCTCCCCCTTCCTGCCTCACCATCTGCTGAGGGGAGATTCTCTCCCCCAAGCACATTCCTTTGTGTGAAGTCTGGCCACTTCACACCTCATCAAGGCAGCCTGGCAGAAGCTGCTGCAGGCTGGCCAATCAGAGCACAGCAGCAAAAACAATGCAGAGCTGAAATTGGCAACTTTTTAGGTAAAGTCTAAACTTTTTACCTGGACAAGTTATATTAAATCCAACAACTGGAAGTTGTGGGATTTATTACAACAATCAATTTGATACCAAATTCTTGGTATGTAACATTTAAGGAGACTTTAAAATTTAAAATAAAGTCTGCCCATTCTAGCCTATGAAGGCCATTTACTTCAATGAGGGAAAAGCGAATTTGGCTGTTTTTACCTCACCAGGGCTTATAAATCTATTTTTATAAAGTCCCTGCTTATAGTTACATGGCACCCAGCCCTAGGGGCACATAGGGCACACCTTAGGGGTGACTTATATGTAAAAATAAGGTAGTTTAAGACTTTGGAAGTACCTTTAATTCCAAAGTCGAATTTGCATATAACTTTAATTTAAAAGCAGCCAGCAAGGCAGGCTTGCTTTTAAAATGACACTGGGTGCCTCAGCAATGCACCTAGGTGTGCACCACCTATGCTGTGGTCCCTAAACCTACATGCCCTACCATATACTAGGGACTTACAGGTAGGTTAACTTAGCCACTTATAATTAGCCTAATTTGCATATCCATTTTACACAGAGCACAGGCCCTGGGACTGGTTAGCAGTACCCAGGGCACCTTTAAGTCAGGAAAACACCAGCAAAAAGTGGAAAATGGGGGCAAAAAGTTATGGGGCCTCTGCAATCAGCCCTGTTTTCTCACACAACCCCCCCCCAGCCCACACGCCCAGGAGACTCAGCCCAACCCTGGGAGAGTCTTCCTGGCTTGTTAGGCGAGGAAGACAGTGAAGAAAACTGGCTGTCCCTTTGCAGGGCCTACTCTGCCTTATATCCTCCTGTCAGGGTCACTCCCTATGGGTAGTGAAGCCATCCCAACAGTAAAAGGACCCAACACAAACTGAAACTTTCCTCTAGGGGGGTCTTCCTCCTTTCTCTCTGCCAACTTGGGTAGTGAGGTGCCCACCTCCCCTACTCCAAACTTTGCTAGGGCAACACCTAGCTTACCCAAAGAGGTCACCCAACACTTGAGCAACCCCACCATGACCAATAGGGTCAGGGGGCCTACTTTGCTATTGGCCCTGGGGTCTGCCTCCCAGGCCAAGTACAGTGCTGCCAGGAAGGCTAGCACCCAGCAGAGGCTACTGACAGCTGTCAGTACCCAGAACCACACCCTAAGCTCTCCACTGACAGGTGGCTGAGCTGCTTTAGGGGCATCTTTGGGGTCCTGGCACCCCTCTTGCTGTCTAGAGTGGGGGGCTACCACCTCCTGTGGCAGACACCCTCCTTCCACTCTCCCTTCTGTCAGTGCAGGGGCAACACCTTGCATCTGGACAGCTGCCTGACTACTCAGGACTTCCTTGGGGTCAGGTGAGGCCTCACCAGTGCCAACTCTGGGCTCCCCCCCTACTGGGGCAGAAGGCCCTTGGCTCCCTGGAACTCTCTTTAAGAGTGGCCTACCCTTCCTTTTCTTCTTTCCTTTTCTTGGGGACCCCTGTCTCTTAACTGTAGGGACTGACTCCCCAGGACTTTGGGTTGGGGGGGCGCCCTGGGCGACCACCCCATCTGTGACCAGGCTCACCTCTGGGAGGTCATTGCCCAGGATACAATCTAGGGGGAGGTCAGCACTGACTACCACCCTAATCCAGTCAAGGATACCCTCCCTCTCTAGGGGCACTATGGCTACAGGTTTGGAGGTGACCTCCCCTGTGGCTATCCTGACTTTCTTTGTCTTTCCTGGGACATACATGTCTGGCGTCACTAACCGGTCACTCACTATAGTGTGACTGGCACAGGTGTCCCTCAGGCCAGTGGTAGGGATCCCATTCACTTGAATGTGGTGGAAGTGCCTACTCCCACCCTCAGGGATCACCAGCTTACCATCTGGTCCTGTCTCCCAGCACAATGCTAGGAGGACTTCATCATCTGAGGAATCCTCCTCTATGGCTACACTGGACAGCCCAGTGCTAACCACCTTCCTTGGACAGGCTGCATCTCCTCTGAAGTGACCTGCCTGCTGACAGTCAAAGCAAGCCTTACTGTCCAAGAGTTTTTTTAACCCTGGGTCTCCCTTTCTCTGCTTGTCAGAGTGGGAGTGGGATTTACTCTCCTCCTTCTTAGGGTTCTGGGGTACAGAGGGAGTCTCTGTGGTGGGCTTACCACCTCCCTCCTTAGGTTTTTGGGGACCTGTCCCCCCTTCTTGGAGTCTCCCCCCTGGGACTTGACAACCACCATGGTTCTCAACCACTCATCAGCTGCCTCCCCTAGCTCTCTAGGGTTGGTCTGCTTAGAGTCCACTAGATGCTGGCGTAACCTTTCTTGGGTACAATTGGTCAAGATGTGCTCTCTCATGATCAGATTGTATAACCCCTCATAAGTATCTACTTTGTTACCAATAATCCAGCCCTCTAGTGCCTTTAGTGAAATGTCCACAAAGTCAACCCAAGACTGGGTACTGACCTTCTGGGTGTCCCTGAACTTCATTCTAATAAGCTCTGGGGTCAGACCAAACTTCTTGGCTAAGCACCTCTTCATACTAGGGTATGAATCTGCCTCCTCCCCCCTTAAGGTCAGAAGCCTATCCCTCCCTGAGTTGGGGACCAACTCCCACAAAAAGGAACCCCAGTATTGAGGACTAACCCTTCTCATTTGGAGTGCCCTCTCAAAGGCCCCTAGCCACTTATCTATGTCATCCCCCTCTACATAGGCAGGAACCACCCCTTTGGGTAATCTGGGGCAAACTCCCCCACCCATGGACACCTCAACTTCTTTATCGCTGCCTCCATCTCTTTTCTCTTTGTATGCCCACTTTTTCTTTTCTAGGGCCAGCTTCTCTGCTTCCAAAGCTATGTATGCTAGGTGGGCCTCCAGCTCTCTTTCTCTGATGGATGGGTTCTCTCCTCCTGAAAGGACCCCCTTCCCACCACTAGATTTGGATCTGCCCCTAGTGACTGTGTTTACTGAGGACCGTTCTTCCTCATCCTCACTTGGGCTCAGATGCCTTCCCTCCCCTGAGTGGTTAGAGCTTGCATCCTCCCTTCTTTCTCCCTCCTCTGGAGCTTCTTCTGACTCTACCTCTTGGGCCTCAGCCCATGCTGTCACGGATGTGATCAGGATTTGCTTCCTGGGATCAGTGGTTGCAGGCAACCCTCTTTCAATACACAACCCCCTAAGCTGGACTACTGTCAGTGTGGGTAGGCTAGCCAGATCAAGCTCCATGGTTCCCTAGTTTTGTGTCAACAAAAACTTTTTGCAAAAATTGGAAACAAGAATTTAGAAAAATTACAAAAATTCAATAATTGAAATTAATCCAAATTAAAAATTAAAAACAATTTTTGCACTAGGACAATTTAAAGGATTTTTAATTTGTTTTACCTAAAACTGTAACGTGATATTGAACACAAGTACAGGATCCCACCGCTGCCACCAATTATGTTGGAAAATGGGTTATTGGTAGGGCAGGTAGGTGCCTACACCTAGCAACAAGCCACTAACCTCCACATAGGTACAGTTAGGTCTCAGTAAATTAATCCCAGCTCAACCCTTGGTAGCTTGGCAACGAGCGTCAAGGCTTAACTTAGGAGACAAAGTGTAAAGCATTCAAATATCACAAAACAGTAATTAAATAAAACACAGGAAACAGTTTAAAAATCCAAAACCAATTTATAAAAATAGTTTATATTTTTATCTTTAAAATGACACAAAAACGATTAAAATCGGTTCAGGGGAACCGGAGATATGAATTTTTAAAGAATTATTACTTTTCTAGCGCTTAGAAACAAAAAGCGCCAATCGGGTGTTCTGGTTGCACCTCGACCAGGGCAAAGTCAAACTTTCAGGCCGACCGCGATGGAGCCCTGCTCGGCTACAGGTCGCGGGAGGCCTCGGTTAAAAAGTTACCTTCTGACTTAGTCTTTATTTGGAAGTTTTTCTTCACCGGGACGAACCTGCCAGTTGAATCCGACCTCCTGGAGCCCTTGTCCCGATACGCGATGTGGGTTTCCTCGGTGGAGACTTTTACCTTCGGACTTAGTCGTTTTTTCGAGATGAAAATCCTTCGACCGGGGTAAACCTGGATCTTGATCCGACGTCCATGGAGCCTTTCTCGGATACGATGGCTGGGAGGTCCCGGTCAACTTTTTACGTTCGGACTTAGTCTCTTTTTTGGATGTTTTTCTTTACCGGGACGAACCACGAAGTCAGGCCGGGTCGCGGTTGAGGCAAGCCGGCTAGAATTTCCGCGGCGGGTCGGTCCCTCTCTGGAGCTTTTTTCCAAAAATTCTCAAATCTTTTCCAAACTTCTGGGGCTTCACCCAGATGTTCTTTTAAGGTTCTTTTGGGGTCCACAGCTCACCCCAAGGGTCCAGAAGTTCTGTGATGGTCCTTGGGGGGTGCGGACTTCAACTCCCAGAATGCACCTGGCGCAAACTCCTTTTTGGCCACTGGACAGTGGTCAGCTGGTCGCTTTCTTCAGGAGTTGGTGCAGGGGACTCTGGTTTAGCAATTTTTCACCTGTAGCAAACAGGGAGTCCCTCCTTGAACCAGTTGAAGCCAGGCAAAGTCCTTCTTGTGGTGAAGCCCAAGTGTGCAGCTGGTGCAGTCCTTCTGAGTGCAGGGTCCAGGTGCAGGCCAGGGGTCCAGCAGGGCAGTCCTTCTTCTTCTTTAGTTCCTTTCTTGTTGAATTCTGGAGGGGATCTGAGGTGTGGGTGCAGGTCTGCCAGTTTTATCCTTGCTCCTGGGTGAAAAGCAGGGGGGCCCTGGTTCTCCAATCAGGGACAGGGTCGTCCCCTTGTGATGACCACTTCCTGGGAAGTGTGGCAAAAATCCATCCCAGAAGGCAACAGTCTCTAAAAATCCAACATGGATGAATCTGATTTTTGGAGGTTACATCTGGCTGAGCCCACCCACTGGTGTGGCTAAAAATCATAAACACACCCCTCTCCTGCCCTCTCCTAATCTAATCAAGGGGGCACCTAGCTGTCTGGGGTTGCAGGATGTGGGGGTGTTGCTGGGTGCTGCAAATGTCCTTCTCTGCCTTTGAAGACTAGTTTGGCAGCCCTCCCCCTTCCTGCCTCACCATCTGCTGAGGGGAGATTCTCTCCCCCAAGCACATTCCTTTGTGTGAAGTCTGGCCACTTCACACCTCATCAAGGCAGCCTGGCAGAAGCTGCTGCAGGCTGGCCAATCAGAGCACAGCAGCAAAAACAATGCAGAGCTGAAATTGGCAACTTTTTAGGTAAAGTCTAAACTTTTTACCTGGACAAGTTATATTAAATCCCACAACTGGAAGTTGTGGGATTTATTACAACAATCAATTTGATACCAAATTCTTGGTATGTAACATTTGAGGAGACTTTAAAATTTAAAATAAAGTCTGCCCATTCTAGCCTATGAAGGCCATTTACTTCAATGAGGGAAAAACGAATTTGGCTGTTTTTACCTCACCAGGGCTTATAAATCTATTTTTATAAAGCCCCTGCTTATAGTTACATGGCACCCAGCCCTAGGGGCACATAGGGCACACCTTAGGGGTGACTTATATGTAAAAATAAGGTAGTTTAAGACTTTGGAAGTACCTTTAATTCCAAAGTCGAATTTGCATATAACTTTAATTTAAAAGCAGCCAGCAAGGCAGGCTTGCTTTTAAAATGACACTGGGCCCCTCAGCAATGCACCTAGGTGTGCACCACCTATGCTGTGGTCCCTAAACCTACATGCCCTACCATATACTAGGGACTTATAGGTAGGTTAACTTAGCCACTTATAATTAGCCTAATTTGCATATCCATTTTACACAGAGCACAGGCCCTGGGACTGGTTAGCAGTACCCAGGGCACCTTTAAGTCAGGAAAACACCAGCAAAAAGTGGAAAATGGGGGCAAAAAGTTATGGGGCCTCTGCAATCAGCCCTGTTTTCTCACAACCACCATATCCAACAATTTTGACCCCCAATCCTCCACCTCCAGCCTAGACAACATCTCTCAAGCAGCGAACACAAGCCTCATGATAACCTCCTGGTCCCCAATTACCACACAGACCAACGCATTCACCATGTTATCCATCTACTCTGGGGCCCCCACCAACCCCGCCTACACCAGCTTTTCAACCTCATAGCCAGCACTATTAGCCCAGAACCAGTAGCATCCTCAACACTTCCATCTCCACGGCAAACCTTTCCAGACAAATGGAAGAACGCAGAGGTCAAACCCCTCCTACTGTCCCAGAGACCTAAAAAACCTAAGACCGATCTCCCTGCTCCCCTTCCTGGCAAACGTTCTCCAGAAAACCATCAACTAACAGCCCATGGACTACCTCGAACGAAGCCACTTTCTCAACATCTCACAATCAGGATTCCAGGCCAACCACAGCATGGAGACTGCACTGATCACCGCCACAGGCGACATCAGGATCCTTCCCAACCGAGGAGAGTCAGCAGCTCTGATCCTTCTTGACCCCTCTGCAGTGTTCAATACAGTCTCCCACCACACTCTTCTCAATAGACTCTACAACATAGGCATTTAACAAAAAGTTCTTAAGTGGGTTGCCTCACGCAGAGCATCCATCTGTCTCCCTTTACTTCTACAGCCAAGAACATCACCTGTGGTATACCACAAGGATCTTCCCTCAGCCCAACCCTGTTCAACATTTACATAACTCCCCCTTGCAGACATCGTTAGATCTTACAGATTCAATATATTCTCCTATGCCAATTACACTCAACTAATCCTCTCACTTACCAAAGACACCCACAAAGCTTACTTCCGTAAAACACCATGACCAACATAGCAACATGGATGAAAAAGAGCTGCCTCAAACTAAACACCGACAAAACAGAAGTCCTGATCTTCAGGAAGTATTCCTCTGTATGGGACCACAGCTGGTGGCCAGCAGAACTTGGACTAATACTCTCTGCATTAGACCATGCATACAACCTCAGCATCATCCTCGACTGCCAACTATCCATTAATAGACAAGTAAACTCAGTTGCCTCCTACTGCTGCTACATCCTCTGAATGCTCCACTGAATCTTCAAATGGATCCCTACTTACACCAGAAACACAGTCACACATCCCCTGGTCACTAGCCCCCTCAACTATGCTCTCTATGCCGGAATGTCCTTCCAGCTACATAAAAGACTTCAGACTCTACAGAACATCTCAGCCAAACTTATCCTCAACCTCCCCAAGCTCAAACGTCACCCATACCTCAGACACCTCCACTGGCTCCCTGAATAGACAAGATGGCAATTCAAGATTCTCACCTTCCCATGGAAGGCTCTTCACAACGATGTCCATCCTACTGCAACCATCAATAGATCTTCTGTGTCCCAGCAAGACAATTACGCTCCACCCTCTAAACCTTGCATCCATCACAGCCATCAGAATGCTGCTCCTTCTCCTACAGAGCAGCTGAGTCCTGGAACATCCTACCACTCCACCTCCGAACAGCTCCCTCCCTGGTGGACTTCAGAAGGAGAATCAAGATGTGGCTTTCCGATGGAGACACTGCATCCTCAGTGCCCAGAAACCCTTAGGGGTGATAGTACTGCGCTTTACAAATACTATGATTGATTGATTGATCAATGAAGGTATGTCTACCTGCAAGCAACACTATCCTGTGAGCCATAGTCAACCATCTATGTGTGTGTGCATATGTATGGGTAATTGGCTTAGGGCAGTGCAGCAAGCCTTCTTGCAGCTCTGTCTTTCATCAATGTGAAAGCCCATGAGTGTATTGTATTACTGAAATATTGTGCATTCCTCTCCTTTTCCCCTACACTGGGACACAATTGGCTGCCTAGTGCCAATGCAGGCACCCTTGCACCTTGGTGCACGAGTGCCTGCCTTGCAAAAGGAATTATTTGTGCAAGAAGGGACGCCTTCCTGCCAGTAGAGAAATCCCCATAGGCATATTCCTCCTGCTATTTGTGCTGCACAATGCAACACAAATAAAAAGATGAAAAAAATACAAAAAAGAAGAAATCAGTCTACATTTTATGCCTGCTCTTGGGAGGTGGAAGTGTTTGACCCTGTCCCAGGTTAATGTGTTTAAGTTAATCTGGACCTGGGTAAAGATCTGTGTGTGTTGTGTGTGAACACCCACTACAAAGTACATGGAACACCTCCCAGAAGCAGAGTAATTCAATGCAGCAAGTCAAATCTTTTGTCTCCTCCCGTATTTGAGAAGCCATATAATGCCATTCAAAGAGGCTTTGCATGGCCTCATAGATATTGATGAGAGTCTTGGGCTTTCAGCAAAAGTGCCTGTAAAACGTACTTTGGATTACATGACAGTATACTTGTATAATTGCCCATTTCCTTAACAAGCAACCAACTGTCTTTCCACCTGCTCCAAACATGTGATCTTCACAATGTGATCTGTATTGAACATGTGCCACAATCAGCAGGATAATTGCTTGTTTCCTTGACAAGCAAGCAACTGCCAAAAAAGCACATGTGCACATTTGCTTATTTAAGGATGCTTGTGAGTTTAAGGCCTTGCTTGGCTTCTTCCTTATTGCTCTGCTCACCTGTTTCCAGTCAAGTTAAGTTCCTTGTCTTCTAGCCTGTTTTCAGTGAAGTTCCAGTGCAAGTCAAGTTCCTTGTCCTCCAGCCTGCCTCCAGTCGAGTTCCAGTGCTCTTCGTTCTCCGACCAGCTTCCAGTCAAGTTCCACCACTTCTCGTCCTCCGGATAGTCTCCAGTCGAGTTCTGGTGATCCTTGCCTGTAGGAGGCTGGCCTGATTTGTAGTGGGTACCAAAGTTACTTACACCTTACACCAGGTCCAGTTATCCCTTATTAGTGAAATGTAGTCAGTGTCTAGCAGCCAGGCTGTGTCGAGGTAGCTTGTAGCAGAGCAGCCAAGGCTGAACTAGGAGATGTGCAAAGTTCTTGCAATACCACTGTAGTCACACAGATCTCACACACATGAAAGAAAATACTCAGTGTTACAAAAATAAACGTACTTTATTTCGGGGACACAAATGCCACAAATAAATTAGAGACTATACTTCCTTAGGATATAAGTAATATACACAATATATACACTAGTATCCAAAAACAGGTAAGTACACAGTCAGAAAACAGTGCAAATAGTGAAAATCACAATAGGTTGCAATGGCCCTAGGGGGAAAAAAAACCATATACTAAAATAGTGTAATGTGAAAGTCGGTTTCACACCTAGGGAAGTGTAGTGTGTAGAGGGGCAGTGGGAGTGTAAGAAAACACCAAAGGTAAGTAATAGAACAAACCCCAGATCCTAGGAAAACAGGAGTAAGTCACAGAGTTAATTTCCTGAAACACACAAGAAGTCATGATAGAAGAATATGCAAGAACCAGAAGAGACTACGGGCCAGATGTACCAAAGGATTTTACCCATTCTGTGTCGTGGGAAAAAGAATTCGTACATATGGCCCTACATAACAGCAACAATGGATTCCTGGACCTGAAGACCTATGGAAGAAGGAGACCAAGTCCAAGAAGCACTGAAGAGTCCAGGAAGAACAGGAGCCCCTGCTAACCCAGATTAAGGTGCAAAAGAAGAACCACTGGTGAGAAGACAAAGTCAGTTATGCACCCAAGAAGTCAGATGCAGGTTCCTGGTTGGTGCAGAAGATGTCCCACGCCAGATGGATGATTGCAGTCTGGTTTGTCTTGCTGGATTCTGCTAACAAGCCTTGGCACACACAAAGCTTGTGGTTGGAGAAAACCACTGCCCGGGACCAGGAGGGACCTGGTGGCCTCTACCCAGGAGGGGGGGACAGAGATACCTCTCAGTAACTCAGAGAGCCCTCATAAGAAGAGGCAGCATGCACAGGAGTCCCACAGCATGGGGACAAAGAAGGTGCAAATGGAGGCCCATGCAGCACGATGCAAAAGGATCCCATGCCACCGGAGAACCGCTCAGGAAGCTGTGCATCGCAGGATGGGGTGCTGGGGGACTAAGATATGATATGCATGAAGAACTTTGTTGAAGGTTGTACACAAGCGTTGGCAACTGCAAGTCACACTGTGCACGGGGGTACTGTCTTGCATGGGGAGGCAAGCAAATACCTCCACCAAAGTTGGACAGCCGGATGTTGGGACTGTCGGGGTCACTTTAGTCCACCATCTGTATTGCTGGATCAACGCTCGTTGTCTGGAGAGCGGACCCACGCCACCGGTCGTCGCTGCAGAGAGATGCCTGCTGAAGCAGGGAAGTGACTCTGTCACTTCACAGGAGATTCCTTTGTTTTTTTCTGGTGTAGGCTGAAGAAAGGCAGTCCTCAGAGGATGCATGACCTGGAAACTGTTACAGTTGCTGGCAGGAGCTGAAGTTACAATGTTGCAGAAGTCATCTTTGCTTCTTTGTTGCAGTTTGTAGAGTTCCGGGAGGGTTCAGCTGCATTTCCGTTGGTAGAAGACGAAGTAAAGGATGCAGAGGATTCCTGCTGGAGTCTTGCAATCTGAACCTGAAGAAACACCCAGAGGAGAGACCCTAAAAAGCCCTGAAAGGGAGATTGGTCACCTGACCATTGTAAGCACCTATCAGGGGAGGGCTTTGACATCACCCACTGGCACTGGCCACTCAGATGCTCCCAGAGTGCCCCACCACCTTGGAATCCAAGATGGCAAAAGCTAGGGACACTCTGGAGGAACTCTGGGCACCACCCCTGAGGTGGTGATGAACAGGGAAGTGGTCAGGTGTAGACTGGATTATGCAAGTTGGGCACCATTTGTGCCCTTCAAAGCATTTCCAGAGGCTCTGGACTACCCCTCCCAAGCCTGTAACACCTATTTCCAAAGGGAGTGTACCACCCCTCTCCCAAAGGAAATCCTGTGTTCTGCCTTCCTGGGCTTGAGCTGCTCAAGCAACAGGAGGGCAGAAACCTGTCTGTGAGGTGGCAGAAGCTGGGGCTGCCTGGAAAACCTAAAAAGGTTGGTATGGCAGTACTGGGGGGTCCACTGTGGACCCCCCCCACCGAGTGCATGGGATTGTGCAATCAATACTGGAATCAGTATTGGGGTACAATTCCCATTTGTTAGATACCTTACATGGCCATATTCAGGGTTGCCATTGCGAAACTGGACATGGGTATTGACCTATGTCCAGTGCACACGTAAAATGGCGTCCCAGCACTCATGAAGTCTGGGAAAATGGTCCTGGATAATGTGTGGGCACCTCTGCTAGTGCAGGGGTGCCCTCACACACAGGTACTTTGCACCAAGCCTTCAGGATTGGAAGACCTGACATATAGGTGACTTATAAGTGACCTGGTGCAGTGCAAATGGCTGTGAAAAGGTGCATGCACCATTTCACAGAGGCTGCAATGGCAGTCCTGCAGAAGCCTTTGCCTGGGCTCCCTAGGGGTGGCAAAAGTAATGCTGCAGCCCATAGGGATCCCCTGGAACCCCAATGCCCTGGGTACCTAAGTACCATATGCTAGGGACTTATAAGAGTTGACCAGTTAGCCAATTTGGAGTGAACTACTGGGTTATCAGTGTGTAGTGATCAATTTGGAGACAGAGAGAGCATAAGCACTGGGGTCCTGGCTAGCTGGACTTCAGTGACACAGTCAAGTATACTTTACAAAACGTTGAAACATACTGACAAACAGGCCAAAATCCATAAACACTGGGGTCCTGGCTCGCAGGATCCCAGTGACACAGTCAAAATACACTGAGATCAGGCAGAAATTGGGGGTAACATGCCAAAAAGAGGGTACTTTCCTGCATCGCCCTTCTGCAGAGTCCTGGCTCTCCTCTTCCGTCTTCTGCCTTTTATCCCATATTTCCTGTAAAAGAGACAAAAAAAGAAAGGTGAATAAAACAGTTTGGTTTCTTCTGCAATTTTCAAGCAAGTTACTACATTTCATGGTAAAGAAACATTAATCCCTTAAATGAAACAAAACAGTGGTGTGTATTTTATATTATCTATAACAATAAAAACTAGTGTGATTTATCATCTGGGTGGGAATCCAGGGTGCCGCTAAACAGACATTAAGGAAAGACATGTTTCCTGTAACAAGCTCTTCCCTGAGAAATAGAAGATCAGAAAAAGGGCAGTTTATTTGAGTACACATGACACACATTAATAGGAATGTAGCTTTAACAGATATCAAATGCTTTGGCAGTTGTCCTTTTTCTTTCACTTCCAGCTGACCAAGCATATGGTCTCCAGCCATGGGTCATGATCCCAAAACCACATCCCCAGACTGAGCCAAAGAGAAGAGACAATAATGACCTTATGATGAAACACAACATTGTGGAGAGGACCTTTGGCGTGTTCAAGTCCCGCTTAGGTGTTTGGGCATGTCAGGGGCCAGATTGCTTTACTCGTCCCCTTTTGTCTGCAAACTAATACTTGTCTGCCCAATCCTCCACAATATTTGTGTCAGGACAAATTTCTCATGGGAAGGGGACCATCAAGAACAGGTCCCAATAGAGGATGTGAAGGAGGTTGATGCTGACAAAATCCAGTTTACAGTGGCTGAGAATAGGCAATCCACAAAAATTGTACAACTTTCCCCTTGCACTTCAGTATATCAGGGCTCCACAAATAGTAATCGTACTGTGTTGTGTAAGAGCAATGTGTACCACAGAGGGCACTCAGTCAAGTGATGAACACAATCCAAAAACTTCCATATAATCTCATCCATATCAATGTGGTATGTCTCACAAATGTGTGAGCATGTAGAATCACAGCATCTTGCTGGGACAGATGTTGGTTCTGATACCATCAGTGATAATAAGTAACAGTTGTCATGGACCAAGGCCTAGTGTCATGCAAATGACACTATGCAAATAGGAAAAAACTGTCCCTTGTACTGAACATATACATGCATGTGTTGGTTACCACAAAGCATGGCACAAGTAATCATTTATCTGGCTACAATCTCACATATCCCGCATCATGTTACAGTAAATAAAATAAAAGTTTCTCATGCATTGCACAGCAATACAATGAGGAGCAAAGGTATGTAAAATTAAAATATGAGCATATGCCATTGTACAGTCAGTAACTAGGCAGAGTGGTATGCCATTGGCTAGGTGATAGGCAAACATCTGAACATTTGAAGAATACTGAGATGACAATAGTGAAATTACACTAAGATCCAAAGGCAGACTCAACTGTATATACATACACACAAACACAGTAAACATGGTTAGACAGAGGGATTTTGTTATGAACTTTGCATGGGATGCATGGGTACATCTGACCTGAGTGTGCAAGTGCCTAGTAGTGCGGCTCACAAATCTTGTATCCACACAAAAGTGAAATGTAAGTTGAGTGTTTCTCATTACTTATGACTGTCTCAGGGAATACAGGGAATACAGTCTCCATGGACCAGGGGGCACATACAAAGCTATGCCCTCAGAGTGTATGTAGTGTCACAAACGTTGAAAGGAGTAAGATACAGCTCATGTGTGAATGGAAGCATCTTATTGATTGAACATTTGAACTACAATGGACTATTCCAACATGTCTTGCTGCAGGGGTGACTGATGGCTAACTCACCTGTTCACGCTGACAAGTGACAACATACCGCAGCAGCAGCGGAAATCAGTTCACCATATTATGAAACACACACACACATATACGACGGAATACAGCCACACAAACAAATCCGCCAGCCCAAAGGTCAGTGATAAAGTGGTGGTATCAAAACCCACACGGTTACACCAACAGAACAACGCATACCACATTATGACCCACGAATCACCACAGCGGACATTCAGTGGTGGTAAACCACAGGCAGTACATACCTCCGCGCTCACAATGGACACCCACATTCACAACAACTCCATATTGGACAATTGAAACAACACACACCTGACACACATACACACACCACACCCACACACCCACACCACTATAAAACACACAGCTCCATTACCCACAACACCTTATGACTACAAACCATTGCCAACAGAGAGACACCAAGACCACTGACACAACTAAAGCCACACACTACTCACACCTATACACCACTCACGCACTCCACATCACACACATCACACACCCCAACACATTACCCAACATACCCTCACCAACACACCTCACAGAACACCCATGGCACCACAAAGACACCTCTGTTTCACAGAGGAGGAGCTAAGGGTCATGGTGGAGGAAATCGTCAGGGTAGAGCCATAGCTATTTGAAGCACAGGTGCAGCAGATATCAAGAGCCAGGAAGATGGAGCTATGGTGGAGAATCGCAGACAGGGTCAATGCCGTGGGACAGCGCCCCAGAACTAGGGATGATATCAGAAAGAGGTGGAACGACCTACGGGAGAACGTACGTTCCATAGCAGCAAAATACCAGCTCGCTATCCAGAGGACTGGCGGTGGGCTCCCACCTCCTCCCTCACAACTCAGAGCATGGGAGGAGCAAGTCTTGGCAATACTGCATCCTGAGGGCCTGGCCGGAGTCGGAGGAGGACTGGACTCTGGTAAGTCAACTCTCTACTATTATCAGCCCGTATCTGCATGCCATCACATACCCTCACCCTTACCCTCACTCTCATCACTCCACTATATCCCACACAGTCCACCATCACATCTCACTAATCTCAATGCCAAGCCCTGAATGCTGTACCAATGCATGAACACCACTCACATCCCTGTATGGACACTCATCACTAAAGCATGCACACCATAGAGAACTAACAATCCCATGGTACACTAACATAAACAAGTGAAAGCTGGCAGAGCAAATCCAACCATAGAGGGGAAGCCACAGCTGTACAATATGTCAGACACATAAACCATTACACAATTACACCCCCCACAGGTCCCCCAGCCAATGTCACCGGAGAGGAGGTGCCAGCACTATTCAGTCCCCCAACTGAAGAGGCCCACAGTGATGACAGCAGCTCTGGCCTTCAGGATCTGGGTGGCCTACCTGGCCCATCAGGGACCACTGGACAGCCAGTTCCCCAGGCCCAGTACACACCACCACAGAGCCTCCCCATCAGGAAACACCACCACAGCACCTACCCAGCGTACCCACATCTCTGTCCCCAGGGCACGTCAATCAGCAGTGTGTCCACCTCCACAGAGACCCCAAGCCACACCTCGCACACAAGACAATCAGGGACCTGGGGTCAGTGGCATTGGGCACATGGTTCAGGGGACAGAGGCACAGGCCACCAGGGACACTGGGAAGAGTGCTGTGCATCAGGGGGAGGACAGGCCCAGGGAACCCACTTTCCAGGAGGCACTCGCTGAGATCCTATCAACATTCCCAGGACACGATAGGCCAGACCCTGGACAACCTGCATTAGAACGGGTGGCTGCAGGAGGGACAGTACCAGGGGATCAGGGAGGACTTTCAGGCCATCAACAACACTCTGGTCTCCATAGCAGGGGTGCTGGTAAACATGGGCAACATTTTGAGGGAGGCAGTCTCACAACAGAGGGCCACTACCACTGGCCAGAAATCTGAACAGCCTTCCACCTCAGCTGCTGCTAGTGACCAGGAGGCCCGCCACAGGACTCACAGGCCACCAGCACCCCTCCCCCTGCAGAAGGTGAACCACCCTGCACAATTGACCAAGTGTATCCTTTGTCCCTTCCCCCCTTTCTCGTTTTGTCATCCTGTCCTTATTTGCATTAGCGTCATCTGGCTGAGAAGGGGAGGCACCGGCGATGGAGGTAGTTGCATCCCACAGGACACAGGAGGCAAAGTCTACCGACGCTGAGGGCACCAGTGGGACGGAGGGTGAGGAGAGCACCACAGTGGAGACTGGAGGGGACACTTGAGACACAGATACCTCGTCCGATGGAAGCTCCCTGGTGGTGGTGGACACTTCTGTGACCACCCCAGCTACAGGTCCATCTGCCACCCCGTACCAGCACCGCCCTCCCAGACGCCCCTCAGCGAGTTGCTCGTGCCCGCTCACCCAGGAGGGTGGGCATCTCCTTCGCCCCAGGCACCTCAGGCCCTGCCCCAGTGAGCCCTGCTTCCCTGACCGAGGAGGCTATTGACCTCCTGAGATCCATCTCTGTAGGGAAGTCAACCATTGTGAATGCCATCCAGGGGCTGGCATCCCAGATGCAACAATGGAATGCATTCCTGGAGGGCATTCACACTGGATTGGCAGCCCAATAGAGATCGATCCAGGCTCTGGCCTCCTCTCTGATGGCAGTCATTGTACCTGTTTCTACCGTCCATCCTCCAACTTCCACTTCCCAGTCCCATTCTCCTTAACCCCAACCCATCCCAGGCACACATACAGACGAGCATGCACACAAGAAAACACCCAAAAGTGTCACAGGCAACCACAAGCACCACACTTCATCCCACAGGCAGTCACACAAACATCACCCAGTTGCAGACACAACAACATTCACTATTTCCACTGTCTCCCCCTCTTCCTCCTCCTCCACCTCCCACCTAGTTATGTCTACACTCACACATGCATGTACTACATCATCATCACTACCAGCATCATCACCTCACCAAGCAGAACACACACCTCACTGGCAGACATCTCCACAACATCCATGCACACATCTCCTGCGTCCTCTCCAACTGTGTATGTCCCCCCCTTCTAAAGTAGACAAACGCAAGCACTCAGACCCCCAACAGCCACCCATCTCATGACAGCATACAACCCATGCACCTTCACCCAATCCAGCAGACAGACACCTCCAACAACCACTCCTTCGTCCTCCATTCCTTCTCCCTCTTCCCATCCCAATGTCCCGAAAAATCTGTCCCTAACCCCCCTCCTGCACGTATGGCCAGGGTATCACAAACCCAGCCAAGCACCTCAGCCACAGAGTCCACGGGTCCAGTTCCATCCGCACCCATTCGTGGTGGAAAGGAATCCAAGCCACATTTCCTGAAGGGGAAGGAGCCTGCATCAGCCACCCGAAAGGCCAAGGAGCCTGCACTAGCAGGCAGGAAGACCAAGGAGCCTGCACCAGCAGGCAGGAAGGGCAAGCAGCCTGCACCAGCAGGCAGGAAGGGCAAGGACACTGGACCAGCAGCTGTGATAGAGCCCCCACCACCAACTATGGTGGTGGGGGCTCCATCACAACCATGCCTACTATGCAGCTACCTATGTTTATCTAAACTGTAAATCATATAACTCATGTAAAGGTCTCTACATTTCACAATATATGTGTGTATTTCACATAGATATATTGTCAGCCATAATGTTCGCACCATGAATGCAATGACGCACATATGCATTCTTACCATGTCTTCGACAATGTCGGGTAAGAAAAGATGAGCGAGAAAAGTGAGCCTTGGAATTATTTATCTGCATTGCACAATTCCCTACACTGCATCACATACAATAGGCTAATTGCATCAGTCAAAACACATGCATTGACCATTAGAGCTACACATTGTGATGGGTGTGTCAAAAGAATGCCATGCATCAAAAACAATACAGGTTTCTCTACCGATGAATCATAAAAAATGACACATTATCAGAAAACAGGTAGGATTCATTCAGGAAATGGTGCGATTGTTCTATCATGCTGTGAGAAAGTAGCCTTTTTCCAGCATGGTTACCCCCACTTTTGGCCTGTTTGTGAGTGTGTGTTAGTGTGTTTTTACTGTGTCACTGTGATCCTGCTAGCCAGGACCCCAGTGCTCATAGACAAAAACCTATATGTCAGTGTGTTTTGCTTGTCTCACTAGGATCCTGTTAGCCAGGACCCCAGTGCTCATAGTTTGTGGCCTCGTGTGTGTTGTGAGTAGTGCTTAACTGTGTCACTGAGGCTCTGCTAACTAGAACCTCAGTGCTTATGCTCTCTCTGCTTTTAAATTTGTCACTATGGGCTAGTGACTCCATTTACCAATTTCAATTGGCACACTGGACCCCCCTTATAAGTCCCTAGTATATGGTACCCAGGTACCCAGGGCATTGGGGTTCCAGGAGATCCTTATAGGTAGCAGCATTTCTTTTGCCACCCATAAGGAGCTCAGACAAAACCTTCCACAGGCATGCCATTGCAGCCGGCGTGAAATAGTGCACACACTATTTCACAACCATTTTCACTGACTTAAGTAACGTATAAGTCACCTACATGTCTAACCTTCATTTACTGAAGGTTGGGTGCAAAGTTACTAAATGTGATGGCACCCTTGCACTAGCAAAGGTGACCCACATAGTTCAGGGCCAATTCCCGGGACCTTGTGAGTGCGGGGACACCATTACACGTGTGCACTATATATAGGTCACTACCTATATTTAGCTTCACAATGGTAACTCTGAATATGGTCATGTAAGGTGTCTAAGATCACGGAATTGTCCCCTCATTCCACATCTGGTATTGGGGAGCCAATTCCATGCATCCTGGGGGCTCCACTATGGACATCCAATACTGCCAAACCAGCTCTCTGAGGCTTGCAATGCAGCTACAGCTGCTGCCATCTCACAGACAGGGTTTTGCCCTCCTGCGGTCTGAGCAGCTCAGTCCCAGGAAGGCAGAACAAAGCATTACCTTTGGGAGCAGGGTATTACACCCTCTCCCTTTGGAAGTAGGTGTTGCAGGCTGGGGAGGGGTAACCTCCCCCAGCCTCTAGAAATGTTTTGAAGGGCACAGATGGTGCCCTCCTTTCATAAGCCAGTCTACACTGGTTCAGGGACCCCCAGTCCCTGCTCTGGCGCAAAACTGGACAAAGGAAAGGAGAGTGAACACTCCCCTGTCCATCACCACCCTAGGGGTGGTATCCGAGAGCTCCTGCAGTGTGTCCCAGACTTCAGCCATCTTGTTTTCCAAGGTGTGGGGACACTCTGGAGGCCTCTGAGTGGCTGGTGCCAGCAGGTGACGTTAGACACCCCTCCTGATAGGTTCATACCTGATAAGGTAGCCAATCCCCCTCTCCGGTCTATTTAGGGTCTCTCCTGTGGGTTTCTCTTCAGAAGCCACCATTTGTTGTTTGCAGTCTTGCTTGGTTCTTGCAATAACTCTAATCACGACTTGTAGTGTGTCCTAAGGAAACTTGCAGTACTTTACTCCTTCTTTTCTGGGCTCTGAGGTGGGGTAATTTACTTACTGTTATTGTATTCTTACTCTCCCATTGATTCTCTACACACTACACTTGTCTAGGGGGTTATTCGTGATTCGCATTCCACTTTCTTAGTATATGGTTTGTGTTGCCCCTAGACTTATTTTCTCCCATTGCATTCTATAGCATTTCCTATTGTTTGCACTATCCTATGTCTAATTACTTATTTTGGTGTCTAGTGTATATATTGTGTATAATACTTACATCCAGAAGAAGTATTACCTCTAAGATATTTTTGGGCTTGTGTAACCCAAATAAACTACCTTTATTTTTGGTAACACTGAGTATTGTCTTTCCTTGTGTATAAGTACTTTGTAACTATAAGTGGTATTGCAGGAGCTTTGCATGTCTCCTAGTTCAGCCTAAGCTGCTCTGCTATAGCTGCCTCTATCAGCCTAAGCTGCTAGAACACTATTACATTTCACTAATAAGGTTTAACTGGACCTGGCGTAAGGTGTAAGTACCCAAGGTACCCACTACACCCCAGGCCAGCCTCCTACACATGTTGCAAATTAGAATGTGTTACATTGATTTAACCTTCACTAATAGTATTTTTGTCTGTGCTCACTGTTGGTGATATTTGGTGATTGCTCTTGGTGTGCATTGTGAACTGGTTTTGTCATAGTACGTGCTGTTCCTGATGTGTGTAAAATGTGTTAATTATGTGTTGTATTCGCCATTCGTATTGTTATTGTCACTGTAGTGCTGGGTGCTGGACCTGGCCCTTTTACAGGGTCATTCCCCAAACATTTTGCCTTTTCTTCCTTATTTTTCTGTCCCTTGTTGGCTGACATTATGACTCTGAGCACTTTACGGCTGCCAATCAGTGCTAAAGTGCATGTGCTCTCCCTTGTAAAATTGGTATGATTGGCTTATACTTAATTGGCATATTTAATTTACCTATAAGTCCCATGTAAAATTCTACCTCTTTGCCCAGGGCCTGTAAATTACATGCTACTAGTGGGCCTACTGTGCTGCTTCCGCCGCCGCAGTTTTCTGCCATAGGGACCTGGCATCTAAATTTACTTGCGAGGCCAAGAACTCCCCTTTTACTACATGTAAGTCACCCCTAAGGTAGTCCCTAGCTAGCCCTATGGGCAGTGTGCTATGTATGTAGAGGACAGGGCATGTGCCTAGTAAGGGGGCCTGACCTGGTAGTGCCAACCAAACAGCCTATTTGGTTTCTCACTGCTGTGAGTGTTGCCTTCTCATAGGATTGCATTGGAAATGCCCTGCCTTATGTGTAGGGGGTATTGTCTGATTCATGAGGGGTAGCATAGGCATGTTTGGTATATAATGGTAGTGAGAAATGCTGCTTACTGCTGTAGGTAGATTTTTTATTATCATTACAGAAATGCCACTTCTAGAAAGTGAGCGTTTTTTCTGTGCTTATGACTCTGGTGTTTTGCAGCTTGACTCCAGTCCACGTCTGGGCAGAGTGACAGTTGGGCTTTATGCACACTTTTCAGACAGTCTGTACACAGGGAGGGTGGAGGTGTCACAGAGGTGCATCTACATACTGAATAGTCTTCCTGGGCTGAGAGAAGGGAGAGGCGGTCCACACCTGCATTTGTAAAGGCTGTGCCCTGGCCTCACACAATAGGGTCATTTACCCCCCACTGGTGTTTGGAGCCTGTGCTGGAGAAAAGAGGGGGCACTCCCAGAACCAGTTGGAACTGGTTGGAACCTCATTTCCCCTCTCTTTGTGAAACATACTGTAAACTGAGTATGCATACAGGGGATTTTACCCCACAATTTAGACATTAATTGACATTCTTGGGACTCCAGTGACTCTTCTGGAACTGGACACCGGACACTAATGAATGGACTCAGCTGGACCCACCTTGGAATGCTGCTGTGGGCTGACCTGTGACCTGCTTGGTCACTAGGAGGAACTGCCACCATCTGCATCCCTTGTGCTGGCCTGTTGTTGGGCCCGCTAGCCCTGTGCTTCCCTCTCCTCCTCTGTCTCCAACGGCAGAGTGCTGTGGACCCTGACCCCTGCAACTATCTAACACGAAGAGTGCTGCGTTTTGTTCCTCATTCACAGTGCCTGGAGAGTGCTGTGCTGTGCAGGAGATTCACCGCCGCAATCCGGTGCTCATTAAAGTGTCCCCCGTGCTTCAAATAGCACGTTGCTGATGCCGGAAATCACTGCTGCGACCCGTGGTCTTAATTGCCCTAGCGCCTTGGCATGCGCATTCTTGAAACAAGAAATCTCTGCTGCGACCCGGGATGGAGGAATGCCCCTTGCACTCTGAAAAGCATGCCGGAGTCACGCTGACCCTGGTGCCCCTGAGGCACCACCAGATTAAAGGGGAGGAGCGTGCGTGCTCCTACAGTGCTCCCGGGGTGATGCGCACTCTGAGGAGCGTCCCTGGGACACAAGCAGGTACCTGCTTCAGTGCCTGCGCACTCCCGCAGCCCGGGTGGCCCAATCCAAAGGAAGGAGACGTTGGGTGGGGAAGGAAGCCTCGTCCAAGGCTCCCCACCCTACCGGAGCCACTTCTGTGTTGTGGATGGGCAGGGGGGAAAGGAAGACTCATCAAAGGCTCCCCATGCCCCAACGAAGCCCTAATCTCGCTCGTGGAGACTGCAGTTGGGGCGGAAGCCTCGAAGGAGGCACCCCGCACCGCAGGTCCCCCTTTTTGCACCCCCCCCATTGTATGCTTGTTGTTGGTTTGGGCCTGCCTTGCTCCCCCAAGAGGGCCAGTCGTGGCCCCTAGAGAACACAGGACCAAGGAGAGACCCATTATAAAGACCAGATGGGGTTCCGTGCCGCCCCTCTTCCCCGAGTATCAAGACATGACGCCCGTTTTACTCATTGGAGCGCCTGGGGCTCCCCAGATCGATCCTCTTGACACTAGGAGTGCCTTTTTCATCAAAAGCCAGGTATTTAAAAAGGACATACATAATTCATATGTTCCTTCTATGGACATTAAGGGTTTATACGTTAACCTGGCCTTATATGATGATGTGCTACATATATGTTTGGTTGTTCCTGGTATGGGCATGATAGGAGGATATGTTTTTTATGACTTGCCATAGGTTTTTATAATGATCTTAGTATAGGCATTTATTATAATTCCATGACAAGTGCATTTCTTTTATCATATGATTCCTGACTACTGCTTATGTTACAGAATTCTGAGGACTTAAGTGTTCTATTGTGACTACTGCTTATTCTTGCAGAGTATTAGCAAACTGTGTAACGTTCTTACAATTGCTAAGGTAGCAGGGTATTTCTGACATGAAATGTTTTGTCTAATTATGTTTTGTGCAATACAGTTTATTTTTACATAGCTCATTATCTGCTGTGGTAATGGTTGGCCATCCATGGTTTGGATGCTTATGGTACATGTACCATCACCAGCCCTAATAAGTAGGGACACATGTACCATGGAAAAATAGCCAACAATATTACCCCAAAATGATTGACAGAAATTTTTTATGACACGGTATGTTAGCCAAAGTCCAAATTTGAGCATGCTACAGATGAGGTTTCAGTGTTACACATATTCAAGACATTACCAGTTGTCAACATTACAGGGTTGTGGGGCACACAGTGAAACTCTTTTAAAAAAATAAAACTCATACCGTTGTGTTTACACATCATACAATCTCCATACATGCAGAAGAGGTTTATCCTTGCTCCCACAATTAGTAAGCATGAAAGAGTAAAGGCATGATTATTCATGCTATTCAAAACCTGAATGTGTTGAGATTCATACATGTACCAGTAGCTAGACGTGTAGCCAAATCTCAGAATAAGATAAACTTGTGTGACCATGTGAGCAGGCTGGGCATCACAAAACAACATTCCTTCTACCGAGAGATGCTGCATATGTAGTTGTGAGGGGTGAAGGTTAAACATAAGCATTTATTAGAGCATTCACAGTGGCCAAATGGCATATCCTTGTATGTTACAGTCAGGTGAAAGTGCATTGTCTGTAGGAACCATTTACATTGTTTCACCACTTGGGACACATTAGTCATGATGCATGGCAACAGTGATCCAGCCTCATGGGTACCTGAGCATCTCTCAGAGAACTACATTTCACTAACATTTGAGATGGGGTGACAGAGGACCATGCTGGTATTAAGGATGTAGGAGAGAAACTATGTTTGACCATGGTTGTGGGTGGTTCATCTTCAGACTGCCTGTCTGATGTGCATTGCTAGTGTACATGGCTTTATATGGACATCTGACCTGGCAGGTTCTGACAGGATGTGAGGAATCCTTGTATACCCAATCACCTATATTAGACACATGATCATACAGGGGTAGTGAGTTTTTCAAAATAGACGCATTGTGGAAAAGACCATATGCATGTGTACACTGTGTTGACAGCATCCAGCCATTACACAGTTTGCCTATTGGTGCATTATCTCTACTGGGCAGCATCACACCTGTCATCCTTAAATTATAGTGGAATATTACCTACAAGACAGAGCACAAAATATTTATAAACATGAGATCTTCAGCATGCATACACACGGTCATTACCTGGATGTGGCTTTTGGTAATGTGCTTGAAGGAAAGAAGTCATGTTTATGTGTGTGTACAGACACTAGGATATGTAAAGGTCCCCATGGTATTGCAGGAATTGTATTATACAAGCTATGTGTTAGGGTTCCGGGTATTTCAGTGAGTTAATATTAAAGAAGTGTCCAGCAGGTCTGTTTTATGGGAGGTAGCTAGCCTACCTCCATCTCCATTTTGCCTACCTTGGTAAGTCAGACAATGCAGTAATGTGTATGGCCTTGTGTATTTGCCTGAAAAGTTAACCAATGCTGAGGCACACTACCTGTACTTGCTTGACATAGCTCATTTCACATAGGCTATTGATCATAGAAAATACCCTTTTGTTTGCTGTACAACAATCACCAGGGAGTCCCTTTGGGAACCATGTGTTCACCACATCATGGGACCAACTCAGTCTCTATATTGACATGGTTATATGTTTATTTGTGTCGACACTGCTTGTTGATATACCTAAAACGCTAACACTTGAGTCTGTTTGCATTGTTACATTAGGAGACGTACACGTTTCAAATGAATATTGGCCATTTCACTTCAATACATGTGGTTTTGGCTGAACATGCTACATGTAATGTTTAAAAAAGTAAGCCTAATATTGATGACATGTACAAGTTCAGCTTTGTCTGATAAATATTTCCTTCTTTTCCACCAGACAACATGACTGCTGGAGAAGAAGAGGCCCACATCAGGCACATTGCCAATAAAGATATGGGGAAGATCTATGAGGAAGGGGAGGCAGCTGAAACCTGGAAGTCCAGCAGGCGTGGTCAACATGGACTGGTAAAGGAAAACCATGCAGGATGTGGGCATGTAACACAGTGGTGGACCAGTGGCACTTATGGGCACATCAGCTGCTCAGCTGGGCCAAGCACCACAGCGCTTGCCAGCAGCCCTGGCAGTGAGCTCGCCATTTGAGAGACAGACCCTGAAAGAACTTGCAGAATTAAAGCAGAGAATGGCATCAATAGAGGAAGAACTGGAGTGTATGCGGGCCATGATGCAGACATTGCAGCAGTCAGTGGACTGAACAAGTGCCCAAATATAGCTCCCTCTGGCTTTTTGTCTTTCCCCTGTTTTTTCACTGTTATAGTTCAGTATTTTAGCATAGGTTAGAATAGGTTTTAGCATAGGTATAGGTTAGGGTGGTATTAGTTAGTTTAAGGTATTATTAGTGAGCAGTTATAGGTGGGGATATGGGTGGGTATGTTTTTTAGTGGGTGGGGTTGATGTTTTGTTTGTGTTTTATAAAATATAAAATAAAAAAATACAAAAAATATATTTATTCAGGTTTTAATGTATAGCTAGCTTGTATTCAGGTTTTAATGTATAGTTAGCTTGTGTAGTTTATGTTTGCATTAGGTGACTATGGCCCTCATTACAACCCTGGTGGTAAATCCCACTTACCGCTGTGTCAATGGCGGCCAACATACCGTGACTGCAGGCCGTATTGCGGTATGGGTATTATGACCCACACAGGGAATACTGCCACAATACAGACACCCACACAAGTACGCCAGACCAAAGGTCAGTGATAAACTGGCTATAGCAAAACCTACACCATTATGCCAACGGGAATAGGCCCACAGTATCACGACCCATGAATCAACGCGGCGGTCTTTCATCCGCGGTAAACCATTGGTGGTAGACACAGCCGCACTCAAAATACACACACACTTATAAACCTAAACCACATTGGACAATTCAAAATACACACACCTGACACACATACAAACACAACACCCACACACTCATACCACTATAAAACACACACCCACATTACCCACAACCCCTTACAACCAAAAAAAAGAGACCAAGCACAGAGAGACAATCAAAGAGCACACACTCACTCAGAGGCACAGAACACCAACACTCATACACCATCCACGCACGTCACATCATACATCCCAACACATCACCCCACATCACCTCACACATATCACTCACACCACATCATGGCACCTCAAAGACACCCCAGGTTTTCTGAGGAGGAGCTAAGGGTCATGGTGGAGGAAATCAGCTGGGTAGAGCCACAGCTATTCGGATCACAGGTGCAGCAGACGTCCATTGCAAGGAAGATGGAGCTCTGGCGGAGAGTCATCAACATGGTCAATGCCGTGGGGCAGCATCCAAGAACCAGGGATGACATCAGGAAGAGGTGGAATGACCTACGGGGGAAGGTGCATTCCGTGGTACAAAGACACCAGATGGCAGTACAGAGGACTGGCGGTGTACCCCCACCTCCTCCCCCTCAACTGACAACATGAGAGGAGCAAGTCTTGCCGATCATGCATCCTGAGGGCCTCGCAGGAGTAGCAGGAGGACTGGACTCTGGTAAGGCAAATCTTAACTACTTTATCCCCCATCCTACCTGCATGCCATCACATACCCCACCCATACCTTCACTCCCATCACTCCATCACATCACATCCACCCTACCATCACAACCCACACATCTCAATACCAAGCCCTGCATGCAACAACAATGCATGGACACCCAGCACAGCCCTGCATGGACACCCACCACCACAGCATGCCCAATAGAGAGAGTCACCCAGCTCACTCAATCAGCAATCACACAAGGCCAAGGTGACAGGGAAAGCACAATTCTATAAGGGAAACACAAGCACAAGATGGCACACACAGATACAATAACAATGCGTTTGCATCCCAACAGGACCCCTACCCAATGTCACTGGACAGGAGGTGCCAGCTACATCCAGCTCCCCAAGAAGAGGCCCACAGTGATGACTGCAGCTCCGCACACCTGGATCACGATGACCAACCTGGCCCATCTGGGATCTCTGGACAGTCGGTTACCCTGCCACAGTCCCAAACCACCACAGAGCCTCCACCCTCAGGAAACACCACCACAGCACCCACCCAGTGGGCCCATACCACTATCCCCAGGACACATCACTCAGCAGTGTGTCCACCACTACAGGAACCCCAGGCAACCCCACTAACCCAGGGTGATCAGGGACCTGGGGTAAGTGGCAGTGGGCACACGGTTCAGGGGACAGAGGCACAGGACAACAGGGAAGCTGGGAGGACTGCTGTGTGACAGGGGGAGGACAGGCCCAGGGAACCGACCCTCCACGAGGCACACTCAAACATCATGTGAGCATACCACCATTCCCAGGAGACCATGGGCACGGTACTGGCCAAGTTGCAGGAGAGCCAGCGGGTGCAGGAGGGACAGTACATGGGGATCAGTGATGACCTCACAAAAATCTACACCATCCTGGTCACCATAGCATTGTTGCTGGCTGATATGGGCAAGACCATGAGGGAGGCAGTGGCACAAAAAAGGGCCCCTGACACTAGCCAAACCGAGGCACAGTCTTCCACCTCCGCCAGCGCTAGTGGACAGGAGGCCCCACCACAGGACCAACAGGCCACCAGCACCCCACCCCCTGCAGGAGGAGCACCAACCCGCAAAAGGTCCCTGCAATCCAGGCAGAAGATAGAGAACATTGCCAAGAGATCCCGCCAGGAAATAGTCACCCTGCTGTCCCACTCTGTTACCCTGTCTACCTCGAACTGGCATTGCTCCCCTTCCTATACCCCCTTGGATAATGCATCTGTGATGACATGAGACTGGACTCTACCATGGACCTCCCTCCACCATCACACCAACCCCTTGCACATACCCCCATACTTATTAACACCTAAATAAACACCCTTGAAACAAATACCAATCAGGAGTCAGTCTGATGATTCACAAATGTATTAGTACAACATTAGCAAAGCATTGCAAGGTTTATATCCATTTATTCATACCAATGTATGACAGTTGTTGGGCAGCAGTACACATAGCAGAAGCCTGAATGGGGTACACAGATCTGAAAAAAGGAAACCCAAAGGGAACAGTCAGTGTCCATAAACAGAGGGTAAGAGGCTGCGAGGTACAATGTCCTAAAGTATACTGAAATGTTAAGAGGAGTTACAGTCTCTTACCTATGTGTCGCTGGAAGTACTGCAGGATAATGTTTGTTCTGTTTTCAACATCTTCTTCCTCTGCCTCCTCTTTCTCACTGTCCACAGGCTCCACCGCTGCCACAAGACCATCACCAGGCTCATCCTCCAGCAGAAAAGGCACCTGGCATCTCAATGCCAGGTGGTGCAACATACAGCATGCCACGATGATCTGGCACACCTTCTTGGGTGAATAGTACAGGGAGCCACCTGTCAGATGGAGGTACCAGAATCTGGCCTTCAGGAGGCCGAATGTCTTCTCAATAATTCTCCTAGTTCGCCCATGTGCCACATTGTAATGTTCCTCTGCCCTTGTCCTGGGATTCCTCACTGGGGTCAGTAGCCATGACAGGTTGGGGTAACCAGAGTCACCTGCAAATATCGAGGGACAATTGTGAGACACACAGTAACCCTTAGAGACAACCCCATACCCAGACACCTACTCATACTGTGTGGGGACCTTGGGCTCACCTATTAGCCACACCCAGTGCCTCTGGAGTTGGCCCATCACATAAGGGATGCTGCTATTTCGCAAGATATAGACGTCATGCACAGAGCCAGGATATTTGGCATTTACATGGGAGATGTACTGGTCCGCAAAACACACACCATTTGCACAGTCATCGAATAATAGCTTTTACTATTCTTATACACCTGTTCATTTCTGTGGGGGGGACAAATGCCACATGTGTCCCATCAATGGCACCAATGATGTTGGGGATATGTCCCAGGGCATAGAAGTCAGCTTTCACTGTGGCCAAATCCTCCACCTGGGGGAACACGATGTAGCTGCGCATATGTTTCAGCAGGGCAGACAACACCCTGCTCAATACATTTGAGAACATTGGCTGAGACATCCCTGATGCCATGGCCACTGTAGTTTGGAAGGAGCCTCTGGCCAGGAAATGGAGCACTGACAGGACCTGCACTATAGAGGGAATACCTGTGGACTGGCGGAGAGCTGACATTAGGTCTGGCTCCATCTGGGCACACAGTTCTTGGACTGTGGCACCATCAAGTCTGTATGTGATTATAATGTGTCTGTCCTCCATTGTCAACAGGTCCACCAGGGGTCTGTACACCGGAGGATGCCGCCATCTCATCATCTGCCTCAGCGGTTGTAGCCTATGGAGGAGAATGGTGAGCAGAAGGTCATTTACCACATACATAGCACAACTGTGTCTGAATTAATGTTACAGAAGCAGTGTGTGAAATCGAGAGTCAGTTTATGTGCTAACATGTGCTGTGACTCAGTTCGGTGCCATGCCATGTGCCCCCCTGAAATGGTGGCTGCCTGACCTGTGAGGAGGGACAAGGGGAAATGAGGTAACTGCGCTGGCGTTGTGCAGCGTTTCGGTAGGCGGTCGAAGAGTGCCGTGCAACTCTGCATTGGTTATCATTGGGCCCTATGGGTTCCAGGAGCCAATGGTGATGTACGCCAGAGGTGATGGTACACACCGCCGCGGACGTCACCGCCATTTTCTACCCATTCACTCACTTGATACCTGAAATTCAACAGGAGAGGACCTACACTGCAACTGCTGCTGTGACCTGTGTCTGGAAGCAACAATGGCTCATATGTCTGGGGAAAGGGCCCCTGCCTTCACTGTGGAGGAGTTGGAGAAACTGGTGGATGGGGTCCTCCCCCAGTACACGCTACTTTACGGTCCTCCAGACAAACAGGTGAGTACACTGTGAGCATGATGCGTGGGCAATGCCTGTTTGGAGTGGTGTGGATGTAAGTCACATGTTGGGGGGTGCTAATGCGTCCTGGCCTGACTGCTGCATGAGAGGTTGTCAGTGTATGTGCGTCAGGGCATGGGTGGGAACTGGTGGGCAATGAGTATGATGGTCTGGAAGGGTGAGTAATTACATTTTCCGCTGTCTTTACCCTGTAGGTCAGCGCCCACCAGAAGAAGGGTATATGGTGTGCCATCGCCAAGGAGGTGCAGACCCTGGGGGTCTATCACAAGCGGAGCACCCACTGCCACAAGAGATGGGAGGACTTGCGCAGCCGGACAAAGAAGACGGCTGAGGCCCGGCTGGCCTCCCAACGTGGAAGGGGTGCCTGTCGCACCATGACCCCCCTGATGTTCCACATCCTGGCGGTGGCCTATCCGGAGTTGGATGGGCGCTTGAGGGCATCACAGCAGCCACAAGGAGGTGAGTACAGTTTCAGAAAGCTGACTTTCTGCACTTTCAGAACTAGGTGGCTGGGGGATGTGGGCTGTGGGTGCCCCTAGGCCAGGGTAGGTCCCTTGTTTGCAGGCTCTGTAGCACCCCTGCCCCAATGGGACAAGTGGCCAAACATTGCTGTGCAGGGTCCTGGGGGTGTCACGTTTGCAGGTGCTGGCGTTAGGCATTGTACCCCATGGGCTGGTGACTACCTTTGTGAGTGATTGGGCATGGCCTAGTGCATAGGGCAGGTCAGTGTGTGTTGTGTACGCCAACGGTAGTGGTGTTGCTGTCACTGACCGTGTGTGTCCTCTGTCTATTCCCCCCTTCTTGCTTTGTCACCCTGTCCTTGTGTGCATTAGCATCATCTGGCGGAGGAGCAGAGGCACCAGCGATGGAGGGAGCTGCATCCCACATGGCCCATGAGGGTGAATCCACAGAGGGTGAAGCCACCAGTGGGACGGAGAGCGAGGGGAGCACCACGACGGGGACAGGAGGGGAGACCAGTGACAGCAACTCCTTCTCTGATGGAAGCTCCCTGGTGGTGGCGGACACCTCTGTGCCCACCCCAACAACAGGTACAGCCGCCACCCCCCCACCAGCACCACCCTCCTAGCAGCCCATCAGCAGGTTTCCTGTGCCCGTTCACCCAGGAGGGTGGGCATCTCCTTCGCCCCAGGCACCTCAGGCCCTGCCCCAGCCAGCCCTGCTGCCCTCAGTGAGGAGGGTGTTGACCTCCTGAGATCCCTCACTGTTGGGCAGTCAACCATTCTGAATGCCATCCAGGGTGTTGATAGGCATTTGCAACAAACAAATGCATACCTTGAGGGCATTCATTCTGGTGTGCAGCCCAACAGAGAGCATTTCAGGCTCTGGCCTCAGCACTGATGGCAGCCATTGTCCCTGTGTCCAGCCTCCCCCCTCCAACGTCCTCCACCCAGACCCAATCCCCTGTACCTCAGCCTATCCCAAGCACACCTTCAGACCAGCATGCACACACATCAACACAAAAAAGTGGCTCAGGAAAACATAACCACCACACATCATCACACAGCCACTCACACAAGCACCATACCCATGCACACATACCAACATCCACTGCCTCCTCTGTGTCCCCCGCTTCCTCTTCCTCCACCTCCCTCCCAGTATCGTCTCCACTCACACCTGCATGCACTACATCATCAGCCACTGCCTCCATCACCAGCATGCCCATCACAACACACCCCTCATGAGCAATCACCACCCCCACAACCATTCACACGTCCCCTGTGTCCTCTCCCAGTGTGTCTGTGAGCCCTCCTCCCAAAGTACACAAATGCAGGCACACACACACTCAACAGCCATCCACCTCACTACAGCCCCCAGCCCATGCACCTTCACCCAAACTCAGCAGACATGCACCTCCAACAACCACTACCTCTTCTTCCACTCCCACACTCCCTCCATCTTCCCGTTCCAGTGTGTCAAAAAACACTTTTCCTAGCTAACGTTGACCTCTTCTCTACATCTCCCCCCCCATCCTTCCCCTAAGGCCAGGCTGTCTAGATCCCAGGCCAGCACCTCAGCCACCAAATCGGCGTCCGCTGTGGTCCCTGCAAGTTTGGGAAGATCGAAGGGGGCACCCGTCAGGGGTGTGCCTCCTACAGATGGTAAGGACCACCCGATTCCACCACCTGCCAAGGTCAAGAATGGGCCAGCATGCAGCAGGAAAACGTCTCACCACCCACCCAGCAAGGCCTCATCCAAACCCAAAGAGGACAGTGCCAAGGTCCCAGCAGCGACTACCAAGGTGGGGAAGGGACGCAAAAGCAAGGGCAAGTCACCTCAGGGTATGAAGCCTCCTGGTGAGAGGCTGGTGACCATCATTTCACCAGACAGGCCAGCAACCTGTACCACGGTCAGCACTGCCATAACAACCACCACCTGCACCGCCACATGCACCACCACCTGGCCCACCATCTCCACCGCCCCCTGCACCGCTGCTGCCACAACGACAGTCACCACCATGCTCCATGGTGATCAGCCGTCTGAGGCTGCCTGAGACGGTCAGGTGTCTCTCTCCACTACTACAAACACCTGCACCACGGGCAGCACCAGCAGCATCTCTGCCGTAGACACCGCCGCAGCCACCGCCACCTGCACCGCCATCTGTACCGCCACGTGCCCAGCTGGTGCCACTACATCGGACATCAGCAGCATCCCCAGTGGGCAGCCGTCTGAGGCTGCAGGTGACGTCCCTGACCCTGAACACACCACATGAGGCACCACCACCAGCACTAGCACTACCAGCAGTTTGCAGCCTAAGTCGCCGAAAGATGGAGTGTGGCACTGCCTCCATGGAGTATCATGTTCCCTGCACATCTCGTGGCTCAGACACATAGGTGGGGGAATGGGAACTGCCACACCCCAGGTGCAGCATCACTGGACACAAAGCCCCCTCCAGAATCAGTGGAAGAAGGCATCCACTCACTCCCTCCTTGGCAGGATGAAGCACACTGGACACAAAACCCCCTCCAGAACCGGTGGAGAAGTCATCCACTTGAGAGACTGTGGCTTGGCACTCCCCGGGACCAAGCAGGGGCAAACCACCCACTTGAGAGACTGTGGCTTTGCACTCCTCAGGACCAGGCAGTGAGCAAACCACCCACTTGAGAGATTGTGGCTTTGCACTCCCCAGGACCAAGCAGTGGGCAAACCACCCACTTGAGAGACTATGGCTTTCCACTCCCCAGGACCAAGCAGTGGGCAAACCACCCACTGGAGAGACTGTGGCTTTGTACTCCCCGGGACCAAGCAGTGGGCAAACCACCCACTTGAGAGACTGTGGCTTTTCACTCCCCAGGACCAAGCAGTGGGCATGAAGCCCCCTCGAGGAGCTGTGGCGCAGCACCATCCACCGGCTATAGTGCCCCCCTCCCCTTCCCCCTGAGGTGCCTGTGTTTTTTCAACCTGATGCCCCTGCAGTGTTCTCTCCTTTTTGAGGCAGGTGTCATGTGTGGGCTTCGCCCATGATTTTTGGGCTCACTGGTCCACAGACATTTACAAGGGACAGTGTACGGCCTTCTGTACATAATGTAACTATTTGTATATATTGATTTTTTTCATTCGATTGCTATTTATGAATGTTCCAAAATATCACTGGTTAAACTCACTTCCTTTTGTCCTTGCATTCTTCCAGGGGGTGATGGGGTGTATCTGTAATGTTGTTGGATGTGTTAGTGTGTATGGTGTTGTGGGTGAGGGTGGGGGTGGGGGTGTTGCGTGTTGCCTGTGTGTGTGTCACTCTCTTTATACTCCCCTCTTCCCCTGTGTGCTAAGTGCAGTACTCACTGACGTCGTCGTCGCCACCTTCTTTATACTTCCTGGTGTATTAGTAGATACACCAACATGGGGAGGACCTGCAGTTTGGGCTCCATGGCGCCCTGGTTCATCGTGGACTGTCAAAAGGTGAGTGGTTCCCCTTCAGTGTACTTACTGTTTCCGCCATGCTTTTGATGTCGTTGGTACCGCCTCGGAGAAGGTGGTGGATTGGCCTGTGATAATAGGGTGGACGGTACATTGTCTTCCGCCAGGGTTATACTGTTACGGGGTGCGCTTGATGTTTAAAATGTCTTGTGTGGTATATGTGTAGAGTAGTGTAAGATAACTTTAGGTATATTAAGATAGAGTTAAGTTAAGGTACTGTAGGTTAGTTAGCATAGGTTAGTTGAGTCATAGTTTAGATAGGGTAAGTTAGTTAGCGTATTGTAGGTAGTTTTAGATTTTAATATTATATAATATTTATACTAAACAATGTTTTTACTTTCACAACTCTTTAATGATTTACTACGTAGGAGTTGTCATATATGCTTAGGTTGATTTAAGCACATGCTGTAGGATTTCCCTCCAGTGTTTGAATATATGTGTAACTTTGTGAGGCACCTATGGACATGTGTCAATCAATTTGGCAATGGAGTCACTTAAGGGATCTTCAACCATGTTTGAGCACTGTAAGTGGCCCTCTTTGTGTGAATGGACACACAGCCCAACACAGGTAGTCACCTACTGTTGCACTGTCTGTAAGTTATGACACAAGTATTATAGCGATGAATATATCAACCAATAGCCAGAAATCATGGATGTGTTGATTCACCTACTGATGCCAGCCCCTTCTATGTTCACACTTGCACCATTTCAATGTACCATCAGTGTTGTTTGCTGACTAGCATCCATGGAAGTGGCAACCGCCAGCCCAGAAACTTCAATCACCCTTCCCATTGACTATTTGCTAATTGTGGAACTTCCTGCTTGTGAATTGGGGGAACTGCTTGCTAGTTTAGATGAACATAGGGCTCACCTTACCTATTCTCCTTGGAATGTGTAGATTTCTCCATGGGTCTGAGATCTTGTTCATAACATTTCATTTGCATGTATATAATAAAAATGATGTCAGGTGTGGTTACACTTACACTCAATGCATGTGAGGGCTCTCAGGGGCAGAATGACACATTGACCCTGCATATGCCATGGTGCCTTAATACCCCTTTTATCATTTGACACAAAAAGCTATTTACTTAGTGGCTTTGGTTCATGCGTACTGACATCCAAGTTGCAGCACTGAGTTTCAACATCCTTCACTGTCATAGGTGTGATACAATTGAGAAAGAGTCTGTCCATTGGTATCTGCTTGTTCTTAGTGCATGCATTAATATTGTATTTAAGTGAGATCTCCAATGTATGCATTGAGGCTGCATAATGACGATGTTATTACTGAGCTAGATATATGTGGATGCATGAGAATGAGTTAGTGTATCGCCTGCCTCACAGGACAAAATTTGAGCATGTATTGAAATGTGTGATTGTGTGGGATTTTTAATTGTGTTCCACTCCAGTTACTGCTACTTAATTTAACTCCATGAAGCATGTTTGCAGCAACAACCCCAACATTGTTTGTGAGCTAAAGGATGTCCAGACAGAGTCTATCAGGATACATGTCATGTGACATGTGGAGGAGAGGAGTATTCCAGTGAGGAGTAGGTCCAAATTGCAATTAGCGAAGGTGGGCCTCATCAACAGTCTACAAATTAACCAGAATAACAGGTGGGCAAACACTAAGGAGACAGCACCACATGACAAGGGGGATGGCAGGTTGGTCAACACAGGTCCAATGAGAAATTGACCAAGAACCACAGACAAATGTTACTGGCTAGTTCTCCACTGGAAATTCGTAAAGCCCACATCTTCATCCTCTAACGTGTGTTGTGCCTCCCCTGAGGGTGATGGTGTTTGTGCAGGAAGCATCTAAGGCACACACTAAGGTGCTGAAGATACAGCTTACCTGTCCTCAGCAGCATTTGCTTGTGCCAATAAGGAAGTAGCACAGCGTTTGTAACAATGTCACAGTGGAAGGCACCCTTTGTTGCAATATAGGAGTTCTGCTTCCACCCCCAACTGGGTAGTAACCTCACTGGTGTCATATCAGCAAGGCTGTTGTTGCCTCTGCCAAATGACATTAGTGATGTCAGCTAGGGACTGTTCCAATCTCTGGAGCGGATGGTAGGTGCCTTTTATGCCTCAGAGATGTCCTTATTGGGACTGAGGGATCTATGGACTCCCTCTAGGGTGCCCACAGTGGTCTCCATCCCTACCATCTGCCACTGGACTCCTACCGCTTGCCTTTGAAAGACAATTGGCTGTTCTCTGAGTCCAGAGCTGGGCTAGGGCTGGGAGATGGGGTAGGTTCCATTGGAGACAATTAATTTGGAGACCCAGCAATGCTGTCAGCCCCTCTTGCAAGCGCAGAAGGTACTATTATGTAGTCCATGATTTGCTGAAAAGTGTCCATGGGGGCAGGATGTCATTGGCAGCAGGTTGGTCATCCAGGACAGGCAGCTGTTGAGGAGGAGTAGTTTCTCCCTCTGCAAAAAAATTGAGCCATGTCAATAGTGATCTATGCTATATTTTGACATGAGTAATCTGGTCGACATACGCTATTTATCCTCAGTCACTTTCAGTTCTACATTGATGTGTAGGACCTACGTGACTTGTAGGTAATGATACCAAGTAGCACTGTATTTGCTTTTCACCTAGCAGTATATGTGGTTTGTTCACACACCACTGTGTGACATGGGTGATTGTTTGTGTCATACCACATATTGTAACACAGTTTCACAGCTTGCCAGCCTGCTCTGGCCCTGCTAACGCAGGTAATTTGAGGCACGGTCCACATCTGCTGTGGACATTAGCTTTCCTTTTCCTAATGGCTATACTGAATATGTTTTATGGCAGTGACAGCATTACTGTGCACATTGCACCAAGTTACCATGGTGCTATGCATTTCCTCTGGCCACTACTCAGACTACAGCTCCTGGGAAAGTGATGTGGGTTTGGTCAAGTATTTAATTTGATTGTGCAGTCTCCCTTTTTCACAGTACATCACAGCAGTCTGCCTTTCATGCACATTGTGCTTCATGTAGTCAATGGCTCGTATTGGTCATGCATCAACAATACTCTACCCAGCTAGAAAGCTTGCTACACTGCGGGACTGTGTAAGGGCTTGTACTTACCATAGTTGGGCTATCTGTGGATACTCATGGTATTTCCATTACACACGCAGTTGGCTCCAAAGTGTGTACTAACACTTAGGGGATAGGTCCAGTCAAACTAGGTAGATTGCTAGCACTGACACTGAGCCCATTTCATCATTGCCAAAGGTGGTTATCTGCAGTCTCATACATCATTTGACTCAGCCACGCTCACTTGTACATGCACGTGACTCCTCTAGCAATCTATACATGCCAGGAACTTCACTTACTGTCACATACTAAAGTAACCCAGGTCATACATTGACCTTCATGTGACGCCAAGCCCTACAATATGAGTCACCGCTTCCAACTGCCCAATATGGCTGACTGTATTTGAGGGCTATGTGTCAAACTGTACCCCACATGATAGTAGTTGTGAGAATCAGTGAATTGGTTACGCTGGTTTGCTACACAACTAGACCCATACTTCTCAGCCTCCAACCCTCCCTGAATCCTGTGCATTGTCATGGCAACCTAACTCATAATATCACTTCACAATTTGCTGTTTGACATCCTGCTGCTTAACCTGGTGAGACATTTCTTCGCCCATATCCTTCCTAACGTGTGCAACATCTTCACTCAGGTCCAAATCACAAGTATGATGTTTTACAACTATGCCCTCTTCTATGTCCTCCCTTCCCAGCTGCAACACGTGTGACACCATCAGACACAGCAGTACATGTGTCTTGCTCAAGCTACCTTGCAGGACACACATCACTTCTGACCTTCTTGCTATGCAAAGTGTCTCCATTCAGACACAGTGCCACCTCAATGTGCTCACCCATACATACATTGCAGAGCACTACCTGGGGCCCGCCAGGCTTACACACCATCACATGTACAAACACACATGTTCCTGTAGAGTGCATCACTTGAATCCCTAACTCCCAAAAGATTTGTACATAACAAGAGTTAAGGTGGTGTCTACCATGGCAGGCTGAACCTGTGCGCACTCACCTCACAAATCAGGACAGCCGTGAGTAATGTAGTTTCATGTTATTTACTTTAGACGTGGCTCTTCATATGTTCGTATATGATGGTACTTCACATGCCCAACATCTGACCCCCCCCGGTAAGTAGTTTATCCTCCGACAACACCATCTCATTTCATTTCTTTGCAGTCCAGATTCAGCTGCTTGGCCCCAAGAGAAATGCTCTAGCCTTATGGTACAAGGGAGCATGCAGTGTCCTGTCATGTTGTGGTGTTCCAGTCCAGATATTGTGCTTGGTATTATGGGACTTTCAGTTCTGATCACTAATTATGTACAGTGCACAACAATACACGGTATACAATTTTGAACCTGGACTGATGCTGCTTATCACACTTGGACTAGTCAAACTTGACACAGCTGGACTGTGCAATGCAACGTCTGACGGGTCATTCTGACTTACATTTCTATGATGTATGGCTGGATATTTGGGCAGTTCCATCCCTTACCTTTACACTCAGCTCAGTGCAGGAACAAAGCATGCAGTGCAGCAGAGCATGCCAAATTTGGTGATATTGACCCTTGTTGCCACTTACCCTCTAGGTCTTGCTGGTCCTCACATGCTGCACTGTTGGGTCCTTTCACTGCTGCCACCAACTCTGCTGAGATGAAAGCTGACAACTGCTCCTCGAAGGGCATCAGCTCCTCTGGGACTACAGGTCTTCTCTTCCAATCTGCATGGCTGCCTTCAGGTTGTTGGGCAGTTTTTCTTTCGTTCTCCGCTTATAATTGTGCCAGCGCTTCCTGCACCCTAACACAGTCTTTTTAACTTGCTCTACACTGTTAATCTTGTTCAATATGTACTATGGACTGCCAAATGGCCTCTTTGTTCTCTAATGGCAATTTGGAGGTGACAAAGAGTTGATGTTCATACTTTGTCACCTCTGTTATGAGTATTTAATTTTCCTCCCCACTAAAACTATTTTTGCTCTTCCCCTGGGTGTCTGTCTGTACTTCTTGGCTGGTGCTGGGGTTGTTGGCGTTGTTGCTCTGTCTGCTGCTGCCTGCTCCAACTCTCCCTTTAGATGTATGGAAAATTCTTATTTTTTGTTGCAAATGCGTAACTTTTTGTTAGATTTCTGATGCATTTTGCACTCAATTGTGATGCAACGCTGATTTGCATTACTTCACTTTTGCTGCACATGGGTCAGTTTTCACTACAACATCCCTCCCATGGATACGTCATTTTTTTAAACACACCATGAGACCTTATGACAGGGTGTGTTGTATCATTAATACAATGCATCCAGGCTCTTTAGATCTGTCGTGCAGCAGCATAAGTTTTTTCTGACAGCAATGCATCAGTTTTAATATATATGGACCTTACTTCCGAAATTCCAAAATGTCTTCCCTTTTTTAAGAAAGCTCTCCACTAAGTTCTTTATTAAACATATTGACAGGGCCTCTGGTTCACTATGTATATAAAAATGTAAATTAAAACAAAAAATGAAATGTGACTATCTGTAAAGGGGGCTCTTTTTAAATCTGTGTTTCTACAGACTTGAAAAAGGTGTGTAAATCTGATGATGGATGTAGAATCTATGACAGCAAAATCTTTTATCTATGCAGTCCGTTATGCAATCACCAAAAATTATTTGATAGGGATTGGCCCAGATTTAAAAGAAAACCATGGAGCGTGATGCTGCACCAGCATTGTCAGCGCCGCACTACGTCATTTTTCATAACACAGGTATGAGCCTTATTTAATAGAACACGGCACAGCCCTGTGCTGTCCCCTGCGCCAGCACTAAATTTGCTGTACAGCGCCAAGGCAGCCCCCCTTGTGCCATGGTGCAAGGATGGCTGCACTGTGGGGGAGATTGCTTTTGTGCAGTAGTGACACCTTCCTGCACAAACACTCCTCAATGCCGATTTGCTCTTTCTCTGTGTGCTGAATTCTGTGGCACACATAGAAAGCGCAAAAAAATGAGTAGAAATGAAAGCATTTCTCCTTGTTGCGCCCTGCGAACGCCACCCCTTGGGTGGCATTAGATTTTGGAGCTGCCTCAGGTTTATCATAAATCTTGGGCAGCGTCAAAATGCAATGGGTATTGTTGCGGCATACCCACAGCAACACCCATTGCACGACACTTCCACGCGAAGTGCTGAGTGTGAAGTGGCTGTATTTACAAGGTTGCGTTAAGCCACAAAAAGTGGCTTGACCCCAACTTCTAAATACAGAACAGTGCATAGAACCAATAAAGCGTCACTAAAAGTGACACTCCGGTGGCAATAGGGTCTTTTCAATATGGCCCTATGTCTTCTTTCCACAGTGTCAGACCGGTCTGCATTTATTCTTCAGTGAATCGTCTATTTCACCCATTACCTCAGCCTTATTTGCATATTTGGTGAACCGCTCCATTCTTCGGCCCATATGTATGAAAAAGTAGCGCATCAGAGTTGATGCACCACTTTTTCTGAGCCCCCCTATTGGCACCTAACGCCACATGTGTGTGGCGTATTTATGATATAGTGCACCATGGCGCACGTTACAGAACTAGCATCAGAAATTTTGAAGTTAGTTTGGCTCTTTGCAGGATTAGCGCCAAAACTTTTTATGCTAATTCTGCAAAGTAAAAAAAGGCCCATTTAAAACAATGGGAGCCTCGTTTTAATGTCTGCCTCAGGCAGGCAATAAAAATGACGGTAAAAATGGTACAGTGGAATCTCATATATTTCACTCCACCATTTTTCTGGGCCTCCTACCTCTGGAACGCCCCAGTTATATACATTATGCCTGGCACATGGATAATGTGGCGCCAGGGTTAACAAAGTGGCACAATTCATGCATTGCACAACTTTGTAAATATGGCACATTGTTTTTTGCCAACATAACGACACATTAGCGTAAAAAAAATGACCCTCATGTGGCACAAGGCAGCGCTAGGACCTGCATAAATATGGTCCTTCGCGTATTGGTCGTTTTTTTCTCTATCCGCGTGCCAGCTATCCTAACTTCAAGTCTCCGGAGAAACAATCAGGTGTGTGATGTTCAACAAACCCTCATACTCTATTTTCATGATTTACAAAAGGATTGTTATTTAGGGAACCGAATCATTGAATTATTGTACTAGCATCAAGTGTTATGTGATTTTTTATGTAAATTGGAAACTCAATAGTAACAAAGAGCAATAACGTTTTCAATTCAATGGAGCTAAAACATTGTTAGGATGGTCATACGAAAAGCTAGCAAGCATTCTAAATGTGAACTATAAGATGTAGCCGACAATGATACCTGTCAAAAGCGACCAAAATTCTAGTTCGATGTTTCTGGAGAAGCCCAAACATCTAGCTAAGTTATTTTTAAACAATATCTGAGACTAAATTTACATCGGACACTTCAGATGAAAACATAGATGCAGAGATGCAAACCAAAGCTATGGTACACAGATCAGAGAGAATTTAAGGAAACAGAAAGACAACATTTGTATTAAATTGACGTTGTTAGACAATAGAGAAAGATGCACGGGTGTCTTTAAAAATAGTATTGAAAGTAACCTTATATTTTAGCAATAATGAAATGGACGCTTCGCTCTATGTCTGTTATGATAAGATTCACCTCTAGAGATGCGTATTTGAGGTATAAATGTAAGTTAGTTGCTAGGATTTTATAATTGTAGGATCGAAAGTTTAAATGTGGCGAGACTTTTTTCTGTATCAATTCAAAGTAAAATTTTGACCTGTTTTTCCAAAAGTCTGTTGTTGAACAATAAGTGCATCCAATTATTGCTACATTAGCTGTGCACTTACAATAATTTTCATTATGATGAGTAATGCTTTGAACTGGTCACTTTTACTAATAATTATTTCACATGAATGAACAATAATGACAAATGTGTCCTCATTTGTGACGCTTGTTGAGGTGCTTTACATGAATGATTGCAATTTGCATTTTTAAAAGTGAACCGTTATGGTTCAGTTAATATTATCCTTTTCACAATGTAGTCTTCATTACAGCTGGTTTGCTTGAATTAACGCATTGATTAGGACTAGATTGGCATGTGTCACTAGGACGTACTCGTTTGATTATGTAAATAGCATGATGATCATCACAGCGTTTCTAAATCGAGGCGTGCTCCTAAACATCAAAGTGGGTTTGCTGTGGTGAAGTCAGAGGTTTTCTATTTTACATGCAGAAAATATTTTAATAGCGAAAACATTGAACTGGTTTAGAACCTTAATTCATGCATTCACAAAAATGAAAGAATTACATTTTTTCAACAGCAGACTTAATTCATTTCATTCTTTTTATGACAAAAGTATGTGCCACGGTTTACTAATCAAAATAAACACATTGGTCAAGGTCCCTGAATGCAAGTGGTGCAAAGCAGAATTCCCCAGTGGTAATCTACTTCGGAGTCGGCCTGCATTCCTGCACCTGGATTTTCCTAGTGCTGGTAGAACCAGTGCTTTAGCTGAGCCGGCGGTGTCCGGTGCAGGGCACCAGCACTTATTTTTGAGGGCTGGCATTTATTTACTGTGACCAAAACACAGACGGAGGAAGGGATAAATTAAAAAGCTTCACAACGAGAGAAAGGTAAAAGCTGCAAGAGTGAGCTGAAGGGGTAGGGAGTGGCTGTAAATGGATTAAAGAGTCCTGAAATGGTTTTCAGATTACGTTGCCTCATTATTCAGTGCTTGCACATTTAATTGCAGCAGACGCATGTTGCAGAGGAGAGCTTGAGCTTTGAGCACCGGCATGGTTTTATTTACAAATTATGCACTGGGCAGTATAGACCTAATTGTACTGGCCTAGAGACTCCAACTGATAACATGTCATTGGCAACGATTGCCCTACAGCCCTGACTGTACCTAGCCCTGCTAGATAACCCTCAAGAATGGCAAAGGGAACACATAATTCTCCCCCTTGTCAGGCAACATTCTCCCCTTGCATCCTACTCACTGCCAGCTTCTTTTGCCCCACCCTCTGCCTTTCACCAGCCTCTCTGCACACATTTATCACCTGCTTGGTTCAGGCCATTAAACGTATGCACTAAACCACACAGATTTGAGAACACATGGAATTTCAGCCCGACTTAAGGGTTTAACTCATAAATGCACCTTACTGTCAGGCTGTTACCCCACAGTACAAGTGTTTACATTTGCAGAGGTTTCACCGCATCAGAACAATACAATTTGTTACTCGGCCTAAATGTTTTCAGGAACAATCAATAGGTATTACTGCATATTGCACTGCTTGAACATCATCCATACCTGGCTGTCTAGTACCTACCTGAAGTTCATCCCACCCGAGACAGAATTCCTAATAAACCTGGTTGAAAGATAACTACTGTGACGATATAGAACCCCTAACTTTCTCTGAATGCTACATCACTTTGATTGACCTTGGACACTGACTTTTCTCTCAAGGAACACATTGCCAAAAAATCAGATGTGTGGCAACAGCTCTATCTGCTAATGAAAGTCAAACTGCTTCTTCTAAAAAGTAACTTCAAAACTACTATTCAAGCCCTTCTTCTCTTGCATCTAGAGGACGTTACTGCCCTAATTCATGGCCTCCTACACTCCATTCTAGCATCTCATTAGGGTACCCTACACCCCGCAGCACACCCATCCAGGGCCTGAAGAAATATGATCACATTACCCCCATCTTGATGGAACTCCAGTGACTCCCCTTACAAGCCCACACCATCTTGAAAACCAGCTGCACCTTCATCTAAAGCCATCACAATCAGCAAGCCAGGTTATCTCTTAGACAAGTTAAGCATATCCGGAAGTTTTGGCATACCTGCAGCCAGGACAGCAACAGATTACAGACTAGGGCCCAAATGATGCCCCCCCTAACACCACCATTTGTGCACCGTATTTACCATATGGTGCACCAAGGCGCATGTTAGGGACAATAGCATCATCATTTTTTATGCTATTGTTGTACTTTGCATGATTAGCACCAAAAATGCTGGCACTAATCCTGCAAAGTACAGAGAGGCCCATTATATATAATGGTGTGTCTCTGTTTAATGCCTGCTCTGTGCAGGTGCTAAAAATAGCTGCTAAAAATGCCTCAATGGAGTCTCATAGATTCCCCTGCACCATTTTTGCGGCCCTCCTAACAGGGAAACACCCCCCTTGCATACATTATGTCTGCCGCAGCATAATGTGGCACAAGGGGTTACAAAGTGGTACAATACATGCATTGTGCACCTTTGCAAACCTGGCATGCGAAATTGGCCTTGTCAAACTACATTAGCATCAAAAATAAATTACACAATTGTGGCGTAAGGAGGTGCTAAGCTTTCTTAAGTCTGGGCCCAAGAAGGGTAAAAATAAAAAAATAAAAGAACAAGAAAACAGGCACTTTCCATCTATGCACCCAGGATCTGGAACAACATCCCATCAGGACCGCCTCAATGCTGCATCAAACTCAGAAAGAGTTAAAGACCCACTTCTGTAAAGAACGCTCCATCTATGGAAGAGCAGATGTAGCAATAACTATAACTACCTACTGGTGACCGCTCTCTCTCTCTCTCTCTCTCCCTCTCTCACTAGATATATATATATATTTATACATATCGAGATAGAGAGAGAGAGAGAATAGTTACAAAAAATTAGTTAAACCAAAATTTCTTCCTCAGCCTATTCAGAAAAAATCTTTAAAAAATATACTGCAATTTATTAAACACAAAATTAAGCCCAAGTGGGCATAACCTGCACTCATTTGTAACTCACGTTTCTCTCCAAGACCCAATTACAAATGATAAAGTTCAAGTGGGCTACAGATATCGTAGCTCCTGCACATCTTCAAGATAATACTCCATGTGTTCTCTAAGACAAGATAAATAAAACACAATTCAAAACTCAGCCATTTTTCAATTATGGCAGATTCAAAACAGGTGCTTCAATGTCCAAGGCAAAACAAATGCACTTATTCTCCTAACCTAAAGGAAGAAATTCCCAACAACAATTACTATCTCAAAAGAGAATTACATACATTGTACTGGCTCATTTTCTCCCCCACAGCAGACATAATCAAGTTTAGATTTTTAGCTTTTTAGATATGTACATATAGTTCTTATCCTGAATTCATTCCTGCAGGTTCTTTACTCTTGAATGTCACAATATGTTTAGATTCCATAATCCTCAAAGCTTTTTCTCTATTCTTCCTTTTGCATTTTTGTCTCACACCATCAGTAACAGAATATTTTAGATCCTCCAACCTCCACCATGAACCTCATTAATATGTCTCACTACAGGATAAGTGGCATTTTGTTCTTAACTGCTCTGAGATGTTGTAGTATTCTGTTGTGAACCTGCAGGGTAGTGCTGCCCACATAGATGTTCGGGTAGGTACACCCCAAAATAAATACAACATGATCACTTTTGCAATCATAGGAGCCACAAAACCGTTGTACAATCTTACCATTCAGAGGTACACTATTAGTGCTTTCCCATTTCTGCACGCTATGCACTTGCTGCACTTCATGAAGCCATTGACCCTTTCCAACCATGTACCTTCCTTCCTTTGCCGATCATCACTCCTCACTAAGTATTCTCTAGTAGATTTTCCTCTGCAAAAGGTCAACAGAGGGCTGTGAGGAAGATCTTTCCCTATTACAGGGTAATTTTTCAGGAGTCCTCAATATTTGTTTAATATGGCTATGATCGTATTGTGCACCCTACTATAAGTAATGATAAATCTCTGCTGTGAGGTAGTCTTCATTTTCTTGGCGGGATTATTGAATAACAAATTTTCCTGCTTCACTGCCTCAACATTCTTACATGCACTGGCCAATGATTGCTCCTTGTATCCTCTCATTTTCAATCTTTGCAAAACAAATTGTTTCCCCTACTCCTAATTTTCTAGTATACTACAATTTCTTGTATCTCTTAGCTAAGTCCTTTGGGACGAAACACGTTGGCTATGGCATTTTTTACTGCACATGGAGTTACATATAGATATTCACAAGTGAACTAATAAAACTATCAATGTTAAAAGATGTGGTTGTTGAAATAATATATACACATGACCGCCAGGGCCGGGGACCGCGGATGCACCGTCAACAGGCTGGCGGTGCATCCAGGCCAAATCTGACCGCGGCGGTAAAGCCGTTGTCAGAAAAGGGAAACCGGCGGTTTCCCGCCGGTTTTCCCCTGGCCTGAGGAATCCTCCATGGCGGCGCTGCTTGCAGCGCCGCCATGGGGATTCTGACCCCCTTCCCGCCAGCCTGGTTCTGGCGGTTTTGACCGCCAGAACCTTGCTGGCGGGAACGGGTGTCGTGGGGCCCCTGGGGGCCCCTGCATGTGCACTGGCATGGGCACTGCAGGGGTCCCCTAACAGGGCCCCACCAAGATTTTCAGTGTCTGCCAAGCAGACATTGAAAATCGCGACGGGTGCAACTGCACCCGTCGCACCCCTTCCACTCCGCCGGCTCCATTCGGAGCCGGCATCCTCATGGAAGGGGGTTTCCCGCTGGGCTGGCGGGCGGCCCACTGGCGGTCGCCCGCCAGCCCAGCGGGAAACTCAGAATTACCGCGGCGGTCTTTTGACCGCGCAGCGGTATTCTGACGGCGGGACTTTGGCGGGCGGCCTCTGCCGCCCGCCAAAGTCAGAATGAGGCCCATAGTGTTGCATAAGGATGTGAAGCTGTATAAGGAGATCTTCCCTCTTTTACAATTGGATGAATTTTTGTGCTGAGTCTTGCCTCACAAATATATATATGTATATATACATTTATATATATATATATATATATATATATAAACCAAATGTTACAGGGATGTTATTGTTAGGTTCAGATTTTACACGCACAAAACCATAGAAACTCAACTGTTATAGTTTGACTTATTTCAAATACCTATAACTTGTGCCTTAAGGTAACTATAACTCACGCCTCTCCATGCACAGTTTTCTCATCAATAACTTTACTGCAAATGTTATAATGATACCAATGATGTCATAGAAGATGTCATGAGTGATGCAATTTCTGGGGTAATTAGCAGTGCATGGTGAGGGCACAAGAAAATATCGGCTTACTTTAGCACCCAGAGCACCTTCCATAACCTTAATGGGAAAATCATGCAAAAATACTTTTCTCTCAAACATGGTTCATGAAATCCCAGCAGAAGGCTTTTCCCCATGGTAAATCACATTAGAACACACCACAATTCCTAACATTAGTGCGGTAGTATCAACAAATCATTTCTTTTGTAACTAAAATCTGTTATTACCGTTTTAAAGTGTCTCCTTTTTGTGACCCTCAACACTTGCTATTCACTACGACTTTAGTGGGGACCTTACCTCAGACTCCTATAAGTCCTGCCACAGCATGTTGTCAAAATTGTGATCAGACAATAAGAGGAGGATCCTTTTGGGACCCACATACAAGCCCTTTAGGTTCTGGGTGTGCTCCCCCTGCCCACTTACAAGTGTCTTTCAAAACGTTTTCTGGACACTGGGACCAAGTCCCTGAGTCTTGTGATGCCTGCCTAAACAAATTGTTCAGGTTGTCACCAACTAATCAGGATTGACTAATCTCCTTTAAATTGGCCAATCAGAGCATATCTGAACACCAAATGTCCAGATATACAGATTTATTTTTCCTTTATTACCTCAAAAACTACTGAATGTATTTACACCAAATAACATAAAGGGTGAGTTCTGGACCAAGTGCTACCTTTCTGCCAATTTTGGTTTAATTCGATCCAGCAGTTCAAGCTGTTTTCATGTTCAAAATACTCATGGGAATTATCATGGGAAACACACTTTTGTTGACCCCCGCTTCTCTCTGCCCCACTTGAAAATCACCCCAAAACGTACCATGCACAATAAAACACAGCAAGGCACTTTTTTGGGAAAATTTTGCAAAGATTCTTCAAACACTACCAGTAAAATATTGGCGCTAATCCTGAACAGTACATAGGGGCCCATTCTAAGCAATGGTGCGCCCCCTTTTAACGCCTGCTCTGAACAGAGGTTAAAAGTGCAGAAAAAAATGATGCAAAGAAATCTCTTTCATTTCTTTGTGCCATTTTGTCAGCCCCCCTAATTGGGGAACACTACCTTTGCATGCATTATACATGGCATGCATAATATAGCGCAAGTGTAACAAAGTGGCATTGTGCCAATTTGTAAATATGGCACAGAGAAAAGGCCCCCTTAGCACTCCCTTTGCATTGAAAAAAATTACACTAAGGCGAGGCTAAAGTGGCATTAAAGCCTCTTAAATCAGGGCCCAAAGGTTACAGGGACGCTACAGTTAGGCTCAAAACCATGGAACTTCACCATGGAGTTTTTTTTAGGAATAATATTACAGCAGATGTAGAGGTGATATTATCGATTATGTTATAAAAGATGTCATGTATGCTGTAATATCTAGGGTTATTAGCAGTGCATGGCAAGGGCATTACCTGAGGGCACAAGTTACAGTCACTTGAGGTAACTGTAAATATCACAGGTGAATTGCTACCGTTTAGTAAGTTTGAAATGTGATCCTAACTATAAAGACCCTGCAACCTCTGTTTTTTTCTATGTGGATTTCTATGGCTTTTTCAAAGTAAAGTACTTTTAATTAATATACATTAATTTTACCCCTGCCGTGCACAGCCAAAGTCTGTGCACGGCAGAGGTTGGCCACAGGGCTTAGGGTGCCTTGGGAGGTAGCAGGATCGGGCACAGGGGGGTGGTGGTTCCCAGGGCCATAAATGACTCCAGGAGGAGGGTGGTGCGGCCCACCTCCATTTTCCATTTGGCCCCACAGAAGGTGGTGGTCCCCAGTGGTCTGTGACAGACCCCATCCTTAAATGTATTTGTAGCCCTAGGGAGGTGGTGGTCCCCTGGACTGGGGGGTCCACAGTACCCCCCAATAGTTATTTTTATATGTTGCCCCGGGGAGGTGGCATGAATATTCGTGAATTTTGCTTTGAATTTCAAAAAAATGCTTTTTTGTCCTGGAGGGGTCTCAGTGGAGTGGGACCCTGTAGTAAGGCTAAGGGTTTAGAGTAAAAGTACCCTCCTCCCTTTTCTTTCTTTGCGTTTGTTTTTTAGATTTGGCTGAAGCTGAGTCTCAAAATACCTGCCAACACTTCCTGGTTGAAGTGTTGGCAGCCAATCAGATCCCTGCACAAGATCTGGAGGATTCGCAAAGTGTTTGCACCTCTTTATATACAAATTAGGTTTTCCTTTAATTTCTCTTAAACTATTGAACGGATTTACACCAAAAACAAAAAGCGTAATTGTGAAAAAATATAAATATATAGGGACGCAGAGGCTCTGCAGATCCCAGAGATCTCATGCTGAGATCTGATTGTATGGCAACACTTCAAATAGGAAGTGTTGGCAGCCATTTTGAGACTCAGCTCAGCCTACAAGTGAGATGCCGCCTTTCATATAGCTGGTACTGGGATCATCTCAGCATGAACATTCTAAACACAATGGAGAGTGAGGGGTGAGCAAGGAAGGGGACTGGTGACACGGTTAGGGAATGGAGGTTATAGCATTTAGTGGAATCATTAAAATTACAACACATCTATTATCAAAGGTAAAAAAAAAATATATATATATATATATATATATATATATATATATATATATATATATATATATTCTGTGAAAAGCCAAAGGTTACAGGGACGTTATAGTTACAAAATAGAATTAAAAAAAAAGATATAAATTCACTTAAAAAACCCATAGGATGCAGGGAAGTTATAGTTAGGTTCACATTTTAAAGCTACAAAACTATCAAAATTTACCAGTTATAGTCAAAGTTACCTTCAGTAACTATAACTTGTGCCCTAAGTTAACTATAACTCGTGCCCCTGCCATGTACAGTATTTTCATCAAACATTTAACTGCAAATATTACATTGATATTATCAATGATGCTATGAAAGATGGGATGGTTGCCGTCATTTGTGGGGTAATTTGCAGTGCATGGCGAGGGCGTAAGTCATAGTTACCTTAGGGCTCCAAACCGGCACATGTTTGTATCAAGCATGTCAGAATCATACCCCTATACTGTTGCCAGTATTGGTTGTATGATTTCGTGCACTCCTGTGGAAGAGGTGCTAGAAATGGGGTCTTTTGTTGGCAGGCAGGCAGGTTACCCTATGTCCAAGCTAGGACCCTCACTCTAGTCAGGTAAGTCACACACAATCCAAATTATCCTGTGCCCACCCTATGGTAGCTTGGCACTGAGCAGTCAGGCTTAACTTAGAAAGCAATGTGTAAAGTATTTGTGCAATAAATCATGCAATAAAAGATTATAGCACAACAAATATACACTACTCAGTGTTTAGAAAAATATATAATATTTATATGATAAGATGCAGGTCAAAACGATTAAAATGCAATAAGTATATGTTGACATATCACTGTAAAAGTGTTATAAAGGGGGTCATTCCGACGGGCCGGGGACCGCGGAAGCACCGCCAAAAGGCTGGCGGTGCTTCCTGGGCCATTCTGACCGTGGCGGTAAAGCCACGGTCAGAAAAGGGCAACCGGCGGTTTCCCGCCGGTTTACCCCTGGCCCAGGGAATCCTCCATGGAGGCGCTGCTTGCAGCGCCGCCATGGGGATTCCGACCCCCTTCCCGCCATCCTGTTCCCGGCCGTTTTTACCGCCAGTAACAGGATGGCGGGAACGGGTGTTGTGGGGCCCCTGGGGGCCCCTGCACTGCCCATGCCACTGGCATGGGCAGTGCAGGGGCACCGTAACGGGGCCCCATAATGATTTTCAGTGTCTGCTCTGCAGACACTGAAAATCGCGGCGGGTACCACTGCACCCGTCGCACCCCTACAACTCTGCCGGCTCCATTCGGAGCCGGCTTCATTGTTGAGGGGAGTTTCCCGCTGGGCCGGCGGGCGGCCTTCTGGCGGTCGCCCGCCGGCCCAGCGGGAAAGCCAGAATGGCCGCCGCGGTCTTTTGACCGTGGTGCAGTCATTCGGCGGTTCCCTCCAGACGGGCGGCTCCCGCCGCCCGCCGGGGTCAGAATGACCCCCAAAGTGTCTTTAGTCTTTTAAAAGCAATAAATGTTTCTTTCACGCATAAAATACCTGGTTCGCGTTCAAAATCTCCGCAAAGAACTGCAGAAGAGGAGATGCGTGGAAACAAAGGGGTTGTGTGTCGATTTCTCGGACTGCACACGGCGATGCATCATTAAGCTTTAACGCAGGGACAGCTGTGCATTAAGTTCCAGCACTCAGTCATGGATCCTCTTCGGGTTGTGGGGTTTTCGGACGTCTGGGGATGATGCGTGGATTTCCTTCACTGACAGGACGAAGTCACATAGGCTGTGTCAATCCGGTGGGTGTTGCATGGAAATTTCTACCGCACGGCAGGCGCTGCGTCGATTTCTCTCTGGAAGTTGGGCTGCGTCGTTACGGCTCGGCTGTGTGTTGATCCAGTGGGCCCTGCGTCAAATTTCGCTATGCTGGCGCTGCGTCGATCTTCTCATTGCGAAGTCAGGCTGCATCGTTCCGGTTTGCCATGCAGTGATATTTCACAGCGGTGCGGGCTGTGTATCGTTTTTGGCAGGCTGTGCATTGATTTTTGCAGCACAAGGAGTCCTTCTTGTAAAGAGATGAAGACTTTTTGGTCCTGAGACTTCAGGGAACAGGAGGCAAGCTCTGTCCAAGCCCTTGGAGAGCACTTCTTACTACAGCCAAAGACCAGCAAGGCAGCAGGGCAACAGCAAGGCAGCAGTCCTTCACAGAAAGCAGACAGGTGAGTCCTTTGGGCAGCCAGGCAGTTCTTCTTAGCAGGATGTAAGTTCTGGTTCAGGTTCTCTTCTCCAGGAAGTGTCTGAGTTGGTAGGGGCAAAGGCCCTGTTTAAATACTAAAATGTGCCTTTGAAGTGGGGACGACTTCAAAGAGTGGCTTAGAAGTGCACAAGGTTCCCTTTCAGTTCAATCCTGTCTGCCAGGGTCCCAGTAGGGGTGTGGCAGTCCTTTGTGTGAGGGCAGGCTACTGTCCTTTGACATGCAAATGTCAGGACCTCCACCCTCCCAGCCCAGGAAGACCCATTCAAAATGCAGATGTATCCAAGTGATGCTGAGTATCCTGTGTTTGGGTTGTGTCTGAGTGAATGCACAAGGGAGCTGTCAACTACACCCAACCAGATGTGGATTGTAAGGCACGGAAGGATTTAAGTGCTGAGAAATGCTCACTTTCTAAAAGTGTCATTTCTTAAACAGTAATATTAAATCCAACTTCACCGGTAAGCAGGATTTTGTATCACCATTCTGGCCATACTAAATATGACCTTCCTACTCCTTTCAGATCAGCAGCTACAACTCAAACAATGTATGAGGGCAGCCCCAAAGTTAGCCTATGAAGGGAGCAGACCTCACAGCAGTGTAAAAATGAATTTAGGAATTTTACACTACCAGGACATGTAAACTACATAGGTACATGTCCTGCCTTTTGCCTACACAGCTCTGCCCTAGTGGTTACCCAGGGCACACCTTAGGGTGACTTACATGTAGAAAAAGGGGAGTTTTAGGCTTGGCAAGTACTTTTAAATGCCAAGTCGAATTGGCAGTGAAACTGCACACACAGGCCTTGCAATGGCAGGCCTCAGACAAGGTTAAGGAGCCACTTCAATGGGTGGCAAAAACAGTGCTGCAGGCCCACTAGTTGCATTTAAATTTACAGGCACTGGGCACATATAGTACACTCTACTAGGGACTTATAGTAAATTAAATAGTCCAATTGGGTATGATCCAATGTTACTGTGTTTAAAAGGGAGAGAGGATATGCACTTTAGCACTGGTTATAAATGCTTTTTTGTCCTGGAGGGGTCTCAGTGGAGTGGGACCCTGTAGTAAGGCTAAGGGTTTAGAGTAAAAGTACCCTCCTCCCTTTTCTTTCTTTGCGTTTGTTTTTTAGATTTGGCTGAAGCTGAGTCTCAAAATACCTGCCAACACTTCCTGGTTGAAGTGTTGGCAGCCAATCAGATCCCTGCACAAGATCTGGAGGATTCGCAAAGTGTTTGCACCTCTTTATATACAAATTAGGTTTTCCTTTAATTTCTCTTAAACTATTGAACGGATTTACACCAAAAACAAAAAGCGTAATTGTGAAAAAATATAAATATATAGGGACGCAGAGGCTCTGCAGATCCCAGAGATCTCATGCTGAGATCTGATTGTATGGCAACACTTCAAATAGGAAGTGTTGGCAGCCATTTTGAGACTCAGCTCAGCCTACAAGTGAGATGCCGCCTTTCATATAGCTGGTACTGGGATCCTCTCAGCATGAACATTCTAAACACAATGGAGAGTGAGGGGTGAGCAAGGAAGGGGACTGGTGACACGGTTAGGGAGTGGAGGTTATAGCATTTAGTGGAATCATTAAAATTACAACACATCTATTATCAAAGGTAAAAAAAATATATATATATATATATATACATATATATATATATATATATATATATATATATATATATATATATATATATATATATATATTCTGTGAAAAGCCAAAGGTTACAGGGACGTTATAGTTACAAAATAGAATAAAAAAAAAAGATATAAATTCACTTAAAAAACCCATAGGATGCAGGGAAGTTATAGTTAGGTTCACATTTTAAAGCTACAAAACTATCGAAATTTACCAGTTATAGTCAAAGTTACCTTCAGTAACTATAACTTGTGCCCTAAGGTAACTATAACTCGTGCCCCTGCCATGTACAGTATTTTCATCAAACATTTAACTGCAAATATTACATTGATATTATCAATGATGCTATGAAAGATGGGATGGTTGCCGTCATTTGTGGGGTAATTTGCAGTGCATGGCGAGGGCGTAAGTCATAGTTACCTTAGGGCTCCAAACCGGCACATGTTTGTATCAAGCATGTCAGAATCATACCCCTATACTGTTGCCAGTATTGGTTGTATGATTTCGTGCACTCCTGTGGAAGAGGTGCTAGAAATGGGGTCTTTTGTTGGCAGGCAGGCAGGTTACCCTATGTCCAAGCAAGGACCCTCACTCTAGTCAGGTAAGTCACACACAATCCAAATTATCCTGTGCCCACCCTATGGTAGCTTGGCACTGAGCAGTCAGGCTTAACTTAGAAAGCAATGTGTAAAGTATTTGTGCAATAAATCATGCAATAAAAGATTATAGCACAACAAATATACACTACTCAGTGTTTAGAAAAATATATAATATTTATATGATAAGATGCAGGTCAAAACGATTAAAATGCAATAAGTATATGTTGACATATCACTGTAAAAGTGTTATAAAGGGGGTCATTCCGACGGGCCGGGGACCGCGGAAGCACCGCCAAAAGGCTGGCGGTGCTTCCTGGGCCATTCTGACCGTGGCGGTAAAGCCGCGGTCAGAAAAGGGCAACCGGCGGTTTCCCGCCGGTTTACCCCTGGCCCAGGGAATCCTCCATGGAGGCGCTGCTTGCAGCGCCGCCATGGGGATTCCGACCCCCTTCCCGCCATCCTGTTCCCGGCCGTTTTTACCGCCAGTAACAGGATGGCGGGAACGGGTGTTGTGGGGCCCCTGGGGGCCCCTGCACTGCCCATGGCCACTGGCATGGGCAGTGCAGGGGCCCCCTAACGGGGCCCCATAATGATTTTCAGTGTCTGCTTTGCAGACACTGAAAATCGTGACGGGTGCCACTGCACCCGTCGCACCCCTACAACTCCGACGGCTCCATTCGGAGCCGGCTTCATTGTTGAGGGGGGTTTCCCGCTGGGCCGGCGGGCGGCCTTCTGGCGGTCGCCCGCCGGCCCAGCGGGAAAGCCAGAATGGCCGCCGCGGTCTTTTGACCGTGGTGCAGTCATTCGGCGGTTCCCTCCAGACGGGCGGCTGCCGCCGCCCGCCGGGGTCAGAATGACCCCCAAAGTGTCTTTAGTCTTTTAAAAGCAATAAATGTTTCTTTCAAGCATAAAATACCTGGTTCGCGTTCAAAATCTCCGCAAAGAATTGCAGAGGAGGAGATGCGTGGAAACAAAGGGGGTGTGTGTCGATTTCTCGGACTGCACATGGCGATGCATCATTAAGCTTTAACGCAGGGACAGCTGTGCATTAAGTTCCAGCACTCAGTCATGGATCCTCTTCGGGTTGTGGGGTTTTCGGACGTCTGGGGATGATGCGTGGATTTCCTTCACTGACAGGACGAAGTCACATAGGCTGTGTCAATCCGGTGGGTGTTGCATGGAAATTTCTACCGCACGGCAGGCGCTGGGTCGATTTCTCTCTGGAAGTTGGGCTGCGTCGTTACGGCTCGGCTGTGTGTTGATCCAGTGGGCCCTGCGTCAAATTTCGCTATGCTGGCGCTGCGTCGATCTTCTCATTGCGAAGTCAGGCTGCATCGTTCCGGTTTGCCATGCAGTGATATTTCACAGCGGTGCAGGCTGTGTATCGTTTTTGGCAGGCTGTGCATTGATTTTTGCAGCACAAGGAGTCCTTCTTGTAAAGAGATGAAGACTTTTTGGTCCTGAGACTTCAGGGAACAGGAGGCAAGCTCTATCCAAGCCCTTGGAGAGCACTTCTTACTACAGCCAAAGACCAGCAAGGCAACAGGGCAACAGCAAGGCAGCAGTCCTTCACAGAAAGCAGACAGGTGAGTCCTTTGGGCAGCCAGGCAGTTCTTCTTAGCAGGATGTAAGTTCTGGTTCAGGTTCTCTTCTCCAGGAAGTGTCTGAGTTGGTAGGGGCAAAGGCCCTGTTTAAATACTAAAATGTGCCTTTGAAGTGGGGGCGACTTCAAAGAGTGGCTTAGAAGTGCACAAGGTTCCCTTTCAGTTCAATCCTGTCTGCCAGGGTCCCAGTAGGGGTGTGGCAGTCCTTTGTGTGAGGGCAGGCTACTGTCCTTTGACATGCAAATGTCAGGACCTCCACCCTCCCAGCCCAGGAAGACCCATTCAAAATGCAGATGTATCCAAGTGATGCTGAGTATCCTGTGTTTGGGTTGTGTCTGAGTGAATGCACAAGGGAGCTGTCAACTACACCCAACCAGATGTGGATTGTAAGGCACGGAAGGATTTAAGTGCTGAGAAATGCTCACTTTCTAAAAGTGTCATTTCTTAAACAGTAATATTAAATCCAACTTCACCGGTCAGCAGGATTTTGTATCACCATTCTGGCCATACTAAATATGACCTTCCTACTCCTTTCAGATCAGCAGCTACAACTCAAACAATGTATGAGGGCAGCCCCAAAGTTAGCCTATGAAGGGAGCAGACCTCACAGCAGTGTAAAAATGAATTTAGGAATTTTACACTACCAGGATATGTAAACTACATAGGTACATGTCCTGCCTTTTGCCTACACAGCACTGCCCTAGTGGTTACCCAGGGCACACCTTAGGGTGACTTACATGTAGAAAAAGTGGAGTTTTAGGCTTGGCAAGTACTTTTAAATGCCAAGTCGAATTGGCAGTGAAACTGCACACACAGGCCTTGCAATGGCAGGCCTCAGACAAGGTTAAGGAGCCACTTCAGTGGGTGGCAAAAACAGTGCTGCAGGCCCACTAGTTGCATTTAAATTTATAGGCACTGGGCACATATAGTACACTCTACTAGGGACTTATAGTAAATTAAATAGTCCAATTGGGTATGATCCAATGTTACTGTGTTTAAAAGGGAGAGAGGATATGCACTTTAGCACTGGTTAGCAGTGGTAAAGTGTACAGAGTCTCAAAACAAGCAAAAACAATATGTAAAAAGTGGAGGGAGTCAGGCAAAAAGTTAGGGGTGACCACCCTAAGGCTGTCAGGTCTAACACATGGCTTTGGGAGGGGTAGCCTCCCCAAGCCACCAGAATGCTTTGAAGGGCACATTTGGTGCCCTCCTTCCGTAACCTGGTTTGCATCAGTCCAGGGACCCTTGGCCCCTGCTCTGGCATAAAACTGGACAAAGGAAAGGGAATGACCACTCCCCTGTCCATCAGCTCTGGGAACCATGTCAGGGGTGCTGCCCAGAGCTCCTCCAGGTGGCCACTTGATTACGCCATATTGAATCCAAGATGTGCAGAGGCTCTTGGAAGCATTTGAGTGTCCAGGTCAGGCAGATGACATCACAGCCCCCATCAAGATAGGTGGTAAACTTGCTAGGTGACCAATCACCCTTCCTGGACTATTAAGCTCTCCTTCTTGGGTGGGTCCTCAGATTTGACGCGCAAGATTCCAGCAGGACTCATCTGCATAATTTACTTCAGCTTTTGGCCACTGGAAAGTCCACTGGACTCTTCAGGAACCAGCAATCTACATCTCCAGTGACTACTCTACTTTGCAACATTGTTTCTCCGTCTCCTTCCAGCAACTGGGACATTTCCCTGGCTGTGCATCCTCTCATGTTGACAAGACACCAGCCTGCACCAAGAAGTAAGAAGGAATCTCTCTTGGAGTGAAGGAGTCACTGCTCTGCATCTGCAGGCACCAACTTCAACAGTGGAGTGCGGGAGACAGATTTAGGGTTAGCTCCCCATGGGGACAGCAATTGTAGCTCTAGGGACACCAGGTTTGGGGAGCACTCCAAACATTCTAGGAACCTGAGGAAGGTGGGATGATATTCACAAATGGGTCCCTGCTTTGGAGAGGGCCTATAAAGTACAAAGGGTCCCTTAAAGATAGTGGGAAGCAATCTTGTGGCTCTTCTACTCTGACAAAGGCAGAGACAAACTCCTCACTATCAGAGAAGAAGATGGAAATGATTAGACAGCACTCAAAAATGTGTTCTTAGATATATTTGGGCTAACCACTGAAGTTCAGGGAGACCGAAAAGGAGTTCTCCCAAGATTGCATAGATTTTGTGGACTCCTGAGTTAAATCTCTGGAAGGCTGGTTGCATGGGAGCAAAGTAAGGGACTACCAGGGCTTGTATAATGTGATTCTGAGAGAGCACATCCTGAATAACTGTATTTTTGATCAGCTGCATCAATAGACTCTGATCTCATCTATCGCCAAGAATTGGGATAGAAGACGGTCAAGTCGGTCCATACCAGGGTGAGTAAAGAAACTCACACACGGGGTGACCACAAGAAGAAGGAAACAGGTAAGAATCGGGACAAGGGTGGGGACAAACAAAAATAGTCTTCATCAGGCCCACACAACTTCTGGGGTGGGTCTAATTCCTCTTCCACTTCCAACATGAAAAATTGGTGCTACATCTATAGGCAACCAGGCCACAGGGCAGGTGATAGCACTTATCCTAAAAGTAGCACCAAGCCTTTCACTACTACTACTACTACCTCTAGTACCCCTAGCATCCCTAGCTCTAGCAACAATAGTGGTAGCAATAGTTAGCCAATAGTGTAGCTGGGTTCACCATTGGGACTGTAGTGGGCCCTGGGGAAGACTATAGAAAGCCCTGAGGCAGTTATTGTTGATTAATGTTACAGTGGCCTTGCCACCATAACACCTTGTCTCCTTAATATGGATAAGTACAAGGAGCATCCCTTGATAAATGGTGTTGAGGCTGAGGCCTACAGGGACACAGGTACCAGTGTCACCATAGTAACTGAAACATTGGTGTCAGGTGAACCACACCTACTTGCTCCCAAGTACCAAGTCACTGATGTGAATAGCTCCACTCAGTGCATCCCCATAGCTATAGTAGACTTTAGCTTGGTTGGGTCTACTAACCCTAAAAGGTTGTAGTGTCCTCTAACTTACCCGTAGAGTGACTCTTTGGTAATGACTTGTAGACCTCAACTTGGGCTGATGCAGAGTTTCAAGCCCATTTGACCATGCTGGGCATCCCTAAACACCTCTCTGTCTTAAACATAACACAAGCTAAAGAACAAGGAGCCCTGGAGCCTGGAATAATGGCCCAGGACACTCCTAACAACAGAGACAGGCAGGGTACAGAGTTATCCCCTGTCCAAACTCCCACTGAGGACCCCACTCCTCTGAGGGAGGAACCCACTCCCTTGGTGGAACCTACACCACAGGAGCCGAAGGGGATAACAGCTGAGCTTCACATCAAAGATGTACAGAGGCCCCTGGGAGCATTTGAGTGTCCAGGTCAGGCAGATGACGTCACAGCCCCATCCTGATAGGTGATCACCTTGCTAGGTGACCAGTCCCACTTCCTGTTCTAGTTAGGGTCTCCCACTTTGGTGGGTCCTCAGATTCGACATGCAGGTTTCCAGCGCGACTCCTCTGCATCATTTACTTCAGCTTCTTCCCACTGGAACCGCTACTCCTGCAACAAGTCTGATTTGCAACATTGTGTCTCCAGCTTCTTTCAGCAACTGCAACATTTACCCAGCTGTGCATCCTCTGAGGTCAATGAGACTCCAGCCTGCGCCAAGAAGTAAAAAGGAATCTCCCTTGGAGTGAAGGAGTCTCTCCCCTCCATCTACAGGCACCTACCGCAATGACGACTTGCTGCGTGGATATGCTCTCCTTCAGAACTGTGTAGATCCTGCATCACAGATGGTAGTCTGGAGTGGTTCCCTTGGTCTTCTCTGCCAACTTTCCATCTTGGGAGACGGTAAGCCCTTGCCTCTCCCTGCAAGACGGTACCCCTGTGCACTGCAAGTCTTGAAGCTACCAAGGCTTGTTTGCTCCTGCTCTAATGGATTTTCAGGCTCCATGTAGTCTCGTCTCTCACCACTTCTTCCTGCCAAGCACAGACTCCTCTCTGCTGCTCAAGCGACTTGGGACTCTTCTTCAAATGTGCTGAGTGGGCCTCATTGCGACTTGCTGTGCCTGCTTCCAGTGGTTCGCCTGTGGGGACTGCCTCCTCTTCTAGTGACTTCCCTGACTGCTGAGTGTCATCCTGGACTCCCCTCCTTGGGTCAGGTCCCCTGGGCCTTGGTGGTCTACTTCAGCCTTGAAACTCTTTGTTTTCATCTGTTGCATTTGCCAAGGATGAGTGTTGGTTCTCCGGCACCACTGACCAACTGCAACCCAACAGCTGATGTGGGACATTATCTGCATCACTTCAAGGACTCCTCTTCATCTTGTGTGTTGCGCAGCTGCTCTTCTTCTTCTTCCCCCATCGACCTGGTCCTGCATCCAAAAAAGAGTATGTAGTGGCTCCTACCACAGCCCAACACTCCATTGTAAACTAGACTTGCTCAATTGTTTACCTAAATCATCCTATTGGTTTTGGGGAAAACCAGGTACTATCCTCTTCTCTTCTGGTTAATGAGGGTCATACTGTAACTCACCTATTGGGGCTCCTAGTTCCCCCAGTTTTCCTCTAGCGATTCCACATCCTTGGGTGGGGGACTGTTTCTCACATTCCATTATTTTAGTATATGGTTTGGCCCTCCCCAAAGCCCTCACTATTTTCTATTACTTTTGCCAATGCTTATTGCTTTTTACTCAGAAGTGGGGGTGAAGAAGTAGTCAAACCCTTGTTCGCCTTTAAGTGTACTAAGAACATCAAGGATTTGATTGTCCATACCCACCCCAAAATGATCTGTCCCGAACCCAGACAAACTACTCTTTGGCAACTCCCTCTGGTAAAAGGTCACCATCCTTGTGGTAACAGAAGCATCTGCCCACTGACCAGACATGTTGATTCCCTTGACCTTGAATCCATAAGGGGGCGGTTGGGGGGGTGGCTACTTAATAAACACACTAACTGCAATACTCACAAGTGCTTCTACGTGATAACAGGCCCGTGTAAATTACGTTACATAGGGATGACCACTAGGCCAGTGAAAACCAGGATCAATGAACACCGTAGTAATATCACATGCAAGCGCTTCACAACCAAATTGAGTGGACATTTTTTTTAAAACAAAAACACAGTCCAGCTGACCTTTGGTGGGTGATTGTTGAGGCACACTATCACCTGGCAGTAAACCCAAAAAGCCTTTTAGAGAGGGAACAACGTTGGGTGTTTAAACTTAAGACCCATATTATTGGACGAAACAATGACATACAATGGATGAACTTCTCGCTGCACTTAGTGTTTCATCATATCAGATTGTATCAGATTGTTTCACCATGCTTGTTTCAATAGTAGTACTTTCCTCACCATAGAGCATCTCATTCATTCTTGCTCACCTTTCGACATGCTGCACAGCCTACCATGTTTAGGAATATGTCAGGTTGTCACTGACCATGACATCTTGTTGTATAGTTTATGATCATTTCTATCTGGAATTAAACTGGATTATTACCACTTCAATGTCATCAACTTATTTTCTATTACAATCATGTCAGAGCTCCGTGGTGGCACCCTTCAGTTGCTCTGCATATTTTGATTACAGTATTCATCTCTTCTCTTTTACCTATAAGTATAGGCTCTAGACAGTTGACGCACTAGTAGGGAATTACTTTCAGAAGTCCTATCTTAATTTTTTATCACAAAATTGTTTCCGCCCGTAGCCCTATGAGCTATTGCCAATTTCTGATTGGCCGCGTAGTCCATTAATTCCTTTTAAACCTGGCAGCCTCCACGTACCCATTGCTTCCAGATTTACAGCCGCTTGGTAGGTCTTGGGAGTTGAAAGCTTTGGACAAATGTGAGTACAATGTTCTGTTTTTATTTAAATGATCTGCTCATGGGGCCTTTATAACCGCTTCCGTTTCACCGCCCTGACCCACAAGCGGCTTACTTTTGATGTATCGGCAGCGCCTCCGGTGTACTTCTCTCTGGGGCTCAGCATATAACAACTGATTTAATTATGACCACCCCGATGGCGGGACTTGATTAGTAAGGCTTGCTGATACTTATTATAACCGTGGTGTCTCCGGAGCAGTTAACTATTGATGCATGGAAACCACCATTACTGTACTTTTCTTGAAATTAATGCATCTAACTTTGACTATTTATATACAGTGAATCTCGAGACCTCATCTACTTCTGGTTTGACGGTCGCCTTGATTCCACACTGCAGAACCAAGAACCATTTTGGTTATTTAGTTTTTTCTTCACCTGGGATTTTATGCCTACAGCATTCGTCCCTGTGACATCTTTTATAATGAGTTCATACCTACAGTGGCCCACAGGTCTTTCTCTTGATGTGACTTTCTTCGCCCCTGGGTACCTGTTCCCTGTGGTCAATGTAACAGTTATTTAGTTCCCTTTCCTCTTTTTTGATCTGTGGTTAAGATTTCCCTTATAACCTACCCGACAGGTCCTGCTAATAGTACTTAGCTTACTTTCCTGTTTACACCCCATGATGCCCTTGACCACCCTAACCTGCGACCTGCCTACCTACTCTATCTGTTTACTCTATTTTGGTGACAGAAATATAATGATCTATTACTTTTGATGTTATGAGGGTACTTACCTCTTAGACATAAGCTTCTACGGCTCCTATGTGATCGACAGATGTTGTTCATAGCACTACATATATAGGGAAGTAACTTACTGTCCTTTTTTGCCTTATGTTTGAAACTAAAACAAGGCACATTAGCATACATTATATCATGTACGAGGGTTTTGTATAATTGCAGTGCCACAGCAGTCCCAAAGGCTCGCATTTCCCCAAGGGGCACTTTCCCTAATATAGGATGGTAAGAAATTCTGTTGTTCTATTATTTTGAGTGACTCATGGTGATTCACATCTGAAGTTGGCGGGATCATGCTGAGTCAGGAAACATTTTGCTCAGACTCTTAGCATGAGTGCCTGCAACCAGGAGGGTCAGTCCACTATTTGTATGTTGAAGCATAAACATTATTAATTGTGGATGAATTTCTTTTTTCCCTTGTTTCCACAGGTCATAAACTAGTGTTTTTTATGTGGTTCTTTATGTAAGTTGTATTCTTTTCACCTACCTCCGACTTAATTTAAGCTCTTTAGTGAAGCTTAGGAGATTCTTTTTTTGTTTTCAGTCCTGAAAAAATGCCAGTAGACCTGTTAATAACTTCATAGGCATGAGAGATGTCGACCATCATTTAGGGTTGCAGGATCAATTTCCATTTTCCCTATCTTCTCTGGTAGAGTGCAGGAACATTATCCCCCTGACCACTCCCTGTGTTTTTAATGTTTTTAATCTTGACCTAGACCTTTTCTAAGGAATCAATAAATTGGTGTTAGGATTTGGAGCCAATTTTAATCTCCTACCTCCAGCTTTTCACTTCTCCACACAGGTCTGAATATACCCCTACATACAACAATGGCACTTTTTCACAAAAGAACTCTGGCAAAGAGCCCCCTTGAGGGGCCCGTTGGACTTTGCAGTGTCAGCCCGATGAGAAGCAGACCCTATGATGAAGCATGACACCCATTGTGTGTGTGAGAGCTCTGTCTTCTACTTTTAATAGTGACCTTTTGACCTGGGGTTCCTCAGTGGAACAGTGCACCTTACATATTTATTGCTTTTTATGCTCTTTACTGATTACTAATGTGTACATGATTAGTGTGTACATACCTCCCGTTAGGAGGACTGCCGAATAGTATTTTAGTATGTGTGTTAACATAATAAAGTACCTATATTTTTGTAACACTTTAGGGCTCTTTCATGTGTGATAGTGCTGTGTGACTACAGTGGTAGTGCATAAGCTTTGCATGTCTCCTTGATAAGTCTTGGCTGCTCATCCACAGCTACCTCTAGAGAGCCTTGGCTTCCTAGACACTGCCTACACTTCACTAATAGGGGATACCTGGACCTGGTATAAGGTGATAACACCATAGGTGCTCACCACACACCAGGCCAGCTTCTACAGCTACCATTTACTAGGGACTTACAGAGGTGGCTGAAGTGCCAAACATAGTACTGTTTTTGGGGATAGAGATCTAGCCCTGGGTACCTGTTTATCTGAGGTCCAGGGCACTTACAGTTTGAAACCACATGATTTTCCAGGCAAAATGTGGGGCCTACCATGACAAAAGAGGCCCTTTCCCACACTGTCACAAGCTGTTCAACCATCCAGACAAGTAGTCCTTTAAACACAGCTCAGGTCTACGGCCACAGAGCCTGAGTATGCAGTTTCACTGCTGGCTTAACGTGCAGTGGAAAATCCCTTTGCCAAGCCTCAATTTCTGCTTTTACTACAAATAACTCATGCCTCACCTAGTAAATCTGTTACGCGCACGTACTTGGCAGTGAACACACCAACCCGCCTAGTTATTTGCAGTTTGTGAACTAATACAATATTCTGTGGAGCCAAAATGTTTTTTTATTTGATTTTCAGATATCACTGGTATTGAAAACCGAAACATCGGAATGCCTGGTTAGAGACAAAGAAAAATGACGAAGAGGACACAATACTACTTCATTCAAACTGACAGCAAAAAGACAGGTAATGTGGAAAGAAAAAATGAACAGCTGGTAAGAGCACTCAGGTGTTTCTGAAAAGGCTATTTTTAAAAATTACAAACTGAAAGAAACGTTTTCAGTAAAATCAGGAATTTAAAATCAAGCAATAAACAACAAGGGCTACATGCTTTTTAAAGTTGAAAATGCAATAAGGAAAGAGAGAATTTGACTCAGAGACAGCAACATATTAAGGAGATAAAAGTAAAAAAAAATTTAACTAGAATAGTACAAAAATTGCTAAAGAAGATGAAGAAGTATAGGAGGGGAGGTGATTAAATAGAAGTAGTATATTGAGACAAAATATTTGCTCCAAAGAGGAAACTTTTTATCCTAATATTGAACAGAATGAGAACATTAGTTGTTACACCTGACAGCCTTAGGGTGGTCACCCGTAACTTTTTACCTGCCTCCCTCCACTTTTTATATACTGTTTTTGCTGGTTTTAGGACTCTGCACACTTTACACTGCTAACCAGTGCTAAAGTGCACATGGCCTCTCCCTTTTAACATGGTAACATTGGATCATACCCAATTGGACTGTTTAATTTACTTATAAGTCCCTAGTAGAGTGCACTATATGTGCCCAGGGCCTGTAGATTAAATGCTACTAATGGGCCTGCAGCACTGATTGTGCCACCCACTTAAGTAGCCCCTTAACCTTGTCTCAGGCCTGCCATTGCAAGGCCTGTGTGTAGTTTCACTGCCAATTCGACTTGGCATTTAAAAGTACTTACCAAGCCTAAAACTCCCCTTTTTCTACATATAAGACACCCCTAATGCATGCCCTAGGTAACCCCTTAGGGCAGGGTGCTTTGTAGGCAAAGGACAGGACATTTACTTATGTAGTTTACATTTCCTGGTAGTGTAAAACTCCTAAATTCGTATTTACACTGCTGTGAGGCCTGCTCCCTTCATAGGCAAGCATTGGGGCTGCCCTCATACATTGTTTGAGTGGTAGCTGCTGATCTGATAGGAGTAGGAAGGTCATATTTAGTATGGCCAGAATGGTGATATAAAATCCTGCTGACTGGTGAAGTTGGATTTAATATTACTATTTTAGAATTGCCACATTTAGAAAGTGAGCATTTCTCTGCACTTAAATCTTTCTGTGCCTTACAATCCACGTCTGGCTGGGTTTGGTTGACAGCTCCTTGTGCATTCACTCAGACACAACCCAAACACAGGATACGCAGCCTCACTTGCATGAATCTGCATTTTGAATGGGTCTTCCTGGGCTGGGAGGGTGGAGAGCATGCCTTTACACAAAGGACTGCCACACCCCCTACTGGGACCCTGGCAGACAGGATTGAACTGAAAGGGGACCTGGTGCACTTCTAAGCCACTCTTTGAAGTCTCCCCCACTTCAAAGGCCCATTTGGGTATAAAAACAGGGCCTCTGCCTCTACCAACTCAGACACTTCTTGGAGAAGCAACTTGTAACCAGAACCTGCGTCCTGCCAAGAAGAACTGCCTGGCTGCCCAAAGGACTCACCTGACTGCTTTCTGTGAAGGACTGCTGCCTTGCTTTTGCCCTGCTGCCTTGCAGCTCTCCGGCTGTGGTGAAGCAGTGCTCTCCAATGGCTTGGATAGAGCTTGCCTCCTGTTCCCTGAAGTCACAGGACCAAAAAGACTTCATCTCTTCAAGAAGGACTCCTTGTGTGGTGAAATTTGACGCACAGCTTGCCAGAAACGCCGCTCAGCCAATTTCACCGCATGCCGAACCTGACTTCGCAAAGAAAAGATTGACGCAGCGCCAGCGTAGTGACTCGAAATTCTACGCACGGCCCACTAGATTGATGCACAGCTGACTTAGAACGACGCAGCCTGACTTCCAAAGAGGAATCGACTCAGCGCCTGCGAGCGGTAGAAAATTTGACGCAACGCCCACCGGATCGACGTAGCTCCTCTGACTTCGTCCTGCCAGTGCAGAAAATCTCTGCACCATCCCCGGGGGGTCTGAAAACCCTGCAACCCGAAGAGGATCCATGGGCGAGCGCCGGAAATCAACACACAGCCGTCCCAGCGTGAAAACAAAACGACGCATTGCTGTGTGCAGCCCGAGAAATCGACACACACCCCTTTGTTTCCACGCATCTCCTCCTCTGTGGTTTTTTGGGGAGATTGTTCACACAAAGCAGGTACATTGTGCTTGAAAGAGACTTTGGGGGTGATTCTGACCCCGGCGGCCGAGGTCGGCGGGAGCACCGCCAACAGGCTGGCGGTGCTCCGCAGGGCATTCTGACCGCGGCGGTATGGCCGCGGTCAGAACAGGAAAACCGGCTGAATCAGCTTGCTGCGCCGCCATGGGGATTCCGACCCCCTCACCGCCATCCTGTTCCTGGCGGTTTCGACCGCCAGGAACAGGATGGCGGTGAGGGGTGTCGTGGGGCCCCTGGGGGCCCCTGCAGTGCCCATGCCAATGGCATGGGCACTGCAGGGGCCCCCGTAAGAGGGCCCCACTTTGAATTTCAGTGTCTGCTTAGCAGACACTGAAATTCGCGACAGGTGCTACTGCACCCGTCGCACCCTTCCCACTCCGCCAGCTCCATTCGGAGCCGGCTTCCTCGTGGTAAGGGGTTTCCCGCTGGGCTGGCGGGCGGCCTTCTGGCGGTCGCCCGCCAGCCCAGCGGGAAACACAGAATAACCGCGGCGGTCTTCTGACCGCGTAGCGGTATTCTGTTGGGGGAACTTTGGCGGGCGGCCTCCGCCGCCCGTCAAAGTTGGAATGACCCCCTTTGTTTGCTTTTAAAAAGACTTAAGACACTCTGGGGGTTATTCCAACTTTGGAGGAAGTGGTAATCCATCCCAAAAGTGACGGTAAAGTGACGGATATACCACCAGCCGTATTACAAGTCCATTATATCCTATGGAACTCGTAATACGGCTGGTGGTAAATCCGTCACATTTGGGACGGATTACCACCTCCTCCAAAGTTGGAATAACCCCCTTTATATCACTTTTCAGTGATATCTCAACCTATACTTATTGCATTTTAATCATTTTGACCTGCTTTTATCCAGATAAGTATTATATCTTTTTCTAAACACTGTGTGGTGTATTTCTGTGGTGCTATACTGTGTTATTGTATGATTTATTGCACAAATACTTTACACATTGCCTTCTAAGTTAAGCCTGACTGCTCAGTGCCAAGCTACCGGAGGGGGGGGGGCACAGGATAATTTGGATTGTGTTTGACTTACCCTGACTAGAGTGAGGGTCATTGCTTGGACAGGGGGTAACCTGACTGCCAACCAAAGACCAGTATAGTGCATGAAGAAAAGAACATTAAGGAAAAGGCTTATTGTCAAAAGTTATTTTTCTAAAACTTTTAAATGTGGATGCAGAGCTACTTAAAAGATTACACATTAGTGCATGCAATTGACACAGTTGGTCATTGCTATGAAGTAAAATATGGTACTCCCATAGAAAAAGAAGAGATAGTTCCTAGTACTGTAGATGAACTGATAGTTGAAGAGGTATAAGGAAGAAGTAGACAGGCCTCTGTGTACAAGTGGAAGTGTAGCAGTATTTGTACCATCTGTCTGGAATCAATTGATTCATTGAGAAGTTTTCTAAGAGAATTTTCAAGCAGAAGTCTCAACCAGAAAATTATAATGCTGCAAGGATTAGATCTATGCAGAGTTAATACACTAACTTACAAAGGCATTCACTGGCATGTCCTTCAAATCATCACTTTAGATTGTTAGCTGAGCATCATTCAAAAGCGTGAAATTTAGTTAGGAGGCATTACTATGTAAAATCTACAGCTTTATATTCATAGAGATGAATGAAACTCTACTGCATGGCATTGTGACAGAGGTAGAGAAATTTTGTGAAGATGTTCAGTGTTGTTTCTTTGGACCTGTAGAGAAGGGCAGGGAAAATGCGGAGGTAATTTCTGCATGAGTTAAGCAAGAGGACACAGAGATTAGTACTGAAAAATTAAAGAAAGCAGAGTATGTTTGTGTTTGTTGTCACTGCACTCACTACAAAAGTCAAATTTGTAAAGTAATTGTAGTTTGTAAAAGTGAAGAAAGCAACAGATATCATTGGCAGGAATCTGATGCATAACTATTTGTAGAAGAATGCTTTGGCTTAACCACAAAACAAACAATATGTAAGTATTTTTATGCCAGCTAGAGTAATACATAACAGATTAGAATTGGTATCAATCCCAGTACAATTTAGATAATTAAAATGTTATGAATCAATTCTCATTCAAACTATACATCAATATCAAGCAATATTTTGAATGGAACAGAAAACAGAGAAATTACCAGCAATAGAGTTACAAAAAGGACTTAAAGAAATAGTAGTCTACTTACCTCTAGATTTAAAAAAATGCTGAGTCTGAGGGTATTGAGAGAGACATTGATGAACCACTCATTCTAGTACACGGTGTACCTACCAAAGATAAGAAAGTTAGTAGATGTAAGTAAACTGAAAAAAACACATTTTACTTGAAAGAAAATATTGATTTTTACAAAATGTTGACATTAATGGAGATGTAACTTGTATTGATGATGATGTATTACAATCAAGTGGACAAATAGAAGAAGGGGGTGAATAAAACTCCGAAGAAATATATGAGCATTGTTGGAGGCTGGCCTGGTGTGTGGTGGGTACCTATAGTACTTACACCTTATACCAGGTATCCCTTGTTAGTGTGGTGTAGTCAGTGTGTAGAAGCCAGGCCCTCTAGAGGTAGCTGTGGATGAGCAGTCAAGGCTTATCTAGGAGACATACAAAGTTAATTCAATACCACTGTAGTCACACTTAGTACGTACACACATGAAAGAAAACACTCAGGATGTAATTTTCACTGCCAGGGCAAATGTGGCGGTCCCAACACCAACAGGCTCGCAGTGCAGACTGTAACATTATGAGTGTGGCAGGTTGGCGTCTCCCAACCCACCACATCTCCACTTATAATACCATGGCCGACCTGGCAGTCCACAGAAGACTACCAGCAATATTAGGTGCCGGCTTTGCACCATGGGTTGTGTGGCTGTAGCACTGCCATGAAAACCTTGGAGGAAAGGCTGCCACATCATGAGTGTGACGGGTTGGCCTCTGCCAACCCACCACATCTCCACTTATACCACCACGGCGGTCAGAACCACCGGGCTGGAGATGATCATCTCCGACCCAGCAGTCCACAGAAGACCCCTGACAATATTAGGAGCTACTGCCGCAAAAACCATGGCATAAAGGATACCAGCGACAGGGAATTTCTTTCCTGTCATCTGTAGATGGAACCCCCACGCTCCCCAACAAGCACTTGACTCCGTTCCCAATCTCAGCCTTCAGCCACAGTGCCCCCTCCCCTCAAACATGCACACAAACACCCTCATGCACCACGCATACACCCATACACCTACACTTAAGTACATGCATCCACTCACACGCATACGTGTTTTCACAATATTCAAACATATCTTCAAGCATGCATACTCACATACATACACACTTACATGCAGACACGCACTCACTTCAACATTCAGACATGCATACAACAACGCATCACAATCATGCACACACACTGACACCACACACTCATACAAGCTCACACAACACCTTCCACCCTCCCACCCTACCCCACTCCCCTGTTGGACGATCACCTTACCTGTTCCGGGGACAAGGTTTCCGGCAGGGTACAGGAAGGGGCACTTCCACCACCAGCAGCATCCCACCAGCAGGACTCCACCAGGCCGTATTATGGCCCATATTATGGCTGGTGGTATCCTACTGGCGGGGCGGTGGTGGAACCGCCAGAGTACCTCCGCCCGCCAGCATGAGTACTGCTTGATTTTCACCCAATGTGTGGCAGGAATCTGGCAGTACCCATGATATGGTGGGAGACTGCCAGCACTGCCGGTCTCCTGGAGCCCGCGGATTTGGCGGTCTTCCTGGAAGACCACCAAAGTTGTAATGAGGGCCTCAATGTTACAAAAATAAAAGTACTTTATTTTGGTAACACAAATACCAAAAATACCATTGAAACTATACTCCCTTAGGAGGTAAGTAATACACAAATCATATACACTTGCATGCAGAAATAGGCATAAAAACAGTTAGAAAACACTGCAAATAGCGCAAATCACAATAGTTAGAATAGGCCTAGAGGGAACACAAACCATATACTAAGAAAGAGGAATGCAAATGTCGGTCCCTAACTAGGTAAGTGTAGTGTGTAGAAGGGAGCTGGGAGTACTAGGAAAGCCCAAAGGGAACAGAGACCAGGAAAGCAGGAGTAAATCACTGTAAATTCTCCTGATGACACACAGAGAAGAGAAGAAAAATAATGCAAAGCCTAGAAGAGACTGCAAGACACCAACAGTGGATTCCTGGACAAGAAGACCTGTGGAAAAAGGGGAATAACTCCAAGAAGCACAGCAGAGTTCAGGAAGGGCAGGAGACCCTACCCACCAGAATGAAGGTGGAAAAAGTGAACCACTGTTCAGGAAGAACAGTCAGCACGGTACCCAAAAAGATAAAGTTGGGTTCCTGGAGGATACAGGTGATATCCCACGCTGGAAGGAGGATTGCAGATGGGTTTGCGTCTTTGGGTTCTGCCAACAAGCCTTGGAACACGCAAAACTCGTGGTTAGCGGAGAGTGGAGCTGTCGGGGACCAGGAAGGACCAGGTGAACTCTTCCCAGGAGGGGGAGCCAGAGGGGGGCCTCAGCAACACAGAGAGCCCATAGAAGCCCAGGGAGCACACACAGTAGTCCCACAGGATGGGGACAGGTGAGTTGCACAAGAGGCACACGCAGCACTACGAGAAAAGCTCCCACGCCGCTGGAGAACCACTCAGGGAGCTGTGCGTCACAGGAAGGAGTGCTGGGGGCAGGAGCTTCAAGATATATAAAGATCTTGGAGGAAAGATGCCAACAGGCCTTGGCAGCTGAAAATGATGCAGTGTGCGGGGTTTCTCCCCTGCGTGGGCATGCAAGGACTTACCTTCACCCAAGTTGGACAGCTGGAAGAGAGGACCATCGCAACCACTTCAGTCTACCACCTTTGATGCAGGATCCATGCTGCTCAGCAGGAGAGGGGATCCACGCAGGAGGTCGTTGTCGCAGTTGGTGCCTGCAGAAGCAGAGGAGTGACTCCTTCACCCCAGTGGAGATTCCTTTGTTCTTCTGATGCAGGCCGAAGACGGGCTGTCCTCAGAGAATTCATGCCCAGGGACATGTTGCAGTTGCTGGAAGGAGCCAGAGAGACAATGTTGCAGAAGGTATCTTGCTTCTTTGTTGCAACTTGTAGGGTCCTGAAGAGTCCAGATGCAGTTTCTTTGGTGAGAAGTCAAAGTAGAGGTTGCAGAGGATTCCTGTTGGAGTCTTGCAATTCAAATCTGAGGAACTACCCAAGGGAGAGACTCTAAATAGCCCTGAAAGGGGGATTGGTCAGCAACACAGGTAAGCACCTATCAGGGGAGGGCTCTGACATCACCTGCTGACACTGGCCACTCAGATGCTCCCAGAGTTCCCTATCACCTTGGAATCCAAGATTGCAAATCCCAGGGACCCTCTGGAGGAGCTCTGAGCACCACCCCGGTGTGGTGATGGACAGGGGAATAGTCTCTCCCTTTTCCTTTGTCCAGTTTCACGCCAGATCAGGGACTGGGGGTCTCTGAACCAGTGTAGATTGGTTTACTCAAGGAGGGTACCAAATGTTCTGTTCAAAGTATTTCCAGTGGCTTGGGTATGCTACCCCTCCCGTGCCTGTAACACGTATTTCTAAATGAAGAGGGTGTAAAACCCTTCTCTCAAAGGAAATCTTCTTTTCTACCTTCCTGGGCTCGAGCTTCTCAAGCAACAGGAGGGCAGAAACCTGTCTGGGAGGTGGCAGCAGCTTGGGCTGCCTGGAAACCCTCAGAAGGCTGTAATGGCAATAAAAGGGGTCCTCTAAGGACCCCACAGAGTGCATGGGATCATTCAACCAATGCTTGTAAAAGCCTTGGGGTATGATTCCAACATGTTCGATACCAAACATGCCTATGTTCGGAGTTACCATTATGTAGCTGGACATAGGTAGTGACCTATGTCCAGTACACAAGTGAAATGGTGTTCCCGCACTCAAGAAAAGTCTGGGAAAATGGGCGTTGAGTTTGTGGGCACACTTCTATTAGTGGAGGGGTGCCCTCACACTCAGGTACTTTGCACTCTGCCCTCTGCGCTAGAAGGTCTGCCATAGAAGTGACTTATAAGTGACCTGGTGTAGTGAAAAATTGCAGTGAAAGGGTGCTTGCACCTTTTCACGCAGGCTGCAATGACAATCCTGTAGAAGCCCTTACATTGGCTCCCTATGATTGGCAAAATATATGCTGCAAACCATAGGGATCCTTGGAACCCCAATGCCCTGTCTACCTAGGTACCATGTACTAGGGACTTACAATGGGGCACCATTGTGCCTATTATGGGTGAAACAGTGTGATAACAGTAACCAACGACTACATTTAAGGGAGAGATCATCACTACTAGGGTCCTGATTAGCAGGATCCCAATAGACACAGTCAAACACACTGACAAACAGGCCAAATGTGGGGGCAAACAAGCTAGAAAAAGCCTACTTTCCCACAAGCACTACAGTATCTATCCACTTTATTCCAAAGAAGAAATTGGGGATGTCATTAATCTGTTTCAAATGGAACAAGTTAGAGGAGCTCCAATGAGTGTGTGGGGAAACAGTTTATTACTTGTTGCTTTTCATAGGTATTTGCCACAATAGTAGGTGGGTGATATATTTACCAACCTGTATAGATACCAGCAGCTCAATGCAGGTTAGCAATACTATATTTAGAGGACCCTATGGACATTTTTAAGAGCCCTGTGTGAGAAAACAGAGCTGATTGGAGAGGCCCCCCTACCTTTTTGCCCCCATTTTTCACTTTTTGCCTTGTTTTCCTGTCTCTGATGGTGCCCTGGGTACTGCTAACCAGTCCCAGGGCCTGTGCTCTGTGCAAAATGAGTATGCAAATTAGGCTAATTGTAATTGGATATGTCAATCTACCTATAAGTCCCTAGTATATGGTAGGACATGTAGGTTTAAGGACACCAGCATAGGTAGTGCACCCATAAGTGCACTACTGAGGTACCGAGGGTCATTTCAAAGGCAGGCCCACCTTTACTGGCTTCTTTTTAAATTAATGTTTTATGAAAATTTGACTTTGGAATTAAAAGAACTTCCAAAGTCTTAAACTACCTTATTTTTTACATATAAGTCACCCCTAAGGTGTGCCCTATGTGCACCTAGGGTTGGTTGTCATGTACCTGCAAGCAAGAACCTTATAACAAATATTTTTTTAAGCCCTGGTGAGGTAAAACAGACAGATTTGTTTTTCCCTCACTGCAGTGAAAGGCCTCCATAGGCTCAAATGGGGAGAATTTATTTTAATTAACAAAGTCCTCTTAAGTGCCAGATACCTTGAGTTTGCTATCATTTGAATTGTCATAATAAATCCCACAGCTTACAATTGTTGGATTTAAAATAACTAGTTCAGGTTGCCAACTTCAGCTCTAAAGTGCCCTTTTCCAATTGGACAGCCTCTGGCAGCCTGGACAGGCTGCCTTGATGAGGTGTGAAGTGACCTGGGTTGAACAGAACAATGTTCCTGGTGGAGGAGATCTTCCACAGGATATGGTGAAGCAGGAAGGAGGGAGACCGGCCAAACTGGTCTTCAAAGGCAGGGAAGGACATTTGGAGCAGCTCAGCATCTCCCTCACATCCTGCCACCCTGACAATTAGGTGCCCTCATGATTAGATTAGGAGAAGGCAGGAAAGAGGTGTGTTTAGGATTTTTAGCCACACCAGTGGGTGGGCTCAGCCAGGTCTAACCTACAAAAATCACTTTCAGCCATGTTGGAGTTTTGAACAATGTTGCTCCCTGGGATTGATTTTTGCCACACTTCCCAGGAAGTGGTCATCAAAGGGGGAAGGAGCACCCCTGTGATGGGATACCCAGGATCCCCCTGCTTTCCACACAGGAACAAGGATAAATATGGTAGAGCTGCACCCACACCTCAAATCTCTACAAGGAACAAGACAAAGAAGAAGAAGGACTGCTCTGCTGGACCCCTGACATGCACCTGGACACTGCACTCTGAAGAACTGGACCAGCTGCACACTTAGGTTTTAATACTAAAAGGACTTTGCCTGTCTTCTACTGCTTCAAGAAGGAACTCCCTGTTTGTTACAGGTACAAAGGAGCTGCCCGGAGCTCTGCAAGCAGAGCCCAGTTGACCAGCGTGCAGTAGCCATTTGAAGATTCTGACCAGGTACATTCTGGGAATTATAGTCCCAATTCCCAAGGAACAACTCAGAGCTTCTGGAACCTTGGATCAAGAAAAAGGACATCTGGAAAAAGATCCAGAAGTTTAGTGACGTTTAGAGCAACTCTATAAGTTGAAGAGGTGCATTGTGGGAGTTATGGTCCCAGACCCCAAGAGGCAATTCCGAGCTTCTGAACCCTTGCCTGGAACTGTTGATCAGTTTCCTCAATCAAGAAACACTTCTGAAAGTAAGTGTGACAGTGTTACCTCATGGGGGGCCTGAACTCTGGAATTTATCCCTTTCCAGTTTGACCCTTTTTAACCCTTTCAGCGCTAGTTGCTTCTATGCACTAGAAAACATTAATTCTTTAAAAAATCACATCTCCGGTTCCCTCTATCACATTTTAATCATTTTGGTGTAATTTTAAAGATAAAACTACAATCCAGTTTCATAAATTGGTGTTAGATTTTCATTGTGTTTTGTGTTGTACTTATTTACTGTTTTGTGGTTTTTGATTGATTTACACACTTGTCTCCTAAGTTACGTCTTGTCGCTCATTGCCAAGCTACCAAGGGTTGAGCTGTGTTTAATTTATTGAGACCTAACTGGATCTAAGAAGAGGTTAGTGACCTATTGCTAATTGTAGGTACTTCCCTGCCATTACCAATAATCCACTTTCCAACACCTTAGCACTACCTTAGTGCCTTGATAGTGTCATTTGTTTTATGCTAAGGCAGCTCTAAATTGTCTTCTTCCCCATGCCATATTTACAAAGTGGTGAAATGCATGCATTGTGCCACTTTGTAAGCCCTTGAGCCATGTTATGCCTGCTGCTGGCACAATGTATGCAAGGGAGGGGTTCCAGCACTAGGAGGCCTGCAAAAATGGTGTACTGAAATGTAACAGATTTCACTGTGACTTTTTTTGGCATCATTTTTAGCACCTGCTCAGAGCAGGCGTTAAAATGATGCTCCCATAGAAGCATATGGGCCTCCTTGCACTTTGTTACACTACCGTCAACAAAGCTCCCCAATAGCTCCAAAGAATTTGAGGCTGTTGTGCTAATTACCTCATAGTGCACTGTATTATAAATACAGTGCAACCAAGGTGTTATTAGGTGCTGATGGGGGGGTGCAGAAAAAGTGGCATATTAGCACCGATGAGCCAATGTTTCTTACATATGGGCCCACGTTTCACCAGTGTATACCTTATCGATTACATCTATTATTTGTGAGTGACTTGTCAGGACTGTCTTACGCTATGAGCCATATTCCAAAGACAGAAGTTCATCTGCAAAATCTCTCTGCAAGGGTGTTTGTTGACAAAGTATAAGGTAAAGATGAACACCTGAAATACAGCTTAATTTGTCACACTTAGTTGTACAGCGTATGCTTGGGATTATTTACTTGATTTTATAATAGAAGGAAACTCCAACATTAATGATATTAATTTGAAGACAACAGGAGAACTTTGCTCTTTAGATCCTGCTAATGTGTGTAGATATTTTAATCACCAATTTCAAGTGATGCTGGCTTTCATATGCAATAAAAACAAATCCTCATCTTGGTGTAGTTACAGATTTCTTTATGGCATGAAGAGTACCATGCAAGAGGTGCTCCTCATATACAGATGCTCTTATGGATAAAAGATGCACCAAAATTTGGAACCAACAGTGATGACTCTGCACTAAATTTTACTGAACAATATCTTACATGCACTATTCCAAAAGACAATGATGACAAAGGCCTAAGACACCAAGGGCCTGATTTATGAAAAGTTTGCGCCACCTTAACATAATTTTTCGATGTAACAGTGGTGCAAATTTACTAAATAGAATAGTATTTTGCAAGTTTACATCACTTTTGCATAAAAAAATAACAGTAATGCGGCGCAAACCTTTCATAATCAGGCCCAAAGTTCTTCACCTCGAAACACATAGAAGTGGCAAGTATTGACTCTAATGATACAGGTATAGTGATAAAGCTTATACAAGGTGTTGTTTTGAATTTCCAAGACCTAACATTTCCAAAGGAAAAGTGAACAACTTTGTATCTGCTGTGAGGCATACACTGGCATAAAAACCACCAACAAAATGCATATGATCTCAGAAGATCAAAGTCCTCCAAGAATATTATTTTGAAATTATGGAATGCAAATTCTGGGCATACAGTTTGTTGCAGACAACTCCATTGCTATTGCTTACTATGTCACTTCATATGTCACAAAATCAGAGAAAACAGAGATGAAGGAAAAGTGGAAGGAGATATTAGCACAGCTTCAGCTTGAAAATGCTTTTGCGTAGGGAGATAAGGGCTTATGAGTTCAGTGATAGGTTATGTTCAGCTTGCTGGTATTCAAAGTTTAGGGCAATTGTTTGGTCTTGTCTAAGCCTTGCCAGCACATGAAACAAAGTCTTGAAGTCTTTTCCAGAAATTAAATACTTTGTTGTGGAGAGTACAGATATTGTAAAAACAAAGTTGTTGGATACTTACTATCCAAGAAGAAGTCCACACATCGAAAATATTTGTCTTTACAAACTTTTTTCAGTACTATGGGTACAGAAACAATGTGCCGGAAAACATAGATGAAAGGAAAAATGCTAAAGTTGGTTGTGATGGTTGCTTGTTTTGACATGCAAAAGATAAATTAATAAACCCCAGAAAACGTCTCCAACTATTCAAGCCTTGGCATTCTGAAACTGGGTTACTTGGACATTATAACAGCTATGAAGACTCTGTTAATGCTGTAAAAGACAAAATTGAGTGTCCACTCTTTCCTAACTACATGAAAATGTTAAATGAAGAAATTGAACAGAAGGAAACAATTGCTTTTGAGATAGCAAAGGATAGTTAACAAAGTAGCCACAGTTCCGAACCTCTCAGTCAAGATCCTCTAGGACAGCCAGTAATCAAAAGTGAAACCGCCAGAGCCATGAATGAGGTACAGACAGCAATGCAACAAGCAAGTGAAGAAAATGTTTGAATTGGGACAGTTAGTTGGACAACTAAATGACAGACAAAAAGAAGCATATATATAGAAGTGAAAGAAAAAATAGAACATGGATTCTTCCACAAACAGAATCAATATAAATGTCCAACATTTAAGCCAATTCTAGTGTATGCCAGTGTTTAAGCTGGCACTGGAAAAAGCTTTTTAATCCAAGTTCTCACCACTTACCTACAGAGTACTACAGACTCCATTTTGTTGTTTGTAGTAATAGCACCTACTAGATTAGCTGCACACAATATTAAATGAATTACTTTGAATTGACTATTTATGCTACCTGTTGATCACAATAATTAACTGGAGTACCAAACGTTATCTGGTGAAGCTTGTTATGAAGTTTCCAGAATTTGGAAGAAATTGAAACTCTTAATCATCAAAGAGTTAAGCATGGTCTCAAACTTAATGCTTGCCTTTCCCCATTTGAGAATGCAACAGATACTGAAGACAGAGTATGATGTACTTTTTGGAGGAAAACATGCAATTGCTTTCGGTGTTTTATTGCAACTTGCCCCTGTGAGAGGACAGCCTGTGTTTCAGACACTGCTACATGAAGAAACTTGAAATTCTTTAGAAAGTATTAGAAATGTAAACATTTGGTTAAATTTCCTATACAAAGAATGAATTAGAAATATGCAACAAGCATCTTCTATGCAATATGCAAATGTTCTGAAGGATATTAGAGTAGGGGTACTGTCAAAAGAAGGAAACATTGTTTGCAAAATCGGCTCATAAATAACATATTTCCTTCAAAACATTCTGCAGCACAGCTAATGTATGACTTTATTCAGCAACAAAAATCCATTGTGTGTCTCATGTCTACCCTTGAGGAATGTATCTCTTCTAATGAACAATTGCTACAACTGCAGAAAGAACAAATATCCGATCTCACACTAATTAATAAAAATGGAACACCAAGGAGTGACAACACTGTTGACTGAAAAACTACAATCAAAATCAGATTCTTTGGAGAAATCTGTTTAAAAAACTGGGGGATTAGAAAAATGTTTACTTGTTTGTAAAAACTGAAGGGTAATTTTGCAGCATAATTTAAACAGTGAGGAAGGATACGTTAAATGTGCCATGGGTAAAATAATTGATTTCATTTTCTATCTGAACAGAAATGACGTTGAACATCTAGCAGTTAAATTTGATCAGCTTGAAGGTATAAATAGATACCAAGATCTGTTGTGCTTTTCTTCCTTGTAAAAGACCCAGTGTCTCTAGCATATGCTGTAACAATCCAAGAATTTCAAGGTTTAAGTGTACATGCAGCTTTCATTACCATTGGTAGTACTGTTTTTCAAGGAAGGTATGTCATATGTAGCATTGTCGCAAGCTAGAACTTCGTCCAGTTTGTATCTCATAGAGTTTGATGACAGCAAAGTAAATGCCGATTCAAGTTGTGTAAAAGAGTATAATTGTTTGAGAAACCTGTATGCTCCTCATTTAGGACAGTGTTCAGTTGAGGAAAAGCCTAGAATCTAAGCCAAACAAAAGGCTTCAAGAAATGACAGTATAACTCCTGAGAAAAAGTAAAAAAAATACAAGAAAGAAGGTTTGAAGAAAAAAAAATGCACTGGTGAAATAGTTGGTTACCAGCTGTCTAACCCCTCTGGAGTCAGCTGCTTTGTCAGCGTAATTCCAAAGCTCTATTCTCTTTACCTTATCTGGCTCACGCAATTGAAGAGAAAAAAAGATAAAACATTGTGCTCTGCACTGTGTACCTTGTTACAACGCTTGTGCAGTGATAGAACAAAAGCATATTGTGCTTCTTCTATTAAAGATCTTGCAGTTCTGTGTACTGGATCTGTACACTTCACTCAAAACACTGAAGAAGATGCACAATAATTCTTGATGGCCATACTTGTTATTTTAGGAATAGAGATGATACCTTTGACTTCTCACCGAAGATGGTAACTATTGATGACCTATTTGGACTTAGTTTCTCATGGCAACATGACTGTGAAATTTTTTCTTTTTCAACAAAAACATATATCGATTCAGAAAGATTTCGCTACTTGACTCTACCAGACTATAAAAGTTTAAGTTTTGACAAATTATTTAAAGATGCATTACAGAATAACAAATGCACAAAATGTCACTCAAAACTTCAATCAACTTTGACTATAAGCTGAACTAACAAATAAATCATCCCAATACTACAGCGATACAGCGGATGGGACTGAAATCGAAACACAACTTACAAATTTTAAAGCTGAACAAATCTCTATTTCTGGTAAAACATATAGCTGTATAGTCATTATTCTTCATGAAGGACTAAGTAGTACACTACTTCATCTACTTAAAAATACAACTGAATGGACAGAGTGTAATGATAGCAACCTTATATTCAAGCATAGATTAGCTTATAAACTACCTAATTCATACCTTCTCTTGCTTGAACCAACATTCTAAGGAGGACTGCTACTAGAATAATGAAACAGTTCACTTCTGGGACATCTAATAAAATATGTTAAGAAATCATACAGCCTACCAAGGGTGATGTCTTCATAAGGGATTCCAAATATTGAACCATACTTACGCCTGGAAAAAACAACAGAGATACCACTAAAATGGAAACAGAGATCAGAAACTAAAAATCAGTTCAAGCAATTGTTTTAGACAGAAACAAATACTAATAAACGTTTTTAAAGTTGAACATATAATTGGATATTCCACTAGTTTTTAGAAAATAAAAATGGATGAACAAAATAATTTAAGATCATCGCAATCAAACAGATGTCTCAAAAACATCTACAAAATTATAAAAAGGAATTAGAATAATAACACTGACATACTCTACTCCTTGTTAATGGGTTGTCGGATTCTACAACCTGAGGCCTACTGTTAGACTTTTCATCCTTGGCGTGGTCTCCCTTAACGTTTTGCCTCTGTTACCCAGGTTGTTGATGTGTGCTGGACTCTGATTTTACTGTTTTTGTTACTCTGGGCACTTTACCACTGCTAACCAGTGCTAAATGCAAGTGCTCCTTTACAAAATGTGTATGTAATTCGCTTATCCATGATTGGCATATTTGATTTATTAGTAAGTCCCTAGTACAGTGCACTAGAGGTGCCCAGGGCCTGTAAATCAAATGCTACTAGTAGATCTGCAGCACTGGTTGTGCCACCCACATAAGTAGCTCTGTAATCATGTCTCAGACCTGGACCTGCCACTGCAGTGTCTGTGTGTGCAGTTGTAACTGTAAATTTGACTTGGCAAGTGCACCCACTTGCCTGGCCTAAACCTTCCCTTTTCATACATGTCAGATACCCCTAAGGTAGGCCCTAGGTAGCCCCAAGGGCAGGGTGCAGTGTATGGTTAAGGTAGGACATGTAGTAATGTGTTTTATATGTCCTACAGTGAAATATTGCTAAATTCGTTTTTCACTGTTGCAAGGCCTGTCCCTCTCATAGGTTAACCTGGGGGCTACCTTTAAATCTGATTAAAGTGTAGATTCCCTTTGGGAGCGGGTGGACATGTGGAGTTTGGGGTCTCTGAGCTCACAATTTAAAAATACATCTTTTAGTAAAGTTGATTTTAAGATTGTGGGGGTCATTCCGACCCCGGCGGTCAAGGACCGCCGGGGCCGGGGTCGGCGGGAGCACCGCCAACAGGCTGGTGGTGCTCCACAGGGTATTCTGACCGCAGCGGTAAAGCCGCGGTCAGAAAAGGGGAACCGACGGTTTCCCGCCGGTTTTCCCCTGGCCCAGGGAATCCTCCATGGCGGCACTGCTTGCAGCGCCGCCACGGGGATTCCGACCCCCTTCCCGCCAGCCTGTTTCTGGAGGTCTTCACCACCAGAACCAGGATGGCGGGAGCAGGGGTCGTGGGGCCCCTGGGGGCCCATACAGATTTTCACTGCCTGCTTAGCAGACAGTGAAAATCGCGACGGGTGCCACTGCACCCGTCGCACCCCTGCAACTCTGCCGGCTCCATTCGGAGCCGGCTTCCTCGTTGCAGGGGCTTTCCCGCTGGGCCGGCGGACGGCCTTTTGGCGGTCGGCCGCCGGCCCAGCGGGAAAGTTGGAATGACCGCCGCGGTCTTTTGACCGCGGGGCGGTCATTCGGTGGCAACCTCATGGTGGGCGGCGGGCGGCGCGCGGTCAGAATGACCGCCTCTGTGTTTTGTAATTAGTTAGTAATTTGATGTGTTATTATTTATTTCTTTATATGTTATCATGCTGAGGTACACACTGCTTTTTGAAAATTAATTAAATAAATATGGGAAAGTAATTTACCCGATCAACCAAAAGTGAGTGCTTTGGTTAGTATAATTATTGATTCGATTTGTTCCTGCCTGCTATTTTTTGTGATTATGTTTAGATGGTACCCTGAGCAGGATGGGGTTATAGGGTATTCCCCTTCTTTTTGGTGAATGACCCATATACAGTAGATCCCTAGCATATGGTACTTAGGTACCCAGGGCATTGGGGTACCACAGGTGCCCCATGGGCTGCAGCATGTATTATGCCACCCATGGGAGTCAATGCAAAATGTGTCTGCAGGTCTCTCATTGCAGCCTTCTTGAAAAGGTGCATGCACCCTTTCACTTCAGATCACTGCACCAGCTCAGATAAGTCACCCCTATGGTAGGCCCTCCTAGACCACAGGGCAGGGTGTAGGCACTTGTCTGTGAGGGCAGCTCAGCATGAGCAGAGGTGTCCCTATGAACTTCAGCTCCATTGTACACAAATTGTAAGTGCGGGGAAGCCATTTTACCCATGTACTGGACACAGGTCACTCACTGCCTGTTCTCAGCTGCATAGTCATAGCTCCAAACCTGGGCATGTTTGGTATCAAACATTTCAGAAGCAAACCCCAATACAATTACCAGTATTGGTTGTATGATGCCCTGCACACTGGGGGCTCTTTACAAGACCCCAAGTATTGTTCCTAGCAGTTTTCTGGGGCTTTCTGGGCAGCCTGCACTGCTGCCACCCCACAGACAGGGTTCTGCCCTCCTGCAGCTTGACAAGCTCAAGCAGGGGAAGGCAGAACAAAAATTGTTCTGTGGGCAAGGGAGACCCACTGACCACTTGATTCTGTCATCTTCAATCCAAGATGTGCAGAGGCCCCTCGGAGCCTCCAGGACAGGCAGGTGATGTCACAGCCCCCTCCTGATAGGTGATCACCTTGCTCTGTGACCAATCCCACTTTCTAGGCTATTTAGGGTCTCCCTATTTTGTGGGTCCTCAGATTAGACATGCAAGATTCCAGCATGACTCCTCTGCATCATTTACTTCAGCTTCTGGCCACTGGAACCGTAACTGGACTCTTCAGGAACCAATCTGCAACTCTAGTGTAGGAAAGTACCACCTTGCCTGGCATGTTACCCCCATTTTTTACTTGTGTGTCAGTTTGTTTTTGGCTGTCTCTCTGGGATCCTGCTAGCCAGGACCCCAGTGCTCATAGCTGGGGCCTGAATGTGTTCCCTGTGTCACTGAGGCTCTGCTAATCAGAACCTCAGTGCTTATGCTCTCTCTGCCTTTAAAATTGTCACTGCAGGCTAGTGACCATTTTTACCAATTCTGAGTGGCACACTGGAACACCCTTATAATTCCCTAGTATATGATACCTAGGTACCCAGGATATTGGGGTTCTATGAGATCCCTATGGGCTGCAGCATTTCTTTTGCCACCCATAGGGAGCTCAGACAATTCTTACACAGGACTGCCACTGCAGCCTGAGTGAAACAACATCCACGTTTTTTCACAGCCATTTTACACTACACTTAAGTAACTTATAAGTCACCTATATGTCTAACCCTCACTTGGTGAAGGTTAGGTGCAAAGTTACTAAGTGTGAGGGCACCCTGGCACTAGCCAAGGTGCACCCACATAGTTCATGGCAATTTCCCTGGACTTTGTGAGTGTGGGGACACCATTACACGCGTGCACTATACATAGGTCAATACCTATATGTAGCTTCACATTGGTAACTCTGAATATGGCCATGTAACATGCCTAAGATCATGGAATTGTCCCCCCATGCCAAATCTGGTATTGGGGTGCCAATCCCATGCATCCCCTGGGCTTCCAGCATGGACCCCAGGTACTGCCAAACTAGCTCTCTAGGGTTTTCACTACAGCTACCGCTGCTGCTAATCCACAGACAGGCTTCTGCCCTCCTGAGGTCTGGGCAGCCCAGTCCCAGGAAGGCAAAACAAAGGATTTCCTCTGAGAGAGGGTGTTACACCCTCTCCTTTTAGAAATAGGTGTTAAGGCCCTGAGAGGAGTAGCCTCTCCTGGCCCCTGGGAATGCTTTGAGGGGCTCAGATGGTGCCTTCCTTGCATACACCAGTCAACACTGGTTCAGGGATCCCCCAGCCCCTGCTCTGGGGCGAAACTGGACAAAGGAAAGGGGAGTGACCACTCCCCTGTCCATCCCCACCCCAGGGGTGGTGCCCAGAGCTCCTCCAGTGTGTCCCAGACCTCTGCCATCTTGAATGCAGAGGTGTGAGGGCACAATGGAGGCCTCTGAGTGGCCAGTGCCAGCAGGAGACGTCAGAGACCACTCCTGTTAGGTTCTTAACTGACTAGGGGGCCAATCCTCCTCTGAGGGTTATTTAGGGTCTCTCCTGTGGGCTTCCATTCAGATAACGAATGCAAGAGCTCACCAGAGTTCCTCTGAATCTCCCTCTTAGACTTCTGCCAAGGATTGACTGCTTACTGCTCCAGGACAGCTGGAAAACTGCAACAAAGTAGCAAGAAGACTACCAGCGACATTGTAGTGCCTAATCCTGCTGGCTTTCTCTACTGGGGGCTGTCTGCCTTCACCCTGCACTGGAAGCCAAGAAGAAATCTCCCGTGGAACGAAGGAATCCTCCCCCTGCTAATGCAGGCACCAAACTTCTGCTTCAGCAGTCCTCTGGGTCCCCTCTCATCGTGATGAGCGTGTGGTCCCTGGACCACAGGAGCTGGATCCAAGTGACCCCGTCAGTCCAGTGGTCCATCTGTCCAAATTTGGTGGAGGTAAGTCCTTGCCTCCCCACGTCAGACTGTAATCCTGTGTACTGCATGAACTGCAACTGCTAGGGCTTCTGTGCATATCTGCAAAGAATCCATAATGCACAACACAGCCCAGGTCCACAGCACTCCGTCCTGCATTGCTCAACTCGCTGAGTTGACCACTGGCTTCGTGGGACCCTCCTTTGATGTGTTGAGACAACTGCTGTGCTCAGTTTTCTTGAACCCATGTTCAAGTACTTCTGCGGGTGCTACCTGCTTCTGCATGGGCTCTCTGTGTTGCTGGGCGCCCCCTCTGTCTCCTCTACCAAGTGGTGACCTCCTGGTCCTTCCTGGTTCCGGGCAGCCTCTTTTTTCTTTAACTGTGACCTTTGCAGCTAGCAAGGCTTGTTTGTGGGCTTTCTGAGTGTAAACAACTCTGCATCCTCCAGCACACCGTGGGACATCTTCTATGCAAAGGAGAAGTTCCTGGCATCTTTTGTTGTTGAAGAATCTTCAGCTTCTTCCACCCAGAGGTAGCCATTTTGCACCTTCATCTGGGGTTTAGTGGGCTCCTGCCTCCCCTGGACACTTTTGTGACTCTTGGACTTGGTCCCCTTCCTTTGCAGGTCCTCAGGTCCAGGAATGCGTCTTCAGTGCTTTGCAGTCTGTTGTGGCCTTTGCAGCATCTCCTATCACGATTTGAGTGTGTTTCTGGGGAAGTAGGGTAATTCTACTCGTACTTTTCAGGGTCTTGGGGTGGGGTATCTTGGACACCCTTAGTGTTTTCTTACGCTCCCATCGACCATCTACAGACTACACTAGGCCTGGAGTCCCTAAGTGGTTCGCATTCCACTTTCTTAGTATATGGTTTGTGTTGCCCCTAGACCTATTGCATCCTATTGTATTCTACAGTGTTTGCATCACTTTTCTAACCATTTACTTACCTGACTTTGGTTTGTGTGTATATTTTGTGTATTTTACTTACCTCCTAAGGGAGTATATCCTCTGAGATATTTTTGGCACATTGTCACTAAAATAAAGTACCTTTATTTTTAGTAACTCAGAGTATTGTGTTTCTTATGATATAGTGCTATATGATATAAGTGGTATAGTAGGAGCTTTGCATGTCTCCTAGTTCAGCCTAAGCTGCTCTGCTATAGCTACCTCTATCAGCTTAAGCTGCTAGAAACCTACTAATCTACTAATAAGGAATAGCTGGACCTGGCACAAGGTGTAAGTACCATCAGGTACCCACTATAAGCCAGGCCAGTCTCCTACATCTAGCAACAAGTCTGCTTTGCAACATTGTTTCTTCAGCTCCTTCCAGCATCTGCAACATTTACCCAGCTGTACATCCTCTGAGGTCAATGAGACTCCAGCCTACACCAATAAGTAGTAAGGATTCTCCCTTGGAGTGAAGGAGTCACTCCCCTCCATCTGCAGGTTCCATGTGCAATGACATCTTGCTGCGTGGCTCTGCTCTTCTTTAGAACTGCGTAGATCCTGCATCACAGGCAGTAGTCTGGAGTGGTTCCCTTGGTCTTCTCTGCCACCTTTCCAGCTTGTTGGAGACAGTAAGCCCTCGCCTCTCCTTGCAGAACAGTGCCTCTGTGCACTGCAACTGTTTCAGCTACCAAGGCTTGTTTATTACTGCTCCAAGGGATCTTCAGGCTCCATGTAGCTCCATCTCTCACCACTTCTTCCTGCCAAGCAAAGTCTCCTCTCCAGTGCTCCAGTGACGTGGGACTCCTCTTCAGGTGAGCTGAGTGGGGCACATTGCGACTTGCTGTGCCTGCTGCCAGTGGGTTGCCTGTAGGGGCTCCCTCCTCTTCTAATGACTTCCCTGACTGCTGAGTGTCATTCTGGAATCCCCTCCTTGGGTCAAGTTCCCTGGACCTTGCTGTTCCTCTTCAGCCTTGCAACTCTTTGTTTTCTTCTTTTGCATTTGCCAAGGCTTGTTGGGGGTTCTCCGGCACCACTGACCCACTGCAACCCAACAGCCGATGTGGGACACCATCTCCATCACTTCAAGTGCTCCTCTTCATCTTGTGTGCTGCACAGCTGGTCTTCTTCTTCCCCCATTGTCCTGGTCCTGCATCCAAAGAAGGGTGGGTAGTTGCTCCTACCACAGCAGAACACTCCATCGCAAACTAGACTTGGTCCCTATCCTGTGCAGGTCCTCGTGTGCCAGAATCCACCTTTGGGTTCTTTCAGTCTGGTCTGGGTCTTGCACAATTCTTTTCCTAATTCCTTCTATTGGTTTTGGGGAAAAACAGGTACTAACCTCTGCTCTCCTGGTTGCTGGGGGTCACTCTGTAACTCACCTCTTGGGGCTCCTAGTTCCCCCAGTTCCCATCTAATGATTCCACATCCTTGGTAGGGGATTTTATCTCGCATTCCTTTTTTTTGTCTATCGTTTGGCCCTCCCCTAGGGCCCTCACTATTTTCTGTCACTTTTGCAAGTGCGTATTGCTTTATATGCTCTTTACTGATTGCTAATGTTTATAGAATTAGTGTGTACATACCTCCAGTTGTGGGGACTGCTTAATAATATTATAGTATTTGTGTTACCATAATAAAGTACCTTTATTTTTGTAACAATGTGTGGTTCTTTCATGTTTGATAGTACTGTGTGACTATAGTGGTATTGCATAAGCTTTGCATGTCTCCTGGAGAAGTCTTGACTGCTCACCCACAGCTACCTGTAGAGAGCCCTGGCTTCGTATACACTGCCTACACCTCACTAATATGGGATATCTGGACCTGGTATAAGGTGATAACACCATAGGTGCGCACCACACACCACTCCAGCTTCCTACAGGTACCGTTTACTAGGGACTTACAAAGGTGGCTGAAGGGCCAAACATAGTACAGTTTTGGGGAAAGAGATCTGGCCCTGAGTACCTGTTCAGCAGAGGCCCAGGGTACTTACATGTGAAGCCACATGATTTTCCAGGCAAAAAGTGGGGGCTACCATCACAAAAGAGGCCCTTTCCACAATTACACAATCCATTCACCCGTCCAGACAAATATTTTTTTAAACACGGCTTAGGTCTACTACGAGTCTTAGTATACAGTTTGACTGCTAGCACAACTTGCAGTGAAAAATCCCTTTGCCAAGCCTTAATTTCTGCTTGTACTACAAATAACGAATCCCTCACCTAGTAAGTCTGTGGCACACATGTACGTGGCAGTGAACGCACAGACACACCTAATTATTTGCAGTTTGTAACTTAATACTATATTCTGTAGAGCTAAGTGTATTTTTTATTTGATTTACAGGCTTTATTATTGAAAAAATTAAAAATCGGAATGCCTGATAAGAGACAAAGAAGAAAGATACAGAGGACACAATACTATCTCATTCAAACTGACAGTGAAAATACAGATATTGTGGACAAGAAAAAATGAACAGCTGGGAAGAGCACTAAGGTGTTTCTGAAATAAGTATCTTAAAAAACTATAAACTGAAAGACACGTATCCAGTAAAATAAGGAATTTAAAATCAAGTGATAAACAACAAGGACTACATGCTTTTTAAAGTAGAAAATGCAGTAGGGAAAGAGAGAGTTAAACTTAGAGACAGAAATATATTAAGGAGATAAAAGTAAAAATGTTTTGAACTAGAATAGTACAAAAATTCCTAAAGAAGATGAGGAAGCTTAGGAGGAGAGGTGCTGTAGTAAAAAAAAGCAGTATATTGAGAGAAAGCATTTGCTCTAAAGAGGAAACATTTAGTCCTAATATTCAACAGAATGAGAACACTAGATGAAACAAAACAGTATTGTGCATGAAGAAAAGAACATTAAGGAAATGACCTATTGACAAAAGTATATATTTTTTTAAATGTTACAAGGTGGGTGCAGACATCTAGAACAGAACCTTTTTTTTAATGAGGAGAGCTACTTACAAGATTACACATTATTGCATGCAATTGACACAGTTGGTCATTGTTATTAGGTAAAATATGGCATTCCCATAGAAAAAGGAGAGATAGTTCCTGGGACTGTAGATGAACTGATAGTTGAAGAGGTACAAGGAAGAAGTAGACAGGCCTCTATGTACAAGTGGAAGTGTAGTAGTATGTGCACTGTCTTCCAGGAATCAAGTGATACATGCAGACGCTTTGTAAGAGAAGTTTCATGCAGAAGTCTAAACCAGAAAATTATAATGCTGCAAGGATTAGATCTATGCAAAGTTAATACACTAACTTACAAAGGCATTCACTGGCATGTCTTTCATAACATCACTTTAAATTGTTGAGCATCATTCAAAAGTGTGAAATTTAGTTAGGAGTCATTACTATGTAAAATCTCCAGCTTTATGTTTAGGAGAGATTAATTAAACTCTACTGCGTGGCATTGTGACAGAGGTAGAGTTGTGAAGATGTTCAGTGTTGTTTCTTTGGACCTGAAGAGGAGGGCAGGGAAAATGAGGAGGTAATTTCTGCATGTGTAAAGCAAGAGGACACAGAGATTAGTTTTGAAAAATTAGAGAAACCAGAGTAGGTTTGTATTTGTTGTCACTGCACTCACTACAAAAGGCAAACTCATAAAGTAATTGTATTTTTATAAAAGTGAAGAAAGCATCAGAGATAATTGGCAGGAATGAGATACATATTTATTTGTAGAAGAATGCTTTGGCTTAGCCACAAAGCAAACAATATGTAAGTATTGTTATGATGAATTAGAGGATACTATAATGCCAGTGTGATGGGCCGGTCGGAGACAGCCCGTGCACAACCATAACTGGTGCTGACCCTGCCCTAGGTGCTCCGGAACAGCCTGGGACAGGAGCCAATCAGGAGTCGTCAGAGGCTGTGACGTGGAAGGGCAGAGGTGGAAACAGGGAAGCGGGAGAGGAGAAAACGCCGGTGTCCTAGGCAGACAGAGAGAGCGGCGAGGAGGAGGAAAGCAACGGAGACGTCGGAGAGCAGTTTTTTCCCGCAGGAAAGAAGAAGATGAGGAAGCAGCAGCCAGAGGATCGAACACTGCGTCGGCTCCGGGAAGCCGAGCAAAGAACCCCGCCACGCTTCTGGAGAAGAGTGGCAATATCAGATGAGTGTCTACACCCCACTACGAATATCTAGGGGTACAGGAGGATGGAAGGAGTGGGAACACCAAGCAAGGGAGAGTGGGTGGTGGGAAAGAACTAAAAGGGGAGTGAATTCGGGCACCTCAAGAGCACTACCTCATTAAATGAATGCACAGCGGTATAAACTCACCAAAGTATTAAGACCCCACGTAGTTACCTCACCGGCAGGAAGGGCATTACCAGGAAGACCACCAAGAGCACAGTAATAAAAGGGGAAGGAGCTATAAGAGGAAAGAACCCACAGAAAGGGCAGTAAGACAATCAGAAAAGCTATGTGCAGAAAGGGAAAACCAATAATAGGAGACAGGAACGGAAGAACAGAGACACAGAGTCCTAGATATGACAGAGACATAAGAGAGAGAAAGAAAAGGACCCAGTAATAACCAGCACAGAGAAAAGGAGGAAAGAAAGAGAGCAAGACGTGCATGAGACAGAAAAGGAAGGAAAAGAAGAAGTAGAAAAGGATAAGAGGCAGGTAAAGAATACAACCACTTACCGATACTTCTCTTGTTCTTCCCCATGGTTGTGCTTCCTGGGAGCCCTGAAAGAGAAGAAAGGAACAACAAAGAAGTAAGGAACCAGGGAAACGCGATCAAAGCTGCCCAAGAAAACACTACAAGAAACCCAGAGAAAAGCCTATTCATTACTTCACTATTTTCTTCAATAAATCACATTCGAACTATACTCCAGGGCCTTGTGTTGTCCTTTAACCTGACCTATCACAAGTGGTGTCAGAAGTGGGATCAGAAAGGACCATCGCCAACATGGAAGAGAAACCAACCTTGGCCGACATGATTGCCGAGTTGGCCGAGGGACAACGTCATCTACAAATAGTTTGGGAACAACAGCTGAAAGAGGCTAAGGAAGAACGAGAGGCCTTGCAGACTGCTCTAAAAAGCCAGGCAACCATAATAACAATTAACCAGTTGGTTTATGAAACAGCCCTGGGAAAACTAACGGACACTATTGCCCACACAAAGGTCCATCCTAATGTACCAAGTAGTGTGCTGCAAATATACCAAGATCAGGAGGATCCGGATTCATTCTTTACTAATTTCGAAAGGGTAGCCATTACAGCAAACTGGCCTGAAGACAAGTGGGGTCAATATATAGCCCCGCTCCTTACGGGACAGTTGCAAGCCGCCTACCAAGCCATTAACCCTGGCGGTACTCTTTAGTATCAGGAAATAAAGAAAACTATCCTAGAACGTATTGGACTAGATAGCGAGATCTATCGAACCAAGTTCCGCCTTACAAAATGGCAACAACAAGAAATCCCGTGCACCTTCTATTATAGGGTGCATCATGCTGCAGGAAAATTGTAACATCCTACAGAAATTATCAGGGAGGAGATGTTCGATACTATTGTTCTTGAACAATTTCTGGGTGCTCTACCACCTAGCACATGGAACTGGGTTAGACAACATCCGGGGTTGACGAACCAAACTGCCGTTGACCTAGCGTGTGCTTACCACCGGGCCCCAGATTTTCGCACTACATCCAGTAGACATCCCCTTCGGTCCATCCAGCCATAGCCAAAAGTGCCACCCAGCGACCTATGGACATGCATGGCCCCGAGCGTTCTCTCCCTACGACTTCAACATCCCCAAGTTACCCAACGACAGGGCCACAATGTTACCATTGTTCCGAATTGGGCCATATTGCTAGACACTGTCCGTTAAAAAAGGATCCAGAATAACCGATGGAAATCGGAATGATGAGAGGGCGAGTATTATGGTCCGGGGGAAAAAAGACGACCTATACTCTAACTGTCATCCTCAATGATATTGAAAGAACGGCTCTAGTAGATTCAGGATGCAGTCAAAGTGTGATCAGACAGAATTTAGTATTGCCCCGACAGGTGAATACGCAGAGCCGTGTATTGATAGCCTGCGTACATGGAGATCAACGATCATATCCAGTGGCTACAGTACACCTGAATTGGAAAGGAGATGATGAGTCAATAAAAGTGGTTGTAATTCCACAATTGTGAGAGGATCTCATCCTCGGGACTGACTACGTGGATTTTTCATCCCTCCTACATAAAGCAGGACATGAACATATCTTTAAGACCTGGTTGGAAGAGATACCATTAGGGGCAAGTGAGGAAGAGAATAGAACACCGCGGATCAAACTGAGTAGGAAACAAAAGAGAAAGCAACTGCGACAATACCCGCGGGCTCGGAAATCCCGTAATACAGGCTCCCAAAACCCCTCCGCTGTCATCTGCACCATCACAGGAGATTTCCGTCAGAGCCAACATGACGATCCCACACTGAAACATGCATGGCACCAAGCCGTGAACCCGGATGACCATGTGGTAGGTCCCAAATTCCTGGTAAAGAACAACCTATTGTATAGAAGATCCACCACTGCAGGGGGGAGAGAACTACTACTAGCAGGTCCTGCAATTACCCCATGGGGATAATGGGGAAGGGCATATGGGGAGAGAGAAAACAGAAGAAGCCATATTGCGTCGCTTCTATTGGCCTGGAGTGTTTGCTGATATCCGAAAACATTGTTCTGAATGCCCGAAATGCCAACTCTTAAATCCCTCACCACAACGTCCCGCACCCTTTCAACCCCTTCCCATTATAGAATCCCCATTTTCTAGAGTCGGAATGAACATCATAGGACCCTGAACTCCTTCGGTGAGAGGACGACAATACATTTTGGTACTGGTCGATTACGCAACATGTTACCCTGAGGCCATACCAATCCCAAGTATACACACAAACACCATCGCTCAGGCAATGATAAAATTTCTTTCCAGGGTGGGGTTCCCGAAAGAAATACTCACAGATCAAGGGACCCCATTTATGTTGAGACTCATGGCAGAGGTGAGTCGTTCCCTAGGGGTTAAACAAATCAGAACATCTGTTTACCATCCCCAAACAGACGGGTTAGTTGAGAGATATAATAAGACAATTAAATCCTTACTTTGAAAAAGTATTTCCGAAGTTGGAAAAGACTGGGAGAAAAAATTACCTCTTGTGCTTAATGCCATATGCACCCATGTTCAGACTTCAACAGGACACAGCCCCTTTGAGCTGTTATTTGGGAGACAACCCCGTACCCTTTTAGAGATGCTGGCTAAGCAATGGGAAGAAACTGAGGAAGAACTAAAAGACCTCTTGACCTATACACGAGAACTACGAGAAAATCTGCATACGGTATGGGAAGAGGCCCATACCACCTTAAGAGAGGCCCAAAATAAACAAAAACGGCTATATGATGCTAAAAGTGTTTATCGTAGTCTGAAGGTTGGAGACAGGGCGTTAGTCCTCTTACCTAGCTGTGAAAATAAGCTATTAGCACGTTGGCAGGGACCTTATGATGTCATAGAACAGATCAATCCCACCACATATAAGCTTGCCATACCCCAAGGCTCAGGAAGGGAGCAAATATATCACATCAATTCGCTAAAAAATTGGCAGGAACCCTCATGTAGGAAACTAATGATGAGATTCCATATCCTTCCCTTTCCATTGATTCCCCCTACAAGGATCCGTCCCCTCAAATAAATCCCGCACTCACAGAGCCCTACTGTAGGCAACTCAACCATCTGATTGATAACAAAAGAGACACATTCTCTAAAACCCCAGATCGAACATCATTAGTACAGCATGCGATTTGCAGCAAATCAGACAGTATAGCCCGCCAGCGACCCTATCGTATCCCGGAAGCAAAACTGAAAATCATAGAACAAGAAGTGCAATCCATGCTAAAAGCTGGCATTATTGAACCATCTATTAGCCCATGGTGTTCCCCTGTGGTGCTTGTACCAAAGCCTGATGGAAGCACCCGCTTCTGTGTTGATTTCAGACGCATCAATGACCTGTCACAATTTGACACATACCCCATGCCACGCATCAATGAACTTCTTGATAGATTGGGACAGCCTCGGTATATGTCCACATTAGATCTGGCGAAAGGTTACTGGCGAATACCATTGCGGCCAGAAGATAAGGAAAAGACTGCATTCGCGACCCTATCCGGACTCTTATCACTTCACGGTCCTCCCATTTGGTCTTCATGGGGCTCCAGCAACCTTTCAGAGACTTATAGACAGGATACTGCGTCCTTACCATCAGTATGCAGCAGCCTATCTCGATGATATTGTAACATACAGCATGACCTGGGAGGATCACCTGAAACACTTAGACAACATCTTACAGGCCATGAGAAAGGCCAATCTGACAGCCAATACTGAAAAATGCAGGTTGGGACACACAAGAATCAAATATTTGGGATATATATTGGGAGAAGGACAGGTTAGACCTCAGCTTGAGAAAACACAGGCCATCCCGAACATCCCCCTCCCCTGTACAAAGAAATATATAAGGGCTTTCCTGGGTCTCGTTGGCTATTATAAGTGATTCATACAACAATTCACCACCTTAGCAGGACCACTTACCGACCTCCTACAGAAATCATGTCCCTATACCCTACCCCCTCTTTCTGATAGTGATCAACAGAGCTTTGAAACTCAAAACAGCACTGACATCCGGACCGGTGTTGTGTTGTCCGGATTTCCAGAAACCCTTTATCGTACAAACCGACGCCTCAGATGTGGGTGTTGGGGCCGCCCTCTCACAAGAACAGGATGATGGGACCCTTCACCCCATTGTATACAGTAGGCGGAAACTCCTCCCAAGGGAACAACACTATCCCACATTAGAGAAGGAATGTTTGGCTATTAAATGGGCAGTAGAGTCCCTACTATACTATTTAGCGGGCAGGACTTTTACCTTGGTGACTGATCATGCTCCCCTTACCTGACTCGCCCACAACAAAGATACCAATGCCCATGTTCTCTGATGGCTCCTCTCACTGCAGCCTTTCTCCTTTCAGATACAACATTCCCCGGGTTCCCACATGGCAAATGCTGACTTTTTATCACGCTATCCTTCGTCGGACCGTCTCTATCAGCCGCTTACTAGGGGAGTGTATGTGACGGGCCGGTCGGAGACAGCCCGTGCACAACCATAACTGGTGCTGCCCCTGCCCCAGGTGCTCCAGAACAGCCTGGGGCATGAGCCAATCAGGAGTCGTCAGAGGCTGTGACGTGGAAGGGCAGAGGCGGAAACAGGGAAGCGGGAGAGGAGAAAACGCCGGTGTCCGAGGCAGACAGAGAGAGCGTCAAGGAGGAGGAAAGCAACGGAGACGACGGAGAGCAGTTTTTGTCCCGCAACAGGGAAGCTGGGAGGACTGCTGTGCGAGAGGGGGAGGACAGTCCCAGGGAACCAACCCTCCAGGGAGCATACCAACATTTCCAGTATACACTTGGCCAGATCTTGGACAAGGTGCAGGAGAACATACAGCTGCACGAGGGACAGTACCTTGGGATCAGGGAGGACTTGAAGGCCATTAACACCACCCTGGTCTCCATTGCAGGGGTGCTGGGAGAAATGGCCAACAGTATGAGGGAGGTAGTAGGGCAACCCTGCCACTAGCCAGACTACTGAACAGCTCTCCACCTCCGCTACCGCTAGTGGACAGGAGGCCACACCACAGGAACAACAGGCCACCAGCACCCCTACCCCTGCAGAAGGAGAACCACCCCGCAAACGTTCCCTGCGATCCAGGCAGAAGCCGGAGACGATTGCTAAGAAACCCACCAGGAAATAAGACTCTCCTGATTGTCACCCTTGTGTCCCACTCTGTCACCCTGTCCACCTTGAACTGCCATTGCTCCTCTTCCTATGCCCCCTTCGACACTGCACCTGTGCTACAAATAGACTGGACTCCAACCTGGACTTTCCTCCATCAACACCACCAGCCCATTGCACTACCCCCTCTTCTTCAGAGCACTACAATAAACACACTTTGAAAAAATACAAGTATAGAGTATGTCAAATGTTTTCAAAATATATTCATTTAACAATGTTCAGACATTGCAATACAACTGTACTGTAATGTGTACATAGGAAAGACCTGTAGTTGGCTGCACTGAACACACCAGGAACAATAGTGTGGCACCAACATCTGCAAAAAAGAGATGTCAAAGTGTACAGTGAGTGGGCATAGAAGTAGGAATTCACAGCCTGCCAGTGACAATGTCACACATCAAACAGTCAATGAAATTTGAAATAACACTGTCTTACCTGTGTGTCATTGGAAGTATTGACGAATTACTGCACTTCTGTTGTCCTCACCCTCATCCTCTGCCTCCTCATCTCCACTTTCCACAGGGTCCACTGCTGTCACACGGCCATCTCCAGCCTCCTCCTCCTGCAGAAAAGGCACATGGCTTCGCAAGGCAAGGTTGTGCAACATACAGCATGCCACAATGATCTGGAAGACCTTCTTGGGTGAGTAGCAAAGGGATCCACCTGTTAGATGGAGGCAACGAAACCTGGCCTTCAGGAGGCCGAATGTCCTTTCTATTATCCTTCTTGTTCACCAATGTGCCTCATTGTAACATTCCTCTTCCCTTGTCCTGGGATTTCTCACAGGGGTCAGTAGCCATGAAAGGTTGGGGTAATCAGAGTCACCTGCAAATATCGAGGGACAACTGTTAGACACACACTGTCCCTAATGGCCCACAACATACCCATACACCAACATCCACTGGGTGAGAACCAAGGCCAACCTATTAGCTACACATTGTGCCTCTGGAGTTGGGGCATCACATTAGGGATGCTGCTATTCCTCAGGATAAAAGCATCATGCACCGACCCAGGATACTTAGCATTGACATGGGAGATGTACTGGTTCTGGTCCGCCAAACACACCATCTGCACATTCATCGAGTGATAACTTTTACGGTTTCTGAAGACCTGTTCATTTCGCCGTGGGGGGACAAATGCAATATGTGTCCCATCAATCACACCTATGATGTTGGGGATATGTCCCATTGCATAGAAGTCAGCTTTCACTGTAAACGATGTAGCTGCTCATGTGTTTAATCAGGACAGACAACTCTCTGGTCAGCACTACTGAGAACATTGGCTGAGACATTCCTGCTGCAAAGCCCACTGTCACTTGGAAAGAATCAGTTGCCAAGAAATTGAGCACAGATTGGACTTGCACTAGAGGGGGGATCCCAGTGGGCTGACGGATAGCAGATATTTGGTCAGGCTCCAATTGGGCACTGTAGGAGGCTGGCCTGGCTTGTAGTGGGTACCAAGGGGTACTTACACTCTGTACCAGGTCCAGTTATCCCTTATTAGTGTAGAAGAGGTGTTTCTAGCAGCTTAGGCTGATAAAAGGTAGCTATAGCAGAGCAGCTTAGGCTGAACTAGGAGACATGCAAAGCCGCTACTATACCACTGGTGTCCAATGCACAATATCATAAGAAAACACAATACACAGTTATACTAAAAATAAAGGTACTTTATTTTTATGACAATATGCCAAAAGTATCTCAGTGTGTACCCTCAGTATGAGGATGCCAAATATACACAAGATATATGTACACAAACCAAAATTATGCAGGTAATAGCAAGAAAAGTAATGCAAACAGTGTAAAGTTACAGTAGATTGCAATAGGAGCACATAGGTATAGGGCCAACACAAACCATATACTGCAAAAGTGGAATGTGAACCACGAATGGACCCCAAACCTATGTGAGCTTGTAGAGGGTCGCTGGGACTGTAAGAAAACAGTGAGGGTTAGAAAAGTCGTGATAGGGGGATTCTGCAAGGAAGACCAACACCAGCAATGCAACAACAGTGGATTTCCAGACCTGAGTACCTGTAAAACAAGGGGACCAAGTCCAAGAGTCGTGACAGTGTCGAGAGTGGGCAGATGCCCAGGAAATGCCAGCTGAGGATGCAAGGAAGCTGCCACTGGGTGGAAGAAGCTTGGTGTTGTGCAAGAACGAAGAGGACTAGGAACTTCCCCTTTGGAGGATGGAAGTCCCACATTGTGAAGAAGCTTGCAGAGGTGTTCCCACGCTGAAAGACAGCAAACAAACCTTGCTAGGTGCAAGGGTTGCGATTAGGGTTTTTGGATGCTGCTGTGGCCCAGGAGGGACCAGGTTGTCGCCACTTGGATGAGGAGACAGAGGGGGCACCCAGCAAGTCAGGGAGCCCTCACAGAATCAGCCAGCACCCGCAGAAGTACCGGAACAGGCACTTGGAAAAGGAGTGAACCGGAGTCCACCCGAAGTCAGAAAAGGGAGTCCCACGACGCCGGAGGACAACTCAGAAGGTTGTGCTCTGCAGGTTATAGTGTTGGGGACCCAGGCTTGGCTGTGCATGAAGGAAATCCTGGAAGAGTGCACAGGAGCCGGAGCAGCTGCAAATCACGCGCTACCCAGCAATGCAGTCTAGCAAGGGGAAGCAAGGACTTACCTCCACCAAACTTGGACTGAAGTGTCACTGGACTGTGGGAGTCACTTGGACAGAGTTGCTGAGTTCCAGGGACCACGCTCATCATGCTGAGAGGGGACCCAGAGAACCTGTGATGCAGTCTTTTGTTGCCTGCGGTTTCAGGGGGAAGATTCCGTCGACCCACGGGAGATTTCTTCAGAGCTCCTGGTGCAGAAAGGAGGCAGGCTACCCCCAGAGCATGCACCACCAGGAAACAGTCGAGAAAGCCGGCAGGATGTAGCAATACAAGGTTGCAGTAGTCGTCTTTGCTACTTTGTTGTGGTTTTGCAGGCGTCCTGAGCAGTCAGCGGTCGATCCTTTGGCAGAAGGAGGGAGATGCAGAAGAACTCTGGTGAGCTCTTGCATTCGGTATCTGAAGAATTCCCCAAAGCAGAGACCCTAAATAGCCAGAAAAGGAGGTTTGGTTACCTAGGAAGGAGGATAGGCTAGTAAGAAAGGTAAGAGCCTATCAGAAGGAGTCTCTGACATCACCTGATTGCACTGGCCACTCAGAGCAGTCCAGTGTGCCAGCAACACCTCTGTTTCCAAGATGGCAGAGGTCTGGGGCACACTGGAGGAGCTCTGGTCACTCCCCTTTCCTTTGTCCAGTTTCGCGTCAGAGCAGGGCTGGGGGATCCCTGAACCAGTGTAGACTGGCTTATGCAGAGATGGGCACCATCTGTGCCCATCAAAGCATTTCCAGAGGCTGGGGGAGGCTACTCCTCCTCAGTCCTGACACCTATTTCCAAAGGGAGAGGGTGTAACACCCTCTCTCTGAGGAAGTCCTTTGTTCTGCCTTCCTGGGCCAGGCCTGGCTGGACCCCAGGAGGGCAGAAACATGTCTGAGGGGTTGGCAGCAGCTGCAGTGAAAACCCCGGAAAGGCAGTTTGGCAGTACCCGGGTTCTGTGCTAGAGACCAGGGGGATCATGGAATTGTCGGCGATTCCATGATCTTAGACATATTACATGGCCATGTTCGGAGTTACCATTGTGACGCTGTACATAGGTAGAGACCCATGTACAGTGCACGCGTGTAATGGTGTCCCCGCACTCACAAAGTCCGGGGAATTTGCCCTGAACAATGTGGGGGCACCTTGGCTAGTGCCAGGGTGCCCTCACACTAAGTAACTTTGCACCCAACCTTCACCAGGTGAAGGTTAGACATATAGGTGACTTATAAGTTACTTAAGTGCAGTGGTAAATGGCTGTGAAATAACGTGGACGTTATTTCACTTAGGCTGCACTGGCAGGCCTGTGTAAGAATTATCAGATCTCCCTATGGGTGGCAAAAGAAATGCTGCAGCCCATAGGGATCTCCTGGAACCCCAATACCCTGGGTACCTCAGTGCCATATACTAGGGAATTATAAGGGTGTTCCAGTATGCCAATGTGAATTGGTGAACTTGGTCACTAGCCTGTTAGTGACAATTTAGAAAGCAGAGGGAGCATAACCAATGAGGTTCTGGTTAGCAGAGCCTCAGTGAGACAGTTAGGCATCACACAGGGAACACATACATATAGGTCACAAACATATGAGCACTGGGGTCCTGGCTAGCAGGGTCCCAGTGACACATAACAAACATACTGTCAACATAGGGTTTTCACTATGAGCACTGGGCCCTGGCTAGGACGATCCCAGTGAGACAGTGAAAACACCCTGACATATACTCACAAACAGGCCAAAAGTGGGGGTAACAAGGCTAGAAAGAGGCTACTTTCTCACACAACCCGCCTCCCCCCCAAACGAAGGACAATAAGGCTAACCTTGGCCAGTTGAGTCTTTATTGTCTAAGTGGTGATAAGTAGAGATTAGCTCTGCAATGGACTGGTTACTCCCTTTATCATCCACTATATGGTTACTTCCCTGTGGGGATGTAAACCACCCTGTTTGAAGTTTTTTAGCTAACCAACAATGTGAAGATATATTTTCAGAGTTTCTATCAGTAAGTTTTAGTTTAGAACAGTGGGAATGGTCCACTGGACCTATTTCTAGTGATGAGAATGCCAGACAGGGATGCTGTCTCAGTAAAGCCATAGCTGGGCAAAAACTTTGTCCATATGGCTGTAAGAGAGACCAGGGATGCCATTTCTCTTGAGTTGGAGCAGGGCAGGGATGCTGTCCTATGAGCTCCACACTAGGGCAGGGCTGCTGCCCTAAGTGTTGTGAGGCAGTGCAGGGTTTCTGCACTAAAGTTTCTCTGGGAAGGTTGGAGGGATGCTCCATGTTAACTAAAATGGTGCTCTTTTTCTCACCAATATTAGTTATCCCACAGAGTGGATACTTCCACCTCAGGGAGTACAGCTTTGCCAGCTGATGATTCCCTTGGTACAGGTGCCACCCTAGGAGAGGTTTCACCCACCACAGGAATGGTATCCTGGATGGTAGGGTGGTTAGGGGATACTGTGATACCCTTTTTACATGTTGTTGGAGAGGTATCCTGAGTTTTTGGGCCTTTTTCTCTCCTTTGCTTTTTCATTTCACTAGAAATGAGATGGAACAATTCCTCAGGGATACCCAGCATGGCTGCATGGGTATAAAACTCTACCTTAGCCCAACCTGAGGTCTCTAGGTCATTACCTAAGAGACAGTCAACAGGTAAGCTAGGTCACACTACCACCTGCTTGGGGCTAGTAACTCCTCCCCAACTAAGCTGAACTATAGCTAAGGGAAGAAACTTAGTGGAGTTATGGACATCAATAATCTTGTACTCTTGTCCAATGATTTGTTGTTCAGGAGGCACTAGGTTTTCAGTCACCAAAGTGATAATGGCACCTGTGTCCCTGTAGGACTGGGCCTCAATACCATTTATTGAAACTGTCTGCCTGTACTTATCCATTGTAAGGGGACAAGCAGCCAGTGTGGCAAGGCCAATGCCACTAGGTGTGACAGAAACTGTCTTGGGACTGACTACCCCAGTTTCTATGATGGACCCATAAGTGAACCCAACTACACCCTTAGTTTGACTGTTGCCAGCAGTCCCACCACTATTACCACTACTGCTAGGGGCACTAGAGTTTGATGTATTAGTGGTGGTAGGCTCAGGGGGTTTACCTGGACAGGACTTATCCCCTGGCCTATGGCCTTTATTTTTACACACAAAGCACCAAGGCTTTTTAATGTGTGTATGTTGTGAAGAAGAGGAAGAATTTGATTTATCCCCACCCCCTGAAGAGTGTTTAGGATTTGAAGATGGATCTTTGGTTTTACCCTTATCCCCATGTTTAACCTGAGATTTTTCACCATCTTTCTTCTTGCCATCCTTGTCACCCCCTGTATGAGCTTTTCTGTTCACTCTTGTTCTGACCCTTTTGTCTGCCTTCTTTCCCAATTCTTGGGGAGAGGTCAGATCTGAGTCCACTAGATATTGGTGTAACAAGTCAGGCACACAGTTATTCAGAATATGCTCTCTCAGAATAAGATTATACAGGCTTTCATAGTCAGAAACTTTACTGCCATGTAACCACCCCTCCAAGGCCTTCACTGAACAGTCAACAAAATCTATCCAGTCTTGTGAGGACTCTTTTCTGGTATCTCTGAACTTAATCCTGTATTGTTCAGTGGTTAAGCCAAATCCATCCAAGAGTGCATCCTTCAAAACTGCAAAATTATTGGCATCACTTTCTCTCACAGTAAGGAGCCTATCCCTACCCTTTCCATTGAAAGATAGCCATAGAATAGCAGCCCACTGCCTTTGAGGGACCCCCTGTACCATACAAGCCCTCTCAAGTGCAGCAAACCACTTGTTAATGCCATCCACCTCCTTGTAAGGGGGAACTATCTTATGCAGATTCCTGGAATCATGCTCTCTCGCAGGATTACTATCAGGAATACTGCTGCTGCCACCATGGGGTCCAAACCCCAACCTCTGTCTCTCCTTCTCCAAGTCTAGGGATTCCCTGTCTAGAGCCAGCTGTTGCTGATTAAGCTTCAGCCTGGTCTCTTCCACTCTCAACTTGTTGAGTTCCCTTTCTAACATGTTGTCATCAGGGTGGGTGGGTTGGGAATGTTTTGACACAGAAGATATATTGGAATGAACAGAGAGAGACCTGTCCCTAGCAGCTTGCACTCTAACAACCTGGCCTTCAGGAACAAAAGTACCTCTACTATGATGAGAGCTTCTATTACTACTAGCATTGCTATGAGGTCTGCTAGGGGGCAGATCTGGAAGAGAACCCTGTACACCTCCCTCAAGGGGTTCCCCTGAGTCAGAGTGTGAGCTATCTACTAACTTTTCTGATGAAGTGCCACCCTGGGCCTTATCATTCTCAATGAGCATGTTAGACAGAAATTCTCTAGAAGGGTTCTTTCCTACCACTAAACCTCTATCAATGCAGAGACTCCTTAGGCTCTTAAAGTTAAGATTGTCATGTGTTGTATTGACCATTTTGAGAGAAGTTCCTACATCAGGCAGGATAGAAGAAGGTTTAGGGACAGTGAGAAGAGAGAAAAAGTTTCAGGACTTTTTAAAGAACAGGAAAAAAAACTTTTTGAAACTTTTTGAAACTTTTAGAAAGTTTAGAAGTACTTTTCAGCACTTAGCAGATAGATAGTGTAAGAGAAGAAAAGCAAAACATTTTGGTTAGGTGTACATACACTGAACTTATTTTGTATATTATTCTCTAATGAAAAGTACAAAATGACAAAGTGGAAAGTAGTTGCAAGTACTTATCCCACTGCTGCACAACCAATGTGGGAGGCTGGCCTGGCTTGTAGTGGGTACCAAGAGGTACTTACAGTTTGTAATAGGTCCAGTTATCCTTTATTAGTGTAGAAGAGGTGTTTCTAGCAGCTTAGGCTGATAGAAGGTCGATATAGCAGAGCAGCTTAGGCTGAACTAGGAGACATGCAAAGCTCCTACTATACCATTGGTGTCATATGCACAATATCATAAGAAAACACAATACACAGTTATACTAAAAATAAAGGTACTTTATTTTTATGAAAATATGCCAAAAGTGTCTCAGTGGGTACCCTCAGTATGAGGATGCCAAATATACACAAGATATATGTACACAAACCAAAATTATGCAGGTAATAGCAATGCAACAACAGTGGATTTCCAGACATGAGTACCTGTAAGACAAGGGGACCAAGTCCAAGAGTTGCGACAGTGTTGTGAGTGGGCAGATGCCCAGGAAATGCCAGCTGAGGATGCAAGGAAGCTGCCACCGGGTGGAAGAAGCTTGGTGTTCTGCAAGAACGAAGAGGACTAGGAACTTTCCCTTTGGAGGATGGATGTCCCACATCGTGAAGAAGCTTCCAGAGGTGTTCCCACGCAGAAAGACTGCAAACAAGCCTTGCTAGCTGCAAGGGTTGCAGTTAGGGTTTTTGGATGCTACTGTGGCCCAGGAGGGACCAGGATGTCGCCACTTGGATGAGGAGACAGAGGTGGCACCCAGCAAGTCAGGGAGCCCTCACAGAAGCAGGCAGCACCCGCAGAAGTACCTGAACCAGCACCTAGAAGAAAAGTGAACCGGAGTCCACCCGAAGTCACAAAAGGGAGTCCCACGACGCCGGAGGACAACTCAGAAGGTTGTGCACTGCAGGTTAGAGTGTCGGGGACCCAGGCTTGGCTGCGCACGAAGGAAATCCTGGAAGAGTGCACAGGAGCCGGAGCAGCTGCAAATCACGCGGTACCCAGCAATGCAGTCTAGCGTGGGGATGCAAGGACTTACCTCCACCAAACTTGGACTGAAGAGTCACTGGACTGTGGGAGTCACTTGGACAGAGTTGCTGAGTTTCGGGAACCACGTTCGTCGTGCTGAGAGGGGACCCAGAGGACCGGTGATGCAGTTTTTTGTTGCCTGCGGTTGCAGGGGGAAGATTCTGTCGACCCACAGGAGATTTCTTCAGAGCTCCTGGTGCAGAAAGGAGGCAGGCTACCCCCAGAGCATGCACCACCTGGAAACAGTCGAGAAAGCCGGCAGGATGAAGCGATACAAGGTTGCAGTAGTCGTTTTTGCTACTTTGTTGCGGTTTTGCAGGCGTCCTGAGCAGTCAGCGGTCGATCCTTTGGCAGAAGGTGAAGAGGGAGATGCAGAGGAACTCTGGTGAGCTCTTGCATTCGGTATCTGAAGAATTCCCCAAAGCAGAGACCCTAAATAGTCAGAAAAGGAGGTTTGGCTACCTAGGAAGGAGGATAGGCTAGTAAGAAAGGTAAGAGCCTATCAGAAGGAGTCTCTGACGTCACCTGATGGCACTGGCCACTCAGAGCAGTCCAGTGTGCCAGCTACACCTCTGTTTCCAAGATGGCAGAGGTGTGGGGCACACTGGAGGAGCTCTGGGCACCTCCCCTGGGAGTTGCAGGTCAGGGGAGTGGTCACTTCCCGTTTCCTTTGTCCAGTTTTGCACCAGAGCAGGGCTGGGGGATCCCTTAACCAGTGTAGACTGGCTTATGCAGAGATGGGCACCATCTGTGCCCATCAAAGCATTTCCAGAGGCTGGGGGAGGCTACTCCTCCCCAGCCCTGACACCTATTTCCAAAGGGAGAGGGTGTAACGCCCTCTCTCTGAGGAAGTCCTTTGTTCTGCCTTCCTGGGCCAGGCCTGGCTGGACCCCAGGTGGGCAGAAACCTGTCTGAGGGGTTGGCAGCAGCAGCAGCTGCAGTGAAAACGCCGGAAAGGCAGTTTGGCAGTATCCGGGTTCTGTGCTAGAGACCCGGGGGATCATGGAATTGTCCCCCCAATGCCAGAATGGCATTGGGATGACAATTCCATGATCCTAGACATATTACATGGCCATATTTGGAGTTACCATTGTGACGCTGTACATAGGTAGAGACCTATGTACAGTGCACGCGTGTAATGGTGTCCCCGCACTCACAAAGTCCGGGGAATTGGCCCTGAACGATGTGGGGGCACCTTGGCTAGTGCCAGGGTGCCCTCACACTAAGTAACTTTGCATCCAACCTTCACCAGGTGAAGGTTAGACATATAGTTGACTTACAAGTTACTTAAGTGCAGTGGTAAATGGCTGTGAAATATTGTGGACGTTATTTCACTCAGGCTGCACTGGCAGGCCTGTGTAAGAATTGTCAGTTCTCCCTATGGGTGGCAAAAGAAATGCTGCAGCCCATAGGGATCTCCTGGAACCCCAATACCCTGGGTAGCTCAGTACCATATACTAGGGAATTATAAGGGTGTTCCAGTATGCCAATGTAAATTGGTGAAATTGATCACTAGCCTGTTAGTGACAATTTAGAAAGCAGAGAGAGCATGACCACTGAGGTTCTGGTTAGCAGAGCCTCAGTGAGACAGTTAGGCATCACACAGGGAACACATACATATAAGTCACAAACGTATGAGCACTGGGGTCCTGGCTAGCAGGATCCCAGTGACACATAACAAACATACTGACAACATAGGGTTTTCACTATGAGCACTGGGCCCTGGCTAGCAGGATCCCAGTGAGACAGTGAAAACACCCTGACATATACTCACAAACAGGCCAAAAGTGGGGGTAACAAGGCTAGAAAGAGTCTACTTTCTCACAGGCACACAGCTCTATGATTGTGGTCCTGCCCAGTCTATAGGTGAGGACAATGTGCCTGTCCTCTGTTGTTGCCAAGTCCCCCAAAAGTACGTACATAGGGGGATTTCTCCATCTCCTATTCATCCACACCGGTTGCAATCTATAGGGCATAAGAGTGAGCAGCCTGTCATTATCTGTACATTGTAGCCACTACATTTCAATGCAAATTGTGATTGTTACAATATTTTGGTGCCATATCTCCAGAATATGAAATTGTGTACTGTGATGCAGTTAGGATCCATGGCCTGCCCCCCATCCCTGAAATGGTATCCGCCTGTCCAGTATGGAGGGACAGGTGGAAATTAGGTAATTCCGCTGACATAGTGCGCGTTTGCGGGAGGCGGTCGAGAACCGCCGTGCAGCTCCTCATTGGTTATCATTGGGCCCTATGGGGTACAGTGGCCAATGGTGATGTACTCTGGCAGTGACGGTACACACCGCCGCGGACGTGACCGCCATTTTCTATCTGTTCACTCACTTACTACCTGACCTTCAACAGGAGAGGACCTCCGCTGCATATTCTGCTGTGACTGTGTCTGGAACCAACCATGGCTCGTGTGACTGAGGAGAGGGCCCCTGGCTTCACCTCGGCGGAGTTGGAGGGACTGGTGGATCGGGCCCTAGCCCAGTACTGACTGCTGCTTGGGCCTCCAGACCAACAGGTGAGTACACTGTGAGTACGATGCAAGGGCAATGAATGCATGGAGTGCTGTTTGTGAAGGCCTCATGTGGGGGGGTGGTGGATGGGCACTGGACGCGTGCAGCATGTATGCTGGGCTATGTCTGTGCTAATGGGGATGGGAAGGGGCATGGTGGGCCATAAGTGTAACAGGCAGGACGCTATGCCTGTGCTAATGGGGATGGGAAGGGGCATGGTGGGCCATAAGTGTAACAGGCAGGACGCTATGTCTGTGCTAATGGGGATGGGAAGGGGCATGGTGGGCATAAGTGTAACAGGCAGGACGGTTGGACTAATACCTTTCCTGTGTGTATTTCCTCTACAGGTCAGTGCCCATCAAAAGAAGGGTATATGGCGTGCCATCGCCAAGGATGTGCGGACCCTGGGGTTCTACGGCAGGCAGAGCACCCACTGTCAGATGGTGGAAGGACCTGAGACACTGGGCAGAGAAAACGGCGGAGGACCAGCTGGGGATGCCTTCCCAACGAGGAAGGGGTGCCCGTCGAACCCTGACCCCCCTGATGGCCTGCATACTGGCGGTGGCCTATCCAGACCTAGAGGAGCACTTGGGGACATCACAGCAGCAACAAGGGAGTGAGTAGAGTGCCCTTCATTACTACGTACGCCTGGTGGGGTGGTATCCGGGTGGCGGATAAGGGCCTTTGGGTACCCTAGGCCATGCCTGACTTTGCAGAGTAGGTCCCATGTTGCACAGGGTTCTGATCTGAAAGTCCTCCAACCAAGCTAGTAGGCATCCACTATTGGGGTGTGGGTCTCAGGTATGCTGCAGTTGGCGGTATGTATCCCAATCCATGGGCTGGTGACTAGCATTGTAACTGGTAGGACATTGCCTAGTGCTGTCCCCTGCGTGTGAGTGTGTTGTGTACGCCAACAGTGGTGTTGGTGCCACCATTCACCAAGTGTATTCTTCGTCTCTTCCCCCGTGTGTTTTGTCACCCTGTCCATGTGTACATTAGTATCATCTGGAGGAGGAGCAGACGCACCGGTGACGGAGGAGCTGCATCCCACAGGACCCAGGTGGCCGAATCCACCGATGGTGAGGGCACCAGTGGGACGGAGGGTGAGGGGAGCACCACGACAGAGACTGGAGGGGACAGTTCGGACATGGATATCTCCTCCGACGGAAGCTCCCTGGTGGTGGCGGACACCTCTGGGCCCGCCCCAGCTACAGGTGCAGCAGCCACCTCCTATACCAGCACTGCCCTCCAAGCAGCCCCTCAGCGAGTTGCCCGTGCCCACTCACCCAGGAGGGGGGCATCTCCTTCGCCCCAGGCACCTCAGGCCCTGCCCCAGTCAGCCCTGCTGCCCTGAGTGAGGAGGCTATTGACCTCCTGAGATTCAACTCTGTTGGGCAGTCAACCATTGTGAATGCCATCCAGGGGCTTGCAGCCCAAATGCAACGGTCCATTGCATTTCTGGAGGGCATTCACATTGGCTTGATAGCCCAACAGAGATAAAGCCAGGCTCTGGCCTCCTCTCTGATGGCAGCCATTGTCCCTCTTTTCACCCTCCCCCTCCAACTTCCTCCATCCAATCCCATTCCCCTCAACCCCAACCTATCCCAAGCACACAGGCAGACAAGCAGACACCCAGGACAACACATAAGAGTGGACAGGGCAAACACAAGCACCACACTTCATCCCACAGGCACTCACACAAACACCATCCAGATGCAGACATACTAACATCCACTGCCTCCACTGTGTCCCCCTCCTCCTCGTCCACCTCCCTCCCAGTTGCATCTCCACTCACACCTGCATGCACTACATCTTCATCCACTACCACCATCACCAGTACACCTATCAGTACACACCCCTCACTGGCAGTCACCACCCCCAAAACCATGCACCCGTCCCCTGTGTCCTCTCCCACTGTGTCTGTTCCCCCGCCTCCCAAAGTACACAAACGCAAGCACTCAGACACCCAACATCCATCCACCTCACAACAGCATCCAGCCCATGCACCTACACCCAAACACAGCAGACTGACATCTCCTACAACCACTTCCTCTTCCTCCAGTCCCAAAACATCTCCCTCTCCCCACCCCAATGTCCCCAAGAAGCTTTTCCTCTCCACCATTGACCTCTTCCATACCACTACCTTCACGCCAGGCCAGGGTGGTCAAAACCCAGGCAAGCACCTCAGCCACCCAGTCCATGGGCACAGTAGTGTCCCTAGGAACTCAGGGTGGGAAAGGATCCCGGCCACCAGCCAGACAGCCGGAAAGGGTGCCTAGCCCAACTGCTGCCTGAAAGAAGGGCAAGGAGCCAACCCCAAGTGCTGCAGGAAGGAAGAGCAAGGAGGCAGCCCCAAGTGCTCCAGCAAGGAAGAGCAAGGCTCAAGCCCCAAGTGCTGCAGGAAGGAAGGGGAAGGAGCCAGCCCCAGCTGTTGGCAGCAAGAGCAAGGGTCCTGCACAGCAGGCAGTGAGGACAACAGGCCTGGTGCTGGGACTCAGTCGGAGACCCCACCACCAACCATGGTGATGCAGCCGTCCGAGGCTGCAGGGAATGGCCTGGAGCCTCCTCCCACCACCAACAGCTCCAAGAGCAGCACCGCCACAGCACCAGTGGGCAGCCATCTGAGGCTGCAGGGGATGGGGTGGAGCCTCCCCCCACCACCAACAGCTCCACCAGCAGCACCGCCACCAGCACCAGTGGGCAGCTGTCCGAGGTTGCCGGGGATGGGCTGGAGCCTCCCCCACCACCACCAGCTCCACCAGCAGTACCAGCACCACCACCAGCAGCAGCAGCACCAGTGGGCAGTCGTCCAAGGCTGCAGGGGATGGGCTGGAGCCTCCCCAACCACCACTAGATCCACCAGCAGCACCACCAGTGGGTAGCCATCCTAGGCCGCAGGGGATGGGCTGAAGCCTCCTCCCACCACCACCAGCTCTACCAGCAGCACCGCCACAGCACTAGCAGGCAGCCATCTGAGGATGCAGAGGATGGGCTGGAGCCTCCCCCCACCACCACCAGCTCCACCAGCAGCATCGCCACCAGCACCAGTGGGCATCCATCCGAGGCTGCAGGGGATGGGCTGGAGCCTCCCCCCACCACCACCTGCTCCACCAGCAGCACCGCCACCAGCACGACCACCAGCAGCACCACCAGCAGCAGCAACACCAGTGGCCAGCTGTCCAAGGCTGCAGAGGATGGGCTGGAGCCTCCCCCACCACCACTAGCTGCACCAGTGGGCAGCCGTCCGAGGCTGCAGGGGATAGGCTGGAGCCTCGCTCACCACTACCAGCTCCACCTGCAGCAGCACCACTGCCACAACTGAACAGCAGTCACCACCGGCAGACAGTGTGTAGTCCTGTGTCCTTGGGCTATTGTGCGGCCTGGCCCCTGAAAATTCTGTGGCTATGACACCCAGCTGATAGACTGTGACCTTGCACTACCCGAGATCTGCATCACAGGGCACAATGCCCCCTCCAGAACCAGTGGAGATGCCATCCACTCACCCCATCCTCTAAAAGATGAAGAGCACGATGCCCCCTCCAGAACCATTGGAGATGCCATCTATTCACTCCATCCTCTCCAGGATGAAACTCACTGGGCACAATGACTCTTCCAGAACAAGTGGAGATGCCATCCACTCACCCCATCCTCCACAGGATGAAGCTCACTGGGCATGATGCCCCCTCCAGAACCAGTGGACATGCCATCCACTCACCCCATCCTCTCCAGGATGAAGAACACAGGGCACGATGCCCCCTCAAGAACCAGTGGAGATGCCATCCACTCACCCATCCACCACATGATGAAGAGCACAGGGCACAATGCCCCCTCCAGAACCAGTGGAGATGCCATCCACTCACCCCATCCTCTTCAGGATGAAGCTCACTGGGCACGATGCCCCCTCCAGAACCAGTGGAGGTGCCATCCACTCACCCCATCCTCTCCAGGATGAAGCTCACTGGGCACAATGCCCCCTCCAGAACCAGTGGAGGTGCCATCCACTCACCCCATCTTCTCCAGGATGAAGAACACAGGGCACGATGCCCCCTCAAGAACCAGTGGAGATGCCATCCACTCACCCATCCACCACATGATGAAGAGCACAGGGCACAATGCCCCCTCCAGAACCAGTGGAGATGCCATCCACTCACCCCATCCTCTCCAGGATGAAGCTCACTGGGCACGATGCCCCCTCCAGAACCAGTGGAGGTGCCATCCTCTCACCCCATCCTCTCCAGGATGAAGCTCACTGGGCACGATGCCCTCTCCAGAACCAGTGGAGATGTCATCCACTCACCCCATCCTCCCCAGGATGAAGAGCACAGGGCACGATGCTCCCTCCAGAACCAGTGGAGAAGCCATCCACTCACCCCATCCTCTCCAGGATGAAGCTCACTGGGCACGATGCCCCCTCCAGATCCAGTAGGCAAGTCACTCACTTGAGAGGCTGTGGCCTTGCACTCCCCGGGAACTAACACTGGGCATGTTGCCCCCTCCAGGATCATTGGTGTTTTACCATCTTCTGGCTGAGGTGCCCTCCCGTTCCCCGTCTCCCTCCAGGATCAATGGTGTTGTACCATCTTCTGGCTAAGGTGCCTGGCTATTTTCCACCTGATGCCCCTGCAGTGTTCTCTCCGTGTTGGTGCAGGAGCGAAATGGGGCCTTGGACTTTGTAATGTGGCCCTGTGGCCCACAAACATTGAGGACTGGGCAGTGTCCCTACATTTGTAAATATGTATATACTTTTTGATTTGGATGCATGTATTGCTACTATTTTATCTAATTACACTCTTTTTAATCTATGGTAGTTTTCCTTGCATTATTCCTGAGGAGTACAGGGTGTATATGTTATGTTACTTTAGCTGTATGTGTATATGGTATGTCGTGTTGGAGGTGGTGGTGTTGCGTGTGTGTGTCACTCTCTGTTTCCTCCCCCGCTTCCCTGTGTGCTAGGCGGCTGTACTCCCTGTGGTCGTCTTCGCCATCATTGGTGTTTCTGGTGGAGCAGCACGTAGAAGAGCATGGGGAAACATGCAGCTCGGGCTCCATGGCGGCGTGGTTGTTCCCTGAGTCTCCACAGGTGAGACCTTTGACTTCTGTGCAGTGTTTCCGCCAGGCTTTTGATGTCCTTGGTACCGCCCCAGAAGAGGTGGCGGATTGGCCTCTCATAATACAGTGGGTGGAACATTGTCTTCCACCTGGCTGTAGGAAGGTACCGCTGTGGTACCTGTTGATTCCACCCTGCCGGTTGGTGTGTTATAGTGGCTGTCTGTCTGAGCTGTTTCCGCCATGGTCATAATTTGGCAGTAATTACCGCCGGCCTGTTGGAGGTATTACTGCCACTTGTTAACCGACCGCCGGGGTTGTAATGAGGGCCTCTGGTGCTAACCCAGAGGTCCGCCTCCTCAGCAAGCTTTCTAGGATCAGTCAGCTTACTGTCAACTAGGTTCTGGTGCAACTCTGTAAAGCAAACACTCAACATAAGCTCTTTCAGGATCAAATTATATAACCCCAAATAGTCATCTACTTTACTGCCCCACACCCATCCATTCAGTGCCTTACTGGAGAAATCAAAAAGGTCTACCCAGTTCTGTGTGGAGAGTTTGGTGCTGTGTAGATCAAATAAAGATAGGGGGTGGGGAAAAATAATTGTCCAGTATATAACCTCCCTCTATTAATACAATGCAACAAAAATCATGATACACTGTTCCAAGAGGAAAGGGAGAGGAGAAAAAGTACAAAGGAGTCCTAATTTTAGGAGCAGGAATCCTCACACACCTGAATGGGTGTCATGCTTCATCATCGGAGTGGCTCCTCGTCAGACCGGCGCTGCAATGTCTGACGGGCACCCCCGAGGGGGGCTCTTTGCCAGAGATCTTTTCTCGATGATGCCAAGACACCAAGAGTGAGTTTCGAAAAATAGGCGAAAAAAAGGAGAGATACACTGAAGGAAAAAATTGGCTCACAACCCTAGCTTAAGAGTAACAAATTAATTAGTCCATATAGGGTACAGGCCAAGATTAAAATCGATAGGGAAGTAATGATCAGGCACTCTCAACCACATTTATTGAGACACAGTAGGTGAGGAACTACCAGACCTTCCCTGACAAAAGGGTCAACATGTTTCATGTTTCTATGGTCCAGCCGGATCCCATGACACTTCTTCAGGACCAAAAGAACATATACTTCTCCTACCACAAAACTCAATACTGCCAAGACTCCAATAACCTACAGTTGTCAGTTATAATGTCTCCAGTCACTTACACTTATCTGGTGGAACGCACTATTCCTACATGTCGCCCAAAAATCAAATGAACACAGGTCACTTGTGGTCTAAATATACTGGTGTTGGTATCATTTCAGCAGTGATATTGTAAACACAATCGTGTCAATCTGTGAACAATCAAGTGATGGTGCAAATGGTGGCACACTAGTGCATGCACATCAAGAAACAGCTTACCCTCCCAATTTGAGGAACACACTTCATGGGACAGCATAGGCCGATGGGCGGGCGTAAAATTACTAATAGTCAAGTAGACAAAAAACAACACAAAGCCATTATTGTAGCACTTCTCCAAATTAAATGGCTGTAGTGAAATAAAACAGCAATAACCACCCAAAGGGCATAAGTTATGGTAAGACACATTGATCCCATTAAACAACCAACAGGCAGAAGCTACACACATCTAGAAGTACTCTGTATAGTTCTTATAGTTGTAGTGCCAACAGGTTACAGAGTTTGGTGCTGTCCCTGAATCTCTGACTGTATTTCTCAGGTGTCAGCGCAAACTTGGCAAGTACAGTGGTTTCCATGGGTGCATGTGTGTTTTGATCATTTGGATCCAATGATCACATAAGTTTGTGGCCTATATGTGTTCCCTGTGTGGTGCCTAACTGTATCACTGAGGCTCTGCTAACCAGAACCTCAGTGTTTATGCTCTCTCTGCTTTTAAAATTGTCACTGCAGGCTAGTGACTAATTCTACCAATTCTGATTGGCACACTGAAACACCCTTATAATTCCTTAGTATTTGGTACCTAGGTACCCAGGGTATTGGGGTTCAGGAGATCCCTATGGGCTGCAGCATTTCTTTTGCCACCCATAGGGAACTCAGACAATTCTTACACAGGACTGCCACTGCAGCCTGAGTGAAATAGCCTCCACGTTATTTCACAGCCATTTTTCACTGCACATAAGTAACTTATAAGTCACCTATATGTCTAACCCTCATTTGGTGAAGGTTGGGTGCCAAGTTACTTAGTGTGTGTGCACCCTGGCACTAGCCAAGGTGCCCCCACATCGTTCAGGGCAAATTCCCCAGACTTTGTGAGTGCGGGGACACCATTACACACGTGCTCTATACATAGGTCACTACCTATGTATAGCGTCACAATGGTAACTCCGAACATGGCCATGTAACATGTCTAAGATCATGGAATTGTCACCCCAATACCATTCTGGTATTGGGGGTGACAATTCCATGATCCCCTGGTCCCTGGCACAGAACCCGGGCACTGCCAAACTGCATTTCTGGGGTTTCCACTGCAGCTACTGCTGCTGCCAACCCCTCAGACAGGATTCTGCCCTCCTGGGGTCTGGGCAGCCCCAGCCCAAGAAGGCAGAACAAAGGATTTCCTCTGAGGGAGGGTGTTACACCCTCTCCCTTTGGAAATAGGTGCGAAGGGCTGGGGAGGAGTAGCCTCTCCTGGCCTCTGGAAATGCTTTGAAGGGCACAGATGGTGCCCTCCTTGCATAAGCCAGTCTACACCGGTTCAGGGATCCACCCAGCCCTGGCCTGGCACGAAACTGGACAAAGGAAAGGGGAGTGACCACTACCCCGACCAGCACCTCCCAGTTGAGGTGCCCAGAGCTCCTCCAGTGTGTCCCAGACCTCTGCCATCTTGGATGCTGAGGTGTGAGGGCACAATGGACAGCTCTGAGTGGACAGTGCCAGCAGGTGATGTCAGAGACCCCTCCTAATAAGTGCTTACCTTTCTCTGTAGCTAATCCTCGTCTGAGGGCTATTTAGGGTCTCTCCTGTCAGTATCTCACCAGATAACGAATGCAAGAGCTCACCAGAGTTCCTCTGCACTTCCCTATTCGACTTCTGCCAAGGATCGACCGCTGACTGCTCCAGGACGCCTGCAAAACAGCAACAAAGTAGCAAGAAGACAACCAGCAACATTGTAGCGCCTCATCCTGCTGGCTTTCTTGACTGTTTCCTGTTGGTGCATGCTCTGAGGGCTATCTGCCTTCACCCTGCACTGGAAGCCAAGAACAAATCTCCAGTGGGTCGACTGAATCTTCCCCCTGCCAATGAAGACACCAAACTTCTGCATCACCAGTCCTCTGGGTCCCCTCTCATCCTGACAAGCGTGGTCCCTGGAACACAGGAGCTGGGTCTAAGTGTCCGCAACAGTCCAGTGGCCCTTCTGTCCAAATTTGGTGGAGGTAAGTCCTTGCCTCCCCACGCCAGACAGTAATCCTGTGTACTGCATGAACTGCAGCTGCTAAGGCTTCTGTGCACTCTTGCAAGACTTCCTTCATGCACTACATAGCCCAGGTCCCCAGCACTCCGTCCTGCATTGCTCAACTCGCTGAGTTGGACTCCGACTTCGCGGGACTCCCTTTTGTTGTGCCGTCATGCTCAGATCTTCTGAACACTTGTTCAGGTGCTTCTGCAGGTGTTGCCTGCTTCTGCATGGGCTTTCTGTGTTGCTGAGTGCCCCCTCTGTCTCCTCCTCCAAGGGGCAACCTCCTGGTCCTTCCTGGGCCTTGGTAGTATCCAAAACCTTCAACTGTGACTCTTGCAGCTAGCAAGGATTGTTTGCGGTCTTTCTGCATGGAAACAACTCTGCATCCTCCAGCACGCCGTGGGACATCTTCTGACCAAAGGAAAAGTTTCTGGCACCTTCTGCTGTTGCAGAATCTTTGGCTTCTTCCAGCCAGAGGCATCCCTTTTGCACCTTCATCCGGGGTTTAGTGGGCTCCTGCCCCCCTGGACACTTGCGTGACTCTTGGACTTAGTCCCTTTCCTTTGCAGGTCCTCAGGTCCAGGAATCCATCTTCAGTGCTTTGCAGTCAGTTGTTGTCCTTGCAGAATCCCCTATCTCGACTTTACTCTCTTTCTGGGGTAGTAGGGTAACTTTACTCCTACTTTTCAGGGTCTTGGGGTAGGGTATCTTGGACACCCTTAGTGTTTTCTTACACTCCCAGTGACCCTCTACACACTACACTAGGCCTGGGGTCCATTCGTGGTTCGCATTCCACTTTTGGAGTACATTGTTTGTGTTGCCTTAGGCCTATTTTCTCCTATTGCATTCTATTGTGTTCTACAGTGTTTGCACTACTTTTCTAACTGTTTACTTACCTGATTTGGTTTGTGTGCGTATATTTTGTGTATATTGCTTGCCTCCTAAGGGAGTATATCCTCTGAGATACTTTTGGTATATTGTCACTAAAATAAAGTACCTTTATTTTTAGTAACTCTGAGTATTGTGTTTTCTTATGATATAGTGCTAAGTGATATAAGTGATATAGTAGGAGCTTTGCATGTCTCCTAGTTCAGCCTAAGCTGCTCTGCTATAGTTATCTCTATCAGCCTAAGCTGCTAGAACACTTCTAATCTACTAATAAGGGATAACTGGACCTGGCACAAGATGGAAGTACCACAAGGTACCCACTATAAGCCAGGTCAGCCTCCTACATTGGTGGTGCAGTGGTGGGTTAAGTACTTGTAACTGCTTGATCACTTTGTCATTGGTGCTTTTCATGAGAAAAACATATACCAAATACTTCAAGATATACACATTGAACTAAACAGTTTAACTTTCCTTCTCTAAAACTTTCAACAAAGTTTCTGAAAAGTTTCTGAAAACTTTTAAAAGTTTTCAAAAGTATGAAAACATTTTTTGTTTCTCTGTCCTTTTAAAAGTTCCAAAAACGTTTTATATCTCTGTCCTAAACCTTTTCTATCATGTCTGCAGTAGAGCTTACTCCCACAGTTGTTCAGGCAACATATGAGAGTTTAAACTTTAAAAGTTTGAGGGGTCTCTGCACATAAAGAGGTTTAAGCATTGGCAAGAATCCTACCAAAGACTTTCTCTTTAACCTTCTCCTAGAAAATGACCAGAACCAGTCTGGCCCATCCCAGGAACAGGAGGTAGAAGAGGGGGGTACCCAGACAGACTCAGAGGAGTCCCCTGAGGATGCTGGGGACGGTTCTTCCAAAGACCTGCCAGGTAGCAGGCCACTTAGTGACACTGGTAGTGGGAGGGGGTCACACACTAGTAGGGCACCTTTCACTCCTAAAGGCCAGGTTACTAGAGTCCAGCCAGTTAGGGACAGGTCTCTTTCTGCCAATTCCCACATTTCTTCTGTGTCTCGCAATTCCAAAGCCTCCCACCCTGAGGATAACTTAATGGAAAGGGAACTCAGAAAGATGAGGTTGGAAGAGGCCAGGCTGAAGCTTAAACAGCAGCAGCTGGCTTTAGACAGGGAATCTCTGGATGTGGAAAGGGAAAGGCGGCGGTTGAGGTTAGTTCCCCATGATGGTAGCAGCAGTGTTTTTGATAGTAATCCTGTTAGAGAGCAAGATTCCAGAAACCTGCATAAGATAGTCCCCCCTTACAAGGAGGGGAATGACATTAACAAGTGGTTTGCTGCACTTGAAAGGGCCTGTATGGTACAGTTGGTCCCTCAAAGGCAGTGGGCTGCTATCTTGTGGCTATCTTTCACTGGTAAGGGTAGGGATAGGCTCCTTACTGTCAGAGAAAGTGAAGCTAATAACTAAAACGCTTTGAAGGATGCACTCTTGGATGGATTTGGCTTAACCACCGAACAATACAGGATTAAGTTCAGAGACAGCAGAAAAGAGTCCTCTCAAGACTGGGCAGACTTTGTAGACTGTTTAGTGAAGGCCTTGGAGGGTTGTTTACATGGCAGTAAGATGACTGACTATGGAAGCCTGTATAATCTAACCCTGAGAGCATATTTTGAACAATTGTGTGTCTGAATTGTTGCACCAGTACTTGGTAGACTCAGATCTGACCTCTCCCCAAGAATTGGGAAAGAAGGCAGACAAATGGGTCAGAACAAGAGTGAACAGACAAATTCATACAGGAGGTTACAAGGATGGCAAGAAGAAAGATGGTGAGACATCTCAGGATAAGCATGGGGATAAAGGTAAAACTAAAGATCATTCTTCCAATCCTAAACACTCTTCAGGGGGTGGGGATAAATCATCTTGTTCCTCTTCCTCACAACCAACACACATTAAAAAGCCTTGGTGTTATGTGTGTAAAAATAAAGGCCATACAAGATCCCTTTTAATTTCCGTTGATTAACTGTATTAATCGAAAGCTGCGAATCTGAATTTAGAGCACGTTGCAAAGTATGTTCATATTTTTTCAGTCTCAGTTATTTTGTATTCTACTTTTATTGTTATACCTGCATGTGAAATTTTGATAGTTCCTTTGTTACTATTATTACATATATAAAACTTCGATCTCGGTATGCTGCTTTAAATAAACTATAGGTGCAAGGGACAGTTGTATTCATTTGTCAGTCATCACTATCAAACCGCGTGACATACCAACAAAATACCTGCCTTAGAACTAGAAACATTACATTAATCTTGTAGGTGTTTCATACCATGAACGCAATAAATGCGTGATATATCACCAATGTCAATTATTCTATATCTCGCAGGTTAGTCGTGTAATTATGTCCTTGAAAACGGGTCACAATCTCATGAGGCTCACAATATTTTCATTCAATTATAATTGCTGTGGAGATATTTTGTGGTCTCATTTGGTAACATCCCTGCCTAACTCTGGTTCGTGATTGTGTTCTTCATCATAATGCTATGTAACAGAGCATCCTATGTTTTAACAGACATTTTTATTACTATAGAATTTTTTCTGCTATAAAATGGTGACAGGAGAGAAATTGCTTTGGGAGTTCTTTAAGTGCTTTGGTATGTGGTTCACTATCATTGTCGTAGAAAAATAACCCAACTGAGTATCTTGCAATATTGAACGATGCGCATAATCTCGTGCTGAAAAACGACTCGCGCCTCCCCAGTGGCATTTTAAAATACCATTTCGTTTAATTGACTACATGATTCCTTGTGCATGGAGAGTTCAATATTTTAGTCCTATTTGGGCAAAGAATATATTTTTAAATGATCGGGGAAGGGAAAAAAGAAAAGAAGACACTGTGAGGCGGAATAAATACAAATATGTTCAGAGAGCTGAGCACAAGTGCAAAGTGCTCGTGGTTAAAAAAAAATGAGACACTCATAGGGCTATATACGTTGCTTTGTATATATCTGCACCTGAATTTTTAATGAGAAAAGCTACAGTTGGTGAAATCCTTATGAATGGCACAACAATCTGCGAATGATAGAAATCCCAAAACGTTTTACACACAGGAGCATCTTTCTTGAAAAAGTATCTCAGCCTGATGGGTGGAGAGTCAGGATAATTCGCTCTCTCTCGGCAAGTCCTATTCAAACTTTGTATGCCATTAGCTTTCAGTGATGGCCTCCTGTACGGCCCCATTAATGAGAGAATTTATGGGCAGGATTCTGTATGGGGTATTCAGCTCCACATATTTGTAAGTGGCCCATAGTTCTCGAGCCTGGATTATCTTGTAGCAAAACAAACTGGACTCAATTTTTTCACCTGGAAAACGCAGCTCGTAAAATTCCATTGGGAAAAGGCTACAATGCGGTGTTGTTTTCAGTCCTCAGCCCCAACTGAACCTCTGATAAAGCACAGAGGGAGCATAATTCCCCCACCCTCCACTTGCAGGCAATGAGTTCCCCTTCCCTCACCCACCTTCACCTCCCATTTCTCTTTATTTCCCAACCTCTGCCCAGCACAAGCCTCCTTGCACACATTTACCAACTACTCCGAGCAGCAGGGAAATGAGGTCTATGAGTACAGAGATCTGCGAGCAGCAGCTAAATGGGATCAGGCCTGGCAGTGCTAGGGGCACCAAAGACACATACATTCCTATGGATTTTTCAATACCTATTTGATTAAAAACGATCTGGAGCATCTTTTCTCCTACTCCAAAAGGAATTTTCGTTATTCTATTTTTTATTTTTTTAATGCATACTTTAACATACGTGGTTACAACACTTTACCGACATTTTTTAAGTAAACTCGTTCATTCAGTGTAAAATATGGCAGAACTTATCAACTGCTATATTTTTCATGATTGAATAGTGAACTCAAAAGGTAATTATACGATTTTCTAAGAGTTAAGAAGTATTTAAGCTCCATATCCAAGGCTAATAATTTTAGGGTTGAGACACCATTCACTCAAGATCATTTTAATACAGCATGAAACTGTAATTTTCTATACCTTCACAGGAAACTGACTGGGCTCATTAGTATAGCTGATTGTCTAGATCGCTGAAACCTGCTTTCCCCTAATTCCCCCATGTTCAGTATCTTTCTCCTACTATCATCTACTCTCCACCCCCTCCCTCTTCTACTCTGCCTATTTTTTATATATTCATATATAACTGTCACAAAGCCATATATGACATTAATTAGCATTCCTGCAAACTACTATGTTAGTGTCCATAACCATATAGCAGTTGCACTGAGGGCCTGTTCGAACAGTTGGAAGACCACTGACTAGTGTTATTCAGTACTCTATCTGAAAGTTAACGAGTGTCTTTACTTAAGTTGGTTTAATTCGTTTAAGTTAGTTGGAGAAGAATTTCCTGATTGCAAATGCTTTACTGCGTAAAAGGCACACTTCATGAAGGATATGAGATTCTAGGTTGAGCTTGATGCCTTCTAAGGTGCCATGTGATCTGGCAACCTGCAACATTTTGTAAGAAGGAACGTGCTTGTTATTAATGTATCTGTCTCTTTTAAGTCTCGATCTACAGTCATCTAGAACTGTTATGAACGTCCTCTCTCATACAACACAGTATACAAAGAATGGACTTGAATCAGCTTCTCGCTCCTAACTGAATTGTTTTTGCCTATTTCAGTTCCCTGCATCTTTTTTAACGACTTTCCTTCCTATTCTTCTGCTTGTGATGGCATTGGAGCACAGCTGTTTTACTTCACTGGTTGACCTGTATCCAACTACTGACAACCTGAGGGTACGATTTCTGCTGTCTATTAGCACTCCCTGTGACTGCTTCACTTTGCTTACTCTCTTTCTGCAACAAACGTTTATATTTTATTGATCTATATAACATCTTTTACTTATATATTGTAGGAAGCTGGATTCTGGTTGCAGTACCCCCCACACACTTTTTACCTTTTTTTTTACTGAAGTGCACTGGGTTCCTGCTAACCAGGTTCCCAGTGTCAGTGTTTCTTCCCCAAAACATGACATCTGGTATCTTGATCCCCAAATGACCAGGACATTTAGCACCTCTGTTAGCCTCTAGTAATGGTGCAACTGGTACCATGGGTACTGAAAGGGCCCCTAAGAGCTTCCGCACAACTTGTGCTACCCTAAGCACTAACAGCACTAACCTTATGCAGACTGCCATTGTAGGCTGCAAGACAAGGTGCTCCCTAAAAAGTGAAAACACAACATGACACACACTTGTGTGCCATGCCTCAAAAACACTGCCTGTAATATTTGTAAGTCACTTTTACAGCGGGCCTTACAGCCCTAAGGCACGTGCATTATAATACATGTGTGGGCATAGCCCTTTGTATGTCTTTGTTGCTTCTTAGACATAGTGAGTATGCAGTGAAGCCATTTTAAAAACATATGTTTGACACTGGTCAATATGAGTTCCCCAGCTACATGATGGCTTCACTGAAACATGCGATCAATACAATTTTAAGGCATACACGCCAATATCATAAACAGTCTTTGAGCAGTTCCATGTATTTGCACAGAAGTTTTATTGCTGGCCAATTTTAGGATTTTGCGGTGATTGATGGACATAAGAAGAGGCAGAATTGGCCACCAAAAAAACTTATGTGCAAATACACAAAACTGCTGAAGGACTATTTATGATATTGGCGTGTGCCTTAAAATTGTATCTGTCATGTAAATTCCTGGATTGTATTAAGGGGAGTAGGGTGTATCTTCCCATTTAGGAACACCACCTTTTGAGATGCGGATTGTTTTTCAAAAAACTATTTGGTGTATTTTCTGTATGCGCTTGGTTCCTATAAATCACCCAGTGCTTGTAACTTATGAAACTAGGGATGTTTGGTATCAAATATCTCGTATTAATAAACCCTCACTGGTTCCACTTATGGATTTTTTAATATATGCACCCGGATGCCATCTTAGAGGTGGCCACTACAAAACCTACCAACTGCTGGTGAGCTCACTGACCAGTTCTGGCCAGTGTGCCACCAACAGACACGAATCTGCCCCCCCCAAAGTGAGAGCCTTTGCTCTCTGAAGGTCAGAAACAAAAGCCTGTCTCGGCTGGGGCGTGGAACATCCCTTCTCACAGGATGATCTTCAGTCCAAGACAGGGAGCTTCAAAGACACCCACCACCTTTAGTATGCAGATCTGGCCATCTTTAGAGAAATATGCCAACCCCCCTGCCCCAAGGCCTATCTGGCACCTGGACAGGTGGGAAAATTAGCTATGCAGGAGGCATGTCACATTTCTAGGATAGGGACACCCCTAGGGTGTCCAGTCCAAAGTAGATACCAAGTAGGAAATTCTGCCATGTTGTGTGTGGTAGAATGTAGGAACTCTGGACACAGTGATGCCAACTTCCCACAGGCAGTGTCATCTAGAGAGTGTAGTGACCCCAAGGGTACATAGCACACTGAGTACTTTCCTTCACTCACCTTAACACCCACTAAATCTAGTATTTAGGGGACGCCCTGATAACAGATCCTCAGATCTTCACTGGACACAAAAGAAGGAGTTGACAAGAAGCCTGCTTAACCCAAGAACTGAGGAACATGACTGAGTGGTTGCCAACCTTGCGGGCCTGCCTGCTGCACATGACCCTCAAAGAGCAACTGACCTGTTCTGTTACTATCGTCTCCAAGAAACTGGGAGAGCCGTTAGTGCTTCCCAAATCACCAGGAAGAACTCCCTTGGAGTAGGGGAGCTGCTCCCCTCCATCCACAGGCACCAAAGAAAGAACTAGGAGGACTAGGACCTCCAAAAACCTAATGCTGGACATCACAACTACACCAGAGCCATCAAGTCAGTGGGGTCCCCAGGCCCTCCAGAGACAAAGCTCACCTTGACTGTGCCCACTGTGGATTTCATGACCGCATATGCAGCATGTTTCTGCAGATTCCCCTGCAACTGCGAGTGACCAGGTGCCGAAGACCCTACGCTTTAGGACATCTTTGCAGTCGTTTGCCCCGGACTGAGGAGAAGTGAACCAAGGTGGTCCCCAAATCTCCTAGACTCATGAGACCTGAGCCCACTTGTTGGCTTGGTCGGACTGTACTCCAAGTCTAGGCCTGCAGACTGTTTCTGCAGGCCCCACTGCAACTGCGAGGAATTCCAGCACCGAACCTTGTTCCACAAAACACCACTGCACCTGAGCACTACAGCTCGAGGACGACTGGACCAACGGTGTACCCACATGTCCAAGGACCTCAAGGGTCTAGTCCCCCTGTGGGTTCCCCTGGACTGAACTTTGTAACCAGACCGTTCCCCCATTGAAGTGAAAGGGACACCCGACGCCATAACAAACCTCTGCACTCGGATGCCTCAGAGCCTCCTGATGTGACCTGTTGGTATGGCCTTGGACCTTGCCCACTACTCACCTTAAGTCTTGGAGAACAGTCCCAGAAGTTTCTGTGAAGTACACAAATTCAGTACATGTTTTCCCCCATAAGATAACAGTACCTCACCCAAATATTACACTAAATGTAAACTTCAGTAAACTCTAAAAATGTATAACTCGAAAAGTACTCACCTGATTCCAGTGAACTTGGTATAAAACTATATAAAATGACCTTTCTTATTTTTTATTGAGTGCATGACTCACTTACAGTATGAGTGTGTGCCTTACATGCTTAGCGCTACTCTCTGATATGCCTAACTACTCGACCACACTACCCAAAAAGAGAGCATTGGGATGTCAATTATGCCTCTCTGATACCTCTAGGGATTGCTTGGACTATTTGCACAGTGCACCTCATTTTGATCCACTAGCTAAAGAGCCATCTTCCCACATGCATGCAAGGACTTGTCAGTAGTGCACCTCCCTAGCCCTCACCATGGCAATTTCCAACCTTTCCTCTCCCTTTCAAACTTTATACATAATTTATAAATACCTTTTTAAATGTTTAGGAAAACATTCTACCAGGTCACTTGCATTCTGTAAGTTTCTCTCCCCTGTTATTTTTTCCACCCCATAACACCTTCTATTCCACACAATACCTACAAAAAACTATATCCAACCCTACTACATTTCTTTATTTTTTAACATATTTTTACAAATCCCAGGTCACACACAACTACTGGGCCTCTTTCTTCTTTTCCTTTGTGCAGCAGCCTCAGTAACTTCTCCTTTCCATTTACCATCCCAAAAAGGTAATTTGCCATCTTGGTAAAATAGAAAGTTTGTCAAAGGCAAATTGGCCTCACAGGATATACCCATTGGCTTTGCCAATGCTTATTTTAGAGTGCTACTGTTAAGGGTCCTAGCTGATGATGTGAACTGTGGTGGTATGAACTATCATTTATTTTGTTTCATCTATAGTCGGTGATTAGTCATTTAGGTTTGTCCTTTAGATGTACCTTCCATGAATAAATCAATAGATAGGCCACTGCTAATTAATATTTTTGATTAGCATTTCATGTGCACATTGGAAGTAGAAGAGGCCAATAATTGTCAGTAAATCTCCTTGTGGTTCCATATTCACATTAAAATGGATAGTGTCAGTACTGCACTCTGAGGAAACCTAAAGGAAACTGCTATGGGACTGTATGTGGGTGTTGTCTATCTTCAAATTGTGACAGCATTGTGACATGCTATGTTATAAAATATAAGGGTATCTTGGCACTAAAAGCAACTCTATGTATTAGCTTAAAAAAGAGAAAAGAAAGATATTTGAACCATGTGGAAAACCAAGTTTTAAACTTATTTTTAAACAATAAGAAGTTTGGCTCTAATTTAAGTGACAGGGGTAGTTCATTCCATGACTTAGAAGAAAAGAAAAATAAGGCATTATTCCCTCCCATTCTATATTTTCACCATAGGAATCATTAGTAGAAAAACATCCATCGAACGTAACCAGCATCATAATTAATCATATTGTAAAGGTAATTCAGAACATTTCCAGTCACAGTTCGATGAACAGGAAGCCAATTTATTAACTTTATTGCAGAGATCATATGTGTTGTACGGATCAGCTTGAGTCCGGATATCAAACCTAAAGTACAGGTCTTGGTCCTGCTCCAGTTAGAAAAATCCAGTCTGAACTGCCAGGACAGGTTCTCCCTGAACCAGAACACAAGGAACCCAAAACTGCTTTTACCCTTATTAGGGCTCATCAGTCAGGTGTAGCGTGGTTCCAGAGGCGCAGTGTCTTTGGCTGCTTTTGTTCATGTTAAGAGAGGACCTGGCTCTCCTAGTTCAGGCTGGACTGTTCCTAGTGGAGGAGGGTCAAACTGAGGTAGCATGATGTGTCAACTAACAAGGCAATAACAACCACAAAATATTTTAAATAGAGACAGTGCGGGTGAGAAAGGTAGTCCTCAGTTGGAGACCTGCCCATGATTGAAGGCTCTGGGATGTCCGCTGTAAAAGTGCATCGAGAAGGATTAGTGTGAGATACAGCTAAGTTAACCTTGTCTATTGTGTTACTAGTGCGTTAATAGTGAGCTGTAGCTATGCTATAGTTACTTACACGCACTCAGGATGGTCGACTATGTGCGCATGAGGCTATTTGAGCACAAGGAAAAAGATGTGGCCTATGTTATTTATTTGAGGTCACATGATTGCATGTTTAAATAAGGGTTCAGTAGAAGTTTCTTAGGAGACTGGATAGGAAGCAATTTCGAGACAGAATCACTGTATTAGCATTAGTGGAGATCTAGGGGATAGAGTTTATCATCGCTTTATTATTTTGACAAAGGCCATGACTGGTGTTTGTCTAATGGGTGGATGTTGAGTAACAAGGGGCTATTCATAGTATCATAGTATCAACAAGTGTATCGAGAGTAAACAGATTTTGATTAATAAGGTCTTTGAATGAGTGACAAGGTCATATTTGTATGACAGTCTTTGATTCTCAGATATATTCTGCACCATCATTTTTACATTATGTAAATGGTGACATGGATTTCACATGGGTAGCCTTCATGATCTGAGATTGAGAACTTGTAACTATGACACCCACACACCTGAGACACTGTAAGGGGAGTGTCTTGCTACCGCACGGTTTCTCAAACACTGACTGCAGTGGGGACTGTGCTGCCTTCTTTATGTTTCACATTAACTATGAATTTCTCAACCTTGACTTTATGCCTACTCGTTTCAATTGCTTGCAAAGAATTTACGTTGAGACTCCAGAACTTGACATGCAATTATTTAATGCATTCATATTTTACTCAAGGATGTCCGCTACAGATTATCAAAAATGTAGATCACTGGTCTAGAAGAAGGTGTTATAATCATCCACAGGCTGAAACAGTGTCACCTTGTAAGATACAGATATAATATGATGATTTTACAAGCCTTAGATACCTAATTTATAGTCCTAAATACATCACATAAAGGATAAGGTACCCCTTGCGGTACATTATAAAGCTATTACACGTCATTGAGAACTTGTATAACCATATAGAGAAATGAGGCCAAAGGCCGAGTTTCCTTTGTAAGGTATAGAATGCAGAGATGACTTGCAATATCCTTTTCATGTATGACAAGGGATACTCTATCCCATATAATCATGGCCACACCATCACGTTTCCCGTAAAACACTTGGAATCTTTGTGCATAGCTCATTCGGAAAGAGACCATTTTTCCAAACATAAGAAAGAAAAGAAATGTTTCATTTTTGTTGCTTTAAACAGCGGCTCATGATCTGAACTGCCTTTCGCCTTGGCTGCTGGCTCTGGCAGCAAGCATTGTGGTGTTTGAACTCGACTGCAAAAATTAATTACAGTCAAGTTCAGACATCTTTTCTTTATACTCGGTGACTGAGTACGTCACTAGTCGCTGATTATAAAGTAACTAGAGACGTGCTTTTATACAGCAATTGCAGAATTCTGTGTATTATAATTTATTACCTTCATATGGCTTTTTGTCCTTTGTGTATACACTATTATGCACAAATTCTATACTCTCTTTCTCAGGATAATCAGCAGCAAGCACAATTTTATTTCATTTTTATTGCTGTTTGTTTGAAGGTGGTTTATTAGTAGGGGTTAGTAGATACCCACCACTAGTAATAAGGGCACAATTGCAATATAAGTCAAGGTGTCAATTAATGATTCCCTTGCTCAACCCTTCGTAGCTGGAAACAAGCAGGCAGGCTTAACTTAGGAGACAGGTTCGTAAAGCATTTAAAAACACCAATATATAAAGTAAGTAAGACACAACACACAATAAAATCCAACACCCATTGATAAAACAGGAAACAAAAATTATGAATAAAATTACACCAAAATGACAGATATCCAATGTAGAGAACGTAGAGAACCAGAGATATGAATTTTTTAAAATTAAAAGTAAAACTAGCACTTACAAGCAAATAGCACCCAAAATGGTTAAAAAAGGTTGAGCTGGACAGGGGCAAATTTAAGAGTTCTGGCCGCCTGCAATGTAACACTTTTACATGTTTCTTGATGCAGGGAAGTGGTCCACAAAACCAGTCCAAGGTTGCAGAATCTCTGAGTTGCTCCTTGGTATATTGGGATTACAATTCCCACAATGCACCTGTGCACATCCTTAAAATTCCATTGAATGCTGTCTAGACGGGCTCTTCTGTCAGGAGTTGATGCAGGTGACTCTTGTTAGCTCCTTTATGACTGGTGCTTACAGGGAATCCTCTTCTGAATCCATAAGGAGCCAGTCAAAGTTTTCTTTTCTGGAGCCCAGAGTGTGCAGCAGGTGCAGTCATTGTGAGTGCAGTCCTTCATGATGAGGAACAGGGGTTCAGCATGGCAGTACTTCTTCTTTTTGTTTCCAAGCAGACATCCCTGGGCATCCACAACACCAATCCAAGGGTCTAGATGCTCTGAGATGGTCCTTAGGGTATTTGGAATATTTTTCCCAGAATGCACTTAGCCAATCCCTTCAAAGGATACTGGAGGCTGTCCAATGTAGGAGGCTGGCCTGGTTTGTAGTGGGTCCCTAAAGTACTTACACCTTATGCCAGGTCCAGTTATCCCTTTTTACTGAAATGTAGGCAGTGTTCTAGCAGCTTAGGCTGTCTGGAGGTAGCTGCAGCAGAGCAGCTTAGGTTGAACTAGGAGACATGCAAAGCTCCTACAATACCACTATAGTTACACAGTACGTATACACAATAAAAGACAATACTCAATGTTACCAAAAATAAAAGTACTTTATTTTAGTGACACAATGCCAAAAATATCTTGGAGGCAATACTACTTCTGGAGGTAAGTATTATACACAAAATATACACTAGTAACCAAAATCAGGTAATTAAACAGTCATAGAATAGTGCAAACAGTAGAAAATACAATAGATTGCAATCGGCCTAGGGGCAACACAAACCATATACTAAAATAGTGGAATGTGAATCATGAATTCCCCCCAGGCGAGTGTAGTGTGTGGCTGGGTGTTGTGAGTGTAGGAAAACACCAAAGATAAGTAAAGTACCCCACCCCAGAGCCCAGGAAAGCAGGAGTAAAGTACAGCAAGTTTCCTCAGGACACACTACAAGTCGTGATAAGAGATTTTGCAAGAACCAAGCAAGACTGCAAGCAACAAATTATGGATTCCTGGACCTAAAGACCTGTGGAGAGAGGAGACCAAGTCCAGAAGACGCGGAAGAGTCCAGGAAGGACAGTAGCCCCTACCAACCTAGAAGATGGTGCAAAAGTGGATTCTCCGGTAAGAAGAAAAGTACAGAAGAGAACCAAAGAAGATGGCTGCAGGTTACTGCTTGGTGCAGATGATGTCCCACGCCGAGTTGTTGGATGCAGGCTGTTTGCATCGCTGGATTCTACCAACAAACCTTGGTTCAAGTGAGCACGTGGTTTGCATCAAAAAGGAGGTGCCTGGACCCAGGAGAGACATGGGGGTCTCAACTCGGACTGAGGAGATGGGGGAGGGCTCTCAGCACTTCAGAGAGCCATCAAAAGACCAGGCAGCACTCACTGGAGTCCCAGAACACGGTGAGAAAGAAGATGCAAAGTGCAGTCATCACAGCATTACACTGTAGGAGGCTGGCCTGGCTTGTAGTGGGTATCAGAGGTACTTACACCTTGTGCCAGGTCCAGTTATCCCTTATTAGTGTAGAAGAGGTGTTTCTAGCAGCTTAGGCTGATAGAAGGTAGCTATGGTAAAGCAGCTTAGGCTGAACTAGGAGATATGTAAAGCTCCTACTATACCACTGGTGTCATATGCACAATATCATAAGAAAACACAATACACGGAAGTACTAAAAATAAAGGTACTTTATTTTTATGACAATATGCCCAAAGTATCCCAGTCAGTACCCTCAGTATGAGGATAAGATATACACACAAGATATGTACACAAACCAAAATTATGCAGGTAATAGCAAAAGGAAGTAATGCAAGCAATGTAAAGTTACAGTAGATTGCAATAGGAGCACATAGGTATGGGGCAACACAAACCATATACTCCAAAAGTGGAATGCGAACCACAAATAGACCCGAAACCTATGTGAGCTTGTAGAGGGTCGCTGGGACTGTAAGAAAACAGTGAGGGTTAGAAAAATAGCCCACCCCAGACCCAGAAAGGTAGGTGTTAAATTCACCTACTACCCCCAGAGAGCACAGAAGTCGTGATAGGGGGATTCTGCAGGAAGAACAAACACCAGCAATGCAACAACAGTGGATTTCCGGGCCTGAGTACCTGTAAGACAATGGGCCCAGGAAATGCCAGCTGAGGGTGCAAGGAAGCCGCCACCTGTTGGAAGAAGCTTGGAGTTCTGCAAGAAAGAAGAGGACTAGGAACTTTCCCTTTGGAGGATGGATGTCCCACGTCGCGATGAAGCTTGCAGAGTTGTTCCCACGCAGAAAGACCACAAACAAGCCTTGCTAGCTACAAGGGTCGCAGTTAGGGTTTTTGGATGCTGCTGTGGCCCAGGAGGGACCAGGATGTCGCCACTTGGATGAGGAGACAGAGGTGGCCCCCAGCAAGTCAGGGAGCCCTCACAGAAGCAGGCAGCACCCGCAGAAGTACCTGAACCGGCACCTAGAAGAAAAGTGAACCGGAGTCCACCCGAAGTCACAAAAGGGAGTCCCACGACGCCGGAGGACAACTCAGAAGGTTGTGCACTGCAGGTTAGAGTGTTGGGGACCCAGGCTTGGCTGTGCACAAAGGAAATACTGGAAGAGTGCACAGGAGCCGGAGCAGCTGCAAATCACGCGGTATCCAGCAATGCAGTCTAGCGTGGGGAGGCAAGGACTTCTCCATCAAACTTGGACTGAAGAGTCACTGGACTGTGGGAGTCCCTTGGACAGAGTTGCTGAGTTCCAGGGAGCACGCTCGTCATGCTTAGAGGGGACCCAGAGGACCGGTGATGCAGTCTTTTGTTGCCTGCGGTTGCAGGGGGAAGATTCCGTCGACCCACGGGAGATTTCTTCAGAGCTCCTGGTGCAGAGAGGAGGGAGGCTACCCCCAGAGAATGCACCACCTGGAAACAGTTGAGAAAGCCGGCAGGATGAAGCGATACAAGGTTGCTAGTAGTCGTCTTGCTACTTTGTTGCGGTTTTGCAGGCGTCCTGAGCAGTCAGCGGTCGATCCTTTGGCAGAAGGTGAAGAGGGAGATGCAGACGAACTCTGATGAGCTCTTGCATTTGTTATCTGGTGAGATCCCCAAAGCAGAGACCCTAAATAGCCAGAAAAGGAGGTTTGGCTACCTAGGAAGGAGGATTGGCTACCAAGACAGGTAAGAGCCTATCAGAAGGAGCGTCTGACGTCAACTACTGGCACGGGCCACTCAGAGCAGTCCAGTGTGCCACAAACACCTTTGTTTCCAAGATGGCAGAGGTCTGGGACACACTGGAGGAGCTCTGGGCAACTCCCCTGGGAGGTGCAGGTCAGGGGAGTGGTCACTCCCCTTTCCTTTGTCCAGTTTCGCACCAGAGCAGGGCTGGGGGATCCCTGAACCGGTGTAGACTGGCTTATGCAGAGATGGGCACCATCTTTGCCCCTCAAAGCATTTCCAGAAGCTGGGGGAGGCTACTCCTCCCCAGCCCTCACACCTATTTCCAAAGGGAGAGGGTGTTACACCCTCTCTCAGAGGAAGTCCTTTGTTCTGCCTTCCTGGGCCAGGGCTGCCTGGACCCCAGGAGGGCAGAAACCTGTCTGAGGGGTTGGCAGCAGCAGCAGCAGCAGCTGCAGTGTAAACCCTGAAAAGGCAGTTTGGCAGTACCCAGGTTCTGTGCTTGAGACCCGGGGGATCATGGAATTGTCAAAATTCCATGATCTTAGACATGGTACATGGCCATGTTCGGAGTTACCATTGTGACGCTGTACATAGGTAGTGACCTATGTAGAGTGCACACGTGTAATGGTGCCCCCGCACTCACAAAGTCCGGGGAATTTGCCCTGAACGATGTGGGGGCACCTTGGCTAGTGCCAGGGTGCCCCCACACTAAGTAACTTTGCACCCAACCTTCACCAGGTGAAGGTTAGACATATAGGTGACTTATAAGTTACTTAAGTACAGTGGTAAATGGCTGTGAAATAACAGGGACGTTATTTCACTCAGGCTGCACTGGCAGGCCTGTGTAAGAATTGTCAGAGCTCCCTATGGGTGGCAAAATAAATGCTGCAGCCCATAGGGATCTCCTGGAACCCCCATACCCTGGGTACCTCAGTACCATATACTAGGGAATTATATGGGTGTACCAGTATGCCAATGTGAATTGGTACATTTAGTCACTAGCCTGTTAGTGACAAATTTGGAAAGCAGAGAGAGCATAACCACTGAGGTTCTGGTTAGCAGAGCCCCAGTGAGACAGTTAGGCATTACACAGGGAACACATACATATAGGCCACAACCTTATGAGCACTGGGGTCCTGGCTAGCAGAGTCCCAGTGACACATAACAAACATACTGACAACATAGGGTTTTCACTATGAGCACTTGGCCCTGGCTAGCAGGATCCCAGTGAGACGGTGAAAACACCCTGACATATACTCACAAACAGGCCAAAAGTGGGGGTAACAAGGCTAGAAAGAGGCTACTTTCTCACATACACTGGAAGGTCCTACGCCGCCGGAGAACAACTGAATGACTATGGGAGCTGTGCATTGCAGGATGGAGTGCTGGGGACGTGGGCTACGCTGTGCACAAAGGATTCTTGGAAGAAGTGCACAGAAGCCCAAGAAGCTACAGAAGAGCCAGTGCACAGGGGTATTGTCACAGCACAGAGAAGCAAGCTCTCACCTCCATCAAATTTGGACAGTTGGACCTTTGGACAGTTTGGGTCACTTCGGTCCACCACCTGTGTTCTAGGGAGCACAACAGTCATCAGGAGAGGAGTCACATAGTACCGGTCATCATCTCAAAGGGGTGCCTACAGAATTAGGGAAGTGACTCCATCACTCCACGGGTTCTTCTGGTGCAGGGTGAAGACAGGCAGCCCTCAGAGCGTGCACACCTTGGAAACTGTTGCAAATGCTGGCTGGAGCTGAAGTTGCAGGTCACAGGAGTAACCCTGGATACTTTGTTGCAGTTACATTGGTTCCTGAAGCAGTCTGTGATTGATCTGACAGTCAGAAGCTGAAGCAGAGAATGCAGAGGATTCCTGAAGCAGTCTTGCAAGCTGAATCTGAGAGGGGTATTGGCTACCTACCCGGGTATACACCTATCAGGAGGGGTCTCTGACGTCACCTGCTGGCACTGGACACTCAGAGGTCTCCGGAGGGTCCCCACACCTTGGAATCCAAGATGGCTAATGCTAGGAACACTCTGGAGGAGCTCTGGCACCACCCCTGGGGTGGTGATGGACAGGGGAGTGGTCACTCACCTTTCCTTTGTCCAGTTTCACACCAGAGCGGGGACTGGAGATCCCTGAACCGGTGCAGCCTGGCTTATGCAAGGAGGGCACTATCTGTGCCCTTCAAAGCTTTTCGGGAGGCTACCCCTCCCAAGCCTGAAACACCTATTTCCAAAGGGAGAGGGTTTAACACCCTCCTCCCAAACGAAATGCATTGTTCTGCCTTCCTGGGATTGAGCTGCTCAGGAGGGCAGAAACCTGTCTGTAAGTTGGCAGCTGCTGGGGCTGCAGTGGAAACCTTTAGAGAGCTGGTTTAGCAGTACTGGGGGTCAATGGTGGAGCCCCCAGGGTGCATGGGATTGGCCCCCAATACCAGATTTGGAATGGGGGGTACAATTCCATGATCATAGACACATCACATGGCCATATTCAGAGTTACCATTGTGAAGCTACATGTATGTATTGACATATATGGAGTGCACGCATATAATGGTATACCCGCACTCACGATGTCCGGGGAATTGGCCCTGGACAACGTGGGGGCACCTTTGCTAGTGCAAGGGTGCCCTCACACAGAGTAACTTTGCACCTAGCCTTCAGTAAATGACTTATAAATTACTTAAGTGCAGTGAAATTATTGTGAAATAGTGTGTGCACTATTTCACTCAGGCTGCAGTGGCAGCCCTGAAGAAAGGTTTGTTTCCTTATGGGTGGCAAAAGAAATGCTGCACCCCATAAGGATCTCCTGGAACCCTAATGCCCTGGGTACTTAGGTACCATATACTAGGGGCTTATAAAGGGGGGGTCCAGTGTGCCAATCAGAATTGGAAAATGGAGTCACTAAACTATAGTGAGAAATTTGGTACGTAGAGAGAGCATCAGCACTGGAGTTCTGATTAGCAGAAATTTAGTAACACAGTTAAGCATACACACACACAGAGGCCACGGACTATGAGCACTGGGGTCCTGGCTGGCAGGATCCCAGTGAGACAGGCAATAACACACTGACAAACAGGCAGAAATTGGATGCAACATGCCAAGAAAAGATGGTACTTTCCTACTTCCAGCTGGGGTCTTCCTCATGGAGATGGTGCAGGTGAAGCTCTGTTACCTGTCCTTCACTGTAGGAAAGTAGCCTCTTTCTAGCTTGGTTACCCCACTATTGGCCCATTTGTCAGTGTGTTTGAATGTGTCTAATGGGATCCTGCTAACCAGGACCCCAGTAGTTATGCTCTTTCCCTTAAGTTTGGTTGTTGGTTACTGTTAACACAGTATTTTACCTACAATTGGCATACTGGTGCCCCCTTATAAGTCCCTAGTATATGGTACCTAGGTACCCAGGGCATTGGGGTTCCAGGGGAGCCCTATGGGCTGCAGCATATATTGTGCCATCCATAGGGAGCCCATGCAAAGGCTTCTGCAGGACTGCCATTGTAGCCTGCGTGAAAAGGTGCAAGCACCCTTTCACTGCCATTTACACTGTACCAGGCCACTTATAAGTCACCCCTTCGGCAGGCCTTCCAGCCCAGAGGGCAGGGTGCAAAGTACTGGTGTGTGAGGGCACCCCTGCACTAGCAGAGGTGCCCCCACGAACTCCAGGCCCATTTTCCCAGACTTCGTGAGCGTGGGGACGCCATTTTATGCATGCATTGGACATAGGCCACCGCCCATGTCCATCTACATAATGGTAACTCCGAACATAGGCATGTTTGGTATCAAACATGTTGGAATCATACCCCAAGGCATTTGCAAGCATTGGTTGTTTGGTTCCATGCACACAGGGGGCTCCTTAGAGGACCTCCAGTATTGACATTTCAGACTTCTGAAGGTTTCCAGGCAACCCCAGCTGCTGCCAGCTCTCAAACCTCCTGTTGCATGGTAAGCCCAAGCCCAGGAGGGCAGAACAAATTATTTCCTTTGGGAGAGGCTAGTTACTCCCTCCCCCTTTGGAAATAAATATTACAAGCTTGGGAGGGGTAGCCTCCCCAAGTCACTGGAAATTCTTTGAAAGGCACATTTGCATTTGATGCCCTCCTTGCATAAACCTGTCTACACCGGTTCAGGGACCTCCAGTCCCTGCTCTGGTGATAAACTGGACAAAGGAAAGGAGAGTGACCACTCTGACTCCCTCTCCTTGGTAGAGTCCATCTCTTCCTTCCTGGTCCCCGGCAGCACCCTTTTCTGCTAACCCCGAGCTTTCCATTGGCCAAGGCTTGTTGAAGGACTCCGATGACGCAAACCCAACTGCCATCTACTATCCAGCATGGTACACCATTTGCACCCTCCAAAAACCTGCCTCCGTCTTCTTGGATGCAGTGCTTCCTTTTCTTCTCCACCGGTGGTTCCCCTTTTGCACCTTCATCCAGGATACCAGGGGCTCCTGCTCTTCCTGGACTCTTCTTTGCTTCTTGGACTTGGTCCCCTTCTTCCACAGGTCTTCTTGACCAGAAATCCACTGTTGGTGTCTTGCAGTCTCTTTTGGGTTTTGCATAGTTCTTCTTTTCTTCTCGGTGTGTGTTCTGGGAAATATACTGTGATTTACTCCTGTTTCCTGGTCACTGGGGTGGGTTGTGGTAATTACATTTGGGTGTTCCTAGTACTCCCAGCTCCCCTCTACACACTACACTTGCCTATGTGGGGCACCGACATTTGCAATCCACTTTCTTAGTATATGGTTTGTGCTCTCCCTAGGTCCAATTCTAACTATTGTGATTTTCACTAATTGTATTGTTTTATTACGGTTTATATGCCTATTTCTGCATACTAGTGTATATAATTTGTGTATTACTTACCTCCTAAGGGAGTATGGTCTCTTTGGTAGTTTTGGTATTTGTGTCACCAAAATAAAGTACCTTTATTTTTGTAACTCTGAGTTTTAAGTGTGACTACAGTGGTATTGCATGAGCTTTGCAAGTCTCCTAGATAAGCCTTGGCTGCTCATCCACAGCTACCTCTAGAGAACCTGGCATCTAGACACTGCCTACGCTACACTGATAAGGGATAACTGGACCTGGTATAAGATGTAAGTACCATAGGTACCCATCACACACCAGGCCAGCCTCCTACATTGACTTCTTGAAGACAGGCAAAGTCCCTAAAGCTGTAGTTCCCCAGTGTGCAGCAGGTGCAGTCTTTTCAAGTGCTGTCAAGACCCCCTTGAATTGTAATACAACAAACACTGTTAAGAGAAAACAGAAGGCCAAATATATTTTTAGTAGACAATAGCTGTATTGTAAAAGCTCTGCCCATGTAGAAAGCTCTTAGTCTGCATTCTTTAAAAGGAATTGCAAAACATTGCGAGAAATTCAAGATGGCCGCTATGGTTTAAAATGAATCATTCTAATGGTCTAGTTGTTTAAACCTGTTGACTCTGATGCGCACACATTGAACAGAGTGCGGGGCAATTCAACTGAAGCCCTGAGGGGAAAGGTAGTGTTTTTGGTGTGTGCACAATTATGTATAGAAATTAGTGTCTTTTTTCTGCACACATTCCAGAGACGATTTGTGTATCCAAGAAGTGTTCTGGCTCAAGTCTGCACAAACACGAAGTCCAGTGTTTCCAGTAATTCATGAAATAAACTTCCCCTCATACTAATGGGATCAGTGAGTAGAGTCATCAGCATGTGTGTCGCTCAGAGTTGAGAAGTATTCTAAAGGAGAGTCTTAATGTAACACATTTGTATACCAGTAAAATACTTTAGCGAGCAGTGACTTTCATTTCGCCTGCGAGTAGTGGAGCAGGGAGCAGCGAACCTTCCAGTTTCATGCAGACGAGTAAGGAGCAGGGTCAGGACTACATATGGCAGCAGAGTCTTAGATATGAATTGGTGGTAGCAGCTCACTTGTTATTACAGAAATTAAAATACTGTTTGAATCGTCAATAAACTGTAAATACTGAAATATTTTGGAACTGCACAACTTAAAATAAGAATTATATTCAAGAGACTGTTCCACCACGTTTTATCTGCACTTCAAGGTTCATGGAGGAACATGGTGATTGAGTACAATACGTGATTCTAAGACAAGCACATTACAGGGATGTTATGGTTGGGCTCACATTTTAAACATAGGAAACCATAGAAATTCATGAGACTTACCAGTCATAGTGATCTCAAGTAACTATAACTCGCGCTCCCACCATGCACAGGTATGTGATCAATAATTTTACTGCAGATGTTACTGTGACTTTATCAATGATGTTATCAAAGATGTCATGAATGCTGTAATTTGTGGGGTAATTAGCAGTGCATGGCAAGGGCAGGAGTTATAGTTTTCTTAGGGCACGAGTTATAGATACTTGAGGTAACTCTAACAATAGCTGGTGAATTTTGTATGTTTAAATTGTGAGCCTAACTATTATGTCCATGTAACCTTTGTTTTTTAAGTGAATTTCTATTTTTTAAAAAAGTTTAGTCATTTTCATTACTATACATTAATCCATGCCAACGCCACACACAAACTTTGGATGTGTACGGCAGCAGCTGACCAACCCCCTTCCAAAATGCACTGCCTTCGCCTGTGCGCAGCGGAGGTTTCCTTCAAGACCTGGCCTGCAGCCAGACCCTGCGGCAAACACCCTAACTATCCAACTCTATGCTGTGCACAACCCTTTGGCCATGGGCAGCGGAGGATGTCCGTGGCCTCTCTGGTTGTCAGAGTAGGAGTGACAGGGTGTATCTAGGGGTGTTAGTGGCTGTGAAAGTGTCTTTATGGGTGTGAGAGTGCGTACATCAGTGTTATAGTGGTTGCGCCAGTGTGTGTGTGGGTCTCTAAGTGGGTGCATGAGGCTGTCAGTGGGTCTGTGAGTGGGTTTGTGAGAGTCTGAGTGGGTCTCTGAGTAGGTGTTTAACTGTCTTAGTGGGTCTGTAAATAGGTGCATGGGGGTCTGACTGGGGCTGTGCCTGTGTGCACAAGGGACTGAGTGGGTGTGTGAGTGTCTGAGTAGGTCTGTCAGTGGATGCACAAGGGTCTGAATGCATGTGTGAGTGGGAGAAAAAGATTGAAAGAGAGAGAGAGAGATAGATAGAATAAAAGATCAAGAAGGTGAGAGATAGATTTTTTTAGATTTTGATGTATGGTCTACTTAGAATGAGATATTTCTATACCATTTAAAATACAAAATGTATCAGTAATTTTTTCAAATTAAAATAATTCGTAATTTTCAATAAAAAAAAGGAAAAGAAAGCAAGTGTAGGAAAGTACCATCTTGCCTGGCATGTTACCCCCATTTTTACTGTATGTATGTTTGTTTTTGCCTATGTGTCACTGGGATCCTGCTAGTCAGGACCCCAGTGCTCATAAAGTATGCCCTGCATGTGTTCCCTGTGTGGTGCCTAACTCTATCACTGAGGCTCTGCTAACCAGAACCTCAGTGTTTATGCTCTCTGCTTTTAAAATTGTTAAAGGCTAGTGAAAATATTTACCAATTCTGATTGGCACACTGTAACACCCTTATAATTCCCTAGTATATGGTACCTATGTAACCAGGGTATTGGGGTTCCAGGAGATCCCTATGGGCTGCAGCATTTATTTTGCCACTCACAGGGAGCCCTGACAATTCTTACACATGACTGCCACTGCAGCCTGAGTGAAATAACATCCATGTCCACATTATTTCACAGCCATTTTACACTGCACTTAAGTAACTTATAAGTCAACTATATGTCTAACCCTCACTTGGTGAAGGTTAGGTGCAAAGTTACTAAGTGTGAGGGCACCCTGGCACTAGCCAAGGTGCCCCCACATTGTTCAGGGCAATTTCCCCAGACTTTGTGAGTGCGGGGACACCATTACACACGTGAACTATATATAGGTCAATACCTATGTGTAGCTTAACAATGGTAACTCCGAACATGGCCATGCAACTTGTCTAAGATCATGTAATTGTCTCCCCAAGCCAAATCTGGTATTGGGGTGCCAATCCCATGCATCCCCGAAGCTCCAGCATGGGCCATGAGTACTGCGAAACTAGCTCTCTGGGGTTTTCTCTGCAGCTACCGCTACTGCCAACCCTCAGACAGGTTTCTGCCCCCCTGGGGTCTGGGCAGCCCAGTCCCAGGAAGGCAGGACATAGGATTTCCTCTGAGAGAGGGTGTTACACCCTCTCCCTTTGAAAATAGGTGTTAAGGGCTGGGGAGGAGTAGCCTCCCCCAGCCTCTGGAAATGCTTTGAAGGACACAGATGGTGCCCTCCTTGCATAAGTCAGCCTACACCAATTCAGGGACCCCCAAGCCCCTGTTGAGACGTAAAACTGGATAAAAGAAAGAGGAGTGACCACTCTTCTGTCCATCACCACCCCAGGGGTGGTGCCCAGAGCTCCTCCAGTGTGTCCCAGACCTCTGCCATCTTGAATGCAGAGGTGTGAGGGCACAATGGAGGCATCTGAATGGCCAGTGCCAGCAGGTGACATCAGAGACCCCTCCTGATAGGCTCTTAACTGGTTAGGTAGCCAATCCTCCTCTGAGGGCTATTTGGGGTCTCTCCTGTGGGTTTCTCGTCAGATAACCAATGCAAGAGCTCACCAGAGTTCCTCTGCACTTCTCTCTTCGACTTCTGCCAAGGATTGACTGCTGACTGCTCCAGGACGCTTGCAAAACTGCAACAAAGTAGCAAGATGACTACCAGAAACATTGTAGCGCCTAATCCTGCCAGCTTTCTCGACTGTTTCCTGGTGGTGCATGCTTTGAGGCCTGTCTGCCTTCACCCTGCACTGGAAGCCAAGAAGAAATCTCCCGTGGGTCAACGGAATCTTTCCCCTGCTAACGCAGTCACCAAACTTCTGCATCACTGGTCCTCTGGGTCCCCTCTCATCTTGACGAGCATGGTCCCTGGAACACAGGAGCTGGATCCAAGTGACCCTGACAGTCCAGTGGTCCTTCTGTCCAAATTTGGTGGAGGTAAGCCCACGCCAGACAGTAATCCTGTGTACTGCGTGATCTGCAGCTGCTAGGGCTTCTGTGCACTCTTGCAAGGATTCCTTCATGCCCAGCACAGCCCAGGTCCCCAGCACTCCGTCCTGCATTGCTCAACTTGCTGAGTTGACCACCGACTTCGTGGGACCCTCTTTTGTTGTTCGGAAAGACTGCCATGCTCTGATTTTTTGAACACCTGTTCAAATGCTTCTGCGGGTGCTGCCTGCTTCTGCCTGGGCTCTCTGTGTTGCTGAGCGCACCCTCTGTCTCTTCCTCCAAGGGGCGACCTCCTGGCCCTAGCAGCATCCAAAATCCTCAACCATGACTCCTGCAGCTAGCAAGGCTTGCTTGCAGTCTTTCTGCGTGGAAACAACTCTGCATCATCCTGCACGCAGTGGGACATCTTCTGACCAAAGGAGAAGTTCCTGGCACCTTCCGTTGTTGCAGAATCTTTGGCTTCTTCCACCCAGTGGCAGCCCTTTTGCACCTTCATCTGGGGTTTAGTGGGCTCCTGCCCCACCTGGACACTTGCGTGACTCTTGGATTTGGTCCCCTTCCTTTACAGGTCCTCCGGTCCAGGAATCCATCTTCAGTGTATCGCAGAATCTCCTATCTCGACTTTACTGTCTTTTTGGGGTAGTAGGGTAACTTTACTCCTACATTTCAGGGTCTTGGGGTGGGGTATCTTGGACACCCTTAGTGTTTTCTTACACTCCCAGTGACCCTCTACACACTACACTAGGCCTGGGGTCCATTCATGGTTCGCATTCCACTTTTGGAGTATATGGTTTGTGTTGCCCCTAGGCCTATTTCTCCCTATTGCATTCTATTGTGTTCTACATTGTTTGCACTACTTTTCTAACTGTTACTTACCTGATTTTGGTTTGTGTGCATATAATTTGTGTATATTACTTACCTCCTAAGTGAGGGTATACTCTGAGATTCTTTTGGCATAGTGTCACTAAAATAAAGTACCTTCATTTGTAGTAACTCTGAGTATGGTGTTTTCTTGTAATATTGTGCTATATGATATAAGTGGTTTAGTAGGAGCTTTGCATGTCTCCTAGTTCAGCCTAAGCTGCTCTGCTATAGCTACCTCTATCAGCCTAAGCTGCTAGGACACCTCTATTCTACTAATAAGGGATAACTGGACCTGGCACAAGGTGTAAGTACCACAAGATACCCACTATAAGCCAGGCCGGCCTCCTACATTGGTGGTGCAGAGGTGGGATAAGTACTTGTAACTGCTTTAACACTTTGGCCCTCATTCTGACCCTGGCGGTCAGTGATAAAGCGGCGGCCAACCCGCCAACAGGCCGGCGGTCCAAAATATGCAATTCTGACCCTGGCGGGAACCGCCAACACAGCCCGCCGCATTAACACTCCGCCCGCCACGGCGGAACAAACAAACAGCGCGGCGGTCCCCGCCAACAGCCAGGCGGCAGACAATGTACCGCCCACCCTATCACGACCCACCAATCCGCCACCTTTTCCGGGGCGGGAGCACCGCCGATAAAAACACGGCTGAAACAGACTACGAACGGGAAAACGCTCACCTCCACATACTCCACGCGAGATTCCGGCAGTATGGAACCCGAGTTGCAGGTCATCCCCGCACTCCTATACCTGCTCCTGTACCAGGAGCACGCCCGGCGGCGCGGAAGACATCGGTGAGTACTGCACCTACGACACAGGGGAGGGAAAAGATTACCGGCACACACCCACCGACCCACACCCACTACAACACACACATCAATGCATTCCCACAGATCACTGTCACAACCCACAAACCCCCCCCTCCGAAATAATGCAAAGACCAAAAGAAGAGATCTTAAACGGGCAGATATATTGAAATATGGACAGCAGTAATCCCAATAAATAAATAAACTATGTACAAAATATATACAGCTACTAAATGTAGTCCAACCACTGTCCGTGGACCACAGGGGTCCTGAGCAAAGGGGCAAGGCCCAGTCCCACGTTAAGAACTCCACGGAGAGAACACTGCAGGGGCATCAGAAAGAAAAAAGGACAGGCACCTCAGGGGGAAGGGAAGGGGGGGCACGTCAGCCACTTGAGTACACGACGCCAGATCCACGAGGGGACTCCATGACCACTGGGCCATCCTGGGGAGAGCAAAGCCACAGTCCATACAGTCCATACAGTGGGTGGCCTGCCCACTGGGCCATCCTGGGGAGAGCAAAGCCACAGTCCATACAGTCCATAACAGACTCCACTGCCACTGGAGGAGGCATGTTGGCCAGAGGACATCCTGCAGCCCTGCCCGAGACAGATCCTGCCCTGCCACGTCTGCCAAAGGGCCAGCGGTTCCTGCCTGGAAGGGACCAGTTCAGCGGTCCTTGCCTTGAAGGGCCCAGTTCAGCGGTTCTTGCCTTGAAGGGCCCAGTTCAGCGGTTCTTGAGACGGCGGTCCCCAGCGGAGCGGTGCTGGAGACGGCGGGGCCCAGTTCAGCGGTCCTTGCCTTGAAGGGCCCAGTTCAGCGCTTCTTGCCTTGAAGGGCCCAGTTCAGCGGTTCTTGCCTTGAAGGGCCCAGTTCAGCGGTTCTTGAGACGGCGGTCCCCAGCGGAGCGGTGCTGGAGACGGCGGGCCCAGTTCAGCGGTCCTTGCCTTGAAGGGCCCAGTTCAGCGCTTCTTGCCTTGAAGGGCCCAGTTCAGCGGTTCTTGCCTTGAAGGGCCCAGTTCAGCGGTTCTTGAGACGGCGGTCCCCAGCGGAGCGGTGCTGGAGACGGCGGGGCCCAGTTCAGCGGTCCTTGCCTTGAAGGGCCCAGTTCAGCGCTTCTTGCCTTGAAGGGCCCAGTTCAGCGGTTCTTGCCTTGAAGGGCCCAGTTCAGCGGTTCTTGAGATGGCGGTCCCCAGCGGAGCGGTGCTGGAGACGGCGGGGCCCAGTTCAGCGGTCCTTGCCTTGAAGGGCCCAGTTCAGCGCTTCTTGCCTTGAAGGGCCCAGTTCAGCGCTTCTTGAGACGGCGGTCCCCAGCGGAGCGGTGCTGAAGACGGCGGGGCCCAGTTCAGCGGTTCTTGCCTTGAAGGGCCCAGTTCAGCGGTTCTTGCCTTGAAGGGCCCAGTTCAGCAGTTCTTGAGACGGCGGTCCCCAGCGGAGCGGTGCTGGAGACGGCGGGGCCCAGTTCAGCGGTTCTTGCCTTGAAGGGCCCAGTTCAGCGGTTCTTAAGACGGCGGTCCCCAGCGGAGCGGTGCTGGAGACGGCGGGGCCCAGTTCAGCGGTTCTTGAGACGGCGGTCCCCAGCGGAGCGGTGCTGGAAACGGCGGACATTCTATGGCCAACTGCTCATTGCCTGGTGGTGCCCTCTTGGGCAGCGGGGATGGTGCTCCTTCAATGCCCACCTGGGCTGTGGGTGGTGGGGCCCTCCTGGCCAGCTGGGCTGGGTCCTCCCTGGGCAGCGGCTATGGGGGTGGTGGGCTCTCCCGGGGCAGCTGTGCCGGTTCCTCCCGGGGCAGCGGCTATGGGGGTTGCGGGCTCCTCCTGGGCAGCTGTGACGGGTCCTCCATGGGCAGCAGACCTGCTGCCTGACTTCTCCGCCTTGCTGCCCTTGCCCTCCTTAGTCGGGAGTCTGTGGCCCTTTCCTCCCTTTGGAGCTGTGGCTGTTGACGGTGGCTGGCTAGTGTCCTGGGGGGATATCGAATCCGGGCTCCGGCGGTGGCCCTTCCGCCTTCTGCTCCTCTTCCCAGGGGGTGGGCTGGCTGTCCCCTTGCTACTGGGCGAAGATCCAGACCTGCGGGCTGGTGGGCTCCAATACCCCTGCACCCTTGTCAAGGGGGCTGCAGGGCTGGTGGTGGCTGAGGTGCTCTTTTTACCCCGACGAGAAGGAGGGGGGGGCTCAGGGTCAGGAAAGAAGGTAGCAGTAGAGAGATAGATTTTCTTGGGACAATGGATAGTGGTAGGTACAGTGGGTATGGGAGTGGAGGGAGAGGATGTGGTTGTAGGCAAGACAAGTTTGCTGTCTTTGGGTGCAGGTGCAGGAGCGGGAGGCTGTCGTGAGGTGGATGGCTGTTGGGTGGGTGGGTGGCTGCGTTTGTGTGGTGTGGAAGAGGGGGTGACAGACACAGTGGGAGAGGACACAGGGGACGTGTAAATGGCAGTGGGGGTGGTGACTGCACGTGTGCGGACTGTACTGGAGGGTGTGCTGGTGATGGAAACACTGGCTGATGGTGAGGTGAATGAAGGTGTGAGTGTAGACGTCACAGGGAGGGAGGAGGGAGACGAGGAGGTGGGGGTCACAGAGGTGGAAGTGACTGTTGGCATGTCTGCATCGGAATGTTGCTTGTGTGAATGTCTGCGTGATCTGTGGTGCTTGTGTTTGGATGAGCTGCTCTTGGGTGTTGAGGTGTGTGCAGGCTGGTCTGATGGTGTGGGTGGGACAGGCAGAGGAACAGGAGACTGGGAGGAGGGAGTTAGTAGAGGGAGGCAGGAGACAGGGACAATGGCTGCCGTCAGTGCTGAGGCCAGAGCCTGGAACGATCGCTGATGGGCAGCCTGACCCGAATGAATGCCCTCCAGGTACGCATTGCTGCGATGAACCTCCCTCTCCACCCCCTGGATGGCATTCAAAAGGGTAGTCTGCCCAACAATGAGCGTTCGGAGGAGGTCAATGACCTCCTCACTGAGGGCAGCGGGGGTAACAGGGGCAGGGCCTGAGGTGCCTGGGGCGAAGGAGATGCCCGGCTTCCTGGCAGAGCGGGCACGGGGCGAACGCTGAGGGCCTGCTGGGAGGGCGGAGATGGTGCGCTGGGTGGCGGCTGTACCTGTAATGGCGGGGGCACGGATGGTGCCACCCCCGCAAGGGAGCTCCCTTCCGAGGACGTGTCCGTGTCGCTGCAGGGTCCAGTCGTCCCCGTTGTGGAGCTCCCCTCGCCCTCCGTCTCACTGGTCCAGTCAGACTCTGTGGCATGGCCCTCCTGGGCCATGTGAGATGCAGCTCCCTCCTGCCCCGATGCCACTTCTCCTCCGCCTGATGATGCTGATGCACACAAGCACAGAAAGACAAACAAAAAGGGGGGGGAGAGAGAAATAAAGAGATTTTGAGTACATGGATCACCGGTACAGTTAGCGGACATGACAGACACAGATGCCCCCTGCACTAAGTTGCGCACTTGGGGTCCGCTACGCATTCCGTGGAACATGCCCTACACGCCTAGAGTTGACAACTGCACCCATGGATGACACGGCCCAGGGATGGCTGTACTGACACACTACTGAGGGTGGTGGCTGGGGACACAGGGGCTCACGGGGGTGCCCAGCCTACAGATATCGCCCTGGCCTAGGGGGACCCACAGCCCTCCTCCCCCACCCAGACACCTCCACTGCGCGACAACAGAGTAGATAATGCTTGTACTCACCCCCTTGTGTCTGCTGTGCTGCCCTCACACGCCCATCCAAATCAGGGTAGGCCACCGCCAGGATCCGGAACATCAGGGGGGTCAGTTGACGGCAGGCACCCCGCCTACGTTGGGAGGCCATCCCCAGCAGAGACTCGGCGGTCTTCTTGGTCCCGCGGCGGATGTCCTCCCACCTCTTGCGGCAGTGGGTGCCCCGTCGATGGTGGACCCCCAGGGTCCGGACTTCCTTGGCGATGGCACGCCAAATACCGATCTTCTCATGGGCGCAGACCTATGTGACACGTACAGGGAGGGAGAAATACCACGTTCAAGTTTGTCGGCATTTTCGTTGCCAGTGGCCCAACACCCACCATCCCCGCCAGGCCCAACATGCCCCCCATCCCCGCCAGGCCCCCCGCCATGCCCCCCGCCAGGCCCAACATGCCCCCCATCCCCGCCAGGCCCCCCGCCAGGCCCCCACCAGGCCCAACATGCCCCCCATCCCCGCCAGGCCCCCCGCTAGGCCCCCCGCCAGGCCCAACATGCCCCCCATCCCCGCCAGGCCCCCCGCCAGGCCCCCCGCCAGGCCCAACATGCCCCCCATCCCCGCCAGGCCCCCCGCCAGGCCCCCGCCAGGCCCAACATGCCCCCCATCCCCGCCAGGCCCCCCGCCAAGCCCCCCGCCAGGCCCAACATGCCCCCCATCCCCACCAGGCCCCCCGCCAGGCCCCCACCAGGCCCAACATGCCCCCCATCCCCGCCAGGCCCCCCGCCATGCCCCCCGCCAGGCCCAACATGCCCCCCATCCCCGCCAGGCCCCCCGCCAGGCCCCCGCCAGGCCCAACATGCCCCCCATCCCCGCCAGGCCCCCCGCCATGCCCCCCGCCAGGCCCAACATGCCCCCCATCCCCGCCAGGCCCCCGCCATGCCCCCAAGCCAGCCAGTGGCCCCAAATCCATATTGAATTAAACTCACTTGTTGGTCTGGAGGACCGTAGAGTAGCGCATATTGGGGGAGGACCCCATCCACAAGTTTCTCCAACTCCTCTCCAGTGAAGGCAGGGGCCCTTTCCCCAGTCGCAGCAGCCATTGTCCCTTCCAGACCGAGGTCACAGCAACACTTGCAGTATAGGTCCTCTCCTGTGAAAGTTCAAGTCGCAAGTGGATAAGTAGATAGAAAATGGCGGTCACGCCCGCGGCGGTGCGTACCGCGGCGGTGCGTACCGCCACCGCCGGCGCCCTTCGCCATTGGCTCCTGAAACCCATAGGCTTCAATGTTAACCAATGCGGCTTCGCGCCGCGGTCTTCGACCGCCGACCGCCGCGGTGTGCCACGCCAGCGCATTGACCTCACATCCCATTGTCACACTTCACAGGTCAGGCAGCCGCCATTTCGAGGGTCCACATGGCTCAATTTCAACTGCGTCACACAGGCCTAGGCCTTGCATAGCCACTCAGACACGCCATTCACTGCATAGAGAATCGTTTACTGTGCAAGCTGTGAGTACGTACCTGTGGGTTGCTTGACTGTGTGCTCCATGTTGTACTTCCTAGGCACCGTCCGCTGGGTTTGGCGAGGAGACGGATGAATCCTCGCGTGTACCGACCGCTGGTGGACCTGTCGACAATGGAAGAACACCACATTATCCTGACCTACCGGCTTGACCGTGCCACTATACATGAACTGTGTGCCCAGCTGGAGCCCGACCTGATGTCCCCCATCCGCCAACCCACAGGGATTCCCCCTCTGGTGCAGGTCCTGTCAGTACTCCATTTCTTGGCAAGTGGTTTATTTCAGACAACAGTGGGAATTGCTTCTGGGATGTCTCAGCCCATGTTTTCGAAGGTGTTATCCAGAGTGTTGTCTGCCCTGATGAAATACGTGAGGAGCTACATCATTTTCCCTGAGGTGGGCGAATTGGCTACAGTGAAGGGTGATTTCTACGCCCTTGGACATATTCCCAACGTCATTGGTGCCATTGATGGGACCCATGTGGCTTTGGTTCCCCCAAGAGACAGGGAGCAGGTGTACAGGAACAGAAAAAGTTACCATTCCATGAACATCCAGGTGGTGTGTTTGGCTGACCAGTACATCTCGCATGTAAATGCCAAGTTCCCTGGGTCAGTGCATGACGCCTACATCCTGAGGAATAGCAGCATCCCTTACGTGATGGAACAGCTAGAGAGACACCGTGTATGGCTATTGGGGGACTCTGGGTACCCCAACCCGTCGTGGCTACTGACCCCAGTAAGGAATCCCCGGACCAGGGCAGAGGAACGGTACAATGAGGCCCATGGGCGTACTAGGAGGGTGATCGAACGCACCTTTGGCCTCCTAAAGGCCAGGTTTAGGTGCCTGCATATGACAGGTGGATCCCTAATGTACTCACCTAAGAAGGTGTGTCACATCATCGTGGCCTGCTGCATGCTTCACAACCTGGCTTTGCGCCACCAGGTGCCTTTCCTGCAGGAGGATGGTCGAGACGGTGGTGTAGTGGCAGCTGTGGAACCTGTGGAGAGTGACGAGGAGGAAGACGACGGGGCTGAAACAGACTACAGGGACAGAATCATTGAACAGTACTTCCAATAGGACACAGGTAACAATTCAAACATAATTTAGTAAATGTGAACTACTCTCCTGCATCTCTGCTGCCTGTCTATTTGCCCCAGTGTATGATGACTGAGTTGTGGCTTTTCCCTCCCTATTTCAGATCTGGGGTCCCCACTACGAGTCCTGTGCTTCGTTTCCCCATGGACTACAGCTTTGTGGCAGCTGTTTGTTGACTTCACTATGTACAAGGACATATTTGCACTGTCATGTCAATTACAATATTTTGAAATCACAGCCAGACTCCAGATAGTTTTGTGCAAAATGGGTGTTTATTTCAGTGCTCAAAATGGGATGGGTGGTTTCAAGTGGGTGGGGGCTATGGTGAAGGAATGTCCATGGCAGAGTCCAGAGTAACAGTCACACAGGTGCATTGTCCATAGGCCTGTGGAGAGATGGAGCATGGGCAGTTCAAGGATGGACAGGGTGACAATGTGGGACAGTGGGATGACATCAGGTGGTATCCTTTGCTGGCGGGGGTCTTGACATCCTACTCTGTCTTCTTGCGAGATCTCAGGGCCCTCTTGCGGGGTGGTTCTTCTCCTGCAGGAGGTGGGGGTCTGGTGGGCTGCTGTTGTGCGGGGGCCTCCTGTCCACTAGCGCCGGCGGAGGTGGTTGGCTGTTCTTGGTCCAGGCTAGTGGCAGGGGCCCTTTGTTGTTGTTGAGTGTCCGTCCTGGTGTTGATGAGGTCCTGCAGCAGCCCTACCATGGTAACCAGGGTGGAGGTGAGGGCTCTGATGTCCTCCCTGTACCCCCGATAGTGTTCCTCCTGCAGTACCTGGATCTCCTGGAACCGGGCCAGTACCGTCGCCATCGTCTCCTGGGAGCGGTTGTATGCTCCCATGATGGTGGTGAGGGCCTCGTGGAGAGTGGGTTCCATGGGCCCGTCCCCCCCCTGTCGCACAGCTGCCCTCCGAGTTGCCCTGTTTCCCTGGGCCTCTGCCCCCTGGCCGGTGTGCCCACTACCACTGCCCCCAGGTCCCTGTTGTTGTTGGGGTGGTGGGTTATCCTGGGTGCCCTGTAGTGGTAGACACACCGCAGATTGACGCGCCCTGGAGACAGATGAATGGGCCCGCTGGGTGGGAGCTGTGCTGGTGTTCCCAGAGGGGTTTGGGTCTGTAGTGGCCTGTGCCTGTGTGAGGGGAACCGACTGTCCAGAGGTCCCCGATGGTCCGGGCTGGTCATCAGTGTCCAGGTCGACAGAGCTGCTGTCATCTCTGACGGCCTCTTGGGTGGGGGGTGTGGAGAATTCTGGGCCCTCCGTGGCGGTGTGTTGACGGTCGGGTCCTGCAGGGGTATAGAGGTATGGTTATAGTTTCAATGTGTGGCATATGGGTGTATCTGTGGGTTCCCGTGTCCCCAAGTGCTGGCATTCGTGTGTGGGGGCTTTGGTGAGGGTGGCTTGTGGGGGGGATGTGTATATGCATTGGGCATGCTTTGGTGATGGGTGTCCATGCTTAGTGGACGCATGCAGGCCTAGGTTTTGGGATGTGTGGGTTGTGATGGTGAGACATTGGCAGGGAATAGGTGTGCTGGGGGTGGGGGTGAGGATGGTGTTGGGGGTGAGGATGGTGGTGGGGGTGAGGGTGGGGGTGAGGATGGGGGTGGGGGTGAGGGTGGGGTTCGAGGATGGGGGTGAGGGTTGGGGTATGATTTGGCATGCAGGTGGGGGGGAAGCAGTATTGAAGCTTCAACTTACCAGTATCCATTCCTCCGCCGACTCCTGCGAGGCCGTCAGGATGCAGGATGTTCAAGACTTCCTCCTCCCATGTTGTAAATTGTGGGGGTTGAGGTGGGGGTCCTCCGCCAGTCTTCTGCACGGCGATGTTGTGCCTGGATACCATGGAACGCACCTTCCCCCGTAGGTCGTTCCATCGCTTCCTGATGTCTTCCCGATTTCTGGGGTGCTGTCCCACAGCGTTGACCCTGTCGACAATCCTCTGCCATAGCTCCGTCCTCCGGGCAATGCTGGTGTATTGGACCTGTGTGCCGAATAGCTGGGGCTCTACCCGAACGATTTCCTCCACCATGACCCTGAGTTCTTCGTCTGAGAAGCGGGGGTGTCTTTGGGGTGCCATGGAGTGGTGTGTATGATGTGTGGGGTGGAGTATGTGTAGTTAAGTGTGTTGAGTGTGGTGGTGTGTGTTGTTTTGTGTGTGGATATTGTGTGGGTGATGGTGTAGTGTGCCTCTGTGTGATGGTATTCTGTGATCGCTGCTGTGTCTCTCAGTGCTTCTTTCTGAATTTTTGGTCGTAGGGGTTTGTGGGTGATGTGGGTGTGTGTTTTATATTGTATTGTGTGTGTGGGAGTGGTGTGTGTATGTGTATCAGGTGTGTGGAATTCAAATCGGCCAATGTGGCTGAGTTTTGTTCGTTTGTGTGTATTCTGACCGTGGCGGTGTGTACCGCCAATGGAAAACCGCGTTTGAAAGACCGCCGCGTGGATTCGTGGGTCGTAATGGCATGGGCGTATTTCTGTTGGCGTGACGGTGGAGGTTTGGTCACCTCCACTTTTCCGCCGACCGCTGGTCTGGCAGTCTGTTGTGGCTGTCGGATTTTCGGAGGTTTGGCTGCTGCGGGTCAGAATGACCGTGGCGGGTTACCGCGACCGCGGCGTAATTATGGAGGATTTCTGACCGGCGGTAGGCGCCTTTTACCGCCGAGGTCAGAATGACCACCTTTGTCATTTGGTGCTTTTCATAAGAAAAACATAAAACAAATATTTCAATATATGAACATTGAACCAAAACAGTTTGCTGTTCTGCTCTAAAACTTTCTACAAAGTTTCTGAAAGGTTCTGAAAACTTTTTAAAGTTTTCAAAAAGTTTGAAAACGTTTTTTTCTCTGTGCTTTCTAAAGTTCTAAAACTTTTTCTTTCTCTGTCTTAAACCTTTTTTATCATGTCTTCAGTAGAGCTCACTCCCAAAATTGTTCAACCAACCTATGAGAGTTTAAACTTTAAACGTTTGATGGGTCTCTGCATAGAAAGAGGTTTAAGCATTGGTAAGAATCCTACAAAAGACTTTCTCTTTAAGCTGTTCCTAGAAAGTGACCAGAACCAGTCTGGCCCATATCAGAAACAGGAGGTAGGAGGGGAACATACCCAGCCAGACTCAGAGCAGTTCCCTGAAGAGATTGGGGAGGGTTCTTACAAAGACCTGCCCTCTAGCAGGCCTCCTAGTGATGCTGGTAGTGGGAGAGGGTCACACATTAGTAGTGCATCTTTCACTCCTAGAGGCCAGGTTACTAGGGTCCAGCCAGTTAGGGACAGGTCTCTCTCTGCCAATTCCCACATTTCCTCTGTATCTAAGCATTCTCAAGCCTCCCACCCTGAGGATAACTTCATGGAAAAGGGAACTCAGAAAGCTGAGGTTGGAAGAGGCCAGGCTAAAGCTTAAACAGCAGCAGTTGGCCTTAGACATAGAATCCCTGGATGTAGAGAGGGAAAGACAGAGATTGGGGTTAGTTCCCCATGGTTGCAGCAGCAATATTTCTGATAGCAATCCTGTTAGAGAGCAAGATTCCAGAAATCTGCATAAGATAGTCCCCCCTTACAAGGAGGGGGATGACATTAACAAGTGGTTTGCTGAACTTGTGAGGGCCTGTATGGTACAGTTGGTCCATCAAAGGCAGTGAGCTGCTATCTTGTGGCTATCTTTCACTGGTAAGGGTAGGGATAGGCTCCTTACTGTCAGAGAAAGTGATGCTAATAATTACAAAGTTTTGAAGGATGCACTCTTGGATGGATTTGGTTTAACCACTGAACAATACAGGATTAACTTCAGAGACACCAGAAAACAGTACTCTCAAGACTGGACAGATTTTGTTGACTGTTCAGCGAAGGCCTTGGAGGGCCAGTTGCATAGCAGTAAGGTGACTGACTATGAAAGCCTGTATAATCTGATCCTGAGAGAGCATACTCTTAACAATTATGTGTCTGATTTGTTGCACCAGTACTTGGTAGACTCAGATCTGACCTCTCCCCAAGAATTGGGAAAGTAGGCAGACAAATAGGTCAGAACAAGAGTGAACAGAAATGTTCATACAGGGGGTGACAAGGTGTTAGAAATGGGGTCTTTGGTTGACAGTCAGGTTACCCCCTGTTCAAGCAAGGACCCTCACTCTAGTCAGCGTAAAAGAGAATCACCCTCAGCTAACCCCTGCTTACTCCCTTGTTAGCTTGGCAGAGCAGTAGGCTTAACCTCAGAGCGCTAGGTGTAAAGTATTTGTACCAACACACACAGTAACTCAATGAAAACTCTACAAAATGACACAACACCAGTTTAGAAAAATAGGAAGTATTTATCTAAATAAAACAAGACTAAAACGACACAAGTCCGACATACACAAGTCAAGTTCTGAATTTTTAGAGATTAAACTCAAAAATAGCGCTTAGAAACAAAAATGCTTTATTGAGATGTTAACACGGCGTCGTGACGGAGTCGTTCCCAACATGCCGACACCAGCGGCGCCAGACACGGAGTCGTGTAGACCCCCAAGTACAGTACCTTTGGTGAATCGTGAGAACAAGCTGATGCGCGAATTCGGGGATCGCGGCGTCTGTGCGAAACGAATCCGTGCACTTCGAGCGGCGTCGGTCACGACGTGGTGCGGCGACTTCCACGGAGTTGCGGACTTCAGCGGGGCTGCTGCGGCGTCAGGCCTGCGAAGAGCGTCGCGTTCCAGCGAAGGTCACGGCGTCAGGTGCAGGCGGCGTTAACGGATTCAGCAGCGGCGTCGGTCCGGAGTCGTCCGAAGTCAATTTCTTTGGATTTCCACCAGCTTTCCTTTCAAGGGCCCAGGGACTGGATAGGGCACCACTTGTCGGGGTAGGAGTCTCTCCAGAGACTCCAGGTGCTGGCAGAGAGAAGTCTTTGCTGTCCCTGAGACTTCAAACAACAGGAGGCAAGCTCTAACTCAAGCCCTTGGAGATTTCGTCACAAGATGGAAGGCACACAAAGCCCAGTCTTTGCCCTCTTACTCTGGCAGAAGCAGCACTGCAGGAAAGCTCCACAAAGCACAGTCACAGGCAGGGCAGCACTTCTTCCTCAGCTATCAGCTCTTCTCCAGGCAGAGGTTCCTCTTGGTTCCAGAAGTGTTTCTAAAGTCCGTAGATTTGGGTGCCCTTCTTATACCCATTTTAGTCTTTGAAGTCACCTTTCTTCAAAGGGGACTCACACCTACTTGTGAAATCCTGCCTTGCCCAGGCAAGGCCTCAGACACACACCAGGGGGTTGGAGTCTGCATTGTCAGAGGCAGACACAGTCCTTTCAGATGAGAGTGAGCACTCCAACCCTCCCTCCTAGCAGAGATGGCTAATCAGGAAATGCAGGTTACACCCCAGCTCCCTTTGTGTCACTGTCTAGTGTGAGGTGAAAAACAGCCCAACTGTCAAGCTGACCCAGACAGGGAATCCACAAACAAGGCAGAGTCACAGAATGGTTTAAGCAGGAAAATGCTCACTTTCTAAAAGTGGCATTTTCAAACGCACAATCTTAAAATCAACTTTACTAAAAGATGTATTTTTAAATTGTGAAATCAGGGACCCCAAACTCCACATGTCCATCTACTCTCTAGGGGAATCTACACTTTAATCATATTTAAAAGTAGCCCCCATATTATCCTATGAGAGAGACAGGCCTTGCAACAGTGAAAAACGAAATTGGCAGTATTTCACTGTCAGGACATATAAACCACATTACTATGGGGGTCATTCTGACCCCCGTGGGCGGCGGGAGCCGCCCGCCTGGAGGGAGCCGCCATATGGCTGCTCTGCGGTCGAAAGACCGCGGAGGCCATTCTGGCTTTCCCGCTGGGCTGGCGGGCGACCGCCAGAAGGCCGCCCGCCAACCCAGCGGGAAAACCCTCCCCACGAGGAAGCCGGGTCCGAATGGAGCCGGCGGAGTGGGTATGTGCGACGGGTGCAGTGGCACCCGTCGCGTATTTCAGTGTCTGCAAAGCAGACACTGAAATACAAAGTGGGGCCCTCTTACGCGGGCCCCTGCAGTGCCCATGCCATTGGCATGGGCACTGCAGGGGCCCCCAGGGGCCCCACAACACCCCTCATCGCCATCCTGTTCCTGGCGGTCGGAGCCGCCAGGAACAGGATGGCAGTGAGGGGGTCGGAATCCCCCATGGTGGCGCAGCAAGCTGCGCCGCCATGGGGGATTCCCAGGGCAGCGGAAAACCGGCGGGAGACCTCCGGTTTTCCTGGTCTGACTGCGGCCAAACCGCCGCGGTCAGAATGCCCTGTGGGGCACCGCCAGCCCCGGCGGTCCTTGACCGCCGGGGTCGGAATGACCCCCTATATGTCCTACCTTTTCCATACACTGCACCCTGCCCTTGGGGCTACCTAGGGCCTACCTTAGGGGTGCCTTACATGTAAGAAAAGGGAAGGTTTAGGCCTGGCTAGTGGGTACACTTGCCAAGTCGAATTTACAGTGTAAAAATACACACAGGGACACTGCAGTGGCAGGTCTGAGACATGATTACCGGGTTACTTGTGTGGGTGGCACAACCAGTGCTGCAGGCCCACTAGTAACATTTGATTTACAGGCCCTAGGCACCTCTAGTGCACTTTACTAGGTACTTAACAGTAAAACAAATATGCCAATAATGGATAAACCAATTACATACAATTTACACAGAGAGCATATGCACTTTAGCACTGGTTAGCAGTAGTAAAGTGCTCAGAGTTCAAAAGCCAACAGCAACAGGTCAGAAACAATAGGAGGCAGGAGGCAAAAAGATTGAGGATGACCCTGCATAAGCAAAAAAGTCCAACACAACCCCCTACCAGCCTAAAGCCAGGGGAGAACAATCAATACCTTGATGTACTTCCCTGATTGGGGCGATAGAACAAGGACCCAGGCCCACAACAGCAGGGGCATGTTCCAGTTCTACGCCTTCCTGACTCCAGTTGGATCCCTCTGTCCATACTCTCAGGGTCCACTAAGCTAACCCATGGGGAACCCTTCTCCACATCTGCAGACACCATCTGTGCAGCACCTAACTTTACTTTGCTCACAGATGTATCCCAATGGGCAGATAGTACCACCAGGGCCAACACAGTGGTGTTGCCCACTCCACCCCTGGGGTGTGACTCTCGTCCCCCCCCAGGAGCAACTCTGTCCACCAGGACAGCAAGCCCCACTGACCCCTGACAACTGTCAGGGATGAGAGCCCGACCTCAGGCCTCTCCAACCACTGTGACTGTGGAGAGTGGGGGGCGGTAGCCCCAGGTGCCTGGTACCCTTTGACCACTCTCCCTTCCACCAAGTCAGGGATGACAACCTGACCCTGGTCCTCCCCTCTGTGGCTCTGTACCCTCCCTCTAGGAGCGGCACCCCCAGAGTACCCATTTGTCAGGATGCTTGTAGAAGCAGTCCTGCAAAATTCTCCCACCAGTGCAGGGATGTTAACCTGCATCTGGTCATCCAACCTGGGGTCTGTACCTTCAGGTTGGACCAGGGCCAGGGGTGATGCTTCCCTCCCCCTGCCCTCTCTTCTGGGGTCCTGCATCTCCCAACTAGGAGTGGACCCCCCAGAAGACAACATGGTAGAGGCACTGTTAGCAGTAGCCCCTTCTTCCAGGTCAGGGGGGGCACCATAAACCTGATCCCCCAGTCCAGGGTCTGTACCCACAGACTGGACCACCGCCTGGCAACCCAGGACTTTCTGGGGGGCATACCTACCCCCACAAGGTCAGAGTTTACCCTCTGAACCTGGTCATCCAACCCAGAGTCACCACCCTGCAGTTGAACCACTTCCTGGCGCACCAGGACATCCTTGGGAGCATGCCTACCCCCCATCAGGTCAGAGTTTACCCCCTGAACCTGATCATTCAACCCAGAGTCACCACCTTGCAGTTGAACCATTGCCTGGCACACCAGGACTTCTAGGGGGGCACACTTACTCCCCTTTAGGGACACACCGTCCCCAAGGGCCACACAAGAGTCTGGCTGGCGCAGGTCTCCTGACCTCTGCCCATCTGACAGAGCCTGGATTCCCCCCAACCCAGAAATGGTCTCACCAAGGTCATTCATGGGGGGCTCTGCTCTCAGAGCTGACCCCTGACGCTCCAGGTTCTCCACTGGGGTCCGCAACCCCCTCTCAACCCTCTGTCTGGACTTCTGCACCCCCTCACTAGGAGTGGTACTGCCAGACACCTGAACTGGTACGACGCTGGCTACAGCCGCCCCCCCAAGTTCTCCTGACACTGTGGGGTCTCCCTCAACAGATGGCCCTATGGTACAGGCTAGGCTCCCCTCCTGGTGTTCCCTCATGGAACCCTCCAGGACCTGGGACCGGATCTCGGGCACCTTGGGCCTCAACCCATCCCCATTCCCTCTCCTCTGAGACTGGACATGGGGTCCCTCACCCATCCCACTACACTGGGACCTACCTGGGACACTACAATCCTTCCCTACCTCACCTGGTTGAGAACTACCCAGACCACTCCTCTCAGGAGCACCCCCAAATGCCTCTTCAGACTCTCTGGTACTCACCCAGAACTCTGCCTCCATTGTAAGCTCCCTGGGGTCAGAGAACTCACACTCCACCTGGTGTTGGTGTAGCTCTGGAAAATAAGGACTAGACATATGCTCTCCAGCAATTACATCACTCAGCCCCTCACATGAATTAACCAAAGTACCCTTCACCCAACTATCCAGTGACTCTGCTTTGAAAAAGCACCCCACATCACCCTCCTGAGACTGGTGAGACAATACCTGACTGTCCCTGACACTCAACCCACACTCTTCTGGGCTGTCTTCACACTCCATAACCAGGACTTCTACCTGGGGGGAACCCCTCTCCCTGTCACTCTCACTTAGAGGCAGTAGAGTGTCCCTCCCACCAATAGGAATATGACTCCCCATGCCAGTTCCCCAATCCACCTCAGGGACCCTGTGTGCCACTGGAGCTATCTCATACCCCTGAACCTCCTGGTGTGTGTTAACTCCCTCCTTCAAGTAGGGCACCACATCTCTGGGCATGTGCACTTCTTCAGCAGCAGTGGATATAAAATTGTTGCTGCCACCATTCCAGCTGGACTCAGCTCTCATGACTTCCAGCTCCTTCATTTTGAGCTCATGGGCCCAAATCCTCTTTTTGATCTCTAAGTCCCTCCTCCTTTCTTCCAACTCCTTCTCCCTTTGCATCCTCAACTCCTTGAACCTCAACCGGTGAGCCTTCTCTGCCTGTCTGTCCTGTAACTCTTCAGGGGTCAGACCCTTGGATGACACCCTGCTACCCCTCCTGGGGACCCTCCCCCCAGGCATAACAGGTACCTCCACTACACCACTGTGTATCCTCTGCACTTCCCCACCCACATTCTCCTCCTCTGTGTGCCCTCCAGCCTCCTTGACTGTCTCCCAGGCCCTCTGTGCCTTTTGCAGCTCCCCCTCCCTGGTGGAGCTCTCAGTGGGACAGTCAAGATGTTTAAGGACAAGTTTCTATTGAGCAACTGAGTACTCCTTCAGTTTCTCTATTTCAAACACAGCTCCAGCTGTTGCATCTCCAGATTGAGACATGATGGTCACAAGTGCAAAGTTCCAAAGGCAGAAAATAAGTTCCCAATGAAGTAAAAAGAATCCGTCAGGGGATCAGCAAAATCATGGAGTTAGAACAAAAAGGAGTCCTTAAGAGAAAAAGCAAAAGATCACCAAACAAGTAGTATGTGGTCACGTAGTGGTCTGAAATCAAACAGTAGTGTAAACTTAATCACTGTATGTCAAGTACAAATACAAGTCCAAATCCCATCCGCTGATCACCAATGTTAGAAATGGCGTCTTTGGTTGACAGTCAGGTTACCCCTTGTTCAAGGAAGGACCCTCACTCTAGTCAGGGTAAAAGAGAATCACCCTCAGCTAACCCCTGCTTACCCCCTTGGTAGCTTGGCAGAGCAGTAGGCTTAACCTCAGAGCGCTAGGTGTAAAATATTTGTACCAAAACACAGAGTAACTCAATGAAAACACTACAAAATGACAAAACACCAGTTTAGAAAAATAGGAAGTATTTATCTAAACAAAACAAGATCAAAACGACAAAAATCCGACATACACAAGTCAAGTTATGAATTTTTAGAGATTAAACTCAAAAATAGCGCTTAGAAACAAAAATGCTTCAATGAGATGTTAACACGGCGTCGTGAGGGAGTCGTTCTCAACAAGCCGACACCAGCGGCGCCGGACACGGAGTCGTGTAGACCCCCAGTACAGTACCTTTGGTGAAGTGTGAGAACAAGCCGATGCGCGAAGTCGGGGATCGCGGCGTCTGTGCGAAACATTGAATCCGTGCACTTCGAGCGGCGTCGGTCACGACGTGGTGCGGCGACTTCCACGGAATCGCGAACTTCAGCGGGGCTGCTGCGGCGTCGGGCCTGCGAATAGCGTCCCGTTCCAGCGAAGGTCACGACGTCAGGTGCAGGCGGCATTACTGGATTCAGCAGCGGCGTCGGTCCGGAGTCGTCCAAAGTCGATTTCTTTGGATTTCCACCAGCTTTCCTTTCAAGGGCCCAGGGACTGGATAGGGCACCACTTGTCGGGGTAGGAGTCTCTCCAGAGACTCCAGGTGCTGGCAGAGAGAAGTCTTTGCTGTCCCTAAGACTTCAAACAACAGGAGGCAAGCTCTAACTCAAGCCCTTGGAGATTTCGTCACAAGATGGAAGGCACACAAAGTCCAGTCTTTGCCCTCTTACTCTGGCAGAAGCAGCACTGCAGGAAAGCTCCACAAAGCACAATCACAGGCAGGGCAGCACTTCTTCCTCAGCTATCAGCTCTTCTCCAGGCAGAGGTTCCTCTTGGTTCCAGAAGTGTTTCTAAAGTCTGTAGATTTGGGTGCCCTTCTTATACCCATTTTAGTCTTTGAAGTCACCTTTCTTCAAAGGGGACTCACACCTACTTGTGAAATCCTGCCTTGCCCAGGCGAGGCTTCAGACACACACCAGGGGGTTGGAGTCTGCATTGTCAGAGGCAGGCACAGTCCTTTCAGATGAGAGTGACCACTCCACGCCTCCCTCCTAGCAGAGATGGCTAATCAGGAAATGCAGGTTACACCCCAGCTCCCTTTGTGTCATTGTCTAGTGTGAGGTGAAAACCAGCCCAACTGTCAAGCTGACCCAGACAGGGAATCAACAAACAAGGCAGAGTCACAGAATGGTTTAAGCAAGAAAATGCTCACTTTCTAAAAGTGGCATTTTCAAACGCACAATCTTAAAATCAACTTTACTAAAAGATGTATTTTTAAATTGTGAGTTCAGGGACCCCAAACTCCACATGTCCATCTACTCTCTAGGGGAATCTACACTTTAATCATATTTAAAGGTAGCCCCCATATTATCCTATGAGAGAGACAGGCCTTGCAAAAGTGAAAAACGAAATTGGCAGTATTTCACTGTCAGGACATATAAACCACATTACTATATGTCCTACCTTATCCATACACTGCACCCTGCCCTTGGGGCTACCTAGGGCCTACCTTAGGGGTGCCTTACATGTAAGAAAAGGGAAGGTTTAGGCCTGGCAAGTGGGTACACTTGCCAAGTCGAATTTACAGTGTAAAAATACACACAGAGACACTGCAGTGGCAGGTCTGAGACATGATTACCGGGTTACTTGTGTGGGTGGCACAACCAGTGCTGCAGTCCCACTAGTACCATTTGATTTACAGGCCCTAGGCACCTCTAGTGCACTTTACTAGGGACTTAACAGTAAAACAAATATGCCAATCATGGATAAACCAATTACATACAATTTACACAGAGAGCATATGCACTTTAGCACTGGTTAGCAGTGGTAAAGTGCTCAGAGTTCAAAAGCCAACAGCAACAGGTCAGAAGAAATAGGAGGCAGGAGGCAAAAAGATTGAGGATGACCCTGCATAAGCAAAAAAGTCCAACACAAGGCTGGCAAGAAGAAGGATGGTAAGTCTTCTGACAAGGGTGATGACAAAGATAAAAAACATTCTGAATCTTCAGCAGGCCCACAAAAATCCTATGGGGGTGGTGGGTCCAAATCCTCTTCTAACAATCAGAAAAAGCCTTGGTGTTATTTATGTAAAGTAAAAGGCCATTGGGTAAGTGATTCCACTTATCCAAAGAAAAACACCAAACCTCCCACCACCACAACCCCAACTGCAACCTCTAGTGCCCCGAGTAATAGCAGTGGTGGTGGGCAGTCTACAACAAATAGCCAATCCAAGGGTGTAGCTGGGCTCACTATTGGCAGTGTAGTTGGGGTTGGTCTTGTTAGGGAGACCACAGAGGCTGTTTTAGTCTCTGATGGTGGCATTGACTTTGCCACCTTGGTTGCTTGCCCCCTAATATGGGTAAGTACAAGCAACTACCCCTAATCAACGGTGTTGAAGTTGAGGCCTACAGGGGCACAGAAGCCAGTGTAACTATGGTGATAGAGAAACTGGTCCACCCTGATCAACACCTACTTGGTCAGCAGTACCAAGTGACTGATGCTCATAACAACACTCTTAGCCACCACATGGCTGTTGTGAATCTCAAATGGTGGGGGGGGGGGGTGTTACTGGTCCAAAGAAAGTTGTGGTAGCCAATGAATTACCTGAAGATTGCTTACTAGGCAATGATTTGGAAACATCGGCTTGGGCAGAAGTGGAGTTGAAGGCTCATGCAGCAATTCTGGCCATTCCTGGGCATATTTTTGCTTTGACAAGGGCTCAGGCCAAAAAGCAAAAAGGACAGGGAAACTTGGATCCTGGAACAATGGACCATTGGCCAGATGTAGCAAAGTATTTGCACCTCGCAAATGGCAAATGCCTCTTTGCTATGCAGAAATGCATATTGCGAGTCGGTACCGACTCGCAATATGCGTTTCAGAATCGCAAATAGGAAGGGGTGTTCCCTTCCTATTTGCGATTCGGAGTGGAATGCAATACCGTTTGCGACCGCATATGCGGTCGCAAAGGGTATCGCAGTTACCATCCACTTCAAGTGGATGGTAACCCACTCGCAAATTGGAAGGGGTCCCCACGGGACCCCTTCCAGTTTGTGAATGGACCCAAAACATTTTTTTCAGGGCAGGTAGTGGTCCAAGGGACCACTGCCTGCCCTGAAAAAAAACCGAAACTAAAGGTTTCGTTTTTTTTTTTAAGTGCAGCTCGTTTTCCTTTAAGGAAAACGGGCTACACTTAAAAAAAAAAAAACGGCTTTATTGAAAGCAGTCACGAACATGGAGGTCTGCTGACTACAGCAGGCCTCCATGTTTGCGAGTGCCTAGACTCGCTATGGGGCCGCAATTAGCGACCCACCTCATTAATATTCATGAGGTGGGTCATTGCGACCCCATAGCGAGTTGCAGACGGTGTCTGAGACACCGTTCTGCATACCAATTTGCGAGTTGCAAATTGCGAGTCGGAATGACTCGCAATTTGCAACTCGCAAATTGGATTTTTCCTACATCTGGCCCCAAGTGCTCCCAAAAGCTAGGGGTAGAAAGGGTAAATCCTTGCCCACTATCCCTCCCTCTCCAGAAGATTCCCCATTTGAGGAAGAGGAATCCTCTCACTGTGCAGAACCTACACCAGATGAGCTAGCAGCAGACACTGCTGAGCTTTTGGGTGCAGAGGGGGGCTGCTAGGGAAGAGGTGAGTGTGGCACAACAGACCTGTCCCACACTAGATGGTTTAAGACAGCAAGCTGTCAAGCAGCAGAATGGGGATGTCAGTGATAGTCATAAGGTGTATTGGGAAGACAACCTCTTGTATACTGAGTCAAGGGACCCTAAACCTGGAGCTGCCAGGAGATTGGTCATTCCCTTGCAGTACAGAGAGTTTCTTCTTACCTTGGCACATGACATTCCTTTGGCTGGGCATTTGGGCCAGACGAAAACATTTGAGAGACTTGTCCCACTGTTTTACTGGCCTCATATGTCAGAGGACACTAAAGAGTTTTGTCGCTCTTGTGTGACCTGCCAAGCCAGTGGCAAGACTGGTGGCACTTCAAAGGCCCCCTTAATTCCATTTCCAGTGGTTGGGGTAACCTTTGAAAGGGTAGGGGTTGACATAGTTGCCCCCCTTGAACCTCCAACAGCTTCAGGCAATAGATTTATCCTAGTGGTAGTGGACTATGCCACTAGGTACCCTGAAGCCATCCCCTTAAGGACCACTACAGCTCCTGCAGTGGCAAAGGCCCTCCTGGGAATCTTTTCCAGAGTAGGTTTCCCTAAGGAAGTGGTGTCAGACAGAGGTAGTAACTTCATGTCTGCATACTTCAAGGCAATGTGGAGGGAGTGGGGTATAACTTACAAGTTCACAACTCCTTAACATCCACAAACAAATGGTCTAGTTGAGAGGTTTAATAAAATTCTCAAAGGTATGATAATGGGACTCCCTGAAAAACTCAGAAGGGGATGGGATGTCCTGTAACCTTGCCTCCTTTTTGCTTACAGGGAGGTACCCCAAAAGGGAGTGGGCTTTAGCCCCTTTGAACTCCTCTTTGGGCACCCTGTGAGAGGTCCCCTTGCTCTTGTTAAGGAGGGTTGGGAACAACCTTTAAACGCTCCTAAACAGGACATAGTGGACTATGTGCTTGGCCTAAGACTTGGAATGGCTGAGTACATGAAAAAGGCCAGTAAAAACCTTCAGGCCAGCCAGGAGCTGCAAAAGCAATGGAATGACCAGAAGGCTGTCCTGACTCAGTACCACCTAGGACAGAAGATGTGGGTATTGGAGCCTGTGGCCCCAAAAGCACTCCAGGACAAATGGAGTGGACCCCATCTCATTGTTGAAAAAAAGGTTGAGGTTACCTATTTGGTAGACCTTGGCACTGCCAGGAGTCCCCTTAGGGTGCTCCATGTCACCGCCTGAAAGCCTACTATGACAGGGCTGATCTCACCCTGCTCATGGCAACTGATGAGGGACAGGAAGAAGAGAGTGACCCTCTCCCTGATCTCTTCTCCAACACTGAAGCTGATGGCTTAGTAGAGGTAGTGGTCTTAGCAGATTGTCTTACTGCTGAACAGAAAGGCAACTGTGTTAATCTCTTAAGTCAGTTGTATGAACTCTTTTCACTGATACCAGGTACTACTACTTGGTGTGAACACACTATCAATACTGGAGACAGTTTACCTGTCAAAAGTAAGATATATAGGCAACCTGACCATGTCAGGGACTGCATTAAACAAGAGGTGCAGAAAATGTTAGCCTTAGGGGTGATTGAGCCTTCAGAAATCCCCTGGGCTCGCCCAGTTGTGCTTGTCCCAAAACCTCACACTAAAGATGGAAAAAGAGAGATGAGATTTTGTGTTGATTATAGGGGGCTCAACCAAGTAACCAAGAAAGATGCTCACCCTATACCCAGGGCAGATGAGCTTATAGATACACTGGCTTCTGCCAAGTATCTAAGCACTTTTGATCTAACTGCAGGGTATTGGCAGATTAGGTTATCAGAAGATGCTAAACCAAAGACTGAATTTTCAACCATTGGAGGGCATTATCAATTCACAGTAATGTCCTTTGGTCTGAAAAATGCACCTGCCACTTTTCAACGGTTGGTGAATACAGTCCTGCAAGGGTTAGAAGCTTTTAGTGCAGCATATCTAGATGATATAGCTGCCTTTAGCTCAGCCTGGGATGATCACCTGGTCCACCTATGGAAAGATTTGGAGGCCCTGCAAAAGGCAGGCCTCACTATCAAGGCCTCAAAGTGCCAGATAGGGCAGGGGAAAGTGGTTTATCTGGGCCACCTGGTAGGTGGGGAACAGATTGCTCCACTGGAGGGGAAGATCCAGACCATTATGGAATGAACTCCCCCTACAACTCATACCCAGGTGAGAGCCTTTTTGGGCCACACAGGGTACTATTGGAGATTCGTCAAGAATTATGGCTCCATAGCAGCCCCTCTTAATGATCTCACTAGCAAATCAAATCATTAACATTTATAAAGCGCGCTACTCACCCGTGCGGGTCTCAAGGCGCTAGGGGGAAGGGGTTACTGCTGCTCGAAGAGCCAGGTCTTGAGTAGTCTCCGGAATGCGGAGTGGTCCTGGGTGGTCCTGAGGATGGCGGGGAGGGTGTTCCAAGTCTTGGCCTCCAGGTAGAAGAAGGACCTCCCACCCGCCGTGGAGCGGCGGATGCGAGGGACGGCGGCGAGAGCGAGGCTGGTGGAGCGGAGAAGACGGGTGGGAGCGTAGAAGCTGAGGCGACGGTTGAGGTATTCTGGTCCCTTGTTGTGGAGGGCTTTGTGTGCATGGGTGAGGAGACGGAAGGTGATCCTTTTGCTGACGGGAAGCCAGTGCAGGTGTCTCAGGTGTGCGGAGATGTGGCTGTTGCGGGGTATGTTGAGGATGAGGCGGGCGGAGGCGTTTTGAATTCGTTGCAGACGTTTCTGGAGTTTAGCAGTGGTTCCTGCGTATAGGGTGTTGCCATAGTCCAGGCGGCTCTTGACGAGGGCGTGGGTCACGGTCTTTCTGGTGTCGGCGGGGATCCAACGGAAGATCTTTCGGAGCATGCGGAGGGTGAGGAAGCAGGAGGATGATACGGCGTTGACTTGTTTGGGCATGGTGAGAAGTGGGTCCAAGATGAAGCCGAGGTTGCGTGCGTGGTCTGAGGGGGTCGGTGCGGGTGCCAAGGGCCGTGGGCCACCAGGAGTCGTCCCAGGCGGTCGGGGTGTTACCGAGGATGAGGACTTCCGTTTTGTCTGAGTTCAGTTTCAGACGGCTGAGTTTCATCCAATCTGCGACGTCTTTCATTCCATCTTGCAGGTTGGTCTTGGCGCTGGTGGGATCCTTGGTGAGGGAAAGTATCAGTTGAGTGTCGTCGGCGTAGGAGGTGATGATGATGCTGTGTTTGCGTATGATGTCGGCGAGGGGGCTCATGTAGACATTGAAGAGTGTCGGGCTGAGCGAGGAGCCTTGTGGGACGCCGCAAATGATCTCGGTGGGGTCTGAGCGAAAAGGTGGGAGGTAGACTCTTTGGGAGCGATTGGAGAGGAAGGAGGCAATCCAGTCCAGGGCCTGGCCTTGGATCCCGGTGAGCGGAGGTGGGTTATTAGGGTGCGGTGACAGACGGTGTCGAAGGCAGCCGAGAGGTCGAGGAGGATGAGGGCGACTGTTTCTCCGTTGTCCATCAGGGTTCTGAGGTCATCTGTGACTGAGATGAGGGCGGTTTCTGTGCTGTGGTTGGCTCGGAATCCGGACTGAGAGGGGTCGAGAAGGTTGTTGTCTTCAAGGAAGTTGGTAAGCTGCTTGTTGACGGTCTTCTCTATGACTTTGGCAGGGAAGGGGAGGAGCGAGATAGGGCGGAAGTTCTTCAGGTTGCTTGGGTCAGCCGTAGGTTTCTTCAGTAGGGCGTTGACTTCAGCGTGTTTCCAGCTCTCGGGGAAGGTAGCAGACGAAAACGAGGTGTTGATGATGGTCTGGAGGTGCGGGGCGATGATGTCGTCGGCTTTATTGAAGATGAAGTGTGGGCAGGGATGCGAGGGGGCACCGGAGTGGATGGAGTTCATGGTGGCTTTGGTCTCTTCTGTGTTGATGTGGGTCCAGGCGTTGAGGGTGATGACTGGGGTTGTGGGTTCTGTGGTGGTCGGCTGGGTCTGGAGTCCGAAGCTTTCGTGTAAGATGCCTAAAAAGGTATTTTGGACAGCTAGCTGTCAAAAAGCTTTTGATGAGCTCAAACAGGCCATGTGCTATGCACCTCTCCTAAAAAGCCCTTGCTACTCCAAGAAATGTATAGTCCAGATTGATGTTTCTAAATTAGGGGTTGGGGCAGTGCTATCACAGCTGAATACTGAGGGCCAGGATCAACCTGTTGCTTTTATCAGGAGGTTGACCCTTAGAGAAAAGCGTTGGTCTGCCATATAGAGGGAGGCCTTTGCTGTGGTCTGGGCACTGAAAAGTTGAGACCACACCTGTTTGGTACTCACTTTATTGTTCAGACAGACCACAAACCTCTACTTTGGCTAAAACAAATGAAAGGTGAAAACCCTAAATTGTTGAGGTGGTCCATATCCCTACAGGGAATGGACTATACAGTGGAACATAGACCTGGGAGTACCCACACCAATGCAGATGGACTCTCCAGGTTTTTCCACTTAGACAATGAAGACTCATCTGGGCAAGGTTAGCCTTATTGTCCCGTCGTTTGGGGGGAGGGAGGGTTGTGTAGGAAAGTACCATCTTCCTTGGCATGTTACCCCCATTCTTACCTGTATGTCAGAATGTTTTTGCCTGTCTCACTGGGATCCTGCTGGTCAGGACCTCAGTGCTCATAGTTTATGGCCTAATGTGTGTGTCTGTATAGTGCTTGACTGTGTCACTGAGGCTCTGCTAATCAGACCCTCAGTGCCTATGCTCTTTCTGCTTTTAAATCTGTCACTGTAGGCTAGTGACTTAATTTACCAATTTCAATTGGCACACTGGACCCCCCTCATAAGTCCCTAGGTACCCAGGGCATTAGGGTTCCAGGAGCTCCGTTTGGGCTGCAGCATTTCTTTTGCTACCCATAGGGAGCTCAAACAAACCCTTCCATAGGCCTGCCATTACAACCTGTGTCAAATAAAGCCCACATTTTTTCACAGCCATTTTCACTGCACTTAAGTAACTTATAATTCACCTATATGTATAATCTTCGCTTGCTGAATGTTAGGTACAAAGTTACCAAGTGTGAGGGCACCCTTGCACTAGCAAAGGTGCCCCCACATAGTTCAGGGCCTTTTCCCGGTTCTTTGTGAGTGCGGGGACGCCATTACACGCTTGAACTACATATAGGTCAATACCTATATGTAGTTTCACAATGGTAACTCCGAATATGGCCATGTAATATGTCTAAGATCATGGAATTGTCCGTCCATTCCATATCTGGTATCGGGGAGCCAATTACATGCATCCTTGGGGCTCCACTATGGGCCACCAGAACTGCCAAACCAGCTCTCTGAGGTTTGCACTGCAGCTACAGCTGCTGCCACCTCACAGACAGGGTTCTGCCCTCCTGGGGTCTGAGCAGCTCAGTCTGCGGAAGGCAGAACAAAGCATTTCCTCTAAGAGCAGGGTGTTACACCCTCTCCCTTTGGAAATAGGTGTCACAGGCCGGGGAGGGGTAGCCTCCCCCAGCTTTTGGAAATGCTTTGAAGGGCACAGATGGTGCCATCCTTTCAAAAACCAGTCTACACCCGTTCAGGGGCCCCTTGTCTCCTGCTCTAGCACAAAACTGGACAAAGCAAATGGGAGTGACCACTTCCCTGTCCTTCACCACCCAGGGGTGGTGCCCTGAGCTCCTACAGTGTGTCCCAGACTTCAGCTATCTTGTTTGGAAGGTTTGGGGCACTCTGGAGGGCTCTGAGTGGCCAGTTCCAGCAGGAGACCCCTCCTGATAGGTCCTTACCTGATAAGTTAGCCAATCCACATTTATGGAGTGGAAACTCTTACGATTTCTGAACACCTGTTCATTCTGGTGGGGGGAGAAATGCTATATGTATTCCGTCAATCTCACCATTGATATTAGGGATATGTCCCATTGCATAGAATCCAGCCTTCACAGTGGCCACGTCCTCAACCTAGGGAAAGCAGCTGGACATGTGTTTTTTTTCAGGGCAGACAGGACTCTTGCTAGCACGATTGAGAACATTGGCTGTGACATTCCTGCTGCCAAGCCCACTGTCACTTGGAAAGAACCAGTTGCCAGGAAATGGAGCACTGATAAAGCCTGCACAAGAGAGGGGATCCCAGTGGAATGGCAGATAGCTGAGATCAGATGAGATCAGGTCAGGTTCCAATTGGGCACACAGCTCTGTGATTGTGGCCCTGTCCTGACTACAGGTGAGTCCTCAAGTCCTCATGTGTAGTTAAGTCCACCAGGGGTCTATACACGGGGTACGTCTCCATCTCCTATTCGTCCGCAGCAGTAGGTATCAAAGGTACACAAGAGTGAGTAGGCTGTCACAAACTGAACAATGGAGCCAGAACAGCAGTCCACATCGTGCAAACATGTTACAGGACAGTGTAATTTATAAAGTATGTGCCTATTGATCCTGTGACGCAGCAATTTTGGATAGGCCTGTTCATCCCCCCTGAAATGGTGACCACCTGTCTTGTGTGGAGGGACAAGTGGAAGTGAGGTAATTCTGTTGACGTTGTGTGCCGTGGTGGTAGGCGGTTGTGAACTGCCATGCAGTTCCTCATTGGTTAATATTGGGCGCTATGGGGTACAGTGGCCCATGGAGAGCTACGCCGGCGGTGACAGTATACACTGCCATGGACGTGGCCGCCATTTTCTATCTGATTACTCACTTGTTTTCCTGACCTTCCATAGGAGAGGACCTACACTGCATGTGCTGCTGTGACCTGTGTCTGAAACCTAACATGGCCCATGTGACCAGGGAAGGGGCCCCATCCCTCTCTTCTGAGGAGTTGGAGTGACTGGTGGATGGGGTCCTACCCCAGTACGGACTGCTGTATGGGCCTCTGGACCAACAGGTGAGTACACTGTGGCCATGATGCATGTGGCATGAATGCATGCCGTTGTGTGCGAAGGCCTTTTGTAAGGGCAGTGGGTGGATGTCCTCTTGGCGGTGTACATGTTGTGGGCTGGGCTATGTGTGTGCCAATGGTAATGCAAACGGGTATGGTGGGCCATTTGTGTGACAGGGTGGACTGGTTGTCTAAGGGTGTTCTCTTATCTGTATTGGCTCTGCGGGTCAGCGCCCATCAAAAGAAGGGAATATGGCTTGCCATCGCCAAGGAGGTGTGGATCCTAAGGTCTATGGCAGGTGGAGCACCCACTGTTGCAAACAGTGGGAGGACCTGAGACGCTGGGCATGGAAGACGTGGAGGCCCAGCTGGGGATGGCCTCCCAACGAGCAAGGGGTGCCCGTCGTACCCTGACCCACCTCACAGCAGTCACAAGGGGAGTACAGTGGCTATCATTACAACTTACGGCTGGTGGGTTCGTATCCGGGTGGTGGTTGCGTGTGTCCTTGGGTGGCCCTAGGCGAGGCCAGACATAGCAGCGTAGGTCCTCTGGTGGCTAAGGTTTTGAATGTAAAATACTGCTTACCTAGCTTGTTAGTATTCACTTCTGGACAGGGCTGTGTGGGTCCCAGGTGTGCTGCAGTTGGTGGTGTGTGCCCCTCCTCATTCCTTGGTGACTAGCCATTTCACTGGTAGTGCCATGCAAAGTGCATAGGCCTGTTCCCTGTGTGTGAAGGTGTTTTGTATGCCTACAGTGGTGTTGGTGCAGTCATCGACCCTGTGTATCCTTTGTCTCTCTCCCCCCTTTCTTGTTTTGTCATCCTGTCTTTATGTGCATTAGCATCATCTGGTGGAGTAGCAGAGGCACCGGCAACAGAGGGAGCTGCATCCCACAGGACCCTGGAGGCAGAGTCCACGGACGCTGAGAGCACCAGAGGGGAGACTGTAGGGGACAACACACACTCTGATACCTCCTCCGATGGGAGCTCCCTGGTGGTGGTGGACACCTCTGTGACCACCCCAGCTGCAGGTACAGCTGCCACCCCCGTAACAGCACCGCCCTCCCAGTATCCCCTCAGCGAGTTGCCTGTGCCCTCTCACCCAGGAGGGTGGGCATCTCCTTCGCCCCAGGTACCTCAGGCCCTGCCCCAGTGAACCCTGCTGCCCTGAGTGAGGGGGCTATTGACCTCCTGAGATCCATCTCTATAGGGCAATCAGCCATTGTGAATGCCATCCAAAGGCTGGCATCCCAGATACAGCAATGCATTCCTGGATGGCATTCACAGTGGATTGGCAGCCCAACAGAGACCGATTCAGGCTCTGGCCTCCTCTCTGATGGCAGCCATTGTCCCTGTTTCAACCGTCCCCACTCCAACTTCCACTTCCCAGTCCCATTCTCCTCAACCCCAACCCATCCCAAGCACACAGACAGACACGCATGCACACAAGACAACACCCAAGAGTGGCACAGGCAAACACAAGCACCACACTTCATCCCACAGGCACTCACACAAACACCATTCAGCTGTAGACACAACATCCACTGTCTCCACTGTCTACCCCTCCTCCTCCACCTCCCACCCAGTCACGTCTACACCCACACCTGCATGCACTACATCAATATCCACTACCGGCATCATCACCACACCAAGCATAACACACACCTCACTGGTGGACACCTCCACAACATCCATGCATGCGTCCCCTGTGTCCTCTCCCACCGTGTCTGTCCCCACCTAATAAAGGACTCAAACGCAAGCACTCCGACACCCAACAGCCATCCACCTCACAACAGCATAAAGTACATGCACATGCACCAAAATCCAGCAGACCTACACCTCCGAGGACCACTCCCTCATCTTCCACTCCCATTACCCCTCCCTCTTCCCACCTCAATGTACCTAAAAAGCTTTCCCTTTTGATGATTGACCTCTTCCCTACCCCTCCCCACCCCGTCCTGCACTTATGGGCAGGGTAGCAAGGACCCAGCCCAGCACTTCAGCCAAACAGTCCACAGGAACAGTAGTAGCACCACCGACTTGTGGTGGTAGGGACACCAGACCAACAATACTGAAGGGGAAGGAGGCAGCAGAACCTGGGATGAAAGGGAAGAGTCTGGCACCAGATGCGAAAAAAGGGAAAAAGCCTACACTAGCTGTGAGGAAGAGCAAGGAGCCTGCAGCAGCTGTGAGGAAGGGGAAGGAGCCTGCACCAGCTGGAAAGAAGTGGATGGAGCCTGTAAAGAAGTGGATGGAGCCTGTACCAGCTGGAAAGAAGGGGAAGGAGCCTGCACCACCAGGCAGAGGGGGGAAGAGCCCATCCACCCCTGCCACGAAGGGTACGGGATCCCCAACCCATGACTAGGAGGAGAGGAGGCAATCTACACCAGCAGAAGCTGTCAGCCAAACACGGCCACCACCAGCTGTCACAGGGCCCCCACCGCCAGCCGTGGTTTTGCAGCCATCAGAGAGTGCAGGGGCTGACCAGGAACCTTCCTCAACCACCACCACAGTGCAGCCATCAGAGACTACAGGGGCTGACCAGGAGCCTCCCCAACCACCACCACAGTGGAGCATAACGTAAAAGATCATCGGGAAGACTTGCAGTTGGGGTTCCATGGCAGCGTGGTTCTTTCCTGTGTCCCCAATGGTGAGTCCTTTGACTTTTGTGCTCTGTTTCCACCAGGCTTTTGATGGCATTGGTACCACCACGGAAAAGGTGGCGTTTTCCTGTGTCAAAATATGGTAGGCGCTACTTTGTCTACCACCTGGCTGTAGGTGGCTACCGACATGGTGACTGTTGTTTCCGCCCTGGCGGTCGGTGTGGTACATTGGCTGTCTATGGAAGCTATCACCGCCTTGGTCATAATTTGGCGCTAATTACCACCAGCCCGTTGGCGGTATTACCGCCACTTCATCACCCATCGCCAGGGTCGTAATGAGGGCCATAATGTGTGTTTGGCTGCATCAACCTCCTAATGCAGAAATGAATATGTACTAAAGAGTGCAGAACTACCTTTACCAGGATGCATTGTATAACTCACAAGAGTATTTAATGAAGTAATCAGGTGCCTGCAATTATTTGCTCAACCCAAGCATTTGGCCTGTGATCAAGGATAAGATGTCTGAAACGCGTAAGGCCTGAGAAATGTGAAGGAATTCTTTGAATGGTACTGGCTTTGCTGCTCTCCTAAAATAAACTTTAACCTGTGAAGAGTGTCCTTACATATCGAGGACAACTTTGTTTTGCACACACATGTATATATATATATATATATATATATTTATATATATATATATATTACGTTACCTAGTGGTGATCGCCACTAGGTAGTTATAGTTAGGACCTAGTCTCTGTTGAAAAAGCATTTTATACTTGCCTATATCGTTGCAGTCGGTTGAGGAATCTTTACAAAAATTTCCAATAAATGTGATGCACAAGTCAAAAGGGGGTGTCCCAAAAAGCTTTTACCCCCAATGTATTTTTCCATAGGGATTTTGAAGACTCAAGTCAGTGTCTGTCTGGAAAGTTCTAGGGTGATCCGTCAAGCGGGCCAAGAAAAAGGTGTGTCCCAAAACTCTTTTTTCCCATGCATTTTTCCATAGAGATTTCAAACAGGAATAGTGCATGAACCACTGGATGGAATTATATCAAATTTGGCAGAAAAGTAGCTCTTGGTCCAAAATGTGAAAGTTTTGATAGTTGGTGTAAATCTGTTCAGTAGTTGTTGAGTAATGTAAGAAAAAACTAATTTGTATATAAAGGGACGGGAAGGGTCCGCAAATAAGGAAGTGCTGGCAGCCACTCTCACCCTACAAAAAATAACCTAAATCAGGGCCTTGGGGGTTGGGATCCCTGGAGCCGAAATTGACTGGTTGGGCTGCATGGCTCCTCTGGAGCTGAAATTGACTGGGGGCTCCGTGGCTCCCCTTCCCCCCCAAAAAATGTAGAAGGCAGGGTCCTGGGGGATGAGGTCCCCAGGGCCAAGATCGCCCTGGGGAGGGGGGCCACCCATCCCACTCAAAACATACATGTATGAACTTCAGGCCCTGGGGGATTGGGTCCCCGGGGCAGATATCAGCCAAAGAAGGCCCTTCCCCCCCAAAAAAACTAAAAAGCCAGGTTCTAGGGGATGGGTCCCTGGGGCTAAAATCGGCTTTAGGAAGGGGCCATGCAGACCTGTGGCCAACTCTTCCTATGCATGGCCAAAGATTGTGTTCAGCATGGGGTTGGGTGGTGAGAGGTGTTGGCCACAGGGACTGGCTACAGGCCAGGCCCTGAACCAATCCCACCTGCACATGACCAAAGGCCATGCGTGGTGCAAGGTTGGGTGCTTATAGCCGTTGGCTGTACTGCGACCAACCGCTGCCATGCACAGCCAAAGGCCATGCTTGGTGGTGTCTGGATTAGCGTACAGTTATGAACATTACTTTATGTTAAAAAAAACAAAGGTTACAAGGACGTTATAGTTAGGAAATGGAATTTTAAAAAAAACATATATCAGGGCTTTTCAGGCTATTACCTTTTTGCAGGAGTGAAATGGGCACAAAGTTGTTCCCTGCTTCCCTGTGAATCAAGCAGACCATAACAAACGGTCAAGCCTGAACCACCAGGACAAGGGGATGAAGTTAGATCAAAGCAGACACCAGCCTCCCACCTGACAAAGTCAGGGCTTTCTTTCCAGCTTTTAGAAATTAAATAATAAAATAACTATAGTGCTAGAGCGTTCACTAATATGTTTTTTCTAGTAATGTGAACCACTTTTGCATTAGGTATTGTTCCTTCCTTCTTATGTAATGGGTGGTTTCTTTTGTCGGAATTCACTGTTCGCTATATGTATGAAATAAGACTGTTAATTCATTAGAACTCTTAGAAATAAACAGCATACTCCTTAAATAAATGCTTTAGGAACATTAACCACCTATCACCTATCTAGATTGTCTAGACTCTGGAATTCTAAGCAGCTCGATTCTATCTAAACAACAGTTTGTCTGGAAAATGTATTGGATGATCATAATCTCCTGGTATTATCAGAGTTCAATAGACCATCCAACTTAATACCATTCAGATTTTTAAATCAATGTTCATGTCCTAATACAATCAGTGTTTTTCAGTTCATTAAACTTAGATACTATGAAGCATTTTTAATCAAAATTCATAGAAATCTACGCTTGCTTCTGCACAGGCTCTCTGAGTTGCTGAGCGCCCCCTCTGTCTCCTCCTCCAAGGGGTGACCTCCTGGTCCTTCCTGGGCCCTAGAAGCACCCAAAATCCTCAACTGTGACTCTTGCATCTAGCAAGGCTTGTTTGTGGTATTTCTGCGTGGAAACAACTCTGCATCCTCCAGCACGCCCTGGGACATCTTCTGACCAAAGGAAAAGTTTCTGGCACCTTCTGCTGTTGCAGAATCTTTGGCTTCTTTCAGCCAGAGGCATCCCTTTTGCACCTTCATCCGTGGTTTGGTGGGCTCCTGCCCCCCTGGACACTTGCGTGACTCTTAGACTTGGTCCCCTTCCTTTACAGGTCCTCAGGTCCAGGAATCCATCTTCAGTGTTTTGCAGTCGGTTGTTGTCCTTGCAGAATCTCCTATCTTGACTTTCTGGGGTAGTAGGGTAACTTTACTCCTACTTTTCAGGGGTCTTGGGGTGGGGTATCTTGGACACCCTTAGTTTTTTCTTACACTCCCCAGCGACCCTCTACACACTACACTAGGCCTGGGGTCCAATCGTGGTTCGCATTCCACTTTTGGAGTATATGGTTTGTGTTGCCCCTAGGCCTATTTCTCCCTATTGCGTTCTATTGTGATTGTACATTGTTTATACTACTTTTCTAACTGTTACTTACCTGATTTTGGTTTGGGTGCATATAATTTGTGTATATTACTTACCTCCTAAAGGAGTATATCCTTTGAGATACTTTTGGCATATTGGCCCTCATTACAACCCTGGCGGTCGGTGTTAAAGTGTTGGTAATACCGCAAATAGGCCGGCGAAAAAAAGAAAATGGGATTACGACTGTGGCGGAAACCGCCAACATAGACAGCCACTTTAATACTCCGACCGCCACGGCGGTACAAACAAAAAGCGCGGCGGACACCGCCAACAGACAGGTGGAACACAATGTACCGCCCACCCTATCACAAGATGCCTATCCTCCACCTTTTCCGGGACGGAACCAACGTGAACAAAAAGACAGCGGAAACAGTACACAGAAGGGAAAACATTCACCTCTACACACCTCATGAGGAACCAGGATGCCATGGAGCCTCAATTGCAGATACCGCTGATGATGGTCTTCTTTCTCTTCTATCAGGAGCTCCAACAACGGCGGCAACGACCACGGTGAGTACTGCACCTACAACACAGGGGAGGGGGAGGGAAAAGAGAGTGACACAAACACGCTACACGCAACACGCAACACCCCCACCCCTACCCTCACCCACAACAACATACACACAAATACATGCAACAACATTACATATACACCCCCTCGCCCCCAGGAAGAACGCACGGACAAAAGGAATTGATTTGACAAATGTAATCATGTGAAATCTCTTTATCAAAGTTCAAAATCTAGTAAACACAATTATGTACACCAACTACACAAGTCCCGATAGTGCACCAATCATTGTCCGTGGACCATTGGGCCCAAAATGCATGGGCAAAGCCCACACTAGATACCTTATTCCAAACGGAGAGAATACTGCAGGGGCATCAGATCGAAATAAAACAGGCACCTCAGGGGAAAAGAAGGGGGGCACCTCAGCCAGATGAACGCACAACGCCACTGCTGCACGAGAGGGCTCCATGCCCACTGATGTATCCTGGGGAGTGCATAGCCACAGTCTCTCAAGTCTCTCCAGTGGGTGGTTTGCCCACTGCTTTATCCTGGGGAGTGCAAAGCCACAGTCTCTCAAGTCTTTCCAGTGGGTGGTTTGCCCACTGCTTTATCCTGGGTAGTGCAAAGCCACAGTCTCTCAATTCTTTCCAGTGGGTGGTTTGCCCACTGCTTTATCCTGGGGAGTGCAAAGCCACAGTCTCTCAAGTGGATAACAGCCTCCACTGGTTCTGGAGGGGGCTTTGTGCCCAGAGTGCGTCATCCTGCCAAGGACTGTGGTAGTGGATGTGATTCTCAGCAGGTTCTGAAGGGGGCTTTGTGCCCAGAGTGCTTCATCCTGCCAAGGACTGAGGTAGTGGATGCCTTTCTCCACTGGTTCTGGAGGGGGCTTTGTGCCCACAGTGCTTCATCCTGCTAAGGACTGAGGTAGTGGATGTGATTCTCCACTGGTTCTGGAGGGGGCTTTGTCCCCAGAGTGCTTCATACTGCCAAGGACTGAGGTAGTGGATGTGATTCTCCACTGGTTCTGGAGGGGGCTTTGTGCCCAGAGTGCTTCACCCTGCCAAGGACTGAAGTAGTGGATGCCTTTCTCCACTGGTTCTGGAGGGGGCTTTGTGCCCAGAGTGCTTCATCCTGCCAAGGACTGAGGTAGTAGATGTGATTCTCCACTGGTTCTGGAGGGGGCTTTGTGCCCAGAGTGCTCCACGTGCAGTGTGGCCGGTACAATACACTCGCCTGGGTGTGTGTGCCACGAGATTGCCAAGGTACAGGTAGCATGATACGCCATGAGGCAGAGACATACCCCACACTGCTGCGGCTTCGCATTCCATATGCAGGTGACAACTGTGATGACAGTAATGCTTCATGGAAGCTGCCCAGGGTCCTGGAACTCACCACCAGCCTCGGACGACTGACCACTGGGGATGGTAGGTATGTCTGCGGTGGTGCCACTGTCTGAGGACATCGCGCGGCTGCTGGCGGTGCTTGCGGCAGTGTCAGTCGTGGTGGTGCTTGCGGCAGTGTCAGTCGTGATGGTGCTTGCGGTGGTGTCAGTCGTGGCGGTGCTCCCTGCGGGGTCTGTGGTGGCGGTGCTGGTTGCGGGGTCTGTTGCGGCGGTGCTGGTTCCTGGGTTTGTGGCAGCGGTGCTGGCTGCGGGGTCTGTGGCAGCGGTGCTGGTGGCGGGGTATGTGCCGGCGGTGCTGGCAGCGGGGTTTGTGGCGGCGGTGCTGGCGGCGGGGTCTGTGGCGGCGGAGTATGTGTCACCACCTGCTGAGGGAGAAAGCAGGATGTCTCCTGCAGCCTCGGACTTGTCCACCGGGGAAGAGGCTGGGGACTGTCGCAGCGGCTGTAGACGTGCCAGAAGCGGTGCAGGTGGTGGTGCAGGTGGCGGTGTTCACCGCCGTACAGGTTGGCCTGGACCTGAACAGAAGGTGTGACACTGGTCCCTCAGTAGGTGCCACCATGCCCTCTCCTGACCTGCCCTTCAGTTTTTTGCCACTCCCCACCTTTGATGGTGGCGCAGTTGTCTTGCCACTATCCCCTTTCGTTTTCGCTGACTCCTGGTGGCAGGTGTTTTCGGCTTCTCCCTCCGGGATGTGGGCACCTTTTTAACCTTGGCAGGTGGCGGAATGTCCTTGCCCTCACTCCGTGGCACACTGGCAGCCCTGATGGTTGGCGCATTCCATGACCCCGCAGTTGCTGGCACCACTGTGCCTGGGGATGTGGTGGCTGAGGTGCTGAGCTGGGACCTGGAAAGCCTGGCCCTAGGGGAAGGACGGGGTAGATGAAGGGAAGAGGTCAAGGTTTGACAGAAAATGTTTTTTAGACACACTGGGACGAGTAGATGGAGGGGGTTTGGGAGTGGAGGAAGAGGTAGTGGTTGTGGTTGTAGGAGGTGTATGTCTGCTGAATTTGGGTGAAGGTGCATGGGCTGGAGGCTGTTGTGAGTTGGATAGCTGTTGGGTGGGTGTGTGCCTGCGTTTGTGTACTTTGGAAGGAGGGCTCACTGGCACACTGGGAGAGGACACTGGGGATGTGTGAATGGTAGTGGGGGTGGTGATTGCACTTGAGCGGTGTGTGGTGTTGGGCATGCTGGTGATGGAGGTAGTGGATGAGGATGTAGTCCATGCAGGTGTGAGTGGAGACGAGACTGGGAGGGAGGAGGGAGACGTGGAGGTGGGGACACAGTGGAGGAAGTGGGTGTTGGTATGTGTGCATGGGTATGATGCTTGTGCGAGTGCCTTTGGGATGTGTGGTGCTTATGTTTGCCTGAGCCACTCTTGTGTGTTGATGTGTGCATGCTGGTCTGATGGTGTGCTTGGGATAGGCTGAGGTACAGGGGATTGGGTCTGGGTGGAGGAGGTTGGAGGGGGGAGGCTGGACACAGGGACAATGGCTACCATCAGTGCTGAGGCCAGAGCCTGAAATTCTCTCTGTTGGGCAGCCTGGCCAGAATGAATGCCTTCCAGGTATGCATTTGTTTGTTGCAAATGCCTCTCAACACCCTGGATGGTATTCAAAATGCCCAACAGTGAGCGATCTCAGGAGGTCAATACCCTCCTCACTGAGGGCAGCAGGGCTTACTGGGGCAGGGCCTGAGGTGCCTGGGGAAAAGGAGATGCTCACCCTCCTGGGTGAGAGGGCACGGGACACACGCTGAGGGGCTGCTGGGAGGGCGGTGCTGGTAGGGGGGTGGCGGCTGTACCTGTTGATGCGGTGGGCACAGAGGGGCCTGCCACCGCAAGGGAGCTCGCATCAGAGGAGGAGTCACTGTCGCTGGTCTCTGCTCCTGTCCCCGCCGTGGAGCTCCCCTCGCCCTTCATCCCACTGGTGGCTTCAGACTCCGTTGCTTCACCCTCCAGAGCCAAGTGGGATGCAGCTCCCTCCTGCTCCGTTGCCAGTGCTCCTCTGCCTGATGATGCTATTGCACACAAGAACAGGGAGACCACAAAAGGTGGGGGGGAGACAGAAGAAAGACATGTTCAGTGCATGCAACACCACTACCATTGGTGGACACAACAGACACATCAGCCCTCTGCACTACGCCATGCACTTATAGTTCCTAGATTAATCACATGCCTATGGGGTACAAGGCCTAAGCCTGATAGCTGCACACCTGGAAGTCACAGGAGCCTGACTAGGTGTAGACGGCTCTAACCACTAGTGGGGTTGGGGTGCCTCATAGCCTGCCTCACAAGGGACCTTGCCTACCAAGATCGCCCTGGCCTAGGCGAACCCACTGCCCACCTCCCCCACCCAGACATTGCGTAATGCACGCAGAGTCAGCTGAATGAGAGTGTACTCACCCCCTTGGGGCTGCTGTGATGCCCTCTGTAGGAAGGTAGCCTCTTTCTAGCCTTGTTACCCCCACTTTTGGCCTGTGTATGAGGATATGTCAGGGTGTTTTAACTGTCTCACTGGGATCCTGCTAGCCGGGCCCAGTGCTCATAGTGAAAACTTTATGTTGTCAGTGTGTTTGATATATGTCACTGGGATCCTGCTAGCCATGACCCCAGTGCTCATAAGTTTTTGGCCTATACGTGTTACCTGTGTGGTGCCTAAGTGTATCACTGAGGCTCTGCTAACCAGAACCTCAGTGTTTATGCTCTGTCTGCTTTCTAAATTTGTCACTGCAGGCTAGTGACTAATTTTACCAATTCTCATTGGCACACTGGTACACCCATATAATGCCCTTGTATATGGTACTTAGGTACCCAGGGTATTGGGGTTCCAGGAGATCCCTAATGGCTGCAGCATTTCTTTTGCCACCCATAGGAAGCTCAGACAATTCGTACACAGGCCTGCCACTGCAGCCTGAGTGAAATAACGTCCACGTTATTTCACAGCCATTTTTCACTGCACATAAGTAACTTATAAGACACCTTTATGTTTAACCCTCACCTAGTGAAGGTTAGGTGCCAAGTTACTTAGTGTGTGGGCACCCTGGCACTAGCCAAGGTGCCCCCACATTGTTCAGGGCACATTCCCTGAACCTTGTGAGTGTGGGGACACCATTACACGCTTGCACTGCACATAGGCCACTACTTATGTGTAGCATCAGCATGGTAACTCCAAACATGGCCATGTAACATGTCTAAGATCATGGAATTGTTCCCCCAATACCCTTCTGGTATTGGGGGGACAATTCCATGTTCCCCCGGGTCTCTAGCATAGAACCTGGGTACAGCCAAACTGCATTTCCGGGGTTTCAACTGCAGCTGCTTCTGCTGCCAACCCCTCAGACAGGATTCTGCCCTCCTGGGGTGTGGGCAGCCCCAGCCCAGGAAGGCAGAACAAAAAGATTCCCTCTGAGAGAGGGTGTTACACCCTCTCCCTTTGGAAATAGGTGTGAAGGGCTGGGCTGGGGGGGAGTAGCCTCCCCCAACCTCTGGAAATGCTCTGATGGGCACAGATGGTGCCCATCTCTGCATAAGCCAGTCTACACCGGTTCAGGGATCCCCTAGCCCTGCTCTGGCACGAAACTGGACAAAGGAAAGGGGAGTGACCACTCCCCTGACCAGTACCTCCCAGAGGAGGTGCCCAGAGCTCCTCCAGTGTGTCCCAGACCTCTGCCCTCTTGGATTCAGAGGTGTTGGGGGCACACTGGACTGCTCTGAGTGGCCTGTGCCAGCAGGTGATGTCAGAGACCCCCTCTGATTGGCTCTTACCTCTCTTGGTAGCCAATCCTCCTTTCTTGGTAGCCAAACCTCCTTTTCTGGCTATTTAGGGTCTCTCGTCTGGGGTATTCTTCAGATAACGAATGCAAGAGCTCACCAGAGTTCCTCTTCGCTTCCCTCTTTGACTTCTGCCAAGGATCGACCGCTCACTGCTTCAGGACGCCTGCAAAACCGCAACAAAGTAGCAAGACGACTACCAGCAACATTGTAGCACCTCAGCCTGCCAGCTTTCTTGACTGTTTCCTGGTGGTGCCTGCTCTGAGGGCTGTCTGCCTTCACCCTGTACTGGAAGCCAAGAAGAAATCTCCCGTGGGTCGACGGGATCTTCCCCCTGCTAACGCAGGCACCAAAAGACTGCATCACCAGTCCTCTGGGTCCCCTCTCATCCTGACGAGCATTGTCCCTGGAACACAGGAGCTGGATTCAAGTGACCCCCACAGTCCAGTGATCCTTCAGTCTAAGTTTGGTGGTGGTAAGCCCTTGCCTCCCCACACCAGATTGAAAACCTGTGTACTGTATGATTTGCAGCTGCTCCGGCTCCTGTGCACTTTTCCAAGTATTCCTTTATGCACAGCTTAGCCTGGGTCCCCAGCACTCCGTCCTGCAGTGCTCAACCCTCTGAGTTGGACTTCGACGTCATGGGACCCTCCTTTTGTGACTCCGGTTTCACTAATCTTGTAGATGCCTGCTACGGTACTTCGGCGGGTGCTGCCTGCTTCTGCTGGAGCTCTCTGAGTTGCTGAGTGCCCCCTCTGTCACCTCCTCCAAAGGGCGACATCCTGGTCCTTCCTGGTCCCCAGCAGCACCCAAAAACCTCTATCGCGACCCTTGCAGCTAGCAAGGCTTGTCTGCGGTATTTCTGTTTGGAAACACTCCTGCAACATCCAGCACCCCGTGGGACATCTTCCATCCAAAGGAGAAGTTCCTAGACCTTTTAGTTGTTGTAGAATCTTTGGTGTCTTCCACCCAGAGGCAGCCCTTTTGCACCTTCATCCGGGGTTTCCTGGGCTCCTGCCCCCCCCTGACACTATCGCAACTCTTGGACTTGGTCCCCTTGTCTTGCAGGTCCTCAAGTCCAGGAATCAGTCTTCAGTGTTTTACTGGTGCTTGTGGTTCTTGCAGAATCCCCCTATCACGACTATCTTCTATCTGCCTTTCTGGGGTAGTAGGGTACTCCTACTTTTCAGGGTCTTGGGCTGGGATATTTTGGACACCCTGACTGCTTTCTTACAGTCCCAGCGACCCTCTACAAGCTCCCATAGGTCTGGGGTCCATTTGTGATTCGCATTCCACTTTTGGAGTATATGGTTTGTGTTGCCCCAAGACCTATGTTCACCTATTGCATCCTATTGTGATTCTACATTGTTTACACTACTGTTCTTACCGTTACGTACCTGTTTTGGGTTTGTGTACATATAACTTGTGTATATTACTTACCTTCTATGTGAGGTTACTCTCTGAGATACTTTTGGCATATTGTCATAAAAATAAAGTACCTTTATTTTTAGTAACTCTGAGTATTGTGTTTTCTTATGATATTTTGCTATATGATATAAGTGGTATAGTAGGAGCTTTGTATGTCTCCTAGTTCAGCCTAAGCTGCTTTGCTATAGCTACCTTCTATCTGCCTAAGCTGCTAGAAAAACCTCTATTGTACTAATAAGGCATAACTGGACCTGGTACAGGGTGTAAGTACCACAAGGTACCCACTATAGTCCAGGCCAGCCTCCTACACCCTCAAGCGCCCATCGTTGTCACATCCGTGGCGGTGCGTACCGTCACCACCAGCATACATCGTCATTGGCTCCTCGGACGCATAGGGCCCAATGTTAACCAATGCAGAATTACGCCACTGTCTTCGACCCCCCTCCACGACAGTGTACAACGCCAGCGCAGTTACCTCATATCCCCTTGTCCCACCTTACAGGTCAGGCAGCCACCATTTCAGGGGGCCACATGGCATTAATAATAACTGCGTCACACCAATGTAGGCCTGGAATACACACAGTTACAGGCACATTGGGGATTAATAAATGTGTGCAAATGACATTTTGTGATACCTCAGTGTTGGCTGACTCTCTACTCGCTGTTCTCCTCCATAGGGCACGTGTGATGGGGCAGGTGATGAGATGGCGGCATCCTCCAGTGTACAGACCGCTGGTGGACCTGTTAACAATGGAAGAGAGACACATATTAGTCACATACAGACTTGATCGTGCAACAATCCAGGAACTGTGTGCCCAGTTGGAGCCAGACCTGATGTCAGCTATCCGCCATCTCACAGGGATACCCCCTCTAGTGCAGTTCCTGGCAAGTGGTTCCTTTCAAACAACAGTTGCCACTGCATCAGGAATGTCCCAGCCAATGTTCTCTAATGTGTTATCCAGAGTGTTGTCTGCCCTGCTGAAACACATGCGCAGCTACATCGTGTTCCCTCAGGTGGAGGATTTGCCCACAGTGAAAGGTGACTTCTATGCCCTGGGACATATCCCCAACATCATTGGTGCCATTGATGGGACACATGAGGCATTGGTACCCCCCCACAGGAGTGAACAGGTGTACAGAAACCGGAAGAGCTGCCATTCAATGAATGTGCAGATGGTGTGTTTGGCAGACCAGTACATCTTCCATGTTGTTAAATTGTAGGGGCAGTTTCAGTCGATAACCTTTCAAGTATTGCCCGGCGGTAATCGCCTCTCATACCATTCAATGATTAACCAACAAAAGAAGCAGGCGCCGGAGACTGGAAGGCAGGAAACAAAGTTTTATTCCGTCGGAGCAGAACACGTCAGATCGGACAGCAAGATATCCTCTCGAGGTGCTCTGCTCACATCTCTGAGACCTCCTCTCTTATACACACATTTTTTACTTTATTACTGGTTTATTGTACATGGCACATTCTTGAGATTGCTTTGATACATGAAAGAACATCCTCGGAATCCCCGGCTCGGATCCGCTCCCACACATAACTACAGTGGAAGTCCCCACCCCACCCACAGTAGGAGATGGCTATCACACAGCTGGACATTCCGCCAATTCCCAGGGGTGTGTGCGACTGGTCGGGTCTCACGGGGTGGGGGCCTTGATCTACTGCAATCCTTTTGATGTGAGGTGTTTCCCTTACAGTAGGGGCAATAAACTGAAACGGCAGGGCTAGGTGATGGCCTGGGATCGGTTCGGACAATCGGGCGCAGAGGAAGGGGGTTATCAGAAATATGTATGACCATGTATGGGATGAAAGGAGGTGTTGGTCAGGCGCGGGATGTGGTTCCATGGCAGGGTCGCGCAGAAGGAGAGGGTTTTATGGCCCATGTATGAGAGAGCGGAGGGGGCCGGCCGGCGCGCGGGGGATGTTTGCGGCGCCTGGGGAGAGACAAGATGGCGCAGATAATGTTCAGATACGAACTAAATTTCCACAGTCCTCCCTTTTAACATATCTCGCCAGCTTGTTTAGCTCAGATCTATCCCCATAATACCATGTACTTCTACTTCGTACAGGGCTTTCATTCGTTCTGCTTCAAAGTTCAGAGTCTTAGGGCAGATGTAGTTCGTGAAAAGTGAACATAAAGGTGGCAAGCACTGAATCCCCAGACAGCACCCACACAGTATCACAATTGGTATCATGATAAATGTAAACAACCTCCACCCCCAACTTTTAATAGTGTCCCAAAACCAACTCCCAAGCGACCATCCTTCTTGCTCCTGATGAACCTCTGCGGAAAGTCTGTGGAGGTGTTCGATCGCCTTGTAGACTGAGGGTGAGTTATCCGGTACGTAGGTACAACAGCTGGACCCAATGATGCGGCATGCTCCTCCACGATCAGCCAGAACCATGTCTAGAACGAGGCGGTTCTGAAGAGCTACCAGGCCTGAAGCTCAGCGGTGTTGTTGGTGAGGATGCCGGCTGTAATGTTTATTGTGGTTTCGACTGCCTGGGTTAGGTGCCGGATGGCACGGCTGTTTGCCATTGGACCCCACAGTGGAACAAGTCCCTTTACTGCATCCATGAACTGTGCTCCAGTGGAGTCGGCTTGTACAGTGTTCTTTGCACGTTTCTGCCGGTGATGGTTTGCTGAAGCCACATATGTTGGAGGGAGGATAAAAGCGATGTAGCAGGTGCCTCCCCAACCTTTCGGAAGCCAGGTGTAGGCCTTAGTACCAGAGATGAAGTACATATTTGGGGAGGTAACAAAGGAGGGTGGGTCAACTGAGTCCAATGTTCGGGTGATGAGACAGGAACTGTGGCCTACCGGCTGTGTTCCTAGGCCTTCGAGGCACACCAGACCTGTGATGTTGACGACGGATAGAGCCACTGTTAGGGTGGCGGCCATCGTTTCCGGAGGTAAGAGAAGGTGGGTCTGGCTGGGTTGTTGAACACCTGCATTTCAACTCGCTCCTTGGCAGGGATGTCCATATGAAAAGGGGTGTTTGATCTCAGAGGACAAAAGGGGGCAGAGGTTTTTCCAGTTTGGTTCAGCCAGAACCCATGATAGAAGTGCGACACAGTTTTGCCGGAAGTGGCATTGTCCTTGTAACTTTCTTGCAGGAGGATTAGCCAAGCGAGGCAGGAGCCATGGACAGAGAAGGGCGAGGGGATGAAAGGGATAGAATGTCCAGTGGCATGTGGTAGCAATCCACAGATCCAGCAGTTAGTGGCATTGGCGGCAAGATTGTGTTGGTGGAGCAGTTGCACAAAAGAGTTATTCCAGAACTCCTTACGTCTTTCTCGGAGTTGGGGTGAAAGTGAAATCAGATGGTGTTCTTTCATGGTGGTGGGTTGAGCAGTGGTCAGCAATGTCTTATGAGCGGGTGCGTTTTCTTCCATGATCCAGAAAGTGACCATGAGGAGGAGGCAAAGGAGAAGGGTAATGAAAAGTGCAATAGTCTTTGAGCTGTGCATTTTGTCAGTCTTTGGGTTTTTGTAGTGGATCTTCGGACGTCCGGTTGCTTCCATCATCTTCATGTTGGGCGCTTCCATCACCTTCAAGGGACTCGGTAGCGGGCAGAACCACAGACTTTGTTTAGTTTCTCTCCTGGAGGCCTTTGATGTGACTAGGCTACCGCTCTGAGATTTCAACTTAGTTTGTGGTCTGCTTAGCCGAAGTTCCCTCCTTTCGTCGTAGGTTATACCCTTCTTTGGATGGCACAGTGGGATCGGGATATTCAGTCAATTCAAGTGTCTCTGTATTCGGGTAGCAGCTCAGGGATGGTCGGTCTTTGTCCAGAAGTTCCTCTTGGGCGGTGATGTTGTCGGTGGTCGTCAGGGTCGATGATACCTTCTTGCAGTGGTGTGCATGCAGCCAATTACGTTTCCCCTCCACTCGGAGAGCTGTTCGGGTGGTGATCAGGACTTGCAGGGGGCCCGTCCACCGGGGCTCCAGACTCTTGGTGCGCTGGAAGTTGCGCACTAGGACAAAGTCACCGGGTTGGATGTCGTGTCCGGGGCCCCTGGAAGCATCGGGAATGGCTTGCAGCACCTGCTGATGGATAACAGACAACGTTTTAGTTAGATTGTACAGATAGTCAGACATGAGGACGTCCGGGACGTCGTGAATGGATGCTGGTTTTGTTGCAGTCCAAAGGTTCATGGGTCGCCCGAAGACGACCTCGTAGGGGGTTAAGTGGTGTTTGGTAGGAGTGGAACGCATTGATAGCAATGCTAGTGGGAGGGCGTCTGGCCATTTCAGTCCTGTGGTGGCAACTATTTTGGCTAGTTTGAGTTTCAATGTGGCATTATATCGTTCAACCAAGCCTGCAGATTGGGGGTGGAAGACCGCATGAAACTTCTGTTTTACACCCAACCCTTTTAAGATGAGTTGGATAACTTCGGCTACGAAGTGGGGGCCGTTGTCGCTCCACAAAATTCAACAAAGGCCGTAACGGGGGAAGAATTCTTTCAGTAGTACTTTTGCGGTAGTCATAGCAGTGTTGTCGCGGGTTGGGTAGGCTTCCACCCATTTGCTGAAGGCGCACACAACGACAAGCACGTACTTCAGGGTTTGGCACCTTTCTAACTGAATGTAGTCCATCTGTAGGACCTCAAAGGGGTGACTAGGAACCCCTAACCCTCCCCGGGGTACAGCAGTTCCTTTACCAGGGTTGTGTTGGAGGCATATCAGACATTGTTGGACTAGGCGTTTAGCTGAGTCTGGGATTTTGTCGTTGTGCCAGACTTTGGAGATGAGTTCAATTATGGGGGCAGACCCTATGTGTGCGGGGGAGTGTGTCATGGTCAGCATGGGAATCAGGTATGAGTCAGGTAGCAACCATTTGTTCGTGTCTCTAGTTCGCCAGCAGCCTTCATCGTCTTTCAATCCCACCCGTGCCCATTCAGTCAATTCGTGTGGTGAGCTGGCCAATTGTATGTCTCTAATGGTTTCCCTAGCATCCTTCCATTTTTCAGTTTGTGACCTGGTCACGTACATGCGTGTTGTTGACCTATTCTCGGCTGTGGTTCGGGCAGTGATGTCAGCCAGCGCATTTCCCTGTCCTATAATGTCCGTCACTTTTTTGTGAGTCTGGCATTTGATCACAGCTAGCCGTGTGGGGAGGAGGATTGCTTCGGTCAGAGCGGAGACTAGATCTCCATGTAGGATGGGTGTGCCATGGGAAGTCAGGAATCCCCTCTCCTTCCATAGGAGCCCAAAGTGGTGAACCACCCCGAAGGCGTACTGGCTGTCGGTGTAAACGTTTGCGGTTGTCCCCGCTGCTAGGATGCATGCTCGTGTGAGAGCAATCTGTTCAGCCGCCTGTGCAGATCGCTGTGTGATGCGGGCTGTCTCAACAACTGTTCGGGCCGTGGTGACTGCATAGGCGGCTGAGTTGGTGCCGTCGGGGAGCTTGATGCATGAGCCATCTACCCACAGCTCTCCGTCAGGATCTGGGAAGGCAGTATCTCGGAGGTCAACCCTACTCTTGGTCTGTTCGTCGGTGAGGGTCACACAGTCATGTATAGGGGACATATTAGGGTCATTGTCAGGGAGAGGTAGCAGAGTGGCTGGGTTCAGAGTGGTGCATCGTTTCAACGTGATGTGGGGTGCAAGCAGAGTCAGTTCATAACCAGTCAGTCGTGCGCTAGTCAGGTGTTGAGTCTTAGTCTGGTTCAGGAGGGTGTCAACTGCATGGGGTACTAGCACGGTGAGGGGGTTTGAAAGCACGATCCCCTCACTTTGTCGGATAGAGACAGCAGCGGCGGCTACCGCTCGAAGGCAGGCGGGCAAAGCTCTGGCTACAGGGTCAAGAGTGGCAGAGAAGTAGGCACAAGGGCGTTGCTTGGGACCTATGGACTGGGTTAGAACAGACAACGCGCATCCCTCCCTTTCGTGGGTGAAGAGGGAGAAAGGTTTAGTGTAGTCTGGGGTTCCTAGGACTGGTGCTGAGCAAAGGGCATCTCGTAATTCTTTGAAGGAGGATTGGCATTCGGGTGTCCAGGGGAGGGGGAAGGGGACATCTTTAGCCAACAGGGAAAGCAGAGGTTTTACAATAAGACCGAAGTTTGGCAACCACTGTCGACAGAAGGAGGTGAGGCCTACCAGAGATCGCACTTGCTTCTGAGTTTTGGGAACAGGGGTTTCTAGGATGGTCTGAATTCGGTCAGGTGTAAGCTTCCTCCCATCTTTGGATAGGAGGTGGCCTAGATATGTCACTTGGGGTTGGCAGAATTGCAACTTCTTCCTGGAGACCTTGTGACCGTTCTCCACGAGGAAGTGGAGGAGGTGGATGGTGGCTGTGACTGCAAGCGGAGTGGTGTCAGCCGCCAAAAGAATATCATCGACGTACTGTATTAACACCACTCCGTCCGGTAGTTGAACTGCATCCAGTTGTCTCTTGAGGGCTTGGCTATATATGCTGGGACTCTCAGTGTAGCCTTGTGGTGCCCTACAAAATCTGTACGAACGGGCTTTTAAGGTGAAGCCGAAAAGGTAGCGGCTGTCTGGGTGGATGGGGATGGAAAAGAATGCGTTCTTGAGATCAATAACAGTAAAGGTAGTGGCAGTGGACAGAATCAGGGTGAGGATGGTGGTGATATCTGAGACTACGGGGTACTGAGGTATGACTACCTTGTTAACCTCTCGTAAGTCGACAATGAAGCGGTATGCTTTCTCATCTCCTTCGCCTTGCTTCTTAACAATGGGTAGGATAGGGCTGTTGCAAACATTACTAACTACTTCTTCTACCACTCCTGCATCGACTAGGGACTGGATGATTTCCACCAACGCCTTCTCGCCTTCGGGCGATATCCGATACTGTGGAAGCTTTGGGAGCACTGCGTCCGGTCAGACAGTTATGTGCACAGGGTCAATCACCATGCGTCCTATGTCTGAGTCGGTTTTAGCCCATAGATGTGTGGGTAACGTGTCAAGTAGGGACAGGTCAGCATCGGTTATGGAGAACATACGTTGTGCGAGACAAGGCCTGAACAGATCTGGGCTATCGTGCAGTATGACTCGAACTCCGTCTGGGGAACATCTGATGGTAGCCCGGAAATGTTTTAGTAAATCAAGACCCATAATGGCGTCGGGGGTGTTGGAGGAGAGCAGAAATGTCGTGTCAGTGGTGTTATTTTCCAAGTCAAAGGAGATTGGTGCGGACAAGGGATTAGTGGAGGGCGTTCCATCAAAGCCTATTGAGGTTACATGTGAGCCAGACAAGGGTGCCCTTGGGATCAGCCGTTTAGATAGCGCACTACGTGTCGCCCCAGTATCTACCAAAAATGGAGATTTTGTGCCCAGGACCTTAGCAGTGACGTAAGGACCTTGCTGGTCAACACGGAGTTCGACTGGATCCCCCCCTTGCCCCTGGCGGTCCTATGCAAAGTCATGGGTGTTTTCGTAGTCGGACTGCTGGCACTGGTTCTGTCGGGGGCGGTCGAAGGTGTTTTGTCTGTCTGGCCTGTCGTTGGTGGTGTCGTTCGTGTCCTCTATTTCTGGGGCTGTTTGCTATGTCTCTTGTGTCCCTATTCTTGTTCATATCCAGAAGGACCGGGCACTGGGATTTCCAGTGTCCGAACCCTTTACAGAACGCACACTGATTCTGGTCTAAGTCCCTGCGTCCAGCGTAGGGTGTGGGTGCATGGTCTCTAGGGGGTAGTTTTCTAGGAGCAGTCGGTTGGTAGCTTCCCTTGGGAGGTTCCCTTCCTATGGTCACCCCTTGCAACTGTTCGATCATTGCCCTTTCTTTCTCTCGGACGCCCTATCGTTCTCATTCTTTTGGTGTTCGTAGTACTTTGCCATCTGGAGGATAGCCGCGGGTTTGGAGGCTGCCCAACTACTCTCGCTGGTCTGTAACTTCTGGGAGACTTCCTGTGACAGACCCTTCACATAATTCTGGACAAAGAGGTGATGTCCGGTTGCAGTGGTCATGTCCTGGCCACTATAATCGGAAAACACTGTCTCGAATCGAGAGAAGTATTCGGATACATCCTCCTGGGGTTTCTGGCGGCAGGCCGTCACTATCGACCAGTCTACCTTCCTTTCTGGGATTAGGGTCTTTAATTTCTGAACAATCTTGTCTGGGAGTTCCAATATGGCCTTTAGAGGTTTCTGTCCAGGTTCTCGCTGCTTGTCTATGGTATCGAGTTGTACCCAGGTATATCCGAAATGCTCAGCGTGGTCGACTTTCCGGATTTGTTTCCACACATCAGCCGGCACACATAACCCGAAGAACAAATCGATATCCGCCAAGGTCATTATAGTTGAACCTAAGGCCGTACCTAGTTCTGTGTAAAAGGCAGTCAGGTTCTTTCTTAAGTCGGGTAGGGTTTTTCTAAAGGTCAGGATGTCTTGTCGGTCCCATGGCTGATAGACCCAGTTATATACAACCCTTCCCTTCGCATCTTGGTGGTTGATGTCATCATGTGTTCCCTGACCTCGTGGGGGGACCCAGTAAGGAGCGGCTTCCTTGATAGGCATCATGGTATCAGCTTTTCCTGCCTGGGGTTCAGTCGCTATGGGGGTTTCTGTCTTGGTCGTCTGCCTGTGTTCTTTAAGATGTCGGAGGACTTCGAGTGTATGTGTGAAGAGGTCCGTCACATCGCCCTCTCCCTCTTCCCCAATATCAACCTTTCTATACAAGGTTGCTAAGCCTTCGTGACCTCTATCCTGGTACCTATCCTCAAAGGCATTCAGAGTGTGATAACAAAGTCATACGACAAAGTGTCGTCTGTGGTTGTCGGCATACGAGTTATACATATCTGTCACATATTCCTCACTTTCCTTCCGTTCTACTAGTGTTCTCACTACCTTATCGATTCCGGCTCGTTCACCCTTTGTTAGCCGATTCATTCTGGCGGAATCTTTCTTTCTCGTTTCGGGGTCATCTAACGTTATTGCTAACGTTGTGTTCAGTACAAGAGGCTCGGCCGGAGCGGAGGCCGTGAGGACCGAGGCCCTGGTACTGCTTTCGCTTGCGTTCGGGGGTTTTGGGTGCTGCACTATAGGTTGGGAGGGAGCGTATGGGGGGGGCATGTAGATGATCGGAGGACCTAATAGCAATTCATCGTTCGGTTCGCCCGTTGTTTGGAAGGCAACTCAGGGTAGAGCGTAGAGGGGGTCCTAACAGGGCACTGGCCTGACGTTTCAGATTCTTGTTTTTGTTTAGCTTCCTTTCTCTCCTTTATTTCTTCCTCTAACTTTCTAGCGACAAGGTGAGCTGCCTTTCGTAGTTCTTTTTCTGCCTTTACTTCTTCTCTCTTTTTCCGTTGCGTTGTTTCTTTGCGCCACATGCTGATACTGTCGAGCATAGTGGGCGTCGTTTTATTGCTACGTAGAGCTATTTCTAGCGTTTCTATTTTATGGTCATCAAAGGATCCCATCAGTGGCCACTGACTTTCGGAGTCCTTCTTTGTATATTTATGCCATAGTTTGCTATAAGCTACAGCGACTAGTCCATATTTAGTAAACATGTCCTTATTAGGGGTGCCTTCCAGTGGAGCCGGATGGTTCATCTCTAATAGGCGGTCCGGGCAGAACCAACTACCAATCAGTGGGGAGAAGATAGGCATGACAGATTACAAAGGGGGACAAAAGTCCGCACTACCTATCCTTCACTATCTGCAAAGACTAGACAGAATGTTTCTATTCTACGTTATTTGCAAACAGAGAATATCTCAAAAAGCACTATTCGTCAAAAACAATCAATGTTCGGACAATCAATCAGTGGGGAGAAAAATAGGCACGACAGGTTACAAAGGGGGACAAAAGTCTGCGTTACCTACCCTTCACTATCTGCAAAGGGAGAGAGAGTGTTTCTACTCTTCCCCGTTTGTAGGCAGCGAATATCTCAAAAAGAACAATCAAATAAGCAATACTAGTATTTTCAATCAATCAATCAATCGTTTCGCAATTTGTCGTGTTACACGACCTTACCCGGACCGCATGGACAGTTTCTCGTCTTCCGCCTCCAGCGCCCGATCGTCCTCTACTCTTCGTATTTGCCGCGGCACTCCTGATGGTTCCCAGTCAGGACCGTAGATCACTCGAGAGAGGTCTGCTCGGAACCAGTGAAGTTCGGATGATCGGCTGCCAGACGAGGGTCTATTGGGCAGGAGCTCTTCCCGATCGTTGCAGTCGTTCACTCTGTCGTCGGGACCTCTCCCGTTGGATCCACGTGTCGCTGATGGGCCCCACGTTGGGCGCCAATTGTTAAATGGTAGGGGCAGTTTCAGTCGATAACCTTTCAAGTATTGCCCGGCGGTAATCGCCTCTCATACCATTCGATGATTAACCAACAAAAGAGGCAGGCGCCGGATACTGGAAGGCAGGAAACAAAGTTTTATTCCGTCGGAGCAGAACACGTCAGATCGGACAGCAAGGTATCGTCTCGAGGTGCTCTGCTCGCATCTCTGAGACCTCCTCTCTTATACACACATTTTTTACTTTATTACCGGTTTATTGTACATGGCACATTCTTGAGATTGCTTTGATACATGAAAGAACATCCTCGGAATCCCCGGCTCGGATCCGCTCCCACACATAACTACAGTGGAAGTCCCCACCCCACCCACAGTAGGAGATGGCTATGACACAGCTGGACATTCCGCCAATTCCCAGGGGTGTGTGCGACTGGTCGGGTCTCAGGGGGTGGGGGCCTTGATCTACTGCAATCCTTTTGATGTGAGGTGTTTCCCTTACAGTAGGGGCAATAAACTGCAACCGCAGGGCGAGGTGATGGCCTGGGATCGGTTCGGACAATCGGGCGCAGAGGAAGGGGGTTATCAGAAGGATGTATGACCATGTATGGGATGAAAGGAGGTGTTGGTCAGGCGCGGGATGTGGTTCCATGGCAGGGTCGCGCAGAAGGAGAGGGTTTTATGGCCCATGTATGAGAGAGCGGGGGGGGCCGGCCGGAGGCACTGTGTGTGGTTAATAGGTGAGGCCAAGGACCCTATACAGTGTGAATAGGTGTCTGGGTATGGGGTTGTCCCTACGGGTTAGTGTGTGTATAACAGTTGTCCCTCGATATTTGCAGGTGACTCTGGTTACCCCAACCTGTCATGGCTACTGACCCCAATGAGGAATCCCAGGACAAGGGCAGAGGAACGCTACAGTGAGGCACATGGGCGAACTAGGAAGGTGATTGAACAAACCTTCGGCCTCCTGAAGGCCAAATTCCGGTGCCTCCATATGACAGGTGGTTCCCTCTACTACTCACCAAAGAAGGTGTGCCAGATAATCGTGGCCTGCTGTATGCTGCACAACCTGGATTTGCTACAGCAGGTGCCTTTTCTGCAGGAGGATGGTCCAGCTGGTGGTCTTGTGGCAGCAGTGGAGCCTGTGGACAGTGAAGAAGAGGAGGCAGAAGAAGAGGATATCGACAACCAAAACAACATCATCATGCAATAATTCCAGTGAGGCACAGGTAAGAAGAAGTCACTGCCTCCCACATCTCATACTATTGTTGGAGCTAGCATAAGTCTGTCATTTTCACTCAGTGTATGGACACTGACATGTCACTTTGCCTTTCCATTTCACAGATGTGGGTCCCACTTTGTGCCCTCTGCTATATTTCCTCCAGGCCTACAGCTGTGTTACATCGGTATGTGCACAAGTAAATTGACATTGCTATATTCCATGGTTATTGCAATTACACGTTTGTGAAAGTACAGACTGACTCCAGATTGTTTTGTGATTGAAGTGTGTTTATTTCTGTGCAAAAAAGTGGAGGGGGTTATAAAATGGGCTGGGGAATGGTGGAGAAATGTCCATGACAGAGTCCAGTCCATTTGTTTCACAGGTGCATTGTCCAAAGGGACATAGGAAGTGGAGCAATTGCAGTTGAAGGATGGACTGGGTGACAAAGTGGGGCAAAAGGGTGACATTCAGGGGGCTCTCATTTCCTGGCGGGGGTCTTGGCAATGTTCTCTGTCTTGTTCCTGTATCTCAGGGACTGTTTGCTGGGTTGGTTCTCCATTTGCAGGGGGTGGGGTACTGGTGTCCCGTTGGTCCTGCAGTAGTGCCTCCTGTCCACTAGTGCCGGCGGAGGTGGAGGGCTGTTCATCGTCCAGGCTAGTGTCAGGGGCCCCTTGTTGTGCCACTGTGTCACTCCTGGTGTTGACAAGGTCTTGTACCACCCCTGTAATGGTGACCAGGGTGTTGTTAATGGATTTCAGGTCCTCCCTGATCCCCAGATAGTGTTCCTCCTGCAGCCGTTGGGTCTCCTGAAAGTTGGCCAGTACAGTTGCCACCGTCTCCTGGGAATGATGGTAAACTCCTATGATGTTGGAGAGTGCCTCGTGGAGAGTGGGTTCCCTGGGCCTGTCCTGCCCTTGTCGCACAGCAGTCCTCCCAGCTTACCTGTTTTTTCAGCGCCTCTGTCCCCTGAACCGTGTGCCCCCTGCCACTGCCCCCAGGTCCCTGATTGTCCTGTGTTAGTGGAGTTGCCTGGGTTCCCTGTAGTGGTGGGCACACTGCTGATTGATGTGTCCTGGGGACAGAGGGATGGGCCCGCTAGGTGGGTGCTGTGGTGGTGTTTCCTGAGGGGGGAGGCTCTGTGATGGCTTGTGCCAGTGTCAGGGGAACTGACTGCCCCGAGGTCCCTGATGGACCAGGCTGGTCATCTTGATCCAGTTGTGCAGAACTGCTGTCATCACTGTGGGTCTCTTCTGTGGGGGGACTGGATATGTCTGGAACCACCTGTCCGGTGACATTGGGTAGGGGTCCTGCAGGGGTGTAAAGACATGATTATTGCATCTGTGTGTGCCATCGTGTGCAATGGGTGAGTGACCATGTACTCCAGTGCTTGCATTCTTGGTTTGTTTGGGGTCTGTGTGGGTATCTGTACTGGACATGGTTTGGTGATGTGTGTCCATGCTTTGGTGTTGCATGCAGGTCTTGGTATTGGGATGGCTGGGTTGTGATAGTGGGGCGTATCTGAGGTGTTGGAGTGATGGGGGTGAGGGTGAGGGAGTGGGCATGTGATGACATGCAGGTGGGGTGGGGGATATGGTAATTAAGATATGACTTACCAGAGTCTAGTCCTCCTGCTACTCCTGCGAGGACTTCAGGATGCAGTATTGCCAAGACTTGCTCCTCCCATGTTGTTAGTTGTGGGGGAGAATGTGGGGGTCCACCGCCAGTCCTCTGTACAGCAATCTGGTGTCTGGAGACCACGGAACACGCCTTCCCCCGTAGGTTGTTCCACCTCTTCCTGATGTCATCCCGTGTTCTTGGATGCTGTCCCACTGCGTTTACCCTGTTGACAATTCTGCGCCATAGCTCCATATTCCTTGCAATGGACGTGTGCTGCACCTGTGATCTGAATAGCTGTGGCTCTACCTGGACAATTTCCTCCCCCACAACCCTGAGCTCCTCTGCAGAGAACCTGGGGTGTTGTTGAGGTGCCATGATGTGGTGTGGGTGATGTGTGAGGTGGTGTGTGTTGTGATGTGTGAGGGGATGTGTTGGTGTGTGTTGTTTGAGGTGCGTGGATGTTGTGTAAGTGATGATGTTGTGAGTCTGTGGATGCTGGTGTTGCTTAAGGTAGTGTCTCTCTCTGGCGTGGTTTCAAAATTCTGGTAGTAAGGATTTGTGGGTGATGTTGGTGTGTGCTTTATATTGGATTGGGTGTGTGGGAGTGGTGTGTGTATGTGTATCAGGTGTGTGTATTTCGATTTGTCCAACGTGGTTGTGTTTTGTAAATGTGTGTGTATTTTGAGTGCAGCAGTGTGTACCGCCAATGGATTACCGCGGTTGAAAGACCACCACGTTGATTCATGGGTTGTGATAGTGTGGGCGTATTCCTGTTGGCGTGACGGTGTCGGTTTTGTTATCGCCAGTTTATCACTGACCTTTGGTGTGGCGGACTTGTGTGGGTGTCTGTATTATGGCGGATTCCGAGCTGTGGGTCGTAATACCTGTAGCGGAATTCCGCGGCCGCAGCAGTATGTTGGCGGTCTTCTGCACAGCAGTAAGCAGCATTTACCGCCAGGGTTGTAATGAGGGCCTTAGTGTTTTTATCTGGTCCCATATCTCCTGTCAGGGCCATCACTCTTAGTTCTGTTTCCTCAAATGATCACATAGAAAATTTTAATTGATGCACTCCTTTTTCAGATCTTTGTAATCATTAATTGACTTACTAAACACAGTACACACAACAACTAGGAAACTAAACATGGATCATTTACATCAGAGTATTCATCAGATTATTGTTATAAGAAAGGTACACTGCAGCCAGATGACATTGGCACAACACCAACAACTTAGCTCAGGGGCTTTTACTGTTAAGCATCAAAAAGGATATACATTTCTACAATTTTCCACAGGAGTACTCAGAATGTAAGGGTATGTTTGACTTGCAGATGAACAATGTGTTATGTCTGCACAGACCACAGCAGAGATTTAGAACCAAGAGTCTTTCCTTGTAGTATAGTCTCTATGCTTACAGAAGCTGAATTCCTAAAGGAATATCTGGATACATATTTGGGAAATGGCTGCACAACTTTTTCCCACTCTTCAGTGGTTCCATAATTTTATATACCCAAAAAGACTTGGGATTTGAGGATTTATGCAGATTATCCTACTTTGAATAAAGTTCATATTAAAAAATGATATTCTTCTGACTCAGGATTTTATCAATCACTTCAAAAATATTCCCTAAATGAGATCTCTGAGAGGTTTATCATTTGGTATGCATAAAAGAAGATGATAAGGGGAAAGGTGTGTTCCTCAATAAATTTGGCGTACATGAATATTAGCTAATGGTTATTGGTTTATGTAGTACCCTCACTGTTTTTCTGAGTTGCACAGATAACAGATTAAAACTAGTTTAATTTCTGTTTTTTATTTATTCAGATGCTAGCTATATTCGATCTAATATTTATTCTGACCATGCACATCATGTGAGACAGGCTCTGCAACAACTGAGAGACAATAAAAAAAATTCCAAGTTCGAAAAAATGCAATTTTCACATGTATAGAAATGTGGGAATTTTGTATTTCACCTGTGCGTATGTTCATAGATAAGAAAAACGTTTTGCAATTTTTTCTAGGTGCTTTATTAAGTATGTTTAATTAACAAAGTATCCCTCACATGACTAGTATGTACAAATGTTCGTTGTATTTGGGATGAGGATGCAAATAAAGCTTTTGAGTTATAAAAAAACTTTTTGCCTGAGCTCCCATCCTGCAGATATCAGACCCAATTCAGACTTTTTTGTTGTCATAGAGGTTTTAATACTGCTTTGGAGTGTATCTTTTGGGAGAAACCATACAACTGTCCCTGTTCATTCAGCCACATATCATTCACACAAATTCAATCAGACAGAGAAGTATTACACTGTGTTGATCAGCAATTCTTAGCAATAAGGGAGGCATCATTCTTTAAAAGAGACACATTATACTGTAGTGAAATTAATTCATCATATAACTTTGCTTTACTTTATATTAAAAGGGTAATACACTTTCTGCAAAGCAAGGAAAGTATTTTCTTCTTTCTGAATTTGATTACATTATTACACAAGTATGTGGAAAAAATAGTGGTAGATCAGAGTTGTTGTCCATGCAAGAGTACCCCTCCAAGAGAAATGTAGACCTTCCAATCCCTCCTACTCATATTTTTATCTGCTAATTATTAGCTGCTAGTTCTTTACAAGTCTGTTATAGAATAATCCCTTAGCTACTATAGATGTGGGTAGATCAGTTAACGATTGCAAGGAAGGATTTTCATACTAAGAAAATGTGTTGAACCTGGCTAGTGAAGGTTTATGACTGAAATGTTTGCATCTTTTCATGCTTTTCATGCTATCTTCCTATTGGGTCATACCTCTGGATTTAGTGAAAATATATTTTTGGTGCCCAAAAATGAAAGATCAAATAAGAGAGTAGGTGTAGTTTGGCAATAAAATAAGGTTTCTTCCTATTTTCCATGTTTCTTTACTAAAACCTCACATTTAGGCCCAATACAATTGTATTTTGGTAGTTTGCTCCAATTTTGCGTCAAAAAAGGGCGCAAATGCAGTGCTAAAAAAGTATAAATATGGGACTTAATTTTTACAACAAAAGGGTCTGATATCCAGGGAGGATGTCCAGGAAGTGCATGCTATTGCAGACTCCTGCGTTTGTAATTGGATGCTGTAAACAGTTGCATATGACTTTAATTGATTGGAAGGTATTTTGTCTAGATCCCACACATGGGAACCTGCAGCAGAGGCTGGAGCACTGTTTGTTCAAGTGTTAACATGCATGTAAACCTTCTACACCAGGGGAAAAGCTGCATGAAGTTTGGGAGATATGGTGAGACGAATATCATAATGTAAGGGTTATGGAGTAGGCCATGTTATTCTCTGTTTGAAATGTGGTGGTTTTATGATGTGGCCTATTCACAGCAGTAGATGTTGAAGTAATGTTTGTAATTCTCAGAACTACAGGACGCAACATGTTGTTTTCTTTTTTGAAAGGTTATGCATTGATAACTGTTAGAAATGGGGTCTTTGGTTGGCAGTCAGGTTATCCCCTGTCCAAGCAAGGACCCTCACTCTAGTCAGGGTAAGTCACACACAATCCAAATTATCCTGTGCCCACCCTCTGGTAGCTTGTCATTGAGCAGTTAGGCTTTACTTAGGAGGCAATGTGTAAAGTATTTGTGCAATAAATCATTCGATAACACATTATAGCACCACAAAAATGCACCACACAGTGGTTAGAAAAATATATAATATTTATCTGATAAAATGCAGGTCAAACAATTAAAATACAATAAGTAAATGTTGAGATATCACTGTAAAAATGATATATAGGGCCTGATTACAACTTTGGCGGAGGTGTTAATCCGTCCCAAAAGTGACGGTAAAGTGACGGATATACCACCAGCCGTATTACGAGTCCATTATATCCTATGGAACTCGTAATACGGCTGGTGGTATATCCGTCACATTTGGGACGGATTAACACCTCCTCCAAAGTTGTAATCAGGCCCATAATGTCTTTAGTCTCTTAAAAGCAATAAATGTCTTTTGCAAGCACAGAGTATCTGGTTTGCGTTCAAAATCTCTGAAAAGAACCACAGAGGAGATGCGTGGAAAACAGGGAGGTGTGAGTCAATTTATTGGGCTGCACATGGCGTTGCGTCATTTATTTTTCACGCAGGGAAGGCTTTCTATCGATTTCCGGTGCTCAGTCTTGGATCCTCTTCAGATCGCAGGGTTTTCGAACGCCCCGGGGACGATGCATGGATTTCCCGCGCTGACAGGACGAAGTAATAGGGGCTGCATCAATCCGGTGGGCGTTGCATGGAAATTTCTATTGCACGGCAGGCGCTGCATCGATTCCTCTCTGGAAGTTAGGCTGCGTCATTCTGGTTCGGCGTGTGGTGAATTTTTCACCGCGATGCAGCCTGTGCGTCGTTTCTGGCAGGCTGTGAGTTGATTTTCACCACACAAGGAGTCTTTTTTGTAGAGGTGAAGTCTTTTTGGTCCTGAGACTTCAGAGAACAGGAGGCAAGCTCTATCCAAGCCCTTGGAGAGCACTTCTCAGCACAGCCAGAGAACAGCAAGGCAGCAGAGCAACAGCAAGGCAGCAGTCCTTCACAGAAAGCAGTCGGGTGAGTCCTTTGGGCAGCCAGGCAGTTCTTCTGGGCAGGTTGATGAATCTTGTTCAGGTTCTCTTCTCCAGGAAGTGTCTGCGTTGGTAGGGTCAGAGGCCCTGTTTAAATACCCAAATGTGCCTTTGAAGTGGGGGGGACTTCAAAGAGTGGCTTAGAAGTACACAAGGTCCCTTTCAGTTTAATCCTGTCTGACAGGGTCCCAGTAGGGGTGTGGCAGTCCTTTGTGTGAGGCAGGCTACTGTCCTTTGACATGTAAGTGTCAGGCCCTCCACCCTTCCAGGCCAGAAAGACCCATTCAAAATGGAAATATATGCAAGTGAGGTTGAGCATCCTGTGTTTGGGGTTTGTGAATGTACAAGGGAGCTGTCAACTGAACCCAGCCAGACATGGATTGTAAGGCACAGAAGAATTTAAGTGCAGAGAAATGCTCACTTTCTAAAAGTGGCATTTCTAAAATAGTAATATTAACTCCAACTTCACCAGTCAGTAGGATTTTGTATTACCATTCTGGCCATACTAAATATAACCTTCCTACTTGTGGCGGTGAGTGTAACGGTAATGACATACGAGACAACTCAGGCTTTTAGGTTTGGGAAAGCTGTGTATTTTATTGGTAATTCACAGGTCCTCTCTACCAGTCCATGAGTCTTTCTCTCTCCGTGTAGTAACCTCTTCTTTCCTCTTTTCTCTTTTAGGTCTTCTGGAGTCCCACTGAAGATCTCAGGGTGGAATGGCATCGGCAGGGAAGCCGGGAAAGGAAAGAAGGTAAGGTAAGTCGTCACTCTGGATTTTGCTTCTTGGACTGTTTTAGTATGGTGAGAGGATTTGGAGAGAGAGAGAGAGTGTGGTGAACTAGTAAGAAAAAGGGTGTATTAGGGGGAAAAAAGGGGGGGGGGGTTAACCCGATAGTACAAACACCTGTGTGTGACATGTGTGTTATATTGGAAACACACTGTTTTGTCCTTAATGTAACTACAGATATTACAGTGGCCACACTTGTATGTGCCTGGTGGGGGTTTGGGCAACCAGGTGTCATTGTTGGTAGATGGAATAAACCTGTGGCATAGGTGGTCACGTAGGGTAAGACCTCTCTTATAAATAATGCTCGGTCCTGTTGTCAAACCGCTCTTCAGTGTGGTATCTGTTAATAGTAGCGGCCAATGTTTATGTATAGTTTTAAAAAACTGAGAACTGAGTGCACTATGATTCATAATGAGAGAGAGTTTCTTGTGTGTCTTCTCTTTTCTGGAAATGATAAGGAGGTCAGAACGTTTGATTTTCTTAATCTTATTACTGGCCTCTTTCAAGAGGTGGGAGTGATAACCCCTATAGCTAAATCATAGCTGCATGTTGTGCAATTCCTCCTGAAAAACCCGGTCCTCACTACAGTTTCGAGGAATCCTAGTCATTTCCCCAAAGGGGATGGACTTAATCTGAGATCTAGGGTGTGAGCTAGTAGCATGTAAAATCACATTGCATGCTGTGGATTTCCTAAAAAGTTTGGTGCAAATCTTCCCATGTTCAATGTAGAGTGTGAGATCCAGGAAATATATGGCAGACTGACTGGCTTCATGTGTAAACTTGATGTTAAAAGTATTGGCATTGATATGTTGAGTGAAAAGAAACAATGACTGTGCATCTCCCGACCAGAAGACCAAAATATCATCAATGTACCTTCCCCAATACAAGATGTGTTGTGTCAAAGTGGGAGGACAGAATTGCCATACATGTGTTTTTTCCAGGTACCCCATATATAGGTTAGCATAAGACGGAGAGAACTTCGCCCCCATGGCCACTCCTTGTATTTGTCGATACCAGCAACCATCATGCATGAAGATGTTATTGTCTAAGACCGTGCCTATAAGATCCATCAACATGTTTGTGTGTTCCAGTAGAAAGGCATCTCTAGTGTCAAGATAATGTTGAATGGCTAGTAAGCCCTCTGCTTTGGGAATGCTAGTGTATAAAGAAGTGACATCAAAGGTAACTAAGTAATGTCCCTCCGTCCAATCAAAATCTGCAACCTTACAAAGTAAATCCTTGGTGTCCCTGATATATGAAGGTAGATTATGGACAAAGGGCTGAAGAAAAATATCGATATATTCCGATAGTTTCTCCGTGGGGGAACCAATGCCCGAAATGATGGGTCTGCCTGGGGGGAAGGTGCCTGCTTTGTGTATCTTAGGTAATATGTAAATGCATAGCGAGGTAGGTGTAGTGTTGTAAAGATATTTGAACTCCACATCAGAGATGAGATCAAGATTGAGCCATGTTTGTAGTTTTTGTTGTACTCAACTGTTTACCCCCATCATGGGGTTATGGTTGAGTTTCTGATATGCGGTACTATCAGAAAGTTGGCGATCCAACTCAGAGATGTAATCTACTTTGTCCATAATGACAATGTTACCTCCCTTGTTGGCTTCCTTGATTACAATGTCTTTGCATGTACTCAAAGAATGTAAAGCCCGTTTTTCTGCTTTAGTGATATTGTGCAGGGAGATCGTCTTTTGTCCTAGGAGGTATTATTTCTCCATGGAGTAGAGGTCATTAGTTATTTTATTGTAGAAGGAATCAATTGCATAGTTCCTGGGTATGACAGGTGTAAATTTCGAGGTGGTTTTCAAGCCACTGGGTGCCCTAGTGTTCGGGGCTATGCTCAGATCAGCAAGAATCTCTGTAAGTGGTGGAAGAGGACCCTCCTTATGTTCAATGGATAACAGGGTTTGGACATCCTTAACATCTTTAATGGACATAGAACTAGAGGTGTTACAAAGAGCAGTTACAACCTGAGGTGGGGTATTACTGCCTTGGAAATATTTGTAAAGTTTACATTTGCGTATAAACTTAAATAAACTAATATGAAGTTGCGTAAAGTCAAGTAATGCAGTGAGTACAAACCCTAAGCCTTTTTTAAGGATATTAATTTGTTCAGGGTTCAGAATGACGGATGAGATATTCACAATTGAGGTTAAATTGAGGGTATGCACCAAAGGGTCAGGCTCCCCTGTCACTGTTGTGAGTTGCGAGTTGCGAGTTGTCGAGCGTGTGGTGACCCCCTCCAATCTTTTGCTTACGTTTGGATTTATGTTTTCCCCGCCTGATGGTCTTACTGATACCTCCTCCCTCCTCTGCAGTTGTTTTTGGCCCTTTCGGTACCTCTCCAGTTCTAATAAAAAAGGTGACCTATGGGAGGAACAGGGGAGTGATACTTGTTCCCTCATATCTTCGCTAGCACTGCTAGAGATGCTGGATAGATCTGTGTCACTATTCGTACTGTTGGTAGGGGGGAGAACTTTCTTCCTATGGAGGACACGTCAAATTTACATCACCTGTGTCCTATAGGTAAGTGTGGATATTAGTAAAAAGGGGTCACACTTAGCACATAGCTCTCTTATCCTTCAAGCAAACCACAACAACAGCAATTAAGGCAATCAGGTGGAAGAAAGTAACTGCAAGACAATTTCTGCCAGTTATTCCCTTTTAGCCTCTTCCCTTCCTCCCTCTCCCTCCTTCACCCCTTTTCTACCCACTCTCCCCTCCTCCACCTGTTTTCCTTCCCCTCTCCCCCCCTCCTTCCCCACCAAAGTGTTTATCCTGCTCTGTAAGCAGGACCGTACCTGCTGGAGCCATGCCCCTCCAGGGACGTGGCAGAGTCTCGGTGTTTCTGGGCTTCCTTGCCCTTTGTCGAGGTTTCCTCTGGGAGTCAGCTAAACTAGGCGGCTCCACTCCTTGTGTGGTCCTTAGCACGGTCTCTTCCCTGTTTCTGCGTCTTCCCGCTCTGTTTTTCCTTCTGCACCCACGTTGTCCTCTTCTGTCAGCTCCTCTGTTTCCACGTCGTCCTCTCCTCTACTTCTGAGCGTCCTTCTCTCCGCTGACGTCCCGCGGGATTTTGGACTACAGGAATCCGGATATCCGGATTCCCGAGGGTTGTGTTTTCCTGTCCCACCCCTGTGGTGCCCCCCGGGGTATCGGGCGGTCTGGAGGCCGCCATTGTCGGTAGCCGGGTGTTCCGGCGCCCAGCTACACTACTCCTTTCAGATCAGCAGCTACCACTCAAACAGTATATAAGTGTAGCCCCATTGTTAGGCTCTGAAAGGAGCAGGCCTCACAGCAGTGTAAAAGTGAGTTTTACACTACCAGGACATGTAAACTACACAGGAACATGTCCTGCCTTTGGCCTACACAGCACCCTGCCCAATGGGTTACCTAGGGCCTACTTTAGGGATGACTTATATGTAGAAAAAGGGGAGTTTTAGGTTTGGCAAGAACTTTTAAATGCCAAGTCGAATTGGCAGTGAAACTGCACACACAGGCCTTGCAATGACAGGCCTGAGATATGGTTAAGGGGCTACTTTAGTGGGTGTCACAATCAGTGCTGCAGCCCCACTAGTAGCATTTAATCTACAGGCCCTGGGCACATATAGTGCACCTTACCAGGGACTTATAAGAAAATTAAATAATCCAATTGGGTATGATCCAATGTCATCATGTTTGAAGGGAGAGAGCATATACACTTTAGCACTTGTTAGCAGTGGTAAAGTGTGCAGAGTCTTAAAACCAATGTAAACAGTATCCAGAAAGTGGAGGGAGGCAGGCAAAAAGTAAGGGGAGACCACCCTAAGGCTGTCAGGTCTAACAATAACATTTGGTATTACAATTCTCAGCTACCATATTGAGTTTTCTGGCATAGTGCTAGACAAATCCAGAAGAATAAACTCCTAAAACTATATGGAAAATTCTGGAATTAGAAGCAACTGTAGTTAAAAGGTGCATTGAAAAACTGGACCCTTGATGGTCAGTGTGGCTCAGTGGAGGCTCTGCCAGATTTTAAAGACTTCCTATGCCCTTTGCTGGGTAAAAGATTCTGAAGGAGATATGTTATAAGTGTGAAATGGTGTCCTGTCTTAGGTAGGAGCAGGTGGAGTCTTCGGCCCTCATTACGAATTTGGCGGTCGGACAAGCTGACTGCCAAAGTTGTGGGGAGGAGGGTGCCGTCATGCTGGCGACCTTCCTTCCCAGTCCTATTATGATGTTCCAAATAGACTGACTGGCAGAAACATTGCATAATCACATTTCTGCCAGTCAGTCCGGCAGAAACTGTGCCACAGCATTGGCATCGGCTCCCTGGAGGGAATTTAAGCATATGCCGTTGCACAACAGCACCCTCAGACAGAGCGCATTCCCGAGGGTGCTGGCAGGGGGGGCCCCTAGCACTGGCTTCTTCCAGCCTTTTCATGGCAGAGCTCCCGCCATGAAAAGGCTGGTGGAAAGGGGACTCGTGATCTGCACGACGTCACTGAACTCAGTGCATCTGTGGCTAACCACCACAATGACCGCTGCCACCCCGTTAGGGTCCATGATCTTGGCAGTAGTGGCAGTCAACTGATGTACTGACCGCCAGGGTCATAATCTGGTGGTCAGGCTGGCAGGAGTACGGCAGTCTGACCCCCACCACAGGTTTGGCAGTCCTCTGACTTCCAAACTCGTAATTAGGCCCTTAGTGTTTGAACTGGGAGTCATTTGGAAACATAGTGATGGAGGCAGTCATGCTGCTTTCTGAAGACAGCTCCACTCCTGTGTAAGTTTTTCAATAAACAAATGCTATAGTTCATTCACATATTTCAAATCTGGTGATGAGCTCCAAACCCACTAGACCCACACAATTCCAGGAAATAGTGAATGATAAAGTTTCTAGCTTTTCAATCCTCCTGCACATTGGTAATTCTTGGGAAGTAGTTGCTTATGATTTCAGGATGAATCAGTTCAGGCAATGTACATATTGATGGAAGGATTCAAGAGGAACTCATCAGCAAAATGTTACAGCTTTTTATGGTTGACCCCAGGGATGGTACCCAAAGCTCCTCCAGTGTGTCCCAGACTTCAGCCATCTTGCTTTGCAAGGTGTGGGGGGCACTCTGGAGGCCTGTGAGTGGCCAGTGCCAGCAGGTGACGTCAGAGATCACTCCTGATGGGTCCTTAGCTGATAAGGTAGCCAATCCCCCTTTTAGGGCTATTTAGGGTCTCTCCTGTGGGTTCTCTTCAGATTCTGCTTGCAAGTTTCCTTCAGGAATACTCTGCAACCACTTCCAACTCTTCTGACCTCGAATCAAAACAGGCCTGCTCCAGGAAATGCTGTAAATGCAACAAAGTTTCTACAAGAGACACTTTTCTTCAGCAACCTCAGCTCCAAGTCAGCAACTGCAACAGTTTCCATGGTGTGAACACTCTGGGGACTCCCAGTCTTCATCCTGCACCAGACAAACCATAGAAATCTCCTGTGGACTGACGGAATCACTCCCCTGCTCCAAGCAGGCACCTTCCAAGGCAACAACTGGCACCCTGGGACTCCTCTCATGGCAATGAGCGTGCTCTTAAGGACACAGAGGGTGGACATCATCGACAGAGACTGTCCTGAGGTCCTGCTGTTACAATGTGGAGGAGGTAAGACCTTGCCTTTCACGAGAACGAAGGTACCCCTTTGTATTGTGTTTTCTTCGCCTAATGAGGCCTCTTTGCACTCTTTGCAAACTTCCTCTGTGCGCAACCTGGCCCAGGTCCCCATCACTCCAACCTGCAAAGCTCAACTCACTGAGTTGTTGCCCGGCGGCGTGGGACCTTCTTTTGTTGTGCTGCATCAACTGCATTTTGCACCTCTTTTGAACTTGGATCCTGCGGCTTCTGGGGGTTCTGACTGGCATCCTGAGGGCTCTCTAAAGTGCTGAGAGCTCCCTCTTCCTCCTCACACAGAGTTGAAACCCCCAGGTCCCTCCTGGGTCCATCCAGTGCCATTTTAATGAAAAACGCACTTTTGCCGTGGCCAAGGCTTGTTGGCGCCTTCCAATTTGAAGTCTCATCTGCAACGATCTTCATGCCGTGGGACATCTTTTGCAACATGCAGGAACCCGCTGGCATCCTCCTAGGGTGCATTTCTGCAGTCTTCTACTAATGAGGGGCTTTTCTTTTGCGCCCTCTTCTGGGTTGGCAGGGGCTCCTGTCCTTCCTAGAACTTCTTTCAACTTCTGGACTTGGTCCCCTTCCTTTGCAGGTCTTCAGGTCAAAAAATCCAGCAGTTATTCTTTGCAGACTTGGTTGGCTGCTGCAAAAACCCCAAAATGAGGTGTAGTGTCTCCCAGCGATTCTACACACACTACACTTGTCTAGGGGGAAATTCGTGATTCATATTCCAGTTTTTTAGTATATGGTTTGTATTGCCCCTAGACCTATTTTCTCCCATTGCATTCTATAGGATCTCCTACTGTTTGCATTGTTCTATGACTATTTACTTGTCTAATTTTGGTGCCTAGTGTATATATTGTGTATAATACTTACCTCCAGAAGGAGCATTGGGCCAGATGTAGCAAACGTTTTGCGACTCGCAAACGGCAAAATTTGCCGTTTGCGAGTCGCAAAACGCGTATCCCAATGCAGAAACGCATTTTGCGAGTCGTTACCGACTCGCAAAATGCATTTCAGACTCGCAAATAGGAAGGGGTGTTCCCTTCCTATTTGCGAGTCGCATTGGGATGCAATACCATTTGCGACCGCATATGCGGTCGCAAATGGCATCGCAGTTACCATCCACATCAAGTGGATGGTAACCCAATCGCAAATTGGAAGGGGTCCCCATGGGACCCCTTCCAGTTTGTGACTGGAGCCCAAAATATTTTTTCAGGGCAGGGAGTGGTCCAAGGGACAACTCCCTGCCCTGAAAAAAACCCAAAACTAAAGGTTTCGTTTTTTTTTTAAAGTGCAGCTCGTTTTCCCTTAGGGAAAACGGGCTACACTTCAAAAAAAAAAAACTGCTTTATTTAAAAGCAGGTCGCTAACATGGAGGTCTGCTGACGTCAGCAGGCCTCCATGTTAGCGAGTGCCTATACTCGCAATGGGGCCGCAATTTGCGACCCACCTCATGAATATTCATGAGGTGGGTCATTGCGACCCCATTGCGAGTTGCAGTCGGTGTCTGAGACACCGTACTGCATAGCAATTTGCGACTTGCAAATTGCGAGTCGCAGGGACTCGCAATTTGCAAGTCGCAAATTGCTTTTTTCCTACATCTGGCCCATTGTCTCTAAGATAGTTTTGGCACTGTGTTACCCAAATAATTGCCTTTATTTTTGGCAACACTGAGTATTGTCTTTACTTGTGTATAGGTACTGTTTAACTATAAGTGGTATTGCATGAGCTTTGCATGTCTCCTAGTTCAGCCTAAGCTGCTCTGCTATAGCTACCTCTATCAGCCTAAGCTGCTAGAACACTACTACTTCACTAATAAGGGATACCCGGACCTAGTACAAGGTGTAAGTACCCAAGGTACCCACTACAAACCAGGCCAGCCTCCTACAATGGGTGTCCATGCAGGGCTGTGAGTGGTGTCCATGCATTAGTGGTGCATGCAGTGCTGATTCCTGGGATGGGTGGGGTGTGATGGTGGGGTATATGTGAGGTGGTGGGCTGATGGGGTGAGGTTAGGGGTGAGGGTGTGTGATGGCATGCAGGTAGGGGGTGAAAATAGTGAACATTTGACTTACCAGAGTCCAGTCCTCCTGCTACTCTTGCCATGCCCTCAGGATGCAGTATTGCCAAGACTTGCTCCTCCCATGCTGTTAGTTGTGGGAGAGGAGGTGGGGGCCCACCACCAGTCCTCTGTACAGCTATCTGGAGTCTTGCAACCACGGAACGCACCTGCCCCCGTTGTTCGTTCCACCTCTTCCTGCTGTCATCCCTTGTTCTAGGGTGCTGTCCCACAGCGTTGACCCTGTCCACATCTCTCTGCCATAGTTCAATCTTCCTAGCAATGGACGTCTGATGCACCTGTGCTCCAAATGGCTGTGGCTTTAACCAGATGATTTCCTCCGCCATTACCCTTTGCTCCTCCTCTGAGACCCTGGGGTGTCTTTGTGGTGCCATGAGTGCAGTGTGAGTGGTGTGTGTGAGGGTGTGTGGGGTGATGTGTTGGGGTGTGTGCTGTGAGGTGCATGGATGGTGTATGGGTGATGGTGTTCTGTAGCTCTGGTTCTGTGGGTGCTCCTGGAGTTTATCTCTCTCAGTTTGTAGTGGTAAAGGTTTGTGGGTAATGTGGGTGTTTTATGGTTGTTTGTGTGTGGGTGTGGTGTGTGTATGTGTGTCAGGTGTGTGTAGTTTGAATTGTCCAATGTGGTGTAGTTTTGTATGTGTGTGTGTGGATTGTGAGCGTGGAGGTATGTACCGCCAATGATTTCCCGCGGTTGAATGTCCGCTGCAGTGGTTAGTGGGTCCAAATACTGTGGGTGTATTTCTGTTGGCGTAACGGTGTGGGTTTTGGTGCCACCAGTTTATCACTGACCTTTGGTCTGGCAGACTTGTGTGTGTGTCTGTATAGTGGTGGATTTCTATGTGTGTGTCATAACACGCGTAGTGGTATACCGCCGCAGTCGTGGTATGTTGGCGGCAGTCAGCATGGCCGTAAGCAGCACTTACCGTCAATGTCAAAATGAGGGCCTTAATCAAGTAATGCTCGTTTAAATTCTATCATGTTATAGATGTGGAGTAGTGAGACTTAGTCAAACCTAACAATCTGTGCTGCTGTACAAAATGCATGCTGTATCTGCGACATAAAGAGTCATTTTACCAAAGTGTACAAAAGCTATTGAAGAATGCAAACGTAAGGTCAGTGAATGCAGAAGTGTAGGAACAGGAGTTGGTGTAAAGAATTAGCAGTCTAGCACCAGTTGTATATTTTTGTGATACATCAGAACAAGTCCTTGATGGAGCAACTGTGTCCCTGTCTAAATATTTTAGATTTATTATTAGATGGTATTGCTGTGAAGCTTAGGTTTGGATCAAGAGCAAAGATTAACATTTTATCTAGGAAAACTGTGGAAAAAATGTAGGGATGACAGAACTGATTGCTGAATGATGTCTCTTCAACAGTCTACGCAAGGCAGATCTTTACCTTGGATGTATTGTTTTGGTCCATTTTTGAATGTAGGGAAACATGTTGAAACATCTTAGGTCTAAGACACCAGGGTATGTTGATTGTGGTTGTACATGTTGAGAAGAATATATGAATGAATGTGAGCAGAATGTACAAATAAAATAGGGTGTGTAGCTGATAAGATATAAACCTGAAGAAGGACATTGGAATGACCATGAATATCTGATGAAACAATAACAAAAATTGTGTCATGATCAAATTATTGACCTCATGAATGCAGCAGCATACATTCGGCAAAATGCCATTACAAACAAGTACAAGCCAATGTGATTTATGTGTGTTTTGATCTAAGGTCATTAATCCTTTTGCTGCCAGTCCCCACACCCCACAACTCTCCAGTGGTAAGTTTCTTTTTGGTTATTTGGTGTGGTGTATGCCTAGGCGTCATACCTTTTTATTCATATAGGCTATTAATGTCAAATGTGGGTCCTATTTTCCCAACATCATGGGGATTTTGAAGGTACACAGGGTTTGTAGACTTCCCTGAAAGGGATAGAGAAAGTAACCAAAATACAGCTATATTTTGTTTTTGTTTTGGGAACATGGGGAAAGGTGCTGCAGAAGAAAGTGTCAGACTTGAAGCAGAAAAACACTTTTTTTAAGACAGCTTTGGCATTATACTGGGAGATAATCTATTTTTCCAACTTTTTGTGCTTTCAACCATCTTCCATCTTTGTGGTGGAAATGGGTGTAAAACCCATGGTGGATCCCAGATGGTTATATATTTCTAAAAATTAGACAATATTCTGAATTCAGCAGGGTGTCATTTATATAAATCTTTCAAGGTTTTCCCAAAGAAACTAGTTGTTAGAATAAACAAATATTGAAAATTAGTAGGAAGAAATGTCATTTGTGACATCATAATGATGGCCAGTTTAGAAAAGTAATATACCATTACATCTGTTTGGTTGTGAGGATATATAGGGTTTGTGTTTTTTCCAAGAACTCGAGGTACCCAGAGACCAATAATTGAGCTGTACCTTCCATTGTTTTTTCACTTTGCACCGGGTATAGAGTAATACATATGGTAAAATATAAATAGTGAAAAATAGGTATCAGGGAAATCTATGTATTTCTGAAATGGGCACAATATATGGAGTTTAGAAGCAATCATTATTTACACTTTTCTGAATTCTTGGTACCCAAACTAGCATGTGAATTACAGGAAATTGTACATAATGTCTTCTTTCAAAAACACTGTCTTACTTTTGGAAGGCACAAATGCAAAGAAATATCATTACTAATAACACTTTTTATGCTATGCTATTCTGTGTTCCCCCTAAGTCTCCCAATAAAAATAGTACCACACTTGTGTGGATAGGTCTAGTGCCCACGATAAGAAAGAGCCTAAACACACCATGGACACATCACATCTGTTCACTGAAACCTGATTCTTTTTTTCAATGTGCCTAGCTGTGGATTTTGGGTGCTAGCTCAGCATGGAACCTAGACAAACCTAGTAAACCTATAAAAAATTTTAAAGTAGATAGCTAGAGGAGCTCTGGATGAGGTGACTTGTGTGGCTCTCACTAGGTTGTGATACAGAGAATCCCTTGCAAACCTCGTACTTTGACTAAAAAACCACATTTCTGTGATTGAATCTGTATAGGGGTCCATGCGAGCCACCCTGGAGTCCCACTAGTGTCTACTGTAAGAATGGTACATTTTACGTAGAGACAATTTACACCCTGACAGAGAAAGACTAAAAAGACACATTTACTGCGCAACCACCAAATCCTAAAGTACACACACATACTGGTTGGATTTGGCATGAGAGTGAGTGAAAGGTTCAAAATGTAAATTTTATTAACAAGACATTTCACAAAAATAAAATACACTGTTAATAAATGAAAGTACAAAATACTGAACCATGACTCACATCTCGTGAGCTGTGAAGCTAGAATAAGGCACCAACGGCTTTACAGGCCATTCTCACACCTTTCATGTGTGACACAAACAAAACCATTCACACCGTCAGCCGCGCGCCCAGCACATTGTAACACTCACATCAACAGATAACGCCATACAAGGGCCCTGCACTTTCATTCGTCCACAGGCAGGACTGAGACAGGAACTCCACCATCTGGCAGCTGACAGAGTGTGAGGATTGATGTTAGGCTAGCAATCTGAGTTTAGTGACCAGCAGCAAGTCACTACACACACCACCGGCCAAATGCCAGCTCTCACACATCACCATCCAAATACCAGTCCACACATTCCGCCATCATATCTATTTTTTTTTTACAAAAAAGAAAACACAAACCAATTTGAAGGAGATGAAAAACCAACTATGACTACAAACATAACAGGCCTAACTAAATATATCAAACTACTGTCAACCGTGAAAGTAAACAAGACCATCAGTTCACTTTTATGCTCCTGGTTGCTTCCAAAACTTCTGTTGCATTTGGTACATTTTAAAACATGTGGGTTCACACAACCTTGGATTAGGAGGACACTCAGGGAAGTACATATGAGTTTCCTTCCACACAACTCTTTGGACACAAACTCTATGGGGGTGATTATGACCTTGGCGGACGGCGGAGGCCGTCCACCAAGGTACCGCCGCCAAATGACCGCACCGCGGTCAAAAGACCGCGGCGGCCATTCAGACATTTCCTCTGGGCCGGCGGGCGCTCTCCAAAAGAGCGCCCGCCGGCCCAGAGGAAATGCCCCTGCAACGAGGACGCCAGCTCAGAATTGAGCCGGCGTAGTTGCAGGGGTGCGACGGGTGCAGTTTGCACCCGTCGCGTATTTCAGTGTCTGCATTGCAGACACTGAAATACACAGTGGGGCCCTCTTACGGGGGCCCCTGCAGTGCCCATGCCATTGGCATGGGCACTGCAGGGGCCCCCAGGGGCCCCGCGGCACCCCCTACCGCCATCCTGTTCCACAGGATGGCAGTAGGGGGTGTCAGAATACCCATGGCGGCGGAGCGCGCTCCGCCGCCATGGAGGATTCCCCCGAGCAGCGGAGACCGCCGACTTTCCGCTTCTGACCGCGGCTGAACCGCCGCGGTCAGAATGCTCGTGGGAGCACCGCCAGCCTGTTGGCGGTGCTCCTGTGGACGGTGGCCCTGGCGGCCACCGGCCGCCAGGGTCAGAATGACCCCCTATATCTCCTCCATGCAAAGCTTTTTGGGGGCATGGGTAGAATGTAATCAGGAAGTGGCAATCTTTCAATCTAGCCATACCCTCCACCATTACAACTCCAGAAACATTTACCTGCTCCACTATAACAAGGTTGCCTATATCGAACTGCGGAAACTAAACAAAAGTCATCATTGAATCTGAAGAACGATCCTGGAAAACAACATAAAGCATTGAAAGTTGTTAAATGCAACAAATGGTAAGCCAACTTCTTCCACCAAATGTATGACTTGAGAACAGGAGAGTAAGGCTTCAACCTCTGATCTACCTTACCCACACCATCAATGCACTTATTGTTGTCTAAAATGCACACAAGTTTGCACGCTTCAGCAACCTAACCCCAAAATAGTCACATGTGAATGGTTGTCGGCATGTGGGCATCTCTCCTGTCTTAATATTTCACAGGTAAAAATTAATCACCATGCAGTGCACTGCACTGTCCCCTCTGAAGCTTTTTACGGCAACTTTTACAGTTAGGGCTGATTGCACTATTTATAAATGGTGACCTTTGTTAAAAAATCCTCTACAAGTTCCCACACAATTTTCTCACAGATTCCAAAAGTAGAAGGACAACCAGGAGTGTCAATAGAGCAATAACTACCAGTGTACACCTTGAAATTATAGACATATCCACTACTACTCTCACACAGTTTATACAACTTAATTCCATAACGTGTCCTCTTGCTATGAATGTACTTCCTAAAACCCAACCAGCCCTGGAACAAGACCAAAGACTAATCCACAGCTATTTCTTTCCCTGTAGCATAGATCTCTGAAAAGCGATCGACAAAATGATCAGGGGCAGGCTGAATCCCAAAGAGGGGGTCATAATAATGGCAATCCCTTTGGCAATGCTGAAGCATTAGCAACCAAATGCAGCATCTGATGCAGAAGCAAGTCCCAATCACGACCCAAGGAAATATAGCAGTTACCATCAAGAGGCTAGTAGACCAATACGAAGACTGTGACAACTCCCTTATCAAGTCTATCAAACAATATTATAGCCAAGAAATTCTTTAATTCATCCAGATTTGTGGTAGTCCACCAACTAGCTCTAGGGTTGGCCTTAAGTCTGGCACTGTTGTCCCTCAAATACTGTCCAGCATACAAATTAGTCTATTCACAATCTCATCCATATACAACTGAAAGAAATGTATAAGCTAAACATTTTTCAGTATTGACTCTACGCCCTGTGACACCGCTAAAGGAAGGCAACACAGGCTGAATCATGTTTGGGGCAACCCAGAGTTCCTCACTTTGAAGGGGAAGCCTTTCAGTCCTGGCTGCAATCCAGATTCCTCTGACTGCACTATTGGCATTTTAGTGTCATCCTCTAAAAGAGGCAATTCATCAGCACCGAGAGTGGCTTCATTACCAGATGTTTCCTGTCTGACACAAAATTTACTGCTGAATCTTGAACTTACCCTGCCTCAGATGCAGAGTCAGTCTCAAAATCATGGTCAGAAGAAGATTACAAAAGCAAACCAACAACCTGCTGAGTGGTAATCCTGCTTTTATCCATAATGCTTTCTAATAAAAGAAACACAACAACTAAGTCAACAATAACGAACACTGTGTAACATAAGTAATGAACAATGTGGCTTTATCAAACAAAAAGTAAAACTACTGGCATATAGTAATCTGGAAGGAAAAGTCAAACAATACAATGCATACAATGAACTCTAGACTAAAAAATGATACCACTCACTTGCCAGAGACTGTGCCTAGTCTTCACAGACACAGCAAGCACCAATGATATCCCACTAGAAAGGAAGAACAAAAAGAAATTTCGCACAAGACAACACAATACACAACTTGCACAAATCCAAAGGGTAATTGACACATAATAAAACAGAAGCTAAGTTGCTGCAATTATTACACTATAAAAAAATACGTATTTATGCAGAGCAATGATACTCATTTGTAGTAAACAGTACAAAAATGTTTTCTTACTAAATGTTTTCTTACTAAACACATGCAACTACTCAAACTCCAAATCTATCAGTGCAAAAGCACCAAGTAGGAGCTGCCACCAAGGAAACCAAAAGCATTGTACTAGAGTAAAAAAGAGAAATAAAACATTTAGATCACAAATGCAATTGATGAAAAAAAATAGAACAGTTAGGGGCATATTTATGAAAAGTGGCACTGCACCTAGTGCATTGCCACTTTTCTTGCAACCCCTAGCACCCCCTAATGCCACCATGTGTTTGCCATATTTAATATATGGTGCACCATGGTGGTAGTTAGTGAACTGGTGTCAGACGTTTTTACGCTAGTTCATCCTTTGCAGGATTAAAAAAAAAAATGTTGATGCTAATCCTTAAAAGCACCCAGAGGCCCATTTAACCAATGGAAGCCTCCTTTTAAAGCCTGCTCAGAGCAGGCATTAAAAGTGCTGAGAAAAATTATGCAAAGAAATGTCCTAGATTTCTTTGCACCTCTTTTCGGACCCCTTTGTATACATTATGCCACTTTGTGAATATGCTGCAGTGTTTTTGCCCATCTAATGTCACAATAGTGAAAAAAATATTACACTAATGTGTCATTAGAATGGTGCTAGGCTGTCTTAAATCTGGTCCTTAATGATATAAAAACACTATGAAGTCTGACCTTGGGGGAAGACCAGCATCACGAACATCTGATCAGTCCAGAAGAGCGAAGACAAGAAATTGAGTTGACTTGAAGAAGTGACCCTCACCCTAGCTAAACACCACTTCACACACACTACCATCCAAATACCAGCCACACACATCACCAACTAGAAACCATTCCAGCCACACCACCAGCGAAATCCCTAGTTCAAACATCATCCAAATGCCAGACCACACTCTTCACCAGCCAAATGCCAGTACACACACAGCCAGCCAAACATCAGTACATGCAGACCAACAGCCAAACTCTAGTTCATATACACACAGAAACTTATTCCCTGATGTCTAGTGGTTTTCTGCCCCACTTGGGGCTATATGGGCCTAAAAGGATGTACTATCTGCTCCCATAGGGGGGCAGAAACTTGCGAAAATATTGCTCCATAATGGGGAGTGACCATTGTGCAAGGGGTCGCTCCCCAACATGTACATAAATTAATTCCTAGTGTTTGGGGGCTTTCTGTTCCCTTTGGGGGCAGACCAGCCTAAACATGTGGGAGATATGCCCACGGGGAAAGAAAACAGCCAAAGTAAGTGCCCCCATTAAATGGGAATACCCTTGCCCAAGGGGCCTCTCACCGACATGCACATAAAAGTATCCCTGGTGACAAGTGGCTTTCTAAACCTGAGGGGGGAGGTTGGTCAAAAAAATTTGACCAATCTGCCCTTGGGGCAGAAATGGCAACTATATGTGCCCCAAGAAATGAGAGAAACCCTTGCCCAAGAGGACACTCACCAAAACAAAAGAAAATCCCTGGTGGGTAGTGGGTGCATTCCTACTGAAGGGTCGCTGCACCAACCACGATCCCATAGATGGAATGCACTGCAGAAAGACAATGGGAGAAAGGAAAACCTTTTTTTTCCAACTAGTGCCTCTCCTCCCTCCCCAATCACTCCCCGGAGGAAAACATACCTTCTTTCTTGGATGCGCTGGAAGCAAATGGCTTCCAACACATCTCTGGTGTGTTTTGATGATGTTGGCACACAGTGTACAGGCTGGTGTTGTCAGATTGCTGGGGGAGGGGTGGCAGTGGAAGTGCTCTTCCACTGTCATCCCTGGTGGGGACATGTTGTGGGGGCCTATGGGTGAGCGCCAGCTCTCTCAAAATGGGTGGCTGCTCAGGGGCAGCCTCAGCACATGCCCATCTTGGCAGAGGATGGCTCCAAGCCATCCTCCAAACGGAATGGTGTTGATGCACACAATAATAAGGTATCTTTGTATATGAATAATACATTTTCAGACGCAAACGAAATTGCATTGCTGCTGATAGATTTCCCCTTTGTTAGCTCCTCGTCAACCTCAGCATGGAGGTATTTGGTCAGGCAGGATCTGTGACTCAGACCTGAAGGTTAATTACTGATAGGTCACAGGTGAGATAATATTTAGCCAACAGCCAAACACGCACAGGACAACTTAGATTAGGATCCCACAGTTAGGCAGCTACCCTACAATAGTCCCAAAAGATTGGCCCCAATAAAGCACCCATGGCCAGAGGGACATGGACATCCTAAAACACCATAAAGTTAGATGCCACATGTAGTTAGGTACACCTAGCCAATCAGGACACAGCACACATAGCACATGAGCTGACCATGTGCCCCCATGGGCCAGACAACTGGTCTAGAACTCAATGGCCCACATTTGTGTCCATGCCAGGTCAAGGCCCACCTGCATTCTCTCTCTGGAATTTATGTTCATGACTCTAGGACAGCTGTTCTTATTTCATAGTTTTACTGTCCCCGAGAATGGTAAAAAATGTGTTCTTAGCTGATGTACTCCGAAAGACATTCCTCAGACCAGATTCTGTAACTGCTCTCCTGGCTGTAATGTTTGATCAAACAAACTGTTTCCTGCTCTGCCAGATGCCTCTTGCCTTTTGTTTTTAAGGTAAAATCTCACTCCAAGCAACAATGGTATAAACCAAGGGGTATGGGTACTTGAGTCTTCATTAAAATGCATAGAAGATATGCTGGTATCAGTGCAATGGCCTAACATAGTTGGATTTAAGGGCAGCATATCATCAAATCTTGTCAGTCAAACAGTCCAGGCAATTCACTGCCTTTTTAACACCAGATGAATTACTTTAAGTTAGAAGGTTCTTGTTTGACCTCACCTGTGCAGCTGCAGTGTTTCAGAAAAAAAATGTCTAAAATATTGAGGTACTCTAAAGGGGTTTTAGTATTCAATGATGATATCTTAATTTGTGATAGAACAGGCTGAAACACAATAAGAAAAGAGATGATGTTGGCTACATGTGAAGATAACAGATTGAAGTTGAGGTGAGAAATTTAAAGCTGGTATTTGCAAATATAGCATTTAGATCTTATTTGTACTAACTTCTAGTGAGTGAATTCGGGCAGAAGTGCTGGAGCCAAAAATATGGAGGTGGGAATATCTTTCAATTGATTATGAGAACTTTAAAAAAAAATGCAAAGAAAGCAGAACCTCTAACTAAATTGTTAAAAAGTCAAATGCGAATTGGGAGAAGAACTAAATATTTTTTTTTTCTATTTATTTAAAGATTAATTAGGTAAATCACCTATGTTTCTGCAAGGTCATGCTGGAGGATAAAGTATACATAACAGTAGTTGCCAGTGTGTATGACATTGGGGAAGTGGCAACCCACAAATACAGTAGAAAGAATTAACTAACCATTGCTTTTTCATCTAGAGCCTTGATGTAACACAAAAAGGCATTTATTTAGTAATTGGAATGGAACTCTTTGGTTGTGCCTTGGTGGTGCAGAAGCTTAGGTATATGTGGAGAACCATATTTAAGATTAGTGTGAATCACAAGCCACTCATTTATTTAAAGTAGGTCAAATTTGTATTTTTCTAGGGTCGCCATCAGGAGTACAATACTAAGCACAAAACTCAGAATATAACTTTTATGTGAAGTATTTTTCAGGAGTAAAAAAGAAGATGTATGAATTGCACCTCTCCATTATCAGGAAAAGGAAAAAAAGATCAATAAATAAGGAGGTTCGGATTTGGATTGCTGTGAGGCAAACCTGGTGATGGTAGAGGTGGAAGTGTAACACAAAGTGAATGTCTGGGGGAGTTAAAGAAAGACTTCAGTTTGGATAGGATTTTGGAATCCTGGCTAAATGAAAGAAACTTGAGTGGGGACATGGCATCTTTTGTAAAAGTGGCCCCTAAGAAGCTGTTTTGTGGATATACAGTTGTACCTCCCTGTGTGACTATTCCCCATCTTGTTGATCTAGTTCACAAAGTCCCCTAGACATTACAAGTTTCAAGAAGCAGAGATAAAATTACATTTTAAGGTTTGAAGGTTTTGAGGCATGGAATGGACAGAAGTGTAGTAATGAAGGTGAAGAGTTGCATTATTTGTGAGGAGGATAGTCAGGTACTGGTGTGCAGGAAACAAACTTTTATTAGAATGGGAATAATGACTGTTTTTTGGTGGCGGTTATAAATAGACTTTCGATGGCCTCTGACTGCTTGAGCTCCATAAATAAATATGTGCTAGTTTGAATGAAATATGATACATAATTCAGAACTGAACATCCTAACAGTTGTAAAGTTTTTGGAATTTCTGTTTTTTTATGGGGGCACTCAAGATGGTAGCTTCTGACAAAGGTATGACATAGAAGGGTGAGCCTATATCACCCCAGCAGGAATGCTTTAGACAAGAGTGTCAACAAGCTGCTGAGGGGTGAATAAGATTAGCACTTACAAATGATATTAATGTTGAAGAGAGTTTGAGATAAGATAGTTGCCTATCTCAAAATACCAAATTCATTAACAGAAGGTTTCCATTTCAGGCATTAAGGGATAGCAGTTATGGCTAGCTATGGGATGGCCATGAGGGTTCAAGTAATAAGCACTGACATAGAGCAGTGGTACCCAATCTTTTGACTTCTGTGGACCCCTACTTTATCATTACTGGTACCGGGGGACCCCCATTAAATCATTAATGGACTTTGGGGACCCCCCCCACTGAGTCATTACTGAAGGCTGGAGACCCCGGCCTAAACATTTTTGATGATTTGGAACATAAAACAATACACAAAAAATACAGAAACAAGCATTCATCAAACACATACACAAATTATAACATTTTATTCAATTTGCAAATAAACATAAATAAATAAATATTTTTTAATAGGAAGGATGGAGCTTTTCTAAATTCAGTTGAAGATTCACATCGTCCATACTATATTTTGTTTGATGCACCTGCACTGTTCCCACGAATCAATCTGAGGATACTAAATACATTTTTTGCCTCCAATAAAAAATTCCTTAACATTTACAGCATGTTTTAAAATGTTCAATTTTACATTTAGCCACTTTATTTATGCACACTTTAATAAACTGTTAATAATATTTAATTTTCGAAGCAGTCGCAGATCCCCTGAGGAGGCTTCGAGAGCCCCCAGGGGTCCCTAGACCACAGGTTGGGAACCACTGACATAGAGTGTTTGACACATGAGATACAGCAAACGCAACATGTGATTCAAGGTAAAAGCAAGCAGAGATGTGATAACTCTGTTGCAGAGGTTCAGCTTAAAATAGTGGTTGAATATTCAAGAAAGAAGTAGCATTAGAACATAATGGTGACAGTAAATGTATCCCTATCCAGGGCCCTATAGAGAGAGTTATTTAATATCTAGGGCCAGATTCATTAAGACCTTGAGTTGCTATTGCATAACACAAGGCGATGCAAGAAAACGCAAGGGCTTCATTCAGATTTCTCAAGCTAATCAAAGCCACCTAGGTTGGCCCTGTGTAGCTTGGTAAATACAGAGTAATGGAGGCAGCACAATTTGCTGCCTTGTGTTAGTTTTTGCCAAGAGGGCATTACATAGGGGACACATCCACCCATGCTTTGTGGTGCAACCCGGGAACATGACAAAATTGTACGCCCTCCTAAAAGATATGCAATGAAGAGAAATATCTTTATTTCTCTTTGTTTTCTCCTCTTTTGTTTGTGCTACATCCTGTATCACACACAGAAATGATAAAGCCTATAAGAATTGTTTTTGTGCAGAATGGTGTCCCTTTATGCAAAACAACAATCCTGCCTGTAACACATGCTCCCTTGCACCATGATACAAGGGTTCTTGCATTGGTGCCAGGCAGCACAAAGTGTACAAGAACATGGAGAGAGCAGGAATGCACCTTATATTAAATAATATGGCACATTCCGGACCTCCCCTTTTCCCGCAGTGCAGCAAGTTGTTTTGCTACGTTACATGAAAGGTTTGTTAATCTGTCCCCTAGTATGTAAAAGTGTGTGGACTAGAACAAATGATGTAACAAGGAATGTGTAATGAGTGAGTGTAGTACGTTTGCATCTTCAGTATCTGATGAGGGAAGAGATGTGGCTAAAAGAATGGAGAAAAAATATGATGCGAGTTACTCACCTGTCTATGAATAATTGGATGCTAGCAGTCCACTGGTCTACAAGAACTTGGACTCAACAGTCTGATAGATAGACTTTCTGTAATGCTAACATATCCCACAAATCTATCCCTACAAGCATTGACCAAGAACTTTGCCTATGCTTGTCTACCATTATCCTCTTATATTTGCTTTATGGTATTTTTGTAGTTTGCTAATTTCTGAGGTTATTTGTGTGTATGTTGTGTATCTCATGTAGATTAGGTGGTGTGTGTTGTGTCTTGCTTGCATTGTGACTTAGTTGTAACATTGCAGGTGTTCTGTAGGAGGTAGTGGAATTGTAATGTGTTATGTAAAAGTCTGAGTTTGGCAATAAAGGAAAACTAAACTTCATTTGCGTAGCCAGGATCTAAAAATGTTATAATGCTTGTTTGATGGACATTAGTCTGATCTTTGGTTGGAACTATTGCTTGAGAGGATATATCTTGTTCTTTCATTCATTCCCTTCCTTACACGTGACAAAAGCAAGGTCTTCTGAGGTTCTCCTTGGTCATTGTCACATTCCAGTCAGGTACATATATTTAGATTCTCTTTGTGTAATTCTCCAGAAAATTCATTCCAATAGAGTAGTTAATCCATCTTTTTTCTTTTCTGATATGAGATGTCAGACTGCTCCTCTACCCTATAGCCTGTAACCTTTCTCAACCCATTTAGTAGTGGTGCTAGTTTACCTGACTTTGGTAGTATATGCTGCAAGTGCCAGGGTCACTATAACATTTATGATAAGATCTGACACAGGGAATCATGCCACCCCTTACTGGCTGCCAATAAGCAAACTTGTAATAAAAAACCTCTGCATCAACCACAGGATTAACTTGATTTAGGATGCAATTATCCTCTGCATAGTAAATAGGCATGCACACCTGCCCTGAGTAACTACCTGCATGTGAAACTGATAAACTGATTTTTTTGTTTGGCCCTGCCATCAGTCTATTCAAGCATGTTTGCAAAGTCTTAGACCTGCTCCTAGCAATACCCAGAACCTTTTTGGTGTCCTGGAGGGGGGCACATAGGGTGACCTCAAAACTGACAAAGGAGTACATTCCATGTCCCAGATAAATCAAAAAAGGGGTGGTGGAAGCGAACAAATTGTGAGAAATTAGGATAATGGTTGAGGGGTTTGAGACCTTAACTTTCACCTGGAAGAATGAAAGGACACCTGCTTGACAGCAGTCCTCAAAAGACTGAGCAACATCGGAATTACCCAGCTTGTCCCAAAGCCAACACATACCACAGGACCCACACTGGATATCTTCACCACAAGCAACAGAATCAAATACAACTCCACCACAGTGCTTACATGGACTGACCACTCTCTCATGAACTTCCAAATTGGCACATCTTAAGTCAACACCCTTACCAGCTTCAACATTCTGGGGAAAAATAACAGAAACAGTCTGGTGCAACACTCTCAGCATGAATCAACATAGCCCCAAACTTTGACAAGGACATCAACATCTTCAACAAATGGATCAAGAACTGTGCGGACACCTTAGCACCTATCAAACCCAACAAATATAGCAGATCATACAATCAGACCAACTGGTACATAGAAAACCTCAGAGACACCAAACAACATTGTAAACAGCTAAAAAGGAAGCTCCAATAGCTGCAAGGGGATCTTCTCAATTGTTAAGGATTGTCCTCTACCTGTACTTACAGGTTCAGTTTCTTGTAGGATGCAGACTCAGACCTCTCCTCTAGCAATGAAGGACTCATCTGGCTGCAGACTTGCAACCAAGTCATCTTGGAGAAACCCCAGTCACCCTGCACTCGTCTCAAAGAGGTTGGCACAGAATCCCTCTGGGATGGGCTGCAACAGAAGATGGGCCACTACCTCTGATCAAGCTCCTCCGAGATACATGCAGGCTGGACCCACTGGATCGCAGAAAGGAGGCTCATCAATCTAGATTGTGGACATGCATTAGGTCTTATCTACACAGGCCACTCTTCGTCCCTGCACTCTCAACAGCACCCCCAATCCAAAAGATTAGCTTGGGGGAAGCACCCCATGGAAACAAAGGACTTCAGTGGAGCCCCACATACCACTGTCAAATTAATTATCAATTTTGACTCAGGAGGAATCCCAGTAGATTAGTTAGTTCTGCCAACAACCAGAACCTCTGTCAACCCTCCAGTGACATAAGAAATCAGGGAGCAGAAGATCGGGAAGGGATGAGGCTCAAGGGGCGCTTTCATATCTTTGGACCACGGATGGGAGGAAATGCTAGGACTGTACCCGCTGGATCTTCCCCAGGACCACCCTTGGTTATAAGCCCTCAAGGCCCAGAAATTGAATCAGGCAGAGAAAAGGCACTGTCCATGGACAGTGTTTGCATGTCCCTTCTGAACATGGTGCAATTCTCAGTTGGAGCACTACAATAGCAGTCAAACATAATGTACATTCAGTTACCACTCCGTAACACCTTGGTCATTTTTGTTGCAGGTCTGGATCAAAGGAACCGGCTCTTCATTCACATGGTACTTCAGCTGTAGACAGTCAAACTATCAACAATGCTGGTGAAGGGCACTACAGTTACATTTTGGATGGGCAACCTTGCTGCAACCCTCTGGAATGGGAAACAATTAAGGGCAGGAGGTGTTTAAGCCGGAAGAAGCAAACACTTGCTCTACAGGGTCTGCATTACAACATCATAGAAGCACTCATGGTAACACAAATGGGATAATAACCATTGACAATAACCTTTTGAGTAGCACTCAGCAAAACACTGCAGGTGTTGACACAGACCGGACAATAAAGTCTACCATATCGGGGTCAGGGCCCAGCATCGGGCAAGTGCACCAAGAACAGCTCCTACTGTCCCCACAACCTCAAACCCTGCTTCCCATCAATCAGAGGAGAATGGGCAAATTCAGTCAGAGTTCCAAACAACATGAACTCAAGGCCCTTGGGGTTTTGACAATCATACCAAGGTTCAGACAGACCCACTGGATAGCACTAAAGCACTAACCTTCATCTCAGAGTACAAATCTAAAGGCAACTGTGATGTTCTGATCAGATGCAACATTCTTCTATTATCATCAATTCCGACCTTAGCCATTCTGAAATCAATGGACCTCACAGAAATAGAAGTTGTGCAAATTGATGAGTCTTTAGGAAGTAAAGCCCCCATGGCTACTTGGAGCACAACCTCAACTGCCCAAAGAGTGCTGTCTGAATGGCCTACCTTTAGGAGATGGGGTATAAAGCTTATTCCACATTAGGAACTTGGCTACCCCTCACTTTTGCTCGCTTTTGCTCAATCAAGAGTAAGAGCTCAGCCACCAAAACCTGCCACTTCTGTGCTTAAGGGAGTACAGGGGACTTCGACAGTGAATAAGGCAGTTACTTATGGTCAAAAAGGTAAAAAAACACATACAACTGGATTGCTGGACATCGAGCTGAGGTGGACCTCGAGTACATTAAACTGTTCACCTCACAATACATGGCAAAGTCCGGATCACAGGAAACCCTCCAAGGGCAAATGAGGCAGTTCTCCTGGAATGTTAATGGCCCTTCATCTCAAATATCCTATTCTGATTTTCTTCAGTATGTCCAATCCTTTGATATTATCCTCCTGAACGAAACCTGGCTTGCTGAACTATTTCACTTACAGGGCTGCACAAACATCTCTGTTCCAGCTGGTAAAGGATAGAAACATGGCCACGTATTGGGTGGCCTGGTAATGTATGTCTCCATAACAAGCATAGCTTCATTAAAAGGTCAGAACTCTAAGTCATGGGCACTTAATGCAATAAAGATCCTAATTCAAAACAATGACATGAAAATAAAGGTGATAATCATCAATGTTTATATCCATCTGTAGGAGGCTGGCCTGGCTTAAAGTGGGTACCTGATGGTACTTACACCTTGTGCCAGGTCCAGTTATCCCTTAATAGTAGATTAGTAGTGTTCTAGCAGCTTAGGCTGACAGAGGTCGCTATAGCAGAGCAGCTTAGGCTCAACTAGGAGACATGCAAAGCTCCTACTATACCATTTATATCATAGAGCACTATATCATAAGAAACACAATACTCAGAGTTACTAAAAATAAAGGTACTTTATTTTAGTGACAATATGCCAAAAGTATCTCAGAGGATATACTCCCTTAGGAGGTAAGTAAAATACACAAAATATACACACAAATCAAAATCAGGTAAGTAAACAGTTAGAAAAGTAGTACAAACACTGTAGACCTCGCCACTGTCCCCCGCATCTACCGGAGGCAGATCCTTCTCCCACCTACCCGCCAAGACCTGGAACACCCTTACCTTGCCCCTACTTACACCTTGTGCCAGGTCCAGTCATTCCCTTAATAGTAGATTAGTAGTGTTCTAGCAGCTTAGGCTGATAGAGGTAGCTATAGCAGAGCAGCTTAGGCTCAACTAGGAGACATGCAAAGCTCCTACTATACCACTTATATCATATAGCACTATATCATAAGAAACACAATACTCAGAGTTACTAAAAATAAAGGTACTTTATTTTAGTGACAATATGCCAAAAGTATCTCAGAGGATATACTCCCTTAGGAGGTAATTAAAATACACAAAATATACACACAAATCAAAATCAGGTAAGTAAACAGTTAGAAAAGTAGTGCAAACACTGTAGACCTCGCCACTGTCCCCCGCATCTACCGGAGGCAGACCCTTCTCCCACCTACCCGCCAAGACCTGGAACACCCTTACCTTGCCCCTACGACCGATCGAAGACCTGCTGACTTTCAGGAGGTGGCTAAAAACCTGGCTATTTGAGCAGTAGCAGCACCCCCCCCCCTCAGCGCCTTGAGACCCTTACAGGTGGTAGTGCGCTCTACAAATACACTGATTGATTGATAGAACACAATAAGATGCAATAGGCCTAGGGGCAACATAAACCATATACTACAAAAGTGGAATGCGAACCACGAATGGACCCCAGATCTAGTGTCGTGTGTAGAGGGTCGCTGGGAGTGTAAGAAAACACTAAGGGTGTCCAAGATACCCCAACCCAGCATCGAAAAGTAGGAGTAAAGTTACCCTACTACCCCAGAAACACACTTAAGTTGTGATAGGAGATTCTGCAAGGACAACAACTGACTACATAGTGCTGAAGATGGATTCCTGGACCTGAGGACCTGTAAAGGAAGGGGACCAAGTCCAAGAGTCACGCAAGTGTCCGGGGGGGCAGCAGCTCACTAAACCCCAGATGAAGGTGCAAATGGGCTTTCTTCTGGGTGGAAGAAGCTGAAGATTCTGCAACAACAGAAGATGGCAGGAACTTCTCCTTTGCACAGAAGATGCCCCACAGCGTGCTGGAGGATGCAGAGTTGGTTCCACACAGAAAGACAGCATACAAGCCTTGCTAGCTGCAAGAGTCATGGTTGAAGAAAATGGGTGCTGACTGGGGCCAGGAAGGACCAGGAGGTCGCTCCTTGGAGGAGGAGACAGAGGGGGGACTCAGCAGCTCAGAGAGCCAATGCAGAAGCAGGCAGCACCCGCAGAAGTACTTGAACAGGCATTCAAGAAATCTGAGCACAGCGGTCATCTCAACACTACAAAGGAGGGTCCCACAAAGCCAGTGGTCAACTCACCGAGCTGAACAATGCTGGACGGAGTGCTGGGGTTCTGGGCTGTGCTGTGCAGGAAGGATTCCTTGCAAAAGTACACAGAAGCCATAGCAGCTGCAGATCACGCAGTACACAGGATTACTGTCTGGCGTGGGGAGGCAAGGACTTACCTCCACCAAATTTGGACAGAAGGACCACTGGACTGTTGGGGTCACTTGGATCCAGCTCCTGTGTTCCAAGGACCATGCTCGTGAAGATGAGAGGGGACCCAGAGGACCAGTGATGTAGAAGTTTGGTGCCTGCGTTAGCAGGGGGAAGATTCCGTCAACCCACTAGAGATTTATCCTTGGCTTCCAGTGGAGGGTGAAGGCAGACAGCCCTTAGAGCAGGCACCACCAGGAAACAGTCATGAAAGCCAGCAGTTTTAGGCACTACAATGTTGCTGGTAGTCGTCTTGCTACTTTGTTTGATGAGAAACCCACAGGAGAGACCCTAAATAGCCCTCAGAGGAGGATTGGCCACCTAACCAGGTAAGCACCTATCAGGAGGGGTCTCTGATGTCACCTGCTGGCACTGGCCACTCAGAGGCCTCCACTGTGCCCTCACACCTCTGCATTTAAGATGGCAGAGGTCTGGGACACACTGGAGCAGCTCTGGGCACCACCCCTGGGGTGGTGATTGACAGGGGAGAGGTCACTCCCCTTCCTTTGTCCAGTTTCACACCCAGAGCAGGGGCTGGGGGATCTCTGAACGGGTGTAGACTGGCTTATGCAAGGAGGGCACCATCTGTGCCCTTCAAAGGATTTACAGAGGCTGGGGGAGGCTACTCCTCCCCATCCCTTAAGACCTATTTCCAAAGGGAGAGGGAGTAACATCCTCTCTCAGAGGAAGTCCTTTGTTCTGCCTTGCTGGGACTGGGTTGCCCAGAACCCAGGATGGCAGAAGCCTGTCTGTGGGTTGGCAGCAGTGATAGCTGCAGTGAAATCCCCAGAGAGCTAGTTTGGCAGTACCCGGGGTCCATGCTGGAGCCCCGGGGATGCATGGGATTGGCACCCCAATAACAGATTTGCCATGGGGGGACAATTCCATGATCTTAGACATGTTACATGGCCATATTCAGAGTTACCATTGTGAAGCTACATATACGTATTGACCTATATGTAGTGCACGTGTGTAATGGTGTCCCCGTACTCACAAATTCCGGGGAAATGGCCCTGAACTCTGTGGGGGCATCTTTGTTAGTGCAAGGGTGCCCTCACACTTAGCGACTTTGCACCTAACTTTCAGCAAGTGAAGGTTAGACATATATGTGACTTAAGTACTACTTAAGTAGTTACTTAAGTGCAGTGAAAATGGCTGTGAAATAACATGTGCTTTATTTCACGCAGGCTGCAGTGGCAGTCCTGTGTAAAGGTTTGTCTGAGCTTTCCTTTGCATGGCAAAATAAATTCTGCAGCCCACAGGGATCTCCTGGAACCCCAATACCATGGGTACCTAGGTACCATATACAGGGAATTATAAGGGTGTTCCAGTATGCCAATTGAAATTGGTAAAAGTGGTCACTAGCCTATAGTGAAAAATGTAAAGGCAGAGAGAGCATGAGCACTGAGGTTCTGATTAGCAGTGCCTCAGTGACATAGTTAGGCACTACACAGGCATACATATTCAGGCCACAAACTATGAGCACTGTGGTTCTGGCTAGAAGGATCCCAGTGAGACAGGCAAAAACATACTGACATTCATGTAAAATTGGGGGTTACATGCCAAGAAAGATGGTACTTTCCTACACAGATGTCCTAAGGTCATCTTCTCCCAGAAGTCAGAGTCTTCTTCCTTCAAGATGCTTTTTCCCCAGATCCAGGGGTGACCTGAAGAGATGGTAATGAGCTTTTAGCCTGATCCTGAGCACTCTGCACTACCCGGTGAATGGAGAAATCCCCTACACATGTCTATTTCCTCATAAACTATCTATCTCATTTTGCAGCACCTCTCTTGGTTTGCTTATCCACAGTGCTAAGCTAAGATGGATCCTGCAAACCTCCACCTATCAAGCTATATTCCTTACCCGGCAAGTCCCCTTTTTAGCTGAGCTGACCTCCACTTTATCAGTGTCTTACCAGATCTTACTCTTGCTGGAATTGATCCAGAATGTGTGGCCACATTAATGATTAGTTAATGCCAAATTAATGAGTGCAGTTCTTGCCTGCACAACTTGGCATCCCAATGTTAAAGGAAGAGCTGATGATGCTGCCCTTTCTTCTATCATCTGCTGTTGTCGCCCTCACAGATGCCTCATCCCGGTGATCATTTGTTGATAACACCCTTGTATGATACTATCCTAATGGAGCCGAGTCAATAACAGCCAGCCAAGGATATACAGTGAACATTGAGAATACAGCTAAGAGATTGGGATTACCGTAGACAAAACATGCACAGACCGTTCTCTCAATAGTTAACAGCTTGTACTCCTGCCACGCAAGGCACACTTTCTTAAAGTTACTTTTCTATTAAACGTATTGAAAATCTACTTTTGCTAATAAACTACATTTTTAAAAGTATATGAGATATAAGTTAAATCATTATTATTATTGTGTTTTTCCACATGGGATATTGAAATAAGGATTATATTTATGACAAGGCATATTAACGTGAAATGCAGCTTCATTTACATAGTGAAAACAGCTTTTGGACAATTGTTCTCTGTGATACATACTATTCCCAGTGTGTGCTTACAAGGCACAATTTAGGGTAGAGTTATTTAATATATAAAATTAAGTTTTTATAAATGGCAAATTCATTTTTCCAAGTCACTATGATGATTCTAACCTGCAGCCTAATCAAGGCAAAATTGTGATCAATAAAGCTGCCTATTTTGTTCAATATGAGGATGATATAATTACAAATTGCAGTCCACATGTGACTTTTATCTTCCACACCATTGATGCATTTCTTACACTATTTATTATGCCATTATAGGAAACATAAGGGCTAATTAGATGAAACCTGTTAGACTTGGCACTATTGGCATGGTCTCCCCTAACTTTTTGCACCTACTTCCCAGGTTGTTTCCGTCTGCTGACCAGTGTTAAAGTGTAAGTGTTCCCTGTATAAATTATATGTGTACATTGGCTTATCCATGATTGACATATTTGATTTACTAATAAGCGCTAAGTAATGTGCACTAGAGGTGCCCAGGGCCTGTAAGTCAAATACTACTAGTAGCCTGCAGCACTGGTTGTGCCACCCACATTAGTAGCCCTGTAAACATGGCTCAGACCTGCCACTGCAGTGTCTGTGTGTGCAGTTTTAAACTGTCAAGTCGACTTGGCAAGTGTACCTACTTTCCAGGCCTAAACCTTCCCTTTTTATACAATTAAGGCACCCCTGAGGTAGGCCCGAGGTAGCCCCATGGGCAGGGTGCAGTGTATGTTAGAGGTGGGAAATGTACTTATGTGTTTTACATGTCCTGACAGTGAAATACTGCCAAATTCGGTTTTCACTGTTGCAAGGCTTATCTCTCTCATAGGTTAACATGAGGACTGCCTTTAAATATTATTAAAGCGCTAATTCCCTTTGGGAGCAGATAGACATGTGGAGTTTGGAGTCTCTAAACTGACAATTTAAAAATACATCTTTTGGTGAAGTTGTTTCTTAGATTGTGTGTTTGAAAACTCCACTTTTAGAAAAGAGGCATTTTCTTGCTTAAACCATTCTGTAACTCTGCTTGTTTATGGATTCCTTGTCTGGGTCAGTTTGACAGTTGGGCTATTTGCACCTCTCCTCTACACAGTGACTCAAAGGGAACTGGGGTGTAGCTTTCATATCCTGATAGGCCATCTGGGCTGAGAATAGGAGAGGAGTGGTCACTTACACCTGAAAGGGCTGTGCCTGCCCTCACACAATGCAGTCTCCAACCCACTGGTGTGTGTCTGGGACCTGGCCTAGGCAAGGCAGGATTTTGAAAACAAAAGAGACTTCTCTTTGTAGTAGGCCTACTTCAAAGGCAGAAAAGGGTATAAGAAGAGGACCCAAAACCCCTGAAAATCAGATGACTTCTATAGCCAAGAGGAACCTCTGCCAAGGAGAAGAGCTGGAGAAGCTGGAGAAGGAGTTCTGCCCCTTTGCCTGTGACTGTGCTTTGCTGCGTTGGCCTGCAGTAGCTACTTCTATCTGAGAGAGAACAACGACTGACTTTTGTGTGACTTCCCACTGTCGAAGAATCTCCAAGGGCTTGAACTGAGCTTGCCTCCTGTTGTTGAATTATCAGGGACATCATGGACTTCTGTCTGCTAGTACTTAGGCTTTCTGTTGAGAGTCCTGCCTGCCAAGTGGTGCCCTAACCTGTCTCTGGGCCGTTGAAAGGTGCAGCTGGTGGAAAAGTACCTAAATCCACGCAAAGACCACCATGTGGGGAACCTTTCGACACACCACCTGCATCAAGGCTGAAATGTGATGTGCCGCCCTCGTAGCTAACATCGATGCTCCACCTTCATTGGGGCTGGAAGATCAACGCAACACGGCTGGAGAAACGACACGCAACACCCACAGCGGCTGCTGTTAATGATTCAAACCCCCATGCAGCGTGGTTTCTTGACACCGTGTGACCGGATTTCGACGCATCATCGCTGGGCTCGGAAAATCAACACAAAGCCTGCCCGGACCTGAGGTGCCCGTCCGGATTGATGCATCGTTCTCTTGTAGGAGAGAAGAAACGACGCACCCCGACCCAACTGGAGGAGGAATGACGCATATTCTCATTTGCAAGTGAGAAATCGACACATCGCTGCCCTTTTCCAATGCACCCTCATCCGTACAGCTTTATTTTGACGCTACCCAGGTACTTTTGTATGCTAACAATGTTCTCACTGTTTTCTAAAGGACTTAAGACTCCTTTTTGCTTTTTAAATTCATAACTTGACTTGTGTATGTTAGATTTTTTTTCTTTTGGTCTTTTTTTGTTTAGATACATATTACCTATTTTTCTAAACCTGTGTTGTGTCATTATGTAGTGTTTTTACTGAGTCACTGTATGTGTTGGTACAAATACTTTACACCTTGCTTCTGAAGTTAATCCTGCCTGCTCGTGCCAAGCTACTAAGGGGGTGAGCATTGGTTAACTGAGTGTGACTCTCCTTTATCCTGACTAGAGTGAGGGTCCCTGCTTGGACAGGGGGTAACGTGACTGCCAACCAAAGACCCCATTTCTAACAAAGCCAATGCATAGTAAGTTTTAGATGCAAAAGCACAGGCACTAACCCATGATTCTGCATTTGCACAGTGAACAGAGACCTAGGGGGTCATTACGACCTCGGCGGTCTTGCAAAAAGACCGCCGAGGCCGCGGGAGCCAGAATACCGCCATTGCCGGCGGCATTCCTGGCTCCCTATTATGACATTTCCGCTGGGCCGGCGGACGGTAACAGTGTTACCGTCCGCTTGCCCAGGGGAAATGTCACATCAACATTGCTGCCGGCTAGTAATAGAGCCGGCGGCAATGCTGATGTGCAGCGGGTGCAGTAGCACCCGTCGCACATTTCACTGCCCGAAATTCAGGCAGTGAAATGCACGACGGGGCTATGCCTGGGGGCCCCTGCACTGCCCTTGCCAAGTGCATGGGCAGTGCAGGGGCCCCCAGGGGCACCCCAGGTCCCCTTTCCGCCAGCCTTTCAATGGCGGTGTTTACCGCCACGGACAGGCTGGCGGTCGGGGACTCATAATCCTGGCAGTCAATTCGGCCACGGTCATAATTGCTCTTTGCTGACACCTATGCTTTGGAACTCTCTACCAAAGGAAATAAAATACATAATCATGTACATTTCAAGAAGCTGATCAAAACATATTTTTCCCACATGCAATGAGAGATTACATTCCAAACAAGCTTTTTCAGTGTTAAGATATTTTAGGGTAAATGAACACTGTGAAAAATTCATATCATGTCATATCATATCATATTGATCATATCATATAATTTCATACCATATTCGTTAATACTGTATCATATATCATATCATATTATAATATATTATATCATATCATATCATATCATACTACAATGGGTAAAATCATTTCTCATCAACCATGGAAAAATTATCTGTATTGGATTATTTTGGTTCCCCCCCACTGAGTGACCTATGCCACACCACCAGAAACACTCATCATGTATATTCAGTTGAATATCTAAATACACTTTCTAGCACAGCTCTTTAAACCGAGACAGATAAACATCAAAATTCAGTCTGAAAATACTTATTTCCCTTAAATAAATAGCTCTGAGATGCTAATCAACATTTCTTTATTTTTGGGTCCTGAGTTCCAATATATGAAGGTGAACTTCCTGCACATCGATGGAGCCAGGACTCAGATATTAGTACTTAAATACATTGATCCCACTCTATTTCCTCAAGGCTGACTTTTAGGCATCACTTTCTCCTCTCCCCACCTCACCAAAGGTAAAGAATCAGGTGATTCTCTTTGACACCAATACCACCTTTCCTCCTAAAATCAGTGCCCTGGAAATGGGTGTGCATCCCTACCTACCTACCACCCTGTTTAGATGATGAGAGAACTGTCCAGGCATGACTCAACTACTGTACCCACAACTACTCTGTTTTCACTACAAATCAATGACAGACTACCAGGCCTGCAGAACCAGGTAGTTGGTTTATGGCTTTGTGAGCAGGACCACATCAAATCAGCAATTAACGCATCCAGTTGGCTCAGAGTAGATGCCAGGAATACATATACATTCTTAGGTAGTGATCACACATTATACTGGTGGAAAGGCCCTGTGAGCTCCAGAAACCTGCACCTCAGCACATCCCAACAGTATCTCAACTGAGTGATTGTTTAAAATATGAAATATGAAGTCACATAATTGACACACAAGTCACACCTCTTTGGACTCCCCCGGATGTCTAGTTTCCAGAAATGTTTGGGTTTAGTATGTTTCCCTATATAGCCGCCGAACCCAGGACCAAAAAGACAGGTGCCTGCCTTACAAAACCAGTTTGTTTTGTGATAGATCATTTTGATGTCTCCACAATACAATTTGGCCAGTGGAATTCGGGGCTGAACTAAATTGGGGAGCTCCCAAGAGAGCACCCTCTCTGCGCTTGCCCCCGCATTCACCTGCTCTCTGGGTTGGGCTAACCAACTATTGCCCTGTGGCACAGACTGTGCTTGCGAAGGGACAACAGGACTGCCCTCATCACCTCCCTCACAACTTACTGGAAGGAGTTATCCAATGGGACTCCTCCAACTGAAAAATCACTCCCAGAGTCTGCGCCATTGTCCTATCCCTCAGATGCTGTCTCAGTATCGGCTGTCTCAGTCTCTGATCCTATGTCAGAGCTGTCCTCTATAACCAGAGTGACGTCAGCAGCAGTCATACATCAAGATGCCATCTCTGCTATTGGCTAAACTGTTGCTCTAAAACACTAGCCTACATAGACAGTCACAAAATTGCTGGTGTGTGTGTGTGATACATGCAACAGTAGAGGCCACCTTACCTGCGCTTCTTCCCTCAATCAGCACGTTTTTTCAAGACACTCAAACACCTTGTCACATACCATTCGTCACAGTCTTTAGCACCTCCTGTGCCCAGTCCAACAATCATTATTGGTGCTCCCACTGCCATGTCCTCCTCCTCGGATTCCCTCATTACCACCCAGCAAACGTGCTCTTCATCTCTCCATAGCCACCCCCCACCCCGCACATACATTTCATTTGTATTATAGCGCAGGTAGTGGCTGACTTTACTAACGTACTCAGCTATTTACTTAAAAGATACATATATAGATCATTTTTATATGTGGGTCTGGTTTTCCTGGGGGGCCGATTGCAGCCCCCAGGGAAACCACACATGCACTGACAAAAGTGATATATATATATATATATATATATATATATATATATATATATATATATATATATATATATATAGAGAGAGAGAGAGAGAGAGATAGATCTCTATTATAGATAGATCTCTAAATAGATATACCTACCTACATGGATATATCTATATATATATATATATACACACACACACACATATATATATATATATATATATATATATATATATATATATATATATATATATAGATCTATATATATATATATAGATAGATAGATCTATATATATATATATATATAGATATATATATATATATCTATTGATATATCCATGTAGATAGACATATCTATCTACATGGATTAATATATCTACATATATATATATATAGATATATATATTAAATATATCTGTATTCTTTTTTTTTGGTAGTTGTAGGGTTTCCTTGGGGCCAAAATGGCCCCCAGGGAAACCCTACAACTACTAAAAAAGAAATTGCCCCCACAGGGGGTCACCCTGCCTATTGAAACTGAAAAATATGGCCCCACAGGGGGTCGTCCTGCCTACGGGTGACCCCCTGTCAATTTCCTTATTTAAAAAAAAAATGAATTAGCCCTTGGGGGTGGCGTGATCGCGCACGATCGCGCCCCCCCAGGGGGCCCTAACATTGAATTTTTAAAATATGGCCCCTGGGGGTGGGGGGTGTTTTCCTAGGGGGGGCAACCCCCCCAAGTGAAATCCCTGGCATCTAGTGGCGTTTGCTGCCCCTCGATCGCAGCTGTGCAGTCTCCCCTTTCATACGAGGCCTTCCCAAACGTGGGGAAGGCCGTTTGGGGACGTTTGCCCCATCGGAGCAGGAAGCGGCCCTACGGCCGGTTCCTGCTCCGATGGGGAAAACAACGTGACGTCAGCGCGCCTCGTGGCGCACTGACATCACAAAGGGGTGGGTGGGGGGAGACACAGAAGCTCTTCTGAGTCTCCCAGGGCTAAAAAAAAATAATAATCCTCCCTGGTGTCGGCCACTGGTCGTGACCCGCACCAGGGAGGTAATGCGGGCGTCTGCCAGTGGCCGACACCCGCGCTAAAGGGGTTAAAATCCAGACTTGTACTCATGGAGAAGGTTGTGTAATGTTGGAATTCTAAACATTTGACGGGCCATATTTATAATGCATTTGCATCGCACTTGCAACATGGTGCAAGTGGGACAAAACTACTAAGTGCGATTTATCAAGCTACACAAGGCCACCTTGCGTGGCCCTGAGTGGCTTGATGAATATGGAGTAATGCAATACAGCACAAATAGCTGCATTGCATTACTCTGCCCCAGGGAGGTGTTCCATGGGTGGTGGATGGGTGTTCTCATGCAACACCCTTGGTGTATGATGAATTCCCAGATTTGCCAATAGTGGCAGACCAGGGAATGAGCAGAAACTGTTACAGGTGAGGCGCAACGAGGAGAAATATGTTTAATTCTCCTCATTTTTCAACTTTTTTTTTCTGCATTCTGCAGCACACATAGACAGAGAAAAATATCTAAGGGAATTGTTTTTGGGCAAGAAGATGCTCCTTCCTGCACAAAAACAATCCTGCTTACAAAACAGGCACCCTTGCAACATGATGCAAAAGCACCTGTGTTGGTACTAAGCAGCACATTGTGTGCCAGTGCTGGGAAAGGATGGGAATATGTTGTATGTTAAATTCAGCACTTTCCTGTCCTTTCCACATCATGCAGCGCAGCAACATAGCTTGCTGGGCTGTGTGAATATTTGATAAATATGCCCCTAAGAATAAAAAGAAGAATCTATGTTACATAGACAACATGGTAGGTGCATGGAACCAGATAGGTATTGTATGCTGTAGCACAAGCCCATGCCCACATTACAACCCTGGCGGTCAGTGATAAAGTGGCGGTAATACAGCCAACGGGCTGGCGGTAACTACTGCCAAATTATGACCATGGCATGTGAGAACTCAGATAGACAGCCACTTTACCACACCGACCGCCAGGGTGGAAACAACAGGCACCACTGCGGTAGCCACCTACAGCCAGTCAATGTTCCGCTCACCATCTTAAGACACATCAATCCACCACCTTTTCCGGGGCTGTACCAACAACATCAAAAGCCTGGTGGAAATATTGCACAGAAGGGAAAGGACTCACCTTTGGAGACACACGGAAGAACCACACTGCCATAGAGTCCGAACTTCAAATATTCCGTATGATTTTCCATGTCCTGCTCTACCACGAACACCAATGACAGCGAATACGACCAGGGTGAGTACAGCCACCTAGCACACAGAGGAGGGAGGGAGGAAAAAGAGAGTGACACACACACACACACCACACACACCACCAACTCCAACACCATACACACAATCTGCTGCAGTAATAAAACATATACACCCCGTACCCCTGAGGAATAATGCAAGGACTACAGGAATGCGCAAAAGTGAGTGTAATAATAACAACACAGTAGAAATACAAAAAAACTGTCTAATGGTATATATATATATATATATATATATATATATATATATATATATATATATATATATATATATATATATATGTACAGTTCAAGGGACACCGCCCAGTCCTCATTGTGTGTGGGCCACAGGACGACAGGCCAAAGTCCAAGGCCCCACTTGTCACCTGCACCAACATGGAGAGAACACTGCAGGGGCATCAGTTGGAAAATAGGCAGGCACCTCAGGGGGATGGGGAACGGGAGGGAAAACTCAGCCGGCATATAGAACAAGACCACTGGTTCTGGAGGGGGCAACATGCCCTGTGCTTGGTCCTGGGGAGTGCAAAGCCACAGTCTATCAGGTGGGTGTCTTCCCAAATGGTTCTGGAGGGAGCATCGTGCCCAGTGCTTCTGATCCTGGGAAGGCTGGGGTTGGTGGGTGTCTTACCCACTGGTTCTGGAGGGGGTATTGTGCCCTGTGCTTCTGATCCTGGGGAGTGCAAGGTCACAGTCTCTCAGCTGGATGTCATACCCACAGGATTTGCAGGGGGCAGGCCGCACAGCAGCATATGGAGGCAGGACTACATATCATCTGCCGGCGGTGATGGCTGCTCAGTGGTGGTGGTGCTGCTGCTGCTGGTGGTGGTGGGGGGAGGCTCCAGCCCATCTCCTGCTGCCTCGGACAGCTGCCCACTAGTGGTGGTGGTGCTGCTGATGCTGCTGGTGGTGTAGGGAGGCTCCAGCCCATCACCTGCTGCCTCGGACGGCTGCCCACTGGTGGTGGTGCTGATGCTGCTGGTGGTGGTCAGGGGAGGCTCCAGCCCATCCCCTGCAGCCTCGGGCAGATGCCCACTGCTGGTGTTGGTGGTGCTGCTGGTGGTGGTGGGGGGAGGCTCAAGCCCATCCCCTGCAGCCTCGGATGACTACACAACCATGGTTGGTGGTGGGGGCTCCGTCTGAGTCCCTGCACCAGACCCATTGTCCTTCAAGCATGCTGGTGCAGGCCCCTTGCCTTCCTGGTTGCAGCTGGGGATGGCTCTTTGCCCTTCCTGCCAGCACTTAGGGCAGACTCCTTGCCCTTCCTGGCAGCACTTGGGGCAGGCTCCTTGCCCTTCCTGGCAGCAGTTGAGGCAGGGTCCTTGCCCTTCTGGGCAGCAGCTGGGGCAGGCACCCTTTCCTTGAGGCTGCCTGGTGCCCTGGATCCTTTCCCACCACGAGTGGGTGTGGAGAATACTGGGCCAGTGGACTGGGTGGCTGAGGTGTTTGCCTGGGTTTTTGCCACCCTGGTAAAACGTGAAGGATGGGGGTAGGGGTAGGAAAGAGGTCTATGGTGGAGAGGAAAAGCTTCCTGGGGACATTGGGGCGGGAGTGAAGGAAGAGGGAGTGGTTGTGGAGGTGCCTGTCTGCTGTGTTTAGGTGCAGGTACATGGGCTGGATGCTGTTGTGAGTTGGATGGCTGTTGGGTGTCTGAGTGCTTGCGTTTGTGTACCTTAGGAGGGAGGGTGACAGACACAGTGAGTCTAGTGCATGGCTGTTGTGGAGGTGTCTGCCAGTGAGGTGAGTGTTCTGCTAGGTGTGGTGGTGATGCCGATAGTGAATGAGGATGTAGTGCATGCAGGTGTGAGTGTAGACAGAACTGGGAGGGAGGTGGAGGGTGACACAGTGGAGGCAGTGGATGTTGGTATATCTGCATCTGGATGGTGTTTGTGTGAGTGCCTGTGGGATGATGTGTGGTGCTTGTTTTTGCCTGTGCCCTGTGTGCATGCTTGTCTGCCTGTGTGCTTGGGATAGGTTTGGGTTGAGGAGAATGGGAATGCGATTGGGAAGAGGAAGTTGGAGGGGGGAGGGTGTAAACAGGGACAATGGCTGCCATCAGAAAGGAGGGCAGAGCCTGGATTGATCTCTTTTGGGCCACCAAGCCAGTGTGAATGCCCTCTAGGAATGTATTTGTCTGTTGCATTTGGGCTGCCAGCCCATGGATGGCATTCACAATGGTTGACTGCCCTACAGAGATGGATCTCAGGAGGTCAATAGCCTCTGCACTCAGGGCAGCAGGGATCCTAGGGGCAGGGACGGAGGTGCCTGGGGCAAAGTAGATGCCCACACTCCTGGATAGGCAGGCATGGGCAACTCAGTGAGGGGCTGCTGGGAGGGAGGTGTCGGTACGGGGTTGACAGCTGTACCTGTGGCTGGGGTGGTCACAGAAGTGTCAGCCACCACCAGGGAGCTTCCATCGGAGGAGGTCTCTGTGTCCGAACTGTCCCTTCTAGTCTCCGCTTTGGTGCTCCCCTCACCCTCCGTCCCACTGGTCCCCTCACCGTCGGTGGACTATGCCTCCTGGTTCCTGTGGGATGCCACGTCCCTCCGTTGCCAGTGCCTCTGCTCCTCGCCAGATGATGCTAATGCACATAAGGACAGGGTGAAAAAATAAAAAGGGGGGGAAGAGACAAAGGATGCACTTGTGGTGTACACACCACCGTCACACACAGGGAACAGCCCTATGCACTATGCAATTCACTACCAGTAATAATGCTAGCCAGCAAGGCTTGGGGAGGGGCACATACCACCAAATGCTGCACACCTGGGACCCACATAGCCCTGGCCAGTTTTAAATTCCTACAAGCTACGTAGCAGGATTATCATTCCAGAACCCTGGCCAACATGGGACCTACTCTGCAATTTCAGGCCTGGCCTAGTAACCCACTAAAAACATTCCCCACCAGGTACGCCCCTACCATGTGTAAGTTGTGATGATGGGCACTGTACTCACCCCCTTGTGGATGCTGTGATGCCCTCAAGCGCCCATCCAGCTCCGGATAGGCCACCACCAGTATGCGGGCCATCAGAGGGGACAGGGTTCGATGGGCACCCCATCCCCGTTGGGAGGCCATCCCCAGCTGGGCCTCTGCGATCTTCTTTGCCATGCGTCTCAGGTCCTCACACCGTTTCCAACAGTGTCCACACATCCTTGGCGATGGCACACCATAAACCCTTCTTTTGATGGGTACTGACCTGCAGAGAAATGCACACAGGAAATGGTATCAGTCAGATTGTCCTGCCGGTTACACTTATGGCCCAACATACCCCTTCACATTGCCATTTGCACACACAGGGCCCAGCACACAAGCTGCACGCTGCCCAGGGGATATCCATCCACCCCCCCACACGAGACCTTCACACACACCATTCCATGCATTCATGCCACATGCATCGTGCTCACAGTGTACTCACCTGTTGGTCTGGATGCCCATACAGCAGTCCGTACTGGGGTAGGACCCCATCCACCAGTCGCTCCAACTCCACCGAGGTGAAGGCAGGGACCCTTTCCCCAGTCACATGAGCATTGGTAGGTTCCAGACACAGGTCACAGCAGCACATGCAGTATAGGTCCTCTCCTGTTGAAGGTCAGGTAGCAAGTGAGTGATCGGATAGAAAATAGTGGTCACATCCATGGCGGTGCATACCGTCACCGCCGGCGTACATCACCATTGGCCACTGTTCCCCATAGGGCCCAATAATAACCAATGAGGAGTTGCACGGCTGTTCCCGACCACCTCCCGCAACGGCGCACAACATCAGCAGAATTACCTCACTTCCACCTGACCCTCCACACAGGACAGGCAGATGCCATTTCAAGGGGTGGGGGGGCAGGTCCTGGATAATAACTGCATCACAGTTCAAAATAGGACATACAGGAGAAATACCACTTATACATTACAAATTAACACCATGCATTGTACTGTTGTGGTTACCATGTTCAGTTTGTTACCGGGTCCCCACTCTTTTGTCCCTTAGACTGCAACCGCTGCAGATAAATAGGAGATGGAGACATATCCCCGTGTACAGTCCCCTGGTGGACTTGGAAACAATGGAGGACAGGTACATTATCCTGACCTATAGACTTGACAGGGGCACAATCACTGAGCTGTGTGCCCAATTAGAGCCTGACCTAATATCTGCTATCCGTCACCCCACTGGGATCCCCCCTTGTGCAAGTCCTATCTGTGCTCCATTTCTTGGCAACTGGTTCTTTCCAAGTGACAGTGGGCTTGGCAGCAGGATTGTCACAGCCAATGTTCTCAATAGTGCTGACAAGAGTGTTGTCTGCCCTGATTAAACACTTGTGAAGCTACATTGTTTCCCCCCAGGTGGAGGATTTGGACACAGTGAAGGCTGACGTCTAAGCAATGGGACATAGCCCTTACATCATTGGGGTAACTGATGGAACACATATTGCATTTGTCCACCCCCCAGCAAAATGAACAGGTGTTCAGAAATCAAAGTTTTCACTCCATGATTGTCCAGTTGGTGTGCTTGGCGGACCAGTACATCTCCCATGTCAATGCTAAGTATCCTGGGTCGGTACATGATGCCTTTATCCTGAGGAATAGCAGCATCCCAAATGTGATGGCCCAACTATAGAGGTACAGGGTGTGGCTAATAAGTGAGCCCTGGTTCCCACCCAGTAGATGTTGGGGTATGCGTGTGGTATGGGCCATATAGGATAGTGTGTGCCTAAATGTTGTCCCTCGATATTTGCAGGTGACTCAGGTTACCCAAACCTATCATGGCTACTGACCTCTGTGAGGAAAACCCAGGACAAGGGCAAAAGAGCGTTACAATGAGGCACATGGGCGAAGAAGAAGGATTATCAAACGTACCTTTGGCCTCCTGAAGGCCAGGTTCAGGTGCCTCCATCTAACTGGGGGATCCTTGTGCTACTCGCCCAAGAAGGTCTGCCAGATAATCATGGCATGCTGCATGTTGCACAACTTTGCCTTGAGACGCCATGTTCCTTTTCTACAGGAGGAGGAGGCTGAAGATGGCTGTGTTGCAGCAGTGGACCCTGTGGACAGTGAGGATGAGGAGGCAGAGGATGAGGATGAACAGAACTCCAGTGATCCGACAATACTTCCAATGACACACAGGTAAGACAGTGGTACTTCACATTTCATTGTCATTTTTTGGATTATCGTTGTCATTGGCATGCTGTTATTTCCCACTTCTGTGCCCACTCACTGTACTCTTTGGCAACTAATTTTGCAGATGTTGGTGCCCCACTATCACTCCTGGTGTGATCACTGCAGCCAACTACAGGTCTTTCCTATGTGAACATTATTATACAGTTGAATTGCAATGTTTGAATCTATATAAATGAATACATACTTAAAACATTTAACATACTCCATACTTGTATTTTTTCAAATGGTGTTTATTGAAGTACTAAGAAGAAGAGGAGCAAGTGCATTGGAATGGGGTGATGATGGTCCAGGGTATTGTTCCAGTCTATTTGGTGCACCTACATTGTCAAAGAGGACATATGAATGGGAGCAATGGCAGTTCAAGGCGGACAGGGTGACAGAGTGGGACACAAGGGTGGCAATCAGGAGAGTCTCATTTCCTGGTGGGGGTCTTGGCAATAATCTCTGGCTTCTGCCTGGATCACAGGGAACATTTGCGGGGTGGTTCACCTTCTGCAGGGGGAGGGGTGCTAGTGGCATGTTGGTCCTGTGGCGGGCCTCCTGTCCACTAGCGGCAGGGAAGGTGGAAGGCAGTTCAGATGTCTGGCTAGTGGCAGGGGCCCGCTGTTGTAAGACCGCCTCCCTCATAATGTTGGCCATGTCTGCCATCACCCCTGCTATGAAGACCAGGGTGGTGTTGATGGCCTGCAAGTCCTCCCTGATCCCCTGGTACTGTTCCTCCTGCAGCCACCTGTTCTCCTGAACGTTGTCCAGGATCTGGCCCAGCGTATCCTGGGAATGTTGGTAGGCTCTCAGGATCTCTGCAAGTGCCTCCTGGTGAGTCAGTTCCCTGGGCCTGTCCTCCCCCTGGCATACAGCACTACTCCCAGTTTCCCTGTTGTCCTGTTCCTCTGTCCCCTGAACCATGTGCCCACTGACTCCAGGTCCCTGATTGTCTTGGGTATGAGGTGTGCCCTGGGGTCCCTGTAGTGATGGATGCACTGCTGATTGACGTGTCCTGGGGACAGAGGTATGGGTATGCTGGGTGGGTGCTGTGGTGGTGTTTCCTGAGGGGGAAGGCTCTGTGTTGGTGTGTGGCTGTGCCTGGGTAACTGACTGTCCGGAGGTCCCTAATGGGCCATGTTGGTCATCCAGATCCAGTCGACCACAGTTGCTGTCATCACTGTGGGCCTCTTTAGTTCGGTGACTGGATAGTGCTGGCACCTCCTCGCCACTAACATTGGCTGGGGTACCTGTAGGGATGTAAATGCAGTGTTATTGTTTCTGTGTGTGACATATTGTGCATCAGTGGGTTGCCCTCTTTGGTTGTATTTGCCCTGGCAGCTTTCCCTTGTATACGTTGGTGTATGGTGGGATGAATAGTTCTCTCTAGTGGTCATGCTTCAATGATAGGTGTCCATGCAGGTTTGGGAGTGGTATCCATGCATTGGGTTGGCATTGGGATGAGTTATATGTGATGGTAGGGGGTGTGGGAGGTGGTGGAGTGATGGGAGTGAGGGTGGGGGTATGTGATGGCATGCAGGTAGGGGAATGATAATAGTACAGAGTTGACTTACCAGAGTCCAGTCCTCCTGCTACTCCGGCCAGGCCCTCAGGATGATTGCCAAGACTTGCTCATCCCATGTTGTTAGTTGTGGGGGAGGAGGTGGGGGTCCACCGCCAGCCCTCTGTACTGCCATCTGGTGTCTTGCTACCATGGAATGTACCTTCCCCCATAGGTCGTTCCACCTCTTCCTGATGTCATCCCTGGTTCTTGGGTGCTGTCCCACGGCATTGACCCTGTCCACGATACTCTGCCTTAGCTCCTTCTTCCTAGCAATGGATATCTGCTGCACCTGTACTCCAAGTAGTTGTGGCTTTACCCTGATGAGTTCCTCCACCATGACCCTTACCTCCTCCTCTGAGAATCTGGGATGTCTTTGTGGTGCCAAGGGTGTTGTGTGAGTTGTGTAGGTGAGAGTGTGTAGGGTGATGTATGGGAGTGTGTGATGTGGGGTACATGGGTGGTGTATAGGTGTAGGTGGTGTGTGGCTCTGGTTTTGTCTGTAGTCGTGGTGTCTGTCTCGGGCCAATGGTTTGTATTCGTAAGGGGTTGTGGGTAATGTGGGTGTGTGCTTTATAGTGGTGTGGGTGTGTGGGTGTGGTGTGTGTATGAGTGCCAGGTATGTGTCAGGTATGTGGTATTTAAATTGACCAATGTGGTGTTGTTTTGTTTGTGTGTGTGTATGGTGATTTGTAGGTCATAATGTGATGGGTGTAGTTCTGTTGGCGTAACAGTGTGGGTTTTGGTACCGCCAGTTTATCACTGACCTTTGGTGTTGTGGACTTGTGTCTGTGGCTGTGTAGTGACAAATTGGTGTGTGTGTTCATCATAATATGGTGAACAGATATCTGCAGTGGTATGTTGGCGGCAGTCAGCATGGCAGTAAGTGGGATTTACCGCCAGTGTCATGATGAGCGCCTATGTTTGTACCATCGTAGTACTAGGTAAAAGACTGCAGTTGGTGCACTATTTCTAAGCAGTCTTCTGGTGTAAGACTGCAAAATGTGCACAAAGAAGATGAACTTTACTCCCAACTGACTTACTAAGCGTTCTTGGATCTATGTTGCAAATCAAGTACCATAGAGTTACGTTGAAGGAATACTGAAGCTGATAATGACATGGAGTTCCAAAAGGAATATTAGGCATGAAGTCTGACTATTTGTGCCCATATTTATACTTTTTTAGTGTCGCATTTGCGCCGCTTTTGCATAAAAAAATGACGCAAATGGCACACTAAAAAGTATAAATATGGGCCTTGGATCCTAAGGAAATGGTGTGGCCTCCTAATCAGAACTCTTAAAGGCAATTAAAGAGGTCACAATGGCTTTGAAATTAAATGACGACTGAAATCCGCAACAACAAGGGCATCCCAAGAAGCTAAGCTTGGTTTGGAGGGAAATCAACTTGAGTCATTTCATTTTTATATTTAGGGTGGAGAGAAGCAGTAGTTATTTTCGGGGGCTGGTGGCAAAATGGCAGGTCTAGGCAGTACAGTGGTCCCAGGTGCTGGTGTTGGATACTAGTGATTGGTAGGGTGTGTGAAGAGTAACCTACAAAATGTTTTCTTTGGTAGGGGCTTTGTTGATGCAGGTAGAATAAGGTTAAGTTTTTTTGTTTTTGATGCTATGGGAAATACATTAGTAAGTCACAACAGGATTTCATGTCATGAACACAGACACTTGTCACCTTTTCAGCCTGTATCATAAAAGACAAACCGCTGTCAAATGTATACTTTGACTTTGCAACTGATTTCACAGAAGTATGTGGCTGACTCTTCATTTATAGTCAGTGGTAAATTTGTTAATAAAAACGTGCCCAAAGCTTGCCTCTGAAACATGCGGCTGCACGTGGCTGCTGCAATTAAATGTGCAAGCTCAGAATACTGAGGCAGCGTAATCCTGAAGTGATGTCGGACCTCTTTAATCCATTTATAGCCACTCTCTGCACTTTCAGCTCACTCTTGGAGCTTTCTGATTTCTCCACTTGTGACACGTTTTTGCTTTTCTCTTACTCCATCTTTCCATATGTGTCTTTTGCTATCAGTAAATACTTTAAGCAGAAAAATAAGTGCCGGCCCTCAAAAATAAGTGCTGATGCCCTGCACCGGAAACCACCGGCTCAAATTAAGCACTGCTTATAGTGAATAACCTGCTGCAGTTGACTGTCTGGCAACAGAGTCAGTGAAGGCTCCACCAGCGGTGGTCATTCAGAGGACAGTATCAATTCTGAGGTCCTCCCATACCGCCAAACTCAAAATGACCCCTTATTAGTCTATTATATTGTGAACATGTCTTTACACTAGGCCCTTAGTTAAATGCTGCCCTTAAACATTCAATGCCTTTATTATGTCGTAGGTCAGATGATGTCTTTTTTCTGACCATTCATCATCATGTTGTCTTAGAAGAAGCATTCCAGCGCCTTTTTATCCAAAATAGATCTACGTGTGCCCATCTGTAGGAGGGTGTATGGAAAGCATGTGTTAACTGTGTTAAACTGTATCGTTACATGTTAGAACATTCTGTTCTCATATGTCAAGTGACCTAGAATTCTTTGTCTTGCTGAAAGCGGGTGGCCTGCTAATTGGATTCCAATTTCAATCTTCAGTTTATGGCATCTTAGGGGAGGGGCTTTCTATGTTTTATTTGTAATGCTTTGCAGTGTCTTACATTTGAAATATTTTATAACATGAACATCGGAATTTGGTCTTTTTGGATTCACACATATTGTTTCATGCATGCTCTATTTTTTAATTTATAAACAGTTGTATTTAAACGCATATTTACATTTTAGTTTTGCTCACCATTCTAAGTAAATGTGTTCATATTTAAAGAAGCACATCAATTATTGGAATCAATTTGTGTTTTAAAAGGCTTCATGAGGGAACCAGTTTTATACACGAACAATGCATTTTCATTCACAAACAAAGTTGCATCATCACTGTTAGACTCCCCCATCATGAATTCTCTGTCAACCACAAAACGTAGATATGGGGTCAGCCAGGCTCTGAGACCCAAGACTGAAGGTTGAGGACTGACAGCCAAACAGAACAAACAGGAAAACTTAGGTCAGATCTCATAGATAGGTAGCAAAACTACCATGGTCCCCAGAGAATAGCCCCAATAAAGCAAACATGACCAGATGTGTGCATTTGCAAAACACCATAGAGTTAGATGGCACATGTGGTTAGGTACACTTAGCCATTCAGGACACAGCACACACAACACATGCAGTGACCATGCACCTCTCAAGCTGTATATCTGGACACGTACTAGCTGGCCCACATTGTGTTGACACCAGGTCGAGGCGCATCTGCATTTCCTATCTGGAATTGTATCTATGACTCTGTGACAAATATTTGCATATTTATGGTTTTGTTACACCCAGAGAAATGTATAAAACTCACTTCAATCAGATGTACAAAGTGAGAGAGTCCTTAGACCCCAGTTCTGTAACTGCTCTCCCTGCCTTAATGTTTATTGAAATTAACTGTTTCCTGTTTTGCCAGATGCCTCTTGTCTTTTGTTTTTTAAGGTGAATTCTCATCGGAGCAACATTTTGGCGAGCCAAATAGAAGCTGATTGGTTCCACGGTCCTGACTGCAACCAAAAGAAGGGGCCCCCGTTTGGATGGACTCACATTTCCACAAAATTAAAGGTGAGCAGAAGCTGCAATTGATTGAAAGCTCTGCTGAATCCACAGGGTTGAGATCAGTCCTGAAGTCGCTGTCACACGGGTTTGAGATTACATTAGAGCCTTAGTCCTAGCATTTGGCATGCGGCAAACTAGGAAAAAGTATAACAGGTGGAAGTCACATTCTTGATTTTCAGCTTCAGAAAAGGTGATCGCTTGGGTGTATGCTTGAACCCTGGGAGTGATACACTTTTTGGCTTGCTGGCCACTTGGACTGCTGAGCATGACGCAGATGGTACGCATAAGGCTCTGGGTGTGACATAGGGCCAGCTCTTTTAAGAAATGCCTTCGCTTGGACAGCTGGGTGTGATGCAGACAGTATGCATAGGTTCTGGGTGGGATGGAGGGCCTGCATCTCGATATTATTAGGTTTCCTCTGTGCCACCGGTTTCTTAACACTGGTGGTATTTGAAGTGAGAGGTGTGCTTCGCTTGGACCACTGGGTGAGACAAAGATGGTACGCAGATCCCCTGGGTGTGACATAGGGGGAATCTGGATGTTAGGGTACAAGAATAATTGGGATCCAGGAGGTCAGGCATAGCTTGTGTTTTTGCTAAGAAAGGTCTATTGTCATTGAAGTAAATCGAATCTTCCTCCACATACATTTTTGCAATCTTTTCCCCTGAGCTGGTATCAGCAAGATTATCAGAGTCCCCTAGTCCCAGCAGTGCAGTGCTTCCTTTGGTCACAGGATAACATTTGCTAGGAGTGGGAAGGGCTAAGGTATTGCAGGCAGACCCGTCCCATTATTCTTTGGGGCCTAGTCAGCTATTCACCTGCCAGTTGAAATGGTGTTGTTTTGATATTATGATACTGATGTAGGAGGCTGCCCTGGTTTGTAGTGGGTACCTAGGGTACTTACACCTTATACCAGGTCCAGTTATCCCTTATTAGTGAAATGTAGGCAGTAGCTAGAAGCCAGGCTCTCTAGAGGTAGCTGTAGCTGAGCAGCCAAGGCTTATCTAGGAGTCATGCAAAGCTCATGCAATACCACTGTAGTCACACAGTACTCACACACATGAAAGGAAATACTCAGTGTTACAAAAAGAAAGGTACTTTATTTTGGTGACAAAATTGCCAAAATACCATAGAGACTATACTCCCTTAGGAGGTAAGAAATACACAAATTATACACACCAGTATGCCGAAATAGACATAAAAACAGTTAGACAACAGTGCAATTAGTGAAAATCACAATAGTTAGAAATGGGCCTAGGGGGAACACAAACCATATACTAAGAAAGTGGAATGTGAATGCCAGTTTCCCACCTAGGCAAGTGTAGTGTGTAGAGGGGCACTGGGAGTATTAGTAATAGAACCCACCCCAGAGCCCAGGAAAGCAGTAGTAAAAGACAGTCACTTTCCTAAAACACACAGAAACTTGAGAGACTGCATAACACCAACAGTGGATTCCTGGACCTGAGGACCTGTGGAAGAAGGGGACCAAGTCCAAGAAGCACAGAAGAGTCCAGGGAGGACAGTAGCCCCTGCTAACCCGGATGAAGGTGCAAAAGAAGAACCACAGGTGAAGAAGAACAGTCAGTACTGCACCCAAGAAGACAGTTTCGGGTTCCTAGTTGGTGCAGATGATGTCCCAAGCCGGATAGATGACTGCAGTCTGATTTGTGTTGCTGGAGTCCACCAACAATCCTTGGCACACACAAAGTTCGCGGTTAGCGGAAAATGGCACTTCCCAGGACCAGAAAGGACCAGGAAGAACCAGGTGGACTCTACCCAGGAGGGGGATTCAGAGGGGCTCTCAGCAACTGAGAGATCCCACAGAAAACCAGGCAGCATGCACAGGAGTCCCACAGCACAGGGACAAAGGATGTGCAAAAGGAGGCCCACGCAGGACTACGACAAAGGCTCTCATGACGCCGGGGAACCAATCAGGAAGATGTGCATCACACGATAGAGTGCAGGGGCCAGAGCTGCACAGTGCATGAAGAACTTTGTGATAGGATGCCAACAAGCCTTGGCAACTTCAAAACAGGCTGAGTCTGGGGGTATTGTCTTGCGTGGGAAGGCAAGCTATTACCTCCACCAAAGTTGGACAGTAGGACGCCAGGACCGTCGGGACCACTTCAGTCCACCACCTGTGATGCAGGATTCATGCAGCTTGTCAGGAGAGGGGATCCCTGCAGCCAGTCGCTGATGCAGCTGAAGCAAGGGAGTGACTCCTTCACTCCAAGGGAGACTCCTTCACTCGTCTGGTGCAGGCTGAAGACAGGTTGTCCTCTGAGGATGCATGACCGGAAAACAGTTGCAGTTGCTGGCAGGAGCTGAAGATACAATGTTGCAGAAGTTGTCTTTGCTTCTTTGTTGCAGTTTGTAGAGTTTCTGGAGGGTCCAGATGCAGTTTCTTCAGTGAGAAGATGAAGTGGAGGACGCAGAGGATTCCTGCTTGAGTCTTGCAATCCAAATCTGAAGATCCACCCGAGAGAGACCCTAAATAGCCCTGAAAGGGGGATTGATCAGCTGAACAGATAAGCACCTGTCAGGGGACGTCCCTGATGTCACCTGCTGGCACTGGCCACTCAGATGCTCCTAGAGTTCCCTGCCAACATGGAATCCAAGATTACAAAACACAGGGACCCTCTGGAGGAGCTCAGAGCACCATCTTTGGTGTGGTGATGGACAGGGTCATTCCTTTTCTTTGCTCAGTTTTGTGCCAGAGCAGGGACTGGGGTCCCTGAACCTGTGCAGACTGGATTATGCAAGGAGGACACCAAATGTGCCCTTTAAAACATTTCCAGTGGCTTGGAGATACTCCCCTTCCCCAACCTGTAACACCTGTTTCCAAAGGGAGAGGGTGTAACACCCCTCTCCCAAAGGAAATCCTTTGTTCTGCCTTCCTGGGCCTGGGCTTCTCAAGCAACAGGAGGGCAGAAACCTGTCTGAGAGGTGGCAGCAGCTGGGGCTGCCTGGAAAACCTGAGAAGGCTGTAATGGCAGTACTGGGGGCCCTCTAAGGAGCCCCCAGAGTGCATGGGATCATACAACCAATGCTTGCAAAAGCATGGGGGTATGACTCGTATATGTTTGATACTAAACATGCCTATGTTCAGAGTTACCCTTATGTAGCTGGATATAGGTAGAGACTTACGTCCAGTTCATGCGTAAAATGGTGTTTCCGCACTGACGAAGTCTGGGAAAATGGTCCTGGAGGTTGTGTGGGTACCTCTGCTAGTGCAGGGGTGCCCTCACACACAGGTACTCTGCACCCTGCCCTCGGGACTAGAGGGCCTGCTATAGGAGTGACTTATAAGTGACCTGGTGAAGTGTAAAAGGCAGCAAAAGGGTGCATGCACCTTTTCACGTAGGCTACAATGGCAGTCCATCAGAAGCCTTTGCATGGGCTCCCTATGGGTGGTAAAGGGTATGCTGCAGCCCATAGGGATCCCCCTGGAACCACAATGGCCTGGGTACCTAAGTACCACATACTAGTGACTTATAAGGAGGAACCAGTATGCCAAATGTAGGTGAAATACTAGGGTACTAGTATGATACAACCATAATTTAAGGGAGAGAGGGGTCCTGATTAGCAGGATCCCAGTAGACACAGTCAAACACACTGACAAACATGCCAAAAGTGGAGGTAACCAAGCTAGAAATTGGCTACTTTCCTACAACTGGTAGATCAATGTGATTGTGTTTGTCTTAAATGATTAATGTTGTGCTTTTGTCGGTGTTTTAATATATATTGAAGATATTGCTGATTCGTACAAATTGTTGTTTGATGCCTAAGTAAGGCTCACTATTTTGTTGCCAAATTTCAAACTGCTGTGAGTTAACAATTATACTTTTTTCTAGGATTGTGATTCTTCATGCATTTGTTTGTTAAATGTTTGTTTGTAGGACACTGATTTATGAAACTAAACACTGTGTTGGAGAATGCTCAGTGTGGGATTCTGCTACTTCAAGCGGAAAGATAAAACTCTGGGCCACTGACTGTCTTCTACTTGTGTGGCTGACCATTTGGTGATTGGAGCTGATAGTGAGCTTCAGACTGGTCTAGAGCCTACTGACTCTGAGTGCTGTCTGGCTGAGGCCACATCTCTTTTGGCGAGTCACCAGCATTCTCCTTCCACTACTTTTGTGGCTCATTCACCATTAGCTGGAACTACAGAGACCTGTTACGCAGACCTGGCATAGGAACCCTCTCTTTTAGCAATAGTTTAGATGCTACAAGAACAATTAGCAGAAGCATAACTGCACTACTTGCAAGCCAGAGCTGATACTGTTGTGAATCAGCAGTCATTAGCTGAGGTGATCAATAAAGTAGCTGCTCTCACTGTAGGTATGACAGAGCTTCAGCTGCGGGTTGCGGGAGCCAAGGAAGTGGGAGCAGCCGTTGTGAAAACCATTGGGAGCCATGACCAACAGCTGATGCATGCCCAGTCTAAAATTGAAGATCTGGAGAACTGCCAATGGAGAAATAATCAATGAATGTTTGGTATAGTGGAAGGAAAAGAGGGTGATGATCCACAGCAGTTTATTGCACAACTCTTTGGGAAGCATTTTCTGACCTCAGTGACTGGAACATGGACTCACAGATTCAGCGCGCACACTACCTCCTAATCAATCAAAATCCCTCTTCTCTCTCTGACAGCTCTAAAGTGACTCATCCACGGCCAATTCTAATTTATATTGATACCTTTTTACTGCAACAAACTATCTTTTTAAAGGCCTGTCCAGCTACTCCGGTCACAGTTGATTCAGAGTCCATTTTAGTTTGTTCTGATCTTTCTAAATCCAATGTGGGAATGCACTGGAAGCTCCACCAGATGATTGAACCACTAAAAGCAATCAGGGGCCAAGTATTTATCCAAGAACCAGCCAGTTTAAAAAATCTAAAAAATAGATGGAACACATTTGTTTTATGGAGTAATAGGCTCTGCATATTGTTCATGCTTTACAGGGGACTGTATTACATTAATTGACTGAGATGACGGGTTTTGTCTTAATACTGCATTGCCGTAGATTGGCATGGACTTTCTGCCTTTAGGATCTTCTTTTTGTTTTCGATGGGTTTTCTCAAGTCACAGTTTTTTATGTACTCTAATATCCATTCTTGTCCCTTTCTTCCTTTGCTTCCTCTGCTGTATTCAGGGGTGGGAGCGGTGTGTGAGGTAGGTCAGGTGGGGCCTCTGGAGTTCTGGGGGTGGGAGTCTCTCCGGGCTGTTTATTGTCATCTACAGCCATGGGGGTTGGGAGTGTTCCTTTCATCAGGTTTGTGGAGGGTTGGGGGTATTGCTGTGTGACACACTAGGACACTACAAGAAAACTTGGCAAGGGAGGAGTGGGGGCGGGGAGGGGTCAAATGAGTCAGGATGATCCACTGTTGTTCGATTTGATATTCTTTGTTGCATTAATTGCCATGCCAGATTTATTGGGGTATGGGTATGAGATAGCTTGCGTTCAGGTTATGGGGTGGGTTTTTTCTAATGGCTAAGCTAAAATGTATTTGTTGGAATGTATCCGGTCTCAATCGGTCTTCTGAATGACGATCAATTGGTCCAGGAGGAGGTCACAATGTATAAACCACAATTATTATCACTTACTGAGACCGATCTTGCCTATAAGAACCATCATGTGTTAAAGCAATTAGGCTATGATTCTATAATGTGTACCTCCCAGCATGTTTCCATTCATGGAGTAGGCATTCTGTCTACTGAAAACTTTGCACTCAAAATTTTCAAAATGGCTGCAAACCCTAGAGTCGGTGCGCTGTCTATGGGCTGAACATTGATAAGCCTGATATTGTGGATATGCTCTGTCTGGAGCTATTGGATTGGTTTGGAAAAATTCTTAATATGGGTGTCTTTAATTGTGTCATGGACTTTAGGATTGATTCTACCAATCACCTTGCATTTCCCCATATGGGGAAAATGAGGGCATCGATCCATGAACTGGCTCATGGATTGAGTATTGTATGGGAACACTACCCAACTGTGCCTGGTTTTACTTTTTATTCACTACTCACTACTGCACAAGCATTATTCAAGAATAGATATGTTTTTCAAGAATGGGTGTTTGATTCAATAAGTGGAGATGAAGATTTGTCTCATGATCACTTCTTATCAGAATCCCATCATTGTTTTATTTAATTTCTCAGCTGAAAGGGTGGAAGGGTGACAGTTTTGGTTTCCTCACTATTTACTATCTAATCCTGAATATTGTAAATTCATGTCCAGTTTACTTGTGGAATTTCTCCAAACGAATATCTCTTCGGCCTCACCATTTGTGGTGTGGGATGTTATATGAAGGCATATATCATGGGGACCACTTTACAGTTTATACTTAGTAAACATAGAAGCGAACAGGACTGAGCCAGGCAGCTTAGTCGATCTATCATCCAGCTGGAGATTAGGCATGCTCAGGCAGTAGCTATTAACAGGCTTGATGTACAGGATTTATATTCAGATTTGATTCTTGGACGGACATTGAGGGAGAAGGTGGCTGTCAGGTATCTTAAAAATCAGGCCTTCCAATGCAAATATGGGGAGAGGGTAGAGCGCGTTTTAGCACATCAAGGGCCATATTTATACTTTTTGACGCAAAACTGCACTAACGCAGTTTTGCGTCAAAAAAATTAGCGCCAGCTAACGCCATTCTGAAGCACCATGCAGGTGCCGTATTTATTCAATGACGTTAGCCGGCGTTAGCCGCCGGCGCTGCCTGGTGTGCGTGAAAAAAACCGACGTACACCAGGCAGCGCCGGCGTAGGTGGATATGGAGCTTGGGCGCCAAAAAATGGGGCAAGTCAGGCTGAGGCAAATTTTTCGCCTCAACCCGATTTGCGCCATTTTTTTCGACTCCCAACCCCCATAGAAATGACTCCTGTCTTAGCAAAGACAGGAGTCATGCCCCCTTGCCCAATGGCCATGCCCAGAGGACTTCTGTCCCCTGGGCATGGTCATTGGGCATAGTGGCATGTAGGGGGGCACAAATCAGGCCCCCCTATGCCACAAAAAAATAAAAAAATAAACACTTACCTGAACTTACCTTAATGTCCCTGGGATGGGTGCCTCCATCCTTAGGCGTCCTCCTGGGGTGGGCAAGGGTGACAGGGGGGGGTCCCTGGGGGCATGGGAGGGCACCTCTGGGCTCCTTCCGAGCCCACAGGTCCCTTAACGCCTGCCCTGACCAGGCGCTAAAAAACGGCGCAAAAGCGGCCGTATGTCATTTTATTTGACCCGCCCACTCCCGGGCGTGAATTTTGCCCGGGAGTGTAAATACGGCGCACATGCCTCGGAGTCAATTTTTTAGACGGGAACGCCTACCTTGCATATCATTAACGCAAAGTAGGTGTCCACGCTAAAAAATGAGGCAAACCCCATGGACTTTGGCGCTAGATGCGTCTAACGCCAAAGTATAAATATGGAGTTAGTTTTGCATCGGAATTGTGTAAAAAAAAACTACGCAATTCCGGCGCGAACAGAGTATAAATATGCCCCCAAATCTCACACAAAAAGCTAGAGGTATAATTCAGTCTATCAGAGGCACTGAAGGTGTTCTATATACTCATCCTCAGGCTACAGCTGAACCATTTTCTATTTTTTATCAGGATCTAAATAGCCATCCTCAAGAGTTTAATTCATCTGGATTCCAGGACTATGTTCATGGGTTAGGATTGCCATCTCTCCTGGATTCTAAGTTTGATTCACTTGATGAAGATGTTTCTATTGGGGAACTTGAGGCAGCACTCTCTGCTTTGCCATCAGGCAGGGCAGAAGGAGAGGATGCGATCCCGCTCAAATTCTACAACACATTTAAGGATATTATTATCACCTTACTTCTTGAGGTAATACAGTATAAGGATAAGAGTGGCAAACTGCCCAGTACTTGGAATATGACTAATATTATAATCTTTCTTAAGAAGAGTAAACCAGCAGATAATCGGGGTCACCCTATATTCCTCATTAATGCTGATGCTAAAGTGTATGCCAAAATACTTGCTACTTTAATTGCTCCACTCTTATAAGAATAAGGGGGTCATTATGAACATGGCAGTAAACACCGTCAGCCGCCGTGGCAATGGTGAACAGAAGACCGCCATTGGTGGTGAACAGAAACCTGCCATATAAAGATGCCAAAAACAGAAACCACCAAGATTTCTGTAACCACCAGCCACCGCCAAGTCCTTGCCAGCAGAAAGGCTGCACATCCTACCCCACCACCGCCAAGCACACAAATTCCACACCCTCCAAATAATGATGCACAAATCACTGCGTTGGTTAGTGGATGCAGAACGATCATTGGCGGTACAGAACGCCATGGCCAGCAATGGGACCCAACAGCAAGAAATGCACACATTGGCAAGTTTGAAACCCACACACCTGACACACATCCACAACACTAGAAAACACACACAGACACACCCCACAATCCTTTGCAATGCCAATAGGATGAGCCAGACTGACAACACTACACACAGACACTGAACGCAACATCACACAACTCACTCACCCAACTACACAACAGCGCCCTCACCAATATCCACACAGCACAGCATCTACAACACACACCATGGCACCCCCTAAGAACACACGCTTCACAGAAAGGGAGCTAAGAACAATAGTGGATGAGATACTCAAGGTCGAGCCACAAATTTTTGGGGGCAGGGGTCCAGCACACACCTATTGCCAGGAAGATGGAGTTATGGCAGACAATAGTGAACCAGGTCAACGCATCCACGCATGAGGGACGACATCCGCAAGAGATGGAACGAACTGCGTGGGAAGGTGAGGTCCATGGCATCCAGGCACCACATTGCCATCCAGAAGACTGGGGGAGGACCCCCACCTACACCCCTGAATACACCGACTGAGAGGAGAAGGTACTGGCCATTCTGAACCCTGAGGGCCTCATTGGACTCACTGGAGCAATGGACTTGGGTAAGTCATCTACAATTACCCCATATCCACCACACCTGTAATGTATGCACCACCTCACCCCCCAACTACCACCAGCATCACACCCCACCCTGGCCTCAATCACCACATCCAGGCATCTTGCATGCCCACAAACCCACCAGCTGCCCCCCTTATCTCCCCCTGTGCACAGCCACCCACCCCTGCAAGGTATCACAATGGCACTACACCACCCACAATGCACCACCACATCCCATGCAAAATTCAATGGCAACGCTACAAAAGGTCCCTGCATGACCCTACAGAGGAAAAAACTGCAGAAAATAGATAGGCCCAGAGCTGTGCACCCTCATCCGAATAAGTAAATGTGACATACATGTCCATTCCCCCACCAAAAGCACCACCACCCATGCCACCCTGATGGAAAGGACAAGGAGGGCCAGTGCCCCACATGGAGACAGAGGCACCAATCAGGACACTGGAAAGGGAACTGTGGACACTGAGGAATACTCTGGTCCGTCACACAGTCCTGGACTGTCACCCTCCAGCAGCCCCACCCAGGACACCACTGACACCCCTACCACCCAGCCACCAACATCTGCACAATCCAAATGACCCCACACCAGAGTATCCAGGACACAGACTGGTGGGACACAAGTACAGAGGCCACAGTCTCCACCTACCAACAGGCAGGATGACGATGGCCCCAGTACAAGTGGTACTACCAGACCTCTGCAGGGGACATAGGTCCAGGGGGCTAGGCCCAGTGGGAGGGCATCAGTGGCCCGGGGGGAGGCCAAAGGATGGATGCTGCAGCCCAGGAGGTGATCTTAGAGGTCCTGGGAGCATACCACCATACCCAAGACAGGGTGGCCACACTGGAGCAAAGTCAAAGGCTGCAGATAGCCCAATATCAAGAGACCATGGAACAGTGGAAACAACTCAATGCCACCATGGCCACTATTGCAGGGGTGCTGCAGCACTACAGCCCAACCCAGCCTGAGACCCCTACAAACCAGGAAGCCCCTACCAAAGCCCAGGACACAGACCAGCCATCAACATCAGCAGCAGCAACTGGACTGGTGCCACTGTATAAGGACACACAGGAGACCAGCACCCCTACCGGTACAGCCCAGCACCAGACACTCAAATGGTCCCTAAGACCCAGATATGGCACTGGAACACCTGCCAAGACTAAGGCACCCTCAAAGAAGTGACTTTGACACAAACTGTCTCCCAAGTGTGCCACTGTGCTACCATCCGCACTGCCCAAAAGCAACACAACAACTTGCAAGTTACAGATGGACAGATATGGTCATCCACCATCATCCCACTCTCTATCACTGTAAAGAGCATCAATGCATCCCTGACAACAATTAAAACACATGTACACCAATTTCTATGTCCCCTATCATTATGTTGAATCAATTGTAAGTGTGAATGCATTTGCCATTTAAATTAATAATCAGACCTTTATTGCAGGAATGGCACCCCACGCACAACATTGTGTGGAGTAAACAAAAATGTACACCATGTTGGTTATTATGTCACATTGCACCTGAAATTAATGTAACAGTGTCAATGACTACAGACCCCACATCCCCACAGTGAATAAGTCAGACTGACATTATGCAGTGCAGACAACATCATCAATGAACAGTACCTCATAGTCACTGGAAGTATAGTTGGATCAGTTGGTTCCTGGAGTAGACATCTTCCTCCTCTTCATCATCACCATCACTCTCATCCCCTCAGAGAACACAGGTCTGGATATGCAGCACCCTCCTCCTCCAGTAGGGGGATAGATTTCCTCACAGCCATGTTTGCAACATGCAGCAGGCCACCACTATTCTACACACCTTCACAGGGCCATAACACAGGGATCCCCCAGAGAGATGGAGGCAACTCAATCTAGCCTTCTGGAAACCTATAGTACGCTCTATCACCCTCCTAGTACGTCCATGGGCCTCATTGTAATTCCTCTCTGCTTCTGTCCTAGGATTCCTCACTGGTGTCAGGAGCCAATGCATGTTCGGGTAGCCAGAAAGCACCTGCAAAAGTGTTTGGAACAGGACTGTCACAAACTACCCTCAGTTGCAGACAGCCTGGCTGTCAGCTATGTACAGCAAAGGTGTCAAACACACTCACCTATGATCCATCCTCTGTCCCCTTATAGTTGTTCCATCATGTGTGGCACACTTCTGTTCCTCAGGACAAATGAATAATGGACTGATCCAGGGAACCTGGCATTCATATGTGAAATGTACTGGTCCCCAGTACACACCAGTTGTATGTTCATGGAGTGGAACTTCTTCCTGTTTCTGTACATCTGTTCACTTACTCTTGGGGGGATGAGAGCTTTGTGGGTGCCATCAATGGCACCTATCATATGGGGAATGTTGGCAAAGGCATACAAGTCTGACTTGATGGCAGGGAGTTCAGCACTTTGTGGAAACTTCACAAATGTCTGCAGGTGCTGTACAAATGCATCCAGGAACTTGGACAGGATAAGGCAAAACATTGGCTGTGAGAACCCTGCACCCATGCCCACTGTCACCTGAAATGAGCCCGTAGCCAGGAAATGGAGTACAGAGAGCACTTGCACTTCAGTAGGGATGGCATGCAGATTCCGATTTGCCGGTCTCAGTACAGGATCCAGTAATGCACAAAGTTCATGGATAGTAGCACAAGTGAGTCTGTAATTGATAATGATGTGACATTCCAATATGGTCTCCAAATCAGCAAGAGGTCTGTACACAGATGGGGCCCTCACCACATGGGTCTGTATCTAGGAGGAGTGGAGAACACATGTGAGCGACACACATTCAGTTGCACAACCTGTTGTGCATAAAACCATGCTGTCCAACATGTAGGTTACACATAAGCATTGTAGGATGTAGAACAGGAGTGACATGTTGTCAGTAATACGTCTGGACTGTTGTGGTCAGTAAATAGTCATTTGGGCATGCAATTGAGGGCTGGGGTCCATAGAGCCTGCATGGGGCCCATGAACAGGAAATATCTGCATAGTACTTGCAAAATGGCAGCCCCCTGTCATCCAGATATGTAGCAGTGGAAGTGACCTCATACCGTTAGTGGTTGTTGTAATGGCATAAGGAGGTGTTCACCACCGTGCACCCATTCATTGATTAACATGAATGTCAATGGGGAATATGGGCCTATCATGAAAACCGCTGGGGGTGACGGTGCACACCGCCGCCGAACGTGCGCCATTTCGTCACCCCAGGTTCACTTGACTCCCGGATTCCGTGCATGGAAATACTCCACTGAGTGTGCTGCTGTGTCCTGACTCTGGTTATTCAAATGGCACGAGTCACAGGGGAAAGGGCTCTGGCCTTCACCACGGAGGAGCTTGAGAAGCTTGTGGACGGGGTCCTACCCCTGTATGCCAAGTTATATAGGCGACCAGAGGTGCAGGTGACTAGGCGGATTGTGTGCATGGATGTGTGTGATGGTGGTGGATGCCTGTATGCATGTGTGCATGATTTGTAACTGCACAGGCATTGAACGTTTGACAATCACGTGAGTGAGGTGGTGGAATGATGTTGTTAAGTGTCCGTCCCATAGGGGACGTACATCCAGCGGCATCAAATGGTCATTTTCTGACCTCTATGTTACTTTTCTTTGTGTCCCCTACAGGTCAGAGCCCATCAGAAGAGGGGACTCTGGCAGGCCATCGTAAGGGAGGTGCGGACCCTGGGGGTCTACAACTGGTGGAGCACCCACTGCAGGAAGCAGTGGGAGGACCTGCGCGCTTGGCCAGGAAGACCTGCGAGGCCAAGCTAGGGAAGTCCTCCCAATGAGGAAGGGGTGCCTGTCGGGCCCTGGTTCCCCAGTGCACCACATTCTGGCGGTGGCATATCCAGACTTGCATGGACGCTTAAAGGCTGCACAGCAGACACAAGGGGGTGAGTACCAAGACCATTTGCAGCCTCCTTGATGGATGTCTGAGGGTGCTACAGTATGTATGCTGTCTAGTGTCAGGGACTCTGACTGATGTCTTATAGCAATACGGCCCCCATGGGCAATTAGATGATAAGGGGCAGGTCTGCAGTTCCTCAGGTCCTTCTGTAATGTGGGAGATGGTTGTATGCTAGGGTTGTGGCCACTAGTCAGGGGCATAGGCATGACTATAGCTGTAGGTGCTGCATGTTGGTGTATTAGCTGAGTGGGAGTATGAGTGAACCATATATGTACATCGATTCAGGTGTTAACATATTTCTCTCCTGTTTTGTCTCCTCACCCCTGTACTCTTGTGTTGTCTGTGTATATCAGCATCATCTGGCGAGGGAGCAGTGGCACTGTTGCTGGCCCCATTCTTGCAGTCACCACAACATCAGACATCCTGTCATGCATCCCAGACACCACACCTGCACTCACCACAATGACTTTGAGTGACACTTGCAGCACACTCACCAAACTTGAAGACACCCAGACAACATCCATTTACACTGGCAGCCTGTCTTGTCCAACTGTGTCCACCCCCTCCTCCCAAGACAATCAAATGTTCTCAGACACCCATCCAACACACGTCCACCACACCTCAGCATACTGTACAGGCACCTGCATCCATGTCATGCACACCTACACCTGTCACAACCACTCCCTCTACCTCCACTCCCACACCTTCCTCCATGTCCTCCACGACTACCCCTAAAAAACTTTTCCTGTCCAGTGTTGACCTTTTTGAACCCACTGGCCCACCCCATCTCGTCCCTAAACGTGCCCACCTCCTTGCCCTGTCCACTCCTTCCAAGTCCAAGTCCATCCCTGTCCGCCCTTCCCATTACCCAGTGAGCAAGAAGCCCCGTGCTGGCCCAAATCCATCTGCCACCCCCGGTCCAAGCCTGCTCCCCCACCTTCCAAGGATGAACCCAAACCCCCTCCACCTCCAACAAACGAAACCCCAAGCCCCCCCTCCCAGACGTAAGTCCCCACCTCGCCACCCCCCGCCCCTGTTCCCTGAAGTTCCTGGCTGCCCCATTGATTTCCCTTTATGATGGAATACCATGTGCATATGTGGGAGTCAAGTTTAGGCCATTTGGTCTCATCTGCCTTTTTGAGTTGGACTGGCCAATGGCCTCATTTGGGCAATAGGCTATTCCTGCATCTGTAATAAAGTTTGTGTGCCCAGTGTTGGTGTTGGCACACTCTGGATACGTGGTTCATCGTTTCATTGTGGGGGCGTGTTGTGCACATGTGTGTACTTTGGGTAGGTTGTCTTGGCCTTTTGTCGGGTAAGTATCTCTTGCTCAGGTGTGTATGGCTTGTGATGTTGTGAGGGGCTGGGGGTGCATTGCAGGGTGGGTGGGTGGGTAACTGTGCCCTTTCTTCCCTTGTTTAGTAGGTTGCTGTACTTACCGTCATCGTCTTCTTCGGCAGTCACGGTTGCGGAGCTACATGGCATGGAGCAGCACTGGCATGATTTCCAATTCTCTCTCCATGTCTGCTTCGGCGTGTTGTGTGTGCCTCCGGTGAGTGTTTCCTTTTACTTTGTTCATTTCCTCCACGCTTTGAGTGGCAGTGGTTCCCACCCCGGAACTGACTGCGGTCTTGTGCTTCATTAATTGTTGGGTGGGTGGGGCCTTTCCGTCTGCCTGTGGGCGGCCTCTTCCATCATTGTCGGCTCTCCTCTGCTGGTGGTGAGTGTTTTTCAGGCTACCTGTTTTTCATGTGCTTCATTATTTGGTGGTCCAGACCTCCAGCCTGTTGGCGGTAGTTACCGCCACCCCCAGCGATGCGGTCTTTCCCGCTGTGTTCATAATGAGGGCCTAAGTCTCAAAGCAACAGCATAGCTTCATACCCGGCAGGGATACTACATGTCACACTTACATGGCTATAATGGCATTTGATGTTGGAGCTAAACTCGGGCAAAGAATAGGTTTGATACTTTTAGATGCTGAGAAGGTGTTTGATTGTGTTGTGTGCGACTGTCTCTGGGCATCAATGTGCTCTTTTGGTATTAAGGGCAGATTTCGTAAGTGGGTGAAGTCACTGTTCAGGAGCCCAAGTGCTAGATTGGTATATTCTGGGATAGCTTCTGCCCTGTTTTAGATCTTTCAGGGCTCCAGGCAAGGGTGTCCGCTTTCTCCCCTTTTATTTGTTTTGTATATAGAGACATATCTGAGATCTCTCTTGCAGAATGTCGGCATACAATCTATGCGGTCTGGAGACCTCACACTTAAAGTCACTGCATATGCCAATGATGTTGCTATCTTTTCAATGAATCTCACAGTTGCATGGGATAATAGAGTAGATGCAGTACAGAGAGTCAGACGCTTTTCTGGCTATCAGATTAATATAGCCAAAACTCATGTGCTTCTTATTTATGAGCTGGATGTCCCACTGGCTAAAGCCACATCAATGGCTACATATCTTGGTGTCCCATTGAGCCCACAGGGTGGTAAAATTATCAGACTGAATTATGAACCTTTGCTATCTTCAGTCATACATGAGCTATGACTTTGGAACAAGCTCCCAATAAGCATCATCAGTCACTGCAATATTATCAAAATGAATGTGCTTTTACACGTTTTGCATGTGTTTTGGGCAGTCCCGCTCCAGGTTCCAAACTCTTTTTTTAAATGGATGGAAAGTGCTATAGACAGCTTTTTTGGGGGCTGTAGACATGCCAGACGGGCTATTCACTCACTAAAGTTTCCTTATGGGCAGTGTGGGCTACAACTGACCAACTTTAAGTTGTATTGCTGGGCGGCATTTGTTGGTCACTTGCACAATCTGCTAGCTAAAGGTGACCCAGATCCTTCAACTTTTTGCTGTCAGTTTGTAGTAGGCTCTGATTTTAGGCTGTTTCTGTATATACTGCTGGACCCCAACTACTTCAAGCATGTTAGGTTTAAGAGTATTTGTGACATCTGAACTAAATGGTGAGATATGTGTGCAAAATGTTCCCAATCATCAGTTCACATGGACTCACCACTCTGTCTCAATTCAGCTTTTCTGGCTGTATCCCATTATTCAATGAGTAAGGCCTGGATGAGGTTTGGGGTTGAGACAATTGGGCAGCTATATGATCTTAATGGGTTCCGATTGTTTGCTAGACTCCAGGTCTCCTTCTCTATTCTCTATCATTTTTTCTTTGAAAAACAGATAAGGGACGTTGGCGGTCGGTGTTAAAGCCGCGGTAAAAAATTTGGAATCCCGAACATGGCGGAAACCGGCAACAAAGACAGCCACTTTAACACTCCGACCGCCACAGCAGTACAAACAAACAGCGTGGCGGTCACCGCCAACAGACAGGCGGAGGACAATGTACCGCCCACACTATTATGACAGGCCAATCCGCCACCTTTTCCGGGGTGAATTCACCACGGATAAAAACAGGGCGGAAACAGGAATCCCGAAGCGAAAACGCTTACCTCTACACACGCCACGAGGAACGAGTACGGCATGGACCCGGAACTCCAAATTCTACCTGCAATAGTCTTCCTGCTCCTCTACCAGGAGCACGAACGCCAGCGGCGAAGACCACGATGAGTACTGCACCTACGACACAGGGGAGGGGGGAGGCAAAAAACAGGGACACACACACGCAACAACCCCACCCCCACCCTCACCCACTACAACACACACACTAATGCATATCAATACATCATAGTTACACTCCCCAAACCCCCGCAAAAGAATGCAAAGACAATAGAAAATGAGTGTAACAATTGGAATATATTAAAAGCAAGTAGACAGAAATATATATATATACACCATGTACATAATATAGTATAGTAGTCCAGGTAGTGTTCTAAGAAAGTCCGTGGAACACTGGGACCACACAGTATGAGCGAGGCCCACACAAGATCCCCGACCATGACGGAGAGAACACTGCAGGGTCATCAGAGAGCAACTAAACAGGCACCTCAGGGGGAGGGGAAGGAAGGGGGCACCTCAGCCGCTTGAGTGCACGACGCCAAATCCACGAGGGGGCCACGTGCCCACTGTTACATCCTGGAGAGTGCAAAGCCACAGTCTCACAAGTCTCTACAGTGGGTGGTCTGGCCACTGCTCAATCCTGGGGAGTGCAAAGCCACAGTCTCTCAAGTCTCTACAGTGGGTGGTTTGCCCACTCTTCAATCCTGGGGAGTGCAAAGCCACAGTCTCTCAAGTCTCTACAGTGGGTGGTTTGCTCACTCTTCAGTCCTGAGGAGTGCAAAGCCACAGTCTCTCAAGTCTCTACAGTGGGTGGTTTGCCCACTCTTCAATCCTGGGGAGTGCAAAGCCACAGTCTCTCAAGTCTCTACAGTGGGTGGGTTGCCCACTGTACAATCCTGGCGAGTGCAAAGCCACAGTCTCTCAAGTCTCTACAGTGGGTGGCTTGCCCACTGTACAATCCTGGGGTGTGCAAAGCCACAGTCTCACAAGTGGATGCCTTTCTCCACTGGTTCTGGAGGGGGCTTTGTGCCAAGAGTGCTTCATCCTGCTATGGACAGAGGTAGTGGATGTATCCCTCCACTGGTTCTGGAGGGGGAATGGTGCCCAGAGTGCTTCATCCTGCCAAGGACAGAGGGAGTGGATGCCTTTCCCCACTGGTTCTGGAGGGGGCATGGTGGCCAGAGTGCTTCATCCTGCTAAGGACAAGGGTAGTGGATGCATCTCTTCACTGGTTCTGGAGGGGGCATGGTGCCCAGAGTGCTTCATCCTGCCAAGGACAGAGGGAGTGGATGCCTTTCTCCACTGGTTCTGGAGGGGGCATGGTGCCCAGAGTGCTTCATCCTGCCAAGGACAGAGGGAGTGGATGCCTTTCTCCACTGGTTCTGGAGTGGGCATGGTGCCCAGAGTGCTTCATCCTGCTAAGGACAGAGGTAGTGGATGTATCTCTCCACTGGTTCTGGAGGGGGCAAGGTGCCCAGAGTGCTTCATCCTGCCAAGCACAGAGGGAGTGGATGCCTATCTCCACTGTTTCTGGAGGGGGCATGGTGCCCAGAGTGCTTCATCCTGCTAAGGAAAGAGGTAGTGGATGTATCTCTCCACTGGTTCTGGAGGGGGCATGGTGCCCAGAGTGCATCATTCACCCCGTGACGGACTCAGTTGCGTCAGTGCCCTTGCCGCTCAAGGGCCAGCGGTGCTTGAGATGGCGATGCCCTGTTCAGCGGTGCTTGAGATGGTGGTGCCCTGTTCAGCGGTGCTTGAGATGGTGGTGCCCTGTGCAGCGGTGCTTGAGATGACGGTGCCCTGTTCAGCGGTGCTTGAGATGGCGGGGCCCTGTGCAGCGGTGCTTGAGATGGTGCTCTCCATTGCAGGGTCTCAGCTTCTGGCGGTCCTTCATGGCCCAACAGAGCTTTTGCTGGCGGTCCTTCATGGCCCAACGGGGCTTTTTCTGGCGGTCCTTCATGGCCCAGCGGGGCTTTTGCTGGTGGTGGCCTCCTGGGCAGCTGGGCTGGTGCTGCCGGTGGCCTCCTGGGCAGCTGGGCTGGTGCTGGTGGTGGCCTCCTGGGCAGCTGGGCTGGTGCTGGCGGTGGCCTCCTGGGCAGCTGGGCTGGTGCTGGCGGTGGCCTCCTGGGCAGCTGGGTTTTTGCTGGCGGTGGCCTCCTGGGCAGCTGGGCTGGTGCTGGCGGTGGCCTTTGTGCTGGCGGTGGCCTCCTGGGCAGCTGGGCTGGTGCTGGCTGTGGCCTCCTGGGCAGCTGGGCTGGTGCTGGCGGTGGCCTCCTGGGCAGCGGGGATGATGGCGGTCTTCTCCGCCGTGCTGCTCTTCCTAGACTTGCCGGGTTTCTTGTGGCCCTTCCCCACCTTGGAAGGTGTCACAGCTGACTCCACACTCCCACCTGTATCCCTGGGAGCGGCTTTGGTGGCTGGAGTCTTCCCCCTCTCCCGATGGGCACTGGCCAACTTCTGATGCTTCACAGGTGGGGGACTGCCTGTGCTGTGGCTACGTGCCACACTGGCTGCCCTGGTGGCCTGTGCCCTCCAGATTCCGGTGACTACAGGCACCACTGGTCCCAGAGATGTTGTGGCTGAGGTGCTAGTTTGGGCCCTAGGAGATGGACGGGGTGGGGGAGGTGTGGGAAAGAGGCCAAGGGTGGACAGGAAAAGTTTTTGGGACACACTGGGATGGGTAGCTGGAGGGGGTTTGGGAGTGGAGGAAGAGGTGGTGGTTATAGGAGGTGTACATTTGGTGACTTTGGGTGAAGGTGCATGCGCTGGAGGCTGTCGTGAGGTGGATGACTGTTGAGTGGGTGTGTGCCTGCGTTTGTGTATCTTGGGAGGGGGCGTCACAGACACACTGGGAGAGGACACAGGGGACGTGTGAATGGTATTGGGGGTGGTGACTGCACGTGAGTGGGGTGTGGTGATGGGTGTGCTGGATAGGGACGTTGTGGCTGTAGATGTAGTGCATGCAGGTGTGAGTGTAGATGAGACTGGGAGGGAGGAGGGAGATGAGGAGGAGGGGGACACAGTGGAGGCAGTGGATGTTGCTGTGTCTGCATGTGTGTGATGCTTGCGTGAATCCCTGTGGGATGTGTGGTGCTTATGTTTTCCTGAGCTACCCTTGGGTGTTGACGTGTGTGCATGTTGGTCTGTAAGTGTGCTTGGGATAGGCTGAGGTACAGGGGATTGGGTCGGGGTGGAGGAAGTTGGAGGGGGGAGTCTAGAGACGGGGACAATGGCTGCCATCAGTGCTGAGGCCAAAGTCTGAAAAGCTCGGTGAAGGGCCGCCTGACCAGAATGAATGCCCTCTAGGAATGCATTTGTTTGTTGCAACTGCCTCTCTACACCCTGGATGCATTCAAAATGGTAGACTGCCCAACAGTGAGGGACCTGAGGAGGTCAATGGCCTCCTCACTGAGGGCAGCAGGGGTGACTGGGGCAGGCCTGAGGTGCCTGGGGCGAAGGTGATGCCCACCCTCCTGGGTAAGCGGGCACGGAGCAAAGGCTGAGGGGCTGCTGGGAGGGGGGTGGTGGTTGTACCTGTAGATGCGGGGAGCACAGATGTTGCCGCCACCACAAGGGAGCTCCCATCAGAGGACGAGTCTGTGTCACTGGTCTCAGCTCCTGTCCCCGCCGTGGAGCTCCCCTCACCCTCCGTCCCACTGGTGAATTCAGACTCCGTAGTGTCGCCCTCCAGGGCCATGTGGGATGCAGCTCCCTCATGCTCCGGTGCCACTGCTCCTCCGCCTGATGATGCTAATGCACACAAGAACAGGGAGACCACAAAAAGGGGGGGAAGACAGAAGAGAGACATGTTGAGTGCATGCATTACAGCTACCGTTGGCGGACACTACAGACACAGAAGCCCCCTGCACTACGCCGCGCTCTTGGGCTCAATTGTTCAATTCCTGAGAAATGGCCTACAAGGCTATGGACGACATCTGCACACATAGATGACACAGGGGCATGACTAGGTGTACTTGGCACTCTACAGAGGTGGGCTGGGGTGCCACATGGCCTGCCTTACGGAGGGGCCTTGCCTACGGAATTCGCCCTGGCCTAGGGAAACCCACAGCCCACCTCCCCCACCCAGACACCTCCACTGCGTGCAAAGTCAGCAGAAGGAGAGTGTACACACCCCCTTGTGTCTGCTGTGATGCCCTTAAGCGCCCATCCAACTCCGGGTAGGCCACAGCCAGGATTCGGAACATCAGGGGGGTCATGGTGCGACGGGCACTCCTCCCACGTTGGGAGGCCATCCCCAGCTGAGCCTCCGCCGTCTTCTTGCTCCAGCGGCGAATGTCCTTCCACCTTTTACGGCAGTGGGTGCTCCGTCTGTGGTAGACCCCCAGGGTCCGGACGTCTTTGGCGATGGCACGCCAAATATATTTTTTCTGGTGGGTGCTGACCTGCATGAAATGTACAGGGCAAAAAGAGAAGTTATTACTAACTGCACCGTCAAAGTGATTGGCCCCCATCCCTACCCTTGCCATGTGGCACATGCATTCACCGTCTTTCATGCACGGAGCACTCTCCCCCCTTCCTACTTACATCCAGCCCTCTCCACACAGGCATAGCCCATACAATATGCTCCCTGTGTACATACCTGTTTGTCTGGAGGACCGTAGAGTAGCGTGTACTGGGGGAGGACCCCATCCACGAGCTTCTCCAGCTCCTCCGATGTGAAGGCAGGGGCCCTTTCCCCAGACACTCAAGCCATTGTGTCTTCCAGACTGAGGTCACAGCAGCACTTGCAGTGTAGGTCCTCTCCTGTGGAAGATCAGGTATCGAGTGATTGAACAGATAAAAAATGGCAGTCACGTCCACAGCGGTGCGTACCGTCACCCCCGGCGTACATCGTCATTGGCTCCTGGGACCCATTGGGTCCAATGTTAACCAATGCAGCATTGCTCCGCGGTCTTCCACCGCCTACTGCGACGGTGTACAACGCCAGCGCAGTTACCTCACATCCCATTGTCCCACTTTAGAGGTCAGGCAGCCACCATTTCAGGGGCCCACATGGCTTCATTTCCAACTGCGTCACACACACCTAGGCCTAGACTCAACACACATACAGGCCACCTTTTGTGTATGATTGGTGTTCTGGGTAAAACTGTGGGTACGTACCTCTGAGTTGTTTGACTCTGTGCTCGCTGTTGTCCTTCATAGGCACCGTCCGCTGGGACATGTGAGCATCCTCCGGTGTACCGACTGTTGGTGGACCTGTCGACAATGGAGGAACAACATGTCATAATCACATACAGGCTTGACCGTGCCACAATCCAGGAACTGTGTACCCAGTTGGAGCCAGACCTGATGTCAGCAATCCGCCATCCCACAGGAATCCCCCTTCAAGTGCACGTGCTGTCAGTGCTCCATTTCCTTGCAAGTGGGTCATTTCAAACAACAGTGGCCATAGCATCAGGAATGTCCCAGCATATGTTTTCCAACGTTTTGTCCAGAGTGTTGTCTGCCCTTCTGAAAAACATGCGGAGCTACATCGTTTTCCCTCAGGTGGAGGATTTGCCTACAGTGAAAGGTGATTTCTATGCCCTGGGACATATCCCCAACATCATAGATGCCATTGATTGGACCCATGTGGCTTTGGTCCCCCCCCCACAGGAGTGAACAGGTGTACAGAAACCGGAAGAGTTATCATTCTATGAATGTACAGATGGTATGTTTGGCTCAGTGCATGACGCCTACATCCTGCGGAATAGCAGCATCCCTTATGTGATGGGGCAACTCCAGAGGCACTGCGTGTGGCTATTAGGTGAGCACCTGGAGGCAAGTCAATGGGAATGGTTGTCTGGGGTTACCCTACACAGTTAGTGTGTGTCTAACAGTTGTCCCTCGCCATTTGCAGGTGACTCTGGTTACCCCAACCTGTCATGGCTACTGACCCCAGTGAGGAATCCCAGGACAAGAACAGAGGAACGCTACAATGAGGCCCATTGGCGAACTAGGAGGGTGATCGAGCGGACCTTCGGCCTACTGAAGGCCAGGTTCCGGTGCCTCCATATGACAGGTGGATCCCTATTCTACTCACCAAAGAAGGTGTGCCAGATCATCGTGGCCTGCTCTATTCTTCATAACTTGGCATTGCGACGACAGGTGCCTTTTCTGCAGGAGGATGGTCCAGATGGCGGTGTTGTTGCAGCTGTGGAGCTTGTGGACAGTGAAGATGAGGAAGCAGAGGAAGAAGACATGAACAACAGGGCTCAGTGATCCAGCAATATTTCCAGTGAGATACAGGTAAGAGTACAGACCTGGCTACTACATGTACCTAAACACTACTACCTCTCTACTGTGTGTCGTTTTCATCCAGTGTATGGTCACTGACTTGTCACTTTCCCTTACGATTTCACAGATGTGGGTCCCACTGTGTGACATCTGCTTAGATTCCTCATGGACTTGAGGTGTGTGACATAGGTATGTTGACATTACATTTGAAAGAGCATTTTGTCACTGTAATTGCTAATACACTATATTGCAATCACAGAAAGACTCCAGATTGTTTTGTGTTTTAAGTGTGTTTATTTAATTTAAGTGCTCAATATTGGAGGGGGTAGTGAAATGGTGAGGGGTGATGTCGGATGAATGTCCATTGCAGAGTCCAGTCTATTAGTCTCACAGGTGCATTGCCCAAATGGGCATAGGAAGTGGAGCGGGGGCAGTTTAAGGATGGACAGGGTGACAAAGTGGGACAGTAGGATGACATTCAGGGTGGTCTCATTTCTTGGCGGGGGTCTTGGCATCGTGCTCTGTCTTTGTCCTGGATCTCAGGGACCGTTTGCGGGGTGGTTCTCCCTCTGCAGGGGGTGGGGTGCTGGTGTGGTGGTCCTGTGGCAGGGCGTCCTGTCCACTAGCGCTGGCGGAGGGGGTGGGCAGTTCATCATCCATGCTAGTGTCAGGGGCCCCTTGTAGTGCCACAGTGTCTCTCCTGGTGTTGAGTACTTCCTTCAGCACCCCTACGATGGTGCCCAGGGTGGAGCTGATGGTTCTGAGTTCCTCCCTGAAGCCCATATACTGCTCCTCCTGCAGGCGCTAGGTCTCCTGAAACTTGGCCAGTACTGTTGCCATCGTCTCCTGGGAGTGGTGGTAGGCTCCCATGATGGAGGAGAGGGCCTTGTGGAGAGTGGGTTCCCTTGGCCTGTCCGACCCCTGTCGCACAGCAGCCCTCCCAGTTCCCCTGTGTTCCTGGGCCTCCGTCCCCTGGACCGTGTCCCCACTACCTCTGCCCCCAGGTCCCTGTTGTTGTTGGGGTGGTGGGTTATCCTGGGTTCCCTGAGTGGTGGACACACTGCTGATCGACGTGTCCTGGGGACGGAGGTATGGGCCCGCTGGGTGTGTGCTGTGCTGGTGTTTCCAGAGGGGGGAAGGTCTGTGATGGCCTGTGCCAGTGTGAGGGGAACCAACTGTCCTGAGGTCCCCGATAGGCCGGGCTGGTCATCTAGATCCAGTTGGACAGAGCTGCTGTCATCACTGTAGGCCTCTTCTGTTGGTGGTGTGGATATGTGTGGACCCTCCTGTCCGATGACATTGGGTAGGGGTCCTGCCGGGGTGTAAAAGCATGGTTATTACATCTGTATGTGCCATGGTGTGCAATGGGTGGGTGACCGTGTACCCTACTGCTTGCATTCCTGTGTGGGAGCTTGTGTGATGGTGGTTTAGGGGGTTGTATGGGTATGTGCAGTGAGCATGCTTTAGTGATGTGTGTCCATGCTTTGTTGTTGCATGCAGGGCTTGGTGTTGGGATGGGTGGTTTGTGATGTTGGGACATATGTGAGGAGTTGGGGTGCTGGGGGTGAGGGTGGGGGTATGTGATAGCATGCAGGTAGGGTGGGGGATGTAATAGTTAAGATTTGACTTACCAGAGTCCATTCCTCCAGCTACTCCTGCGAGGCCCTCAGGATGCAGAATCGTCAAGACCTGCTCCTCCCATGTTGTTAGTTGTGGGGGAGGAGGTGGGGGTCCGCCGCCAGTCCGCTGAACCGCCTGGTGGTGTCTTGAGACCACGGAACGCACCTTCCCCCGTAGGTCGTTCCACCTCTTCCTGATGTCCTCCTGATTTCTTGGGTGCTGTCCCACTGCGTTGACCCTGTCCACTATTCTTCGCCATAGCTCCATCTTCCTTGCAATGGAGGTGTGCTGCACCTGTGATCCGAATAGCTGTGGCACTACCCGGACAATTTCCTCCACTATGACCCTGAGCTCCTCCTCCGAGAACCTGGGGTGTCTTTGCCGTGCCATGGGGTGGTGTAGGTGATGTGTGGGGTGGATTGTGTGGTGATAAGTGTGCTGATATGTAGTGGTGTGTTTTGTGAGGTGCGTGGAAGTTGGTGGGTGATGGTGTTGTGGGCCTGTGAATGCTGTTGTTCTTGCTGGTGGTGTCTTTCTCTGGCCTTCTTTCGGAATTTTTTGTCGTGGGGGTTTGTGGGTGATGTGGGTGTGTGTTTTATACTGTAATGGGTGTGTGGGAGTGCTGTGTGTATGTGTATCAGGTGTGTATTTTGAATTGTCCAATGTGGCTGTGTTTTGTAGATGTGTGTGTATTTTGAGCGCGGCGGTGTGTACCGCCAATGGAATACTGCGGTTGAAAGACCGCTGCATGGATTCGTGTGTCGTGATAGTGTGGGCGTATTTCTGTTGGCGTGACGGTAGAGGTTTTGTTTTCGCCAGTTTATCACTGACCTTTGGTGTGACGGACTTGTGTGGGTGTCTGAATTTTAAGTATTTGCAGTGAGGTAAGGTGCATTCTGACATACTTGACATACTTGACATTTCTACTAAAATGTCAAGAGCAATTTATTTTCTGCAAACATGATTGTTGTGCTCAATACCAAGCGAAGAACTCACTGCTGCAAACAGTCATATTTGTTGTTCCATTTTATGTGTTTTCTTCCTGTGTATGTGTAGAAAAGACGAGGGAAATAATGACTGGCATAGTTGTGCCCTTAAATTCAATTTATGAAATGAATATTTAACTTAGCTTTAAGGGTGCTTGTAGGAACTGGTACATTTAGTGAGCCACAATTGGGTAAAATATTTGTTTGACATATTTACATTTAGAGTGATGCGAAATTTCTACTAACAGAAGTACTGTACATAGTTACAAAGAGCTGCATTAAAGCAGTGGTGGGTAGCGAGGAAATGATAAGTAAAGTATGCCTTGTCTTTGTGGAGTGGTAGAGTGACAAAGAAAATGAAATATAAAACATTCATTGTATACATACACACACTTTCAGATGTGACAATACGCTGAATTCTGAGATTGAAGGATGGTTCTGAAGTTGTATGGAGCGCATTCCGAAGAAGGTGGCCAAATACTCGAGTGGTTCAACCCCAGACGAATCACAGGAGGGTCTCAGAATAACAAGGATATGATTGATGGCATAATGTAAGCCTGAGTTGGGCTGTGTGGCCACATAAGAGAGATATAGAAGACATAATGACTTCATCCCGATACGCCCTGGTTTATCACTGCTTCTGCCTGGTTCACTCCTTTAAAGAGAGTCCTATATGGTGGTGCTTGGGGTATATGGCAACATTCCTGGGTATTTCTTGTGCCTTTGCTCTTCATCTGGCACTCATACCCAGCTCTCCCCTCTCCCCACTATTGGAATGCCCAGAGACCACCCCATTGTCCCAGACGCCCGCCTACATTGCACAGTTTCTTGACAGTTGCTTAAATCTAACAAGACTTGCTAACTCTGAGATGAGCCATCTGTTATCTTGCAAGTATCCAAAGATCTAGTGGGAACTGTAGGCCATACTGAGTGTGGTCTTTTATCAGAAGAAAAAAAAGACACATTTTGGAAATTGCCTCGCACGCTGCTCTCACGTTGCAGTCGTGTTAAAATACCCCAGTTGTCTGCAAGATAGACCTGTGTGCATATGAAACAGACAGACTGGTTTTCTCCTTGTCGCCTCATAATGAGACCTGCGGGTGAGGAGAAAATCAAAGTCTAATGTTAATATATAGAGTACACCCAATGTATCCATAAAAAAATGGCGACAGATTAGTAAACCAAGAAATATAAGAAGTTTGATGACAACAGCAGATGCAAGGAAGAAACAGAGAATTGCCTACTTAAAAGATCTCACGCCACGTTTCCGGGAATATTGTGATCCAATCAGAAACATATATCGCAAGACGAAGACCTCTGATATGTAAAGAACCTAACACTCACTGCAAGGCATTTCATTCAGAAATCTGTCGCAGCGTGTGTATTCATGGTGAAATGAACCTTTGCTCATTCTTTTTTATTAACTAACTGATCCCCACAACTTCTCTCACGAGGGATCACTTAAAACAGCTGTGGTGAGTTATGGTTGATTGTTGTTATGGAGTGAGTTGTTTGAGACTTGCACTACTTTCATAAGTCATATATTAAAAACTACCTGCTTGCCTTTCGTTTCTCGAGGATTTTCATTCCAGCACGTCTAACAGGAGGTTTGGAAACATTACCCGACACAGAGTAGTTTTCACGTTAATCTGAGGCTCATCTAAGTTTCTGTGCCATGCCTTGCCAGTTACCAAGTCATAGTAATAATTTAATGAGCATGATTGTGATAATAATTGAAATCAGTCCCACAAGCTGTCAGCCAGTAAACAGTTTATTGAAGCTCGTGAACCCCGTAAACAGCACTTAGCTGGATACCATGGACATTGTGGCACTTCCGATAGTCACAGTGGTATAACCAGTTGTGGGCGTTTACACATAATGGTAAGGACACGCCCGGATAAGGAGGACCTCTGCCAGGACATTAAAAGGATCGATCACAGTCGTGCAGAGATTAATCTCTTCTTCACAGCCGTGTGACTTTCATGGACCAAATCAAAAAGCTGTTTTAATAGCATATGTCATACGTTATGGGCCCAGGTGGTCACTGCTTTACAACTCTTGCTCTGAGTTAATTGAGTTAATAATAAACTTAAACCATAGGCAATCATTGTGTAAAGGCAGCAAAAGGAAGCATGAAGAAAAGGTTATAATAATCAAACAATAGGGTATACAAGAATAAGTACTGGCAAAGCCAGTTGGTCTCTCTTGCCCAGTTGTCTTTGATAATGATTTTAGGATTGCAGTATGCTTGCTGCTTGGTAATAGCTCAGGTCAGAAATACTGAATTGCGGTTTTCTATGCTTTTTTATTGTACAATCACAAAATGGCATCATGTTGCAATGCAATGCCTCTTAAACTCGGAATATAAAAGCAAACGACATTATCTTACAATGGAGCAATTGTGAAGTACACAAAATATAATTTCAAGATGGTCTCCTGGCATTATTGTCTTTGCTAATGATTGCACGGCAAGCAGGCACTGGCAAAACCAGTGCCAACGGAGGGCGACAGGTCATATTCGCTGTATACAGGATCCATTTGGAGTCTGGACACAGGGCAAAAAAAAGAAGTAGGAGAGGAACACTCGTGGTCGAACTGCAAAGACATAAAGAGAGAATGGAGCAGGAACAAAACATGGGAAAAGAGAGAGCGAGTGCTGGTGATGGGAAGAGACATACAAAGATGCGGAACAGAAAGAAGAAAAGGCCATACACTCTTGTTGAGTACCATAATTACAAGCATTTGCAATGGAATGGGTCTCGCATTTGCTCGAGTTAGAGCTTTGGCGTTGTAACTCCGAACCTGACTTTTCTTGCCACGTAAATTGAAAATGAAAAGTAACGCAGTTTCACATAAGCGAGCCGACGGCCCCCATGAACATGAGTGTAAAGGAGACACACTAAAGGAAAAAGAAGTTCGATGGCAGCCAAACATATAGGCAAAAGTGTAATTAGCCATGTAACAGAGGCGATGCCCAAGGCGGTAACCAAGAGCCCGAGGAGGGTCAAACGTAGAGCCTTTGCCATTGATAAGAAAGGATTTTTGAAGGGCAAGCGCATGGGCGAGTGAAAGTGATGGGCATGAGGTGACGTGGTTAAAAGCCCAAATGGGAATATTTCCATAAAGTTTCACTGTAAGAGAGGATATAGTTACAGGCCCTGACAACTAGAAACTGAAAGGAGAGAAAGTACTTGTGGCACTACACCTGCAGACAGATTTCAAGTTGGACACATTCTGGTTTTGCAAGTAGTGAAAACAGGTAGTGTTGCAAACGGAGGCAGTGCCTCAAGGGGGATTAAATGTTTAATCATGCTGGAATGCCTGACGTCTGTCTGGCAGCTATGTCGATCTGTAGGTAGGAGGCGATACTATTAATAACACTGACACGGGAAAGGTGAACAACTGAGTTGGCCCTTTTTCCAGTTTTATATATCACATTCTTTGCCCGAATGCATCATGGCGCTTTGAATCAGCACCAGATTAATTACACAAGGACAGGTTTCGTTTTTAAGGTGCCAGACTGTTAAGTGATGTGCCCACAATTACAGGATGTTGAGCGAACGCCGAGACTCTATCCTGGTTCCCCCAGTTCCAAAGTCACCCAGTCAGGACACACCAATTTAGAGATTTAAACCTGTGACAGACATAAGGCACACAGATTATTTCAACAGTTACATGAACGCACACTTAAAGTGAGGCTGAGCTAAAAACAGTCTGCTCTCTGCCTTTTCTACACTTCTTGTCCATATGTCCAGACTCCCCACCCTTCAGTACGGACAGATCCCTGAAACCCCACAGATCACACAACATACGCATTGCGTGATAAGCATTGCCCGTCGTGTCAAGCAGGTTCTGCAGCCAGGCGTTATTCTGACCCTCCCCTTAGCAGTGGCCCACACCTTGGTTTAATAGCACTGGGTCTCATGTCTAAAAAAGTTATTTTAGGGTTGTATCATCTCATCAGATGCTTTACACCTTTCATTCTGCAATAAACTCCTGTTCGGAGGAATTAAAGTTCACATTAAATCAATCTGAAACAAACGAAGTGCGAGTATGTCCACTTCCACCCACCCAGAAAAGACAATCGTACTGGTGATCATTTTCATTTGATTTATTCCTTTGTAGTATTATAGAGGTAGAAGAAGTTAGAGAAATATGGATAGTTGACAGACGGCACAAATAGTCTGTGAGCCTTTGTACATGCATGCTTCCCGAAGTATGTTAAAGCCTAAGTCATTGTTTTGGCAATGGTTGAATTTTTAGTTTCAATCTTTTCTTTTGAATTTTAGTACACACTTTTATATAAAATAAATGTTAGTAATGGTGCAGCAGTGCTGTGTAATACACGAAAAGTTGACTGGCGGAGTACTGAAAGAAAGAGTAGGAGGAAGGAGCAAAAAGTTTGGGGATGACCCTGCAAAAAGGGCCAGGCCCAGCACCTGCACAAAACATTTTTTTAAATTTACTTTTCAGCGCCAAAACTTGTTTTGCTCTGGAAAGCTGCCTGAAAGTAATGCAAAGCAGTGCATTCCTCTCTGTAAAGGGGGCATTTAATGGGAGATACATGGGCCTTCCCCTGCAACAACCCATGATGGTTTTTGACGCAAAACACTGTCTACTAACAAAAAGACATGGTTATGCACCGAAAAATAGCTGCACTTTAAAGCAGGTCCTAAAAAGGAGAAATGCTTTTATTTCTCATAACATTTTTCACTCTGCATGTGGGGTGCACTGTACAGCACACATCCAAAGTGGTAAAAGTTTTAAAGTTTGCCTAGGAATAGGGCCTGATTTTGAAGTTGCTGGTAATGGTCCTGCTATCGGTTTTCCAACTGAAAACACGCCCGCTGCCTGGGCGGTCCTCCTGCCGTATTTAGATGTTGGCAGCCCTGTTGACTTTAACCCGCTTGAGTCCTGCCGACTCCGCCAAGGAATCCCATCCGCCGCCACTGCACCATAGGAAAGAGTGAATGGCAGCAGGACTTTAGCCACACCTACCATCAAGCAGATTTGGATGTGCCATACTGCCCAAGCGAAAACATGACCCTTGTCGCTGGACGCAAAGGTAGGTATCCCTTATTGGATGTGTACAGCGTGGGTCACTGCTGACATATATATGCAACAGTTTAAAAAAAAAATTACTGTGACATGCATATGTTGAGGACACAGGTGGGCCAGACACAGGTGGGGAGACACTGGTACACAACACATACCGAACACAAACACAACCGTCATTATGGCATCAGTATTCATTGCCAAAAAAATGCTGGCACCACAATGACGGTGCATTCACACTTGTCAGCTGTGCTGATGAGTGCACATTGCATGGGGACATGTACCTGTCATGTTGTGCTTGAGTCGTGTGTGTGAGTCGGAATGTGTATATGTGTGTGTCATGTGATTGGCCGTGTGAGGTGGAGGGTGGTGTAGTGGGTGATGTGGTTGTCCCAGTATGTGTCCCACTTGCATATGGCATGGATGTTGTTGTGTATTTTGTGTTGTGTGTTGTGTTGCTGCATGCAAAACACAGGTGCATGTTGATGTGTTTCCATCGTTGTCATGATGTATGTAGTTGTGCTTATATGTGCCTGTGTTTGTGTGGATGAGTGTCTTGGTTGTTGTGGTTGTGTCTTTTTTTGGGTGCAGTGGCACTAGTGTGGGTGTATGAAGTGTGATGGATGTATGTGTATGTGAGTTTGTGGCATGGAGGTGTTGTGTTGTGGTGGAATGGAAATGGATAACGGTGTGTATGTGATGTGTTGTGTCGTGTGTGATGCAGGAGGACACATGTGTAGGGTAGAGTGTGTTGTGTGTGGCTTACCTCTTTTGCATGGCCACTGCCATTGTCCGATATCAACTGGGACCAGCGATGTCCTCCCTCCCTCAGCAAACCGCCGGCAGTACACCACCTGTCCAACTGTAACATCTGAATACAGCCTGCGGGTACCTGCCTGCCCAATGGCTAGGCAGAGCACTCCGTTTGGATGGCCTTTAGCTCAGCTGCAATACATCTAAATATTCAGGCGGAAGACCATCGACTTGGCAGTCCTCTCAGGTCTGCCGCCGATGCTGCTTGGTGGTGGGCCTTCCAGGATCTAAATCAGACCCATAGTATCTTGTACTGGAAGTATCCCCTTCCAGTATAAAACCTAATATAGAGTAACACAGAGACCTTTGCAGTATGGTGCAAAGGTGTGCATGGTGCTCTGCAGTCTAATTTTGCGCCAGTTCTAGGGTGAGAGCAAGACAGTGTTATATCTCTGTAGATATGGCACTTTCCTGCTCTCTTTCTCACATGACTTACACCGCAATGACTGGGTGCTGCATTGTGTGAAACGTTTGTAAATTTGGGACTTAGGAAAGAGTCTTTCAAGCTGAGCAGGTCACAATAGCTATTTTCCATGAAAACTCATTCTCCAAATGAGTAAACATAAGTGTTTGACATAACTTGATATGGCCGTAACACAAATTCCATAGATTAGAAAATGTTCTGCAGTACGGACACCAAGCACTAGTACCAACATAAAAAGAATACAGCTTGTAAGACTATGGGAGAGTAGCACTAACAGACCAGTTAAATAATCACCTTTAAATACTACACATACATTGTAGAAGAAAGAATCTTGTGATAATGGCCTAGTCAGTAATAGTGCATGGCCAGACTCTTTTATGAGAGGGATGCCTATTTATTGTAATGAATGCAAAATGTAGCCCGTCCAGCCCCATCTCTGCTTTGAGCTGTCCAGCAAGACATGGGGAGATGAGCGTTAGTAGTACTGCAACTATCATCAGCTCTTACTCACAATATATAGGTGGTCCTGTACATTGGATCACGTGTTGTGTCACGATTGCACCAAAAACTAAACTCTACCCTTCGCTAAATGCCAATGTCAGCTGTCCAAGATGTTCCTGTCAAAGCTCCGTTTGCTGTCAGTGCAATAGTGCACCAGGTCTGGCTTTTACACTAGAAGAGCATAACATTAATATTAACAGACAAAAGAGCAACTATGGGCCTGATTTATACTTTTTTAGCGCCGCATTTGCGTCATTTTTATATGCAAAAGTGGCGCAAATTTATAAAATTCAATTATATTTTGTAAGTTTGCGCCGCTTTGCATAAAAAAATGCCGCAAATGCGGCACTAAAAAAAGTATAAATCAGGCCCTAAATGTGTATAAATTATCAGCGACAAACACCTACAGTTTTCAGAAACTCCATTTGATTAGCTGCAATTTGATCACTAGAAGAGTAAAAGAAGAACACTGTGTGTGATTTGAGTATTGAGACTGTTCAGTGGCTTTGTCTTCTTCCTTTTAAAAAGTGATGTTAAAGTATTTTATAGGGAACCATTTGATAATACTGTAATAGCCTCTGTTTTCTGACACAGCTTAGCTGATGAGGGCCAATACATTATCAGACATATTTCACTGTGTTTAATAATGGTATGGGCTGGTAATACTGACAGGCAATTGCATGGCCCCCAGACCAAATGTCACCCTGGCATGTTTGAAAGAAAAGCCTTTCCACATACACAACAAGAGCAATGTATTAACACACAACATTGTATGCTTTACTTTCTGTAAGAGGCAATTACAAAAGTATTTCAAACCCAGCAGAAAATATTAGTAAATCTATGCATTAACCATAAGTTGCTTGCCTGATTGTCATACATACATCATCCAAAGCAGTTCAAAAGCACTCAACATTGCATGCTGAACTTTTTAAAAATTCTATTACACTTAGGTTTAAGCAAAATTCATGCAACACAGCATAGCAACTGATAACGCATCCCACCTTTTATAATTTACTTACACAGGGACTCGTTTTAGTCCAATGAACCTTTTGACCCTGATTGGAGACTCCTTAGGACGAGATATCTATTCAGCATTTCAATCAATAAATCAATAACCTCATCAATATTCATAATAACAAATCTATCAAATTAGTTAATAACATTAATAAGAATCAAAACACACCATGACCTTTCAGCCATGAATAACCACACAAATTTAGTACGATTTAAGATACGTATTCCCTATTTGTTACACTCTACTAGCAAGTTTATCAGTCTCAATACCAGCAAACACATCAACAATGTTACAATATAGCAACTTGAATAAGACTTTATCAGAGCAAAGATCATGAACAGTAACACAAAACACGACGTCAACAAGAATCAACTTTAGCAGAGTATCATTAGCACGTTATTCAGCAAAGCAAAGATTCAGTCATTTGTCTATTTGCACCTGGTATTTAGTGAACTCCTTAACTAACCTCTAATTAGCATTCGCTTGTTGGGCTTCATGCAAAACAATTTAGCAACACGAATTTGGAAAACAGCTAACTATGGCCTCTATCAAAAGAGCAGTTGGTACCTAGAAAGAAAAGGCAAACAGACAATTACAATTCATTATCATATAGTTATCCTCCGTAACGGGTCAGCATACAGAGTCAGTCTTCGTCCTCAGGACATCAGTCGATTCGCCAAGCCAGGATAGAATAGCAAAGTCTCAACAAGACAGAGTAAGAAGGAATACTTCCCTCATAAGGAGGAGAAGTAAGTATGGGGCAAGGCAAGAAGTGAGGATGGTTTTAAAGTATCAGAACAGCAAAGTCTTAAGGCAGAATATCAGAGTAGCAGCAAGAGTGTCCCTATAATGGCTCAGTAAAAGGCGCATAATGGCTGATTCCTCCTTGTGTCACAGTATTATATTAATCTTGTTGAACAAGCCTCTAATTTCCAATTGGACAATATTTGGTGCATCGTTATCTCTGTCCAATGATCCATCACACACCTTACTAGAATTTTCCACCTAAGACAGTTCTCACATAGTTTATTGGCTCCTGTGATTGACGTCTTCAACGGGTAGAATGTCAGGTAAGAAAAGTTACACTTGTCGCTCCAGTCAGTAGCTCCATTGTCTTCCCTAGTACAGGCGACCTTGCACCTGTTGCAAATTACACTGTTGCATTTGGCAAGAATGTCTCCTTGAGCAAGCCGGGTCTCATGAGAAAGAATTTACTACGGTTACACACACATCTCTAGCTTCTGGAAAAGTACAGTTTCATGTCCTTCAGGAAGACAGCACATTGCACGTTAGAAAAACACATTTTAATATGAGACCAGGCAGCTAGACCCAGACCCTTGCTTACTAAGGCCTAGTGATTAATTTAGCAAAACCTTAACATATAACTCTTAATGCTAATACAAATCATACATTAGTACATTATTAACTCATTATTAGTCATTTTCATTAATCACCATATACATTGGTGGCCACTCCCTGTGGGCACATTTCAAACGCGTACATTAGTAGCACATTACTACATTTTCTATGCAACTTCATTATACATTATTTTGCAAGCTTTTCATGTTAATATCGAGTATAAAAGTCACACTCCAACACAACCAATGTAACTGCACTACTTTGCATGAAAGAGACCAGAACAGCACCATATCCAGTAAGATATGGCACTTTTTCCTCTGTCCCTGTGTTTGCATACTTTAAGCTGCCCTGCAAAAATGCACAAACCCTTGGGCCACAGTGCAAGGCAGTGTGCCTTCTGTAAGGAATAGTTTTTTACCGGAAGGGGGCCCTTTCCATACAATAACTATCCATTAACACTTTTCCTACTTCATATTTGTATTATGCAATGCATCACAGATGCAAAGTTAGAAAAACTAGAAAAAATGAAATCACTTCTCTGACATAATATTGTGAAAAACAACATTAACTCGCACAAATATCGTAAAAAAAATCAGAAACAAAAATATCACCATTCCATTCCCAATTTACAAAAACACAAATATTGATGACTAAAATATTGCCATAAAATATCTATATTTATCAATATCCAAATCATATATTTTAGAAACAGAAAATATTATTACATTTAAATAAATATAAAAAATAATGAAAATATCAAAATACACATTTTCATGTAAATTAATATTGCTACAAATAATCAAAAATATTACATATTATTTTCAAAAATTGTATTTACATGATACCACAAAATACAAATCAACTTATATAAAATAAGTACATAATGAAAATGAATTATTTAAAAATGTTTTAATGACAATTAACATTAAACACATAATGTAAACAATAAAATATAACATACAGCATCAAAATATATACATAATGATAGAAACAGAAACTTATATTTCAAATTTAAAAAAACACACTATTTAACTTTCAAAAATATCCCCTTCTCACACAAAAATACTAAACCTGCACAAGAATGACACTGCCAGATTTACAACAAATCATGAAATACAAAACTACAAGAACTTTAAAACGTAAGTTAAAAATGTAAATTGAAACAATATAAAGTAAATTAATTTTAAAATGGTGAACTATAATTAATAGCTAAACACTCTATTTTATAGCTCTATTAAACTTTAGATACTACAAAAAAAGTGCTGCAAAGTCAATGACCTTTAGAACCAGCAATTAAAATTCACACTCGAACACCTAGAAAAAGGCAGTTTATAAGTAAATAAAATCATATAACTTCAAAACATCAAATAAACCTTAAACTTTAAAAGTAAAACTAAAAGCCCAAAACCCATATAAACAAACCAAAAATCACCACTTAACCCCTTCGCTGCCAGGCCTTTTCCCCCTCAGGTGCAGGCCTTTTTTTGTCTATTTGGGGCAGTTCACGCTTAGACTCTCATAACTTTTTTTCCACATAAGCTACCCACGCCACATTTGCGTCCTTTTTTTCCAACATCCTGGGTAACCTAGAAGTATCCAGACTTTGTTGGTTCCCCTGAAGGAGACCAAGAAATTAGCCAAAATACAGCAAACATTTAGCTTTTTTTAAAAAGAAAAGGAAAAAAGGGCTGCAGAAGAAGGCTTGTGGTTTTTTCCCTGAAAATGGCATCAACAAAGGGTTTGTGGTGCTAAAATAACCATCTCCCCAGCTTTAAGGAACAGACAGACTTGAATCAGAAAACCCAATTTTTTTACACAATTTTGCCATTTTTACTATTTTTTGTGCTTTCAGCCTCCTTCAAGTTACTGACAGAAATGGGTGTGAATCCAATGCTGGATCCTAGAAAGCTAAACATTTCTGAAAAGTAGACAAAAGGGGTAATTTGTGTAGATCCTACAAGGTTTTCCTACAGAAAATAACAGCTGAAATAAAAAATATTGAAATTGAGGTGAAAAAAACAGCCATTTTTCTCCACCTTTTACTCTGTAACTTTATCCTGCGATGTCAAATTTTTGAAAGCAATATACTGTTACGTCTGCTGGGCTCTTATGGTTGCGGGGATATATAGGGCTTGTAGGTTCATCAAGAATCCTAGGTACCCAGTGCCAATAAATGAGCTGCACCTTGCAATAGGTTTCCATTCAGTACCTGGTATACAGCAATTCATTTGCTGAAATATAAAGAGTGAAAAATAGGTATCAAGAAAGCCTTTGTATTTCCAAACTAGGCACAAGATAAGGTGTTGAGAAGCAGTGGTTATTTGCACATCTCTGAATTCTGGGGCGCCCATACTAGCATGTGAATTACAGGGCATTTCTCAAACAGATGTCCTTTTACACACTGTCTTACATTTGGAAGGAAAAAATTTAAAGAAAGACAAGGGTCAATAACACTTGTTTTGCTACTCTGTGTTCCCCCAAGTCTCCGGATAAAAATGGTAGCTCACTTGCATGGGTAGGCCTAATACTTGCGACAGGAAATGCAACATGGACACATCACATTTTTTACATTGAAATCTGACGTGTTTATTGCAAAGTCCCTAGCTGTCGAATTTGCCCTCTATACTGCCGGTACCTAGAGAAACCTACCAAACCTGTGCATTTTCTAAAACTAGACACCTAGGGGAATCCAGGATGGGGTGACTTTTGGGGCTCTTACCAGGTTCTGTTACCCAGAATCCTTTGCAAACAGCAAAATTTGGCCAAAAAAAACACTTTTTCCTCACATTTTGGTGACAGAAAGTTCTGGAATCTGAGAGGAGCCACAATTTTTTTTCCACCCAGCATTCCCTCAAGTCTCCAGATAAAAATAGTACCTCACTTGTGTGGTAAGGCCTAGCGCCCGAGACAGGAAATGCCCCAAAACACAATGTGGACACATCACATTTTACTAAAGAAAACAGAGCTGTTTTTTGGAAAGTGCCTAGCTGTGGATTTTGGCCTCTAGCTCAGCTGGCACCTGAGGAAACCTACCAAACCTGTGCATTTTTGAAAACTAGACACCTAGGGGAATCCAAGATGGGGTGACTTTTGGGGCTCTCACCAGGTTCTGTCACCCAGAATCATTTCCAAACCTCAAAATGTAGCCCCAAAACACTTTTTCCTCACATTTCGGTGACAGAAAGTTCTGTAATCTGAGAGGAGCCACAAATTTCCATTAACCCAGCATTCCCCCAAGTCTCCCGGTAAAAATGGTACCTCACTTGTGTGGGTAGGCCTAGCGCCCGCAACAGGAAATGCCCCAAAACACAACGTGTACAATTCACATTTTCTCAAAGAAGACTGAGCTGTTTTTTGGAAAGTGCCTGGATGTGCATTTTGTCCTCCAGCTCAGCTGGCACCTAAAGAAAACTACCAAACCTGTGCATTTTTTAAAACTAGACACCTAGAGCAATCCAAGATAGGGTAACTTGTGGGGCTCTCACCAGGTTCTGTCACCCAGCATTCTTCGCAAAGCTCAACATTTGGCAAAAAAACACTTTTTCTTTACATTTGAGTGACAGAAAGTTCTGGAATCTGAGAGGAGCCACAAATTTCCATCCACCCAGCCTTCCCCCATGCTTCCCGATAAAAATGGTACCTCACTTGTGTAAGTAGGCCTAGTGCTCGTGACAGGAAATGCCTCAAAACACAACATGGACATATCACATTTTCCCAAAGAAAACAGAGCTGTTTTTTGCAAAGTGCCAAGCTGTGGATTTTGGCCTCTATCTCAGCCGGCACCTAGGGAAACCTACCAAACCTGTGCATTTTTTAAAAATAGACACCTAGGGAAACTTGTGGGGCTCTCACCATGTTCTGCTACACAGAATCCTGTGCAAACCTCGAAATTTGGCCAAAAAAACATTTTTCCTCACATTTCGGTGACAGAAAGTTCTGGAATATGAGAGGAGACACAAATCTCCTTCCTCCCAGTGTTCCCCGAAGTCTCCCGATAAAAATGGTACCTCACTTGTGTGGGTAGGCCTAGTGCTAACGACAGGAAATGCCCCAAAACACAACATGGACACATCAAAATCATCAAATACAAAACTACCTGTTTTTGCAGGGGGACACCTGTGTTTTTGGTCCTGGGCTCAGCAGCCATACAGGGAAACCTACCAAACCCAGACATTTCTGAAAACTAGACACCCAAGGAAGTCCAGGGAGGTGTGACTTGCGTGGATCTCACAGTGTTTCCTTACCCAGAATCCTCAGCAAACCTCAAATTTAGCTGAAAAATCACATTTTCCCCACATTTCTGTGTGGGATCACCTCACCGGGACAAATTTCCTACCACCCAACATTTCCCTCAGTCTCCTGGTAAAATGATACCTCACTTGTGTAGGTGCACAAGTGCCTGTGACAGGGAAGAGCCAAAAACATTATGAAATTGAGGGGGAACCAAAGCGGGTCTAAAAGGACAGCTTGAAAAAAAAATTTTTAGGCTGACAAGTTGGGAAGAATTTTTATCGGTATAGATGAGAAAATGCTGGGTGGTAGGAATTTTGTGGATTCCTGCAGATTCCGAAAGGTTCCATCGCAAAAATGTGGGAAAAATGTGTGATTTCAAGCAAAGTTGGAGGTTTGCAGGGTGGGGTGCATGTGAAGGACACCACTCTGGACTCACCCAGATGTTTAGTTTTCAGATGTGTCTAGGTCTTGTGGATTTTTCTACATGGCAGCATCTGAAAGTCCAAAAAGTGCCGCCCTCACCATTTCAAGTGGGACGATTTTGAGAGTTAGCCAAGCTCTCATGGCCCAAATGTAAAACCAAAACCCAAAATAATCAAATGTCCACTTGCTTGCCATGTCATATGTTTTCGTGTGTAGGGGGAGAGCTGAAAGACTGTTACCCCCTTTAGTTGGGATGGGGGCATAACCATGCACATACTGGTTGATGGCCACCAGACCACTATTTTTATTTTAATCCCTGGCATCAAGTAGACTTTCTACCCCACCCCGGGTGTGGATCGGGGGTAATTGCCCCATCTGCCCACAGGTGGGCAGAACAACTTTGGACCCATTTATTTGGGGTGGGGGTTTGGCCATGCCCCACCCTCTTATTTTGAAGAATAAATCTTCCCTGGTCTTTCGTGGGCTTTCTGCTCCCCTTGGGGGTAGATGGGCCTTCCAAAAATAGGCTGATATATGGCCAACAGTAATGTGCCCCCATGGGTAGTGACCCTTGCTCAAGGGGCTGCCCCCCAAACAAAACACACACATACACACACACACCAATCCCTGGTACCTAAGTGGTTTCTGCCCCCGGGGCAAATCGACCTAATAGAAATAGGTCGATCTGCCCCCAAAGGGAGCAGAACTGGCCTAAAATAAATTTGCCCCTCCAGGGGAGCGACCCTTGCCTAAGGGGTCGCAGCCCTTGCGTGAAATTGGCGCAAAAACAAATCCCTGGTGCCTAAATAGGCCAATCTGCCCCCGGGGGGGGAAGAAATGGCCTAAATACAATTTGACCCCACGGGAGAGACCCTTGCCTAAGGGGTCGCTCTCCATATATAAAAAAATAAAGTAAGCAAAAAAAAAATATATATCCCTGGTGTCTAGGGGTTTCTGCCCCCCCGGGGCAAATTGGCCTAATTATAATAGGCTGATCTGCCCCCGGGGGGGCAGAAAAGGCCTAAAAATATTTTGCCCCCTGGGGATCGGCCCCTGCCCAAGGGGATGCTCCCTTCATTCAATAATATATTTAAAAAATCCCTGGTGTCTAGAGGTTTTTGCCCTCCTTGGGGTCAGATTGGCCTAATGAAAATAGGCCAGGGTGCCCCCAAGGGGGGTAGAAATGACCTAAGAGTAATTTTGCCCCCCGGGGAGCGACCCTTGCCTAAAGGGTCACTCCCCACATATAAAAAACATAAATAAATAAACAAAAAAAACATATACCTGGTGTCTAGGGGTTACTGCCCCCCCCCTGGGGGCAGATAGGCCTAATTATAATAGGTCGATCTTCCCCCTGAGGGCAGAAAAGGCCTAAAAATATTTTGCCCCCCCCAGGGAGCAGCCCTTGCCCAAGGGTCCGCTCTCCTCATTCAATAATATATTAAAAAAAAATCCCTGGTGTCTAGTGGTTTCTGCCCCCCCACCCCCCTTGGGGGCAGATTGGCCTAATAAAAAGAGTTTTTGTCCAAGCCATAAGCCAGTCCAAATTCTGTTGCCCAAAAGGTGCAATATTGGGCCCCAAAACAACTCCTGACTGCTATGTAGCATCACACAGGAAGGGGCATCAATGGGTCAGGCAGGCACCTCAGGGATTATCTGGGGGGCATGGGTGCATTGGTTTTGGCTTGGGAGGAGTGGGTTTGGGTTTTGTTTCAGCAGGGGGAAGATTTGTGAGGGGTAGGCTTCTTCTTGGTGTGGGAGGGGTATGGGTGCTTGCAGGGCGGGCAGGGGAGGCCATGGAGGTGGAAGGGATGGCCTTTGGGAGGCTAATGGTCCTTTGGGAGTGTCACAGGGTGGAGATCAAGCTCACAAAATAAGTGTTTTTTAGACACCTTGGCTGGTCATCAGAAGGGGGCTTGCATTTGGAGGTTGAGGAAGTGGTTGTCTGACATGTATGTGTGGATGTCATGGGTGTGTGTTTGTGGGAGGTATGCTTGTGTGTGGTGGGTGTCTGTTGGATGGGTGAGTGAGGGCGTTTATGTCTCTTGGGCTGAGGGGGTGGATGTGCTGGGGGTTGCCTTTTGTCTGTTGTGGTGGTGACCGCAAGTATGGTGGATGTGCTACAAGTAGGTATGTCTGTGGTTGTGGATGTCTGAGGGTCTGCTGGGGAGGTGTCTGCAGCTAAGATAGGTGTGGTGGCTGTATCAGTGACTGTTAATGTGGTGTCTGTAAGTGTGCCAGATGTGGTGTGTGTGATGCTGGGGGTGAGGGGTGTCAGGGCAAGTCATGACAGTTGTTTCATCTGCAGGTGGATGTTGTTTGTGTGTGTGTGCCGGTCGTGTGTCTTGTGGTACTTGTGTTTGTCTGCGCTTCCCATGTCTGTTGAGGTGGATGCATGCATGTCTCTCTTTGTGCTTTGGCTGAGTCAGGGAAGGGGGGACTTGGACTAGGAATAGAAGAGTGGAGGGGGGACCATAGTCAAGGGGTGACTGGCTACCATCAGTGTGGAGGCAAGAGCCTGAAAAGATCTCTGTAGGCCAGCCATTGCACCATAAATACCCTCCAAGAACGCGTTTGTCTACTGGAGATGTCGCCTGTCCCTGGATGGAATTCTCGATAGCAGACTGACCCATTGAGATTGACCTCAGAAGGTCAATAGAGTCCTCACTGAGGGCAGCAGGGGTAACAGGTGCTGGGGCAGAGGTGCCTGCAGCAAAGGAGAAGCCCACACTCTTGGGTGAGCGGGCAGGGCCAACTGGGTGGGGAGAAACAAGGAGGGCAGTGATAGAACGGGGTGGTGGATAAAGATTGCACTGGGGTGGTCCCTGATGGGTCCGCCACCACAAGGGAGTGGCCACTGGAGGAGGAATCAGATGATTTTGATGAATGTTTGGTCTTCCCTTTGGCACTCCCTTCACCCTCCAGGCAACTGGGTACTTCTGTGTTGGTGGTGTCATGACCAGAGGTCCCATGGCCAGATGCTTCCCAACACTGCACGGTCCCGTCTCCTTAGCCTGCCAGTGCTGATGCTGCCAAAAGAAAGTGAAGTAGGGTCATAATATGTACATGATAGCACATAAATCACAATTCTGTGAGACAAACCATTCTATCATGTCAAGTGGCCCCCTACATGAATTGACAAGTGTTACCATCATGTGCCAACACAAAACCATGCATGCCACCATGAATTACAAAGATAACACATGAGCAAATCTTGGTCACAGATGACTACAATAGCAGGAAAGAAGTCTAGCTACCATATTAATCATACCACAAATAGGTGACCACTCCACCCCAAACCTGTGCCACATGCAGCACAACACAGTGAACTAGTAGCCAACAACTGGATACCAGTGTAAGTACCCTACCAATTACATGGACACAGTCCTATGCACTCATCTACCTTGCACTCTATAATCTATCAACAAAAACAGATGTTTCTAGGTAAAGGCAGACACCACTGGTACCAACATGCTATTCCTTCATTAGGTGACATGGAAACATGCATGTCTCTATGGACACATCCCAACAAATTACAGCTCTACAAGTAACACCTGCCCCAATTGAGTCAAGGGGGTAGTAGCAAGGTCCCACAGACGTGCACCAATGTGGTGTTTTCAAGGGACAACAATGAAGTCAAGTCCAAAACATGGTGCCATGTCTCCAGTTTACACATAAGAATGGCCCTGTAGGGCCCAGGATAGCCCCCACCAATGTCTCACACCCATTTCCATGTCAGCTTCTGGGTGTGTTTGTGGTTGACAACCGTACCGTGCTGAAAGGAGGGAGACAGACCTTGCAGTCACTAACAGGAGGACACAACATCACTACCCACATTTCAGACATAACAAGCCTGGCATCTGCCTGTGGAAGATTCCCTGACACCAAACAGAAGTACTACAAATAAAAGTCCTTCCCTGATGTATCACAACAGTCAGGGCACATTTCCCAAATAACACACAGGTGTTGTGCACCTACAACAACATACCCCATCAAGGTTATAGTAGATCTTGAAGGGGATCAACACCCCGGCCCTACCTGTCATCCATCTTAGCTAATGCAGTTACACATCACAAAGTACACACCATGAGGCATGAATGTATCTGTCTGACTACATGTGATGGTGACACAGTCCTGTCTGGGCCATCACAGTGAATGGACAACCCTTGCAAAAGTATCATACTGACAACAGGGCCCCAAGGACATACATGTGAGAGATTTCAGACATCATGCCATCTGCATGGCTATCACAAGTTTTCTTCTAATGCATAAATGTGTGTCCTACTAGAAATGGAACACTTTATCACAGGTATGCAAAAAGTATGTTGGCCACACCTATAAGACATTATCAATGACACAGCACATACCCCACCTACCGAGGGAAATTACCTTGCCACAGCTATCAAGATTTTGCCATGTAAGTCATGTCACATGTATGATGGACACCCATGCATCACAGACCGCAGTGAGACATCAGCACCCAACATACAATGGAGAAGACTTCCCCCTGGCTTATAAAATTTAGCATAGACATATCCACAGACACATGGCAGAGGACAGTGAGCCACTTCCTGCCCACCTTTGTACTGTGATATTGGGGAAAAGTGATCTGTTGGTGGAAACTAGCATCCACCAAGTTAGTTAAAGCAGAATAATTGAACACTAAACACAGTCACATGTGCTCTCTGCTGTACAATTGGACTGAGAGGTCCCCACAGTTCCGTCCCAGGTATCAGACACCAGTTGGGAACACATGGCCCGTCTACACCAACATGATCACAAATGATCTGTGACACATGACACATCCCATATTGTCAGAGGAAACATTCTGTCCCTCACTCAAACACCTGGTAAAGGGTCAATAATGAAATTTCATTGTAGTCACCCCATTGTGGCTGTTGTTCTGCCCTTAAAGCCCCATCCAATGCCGGGTAGGCTACCTCCAAAATGTGGGCCATTAGCGGGGGGTCATGATCTGTTGGGTAGCCCATCCTTATTGGGCGGACATCCTCAACTGAGCCTCTGTGGTCTTCTGGACCCAGCTTCTCAGGTCCTCCTACCTCTTCCAACAGTGGGCACTCTTCTGGCTGTGGACCCCCAGGGTACGCACCTTCTTGGCTATGACTCGCCAGATGCCCTTCTTCTGATGGGCGTTGAACTGCATGGATGTAAAAGACATGACACGATCTTATGTCCACAATTCCCACACAAAATAGCTGAGTTACATACATGCCAGTACACCTAGCTAATAACATCATGTCGTGGTCATCATGTCCACCTGTGGCACATAGCAGTCTCTGGACACAGGGACATGACGGCAAACATTTCCCAACAGGGAGTCCTACACACACCCCAGATCAGGCCCAACACTGACCAGGTAGGAAAACAGTGTCTTTTGTGGGACATGAGCTAACCACATGACATTGACCTGGGACACGATGGAACACATCACAGAAAGTAGCAAGTGACAGGTACATCACAATGCTAACAATGTACAGAAACATCCACTACCTCTGATTGTCATGCACTGCATACAGTCCGTACAGGTCACAGCCAGCCTACAGATAGACCCATTGTGCTTGGACCACATTGAAGGGACTAACATGTAACTCACAGAAAGGGACAATCCTGTACATGTGTGAATATGTGCAAATACAGATGCAGGCTCCTGCTACTTCAGAGGGTGAAGGTCTGTGTGAGATATCAACATTGATATACACCCTTCCACACGTGTGTGTACACAAAACCCTTAGCACTGTAAGGGAAATCTGGCCATGCACTGTACATGTCCCACCTCATGGACAAATCACAGAGTCCAACATCATGATACATCAGTGAACAACACACAGTTTGCAGTTCTGAAATGTCCAAAATGCAAGGAGCCTGCACAGGAAACATCAGAGCTGGATGAAAGAGACAACAGGGCTGTGGGATCAAGGAGCCTTTCAAGGATATGTGACACACATTGTCAGAGTTGATATGAGTGTCATATCAACTCTGACAATATGTCACAGATCAACACCATGCCCCCAATGCAATTTCCACAGTAATCAGTGGACATAGGCTCAAGAAGCTGCATATTGGTACTGAGGCATGAGTTGGCAGCATCACATGCTGTCTAGGGATACAGACCCTGCGGTAGCCGCCGGCCTGGCTGGGACCGCCAAAAGACCGTACCGCGGTCAAAAGACCGCAGCGGTCAGTCTGGGTTTCCCACTGGGATGGCGGGCGACCGCCAAAAGGCCGCCCGCCAGCCCAGTGGGAAACACCCTTCCACGATGAAGCCGGCTCCGAATGGAGCCGGCGGAGTGGAAGGTGTGCGACGGGTGCAGTAGCACCCGTCGCGTATTTCAGTGTCTGCTGAGCAGACACTGAAATTTAAAGTGGGGCCCTCTTACGGGGGCCCCACGACACCCCTCACCGCCATCCTGTTCCTGGCGGTCGAAACCGCCAGGGACAGGATGGCGGTGAGGGGGTCGGAATCCCCATGGCGGCGCAGCAAGCTGCGCCGCTATGGAGGATTCCCATGGGCAGCGGAAAGTCGACGGTACACCGCCGACTTTCCGTTTCTGGCCGCGGCTGTACCGCTCCCGCCGACCCCGGCCCCGGCGGTCCTTGACCGCCGGGGTCAGAATGACCCCCAGAGTTTGGTCATAGTGTCACACTTGCAGTGCAAAAAAGAATCTGTATCAGCCCAGATTTCAAGTTTTGCAGTGGGTAACAATTGACAATGCCCATTCTCTGCAGGCTGAGCAGACAGACCTACACAATACACCATGTCTGACAAATCACATGCATCTCAGAACATTATGTATCCCACAGCCAATTACGAATGGATGTCTATGTGCAGAGCTGAAGGGTATAGTGAGTCATTACCTGGCTTCAGAACAACAGTCCGACAAGGTCAGATGTGGCCAGAGATCAAGGTGCAAACACATTAGGACCTCAAATAGTGAGCTACCAACAAATAGAACATGCATTCACCCCTCCTGCTATCATGCAACCACATGTGACCACCATTTTCAACATCATCTGGCAAGATTTGCCTGGGGATGGCTGTCATGACACCTCACCTAGCCATGTGCATCAAACACAAGTTCTATCAGGGAACACTCAATGCACACTTTCCACATTGCCTCAGGACTCCAAACCTGTCACTTGCATAGGTACATGCTCAGACAGCACCTACAGTGCATTGAGGACACAATCTGACAAACTGGGCCTAAGCCTAGCCTAACTAAAGCTAAGAAAAGTAGAGGTACAGAGAAAAGTGTGCAAATGGTGTACTTACCTGCTCCTCTGGTGCACTATAGAGCTGGTCATACAGGGGTAGGACCTCCTCCCCAAGCTTCTCCAGCTCTTCTGGTGAGAAGGCAGGGGCCCTATAATCTATCACCTGTAGGAAGTGGAATGATTGCTCCCAGAGGCAGTACACAGCACCTCAGGTCATTGAGGTCTTGCAGCAGCGGCAGGAGTCAAGTGAGACAAGTGAGAGATTAAGCAGAAATTGGTGGTTATGTCTGCCACATATGCGACCATTGGCAGACACTGCCTTTGGCCCAAGACCACCACAGGCAGCAATGTTATCCAATGGCAATGTCTATCATGGAAGCATACGCCTACCACTATACCACAAAATAGTAACTAGGCTATGGGAGTTACTTCTGTGTCAGGCCCCTTTGTCCAAACTGAGTTTTTATCTGAATCGACCTCTCGTACTACAAGTTAATTGGATTATTCCAAGAATTGGAATAGACGCCTCACCCACTTAATAGTGGCAAGCTTCATCATCGGGTGTCTATCCACACCCTGGTAAGATGATACTACCGGGCTGCACTCAAAAAAAGATTCTTCGGAGTTCAGAATACATTTCTAACTGGACAATAGCAGGGATCCAGATCAAATCATTAAAAATACCTACTTGGGTGTAAGTATGTGATGTTTTGTAATTTCTGTGACTGCATGGGGTTCTGTAGGGGTCAGACTTTGTGGAGAACTATATTTCTGTCACTACGAGACAAGGCATCTCATGCTATGTATCATACAGTCAAGGTTTGCTGGCTACATCAGACTTGAAGATGTGACTCACCTGAATATATCCTTTGTTTGGGGCAGTCACATTGCATTGTCAGAGAAACTACAGTATCTTCAGAAGAGTTCACTATCTCATGTTAATCACTTCTTGATTGCAGGAAATGCTCATGTGGGCATTTCACAGTTGTGTCATTAGCAGGTGGCAGTTGCTGATCTGACATGTAAAGTGGGCATGGATTGATCCAGATACTGTTGTTTGCAGATTTGGGGTGTATGAGTCTCATGCCCAGGCTGCCTGGACAGTGAGAGGTCAGGTATCTGAGCTACACATTAGACCTGCTTGCCCTAGTATGTTGGTCCAATGGTCTCATGTGCATGATCATGTGTCATTGTCACATGTCATCCTATGCAAACAATTTCTTCTACCTTCACACTGTGTTGACAAGGATCCTGTATGACATTAATGTAGCTGTCAATGTGTTACCTCATTGCAGGCCACTGTGCCTATGCCACGATACTGACATAGGTGTGTACCATGCCTGACCATTGTAAGAGGATGGACCTCTGTAGGAGAGTACCATCTTTCCTGGCATGTTACCCTCATTTTTCCATGTATGTCAGTATGTTGTTGCCTGTCTCAGGACTCCAGTGCTCATAGTTTGTGGCCTAATGTTTGTGTTGTCAGTAGTGCTTAACTGTGTCACTGAGGCTCTTCTAATCAGAACCTCAGTGCTTATGCTCCCTCTGCTTTTAAATTTGTCACTATAGGTTAGTGACTCTATTTACCAATTCCAATTGGCACATTGGACCCCCTTTATAAGTCCCTAGTATATGGTACCTAGGTACCAAGGGCATTGGGGTTCCAGGTGATCCTTATGGGCTGCAGCATTTCTTTTGCCATCCATAAGGAGCTCAGACAAACCCTTTCACAGGACTGTCAATGCAGCCTGCGTGAAATAGTGTACACACTATTTCACAGCCATTTTCACTGCACTTAAGTAACTTGTAAGTCACCTATATGTCTAACCTTCACTTGCTAAAGGCTAGGTGAAAAGTTACTAAGTTTGAGGGCATTCTTGCACTGGCAAAGGTGCCCCCTCGCAGCCCAGGGCCAATTCCATGGGCTTTGTGAGTGAGGGGACGCCATTACACTTGTGCACTACATATAGGTCACTACCTATATGTAGCTTCACAATGGTAACCCCGAATATGGCCATGTAAGGTGTCTAAGATCATGGAATTGTCACCCCATTCCAAATCTAGTAATGGGGACCCAATTCCATGCATCCTGGGGGCTCCACCATGCCAAACTAGCTATCTGAGGCTTTCACTGCAGCTACAGCTGATGCCACCTCACATACAGTGTTCTCCCCTCCTGGAGTCTGAGCAGCTCAGTCCCAGGAAGGCAGAACAAAGCATTTCCTTTGGTAGGAGGGTGTTACACCCTCTCCCTATAGCAATAAGTGTTACAGGCTGGGGGGTAGCCTCCCAGAGCCTCTGGAAATGCTTTGAAGTGCTTTGAAATGCTTTGAAGGGCACAGATGGTGCCCTCCTTGCATAAGCCAGTCTACACCAGTTCGGGGACCCCCAGTCCCTGCTCTACCATGAAACTGGACAAAGGAAAGGGGAGTGATCACTTCCCTGTCCATCACCACCCGGGGGGGGGAGGTGCCCAGAGCTCCTCCAGTGTGTCCCAGACTTCAGCCATCTTGTTTTCCAAGGTGTGAAGACACTCTGGAGGCCTCTGAGTGGCCAGTGCCAGCAGGTGGGATCAGAGACCCCTCCTGATAGGTCCATACCAGATAAGGTAGCCAATCCCCCTCTCAGGGCTATTTAGGGTCTCTCCTGTGGGTTTCTCGGTAGATTCTACTTGCAAGTTTACAGCAAGAATCCTCTGCAACTACTACTTCATCCTCTGACCTCAGATCGACCGCAGACTGCTCCAGGAACCGCTGTAACAGCAACAAAGTATCCTGAAGGGCTACTTTTCCTCTGAAACTCCAGCCAGCAACTGCAACAGTTTCCAAGGTGTGCACGCTCTGGGTACTCCCTGTCTTCACCCTGCACCAGAAGGACCGAAGAAATCTCCTGTGAAGTGACGGATCACTTCCCTGCTCCAGAAGGCACCTTCTAAGACAACAACTGGTTCTCTTGGACTCCTCTCCTGGTGATGAGCGTGCTCCTTGGAACACAGGTGGTGGACCCCTTCGACACAGACTGTCCTAAGGTCCTGCTGTCCAAATTTAGAGGCGGTAAGAGCTTGCCTTCCCCATTTGCGACCGTACCCCTGTCCTCTGCATCATCTTCACCGCCTGAGCCTGGCCCACGTCCCCTTACTCTTTCATGCGACACTCAACTCGTTAAGTTGTTCTCTGACGCCGTGGGACCTTCTTTTGTAGTGCTGCAAAAACCACAATTTGCATCCTTCTTTGTTCCCGTGTCCTGGAACCTCTGTGGGTGCTGCCTGGTCATCTGTGGGTTCCCTCCAGGTTTGGGAGCACCCTCTGCCTCCTCAGTCCGAGTTGAGGCCCCCAGGTCCCTCTTGGGTCCAAGCAGCGCCACTTTGACACAATCCGCAACATTGCTTGAACCAATGCTTGTTGGACGAATAAAGCACCGAAACTCGCCTGCATCCAACATCTCCACGCGGGACATCCATTGCATCACGCAATAACCCACAGCCATCTTCCCTTGGTGTATTTCTGCAGTCTTCATTGATCCGGGGACTCTTCTTTTGCACCCTCTTCTAGGTTGGCAGGGGCTCCTGTACTTCCTGGAATCCTCTGCGACTTCTGGACTTGGTCTCCTTTCTTCACAGGTCTTCAGTTCCAGGAATCCACCATTTGTTGCTTGCAGTCTTGCTTGGATCTTGCAATAACTCTAATCACAACTTGTAGTGTGTCCTAAGGAAAATTGCAGTACTTTACTCCTACTTTCCTGGGCTCTGGTGTGGGGCATTTTACTCACCTTTGTGGTTTTCTTACTCTCCCAGTGATTCTCTACACACTACACTTGTCTAGGGAGGAATTTGTGATTTGCATTCCACTTTCTTAATATATGGTTTGTGTTGCCCCTAGACCTATTTTCTCCTATTGCAGTCTCAAGCATTTCCTATTGTTTACACTATCCTATGTCTAATTACTTACCTTATTTTGGTGTCTAGTGTATATGTTGTGTATAATACGTACCTCCAGAAGGAGTATTGCCTCTAAGATATTTTTGGTCTTAGGGAACACTGAGGGGGTCATTCTGACCCCGGCGGTCATGGACCGCCGGGGCCAGGGTTGGCGGGAGCACCGCCAACAGGCTGACGGTGCCCCGCAGGGCATTCTGACCGCGGCGGTTAGGCCGCGGTCAGATGCGGAAAACCGGCGGTCTCCCGCCGGTTTTCCGCTGCCCATTAGAATCCTCCATGGCGGCGCAGCTCGCTCGCTGCGCCGCCATGGGGATTCTAACAGCCCATGCCGCCATCCTGTTCCTGGCGGTTCTCCCGCCAGGAACAGGATGGCGGTATGGGTTGTCGTGGGGCCCCTGGGGGCCCCTGCAGTGCCCATGCCAATGGCATGGGCACTGCAGGGGCCCCCGTAAGAGGGCCCCACTTTGTATTTCAGTGTCTGCTTTGCAGACACTGAAATACGCGACGGGTGCCACTGCACCCGTCGCACCTTCCCACTCCGCCGGCTCAATTCTGAGCCGGCGTCCTCGTGGGAAGGGTCTTTTGCACTGGGCTGGCGGGCGGCCTTTTGGCGGTCGCCCGCCAGCCCAGTGCAAAAGCCAAAATACCCTCAGCGGTCTTTCGACCGCGGAGCGGTATTTTGGAGGGGGGAACTCTGGTGGGCGGCCTCCGCCGCCCGCCAGGGTGAGAATCACCCCCTGAGTATTGTCTTTACTTGTGTATAAGTACTGTGTAACTATAGTGGTATTGCGGGAGCGTGCATGTCTCCCAGTTCAGCCTAAGCTGCTCTGCTACAGCTACCTCTGTCAGCTTAAGCTGCTAAAACAGTACTACATTTCACTAATAAGGGATAACTGGACCTGGTATAAGGTGTAAGTATCTAAGGTACCCACTGCAGAGCAGGCCAGGCTCCTACATTCATGGTGCAGCCGTGGGATAAGTACTTGCAATTGCTTTACCACTTTGTTACTAGTGCTTTTCATAGGAAAAGCTTTTTCCAATACTTAGAGCTATACATAAGTATACCTAGAAGTAATTTCTAACTTTCTAAAAAGTTCTTTAAACTTTACAAAAGTTTTTCAGAGTTTCTGAAAAGTTTCTTCTTTTCTCTAAAAAGTTAGGCCTGCTAGTCTACTAACTTTTGACTCTTTTTCCTAAACTCTTTTGCTTTCAACATGTCTACTGTAGAAGCTACCCCTAGAGTTGTGAAAACAACATATGAGAATCTTAGCTTTAAAAGTTTGAGGGGTCTCTGCATTGAAAAGAATTTAGGGATTGGGAAGAACCCCAATAAGGAATTCCTTTTAAATCTTCTCCTGAAGGATGACCATGGACTTAGCACTGGTCAGGAACAGCCAGATGGGGAAGTAGAGGAAGTTTCCAACCAGGAAGGCTCAGAGGAGCATTCTGATAATCCTGGGTGTAGGAGGCTGGACTGGCTTGTAGTGAGTACCAAGGGGTACTTGCACCTTGCACCAGGCCCAGTTATCCCTTATTAGTGTATAGGGTGTCTAGCAGCTTAGGCTGATAGATAATGGTAGCTTAGCAGAGCAGCTTAGGCTGAACTAGGAGACGTGTGAAGCTACTACAGTACCACTTAGTGTCATATGCACAATATCATAAGAAAACACAATACACAGTTATACTAAAAATAAAGGTACTTTATTTTTATGACAATATGCCAAAGTATCTTAGAGTGTACCCTCAGTGAGAGGATAGGAAATATACACAAGATATATATACACAATAGCAAAAATATGCAGTATAGTCTTAGAAAACAGTGCAAACAATGTATAGTTACAATAGGATGCAATGGGGAAACATAGGGATAGGGGCAACACAAACCATATACTCCAAAAGTGGAATGCGAACCACGAATGGACCCCAAACCTATGTGACCTTGTAGAGGGTCGCTGGGACTATTAGAAAATAGTGAGAGTTAGAAAAATAACCCTCCCCAAGACCCTGAAAAGTGAGTGCAAAGTGCACCAAAGTTCCCCTAAGGACAAAATAGTCGTGTTAGAGGGAAAATGCAAGGAAAACACAAATCAGCAATGCAACAACGATGGATTCCTGACTGAGGGTACCTGTGGAACAAGGGGACCAAGTCCAAAAGTCACAAGCAACTCGGAGATGGGCAGATGCCCAAGAAATGCCAGCGGTTGGTGCAAAGAAGCTCTTACTAGGCTGAAGAACTGTGAATACTGCAGGAACGACAAGGGCTAGAGACTTCCCCTTTGGAGGATGGAGCCCCCACGCCTTGGAGAGTCGTGCAGAAGTGTTTTCCTGCCGGATGGACGCCAACAAGCCTTGCTACATGCAAATCGTGCGTTTGGCGTTTTTGGACGCTGCTGGGGCCCAGGAGGGACCAGGAAGTCGCAAATTGGACCTGCAGAGAGAGGGGACGTCGAGCAAGACAAAGAGCTCTCACTGAAGCAGGTAGCACCCGGAGAAGTGCCAGAAACAGGCACTACGAGGATGCGTGAAACAGTGCTCGCCAAAGTTGCACAAAGGAGTCCCACGTCGCCGGAGACCAACTTAGAAAGTCGTGCAATGCAGGTTAGAGTGCCGTGGACCCAGGCTTGGCTGTGCACGAAGGATTTCCGCCGGAAGTGCACAGGGGCGGGAGTAGCTTGCAAAGTCGCGGTTCCCAGCAATGCAGCCCAGCGAGGTGAGGCAAGGACTTACCTCCACCAAACTTGGGCTGAAGAGTCACTGGACTGTGGGGGTCACTTGGACGGTGTCGCTGGATTCGAGGGACCTCGCTCGTCGTGCTGAGAGGAGACCCAAGGGACCGGTAATGCAGCTTTTTGGTGCCTGCGGTTGCAGGGGGAAGATTCCGTCGACCCACGGGAGATTTCTTCGGAGCTTCTGGTGCAGAGAGGAGGCAGACTACCCCCACAGCATGCACAAGCAGGAAAACAGTCGAGAAGGCGGCAGGATCAGCGTTACAGAGTTGCAGTAGTCGTCTTTGCTACTATGTTGCAGGTTTGCAGGCTTCCAGCGCGGTCAGCGGTTGATTCCTTATCAGAAGGTGAAGAGGGAGATGCAGAGGAACTCGGCTGAGCTCATGCATTCGTTATCTAAAGTTTCCCCAGAGACAGAGACCCTAAATAGCCAGAAAAGAGGGTTTGGCTACCTAGGAGAGAGGAAAGGCTACTAACACCTGAAGGAGCCTATCACAAGGAGTCTCTGACGTCACCTGGTGGCACTGGCCACTCAGAGCAGTCCAGTGTGCCAGCAGCACCTCTGTTTCCAAGATGGCAGAGGTCTGGAGCACACTGGAGGAGCTCTGGACACCTCCCAGGGGAGGTGCAGGTCAGGGGAGTGGTCACTCCCCTTTCCTTTGTCCAGTTTCGCGCCAGAGCAGGGGCTAAGGGGTCCCTGAACCGGTGTAGACTGGCTTATGCAGAATTGGGCACATCTGTGCCCAACAAAGCATTTCCAGAGGCTGGGGGAGGCTACTCCTCCCCTGCCTTCACACCATTTTCCAAAGGGAGAGGGTGTCACACCCTCTCTCAGAGGAAGTTCTTTGTTCTGCCATCCTGGGCCAGGCCTGGCTGGACCCCAGGAGGGCAGCTGCCTGTCTGAGGGGTTGGCAGCAGCAGCAGCTGCAGTGAAACCCCAGGAAGGGCAGTCTGGCAGTACCAGGGTCTGTGCTACAGACCACTGGGATCATGGAATTGTACCAACAATGCCAGGATGGCATAGAGGGGGCAATTCCATGATCATAGACATGTTACATGGCCATATTCGGAGTTACCATGGTGAAGCTACATATAGGTAGTGACCTATATGTAGTGCACGCGTGTAATGGTGTCCCCGCACTCACAAAGTTCAGTGAATTGGCTCTGAACAATGTGGGGGCACCTTGGCTAGTGCCAGGGTGCCCTCACACTAAGTAACTTTGCACCTAACCTTTACCAGGTAAAGGTTAGACATATAGGTGACTTATAAGTTACTTAAGTGCAGTGTAAAATGGCTGTGAAATAACGTGGACATTATTTCACTCAGGCTGCAGTGGCAGGCCTGTGTAAGAATTGTCAGAGCTCCCTATGGGTGGCAAAAGAAATGCTGCAGCCCATAGGGATCTCCTGGAACCCCAATACCCTGGGTACCTCAGTACCATATACTAGGGAATTATAAGGGTGTTCCAGTAAGCCAATGTAAATTGGTAAAATTGGTCACTAGCCTGTTAGTGACAATTTGAAAGTAATGAGAGAGCATAACCACTGAGGTTCTGGTTAGCAGAGCCTCAGTGAGACAGTTAGGCACCACACAGAGAACATACACATGCACACCTATGAGCACTGGGGCCCTGTGTGACAGGGTCCCAGTGACACATACCTATAGGCCACAAACCTATGAGCACTGGGGTCCTGACCAGCAGGATCCCAGTGACACATAACAACCATACTGAAAACATAGTGTTTTCAGTATGAGCACTGAGGCCTGGCTATCAGGATCCCAGTGAGACAGTGAGAACAGTGACAAACACCCTGACATACACTCACAAACAGGCCAAAAGTGGGGGTAACAAGGCTAGAAAGAGGCTACCTTCTCACACAACCCCCCCCCCCAAACGAAGGACAATAAGGCTAACCTTGGCCAGTTGAGACTTTATTGTCTAAGTGGTGATAAGTAGAGAGTAGCTCTGCAATAGACTGGTTACTCCCTTTATCATCCACTATATGGTTACTTCCCTGTGGGGATGTAAACCACCCTGTTTGAAGTTTTTTAACTAAGCAACAATGTGAAGATGTATTTTCAGAGTTTCTATCAGTAAGTTTTAGTTTAGAGCAGTGGGAATTGTCCACTGAACCTATTTGTAGTGATGGAAATGCCAGACAGGGATGCTGTCTCAGAAAAGCCATAGCTGGGCAAAAACTTTGTCCATCTGGCTGGAAGAGAGAACAGGGATGCTGTTTCTCTTGAGTTGGAGCAGGGCAGGGATGCTGTCCTATGAGCTCCACACTAGGGCAGGGATGCTGTCCTAAGTGTTGTGAGGTAGTGCAGGGTTTCTGCACTAAAGTTTCTCTGGGAGGGTTGGAGGGATGCTCCATGTTAACTAAAATGGTGCTGTTTTTCTCACCAATGTTAGTTATCCCACAGAGAGGTACTTCCACCTCAGGGAGTCCAGCTTTGCCAGCTGATGATTCCCTTGGAACAGGTGCCACCCCAGGAGAGGTTTCTCCCACCACAGGAATAGTATCCTGAATGGTAGGGTGGTTAGGGGATACTGTGATACCCTTTTTACCTGTTGATGGAGAGGGATCCTGAGTTTCCAGGCCTTCTCTCCTTTGCTTTTTCATTTCACTTGAAATGAGAGGGAACAATTCCTCAGGGATGCCCAGCATGGCTGCATGGGCATAAAACTCTACATCAGCCCAACCTGAGGCCTCTAGGTCATTACCTAAGAGACAGTCTACAGGTAAGCTAGGTGATACCACCACCTGCTTAGGGCCAGTAACTCCACCCCAACTAAACTGAATTATAGCTAAGGGAAGAAACTTAGTGGAGTTATGGACATCAATAATCTTCTACTGTTGTCCAATGATGTGTTGTTCAGGGGGCACTAGGTTTTCAGTCACCAAAGTGAAACTGGCACCTGTGTCCCTGTAGGCCAAGGCCTCAACACCATTTATTGAAACTGTCTGCCTGTACTTATCCATTGTAAGGGGACAAGCAGCCAGTGTGGCAAGGCCAGTGCCACTAGGTGTGACAGAAACTGTCTTGGGACTGATTACATCAGGTTCCACTATGGACCCATAAGTGAACCCAACTACACCCTTTGCTTGACTGTTGCCAGCAGTCCCACCACTAGTACCACTACTGCTAGGGGCACTAGAGCTTGATGTATTAGTGGTGGTAGGCTCAGGGGGTTTACCTGGACAGGACTTATCCCCTGGCCTATGGCCTCTATTTTTACACACAAAGCACCAAGGCTTTTTAATGTGTGCAGGTTGGGAAGAAGAGGAATAATTTGTTTTATCCCCACCCTCTGAAGAGTGTTTAAGATTTGAAGTGGGATCTTTGGTTTTACCCTTATCCCCATGCTTATCTTGAGATTTTTCACCATCTTTCTTCTTATTGCCATCTTTGTCACCCCCTGTATGAACTTTTCTGTTCACCCTTGTTCTGACCCATTTGTCTGCCTTCTTTCCCAATTCTTGGGGAGAGGTCAGATCAGAGTCTACCAGGTACTGGTGCAACAAATCAGACACACAATTATTAAGTATATGCTCTCTCAGGATTGTGTTATACAGGCTTTCATAATCAGTAACTTTACTGCCATGTAACCACCCCTCCAAGGCCTTCACTGAATGGTCAATGAAATCAACCCAGTCTTGTGAAGACTCCTTTTTGGTCTCTCTGAACTTTATCCTGTACTGTTCAGTGGTTAAGCCATAACCATCCAGGAGTGCATTCTTAAGAACTTGGAAATTATTGGCATCATTTTCTTTCACTGTAAGGAGCCTATCCCTACCTTTTCCACTAAATGATAGCCATAGGATAGCAGCCCACTGCTTTTGAGGGACATCCTGTACAGCACAGGCCCTCTCAAGTGCAGCAAACCACTTGTTAATGTCATCCCCCTCCTTATAAGGGGGAACTATCTTGTGCAGATTCCTGGAATCATGCTCTTTTGCAGGATGACTATGGGGAATACTGCTGCTGCCACCATGGGTATCTAAACCCAACTTCTGTCTTTCCCTCTCTATTTCTAAAGACTGTCTATCCAAATCCAGCTGTTGCTTCTTGAGCTTCAGTCTGGTTTGTTCCACTCTCAATCTATTGAGCTCCCTTTCTAACAATCTGTCATCAGGGTGGGTGGGAGGGACATTTCTAGATACAGAGGTATGATGGGAATGAACAGAAGGAGACCTGTCCCTTACAGAGGGCACCCTAACAGCTTGGCTAACAGTATAATGTGAGAGCACACCATCAGTATGGTGTGATTCAACCTCTGTACCAACTATGCTAGACTGTCTAGTAATGGGCAGGCTGAGAAGTTTCTTTCCTGAATCTTTTCCTGGGGGAGTCCCTGGATCAGATTGAGAACCATTAGCTACTTTTTCACCAGATTGGGCACTTATGGCCTTATCCTGTACTCTAAGCATGTTAATTAACAGTTCTAAGGAAGGATTCTTCCCTACACTCAAACCTCTCTCTATGCAGAGACTCCTTGCTCCTTTCCAGCTAAGGTGATCATATGCAAGTTTGGACAGTTCAACATTTTTTCCTGTGCCAGACATTTTTTAGAGAGAGTTAAAGTGATAGAAAAAGAGAAAAAAGTTTTCAGAACTTTTTGGAAAGACAGAAAAAAACTTTTTAAACTTTTAAGAACTTTTTTGAAAGTTTAGAAGTACTTTTCAGCACTTAGAAAAGAGTGAAAAGAGGAAATGCAAAACTTTTTGGCTATGTGTATATACACTGACCTTGTTTTGTATATTTTTCTCTTATGAAAAGTACAATGACAAGAGTGGTAAATAGTCTCAAGCACTTATCCCACCACTGCACAACCAATGTAGGAGGCTGGACTGGCTTGTAGTGAGTACCAAGGGGTACTTGCACCTTGCACCAGGCCCAGTTATCCCTTATTAGTGTATAGGGTGTCTAGCAGCTTAGGCTGATAGATAATGGTAGCTTAGCAGAGCAGCTTAGGCTGAACTAGGAGACGTGTGAAGCTACTACAGTACCACTTAGTGTCATATGCACAATATCATAAGAAAACACAATACACAGTTATACTAAAAATAAAGGTACTTTATTTTTATGACAATATGCCAAAGTATCTTAGAGTGTACCCTCAGTGAGAGGATAGGAAATATACACAAGATATATATACACAATAGCAAAAATATGCAGTATAGTCTTAGAAAACAGTGCAAACAATGTATAGTTACAATAGGATGCAATGGGGAAACATAGGGATAGGGGCAACACAAACCATATACTCCAAAAGTGGAATGCGAACCACGAATGGACCCCAAACCTATGTGACCTTGTAGAGGGTCGCTGGGACTATTAGAAAATAGTGAGAGTTAGAAAAATAACCCTCCCCAAGACCCTGAAAAGTGAGTGCACAGTGCACCAAAGTTCCCCTAAGGACAAAATAGTCGTGTTAGAGGGAAAATGCAAGGAAAACACAAATCAGCAATGCAACAACGATGGATTCCTGACTGAGGGTACCTGTGGAACAAGGGGACCAAGTCCAAAAGTCACAAGCAACTCGGAGATGGGCAGATGCCCAAGAAATGCCAGCGGTTGGTGCAAAGAAGCTCTTACTAGGCTGAAGAACTGTGAATACTGCAGGAACGACAAGGGCTAGAGACTTCCCCTTTGGAGGATGGAGTCCCCACGCCTTGGAGAGTCGTGCAGAAGTGTTTTCCCGCCGGATGGACGCCAACAAGCCTTGCTACACGCAAATCGTGCGTTTGGCGTTTTTGGACGCTGCTGGGGCCCAGGAGGGACCAGGAGTTTGCAAATTGGACCTGCAGAGAGAGGGGACGTCGAGCAAGACAAAGAGCCCTCACTGAAGCAGGTAGCTCCTGGAGAAGTGCCAGAAACAGGCACTACGAGGATGCGTGAAACGGTGCTCGCCAAAGTTGCACAAAGGAGTCCCACGTCACCGGAGACCAACTTAGAAAGTCGTGCAATGCAGGTTAGAGTGCCGTGGACCCAGGCTTGGCTGTGCACGAAGGATTTCCGCCGGAAGTGCACAGGGGCCGGAGTAGCTTGCAAAGTCGCGGTTCCCAGCAATGCAGCCCAGGGAGGTGAGGCAAGGACTTACCTCCACCAAACTTGGGCTGAAGAGTCACTGGACTGTGGGGGTCACTTGGACGGTGTCGCTGGATTCGAGGGACCTCGCTCGTCGTGCTGAGAGGAGACCCAAGGGACCGGTAATGCAGCTTTTTGGTGCCTGCGGTTGCAGGGGGAAGATTCCGTCGACCCACGGGAGATTTCTTCGGAGCTTCTGGTGCAGAGAGGAGGCAGACTACCCCCACAGCATGCACAAGCAGGAAAACAGTCGAGAAGGCGGCAGGATCAGCGTTACAGAGTTGCAGTAGTCGTCTTTGCTACTATGTTGCAGGTTTGCAGGCTTCCAGCGCGGTCAGCGGTCGATTCCTTATCAGAAGGTGAAGAGGGAGATGCAGAGGAACTCGGCTGAGCTCATGCATTCGTTATCTAAAGTTTCCCCAGAGACAGAGACCCTAAATAGCCAGAAAAGAGGGTTTGGCTACCTAGGAGAGAGGAAAGGCTACTAACACCTGAAGGAGCCTATCACAAGGAGTCTCTGACGTCACCTGGTGGCACTGGCCACTCAGAGCAGTCCAGTGTGCCAGCAGCACCTCTGTTTCCAAGATGGCAGAGGTCTGGAGCACACTGGAGGAGCTCTGGACACCTCCCAGGGGAGGTGCAGGTCAGGGGAGTGGTCACTCCCCTTTCCTTTGTCCAGTTTCGCGCCAGAGCAGGGGCTAAGGGGTCCCTGAACCGGTGTAGACTGGCTTATGCAGAATTGGGCACATCTGTGCCCAACAAAGCATTTCCAGAGGCTGGGGGAGGCTACTCCTCCCCTGCCTTCACACCATTTTCCAAAGGGAGAGGGTGTCACACCCTCTCTCAGAGGAAGTTCTTTGTTCTGCCATCCTGGGCCAGGCCTGGCTGGACCCCAGGAGGGCAGCTGCCTGTCTGAGGGGTTGGCAGCAGCAGCAGCTGCAGTGAAACCCCAGGAAGGGCAGTCTGGCAGTACCAGGGTCTGTGCTACAGACCACTGGGATCATGGAATTGTACCAACAATGCCAGGATGGCATAGAGGGGGCAATTCCATGATCATAGACATGTTACATGGCCATATTCGGAGTTACCATGGTGAAGCTACATATAGGTAGTGACCTATATGTAGTGCACGCGTGTAATGGTGTCCCCGCACTCACAAAGTTCAGTGAATTGGCTCTGAACAATGTGGGGGCACCTTGGCTAGTGCCAGGGTGCCCTCACACTAAGTAACTTTGCATCTAACCTTTTCCAGGTAAAGGTTAGACATATAGGTGACTTATAAGTTACTTAAGTGCAGTGTAAAATGGCTGTGAAATAACGTGGACATTATTTCACTCAGGCTGCAGTGGCAGGCCTGTGTAAGAATTGTCAGAGCTCCCTATGGGTGGCAAAAGAAATGCTGCAGCCCATAGGGATCTCCTGGAACCCCAATACCCTGGGTACCTCAGTACCATATACTAGGGAATTATAAGGTTGTTCCAGTAAGCCAATGTAAATTGGTAAAATTGGTCACTAGCCTGTTAGTGACAATTTGAAAGTAATGAGAGAGCATAACCACTGAGGTTCTGGTTAGCAGAGCCTCAGTGAGACAGTTAGGCACCACACAGGGAACATACACATGCACACCTATGAGCACTGGGGCCCTGTGTGACAGGGTCCCAGTGACACATACCTATAGGCCACAAACCTATGAGCACTGGGGTCCTGACCAGCAGGATCCCAGTGACACATAACAACCATACTGAAAACATAGTGTTTTCACCATGAGCACTGAGGCCTGGCTATCAGGATCCCAGTGAGACAGTGAGAACAGTGACAAACACCCTGACATACACTCACAAACAGGCCAAAAGTGGGGGTAACAAGGCTAGAAAGAGGCTACCTTCTCACACTGGGGAGGGTCTTTCCACTGATCTTTCCATAAACAAACCCCTAAGTATAACTGGACCTGGTATAAGGTGTAAGTACCTAAGGTAACCACTTCAAACTAGGCCAGCCTCCTACAACCTCTGAGTAGGAAATGTTGTACTTTCCTCTGTCTGTGTCAAAGGGTATGTTAAGTTGGTAGGCATGGTTCTGGTATGTGGTAAGGGTCAAGCTGGTGACACAATCCACCAATCTGTTATTCTACAGGACAAGGTTTGACATAGCCCTTTCCTCTGTGGGCAGGGGGACGGTACTTTGAGATATCTAGCCAGAAGCAACAATGTTTTGTCATTCTTGGCTATGATAGTCCAGAACTTCTGGCAGCCTTTCTGCTGCACAGTGTAAATTAAAAGGTTTGTGTGAGTGTCATTTGAGTCATTGTGTCGGTAGTGATCCTCAGCATGACACTACCTCTGACATATCCCTCCTTACATTACCATCTTATGAGTGCCTCATTTAGATCACATGAATTTCACATTGAACATCTCACAATGATAAAAAATGACTAGTATACATTGAATGTGCATTTGTTGTTTATTTACATGTGCACAGGACATGAGGGTGAAAATGTGAAAAAGAAACATCAAACAGTCCTGGCGGATGTAATCATTTGAGTAGTTGCCACAGCATTAGACCTTCCGTGTCCTACTATCATGGAAAATGGAAAGTAGTTGAAGAACAGTCAACAGGATGAATCTATGGCACACAAAGGGGTTACATCAGTAATAGCTCACTTCCTGCCAGAGGGTGTTGCCTTGTCATCTGCACCTCTTGGATGTTTAGGGGGATGGCCCTGCTTGTGGGGGGAAGGAGGTTCCCCAGCTACAGAGGCAGGGGTGTCTAAGGCAGGTCCTTCTCCTAGCAGGGCCTCCCTTCCACTGGCTGCCACAGATGTAGAAGGAGCTGGTGTTAGTTGGCCAATGGAAGGGGGCTGGTGTTGTTGATGATCCCTGCTCAGGGTGGTGTTGATGTCTCTCAGCACCCCTGTTAAGGAGGCCATGTGGGCCTTGAGGGCCTCCCATATGTTGCATAATTTCCTGGTGGATGCCCTCAGCAGCTTCTGGATCTCTCAGAATATGGTGATTGCCTGTCCTATCACACCGTGGGAATGTTGGTAACCTCCCAAAACTTGGGTGATAGTGTCCTTGCCAGAACTATCCCCAGTAGCCTCATACCACAGGCCCACAGCATCCCTCCCACACACGCTACCCTCACGTGCCTACTTCCTTGCCACTGGTTCCAGGTCCTTCATTGTCAAGGGTGTATTATTGTGACTCCAGTACCTGGACTGGGGGGCACAAGATGGTTATAACTGTCCTCAGGACACACATTTGGGGGAGACTGCTTGCCTGCAATGTAGATTAAACAGGGCTGGGAGGAGTCAATGTAGACAGGGCTGAGAGGTGTCATCTAACCAGGTTCCCCAGATGGGCCAGAGCTGTCCTCAACGTCCACACATCCAGGAGTGCTATCCTCACTGATGGCTTCATCCAGGGGAGTGGAGGCAGTCTCTGGAGTGATCTCAATGGTTCCAGTGGCAGGTAGACGTGTTGGAGTGAGAAACAGAATGTTAGAGGTTGTATTGTGACATGTAGCTCCAACAGTTTACAGTGACATTTGTGTAGGGCCATGTACACATTGGCTTTGCAGTTTTCCCTTATGTGACAGGCACACCTGCTATCAACAGTTTGGAGCTAACATTTGGTAAACAGACCATTTCCATTTGAAGCCAACTTACTACCGGATGTCTGTATATCTTGGCACTTGAAGGTCTGTCCATAGACTCATATCTTTCCAGCAGTGCAGTCAAAACAGTGGCTGGGCATGACGTGGCTGAGGTCATCTTAAGATCTGGTTGATTGTTACACAGGCAACCCAGTAGCCTTGTTGCTGTCTCATTTAGTTGTTATCATGTGGTCAGTGCATTGTGGATATGTGTTCTGCCACAAGCATTGAGATGATAGATCTTGTGACCTTTGATTTGTATTTCATTGATTTGGCACACTAGTTGGGCTGTCCTTCCTGTCACATTGTTTACCTCTTGGCTTAGCTACTCAAGATGGATCTAGTTGAATAGGCACATTGCAGGGTGTAGCATTATCTGTTTCTTAGTACCTCCCAGGTATATAAACTTCATTTGTGAGTTCACAGACAGGTGTACAATGTTATGTGGTCACTGTCCAGTTCATTGGAGTTAGAGGGACTGGTCCTCCTGGGATTTACAGACATGTTAGAGCAAGTACTACACACAGCATACATAAGCCATTCTCTCAGGTGAGTACAGTTAAAGTTAACATACAAGGATGTTAGGACAGATGCACAGTGGGCTGATGTTTTGCATTGGGTAGACAGTGCCTGCTGGCCTTAGCATTCCTGTCATTACATGTCCTATATCCATGCACTTTACAGTTGAGATCCCCTCAGGTGAGTAACGTTCAATAGCTGAGTAACAGGAGAAAAGTATGAGTCCCAGTGCCTGCTGGCCTTAGCAGTCCTGTCATTGCCTGTCCTATACCCACACACTATACGGTTGAGATCCCCTCAGGTGAGTACAGTTCAATAGCTCAGCAATGGGAAAAGGGTCATAGAAGCAGAGGACAGTGTTGTTGTTGAGTAGAGTGTGAGTCCCAGTGCCTGCTGGCTTTAGTATTTCTGTCATTGCCTGTCCTACTCACACAGTATACAGATGGGACCCTCTCAGGGAGTACAGTTCACAAGTGATTTGCACAACAAGGTGATTTGGGGCATGGTACACTGTTGTGATTTTTGTAATGGCAGAACAATGCCTGCTCGGAGTTTTAGTGCTGTCAGTTAGTGTATGATACACACCAGGCGAGTCTATTTCACACATGAGTTGGGTATTTGGACAGTTGGACACAGGGATGGTGAGTGGAGTGACAGTTACAGTGGCAAAATATGATCAGTGAGCATGCATGCCAATACATTTTTGGGCCATTTATATTGTTGTGAGTCAAATCCCCCAGGTATTCCTGTTAAGCCTTCAGGATGCAGGATGGCCAAGACCTTGTCCTCCCACGATGTGAGCTGTAGGGGAGGAGGTGGAGGACCATCGCCAGTCTTATGGACCGCCAGCTGGTACCTGGCAGCTATGGAACAGACCTTTCCCCTGAGGTCAATCCAGCTCTTCCTGATGTCGTCCCTTGTGCACAGGTAGCTGCCTATAGAATTCACTCTGTCAACTTTGCCACATTTCCATTGCAATTATGGTCTGCTGGACTCGGGCTCCGAATAAATGTGGCTCTATTCTAATGATTTCATCCACAATGACTCTTAATTTGTCATCTGTGAAACAGGGATGCTTCTTAGATGCCATGGTGGCTCAAAACAAGGAACAATACAAGTAATGAAATTTGGGTGGTGTTTTAATGAGGGAGTGACAGGGAGTAAATTTGGTGTAGAGGTGCTATTATGTGTGGTGGGGGTTTTGTGAGGGTGTGGGATGTGTGCCAAGTGAAAGATGAAGGGGTGCCTATTCTATGGTTGTGTATTTTTAAATGTTTTGTCTTCTATGTGAGCTAATGTAGATGCAAAGGATTGTGGTGTGTGAAGAGATGTGTTTTATAGTTTCATTTGTATGTGTGTCGAGTATGTAAATGTGTGTCCACTGCGTGGTTTTCAATCACCAATGTGGTGTGGAGTATTATTGTGGGGACCGCTCACCACCCCAGTTTGCACCCCCATTGGAAGACTGCCATGGCAATTTTTCGAATTGTAATAGGTTGGGTGGCAGGTTGACGGGCTGCCGATTCCAGTGATCAGACCGCCGATTTCCCATCCTCCCAAACCCATGTGGTGTCAGGTTTTTGGCTGTTTTTTGGCAGGCCTGGCTGTGTGACTCATAATACATCGGTCAACATGGTGGTCTTTTGGCGGCCACCAGCATGGCAGTCTGACGGTCCGACTGCCAAACTCGTAATGAGTCCCTTAGTTTTAAAATAATGGCCACTAAATGAAAACAAAAAAGGCCAATCCCTCTGTATGAAACAATGGAAGTTCAACATCGAACTGTTTAAAAATGTATTAAATGGTGTGTAACAGTATAATAAAAATGTTTAAAATATATTTAAAAATGTACTAAACATATAAATGATTATGTAACATATGAAGTAAATAGTACTGTAAAACATTAAGGCCCGTATTTATACTCCGTTTGCGCCGAATTAGCGTCGTTTTTTTCGACGCAAATTCGGCGCAAAACTAACGCCATATTTATACTTCGGCGTTAGACGCGTCTAGCGCCAAAGTATGGCCAAATAGCATCATTTTTTTGCGTGAACGCCTTCCTCGCGTTAATGAGATGCAAGGAAGGCGTTCCCGTCTAAAAAAATGACGGCGACGCAAATGCGTCGTATTTATACTCCCGGGCAAAAATCACGCCCGGGAGTGGTCGGGTCAAAAAACCCCACTTTTGCGCCACTTTTTAACGCCTGGGTCAGGGTAGGCGTTAAGGGGCCTGTGGGCTCAAAATGAGCCCACAGGTGCCCTCCCCTGCCCCCAGGGACCCCCCCTGCCACCCTTGCCCACCCCAGGAGGACACCCAAGGATGGAGGGACCCATCCCAAGGACATTCAGGTAAGTTCAGGTAAGTATAATTTTTTATATTTTTTAATTTTTTTTGGTGGCATAGGGGGGCCTTATTTGTGCCCCCCTACATGCCACTATGCCCAATGACCATGCCCAGGGGACATAAGTCCCCTGGGCATGGCCATTGGGCAAGGGGGCATGACTCCTGTCTTTACTAAGACAGGAGTCATTTAAATGGCGTCTGGGCGTCAAAAAAAATGGCGCAAATCGGGTTGAGGCGATTTTTTGGCCTCAACCTGACTTGCCCCATTTTAAGACGCCCTAACGCCATTTTCCCCCTACGCCGGCGCTGCCTGGTCTACGTGGTTTTTTTCCACGCACACCAGGCAGCGCCGGTCTGCTAGCGCCGGCTAACGCCATTCCATAAATACGGCGCCCGCATGGCGCTTCAGAATGGCGTTAGACGGTGCTAAATTTTTTGACGCTAAACTGCGTTAGCGCAGTTTAGCGTCAAAAAGTATAAATATGGGCCTAAAGCCCTCATTATGAAACTGGTGGTAAATCCCGCTTACCGCCACGATGACTGCTGCCAACCTACCGCCGCTGCTGCCGACATCTGCTCTCCATATTATACCACACACACCAATCCGTCACTATGCAGCCACATACACAATTCCGCCAGATCAAAGGTCAGTGATAAACTGATGGTATCAAAACCCACAACGCTACGCCAACAGAACAACGCCCACCACATTATGATCCACGAATCACCACGGCGGACATTGAATGGTGGTAAACCATTGGCGGTACATACCGCCACGCTCAAAATACACACACACATACAAAACAGCACCACATTGGACAATTCAAACTACACACACCTGACACACACCACACCACTATAAAACACACACCCACAGTACCCACAACCCTTTACGGATACACCACCATCACCTATACACCACCCACTCACCCCACATCACACACCCCAACACATCACCCTACTCACCCACACTACTCACACAACACCCATGGCACCACAAAGACACCCCCAAATCTCAGAGGAGGAGCTAAGGGTCATGGTGGGGGAAATCATCAGGGAGCCGTGGGACAGCACCCAAGAACCAGGGATGACATCAGGAAGAGCTGGAACGACCTACGGAGGAATGTATGTTCCATTGCAGCAAGACACCAACTCGCTGTACAGAGGACTGGCGTTGGACCCCCACCTCCTCCACCACAACTAACAGCATGGGAGGAGCAAGCCTTGACAATCATGCATCCTGACGGCCTGGCAGGAGTAGCAGGAGGACTGGACACTGGTAAGTCAACTCTCTATTACTATCACCCCTCTACCTGCATGATATAGCATACCCCCACCCTTACCCTCACTCCCATCACCCCACCACCTCCCACACACTCCACTATCACATCTCACCCATCCCGATGCCAAGCCCTACATGCATCACCAATGCATGGACACCACTCACAGCCCTGCATGGACACCTATCACTAAAAGCATGCACACCAGAGAGAATCAGTTAGCCCACCACATACCAACTCACACAAGTCAAAGCTGCCAGAGCGAATACAACCAAATAGGGCAACCCACCGATGCACAATATGTGACACACACAGAAACAATAACACTGCATTTACATCCCCACAGGTACCCCAGCCAATGTCAAGGGAGAAGAGGTCCCAGCAATATCCAGTTCCCCCCACAGAATAGGCCCACAGTGATGACAGTGACTCTGGTCGCCTGGATCTGGGTGACCAACCTGGCCTATCAGGGACCTCTGGACAGTCGGTTACCCAGCCACAGTCACACACCACCACAGAGCCTCCCCCTCAGGAAACACCACCACAGCACCCACCCAGCGTACCCATACCTCTGTCCCCAGGACACATCAATCAGCAGTGTGTCCACCACTACAGAGACCCCTGGACACACCTCGCACACAAGACAATCAGGGACCTGGGGTCAGTGGCAGTGGGCACACCGCTCAGGAGACAGAGGCACAGGACAACAGGTAAACTGGAAGGATTGCTGTGCACCAGGGGGAGGACAGGCCCAGGGAAACGACTCTCCAGGAGGCACTCACCAAGATCCTGGGAGGATACCAATATTCCCAGGATACGCTGGGCCAGGTCCTGGCCAACGTGCAGGAGAACAGGCGCTGCAGGAGGGACAGACCCAGGGGATCAGGGAGGACTTGCAGGCCATTAACACCACCCTGGTCTCCATTGCAGGGGTGCTGGAAGACATGGCCAACATTATGAGGGAGGCAGCCTCACAACAGCGGGCCCCTTCCACTAGCTAGACATCTGAATTGCCTTCCACCTCCGCTTTCGCTAGTGGACAGGAGGCCCTGCCACAGGACCAGCAGGCCACCAGCACCCCTTCCCCTGCAGAAGGTGAAACACCATGCAAACGTTCCCTGCGATCCAGGCAGAAGCCAGAGACTATTGCCAAGACCCCCACCAGGAAATGAGACTCTCCTGATTGTCACCCTTGTGTCCCACTCTGTTACCCTGTCCACCTTGAACTGCCATTGCTCCCCTTCCTATGTCCCCTTGGAGAATGCACCTGTGCTACCAATAGACTGGAACTATACCCTGGACTTTCCTCCATCATCACCCCATCCCAATGCACTATCCCCTCTACTTCTTAGCACTTAAATAAACACTCTTTGAAAAAATACAAGTATGGAGTATGTCAAATGATTTAAGTATGTATTTTTTTAACCAGATTCAAACATTGCAATTCAACTGTACAGTAATGTTCACTTTGAAAAGACCTGCAGTTGGCTACAGTGATCACACCAGGAGCTATAGTGGGGCACCAGCATCTGCAAAATGAGTTACCAAAGGGTACAGTGAGTGGGCATAGAAGTGGGAAATAGCAGCATGCCAGTGACAAAAATAAACAAGAAAATGTCAATGAAAAATGAAGTAACACTGTCCTACCTGTGTGTCCCTGGAAGTATTGTCTGATCACTGCAGTTCTGTTGTCCTCATCCTCATCCTCTGCCTCCTCATCCTCACTGTCCACAGGGTCCACAAGGTTGTGCAACATGCAGCATGCCACGATTATCTGGCAGACACACTTGGTGAATAGCACAGGGATTCACCTGTTAGATGGTGGCACCGAAATTGGCCTTCAGGAGGCCAAAGGTACATTTTATTATCCTTCTTGTATGCTCATGTGGCTCATTGTAATATTCGTCTGCCCTTGTCCTGGCATTCCTCACAGGGGTCAATAGCCATGATAGGTTGGAGTAACCTGAGTCACCTGCAAATATGGAGGGCCAACATTTAGCCACACACCATCCCATATGGCCCACACAATACCCATACACCAACATCCACTGGGTGGGAACCAGGGCCCACCTTTTAGCCACACCCTGTGCCTCTGTAGTTGGGCCATCACCTTTGGGATGCTGCTATTCCTCTGGATAAAGGCATCATGCACCAACCTGGGATACTTAGCAATGACATGGGAGATGAACTGGTCCTCCAGGCACACCATGTGAACATTCATGGAATGAAAACTCTTTCAATTTCTGAACACTTGTTCATTTTGCCAGGGGGGTGGGGGGACAAATGCAATATGTGTTTCATCAATTGGCCCAATTATGTTGGGGATACGTCCTATTGCATAGAAGTCAGCCTTCACTGTGGCCAAATCCTCCGCCTGGGGGAAAACAATGTAGCTGCACATGTGTTTTATCAGGGCAGACAACACTCTGGTCAGCACTATTGAGAACATTGGCTGTGACATTCCTGCTGCCAAGCCCACTGTCACTTACCAAGAAATGGAGCACAAATAGGACTTGCACAAGAGGGGGGGATCTCAGTGGGTTGACAGATAGCAGATATCAGGTCAGGGTCCAGTTGGGCACACAGCTCTGTGATTGTGACCCTGTCAAGTCTTTAGGTGAGGATAATGTGCCTGTCCTCCATTGTTGTCAAGTCCACAACGGGTCTGTACACAGGGGTATGTCTCTATCTCCTATTCATCCACAGCGTTAACAATCCATCGGACAAAAGATTGAGGAGCCGCTCAGAAACTGAACATTGTAGTCACAACAGTACAATGCATGATGTTAATTAGAAATGTATAAGTGGCATTTGTCCTGTAGTTCCAAATGTGAACTGTGGTGCAGTTATAAACCAGGGCCTGCCCCACCCTCCCCCTGAAATGACATCTGCCTGCCCTGTGTGGAGGGACAGGTGGAAGTGAGGTAATTCCACTGACTTTGTGTGCCAGGCGGTCGGGAACCTCTGTGCAACGCCTCATTGGATAATATTGGCCCCCATGGGGTACAGTGGCCAATGGTGATTTTACGCCAGCGGTGACGGTATGCACCGCCGTGGACGTCACTGCCATTTTCTATCTGTTCACTCACTTGCTACCTGACCTTCAAAAGGAGAAGACCTACACTGCATGTGCTGCTGTGTCCTGTGTCCAGAACCTACCATGGCCCGTGTGACTGGGGAAAGGCCCCCTGCCTTCACTTCAGCGGAGTTGGAGAGACTGGTGGATGGGGTCCTCCCCCAGTACGGACTGCTGTATGGGCCTCCAGACCAACAGTTGAGTACACTGTGGGCACGATGCATGGGGCATGAATGTATAGAGTGGTGTGTGTGAAGGCCTTGTGTAGGGGGCGTTAGTGGATGTCCCCTGGGCTGCATGCAGCTTGTGTGCTGGGCCCTTTGTGTGCAAATGGTGATGTGAAGGGTTATGGTGCGCCATAAGTGTAACAGGCAGAACGGTCTGACTGATACCATTTCCTATGTGTATTTCTCTGCAGGTCAGCACCCATCAAAAGAGGGGTATATGGCGTGCCATCACCAAGGACGTGCAGACCCTGGGGGTCTTCGGCAGGCGGAGAACTCACTGTCGAACATGGTGGGAAGACCTGAGATTCTGGGCACAGAAGACCACGGAGGCCCAGCTGGGGATGGCCTCCCAACGAGGAATGGGTGCCCGTCGAACCCTGATCCTCCTGATGGCCTGCATAATGGTGGTGGCCTCTCCAGAGCTGGATGGGCACTTAAGGGCATCACATCAGCCACAAGGGGGTGAGTACAGTGCCCATCATGTCAACTTACGCATGTAGGGGGGTACCCGGGTGGGGGATGTGTGTCAGTGGGTGCCCCTAGGCCAGGCCTGACACTGCAGAGTAGGTCCCATGTTGGGCAGGGTTCTTATGTGATATTCCTCCTACCTGACTTGTAGGCATCCACTACTGGGCAGGGCTGTGTGGGTCCCAGGTATGCTGCAGTTGGCGGTATATGCCCCTCTCCATGCCCTGGTGGTTGGCATTGTTACTGGTAGTGCATTGCATAGTGCATAGGCCTCTTTCCTGTGGGTGAGGGTGGTATGTACACCAATGGTGGTGTTGGTGCAGCCATTGACCCAGTGTATCATTTGTCTCTCACCCTTTTTTGTTTTCTCATCCTGTCCTTATGTGCATTAGCATAATTTGGGGGAGGAGCAGAGGCACCGGCGACGGAGGGAGCTGCATCCCACAGGACACAGGAGGCAGAGTCCACTGACGCTGAGGGCACCAGTGAGACGGAGGGTGAGGGGAGCACCATGGCAGAGACTGGAGGGGACAGTTCGTACACAGATACCTCCTCCTATGGAAGCTCCCTGGTGGTGGTGGACACTTCTGTGACTACCCCAGCTACAGGTACAGCCGCCACCCCAGAACCAACACCGCCCGCCCAGCAGCCCCTCATCATGTTGCCTGTGCCCGCTCACCCAGGAGGGAGGGCATCTCCTTTGCCCCATGCACCTTAGGCCCTGCCCCTAGGAGCCCTGCTGCCCTGAGTGAGGAGACTATTGACCTCCTGAGATCCATCTCTTTTGGGCAGTCAACCATTGTGAATGCCATCCAGGGGCTGGCAGCCCAAAAGCAACAGACAAATGCATTTCTGGAGGGCATTCACAATGGCTTGGTGGCCCAACAGAGATCCATCCAGGCTCTGGCTCCCCCCATGATGGCAGCCATTGTCCCTGTTTCCATCTCCCCCCTCCAACTTCCTTTTCTCAATCCCATTCCCCTCAACCCCAACCTATCCCAAGCACACAGGCAGACGAGCATGCACATAGGACAACACACAAGAGTGGAACAGGCAAACACAAACACAACACATCATCCCACAGGCACTCACACAAACACCATCCAGATGCAGACATACCAACATCCACTGCCTCCACTGTGGCTCCCTCCTCCTCATCCTCCACCTCCCTCTCAGTTGCATCTTCACTCACACCTGCATGCACTACATCCTCATCCACTACTGCCATCACCAGCACACTTTTCAGAACACACATCTCACTGGCAGACACCTCCACAATAGCCATGCACACATCCCCTGTGTCCTCTCCCACTCTGTATGCCCCCCCAAGGTACACAAGCACTCAGACACCCAACAGCCATCCACCACACAACAGCATCCAGCCCATGCACCTGCACCCAAACACAATAGACAGACACCTCCTACAACCACTCCCTCTTCCTCCACTCCGGAACCTTCTCCCTCTTCCCACCCCAATGTCCCTAAGCAGCTTTTCCTCTCCACCACTGACCTCTTCCCTACCTCTCCCCTCCGTCCTTCACATCTGGCCAGGGTGGCTAAAACCCAGGGAAGCACCTGAGCCACCCAGTCCACAGGCCCAGTAGTGTCCACACCCACTCGTAGTGGTAAAGGATCCAGGGCACCAGGCAGCCTCACGGAACGTGTTTCTGCCCTAAGTGCTGCCTAGAAGGGCAAGGTGCCATCCCCAGCTGCTGCCCGGAAGGGCAAGGAACCCTCCCCAGCTGCTGCCCTGAAGAGCAAGGAGCCATCCCCAGCTGCTGCCAGGAAGGGCAAGGAGCCTACCCCAAGTGCTGCTCTGAAGGGCAAGGAGCCATCCCCAGCTGCTGCCAAGAAGAGCAAGGAGCCATCCCCAGCTGCTGTCAGGAAGGGCATGGGGCCTGCACCTGCAGACAGGAAGGACATGGGGCCTGGTGCTGGGACATAGTCGGAGCCCCCAACAACAACCATGGTTGTGCAGCCATCCAAGGCTGCAGGGGCTGGGCAGGAGCTTCCCCCCACATCCACCACCACCAGCAGCAGCACCACTAGCAGTGGGCACCCATCCGAGGATGCAGGGGATGGGCAGGAGCTTCCCCCCACAACCACCACCACCACCAGCAGCAGCACCACCACCACCAGCAGTGGGCAGCTGTCCGAGGCTGTAGGGGATGGGCTGGAGCTTCCCCCCACCACCACCATCAGCAGCACCACTACCGCCACTGAGCAGCCATCACTGCCGGATGTTCTGTAGACCTGCCTCCATGGGCTGTTGTGCGGCCTGCCCCCTGCAAATCCTATGGGTATGACCCTCACCTGAGAGACTGTGACCTTGCTCTCCCCAGGATCTGAAGCACAGGGCACAATGCCCCCTCCAGAACCAGTGGGTATGACACCCACTCACCCCATCCTCCCCAGGATCTGAAGCACAGGGCATGATGCCCCCTCTAGAGCATGTGGGCAAGTCACCCACTTGAGAGACTGTGGCCTTGTACTCCCCAGGACCAAGCACAGGGCATGTTGCCCCCTCCAGAGCATGTAGGCAAGTCACCTACTTGAAAGACTGTGGCCTTGTACTCCCCAGGACCAAGCAATGGCCATGTTGCCCCTTCCAGAACCAGTGATCTTCTATCCTCTGCCGGCTGAGGTGCCCCCCGTTCCCCATCCCCCTGAGGTGCCTGCCTATTTTCCAACTGATGCCCTTGCAGTGTTCTCTCCGTGTTGGTGCAGGAGACAAGTGGGGCCTTGGATATTGTCATGTGGCCCTGTGGCCCATGCACATTGAGTACTGGGCAATGTCTCATGAACTGCACATGTATATATACTTTTAGATTGAATGTTCGTATTTTGACTGTATTTATATTATTACACTCACTTTCATCTATTCGTGTTGTCCTTGCATTATTCCTGGGGAGTACGGGGTCAATATGTTTTCTTACTGCATCTGATTGTGTGTATGGTGTTGGGGTGGGGGGCTGTGTTGTGCGTGTGTGTGTCACTCTCGTTTTCCTCCCCTGTGTGTTAGACGGCTGTACTCACTGTGGTAGTCTTCGCCGTCGTTGGTGTTCGTGGTGGAGCAGGACATAAAATATAATTGGAAAGATTTGCAGCTCGGGCTCCATGGCATCGTGGAGGTTCCCACAAGGGAAAGGTGAGTCCTTTCCCTTCTGAGGTCTGTTTCTGCCAGGGTTTTGCTGTTGTTGGTACCTCCCAGGAAAAGGTGGCCGATTGCAGGGTCTTAATATGGTGGGCAGAACATTGACTTCCACCTGGCTGTAGGCAGCTACCGCCATGGTGCCTGTTGTTTCCGCCCTGGGGTCGGTGTAGTAAAGTGGCTGTCTATCTGAGTTCTCACGGCATGGTCATAATTTGGCTGTAGTTACCTCCAGCCTGTTGGCAGTATTATCGCCACTTTATCACCGACCACCAGGGTTGTAATGAGGGCCTAAGTATTATAGTACTATTTATTCTACACTAAAAACTATATAAACCTGTATATAAACCTGTAAAAATAGAAATATATATCTTACAAATGTATAAGTGGAAAATAATTCTGTATAATTTATGTACAATGCTTACAAATATAAGTATGTTAAAAATGTAAAGAAAGAAATTATATGTGCCATGTTTGAAAGAAAATGTAATAACTGGTCTATCAAAATAATAACAAAAGTGTTCTACATTTAAAAAACACATGTGAATAAATAAAAATTAAACATATACATTAAATCAAATATAAAAAACTGAATGAATTACAGTGTAAACAACATACTATATTATTCACTATAAAAAACGGAAAAGAATAATGTTTTTGCGAAATCTTTGTTAATAAATACGTTGGGCTTCAATACGACTTTGGAGATCGGAATACTGTGACCGCCAAAGCCAAGGGGAGTAGGCAGACATCATACCAGCTGCTCCCCCCGGTAGTATTACAATGTTTCCGCCAGTTAGACCAGCGGGAACAATGCTACAGTATTGTTCTCTGCTCCCTCATGGGAGCAGAGGCCAATACCATAGCACACCAGTGCCCTCAGAATGCACACTATCTACAAAGCCCCCCTGTCACCTCCTGCACTGTGTTTCTGCCAGCCTTTCAATGCGGGGTCTCTTTCAGGACTCAAAGCCGAGTCCTGTAATGACTGGTGCAACATCTTATTCCTTGTTAAAGGTAGCCAATCAAATCCCTTGAAACAGGGGTACTAGTAAAGGAACAGCCATGCTGAAAAGGCCCAAGGGAGCTAAAACTCCTTGGCCAATCAGAAGTCCCTCTTTTTCAAAATGATGACAATTCTGGATTCCCTAACTCCTTTAATCCCACCCCAAGCACCTCTTCAAATGGAAATTTCTAAAAACAAACTGCTGAACAGATTATAAAAAGTATAATTTCTGAGGAAAGATCTAAGTAATTGCTAATTTAATACAGCCATTTTTGGTGCAGCTGCGACAAACTTTTGGTATAGGAATTACCAAGTAAAATCAACAACTTTTCATGGCCCACGCTTGATGGATCAAAGCAAAACTTTCCAGAAAGGAGCTGAGTTGGATGAACTTTTTTGGGAAAGATTTGTGCAGATTTGTCAAAGGGTGTCATAATTATCAGCAAAACAACAAACTCTCTTCCTGAAAAAATAAAAATGTATTGCTAGAAATATCTTTCAATAATTATTAAACTTAAATTAAACATGGTACAAAGTAAATTTTAAGATGCAATATACTGTAATGTTTGCAGTAAGTAAGCCTATGGGAATAGTATTTGTTTAAAGTTACTTTAAATATTTATTTCTCTAGAAATTATAAATATTTCATGATACATTGTATTAAATATCCTTGCATTTTCAAAAGGCAAAGCTCCGCTATTGTGAGGGGGATCTCCACAAACAGAAGGAAATGTACTAATAATAACTTCACACATGTAAATTCAGTAGTAGGAGTCTCCACCACCTTGAGGCAGTGGGGACTCTTGAGTTATAGCTATGTGAAAATCTCCACTCAGAAATGGCAACCAGCAATAAAGTGGAATTTTACAACTAGGTGTAAGGGTATGCAAGTAGATTTAAATGAGCTCAATAGCTCTCAAGTCTTTGATCCTCTGGGTCATTACAAAATGTTCTAGCTGTTGCATCAAGAATGTTCGATTCAATTAAGGTTACGAAAGTGAGGATTCTGCTTCACTTGCTTTCACTGATTTTACAGCAGCCAGTGAAAACAAGAAAAAAAATAATGCTTCCCAATAACCATATTACATCATAGTTGCCCTCCAATCACTTTGTACACAATCATTCAAATATGATCAGCACTATCTCTTCTCTATCTTGAACAGTTTTAAGCACCACATTTCCATAGCTGCAACTTTGGAAAAATAACTAAGGGACTGATTTTAGGTCTTAGCCAAGGCTCGTCAGACCTCAGAAGACTGCCAAGTTGACAGGTCTTACACACTCCATACTTAGATGTATTACGGTTGAGTCCAAGACTGCCACTGCGGAGTTCCCTTCCAACCCGTCAGTCAGGCGGGTTTCCACCAGCCGTATTTAGATGTTATGGTTGGACAGGCAGTGTACTGGCAGAGGTTTGCTGATGGAGGGAGGACATTGCTGGACCCAATGGACATTGGACTATGTCAGTGGCTGTGGAATTGAGGTAAGTAACACACACACGCTCTCTACCCTTTATATATGCATCCCCCTGCATCACATGTGACACAACACACCATGTACACACCATTATCCATTGTCATTACACCATAACACAATACCTACTTGTTGCAATCTCACATACACATACATCCATCATGCAACATACACACACTAGTGACACTGCACCCACACATGACACAACTACAATAACATTATATTCATCTACACAAACATGCGCACACGCAAGCACAACTACACACATCACAACAGTGATCACCACACAACAACATTCACCTGAATTTTGCATGTAGCAGTACAATACACAATACAACATACACAACAGCATCCATGCATATGCAAGTGGCACACATACTGACACAACCACATCACCCACTACACCTCTCTCCACCTCACCCAGTCAATTGCACACACATTCATATTCTGACTCACACACACAACTAAAGTACAACATGACAGGTACATGTACCCTTGCAAAGTACACAAAATGGCACAGCTGGCAAGGGTGATTGTATCATCATTGTGGTGCCAGCATTCATTTGGTAATGAATACCTACCATAGTGACAGCTGTATATGTGTTCGATATGTTTTGTGTACCAGTGTGTCCCCACTTGTGTCTGACCCACCAATGACCCCAACATATTCATGTTACAGTAATTTAAAAAACTACTGTAAAATGTATATGTCTGAAGTTGTCCTGTGTCCATGTGAAGAAACCCCTACTTACACAGCCAATGCATGTTCCTTTCTTTCATGTCCAGCAACGGGATTTGTGTTTTCTCCGGAGTCTGTGGCAGCAGTGATGGAGGGTCATGTGCAGTTGTGTCCAGTTGGAAAGGGAAGTAGAATTGGGAGAGAAGATGAGTTTTCACCCCTCCAATCCACCAAGTCAGAAGTGGAGGTCGGTCCGCCACTTTTTGTTTGGTGGTATGGCACATGCAAATCTGCTCAGCAGTAAGTGTGGCTGGAGTTCCGCTGAAACCCACTCTTTCCCATAGCACCATGGCGGCGGAATGAATTCCTTGGCAGAGTCAGCGGGGCTTGGGTGGGTTACAGTCAATGGGACTGCCAACATCTAAGTACAGCCGGAAGACCACCAAGGCGGTCGGTGGGTTTTCCATCAGAAAACCGATGGCGGAACCTTTATCATCAGCATCCGAATCAGTACCTAAGTCATCAGCCAATCCTTTATTGACTACAAGACCAAAAACAACCAGACCTTGCATGAGCCACCGGGACTACCATCTCAGGTATTATGCATCAGTCTGCAATAGAAGAACTTCACAACAAAATTCAAAGAACAGCAATTCACTCCTGTGTCTACTTCCCATCTATGGAGAAAGAAAATACACCTAATCCATGTCTCCATCAAAGGAAACACTTCTGTTCTCAATTAGCAAATGAGAGGGATAAAGTCACATAACAGAGCTATGTACAGTGCCCTACATAACAGCATATAACCATGCATGAACTATTGGGTGGGATAATCTTTACCTTTGTGCCTTTAGTAGAACTGAAAATTCTTGACATGACAGCTAGACAATTTTGTATTCTATGTAAGGACCAGAGGCTCTGATTTTGCTTTTGTTGCCCCAAAACAATAGAGACCTCATTAATAGTGTGCTTATAATAAAATGTTTTAAAAGGTGACTCTGAAGGCAGTTTGTTGCTTTTATAATATCTTCCAATCTGGAACCCAAAACATAGGTCTTGGATGCCATAGCACCTCGTGCAGAATGAGCTTAAAAAAACAGATTTTTCCACTTGAGATAAAAGCCAACACATCCATCTAGCCAGAGTGGCTGCAGACACGGGTTTAAAAGGTTTCTGAAGAACAATGAGTAATTGCCTAGCCGAGTCTTGTCAGAATTCCCTTGTGACACACTCATATTCTTTCAAACAGCAAACCATATCCAATTTATCATTGTTTGGGAAAGAAAAACATACACAGATTGGTTTTATATGTTTTCAAACATAAAAATAACTAATTCTAGAGTCAAAAGGGTACCTGTAAGACTCTCTTACAACAAATACATAGTTTAGCTGACAATTCTTTTTAGAAAGATCAGAAATATCCAGCCAGCATTCAGGAACTATCAAATTATGTCCTATTCAAAAAGGTGTTATGGCCTGGATAAGGGGGATTGGAGATTATCATACCTCCCATAAGTTTACACACCAACAAATTCATCAATTGGCTTTCCATCCACTTGATGATGTCCCACTTCTGAAGTTTTTAATTAATCTGTACTCCGAACCACCAGTCACCAGTTCAGACAAACAAATGCCGCAGTCATTGACAATTCTTTTGCCAGAGGATCATATGCGTCCCTTTGGCCCCTAATGCTACCACCACAGCCTTCATCAATTTCGTGAATTGGTGAAACACTATGACACTGATGACAGGCCAAATGGAAGCACCTTGAACTCGTACAAAAAGTCCCTCCATTAAAACTGGAGAAATTTCCTGTGCAGTGCGAAGTTTGGGACATCTAGTATGCATCTTTGAGGCCCATCTGGACCATTGAATCTTGAGACTAAAGGAGATCTTGCAAAAGATTTAAACCTTCATCTTCAAATGCCTGTTGTCAATCCAACTGCTGAAATCTTTTAAGTTTAAGACCAGTCTGAGCCCCCTCACTTTTCCCTTGAGCCGAAAAGATATTGCTGCTGATTTGTCAGTGATGAGTGTCTGGCAGGCATGTAGCTTCTTGGTCCAAGAGAGCCTGAATTTTAGCATCTATAAAACTCCATTCTTGATGGGATTCTTGAGGGGAAAAATTTAGTTGTTAGAATACCTTCCCTTGACCCATCTGATCCAGCACTGTAACGTCAATAGTAGTAACCTCTTTGGGGACCTGAAAAAGTTGAATGGCCTAGTGGTTAACCCTGGTATCACCCCGACTTCCCAAAAAGGTCATTTAGAAATACCTTCTTCAAAGGCAAGGCTCCCGTATCTAAGGTTGTGAATGTGTTAATTAATTTCACAAGGTCCTTGACAAAGCAGTCCTTCAACAATTTGGGTTCTGCAGTGGCAAATTTTGAGAATTTCTGATTGATTTGCAGTTGAAATAGTACAGTTGGCAATGATCAACTGGCATCTTCTGCAATGGGCCAAACCCTCCAAAGTGTTTGGTTCTAGAGGTGCACAGGTACGTTTGGCCTGATAACCAAGCTCAAGAATTTTCGTGAGATGTCCTGACTGACCTAAAAGTTTTCTTGGCAGCCTTTCCATGACCTATCCAAACCCTTCTTCAGATCTCATGCCCATGTTAGGATCTACTAGTGGAGTAGCCGCTACTTTGCCTATAGCACTGGTCTGGGACATTCCACCCTAAGATGCTTCCTAATATCGTGTTTAAAAATCTTGCACAGTCACTTTGCATGTAACCTGTAACTTCTGATGCTGATGAGTGCTGATGGACTATGTCATCTGGATCAAACGCCAGAGCTAAGGTTTGGAAGCTAGGTGGACACTTTTAGCCATATGTTCTTCACATTTTTCCTTTCCTGGACCAGCAAGTATCAGATCATTAGAGGAGACAAATAGGACAATCAGAAGTCCATGTCTGTCCCCTTGTTTGGTGAGTCAGTTTGAGAGTGGTGAAAATGGGTCAGGAATACTGTATTTACGGTCAGTCATGAAAGTCAATGACAGTTTCTCCATCGTTTCTGTGTGCGCCTATTTAGCCATGCCACTAAAACTAGCCAGTTCCTGTCTTTTGAATGTCCACCAGATGACCAAGCATAGCTTTCCTTCTGATATTGTGCATATCATCTTAATTCTTCAGAAATAGGGTGAGGAGGCTTGGCTAGGGCTCTGTCTATTGACTGCTGGACAGAGTGATACAGCATCTCAACAAAATAATGTTCAAAACCAGTGTCATTGTCATCCTTGTAGTATTCTTGGTGATCCAGGTGAAAGGGTTCAGAACTGACCCATACTGGAGGAAAGGGTCACCAAACCAAAGGGTAGAAAGGTTTGAGCTGATCCAATGAAAGCTTGATACTTACAGTAAGTTGAGTGGGGAGTGAGAAGCATTCAGCTCAAGGGAAAATCCCCAATAGAATTATTTAATTATTGGGAACTTTGAAATAGGAGTGTCAGGAGCAATAAAAGCACAAGTATTTCAGGTTATAGAACAAGGTAAGAATTGCTAGACTTCTGGCACATTCTGTCGAGCCCTGGCCGTGAAGTGATACCTCTGTTCATGAAGCAGAGCCACCACAGATATAAACAAATCAGTGATCAGTTAATGGCCATAAAAATGGGCCTACACTGCTCACAATGCTTCAAGCAAGCACAGTCGTACCCCAAGAATACAGTCCACATAAGTTTTGACCCCAGATTGCCACACCGAGGAGAACTAGGTGAACGTCCAAAATTATATTGATGACTCTTGAATGCACTTTCAGTTAGAAAACCCTCGGGCAGACATACATCACCATCGACCTCAGCCACATGTTTTTCTAGAAGGTTACATACTTCCTCTGCCTGAACAGGTCAAGACAGAAATTCTGATTATAGGAGATCAGAAAGCCGATTTTGTGGCATCATTTCCCAACTCAATGCTAATTAAGGACCTGTCTGTAGTATTCAACTCAGATCTCACATTTATTGCCAAAGCCAAAGAATTGGTTAAAGACATTATGCTGCTGCTTTCCTTTCTCATGCCTTCTGCACTGACAACCAGGTAGATTTAGATTTAATGAGAGTCCTGGTGATGATTCAATACACAGCTGCACAATTGTTTGCAGCTAGATCTAGAAGTAACTCATTTTTAGAGGTGAAAGAGTCCAGAACCAAGTAGCTCAAATCTTTCTGAGCCTACATCTGTACTGTTGCAATTCGCAAGTATTCTAGGCACTCCACTGCTCTCAGCAGGTTATGGTTATTTGTAGTTCTCATGGTGCGTAGGGTAGCCATCGTAGATGACAGGATAACTCTGAGCTCTGGCCATCAGATAGGGGTCTAGCAGAAACCTGTAATTAATAAAGCAACCTTTCTTGCAGAACAATTCTGAAGATGAACTAAACATATCTATGAAAGTCGGAGGTCCCAAACTTTTGGAACACAGTACACCAACACTCATGACAGAACTAAACTACACCTTTATTAGGAAAGGCCTGAAAGTGGAACTATTTAAGTGCACATTTTACTAATTCACCTGTCTCATGGAGTAACTCAAGAATACTGGTCCACAGCCTGCCCTTACCAATTAGACTCTAGCTTTTACATTCTACAATCTGTATGGCACTAGATATACATTTGAAGTACCCTAAAATAGTCACATGGCCATAAAAGAAATTGGGTTACTGGTTAGGTGGGTGAAACCACAATTCTCTGGTAGGATGACATCACAAGTCAACTCAAATTAACCTGTGCTTAACCTTCTGATTGTTTGACACAAAAGCAATCAGGCTCAACTTAAAGGTAATGTTTAAAGTATTTATGAAGCACTTAAGTGGTAAAGTGAAATATGACAGATTCAGTAAAATGTAATAAATTGTATGACACTTAAAATTAACAAAAATCTAATCAGGAGAAAAGGAATTATGCAATTTCAAAGATTTCAGATAAGTAGAGCACCTAAAAGCACAAAGAGCCACTCGTGGGTATCTTGTTTTGCAAGACCAGGTGAAAGTTGCAAGTTTAGGCCATCCACAATGGAGCACGGGCTGGAAGTCTTACTGAAGAGTTCCATTCAAGGTGGAGGAGACAGCAAGGACCAGGGAGAGCATTGCAGATGGACATTGCTGTGGTGCAAGCTGCAGGCTGGGTATTGCGGACAGTCATCACTATGATGTGAAGTTCTTGACGGGCATCATGGATGGTCATTGCATGATATTTGAAGACGCAGTCATTGAGGGCTATCAATGCTGTAGAGTGAAGTAGAGATCTCATGTTGCTGATGGTCGCTAGTAGTCGCTGTAGCTCAAAGAGTTAGGTTCACCATAGCTTTACATTTGTGGTTGGTGTGGGTGGCAAAATCTTTTGCAGTTGCGAAGAGCCCAGAACTTCAAGATTTCTCCTTTTCTTCAAGCAAGAGCTCAGCTGATGACAGACCAAGGGTCCAGGACTTGGGAGGCAACTCCTAGGGATCAGCATCTCACTCAAACATATACCAGTAGGGCTTAGGCAGGTCCAATTGCAGGTCCAGGCAAGCCTAGTGGAGCGGGTCAGCTGGGCAGCTGTGGAGAGGCCGCTGGAGCTTGCTGGGTCCCTGTAGGTCAGATCAGGAGGTCTGACAGTTGACCCTCGGAGTCACTTCAGAGTAGGATGAAGGGTGCAGGTTCAGTCTTCCTTCTCTGGTGGCAGGGCAGTCCTCTGACAGCAGGACAGTCCTTCTTCTGTACTATCTCCAGGTCCAGGAGTATACTGAAGAGTAGATCTTAGGGCCCTTTTTTATTCCTAGTGCCCACTTTGAAATGAAGGAAACTTCTAGAAGTATCTGGTATGCTCCTTCCTCCCTGTCCTGGTATCAGTCTGTCTCCAGGCACAATAAGCTACTGTGAAATCCTTTGTGTGTGAGATGAGGTGAAGTGCAAGTGTGACAGGTGACAGCTCAACTCCCCTTGTCAAGTCAGGATGGCCTATCTGGCTAACTTCTAGACCCTTTATTTTGTGGTTCTCTGAGAGAAACACACAAAGGCTAACTGCCAACTACATCTACTACATCTAGTTATATGACCCAGGATTCAAACACCAGAGAGTTAGAGCAAGAAAATGATAAACTTTCTAAAAGTGTCAGTTTTAGAATTGTGCTTGCAATCTAACTTTACCATTAAAGAGGGTTTTGAATTACAGTTCCTCAGACACCAAATATGACAACCCCACCTGCTCCCTATCACATCTTAACTGTAATAAGGTAACCCAATGTTATCCTATGGGAAAGACAGGTCTTGCAATAGTGAAAAGGGAATTGGAGGCAACTAGCAGGACATGTAAAACTTAAAAGTCCAACCTTTTAAATACAATGCACCTTGCCTTGGCTGTGTAGTGCCATTCTAGGGGTGACACATACATATAAAATGGACAGGTTTAGGCCTGTCAAAAGGCTTATTTTGCCAGGTTGAAGTAGTAGTTTAAAACTGCACACAGGCTTCAATGGCAAGCCTGTGAGATATACAAAATGGCTACTTAAGCCCACTAGTAGCATTTAATTTACAGGTCCTGAGTGCATGTAGTATCGCCTTACTAGGATAATACAAGTGAATTAAATGTCACAATTGAGTGTAAATAATTATTACCATGTTTGGAGGGGAGAGAGCACAAGCATATAGAACTGGCAGTGGTGACACGTGCAGTCATAAAAGCCAACAAGAACGGGTTCATAAACAGGAAGGGTGAAGGCAAAAAGGTTGATATTGACCCTGCCGAGAGGGCCAGGTCCAAAAGGCACAGAACCAGATTGCTGGGCAAGACACTGGACATCTGGTTTTACTATTCATTCTATCAACTGATGGGTTGGAGATGCCAGCTGCATTTTGATGAGGATCGGGCCTCAAGGGAATAGTGAACCAGGATAGCTGGTTTGTGCACAGATATTGTTAAGGGCAGGGCAGCCTCAGCTGTTAAACAGGGTTTTTTAATCCAAATGTTCACCAGGAACGCTACTGGGCATCTGGTGCATGCCCTTCACCGTGCTCTGGATGCAGAAGCCTGGTTCAGGTCTAGGTCATAAAGGCCATGCCCCGGTCATATTCAATGACTATTCGGGTGCTTAGTTAGCCTAACTATGGTACCATTCCCTTACATATCACAGGCCTCGAAATTGCATATCATAGTGTAACGGGTTTTCCAAAAGTGTGCTATGTGAATAAAGCTTCTATCAATTAGAAGCTACTCATGAAGGACTGTGTTGCACATGTTAGAGTGCAAGCACAAAATTTGGAATGACAGCAGGCACTACAGCAGTGCATACTCGAGTGCATTAAATCCACTGGGCCTCTCATCCTCCCTGCCCTATTATATACTTGGGACTTAAAGATAGGGTGTCATAGCCAATTATAACTATGTCTAATTTGCATACTCCTTTTACACAGAGCACTGGCTGAGGTTCTGGTTTACAGAGCCCAGGGCACAGTCAGAGTCAGTAACCACCAGTGGCGCCACACTGTTTACACTGGGCTGACTGGAGGAAACCTCCTAAAACGGAGGTTTCTGCCGGTCAGCCCAGTGGAAGCATCGTATTAGGGCTGGGGAGGAGACCGCCAGTGCCATGGTGGTCTACTCCCCATGGGGCTGGTGGGCCAGTGGTCAGCCCACCAGCATCATAATCAGGCCCTTAGAATTTGGCCGATGGGGTTACTAGTCACAAACGTGAAGGGTATCCCGTCTGCCGTATTATGATTACATTATATCCTATGGAAATCGTAATATGGTAATATCACTCAAACATCACTCTATTTACTGGTGATCACTTTCAAGTCCTCTATATAGTATATGTAATAGGAGGACATTCATCAGTTCAAATATTCCCATCCCGTTGTCTGGGTCATGCCTTCTCCCCTAGAGCCCTTTGCTTGGCAATTGTTCCATTGAATAATTATGGTCAGTTTCTGACATGGCTAGTCCTCCATTGTACCAGGAATATATACATTTGGTGAATGTGACTCCGGACAATTTATGAACACATATGGAGGCCCTAGCTTATGCCTGTATTTTCTGAAAGAACCTCTTTGGGATTTAGTATGGGTAATTTTGAAGTATGTATTGCCGTTTGACAGTGAACCTATTTTAAAAAACCTGACTCACCCCACAAATGAAAGGGACAAGGGGCTCTACTGTGTGGTGGTGAGTCATGGATGTAGATTCAGTCAAATGTAATTTCAGAAGGATGGACCAATGTTAGGTCATTCCAGTGCCCTGACCACAAAGTTCCAACTCACTGTGTCAAAAGCTTTTTTCAACATCACTTTATATAATCGCTACCAGCCTTGTTATACCCAAAGCCAAGTGGTTTCTCCTCAGGTTGTACTTTATTCCCCTTTGCTGGCATGAAACCATTGTGGTCTAAAGCAACAGAGATGAGATCACTCTCACTAACTGAGTCACCAGAGCCTTTACAATTTGGTCTGAGAGATAATCAGGAAGAATAGACAGTATGCACCACAATTGCACATTGCTTACCCCGGCTTATGAATCACAACACATATTGCCACTAGTTTCCAGAGAGTTCCTATTTGGGAGGCTTTCTCTACCCCTTTAAGTAAGTGTTATATTGCTGTTTAGTGGATTTGTTATACATTTCCACTGGTATGCCATTTGGGCAGGGTGTCTTCCCATCATTCTGTGCCTCCAAATGTCCTCTTCTGTGAGAGCTTTTCTAAGATTAAGTGATCTCTTTGTTCAGTTGATTAACTGTGATATGTTGCATATTATCCTCACATGCCCTCACATTTCCAGGGGCTCTAGCCCTGTATACATTTCTTTATAGTAATTGGAAAACTTGTTTAAAATGTTTTGCGAGTCAACCTACTTTTTCTTCGACGTGCAGCTCAGGTGTTGTGTTCTTTGTTGGTTGCCAGTGTATCAGTTTCCTTGCTTTATAACCAAACTCATACATTTGGCTTTATGAGGCTATCCACAAGGCCTTAGCTGCATCCAATAGAGTGTTAAGATGTAATTTCCAATCTCCTAATTACTTGTTCCGCTGAGGTATGTTGGTGCAAATGTTCCAGCCTAGACAGTTGAGTTTCCAATTTTAGAATGCCATCCCTCCTCTTTTTCATGTATATACTGAGGAAGGCCAGTACTTTCCCCCAAATTACCATTTTGTATCCCACCAATTATGTAGCATATGAAACAAATGTATCCTCATTTATCTTAAAGTAGGTTTTTTGTTCCTTGCTCAAGTATGAGATCCTCCCTGGTCTAAGTGCCCATGCATTCACCCTCCATTTAACCCAGGCCTACATTATTTTGCTTCTAACCAATAACTCTACTGGGGCACCTTCTCAGAGCCCATAAAGAGAATGTGCGCACCTGTTACTCTCCTTGTGTCCACAGCAGGCATAAAAAAATATAATTATGAGTATGTTTGGTGGGCTGCAGAGCAGTGTCCTCTCTCGCCCTGGGGTTCCAAAATCTCCATGGATCCACCAGGGCCATCAATGTCACCTATTTCAAAATCATGCTGGAGTGGCTGATGTTCTGTGTCCTGTCACTGTAAGTATCCCATTGCCTGTCCATAACAGGATTAAATTTGCCTTCAAATTACTGTGAAGCCCTGGAGTGCTTTCACAACCCATTTAACAAATGTATTCAGACACTCACTGGTGGTAAGTGGGGGACTCATTAAGGTCCTGGGTTGTCTACCCAGTTCACTAAAAACTGAAATATATCATCCGTTGTGTCTGCTTTGTGCCACAACACCCCAAATTCATAGGAATAATGGAGGAAATACTCTTGAGAAGCTATAATTGCATGGTAATGGGCAGTTATTACCAATCGAATGTGTCTTCTGCAGCATTAATATTTTCAGTTAATGTCTTCTAATATGTTGTATCATTTCCCCCTTTCAATCCCATCATTTGGATCATTTACTTGTCATTATATTATATGTATCTTGCTCCCACTGTCCATATCAATGGTAAATGCCTGCTATGTTTGTCCCTAAATAGGCATGTGCACATTACATGTTTGTAAGCAACACAGAATATCATCTGAAGTAATTTTAGCATAACACCCCAAGACCGCCCCCCATATTTCACTATCATCCCAGTAGTATCTATCTTCAATCCCAGCTAATATCCCATTCGTAAAATTGCCTAAACGGACCACTGATCTGAAAAGCCAGCTCTTGATGTGGCCTCTCGCTTATGCCTCAAACTGATTATGTACTCAAATCTCAATATACACTTCAAAAGTATGAACTATCATTTCAAAAGTGTAGGAAAGTACCCTCTTTCTTGGCATGGTTACACCATTTTTCTGCCTGATGTCAGTGTGTTTGACTGTGTTCACTGGGATCCTGCTAACCAGGACCCCAGTGATTATGTTCTCTCTCCCAAAACTCTGTATTTTATCCCACAATTGGCATACTGGTTTCCCCACATAATCCCCTAGTATATACAGTAGTACCCAGGTACCCAGGGCATTGGGGTTCCAAGGGATCCCTATAGGCTACAGCAGATGTTCTGCCACCCATAAGGAGCCTATGCAAAGGGTTCTTCAGGCCTGCCATAGCAGTCTGCCTGAACTAGGTTTCCTTCCACCCTTTTTTACTATAGGTCACTGCACCAGGTCACTATAAGTCACCCCTATGGTAGGCCCTCTTAGCGCAGAGGGCATGGTGCATATACCTATGTGTGAGGGCACCCTTGCACTAGCAGAGGTAGCTGCTGTGTCCCCATCTAGTGGGACTTTTGTGCATGCTGCCTGTGCTTCTGTGGACTCTCTGTGACGCTGAGGATCCCCTCTGACTTCCCCTCCTGGGTTTAGTCTACCTGGACCTTGACGGTCCCCGGCAGCACCACTTTCTGCCAACCGCAATTTTTGCCTGTGCCAAGGCTTGTTGGTGGAATCCGGACACGTAAACCTGACTGCAATCTCCCTTCCAGCGTGGGACATCACCTGCATCCTTCAGGAACTTGACTCTGACTCTGACTTTAGGGCCGCAGTGCTGACTTTCCTTCCTCACCATCGACCAACTCCTGCTTCCTCAGCCTGGTGGGAAGGGGCTCCTGCCCCCATGAAACTGTGCTGTGTCTTCTGGACTTGGTCCCCTCTTTCCACAGATCTTCCTCTTCAGGAATCCACAATTGGTTTCTTGCAGTCATCTCTGGGTTCTGCAATTCTCTTCTTTTCTTCTAAGTGGGTGTTTTGGGGAAATTCTAGTAATTTACTCATACCTTCCTGGTCACTGGAGGGTTTTGAGGTACTTACCTTTGTGTTTTCCTTGTACCCCCAGTGCCCCTCTACACACTCCACTTCCCTAGGTGGGGGGCTGACTGTTGCATTCCTCTTTTTTGGTATATGGTTTGTGCTCCCCATAGGGTCACTATTCTCTACTGGGTTTTACATTGCTTTGCACTGTTTTCTTACTATTCATATGCCTATTTCTGACAACTAGTGTATATAACTTGTGTATTAATTACCTTGTAAAGGAGTATTGCCTCTGTAGTATTTTTGGTGCTGTGTTACCATAATAAAGTGCCTTTATTTTTGTAACACATTTTTGTGGTTTCTTTCATGTGTATAAGTGCTGTGTGACTACATTGGTATTGCATGAGCTTTGCATGTCTCCTAGATAAGCCTTGCCTGCTCATCCACAGCTACCTCTAGAGAGCCTGGCTTCTTGACACTGCCTACACTAAACTAATAGGGGATACCTGAACCTGGTATAAGGAGTAAGTACCTTAGGTACCCACCACACACCAGGCCAGCTTCCTACAAAGAGGAGGTATTTTATATTGTGTCTAGTTATAAGTAACGTATTAGCACCCCCCCAACTTTACAACCATCTATTGACTACTGATTTAGAACCTTCTACACTCTTTGGCACATCCTACACTCATATATTGCTCAACCATGCATGACCCTATGCATCTGCTGATATTGAACGTTGTCTTTTTTGCATCTCAGCTTTCCACCCTTCAGTCAAAGAGACTCTTCCAATTACCCCCAGCTATATATGGTTGAGTTGCTTAAGGTGGCATAGTATTAAGTTATCATATTTTACTCAATGGATCACCAAAGCACTATTAAATAAAAAAATGGACTGGAGCATTAATCTTCCAGGAGTTTGCAATATAATGAAGAACAAGATTCCTGCTGCAACATAAAATGGGAAACAACTGAGAAAATCATATCATTGGTGGACAGTTGTGACTGGGCTTTGAAGTTACCATCAAGGTCATCAAATAGAAGAGAGGCATCAACTACTGTAAGATTCAGACACATTTATGTTTAAACTAGATTTGTAATAAATGGTGAAGGTGGGAAAAGAATGGATAAATTAGTAGTAACTTGTTTTTTCTTTTAGAAACCCTAGGTCAGGAAGGGGAGCATGGATGTACAACGTATTGCCTGTATGTGTCACACAAAGATGATTAAATAATCATTCTAATAGAAAGTGCAACTGAAAACATAATCCAATATCGTTTTCGGATTTGGCAAAATTAACTGATGATAATTTTCCCTGCGTGGAAGAATATCATTGTTGAAGTGGATCTATTATTTGATTATGGTCAATCAACAAATAGTTGGGGAGAGTAGAAAAGAGTTCAGTTATCTTTGATATTCAAATATCCATACTAATGGATGTTGCTTAGTTTAAAACAACAATGAAAAATGTATTCGAATTAAACAGCTTTAGTGGAACCTATATTGCAGCACAGTGTTCATCTGTAAGAAAGCCAAAGCCTGAATGCTAAAAGCTGCTGTGGCTCTCTCTGGTTTCTGCTGAGCAAGAGATAGGTGTGAATACATAACAGAGACTTTAATTTCTATGGCAGGGATGGAGGCTTTTGATTATGTTTTCTCCATTTTACTACTGCAAACAGCAGCCAATAAAAATACAGTAAAAAACACAAACAATAACTACATTTCCCACAAGAGGCTTTGAACCATGTCTGATCCATAGTCCACCAATCACGTTTAGTCCCCATATACAAAACATAGAGGTACCATCTTGACTTCCTCTTTCTTTGCTGCTCAGCAGTCAAGATAAGTGCCTCTCTGTTTCGTAGAATGAATGTGCTTATAATACTGATGTTTACTAGTTGTTCAATATGTTTTCATAAGTCCTTGCGATGCACGCTGTTGTTTCAATATGTTGTGCCTCTTATTTTATTTCCTACAGGTAGTCTTTAGGCTTTATAATATCTTTGTCTAATTGCAACTGCTTCTAAGTGCATTTTTCTCTTTCACTTCTGTTTTCCATTAAGTGCATGTTGTACTAGTCTCCTCTTCTTTCACTGTATTAATTTTATTAGTCTCCAAGTGAATTTACTGTATGCACAACAGCGCAAATGCAGCTACTCCTGGGAGCGAGGATGCATCAATAGCCCAATTGGGCTATTCACACGTAGCCTCTGGAAAGTTTGCCGACGTTGCACTCCCACTCGGCAGACTCAGAGACTCAACATTCTGGGTGGTGTTACCTTCCCTAGGCTTCAATAACAGTAGTGGACTCCCTATTTACCAGGCATTTTGAATGAATCTCTGATTTACCAGAGTTAATATTTCTGGACAGCCTACCATTTAATTTTTGGAACTATTCTATACATATTTACCATCCATTTTCCTCCCACTCATGCCCTGTTTGGCAGAGTTCTCCTGGGCTGCAATAATCTGGCTTTATTGGATAATTATTGGGTCATTACTCCTTGTTTTTTCATCTGTTGACCTTTGCTTCCCTCTGGGGAATTTAGAAGTTGAGGCCTACTCCTCATCCTCAAGATGTCAAATTATGAACCTCGAGAACAAGGGTGTGGGGCCTAAGGGACTGCAGAAGAAGAAGACTTTTTTATAGGGTGGCCTGGTGGAAGTGATCGATCATTCATTCCAATACTCACTAGATTAGGCACTTTCCTCAGCACTGCAGCCTATTACTAAGTGCCTTGAAGAACTTTCTGGCCATACGTCTGCCTCCTTCCTGCCCCCTCCCCCACCTTCCGGCCTCTCTCAGCCCTCCCCGGGTTCAAATCCTACTGCCCAGTGGTCCCATTCTGATACCATCTCCAAATTGTCACAAGGTATACTTGAGGAGCATCCCTATAGTGCCCCAAAAAAAATCTGCGTTCTCAAGTGTATGATTCTTCCCCAGACTCTGATACTGAATTCTCTGCTTCCCCTGTGTTTGATAATAGCAGGATCACCCCAAGAAGAGGAAACATTCGTCCTCAACCTGTCCAGGCTCTTCCCACTCCCTCCCTCCTCCAGACTCCCTTTAAATTTTAACCTGATAATATTGTTCACCTCAGGTCCTCAGATTGGGACCCGGTCCCCGCAGTGGCAGTAGATATGCAGACTCTCCTCCACAAGGCTTTGAATAGGAGTTACGATCTAGACTGAGGGCAGAATGTCCAGGGCCAGACCTTCCCAATAAAACAGCGCAACCCCAGACATTGGTCCAAGTATGCTTACTTTCTTGACAAAATATGCCAGGGAGCCTAAAAAGGGCATTGAGAGAGCCCTCAGGCCATGTCAGAACAAATTGTTGGATGTATCTGGGCCTCTGGCAAAAATCTTAGAGTTGGCCCGTAATGTATAATATTCTGATACCCATCTAAATATTGATGTCTTGGCTGGGTGGGCACAGCGTACAGTGTGTTTACTTGAAAATACCAACTGTGCGTTCACTTCATAGAGACTTAAGTCTGTGTTCATGAGGATTTACCCTAAGTTAGTGGAACTGGCCACCTCTGAAGCTAGTCCGCTGGCTGAAGGGAAATTATTCTGACACTGGTTTGTCAAGAACATTGTTAAGTTTGTTAGCACATTTGCCTCTCTGGATGAAGCCCAAACTTCTTTAAAGAAAGTATTTAACCTACTTTTGGAACAGGCAGGCTGGGGATGACCGGTTGGCTTCTTCAATTCCTAAGGTCCTCAAAAAATCTCTGGTCTTTACCGCAGATTAAATTGGCAAGACAGCTCTCAAGCAGACTTCTTTCCCTTCAGATCCAGGGGTTTCAGAGGTTGCTATAATAAAGACCTCAACAGAGACGGCCAGGTCTTCAACTCTCAATCAGCAGGTAATTGTTCACAATTGGGCCAAGATTTCCTCAGATATGTGGGTTTTGGACATTGTTCAGGGTTATCACATAGAACTTACCTAAGAACCATTCCTACCTGACTGTTCCCCCCTCTCCATATTTCCCTAGAATACATTAATTTTTTAGATACAGAAATTCACAAACTCCTGATGAAACAAGTTATGACCCCTGAGCGACCTCAACCCAAAGTCTTTGCAATGTTTTTCTGGTACAAAAGAAGGTGGAGGTTAAAGGTTGGTTCTAAATCTGGGACAATTCAATCAGTGGGTTCACTGATTCCATTTCATAATGGAAGGTATTCACCTTCTTCGAGATTTACTATAGGAGAACTTTTGGATGGTGCATCTGGAGCTCAAAGACGTCTATCTCACGTTTCCCATCTTCCTTCCTCATTGATGATTTCTTCAATTCCAGTGGCGGAACCAGTGGTTTGAGTATCTGTATTTCCCCTTTGCCCCTCCCCATCTCCTTGGGCATTCACGAAACTTCTGCAACCAGTTGATGAACGACTCAGGCAAATGGGTGTTTGAATGATTGTATATCTAGTCGATATGATTCTGATAGCACAGGAGAAGAGCTTGCTTCTCACTCATCTATCTTGGACAACAACCTTACTTCACCAATTGGGTTTTGTCATCCGCATCAAAAAATCAGTGATGACTCCAATGCAACAAATGAAATTCCTAGGATTTCAGGTCGAGTTGATCAAGACACAGTTGCTTCTCCCAACTTCAAAAATAAAGGCAATCAAGCAAGAATTGAAGACGGCATTGTGCAAACTGATGGTATCTTAGAGATCCTTAGCTCTGATTGTGGGTCTATCAGCCTCTTCTATTTAGGTAGTTAGGTGATTTTCCCGGGCCCTCTGCATTATGGGACCCTGTAGAGATTTAAAATTCATTATGTTCAGAAAGGTTTGACTATTGGTTGTCAAGATCCCTTATCCCCCGAAGCAAAAGAGAAACTCAAGTAGTGGCTTCAACACATCGAAGCATAGAATGGCAGAGCCATTTTCGGGGCCGTTCTGGGTAACATCATCAAGTCTGATGGCTGTCGCTGGGGCTGGGGAGCAAAGTGCAGAGACTTTCGTCCTGAGGTCAGTGGTCATCAGAAGAACTCGGCCAGCACATAAATTGCTTAGAGCTTATCACGGGCCCCTTGCAATAAATTCCCCCTCCCCGAAGAAGAGCAACTGCTGCATTCTCCTTCAGATGGACAATGTGTCTGTAGTCAGGTATATCAACAGACTGGGAGGAACCAGGTCGCATCTTCTGGCGGATATCGCCAGGGAATTTTGGTATTTCTGCCTTCACCAAAATATCACAGTGATGACGGAATATCTTCCCGGCAAAGACAATAATGTGGTGGATTGGAATTCCTCTTTCCCGGTGTATCATAGTGACTGGAAACTCCATTCTTGAGTCTTTCAGATGATCCTTTGATCCATAGGCCCATGTCAAGTGGATCTTTTTGAATCCACACTGAACTGTCAGTTGAGCAAGTTTCACAGCTGGAGACCGTATCGGCCACTCTGACCACGGATGCTTTTCTGTAGGATTGGTCCAAGCAGGTGAATTATGCATTCCCTCTCTTTGCAATGATCCAGAGAGTTGTGATCCCAAATCTGGAAACAACTTGCAATGTTGATCTCAGTAACTCCCATCTAGAAGACTCAGCCTTGGTTCAGCCCTTTTAGAGATGTCTATTTCTCTTCCTCTTCTTCCTCCCATTTTCCAGAACCGCCAGTCAGATCCAACGGGGTTGCCACACCCTCTTTTTCTTCAAGGCCAATTGGTTCTCATGGCCTGAAAATATTGGGAGACATGGACAAATTGAGGGCATTTCAATGGCAGCTGCCGATTTTAGACAACAAGCTTGAGCTACATCCACCCACAAGCAATATTCTTCTGCATGGAAGAAGTGGGTGGGTTGGTGCCATCAATGGAATGTGGATCCTATGAGTTCTGATTTTATGGATGTACTGAACTTCCTTTCCGAATGTGCGGCTTCTGGATTGTGTTACAGGCCAATAAACAATTTCAGATCAGCTTTATCATCAGGTCCTGAGTATATTGATGGCATACCAGTGGGTATGCATCCTTTAGTGTACAAATTGCTGAAAGCCATTAGAGTTACTAACCCTCCTAAACCGAGGTACACTCAGTTATGGGATGTGAATTGTGCTCTGTCCCTTTTTGCTAGTTGGCAGAATAATGCAGATTTATCTATAAAACAGCTCTCTGCTAAATTGACCATGCTCCTGTCAGATGGTATGGGATATGAAGACTCTGGACTTAGCAGTTAGCTTATTTTTTCCTATAGGTGTTTGTCATATCAAAGAGGACAAAGATTATCTCAAGGTCTATTGATTACCCAGCTTTTCCTCATAATGAGAAATTGTGTGTTGTCAAATTTAAAAAAATCTATAAGGAACGTATGCTATCTTGTTGAGCAGGTCTGTTTGGTCCTCTGCTTTAGCACTTCAAAAACCTTTCAAACATGTCTAGGCAGTGACCTTGACTTGTTAGGTCCTTAGGGTCATGGCTCAAGTCAGCATTAATGTAACTATGTATGGAGATCATTCAGCTTGAGGAACTAAGGCTTCTAAAGCTTTTATGTTAGGATACAGATTAGAGGATATCCTGCGTGCAGCTTGTTGGTCCTTTGACTCTGTATTTAAAGCATTTTATTATAAACCTATTGTACATACTACTTCTGTTGCGATAAGTCAGTTTGAACCAGCATAATCAGAAGCGTCGGGTCCTGCAATAGAAAAAATTCTACCATTTGCGACAAGAATCTTAGGTTCTATTAAGGACACAGAGGCGAGGATTATCCCCCCCACTGGAGCGGGTAAGCTGTTTTGTCAACTTTTGTGATAGTGAACTTGTGATTCTATAGCTATGTAGTTTTTTGCCCACTCTTATTGCTTTTTCATTGTCATTAAAACTAGGTTCACATTTTTCTATTTTGTTTTTAGGCTCTGATTGGAAACAAGAATCGAGTGTTTTGGTACACAACTTTCACAATGATGCCAGTTGGCTTCCAGATCTATAAGAAGTTTTGTTGATCCGGATGGTCCTGTTGTTCAGTTCCTGTTTGTTTTTTATGGACTCCTCATTCCATTCTCGTTCTCATTCTCATGGCTTTACGTTTGGACTGTTGATCTTGGAAAGAAGGAGGCTGTCAATATGGTGTTTCTCTGTTTTGAAAATGGGGACTATACATGATTGGTGGACTATGGATGAGGCATGGTTCAAATTCTCTTGGGAAATTGTCAGAGTGACCAGATCCTCGGGGTCTGCGCACGTTCCCAACATGTCCACCACAAGACAGCTCCAATTCTCTGACCAAAATGCCACAGAGTCTAAGAGAGTCCAAGTGGGGAAAAGGGGATTAGGAAGGGAACAGCTGGGAAGTAGACCTGTAAGGAAGCAAAAAGTTAAAACACACAATATCAGGATTATATCATACTAATCTTTACTAGACTATGATTCTAAGCATTGTCATGATGTAACCATGAATAACTTAAGCATGGACTAAAATAACTAGGCCTCAAGACGTCTGGATACCTGGGAAGGAATCAAGAATGATTAGTACAATTTCTCAATGAACATAATAATGAAATGTTACACATTGACTAGAAATATCAGAACCCTTCTAGAACGATGTTTTCAAATCAAACATGGTCTTTTTGCATGAGGACAAGAAAATAATCTGAACGCTTTTTCTGGAAAACCATAGGAGTTGTATTAAGGGATTTATTATGCACATATAAATGTAACATCTAGAATTTTAACACCTAGGTGGTCATTACAACCCTGACGGACGGTGTTAAAGCTGCAGTAATACCGCAAACAGGCCGGCGGACAAAAAAATTGAATTACGACCCTGGCGGAAACCGCCAACAAAGACAGCCACTTCAACACATCACCCGCCAGGGCGGTACAGACAAACAGCGCAGCGGTCACCGCCAACAGACAGACGGAAGACAAAGTACCGCCCACACTATCACAACACACCAATCCGCCACCTTTTCCGGGGCGGATTCACCGTGGATAAAAACACGGCAGAAACAGCTTTTGCAATGGGAAAACGCTCACCTCAACACATCCCACGAGGAACGAGGACTCCATGGACCCGGCACTACAAATCTTACCTGCCCTTGCATTCCTGCTCATCTACAACCAACAGCGACATAGGCGCAGAACATACCGGTGAGTACTGCACCTACGACACGGGGGAGGGGGGAGGCAAAAGTTACGGGGACACCCACCAAACACCCCCACCCCTACCCTCGCATATTACAACATACACACCAATGCAGTCACAAAAATTACAGTAACAACCCACAACCCCCCCGGAAGAATGCAATGACAAAGCAAATAGCGCCCAAACTTTGTATTTAGCCAATATACAACTCATTAAAAAATATACGGATATATATCACGAAATCTGTCTAAAATAAATTTACAAAACAAGAAGTAGTGCAGATATGTACACAATAATGTCCGTGCACCAACAGTCCAAAAATGCATGGGCGATGCCCACAATAGATACCTGACCAAAATCCGAGAGAACACTGCCGGGGCATCAGATAGAAACACTACAGGCACCTCAGGGGGAAGGGAAGGGGGGGCAACTCAGCCACATGAATGCAAAACCAGATCCACGACGGGGCTCCATGCCCATTGATGTATCCTGGGGAGTGCAAAGCCACAGTCTCTCAAGTCTCTACAGTTGGTGGGTTGCCAACTGTGCCATCCTGGGGAGTGCAAAGCCACAGTCTCTCAGGTAGATGCAGGTCTCCACTGGTTCTGGAGGGGGACTGGTGCCCAGACTGGATGAGTCTCCCCGTGGAAGTACCTGTCCTGTCACTGTCCCAGCTGCACATGGGAGAACGATGCCTGATGTGCCGGACTATTCATACCCACACGGTCTTTGCCCTGTTCAGCGGTCTTGACCATGGCGGTCTTGGCCTTGTTCAGCGGTGCTTTGCCATGGCTGCCTATGGACTGTTCAGCGGTGCTTTGCCATGGCGGTCTTTGCCCTGTTCAGCGGTCTTCACCATGGCGGTCTTGGCCTTGTTAAGCGGTGCTTTGCCATGGCTGCCTATGGACTGTTCAGCAGTGCTTTGCCATGGCGGTCTTTGCCCTGTTCAGCAGTCTTGACCATGGCGGTCTTGGCCTTGTTCAGCGGTGCTTTGCCATGGCTGCCTATGGACTGTTCAGCGGTGCTTTGCCATGGCTGCCTATGGACTGTTCAGCAGTGCTTTGCCATGGCTGCCTATGGACTGTTCAGCTGTGCTTTGCCATGGCGGTCTTTGCCCTGTTCAGCGGTCTTCACCATGGCGGTCTTGGCCTTGTTCAGCGGTGCTTTGCCATGGCTGCCTATGGACTGTTCAGCAGTGCTTTGTCATGGCCGTCTTTGCCCTGTTCAGCGGTCTTGACCATGGCGGTCTTGGCCTTGTTCAGCGGTGCTTTGCCATGGCTGCCTATGGACTGTTCAGCGGTGCTTTGCCATGGCTGCCTATGGACTGTTCAGCGGTGCTTTGCCATGGCGGACTTTGCCCTGTTCAGCGGTCTTAAACCATGGCGGTCTTGGCCTTGTTCAGAGGTGCTTTGCCATGGCTGCCTATGGACTGTTCAGCGGTGCTTTGCCATGGCGGTCTTTGCCCTGTTCAGCGGTCTTCACCATGGCGGTCTTGGCCTTGTTCAGCGGTGCTTTGCCATGGCTGCCTATGGACTGTTCAGCGGTGCTTTGCCATGGCGGTCTTTGCCCTGTTCAGCGGTCTTCACCATGGCGGTCTTGGCCTTGTTCAGCGGTGCTTTGCCATGGCTGCCTATGGACTGTTCAGCGGTGCTTTGCCATGGCTGCCTATGGACTGTTCAGCGGTAGCCTAAGATGGCGGTTCAGATACTGACATTGGTGTGTGGCATGACGTTCCATCATTGCCCAGCGGGCTGTGAGATTCTGGACCCTCCTGGGCTGTGACTCCGGCGGTTGCAGTGGTCTCCTGACCAGTAACGATACTTGAGCCCTCCTGGGCTATGACTCTGGCGGTGGTCTCCTGACCAGTAACGATACTTGAGCCCTCCGGGGCTATGACTCTGGCGGTGGTCTCCTGACCAGTAACGATACTTGAGCCCTCCTGGGCTATGACTCTGGCGGTGGTCTCCTGACCAGTAACGATACTTGAGCCCTCCGGGGCTATGACTCTGGCGGTGGTCTCCTGACCAGTAACGATACTTGGCGGTGGTCTCCTGACCAGTAACAATACTTGAGCCCTCCTGGGCTATGACTCTGGCGGTGGTCTCCTGACCAGTAACGATACTTGAGCCCTCTGGGGCTATGACTCTGGCGGTGGTCTCCTGACCAGTAACGATACTTGAGCCCTCCGGGGCTATGACTCTGGCGGTGGTCTCCTTACCAGTAACGATACTTGAGCCCTCCGGGGCTATGACTCTGGCGGTGGTCTCCTGACCAGTAACAACAGTGCTGGCGGTTGTGTCTGGACCGCCGGAAATAATGGCGCACTTTTCCGCCGTGACACTCACAACAGGTTGGGGAGACTTCCTCAGGACCTTCCCCACCTTCTTTTGAGTTACAGATGACTCACCAATCGCCTTGGATCCCATTTCACTGTTTGTACCACCAGGAGTCTTGACACGGTCCCGTCGTCCAATCTCCAATTTCGGAGCCTTCACAGGGGGTGGGCTGACAGTGCCTTGGCTCCGGGTCATACTGCCTCCCCTGGTGGACGGGGCACTCCAAAAACCTGGAACACGCACCACTGGTACTGGAGGCATTTTGGCTGAGGCGCTACGACGGGACTGATGAATTGGAGGGGGGGTGGGGGCAAAAAGGTCCATTTGACATAGGGACAGTTTCTGACGTACACTGGGATGGGTAGTTGGAGGGGCTCTGGGAGTGGAGGAAGAGGAGGTGGTTGTAGGAGGTGTCACTTTAGGTGTTTTGGGTGCAGGTGCAGGTACAGGAGGCTGTCGTGAGGTGGATGGATGTTGGGTGAGTGATTGCCGGCGTTTGTGTACTTTGGGAGGGCGCATCACAGACACACTGGGAGAGGACACAGGGGACGTGTATATGGCAGTGGAGGTGGTGAGTGCAGGTGAGCGGCTTGTGGTGCTGTGTGTCCTGGGGCGAGGCCTAGTGCCTGTAGATGTGGTGCATGCAGGTGTGTGTGTAGACGAGACTGGGAGGGAGGAGGGAGAAGAGGAGAAGGGGGACACAGTGGAGACAGTGGATGTTGCTGTGTCTGTATGGGTCTGATGCTTGTGTGAGTGCTTGTGGTGAGCGTGGTGCCTATGTTTGCTTGAGCTACTTTTGGGTGTTGACTTGTGTGCATGCTGGTCTGTAGGTGTGCTTGGGATGGGCTGGGGTACAGGGGATTGGGTCTGGGTGGAGGAAGTTGGAGGGGGGAGGCTGGACACAGGGACAATGGCTGCCATTCCTGCTGAGGCCAGAGATTGCAGGGTTCGCTGAAGGACAGCCTGACCAGAATGAATGCCTTCCAGGAATGCATTACCGTGTTTCAACTCTCGTTCTACACCCTGGATGGCATTCACAATGGTAGACTGCCCAACAGTGAGTGACCTGAGGAGGTCAATGGCCTCCTCACTGAGGGCAGCAGGGGTGACAGGGGCAGGGCCTGAGGTGCCTGGGGAGAAGGTGATGCCCACCCTCCTGGGTGAGCGGGCACGGGGCGAACGCTGAGGGGCTGCTGGGAGGGCGGTGCTGGTAGGGGAGGTGGCGGCTGTACCTGTAGAAGTGGGGCGCACAGATGGTGCCGCCACCGCAGGGGAGCTCCCATCGGGGGAAGAGTCCGTATCACTGTTTGGTGATCCTGTGGCCGACGTGAAGCTCCCCTCACCCTCCGTCCCACTGGTGAAATCAGAGTCTGTGGTGTGGCCCTCCATGGCCATGTGGGATGCAGCTCCCTCGTGCTCCGGTGCCACTGTACCTCCGCCTGATGATGCTGATGTACAGAAGGACAAGAAGAGCAGAAAAAGGATGGAGACAGAAGAAAGAGAGTTTTAGTGCATGGCATGCCGCTACCGTTGGTGGACAAGACAAACGCAGCAGCCCCCTGCATTACGCTGTGCTCCTGCCCTTTGCACATGCAATTCCTGGGAAATGGCCTACATGGCAATGGTAGACATCTGCCCACATGGATGGCAAAGGGGCAACTATACATCAATTAGCCTTTTTTTTTAGCTGGGGTTGAGTGCCACATGGCCTACATAACGGAGGGGCCTTGCCTACCTAACTCGCCCTGGCCTAGGGACACCCACAGCCCACCACCCTAACCCAGACAGCTCCACAGCACGCAAAGTCCATTGCATGAAGTTGAACTCACCCCCTTGTGTCTGCTGTGATGTCCTTAAGCGCCCATCCAACTCCGGGTAGGCTACCGCCAGGATCCGGAACATCAGGGGGGTCATGGTGCGACGGGCACCCCTCCCACGATGGGAGGCCATCCCCAGCTGAGCCTCCGCCGTCTTCTTGCTGCAGCGGCGAATGTCCTTCCATCTCTTCCGGCAGTGGGTGCCCCGTCTCTGGTGGGCCCCCAGGGTCCGGACCTCCTTGGCGATGGCATGCCAAATGTCCCTCTTCTGGTGGGCGCTGACCTACATGACATGCACAAGGAAAGAGGAACAGTCATTACCTACTGCACCGTCGTTGTAATTGGCCCCCTCCCAACTCTATCCCTGTGGCCCATTCATCCCCATGCATGACTGTTCTATGTACTCTGCCCCCTACCCTCATCCACCCAGCCCTCTCCACCCAGGCCTAGCCCATACAACGTGCTCCCTGTGTACTAACCTGTCGGTCTGGAGGACCGTAGAGTAGCGTGTACTGGGGGAGGACACCATCCACAAGTTTCTCCAACTCCTGTGCAGTGAAGGCAGCGGCCCTTTCCCCAGACGCAGCAGCCATCGTCGCTTCCAGACCGAGGTCACAGCAGCACTAGCAGTGTAGGTCCTCTCCTGTCGAAGGTCAGGTATCTAGTGATTGAACAGATAGAAAATGGTGGTGACGTCCGCGGCGGTGACATCCTCGGCGGTGCGCATCATCACCGCCAGCGCACCTGTTCATTGGCTCCTGGGACCCATAGGGTCCAATGTTAACCAATGCAGCATTGCGCCGCGCTCTACGACCGCCTACCGTGACGGTGTGCAACGCCAGCGCAGTTACCCCACAATTTCATTGTGCCATTTTAGAGGTCAGGCAGCCGCCATTTCAGGGCCCCACATGGCTTAATTTACTACTGCGTCACACATACCGAGGCCTACACTCAAACCCTTTCCCGGATGAGTTAATTTTCTGGTGTAGTCTTGTGTATGACTGTGGGTACATACCTGGAGGAATGCTGACAGTTTTTTCACTGTTGTCCTTCTCAGGCACCATCAGTTGGGCCATATTGGAAGATGGCGGAATCCGCCGGTGTACTGACCGCTGGTGGACCTGTTGACAATGGAAGAGCGACATGTCATCGTGACCTACCGGTTTGACCGTGCCACAATCCGGGAACTATGTACCCAGTTGGAGTCTGACCTGATGTCACCAATCCGCCATCCGACTGGAATACCCCCTGAGGTGCAGGTGCTGTCAGTGCTCCATTTCTTAGCAAGTGGGTCTTTTCAGACAACAGTGGCCATGGCATCAGGGATGTCCCAGCCTATGTTTTCCAACGTCTTGTCCAGAGTGTTGGCTGCCCTGCTGAAACACGTAAGGAGATACATCATTTTTCCTGAGGTGGCGGATTTGCCTACAGTGAAAGGTGACTTCTATGCCCTTGGACATATCCCCAACGTCATAGGTGCCATTGATGGGACCCATGTAGCTCTGGTCCCCCCCCGCAGGAATGAACAGGTGTACAGGAACCGGAAGAGTTATCATTCGATGAATGTCCAGATGGTCTGTTTGGCAGACCAGTACATCTCGCAGGTAAATGCAATGTTCCCTGGCTCAGTGCATGACGCCTACATCCTGCAGAATAGCAGCATCCCTGATATGATGGGTGAACTCCAGAGGCACCGTGTATGGCTATTGGGGGACTCTGGTTACCCCAACCTGTCCTGGCTACTGACCCCAGTGAGGAATCCCAGGACCAAGGCAGAGGAACGCTACAATGAGGCCCATGGGCGGACTAGGAGGGTAATCGAGCAGACCTTCGGCCTCCTGAAGGCCAGGTTCAGGTGCCTCCATATGACAGGTGGGTTCCTATTGTACTCACCGAAGAAGGTGTGCGACATCATCATCGCCTGCTCCATGCTCCATAACTTGGCATTGCGACGCCAGGTACCTTTTCTGCAGGAGGATGATCCAGATGACGGTGTTGTTGCAGCGGGGGAGCCTGGGGAGCCTGTGGACAGTGATGAGGATGAAGCTGATGAAGATGAAAACGACAACAGGGAGTCAGTCACACAGCAATATTTTCAATGAGACACAGGTGAGTACAATTTCATGTTTCACATTATATTACATCTCACACGTCTACCTCTATCCTGTACCTACATTTCACTCCCTATTTGTTACCTGAGTTGTCCCCTTCCATTTCAGTTTCACTAATGTGTTGACCTACGTGTCAACAGCTTGCACCCTTGAAAGGCTTGTGATGTGTGACATAGGTATGTTGACCTTCCAATGGCTAACCTTTTTTAACACTGTAATTGACAATACAAAGTTCACAATCATTGACTGACTCCAATATTATTGAGGTTTAAAGGGTGTTTATTGAAGTGCATAAAAATGTAGGGGGGTTGTGAAATGGGGAGAGGTCATGGTGGAATAATGTCCATGGCAGAGTCCAGTCTATTAGTCTCACAGGTACATTGCACATCTGGCCATTGGAAGTGGAGCTGGGGCAGTTCCAATCTGGACAGGGTAAAAAAGTGGGACAGTGAGGGGACAATCAAGGTAGTCTTATTTCCTGGCGAGGGTCTTGCCATCTTGCTGTGCCCTGTTCCTGGATCACAGGGCCCGCTTGCGTGGTGGTTGTCCGTCTGCAGGGGGTGGGGTGCTGGTGTGGTGGTCCTGTGGCCGGGCCTCCTGTCCACTAGCGCCGGCGGAGGTGGTGGGCAGTTCGTCGTCCTGGCTAGTGTCAGGGGCCCCTTGGAGTGCCACGGTGTCCCTCAAAGTCTTTTGAATGTCCGTCAGCACCCCTACGATGGTGCCCAGGACGGAGCCGATGGTCCTGAGCTCCTCCCTGAACCCCAAATACTGCTCCTCCTGCAGGCGCAGGGTCTGCTGCAACTTGTCCAGGACCGTTGCCATTGTCTCCTGGGAGTGGTAGTATGCTCCCATGATGGAGGATAGGGCCTTGTGTAGAATGGGTTCCCTTGGCCTGTCCTCCCTCTGTCGCACATCAGCCCTCCCAGTTCCCCTGTGTTCCTGTGCCTCCGTCCCCTGGACCGTGTGCCCACTACCACTGCCCCCAGGTCCCTGTTGTTGTTGGGGTGGTGGGTTAGCCTGGGTGCCCTGTAGTGGTGGACACACCGCTGATTGACCTGTCCTGGGTAGGGAGGTATGGGTCCGCTGGGTGGGTGCTGTGCTGGTGTTCCCAGAGGGTGGCAGTTCGGTGTTGGGCTGTGGCTGGGCAAGGGGAACCGACTGTCCTGAGGCCCACGATGGTCCGGGCTGGTCATCAAGATCCAGTAGGGCAGAGCTGCTGGCGTCACTGTGGGCCTCTTCTGGGGGTGGAGTGGTGTTGTCTGGACCCTCTGGTGTGGTGACGGTCCTTCGGGTTCCTGCAGGGGTAGGAGAACATGATTATTGCATGTGTGTGTTTCATGGTGTGCTATGGATGGGTGTGCGTGAACCTCAGTGCAGGCATTCATGTGTGGGGGCTTGTGTGGTGATGGTTGGGGAGTGTTGTGCGCCTGTGCAGTGGGCATGCTTTAGTGATGGGTGTCCATGCTTAGTTGTGTCATGCAGGTCTTGGGGTTGGGATGGGTGGTTGGTGTTATGGGTAGATTAGTGAGGAGTTAGGGTGATAGGGGAGGGTGTGAGGGTTGGGGTGTGTGATAGCATGCAGGTAGGGTGAGGGATATGATAGTGAAGATTAGACTTACCAGTTTCCGTTCCTCCTCCGACTCCTCCGAGGCCCTCAGGATGCAAGAAGGACAAGACTTGCTCCTCCCATGTTGTTAGTTGTGGGGGAGGACGTGGGGGTCCGCCGCCAGTCCGCTGTACCGCGATGTGGTGCCTGGATACCGTTGAATGCACCTTCCCCCGTAGGTCGTTCCACCTCTTCCTGATGTCCTCCCTATTTCTTGGGTGCTGTCCCACAGCGTTGACCCTGTCGACTATTCTTTGCCATAGCTCCATCTTCCTGGCTATGGATGTGTACTATACCTGTGCGCCAAATAGCTGTGGCTCTACCCTGATGATTTCCTCCACCATGACCCTGAGCTCCTCCTCGGAGAAGCGCGGGTGTCTTTGGCGTGACATGGGGTGGTGTGTGTGATGTGCGGGGTGGTGTATGTGTTGATGAGTGTGGTGGGTGTAGTGGTATGTGGTGTTTTGTGCGTGGATGTTGTGTGGGTGATGGTGTAGTGTGCCTCTGTGTGATGGTGTTATCTATTCTGTGCTGTTTCTCTCTGGCCTTCGTCTCTAATTTGTGGTCGTAGGGGTTTGTGGGTGATGTGAGTGTGTGTTTTATATTGTATTGGATGTGTGGGAGTGATGTTTGTATGTGTATCAGGTGTGTGTATTTGTAATTGTCCAATGTGGCAGTGTTTTGGAGATGTGTGTGTATTTTGAGCGCGACGGTGTGTACCGGCCAATGGAATACCGCAGTTGAAAGACCGCCGTGTGGATTTGTGGGTCGTAATAGCATGGGCGTGTTTCTGTTGGCGTGGAGGTGGAGGATTTGTTTCCGCATATTTATCGCTGACCTTTGGTGTTGCGGACTTGTGTGGGTGTCTGAATTTCGGCGGATTCCGTGATGTGTGTCATAATAGCTGTGGCGGTCTCCTGCCGCCGCCGTGGTGTATTGGCGGTCTTCGGCACGGCGGTAAGGGCCTTTTACCACCAATGTTGTAATGACCCCCTTAGTTTTAAATGCAACATGAATCGCGCACATTGCTGATTTCCACAAGAATATGCAAATGCCATGAAATGATTGCGCACACTGCAAGCAATCTGAAACATTAAGTTTTAATTGCAGGAATAAATCGCGCGTCTTGCCGATTCAAATGTCACCATGAAAATGCCAAGAAATGGTTTTGCACAATGCGTATCAAACGTTAAATGCAAGGAACATGAATCGCGCGTCTTGCCGATTCGAACGTCACCAAGTAACTGCCAAGAGATGGTTGCGCACAATGAATATCATGGGTTAAACCCAAGGAATGAATTGCCCGCCTTGCTGATTCGAATGCCACCATGTAAATGTCAAGAAAAGGTTGCGCACAATGAATATCACAGGTTAAACACAAGGAATGAATCGGGCGTCTTGCCGATTCGAATGCCACCATGTAAATGTCAAGAAATGGTTGCGCACAATGAATATCGCGAGTTAAACACAAGGAATGAATTGTGCGTCTTGCAGATTCGAATACCACCATGTAAGTGTCATGAAATGGTTGCGCACAACGAATATCATGAGTTAAGCACAAGAAATGAATCACACGTCTTGCTGATTCGAATGCCACTATGTAAATGCCATGAAATGGTAGCACACAATGAATATCATGAGTTAAGCACAAGAAATGAATCGCGCGTCTGGCCGATTCAAATGCCACCATGTAAATGTCAAGAAATAGTGGTGCACAATGAATATCAAGGGTTAAACACGAGGAATAAATCACGCGTCTTGCCGATTCGAATGCCACCATGTAACTGCCAAGAAATGGTAGCGCACAATGAATGTCAAGAGTTAAACACGAGGAATGAATCGCACGTCTTGCCGATTCGAACATCAACATGTAAATGCCAGAAAAAAACAAGAGCACATTCACACGTATAAGGCAAAATCGCTCAACATGAAAATTAGGGCCAAGAACTCGGATGCCTTCGAAAACGGGATCGGGGGCCCAGCCCGACCTCCGCCTTACCGCCCTGATCAAGGATCACCAATGTAATGAAGGGCAAAGGCCTGAAACACCAATGTAGGCCTCCGGAACAGGAGCTCAGGAAGTTGCTGCTGCTCTGCACCGGGACCTCTGAATAGTGAGCACGTGGAGCTGGGCTGGCTCCCTTTTATAGAGTCTGGCCCAGCCCACAAACCACACCCAGTCATGCTGCAGAGAAAGCTTCTAGAAAGCCCTGGAAAGGGAACACACCCTGGCATACTCTGAAAGCCTGCAGTAATACATTGCAAATGAACAGTATTTATAAGCACCTTGAATATAAGTCTTCAGGTTTAAACTCTGCAATGCAAAAGGTTAAACAACAGCATATCATCATAATGCATGAATTACGTTATCTCAGAAGTACTGGGTTTTTGCATTCCAGTCGCCCGTAGAGCACGCACTGCCCTGATGTTGACAGAAATGTATTTATTGTTTGCATTCTTGACTGTATTTTCATTGGCTGCTGCTCGGTATAGTAAATATGGACAAAACATAATCTTCACCTCCATGTCCTTCCACTTAGAAGGTGCAAAGTTTTATGTCATCCATCTTCTTAGTTGGTGTGTTGACTTTGAAAGCAGGACCCTATGAAAGTATCCTAGAACCTTTTTTATGAAAATGCATGCAACTTCTGGGCAAACTCACATTTTTACCTATGCCTGTGAAACTCTGAATTTAAATGAAATCTCTATCTATCACAGCTCTCAGGAAATAAACCATGAAATTGTGGAAGTTATTCACTGTTGGAAGGAATTCAATGCAACTGAGCAAGTGTCCTTTGCGGAGACATTGGATGAATGCAAAACTGTTATAGTAAATAAACTTTTGTAAGCTAGAATATTGGCGGGGAGGTGAGGGCATTCCTTGACATTGTGCACAATAGGCACTTTAATGCATGATATCAGCCTCAGAGTTGTTCCACTTTTTTTAAAGCCATGGGTACAAGAATTGGTGTACCACAATACAAACTGATTTCCAACATAGGTCCCTACGTTCTTCAGGTAATTAACTAAAAGCCAGAAAATAGGGTTAGCCCTCAATGATTGTGCACACAAATATTAGTAACCTGCCCATAATTTGCACAGTAGTTATGCCTTTTCAGAATTCCTAGCAAACTTCAAATTCAAATGTTTATCTAAATTTAGCAACACAGTCTTTTTGTGCTATCACGCCAAACATAGTTGATAGAATTCAATGAGAGCCTAGGTGGGGCTAAGGTAGCCTTTTCTCCACTTGCTGGTTTGTGATATATTTTTTATGCTAAAGAAGAGGCTAAAGTGAGCCTGCACAAGTGACTAGATTCAAGAATATTAGGGATCTGAAAAGTATCATAGCCTACTGAAGAATCACAAACCATGCTATAATATTGATAGTCCACAATTTGCTAACATTGTAACTCAGTCATCTCATATCTATGCATAACACCTTCCTGGTAAAAGCCAATTAAATTAATTCAAAAGTGAACAAGAATAAGCACAGGAGTAGGTAATGCACTATTATATGCAAATAATAAAACATTTTGGCTGAAAAGTGTTCTCTAAGATTTCATTAGTAGCGAGGAATGTTGTCATTTTCAAAAAAACATGGAAAAAATGTCTTAGAGTTAAACATCTTACATGAAACTTAGATTAAAGTACGACATTCACTCTACCAAAGGCAAAACATGAACATTGCAAATTGCATTGACTCTTCTCTGCTTCTGGCATGCTATAAATAAGGAATGAATTGATCTGACAAACTATAATCCTTTGCTCAGAATGTGCAAATAAAAGAAACATCAGTTCGCCAGTAAGGCATGGTAGAAACCTCATTATTTTGAAATGCGATATCTAAATCATAGCCACTTTCAGAGGCTGGCTAATGCGTGCATTGACAAAAAATGGCGGTTACCCTTTCCGCCAACCTCCCAGTTCTGAAACCTCATTTACAGCTAGGGGAACTGAAAAGATCCACAACACAGAGCAATCGGACCCTTGTGGCCTGCACTCCACTATGGATGTCAGGTCACAGTGGCCGCCACCTGCACCACCCCAATTAGGGCAATTAGGGCAATTAGGGCAATTAGGGCAAGGCAATTGTCAGTCAATACTCACGCCTGAGTCAGCCATGTGGGGCTTGGAAGACATAAAAATGCCTGCATATCAAACCAAGTGCTTTTTGTTTTACTGACACAAACTCCGAGGATTGGACTTTGTTTCAGTAATTTTTTCAGCAAACATTTTTACAAAAACATCTCAACACTGCCTTATCAGAATATTTAAATTAGAATGTGATTCTTAATGAGGCTGAACACATCTCTAGAACAAACCACAGTACAGAATCTGCTTTGATAGTGACCACTAAGGAGATAAGACTGATCGTAGACAAAGATGGGAAGGTCGCTCTGATCCTCTTAAATCAGTCCGTGGCCAACAACCCAGTGAGTCACTCTGTCCTCATTGATTGCCTAGTCAAGATCGGAATTCATGGAACTGCACTGGATTTACTTTGTTCCTTTATCATGAATAGAGAACAGTCGGTCTCGGATGGAGATTTTAGATCAAAGTCTTTCACAGTGCATCATATATGTGGCTCCCCTTGATAAGCGTAATGGTACCTTTGGCTTCTCTACTTTTTCCATCACTAACAACACAGAAATTATGGTGTCCATTCCTAGCAACTTCGAAGAGCTCTCCTACTGCTTCAATAGTTGTATGTGTGAAGTTGTCGGCTGGATGAAACAAAATAGTTTTAAAATAAATTCAGAAAAAACTGAGGTTCTCCTCTTTGGTAAAGATACCTGATTTTGGAGTTTGTCATGGTGGCCCCAAGCTTTGGGCTTTTTTCCTACCTTGGTCCTGAAAGTTAGGAACCTAGGGATGCTCTTTGATGCTATGTTGACATTTAGAGATCAAAATAACAAATGGATCACCTCCTGCTTTTTCTTATTGAGAACCTTGAGGAAAATTCTTCCATTCATCCTCTTTGATGTTCAGAAGTCAGTTGTCATTCACCAACATTCTTTATACAGACTACAACTTTAGCCGAATGTGGCTGCTCATCTCCTAAACAGAATTTCTAAATTTAATCAGTCTTGCAGGTCCTAGTGGAGCTTCACTGGCTCCCGGTTAAGAAACGAGTGGCCTTTAAATCACTCTGTGTAGAGTATAAATCTCTTCATAGGCTAGTACCAGAGTACTTCAGGAAGAAACGTATATGGTATACCCCAAAAGGAGCGCTATGTTCAGCAGCATCTAAAAGAGTCAATTCCCAATTGCAACAAGACATTTTGGGGTGGCAGGAGTTTTGTATGTTGCACTTGTAAACTTTTGGAACCGACTACCTGGGCATCTGAGAAATCAGCAGAACATGACCAGTTTTAGGAAACAACTCAAATCAAGGCTTTTTTCACTTCTTTATTATTATTCTGCGCAATCAATCATTCATTGATTTGTAGAGTGCGGCTACTCACCCATAGGGTCTCAAGGCTTTGTTTGTGGGCGTGCTGCATCACTTTAGAAACGCATGGATGAGCCATGTATGGGGGAATACAGTGCACCCCTGCGTTTACCCCTGCGCTGGTGCTAAATTTATCTGCCAGGGCCATCGCAGGCATCCTTGCACCATCGTGCAAAGATGTCTGTGTTTAGGGGTTTGATTGTTTATGTGCGGGAAGGTGTCCCTTCCTGCACATAAACAATCACTAATGGCGCTTTGGCACCTCTGTGTGTGCTGCACAATGCAGCACACACAGAAGTCCCAAATAGTCATTTTCAAATGATTGTTTATGAGCAGGAAGGGACACCTTCCTTCACATAAATAATAATACTGGGATTTTGCTTTTTCTATGCGTGCAGAAGAATGCAGCACGCATAGAAAAAGCAAAAAACAAGGAGGAGTAAAAAAATATTTCTCCTCGTTGCACCCTGCTAACGTCACCCCTGGGGGTGGCGTTAGATTTTGCCACTGCCTCAGGTTTACTAAATTTCATAAATCTGAGGCAGCGTCAGAATGCAATGGGTGTTGCTGTGGCACGCCCACAGTAACAACCATTGCACGCCCATTCCACGCACAGTGCTGTGAGGGAATGGGCTGTATTTACAAGGTGGCGTTAAGCCACAATAAGTGGCTTAACGCCACCTTGTAAATACGTCGCTATGCTTAGCACCACAGGACCGTTACAGAAAGGGATGCCAGGGGCCTATAAATATGGCCCCAAGCCTCTAAATTTCTTACCAAAGGCAAAACATGAATACTGCAAATTGCATTGACTCTTCTCTGCTTCTGGCATGCCATACATAAGGAATGAATTGATCTGACAAACTATAATCCTTTGCTCAGAATGTGCAAATAGTAGAAACATCAGTTCGCCAGTAAGGCATGGTAGAAACCTCATTATTTTGAAATGCGATATCTAAATCATAGCCACTTTCAGAGGCTGGCTAATGCGTGCATTGACAAAAAATGGCGGTTACCCTTTCCGCCAACCTCCCACTTCTGAAACCTCATTTACAGCTAGGGGAACTGAAAAGATCCACAACACAGAGCAATCGGACCCTTGTGGCCCACACTCCACTATGGATGTCAGGTCACAGTGGCCGCCACCTGCACCACCCCAATTAGGGCAATTAGGGCAATTAGGGCAAGGCAATTGTCAGTCAATACTCATACCTGAGTCAGCCATGTGGGGCTTGGAATTCAGAAAAATTCCTGCATATCAAACCAAGTGCTTTTTGTTTTACTGACACAAACTCCCAGGATTGGACTTTGTTTCAGGAATTTTGTCAGCAAACATTTTTACAAAAATATATTAACACTGCCCTATCAGAATATTTAAATTAGAATGTGATTCTTAATGAGGCTGAACACATCTCTAGAACAAACCACAGTACAGAATCTGCCTTGATAGTGACCACTAAGGAGATAAGACTGATCGTAGACAAAGATGGGAAGGGCGCTCTGAGTCTCTTAAATCTGTCCGTGGCCAACAACACAGTGAGTCACTCTCTCCTCATTGATTGCCTAGTCAAGATCGGAATTCATGGAACTGCACTGGATTTACTTTGTTCCTTTATCATGAATAGAGAGCAGTCAGTCTCTGATGATGATTTTAGATCAAAGTCTTTCACATTGCATCATATACTGTATGTAGCTCCCCTTGATAAATTTAATGGTACATTTGGCTTCTCTACTTTTTCCTACACCAACAACACACACATTATGGTGTCCATTCCTAGCAACTTTGAAGAGGTCTCCTACTGCTTCAATAGTTGCATGTGTGAAGTTGTTAGCCGGATGAAACAAAATAGTCTTAAAATAAATTCAGAAAAAACTGAGGTTCTCCTCTTTGGTAAAGATACCTGATTTTGGAGTTTGTCATGGTGGCCCCAAGCTTTGGGCTTCTTTCCTACCTTGGTCCTGAAAGTTAGGAACCTAGGCTTTGATGCTATGTTGACATTTAGAGATCAAAACAACAAAAGTACCTCCTACTGCTTTTTCTTATTAAGAACCTTGAGGAAAATGCTTCCATTCATCCTCTTTGATGTTCAGAAGTCAGTAGTCATTCACCAACATTCTTTATACAGACTACAACTTTAGCCGAATGCGGCTGCTCATCTCCTAAACAGAATTCCTAAATTTCAGTCAGTCTTGCAGGCCCTAGTGGATCTTCACTGGCTCCCCGTTAAGAAACAAGTGGCCTTTAAATCACTCTGTATAGTGTATAAATCTCTTCATAGGCTAGTACCAGAGTACTTCAGGAAGAAATGTATATTGTATTCCCCAAGAGGAGTGCTATGTTCAGCAGCATCTAAAAGAGTCAGTTCCCAACTGCAACAAGACATTTTGGGGTGGCAGGAGTTTTGTATGCTGCACTTGTAAACTTTTGGAACCGACTACCTGGGCATCTGAGAAATCAGCAGAACATGACCAGTTTTATGAAACAACTCAAATCTTGGCTCTTTTTATTTCCTTATTATTATTCTGCGCAATCAATCATTCATTGATTTGTAGAGTGCAGTTACTCACCCACAGAGTCTCAAGGCGCTGTTTGAGGGCGTTCTGCATCACTTTGGAAATGCATGAATAAGCCGTATATAGGGGAATACGGCGCACCCCTGCGTTTCTCCCTGCTCTGGCGCTAAATTTATCTGCCAGGGCCAACGCAAGCATCCTTGCACCATCATGCAAGGATGTCTGTGTTGAGGGGTTTGATTGTTTATGTGCGGGAAGGTGTCCCTTCCTGCACATAAACAATCACTAATGGCGCTTTGGCACCTCTGTGTGTGCTGCACAATGCCGCACACACAGAAGTCCCAAATAGTCATTTTCAAATGATTGTTTATATGCAGGAAGGGACACCTTCCTTCATATAATCAATAATTTCGGGCATTTTGCTTTTTCTATGCGTGCGGCAGAATGCAGCACTCATAGAAAAAGCAAAAAACAAGGAGGAGTAAAAGTATTCGTCCTTGTTGCGCCCTGCTAACGTCACCCCTGGGGGTGGCATTAGATTTTGGCACTGCCTCAGGTTTACGAAATTTCATAAATCTGAGGCAGCGTCAAAATGCAATGGGTGTTGCTGTGGCACGCCCACAGCAACACCCATTGCACGCCCATTCCACGCACAGTGCTGCGAGGGAGTGGGCCGTACTTACAAGGTGCGTTAAGCCACCTTGTAAATACGGCACTATGCTTAGCACCACAGGACCGTTACAGAAAGGGACGCTCCTGTGGAGCTAGGGGCCTATAAATATGGCCCCAAGCCTCCAAATTTATTTTCTGTGAGACTATAGGTTAGGTAGGTTAGGTACACCATACCTCACCCTAACACACACACACCATGTCTGCAGCTGGACCTAGCTCTGAGGTCATGGACTCTCCCTATGAGGGCATGACCTTCAAGGAATTGAAGAGGATGTGTTCAGAGAGGAAGCTAGACATGGGGAAGAATCCTAAAAAGAGTTTTTGTCTGAGTCTCCTTTTTCAGGATGACCAGGAACATGCTGGTAGCCAGGAGGAGGAGAAGGAGGGAGATGCTAACCCCCTTGAGTTGGAGAATAATCCTCCGGGCCCAGGGAAGGGTATTTCAAATAATATTTTTCCTAGCAGACCACCTAGAGTAGCTGGTGGTGGGAGGGGAAGTCACTCAGGTAGGTTTCCCTTCACACCCAGAGGACAGGTAGCTAGGATCACCAAGACTAGAGAAAGATCCACCTCTGCCCATTCTCATATCACCTCAGTGTTTGATGGGTCACATCACACAACTCCAGGGGATGACTGTATAGATAGAGAGCTCATAAAGCTGAGTCTAGAGGTGGCCAGGCTGAGGCTGAAGCAGCAACAGCTAACCCCAGATAGGGAGGCCTTAGCAGCGGAGAGGCAAGAGGCAGGGGTTAGGGTTAGCACCCCATGGTGGCAACAGCAGCGGTTTTAGGGATTATAGAGTCAGGGAGGACTCCATGGAGTCCAGAATCTTGCACAAAAAAGTTCCCTCATACAAAGTAGGGGGTGACATCTACAAGTGGTTTGCTGCACTTGAGAGGGCCTGTAAAGTTCAAAGGGTCCCTTAAAGGAAGTGGGCTGCTATTCTCTGGTTGTCCTTCTCTGACAAGGCGAGGGATAGACTTCTCACTGTCAGAGAAGAAGAGGCAGACAATTACAATATTTTAAAAACAGCACTTGGTAGACTCAGATCTGACCTGTCCCCAAGAATTGGGAAAGAAGGCAGAGAAATGGGTCAGAACAAGGGTGAGCAGAAATGTTCATACAGGGGGTGACAAGGACAAAAAGAAGAATAGTAACTCACATGACAAAGGTGGGTACAAAGATAAAAACAAAGAGTCTTCATCAGTCCCACAAAACCCTTCTGGGGGTGGTCTAAATCCTCTTCTTGCCACAATCAGAACAAAAAGTCTTGGTGCTATATTTGTAGAAACAAAGGCCATAGGGCAGGAGATAGCTCTTGCCCTAAGAAAAGCACCAAACCTCCCACCACCAATTCTTCCACTGCTACAACTAGTGCCCCCAGCAATAGCAGTGGTGGTGGGAAAACTAATACTACAAATAGTCAGTTCAAGAGTGTAGCAGGGCTCACTCTGGGAAATGTAGTGGGGGCTGGTTTAGTTAGTGAAACCACTGAGGCTGTTTTAGTCTCTGATGGTGACATTGATCTTGCCACGCTTGTTGCTTGTCCCCTTAATATGGATAAGTACAAGCAACAATCCCTAATAAAGAGTGTTCAGGTTGAGGCCTACAGGGACACAGGTGCCAGTGTCACCATGGTGACTGAAAAACCAGTAGCCCCAGAGCAACATCTACTTGGTCATCAGTACCAAGTGACTGACACCCATAAAATCACTGTAAGCCACCCCATGACAGTTGTTGATCTCAACTGGGGGGGGGATTACTGGTCCTATAAGTTGTGGTGTCCACAGGCCTGCCTGTAGTGTGTCTCCTAGGGAATGACTTGGAGACTTCAGCTTGGGCTCAAGTGGAGTTGGAGGCCCATGCAGCCATGCTTGGGATTCCTGGGCATATCTTTGCTTTGACAAGGGATCAGGCCAAGAAGCAAAAAAAACAGGGAAACTTGGATCCTGAAAATATGGACCAAGAGCTTCTCAAAAACAGGGGTAAAAGGAATAAGAAATTACCCACTATCCCTCCCTACCTGATGAGTCCCCCTTTGAGGAGAAGGAATCAACTCTTTGACACAGCTGAACTCTTAGGTGTAGGGAGGGCTGCCAGGGAGGGGTTAGGTGGCTCAACAGACTTATCCCACACTTGAGGGTTTGAGACAGCAAGCTGTCAAAGAAGAGGCAGAGGATATCAGTGGCACCCACAGGGTGTACTGCAAAAACAATCTCTTATATTCATAAGCAAGGGAACCCAAACCTGGTGCCACCGGGAGATTGGTCATCCCACTGCATCCCACTGCAATACAGAGACTTTTTGTTGACCTTAACACATGACATTCCCCTTGCTGGACATCTGGGGCAAAGTAAAAGCTGGGACAGTCTGGTCCCTCACTTTCACTGGCCTCACTTGTCAGAAGATACCAAGGAGTTCTGTCGCTTCTGTGTCACTTGTCAAGCCTGTGACAAGACAGGTGGCACCCCAAAGGCCCCCTTAATCCCACTGCCAGTGGTTGGGGTACCCTTTGAAAGGGTAGGGGTTGATATTGTTGCTCCCCTTGACCCTTCCACAGCTTCTGGAAACAGATTTATTCTGGTGGTGGTGGACCATGCCACCAGGTACCCAGAAGCCATACCCCTTAGGACCACTACAGCTCCTGCAGTGGCCAAACCCCTACTAGGAATCTTTTCCAAGGTGGGTTTCCCAAAGGAGGTTGTATCAGACAGGAGTAGCAACCTGATGTCTGCATACTTGAAAGCAATGTGGAAAGAGTGTGGTGTAACATGTAAATTCACTACATGTAAATTCACTACACCTTACCATCCCCAGCCAAATGGGTTGGTTGAGTGTTTTAATAAAACACTTAAAGGCATGATTATGGGTCTCTCTGGAGGAGATGGGATGTCCTGTTACCATGCCTCCTCTTTGTCTGCATGGAGTTACCCCAAAAAGGAGTGGGCTACAGCCCCTTTGGACACCTTTTTGGTCACCCTTTTACGGGTTCACTTGCACTTGTGAAGGAGGGTTGGGAACAACCCCTGAAGCCCCCTAAACAAGTTATTCGGGATTATGTACTTGGCCTCAGATCAAGGATGGCTGGGTACATGAAGAAGGCCAGTAAGAATCTTCAGGCAAGCCATGATTTGCAAAAGCACTGGCATGACCAGAAGGCTCTCCTGACTGTGTACCAACCAGGGCAGAAAGTGTGGGTCCTGGAGCCTCGAGCCTGGACCACACATCATAGAGGAGAAAAAGGGTGAGGTCACTTATTTAGTTGACCTTGGCACGCCACAAAGTCCTCTCAGAGTACTTAATGTGAACCGCCTAAAGCCCTACTATGACAGGGCTGACTTAACCCTGCTCATGGTCACTGTTGAGGGACAGGAGGAAGAGAGTGGCCCTCTCCCTGACCTTTTTTCAAATTCTGCAGCTGATGGCTCAGTTGAGGGGATAGTCTTAGCAGATTGCCTTACTCAGTCTCAAAGAGAAGACTGCAGAAATCTCCTAGGGCAGTTCTCTGAACTGTTTTCCCTTACACCTGGACAAACCACATGGTGTGAACACACCATTGATACAGGAGATAGCCTGCCTGTCAAGAGTAAAATCTACAGGCAACCTGATCATGTAAGGGATTGCATCAAAGCAGAGGTGCAGAAGATGCTTGAACTAGGAGTGATTGAGCACTGACAGTCCCTGGGCTAGGCCAGTGGTTCTGGTACCAGACCCTCACTCACAAAATGGGAAAAAGGAGATGAGGTTCTGTGTAGATTACTGAGGCTCACCCTATACCCTCGGCAGATGAGCTAATAGATACACTAGCATCTGCCAAGTGCCTAAGCACCTTTGACTTGACTGCAGGGTACTGGCAGATCAAATTGTCACTGGTTGCAAAACCAAAAACTGCATTCGCAGCCATTGGAGGGAATTATCAATTTACAGTTATGCCCTTTGGTTTGAAAAATGCACCTGCCACTTATCAGGGGTTGGTGAATACAGTTGTCCAAGGTCTGGAAGCCTTTAGTGCAGCATATTGAGATGATATAGCTGTCTTTAGCTCCACCTGGGATGACCACCTGGTCTGACTATGGAAAGTTTTGGAGGCTCTGCAAAAAGCAGGCCTTACTATCAAGGCTTCAAAGTGCCAGATAGGGCAGGAAAAGGTGGTTTGTCTGGGACACCTAGTAGGTGGGGAACAGATTCAGCCACTATAGGGGAAGATTCAAACTATTTTTGATTGGACTCCCCCTACAACACAGACCCAGTTCAGAGCCTTTCTAGGTCTCACTGGGTATTACAGGAGGTTCATTAAGAACTATGGCTCTATTGTTGCCCCTCTTAATGACCTCACCTCCAAGAAAATGCCTAAGAAGGTATTATGGACAGCCAGCTATCAAAAAGCTTTTGAGGGACTTAAACAGGCCATGTGCTCTGCACCTGTTCTAAAAAGCCCAAACTACTCCAAGAAGTTCATAGTTCAGACTGATGCTTCAGACGTACGGGTTGGAGCAGTTCTTTCAAAGCTGTCAGAGTCACCAGATCCTCGGGGTCTGTGCACGTTCCCAACAAGTCCACCACAAGGCAGCTCCAATACTGTGATTAGAATTTCATAGAGTCTAAGAGAGTCCAAGTGGGGAAAAGGGGATTAGGTAGGGAACAGCTGGGAAGGAGACCTGTAGGAAGCAAAAGGTTAAAACACACAATATCAAGATTATACCATGTTAATCATTGCTAGGCTATGACTCTAAGCATTGTCATATTGGAAACATGGATAACTTAAGCATGAACTTAAATAACTAGGCCTCAAGATGTCTGGATATCTGTGAGGGAATCAAGAAAGATTAGTACCATTTTCTAATGAACTAATCAATGAAATGTTACACATGGATTAGAAACATCAGAACCTTCTAGCATTACACTTTCAAATTCAAGAATAGTCTTTGCATGAGGACCAGGAAATAATCTGAAGGGTTTCTATAACATTATATGAATTGTACTAGAGGGACTTATTATGCACATCCAATATAACATCTAGAATTCTAACACTTTAGTTTTCTTAAAATGCAGGAACATGAATTGCACACATTGCAGATTTCCACAAAGGTTTATAAATGCCATGAAATGATTGTGCACAATGAATAACATGAGTTAGGAATGAGAAATGAATTGCGTGTCTTGCCGATTCGAAGGTCACCAAGTAAATACCATGAAGTGGTAACACATAGTGAATATCATGAATTAAATACAAGAGATGAATCGCGCGTCTTGCCGATTCGAAGGCCACCAAGTGAATACCAAGAAATGGTAGCACACGTTGAATATCATGAATTGAACACAAGGAATGTATCGCGCTTCTTGCCGATTCGAAGGCCACCATGTGAATGCCAAGAAATGGTAGCTCGTACTGAATATCATGAACTAAACACAAGAAATGAATTGCGCGTCTTGCCGATTCGAAAGCCACCATGTGAATGCCAAGAAATGGTAGCGTACAATGAATAACATGAATTAAGCACAGGAAATGAATCGCGCGTCTTGCTGATTCGAATACCACCATATGAATGCCAAGAAATGGTTGCGTACAATGAATAACATGAATTAAGCACAGGAAATTAATTGCGCGTCTTGCCGATTCAAATGCAACCTTGTAAATGCCATAAAATTGTTGCGCACAATGAATATCAAGATTTGTACTCGAGTAATGAATCGCGCATCTCGCCGATTCGAATGCAGCCTTGTAAATGCCATTAAATGGTTGCGCACAATGAATATAAAGATTTGTATACGAAGGAAGAATCGCGCGTCTAGCCGATTCAAATGCCAGCATGGAAATGTCATTAAACATCAAGCGCACTTTCACACGCACAAGACCAAAATAGATTTATCATGCTAATTAGGCCCAAGAATTAAAAATCCTTTGGGAACGGGATCGGGGGCCCAGCCCGACCTCCGTTTTACTGCCCTGATCAAGAATCACCCAGCAAAGTGAAAGGGCGAGGCCTGGAAGATCAAAGTAGGCCTCTGGAACAGGAGCTCAGGAAGTTGCTGCTACTCTGCACCGGGACCTCTCAATAGTGAGCATGTGGAGCTGGACTGGCTCCCTTATATAGAGTCTTGGCCCAGCCCACAAACCACACCCAGGCATGCTGCAGGGAAAGCTTCTAGAAGGCCCTGGAAAGGGGACCACACCCTGACACACTCTGAAAGCCTGCAGCAGTACATTGCAAATGAAAGGAATTTATATGTACCTTGAACATAAGTCTTCAGGTTTAAACTCTGCAATGCAAAAGGTTAAACAACAGCATATCAGCATAATGCATAAATTACATTATCTTGAGAGTGCTGGATTTTTGCATTCTAGTCACCCGTAGAGCGTGCACTGCCCTGATGTTGACAAAAGCTTAATAGAGAGGGCCAGGATCAACTGGTAGCTTTCATTAGCAGAAGGTTGACCCCCAGAGAAAAGCATTGGTCAGCCACTGAGAGGGAGGCCTTTGCTGTGGTCTGGGCCTTGAAGAAGTCAAGACCATACATCTTTGATACACACGTCATTGTTTAGACAGACCACAAGCCTCTCTTATGGCTTAAGCAGATGACAGGAGAAAACCCAAAATTGTTGAGGTGGTCCATTTCCCTACAGGGTATGGACTTTTCAGTGGAACATAGACCTGGGAGTAACCACTCCTATGCAGATGGACTCTCCAGATATTTCCACTTAGACAATGAAGACTCATCTAGGCAAAGTTAGCCTTATTGTCCCTCATTTGGGGGGGTTGTGTAGGAAAGTATCCTCTTTCGTGGCATGGTTACCCACATTTTCTGCCTGATGTCAGTGTGCTTGACTATGTTCACTGGGATCCTGCTAACCAGGATCTGTAGGAGGCTGGCTTGGTGCATAGTGGGTACCTATGGTACTTATACCTTATACCAGGTCCACTTATCCCTTATTAGTGAAGTGTAGGCAGTGTCTAGAAGCCAGGCTTTCTAGAGGTAGCTGTGGATGAGCAGCCAAGGCTTATCTAGGAGACATGCAAAGCTCATGCAATACCACTGTGGTCACACAGTACTCACACACATGAAAGAAAATACTCAGGCCCTCATTACAACCCTGGCGGTAAATACCGCTTTCCGCCGTGCAGAAGATCGCCAAAATACCGCTGCGGCCGCGGAATTCCGCTATAGGTATTACGACCCACAGCTCGGAATCCGCCACAATACAGACACCCACACAAGTCCGCCACACCAAAGGTCAGTGATAAACTGGCTATACCAAAACCGACACCGTCATGCCAACAGGAATACGCCCACACTATCTCGACCCAGGAATCAACGCAGCGGACTTTCAACCGCGGTATTCCATTGTCGGTACACACCGCCGCGCTCAAAATACACACACATTTACAAAACACAACCACATTGGAAAATTCAAAATAAACACACCTGATACACATACACACACCACACCCACACACCCAATCCAATATAAAGCACACACCCACATCACCCACAAACCCTTACAACCAAAATTTAGAAAGAAGGCCAGAGAGAGAGACTACCTAAAACAACACCAGCATCCACAGACACACAACACCATCACTTACACAACATCCACGCACCTCAAACAACACACACCAATACATCCCCTCACACATCACAACAGACACCACCTCACACATCACCCACACCACATCATGGCACCTCAAAGACACCCCAGGTTCTCTGAGGAGGAGCTCAGGGTCATGGTGGAGGAAATCTTCCGGGTAGAGCCACAGCTATTCGGATCACAGGTGCAGCAGACATCCATTGCAAGGAAGATGGAGCTACGGTGCAGAATTGTCGACAGGGTTAACGCAGTGGGACAGCATCTAAGAACATGGGATGACACCAGGAAGAGGTGGAATGACCTATGGGGGAAGGTGCGTTCCGTAGTATCCAGACACCAGATTGCTGTACAGAGGACTGGCGGTGGACCCCCACCTCCTCCCCCACAACTAACAACACGGGGGGAGCAAGTCTTGGCAATTATGCATCCTGAGGGCCTCGCAGGAGTAGCAGGAGGACTGGTCTCTGGTAAGACATATCTTTACTACTCTATCCCCCACACCCAACCTGCATGCCATCATATACCCCCACCCTTACCCTCACACCCATCACCCCAACAAACCACAGATACCCCACTAACACGACCCACATATCCAAAAACACAAGCCCTGCATGTAACACCAATGCATGGACACCCATCACCAAAGCATGTCCAGTACAGAGACTCACTCATGCCCACAAGTCACCAATCACACAAGGACCAAGCCAATAATGCAAGCACAGGGGTAGAGGGTCACTCACCCATTGCACAAGATGGCACACACACATACAATAACTATGCATTTACACCCCAACAGGACCCATACCCAATGTCCCCGGACAGGGGGTGCCAGACATATGCAGCCCCCCCCACAGAAGAGACCCACAGTGATGACAGCAGCTCTGCACGCCTGGATCAAGATGACCAGCCCGGCCCATCAGGGACCTCGGGACAGTCGGTTCCCCTGACACAGTCACAAACCACCACAGAGCCTCCCCCCTCAGGAAACACCAGCAGAGCACCCACCCAGCGGGCCCATCCCTCTGTCCCCAGGACACGTCAATCAGCAGTGTGTCCACCACTACAGGGAACCCAGGCAACCCCACTAGCACAGGACGATCAGAGACCTGGGGGCAGTGGGCACACGGTTCAGGGGACAGAGGCACAGGATAACAGGGAAGCTGGTAGGACTGCTGTGCGACAGGGGGAGGACAGGCCCAGGGAACCCACTCTCCACGAGGCACTCTCCAACATCATGGGAGCTTACCACCATTCCCAGGCGACCATGGGCACGGTACTGGCCAAGTTTCAGTAGACCCAGCGGCTGCAGGAGGAACACTACCTAGGGATCAGGGAGGACTTGAAGTCCATCAACACCCCCCTGGTCACCATTGCAGGGGTGCTGGCAGACCTTCTCAACACCAGGAGGGACACAGTGGCACACCAACGGCCCCTGACACTAGCCTGGACCGTGAACAGCCCTCCACCTCCGCCGGCACTAGTGGACAGGAGGCACCGCCACAGGAACAACAGGACACCAGCACCCCACCCCCTGCAGATGGAGAACCACCCGGCAAACGGTCCCTGAGATCCAGGAACAAGACAGAGAACATTGCCAAGACCCCCGCCAGGAAATAAGACCCCCCTGAATGTTACCCTTCTGTTCCACTATGTCACCCTGTCCATCCTTAAACTGCCATTGCTCCACTTCCTATGCCCCTTTGGACAATGCACCTGTGAAACAAATAGACTGGACTCTGCCATGGACATACCTCCACCATCACCCCAGCCCATTTTACAACCCCCTCCACTTATTTGCACAGGAATAAACACACTTCAATCACAAAACAATCTGGAGTCAGTCTGTGCTTTCACTAATGTGTAATTGCAACATCTCTGAAATATAGCAATGTCAATGTACTTGTGCACATACCAATGTTACACAGCTGTAGGCCAGGAGTAAACATAGCAGAGGGCACAAAGTGGGACTCAGATCTATAAAATGGAAGGTCAAAGTGACAAGTCAGTTTCCATACACTGAGTGAAAATGACAGACTTCTGCTAGCTCCAACAATAGTATGCGATGCAGGAAGCAGTGACATCTTCTTACCTGTGTCTCACTGGAAGTACTGCATGATGATGTTGTTTCGGTTGTCGATATCCTCTTCTTCTGCCTCCTTTTCTTCACTGTCCACAGGCTCCACAGCTGCCATAAGACCACCATCTGGCCCATCCTCCTGCAGAAAAGGCACCTGGTGTCGCAAAGCCAGGCTGTGCAGCATACAGCAGGCCACAATTATCTGGCACACCTTCTACAGTGAGTAGTATAGGGAGCCACCTGTCAGATGGAGGCACCGGAATCTGGCCTTCAGGAGTCCGAAGGTGCGTTCGATTATCCTCCTAGTTTGCCCATGTGCCTCATTGTAGTGTTCCTCTGCCCTTGTCCTGGGATTCCTCACTGGGGTCAGTAGCCATGACAGGTTGGGGTAACCAGAGTCACCTGCAAATGTCGAGGGACAACTGTTAGACACACACTAACCCTTAGGGACAACCTCATACCCAGACACCTATGTCAACTGTATTGGGATCTTGGCCTCACTTATTAGCCACACACAGTGCCTCAGGAGTTGCCCCATCACATAAGGGATGCTGCTATTTTTCAAAATGTAAGCATCATGCACAGAGCCAGGATACTTGGCATTGACATGGGAGATGTACTTGTCTGCCAAACACACCATCTGCACATTCATCGAATGGCAGCTCTTCCGGTTTCTGTACACTTGTTCATTCCTGCGGTGGTGACAAATGCCACATGTGTACCATCAATGGCACCAATGATGTTGGTGATATGTCCCAGGGCATAGAAGTCACCTTTCACTGTGGGCAAATCCTCCACCTGAGGGAAAACGATGTAGCTGCGCATGTGTTTCAGCAGGGTAGACAACACTCTGGACAACACGTTAGAGAACATTGGCCGGGACATCCCTGATGCCACGGCCACTGTTGTTTGAAAAGACCCACTGGCCAGGAAATGGAGTACAGACAGGACCTGCACTAGAGGGGGTATCCCTGTGGGATGGCGCATAGCTGACATCAGGTCTGGCTCCAACTGGGCACACAGTTCCAGGATTGTTGCAAGATCAAGTCTGTATGTGATTATGATGTGTCTCTCTTCCATTGTCGACAGGTCCACCAGGGGTCTGTACACCGGAGGATGCCGCCATCTCATCACCTGCCCCAGCAGACATGCCCTATGGAGGAGAACAGCAAGCAGAGAGTCATCCAACACTGAGGTATCACAATGTGTTATTTGCAGAAATGTTAGTAATTCGCAATGTGCCAGTATCTGTCTGTATTCCCGGCCTAGATAGGTGTGACGCAGTTATTATCCATCCCATGTGGCCCCCTGAAATGGCGGCTGCCTGACCTGTAAGGTGGGACAAGGGGATATGAGGTAACTGCGCTGTCATTGTACACCGTCGCAGTGGGTGGTCGAAGACTGCGGCACAATTCTGCATTGGTTAACATTGGGCCCTATGTGTCCCAGGAGCCAATGACGATGTACGCTGGCGGTGACGGTATGCACCGCTGCGGACGTGACTGCCATTTTCTTACTGTTCACTCACTTGATACCTGACCTTCAACAGGAGCGGACCTACACTGCAAGTGCTGCTGTGACCTGTGTCTGGAAGCGACAATGGTTACAGTGTGGGAGGGGCCCCTGCCTTCACTTCGGAGGAGTTGGAGAAAGTAGTGGATGGGGTCCTCCCCCAGTACACGCAACTGTACGGTACTCCAGACAAAGAGGTGAGTACACTGTGGGCATGCTGCATGGGCAATTCCTGCTTTGAGTGGTGTGGATGGAAGATACATGGGGGGCTGAGGCCTGCATGTGCCAATGGTGAGTGTATGTGCGTCAGGGTATGGGTGGGAACTGGTGGGCAATGAGTATGACGGTCCGGACGGGTGAGTAAGTTCCTTTCCCTCTGTACCAATCCTCTAGGTCAGCGCCCACCAGAAGAAGGGTATTTGGCGTGCCATCGCCAAGGACGTCTGGACCCTGGGGGTCTACCACAGACGGAGCACCCACTGCCGTAAAAGATGGGAGGACCTGAGCCGCTGGAGCAAGAAGACGGCGGAGGCCCTGGTGGGGATGGCCTCCCAACGTGGAAGGAGTGCCCGTCGCACCATGACTCCTCTGATGTCCCGGATCCTGGCGGTGGCCTATCCGGAGTTGGATGGGCACTTGAGGGCATCACAGAAGCCACAAGGGGGTGAGTACACTCTCATTCAGCTGACTCTGTGCGCATAACGAGGTGTCTGGGTGGGGGAGGTGGGTAGTGGGTTCCCCTAGGCCAGGGCGAACTTGTTAGGCAAGGTCCCTTGTGAGGCAGGCTATGTGGCACCCCAATCCCACAAGTGCTAAGAGCCATCTGCACCTAGTCAGGCTCCTGTGACTTCCAGATGTGCAGCAATTGGGCTTAAGCCTCGTACCCCAATAGTCAGGGGAAATTTCTAGGAACTGTGAGTGCATGGTGTAGTGCAGAGGGCTGCTCCATGTGTGTTGTGTCTGCCAACGGTAGTGGTGTTGCATGCACTGAACATGTTTTTCTTCTGTCTTCCCCCCCCCCCTTTTTGTGGTCTCCCTGTTCTTGTGTGCAATAGCATCATCAGGCAGAGGAGCATTGGCACCGGAGCAGGAGGGAGCTGCAACCGACTTGGCCCTGGAGGGTGAAGCAATGGAGTCTGAAGCCACCAGTGGGATGGAGGACGAGGGGAGCTCCACGGCGGGGACAGGAGCATACACCAGTGACAGCGACTCCTCCTCTGATGGGAGCTGCCTTGCGGAGGCAGGCACCTCTGTGCCCACCGCTTTAACAGGTACAGCCGCCACCCCCCTACTGGCACCACCCTCCCAGCAGCCCCTCAGTGTGTGTCCCGTGCCCGCTCACCCAGGAGGGTGGGCAACTCCTTCGCCCCAGGCACCTCAGGCCCTGCCCCAGTCAGCCCTGCTGCCCTCAGTGAGGAGGCTATTGACCTCCTGAGATCCCTCACTGTTGGGTAATCTACCATTTTGAATGACATCCTGGGTGTTGAGAGGCATATGCAACAAACAAATGCATACCTGGAGGGCATTCATTCTTGGCAGGGGGCCAAACAGAAAGCATTTCAGGCTCTGGCCTCAGCACTGATGCCAGCCATTGTCCCTGTGTCCAGCCTCTCCCCTCCAACTTCCTCCACCCAGACCCAATCCCCTGTACCTCAGCCTATCCCAAGCACACCATCAGACCAGCATGCACACACATCAATACACAAGAGTGGTTCAGGCAAACACAGGCACTCACAAAAGCACCATCCCCATACAGACACACCAACATCCACTGCCTCCACTGTGTCCCCCTCCTCCACGTCCTCCTCCTTCCTCCCTGTCTCGTCTCCACTCATACCTGCATGCACTATATCCTCAGCCACTACCTCCATCACCAGCACGCCCATCACCACGTACCGCTCATGTGCAATAACTACCCCCACTACCATTCACACATCCCTGTGTCCTCTCCCAGTGTGTCTGTGAGCCCTCCACCCAGAGTACACAAACGCAGGCACACACCCACCCAAGAGCCATCCACCTCACAACAGCCTCCGGCCCATGCACCTTCACCCAAATTCAGCAGACGTACACCTCCTACAACCACTACCTCTTCCTCCACTCCCAAACCCCCTCCATCTTCCCGTCCCAGTGTGTCTAAAAAACTCTTCCTGGCTAACATTGACCTCTTCCCTACACATCCCCCCGTCCTTCCCCTAGGGCCAGGCTTTCCAGGTCCCAGCCCACACCTCAGCCACCAAATACCCAGGCACAGTGGTGCCAGCAACTGCAGGGTCATCGAGTGTGCCACCCATCAGGGCTGCCAGTGTGCCACGTAGCGAGGGCAAGGACATTCCGCCACCTGCCAAGGTAAAAAAGGTGCCCACATTCCAGAGGGAGAAGCCGAAACTACCAGCCACCAAGGGCTCAGCAAAAACAAAAGGGGATAGTGGCAAGACAACTGCAGCACCATCAAAGGTGGGGAAGGGCCAAAAGTAGAAGAGCAGGTCAGGAGAGGGCTTGGTGGCACCGACTGAGGGACCAGTGTCACACCTTTTGTCCAAGACCACACGAACCTGTATGGCGGCGAACACCGCTAGCTGCCCCGCCACCTGCACCGCCACCTGCACCACCACCGGCACGTCTACAGCCTCAGCGACAGTCCTCAGCTTCTTCCCCAGTGGGCAGCTGTCCGAGGCTGCAGGAGACATCTAGCTGTGTCCCTCAGCAGGTGCTGACCCATGCACCGCCGCCAGCACCACCGCCACAGACACCGCCGCAAGCACCGCCATCGGCCCCGCGATGTACTCAGACAGTGGCACCACTGCTGACATGGCTACCATCCCCAGAGGTCAGTCATCTGAGGCTGGAGGAGAGTTCCTGGACGCTGGGCGTCTTCCATAAGGCATGACTTCCATCACTGTTTGCACCTGCATGTGGAAGGCGAAGCCGCAGCAGTGTGGGGTATGTCTATGCCTCCATGGCGTTTCATGCTACCTGTACCTCGCCAATCTCTTGGCACGCACACCCAGGTGAGGGCTTTGTACTGGCCACACTGCACGTGGAGCACTCTGGGCACCATGTCCCCTCCAGAACCAGTGGAGAGATACATCCACTACCTCAGTCCTTGGCAGGATGAAGCACTCTGGGCACCATGCCCCCTCCAGAACCAATGGAGAGATACATCCACTACCTCAGTCTTTGGCAGGATGAAGCACTCTGGGCACCATGCCCCCTCCAAAACCAGTGGAGAATGACATCCACTACCTCAGTCCTTGGCATGATGAAGCACTCTGGGCACCATGCCCCCTCCAGAACCAGTGGAGAATGACATCCACTACCTCAGTCCTTGGCAGGATGAAGCACTCTGGGCACCATGCCCCCTCCAGAACCAGTGGAGAGATACATCCACCACCTCAGGCCTTGGCAGGATGAAGCACTCTGGGCACATGGCCCCCTCCTGAACCAGTGGAGAATGACATCCATTTGAGAGACTGTGGCTTTTTACTCCCCAGGATAAAACATTGAGCAAACCACCCACTGGAGTGACTTGAGAGACTGTGGCTTTGCACTCCCCAGGATAAAGCAGTGGGCAAACCACCCACTGGAGAGACTTGAGAGACTGTGGCTTTGCACTCCCCAGGATAATGCAGTGGGCAAACCACCCACTGGAGAGTCTTGAGAGACTGTGGCTTTGCACTCCCCAGGATAATGCAGTGGGCAAACCACCCACTGGAGAGACTTGAGAGACTGTGTCTTGGCACTCCCCAGGATAAAGCACTGGGCAAACCACCCACTGGAGAGACTTGAGAGACTGTGGCTTTGCACTCCCCAGGATAATGGTGTGGGCAAACCACCCACCGGAGAGACTTGAGAGACTGTGGCTTTGCACTCCCCAGGATACAGCAATAGGCATGGAGCCCCCTCGTGCAGCAGTGGTGTTGTGCGTTCATCTGGCTGAGGTGCCTGTATATTTTCGATCTGATGCCCCAGCAGTGTTCTCTCCGTTTCCAGTTAGATATCTAGTGTGGGCTTCGCCCATGCATTTTGGGCCCAGTGGTCCATGGACAATGATTGTTACACTATCCGGACTTGTGTAGTTGGTGTACATATATGTATATACTGAATTTTGAACTTTGACAATCTGATTTTTCATGATTACAATTGTTACAATCATTTACTTTTTTCCTTGTGTTCTTCCAGGGGGTGGGGGAGTGTATATGTAATGTTGCTGCATGTATTTGTGTGTATGGTGTTGTGGGTGAGGGTGGGGGTGGGGGTATTGCGTGTTGCGTGTGTGTCACTCTCTTTCCCCCCTCCCCTGTGTTGTAGGTGCAGTACTCACCGTGGTCGTCGCCACCGCCGTTCGTACTCCTGGTAGATGAGAAGATACACCAACATGGGCAGGACCTGTAACTCTGACTCCATGGCGTCCTGGTTCCTCGTTGGGTGTTGAGAGGTCAGTGTCTTCCCTTCTGTGTATTGTTTCTGCCGTGTTTTTGACGGCGTTGGTTCCGCCCCGGTAAAGATGGCGGATAGACATCTTGAAATGGGCGGTACTATGTCCTCCGCCTGTCTATTGGCGGTCGGAGTGTTAAAGTGGCTGTCTATGTTGATGGTTTCCGCCATGGTCGTGATCCTATTTTTTTTTCTGCTGGCCTGTTGGCGGTATTACCGCCGCTTTAACACCGACCGCCATGGTTGTAATGAGGGCCTCAGTGTTACAAAAATAAAGGTACTTTATTTTGGTGACAAAAATGCCAAAAATACCATAGAGACTATACTCCCTTAGGAGGTAAGTAATACACAAATTATATACACCAGTATGCAGAAACAGGCATAAAAACAGTTAGAAAACTGTGCAATTAGTGAAAATCACAACAGTTAGAAATGGGCCTAGGGGGAGCACAAACCATATAAAAGGTGCAAAAAGAAAACCACAGGTGAAGAAGGAAAGTCAGTACTGCACCCAAGAAGAGAAAGTCGGGTTCCTGGAGGGTGCAAGTGATGTCCCACGCAGGAAGGAGGATTGTAGTTGAGTTTGAGTCATCGGAGTCCATCAACAAGCCTTGGCACACGCAAAGCTCACGGTTAGCAGAAAATAGCGCTGCCTGGGACCAGGAAGGACCAGGTGGACTCTACCCAGGAGGGGGCGCAAGAGGGGGCCCTCAGCAACTCAAAGAGCCCACAGAAGACCAGCCAGCATATACAGGAGTCCCACAGCACAGGAACAAGGAAGTTGCAAAAGAGGCCCATGCAGCACTACCACAAAGGCTCCCCCCATGGGCCTCCCTTCCACATCCCCCGGCCAGGGATGGAAGGGGAATCACTTCTCCTTCCACTCCTGACCCCCCACTCTTAGCAATCTGATGACATCAGCGCGCTCACAATTTGCCAACGTCATTGAATCCTGCCAGGGATGCGCTGGAAGCCATTTGCTTCCAGCGGCGATTGGAGAGAGGACCCTCTAAAGGTGAGTCCTTCTGTTGGGGGGGGTTTGGAGGAGGGGAAAACAGACACCCCTGTGCCTGTTTTGAGTGGACTCCTGCTCCACGATCGCAGGTGAGGCCCACGATCGTGGAGCAGGAATCTACCCACTAGACACCAGGGATTGTTTTATGTTTATTTTGGGGAGCGACCCCTTGGGCAAGGGTTGCTTCCCTGGGGGCATAAGTATATCTGTTTTTCCTCTCTCCCCCCCCGGGGACAGATCAGCAGTTTTTTCTGCTGATCTGCCCCCGGGGGGTCAAAACTCACTAGACACCAGGGATTCAGTTTTAAATAATGTTTTAGGGCAGCGACCCTTTAGGCAAGGGTCGCTGCCCTGGGGCTAGATCGGCCATGTTTTGGCCGATCTCCTCCCGGGGGTGTCGAAACCCACTAGGCCCCAGGGATTGGGTTGTGTGTGTGTTTTGTGTGGGGGGTGGAGCCTTTGAGAAGGGTCACCCCCCAAAGGGGGCACAATATTGATGGCCATTTCTTCCCCCCTTTTTAGGCCTGTCTGCCCCCAAGGGGGTTGGAAGCCACCAAGACTCCAGGGATCTTGTGTGTGTTTTGTGTCGGGGTGGTCCCTTTGGCAATGGTCGTCCCCCAAAGGAGGCACATTACTGATGGCCATTTCTGCCTCCCTTGGGAGCAGATCAGCCTATTTTTTTTAGGCCCATCTGCCCCCAAGGGGGACAGAAGCCACATAGGCACCAGGGAAAATGTGTAAATTCTTGGTGGCGGGGTGTTTGTCACCGAGCGAAGTATTTGTATTTGTGATTATAAGAGTTTATTTCTTCTTTTTGTTTTAGTTCAAACCTTTTGCTTTCTTTGCTGTTGATCCTTGTGGTTTTGGCAGCAGTTGACCTGCGCTTTGCGTAGTTGCATGTTTTAGGTAAGTAAAAGCAATTCACTCCAAAGGAGTATTGTTGACATGCATGAATGACATGTTTGTAGGTGGTGTACTAAATGCAGGATTGTGTGTGAAACTGTCCTTAGATTTGTGCACAATGTCTTATTTCTAATTTGCTTTCTCTTTTTATTTTTTGTGGGATATCATTGGTGATTGCTGTGTCTGTACAGAGTAGTTGCTGGTGAGTCTAGCTTTTTTAGACAAGTGAGTGGTATAGTTTTTTTAATACATAACTCTTTGTGATAAAGCCACACTTTGTTTATTACTTGTTTTAGACAGTGCTGGTTGTTGTTGGCAATTCATTTGTTGTTAAAAAGGATTATGGCTAGACGCAGAGTTACCGCTCAGCAGGTTGTTGGCATGCTTTTTGAGTCATCTTCTGACCATGATTATGAGACTGACTTCATCTGAGGCAGAGGAGGAAGTGAGAGATTCTGGCAGTGAGTTTTCTGTCCGAGAGGATTCTTCTGATGAAGTACAGATGAAGGGTCTGTTTTAGAGGAGGTCACTGATGTGTCAATAGTGCAGAAGCCTGGGGCTGAAAGGTTTCCCTTTGGAAGACCTGACACCTAGGTTGCTCCATGGAGCAGCCACAGTTACCTGCCTTTAATGGTCTCCCAGGGTGTAGAGAAAATAAGGAAAACTTTTTGCCTGTCAATTTCTTTGAGTTGTTTCTTCAGATGCTGCATTTCGTTGAGAATGCTTTAGCCTTGCCACAAGGTCACCCTGATTGTGACCGTCTTTTTAAGGTTAGGCCTGTTCTTGATCATTTTGTAGATCGGTTTTCAGAAGTGTATGTTACAGGCAAGGAAATTCGTGTGGACGAGTCTTTGGTCCTGTTCAAGGGGTGTTTGGTTTTTAAGCAGTACATTCCTAGCAAGATGGCACGGTCTGGAATTATATTGTATATCATGTCAGAAAGTAGTACAGGATACGTGTATAATTTCCGGGTCTACCCTGGTAGGAATTCCAGTATTGACCTCCCTGGTTGTCCGCCCACTTTTGGAGAAAATTGTGTGGGAACTTAGTAGACGACTGCTTTACAAAGGTCACTATTTGTACGTAGATAATTTCTACACTGGAGTGCAGTTGTTCAGAGTGGACACTGTTGCTTGTGGCACAATCCGTTGCGTGCATTTTGGACTACAATAAGCACATGGGTGGTGTTGATAGAGTAGATCAGATTTTGGAACCTTACATTGCTCTTTGTAAGTCTTACATGTGGTATAAAAAGTTGGCCATACATTTATTTCATTTGGCAACTTTTAATGCTTTTATTGTGTTCAAGGATTTTTCCCTTGAATCGAGGATGAAATTTGTTAAATTTCAGGAGTCAGTGATAGAAAACCTTATCGTAGTAGAACAGGCAAGAGTTCCTAGAGTAGCAGTGGTGGAGGATGTGGCTCCCACTCCCAAAAAATACTTGCCCACTAAGAAATGTAGTCCCATATTTATTCTTTTTTTGCACCGCATTTGCGTCCTTTTTGGATGTAAAAGCGGCACAAACTCTCAAAATACAATTACATTTTGTAAGTTTGCACTGCTTTTGTGTCAAAAAATGAAGCAAATGCGGTGCAACAAAAGTATAACATGCCCCGTAGAGTCTGTGCCCGAAGAGGTATCCGGAGGGAGAGCCAGATGTACTGCCCTGATTGCCCTTCAAATCCTGGGCTGTGTGTGGCCGGCTGTTTCAGGAGTTAGCACACCAAAATATATATCTGGGAAATACTGTGAGCATAAACTTCCTGTTTTCTATTCTCATTAGTTCAGTTTCACGGTTGGCATTTTTGTAATGTATTCAGTTAGAGCTCTTGTGTTTGTAGTTTTCTACTTATTTATAATTAGTTAGTGGTTTCTTTGTTGTTTAGAAACAAAACAAAGTGATGGCGGTGTGTATGGAGTGGCACTTGGCTGGAGGTGTGCGTGGAGTGGTGCTTGGCTGGTGGTGTGCATGGGGTGGCGCTTGGCTGGCGGTGTGCATGGAGTGGTGCTTGGCTGGTGGTGTGCGTGGAGTGGCGCTTGGCTGGTGGTGCTCCCATCAGCTGGTGTGATTGCTGTTTCAGGCATGTGGTTGTTTGTAAGTAATGGGCCCTTAAGTGGCACTCTCTGTCGATGCGAGTGTTGTAATGTGCTGGGCCCGTGGCTGGCGGCGTGAATGGTCTTGTGCATGTCATGTGTGAAAGGTGTGTGAATGGACTATAAAGCGGTTGGTGCCTTGTGGCTTTACAGCTCATGAGTTGTGAGTCATTGGTTCACTTTTTTGGCCTTTCAGTTATTAACAGTGCAATTCATTTTTGTGAAATCTCTTGTTAATAAAATTTGATCGACTTAACCATCACTCACCCACGTGCCAAATCCAACCAGTATGTGTGGTAAAAATGACAAAACCTGCTCCACTGTAATCAGGTGACAGAGCACACCCTTGACACTCTAGGTGTCTCGGGTGGGACCCCGATGATGAAGCATACCACCAACATGGTTGGTGGGTGAGGGGTCTTTTTAACATAACCTAAGTGTGTTTCTTTTTATAATGTTAGTGTTTGGAACATCACAGAAGTATGTGGACACATCAAAATGATCTATTACAAAACTACCTGGGTTTGGGGGAGGGACACCTATGTTTTTGGTCCCAGGTGCGGCCTCCATCTAGGGAAACCTACCAAACCCGGACAGTTTTTCAAAATAGACACCCCAAGGAGTCCAGGGAGGTGTGGCTTGTGTGGATCCCCAACATTTTCTAACCTAGCCTCCTTTGCAAACCTCAACATTTGCTTAAAAAAGCATATTTTCCTCACTTTTCTTTGTAGGATCACTGCTCCAGCACAAATTTCCTACCACCAGCGTCCCCCTCAGTCTCCCAAGTAAAATGATACCTCACTTGTCCCCAAAGCAGAGTCAGCATAAAGATGTATAAATTAAAAATACGTCCTTAATAACTTGCTGTGCTATCCCCTCAATCTCTACAGGTGTTTGGCCTTTTTCTGTTGCAGGCACCTGGGCCACCCACACAAGTGAGGTATCATTTTTATATGGAGATTTGGGGGGAAAGCTGGGTTGAAAGACATTTGTGTCTCCTCTCAAGTTCCAGAACTTTCTGTCACCGAAATGTGAGGAAAAGTGTTTTTAGCCAAATTTCGTGGTTTGCTGAGGATTCTGGGTAAGAAAACAATGGGGGATCCATGAAAGTCTGACCTCCCTGGACTCCCTCGGGTGTCTAGTTTTCAGAACTGTTTGGGTTTGGTAGGTTTCCCTATATGGCTGCTGAGCCCAGGACCAAAAACGCAGGTGCAACCACCAACAAAAACAGGTAGTTTTGTATTTGATAATTTTGATGTGTCCACATAGTGTTTTGGTGCATTTCCTTTCATAGGCACTAGGCCTACCCAAACAAGTGTGGTACCATTTTAATCTGGAGACTTGGGAGGACACTGGGTGGAAGGTATTTTGTGTCTCCTCTCAGATTCCAGAACCTTCTGTCACCGAAATGTGAGGAAAAAGTTTTTTTTAGCCACATTTTGAGGTTTGCAAAGGATTCTGGGTAACAGAACCTGGATAGAGCTCCACAATTCACCCTATCTTGGATTTCTCTAGGTGTCTATTTAAAAAAAATGCACAGGTTTGGTAGGTTTCCCTAGGTGCCGGCTGAGCTAGAGGGCAAAATCCACAGCTAGGCACTTTGCAAAAAACAGGTCAGTTTTCTCTGGGAAAATGTGATGTGTCCATGTTGTGTTTTGGGGCATTTCTTGTCGTGAGCGCTAGGCCTACCCACACAAGTGAGGTACCATTTTTATCGGGAGACTTGGAGGAACACTAGGTGGAAGTAAATTTGTGGCTCCTCTCAGATTCTAGACATTTCTGTCACCAAAATGTGAGGATAAAGTGTTTTTTGTCAAATTTTGCGGTTTGCATAGGATTCTGGGTAACAGAACCTGGTGAGAGCCCCACAATTCACCCCATCTTAGATTCCTCTACATGTCTATTTTAAAAAAATGCACAGGTTTGGTAGGTTTCCCTAGGTGCCGGCTGAGATAGAGGCCAAAATCAACAGCTGGGTACTTTGCAAAAAACAGGTCAGTTTTCTCTGGGAAAATGCGATGTGTCCATGTTGTGTTTTGGGTCATTTCTTGTCGTGAGCGCTAGGCCTACCCACACAAGTGAGGTACCATTTTTATCGGGAGACTTGGGGGAACACTAGGAAGTAAATTAGTGGCTCCCCTCAGATTCTAGACATTTCTGTCACCAAAATGTGAGGATAAAGTGTTTTTTGTCACATTTTCATGTTTGCACAGGATTCTGGGTAACAGAACCTGGTGAGAGCCCCACAAGTCACCCCATCTTGGATTCCGGTGGGTGTCTATTTTTAAAAAATGCACAAGTTTGGTGGGTTTCCCTAGGTCCCGGCTGAACTAGAGGCCACAATCCACAGCTAGGCACTTTGCGAAAAACAGCTCTGTTTTCTTTGGGAAAATGTGATGTGTCAACATTGTGTTTTGGGGCATTTCATTTCGCGGGCACTAGGCCTACCCACACAAGTGAGGCACCATTTTCACCGGGAGACTTGTGCAAATTCTGAGTGGAAGGAAATTTGTGGCTCCTGTCAGGCTCCAGAACTTTCTGTCACCGAAATGTGAGGAAGAAGTGTTTTTTTTTGCCAAATTATGAGGTTTGCACAGGATTCTGGGTAACAGAACCTGGTGAGAGCCCCACAAATTGCCCCATTTTGGATTCCCCTAGGTGTCTAATTTTAAAAAATGCACAGGTTTTGTAGGTTTCCCTAGGTGCCGGCTGAGCTAGAGGCCAAAATCTACAGCTAGGCACTTCGCGAAAAACAGCTCTGTTTTCTGTGGGAAAATGTGATGTGTCCACGTTGTATTTTGGGGCATTTCCTGTCGCGGGCACTAGACCTACCCACACAAGTGAGGCATCATTTTTATCGGGAGACTTGGGGAAATTCTGGGTGGAAGGAAATTTGTGGCTCCTCTCAGATTCTAGAACTTTCTGTCACCGAAATGTGAGGATATGTTTTTTTTATTTGCCAAGTTTTGAGGTTTGCACAGGATTCTGGGTAACAGAACCTGGTGAGAGCTCCAGAACTCACCCCATCTTGGATTCCCCTAGGTGTCTTGTTTTAAAAAATGCACAGGTTTGTTAGGTTTTCCTTGGTGCCAGCTGAGCTAGAGATCAAAATCCACATCTAGGCACTTTCCAAAAAACACCTCAGTTTTCAATGTAAAAATGTGCTGTGTCCATGTTGTGTTTCTTGTCGCAGGCATTAGGCCTACCCACGCAAGTGAGGTACCATTTTATCTGGAGACTTGGGGAAACACAGAATTGCATAATAAGTGTTATTGCCCCTTGTCTTTCTCTACATTTGTTTCTTCCAAATGTAAGACAGTGTGTAAAAAAGACCTCTATTTGAGAAATGCCCTGTAATTCACATGCTAGTATGGGCACCCCAGAATTCAGAGATGTGCAAATAACCACTGCTTCTCAACACCTTATGTTGTGCCCATTTTGGAAATACAAAGGTTTTCTTGATACATATTTTTCACTCTTTACATTTAAGCAAATGAATTGCTTTATACCAAGTATAGAATGAAAACCCATTGCAAGGTGCAGCTCATTTATTAGCTCTGGGTACCTAGGGTTCTTGATGAATCTACAAGCCCTTTATATCCTCACAACCAGAAGAGTCCAGCAGACATAATGGTATATTGCTTTCACAAATCTGACAGCGCAGGAAACAGTTACAGAGTAAAACGTTGAGAAAAATTGCTGTTTTTTTACTTCAATTTCAATATTTCTTTATTTCAGCTGTTTTTTTACTGTAGGAAAACCTTGTCACTAACTGGAAGGAGGCTAAAAGCACAAAAAATATCAAAAATGGGGTATGTCCCAGTAAAATGCCAAAGTTGTGTTGAAAAATGTGATTTTCTGATTCAGGTCCACCTGTTCCTGAAAGCTGGGAAAATTGTGATTTTAGCACTGCAAACCCTTTGTTGATGCTATTTTCAGGGAAAAAACACAAGTCTTCTTCTGCAGCCCTTTGTTCCTATTTTGTTTTAAAAAACAACATTTTCGCTGTATTTTGGCTAATTTCTTGGTGTCCTTCGGGGGAACCCACAAACTCTTGGTACCACTAGAATCCCTACGATATTGGAAAAAGATGACGCAAATTTGGCTTGGGTAGCTTATGTGGACAAAAAGCTATGAGGGCCTAAGCGCAAACTGCCCCAATTAGCCTAAAAAAGGCCTGGCACCTGAGGGGGAAAAGGCCTTGCAGCGAAAGGGTTAAAATGCCTCCAGTCACAAGCAACATGTAAAAAGTGTAGGGAATGAAAGAAAATATGCAAAACTATAGTAAAAAAAAAACAATGCAAAGAAAATAATGAAAAAAGAATGATATGCAATGATTGAACTAAAAAAGGCAGTACAACACCATACATTCAGCACTGATAGGCCACCATACCAGCTTTTCAGATCTATTTTCTTCTACAATAAACCATGCTGCATAAGGATGGAACCGAGGCCACCAATTAATGAAGTCAAATGGCCCCGCAGTGCAAGAGAGCCAGGACCGACACAGTAATGTTGCCACCCATAAATATGAGACCAACTTGAGATCCAGGGGATATACAGGCTCAACATGGCCACCATACGACACATATCTCCTTTATTCGAATACCCTGTAGTCCAACATAGAGATCCACTGCTATTGCCTCCTCTTGAAAAATTTTGCAGTGCCAGAGTTCTTTGCAACCGACACCGCACAGCAGACAGTAATATTGGTTTATGGCATTTTTCAGTCAGACGTCAGTTAAATATACTGATAAATGATGGATGCTTTGCAGGGACTGAGTCAACAGCATACACAGTTCTCTATGGACACTCACACAGCCAGTGCCAGCAAAGTAAACATCCATGCTACAGCAGGATTTCCAGAAATCATAGGGGTAACTGCCTGCATTCCTGGTTGTATACCTGGTGGCCCCAAGTAGACAGGAGCAAGTTGGCTGCAACTGTAAAATGAGGCACAGTATTTATGTACATGTACATGTATTTATGTAAAATGTTGTACTAGGTGCCCTGGAATAAACCAAAATGCCATTATCCTGCAGTAAAACATCATTAGTCATACTGTGGTTGCACACCAGTCTGAACCTACTGGGCAGACAAATCAAACCTCATCATCAAAATTGCACTGCATTGTAATTGCTGTAGTTTCATCTCAATACTTGTTAACTGTACTATTAGAGAGGTGTTGCCCCTTATGGCAGCACATACATGGATCATTGTGACTGACTGTAAAAATTACATTGGACACTCTTCACAATGATGATGAATCTCAGTCATGTCAACTGTTTAAAAACCATATGTACTTCCATTACAACTTTTATCTTTCTAACCTTAGATTAGTTCGATATCAAGACTTTGTTTCATCTCTTTCACTCCAGACATGGTAAGAATGGTCATAGTTTTTTTCTCATAGCGTGAGGTAGAGATGAGATAGAGAACTACCACCAGCAGGCATGCTTTAGTTCATATCCTTGACAATTCACTTAAATTCTTAATACCATGTGAATACGTTGACACAATTTTGCCTCTGATAAATATTTCCACCCACAAGCATGCTGTTTTTGGAGGCATATTCAGCTTTAAATGGCACATTAAACAGTCATGATATATTTTTCTACATCCTTGGCCAGGACCACCAGCTCAGGATCTGTAAAGTTGTGCTTCCTTTTCCTGATGGGGGCCATGATTTAACAGTTTGTCAGGTTTGCTGTTTGTGACAAATTTAGGAAATTGGGTTACTGGTTGACTGGGGTGTGAGCACTTGTCAAGCATTAACCACAACCCTAGTCAGGGTAAGGCACAAGCAAACCACAAATTAACCTGTGCTAATTTCCTGGTCGCTTGGCATAGAGAAGTCAAGCTTAACTTAGGGGCAATATGTAAAGTGTTTTGTGCAAACACTTCAAACAATAAAAGAGTGGAAATACCGCACAAAAAATCCATACCAGGTTAGAATACTAGAGACAAATGTAATAAATAAAACAAGACCAAAATGACAAAAATCCAATCAGTAGAACCGGAGTTATGAATTTTTAAAGATTAAGCCACAATATAATTCCGAAAAGCATAAAGCGCCAACCCCTGCTATCTGGTCATCCTGGACTGGGTCAAATTCAAAGGACCAGACCAACCACAATGGAGCATGGGTCTGATACTGTCCCAGGTTAGTCAAGCTGAAAGTTTCCCTTCTCAAGTTTTGTGCAAAGAGTCCTGTTCGCATTGGAGAGGGTGGCAGGGTGAAAGGAGAGCATCGCTGGCGGTGGTCGGTGTGATGCAAGGGGCAGGCCAGGTGCCGTGGATGAACAGGCTGGTGTTTTGTGTTGGTGGTCTTCGCTAGCAATCAATGCTTGCTGTGTGAAGAGACAGACTTATGTTCAGACTCCTGCTGAATTTTGGTGCAAGCAGTGCTGTTCCTGAGTGAACAGGCCTGTTTGCTCTTGTGAAGAGCCCAAAAGCTTAAGAGTTCAAGAGCCACACCAAAGGTCCAGGGCTGAGAGAGGTTCAGTTCATGGAAGGCAGGTCCAGGAGCCATAGGGCACCTGTAATGTCCATGAGGCTCAGATCAGGAGGCCAGGAGACCAGCACTTTGAGTTACTCAGGGTCCTGTGTTAAAGATAGGTTGCTGGTCTTGTTCTTCCTCTCCAAAAAAGAGGGCAGGTGGCAGCAGGTCAGCCCAGCAAGACAGCAGCTCCTTCAGAGTAGCCACCTAGAAAAGTAGCAGCCCTTTTAGCAGCACAGCAGTTCTTCTTCCTGGCATACTATCTACAGGTCCAGAAGTGTATTCAAGTGGTGGTGTCTGTGGACCTTCTTTTATACACAGTTGTGCATTTGAAGTGGGGAGAAGCTTCTAGAGGCATGCCTTTGAAACCCTGCCTTCCCTGGCCTGAGACAAGTTTAAAGGGTTACTTGAGTAGACGGAACAATCATTGCAGCAGACTCACTAAAAGCATTTAATTTATAGGCTGAAGCTCAGAGGACAAACCCCCTTAGTACGTTGAGACCCTTACAGATGAGTAGGTGCACTTTATAAACCCTGATTTGGTTTGACAGGCCCATGGCACATTTAGTGCAATTCAATAGGGTTGTATAAGTAAATTTAAAATGCCAATTGCGTATAAGCCAATATCACAATGTTTTGGGCATTGAGCAAAACACTTTAGTGCTGGTTAGCAGTGGTAAAGTATGTGGAGTCCTAAGGCTAGCAAAAATGAAGTCAGCTATAACAGGAGGTCTGAAGGCAAAAAGGTAGCGGAAAAAATCCCAAGGATGCCAGGTCTAACAATGAGTGATTATTTTTCTAACTCCAGGAACTTCCTGTGACTGATAGTAGGCAATTCCTGATGTCTTGTGTTATTTATAGGGTGGGGGGTTTACCACATGTGGTAAATAATACACATTCTGTATTTAACATAAGTAGTAGATGCATGTTCAAAGATACATGGTAAAAACTCATAACCGGTGCTATTTACCACGTGGTATTTATTGAACCCTGTGCAACTGGTATTTACTCAATGTGCAAGTTTGTAGTTTTTTACTTCCAAACTCATATTCACTGGCCTACATTGGATTACATTTAATTTTAACCCACCTTGAAAGATCATTTTTTGAAAATTGTATATTAATTGAAAACCATACATTTTCAGGGGTGCAGAGTTTGAAAAGTTGACCAATGAGGCTCAAAGCTATTTAAGGCAGTACAACTATGTTTACAGACAATAATGGCTCTATATTGATTCTCAGGAATTCACGCTGCATATTGAACCCCATGACTGCATACAATTAATTATGAGTGAATTCACTGCAGGGAAGGAGAGAGGGTTGGAAACTTGGTTGTTTGAGAGATTTTTAATGTCTTCAATTGTGTGAGATTGCTGGTTTTCTAAAAACCTCTCTGACCCCCTTCCGATTCCAGAAATGGACAGACATTTGCTCCAGCAAAGGGATGAAGTAAACCTCCTGCAGGGTGGGAAGGGGACCTTAAATCTTTGTGGACATTTTAATGAAGGGCATTCTCCAGGAGAAAAATGTTTTCTGTGGAGAAAGAACATAAGCTATATTGATGTGAGACTAAACAGGGAGATATACTGCAAAAAATCTATGGGCCTCATTTACAAGGATTTAGCGCCCCCGTAGCGTCATTTTGTCTGATGCTGCGGCAGTGTTAAAATGACTCCAGATTTAAAATGTGAAGCTAGAGGCCTCTAGCTTCACTTTTCCCTGCCTTGCTTCAATTTTTAACAGTGTGGGATCTTGCTGCTTCAGATACCGACAATGATATGCCAGGAAGGCGTTACATCTTAAAAAATTACGCTGGGACGCAAGTGCAGTATTTCGAAAAATGACGCGTGCCTAGGAAAATTCATGCTAACTAGTGTCAGACCAGGCATTAAAATGACTCAGGCACAGCTATATAAGGAGAACACATCCAAAACAGTCTGGTAACCGGGAGTATGGATCTACTCTTGCTACAACTTGGGGCACCAAAGAGACCACTGCAACCCCCACCATCACTACCACATCCACCAGCACCCCCACAGTCACCACTACCTACACCACAGAGGCAGCACAGGAGAAAAGAGTGCATCTACTTTCAGGGGTCATCCCTGAAGCCCTCCAGGAGTAGCATGTTATTATCACCGTCTACCAGCTGCGTAGTGAGCTCCACCTCATTGTGTCCCAACTGCAGGCAATGGTTGGGAGGGCCACCACCATCCCCCTGCTAACCAAGCTCCTGGCTGTGCTTCATCTGCTTGTGTCTAGATCCTTTCGGACCACTGCTGCATGAGTGGGTGGAGTATCACAGCCATACCTGTCTGCATTCCTGCCCTCTGTCCTGAATGCAATCATCAGTTTCACACCCTGCCACATCCTCTTCCCCAACACCCAGCAAGCAAGAAATTAAGCAGGGTTTTTATGCCATTGCTGGGTTTTCCCATGTTCTCTGAGGCATGGACTGCACCCATGTGCAACTTGTACCTCCTGCTGCAACTGAACACTTATACTGCAACAGAAAATACACCCACTCGATGAATGTGCAGGCCATTGTGGACCATTGTGGGTTGTGCATCAATGTGCTGGCCAAATACCAGGGCAGCATCAATGACGCTTATATCTTCTGCCAGTCCATCATCAACCAGAGATTTTAGGATGGACAATATGGTAATGGCCTGCTTGCAGGTAAGCAAACAGCAAGTAACTAACAGGCATAATAACAAATAGATATGGGGGACACAATACACAGCCTACTGTCTGCCTGCACAGATAGGGTGTGCATGATGAGGCCTGTCACACATACATGCACCATGCTTCCATACACATAGCTAATGCATATCATCCTGACATACAGGTGAAGGCATCTCAAGCCACTATTGCACAAGTTGCATGATGTAAAGGCATACAGCCACGCAGGACAGACAGGAAATCTGTTCTTAATCTCTGTGTGCACGGGAGGTGTAACATCTATACTGGGGAGTGGGCACATGCAACACACATGGCTCATCAGCTGTGTCATGGCCTATACAACAGGGACTAGGGGTCTCACTTACCAGGCCCTTGTGCCACTTTGAACCACCAGAGCAACATTTTATGGATGCTGTACTGGCACAGTGCGCCAGATCACATTTACAAGGCCATGCAACGCCACCTTGAGTCGCTTTTCAGGACCTTGTAAATATGGACAACTTACACACATAACACTGTGTGAAAGAGGCGTTCCAGGGGTGTTGCTTGGGGTATACTCATGCAACACTCATGGAAGCCAAAGGTATCTGACATATTCACAGATTTACAAGGATAGGAATGTATCACAATTTTACACCATCTTGGTGGGGCATAAGAGTGACACAATGGGGAGAAAATCTTTATCACTCCCAGTATCTTCCCCTTCATATGTGTGCTGCAGTCTGTAGCACACATAGTAAGATGGAAACACCTCTTGTGATTTTTTTTGTGCAGGAAGGTGTTCCTTCCTGCACAAAAACAATCATCCCCACAAGGCAGGTATCCTTGCACCATGGTGCAAGGCCGTCTGCTTTTACTCTAGGAAGCAATTTGTGTATCAGTGCAGGGGGAGAGGACAGAAAGGTTCCATACCTTGTATATATGGCACTTTCCTGCCCCTTTCCTGTGGCACTTGGTGCGCCGCCTTGTGCCATGAGCCTAGTAAATGATGCTCTAGATGCTGGATGACAAACCACGGCCCAAGGGCAGGTGACATGTAACTGTACAAATGTACAGTGCTATGTCATTTAACTCACATCTCACATGTGTGAAGTGTAATGCTACACACAGGCAACACTCACCATTCTTCGGAGGCAGCTGTCTTGGCTGGAAGGTGCTCCCGCATACACAAATTCCATCCTGAAAGCTAAGTGGAACACCTATATCCCCTGATGCAAGTGTGAATGTGTACTCACTAGGCACATTGTTTGTAAGTCTTGTTGCATAGACCCCAAATTTGAAGGAGGCCCTAAGTAATGTGTACCAGTTCCCCTTCTTCTTCAGTACAGTGCATGACGTTGTGTTGTTGGACTGCAGATGACCACACACATATCTGCAGGATACATGTGTTCTATGCACAAACTGGTCACAACTTCGTCATACGTGTACAAAATGTTACACTACCATGATATTCAACCATGGATTGGCCGGTGTCACATCATGTCACTCAATTGGGATGTGTGAGGGCATACTATGTAGATTATATCATGTCAACTGTCATGAACAATGCAGGACAATCCAAGGCATGGCCAAATGTAATCTAGGCCAGCACAAACATCTGGGGAGGAACATTGCCCCATACATGTGTCTGTGTCAGCCATGTCTGGCATGTCACCGGCAACCCAGGCAGGACCTACAAAAGATTCACAGCCCCATTCTGTCTCACCACACATGTAGTGGCAACACAAAACATTGAGTGGACTAGAGCGATCGGAATCAGCCACCATCCAAACCTGCTGAACAAATAGGCCAGTCAGGAAGTTCAATTGTATGATGTATCTTCCCATGCCTGCATTTGACATCACATATAGTGAGTGAACAGGCACCTGGAAATGGCACTACACTGTCACGATTGACAGACCATGTGTCCATAATTGGGTGAAGTGCATGACAATACCAATAAACATGACACACATGGGCAGGATTTACGCAAAGGCAGTAATCCAAGCAATTACACTTTTTAATCCTTTAACTTTACAGCTGAGAAAGTTTACAGCATCCAGCCATTGGTGAGAACACCTTCAGAAAACCCTCAATCAGACATGGAGAGGGCCTATAACGAGGCACATGTTCGGACCAGGAACATCGTGGAGAGGACCTTCGGCTTGGTAAAAGCCTGCTTTAGCTGCCTTTATCTATCATTTGGGTGACTGCTGTAGTCCCCATCCATGGTCTGCAAAATGATCTGGTATGCGCCATTTTTGCAAAATATCTCTGTAAAAAACTAAGGTCCCCAGGGATGAGGAGCAGGACGCTCCCTGGGAAGAGGATGAATTCCAGAGTCATCCAGACATACAGAACACTGCTGCCGTTGCACAGCGATGTGCCCACATTGTGCAGCATTTCTTAACCAAAAAATGTGGAGTAAGGCATGAATGCTAAATAAGTTAATGGATAATCCTATACAACCTATGTCTTGGAGTGTTTGTCACAGTCCCATTTCCAAAAATAAACAACATCCATGAAACCATGAGAACTGCCTAAGAGGTGTCAATATAGTGTGAACACTGTTGTACCAGACACAATTCACTGAGGTTTAAAAGGTGCGGTATGTAATGTTTGCATTGCATGCCAAACAAACAAGTTTAACTGAAAACACTCATATCTGCCATTGAACTGTTGTTCCAAGAGGAAAACAGATAGGAATCACTACGTGATGCACCAGGGCAACACTGTATGCTAAGATCTATAAATAGTGGCCAGGAACTGCAACAGTTGATCAGTGTGAGATATGTGTCAAATCAATGGGTGAATGATTCATAATACTGCTGACAACTCACAATATCCACATCTTTGGCACTCACATGGATGACAAATAGTAAGTGTATCACAGAGAACAGTACAACTGTATGTGTAGCACAGTGTCCAACAAATCAGTGATTATCTTCTATATATGCCAATCTATGTCTCATGCTGTTGGCAATAGGTTTGAGTATTTCAGACTTACTTGTATTTGTATGTGGGGCCATTAGCTGTAAAGACCATTCCCCCAAACCACCCCTACTCACTGTGCATCTGGCAAATGGAATAGTCTGTAGCTATGGGTCTTTACTCCTCACAAACACACTCTCATGGAAGCCCAGCAGGGTTCAAATCATCACTTCATTGTGGAGGGGCTCCAAGAGCACACCAGTATCACTCCTGGAGTCAGGTTAGGTTTTGTGAAGATTTACCCTACTCTCTACCAATAGCAACTATTTTGTTAGGGTATTTGGTTGACAGTCAATTTGCCCTCTGTCCAAGCAGGAACCCTCACTCTGGTCAGGGTAAGGAAATTAAACTCCCACACCTAAGACAACCCCTGCTCGACCCCTTGGTAGCTTGGCACAAGCAGTCAGGCTTACCCCAAAGGCAATGTGTAAAGTATTTGTACCACAACACATAGTAATACAGTGAAACACTGCAAAATGGACACCACACCAGTTTAGAAACATAGATAATATTTATCCAAATCAAACAAGACCAAAATGACAAAATTCCAACATACACAAGTCAAGATATTAATTTTCAAAAGAATAAGGCCCTCATTACAACCCTGGCGGTCGGTGATAAAGCGGCGGTAATACCGCCAACAGGCCATCGGTAAAAAAAATGGAATCACGACCATTGTGGAAACTGCCAACACAGACAGCCACTTTAACATTCTGACCGCCACGGCGGTAGCAACAAACACCGCAGCGGTAACCGCCAACAGACAGGCGGAAGACAATGTACAGCCCACACTATTACAAGGCACCAATCCGCCAGCTTTTCTGGGGCGGTACCAACGACATCAAAAGCACAGCGAAAACAGTCCTTGGAACAGAAACCACTCACCTCACGACACCCAACGAGGAACCAGGACGCCATGGAGCCCGAGTTACAGGTCCTCCCCATGTTGGTCTACCTCCTCATCTACCAGGAACATCAAAGACAGTAGCGACGACCACAGTGAGTACTGTACCTAGCACACAGAGGAGGGGGGGAGGAAAAAGAGAGTGACACACACAAGCAATACGCAACACTCCCACCCCCACCCTCACCCACAACACCATACACACAAACACAACCAATTACATCACAGATACACCCCATCGCCCTCTGGAAGAACGCAAGGACCAAAGGAAATGATTTTAACGAGTGTAATAATCGAAAATTCAGATAGGCCAAGATAACTTTAAATGATCAGTATATACAAATATTTACAGCAAGTACACAAGTCCGTATACTGTTCCATTAAATGTTTGTGGACCAGTGGCCCCAAAAAGCATAGGCGAAACATAGCATAGCATAGCATAGCTGCTCGCGTGTTCGAGGCCCTCCTCCACCCGCAGGCATCCGCCTGCGCCTCATCCCTGGTGTCTAGTGGGCTTCTGGTAAGCGTCGCTAGACTCGTGTACATTGTGCCGTTTTCACCGTATTTGTGACTGTATTCTGTGCCTTGCTTTATTGTGCCTTTTTGTTCCATCTGCTCCATTTGTGCTTTTTTGACTTTTTGTGACTGCTTTTGCCCCTTGTGCGCTCCCCTTGCCGGCTCTCTGAGCCGCGTTTCCCCGCCACTGCCTCCCTGCGGCCCGTCCCCTCGCGCCCCCATTCGCCGCTCCCTCCCGCCTCCCAGCTGCTCCCCCCTCCACACTCCCTTCTTAATGGCTGGCGCTGCGCGTCCACGCAGCGGATGCAAGCTGAGGGCGCGCCAGAGGCGCGCCAGAGGCAAGCCCGTCTGCACCCGTCCGCGCCTGGACCGCGCCCAGCGCCACCCCCCCTGGTCAGCACGACCCCGCACCGCCAGACGCCTCTACACGGCCAACCAGCTTATCGCCCTCAACCCCGGCCGCTTCACAACATGCTTCCAGTCCTCACCGAAGAACACCAAAGGACCCTTCTCCTGCCGCGCCTGCAACTTCACCTGCAACAGAACTAGGAAACCTGCAACTACCGGTACAAACCACCTCCACTGTATACTCCTCAACACACGCTCCGCACGCAAGCACGCCATCGAGCTCTGGGACCTGCTCGACACCACCGCCCCAGAAGTAGCCTTCCTGACCAAAACCTGGTGGAACGACTCTTCAGCACCTGACATCGCCATAGCCATCCCGGACGGCTACAAGATCATCAGAAGAGATCGCGTCTATGGAATCGGAGGAGGAATAACCATCGCCCACAAATCCACCCTCAAAATCCACACCCACACGGATGACACACTCAAGACCGCCGAACACCTGCACTTCCGAATCCACACTGACCCCAACACCACTCTCAGAGGAACGCTCATCTACAGACCCCCCGGACCACGAGCACCCTTCAGCGACTCCATCGCCGACCTCACCAGCACCCACGCGCTCTCTTCTACGGACTACATCCTCCTTGGAGACCTTAATTTCCACATGGAGAACAACAACGACGCCAACACCGCATCACTGACCGACAACCTCTCCAACCTCGGCCTCAGACAACTCGTCACCACACCCACCCACATCGTCGGCCACACGCTTGACCCGATCTTCTCCGCAATCTCCCACGTCACCTTCAACCACACCACCGAACTTCACTGGACCAACCACCACTGCATCCACTTCACATTCAAGAAACATATCGAGCACCACCGCACCCAACAACAACCCCGCCGCCACTGGAGCAAAGTCACCGAAAACCAGCTGACCAGCACCCTCGCCCTGAACCCACCCACCGACTCCACCAACCCAGACACCGCCGCACTCAACCTCCGACGGTGGATCAACGACTGCGCCAACACCCTCGCACCACTCAAGAGATCCACCGACAACCAAGAAAGAAAAAAAGCTGCCTGGTTCACTGACGAACTCCTCACCTCCAAACGCGTCTGCCAGAAACTAAAGAAGAAATGGCTCCTCGAACACACACCCGACAGCCTTACAGCCCACAAGGATGCCACCCGCAAGCACCACCAGCTAATCAGACTAGCCAAGCGATCCCACTTCACAGAACGCTTGAACAACAACGCACACGACAGCAAAGAGCTCTTCAGCATCGTGAAAGAGCTCTCCAACCCCAGCGCCAACGTCAACGACATCCCACCATCCCAAGAACTCTGCGACTCCTTGTCCACCTTTTTCTACCAGAAGATCGCCGACATCCACAACAGCCTGAACACCACGCCCACGACGGACCCCACCCCCGAAAACTCCACCTGCACCTACCGCTTGACCGCCTGTACCCACGTGCACGACACAGAAACACGCAAGATCATGAATTCCATCCACTCAGGATCTCCATCAGACCCATGCCCCCACCACGTTTACAACAAAGCCGACATTACCATCGCCCCCCAACTTAGAAAGACCATAAACATATCCTTTGAAACTGCGACATTCCCGGAAATCTGGAAGCACGCCGAAATCCACGCCCTCCTTAAGAAGGAATACAAGAAAAAGCCCTCAACTGGATCTCCTCATTCCTCTCAGGCAGAACCCAGAGAGTCCGCCTCCCACCCTTCCGCTCCGAAGCCACCACCATCATCTGCGGCGTCCCTCAAGGCTCCTCGCTGAGCACGACGCTGTTCAACATCTACAAGGCCCCCCTCGCACAACTGGCTCGTCAGCACAACCTCAACATTCTCTCTTACGCCGACGACACCCAGCTCATCCTCTCCCTCACCAGAGACCCGCACACCGCCAAAGCCAACCTCCACGAGGGAATGAAGTCCATCGCCGAGTGGATGAGAAGCAGCCGCCTGAAGTTGAACTCTGACAAGACGGAGGTCCTCATCCTCGGACGCACCCCCTTCACCTGGGACGACTCCTGGTGGGCCACCTCACTGGGAGCCCCGCCAACACCTACAGACCACGCACGCAACCTGGGCTTCATCCTCGACTCCTCCCTATCCATGTCCAAGCAGGTCAACGCAGTTTCCTCCTCCTGCTACAACACCCTCTGCATGCTCCGTAGAATCTACAAGTGGATCCCGACAGAAACAAGAAGAACGGTGACCCAGGCCCTCGTCAGCAGTAGGCTAGACTACGGCAACGCACTCTACACAGGCATCCCAGCAAAAGACATACAACGCCTCCAACGCATCCAAAACGCCTCCACCCGGCTGATACTCAAAGCACCCCGCCGCTGCCACATCTCCCACCACCTGAGAGACCTCCACTGGCTCCCCGTGGACAAGAGGATCACCTTCAAGCTCCTCACCCATGCTCACAAGGCACTCCACAACGCCGGACCAGCCTACCTGAACAACATACTTCTATGCCCCCACCCGCCAACTCCGCTCCGCCGACCTCGCCCTCGCCACCATCCCCCGCATTCAGCGTAAGACCTCCGGTGGCAGATCCTTCCCCTACCTCGCCTCCAAGACCTGGAATGCCCTCCCGACCGTCCTGCGACAGACCCAGGACCTACTCGCCTTCAGGAGACTTCTCAAGACCTGGCTCCTTGACCAGTAGCAGCAACCCCCCCCACCCTCAGCGCCTTGTTTGTTTGTTTTCTCTTGTTTATAGATTTGTAGAGCGCATGGCTACCCAGGGGCATCCCAGCGCTAAAGTACACCATGAATGTCGGAAGAGCCAGGGGAAGCAGATTAACTGGGAAAGAGAATGGTTTTCAACTTCCTCCTAAAGAGAAGTTCAGAGGATTCCTGATGGCATTCAAAGGGCAGGGCATTCCAGAGCCGAGCAGCCCTGATGGAGAACGAATTACCTCCCCAGGATCTCTTGACCGAAGGGATGTAAACCTGTCGAGAAGAACGAGATCTAAGAGGTCTAAGGGGCGAGTAAAGAAAGATCCGTTTTCTAAGGGAAAGGGGACCCTTATTGTGTAAGGCTCTGTGAACAAGACACAGAGCTTTAAACTGAATGCGCTGCTTAATCAGGAGCCAATGAAGAGCTGCAAGTGCTTGTTTAGCGGAAAGATGCCTTGGGGTATTCATGAGAAGTCTAGCTGCCGCGTTCTGCGTAACCTGCAGCCTCTTTATTACATAATCTGGAGAACTGAGATATAGGGAGTTCTGTAGTCCAGGCGGGAGAGAACTAGGGCTTGTACAAGAATTCTTCTGCCAGCGAATGGCAGAAGTCCAAGAATCTTCCTGACACTTCTAATTAAGCCGAAGCAGATCGAGGAGATTCTTTTAGCTTGCAGCTCCATAGTTAAGCGTGGGTCAAGCAGAAAGCCGAGGCTTTTTACTTGTGTTATTGGAGGAGGCAGGCTGTTAAAAGCCTCAGAGTACATAGCCAGAGGGGCGGTAGGGGCGCCATTACCTATAATCATTACCTCTGATTTGCTGTCATTAAATTTCAGTTTCGACAGGGTCATCCAGTCCCCAATATCTTTCATGCAGTCGGCCAGGTTGGCAGAGGGGGAGTCCCTACTACTAGAGAGGGAAACCACCAATTGCGTTTCATCAGCATAAGTGACCATAGAGAGGTTATAAGGAGTGACTACTGTGACCAAGGATGACAGATAGATGTTAAACAAGGTGGGGCTTAAAGATGAACCCTGCGGGACTCCACAAGATAGAGACCTGACGTCAGACAAAAAAGAGCGATCCAAAACTTGAAAGGATCTTCCCGTGAGGAAGGAGGAGAGCCAGGCAAGGGCTGGACCTCCTAACCCTATCTTGGAAAGTCTATCAAGGAGAAGAGTATGATCGACAGTGTCAAATGCTGCACTAAGATCAAGGAGGATAATAGCAGCATGACCACCTTGATCTAGAAGTTGCCGAGCAGATTCAGTTACAGTAAGGAGTGCCGATTCTGTACTGTGATGGGTTCTGAAACCCATTTGAGAAAGATGTAAATGATCGTGGCTCTCAAGATGCTTGGTCAATTGCAGGTTCACGTGCTTCTCCAGAATTTGTGCCAATATAGGAAGAAGGGCAATGGGTCGATAATTATCCAAGACAGAGGGATCCATCCTAGGTTTTTTTAAGAGAGGCTTTATGATTGCATGTTTGAGGGAACTGGGAAGAATACCAGAGGACAAGGAATTATTAAGTATTTCTGTCAAAGGACCAACAACAATATCTGCTGCCTTCAAAAGAATAGAAGAAGGGGCCGGATCCAAGGGAGAACCCGATTTGATATTGGCAAGAAAATTCCCAATCAGAGTACCTGTGAGGGGGGAAAAATTGGTTAACTGGGTCATACCCGTAGGAGAATTCATCCCCTGCCCCATGAGATTATTCTGAGAGGGAGATGGAGGAAAACCGGAGTATATCTTGTTAATCTTGTCTTGAAAGGGAGCCGCTAATACATTACTATGCATAATAGAAGCTTCCACCGGGGAGGGCGGCATAGGGGGTAAAGTGAGCTCCTTGAAGATCTGAAAGATTTCTTTCTGAGAAGTGGACGAGTTCTCTATTCTACTGCTGTAATATAGAGCTCGTGTTGTCTTAATATTATGATGGTAAGATCCAATAGCTGATCTATAGGCTTCTTTAGCAGAAGGATTATAATCTTTTCTCCAAATTCTCTCCAATTTTTTACAGTTCTTTCTAAGGTCCAATAGAGAAGACGAAAACCAGGGACTAGACTTATGAGCAGGTTTTTTCACCCTCAGTTTGCAAGGCAAAACTGAGTTTAAAGAGGTAGAAATCCATTTGTTAAACAGGTCCACCGTATTAATGGAGGCATGGTCACTGGCTAAGGGAGAAGCACAGAGTGCCATATGCCAAGTGCTAGGTACCAACTTTGACCAAGCACAACCCATTGTGGTGCACCTGGGCTGTGTCTCTCTAGGAGCATCATAGGGAAACGTAAGTGACACTAAATAGTGATCGGTCCAGGGTAGAGGTAGAGAGGAGGAGAAGGTAAGATTAGGGATATTACAAAAAAAAAGGTCTAAAGTATGGCCTTTCGTGTGAGTTGGACCAGTAACATGCTGGTCCATACCCATAGAGGTAAAAGAGGCTAATAATGATTTAGCAGATGGACAGTTAGGATTGTCTAGGTGGATATTAAAATCGCTGAGGACGGTTAAGTTAGAGGCCTTCCCAATAGAACTGGCCACTGCCTCCGGGATAACTTCTAAAAAGACTCCACACGGGCCGGGGGGGCGATAGAGAAGGATTCCTGAGAAAGTATAAGTAGACGACAAGCGAAGAGACAAGAACATACTTTCACATCCTGGAATTTCCAGTGGGAATGTTGAGCATTTAATGGAGATTTTGTGAATAATAGCTATACCGCCAACTCTCATATGTAGTCTGTCTAAATGAACTATAGAATAGTTAGGGAGTAAGGTGCTGCATAAATCTGCTGAAGAATCTCCATTCAGCCAGGTTTCAGTGAGAAACAAGGCATCTGGTGATAGCTCTTCAAGGAGCATGTGAATATGTAAGGAGTGAGCCGCTAGGGAGCGGCAGTTAAGCAGTAATAGCTTACCTAATTGATGGGAGGAGGTATTAGAAGGCGAGATGAAATTGGGAGCCCAAGTACAACTAGAACAGGGGGGACACACAGACGACTGGTTAGGCCCTACAGGAGTGGAACATATCTGGGTGTTTCTAAAAGCATAAAGATGTGAAGCTGAATACCTAAAACGAGCAGCATCTCTGGGCCCTGGGCTCGTCAGGGCGTGGACGGGCGCAGATGGGCTTGCCTTAGGCGCGCCTTTGGCGCACCAGCGGCGCGCCCGCTGCGAGGCCGGTGGCTGCCCACGTTTAAAAAGAGCATGGGGGAGGCCTGACCTGGCTCCAGCACCAACAACTAGACCGGCAACCAAGATGGCTGCCGGAAAATGGCAGCCTTGAAACCCTCACGGGTACGTAGTGCGCTCTACAAATATTGTGATTGATTGATTGATTGATACATGACACCTGCCTCAAAACGGAGAGAACACTGCAGGGGCATCAGGTCGAAAAAAACACAGGCGCCTCAGGGGGAAGGGGAGGGGAGGCACCTGAGCCGGATGATGGGACAACGCCACTGCTCCTCGAGGGGGCTCCATGCCCACTGCTTGGTCCTGGGGAGTACAAAGCCACAGTCTCTCAAGTGGGTGGTTTGCCCACTGCTTGGTCCTGGGGAGTACAAAGCCACAGTCTCTCAAGTGGGTGGTTTTCCCACTGCTTGGTCCTGGGGAGTACAAAGCCACAGTCTCTCTAGTGGGTGGTTTGCCCACTGCTTGGTCCTGGGGCGTGCAAGGCCACAGTCTCTTATGTGGGTGGCTTCTTTCACTGGTTCTGGAGGGGGCTTTGTGCCCAGAGTGCGTCATCCTGCCAAGGACTGGGGGAGTGGATGCTGTTCTCCACGGTTCTGAGGGGGCTTTGTGCCCAGAGTGCTTCATCCTGACAAGGATAGGGGTAGTGGATGCTGTTCTCCACTGGTTCTGGAGGGGGCTTTGTGCCCAGAGTGCTTCATCCTGCCAAGGACTGGGGTAGTGGATGCTGTTCTCCACTGGTTCTGGAGGGGGCTTTGTGCCCAGTGATGCTGCACCTGGGGTGTGGTAGTTCCCATTCTCTCACCTGGGTGTCTGAGCCACGAGATTTTCAGGGAACAGGTAGCATGATACTCCATGGAGGTGGAGTCACGATCCACCCTGCTGCGACTTAGCCTGCCAACTGCTGGTAGTGCCAATGCTGGTTGTGGTGCCTCATGTAGTGTGTGCAGGTCCAGGACGTCTCCTGCAGCTTCGGACAGCTGCCAACTGGGGATGCTGTTGATGCCCGCTGTAGTGGCTCTGGCTGGGCACGTCGCGGGGCAGGTGGCGGTGGCTGCGGCGGTGTCTGCGGCGGAGATGCTGCCGGTGGTGCAGGCGTCTGCACTTGTGGAGGGAGACACCAGGCCGTCTCCTGCAGTCTCGGAAGGTTGCCCACTGGGGATGATGCTGGTAACTGTAGTAGAGGCATCAGACGTGCAGGTGGCGGTGCAGGTGGACGTGCAGTTGGCAGTGCAGGTGGCGCTCGTTGCGGATCCGTGCCCTGAGCTGACTTCCCTTTGCCCTTGTGTCCCTTCCCCACCTTGGAAGTCGCTGCTGGGACCTTGCCACTGTCCTCTTTGGTTCTGGAAGAGGCCTTGCTGGGTGGTTGGTGCGGCTTTTCTCTTCGACATGCAGGCCCCTTCTTTACCTTGGCAGGTGGCAGAATAGGGTGGTCCTTGGCCTCACTAGGTGGCACACTGGCAGCCCTGATGGGTGCAGCCTTCGATGTTCCTGGACTTACAGGGACCACTCTGGACGAGGATTTTGTGGCTGAGGTGCTTGGCTGGGATCTGGACATCCTGGCCCTAGGGGAAGAGCGGGGGGAGGTGTAGGGGAGAGGTCAATAGAAGCTAGGAAAAGTTTTTTAGACACACTGGGACGGGAAGATGGAGGGGATTTGGGAGTGGAGGAAGAGATAGTGGTTGTAGGAGATGTATGTCTGCTGAGTTTGGGTGAAGGTGCATGGGCTGGAGGCTGTTGTGAGGTGGATGGCTGTTGAGTGGGTATGTGCTGGCGTTTGTGTACTTTGGAAGGAGGGCTCACAGACACACTGGGAGAGGACACAGGGGACGTGTGCATGGTAGTGGGGGTGGTGATTGCACGTGAGCGGTGTGTGGTGATGGGCGTGCTGGTAATGGAGGTAGTGGCTGAGGATGTAGTGCATGCAGGTGTGAGTGGAGACGTGACTGGGAGGGAGCTGGACGACATGGAGGAGGGGGACACAGTGGAGGCAGTGGATGTTGGTATGTCTGCATGGGTATGGTGCTTGTGTGAGTGCCTGTGGGATGTGTGGTGCTTATGTTTGCCTGAGCCACTTTTGTGTGTTGATGTGCGTGCATGCTGGTCTGATGGTGTGCTTCGGATAGGCAGAGGTAGAGGGGATTGGGTCAGGATAGTGGAAGTTGGAGGGGGGAGGCTGGACACAGGGACAATGGCTGCCATCAGTGCTGAGGCCAGAGCCTGAAATGCTCACTGTTGGGCCCGCTGCCCAGAATGAATGCCCTCCAGGTATACATTTGTTTGTTGCAAATGCCTCTCGACACCCTGGATGGCATTCAGAATGGTTGACTGCCCAACAGTGAGGGATCTCAGGAGGTCAATAGCTTCCTCACTAAGGGCAGCAGGGCTGACTGGGGCAGGGCCTGAGGTGCCTGGGGCGAAGGAGATGCCCACCCTCCTGGGTGAGCGGGCACGGGAAACATGCTGAGGGGCTGCTGGGAGGGCGGTGCCAGTAGGGGGGGTGGCGGCCACCGCAAGGGAGTTCCCATCAGAGGAGGAGTCGCTGTCGCTGGTGTCCCCTCATGTCCCCGTCGTGGAGCTCCCCTCGTCCTCCGTCCCACTGGTGCCTTCAGACTCCATAAATTCACCCTCCTGGGCCATGTGGGTTGCAGCTCCCTCCTGTTCCGGTGCCACTGCTCCTCCACCAGATGATGCTAATGCACACAAGGACAGGGTGACAAAACAAAAAGGGGGGGAAAGACAGAGGAGACACATTGTCAATGCCAGCAACAACACCACCGTTGGCGGACACAACACACAGGGAGCAGCCCTATACACTAGGCCATGCACTAACAGTTCTTAGGAAAATCGCCTACCCATGGGGGACGATGCCTAAGCCCATTTGCTGCACGCCTGGAACCCACAGGAGCCTGACTAGGTGTAGATGGCCACTACCACTATTGGGGTTGGAGTGCCACAGAGCCTGCTTAACAAGGGACCTACCTTACCAAGTTCGCCCTGGCCTAGGGGAACCCACAGCCCACTTCCCCCACCCAGACACCTCATAAAGCGCACAGAGACAGCTGCATGAGACTGTACTCACCCCATAGTGGCTGCTGTGATGCCCTCAAGCGCCCATCCAACTCCGGATATGCCACCGCCAGGATCACAGGTCACAGGCTGGAGGCTCCAGCGGCACAGGTCCTCCCATCTCTTACGGCAGTGGGTGCTCCGAGTATAATAGACCCCAAGGGTCCGCACTTCCTTGGCGATGGCACGCTAAATACCCTTCTTCTGGTGGGCGCTGACCTACAAGAAAGGTAAAGTAAGAATGGATTTTACTCCCCCGTCCGGTTATTCTTACTCATTGGCCACAACTTCCCAACCATGCCCTGAAACACATACACTGACCATCCTCACATGCAGCCCCCAGCCCCCCCACCCATGTATCAACCATCCACACCATTCCATACATTAATATCCCATCCACCATGCACATAGTGTACTCACCTGTTTGTCTGGAGGACCGTAGAGTAGCGTGTACTGGGGCCGGACCCCATCCACCAGGTTGTCCAACTCCTCCGCGGTGAAGGAAGGGGCCCTTTCCCCAGACACTGTAGCCATTGTCGCTTCCATACTCAGGTCACAGCAGCACTTGCAGTGTAGGTCCTCTCCTGTTGAAGGTCAGGTATCAAGTGAGTGAAGAGATAGAAAATGGCGGGCACGTCCGCAGCGGTGCGTACCGTCACTGCAGGCGTACATCGTCATTGGCTCCTGGAACCCATAGGGCCCAATGATAACCAATGCTGAATTGCGTAGCGGTCTTCGTCCGCCTACTGCGACGCTGCACAATGCCAGCGCAGTTACCTCATTTCCCCTTGTCCCTCCTTACAGGCCAGGCAGCCACCATTTCAGGGGGGCACATGGCAGGGCAACTAACTGCGTCACAGCACTTTTGGGCAGGAATACGGACAGACAGTGCCACACACCGATTAAATCACAATAGAGCAAAACACCCTTGTGCAACATATGTGGTATATGATCCTCTGCTCACCATTCTCCTCCATAGGGCACATTCGCTGGGGCAGATGATGAGATGGCGTCATCCTCCGGTGTACAGACCCCTGGTGGACCTGTCCACAATGGAAGACAGACATATCATTATCACCTACAGACTTGATCGTGCCACAATCCATGAACTGTGTGCCCAGCTGGAGCCAGACCTGATGTCAGCTATCCGCCATCCCACAGGAATCCCCCCTCTAGTGCAGGTCCTGTCGGTGCTCCATTTCCTGGCCAGTGTTTCCTTTCAAATAACAGTGGCCATGGCATCAGGAATGTCTCAGCCAATGTTCTCTAACGTTTTGTCCAGAATGTTGTCTGCCCTGCTGAAACACATGCGCAGCTACATCATTCTCCCCCAGGTGGAGGATTTGCCCACAGTGAAAGGTGAATCTATGCCCTGGGACATATCCCCAACGTCATTGGTGCCATTGATGGTACACATGTGGCATTTGTCCCACCCCGCAGGGATGAACAGGTGTACAGAAACCGCAAAAGCTACCATTCGATGAATGTGCAGATGGTGTGTTTGACAGACCAGTACATCTCCCATGTGAATGTCAAGTATCCTGGCACAGTGCATGATGCTTACATTTTGAGGAATAGCAGCATCCCTTATGTGATGGGCCAAATCCAGAGGCACTGTGTGTGGCTAATAGGTGAGCCCAAGGTCCCCACACAGTTTGAATAGGTGTCTGGGTATGGGAGAGTCCCTAAGGGTTTGTGTATGTCTAACAGATACCCCTCGATATTTGCAGGTGACTCTGGTTATCCCAACCTGTCATTGCTACTGACCCCAGTGAGGAATCTCAGGACAAGGGCAGAGGAACGCTACAATGAGGCACATGGATGTACAAGAAGGATTATAGAGCAGACTTTCGGCCTCCTGAAGGCCAGGTTCGGGTGCATCCATCTGACAGGTGGCTGCCTATACTACTCACCGAAGAAGGTGTGCCAGATCATCGTTGCATGCTGTATGTTGCACAACCTGGCTTTGCGATGCCAGGTGCCTTTTCTGCAGGAGGATGGGCCTGATGTTGGTCTTGTGCAGCTGTGGAGCCTGTGGACAGTGAAGAAGAGGAGGCAGAAGAAGACACAGTGAGACACAGGTAAGAGATTGGCATGCTCCTCTCACATCAGACTACTGTAGGACATTGCATGATTCTGCCTTTTTACCTCTGTGTATGGACCCTGACAGTTCACTTTGCCTTTCCTTTTCACAGATCTGGGTACCACATTCTGCCTTCTGCTATGTTTACTGCTGCCCAACAACTGTCATACTTTGGTATGTGCAAATGAACATTGGCATTGATATTTGTCAGAGAGGTTGTAATAACACATTTGTGAAAGTACAGACTGACTCCAGATTGTTTTGTGATTCAAGGGTGTTTATTTAAGTGCTAATCAGTGGAGGGGGATGTGCAATGGTCTGGGGTGATGGTGGAGGAATGTCCATGGTAGAGTCCAGTCTCTTGGTATCACAGGTGCATTGTCCAAGGGGGCATAGGAAGTGGAGCAATGGCAGTTCAAGGTGGTCAGGGTGACATAGTGGGACAGAATGGTGACAATCAGGAGAGTCTTATTACCTGGCAGGGGTCTTGGCAATGTTCTCTGTCTTGTGCCTGGATCGCAGGGACCGTTTGCGGGGTGGTTCTCCTTCTGCAGGGGGTGGGGTGCTGGTGGCCTGTTGGTCCTGTGGCGGGACCTCCTGTCCACTAGCGCCGGTGGACGTGGAGGGCTGTTCATCGTTCGGGCTAGTGTCAGGGGCCCGTTGGTGTTCCACTGTCTCCCTCATGGTGATGGCCATGTCTGCCAGCACCCCTGCAATGGTGACCGTGTTAATGGACTTCAAGTCCTCCCTGATCCCCAGGCACTGCTCCTCCTGCAGCCGCTGGGTCTCCTGAAACTTGGCCAATACCGTGCCCATGGTCTCCTGGGAATGGTGGTATGCTCCTCTGATGTTTGAGAGTGCCTCGTGCAGAGTGGGTTCCCTGGCCCTGTCCTTCCCCTGTCACACAGCAGTCCTCCCAGTTTCCCTGTTGTCCTGTTCCTCTGTCCCCTAAACCGTGTGCCCACTGCCACTGACCCCAGGTCCCTGATTGTCTTGGGCTAGTGGTTTGCCTGGGGTCTCTGTAGTGGTGGACACACTGCTGATTGACGTGTCCTGGGGACAGTGGCCTGGGCCTGCTGGGTGGGTGCTGTGGTGGTGTTTCCTGAGGGAGGAGGTTCAGTGGTGGTTTGGAACTGTGTCAGGGGAACCGACTGTCCAGAGGTCCCTGATGGGTCAGGCTAGTCATCTTGATCCAGGCGTGCAGAGCTGCTGTCGTCACTGTGGGCCTCTTCTGTGGGGGGACTGGATATGGCTGGCACCTCCTGTCCGGTGACGTTGGGTAGGGGTCCTGTTGGGGTGTAAATGCATAGTTATTGTATCTGTGTGTGCCATCCTGTGCAATGTGTGAGTTTCCCTCTATTCCTGTGCTTGCATTATTGCCTTGGCCCTTGTGTGAGTGGTGATTTTGTGGCCTGGGTGAGTCTCTCTACTGGACATGCTGTGGTGATGGGTGTACATGCAGGTCTGTAATGGGTGTCCATGCATTGGTGTTACATGCAGGGCTTGGTATTGGGATGGGTGGTGTAGGAGGCTGGCCTGGCTGATAGTGGGTACCTTGTGGTACGTACACCTTGTGCCAGGTCCAGTTATCCCTTATTAGTAGATTAGAGGAGTCCTAGCAGCTTAGGCTGATAGAGGTAGCTATAGCCGAGCAGCTTATGCTGAACTAGGAGACATGCAAATCTCCTACTATACCACTTGTATCACTTAGCACAATATCATAAGAAAACACAATTCTCAGAGTTACTAAAAATAAAGGTACTTTATTTTACTGACAAAATGCCAGAAGTATCTCAGAGGATATACTCCCTTAGGAGGTAAGTAATATACACAAAATATACACACACAAACCAAAATCAGGTAAGTAACAGTTAGAAAAGTAGTGCAAACAGTGTAGAACACAATAGAATGCAATAGGGAAAAATAGGCCAAGGGGCAACACAAACCATATACTCCAAAAGTGGAATGCGAACCACGAATGGACCCCAGGCCTAGTGTAGTGTGTAGAGGGTCACTGGGAGTGTTAGAAAACACTAAGGGTGTCCAAGATACCCCACCCCAAGACCCTGAAAAGTAGGAGTAAAGTTACCCTACTACCCCAGAAAGACAGTAAATTCGAGATAGGGGATTCTACAAGGACAACAACTGACTGCAAAGCACTGAAGACGGATTCCTGGACCTGAGGACCTGTAAAGGAAGGGGACCAAGTCCAAGAGTCACACAAGTGTCCAGGGGGACAGGAGCCCACTAAACCCCGGATGAAGGTTCAAAAGGGCTGCCTCCGGTGGAAGAAGCCGAAGATTCTGCAACAACGGAAGGTGCCAGGAACTTTTCCTTTGGTCAGAAGATGTCCCACGGCGTGCTGGAGGATGCAGAGTTGTTTCCATGCAGAAAGACTGCAAACAAGCCTTGCTAGCTGCAAGAGTCGCGGTTAAAGGTTTTAGATGCTGCTAGGGCCCAGGAACGACCAGGAGGTCGCCTTTTGGAGGAGGAGACAGAGGGGGCACTCAGCAACACGGAGAGCCCATGCAGAAGCAGACAGCACCCGCAGAAGCACCTGAACAGGCACTTAGAGGATCTGAGGAGGACAGTCGACTCAGAACAACAAAGGAGGGTCCCATGACGTTGAAGTCCAACTCAGTGAATTGGGCAATGCAGGACGGAGTGCTGGGATCTGGGCTAGGGTGTGCACAAAGGAAATCTTGCAAGAGTGCACAGAAGCCCTAGCAGCTGCAGTTCACTCAGTACACAGGATTACTGTCTGGCGTGGGGAGGCAAGGACTTACCTCCACCAAATTTGGACAGAAGGGCCACTGAGCTGTCAAAGACACTTGGACCCAGCTCCTGTGTTCCAGGGACCTTCCTCGTCAGGATGAGAGGGGACCCAGAGGCCTGGTGATGCACAAGTTTGGTGCCTGCGTTGGCAGGGTTAAGATTCCGTCGACCCACAGGAGATTTCTTCTTGGCTTCCAGTGCAGGGTGAAGGCAGACAGCCCTCAGAGCATGCACCACCAGGAAACAGTTGAGAAAGCCAGCAGGATGAGGCGCTACAATGTTGCTGGTAGTCTTCTTGCTACTTTGTTGCGGTTTTGCAGGCGTCCTGGAGCAGTCAGTGGTCGATCCTTGGCAGAAGTCGAAGAGGGAAGTGCAGAGGAACTCTGGTGTGCTCTTGCGATTGTTATCTGGTGAGATACGCACAGGAGAGACCCTAAATAGCCCACAGAGGAGGATTGGCTACAGAGAAAGGTAAGCACCTATCAGGAGGGGTCTCTGACGTCACCTGCTGTCACTGGCCACTCAGAGGTGTCCATTGTGCCCTCACACCTCTGCATCCAAGATGGCAGAGGTCTGGGACACACTGGAGGAGCTCTGGGCACCTCCCCTTGGGAGGTGCTGGTCAGGGGAGTGGTCACTCCCCTTTCGTTTGTCCAGTTTCGCACCAGACCAGGGCTGGGGGGATCCCTGAACCGATGTAGACTGGCGTATGCAAGGAGGGCACCATCTGTGCCCTTCAAAGCATTTCCAGAGTCCAGGAGAGGCTACTCCACTCAGGCCCTTAACACCTATTTCCAAAGGGAGAGGGTGTAACTACCTCTCTCAGAGGAAATCCTTTGTTCTGCCTTCCTGGGACTCGGCTGCCCAGGCCCCAGCGGGGCAGAAACCTGTCTGAGGGTTGGCAGCAGCGGTAGCTGCAGAGAAAACCCTGGAGAGTTAGTTTGGCAGTACTCGGGCTCTCTGCTGGAGCCCCGGGGTTGCATGGAATTGTCTCCCCAATACCAGAGTGGTATTGGGGTGACAATGCCATGATCCTAGACATGTTACATGGCCATGTTCGGAGTTACCATTGTGACGCTACATATAGGTATTGACCTACATGTAGTGCACGTGTGTAATGGTGTCCCCGTACTCACAAAGTCTGGGGAAATTGCCCTGAACAATGTGGGGCACCTTGGCTAGTGCCAGGGTGCCCTCACACTAAGTAACATTGTACCTAACCTTTACTAAGTGAGGGTTGGACATATAGGTGACTTATCAGTTACTTAAGTGCTGTGTAAAATGGCTGTGAAATAACGTGGACGTTATTTCACTCAGGCTGAAGTGGCAGTCCTGTGTAAGAATTGTCTGAGCTCCCTATGGGTGGCAAAAGAAATGCTGCAGCCCATAGGGATCTCCTGGAACCCCAATACCCTGGGTACCTAGGTGCCATATACTAGGGAATTATAAGGGCGTTCCAGTGTGCCAATTAGAATTTGTAAAATTAGTCACTAGCCTGCAGTGACAATTTTAAAAGCAGAGAGAACATAAACACTGAGCTTCTGGTTAGCAGTGCCTTAGTGATACAGTTAGGCACCACACAGAGAACACATACAGGGCATACTTTATGAGCACTGGGGTCCTGGCTAGCAGGATCCCAGTGACACAGGCAAAAACAAACATACATGTAAATAAAAATGGGGGTAACATGCCAGGCAAGATGGTACTTTCCTACACAACCCCCCCCCCCCAAACGAGGGACAATAAGGCTAACCTTGGCCAGATGAGTCTTCATTGTCTAAGTGGAAATATCTGGAGAGTCCATCTGCATTGGAGTGGGTATGCCCAGGTCTATGTTCCACTGTATAGTCCATTCCCTGTAGGGAGATAGGGAGATGGACCACCTCAACAATTTAGGGTTTTCACCTTTCATTTGTTTTAGCCAAAGTAGAGGTTTGTGGTCTGTCTGAACACTAAAGTGAGTACCAAACAGGTATGGTCTCAACTTTTTCAGTGCCCAGACCACAGCAAATGCCTCCCTCTCTATGGCAGACCAACACTTTTCTCTAGGGGTGAACCTCCCGCTGATAAAAGCAACAGGTTGATCCTGGCCCTCATTATTAAGCTGTGATAGCACTGCCCCAAACCCCAAGTCAGAAGCATCACTCTGGACTATGAACTTTTTGGAGTAGCAAGGGCTTTTTACGACAGGTTCAGAGCATGTTTGAGCTCATCAAAAGCCTTTTGACAGCTAGCTGTCCACAATATCTTTTTAGGCTTCTTCTTACTAGTGAGGTCATTAATAGGGGCTGCAATGAAGCCACAATTCTTAATAAACCTCCTATAGTACCCTGTGAGGACTAAAAAGGCTCTCACCTGGGTTTGAGTTGTAGGGGGAGCCCATTCCACATTGGTCTGGATCTTCCCCTGCAGTGGTGCAATCTGTTCCCCACCTACCAGGTGGCCCAGAAAAAAAACACTTGCCCTATCTGGCACTTTGAGGCCTTGATAGTGAGGCCTGCCTTTTGCAGGGCCTCTAAAACTTTCCACAGGTGGACCAGGTGATCACCCCAGGTGGAGCTAAAGACAGCTATATCATCTAGATATGCTGCACTAAAAGCTTCCAACCCTTGCAGGACTGTGATCACCAACCTTTGAAAAGTGGCAGATGCATTCTTCAGACCAAAGGGCATCACAGTGAATTGATAGTGCCCTCCAGTGGCTGAGAACGCATTTTTAGGTTTTGCATCTTCTGATAACTTAATCTGCCAATACACTGCAGTTAAATCCAAAGTGCTTAGAAATTTGACAGTAGCCAGTGTATCTATCAGCTCATCTGCCCTGGCTATAAGGTGAGCATCTGTCTTGGTTACTTGGTTGAGCCCTCTATAGTCAACACAAAACCTCATCTCTCTTTTTCCATCCATCCGTTTTGGAACCAGCACCACTGGGCTAGCCCATGGGCTTTCTGAAGGCTCAATCACTCCTAAGTCTAACATTTTCTGAACTTCCTGTTTAATGCAGTCCCTGACATGGCCAGGCTGCCTATAAATCTTACTTTTGACAGGTAAACTGTCTCCAGTATTGATTGTATGCTCACACGAAGTAGTGGTACCTTGTATCAGTGAGAAGAGTTCAGAAAAATTTACACAGTTATCTTTCTGCTCAGCAGTAAGACAATCTGCAAGTACTACTCCCTCCACTAAGCCATCAGCTTCAGTGGTGGAGAAGAGATCAGGGAGAGGGCCACTCTCTTCTTCCTGTCCCTCATCAGTTACCATGAGCAGGGTGAGATCAGCCCTGTCATAGTAGGGTTTTAGGCGGTTGACATGGAGCACCCTAAGGGGACTCCTGGCAATGACCCAGGTCAACCAAGTAGGTAACCTCACCCTTTTTCTCTACAATTAGATGGGGTCCACTCCATTAGTCCTAGAGTGTTCTTGGGGCCACAGGCTCCAATACCCACACCTTCTGTCCTGGGTGGTACTGGGTCAGGACAGCCTTCTGGTCATGACATTGCTTTTGCAGCTCCTGGTTGGTCTGAAGGTTTTTACTGGCCTTTTTCATGTACTCAGCCATTCTTGATCTTAGGCCAAGTACATAATCCACAATGTCTTGTTTAGGAGCTTTTAAAGGTTGTTCCCAACCCTCCTTAACAAGTGCAAGGGGACCTCTCACAGGGTGTCCAAGGAGGAGTTCAAAGGGGCTAAGGCCCACTACTTTTTGGGGTACCTCCCTGTAAGCAAAAAGGAGGCAAGGTAACAGGACATCCCATCTCCTGAGTTTTTCAGGGAGTGCCATTATCATAACTTTCAGAGTTGTATTAAACCTCTCAACCACACCATTTGTTTGTGGATGATAAGGAGTAGTGAATTTGTAAGTTACACCACACTCCTTCCACATTGCTTTGAGGTATGCAGACATGAAGTTACTACCTCTGTCTGATACCACTTCCTTAGGGAAACCCACCCCGGCAAAAAATCCCAGGAGGGCCCTTGCCACTGCAGGAGCTGTAGTGGTCCTTAAGGGGATGGGTTCAGGATACCTAGTGGCTTTGGTCCACTACCACAAGGATAAACCTATTGCCTGAAGCTGTTGGAGGGTCAAGGGGGCCAACTATGTCAACCCCTACCCTTTCAAAGGGTACCCCAACCACTGGAAATGGAATTAAGGGGGCCTTTGGAGTGCCACCAGTCTTGCCACTGGCTTGGCAGGTCACACAAGAGCGACAAAACTCTTTGGTGTCCTCTGACATATGAGGCCAGTGAAACAGAGGAACAAGCCTGTCCCAAGTTTCACTTTGGCCCAAATGGCCAGCCAATGGAATGTCATGTGCCAAGGTAAGAAGAAACTCTCTGTATTGCAAAGGGATGGCTAACCTCCTGGCAGCTCCAGGTTTAGGGTCCCTTGATTCAGTATACAGGAGGTTGTCTACCCAATACACCTTATGGTTATCACTGACATCCCCATTCTGCTGCTTGACAACTTGCTGTCTCAAACCCTCTAGTGTGGGACAGGTCTGCTGTGCCACACTCAGCTCTTCCCTAGCAGGCCACCCTGCACCCAAAAGCTTAGCAGTGTCTGCTGCCAGCTCATCTGGTGTAGGTTCAGTCAGGGAGATGATTCCTCTTCCTCAAAAGGGGAATCTTCTGGTGAGGGAGGGAGAGTGGGCAAGGATTTACCCTTCCTACCCCTAGCTTTTGGGAGCACTTGGTCCATTGTTCCAGGATCCAAGATTCCCTGTCCTTTTTGCTTTTTTGCCTGAGCCCTGGTTAAAGCAAAAATATGCCCAGGAATGCCCAGCACCAGAAATATCTTAGAGACAATACTCCTTCTGGGGGTAAGTATTATATACATTATATACACTAGACACCAACATTAGACAAGTAACTAGTCATAGAACATTGCAAACAGTAGGAAATCCCATAGAATGCAATGGGAGAAAATAGGTATAGGGAAAACACAAACCATATACTAAGAAAATGGAATGCGAATCACAAATTCCCCCCTAGACAAGTGTAGTGTGTGCAAAATCGCTGGGAGAGTAAGAATACAGTAAAGGTAAGTAAATTACGCCACCCCAGAGCCCAGAAAAGCAGGGGTAAAGTACTGCAAGTTTCCTTAGGACACACTACACTTTGTTTTTGGGATTTTGCAGCAGCCAACCAAGTCTGCAAAGAACAACTGCTGGATTATTGGACCTGAAGACCTGCAAAGGAAGAGGACCAATTCCAGAAGTCGAAAGGAGTTCCAGGAAGGACAGGAGCCCCTGCCAACACATAAGAGGGTGCAAAAGAAGAGTCCCCAGTTAGTCAAAGACTGCCGGAATGCACCCTAGGAAGATGCCAGTGGGTTCCTGCATGATGTAAAAGATGTCCACAGCGTGAAGATCATTGCAGATGAGATTTCGTGCTGGAAGGCACCAACAAGCCTTGGCTATGACAAAAGTGCGTTTGGCATCAAAATGGCACTGGATGGACTCAGGAGGGACCTGGGGGCCTCAACTCTGTGTGGAAAGGAAGAAGGGGCTCTCTGTACTTCAGAGAGCCCTCAGGATACCAGCCAGCACCCCCGAGAGTTGCAGGGTCTGGGTTCAACGGAGGTGCAAAACACGGTTGATGCAGCACAACAAAGGAAGGTCCCACTCTGCCGCAGCGAGTTGAGCATCGCAGGATGGAGTGCTGGGGACCTGGGCCAGGCTGTGCATGAAGGAATTTTGCAAAGAGTGCACAGAGGCCTCAGGAGGCAAAGAAGACGCAGTACACAGGGGTATCGTCGCTCTCGGGGAAGGCAAGGTCTTATCTCCTCCAAATTGCGTCAGCAGGACCTCAGGACAGTCTTCCTTTTTCTCAGCAGTAAGGCAGTCTGCTAGTACCACTCCCTCCACTAAACCATCAGTTTTAGTGGTGGAGAAGAGATTAAGGAGAGGGTCACTCTCTTATTCCTGTCCCTCATCTGTAGCCATGAGCAGGGTTAAGTCAGCCCTGTCATAGTAAGGTTTTAGGCGATTGACGTGAAGCACCCTAAGGGGGCTTCTGGCAGTGCCCAGGTCTACCAAGTAGGTGACCTCACCTTTTTTCTCTACAATTAGATGGGGTCCACTCCATTTCTCCTGGAGTGCTCTTGGGGCCACAGGCTCCAATACCCACACCTTCTGTCCTGGGTGATACTATGTCAGGACAGCCTTCTGGTCAAACCATTGCTTTTGGAGCTCTTGGCTGGCCTGAAGGTTTTTGCTGACCTTTTTCATGTACTCAGCCATTCCACTTCTCAGGCCAAGTACATAGTCCACTAAGTCCTGTTTTGGAGATTTTAAAGGTTGTTCCCAACCCTCCTTAACAAGAGCAAGTGAACCCCTAACAGGATGGCCATATAGGAGTTCAAAGGGGCTGTAGCCCACTCCTTTTTGGGGTACCTCCCTGTAGGCGAAAAGGAGGCATGGTAATAGGACATCCCATCTCCTTCTGAGTTTATCAGAGAGTTGCATAATCATACCTTTGAGAGTTTTATTAAACCTCTCAACCAGTCCAGTAGTCTGTGGATGATAAGGGGTGGTGAACTTGTAGGAAACACCACACTCCTTCCACATTGCTTTTAGGTATGCAGACATGAAGTTACTACCTCTGTCTGACACCACTTCCTTAGGGAAGCCCACTCTGGAAACAAAATCCCAAGAGGGCCTTTGCCACTGCAGGAGCTGTAGTGGTCCTTAAGGGCACAGCTTCTGGGTACCTTGTGGCATGGTCCACCACCACAAGGATAAATCTATTGCCAGATGCTGTTGGAGGGTCAAGGGGGCCAACAATCTCAACCCCTACCCTTTCAAAGGGCACTCCAACCACTGGTAGTGACATTAAGGGGGACTTTGGGGTGCCACCAGTCTTGCCACTGGCTTGGCAGGTGACACAGGAGCGACAAACTCCTTTGTGTCTTCTAACATATGGGGCCAGTGAAAATGTGGAACAAGTGTGCCCCATATTTTACTCTGGCCTAAATTCCCAGCTAAAGGGATGCCATGAGCCAGAGTTAGGAGGAATTCCCTGTACTGAAGGGGGATGACCAGTCTCCTGGTGGCACCAGGTTTAGGGTCACATGCTTCAGTATCAAGGAGATTATTCTCCCTCTAAACTCTGTGTGTGTCAGTGACATCACCATTTTGCTGTTTGACAGCTTGCTGTCTGAGGCCCTCCAATGTGGGACAGGTTTGCCGTGCCACATGCAGCTTTTCCCTGGCAGGCCCCCATGCACCCAAAAGCTCAGCTGTATCAGCTTCCAGCTCCTCTGGTGTAGGTTCTGCACAGGGAGAAACTTCCTCTTCCTCAAAAGGGGAATCATCTGTGGAGGGAGGGATAGTGGACAAGGGTTTGCCCTTCCTAACCCTAGTTTTTGGGAACACTTGGTCCATTGTTCCAGGATCCAAGTTTCCCTGTCCTCTTTGGTTTTTGGCCTGAGCCCTGGTAAGAGCAAATATATGCCCAGGAATGCCCAGCATTGCTGCATAGGCCTCCAACTCCACTTCAGCCCAAGCTGAAGTCTCCAAATCATTGCCTAGCAGACATTCTATAGGTAGATCAGTGGCTACCACAACTTTCTTTGGACAAGTAAACCCCCCCACCCCCAGTTGAAATGCACAACAGCCATGGGGTGGCTTACAGTGTTGCTATGGGCGTCTATCACTTGGTACTGATGAGGTGTTGCTCAAGGGTAACCAGTTTTTCCATCACCATTGTGCCACTGGCACCTGTGTCCCTATAGGCCTCAACCTGAACACCATTAATCAGGGGTAGCTGCTTGTACTTATCCATATTACGGGAACAAGCAACTAAAGTGGCTAGGTCAATGCCACCATCAGAGGCTAAAACAGCCTCAGTGATCTCCCTAACTAGACCAACCCTAACTAACTACATTACCAATGGTGAGCCCAGCTACACCATTTGACTGGCTATAGTAGTGTTTTCCCCAACACCACTGCTATTACTAGGGGCACTAGTGGTTGAAGTTGGGGTTGAGGTGGTGGGAGGTTTGGTGTTTCTTTTTGGACAATGAGGATCTGTTTCCCAATGGCCTTTGGCTTTACACATATAACACCAAGGTTTCTTATCTTTGTGAGAAGAGGATTCGGACCCACCACCCCCAGAGGATTTTTGTGGGCCTGATGAAGACTCTGATGATTTTTTATCTTTGCCCCCGCCCTTGTCATGTGACTTACCATCCTTCTTCTTGCCATCCTTGTCACCCCCTGTATGAGTTTTTCTGCTCACCCTTGTCCTGACCCATTTGTCTGCCTTCTTTCCTAATTCTTGGGGAGAGGTCAGATCTGAGTCCACAAGGTATTGTCCACAAGATACTGATGTAACAAGTCAGACACACAATTATTTAAGATATGCACTCTCAGAATAAAGTTATATAGGCTTTCATAATCAGTCACCTTACTGCCATGTAACCAACCTTCTAGGGCCTTCACAGAACAGTCCACAAAATCTGTCCAGTCCTGTGATGATTTCTTTCTAGTATCTCTGAACTTAAGTCTGTACTAGACCTTTTTAACCATTTTTCTCCAAACTATTGCCACTTACCTGACATTTTCTTTTCCTTCTGCTCATTTCTACTCATTGTTTGTTTGTTTGGCCGCCATTTTAACTCTTTTCAGCCGTTCCGTTTCCGCCTGCCATATTGGTTAGCGGTCTAGTTGTTGGCATCCACTCTAGATGTTCAATATAAACTGGCCTGCGCGCCGAGCACACAAGGTATGTGTTTTTGCCCTAAGCTTAGCCTCACTGTTATTTTACTTTAATAGGCCACTATATTTATTAAAGACCTTTTCTAGATACCTTTTTACATTTTGGACTGCTGTTTTTAGGACTTCCTCTCACTGCCGGTGCCCGTGTTTAGAGGCACACGGCAGGACTTGGAAGGACTATAGCTAGGCCTCAAGACGTCTGGGTACCTGGGAAGGAATCAAGAATGGTTAATACAACTTTTCGTAGGAACTTTTCATGAAATGTCACATATTGTCTAGGAATATACACATTGGCCCTCATTACAACCCTGGCGGACGGGGGAGAAGTGGCGGTGATACCGCCACCAGGAAGGCGGAAACAAAATGAAATTATGACCATGGCGGTTACCGCCATGGTCATCTGCCACTTCTCCACTCTGACCGCCAGGGCGGTGATGACCGCTGGGCTGGAGACTTCGGTCTCCAGCCCGGCGGCCGTCACCAGACCGCTGGCGGTATCACGACCCTGCATACCGCCATGGATTTCGGGTGGTTTGGAACCGCCACGAAATCCATGGGAATTCCTTCCCTGGCACTGATAGGGGTCTCCCCCACCTCCCTCCCCGAGTCCTACCACCACCCCCCCACCCCCTGCCATCCCCCAAAGGTGGCAGGACCCACCTCCCCACCCCTACCCCCAACATGCACAGACACACATCCCCTCCCCACCCCCACCCCAACATGCACAGACACACACCCCTACACACACACATACACTACACTGGGTCCTGCTCTGCGCTTTGACCTACTGTAGGAGGCTGGCCTGGCTTATAGTGGGTACCTGATGGTATTTACACGTTGTGCACACATACAAACAGACATGCACACAGACTGACCCGCACACATTTCCCATACACACAACACCCCCTGCATGCATACACGCACTCACACACCCTCTCTACATACTCACACGCACACCCCCATGCACACACACAACACCCCCCCACCCCCCTCCCCTAACGGACGATCAACTTACCTTGTCCGTTGATCCTCCGGGAAGGGACGGGATCTATGGGGGCTACTCTGCCGCCAGCTCCCCCTCACCAGAACACCGCCACACCGAATCATGGAACGTGATTCGGTGGGCGGTGTTCTGATGACGGGGCGGTGGAGGTGGAGCAGCCTCAACTTCCCCGCCGACCGCTAGTATGGCTGCTGGCAGCTCTCCGTCCAAAAAAGGACAGAGGGCTGCCAGAGGTCATAATACGCCGAGCGGAAAACCGCCTGCACAAAATGAGGGCCATAATCTTTTTACATGAGGACAAAAAGTAATCTGAACATTCCCTGGAAAACAATAGGAATTGTACTAAGGACTTAATATGCACATATATTGTAACATCTTGAATTTTAACACCTTTGCAGAAAATTCTAAAGCCCTGGATAGATGTGTGCACTTCAGGAAAAACTACACATCAAAGTTTTAATTGCCATGAACACCCAGGTTTAAATGCGGGAAATGAATCGCGCACACAGTTGATTCCAACAAGTATATGCAAATGCCATGAAATGATCCCGCACTCTGTAAGCGATCTGAACATCAAGATTTGAATGCGGGAATGAATCGTGCATCTTGCCGATTCCAACAAGAATATGCAAATGCCATGAAATGATCACGCTCTCTGCAAGCGATCTGAACATCAAGGTTTAAATGCGGGAATGGATTGCGCACACTGCAGATTCCAACAGGTATATGAAAATGACATGAAATGATCGCGCACTCTGTAAGCGATCTGAAACATCAAGTTTTAAATGCGGGAATGAATCGCGCGTCTTGCCGATTCGAATGCCACCATGCAAATGCCAAGAAATGGTCGCGCACAATGATTATCAAGGGTTAAATGCAAGGAATGAATTGCGCGTCCTGCCGATTCGAATGCCACAATGCAAATGCCAAGAAATGATCGCGCACAATCATTATCAAGAGTTAAATGCAAGGAATGAATTGCGCGTCCTGCCGATTCGAAAGTCAATATGCAAATGTCAAGAAATGGTCACGCACACTGTTGCCAACCCGAATCTCAAAAGTCAAATGCCAAAAATGAATTGCGCATCTTGCCGATTCGAATATCAACATGTAAATGCCAGAAACCACGAGCACATTCACACGTACAAGGAAAAATCTTTCAACATCAAAACTAGGCCCAAAAATGCCTTTGAAAACGGGGTTGGGGGCCCAGCCCGACCTCCGTCTTACCGCCCTGTTCAAGGATCACCAATACAATGAAGGGCAAGGCCTGGAAAGGTCAAAGTAGGCCTCCGGAACAGGAGCTCAGGAAGTTGCTGCTGCTCTGCACCGGGACCTCTAAATAGTGAGCACGTGGAGCTGGGCTGGCTCCCTTATATAGAGTCTGGCCCAGCCCACAAACCACACCCAGTCATGCTGCAGGGAAAGCTTCTAGAAGGTCCTAGAAAGGGACCACACTCAGTAATCCTGCAGCAATACATTGCAAATGAACAGTTATTGCAAACATCATTAACAGTGTTTTTCAAGGTTAAAGTCTGCAATGCAAAAGGTTAACATACTGCATATAAATACAATGCATGAATTAGGTCCTTGCATAAATGTTGTTTTTTTGCATTTTAGTCGCCCGTAGAGCGCGCACTGCCCTGATGTTGTCAAGAGCCTTCCATGACCCATAGCAATGCTTTTGCTGATTTCTTTAAATAAAAGATCAATGACATCTATTCTTCTTTCCGGTTACTCCCAGTCAACAATCAGACTGCTACCCTCACAAGGACCATCAAGTCTCTACAGCCTCGCTTGCAGTCTTTCAACCTTTGAAGTAGGCGCTTGTTGATCACTACTTTCACTCTATAAAATTAGGATCTCCCCTCGACCCCGCTCCTCCTCACATTCTAGCATTGGCCTCCAACATAATATCTCCTATACTGACTAATACTCTCAACATTTCTTAAACTCTGGATCCTTATCTCAGCCTTTGAAGCATGCTGTTGTCAAACCTTTACTGAAAAAATCCAAACTTGACCCCATGCAGTTGAGCAACTATAGACCTATTGCTCTTCTCCCTATTCTGTCTAAGATAATGGAAAAGCATGTTAACAATCAGCTAACTTGTTTCCTAGAAGAACATGAACTTCTTCATCCTTTTCAAATGGGATTTAGACCCCAGCACAGTACAGAATCAGCCTTACTAGCGGTCATAGAAAACGCCCGCCAACTTTTAGACCGTGGTGGGTATGCAACCATTATTTTGTAAGACCTAAGTGCCATTTTCGACACTGTGGATCACAACATTCTCCTTCAAAGACTCTCCGCTATAGGAATGGAAGGCACAGTACTGAGCTGGCTCTCCTCATTCTTGAAGGACAGAACGTTCCAAGTCCTCGATCGTTCATTTCTATCTAATACCTGCTACCTCACCTATAGCGTCCCTCAGGGCTCCTTGTTGAGTCCTACCCTTTTTAATGTTTACCTTGCCTTTGTAGCTAAAGTGGTGGAACCCCATGGTCTTTCTTGGTCTCATACGCTGATGACACTCAGTTAGTAGTATCACTCTCACACGCTGAAAATACTTCTCAATCGTATCTCTCATCCTGTTTGGCAGATATAGCCAGATGGATGACGGAATCTAAACTCAAGCTCAATGATGGGAAATCGGAAGTAATGATTGTAGGCAATTCTGCCCTTTCTAACTCTCCTACATTACTTCCGGAGGATCTTAAAATTCTCCCACCTCCTAAAGACCATATAAAGAGCCTCGGTTTTTGGCTTGACCCTCGTCTTACGATGGATTATCGATCCAAAAAGATCGCCTCCTCCTGCTTTGGCCTCTTAAGAACCATGAGGAAAATTCTCAAACTTCTGCCTTTCCTCACCAGAAGACTTCGTATCCAGGCTTCAATATTGTCACATCTGGATTATGGCAATTCCCTCTTTCTTAGTTCCCCTGGCTATGTCACAAGGAGACTATAGGTAGTGCAAAATGCAGCCGCTCGTCTACTTAAAAATACATCTAGATATACATCGGCCAAACATGCTTTAGCCTCTCTCCACTGGCTTCCTATAAAGCAGCGGATCAACTTTTAGACCCTATATATGATTCATAAAGCCCTTTATAACAAGGGCCCCAAATTCTCAGGCAAAGTATCTCATTTTATGTCCCAGCAAGACCTTTGCAGTCCTCTGCTGCCCTGTTAGTTCGCTTCCCTCGTTTTAAGAGAACCACATGGAGAGGTAACTCCTTCATAGTCAAAGCTGCACACATCTGGAACTCCCTCCCCCTAGAGCTCCGACAAGAACACTTAGAATTACCTTTTCCCAAAAAATTGAAGACATTCTTATTCTCATTATAGACTCCTTTACTGGGTCTCGCTCTGGGCTTTGACCTACTGTAGGAAGCTGGCCTGGCTTATAGTGGGTACCTGATGGTATTTACGCCTTGTGCCAGGTCCAGTTATCCCTTATTAGTAGATTAGTAGTGTTCTGTTCTAGCAGCTTAGGCTTAGGTTGAGAGAGGTAGCTATAGCAGAGCAGCTTAGGCTGAACTAGGAGACATGCAAAGCTCCTACCATACCACTTATATCAAATAGCACTATATCATAGGAAACACAATACTCAGAGTTACTAAAAATAAAGGTACTTTATTTTAGTGACAATATGATGCCAAAAGTATCTCAGAGGATACCCTCACTTAGGAGGTAAGTAATGTACACAAATTATATGTACACAAACCCAAAACAGGTAAGTAACAGTAAGAAAAGGAGTGCAAACAATGTAGAATCACAATAGGATGCAATAGGTAGACATAGGTCTAGGGGCAACACAAACCATATACTCCAAAAGTGGAATGCGAATCACGAATGGACCCCAGACCTATGGGAGATTGTAGAGGGTCGCTGGGACTGTGAGGAAACAGTAAGGGTGTCGTGATAGGGGATTGTGCAAGAACTACAAGCACCAGCAAAACACTGAAGAGGGATTCCTGGACCTGAGGACCTGTAAAGGAAGAGGACCAAGTCCAAGAGTCACGAAAGTGTCCAGGGGGGGGCAGGAGCCCACAAAACCCCAGATGAAGGTGCAAAAGGGCTGCCTCTGGGTGGAAGAAGCAGAAGATTCTGCAACAACGAAAAGGGCTAGGAACTTCTTCTTTGGATGGAGGTTGCAGAAGTGTTTCCAGGCAGAAATACCACAAACAAGCCTTGCTAGCTGCAAGAGTTGTGGTTGAGGATTTTGGGTGCTGCTGGAGACCAGAAAGGACCAGGATGTCGCCCCTTGGAGGAGGAGACAGAGGGGGCGCTCAGCAACTCAGAGAGCCCCCACAGAAGCAGGCAGCACCCGCAGAAGTACCACAGCAGGCACTTAGAAGGTCTGAGGACAGCAGTCGACTCAGAGTCACAAAGGAGGGTTCCACAATGTCGGATTTCAACTCCGCGAGTTGGGCAATGCAGGACAGAGTGCTGGGGACACAGGCTAGGCTGTGCACAAAGGAATCCTTGGAAAAGTGTAGAGAAGCTGGAGCAGCTGCTGATCACGCAGTACACAGGGTTACTGTCTGGCGTGGGGAGGCAAGGACTTATCTCCACCAAATTTGGACAGAAGGGCCACAGGACTGTGGGAGACACTTGGACCCAGCTCCTGTGTTCCAGGGACCACGCTCGTCAGGATGAGAGGGGACCCAGAGGGCCGGTGATTAAGAAGTTTGGTGCCTGCGTTAGCAGGGGGAAGATTCCGTCGACCCATGGGAGATTTCTTCTTGGCTTCCAGTGCAGGGTGAAGGCAGACAGCCCTCAGAGCATGCACCACAAGGAAACAGTCAAGAAAGCCGGCAGGATGAGGCGCTACAATGTTGCTGGTAGTCGTCTTGCTACTTTGTTGCGGTTTTGCAGGTGTCCTGGAGCAGTCAGCGGTCAATCCTTGGCAGAAGTCGAAGAGAGAAGTGCAGAGGAACTCTGGTGAGCACTTGCATTCGTTATCTGAGGCATAGCCCAGAAGAGAGACCCTAAATAGCCAGAAAAAGAGGTTTGGCTACTGAGAAAGGAGGCTTGGCTACTGAAAGAGGTAAGCACCTATCAGGAGGGGTCTCTGACGTCACCTGCTGGCACCGGCCACTCAGAGCTGTCCATTGTGCCCCAACACCTCTGAATCCAAGATGGCAGAGGTCTGGGACACACTGGGGGAGCTCTGGGTACCTCCCCTGAGAGGTACTGGTCAGGGGAGTGGTCACTCCCCTTTCCTTTGTCCAGTTTCGCACCAGAGCAGGGCTGGGGGATCCCTGAACCAGTGTAGACTGGCTTATGCAGAGATGGGCACCATCTGTGCCCATCAAAGCATTTTCAGAGGCTGGGGGAGGCTACTCCTCCCCAGCCCTTAACACCTGTTTCCAAAGGGAGAGGGTGTAACACCCTCTCTCAGAGAAAATCCTTTGTTCTGCCTTCCTGCGACTGGGCTGCCCAGGCCCCAGGGGAACAGAAACCTGTCTGAGGGGTTGGCAGCAGCAGCAGCTGCAGTGGAGACCCTGGAAAGGCAGTTTGGCAGTACCCGGGTTCTGTGCTAGAGACCCGGGGTTGCATGGAATTGTCCCCCAATACCAGAATGGTATTGGGGGGACAATTCCATGATCCTAGACATGTTACATGGCCATGTTCAGAGTTACCATTGTGATGCTACATATAGGTAGTGACCTATATGTAGTGCACGCGTGTAATGGTGTCCTCGCACTCACAAAGTCCGGGGAATTTGCCCTGAACAATGTGGGAGCACGTTGGCTAGTGCCAGGGTGCCCACACACTAAGTAACTAGGCACCTAACCTTCACCAAGTAAGGTTAAGACATATAAGTTACTTATGTGCAGTGAAAAATGGCTGTGAAATAATGTGGATGTTATTTCACTCAGGCTGCAGTGGCAGTCCTGTGTAAGAATTGTCTGAGCTCCCTATGGGTGGCAAAAGAAATGCTGCAGCCCGTAGGGATCTCCTGGAACCCCAATACCCTGGGTACCTAGGTACCATATACAAGGGAATTATAAGGGTGTTCCAGTGTGCCAATGAGAATTGGTAAAATTAGTCACTAGCCTGCAGTGACAATTTTAAAGCAAAGAGAGAGCATAAACACTGAGGTTCTGGTTAGCAGAGCCTCAGTGATACAGTTAGTCACCACACAGGGAACACATATAGGCCACAAACGTATGAGCACTGGGTTCATGGCTAGCAGGATCCCAGTGACACATATCAAGCACACTGACAACATAGGGTTTTCACTATGAGCACTGGGCCCTGGCTATCAGGATCCCAGTGAGGCAGTAAAAACACCATGACATATACTCACAAACAGTCCAAAAGTGGGGGTTACAACGCTAGAAAGAGGCTACCTTCCTACATGAGGCCTCCCACTTGCTGTAGCCGAGCAGGTTGGCCTCAAAATTTACTTTGCCCCGGTCAAGTGGGACCAGATTGGCGCTTTTAGTTTCTATGCGCTAAAAACATTTATTGTTTAAAAATTATTATCTACGGTTCTCCTTATCTGATTTTATTCATTTTGGTGTAAAATTTTCATATAATGGTGTTGGATTTTTAAACTGTTTCCTGTGTTTTATTTTATTACTGTTTTGTGATATTTGAATGCTTTACACACTTTAGTGGTCATTATGACATTGACGGTGACTGTTAAAGTGGTGGTAATACCCCCAACAGGCTGGTGGTAATTACTGCCAAATTAAGACCATGGCGGTGATAACTCCCATAGACAGTCAATGTATCACAACATCCGCCAGGGCATTAACTCCACTCACTACATCGGTAGCCATCAACATCCAGGTGGAAGACAAGGTACCGCCTACCATATTATGACACAGCATACCTCCACGATTTCTGGGGCGGTACCAATACCATAAAAAGCCTGGCGGAAACCTGATTGTCTTGGGTGTGAGGTGTTGACTGGGGTCCCTGTACAGTGGGGCGACACTGCTGATTGATGTGTCCTGGGAACAGAGGTGTGGGGACGTTGGGTGGGTGCTGTGGTATTGGATACTGATGGGGGAGGCTCTGTGGTGGACTGGGAGTGGGCTGGGGTGGCCGACTGACCAGTGGTCCCTGATGGGCCAGGTAGTTCATCCAGATCCAGAAGTCCAGAGTTACGGTCATCACTAGGGGCATCTTCTGTTGGGTGACTGGTTAGATGTGGCACCTCCTCTTCGCTGACATTGGCTTGGGCACCTGTGGGGATGGAAATTATGTATTATGCCTCATGTCTGTGACAAATTGTACATTCCTGGCTTCCCCTCTATCGTTGCTGTTGCCCTGCCACCTTTGTTTGTGTATGGTGATGTAATGTGGGATTGTGAGTTCTCCGTGCTGTGCATGCTTTTGTGATCGGTGTCCATGCAGGGCTGGGAGGGCTGTCCATGCATTGGTATAGAATGCAGGGCTAGACATTGCGGTTACTCATATGTGTAGGTGCAGTGTGTGGGATGGAGTGAAGTGATGGGAGTGAGGGTGAGGGCGTGTGATGGCATGCAGGTATGGGGGTGATAAGTAGTAAATCTTGGCTCACCAGTGTCCAGTCCTTTGGCAACTCCAGTGAGTCCCTCAGGATGCAGTATTGCCAAGACTTGCTCCTCCCATGCTGTGAGCTGGTGGGAGCACAAAGAAGACAGGCTTAACTTGGGCCATTATGTGCAGTAGTTAGGCAGTAACTAAACAGTAATAAGGAAAACCACCGAACAAAAATCTCAACTGAATGAGAAGAATAGAGTACATTTTAATAAACAAAATTGCAAACAGCCAAGAAGAGAAACAGAATTATGAGTTTTAATATCTTAAGTGAAAATAGGTTGAAAAAACTCTAGGCACCAATGATACTCTATAGTCTTGTAGATTGGGACCTGGGTGCACCTTCAAGCTGACCACCATAGAGCTATAGGGCAGATACTTCAAGTGGGATGACGCAATCAAGGTTTACACCCTTGGATTTAGGAGATGAATTATATCAACGGCAACAGAGTGTGTAGACCACCATAATGAAGGTCTGCCTGTCCGATTTAAATGACCTTCAGTTTGGCCTCTGGGGAAACCACTCTATTTCTGCAACAACAGCCCACAGTGATGCCAAGGTGAAGCTCCTGAAAGCATCGGCATTGATGTCCTACCAGATTTTCATTCTATAGCAATGCTTATCTATGATGAAATGCCTGCTCTTCCCAGACTCCTCCATTGCGAACTAGACTATCTGCGTCAGACCTGGAGAAAGTAACTTTTTAACCTGGTCCCTGTATCTGGCCTGTGCTCCATTGTGTTTGGCTTGAGACTGTGACTTTCCCCAAGTCTACTGCTTCTACACTGCACCTAACACCATTGTTGGGCCCTTCTCATGCTCACACTGCCACTTCTCATCTCACTCACACCCCATTCACAGCCAAACAGCCAGTACCATCCCCAACCACCACACCTATGCACCCACCATCTACCAGAAACCAATTGTATGCATGCTACTCAAGACCCATTTCATCAGCAAACATGCCACTGAGGTTTGGGACTTCACCCACACCCTTGCACCAAACCTTGCCTCCGTCACAGAAACATGGCTTAACCTGTCATCTGACTGAAACATCCCCAATGCCATTCCAGAAGGCTACAATTTCCTGCACCAAGACATAACTTCAAAACCTGGAAGAGGCGTTGCAATAATTCACAAAGACAACATTATGTGCACCACCATCAACAATTCGGATACTATATTCATATTGCATCTCCACTTCAATATCTATATGGATGGCAAGCCCACCACTAAAGGAACCCTTCTCTACTGCCCACAAGGCCTCCAACGGAATTACCAATATTATCACATCCGCTGCCCTCAGCTCCAAGAACTTTGTCTCCCTCATGACCTCAAATTCCATCTGGACGACACCACTGACCCCAATACCAACAACTTTCTAGACAGCCTCCTCAGCGTTGGCCTCACACAGCTTGTAACAGGCCCCATGAAGACTGCAGGCAACGTGCTGATCCCATCTTCTCCACCAACAACATAGCCTGGGTCAGCCTCACCCTTCTGTTCACCTTTTTAACATTCTCACTCCCCACAGACTCGCACACACCATCAGTAACAGCCCCACCCAGGCTGCAACGGGAAAAAACATCATCCAGCAAGCATGGATTGAGACCCTCAACTTACACCATCCCACTCTGTCTGACAACACTGACAGAAATGTCCAATCCTCAATGGATGGAATACCACCTACGTCATCAGCCTTGCTCCCCTCAAGGTAAGAAAAACAAGAAAAACCAGGAAACATGCAGACTGGTATAGAGACACTCTCAGGAATGCCAAGAGGCACTGCAGCTAGCTGAAGAGGAAATGGTAAGCCTCTCTCTGAAGCCCACTAACAGGAGCACCTACAAGAACTCTTTCAGAACCTACTATCACAAACTGAAAGAGGCCAAGTAGTGGGCACTGTCCCACACAACTGAAGTCAGCAACAAGAAAACGAAGGAACTTTTCACGATCATCAAATAACTCACCCACCAAGCAGCCGCATACAACTCAATCACCCCATTGCAGGACCTCTGCAACCAATCATAAGACGTCTTCCACTAGAAAATATCTAGCATATACGAGACATTTGATCCTCCACCTCTTCCTATGACCCTTCCCTATCCACCAGCCCTCACTGCAGGAGCCCCAATGCTCTCTACTGGACCCCGCTGACCACTGAGGAAACCACAGCAATCATAGCATCTACCCACTCAGGCGCCCCCACAGATCTCTGCCCATGCCACCTCTTCAACCAAAACAAAACTACGATGATCTTGGTACTACAGTCCATCATCAACACATCCATCGGCACTGCCACATTCCCAACCACCTGAAAACACACAGATGCCAACCCCCTCCTCACAAAACAATTTGCAGACTCTGAATTATCCAGCAACTATTGACCCATCTCACTTATTCCCTTCCGTGACAAAAAAATGGAAAAAGCAGTCAACAGCCAGGTTTCCAATTATATCAAACAACACAGACACCTTGACCACTCACAATCAAGATTCCGCTGCAACCATAGCACCAAGACATCCCTCATAACAGCAATAGACAGCATTTGTACCATCACAGACAGAGGACCCCCACGCCTTTCATGCGGTTGCCCACCACACACTGATCATTAGACTCCACAAATCAGAAATTGAGGACCGAGCCCTCCAATGGATGTGCTCCTTCTTGACCAGAAGAATGCCATGGGACAGGCTGCCTCTTTTCACATCCAAACGCAAAGATGTCATCTGTGGAGTTCCACAGGGGCCATTCCTCAGCCCCAATCTCTTCAACATATATCTAGCACACTTTGTGAAAATCACACACTTTGATGAACTCAGTATCGCTTTGTATGCCGATGACACACAACTCATACTGTCTGTGAGACCTGGCATCCCCAGTGTGGTTTCCCCTGTCTTTATGCCTCTGTTTCTTGTGTTTTGACTGTGTGATGGACTTTGTTTTTGTTGGTTTTTGGTATTCTGGGCACTTTGCCACTGCTGAGATGAAAGTGCTCTCTGTGTAAACTGTATATGTAATTGACTTTTACATGATTGGCATATTTGATTTATTAGTATGTCCCTAGTAAAGTGCATTAGAGGTACCCAGGACCTGTAAGTCAAATGCTACTAGTTGGCCTGCAGCACTGATTGTGCCACCCACATGAGTAGCCCTGTGAACAGGGCTCAGACCAGCCACTGAAGTGTCTTTGTGTGCAGTTTTAAACTGCCAATTCGACCTGGCAAGTGTACCCACGCCCAAACCTTCCCTTTTTGTATATCTAAGGCACACCCAAGGTAGGCCCTAGGTAGCACCATGTGCAGGGTGCAGTCTATGTTAAAGGTAGGACATGTACTGATGTGTTTTACATGTCCTAACAGTGAAATAATGGCAAAGTCAGTTTTCACTGTTGCAAGGCCTATCTCTCTCATAGGTTAACATGGGGACTGCCTTTAAATATCTTTGAAGTGCAGTTTCTAATTGGGAACAGATGGAGATGTGGAGTTTGGGGTCTCTGAACTCACAATTTAAAAATACATCTTTTGGTTAAGTTGGTTTTTAGATTGTCAGTTTGAAAATGCCACTTCTAGAAAGTGGGCATTTAATTGATTAACTATTCTGTGCCTCTGCCTGCCTGTGGAATCCACAACTGGGTCAGACTGGCAGTCGGACTGTTTGTGAATTCCCTCTAGACAGTGACACAAAGGGAGCTGGGACATAGCCGGCATATCCTGATGAGTCTCCTGGGCTAGAGTGGGGAGGGAGGAGCTGACACTTACACCTGAAAGGGCAGTGCCTGTCCTCACACAATGTAGTCTCCAACCCCCTGGTGTGTGTCTGGGGCCAGACCTGGGCAAGGCAGGATCTTGTCAACAAAGAGGCTTTCCTTTGAAGTTTGCCTACCTCAAAGGCAGAAAGGGGTATGAGAAGTGAACAAAAATACCCAGACTTTTAGATTTACTTCTGGGTCAAGAGGAACCTCTGCCAAGAAGATGAACTGAAAAGCTAGAGGAGGAGTACTTCCCCTTTTGCCTGTGAGTGTGCTTTGCTGAGTAGGCCTGCAGTTGCTACTTCTGCATTTGAGAGGTCTAAGGCTGGACTACGCTGCTCCTTCTAGTGAAATGTCTCCAAGGGCTTTGACTGAGCTTGCCCCCTGTTCTGAAATCTCAGGGCCATCAAAGACTTCCTCTGTCAGCACCTGGACTCTTTTGCTGAGACTCTGACCCTACCACGTGGTGCCTAATCCAATCCCTGGGTGCTTGAACGGAGAAGGTGGTGGAACCAAGACTGAAATCCACACACAGGAGCCAATCAGGAGAAAGATCTATGCAGCACCTCCTTTGCAGCTGAAAAATCGATGCACCACCTGCAACACGGCTGGGAAATCGATGCAACACACATGTGCAGCTGCCAAAATTAACGCATCACCCACACATCGTGGCTCTTCTCCAACACGCGCCAGAATTTTGCACATATCATCGCTGGGCATCAAAACCACAGTGAACCTGCGAGGACCTGAGGTTGTCCATCCAGAAATCGACGCATTGCTCTTCTGCAGGACCGGAGAAGAAACGATGTGTGGCCTCACTTGCAGGTAAGGAATCAACACATCGCTGGCTTTTTCCATTCACACTCGCCTGTGCAGCTTTATTTTTTGCCAAAAAAACAGGCACTTTGTGTAAAAACAATGCATCCATTGATTTCTATGAATTAAGACTCTTTTTCATTTAAAAAACATAACTTTGCTTGTGTATGTTGCATCTTTGTTCTTTTGGTCTCGTTTGATTTAGATAAATATTGTCTATTTTTTTTAACTGGTATTGTGTCAATTTTTAGTGTTTCACTGTGCTACTGTGTGTGTTGGTACAAATACATTTCAGATTGCCTTTGAGATAAGCCTGACTGCTAGTGCCAATCTACCAAGGGGATGAGCAGGAGTTATCTTAGGAGTGTATCTCCCTTATCCTGACTAGAGTGCAAACTGACTGCCAATCAGAGACCCCATTTTTAACACTGTCCCTCTCAGAAGATCCCAATACCACCAAAAAAACTTCAAAGGCTATATGACAAAAGTCTACAACCCATTGCAATGGGTTTCATTCCAGACCTGGTATACAGCAATTAATTTGCTGAAATACAAAGAGTGACAAATAGGTATCAAGAAAACCTTTGTATTTCCAAAATGGGCACAATATAAGGTGTTGAGAAGCAGTGGTTATTTACACATGTCGAATTCCGGGGTGCCCATACTAGCATGTGAATTACAGGGCATTTCTCAAATAGATATATTTTTTACCAACTGTCTTACATTTGGAAGGAAAAAATGTAGAGAAAGATAAGGGGCAATGAAACTGTGTTTTTCCAAGTCTCCCGCTAAAAATGGTACCTCACTTGCGAGGGTAGGCCTAATGCCAGTGACAGGAAATGCGACATGACACATCACATTTTTACATTGAAAACTGACATGTTTTTTGGAAAGTGCTTAGCTGTGGATTTTGGCCTCTAGCTCAGCCGGCACCTAGGGAAACCTACCAAACCTGTGCATTTATGAAAACTAGACACCTAGGGGAATCCAAGATGGGGTGACTTGTGGGGATCTCAGCAGGTTCTGTTACCCAGAATCCTTTGCAAACCTCAAAATGTGGGCAAAAAAATATTTTTCCTCACATTTCAGTGACAGAAAGTTCTGGAATCTGAGAGGAGCCACACATTTCCTTCCACCCAGCATTTCCCTAAGTCTCCCAATAAGAATGGTACCTCACTTGTGTGGGTAGGCCTAGTTCCCACGACAGGAAATGCCCAAAAACACAACGTGGACACATCATATTTCCCCAAAGAAAACAGAGCTGTTTTTTGCAAAGTGCCTAGCTGTGGATTTTGGCTGCTAGCTCAGCCGGCACCTAGAGAAACCTACCAATCCTGTGCATTTTTGAAAACTAGACACCTAGGGGAATCCAAGATGGGGTGACTTATGGGGCTCTCACCAGGTTCTGTTACCCAGAATCCTTTGCAAACCTCAATATTGGCAAAAAAACACTTTTTACTCACATTTCGGTGATAGAAAGTTCTGGAATCTGAGAGGAGCCACACATTTCCTTCCACCCAGCATTCCCCCAAGTCTCCCGATGAAAATTGTGCCTCACTTATTTACGGTAGGCCTAGTGCCCATGACAGGAATAGATCACACAACGGTCAATGCTGGACCTTACATGAGGGCAACTGTTGACCCTGGGGTGATCCATTCCTGACGCAGGCACTAGGTACAGGCACTAAAGTGGGGTAGTGTTTTTATCAGGACAGGTGGGGAAACTGGTTGGTAATAATTTTATGGATCCCAGCATATTCCTGTAGTTTGTGTAACAGAAATGCAATTAAAAATAGAGTTTGTGTTCAACATTTCAGCTCTGCAGGGTATTCTGGGTTAGAAAACTTTGGGGAATCCACACAAGTCACAGCTCTGTGGACTCCCCCAGATGTCTAGTTTCCAGAAATATTGGGGTTTTGTATGTTTCCCTATATGGCCGCCGAGTTCAAGACCAAGAACACAGGTGCCTGCCTTAGAAAACCAGTTTGTTTTGTGATAGATAATTCTGATGTGTCTACAATACGTGGAATTTGGGGCTGAACTAAATTGGGGAGCTCCCAAGAGAGCACTTTCTCTGTGCTTGGCGCTGCATGCACCTGCTCTCTGGGTTGGGCTAACCCGCTATTGAGTGCTTGCGAAGGGACAGCAGGACTGTCCTCATTATCACCCTCATAATAATTGGAAGAGGAGTTATTGAATGGGACTCCGACTGACAAATCACTCCCAGAGTCTGCGCCATTGCCCTATCCCTTAGATGCTGTCTCAGTATCTGCTGTCTCAGTCTCTGATCCTACATCAGAGCTGTCCTCTATAACTCGAGTGAGGGCTTGAGCAGCAGTCATCCAACGAGATGTCATCTCTGCTACTGGCTAAACTGTCGCTTTAAAACACTAGCCTATGTAGACAGTCACAAAATTGCTGGTGGGTGATACCTGCAACAGTAGAGGTCACTTTACCTTCGCTTCTTCCCTTAATCAGCATGTTCTCTCAAGACACTAAAAAAAACAAATGACACAGTATAACTTCACCTTTTCACATACCAATCGTCACAGTCTTTAGCGCCTCTAGCGCCCAGTCCAACAATCATTATTGGTGCTCCCACTCCCATGACCTCCTCCTCAAATTCCCTCACTACCACCTAGCAAAAGTGCCCTTAATATCTTCATAGCCCCCCGCAGATACATTTAATTTGTATTATAACGCAGGTAATGGCTACTTTTGCTAATCTACTCAGCTATTCACATATAATACAGTTTTGATCCTTTCAGTAGGCATATAAACCTTCTGCGACACTTCATGGCATCAAAACTGGCACTAGACAAAAGTCAGATCCTTTTCTAGCAGAAACATAATCACAAGACTCACTTGACTTTTTTTATTGCTGCCTAGAAGCTACAGTTGAAACGCCTCAGTTAAAGTATTTGCATTGTTTTAAAGACGTAAACTGCAACTGCAAGAAAACTGGTGATGAATATCTAACTATATATATATATATATAGAGAGAGAGAGATCGTTTTTATATTTGGGAGTGGTATTCCTGGGGGAGGGAAACCACACACGTTGACAAAAGTGATTGCTATGCATATATATATATATATATATATATATATAGACATATGTATATATATATACATATCTATATATAGATATATTTATCTACATAGATATATCTATATATAGAACCTACGTTTAAAAAACAAATTGCCCCGGGGGGGGGGGCGTTTTCCGAGAGGGCCGACCTCACCCAAGTGAAATCCCTGGTGTCTAGTGGGGGTTTCCTGGCCCTCGATCACAGATGTGCTGCGATCGAGGGCCAGGAAACCAATTCGGGAAGGGCTCGTTTGAGGGAGAGTCTCCCTTTTAAAACAAGGCCTTTCTGAATATCGGGAAGGCCGTAAGGGGTTGTTTTCCCCACCTGAGCAGGAAGCGCCCTTGCGGCTGCTTTCTGCTCTGATGGAGAAAACAGATAGTGACATCAGCGTGCCTCGGCCTCAGCTATGGCCCTTTCTCTGGTCTTTGCCAGGTGCCACTGCACAAGCTGCACTTTAGGAGATACATACCTGGTGACAACTTGTGCAGAGCTCTGCTGGAGGGACCTCAGTGGGCTGCAAAACATCAGGTAGTCTTCAGGATTACCTTGCTCGGTGTACAGAGCCACAAATACAAAGTGGAGTCTCAAGAATTCATATTAAATGGATGGATGCTTGCATGCGATGGCCACTAATGTAACTGAGTCTGACCTGGTCATTATTTTATCACTAATATTAGTAGCTCAGGATAGTGTCATTGAACATAAACTGCTCATATTGTAGAAAAGGTGAGATAGACAGTAGGTTGAGAGAAAACTGAGGGAGAGAGGTGAAAGGTCAAGAGAGAAAGGTGCAGTAGCCAGTAATAGGCTGAAGTAGAAAAACTGAGAAGTAGCTAGAAAAATGGGTAAGGTTTTGGAGCAATGATCTTCAAACTTTCTAAGGCTGTAAGCCTCTATACTTTAGCAAAGAGAGGCTTCACAGTTAGAATGGAGACCTCCACAAGGTAAAGTATAGGGAAAAAAGAAAAAACTTAACTCGAAAACAAATAATAAAAATATGTTTATATCAAATGTTAATGTAAATCAATTGTATATATTTACTTCATAGGTAGCAAAAATATAAAACATGCTACATCACTACTATTTTAATTAATGGAAATAAATTAAATTAAAATTACTTTTCTAATGTTCATTTAAAAAAAATAAACATCCACGTGAAAAAAATGTTTTTATTGTGCATTAGAATTTTCAAAAGTGACAAATAGAATTGACCAACATTAAATAATTTTCAGTAAAAATTAATGTTACATTATGTTTTAACCTTAAAATGGTTATTAAATATCTTACAATTAAACAATAAATATGTACTATTATATAAGTTTGTCACATTAAATATTTATTTATATTTCTAACTATTTCAAGTAATCAAATTTAACTTATAACTATTTCATATGGGGTTTTTAGTTCAAGTCCCTACCTCCATTATTTTCTTTGGCATGGTATTGCAGTACCACTAGTTGGCCACCTGAAGTGCTGGACTTACAAGAAAAGTGTAAGTTACTGCAGAAGTGTAAGTTGCACATGTAAATTACCTCAAAATGTATGTTGGTACACAAGTGCAGTTTGTGAATAGCACTTTGTAGTACTTTTGGAGTACACTGAAGTCCTACTAAACTTACTACAAAATACAGCTTGTGAATCAGGCCCAGTGTGTTTAATAGTGCTGTGATATACTATGCTGGGCTAAAGGATTTGTAGAGTGCATGGCGACTTCAGGGACCCCAGCGCTGAGAGGAGAAGTATTCACGGCAAAACACCAATCGAATAAGTATAAACATCTTAATGGTCTGTGGTAATAGAGCCAGATTTTAATGCCTTTGTGAAAACACAGCTCTGAATCCAGACACCTAATGGCCAGAGAATTCTAGAGCTTTGGTACGTTAAAGCTAATGCTGTATCCTCCTTTTCTAGCTATTCTAACTGGGGAACCTTGACCAGATGCAGATTAGAAGAGTGAAGTGCTCTATTATAAGCATAATGGGTGAAAAGATGCTGAAGGATGAGAGGGCCTTTCCCAAGCAGGACTCTAAGGGCAAAGCACAGAGACTTGAATTCAATTCTGTTGGCAACAGGGAGCCAATTCAGCTCTGTCAGCCCCTGCTGAGCTGATTGGGACCTGCCAATGCCAAGAAGATGCATGCAGCCTCATTCTGTACCACTTGAAGTTTCTGAATAGTGGCCTTGGGGATCCCAGGAATAAAGAGTTACCGTATTCCAGATGGGAAAGAATTAATGCCTGAACTACCACTCTCCTCGAGGTCTGAGGGAGGAGCAGCAGAATCTTATGCAGCATCTGCTGCAGACCAAAACAGCTAGCGGATTTTCCTGAGGCCTGGGCTACAATTTTCAGGGAGTCATCAATCCACATCCCCAGATTTTTTATGATTGACTTATTTGCAGGGAGGGAACCCATACTAGAAGGCCAATCCAGATTGTATTGGACAGGGGACGTGTGAGAAGGTAGCCTCTTTCTAGCCTTGTTACCCCCACTTTTGGCCTGTTTGTGAGTGTATGTCAGGGTGTTTGTCACTGTTTTCACTGTCTCACTGGGATCCTGATAGCCAGGCCTCAGTGCTCATAGTGAAAACACCATGTTTTCAGTATGGTTGTTATGTGTCACTGGGATCCTGCTAGTCAGGACCCCAGTGCTCATAGGTTTGTGGCCTATATGTATGTGTCACTGGGACCCTGTCACACAGGGCCCCAGTGCTCATAGGTGTGCATGTATATGTTCCCTGTGTGGTGCCTAACTGTCTCACTGAGGCTCTGCTAACCAGAACCTCAGTGGTTATGCTCTCTCATTACTTTCAAATTGTCACTAACAGGCTAGTGACCATTTTTACCAATTTACATTGGCTTACTGGAACACCCTTATAATTCCCTAGTATATGGTACTGAGGTACCCAGGGTATTGGGGTTCCAGGAGATCCCTATGGGCTGCAGCATTTCTTTTGCCACCCATAGGGAGCTCTGACAAGTCTTACACAGGCCTGCCACTGCAGCCTGAGTGAAATAACGTCCACGTTATTTCACAGCCATTTTACACTGCACTTAAGTAACTTATAAGTCACCTATATGTCTAACCTTTACCTGGTAAAGGTTAGGTGCAAAGTTACTTAGTGTGAGGGCACCCTGGCACTAGCCAAGGTGCCCCCACATTGTTCAGAGCCAATTCACTGAACTTTGTGAGTGCGGGGACACCATTACACGCGTGCACTACATATAGGTCACTACCTATATGTAGCTTCACCATGGTAACTCCGAATATGGCCATGTAACATGTCTATGATCATGGAATTGCCCCCTCTATGCCATCCTGGCATTGTTGGTACAATTCCATGATCCCAGTGGTCTGTAGCACAGACCCTGGTACTGCCAGACTGCCCTTCCTGGGGTTTCACTGCAGCTGCTGCTGCTGCCAACCCCTCAGACAGGCAGCTGCCCTCCTGGGGTCCAGCCAGGCCTGGCCCAGGATGGCAGAACAAAGAACTTCCTCTGAGAGAGGGTGTGACACCCTCTCCCTTTGGAAAATGGTGTGAAGGCAGGGGAGGAGTAGCCTCCCCCAGCCTCTGGAAATGCTTTCTTGGGCACAGATGTGCCCAATTCTGCATAAGCCAGTCTACACCGGTTCAGGGACCCCTTAGCCCCTGCTCTGGTGCGAAACTGGACAAAGGAAAGGGGAGTGACCACTCCCCTGACCTGCACCTCCCCTGGGAGGTGTCCAGAGCTCCTCCAGTGTGCTCCAGACCTCTGCCATCTTGGAAACAGAGGTGCTGCTGGCACACTGGACTGCTCTGAGTGGCCAGTGCCACCAGGTGACGTCAGAGACTCCTGCTGATAGGCTCCTTCAGGTGTTAGTAGCCTTTCCTCTCTCCTAGGTAGCCAAACCCTCTTTTCTGGCTATTTAGGGTCTCTGTCTCTGGGGAAACTTTAGATAACGAATGCATGAGCTCAGCCGAGTTCCTCTGCATCTCCCTCTTCACCTTCTGATAAGGAATCGACCGCTGACCGCGCTGGAAGCCTGCAAACCTGCAACATAGTAGCAAAGACGACTACTGCAACTCTGTAACGCTGATCCTGCCGCCTTCTCGACTGTTTTCCTGCTTGTGCATGCTGTGGGGGTAGTCTGCCTCCTCTCTGCACCAGAAGCTCCGAAGAAATCTCCCGTGGGTCGACGGAATCTTCCCCCTGCAACCGCAGGCACCAAAAAACTGCATTTCCGGTCCCTTGGGTCTCCTCTCAGCACGACGAGCGAGGTCCCTCGAATCCAGCGACACCGTCCAAGTGACCCCCACAGTCCAGTGACTCTTCAGCCCAAGTTTGGTGGAGGTAAGTCCTTGCCTCACCTCGCTGGGCTGCATTGCTGGGAACCGCGACTTTGCAAGCTTCTCCGGCCCCTGTGCACTTCCGGCGGAAATCCTTCGTGCACAGCCAAGACTGGGTCCACGGCACTCTAACCTGCATTGCACGACTTTCTAAGTTGGTCTCCGGCGACGTGGGACTCCTTTGTGCAACTTCGGCGAGCACCGTTTCACGCATCCTCGTAGTGCCTGTTTCTGGCACTTCTCCGGGTGCTACCTGCTTCAGTGAGGGCTCTTTGTCTTGATCGACGTCCCCTCTCTCTGCAGGTCCAATTTGCGACCTCCTGGTCCCTCCTGGGCCCCAGCAGCGTCCAAAAACGCCAAACGCACGATTTGGGTGTAGCAAGGCTTGTTGGCGTCCATCCGGCGGGAAAACACTTTTGCACGACTCTCCAAGGCGTGGGGGATCCATCCTCCAAAGGGGAAGTCTCTAGCCCTTGTCGTTCCTGCAGTATTCACAGTTCTTCAGCCTAGTAAGAGCTTCTTTGCACCAACCGCTGGCATTTCTTGGGCATCTGCCCATCTCCGAGTTGCTTGTGACTTTTGGACTTGGTCCCCTTGTTCCACAGGTACCCTCAGTCAGGAATCCATCGTTGTTGCATTGCTGATTTGTGTTTTCCTTGCATTTTCCCTCTAACACGACTATTTTGTCCTTAGGGGAACTTTGGTGCACTTTGCACTCACTTTTCAGGGTCTTGGGGAGGGTTATTTTTCTAACTCTCACTATTTTCTAATAGTCCCAGCGACCCTCTACAAGGTCACATAGGTTTGGGGTCCATTCGTGGTTCACATTCCACTTTTGGAGTATATGGTTTGTGTTGCCCCTATCCCTATGTTTCCCCATTGCATCCTATTGTAACTATACATTGTTTGCACTGTTTTCTAAGACTATACTGCATATTTTTGCTATTGTGTATATATATCTTGTGTATATTTCCTATCCTCTCACTGAGGGTACACTCTAAGATACTTTGGCATATTGTCATAAAAATAAAGTACCTTTATTTTTAGTATAACTGTGTATTGTGTTTTCTTATGATATTGTGCATATGACACTAAGTGGTACTGTAGTAGCTTCACACGTCTCCTAGTTCAGCCTAAGCTGCTCTGCTAAGCTACCATTATCTATCAGCCTAAGCTGCTAGACACCCTATACACTAATAAGGGATAACTGGGCCTGGTGCAAGGTGCAAGTACCCCTTGGTACTCACTACAAGCCAGTCCAGCCTCCTACATTGGTTGTGCAGCGGTGGGATGAGTGCTTTGAGACTACTTACCACTCTTGTCATTGTACTTTTCATAAGAGAAAAATATACAAAACAAGGTCAGTGTATATACACATAGCCAAAAAGTTTTGCATTTCCTCTTTTCACTCTTTTCTAAGTGCTGAAAAGTACTTCTAAACTTTCAAAAAGTTCTTAAAAGTTTAAAAAGTTTTTTTCTGTCTTTCCAAAAAGTTCTGAAAACTTTTTTCTCTTTTTCTATCACTTTAACTCTCTCTAAAAAATGTCTGGCACAGGAAAAAATGTTGAACTGTCCAAACTTGCATATGATCACCTTAGCTGGAAAGGAGCAAGGAGTCTCTGCATAGAGAGAGGTTTGAGTGTAGGGAAGAATCCTTCCTTAGAACTGTTAATTAATATGCTTAGAGTACAGGATAAGGCCATAAGTGCCCAATCTGTAGAAAAAGTAGCTAATGGTTCTCAATCTGATCCAGGGACTCCCCCAGGAAAAGGTTCAGGAAAGAAACTTCTCAGCCTGCCCATTACTAGACAGTCTAGCATAGTTGGTACAGAGGTTGAATCACACCATACTGATGATGTGATCTCACATTATGCTGGTAGCCAAGCTGTTAGGGTGCCCTCTGTAAGGGACAGATCTCCTTCTGTTCATTCCCATCATACCTCTGTATCTAGAAATGTCCCTCCCACCCACCCTGATGACAGATTGTTAGAAAGGGAGCTCAATAGATTGAGAGTGGAACAAACCAGACTGAAGCTCAAGAAGCAACAGCTGGATTTGGATAGACAGTCTTTAGAATTAGAGAAGGAAAGACAGAAGTTGGGTTTAGATACCCATGGTGGCTGCAGCAGTATTCCCCATAGTCATCCTGCAAAAGAGCATGATTCCAGGAATCTGCACAAGATAGTTCCCCCTTATAAGGAGGGGGATGACATTAACAAGTGGTTTGCTGCACTTGAGAGGGCCTGTGCTGTACAGGATGTCCCTCAAAAGCAGTGGGCTGCTATCCTATGGCTATCATTTAGTGGAAAGGGTAGGGATAGACTCCTTACTGTGAAAGAAAGTGATGCCAATAATTTTACAGTTCTTAAGAATGCACTCCTGGATGGTTATGGCTTAACCACTGAACAGTACAGGATAAAGTTCAGAGAGACCAAAAAGGAGTCTTCACAAGACTGGGTTGATTTCATTGACCATTCAGTGAAGGCCTTGGAGGGGTGGTTACATGGCAGTAAAGTTACTGATTATGAAAGCCTGTATAACACAATCCTGAGAGAGCATATACTTAATAATTGTGTGTCTGATTTGTTGCACCAGTACCTGGTAGACTCTGATCTGACCTCTCCCCAAGAATTGGGAAAGAAGGCAGACAAATGGGTCAGAACAAGGGTGAACAGAAAAGTTCATACAGGGGGTGACAAAGATGGCAATAAGAAGAAAGATGGTAAAAAATCTCAAGATAAGCATGGGGATAAGGGTAAAACCAAAGATCCCACTTCAAATCTTAAACACTCTTCAGAGGGTGGGGATAAAACAAATTCTTCCTCTTCTTCCCAACCTGCACACATTAAAAAGCCTTGGTGCTTTGTGTGTAAAAATAGAGGCCATAGGCCAGGGGATAAGTCCTGTCCAGGTAAACCCCCTGAGCCTACCACCACTAATACATCAAGCTCTAGTGCCCCTAGCAGTAGTGGTACTAGTGGTGGGACTGCTGGCAACAGTCAAGCAAAGGGTGTAGTTGGGTTCACTTATGGGTCCATAGTGGAAACTGATGTAATCAGTCCCAAGACAGTTTCTGTCACACCTAGTGGCATTGGCCTTGCCACACTGGCTGCTTGTCCCCTTACAATGGATAAGTACAGGCAGACAGTTTCAATAAATGGTGTTGAGGCCTTGGCCTACAGGGACACAGGTGCCAGTTTCACTTTGGTGACTGAAAACCTAGTGCCTCCTGAACAACACATCATTGGACAACAATATAAGATTATTGATGTCCATAACTCCACTAAGTTTCTTCCCTTAGCTATAATTCAGTTTAGTTGGGGTGGAGTTACTGGCCCTAAGCAGGTGGTGGTATCACCTAGCTTACCTGTAGACTGTCTCTTAGGTAATGACCTAGAGGCCTCAGGTTGGGCTGATGTAGAGTTTTATGCCCATGCAGCCATGCTGGGCATCCCTGAGGAATTGTTCCCTCTCATTTCAAGTGAAATGAAAAAGCAAAGGAGAGAAGGCCTGAAAACTCAGGATCCCTCTCCATCAACAGGTAAAAAGGGTATCACAGTATCCCCTAACCACCCTACCATTCAGGATACTATTCCTGTGGTGGGAGAAACCTCTCCTGGGGTGGCACCTGTTCCAAGGGAATCATCAGCTGGCAAAGCTAGACTCCCTGAGGTGGAAGTACCTCTCTGTGGGATAACTAACATTGGTGAGAAAAACAGCACCATTTTAGTTAACATGGAGCATCCCTCCAACCCTCCCAGAGAAACTTTAGTGCAGAAACCCTGCACTACCTCACAACACTTAGGACAGCATCCCTGCCCTAGTGTGGAGCTCATAGGACAGCATCCCTGCCCTGCTCCAACTCAAGAGAAACAGCATCCCTGTTCTCTCTTCCAGCCAGATGGACAAAGTTTTTGCCCAGCTATGGCTTTTCTGAGACAGCATCCCTGTCTGGCATTTCCATCACTACAAATAGGTTCAGTGGACAATTCCCACTGCTCTAAACTAAAACTTACTGATAGAAACTCTGAAAATACATCTTCACATTGTTGCTTAGCTAAAAAACTTCAAACAGGGTGGTTTACATCCCCACAGGGAAGTAACCATATAGTGGATGATAAAGGGAGTAACCAGTCTATTGCAGAGCTACTCTCTACTTATCACCACTTAGACAATAAAGTCTCAACTGGCCAAGGTTAGCCTTATTGTCCTTCGTTTGGGGGGGGGTTGTGTGAGAAGGTAGCCTCTTTCTAGCCTTGTTACCCCCACTTTTGGCCTGTTTGTGAGTGTATGTCAGGGTGTTTGTCACTGTTTTCACTGTCTCACTGGGATCCTGATAGCCAGGCCTCAGTGCTCATAGTGAAAACACCATGTTTTCAGTATGGTTGTTATGTGTCACTGGGATCCTGCTAGTCAGGACCCCAGTGCTCATAGGTTTGTGGCCTATATGTATGTGTCACTGGGACCCTGTCACACAGGGCCCCAGTGCTCATAGGTGTGCATGTATATGTTCCCTGTGTGGTGCCTAACTGTCTCACTGAGGCTCTGCTAACCAGAACCTCAGTGGTTATGCTCTCTCATTACTTTCAAATTGTCACTAACAGGCTAGTGACCATTTTTACCAATTTACATTGGCTTACTGGAACACCCTTATAATTCCCTAGTATATGGTACTGAGGTACCCAGGGTATTGGGGTTCCAGGAGATCCCTATGGGCTGCAGCATTTCTTTTGCCACCCATAGGGAGCTCTGACAAGTCTTACACAGGCCTGCCACTGCAGCCTGAGTGAAATAACGTCCACGTTATTTCACAGCCATTTTACACTGCACTTAAGTAACTTATAAGTCACCTATATGTCTAACCTTTACCTGGTAAAGGTTAGGTGCAAAGTTACTTAGTGTGAGGGCACCCTGGCACTAGCCAAGGTGCCCCCACATTGTTCAGAGCCAATTCACTGAACTTTGTGAGTGCGGGGACACCATTACACGCGTGCACTACATATAGGTCACTACCTATATGTAGCTTCACCATGGTAACTCCGAATATGGCCATGTAACATGTCTATGATCATGGAATTGCCCCCTCTATGCCATCCTGGCATTGTTGGTACAATTCCATGATCCCAGTGGTCTGTAGCACAGACCCTGGTACTGCCAGACTGCCCTTCCTGGGGTTTCACTGCAGCTGCTGCTGCTGCCAACCCCTCAGACAGGCAGCTGCCCTCCTGGGGTCCAGCCAGGCCTGGCCCAGGATGGCAGAACAAAGAACTTCCTCTGAGAGAGGGTGTGACACCCTCTCCCTTTGGAAAATGGTGTGAAGGCAGGGGAGGAGTAGCCTCCCCCAGCCTCTGGAAATGCTTTCTTGGGCACAGATGTGCCCAATTCTGCATAAGCCAGTCTACACCGGTTCAGGGACCCCTTAGCCCCTGCTCTGGTGCGAAACTGGACAAAGGAAAGGGGAGTGACCACTCCCCTGACCTGCACCTCCCCTGGGAGGTGTCCAGAGCTCCTCCAGTGTGCTCCAGACCTCTGCCATCTTGGAAACAGAGGTGCTGCTGGCACACTGGACTGCTCTGAGTGGCCAGTGCCACCAGGTGACGTCAGAGACTCCTGCTGATAGGCTCCTTCAGGTGTTAGTAGCCTTTCCTCTCTCCTAGGTAGCCAAACCCTCTTTTCTGGCTATTTAGGGTCTCTGTCTCTGGGGAAACTTTAGATAACGAATGCATGAGCTCAGCCGAGTTCCTCTGCATCTCCCTCTTCACCTTCTGATAAGGAATCGACCGCTGACCGCGCTGGAAGCCTGCAAACCTGCAACATAGTAGCAAAGACGACTACTGCAACTCTGTAACGCTGATCCTGCCGCCTTCTCGACTGTTTTCCTGCTTGTGCATGCTGTGGGGGTAGTCTGCCTCCTCTCTGCACCAGAAGCTCCGAAGAAATCTCCCGTGGGTCGACGGAATCTTCCCCCTGCAACCGCAGGCACCAAAAAACTGCATTTCCGGTCCCTTGGGTCTCCTCTCAGCACGACGAGCGAGGTCCCTCGAATCCAGCGACACCGTCCAAGTGACCCCCACAGTCCAGTGACTCTTCAGCCCAAGTTTGGTGGAGGTAAGTCCTTGCCTCACCTCGCTGGGCTGCATTGCTGGGAACCGCGACTTTGCAAGCTTCTCCGGCCCCTGTGCACTTCCGGCGGAAATCCTTCGTGCACAGCCAAGACTGGGTCCACGGCACTCTAACCTGCATTGCACGACTTTCTAAGTTGGTCTCCGGCGACGTGGGACTCCTTTGTGCAACTTCGGCGAGCACCGTTTCACGCATCCTCGTAGTGCCTGTTTCTGGCACTTCTCCGGGTGCTACCTGCTTCAGTGAGGGCTCTTTGTCTTGATCGACGTCCCCTCTCTCTGCAGGTCCAATTTGCGACCTCCTGGTCCCTCCTGGGCCCCAGCAGCGTCCAAAAACGCCAAACGCACGATTTGGGTGTAGCAAGGCTTGTTGGCGTCCATCCGGCGGGAAAACACTTTTGCACGACTCTCCAAGGCGTGGCGGATCCATCCTCCAAAGGGGAAGTCTCTAGCCCTTGTCGTTCCTGCAGTATTCACAGTTCTTCAGCCTAGTAAGAGCTTCTTTGCACCAACCGCTGGCATTTCTTGGGCATCTGCCCATCTCCGAGTTGCTTGTGACTTTTGGACTTGGTCCCCTTGTTCCACAGGTACCCTCAGTCAGGAATCCATCGTTGTTGCATTGCTGATTTGTGTTTTCCTTGCATTTTCCCTCTAACACGACTATTTTGTCCTTAGGGGAACTTTGGTGCACTTTGCACTCACTTTTCAGGGTCTTGGGGAGGGTTATTTTTCTAACTCTCACTATTTTCTAATAGTCCCAGCGACCCTCTACAAGGTCACATAGGTTTGGGGTCCATTCGTGGTTCACATTCCACTTTTGGAGTATATGGTTTGTGTTGCCCCTATCCCTATGTTTCCCCATTGCATCCTATTGTAACTATACATTGTTTGCACTGTTTTCTAAGACTATACTGCATATTTTTGCTATTGTGTATATATATCTTGTGTATATTTCCTATCCTCTCACTGAGGGTACACTCTAAGATACTTTGGCATATTGTCATAAAAATAAAGTACCTTTATTTTTAGTATAACTGTGTATTGTGTTTTCTTATGATATTGTGCATATGACACTAAGTGGTACTGTAGTAGCTTCACACGTCTCCTAGTTCAGCCTAAGCTGCTCTGCTAAGCTACCATTATCTATCAGCCTAAGCTGCTAGACACCCTATACACTAATAAGGGATAACTGGGCCTGGTGCAAGGTGCAAGTACCCCTTGGTACTCACTACAAGCCAGTCCAGCCTCCTACAGGACGTATTACTGAGAATCATAAATTCTATTTTAGCTCCTTTGAGCTTAAGGCGGGATTGATTCATCCAAATGGCAATCTGCTCCCAACAGAGACCTAAGGACATACGAGCACTAGGTGTAAGTGAGAACACCAGCTGGGTGTCATCCACATAAGAGGCTATAGACCTGCCAATGGTTGCAGGTAGATGTGAAATAACTTGGGGCTGAGTGAGGACCCTTGAGGGACCCCACAGATGACAGGCAAGGTATGTGATGTGCAGCCCTTGCCAAAAATCTGAAATGTCCACCCCTTTAAAAAAGAGCTGACACAGTCCAGGGCCCTTCCTGTGACACCAGCGATACCAGCCCTATCCAGACGTAGAGAGAGGTCCACAGTGTCAAAGGCCGCACTGAGGTCCAGAAGTACAATTGCACAGTAACTCCAAGATCCAGTCTCTCTTTTGCCTCTTTCACCACCGAAAAAAGGGCGTGCTCAGTGCTATGTCTGGCATGCAAGCCAGTTTGAGTTTGATGTAAAAAAAGTTGGCCTCCAGAAAGTCAGAGAGGCATCTATTTACATGTTTTTCTTCCACTGTACTTATAACTGATAGTAACGAAATGGGCAGAAATTTCATAAACATACGGGGTCAAGGTTGGATTTTTTCAAAGTGGTTTTAACCATTGCATGCTTCCTGGGCCGAGGCACAGTTCCTGTATCGAAAGAGAGGTAGATCATTTTGAGCAACATTTGGGAAAAAATTTCCTGTTCAGGTGCGATAACCCTAGGGGGTGACGAGTCAAGGGGGAATCCTGATTTGATTTTACTAAAAAGAACAGTAAGCTCCTCCAATGAAATGGGGGAAATTGGGCCAGGATGGAGGGATAACGATCCCGGTTATTATTGAGGGGGGAAGAATGATCGCAACCACTAACTTTGTCAGAGGATTGATAAATGTCTAAAATGTTTTTATTAAAGAAGGAGGCCAACACATTGCACCTATCAACTGAGGGGTCTGACAAAGGAGCATTGGAAGAATAATCTAGCAACAATATAGTAATTTTAAACATTTCTCTACAGAGATTACAGGCCTCATCAATCCTGGTTTCAAAGTAGGATGCCTGAGCAAAACAGATTTTCAAATGGAAGACCCTAACTTCCTCCTGATATATCATTTTCTTAGATTCCTCATAGTCCTTCCTCCAGTCTCTTTCTCCCACCTTACAATTTTTCTTTAGAGTTCTGAGATTAGGGAAAAAACACAGGGTGGACTTTTTATAGTGACTGAATGACATACCTTCCCCATTACCATTGCCATTTGTGAACTAAGAGGCAATTCAGTTGTCCTGCGCACTCTGTACGTTGATCAGATTTTGTTGCCGATTTAAAAAAAAGTAAATAGATAAAATAAGCACCAGACCTGACAGTGAGGTGTAATGTTTGTGAGAGTGTTTCTTTTACAAACTCCTCCATGGTACCACAGTTAGTATGCCAAAGGGATGTGATGAACAGTGTCATAATTAAGTGGGTGGAAAAGCCTAAGTCCTATGACATCTACTCAAATATGGTTCATGGTTGGAAAATCTGATAGATGGAAAGAATCCACTTGAACCAAGATGTCACTGATGCTGTGGTTGTCCTGTCTTTTTTCTGCCTGTGGGATATGTGCTGGAGCCTGACATGCCTGCTCTGGAGAGAGCTACTGGGACACTACCATGAGCATTCAATGACCTTGTAATTTGAGGTAATCATCAGGATTACCTGGCCTGGAGAATGGAAGCACCCCACAAAAAGGATCCCCTATGTAGTATAGACGATACCCGAAAGGGAATTCTTGTGATTCTGTTTATGTGACGAATTCTCCCATGCACTAGGGAAAGTAATTCTGATAATTATTTGCAGGGTGAAGACCTGTCCTTTTGGGGTAGTGGTGTACAAGGTGTGTCTGTCACCCCTGTGGCACTCTCCCCACCCTAGCCCACTCCAAGACCACTAGCTTCAAGGACATGCCCCTCTACCACCTAATATAGAACACGTAGCCTTGGAGCGTGTAGTAACATAACTGGTGAAGAGTACAGGATTAAGGCTTCTGTGAGCTGTGCTGGCAGGCATCACCTTGTAAGTCATCTACAATGATTTGAGTGGGAGGGGTCAAAGGGACAGTCCATCTCTGCAGCAATTTAAAGGAATCCTGCCCCCACCACTAAGCTTTCCAACCAGTGTGTCTCCCCTAATTGAAAGTGTGTGTTTGTGAATTACTTTGCAACTCAGGCCTGTTTACCTGTAGTTGTGCAATACTTTGGATTCCTCATGTGGTCAAGCCGCACAACTGTGTCAATCAGTGATTCTTGCTTTAAACCAGGTCAGCTGATTTTAGTATTGGTTGTTTTTATATGCTTTCTTGAAAGCCATGTTTAAAGGAAAAGCATCAGCACTTTAGTCATGTTTAGCAGGAGTAAAAATACACATAATTCTAAGTACAGCAAAAACAGCATCCAGAAAAAGGCATAACATCTAGGTGGTCATTCTGACCCTGGCGGTCAAAGACCGCCAGGGCGGAGGACCGCGGGAGCACCGCCGACAGGCCGGCGGTGCTCCAATGGGGATTCCGACCGCGGCGGTAAAGCCGCGGTCGGACCGGCAACACTGGCGGGCTCCCGCCAGTGTACCGCCGCCCCATTGAATCCTCCAAGGCGGCGCAGCTTGCTGCGCCGCCGAGGGGATTCCGACCCCCCCTACCGCCATCCAGATCCCGGCGGTCCGACCGCCGGGATCCGGATGGCGGTAGGGGGGGTCGCGGGGCCCCTGGGGGCCCCTGCAGTGCCCATGCCACTGGCATGGGCATTGCAGGGGCCCCCGTAAGAGGGCCCCTAAATGTATTTCACTGTCTGCTGCGCAGACAGTGAAATACGCGACGGGTGCAACTGCACCCGTCGCACAGCTTCCACTCCGCCGGCTCGATTCCGAGCCGGCTTCATCGTGGAAGCCTCTTTCCCGCTGGGCTGGCGGGCGGCCTGAAGGCGACCGCCCGCCAGCCCAGCGGGAAAGTCAGAATTACCGCCGCGGTCTTTCGACCGCGGAACGGTAACCTGACGGCGGGACTTTGGCGGGCGGCCTCCGCCGCCCGCCAAGGTCAGAATGAGGGCCCTAGTGTGGCCACGCAGAAAAGTCAGTTTTGCTACATCCACTGTGACAGGGCAGACATGACCTCATTGATGGTGACAGATAGAGGAAAGGAAGATGATAGCACTGTTGTCCAACAACACAACACATTGTTCAGTTCAGGGAGTTGTTTTTTCACCTTCAGTGGCAGAGCTGAGGCATAAGAAGTGTTACCAGTTGTTGGGCTAGGTTGGTGACCTGATCTCATGGAAACTTGATCTGGCCTGGTGGTGTGTACACAGCATTGCCACTGGTGACAACTTATATGTCAAGAAATAAAAACACAGGTTGTCAGAAAAGGTTAGGACCGGCATCTAGGAGGAAATAGTGAGGATGTTGACCCTTGGTGATGATTGAATCTTTCTGCAGTTTTTGGTCTATTCCAGTTGTATAGGTACCTAAGGCTACCCTGCAAAATGAGAACCCCAGAACTGAGTTTTTTTAGGCTACAGGAGGCTCAATACTGCCAATAAAACTGATTTTCACCATGTCCTCAGAACTGATGATCCCATAGACCAATTAGGGACTCCAATGTATTTTGATATGACCTTTGGATACTGGAATATTGCCCTAACTAAGAGGAACAAAATGAGGTCTAAACATTCCACCTCTGACAGCCATTTCCATTTTAAGCTGATGCCCCTCAGGCTGGAGAATGCCACTGTCATGCTTAAAGACGTAGACTTAGGTAAGAGCCTGCCTTGGTCACACTGAGTACTGCAGGAGGTTTGTCAAGAGGTATAGCACAATTGACAGGGATGACTTCAAGAAGCAGACCAAGAAGATATTGTAGACTGAAGTGTCAGAAGGCTGTTAACGACCTGGAGGTGGCTATGTGCACTGTCCTCAAGGCAGGCATCTGACACCGGAAAGGAGTTTTTTTGTTCAGTTTTATGCTTCAGAACATGAGATTGGGCCGTAGAATTATAAATGATGAGGGTTGGGACCAACCTGTAGCCTTTATTTAATAGACACCTATTCACTAGAGAACAGTGTTGGAGTACCACGTAGAGGGAGGCTTTTGCTGTGTTTTTCCCTGAAGAAACTAAAGGCCTAATGTGCAAGGCAATTTTGTTGTTGCAGAGGTCAAATTTGAGGCTTAGTGACTGCAAAATGTATTTTTTAAATGTACAGAACCCAAATTGCAATTTAGCACATTGCCAAATCCCAACTTGAGTTTTAGGGAAAATACAGAAGGGTTGTTTAAAGAGTGTCTCTTTCAAATACTTATCCTTAAAAAATCAAAACCCATGATGCTTGATAATGAAGTCACATGGTCCAACCATAGCACAGTACCTTAACACATAAAAGCTATGACCCCAAATGTCACTTCATCTTTCTTTGCTGCTCCACAGGCAGATAAGTCCAGCATTGCTACTCTGCACTTTTCCCTTATTCTAAATGTGCATATCATGTACCTATATAGGGTTATGCTAGCTTGGTTTGTTTTGTTCTGCATAGCGCTCCCCTAGCGCTGAATTTCACCCCTGGCCATCTGGCCATTTTTCTTGCCTGTGGAGTGGGAGAGGACTACGCGGCCTCCGCGCAGTCCTATTTTTATTTCTCGCATGTATGAGCCGGCGTTTTTTCCTCTTTTTTCTTGATGATACGGGCTCATTTCTCAGCGACACAACACAGTTTTAGTGCCCTGATAGTTTGGCTCTCTGTGCTCCCTGGACGCCCCACTGCTAGAGCGTGGGGTTGTAAAATTGAATAGGCACTGCCTAGAGTGCACATTCCAGGCTGCTCCCTCCACGTTTTATAGACATTTCCAAGCAATAGCCTGGCAGGGGTTCTTGCACTCCCCCTTTGGTCTCTCCTGCAAATTCATCTTTAATTACCTGAAAAATAAATTTTAGAACAGGAGAATGGCTCAATGGCATGGGGATGAATCAGGATATTATCCTGAAGATAATTCTGACCGGCTTGAAATGAATCTGGTCGACGCCCTTGATTCTAGGGTTCAACTATCTGTTAACGATGCCCTTGTGACGACATTGGGACTCTTTTTCGGTCAGTTGATTGATTACGCTCGTAATCAAGGTTGGATGCCGGGGATTCTGGCTCCTGGTGAAGGCTCTAAGTCCAAGGACAAAGGAAATAATTCTGAGTCTAGGTGCCCTGATGCCCAGGCTGATGCCTTTGATAGACTTCTCCACAAAAGGGCCAGCGAAATAATTATAGAAGTAAAAAAGATGCTGGTTTTTCTACATCCTCTTCTGAGAATGACTCCTCCTCTGATTCTGATGACCCAGATCTCCACGGTCCCAGCAAAAGGCCTAAGAATCATGCCTCACCTCCTAAAGTTCTTGATTGTGAACCAACTGAGATTATTCACCCTAGGGCATCCAACTGGGGCTCCTCTCCTGGAGTAGCTAAGTATGTACACTCTCACTTACACAAGAGTTTTGATAAGGAGGTTCGAGCCCTCCATCTGGCTGTATCCCCCAGGCCAGACTTAGAGGGTAAAGGTGCAGATACCCTGAAGTGTATCCCACTGTGGTGATGTTCATGAAGAAATTCTCTAAAGATCCGAAGAAGGGCTTAGACAGGGCGTGGCGTAACTGCCAGGACAAGCTTTTGGAGATGTCAGGCCCCCTTACCAAAATTCTAGAAGTAGCTTTCCACTCCAAGGAATCTGGAGCAGCGGTGGGCATTTATATATTGATTGGCTGGGCTGTCAACTTGGCAATACTAACTGTGCTATTTCTTCCGAACGCAGACGAACCTCCCTGATGCGTATTGATCCCAAACTAATGATTTAGCAAAATCAGAAGCAGGTCCTGTGGCGGATGGAATGCTCTTTGGAGCACCGTTCATGAAAGAATTATCTAAATTCTGCTCTCCCTCGACAAGGCACAGATGTCCCTTAAAAAGGTTCTCAAGCATGGCCTTATTCTCAGGGCCAGTTGTTAGGGAGGGCGTATGCCAGGCCAAGGATCATTCAGGAGCCCTCAAGCCTACTGCCCCAGAAGTAGAGGAGGTTAGTACGGTGAACTTACAAATGCCACATTCTATCCCACCCACTCCTGTGAAGGGCGCGCCAGATTACGCAGGGGTCCCAGATGGGGACAAGGAGCGATCCAAGACGCTGGATATTCTGGTAAAGGTCATTCCTTCTTCCCAGGTGAAGTTGGGGGGCACAGTGGGTTCATTCCTTCACAATTGGAAGCTAGTTTTGGGGGATCCTTGGGTTCTTCAGACAGTAACAGACTTCAGGCTGGAGTTTTTCAGTACCCAGAAACAAACTTGGTCTCCTACCTCAATGAATTTTTCCCTAGAAGATCTGTCTATTATAGACCTTAGGGTGCAGCCCCTTCTCCACAAAGGAGCAGTGGATTTTTTCTCCCTTCACCCTTGCGGTCTCATCAGTCCTATTTTCTTAGTAGACAAAAGGGTGGAGGTCATCGTCTAGTATTAAACCTCAAAGAGTTCTATTGTTGGATATTATAAAGACACTTCAAAATGGAAGGAATTCATATGTTGAGGGACATTTTGTTAGAGGGCTATTGGATGGTCCATCTGGATCTAAAAGACACCTACCTCTCAGTTCCCATATTTCCTCCTCACAGGAGATACCTCCAATTTCTGTGTAGAGGCCAATGTCTAGAATTCTAGGCTCTCCCATTCGGCCTGTCATCAGCTCCTTGGTGCTTCACCAAATTGATGAGACCAGTGGTGGAGTCCCTTCGAGCGAAAGGGGTTCATCTGATAATCAATCTGAACGACATTTTGTTGATGGCACAGGATGCTCAGACTCTCCGGAGTCATTTATCGTGGACTGCTCAACTTTTACAGGATCTGGGATTCATTATCCATGTACAGAAGTCATTGTTGAATCCTTCCCAGGTGATAGATTTTCTGGGTTTCCAGATAGACTCTGTCCGATCCCAGCTGATTCTCCCTTCTCAAAAGATTTTCAACATCAAGAGAGAGTTGAGGTCTGCGTTAACCAGCCAGACCGTGTCATTGAGAGCCATTGACAGGATGGTGGGACTTCTGTCCTCGTCCATTCAGGTCATCGTTCCTGCCCCTCTTCACTATCGTGCTCTCCAGAGATTAAAAATTCAGCACCTTGGGAAGGGGCTTGCATATTCGGAACAGATTCCATTATCCGAGGAAGTGAAGACGGAAATTTATTGGTGGTTGAATCATATGGAAGCCTGGAACGGCAGAGCCATATTGGGATCTCACCCAGACATAGTAATCAAATCGGATGCCAGTCAGTGGGGCTGGGGGGCCTGTTGCCGATTGATCGGATATGTCTTCACATAAATTGTTTGGAGCTTCTAGCGGGCTAATTTGCACTAAAGAGTCTTTCCCCTCAGAAGTCAGATTGCTGTGTTTTATTGAGGATGGACAATATCTCAGCAGTGAGATATGTCAACAAGCTGAGGTGGACCAAATCCATGATTTTAGCAGAGATAGCCAAGGAATTTTGCCTTTATTGTCTCCACTACTGTCTGAGTGTCACATCGGTTTATCTCCGGGATTCTCAGAATGCCATAGCGGACTGGAACTCCAAGTCCTTGAGGGATGCCAGCAATTGGAGGTTGGATCAGGATCTTTTTCACCAGATTCTTCTAGAAATGGGTCCCTGCGACATAGATCTCTTTTCCTCCAGTCTCAATTTCCAGATTCTGACCTTTTTCAGTTGGCCTTTCTTCAGGATTGGAGTCAGTTTTGGGAATATGCATTTCCGCCGTTCATGATTTATCTCAGGGTTCTATCACAGGTTGGAAGACAAAAGGCAGAGATTGTGCTTCTAACCCCACTTGTTTCCAGTAGCTCTGTGGTTAGCCTGCGTTCCGATGAGTCCAGGGGGCCTTTAACATCCCTTGTCCTCTCGAGAAAACTGTGGTCGATGGTTTGGACGGTTTCAGGTCAAGATGGAATTCCACAGGCATTTCGCAAAAGGCTACAGGTTTCATCAAACAGGCCTGGGCAGCTGACACTGCTAAGCGGTATGCCTCAGCTTGGCAGAGATGGTCTACTTGGTGTGACGGAAGGAGTATCGACCCTGTGGGGTCAAATGTTGATATGATTGTGAATGTTTTAGCAGAACTCGCAGGTTCTGCTCCAGCCTATCGCCCAGCCAATAATTTCAAGTCAGCCATTTCAGCTGGTCATGCCAGATTGAAGGCAAGCCAGTTGGGGAACATCTACTAGTTTGCAAAGTAATGAAGAGGATTTGCATGTCTTCTCCTCAACCCAGGTACCCTTCCCCTTGGGACATAGATATAGTTTTGAGGTTTTTAGACAAATGGCTATCTAATTGTTATCTTTCTAGAAAGTGAATCTCAGCAAAGTTAACTATGGTACTTTGTCTCGTTGCTTGTAAACGTGTGTCAGACGTTAGGGCTTTAGATTCGGCAGGGAGAGTCTTCTCTCTGGAGGGAGTTATGTTTAACATCACTAGAAGGACGAAAACCAATTGGTTGGTAACATATCCTATATTTCCTGAAAATCCACAGTTGTGTGTAGTTCATTGTTTGAAGGACTATGAAACTGCTACAGTTTATATCAGACAAGATTATAGGGGTCAATTGTTAATATCATTCCAAAAACCTTTTAAACCAGTGTCATCTGCTACTTTATCCAGATAGATAGGATGGTTGATGAATGAAGCAGGAATAGACACTGCTAAATTTGGTGCTCAGCTAGGGGAGCAATGGCTTACAAGACCTATGTGTGAGGCTCTTGTCTGAAAGACATTATGAGAGCAGCGGATTGGTCCTCAGAATCTACATTTAGGAAATTCTATCACAAACCGGTAATTGATGTAGCGACTGTGGTTATTGGGCACCTTTAAACGAGCATAATCTGAGCCTCTGGTCCTGACATAGAATTAAAAAAAATCTATTTTACACGAAAGCTAGAAAAAAAAAAATCTTGAAAATTATTATTACTAGCCACAATGTACACTTTAAGGCACAATAAAACTATTATCTAAAAACAATATGACGTTCTTGGTAGGTACAGAACGTCTCCTCTGACAAAGGACTGTCCACCCAACTTCGAGATCCTCAGCTAAACCGAAGGGATCTGTGTAAACAATGTACATCTGCTGGTGTGGTTGGATGCGTTTTTATGAGTGTTGAACGCTACGTGCGACACTGTCTGCTCTGCATTTTTTTTTTTTGTTGATTTGCAGCAATAAAACCTAAAAGTGGGAGTTGCTGCTACAAAATAAAAGGCAATGGCTCGTGAGGCACAGAGAGTTTTCTCCATGTACCTCTGGAACATTTGATAATTTTCATTCCTAAAAAGGGAAAAACAGTGACCTCGCCCTACCGTTAATAGGACGTAGACGACTAATATTGTAGTTGACAAGGTACCGGATCAAGTATTTCAGCCAGTAGAGTTGGCCTACGTTCTACCTATAGAAATCACCATTTCTTCCACCTCCAAATGGGACGGAGAAACTATAAGTTTGGCACGCAGGACCTTGACCACCTCTAAATGACCCCAGTAGTTATCTCAATACGACTTTGACAACAATGTTCCAAAGAGTTGTTTATTGCCTCCTATGCAAAACAAATTAAATCACTGATTTAATGTTAATACAATTCGGCATAAAATGCCACACGGTTGTTAAATATACGGCAGCAATTTTGTATTAGTACTGCAGATATGCTAATGTCATGGATATTTATTTGCTTCCTTCGTTGTCAGTTTTAATATATAACCACTACAATGGTTGCCATTGATAATCCAGTAGTTTATTGATCTGGATATTAATAAATTGTGTATGGCTAATACCATGCTCGTTATAGGAGAGTGCTGTACTGTAAGAACTGTCAAACTCGCTTAAAAATGTTTGGATTCTGCTTAATGCTTCCCGTATGTTTTTTTAGTACAAATACATGTGTAGTCCATAAACACGAATCTGTTTCACTATCCAAATCATGGCTGTTTAGGTATACAAAAACCAAACAATTTTACCTTATAGGTGACTGAATATGTGTTGATATTACTGCTCAATCCACCTTAGAAGAATGACCCAGCAGAGACCCAAGACTGTTATCTGAAGGTCACTGGGCTTATACCCTGTCCAGTCGAACCTCTTTGATGGGATACCTAAAGTCTGTTTTGTAATAGCATTATGTGGTAAGTGACAACCATTTTCTAAAGCATTTGATTTAGTGCAGAGGTACAGTGAGCTTTCAGAAAGGATGTGTGAATATCATGTACATTCTTTCTGGATAAAGGATTTCCTAGACGTGTCTAAATTAAGAAGAGCCTTTTCTGAAAGGAGTTCATGCAATGTGTACACATTATCAGCAAACGTTTTGCTTAACAGCAATTAAAAATGCACAGATCTAATTTTCGATGATTGATTATCCAAGTCTGCTTTGGGCAGTCTTATGCAAAGTACATGGCTGAATTCCAGAAATATATGCGATAAGCTGAACTGAAGAGCTATTAATGTAACATAGGATTCTTGTTTCTTTTATATTTTTCAGCATGACTTCTTTTTAAAAAAAATATTGAGCTATTGTGGGCACTCTTTCACGTCCATGTGTCTGTCGCTGATTCGTATTAAGTATGCAAATGCAAACTCTCCAATTATGTGCATTTTGATTGCACCATTTATTTTAATCAAGACAGGACAATAGATCTTGTGAATCATCTCAAAATATACTGAGGTTTATTGTCTCATTGTCTTTCCGGTTGTTTTGATTCCATCTACTGTTATCAACGCTGATCGTTTCTAGCATAGAAGATTTGCTATTGTTCTGTGTTTTTAGGATTTCGGTGATAGTACTGTACGTTCTGAAATTAACTAAAACTGCTTCACCTTCAGTTTCAGTAAACAGAAAAGATACGAGGAGATTCTATGATTCATCTCTCAAAAAGCAGTTTTTATATTAAAAATAAAGTGGGACTTTATGGGTTTCTGAACTCATCACAGATAAAACCATGAAGTTATTTTAAAAAGAGTAAAAATTCTATTTTTACGAACATCTTCGACGTAGTTAAAAAATCCTTCTCTGAGGTTCTGATTCCAAAAGGGATGATAAATTCTAATCCTGCTGGCAAACCCTGCTTCTGGAGTGATGGAATTCTGAGATTTGAGGTAACTGCCACTCCGTACCAATTTTATCCTGATTAATTTAGATTGTTAAAACCTGCCGAAATGTGTTGGGGAAAAATATTTAGCAATTTCCTTTGTGTGCACAACAAAGCAATTCCGCATTAAACGTCTCATTTACTAGAGTAGAAACCAGAATGTGAGGTCCTTAATACACTCGTAAATATCGTACCATGACATTTCAGTTTTAGCAGGTGTAGTAAAAATACCTTACCATTTCTTAGCCACCGTGGAATCGGGTCTTATTCCCTCAGGCCCTGTCATGGTTGGAGTGTAGTGCTAGAGTGTGTTGTTCAAAGAGAACTGGCGCACTCCGTGTGCGCTCTTGTCCTTCCTTTGTGACCCATACTATGCAACATGTAAAATGAAATGGAGTGCACGGCCAACCCTCACAGAATTGCGAAATAATTGTGTTCTAAAGACTTCTAAAGCTCTAATGTAAACAGAAGCAACTTAGTTTGCTAAGAGGGTTGTTTTTGTCCTGTAATGCAGGTCTTGAAGTTGCTATATTGCCATTATGGACACTGTTAGAACTCCTTTCAGAGGGTCACGCAGGGGCTACCGGACCTTTTCTATGGTGGTTGAGGCATTTTACCCCGATGTCGTGGGGCCCATCCTACTATGGGTCCTAAGCACCTAGGCCAAGTAGCTCTTCTGCACTTCACTCTAAGTGGTACCTGTGGTCGAGCTGCCAAGGATCAGTCAGCGCCGGTTCTCTAGAAACAGGTTAGTAGATATTACTCATAACCCAAAGTGCAAACAGTACAAACAATAAATCAGTGGGCAACCAAAAAGTTGCTTTTATAAGAAAGAGTAGTATTTGAACACTTCAAAAGAAATGTAATGTTCAGAAGCAGCAGAACAAACTTCATTCAGATAGGGGCTCTAGGAGTTGTCAGACAAATTTCCTGTCCCGCCCTCCTTCATGTAACATTTGCTTTTCTCTTTGCCAACCATGTCACTAGCTCGTGCTTTAAAATGAAGATTTTCATTATTGTGGTTCATAAAACTACATACCCATTTCCCGCTATGTCAACATAAATAAATAATGAAATCTTCCACCCAAATGAAGGCTGTCTTACATTTTGCTTTCATAAGACATGATCTAAACATTTATCAAATTGTTCTATGTCAGCTGTAGAACGATGGTTAAAATTATTATAATAAAAATTAATCAACAAAATATTACACTCAGTAGGAAAGGCTAAACGATTGACCAGAAAAAAGTAGGAGGACCAAACTATTATGGCCTTAAATGCTGATATTTGCATAGATATGAGGGTGTAAAGGCCACCCTTTGCCCTTCCTGCTGGTGGAACAAGGGCTGGCTTAAAAAAGGCATAACAACCATCAATATCAAAAGTCTCCATCATCCACATTTCTTGACAACAGAAAATATCCGCTGAACTCACAAAGTCTATCCAGTCAGGATTTGAGATTTTCACACGTGCACCTGCAATATTCCAAGAAATAAGGCTTCACCCTAATTTATTAGATCTGTATTAGGCTTTGCCACCCTAAGGCCATCCTTTACAGAGCATTGACTGGTAATGGGCACTTGAGCATGAAGTCATTCCAATTGGTAAAGCTGTGAGATGGACGCAAATCTTTTGCAGATGGACTGAGGATGGGAAAAGTTCCTGGTGGCAGATATCATTCTGTTGATTGGTCTGAAAAATGGAAGAATTTCAATTGCCATAGACATTGTCTCAGAGAAATTGAACCTAGACAGATTGTCCCTTGTCACAGCAATGTCCTTAAAATTATTAATAATGCAGTCATTTTATCGAGTTTTAATGCATTGCTAACCCACAATATTCTCCTATCAAAAGTAATCTGATTGTAAAACAGCCCTGGTCCCCCATCCTGCAATTTACCCAGTGCCCACCTTGTTCATCAATTGATCATGATCCTCCAACAAATCCTGTCTCAAGGAAGGAATTCTGTTTACCACCAACACAAAAGGGGTTGCTTGAGGTGGGTGTTGTAGTATGGGAAGCTTCACAGGCAAAGACTCTTGAGGGAAACCAGGTATATTAGTTGATAGGCCACAAGGCCCTTCAGCTTACTCCAAGGCCCCACCTCTCCTGGACAAACTGCCTTTCTCTCAGAGTTCACTTCTAGACCCACTTGATTGGTCAGGCTGCACTGTGGGGAAATTACTTGATCCTACTGGTACCTGGGGCTTGCTGGGTGGCATTGTATTTAAACTCAGATCAACTAGACTACGAGACAGTATCGCAGCAGACCGACTTTCAACAAAGGCAAAGTTTAAGCTGGTCAAAGCATCCTTGATTTTCAACAAATAGTCAAAACTGGCCTCAGAGCAGGGATTTTAGCACATGCTTGCAAATCTCCTCAATCTTGTTAGATGTATTTTCCCCCCCATTTCTCAGACTCTTACTATCTATGACTAGAATTGGACTGTACGGGCAAATCGAGGGGCCAGGACACTGTCTTTCAGAATGTGTTCCCCCTTCTACTCTCTTCCTCTTGATTCTTGATTCTTCAGTTTGCCCCCATTGCTGGTTGTAGGAGCATGCAGTTGAGAGCTCTCTGGGTGATCAGTATGCTCTGCAACAGGAGCATTATCAGAAGTAATCAAAATGTCTACAGCAGCAATATTCTTGTTATGTATAGTCAGGGGTTTGGCCGGTATCACCAGTAACAACATCACACGATTCCTGTGGAACAGGAAAGTAAGGCAAAGATAGATGCTGCTCAGCCAATTCAATATCCTTATTATTTGCCCCCACAGTCTGCTGAAAGAAAGGGTCTAGAGCTGTACCAGCGTAGATGTTGGGGATCACTTTCAGTTTTATCAAAGCAAAAAAACTAGACATCCCTTTCTAACCTCCCAAGTGCCAAGGATTAAAAGAGAAGTTCAACAATACCTTAAGGCATTGATGAAAGAAAGCTGGCCCAGTTCAGCCTTTTCGGGGTGATAACGGGCCCGTCTTTGCCCTGTTATAGCCCAGGCCCATTTGTCCTGTAAGTGTCCTGAGCTGCAGGGTGAGGAGTGTGCTGAAGAGCGTGATTTAAACATTTTGAGGCTCCACTTTGACCTGGATGCACACTGGGAGATGTTGTCCCACCCCAGTGCCAGGTGCAGCAGGAAATGCAGGAGAAGTGCTGGCAAGGAACCGCTGCCTGAAGAGCTTGTGCTGTGGCAATAGGCTTGAACTGATGAGGGCAATTGAAGGTTCTGAGGGCCCACCTTGGCCTCAATGGACACTGGGAAACACAGTCCCACACCAGAACCAGGAACAGCAGGAAATCCGGGAGAAGTGTGCCTGTGGAACCGCTACCTGAAGAGCCTGCGCTGTTTAAAGAGGCAATCGCTAAAGATCCCGATTGAAAGTCCCTGCCTTGGCCTTGATGCACACGGAGGGATGTTGTCCCACCACAGCGCCAAGAGAAGCAGGAAATGCGGGCGAAGGGCGGCCAGGGGACATGTAAAGGTATTTGTATTTTTTCTGGACTGGTCTTTTCCTACTTGCCAGATTACATGAGATAATATTCTCATGTGGTAAGAAGAGGTGTCTTGGCTAAAGCTGACTTAATTTCTATAACTTACGTATGGGCAGCTGTACCTTTGTAGTCTTGTGACTGATACACTAACCAGTATGTCCATGTCAGTATTTAGCAAAGAAATGTGCCTGTATATGATGCATTGCAATGATTCTTCGTATTGTTTTGGAAGAAGAGTGAGGGTACCTGTTAGACCTGACAGCCTTAGGGTGGTCACCGCTAACTCTTTGCTTGCCTCCCTCCACTTTTTAGATACTGTTTTTGCTGTTTTTAAGACTCTGCACACTTTACCACTGCTCACCAGTACTAAAGTGCATATGCTCTCTCCCTTTAAACATGGTAACATTGGAACATACCCAATTGGACTATTTAATTTACTTATAAGTCCCTAGTAAAGTGCACTATATGTGCCTAGGGCCTGTAGATTACATGCTACTAGTGGGTCTGCAGCACTGATTGTGCCACCCACTTAAATAGCCCCTTAACCTTGTCTCAGGCCTGCCATTGCAAGGCCTGTGTGTATGCAGTTTCACTGCCAATTCGACTTGGCATTTAAAAATACTTGCCAAGCCTAAAACTCACCTTTTTCTACACAGAAGTCACCGTTAAGGTATGCCCTACATAACCCATAGGGCAGGGTGCTGTGTAGGCAAAAGGCAGGACATGTACCTGTGTAGTTTACATGTCCTGGTAGTGTAAAACTCCTAAATTCGTTTTTACACTGAATTGAGGCCTGCTCCCTTCATAGGCTAACATTCGGGCTGCCCTCATACATTGTTTGAGTGGTAGCTGCTGATCTGAAAGGAGTAGGACATTCATATTTAGTATGGCCAGAAAGGTGATATAAAATCCTGCTGACTGGTGAAGTTGGATTTAATTTTAGTATTTCAGAAATGGCACTTTTAGAAAGTGAGCATTTCTCTGCACTTAAATCTTTCTGTGCCTTACAATCCACGTCTGACTGGGTTTAGTTGACAGCTCCTTGTGCATTCACTCAGACACACCTCAAACACAGGATACTCAGCCTCACTTGCATGCACCTGCATTTTGAATGGGTCTTCCTGGGCTGGGTGGGTGGAGGGGTTGCCCTCACACAAAGGACTGCCACACCCCCTACTGGGACCCTGGCAGACAGGACTGAACTGAAAGGGGACTTGGTGCACTTTTAAGCCTCTCTTTGAAGTCTCCCCCACTTCGAAGGCACATTTGGGTATATAAACAGGGTCTCTGCCCCTATCAACTCAGACACTTCCTGGAGAAGAAACTTGAACCAGAACCTGCATCCTGCCAGGAAGGACTGCCTGGCTGCCCAAAGGACTCAACTGTCTGCTTTCTGTGAAGGACTGCTGCCTTGCTGTTGCCCTGCTGCCTTGCTGTTCTCTGGCTGTGGCAAAGAAGTGCTCTCCAAGGGCTTGGATAGAGCTTGCCTCCTGTTCCCTGAAGTCTCAGGACCAAAAAGACTTCATCTCTACAAGAAGGACTCCTTGTGCGGCGAAATTCGATGCACAGCGTGGCAGAAATTATGCACAGCCTGCACCGCAGTCAAAAATTCACCGCACGCTGAACCAGAATGACGCAGCCTGACTTCGCAACGAGAAGATCAACGCAGCGCCAGCATAGCAACTGGAAATTCAACGCACGGCCCACCGGAACGACGCACAGCTGAACCCGGAACGACGCAGCCTGACTTCCAGAGACGAATCAATGCAGCACCTGCCGTGCAGTAGAAAATTCAACGCAATGCCCACTGAATCGACGCAGCTCCTGTGACTTCGTCCTGCTAGCACAGGAAATCCACGCATCGTCCCAGGGGCGCCTGAAAACCCTGCAACCCGAAGAAGATCCATGACCGAGCACTAGAAATTGACGCATAACCATCCCTGCGTGAAAACTAAATGACGCATCACTGTGTGTGGCCAGAGAAATCGATGCACACCCCTTTTCTTTCCACACATCTCCTCCTCTGTGGTTCTTTGCAGAGATTTTTCACGCGAACCAGGTACTTTGTGCTTGGAAGAGACTTTGTTTGCTTTTAAAAGTCTTAAGACACTTTATATGACTTTTCAGTGATATCTGAACATATACTTATTGCATTTGAATCGTTTTGACCTGCATTTATCCAGATAAATATTATATATTTTTCTAAACATTGTGTGGTGTATTTGTGTGGTGCTATATGGTGTTATTGTATGATTTATTGCACACATACTTTACACATTGCCTTCTAAGTTAAGCCTGACTGCTCAGTGTCAAGCTACCCGAGGGTGGGCACAGGATGATTTGGATTGTGTGTGACTTACCCTGACTAGAGTGAGGGTCCTTGCTTGGACAGGGATAACCTGACTGCCAACCAAAGAGCCCACTTCTAACAGTACCTCTTTTGAAGTCTGAGAAAATTGGATCTTTATCACAAATTTCTTTAAAAACATTTCACAATAGTGATATCAAGATCTGTGTGTTGATTTTATAGTGCTAAATTGGGAATCAATCGTGCCCAAGCATTTTCATGATGGCTTATTTTTTATGGGTTGTCGGATTTCCTCTTAGGTGACATCCTGCTCAAGACTGTCTGCAGCTTTATCACACTGTCATGTAAGGGTAGGTGCTTGCGGAAATCAATTCTGTTTAAGTGGAGTTAATTTTAGTTTCCAAAAGAGTAAAGCTGAAAATTCCTCTGTAATGTGTGGCTAATTAGTGATCAGAGCAGCTGGAGTTCAGATGGCTGGGATAGTACTTTGAGGCTCAATTTGTTTCAGTTGATGGCATAGGAGCTGCCACTTTTTACTGTATTCATGGTGGCACTGTTTCAATATCCCCAGTGCCTTTTTCAGCATAGGATGAGAATAAGGAGCTTAAGTTAGGTGTGGGTGTAAATGGCGTATTTCTTTCTAGCGTAATTACTCATAATTGCAGCAAAATTACTGGTAATTAGGCATTAATATTAATGCGAGAAGCGTAACCCAGCACTTTGCGCTAAAAATGTATCCTTGCGTCGAAATTGGGCCAGGTGATACATTTTGTACTAAATGCTACAGGAAACAAACAGCAGTAGACAGCAGCCGCTTGCTCTCTCTTAGTGCATTGTTTCTGTGCTTCTGCAATAGGATTTTTGCCCTAAATTACTCTTGATCACTTAAGCTAGAGTAATTGTGTAATTTTGATAATTTCTCACAACAAGAATAATGCATAATTATTGATGGAGTGTGTCAGTAAGCGGATTTGTTGTTTTAGTTTTTGTTGATGATCTGTATTCTTTTTATGGTCACATGAAACTAGTTCACCTCTCAAATATGCCTTGCTCGCTGCCCACTGGATCTGGAGTGAATCAACAGACCCAGCATTGTTTTCCATATATTTTTGTACAATAATTTTTAATTTATTTTTAGCAATCAGGGCCTTTGAGCTTTCAGACAGGCATTCTCCAGATTCCCAATTCCATTTCTATCTGTTGAAGTGAATGATCTGAGAGCTCATTGTCAAAAATCTCATATGAGGAGAGATTAGAAGACACAGAGTTGGAAATCAAAAAATAATCAATCCTTATGTTCATACTGTCTGGATGACAGGACAAAACATGCTGTTTGTCTTTGGGGTTATCAGGAAAATGTCCATTCCATGGGCATTGTGGAATCGCTTTATATCTCTTTTGGTTCAGCTTCCAGCCTGCCTGCTTGGTTTCTCTTCACTAATGGATGATCCAATGTGTCACTGTCTGCTCATCAATGCCACTGAACGGGTAGGGCTGCCAGTAGTAGTTGGTGGACTTTCAAAATGGTGGGGCAGAAACCTTAAACCTGAGTGGGACTTGTATGCATACTCAGTATATGGATTCCATATATGCATATAGATCCATACATACTGAGTCTTTTAGAAACTATACAAAAATACTGCTGCCCATGCAGATCAATCCCTATGTTCATTTATACATACCAAACCCTGTGCACACGTATTATATAGAATCCAGGAACACTTGCGGGCACCAAGCACATAGTAAAAACTCTGACCCTCTAGACATGTCCCCACCAGCCAGTAATTGACTATTTATTTATCTCTCATAAATATACTAGTCAGCAATTAATAGCAGTAATTGTTCTTCTGTGCATCCAAAATTGAAAGGAAGACAGAGGTCAAACGTACAGTGGAGTTGAGGTTTGGAGTTTGAGGTCCATGCATGGGATGCCTTTGGTGACTCAGAGAGTCTGTCCTTTGTGGTGGCTGCTGGCTCAGGCTGGTAGTAGGAGGAGACAGTCCTAGAATAGAGCAGAGTTGACCCACAAAGCATTTCACCACAGATTCAAAACTTGTTTGATGTAATGGGCTAGGTAGGCAGAAAATCAAATCCTGTTGGTTTCTGTGCATGTGACCATGGGCTTGGTCTTTTGAGTTCTGCACTGTCTCCCAAATCAAAAGTACACGTAGAGCCCCCACCAACTGAATTGCACTGTGATGTAGTGCTAATTAGGTTTGTAGTATCCAGCCAACTAATTTGGTGAAAATGTGAACTTTTAAGGGCCAGATGTATCATCATCCCGGCTTGCATTTCTTAAATAGCGATTTTTAAGAAATCGCTATTTAAGAAATGAAAAATGGGATGTAGATAAATTGCGATTCGGTAATAGTGATTTCTTAAAAGTCACAATCGTTATTACCGAATCGCAATTAGGGAATGGGACTCCATTCATCCCTATGGGCCTGTAGGCCCATAGGTGCGAATGGTTTTGCATTACCTAATTTACAAATTCCTGTTAGGAATTTGCAAATTAAGTAATGCAAACCCCAGAGTGCTGGGGGCCTAAGGCCCCCTTTGATGCACCCCCCAAAAATATTTGTGGACATGTGAAGCGCACACATGCACTAAGGGCATGTGCGCGCTACATGTCATTTTAAAAAAAGCATTTATAATGCATTTAAAAAAATTGCACATGCTTACCACCAAAATGGATTTGGTGGTATTTGCATTTCCTAAATGCCCTCTTCGTATTTTGGAAATGGTTGATACATGTGCTTGGGACATCACAAATAGGAATTCCCTATTTGCGATTTCCTATTTAGAGAATCACAATTTGCAATTCCCAAACGGCCAAATTTTGCGATTCACACCATTTGCTAATGCAAAAATGTTTGATACATCTGCCCCTAAGTCTCTTTAAAGCCGAACATACACTGGAAACAGAAGTTAAAAATACTACACCTCTGACCCAGTTAATTAACCTGAAGGAAGCTTTGCTGTGCCCCTGCCCGCGCCTGCCTATCACATTCGAGTCCTGACCAACAGCAGGATTTGCCTCCCAGCTGTTGTTGGGAGGCAAAGGAGGTGAAAGAGATAAGTGACGCATCTACTCCTTCTTTATTTGTAAAGGCTTGCCCTACCCGTGGGCATTTAGTTTAATGGCACTGTTTTATTCCCACCTGAGTCATGTAAATAATGTCTGAAAGGGAAACTCGTTTGTGAAAATGAAAACCACCACGCCCCCCAGTTTGTCCTCACAGGCATGGCTTACACCTCAAGGGCAAGGAATACTTCGACCTGCTAATCCATGTGCAATGCTGAGGAGGCATCAGGTCACATTCCCCCTGATCCCTTTTCTCCAGAAAAAAACAGGGATTCGAACCATTCCTCATGGAGCAGCAACAGCAATTTATTTCCAGTTGCTTAGTCTTTTTATCTGTTTCTTTTCCACCAGGATGGGAGGATGATGCCCCTCATGCCCTTTGAAACCAACCTCTTGTGAGGGCTGCTTGCTGAGGGTTCTAAAATCATGTCACCCTACTGTGTTCTTGACATCCTCTCCAATGCTGGGCAAGTACCAGAACACTATGGGTCAGATTTAAGAAAACTGGTGCTGCATCCAATGCAGCGCCACTTTTCTTGCGCCCTTTGGCACCCCCCTAACGCCACCATGTGTGCACCATGTTTAAGATATGGCGCACCATGGCGGTAGTAAGGGAACTAGCGTCAACATTTTTGACACTCTTGTGGCGCTTTGCAGGATTAGTGTAATTTTTTTTTACGGTAATCCTGCAGAGCACATTGAGCCTCATTATAAACAAAGGTGTGACATCTTTTCATGCCTGCTCTCTGCGGGCAATAAAAATGCTGCAAAAAATGGCACAAAGAAATCTTTTAGATTTCTTTGTCCCATTTTTCTGGGCCCCCTAATGGATGAATGTCCCCTTAGCATACATTATGCATTGCACACGCATAATATGGTGCAAGGGGCTACAAAGTTGCACAATGCATGCATTGCGCCACTATGTAAATCTGACGTGACGATTTTGGCCTCATTGGGCCACATAAGCGTGAAAAATTTTTACGCTAACATGGCACCAGGAGGCGCTATGCCCTATTAAATCTGGGCCTGTATGTGATGTCCATAGTTTGGTTGTCTCTAACAGGTGAATGATGTCAAGAGCCTTCCAGGTCATATTTCCATATCTTCAAAGCAATGCCCACACTTTATGATAGAGTGAAGTGCATTTAAGGGCTCCTGGAAGAAGGCATGTCCTGAATTCCGGTGCAATAAAGCCCTTGCATTTACTTAATTTGGGGGAGGATCAGCAGAGCTCAATTAAAGAGCAACCATGCTGCCCAGAGACAATCTACGCTACAGATATTTTGTCAAGAATAGGCTGTGTATATGTCTGTTCCAGTCGCTTCCAACTGGGGCAATTTAGAAACTCCAAGTTGTACCGTATATAGCACTCGAACACATTTTGGAGGCTTTGTCATACCACCACTGACTTTCTGTTCTCTTGAATCTAGTTCAAGCCATAGCACAGTTTACCTTTTAAGGTGATGGGGCTTGCTGTAATTGGGTGTAGATCTATCATCTATGTCCTTCATACCATTTATATTTCACACCTCTTTCAATTCTCAATGTTTCGAGCACATTCAGATCAGGGGGAAACATTTTCTGTTCCAGCCCCACAACTTTGGAACAATTTTGTGACTTTGGGCCAGATGTATCAAAGGGTTTTACCCATTCTGTGTCTATGGGAAAGTGCGTTGGTACATATGGCCCTTTATAGCCCACCTACTTTGTTACAGCTTCCCTTACTCTTTCAGTCAGTATCCTCATGCCATTCATAAACCTGCACTGACAGGTTCCTTGCTTTTTCACTAGGGTGAGGTGAGCATGCTCTGGGTGCAATTTCAATGATTCATGTTTTAACTTTTACGGATGCTAATAGGGTGCAGGTATTGGTGCAGGTGGGATTGATGTTCCTTTCACTGGGTGTATGTGATCCGCATAGGCGTGGGCATCATAATGCAAAAAAGCTTCAGTTGCTGGATTTAGCCTCCCATTTCTTTTTCCGATGTTTGCGTACTGAAGTATCCCTTCATAATAGTCTCTACCATTATTATTTGCATTTCCACCCTTAATTGTAATTCGGTCGTTTCGTATTCCAGTGTATTTCTAGATTATGCCTTTGCTCCGTGACATATTTTGATTAAAAGCCACAGTACCATGTTCATAGATGATGTAGATGTGTTTCGAACTTTCCATTCCTTCACAATTTATGTATATATATCCGACCACGCACACATTTCGCTGGATCCCGCACTTCATTACAACACATTTGCATAACTTTTCAAATTGTTATACGAGCGCAGCCTTTCTCATAGCAGCAATTGCATTTTTATTAACGATCGATTTATACTATCACTTGTGCTAATCTGAAGGAGAACTTTTCACATATGTTTTAATAATGGCCCAGATTACATCGCTTCCCGGCGAAATAATCAAGATGAATTTTCTATATTTGCTACCTTCCACATCTGAGATAAAACAAGGCTTCATTTGTTACTTGGGATGCTAGGCCGAAACAAGCTGAACACAATGGAAAGCCAAAATGAAAGATCCAATCAGCTGCGTATACAAAGAGCTAGTATCTGTTATTGTGTGTATCTGTTTATTAGCTGCCACATATCAGAACACATAATATGTGAGCAAAATTCCAAATAATGCATTAGAAAGGATTCAATTTTCTTGGTCCCTTGGTATATGTAGGCGATCCCAATTTTCTCTTAATATTGTTTTCATCTACTTTCGAAATTGATTTCTTTTATTGTTTATAGGCACAGCCGTGTGCTTCAATAGATTTTAATTTGCGATACGGCCCAACAAAGAACCATACATAAAAGAATGACAAGCTGATTTGAACTTTGAATATTTAAAAAAACCAAACAAACTAGACTGCACATGTTCCATTTACCTTAGAAGAACTGTAATATGTGTTTTATCCATCAAATAATTAGGCAAACTATGGGCATCATTACGAGTCTGGTGGTCTCTTGACCGCCAGACTCACCAAGGTGGTCTGACCGCCTCTAATGCGATGGTCCGAGCGACACATTATGACCTCTGCAGTTGCGCTGCAGACGGACCGCAAGCGCTGCCAGGATAAGTCATCCCAGCAGTCATGGCGGTCCTAATCTACCAGGGCAGCATGGCAAGTAGCGCTCCCTAGGGTTTACGACCCCCTTCTCCGCCACTGATTTCATGGCAGTAAGACCGCCATGAAAAGGCTGGCAGAGAGGGGGTACAGAAAGGCCCCAGGGGGACACTGTCACAACGTTCACTGTCTGCTGAACTTTGAATCTCAAATGAGGGGCATCATTCGACTGATGGGCAGGCCATTTGCAATCCTAACAGTCAGCACCTATTCTTTTTAATGAAGTCGAGCACTTGACTTCCCAGTTGTAGTCACAGTGGCCATCATTGCAAATGTGCATTATTATATATCTTTTTATTATGAGAAAAAATTCTACTTATTTTGGTAGCATACTTTCCACAAATAGTAATGCTAAATCCTGTTCTTTTATAGGCATTTTAGCACAGTGCTCTGGTACTTTCCTGTTTTAAATGGGAGGTTCAGAATAAGATATGTGTTTCAGTACGGAACTAGGCTATACTTTTATCATAATCATTAAAATAATAAGTTACCTTATTAAGACCCCAAGAAAGCTTTCAAGTTGGCAGACACTTCAGTTGGATACCACTTTGCATATTAAATCCCATCTAAATTCAGAATTTTAACCTCTTGAGCATCTCAAAAGTCTGAGCTTCATGATGAGAGTCGAGTATGTGCCAACTGAGTAGGATGAGAGTAGCTATTGATGTCTTGGAGTATATGGCAACAGAACATTAGCACCTCCAATAAACAGGTGTGTAGTTTTGGGGTTTGATAGGGGTGTGGCATCCCCCAAATAAATACATTCATGGTTGGGTAGCAAGGTCTTAGGACACTGGGTCCCTTCTGCTATGTCTTTCGGCTTATCTTGTCATCATGATTTCATTAACAGATCTTAACTTGTTCATTTTTTGAATCAGGACCTTGACTATATTTAGGCCCAGATTTACAAAGATTTTGCATCAAGGTTGTTTTGACGCCACCCAGACGCATAATCTTCTGTTGGAATTTAGAAAGACACAATCTTGATTTGCGTGGCTCTGTAAGCAAAAATAATGCAGCACAGTGCGCTTGCCTTGTGTTACTTTGCATTAGGTAGGCATTCCATGTTTGGTGTGTGAGTGTTGCAGTGCATCCATCCTTGGATTTTGATGTAAACACATATTTACATAGGCCCAGGTTCACAAAGATTTTGCATCAGGGTTTCATCAATTTTTTGACTGCTCTGATGCAAAATCCTTTTGTTGATCTTCATGGGTTTGTAAGAAAAAGTAATGTAATGCAGCACATTTTGCTGCCTTGCATTTATTAGCATCAGGCAGGCAGTCTATGGGTGATGCATTAGCGGTCAGTGCATCCATGGATAGATTTTGATGCAAACCCATATTTACAAAGAGTTGTAGCCATGGGCTTGCACCAAAATGGTGTGCCTGCCTGAGACTGACGTAACAAAGAAAAATATCTACATTTCTCTCCTTAGTTCTTTTTTGCACGTGTGCTGCATTCTGCAGCACACATTCAAGGAGGAAAAGCCTCCAAGAATACCTTTGGTGCAGGAAGGTACATCTTCTTGCACAAAAAACATCCTGACCATTACACAGACACCCTTGAACTATGGCGTAAGGGCACCTGCATTGGCGCTAGGCAGCCTAAAGTGGGTTGGTGCATGAAGAGAGCAGTACTGTACAATTACTGTGAAGATATGGCACAGTTCTGCTCTCTTTAGGTAATGCAAAACAGAACAGCAAATTTACTTGCTGCACTGCGTTGCACTACTTCTTTGTAAACAGGGCCCTTTGTGACTGGTTTGGTAAAAAATGATCAAACCTACACCATTAAACTATTACTTGAAAAGTTAAAACGTTTTAGAATTCACACATATTGGCAGCAGTAGGCTTGGAAAGCTCCTCCAGTCTCAGTTTTCCAGGGATACCACTGGCAACCAAAAACCCAAAAGTTGAGGGGTGGAATGTATGCAAATTGTCTAACTACTGTCAATTCCTCTGCATAGCATTCAAAACAATTGTTTTTCACCCACCGTGCCACGCTAGACAGAGTGCCTGATATAGGATTTAGTAGACGGACAAGAAGCAGACAGTGTGTGGAGTACTTTACTGTCTGCCTGCCAAATTTAAAGATGTCCAACAGTCAATATTCTCCCAAGAGCAAATTACTATTGTCCAAATTAGAAAGCAACAAGGGTTAGATAACTGATGTGCAGAAATCATTCACAGTAATGAACCTTATATTTCTTCCTATAAGATGCAGAGGAAACTATGCAAACTGTTGGATAGGTTTGGAGTGAGAATACATATTCAAATTCAAACCCAAAAAGGAACCACAACTGAGCTGAACTGATCATTGTTGTGAAATGTTTCATAAAAGTCCCTAAAGCCAAGACTACACCAGGAATGTACAAACCTTTATAGTGAACCATATAAACTCCATCCTGCTGTTACAACAGTATTGATAAAATACTTTGAGATACATTCTTTAATATCCTCGAGACTGACTCCCTACCAGCAAATGTAATTTAATGACACCATAACAGATGGAAAACATCAGCATACCAGAGAGACTTGACATTTATGTTGCTATGGCTCACCCCCAGTGATTTTGTACAATAAATGAGCTGAAAGGGTGAAAAGATGAAATTCTGAGGACACCAAAATGGAAAAGTGTAAAATATATGGTTCTGACAGTTCTGACTCCCTGCATGGAAAGATGAGAACCAGTTCCCTACTCCCTCTATTAAACCTAAGTTTTACACCAAAATGGTAAAAAGGTCTCAATGTATGATTGTATTAAATACCACTAAGAGATTTTGCAACGTCACACAAAGCACCCCATCCAACATGCCGAGCGTGTCACCCAACTACTGATATGGTAGCCTCACCATTACAATCCTTCCTGAAAGTAGACTGTTCAACAACATTATTAGGCATGTTAGATAAAGTGTAGTTATTAGATGAAAATCAGTTAGTACCTCGAAACTGATTGAACATATATTCTATAAAGTGCTTACATGACCTATGTAAAGTGAATTTAGAAAAAAGCATTTGGCACACTGCTGCAAAATGAAGATATAAAAATAGGATTATCCCATATATTTCCAAGTTGTAGCATGGTTCTATGGATAGTATTGTGATATTACTTTTCTCCTTGTTAACCCAATTCAGTACGATGGGCACTGGCATAGAATGGATTAGCACTAACCAGTGGTTTTGCTGTGGTCTCCCATGTGTCAGCTGAATTTGAAGGAAACCTAAGTGCTATTATACCAAATCAAATACATTTGAACCACTATGAATGCATTTAATATAGTAATTCTCTGAACTGCATTTGGAATACTTATGGTGCTAAAAAAATTGATTTGGTGTGAGAGTTCCATTTTACCCCAGAAAACAGACCAGCAGAGAAGGGATTTTGAAACTGAAGAAGCATACTCTTGAATGCATCAGCGGCTGGTGTGTTTTCCTGGATCAAATGAATTTCTGCAAAGACATTTTGCTGGAAGCTCCTGTTAAGCTACTGGAGGCACCTCCTATCCTTCGAATGTTGCACGTATCATGTGCTCATTGCTACTTCAGACTTGTGTATTCTTGCATGCACACATCAAAGAACCGACTGTCACAAATCCACCACTTGGATATGATGCTCAAGGCACTTTCCTACACATAAGAGTTTTTAATCACCTATCTCTTAATCACCAACAGCTCTCAGCATACCACCTTCCAAGGCCCGCATTCCCCCCAAAGAATTGTATTTTCTATTTCATCACTGTATATTCTGTTCATCTTTCTATGCTTCTCTTATTCTCTACTTACCTCTACCTCGTACTTACCTCTACCCTTTGTCCTTTGAAGAGCTTTGGTGTCCTGGGCAAAGCATATTTAAAAAAAAATTGGGAGACCTTGTTAAAGTTTCACATGTAGTATATTATTGTATGGCATCAGGCAGGCTAAATTAGAATGAAGTTAGTAATAACATTCAACTTTATTTCATACAGGAACCCCCACAATTTGTGTTACCCTGGGCTCTCAAAATCCTTAAGGTGACACTGATTAAATTGCTAAGTGTCTCACTCGTTTCTACATAGGAGTTTCACAGTTGGATTTGATGCTACTGACAATATCAGTAGTAATGGCCATGCCAAATCAAATGAAAAGTACTTCCAAGAGCTCTACTTAGCGAAATTAATGAATTTCATTAGGCAGGACTTCTTCAAAAAGGAAACATCAATGCATAACATAGTGGTTGACTGCTTTGAGCTTTGCACACTTGTATTCTTTTAAATCCTAGAACTGCTGAGGTGCTTCAGTTAGGTAATAGCTTTCCCATGCATTCTATCTTATAGGATGTTCCAACAAATCACATCCCCAGTGGAGCAAATCAATCTTTTCTAGATGGTCATAAAAGATTTTTTGCAAACATGATATCGATAAATATTCATGGGTCCCTAGACTAATAAAGCTGGAGCTTTAAAAGAACCAAGTGAAAGTGTCAAAGTCATTGAAACATATAAATATATTCTGTTATAAGCAGGTCTATCTTCACGGTTACTTAGAACTTGCCAGCTGTCTAAGTCTGTGTCGTTGTTTCCCAATATTTGAAGACAATTTTGAAGAAAATGTCCTTCACCTATTCTGCATGACCACATCAAATGTTATATCTTTTCAAGGACCCTATTTTGTCTGATATTATTATTGTGTGCTCTGCCCTACTGGTAATTAGTGCCACAATGTGTGTTTTTAGGACCTGAAATGGTATTGATTAAATTAATTTTACTCAATTGTTATATTTAAATGCCCTGTAAGTCCACTGTAGATGGTGCACAAAATGCACTGATGTCATGGAAGGCAATGCCATATGTGGGCTCCATTTTGTGCATTTTTACCACAAACATATCTTTAAAAAATATCTGTCTGTCAGGAGTATCACTGTGCTCTGACTTCAATTTAAATGTATGACAGTGATCCGTGCAAGGAAATGTACATTTGCCATTAAGGAAAAGCCTATGTTGTATATTCATAAGTTGCCATTAAAATGTGCCTCATTAGCCCAGAGCGTGGGGTACCAATATATAAAAATAGCGCACACTACATATTAGTGTTAGTGTACACTCACATTTTAATAAACCTATACGATATTTCCTTGTGTAGGATAAGCTAGGCATTTTGCTGATCAGGCGTAGAATGGATTTAAGTCTTTGGATCTGATTTGGAGATTGGCATACTGGTTACTCAGTCACAGATGTAGAACAGCAGCTATCTTGTCCGCCGTTATATGTCTCCACGGGCTATAATGGGATCGTAATATGGTGATAATGTGATCGTAATACGGGATCGTAATACGCTTGTGACAGAGAAACCCATCCACCAAACTCTAAACTCTATTTCCTAACTTTGCTTGGGAAAATGTTTGAAAAATGCTTCCATATTATTTCCTACCTTGGTTTGAAAACCCAATTTATTGGTAAAATCTGTCTTTTTATAACTTGAGTAAAAAAATTACTTTTGCCTGCTTTTGCCAGAACTGACTTAAAATCACTTCTGCCACTAATCATACCTCCAGAACCAGTATATGTCTTTGGATGAGAGAGCTAATGATTGGGTCAGAAGGCAAAAGCCTGCTTCTGAGCCCAGGAGGATAAAATATATGTTGACTGTTGAGTTAGGGGGTGGATTTCTGAGAGTAGACAGGAATATAGAACATAGGACTGGTTTAACGCTACCTTTTGGACATGAAGATGCTAAGGAGGGCATCTCCTGTACATCCTGTGGACCCCCGCAGAAAACCTTGCTCCAGTGGCTGTAAAAGAGAGAACCAATTATGTATGTATAGTCACTGAAAAAAGAAAGGTTAAAGTGGCATTATAGATAGCGATTGTAATAATAGGTCACATCAAATTGAACCTTTACATTTCACAAAAAAACAAAGGTGAAAGGGATGTTATAGTTAGGTGAAAATGTCAGCTAAAATATACAGCGTTAACATCTTCGCTGCCAAGTCTTTTCCCCCTCAGGTGCCAGGCCTTTTTTGGCAATTTGGAGCACTTTGCACTTAGGACCTCATAACCTTTTGTCACATAAGCTACCCACCCCAAATCTGCGTCCCTTTTTTCCAACATCCTAAGGATTCTAGAGGTACCCAGAGTTTGTGGGTTCCCCTAAAGGAGACTAAGAAATTAGCCAAAATACAGTGAAAAGTTCATTTAAAAAAAAAATGGGAATAAAGGGCTGTAGAATAAGGCTTGTGTTTTTTTTTTCCTGAGAGTGGCATCAACAAAGGGTGGGCCGTGCTAAAATCTCAAGCTTCCCAGCTTTCAGGAACAGGCAGACTCAGAAAACCACATTTTTCAACACAAAGGTTGGCCTTTTACCGGGACATACCCCATTTTCACTAAATTCTGTGCTTTTAGCCTCCATCTAGTTAGTGACAGAAATTAGTGTGAAACAAATTGTGTAGAACCTACAAGATTTTCCTACATAAAATAACAGCTGAAATTAAAAAAATATTGAAATTGAGCTAAAAAAACAGCCATTTTTCCCCACGTTTTACTCTGTAACATTTTCCTGCGATGTCAGATTTGTGAAAGCAATATACTGTTACGTCTGCTGTACTCTTCTGATTGCGGGGATATGTAGGGCTTGTAGGTTTATCAAGAACTCTAGGTACCCAGAGCCAATAAATGAGCTGCACCTTGCAATGGGTTTTCATTCTACACCTGGTATACAGCAATTCATTTGGTGAAATATAAAAAATGAAAAATAGGTATCAAGAAAACCTTAGTATTTCCAAAATAGGCACAAGATAAGGTATTGAGAAGCAGTGGTTATTTGCACATCTCTGAATTCTGGGGTCCCCATACTAGAATGTGAATTACAGTGCATTACTCAAATAGACGTCTTTTTTACACACTGTCTTGCATTTGGAAGGAAGAAATGTAGAGAAAGACAAGGGGCAAGAACACTTGTTTTGCCATTCTGTGTTCCCCCAAGTCTCCCGATACAAATGGTACCTCACTTGCGCGGGTAGGCCTAACGCCCACGACAGGAAACACAACATGGAAACATCACATTTTTACATTGAAAACCGACATGTTTTTTGGAAAGTGCCTCACATTTCAGTGACAGAAAGTTCTGGAATCTGAGAGGAGCCACAAATTTCCTTCCACTCAAGTCTCTCGATAAAAATGGTGCCTCATAGTGCCTAGCTGTGTATTTTGGCCTCTAGTTCAGCCGGCACCTAAGGAAACCTACCAAACCTGTGCATTTTTGAAAACTAGGCATCTAGGGGAATCTAGGATGGGGTTCACTCTGGGGTTCTCACCAAGTTTTGTTACCCAGAATCCTTTGCAAACCTCACAATTTGGCTGAAAAAACACTTTTCCTCACATTTCGGGGACAGAAAGTTCTGGAATCTGAGAGGAGCCACAAATATCCTTCCACCCAGTGTTTCCCCAAGTCTCCCGATACAAATGGTAATGCCCCATAACACAACGTGGACACATCACATTTTCCCAAAGAAAACAGAGCTGTTTTTTGCAAAGTGCCTGGCTGTGGATTTTTTGGCCTCTAGCTCAGCCTGCACCTAGGGAAACCTACCAAACCTGTGAATTTTTGAAAACTAGATACCTAGGTGAATCCAGGATGGGGTGCACTATGGGGTTCTCACCGGGTTCTGTTACCCAGAATCCTTTGCAAACCTCAGAATTTGTCTAAAAATACACTTTTTCCTCACATTTTGGTGACAGAAAGATCTAGAATCTGAGAGGAGCCACAAATTTCCTTCCACCCAGCGTTCCCCCAAGTCTCCCAATAAAAATGGTACCTCATTTGTGTGGGTAGACCTAGTGCCCACAACAGGAAATACCCCAAAACACAACGTGGACACATCACATTTTCCTAAAGAAAACAGAGCTGTTTTTTGCAAAGTGCCTAGCTGTGGATTTTGGCCTCTAGCTCAGCTGGCACCTAGAAAAAACTACCAAACCTGTGCATTTTTTAAAACTAGACACCTAGAGGATTCTCGGATGTGATGACTTGTGGGGCTCTCACCAGGTTCTGTTACCCAGAATCCTTTGCAAACCTCAAAATTTGGCACAAAAAAACACTTTTTCCTCACATTTCGGTGACAGAATGTTCTGGAATCTGAGAGAAACCACAAATGTCCTTCCACCCAGCGTTCACCCAAGTCTCCCGATAAAAATGGTACCTCACTTGTGTGGGTAGGCCTAATGCCCGCAAAAGGAAATGCTCCAAAACGCTATGTGGACACATCAAAATTATCAAATACAAAACTACCTGTTTTGGAGGGGGCACCTGCGTTTTTGGTCCTGGGCTCAGCAGCCATATAGGGAAACCTACCAAACCCAAACAGTTCTGAAATCTAGACACCCGAGTGAGTCCAGGGAGGTGTGACTTGCATGGATCCCCCAGTGTTTTCTTGGCCAGAGTCCTCAGCAAACCTCAAATTTAGCTAAACAAATTACATTGTTCCCACATTTCTCTGTGGGATAACCACAACGGGACAAATTTCCTACCACCCAACATTCCCCTCAGTCTCCTGGCAAAACTTATACCTCCTTTGTGTAGGTGTTGAGGGGGAACCGAAACGGGTCCAAAACGGCAGTTTGGAAAAAAACATTTTCAGGCTGGCAAGTGAGGCAGAATTTTTATCGGTATAGATGAGACAATGTTGGGTGGTAAGAATTTTGTGGATTCCTGCAGATTCCGGAAGGTTCCATCACAAAAATGTGGGGAAAATGTGTGATTTTCAGCAAAGTTGGAAGTTTGCAGGGCATTGTGGGTAAGAAAATGGTGCGGGGTGCATGTGAAACACACCACCCTGGACTCACCCAGATGTTTAGTTTTCAGATGTGTCTAGGTCTTGTGGATTTTTCTACAATGCAGCACCCCAAAGTCCAAAAAGTGCAGCCCTCACCATTCCAAGCGGGCCCATTTTGAGAGTTAGACAAGCTCTCATGGCCCAAATGAAAAACCAAAACACAAAATAATCAAATGTCCTCTTGGGATAAGATGTTATACTGTGCGGGGGAGAGATGAACGACTGATACCCCCTTCAGTTGTGGTGGGGGCATCACCATGACCATACTGGTTGATAGCCACCACCCCACAATGTTTTTAATTCCCTGGCATCTAGTAGGTTTTCTGCATCCCACCCCCGGGAGTGTACTGGAGGTAATTGCCCCATCTGCCCACCAGTGGGCAGAACAACTTTGGCCCCATTTATTTGGGGTGGGGATATGGTCATACCCCACCCTCTTTTTTTAAAAATAAATCTCTCTGGTCTCTGGTGGGCTTTCTGCCCCCTTGGGGGCAGATTGGCCTTCCAAAAATAGACCAATCTGCCCCCAAAGGAGCAGATATTGTAAACTGTAATGTGCCCCCATGGGGAGTGACCCTTGCCCAAGGGGCTGCCCCCAAACAAAACACACACACACACACACACCCATCCCTCGTGCCTAAGTGGTTTCTTCCCCCAAGGGGGGGCAGAAATGGCATAAAATACATTCCCCCCGGCACCGACCCTTGCCTAAGGGGTCGCTCCCCATGCGTGAAATTGTCCTTTAAAAAAAAAAAATCCCTGGTCTCTAGTGGTTTCTGCCCCCTTGGGGGCAGATTGGCCTAATAGAATTAGGCTGATCTGCCTAAATATAATTTGCCTCCTATGGGGTCGCTCCCCACCTCTAAAAAACAAAAACAAAACAAAACAAAAATTATCCCTGGCGCCTAGAGGTTTTTGCCCCCACCAGGGTTAGATTGGCCTAATAACAAAAAGGCCTTGAAAATAATTGCCCCCTAGGGATCAACCCTTGCCCAATTGGTAGCTCCCCTTATGCCAATTTCCATTTTCAAAATGATCCCTGGTGTCTAGTGGGCATTTCAGCAGCCGGATTACTTTGCGATCTGGCTGCTGAAATGCTCTGAGACATCAAAGACGGAAATTCCTTTCCTTCCCTTTGAAGCCTCTCAGGCCCCCATCACATGATCGGAAGAGAAATGCATTAGCATTCTCTTCTGAACCGCACTGGTTCCAGCACGGTGGGGCGGCCTCTGACGGCGGTCATCAGGCGCCACAGGGGGGTCGGGCGGCGGGGGTGGAAGGGAAAGCGATTCCCCTTCTATCCCTGCCCTGGGGGCGCCAAGGAGAGGTTAATTGGGGGAGCGCTAGCCTGTCCAAGGACGTAACGGTCACGTCCTTGGCACCTCAGCACCGCAGCCAAGGACGTAACCATTACGTCCTTGGCTGTGAAAGGGTTAAATGAACAAAACCACTGACATTCACCAGTTATAGTTATCTCAAAAAACGATAACTCGTGCCCTAAAGTAACTATGACTTGCACCATCACACCAATTGAATATGTAAAAGGGTCAAAATGAAAAAAGTGCCGGGACTATCATCACATCAGTGTATATAAAGCAGATATATTGGCTTTATCAAAAAGCCAGCAATAACTATAATCAAATGTATATTTCATAAATTCATACACAGCAAATATCTAATAATGACGATTGATTCATTTTATTGTTAAAAACCACACTTTTTAAAATAAAATCATTACATTTGTGTGTGTCTTTTTTTAATATTTTATAATTATATTTTGAAGACATACAGCTCCAGCTTGCAGTATAAAGAATAAAAATAAAATGGTAAGCTCTACATGGGGTCATGGATTTAATGACGCAGGTGTTTTGCATTGTTACTGTTGGTTGCTGCACTCCCTTCAGCCCCTAATAGCATTAAAAATATGTGGCCATGCCCTGCGTCCAACCCCCGTAGGAAGTTGACTCCATGCCATGCATGGCCTTTGACTCAACCCCGCAGGTGCCCAACCCCTGGTTGTGCACAAGTCATGTGCAGCAGGCAATTTGGCAGAGGGTCTGGTACTCAAACTCATAACTAAATGTATATTACATTAATTCACACATTTCAATGAATAATAAAAGTGATTTAAAAAACAATAATAACACTTTCATAAAAAAAATCAACATGTCTTGAGCCTTTTTGTAATGTTTTTCAGCATACAAATTTCAGCCATACACTGATCACAAGAGGGCTCAGCACTCCAGCAGAAGAGCAAAGAGCTCCAGCCAGGACTGCTTTAAAAAATCTGGGAAGCTTTTCTGGGGTCATGGTTTTAATTACAGAGGAGACATAGGGCATGATTAAGATCTTGAGGGAATTACAGCCATTGCAACGCCACAGCAGTCCCATGTACTTCATAGAAGTTCCGACCGCTGTATTTAGATGTTTTGCTGCTGAACTGCCGACCACCACAACAGATTGCTCTTTATAGGTGTCAGGCTGGCGGGCTCCCACTGGCCATATTGAGATGTTACAGTTCTGCCGACGTTGTTCTGGCAGAGAAGTGCTGATGAAGACCTTTGTGGGAGCCTATGTACATTGTACAATGGCAGTGGCCAGGGTAAAAAGGCAATTAACACTCACCCTGTGTACTTTAGCCAAATATGTCCTCCTGCATTAGACACTACAAAACACACTACATACATAGCATGATGCTTTGCCATTCCACCACAACACAACATGAACATGCAGAAAGCACACATTGACACACATCCTAAAACACAGTATACCCACACTATAGATACTACACCCACACACAATAGAACCACAACTACCAACACAATGACACACTTATCTACACAAACTCATACAAAAGCACAGTAATACACATCACAACCACAACCTAACAACAACTCACCTAAATGTTGCACACAGCAACACTACACTCAACCAAACATACACAACAAGCATCAAACGCGTATGCAAATGACACACATATAGACAGAACCGCATCACCCACTCAAGCTCCCTTAACCCCATACAGCCAATCCACTCACACCCCTCCCAAGCAAAAGGCTTGAGGTGCCAGATATGTGTCCAATAGATGCCCATCCATGAGGAGCACACCCCTGGGTTAAAGGCAGGAGAAAAGTGAAGAGCAACACAGCCACAGGAAATTGTACCATCAAAACATTTTCCACTGTCTCACATGGTGTACGTTGTCACAATAATATACATGAGAGTAGGAGTACATGTATGATGATTTGAGTCTGACTTTCACACAGTGTGTCCCACATTGTGTATTGCTTTAGAAATTATTGGGTCATTGGAATGGCACTATTGTTCAGTAATGTACATGTAGTGATTCACATACACAACTGGATGCACAATATTACACTTGTCGGTCCGATTGCAAAGTGCACATATGGACATAGTTTACAACTGTGGTATTACTTGTGTTTTGATGCAAGCTTTGATTTGGTAGTGGATACTTAAACCAAAGTGAATGTCACAAATAGTATTTTAAAATATTACTGTTACATGTATATAACTGCACTGGCCCAAAACTAATGTGAAGTACCAAACTGCGTACACTGGTAATCCGAAATGCTTACTTTCGAGGAGTCTTTTGATGACCGAGTCGTGTGTCCTCAGTGGTCCAGTGGCAGCAGCAATGGCAGCTCTCGTCCAATCTGGTGCAGTTGAAAGCGGAAGTGGAAATGAGCAAAAAGGTCAGTTTTTACCTCACTTCACTTCCAGTCCTCCAACTCAGGTGTGGAGGTTTCCCTGCCACAATTGGTTTGGTGGAAGGCACTTTGTGATTGGCTTGGTGGGTAAAGTGGCTAGAGACTTTCATCTATGGTCCCACCAACATCAAAATAGAGCGGTCGCACTACCAACACAGTGGAAGGGTTTTCCATCATAAAAATGATGGTGGGACCATTACTGCCAACATCTAAAATAGGCCCTTATTGTGTTTTTTTAAAATATTGCCAGGAGTTCTGCACTGCCTTAGGCTCCCAAAAGCATTAAAAAAAGCTCCTGCCACTCATTCATTATTCATTTTTGTTAATTTATATTTTGAGTGTTCCAGTGTCCTGAGGACCTCTTGGACCCATGTTGGTTCCCCCTGTGTTTAGCTCCTTTTAGCTTCATTTTATATTTCATACGTTTTAGTTAGGCTGCTTTTAGCTGTGATTTTGAGCAGCTTGCTTTTTTTCTTAGAATTTAAAGAATGAGCTGCTTGTTTAGTTAGCCTTTGCATGATGTGTAGTCAGTACTTTTTTTTTCCAAGGCTAAGAAAACTCTACCATATTTGCTAGTTTGTATTGTCTGTTCAGGAGACAGTATTTAAAATCTAGACACAGTATTGCACCAGGATGTTTCTCCCAACAGAGTATAGTTTATTAAATCAATCATACACTGACCTGGAAGAGGCAAAGAGCATTCTGGCCACTACCATCCTGGGATAAATACCGTTTGACATGCTATTCTGCTGACGTTAATTTACCAACTCCATGAGGATTGCCATCTACAGCACAGGCCGACTCCTGGCACTGTGTTCTGGTATAGGGCCGCAGGCTAATCCATTAGATTGGGCTAGGCAGAAGGGTACATACACTATATTCTTGAGTATAGTCATAGGGTTAGGTGGGAACGTCTAGAACCTCTAGAACATCTAGAATCACATTTACCATGGTTGGATAGTTTATCCTTTTTACCATGTTCATAATGCTGATTACTTTTCCCGATAGGGGGTGTTGCAGTCCTTTGTGTGAGAGCAGGCCCTCCACCCTCCTAGCCCAGGAAGTCCCATTCAAAATGCAGATGTATGCAAGTGAGGCTGAGTATCCTGTGTTTGGGGTGTGTCTGAGTGAATGCACAAGGAGCTGTCAACTAAACCCAGCCAGATGTGGATTGTAAGGCAGAGAAAGATTTAAGTTCAGAGAAATGCTCACTTTCTAAAAGTGGCATTTCTAATATAGTAATATTAAATCCAACGTCACCAGTCAGCAGGATTTTATATCACCATTCTGGCCATACTAAATATGAACTTCCTAATCCTTTCAGATCAGCCGCTACCACTCAAAAAATGTATGAGTTCAGCCCCATTGTTAGCCTATGAAGGGAACAGGCCTCACAGCAGTGATAAAACAATTTTAGGAGTTTTACACTACCAGGGCATTTAAACTACATAGGTACATGTCCTGTCTTTTGCCTACACAGCATTCTTCCCTATGGGTGACTTAGGGCATACCTTAGGGGTGTCTTATATGTAGTAAAAGGGGAGTTTTGGGCTTGGCAAGTACTTTTAATGCTAAGTCAAATTGGCAGTGAAACTGCACACACAAGCCTTGCAATGGCAGGCCTGAGACAAGGTTAAGGGGCTACTTAAGTGGGTGGCACAATCAGTGCTGAAGGCCCACTAGTAGCATTTAATCTACAGGCCCTGGGCACACATGGTGCACTCTACTAGGGACTTATAATTAAATTAAATAGTCCAATTGGGTAAGATCCAATGTTACCATGTTTAAAGGGAGAGAGCATCTGCACTTTAGCATTGGTTAGCAGTGGTGTAGTGCGCAGAGTCTAAAAACCAGCAAAAAACAATATCTAAAATGTGGAGTGAGGCAGGTTAAAAGTTAGGGGTGACCACCCTAAGGCTGTCAGATCTAACAGTCATGTTTAGGTTACCGCAATCACCTTCCATCCCGGTTGCTTTGGAATTTCGGATGAGAGACTGTGAGCTAGTCAGGAATCTGACCAATAGTTTCTGACAGTGTGGATGGATTCAGTCTACCACATTCTGAAGTTCTGTTGTTCTAAAATGCAGTCCTATTATCATAGCATCAAAGTAGGAACCGTATAACATGGTGCCACCATTACGCAGAAGTCATGTCCTTACTTAACAGGTTTATTCTGAGTTGTTTCTCTTTGTGTGCCCAAGATGCCTTGTTCACCATAATAGGGAGATGTGCGTGGTGTTAGGGAAATATCTTCTTCTGCAGCATACGTAGCACCTATATTTGTCTGTAGTTTGTTCGAACTTGAACATTTAAAAGGATACCTCACTTTGCATTTCCTTCTTTAAATTCAGTGTTTTAAAATGGTGAATCCAGTAAATTGTAGATATGATGTCACACAATAGTTATGTCAAAATGGGCTACCTAATGGGATTAAGCTCAGATCTCTGTGAGTTGGGTTGAATTTTTACGTTGTTCAGCATTCCGTCCATCATCTGTTCTCTTTGCTTTTGTTGCCCTAACTGGGAAAGGTATGCCCAGACATGGGTCCTGTGCTCACTGCACCACTGGCTTCAAGATAGCCTGACTGATGAGAGCTGATGCGCCGAAACTGGTACCAGGATTCTTGTTTCTGGTCCAGGTACGACCTGACCTGGCAGGTCGGGCTGGCCTGTTCCCAGGGGGAGCAGGGTCAAGACTGATTTGCATATGGCTGGATCTAAACTGGAGTGGTGTGGTGGGCTAAAAAACTATGGAGTAAACCCAGATCTCTGTGACTGGGGATGAATGTTTGCTTTGCTCGGCATTCCGCCTATCATCTATTCTTTTTGCTATTGGGTTTACTTAGGTCATATTTAATGAAGGTGACACAGTGCTGACGGCATATAAATTGAATTTATATTCCAATGCAAAATTGCTATTTGCATCAACAGAAAACAATACTAACTGCAGTTCAGATGGCGGTCATAAAGGGAAGACCACTGGCTCAGGGAAAACACATTATTGTCATCACCCCAGTCCTTGCCTCAGAGGTTGTCACAACAGGTAGCATTCCAAATGCAAAAGCCTCACATCCTAGATCGATAAAAGGGGCGCTTCCTTGACTGACACTGATGTAATTTATGTTTTTGACCTAAATTGCAAACTCAAGAATTTCTTTAGTACAAAGTAGAATACCCCATGCCCCCTAACATTTTGCCTCTTGGTTAATATAAATAAATTATTTACAGTGATGGCTCAGATCAACCAGTTGTAGGTATCAAATATCAACATTGGTCTGTGCGGTTATGTATGGATTAATGAGGGATGGAGAATTCCAGCCTCAACAAACTTTCACACAGTCCATTGTATATTGCACTGCAAAGCTAGGTGAAATAAAAGCCATGCTTCTGCCACTGGAACATACAGATCCTGAATTCCCCACTGTTATAGTGTGCGATTCATTTTAATTGTGTCCAGTCTTTTAATGAGAATCTGCACTATTAGCACCTAAATGGATTCAGAGACTCTAAGAGAAATGCTATAGAGCATAAAGTACTTTAAGGAAAGGGGGCAGAGCTAAAAGACAGGCTCCATCAGGCTCATGTAATACATACATTGGGTCATTAACGTGTTGGAATACATGCTGTAGGGAATTCATTGGCTAATGAAGCTACCAAATCTGCAATCATTAATGCAGCTGCGTTTACTCATTCCCATACAAGGGTGGATGAAGTAATACTAGATGTCTTTAATGCCTTGGCTAGTGGCACACCTTTACGAAAAGCATATCCAACAAATTATTCCTACCACTTATGTGTCCAAAACATTCCTTTTGTGACCATTCCAGGGGTGGGTGATCAAGTGATCTCCAAATAAGACGGCAGGTTAGAATTAATTTAAACAGCTCATGAGGGGATGCATCTGCCCATGCTGCTATGGTGGCTATAGTTTCTTCACTACAAAAATGTGGTGTTGGAGTGGTCTGTAGAAACAAATAAATATGTCCTTACCTGTGACATTTGCCAACAAATTAAAGGCTCCACAATCAAGTGCCCACCTAAGACACCCCTCCTAATTTTCAGCAAGCCACTATAGTGTTTATGACTAAACCATTGTGGTTCTTTGAATTTGGATGCTGCATTCAAATATATTCTAATCGCTGTAAATTCTTCCTCCAGATTTATTTGTGTCTTACCATAGCAAGCTGCCACTGCTCACATTGCTATTAAAGATTTGCAAGTCTTCATCAGGACATATGCAGTAGCTGCATTCCACTCGGACTAGGGTCCTGCCTTTGCCTCCAAAGCATAGATCATGAGCACTCCTGGGTAGTTCCCTTCTGCTGATTGCAGGTACCACTACACAAGAAATGCGCCAGACGTAAGTCTACAGCTTTCTAGTATTTTCTGAAAGCCACAACATTTTTATGATGAACCTCCTTTGGAGGCTCCTACCAGTTTTCTTCCCCTTGCTGAGGCCCCTGCTTTCAGACAGACTGCTTCTGAATATTTTGTGAGCACTAATGACTTCTATTCAGATTCTACTGACACTTCACTTCATGGCATACACAAGTTTTTTCACTGGCTTAAACACACATATTTGATTTGTCCATTGTCCTATTTGTGAGTTTTACTTATCTTGTTAACCCTGTTCCTGCGGATCAGATTTGTCATTGTTTTCTTCTTGATTGTAAATGGAATTATCTTCCAGAACGCTCTGCGACAGAACTGGTAGACGAGGCACTGAAGCCTCATTTGTCTTTCGAAGAGACTTGTCCCTTGTGATTTTTTTCTGCTGTTCCAGTTCCTGATTGGATTGTTTGGAATAAGGTTCCATATCATATTTTTGGTCCTACAGAGACAATTCAAATTCCATATGTTATTAAAATTTCAATGGACGGTGTGATCACACATTGGGTTGTGTCTGAAGATTGTGATGAGAAAACAGTTTCTACAATGCTTTACGAGCTTGAACATTACACTGGATTATACTGTATTTGAACATGAGGACATGTTCTTTAATTCTGAAAATAATGGTGAAATGTTTTATTATCAGCGTTATGTACACCATTACCTACATAGAGCTAGCACTCCATGTACAATTTTTACACAATGGGAGCATTGCCTGAGTCCACCAGTAGGGAGTTTGAAAAAATATTCAGACAAATTCACATATTTTTGCGGCATAATACTTCAGATCCTGCCTCTCAATATTTAAGATTACCATCAACTAAAGCAAGGAAAAATATGCTGATGGTTACCAAATTAATCCATTCAAGTACATTTGTTTCCCAACTGGCCATTAAAGGCTACAAATATTGGAAGGAAATAATTGATTTAAAATCTGTTTGGGGAACAAAAGAGTGGCAGGTGCAGGGCAGAAATGCATTATTTAAAGAATGTTTGATTCCATTACAGGTGAGTTTCCTGAATTACACTGTTCAAAAGACAACCTGCTTAGGTCTAGCAAAAATTAAGAACCTGAATGTGCCCAGTGTTCCATTAATTGTAAAGTTTAACAGTTGCCAAAGTTTGGTAAGTTACACAGAAAAGCAGGTAAATGGCATGGTTAGGAATGGTACAGGTAATTTAACACTTTCGGGTGGTTATTGTAGAAAATAGATACAAAATATTTGTCATGCACATTTTATGAACTCCACACAGGGTTTTAAAGCAAGCAAGCAGACTTGTCTCCCATTATGTTAAGACACAACATACAAGGATTGTTACTATATACAGCAAAGGGAAGTTGTGTCAGCAATGATTGCAACATTCCACTTTGACAGCTGTAAAGGAGCACCTCTCTCTCCTCTCTGATGACATGGATTTACAACATTTCTTGTTAGGTCCTAGTTCACCATGCTCAAGTTTCTTGTATGGAATTTACAATGAAATATGGAAGCTTTCTCACAAAGAAACTGCTGCTCATTTAAAGCAAAGTACCTCAGCCTAATTTGGAGAAGGCATTGGCTGTAGTTGATAATGGAATGAACAAATTGTCCACTCATATTTACACACTGAACAAAATTGTCTGTCCTGCAAATTATATCATACAAAATTATACCTTTTTTACAGCACAAACACAGTCAGCGTAATCAATTAATCAGTGATTTCTAAAGTGCGGTTAATCACCTGTAAGGTCTCAAGGAGCTGTTAGCAGGCGTGCTGCTCAATCGAAGAGCCAGGTCTTGAGGACCTTCCTAAACTGCTTCAGTGGTCTGCCTGAGTTTGAGAGGTAGTGTGTTCCATGTCCAAGCTGCGAGGTAGATGAAGGATCTTCCTCCTGCTGTCCTTTTTGGGATCTTGGGAATGGCTGCCACAGGCAAGCCGGGAAGAATGGAGATGTCTGTTAGGTACGTAGAAGGCAAGGTTGAGGTTTGCCGGTCCTATGTTGTGTAGTGTCTTGTAGGTGTGGATCTGGAGTTTGTATGTGATGCGCTTGTTGACTGGGAGCCAATGTAAGTCTCCTAGTTAGGAGTAGATGTAATTGTGTCGGGGATGTCCAGGCTGAGAATGGCTGCTGACTTCTGCATTTTTTGTAGTCTTGATCATAGTTTCTTGGTGATGCCGGCATAGAGTGTGTTGTCATAGTCCAGTTTGCTAGTGAGAAGTGCGTGGGTGACTGTCTTCCTCATGTCGCAAAGAAACCACTTGAAAATCTTTTGAAGGAGTCGCATGATGATGAGATGGCGTTGACTTGGTGGGACATGGCTAGAGAGAAGTCCGTGATGATGCCCAGATTGTGTGCGTGATCTGTGGGAGCAGGGGCGTTTCCCAATGTGGTGGGCCACCAGGGGTCATTCCAGGTGGAATGGGAGGAGCGATTATGAGGAGCTCCGTCTTGTCCGAGTTGAGTTTGCTTAGATCCCTAATGCAATTGTGTTGCACGTTACAGGTTCTAAAATCGAACCACTTGCCATGAAAGCACGTCAACTCGAAAGAGTTGTACTTGTCATTTAATTTGACATGCAAACAACAGATAGTGGCAATGAAGAATGCAACATGTGCAATGCTTAACATAGAAATTTTGCTGAAACACTGTCAACAGTGTAGGTAATACATGGAGTAATAACTACCAATCTCAAAGTTTCAATTTACTGCCTATTTGTAACATTTTACATTAGGTAGATTTAGGACTTTAGGGGAGAGTTTTATACACAAATTCTGGGAATCACCTTTCGAATACAAATGTATGAGCAGTGAAAATAAAGTTTTTCTCAGTAGAGTTGATTGTGAAACTTCTGTAGGTCACTGAATGATTTTTGCATTTTAAACTGGTGACATTGCATGGTGTGTGTGGCACGTCATTGGCCAATTTGGAATTTTACTTGATGGGAGTTCCCGTCTCCTTGATTCGCCTAGTGTTTGAGCTGCTTTTTGAACAGAAGTTAATTAATCCTGAGTGATCAAGGCTGTTGTGGGATGATAGCATGTGTCCCATATGTGATTTCTGTTTTTCAAATAGTGACCTGCTGTGGTAACATACTATTTCCCCCCATGCATGAGATTAGGGTAGCAAGTTAAGTGTCCTTCCATTTCTACCTTCAATTTTAACTTCGACAAATTGAGCAGACTAAAGATACTATTGTTGAAAACATGTGGTCCTTACATCTGCCAGTGAAACATTGAATTGAAAGTGGCAAGGTCATCCACCAAAACACAGTTGCTTGTAAATACCAATTTTCCAAGACACTTCCATGAACTTGTGAGCCATATTTTGAATTACTGTGGGTAATGCGGGTACTGTAAACTTTGTTAAGGTCTGGTTTTGTCATCATTTTCCCAACCTCCTTTGGAGTCAAGTTAGTTGTAGTTATGAAGCATTTAAAGTAGGGTAGGATAGGTATGGATAGTTAGGTTATATAGTTTGGGTAGCTTTCACTGTAAGATCAATTGTTTTATAAATATTTTATTGTTTCATACATCATGGTTTCCATCATGATTTAATGTCTAGGATTTAGCATGACTGCACAGATTATGTTAGGTACATGCATTTGGCTTTGCAGCAGTATTTGGAAACGTGTGACAAGGTATATTCTTAATGGGCAAGTACATGTCAGGTTAGCAATGAGTTCCCATCAGCCGTCTCCAAACAGCATTTAGCAATGTAAGTGACAACCTGGATGTGAATGGATACACATCCCATAACAGGTATTCATGTACATTTGCTCTGTGTTGGTAAATCATGAGATATGCATTTGTAGAATGTTGTTGTCATTGCAATCACCCTAAGTCATGGATTTGTTTCTTACTCACTTATGCATGCCCCTAACAGACTTAAAGTAGCATCCTTTAGCTGTCACAGCAATGTGAGATGTTTGCTACTGTCCTTGCTTAGACCAGCCACTTGTGGCATGAGATACATCTGTCACAATGACTGCATGATACCTGGAGCATTACATGCTTAGGAGCCTCAGAAACTTATATATCATATTCATCAAGTATGTTCACTCAGTCTGTGTGGCATTTTCTCGGATTGCAATCCACATATATCACTTTGGTAAGCTGTTAGTGTGTTAGCTTCACACAATGCAACATGTTCATATTGTCCCACCTTCAGATACACATACAAGACCAAGGTTTTATTTACATGTGTTACTTTACATGCAGTACTGAGACAACACTCCCAACAGATGTAATTAGCCATTGCATGTCCAGACTGAGTTCATGGGGTGAACATGTCATGGGACATGTGTAGGAGAGGAGTGTTTTAGGGTGGCGGAGGACCACATTGCCATTAGGGAAGATTGGCCACAATGACAGTCCACATATGCGAGAGGCCAACAGTTGGATATTCCAATTGAGGATGGTGCCAGGTGTTTTGACACTGGCATGATCTTAAACACAGAGCTGGGGGGAAGAGGCCATGTACCACAGAGATCAGCTAATGGGCAGTTTTCCTGGTGAAAGATGTTCCTTCCACATCTTCATCCTCTGATATATGTGGTGCCTCCTGTGGCATAGGTGTTGTAGTTGCAAAAGTAGAGGGAGGCACACACACATCAGGAGCTGAAGGTGTGGATGCCATGCCCACAGCAGCGCTCATCTGTGGGAACTCATGAGGCAGCATAGCAGGAGGAGGAGCTGCAGGGTCTGCAACACTGCAGCAACATCATGGTTAAGGGCACCCAATGTGGCAATGAGATAGTCCTGCTTCCGCTCTATGGACTCCAAGTCATTTTGTACTGCCCCCAGCCTGTTGGCAGTATCACTGGTGGCACTTGGGCTGGGCATTTGCTATGTCTCTGCCTCATGACGCCATCAGTGTCTGCCAGAGACTGCTGGAGGCCTTGAAGCAGAGAGTAGGTGCCTCATATGGAAGCTGAGTAGTCCTTATTTGGACTGAGGCACATCTGGACTGTCTCTAGGGTACTCACTACAGTCTCCATCCCTACCTTCACCATACTGCCAGCTCCCAATGGACTCCTACGTTAGTTTTTGGGAATGTAAGTGCTGGATCCTGGGAGTCCAGGACTGTGGTTAAGCTGGCAAGTGGTGTTGTTGGCTGTTGTGTAGATTATCTGGAAACCCTGCAACAATATCCTGCCTCCCTGTAATAGGAGATGGTGTCTGTATGGCACCCAGAAATTTATACGGGGTTTCAGGATTTATGGTTTAGAGCCGGTCATCGGAGATATCCAGGACAGGCAGCTGGCCAGGAGGTATGGTGTTGTCCTCTACAGTGAAATGGAGGTAAGTTAATGTTGAGCTATGCTAGATGTTGACATGAGTGATCAGGTTTACAATCAAGATTTCCAAGGGAGCCCTTCAAAGGTCTCATTTCCAAGGCCATAGCAGCACACTGTAAAACTGGAGTGTCATTGAATGTGATGCTCAAGTGCCACAGTGTGCAGGCCCATAATTTACGAGGCCACACCACTCCACAATGTGTAGCTTGTCATGGCCCTGTAATTGTGTACTCTTTTTATGCATACACAGCATTCCCACCTGACCCATGGAATCCAAAAGGATTTAGGTAACTGGAAATGAGTCAGATTCCTACACAACCTCAGGGGTGGCATTGAAGTGGCGCGATGGAGAGATAAGACATTTTAGTACCCTTTTTTCCTATTTCAATGTGTGCTACACTTTGCAGCACACATAGGAAGTGAAAGATGACAATCATGATTCTTAAAGTTCAGGAAAGTGTCCCTTTCAGCACATGAGCAATCATCCCTGAAATGCAGGCAGCCCTAAACCATGGTGCAAGGGTGCCTGTGTTGGTGCTAGGAAGCAGTGAGTACACCATCACAGAGGAAAGTACAAGTACATGTTGTATTTTGGTAAATACAACGCATCATAGCACTTTCAAAATGATGTAGTGCAGCGTAGCAAGCTGACTTGCAGCACCACATTGCATCATTTTTTCATACATGGGTCCCTGAGTTAGACAGTGATGTGTAGTACACCTGTTGGGTGTGGGTACTGATGCACTGTTTACCACGATTTACATTAAATTGGTTGTTCTCACAGGCACTGTGTTCCTGCTCTGAGGGAAAGGGCTCTGTCCCACTGTGTAGTTTATCTCACTTACATTCCCCCATGGCATCCTGATGTGAGTTGTTTATCTGCAGAGTTGTTTATATGACTAAGGCTCACATCATTGTATGTGTTCAGAGCTCCTCAGATTACCCACTTTTAAGTCCTAGTACACAGGTAAGTGACACACAGTGATCCTACCCAACTCATACGTTAATTCTCACATGCCTACAACACATTGATCATGCATGTCCATATCCAGTGGGACTACATGCCCTTTTGTCATAGACAGCAATTGTTGGGGCCTCACCCCACATTGTAGTGGTGTTGTCATTGGTGGCAAGTCTCTAAATCTGTCTCCCACATCAGTAGGCCTACCCCCTTCAGCCTAGGTTCCTCCATGGGTCCCATGATTTGTGGTGGTTAAGTGTTTCTTGGTATCCCTTTGTCGAATCCCTGTTTGACAATCTCCAAATTATACATGTGGCACCATGAGACATTGTTGCATCACACTCCTCCCTGACATATGCCACATGCTCCCCTCAGTTCACATGACATGTAGGTTGTGGTCACCCAATGGGTTTCTTTCTCAGCCATCCCTTCCCAGGTGTGCCACAAGCGTTGCCCAGTCAGACCCAGTGGCACATATGTATAAGTATAAGTACCATACATTGTACAATTCCATTTCCACCTCTCCAGTATGTACAGATTCCACATTCAAATCAAATGTAATTTGCCATGAGGAGTCAGCAATTTCAATGCAGTGCAGTGCAGGAGCCACCCTCCAATTGATAATTGATAATTGTTATAAGTTCCTGTGGTCCTTTCCATGGTAAATGACACCTGTGTGCACTCCCCTGCCAGCCATGTCAGCTGGGAGCAATTTAATTATATGCAGGGTATAGGAAAGTGCCCTCTTTCTTGGCATGGTTACCCCTTTTTCTGCCTGATTTCAGTGTGTTTGACTGTGTTCACTGGGATCCTGCTAATCAGGATTCCAGTAATTATGCTATCTCTCCCAAACTCTGTAGTTCACCTACAATTGGCAAACTGGTGCCCCATTATAAGTACCTAGTATATGGTTCTTAGGTACCCAGGGCATTGGGTTTCCGAGGGATCCTTATGGGCTGCAGCATATATTTTGCCACCCATACGGAGCCTATGCAAAGTCTTCTGCAGGACTGGCATTGGCCTGCTTGAAAAGGTGCAAGCATCCTTTCACTGCCATTCTTCACTACACAAGGTCACTTATAAGTCACCCCTATGGCAGACCTTTAGCTCAGAGGGCAGGGTGCAAAGTACATGTGTGTGAGGGAACCCTTGCACTAGTAGAGGTGACCCCATGAACTCCAGGTCCATTTTTCCAGACTTCGTGAGTGCGGGGATGCCATTTTAGACGTGTACTGGACATACACTACCTATGTCCAGCTACATAATGGTAACTCCGAACATAGGCATGTTTTGTATCAAACATGTTGGAATCATACCCCAAGGCTCTTGCAAGCATTGGTTGTATGAAACCATGCACTCTGGGGGCTCCTTAAAGGACCCCGAATACAGCCATTACAGCCTTCGGAGTGTTTCTGGGCAGCCCAAGCTGCTGTCACCTCCCACACAGGTTCTTGCCCTCCTCAAGCCCAGGAAGGCAGAACAAAGGATTTGCTTTGGGAAAGGGGTGTTACACCCTCTCCCTTTGGAAATAGGTGTACAGGCTTGGGAGGTGTAGCCTCCCCAAGCTACTAGAAATGCTCTGAAGGGCACATTTGATGCCCTCCTTGCATAAACCAGTATACAACAGTTCAAGGACCCCCCAGTCCCTGCTCTGGCACAAAACTGGACAAAGGAAAGGGGAGTGACCACTCCCCTGTATATCACCACCCCGGGGGTGGGGGGTGGGGGGTGCTCAGAGCTCCTCCAGAGGGTCTCTGGGTTTTGCCATCTTGGATTCAAGGTTAGCAGGGAACTCTGGGAGCATCTGAGTGGAAAGTGCCAGCAGGTGACGTCAGAGCCCCCTCCTTATAGGTGGTCACCCAGCTAGGTGACCAATCCCCCTATCTAGGGTCTCTCTCTTGGGTTTCTCCTCACATTCGGATTGCAAGACTCCAGCAGGAATCCTCTGCACCCTCCATTTCGACTTTTGACCGAAGAAACTGCATCTTGACTGTTCGGGACCCTACAAGCTGAAACAAAGAAGCAAAACGCCATCTGCAACATTGTACATCTGGCTCCTTCCAGCAAACTGCAACATTTCCCCAGTTGTGCATCCTCTGAGGACATCCTGTCTTCAGCCTGCATCAGAAGAAAGACGGAATCTCCCTTGGAGTGAAGGAGTCACTACCCTGCTTCTGCAGGCACCAACTGAGATGATGACTGGCTGTGTGGATCCTCTCACCTGCTGAGTTGCATGGCTACTACATCACGGGTGGTTGACTGAAGTGGTCCTGACAGTCCTCTCGTCCAAATGCCCAACGTGGGTGAAGGTAGGCCCTTGCCTGCCCAAGCAGGACAGTATCCCATGCACCACATCCTTTGCAGCTGCCAAGGCTTGTTTGCATCCTTTCTCCAAGATCTTGAAGCATCTTGAAGCTCCAGCCCCCAGCACTCCTTCCTGTCATGCACAGCTCCCTGAGTGGTTCTCTGGCAGCGTGAGAGCCTTTCTCATAGTATTGTGTGGTCCTTTTCTGCGACTCTCATATCCCCATCCTGTGGGACTTCTGTGGTCCTGCCTGGGCTTCTGTGAGCTCTGTGTGTTGCTGAGGGCCCCCTCTGAGTCCTCTTCCTGGGTAGAGTCCATTTGGTCCTTCCTGGTCCCCGGCAGCTCCACTTTCTGCTAACAAGTGTTGCATGTGCCAAGGCGTGTTGGTGGAATCTGAAGACACAAACCCAACTGCAATCCACCTTCCAGCGTGGGACATCATCTGCATCCTCTAGGAACCCGACTTTGTCTTCTTTGTTGCAGTGCTGACTTCCTTCTTCACTGGTGGTTCACCTTTTGCACCTCCATCCTGGTGGGTAGGGGCTCCTGCCCTTCCTGGACTCTGCTGTGCTTCTTGGACTTGGTCCCCTTCTTCCACAGGTCCTCTTGCCTAGGAATCAACTGTTGGTGTCTTGCAGTCTCTCCTGGGTTTTGCAATATTCTTCTTTACTTCTCTGTGTCTGTTTTGGGAAACTTACTGTGATTTACCCCTGTTTTTCTGGTCGCTGGGGTGGGTTGTGTTACTTACATTTGGGATTTCTAAATACTCTCAGCTCCCCTCTACACACGACACTTACCTAGGTGGGGGACCGACTTTTGCATTCCACTTTCTTAGTATATGGTTTGTTTTTCCCCAGGCCCGTTTCTTTTTATTGTGATCTTCACTAAGTGCACAGTTTTCTAACTGTTTTTATGCCTATTTCTCCATATTAGTGTATATAATTTGTGTATTACTTACCTTCTAAGGGAATGGTATGTTTGTTATTTGTGTCACCGAAGTAAAGTACCTTTATTTTTGTAACACTGAGTGTTCTCTTTCATGTGTGTAAGTACTGAGTGTGACTACAGTGGTATTGCATGTGCTTTGCATGTCTCCTAGATAAGCCTTGGCTGCTCATCCACAGCTACCTGTAGAGAGCCTAGCTTCTATTCACTGACTACAGTACACTAATAAGGGATATCTGTGTTTAAGGTGTAAGTGCCATAGGTACCCACCACATAGGCTCAAGTGAGACCGAGTAGCTATAAGGTGTAAGGGTGTCTGCAATGGAGCTAGGCAGCAGTTTTTGCACTATCGCAGATGACAGTACTGGGATACATTAAATTTCAGTGCATACAACGCATCCCTGCACTTTGCATATAACACAGCACAGCAAGCAGGCTGGCTGCGCTGCACTGTGTCATTTCCTCATCTATGAGGCACAAAGGGCTTCATTTACGTGGCTGGTGGGGCAGGGTTATGCAGCAAGTACCTTACTGTGCTGCCCTGCACCACCAGAAAAGGGCAGAAAAGCTCTATAACCACACAATATAGTGCATTTCTGTCCATTCCCACTGCTTTGGTGCACAAATGTATGCCTAGTGCCAACACATGCACCATTGCACAATGGTGCAAGGAGGAAGGGAGACCTTCCTGCACAAAAACAATCACAAGAGGTGTTTTCGTCTTTCTATGTGTGCTTCATTCTGCAGCACACATAGAAATAGGAAATAAAGGGGAGAAATGAAGATATTTCTACCTGTTGAGTAATTCTTATGCCACCCCTGGGGTAGTGTAGGAAGGTGACACATTCCCAGGCTTGTAAATCTGTGAATGTGTCAGGTTTCTTCGGGTTCCATGGGTGTTGGGTGGGAACACCCGAAGCAATACCCATGGAATGCCCCCTTTATGCAGTGTTATGCATGATAGGTGACCATATTTACAAGGCTGTGAAAAGCCATGCAAATTGGCTTTGGGTGACCTTTTATATATGGGCTGGCACATTGCTCCACCGGAGTGTCACTAAAAATGACGGTGCGCAGTGCGTCACTAGTGCCTTGTACATGAGGCCCAAAGTGAGGTAAACGTGGAATGATGCCACACTTCACAAAATGGAAGAAGTGAGGTGATGGTTCTGGCGTGGGATGTGCTAATTTTGGGTGGTCAGTTCACATTACATCTCTTTGCTGTTTAACCAGACTTGTGCTAGCGTACTACACTTTAGCCTGCAGACAGTGCCATTTGGTGCTGTGACTTGGCTGCCTCCCCCTTTTGACATTGCCTAGTTACCACATTGCCCCCCCGCGACAACCAGTGGTTGTATAATATGCTACAATATTGTGTCCTTGAACTTCTGTCATCAATTCCTCAGGAATGGCAGATACCAACATCTCCTCCAGGTCATCTAGCTTCTACTGGAATGCTGGACTTCCTCCTCCAGTCTGTAATGCTGCCTTGCGGTTGCTGTCCAGTTTCTCCCTTGTTCTGCTCTCTGAAGCGTGCCAGCGCTTTTACACTTGATGACTGTCCTCTTCACCTCTGCCACACTGTTGGCTTTGTCCACTATGGACTGCCATGTTGCCTCTTTCTTCCCTAACTGCAAGTTGGAGGTGACAAAGAGCTGTTGTTGATGCTGCATCACCTCACTGATCAAAATGTTGTTCTCGTACTCACTGAACCTGCACTTCCTCTTCCTCTTCTGATGGGAGTTTTTCTGGACATCCTGGATTGTTGGGGTTGTCCTGGAGTCTCTAGTCTCAAGGGGTCTCCATTTCTCTTTCTGCAGTGTCTCCTGTTTTTTTTAATGCTTTTAAGCACAAAAGTGATGCTAGACTGGCTAGTGCCAGATTACGTTCTGCTATCGTCGCTTTTGCAGCACTAGCAACATTTTGGTTTACGACGCGGCACACAGGGTAGTCTAATTTCTTTATGCTGCCCGATTCTAACGCCATGGTGCGCCGTTTTTTAAATACGGTGCAAGAATGGGGTTGGGCTCTGTTTTTACACTGCATTAAAAATTTTGACGCAACACTTCTCTGCATTAGCAGTGCTTCATTTTTTGTACATAATGCCCTAAATGTGAGGTCTTATCGAGATGCTTTGCAGATGTTTAAGCAGCAGGCTGTCTGTGGCCCTTTTTCATCTTCTCATGGGACGTCACTCCATATCATTCGGGCATGACCAGATAAGAAGTGAGATTGAAGGGACCATTTATAAAGTATTGAGATTAAAACGAAACTGTTATTATTTGCTCAGTAGGGCAGAGATGGCCAATTATTTGGTGGTGTTTACATTTAAGGCCTTATACTAAGCGTTCTGTTTTCACATAATAACCAGCATTTAGCGGTTTCTATTTGTGAGATTATAGTGTAGCTGTTTTGATAAAATGAATGAACTTCATACTCTGGATCCAGCATGTGTGATGCACTGTTCGTCCACTCATCACAACTCTTACTGATCACAGATAAGACATTATGTCAAACAAATAGTAGAAGAAGGGGAAGGGAAATAGGAAAAGAGAGAAAACAGAGACACCAGATATTACTGTCTGTCTTGTCCTTCTGCTGGGCATGGGCATCTGCAAATTGGTATGGCTATCAATTAGCAAATAAGAAAGCTTGAGGCAATTGACAACAGACATCTTGCATTTAACTTCTACCTTGAAAAGATATACCTTTAGGAAATCTCTTTACAAACTATGTCGTTCATATAAAGCTGACTTTCTTGACACTGAAATACAAGAAATAAATGACCAACGATTCGCTGATTAATCACCTCTCCACTTGAAGGATAACAACCTCTAACTTTATATGCACTTTTGATATTGATTGGTTTAGAATCAATTCCTATCCTTGGCATTACTGAAAAGTAACCTGTACAGTTGAAGCAACATAATCGCTAAGGGGTAGCTAAAACAAAATTCCTGTACAAAGGAATTTAAGTTAAAAAAGACTCTAAACAGTCACCAAAATCTCCAGCAACATAATTCTAATTCAAGAAGCAGTTGAAAGCGTATTCACAAACAAGTTCTCTTTCAGGATGCTTCTCTGTAATATGAATATTTCCTTAGCCAACTTCTCATAAGATACTGTTCCTCCAAAGGTATCACAATCCACAAGCAGGGGTCCTTACCGTAGCAACATTGCAAATCGACTGCTTAACAAGGATGTGAAATACAAGCGACGCTATACCAGATAACTCACGATGGCTCCTTCTATTTCCAACTCTCATGACAATATGGTGACCCCTAGGAACTTTCTCCTGCTCCTGTTTGGACAGTATTGTGTAGTGCGGTATTCATAAGCATGAACCTTTTCACCAGGCACAATATACCTACACATTTTGAATGCCCAACGGCAAGCCCTGACTCCTGACTGTGTTACATGATCAGTTGTTTTGTGCTTCATATAGCTCATGCATGTAATAATCCATGGGGTAACCTTGTATTCCTCAGAACCTGGGCTGATATTCAGTATACACAATAATTGAATGTTTTGCAGGAATCCATCAGAACCATTGTTACATATATTGGTATACATCTTACAGTATCAGGAATGTCTGCCAACGGGGAGGTAGTAGGATGGCTGAAGACTGGTGGGGAGGGGATTTCAATAGTAAAGGTAGGAGAAGAAAGGTGCTGTGAATGGCACATTTAAGATTTCCTTCAGGAGAAAGGATGTGTTGGCCCTGAGAAATATCAACTAGTAGTATGCTTGTTTTGCCATACCATTTTGCAGATGCTCTTTATTTATTACTTATGTACTATAGCGGATCATTGATAATCTACTTTTCTTTTTTTCTTTTACAAAACAGTTGTCTAGGTGCTATGTGAGCATCATATCTATTGCCTCAGTGGCAGAATCATGTTCTCTCAATTCTTCTTACCTTTTGCCATGGTATGGGTATCATAGGAAATGGGGTCTCAGTGAACTGAGGCTGTGTCCACATGAATCCTTTAAAACCTTCATAATGATAGCATAGTTGTGTGAATTTCTGCAAGATAATAATACATTTACATTTCTTTAACTCTATGGCTCCACTTTGCCTAAGCTTCTGACTTTCACAAACGGTGCAAAGTGCTGATTAATTAAACTATTGTCCACAGCATTTATTTGGGTGTACCAGTCTTTTGTTTATGTCAACTTTATCCAGCAAATAAAAAGGCACAGGCCAGGAAACCGCGCTGGGTTTCGACTCTATTTACATAATATGTATTTCTATGCTAATGGGGACGTATGTGAGATATCACTATCATAATACTTATTTCTTTTTATTGTGATTTTTTTCTCAGTTTGAAACTGACCCACTAAGATTGCCCCTAGGGGTGTGTGGCCTGATTGGGCATGCAGTCGGACCTGTCTTGGTGAGCTCATACTCTAACTGGGCTCAAGGGCTGCAAAAATCCTGAAATTGCGGGTTCTAGCCGCCGTGAATGTGTTCTCGGACCCCCTGAGGGGCGGAGGTCACAGCCTGAGATTGAAATAAGTGGCGACCGCCAACTCGAGGATTGGCCAGGCTTGTTTCCATTGCGGGCTAAGTACTGAGTCAAGATGGCGGACATAAGGACTTTTAGCTCCTGAGGTCGGAGCGGTGGAGGAAGTGGAGCACTCCGACAAACGTACAGATCAGGGGCAGGAGATAGTGGGGTAAACTCTTTCCTGCCCCCTCAGGCATAGAGAGTGGCTGGTCTCGGCGACCAAGATACTCCATGAGGGCAGCCCACTGAAAGGTGGAGGCGGACAGCGGGCTCTGATCAAACGGACTACTGCCTTGTGCACATACTACCACCACAAAACAGTTCCTATGTGGCTGGCATGAAATAAACACAGAACGGCATGGGGGTGACGAAACCCCACCCTGTGAGCAGTTGGCGGACCCCTGCCGGATGCTGAAGCAGACGGCGGCTGCGGGGGAAGGAAGCGGGTCCTGGGTGAGGATGGCTCGCTGAAGGAGGAGCCTTGGGCCTGTGAGAGATTCCTTGGAGCTGTGGCAGGCTCCCCTTGCCATAAGGCCTGTGGTCACACAGAGAGGAGTGGGCTTGGAGGCCAGGCCCCAAGATGAAAACGGTTGCCGAGCCCGCAGGGCCTAGTTCAAGTTGATGCATACCTGTCTCAGGGGGGAGTGATGTGGACGGAGAGCACATTGTGGCAGAGCGGAACTGGTTGTAGGGGAATCGGCTGATGTTGGGTCTTCACTTGCCTGACTTGACGTGGCCCCAGCAATTGGGGGATGGTGCTGGGGGTGTAGAAGGCTGAGCTTTACATAGAGACTGTCCCTGCATGAGTGATTGACACCACGTAGTCTGGCTGAGACTTAAAAAGATACAGAGGGCGTTGCTGGGGACCCAGTGTGCTTGTAGAAATAGAGATTGCTGATACATCCGACCACCCCGGCTTGCCTTCGTCCCCACCGGCACCCCATCACAGGGATGGGAAAGACCTGAAATCTGAAAACCAGCACGCAGGTGGACATGGCGGACCTGATGAAAGTGATCAGGGAACAGGGGGACGTCCTAGTGGACCCTTGGCAGCACTTACACTAAAAATACTGGAGGCCATAAAGGACACAAAGCATTCACTGGAAGAACAAATCGCCACAGTGGTCATAAAGGCTGAACTATTACAAGAGGATCACAAAACCCTGTCAAAAACAGGTCTATGGAGTCAAGGCACAGATCATGGAGATGCAACCCACCGTAAAAGAAATGGCGACAAAATGTTTACTGATGGAGAGGGAAATTAATATGTTAACCAACTGTGTGGTGGATGAAGAAAGCAGGGCTCATAGGAGGCATAATGTTCGACTAGTAGGGGTGCCTGAGGGTATGGAGGGACCTAGTTTGGAGTTAATGGTAGAAAAGTGGCTGGTGGAGACTGGCCTTAAGAGGCAACCTTCTAAACGAGCCCACCATATACCCACCAGGTGACAGATACCGGTTGCCGTACCTAGACTTATCAGTATACATCTCATGAACTTTCATGATAGAATTCTACAAACATCAGGGACACGTGGGCTCTGACAAATAGGAGGAAATTAAGTTAATCATTACCCGCATTATATGGTGAACGTCCAACGGCAGCAAGAAACATTTGCAACTATTAAAAAGATCCTACACCAACAAGAATTGAAATACTTGTTCATCTTCACAGCAAAGCTGAGAGTTGTACATAAGGAAAAGACCCACTTCTTTGTGACGGCCTCAGAGGCATGGACATGGCTGGTCGTTGCTGCCATAGACATCGGCCGAAAAACCTGGGGACTGGAGCTTAGTACCTGGTAAGTGACGGAAAAAGTGGAAACCAACCATGTTCCCAACAAAGGCACAGGCAAAGGACCAACAACTGAAGACAGCACCCATCAGAACTGCTGTGTTCTGCCAGCACCCATTAAACTCAAGTCCCCCACACCAAGAAGGTGAAGTGGGGTGATGAAGCCTTCACTATTGCGGCTGCAAAGAATTGGAATTTATTCCCTTTGGAACTTAGGAGAGAGCACAACTACCTCACTTTCAGGAAACGGGTCAAGACTTGGCTTTTTCCACGATAAGTCTTGACCCTGATTCTTCTTTCCTGCAGAGTTTGCACAGTCTCACCTTAGTCAGCGCTTCGATGCCTTCGGGACGGATTGCGCTTTATAAATACACTATACATACATACATACATACATACAGTGAACAACATCAGAAGAGGCAACATGAAAGTGGACAACAATAAATGGGGGCTGCTGGCAGCACACCCAAGGAGCAGTGGCTTCGAACACCAAGGGACAGGCACAGACTCAGAGGAGGACTTGGCACCGAAGCTAACGCCCATGATGGCTGCAGATCTGGGTTGACCGGAGGGAGAGGGAGATGCTGTGAAGGTGCTGAAAGCAGGGCGGGGGGGACCCACATGACCAAAGGGAATTGTGTGGAGGGATTCAGGACCTGCGAATACACCATAAGACAGAACTGCTCCTTCCCTGGACAGAGCCCTATTCTATGCCACTCACTAGCAGGGGGCCGTAGTTGACAATATATGAGGGGCAGTTTCATCGAGACGAGCTCCACGTTGCTGCGATCAGATGGTGACTCGTGCCATTTCAGACTACGACCCAGCTGTGGGCTGGCCACCAGTTGTTAAGCTGTTTATAGTTTGGGTTTACACATACCGTGAATTGGGTCCAGTTATAGATCACAGCATGGTAAGGTCGGCAGGGGGCTAGTTTTAATTCAAAGGGAAGTTATAGATGCATTGCACCACATAGCGAATGGGGCTGGTAATCCTAATAAAAAGGACTGGACTTGGACAGACACTCAGGGCTGTTATACCAGACTTGAAGGGGTCTGGGATAGCAGACCTGTGATACTGCTGAATGTATATGTCCCACCAGAAATTCAATTAGCTACATTAGATAGTGTAGGGAAATTGCTGGCAGCCACACCGAGGCTCTCACAGTAGTTATTGGGGACTTCAATCTAGCTCTGGATACCCAGTTAGACCAAATGATTTCAACACAAGATAAGGGCAAATTGATGGGTTTTACGCAAGCAATGGGGCTATGCAACATATGGAGGGAAATAAGGGGACAGGAACGTGCATACTCCTTTTACTCACACGTGCACAATACGCATTCTATATTAGACTATTTTGTTTACCACCACACACCTGACTTCTGAAATGCGTGTTATCTAGCAAGGGGCATGATTGATCACACCGCACTAGAGATCATCTACAAGGGTGTAAACCCTGTGGGTGTCAAAGAGTGGATGATGGAAACCTGGCGCTTAACCAACCAATTAGAAATGCGCCATTCAGGTGCAGCGACCAAGCTCTACTTTAAAGAAAACGGGGGGTCTGTACAAAGTAAACTCATAGAATGGGAAGTATGCAAGGCCATGATACGAGGTGTCATTCTAGCAGAGGAAGTCAGGGATGCAGGAACTAGAGGCTAACATAATACAAGCTGATAAAGAATATGTGACAAGAGCCACAACACAATTAGGGAGAGACCTGGGTCTACTTAGGGAGGAATATAATTTGACAGCTAGAAACAAGGTAAAACTAACCCATATTGCTAAAGCAAAATATATTTACAAGGCAGGAGACAAGACTAGTTAATTACTGGCGTCGATAGGGAGCAAAGAAAGGGAGAATTTTCACATCAGGATCCTAACCCTAGATAACGGGTAGCGGTAACAACTAGTGAAAGGTTGACAGAGGTCTTTACCGATCATATGGAGGCGACTGTCATTCCAGACTCACGGCTCATACAGAGGAAGTGTTGGAATTCATTGAGGACTGCCCCACTAAACGATTAACCCGGGGCCAGCGAATAGCCCTAGAAACAGAGATTACAGAGGAAGAAATTACAATGTCAGTGGGACAGTTATTCCGCAGACTGTCAAGTCAAGTAGCCAACCTGCTTTGTGCAGCGTACAAAGAAGCGTTTTAGCTGGGCGAACTTCCAGAAGACCAAAGAACTGCTACATTAGTTATCATTCCAAAACCGGGTAAACCTAGAGATAGATGTGAGTCTTACAGGCCCATATCCTTACTGAATATTGACACTAAGATTCTAGCGAAGGTCCTCGAAATTAGACTGTGGGACATAATTGTTGACATAATGCACACAGCCAAAACAGTTTTATATGGGACTGTTCAACAAAATTGAACCTCTGCAGACTGCATAATAACATAGCTGAATTGGAAAGACAGGAGGATCCTAGAGTGATAGTGTCTCTGGACGCAAATAAGGCATTTGATGCGATTGAACGGCCATACTTATTTGGGCTTCTGGTAAAAATGGCATTTGGCCCCCAATATGTCAGATAGAGAAAGCTTCTATACACAAACTCTGTGAGAGTTGAGTTGAATGGTAGACTATCCCAGGGTTTTCCAATAAGAAGGGGGGCCAGACAGGGATGCAATTGTCGCTGATGCTGTTTGCGCTTGGGGTGGAGGCATTGGTGGCATGCGTATGGGAGGGCCTACTCATATGGGGATGGCTGAGCCCGAGAGGTTGGGAGGAGCGTATCACATTATGCCAAGACAACATCCTGTTGAATCTGACCCATACTGACCAATCACTGGCAAGACTTGGGAGACATATTTATTTGCTGTTCACGCTGGGTGGTTGGGATTGAAGGGAGAAGTTGTCTCTCCTGCTCAGAGTACAGACCCATAAATTTAATTACTTGGGTATATGGATAAGTACAACGCAGGGTGATCATTACACCGCCAACCTGTTGCCCCTACCACAGACTGAAGGACAATGTTAAACACTGGAGTCAGCTACCACTATTATTAATGGGTAGAATAGCCATTTTTAAAATGGTGGCTCTGCCTAGATTCCTCTAGGCGCATCGGAACACTCCCTATAAGATCTCAGATGCCTTCTTCAAGAAAGCGCACTCACTAGTTAGCACATTGTTATGTGAAAAAGGGCAAGCCTCATAGGCTTAGTGTAGGAAAGTACCATCTTTCTTGGCATGTTACTCCCAATTTCTGCCAGGTTGACAGTATGTTTTGCCTGTCTCACTGGGATCCTGCTGGCCAATGTGTGTGTTGTCAGTAGTGCTTAACTGTGTCACTGAAGTTCTGCTAACCAGAACTCCAGTGCTTATGCTCTCTCTGCTTTAAAATTAGTCACCTATAGTTTAGTGACTTCATATTCCAATTACAATTGGCACACTGGACCCCCCTTATAAGTCCCAAGTATATGGTACCTAGGAACCCAGGGCATTGGGGTTCCAGGAGATCCTTATGGGCTGCAGAATTTATTTTGTCACCATAAGGAGCTCAGACAAACCCTTCTTCAGGACTGCCACTGCAGGCTGCGTGAAATAGTGCACACACTATTTCACAGCCATTTTCACTGCACTTAAGTAACATATAAGTCACCTATATGTCTAACCTTAATTTACTGAAGGCTAGGTGCAAAGTTACTAAGTGTGAGGGCACCCTTGCACCAGCAAGGTGCCCCCACGCTGTCCAGGGCTAATTCCCCAGACATGTGAGTGCGGGGATACCATTACATGCGTGCACTACTTATAAGTCAATACCTATATGTAGCTTCAAAATGGTAACTCCAAATATGGCCATGTACGGTGTCTAAAATCATGGCATTGTCCCCCCCATTCCAAATTTGGTATTGGGGGGCCAATCCCATGCATCCTGGGGGCTCCAACATGGACCCCCAGTAATGCCAAACCAGCTCTCTGAGGCTTTCACTGCAGCTACAGCTGCTGCCTCCTCACAGACACCTCAATGACAGGGTTCTGCCCTCCTGGGGTCTGAACAGCTCAGTCCCAGGAAGGCAGAACAATGCATTTCCTTTGGGAGGAGGGTGTTACACCCTCCCCCTTTGGAAATAGGTGGGACAGGGTTGGGAGGGGTAGCATCCCAGAGCCTCTGGAAATGCTTTGAAGGGCACAGATGGTGCCCTCCTTGCATAAGCCAGTCTACACCAGTTCAGGGACCCCCAGTCCCTGCTCTGGCATGAAAATGGACAAAGGAAAGGGGAGTGACCACTCCCCTGTTCAACAAAACCCAAGGAGTAATGCCCAGAACTCCTCTAGTGTGTCCCTGGCATTAGCCATCTTGTTTTCCAAGGAGTGTGGACTCTCTGGAGATCTCTGAGTGGCCAGTGCCAGCAGGTGTCGTCAGAGACCCCTCCTGATAGGTGCATACCTGGATAGGTAGCCAAGCCCCCTTTCAGGGCTATTTAGGGTCTCTCCCGTGGGTTCCTCTTTAGATTCACCTTGCACGACTCCTCCAGGAATCCTCTGCTTCAGCTTCTGGCCATCGGATCAACAGCCGACTGCTTCGGGAACCGTTGTAACAACAACAAAGTATCCAGGATGACTACTGTGACCTGCAACTTCAACTCCGGCCACCATTTGCAACAGTTTCCAAGGTGTGCATGCTCTGAGGACACCCTGTCTTCACCCTGCACCAGAAAAACCGAAGAAATCTCCTGTGGCGTGACGGAGTCACTTCCCTGCTCCTGCAGGCACCTTCTAAGACGACAACCAGTTCTCTGGGACTCCTCTCCTGGTGACGAGCATGCTCCCTGGAACACAGGTGGTGGACCAACACGACCCAGACTGTCCTAAGGTCCAGCTGTCCAAATTTGGATGAGGTAAGAGCTTGCTTTCCCAGTTTGCAACAGTACCCCTGTGCACCGTATCATCTCTATCTCCTTGGGCTTCTGTGCACTTCTTCCAAGAATCCTTTGTGCACAGTGTAGCCCAGGTCCCCAGCACTCCATCCTGCGATGCACAACTCGCTGAGTTGTTCTCAGGCGTGGGACCTTCTTTTGTTGTGCCGCACCAACTGCAATTTGCACCTTCTTTGTCCCCATGTCCTTGGACTCCCGTGGGTGCTGCTTAGTCATCCGTGGGCTCTCTCCAGTGTTGGGAGCCCTCTCTGCCTCCTCAATCTGAGTTGAGGCCACCAGGTCTCTCCTGGGTCCAGGCATTGCCATTTTGACGCAAACCATGACCTTGCTTGAACCAAGGCTTGTTGGATGAATCCAGCGACGCAAACAGCTGGCATCCAACTTCTCGACGTGGGACATCTCCTGCACCATGCAGGAACTCACAGCCATATTCTTTGGTGCTCTTCTGCAGACTTCTTCTAACCAGAGAATCCTCTTTTGCACCATCTTCTAGATTGGCAGGGGCTCCTGTCCTTCCTGCAATCTTCTGCGACTTCTGGACTTGATCTCCTCTCTCCCCAGGTCTTCAGGTTCAGGAATCCACCATTTGTTGCTTGCAGTCTTGCTTGGTTCTTGCAATAACTCTTATCACGACTTGTAGTGTGTCCAGAGGAAACTTGCAGTACTTTACACCTACTTTCCTAGGCTCCGGGGTTGGGGTATTTTACTTACCTTTGGTGATATCTTACACCCCGAACGCCCCTCTACACACTACACTTGCCTGGAGGGAATTCGTGATTCGCATTCCAATTTCTTAGTATATGGTTTTTGCTGCCCCTAGGCCTATTGCATTCTATTGTATTTTCTACTGTTTGCACTATTCTATGACTATTTACTTACCTGATTTTGGTCTCTAGTGTATATATTGTGTACAATATTTACCTCCAGAAGGAGTATTGCCTCTAAGATATTTTTAGCCTTGTGTCACTAAAATAAAGTACCTTTATTTTTGGTAACACTGAGTATTGTCTTTTATTGTGTATATGTACTGTGTAACTATGGTGGTATTGCAGGAGCTTTGCATGTCTCCTAGTTCAGCCTAAGATGTTCTGCTAGAACACTGCCTACATTTAATTAATAAGGGATAACTGGACCTGGAAGTACCTTAGGTACCCACTACAAACCAGGTCAGTCTCCTACATTGATGGTGCAACGGTAGGATAAGTACTTGCAATTGCTTTACCACTTCGTTACTAGTGCTTTTCACAAGAAAAGTGTACTCCAATACTTAGAACTATAGATATTTGTACCTAGAAGTCACTCTTCACTTTCTAAAAAGTTCTTTAAAACGTTCTGAAAGTTTTTTAAAGTTTTTATTTTCTCTAAAACGTTAGGCCTAATAGTTTACTAACTTTTTACCCTTTTCCCTAACCTCTTTCTGTCACTATGGGGGTCATTCCGACCCTGGCGGTTGACTACCGCCAGGGCCGGGGACCGCGGATGCACCGCCAACAGGCTGGCGGTGCATCCATGGGCATTCTGACCGCAGCGGTACAGCCGCGGTCAGAAACAGGAACCCGGTGGTGTCCCGCCGGTTTCCCGCTGCCCTAGGGAATCCTCCATGGCGGCGCTGCAGGCAGCGCCGCCATGGGGATTCCGACCCCCTTACCGCCAGCCTGGTTCTGGCGGTTTTGACCGCCAGAACCTGGCTGGCGGTAACGGGTGTCGTGGGGACCCATGGGCACTGCAGGGGCCCCCTAACAGGGCCCCACCAAGATTTTCAGTGTCTGCCAAGCAGACACTGAAAATCGCGACGGGTGCAACTGCACCCGTCGCACCCCTTCCACTCCGCCGGCTCCATTCGGAGCCGGCATCCTCATGGAACGGGGTTTCCCGCTGGGCTGGCAGGCGGCCTTCTGGCGGTCGCCCGCCAGCCCAGCGGGAAACTCAGAATTACCGCGGCGGTCTTTTGACCGCGCAGCGGCCGCCCGCCAAAGTCAGAATGACCCCCTATGTCTGGTGTAGAGGCTACCCCCAGAACTGTACAGACAACTACTGAAAGTTTGAATTTTAAAAGTTTAAGGGGTCTCTGCATAGAAAGATGTGTAGGGATTGGGAAGAACACCCAACAAGGAAGTTCTCTGAAATCTCCTCCTGCAGGATGACCAGGGACATACCGCTGGTTAGGTACAGCCAGAGGGGGAGATAGAGGGAGATTCCAACCAGGTCGACTCAGGAGAGCATTGTGAAGATCCTGGGGAGGGTCCTTCCACAAATCTTTCGATCAACAAACCCCTAATGTAGCTGGTAGTGGGAAGGGGTCACACAAAAGTAGGGCTCCCTTCACACCTAGAGGCCAGGCAACTAGGGTCACCCAAGTTAGGGAAAGATCTGTCTCTGCCAATTCCAATGTCACTTCTGTCTCAGAGGTGTCACACACATCCAACCCTGAGGGCCACGTCCTAGAAAGGGAACTCCGAAAGCTGGGATTGGAAGAAGCCAGACTGAGGCTATAGCAGCAACAGTTGGCCATAGAAAGGGAATCCCTGGTTGTGGAAAGGGAAAGGCAGGGGTTGGGGTTAGCTCCCCATGGAGGCAGCAGCAGTAAGTTCAGGAACTCCAGTGTTATGGAACATACATTTGATTCCAGAAATCTGCACAAGGTTGTTCCCCCTTACAAGGATGGGGATGACATTTATAAGTGGTTTGCTGCACTTGAGAGGGCCTGTAAAGTTCAGAGGGCCCCTCAAGCACAGTGGGCTGCTTTCCTGTGGTTGTCTTTCACTGGCAAAGGGAGAGACAGACTGCTTATTGTCAGGGAGGAAGACTCAGACAACTACCATGTACTGAAAGGTGCACTCTTGTATGGCCTAGGCGTAACCACTGAACAATATAGAATCAAGGTCAGAGAGACCAGAAAAGATTCTTCACATGATTGGATAGACTTTGTAGACTGTTCAGTGAAGGCCCTATAAGGTTGGTTAAATGGCAGTAAGTTGACTGACTATGAAAGCCGGTATAACTTAATTCTGAGAGAGCATATATTGAAATATTGTGTGTCCAATTTGTTGCACCAGTATCTTGTGGACTCAGATCTGACCTCTCCCCAAGAATTGGGAAAGAAGGCAGACAAATAGGTCAGAACAAGGGTGAGTAGAAAAGCGCATACAGGGGGTGACAAGGACATCAAGAAGAAGGATGGTAAGTCTCATGACAAGGGTGGGGACAGAGGCACAAAATCTTTGGAGTCTTAACCAGGCCCACAAAAATCCTCTGGGGGAGGTGGGTCCAAATCCTCTTCTAATCATCAGAAAAAGCCCTGGTGTTATTTATGTAAACAAAAATGCCATTGGGCAAGTGACCCCACTTGTCCCAAGAGAAACACCAAGCCTCCCACCACCACAACCCCCACTGCTTCCATTAGTGCCCCCAGTAATAGCAGTGGTGGTGGGACAAACACTACTAATAGCCAATCAAAGGGTGTAGCTGGGCTCACTTTTGGTAATGTAGTCGGGGTTGGTCTAGTTAGGGAGACTACTGAGGCTGTTTTCGTCTCTGATGGTAGCATTGACCTTACCACCTTAGTTGCTTGTCCTCCTTAATATGGATAAGTACAAGCAACTTCCCCTAATAAATGGTGTTCAGGTTGAGGCCTACAGGGACACAGATGCCAGTGTAACTATGGTGATAGAGAAACTGGTTGCTCCTGAGCAACACCTACTTGGTCATCAGTACCAAGTGACAGACACCCATAACAACACTGTTAGCCAACCCATGGCTGCTGTGAATCTCAACTGGGGGGGTACTGGTCCAAAGAAGGTTGTGATATTCACTGACTTACCTATAGATTGTCTCTTAGGCAATGATTTGGAGACTTCAGCTTGGGCTGAAGAGGAGTTGGAGGCCCATGCAGCAAAGCGGGGCATTCCCGGGTATATCTTTGCTCTGACCAGGGCTCAGGCCAAGAAGCAAAGAGGCAGGGAAACTTGGATCCTGGAACAATGGACCAAGTGCTCCCAAAAACTAGTGGTACAAAGGGCAAACACTTGTCCACTATCCCTCCCTCTCCAGAAGATTCGACTTTTGATGAGGAGGAGTCCACTCCCTGTGCAGAGCCTGCACCAGAGGAACTTCAAGCTGGTACAGCTGAGCTCTGGGGTGGAGGGGGGCCTACCAGGGAGGAACTGAGTGTGGCCTAGCAGACCTGTCCCGCACTAGAGGGTCTCAAACAGCAAGCTGTCAAACAGGAAAGTGGGGATATCAGTGATTCCCACAGAGTTTACTAGGAGAATAATCTCCTCTATATTGAGGCAAGAGCCCCTAAACCTGGTGCCACCAGGAGACTGGTCATTCCTTTACAGTATGGGGAATTCCTCCTAACCGTTGCACATGATACTCCCTTGGCTGGACATTTGGGGCAAGGTTAAACATGGGACAGACTTATTCCTCATTTTCATTGGCCTCATATGTCAGAGGACACTAAGGAGTTGTATCGCTCCTGTATGACCTGCCAAGCCAGTGGCAAGACTGGTGGTACCCCAAAGGCCCCCTTAATCCCACTGCCAGTGGTTGGGGTGCCATTTGAGAGGGTAGGGGTTGATATTGTTGGCCCCCTTGACCCTCCAGTATCTTCTGACAATAGGTTCATCCTTGTAGTAGTGGGCCATGCCACAAGGTACCCAGAAGCAACCCCCTTAAGGACCACTACAGCACCTGCAGTGGCAAAGGCCCTCCTGGGAATAGTGTCCAGGGTGGGTTTTCCTAAGGAAGTTGTATCAATAGAGGTAGTAACTTCATGTCTGCATACCTCAAAACTGTGTGGAAGGAGTGTGGTGTAACATACAAATTCACCACCCCTATCATCCACAAACAAATGAATTGGTTGAGATATTTAATAAAACTCTCAAAGGCATGATCATGGGATTCTCTGAAAAACTCACATAGAGATGGGATGTCCTCTTGACATGCCTCCTTTTTGCCTACAGGCAGGTACCCAGAAAGGACTGGGCTACAGCCCCTTTGAACGCCTCTTTGGTCACCCTGTTAGGGTTCCCCTTGCTCTTGTGGAAGAGGGGTGGGAGCAACCATTGAAGCCCCCTAAACAAGACATTGTGGACTATGTACTTGGTCTAAGATCCAGAATGGCTGAGTCCCTGAAAAAGGCCACTAAAAACCTTCAGGCCAGCCAAGAGCTTCAAAAGCAATGGCGTGATCAGAAGGCTGTCCTGACTGAGTACCACCCAGGACAGAAGGTGTAGGTATTGGAGCCTGTGGCCCCAATATCACTCCAGGACAAATGGAGTGGATTGCATCTCATTGTGGAGAAGACAGATGAGGTCACCTACTTGGTAGACATTGGCCCTGCCAGAAGGTCCCTTAGGGTCCTTCATGTTATCTGCCTTAAACCTTACTATGATAGGGCAGATTTAACCCTACTCATGCCACAGATGAGGAGCAGGAGGAAGAGAGTGACCCTTTCCCTGACCTCTTCTCCAACACTGAAGATGATGGCTTAGTGGAAAGAGTGGTGCTTGCAGACTGCCTCACAGCAGAGCAGAGAGAGGACTGCAAAAATCTGCTAGGCCAATTTTCTGACCTCTTTTCCCTCATACCTGGTACAGCTACCTGGTGTGAACATACTATTGACACTGGAGACAGTTTGCCTGTCAAAAGTAAGATTTATAGGCAGCCTGACCATAGGAGGGCATCATCAGTTCACAGTTATGTCCTTTGGTTTGATAAATGCACCTGCCACTTTCCATTGGCTGGTGAATACAGTCCTTCAAGGTTTGGAAGCCTTTACTGCAGCATACCTAGATGACATTGCTGTATTTAGATCCACCTGGGATGACCACCTGGTCCACCTATGGAAGTTTTGGAGGCTCTGCAAAAGGCAGGCCTCACTATCAAAGCTTCAAAGTGCTAGATGGGCAGGAGAAATTGGTTTATTTGGGCCACCTGTAATGGTTCAATCTGTTCTCCACCTGCTGGGTGGAGAACAGATTGAACCACTACAGGGGAAAATCCAGACAATTATGGACTGGGCTCCCCCTACTACTCAGACCCAGGTCAGAGCCTTCTTAGGTCTCATTGGGTATTACAGGAGGTTCATTAAGAACTATGGCTCCATTGTTGCCCCTCTTAATGACCTCACCTCCAAAATAAAATGCCTACAAATTTATTGTTGACAGCCAGCTGCCAGAAAGCTTTTGAGGAGCTTAAGCAGGCCATGTGTACTGCACCTGTCCTAAAAAGTCCAATTACTCCAAAATATGTATTGTCCAAACAGATGCTTCTGAACTATGGGTTGGGGCAGTGTTATCACAACTTAACTGAGACAGCCAGGATCAACCTGTTGCTTTTATAAGTAGGATGTTGACCCCTAGAGAAAAGTGTTGGTCTGCCATAGAGAGGGAGGCCTTTGCTGTGGTCCGGGCCCTGAAGAAGTTGAGACCATACTTATTATTTCATTGTTCAGACAGACCACAAACCTGTCTTATGGCTAAAGCAGATGAAAGGTGAAAATCCTAAATTGCTGAGGTGTTCCGTTTCCCTACAGGGGATGGACTTTACAGTGGAACATAGACCTGGGAGTACCCACTCCAGTGCAGATGGACTCTCCAGATATTTCCACTAAAACAATGTAGACTCATTTGTGGAAGGTTAGCCTTATTGTCCCTCCCTTGGGAGGGTTGTGTAGGAAAGTACCATCTTTCTTGGCATGTTACCCCCAATTTCTGCCTGTTTGTCAGTATGTTTTGCCTGTCTCACTGGGATCCTGCTGGCCAGGACCCCAGCGCTCATAGTCTGTGGCCTAATATGTGTGTTGTCAGTAGTGCTTAACTGTGTCACTGAAGTTCTGCCCACCATAACTCCAGTGCGTATGCTCTCTCTGCTTCCAAATTAGTCACTATAGTTGAGTGACTTCATATTCCATTTCCAATTGGCACACTGGACCCCCCCTTATAAGTTCCTAGTATATGGTACCTGGGTACCCAGGGCATTGGGGTTCCAGGAGATCCTTATGGGCTGCAGCATTTCTTTTGCCACCTGTAAGGCGCTCAGACAAACCCTTCTTCAGGACTGCCACTGCAGGCTGCGTGAAATAGTCCACACACTATTTCACAGCCATTTTCACTGCACTAAAGTAACTTATAAGTCACCTATATAATTAAGTTTCATTTACTGAAGGCTAGGTGCAAAGTTACGAAGTGTGAGGGCAACCTTGCACTAGCAAATGTGCTCCACGCTGTCCAGGGCCAATTCCCCGGACTTCATGAGTGCGGGGATACCATTACACGTGTGCACTACATATAGGTCAATATCTATATGTAGCTTCACAAAGGTAACTCCAAATATGGCCATGTAAGGTGTCTAAGATCATGCAATTGCCCCCCATTCCAAATATGGTATTGGGGGCCAATCCCATGAATCCTGGGGGCTCCACTATGGACCCCTAGTACTGCCAAACCAGCTCTCTGAGGCTTGCACTGCAGCTACATCTGCTGCCACCTCACAGACAGGGTTCTGCCCTCCTGGGGTCTGAACATCTCAGTCCCAGGAAGGCAGAACAATACATTTCCTTTGGGAGGAGGGTGTTACACCCTCTCCCTTTAGAAATAGGTGTTACAGGCTTGGGAGGGGTAGCCTACCAGAGCCTCTGGAAATGCTTTGAAGGGCACAGATGGTGCCCTCCTTGCATAAGCCAGTCTTCCCTAGTTCAGGCACCCCCAGTCCCTGCTCTGGCACGAAACTGGACAAAGGGAAGTGGAGTGACCACTCCCCTGTCCATCACCACCACACGGGTGGTGCCCAGAGCTCCTCCAGTGTGTCCCTAACGTTAGCCATCTTGTTCTCCAAGGTGTGGGGCACTCTGGAGATCTCTGAGTGGCCAGTGCCAGCAGGTGACGTCAGAGACCCCTCCTGAGAGGTGCATACCTGGGTAGGTGGCCAATCCCCCTCTCAGGGCTATTTAGGGTGTCTCCTGTGGGTCCCTCTTCAGATTCAGCTTGCAAGACTCCTCCAGGAATCCTCTGCATCCTCTGCTTCAGCTTCTGATCAACCGCAGACTGCTCCAGGAACTGCTGTAACTGCAACAAAGTATCCAGGATGACTCCTGTGACCTACAACTTCAGCTCCAGTCAGCATTTGCAACAGTTTCCATGGTGTGTATGCTCTGAGAATTCCCTGTCTACACCCTGCACCAAAAGAACTAAAGGAATCTCCCGTCGAGTGATGGAGTCACATCCCTGCTCCTGTAGGCGCCTTCCAGGAAGACAAACGGTTTTCTGGGACTCCTCTCCTGATGACAAGCATGCTCCCTGGAACACAGGTGGTAGACCAACACGACCCAGACTGTCCTAAGGTCCAGCTGTTCAAATTTCAGGAAGTAAGAGCTTGCCTTCCTGTTTGCAACAGTACCCCTGTGCACTGTGTCATCTCTAGCTACTTGGGCTTCTGTGCACTTCTTCCAAGAATCCTTTGTGCACAGTGTAGCATGGGCCCCAGCACTCCATCCTGTGACGCACAACTCGCTGAGTTGTTCTCTGGAGGCGTGGGACCTTCTTTTGTTGTGCTGCACCAACCTTAATTTACACCTTCTTTGTCCCCATGTCCTGGGACTCCAATGGGTGCTGCCTGGTCACCTGTGGGCTCTCTCCAGTGGTGGGAGCCCCCTCTGCCTCCTCAGTCCAAGTTGAAGCCCCCAGGAACCTCCTGGGTCCAGGCAGCACCATTGTGACGCAGACCGCGACCTTGCTTGAAACAAGGCTTGTTGGACGAATCCAGTGATGCAAACAGCCTGCATCCAACTTCTCGACATGGGCATGTCCTGCACCACGCAGGAACCTGCAGCCATCTTCTTTGGTGCTCTTCTGCAGACTTCTTCGAACTGGAGATTCCTCTTTTGCACCATCTTCTAGGTTGGCAGGGGCTCTTGTCCTTTCTGGAATTTTCTGCGACTTCTGGACTTGGGCGGTCATTCTGACCGCGCCGCGCGGCGGTCGCCGCGCGCCATGCGGTTACCGCTCGCCGCGCGCCATGCGGTTACCGCCGAATGACCGCTCCGCGGTCAGGAGACCGCGGCAGCCATTCTGGCTTTCCCGCTGGGCCGGCGGGCGACCGCCAAGAGCCCGCCCGCCGGCCCAGCGGGAAAGCCCCTGCAACAAGGATGCCGGCTCTGAATGGAGCCAGCGGAGTTGCAGGTGTGCGACGGGTGCAGTGGCACCCGTCGCGATTTTCACTGTCTGCTAAGCAGACAGTGAAAATCTTTGTGGGGCTCTGTTAGGGGGCCCCTGCACTGCCCATGCCAGTGACACCCGTTCCCGCCATCCTGTTCCTGGCGGTAAGAACCGCCAGAAACAGGGTGGCGGGAAGGGGGTCGGAATCCCCATGGCGGCGCTGCAAGCAGCGCCGCCATGGAGGATTCCCTGGGCCAGGGGAAAACCGGCGGGAAACCGCCGGTTCCCCTTTTCTGACCGCAGCTTTACCGCCGCGGTCAGAATAGCCCAGGAAGCACCGCCAGCCTGTTGGCGGTGCTTCCGCGGTCCCCGGCCCTGGTGGTCATGGACCGCCAGGGTCGGAATGACCCCCTTGGTCTCCTCTCTTCACCGGTCTTCAGGTTCAGGAATCCACCATTTGCTAAGCAGACAGTGAAAATCTTTGTGGGGCTCTGTTAGGGGGCCCCTGCACTGCCCATGCCAGTGACATGGGCAGTGCAGGGGCCCCCAGGGGCCCCACGACACCCGTTCCCGCCATCCTGTTCCTGGCGGTAAGAACCGCCAGAAACAGGGTGGCGGGAAGGGGGTCGGAATCCCCATGGCGGCGCTGCAAGCAGCGCCGCCATGGAGGATTCCCTGGGCCAGGGGAAAACCGGCGGGAAACCGCCGGTTCCCCTTTTCTGACCGCAGCTTTACCGCCGCGGTCAGAATAGCCCAGGAAGCACCGCCAGCCTGTTGGCGGTGCTTCCGCGGTCCCCGGCCCTGGTGGTCATGGACCGCCAGGGTCGGAATGACCCCCTTGGTCTCCTCTCTTCACCGGTCTTCAGGTTCAGGAATCCACCATTTGTTGCCTGAAGTCTTGCTTGGTTCTTACAGTAACTCTTATTACAACTTGCAGTGTGTCCTCAGGAAACTTACAGTACGTTACTCCTACTTTCCTGGGCTCTGGGTGAGGTATTTTACTTATCTTTGGTGTTCTGTTACACCCCCAGCACCCCTTTACACACTACATTTGCCTAGGGGGGAATTCGTGATTCACATTCCACTTTCTTAGTATATGGTTTGTGTTGCCTCTAGGCTAATTGCATTCTATTGTATTTACTACTGTTTGCACTATTCTATGACTCTTTACTTATCTGATTTTGGTCTCTAATGTATGTATTGTGTATAATACTTACCTCCAGAAGGAGTATTGCCTCTAAGATATTTTTGGCCTTGTGTCACTAAAATAAAGTACCTTTATTTTTGGTAACACTGGGTATTGTCTTATATTGTGTATAAGTACTGTGTAACTATAGTGGTATTGCAGGAGCTTTGCATGTCTCCTAGTTCAGCCTAAGCTGCACTGCTACAGCTACTTCTAGACAGCGTAAGCTGCTAGAACACTGCCTACATTTCACTAATAAGGGATAACTGGACCTGGTATAAGGTGTAAGTACCTTAGGTACCCATTACAAACCAGGCCAGCCTCCTACACTTGGCAACATTCCAAAGCAGTAAATATGAGGGAGGAATATCTTTGCCAAACATTCGGAAATACTATGAAGCAGCATAGGTGGGAGTGGTTAATGATTGGTCATTCCAAGACCATGAAAATCCAGTTTATAGACTGGATAGAAAGAGGATGGGATCTAGAAGCTACCTGCATCCACTGTATGGGGGAAAATGTGTGTACTGTTGTGCCCAGCAACAAGAACCGTTGTAGATACATGGCTCAAAGTAAATAAAGAAATGCAATGGGAGAACAGACTAACACCTAGGACCCTGCTATGGGAGGGCAACAGGTTACAATTAGAATGTATGAGAAAGAATTTTCATGGGTGGGACGCAATAGGGCTATCCACATTGACAGATCTGTGGGATGCAAATGGAACAGTACCATTCAAACATTTACAGAGAGAATACCAAATGCATAACTCACGGTGGTTGTGGTACAGACAACTAGGGCATGCCCTGCAGAAAGGCATACCAAATAACGAAGCAACCCGGGATTATTCCCCTCTTGAGAGTAGACTGCTGGAAGGTAAAATAAAGAAAAACTTAGGGGGTCATTACAACATTGGCGGTAAAAGCTTCATACCGCCGTGCAGAAGACCGCCAACACACTGCCGTAACTACGGAATTCCGCCACTGTCATTATGACCCAAAGGCCGGAATCCACCAAAATCTAGACACCCACACAAGTCCGCCACGCCAAAGGTCAGTGATAAACTGGCGATAACAAATCCTCCACCGTCACACCAACAGGAATACGCCCACACTATCACAACCCACGAATCCACGCAGCGGTCTTTCAACCGCGGTATTCCATTGGCGGTACACACCGCCGTGCTCAAAATACACACACATATACAAAACACAACCACATTAGACAATTCAAAATATACATACCTGAGACACATACACACACCACGCCCACATACCCAATACAATATAAAACACACACCCACATCACCCACAAACCCCTACGACCACAATTGCGACTGAAGGCCACAGAGAGACACCACCATCTACAAACCAGCATCCACAGGCATTCAACACCATCACTCACACAACATCCATGCACCTCACACAACACACCACTAAATATCACCCCACACATCACAACACACACCACCCCACACATCACCCACACCACCCCATAGCACGGCAAAGACACCCAATGTTTTCTGAGGAGGAGCTTAGGTTCATGGTGGAGGAAATCATCCGGGTAGAGGCACAGCTATTCGGATCACAGGTGCAGCACACCTCCATAGCTAGGAAGATGGAGCTATGGCGAAGAATATTGGACAGGGTCAACGCAGTGGGACAGCACCCAAGAAATAGGGATGACATCAGGAAGAGGTGGAACAACCCATGGGGGAAGGTGCGTTCCGTGGTCTCAAGACACCACATCGCGGTACAGAGGACTGACGGCAGACCCCCACCTCCTCACCCACAACTAACAACATGGGAGGAGCAGGTCTTGGCTATTCTGCATCCTGAGGGCCTCGCAGGAGTAGCTGGAGGAATGGACTCTGGTAAGTCAAATCTTTACTATTACATCCCCCACCCTACCTGCATGCCATCACATACCCCCACCCTCATCCTCACCCCCATCACTCCTACTCCTCACACATGTCCCAATATCACAAACCACCCATCCCAACACCAAGCCTTGCATGCAACCCCAACGCATGGACACCCATCACCAATACCTGGCCACTGCACATACCCATACACCCCCCTAAACCATCATCACACAAGGTCCTACACAGGAATGCAAGCACTGGGGTACACGGTCACCCACCCATTGCACACCATGGCACATACAGATGCAATAATCATGCCTTTACACCCCTGCAGGACCCCTAACCAACGTCACCGGACAGGAGGGTCCAGATATGTCCACTCCACCCACAGAAGAGGCCCACAATGATGACAGCAGCTCTGTCCAACTGGATCTAGATGACCAGCCCGGCCCATCTGGGACCTCAGGACAGTCGGTTCCACTCACACTGGCATAGGCAATTACAGAGCTTGCCCCGTCTGAAAACACCAGCACAGCACCCACCCAGTGGGCCCTTACCTCTGTCCACCACCACAGGGAACCCAGGCTAACCCACCACCTCAACAACACCAGGGACCTGGGGGCAGTGGTAGTAGGCACATGGTTCAGGGGACAGAGGCCCAGGAACACAGGGGAACTGGGAGGGCTGCTGTGCGACAGGGGAAGGACACTCCCAGGGAACCCACTCTCCACGAGGCCCTCTCCAACATCATGGGAACCTACCGTCGTTCCCAGGAGACGATGGCAACGGTACTGGCCAAGTTTCAGGAGACCCAGCGGCTGCAGGAGGAACAGTATTTGGGATTCAGGGAGGAACTCAGATCCATCAATTCCACCCTGGGCACCATTGTAGGGGTGCTGAAGGAACTCCTCAACACCAGGAGGGACATTGTGGCACAACACGGGGCCCCTGACACTAGCCTGGACGATGAACTGCCCACCACCTCCGCCGGCGCTAGTGGACAGGAGGCACCTCCACAGGTCCACCACACCAGCACCCCACCCCCTGCAGACAGAGAACCACCCCGCAAACAGTCCCTGAGATCCAGGACAAAGACAGAGAACGATGCCATGACCCCCGCCAAGAAATGAGACCACCCTGATTGTCATCCTTTTGTCCCACCTTGTCACCCTGTCCATACTTAAACTGCCCCAGCTCCACTTCCTATGCCCCTTTGGACAATGCACCTGTGAGACTAATAGACTGGACTCTGCCATGGACATTCCTCCACCATCACCCCTCACCGCTTTACAACCCCCTCCAATATTGAGCACTTAAATAAACACCCTTAAAGCACAAAACAATCAGGAGTCTTTCTATGATTTCGAAATAGTGTATTAGCAATTACAGTGGCAAAATGCTCTTTCAAATGGAATGTCAACATACCTATGTCACACAGCTCTAGTCCATGAGGAAACAAAGCAGATGTCACACTGTGGGACCCACATCTGTGAAATCGTAAGGGAAAGTGACAACTCAGTGACCATACACTGGGTGAAAATGACAGACAGATGAGAGGTAGTTGATTAAAATCAGATGTAGCAGGCAGTGTTGTCTTCTTACCTGTGTCTCACTGGAAGTATTGCAGGATCATCGTGTTCCTGTTGTCGATGTCCTCTTCTTCTGCTTCCTCGTCTCCACTGTCCACAGGGTCCACAGCTGCCACAACACCTCCATCTGGACCATCTTCCTGCAGAAAAGGCACCTGCCGTCGCAAAGCCAAGTTGTGAAGCATACAGCAGGCCACGATGATCTGGCACACCTTCTTTGGTGAGTAGAATAGGGAACCACCTGTCATATGGAGGCACCGGAACCTGGCCTTCAGGAGGCCAAAGGCCCGCTCTATAATCCTCCTAGTTCGCCCATGGGCCTCATTGTAGCGTTCCTCTGCCCTTGAACTTGGAGTCCTCACTGGGGTCAGTAGCCATGACAGTTTGGGGTAACCAGTGTCACCTGCAAATGGCGAGGGACAACTGTTAGACACACACTGACTCATAGGGACATCCACAGACCCAGACAACTATTCCAACTGATTTGGGTCCAGGTGCTCACCTAATTGCCACACCCGGTGCCTCTGGAGTTGCCCCATCACATAAGGGTTGATGCCATTCCGCAGGATGTAAGCGTCATGCACTGAGCCAGGGAATTTGGCATTAACATGGGAGATGTACTGGTCTGCCAAACACACCATCTGCACATTCATCGAATGGTAACTCTTCCGATTTCTGTACACATGTTCCCTCCTGCGGGGGGGTACCAAGGCCACATGTGTCCCATCAATGGCACCCATGATGTTGGGGATATGTCCCAGGGCATAGAAGTCACCTTTCACTGTAGGCAAATCCTCCACCTGAGGGAAAACGATGTAGCTCTGCATGTGTTTCAGCAGGCAGACAGCACTCTTGACAACACGTTGGAAAACATAGGCTGGGACATCCCTGATGCTCTGGCCGCTGTTGTTTGAAATGACCCACTTACTAAGAAATGGAGTACTGACAGCACCTGCACTTGAGGGGGATTCCTGTGGGATGGCGGATATCTGACATCAGGTCTGGCTCCAACTGGGCACACAGTTCCTGGATTGTGGCACGATCAAGCCTGTAGGTGATGATCACATGTCTTTCCTCCATTGTTGATAGGTCCACCAGCGGTCTGTACACCGGAAGATGCCGCGATCTCCTCACATGCCCCAGCGGACGGTGCCTATGGAGGAGAACAGCGAGCAGAGAGTCAACCAACTCTGAGGTACGTAAACACAGCTTACTCTGAAAATATTCATAAATCAAAATTTGCCTGTATGAGTGGTTAGGCAAGGCCTAGGTATGTGTGACGCAGTCAAAAATAATGCCACGTGGGCCCCTGAAATGGCGGCTGCTTGACCTGTAAAGTGGGACAGGGGGTTATGAGGTAACTGCGCTGGCGTTGTACACCATCGCGGTAGGCGGTTAAAGACCGCGGCGCAATTCTGCATTGGTAAATATTGGGCCCTATGGGTCTCAGGAGCCAATGACGATGTAAGCCGGCAGTGATGGTACGCACCGCCGCGGATGTGACCGTAATTTTCTATCTGTTCAATCACTCGACACCCGATCTTCGACAGGAGAGGACGAACACTGCAAGTGCTGCTGTGACCTCAGTCTGGAAGATACAATAGCTTGTGTGTCTGGGGAAAAGGCCCCTGCCTTCAGCACGGAGGAGTTAAAAAAACTCGTGGATGGGGTCCTCCCCCAGTACACGCTACTCTACGGTCCTCCAGGCAAACAGGTAAGTACACTGTGAGCAATGCCTCTGTGGAGTGGGGTGGATGAAAGATGGGGGAGGTGAGAATGAGGTGTGCATGAAATGACGGTGAGTGCATGTGTGTCATGGCAAGGGTAGGGATGCGGGCCAATGACTGTGACGGTGCAGTTGGTAATTACTTCTCATTTCCCCTGTACAATTCCTGTAGGTCAGCGCCCACCAGAAGAAGGACATCTGGCGTGCCATCGCCAAGGAAGTCCGGACCCTTGGGGTCTATCACAGACGGAGCACTCACTGCTGTAAAAGATGGGAGGACATTCGCCGCTGGAGCAAGAAGACGGCGGTGGCCCAGCTGGGGATGGCCTCCCAACGTAGGAGGGGTGCCCGTCGCACCATGACCCCCCTGATGTTCAGGATCCTGGCGGTGGTGTATCCTGACTTGGATGGGCGCTTCAGGGCATCACAGGAGACACAAGGGGGTGAGTACACTCTCATTCTGCTGATTCAGCGTGCATTTTAGGTGTCTGGGTGGGGGAGGTGGGCTGTGGGTTCCCCTAGGCCATGGCGAGTTTGCTAGTGAAGTTCCCTTCTTCAGGCAGGCCCTGTGGCACCCCACCCCACCTATGTACAGTGCCAATTACACCTAGTCAGGCTCCTGTGACATCCATGTGTGCAGAAATCGGCCATAGCCTTGTAAGCCATGTCCCAGGGATTGAATAGTGGAGCCCAAGTGTGCGGCGTAGTGCAGGGGGCTTCTGTGTCTGTCGTGTCCGCCAACGGTAGCGGTATTGCATGCACCGAACATGTTTTTCTTCTGTCTTCCCCACCCTTTTTGTGGTCTCCCTGTATTTGTGTGCATTAGTATCATCAGGCGGAGGAGCAGTGGCACCGGAGCAGGAGGGAGCTGCATCCCACATGGCCCTGGAGGGCGACACTATGGACTCCGAATTCACCAGTGGGACGGAGGGTGAGGGGAGCTCCACAGCAGGGACAGGAGCTGACACCAGCGAGACGGACTCCTCCTCTGATGGGAGCTCCCTTGCAGTGGCGGCACCATCTGTGCCCCCCGCTTCTACAGGTAAAGCCGCCACCCACCCTACCAGCACCACCCTCCCAGCAGCCCCCAGCCGTTGCCCTGTGCCTGCTCACCCAGGAGGGTGGGTATTACCTTCGTCCCAGGCACCTCAGGCCCTGCCCCTGTCACCCCTGCTGCCCTCAGTGAGGAGGCCATTGACCTCCTCAGGTCCCTCACTGTTGGGAAGTCTACCATTTTGAATGCCATCCAGGGTGTAGAGAGGCAGTTGCAACAAACCAATGAATTCTTGGAGGGCATTCACTCTGGTCAGGCAGCCCTTCAGCAAGCTTTTCAGACTCTGACCTCAGCACTGATGGCAGCCATTGTCCCCGTCTCTAGCCTCCCCCGTCCAACTTCCTCCACCCAGACCCACACCCCTGTACCTCAGCCTATCCCAAGCACACCATCAGACCAGCATGCACACACCTCAACACACAAGGGAAGCTCTGGCAAACATAAGCACCAATCATCCCACAGGCACTCACGCAAGCATCACACACATGCAGACACACCAACATCCACTGCCTCCACTGTGTCCCCCTCCTCCTCATCTCCCTCCTCCCTCCCTGTCTCGTCTCCACTCAAACCTGCATGCACTACATCCTCAGCCACTACGTCCATCACCAGCACACCCACCACCACACCCCGCTCATGTGCACTCACCACCCCCACTACCATTCACACATCCCCTGAGTCCTCTCCCAGTGTGCCTGTGAGGCCACCTCCCAAGGTACACAAATGCAGCCACACACTTACCCAACAACCATCCACCTCATGACAGCCTCCAGCCCATGCACCTTCACCCAAAGTCACCAAACGTACACCGCCTACAACCACTACCTCTTCTTCCACTCCCAAACCCCCTCCAGCTACCTGTCCCAGTGTTCCTAAGAAACTTTTCCTGGCCAGCCTTGACCTCTTTCCATCACCTCCCCCACCCCGTCAGTCTCCTAGGGCCTGACTCTCCAGGTCCCAATCTAGCACCTCAGCCACAACATCGGTGGGACCAGTGGTGCCAGTAGTCACTGGATTATGGAGTGCACCAGGTAGCAGGGCAGGCATTGTGGCAAGGAGCCAGAGCACGGACAGTCCCCAATCTGTCAAGCATAAAAAGATGGACAGTGCCCGGCGGGAGAGGGGAAAGAAACCAGCCACCAAAGCCGCACCCAGGGGTACAGTTGGGAGTGTGGAGACAGCTGCGACACCATCCAAGGGGGGAAAGGGGCACAGTAAAACCGGCAAGTCTGGGAAGATCAGTACGGTGGACAAGACCACCACCAGCCTCGCTGCCCAGGAAGCGACCGCCAGCAGCAGCCCCTCTGCCACAGACAGGACCGCCAGCAGCCCCGCTGCCCAGGAATCGACCGCCAGCAGCAGCCCCGCTGCTCAAGAAGTGACCACCAGCAGCAGCCCTGCTGCCACAGACAGGACTGCCAGCATCCACACTGCCCAGGAAGCGACCGCCAGCAGCAGCACCGCTGCCACAGACAGGACCGCCAGCAGCTGAACCGCTGCCCAGGACAATGCCGTCAGCAGCCCCGCAGGGCAGAACAAGACCGCCAGCAGCTGAACCGCTGCCCAGGACACCGCCGCCACAAGCACCGCTGCCAAGGACACCGCCACAAGCACCGCTGCCAAGGACACCGTCACAGGCACCGCTGCCCAGAACACTGCCGCCACAAGCACCGCTGCCAAGGACACCGCCACAAGCACAGCTGCCAAGGACACCGCCACAGGCACCACTGCCCAGGACACCACCTCCAGCAGCCCCGCAGGCCAGTCAGCGCAAATGATTCCGACGCTACTGAGTCCGCCACGGGCAGGATGAAGCACTCTGGGCACAAGGCCCCCTCCAGGACCAGTGGAGAAAGGCATCCACTACCTCAGTCCTTGGCAGGATGAAGCACTCTGGGCACAAGGCCCCCTCCAGAACCAGTGGAGAGATACATCCACTACCTCAGTCCTTGGAAGGATGAAGCACTCCGGGCACAATGCCCCCTCCAGAACTAGTGGAGAGGGACATCCACTCCCTCAGTCCTTGGCAGGATGAAGCACTCTGGGCACAAGGCCCCCTCCAGAACCAGTGGAGAAAGGCATCCACTACCTCAGTCCTTGGCAGGATGAAGCACTCTGGGCACAAGGCCCCCTCCAGAACCAGTGGAGAGATACATCCACTACCTCAGTCCTTGGCAGGATGAAGCACTCTGGGCACAAGGCCCCCTCCAGAACCAGTGGAGAGATGCATCCACTACCTCAGTCTTTGGCAGGATGAAGCACTCTGGGCACAATGCCCCCTCCAGAACCAGTGGTGACTGTTATCCACGTGAGAGACTGTGGCTTTGCACTCCCCAGGATTGAACAGTGGACAAACCACCCACTGTAGAGACTTGTGAGACTGTGGCATTGCACTCCCCAGGATTGAACAGTGGGCAAACCACCCACTGTAGAGACTTGAGAGACTGTGGCTTTGCACTTCCCAGGATTGAACAGTGGGCAAACCACCCACTGTAGAGACTTGTGAGACTGTGGCTTTGCACTCCCCAGGATTGAACAGTGGGCAAACCACCCACTGTATAGACTTGAGAGACTGTGGCTTTGCACTCCCCAGGATTGAACAGTGGGCAAACCACTCACTGGAGAAACTTGTGAGACTGTGGTTTTGCACTCCCCAGGATTGAACAGTGGGCAAACCACCCACTGTAGAGACTTGTGAGACTGTGGCTTTACATTCCCCAGGATTGAACAGTGGGCAAACCACCCACTGTAGAGACTTGAGAGACTGTGGCTTTGCACTTCCCAGGATTGAACAGTGGGCAAACCACCCACTGTAGAGACTTGTGAGACTGTGGCTTTGCACTCCCCAGGATTGAACAGTGGGCAAACCACCCACTGTAGAGACTTGTGAGACTGTGGCTTTGCACTCCCCAGGATACATCAATGGGCATGGAGCCCCCTCGTGGATCTGGCGTTGTGCACTCAACCGGCTAAGGTGCCCCCCTTCCCTTCCCCCTGAGGTACCTGTTTTATTTCTATCTGATGCCCCTGCAGTGTTCTCTCCGTTTTGATCGGGTATTGAATGTGGGCCTCGCCCATGCCTTTTGGGCCCAGTGATCCACGGACTATGATGTTCTTGATGTATATAATTGTATATAGTATAAATGTATATATTTGTATATATTTTTGATTCATGTCTTTGAATATATCACAATTATTTGACTCATTTCCTTTTGTCCTTGCATTCTTCCATGGGGGGTTGGGGGTGTTACTGTGATGTATCAACATGTACTTGTGTGTGTGTTGTAGTGGGTGAAGGTGGGGGTTTTGCGTGTTGCATATGTGTGTCACTGTTTTTTCCGTCCCCCCTCCCCTGTGTCGTAGGTGCAGTACTCACTGTTGTCTTCGCTGCCGGCATTCGTGCTCCTGGTAGAGGAGCAGGAAGATAAAGGCTGGCAGAATTTGGAGCTCCGGTTCCATGGCGTCCTGGTTCCTCGTGGGGTGTGTAGAGGTGAGCGTTTTCCCTTCGAAGTCCTGTTTCTGCAGTGTTTTTGTTCGCGGTGAATCTGCCCTGGAAAAGGTGGCGGATTGGTGGGTTGTAATACTGTGGGCGGTACATTGTCCTCCGTCTGTCTGTTGGTGGTTACCGCCGCGGTGTTTGTTTGTACCGCTGTGGCGGTCGGAGTGTTAAAGTGGCTGTCTATGTTGGCGGTTTCCGCCACGGTCGTAATTCCATTTTGTTTTTGCCGCCGGCCTGTTGGCGGTTTTACCGCCGCTTCAACACCGACCGCCAGGGTTGTAATGACCACCTTAGTCTCACTCACTTATGGCTCCATTATGAGAAACATCCAGAACCGCTCACACATCTACAAGTAAGGTTGGTACATGATGTGGGGAGTATAGATGAAGAAGAGTGGATGACGGTGCTGGGGTTCCCAGGCATGTTTGCATTAAAAACAAGCTTTCGCTTGATACAACTTAAGATACTTCATAGGGCATATTATACACAGGTACTGCCACATAAAATAGGGAGAACAGATAGCCCACACTGGTACTCTGTTGGACAGCCCTAAGTTGAATTTATTTTGGGGGAAGATTTGCAAATCCCTAGAGGGAGCACTGGGAGGCTCCTTGAACCTATCGCCACAGGCAGCGATGTTTGTCATTTGGGAACCCACTGATTTTATGAAGAGCTAACAGACACTGGTCAATATAGGATGTATGTGAGCTAAACGGGACATAGTGTAAAGTTATGGAAATAGACATGTCCCCAAGTTGGAAACATGGGAAACCAGTATGTTGGAGAAAGAAGTATATACATGGAGGAGCAACATCAAGAATTTTGAGAGAATATGGGGCACATGAGAAATGCATTCCTGCTGAGAGAAACAGTGTGGATAGGGTTCCCTAAAGAATGGTCTACCTAGGAAGGAGAGTACTGGGTGCTGCTGGACAATGGGCGCTGACCTCAGGGAAGGAGGGAGGGGCAAAGGGTAGGAGCACCTTGGAAACCCTGCTCTCTGTTGTTTCCTAGGGAATTGTTGTGCTGACCTATTGATACTCGCATGTGTAGTTGTTAATATGTGTTTGTTCTGATGCATGAGTGTTTGTTTGTTAGCATTTGTTTGATGCAATGATAACCAATAAAAATAAATTAAAAAAAAAGATTGCCCCTAGGATTCCACTGCATAAAGTTGGATCTCAATGGACCAGTCTTGCTGTTTGTAAAAAATTAATCCACATGGCGACTTCTCTCGATTTTGTCTGTTCCAACTGTGGTGTCCTTCAACATGACACTCATCTACACCATATTCTCAGTTGCCCTGGCAGTGTAATCCTTTTGGTCAGGCAGTCACAAGGATTACTGTGTTTCTTTAATACTGCACACATTTGAATCTGAGTATTAGCAGAGTAGACTTTATCCATAGCTCTATAAATAAGAACAGCAGCTTACCTCACTAAAATGCACCTAAGGTTTGATGGAACAAGGGGCTTCGCTCAGGTTTGCATAAGACAGGCCTGGGGAAACGTGTGCTCTGTATGAAGATTTCTATCCACGCTGGGATATTTTGTGGCTGCTGCAGTTCTACAACTGATCTCTCATCTCTTCAAACTTTGCTTCCCACTCAATTTATTGTTAAATTTCACCTGCACATCGCTTGCGCTGAGCTTGTCAAATCTATTGTATTTAATATAAATCTTAAAAGGGGCTAACATCCCACCTCCCTTGCTTTGATTGGTTCCTGTGCTCGCCACTTACTTTTCCTCTGTTACTATTGGCTGTAGCACTAGTTCTTGCATTTACCAAAACTTGTTCTTCCTGTATTCTTATCAGTGTCCCAATGTCAAAGCCCAGCTCACCTGAGTCCTTGTTCAGTTCTGATGGAGGTTGAAGACGATCCGACCCCAGCCTGAAACTGCTTGTTCCAGCACACTAGTTTTTAAAACAGTGCACTAAGAACAGAAGCTCAAGGGAAGGGGGGAAGTGGGTAAAATAAAATAAAGAGACAACACCGTTCTTGCGTTTCCACTGTTGAAGTGCTGCACAAATCTGCGGCCCTCTCTGACTTCTGTAGAAACTGGTGCCTAATGAAACATAAACAAAGAACAGATAAGTACAACCTATTCCTAACTGGGTTCCTGACTATCCCTTTATTTATTAGAAATTTTCTTCTAAAAGTACCTCTTGGATCCTGGTCTCTAGTTTCCAGGTTTGGAATGTGTTACTGCTCTGGGATGTGCTTTCTATTACTCTAAAGCTTCTAAAACATTAAACAAATACCGTTATCAGAATTACCAATATCAAACATTCATCTTAATATAACTAAAGCCTAAATTCCCAATAGCAGACTCACTTTTCCCATATTTCCAGAATCTTTTATAAAACAAATACTGTACTTTTACGTCAAAATACAGCATGTAATTTGTGCAAGTCCTTGATTTACTGTTTGCCTTGCTGTTAATGGTTTCCACGGTTCGATTCTTAAAAGTTCCATAAAAAATGTTTGCTTCAAAAAGTTCCGCAAAGTATTCTTGTAACAAAGAGTTTGAATCACAATGTTCGTGGAAGGTATCTTGTTTCAAATTGTCTATACACGAATCCAGAAATTGTTGTCAAAGTTCTTTCAGGTAATAAAAGTTTTGCACTTACTTGTTGTTGGCAAGAGATACTGATCAGTCTAACCTTGTCTTCTTTCTCTTTTGCAGGTTGCTTGTAGGAGAGAGGCTGAGGCAAGGAGGAACCGGAAACCGGAAGAAGGAAGAGCCAGCAGCTGCGCCCATTGAAGCCAATGAAAGTCTGTAGAGAGCAGGAGTGCCAGCGCCGAGGGATCTGTCCTCAGGTAAGCGGGAGGTAGACGAGCACAAGCACTGGGTGAGGCTCGGGGGCTGCCTTTTATAGACAGGGCTGGGTGTGGTCCTCACATGCTGCACATGTTCTTGAAAGGTGTGCAGAGCTGGGTGTGGTTTGAAGAGCTGGGTGTGGTCCTCACATGCTGCACATGTTCTTGAAAGGTGTGCAGAGTTTCAGTTATTATGCAAATGAGTTAAATTAACACATGGCCTAGAGAGGAGTGTTTTAAAGAAGCCTTGGTAAAAGCAAGGCCCAATGTGTAAACAAAACAGCACATTAACAATATACACAGAAGCCTAGGGGGGGGGGGAGGGAAGGTGAGATAACAAGAAAGGCTTTCAATAGTAAGTTTAAAAGGGAGCTATTACAGAACCCACTAGTGCAGTGAGAGGGGACATGCTCTTTGCTGTGCACAAACCCTAACAGTTGCCCCCCTCAAAGGCCCTCCTACAGGACGGGGTTTTCCTGGAGTTTTTTAAATAAAACCGTCTAATCAGCTGTGGGGCATGTACATATGATGCTGGTTCCCATGAATTCTCAGATTCATCATATCCTTTCCATTCTACTAAATAAAACAGACGTCCACTAATTATTTTTGAGTCTTTTATGCTTTTCACTTCATATTCTAGATTTCCCTTAATTGGTATGGGTGGAGGTGGTGGTTCAGGTCGGGTTTTTGGATTGTACGGCTTAAGCAAGTACACATGGAATGTAGTATGTACTGGATATTCTTTTGGTAAATCTAATTTTACTGTTACCGGGTTTACTATGGCAGTTATACTAAAGGGTCCAATGAAACGTGGTTGCAGCTTTCGGGATCCCTCTATGTTTAGGTTCTTTGTGGAGAGCCATACCTTGTCACCGATTTTATACGTTGGGGCCTCAGATCTGTGTTTGTCTGCTTGTCTTTTCATGCTTTCCTTGTACTTTAAAAAATGTTTCCTGGCTTTGTCTTGTATATCACCTAACCTCGTTAGTCTATCCGTTACTGTAGGTAACAGAGAATCTTCTAACAAAATGGGTATAGCTCTTGGATGATACCCCTGCAAGAAATAGAATGGTGAGCAAAGTAGAGCTGAATGCTCAGTATTATTATAAACAAACTCCGCTACAGGGAGAGCTTCCAACCATTCACTAGAATAATCAGCCAATAAACAACGTAGCGTTTGAAGTAAGGTTTGGTTCAGTCGTTCAGTCTGTCCATCTGTCTCTGGGTGGAAAGCAGTGGATAATGCCACATCTATTTTCAGTTTTTTACATAATTTTTTCCAAAATTTAGAGTTGAACTGGCTCCCTCGGTCTGACACCACTTTGCTTGGCAAACCATGTAAACGCACAATTTCCCTTATAAAAATATCGGCAAATTCTGCTGCCGTGGGTAATTTCCGTAATGGTACAAAATGTGCCATTTTAGATAAAAAATCCACTATAACCAACACTGTTGTGAAAGATTTTACAGGTGGTAAACCTACAATAAAGTCTACGCTCACAGTGTGCCAAGGTTGCTTGGGTGTTGGCATTGGTATTAACAAGCCGTCAGGGGCCTTATGAGAAGATTTATGTCTTGCACAAATTGGACAGGTAGTGACAAATTGCTTAATGTCCTTTCTTATAGTGTCCCACCAAAAGTGTTTTTGCACATTTTCCAGGGTTTTTACCCAACCAGGATGACCTGCCAACGGTGAGGCGTGATGCCAAATTATCACCTGTGTTTGTAATTCAGAGGTGGGCACTAACAGCATGTTGTCGTGATACAATAAACCTCGTTGTATTGTGTTATGGGAATCCTTTAACCAATCCTGAGGTGCTATTTGCATGTGTGCATTATATAGATCTGTGATGAAATCCTTCTGTTGTACTGGTGCCAAAAACTTTTGGGGAGGAATAATGGGTTCTCCTATTTTATCTTGTTTCATGTCTGAAGTATGTCTGTATCTAGATAACACATCAGATTGAATTTGTTGTGCACCTGGTCTATAGGTTATTACAAAGTCAAATGTGCTAAAAAAAATTAACCAGCGCATCTGACATGGTGTTAGTGCTTTAAGTGATCCAAAAAACTGTAGGTTCCTATGGTCAGAAAAGATTGTAACTGGGTACTTGGCTCCCATTAAATGGTGCCTCCATTCTGAAAAGGCTACTTTGATAGCTAGTAGTTCCCTTTCAGCCACAGTGTAATTTTGTTCAGCTGGTAATAACTTTTTGGAATAGAAGGCTATAGGATGTAACTGGCCATCTACTGCATCTCGTTGAGAGAGAACTCCTCCTAAAGCTACTTGTGAAGCATCCGCTTCAACAAAAAAAGGCAAGTCAGGATCAGGATGTTTCAGAATTGGGGCTGAAGTGAACTTTTGTTTTAGGAGTTGAAAGGCGTGTGCCGCCTCATCAGTCCAAAGAAATCGTTGCCCTTTCCGCAACAAGGTAGTTATTGGGGCCGCAATGTCTGCAAAATGTGCAATAAACCTCCTATAAAAATTGGCGAAACCCAGAAATTCTGAATATCTTTTACAGAGGATGGTTCTGGCCAATCAGCAATAGCACTGATTTTCTTTACATCCATAGTTATTCCTTGAGGTGACAGGCAGTATCCTAAAAAGTCCACCTTGCTGACATTAAAAGTACACTTTTCTAACTTAGCAAAAAGATGATTTTCTTTTAACTTTGATAATACTGCACGAACATGTTGGGTATGTTCTTCTGAGTTCTTAGAGTAAATGAGGATGTTGTCTATGTATACTATGACACAAACGTCCAGGAATTCGTGTAGGACCTCATTTATAAAGAACTGAAAGGCCGCAGGGGCATTACATAACCCAAAGGGCATTACTGTGTACTCAAATAAACCAAACTTTGTCTTGAAAGCTGTCTTCCACTCATCCCCCTCTTTTACTCGGACCAGGTGGTAAGCTCCCCGCAGATCTAGTTTAGTGTATACAGTAGAATGTCTTAATTGATCCAACAACACAGATATTAGAGGAAGAGGATATTTATTCTTTATTGTAGCCTTATTTAGTCCTCTATAATCGATACACGCGCGCAGGGATTTATCCGGCTTTGGGATAAAAAAGAGTGGAGATGACACCGGAGATGTGGAATGACGGATGAACCCAGACTGTAGTAGGTCATCTAGGAAGGTTCTTAAGTATTTGGTTTCTTCGTCAGTCAAAGCATATACTCTGTTATTAGGTAAAGGGGCCCCTGGGATAAGATCTATACGACAGTCATAAGACCTATGTGGAGGCAGCACACTAGCCTTTACTGGATCAAAGACGTCTTTAAAGTCAGAATATTCAGGAGGGAGACTTGGTTCATCTTGTATAACACTAGCACAGTGTAATACTGTGCTCTGTTCTGTACCTGCTTCTTGATAGCAATTGGTTCTACAGAAAGAGGAATCCAAAGTAACATTTCTATTCACCCAATCAATTTTTGGGTTATGAGTTGTTAACCAGGGTACCCCGAGAATCAAACCAAAATTAGGAGTATCTATCAGATCAAAGCTAATCACCTCTGTGTGCCCGTTCTGAAAGACCATAACAAGTGGACTTGTTTGTTTTGTGATTAATCCAGAGGTCAATTCTGACCCATCCACTGCACATACTGCTTCTGGACAAGGCTTTAGGCACATAGGAAGTCCTAAGTTTTCAGCTAACTTATTATCCACAAAATTTCCTGTCGCGCCTGAGTCCAGTAGGACAGGGAGAGAATGCCTCACTTGGGTAGTAACAATTAAAACGACCTGAATTATGAAATGTCTAGGTATGTGCGGTACCATGAAGGCTGCAGCATTAGAGGTTTGATTAAGATGTTTTCTCGAACAAGTAACCTCTCCCCTTGTCGAGCTTAATCGTTTCCCGATTCAGTTGAGGAGGTGGAGGAAACAGCACCCTTTCGCGGATTTTTAGGCTTTACTGGACATTCTCTGGCAAAGTGACCTGCCCTTCCACAATATAAACATAATTGAAGTTTTCTCCTTCTTTCTTTTTCCTCTAATGTGAGTGGACCTCTGAGTGTCCCTATTTGCATAGGCTCAGGTTCAGGGAGTTTATTATCTGGGTCTTTCTTCTCGTGTCTAATAAAAGTTAACCGTGATTCCAGTTTGTATTTATCTCCCTTTCTTTCTCCTAGTCTATGTTCTAATTTCACAACTAAATCTACAAAGTCCAAATAGTCTTCTGGCAAATCAACGATATGAGCCAGCGCATCTTTTAACTCGTCTCTCAAACCTTTATAGAAAAGGGAGACACGCTTTTCTTCTGGCCACTGTGTCTCGGTGAGTAAACGATTAAAACTAGTGAGATAGGTCAATAAATCCTTGTTACCTTGTTTAAGATTTAAAAGCTCATTATCACTTGCCTGCATGAAAGTGTGTTTTGCAAAAAGGCTGGTCATGGTACGTTTAAATTGATTCCAATTATGGAGGATGGGATCATCTCTCTCCACGAAAGGAATTGACCAATTGGCTGCTGTGCCACCCAAATAAGACAAGACGAATGCCACTTTCGTAGCATCAGTAGGGAACTGTTGTGGCTTACAAACGAAGTGTAATTGACATTGATTGATAAAAACATGGAATTTGTTACTATCTCCATGAAAACGTTCAGGTGCTGCTAAGGGCACAGCATTAGGAACATTAACAGTGACCTCAACTGGGGGAGGCAAAGTTGTATGTTTTGATGGCGCCCCTGTCTCTGAGGAGGTTTTAAACAAAGGCGTAAAAGCTGTGTTCCACTGAGATACCCTAAATTTATACCTGCTTAAATCCTGTTTTAAAGAGGTATTCTCCATCTTTAAACTCTCTATTTCCTCTTGCATATGTTGCAAGATGCCAGACACTGATTCATTATGAGCCAAGTCCTCATTTAGGGCCTGCGCCATATCCGTGACGTCAATGCCCTCTATTTCTTCCCCGATATTCATCGTCCACCAGAACTGAATTTTTATTTTTTTATTTTATTTATTTTAAAGGCTTGTGCTTCTGTCAAAGCCCAGCTCACCTGAGTCCTTGTTCAGTTCTGATGGAGGTTGAAGACGATCCGACCCCACCCTGAAACTGCTTGTTCCAGCACACTAGTTTTTAAAACAGTGCACTAAGAACAGAAGCTCAAGGGAAGGGGGGAAGTGGATAAAATAAAATAAAGAGACAACACCGTTCTTGCGTTTCCACTGTTGAAGTGCTGCACAAATCTGCGGCCCTCTCTGACTTCTGTAGAAACTGGTGCCTAATGAAACATAAACAAAGAACAGATAAGTACAACCTATTCCTAACTGGGTTCCTGACTATCCCTTTATTTATTAGAAATTTTCTTCTAAAAGTACCTCTTGGATCCTGGTCTCTAGTTTCCAGGTTTGGAATGTGTTACTGCTCTGGGATGTGCTTTCTATTACTCTAAAGCTTCTAAAACATTAAACAAATACAGTTATCAGAATTACCAATATCAAACATTCATCTTAATATAACTAAAGCCTAAATTCCCAATAGCAGACTCACTTTTCCCATATTTCCAGAATCTTTTATAAAACAAATACTGTACTTTTACGTCAAAATACAGCATGTAATTTGTGCAAGTCCTTGATTTACTGTTTGCCTTGCTGTTAATGGTTTCCACGGTTCGATTCTTAAAAGTTCCATAAAAAATGTTTGCTTCACAAAGTTCCGCAAAGTATTCTTGTAACAAAGAGTTTGAATCACAATGTTCGTGGAAGGTATCTTGTTTCAAATTGTCTATACACGAATCCAGAAATTGTTGTCAAAGTTCTTTCAGGTAATAAAAGTTTTGCACTTACTTGTTGTTGGCAAGAGATACTGATCAGTCTAACCTCGTCTTCTTTCTCTTTTGCAGGTTGCTTGTAGGAGAGAGGCTGAGGCAAGGAGGAACCGGAAACCGGAAGAAGGAAGAGCCAGCAGCTGCGCCCATTGAAGCCAATGAAAGTCTGTAGAGAGCAGGAGTGCCAGCGCTGGGTGTGGTCCTCACATGCTGCACATGTTCTTGAAAGGTGTGCAGAGTTTCAGTTATTATGCAAATGAGTTAAATTAACACATGGCCTAGAGAGGAGTGTTTTAAAGAAGCCTTGGTAAAAGCAAGGCCCAATGTGTAAACAAAACAGCACATTAAACAACATACACAGAAGCCTAGGGGGGGGTGGGGAAGGTGAGATAACAAGAAAGGCTTTCAATAGTAAGTTTAAAAGGGAGCTATTACAGAACCCACTAGTGCAGTGAGAGGGGACATGCTCTTTGCTGTGCACAAACCCTAACTCCCAATGCCCAAGTACTCCTTTTCATCCACCTTAATCGCACTTCTTTCTTATCTTTATTTGTGAGCAAGCGTGTCAGCATCCTTGTTTGTTTACTTTTATGCGATGTTGTCAGGAAGCAGCTGCCTATATAAACAGTGCATTTGAATTTCCCATTACCTCCGTATTCACTTCCATGCTCCAGTCTTTACTACTATGAGCTGTTACTATCTCTGTAGAGACGCACCCTCTGTAGAACTGTTTATTTTTTCACAAACCACAATTCCTCCACACTATCATAGGTGGATAAAAGAGTTACACTAACTAAGACATCCTGTGGATTGCAGATGCTTTCTGGGCAGGGCCACTGGAATTATGCAGAAGAGGCCCAAATTATGCGGCAAGGTTGAGTAAATCATGCGGCAAGAAAAGGCAAATAATGCAGCACATTTTGTAATAATGCAGCAAATTTTGTCATTATTTCATCATTTTTTACCTCAGCTTCGGCTGAGTAAGTGAACACATAAAAACACATTTTTAGTTGGGTTCAATTTGATTATGTTTGTCAGGGCGCCATGGTATGGTACAGACTTGTCTGAAAATGGGTTTCAGGTCTTACAAATAGCAGGCTTCAGGTCTTTACAAATGGTGTGTCTTTCTGAGGGGCGTGACTTTGTGTATGTGAAGTCTTCTCTTGATGAAACCGTTTACCAGATGGTAGTGTTTTACTTTTGCTCATGTGTTCTGCGAATGTTGGGTCATGCTCTAGTTGACTATGTGGTCGTAGTCGACAATTACTTCTAGTCCAGAAGACTTGAAGTTGGCGGACTCCATTTTGCAAGGACCCGTTTGGCTGTGGAAGCCCGATTAGCCACGTTTTACATAGGTAGTATGTATGCAGACCACATTTCCAACCCAACACCGGCTCGTGTACCCCTCTAGATCTACGATTGGAAGCATTTCCACCACCTGGGATCTCTTTACATCTTTCACCATAAGGATAGTACTAATTCATTACTCTACAGCTGGCTGTCTACCGGCCCTCACCATGCTGCCAACTGTTTACCTCAATAGCCTTTTAACAACTACTTCCTGTATTGCCCTCAAAGAGATGTGCATATTTACCGTATTTCTGCACCAGTGCCATACCGGGTTCTGGGTAATCACTGTTCCAGGCTTTTCTTTGCATTGATATTGTGTGTTAGTTGTTCTGCCTAGTGGGACCTGCAGTATTTGTTTCTGCACTGCGAGGAAGTTTCCCCGTCCTTCAGTACTTGTAACTTTGTCCCGGCACGCACTACCTTGTCCTTGCAAAGTTGATGTAGTGCATAAGTTCAGCCAGGTTCTCTCAAAAGTAGGGCATTTTCTTTTATGTTTGTTCCCATCTTTTACAGTTGTCCACCATTCCTGTCCCAACTTATGACATTCTGCCAACTCACTATGCTCAAATCTAGTAGTCTGAGGTACGTGCTATCTATCCTCATGCTTCATTGCCTCCTCTTGCCCAGGTGGTTTAGATATCTCCTTTGATGTTCTTCTCACTTTTATGGATTTTCTTTAACTTAAAATGCCCAACTTCTCAACAAATTAAAACTTGCCAAAACAAAATGTAATAATCACATAGGCAAACCAATTCATTTACTAATGGTTGTTCATTACAGCATCCACATTTTGTAATGATGTCACTAGAGGTCAGCACTTCTGATTCAAGAATATTCTGCCTGACCGTGCTCACACAGATCTATGGTGATCAAACATGCAAATAAAATTCAGTAAGACCCTGAGATATATAACACCTGTTTCACTTTGTAAAACAGCATTACCCTTGCTGTGCCAATTACTCTCGTCTAAGTACTGAAATTGTTATCCTCTTAAGGGTCACAGCAATGTACCTATGTGGATTGTTCGGAGGTTTCTTGTAAGACGTCTTGTTTAAGGTCTGCTCTGAAGGTGTTTGCATAATGTAGTGCCATCCATTTGCCTATGTCTCTTGTAAAGTAAATATAAGAATGCATCTCATTAGCTCCATTACCAATGCAACTGTAATGTTCCTGCTGTTGTTTCCTCTTAAACGTAATATCAGTAGGCTGCAATACCATCATCATATGGCACGCTGGAATAGGGAGAGGTGAAACTGACACTGGGTACCAGGGAAGTATGCTAAACTTTCAGTATCTTTTTAGCAAAAGTGTTTTTCCTATGCAAAGGCATTCACCAAGAAGTGCGAGAATCATGGAGAAATGGCATAACCTATGCTCTGAGGTTTCCTCCCTTACAGAGTCATTGTTTAGTGTATTTCAGGGATTCACAAAACTTACCCAGGGTATGCCTAAATTGCTGTGCCAGTATCCTGACCCATCTTGCCATCATATGGTAATATTTGTCTGTCCGAAATAGGTGTTTTATGGAACCAGCTGGACTAAGCTGATTGCTGCTTTCTGGGACATTTTGCTGTTTATTTTCCTTTTGCTTAACCAGTGCACGCTCTGACTATTTTTTTTTCTTCCAAATGATTTTGTTTCTATATAAGACACTGACAGTAAGAGTCAGTTTCTCTTCAGACGCATAATGGCATAAACATTTGTTGTAGTTGGACTCTTGCTCTAGGCAAGACTGCTGGTTTAAGGATGACAGCACTTTTGTCTGTACACGACTAAGCCAATTCTACAGCAAGTTGCAACTGTCAACCCAGCCCTTGCAGCTCACAAACAGTACCTCACCAAACACCTAGACAATAAAAGGTGATTTCTGGCAGCCTTTATGCATGGACTCAAGAGTGCGGCATCTCAGGGGAGTCATGGTTAAATGGAGAGTACCCTTTTATCACATGAGCAATACGTCTCAGTCACATATAGGCAATGAAGGAGATGCAGTTAAGTTGTTAACATGTTTTATTAACAAGACTGCAATCTACTGTAAAATGCTTGAGCTGCAATTATTAGGTGTTAGACCCGGCAACCTTGGTGTGATCTCCCCCAACTTTTTGCCTCTGCTTCCCAGGTTGTTGCTCTGTGCTGGACTCTGTTTTTGCTGTTTTTGTTTCTCTGGGCACTTTACCATTGTTGACCAGTGCTAAAGTGCAAGTGTTCCCTATGTAAAATTGCAGATGTAATTGGCTTTTCCAAAAATGGCATGTTTGATAGTAGTAAGTAAGTAAGTAAGTAGTAAGTCCCTGGTACAGTGAACTAGAGGTGCCTAGGGCCTGTAAATCAAATGCTACTAGTGGGCCTGCAGCACTGATAGTGTCACTCACATGAGTAGCCCTTTAAACATGGCTAAAACCTGCCACTGCAGAGTCAGTGTGTGCAGTTTTAAACTGCCAAGTCAAACAGGCAGGTTCACCCACTTGCCAGGACCAAACCTTCCCTTTTTATACATTTAAGGCACCCCTAAGGAAAGCCCTTGGTAGCCCCATAGGCAGGATGCAGTGTATGCTAAAGGGTGGTACATGTACTGATGTGTTTTGCATGTCCTAACAGAGAAATACTGTCAAATTTGGTTTTCACTGTTGCAAGGCCTAACTCTTATGTAGGTTAACATGGAGGCTGCCTTTAAATATTCTTACAGTGCAGTTTCCCTTTGAGAGCAGATCGAGATCTGGAGTTTGGGCTCTCTGAACTCACAAATTAAAACTATATCTTTTAGTGAAGGTGGTTTTTAGATTGTTCGTTTGAAAATGTCACTTTTAGAAAGTAGGCATGTTCTTGCTTTACCCATTCTGTGACTCTACCTGTCTGGGTCAGACTAACAGTTGGGCTGTTTGTGAATCTCCTCTAGACAGTGACACAAAGGGAGGTGGGATGTAGCCTGCATGTCCTGATGAGCCATCTGTGCTAGATTCGAGGGAGGAGTGGTCACTTACACCTGAATGGGCTGTGCCTGCCTTCACACAATGCAGTCTCCAACCCCCTGGTGTGTGTCAGGGCCTGGCCTTGGCAAGGCAGGATCCTTTATACAACAGAGACTTTTTCCTTGAAGTTGGGCAACTTCAAAGGCAGAAAGGGATAAATGTATTGGACCTAAAACACCAGACTTTAGATTTCTTCAAGATTTGCTTCTGGAACCAAGAGGAACCTCTGCCAAGGAGGAAAGCTGAAGAGCTGAGGAGAAGTGCTGCCCCTGCCTGTGATTGCTTTGTTGGGCTATTTTGCAGCTGCTGCTTCTGCATGTGAAAGGGGACAAAGACTGGACGTAGTGGTATATTCCTGCTTGAGAAGATTCTCCAAGGGCTTGGACTGAGCTTCCCCCTGTTCTAAAATCTCTGGGCCATCAAAGACTTCCTCTGCCAGCACCTGGACTCTGCTCAGACTCCTGCCCTGCCAAGTGGTGCCTAGTCCAGTCCCTGGGCCCTTGAAAGGGGAAGCTAGTGGAAAACCAAGAAAAACCAAGTAAACTGACTTCGGACGATTTCGGATTGACGCCGGTGCCAAATCCCTTGATGCCACCTGCAACCAAAGCCGTGGTCCTCGCTAGAGTGGGACGACCCTGCAGGCCCGATGCCGCTGCCGCCTCACTGAAGTCTGCAACTCCGTGTGAGTTGCTGCACCATGTTGTGACCGCTGGATACTGACTCCGCCAGGAAAGCCCTTGGTAGCCCCATAGGCAGGATGCAGTGTATGCTAAAGGGTGGCACATGTACTGATGTGTTTTGCATATCCTAACAGAGAAATACTGTCAAATTAGTTTTTCACTGTTGCAAGGCCTAACTCTCCTGTAGGTTAACATGGAGGCTGCCTTTAAATATTCTTACAGTGCAGTTTCCCTTTGAGAGCAGATCGAGATGTGGAGTTTGGGGTCTCTGAACTCACAAATTAAAACTATGGGGGTCATTCTGACCTCCGCGGGCGGCGGAAGCCGCCCGCCTGGCGGGAACCGCCAGAAGACCGTGCCGCGGTCGAAAGACCGCGGTGGTCATTCTGAGTTTCCCGCTGGGCTGGCGGGCGACCGCCAGAAGGCCGCCCGCCAGCCCAGCGGGAAACCCCCTTCCATGAGGATGCCGGCTCCGAATGGAGCCGGCGGAGTGGAAGGGGTGCGACGTGGGCAGTTGCACCTGTCGCGATTTTCAGTGTCTGCTTGGCAGACACTGAAAATCTTGGTGGGGCCCTGTTAGGGGGCCCCTGCAGTGCCCATGCCATTGGCATGGGCACTGCAGGGGCCCCCAGGGGCCCCGCAACACCCGTTACCGCCAGCCAGGTTCTGGCAGTAAAAACCGCCAGAGACAGGCTGGCGGTAAGGGGGTCAGAATCCCCATGGAGGCGCTGCCTGCAGCGCCGCCATGGAGGATTCCCCAGGGCAGCGGGAAACCGGCGGGACACCGCCGGTTTTCTGTTTCTGACCGCTGCGGTACCGCCGCGGTCAGAATGCCCATGGATGCACCGCCAGCCTGTTGGCGGTGCATCCGCGGTCGTTGGCCCTGGCGGTAGTCTACCGCCAGGGTCAGAATGACCCCCTATATCTTTTAGTGAAGGTGGTTTTTAGATTGTTCGTTTGAAAATGTCACTTTTAGAAAGTAGGCATGTTCTTGCTTTACCCATTCTGTGACTCTACCTGTGTGGGTCAGACTAACAGTTGGGCTGTTTGTGAATCTCCTCTAGACAGTGACACATAGGGAGGTGGGATGTAGCCTGCATATCCTGATGAGCCATCTGTGCTAGATTCGAGGGAGGAGTGGTCACTTACACCTGAATGGGCTGTGCCTGCCTTCACACAATGCAGTCTCCAACCCCCTGGTGTGTGTCAGGGCCTGGCCTTGGCAGCGCAGGATCCTTTATACAACAGAGACTTTTTCTTTGAAGTTGGGCAACTTCAAAGGCAGAAAGGGATAAATGTATTGGACCTAAAACACCAGACTTTAGATTTATTCAAGATTTGCTTCTGGAACCAAGAGGAACCTCTGCCAAGGAGGAGAGCTGAAGAGCTGAGGAGAAGTGCTGCCCCTGCCTGTGATTGCTTTGTTGGGCTATCCTGCAGCTGCTGCTTCTGCATGTGAAAGGGGACAAAGACTGCACGTAGTGGTATATTCCTGCTTGAGAAGACTCTCCAAGGGCTTGGACTGAGCTTCCCCCTGTTCTAAAGTCTCTGGGCCATCAAAGCCTTCCTCTGCCAGCACCTGGACTCTGCTCAGACTCCTGCCCTGCCAAGTGGTGCCTAGTCCAGTCCCTTGGCCCTTGAAAGGGGAAGCTAGTGGAAAACCAAGTAAACTGACTTTGGACGATTTCGGATTGACGCCGGTGCCAAATCCCTTGATGCCACCTGCAACCAAAGCCGTGGTCCTCGCTAGAGTGGGACGACCCTGCAGGCCCGATGCCGCTGCCGCCTCACTGAAGTCTGCAACTCCGTGGGAGTTGCTGCACCATGTTGTGACCACTGGATACTGACTCCGCCGGAAGTGCGCAGATCCAATGATTTCAACTGATGCGCCTCACCTCCACTGCTTCACAGCCAGGACCCGATGCCTCTTCGTGACACCTCCTTTCCTTTGCACCGCCTCGGATCCAGCGAAGCCGCAATCCTCAACTCAGTGCACCGGCTTGTTTCCACATTTTGCTAAGGTACTGTATCTGGGTGTCCGTGTGACTCCGTAAATGGTGCCAGTGGCGTCGCATTGTGGGAAACGATTCCATCACAATACTGCTTAGCATCAAATTACATCATTGGTGCTTCTAGGCACTATTTTTCTGTTTTTAATTGCTAAAGTCATATTTTTAATTGTGAATTTGTATTGTATTTGGTCTTATTCTACTTATTATTTACTATTTTTCTAAACCTGTGTGGTGTCCATTTTGTAGTGTTTCACTGTGTTACTGTGTGTGTTGATACAATTACATTACACATTGTCTCTGGGTTAAGCCTTTCTGCTATTGCCAAGCTACCAAGGAGGTAAGCGGGGGTTAACCAGATTTGTTTCTCCTTTGCCCTGACTAGAGTGAGGGTCCTTGCTTGGACAGGGGGTAACCTGACTGCCAACCAAAGTTCCCATTTCTAACATTATGATAATGAACACTCCAAGAAGCAGAATGGTAAAACTGAGAGTTGTGAATACAAAGACCCCCACCATCTTGCAATAACATGGCATGTAAAATATCCCTAAAACCCTAGCATGGAGAACCTAATCTCTAATTAAAAGAGAGCTAGGTGTGTTGAACCTAATCTGCCACTACCATGTCCATGAGAAACGCCCCCAAACCCTTGTTACCTTGGAATGAGGTCTCTAGATCAGACTCCGTGTGGACACAAAGGCTGGGTCTGCATCAAGACGACGTGTAGCATAGATAGTGTTGATGGCATATGGTAGGAATCCCTCTAATAACCTTGTCTGTGTGAGATGTATTTATACAGATCTTATAGAACCCCTGACGGAGGCATGTTCCCAAACAATTGATAAGCAGGCTTGCTTGGGGGGATAATTATATAAACAATTCCCTCCAAAAGTACATTATGTTCATGTCACACTTACGTGGGAAAGGGACATGATGTGAATACCTACGTCTACCATTTGTCTTTAACGCTGATCGTTTCACCTTCACAGAGTGGCACTGATAATGTGAAATCAAGTCATCTTCCTAACTATAAACATAGCAGCCATCTTGGAAGAAGTAATTAAAACAGAGCAGGCTAAGTATGTTAAACATTACTGGGTGACAGGGGCACAGCCCTGCAAGCCAAAAGCTAAGCAAACTCCTGATTCCCATAAAAACAAAATAAGATCCACTACACAGCAAAACCTCAAAACGTTAATGTTCGCGTATGGCTCTTCTTCACAAAGGACGCCAGTCTCTACTTCTTGCTTTCAATAACAACTCTGCATTGCGGGATTTGCAGGCATGGTTCACTGCCAGTCTCTACTTCTTGCTTTCAATAACAACTCTGCATTGCGGGATTTGCAGGCATGGTTCACTACAGTCGAACCAATTGGACTAAAATCGAGCCTTAAATTGGCTTGTAGTTGGAACAAGTGGATAGGTGAATAGAGTCCTCTCTGCATCAGATACATCAGGTACTCATACACACATAACTATTTAACAAATAGCAAAAGACTTTCCCTATATTACCCATAAGAAAAAAACCGATACACACCTATCATTTGCCTCCATGAATGGCTCTATCAGCTGGAATGACTGCCCTAGCAACTGGAAGCCTCAAGATCAGTGCTGAGAAAGCAGCGTCGCTCCTCTGTGTGACCTCTATAGGTACATAAACACCCACAGTACATCAAACTGAATTATAATATCATTATGAATATACTTGATAGAAATATAAAAGCAATGCTTGCCTCTGAATCTTAAAATATAAGAAATGTAACCCAAAGTGTTTAGACTTCTGATATTAAAGCGTCAGTAAATGCGATCAAACATTTGACATTCTCTAAGCCAAGCAAACTACATTTGTAAATGTCAATCAAATACTCTTCCGTAAACTCGGTGGTAACTGTAGTGCGTATTGTTTTTGTAACTCAATGCACGTTTCTTGAACTGTCACTCGGAATATTAAAAGAGATATGAGCAGCAGGGAGAAAGTACTTGTGTCAGGGTTTGCAATATATGTCAAACCAGAATGTATTTCACAGTTGTCAGAATAGAGCCCTATGCTTGGTAAAAACTGTTTTAGATGGCAGAAAGCCGTGCACGGCCCCAAGGCGTGTTTCAAATATTAACTAGTTTTATCCATTGCCTCACTCCAACCACGAAAATCACACTTTGAAAGGCAAAGACAATATTAACACTATCACAAAGTTCAAGAGTAACATTTGATGAGGTGGGGAAAAGGGGAAAGGTCGAATGTTTTAAAATAGTCGATGGATGTAAATTCAACGGAATTTGATTTCACATTCACCCCTATTTTCACATACTGTTAGAACTCCACATAATAAAGCTGTTATTAAATATATATTCTGACACCTAGATAGCCTTAACCATTTGGGGTTTATTTGCCATTTGGAGTTATCTACGAGCCCCAAACTGGCGGCAGAATATTATATGCCACCATCTGCAGAAATGCACATTGTATTCTTTACACGTTATTATGTATTAGTTCTTGATTGACAAAATGTGGAAGCAAGGTCTCCTGTGCTTGTTTTAATAAGGCCCTCAGGTGGGCCATGTCCTGGTGGCATCTAAAACATGGTGCCCCCCTACTGGGCTTAATTATGCTCCAGGGACCATGATCTCCCCAGGACAAAATGCCTTACTTATAGTATGGGGTCCTGAAGACTCCTGTGTGCACCGGGGACCACCACCTCCACGGGCTATTTGGATTATATGGGGGGGGGGGCAGGTAGGCTCAATAGTATGCAGGGTGCCATGCACCCTCCCCATGCCCCAGGGACCACCACCTCCCTGGGGCAAAATGCCTTACTTATAGTAGGGGGTCCTGCAGACCCCCACATATCCTGGGGGCGCCACCTTCCCGGGCTGTTTGGATAATATGTAGGCATGCTGCATGGCCCCATCACACCCCAGGGACCACCACCTCCATGGGGCAAATGCCATACTTATAATAGGGGGGTTGTTGGCCCTGAAAACCTTGGGGTGGTCATCCCCCAACTTTTTGCCTGCCTCTCTCCATGTTTCTACCTCCTGTTCTGAAGTTCTCAGACCCACAAAGACTTCACCTACTAGTTTCTAGCTATTTTTCTGACTTCAGCAACTTCAGCACCAACTTCAGCGACTCCAGCACCACCGCCGCTGCCTGATGCTGCACCACTGCCTGCTCTGACTTAGTTCCTTGCTGCATGCAACTACTGCGACCCACAAGGCAAGTCTGACGTCGCAGCAACACCGCTGTTGTCAGTCAGTGTCATCACAATACTGAGAAGTCGACTCTTCACATCTTGACCAACTGGATTCATTGACCCCGCTGCGTCCCCAGGAAACAACTCCTTGCCAAAGATGCCACACCAGTTCCCTCTGCCACTGAATGGAACCGATGACTCACTTCCCCTGCCTCGCAGTACAGACCCAGCGCCTCACCCTCCTGAATGCAGTAAGGGAATGACACCACACTGGCTCCGGCAACGCTTCACCTCTACGACTCCTTGCGACGTCTCGTTTCTTCTTTTCCAAAAATACTGTGCCTGGGGGTCCGTGCAACTCTGAGACCGGCACCTGTGGTGTCAGATTATTGGAAATGACCCTGTCAATGATGCCGTGGTAGCCCCAGTTGGAGCTATTGAGTTTCTAAGCGCTTTAGTGGGAGTTAATCTTTAAAAATTCATAACTTTGCTTGTGTACATTCGATTTTCATTGCTTTGAGCTTATTTTATTCAGATAAATGTCATCCATTGTTCTAAACCTGTGTGGTGTTCTTTTGTGGTGTTTTCACTGTGTTACTCTATGATTTATTGCACAAATACTTTACACCTTGCCTTCTAAGTTAAGCCTGACTGCTTAGTGCCAAGCTACCCTAGGGTGGGCACAGGATACACTGGATTGTGTTGTGACTTACTCTGACTAGGATTGTGGTCCCTACTTGGACAAGGGTGTGTACCTCTGCCAACTAGAGACCCACATTTCTAACATTGGAGTTCAGTAAAGAAAGAGGAGTACCAAAAGGTGCTGAGGGCCTGGGCAGAATCCCGCTCCCAAGAGCACCATAAGTTGAGGGAGCAAGTGAATGGCTCTCCCAAGGAGCTGCCAAGAGCATTGGGGGATGACAGCACTGGATTTATGCCCCTTGTGAAACCAGGGAGCAGTGTCTCCAGTCATGGCCTGACCACAGGGGAAAGGAGGATAAGAGAGAATTCAGGCTGCAGATGGCAAAATTAAAAATGGAGGCAGAGGAGAGGAAGGCGGAAAGGGAAGCTGAGAGAGCCTTGTCAGAAAAGAAATTACTTCTGGCTCCTGAACTGAGTTTAAAGGAGCTGGATCTCAAGGCTAGGTAGTCCGAGTGTAGCAGTGATGGTTGCACCATAAGTACAGTACCTGATGGAGACAAGAAGGTTCTTCTACCCAAGGATTTGGTGCCCCGTTATGTGGTCAGAGATGACATTGACAAGTGGTTTTCTGCTTATGAAGTTGCACTGAGGGCACATGGGGTTCCTGAAGAGCACTGGAGGGGAGGGGGTCTGTGGAAACACATGCCTAAACTTAAGAGGGACGCACTTCTGACATTATAGGTTGGGAACCAGAACAATTACGCTCCAATGAAAACCATTCTGACTGCCAAATTTGGACTTTGTATCGCCAAAGATTCAGGGACAGTATGACTGGGTGCGGGCAGCAAAGTCAGTGATTATGCTGGGATGTACAATTTAACCCTGAGAGAGCATATGTTCAGTATTTGTTTTGTCTGTCGAGTTGCACCAGCACCTAGTTGACAGTAAGCTGACTGATACCAGGAAGCTTGTGTCATAGTTGTAATCTTGCTCTAGGCAAGACTGCTGGTTTGGGGAAGACAGCACTTTTGTTTGTAGGCGACTAGGCCAATCCTACAACAAGTTGCAACTGTCGGCCCAACCCTCCCAGCTCACAAGTAGTACCTCACCAAAACCCAAACAGTAAAAGATGATTTGGCATAGACTCAAGAGTGCGACATCACAGGGGAGTCATGGTTAAACGGAGATTGCCCTTTTCCCACATGAGCAACAAATCTCAGTCACACACAGACAATGAAGGAGATGCAGTAAAGATTTCAATAGGTTTTCTTAACAAGACTGCAATCTACTGTAAATTGCAGGGGCTGCAATGATTAGGATAACAAACAATGCAAGAAGAATCGTAAAAACAAGAGACATGAATATAAAGACCCCCCCCCATCTTGCAATAACATGAGATGTGAAATAGGCCCTAATACCCTACCATGATGAACCTAATCTACAACCTGAAGAGGGCTAGAGTGTTAAACCTAATCTGCCAGTACCATTCCCATGAGAGGAGCCCCCACAACCCTTGTTACCTTGGAATGAGGTCTCTATATCAGACTCTGTGGGGACACGAAGGCTGGGTCTGCATCAAGGCGACGTGTAGCATATAGCTAAAATCTATTTTAAAACAAGTTGAAAAAAACTAAAATATACAAGGAGACAAAGGTGGTCATTATCACAATGACTGTGAATGTTAAAGTGGCGGTAACACCACCAACAGGCTGGCGGTAATTACTGCCAAACTATGACCATGGAGGTTATAACTCCCATAGACAACCAATGTACCACACCAACCTCCAGAGTTTAACACCATGGACCACGGCGGCAGTCATCAACGGCCAGACAGAAGATAAGGTACCACCCACCATATTATGACATAGCACACCTCTAGGATTTCCGGGGCAGTACCAACACCATCAAAAGCCTGGTGGAAACAGAACACAGAAGACAAAAGACTCACCATCAGAGACACAGAGAAGATCAACGCCGCCATGGAACCAGAACTTCAAGTCTTCCAGATGCTCCTCTACGCCATGCTCCACCTGGAACACCAATGCCGACGAAGACGATGACAGTGAGAACAGCCACCTAGCACACAAGGGAGGGAAGGAGGAAAAGGAGAGTGACACACACAACACATGCCACACACACGCATACCATACACACAACCAGCTGCAGAGAAAAAACAATCTCACAGGACACACATCATAATAATGCTAGGAAAACATTTAGGCAGAACTGATTTTGTAGATACCAACAGACACCATATTGTCCTTGTGATAAGAGAAATTTGAGTAAATGTTTAGAAAGTCCAAAGTACAAAAGGCCCACATGGCCACAGGGAAGAGACCAAGCCCCAACGTGTTCCCTGACGAAATCCACACTACTCTGTGCAGGGGCATCATGTTGGAAATGGCCATGCACCTCAGAGGGGAAGGGCATTGGGGGCACCTCAGCTGAAGTGGGGAACTTGCCCACTGGTTCTGGAGGGGGCTCCATGCCCATTTTCTTTTGCTGGGGAGTGCAAGGTCACAGTCACTGAGGTGGGGAACTTGCCTACTTGCTCTGGAGGGGCCTCCATGCCCATTATCCTTTGCTGGGGAATGCAAGGTCACAATCACTGAGGTGTGGAACTTGCCCACTGGTTCTGGAGGGGTCTCCATGCCCATTATCCTTTGCTGGGGAGTGCCAGGTCGCAGTCTCTGAGGTTTGGACTTGCCCATTGGTTCTGGAGGGGACTCCATGCCCATTATCCTTTGATGGGGAGTGCAAGGTCACAGTCTTTGTGGTGGGGAACGTGCCAACTGGTTCTGGAGGGGGGTCCTTGTACAACAGTACCTGGAGAGTGGGCTACATGCCCTGTGCTGAAGGTGATGGTTGCTGCGTCCCAGCTTGAGGTGAGGGCTGCTGTGTCCCAGCTGGAGGTGAGGGCTCCTTGCCCACTGCCTTTGGAGGGGGGCTCTTGCCTTTCTTAGTTGGTGGAGTGGGAACCTTCCCTTTCTTGGGTGGTGGTGTGGTATCCTTCCCTCTCTTGGGAGGTGGAGTGGGATCATTCCCTCTCTTGGGTGGTGAAGTGGGATCCTTCCCTCTCTTGGGTGGTGGAATGGGATCCTTCCCTTTCTTGGATGGTGGAGTGGGATCCTTCCCTTTCTTGCCACCACAACTAGGAGGTGCCTCCACTGTCCCCAAGGACTGTTTGGCTGAGGTGCTGGGCTGGGTCGTTGTGACTCTGCTGTTATGGGCAGGACGGTGAGTGGAAGGGGGGAGAGGTCAAGTTGGGCAAGGAAAAGCTTCTTAGGAATGATGGGTCAGGATGAGGGAGGAGGGATGGGAGTGGAGGTTGAGGGAGTGGTTGTTTGAGGTGTATGTCTGCTGGACGTGGGCGCAGGTGAATGGGCAGTTGCTGATGTGAGGTGGATGGCTGTTGGCAGTCTGAGGTCATGCGTTTGTGTCTCTTAGGAGGGGGCAGACAGGGTGGGAGAGGACACAGGAGACGCGTGGATGGATGTTGTGGAGGTGTCTGCAAGTGAGGTGTGTGTGCTGCTTGGTGGTTGTTGATGTAGTGCATGTAGGTGTGAGTGCGGATTTAACTGTAAGGGAGGAGGAAAAGGGGGAGTCAGTGGGGGCAGTGGATGTTGTTGTGTGTGCAACTGTTTGTTGTTTGTGTGAGTGTTTGTGGCCTGCAGTGTGCTGCCTGTGTTTGTATGTGCCACTCTTGTGTGATGTTTTGTGTGCATGCTTCTCTGTATGTGGTCATGGGATGGGTTGTGGTTGAGGAGACTGGGACTGGGAAGTGGTAGTTGGAGGGGGACGTAGGAACAGGGACAATGGCTGCCATCAGAGAGGAGGCCAGAGCCTGGAACGATCTCTGTTGGGCCGCCAATCCACTGTGAATGCCCTCCAGAAATGCATTGCATTGTGGCATCTGGGATGTCAGCCCATGGATGGCATTCACAATGGTTGACTGCAAGACAGAGATGAATCTCAAGAGATCAATAGCCTCCTCACTGAGGGCAGCAGGGCTGATTGGGGCAGCACCTGAGGATCCTGGGGTGAAGGAGATGCCCACCCTCCTGGATTAGCGGGCACAGGCAAATTGCTGAGGAGCTACTGGGAGGGCGGTGCCGGTACGGGGGTGGCTGCTGTACCTGTAGCTTGGGCGGTTCCAGAGATGCCTGCCACCACCAGGGAGATTCCATCGGAGGAGGAATCAGAGTCAGTGTTGTCACCTCCTGACTCCGCCGTGGTGCTCCCCTTGCCCTCTGTCCCACTGGTTCCTTTGGTGTTGGTGGACTCTGCCTCTTGGGTCCTGTGGGATGCAGCTCCCTCAGTCGCTGGTGCCCCTGCTCCTCTGCCAGATGATGCTGAATCACACATGGACAAGATGACAGAAGAAAAAAGGGGTGAGAGAGAAAGAAGCACTGGGTCAATTACAGCACCAACACCACAGATGGCATACACATTACTGTCACAGACAGGGATCAGGATTGAGCACTATGCATCGCACTGGTATTTCATTGGCTAGGTACCACAGCAAGATGTTAGTCAACCACCACCAACTGCACCCCTCCTGTCACTAAGCCCTGTCTGACATGGAATACAACCTAGCTAGGTTACCAGATTTTGCAATACACCCATTACCCTTGAGATGGATCACGCTACAATGTCTGAGCTGGCATTTGAGGGCAACCACTAACTGACACCCACCACCAGGATCACATGCCACCTACCAATTATAGTTGTAACGACCACTGCACTCAACCCCTTGTGCCTGCTGTGATGCCCTCAAGCGCCCATCCAGCTCTGGGTAGGCCACCACCAGTATGCGGGCCATCAGGGGGGTTAGGTTCCGATGGGCACCCTGCCCTCATTGGGAGGCCATCCCCAGCTGAACCTCCGTGGTCTTCTGGTCCCAGAGTCTCAGGTCCTCCCACCTTTTCCTACAGTGGATACTCCGCCTGCTGTAGACCCCTAGTGTCCGCACGTCCTTGGTGATGACACACCAAAATCCCTTCTTCTGATGGGCGCTGACCTGCAGAGGAAACAAAGACAGGAGGACACCATTACACATACAATCCAGCCTGTCACACATATGGCCCACAAATCCCATTTCCATCTCCATTGGCACACACATCACCCAGCGCCCACCATGTATACTACCACCAGACATACCACCCCCACAAATGACACAGTGCTTGCACACACATCTCCATGCAAACATGTCACATGCATTATGCCCAAGGCGTACTCACCTGTTGTCTGGAGGCCCATACAGCTGTCCATACTGGGGTAGGTCCCAATCCACTAAGCACTCCAACTCCTCCGAAATGAAGGCAGGGTCCCTTTCCCTAGTCACAGGTGCCATGGCAGGATCCAAACACCGGTCACAGCAGCACATGCACTTTAGGTGTTGTCCTGTGGAAAGTCAGGAATCAAGTGAGGATTCAGAGAGAAAATGGAGGCCACGTCCGTGGTGGTGTACACCGTCACCGCTGCCACTGATCCGCATTGGCAACTGTACTCCATAGAGCCCCATATTAGCCAATGAGGAATTGCACAGTACCTTCCGCCATGACGCCCAATGTCGGTGGAGGTACCTCACTTCCCCCTGTCCTTAAATACAGGACAGGAGGTTGCCATTTTATGATGGTGGACTACATTTAGATAATCCGTAACTGCGTCATTGCTACAATTTGCACATACATTGACATTCCCATTGTCCATCACATCAATGCTCAATGTACACTGAGGTGGTGGATCCATTGTTCAAATTGTGACAGCCTACTCACTCTTGTGTCCCTTAGGTACCTACCACTGCAGATGAATATGAGTAGGAGGCAAGCCCCAGTGTACAGACCTCTTGTGGACTTGGCTACACTGGAAGGCAGGCACATAATTCTCACCTATAGACTGGACAGAGCCACAGTCATAGAGCTGTGTGCCCCATTGGAGCCTGATCGGATATCAGCTATCCATCACCCCACTGGGATCCCCCTCTTGTGCAGGATCTATCAGTGCTCCATTTCCTGGCAACTGGTTCTTTGTAATAGTGGGCTTGGCAGCAGGAATGTCACAGCCAATGTTCTCAATCGTGCTGGCAAGGGTTTTGTCTGCCTTGGTCAAACACATGTGCAGCTACATTGCTTTCTCCATGTGGAAGATTTGGCCACTGTGAAGGCAGGATTCTATGCAATGGGACATTGGGGTGACTGATGGTACAGATGTTGCATTCATCCCCCCCTCTGCCAGAATGAACAGGTGTTCAGGAATCGGAAGAGTTTCCACTCACTCAATGTGCAAATGGGGTGCCTGGCGGACCAGTACATCTCCCATGTCAATGCCAAGTATCCTGGGTCAGTGCAGGATGCATTCGTCCTGAGGAATAACAGCATCCCAAATGTGATGGCACAACTACAGAGGCACAGGGTGTGGCTAATTGGTGAGCCAGACTCCCCACCCAACGTATGTCAGTGTATGCCTTCTGTTGTTAACCCCATACCATTGTGTAAGGCTAATGTTTGTCCATCAATACTTGCAGGTGTCTCTGGCTACCCAAACCTATCATGGCTCCTGACCCCTGTGAGGAATGCCATGGAGCTGAGAATTGTTATAATGATACACATGGGTGAACCAGGGGAATTATTTAAAGGACTTTCAGCCTCCTGAAGGGCATGTTTAGATGCCTCCATCGGACAGGTGGATCCCTGTGCTACTCACCCGAGAAGGTCTGCCCGATAGTCGTGGCATGCTGCATGTTGCACAACCTGGCCCCCAGACGGCTTGTGCCTTATCTGCATGAGGAGGAGACTGGAAATGCCCCTGTGGCAGCAGTGCACCCTGAGGACAGTGAGGATGAGCAGGCAGAGGATGAGGATGTGGACAACAGAACATCAGTTATAAGTCAATACTTCCAATGACACACAGGAGCGGCAGTGGAACTGACCAATGCTCTGAATATTGATGTTTTCTGTGTGGCTTTAGCAGGATGGCATTCACTTCCTTTGCATCTCAACTTACTGTCACCTATGGCTTCTCATTTTGCAGATGTTGGTGATATAACAACCGTGTACTGATGTGATGACTACAGACAGCTACAGATCATTAATGGTATGCTATCACAGTGTTCAGATCATTTGCACAATATGTGACTGTTTTCATAAATGCACATTTTCATCACATAAAACACTATCACTCAAGTAGTGTTCAAGGGTGTTTATTGTAGTGCAAGTAAGTGACGGAAAAGTGCAATGGAATGGGGTGATGGTAGAGGAATGTCCAGGGTATTGTTCTAGTCTGCTTGTATCACAGGTCCAGCTTCCAAGGGGCCATAGGAAGGGGTGCAAAGGCAGTTCAAAGTGGACAATGTGACAGGGTGGGACACAAAGGGGACAGTCAGGAGGGTCTCATTTCCTAGCAGTGGTCTTGATCTTGGCAGGTGTCTCTGGCTTCTGTCTGGGTCGTAGGGAACGTTTGCAGGGTGGTTCACCTTCTGCAGTGGGAGGGGTAATGGTGGCCTGTGGGTCCTGTGGAAGGGACTGCCCACTAGCTGCAGCGGAAGTGGTGGGCTGGTCAGTAGACTGGCTAGTGGTAGGGGCCCGCTGGTGTGCTGTCCATTCCCTCATGATGTTGGCCATATCTGCCAGCACCCCTGCTATGGATACCATGGTAGTGTTGAGGGACTGCAAATCCTCCCTGATCTCCTGATGGTGTACCTCCTGCAGTCGCTTGTTCTCCTGCTTGGTGGTAAGGATCTGGCCCATCTTTTCCTGGTATTGTTGGTAAGCCCCCAGGATATTAGTGAGTGACTCCTGGAGAGTCAGTTCCTTGGGCCTGTCCTTTCCCTGGCGCACAGCTGTCCTCCGAGTGTCCTTGTCCCCCTGTGCCTGTGACCCCTGAACCGTGTGCAGGACCCTTATTGTCTTGGGTGTGAAGTGTGGACTGGGGTCCCTATGCAGGTGGGCACACTGCTGATTGACATGTCCCGGGGACAGAGGTTTGGGGACATTGGGTAGGTGCAGTGGTGATGGATACTGACGGGGAGGCCCTGTGGTGGACTGTGAGTGGGCTGAGGTTGACAACTGACCAGTGGTCCCTGATGGGCCAGGAAGTTCATCCAGATCCTGAAGTCCAAAGCTACTGTCATCAATGGGGGCATATTCTGTTGGGGGACTGGATAGTCATGGCACTTCCTCGCCACTTGGATTGACTGGGGCACCTGTGAGGATGTAAGTGATGTATTATGCTTCATGCCTGTGACATATTGTACATCTCTAGCTTCACCTCTATTGTTGCTGTTGCCCTGCCATCTTTGTTTGTGTATGTGATGTATTGTGTGAGTGTTAGTACTCCATGCTGTACATGCTTTGGTGATGGGTGTAAATGCAGGGCTGGGAGGGCTGTCCATGCATTGGTATATGATGCAGGGCTTGGCATTGGGGTTGGTCAAATGTGTAGGTGCACTGTGTGGGATTGAGTGGAGTGATGGGAGTCAGGGTGAGGGGATGAGATGGCATGCAGGTATGGGGGTGATAAGTACTAAATATTGACTCACCACTGTCCAGTCTGCCGGTTAATCCAGTTAGTACTTCAAGATGCAGTATTGTCAAGACTTGCTCCTCCCATACTGTCAGCTGTGGGGGAAGAGATGGGGGTCTACTGACAGTCCTCTGATTGGCGAGCTGGTGCCTTGCTGCTATGGAACGTACCTTCCCCTGTAGGTTGTTGCACCTCTTCCTGGTGTCGTCCCTTGTTCTTGGATGGTGTCCCACGGCGTTCACCCTGTCCATGTTCCTTCACCATAGCTCTGTCTTTCTTGCAAGGGATATTTGCTGTACCTGTGCTCCAAACAGCTGTGGCACTACTCTGACTATTTCCTCCACCATGACCTGCAACTCCTCATCAGTGAAACGGGGGTGCCGTAGGCGACTAGGCCAATCCTACAACAAGTCACAACTGCCAGCCCAACCCTCCCAGTTCACAAACAATACCCCACTAAAACCCAAACAGTAAAAGGTGATTTGTCATGGACTAAAGAGTGCGACATCTCAGGGGAGCCGTGGTTAAATGGAAATTACCCTTTTTTCACATGAGCAACAAGTCTCAGTCACACACAGGCAATGAAGGAGATGCAGTAAAGTTTTAGATAGGTTTTATTAACAAGACTGCAATCTACTGTAAATTGCATGGGCTGCAATGATTAGGATAGTGAACAATGCAAGAAACAGAATTGTAAAAACATGAACATAACGACACCCACCATATTGCAATACCATGAGATGTGAAATAGGCACTAATACCCTAGCATGATGAACCTAATCTCTAATCAAAAGAGAGCTAGGTGTGTTAAACATAATCTACCAGTACCATGCCCATGAGAGGAACCCCCAACCCTTGTGAGCTAGGAATGAGGTCTCATGATCAGACTCTGTGGGTGACACGAAGGCTGGGACTCCATCAAGGCGACTTGTAGCATAGATAGCGTTGATGGCATCTGGTAGTAATCCCTCTGATAACCCTATCTGTGTGAGATGCATTTTACAGATCTTGTAGGACCCCTGGCACAGGTATGTTCCCATACAATAGATAAGAAGGCATGATTGGGGCAGCAATTATACAAATAATTCACTGAAAAGGTACATTATGTTACTGTCACACGTAAGTGGGAAAGTGCATGATATGAATACCCTACATATATCATTTATCTTCGACGCTAATAGTGACGCCTTTACAGAGTGGCACTGATAACGTGAAGTGAAAAAATATTCCTAACTATCAACATAGCAGCCATTTTGGAAGAAATAATTAAATAAATGTGCCCAAACAAGAGCAGTCTAAGTAGGTTAAAAGTCACTAGGGGACGGGGACACAGGCTTCAAGCCAGAAGGCTAAGCTATCTCCTGATGCCCAATAAAACCAAATAGGATCCACTACAGTTGCTGAGGAGGCGGACCTCTGAGCTACCACCAGAGTGTCCAAAATGTATTTGAAGGGACACCCACAAAGGTGATCAGGTTTCCCAACAGAAAAAAGAGGGGGGGGACTTAAAATTAAGGTATTCTCTAAAGGCCCCCAAAATAATTCCCAAGAGAATAGTGGTAACCAGTCCCAGTCTGATTCTAAGAAGACAGGATTCTTTGATCATAAGACAGGGAGGTTTGTACCCCAATGTGCAGAATGCTCCAAGTATGGTCACTCTAAGTGCGAATCCAAATGTCCAAGGAGGGCACAACCCCCCACTGGTGGGCAGACAACCGGATTGGCTAGCATATTGCTTGGGGAGGAGGTAATCCCAGTTAGCTTTGGGGAACAGACAGAGGTATCCTGAGTGCCCCTGGGGGATGCATATATAGTGCCAAAAGCCCACATGCCTGTCAATACTTCTAAGTATAGGCAGTTGGTGACCAATAATGGGCAGTGAGTAGAGGCTCTGTTTGACACACAAGCCAGCGTGACTACTGTCAAGGGTCAGCTGGTGTCAGCAGAGCAGGTCCTACTGTACACATTTGACCAAGTCATAGTCGCTGACAAATGAGAGAGCCATCTATTGGTGGCTCTGGTTCCCTTTGAGTGTGAGGGGTTCTCAGGTACTCTGAAAGTATCTGTAAATCCTGCCAGGCCAGTAGATTATCTTTTAGGCAATGACCTAGACCACACTACCTGGTAGGGAGGTAAAGCTCAGGTCTCACTTGCCTGAGTGGATCTGTATGACCACACAGTCCATGGCTGCTTGGGAGGGGGAGTCAAGGGCATCTGAAGCTTGGAAAAATGGCACAGAGAGCTGCCAAGGAGAGGGACAACGGGCGTGGGAAACTGGTCCCAGAAGTTCCCACAGTAGAGGTTGACAGGGTCCTGCAGGAAGAGGTCTCTCAGCCAACCAGGGATTCCATTGCCACCTTGGGCGACTTACCTGAGCTTGCTGGCTGGCAAGTTGAGGGTGAACCCACTAAGGAGGAATTCTGCAAAGTATAGAAAGAGTGTCCCACTCTTGAGGGCTTGAGGCAACAGGCCTCAGTCCATGCGACAGGTGAAGCATCTGGGGATAACCTAATTTACTGGGAGAATGATCTTCTATCTAGTGAGCCTAAGGCTCCGGGTACTAGGGCAGCACATGAGGCAATCCCTCTGAGGGCGGTGACTACACCTGTGGTGATCAGAACTTTGATGGTGATCTTTTCCTGTGTGGGGCACCCAAAAAGATAGTGTCTGACAGAGGCACTAACTTCATGTCTGTGTACATGAAGTCCATGTGGGGTGTGTGTGGTGTAACCTCCCGGTTTACCACACCTTAGCACCCCAATACAGTGGTCTCGTTGAGAGATTCAGTAAGACCTTGAAGGTCTTGTTACAGGCCTACCTGAGGCCATGAAGCATAAGAGCTCTTGCCTTGCCTTCTTTTTGCTTACTGAGAATTGCCCCAGAAAGGGGTAGGGTTCTGTCCCTTTGAGCTTCTCGATGGCTACCCTGTTAGGGAGCCCTTAAGCATTGTCAAAGAGGGGTGGGGGAAGCTCTCAGGAAACCCCACAGGATGTAGTCAGCTACATGTTGGCCCTCCGCAACTAGATGCAAATCTTCAGAAAAAAGGCCAAAAGCAACCTTCAGGCTGGTCAAGAGGTGATGAAACGCTGCTATGACCAGAAGGCCACTCTGGTGGAGTTTCCACCTGGTGAGAAAGTATGAGTCATGGAACCAGTAGAGCCCTGAGCTCTCCAGGACTGCTGGACTGGCCATATGGAGTTAAGGAGCGTAAGGGGAAGGTCACTTATTTAGTGGACCTTCAGACCCCTAGAAACACCCTAAGGGTGCTCCATGTAAACGGACTAAAGCCTCACTTTGAGAGTTCTGAAGTCAGCATGCTCCTTGTGACACATGAGGGTATGGAGGATGAGAGTGAACCTCTCCCGGACCTCTTCTGTGCACAATAAATGGTGGGTCAGCGGAGGATGTCAACCGCTCTGAATCCCTGACCCTAGACCAGCGAGGTGACTATTATCAGTTAGTAGAACAGTTTTCCTCCCTATTTTCTCTTGCCCCTGGACTTACACATCTGTGTGTCCATGATATTGACATGGGAGGCAGTCCTCCTGCAAAGAACAAAATTCACAGGTTGTCAGACAGGGTGAAGACCAGCATTAGGGATGAAGTGGCCAGGATGCTAACTTTAGGGGTGATTGAAATCTCTAACAGTCCCTGGTCCAGCCCAGTGGTGCTGGTACGGAAGGCGGCCAAATGTGGGGACTACCGAGGTCTCAGTTCAGTCACAAAGGAGATGCACACCCCATCCCCTGAGCTGATGAACTCATTGAAGGCTAGGCACTGCCAAATTCCTCAGTACCTTTGATTTGATATCAGGGTACTGGCAGATTGCCTTGACTGAGGGGGCAAGAGAGGTCAGCATTCCCAACCCCTGAGGGACATTACTAATGCAGAGTGATGCCCTTTGGCGTAAAGAATGCCCCTTCTACCGTCCAACGTTTGGTTAACAGTGTCCTGGCTGGTAAAGAGGTGTTCTGTGCCACCTACTTAGACGACATTGTCAACTAGAGTGCCAGCCAGGAAGAAGATCTGCTTCACCTTCAAGAGGTGTTTCAGGCCCAGCAACAGGGAGGACTGACAATCAAGGCCAGTAAGTGCCAGATCGGGCAGGGTTCCATGGTGTATTTGGGACACCTGGTAGGTGGTGGCAAGGTTCAGCCCCTCCAGGCCAACATTAAAACAGTCATGGCTTGGCAACCACCTAAAACCGAAACTGACGTGAAAGCCGTCCCAGGCCTCGCTGGTTATTACCGATGATTTGTTAAGGGATATGGCCCCATTGTTGACCCCTTAACTGTACTGATTTCTAAGAAGCAGCCCAGGTAGGTGATCTGGACAGTGGCTTGTCAGAAAGCCTTTGATTCCCTCAAGGAGGCTATGTGCACAGCACCTTTGCTACGGCCCCTAATTACTCCAAGGAATTCATAGTGCAGACAGATGTTTCAGAGCATGGCATAGGACCTGTTGGACCTTGCCCTTTTTGCAGGGTCATAACCAAACCTTTTGCCTCCTTCTTCCTATTTGTTCTGACAAGTTTGTTTTGGCTTTAGGACTCTGGGCACTTTACCAGTGCTAAAGTGCATATGCTGTCTGTCTAAATTGTATTGGTGATTGGCTTTTCCATGATTGGCACATTTGATTTACTAGTAAATCCCCAGTAAAGTGCACTAGAGGTGCCCAGGGCCTGTAAATCAAATGCTGCTAGTGGGCCTGCAGTACTGGTTGTGCCACTCACATGAGTAGTCCTGTAAACATGGTGCAGACCTACCACTGCAGTGTCTGTGTGCACAGTTTTTAAACTGCCAATTCAATTCCTCCTGGCATGTGTACCCCTAAGGTAGGCCCTAGGTAGCCCCATGGGCAGGGTGCAGTGTATGTAAAATTGGAACATGCACTGGTGTGCTTACATGTCCTAACAGTGAAATACCGCCAAATGTGTTTTTCAGTGTTGCAAGGCCTATCTATCTCACAGTTTAACATGTGGGCTGCTTTTAAATACACTTAAAGTGCAGTTCCCATTTGAGAGCAGATAAAAACTTGGAGTTTGGTGTATCTGAACTCACAATTTAAAAATACATCTTGTAGTGAAGGTTTTTTTTAGATTGTTAGTTTGAAAATGCCACTTTTAAAAAGTGGACATTTTCTTGCTTAAACCATTCTGTGACTCTGCCTGTTTGAGGATTCCTTGTCTGGGTCAGACTGACAGTTTGGCTCTTTGTGCATCTCCACTAGACAGCGACACAAAGGATGTTGGGGTGTAACCTGCATATCCTGATGGGCCATATTGGGTGGAGTGGTCACTTACACCTGAAAGGGCTGTGCCTGCCCTCACACATAGCAGTCTCCAACCCCCTTGTGTGTGTCTGGAGCCAGGCCTTGGCAAGGCAGAATCCTGTAAACAACAGTGACTTTTCTTTGAAGTTGGGCAACTTCAAAGGCAGAAAGGGGTATACATAATAGACCAAAACCCAAGATTTCAGATTACTTCTAGGATTCAAGAGGAACCTCTGCCAGGAAAGAGCTCACGAAAAGTGCTGCCCCTGCCTGTGACTGTGCTTTGTTGGACTATTCTGCAGTTGCTGCTTTTGCCTGTAAAAGGAGACAAAGACTGGACTTTGTTGTGCATTCCTTCTTGACAGGTATCTCCAAGGGCTTGGACTGAGCTTGCCCTGTTTTTGAAGCCTCAGGGACAGCAAAGGCTTCACCAACCAGTCTCTGAGTCTGCATGCTGTGGACTCTATCTTTGCTAGAGGGTCCATTCCAGTTCCAGGGCCCCTGGAGTTGAATTTCTGGTGAAAATCCTGTGAAACAATGCCGAGAAACTCTGTGACTTCACTAAGGATGCCACCCACAATGCTGCATACAGCTGGACCTATGGACCTCGCCGAGGTACAACGGCCCCAACGTCAATGTAGGCTCAACGTCGCTGCATTCGCTGGCGTCTGCACAAACGTGTCGTACACCCGACATTTGTGAAACCCAACTCTAATGCAGCACCTGTGATGCTGTGATGTCATCGCAACCCTGTGAGGTCACCCGCCGTATTGTGACTTCGCTGGACTTTTACTTTGCCGGAGGTGCCACGGGACCGTCTCCTCGCAATCTACGCCGCCTTACCTGCACCGCTCCGCAGCAAGGACCCAATGGCTCTTCGTGACACCTCCGCTCCTTCGCCCCGCAGCACCAGAACCAACACTGCATCCGATCCAGCTATGCCTCACTCACCGATTCCGTGCACCAGCATGTTTTCCACACGTTTGTACCCAAGGTACTGTACCTGGGGGTCTGTGTGACTCCGTAAACAGCACCAGTGGCATTGCATTGTGGGAAAAAACTACATCACAATGCCGCTTTAACATCAGATTGCAGCATTTGTGTCTTTAGGCACTATTTTGATGTTTTGTAGTGCTTCACTGTATTACTGTGTGTGTTGGTACCAATACTTTACACATTGCCTCTGGGTTAAGCCTTTATGCTCGTGTCATGCTACCAAGTGGCTGAGCGGGGAGAACCGGGTGTGTTTCTCCTTTATCCTTACTAGAAAGAGGGGCCTTGCTTGGACAGGGGACAACCTGACTGCCAACCAAGGACCCAATTTCTAACAGGAGCAGTCTGAATGAGGAGGGCCTAGACCACCCAAAAGCCTTCATTCGCAGGAGGTTACTTTCACAGTAACAGAAGTAGAGTTCCATTGAAAGAGAAGCATTTGCTGTGGTCTGGGTACTGAAGAAGCTTAGACCATACCTGTTTGGGACTCACTTCAAAGTTCAGACAGACCACAGGCCCCTCAGATGGCTTATGCAAATGAGGGGTGAAAACCCTAAACTCTTGAGGTAGTTCATCTCCCTACAGGTTATGGACTTTCTGGTGGATCATCGCCTGGCGACTGACCACGCCAATGCTGATGGTCTCTCAAGATTCTTCCACCATAGTGATGAGAGCTCCCAAGGAGTTGGATAGCTCTCCCCACTTTCAGCTGGGGGACACACGTTCGAGCTGACAGCCTTATGGTGGTCATCCCCCAACTTTTTACCTACCTTGCTCCTTTTTTCTGACCCTTTTTTGCTGGTTTTACGACTCTGCTCACTTTGCCTCTGCTGACCAGTACTAAAGTGCATATGCTCTCTCCCCTAAACATGGTAACATTGGTTCCTACCCAATTGTCATATTTAATTTACCTTTAAGTCCCTAGTAATGTGCACTACATGTGCCCAGGGCCTGTAAATTGAATGCTTCTAGTGGGCCTGCAGAACTGCTACCCACAGAAGTAGTCCCTTAACCATGTCTCAGGCCTGACATTGCAAGGCTGGTGTGTGCAGTTTCACTGCCACTTTGAAGCAGCATCTAAAACTACTTGCCAAGGATTAAACTTCTCTTTTTCTACATATAGGTTACCCCCTACAGTAGCCCATAGTTAACGCATAGGGCAGGGTGCTATGTAGGTAAAAGGCAGTATATGTACATATGTGTTTACATGTCCTGGTAGTGAAAAACTCACCATTTAATTTTCCTCTACTGTGAAGCATGCTCCTTTCATAGACTAGCATTAGAACTGCCCTCATACCCTTTTGAGTGGTAGATTCTGATTTGGAAGGAGTTGCCCTGTCATGTTTGGCCAGAACGATAATAGAAAATCCTGCCTACTGGTGAAGTTGGACTTAATATTACTAATTTAGACATGCCACTTTTAGAAAGGGAGCATTTCCCTTCCTTTACTGCCATCTGTGCCTTACATCCTGTCTCAAATCCATGTCTGGTCTGTGCTGGTTGACAGGTCTCCTTGTGCATTCCACCCAGACAGCCATAAACACAGGACACTCAGTCACATCTGCATTCATCTGCATACTGAATGGGTCTCCGTGCATAAATGGTGGAGGGGCTCTCTCTTACATTTAAAATGCCAGTAGCCTTCCCTCACACAAAGGACTGATAACCACCCCCCCACAGGGATCCTGGCAGACAGTAATGGGCTGAAAGGGGAACTTGTGCACTTTTAAACAACTCGTTGAAGTTTCCCCCACGTCAAAGGCATTTTTGGGTAAATAAACTGGGTCTCTGAGTCTAGCTAGTTATCCGACTTCAGCGACTCCAGCACTGCTGCCGTTGCCCAATGCCACACTGCTGCCTGCTCTGGCTCCATGGTCCTTGCTGCAAGCAATTACTGTGACCCACAACGCTGTCGCCACAACGCCGCTGACGTCATGCAGTGTGATCGCTACACTGTGAAGTTGACTCATCACGTCTTGATCAACTGTATTCATCGACCCCGCCCAATCACCGGGAACTGATGCCTCACCACCGATGCCGTAACAGCTCCCTCTGCAACTGGAGAGAACCAACACCTCGCCTCCCACCTCGCATTACGGACCCGACGCCTCACCTCCTTGGATGGCGTAAGGGACTGACACCTCACCTGCTCCAGCGACGCTTCACCTCCACGACTCTATGCAACATCTTTGTCCTTTCGTTTCCAAAAGTACTGTTCCTGAGAGTTAATGTGAGTCTGTGACCGGCGCCTGTGGAGTCAGATGATTTGGACCAACTCCTTCAATGACGCTATAATAGCCCCAGTTGGAGCTATTTAGTTTCTAAGCACTTTAATGGGATTTAGGCCCTCATTACGACCCTGGCGGTGAGTGATAAAGTGGAGGTAATACAGCCAACAGGATGGCTGTAAAAACCGCCAAATTATGACCATGGTGAGGATAACTCTCATAGACAGTCAATGTACCACACAAACTGCCACGGCGGAAACAACAGTCACCACCGCGTTAGCCGTCTACAGTCAGACGGGAGACAAAGTACCGCCCACTATATTGTGATACAGGAAACCACCATCTTTTCCAGGGCTGTACCAACGCCATCAAAAGCCTTCCCGAAACAGAGCTCAGAAGTGAAAGGACTCACCAATGGAGACACAGGGAAGAACCACATCGCCATGGAACCCAAACTTCAAGTCTTCCCGATGGATGATCTTCTACGCCATGCTCCACCTAGAACACTAATGCCGATGAAGACGATGACTGTGAGTACAGCTGCCTAGCACACAAGGGAGAGTGGGAAGAAAACAACAGAGACACACACACGCATAACACACACCGACACACACACACCATACACACAGCCAGCTGCACACGTAAACCAATAGCACACGACACACGGCATAATAAAATACAGACCATAATGCTGGAGTAACAACAAAGTATTAGCATAGCAAAATCCACCACACAAACTAAATATATAAAAATGTCCATGAGGGGCCAAAGCCCAGTCCAAAGTCAGGAGGTCACACAATGCCACAGGGGCAACCTGTTTCCTGACACAGCCGGAGAGAGCACTGCAGGGGCATCATTTTGCAAGTGGTAAGGCACCTCAGGAGAATGAGGGGGGGGCACCTCAGTCGAATACGGGAACTTCCCCACTGGTTCTGGATGGGGCAACATGCCCATTGCTTTGTCCTGGGGATTGCAAGGCCACAGTCTCTCAAGTGGGTGACATACCTACTGGTTCTAGAGGGGCCAACATGCCCATTGCTTTGTCATGGGGAGTGCAAGGGCACAGTCTCTCAAGTGGGTGACTTGCCCACTGGTTCTGGAGGGGGCAATGGTTCTGGAGGGGGCAACATGCCCATTGCTTTGTCCTGGGCAGTGCAAGGCCACAGTCTCTCAGGTGGGTGACTTGCCCACTGATTCTGGAGGGGGAAACCAGCACACAGCCCCTTGAGGGTGGCATACATGGCGTCCGCTGGCAGTGATGGCTGCATTGTGGTGGTGGTTGGAGAAGCCTCCTGGGCAGCCCCTGCACTCTCTGATAGCTACATTGTGGTGGTAGTTGGAGGAGCCTCCTGGGCAGACCCTGCACTCTCTGATGGCTGCACTTCCACAGCTGGCGGTGGGGGCCCTGTGACAGCTGGTGGTGGTGGCTGTGTTAGCCTGACAGCTTCTGCTGGTGTAGAGTGTATCATCCCCTCCTGTCCATGGGTCGTGGATCCCTTACCCTTCCTGGCAGGGGTGGATGGGCTCTTCCCCTCTCTGCCTGGTGGTGCAGGCTCCTTCACCTTCTTCACAGCTGGTGCAGGCCCCTTCACACTCTTTCCTGGTGGTGTAGGCCCCTTCCCCTTCTTCCCTGGTGGTGCTGGCTCCTTCCCCTTCTGTGTTGTAGGTCTAGTATCCTTACCACCACGAGTAGGTGGTGCTACCACTGTCCCCGCAGACTGTTTGGCTGAGGTGCTGGGCTGTGTCCTTGGTACCCCGCCCATACATGCAGGACGAGGTGAGGAGTAGGAAAGAGGCCAATTTGGGTAAGGAAATGCTTTTTAGGGACAGTGGGGCAGGAGGAGGAATGGGAGTGGAGGATGAAGGGGTGGTTGTTGGAGGTGTATGTCTGCTGGATTTGGGTGCAGGTGCATGGGCTTTCTGCTGATGTGAGGTGGATGGCTATTGGGTGTGTGAGTGCTTGCATTTGTGTCCCTTAGGAGGGGGGACAGACACGGTGGGAGAGGACACAGGGGACGCGTGCATGGTTGTTGTGAAGGTGTCTGCCAATGAGGTGTGTGCTCTGCTTGGTGTGGTGATCCTGATAGTGGATGTAGATGTAGTGCATGAAGGTGTGAGTGTGGACGTGACTGGGAGGGAGGTAGAGGAGGAGGAGGAGGGGGAGACAGTGGAGGCAGTGGATGTTGTTGTGTCTGCAACTGTGTGGTGTTTGTGTGAGTGCCTGTGGGATGAAGTGTGGTGCTTGTGTTTGCCTGTGCCACTCTTTTGTGTTGCCTTGTGTGCATGCTCTTCTGTATGTGTGCCTGGGATGGGTTGGGGTTAAGTGGAGTGGGACTGGAAAGTGGTATTTGGAAGAGGGATGGTAGAAAGAGGGAAAGTGGCTGCCATCAAAGAGGAGGCCAGAGCCTGAATCGATCTCTGTTGGGCTGCAAATCCACAGTGAATGCCCTACAGAAATGCATTGCATTGCTGCATCTGGGATGCCAGCCCCTGGATGGCATTCACAATGATTGACTGCCCTACAGAGATGGATCTCAGGAGGTCAATAGCCTCCTCACTCAGGGCAGCAGGGCTCACTGGGACAGGGCCTGAGGTGTCTGGAGCGAAGTAGATGCCCACCCTCCTGGGTAGGCGGGCACGGGCAACTCGCTGAGGGGCTACTGGGAGGGCAGTGCTGGTACAGGGTGGCAGTTGTACCTGCAGCTGGGGTGGTGACAGAGGTGTCCACCACCACCAGGGAGCTCTCACCAGAGGAGGTATCAGAGTCTGTGTTGTCTTCTCCAGTCTCCGGCGTGGTGCCCCCTTCGCCCTCCGTCCCACTGGTTCCCTCGGCGTCGGTGGACTCTGCCTCCAGGGTCATGTGGGATGCATCTCCCTCTGTCGCCAGTGCCGCTGCTCCTCTGCTACATGATGCTAATGCACACCAGGACAAGATGACAAAACAAGAAAGGGGGGAAGAGAGACAAAGGAAACACTGCGTCAATGACTGCACCAACACCACCGTTGGCATACACATCTCCCTCACACACAGGGAACAGGCCTAAGCAATATGCAATGCACTACCAGTGAAATGGCTAGTCACCAAGGCATGATGAGGAGCACACACTGCCAACTGCAGCAAACCTGGGACCCACTATGCCCTGCCTGGAAGTGACTACTAACAAGCTAGGTTACCTGTGTTTGCCATGCAACCATTACCCTTCAAGGGATCAACGCTGCAATGTCTGACCTGGCCTTAGGGGCACTCACTAACACACAACCACCAGCCGGATACTGCCCCGCCAGCCAAAATTTGTAATGATACCCACTGTACTCACCCCCTTGTGGCTGCTGTGATTCCCTCAAGCGCCCATGCAGCTCAGGGTATGCCACTGCCAGTGTGCGGGCCATCGGGGGGGGTCGGGGTCTGACGGGCTCCCCTTCCTCGTTGGGAGGCCATCCCCAGCTGGCCCTCCGTGGTCCTCCGTGCCCAGCGTCTCAGGTCCTCCCACAGTTTCCAACAGTGGGTGTTCCACCTGCGTAGACCCACATGGTCCGCACCTCCTTGGCGATGACACACCATATTCCCTTCTTTTGATGGGTTCTGGCCTGCAGAAGCAATAAAGACAGGAGAACACCATTAAACTAACAGTCCAGACTGTCACACACATGGCCCACCATACCAGTTTCCATCACCATTGGCACACACATTGCCCAGCGCAGGACGTGTACACCACCAACAGATAATCCCCACCCCTTACACAATAGCTTCACACATATCTCCATGCATCCATGCCACACGCATCATGCCCACAGTGTACTCACCTGTTGGTCTGGAGGCCCATATAGCAGTCCGTACTGGGGTAGGACCCCATCCACCAGCCTCTCCACTCCTCCAAAGTGAAGGCTGGGGCCCTTTCCCCGGTCACATGGGCCATGGTAGGTTCCAGACACAGGTCACAGCAGCACATGCAATGTGGGTCTTCTCCTGTTGAAGGTCAGGAAACAAGTGAGGAATGATTTAGAAAATGGCGGTCACGTCAGTGGCGGTCTACACCATCACCACAGGCGTACATCCCCATTGGCCACTGTACTCCATAGGGCCCAATGTTATCCAATGAGGAATTGCACGGCAGTTTACGACTGCCTACTGCCACAATGCCCAACGTCGGCAGAATTACCTCACTTCCACCTGTCCCTCCACACAGGACAGGCGGTCACATTTCCGGGGGGTGTACAGGCATCTCGATAATTGCTGCGTCACAGGATAAATAGGCACTTACTTTGAAATTTACACTGTGCCAATACCTAATTGCACAATGTGGACTGCTGTTGTGGTTTAGTTGTTCAAATTGTCACAGCCTACTCACTCTTGTGTCCCTTAGATACCTCCCGCTGTGGATGAATAGGAGATGGAGACATACCCCTGTGTACAGACCCCTGGTGGACTTAGCTACACTGGAGGACAGGCACATTATACTCACCAATAGACTGGACAGGGCCACAATCACAGAGCTGTGTGCCCAGTTGGAGCCTGACCTGATATCTGCTATCCGTCATCTGACTGAGATCACCCCACTTGTGCAAGTTCTGTGAGTGCTCCATTTCCTGGCAACTGGTTCTTTCCAAGTGACAGTGGGCTTGGCAGCAGGAATGTCACAGCCAATGATCTCAATCGTGCTGGCAGAGTCTTGTCTGCCCTGGTAAAACAAATGTGCAGCTGCATTGCTTTCCCCCAGGTGGACGATTTGGCCACAGTGAAGTTCGGATTCTATGCAATGGGACATATCCCCAATATTATTGGTGCGATTGACGGGACACATATTGTGTTTGTCTCCCCCCCCCCGGCAGAATGAACAGGTTTACAGTAATCGTAAAAGTTTCCACTCCATGAATGTGCAGATGGTGTGCCTGGCAGACCAGTACATCTCCCACGTCAATGCTAAATATCCTGGGTCGGTGCATGATGCCTTTGTCCTGAGGAATAGCAGCATCATAAATGTGATGGGCCAACTGCAGAGGCACAGGGTGTGTCTTATAGGTGAGTCATGGTCCCAACCCGTTGTATGTTAGTGTATGCCTCTGATGATAATCTAATAGGATAGTGTGTGGCTAAATGTTGTCCCTCAATGCCTGCAGGTGACTCTGGCTACCCAAACCTATCATGGCTGCTGACCCCTGTGAGGAATTCCAGGACAAGGACTGAAGAACGTTAGAATGAGGCACATGGGTGAACTAGAAGGATCATTGAGAGGACTTTCGGCCTCCTGACAGGTGGATCCCTGTTCTACTCACCTGAGAAGGTCTGCCAGATAGTAGTGGCATGCTGCATGTTCCACAACCTGGCCCTCAGATGCCATGTACCTTTTCTGCAGGAGGAGGTGAATGGAGATGCCCCTGTGGCAGCAGTGAACCCTGAGGACAGTGAGAATGAGGAGGCAGAGGATGAGGATGTGGACAACAGAACATCAGTTATCTGTCAGTACTTCCAATGACACACAGGTGAGACATTGCAACTTCACATTTCTATGACTATTGGTGTATTCTGTGTGGCAGTGGCATGTTGGTATTACCCACTTGTTACCTCTACTTACTGTCATCTATGGATTATCATTTTACAGATGTTGATGATATGACAACAATGTCCTGATGTGACCATTAAAGCCAGCTACCGGTCCTTCTTTCTATGCTCTCACTATGTGCAGTTAATTTGCAATGGATGTAGCTGTTGCCATCAATACAAAAGTCCAATACATGAAATACTAGTAGTCGAGTTTTTCCAAGGGTGTTTATTGTAGTGCTAAGAAATAGAGGGGAAGTGCAAAGGAATGGGGTGATGCTGGAGGAAAGTCCAGGGTATTGTTCGAATTTGTTTGTAGCACAGGTGCAGTGTCCAAGGGGCTATAGGAAGGGGAGCAGTGGCATGTCAAGGTGGACAAGGTGACCGAGTGAGACACAAGGGGGACAATCAGGAGAGTCTCATTTCCTGGCAGTGGTCTTAGCAGGTGTCTCTGGCTTCTGTCTGGGTCGCAGGGAACGTTTGCGGGGTGGTTCACCTTCTGCAGGGGGAGGGGTGCTGGTGGCCTGTGGGTCCTGTGGCAGGGCATCCTGACCAGTTGTGTCAGCAGAAATTGAGGTCTGTTCAGATAAATGGCTAGTGGTAGGGGCCTGCTGGTGTGCTGTTGTCTCCCTCATGATATTGGCCATGTCTGCCAGAACCCCTGCTATGGAGATCATGGTGTTGTTAATGGCCTGCAAGTTCTCCTTGATCCTCTGATACTGTCCCTCCTGCAGCCACCTGTTCTCCTACACGTTGTCTAGGATCTGGCCCATCGTGTCCTGGGAATGTTGGTTGGCTCCCAGGATCTCGGAGAGTGCCTCCTGGAGAGTCGGTTCCCTGGACCTGTCCTCCCACCAGCGCACAGCAGTCCTCCCAGTTTCCCTGTTGGCCTGTGTACCTGTCCTCTGAATGGTTTGCCCACTGCCACTGACCCCAGGTCCCTGATTGTCTTGGGGGCGAAGTGTGTCCTGGGGTCCCTGTACAGGTGGACACACTGCTGATTGATGTGTCCTGGAGACAGAGGTTTGGTGCGCTGGGAGGGTGCTGTGGTGTTAGATCCTGATGGGGGAGGCTCTGTGGTGATCTGTGAGAGGGCTTGGGTGACCGGCTGTCCCTGATGGGCCAGTTAGGTCCTCCAAATCCAGAAGTCCAGAGTTACTGTCATCACTAGGGGGCCTTTCCTGTTGGGGGACTGGATAGTGTTGGCACCTCCTCTCCACTGACATTGGCTGGGGTACCTGTGGGGAAGTAAGTGATGTATTATGCTTCAAGTGTATGCCATTTGTACTTTCCTGGCTTCCCCTGTATTGTTGGTGTTGCCCTGCCAGCTTTTGCTTGTGTATGGTGATGTATTGTGGATATGTTAGTTTCCCTATGCTGTGCATGCTTTAGTAATGGGTGTCCATGCAGGGCAAGGAGGAGTGTCCATGCATTGGTATGGCATGCAGGGCTTGGCATTGGGGTGAGTGAGATCTGTAGATGCAGTGTGTGGGATGGAGTGGAGTGCAGGGAGTGAGGGTGTGGGTGTGAAATGACATGCAGGTATTGGGGGGGTGATAGGTAGTAAATATTGACTTACAAGTGTCCATTCCTCCCGCTACTCCAGCGAGTCCCTCAGGATGCAGTATTGCCAGCACCTGCTCCTCCCATGCTGTGAGCTGTGGGGGAGGAGGTGGGGGTCCACCACCAGTCCTCTGTATGGCGAGCTGGTGCCTTGCTGCTATGGAACGGACCTTCCCCCGTAGGTCATTCCACCTCTTCCTGATGTCGTCCCTTGTTCTTGGGTGCTGTCCCATGACATTGACCCTGTCCACGATTCTCTGCTATAGCTCCATCTTCCTTGCAATGGATATCTGCTGTACCTGTGCTCCAAAGAGCGGTGGCTCTACCGTGACAATTTCCTCCACCATGACCCTTTGTGGTGCCATGGGTGTTGTGTGATACATGTTTGTGAGGGTGTGTTGGGCAATGTGGTGGGGTGTGTGATGTGGAGTGCGTGAGGGGTATATGGGTGTAAGTGGTGTGTATGTCTAGTTGTCTCTGTGCTCTTCTTCTCAGTCACCTGGTGGCCATTGTAGTTCATAAGGGGTTGTGGTTAATGTGGGTGTGTGTTTTATAGTGGTGTGAGTGTGGTGCGTGTATCGGTGTCAGGTGTGTGTATTTGGTATTGGCCAATGTTGTGCAGTTTTTTATGTGGGTGTCCATTCTGTGCGTGGCGGTATGTACCGCCAAAGGTTTACAGCCGTAGAATGTCTGCTGCGGTGATTCGTGGGTCATAATGTGATGGGCATTGCTTTATTGGCGTAACGGTATGGGTTTTGGGACCACCACTTTATCACTGACCTTTGGTCTGGCGGATTTGTGTAAGTGGCTGTATTCTGTTGGATTGGTGTGTGTGTGTCATAATATGGTGAATGGATATCCGCCACCACGGCGGTATGTTGGCGGTCGTTAGCGTGGCGGTTAGCGGCATTTACCCCCAATGTAATAATGAAGGCCTTAATCTTTAAAAATTCATAACTTTGCTTGTGTACATTGGATTTTTATTGTTTTGACCTTATTTTATTCAGATACATGGTTTCTAGTTTTCAAAACCTGTGTGGTGTATTTTTGTGGTGTTTTCACTTTTTTAATGTATGATTTATTGCACAAATACCTTATACATTGCCTTCTAAGTTAAGCCTGACTGCTCAGTGCCAAGCTACCAGGGGGTAGGCACAGGATAATTTGGATTGTCTTGTGACCTACCCTAACTAGAATTGTGGTCCCTACTTGGACAAGCTGTATACCTCTGCCAACTAGAGACCCCAATTTCTAACAGGGGTCCTGTGGACCCTCCCATGCCCTAGGGACCAACACATTCCTGGGGCTGTTTGGATTATATGCGGAGGGGCGAAGCGGCCCCTCATGGTCCCATGGACCATCACCTCACTGGGGAACTGTTTCAAAATAAGGGGGGTGCATGTGTCCCCCCGGCAGATCCAGGGACTGCCACCTCACCGGGACCGAAATGAAATAATGAAGATGCTCCGGCACGGACCCCCAGGACCACCACCTCCTCAGGGCTGGAGGGGGCCAGCTTGTGCTATGTCTGGGGGGTGCCCACCCCTAGGTCATAGCTGTTTGCTGTGACTTAGCAGGATCTTTGACAGCTCCTGCCAAGTCAGAACAAACACTCCAGTTGTAGCAAAGAAGATGTGCCAAACAGCTCTCTCTTGCTGGGACCTGAGGTTTCCTCTGTTACCCTGCTCGCAGACATGTGGGCAGGGAAACAGAGGACGTTTTTGCTCTCACAGACAAGGAGCTGCATGGTTAACAGCTCCCTCTCTGTGACAGCAATGCCGGCTCCTGCAGGAGGCGGGGGGCTGGCTGGGACTCCCAGGCCCTGAAGCTCCCCCTGTGATCTCATTGCACACTCAGTGGCCCTGCAAGGCACCTAGGACAGATGGCCATGCCCCAGGAGATGGGGTCCCCGGGCCGAGATTAACCCAGGAAGGGTGGGCACATGGCCCCCTCCACAAAAAAAAAAACACTATATGATGAGGACAGGCCTCAGGGGTTGGGGTCCCTGGGGCCAAAATCGGCCCGGGAGTAGGGCCATGCTTCTCTCCTCCTCCATTTAATAAAGGTGAGCCCTGGGTGATGGGGTCCCCATGGCCAAAATCGGCAGGGGAAGGGAGCCGCACAGCGCCCTGACCCCCAAGAAAAGACAAGAAAGAACCCACTAGTCACAGTCACATATAGCTTGTGCTCCAAGAGATGAAAGGTGCATTCACCTCCACGAAGAAGTTTAAATAATTTTTCAATATAGAATTGTTGAATAAACACACTTGCTATGCTTTTGTAAAGCCCAGGAGCTAGGATCATTTGTCCTTTCCAGAAGTGGAGCTTCAACTCGGGCATCTGCCATGTTTATATTTGTAATTGCTTCCTGTTGAGGTTTTAATTTCTGTGAAATGAGTATTATGGCCAGAATGGAATCTCACCTGCTTGTTTATTCAACAAGAGTCCAAAGTTTTGCACAACATGTCTACCCAACTAGAGTACTTTCTATTGATTAGTTAGTAAGTACTACCCCATTGGGTAAATGTCCACTAATGCCTAATGCACCATGAGGAAATATCTCTAGTGACCTTGTGTGCGTTCAGCAATGTGATTGTGCCTCATGCATCTTTCTCCAGAATTCTGTGATAAGATGATTCCTCCTATAGAGAGTTTAATGAGGATACAAAGAAGCCCCAGAGGCCCTCCAGTACATTTACCATTGATTTTGATGGCTCATTCTTGATAGCGAAGAATATGCGGACTTCGCCACAAAACAAAGACGCACTTACTTCATATAGATAAGAGGAAGGACTCTGGTTTGGTGGAGATTTATGTATTTGTGGTTTTGTTGCACTCCTTATAGTAGGATTCATTTTAACACAGGATTCTAGAGAAACAGGCAACAGGAACAATCATGTTTCCAAAACCCACACAAGGTCACTGGTGACATTTCCTTGTACTATGTTACACAGCTGTAGTGTAGAATACATACCGGACATTTATCCAAGGAGGGAAAAAGAACAGCACTTGGAAGATATTTTGTTGAAAGCTGTGGACTCTTGTTGGATAAAAGGGCAGGTGAGGTTCCTTTGTGGCTGAGTCACTCGCACAGCTTATGTTACACCCACACAGACACTCACACATCCACTCAGAGATGCACTCAGACACTCATGCATTGTTGGAAAGTGGATTATTTGTAAAGGCAGATAGGTACCTACACTTTGCAATAGGCCACTAACCCCCACTAGGCCCAGTTAGGTCTCAATAAATTAATCGCAGCTCAACCCTCCTAGCTTTGCAACAAGCAATTAGGCTTAACTTAGGAGACAGGTGTGTAAAGCATTCAATATAAAAAAACAGTAAATAAGTTGAACAAAAAACACAAAAAAATCCAACACCAGTTTATAAAAATAATTATATTTTTATCTTTAAAATGACACTGAAACAACAAAAATCCAATGTAGGGAACCAGAGATAAGAACTTTTAAAGATTAAAAGTAAACCTAGCACTTAGAAGCATATAGCGCTGAACGGGATAATAAAAGGTTGCACTGGATGAAAGACAAAGTCCAGTGTTCAGGCCACCCACAAAGTAACACTGTTACACTTACTTTCAGAAATGTTTCTTCATTTAGGAAATTGGCTCACTGCATTAGACAAGGGTTCAGAAGCTCTGGTTTGCCTCTTGGGGGTGGGTCTACAATTCCCACAATGCACCACTTCAGCTTATGGAGCTTTTTACAATAATTGCTCACATCATCTCCTAACGTTTGGATCTTCTTCCAGAGGTCCTTTTTGGGTCCTTGAAGTGTCCACAAAATTGACCCAAGGTTCCAGAAATGCTGAGTTCCTACTTCAATTCCCAGAATGCTCCTGATTCAAATTCTCAGAGGGGCCATTGGATGCTGGTCAGCTAAGCTCTTCTTGCAGGACTTCATGCAGCTCCTTTGTACCTGTAGCTCACAGGGAGTTCACGCCTGGAGTTGAAGAAGCAAGGATAGGCCTTTTCTTGTTGGAGTCCAAGGTGTGCAGCTGGTGCAATCCTTGTGAGTACAGTGTCCAGGTACAGACCAAAGGTCCAGCAGGGCAGTCCTTCTTCTCCAGTATCTTCTTCCAGCAGGGATATGAAGTCTGCCAATTTTATCCTTGTTCCTTGACCAATCATATGCAGGCCACCACCCTCTTGAGAGACCACTTCCTGTGAAATGTGGCAAAAATCAATAGCAGGGTGCAACATTCTCCCAAAACTTCAGTCTCAGAGGATAGGTTTGGCTGAGTCCACCCACTGGTGTAGATAAGTTTCCCTTAATATACCCCAGCCCTCTCCTACTATAATCAGGGGGCACCTGGTTGTCTGGTTTTGTAGGAAATGCAGGAGGTCCACTTGCTGGACCAAATGTCCTTCTCTCCTTTCAAGTACAGTTTGGCTGCTCTCCCCCCATCATGTTTCATCGCCTGCAGAGGCAGTTCTCCACCACCAGGCTATTCCTTTGTGTTTAGCCCAGGCCACTTCGCACCTCATCAAGGCAACCTGGACAGGCTGCCAGAGGCTGGCCAATTAGAGAAGGGCACGGCTGAGCTGAAAATGGTAACTTTTAGGAAGAGTTCTAAAACTCTTTCTAGACGCATCTATAACACCCCATCTGCCAGATTACTGTTAAATGGGAACTTAACTAACCCTTTCCCAATCACTAGGGGGACCAGGCAGGGCTGTCCCCTCGCACCGCTATTGTTTGATTTGTATATAGAACCATTGGCCCTTATGATTAAAAAGGATCCTCTGAATAAGCCATTTGCCTACATGGGTTGGGAGAATTTTTTTCCCTGTATGCAGATGATATTATGATTTTTACGGAAAATCTACCCTCTGCGTTAGGAAGACTTGAGGCTTTAACAAGGGAGTTTGGACAGGTGTCCGAGTATGCCATCAATATGGCAAAAACAGAAATAATGACATGGAATATGAATGGAAAACATAGGTTAATAAAAGATGAGATCAAATACTTGGGTGTTAAGATCTGTAATAAACTGGAGGATATCCCCCTAGAAAATCTGAAATGTGTGGTGCGTGAAGTAGATAAACTTCTGTTAAGCTGATCACATTTACCACTGACTTTATATGGGAGGGTAAACCTAGTAAAAACTTTAGGAAAAAGGGGATACAAAAACTTCAAGCAAGAATTGACAGTTTTATCTGGTCCTCTAAAGGGGTTAGGATTGCAAGAAAAAAACTTAGAAGGAAATATGATAAAGGAGGGATCGCCTTCCCCAATATCCAACTATATGCTTGGGCCTTTCAGCTAAAGAACGCCAAAGATTTATTATCAGGAAAGGAGGGTACCCACCAGAGGAAAGTTATGTTGAAAGGGGAGGGGAAGGATGAACAAAAATTCATGTATAAATTTGGTCATCCAAAGTTCAATAAAAGAATAAGATTGAAGACGTTAGAAGCAGCTGCTTTATTGTGGCCGCAGATAAGGAATATTACAAATCTATCATACTATAGTGTTCATGCTCCTATTTGGGGCTCCCCCGGAACTCCAGAATGCTTTAAGGACTTCTTATCTCGACCTTTGAAGGAAGCCAGCATTGTGGAGTAGGGGCAGCTATTTCAAGAAAGGATTTTAAAATCTTGGGATACATTTGTGATAGCGACACAGGGCTTACTATCTAGGTTTAAATATTACCGATTAGAAGCTTTGGCTCGTTCTTTACAAGAAAAAGGAGCTGATACTAATGAGTTAGAGGAGTTACTGAGTAAGGGTCCCCCGGTAGGAAGTAGGTAGCAACTTATTATAGGTTATTCTTAGATAGCTTGGACTGTGATCAGAACTTTCCTGGTTCCTTATGGGTTGATGTGGTTCACTGTGAGGAGATCAGTGAATTATGGTCAAGTTCTTGGCAGCTCCTTCTATCAGGCGGTAAAACCGGCGTTTCTCAGGAAACATCATCTTTTCGTGTTACATAGGGTATATTATATGCCAAAGAAATTAGCTAAACTTAGTTTAAAAGAACAGGTGGCTTGTAGGAAATGTGGCCTGGTCGGAGCAGATGAGATTCATATGTTTGTGTCTTGTCCTCAGATTTCGGGTTTTTGGTCCGAGGTTTTTGAAACTATGGGTAAAGTGTTACAGCTACAGCTCAGGATTACAACTGTATTAGTTTTGTTTGGTTGCTCTCCTGAACTACAAAACTTGACTAGGCCCAATACAAATCTACTGTTTTATTTGATATTGTTGGGTAGGCGGGAAATCTGTAGATATTGGGGGCCATATTTATACTCTGGTTGCGCTGAATTTGCGTCGTTTTTTTCGACGCAAATTCGACGCAGAACTAACGCCAACTAACGCCATATTTATACTCTGGCGTTAGACGCTTCGGGCGCCAAAGTGCCCGGAGTGTGCGTCATTTTTTAGCGTGAACCCCTTCCTTGCGTTAATGATATGCAAGGGAGGCGTTCCCGTCTTAAAAAATGACTCCCAGGCCTTTACGTGGTATTTATACTCCCGGGCAAAAGAGACGCCCGGGAGTGGGCGTGGCCAAAAACGGCGCATTTGCGCCGCTTTTTAACGCCTGGGTCAGGGATGGCGTTAAGGGACAAGTGGGCTCAAAATGAGCCCAGAGTGCCCTCCCCTGCCCCCAGGGACCCCCCCTGCCACCCTTGCCCACCCCAGGAGGACACCCAAGGACGGAGGGACCCATCCCATGGACATTAAGGTAAGTTCAGGTAAGTATTTTTTTATTTATTTTTTGTGGCATAGGGGGGCCTGATTTGTGCCCCCCTACATGCCACTATGCCCAATGACCATGCCCAGGGGACAGAAGTCCCCTGGGCATGGCCATTGTGCAAGGGGGCATGACTCCTATCTTTACAATGATAGGAGTCATGTTGATGGGGGATGGGCGTCGAAAAAAAATGGCGCAAGTCGGGTTACGACGATTTTTTCGACGTAACCTGACTTGCCCCATTTTAAGACGCCCATACGCCATTTTCCCCCTACGCCGGCGCTGTCTGGTGTACGTGTTTTTTTTCCACGCAAACCAGGCAGCGCCGGTCTGCTTGCGCCGGGTAACGCCATTCCATAAATACGGCGCCCGCATGGCGCTTCAGAATGGCGTTAGACGGCGCTAAATTTTTTGACGCTAAACTGCGTTAGCGCAGTTTAGCGTCAAAAAGTATAAATATGGGCCTGGATATCCCCTACCCCACCTATTCGATTTGAATGGGTGTATGCGGTAACAAAAATATGTAAGTTAGATCTTAGTCATTCCGGGGAAAAACAAATCGACAAAAATCATGGCAACCTTTGGTAAACTGGGTGGACCAGAGCGCTCTTCCCTTTATTTATTGTCCGATGATTATCTTTATAGGGGATGTAGATATTTCCGGTCTTTCTCCTCCCTAGACGTCCTACGATGATTGCTTGGACTCCTCCAGGACATACTGGAATACGGGCCTGGCTTAAATCAGAACAGAAGTATATAATGTAAATGAGGACACAAAATAAAACTCTTTCTAGGCGGAAGTTTTAGTACATTCAACTGTGCAACTTGTTGGATGTATTATAACTGTTAATAACTTATAAGTAATTTATACTAGACATACTCCCTTCGATGGAAAATAAGACATTATTATTTTAAAATAGTCTCCCCTTGATAGCCTTTGGAGCCCTTTCACTACAATGGGGAAACACATGTAGCTATTTTTCCCTCACCAGGGCTTATAAATAATCTTTACTAAAGTCCCTGCTTATAGTTACTATGCACCCAACCCTGGGGACACCTGGGGCACACCTTAGGGGTGACTTATATGTACAAATAAGGTAGGTTAAGACTTTGGAAGTGCTTTTAATTCCAAAGTTGTCAAATTTGGGGTTAACTTTGACTTTAAAGCAACCAGCAAGGCAAGCCTGCTTTTAAGATGACACTGGGCACCACAGCAGTATACCTCTGGGTGCATTACCTATGCTGGGGTCACTAAAACTACATGCTCCATCATATACTAGGGACTTATAGGTAGGTTGGTACAGCCAATTATAATTAGTCTAATTTGCAGATCCATTTTAATCAGAGCACAGGACCTGGGACTGTTTAGCAGTACCTAAGGCACCCTCTGATTCAGAAAGACACCAGCACAAGTGGAAAATGGGGTCAGAAAGTTTGGGGCCTTCTGCATTCAGCCCAGTTTTCCCACATGCACCTACTCACAGACCCACTCAGAGACTCACACATCCACTCACAGACACCCTCAAAGACTCATGCACCCACTCACACACCCACTTAGAGGCTCACACACCCACTCACAGACCCACTCAGAACTCATGCACCTGCTAACAAACCCACTCAGTGACTCACTCATCCACTCACAGACCCACTGAGACATTCACACACCCACTAACAGACCCACTCAGACCCCACACCTGCACTCACAGACCCAATTAAACACACACCATTCACAAAGACACTCATACCCACTGTAACCTAGAGATACCCTCTTACATATACTCTCACACCCAGACACTCTCACACACTCTTGCGTCTCCGCTTTGCAAAGTGTTTTCATAAAAAATGGTACTGCACATATTATATTGATATTATCAATGATGTCATGAATGTTGTCATTTGCAGAGCATGGTGAAGGCGCAAGGTATAGTTACCTTAGGACGCAAGTTATAGTTACTTGAGATAACTCTAACTACAACAGGGGAATTTCTATGGTTTTGTACGTTTAAAATATGAGCCCAACTATAACGTCCCTGTAACCTTAGGTTTTTTAAGTAAATTTATTTGTTTTACTTTTATTCGATTTCCTAACTCTAATGTCCCTGCAACCTTTGTTTTTTTCAGTGAACTTCTATGGTTTTTTTTTTACAGAAGGTAATTTTTATTATCATAAATTAATCCAACCATTGCCTCGGATGGCTTTCAGCCATGCATGGTGGGGGTTGACACTGTGGCCAGCCCCCCTAACCACCCAAACCCACATCACGCACGGCCTTTAGACATGTGTTGCAGGACATGTACATCAGGAGTTGGCTGGGTCCTATCTCTCTGGGTGTGAGAAAAGGTGTGAGAGAGTGTATCTGGGCGTGAGAGTGGCTGTAAGAATGTCTGTCTGGATGTGAGAGTGGGTGCGTCAGTGTCTTAGTGTATTTGTGCGCCTGTGAGTGGGTGCTTGAGTGTCTGAGTGAGTCTGTGAGTGGGTACGTAAGGGTCTGAGTGGGTCTGTGAGTAGGTGTGTAAAGATTTTAGTGGATGTGAGAGTGGGAGAAAGAGAGAAATTGCAAGAGGGAAAAAGAACGAGAGAGAGAGATATAGAGTTTTTATGCTTTGATGAATGATAAACTTCGAATGAGATATTTTTGGACAAATTGAAAAGAAAAATGTATTGGCAAATTTAAAGGAATGAGAAAACCTTTCAGTATGAACCTTAAACTTTTGAAGTTTAAAAGAAATTAAAAAAATGGATATGACCATAGACACACCTGGAGTAGAATCCTCAACTTAAGGTCTATAACCTTAACCTTTAGGCCAGCGGTGACTCCTTGCTGTGATACTTCTAGACATACCTTTGACAGTCAACCCATGCTTGTGATTGGAAAGAAACATGAATGTTCCATCACTAGCAAGGTTTAACAGTCAAAACACTTGTAAATAAACAAACACACTCCCAAGTGATACTAGGATTTGAGCCTTCAGCCCACTGAGTGACCGCTAAAGCCCTTAACTGTTAGGCCAGAAGTGACTCTCTTCTGCTCTGCATCCAAAAGTAACTATAACACTTGGACCAAACATCTTGCTAGTCTGACTTTTTATAGTCATTGTATAGAGAGACCATTGCAATGACAATCTCTCTCTCTCTTCCATCCCTTTATCCCTTTATGGGATGTAAGAGAGAGAGAGAGAGAGAGACGGGACCACGGAGGGACCTTGAAGGCCCCCACGGTCCTAGCCTGTGGGATGCAGCATTGCTCACACAAGCAGGGAACTGCTTTCAATATCAGCTCATATGTCCAACTCGCTGTAGGCAGCTACCCACAGGCAGACAGCCCTATGCCGCGTACATCTTTTGGTTGTGTGTGGCATGGAGTTAGTGGCCACCAGCCAAGCACAATGTTAGGGGTTGTGGGTGGAGCGCCCCAGAAGGCTTCCATGTTGTGCTGTATCCAGCATTCCTCCTGTACAGAGGGAGCAACTACTTATGCTGCTCCCTCCAGACAGAAGCGATATGTGTTATGTTTCAGAAACAGATAACAAGTCTATTCCCAGCTGGTGGGAGCATTTTTAAAGCTCCAACCCGCTAGTAGGAGACTTTTATGTTTGCTTCTGTTTGGTGAGAGATTTAAAAATGCTTCAGCCAGATGAGAGCTAAAACCTGTTTCCCTATGGGCAGAGAAACCACCGAATCCTGGAGAGTTGGGGTACTCGGGCATTAAAGGATCAGGTATGGAGGCCTCACAACCCCCTTGCTTTTGTTACAATTACGGCCTGGGTGATAGGATCACCAGGGCATTTTAAGGCTCAGGGACGAGAGCTGCACAACCCCCCTCCCATATTAAATACATTTGGCCCCAGGGAAAAGGGTATCAAAGCTTATTATGACTACCCATGGGGTTTTATAGGGAAATTATAGTTAGGAAATAGAATTTAAAAAACATAGAAATTAACTTTAAAAAAACAAAGGTTACAGAGACGTTATAGTTAGATTCTAAATTTACTCGTACAAAACCTTAGAAATTCACCAGTTATAGTTATTTCAAGTAACTATAAGTTGTGCCCTGAGGAGTTATAACTCACGCCCGCCATGCGCAGTTTTATAATGAATAATTTTACAACAAATGTTGCAGCAATATTATCAATGATGTTATAAAAGATGTCATGAGTGCTGTAATATCTGGGGTAATTAGCAATGCATGGCGAGGGCACAAGGTACAAGTCTTTTGTTTATATGGCTGCCAACACTTCCTTTTTGACATGTTGGCAGCCAATTAGAGCTCTGCATTTCCGTGCATGAGCTCATTATAATTTGCAAACCCTTCTTGCCTCTAGATATCTATATTTAGTTTTCTTTTAATATTTCAAGAAGTACTAAACAGATTTACACTAAATAACAAATAGCACTCTTTCTGGACCAAGAGCTAGCTCTTTGCAAATATCTGGTGTAATTCACTCCAGCGGTTCAGGCTGTAGTCGTGTCTAAAATCCCTAAGGGAATTATAATGGGAAATGTATGTTTTTTGTCCCCCACTTTTTCTTGCACCCCGCTTGGCGGATCATCCTGAAACTCTGCATTTACAACAAGGTTCATTGGAAAACTATTTTTAAACATTTCCTGAAGAATCGTCAAACGGTGCCAAAGATAAAGGCAAGTCAAAAAATGCTTCTTCAATGGAAACTTAACTCACCCCCTTGGCATGCAGTTTTCTCCTCAATAGATTTAAAACAAATGTTACTGTGATATTATCAATGATGTTATAATAGATGTCATGAGTGCTGTAATATCTGGGATAATTAGCAGTACATGGTGAGGGCATGAGTTATAGTTACCGTAGGGCGTGAGTTAAAGTTACTTAAAATAACTCTAACTGCTGAATTTCAATGGTTTTGTGTGAGTAAAATCAAACCCTACCTATAATGTCCCTGTAACCTTTTTTTTAAAAGTGAATTTCTATGTTTTATTTAATTCTATTTCCTTTACAGCGTCCCTGTAACCTTTGTTTTTTTCAGTGATTTTCTATGTTTTTTTTAACATAAAGTAGTTTTAATTACTATGGGGGTCATTATGACCCCGGCGGTAGGTGGTAAGGTGGTGGTAATACCGCGAACAGGCTGGTGGTACATACCTCCCATTTACCATTCCTACTGCCATGGCAGTAGCAGCTGCTGGGCCAGAGATAACAATCTCCAGCTCGGCGGCCGCCATAGTACCGCTGGCAGCATTTTGAGCCAGTCCACTGCCATGATTTTCGTGGCTTTAGCAATGCCACAATAACCATGGCGGTAGACTCTACCAGTGACAGGAAATTCCTTCCCTGTCATGGGTAGGAGGCTCCCCCACCCCCCCAAACACTCCCGAAGCACCCCACACCCCCCTCATCCACCCTTCCCTCTTCCGATCCCACACCACCCGATACACACATACTTGCATACATGCACCACGCATACACACACACACTCACATTGGCATTCACGCATTCATTCACGCATACATCCATTTATGCTCGCACACATCCGTACACACATTCACACTGACATGCAGACATGCATTCACATTTTCATTCTTACACGCATTCACACACATGCATACACCCATACAAACAACACTACACACACACAGACGCATTCATGCACACACTCACACATTCATGCACACAACTCCACAAACACACACACACCACCCCCCTCTCCTGTCAGAAGCCCAACTTACCTGCACTGCTACCGCCAGCAGAACACTGCCAGGCCGTATCATGTGTCATGATACAGCTGGCAGTGTTCTACTGCCGTGGCCTTGATGATGGTAGCAGTGCCACCTTACCACTATCCGCCAGTATGGCCACGGACAGATTTCCACCCTTCTTGTGGCAGAAGTCCGGCTGTGATGATAATCGGGCGAACAAATGGTAGCCACGGTGATGGTCTTTTGGCAGCTGTCACCGTGGCGGTAGGTGGTTTATACCGACCATGTCTTAATATGGGTCTATATGTTAATCCAACAGCCAACATGCACGGCCTTTGGCGGTGCGCAGTGGGGGTTGGCCACCCAGCCCCCTATAACCATCCAACCCTTCCCTGCACACAAACCCCTTTAATTACACCAAGTCCATGCCATGCAGGCCTTCAGCTGTCCATGGGGGGATTTGGCCACAGGGCCTATCCTGCGGCCAACCCCCACAACTACCCAACTCCTTGCCAGTGGGGTTTAGCCGCAGGGCCTTTCTCTCTGGGTGTGAGAACTGGTATGAGAGGGTGTCTCTGGGTATGAGAGTGGGTGTGAGAGAATGTTTCTGGGTGCAAGAGTAGGTGAGTGCGAGTCTCTGAGTGGGTCTCTGAATGGCTGTGTGAGTGTCTGTGATTGAGAGCATGAATCTCTGAGTAGGTTCATGAGTGGGTACGTGAGTCTCAGTGGGTCTGTGAGTGAGTGCATGAGTCTGTGAGTGGGTCTGTGAGTGGGTGCATGAGTCTCTAAGTGGGTCTGTGAGTGGGTGCTTGAGTCTCTGAGTAGGTCTGTGAGTAGGTGTCTGAGTGGGCCTGTGAGTAGAGGTGTGGGTCGTGAGCCTGACTTAATCTGTGAGTGGATGTCTGAATTTCTGAGAGGGTCTATGAGTGGGTGCGCAAATGTTTCAGTTGGTCTGTGACTGGGATCATGAGTGCTGAGTAAGTATCTGAGCGCATCTGTGAGAGGATATGTGTGGGTGTGTCAGTAGCTGTGTGAGTGACTCAGCCACAAAGGAACCTCACCTGCCCTTTTATCCAAAAAGAGTCCACAGTTTTGCCCAAATTATCTACCCAAGTGGAATTTTTTCTGCCTCCATGGGTAAATGTCCAGCACGCATTCTACACTTACACAGGCCTGCCACTGCAGCCTGAGTGAAATAATGCCCACATTATGTCACAGCCATTTTACACAGCACATAAGTAACTTATAAGTCACCTATATGTCTAACCTTCACCTGGTGAAGGTTGGGTGCAATGTTACTTAGTGTGTGGGCACCCTGGCACTAGTCAAGGTGCCCCCACATTGTTCAGGGCAAATTCCCCGGACTTTGTGAGTGCGGGGACACCATTTCACGCGTGCACTATACATAGGTCACTACCTATGTATAGCGTCACAATGGTAACTCCGAACATGGCCATGTAACATGTCTAAGATCATGGAATTGTCACCCCAATACCATTCTGCCATTGGGGAGACAATTCCATGATCCCCCGAGTCTCTAGCACAGACCCGGGTACTGCCAAACTGCCTTTTCCGGGGTTTCACTGCAGCTGCTGCTGCTGCCAACCCCTCAGACAGGTTTCTGCCCTCCTGGGGTCCAGCCAGGCCTGGCCCAGGAAGGCAGAACAAAGGACTTCCTCAGAGAGAGGATGTTACACCCTCTCCCTTTGGAAAAAGGTGTCAGGGCTGGGGAAGAGTAGCCTGCCCCAGCCTCTGGAAATGCTTTGATGGGCACAGATGGTGCCCATCTCTGCATAAGCCAGTCTACACCGGTTCAGGGATCCCCCAGCCCTGCTCTGGCGCAAAACTGGACAAAGGAAAGGGGAGTGACCACTCCCCTGACCTGCACCTCCCAGGGGAGGTGCCCAGAGCTCCTCCAGCGTGCCCCAGACCTCTGCCATCTTGGATTCAGAGGTGTGCTGGCACACTGGACTGCTCTGAGTGGCCAGGGCCAGCAGGTGACGTCAGAAACTCCTTCTGATAGGCTCTTACCTGTGTTACTAGCCTATCCTCCTTCCTAGGTAGCCAAACCTCCTTTTCTGGCTATTTAGGGTCTCTGCTTTGGGGAATTCTTCAGCTCACTAGAGTTCCTCTGCACTTCTCTCTTCACCTTCTGCCAAAGGATCGACCGCAGACTGCTCAGAACGCCTGCAAAACCGCAACAAAGTAGCAAAGAAGACTACTGCAACCTTGTATCGCTTCATCCTGCTGGCTTTCTCGCCTGTTTCCTGGTGGTGCATGCTCTGGGGGTAGCCTGCCTCCTTCTTGCACCAGGAGCTCTGAAGAAATCTCCAGTGGGTCGACGGAATCTTCCCCCTGCAACCGCAGGTAACAAAAGACTGCATCACCGGTCCTCTGGGTCCCCTCTCAGCACGACGAGCGTGGTCCCTGGAACTCAGCAACTCTGTCCAAGTGACTCCCACAGTCCAGTGACTCTTCAGTCCAAGATTGGTGGAGGTAAGTCCTTTCCTCCCCACGCTAGACTGCATTGCTGGGTACCGCGTGATTTGCAGCTGCTCCGGCTCCTGTGCACTCTTCTAGGATTTCCTTCGTGCACAGCTAAGCCTGGGTCCCCGACACTCTAACCTGCAGTGCACAACCTTCTGAGTTGTCCTCCGGCGTCGTGGGACTCCCTTTTCTGACTTTGGGTGCCTGTTCCGGTATTTCTGCGGGTGCTGCCTGCTTCTGTGAGGGCTCCCTGACTTGCTGGGTGCTTCCTCTGTCTCCTCATCCAAGTGGTGACATCCTGGTCCCTCCTGGGCCACAGCAGCATCCAAAAACCCTAACCGTGACCCTTGCAGCTAGCAAGGCTTGTTTGCGGTCTTTCTGCGTGGGAACACCTCTGCAAGCTTCTTCACGACGTGGGACATCCATCCTCCAAAGGGGAAGTTTCTAGCCCTCTTCGTTCTTGCAGAATCCACAGCTTCTACCATCCGGTGGCAGCTTCTTTGCACCCTCAGCACCCTCAGCTGGCATTTCCTGGGCATCTGCCCACTCTCGACATTTTTGCGACTCTTGGACTTGGTCCCCTTGTTTCACAGGTACTCAGGTCCGGAAATCCACTGTTGTTGCTTTGCTGGTGTTGGTCTTCCTTGCAGAAACCCCCTATCACGACTTCTGTGCTCTCTGGGGGTTATAGGTGCACTTTACACCTACTTTTCAGGGTCTTGGGGTGGGCTATTTTTCTAACCCTCACTGTTTTCTTACAGTCCCAGCGACCCGCTACAAGCTCACATAGGTTTGGGGTCCATTCGTGGTTCGCATTCCACTTTTGGAGTATATGGTTTGTGTTGCCCCTATACCTATGTGCTCCTATTGCAATCTACTGTAACTTTACATTGCTTATTACATATTTTCGGTATTGTGTACATATATCTTGTGTATATTTGGCATCCTCATACTGAGGGTACTCACTGAGATACTTTTGGCATATTGTCATAAAAATAAAGTACCTTTATTTTTAGTATGTCTGTGTATTGTGTTTTCTTATGATATTGTGCATATGACACCAGTGGTATAGTAGGAGCTTTGCATGTCTCCTAGTTCAGCCTAAGCTGCTCTGCTATAGCTACCTTCTATCAGCCTAAGCTGCTAGAAACACCTCTTCTACACTAATAAGGGATAACTGGACCTGGTACAGAGTGTAAGTACTCATTGGTACCCACTACGAGCCAGGCCAGCCTCCTAAATTTGCACATTTGTATATTTATAGCATCTGACTCTCACCAGGAGAGGACAAGAAAGAACCCACTTGTCACAGTCACATACAGATTGCGCTTCAATAGCATTCACCACCATGAAGGATTTTAGATTGTTTTTTAAAATGGAATCATCAAAAAAAAATACACTTAGTAGAAGAGGTGGGGAATGCAGACCCGCACCCTGGGCCTACCTCAGCCCCAAGGACCCCACCCTGGGGCCTTAATTCAATAGGGGAGTGGGCTACACAGCCCTCCTTCCAAGGCCAATTTTAGCCCCAGTTACTCTCTCCCCTGTGGCTAGGCCATAAATAAATGGAAGAGCTGCCTGCCCCATACCCCGGGGCCCAGCCTTCATTCAATAGGTGAAGGGAGCTGAGTGGCCCCCCTCTCTGGGCCGATTTCAGCCCCAGGGACTCCATGCCTCGAGGCCTGTCCATGTTTCCTCGGTGCTCTCAGGACACTCAGGGGGTCATTCTGACCTCGGCGGTAAAAGCCGTTTACCGCCGGTCAGAAGGCCGCCACAATACCGCCGCGGCCGCGGTTAGCCGCTACGGACATTCTGACCCACAACTGCAAAACCTCCAAAAATCCGACCACCACTGCAGTCCGCCACATCAGCGGGCAGTGGTAAACTGGAGATGACCAAACCTCCACCGCCACGCCAACAGAAATACACCCATGCCATTACGACCCGCAAATCCATGCGGCGGTCTTTCAAACGCGGTAGTCCATTGGCGGTACACACCGCCTCGCTCAAAATACACACACCTTTACAAAACTCATTGGACAATGTGAAAGGCACACACCTGAAACACATACACACACCACACCCACACACCCAATACAATATAAAACACACACCCACATCACCCACAAACCCCTACTAACAAAAATAAGAGACGAAGGAGAGAGAGAAACATCACAGAATAGAGAGCTACATCACACTGAGGCACACTACACCATCACACACACCACATAGAAGCACAAAGCACCACACACCAACACACACATCACCACATACAACACCCCACACCTCATACACACCACCCCATGGCACCCCAAAGGCACCCACGCTTTTCGGACCAAGAACTCCGGGTCATGGTGGAGGAAATTATAAGAGTTGAACCGCAGCTCTTCGCCTCACAGGTGCAGCACACCACCATAGCCAGGAAGGCGGAGCTATGGCAGCGGATCATGGACAGGGTCAACGCGGTGGGACAGCATCCCAGAAATAGGGACGACATCCGCAAACGCTGGAACGACCTACGGGGGAAGGTGCGCTCGATGGTCTCGCGACACAACATCGCAGTGCAGAAGACTGGCGGAGGACCACCACCCACACCACCCGAATTCACAGCATGGGAGCAAGAGGTACTAAACATCCTGCATCCTGATGGCCTCGCTGGAGTATCCAGAGGAATGGACTCTGGTAAGTACAAGCTCAACTACTTCACCCCCCCCAGCATGCTAACCACCACCCCCACCCTCACCCCCAACCCCCATCACACATCCTCCCTGAGAATGTCTCTCCAGCACAACCCACCCAACACCAACCCCTGCTTGCCACCACAAACTATGGACACCCATCACCTAAGCATGACCACTGCACATACCTATCCCCCCCCCACAAAACACCCTCACAACACCTCCCCCAAGGGAATGCCAGCACTGGGGGACAAAGGCACCCATAAATTGCACGCAATTGCACACACAGAAACAATAACCATACTCTCTTACCCCATGCAGGACCCGAACGACAACACACCGGTCAGGAGGGACCAGAAATGTCCATCCCACCCCTGGAAGAGGCCCCTAGTGATGACAGCAGCTCTGTCGACCTGGACCCTGATGACCAGCCCGGACCATCGGGGACCTCTGGACAGTCGGTTCCCCTCAGGCAGCCACAGGCCACTGCAGACCCAACCCCCTCTGGGAACAACAGCACAGCTCCCACCCAGCGGGCCCATGCCTCTGTCTCTAGGACAGGTCAATCAGCGGTGTGTCTGCCACTACAGGGCACCCAGGGTAACCCACCACCCCAACAACAACAGGGACCTGGGGGCAGTGGTAGTGGGCACACCGTCCAGGGGACAGAGGCCGGGGGAAACTGGGCAACTCGGAGGGCTGCTGTGCGACAGGGGGGGGAGGAGAGGCCCAGGGAACCCACTCTCCAAGAGGCCCTCACCACCATAATGGCAGCCTACCACCACTCACAAGAGACGATGGCGACAGTACTGGCCAGGTCCAGGAGATCCAGGCACAGCAGGAGGAACGCTACATGGGGTTCAGCGACCAACTAACCAACATCTCTACCGCTATGGGGAGCATAGTCCAGGCCCTCAACCGTATAGAGGACACGTTTCGGGACCATGTGGCATCACACAGGGCCCCTGTCACTAGCCCGGAACAGGAACAGCCTACCACCTCCGCCGGCGCTAGTGGACAGGAGGCCCCACCACACCGACAGGCCACCAGAACCCCACCTCCTGCTGAACAACAACCACCCCGCAAGAGAAGCCTGAGATCCAAAAAATCGACAGAGTAGGATGTCAAGACCCCCGCCAGCATCAGATACCCCCTGAAGTCCTCCCACTGTCCCACATTGCCACCCTGTCAAACCTTGAACTGCCCCTGCTCCATCCTTCCACAGGCATATGGACAATGCACCTGTGAGACTGAGAACTGGACTCCGCCATGGACATTACTCCACCCCCACCCATCACCGTTTGACTAGAATGTACCATCATCTTGCACTAAAAATAAATCACTCATTGCACTGAAATCAATCAGGACTCAGCCTGTATTATTTACAAATGTATAACACATTACATATCAATTACGTTCTGTTAACTTTGTGCTGAACACATACCGAGGTCACTTAGCATTAGTCCATGGGCTGACCAAGCAGAAGTCACGCAGTGGGTCATACAGCACTGAAAAGGGAACGGAAAATCAAACATCAGTTTTAAAGTTCTGGGGGGAAATAGACAAAGTTGAGATGCAGGAGGCTTTCAGGAAATGTAAAATGGCATGGGTGATTCTTACCTGTGTGCTACTGAAAATACTGTTCTATTACTCTGTCCCTGTTGTCTGTGTCGTCTTCTGAGTCTTCCTCCTCTTCACTCTCCGCAGGCTCCACAGCTGCTTCAACACCACCATCTGCACCATCCTCCTGCAGGAAAGGAACCTGACGTCGCAATGCCAGATTGTGAAGCATACAGCAGGCCACGATGATATGGCACACCTTCTTTGGTGAGTACATCAGGGATCCCCCTGTCATATGCAGGCACCTAAACCTGGCCTTCAGGAGGCCAAAGGTCCTTTCTATGATCCTCCTAGTTCGCCCATGGGCCTCATTGTACCGTTCCTCTGCCCTTGTCCGGGGATTCCTCACTGGGGTCAGTAGCCAAGGCAGGTTGGGGTAACCAGAGTCACCTATTAGCCACACACGTTGTCTCTGTAGCTGCTCCATCACATAGGGGATGCTGCTATTTCGCATAACATACGCGTCAAGGACTGACCGAGGGAACTTGGCATTTACATGGGATATGTACTGGTCAGCCAAACAGACCACCTGGACATTCATCGAATGGTAACTTTTCCTGTTTCTGTACACCTGCTCATCGTCTTTTGGGGGCACCAAAGCCACAAGGGTCCCATCAATGGCACCAATGATGTTGGGGATATGTCCAAGGGCATAGAAATCACCTTTCACTGTAGGCAAATCACCCTCCTCTGGGAAAATGATGTAGCTCCGCATGAGTTTCATCAGGGCAGACAACACTCTGGACAAAATCTTGGAAAACATAGGCTGAGACATTCCAGATGACATGGCCACTGTTGTCTGGAATGACCCACTTGCCAAAAAATGGAGGACTGACAGAACCTGCACCAGAGGGGGAATGCCTGTGGGTTGGCGGATGGGGGACATCAGGGCTGGCTCCAGCTGGGCACACAGTTCATGTATAGTGGCACGGTCAAGTCTGTAGCGTAGTATTATATGGCATTCTTCCATTGTCGACAGGTCCACCAGCGGACGGTACACGTGAGGATTCATCCTTCTCCTCGGAAGTCCCAGCGGACGGTGCCTAGGAAGGACAACATGGAGCACCGAGTCAGGCAAACCACAGGTACGTTCACACATCTTGCACAGTTAAAGAATCGCAATGCATTGAAAGGCGTGTATGTGTGGCAATGCAAGGCCTAGGCCTGTGTGACGCAGTCAAATTTAAGCCATGTGGGCCCTTGAAATGGCGGCTGCCTGACCTGTGAAGTGGGACAATGGGATGTGAGGTCAATGCGCTGGCGTGGCACACCGTGGCGGTAGGCGGTCGAAGACCGCTGTACGGAGTCGTATTGGTTAACATTGAACCCTATGGGATTCAGGAGCCAATGACGATGTGCGCCGGCGGTCGCGGTACGCACTGCCGCGGTACGCACCGCCGCGGGCGTGACCGACATTTTCTATCTGATTAATCACTCGAGACCTGATCATCCACAGGAGAGGACCTATACTGCAAGTGCTGCTGTGAACTCGGTCTGGAAGTGACAATGGCTGCTGCGACTGGGGAAAGGGCCCCTGCCTTCACGTCTGAAGAGTTGGAGAAACTTGTGGATGGGGTCCTCCCCCAGTATGCGCTACTCTACGGTCCTCCAGACCAACAGGTGAGTACACTGAGTGCTCCTTGAATGGTCTATGCCTGTGTGGAGTGGGGTGGCTGTCAGTTGGTGGGGTGGGGAGAAAATGAGGAGTGCAACGCACGACAGATGTGAGAATGGGCCACATGGCAAGGTTGGGGAGGGGGGGGCATTTACTCCATACATGCAGAAATGTGACGTTTTCTCTTTCCCACCCTGTACATGTCAAACAGGTGAGCGCCCATCAGAAAATCGATATTTGGCGTGCCATCGCCAAGGAAGTCCGGGCCCTGGGGGTCTACACCAGACGGGGCACCCACTGTCGGAAGAGGTGGGAGGACATCCGCCGCGGAACCCGTAAGACCGCAGAGACACTGCTGGGGATGGCCTCCCGACCTAGGAGGGGTGCCAGTCGTACCCTGACCCCCCTGATGTCCCGGATCCTGGCGGTGGCCTACCCTGAGTTGGATGGGCGCTTGAGGACAGCACAGCAGACACAAGGGGGTGAGTATCAGCACATTCTGCTATCCTTACGCGCAGTTGAGGCGTCTGGGTGGGGGAGGAGGCCTGTGTGTGACAGTAGGCCAGGGTGCTTTCCGTAGTGTAGTCCCCTCCCTTAGACATGGCCCTGTGCCCCCACCCCCCACCTCTGTAGGGTGCCAAGTGCAGCTATCCATGGTCCTCCATCACCCATGTGCGCGTCTGTTGTCACTAGACCTGTTGGCCTAGTCAGAAGTACTAAGTAGTATACCCCAAGTTCGCGGCTTAGTGCACGAGGCACCTGTGTCTGTCCTCTCCGCCAAGAGTATTGACAAGGCATACACTCAACGTTGTTTTATTTCTCCCCCCACCCTTATTCTTTGTTTTCTTGTGCATTAGCATCATCAGGCGGAGGAGAATTGGCGTCGGAGCACGAGGGAGCTGCAGGTCACCAGGCCCCGGTGGGCACTGACACAGACACCGAGGGCACCAGTGATCCGGAGGGCGAGGGGAGCACCACAACGGGGGCCGGTGGAGACACCAGCGACACGGACACGTCCTCGTTTGGGAGCTCCCTAGCGGGGGCGGCAACATCTGTGCCCCCCGCAACAACAGGTACAGCCGCCACCCAGCGCACCAGCACCGCCCTCCCAGCAGCCCCTCAGTCTTCACTCCGTGCCCGTTCGCCCAGGAAGGCGCGCGTCTCTTTCGCCCCAGGCACCTCAGCCCCTGCCTCTGTTACCCCTGCTGCCCTCAGTGCGGAGCTCATTGACCTGGTGAGGACGCTCATTGTTGGGCAGACTACCCTTTTGAATGCCATCCAGGGGGTGCAAAGGGAGGTGCAACAGAGCAATGCCTACCTGGAGGGCATTCATTCGGGTCAGGCTGCCCATCAACGAGCGTTCACTTCTCTGGCCTCAGCACTGACGGCAGCCATTGTCCCTGTCTCCAGTCTCCCTCTTCTAACTGCCTCCACCCTTTCTCTGTCTCCTGTTCCTCAGCCTATCCCATCCACACCATCAGACCAGCCTGCACACACCTCAACACCCAAGGCCAGCTCATCCAAACATAAGCACCACAGAACACACAAGCATTCACCCAAGCAACACCCAGATGCAGACATACCAACATTCACTACCACCTCTGTGTCCCCCACCTCCTCGTCTCCCTCCTCCCTCCCTGTGACGTCTACACTCACACCTGCGTGCACACCAACATCAGCCAGTTCTTCCATCACCAGCACACCCTCCACTACAGTCCTCACACGTGCAGTCACCACCCCCACTGCCATCTACACGTCCCCTGTGTCCTCTCCCACTGTGTCTGTCACCCCCTCTTCCAAGACACATAAACGCAGGCAGCCACCCAAGCAACAGCCAACCACCTCACGACCCAGTCACCTGCACCCAAGGATAGCACACCTGACTCTCCTACAACCACATCCTCTTCCTCCACTTCTATCACCACTACTCCTACCCTTTACCTTGGTCCAAAGAAATATTACCTCTCCAATCTTAACCTCTTTGCCTCCCCTGACCCACCCCCTCCATCTGGGAAAAGTCCCAAAGGCACCTCAGCCACCACCAGCCCAGCTGCTAAGGTACAAGTGGTGCATGGATTATGGAGCCCACCCTTTGGCGGCAGTGACACTTCACTGAGCAGCAAGGGGACTGCCAGCCCCCCCCCAGGCAAGAGGACCCGGAAAGTGAAGGGCCGCCGTGAGCGGACTGAGACGGCTGCCCCCAAGGAGGTAACTCCGGCCACTTCACCTGCCACAACAGCCAGGGGAGGCAAGGGCCCGAGAGCCCCATCTAAGGAGCGGAAGGGCAGCAGGGCGGAGAGGCCAGCCAGCAGGAGCACGGAGCAGGAGGGCCCCACACGCCCCATCCCGCCTGCAAGGGACGACACCAAAGGGCCCAGGACTCCGTCTCCGAAGGGGCCTGACACTGCACGTTCGGAGGGCGAGTGAGCAGGTTGTCAAGGCCAGGTCTGACTCCCTACACTGACTGGAAGAGCACCGCTGAACAGGGCCCCGCCGTGCAGAAGAGCACCGCTGAACAGGGCCCCGCCATGAAGACAAGCACCGCTGAACAGGGCCCCGCCGTGCAGAAGAGCACCGCTGAACAGGGCCCCGCCATGAAGACAAGCACCGCTGAACAGGGCCCCGCCGTGCAGAAGAGCACCGCTGAACAGGGCCCCGCCGTGCAGAAGAGCACCGCTGAACAGGGCCCCGCCATGAAGACAAGCACCGCTGAACAGGGCCCCGCCGTGCAGAAGAGCACCGCTGAACAGGGCCCCGCCGTCTCACGCACCGCTCCGCTGGGCCCTTCCTGTCAAGCACCGCTCCGCTGGGCCCCGCCGTGTCACGCACCGCTCCGCTGGGCCCTTCCTGTCAAGCACCGCTCCGCTGGGCCCCGCCGTCTCAAGCACCGCTCCGCTGGGCCCTTCCTGTCAAGCATCGCTCCGCTGGGCCCCGCCGTCTCAAGCACCGCTCCGCTGGGCCCTTCCTGTCAAGCACCGCTCCACTGGGCCCCGCCGTCTCACGCACCGCTCCGCTGGGCCCTTCCTGTCAAGCACCGCTCCGCTGGGCCCCGCCGTCTCAAGCACCGCTCCGCTGGGCCCTTCCTGTCAAGCACCGCTCCGCTGGGCCCTTCCTGTCAAGCACCGCTCCGCTGGGCCCCGTCGTCTCAAGCACCGCTCCGCTGGGCCCTTCCTGTCAGGCACCGCTCCGCTGGGCCCTTCCTGTCAAGCTCCGCTCCGCTGGGCCCTTCCTGTCAAGCTCCGCTCCGCTGGGCCCTTCCTGTCTAGCACCGCTCCGCTGGGCCCCGCCGTCTCAAGCACCGCTCCGCTGGGCCCTTCCTGTCAAGCTCCGCTCCGCTGGGCCCTTCCTGTCAAGCTCCGCTCCGCTGGGCCCTTCCTGTCTAGCACCGCTCCGCTGGGCCCCGCCGTCTCAAGCACCGCTCCGCTGGGCCCTTCCTGTCAAGCACCGCTCCGCTGGGCCCCGCTGTCTCACGCACCGCTCCGCTGGGCCCTTCCTGTCAAGCACCGCTCCGCTGGGCCCCGCTGTCTCACGCACCGCTCCGCTGGGCCCTTCCTGTCAAGCACCGCTCCGCTGGGCCCCGCCGTCTCAAGCACCGCTCCGCTGGGCCCTTCCTGTCAAGCACCGCTCCGCTGGGCCCTTCCTGTCAAGCACCGCTCCGCTGGGCCCCGTCGTCTCAAGCACCGCTCCGCTGGGCCCTTCCTGTCAAGCACCGCTCCGCTGGGCCCTTCCTGTCAAGCACCGCTCCGCTGGGCCCTTCCTGTCAAGCACCGCTCCGCTGGGCCCCGCCGTCTCAAGCACCGCTCCGCTGGGCCCTTCCTGTCAAGCACCGCTCCGCTGGGCCCTTCCTGTCAAGCACCGCTCCGCTGGGCCCGCTGTCTCACGCACCGCTCCGCTGGGCCCTTCCTGTCAAGCACCGCTCCGCTGGGCCCCGCCGTCTCAAGCACCGCTCCGCTGGGCCCTTCCTGTCAAGCACCGCTCCGCTGGGCCCTTCCTGTCAAGCACCGCTCCGCTGGGCCCCGTCGTCTCAAGCACCGCTCCGCTGGGCCCTTCCTGTCAAGCACCGCTCCGCTGGGCCCTTCCTGTCAAGCACCACTCCGCTGGGCCCTTCCTGTCAAGCACCGCTCCGCTGGGCCCCGTCGTCTCAAGCACCGCTCCGCTGGGACCTTCCTGTCAAGCACCGCTCCGCTGGGCCCCGTCGTCTCAAGCACCGCTCCGCTGGGCCCTTCCTGTCAAGCACCACTCCGCTGGGCCCTTCCTGTCAAGCACCGCTCCGCTGGGCCCTTCCTGTCAAGCACTGCTCCGCTGGGCCCTTCCTGTCAAGCACCGCTCCGCTGGGCCCTTCCTGTCAAGCACCGCTCCGCTGGGCCCCGCCGTCTCAAGCACCGCTCCGCTGGGCCCTTCCTGTCAAGCACCGCTCCGCTGGGCCCTTCCTGTCAAGCACCGCTCCGCTGGGCCCTTCCTGTCAAGCACCGCTCCGCTGGGCCCCGCCGTCTCAAGCACCGCTCCGCTGGGCCCCACCGTCTCAAACACCGCTCCGCTGGGCCCTTTCTGTCAAGCACCGCTCCGCTGGGCCCCGCCGTCTCAAGCACCGCTCCGCTGGGCCCTTCCTGTCAAGCACTGTTCACGGTTCACTGTGCCCACCATGCATCCTCCATGACCAGTGGACTCTGTTATCCACCTGATTTACTGTGGCTTTGCACTCCCCAGGATGGCACAGTGGGCAAGCCACCCACTGTAGAGACTTTGAGAGACTGTGGCTTTGCACTCCCCAGGATATGTCAGTGGGCATGGTGGGCCCTTCGTGGATCTGGCATCGTGGACTCATGTGGCTGGGTGCCCCCCCCTTCCCTTCCCCCTGAGGTGCCTATAGTTTTGTCACCAGATGCCCCTGCAGTGTTCTCTCCAAAGGACTCAGGTGTCCTGTGTGGACTTTGCCCTTGTTTCGCTACACTTTGGCCCACGGACATGATGAATTCGTAAGATGTGCAGGACTACTTGCTTCAGTTATCCACTGCTGTGTAAATACTTTTTTTTAATGAAATATTTTTTGATGGTTGAATAAGTCTTTTCTGAAGCTATTTTGTACATAAATATTTGTTCTCAATTTGGTTATGTCATTGTATTTTTTACGGGTGTTTGGGTGGTGTCACCGTGAGTTGTTGCTCTGCATTGGTGTGTACATCTTGGGGGGGGGGGGGGGTCGCATATGTGTGTGCCCGTAACCTTTCCTCCTCCCCCCTCCCGTGTGTCGTAGGTGCAGTACTCACCGTTGTCGTCTGCGCCGGACTTCGTACTCGTGGTAGATGAGAAGGTAGACGAGAGCAGGTAGGATGTTTAATTCGGGTTCCATGCTGTCCTCCGTACTCGTGGAGTGCGTAGAGGTGAGCGTTTTCCCGTTCGTAGTCTGTTTCCGCCGTCTTTTTATCGGCGGTGCTCCCGCCCCGGAAAAGGTGGTGAATTGGTGAGTTGTGATAGTGTGGGCGGTACATTGTCTGCCGCCTGGCTGTTGGCGGTGACCGCCGCGCTGTTTGTCGGTCCCGCCGTGGCGGTCGGAGTGTTAAAGTGGCGGGCTGTGTTGGCGGTTCCCGCCAGGGTCAGAATTCCATTTTTTGGACCGCCGGCCTGTTGGCGGTTTGGCCGCCGCTTTATCACCGACCGCCAGGGTTAGAATCACCCCCTCAGTGTACAATGGGACCAGGGGTCCCAGATGACTTCCTGCCTCCTGCAGAAGCCAGCATTGCTATTGCATACAGGGAGCTGCAAAACTGCAGCTCCCTGTGTCAAGAGCAAACATTTCATCTCTTTTCCTGCCCTAATCTCTGCAGGACCATGTTTCTAAATAAAACATTTGTTCGACTTGCCTGTATCTTTGGCACTGTTTGACAAATCTTCACAAAATTTTCCCCCAAAATGTTTGCTGGTAATTCTTGTTATGCACCAAACGTTTCGGGGTCATCCTTCTAGCGGGGGCAGAGAAAAAGTGGGGGTCAGAAACGTTGTGTTTCCAATGTTAATTCCCAGAGGACCTTTAGACACAACTACAGCCTGAACCACTGGACGGAATTACACCAAATTTGGCAGAAAGCTAGCTTTCAGTACTCAGAATACGCATTCACTTATTTGATGTAAATCTGTTTAGTAGTTTTGGAGATATTAAAGGGAAAATACATTTGCATATCTAGGAACACTGATTCTTCGCAATGTTATTGCAAATAATGACAACCTCATGCATGGAAATGCACAGCTCTGATTGGCTGCCAACACTTAAAACCAGGAAGTGTTGCCAGTCACGAAAAAATCTGAAAAAAGGAAAAGTGGCCAGGGTAGGGACACCCTGACCCTTTAGCTCTGGTAGTAGGGTCCCAGAGTGAACCCCACCCAGAGCAAAAAAGCCTTTTTTAAAAAAAAACATTTGCCACTAACTCATGAAATTTATACATTTGCAGCAAAATGTTAAAAACAAAACAAGCACAGAAATTGTTTCTGTGAGGTCCCCGGGTGAGCCAGGTCCTGGGGGCATTTATATTTTTTATGTGGGGGCCCTCTGGTCCCCCTGCAGCCCCAGGGACTGCCATCTCCCCAGGTCTTTAAAAAAATTAAATACCAGGGGGCTGCCCGCACCCCCAACAACCATAGTGATCACCACCTCTCCAGTGCTTCAAACAAAGGGGGTCCCCCCAGCCTCCCACACAGCCTCGGGGACTACCACCTCCCTGGGGCATTGCTGAATTTATGTCCAGGGGGTGACCCACCCCCCCAAAACCCTAGGGACCACCATCTTCCTGGGGCATTCCTCAGAATGTGTGCAGGGGGCATGCAGCCCCCTCACAGCCCCGGGGTCTGCCACCTCCTGGAGCATTTCCCAAATTGTTTTTGGGGGTTTGTGTGGCCCCCTGCAACCCTGGGGACCACCACCTCCTCCAGGCATTTTGGGTTTGAGACAGGTATATTTGATGAGTTTGAGTCCTAACCCTCAAAGAGAAACTGGGAGCTTCTGGAACCTTGGGGTGAGTTGTGGACTCCTAAAGGACCTTCAAAGACCTTCTGAACAAAGATCTAGAAGTTTGGAGAAGTTTGTTAAAAAGCTCTGTTAAGGGATCGACCTCACATTGTGAGTCAAGCTGGATTACGTCGACCGTGACCCAGCTTGACTTGCAGGTTCATCCAGCTGAAAAGCTCCAGACCCAGACTTCCAGGATTTCTCTGGGGGGTTCTGGAAAGGAAATTCAATGATGTCAACTCAAAATCAAATTGTTGTGGAGGGTCGTCCGATGTTAGAGAGAAAATGCTTCAAAAAAGTGACAAAGTCTGAATGTAAAAAGTTGAATGAGGCTTCCTGCGCAGCATATCCGAGGGGTCTCCAGGGACGTCAGATCCAATTAAAAATTCGACCAGGACGAGGATTTCTGTCCCGAAAAATCGACTAACTCCGAAGGTAGAATTTTTTACCTGGGCTTCTGCGACGCATATTCGAAGAGGGCTCCATGGAGGTCAGATTCAATCTGTGTCGTCGTCCCAGTGAAATCTTCAAGAAAAAGACTAAGTCCAAAGGTAAACTTTTGACCGAGGCCTCCAGCTTTCTGTAGCCAAGAAGGGCTCCATCACGGTTGGCCTCAAATTTTGACATTGCCCAGTCGAGCGTGACTAGATATCCGGATTGGCCCTTTTAGTTTCTATGCGCTAAAAAATATTTATTCTTTAACAATTCATATCTCTGGTTCCCCTTGTCCTTTTTTAATCATTTTGGTGTCAAATTAAAGATACAAATATCTGCTATTGTCACAAATTGGTTTTGGGTTTTTGAACTGTTTCATGTGTTTCCTGCGATACTTGAATGCTTTACATACTTTGAGCCTGATTGTGACTTTGGCGGAGGGGATTACTCCACCCCAAATGTGACGGATATCCCGCCCGCCGAATTACGAGTCCATTATATTCTATGGAACTCGTAACTCATTGCCAGGCTACTAAAGGTTGAGCTGGAGTCAATTTATTGACACCCAACTAGTCCTAGTGTGGGTTAGGGGCCTATTGCTAAGTGTTGATACTTACCTGGCCTTACCAATAATCCACTTTCAAACACATAGTTTTTATCACTAAAGAAGGGAACACTAGGTGTTAGGAATTTTGTGGCTTCCTGCTGATTTCCGAAATTTCCTTCACAAAAAATGTAAGGAATTTGCATAATTTTAAGGGACGTTTGAGGTTTACAGGGCATTGTGGGTATGAAAACCTCATGGCAGTGAAAGCAAAAAAACAAAGATTATAAAACTCCTGGGCCTAGGTCTAAGAAAAAATAAGAAAAAGAGAAAGTGAAGAAAGTGAAGAAATGAAGAGATGAGGGGTCTAGCTATGGAAGTAGTCCTTTTAAATTACAAATTCACTCATCCACTATAGGTAGGTGCCATGCTTCATCATTGGGAACCTCCGCACACCGTGACATCTAATCACAGTGTGGGCTACAAACTACTTGACTGCAAGGGGGGAGTCTCTGCTTATGTTTTCAAGCTGTATAGTCAATTGCCTGAAAGCGCATTTTGTCTCCGAAGTTTCTTGGACAATGCTTGTGATTTTTGTAAAGAAGATAGCATAATAACGAGCAGTCTCAGCTGATGTTCTTATCACCTTCAAAGAAAGAAGGATGAAAAGTTTGATTTATGAATTGAACAGATGTCTTTATAAATAATGTCTGCAAGAATTATGGGGCCCTCGCTAAACTCATAAAATTATGCCCCCCTTTAATGATTAAGGTAAGATGTACTTGAGGAACTTGCATTTTCTTTGGAAACACCAAATTTTTTGCATATCTTTCTTTCTTTCCATTCTATATTCTAATTTTCTCCTCTGGGTTTCCCCTATGAATATATTATAGGGTTAATGTACCCTGAGCACTAAGCCAGGGCCAAAGTTGAAGCATAACACCCTATGCTAGCAGGTAATCTGCAATACATATTTTTTCCTCTTTTTTTGGTAGTGGTGGTAGCACATTGTGTAGTCCCCTGTTATAGATACACTTTAATATAGAAGAGTGGGTTGGACTTAGGTGTCACTATTTTGACTACAATGTCACTATTTTGACTACGACACTACGTTGGGTGTCCTAGTATTATGGCCTTAGGTTACTGTAGGTTTTTATGAGTGTTCTAGCTGGTTATGCTATTGATTTAAGACTTATATACATTTCTTTAGCATGTGCCCCCGGTGAATCCTCTTACTACTATCAGTTTGAAGTTTCGTAAGGACTTCTGGACAGTTCTGTGTATTATAATTTTACCTCACATTGACTCATAAGCACTTACAAAAAGCAAAATTATTATTCGCTTGGGTCATGTGGAAGGCCGCAAACACCTCTGTTGAGGGTTATAGGCAAAAAATGTTTTACCTTCTAGTGGACACAACTAGACAGGTCTAACTTGTCTTGTAGTGTCTTTAGTCTTTAACCTTGGCACAGGGATACATTAATAAAGTGTTTTCAAGTACTATAGCATCAGTTTTAGTTTCATATTTTTTTCTGTTTTCTTTACACTCTGTTGCCTTCACCACCCTATGCTCATTGTTGTAGATTGACTACGCCTCTTGAAAACATCCAAAGAGCGCCTTCTTTGTTGTCAAGGGGGTTGTCACCACACCATGATTAGATGTCACTGTGTGAGGAGGTTCTGATGATGAAGCATGGCAGCTACGGTGGGTGAGGGAATTTATCCTTTAAAAGGACTTCTTCTATAGCTAGACCCCTCTTCTCTTCATTTCTTCACTTTTTCGTTTTCTCCTTTTTTCTTAGTCGTAGACACAGGATTGTTTAGTGTTTTGATATGATTGGTGGGGAAACTAACTCCTGTAGATCTTTATTTTTCTTGGCCCTACTTTGTGTTTGAAGCCAAACAAAACATACCACCCTGTAATACCCTGGTTGTCTAATTTTCAAAAATGTCTGTGTTTGGTAGGTTTGCATGAGTGGCACCACAGCATAGCTCCCAATGTCGCTGCTTCCCCTTTTGTTTCACGTCATTGTAATTCCTCAGGGCCTTTTGTGTGGTGGTCTCTTGAACTACTAATACACGAGGGGCGTTTTTCTTATTAGGACTCATATGGGAACATTGAGTTGGAGGAAATATGTGGCTTCCAGCAGATTCCAGAACATTCTGTCACAGAGATGTGAGGAAAATATGTATTTTTTTTACAAAGTTTGGGGTTTCAAGTTAGGAAAAGCTAGTGAAAGACATGCAAGTCACCTCACCCTGGAATCTCCTAGGTTTAAAAAATGTATAGGTTTGCTAGGTTTCCTGAGGTGCACTAAGACTCAAAATCCACAGCTACTGACATTGAGAAAAAGGGTCAGGTTTCAGTGAAAAAGTGTTGTGTACATGTTGCATTTTGGGCCATTTCCTATTGGGGGTACTAGGCCTACCCACAAGTGTAGTATCATTTTTATCAGGAAACTTGGATGAATGGTGGGTGTTATGAAATATGTGGTTCCTAATAGATTCCAGAAGTTTTCCTCACAGAAATGTGACTGAAATGTGTTTTTATAGTCACACACATCATGGACCCCTAGACCACCCTGCTTATCTAGTTTTCAAAAATATGAAGATTTGCTAAGGTTCCCTAGTTGCCAGCTGAGCTAGAACCCAAAATGCACAGCCAAACAAACTGCTACTTTTATCAAGAGACTTTGGGAAATGTTGGGTGGAAGAACATTTTTGGTTCCTCCCAGATTCCAGGAGTTTCCCTCACAGAAATGTAAGGAAAGGTTCCATTTTTAGACACAGTTTGAAGTTTGCAAAGGCTTATTGGTGAGGAAACTAAGGACCAGATGTAGCAAGATATGCTTTTGCGACTCGGAAATTGCGAGTCGGTGCGACTCGCAATTTCCGAGTCGCAAAAGCACATGAAGAATGGTGTCTCAGACACCTTCTGCGAATCGCAAGGGGGTCGCAAAGACCCACCTCATTAATATTAATGAGGTGGGTTGCAATTTGCAACCTCTTTGTGATTCCCTGCACTCACAGGGATGGTGGCCTGCTGGAGACAGCAGACCTCCATGTCTGTGACTGCTTTTTCAATAAAGGAAATGAGTTGCAATACAAAATAAAAAATGAAACCATTTGGTTTTGTTTTTTTATGCTCTGAAAAAAAATTTTGGGCGACATTCACAAAGGGGAAGGGGTCCCATTGGGACCCCTTCCCTTTTGCAAATGAGTTACCACCCACTTTAGCAGTCACAAAGCAATTCTGCATAGCGGTGCGAGTCACAAATAGGAAGGGAACACCCCTTCCTATTTGCGAGTCACATTCCCATTTTGCGAGTCGGAACCAACTTGCAAAATGGGATTGTACATCGCAATGCGCGTTTTGCATGGCGCAAACTGCGATTTTCGCAGTTTGCGCCATGCAAAACGCTTCTTACATCTGGCCCATAGTGAGAGCCACATGAGTCACCTCACCCTGGAATTCCCTAGGTTTTTAGTTTTAAAAAATGTACAGGCTTGCTAAGTTCCCCTAGGTTCCAGCTGAACTAGAGCCCACAATCTACAGCCACTGACATTGCAAAAAAGGGTCAGTTTTTAGTAGGAAATGTTTTGTATCGTTCCTAAGTTTTGGGCCATGTCCTATTGCAGGCACTAGGCATTCCCCACACAATTGAGGTAGCATTTTTATCAGGAGACATGGGGGTATGCTATGTGGCAGGACATTCGTGGCTCTCTCCAGATTTCAGAAGTTTTCCTTACAGAAATGTAAGGAAAATGTTGGGGTTTGCAAAGGATTCTGGGTAAGAAAAGCTAGTGAGAGCCATGCAGCTCACCTCACCATTGATTCCACTAGGTATCTAATTTTCAGAAAGGTACAGGTTTGCTAGGTTTCTTTTGGTAGTAAATGAGCTAGGGTCCAAAGGCCACAGCTATCAACATTGCGAAAGAAGTGTCAGTTTTTAGTGGAAAAATGTGATGTGTCCATGTTGCTTTTTGGGCCATTTCCTATTTTGGGCAATAGACCTTCCCGCACTTGTGTCCTAAGGTAACTATAGGTTGTGTTCCACCATGCACAATTTTCATCAATAATTTAATTGCAAATGTTGCAGTTATACTATCAATGGTGTCAATGAAAATGTTATGAGTGATGTAATATGTGGGGTAATTAGTAGTGTATGGCGAGAGTGCATGTTGTAGTTACCTCAGGGCACAAGTTATAGACACCAGAGATAAATATACTTGTTGAATTTCAGTGTTTTGTTTTATATTCAAAACATTACATTGTCACTGACATTGTCACCCAACTATAACATTGCTTTAAACATTGGTTTTTCAGTGAATTACTGAGGATGTATTTAGTTGTAAAGTAATATTTTGTTGCCACATGTAAAGTCAACCCCCTGAAAGCAGCCAAACACATCCTGCATCCAACCTCCCACAGACAGCCAACCCCACGCTATACATGGCATTTGGCTGTGCATAGCAGTGGGTTGGCCCTAGGGCATGGCTGCAGGCTAAAGCCCCCGGAGGCAGCCAACTCTACACTGTGCCATCCTTCAGCCACGTACAGCAGGAGGGTGCAGGGATTGGCCTGCAGCCAGGCCCCATGGCCAACCTCCAACAGGCAGCCAACCCCACGCTGCACATGGCCTCTGACCATGCTTTCTGAGGCCTTCACCACAGGATGTGTCCTGTGACCAGACCCTTAGTCCAACCCATTAGTACAAGCCATGTCCTTAAGCCATATTGGGCCCTGGCAAGGGACTTGTGGCCCTCCATCCCCCAGGGCTACCTGGCATTAAAATGGTGAGGTGGACTTGTGGCCCCAGGAAACCCATCCCCAGAAACATTGCCATTATAAAGGGGAGAACTGCAGGACACCCCCCTGAGCCTATTGCAGACCCCAGGATCCCATCCCCAGGTCCTCTCCTAACTATAGGAGGGTGACCTGATGCTCACCCAAGGCACACACCAAGCAGCATGTAAGGGACTTTGAGGGAGCCACAGGGCCCCTTGGCTTCCAGTCGGCTCCCTGCACTGTGTGGGAACCAACTTTGCTCTTGCCTGTATAAAGCTGCGGTTTATGTTTGCTTCCTCTGACTGGAGCAATATCTGGTTCCCTGCCTTCAGGAGTGTGGGCAAGGAAACAGAAGTCTGGTCCCACCAGCCAGAAGCATGTTTACATCTCCCACCGGCTGGGAGCAGACTTGGCTTCTGTGTCTTCCGTGTCTGCACTCCTACAGGCATGTTTGCGCCCACGTTGCAGGAGATTTAAAAATGTTCCAGCCTGCTCAAAGCAAACATATGTTCTCCTGCCTGCTGTGGTGTGGCAGAGAAACTACTGTACCCCTGGGGTGGGCTCCCCAGGACACAGTAACAGCCTGCCCCAGGAAATGGGGTTCCTAGGGCCTTTAGAGGCTCCAGGAAGGGGTTCCCTTCTATTTGAAATAACACACAGCCCGAGGTATTCAGATCCTCAAGTCCTTCTATGAATATAGCCTCGGGAGATGGAGACCCAGAGACCTAATAATGCTCAGGGAGGGGGACCATATTGCCCCCTTCCTTTTTATTATACATTTCGTCCCTAGGGAATGAACGCATGTTCCCTCCTTAATTCTCCGTCCCTGGGGGATGGGGTCCCAGACCCCTCTCAGAAGCTTGGGGTGGGGGGAAACAAACCCCATCCCCAAAATAAAAGGCTTTTGTTTACTCCAAGTTTTTTTTTTTATAGAGATTTGGGAGCCTGCACTTTAAAAAAATGCAATGTATTTTGAGGATCCATGGCCTCATTTTTGGGCCCTTTCTGGGATACCGCCACCAGGCCTAGGGGTTTAGGATATTCCTACCCTGCCCACCTATATCTTTGTTTTGCTTTTTTTCTTAGGACTCAGGACTGAGTGCTGAGTCCTAAGATGACTGCCACCACATTATGAGATCTTTTGGCCCCGTAGACCCACTCATGAAACATACCAAGTTTTTGAGCATTACTTGCTCGAAATCTACTGAACAGCTTTCCACAAAATCACAAAAACACTCTTTCTGGACAAAGATCTAGCTTTCTGACACATTTGGTGATGTCACCTACCATTTCATGAGTGATGTAATATGTGAGGTTGTAAGCAATGCATTATGGGGCCATACATTAAAATGAATTTCTATGGTTTTGTGTATTGAAAATCTGAGCCAAACTTTAACATCTCTGTAACCTTTGTTTTTTCAGTAGATTTCTAAGGTGTGTTAAAATTCTATTGATGTAATCTTATATGTCTGTAAATTGAAACTTATGAAATTGCATGCTATGTTCAAAAGTCCTCACCACACAAAGTCAAATAGGGAAGTTGATTCATCATCCACTAATATTAACTTCATTCTCACAGCACACAACCTTGAGCCCAATCATGACACTTACACCAATGGCAGTGCCAGTAGTAATCTAAAAGAATAGGGTTTTACAACCAATAAGGCACCATCTAGTAGTCTGAAACCCATACCCAAACTTAATCCAAACATGGCACATGATAACATAGAGGCATTCCATACTGTAATAATCAAAGAACTGGATAGATTACAACACACTACTGGAACTCACAATTTTGACAATCTCACTAAACAACAGAGAGCAGCTTTACAAGACCTTATCAAAAACCCCTCTATGGTCATTAAACCATCTGACAAGGGAGGCTATGTCATGGCTATGGATATATCTGAATATCGAATAAGGGCCCTAAAACAACTGACTCCTTCTAGTTGTTGTGAAATAATTGGTTGGGCAACATATGAGAATTCTGTTTCCACATATCATGATCTTCCGTGGGAGTGGCAATCCAACGATCTGTTGGACACTGATGAATACAGATGCCTAAAGGTTGTAAACCCCACAATACCATGTTTTTATCTGCTCCCTAGAGTCCACGAGCAGAGAGGCCCAGAGCATCACCAAACAGGGTCTCCTCGAAAACATTGCCATTTATCCCAATCATTTGTAATATCCTCTGTATTGGGTCTGATATCCTTCTGCAAAGACTGTCCCAGTTTCCTAAGTAGGATTCATGATATCAGATGGGAGGATTCATATTCCATGATCACTCTAGATATGTGCTTGTTGTGAATTGAGCAGAGATTGGGAGTAGATCCATGTATGTACTTCTTTCGGGACAGGTCTATTCCACTGCTTGATCATATCATCATTCTCAAACACATGATGCTTTTCTGTTTGGAACAAAATATCTTCTTATACAAAAGACCCTATGCTACCAATGCACTGGGACTGGGCTGGGCACCTGTTTCACCCCCAGCTACGCCAGCTTGTCACTTGACTGGTGGGAGGAGCAGGTGGTCTAGACAGATACCAACTAACGATATGCCACCCATATCCCTAAGTCCATAAGGTCTATTGTTGACCTTTTCATGGGGAGCTCTTAAGAGTATGCCACAACTACAGCACTAAAAAACATACAAAAAATAAACAACAAAATAGGATACAAAGCTTTAGACAATGTTGGTATACCCACAAAATTTTCAACTAAGCAAAACAAAAAGTCCAAAATATGAGACACGAGGATGTCTTATTTAAAGAAAATTCAAGGAAATTGAATACCAGCAATTTTACCCTTAGATGCATTATTACATACAGTAAGGGTGCTGACAGAATCAGAAATTGCCTGAAAAACATTGGGATCTCATTACAACTGACTCAACCCTAGAGAAAGATATAGAGTCCTGGCCCAAAGATCCATCAAAGATATGGTTGTCCATAGCTACTACAATCCAGAGCAGACACATACATTGCAAAAGAAGTAAAAAGGCTTCTATAAACATGGTTCATGTAAGGTATGCAAACACAGCACAAATCACATACAAATTGTACTGCCCACGGGCAGAATAAAATCTACCAGAAAATTCACCACCTGTACATCAGACATCATCCTCTATGCTTTAAAATGTTCATGTAAGCTCATGTATATTGGCAGTGCCAAGTTTTCTGTTAAGAGGAGGCTATGAGAACATCTTCATGCCATAATAATAATGGTCCCACTTGCCCTGTGGCATGCCATTTAGTAAAAAGTCATCAAAATGCCAAGGAATCACTTACAGTCTTTAGCATAGACAGGGCTGACAAACACATCAGATGAGGCGACAGGAAGACAAATCTAAGAATTCTGGAGTTATGATATATAATTGAACTCAATACCAAATGACTAGCTGTCCTTAAGAGTGATGAGGAGCTAGCAACACGCATTAGACACCAACATTCCTGTGATACATTTTCTTTATACATATCCTTGGGCTCTCATCAAGGATAAGACTCCTCACACTTATCCCTTCGTCTGGATGAAATTCTTCTGAAAAAAACCCTTAGATAGCTCTACACTTGCTCACTCCTCACACTTATCCCTTCGTCTGGCTGAAATTCTTCTGTAAAACCCTTAGATAGCTCTACACTTACTCACTTTTTACAAATGTTGCATCAACTCAGGTACATTGTGTTATCTTATGATGCAACCCCATGGTTTACCAGATAACGTTTAATACACTATGGGGGTCATTCTAACCCTGGCGGTCGTCGACCGCCAGGGCTAAAATGACGGGGGCACCGCCAACAGGCTGACGGTGCCCCGCAGGGCATTCTGACCGCGGCGGTTCGGCCGCGGTCAGAAGTGGAAAACCGGCGGTCTCCCGCCAGTTGTCTGCTGCCCTTCTGAATCCTCCATGGCGGCGCGGGGATTCAGACACCCCATACCGCCATCCTGTTCCTGGCGGTTCGCCCGCCAGGAACAGGATGGCGGTATGGGGTGTCGTGGGGCCCCTGGGGGCCCCTGCAGTGCCCATGCCAATGGCATGGGCACTGCAGGGGCCCCCGTAAGAGGGCCCCACAATGAATTTCACTGTCTGCATTGCAGACAGTGAAATTCACGACGGGTGCCACTGCACCCGTCGCACCTTCCCACTCCGCCGGCTCCATTCGGAGCCGGCGTCCTCGTGGGAAGGTTGTTTTACACTGGGCTGGCGGGCGGCCTTTTGGCGGTCGCCCGCCAGCCCAGTGTAAAACCCAGAATACCCGCAGCGGTCTAATGACCGCGGTGCGGTATTCTGGAGGGGGGAACTCTGACAGGCGGCCTCCGCCGCCCGCCAGGGTGAGAATCACCCCCTATATCTTTTCTCCTTTTTTCTCTTGCTGAAAATGCTTGTTTATGTCTGAATATCAATATTTAAGTTTGATAATTGGGAACTTGAGTTTATTGTTATACATAATTTGAATCAAGCCAGACCTGTTTACAGTACTAGAAGGTAAACACTGTTAAACAGGAAGGTGAAATTTGTGCTATACACATAGGTGGTATGCAATTAATTGTAATATATACATGCTCTTTATCAGCATTTGGTTCAATACATATGGACACTTGTCTCAAGACTTTCTTGTATATTCTCTCTGAAATGTCTTATTTTGTGATTTATTAATTAGCAACAGCACTAAATCATGAATCCTTGACAGCAATATGGGATTGATAACATAATTATTGCACTTTTTATGTCTTCATGTCAGCTCTTTTTCATCTCACCATTGCTACTGAAAAAACACAGCAAAATCACATCTACAAATATAACTCACACACCCACATTGCACAAATACCATGAAATGTCATCAAATTCAACTCATACATGGATATGGCATGGAACACAAACACCACTACCACTAAACAGCCCTGCAATTGAACCACGCATCACCCACATTGCAACACAATGGAAGTACAATGGGATGCACAATAGTCAAAGAGACAAATATACTAAGATCACTAGGCAAACAATACCTGCACAATAGGGATGGGGGCATCAGGAACACTCAGGAAAGGAGGCTGTACTGGGACACATATCACTATGCACATGCCCCTTAAACAACATTTGCATAGGAACCGGCCCTACATGTATATCAGGGTCAATCAATACTAGAGTCAAATGACATGCCTACCATGTAGAAGTGCAAGTCAACATAGCACATACAACTCCAACTGCATGGGACATACATCTACATGAAGTAGCTGCAAGGTACACATAGCTAAATGTACATGTGCACAGTCAAATGCAAACAAAGGTAGCACAATTGAACACACTTCATGTCTGCAAAAAGAAAACTGAAGCTGTCACACATTAGATTAATCGATAATCCATATCAGGGGGACAAGTCTAACACCATACATGCTCACATTGGAAAACACAAGAAGAAATACTAACAATACCAAACAGAACACAATGAAATGATATCACAATTGCATTTACATCCACATATCCATACAATCAACATATATCTTTGTCTTGAAGGGGCACCAGCACTGCCCACAAAGTCATATACTGTAAACTACAGCAAATTGATAAGCAAGCAGCCTGAAAAGCACACAACTATAGACAGGCGTCCCAGGTTTTGTAGGAACAACATAAAAGTAGAAACGGAATTGCAGGAAAAATGTATAACCAAAAAAAACAACTGATTGGGTTTATTGTAAACTAAATTTCAATAGTCCAAGGCCATTGGCCAGTCCATATTCCACTGTCCAGGCACATCATTGTGACTCACTTGACTCCTTTACTACCAGGGAACCTCCACAGGAAGGAGCATTAAGTGGGCAGGCAGGCACCTAAGGGGTCGTCTTTGGGAGGTCGGATTAATGATGGGTGGATTTGGGATTGGGTTTGAGAGGAGTGGATTGCTTCTTAGAGGGTTGGGCGTCTTCTTGGGGGGAAGGGTATAGGTGCTTGCAGGAGGTAGGTGTGACATGAGAACTTGGGGGTGGAAGGGATAGGTTGGGAGGTTGGTCCGGCCTCTTGGGTTTTGGATGGGGGTGGAGGGAACAGGGGAAAGGGCAAGCTCAAACAACAAAACAGACAGAACACAGCAACAGTCATCAGAAGGGGGTGGGGTTTTGGCGGTCTAGAGAATGATTGTATGCTGGGTCGGAGTGGATGTCTCTTGGGTGTGGATGCGTGTGGGAGGTATGCTTGTTTTTGGGTGGTGTGTGTTTTGTGTGTGAGTGTGGGTTTTTGCATGTCTTGGGGCTGGGAGGTGGAGATGCTGGGTGATATGGGAGCGGTAGATGTGTGTGTATCTGTTGCGGTGTGTCTGCGGTTATGTTGGTAGTGGTGGACATCTGTGTCTGGGGTGATATCTGTGGATATGCTAGATGTGGTGGATGGCGGTGTGTCTGTTGGGGTGGTGTCTATGGATATGGTGGGTGTGGTGAATGTCTATGTGTCTGTTGGGGTGGTATCTGCGGGGATGGCGGGTGTGGTAGGTGTGTCACTGACTGTTGTGATGTTGTGTGTACTACGGTGGCTGTCTGGGGAAGTGGTGACTGATGTGTGTATGGGTGTCTATTGTTTGTTTGCTTGCCAGTGTGTTTTGTGGTGCTTGTGTCTATGTGTGCTGCTGTTGTGTGTTGAGGGTGGTACATGTGGATCGGTCTGTGTGCTTCAGGTAGGTTGGGGAATGGGGGATTTGGATTGGGAAGAGGGAGGTGGAGGGGGGATGGAAGGTAGAGGGTGACTGGCTGCAGTCAGTATAGAGGCCAGAGCCTGAAAAGGTCTCTGAAGGCCAGACATTGCACCACAAATGCCTTCCAGGAATGCATTTGATTCAGTTGACTTGTCAATCCCTGGATGGCATTCACAATGGTGTCTGACCCACAGGGATACTCCTCTGGAGGCCAATAGTCTATTCACTGAGGGCAGCAGGGGTAACAGAGTCTGGGGCAGAAGGGCCTGTGGCAAAGGTGACACCCACCCTCTTGGGTGAGAAGGCATGACCGGCTGGGTAGGGTACAACAGGGAAGGTGGCAGTAGAACTGGGGGTGATGGACAAGTATAGCACAGGGGTATGTGCCAATGGGTCTACCACCAATAGGGAGTGGCCACTGGAGGCAAAATCTGATGATGAAAAACATGTTGATCCTGTCTCTCCTGTGGCACTCCCCTCACCCTCCGGGCCACTGGGTCCCTCTGAGTCAGTTGTGTCTTGACCCGAGGACCCATGACCAGATGCTTTCCCACTTGGCTGTGCGATGTCTCCTTCGCTACCCTGGGCTGATGCTGCAAATACAAAGAGAAATAGGTTCATCACACATCCATGATCATACTTGAACAACAGCTGATTAGGAAACATTACCATGATGTCAAGTAGGCCCCCACAACAAATTCCACCAAACTGGCCTGTTCATGTGCCATTGCATATGCATGCATTCTAACTGAATGGTCAACAGTTGCCCACAGGAAAATCAGCATCTCAGACAACTGCAATTGCATGGCTGAAATTGTGCAATCACAGTAACCATTGAACAAGTAGGAGACCTAATCGCCCTCAATGCTTTTCCCCATAGAGCATACGTCATTAACCTGTTGTCATACAATAGTAGGCCAATGCCAAGTCCATTTCCACTTATCCCACAAAAGGTCATGCACACATCTATTTGTCATAAACATAATGACCAAACAATAGGAAATGATGCTCCAAAATCCTACCATATTGCTGACAACAGTACAATAGCCTGGAGAAGGTGACATGAAAATACTCATGTCACTCTGGAAGCAGTTCCACAATGCACACCTCACCAAGTGATATTTGTCCCAATGGAGTTAGTACTAAAGTTGCTCGGATAGACCACACATTTGGCATTGAAATGGACACTGTAGACATCATGTGCAATATGTCAGGGAGTGATGTCTATAGACTCCACAACACAATGAATCAGCAAGCCCCAGTGAAATCACTACCAATGTCTGGCACCCCTTATAATGAAATACTGAGTGCATCAGTAGATGCCATTAGCCCCTTGGATATTGGAGAGGACTAGAGATTTGCAAGTACTTGTTGAAGGCCCTCAACATGTTGCCCAATTAGAAGCGACATCATTTTATCCATTTTGTTGATGCAAACCTAGATGTCTGTTGATGACTACTTGTACCCAAACATGTGTGATCTCAACATAACTGCAAATCACTCCATGGTGACAGGTTATAAACCTTCCCAATTTCACATGTGATAAGCACTTTGCTACGTGATTCTACATCAATGGCATAGAAATGCACATTGTGGCTAAAGCCTCTAGGTCTATCTGTCATGTGTCAGGAATAAAGCTGTGCGCGGTCCAGGACCCGCCCTGACCTCTGCTTCGTGTCTTTGTGGTGCGTCATGCGCGCCGCTTGTCATCCCCGCTTGCTCCAAAAGTGGTCATCAGCGTCGCCTGCCCTGTGGTAAAGCTCATGTAGCTGCAAGGTCAGGACATTGGTGGACAAGATGCACTTATCAATGCCATTCTATGAATGGACTACAACTCCCAAGATTTTAGAGGCAGCGGCCATCTTGGGGTGTGGCAGGTCTATAAAGCCCAGCCACACCCAAGCACATTGCTCACTAGACTTCAGTGCATTCAGACCTCGTGGGGAGTTCCTCTGAAGAAAGCGGATATCCGGCATGGCAGAGTGGCAGCATGTCAGAGTATCCTTGTTTCCATGGTGAATAAAAAAACAAGTAGGTCGTACACGTATCGGTAAGGTCTTGATGAGTCAAATCTTGAAGGGGGTTGTTTACTCCCAAAAGTATAGCGCCCCCTAGCAAAACGAGCAAAATGCTTTAGACCAAAAGTAAAGCGCTCCTGGCATGACGATCAAAGCGCTTCAGGTCACACGAGTAAAGCGCCCTTGGCACGATAATGAAAGCGCTTCAGGCCACACGAGGAAAGCACCCCTGGCATGACAATCAAAGTGCTTCAGGCCACACGAGTAAAGCACCCTTGGCACGACAATCAAATCGCTTCAGGCCACACGAGTAAAGCGCCCTTGGCATGACAATCAAAGCGCTTCACGCCACATGAGTAAAGCGCCCTTGGCACGATGATCAAAGTGCTTCAGACAAAACGAGTAAAGCGCCCCTTGACACAATGAGCAAAGCGCTTCAGGCAAAACAAATAGAAGCACCCTGGCATAATGAGTAAAGCACTTCATGCATGACGATCAAAGCACTTCAAGTTCAATTAGTAAAACTTTTCAGGCCTCAGTTGCAAATGTGAAAGCACTTGAGAAAAGCAAGCTGTAGTTTCATTGTTTTTTGGGAAGTACAATATGTGAGATACATATTTAAATCTTTGTGCATTTCTAAGCTGAGATCAAATGTTTATGTTATGAAAGCATAATTGTTACATGGTTAATTATCAGAGTATGATCATAGTCCAAAGCTCTTGCCATCCTTAGGTACAGAGATTTCAGTTCGTTCTTGTTCCATGATTCAAAGAAGGGGTTACGCCCAGTTCACAAAGGGTCTCAATCCGATATCATGGAGACGCCTTTGTTCCCGAGTCTGTTGGTGAGTTTCTACTGTTATGAAAGAGTATATGCATATTTGCCCTAACCATTTTCTTTTCAGATCTCTCTCCCTGCAGTTCCCTACCCTAATTCCCTTCCCCCTGCCTGACTTCATCAATACTCTGCGCTCTGATAGCTTTCTGAGTTGGTGACGCCAGGAGGTGGGCCTTTTGTTCAGCAGCGTGCAGATCCCGAGGAAAGGGCACTGTGACAGAATAGTGAGCCCACGAGTTTTTACTTTCGTCTTGGTCTGCACATGAGCTGAGCAAAATGGCCACCTTGGACACCTTTATGCAAGTAGTCACTCAAATGCAAAGGGATTTAACAGACTCAAAAAATGTTACAGCCGATTTAGTTAACAAAGTAACCCAGCTACAGAGTAAGGTGGATGGGTCAGAACCTGAGTCTCGTCCTATGCATTCCACACCACTAACATAGCCGTGAACGTGCCGACACAAATTCCTCTGGCTGCACCAGAAAGGTTTTCTAGGGATCCCAATAAGGTTCAAGTTTTTCTCACACAGGTGGAACTACACTTTATGTGACGTCCCAGTTCCTTTCCGGATCCACAATCTAGAATTGCATTCCATGTATACTATCTGAATGGTGATGCAGCTACTTGGACTGTGCCATTAGTCCGATTAGATAGTCCCCTTTTGTATAATTGGCGTTGTTTTGTGGAGGAATTTGAAAAGATATTTGACAGGCGCTCAATTACCATGTCTGCAAACAAAGAGTTACTATAGTTACGCCAAGGAAACAAAGACTTGATAACGTATTTGTCACACTTCAACCGGTTAGTAGTGGAAACCGCTTGGCCAGAGGAAAAAAGGTCAACAGTGTTTTATCAAGGACTAAAAGATGAACTGAAAGACATTTTGGCCCAAATTGAACCGCAACCGAAAACTTGTCCTGATATAATTAATCTAACCCATAGACCATGGACTCACAGAAAGAAAAGGAATAAGAAAAAAATGGGAAAGGCCCAACTGGCGAATGGAAAGGTTTAGACACCCTCAGTTGTCCTCAGACCCTAATATAGAACCAATGGATATCGGAACTATTCGCCCACCTTTGACCAAAGGAGGAGAAAGACATACGATGAAGAAATGGACAGTGTCTGTACTGTGGAAAAAAGGGTCATTTTGCAAAGGAATGTCAAGTGAAACCCAAAGGTAAACTTGATCCAACACTTGTGGCAAAGAAAAAGATAGTGGTTGCTTTGGAAAATACACAGGAAAGCTAAAATGCCCAAGAAAAAACGTAGGGGACCTCTTGGGCAAATTGACAATCCCTTCCGTGTGTTCTTGTACAAATCATTATGTCAAACATTTCCGAATTCTAGCACAACTAACTGTACAGGGAAAACGTCATACTATACAAGTTCTAATTGATTCAGGGGCAACAGGAGCTTTTGTGGACCAACAAACTGCACTAGACTTGCAAATATCCAGTGTCAAGAAAAAGGATCCTGAAGTTGTTTATGAGGTCGATGGTAGTGAATTGGCAGGAGGCCCGTTACTATGCAAACCTCACAAATGCAAATGATTTGCAAAAATGATGGGAATCTGAACCACTGTGAGATAATTTGCTTTGATATATTCCAAGCACCCCAATATGGTTTTATATTAGGAATGCCGTGGTTAATGTTACACAATCCATTCCTAGACTGGCGCAACCAAGTTTTGCGTTTTTCTTCTTCATCTTGTTTAAACAAGTGTCTTCAACCAAGAAGAGACAAAGAAGGGAACCCTCAACACCCTATTGCTACTGCAGCAGAGAAGGAAATTGATCTGTCACATCAGTATTCAGAATATACTGACGTTTTCTGTGAAAAGAAAGCAAGCTCATTACCACCTCACAGGTCATACGACTGCCAGATCGATCTTTTACCTGGCACCAATATACCAAACTGTAGAATCTATGCATTATCGGAGAAAGAAAACCAAGTCCTACGAGTATACCTCGATCAATGCTTAGCCAACAAGCTAATTAGGCCATCACGATCTCCAGCGGCTTTTCCGCTGTTTTTCATACCCAAAGCCAATGGCGAATTGAGACCTTGTATTGACTTTAGAGCGATAAACAAGATTACTGTTAAAAATAAATACCGACTACCCCGCATACCAGTCTTATTAGATCAGGTAAAATCAGCAGGTATTTACACCAAACTTGATTTACGAGGTGCTTATCAGCAAGTTTGAATTCGAGAGGGAGATGAGTGGAAAACGGCTTTTAAAACTCGTTATGGTTTCTTTGAGTATCTAGTTATGCCGTTTGGTCTATGTAATGCCCCAGCAGCTTTTCAATATTTCCTAAACGATGTTCTGAGAGAATACCTAGACATCTTTGTCATCGTTTATATTGACCATATATTGATCTAATGAAACTCCGAAGAAATTCATGAAGAACATGTAACATAGGTGTTACAAACTCTACAAAATCATAATTTGTTTTCCAAATCAAGTAAATGCGAATTTCATACCAAAGAAGTAGAATTTTGGGGAGTCATTTTAACACCTGACAGCATGCAAATGACTGAGAGAAAAATTCAGGCTGTAGCAGAATGGCCCACACCTAAATCAGTACGTGACATTCAATGTTTTTTGGGCTTTGCGAATTTTTACAGGCGCTTCATCCATCACTTCTCCCAAAAGGTAGCACCAATCACCAAATTGCTAAGGAAAAAGGCTGTCTTCAACTGGTCCCAAGAGACAGAGAAGGCATTTCAAGAGTTAAAAAGGCTTTTACTTCAGCTCCCATTCAAGCTGATCCCAATGTGGAGGAACCATTCATTGTGGAAGCCGATGCATCCGATGTCGCTGTTGGGGCCATCCTTTCCCAACGTCACCTAGAAACTGGACAATTGCATCCCATGGCATATGTGTCACGAAAACTGAATGAAGCGGAACAGAATTACACCATTACGGAAAAAGAATTACTAGCAATCCTCAATGCTTTCAAAGAATGGAGACATTATCTGTTGGGAGCAAAACACACCATAACTGTATATTCTGACCATAGAAATTAACAATTTATGAGCTGTGCCAGACTACTAACTCCCAGGCAACTGAGATGGATGTTATTCTTTGCAGAATTTGATTTCATAGTGACTTTTAGACCAGGAGTAGATAACCGCAAGGCCAATGCATTGTCTAGGCAAGATTCTTCAATCCCACATACTGAACAAAAACCCATGCCTATCATAACGCCTTCAAAAGTGTTGTGTTTAATAGCGGCCGAAAAATTATTTGATCTCATTAGTAATCATTTTCATATCACGAAGTGGCAAGAATGGTTTCAACAAGACACCAAAAGGTCCATTCAACAAGGCCTACCTCTACACAAATCTCAAGTGTTTCTGGCTACTGAAGAGTTAAGAGAGACAGCTTTTCATTGGTTGCATACTCATCCTCTGGCAGGTCATCCAGGTCCTCAAAAAACACTAGAATTAATGAAAAGGTATTTTTGGTGGCCTACATTTGTTTATGACTTAAAGCAAATGTTGCAATCATGCGAAGTATGTGCAAGATGCAAAAGTGAACATAGCAAGCCTATGGGTCTATTGATACCTCCACCCATTCCCAATCATCCATGGGAACATATCTCTATGGACTTTATTACTGGTCTTCCCCAAGTAAGGCAATATTCATCCATTTTAGTGGTGGTAGATAGTCTTACCAAATATGCTCAATTCATTGCAATGAAAGGTCTCCCAACATCCGACACTTTAGCAACTATCATCTTAGGAAACATTGTTTGCATTCATTGACTTCCAAGAGTCATCCTCTCTGATAGAAGCCCACAATTTTCTGCACGTTTTTGGCAGCCATTGTGAAAGGCTTTACGAATTGATTCAACCTTATCCACTAGTTATCATCCACAAACGGATGGTCAAACAGAGAGAATGAACCAAACTCTAAAACAATATTTACGATGTTATGCAACAAAGTCTCCAAAAACCTGGCTGGATCTCCTGTGGCTTGCAGAACTGGCTTATAACAACTCTCACCACTCTTCAATAAACTCAACTCCCTTCTATGGTTAATATGGGCGTCATCCGCACATTTTGCCAGTTACGCTACCTGCTTCTACACAAACCACTCCAGCAGTCATGGATATGTTAACACACATGAAAAGAATACATTCACAACTACAAGCAAATCTACACCAGGCAAGGACAAAATATAAAATGCAGTATGACAAAAAACACCAGCCTGGCCCTCAGTACACAGACAAAGATAGAGTTTGGTTAGCCACAAAAAACTTTGTATTAAAAAATAAAAACATGTTTCACCAAAATTCATAGGGCCCTATGAAGTTCTGTGACAAGTGAACCCTGTAACATATAAACTAAAATTGCCATCGTCCTTGAAAATCCATCCAGTGTTTCACACTTCACTTTGGTCATTGGGAGTATGAGGTGCGAGCTATTTTAGACTCCCGGTATCGTGGCTCTTCCCTTTGGTATTTAATGTCCTGGAAGGGATACAGAACAGAAAACGGCTCATGGGAACCTGCACGGCATGTCCATGCACCACGTTTGGTGCGACGCTTTCATCTCCTCCACCCTGATAAGCCGGTTCCTGGACCATGCTTGGGGCAGGGGTGTAATGTCAGGAATAAAGCTGTGCGCACTCCAGGATCCACCCTGACCTCTGCTTCGCATCTTTGCGGCGCGTCAGGTGCGCCGCTTGTCATCCCCGCTTGCTCCAGAAGTGGTCATCAGCATCGCCTTCCCTGTGGTAAAGCTCATGTAGATGCAGGGTCAGGACATTGGTGGACAAGATGCACTTAACAATGCCATTCTATGAATGGACTACAACTCCCAAGTTTTTAAAGGCAACGGCCATCTTGAGGCCCCTCAGACAAAATGAGTAAAGCACCCCTTGACACAACGAGCAAAGCGCTTCAAGCAAAACAAGTAGAAGCGCCCCTGGCATAATGAGTAAAACGCCTCATGCATGATGATCAAAGCGCTTCAAGTTCAATTAGTAAAACTTTTCAGGCCTCAGTTGCAAATGTGAAAACGCTTGAGAAAAGCAAGTTGTAGTTTCATTGTTTTTTGGGAAGTACAATATGTGAGATACATATTTTAATCTTTGTGCATTTCTAGGCTGAGATCAAACGTTTATGTTATGAAAGCATAATTGCTACATGGTTAATATTCAGAGTATGATCATAGTCCAACGCTCTTGCCATCTTTAGGTACAGAGATTGCAGTTCATTCTTGTTCCATGATTCAAAGAAGGGGCTACGCCCAGTTCACAAAGGGTCTCAATCCAATGTCACAGAGACGCCTTTGTTCCCGAGTCTATTGGTGAGTTTATACTGTTATGAATGAGTATATGCATATTTGTCCTAACCATTTTCTTTTTAAATTTCTCTCCCTGCAGTTCCCTGCCCTAATTCCCTTGCCCCTGCATGGCTTCATCAATACTCTATGCTCTGATAGCTTTCTGAGTTGGTGACGCCGGGAGGTGGGCCTTTTGGTCAGCAGAGTGCAGATCCCGAGGAAAGGGCACTGTGACATCATGTCCCTCATTGCTACTTTACTTGTCCATGGCAAATGTCATGCTATGACGTGCGAGGGTATGTGTCAGCCAATAATCAATGGCGACACACTCCTATACATGGCACAACATGAAATATGCCCCCATTGTAAATATCTTATTCCACATACAGGTTTCCAAGCACATATATCTGAGGGAATACAGACATCATCCCATCAACACAGGGAGACCATGCATGAAACAGCAGCTTACAAATGTTTTGCGAAAAAGAAAACGACACATGCTGACATGAAGGCACAAGGAATGTTGGCAACAGTGGTGGCACATGAATTATGTCAATGCACATTCCCCACTTACCAGGAAAGTAATGATCTGTAGCTGCACCCAAAGAACAATGTAGGCTTTGTTATGTATGATGGCCATCTTCACATTAAAGTCAGTAGTGAGGCATCAGCAACCATCAGACGCTGAAGACAACTAGCCTCTTGGTAGTAGATGCCAAAATACTCATTTAAGCAGACACATGGCTGAGGACCATAATCTATTGCTTACCTTTAGCCTGTAACACTGAGGAGTAGTGGTCTGTTGCATAGAATTTACAACCACTGCAAAAACAAACTGTACTTGATTTATCACTGTACACAGACATATGTTGTCCCTTGAGAGCAAGTTGTTTGTGGATTGTACACAGTTGTGTTCTAGGTCCCCGGACCAGTAGGCAAGGCATATCAGTATACAACAAACGACATGTCTACAGAATCACTCATCTACTGTGCTACATATGGCTCATCCCTAATCTCGTCAGAGGGAGCTATCAGAACCTAGCACTTTCACTTGGCAATGTGACAGGCCGGAATATGCTCTGTACTCACCCCCTTGTGGCTGGTGTGCTGTCCACAAATGCCCATCAAGATCTGTGCCACTTCCTGAATGTGGGGTTGGTTCTATGGTATGTATCTGTACCACAGAACACTCTTTTGGACATATGTGTCCATCCTACAGAGATGGCATCCAACAAACAAAGGCATGCATTGTACAGTTTCTGCTATGTGACCCTGCTACTGCGCAACTTATCATGGCCTCACATGAATCAACATACTGTCTGCACTGTGGGACTGTCAGTTATGCCATACACTTGTTCTGGACAAATATGACCTCTGGGAAGGTGACAACAGAGCTGTGGGAGTAAAGGACCTGATATGCATCTAAGACACACATTGCAAATGGTGCATAATGCATATATTAACTATATTAATGATTTACCTCTGTACCGATTCCTAATCTAGTCAACGGTATGAAACATTCAGGGCAGGTTTTGCCACTAGCGCATAATATTGGCCACATGCCAGGATCTGCAGGGGTACAGGGAGTTGGCACAGTGGTACAGTTGCATACTCACAGTGACTCTCCTACTGCCTAGTCTAAGTCCCATACTGGGGGATACATTTGATAGGGCCTGATCTCTGCTGGCTGAGCAAACAGAACCTGCATGACACTCCATTACCATCACATCCATGCATGACAGTACATCATGTGGCCTGCAGGAATTTGGCATGTGGTGTGTGTGGCAACCTGAAGGGCAGGGTGAGTCATGGTATGTCTTCCACACAATAGTTTAGCAAGGCCAAATGTGGTTTGAAAGATCTGTGGCACTATACACATTGCTCACATGATTATCAAATTACTTATATAACATGCATACACAGCTCAAGCTGTCATGCACATACATGTATGACATATACAACAATCATGTGGAGAGAGATGTCAGTGGAAGGCAGTAATTTGTCCTTACCTAGTTAGTTGCATCCAACACAAGGATGCTCTAGGATCCCAAAAACCTCACACAACACCATGTGACTGAACATAACATATGGCGCAGGCCCCCAATACCTGCACATTGTCCAACCCATTGATGCCACAATAACTGCAACAACAAGTACACAAGAAGTCTAACTGGCTCATAGGGGTACATACTAGCCTTCAAGGAGGAGAAGGATGGTCAAGTACAGAGACAATTGTGTACATGAGGTACTTACCTGCTCCTCTGGTGAGCCATAGAGCTGGTCATACAGGGGTAGGACCTCATTCACAAGCCTTTCCAGCTCTACTGGAGAGACAGCAGGGGCCCTATCACCTGTTGGATGTGGCATGATTGATCCCAGAGGTGGCACATGGCAGCCCAGGCCATGGAGGTGTTGCTGGTGGCAGTGTTGGAAGTCAAGTGACTGAACCTGCAGAACATGGCAGTCACGTCCGCCATGTATACGATCATCACTGCTGGTGGACACATCCATTGACCCACAACCACCAGTTGCAACAATGTTAGTTTATGGCTGTGTCCGTTGTGGATATAACTGCCTACCATCATGATGACTTCCACCTGCGTTCTCAGGCAATTCCTAATGTTGAGTGAAGTAGGTCAGGCATCTGCCATTTTGGCAGCCTGAAATGCTGTATTGGGCTTTATAAACTGTGTCACACCTACACAAAAGGTTTTTGGACCTCACAAACATCCTTAGCCTATCTTGTCGTTAGGTCCTACTACTCAACCACCATTTTAGTATGTTGCAGGGCACAGATGGCATTTAACAATGGGTACAGTCCACCACTTCTGACGGTCATTTTTGTGGTCGAGATATACAGTCACATTTCAAGGAGCAACTGTGTTGCACATCTTTGATTTTGATCCAAATCCATGTTGTGGACACGTGTTAAAAACCCAGGGGGGTCACATTTGACCACTGTGTTATTTGCAGCTGCGATGTGTACTGGGTGCCATGTCCATCCAGTCTGAAATGCTTCATCACATGATATCATTGACATGCCTCATGTATGCTGCTGTGGACACACTGACTAATGTTTGAAATAATTTCTTGTCATACATAGGTACCCAGGGAGAGGGAGGATGCAACAACCTCCTGTCTACTGTCAGACCTTCAGACCATGCAGCAAGGGCACATAGTACTGGCTTTCCACCTGTATAGGCAAACATTAATGGACTTATGCCATCAGTTGGAGCCAGATCTGATGCCAGCTATTAGTTATCCAACCAGCATTCCACCCATTGTACAAGTCATGTCAGTATTGCACATTCTAGCCACAGGGTCCTCCCAACACACAGTAGCCGTATCTGTTGGTATGTCCCAGCCTATGTTCCATCTGGTGTTAAAGGATATTCTCTCAGCAATGTTGAAACACCTTGACAGCTATATTGGGTTTCGCTGTTGTGAGGATTTAGCCCATGTAAAGGATAATTTTTATGGTTTAGCAGGCACGCCATATGTGGTGGGGGGCATTGATGGCACACATGTTGGCTTGGTCCCACTGCAGACCAACGAACAAGTTTATCTCAGAAGAAAGAACTTTCTTTCCATCAGCTGGCAATTTGTCTGTTTGGCGGATCACTACATTTAACATGTGTGTACCGGTTACCCGGGTTCAGCCCATGATTCCTTTATAATGCAGAACAGCACTTTACCCCAGCTGATGTCACAACTGTACCCAGAGAGGACGTGGATGGGTGGTAAGTCACATCTTTCCTGATTGTGTGTGTGCAATGTCAGGTGTTACAATCATGAATTGAGTGACTCATTGTTGCACATATGTCCCATTCCTTTACAGGAGACTCCGCATATCCAAACCATCCTCAGTTGTTGACGCCAGTAAGGAATCCAACTATGCCAGGGGAAGTCCACTTCAATGAGGCCCATGGAAGAACACAGTAGGTAGTGGAACGGGCTTTTGGCCTCCTGAAGGCCAGATTTCGATGTCTGGACAGGACTGGTGCAGCCCTCCTCTACTCACCCGGAAATAAATTGTCAGATCACTGTGACATGCTGCATGCTTCACAACATCGCCCTGCGTAGGAATATCCTATACATCCCAGAGGAGGGGGAGCCTGCAATGCCACAGGGTAAGAATCCTGAAATGCCAAGTGAGGGTGACAGTGGTGAAGAGGAAGGAGCTGACTTGGAGGAAGATCACTTCTACAGCTACTTTTCCTGAGTCTATGTCATATGAGGTAATGACTGTGACTGCAATGAAATGTGGTTGTGAGAATGTGTGGAGCTGAGTGTTTTAGCCACAGCTAGGGAGCTGTTACTCAGTAATATTACCTTTAGCCTGCTTGAAGAGATACCCTTTGACATATCCCCACCTTAATCATGTTGATTTGTTTGTGTCAGTTTCCTTGCAATGTAATTACATTTCCAGTTGCTTGCTATGTGATTTGTGTAATAGGTATGTTTTCAAGTCTATACTCTTCCTTTTGTCTTTGTACAGGTACCTTCACCTCCTGTGGGCATTTCAGAGTTGTGACATTGGCAGGTATCTGTTGCTGTTCTGACATAGGAAGTGGACATGGATTGTTCCAGGTAATGTAGGTCACATTCTTGTGGTGTATGAGAACTGTGCCAAGGCATCTTGCACAGTGTTTGGATGGAAGGTCAGAAGTGCACATTGAACTTGTTTTGAGTGCTGTTTTGGGCCTTTTGCATCATGTGTGCCATCATGTGGGCATGAAATATATAGTCATAGATTGCAACCAAGTCATTCACCCTTCACATTGGCTTAACACTCTTCTTGTATGGCCTGTATGTGTTTCATCATTGCAGGCCACAGTGCCTGTGCCACAATACTGACATATGTTTGTGTCATACAACCAGATGCAAGAGCAATGGATAATGATGGGCCTGTGATCAGGGACTGGTGTTCTTCCATCTGTCTGTATCTATGATTGTGTGATGTTTGGATTACTTTGGTGTGGTATATGGTAAGGCACAAGCTGCTGACATCAATTATTTTAATGTTTGCCTATTCTACAGGACAATGTCTGAAAAATTCCTTCCTGGTGGTCTGGGGGCTGCACATTGGAATATGTACTTTGACTCAGAGTGAGTTGCACATTCCTATGTCAAAAAGCTCCAGACATATGAACAGTCTAGGTGCTGTACACTGAAATAAAATGTTTGCTGTGGCCAGACACTTATACATATGTGTTTGTGTGTAATGGTTATAATCCTGAATAGGACACAGTGTACCTTTAACATATCCCTCATTGCACAAGTAAGTTATCTCTTCATCATATGGTTTACATGGTCACACACCTCTACATAGCAAAATGTGGAAATTCAGCAAGCAGAAAATTAGTTTTATGATGGGGGAATTGATTGCAATGTTGATGCTGTAAATAAACATTGAACAGAGAAGAAGAAAAAAACTAAGTGAAGATGGCAGTCATGGTGAATGAAATCTTTGGAGTAGATGCCATACCATTGGGAGTCCAAAGTCCAGAGTAGTTCTCCCATTGAAACTTGTAGATTGTTCAGGATCAGTCAGCAGAGTGAATGTGTGCCACACAAAGGAGTTCCTTTAGGAAGAGCACACTAGCTGGCAGTGGTGGGTGTCTTGCCATCCGCATCTCCTGGATTTTTCACTGAACATCCCCGCTTGCATGATGGGGGGATCTGCTCCTACAGAGGCAGGGGTGTCTGGTGTGGGTTCTTCCACTGGCAGGGCTTCCCTTCCAGTGGCTGGCACCGATGTGGATGTGCCTGGCTTTGATGAGCCAAAGGAAGAGGAAGATCTGTTTAGCTAAAACCTGCTCAGGACTGTGTGAATGTCCCTCATCACCTCTTTTATGGAGGTCAAGTTGTTTTTTCAGGACTCTATCTGTTCTCACATGTCTCTATGCATGTCACTCTGTAGCTGCTTGATTTCCCAGAGTTCATTCAAGAGCTGTCCCATCTCCCCTTGGGACTCCTGGTTGACCTCTAAGACGTGGCTGATGGTGTGCTGGCCAGGGGCAGCCCCAGTGGCCTCACCCGCAGCATTTCTCCCACGCATCCTACTCCTCCCCCCGGGCCTGTGCCCTTGCCATAGGGTGCCCTCTCCCACTGGTTCCTGGACTCTCATTGTCCAAGGTGTTGTGCTGCAACTCAGGATGCAAAAATGGGGGGCACAAGATGGTAGACATTGTGCTTGGTGCACAGGTTGAGGGGTGAATAGTTGTCTGTGATGTTGAGGCTCGCTGTTGGTGTCTGGCCGTTGCTCAGATGGGTCAGAAATATCCTCCACTCCCAGATGCCCAGGAGTGTCTTATTTTCTGAGGGCTTCATCCAGGGGGTAGTGGCAGTCTCTTCTGTGGCCTCTGTGTGCCCATTGATAGCTCGACCTGTTGATGTGAAAGAAACAATGTCACTGGTTGTATTGTGACATCTACCTCCAACAATTTAGTACAAGTTAATTTGCAGTTCATCCTATTGAGGCAAGTACCCATGGTATTGGTTTATTGACCTGACATTTGTGAAGCATGCCAATTCCATTCAAGTCAAGTAGCTGCTGAAATGCGGAGGTCATAAGCCCTTGGGGGGATTGCCTGAGCATGCCATCTTGCCCAGTGTAGGCAAGACAGTAGCTAGGCAATATATCACTTTGGCTATTTTGAGGCATAGTTGATTGTGATGAAGGTAAACCCAGGAGTTTGCAGTAGATGTGACTGAAGTCATTATGTGGTCAGTACAGTGTGAATGTGTCAGCTGCCAATACCATTCTGATTATGCACCTTAAGGTGTGTGGGATCATTGTTTTGCGCACTGGGTAAGCTGCCCTCATGTCCCCAATAGTTTCATCTTGGGTTAGCATGTCAAACTATAGCTAGGTAGCTAGACACATCTCTGAGTTGAACATGATCTGTATGTTGGTCACTCACAGGTCAGTCAACTCCAATTGAGTGTTAGCAAGCAAGGGTATTTGGACAAGTGACCACTGGGCTGGTTGGGTTTATAGATACAGAGCCTTCCTCGCCTTAGTAGTCATGTCACTCCCTCTACTTCCCACATTTGGCAAATGCATCCTTCCAGCTGAGTACACCTAAATTGTGAGTTGCCAAACAGAGGTCTTTAGACAAGTAAATACTATCCTGGTGTTTGAAGTTGTTGAAACAGTGCCTTCTGTGAGTTGCAGTCATGTCACACTCTCTGCTACAGACACTTGATTAATATCCCCCCCAGGTGAGTACACTACAATTGAGAGTTCACTAACAGATGTATTGTAGCATGTGACCACTGTGCTAGTGTTTGTAGTTACAGGAATATGTGCTGTCTGTAGGAGGCTGGCCTGGTTTGTAGTGGGTACCTATGGTACTTAAACCTTATGCCAGGTCCATTTATCCCTTATCAGTGAAATGTAGACTGTGTCTAGAAGCCAGGCTCTCTAGGGGTAGCTGTAGCTGAGCAGCCCAGGCTTATCTAGGAGACATGCAAAGCTCATGCAATATGTGAGAAAGTAGCCTCTTTCCAGCATGGTTAACCCCACTTTTAGCCTGTTTGTGAGTGTGTGTCAGTGTGTTTTTACTGTGTCACTGTGATCCTGCTAGCCAGGACCCCGGTGCTCATAGTGAAAACCCTATATGTCAGTGTGTTTTGCTTGTCTCACTGGGATCCTGCTATCCAGGACCCCAGTGCTCATAGTTTATGGCCTAATGTGTCTGTTGTCAGTAGTGCTTAACTGTGTTACTGAGGCTCTGCTAACCAGAACATCAGTGCTTATGCTCTCTCTGCTTTTAAATTTGTCACTATAGGTTAGTGACTTCATTTACCAATTTCAATTGGCACACTGGACCCCCCTTATAAGTCCCTAGTATATGGTACCTAGGTACCCAAGGCATTGAGGTTCCAGGAGATCCCTATGGGCTGCAGCATTGCTTTTGCCACCCATTGGGAGCTCAAACAAACCCTTTCAAAGGACTGCCATTGCAGCCTGCGTGAAATAGTGTACACACTATATCACAGCCATTTTCACTACACTTAAGTAACATATAAGTCACCTATATGTCTAATCTTCATTTACTGAAGGTTAGGTGCAAAGTTACTGGGTGTGAGGGCACCTTTGCACTAGCGAAGGTGCCCCCACATAGTTCAGGGCTAATTCCCAGGACTTTGTGAGTGCAGGGATGCCATTAGATGCGTGCTTCACATATAGGTCAATACCTATATGTTGCTTCACAATGGTAACTCCAAATATGGCCATGTAAGGTTTCTAAGATCATGGAGTTGTCCCCCCATTCCAAATCTGGTATTGGGGAGCCAATTCCATGCATCATGGGGGCTCCACCATGGACCCCCAGTACTGCCAAACCAGCTCTCTGAGGCTTGCACTGCAGCTACAGCTGCTGCCACCTCACAGACAGGGTTCTGCCCTCCTGGGATCTGAGCAGCTCAGTCCCAGGAAGGCAGAACAAAGCATTTACTTTGGGAGGAGGTTGTTACACCCTCTCCCTTTGGAAATAGGTGTTACAGGCTGGGGAGGGGTAGCCTCCCTCAGCCTCTGGAAATCCTTTGAAGGGCACAGATGGTGCTCCCCTTGCATAAGCCAGTCTACACCGGTTCAGGGACCCCTAGTCCCTGCTCTGGCATGAAACTGGACAAAGGAAAGTGAAGTGACCACTCCCCTGTTCATCTCCACCCCAGCGGTGGTGCCCAGAGCTCCTCCAGTGTTTCACAGACTTCAGCCATCTTGTTTTCCAAGGGGTGCTGCTCAGAGGTCCTCCAGAGGGTCCCTGGGTTTTGCCATCTTGGATTCCAAGTTGGCAGGGAAGTCTGGGAGCATCTGAATGGTCAGTGCCAGCAGGTGACGTCAGAGCCATCCCCTGATAGGTGCTTACCTTTTTAGCAGACCAATCCCCCTTTCCAGGCTATTTAGGGTCTCTCTCTTGGTTGGTTCTTCTGATTCAGACTGCACGATTCCAGCAGGAATCCTCTGCATCCTTTACTTCATCTTCTATCCAAAGAAACTGCATCTAGACTCTCCAGGAACTCTACAAACTGCAACATTGTATCTTCAGCTCGTGCCAGAAACTGCAACTGTTTCCCGGTCGTGCATCCTCAGAGGACAACCTGTCTCGATCCTCCACCACAAGAACAAAGTAATCTCCCTTGGAGTGAAGGAGTCACTCCCCTGCTTCAGCAGGCACCTCTCTGTGGCATGGATCCCCTCTCATGATGAGTTGCATGCATCCAGCATCATGAGTGAAGACTGAAGTGGTCCTGAAGGTCCTGACATCCTACTGTCCAACTTTGGTGGGGGTAAGAGCTTGCCTCCACATGCAAGACAGTACCTCTGTGCTGCACATGTTTTGCAGATGCCATGAATTGTTGGCATCCTTCCAGAAAGTTCTACGTTCACTGTGCAGCTCCAGCCCCCAGCACTTTATCCTGCGACGCACATCCTGAGTGGTTCTCCGGCGGCGTGGGATCCTTTGTTGTAGTGCTGCATTGGCCTACTTCTGCACCTCCTTTGTCTCCCTGCTATGGGACTCCTGTGCGCATTTCCTGGTCTTCTGTGGGCTCTCCGAGTTGCTGAGAGCTCCCTTTGACTCCCCCTCCTGGGTAGAGTCCAACAGTTCCCTTCTGGTCCCGGGCAGCACCATTTTCCGCTAACCGCAAACTTTGCGTGTGCCAAGGCTTGTTGCTGGAATCCAGTGATGCAAATCAGACTGTAATCTTCCATCCAGCGTGGGATATCATCTGCACCAACCAGGAACCCTCATCCTTCTTCTTGGGTGCAGTACTGACTGTTGTTCTTCAACGGTGGTTCCTCTTTTGCACCTTCATCCGAGTTAGCAGGGTTCTCCCTGGACTATTCTGTGCTTCTTGGACTTGGTCCCTTTCTTCCACAGGTCTTTAGGTCCAGGAATCCACTGTTGGTATCTTGCAGTCTCATCCGGGTCTTTTATATTCATCTTTCTTGTGTTCTTGTGTGTTCTAGGAATATTCCTGTACTCTACTCCTACTTTCCTGGGCTCTGGGGTAGGTTCTATTATTTACCTTTGGTGTTTTCTAACAGTCCCAGTGCCCCGCTACACACTACACTTGCCTAGGTCAGAAACCGACATTCGCATTCCACTTTCTTAGTATATAGTTTGTGCTCCCCCAGGTCCATTTCTAACTATTGTGATCTTCACTGATGTCACTGTTATGCACATTTCTGTATACTAGTGTATATAATTTGTGTATTACTTACCTACTACGGGAGTATAGTCTACATGGTATTTTTGGCATTTGTGTCACTAAAATAAAGTACCTTTATTTTTGTAACATTGAGTATTTTCTTTCATGTGTGTGTGTACTGTGTGACTACAGTGGTATTGCGTAGGAGGCTAGTCTGGTTTGTAGAGGGTACCTTGGGTACTTGCACCTTAAACCAGGTCCTGTTATCCCTTATTAGTGAAATGTAGTAGTGTTCTGGCACCTTAGGTTGATAGAGGCAGCTATAGAAGAGAAGCTTAGGCTGAGCTGGGAGACATGCAAAGCTCCTGTAATACCACTTATAGTCACACAGTACTTATACACAAGTAAAGAAAACACTCAGTGTTACCAAAAATAAAGGTAGTTTATTTGGGTGACACAAGGCCAAAAATATCTTAGAGGCAATACTCCTTCTGGAGGTAAGTATTATACACAATAGATACACTAGGCACCAAAATAGGGTAAGTAATTAGGCATAGGATAGTGCAAACAATAGGAAATGCTATAGAATGCAATGGGAGAAAATAGGTCTAGGGGCAACACAAACCATATACTAAGAAAGTGGAATGCGAATCACAAATTCCTCCCAAGTGGAGTGTGTAGAGAATCGCTGGGAGAGTTAGAATACAGCAAAGGTAAGTAAAATACCCCACTCCAGAGCTCGGGAAAGTCGGAGTAAAGTACTGCAAGTTTCTTTAGGACATACTACAAGTCGTGATTAGAGTTATTGCAAGAACCAAGAAAGACTGCAAACAACAAATGGTGGATTCCTGGACCTGAAGACCTGGAAAGGGAGGAGAACAAGTCCAGAAGTCGGAAGAAGTTCCAGGAAGGAAAGGAGCCCCTGCCAACCCAGAAGAGGGTGCAAAAGAAAAGTCCTGGGTTGGACGAAGTCTGCAGAAATGCACCCAAGAAAGATGTCAGCAGGTTCCTGCATGATGCAATGGATGTCCCATGACAAGATGTTGGATGCAGGTGAGTTTTAGCACTGGATTCGTCCAACAATCCTTGATTCCTGCAAAGTCGTGTTTTGCATCAAAGTGGCACTATCTGGATGCAGGAGGGACCTGGGGGCATCAACTCTGTGTGAGGAGGAAGGGGGGGCTCTCAGCACCTTAGAGAGCCCCCAGAACACCAGACAGCAACCACAGAAGTTCCAGGACATGGGGACAAAGGAGGTGCAAAATGCAGTTGGTGCAGCACTACAAAGGAAGGTCCCACGCCGATGGAGAACAACTCAGCGAGCTGAGCATCGCAGGATAGAGTGCTGGGGACCTGGCCCAGGCTGTGCACAAAGGAATTTTGAAAATAATCATAGAGGCCTCAGGACGTGAAGAAGACATGGTGCAGAGGGGTACTGTCGTACTCGGGGAAGGCAAGGTCTTACCTCCTCTAAATTTGGACAGCAGGACCTCAGGACAGTCTGTGTATAAGGGGTTCACCATCTGTGTTCCAAGGAGCACGCTCGTCACCAGGAGAGGATTCCAAGAGAACCAGTCATCGACTTAGTAGGTGCCTGCTTGAGCGGGGAAGGGACTATGGGCCAGATGTAGTAAAGAAGCATTTTGCGAGTTGCAAATAGCGAGTCTTAGCGACTCGCTATTTGCAACTCGCAAAATGTAATGCAGAACGGTGTCTCAGACGCCGTCTGCGAGTCGGTATGGGGTCGCAATGACCCACCTCATTAATATTAATGAGGTGGGTCGCAAATTGCGGCCCCATACCGACTATGGGCACTCGCAAACATGGAGGCCTGCTGTAGTCAGCAGACCTCCGTGTTCGTGACTGCTTTAAATAAAGCAGTTTTTTTTTTTTTTAAGTGTAGCCCGTTTTCCTTAAAGGAAAACGAGCTGCACTTAAAAAAAAAACTGAAACCTTTAGTTTCGGTATTTTTTCAGGGCAGGGAGTGGTCCCTTGGACCACTCCCTGCCCTGAAAAAATGTTTTTGGGTCCATTCACAAACTGGAAGGGGTCCCATGGGGACCCCTTCCAATTTGCGAGTGGGTTACCATCCACTTGAAGTGGATGGTAACTGCAACACCATTTGCGACCGCATATGCGGTCGCAAATGGTATTGCATACCACTAGGAATCGCAAATAGGAAGGGAACACCCCTTCCTATTTGCGATTCTGAAATGCATTTTGCGAGTCGGTCAGACTCGCAGAATGCATTTCTGCATAGGAAAATGCGATTTGCAACTCGCAAACGGCAGTTTTTGCCGTTTGCGAGTTGCAAATCCTTTCCTACATCGGGCCCTATGTCACTAAACAGGAGATTTCTTTGGTCCTTCTGGTGCAAGGTGAACACCATGGAAACTGTAGCAGTTGCAGAGGAAAAGCAGCCCTTCTGGATACTTTGTCACTGTTACATTGGTTCCTGGAGCAGTCTGCGGTCGATCCGAGGTCAGAGGATGAAGTAGTAGTTGCAGAGGATTCCTGCTGGAAATTTGCAGGTAGAATTTAAAGAGAGCACACAGAAGATACCCTAAATAGCCCTGAGAGGGGGATTGGCTACCTTATCAGGAATAGACCTATCAGGAGGGGTCTCTTACGTCACCTGCTGGCACTGGCCACTCAGAGGCCTCAAGACTCCACTTTCCTTTGTCTAGTTTTGCCCCAGAGCAGGGACTGAGGTCGAAGGGCACCGATTGTGACCTTCAAAGCATTTCCAGTGGCTTGGAGAGGCTACCCCTCCCAAGCCTGTAACACCTATTTCCAAAGGAAGTGGGTGTAACACCCCTCTTCCAAAGGAAATCCTTTGTTCTGCCTTGCTGGGCTTGATCAGCTCAGCAACAAGAGGGCAGAAACATGTCTGAGAGGTGGCAGCAGCTGTGGCTGCCTGGAAAACCTCAGAATGCTGGAATGGCAATACTGGGGGTCCTCAAAGGAGCCTCCAGAGTGCATGGAATCATACAACCAATGCTTTCAAAAGCCTTGGGGTATGATTCCAACATGTTTGATACCAAACATGCTTATGTTCGGAGTTACCATTATGTAGCTGGACATAGGTAGTGACCTATGTCCAGTACATGCGTAAAATGACATCCCTGCACTCACGAAGTCCAGGAAAATGTCCTGGAGGTCATGAGGGTACCTCTGCTAGTGCAGGGGTGCCGTCACACTCAGATACTCAGCACCCTGCCCTCAGGGCTGGTGTGCCTGCTATTAGGGTGACTTATAAGTGACCTGGTGCAGTGTAAATGGCAGTGAAAAAGTGCATGCACCTTTTCACACAGGCTGCAATGGCAGTCCTGTAGAAGCTTTTTCATGGGCTCTCTATGGGTGGCAAAGGATGTGCTGCAGCCCATAGGGATCCCAAAGAACCCCAATGCCCTGGGCACTTAGGTACCTTATGCTTGGGACGTATAAGGGGGCACCAGTATGCCAATTTTGGGTAAAATACTGGGTTACCATTACGCAGCAACAAAATTTAGAGGAGAGAGAACATAATCACTGGGGTCCTGGTTAGCAGGATCCCAGTGAACACAGTCAAGCACATTGACATCAGGCAGAAAATAGGGGTACCCATGGCAAAAGAGGGTACTTTCCTACACTATGTTCAGCGTCTTTTTCTAGCAATTTAGAAGTGTATGTGCAGGCCTGATACCAGTGCATTACAATCACTCATGTGAGGTACAAAACAACACTGCCGTCCTCTGGTGACATCTGACTTTAATGATGACAACTATCCTTTTTCTGTGTCTTAAAGTTGTGGCCTTATGTAGGTGTCAGATACGCTCATTGAAATTAGCTATGTTAAAGGGGCATGGCCATGTACTGGGATGTGTTTAGTATCCTTCCAGTACCCAGAGCCGACTATGGCAGACTATTCAGTGGCATAAAACTAATGAAATTCATGGAGGTCCCACTAAAAGGCAAATTTTCCTATAATTTCCAATTGCAAATATAATGTATTTAATTCAAGCAAGACAAAACTCATTAAAGCTAAGGGATATTTATATTATTTGTCTACTTATTTATTTGGAACAAACACATGCAAACATTTCCTTAAATCTAGAGAAGAGGAGATACTTTGTGAGGCTGCCTAAATTACAAGTATTCTCAGTAATAGATGCCATTGCATTTCAGTAGCTTCCTCCATGAAATATGTACTGAAATCTAACCCATCCCATCATGGTGACATCTCCTGGTCTGAAAATAATACCGAACAGGCTAAAATAATGGAGAACGATGTATTTTATGAAAGATAGTTCACTGCTAAAGAAATGGTGCTGACTGAATTCCTTTTAGAGATCAGATGGATGTATCAGAGAAGTTGCAAACCTCAGTAAACATGTTTTCTAATGTACAGTGCATCTTTATGGAAAGAGGACAGAAAACAAAACATTTCACCAACATGATGAAGCAAAAAGATGACAGGGAGCTACCCAGGGAAAAACTGATGAGCAAATGTTCCCATATAAACGACAAAAAGAGAGTAGGTTTAGGCAAATGCTTACTTATGCCAGAGTAATTCAAATGCCTTTGGGGAATTTTGCATTATGCTTGTTAAACAGAATTCTGGAAATTACGATATTATGCGACATCAGCTAATTTTACTGCATTCAGGGAAAATGTTTGCAATGAAATGTAACCTTCACTGTGAAATGTACTGCAAATGAGCATGAATAACAGAATGGAAGTGTCTGTTTTTTGCTGTGATTATGTTTTTTGCACTATTGTTAGGGTCAAACACATCCTCCCATCAAAAACTGATGCAAGGATGCATTTCACGCTAAAATATAACTCTAAAAGATGTGTTTGCATTTGAGTAATTTCCCAAAACCTTGCCCCAATTTTGGGTAAATACATTAAAGCAAATTACACAAATTTTGCATAACCCCAATGAAAAGCAGAGTTGGCTCTATTCACAAATTTAAGTTTGCACATCTAGGTCTTTTCTTATTTCGGTCTAAATCTCTACTTAGGTGCTATTCGCATTTCCCAGTGGAGACCTATACATAGGTTTAGGGTTATGAGTTTCCACAGTTCTCAAATGAGGGAGCGCTGTCTATATGACCCATTTTATGACCGGAAAGTTACTTTTAGTAACTTTCCAATAGTTTCTGAAAATCCCTGCCACTGGAAAGGCAAACTCTATATGGGAAATAATGAGGAATTCTCATACAGTTTAATATTTGTAAAACCAAAAAAGGCATAAAGCACTACCTTCTAAAATCAATTCAAATTTAATTATATTTGTTAATATTTTTAAAAACTAAATGCATTACTTTTAGTTAAAAACGAAATTCAACCTCTATCCCAGACATTTTACTTGATATTTATTTTAATAAAAACGTAATTGTCAGTCATATTTTTAATTAATATTTTATAATTATTGTATTTTTTATATTAAGTTATTCAGTTTAGTTAAATCTAATTTTAAATGTTGTATAGAGCAATTTATGAAATACAGCTAAATACATTAAAGTATACAGTAATAATTATTTCTTAACGCAAATTATTTTACATTACATAAAATATAAAAGTAAAATTTAAATTAAGTCTATTTAGATATATTTGTTTGCTTTGTGGTGTTAGCGTTAAGTGTTAAATGTTATGGCTGACCTCGATTGATTTCTATGGGAGTGTGTTGCAGTGTCAATGGTTGGCCATGTTGGTGGTTGACCCACTCCAAGGTAAGCTGGAGTATATTTAGAACTCTTTTGCCTGTAAAAGACCTATCATTTTAACTAGAAGTTTGACATGAATTGCAATTCTCCTACTCATATGTGATTGTGTGCTTGATATTTTAATTAGGCCTGGGCGGAGCTCGCAATTCTGCAGTGTTATCAAAAAACTCCACCAAATTCCACTGAGTTGCGTGAGCGGGTGAAGTATTGCTCGGGCATGCCTAACATTTAGAAGTGACTCAAACACCTTTGTTTAAGATAAACTATTGTCTTGTTCACCAATTCTGTGTGAGGCTATGGTACTTGCCATCTGTTAGAATTCCAATATTTATCCTTTGATGAAAAACAATTACTCCCAAAGTGTAAATTCTCCCAAACCATGAAATTGACCTAGAGTTCTGCATGTTTTCATACAAAAAGCAAATAAATACGTAACAGCTGTTATATGGGTAACAAACCATGATGCAGCTATGAAACACAATTCCTTGATTTACAATATACAAAAATTCAATTACTTTCTAGTTCCCGTGCCACAAAAACCTTTCAGCACAGAAGCAGAACTCTTGCTGTGTGGCTGATTAATATAGTAAATAATTCTTCCCGTCATTCAGTATGTACCATAGGGAAACTTTTGCGTGATCAAGGAAGGGCTAACTTGCCCATCTCCATGAGAAAGACGCACCTGGATGATGGCAGCAACAAAGCTATACCTGGCTGTATCAAGTGTGAGATAAAGTGTTTATGTCCCCTTGTGTCTGCATCCACTAACAGGACGTGCCTTGGTGGTGACATACCTGGCGGATTCATGGAGGAAGTAACACATCTGTGTTAGAAATGGGGTCTTTGGATGGCAGTCAGGTTACCCCCTGTCCAAGCAAGGACCCTTACTCTAGTCAGGGTAAGTCACACACAATCCAAATTATCCTGTACCACCCTCTGGTAGCTTGGCACTGAACAGTCAAGCTTAACTTAAAAGGCAATGTGTAAAGTATTTGTGCAATAAATCATGCAATAACACAGTAGAACACCACAAAAATACACCACACAGTGTTTAGAAAAATATATAATATTTATCTAATAAGATGCAGGTTAAAATGATTAAGATGCAATTAGTATACGTTGAAAATATCACTGTTAAAATGATATAAAGTGTCTTTAGTCTCTTAAAAGCAATAAATGTGTCTTTCAAGCACAAAGTACCTGGTTTGCGTTCAAAATCTCTGCAAAGAACTGCAGAGGAGGAGATGCGTAAAAAACTAGAAGAACGATTTCTCGGGCCGCACACAGTGATACGTCGTTTAGTTTTCACCTAGGTACGCCTTTGCGTCGATTTCTGGCTCTAGGTTGTGGATCCTCTTCAGGTTGATTGGTTTTCGGACAGCCCCGGGGACAATGCGTAGATTTCCGGGACTGACAGGATGAAGTCACAGGGGCTGCGTCGATCCGGTGGGCGTTCTGAGGAAATTTCTACCGCACAGCAGGCGCTGCGTCGATTCCTCCCTGGAAGTCGGGCTGTGTCATTCCGGCTCGGCTGTGCGTCAGTTTAGTGGGCTGTGCGTCAATCTTCTCCTTGCGAAGTCGGTGAATATTTCACTGTGATGCAGGCTGTGCGTGGTTTCTGGTAGGCTATGCGTCTATTTGCACCACACAAGGAGTCCTTCTTGCAGAGGTGAAGTCTTTTTGGTCCTGAGACTTCAGGGAACAGGAGGCACGCTCTATCCAAGCTCTTGGAGAGCACTTCTCATCACAGCCAGAGAGCAGCAAGGCAGCAGGGCAACAGCAAGGCAGCAGTCATTCACAGAAAACAGACAGGTGAGTCCTTTGGGCAGCCTGGCAGTTCTTCTTGTCAGGATGCAGGTTCTGGTTCAGGTTCTCTTCTCCAGGAAAGTCTTGTCAGGTAGAGTGTCTACCTTAGAAGTATCTAAGTTGGTAGGGTAAGAAACCCTGCTTAAATACCCAAATGTGCCTTTGAAGTGGGGGAGACTTCAAAGAGTGGCTTAGAAGTGCACAAGGTCCCCTTTCAGTTCCATCCTGTCTGCCAGGGTCCCAGTAGGGGGTGTGGCAGTCCTTTGTGTGAGGGCAGGCTACTGTCCTTTGACATGTAAGTGTCAAGCCCTCCTCCCTCCCAGCCCCGGGAAGACCCATTCAAAATGCAGATGTATGCAAGTGAGGCTGAGTGTCCTGTGTTTGGGGTGTGTCTGAGTGAATGCACAAGAGAGCTGTAAACTAAACCTAGGCAGTCGTGGATTGGAAGGCACAGAAGGATTTTAGTGTAGAGAAATGCTCACTTTCTAAAAGTGGCATTTCTAAAATAGTAATATAATATTCAACTTCACCATTAAGCAGGATTTTGTATCACCATTCTGGCCATAATAAATAATACCTGGCTACTCCTTTCAGATCAGGATCTACCACTCAAACATATATGAGGGTAGCCCTAATGCTATCCTATGAAAGGAACAGGCCTCACAGCAGTGTAAAAATGAATTTAGGAGTTTTACACTACCAGGACATATACAACACACATGTTCATGTCCTGCCTTTTACCTACATGGTACACTGCCCTATGGGCTGCCTAAGCCTACCTTAGGGCTGACTTATATGTAGAAAAAGGGGAGTTTAAGGCTTTGGCAAGTACTTTTAAATGTCAACTCGAAGTGGCAGTTAAACTGCACACACACAGGCAATGCAGAGGCAGGCCTGAGACATGGTTAGTGGGCTACTTATGTGGGTGGCACTACCAGTGCTGAAGCCCACTAGTAGCATTTAATTAAGGCCCTGGGCACATGACGTGCACTTGACTAGGGACTTACAAGTAGATTAAATAAGCCAATTGGTTATGGGCCAATGTCACCATGTTTTGAGGAGAGAGCATATGCACTTCAGCTCTGGTTAGCAGTGGTAAAGTGCGCAGAGTCCTAATGCCAGGAAAAATTAGTTAATAAAAAGAGGAGGAGGAAGGCAAAAGGTTTGGGGGTGACCCTGCAGAAAGGCCATTTCCAACAATCTGTATCCATAAGGAAGACATACCTGGGTGACACTGAGGACACGTGCTTTGGACTACATAGGCTTGCTGTGGCACCCAAGGGAACATGTGCGCTTGTGTCAAATGGCTGAGCCGCATGTCAGGTTCCCCTGCATACCCTCTGAAAATGGCTGCCGCATGTGCACCTTGCAGAAGCGCAATGAGTGCTACAAGCTGCTCTATGAAGTCTCCCAGGTAAGGCTCTTCAGACTGCAAGCATTTCAGGAGCTTTCATTAACAGATTCAGTGCTCTGCATTTTATCAGCCTCTGACGTATGAGAAGCGGAGTCTCTCAAAGAAAAGCTTAAGCATCTATCTGATTAGATGTCTGCAGTAGCTGCATCAACCCCCTCTACTATCCTCATGGTATTGGATTTGAAATGTGGTTCTAACAGATGACACGCAGACTCATGCGACAGGTGCCTCACCACTACAAGTTATCCCAGCCTACGCACTCTTGACTCTAGAAGTTGTGGGAGCTGGTAAAAAAAATTACCCAGTAACCCCTTTAATTAGTAGCAGTTAGAAGTGGCAGAAATGTAGCACGAGGCACAGTTTAAAGAACAAGTTATCCTATCCTCATTATAATTTATATTATTGAGAGACCTGTGTTTTCTAATGTCTCCTCCAAGTTTTTCCCTGTCTGTGTCTGGTAGCTCAGAGTACTGATGCATCTACTGTGGGGTTCTGTGCTGATGACATTGTAGTCACAGCCAGGTTCAAATCCTGCTGGATATACTTAGCCTTTCATTCTTCAGAGGTCAATTAGCTGTGTACTATTGAGATGGGCAATAGTAAATATGTGTTCTCAAAAGGTGGTCGCCAGCTCTGTCTGCTGTTTAGAAGCCATGAAACAAGATGTGACAACTGGATCACTGCATAACTCCTCTTTATATTTTATTGATTTTACAAATGCTAACAGATACCATCACTGGTGTTTACATAGAGCTTTTGGAAAGGTAATTTTTCCCATTGCACTTAAGTGCAGATCTTATCATCATCACCAAGGCAATGGTATTCCAGACTCTAGCCTAGGACCACGAGGTACACAATGACTATGCAGCAGGTGCATAGCCAACACAGTTAACCATATGCCATATAATAGCTGGCCAGACGGCTGGATTAGTACGGTGTTCCCAATGTTAAGAGAAAGGGAGAAATGTGTTCGCTTAAAACCCCAATGTGTCAGGAGATCACGAGGTAATGCAGCCAAGCCTGCATGGCATCGGGATATGGTGACGGAAAGCAAAAAACTTGACTTTACCAACAGAGAGCACATATCTCAATATACTGACTGAGGGCACAGAACTGAATATCACAGCAGAGAGCGCATACTCTCATAAAAGAGAGAGGGGTGTAATGTCTGACCTGTTTGGATGATAGATAAAGAGACAAAATAACTAGTTATATCCACAGAAAGATATAGCTGGGTCATATTGACAGAGAAAACATGGAAGGGTGATAGTATCAGCAAAGAGCACCAAATTGGAAATGCCGCTAGAGAGCACATATCTGGAAAATACCGACAGCGAGCACATCTGGCTAATACTCATAGACTGAAATTAGCTTGTTAAGCGTGTGTGCGCTTGTAAACCCCACACTGCTAGTGGTTGACGGAGATATAGCCGAACTCCGTGCTCCAAGGGGAGCGCTGAGTACAACACTCTGTGAACTCTGCCGTGGAGCAGAGTTTCGCACCCAGGCCTAATTTTAATGTCCCTTCCTTAACTCCTCTTTTAATATTCCTTAACCCACCTATTTTCCAACCGCTCACCCATGTATCCCCCACATTTACTATTAAAATCCTATACTTATGTGTGCAGAGATGTGTGCCCAGGGGTGAAGTGCCCAGGGCGGAGATTTGTGAATTTCATTTTGAGTTCATAATGTAGTACTACTTTACTTACTCCAAAACAGCTTTTGTGAATAGCGTTCTGTGATTAAAATTGTCAGATCTACAGAATGTAATTGAGATTGCAGGAAAAGAACCCATCCAATAATCTATAAAAGGATTGCCTGAAAAAAATAATTGGAGAGTAGACAGACCACATGAGGAAATAAACAGGCTGTAGAAGAAGGAATATCAAAGAAGATGTTCTACCATAAGTGAGAACCCTGACCCCAAGGGAATTAACCTCCTTTATATGCATGTGGAATTAATCACCCAAAATAATTAGAATTCAAAAACTTTGCTGTTGGTCTTTATATTGAATAGCAGTAAAATGACTGCCCGAAGCACGCTTTTACTATAGAGCTTGAAACCGTCTTAGTCCTCTTTTCATTTTTTTCATACACTGTGCTTTCTTACTAGTAATGACCAAACTGTAACTGATCGTTCAGAAGAAAGGACTAAAAGATGAAGCAAATAAAAAGAAAAACACATATGTGAACTTTCCCCTTCAACATTTGCTACTAAATGTTATACTTAGCAATGCAGAGATCTCTACCACCTTGGTCCAAATCTCTGTACCGAAAAGATAGAAGTAGCAGAGGCAAAGATCTCCAGCCGAAGTTTGTGAATTACATTTGCGAGTACATAAAGCACCAATTACCACATTTCTAAATGGCTATTGTGACTAAGCCCCTAATCCCAAAACTTTCCCATTTCGGTTGTCATCCGGTTAGTACCATACCTGTTAAGGAAAAGCTAAAATAAGAAAAACACTAATCCGCTCAGTATCATTGAATGGGGGAGTGAAAATAATGTTGCCCACTGTCTCATACAAGCCCTACTCAGCATCAAGACAAACATGTTCAGAAAGAATTCAGCTTAGTTTTAAGTGAAAAGTAACTTTGTGTCACTCTAGGCTCTTGAGTCACTGCAATTTTGAAATATATGTAAAGATGTATTATGTTTAACTTTTTCTCTTTTCTATTGTGATCTAATCTAGATTTCAGCTCAGTTTTAAGTGATAAGTAACGTTTTGGCCCTCTAGGTTTATGAATCACTGCAATGTTCTTATATATGTAAAGCTGTACTACTTCATTAACTTTTTTCTTTCTATAATATTATAAGATAGTTTTATGTGTTGTTGTACACGTGGAATTGCAAAAACCATACACAAAAACCCACATTTTAATGGTATTTCAAAGAGAATCAGTAGCCGATCTATCAATGATGAAGCTAAATGAAAATCTATTGAACATTTTATTAAATAATGACCCTTCCAAAATATCTGTTTTCAAAGAGATATTGTTATATGTTTATCCTTAACAGGTATTACCCGTAAAGAAATATAACCAGTTCATGATGAAATAGTTTCACTTCACTCTTTGTAATTTTTCAGTGTCAACAAGTTGCATGCCAAACAGAATTACATGATTTTTTTCTGGTAAATAAAAATACACCATTTATCCTTCCAGATTGTCTTACACAACCCTTTAAAAGTGAGTTTCACTAGAGGGAGTTATCCACCTTCTCGGAAGTGATATTAAGCCTACTGTCCATGAAATATTTCTTGGGTCTGAGAAATTATATATATATATATATATATATATATATATATATAGATAGCACCTTTGAAACTGAAGGTTCAAAGCAATTACTCAGGCAGAAGTTTTTTTGCATTTGCAAGACATCATTTCCTAAGAATTGTTTGGGGTGACCCATTTGCATCAACCATACATTCCCATAGACATTCCCACTAGTCAGAATGTGGAGCTGCTTTGTGTGCGGCAATATCAATTATGATTGGCATCTGGGGAATCTCAGATACTTTGAAGGCTATGAAGGCCAGCACATAGCACTTTTAATAAACTATTAAAAGCAACCTAAAACCTAATGGGAGCTGGCAGTCATGTACTGAATGGAAAAAAATAAAATAAAGGAGCCCATGACTCCTTCCATATATTGTTCACACTTTACAAATGGTGAAAGGCACTAAGAGGCATATTTATGGGCCCTAGCACCACCTTGCGCCAGATTAACGTAATTTATTTTGACGTTAATGTGGCCCAACGAGGCCAAAATCCCTGCGCCGCATTTACAAGGTGGTGCAATGCATGCATTGCACCACCATGTAACCATTTGTGCTACATTATGCCTGCGCCAGGCATAATGCATGCAAAGGGGGTGTTCCCCCGTTAGGGGAGCCGGTAAAATGGTGCAAGGAAATCTATGGGATTTCCTTGCACCATTTATTACGGCACTTTTAACGCCTGCTCAAGAGCAGGTGTTAAAAGGGGGCTTCCATTCTTTGGAATGGGCCCCTATGTACTCTGCAGGAGAAGCGGCAACAGTTTGGCGCTACTCCTGCAGAGTACATCAATAGAGTCATTAAAAATGACTCTATTGCCCCCTAACGTGCACCATATTTTAAATACAGCGAACACACGGTGGCGGTAGGGGGGTGCTAAGGGGTGCAGGGAAAGTGGCGCTGCACTCGGTGCAGTGCCACTTTCCATAAATCTGCCCCTAAGGGGCATATTTTGCGTAATTTTTTTAAAATTCAAATTCTGCGCAAAACTAACTCCATATTTATATTTTGACATTAGACCAGTCTAACGTCAAAATATTGGAGTTTGCACCATTTTTCAGATGCGTGAACCTATGTTGCGTCAATAAGATGCAAGGTAGGCGTTCCCATCTAAAAAATGGTGCCAACCCCATAGCCCCATACTTATCCCCTATGCTAAAATGATGCATGGGTGGGAGGAGGGTCTAAATAATGGTGCAAAGCTTGCTTTGCATCATTATTTAACGCCTGGGTCAGACTAGGCATTAAAGGACCTGTGGACCCATTTCCATGGTTAAACATCATAGAATGGGTCCCCAGATGCCCTCCTCAAGCCCCAGGAACACCCACACCAGAGGGACACTGGAGGATGGGGGACAGCATCCCAGGTAGGCAGGGTAAGTATAGGTAAATAGTTGAAAAAAAATATTAAAGTGCCATTGGGGGCCCAGCTTGGGCCCCCCTGCATGGCACAGGGTGCAATGCCCATGCCCAGGGGACACCGGTCGCCTGTACTGGCCATTGGGGTGGTGGGCATGACTCCTGTCTGACTCAGGAGTCAAGTTATATGGATAGTTTTGCACCAAAAAATGACGCTAGGCTGGTTCGAGTCAGCTTTTTTTACTAAAACCAACCTAACGTAATTTTTTGGTGCAAAATTCCCTTCTCCCATACCACCAGCCCTGCCCGGCTAACGTCATTTTTTTTTTACGCTAGCCCAACCTTTGCACTGGCTTGCACCGTTCCATAAATATGGCGCCCGGCTGGTGCTCAGGAATGGCGCAAGCTGGTGCTAATCTTTTTGGTGCAAAATTGCATTACTGTAGTTTTGCACCAAAAAGTATAAATATGCTTTGCAATATACCTAAGACGACTCATATATTTCAGTTTGCAAAGAATATTCCGAAAAGCCTTCAGATATTGTTTTATTTTTCCCCTATTTTCAACCATGTTCATGCAAATCATAGGCCATGATGTCCTGGCCCCCTGGTCTCCATAGGGGCCACCATTAGAAAGTAGGATGCACGCCTGCCACAGAGTTCACTGGAGTGGACTGCCCAGTCTTTATGTCCACCCTACAAACACAATCTTGGATTTGGCATGTTCTACACTTGTACACTTGGGACATATTTATAAGCTCCTAGCGCCAACTTGCACCACATTAACGTAATTTATTTTGACGTTAATGTGGCCCAACAAGGCAAAAAACCCTGCGCCGTATTTACACAATGGGGCAATGAATGCATTGCACCACCCTGTAACCCTTTGCACTACATTATGCCTGCGCCAGGCATAATTTGCAAAGGGGGCGTTCCCCCATTAGGGGAGCTGGTAAAATGGTGCAAGGAAATCTATGGGATTTCCTTGCACCAATTATTACAGCACTTTTAACGCCTTGATGCTACTCCTGCAGAGTACATAGGGCCCCATTCTAAAGAACAGAAGGCCCCTTTTAACTCCTGCTCTTGTAGTAAATTTGAAAGAAACAAGGGCCATACTCTTAAGTGGGAGGGGTCATGGAGGAACACGGAAGGGGTTAGAGAGGGTTAGGAAGGATTTTAGGGAGGGACGTGTTCCCACCCACAAAGGGTAAGGCCATTGCTATTCACAAACTGTACTTCTAAAGCTTCTACAGCCAAAAAGGGAACAAAAACAGTAGTGAATTACTCCAGCTCAGTGCTGGAGAAAATCCAGCACCACACATGGTCAACCACTGGTAATGCTACACCATCCCACTGAAAATAATGGAGATTGGGACTTGAAATAAAACCCCATAGAAAATAATGTTGAAATAAATAATCATATTTTAAATAGTAAAACATTCAAATAAATATAATGTGCTATTAATAAGCTAAATAAACCTATTGTATTATTTAATTATAAAATATTTTAACAACCCTATTCAAATTTATAAACTAATGTTACATTAATTATTACAGTTGGTTACATTTCTTTTCCTGTTTTCTAGACATTACTTTTAATAATTATTAATAATTAATCATTTTCTTTGCTTTACATGGGAATGCATTAGCTGATTTCCTCCAGAAAATATTTGTATTTAATTTAAGATTATGAATTAAAGATTTTATTTATAAATAATAGTACTATATAGTTTCCATTTTGATCCAAATTGAAATTAAATATATATATATTTTTTTTAACAAACAAATGTTTTTTACAATTTTTTAGGTCAATGAACTTTTTTACTTTCCCTTATAGGCTACAAAAGGGAAACTCCACAGTCAGGCTGGAAATCTCCCTATAGTAATTTTAGGGAGAATTATAAAGTTTATTAAACATTAGTAAAATGAGTACAAATATGTGTATGTTATTTTTTTACATTATTTTCAACGTTAAACAAAAGAGAACATCCTACTGTACTATTAACTTTATTTTGTATTTCTTTTAAATGCAGAACAAAAAACATTATTAACTTAATTTCGAAATACATCTTTAATACCTAGATATTAAAATAAATTACAATTATTGTCAGTAAATTGAAAAGTAAATTCCCATATTAAAAATGTTGTGTTCATTGTACATTCATAATTATTAGACGTCCTGTATGAAATTAATTTAAAGTAGGTTCAGTGCATTTTAGTGAACAAATGTTGCTTTAACTTATACATTCAAAATTCAAAACAGTTTTTGAACATTTCATAATTAAATAACTATGTTTTTATTTTTATTTATTTTTATTATTAAATTACATGTATTTATATTTTGATGTATTTTAAATAATTTAATGTAATTTAATTTAGCATTATTTCCTATGGTGTCTTATTATAAGTCCCTTAGTCCATTATTTGTTATGTGGGGGGGTTGCAGTATCAGTGGTAAGCCAAGTGTGGTGCTGGACTTAATACTGTTTCTTTTTTGCAGTAGTAACTTCCACTTGTAAATTTGAATCAACACCTTTATACGGAGGTGCAGGCGTGTTAGGCTACATATTTTCAATGCTGTTACCAGGATTGCTCCTTGCATACAGTTTAAAAACCAGTAACTGACCCCGCTGGCCCCTAGGTACAGCAATAATCCAAGATCAAGCAAGCAGGATTGTAAATAACAAATACCTCTGCCATCAATCCTATGACTGTGAGACATAGCAGCCTATAGCACAGTGATTAAAAATGATGATAGCCTTGTCTGCCAATCATGTAAAAATTTCTATGTGAGGGAAATAGCACCAGCAGCAGAGTGTTCTTCTTGTGAAATCTTTGTTGTATGAGTGTGTGGTGCGTAGATCGAATGTGGAAGGTTGACATTCGATGTACGAGACGGGGGTTCGGGAGGTGGCGGTTAGAATGAAAGCAGTCGGGATGAACGGAGCGATTCCGACATTGCTCCTATAATGTACCCGCATTATCTAGGAATAAAATGATTACCTGTTACTGCCGGTCTCCGTTTTTACAGTGGCGACGAGGCGGGCAGGAGCGATGTCGGTGGTGAGGATCCTGCTTTTATTTTTGGCGATTTTCTGGCTGCTGGTGCTTTCATAACTTGAGGGGCTGCGCATTAAGTACCTATTGATGTCTAATGTCGATTTTCTGGCTGCTGGTGTTTCCATAACTTGAGGGGCGGCGCATTAAGAACCTCTTGATGTCCTGTATTGGCAAGATTCCTGTTTCAGGGGAAATATCTGCAACTATGCCAGGAATTATGGGTTGGAGTGTGCCCAAATTACTCTAAAGAGTGAACAACACCGTTGAGGCAGCCATTGTGAAGTGGTTTCTTCAGAGATCTTTTTGAATCTTCTACAAATAGCAAATTAGCAGCCATCTTTAAGGAGTAGACCTCGTGCAAGCAAATATTGTCTACAATTACAAGGAACTAGGCACGCTTATTGTGCCATAAATACAATTACAAGGAATTTGGCACGTTTAATTTGGAATACGGTGATAGGCACACCTTGTGCTTATAATTACAAGAAGAACCTTTTATCTATACATTTGACTTGTTGGATGTGCCGGAATTTATTGTGACTGGACTCTGTTTTAAAAAAAAAAAAAAAGGAAAATCTGTATTGTTCAACTGCATTCAGTGATTATTGATATAGGACATTGTTAATTACAGAATGTCTAGTATTCAACCTCCACCATTTTTTTTTAATGAACCAGGAGATCCGCCCATTCAGTGGGAATTGTGGTTGGATTTATTTGAGGCATATGTTGATGTGTTGGAAGAGGGCGAATGTTCACCTGATAGGCACCTGTCATTGCTTAAACATCGTTTGGGCGCTGTAGGGTTAAGGGAATTAAAAAATTTACCACCTGTAGATAATGTGCATGGGGTAGATGTGTATAAATGTGCTTTACAACAGTTACAGGATAGGTATGGCCGGAAAATAAATGAAGTTATGGAAAGATACAAATTTTATTCCAGGGAACAGAAGGCTGATGAGTCCATTGACCAGTATATGGCAGTGTTAAGGGGCTTAGCGGTTACGTGTGCTTTTGACAATATGACATATGACCAAGTTTTGAGGGACCAATTATTAATGAAGACTAAATCTAAAATAATACAGGAGAAACTTCGGTCTTCTGTGGAAATATCTTTAAAAAGGGCTGTTGAAGTGGCGAGGAGCATTGAGATTACCGAAGATTGCATTCAAACTATGAGGAGGGAAGTTAAAGATTGTGACAACGTTTGTACTGTAAGTAAAAACAGGGAATGCATGGACAAAAAGAAAAAAATTGTTGCACGGGCTGGTAGTGGGGACAACAAATCTGGGGATAACAAGTCTAGCATGTACAACAATACTAAAGTGTGCTTTAGATGCGGCGCCAGTTCGCATTTTGCAAATTTTAATGGTTGTCCGGCGATTGGGAAAAATTGCAGTGCATGTAAAAAAAAGGGACATTTTGCACGCGTATGCAGAAGTTTTGAAAAAAAAGTGAGTTGTGTTGTGGAGAATGTGGATGATGATGAGGTTGAGGGAGGAATTCAGAATTTGGTACTAAGCATTCAAGAGCATAACATTAAGGGAAAAGAGCTTCAATTTCCTAAGTGTTACATAAATATTGACGGTGTACGAGTGGAAGTTATGGTGGACTCGTGTGCGTGGTACACCATAATAGGCAAGTCTCTATTTAATCAGTTGTGGCCTGGAAGGAGTTTACAAAAAACAAAAACCAGTCCTTGTAGTTATTCTGGTCATAAAATTGCTATTGTAGGAAAAATACAGGCAGAAATCGAATATGCTGGAAAGAAGTGTTCAGGTGAAGTTCTTGTGGCAGAAGGAGGGGCAACTATTCTGGGTTGGCCACATATATGTCAATTGGGGTTGAGGGTGGACCCTAATGCTACTCCGCCAGTGTGCATTGTGAGTATGGATACGTCACAGAATGATTTGTATCGTGATATAAAGGGACTATTTCCTACCGTGTTTAGTGGTTGTTTGGGAAGTATGAAAAATTTTAAACATACAATTGTATTAAAGGAGAATGCTGTTCCTATAAGGCAGAAGTTGAGGAATGTTCCCTTGAATTATAGAGAAAAATTGAAGGAGATGTTAAAGGATTTGTGTGATAATGATATTATTGAACCAATTGAGTGCTCCGATTGGGTTTCTCTGATTGTGATTTCGGTAAAATCCAGTGGGGACCTCAGGTTGTGTGTTGACCTGCGGGCACTCAATGATGCAATTTGGATAGATGCATTTCCTTTACCAAATTTGCAGGAATTGATGTCCTCTATTGGAGATGCTACTGTATTTTCAACCATCGACTTGGCGAGTGCGTATCACCAGATACATTTAAGTCCTGAGTCTAAACATTGTACAGCTTTTATTACTCCGGAAGGAATGTTCCAGTACAAAAGAATGCCGTTTGGATTGGCTAGTGCGTCTGCAGTTTTCCAGAGGGAATTGTCCAAAATACTTTCGAATGTTAAGGGGGCAAAGGTATTCCAGGATGACATTTTAGTATATGGTCGCGACAGAATTAAGCACGACCGGAACTTAAAAGCAGTATTGCCAGCACTGAGTGACTATGGATTAACTGCTAAGGATCAAAAGTGCAAATTTGGAGAGAGCCACGTGGAATATTTAGGTCATATCATTTCTAAGGATGGTATTCGACCTAAGGTTAGTCACATCAAAGCTATTAGTGAGGCTCCAGAACCAAGGTGCAAGGAACAATTGTTATCATTTTTAGGCCTAGCAGAGTTTTATTCTCGCTTTGTGGAAAACTTTGCATCCAAGGTGGAGAACCTCCGTGCCTTGCTGAGGAAAAATGTGACATTCTGCTGGACAGAGATACATTCCAAGGAGTTTTCGACTATAAAGGAAGAAATTGTCAATGCATCTTGTCTCAAATCGTTTGATGAAACTGCTGAATGTACTATAGCAGTAGATGCTTCCGCATATGGTATTGGTGCGGTTTTGTCTCAGAAGAAGAAAGGAGACACATGGGTGGTCGCATATGCTTCTCGTACTCTGTCTCAAGCAGAGAGGAACTATTCTGTAATTGAGAAGGAGTTATTGGCCGCTACGTGGGCTGTGCAACGATTTAGGATGTATATATGGGGGCGCAAATTTAAAATTTGTACGGATCACAAACCTCTGATTAATATTTTGAGCACGGGAGGGGGAAGGAACCTTACTCCTAGGTTGGCAAGGTTGGCTTCGAAATTACAAATGTATCACTTTGAGATTTTGCATCTTCCAGGGAAAAGTAATTGTGTGGCGGATGGGTTGTCTAGGTTACCACTATCACATAGTAGTGCCGAGGAAATTGATGATGGAGAGTGCGATGTTGTGTTCACTTGTAAGGATGTTATGTTTTTGCAAAATGGAAATGTGCATGACAATTTATCTGAATGTGTGTGGATGAGAGAAATGCAGAAGGATGTGGTTTTGTTGAAAGTGAAAGAGTTTATTTTGAAAGGATGGCCATCAGAGCGTAGTTTACGAGGCGAGAGCAGTACATTTTGGAAGATTAAAGAGGAATTGTCTGTGTCAAATGACATTATATTAAGAGGTGATAAAATTGTGCCTCCCTATGGTATGCGTGATACCATTGTTAAGTTGGGACATGAAGGTCATGGTGGCATGGCAAGTACCAGGAGGAAGATCAAAGAAGTTTTTTGGTGGCCGGGGTTAGATGGTATGGTAGATCGTTGGGTAAGAGAGTGTGGTAAGTGTGTATTGAGTGACAAGTCTGTGAAACCATTAGTGGTACCATTACAGTTGGTTGAGTTGCCAGATGGCCTGTGGCGCAAAGTTGCAATTGATTTTATGGGTCCGTTTGTTAACTTACCTGCTAAGGAAGGGTATGCGATTGTCTTAGTTGATTATTTTTCCAAATGGCCAGAGGTTCGTATGGTTGGCAATATAACTACTGATACTGTGATCCAATTCTTAAAAGATGTATTTGCGACGGAAGGAATTCCTGAATCTATTGTTTCGGACAATGGTGTACAACTTACTTCTGTTAAGATGAGTTCCTTTTTGAAGAGCTGTGGGGTAAATCATGTGAGGGTGTCATTATACCATCCTGAAGGTAATGGTCAGGTTGAAAGGTTCAACAAGGTTATCAAGGACACTATACAATTAGCTTTAGAATCTAATTTGTCTTGGAAGGAGGCCATCCAAAATATGTTGTTATCATACAGAATTACGCCACATTCAGTCACTGGGAAAACACCTTTTAAGTTATTGAGGGGTCGGAAACCCTCTTCTAAACTAATCCCTTGGTGGTTGATGAACAGAAGGCAAGGAAGTTTTGGTGGGGTAGACTTTAGCTCTGTGAAAAATCGGGTGCAAGAGTATCAAAACAAAGTTTTAAACAAAATCAATAGTGGAAAAACTATGCCAAACTTGGCAGTTGGACAGTATGTACGTGTGAAAAATTTTGGGCTAATAAATAAAGGGAATGCGAGATGGTCACGCCCTATGAAAGTAGTGAAGGTATTGAATGGTGCAGTTCAGCTTGAGGATGGAAGAGTACGAAATTTGCGGCATGTGAGTTTGTTTAAGGCAAGTAACTTTCCCCAGGAATCTGCGTGTGAAGATTTAGATGAAGAGAGTGGATATTTGTGGGGATACGAGGATGCGCGGTCAGACAGAGGTGAAGGAGGTGGTGAATCCCGTGGTCTTGAATCCGGGAATCAGGAGGATGACGTGATACCTATTCGTAAAAGTTTGAGAGAAAGGAAATTACCAAGGCATTTCAATGAATTCGTGATGGGAAGTCCACTAAATGGGAATGCTTCCAATTCAATGTAGAAAATTAATTTTCTTTAGAGGTACATGTATTATGTATTTTCTCTTATATGTATTTTCCCGATTTTAAGTATGTTATTTGTTTTTGTTGTTGTTGATAAGAGGGGAAGATGTGTGGTGCGTAGATCGAATGTGGAAGGTTGACATTCGATCTACGAGACGGGGGTTCGGGAGGTGGCGGTTAGAATGAAAGCAGTCGGGATGAACGGAGCGATTCCGACATTGCTCTTATAATGTACCCGCATTATCTAGGAATAAAATGATTACCTGTTACTGCCGGTCTTCGTTTTTACAGAGAGCTGCTACACTGCCCTGCCTGTAATAAACCAAATAAAAAAAAAGGGTTCTGCTCTGAAGTCTTGGACTTCTTTTTACAGAAAATCTCAGTCCAACTTTAAACTCCAAGGAAGCATTAATGCAGAACTGTTGAAACCTTTGCACTAATACCTCTCAGTCTTTCCTTGACACTCTCTCGCCACACATACTGGCCTTATTTCCTGACATCATTGGCCAGGCCCTCACTGATGTATGCAAGCTCTCTGTCTGGTTCATGCCAATGCCAATTGCATGGAAGCATGCTTATAGTCTTCCCCTTCTCAAAAAGTCTAATGTTCATCCCTCTGGCGTGAGCAATTGTGATCCCATTTCTCTGCTCCCACGGTGAGTCATGGTCAGCCACAGCAGTGCTGAGTTCTCACTGCTCCCACTTTCAGGCAAGTTTCTGGGGAAATTTATCAATTGTCATCTGTCCACAAAGCTAGAAAATAATACTCTCCTTTACTCCCCCAAACAGCTTTCAGGTCACTCCACAGCATAGAACGTGCTCTTATAAGTCTCACAGAGGATCTTAGGACCTTATTGCCAGGCTGGCGGTCTGAAGACTACCAGCCTGACGGTGGTAGTCGGACCGCCGCAACTGTGACAGTCCGATCGTCATTTTATGAGGTTGGTGGGCAGACCTGCTAACCTACTGCTGTCCCTGCCAAGATCAATCATCATGATGGGCTGACATCGATCCTGTTTATAATCTGCCAGGGAGGAGATGAACTCAACGGTGCCCTGCTGATTACAACCTTGTTCTCTTCCAGCCTTTTCATGGCGTTCTGACTGCCATGGAAAGGCTGGCAGAGAACAAGGGCAGGGGGCCACAGGGGGACCCCTGCACTGCCCATGCCCATGGCATAGGCATTGCAGAGGTCCCCCTGCCCAGCACCCTCAAAATGCACACTGTCTGCGGTTCAGACAGTGTGCATTTCGAAGGTGCTGGTGCCCTCTGCGTGTGGCAGCACTACCGCCGGCTCTATTATGAGCCAGAGACAATGCTGCTCCACCTTTCCCACTGGGCTGACTGGCAGAAAGTTTGTTTTTTGCTGGTCAACTCAGTGGGAAAGTCGTAATGGGTCTGGCGGGGAGGTCACCAGCAGAGCGGCGACCTCCCCATTGGGAGTTTGGTGGACGGATGTTTCTGTCCGCCAAACTCATAATCAACCCCTCAGAATGCTGCTGGACAAAGGGTACTCAGCAGCCCTTATTTTCTAGACCTCACAGCAGCACTTAATACTGTGTTTGTCTCCACACTTATGCTAAGACATTTCCAACCCAACGTCTCCAGTGATGCTCTCAGATGTTTGGGGTTTTTCTCTACAAAGGAACTAAAATAGTTCGAATGTCACCATACAAACCTAAAGTATGTCCAGTGTCTTGTTGAGTACCCCAAGGCTCATTTCTGAGCCTACAGTATTTATTGTATAGATATCCACACTTGCATCCCTGGATCACTCTTTTGGCATTGACCTGGTATCATTTGATGACTATATACATATCATCCTGTCCATATCAGGCAGTCCAAATGTAACATACCACAAATGGTATTCCTGCTTGGATGCTGTCGCCCAGTGAATGAGTAGCAACTGTCTCAAGTTCAGTAGTGATAAACCAAAATTCTGGTCTTTGACAAACAATCTTTAATCTGGTCATCATCAAGGTGCCCAAACAAGCTAAGGGTCTGATTATGATTATGGCAGTCCATAGAACCACCGTACCCACTGTGGCCACCTGGCCACTGTATTCCTGGCCGTCTTACCACATTGTTACATTCCTGGCAGTCAAACCACCAGGAGACCACCGCCACCTCCAGGATCAGAGATCCCGACTGCCAAGAGAAAGTCGTGGTCAGCCACAACGGTGCTGAGTTCTGCACCGCCATTCTGAGCATGGCCTTCTTTATCACAAGCCTTTTCATCGTGGGGTCCCTGACATAAAAAGGCTGGCAGAAAGACAGTGTTGGGGCAGACGTGGGCAGTGCAGGGGCCCTCCTGTCAGCACCCTCAGAATGCACACTGTCTGCTAAGGCAGACAGTGGACTTTCCAAGCATACTGCGTGCAATGACATTGGCTTCGGCTCCCAGAGGGAACTGAGGCTAATGCTGCTGCACTGTTTCCACCAGTCAACCCGGTGGAAACATCGTAATGCAACAGTGGTGAGGACGCCGGCTTGACAGCTGCCTCCTCACCATCGTATTGGAGTTCGGGCAGTTCTACCTCCAAACTCATAATCAGGCCCTAAGTCTTCCCTCACTTCTGATGCACCTGGCTTAAAGTACAGAATGTACCTTTTTCTAAACAATCAGCAGGGTCTCCAGTACCTTCTTCAATCTTTTGTGGATGCTGAGAATTATCTTCCACTTAATTTTACTAACTGTTCAAAAACCACAGTGCAAGTCCATTGTCACATCTGGCTTGGACTATAGATATGCCATCTACCTGGGCCTTCCTGAATATCTTATTCTCCATCTACAGATTGTGAAGTACTCAGCAGCCAGATTTATTCTTAACTTGCTGTCCTATTTTTCTATTTTCTTCCTTCTTAAGAATTTACATTGACTGCCAATGAGAAATGGTGATAATTTAAAAGAGCCATGCTTTGTCCATTGACCATCCTTAACTCTAGCCCCAAATTCAGAAACTATCATCCACCTTGCGCCTTGATTAATGGCTTGGAAGAAAGATAAGGATGGGTGACTGCACCTTTTCCTTAGTAAAACCTAAATTCTGTTACCACCTCCTACAGAATAAAAACACACCTCTAATTATTAGCCTTTGATAGCAAGAAAATTAGCAGAACAGTCAGGTTTTTAGTTTTTTTTTATCTAAAGACTGCTTTTGCTTTATCCCACCCTGTAGTGATTTAATAATTTAAAGAAAAGAATTAACAATACTTTTGTTTTTTAGGGCTGCAGTTAACTCAGTGACATGCCCTATAAGTTTATCAGTATTAGTAGCAGGAATTATTTTTGAAAGGGTAAATCTGTTATATTTACATTACATATTAAAATGAAATAAGATAGAGGGCTGTGCTAAAGAAATCAGAAAGGTGGGGCGTGGCGAAGTAAGATGGCCGGCGGGACACGCTTCTAGTGAGCTCCCGCCATCCCGGCTGAATCCTTTATTGATCCTGGGGTGCATGTGGCAATTGGCACCCCCCCTCATCACGGGATGGCGCCCCGAGTGTGTCGGCATGACACAGCCACCTTTTTGACTCCCTGACCTCGGAGCTTGGGACCGCATCGGCGGGCATCCCAAGGCCACGCAACACGGTTGATCGGCATTGGAGGTAGGTGCTGCTGGGTGGCGGTGGCCCATTCCCTGCTTTGTGCTCCCTGCTGGGGGTTGTGTCCTCCTCCCACGGGACCTCAGATTGGCGGGCAGCCTGTGGTGGGCTTGAGGCGTCCTGTAAGGTACCCGAGCGCAGAAGTTGGAAATCACAGGCCTGAGCTGTCGGGCGTGTCCGGTCTGCCCAGGGTCGGAGGATCGAGGAGCCCTTGGGACTGGTGCGGGCGGGACACTGGAAGGAGCAGCTGAGTGCAGGTAAATGAACTGTGACATGGCCTTGTGAGGGACGGCCGCAGGTCAGCACGTAGAGTAGAGGGTGCTGGGTAGTCACCCTGAGACTTGGAGGTGGGCCCTCTGAACCCGAAGGTGCTGGGCTCAGTGAGAGGAGTCTCAGGGGGTGCTTGGATCTCCTGAGTCCGGGGCTGCCTGCTGGGAGGCCGTGTATAACGGTGGCTGGGGGAGTAGTGGATCCTAAGCCTCTGGTCCTGTGAACTCTGGACACATTTGCCACTTCACCAGGCCAGTCGAGAAGGAGATACCGTTTGGTTCCAGGTCTCCTGCGGAATGTGGCGACACTGGCAGACGGAAACATCATAAGGGAACACCATGGAGCAATGTACCACTCCGGTGCCCCTACCGCAGTGCCAGACTTGATTGGGGGGACTGGAGATGGCCTGTGCGCGTCTGCGAATACCGAGGAGCCATCGTGAGCTGAGATTCTTATGGCTATACAGGGTTCTAAGGTGGCCTTCGAAGGAAAGATAGAAGGGTGGACCTCAAGAAGATTTCTGACAAGGTCAAGGTGTCGGGGGGCTCTATCGTGGAGCTACAAACAGAGGTGGGGCCCTGCATAAACAGATGATGCAGGCCAATTCCACAGTTGGAAGGCTGGAGGCAAGGCTGGAGGATGAGAGGTCAGCTCCCGGCGGAATAATATCCGACTGCTGGGATTCCTGCAGCATCTGCGGCTGAAACTTTTGTGGAGGATTGGATCAAGGATGTTCTGCAGCTGGTTGGGCTGTCCAGGGTGTTCGTGTTGGAGCGCGCTCATGGGGCCCTCGTCGTGCCTCCCCGCCTGGTGCGCCGCTGAGGGCTATCATTGCCTGTCTCTTTAATTGTAAAGACAGAAACTATGTTCTGCGGGCATCCCGTGAATCTGACAGGGCGGTATTCGAGAACTGCAAAATTTCCATCTATCCTGATTACACTAACAAGGTTCAGAGCTCTCGAAAGCGGTTCCTGGAGGTGAAAGCGAAGCTCCGTGCCATGAACATCAGATATGTGCTCCTGTATCTGGCACACCTAAAGGTGCTCTCCGGTGGCAGGTCCTACTTTTTGGAGTGTCCGGAGGAGGCATGGAGATGGCTAGAGATGTGGGACAAAGTCACTCTGGGCAGATTGGAGAGGACAGGTGGGGTGGCACATCGGGCCTCTGGAGCGGACTGCCCAGACTGGAGGACTCATGAGGACGGCCAGCTAGAGGGTACTTGTTGCTCAAGTGGCAGCTATTGACTCTGCCCATAGACTTGAGATACAACAGGATGGGACAATGGCGGTGGTGACTGCTGGATCGGCGGATCGATCGAATGGGGAGCTGGAACGGGGAGCAGAGAGGCTCTACGCGGAGGTGTGACTATGTTACTTGGAAATTGCTGTTGTGTCCTCTATCGGGGGACTTGTGTCTAAGCAAGAGCACTTGGTCTGCGAGGAGGGGTGCTTCGGGACAATGATCAAGGTCCTGAAGGGGCGCTGTTTGAGCTAAGGAATGTATTGGAAATCGGGGGGTCTATGATGACATTGAGTCATGTTTGGTTGGTATTCATGCATTAGAATGTTGAAGCCGGGGTGAGGGGTGGTTACCTCACGGCTGTGATAGGGCTTCATAACTGGGTAGTTGGGGATTAGGCTGTTGTCCTTGCAGCATCTATAGCATGGATCTACAGTATGGTTTGTTGTGCTTGTTTTACTGTTTATCCAGGGTGGGGGTTGGGTTGTTTGGTTGGTGAAGTTTGAAGTTCATTTCAGCAGTGCAGGCATATATGCGAGAGGGGGAATGTGTATTCTCCTTGTCTTCCCACGGTTGGGGAGGAGGTGAAGGGTGGAGGTACATAGGGAGGGATGGAGGCTAGACTTCGGCATGGGTTGACAAATTAATGTGTTGACGCGGAATGTCAGGGGGTTGAAGAGGTACACCATGCGTTACAGGGTACACTCCTTTCTAAGGAGACATAAGGTTCATATCGCCTGTCTTCAGGAAACGCACATGACTGAGGAGGAAGCACAAAATCTATCCAAGAAATGGTGGGGTCAGATGTTCTCCTCCTCCTTCTCCTCTTATGCATGGGACGTGACCATATGGGTGGCCCCGGGGGTCCCATTTACCCACGTGTACAGTGAAGTAGATGTTTAGGGTAGATACGTACTTGTAAAGGGCACCTTGGATGGATCCTCCATCACTATCCTTAAAACTAATGCACCCAACACAGATGAACACTCCTTTTTACGCCAGAATACCTGAGATTTTGTGGGATGATGTGGATGGGCCTATTGTGTCCGCTGATTATAACTGTATACTGCTTGGGAAATGGATTGTGTCCCGCCCAGGTTGGAGACTAAACTGTTGATGGTGAAATCTCTCACAGAAGTTATGAGTAATTTGGGGTTATGGGATGGACGAAGGGAACTGCACCCGGAGGGCAGGGAGTACACTTGTCATTCAAAAACACACAACACATATAGTCGGCTAGATCGCTTTCTCCTGGGCGGATTGAACAGCTCACAGGTTCTGGATGTCACGCACACGGGTAGGTTCTTATCTGATCATGCACCGGTGTTGATGCAATTGCAGTGGGGAGCTGATACTACTGGGTTAATACGTAGTTGACGTATGCCTGCAGACTTTCTGACAGATGTGGGGTGTTGGGACAAGGTGGGGGAGGCCATTAAAGGTTATATGGACTTGAACTGGAACACAATGACATCTAGGTGTACGGAATTGGAGGCTTTGAAGGCTGTTGTGTGGGGTTCTGCGTAGGTACCGCTTGTGGGGTACGTAGACAAATGGAGCAGAAACTCACAAGCTTAGAGGAAAAGTTAGCGTTTCTGTAGCACCAGATACTGACCATGAACATGGCTGACAAAGAGGAACTCAGGTTGTACAAGGTGGTCAACAATTGTTGGGATACCCTGAGTAGGGTAACACTTAGAATATACAGGCAGCGCCTGCACTGGCGCAGGGGATAAATCCCCCGGGAGGGGGATAAATCTGGCAAACTATTGGCATGGATCCTAAAACAGGAGGTTGAGGCGCCCCCCATTGTGCACATAAGGAATGCTAGTGGTGAGATGATCACTAATCGTAAGGATATCCTTCAGGTGTTGGTGGAACATTTGCATAGGGTATCAAGAGCTGGTGCACCAAACCCAAAGGATTGCTTGGGGGAGTTTCTGCGGCAGATGCGGCTCCCGCGTTTGGAACCGGAGAGTAGGGATGCTTTGGAGGCTGTGATTACTGTGGAGGAAGTGAGTGAGGCAGTGGATGCAATGACCAAGTCTAGGTCTCCGGATGGTGATGGCTTTCCCGTTGAGATGTACCAGACGTTCTCCCTCCTCCTGTGGGAGAAGTTCCTGGCGGTGTTTGAGGAGGCCCGAATGTGAGGCATGTTGCCAGAAACCATGCGTCAGGGCATTGTGTGCTTGATGCTTAAGCCTGGAGGGGATCCTATTGACCCTTCCTCCTATCGCCCGCTTACCATGCTGAACAGTGATGTAAAGATACTGTATAAGATTTTGGCTTCATGGGGTGATTCGGAGCTTGGTGCACGAAGATCAATGCAGCTTTATCCCTGGTCTCAGCACAACCTATATCTTGCGTCACTGGGAACATGTCCTGCATGAAACCGAGGGTGAGGAGCATGAATTGGCGCTAGTGTCAATGGACCTGGAGAAGGCCTTTGACACAGTGGAGTGGGACTATCTTCTGGAGGTGCTGAAGGGCACGAGGTTTGGCCCAAGCTTTTGCGCATGGGTGAGACTGTTTTATTCTGCTCCCTCCGCATGCGTTCAGGTGGCCAGAGACCTATCGGACTCCTGGGAGATCGGCAGGGGAACTAGACAGGGATGCCCGCTCTCACCGCTCCTCCTCTTTACTTTGGCTATGGAGCCACTGGCGATCTGGCTCCTGGAGGAGCTGGGACCATGGGGTATCCGGGTGGGGCAGACTATGCACATTGTTTCCCTATATGCAGATGATGCATTGGTGTATCTTCGGGAGCTCAGTGTCTCTGTGTCTTCGTTGTTGCAGCTGTGAGGAGCCTTCGGAGTCATGTTTGGTCTTAAGGGGAATAGAAAGAAGTCACTCCTGTTTCACTTTACGGTGTCCCTCAGGATGATTTGCCGAGGGTAGGGCTCAGGTGGGAGATTGAGAGCTTCCGGTATCCCGGCATTTAGGTCACTCACACTGTGGTGGCACACGAAAAGCACAACATAGAATGAGTAGTTACTGGCCTGAAGCGTTTGGTCTCATTTTGGAGCAGATTACCACTTTCTATAATGGGGAAGGTGGCTGTAGTAAAGATGGTGTTCCTGCCGCAGTGCCTTTACTTGGTTCAGAACTCCCTGTTTCCGCTGTCCGCTCGGCTCTTACGCCATCTAGATAGCTTGCTGATCTCATTGGTGTGGGCCGGGCGACGCAGTAGGGTGGAATTGCCTGTGTTATAAAGTGATCTCTTGGGGGAGGGCTGGGGATTCCCAATATTAGACATTATTATTACGCAGCACATTGGCAACACTCTGCAAATTGGATGACGGAGTCAGACAATTGGGAGAAGAGATTGTTTGCAGGTCTGAATCAGCCGTCCCGTATTTGGTCGAGACCACTGCCTGGATCTGGGAGAAGGCTGTTAAGACTGTGCTACGACGGGCCCCATTTGACAGAGAATTGAGGATACAGGACTTAGCACCCTTTAGGGACATGGACAGTCTGATGTCCATGGAGGGTTGGAGGCTGGGAGTTGTGAACTGGTAGAAGATTTATACCCCAATGGTGAGTTCATTTCCTTTACTGATGCTTGGGATTTGTTTGGTCTGGGCCCCGGGCAGTTCTTGCAATATGCAAAAATGGAGAGTGTGACTTGTGAGATCTGGTGTTGTTTTCCGGTGGCCCCGCAGGCCTCGGCAGTGCTGAATGGACTGATTAATTGGGGTGAGGGGACTCACTTGATCTCCCGGTTCTACAAAGCCCTCAGGGATGATCAGCTGGCCGCGATAAGTGGGGTGCGTAGGGCGTGGGAGCATGAACTGGGGGACCACATAGAGGAAGCTGACTGGGAAATGGCGCTGTCGTTGGTGCACACAGTGTCATGCAACAATAGGTTTAAACTTCAACTTTGTGCATAGGTCATACCTCACACCTAGCCAACACAGCAAGATCAACCCTGGATGAAGGGCGGAGTGTCCTAGGTGTGGTGCTCTTGGTGCTTCCTTCGTGCACTTGGCTTGGACCTGCAGGATGGTGCACAACTTCTGACAGGAAGTGGTAGGGAAAGTTGAGGAGGTTATGGTATTGGTGCTGGAAGCAACGCCATTGCCATGCCTTTAGGGTGTAGTGCGGAGACCACAGGGCCAGAATATCCCATATAAGCTCACGCAGCTGGCGCTGGTATTGGCCAAGCGCTGGGTGGCTATTGGCTGGATGAGTGCCCAGAGTCCTTCAATCCCCTGTTGGATTCGAGATTTAATGGACTGGGGTGCAGCTGAGGAACAACATATGCTCCTGACACGCAGGGATGAGGGGGCACTGACAGATGTGGTTGCTTGGGGTGCACTATTGGAACGGTTCACTGGAGTGGAGGAATTAAGTTCTGCAGGAAGTACGGATTATGAGGGGTGTGGGAGTACGCCTTGAATCAATTTGACAGGTGACTACCAACTATGGTGAGGTTATGTCTCTGTTCTATACAATATGTGTAATGACTTGTTTCCTGAGGATCATCAGCGGGGGATGGGGTGTCTAAGGGAAATTCTGCCACAGTGGTTGCTATCGTCCTTGGCTTGGATTCATGTTAATGATATCCTCTGGTACTGTGATATAATGATACTGCCATGTCTCGCAATGACCAGCACTGCACTGTATTTTTCTTGTTAATTATGTTTTCTAAACTCAATAAAAACAGTTATAAAAAAAAAGAACTCAGAAAGGTGCTGTTTCAGTTGAGAGCAGGAGATGCTGAAATATTTTTAAGTGTGCAATGGCCTAAAATGAAATTGGAGTTCTTGGGGGCACAAGATTACTAATGAAGGGTTGAAACCCCAAAAGAAAAAGAATAAGGGCTTGCTCAAACTGAGGGGCACTGCTTACAATAAATGTTTAAGAAGAGTAGGAGTTTGGATACCTTCTAAAAGAAAGTAATTGCAGCTTTAAGGGAGACTATTACTCCTCCAACAAAAATATAAAAGAACCATAATTATCTACAGGTTTCTGAGGCTTGGCAACAGTCTAAAATTTGAAAGATAGTATATCTACTCTTAAGCTCCTTGCTGCACCTACCTTGAGACAAATTGCGTTTATCACAAAAGTGGATACTCAATTATCTTTTTGACCACTTTTTATAAGAAAATGGTAAGGTACCTAAATGTCAACTGTAAAATGTCACTGCATAGTATTACTATTTTTTTATTATATATTTTGATGTTAAATGCTTGAATGAAAATATATATACACGTTTACTTTTTTTGGTTTATTTTTTAGTGTGGAGTTTTGGGATTACCTAGGTAGTGTTCGACTATGCTGGTATATAAATTATTATGAAAGGAATAATTTGGACATAATTTAATGAATTTAAATTGGCACTATCTTATTTAGTAGGTTAAAATGATGCGTACAATTGGTAAAATATATTGTGCCAAATTTAGTTTTTTATTTTTTTATTTGAAAAAATACAAAAATTGATTTTCTTTCTTTGGGATGTGTTGAGTGAGTTGTTTATTATTACTAGTTAGATTCATTCATAACATATTGGAGAAGTTAACAGCCATTAATTTGTTTTTTTATCAATACTGTAATTGCTACATTTTTCAATTAAAGAACATATTATGATCTTTACTTAAGGCCTGATTATGAGTTTGGCAGTCGGGCTGCCAGACGGCCACATTGACAGTCCCAAAAAGACTGTCACCTTGGCAGTCTTACGGACCTCCATATGACGAGTTATACAGGCAGGACTGCCACCCAAAAAAACAGGAAATAGGCAGTTCAAACTCCAGCACCAAGAGCACAGTGACCAACCACTGACCGTGTTACAAGTTCAAAGTCGCAATGGTGGACACTCATGGCAGTCAGCCAATGGCAGTCTAAACCACAGCAGTGCGCTGTCACCAAAGTAATACACAACAGCACATTGGATGGATTTGAAAACAACACAGCTGACACACATTTCCACACTCAACTCATCTGCAAAGAACACTATAAAACACATCCCTTCACACACACCACAAGCCTTTGCATTTGCACTGCAACACACAGAAGCCAGAGCAAATTCGTCATAATTCTGCACCTATACTAGGCACCACTTTTTTCTCACTACCTCTTTTCACATCCAGCACACACTTTTGTCCAGTCACACCCTCTTGCACTACCCCCCTTTCATAAGTCACTGTCATCCTTATTTTGTTTTACCACAATAGCAGGTATTAAAAATCCCTATTTTACTGATGAAGAGTTAAGAGTCATGATGGATGAAATCATAAGAGTAGAGCCACAATTGTTTGGAGCCCAAGTCCAGCACACTCCTCTTGGCAGGAAAATGGAAGTGTGAGATAGGATAGTCAACAGAATGAAAACTGTAAGCACCACCTTGCCCACAAAGGAGGACATCAGGAAGACGTGGAATGACCTCCGGAGCAAGGTCTGTTCCCTGGTCTCCAGACACCAGCTGTAAGCGAAGAAGACTGGTGGTGGCATTCCCACGCCTCCCTTCCAAATCTATTCATGGGTTGAGAAGGTCATGGCCATCCTGCATCCTGAGGGCTTTACAGGGACACCACTGGAGTGGTGTTTGGAAAGTTACAACACTTAAAATGTCACCAAAATGCTATGTCATGCATGCTCACAGATCACTTTTATAGTCACTCCACTCTTCAGCCCAGTGTCCACCAGCTCAAAAATCTCTATTTGGCAACTCCCATTTGAAGTGTACTCACTTGGAGAGTTGACATTTATACAGTGTGTGTAGTACAGGGACTGAAATGACTACAACTCCCAGCAGGCACTGTTACTATTACTCAAACCACCAGCACAGTGTCTTCTTCTCCAAATGCCCTTACTTTTTAACCACTAATTGAAGTGTACTCACCTAGGAGGATAGCATTTGAATAGTGTGTGTAGTACAGGGACTGGCATAAGTGCTAAGGCCAGCAGGCACTGTTACTGTTACTCCACTCAGCCATCCCTGTGTCCCCTTCTCTATAGACCCATGTTTGTCGACTCACACATTAAGAGTACTCATCTGGGAGGATAACATGTATAGTCTGTGTACTAGAGTGACTGACATGACTGCAACTCCCAGCAGGACTCATTTCTGTAACTCCAAACACCAGTAAAGTGTTTTCTTCTCCAAATACCCATGTTTGTAAATTCAAAAATGAAGTTTACCCACCTGGGAGGATACCATTTGTCAAGTGTTAGGAGGTAGAGGGAGTGAACTGACTGCAACTCCCAGCAGGCCCTGCTTCTCCAACTCCAACCAGTAGCACAGTGTTCAGTTGCCCAAATACATCTGATAGTGAACTCTCAATTGAAGTGTGCTCATTAGGGGGGAGAGCATTGGTCAAGTGTGTGTACTAGAGAGAGGGATCTGACTGCAGCTACCATCAGGCCCTGTATCTGTAACTCCAAACACCAGCACAGTGTTATTTTGTCCAAAGACCACTGTTTGGCAATTTACAAATAAAGTTTAATCACCTGGGGGCATAACTTTTGTCAGGTATTTGGGATTAGTGAGAGTGACAGGACTGCAACTCCTAGGAGGAACAGTTTTTCTAACTCCAAATACCAGACCAGTGTTCTCTCCTCAAAAGATCTGTGTGTCTTAACTCTCTATTGAAGTGCACTCACCTTGGAGGAAACCATTTGCATAGTGTACGTAGTACAGTGAGTTACATGACTGCAGCTCCTAGTAGGCTCTCTTACTGTCACTCTAACCACCAATCCAGTGTCCTCTTCTCCAAAGACTCATAGTTGGGAAATCTCACATGAAGTGTACTCACCTGGGGCGGATGACATTTATCAAGTGCCTGAAGTAGAGGGAGTGACATGACTGCCAAGGCCAGGATGCTCTGTCTCTCCAGCTTCACACACAATCCCAGTGTTCCCTTGTCCAAATACCCTTGTTTGTTAACTCGCAATGGAAGTGTACTCACCTGGAGGATAATTTTTCTATACTGTGTGTAGTACAGGGAGTAAAACGACTGCAACACCCAGGAAGGCCTGTCCCTGTGACTCCAATCACCAGCCCAGGGTGCACTTGCCCCAATGCACCTGTTAGTGAACTCGCAAATGAAGTGTACTCACCAGGGAGAATAACATTTGTCTAGAGTTGGGAAGTAGAGGGACTGACCTGAATACAAAGCCCATTAGGCCCTGTGTCTGTAACGCCAATCACAAAAATACTGTTCAGTTGCCCAAATCCATCTATTTATGAACTCTCAATTGAAGTCTACTCACGTGGGAGAATAACATTTTCAGGTTTTGGTAACTAGAAAGAGTGACCTAAATGCAAATCCCAGGAGTCACTGTTCAAGTGACTTGAGATAGCAGAACAGTGGCCACTTGTCCAAAACATCTTGCCTGCTCACACTTAAATGATCTTTAGTTATCTGGGAGGGATCACAACACAGATCATGTTCAACTCAGAGATGTGTCTGGCCACCTGGCTCCAACTTGAACTGCTAAACTAAGATGAAACTATTGAGGACAGTAAGGACAGCTCACCCAATGTGCAACAAGAATAATCACCAAGGCCTCAAGATGCATCACCAACATGGTATTGACTGAAGCAGACACATTCACAAAGCACTGACCACATGATGACTCAAATCACATGTGCAACAAACTCCTGGGTCTGCCTAAATCGCAATCAACTAGTCCTCAAAATAGTCAAAGCCACATCATGCCCAGCCACTCTCTTGCCTGCACTGGTGGCAAGATGTAATTCTCTGCTCATCTTCCAAAGTGCTAATGACCTCCTAAATTCAGCAGCTGCTTGACTTAAATGGAATTGGCATTCTTCACAAATGTCAGGTCAATACAACCAATAGCAGTAGGATAACCTGTAAAGGAACTATGTACACGGGCTTTGCAAAATGTCACTGTAAACCTTAGGAGGTAGATGTCACAATACAACCTGTAACATTGTATCTTTCACATCAACAGGTCTAGCTGCCCCTGAGCACATAGAGGCCACAGAGGAGACTGCCACTACCACCATGGATGAAGCTGTCAGTGAGGAAGACACTACTGGATGTGGAGGACTGTTCAGACCCATCCAAAAAACCTGGTCAGACCCCAACAGTGAGTCTCACTGTGGTCCCATTAACATCTCCCAGCCCACTTGCTCAAACATCGCAGGCAGAAGTGGAATGCTCATTTTTCTGCAGTGCTCTGCCGTCAGAGGTGGTCATTACAACCCTGGCGGTCGGTGTTAAAGCGGCGGTAAAACCACAAACAGGCCGGTGAAAAAAAATAATGGAATCACGACCGTGGCGGAAACCGCCAACAAAGACAGCCACTTTAACACTCAGACCACCACGGCGGTACAAACAAACAGCTTGGCGGTCACCGCCAACAGACAGGCGGAGGACAATGTACCGCCCACAGTATCACAACATACCAATCCGCCACCTTTTCCGGGGTGGATTCACTGCAGACAAAAACACGGCGGAAACAGGACTTCGAAAGGAAAACGCTCACCTCTACACACCCCACGAGGAATCCAGACGCCATGGAGCCCGAGCTCCAGATCCTGCCAGCCCTTATCTTCTTGCTCCTCTACCAGGAGCACGAACGCCGGCGGCAAAGACAACGGTGAGTACTGCACCTACGACACAGGGGAGGGGGGAGGGAAAAAACAGGGACACACACACGTAATAAGCAACACCCCCACCCCCACCCTCACCCACGACAACACACACACTAATACAGCATGATACATTACAGTTAGACCCCGCAACCCCCCCGGAAGAATGCAAAGACCAAAGAAAATGAGTGTAACCATTGTAATATATTAAAATCCAGTACGCAAAAATATATATCTACACTATAAACAAAATGTACACCAATAGTAGTCCAGGTAGTGCTCCATTGAAGTCCGTGGAACACTGGGCCCACACGGTATGGGCGAGGCCCACACTCAATCCCCGAACATGACGGAGAGAACACTGCAGGGGCATCAGATAGCAATAAAACAGGCACCTCAGGGGGAAGGGAAAAGGGGGGCACCTCAGCCGGTTGAGTGCACGACGCCAAATCCACGAGGGGGCCACATGCCCACTGTTCCATCCTGGGGAGTGAAAAGCCACAGTCTCTCAAGTCTCTACAGTGGGTGGTTTGCCCACTGCTCAATCCTGGGGAGTGCAAAGCCACAGTCTGTCAAGTCTCTACAGTGGGTGGTTTGCCCACTGTTCCATCCTGGGGAGTGCAAAGCCACAGTCTCTCAAGTCTCTACAGTGGGTGGTTTGCCCACTGTTCAATCCTGGGGAGTGCAAAGCCACAGTCTCTCAAGTGGATGCCTTTCTCCACTGGTTCTGGAGGGGGCTTTGTGCCCAGAGTGCTTCATCCTGCCAAGGACAGAGGTAGTGGATGTGATACTCCACTGGTTCTGGAGGGGGCTTTGTGCCCAGAGTGGTTCATCCTGCCAAGGACAGAGGTAGTGGATGCCTTTCTCCACTGGTTCTGGAGGGGGTTTGGTGCCCAGAGTGCTTCATCCTGCTCGTGACAGATTCAGTAGCGTCAGTGCCCTTGGCGCTCATGGGCCAGCGGTGCTTGTTGCGTCGGTGCCTTGTTCAGCGGTGCTTGTGGCGGCGGTGCCCTGCACTATGCCGCGCACTTGGGCTCCACTGTTCAATCCCTGGGACATTGCCTACAAGGCTATGGCTGACATCTGCACACATTGATGACACAGGAGCCTGACTAGGTGTAGTTGGCACTGTGCACAGGTGGGGTGGGGTGCCACAGGGTCTGCCAGAACAAGGGGACCTAACTAGCACACTCGCCCTGACCTAGGGAAACCCACAGCCCACCTCCCCCACCCAGACACCGCCACTGCGCGCAAATTCAGCTGAATGAGAGTGTACTCACCCCCTTGTGGCTGCTGTGATGCCCTCAAGCGCCCATCCAGCTCCGGATACGCCACCGCCAGGATCCTAAACATCAGGGGGGTCATGGTGCGATGGGCACCCCTCCCACATTGGGAGGCCATCCCCAGCTGTGCCTCCGCCGTCTTCTTGCTCCAGCGGCGAATGTCCTCCCATCTCTTCCGGCAGTGGGTGCTCCGTCTGTGATAGACCCCCAGGGTCCGGACGTGTTTGGCAATGGCACGCCAAATATCTTTTTTCTGGTGGGCGCTGACCTACATGAATTGTAGAGGGGGAAAAAAACAGTTTTTATCAAATGGACCATCACAGTAATTGGCCCCCATCCCTACCCTTGCCATGATGCACATTCACTCACAGTCGTTTCATGCACGCCTCAATCTCCCCCCCACCATCTTTCATCCACCCCACTCCACACAGGCATAGCCCATACTGCATGCTCCCAGTGTACTTACCTGTTTGTCTGGAGGACCGTAGAGTAGCGTGTACTGGGGGAGGACCCCAACTCCTCCGATGTGAAGGCAGGGACCTTTTCCCCAGACGCACGAGCCATTGTCTCTTCCAGACCGAGGTCACAGCAGCACTTGCAGTGTAGGTCCTCTCCTGTCAAAGATCAGGTATCGAGTGATTGCACAGATAGAAAATGGCGGTCACGTCCGCGGCGGTGCGTACCGTCACCGCCGGCGTACATCGTCATTGGCTCCTGGGACCCATGGGGTCCAATGTTAACCAATGCAGAATTGCGCCGCGGTCTTCGACCGCCAACCGCGATGGTGTACAACGCCAGCTCAGTTACCTCACATCCCATTGTCCCACTTTACAGGTCAGGCAGCCGCCATTTCAGGGGCCCACATGGCTTAATTTTTAACTGCGTCACACATACCTAGGCCTTGCCTCAACACTCATACAGGCCAAATTTCGGAATTTGATTCGTGTTCTGTGTAAGCTGTGGGTACGTACCTCTGAGTTGGTTGACTCTGTGCTCGCTGTTGTCCTTCATAGGCACCGTCCGCTGGGACATGTGAGGAGATGGCGGCATCCTCCGGTGTACAGACTGCAGGTGGACCTGTCGACAATGGAGGAAAGACATGTGATCATCACCTACAGGCTTGATCGCGCCACAATCCTGGAACTGTGCGCCCAGCTGGAGCCAGACCTGATGTCAGCTATCCGCCATCCCACAGAAATCCCCCGTCAAGTGCAGGTGCTGTCAGTACTCCATTTCCCAGCAAGTGGGTTTTTTCAAAATACAGTGGCCATAGCATCAGGGATGTCCCAGCCTATGTTTTCCAACGTGTTGTCCAGAGTGTTGTCTGCCCTGCTGAAACACATGCGGAGCTACATCGTTTTCCCTCAGGTGGAGGATTTGCCTATAGTAAAAGGTGACTTCTATGCCCTGGGACATATCCCCAACATCAAAGGTGCCATTGATGGGACACATGTGGCTTTGGTACCCCCCGCAGGAGTGAACAGGTGTACAGAAACCGGAAGAGTTATCATTCCATGAATGTGCAGATGGTGTGTTTGGCAGACCAGTACATCTCCCACGTTAATGCCAAATTCCCTGCCTCAGTGCATGACGCTTACATCCTGTGGAATAGCAGCATCCCTTATGTGATGGGTCAACTCCAGAGGCACTGTGTGGCTATTAGGTGAGCACCTGGAAGCAAGTCAGTGGGAATGGTTGTCTGGGTCTGGGGATATCCCTACAGGTTAGTGTGTGTCTAACAGTTGTCCCTCGCCATTTGCAGGTGACTCTGGTTACCCCAACCTGTCATGGCTACTGACCCCATTGAGGGATCCCAGGACAAGGGCAGAGGAACGCTACAATGAGGCCCATGGGCGAAGTCGGCGGATAAGAGAGCGGACCTTCGGCCTCCTGCAGGCCAGGTTCAGGTGCCTCCATATGACAGGTGGATTCCTATTCTACTCACCAAAGAAGGTGTGCCAGATCATCGTGGCCTGCTGTATGCTTCACAACTTAGCTTTGCGACAACAGGTGCCTTTTCTGCAGGAGGATGGTCCAGATGGCAGTGTTGTTGCAGCTGTGGAGCCTGTGGACAGTGCAGACAAGGAAGCAGAAGAAGAGGACATCGATAACAGGAATGCAGTGATCCTGCAATATTTCCAGTGAGACACAGGTAAGAATACAAACCTGCCTACTACATGTACCTTAACTCTACTACCTCTCTACTGTCTGTCGTTTTCACCCAGTGTATGGTCACTGAGTTGTCACTTTCCCTTACGATTTCACAGATGTGGGTCCCACAGTGTGACATCTGCTTTGTTTCCTCATGGACTAGAGCTGTGTGACATAGGTATGTTAACATTACATTTGAAAGAGCATTTTGTCACTGTAATTGCTAATACACTATTTCGAAATCACAGACTGACTCCAGATTGTTTTCTGCTTCAAGGGTGTTTATTTAAGTGCTCAATATTGGAGGGGGTTGTAAAATGGTGAGGGGTGATGGTGGAGGAATGTCCATGGCAGAGTCCAGTCTATTAGTTTCACAGGTGCATTGCCCAAATGAGCATAGGAAGTGGAGCTGGGGCAGTTTGAGGATGGACAGGGTGACGAAGTGGGACAGAAGGATGACATTCAGCATGGTCTCATTTCTTGGCGGGGGTCTTGGCATCGTTCTCTGCCTTTGTCCTGGATCTCAGGGACCGTTTGCGGCGTGGTTCTCCCACTGCAGGGGGTGGGGTGCAGGTGTGGTGGTCCAGTAGCAGTGCATCCTGTCCACTAGCGCCGGTGGAGGTGGTGGGCAGTTCATCGTCCAAGCTAGTGTCAGGGGCCCCTTGTTGTGCCACAGTGTCCCTCCTGGTTTTGAGTACTTCCTTCAGCACCCCTACGATGGTGCCCAGGGTGGAATTGATGGATCTGAGTTCCTCCCTGAAGCCCAAATACTGTTCCACCTGCAGTCGCTGGGTCTCCTGAAACATGGCCAGTACCGTGGCCATCGTCTCCTGGGAGTGGTGGTAGGCTCCCATGATGTTGGAGAGGGCCTCGTGGAGAGTGGGTTCCCTTGGCCTGTCCTCCCCCTGTTGCAGAGCAGCTCTCCCAGTTCCCCTGTGTTCCTGGGCCTCCGTCCCCTGGACCGTGTGCCCACTACCACTGCCCCCAGGTCCCTGTTGTTGTTGGGGTGGTGGGTTAGCCTGGGTTCCCTGTAGTGGTGGACACACTGCTGATTGACGTGTCCTGGGGACAGAGGTATGGGCCCACTGGGTGGGTGCTGTGCTGGTGTTTCCAGAAGGGGGAAGCTCTGTAGTGGCATGTGACTGTGTCAGGGGAACCGACTGTCCCGAGGTCCACGATGGGCCAGGCTGGTCATCTAGATCCAGTTGGACAGAGCTGCTGTCATCACTGTGGGCCTATTCTGTTGGTGGTGTGGATATGTGTGGACCCTCCTGTCCGGTGACGTTGGGTAGGGGTCCTGCAGGGGTATAAAAGGATCTTTATTACATCTGTGTGTGCCATGGTGTGCAATAGGTGGGTGACCGTGTACCCCAGTAATTGCATTCCTGTGTGGGACCTTGTGTGATGGTGGTTTAGGGGGGTGTATGGGTATGTGCAGTGTCCATGCTTTGTTGATGCATGCAGGGCTTGGTGTTAGGATGTGTGGTTTGTGATGTTGGGACATTTGTGAGGAGTTGGAGTGATGGGGGTAAGGGTGAGGGTGGGAGTATGTGATGGCATTCAGGTAGGGTGGGGGATGTAATAGTTAAGATTTGACTTACCAGAGTCCATTCCTCCATCTACTCCTGCGAGGCCCTCAGGATGCAGAATCACCAAGACCTGCTCCTCCCATGTTGTCAGTTGTGGGGGAGGAGGTGGGGGTCCCCCCAGTCCGCTGAACCACAAGGTGGTGTCTTGAGACCACGGAACGCACTTTCCCCCGTAGGTCGTTCCACCTCTTCCTGATGTCATCTCTATTTCTTGGGTGCTGTCCCACTGCATTGACCCTGTCCACTATTCTGCGCCACAGCTCCATCTTCCTAGCTATAGAGGTGTGCTGCACCTGTGATCCGAATAGCTGTGGCTCCACCCGGACGATTTCCTCCACCATGACCCTGAGCTCCTCCTCAGAGAACCTGGGGTGTCTTTGCGTGCCATGGGGTGGTGTGGGTGATGTGTGGGGTGGTGTGTAGTGATAAGTGGGGTGGTATTTAGTGGTGTGTTGTGTGAGGTTCGTGGAAATTATATGGGTGATGGTATTGTGTGCCTGTGGATGCTTGGTAGTTGTTTGTAGTGTCTCTCTCTGGCCTTCTCTCGGTAATTGTGGTCGTAGGGGGTTGTGGGTGATGTGGGTGTGTGTTTTATATTGTAATGGGTGTGTGGGAGTGGTGTGTGTATGTGTATCAGGCGCCTGTATTTTGAATTGTCCAATGTGGCAGTGTTTTGTCAATGTGTGTGTATTTTGAGCGCGGCGGTGTGTACCGGCAATGGAATACCGCGGTTGAAAGACCGCTGCGTGGATTCGTGTGTCGTGATAGTGTGGGCGTATTTCTGTTGGCGTGACGGTGGAGGTTTTGTTTTCCCCAGTTTATCACTGACCTTTGGTGTGGCGGACTTGTGTGGGTGTCTGAATTTTGGCGGATTCCGAGCTGCGGGTCATAATAGCTGTGGCGGGTTTCCGCGGCTGTGTGTTGGTGGTCTTCTGCACGGCAGTAAGTGACATTTACCACCAATGTTGTAATGACCGCCAGAGTGTCTAGGAGGAAATGGAATTATTATACACATAAAGAATCCAATTGTTATAGTGCAGATGTACATCTTGGTGGATCGATGGAGGAATGGATGTGGATGGATGGATGAAGGCAAAATGCAGAAATAAATAAAACTAAAATTAAAAAATATTTTTAAAAATTAAAAAACTAAAATTAAAATCAAGAAATGTAAAAGATTAAAATTAAAATAAAAGCTAAAATAAAATAAAAAATTTAAAATAATTGAACTATAAAATAATAGAATAAAAAATGAAAATAGAAAATAACAAATTTAAATAGAAACTTAAATAAAAAAAATCAATAATTAACAATGTTTGTATGCAAGCCTATGTCAAAGACACACTGACCTGATGTACAAAATGACTGCCAGCCACATGGTCAAACAACAACACGGAGCCAGGAGGCATAGCAAATAAAGAACACATGCAAGCCTATGTAAAAGTGACACTGGCAGGAGGGACAAAATGGCTGCCAGCAACAAGGAGAACAAAGAAGAACACATATAAGCTATGGCTAAAACATACTGTCTGGATGCAGAAACTGGCTGCCAGCTACATGGTCAAACAACAATTGAGAACAAGGAGACCGGGAGAGCAAAGAAAGCATGCAAGCCTATGAACATAGACTACACAAAACAGCTGCTGGACACACGGCATGGAGAACAAATAGAAACAGTAGATGATGACAAACACACACACGCTGGCCATAAAGAGGCATGGCGGTAACATTGAAGAAACACTAACATTAATTCAGCAATGGAAAACACAAAAATTAACTTGGTTATAAAATTTCACAATAACAGTACACACATCCTTCTATGCCTTCAAATATGACCACACAACATATACTTTTTGCAACAAAACGAACTGTAAGAAATAGCTAACATTTTTAATTTAATCTTATGCAATCCCTTCCCTAAATGAAATTTTAAAAACCTATATAACAGAAACATTTATTTAATGTTCTGGTGACTACTAGTTCTTGGATTACTAGCTACACGGCACTTTGGATATCTACACCATACAGAAAAATAATAGTGCAAATGTTACAAACATGTACAAAAAGTACAGAGCTGTAAAACAATTTTTCTTTACAAAAGATGGAAAATCAATAAAATGCTAAATTAATAACTAGGACCATACTGAAACCCCAGGCCACCCACCACTTAAAAAATTGTGAGATCAAATTAAAATACAAAGAAACACTGGTGCATGCCCAAGCAAACAACTTCCTTATTTAAGAGTTCTTTAACTTACTTGTGTGATTTTACAAAAGCAAAGTTCTTAAATCTAAAGATAGACCCAGGAGACAAAGAGAGTGATCCTTCTACCTTGAAATCCAAATGAAAAGTGACCAGGAGATGGACAAAGCACTGGGAGGGTCCTGCTGGCCAGGAACAGGAAGTTGCAGTTTCTGGGACACTTCCTTCTGGTTTGAAAGAACAAGAGGCTTCTCCATCTAAAAACAACTTGAAGGGTCCATTGGAGAAGAACATCCACTCAAAATCCACTATTTAGATGTATCTAGAGTAGAAAATCTACTCCAGGTGCATTCTCACTCACGAGTGGGACTGTTTTTGCTGCCACAGGTCTGCTCAGGGACAGTGAATTGTTCAGAACATTGTGTCACGCATCAGCAACACCATATCAACATCACACATAATTCAATTGACTCCCTCACATTGCTCACATGCTATGGACTGTCATTAGATTGAAAAAATATATGTATGGATGTGCCATTTAACACAAACACCCCTCCCATTAAATATCCCTTCAATGGACCCACACATGTTAACTACATTGCACACAATAGAAGGTCAGTGGGATGCACAATGTATTGTGAGACAAATATCCAAAGCTCACTACGCAAACAATACCTGCACAATAGTGGTGGGGCATCAAGAGCACTCCTGGAAGAATGCTGCCCTGGGGCACATTTCACTTTGTACATGCACTAAAACACCATTTGCCTAGGAACTGTCCTACATGTATCTCAGGAGCAAATAATAGTAGAGCCAAGTGACATGCCAATCTGCCAAATGTATAATTGAAAGTCAAGGAAGCAAATACACCAGCAACAGCATGGGGGATACAGGTAGATGAAGCAGTTGCAAGGTACACACATCAAAATGGACACATGGTCAGTCAGTTGTAAAGGAAGGTAGCACCATATGTGGACAAACAAAACTCTAGCTTCCACACATGAGACAAATGTACAGTCCATATCAGGGGGACAATTATAACCACATATATACTGAAATTGGCCAACCCAAGATGAAATACTAACCATATCAAGCATAACGCAATGCAATGACACCCTAATTGGATTAACAAACACATATCCATACAGTGAACATCTACCCTTGTCCTGGGTGACACAAGCACTGTCCACAAAGTCAGATTTTGCAAACAGCAAGTGGATCAGCAATCGGGGTGAAACACACACAGCTGTAGGCATAAAACCCAACTTACTCAGGAGCAACAAAAAGGTAGAAAAGTAATGACAGGATGAATGTGTACCCAAAAAACAACAACTTGGGTTTATTGAATGCAAATGATTTAGATCAAAGGATATTGGCCAGTCCATATTAGTCCATGCACAGTACTGTGCTCAAGCTTGACTCAAATCACTGCCAGGAAACATCTAAAGGAAAGTACATCAAGTGGGCATGCAGGCACCTCAGGGATAATGCTTCGGTGGGTGGGATCGGATTTGGGATGGATGGGTTGGGGAGGCTGTGTCTCTGTATGGGGGGCTTTTTCTTTGGGGTAGAGGTATGGAAGCTTGTGGGGGCAGGTTTGAGAGGGCAGGGCTTGGATGTGGAAAGGATGGGTTGAGATGTGGTTGGGGGTCTCTTTGGTTTGGAAGGAGGTGAAGGTAACAGGGGAAAGGGCAAGGTCAAAAAGGAAACTTTCCTTGAGAAACCAGGTAGGGTCATCAGAAGGGACTGGGGATTTAGAGGTTGAAGGAGATGTGACCTTGTCTTTGGGATGGGTGTTCATGCTGGTGGTGTGTGTGTAATGTATGCTTGTGTTTGGGTGGTGTCTGTTGCGTGTGTGAGTTTGGGCATTTGCAGATCTTGGGGGCTGTGTGTAGAGATGCTGGGTGATGTGGGAATGGTGTTTGTGTATGTGGCTGTTGTGGTGGTATCTGTGGGCATGGTAGATATTTTGGATGTGTCTGTGTGTGCTGGGTTGGTGTGTGTATGTATGGTGGATGTGGTGTATGTGTCTGTGTGTGATGGGGTGGTGTGTGGGGTATGGTTGATGTGGTGGATGTGCCACTGGGTGTTATGTTGGTGTCTGTGGGTATGGTTGTTGTGGTGTGTGAGTCGGTGGGGGTAGTGTGGGTGTCTGTGGAAATAGTGTCTGTTGTGCTGTCTCTAGGTGACTGTTGAGTGCTTGCATGCCAGTGTGTCTTGTGGTTCTTCTGTCTACGTGTGCTGCTTGTGTGTGTTGAGGTGAGTGCATGTGGATGTGTCTGTATGCTTGGGGCAGGTAATGAAATAGAGAATTTGGATTGGGGAGAGGGAGGTGGTGGGGTGGATTGTGGGGATAGATGCCTGCAATTAGTTAGGAGGCCAGAGCCTGAAAAGATCTCTTTAGGCCAGAACTGTCACCATGAATGCCTTCCAGGGACGCATTTGTCTGCTGAAGTTGGCTGGCCAAACCCTGGATGGCATTCACTATAGCTATCTGCCCCACAGAGATACTCATCAGGAAGTGAATAGCCTCTTCAGTCAGGGAAGCAAGGGTAACTGGGGCTGGGATTGAGGTGCCTGGGGTGAAGGAGATGCCCACCCTCTTGAGTGAGTGGACACAGCCAACTAGGTGGTGAGCAACAGAATGGGTGGTGATACAACTGGGGGGGGGAGGCAGGCAAGGATGGTACAGGAGCAGGTCCTGATGGGTTTGTCAACACTTGGGAGTGGACACTGGAAGTAGAATCCAAAGATGACAAGCTCAATATTGTATACTCTGTGGCACTCCCCTCAACCTCCAGGCCATTGTGTCTCTCTGTGTTGGGGGTGTCATGACTGGAGCTACCGTCGCCAGATGCTTCACCACTTGATTCCGCCCTGTCTCTTTCACTTGCCTGGGATGATGCTGCAAATACAAAGAGAAAAAGAGAAATAGGGTCACTACGTGTTCCTGATCACAGTTGAACAACAGCTGTGGTTAGCAAACATTATCATGATGTAAAGTAGGCCCCAGCAACAAACTCCATCAAAGTGGCTCCTACATTTACCACACCATATGCATATATGCCACATAAACTGTCAACAGTTGCCTACAGTAAAATCAAACTCTCACAAAAAAACTCCTGTGGCATGGCTGAAGTTGTGCAACACAGTAACCATTGAACAAGTAGGAGACCTCTTCACCTTCAATGGTTTGCCTCGTGTACCATACCTCAGTTATCTGTTGTTATACAATAGAAGGCCAATGTCAAGTTCATTCCTGCAGATCCCACACAAGGTCATGCATATATTTACTGTCACATACCCAATACCACAACAATATGAAATGATGGTCCAAAATTCTGGCATGTTGCTGAAAGACACACAGTAACCTGAAGAAGGTGACATGGAACTACCCATGTCACACTAAAAAACAAATCAGCAAAGCTCACTTTACCCCGTGTCAATAATCCTAAAGGAGTAATTATGTTGTTCAGATATACTACACATCTAGAATGGGAATATACACTGTACACAAAATGTGCAAAACGTCAGGGAGATATGTCTCCAAAATCCACAACAAAATGAATCAGATGGCCCCTTGGAAACCACTTCTCCTCTATGACACCCCCTACAATGACATACTCTGATTGCATCAGTTGTAGCTAATAGTCCTTTGAATGTTAGAGAGGCCCACATATTCTCAAATACTTGTAGAAGGCCCTCAACATGTTACCCAGTGGGAATCTACATCACTGTCTCCATTTTGGCCCTGCAAACCCAGATTTCAGTAGATGGATGGTTGTACACAACCACATGTGATTTCCATATAACTCCAAGTCACTCCATGATGCATGCCAACAGTCAGGTGATAAACCTTCCACTTTTCACATGGGCAGAACACTTTGCTACATAATGCCACATCAATGGCATGGAAATGCTCATTGTGGGTAAAAACTGTAGTCCTACCTGTCATGTCGTTCATTGCTACTGCTGTTGTCTATGCCCAATGACATGCAATGATGGGTAATGGCGTATGTGAGTCACAAATCACTCCTGTCTGTGGCACCACATGAAATGTAGCCCCCATGACACATGTCCAATTTCAAACACATGTTGGCATGTACACATATGTGAGGGAATTCAGAAATCATTCCATGAACACAGGGAGACCATGCATGAAATAACAGTGAAAATATTCGTCAAAGATATAAGGAACACTTGCTAACATGTAAGCACAAGGAATGTTGGCAATACTGATTTCACACAAATCATGTCAATGGACATTCTCCACTTACCAAGGGAAAGTATTGTAGCATCACCCAACGAACAATGTATGCTCTGTCACATGTACGATGGCCATCTTCACATGAAAGACAGTAGTGAGGCGCTGGCACTCGTGATACATTGAAGGCTACTTCATTCATCTTTTATTTTGTTTGGGTTGTCACACTGAAGAGTAGTGGACTGTTGTGTACAAATTACACCCACAACAACAAACAGCAATATTTGATTGATCACTGTATACAGCTATGTGTTGGCCCTGGAGAGCAAATTGTTTGTGGGCTGTACTTGGTTGTGTGCTAGGTCCCTAGGATATTAGCCAAGACCCATCACTATGCACAAACTTTCATACCAACACAAACAGTTACTTATCTTGTGTGTCACACATGGCCCATCCCCAATCATCAGTGGGATATGTCCAAACCTAACACATCAACTTGACAATGTGACAGGCAGGAATATGCCCTGTACTCACCCCCATGTAGCTGCTGTGCTCCCCTGAAAACACCCATCAAGTTCTTAGTAGGCCACCGCCACAATAGGAGCCATTAGTGGGGTCAGGCTTCGATGTGCACCTATCCACATTGGGAGGACAGCCCGAGCTGGACCTATGCTGTCTTCCAGGCCAAGCTTCTCAGGTCTTCCCACCGCTCCCAACAAAGGCTGCCCACTATGGATCCCCAGGGTCCGCACATTGTGAACGATGTCTCTCTAAATCCCCTTCTTCTGTTGGGCATTGACCTTTATGGATGCAAGAGACAAATCAAACAATTACAAACAAAGGTTTTTGCACAAATGGCTGTCACACATGTCAGAAACACCAAGCACAAAGTCTGCAATTTGTCAACAAACCACAAGTGTAAAACACACATGCTGATAAGTACAACACATGACTACATACTTTTGGAGTTATCTGCAGACTAATCCACCACCCTGCTCATGGCCTACATTGACTAAGCAAGCCTACTAACATCAGGTAGTCCAGGCTCCAGTAACATGTACTGTGATGAGGACCACCATGAAACACTACACACCAATGTGGCTTCTGAGGGCTAAACTCCCTGGGCCTGGCTGGACAAACACATTTGCACTCAACAGCATTGGGTCAATGCATACAGTCCCTACAGGCAACTTACATAGTACAGACTTCATCCTAAGACTTGAGTGACAGTAAAAGGGCCGGAATGGTGGGCATGGAAACTCTCTACCATGTGCATGTGTGGACATGTGGCCTACCAAATGTAGACTCATGCCACTTCAGGGTGAGTTTCTGTGGTATGTACCTGTACCATAGAACACGCCTTTGAACATATGTGGCAAACCTCCAGAAATGGCATCCAACATACTAAGGTGTTTCGCTCAATTTCTGCTATGTAGCCAAGCAACTGGGTCATATGTCAAGGCCTCCCTTGAATACAGTCTATCTGCACTGTGGATTTTTCAATTGTGCAGTATGCCTATACTGGACGAATATGACCTATGTGAAGGTGACAGTAGAGCTGTGAAAGTAAGGGACCTGTCATGAGTCAAAGACACACTTTGACAATGATGCAAAATGCACATGTTGAATAGCTCATGGATTTACCTCAGTATCCATTCCTAACCTAGTCAATGAGCTGAAGCATTCAGGGCAAGTTTTGCCACTTGAGCCTCACATTGGCCACATTTCAGGATCTGCAGGTCTACAGGGAGTGGGCACAGTGCCACAGTTGCATAGCCAGAGTGACTTTCCCACAGCCTGGAGTATGTACCGTACTGGGAGACACATTTGATAGGCCCTGGTCTCTGCAGACTGAGCCTAGAGAACCTACATGACACTAATATTTCCCTCACTTCTATGCATGACCATATGTCATGTGACCATCATCAATGTGGCCTCTGTGGCAACCTGAAGGGCACAGTGAGTCATGAAATGCATTCTAGACAACGGTTTGCAAGGATAGATGTGGGGTGAAAGATCTGTGGTACAATACCGTTGCTTACAAGATACTCAAATGACTCAGATAAGATGCATACACTGCTCATGCTGTCATGCACATACTTGTTGTCTGACATTTACAACCATCATAAATAAAGAAATGTCATTGTATGTCAGTAAAGCCTCCTTGCCTAGTTATATGCATCCAACACAAGGAGGCTCTAAAGCTTCAAAAAATATCACACAACACAATGTGAATGTCCACAACATATTGGGGGTCATTCTGACCCTGGCGGTAATTACCGCCATGGCGGAGGTCGGCGGTAGCACCGCCAACAGGCTGGCGGTGCACCGCTGGGCATTCTGACCGCGGCGGTTCAGCCGCGGCCAGAAACGGAAAGTCGGCGGTGTACCGCCGACTTCCCGCTGCCCTTGAGAATCCTCCATGGATTCTGACACCCCCTACTGCCATCTGGTTCCTGGCGGGTCTCCCGCCAGGAACAGGATGGCGGTAGGGGGTGCCGCGGGGCCCCTGGGGGCCCCTGCAGTGCCCATGCCAATGGCATGGGCACTGCAGGGGCCCCCATAAGAGGGCCCCACGAAGAATTTCAGTGTCTGCTTTGCAGACACTGAAATTCGCGACGGGTGCAACTGCACCCGTCGCACCTTCCCACTCCGCCGACTCCATTCTGAGCCGGCGTCCTCGTGGGAAGGGTGTTTCCCGCTGGGCTGGCGGGCGGACTATCGGCGGTCGCCCGCCAGCCCAGTGGGAAAGCCAGAATGACCGCCGCGGTCTTTTGACCGCGGAGCGGTCTTTCGGCGGGAACCGTTTGGCGGGCGGCGACCGCCGCCCGCCGCGGTCAGAATCACCCCCATAGTTCTGGTATCCAATACCTGCACTATGTTAATCCCATTGATACTACACAAACTGCAACAACGAGCACAGAAGAAGTCTAAATGGCACACTGGTGCATATTGTAGCCTGTGAGGAGGGAAAGGATGGCGTTGAACAGTGTCAATTGTGCCTATGAGGTACATACCTGCTCCTCTGGTGAGCCATAAAGCTGACCATACAGGTGAAGGCCTCATCCATAGGCCTCTCCAGCTCCTCTGCAAAGAAGGCAGGGGCCTGTTTAGCAGCTGTCCATGGCATGATTGCTCCTAGAGTCAGCACACAGCAGCTGCAGTGGTGGAGTGGTGGAGGTGTTGCTGGCAGCAGTGTCTGAAGTCAAGTGACTGATTTTGCAAAACGCATCGTACACTTACACCATGTACGCAGTCATCACCACAGATGGCCACATCCATTGGCCCCCGACCGCCACAGGCAATGTGAGCTTATGGCTGTGTCTGCTGCAGTTGGTACCACCCACTGCATGGACGACTTCCTCTGGCAGTCACAGGAAGTTCCTAATGTCCAGTGTAGTAGGTCAGGCATGTGCCATTTTAGGGGTTTGAAATACAGTAAATGACCCTGATGCATCACAACAAGAATATATGTGTGGGATCATCACAAACATCTCAAATCAGTCTTGTTGTGTAGGTCTTACTCCACCAGTGTAGCGTGTTGCTAGGCACAGATGGCATATGACAGTGGTGCACTGTCCACCACTGCTGATGTTTTTTTTGGTGGTCAGAAAATACTGTTAAGTTTAAAGGGGCACTTGAGCAGCAGATGGTTGGGTGTTGCACGGATCCATGTTATGGACACATGTCTTGTCAACCATCGGGGTCATATTTGACCCTTCTGTAGTTGACAGCTGTGATGTGTCCTGGTTGTAATGTATTTCAAGTCTGAAATGCTTTGTCACATGATTTTGCTGGGATACATCATGTATCTTGATGTAGACACAGTGACTAATGCTCCCATTCATGTATTTTCACACATAGGTACGCAGGGAGAGGGAGGATGCGACAAGCACCAGTGTACTGTCCATCGCCAGACATTCATTATATTATTCAACTATACAATCTGAGTAGCTAAACAATAGTGGATTTTTGCTGTCAGTTGCAGCCAGAACTGATGCCTGAAAACACTAATTCAACATGCGTACCACCCATTGCGAGACTCATGGCAGTATTGTACTTTATGGCCACAGGCTCCTTCCCACATACAGTGGCCACATCTAGTGGTATGTCCCAACCTATGTTCAGTCTTGTGTTGAGAGATTCCTATAAGCAATATTGAAACACATTGACAGCTGTATCATGTTGCCCCGATGTGAGGATTTGGCCAATGTGAAGGTTGACTTCTATGGCTTAGCCCGCTTCCCATAAGTGGTTGGGGCCATTAATGGCACACATGTTGCCATGGTGCCACTGCAGGCCACTGATCAAGTCTATTGCAACAGAAAAAACTTATATTCGATCAATGTGCAAGTTGTCTGTTCATCTGATCTCTACATCTCAAAGGTGTATGCCTGTTTCTATGGATCAGCACATGATTCCTTCAAAATGCAGAACAGCACCATACCCCAGTTGATGTCACAACTGCACCCAGAGAGGGCCTAGCTGGTTGGTAAGTCAAATCTGTCTTGATTGTGTGTGAGCAATATTAGGTGCTACAATCATGAAGTGAGTGACTCATTGTTGCACTTATATCCCATTCCTAAACAGGAGACTCAACATATCCAAACTGTCCTTGATTATTGACACCACTGAGGAATCCAACTATGCCAGGAGAAGTCTGCTTCAATGACGCCCATGGAAGAACACAGCGGGCAGTGGGGTAGTCTTTTGGGATCCTAAAACCCGATTTTGCTGTCTGTACAGGACTGGTGGAGCCCTCCTTTGCTCACCTGGGAAAGTGTATCAGATCACTGTGGCATGCTGCATGATTCACAAAATCGCCCTTGGGTGGAATATCCCTTACATCCTGGAGCCTGCAGTGCCATCAGGTGGAAATCCTGAAATGCTAAATAAAAATTGCAGTGGTGAAGAGGAAGGAGCTGACTTGTGACAAAATCTCATCGACAGCTTCTTCTCGTGCATGTAAGTGTGTCATGTGATGTCATGAGTTTGGCTGTATAATGTACTGTAGTTGTGAGAATGTGTGGAGTTGATTATTTGAAATAGTTAGGGAGCTGATACACAGACAAACATCAGCCAGGGACTGTTTGAGATAGTTTTTACACATCCTCACCTCAATGATGTTGATTTGTTTGTGTCAGATTTATTGCAATGTACTTTGTTTTCCAGATGCTTGCTATGTGACTTGTGTCATGTATATGGTGTCATGCCTGTACTCCTTATTTTGTTCATGTGGGCATTTCAGAGTTGTGATATTGGCAGGTATGTGATGCTGTTTGGACATATGTAGTGGACATGGATTGTTTCAGGGAAGTAAGGCAACTACAAACACTATCACAGTGGTCACATGCTACAATACATCTGTTAGTGAACTCTCAATTGAAGTGTACTTGCCTGGGGGGAGAACATTGGTCAAGTGTGTGTAGTAAGAGAGAGTGACCTGACTGCAATTCACAGGAGGTACTATTTCAGCAACTGCAAACATCAGAACAGTGTTAACTTGTCCAAATACCGGTGTTTGGCAACTCACAATTGAAGTTCACTCAGCTGGGAGGATACCATTTGTCAAATGTGAGAAGTAAAGAGAGTGACATGACTACTAAGGCTAGGAAGGCCCTGTATCTGTAAAACCAACCACCAGCCCAGTGTTCTCTTGTCCAAATACGATTGTCTGGTAAATCTTACTTGAATTGGATTCACCTGGGCGGATATCATTTGTATAGTATGTGTAGCACAGGGAGTTAGATGACTGCAACTCCCAACATCCCTCCAAACACCAGCAAATGGTTTACTTGCTCAAATACACCCGTGAGTATACCATTTTGTCAAGTGTTGGGAACTACAGGGAGTGCCCTGACTGCAACACCAGCAGGCCCTGTATCTTTAAATCCAAACACCAGCCCAGTGTACTCTTGGACCAGGACCCCTGTGTCTTAACTTTCAATTCAAGTATACTCATCTGGGAGGATGCCATTTGTATAGTGTGTTTAGTGTAGGGAGTTATATGACTGCAACCCCCAGGAGGCTATGTTACTGTCACTCCTACCACCTGTCCAGTGTCCTCTTCTCCAAAGACTCCTGGTGATATCTCACACATAAAGTGTACTCACCTGGGAGGGCTAATATTTGTATAATGTGTGCAGTATAGGGACTGACACGACTCCAACTCCCAGCAGGTCCTGTTTCTGTAACTCCAAACACCAGCACAGTGGTCACTTGCCCATCTACCCCTGTTTGGCAACTCACAAATGAAGTATACTCACCTGTGGGATAATATTTGTATAGTGGATGGACTAGAGAGAGTGACCTCACTACAAAGCACATGAGGTACTGTTTCAGCAACTTAAAACAACAGAACAGTGTTTACGTGTCTAAAGACCTCTGTTTGGCAACTCGCAATCTAAGTTTACTCAGCTAGGAGGATACAATTTGTCAAATGTGCAAAGTAGAGGGAGTGACATGACTACTAAGGCCAGGAAGGCCCTGTGTCTGTAACACCAACTACCAGGCAAGTGTTCTTTTGTCCAAATACCTTTGTTTGGTAACTCTCAATTGAAGTGGGCTCACCTGGGAGGACAACATTTGTATAGTGTATGTAGTACAGGGAGTTGCATGACTATAACCCTCAGTAGGCTCTGTTACTGTCACTCCAACCACCAGTCCATTTTCCTCTTCTACAGAGACTCCTGTTTGGTAACTCACATATGAAATGTAATCTCCTGGGACAATAATACTTGACCAGGGACTGACATGACTACAACTCCCAGCAGGCCCCGTATCTGTAAATCCAAACAGTAGCACAGTGGTCACTACCCATATATCCTTTAGTGTCAACTGCCAAGTAAACTATACTCACCTGAGGATATAACATTGGGAAAGTGTATGAACTATGTGGAATAACCTGACTGCAACTTTGTAGGAAAGTAGCCTCTTTCTAGCTTGGTTAACCCCACTTTTGGCCTGTTTGTCAGTGTGTTTGACTGTGCCTACTTGGATCCTGCTAACCAGGACCCCAGTAGTTATGCTATCTCCCTTAATTGTGATTGTTGGTTACTGTCATTACAGTATTTCACCCACAATTGGCATACTGGTGCCCCATTCTAAGTCCCTAGTACTTAGGTACCCAGGGCATTGGGGTTCCAGGGGATCCCTATGGGCTGCAGCATATATTTTGCCACCCATAGGGAGCCCATGCAAAAGCTTCTGCAGGTTTGCCATTGCAGCCTGCGTGAATAGGTGCAGGCACCCTTTCAATGCCATTTTACACCACACCAGGTCACTTATAAGTCACCCCTATGACAGGCCTTCTAGCCCAGAGGGCAGGGTGCAAAGAACCTGTGTGTGAGGGCACCCCTGGACTAGCAGAGGTGCCCCCATGAACTCCAGGCCCATTTTCCCGGACTTCGTGAGTGCTGGGACTCCATTTTAAGCGTGTACTGAACATAGGTCACTACCTATGTCCAGCTACATAATGGTAATTCCGAGCATAGGCATGTTTGGTATCAAACGTGTTGGAATCATATCCCAAGGCTTTTGAAAGCATTGGTTGTATGATTCCATGCACTCTGAGGGCTCCTTAGAGGAGAAAGGCAGAACAAAGGATTTCCTTTGGGAGAGGGGTGTTACACTCTCTCTCATTGGAAATAGGTGTTACAGACTTGGGAGGATTAGCCTCCCCAAGCCACTGGAAATGCTTTGAAGGGCACATTTGGTGCCCTCCTTGCATAAACCAGTCTACACCAGTTCAGAGACCCCTAGTCCCCGCTCTGGGCAAAACTGGACAAAGGAAAAGGGAGTGACAACTCTCCTGTCCATCACCACCCCAGGGGTCGTGCTCAAAGCTCCTCCAGAGGGTCCCTGGGTTTTGCCATCTTGGATTCATGATTGGCAGGGAACTCTGGGAGCATCTGAGTGGCAAGTGCCAGCAGGTGACATCAGAGCCCCCTCCTGATAGGTGGTCACCCAGCTAGGTGTCCAATCCCCCTTTCAGGGTTATTTAGGGTTTCTACTTTGGTTGATTCCTCAGATTCTGATTGCAAGACTTCAGCAGGAATCCTCGGCATCCTCTACTTCGACTTCTGACCAAAGAAACTGCACCTGGACTCTTCAGGACCCTACAAGCTGCAACAAAGAAACAAGACGCCTCCTGCAACATTGTATCTCAGGCTTCTTCCAGCAACTGCAACATTTTCCCAGTTGTGCATCTTCTGAGGACAGCCGTCTTCAGCCTGCATTTGAAGAAAGAATGAATCTCCCTTGGGGTGAAGGAGTCACTCCCCTGCTTCTGCAGGCACTAACTGCGATAACGACCGGCTGCGTGGATCCACTCTCCTGCCGAGCTGCATGGATCCTGCATCATTGGTGGTTGACTGGAGGGGTCCAGATGGTCTTTTCTTCCAGCTGTCCAACTTTGGTGGAGGTAGGACCTTGCCTCCTTGCGCAAGACAGTACCCCTGTGCAGCATGTCTTTTGCAGCTGCCAATGCTTGTTGGCATCCTTCCTCCAAGATCTTCATGCATCTTGAAGGTCCATCCCCCAGCACTCCATCCTGCGAGGCACAGCTTCCTGAGTGTTTCTGTAGCGGCGTGGAAGCCTTTGTCGTAGTGCTACATGGGCCTCTTCTGCAACTTTCTTGACCCTGTCCTGTGGGACTCCTGTGTGCAATGTCTGGTCTTCTTTGGGTCTCGAGTTGCTGAGGGTTCCCTCTGACTCCCCCTCCTAGGTAGAGTCCACCTGGTCCTTCCTGGTCCCCGGCAGCGCCATTTTCCGCTAACAGTGAGCTTTGCGTGTGCCAAGGCTTGCTGACGGACTCCGACGGCGCAAACCCGACTGCAATCCTCCATCTGACATGCGACATCACTTGCACCCTCCAGGAACCCGACTTTGTCTTCTTGGGTGCAGGGCTGACTATTCTTTTTCATTGGTGGTTCACCTTTTGCACCTTCATCCGGGTTAGCAGGGGCTCTTGCTTTTCCAGGACTCTTCTGTGCTTCTTGGACTCGGTCCCCTTCTTCCACAAGTCTTGTCCAGGAATCCACTGTTGATGTCTTGCAGTCTATTCTAGGTTTTGCATTGGTGTTCTTTTCTTCTCTGAGTGTGATCTGGGAAACTTACTGTGATTTACTCCTGTTTTCCTGGTCAGTGGGGTGGGTTGTGGTACTTACCTTTGGGCTTTTCTAGCACTCCCAGCTCCCCTCTACCCATGCCTAGGTGGGAGACCGACTTTCGCATTCGACTTTCATAGTATATGGTTTGTGCTCCCCATAGGCCCATTTCTAACTATTGTGATTTTCACTATTTGCACTGTTTTCTAACTGTTTTTATGCCTAATTCTGCACACTAGTGTATATAATTTGTGCAATACTTACCTCCTAAGGGAGTATAGTCTCTATGGTATTACTGAGTATTTTCATTCATGTGTGTGAGTACTATGGGGGTGATTCTAACCCCGGCGGTCTTAGACCGCCGGGGCCAGGGTCGGCGGGAGCACCGCCGACAGACCGGCGGTGCCCCGCAGGGCATTCTGACCGCGGCGCTTTGGCCGCGGTCAGTGCAGGAAAACCGGCGGTCTCCCGCCGGTTTTCCGCTGCCCCTTGGAATCCTCCAAGGCGGCGCAGCTTGCTGCGCCGCCGAGGGGATTCCGACCCCCCCTACCGCCATCCAGTTCCCAGCGGTCCGCCCGCCAGGAACCGGATGGCGGTAGGGGGGGTCGCGGAGCCCCTGGGGGCCCCTGCAGTGCCCATGCCACTGGCATGGGCACTGCAGGGGCCCCCGTAAGAGGGCCCCTAAATGTATTTCACTGTCTGCTGCGCAGACACTGAAATACGCGACGGGTGCAACTGCACCCGTCGCACAGCTTCCACTCCGCCGGCTCGATTCCGAGCCGGCTTCATCGTGGAAGCCTCTTTCCCGCTGGGCTGGCGGGCGGCCTGAAGGCGGCCGCCCGCCAGCCCAGCGGGAATGTCAGAATTACCGCCGCGGTCTTTCGACCGCAGAACGGTAACCTGACGGCGGGACTTTGGCGGGCGGCCTCCGCCGCCCGCCAAGGTCAGGATGAGGGCCTATGTGTCTACAGTGGCATTGTATGAGCTTTGAATGTCTCCTAGATAAGCCTTGGCTGCTCATCCACAGCTACTTCTAGAGAGCCTGGCTTCTAGACACTGACTACACTACACTAATAAGGGATAACTGGACATGGTATAAGGTGCAAGTACCATAGGTACTAACCACACACTATGCCAGCCTCCTGCAAACTCACAGGAGGAACTGTTTCAGTGACTCAAAACACCATGATAGTGTTTATTCATCCAAAGACCCCTGTGTGTCAACTCTCAATTTAAGTTAACTCAACTGGAAGGATACCATTCGTATAGTGTGTGTTGTAGAGGGACTGACATGACTGCTAAGGCCAGGAGGGTACCGTAGTTACTTCACTCAGCAGCTCAGTGTCCTCAACTCCAAAGACTCCTGTTTGTCAACTCACATATGAAGTGTATTCATCTGGGGGGGGTAACATTTTGTATAGTCTGTGCACTAGAGAGAGTGACATGACTCCAACTCCAAGCAAGCACTGTTTCTGTAACTCCAAACACCAGACCTGTGTCCTCTTGTTCAAAGATCCCTATGTCTTAACTCTCAATTGAAGTGTACTCACCTGGGAGGAAACTATTTGAATAATCTGTGTGGAACAGGAGCTGCCATGACTCCAACTCTCGAAAGGCACTGTCTCACTAACTCAAAACACCAGTCCAGTGATCAGTTCTCCAAATACCCTTTTTTGGAAACCCAGAAATGATGTGTACTCACCTGGGGGATGACAATTATCAAGTGTATGAAGTAGAGGGAGTGACATCACTGCTAATGTCAGGAGGCTCTGACCCCCTAACTCCAAACACATCCCAGTGTTCTCATGCCCAAATACCCCTGTGTCCTAACTTTCAAATGAAGTTTACTCATCTGAGAGGATATCATTTGTATGTTGTTGGGAAGTAGAGGTAGTAGCCATAATGTAAAGCCCAAAAGACCCTGTGCCTTTAATTACAACCACAAAAACAATGTTCACTTGCCCAAATCCATCTATTTCTAAACTTTCAATTGACGTTTACTCACCTTGGAAGATAGATAACATTTGTCAAGTATGTATAGTATGGAGAGTGACCTGACTGCAACTCCCAGGAGGCACAGTTTTAGTAACTCCAAACATCAGACCCATCGTCACTTCTCCAAATACCCTTGCCTGCTAACTCTCAATTGAAGTTTACTCATCAGGGAATTACCAAGATACAGATCATGCTCAACTCTGTGATGTGTCTGGCTACCTAGCAACATCTTGACCTGCTAATTAAAGATAAAACAATTGGGATCAGGAAAGGCAGGTTACCCAGTGTGCCAAACAGAGATCCCAAAGGCCTCAAAATGCATAACCAGAATGGTATTGGCAGCGGACATATTCACAATGCACTGATCACATGATTACTCCAGTCACAAATACAACAAGATCCTGTGTCTGCCTGCATCACAATTAACTAGGCCTCTGTGATACTATTAATTGTGTTTGACCAATGACTTTGTGTTTCACCACTGCGCATATTAGTTGCTCAATGTTCACCATTAGCACATTACATGTTGTATTCAGTTTAGCTGCATATTGGCTTTAACGTGGCATTAGACATTACATTTGGTATTTGGGTTAGCTGCCTATTGGCTTTGAAATGGCATTAGACATTACATTCTGTATTCAGTTTAGCTGCCTATTGGCTTTGACATGACATTAGACAGTACATTTGGTATTTAGGTTAGCTGCCTATTGGCTTTAACGTGGAGTTAGACATTGCAGTTGAGACATTGCAGATGAGCTGTGTTTTTCCAAGCTGTGTTTTTCCACATGGTAGAGCAAGCTGTGTTTTTCACACCAGACCCTAGCTGATAAGAGCACGTAGATTTTGTGTTTACCTCTCAATCCAGTCTGAGAATGAGTGAGGCGCAGAGAATTAGTCACTCTCCAAGTTTCTTTGGTTCTCACACTGAGTTTGCCTTTAAGGATGACACTGGACTACAGCAGAGTTAGATTGAATCTGCTTGACTTCAGACTGGAACGGAGACGTCAGTTGCCTTTCTCCCGTTTGGTTAGAAAATCTCTTTCTCGCAGTTGACCGGAGTCATCAACTTGCAGACCCCAGAAAGATGAAACAGTAATAGGCCCTACGGTGATGCAAATTTGACTTTTATGCTTTGCTTTGAAGTTATGCTATAATATAATCACATGTATTTGCTGTGTACATTGCAACTGAGAAGTACTTTGATATATTTTGCTTTCATTGCTGCGACTACTTTTGGACGTGTGCTGCCAATCTACTAATTTCGTCTCTCAGGAATCTCATGGTGAAGTAATAATAACAAAAAATGTCTTCTTTAAACTCAGAAGTGCATTCCAGAGAGGGTCTGTAAGCTTGGTTATGAGATAAGAGCAGGAAAGCAGAACAGCCTCAAAATAGCCAAAGACATATCTTGCCAAGCCACTGTTTTCCCTGGACTGGTGGGAAGATGGCATTCTCAGGCCATCCTCCCAAGTGCTAATGATCTGCACATTTCAGCAGCTGCTTGACTTAGATGCAATTGGCATGCTTCACAAATGTCAAGTCCATACAACCAATACCATAGGTACTAGCCACAATGGGATTAACTGGAAATTCACTTTGCACAAGGTCTATGTTTAATTTAATTCCACACTGTTGAATGTAAATGTCACAATACAATTACTTACATTGTATCTTTCACATCAACAGATCGAGCTGCCACTGGGCACACAGAGGCCACAGAAGAGATTGCCGATACCCCCCTGGGTGAAGCCCTCAGTGAAGAAGACACTCCTGGAAGTCTGTACATGGAGGACAGTTCTTGCCCATCTGGGCAACCTGGTCAGGCATCAACAGTGAGTCTCACTGTGGCCACATAAACACCTCCCTGCCCGGTTGCCTCAACATCACAGGCAACAATTTGACCCTCAACTTGTGTACAGAGGACGGTGTCTACCATCTTGTGCCCCCCAGTCCTGGATCCTGAGTTGCAGCGCAACACTTTGGACCATGAGGATCCAGGAACCAGTAGGAGAAGGTACCCTGTGGCAAGGGCACAGGCCCGGGGGGGGGGGTAGGAGGAGTGGGAGGGATGCTGTGGCAAGCGTGATGAGACCACTGGGGCTGCTCCAGGCTTGGACACCATCAGCCACAGCTCGGGCTCTATCAGGAGTCCTAAGAGAATATGGGCCAGGTCTTGACTTAACTCCTGGAAATCAAGCAGCTGTAGAGGGACATGCATAGGGACATGTAAGAACAGATAGAGGCCCACAATAACAACATGGCCTCCATAACAAGGGTAATGAGGGACATTCACACAGTTCTGAGCAGGGCTTATCTAAACCAATCTTTCCCTTCCTTTGGCTCATCAACACCAGGCACATCTACATCGGTGCCTGCCATTGGAAGTGAGGCCCTGCAAGTGGAAGAACCCACGCCAGACACCCCTGCCCCTGTTGCAGCAGACCCCCCCCCCAACACCACGCAAGCGGGGACATCCAATGAAGAATCCATGAGGTGTGGATGGCAAGACACCTATCACTGCCAGAAAGTAACCTCTTCTTAAAATAACTCCTTTGTGTGCCACACATTTATTCTGTTGACTGATCCTGCACCACCTACCTGTTCCAAGTTGACTCCCAATGGTGTGGCATCTACTCCAACAATTTCATTCACCATGACTGACACCTTCACTTTATTTGTTTAATCTTTTCTGTCCAACCTTTATTTACTGCATCGGCATTTTAGTTATTTCATCCATCACAAACACATTATCTGCTTGCCTAATTTCCAAATTTTGCTATGTAGAGGTGTGTGACCATGTGAACCATATGATGAATAGATAACCTACTTGTAAAAGGAGGGATCTGTTACAGGTACAAAGTGTCCTGCTCAGGATTGCAGCCATTACTCACAAACTCATATGTAGAAGTGTTTGATCACACCAAACATTTTATTCTAGTGTACAGCACATAGGCTGTCCATATGTCTTGACCTTTTTGACACAAGATTGTGTGACTTATACTGAGGCAAAGTACATATTCCAAGATACAGCACCCCAGACCACGGAAGGATGGAATTTGCCTCTTCTACAGGGCAATGTTTGACAAACATTAAAGTAGGTGATGTCAGCAGCTTGAGCCTTATCACATGCCATGCCAAAGTAATCCAACATCACATAATTCAAGATATAGGCAGATGATAGTACAACAGTCCCTGATCCCAAGCCCATCATTATCCAATGCCCATGCATCTGGTGACATGACACAAACATACGTCAGTGTTGTGGCATGGGTACTGTGGCCTGCAATGATGAAATACATCTATAGCTACATACAGGTCATACAAGACTAGCGGTTAGCCAAGGTGAAGGGTGAATGACTTGTTCACAATCAATGACTACATATGTCATGCCCACTTGATGACACACATGATGAAATTGGCCCAACACAGCACACAAAACAAGTCCAATGTGCACTTCTGACCTTCCACCCAAACACTGTGTGAGCTGCCTTGGCACAGGTCTCATACACCTGCAATCTGTGCCCTAAATTAACTAGAACACTCCATGTCCACTTCGTATGTCAGAACAGCAACAAATACTGGCCAATGTCACAACTCAGAAATGCCCACATGACGATGTCATGGTGAAGGTACCTGTACAAAGATAAAACAAGGAGTATAAGCTTGGAAACATACCTATTATACAAATAACATAGCAAGCAACTGGAAATGTAATTACAAGGCAAGGAAACTGACACAAACAAAGCAATATCATCAAAGTGGGGCTACGTCAAAGGGTATCTCTTCAAGCAGCCTCTGGCTGAATGTTGGAGAGTATCTGCTCCCTAGTTGTTGTTAAAGCACTCAACTCCACACATTCTCACAATTACAGTTCATTGTTCAATCCCAGTCATTACATCACATGACATACTTACACTCATGAAAAGTAGCTGTTGATGAGCTCTTCCAGCAAGTCAGCTCTTTTCTCTTCACCACTATCATCCTCATATGGCATTTCAGGATTCACACCCGGTGGCACTGCAGGCTCTCCCTCCTCTTGGATGTACTGGATATTTCTCCTGTTGTGAAGCATGCAGCATGCCACAGTGATCTGACACACTTTTCTGGGTGGGTAGAGGAGGGCTCCACCCATACTGTATAGACACCTACATCTGGCCTTCAGGAGCCCAAAAGCCCACTCCACTACCCGCTGTGTTCTTCCATGGGCTTGTTGAAGCAGACATCCCCTGGCTTAGTTGGATTCCTTAGTGGCGTTAACAACCAAAGACAGTTTGGATATGCGGAGTCTCCTGTTAAGGAATGGGACATATGTGCAACAATGAGTCACTCACTTCAAGGAATCATGGGCTGAACCCGGATAACAGGTACACACTTGTGAAATGTAGAGATCCTCAAGTTGCAAGTTGATGTTAATGGAATGAAAGTTCTTTCTATTGCGATAAACTTGTTCATTGGCCTGTGGTGGGACCAAGCCAACATGTGCCATCAATTGCCCCCACCACATGTGCGAGGTGTGCAAAACCATAAATGTCACCTGGGCTAAATTCTCACGTCAGGTAAACCAAATATAGCTGTCAAGTTGTTTCAACATTGTTGCGAGGACATCCTTCAACATCAGACTAAACATAGGTGGGGACATACCAGCAGATAGGGCCACTGTATGTTGCAGGAACCCTGCAGTTAGGAAGTGCAATACTGACATGAATTGTACAGCGGGTGGTATGCTGGTTGGATAACGAATAGCTGACATCAGATCTAGCTTCAACTGACAACATATGTCCATGATTTGAGGGTCTGGAAGTGGACGGTGAGAAAGGAGGTTGTTTTATCCTCCCTCTTCCTGCGTACCTATGCATGACAAGATATGATTTCTCTCATTAGTCAGTGTGTCCACAGCAGCATACATGATGCATGTCAAAGATATCATGTGACAAGGAATTTCTGACTGGCTAGATATGCCACCCAGTACAGAACACAGCTGCAAATAACAAAAGTGTCACATATGCCCCCCAATGGTTTTCAACACGTGTCCACAAGATGGATATGGACCAAACTCAAAAATGCACAACACAATTGCCCCTTGAAATAAGACTGTACATCCCAACCGCCAAAATGACAGTCGGCGGTGGTGGAATGTGCCCCACTGATAAATTCCTTTTGTGCCCTGCAACATACTACAATGATTTTTGAGTAGTAGGTCCTATATTACAAGATAGGATAAGGATATTTGTGAGGTTAAACATCCTTTTGTACAGGTGTGACACAGTTTTTAAAGCCCAATAGAGCAATTCAGGCTGCCAAAATGGCTTCTGTCTGACCTACTCGACTGGCCATTAGGAACCGCTAGTGACAGTGGGCAGAAGTTGCAATTCCAGCAGACACAGCCATAGTGGTCAAAACTAATCTAAGAGTACCAGGGCACACCAGAGGTAGTCCGGGAATCAAGTCCAAAGTGGAAAAAGAAGTCCAAATCCAAACATAGGTGGTCATTCCAACCTTGGCGGTAAAAGGCGCTTACCGCTGTCAGAAGACCGCCAACATACCGCCGCGGCCGTGGTAAACCGCCACGGTCATTCTGACCCACAACAGGCAAACCGCCAAAATACAGACATCCACAAAAGTCCGCAACACCAAAGGGCAGCGAGAAAATGGCGATGACCAAACCTCAACCGTCACGGCAACAGAAATACGCCCACACTATCACGACACACGAATCCACGCGGCGGTCTTTCAACCGCGGTATACCATTGGCGGTACACACCGGCGCGCTCAAAATACACACACACCTACAAAACACAGCCACATTGGACAATTACAAATACACACACCTGATACACATACACACACCACTCCCACACACCCAACACAATATAAAACACACACCCACATCACCCTCAAACCACCACTCCTACAGAATCGGGACCACGCACTGAGAAAAAGAGAACTGAGCACCCAGACGCGCATTTTACTTTCACCCAGCAATATTTACACGCACTTCACACAACACACCAATACACATCACCACACAATCCACCCCACACATCACCCACACCACCCCATGGCACCACAAAGACACCCCAGGTTCTCGGAGGATGAACTCAGGGTCATGGTGGAGGAAATTGTACGGGTAGAGCCACAGCTCTTCGGAACACAGGTGCAGCACATCACCATTGCCAGGAAGATGGAGCTATGGAGCAGAAAAGTCGATAGGGTCAACGCTGTGGGACAGCACCCAAGAAATAGGGACAACATCAGGAAGCGGTGGAACGGCCTACGGGGGAAGGTGCGTTCAATGGTATCCAGGCACAACATTGCGGTGCAGCGGACTGGCGGCGGACCCCCACCTCCTCCCCCAGAATTTACAACATGGGAGGAGCAGGTCTTGGCAATCCTGCATCCTGAGGGCCTCGCAGGAGTAGGAGGAGGAATGGACTCTGGTAAGTCTCATCTTCACTACTTCATCCCCCCCACCCCACCAGCATGCCAACTCATACCCCCACCCTCACCCTCACCCCCATCACATCCTACTCCTTGCTAATGTCTCCCCATCACAGCCCACCCATCCCAACCCCAAGCCCTGCATGCGACCACAAAGCATGGACACCCATCAACAAAGCATGCCCACTGCACATACCCATCCCCCCCAAAGCACCGTCACAAAAGCCCCCACACAGGAATGACAGCACTGGGGTACACAGGCACCCACCCATTACACGCTATGGCACACACAAATGCTACAACCATACTTTTATACCCCTGCAGGACCCGAACGCCACGTCACAGAGCAGGAGGGTCCACAAATGTCCACTCCACCCCCAGAAGAGGCCCACAGTGAGGACAGCAGCTCTGTCGACCTGGACCTAGATGACCAGCCCGGCCCATCGGGGACCTCTGGACAGTCGGTTCCCCTCAGACAGCCACAGCCCATAGCAGACCTTCCCCCCTGTGGGAACACCAGCACAGCACCCACCCAGCGAGCCCATACCTCTGTCCCCAGGACACGTCAATCAGCGGTGTGTCCACCACTACAGGGCACCCAGGTTAGCCCACCACCCCAACAACAACAGGGACCTGGGGGCAGTGGTAGTGGGCACACGGTCCAGGGGACAGAGGCCCAGGGAAACAGGGGAACTGGGAGGGCTGCTGTGCGACAGGGGGGGGGACAGGCCCAGGGAACCCACTCTCCACGAGGCCCTCTCCTCCATCATGGGAGCCTACCATCATTCCCAGGAGACGATGGCGACGGTACTGGCCAGGTTTCAGGAGATCCAGCTCCTGCAGCAGGAACAGTATCTGGGGTTCAGGGAGGAACCACGAAACATCAGTTCCGCCATGGGCACCATTGTAGGGGCTCTGAATCTGATAGTCACCACATTGCGGGACACAGTGGCACCACAAAGGGCCCCTGACACTAGCATGGACCAAGAACTGCCTACCACCTCTGCCGGCGCTAGTGGACAGGAGGCCCCACCACAGGACCAGCAGGACACCAGCACCCCACCCCCTGCAGAAGGAGAACCACCCCGCAAGCGGGCCCTGAGATCCAGGAAGAAGACAGAGTAAGATGCCAAGACCCCCGCCAGGAAAGGATACCTCCCTGATTGTCATCCCACTGTCCCACATTGTCACCCTGTCCATCCTTAAACTGCCCCTGCTCCACTTTCCACAGGCATTTGGACAATGCACCTGTGATACAAATAGTCTGGACTCTGCCATGGACAATCCTCCACCATCACCCCTCACCGATTTGCAACCACCCACCAATATAGAGCACTGAACTAAACACAGTTATTGCACAAAACAATCAGGAGTCTGGCTGTGAGTTTGTACAAATGTATTAGACATTACCGTGCTAAAAATGCATATTTACATTGTGATGCCAACATACCACTGTCACACAGCTGTAGTCCATGGGGAAACAAAGCAGATGAAATTGGAAGGGAAAGTCACCACTCAGTTACCATACACTGGGGGAAAAGGTCAGACAGTAGAGAGGCAGTAGGGGTTGAGTATATGTAATATGCCGGGTTGGAATCTTACCTGTGTGTCATTGAAAATACTGCTGTATTACTGCGTTCCTGTTGTCTATGTCGTCCTCTTCGGCTTCCTCGTCTTCACTCTCCACAGGCTCCACAGCTGCTACAACACCACCATCTGGACCATCCTCCTGCAGAAAAGGCACTTGGCGTCGCAAAGACAGGTTGTGAACCATACAGCAGGCCACGATGATCTGGCACTCCTTCTTTGGTGAGTACAATAGGGATCCACCTGTCATATGGAGGCAGCGGAACCTGGCCTTCAGGAGGCCGAAGGTCCGCTGGATCACCCTCCTAGTTCTCCCATGGGCCTCATTGTACCGTTCCTCTGCCCTTGTCCTGGGATTCCTCACTGGGGTCAGTAGCCATGACAGGTTGGGGTAACCAGAGTCACCAATTAGCCACACCCGTTGCCTCTGGAGTTGACCCATCACGTAGGGGATGCTGCTATTCCACATGATGTACGCGTCATGCACTGAGCCAGGGAACTTAGCATTAACATGGGAGATGTACTGGTCTGCCAAACACACCATCTGTACATTCATAGAATGATAACTCTTCCTGTTACTGTACACTTGTTCACTCCTGCTGGGGGGTACAAAAGCCACATGGGTCCCATCAATGGCACCTATGATGTTGGGGATATGTCCAAGGGCATAGAAGTCACCTTTCACTGTAGGCAAATCCTCCACCTGAGGGAAAACGATGTAGCTCCGCATGTGTTTCAGCAGGGCAGACAACACTCTGGACAACACCTTGGAAAACATAGGCTGGGACATCCCTGATGACATGGCCACTGTTGTTTGAAATGACCCACTTGCAAGGAAATGGAGCACTGACAGCACCTGCACTAGAGTGGGGATCCCTGTGGGTTGGCGGATTGGTGACATCAGGTCTGGCTCCAGCTGGGCACACAGTTCATGAATAGTGGCTCGGTCAAGCCTGTATGTCAGTATGACATGTCTTTCCTCCATTGTCGACAGGTCTACCAGCGGTCTGTACACCGGAAGATTCCTCCATCTCCTCGCATGTCCCAGCGGACGGTGCCTATGAAGGACAACAGCGAGCACAGAGTCAATCAACCCACAGGTACGTAACCACAGCTTGCACAAAACACGATTCCCAATGCATTGAATGGCTTGTATGAGTGTTGATGCAAGGCCTAGGTATGTGTGACGCAGTAAAAAGTAAGCCATGTGGGCCCTAGAAATGGAGGCAGCCTGACCTGTGAAGTGTGACAATGGGATGTGAGGTAAATGCACTGGTGTGGCACACCGTGGTGGTAGGCGGTCAAAGACCGCGGCGCGAAGCAGCATTGGTTGACATTGAACCCTATGGGTCTCAGGAGCCAATGACGATGTGCGCCGGAGGTTGCGGTACGCACCGCCGCGGTACGCACCGCCGCGGGCGTGACCGCTATTTTCTATCTGCTTAATCACTCGATACCTGATCTTCGACAGGAGAGGACCTACACTGCAAGTGCTGATGTGACCTCGGTCTGGAAGAGACAATGGCTCATGCGACTGGGGAAAGGGCCCCTGCCTTCACTGCTCAGGAATTGGAGAAACTCGTGGATGGGGTCCTCCCCCAGTATGCGCTACTCTACGGTCCTCCAGACCAACAGGTAAGTACACTGGGGCCATGCTTAGTGGCCAATGCCTGTGTTGAGTGGGGTGGATGAAAGATGGTGGGGAGTGGAGCGATTGAGGCATGCATCAAACGACGAATGAGAGCATGTGCCACATGGCAAGGGTAGGGATGGGGGGCCACTCACATTGAGGGTGCAGAACGTGATGACTCTTTTTCTACCCCTGTACATTTCACATAGGTCAGCGCCCACCAGAAGATTGATATTTGGCGTGCCATCGCCAAGGATGTCCGGACCCTGGGGGTCCACCAGAGACGGGGCACCCACTGCCGGAAGAGATGGGAGGACATCCGACGCTGGAGCAGGAAGACGGCGGAGGCTCAGCTGGGGATGGCCTCCCAACGTGGGAGGGGTGCCAGTCGGACTTTGACCCCCCTGATGTTCCGGATTCTAGCAGTGGCCTACCCCGATTTGGATGGGCGCGTGAGGACATCACATCAGACACAAGGGGGTGAGTACACTCTCATTCTGGTGACTTTGCGCGCAGTGGAGGTGTCTGGGTGGGGGAGGAGGGCTGTGGGTATCCCTAGGCCAGGGCGAATTCTGTAGGCTAGGCCCCTCCGTAAGGCATGGCCTTGTGCCCCCCCCACCTCTGTAGGGTGCCAAGTACAGCTATTCATGGCCCTGTGTCATCTATGTGTGCAGATGTCGTCCATAGGCTTGTAGGCCATGTCCCATGGATTGAGTAGTGTACCCCAAGTGCGCAGCGTAGTGCAGGGGGCTTCTGTGTCTGTCCTGTCCACCAATGGTGTCACCAATGCATGCACTCAACATGTCTTTATTTTCTCCCCCCCCCTTTTTTGTGGTTTTCCTGTTCATGTGTGCATTAGCATCATCAGGCGGAGGAGAAGTGGCATCGGAGCACGAGGGAGCTGCATCCCACATGGCCATGGAGGGCCATGCAACGGATTCCGATTTCACCAGTGGGACGGAGGGCGAGGGGAGCTCCACAGCGGGGACTCGGGCAGACATAAGTGACACAGACTCGTCCTCTGAAGGGAGCTCCCTTGTGGTGGCGGCAACATCTGTGCCCCCGCAACAACAGGTACAGCCGCTACCCAGCGCACCAGCACCGCCCTCCCAGCAGCCCCTCAGCGTTTGCCCTGTGCCCGCTCACCCAGGAAGGTGGGCATCTCCTTCGCCCCAGGCACCTCAGGCCCTGCCCCAGTCACCCCTGCTGCCCTCAGCGAGGAGATCATTGACCTCCTGAGGACGCTCACTGTTGGGCAGTCTACCATATTGAATGCCATCCAGGGTGTCGAAAGAGAGGTGCACCAGAGTAATGCATACCTGGAGGGCATTCATTCTGGTCAGGCTGCCCTTCAGCGATAGTTCAACACTCTGGCCTCAGCACTGATGGCAGCCATTGTCCCTGTCTCTAGCCTCCCCCCTCCAACTTTCTCCACCCAGACCCTATCACCTGTACCTCGGACTATCCCAGACACACCATCAGACCAGCCTGCACACACCTCAACACCCAAGGGAAGCTCAGGCAGACATAAGCACCACACATCACACAGGCATTCACCCAAGCAACATCCACATACGGACATACCAACACCCACTGCCTCCACTGTGTCCCCCTCCTCCTCGTCTCCCTCCTCCCTCCCTGTCACGTCTCCACTCACACCTGCATGCACTACATCTTCAGCCACTACGTCCATCACCAGCACACACACAAGAACCCCCCGCACACGTGCAGTCACCACCCCCACTGCCATTTACACGTCCCCTGTGTCCTCCCAGTGTGTCTGTGACCCCCTCTTCCAAGATACACAAACGCAGGCAGCCACCCACCCAACAGCCATCCACCTCACAACAGCCTCCAGCCCAAGCACCTGCACCCAAAGACACCAGACTTCAAACTCCTACAACCACATCCTCTTCCTCCACTCCCATACCCACTACACCTACCCCTCCCATTGCTCCTAAAAAGCTTTTCCTGTCCAAACTTAACCTCTTTCCACCAACTCCCCCACCCCGTCCATGTCATAGGACTCCAGTCAGCACCTCAGCCACCACAAAACCGGGCCCTGTCATGACAGTCTGCCATGGACTATGGAGTCCCCCACCCTCCAGGGCAGCCAGTTCAGTACGGAGCCAAGGCACGGGCAGCCCACCCCCGGAGAAACAATCAAAGATAGGCAGTGGCCGGCGCGAGAGGGTGAAGACACCAGGCACAAAAACCCCTACCATGGCTCCGGCAGGAGGTGTGGAGACAGTTGTCACACCGCCCAAGGTGGGGAAGGGCCACAGGCGATCAGGGAAGGCTGGGAAGGGCAGCACGCCCGACAAGACCGCCATCAGCCCAGCTGGCCAGGAGGGCCCCGCCAGCCCCATCCCAGGTGGGCAGGAGGCCACCAACATGCCCGGCACTGCAGCCCAGGAGGGCCCCGCCAGCCGCAGGACAGGTGGCAAATGAACTCCACGCCATGGCCAGATCCGCTGAACTGGGCTCTTCATCTCAAGCACCGCTGAACTGGGTCCTTCATCTCAAGCACCGCTGAACTGGGCCCTTCATCTCAAGCACCGCTGAACTGGGCACCGCCGTCTCAAGCACCAGCTGAACTGGGCCCTTCATCTCAAGCACCGCTGAACTGGGCCCTTCATCTCAAGCACCGCTGCACTGGGCACCGCCGTCTCAGGCACCGCTGAACTGGGCCCTTCAACTCAAGCACCGCTGAACTGGGCACCGCCGTCTCAAGCACCTCTGAACTGGGCCCGTCATCTCAAGCACCGATGAACTGGGCACCGCCGTCTCAAGCACCGCTGAACTGGGCACCGCCGTCTCAGGCATCGCTGAACTGGGCACCACCGTCTCAAGCACCGCTGAACTGGACCCTTCATCTCAAGCACCGCTGGACTGGGCACCGCCGTCTCAAGCACCAGCTGAACTGGGCCCTTCATCTCAAGCACCGCTGAACTGGGCCCTTCATCTCAAGCACCAGCTGAACTGGGCCCTTCATCTCAAGCACCGCTGAACTGGGCCCTCATCTCAAGCACCGCTGAACTGGGCCCTTCATCTCAAGCACCGCTGAACTGGGCACCGCCGTCTCAAGCACCAGCTGAACTGGGCCCTTCATCTCAAGCACCGCTGAACTGGGCCCTCATCTCAAGCACCACTGAACTGGGCCCTTCATCTCAAGCACCGCTTCACTGGGCACCGCCGTCTCAGGCACCGCTGAACTGGACACCGCCGTCTCAAGCACCGCTGAACTGGGGCCTTCATCTCAAGCACCGCTGCACTGGGCCCTTCATCTCAAGCACCACTGAACTAGGCCCTTCATCTCAAGCACTGCTGCACTGGGCACCGCCGTCTCAGGCACCGCTGAACTGGGCACCGCCGTCTCAAGCACCGCTGAACTGGGCCCTTCATCTCAAGCACCACTGAACTGGGCACCGCCGTCTCAAGCACCGCTGAACTGGGCCCTTCATCTCAAGCACCGATGAACCATGAGTGCCAGGGGCTGGCCTGCATCTTAGTCGGGCAGGCCTGCACGAAGCAGTCTGGGCACCAGGCCCCACCCAGAACCAGTGGTGACTGTTATCCACTTGTGAGACTGTGGCTTTGCACTCCCCAGGATATAACAGTGGGCAACCCACCCACTGTAGAGACTTGAGAGACTGTGGCTTTGCACTCCCCAGGATATAACAGTGGGCAAGCCACCCACTGTAGAGACTTGAGAGACTGTGGCTTGGCACTCCCCAGGATTGAACAGTGGCCATGGAGGCCCCTCGTGGATCTGGCGTCGTGGACTCATCTGGCTGAGGTGCCCCCCCTTCGTTTCCCCCTGAGGTGCCTGTAGTTTTGCTATCTGATGCCCCTGCAGTGTTCTCTCCATTGGAGTCAGGTATCTTGTGTGGGCTTTGCCCATGTGATTTGGGCCCAGTGGTCCACGGACAATACATGCTACAATGCTCGGACTTGTACATATATGTATATAACAGTTTTTGATGTAGAATTATATTTTTCAGCCAGTAATACAATATATTCCTATGTTTAGAATCATTTCCTTTTGTGTTTGCATTCTTCCGAGTGGTTTGGGGGGTGTCACTCTGATGTGTTGGTACGCATTGATGTGTGTGTTGTAGTGGGTGAGGGTGAGGGTGGGTGTGTCGCGTATGTGTGTACCCGTAATATTTTCTCCAACCCCCTCCCCTGTGTCGTAGGTGCAGTACTCACCGTTGTCTTCTGCGCCGGCGTTCGTGCTCCTGGTAGAGGAGTAGGTACACAATCGCTGGGAGTATGTGGAGTTCGGGTTCCATGCTGTCCTTATTCCTCGTGGGCTGTATGGAGGTGAGCGTTTTCCCTTCGAAATGGCTGTTTCCGCCGTGTTTTTATCGGCGGGGATACCGCCCCGGAAAAGGTGGCAGATTGGTAGGTTGTGATAGGGTGGGCGGTACATTGTCTCCCGCCTGTCTGTTGGCGGTGACCGCCGCGCTGTTTGTTTGTGCCGCCGTGGCGGGCGGTGTGGTAATGTGGCGGTCTCTGTTGGCGGTTTCCGCCAGGGTCGAAATTCCATTTTTTTCCCCGCCAGCCTGTTTGCGGTTTGGCCGCTGGTTTAACACCGACCGCCAGGGTTGGAATGACCCCCATACCCGCATGCACTACATATAGGTCAATACCTATATGTAGCTTTACAATGGTAACTCCGAATATGGCCATGTAAGGTGTCTACGATAATGGAATTGTCCCCCTATTCCAAATCTGGTATTGGGGTGCCAATCCTATGCATCCTGGGGGCTCCACCATGGACCCCCAGTAGTGCCAAACCAGCTCTCTGAGGCTTGCACTGCAGCCACAGCTGCTGCCTCCTCACAGGCAGGGTTCTGCCCTTCTGGGGTGTGAGCAGCTCAGTCCCAGGAAGGCAGACCAAAGCCTTTCCTTTGGGAGGAGGGTGTTACACCCTCTCCCTTTGGAAATATGTGTTACAGGCTTGGGAGGGGTAGCCTCCCTGAGCCTCTGGAAATGCTTTGAAGGGCACAGATGCTGCCCTCCTTGCATAAACTAGTCTACAGTGGTTCAGGGACCCCCAGTCCCTGCTCTGGCATGAAACTAGACAAAGGAAAGGTGAGTGAGCACTGCCCTGTTCATCACCACCCCAGGGGTGTTATCCAGAGCTCCTCCAGTGTGTCCCTGCTATTAGCCATCTTGTTTTCCAAGGTGTGGGGACACTCTGGAGATCTGAGTGGCCAGAAGGTGACGTCAGAGACCCCTCCTGATAGGTGCATACCTGGTTAGGTATCCAATCCCCCTTTCAGTGCTATTTAGGGTCTCTCCTGTGGGTTCATCTCCAGATTCAGTTAGCAAGTTTCCACCAGGAATCCTCTTCAACTCCTGCTTCATCCTCTGACCACGGATCAACCGCAGACTGCTCCAGGAACCGCTGTAACTTCAAAAAAGTATCCAGAAAGGTTACTGCGACTCTGCAACTTCAGCTCCAGCCAGCAACTGCAACAGTTTCCACAGTGTGCATGCTCTGGGGACTCCCTGTCTTCACCCTGCACCAGAAGGACCAACTAAATCTCCAGTGGAGTGATGGAGCCATTTCCCTGCTCCAGCAGACACCTTCTAAGACGACGACCGGTTCTCTGGGACTCCTCTCCTGACAATGAGCATGCTCCCTAGAACACAGGTGGTGGACCCCTTTGACACAGACTGTCCTAAGGTCCAGCTGTCCAAATTTGGAGGAGGTAAGAGCTTGCCTTCCCAGTTTGGGACAGTACCCCTGTGCACTGCGTCATCATCACCTCCTGAGGCCTCCGTGCACTATTTGCAAGAATCCTTCATGCACAGCCTGACCCAGGTCCCCAGCACTCTATTCTGTGACGCACAACTCGCTTAGTTGTCCTCCGGTGGCATGGGACCTTCTTTTGTAGTGCTGCAGCAACCGCAATTTGCACCTTCTTTGTCCCCGTGTCCTGGGACCTCTGTGGGTGCAGCCTGGTCATCTGTGGGTTCCCTCCAGTGTTGGGAGCCCACTCTGCCTCCTCAGTCTGAGTTGAGGCCCCCAGGTCCCTCCTGGGTCCAGGCAGCAACATTTTGACGCAATCCGCGACATTGCTTGAACCAAGGCTTGTGGGACGGATCCAGTGCTGCAACTCGCCTGCGTCCAACATCTCCACGTGGGACATCCTTTGCATCATGCAGGAATCCGCAGCCATCTTCTTTGGTGCTCTTCTGCAGACTTCTTCCAACTGGAGAATCCTCTTTTGCACCATCTTCTAGGTTGGCAGAGGCTTCTGTCCTTCCCGGAATCTTCTGCGACTTCTGGACTTGGTCTCCTCTCTTTACAGGTTTTCAGATCCAGGAATCCACCATTTGTTGTTTGTAGTCTTGGTCGGTTCTTGCAATAACTCTAATCGTGACTTGTAGTGTGTCCTTGCAGTACTCTACTCCTACTTTCCTGGGGTCTGAGTTGGGGTATTTTACACAACTTTGTGGTTTTCTTACACTCCCAATAACCCTCTACACACTACACTTGCCTAGGGGGGAATTTGTGATTCGCATTTCACTTTCTTAGTATATGGTTTGTGTTGCCCCTAGTCTTATTTCTTCCTATTGCATTCTATGGTAATTTCTATTGTTTGAACTATCGTATTTACTTACCTGATTTTGGTGTCTAGTGTATATATTGTGTAAAACACTTAAATCCAGAAGGAGTATTGCCTCTAAGATATTTTTGGCCTTGTGTCACTAAAATAAAGTACCTTTATTTTTGGTAACACTGAGTATTGTCTTTTATTGCACATAAGTACTGTGTAACTATAGAGATATTGCAGGAGCTTTGCATGTCTCCTAGTTCAGCTAAGCTGCTCTGCTCCAGCTAGCTCTATCAGCCTAAGCTGCTAGAACTCTACTACATTTCACTAATAAGTGATAACTGGACCTGGTATAAGGTGTAAGTTGTAAGTACCCAAGGTATCGACTACAAACCAGGCCAGCCTCCTACACTTACTCCCACAGCTCTGTCGTTACCTTCACAGAGATCATAATTGCCCTGCACAGGCGTATTGCATAACTGGCAGTCCCACAGTGCAGACAGAGTGTTGATTCCTGGGAGGCCATGATATGTGACTCAGTAGCTTGATCACATAGCTGAAACTGTACAATGCATGGCTTTGTTGGAAGCCATCTCTATAGGATAGACACATATGTCAAAAGAAATGCTATTTGGTACAGGTACATACCACAGAACCCCACCCCTTGAAGTTGCATGAGTCTGCATTTGTTATTGCACATGTTCACAAATGGACAAGGAAGACTCTGTACCCACAATGGCATCTCCTTGATTGTTACTCATGTGCAATGTCGAAGTGTGTACTCTGGCAGTTGCCTGTAGGGACTGTTTGCAATGATTTATTCTCACAGAGTGTGAATTTGTTGGTCTATTCATGTCTATGGAGTTTACTCTTCAGAAGCCACATATGTGTGTAGTGTTTCATTGTGGCTCGCTTCACAGTACTGGTTGCTAGAGCATGGGCTACATGATGTCAATAAACGTATTTAATGTTTGTGGGCTACTAGCAGGGTAGTGGGTTAGTCTGCAGATTTAAATACAGGTCCCAGTAATTATCGGCTTGTGAGTTTCATACTTGGGGAGTATTAACAAATAGAAAAGTCCAAGCTTGGTGTTAATTACATGTATGTGACTCCACCATTTGTGATAAAACTTGTGATTGTAATCTCTTGATTTGTCTTTTTACATCCATGCCGGTCAACGTCCATTAGGAAAAGGAACTATGGACATCCATCACAAAGAAGGTGCAGACCCTGGGGGTCCACAGCCAATGGAGCACCCACTGTTGGAAGAGGTAGGAGTACCTCAGACGCTGGGCCCAGAAGATCCCAGCGGTCCAGCTGGGGATGTCGTCCCAATGTGGGTGGGGTGCCCATTGGACCATGACCTCCCCACCCCCAATGGCCCACAATATGAGGGTGGCCTACCCAGACCTTGATGGGCGTTTGAGGACAGCACAGCAGCCACAAAGGAGTTAGTACAGGGCATAATTATGCCTGTCACATTGCTAAGTGAATTTGTTAGGTTCTAACACCTCCCCCTGATGATTAGGGATGAGCGATGTGTAACACAGTAGATGAATGATTGTTCGTGTAGACGTCATGTGTTGTATACTGGTGTAATAAAAATGAGAGATGGGGAGAATTAATGGTCCAGTGTATAGCCTTCCTATAAAATAGAGATCATTTCGGGAAATCGGCCGTGGGTAGGTGTACCGCTGAACAACAGGCAGCCTGACAAGTTTTGTGCACCCGTCGCTAGGCCTGTGTTTTCCTATGGAGCCTGTTCCATAATGGGGACAGTTGTGATGTACATGTGACTAGCCAAGTGTGCAGTTGACTAGAGTAAGTGACTGGAGATATTGAGACTGACAGTTGTAGACTAACTGATGTCCACTGGTTAAATATAGGAGAAGTGTTAATTCGTATGGTCCTGAAGAAGCGTCACTGGATCCGGATGGACCCTTAGGACGCGAAACATGTTGGCCCACTGAAGGGAGTGTTAGGTAGTCCCACGCCCCCTGCTTTTTCTAAGCATCAGAAGAGAGCGAATGAGCATTATCTCATTCTTTAGTTTCGTTGTTGTTTTACAACTTGGCCAAAACTCAGTATGAATTAATACATTGATTATTCCACATTGAGGTTTTGAGCCAATTTTATTATTTTTCTCTATTCTCTCTCCTTGTTTGTTCTGTGCTGACACAGTAGTTCTGGCACTACACCGTTGAGAAAAGATCTCAGGCAAAGAGCCCCCCTTGTGGGGTGCCCGTTAGACATTGCAGTGCCAGTCTGACAAGGAGCAAACCCGATGATGAAGCATGACATCCATTGGATGTGTGAAGGCTTTTGCTTCTAACAATAGGATTGCCCTATGTCCTTTTCTCTTCCCATTTCTTTTCCTTTTGGAACATTGCATACTGATGTGCCTTGCCTATTGGCCCAGGGCTCTAGGACAAAACTCTGCATAATCCACAAACAACTTTCTTTTCAGGAACAACATATGGCTGTGTACAGTGATCAATCAAGTTCTGTTTGTTGCTGTAGTGGTTGTAAATGTTATGTAACAGACCACTACTTCTCAGTGTTACAGGCCAAAGGTAAAGAAGTGATGGATCACTGTCCTCAGTAATGTGTATGGTTAAATGAGTATTTTGGCATCTGCCACACAGAGGCTAGTTGTCTTCAGCGCATGAAGGGTGCTGGTGCCTCACTACAGATAAGAATGTGAAGATGGCCATCATGTGTGACAGAGCATACATTGTTTTTTGGGTCAGCTAAAGATCAATACTTTCCCTTGGTAAGTGGGGAATTTCTACTGACATGATTTTTGTGCCATCACTGTTGCCAACATTCCTTGTTCCTACATGTCATCATGTGTCCCTTTCGTTTTAGCCAAACATTTGTAAGCTGCTGTTTCATTCATGGTCTACCTGTGTTGATGGAATGATGTCTGTTTTCCCTCACATATACGTGCATGGCAACCTGTGTGTGTAATAAAACATTTACAATGGGGGTACAGTTCATGTTGTACCATATACAGGAGTGTGACACTATTGTTTATTGGCTGACATGTACACTCATGTGTCATTGCTTGTCATTTGGCATTGACAACTGCAGTAGCAATGAGATGCATGACAGGTAGCCCTAGAGTTTTTAGCCACAATATGCATTTCTATGCCATTGATGTAGAATCATAAAGCAAAGTTCTTAGCACATGTGAAATGGGTAAGGTTTGTAACTTGACTGTTGGCATGCATCATGAAGTGACTTGCAGTTATGTTGAAATCACATGTGTTTGGGTACATGCATTCATTCGCAGACATCTGCCTTTGCATGACCAAAACGGAGACAATGATGTAGCTGCCAATTAGGCAACCTCTTGAGGGCCTTCAACAAGTACCTGCAAATCTCTGGGACCCTCCAACATTCAAGGGACTAATGGCATATATTGATGCACTGAGAGTATGTCATTGTAAGGGGTGCCAGACATTAGTTGTGTTTTGCCTGGGATTTGTTGATTTGTTTTGGAGTTTAGAGGCATCTCTTTCTGACATATTGCACATGATGTCTACAGTGTCCATTTCCATGCCAAATGTGTGGCCTACCAGAGCAACATTTATACTACCTCCATGACTCCACTGGGACAAATATCACTTGGTGAAGTGTGTATTGTGAGACTGCTTCCAATGGCACATGAGGATTTCCATATCACCTTCACTAGACTATTGTACTTTTGTCAACATAATGGCAGGATGTTTGAGCATAATTTCATTTTGTTGGGTCATTGTGTATGTGACAAGTAGATGTGTGCCTGACCTTGTGTGTGACGTGTGGGGATGCAGTAGTCATGGGCCTACTATTGTATGACAACAGGTAACTGAGGTATGCTCCAAGGGACAAAGCATTGAGGGTGATGAGGTTTCCTACTTGTTCAATGGTTACTGTGTTTGCACAACTTCAGCCATGCAATTGTAGTTGTTTGAGATACTGATTTTCCTGTGGGCAACTGTTGACAGTTCAGATTGCATGCATGCATATGGTATGACACATGTATGGGCCACCTAGGTGGAGTTTGATGCTGGGGCCTACTTGACATTATGGTAATGTTTGCTAATCAGAGCTGTGGCCTACTTGACATTATGGTAATGTTTGCTAATCAGAGCTGTCGTTCAAGTGTGATTGTAGTCATGTGATTACCCTATTTCTCTTTGTATTTGCAGCATCAGCCCATGTAAGTGGAGGGGACAGGGCACAGCCGAGTGGGGACACATCTGGCCGTGGGACCTTGGGTCAAGACACCACTGACACAGAGGAACCCAGTGGCCCAGAGGGTGAGGGGAGTGCCATGGGGAAGACAGATACAACATCGTCTTCATACTCGGATTCTTCCTCAACTGGACAATCCTTGGTGGTGACGGACCCATCAAGCATACCCCAGTACCATCTTTGTCCACCACCCCGTTCCATGACCACCCTTCCTCTTGCTCTCCACCGAGATGGCCGTGCTTGCTCACCCAAGAGGGTAGGTGTCTCATTTGCCACAGGCACCTTTGCCCCAGCCGATGTTACCAGTGATGTCCTTAGTGAAGAGGCTATTAACCTCTTGAGGAGATCTCTGTGGGTCAGACAGCCGTTGTGAATGCCATCCAGGGATTGGCAACCCAACTGCAGCAGATCAACCCTTTCCTGGAAGGCATTCATGGTACAATGTCGGGCCTACAGAGATCTTTTCAGGCTCTTGCCTCCACACAGACGGCAGCCAGTAACGCCCCAACTTCCATCCCCCCTAAACCACCCACTTCCCAATCCAAATCCTCCATTCCCCTACCTGCCCCAAGCACACAGACTGATTTGCATGCAACCACCTCAACACACAAGAGCTGCACACATAGAAACAAGCACCACAAAACACACTGACACGCAAGCAAACAGACACTCACACACACAACATCAGTCACCTCTTCTCTAGACACCCACACCGTAACACACACAACATCAAGCATACCCACAGGCACCACCACAACAGTCAGTGACATATCCACCACACCCAGCATACCCCTAGACACCGTCCCAACAGACACACAGACATCCACCACAGTACCCATAGACACCACTCACACAAACACACTGACATCTACCATATCTAGACACTACTCTAACAGACACACACATCCACCAATCCCACATCACCCAGCACCTTCACCTCCCAGCCCCCAAGACATGCAAACACCCACTCAACAAACGTCACCCAAACACTACCATACCTCCTACATGCGCACATCCAAGACATCCACACCCCTTCTGCTGACCATCCACACGTGCCTATGACATTTTTTTATTGACCTTGACCTGTTCCCTCCAACCTATCCCAAATCTGAGAGACTCCGCCCACCTCCCAACTCATCACTTCAACCTCTAAGTCCTCCCCTGTCACACCCAAATTCGATCCCACCCAAAGATGCCTGCCTACCCACTTGATGCCCCTTCCTTCCGTGGTTCTCTGGCAGTTAGGAGTCAAGTGACAGCACAGTGATGTGCTTGTGCATTTCAAAATGGACTGCCAAATGGCCTTGGACATTTCAAGTTTGGCTCTTAATAAACATAAACAGTTTGTTTGTTTTGGGTACACATTTGTCCAGTAATTCCTTTTCTACCTTTGTTGTTCCCACGTAACTTGTGTTGTCTGCCTACAGTTGTGTGTTTCAGCCTGCTTGCTAATCAATTTGCTGTTGTTTGCAGTGTCTGACTTTGTGGGCAATGCTGGTGTCCCCCAAGATAAGGGTATACGTTGAATGTCTGGATATGTGTGTGTGTGTAAATGCAGTGGTGATTGTTAGACTTGGCATCCTTCATGTGGTCTCCCCCAACTTTATGCCTCTGTTTCCCAGGTTGTTGATGTGTGCTGGACTCTGTTTTTGCTGTTTTTGGTATTCTGTGCACTTTACCACTGCTAACCAGGGCTGAAGTGCAAGTGCTCCTATGTAAAATGTATGTGTAATTGGTTAATTCCTGATTGGAATATTTGATTTACTAGTAAGTCCCCACTAGAGTGCAATAGAGGTGCCCAGGGCCTGTAAATCAAATGCTACTAGTGGGCCTGCAGCACTGGTATCCCACCCATATGAGTAGGCCTGTAAACCTGGCTCATACCTGCCACTGCAGTTTCTGTGTGTGCAGTTTTAAACTGCCAATTCTACTTGGCAAGTGTACCCACTTGCCAGGCCTAAACCTTACCTTTTCTTACATGTAAGACACCTCTAAGGTGGGCCCTAGGTAGACCCATGGACACAGTGCAGTGTATGAACTCAAAGTTTAAAAATACATCTTTTAGTAAAGTTTGTTTTTAGATTGTGTGTTTGAAAATACCACTTTTAGAAAGTAGGCATTTTCTTGCTTAGACCATTCTGTGACTGCCTGTTTGTGGGGTCCCTGTCTGGGTCAGTTTGACAGTTGGCCTGTTTGCACCTCTCTCTATAAACTGTAAAACTGTAAACTTCACACTTGTATAGCGCACTACTCACCCGTTAGGGTCTCAAGGCACTGTACGCATAGCACTATGGAACCCCTCCTGGCTTTTCCCTGTGAGGTGCCCACTCCTGGGCACCCCCAGGGTGAAGCCAGGCATCCAAGCACTGTTGGGGCCGTTGTGGAGATTAAGCAAGCTATTGCCCAGAGTTACAGAGTGGGACCCATTAATAAGATTAGACACTGAGGCAAGAATTATCTGGTCCAAGGGAATTGAGCCCAAGACATGCCAAGGGGGGCTTGAACCCTGGTCCCGGGCCAGATCTCTGCATAAGGGTCTGCCACTCTAACCATTGTGCCACACTTATCCACTTATCCACTTCTCTAGACAGTGACACAAAGGGAGCTGGGGTGTAGCCTACATATCCTGATTAGCCATCTGTGATGGAAGGGAGGGGAAGAGTAGTCACTCACACCTGAATGGCAGTGGCTGCCCTCATACAATGCAGTCTCCATTCCCCTGGTGTGCGTATGGGGCCTGGCCTGGGCAAGGCAGGATCTTACAAACAAGAAAGACTTCAAAGGCAGAACAGAGTATAAGTAGTGGACCCAAAACCCTTGAAAATTAGATCACTTTTGGAATCGAGAGGAACCTCTGCAATGAGAAGAGCTGAGGAGAAGTGCTGCCCCTGTCTGTGACTATGCTTTATTGGGCTGTGCTGCAGTTGCTACTTCTGCCTGTCAAAGGGGACAAGATTTGACTTTGTTGTGCATTCCTGCTTGAACTGAGCTTGCCTCCTGTTGTTGAAGTCTCTGGGCCAGCAACGACTTCCCCTGCCAGCACCTGGACTCTCTACTGAGACTCCTGCCCTGCCAAGTGGTGCTCCATCAAGTTCCTGGGCCCTTGAAAGGTGAAGTTGGCAGACAAGAATTGAAAATCCATGCAGACTGCCGTGCGGGGAATTGTCGACGCACCTTCCATGACGTGGCTGAAAAACAACACGCTGCCGACTTCGTGGCTGAAATAAACCCTCCCCCTGCATTGCGGCTGGAAGATCAATGCAAGGCAGCTGGAGAAACAACACGCAACACCTACTTACGGAGGGAGATAATGACGCAAACCCTACACAGTGTGATTTTCTGATACCGTGCAACTGGATTTTCCACACATCGTCCCTGGGCATACAAGTCTACCCTGCTCTGCATCGATCCGAGGTGCCCCGTCCGAAAGTCGACGCATCGCTCTCTTGTGAGGGAGAAAAACAATGCATCGTCGACCCAAAGGAAAAGGAAATGACACATGCCCTCACTTGCGAGTAAGGAATGGATGCATCACTGACTTTTCCGATGCACGCTCGCCTGTGCGGCATTATTTCTGACACCAACCAGGTACTTTGTGTAATAGCATTTTTACTGTTTTCTCCTATTCTTTTGAAAATTCATATCTTGACCTGTGTATGTTGGTTTTTTGTCATTTTTGGCTTGTTGTGTTTAGATAAATATTACCTATTTTTCTACTGTTTTACTGTGTGTGTTGGTACAAATACTTTACACATTGCTTCTGAAGTTAAGACTGCCTGATCATGCCAAGCTAACAAGAGGGTGAGTGGCGGTTAACGGAGGGTGATTCTCCTTTACCCTGACTAGAGTGAGGGTCTTTGCTCGGACAGGGGGTAACCTGACTGCCAACCAAGGACCCCATTTCTAACAGTGGTGTCATAGCATTGTGTACTGTTTGGTACTGTAAGTATTTTATCTTGGGTTGTCCAATGTAAGCATGTATGGTTTTAGACTTGTCACCCTGATATGGATTATGGATTCATCTAATGATTGGCAGCTGGAATTTTGTTTGTACAGACTTGGAGTGTGTTCAGTTATGCTACCTTTGTTTTCATTTGTCTGTGCATGTGTGCATTTGGCTGTGTGTACCTTGCAGATACCTCATGTAGATGTATGTCCATGCAGTTAGAGTTGTATGTGCTGTGTTGTCTTGCACTTCCACATTGTGCAGATTGGGATGTAATTTGGGTCTACTATTGCTTGTCACTGAGATACATCTAGGAGAAGTTCCTGTGCAAATGTTGTTTAAGGGGCTTGTGCAAAGTGATGTGTGTCCCAGTGCAGCCTCCTTCCCTGAGTGCTCTTGATGCCCCCATCACTATTGTGCAGTTATTGTTTGCATAGTAAGGTTGGTGTATTTGTCTCTCTGCCTTTTGTGCATCCCATTGTTCTTCTATTGTGTTGCAATGTGGGTGATGTGTGTGTCCATTGCAGGGCTTTTTAATGGGAGTGTTTTTTGTGTTCTGTGCCACAACCGTGCCACAACCATGCTACAACCATACATATGTGTGTTGAATGTGACAACAGCCCATGGCATGTGTGCAGTGTGAGTTGTATTTGAAAATGTGATGTTGCTGTGTTATTAGTGTAATGTGACACAATGTTGTGTACACTTCACTGTCCCTGTGCCTAAGATAAGAAGATGTGTTTTGTGTAGTGTTGTATTACAGTATGAGTGACCTGCCCAAAGGTAGTGTTATGTGACTGTGAATGTGTCCTTATTTGTGTCTGAATCCGACCCAGGACACAATGGCAAGTGTACTTGGTGCCCATATTGTGACCCCCCCCATATGATGTGGCTGACCGCGCGACGATCTATTGTTGAGAGTATTGAAACAGGTAGGTGTGTGTATTTACGATCAGTTGCTTCCACAGCGGCGTGGGTTTTGTGCACCTTCGATGATCAGCAGCAGCTGCAGGACATGTGTGATAGGCTCCATGGTGGCACCGGGAGTGTAAGTCTGCCTGCAGGTGAGTGTCTCCCTTTATTCTCCTTATTTCTTCCTGCTGAGACATTGTGGTTGGACCGCCAAGGTCACATTGGCGGTGTGCAACCTCATAATGTGTCCGGCAGAAACACAGGCTCCGCCTGCCTGTTTGTGCAGCCTCATGACTGTGGTGGTCTGCACTGCCTGGTGGTGCCGGCGGAACTGCAGCGGTCTTTTCGGCATGACTCATGGTACAGTGGTCCGACCTCCAACCTGACAGCAGTCAAACCGCCAACACCTCCATGGTAGTCCACCGACTGCCAAACTCATAATGAGGCCCATAAGTATGCCAGTTGGTGAGCGAGCGAAACAAACTGCAATATCGAGGAGACCACATCTCCTTGTATCCTGACGGCAGTTCAGGGAGCGTATGCCATGTTTCTGCCAGCAAAAAAGAGACTACGAAATCTTAACATACAGTATGCCATGGTCTATCCTTCTTATCTGTGAAGAAACAACGAAAATCTTCTCAGACCCAGAGCCAGTGACTGTCTGCCTACCTAAAAATCTTCCACCTACAAATACTCAGAAACACCATGTGGGAGACAAACACTCCCTTCAAGACCCTGAGACTGAACCTGCAACTCCAGCCCCATTAGTATCCTCGTGACCACTTCAAACTGTGAGCTGAGGAGGGTTACTGGACAGTGCAAGACGATGGACATTTCTGTATCCCATGGGTACAATGCTGGTGAATGACCTGCAGACACCGATCGATACCACGTGACCTAACATATATATTGACACGGCAGCAGGGGACCCTCTATCGGCCATCTCCCACTGGTAAATCCCAGAGTAAATATTTCTCTGTCTCGGTCCTCGGACAGCCAAGTTATGTTTCTCAGGGACCAAGTAGTTCTAGATCTTGGGACACTGGGGTGATGCATTTCATCACCAAAGTTTGGGGGCTGGTGTGGGTGGAGGGAGAATAAGATTCTGGGGAATGTATTGTATTGGTGTTGTTACAATGAACTAGTACATCACATAACGGGTCATCTCTGATACACCAGAGACATTTCTACATGAACCTTTATAATATGCAAACCCCGGCCAATGATGCACCCAAAAACATAATAGTGAACAGGGGCGGACATACTTTCTACTCACTTCGAACATCCAAGGGCTTAATAACCCAGGAAAGAAAAGGCAAATTGCTGACTACCTGTAGAGACATGGGGGGTCATTCCGACCCTGGCGGTCGGCGGTAAGTTGGCGGTAACACCGCCAACAGTCTGGCGGTGTTCCGCCAGCAATTCCGACCGACCGTGGCGACCGTGGCGGAAAAGCCACGGTCATACCGCCGGCCCCTCCACTTTCCCGCCAGGCTTCCGCCTGGCAGGCATAATCCCCAGGGCAGCGGTGCAAGCACCGCTGCCCTGGGGATTATGAGTCCCCGACCGCCAGCCTGTCGGTGGCGGTAAACACCGCCATTGAAAGGCTGGTGGTAAGGGGACTGGGGGTGCCCCTGGGGGCCCCTGCACTGCCCATGCACTTGGCATGGGCAGTGCAGGGGCCCCCAGGCATAGCCCCATTGCGCATTTCACTGCCCGAATTTCGGGCAGTGAAATGCGCGACGGGTGCTACTGCACCCGCTGCACATCAACATTGCCGCCGGCTCTATTACGAGCCGGCGGCAATGTTGATGTGCCATTTCCGCTGGCCCAGCGGAAATGTCGGAATAGGGAGGCATGAATACCGCCGGCAATGGCGGTATTCTGTCTCCCCCGGCCTCGGCGGTCTGGAGAAAAGACCGCCGAGGTCGGAATGACCACCATGATGTTGATATAGCACTTTTACAAGCAAGAAATGCATTTGATACTCAGAAATGATAAACACCTGTTAACTAAATTACGTAAGGGCAGTAGCCATCTTCATCAAATGTGGAACACCGTTCTGCCCAGTGCTTACGATAGCTGATCCTGAAAGAAGATTCATAATTCCACAGGAAGTGCTAGGACTGCAGCATTTGACACTCTTTAACACATATGGCCCCACTATTGACAATCCAAATTTTGAGGTCATGTACATACAGATAATGCTGGTTCAGTAATATGGGGCAGTGTTTTTAACACAACCCACAATCAAGACCAGATAGGCTGCACTCCCTAACTAGAGGTCATATTAACTCTGCTGCAACCCTTAAAAACATTCCAGTTGAGTCATTTGAGTCATATTTGGCGACTAAGAAATCGAGGCCTTCAGCAAGGCACACATTGCTCAGGGGAACATAATATGTGGTTGAGGCTGGAGTTCTGGCTTGTAATTAATGTCAGTATATGGACGGCGGAAGTCATACACTTTGCCCGTACATTATCTGCTCACTTGCTGGTGCTGCTCCGCTTTCAGCCCCCGGGGACCCCGGTATGCTTGTACATGGCAGTTCTCACCAGGAGTACTTCTGAATCCCTCATTTCAAGAGGAAATCCACATAATGATTAGGCGCTATTTCCGGGAAAATGAGGAATCAGTTCGTGGACTGCTTCAGGGCATTGTACACTTCACACAAGCAGCACACCCCTGAAAGAATAGCAACATACTCAGATAAAGTAACCATGGCTTGGATAAGTGATGCCCAGAGGAAGTTTTTGGCATGTCTCATAACTTTGGGAGAAACGACTGATGCCATTAAAGAACAGTCTAACAACAAAGTGCCCAGCTCAGATTGCCTCCTTGCTGAAATATAAAAAAAAAATCATCGATCTACTGGTGCCTCACCTTCACTTTATTTATATGGAAGCACTGGAGAGGGGTGACCTTCCTGACTCAATGAGCGAAGGAATAATTATCACTCTGCTAAACCTAATAAACCTGATACTGACTCTTATAGACCACTCTCACTGATACACTGTGATGCCAAAATACTAGCAAAACTCCCTGCAATCTGGATTTTACCCTTGCTACTGAACCTGGTTCTCCCCAAGCAGGATCCGTGCCAGGAAAATCAGGCTCACATAACCGATGAACACTTTTTGCCCTAATTCACCAAATTGCTCTGAAAAAAGAGGCTGCTGCAATCTTCTTTGATGCCACTAAAGAATTTGTTTCCCTTGAATATGAATTCTTGCTGACAACACTACAATGAATGTGGATCCCCTGTCCTTCGTACAACAGAATACAATAATTTACACAACACCAATAGTGAGACTATACTATGTGGGTAAGTCTTGGCACCTACGAACCGGTCAGGGTTGTCAACTGTCTCTTATACTTTTTGCTGTAGTGCAAGAACCCTGTGCGTCTACCCTGCACCAAAAATGTAACCAATATTCTCTAAGATTTGGTGGCAGAACCCTTTTGGTCTTGATATTTGAGGATGATATTACTTTATACATGTGGATCCAAAAAAAGGGGGACCCCATCTTTTCCTCAGAGAATTCATTTGATTTAGAGAATGGTCGGGTTTCTCCATCAATTGGGAAAAGTCAAGGATTTTACCCCTTAGACCTTGCACAGACATATTTGAGCTGGAGTACTCATTGACTTGGATAGGCTCTACCACTAAATATTTGGGAGTATGGCTTAGTCTAGTCACTGAGGAAATCCTAACCCTAAAATAAGGTAGAGCCATTTCTAGGCTGGAGGATCAAAAAACAGATTGGCTAAAACTGCCATTGTCTATGGCGGGATGAATTGGCTTAATAAAAATGGTGGTATTGGTGAGGTTTCTCTACTACTTTGTACACATACCCATCACACTTAAACACTCTCACCTCACTGGTAGTGCACCTCACTTGGGCATGTAAACAACTACAAATAGCCTGGACCATCCTAACACTACCATATCATGAGGGAGATTTGGCCATACCAGATGTGGAACTTTAGTTTAGTTTCTTTTTAGTGCTCAAGCTCACTTTGCCTATTATCGGCTAAACCCCAAATACTTTCCCCACCTTGTCACTGAAACTGGTAAAGCTTATCCAACACCTTTGAATATAACATCATAGAACAAAGTTATTTATTGCATGAGTGAAATAAACACAGGGTGCAATGAGTATGTGGGATGAGATAAGACAAAAGATGACAGTAGCTCTCCTATACTTCCCAACGGCCCGCTTTGGGCTCATCCATTGTGTAGTGTAACAATGGAACCCAAAGCATATACCCAACTTTGCAAACAACATAATCAAATGGGGAGACCTCTGCAAAGATGACCAATTTAGTGAAATGGATACAATTGCCACACAACACCCTTCTATTCCTTTGGATCACTATCTAATCCATAGACTTAAAATAACTTTATACATTTACTACATAATTTCTACACAAACCTGACAAATCTGTCTCACTTGAAATTTTAGCTGCTGCTAACAGTCACAGAAAAATTATTTCATCAATATACAGTGTTATACAGAAATCACTTCCCGGGAACGTATGCCGGGCTACGTCTACATGGAAAAAGACCTGAACATACAGATACTAGATAAAGTGTGGGTGTATGCCTGTGCAAAAATGGGAGAGCTACTCCCTAGAAGCAGACTGTGTCTAATACATTTCTGATTTCACCACAGACTCTACTATAATCTTTGGAAGCAGCATAAATGGGGATGACCGAGGGGAAACTCCGACTGTGATAGACGTGGCGGGGGAAAGCAGATTTTATGCATCGTGAGTAACAATGTGAGCCGATCCAAAATTTCTGGACCCAGATTATTCATTTATTGCAGGTAATGATTGGCTCAAGGGTTCAACTATCCCCACTCATCACGATATTGTGAAGGGTCAAGAGGATTCCCTACACAGAACACAAATTTGTAGCCCTTGCCTTGATGTTGGCTAAGAAATAGGGCGGATGCAGAGCACTGATGAAAGAACTATGGATACAAGAACTTACATATTACTGAGCAGATGTAACAGTATAATGAATTGAAGCCGAAGCCCTCTAGGCCATGGGACATGTGGATACCATTTTGGAACTGTCTGATTATCAATCAATCAGGATTTATAAAAGGCGCAGCTAAGCACCCGATAGGATGTCTAGACCCTTGCAGGTCCCAGAGGCTTATTTGAACAGCCAGGTCTTGATGGCCTTTCAAAATTCCAGAAGTGAGGTGATGGTACGGAGATGTGGGGGAGGCTTTTCCAGGTTTTTGCTGCGATGTGAGAGAAGGAGCATCCTCCACTTCTGCTTTGGTAGATGATGGAGTGTGGGCAAGTGAAAGGTAGTGTAGTCTTCTTGATGGTTGGTCAAAGTTCAGGCGGTTGTTCATGTATGTGGGTCCTTGGTTGTGTTGAGCTTTGTGTGCATGGGTCAGTATGAGAGAGTAGCCTGTTTCAAGCATGGTTACCCCCACTTCAGCCTGTTTGTGAGTGTGTGTCTGTGTTTTTACTGTGCAATGGGATCCCAGTGCTCATAGTGAAAACCCTATTTGGCAGTATGTTTTGCCTGTCTCACTGGGATCCTGCTAGCCAGGACCCCAGTGCTCATAGTTTGTGGCCTAGTCTGTGTGTTGTCAGTAGTGCTTAACTGTGTCACTGAGGCTCTGCTAACCAGAACCTCAGTTCTTATGCTCTCTCTACTTTTAAATATGTCACTATAGGCTAGTGACTTCATTTACCAATTTCAATTGGCACACTGGACCACCTTTATAAGTCCCTAGTATATGGTACCTAGGTAACCAGGGCATTGGGGTTCCAGGAGATCCTTATGGGCTGCAGCATTTCTGTTGCCACCCATAAAGAGCTCAGACAAACCCTTTCACAGGACTGCCACTGCAGCCTGCGTGAAATAGTGCACACACTATTTCACAGCCATTTTCACTGCACTTAAGTAACTTATAAGTCACCTATATGTCTAACCTTCATTTACTGAAGGCTAGGTACAAAGTTGCTAAGTGTGAGGGCACCCTTGCACTAGCAAAGGTGCCCCCACGCAGTCCAGGACCAATTTCCCAGACTTTTTGAGTGCAGGGATGCCATTACATGCGTGCACTACATATAGGTCAATACCTATATGTAGCTTCACAATCGTAACTCTGAATATGGCCATGTAAGGTGTCTAAGATCATGTAATTGTCTCCCCATTCCAAATCTGGTATTGAGGGGCCAATTCCATGCATCCCAGGGGCTCCACCATGGACCCCCAGTACTGGCAAACCTGCTCTCTGAGGCTTGCACTGCAGCTACTGCTGCTGCCACCTCACAGACAGGGTTCTGCCCTCCTGGGGTCTGAGCAGCTCAGTCCCAGGAAGGCAGAACAAAGCATTTCCTTTGGGAGGAGGGTGTTACACCCTCTCCCTTTGGAAATAGGTGTAACAGGCTGGGGGTAGCCTCCCAGAGCCCCTGGAAATGCTTTGAAGAGCACAGATGCTGCCCTCCTTGCTTAAACCAGTCTACACCAGTTCAGGGACCCGCAGTTCCTGCTCTGGCGCGAAACTGGACAAAGGAAAGGGGAGTGACCACTCCACTGTCCATCACAACCTCAGGAGCGGTGCCCAGAGCTCCTCCAGTGTGTCCCAAAATTCAGCCATCTTGTTTTCCAAGGTAGGGGGACACTCTGGAGGCCTCTGAGTGGCCAGTGCCAGCAGGTGACGGCAGAGGCCCCTCCTGATAGGTGCATTCCTGGTTAGGTAGCCAATCCCCCTCTCATGGCTATTTAGGGTCTCTCCTGTGGGTTTCTCTTCAGATTCTGCTTGCGGGTTTCTATCAGGAATCCTCTGCAACTACTACTTCATCCTCTGACCCCGGATCGACCGCAGACTGCTCCAAGAACCACTGTGACAGCAACAAAGTATCCCGAAGGGCTACTTTTCCTCTGCAACTTCAGCTCCAGCCAGCAACTGCAACAGTTTCCACGGTGTGCACACTCTGGTGACTTCCTGTCTTCACCCTGCACCAAAAGGACCGAAGAAATCTCCTGTGGAGTGACGGAGTCACTTCTCTGCTCCAGCAGGCCCCTTTTAAGATGACAACCAGTTCTCTTGGAGTCCTCTCCTGGCGACAAGCGTGCTCCTTGAAACACAGGTGGTGGACCCCGTTGACACAGACTGTCCTAAGGTCCTGCTGTCCAAATTTTGAGGAGGTAAGAGTTTGCCTTCCCCCATTTGCGACAGTACCCCTGTGCACATCGTCATCTTCACCTCCTGAGACCTCTGTGCACTTATTGCAAGAATCCTTTGTGCACAGCCTGGCCCAGATCCCCAGCACTCTATTCTGTGATGCTCAACTTGTTTAGTTGTCCTCCGGTGGGGTGGGACCTTCTTTTGTAGTGCTGCAGCAACTGCAATTTGCATCTTCATTGTCCCTGTGTCCTGGGACCTCAGTGGGTGCTGCCTGGTCATCTGATGGTTTCCTCCAGTGTTGGGAGACCCCTCTGCCTCCTCAGTCTGAGTTGGGGCCCCCAGGTTCCTCCTGGGTCCAGGAAGTGCCACTTTGATGCAATCTGTGACTTTGCTTGAACCAAGGCTTGTTGGACGAATCCAGCACCGAAACTCGCCTGCATCCAACATCTCCTCATGGGACATCCGTTGTATCATGCAGGAACCTGCAGCTATCTTCTCTTGGTGTATTTCTGCAGTCTTCTTCCAACCGGAGACTCCTTTTGCCCCCTCTTCTAGGTTAGCAGGGGCTCCTATCCTTCCTGGAATCTTCTGCGACTTCTGGACTTGGTATCCTCTCTTTACGGGTCTTCAGGTCCAGGAATCCACCATTTGTTGTTTCCACTCTTGCTTGATTCTTGCAATACCTCTAATCATGACTTGTAGGTTGTCCTAAGGAAACTTGCAGTACTTTACTCCTACTTTCCTGGGCTCTGGGGTGGGGTATTTTACTCACCTTTGTGGTTTTCCTACTCCCCCAGTGATTCTCTTTACACTATACTCATCTAGGGGGGAATTCGTGATTGCAGTACTTTACTCCTACTTTCCTGGGCTCTGGGGTGGGGTATTTTACTCACCTTTGTGGTTTTCCTACTCCCCCAGTGATTCTCTTTACACTATACTCATCTAGGGGGGAATTTGTGATTCGCATTCCACTTTCTTCGTATATGGCTTGTGTTGCCCCATACCTATTTTCTTCTGTTGCATTCTATGGTGTTTTCTATTGTTTGCACTATCCTATGACTAATTACTTACCTTAGTTTGGTGTCTAGTGTATATATTGTGTATAATACTTACCTCTAGAAGAAGTATTGCCTCTGAGATATTTTTGGCCTTGTGACACTAAAATAAAGTCCCTTACTTTGGTAACACTGAGTATTGCCGTTACTTGTGTATAAGTACTGTGTAACTATAGTGGTATTGTGGGAGCTTTGCATGTCTCCTAGTTCAGCCTAAGCTGCTCTGCTGTAGCTATCTCTATCAGCATAAGCTGCTAGAACACTACTACATTTCACTAATAAGGAATAACTGGACCTGGTATAAGGTGAAAGTACCCAAGGTACCCACTAAAAACCAGGACAGCCTCCTACAGGCAGCAACTTGAATTGTCATCTCTTCTGTACGGGGAGGTGTCTGAGGTGAGGTGTGATGTGGGCTCCTCGGAGAAGGCTGAGGATGAGTCTGGCAGCGGCGTTCTGTGTGGTCTGAAATCACTGTAGGAGGTGTGCAGTGATTCCTACGTAGAGGGCATTGCAGTAGTCCAGTCGGGTGGTGATGAGTGCCTGTGTCACAGTGAGTGTTGTGTGTATGGGTAGCCATTTGAAGATCTTAAGTAGCATGCGCAAAGGGAGGAAGCAGGTAGACAAGATGGTGCTGATCTGTTTTTTGATGGTGAGCTTATCATCAATGATGATTCCGAGGTTACTGGCAAGGTCGGAGAAAGTGGGTGTGGGTCCTAGATCTGATGGCCACCACGAGTCATTCCATGTGTTGCTGCTATTGCTGCTATTGCCAAGGCCAGTATTCAGTCTTATCTGTGTTCAGCTGCAGGGAGGGGTCAGTGGAGGGTTTTTTGAGTAGTGGTCTGACTTTAGCATGTTTCCAGTGTCAAGAAATGTTTCTCTGCTGATAAAGGTGGTGAAATCCTTTCCGATCCTTTGGTTTCCAAGGCTGAATATGTGATGTGGGATCATGTGTCCCAAGATGCTTGTTTCTGGTCAAGGGAGAACCTGGTCTGTCAGTTTGGGCAGGACTGTTCCACGGAGAGCATGGTCAAGACTGATTTGCATATGGCTGGATCCAAACTGGAATGGCATTGCAACTAAAAAATAGTGATTGATTAACCCAGATTTGTGACTGGCGGTAAGTGTTTGATTTGTTCTGCATTCCATCTATCATTTGTTACCGCGCATTTTTTGCCCTAAGAGGGAAGACTAATGCCCAGACGTGGGTCCCATGCTCACTATGCCACCAGATTCTAGGTGGCCTGGCTGATGAGGGGTGATACCATGAAACCAGTCCCAAGGTACTTGTTTTTGGTCTAGTTAGGACATCGCCTGGCAGTTCGGGCTGGACTTTTTCCCTGTGGAGCAAGAGCAAGACTGATTTGCATATGGCTGGGTCCAACCTGGACTGGCATGGCATGCAAAAAAACTGATAGATTAAACCCAGATCTGTGACTTGGTGAATGATTGTTTTGTTCTGCATTCCGTCCATTGTCTGTTCTTTTTGTCTCTCTAAGTAGGAAGGGTATGCTCAAACATGGGTCCTGTGCTCACTATGCCACCAGATTCAAGCTAGCCTGGCTGATGAGGGGTGATACCCCAAAACAGGTCTCAGGATGCTTGTTTCTGGCCCAGGGAGGACCTGACCTGGCAGTTTGGACTTGACTGTTCCCATGGGGAGCAGGGTCAAGACTGATTTACATATGCCTGGGTCCAAACTAGAATGCCATTTCAAGCAAAATAACTAATGGACTAAACCCAAATCTGTGACTAGGGATGAATGTTTGATTTGTTTCCCACTCTGTCCATCATCTGTTCTTTTTTGCGTTTGTGCCCAGAGTGAAAAGGGTATGCCCTGACATTGGTCCTGTGCTCGTTATGCCACCAGATTCAATCTAGCCTAACTGTTGAGGGGTGATACCCCAAAACCAGTCCCAGGATGCTTGTTTCTGGTCCAGGAAGGACCTGGCCCCACAGTTTAGGCTGAACTGTTCCAATGGGAAGCAGGGTCAAGACTGATTTACATATGGCTGAGTCCAAACTGGAATGCTATGGCAATTAAAATATCTGATGGATTAAACTCAGATCTGTGACTGGGGTGAATGTTTGATTCATTCAGAATTATGTCCTTTATCTGTTCTTTTTGCATTTGTCACCCCAAGTGGGAAGGATATGCCCAGACGTGGGTCCTGTGCTTGCTATGCCACCTGATTCAAGCTAGCCTGGATGATGAAGGGTGACACCCTTAAACCGGTCCAAGGATGCTTGTTTCTGGTCCAGGGAGGACCTGGCCTGGTAGTTCGGGTTGGACTGTTCCCATGGGGAACAGGGTCAAGACTGTTGCATATGACTGGATCTAAACTGAAATGGCATGGCAAACAAAAAACTGATGGATTAAACCCAGATCCCTAACTGGGGTGAATGTTTGATTTGTTCCGCATTCTGTCCATAATCTGTTCTTTTTGCATATACATTGCAATTGTGGTAAATGTTGAGGGAGCTGTCACCAAATCCTTTTGGGATTATGTTAGATTATAATTCCACCAATAAGTAACATTTTGCTATTGCCTAAAATATAACTATGGCCAGTTGCAAAAGAACAAAGAGCACTTCCCTTGATCGACCAAATAGATTAAGGTGGATATTTAAGAGCCCCTAGTGCCTCCTTGTGCCATGTTGGTGTCACTTTTCTTACACTAATGTGGCCCAACAAGGCCAAAATGCCCATGCCATATTAAAAACGTGGCACAATGTATACATTCCACCATTTTTATAACCCTTTGTGCTACATTATGCCTGTGCCAGGCATAATGTATGCAAAGGGGGCGCCCCCCCTTTTGCAGCCAGAAAAATGGTGCAAAGATATATAACAGATTCCTTTGCACCATTTCTTTTGGTACTTTCAACACCTGCTCAGGGCAGATGTTAAAAGGAGGCACACCATTGATTACAATGGGCTTCAATGAGCTTTGCAGGATTAGCATCAACATTTTTGACGCTAATCCTGCAAAGCCCCAAACTAGCATCAACATTTTTGACACTAGTCCCCTACCTGCCACCATGGTGCACCATATTTTAAATACGGTGCACACATGGTGGCATTAGGGGCGCTAAGGGGCACAAGAAAAGTGTCACTGCACTGTGTGCAGTGCCACTTTCCTTAACTATGTCCCTACATTTTTACCTTAAACCTGAACGCCAAGACAAAAATCTATAAGCCCAACTAAACTTCAGCATGTTGGCTGTTGTGTTTCTTATGGAATCTGGTTTAACATATAAAACAATAACTCATACTTACTAAAAAAAAAGCAAATTGTTTGAAAATACATTTGGATCTACAATTTTCTGCGCAGAGTGTGACTAAGGACACTAATATGCCGAATTTGATCTCACATTCTCTAATAAGACTTGGAAAGGGGATTCTTCGACACTCTGAGACCAGTTGGGAACACTTCAACTCCAACACAATAACAAACCGTTTGCAAAACCCAGACTTAAAACCTCTCATCTTTTGATACTATTGTTTCGGGGTTGGGATGCTACTAGTTTTTATGCTTGTTGTTGGCAAACATAACAATTGGGAATATATACTGTATCCTTTCAGTTTACTTGTAGTGTGCTGCACCACATAGATGATGTTGAAGCGTAAAGCATTATAATTGAAGTAAAAACTCCAAAAAAGAAAAATAAGTATATATTTTATGAATATGTATTAATAATTTTTAATTTTGAAACATAACATAAAAAATCACACTCTATAAATGAAAATCATAAAAGTAAAAAACAAACATATGAAACAAATATTCAGACTAAGGTCCTCATTATGACTTTGGCGGTCTTTGAGCGAGACTGCCAAAGCCACGGGTGCCAGAACACTGCCAATGCTGGTGGTCTTCCACCCACCATATTATGGGTACTGCTGGATTTCCGCCACATTTTGGGTGGAATTCCACATTTTGGGTGGACATTTAGTTGTGGTGGCAGGCGGAGGCGCAGGGGCAGTTCTACCACCGGCCCCACCCTGCAAGAAGGACTCCACCCACCATATTATGTGCAATATTACAGCCTGGCCGTGTCCTGATCACGGGGAGCTGCCTGAAGACCGACAGAGTCATAATGACCCGCTTAATATTACAAATTATGATTTTACATTAAAATTAAAACATTTTAGAAAATATAGGGGGTTATTCTAACTTTGGAGGAGGTGTTAATCCGTCCCAAAAGTGACGGAAAAGTGACGGATTTACCACCAGCCGTATTACGAGTCCATTATATCCTATGGAACTCGTAATACGGCTGGTGGTATATCCGTCACTTTACAGTCACTTTTGGGACGGATTAACACTCCTCCAAAGTTAGAATAACCCCCATAGTCTAAGCAACAGAACTTATTCCAATAATAAACAGGAAACATTTCATTAATAAAAACTTGATTATTGCATTATTCTTAAATAAAAATATAATACAAAAATATGCAACAAATTATACATTTATAGAGCATGAATTGTACATATTTACTCTATTTTCATAATTTAATTAGACTACTTCTCAAAAACTTTTAAAATATAATTAATTCATGTACAATAGCATCATCATTTTCAATGTTTAAAAAACTCCTAAACATATTATAGGATTAAAAAAAATCGATCCCTCCTATATCGTATGGGCCACTGTGACTCCGCTAGGCGCCATGTGTCTAGTGCTACACATAATGGGGGAATAAACATGGCCTGGACATCAGAAGATATGGCTGAAGTTAGCAGCAGGAATGGCCAAATGAGTCATTGCTAGGGCATTGGGAGCAACCAGACCCACATAAATTGTAGACTGGGTAAATAACATGGATTGGTGTCAACACACAGAACAAGTCGGGGGTGCCCCCACAAATATGATAAAATATGGCTCAATGGAGAGTGTATAGAGATTCGTAAATGATCAACAGGGGCAGACTGAGGGACTGGGCGAGCCCAGGCACGTCTATTATGGGCGAATTTCACAGAGTATAGACAACAATAAGTGGTAATGTGTACTGTGGGTTATTGCAATTTACATGTGTGGTACACTGACATTTTGTTCCTATTTTCCTCTGGACCATGGCTTACAATTCATGCTTTAATCTGTGTCAAATTTTCTGAACTAAACAACTGGTCATTAAATAATAAGATTCATAAACAGAAAATAAATACAAAATATAAGAATGTTATAAAAAAAATTACAAATATTTTACATTATTACATTGATTTTTTTCTATATTCCAAGCTCTGCCAAATTTTCTATAATCTAAATATTTATTTTAATATTCACAATAAAATACTTTATTACATGTAATGTAATTTATACATACATCAAAAATAATTATGATTTATTATTTAGAAAACATATTTATGTAACACAATGTTATAACATTAATTTGCATAACATGACCTTAATTGATATTGAATTTAATATATTAAAATATTCATTTTTTAAAACTTCTCCCACCTCTAGCCCCTAAAAACCCAACACATTGCTACTAAAAAAAGTACATATACATTATTTTACACATTAATACAATTAAAATTGCACATTTCAAAACGGTCTTAAATAATAAATTATCTTTCTAAACATGCAAATAAAAAATAAAAATACAGACTCAAACAGTGCAAAAAAATACAAAATAACATAAACAAAATTATATAAAACAATATTGTCTAAACAATATTGTGTACAACAACATTAAAACCAACACTTAAAACAATATTCGTACGTTTGGTATTCCTGTCAACAATATTTTTAACATTGCAATATTCTTGATATGATATTTTTGTACCTTGTATTATTTTTTTATATTTTGTCCAGACACCATTTGAGTACTACAACGTCCTCACCTTCTAAAATGTTTCAGTGTGTCTTGCCCTCTCAGCAGTGTTGGGGGTATGGGACCTATTGCATTCCTCTGCCATACCAAAAACACATTCAGGGAAGGTAGATAAATGGAAAGTAAAAGCACTGAGGTAAAACAAATGAATAAAATTTTAAAAATAGGGAAGTTGGAGGTAAGTGCCAAATCTGTTGGATTTCTAGCCAGGCTTTAATGGCGAGATGCTGAAACCTGCTCCATCACCAAAATAGTCACCCTGTGAGATGATACTGCCCCTCGCAACCTGACAACTTGCAAGCCTTTCATGAATACCACTCCTCTATTTACAGAGGCACCTCCAACACAACTCCCGGCCGCATCTCAACATTCTTCACAGGGGACAGACCTCCTGTGCATCCTGCCCCCTTGAGGAAACCCCTGGAGGCAGAGATCATGCCACTCGATGTGAAACAGGCAATCCGCAACTTAGCTCACAACAAACCTCAGGTTTTGGATGGGCTGCCTTTAGAGTACTATGATACTTTTGCCCCACTCCTGGCTCCGCGACTCGCAGAGATGTATAATGCAGCCTTGAGAGACAGTGAGCTTTCTCATTCCCTTCACAAATCCCTCTTGGTTCCCCTCCTTCAGCCAAACAGGCAGCCCACTACCTGCATCATACAGACCCATTGCTATCCACGGAACTGAATACAAAATCCTGGGCAAGATCCTGGCAGATGGGTATGCTCAGATCCTGCCGGAGCTAGTGACTACAGACCAAATTGGGTTTGTTCCAGAAGGGAATACCTTGCAGAATATTCAACACCTCTGCCATGTTGATGATCAGGTTTATGGATGCTTTCCACAGTCGGCTTGCCTTGACCTGGAGAAGGCATTTGACACACCATCTTAGCGCTACGTCTTTGAGGCACTTATCTGAATGGGGGTTGGTCCATGGCTACTAGCATACACCAAACTACTTTACACTAAGCCAACCTCTCAAATTTGTCTGGGTCACCTCATTTTTACCCCTTTCATGGTTGATTGGGGCACGAGGTAGGGCTACCCTCTGTCTCCCTTATTATTTGCACTCTCCATGGAACCGTAGGCCATACGACTACGAGAGGAGGGTCGCACGTGGAGCATCCCACTCGCAGACTGGATACATACTGTTTCCCTATATGCGAACGAGTTGATCTTATACTTATGAGTTGTGACTGCAGACCTGACCCTACTCCATGATACCCTAGAGGAACATGCACTGACAGCTGGCTTTCACATCCACTGGATAAAGACGGTAATATACTCACTATGTTCCAATCAACCACAATGTAATATCCACCTAGGTGACACCCCCTCGCTTGGCATCTGCAAGCAGTCCATTACCTAAGGAGTCCACTTATACCACACCCATTCAGACTTATATGATGGTAGCCTCCGCAAGGCCCTACCAAGCTTTTGCTCTCACACAGTTTTGGTGCTCAGTTCCACTGGCTCCCATAGGCAGAAGAGCTCTGGCCAAAATTGTCATTCTACCCCACCTTTTATATTACTTTACAAATGTCTTTATATTCAGCCCGCTTGTGAGAAAGTAGCCTCTTTCTAGCATTGTTACCCCCATTTGTGGCCTGTTTGTCAGTGTTTGTCAGTGTGTTTTTTACTGTGTCACTGGGATCCTGCTAGTCAGGACCCCAGTACTCATAGTTTGTGGCCTGCATGTCAGTATGTTTTACTGTGTTGTCAGTATACTTGACTATGTAACTGGAGTCCTGCTAATCAGAACTTCCGCGCTTATGCTCTCTCTGATTCCAAGTTTGTATTTTCATACTGGTAACACAGTATTACACTCCAAATTGGCACACTAGACCCCCCCCCTTATAAGTCCCTAGTATATAGTACATAGGTGCCCAGGGCATTGGGGTTCCAGGAGAATCTTATGGGCTGCAGCATTTCTTTTGCCACCCATAAGGAGCTTATAAAAACACTTCTTCAGGACTGCCATTGCAGCCTGAGTGAAATAGTGTAAGCACTATTTCACTGCTATTTTCACTGCACCAAGTCACTTATAAGTCACTTATATGTCTAACCTTCAGACTCTGAAGGTTGGGTGCATAGTACCCATGTGTGACGGCACCCCTGCACTAGCAGAGGTGCCCCCATGTCATCCAGGCCCATTTTCCCAGACTTCATGAGTGCGGGGACACCATTGTAAGTGGGCCCTATATATAGGTCAATGCCTATATGTAGCTCCACAATGGTAAACCAGAATATGGCCATGTGAGGTGTCTAAGAACCGGAAATTGTACCCCCAATCTGATTCTGGTATTAGAGAGCCAATTCCATGCACCCTGGGGGCTCCACCATGGACCTCCAGTACTGCCAAACAAGCTGTCTGAGGTTTTCACTGCAGCCACCGCTGCTGCCACCTCACAGACAGACTTCTGCCCTCCTGGGGCTTGAGCAGCTCAATCCCAGGAAGGCAGAACCATGCATGTCCTTTAGGAGAGGGGTGTTACACCCTCTCCTTTTAGGAAATAGGTGTTACAGGCATGGGAGGGGTATCCTCCCAGAGTCTCTGGAAATGCTTTGAAGGGCACAGATGGTGCCCTCCTAGCATAAGCCAGTCTACACCGGTTCAGGGACCCCCAGTCCCTGCTGTGGCACCACACTGGACAAAGCAAAGGGGAGTGACCACTCCCCTGTCCATCACCATCTCCAGAGTGTCCCTGGGTTCTGCCATTTTGTTTTCAAGATGGTCAGGGAACTCTGGGCTTTGGGAGCATCTGAGTGGCCAGTGCTAGCAGGTGACGTCAAAGACCCCTCTTGATAGGTGCTTACACGGTCGGGTGACAAATCCCCCTCTCAGGGCTATTTAGGGTCTCTTTTCTAGGTGTTTCCTCAGATTCGGTTTTTCAAGACTCCAGCAGGAATCCTCTGCAACTTTTGCTTCACCTTCTACCATTGGATCAACTGCAGAACTGCTCCAGGAACTCTACAACTGCAACAAAGTATCCAAGAAGGCTACTGCAACTCTGTAACTTCAGCTCCTGCTGGCAATTGCAACAGTTTCCAGGTCGTGCACGCTCTGAGGAATCCCTGTCTTCATACTGCAGCAGAAGGACCAAAGGAATCTCCCGTGGAGTGGCGGAGTCGCTTCCCTGCTTCAGCAGGTACCTCTCTGCAGTGACGACCAGTACTCTGGGTCCTTTCTCCTGACGACGAGCGTGGATCCTGGAACACATGAGATGGACCGAAGTGACCCAGACTGTCCAAAGGTCCAACTGTCCAAATTTGGTGGAGGTAAGAGCTTGCCTCCCGAGCCAGGCAGTTCCCCTGTGCACCATGTGTTTTGCAGCTCCTAGGGCTTCTGTACGCTTATCCAAGGAATCCTTATTGCACAGCTTAGCTCAGGTCCCCAGCAGTCTGTCCTGCAACGCTCATCTCCCGGAGTTGTTCTCTGGCGGTGTGGGATCCCTTTGTGTAGTGCTTTGACAATTGCCATTTATAACTCCTTTGTCCCTGTGTCCTGGGACTCCTGTGGGTACTGCCTGGTCATCTGAGGGCTCTCTGAAGTGTGGAGTTGAGACCCCCAGGTTCCTCCTGGGTCCAGGTAGCGCCTTTTCCTCCCACATGCATCCCTTGCGTGAGCCAAGGCTTGTTGGCAGAATCCAACAACAAAAACTAGCCTGCATACATCTACTCGACGTGGGACATCTCTTGCACCAAACAGGAACCCGCAGCTGTCTTCTTTGGTGCATTTCTGACTTTCTCTTCTAACCGGAAAATGCACTTATGCACCCTCATCCGGGTTAGCAGGGTTTCCTATTACTCCTGGACTCTTCAGCTGTTCTTGGAACTTGTCTCCTCTCTCTGCAGGTCTTCAGGTCCAGGATTCCATTGTTGGTGTCTTGCAGTCTTGCTTGGTTTTTGCATAATTCTTTATCACAACATCTAGTGTGTTCGTAGGAAACTTGCTCTACTTTACTTCTGCTTTCCTGGGCTCTGGTGTGGGGTAGTTTATTTACCTTTGGTGTTTTCTTACACTCCCAGCGCCCCTCTACAAACTACTTGTGCCTAGGTGGGAAACCGACATTCACATTCCACTATTTTAGTATATGGTTTGTGTTCCCCCTAGGCCCATTGTAACCTATGGTGATTTTCACTATTTTCACTATTTTATGGCTGTTTACTAACATGATTTTGGTTACTAGTGTATATTTTGTGTATAATACTTACCCCCTAAGGGAGTATAGCCTCTAAGATATTTTTGGCCTTGTGTCACTAAAATAAAGTACCTTTATTTTTGGTAACCCTGAGTATTGTCTTTCTTGTGTGAAAGTACTGTGTGACTACAGTGGTATTGCAAGAGCTTTTCATGTCTCCTAGTTCAGCCTTGGCTGCTCTGCCTACAGCTACCTCTAGACAGCCTGGCTTCTAGGCAATGCTTACATTTCACTAATAAGGGATAACTGAACCTGGTATACGGTGTAAGTACCTTAGGTACCCACTACAAACCAGGCAAGCCTTCTACACCGCTCTTTTTAAGGAACTCCACTCCCTATTATGCACACTTATATGGGGCTCAGGACACAGACGTGTCACTATGACTAAGCTCCAGCTCCCACTGTCCATGGGTAGCCTTGGAGCACCGCACTTTGAGGTGTATTTCCTATAAGGCACAAATGCAGTAGCTGTCCAGGTGGACAGTACTTTATTATTTACTGGAAGCAAGTATCGACACCGGAGCTCTCTCAATCCCTAAGATCCACTGTCTGCTCTTGTCAAAAGCGCAACATACCATTCCCTGGTCCCTTCAGGTAAAGGTTGCAAAACCTTGTATTGCCCAGATACACCAGCTAGCCCAAACACTTTCACTGTTTGCCCCTAACCTGGCTCGGATACACTGGCTATCCCAATCACTTCCACTGTATGCCCCTAACCCACCCCTCGTAGGCCTCGCCCAGGATTCAGATCATTATACCGCGGGAGAATTGAGGATTTGGTTAGAACAATTAGTATTGATGATGGGCGACCACTTTGCTGAGGGTCACTTTCTCCAATATGAACAACCTCCGTCCCAGGCAGTTCCTTCTCCACTGGCAACTCAGTCATACATGCCACACTCTCTGGGACCTTTCTGGGGGGGACCTACAACACAACTAGTACTCCTGACTATCCTCATGATGGGCACTGTCCGACACCTGATAACCTGTCTATATAAAACCATATGTGAGCTGACATCCATCCACTTGACCATGCTACGCTGCAAGTGGGAAGGTGATTTTGTAGGGTATTACATGATAAAGAGCGGGAGCAAGCCCTGGAATATCACAAAAAGGTCTCCCGCAACTCATGATTCAAGAATATGTGATTCTTTATCCTACATAGGACCTACCTGACCCCGGCAAAACTGCACCGCCACTTTCCCGAGACATACTTTGAGTGCCCATGATGTCACATCCCAGATTCCAACCTTAAACATATGCTGTGGTCTTGCTTGATTATCCAGGAATATTGCCACTGTATACATCACACATTGCTTACGGTCACAGAATTACCATGCAGTTATACTTGGGAAGCATGCTCTCTAGGGATCTACATAAAAAAATTCAAAATACAAGTCTGCTTTCCTGACCTAACATTACTTATAGTCAAACGCACACTTACACTCAATTGGCACTCTCCCGCAGCCCCTCTGCTAGTAGCTTGGAAGGGGGCAGTACATAAATGGGGTGCTGTGGGGGAGGAAGCACTCCGCTACGAGGAAGTCTGTAGGCTTCGTAGGTATCCAATATCTGCCCAGTGGAGTACTCTCTTCACACACTTAAAGCAAGAGGTGGGAAATGATGACCATCCACTGTAACCCTCCTACCCTCTGTTCACATACTCGGAGCAACTCTCGTTCCTGGTGGCGCAGAACACATTGGCCCACACACACTAGGCCACCTTCCGATACACAGACATCCCTGACACCCCTTCACACCATACACACATGCACAAACCAACATGCTAAGACATTGGATTCTGCCCGCTTTCCACTTTTCCTGATACCCTTCTCACCCCTCCACCGTTGAGCTACCATGTCACTTGGCACAGAACCTCGCACCTCTAAGCATCTCAAGTGTGCCACATTCAATGACAGGTATACCTTTCTATAGGAGGCTGGCCTGGTTTGTTTTGGGTACCTTGGGCACTTACACATTATACCAGGTCCAGTTATCGCTTATCAGTAAAATGTAGTAGTGTTCTAGCAGCTTAGGCTGATAGAGGTAACTATAGCAGAGCAGCTTAGGCTGAACTAGGAGACATGCAAAGTTCATGCAATACCACTTATAGTTACACAGTACTTATACACAAGTAAAAACAATACTCAGTGTTACCAAAAATATAGGTAGTTTATTTGGGTGACACAGTACCAAAAATATCCCTCCTGGAGGTAAGTATTATACACAATGTATGCACTAGACACCAAAATAAGGTACGTAATTAGACATGGGATAGTGCAAACAATAGCAAATGCTATAGAATGCAATGGGAGAAAATGGGTCTGGGGCAACACAAACCACATACTAAGAAAGTGGAATGGGAATCACGAATTACCCCTAGACAAGTGTAGTGTGTGCAGAATCGCTGGGAGAGTAAGAATACAGTAAAGGTAAGTAAATTACCCCACCCCAACGCCCAGAAAAGCAGGAGTAAAGTACTGCAAGTTTCCTTAGGACACACTACACCTCATGATTGGAATTATTGCAAGAACAAACCAAGCCTGCAAACAACAAACAGAGGATTCCTGGACCTGAAGACCTGCAAAGGAAGGAGACCAAGTCCAGAAGTTGAAAGAAGTTCCAGGAAGGACAGGAGCCCCTGCCAAAAGAGGGTGCAAAAGAAAAGTCCCCGGTTGGATGAAGACTGCAGATATGCACCCTAGGAAGATGCCAGCGGGTTCCTGCATAATGCAAAGGATGTCCCACGTCGTGAAGTTGGATGCAGGCATGTTTTGGCGCTGGATTCTTCCAACAAGCCTTGGTTCCGGCAAAGTTGATTTTGCGTCAACTAGTCGCTATCTGGACCCAGGAGGGACCTTGGGGCCTCAACTCTGTGTGAGAAGGAAAAGGACAGAGCAGCACATAGCACCCACGGGGGTCCCAGGACATGGGGACAAAAGAGGTGCAAAATATGGTTGGTGCAGCACTGCAAAGGAAGGTCCCACGCTGCCCGAGAACAACTCAGCAAGTTGAGCATCGCAGGATAGAGTGCTGGGGACCTGGGCCAGGCTGTGCATGAAGGAATTTTGCAAATGTGCACAGAGGCCTCAGGAGGTGAAGAAGACACGGTGCACAGGGGTACTATTGTTCTCGGGAAGGCAAGGTCTTACCTCCTCCAAATTGGGACAGCAGGACCTCAGGACAGTCTGTGTCAATGGTGTTTACCCTCTGTGTTCCGAGGAGCATGCTTGTCACCAGGAGAGTAGTCCAAGAGAAACAGTTGTCGACTTAGAAGGTGCCTGCTTGAGCAGGGGAATGACTCCGTCACCCCACAGAAGATATCTTCGGTCCTTCTGGTGCAGGGTGAAGACAGGGAGTCCTCGGAGCGTGCACACCATGGAAACTGTTGCAGTTGCTGGCTGGAGCTGAAGTTGCAAAGGAAAAATATCCCTTCTGGATACTTTGTTGCTGTTACAGCAGTTCCTGGAGCAGGCTGCGGTTGATCCGAGGTCAGAGGATGAAGTAGTAGTTGCAGAGGATCCCTGCTGGAAACATACAAGTAGAATCTGAAGAGAACCCACAGGAGAGACCCTAAATAGCCCAGAGAGAGGGATTGGCTACTATATCAGGTAAGGACCTATCAGGAGGGGGTCTCTGACATCACCTGCTGGCACTGGCCACTCAGAGCCCTCCAGAGTGCCCCCACACCTTGCAAAGCAAGATGGCTGAAGTCTGGGACACACTGGAGGAGCTCTGGGCACCACCCCTAGGGTGGTGATGGACAGGGGAGTGGTCACTCCCCTTTCCTTCGTCCAGTTTCGTGCCAGAGCAGGGGACACGGGGTCCCTGAACCAGTGTAGACTGGCTTATGCAAGGAGGGCACCATCTGTGCCCTTCAAAGCATTTCCAGAGGCTGGGGGAGGCTACCCCTCCCCAGCCTGTAACACCTATTTCCTAATGGAGAGGGTGTAACACCCTGCTCCCAAAGGAAATGCTTTGTTCTGCCTTCCTGTGACTGAGCTGTTAGACCCCAGGAGGGCAGATCCCTGTCTGTGAGGTGGCAGCAGCTGTAGCTGTAGTACAAGCCTCGGAGAGCTGGTTTGGCAGTACTGGGGTTCCATAGTGGATCCCTCAGGACGCCTGGAATTGGCTCCCCAATACCATATTTGGAATGGGGGAAAATTCCATGATTTTAGTAATGTTACATGGCCATTTTCGGAGTTACCATTGTGAAGCTACATATAGGTATTGACCTATTTGTAGTGCACGTGTGTAATGATGTTTCAGCAATCACAAAGTCCAGGGAAATGGCCCTGAACTATGTGGGGGCACCTTTACGAGTGCAAGGGTTCCCTCACACTTAGTAAATTTGCACCTAACTGTCAGCAAGTGAAGGTTAGACATTGTAGTGATGTACTCCGTTCTCGAAGGCCTGGTGATCGAGACACAGAGGCATTCAAGAACGGGAGGAGTGGAGATGAGACAGTTTGTGAGACGGACGGCCGTAGCTGCGCGTCTCCTTAATGTATTGGATTTATTCTAATAAACTTCAAGGAAATACAAACACGCATGTGTCGGAAGTCATCTCTACAGTTTTGGCAATGAGGGACAACATTTGTGACTGTCTGAGACCAGGAATCAGAGTGCGCAACAAACCTGGGTGCGAGGGAGTGCACGCCGTAATAAACAATCCTTAAACATCGTCGTGAAAAGGATCGTCAGGTATGGTGGCTTGTCAGTAAACTTCAACAGTGTTATCTTAACACTGTTATTGAGGTCTACACCTTGAACTTGTGTGCTGCGCGTCCATACCTGTTTTCCTTGGAAGGTGGCCGTTGCTAGGGCTCGCGCCTGTGCCGCTGTTGTTTGTGCGCCAGAGCCTTTGCGTGTGTGCCGTTCAGGCGCGAGAGCATCTGACGGCTTAGTGTGACGTTGCCGTAACCAGGGCAACCACCGCGCAAGCTTGGTAGCAGGACAATAAAGAACCACTGCGCGTTACTGTGTGAGGCTTACCATAACCTTGGCAACCACCGCGCAAGCTTGGTAGTAGGACAATAAAGAACCACTGCGCGTTGCTGTATGAGGAACAACTTAATGTAGAAAAGAAGCTGAAACCTGCATAACGAGGAGGAGACTGTATCTAATAGCGAACATTCCGGAGTACGTCAGGTGCTACCAGGTCAACAAATTAAACTTCAACAAATTTAAAAAAAAATACATAAAGGAAAAATGTACTTATACCTCACAAGAAACATTGTACTCCAATATTATATTATATTATATTATTCATATAAAAAAAAAAAACATTCTTGCAAATGCTAGGAGACTGTGCAGCTACAGTATGTCTTCAAATAACCCGTGGAATGTAACGCCACCTCAATCTTTCATACCTGCTTCTGGTACACCTACGTGGAAATGAGAAGAGTGGAGTGAATATTTTAAAAATTATATCTCTGACTTGATGATGAAGAGGAGCTGTCTGTGGAAAAGAAATAAAAAATTCTTCTACATTGCTTAGGACCTGGGGGACTGAAAGTTTTCAAAAATATCAATAAAAAACCTCGACAAGAAGGTCAAGGCGACGTGTACGCCAATGCACTTGAAGACTTGGATGATTATTACAGACCTAGAGTCTGTATAGCTGTCGATCGTTACAAGTTTTTCCATCGGAAACAAGGGAAAGACGAACCGGTGGAAGATTATGTTTCAGCTTTAAGGAACTTAGCAATCAATTGCAGATTTGGTGTGTTACATGATGAATTTATTTGCGATCAAATTGTTATGCAAACCTCTAATCCACATATCCAAGATAATTTATGGGCTAAAGGAGAAGGCTCATTGCAAGAAGTTATTGACATCGTAAAAAGAGTGGAATTGACTGGAAGGTGTGCTAAAGAGGTTTTAAAAGATAACAAGAGTGATGAGTCTATAATAGCAAGAGTGAAAGGAAAAAAATGTTACCAAAGATCTTAAAAAGAAGTGGACAGGGAAAAAGGAGTTTGAACAGAAGAATTTTAAATCAGATGACAAAAGGAAATGTTACAAATGTGACAGTTATGATCATTTAGAAAATGATAGATCATGCCCAGCCAAGAAGCAAACGTGTTCGCGATGTGGTGTAATTTGACATTTCTAAACGGTGTGTCAGAAGAAAACTGGTAATAGTAGTAAAGTGTTAGAGCTGGAGGACAATAATTCCTTTGATGAAGATTATTTAAATATGTGTATCTTATGTGTAGATGCAGTGGATGAAAATTCCATTTTGAGCATGGAACAAGAAAATATGAAGAGGAAGAAAAAACCAAGTTGTGAGATCACCTTGGGCGGTGTTACCATATGTATCGTGGTAGACTCGGGGTCTCCGTATACTATTGTGAATCGGAATGTGTGGGAAGAAAAAGTCAAACATATGGTGGGTGAGGGGTTATGCTTACCAGATATTACAATCAAAACATTTACTGGTGAAGTCATTGGGCTGTTAGGGTTCAAAGAATTGAAATTCAGATACAAGGATAGAGAAACAATGGGAAAATTGTATGTTGCTGCAGTGGGTCCATCTGTATTAGGCTAGATTGATCAGGGTAAATTAGGCATTGTATTGGATCCCAACAACCCTGAACCTGTACTAACAGTGCAACCAGAATTGGGAATTGGTAAGTTAGTTCTACAAAGGTTCCCCAATGTATTTTTGGGAAGAATCAGAAAATTTAAGTGGTTTATGCACCTCATTCATTAAAAAAAACAAAGTACCACAAGTACATAAAGTAAGAAACATTCCCATTCCTTTAAGAGAAAGTGTTAAATTACAATTGGACAAACTGCAAGAAGAGAAAATCATAGAACCTATTGAGTCCTCAGAGTGGGTGGCCCCTTTAGTCGTGGTGAAAAAGGGCAATGGAAATTTACGATTATGCATTGACTTAAGAGATCTCAACAAGAACATATTAATTGATCAATTTCCCTTACCACACATCAACGAAATGTTGTCACGTACTAGAGGCATGAAATGGTTTTCTTCTATCGATTTGAAAGCAGCTTATCATCAAGTATGATTGCATCCAAATTGTAGGGATTTAACAGCTTTTATTACACCATTTGGTTGTTACAAGTTTAGAAGGGTACCATTTGGTTTGGCGTCAGCTGAAGCCATGTTCCAAAGATTAATGAACTCCTTGCTAGCTGGTATTGATAATACCATGGTCTTCCAGGATGATATCCTCATAATGGGAAAATCAAGAGAGGATCATGATCGAACCTTATTAAGGGTTCTTTAGGTTTTAGATGAGAAGGGATTGACAGCAGAATTTGATAAATGTAAATTTGCATCTGATCATGTCAACTACTTAGGGCATGTAGTATCTGCTGAAGGGATAAAACCAAAAGAAAAATTATTATCAGCAATAAGTAAAGCACCCAGTCCACAGAACAAGGACAATATTCATGCCTTTCTAGGTCTTGCAGAGTTCTATTCCAAATTTGTTAAAAACATTTCTACTAAAACATACAGTTTAAGACAATTGCTCAAAGGAAGAAACAGATTTGACTGGACAGAAATATGTCAGAATGCTTTAGACATGTTAAAAGCTGACATTTGCAATGCACCACCACTGCAGGGCTTTGATTCAAACCTCAAAAGTATCGTCACCACAGATGCCAGTTGTAAGGTGATTGGAGCAGTCCTTACTCAGGTGAACATAGAGGGCAAGGAAGATACCATTGCTTTTGCTTCACGTTCGTTAACTTCAGCTGAAGAGAAGTATTCAGTAATTGAACGTAAAGCACTAGCACTTATATGGGCTTTAGAACATTTCAGGCAATTTGTGTGGGGAAACACAGTCACATTGAGGTGTGATCATAAACTGTTAGTGAAGGTTTTCACTACTAAGGGGCTTTATAAAGCCTCTCAGAGCTTGGCTAGATTGTCAGTACGTTTGTTTGATTACAATTATATCGTACAGTACTTGCCTGGTGTGAAGAACATTGTCGCAGATTTCTTAAGCCTCATGCGTTTGTCGCACAAGGATACGGAAGAAGAAGTGACAGAAGATATGTGGGTGGCTATGGTAGATGAAGGTGTGTGTCATGGTATAACACAGGATGAATGGATAACAAAACAGAGTTCAGATGAGACACTTAAAGAATTGAGTAACATAATCATGAAGGGGTGGCCAAAAAAAACATGGTTAATGGAGATTCGTGGCCTGTTCGGGAAGTGAGGGACGAGTTATCCATGGAGGAAGGTCTGTTGCTCAGGAACGGGAAAGTGATACCCCCTTTTGCGTTAAGAAAGAAAATTCTAGAAATTTTCCATGAAGGTCATCTAGGCATTGGCAAGACTAAGAATAGGGTAAAGTATTGGTACTGGTGGCCAGGATTAGATGAGGATATAGAAAGAATAGTTGGGGACTGCATGGTTTGCAAGAATGCGGATAAGACACAAGTAACTTTGAGACCGCCCTTGCATCCTATACCTTGTCCCAACGTGGCTTGGGAGAGTATAGGTATTGATGTCATGGGACCTATTGGTGAAGGTGACAGACAATCTTTCCTACTTGTAATTGTGGATCACTTTTCCAAGTGGCCAGAGGTGGGCATCGTTAAAAAAGCTGACACTAGTAGCATCATTAAATTCATGGGTAAAATCTTTGCTAGAGAGGGTTTACCGAAATGTATTGTATCTGACAATGGGTCTCAATTTACATCAGTGGCTTTGCAAGAATACATAAGAAGGAATGGTATTAAGCATCACACCACCACAATTTATCATCCGGCCGGTAATGGTGCTATTAAAAGATTTAATAGAGTGCTCAAGGGTATGATTCAATTGTCAAATTGCAACCAGTTGATTTGGGAAACAGAATTATGGAAAACCCTTTGGGCATTTAGAATAACACATGTATTAGTACGAAAACCAGCCCATTCAAACTCATGAGGGGAAGGACACCTATGTCAAAGGACAATGTGGGTTGGCTCAAGGCTGCTAAAAGGGTGGATTGGTGTCCTGAAGAAGTGAGGATGAATGTAGAAAAAGCTCAATGTAAATATAAAAAGTACTTTGATGATGTTCATAGGAGTAAGGAGTTTAAGTTATGCGTCTGCGATGTAGTGAGAATTAAAAAGCAATAAGTACACTGGAAAATGTCGAAGTAAATTCTCCTCTCCTTTGAGATTGGAAGCAGTATACAATAACTCTGTAAAACTAAGGTATGGCAAGGTATGGCATGTATCTGCGTTATCATTATGTAAAAATACCAGAGTGGACGGAAAAGGAAAGAATAATATCGTGGAAGACCACAGGTGTAAAGTATGGTTGGACGATGATAGCGAAAGGAGAGAGCAGGATGATTTCATTAGTCCTAGTAATATTTACAATAGTCCTACAACGAGTTCATCTAACAGTTCCTATGGGCCTGTAGGTGTTTCCGTTAATAACGGGAAGTAGAGTAGTTCTGGAAGAAGAATTGTGAAGCCAAAAAGATATGAGCATTACTATCTTTAAAAAAAAATAGAAGCATTGTTAAATCTAAAAGGTGTGGAGTCTATTACGTTTAGAAAGCAATGTTCTGCTGTATTACTTATAGTTATGTATACATGTAAATATTATTGGTGTTTGTGTTTAATTTTATTATAAAGAGGGAAGATATGTAGTGATGTACTCCGTTCTTGAATGCCTGGTGCTCTACACGAAGGCATTCTAGAACGGGAGGAGTGGAGATGAGACGGTTTGCGAGACGGACAGCTGTAGCTGCGCGTCTCCTTAATGTTTTAGATTTATTCTAATAAACTTCAAGGAAATACAAATATGCCTGTGTCGGAAGTCATCTCTACAGACATATAGGTGACTTATAAGTTACTTAAGTGCAGTGAAAATGGCTGTGAAATAATGTGTGCACTATTTCACGCAGGCTGCAATGGTAGGCCTGTGGAAGGGTTTGTCTGAGCTTCTTTAGGCGGCACAAGAAATGCTGCAGCCCATAAGGATCTCCTGGATCCCCAATGCACTGGGTACCTAGGTACCATATACTAGGGACTTATCAGGGGGGGTCCAGTGTGCCAATTGAAATTGGTAAAGGAAGTCTCTAGCATATAGTGACAAATTTAAAAGCAGAGTGAGCATAAGCACTGAGTTTCTGATTAGCAGAGCCTCAGTGACACAGTCAAACACTATATACCCCACACACATTAGACCATAAATTATTATCACTGAGGTCCTGACCAGCATGATCCCAGTGAGACAGGCAAAAACATACTGACATACAGGTAAAAATGGGGGTAACATGCCAAGAAAGATGGTACTTTCCTACACAACTCCCTCCCCCCCAACAAGGGACAATAAGGCTAACCTTGCCCAGATGAGTCTTCATTCTGTAAGTGGAAATATCTGGAGAGTCCATCTGAATTGGAGTGGGTACTCCCACGTCTATTTTCCACTGTAAAGCCCATACCCTGTAGAGAAATGGACCACCTCAACTATTTAGGGTTTTCACCTTTCACTTGTTAAAGACATAATAGAGGTTTGTGGTCTGTTTGAACAATGAAGTGAGCCCCAAACAAGTAGGGTCTCAGCTTCTTCAAGGCCCGGACCACAGCAAAGGCCTCCCTCTCTATGGCAGACCAACGCTTTTCTCTAGGAGTCAACCTCCTAGCAACAGGTTGACCCAGGCCCTCTGAGTTAAGGTGTGATAGTACAGCCCCTGTGAGGTCATTAAGAGGGGCAACAATGGAGCCATAGTTCTTAATGAACCTCCTGTAATACCCGGTGAGACCTAAGAAGCCTCTGACCGGGGTCGGTGTAGTAAGGGGAGTCCAGTCCATAATGGTCTGAATCTTCCCCTGTAGTGTTCAATCTATTCTCCCCCTACCTGGTGACCCAGATAAACCACTTTCCCCTGCCCTATCTGGCACTTTGAAGCCTTGATAGTTAGGCCTGCCTTTTGCAGGGCCTCCAAAACTTTCCAGAGGTGGACCAGGTGGTCATCCCAGGTGGAGCTAAATACAGCAATATCATCTAAGTATGCTGAACTGAAAGCTTCCAAACATTGGAGGACTGTATTCACCAGCCTCTGAAAAGTGGCAGGTGCATTTTTCAAACCAAAGGGCATAACAGTGAATTGATAATACCCTCCTATGGTAGAAAATGCAGTTTCTGTTTTAGCATCCTCTGACAATTTGATCTACCAATATCCTGCAGTCAAATCAAAGGTGCTTAGATACTTGGCAGATGCCAGTGTATCTATTAGCTCATCTGCCCTGAGTATAGGGTGAGAATCTGTTTTGGTTACTCTATTAAGACCCCTATAGTCAACACAAAGCCGCATTTCTCTTTCCGTCTTTGCTATGAGGTTTGGGGACAAGCACCACTGGGCTGGCCCCGGGGCTATCAGAAGGCTTAATAACTCCTAGATCCAATATTTTCTGAACTTCTGTTTTTCTGCAATCTCTGATGTGGTCAGGTTGCCTGTAAGTTTTACTTTTAACAGGTAAACTGTCTCCAGTGTCAATTGTAAGTTCACACCAAGAAGTTGTACCAGGTGTGAGTGAGAAGAGTTCAGAAAACTGCCCAAGGAGTTTTTTTACAGTCTTCCTTCTGCTCAGCAGTAAGGCAATCTGCAAGAACCACTCCTTCCACTAAGCCATTAGCTTCAGTTTTGGAGAAGGGGTCAGGAAGAGGGTCACTCTCTTCCTCCTGCCCCTCATCTGTAGTCATGAGCAGGGTTAAATCAGCCCTGTCATAGTAAGGTTTCAGGCGGTTGACATGAAAAACCCTAAGGGGGCTTCTGGCAGTGCCCAGGTCCACCAGATAGGTGACCTCACCTTTCTTTTCTACAATGAGATAGGGTCCACTCCATTTGTCCTGGAGTGCTCTTGGGGCCACAAGCTCCAAAACCCACACCTTCTGTCCTGAGAGGTACTCTGTCAGGACAGCATTCTGGACATACCATTGCTTTTGGAGCTCTTGGCTGGCCTGAAGGTTTTTAGTGACCTTTTTCATGTACTCAACCATTCTACTTCTTAGACCAAGTACATAGTCCACAATGTCTTGCTTAGGAGGTTTTAAAGGTTGTTTCCAACACTCCTTAACAACAGCAAGGGGACCCCTAACAGGGTGACCAAATAGGAGTTCAAAGGGGCTGTAGCCCACTCCTTTTTGGGGTACCTCCCTGTAGGCAAAAAGGAGGCATGGCAAGAGGACATACCATCTCCTTCTGAGTTTTTCAGAGAGTCCCATGTTCATGCCTTTGAGAGTTTTATTAAACCTCTCAACCAATCCATTCGTTTTTGGATGATAAGGGGTGGTGAACTTGTAGGTGACACCAAACTCCTTCCACATTGCTTTGAGGTATACAGACATGAAGTTACTACCTCTGTCTGATACCACTTAATTAGGAAAACCCACCATGGAAAAGATTCCCCGGAGGGCTTTTGCCACTGCAGGTGCTGTAGTGGTCCTTAAGGGGATTGCTTCAGGATACCTTGTGGCATGGTCTACCACCACAAGGATGAATCTATTGCCAGAAGCTGTTGGAGGGTCAAGGGGGCCAACAATGTCAATCCCTACTCTCTCAAAGGGCACCCCAACCACTGGCAGTGGGATTAAGGGGGCCTTTGAGGTGCCACCAGTCTTGCCACTGGCTTGGCAGGTGACACAGGAACGACAAAACTCCTTTGTGTCTTGTGACATATGGGGCCAGTGAAAATGTGGAACAAGTCTGTCTGATGTTTTACTCTGGCCTAAATGCCCAGCCAAGGGAATGTCATGAGCAAGAGTTAGGAGAAATTCTCTGTACTGAAGGGGGATTACCAGTCTCCTCATAGCACCAAGTTTAGGGTTCCTTTCTTCAGTATAGAGGAGATTATTCTCCCAGTTATCTCTGTGGCTGTCATTGACATCCACATTCTGCTGTTTGACAGCTTGCTGTCTGAGACCCTCCAAAGTGGGACAAATTTTCTGTGCTACGTTCAGCTCTTCCCTAGCAGGCCCCCCTACACCCAAAAGCTCAGCTGTATCAGCTTCCAGCTGCTCTGGTGTAGGTTCTACACAGGGAGAGAATTCCTCTTCCTCAAAAGGGAAATCATCTGTGGAGGTAGGGAGAGTGGACAAGGGTTTGCCCTTCTTACCCCTAGTTTCTGGGAGCACTTGGTCCATTATTCCAGGTTCCAAGTTTCCCTGTCCTCTTTGCTTCTTGGCCTGAGCCCTGGTAAGAGCAAAGATATGCCCAGGGATGCCCAGCATTGCTGCAAGGGACTCCAACTCCACTTCAGCCCAAGCTGAAGTCTCCAAATCATTGCCTAGCAGACATTCTACAGGTAAATCAGTGGCTACCACAACGTTCTTTGGACCAGTAACCCCCTCCAGTTGAGATTCACAACAGCCATGGGGTGGCTGTCAGTGTTGCTATGGACATCTGTCACATGGTACTGGTGACCAAGTAGGTGCTGCTCAGGGACAACCAGTTTGTCTATCACCATTGTGACACTGGCACCTGTGACCCTGTAGCCCTCAACCTGATAACTTTAATCAGGTGTAGCTGCTTGTACTTATCCATATTAAGGGTACAAGCAACTAAAGTGGCTAGGTCAATTCCACCATCAGAGACTAAAACTGCCCAGTGATCTCCTTAACTAAACCAACCCCCACTACATTACCAATGGTGAGCCCAGCTACATCCTTTGATTGGCTGTTAGTAGTTTTTTCCCACCACCACTGCTATTACTAGGGGTACTAGTGGAAGCAGTGCGGGTTGGGATGGTGGGAGGCTTGGTGTTTCTCTTGGGACAAGTGGGGTCACATACCCAATGGCCTTTTTGTTTACATAAATAACACCAAGGCTTTTTCTGCTGATTCGAAGAGGATTTGGACCCACCTCCCCCAGAGGATTTCTGTGGGCTTGATCAAGACTGATGAAGATTTTTTGTCTCTCTCCCCACCCTTGTCATGAGACTTACCGTCCTTCTTCTTGCTGTCCTGGTCGCCCCCTGTATGAACTTTTCTGTTCTGACTCATTTGTCTGCCTTCTTTCCCAATTGTTGGGGAGAGGTCAGATCCGAGTCCACAAAATACTGATGCAACACGTCAGACACACAATTATTCAATATATGCTCTCTCAGAATCAAGTTATATAGGCTTTCATAGTCAGTCACCTTACTGCCATTTAACCATCCTTCTCGGGCCTTCACTGAACAGTCTATAACGTCTTTCCAATCCTGTGATGACCCCTTTCTGGTCTCTCTGAACTTAATCCTGTATTGTTCAGTGGTTAAGCCCAGACCATTTAAGAGTGCACTTCGAAGAATTTTGTAATTATCTGCACCATCCTCTCTAACAATAAGGAGTCTGTCTCACACCTTACCAGAGAAGGATAGCCACAGGATAGCAGCCCACTGTACATGAGGGACCCTCTGAACTTTGCAGGCCCTCTTAAATGCAGCAAACCACTTATAGATGTCATCACCATCCTTGTAAGGAGGGACAACTTTATGCAGGGTCCTGGAGTCAAATGAAGGTTCCCTAACATTTGAATTTCTGAAACTGCTGCTGCCACCATGGGGAACTAACCCCAAACCCTGCCTTTCCTTTTCCACAGCCAGAGATTCCCTGTCTAAGGCCATCTGTTGCTGCATTAGCCTCCGTCTGGCCTCCTCTAACCTCAGCTTTCTGAGTTCCCTATCTAGGGACTGGTCCTCAGTGTTAGATGTGTGGGATACCTCTGAAACAGAGGTAACATTGGAATGGGCAGAGGCTGATCTATCTCTATCAGGAGCCACCCTAAGGACGTGGCCTCCAGGTGTGAAGGGAGCCCTACTAGTGTGTGAACCCTTCCCACTCCCAGTCAAACTAATGGGTGTGTTGGAAGGACCCTCCCCAGGATTGTTAGTTTGCTCCTCTGACCCTTCCTAGTTGGAATTATACTCTACCTCCTCCCCTGTCTGATCTGGACTAGTGCTGAGTCCCTGGTCATCTTGCAGGAGAAGATTTAAGATGAACTCCTTATTGAGGTTCTCCCCAATCCCTGATCTTCTTTCAATACAGAGACCCCTCAAACTTTTAAAGTGAAGATTCTCATATGTTGTTTTCACAACTCTAGGGGTAGCTTCTATATAAGACATATTGAAAGAGAACAAGTTTAGGAAAGGGAGTAAAAAGTTAGTAGAGTAACAGAGCTAACTTGTTAGAGAAAAGAAAAAAACTTTTCAGAACTTTGTAAAAACGTTTGCTAAGTTTAAGGAACTTTTTAGAAAGTTAGAAAATTACTTCTAGGTATATACTATGTATGCTCCAAGTATTGGAGCAAGCATTTCTTGTGAAAAACAAAGTGGTAAAGCAATTGCAAGTACTTATCCTAAAGCTGCCACCAATGTAGGAGGCTGGGCTGGTTTATAGTGGGTACCTTGGGTACTTACACATTATACCAAGTCCAGTTATCCCTTATCAGTGAAATATAATAGTGTTCTAACAGCTTAGGCTGATAGAGGTAGCTATAGCAGAGCAGTTTAAGCTGATTTAGGAGACATGCAAGCTCCTGCAATACCACTTATAGTTACACAGTACTTATACACAAGTAAAGACAATACTCAGTGTTACCAAAAATAAAGGTATTTATTTGGGTGACACAGTACCAAAACTATCTTAGAGGCAATACTCCTTCTTGAGGTAAGTATTATACACAATATATACTCTAGACACCAAAATAAGGTAAGTAATTAGACATAGGATAGTGCAAACAATAGGAAATGCTATAGAATGCAATGGGAGAAAATAGGTCTAGGGGCAACACAAACCATATACTATGAAAGTGGAATGCGAATCACAAATTCCCCCCTAGACAAGTGTAGTGTGTGCGGAATCGCTGGGAGAGTAAGAGTACAGTAAAGGTAAGTAAATTACCCCACCCCAGTACCCATAAAAGCAGGAGTAAAGTCCTGCAAGTTTCTTTGGTACACTCTACACCTCATGATTAGAATTATTGCAAGAACAAACCAAGTCTGCAAACAACAAACAGTGGATTCCTGGACCTGCAGACCTGTAAAGGAAGGAAACCAAGTCCAGAAGTCAAAAGAAGTTCCAGGAAGGACAGGAGCCCCTGCCAACCCAGAAGAGGGTGCAAAAGAAGAGTCCCCGGTTGGACGGAGAATGCTGAAATGCACCGTAGTAAGATGCCAGAGGGTTCCTGAATGATGCAGAGGATGTCCCACATCATGAAATAGGATGCAGGCGCGTTTTGGCACTGAGTTCCTCCAACAAGCCTTGGTTCCGGCAAGGCCGTGTTTTGCCTCAACTAGGTGCTATCTAGACCCATGAGGGACCTGGGGGCCTCAACTCTGTGTGAAGAGGAAGAGGGGGCTTTCAGCACTTCATAGAACCCTCAGAGCACCTGATAGCACCCACAGGTGTCCCAGGACACGGGGACAAAGGAGGTGCAAAATGTGGTTGGTGCAGCACTACAAAGGAAGGTCCCACGCTACCGGAGAACAACTCAGCAAGTTGAGCGTCGCAGGATAGAGTGCTAGGGACCTGGGCCTGGCTGTGCACAAAGGAATTTTGCAAATAGTGCACAGAGGCCTTAGGAGGTGAAGAAGACGGGGTGCACAGGGGTACTGTTGTTCTGGGGGAGGGCAAGGTTTTACCTCCTCCAAATTGGGACAGCAAGACCCCAGGAAACTCTGTGTCAATGGGGTCCACCCTCTGTGTTCCAAGGAGCACGCTTGTCACCAGGAGAGGAGTCCAAGAGAACCGGTCATCGACTTAGAAGGTGCCTGCATGAGCAGGGGAGTAACTCTGTCACCCCACAGGAGATTTCTTCAGTCCATCTGGTGCAGGGTGAAGACAGGGAGTTTTCAGAGCATGCAAACCATAGAAACCTTCGCAGTTGCTGGCTGGAGCTGAAGTTGCATAGGAAAAGTATCCCTTCTGGATACTTGGTTGCTGTTACAGCGGTTCCTGGAGCCAGCTGAGATTAACGAGGTCAGAGGATGAAGTAGTAGTTGCAGAGGATTCCTGCTGGAAACTTGCAAGTAGAATCTGAAGAGAACCCACAGGAGAGACCCTAAATAGCCCTGAGAGGAGGATTGCCTGCCTTATCAGGTAAGGACCTATCCGGAGGGGTCTCTGACGTCACCTGCTGGCACTGGCCACTCAGAGCCCTCCAGAGTGCCCCCACACCTTGAAAAGCAAGATAGCTGAAGTCTGGGACACACTGGAGGAGCTCTGGGCACTACCCCTAGGGTGGTGATGGACAGGGGAGTGGTCACTCCCCTTTCCTTTGTCCAGTTTTGCACCAGAGCAGGGGACAAGGGGTCCCTGAACCGGTGTAGACTGGTTTATCCAAGGAGGGCACCATCTGTGCCCTTCAATGCATTTCCAGAGGCTGAGGGAGGCCGCCCTCCCATGCCTCTAACACCTATTTCCAAAGGGAGACGATGTAACACCCTGCTCCCAAATGAAATGCTTGGCTCTGCCTTCCTGGGACCGAACTGCTCAGACCCCAGGAGGGCAGAAACCTGTCTGTGAGGTGGCAGCAGCTGTAGCTGCAGTGCAAGCCTCAGAGAGCTGGTTTGGCAGTACTGGGGGTCCATAGTGGATCCCCCAGGATGCATTGAATTGGCTACCGAATGCCAAATTTGGAATGGGGGGGCAATTCCATGATCTTAGACACCTTACATGGCCATATTCAGAATTACCATTGTGAAGCTACATATAGGTATTGACCTATATGTAGTGCACACGTGTAATGGAATCCCCCTACTCACAAAGTCACTGGAAATGGCCCTGAACTATGTGGGGGCACCTTTCCAAGTGAAAGGGTGCCCTCACACTTAGTAACTCTGCACCTAACCTTCAGCAAGTGAAGGTTAGACATATAGGTGACTTATAAGTTACTTAAGTGCAGTGAATATTGCTGTGAAATTATGTGTGCACTATTTCACGCAAGCTGCAATGGTAGGCCTGTGGAAGGGTTTGTCTGAGCTCCTTATGGGTGTAAAATGAAATGCTGCAGCCCATAAGGATCTACTGGATCCCAAGTGCCCAGGGTACCTAGTTACCATATACTAGGGACTTATAAAGGGGCCAATTGAAATTGGTAAATGAAGTCACTAGCCTATAGAGACAAATTTAAAAGCAGAGAGAGCATAAGCACTGAGGTTCTGATTTGCAGAGCCTCAGTGACACAGTCAAACACTATACACACCACACACATTAGGCCATAAATTATGAGCACTGGGGTCCTGACCAGCAGGATACCAGTGAGACAGGCAAAAACATACTGACATTCAGGTAAAAATGGGGGTAACATGCCAAGAAAGATGGTACTTTCCTACACTTTCAACCAACGATCAAAGCCCTCCTCTAAGTACGCTTGGACGATGCACTGCTGAGTAATAACTGTGTCATAAGATGATGGGGTTGCTTTTAATATGTTGTAATACACAATAGAAATATCTTCCCCTAAAAAAAATGTGGGAAAGGATGGAGCGAGGCGGTATATGTGGTACAGAAGGATGTACAGTAGCTTAAGTGGGGAGCCTCTTTTTTTTATCATTGCAGCACACTTCATCAGTGATAGAGGGAGCCATCCAGATTCTTTCAAGCAGAATCTAAAAGAACTCTGAGCTGTGAAGATTGTTATACAATTTTTCCGATCAGTGAAGCCCCCTGGACCCACCTTGAGTCTATGATCTCAGAGAAGTTCAGTAATAGTTCCATGAACTGAGAAGAAGACTGATATGGAACAATTAATTTAGTCCTGAATGCTAGCCAAACTTCATAGCACAGCTCTAGCCTAACTCAACCACTTTTTTAGATGGAGTACCTAATGTATGAAAGAATAAGTGATGGGCCCTAGAGTATTACTCAGAAGCCTGTGGCCTGTGGTATTGAATGTCAGGGGTGCTGAATATTAAGGTTGTGTAGTCCTGAGTCCTCCTCATGCCTCTTTCATCACTCTTTCATCCATCACAAGACACTCTGTGCCCCTTTTTCTCTTTGTCACCGTTTCTCCATTTGTATCTTTCTTCTTCTTACTCCCATGTGTGTTATTTCTCTTCCTCTAGATTATAGTCTGATAAAATCCCAAAAATGAGGGCCAGCGTACCTCACCTGCAACTACCGGCTCACATTAAGCGCTGCTTTTTTGAGAAATACAGAAGTATGTGCCTGAGACTCTAAATACAATAGAGACTGCAGGTGGTAGAAAGAAGACCAAATTTATTTGCCCTTTCTAAGCTAATGAATGAATATATGGCACATTCAAATATCAATATTGTATGAACAACACTCCTTGCATGACCAGATCCATTCTTTCTTCTTCAGGAGGAACATGAGCAGTCAGGTTGTAGCACTGATCTCTTACTTAAATCTTGAAAATCTGAGGAAGACCATGGTGGAAGGTGTTAAGAAGAGAAAGACAAAGAGACAAGTTTTGGGAATCTCACTCAATAATCCAGTTTAGAGATCTATCCTAGCACTTCAGCCATATACAGAAGTTTCAACATACAGCCAGTAAACCCATCAAGTTCATGCTGACTTATAATGTGAATTGTTAGCTTCAAGAAAATGGTATACCTCAAAATAGTATGTGGCCTATTTATGAAACTGCTTGTGGTGCTCTTGCACCAGGCAACATGGTACAAGAGTAACACAAACCTTAAAGCAGATTTTGTGAGCCATGTAAAGCCACTTTAGGTAGTCCTATGTAGTTCCAAAAGTCTGTGATTACGCAATGATCTGCACATTACTGTATTGCAGTACTCTGCCCTGGGAACGCATTCTGTGGGCATTGTGTGGGTGTTCTTACCCAATTCCCATGTATTTTGATACATCCCAAGTTTTACAAGAACTTGAAAACCTGGGGATGAGCCAAAATCTCACACCTTCCCAGGGGAGGTGTAATGAGGAGAAATATTTCTATTTCTCCACGTTTCTTTCTCTTCCTATGTGTGCTGAATTCTGCAGCACAAATGGAAAGAGGAATATGCCTACCAGGATTGTTTTTGTGCAGGAAGTGAGCCCTTCCTGCACAAAAACAATACTGAATGCAACCTAGGCACCCCTGCAACAAGGTGATGGTTGGAATGCTTGAATTAATCACATCCACTGGCAAATGCTTGGAGCCACATCTCAATCCATCATGCCACCTCATTTTGGGCCCAGCAAATCAGTCTTGACTCTGCTCCTCGTGGGAACAGTCCAGCCCAAACTGCCAGGACAGTTTCATCCTAGTTACAGGTCTTCAGCCAAGTATATCTGGTTCCAGTAGCAGAGTGAGCCCAGAACACATGTTGTGGTATGCCCAGTGCATTTAGGGCAGCACATGTAAAAATAACAAGGTGATCGATGGAATGCTTGAATTAATCTCAGCCACTGGCAATAGCTCAGGGCCTCATCCCAATCCATCATTTTTTTTTGCCCACCATGCTACCTTAGTTTGGACCTAGCCATATGCAAATCAATCTTGACTCTAATCCTCATGGGAACAGTCCAGCCCGAACTGTCAGGCCAGTTATCTCTGAACTGAAACAGAAGCAACCTAGGGCATGTTTCACCCTATCTAGGGCTCTTTGGCCAAGTGTAGCTTGGTTTCAGTGGCACAGTGAGCTTGGGAGCCACGTCTAGGCATACTGGCCACACAAACTCAGCCACTGGCAATCTGTTGGGGCAGCATCGCAATCATTCGTTTTTTTACCCACCATATCACCTAAATGTGGACCCAGCCATTTGCAAATCAGTCTTGACCCATCTCCTCAATGGGAACAGTCCAGTCCGAACTGCCAGGTCAGGTCCTCCCTGAAGTGGAACACAAGCAATCTATAACCGGTTTTGCCCAAGTTACTGCTCTTCAGCCAGGAATAGTTTGTATTCAGTGTCACAGTGAGCACACAGTGAGCCTGGGACCCACGTCTGGACATACTGGGCACATATAAGACAGTAAATGCAAAAATAACAAGGTGATGGATGGAATGCTTAAATTAAGCTCAACCAATGGTAATTGCATGGGTTGCGTCTCAATCCATTATTGTTTTGGCCACCATGCCACCTCAGTTTGGACCTAGCCATAAGCAAATCAGTCTTGACCCTTCTCCTCATAGGAACAGTCCAGCCTGAACTATCAGGTCATCCTTGAACCAGAACACAAACAACCTAGGGACGGTTTTGCCCTAGTTAGGGCTCTTCAGGCAGTCCAGTTTTGGGGTGATCCATCAAGTGGGGGCAGAGAAAGGGGAGTTCCAAAACTCAGTATCCCCATTCATTTTCCATACACTTTTCTAAGAAGCATTACCCCAAAAACAGCTGGACAGAAAGATACCAAATTTAGCAGGAAGCTAGTGTAACTGTACTTTGGCCCTCATTATGACATTGGCGGTAAATGACGCTTACCGCTGCGGTGACGGTATCTGTTCGCCATATTATGACACACACACCAAACTGACAGAATACTGCTGCATACACAATTCCGCCAGCCCATAGGGCAGTGATAGTGTCAGTGCAAACACCCATACCGTTACTCCAACAGAACAACTCCCAACACTTTATGACCCACAAATCACCATGGTGAACATTCAATGGTGGTAAAGCATTGGCGGTACACACCAATGCACTCAGAATGGCCACTCAAATACAAAACAACACAACATTGGTCTAAATGAATATCACACATCTGACACTCATACAAACACCACACCCACCCATAGCACTAAAAAACACACAGACACATTACACACAACCCTTTACGAATACCAATAAGCACCACAAGACTAACACAAAGGCCACTGAGACAACTACACACACACCACAAACACTCATCTATCACACAGCCCACATCCCACACCCCACCACATCACTTAACACCCTCTGCACAACACACACCTCACAACACCCATGTTCCCACTAAGGCACCCCCGTTTCACTGATGAGGAGTTGCTGTCATGGTCGAGGAAATAGGATACAGCCACAGTTTTTTGGAGCATACGTACAGCAAATATCCATTGCCAGGAAGATGGATCTATGACGGAGAATCGGGGACAGGGTGAACGCCGTGGGACAGCATCCAAGAACAAGGAACGACATCAGGAAGAGGTGGAACGACCTACGGGGGAAGGTACGTTCCGTGGCAGCAAGGCACCAGCTAGCCATCGAGAGGACTGGCGGTGGGCCCTCACCTCCTCACCCACAGCTCACAGCATGGGAGGAGAAAGTCTTGGCAATCCTGCATCCTCAGGGACGCACAGGAGTAGCCGGAGGACTGGACACTGGTGAGTTAATATTTGCTAATTATAACCACCTATACCTGCATGTCATCTCACCCCCTCACCCTCACTCCCATCACTCCACTCCATCCCACACACTGCACCTACACATCTGACTAACCCCACTGCCAAGCCCTGCATGCTATACCAATGCATGCACAGCCCTCCCAGCCCTGCCTGGACACCCATGACCAAAGCATGCACAGCATGGAGAACTAACAAGCACACAATCCATCACTATACAAAAACAAAAGTGACAAAGCAACAGCAACAATAGAGAGGAAACAAGGGATGTACAAAATGTCACAGGCATGAAGTATAATACATCACTTACATCCCCACAGGTGCCCCAGTCAATCTCAGCAGAGAGGAAGTGCCACGGCTAACCAGCCCCTAACAGAAGACATCCCCAGTGATGACAGTAACTCTGGACTTCAGGATCTGATTGAACTACCTGGCCCATCAGTGACCACTGGTCAGTCGGCCACCACAGCCCACTCACAGTCCACCACAGAGCCCCCCCCTCAGTATTGAGCACCATAGCACCAACCCAACGTCCCCACACCTCTGTCCCCAGAACACGTCAATCAGCAGTGTGCCCACCTGTACAAGGACCCCAGTCCACACTTCACACCCAAGACAATTAAGGACCTGGGATCAGTGGGAACACCATTCAGGGGACAGAGGCACAGGGGAATGAAGACACGGGGGGACTGCTGTGTGCCAGGGGGAGGAAAGGCCCAGGGAACCGACTCTCCAGGAGGCACTCACTAATGTCCTGGGGACATAGAAAGAGTCCCAGGACAAGATGGACCAGATCATTACCAACATGCAGGAGAACAAGTGACTGCAGGAAGTACACCATCAGGAGATCAGGGAGGATTTGCAGGCCCTCAACACCACAATGGTCTCCATAGCAGGGGTGCTGGCAGATATATTCCACATCATGAGGGAATGGACAGCACACCAGTGGGCCCCTACCACTAGCCAGTCTACTGACCAGCCCACCACTTCCGCTGCAGCTAGTGGACAGTAGGCCCTGCCACATGACCCACAGGCCACCAGCACCCTTCCTTGTGCAGAAGGTGAACTACCCTGCATACGTTTCCTGGGACCCAGATAGAAGCCAGAGACATTTGCCAAGATCACTGCCAGGAAATAAAACTCTCCTGAATGTCCCCCTTGTGTCCCACATTGTCACCTTGTCCACTTTGAACTGCCTTTGCTCCCATTCCTATGGTCCCTTGGACACTGGTCCTGTGCTACAAACAGACTGGAACCATACCCTGGACTTTCCTCAACCATCACCCCATTCCATTGCACTTTTCTGTCAATTATTTGCATTACAATAAACACCCTTGAACACAACCTAAGTGAAAGTGTTTTATGTGATGAAAATGTGCATATTTGGAACCAGTTACATCATGTACATTGTTATCATATCACCAACATCTGTAAAATGAGAAGCCATAGGTGACAGTAAGTAGAGATGCAGAGGAAGTGAATGCCATCCTGCTACAGCCACACAGAAAACATCAATAATTAAAGGAATGATCAGTTCCACTGTCTCACCTGTGTGTCATTGGAAGTACTCATATATAACTGATGTTCTGTTCTCCACATCCTCATCCTCTGCTTCCTTGTCCTCACTGTCCTCAGGGTCCACTGCTGCCACAGGGTGTTTCCGGTCTCCTCCTCCTGCAGATAAGTCACATGTCGTCTGAGGGCCAGGTTGTGCAACATGCAGCATGCCACTAAAATCTGGCAGACCTTCTGGGGTGAGTAGCACAGGGATCCACCTGTCAGATGGAGACATCTGAACCTGCACTTCAGGAGGCCGAAGGTCCTTTCAATAACTCTCCTGGTCTGCCCATGTGCATCATTATAGCGATTCTCAGCCCCTGCCGTTGCATTCCTCACAGGGGTCAGGAGCCACATTAGGTTTGGGTAGCCAGTCACCTGCAAGTATTGAGTGACAAACATTAGCCTTACACAATGGTATGGGGTCAACACCAGAAGGCATACACTGACATACATTGTGTGGGGAGTGAGGCTCACCAATTAGCCACACCCTGTGCCTCTGTAGTTTTGCCATCACATTTGGGATGCTGCTATTCTTCAGGACAAAGATGTCATGCACCAGCCCAGAATACTTGGCAGTGACGTGGGAGATGTTCTGGGCAGCCAGGCACACCATTTGCACATTGAGTGAGTGGAAACTCTTCCGATTCCTGAACACTTGTTCATTCTGGCGGGGGGGACAAATGCAACATGTGTACCTGTGAGAAAGTAACATCTTTCTAGCATGGTTACCCTCACTTTTGGCCTGTTTGTGAGTGTGTGTCAGTGTGTTTTTACTGTCCCACTGGGATCCTGCTAGCCAGGGCCCCAGTGCTCATAGTTAAAACCATATTTGTCAGTGTGTTTTTCCTATCTCACTAGGATCCTGCTAGCCAGGACCCCAGTGCTCCTAGTTTGTGGCCTAATGTGTGTGTTCGCAGTAGTGCTTAACTGTGTCACTGAAGTTCTGCTAAGCAGAACTTCAGTGCGTATGCTCTCTCTGCTTCGAAGTTGGTCACTATAGTTTAGTGACTTCATATATCAATTCAAATTGGCACACTGGACCCCCCCCTTATAAGTTCCTAGTATATGGTACCTAGGTACCCAGACCATTGGGGTTCCAGGAGATCCTTATGGGCTGCAGCATTTATTTTGACACCCATAAGGAGCTCAGACAAACTCTTTCACAGGACTGCCACTGCAGTCTGCGTGAAATAGTGTACGCACTATTTCACAGCCATTTTCACTCCTCTTAAGTAACTTATAAGTCACCTATATGTCTAACCTTCATTTACTGAACGCTGGGTGCCAAGTTACTAAGTGTGAGGGCACCCTTGCACTAGCACAGGTGCCTCCATGCTGTCCAGGGCCTATTCCCCGGACATCGTGAAGGCGGGGACACCATTACACGCATGCACTACATATAGGCCAAAATCTATATGTAGCTTCACAATGGTAACTCCGAATATGGCCATGTAAGGTGTCTAAGATCATGTAATTGTCCCCCATTCCAAATCTGGTATTGGGGGGCCAATCCCATGCATCATGAGGGCTCCACCATGGACCCCCAGTTCTGCCAAACTAGCTCTCTGAGGCTTGTACTGCAGCTACAGCTGCTGCCACCTCACAAACAGGGTTCTGCCCTCCTGGGTCAGAGCAGCTCAATCCTAGGAAGGCAGAATAAAGCATTTCCTATGGGAGAAGGGTGTTACACCCTCTCCCTTTGGAAATAGGTAAAGGGATCCCCCAGCCCCTGCTCTGGCGTGAAACTGGACAAAGAAAAGGGGAGTGACCACTCCCCTGTCCATCACCACCCTAGGAGTGGTGCCCAGAGGTCCTCCAGTGTGTCCCAGACTTCATCCATCTTGCTTTGCAAGGTGTGGGGACACTCTGGAGATCTCTGAGTGGCCATTGCCAACAGGTGACGTCAGAGACCACTCCTGATAGGTGCAAACCTGGTTAGGTAGCCAATCCCCCTCTCAGGGCTATTTAAGGTCTCTCCTGAGGGCTCCTCTTCAGATTCAGCTTGCAAGTTTCCACCAGGAATCATCTGCAACACCTGCTTCATCCTCTGACCATCGAATCAACCACAGACTGCTCTAGGAACCGCTGTAACTGCAACAAAGCATCCAGAAAGGCTACTGTGACCCTGCAACTCCAGCTCCAGCCAGCAACTGCAACAGTTTCCAAGGTGTGCACACTCTGGGGGACTCCCTGTGTTCACCCTGCACCAGAAGGACCAAAGAAATCTCCAGTGGAGTGACAGAGTGACTTCCCTGCTCCAGCAGGCACCTTCTAAGTCAATGACCAGTTCTCTGGGACTCCTCTCCTGGTGACTAGCGTGCTCCCTGGAACACAGATGGTAGGCCTCTTCGACACAGACTGTCCTAAGGTCCATCTGTCCAAATTTGGCAGAGGTAAGAACTTGCCTTCCCCGTTTGCAACAGTACCCCTGTGCACCGCATCATCTCTACCGCCTGAGGCTTTTGTGCACTATTTGCAAGAATCCTTCATGCACAGCCTTACCCAGGTCCCCAGCACCCCATCCCACTATGCTCAACTCACTGAGTTGTTCTCCAGCAGTGTTGAACCTTCTTTTGTAGTGCTGCAGCAACCGCAGTTTCCACCTTCTTTGTCCCTGTGTCCTGGGACCTCTGTGGGTTCTGCCTGGTCATCTGTGGGTTCCCTCCAGTGTTTGGAGCCCCCTCTGCCTCCTCAGTCCAAGTTGAGGCCCCCAGGACCCTCATGGGTCCAGGCAGCGCCATTTTGATGCAGTCCGTGACATTGCTTGAGCCAAGGCTTGTTGGAAGAATCCAGCGCTGCAACTCACCTGCATCCAACAACCTGACGTGGGACATCCTTTGCATCATGCAGGAACCCGCAGCCATCTTCTTTGGTGTTCTTCTGCAGACTTCTTCCAACCGGAGAATCCTCTTTTGCACCATCTTCTAGGTTGGCAGGGGCTCCTGTCCTTCCTGGATTCTTCTGCGACTTCTGGACTTGGTCTCCTCTCTATACAGGTCTTCAGGTTCAGGAATCCACCCTTTGTTGTTTGCAGTCTTGCTTGGTTCTTGCAATAATTCTAATCACGACTTGTAGTGTGTCCTGAGGAACCTTGCAGTACTTTACTCCTACTTTCCTAGGCTCTGGGGTGGGATATTTGACTCACCTTTGTGGTTTTCATACACTCCCAGCACCCCTCTACACACTACACTTGCCTAGGGGGGAATTCGTGAGTCGCATTCCACTTTCTTAGTATATGGTTTGTGTTGCCCCAGGCCTATTTCTTCCTATTGCATTCTATGGTATTTTCTGCTGTTTCCGCTATTCTGTGACTACTTAAGTGACTTTGGTCTCTAGTATATATATTGTGTATAATACTTACCTCCAGAAGGAGTATTGCCTCTAAGATATTTTGGGTTTTGTGTCACTAAAATAAAGTACCTTTTTTTTTGTTGGTAACACTGAGTATTGTCTTTTATTGTGTATACGTACTGTGTAACTATAATGGTATTGCAGGAGCTTTGCATGTCTCCTGCTTCAGCCTAAGCTGCTCTATTACAGCTACCTCTAACAGCCTAAGCTGCTAGAACACTACTACATTTCACTAATAAGGGAAAACTGGACCTGGTATAAGGTCTAAGTACCTTAGGTACCCACTACAAGCCAGGCCAGCCTCCTACAGTACCGTCAATCGCCCCAATAATGTTGGGGAAATGTCCCATTGCTTAGAATCCTACCTTCACAGTGGCCAAATCTTCTACCTGGGGGAAAGAAATGTAGCTGCACATGTGTTTCACCAGGACAGACAAAGCCCTTGCCAGCACGATTGAGAACATTAGCTGTGACATTCCTGCTGCCAAGCCCACTGTCACTTGGAAAGAACCAGTTGCCAGCAAATGGAGCACTGATAGAACTTGCACTAGAGGGGGGATCCCAGTGGGATGATGGATAGCTGATTTCGGATCAGGCTCCAACTGAGCAAACAGCTCTGTGATTGTGGCCCTGTCCAGTCTATAGGTGAGTATTATATGCCTGTCATCCTGTTTAGCCAAGTCCACAAGGGGTATGTTCATGGGGGCTTGTCTGCATCTCCAAATCCTCCACAGTGGTAGGTATCTTAGGGACACAAGAGTGAGTAGGCTGCCATCGCCAAGGATGTGCGGACCCCAGGGATCTACAGCAGGCAGAGCACCCACTGTAGAAAGAGGCAAGAGGAACTGAGACGCTGGGCCCAGAAGACCGCTAAGGCCCAGCTGGGGATGGCCTTCCAACGAGGGTGGGGTATACATGGGAACCTGCCCCCCCCCCAATGGCCCAAATACTGGCAGTGACTGTAGGATGCTGGCCTGGTTTGTAGTGGGTACCTTGGGTACTTACACCTTACACCAGGTCCAGTTATCCCTTATTAGTGAAATGTAGTAGTGTTCTAGCAGCTTAGGCTGATAGAGGTAGCTATAGCAGAGCAGTTTAGGCTGAACTAGGAGACATGCAAAGCTCCTAAAATACCACTTACAGTTACACAGTTCTTATACACAAGTAAAGACAATGCTCAGTGTTACCAAAAATAAAGGTATTTATTTGGGTGACACAGTACCAAAAATATCTTAGAGACAATACTCCTTCTGGAGGTCAGTATTATACACACTACATACACTAGACACCAAAATAAGGTAAGTAGTTAGATATAGGATAGTGCAAACAATAGGAAATGCTATAAAATGCAATGGTAGAAAATAGGTCTAGGGGCAACACAAACCATATACTATGAAAGTGGAATGCGAATCACGAATTTCCCCACTAGACAAATGTAGTGTGTGCAGAATCGCTGGGAGAGTAAGAATACAGTAAATGTAAGTAAATTACCCCACCCCAGAGCCCAGAAAAGCAGGAGTAAAGTACTGCATGTTTCCTTAGGACACACTAGAAGTCTTGATTAGAGTTATTGGAAGAACCAAGCAAGACTGCAAACAACAAATGGTGGATTCCTGGACATGAAGACCTGCAAAGGAAGGAGACCAAGTCCAGAAGTCGAAAGAAGTTCTAGGAAGGACAGGAGCCCCTGCCAACCCAGAAGAGGGTGCAAAAGAAGAGTCCCCGGATGGACGAAGACTGCAGAAATGCACACTAGGAAGATGTCAGCGGGTTCCTGCATGATGAACTGCAAGTCCCACGAAGAGAAGTTGGATGCAGACGAGTCCCAGGACATGGTGACAAATGAGGTGCAAAATGTGGTTGGTGCAGCACTACAAAGGAATGTCCCACGCCGCCGGAAAACAACTCAGCGAGTTGAGCGTCGCAGGATAGAGTGCTGGGGACCTGGGCCAGGCTCTGCATGAAGGAATTTGGAAAATAGTGCGGAGAGGCCTCAGGAGGTGAAGAAGACGTGGTGAACATAGGTACTGTCGTTCTCAGGGAAGGCACAGTCTTACCTCCTCCAAATTGGAACAGCAGTACCTCAGGACAGTCTGTGTCGATGGGGTCCACCCTCTGTGTTCCAAGGAGCACACTCGTTGCCAGGAGAGGAGTCCAAGGGACTTAAAAGGTGCCTGCGTGAGTAGGGAAGTGACTCCGTCAAGTCACAGGAGATTACTTCAGTCATTCTGGTGCAGGGTGAAGACAGGGAGTCCCCAGAGCGTGCACACCGTGGAAACTGTTGCAGTTGCTGGTCGGAGTTAAAGTTGCAGAGGAAAAGTAGCACTTTTGGATACTTTGTTGCTGTTACAGCAGTTCCTGGAGCAGTCGGCGGTTGATTTGAGGTCAGAGGATGAAGTAGTAGTTGCAGAGGATTCCTGCTGGAAACTTGCAAGTAGAATCTAAAGAGAACCCATAGGAGAGACCCTAAATAGCCCTGAGAGGGGGATTGGCTACCTTATCAGGTATGCACCTATCAGGAGGGGTCTCTGACGTCACCTGCTGGCACTGGCCACTTAGAGCCCTCCAGAGTGCCCCCACACCTTGCAAAGCAAGATGGATGAAGTCTGGGACACACTGGAGGAGCTCTGGGCACCACCCCTAGGGTGGTGATGGACAGGGGAGTGGTCACTCCCCTTTTCTTTGTCCAGTTGCATGCCAGAGCAGGGGCTGGGGGATCCCTGAACCGGTGTAGACTGGCTTATGCAAGGAGGGCACCATGTGTGCCCTTCAAAGCATTTCCAGAGGCTTGGGGAGCCTACTCCTCCCCAGCCCTTAACACCTATTTCCAAAGGGAAAGGGTGTAACACCCTCTCTCAGTGGAAATCCTTTGTTCTGCCTTCCTGGGACTGGGCTGCCCAGACCCCAGGAGGGCAGAAGCCTGTCTGTGGGTTGGCAGCAGCAGTAGCTGCAGTGAAAACCCCAGAGAGCTAGTTTGGCAGTACCCAGGGTCTATGATGGAGCCCCGGGATGCATGGGATTGGCACCCCAATACCAGATTTGGCATGGGGGGACAATTCCATGATCTTAGACATGTTACATGTTACATGGCCATATTTGGAGTTACCATTGTGTAGCTACTTATAGGGCTACATATAGGGCGTCCCTACATATAGGGCGTAGACTGGTTTATGCAAGGAGGGCACCATCTGTGCCCTTCAAAGCATTTCAAGAGGCTAGGGGAGGCTAACCCTCCCCAGCCTGTAACACCTATTTCCAAAGGGAGAGGGTGTAACACCTTCCTCCCAAAGGAAATGCTTTGTTCCACCTTCCTGGGACTGAGCTGCTCAGACCACAGGAGGGCAGAACCCTGTCCGTGAGGTGGCAGCAGCTGTAGCTGCAGTGCAAGCCTCAGAGAGCTGGTTTGGCAGTACTGGGGGTCCATAGTGGAGCCCCCATGATGCATGGAGTTGGCTCCCCAATACCAAATTTGGAATGGGGGGACAATTCCATGATCTTAGACATCTTAAATTGCCATATTCGGAGCTTCCATTGTGAAACTACATATAGGTATTGACCTATATGTAGTGCATGCATGTAATGGCGTCCCCGCACTCACAAAGTCCAGGGAAATTGCCCTGAACTATGTGGGGGCACCTTTGCTAGTGTAAGGGTACCCTCACACTTAGTAACTTTGCACCTAACCCTCACTAAGTGAGGGTTAGACAAATAGGTGACTTATAAGTTACTTAAGTGCAGTGTAAAATGGCTGTGAAATAACATGTGCATTATTTCACTCAGGCTGCAGTGGCAGTCCTGTGTAAGATTTGTCTGAGCTCCCTATGGGTGACAAAAGAAATACTGCAGCCCATAGGGATCTCCTGGAACACCAATACCCTGGGTACCTAGATACCATATACTAGGGAATTATAAGGGTGTTCCAGTGTGCCAGTTGAAATTGGTAAATGAAATCACTAGCCTCTAGTGACAAATTTAAAAGCAGAGAGCATAAGCACTGAGGTTCTGATTAGCAGAGCTTCAGTGACACAGTCAAACACTATACACAAAACACACATTAGGCCATAAAGTACGAGCACTGGGGTCCTGACCAGCAAGTTCTCAGTGAGACAGGCAAAAACACACTGTCATACAGGTACAAATAGGGGTAAAATGCCAAGAAAGATGGTACTTTCCTACAGTGGCCTGCCCAGAGCTGGATGGGCGCTTGAGGGCATCACACCAGCCAAGAGAGGGTGAGCACAGTGTGCGTTACAACTATGATTGGTAGGTGGAATGGAAACTGGCGGTGGGTGTCAGTTAGTGTGTGCCCCTTAATGCCAGCTCAGAGTACGCAGCGTGATCCAGCTCAAGGGTAATGGTTGTATTGCTAAACCTGGTAACCTAGCTAGGTTGCATTTCATGCCAGACAGGGCTTAGTAACTCCCAGGAGGGGTGCAGTTTGCGAGGGCTGGCTCACATCTTGCTGTGGTACCTAGCCAATGAAATGCCAGTGTGATGCATGGTGCTCAATCCTGATTCCTGTGTGTGACGGTAATGTGTATGCCATCTGTGGTGTTGGTGCTGCAATTGACCAATTGCTCGCTTTCTCCCCCCCTCTTTTCTTCTGTCATCCTGTCCATTTGTGCATTAGCATCATCTGGCAGAGGAGCAGGTACACTGGTGACAGAGGGAGCTGCATCCCACAGGACCTAGGTGGCCGAGTCCACCAACGCCGATGGGACCAGTGGGACAGAGGGAGAGGGAAGCACCACGACGGAAACAGGAGGTGACAACACTGACTCAGATACCTCCTCCAATGGAGGCTCCCTGGTGGTAGCGGACACTTCTAGGACCACCCCAGCTACAAGTACAGCCCCACCCCCGAACCAACACTACCCCCCCAGTAGTCCCTCACTAAGTTGCCCGTGCCCACTCACCCAGGAGGGTAGGCATCTCCTTCGCCCCAGGCACCTCAGGCCCTGCCCCAGCCAGCCCTGCTGCCCTGAGTGAGGAGGCTATTAACCTCCTGAGATCCATCTCTGTAGGCTAGTCAACCATTGTGAATCCCATCCAGGGGCAGGCATCCCAGATGCAGCAATGCAATGCATTCCTGGAGGGCATTCACAGTGTATTGATGGCCCAACAGAGAGCGTTCCAGGCTCTGGCCTCCTCTCTGATGGCAGCCATTGTCCCTGTTCCTACCTCCCCCCCTCCAACTACCACTTCTCAGTCCCAGTCTCCTCAAACCCAACCCATCCCATGCGCACATACAGACAAGCATGCACACAAAACTTAACACAAGAGTGGCACAGACAAACACAGGCAGCACACTGCAGGCCACAAGCACACAAACAACAGACAGTTGCACACACAATAATATCCACAGCCTCCATTGTCCAACCCTCCTCCTCCTCCCACACTGTCACATCCGCACTCAGACCTGCATGCACTGAATCAACAGCCACCATCACCACACCGAGCACCACACACACCTCACTTGCAGACACCTCCACAACATCCATCCACGCGTCCCCTATGTCCTCTCCCACCCTGTCTGCCCCTCTCCTAAGAGACACAAACGCACGCACTCAGACACCCAAAAGCCAAACACCTCACATCAGCACACTGCCCAGGAACCTGCACCCAAGTCCAGCAGACATACAGTTCCAACAACCACTCCCTCAACCTCCACTCCCATCCCTCCTCCCTCATTGCGCCACACCGTCTGTAAGAAGCTTTTCCTTGCCCAACTTGAACTCTTCCCTCTTCCCTCCTCTCCCCGTCCTGCCTGTAAGAGCATGGTCACAATGACCCAGCCCACCACCTCAGCCAAACAGTCCATGGGGCAGTGGAGGTGCCTCCTAGTCGTGGAGGCAAGAAAGGAAAGGATCCCACTCTACCACCCAAGAGGGGGAGGGATCCCATTCCACCACCCAAGAGACAGAAGGATCCCACTCCACCACCCAAGAGGGGGAAGGATCCCACTACACCACCCAGGAAAGGGAAGGTTCCCCTCCACTGACTAAGAGGGGCAATGGGCCCCCTCCAAAAGCAATGGGCAAGGAGCCCTCACCTCCAGTTGAGACACAGCAGCCCTCACCTCCATTTGGGTCACAGCAGCCCTCACCTCCAGTTGGGACACAAAAGTTCTCACTTCGAGCTGGGACACAGCAGCCCTCACCTCCAGCTGGGACACACCATCCTTCACCTCCAGCTGGGACACAGCAGCCCTCCCCTCCAGTTGGGACACAGCAGCCCTCACCTCCAGTTGGGACACAGCAGCCCTCACCTCCAGCTGGCACAGAGCAGCCCTCATTTCCAGCTGGGACACAGCAGCCCTCATGTCCAGCTGGGACATAGCAGCCCTCACCTCCAACAGAGGGCATGAAGGCCACCCTTCAGGGACTGTTGTACAAGGAGCCCCCTCCAGAACCAGTGGGCAAGTTCCCTAACTCAGGGACTGTAACCTTGCACTTCCCAGTAGATTGAAATGGGCATGGAGCCCCCTCCAGAACCAGTGGGCAAGTTCCTCAACTCAGGGACTGTGACCTTACACTCCCCAGCAGATTGAAATGGGCATGGAGCCCCCTCCAGAACCAGTGGGCAAGTTCCCCAACTCGGGGACTGTGACCTTGCACTCCTCAGCAAATTGAAATGGGCATGGAGCCCCCTCCAGAACCAGTGAGCAAGTTCCCTAACTCGGGGACTGTGACCTTGCACTGCTCAGCAGATTGAAATGGGTATGGAGCCCCCTCCAGAACCAGTGGGCAAGATCCCCACTTCAGCTGAGGTACCTCCCACGCACCCACCCCTTGAGGTGCCCTGCCATTCCTAACATGATGCCCCTGCACAGTGTAGTGTGGATTATATCAGGGAATGAGTTGGGCTCTGGACTGTGCTCTGTGGCCATGTGGGCCTTTTGTACTTTGGACTAGCCTTTGGCCCTTTCGGAAGAGTGACTCATGTATTTCTTGACATATGGACAATATGGTGGCTGTTAACATCAAATTACACTATCAGTTCTGGAAAAATGTAGTCCTTGCATTATTATGACGTGGGTCCTGAGACAATGTTTTTCCTCTGCAGCTGGTTGTGTGTATGGTGTGTGTGTGTGAATGGTGTGTGTTGTGCGTCTGTGTGTTACTCTCCTTTTCCTCCCTCCATTCCTTGTGTGCTAGGGGGCTGTACTCACCGTCTTCGTCGGCGTTGGTGTTCCAGGTGGAGCATGGCCTAGATCATCAGGAGGACTTGAAGTTCCAGTTTCATGGCGGCGTTGATCTTCTCTGTGTCTCTTTTGGTGAGTCTTTGGACTTCTGTGTTCTGTTTTTGCCAGGGCTTTGATGGAGTTAGTACCACCCTGGAAATCATGGCGGTTTGCTATGTCTTAATATGGTGGGTGGTACTTTGTCTTCCGTCTGGCTGTTGATGGCTACCGCCATGGTCAGTGGTGTGACCGCCCTGGCAGTTAGTCTGGTACATTGGTTGTCTATGGGAGTTATCACCGCCATGGTCATAATTTAGCAGTAATTACCACCAGCCTGTTGGCCGTATTACCGCCACTTTAACAGTCACCGCCAATGTCATAATGACCACCTTTGTGTGATATGGTATAAATCTGTAGTTTTTTAATTAAGATGAAAAACATATTTGTATATCTGGATGGCTGTATTCGAGGGACTCTTGTGAGAGTCCCTCAAACCCAATTTAAAAAATAGAACATTTTGATTGGCACAGGCAGCTTTTTTCTCTTGAAATGATGTTCCGGTAGAAGCTGGAGCTTTGAATGGCTGCCTGCAACATGAAAAACAAAATTGCAAGCAGCCATTACAGAACTCAAGTCCTTTTTACTGAGTTTAACCCCTTCGCTGCCAGGCTTTGTCCCTGTCAGGTGGTAGGCTATTTTTTGGCTATTTGGGGCAGTTCCCTTTTAAGCCCTCATGACCTTTTGTTCACATAAGCTACCCATGCCAGAAATTAGCCAAAATACAGCTAAAATCTTGTTTTTTTCAGACAATTGGGAAAAAAGGGCTGGAGAAGACAGAATGTGTTTTTTTCCCCCCTGAAAATGGCATCAACAAAGGGTTTGTGGTGCTTAAATCACCATCTTCCCAGCTTTCAGGAACAGGCAGACTTGAATCAGAAATTTAAATTTTCAACACAATTTTGGCATTTTAGTGAACATACCCCATTATTAACATTTTTTGTGCTTTTAGATTCCTTCCAGTTAGTGACAGAAATGGGTGTGAAACCAGTGCTGGATCCCGGACAGCTAAACATTTCTAAAAAGTAGACAGAATTCTGAATTCAGCAACGGGTCATTTGTGTAGATCCTACAAGGTTTTCCTATAGAAAATAACAGCTGAAATAAAAAAAAATGAAATTGAGGTAAAAAAACTGAAATTTTCCCCCATGTTTTACACTATAACTTTTTCCTGCGATGTCAGATTTTCAAAAGCAATATACCGAAATCTTTGCTGGACTCTTCTGGTTGCGGGATATATAGACCTTGTTGGTTCATCAAGAATTCTAGGTACTCATAGCCAATAAAGGAGCTGCACCTTGCAATGGGTATTGATTGTATACTCGGTATACAGCAATTCATTGTATATTGGGTATACAGCAATTCATTTGGTGAAATATAAAGAGTGAAAAATAGGTATCAAGGAAACCTTTGTATTTCCAAAATGGGCACAAGATAAGGTGTTGTGTAAATAACCACTGCTTCTCATCTCTGAATTCTGGGGTTCCCATACTAGCATGTGAATTACAGGGCATTTCTCACATAGACATCTTTTTTGCACCGTGTCTTACATTTGGAAGGAAAAAATATATAGAGAGACAAGGGGCAATAACACTTGTTCTGCTATTCTGTGTTGCCCCAAGGTTCCTGATAAAAATGGTATTTCACTTGTGTGGGTAGGCCTAGTGCCTGCGACAAGAAATGCAACATGGACACATCACATTTCTACATTGAAATCTGATGTTTTTTGTTGGAAAGAGTCTAGCTGTGGATTTTGGCCTATAGCTCAGCCGGCACCTAGGGAAACCTACCAAACATTTGCATTGTTCAGAACTAGACACCTAGGGGAATCCAGGATGGGGTGACGTGTTTGGCTCTCACCAGGTTCTGTTACCCAGAATCCTTTGCAAACCTCAAAATTTGGCAAAAAAATGTTTTCCTCATATTTCAGTGAAAGAAAGTTCTCTAATCTGAGAGGAGCCACAATTTCCTTCCACCCAGCGTTCCCCTAAGTCTCCCGATGAAAATGGTACCTCACTTCTGTGGTAGGCATAGCGCCCATGACAGAAAACGCCCTAAAACACCACATGGACACATCACATTTTCCCAAAGAAAACAGACCTCTTTTTTGCAAAGTGCCTAGCTGTGCGTTTTGGCCTCTAGCTCAGCCGGCACCTAGAGAAAGCTACCAAACCTGTGTATTTTTTTTAACTGGACATCTAGGGGAATTCAAGATAGGGTGACTTGTGGGGCTCTCACCAGGTTCTGTTACCCAGAATCCTTTGCAAACCTCAAACTTTGGCAAAAAACACTTTTTCCTCACTTTTTGATGATAGAAAGTTCTGGAATCTGAGAGTAGCCACAAATTTCCTTCCACCCAGAATTTCCCTAAGTCTCCCGATAAAAATAGTACCTCACTTGTATGGTAGGCCTACTGCCTGCAACTGGAAATGCCCCAAAACACAACATGGACACATCACATTTTCTCAAAGAAAACAGAGCTGTTTTTTGCAAAGTGCCTAGCTGTGGATTTTGGCCTCTAGCTCAGCCGACACCTGGCACACCTAGCAAAACTGGACATTTCTGAAAACTAGACACCTAGGGGAACCAAGGATGGGGTAACTTGTGGTGTTCCTACCAGGTTCTTTTACCCAGAATCCTTAGCAAACCTCAGAATGTGGAAAAAACACTTTTTCCTCATATTTCGGTGCTGCAAAGTTCTGGAATCTGAGGCGAGCCACAAACTTCCATCTACTCAGCGTTTCCCCTGGTCTCCCGATAAAAATGGTACCTCATTTGTGTGGGTAGGTCTGGAGCCAGCGAAAGGAAATGCCCCAAAATGTTATGAGGACACATCAAAATTATCAAATACAAAACTACCTGATTTTGTTGGGGGCAACTGCGTTTTTGGTGCTGGGCTCAGCAGCCATTTAGGGAAACCTACCAAACCTAAACACTTCTGAAAACTAGACACCAAAGGGAGTCCAGGGAGGTGTGACTTTCATGGATCCCCCAGTGTTTTCTTAACCAGAATCCTCAGCAAACCTCAAATTTAGCTAAACAAAATCAAATTTTTCACACATTTCTGTGTGGGATCCCCAGATCAGCAAAAATTTCCTACCACACAACGTTCCCCTCAGTCTCTTGGTAAAATTGATACCTCACTTGTGTAGGTGGACCAAGTGCCTGTGACAGTGAAGACCCAAAAACATGTCGAAAATGAGGGGGAGCCAAATTAGGTCTAAAGAGGCAGTTTGAAAAAAAATGTTTTTAGGCTGACAAGTGGGGCAGAGGTTTTATCAGTATAGATGTGACAATGCTGGGTGGTAGGAATTTTGTGGATTGCTGCAGATTCTGGAAGGTTCCATCACAAAAATGTGGGAAAAATTTGTGATTTCCAGAAAAGTTGGAGGTTTGCAGGGCATTGTGGGTAAGAAAATGTTGCGGGTGCATGTGAAGCACACCACCCTGGACTCACTCAGATATTTAGTTTCCAGATCAGATGTGTCTAGATCTTGTAGATTTTTCTACATGGCAGCGTCCCAAAGTCCAAAAAGTGCAGCCCTCTCATTCCAAGTGGGATGATTTTGAGAGTTAAGCAAGCTCTCATGGCCCAAATGTAAAACCAAAACCCAAAATACTTGATTGCTTGCCATGGGGAATGATGTTTTAGTGCGTGGGGTAGAGCTGAAAGACTGTTAACCCCTTCAATTGGAGTGGGGGCATAACCATGCCCATACTGGTTGGTAGCCACCACTCTACAATTTAATTCCCTGCCATCTAGTAGGCTTCCTAGTAGGTATATCCCAGGAGTGGATCAGGGGTAACTGTCTCTTCTGCCCAGTGGTGGGCAGAACATCTTTGTCCCCATTTATTTGGGGTAGGGGTATGGCCATACGTGCTTCCAGCATGGGGGGGGTGGCCTGTGACGTCAGCACGTAATTGTGTGCTGACATCATCAGATGTCACTGGGGGGGTCAGGACGCGAGAGGGAAAGAGAAAGCGATTTGCCTTCCATCCCTGCCCATGGAAGGAGGGTGCCAGGCCCTGGGGGGGAGCGCTAGCGCTTTCCCGGAGGGCCCATACGTGGACGAGTTGGTTATGTCCCGGGCACCTGTGCGCCATGGCAGCGGGCGTAACAACCTCATCCCGGGCACCGAGGTGTTAATTTAAAAAAAATCAGGTGGCATGGTAGGGATACCCTTCCCAATATGCATCAAGGGGGTGTCCCAGAGGCCACAGAGGGCTAGCGATGGGGGCTGTGTGGCTCCTTTTCTTATCAAACAAAGGCCCCAGGTGTTTGGTCCTTGGAGCCTCAAGAGGGTTGGAGGGGGCTGCATTGCCCCTCCCCTAAAAAAATTAAATCTCTGGGCCATGGGTTTTCTGGGTCCATTAAGGCTTGAAAAGGAGGCCATGAACCTGCTCCTCTTTAAAAAAAAAAAAAAAAAAAATAAACAGCCCTGTGGAGGGGTGCCCAGGGCTGTAAAGGCTCAAAGAGAGGGGCTGCATTTCCGTCCCCTTAATAAAAATCTACTGCTGCAGAGCATGGGATCCCTGGAGCCTGTACTGGCTGAGGGAGGGAGTCCTGGGGGATATAGAGGAGACGGTAGCCATTTTAGGACTCAGGGACTCACCTGTTAAAAAAATTAAAAAACATATAGGGGCAGGGTAGGGCTAGCCTGTTCCCATAGGCCTGATGGAAGGTGTTCAGGAGGGCCTCCTTGGCAAAAATGTAAATTTTCTTTTATCTGCAGCCACTTATCCCTGGCTCTGATAAAAAGTGAGCTCCCTCTTATTTTACTACTTTAACCCCCGAGGTCGGCCTGGTCCCAGGTGGTCGGGGTTTAATTTGTATAAGGGAGGAGGCATGGGACCTCTTCTGGAGCATTTGTTAGGCCCCTGGAGCCCTATTCCCCACCGCTGCTTTTTATTAAAAGGGGAGGGACCACATGCCCACCTCCCTGAGCCTTGATTAGGCCCAAGTGACCCCATCCCTGTGACCACAATTTATTTAAAAAAGGAGGGGGCATGTGCCCCCTTCCCAAGGCCTGATTAGGACAAGGGTCCCTCATAACCTGAGGTTGATGTGCTTAACTAGGGGAGGGGAGCTTGGGTGCTCCTCCCCTTGCCTTTTAGGGTCCCCTGGGACCACATTCCCTGTTGCCAGTATTTACATTTTGGTGAGGGGGCATGTGACACCCTGCCAGAGCCGTTCATCAGACTTCATGCCCCAGGACACAACAGACCTGCAGTGTCCGGAAGACCCCATTCCCTAGGCACTGTAGTCCCCTGCCTGGGATTGTCGCCATACCCTGCCCACACTTTTCCAGACAGGGAACACAACTTTGCTCCCATGTGGGAGCAGAGAAAAATGCTGCTTCTGGTGGGAGCAAACTTATTGGGCCAGCACCGCCAGCACCACAATGGGTGCTGGTGAGGAAGCCAGCTGTGGCAGTGCAGCCTTAGGGCCCTCCTACCACCCAATGATTTTGCTGCATTTGAATCTCATGGGTGGGCACAGGAGCACCCATTAAAAACAAAACAATACTGACTCCTGAGGGCACCAGGTACGGGTGCAGTTGGGGATAGAGCAGGTGCTGCAGGGGCCTTGGGCCCCCCCTTCTTCAGACGATAACTTACAAAAATTAAAAACAAGTGTAGGTACCCTGAGTGGGCACCAGGACACCCAAAGGATTTTCAAAATAAACCAAAAAAATAAATTAGCAGCAGGAGCCGCTCACTTATTATTCATTGCTCCTGCAAGGAGTGCCCCATTATGCCCTAGGGGGTTTTAAAATTAAAAAATCAGCCATTTTTAATGTAATATTGCTGGGAGCTGCAGGGAGGGCAGCAATCTCCCAGCAACATTAAAAACAGTAAGGGCCAGATGTATGAATCTAGCCCATTGCGATTCGGTAATTGCAATTTTTAAGAAATCGCAATTACCGACTCGCAAAGGGCCATGTATCACATTTGCGATTCGGTAATTGCGATTTCTTAAAAATCGCAAATGCAATTACCGAATCGCAAATTGCGATACTGGCCCCATTCGCAGCTATGGGCCTGTTGGCCCATAGCTGCGAATTTTTTGCATTTCCTAAATTGCGATTTCTGAAACTGAAATCGCAATTTGGGAAATGCAAAAGGTCAGGGTGCTGGGGGCCTAAGGCCGCCTCTCCTGCACCCCAAATTTTTTTTTTTTACCATGTAAAGTACGCACATGCCAAAAGGGCATGTGTGCTTTACATGTGAAATTTAAAAATGCAGTTTTACTGCATTTTTTAATTTTGCACCAGGTTACCACCTGGTTGCAGACAATGGTATTTTGCATGTGTAAAATACCATTCTGCGAAAAATCGCAAACTGCAATTCGCAAAATCCAGGTCGCAACGCAGAAAATCGCAATTTTTGCGATTTTCATTTTGTGGTCTGCGAATGCCTTTGATGCATTGCAGACCACAATTTTGCACTCGCAAACGGCCGATTTCGCAGTTTGCGAGTGCAAAATAATTTGATACATCTGTCCCTAAATCTCCAGGGTTTTTGAATCCATGACCTTAGGAGAGCTTGCTCTATTTTTCAAAATCAATTTGAGCTGAAGCTGTGAGCTGTTCAGCTAGAGTACAGTGCCCTATTTTCGTTGGTTCTATGGCTGCACATTGTGGCCTGAATAATGTTAAGAAAACACTTAAAGACATGTTTAATATTTTCTTTAAAATGATGAAACAATCACTATTATTAACCATTGCAGTGTGTGAATTTATGAGACGTATTTGATTATAGTTATTGGCGAGTTTTTGACAATGCCATTAGGTCTATCTAATAAATGTTGATTTGCTAACCCCTTGATAAAGGAAGTAGGCCCAGTCACTATTATTCTGGGATTAGGAGCCTTTGCCAAAGCTAGTGGGTCTGCCATACTCAACACCTTTTACATAACTACATGGCATAGCTTGCCACGTGCAATGGCAGGGGATTGGCCAAAGGACCTGGCCAAGGAGGCTGGGTGTCTGCGGAGGGAGTGGGGCACCCCTGAGGGCGCAGGGCCTGGCTGTAGGCCATTACATAACATTTAAAAAAGTTAGACATTCAATGAAAAAAATAGGGATTAAAGCAACTTTTTATTATATTGAAAAGAGTTGAAATGACATCATTGATGACTACACTGTGCATTCCAGGGGCATGAGTGATAGTTACCTTAGGGCACAAGTTGCAGTTACTTGACATAATTATAACTTGTGAATTTCAGTGGTTTTGTTGATTTAAAATGGTATGTTTTAACTGGTATTTTTTCTCTCTCTCTCTCTCTCTCGCTCTCTCTCTCTCCCTATCTTTATATATATGTACATATATATATATAAAATACATTTGCAATAGTTAGAATTAGGTCAGAGTTTCCATAGGAAGAGCGCTTTTTGTTTATTAATAACTTTGGAGCCATTAGCTTTGTCCTGGACAATTGTGTGCTGATCTGGCAAGTGGGAGCCAAGAAGTTTGGGGAGAGGCAAAAATTTTGATTTCCCATGTTAATTCCTATAAGACATTTTGGGTAGCAAAATCTTAGAACTTTACTCAGAAAGTGTGCTTTTTGTTATTTTGTATACATCTATTCTGCCATTTTTGAGAAATTTTCACTTAAAGAAGTGTTTGTTGTGGTCCTGAAGGAGTTAAAAGGATAGTGATATCTTGTTTGTGTCCAAATATGCTCTGATTAGGCACTTCAACGTGGATAGTCAATACTGATTGGCTGATCATAAACTGAACAATATGTTGTGGCAGCTATTACAGGATTCAGGAGCATGATCCTCTTCCAAATGCATTGCAGAGAAAGTCTTTTTTGATAGTCACTAAAAGGAGCACATATAAGTCATTTAGTCACAATATGACTTATTTGATTGTGATATCATGCACAATTTTAGGACTTGCAGTGGGATCTATGGTGATTTAACCCTGTGAAAAATGCTGATCCTCCTCAAGGTTTTGATGAACCATGCTTAGTAGAAAACTATTTTGTATCATGATTTTCTCACATAAATTATGAACGGTGCTCCATATCCCAAATTGGGAGGATATTTCCAGCATATTTCCATTAACTTCCTCAGCCCTGTGCATCTGACATTCAAAGTGAAACATGTACTTCTAAATATTTTTCTCATGCATGTCAGTAAAACATTCTGACATGCAGAATGAAATATGTACTGTCACCACTGGCAGCAGCATTGCAAAAATCATCCTGTAAAAGGGGGCAAGGTGAGCATACTCTAATCCCAAGGGGCATGTGGGTGGATATGTCCCAAAGGGATGCCCAGAGGGTAGGCCCATTGAATACAGTGTAGAGAAAAAATAGAACATATAAAAACAGATTTTAGTCACAATATCAATGATGCATTAAAAGTACCAAACAAAATTTTAATATTTGTAGTGTGTTTCAAGGTGATTTTAACCTATGAAAAATGCCGCTCTACTTCCAGGATTTGATGAACTATGTCTTAGAGAAACCTGTTTTCTGTCATGATTTTCTAACATAGATTATGGATGGTGCTTCTCAAACTAACATGGGATCATATTTTTTGAAAATTCACACTAGAATCCTCAGCAAATGCAAGAATAAAGTCTGACATTGTGAGTGCATGGAACATATTTTCTGAAAATTCACACTTCTATCCTCAGCCAATGCAAGAATAAAGTCTGACATTCTGAGTAAAGCATGTATTTCCAACAGCAGCAGCCTGTCAGCTGTTTCCACAGTTTTCTACTTCAGCCTCTCACAGTGCTCTAATGAACTACCAGAGTGCTAACATTCTGTATTTTAGTAGAGAAATGTGGCACAGCTGAAGCCATCTTGAAGGTATCAAAGCTGTAGGTATCAAAGCTGTAAAGCTTAAAACATATATTTTAGAAGTACACACAATGAGGGGGTTGTTTTGTCGTAGAAATAATGGTTAATGCTGTAGAAGCCTAAAATAAGGACACATTTTCTATAAATTCTTAAATATCTTTGTCATGTATGTCAGTAAAACATTCCGAGACGCAGAATGACACATGGACTGTCACCACCAGCACCAGCCTGTAATTAATTCCCTATTATTCAACAGCTGCGTCCCACACTGTTCTAGTGAGCAACTGGAGCTCTATTATTATGTATCTATGACAAAGGTGTTGCTCGCCTGAAGCAACCTTGGTGGAATCAAAACTGTAAAACTTTAAAAATGAACACATTGAAGGGATTATTTCTGTCATAGAAAGTATGGTTGGTGCTCTAGAAGACTAAAATGAGGGCACATTTTCTATGAGTTCTCAAATATCTTTTTCATCAATATCAGTAAAATGTTCGGACATGCAGAGTAACACATACTTTCAGCCCCAGCAACAGCATGTCAGTTAACTCCCTAGTAATAATCTGTATCTTTCCAGTGTTCTAATCAACAACTAGAGCACTAACATACTGCATGTGTAATAAACATGTGGCACACTTCAACAGCTCCTATTTTTAGATATTATTGTACAGTACCTAAAAATGGCCTGCAAGGTGCTTACCTGCGTGGTAAAGTCTGTGTGGTAAAGGTACCACGTGATAAAGGCTGGGTGGTAAAAGTAACATACCCATCGAAATATCCTTGGTTCAGTGTCATGGCCAAAGTAGCAGTGAGAGAACTGTTGAAGGCCAGTTGAACCAATAAGAGCTCAAATGCCCTGAATGTTAGAAACAAGACTTTTCAGGAATCTAGCTAAGTAGAAAAATGCAAAACCTAATAGTTAATAATTTGGGGCCAGCTAATCTGGGCAGCAAATGGTGAGAACAGTAAGTCATTTTGCAGACTGGTGTCAGATAAATATCACAAAAGGAGCCAAGAGTGGACAAGAACATCAGCCTTGAGAATTATGTGCAGAATGTTCACAAATTTTATTGGGGATCTGGTACAGGGGAGGTAAATGGTATGGTAGAAGATGAACCATTGAGGCAAAAATAACTCCCTTAATGCCCACAAAAAAAATGATGTATGGTCTTGATTGGATTCCACCTGGTATCGTTAAAGTGAATGCACCTGAGGTCAGAGTCTAGTATAATCTCAGCTGGGAAGCTTTATTAGAAAATCAGTAGTGATACTTTGTGAAATTATAATGCAGCCAAAGTGTTTAGGATAGGTGAGGGATGAACTCAGTGTAGCTAACATTTATGGTGTATGAGCTACAGCGGTGTTAGGAGCCTCCTATGGTGCAGAACACAGAGAACAAGCTAATGTAAATATTATATATGTATTTATTTATTTTATTTATCTGGCCCCAACAGTTTAGCTGCAAGGTAAGAAGGCCTGGCAGTATGTAGAACCTTGTGGGTGAGACTCAATATCTTGTATGTAGCCATATCTTCCACTGGTAACAAATGATGAGTTAGTAGCACTGGGGTGATATGATCAATCTGCAAAGACCCAGGGCAATAACCTGGGGCCTCTTCTGAGGTGAAGATGAAGCGCTGCTTGTCTACAACTCAGCTCACATGCTGCGTACACCGCTTGTACAAAAAAACAAAGGTGCAGCTCAGTACATCAGGGAAAAGGTGGTGTGGTTGAGAGAAGAGATGGAGAATGCAGGCTTTATTAAAGGACCCTGTCCTCAGTTGTGAAATCTGATCTGTCCTCTTTTATCTAATGTCTTCTGCTTTCTTGGTTTGGACACAATTTATGTTGTAAACATAGATAGACTTAGTGTATATGTTTTCTATGATGACTTCTACTATGAAATACAGTCTTAAAATATTCTGTCCTAGATACCTACATAGACTAGTCCTATGTCTGCCCCTAACACTATCCTGTACCCCACTGACTGCAGTTAAATTATGATTCTTCAATGTTCCTGTGTTTGAAATTATTCATTTTAATAATTAGTTGTTGATTTCACTAGAACATTTCTTTCTTTAGTTTTTTTGTCTTTTACATTGTCTGCGTTCATTATTTTGGGTGCAGTCCTGACAGAATATGAGCACATAGTAATTTGACAAGATTCCTGGGGACCTCTATCTGGATAAGATCGAATTATGTGCCCCCTATTTTTCCACTCTTTTCAGTGCCATACTGAAAGGGGGTTACGTTTTTTTAACTTGAGCTGGGGCTGAGATCGTCCCTATTTATAAGAAGGGGTCCAGAGAGCTCTCTACTAATTAAAGGCCGATAAGCCTAATTGGTAGCGCTCAGAAAGTCTTCTCTAGGGCCATCCTGAGTAAACTTCAAGATTGTATGGCCACCTCAGATATGCTGACCCTATTGCAAGCAGGCTTCAGAGAGTGGACAAACACACTGGATCAGGTCTTCCATCTTTATCTATTATACTGGAAGATTGTATAGTTAGGGGGTGGGCGTCTATACGTGGTGTTTGTTAACCTTAAGTCCACAATTGACCTTGTGCCCCATTTAAAGTTATAGCAAACTTTGGCAGATAAAAGGGTACCGCTCTATCTGTTGAACATGATCATAAGGCTTCATGACAACAACTTTGCCTAAGTAAGATATGGGCAGATGGGGAAACTAACTAATAGCTTCTTGGACAATAGGGAAGTCAGGCAGGGGTGTGTCCTTGCACCCACTTTATTTTCCTTGTTTATAAATGATTTAGTATGGTTTGTAGATCACAACGAGTCAGATGCACCCACCTGCCCAACATCAGGGTGCCCTGATGTTTGCAGATGATACATGACACTTGTCTAAATCTCCCATGGGCTTGCAAAAAATCTCGATAGATTTGATAACTTCAGCAGAGTGAAAGCTTTAGACATCAACCTTGCAAAAACTAAGTATATGGTATTTAATCCCTGCCATTCACTCATCCAAATCAAACATTGTGGGGAGCCCCCTAGAGCGAGTCCACACCTTTGAATATTTAAGTATAATTTTGACTGAGCATCTAAGATGGCAGACCCAGATCGCAAAGTTTGGACTAAAACTAGAACAAACCTGTGGGAGCTGTTGAAGGCACTCAGGGCTTCCCGTTATCGCCCTGTTTCTCTGGTTCTAAAGGTCTATAATCACCAGGTGGTGGGAGCTGCTTTGTAATGAGTTGAGGTTTGGGGGCACAGGGAAGTACCCACCTTGAATGCCGCAGAGAACCGCTTCATGCAACAACTGGTTGGCCTTTCAATAAGTAAGCAACTGCTTCCCCTACAGATAGATTTGGGGGTCAAAAGTATCCCTGACATAGTGAGGTTATGGCCTCTTCTGTTTTGGAAGAGGTGTTGGTCATTACCGGAGTTGAACTCTTATCAACAGGGTTTGTCAGAAGTGTTGTGCCTGCCTGGGGTGGCAATCACCTGTGGGTTAAGTATGTGAGGGCCACATTAATGACCATTGATCTTGAGCGCTTATGGATTACTCCAGAAGAGGCATGCTCAATCTCTAAAGAACAAATCAAGATGGCATACTGTTCACATCTAAAGGGCTTACTGTACAGTCTGCCCAATTTGGGCTCAATGACGCAGGTCTTTCTTATGCAGAAAGTTGATTTAGCACTTGAGCAGGTATATATAGATGGATAATATAGAGCCTAGTAATGCAAGAAAGCTCTATCTTCAGTTCAGATATGGGACCCTTCTCCTTCTGTCATGCACTGCCAGGTGGAGTTTTCGCTCTAATCATTCAAATGGTCACTGTTTATTCTGCAACTCAGTACAAGACACCATTGAACATGTTTTATTCTTCTGCCCCACTTGTCATAACATTAGGATCAAATGGGTAACTACACTATTATATAGTTTTGGGGTGAGAGAATTCAAGTAAATTGTAAAAGTTATGCAATCTGAAACCAGGCAATTCTTTACTTTTCTCGTTTTCAAGATTCCTGAGGCTGATGTGGCAGATTAGACAAAGAGCATTTTAACGGAAATACTACAAAGCATTTTATAGACAGCTACTCGACTGTAAATATCTGGTTTGAACTCTCTTGCACATAATATCATGTTGTTTTAACGTTTTCTATGTTTTAACCTATTTTATCATATTTAATATGTCATGGATTTTATTCTTCATTTTTTCACTTATGTATGCATTTGTTTGCTTTTTATGATTATTGATGACGAGATTCTGCTGAATAAAGATTCTGGTATCTGGGAAATTATTTCCTATTGCCACCAGTTGTTGATCTTCGGGTCTTCGTATTATGCTCAATTTAATTATCAGCGATTTTTTTCATAAGAACAATTGCCAAATATGCCAGTTATTCGTTGTTCACCGCTAAAGGTTACTTTTTTGCACACGTTCTTCAGTGATGTATTCATACTTTGCAAGAACACACTAAATCAAGTCTTTCCCAATGGGGTTTATCTATTAATTTTGCAGGTTTATTTCCTAATTTTGACATTTCGGGATCGGATTGATGTCCAACTCTATTTCAAGATGAATACTATTGATTCTTTAGTAAAAATATTTTTTCAGAGTATCTTGTTTCCACTAAGGGGCCATATAAAGTTGCATTGCTTCCCCCTCTTGTTGACCACCGCTGCAGGGAAGAGAAACAGGTAAGTGCATGCCTAGTTCACTCACATGCAAAGGCCCGTAAGCTCCTGCAACTTTAGAATCCTGTGTAAAAAGCAAGAGCTGCAGTTAGGGATGTGGTTTGTGTATGGAAACCACTCAAAAAATTGCCTTGCGTTTGATGATTTCTCGAAGTCTCGCAAGATCTTGCCTCCTTTCAGTCAATGAGGAAGTAGTCTTTTTAAATGCCACACATAGCCCAGCTCTAAACATGAGGCCCACTCAGCCTCTTGAATTTGAATGATGTCTGCCCATCACCATCAGTATCTTGTGGTGTGCCCATAACTAATTTGTTTTTTTCCCAAACTGCTAATGCATATTTTCAATGCATGTTTCTGGAAGGCTGGTCTGAGTCCCAACAAAATCTCTTAGTTCCAAAGACAAAACAGTCCACAAAAAGAACAACACCCTTCAGTGGGACGAGGTGTATTTTGGGAAGCCCATCCTGGTGAGAGTTGTCATAAACCACCCTTGAAAATTTAACTCCCCACACAGTCCAACACTTTCACTACTGTTGCTTAGTATGGAGTAGAAATAGAATATCTGACCACTCGAAAGTCCAACATTTTCCATACTTTTTCTTACACTTACACTGTAGTGAGAATAGTAAATCTGTCCATTGTAACAGCCAACTTTTTCCCTTCTTTTGGTTATATTGGAGTGGGAATAGTAAATTCGATCCTCCAAAGTCCTATATTTTCCCTACTGTTGCGCAGATTGGAGTCTTAACCCCTTCCCCACCGTGGACGTAATGGTTACGTCCGTGGCTGCGGCACTCTGGCACCACGGACGTAACCATTACGTTCAGGTACCATCCCTCGGGGGAAGCGCTAGTGCTCCCCCCAAGGGCCACCACCCCAGGTCAGGGTTGGAAGGGGAATCACGTCCCCTTCCACTTCTGAACCTCCCGCCCCCCCTCTCCCAATGATGTCAGCACGTCTACGGAGGAAAAGGTGAGTTTCTCCTCTGGATGGGGGGGTATTGCACAAAAAGTGGCATTGGGGGAAAGGAAAGGGTTTCCCTTTCCCTCGATGTCTCTTTCAGCATTCCTGCTGCCCGATCGCGGTGCGATCAGGCAGCAGGAATGCCCACTAGACACCAGGGAATTAGTGTGTGTGTGTATGTGTGTGTATACAGTGTGAGGGAGCGACCCCTTGGTTGGGCAATTATATTTATCACCGTTTCTGCCCCCCTTGGGAGCAGGGCAGATCGGCCTTTTATTTGTAGGCCGATGGGGGCAGAAGCCACTAGAAACCAAGATTGTTGTTGTGGCTGTTTTTTTTTGTGTTGGGGGTGGCCCAGTGGGCAAGGGTTGCCCCCAAGGGGAAAAAAGCACAATTGGGCAGTTCTGCCCCCCTTGGGGGCATATCGACCTATTTGTTTTAGGCCCATCTGCCCCCAAAGGGGGAAAAATCCATTTAGCGCCAGGCATTGTGTATGTGTGTGTGTGTGCTTTATGTGGGGGAGTGGCCCCTTGGGCAAGGGTTGCCCCCCAAAGGGGGCAATATAATCTATGTCATTTATGCCCCCCTTAAGGGCAGATTTGCCTCTTTTTTTTTTTTTTTTTTTTGCCCTTCTGTCCCCGTGGGCAGGGCAGAAACCATAAAGATGCCAGGGATTTTTTCATTTTTCTATCTTTTGTTTTTTTTGTGTTGGGGGTGCCCCCTTGGGCAAGGGTCACCCCCATGGGGCAAAAATCACTGTTGGTCAGTTCTGCGCCCCTTGGGGGAAGATCAGCCTATTTCTTTTTTGGCCCACCTGCCCCCAAGGGGGGCAAAATCCACTTAGCGCCAGGGATCAATTGTGTGTGTGCTTGTGTATATTTGTGTACATTGTATATTCTATGACATTTCTGCCCCCCTTGGGAGCAGATTGGCCTCTTTTTTTAGGCCCATCTGCCCCCAAGCAGAGAACACTAGACACCAGGGAAAATTTATAAATGGTTGGTGGTGGGGTGTTTGTCAACTGTCAAAGTATTTGCATTTGTGATTATAACAGTTTATTTCTCCTTTTTGTTCTAGTTCAAAGGGTTTGCTTCCTTTGCTGTGGCTTGTTGCGGTTTTGGCAGTGGTTGTCCTGCGGTTTGCATAGTTGCATGTTTTAGGTAAGTAAACAAATTTACTCCAAAGGAGAATTGTTGCCATGCATGAATGACGTGTTTGTAGGTGGTGTACTGAATGCAGGATTGTGTGTGAAATTGTCCTTAGATTTCTGCACAATGATATTTGTGTTGTCTTATGTCTAATTTGCTTTTCTTTTTTCTTTTTAGTGGGATATCATTGGTGATTGCTGTGGCTGTGCAGAGTAGTTGCTGGTGAGTCAAGCTTTTTCAGGCAAGTGAGCGATATAGTTTTTGAGTTTATAACTCTTAGTGATAAAGCTACACTTTGTTTATTACTTATCTTACACAGTGCTGGTTGTTGGTGGTGCATGTGTCCAGTTACTTTTTGTAGGAAGGGTCATGGCTAGCCGTAGGATGACCGCTCAGTAGGTTGTTGGTGTGCTTTTTGAGTCATCTTCTGACCATGATTATGAGACTGACTCTGCGTCTGAGGCAGAGGAGGAAGTGCAAGATTCTGGAAGTGAATTTTCTGTCAGAGAGGAATCATCTGATGATGAGGCCACTCTCAGTGCTGATGAAGGGCCTGTTTTAGAGGAGGACACTGATGTGTCAATGGTGCAACAGCCATCGGCTGAAAGGTTTCCCATTGGAAGACCTGACACGTGGCTTGCCCCAAACATGGAGCAGCCAAAGTTGCCTGCGTTTACTGGTTTCCCAGGGTGTCGAGTTAATACGCAAAATGTTTTGCCTGTCAACTTCTTTGAGTTGTTTATTGACAATATATTTTTGGAAGAGATTGTTGAGCAGACTAATTTGTATGCAGAGCAGTTTTGGAGGGACAACGCTGCCAGACTTAGGCCACACTCTAGAGCTAGCCGGTGGATTCCCACAAATCTGGAAGAGTTGAAAAGGTTTTAACTTTTTTGATGGGGCTGATGAGGAAGCCATCACTGTATTCATATTGGTCTACTAGTCCCTTGATGGCAACTGCTATATTTCCTGCTATCATGAGTCGTAACCGGTATGAGCTTCTTCTTCTGATGTTGCATTATGTAGATAATGCTTTAGCCTTGCCACAAGATGACCCTGATTCTGACCGTCTTTTTAAGATTAGACCTGTCCTTGATCATTTGGTAGATCGGTTTTAAGAGATCTATGTTACAGGCAAAGAAATATCTGTAGATAAGTCTTTGGTCCTATTCAAGGATCATTTGGTTTTTAGTCAGTACATTCCTAGCAAGAGGGCACGGTATGGAATTAAATTGTATATGCTGTCTGAAAGTAGTACAGTATATGTTTATAATTTCCAGGTCTACACTGTTAGGGATTCCAGTATTGACCCCCTGGTTGTCCACCCACTTTTGGAGTTACCAAGAACATTGTGTGGGAACTTGGTAGACGACTGTTTAACAAAGGTCACCATTTATATGTACATAACTTCTACACTGGAGTTCAGTTGTTCAAGGAGTTGTTCAGAGTGTACACTGTTGCTTGTGGCACAATCCGCTCTAATCGGAAAGGCTATCCAAGAAAGCTTGTCTGTAAAAAACTTGAGAAGGGACAATGCAGTGCCTTGCGGAATGATGAGCTGCTAGCTCTGAAATTTGTAGACAGGAGGGATGTGTACATGCTAACTACCATCCATGATGATAGTACTTCACCTGTGGCTGTTTGGGGTGAAGTTGCTGAAGTGTGCAAACCTGTGTGCATGTTAGACTACAATAAGCACATAGGTGGAGTTGATAGAGTAGATCAGAGGTTGGAACCTCACACTGCTGCTCATAAGTCTTATGTTTGGTATAAGAAATTAGCGGTTCACCTTTTCCACTTAGCAACTTTTAATGCTTTTGTTGTGTTCAAGGATAGTTCTCCAGAGTCAAGGATGACATTTGTGAAATTTCAAAAGTGTATCATAGCGAGCCTTGTTGTGCTGGAACAGGTAAGGGTTCCTAGAGAAGCAGTGGTAGAGGATGTGGCTAGATTGAAAGATCGTCACTTTGTGGCCTATCAATTATTAACAGTGCATTTAATTTTTGTGAAGTCTCTTGGTAATAAACTTTGATTTACTGAACCATCACCCACCCTTGTGCCAAATCCAACCAGTATGTGTGGTAAAAATAACAAAACATGCTCCGCTGTAATCAAGTGTCACAGCACACCTGTGACACGCTAGGTGTCTCGGGTGGGACCCCGATGATGAAGCATGCCACCAATTTGGTTGATGGGTGAGGGGTCTTTTTAACATAATCCAAGTGCATTTCTTTTCACAATTTTAGTGTTTGGAACATCACATAAGTAAGTGGACACATCAAAAAGATCTATTGCAAAATTACCTGTGTTGGGGGGACACCTATATTTTTGGTCCCAGGTGCGGCCTTCAACTAGGGAAACCTACCAAACCCAGACATGTTTTAAAACTAGACACCCCAAGGAGTCCAGGGAGGAGTGGCTTGACTCGATCCCCCAACATTTTCTTACCCAGACTCCTCTGAAAACCTCAAAATTTGCTTAAAAAAGCACATTTTCCTCACTTTTCTTTGTAGGATCACCGCTCCGGCACACATTTCCTACCACCCAGACTTCCCCTCAGTCTCCCAAGTAAAATGATACCTCACTTGTGTGGGTCCCCAAAGCAGAGTCAGCCTAAAAGATGTATAAAAGAAAAATATGTGCTTATCAACTCGCTGTGCTAACCCCTCAATCCCTACAGGTTATTGGCATTTTTCTGTTGCAGGCACCTGGGCCACCCACACAAGTGAGGTATCTATTTTTATCGGGAGACTTGGGGGAACGCTGCATGGAAGGAAATTTGTGGCTCCTCTCAGATTCCAGAACTTTCTGTCACCGAAATGTGAGGAAAAAGTGTTTTTTTTTAGCAATGTTTTGAGGTTTGCAAGGGATCCACGCAAGTTACTCCTTCCTAGACTCCCTTGGGTGTCTAATTTTCAGAAATGTTTGAGTTTGGTAGGTTTTCCTATATGACTTCTGAGCCCAGGACCAAAAACACAGGTGCCCCCCCTCCCAAAAAATTTTTGTTTTGTATTTGATCATTTTGATGAGTCCACATAGTGTTTTTGGGCATTTCCTGTCACAACCCTAGGTTTACCCACACAAGTGAGGTACCAATTGCATCAGGAGACATGGGGGAACACTGGGTGGAAGGAAATGTGTGGCTCCTCTCAGATTCCAGAACTTTCTGTCACTGAAATGTGAGGAAACTTTTTATTTTTTGCCAAGTTTTGAGGTTTGAAAAGGATTCTGGGTAACAGGACCTGGTGAGAGCCCCATAAGTCATCCCCTAGGTGTCTAGTTTTTAAAAATGTCCATGTTTGATAGTTTTCCCTAGGTGTCAGCTGTGCAAGAGGCTAAAATCCACAGCTAGGCACTTTGCAAAAAACAGCTCTGTTGTCTTTGGAAAAATGTGATGTGTTCAGGTTTTGTTTTGGGGCATTTCCAGTCGTGGGCACTAGGCCTACCTACACAAGTGAGGTACTATTTTTATCGGGAGACTTGGTGGAACGCTGGGTGGAAGGAAATTTGTGGGTCCTCTCAGATTCCAGTACGTTATGCCACGGAAATATGAGGGAAAAGTGTTTTTTTGACCACATTTTGAGGTTTGCAAAGAATTCTGGGTAAGAGAACCTGGTGAAAGTCCCACAAGTCACCCTATATTGGATTCTCCTACATGTCTAGTTTAAAAAAATGCACAGGTTTGGTAGGTTTCCCTAGGTGCCGATTGAGCTAGAGGCCAAAATCCACAGCTAGGTACTTTGCAAAAAACAGCTCTGTTTTCTTTGGGAAAATGTGATGTGTTCACGTTGTGTTTTGGGGCATTTCCTGTCGCGGGCGCTAGGCCTAGCCACACAAGTGAGGTACCATTTTTGTCAGGAGACTTTGGAGAATGCTGGGTGGAAGCAAATTTGTGGCTCCTTTCAGATTCCAGAACTTTCTGTCACCGAAATATGAGGAAAAAGTGTTTTTTTGGCCAGATTTTGAGGTTTGAAAAGGATTCTGGGTAACAGAACCTGGTGAGAGCCCACAAGTCACCCCATCTTGGATTTCCCTAGGTGTCTAGTTTTCAAAAATGTGCAGGTTTGGTAGGTTTCCCTAGGTGCCGGCTGAGTTAGAGGCCAAAATCTACAGCTAGGCACATTGCAAAAAACACCTCAGATTTCAAAGTAAAAATGTGATGTATCCATGTTGCGTTTCCTGTTGCGAGCATTAGGCCTACTCACGCATGTGATGTACCATTTCTATCGGGAGACTTGGGGGAACACAGAATAGCAAAAGAAGTGTTATTGCTCCTTGTCTTTCTCTACATTTTTTCCTTCTAAATGTAAGACAGTGTGTTAAAAAGACATCTATTTGAGAAATGCCCTGTGATTCACATGCTAGTATGGGCACCCTGGAATTCACAGATATGCAAATAACCACTGCTTCTCATTACCATATCTTGTGCCCATTTTGGAAATACAAAGGTTTTCTTGATACCTATTTTTCACTCTTTGTATTTCAGCAAATGAATTACTGTATACCCGTAATAGAATGAAAACCTGGTGCAGCTCGTTTGTTGGCTCTGGGTACCTAGGTTCTTGATGAACCTACAAGCCCTATATATCCCCGCAACCAGACGTAATGGTATATTGCTTTAAATAATTTGACATCGCAGGAAAAAGTTACAGAGTAAAACGTGGAAAAAAATGGCTTGTTTTTTTCACCTCAATTTCAACATTTTTATTTCAGCTGTTATTTTCTGTAGGAAACACTTGTAGGATCTACACAAATTACCTCTTGCTGAATTCATAATTTCACCTACTTTTCAGAAATGTTTAGCTTTCTGGGATCCAGCATTGGTTTCACACCCATTTCTGTCACTAACTGGAAGGAGGTTAAAAGCACAAAAATAGCAATAAAAATAAGTGTGTCCCAGTAAAATGCCAAAATTGTGTTGAAAAATTGGTTTTCTGATTCAAGATTGGAAGATGGTGATATTAGCACCGCAAACCCTTTCTTGATGTCATTTTCAGAAAAAAAACACAAGCCTTCTTCTGCTGCCCTTTTTTCCCATTTGTTTTTAAAAACTGAAATTTTCACTGTATTTTGGCTAATTTCTTGGTCTCCTTAGGGGAACCCAAAAAGTCTGGGTACCTCTAGAGTCCCTAGGATGTTGGAAAAAAAGGACACAAATTTGGTGTGGGTAGCCTATGTGGACAAAAAGTTATGAGGGCCTAAGCGCGAACTGCCCCAAACAGCCAAAAAAAGGCTTGGCACCTGAGGGGAAAAGGCGTGGCAGCGAAGGGGTTAATAGTAAATCTGCTCCCTCCAAAGTTTACCACTTTCTCTACTTTAGCCTACATTGGAGCAGGACTAGAACATATCACCCCTCTATAGTCCAACTTTTTCTCCACTGTTGCACAGATTGGTATGGAAGTAGTGAACTACCTCTCCAGGGTCCAATTTACAAACCATTTGCGCTGAGTTTGTGTCACAAAAGTGATCCAAACAAGCACCAAACAGTTTTTGTTGGATTTAGCTTCCAGTGCAAACCTTGTTCTGTGCTGAAAGGTTGCCTAAAACCAACACAAACCAGCACAAAGTGCTATTTTGCGCTACTCTGAGCCACAGGGGTGTTGCATTGGTGGTACATGGGCATTTCTGTGTTACCACCCATGCTTTTTCACGCAATACACTATCTACTAAGAATAGTAAATAGGGTTTTGCACCACAACATAATTCCAATTCAAAGCACACATTAAAAAGAGAAGTAATTTTATTTCCCTTGTATTTTTCAACTTTGCATGTGTGCTGCACTGTACAGCACACAAACAAAGTAAGATTTTTTTTTAAGTTAGTCTAAACATTGTACTTTTTACTGGAAGGGTACCCTTTCAATACAAAACTTATGCAAGACTCACGCAGACATCTTTGCACTATGGTGCAAAGTTATGTGCATGGCTCTTGGCAGTAAGATTGTGCGCTGGCACTAGGAAGAGCTAGGAGAGTGCCACATCTCTATAGACATAGCACTGTTCTTCTCTCACCTTATTATGCAGAGCAAGCGGCAACTTTAGGTGCATCCTCATAAATCTGGCCCCCAGAGTATATTTTCTATTACATTTTTCAGTTGTTTAAATACATTTTTATTAGCTTTCTTTTTAAAAGTTAATTTAATGTAAATTATTAATTTGTTATTAATTGTTTTGTTTATTTTTCATGTTATTATTTTTTAGTTGATTGAAATGTAGTGTTTGATATAATTAATTCTATTCGTTTTTTATCATTTATGCTTAAAGAATAATAGGTTTGAAATAGTATGCTTCTTTTTTTAAATTATTTAAAATTAAATAGTTTTAATTAATGTTTGTAAGTTTAACTTTTTCATACTATAAGTATAATTTTAATGTAATATTATTTTTAGAGGTAGTATATGATTTAAATTTAATATAGTGTATATTAGTTAAAAATCAATATACTTACCCATTTTCTGAGGATATTTTAGTCTTCATTATATTTTTGTCAATATTTGTTTGCTTTGCATGCAAAGTTCATTAAGTAAACATTTGTGTTCCTGTAGGAAGGTAGCCTCTTTCTAGCCTTGTTACCCCCACTTTTGGCCTGTTTCTGAGTATATGTCAGGGCGTTTTTACTGTCTCACTGGGATCCTGCTAGCCAGGACCGCAGTGCTCATAGTGGAAACCCTATTTGCCAGTGTGTTTTATATGTCTCACAGGGACCCTGCTAGCCAGGACCCCAGTGCTCAGAGTTTTTGGCCTAAATTTGTTCTCTGTGTGGTGCCTAACTGTGTCACTGAGGCTCTGCTAACCAGAACCTCAGTGCTTATGCTCTCTCTGCTTTTAAAATTGTCACTGCAGGCTAGTGACCATTTTCACCAATTCTGATTGGCACACTGGAACACCCTTGTATTTCCTTAGTATATGGTCCCTAGATACCCAGAGCATTGGGGTTCCAGGTGATCCCTATGGGCTGCAGTATTTCTTTTGCCACCCATAGAGAGCTCAGACCAATATTACACAGGACTGCCATTGCAGCCTGAGTGAAATAACATCCACGTTATTTCACAGCCATTTTCCACTGCACTTAAGTAACTTATAAGTCACCTATATGTCTAGCCCTCGCCTAGTGAAGGTTAGGTGCAAAGTTACTAAGTGTGAGGGCACCCTGGAACTAGCCAAGGTGACCCCACATTGTTCAGGGCAATTTCCCCAGACTTTGTGAGTGCGTGGACACCATTACACGCGTGCACTACATAGAGGTCCATACCTATATGTAGCTTCACAATGGTAACTCCGAATATGGCCATGTAACATGTCTAAGATAATGGAATTGTCCCCCCCATGCCAAATCTGGTATTGGGGTGCCAATCCCATGCATCCCCGGGGCACCATCATAGACCCTGGGTACTGCCAAACTAGCTCTCTGGGGTTTTCACTGCAGCTACGGCTGCTGCCAACCCACAGACAGGCTTCTGCCCTCCTGGAGTCTGAGCAGCCCAGTCCCAGGAAGGCAGAACAAAGGATTTCCACTGAGAGAGGGTGTTACACCCTCTCCCTTTGGAAATAGGTGTTAAGGGCTGGGGAGGAGTAGCCTCCCCAAGCCTCTGGAAATGCTTTGAAGGGCACAGATGGTGCCCTCCTTTCATAAGCCAGTCTACACTGGTTCAGGGATCCCCCAGCCCCAGCCCCTGCTCTGGCGTGAAACTGGACAAAGGAAATGGGAGTGACCACTCCCCTGTCCATCACCACCCCAGGGGTGGTGCCCAGAGTTCCTCCAGTGTGTCTCAGACCTCTGCCATCCTGAATGCAGAAATGTGTGGGCACAATGGAGGCCTCTGAGTGGCCAGTGCAAGCAGGTGATGTCAGAGACCCCTCCTCATTGGTGCTTACCTGGTTAGGTGGCCAATCCTCCTCTGAGGGCTATTTAGGGTCTCTCCTGTGGGTTTCTCTTCAGATAACGAATGCAAGAGCTCACCAGAATTCCTCTGCATCTCTTTCTTCGACTTCTGCCAAGGATCGACCGCTGACTGCTCCAGGATGTCTGCAAAACCGCGACAAAGTAGCAAGATGACTACCAGCAACATTGTAGCGCCTAATCCTGCCAGCTTTCTGGACTGTTTCCTGGTGGTGCATGCTCTGAGGGCTGTCTGCCTTCACCCTGCACTGGAAGCCAAGAAGAAATCTCCTGTGGGTCGACGGAATCTTCCCCCTGCTAACGCAGACACCAAACTTCTGCTTCACCGGTCCCCTGGGTCCCCTCTCATCTCGACGAGCGTGGTCCCTGGAACACAGGAGCTGGATCCAAGTGACCTCGACAGTCCAGTGGTCCTTCTGTCGAAATTTGGTGGAGGTAAGTCCTTGCTTTTCCAAACCAGACAGTAATCCTGTGTAGTGCGTGAACTGCAGCTGCTAGGGCTTCTGTGCACTTTTGCAAGAAATCCTTCGTGCACAGCATAGCCCAGTTCCCCGGCACTCTGTCCTGCATTACTTAACTTGCTGAGTTGACCACTGACTTCGTGGGACCCTCCTTTGTAGTGTTTAGATGACCGCCATGCTCAGATTTCTTGAACGCCTGTTCCAGTGCTTATGCGGGTGCTGCTTCTGCATGGTTTCTCTGTGCTGCTGAGTGTCCCTCTAACTCCTCCTTCAAAGGGCGACCTCCTGGTCCTTCCTGGGCCCAGGCAGTACCCATTTTCTTCAACCGCGACTCTTGCAGCTAGCAAGGCTTGTTTGCGTTCTTTCTGTGTGGAAACAACTCTGCATCCTCCAGCACGCCGTGGGACAACTTCTGTGCAAAGGAAAAGTTTCTGGCATATTCCGTTGTTGTAGAATCATCAGCTTCTTCCACCCGGAGGAAGTCCTTTTGCACCTTCATCCAGGGTTTAGTGGGCTCCTGCCCCCCCTGGACACTTGCGTGACTCTTGGACTTGGTCCCCTTCCTTTACGGGTCCTCGGGTCCAGGAATCCGTCTTCAGTGCTTTGCAGTCAGTTGTTGCCTTTGCAGAATCTCCTATTACGACTTTAGTGTGTTTCTGTGGAAGTAGGGTCACTTTACTCCTACTTTTCAGGGTCTTTGGGTGGGGTATCTTGGACACCCTTAGTGTTTTCTTACACTCCCAGCGACCCTCTACACACTAGGTCTGGGGTCCATTCGTGGTTCGCATTCCACTGTTGGAGTATATGGCTTTTGTTGCCCCTAGGTCTATTGCATCCTATTGTATTCTACAGTGTTTGCACTACTTTTCTAACTGTTTACTTACCTGATTTTGGTTTGTGTGTATATTTTGTGTATTTTACTTACCTCCTAAGGGAGTATATCCTCTGGGCACATTGTCACTAAAATAAAGTACCTTTATTTTTAGTACCTCTGAGTATTGTGTTTCTTGTGATATAGTGCTATATGATATAAGTGGTATAGTAGGAGCTTTGCATGTCTCCTAGTTCAGCCTAAGCTGCTCTGCTATACCTACCTCTATCAGCCTAAGCTGCTAGAACACTACTAATCTACTAATAAGGGATAACTTATTACCATCGGTACCCACTATAAGCCAGGCCAGTCTTCTACGATGGTGGTGTAGCTGTGGGAAAAGTACTTGTAACTGCTTTACCACTTTGTCATTTGGTGCTTTTCATTAGAAAAACATATAACAAAATACTTCAGAATATACACAGTTAACCTAAACAGTTTAACTTTCTTTCTTTAAACTTTCTAAAAAGTTTCAGAAAAGTTTTCAAAAGTTTTGAAAAGTTTAAAAAACGTTTTCTCTAAAAGTTTCTAAACTTTTTTCTCTCTGTCCTAAACCCTTTCTAATCATGTGTGCGGTAGAACTTACTCCCACAGTTGTCCAGGCAACCTATGGTAGTTTAAACTTTAAAAGTTTGAAGGGCCTCTGCATTGAAAGAGGTTTAAGCATTGGTAAGAACCCTACCAAAGATCTTCTCCTTAGCCTTCTCCTAGAAAGTGACCAGGACCAGTCTTGGCCATCCCAAGATCAGGAGGTAGAGGAAGGGGGTACCCAGCAAGACTCAGAGGAATCCCCTGAGGATGCTGGGGAGGGTTCATCCAAAGACCTGCCAGCTAACAGGCCATCTAGTGACACTGGTAGTTGGAGGGGGTTACACATTAGTAGGGCACCTTTCACTCCCAAAGGCCAGGTTAGTAGAGTCCAGTCAGTTAGAGGCAGGTCGCACTCTGCCAATTCCCACATTTCTTCTGTGTCTCAGAATTCCCAAGCCTCCAACCCTGAGGATAACACTATGGAAAGGGAACTCAGAAAGCTGAGGCTGAAGCTAAGACAGCAACAGCTGGCCTTAGACTGGGAATCTCTAGATATAGAGAGGGAAAGGCAGAGGTTGGGGTTAGTTCCCCATGGTGGCAGCAGTGTTTTTGATAGCAATCCTGTGAGAGAGCAATGTTCCAGAAACCTGCATAAGATAGCCTCCCCTTACAAGGAGGGGGATGACATTAACAAGTGGTTTGCAGCACTTGAGAGGGCTTGTATGGTACAGTTGGTCCCTCAAAGGAAGTGGGCTGCTATCATGTGGCTATCTTTCACTGGTAAGGGTAGGGATAGGCTCCTTACTGTCAGAGAAAGTGATGCTAATGATTACAAAGTTTTGAAGGATGCACTTTTTGATGGATTTGGCTTAACCACTGAACAATACAGGATAAAGTTCAGAGACACCAGAAAGGAGTCCTCTCAAGACTGGACAGACTTTGTAGACTGTTCAGTGAAGGCCTTGGAGGATCGGTTACATGGCAGTAAGGTGACTGATTATGAAAGCCTGTATAATCTAATCCTGAGAGAGCATATTTTGAACAATTGTGTGTCTGATTTGTTGCACCAGTACTTGGTAGACTCATATCTGACCGCTCCCCAAGAATTGGGAAAGAAGGCAGACAAATGGGTCAGAACAAGAGTGAACAGAAAAGTTCATCCAGGTGGTGACAAGGATGGCAAGAAGAAAGATGGTGAGAAATCTCACTATAAGCATGGGGATAAAGGTAAAACTAAGGATCCTTCTTCACATCCTAAACACTCTTCAGGGGGTGGGGATAAATCATCTTCTTCCTCTTCTGCACAACCCACACACACTAAAAAGCCTTGGTGCTATGTGGGTAATAATAAAGGCCATAGGCCAGGGGATAAGTCCTGCCCAGGTAAACCCCCTGAGCCTGCAACCACTAATACATCAAACTCTAGTGCCCCTATCAGTAGTGGTAATAGTGGTGGGACTGCTGGCAACAGTCAAAATAAGGATGTGGTTGGGTTCACTTTTGGGTCCATCATAGAAACTGGGGTAGTCAGTCCCAAAACAGTTTCTGTCACACCTGGTGGCATTGGCCTTGCCACACTGACTGCTTGTCCCCTTACAATGGATAAGTACAGGCAGACAGTTTCAATAAATGGTGTTGAGGCTCAGGCCTACAGGGACACAGGTGGCAGTATCACTTTGGTGACTGAAAACCGAGGGGCATATTTATACTTTTTTAGCGCCGCATTTGCACCGCTTTGTGATGCAAAAACAGCTCAAACTTACAAAATACAATTGTATTTTGTAAGATAGTGCTGCTTTTGCCTAAAAAAAATAAGCAAATGCGGCACTAAAAAAATATAAATATGGCCCCTAGTGTCTCCTGCACAACACATCATTGGACAACAGTACAAGATTATTGATGTCAATAACTCCACTCAGTTCCTCCCCTTAGCTATAATTCAGTTTAGTTGGGGTGGAGTTACTGGCCCTAAGCAGGTGGTAGTATCACCTAGCTTACCTGTAGACTGTCTCTTAGGTAATGACCTAGAGACCTCAGGTTGGGCTGAGGTAGAGTTTAATACCCATGCAGCCATGCTGGGTATCCCTGAGGAATTGCTTCCTCTCATTTCAGCTGAAATGAAAAAGCAAAGGAGAAAAAAAGGCCTAAAAACTCAGGATCCTTCTCCAACAACAGATAAAAAGGGCATCAAAGTATCCCCTACCCACCCTGCCATTAAGGATATCATTCCTGTGGTGGAAGAAACCTCTCCTGGGGTGGCACCTGTACCAAGGGAATCATCAGCTACCACAGCTGGACTTCCTGAGGTGGAAGTACCTCTCTGTGGATAACTAATATTTGTGAGAAAAAGTGCACCATTTTAATTAACATAAAGCATCCCTCCCATCCTCCCAGAGAAACTTTAGTGCAGCAACCCTGCACTGCCTCACAACACGTAGGACAGCAGCCCTGCCCTAGTTTGGAGCTAATAGGACAGCAGCCCTGCCCTGCTCCAAATCAAGAGAAACAGCAACCCTGTTCCCTCTTACGGGCATATGGACAAACTTTTTGCCCAGCAATGGCTTTATTGAGACAGCATCCCTGTCTGGCATTCTCATCACTTGATATAGGCCCAGTGTACCAATCCCACTGCTCTAAACTAAAACATACTAATAGGAACTCTGAGAATATAACTTCACATTGTTGGCTAGCTAAAAAAACTCCAATCAGGGTGGTTTACATCCCCACAGGGAAGTAACCATACAGTGGATGATAAAGGGAGTAACCATTCTATTGCAAAGCTACTCTCCATTTATCACCACGTAGACAATAAAGACTCAACTGGCCAAGGTTAGCCTTATTGCCCTTCGTTTGGGGGGGTTGTGTAGGAAGGTTGCCTCTTTCTAGCCTTGTTACCCCCACTTTTGGCCTGTTTGTGAGTATATGTCAGGGTGTTTTTACTGTCTCACTGGGATCCTGCTAGCCAGGACCCCAGAGCTCATAGTGGAAACCCTATTTGCCAGTGTGTTTTATATGTCTCACTGGGACCCTGCTAGCCAGGACCCCAGTGCTCAGAGTTTGTGGCCTAAATGTGTTCCCTGTGTGGTGCCTAACTGTGTCACTGAGGCTCTGCTAACCAGAACCTCAGTGCTTATGCTATCTCTGCTTTTAAAATTGTCACTGCAGGCTAGTGACCATTTTCACCAATTGTGATTGGAACACTGGAACACCCTTATAATTCCCTAGTAGATGGTACCTAGGGACCAAGAGTATTGGGGTTCCAGGTGATCCCTATGGGCTGCAGCAATTCTTTTGCCACCCATAGAGAGCTCAGACCAATATTACACAGGACTGCCATTGCAGCCTGAGTGCAATAACGTCCATGTTATTTCACAACCATTTTCCACTGCACTTAAGTAACTTATAAGTCATCTATGTCTAACCCTCATCTAGTATAGGTTAGGTGCCAAGTTACTAAGTGTGAGGGCACCCTGGCACTAGCCAAGGTGCCCCCACATTGTTCAGGGCAATTTCCTGGACTTTGTGAGTGCGGGGACACTATTACACGCGTGCACCACATATAGGTCAATACCTATATGTAGCTTCACAATGATAACTCTGAATATGGCCATGTAACATGACTAAGATCATGGAATTGTCCCCACATGCCAAATCTGGAATTGGGGAGCCAATCCCATGCATCCCCGGGGCTCCAGCATGGAACCCGGGTACTGTCAAACTAGCTCTCTGGGGTTTTCACTGCAGCTATCGCTGCTGCCAACCCATAGACAGGCTTCTGGCCTCCTGGGGTCGGGGCAGCCCAGTCCCAGGAATTCCCTGGATTCAGAATCTCTGACTGGGCCCAGGGTCAGAGCCCCAGTGGGCCCTTGTGTTGAAAACCCCTGTGCTGGACTCCGTTCCCTGGCCTGCAATGCATCACATTTTCACGCATGGGGTACTGCAGTTCAGGGAATATCCCCTTGCCTGTCTACATTTAGAATCTTGACCAGACCCCAGGTCAGAGCACCAGTAGACCTTGAGCTCCATTCCCTGGCAAACTGTGCCCAAAGTGCCCAGGACAGAGACCGATAGCAATTCAGGACTCTTTTGGTGCCCTGTAATTGGAATGAGTACCCTTTAATGGCTTTAACAAGGATTCTTGGAGTGCAAGTCTGGTGTTAGTAGGTGTTAAAGTTCCTGCAGCTAAAAAGCTTGTAATTGGATTTTGGGATCTAGTTGGTGGTCCTCTGCATGCCGAGCTACCTCATGTCCCAGCTCGTGCCTCTCATGCCCCCCTTGATGCTTGACTGAGTGTCCTGGGGGTCCTGAAGGTTTACTTTGAAAAAATTAAAATGTTCAAAGAAGGCCGGTCCCCTGAATACTTCAGCTAGGAATAGTGGAATGGGACCTCGATTCATATTTGTTGTTCTTCGGAACTGTGACCATGTGTAATTGGGATGACCAGGGGCATTTGTACGGCGCCCATCTAGGTAAAATTCACGGACCGGAACAAGATGAACCAAAGCAAAATTATTTTACAAAGAATACTTTCATTAATCATGAATGAAAGTCGAAGGTTCAAAGACGATCAGATACTGACTAGTGATCCAGCAGCATTATTCACATGATATCCTGAGCAGCACCCAGGAAACCAAAGTCTTTAGGTTGAAGGGGGACTTTGGTTGCAACGCTGCAGCATAAAGGAATTGACAGAAAGGTACCACCATGATTGGAGCCAGTAGGTTAAATTGACTCAACAAGGGTGACCTCACCCAGCCTGGACTTGGAAAGGATTAACAGATTGATAGCTATTTTTTTATTCTGTGGACTGTGGTTAATGGCCACTCTTAGTTGATGGAACAATTTGTCTGAATAGTTCCAGAAATTAACAAAACTCCTTCATCCTAACTAGTAATATGAACCCCATTGTTTGGCATTCAACTACTTTTTAGAGGGGTAAATGGTGTTTAGCCACACAAGATTGAGCAATAATAGGCCTGTGATGTCCTTATATGTCCTGGGCTACACTGGATGGATCAGTGTGTGTCTACCCTTTGCTGACAGGCGCATGTAACATGCTGAATCCCGTTCATGATAGGTATTGGGTGTTGCCATTATTTCCCATGATCAAGGAATTCCTAGTGAGAGAGGGTCATAAGCTTGCATTAATGAACTCCCTGGCTTTTATACACACCTCCTGTCGCTACTACAGATTAGATGGTTTAGTGAGGTCTTTTAAATGGCCCTACCGGGGTTGGCAATTGCTCAGCTTGAGAGCAGTCAATCAATCTAGACTTACTAGAGGAAGTAAAAATCGTGACAAGGTTTCTGCAGGTGAACCGGCAGAAGGGTCATTATTGTTGGAGCAGCCCAAGTGACTGACTGTGATAGCATAAACCCTTGGGTGTCTCCCAGGCTGAATCTATGGCAGAGATTGCTGGCCATTTAGGTGAGGAATAGGCTCAGAATGGCTCCTTAACTTGGGAGAACCCATTGACATGTGAGGGACCGGGGATGGTCATGCCCTGGATCATCTGGGAGGCTCAGGATACGTGAAATAGTCCTCCTAAGAGGGAACTTATGCTCACCCAGCACGCACCAAGGGACAACCAAATTGCAATGCATGGCGGGAACACCCCTAAAGGACTTGCCTCCTGGGCCCTCTCAAGCCTGATCTCTGCCTGCCCAGGTTTCAAGTGACTGAGGAGTGGTCTGTCTTCGGTGGCAACATAGCCTGGATAAAAAGGAGAAACAGCAGTGTGATCTGCTTTGAAGAGTGGGCAGATATGCTTCCCCCGGCTGGTAAAGCTTCCATACATGAACCAGAAGAGGGTGCGTTGCTTTGACAGTGTGTGGGAACCTGGTTCTTCTGCCCACCATTCTCTTTAACAAGGAAGGGGGGGCCATCAGCCCATCGCATGACTCAGGCTGTTGCCTAAGCTGGGAACTCTCAATCTGTAGGGATCAAGCTCTAGTCCACCCAGCAATGGTTGACTGATGTGCAGGTGGGGCAATGCTCATTCATTGCCAGGTCCCTGGTGAATTGGTCCTTTGTGGCCAGGCTGAGGTTTAAAGACTCATGTAGCCTTGTTTGAGAGGTCCAGTGGTGGAGCTTCCTGTCTCTGCTACTGTGGGATACTCTTGCTTGCCTGTTGCAGATGTGGTAGGACTAGCAGGCTGAGTGCCTGAAAACACTTTTTTAAAATCAGGAAGGAGTGACGGGGTGTCGTGCTGCCCCACTTCCCAGGTGGTGGACTGCTGGTGTTGACTTCCTCCTGCCTCTTCTGAAACTGCAGATGGATGAGCATTGTGAAGGTTGCCTGTAACTCTTGGTATTGTATCCCTGGTTTCACACATTGTAGCAAGAATTAGTGTGAATTACAGGACAGAATGATCATTGACAATTTGAATGTACCTTTCTGCCTTGTATTCCTCCCAGTGCTATGCCTGTCTGATAGTAACTTGAATGTCAATCACCCTGGGGCTCTCCCTGGCTGGGCATGTCGTAGGGGGCTCTGCTCCCTTTGTCCTCCTTACTTCAGACCCCTGATCACCCATGAAGAGCCCCCAGTCTCACTACAGAGGTATACTACTCGTCTGCCTAATATTCTGTACCTCAATGGGGTGGATGCCCAGCCTACCCCAGGCTGTCTGCTGCGTGTGGCTTTTGTGGTGTCCCACTGCTGCCCTTGTGGACCACCTTGGTTATCCACATCTGCAGCTGGGAAGGTCCTCTATCTTACCACGGGTGCTTGTTTCCACGCCTGCATGTAAGGGCTTTGGTCTCTGATCTGGGAATGGGTGTGCTGCTGTGACCCTCCTGCACCCATGAAATTGGACCGGCACCCCCACACTTTGGCATCGGACTATAAACGCAGGTCAGAGATAGTGACCTGGTGAATTTAGATATATTACTAAGCAGAGGAAAAGGAACTTGACAGTATTCCCTCGGTAACAGCAAGTGAAGAGCCCACTGCCACATCCCCACCCCAGAAATGTGGCATACAGAGACTACTCAAGGGGCTCAAGTACTTGTGATCGAGGCTCATCCCATAGATGGTGTTAGGTTGATAGTAGGCCCCAGTGTATCAAGATTGAGCCTTCTTAGAGTTGAGTTGCTTTGGAATGTAGCCCAAAGGTGTGGTAAACTCCATCTAGGGCTAAATACGCCCACAAGACCAATAGCCAACAAGTACATGAAGGAAAGTTGAAAAGAACTTTGAAGAGAGAGTTCAAGAGGGCGTAAAACTGTAAAGAGGTAAATGGGTTTGGTCCATGCAGTCCATCCATCGGTTTCAACACTGTGGGAAGGTTGGTCACCTTGGAGAGCGATACCCTCAGCGTGACTGTCGCTTGGGCACACATTGGCCCCATAGGGTGCATTTACTCTGCAGTGGTGAACTATGATCAGCTCTGGGTCTGTTGGCACAGCTTTGAGGTGGCAGGTGGGTCTCTGCTCTGGTGGACAGTGTTACAGATCCCCTGGCATAGCTTTGCCATGTCCAAGAGACAGAGGGAGATTGGCCACGTTAGCTCCTTACCCCAGCAACTTCCTCTGCCCCTCTTGGTGTGTGCCTGGGCAGGAAAGGAGGATGGGGCCTCTGCTCCAGGCATGACTGTCAACAGGGGGGGACTGTGCACGGTGTACCTTGATTGTTTTGCGTCACCAGTTGAGGAGGCCCATGCTGGGCACCAGGAGTCTGCCGCAATGTCGGTTACCCACCTGACACATCTTGAAACATGAACCAAGGAGTCTAACACATGCTTGAAGAGGAGAGCTGATCAAAACATTGGGAGCAATGAAGATGGAGGGCAGGTGCGCACCAGCTGAGTTGGGTTCCTGCCATGTCCTTACGGAGGGCACATCACCGGCCAATCTCACATGCTATGTCAGAGATGTGGAGCATAAGTGTGTGTGATGGCAAGTCTTGAAAGATGGTGCGCTTTGCTAGGGCAGGGCAAAACCAGAGGAAACTTTGGTGTAAGTCTGTGGTAGTCCTGACGTACAAATCTGTTGTCCGCCCTGGGGACAGTGGTAGAAGACAAATAGAACAGTTTAGTAGCTGGTTCTCTAGAAAGTTCCTTAAATATAGCGGCCAGAAACCTAAGTTTTATCTGGTGCTGCATGTGGCTTTTGTGGTGTCTTGTGGGAGAAACTACCTCAACGTATTCTCAAACTGTAAACCATGTTTGCTAATGTGGAGCCAGGCATTGAATGCAAGTGCTTCGGTAGTCACTTTAGGTAAGCAGAACTAGCACTTCAGGATGAACAGAACGCTGGTCTAAGGTGCCTGATGCCAACGCTCATCAGACTTCAGAAAAGGTGATTGTTGATACTACTGGATGGTAGCCATGGAAGTTGTAATCTGCTGAGGCGTTTGTAACAACTCAACTGTTGAATCAACTAGTCCTAAAAGTGTATGACACTGGAATGTTGGGCCCATACCTGGCAGTCGCCCATGCTGAGATGCATGGGGGCTAAGCTGGGTCAAGTAGGTGGGCTGCTGCAGTATGCATGGAAGCGCAGAGCGAGGGCCCAGGTAGAGCTGCCACAGGTGCAGATCTTGCTGATAGTAGCAAATATTCAGGCCAATATTCAATATTCCAGTCTTTGAAGACCAAAATGAAGAAGGGTTCCATTTGAACAGCAGTTGAACATAGGTCAGTCAGTCCTTAGAGATGGGCAAGTGCCCTTCGGAAGGGACTGGGGATGACTTTGGTTGGCCTTGGCAGATTGAAAGCTAGTTGGGTTAAGATCCCTGAAGTGGCGGGGATGGGTGCCCTTGTGGTGTCCAGTGTAGTAACGCAAACAATCCTGGAGAAGCTGGCAGGAACCCTGGGGAAGAGTTCTCTTTTTCTTGTGAAGGGCAGGACACCCTGAAATGGGTTTAACCTGAGAGAGAGGTCTGAGCCTTTGAAAACGTTCTAGTTCTGGCAGCCGTGGTGAGCTCTCACTGGTCCTTGAAAATCCGGTGAGATGTTGTCAATCTCATTGTATCACCCTGTTTACCCTCTGTATTACTAGACGATAAAGACATTTTAGACTACAGGAAAAGTACGTAAATTTGTTGCCTCGTCAACCAAGAGTGACACTATTGCATCAATACTTGAATAACTGGCAGATATGTCATTGGTCAATGATAGACCTAATAGTAAGCGAAGTGCTTTCATCAATTAAATTCTGATACTGGGAATATTCCACTGCAAAATACATGAATTTAGTGTTGAGACATGATGGGAACTTTCATAGAACTTAGAAAACATATTTCCAATAAACATAAAATATTCTAGCTAAAAAACATATTGCTCAAAATGTGGCAAAGAAGCAGAATTCCATAACATTACATGCAACTATGCAAAATCACAAATTTGATATTGATCTTATGGAAGAATTTGTGATTGATATCTCAGAAAATATCAGTGATATAAGTCCAAAGCCAGTCAATTACAATGAACATCTACATGAAACTGGTAATGAGCCTATGAGTACTGCTCAAGACGAGCATCAGAGTGTCCCAGTCCAAAATAACATACCAAAAAAAGATAAGAAAAATGAAAGGCTCAATACAAGGCTTGAGAAAACATATGCAAAAGCAAAGGGCAGCTATAAGGAATATCAAACAATGCTCAAGAAAGACAGAAACAAAATTGCCAGAATAATCACTGATGGTGCACAAGATACCCTTCAATACTGCAAATATATTATTTAAAGAGAAAATAAGAAAAAAAAAATGTATCCCTATTGATAGAATAGCGGGAGTATGAGATTTTGAACGACAATGTAAAAAAATTACACTTTTTGAAATAATTGAAGCATTTGAAGGGTTAAATAAAGCAGTGGGTCCTGACAATATTGCTTAAATGATCTCTACAATGTCCACAAAAAAGACCAAGGCTGTGACCAAAATATTATTATCTTAGGTAATTATACAAAGAGTTCCAGAATGTACAAAAAGAAATGTTCAATCCTAACTCCTAAGAACGTATGATTTAATGAGGTAAACAAAATAAGCAATTTGTGACCCATTACAAATGGTACAGTATTCATGAAGCTACTTGGAAAATTCCTGACCAAAAGACTTAAGGCCTGATTTACATTTTGTGAGATGGGTTACTCCGTCATAATGGTGATAAATAGCCTGTCTACCAAAATCTAAATCCCATTAAATCTGTGGATTTAGATTTTGGCAGGTGGGCTATCTTTCACTAATGTGACAGAGAAACCTGTGTGCCGAAATCTAAATCAGGCCCTTAATTTGTTTGTTAATTTGAATATGAGACAAAAAGGCTTCATTAAAATAAGAGGATGTCTCGAAAATGTGACACTGCTTCAGAACATCATTAAAGGGGCACAAAAGAATAAACACCCACTTGCAGTTATGTTCATAAATGTTTCAAAGGCTTTTGACTATGTTAGCCACAGTCACATTTACAGAGTCTCGAAAGACATAGGCCCTCATTACAACCCTGGCAGTAAAAGCCCCTTACTGCCGTGCAGACGGCCGTCAACATACTGTGACCACGGTGGTAATCCGCCACGTGTATTATGACCCGCACAAGGAAATCTGCCACTACACAGACACCCACACAAGTCCGCCAGACCAAAGATCAGTGATAAACTGGCAATAGCAAAACCCACACCGTTATGCCAACAGGAATACGCCCACAGTATCACGACCCACGAGTACACACCGCCCGCTCAAAATACACACACCCTTACAAAGCTACACCACTTTGGACAATTCCAAATACACACACCTGCCACACATACACACACTACACCCACACACCCACAACACCATAAAACACACACCCACATTACCCACAACCCTTTACGACCCTAAAAAAATGCGAACAGAGAGAGACAAAAGCCAGGAACACCCACTCAATCTGAGCCACAGAATACCAGCACCCATACACCATCCACGCAACTCACAGCACACACCACAACACAGAACCCCACACCTCACCCCACACATCCTGACACATATCACTCACACCACATCCATGGCACCCCAAAGACACCCCAGGTTCTCAGAGGAGGAGCTAAGGGTCATGGTGGAGAAATCATCCGGGTAGAGCCACAGCTATTCGGATCACAGGTGCAGCAGACATCCATTGTAAGGAAGATGGAGCTGTGGCGGAGAATCGTGGACAGGATCAACGCTGTAGGACAGCATCCAAAACAAGGGATGACATCAGGAAGAGGTGGAACGACCTACGGGGAAGGTGCGTTCCGTGGTCTCAAGACACCAAATAGCAGTACAGAGAACTGGCGGTGGACCCCCACCTCCTCCCCCACAACTAACAACATGGGAGGAGCAAGTCTTGGCAATAATGCATCCTGAGGGCCTTGCAGGAGTAGCAGGAGGACAGGACTCTGGTAAGTCAAATCTTTACTATTATATATCCCCCACCCTACCTGCATGCCATCACAAACTCCTACCCCATCCCTATCACTCCAACAACTCACATATACCCCACTAACACAACCCACCCATCCCAATACCAAGCACTGCATGCACCCCCAATGCATGGACACCCATCACAGACCTGCATGGACACCCATCACCCCAGCATGCCCAATAGAGACACTCACCCAGCACACAATATCACCACTCACACAAGTCCAAGATGACAGGGAACTCACATACATAGAGTGAAACACAAACATGCACAAGATGGCACACACAGATACATTGACAATGTATTTTTCTCCCAACCGGACCCCTACCCAACATCACCGGAGAGGAGGTTCCGCCACATCCAGCCCCCCCAGTAGAAGCCCACAGTGACGACAGCAGCTCTGCATGCCTGGATCACGATGACCAACCTGGCCCATCTGGGACCTCTAGACAGAGAGCCTCCCCCCTCAGGAAACACCACCACAGCATCCACCCAGCGGGTCCATGCCACTGTCCCCAAGACACATCAATCAGCAGTGTGTCCACCACTACAGGGACCCCAGGCAACCCCACAAACACAGGACAATCAGGGGCCTGGGGTCAGTAGCAGTGGGCTCACCATTCAGGGGACAGAGGCACAGGACAACAAGGAAGCTGGGAGGACTGCTGTGCGACCGGTGGAGGACAGGCCCAGGGAACCAAACCTCCACGAGGCACTCTCAAACATGATGGGATTGTACCACCATTCCCAGGAGACCATGGGCCAGGTACAGGCCAAGTTACAGGATGCCCAGGGGCTGCAGCAGGGACTGTACCTGGGAATCAGGGAGGACCTAACAAAAATATACACCATCCTGGCCACTATTGCAGGGGTGCTAGCTGACATGGGGAAGACCATGAGGGTGGCAGTGGCACAACAACGGTCCCCTGACACTAGCCAAACCGAGGAGCAGCCTTCCACCTATGCCGGCGCTAGTGGACAGGAGGCCCAGCCACAGGAACAACAGGCCACCAGCACCCCACCCCCTGCAGAAGGAGAACCACCCCGCAAACGGTCCCTGCGATCCAGGCTGAAGACAGAGAACATTGCCAAGACCCCTGCCAGGAAATAGGACCCTCCTGATTGTCACCCTTCTGTCCCACCATGTCACTCTGTCCACCTTAAACTGACATTGCTCCACTTCCTATGTCCCCTTGGACAATGCACCTGTGATACTAATAGACTGGACTCTAACTAGACATTCCTCCACCATCACTCCAGCCCCTCGCACATATCCCCATACTTATTGGCACAGAAATAAACACCATTGAAACAAAAACCATATTGGAGTCAGTGTCATGAATCAATAAATGTATTAGTACAACATTATCAAAGCATTGCAATGTATATGTACAGTGAAATGTACTACAGGATGACCTTTGGTGGGCAGCAGTACATATAGCAGGAGCCAGAATGGGGCACACAGATCTGATAATAGAGAATCCAAAGGGTACAGTCAGTGTCCATAGACAGAGGGTAAGAGGCTGCCATGTACAATGTCCAAAACATTACTGAAAAGTAAAGTTGAGTTACAGTCTCATACCTGTGTGTCACTGGAAGTACTGCTGTGTAATGTTTGTTCTGTTGTCCACATCTTCATCTACCTCCTCTTCCTCACTGTCCACAGGCTCCACCGCTGCCGCAAGACCATCTCCAGGCTCATCCTTCTGCAGAAAAGGCACCTGATATCTCAAGGCCAGGTTGTGCAACATACAGCATGCCACGATGATCTGGCACACCTTCTTGGGTGAGTAGTACAGGGATCCACCAGTCAGATGGAGGCACCTGAACCTGCCATTCAGGAGGCCAAAGGTTCTCTCAATAATCCTCCTTCTATGCTCATTTGCCTCATTGTAACATCCCTCTGCCCTTGTCCTGGGATTCCTCACTGGGGTCAGTAGCCATGAGAGGTTGGGGTAACAAGAGTCACCTGTAAATATTGAGGGACAACTGTCAGACACACACTAATCCTTAGGGACAACCCCATGCCTAGACACCTACTTATAGTGGTTGAGGACCTTGGGCTCACCTATTAGTCGCACCCGGTGCCTCTGGAGTTGGCCCATAACATAAGGGATGCTGTTATTCCTCAAGATATAGGCATCATGCACAGAGCCAGGATATTTGGCATTCACATGGGAGATGTGCTGGTCCGCCAAACACACCATCTGCACATTCATTGAGTGATAGATTTTTCTGTTCCTGTAAACCTGTTCATTTCTCCAGGGGGGAACAAATGCCACATGTGTACCATCAGTGGCACCAATGATGTTGGGGATATGTCCCAGGACATAGAAGTCAGCTTTCACTGTGGCCAAATCCTCCACATGGGGGAATACGATGTAGCTGTGCATGTGTTTCAGCAGGGCAGACAACACTCTGGTCAACATGTTGGAGAACATTGGCTGAGACATTCCTGATGCCATGGCTACTGTAGTTTGAAATGAACCACTTGCCAGGAAATGAAGCACTGACAGACCCTGAACTAGAGGGGGTATGCCTGTGGGCTGGAGGATAGCTGACATTAGGTCAGGCTCCAATTGGGCAAACAGCTCTTGAATTGTGGCATGATCAAGTCTGTATGTGATGATAATGTGTCTGTCCTCCATTGTCGACAGGTCCACCAGGGGTCTGTACATCGGAGGATGCCGCCATCTCATCATCTGCCTCAGCGGTTGTAGCCTACAGAGGAGAATGGTGAGCAGAAGGTCATATTTCCACACAGAATGCACAACTGTTGTTGAAGTTAGGTCACAGCAGTATGTGAAGTTGAGAGTCAGTTGATGGTCCAATGTCTGCTGTGACGCAGTTAGGTGCCATGCCATATGCCCCCCTGAAATGGCGGCTGCCTGACCTGTGAGGAAGGACAAGTGGAAATGAGGTAAGTGCGCTGGCGTTGTGCGCCATCGCGCAAGGCGGTCGATGACCGCCGTGCAATTTCACATTGGTTATCATTGGGCCCTATGGGTTCCTGGAGCCCATTACGATGTACACCGGTGGTGAGGGTACGCACAGCTGCGAACGTGACTGCCATTTTCTAACTTTCTGACCTGTGTCTGGAAGCGACAATGGCTACAGTGTCTGGGGAAAGGACCCCTGCCTTCACTGCTGTTGGAGAAACTGGTGGATGGGGTCCTACCTCAGTACATGTTACTCTACGGTCCAGGTGAGTACACTGAGAGCATGATGTGTGGGCAATGCATGTTTTGAGTGGTGTGGATGTAAGCTACATGTTGGGGGGTGCTGAGGTGTCCTGGCCTGAGTGCTGCATGAGAGGTGGTCAGTGTATGTGCGTCAGGGCATGGGTGGGAACCGGGGGGCAATGAGTATACAGGTCCCGACGGGTGAGTAATTTCCTTTCCTCCTGTCTTTTCCCTCTAGGTCAGTGCCCACCAGAAAAAGGGTATTTGGCGTGCCATCGCCAAGGAGGTGCGGACCCTGGAGGTCTTACACAGGTGGAGCACCCACTGCTGCAAGAGATGGGAGGACCTGCGCCGCTGGACCAAGAAAACGGCAGAGGCCCAGATGGGGCTGGCCTCCCAACGTGGAAGGGGTGCCCATCGCACCATGACCCCCCTGATGTTCCACATCCTGGTGGTGGCCTATCCAGAGTTGGATGGGCGCTTGAGGGCATCACAGCAGCCACAAGGCAGTGAGTAAAGATTCTGATTCCTGACTTTGTGTGCTTTAAGAGGTAGCTGGGTGGGGTATGTGGGCTGTGGGTGACCCTAGGCCAGGGCAATCATGGCAGGGTAGGTCCCTTGTGTGCCAGTTCTGACGCACTCCAAACCCAACGGTGTAAGTGGGCATATACTACTGGGCAGGGTCCTGTGGGTGTCAGGTGTGCAGATGCTGGTGTTAGCCATTATACCCCATGAGCTTGTGACTACCTTAGTGACTGGTTGGGCATGGCCTAGTGCATAGGGCTGCTTCCTGTGTGTTGTGTACACCAACGGTAGTGTTGTTGCTGGCATTGACCAAGTGTATCCTCTGTCTCTCCCCCCCTTTTTGTTTTGTCACCCTGTCCTTGTGTCTATTAGCATCATCTGGCTGAGGAGCAGAGGCACCGGCAACGGAGGGAGCTGCATCCGACATGGCCCATGAGGGAGAATCCACTGAGGGTGAAGGCACCAGTGGGACGGAGGGCGAGGGGAGCACCACGACAGGGACAGGAGGGGAGACCAGTGACAGCGACTCCTCCTCCGATGGAAGCTCCCTGGCAGTGGCGTACACCTCTAAGTCCACCCCAACAACAGGTACAGCCGCCACCCCCCCTATCTGCACCGCCCTCCCAGCAGCCCCTCAGCATGTTTCCCGTGCCCGCTCACCCAGGAGGGTGGGCATCTCCTTCGCCCCAGGTACCTCAGGCCCTGCCCCAGTCAGCCCTGCTGCCTTCAGTGAGAAGGCTATTGACCTCCTGAGATCCCTCACTGTTGGGCAGTCAACCACTCTGAATGGCATCCAGGGTGTCGAGAGGCATTTGCAACAAGCAAATGCATACCTGGAGGTCATTCACTCTGGCGTGGCAGCCCAACAGAGAGCATTTCAGGCTCTGGCCTCAGCACTGATGGCAGCCATTGTCCCTGTGTCTAGCCTCCCCCTTCCAACTTCCTCTACCCAGTCCCAATCCCCTCAACCTCAGCCTATCCCAAGCACACCTTCAGACCAGCATTCACCCAAATCAACACACAAAAGTGGCTCAGGCAAACATAAGCACCACACCTCATCTCACAGGCACTCACACAAGCACCATGCCCATGCAGACACAGCAACATCCACTGCCTCCACGTGTCCCCCTCCTCCTCTTCATCCACACCCTCCCAGTCTCGTCGCACTACATCCTCATCCACAACCTCCATCACCAGCATGCCCATCACAATACACCCCTCACGAGCAGTCACCACCCCCCAACCATGCACACGTCCCCTGTGTCCTCTCCCAGTGTGTCTGTGACCCCTCCTCCCAAAGTACACAAAGGCAAGCACCCACCCACCCAACAGCCATCCACCTCACAACAGCATAAAGCCCATGCACCTTCACCCAAACTCAGCAGAAAGACACCTCCTACAACTACTCCCACTTCCTCCACTCCCAATCCCTCTCCATCTTAACGTCCCAGTGTGTCTAAAAAACTTTTCCTTGCAAACTTTCACCTCTTCCCTACAACCAGTACCGCGGAAGGCACCGACGCCTGCACCCCCATCTGCCCTGCCACATGCACCGCCACCTGCTCCACCGCTGCCACAACAACAGTCAGCAGCATCATCCCCAGTGGGCAGCCATCCGAGGCTGCTGGAGATGGCCTGGTGTCTCCCTCCACCACTACCAGCACCTGCACCACGGCCTGCACTGGCAGCATCTCCGCCACAGACACCGCCACAAGCACCGCCACCTGCACCGCCATCTGCACCGCCACATGCTCAGTCAGTGCCACTACATCTGTCATCAGCAGCATCCCCAGTGGGCAGCCATCCGGGGATGCAGGAGGCGGCCTGGACCCTCCACCCACCACTTGAAGCACCACCACCAGCACCGGCACTATCAGCACTTTGCAGCCTAAGTCGCCACAGGATGGAGTGTGGCTCTGCCTCCATGGAGTATCATGCTACCTGTTTCCTGCACATCTCGTGCCTCAGACACCCAGGTGAGGGATGGGAACTGTCACACCCCAGGTGCAGCATCACTGGGCACAAGGCCCCCTCCAGAACCATTGGAGATATGCATCCACTATCACTTTCCTTGGCAGGATGAAGCACACTGGGCACAAGACCCCCTCCAGAACCAGTGGATATATGCATCCTCTATCACTTTCCTTGGCAGGATAAGGCAGACTGGGCACAAGGCCCCGCCAGAACCAGTGGAGATATGTATTCACTATCACTTTCCTTGGCAGGAGGAGGCACACTGGGCACTAAGCCCCATCCAGAACCAGTGGAACATGTCACCCACTAGAGAGACTGTGGCTTTGCACTCCCCAGGACCAAGCAGTGGGCAACCCACCCACTTGAGAGACTTGAGAGACTGTGGCTTTGCACTCCCCAGGACCAAGCAGTGGGCAAACCACCCACTTGAGAGACTTGAGAGACTGTGGCTTTGCACTCCCCAGGACCAAGCAGTGGGCAAACCACCCACTTGAGAGACTTGAAAGACTGTGACTTTGCACTCCCCAGAACCAAGCAGTGGGCAAACCACCCACTTGAGAGACGGTGGCCTTGCACTCCCCAGGAATAAGCAGTGGGCATGTTGCCCCCTCCAGGAGCAGTGGCGTAGTACCATTTTCCGGCTGAGGTGCCCCCTCACCTTCCCCCTGAGGTGCCAGTGTGTTTTCAACCTGATGCCCCTGCAGTGTTCTCTCCGTTTTGAGGCAGGAGTCAAGTGTGGGCTTCACCCATGTTTTTTTGCCCACTGGGCCACGGATATTTGCAAAGGACAGTGTACGGACTTCTGTACATATTATAAATATTTGTATATACTGTTGTTTACAATCGTTAACTTTATCTAAATATCACTATTTACACTCAATTACTTTTGTCCTTGCGTTCTTCCAGGGGTTGCGGGATGTAAATGTAATGTTGATGCATGTTTTTGTGTGTATGGTGTTGTGGGTGAGGGTGTGGGTGGGGGTGTTGCATGTTGCGTGTATGTTTCCTCCCCCCCTCCCCTGTGTGCTGGGTGCAGTACTCACCGTGGTCGTCGCCGCGCCTTCTTTGATATTCCTGGTGTATTAGCAGATACACCAGCATCGGCAGGACATGTAGTTTGGGCTCCATGGCGTCCTGGTTCTTCGTTGAGTTTCGAAAGGTGAGTGGTTCCCCTTCTGTGTGCTGTTTCTGCTGTGCTTTTGATGGCGTTGGTACCGTCCCGGAAAAGCTGGCCTCTCGTAATACAGTGGGCGGTACATTGTCTTCCGCCTAACTGTTGGTGGTGACCGCTGCGGTGTTTCTTGCTACCGCCGTGGCGGTCGGAGTGTTAAAGTGGCTGTCTGTGTTGGTGATTTCCGCTGTGTTCATGATCCCTGTTTTTTTACCGCCGGCCTGCTGGCTGTATTACCGCCACTTTAACACCAACCGCCAGGGTTGTATTGAGGGCCATAGTCTTTTGTCATATGATACCTAATAAAAGATTTGTATACAGATTCTTCAATGTTCTTCAAGGGTAAAAATAATTAATCTACAATAGAAAGGACAATGAAATCTGGAGTAAAACACCGTGGCTCGTTATCCCTTCTGTTGTTTACGATTGCCATGTAGCCCCTAATACGTGAATTTCAGAAAAACAGCAAGGGTTTAACTTTTGGATCTGAGGAACTTATTGAGAAGATGACTACTTTAGCCTTTGCCGATGATATAGCAATACTCAGTAGCACGTCGGAAGGAATGAGTATTAATTTGAGGACTATTGAAAAATTCAGCACAACATGCTTAAAGCTGAATGGGTAAAAATCATGGGGAAGGAGTCTGGGGAGGGGGGTGGGGAGAGACCTCCATCAGTACCAGGGAAGGAATTCCCTGGCACTGATAGTGCCTACCACTATGGTTTTTGTGGCGGTAAGAAAGCCACGGAAAACATGGCAGTGGGTGGGGTCATATTCCCATGGGTGGCCATCACTGTAGTCTCCAGCCCAGTGGTCGTTACTGCAGTGGTGGCCGGTGTGTTACAATGGCGGTTTGGCTTTTGCCAAACCGCCAATGTCATAATATGGCGGTATATACCGCAAGCCTGTTGGCGGTACTACCACCAATATAACACCGACCGCCGGGGTCATAATGATCCCTACATGTCTAGAAAAGAATCCAACCTCAAATTTCTGGATAAGTAAGCGTATGAAATTGAAAGAAAACCAATGCATAGCTCTACTGATGTGAAGCAAATGTTTTGTACACCAGAGGAGTCATCTCCAGGGGGAAAACTTAAACATTTGCTACTTGCAAATACTGTAAAGATGTAAGCAAAACAATTACTACGTATAAGGTACAGGTCCTAAAACAAAGGACATAAGGATCAAAATTCATATAAAATTCTAGAACTTCTTATTGATAGATTGAAAAGGTGTGGTTGTATGACATTTAGAGAACCTCATATCAAACATAGTCAAGATGAATTATGAAAACCGGATGTGGTATTCACCAAAGATGGTACTACTGTAGTGATTGATGCCTCAATTCGATATGAAATCTCACAAAATTCCTTAAACAAGTGTTAGAACTCGGGTTTCTGGTTGCCAGAGTATAAGACCCGTAGAATTAAGAATCACCACTATAGTCAAGTTAAGTCAGATACACACTTGGAGATAACTTGTGCTCACACTCTGGTACCCTGCACAGACCAGTGAGGCTTATCTATAGAGGCATTGTGTAAAGCATTTATGCCACACACACACACACATAGTAACACAATGAATACACCACAAAAATACTCTACACAGGGTTAAAAAAATAGAAAATATGTTTGTGAGTACAACAAGACCAAAATGACAAAGATCCAATAAGTAGAAGCAGAGTTATGAGTTTTAGAAGAATAAATAAAAAGTAGTGCTTAGAAGTCAATAGAGCTTAGAGGTTACTTGAGGTTGTACTAGACAGGGACCAATCGAAATTTCAGACCACAGATGGCAGCCCACAATGGAGGGCAGGCCAGGTACAGAACCCACGCAGGGCTAGCTGAGAAAGTACCTTGAATTGAGGGTAGCATTGACATTGAGGATTGATGCGAAGGCAGTGCTTCAGTTCCAGTCCGCACAGCCAGGGGATGTGTTGTCGTCAAGCCACACAGTTGTCGATGTGATGTCCTCGAGGTGTGGCATTGAACCTTTTCTGATGAAGGTGATGCGTTGTTGTTAAACTGTGCAGTCATCGATGCAAATGCGATGCTCCAGGGCAGGTGGTGATATATTGATTCTGAGCCATGTAGTCAGCGATGCAAAGTCCTCATCCTAAGCAGCAGCAGCAATGTGTCAATGTCGAGGAGGGATGAAGCAGGTTTGATCAATGCAACAGCGGCAATACATCGGTTTTTGGGGATTGCAGCACACATACCTACTTCCAAGGGCCCACGACTGGATTGGCACCACTTGGTAGAGCAAGACCCCACAGCAGACAGAGTCCAAGTGTTAGTTGCAGACTGAGACTGCAGAAGAACAGGGGGCAAGCCAGCAAACCTTTTCTGTCACTCTGGGTTCAGGTGAGATGGGTCAAGTCCTTGTCCTCAACAGGGCAGTGATCAGCAGGCCGCAAAGAAGCTCAAAAAAGCAGAAAGCAGTCCATCCAGGGCAGCAGCCACAAGAGTGGCAACCCTTGTAGCACAGCAGTCCTTACTTCTGGCAGAGTTCTTCACAGTTTGACTAGTGTACAGTATTGGTAGAGTCAAAGGCCTAGTACTTCTACCCAGTTGTGCCTTTGAAGTGAGGGTGACTTCAAAGAAGGGTTCTTAAAGTGCACAGAGGTCCTTCCTTTCCTAGCACTGGCTCCAGTCTATCAGTATGGGGTAATCCGTCCTTTTTATGGGGACAGGTACTTCCTATTCAGGTGTAAGTGTCAACTCTACCATCTTCCTTCCCAGAAAGAGCTATCAGAATGCAGATGAATGCATATTAGCTCTCTGTCACACCACCCTTCCTGTGTTTCTGGCTGTCGAGAGAGAATGCACAAAGTGTAGCTGTCACACACCCCAGATGTGTATTGGAGAACGGCTGCAGGGTACACAGAGCAGTGTGAGCAGAGAAATGTTCACTTTCCAAAAGTGGCATTTCTAAAATAGTAATGTTAAATCCAACTTTATCATTAAAGAGGATTTATCATTACCATACTCCTGTCTAATCAGTAATTACAGGCTAAAAGTGTATCAAGGAATTCCAAAATGCTAGCCTACACGAGGAGTAGTGAAAAACAAATGTGACTGTTTGTCACTACCAGGACATGTAAAACTTAAAAGTACATATTCTACCTTTTACTTACACACTACCCTGCCCTTAGGGCTACCTATGGCCTACCTTAGGAGCAAGTTATATGTAAAAAAGAGGGTTTAAGTCTGGCAGATAGTTTTAACTTCCAAGTCAAAGTGGCAGTAAACTGCACACACAGGCCCTACAATGGTAGGCCTGAGACAGGTTTGAAAGGCTACTTGTGTGGGTGGTACAATCAGTGCTGCAGGCCCACTAGTAGCATTTCAATTACAAGCCCTGGGTATATGGTATACCACTTTCCAAGGGACTTACAAGTGAATCAGATATGCATATTGTGTGTAAACCAATGTTTCTATGCTTAGGTGAGAAGCACATGCACTTGCACTACTCTGCAGTGTTAAAATGCACAGAGTACTTAAGACATCAGACACAAGGTCAAAGAAAGAAGAGGAGAAAGGCAATGGATTGGCCCTTCTTTGAAGGCTATTATAAGCATTTGACAATAGGTAAACTACTGTCAGGATTTATCAAAGGAAATTAAAAACCTCACAAACTGTTCCACTGTGAAATGTCATGGTTTTATTGTCGGATTTCAGTGTATTTGGCCTCAATCTAATGATATTACTCTAGCTGTTCTTGGACTGCAAATGTTTTTTACCATTTAAAAAGAATGCATGCCTGACTACTTTAATGGACACTAAAAATGGCTAAGTATTCATGGACAACTAATTGTTTAACTCACTCAGTATTCTATAACAATATTTCATCTTGATTCGTGTAATGTTTTAAGAATATTTGTTTTCTTGACACTTTAAAGTTTGCTATAATTAATAATGTTTAGAGTTGAACCATAGTATTAAAAATAGTTAAATGTTTATGCCTTAGATTTATTACAACAACAGTTGTGTAAGTGGCAATTTAGTTTCATATGTTGATATTTGATGTGTATGTGAATTTAGGATAGATTTCTAATACTTACTTCACATAATCAGTACAGATCACATAATGATTGTTAATTACATGCTAATTATACCTTACTTTACACAGGACATTTGTATCCATATGATCCAGAAATGTGGTGAGACATAGACAATTTATATTGTAAGAAAGGTACTGGAAGGTGTACTGACGTCAACGCATGTGATTCATGGTTCTGTGAGAACAATTTAAGTATAGCTGTACTGAAATAATTGTTGTGTTATTGGAAGCAAGACTGATTTGATGCTGATGGACAGCAATAATAATAATAATCCAGAATGAACCACTGGTTCTGTGGTACAGGAATAGCCAACAGCAGATATAGCCACAGCCTCTGTGGTATAAGAATAGCAAAATGCCTCATTATCTATTAGTGAAGCGCATGGATAGATGAATGAGATTCCCACTATCCCTACCGATTATCTAGCGAAGCCACATCTAAGGGAACAAGCTTGGCAGAATCAGCAGGGAAAGAAGTCACTGCTGAGCTTGACTCCGGCACTCTGAAGAGACATGAGAGATGGAGGATAGGTGGGAGGCCCTTGGGCCGCCGGTGAAATACACTACTCTTATTGTTTTTTAACTTACATGGTGAGGTGGAGGGTGACCCCCATGGGACTCTCGATTCTGAGTCCAAGTGCCCAACGAGCACCAGGCATGACCCTCGCCAGGGGCAGTGGCAGGTGGGAGTTTGACTGGGAAAGTGCACTTGTCAAACAAAAATGCAGGTGTCCAATGGCGGGCTAAGGGAAAACAGAAACCCCACATGGAGCAGAAGAGCAACAGCTCACTTGAAGATGGGAGGCACCAACCCGGCGCATCCTTAGCCAATATACAGGGACAACAGTCCCTACCCAGGGCAAACATGAAGACTTAGGCTGATACCAGGTCAGGGTGGCGTTGGACCAGGGAATGAGTCTGGGGCTCCTGTGAGCTGAACCACTACTGCTATCCCCATGGTTTTAACCTGCAAGGCTTGATCTTCACAGGATAGGGCTTCAGGCACCAGCAGGGCAACCTTCCCTACCCAGGCTGAACAGCTTCCATAATCCCATGTGATAGGCAAGCAAAGCCATGGTTTTTGCCTGGCATGCCAGGGCTCCGGGCACCTGGCCCGGCCAACTTCCCTGCCCGAGCTTGGGTGGCTTCGGACTGGGGTGGAATCGGGAGTCTTGGGCTCCTGCAGGCTGAACAGCTCCTATTGCCTGTGTGAGAAGTAGGCAAAGCCATGACTTTCACCTGAGAAGCCAGAGCTCCAGCACTAGACAGGGCCATCTATCCTACACGGGTCCGGGTGACATCGGACCTGGGATGAGTCTGCAGCTACTGCAGGCTAAACAGCTCCTGTGATTTTCCTGTTGGAGGCCCAGTCCCCCAGGTGGTGGTGCCAGCCAGCAGGCAAAGACTCCTGTCCTACCCAGGACAGCAGGGGAGCCCAACCCACAAGGGTTTGCCAGGTTTCAAGATGTTCTTCAGTTCGCTGGTTGGTTTTGTGTGGCCATAAACATCACCAGTGATGTTTCATTCTCAAGGCAGTTCCAGTCAATGAACTGGTTCAACTGACTATGGTGACAAAGTTTGTTTCAGTACCCAGGTTTCTAAAACATAAATCTAGTATTTTAATCGACATATGGCATTTTTAACTATTTTGCAAAACTGTTTATTATGAATATTTTAATGTAATTGTTTACAATTGCTTGTACTGTTTATGTTCATACAGTTTCTGATTTTAGTGGTGATATGTTGTAAATTGCTGTGCCTGCTATTAATGCTTGTTGGTGCCAATAAATAAAAAAGTAACGGAACTGAAAATAGCCTAGTTATGAAAAATGGGCATAAGTGTGAATGCAAAATAGCCTTAAACATTCAAGTAAACATGGATGTTTTAGAAGAGTCTAAAACTGCATGCAACAAGAGGTTCATATTTTGTTACGAATTCTCAGAGTTCAAGTGATGAATTACCAAATGGCAGGGCAAAGGTTGAATTAATTTTGTATGCAATGTTTCACCAACTACAGAAGGTGAGTTTACCAGAGTGCACATCCTCATACTCGGAATCAAGGACCCTCATAGGAAACGCTGTACACAGCTCCTAAATGCTTGATTGAACTCCTATGGGTTGGAAAGCAGATCTGTTGCACAGTGTTGAAAAGGAAACCCAATTATTATCCCAAGTGTACGAGCAAGTGGAGTTCTTCCTCTGTATATCTAATACTATTCCTACTGTAGCAAACATTTCCAACAAAGCTGCTTGTAAACAAAATATGATCCCTTTGGTCCCCATGAAGAATTAATATACTCCAATCAGAGATGTTCTTCAAGTCCTCCGTTCCTGTAGAAAGCCACCAAGACCATCTGCGGAGTCCCCCAAGAATCCTCTCTCAGCCCAACCCTTTTTAACATCTACATGGCCCGATCGCCAACATTGTCTGATCTCACGGCCTCAACATCGTCTCCTACGTGGACGACACCCAACTGATCCTCTCTCTCACCAAGGACCCTGCCACTGCTAAGATCAATCTCCACAACATACTGCATGACATCGCCAACTGGATGGAGATGAGCTGCCTCAAACTGAACTCGAAAAAGACTGAGATTCTCATCCTCGGCTCCAACCGCTCTGCATGGGATGACTCCAGGTGGCCTGCCACCCTAGAAACCGCACCAACTCCCACCACCCACGGACGCATGCAACCTTGGATTCATCCTAGACTCATCACTCATCACTCACCATGACCCAGCAAGTCAACGCCGTCTCATCCTCATGTTTCAACACCCTCTGCATGCTTCGCAAGACCTTAAGATGGATCCCCATCGAAACCAGAAGACGGTCACCCACACCCTCGTCAGCAGCAGACTGGACTACGGCATCGCACTCTCGGGAGCAACGGCCAAGCTCCAGAGGAAACTTCAACATATTCAGAACGCCTCCACACGCCTCATCCTCAACATCCCATGCCACAAACACACCTCAGCCCACCTCAGAGACCTACACTGGCTCCCTGTCAACAAGAGGATCACCTTCAAACTCCTCATCCACACTCACAAGGCTCTCCACGACACAGGCCCTGCATACCTCAATGAGCATCTCAGCTTCCACACACCCACCCGCCAGCTCCGCTCCGCCAACCTCACCCTCGCCACCATCCCCCGCATCCATCGTACCACAGCCTGCAGCAGATCCTTCTCTCACCTCACTGCCAAATTCTGGAACTCCCTCCCTGTCGACCTACGTCTAACCCAGGACCTCCTGACCTTCAAGAAATAACTCAAGACCTGGCTATTTGAGCAGTAGCAACCCTCCTCTCCCCCCCCCCAGCGCCTTGAGACCCGAACGGGTGAGTAGCATGCTCAACAAGTGATTGATTGATTGAAGTCTGAAAAGCACAGCACACCATGTAAGATCTCTTTGTTGTCACCATGTATAGTCCCCTCGCTCCCCTGCATGAGTTTTCTCCCAGCATTTACCTTCACCATTTCCCATACACTAAATTGTAACCTCGGTATTGTAAATTGTTTCATTGATTTATAGCTAGGAATATGCTATATAACCTGCATGTATATGTACATACATAAAAATGCTGAACAGAAAAACAAATGGCAGGGATGACATTGACATTGAGTTTTTATGCATTTCACTGTAAAGCCTATCTTAAGAACCTATTACTCCACATTAATCATATATTTTATATTTGTTTGTGATGTACACGTCATAACTGAGGAAATTATAATTCTTAGGTAACCCCATGATGGCACTAGCAGAGACACAGGGGGATTATCCAGTTCGCTGCCAGGCCTTTTCCCCTCAGGTGCCAGGCCTTTTTTTGGCTATTTGGGGCAGTTCAGGCCTAGGCCCTCATAACTTTTGGTCCACATAAGCTACCCACGCCAGATTTGCGTCCTTTTTATTCAAAATCCTAGGGATTCTAGAGGTACCCAGAGTTTGTGAGGAGACCAAAAAATTTGCCAAAATACAGCAAATATTTCGTTTTGTAAAAAAGAAAATGGGAAAAAGGGCTGCAGAAGAAAGCTTGTGTTTTTTTCCATGAAAATGGCGTCAACAAATGGTTTGCCATGCTAAAATCACCATCTTCCTAGCTTTCAGGAACAGGCAGACTTGAATCTGAAAAACAAATTTTTCAACACAATTTTGGCAATTTACTTGGCAGACGACATTTTTACTTTTTGTTAGCTTTTTAGCCTCCTTTCAGTTAGTGCCAGAAATGGGTGTGACACCAATGCTGGATCCTGGACAGCTAAACATTTCTGAAAAATAGGTAAAATTCTGAATTCAGCAAGGGATCATTTGTGTAGATCCTTTAAGGTTTCCCTACAGAAAGTAACAGCTACAATCAAAAAATATTAAAATTTCTGTCCATGTTTTCTTCTATAGCTTTTTCCACCTATGACAGATTTTTAAAAGCAATATACTGTTACATCTGCTGGACTCTTCTGTTTGTGGGGATATGTAGGTCTTGTAGGTTCATCAAGAACCTAGGTACCCAGAGCCAACAAATGAGCTGCACCTTGCAATGGGTTTTCATTCTGTACCGGGTATACAGTAATTCATTTGCTAAAACATAAAGAGTTAAAAATAGGTATCAAGAAAACCTTTGTATTTCCAAAAATGAGCACAAGATAAGGTGTTGAGAATCAGTAGGTATTTGCATATCTCTGAATTCTGGGGTGCCCATACTAGCATGTTTATTACAGGGCATTTCTTAAATAGACAACTTTTTTACACACTGTCTTACATTTAGAAGGAAAAAATGTAGAGAAAGAAAAGGGGCAATAACACTTGTTCTTCCATTCTGTGTTCCCCCAAGTCTCCCGATAGAAATGGGACCTCACTTACGTGTGTAGGCCTAATGCCCGTGACAGGAAACTCTACATGGACACATCACATTTTTACATTGAAATCTGACGTGTTTTTTGGAAAGTGCCTAGCAGTAGATTTTGGCCTCTAGCTCAGCTGACACATAGGGAAACCTACCAAACCTGCGCATTTATCAAAACTAGATACCAAGGGGAATCCAGGATGGGGTGATTTGTGGGGTTCAAGCCAGGTTCTGTTACCAAGAATCCTTTGCAAACCTCAGAATTTGGGGAAAAAAACACTTTTTCCTCACATTTCGGTGACAGAAAGTTCTGGAATCTGAGAGGAGCCACAATTTTCCTCACACCCAGTATGCCCCGAATCTCCCAATAAATATAGTACCTCACTTGTGTGGGTAGCCCTAGGGGGGCAGAAATGGGCAAAAGTAATGTCCCCTCAAGGGGAGCGACCCTTGCCCAAGGGGCTGACCCCCCAAAAAAACACACACACACCAATCCCTGGTGTCTAAGTGGATAGATCGGCCTAATAGAAATAGCCCAAAGGGGGGCAGAAACGGCCTAAAATAAATTTGCCCCCCAGGGGAGCGACCTTTGCCTAAGGGGTCGCTCCCCATCTGTAAAATATAAAAAAGAAAAAATCCCTGTGGCCTATGGTTTTCTGCCCCTCTTGGGGGCAGATCGGCCTAATTAAAATGGGGTGATCTGCCTCCAAGGGGGGCAGAAGTGGCCTAAAACAAATTTGCCCCCTATGAGAATGACCCTTACCCAAGGAGTCTCTCCCCTTGTGTGAAACTGATGTAAAAAAATTCCTGGTGTCTAGTGGTTTCTGCCCCCCTCAGGGGCAGATTGGCCTAATAAAAATTTGCCCCCAAATTTGCTTAAGGTGTCACTCCCTACCTTTAATTTTTTTTAAAAAAATAATCCCTGGTGCCTACTGGCTTCTGTCCCCTCTGGGGACAGATCGGCCTCATTAAAAAGAGCTGATCCGCCCCCAAGGTGGGCAGAAGTGGCCTAAAATAAATGTGCACCCCAGGGTAGCGACCCTTGCCCAAGGGATCACTCCCCTTGCGTGAAATTGATGTAAAAAAAAAAAAAATCCTCACACCCAGCATTCCCCCCAAAATTATCACTGGTGCCTAGTGGCTTCTACGCCCCCCGGGGGCAGACCGGCCTAATTAAATTAGGCCGATCTGCCCCCAGGGGGGCAAAAAGGCCTTATAAAAAATGTCTTGATCCCCTCATGCCAATTTAAAAAAAAAAAAAAAAGATCCCTGGTGTCTAGTGGGCATTTCTGCAGCCCAATCGGGCTGCAGAAATGCTCAGAAAGACATCAAAGGAAATGCCTTTTCTTTCCTTTGATGCCTCTCTGCCCGCCGCCACCCCCCAATCGGAAGAGAAATGCAAGCTGAGCTTCCAGCACGATGGGGGTGGCCTCTGATGAGGTCAGTGCACGGTTGCACGCTGATGTCATCAGACCTCACTGGGGAGGGGCTGGGCGGAAGGGGGCAGGGTGGAAGGGGAAGCAATTACCCTTCCATCCCTGTCCAGGGGAGAGGGGTGGGAGGCCCACAGGGGGAGCCCTAGTGCTTCTCCCATGGGCTGATTGCAGGACGTAATTGTTACATCCTCGGCACCCCAGCGGTGCTGTCGAGGACGTAACCATTACTTCCACGCACCCAAGGGGTTAATAGTGTGTCATTTCAAAACTGTTGGCAATTTCCCAAACAACATACCTCCCCTTGTGCAAATCCTCAGCTCCCCAACCCATTGTAGAGAAATGAAGTACCACATGGTGACCTAACCCAGGCTGCACTAGGAATCCACTGTAGAGAGAACAGCATTGTAACAAAACAAGTATTTATAGAGGAGATGGAGAAATTGTGTCTTGCCAGAGCAAGGGACAGAGGGCCAAAAGAACAATGTTGCATTGGAGAAAAATACCACTTGGTGAGGTGAGACTGGACATCATCCAAGGATCAATGCACAGACACATTACCAACTACTGCTAATGCTCCTGTACCAAAGTCTATTTTACTCTATTGTCCATGATCTAATCTTATGGATAAATCTATGGTTATCTGTATTTCAATGAATTTGAGATGAAGGAGAAATAATATTGAATTGATAAAATTGAGTTATTCATTCAAGATATCGAGAATTTCTGTTTCCGTGCAGCCAGAGGTGGCAGAGGCGGTATTAGGTGTTACCTTCCTCCAGATTCATGACAATGAATTCCTCATTTACAACAGTCATAAAGAGACTTTTCACGGGTGCATTGTTAACCGCATTTTGTAGAAAGACCTTGCTGAACTTTTTAGAATGACTAGATTCAGTTTAAAATCACTAGGTTTGGCTATCTTTCTTGGTCTGCACTGTCCATTCATTTTGTTATTCCCAACTGGTTTTATTTGATTGATAAATGGTTTGCACATTTCATATTTCAGAGCCACTCTTTTAAAAGAGCACCTTTCTCTTAATTAAATTAAGCACCTTTTCAGATTCTGCTGTGAGCTTTGCTTTTCTTAAACTGATGACCTGAAGGATTTGCTTCTCTTAGGTCTGACAAGACAGTGCAGCTGTCTGAAGACCTACTGTTTTCATGCTCTTTAAAATATATACTGTAGTGTTGATTAGCTCCTCTCTGAAGGAGAATGGCTGTTTCACCCCATGCTATTGCAAGTTTGGTTTAACATTCTGCTTCCTATTGCATGTCCACTGTACGGCACTAGGGGCTGATTACATCTCAGAGGTCTCTGTACCATTACCTAATAAGGGACAGCAGTACTCAAAACATGTCTGTAAAAGGCATTTTCGAATTACATATCTATACTTTGCGACCAATAATTTTTTTGGGAAACGGACTAATGTACTAATAGGTTGGTTGCAAAATAAGGAATTGTAGTTGATCGCAGATGGACCTGCCTAATGAATGTTACTTCGGCAAGTCACAATTTGCGACCCACTATGATTGGCTACCATCACAGTAATGAGGGCCTACAAGGATCAGCAGACCTCCATCCCTGTAATTAATCATCAAAACTGAAAACATTTACTAAGGTAGCCTGATATCCTTAAAAAATGTAATAAAGTAAATAAATACCATTTACTTCAGTGAGAGATGGAAGTGGCCTCTTGGATCATTGCCTACTCTCCCTGAAGCTGCCACCCTGATTCTCAACAGGGAACTGGTCTGAAGAGGGAGACCCTTTTTTCCTTTATAAATAAGTTACCACCATAACTTGTGAGTCAGTAACTGATCAATGGTTTAAGACCAGAACTGTTGTTGCAAAACATTGAAACATATAATAGTGAAACACTTTTGAAGAGATGCCCACAACACGCCCCTTCCATATTGCAATTATGTTTTCATTTCTAAAGCCATTTTAAGAGTTGATAGAAATTTACCAATTCCTAAACTAGATTTAGGTCATAGTATTTTATTTTTCTGATTGCAAACCATATGAATTTGTGAATCTACGCATTTGCAAAGGTTTATATCTGTCTCTAAATTATTTATCTCATAAACACATCATACACTGAACGAATTTGTCCTTTTTATTTGTTTTTTCCCTCCAGAGTGATTTTTAAATGTTTTATTCAGTAGTCAGATTGCAAGTCAGACCCATTAGCTTTGCGAAAGCTTAGAACAGTTTTTTTTCTGGAAATCGGATAGATCATTAAACAGTTTGACAAACCAATTGATTTGCAAACTTCAATAATTAGACAACTTTAAGAGAGAAGATCCCTTGTCACATGTTCTATTGCTAGAAATTAACATATCACACGGGGTAAGTCAGTAGCATTTTAAGGAATTTTGCATACCTATTTGGAACATCTCTATGGTTTAGCAACAAAGACGTGCTTGTTCTTTGAGTAGCACCCTGTAATTGAAAGCCAACATTCAAGTGGAGCTCACACTTAATAATAATGTTAAGGGTAGCTCTCGATGCTCCACGTGAGTTTTATTTCACACAGTTCAGATGCAATTGCTACATGAGTGTTTCTTTCTCAAGTGTTCCTGAGCCATCCACTGGGATGTAGAGGATGGGCAAATTGAATAGGCTATGTTATTGACTAATTTAGAACAGACATAATGCGATGTAAGGTAAAATGGATCTGAAGCAAGGCATAATTTCCAGATAATGTTGTGAAATCTGCACATCCCTCGTACGTTGCAACCTTGATTTAATTGCTCACACAATGTTTCTCTCTAAACAGGCCTGTTAGATATCAAGCATGTGCAGGCCTGGTATGAGTATCCGTTTCCCATATTAATAAAAATCAGCTTTCAGTTTTTGGGACTTCATTGGCATGCAAGATTAATTTAATATTATCTACCAAACAAACTTAATTCACTAGTTAGGGCATTTATATTTGCAAAACAATATAGTGGAAAGTGATTTATGCAACGGACGTGCAAGGCAATTTATATGTCCTTGAATTATTACCCTTCCTGCTACTGTTTGTGTAGTTTATGAAGTGTAGGTTCACAAAATCCCATGAAAATTGTAATAATCTGTAATGGATCGCATCTTTTGCAGTCAAATCTGTTTATGGTGTACGAGGGAACAACTAGGGGAGGACCTGTACTCCATGACAAATGTGATGGAGTTACCTGTCTACCAAAATGTCAGTCCACCCGGTCTTCTCTGAATAGGGTGTGCCATCAGTTTTTCGAATGTGATGTCCCCACTGGCTCCATTGTCAGAAAACATTTTTTTCTGTATGCAGACCTCCCACCCTAGTTAGACCAGACGGTCTGATGTCATTTATTTTCTGCCCATCTCCACCAGGAAACACCTGGCAATTATGCACAGAAAAACATAATGACCCCAACAACATAAGAAAAAACTCACAGTGGGTAGGGGTCATTAGTTTCTTTTGCAGAGACACACTCCCCCTTTGTTTGTTTTTTTCTCTCTCTAAAGGTGCAGAGATCACTGCTGGGCCAGCAGTGATTTCTACATTTGATAGGTGATAAGTCCGTCATGGAAGCAAACATAATTTCCTTCACCACCCTGACCTGATGAACAGGCCCACCAAAATCTAAATGGACCCCTAGTTTACTTGGTACCAGTTTGCAATCTTCATACCATCATTTAACTTGGAGTTTTGACTTCACCTCACAGCCTTAACAAATGTCTGAATGATACTGCAATGCTCATCAGTACTTCTTGCTTCGGCGTTTTTGCTCAGTCTAGATGACAGCAACGTATAAGGCTTCTTAATGCTACTTTACCAACTTTCGTTATCGGACCTAGTTGCATTTACTAGTTTGACTACTGCTTAACAAGGACCCATAGTTCTCTTCTCAAAAGTATATTTGTTATCCGTCTGCATGTGGGCAACAAAGTGTCCATCTTTAAACTAGGGACCTAATTCCACAACCACCACGATCCTGGGTGATGAAAGCATGGTGCAGTTTTCACTGGCTGTGTTATCACCACACCATTATAAGCTACTGGCCTCGAATCAGGGATAAAGCATCAGCACTAGTTTTCCATCTCTTCAGTGGTGTTGAAGCCAGGAACTTTCAGTGGTTGCCCACACGATTTGCACCCAGTTCTACAGAGAAGATATGCAGGAAAAAACTCTTCACTGGTTGCTCTGTTAAATCACTAGTTATACTCCGTTTTGAGCACAAAGAGGTGTTTGAGGTAGAATCTGAACGCTCACGGACGGTAGCATGAGATCCTATTTGTCAGCTCTTCTCCCAGCAAATGCCCAAATAAACAGACATTAAACAAATATACCCAACATGAAATCTACTTCTTTGAAATTTGTATTCATTACATGAAGATGAAGCACATCAAAGTACACAGCTATTCAGCAAAGTGGAAGCAATATGGCATTTGCTTTGTTATCCACTGTTCTTCTAATGAGCGTTCTGATACACACAGCAAGTATCATAAGTGGAATCCCCTCCTGCAAAGGAACACAAACATTCATGGGTAAAGTGCACACAAACACAAATTCAAAATTGTAAACACCGGGTCCGGCTTCCCCTTCGTTTTGTATGTGCTTAATGTATGAAACACCAGAACATGTGCGCAAGAAGCCGTAATCTCCTACCCACAATCTGAGGGGCATATTTATACTCCGTTTGAGCCGGATTTGCGTCCTTTTTTTTTACGCAATTTCGACGCAAAACTAACTCCATATTTATACTCTGGCGTTAGACGCGTCTAGCGCCAAAGTCCATGGAGTTTGCGTCATTTTTTAGCGTGGACACCTACTTTGCGTTAATGATATGCAAGGTAGGCGTTCCCGTCTAAAAAATTTACTCCGAGGCATGTGCGCCGTATTTACACTCCTGGGCAAAAATCACGCCCGGGAGTGGGCGGGTCCAAAAAAATGACTTCCAGCCGTTTTTTAGCGCCTGGTCAGGGCAGGCGTTAAGGGACCTGTGGGCTCGGAAGGAGCCCAGAGGTGCCCTCCCATGGCCCCAGGGACACCCCCTGTCACCCTTGCCCACCCCAGGAGGACACCCAAGGATGGAGGGACCCATCCCAGGGAACATAAGGTAAGTTCAGGTAAGTAATTTTTTTTTTTTTTTTTTGTGGCATAGGGGGGCCAGATTTGTGCCCCCCTACATGCCACTATGCCCAATGACCATGCCCAGGGGACAGAAGTCCCCTAGGCATGGCCATCGGGCAAGGGGGCATGACTCCTGTCTTTGCTATGACAGGAGTCATTTCAATGGGGGTTGGGAGTTAAAAAAAATGGCGCAAATCGGGTTGAGGCGAAAATTTTGCCTCAACCTGACTTGCCCCATTTTTTGGCGCCCAAGCACCATATTCCCCTACGCTGCCGCTGCCTGGTGTACGTCATTTTTTTTCACGCACACCAGGCAGCTCCGCCGGCTAACGCTGGCTAACGTCATTGAATAAATACGGCGCCGGCATGGCGCTTCAGAATGGCGTTAGCCGGCGCTAATTTTTTTGACGCAAAACTGCGTTAGCGCAGTTTTGCGTCAAAAAGTATAAATATGGCCCTGAATGTTTTTCTGAGAGTCCAGTAACATTCAAACACTCTTGGCTGAGAATATCTTTTCCTCAGGTTGGTAAATCTCCTCACCTATGCCCTATGTCACTGGGCAAACAAAGGCCCTATTTATACTTTTTGATGCAAAACTTCGCAAATGCAGTTTTGGGTCAAAAAGTATTACGCCAGCTTGCTTCATTCCAGAGCACCAGCCGGGCGTCAAGTTTATGGAATGCTGCAAGCCGGCGCAAAGGGAGGGCTAGCGTGAAAAAAAAATACGTTAGCCAGGTGGGGGTCACAGTATGGTGGAAGGGGATTTTGCACCAAAAAATAAAGTCAGGCTGGTTAAAGGCAAAAAAACATGCCTCAAACCAGCCTAGTGTAATTTTCTGACGCAAAACCATCCATACCACATGACTCCTGTCTTAAAAAAGACAGGAGACATGCCCACCACCCCAATGGCCAGCACAGGGGACCAGTGTCCCCTGGGCATGGTCATTGCACCCAGTGCCATGCAGGGGGCCTGAAGTTGGGCCTCAGATGGCACTTTAATTCAAAACTAAAAAAACTTACCTATACTTACCCTACTTACCTGGGATGGGGTCCCCCATCCTCTAGTGTCTCTCTGGTGTGGGTGGGGGTGTTCCTGGGGTTTGAGGAGGACACCTATGGACCCATTTCCATGGTGTTCTTCCATGGAAATGGGTCCACAGGTCCCCTAACTCCTGTTCTGACCCAGGCGTTAAATAATGGTGCAAAGCAAACTTTTTACCATTATTTAGCCCCTTCTCCCACCTGTGCACTATTTTAGCATGGGGAATAAATATGGGGCTATAGGGTTAGCACCATTTTTTAGATGGGAATGCCTACCGTGCATCTCATTGATGCAAAGTAGGTTCACGTATCTAAAAGATGTTGCAAACTCCAATATTTTGACATTAGACGGGTCTAATGTCAAACTATAAATATGGAGTTTGTTTTGCCCTGAAAAAACAAAGGATGCAAATTCGGCACAAATGGAGTGTAAGTATGCCCCAAGGTTTGATGTAGTAGCAGAGGCAGCAGCAGAGATGGGATGAGGGTGATTTTAGGAGGGTAATTTACGTAAACCATGTCTTCACTCGTGAGCAGAACATATCCATCTCATCGGACTGGTATCACTGAGAACCAACACCTTTTGATTTTAGTAAGTGACATTTGTGGATTAACTATGTCATTTAAATAGACACAAAATGGTAATTTTGCTAATATATTAGGTGGCTGATAATTCAACATACACGCAAGTCCCGACAGAACAATAAGAAAATAAAAGGGGCTTATAGTTGGAGGATGGCAGCTGGGAACCTGTCCAACGACCCATGCATAGAGCAAATGGTAGATGAAGTCCTTTCTTAATGAGACATTTTAGCATAATAAAACTGTTTATACGTTTTTGATTAATAATTTGATTGCCTGTCCTCAAATGTCCCTTTTATATACTTAGTTTTTAAGGAGAGAGAAGAGCCAAAAGAAATTCATCAATCGTGTAATCTGGCATGTAATATAAAAACTTACATACAGTAAATCGTGAAAAAGGCAGACTATAATTGCATAAACCTACTTATAAATTCAAAATGAATATGCACCACACAATGTGCTATACCTGTGGTAGCTTGGTGTGAGAAAGTAGCCTCTTTCTACATGGTTACCCCTACTTCTGGCCTGTTTGTGAGTGTGTCAGTGTGTTTTTACTGTGTCACTGGGATCCTGCTAGCCAGGACCCCAGTGCTCATAGATAAAAACCTATGTCAGTATGTTTTGCCTGTTTCACTGGGATCCTGCTAGCCAGGACCCCAGTGCTCATAGTTTGTGGCCTAAATGTGTATGCCTGTGTGGTGCCTAACTGTGTCACTGAGGCTCTACTAATCAGAACCTCAGTGCTCATGCTCTCTCTGCCTTTAAATTTGTCACTATAGGCTGATGACTACATTTACCAATTTTAATTAGCATACTGGAACACCCTTATAATTCCCTAGTATATGGTACCTGGGTATCCAGGGTATTGGGGTTCCAGGAGATCCATATGGGCTGCAGCATTTCTTTTGCCACCCATAGTGAGCTCAGACAAACCTTTACACAGGACTGCCATTGCAGCCTGAGTGAAATAACGCACATGTTATTTCACGGCCATTTTCACTGCACTTAAGTAACTTATAAGTCATCTATATGTCTAAGCTTCACTTGCTGAAGGTTAGGTGCAAAGTTACTAAGTGTGAGGGCAACCTTGCACTAGCAAAGGTGCCCCCACATAGTTAATTTGTGAGTGCGGGGACACCATTACATGTGTGCACTACATATAGGTCAATACCTATATGTAGCTTCACAATGGTAACTCCGAATATGGCCATGTAACATATCTAAGTTCATGGAATTGTCCCTCCATTCCAAATCTGGTATTGGGGAGCCAATTCCTGGCATCCTGGGGGCTCCACTATGGACCCCGGGTACTTCCAAACCAGCTCTCCGGGGTTTTCTCTGCAGCTACAGTTGCTGCCACCCCACAGACAGGGTTCTGCCCTCCTGGGGTCTGGGCAGCCCAGTCCCAGAAAGTCAGAACAAAGCATTTCCTCTGAGAGCAGGGTGTTAAACCCTCTCTCTTTGGAAATAGGTGTGAAAGGCTGGGGAGGGGTAGCCTCTCCCAGCCTCTGGAAATGCTTTGAAGGGCACAGATGGTGCCCTCCTTGCATAAGCCAGTCTACACCGGTTTAGGGAACCCCCAGTCCCTGCTCTGGCGCAAAACTGGACAAAGGAAACGGGAGTGACCACTCCCCTGTCCATCACCACCCCAGGGGTTGTGCCCAGACCTCCTCCAGTGTGTCTCAGACCTCTGCCATCTTGTTTCCAGAGGTGTGGGGGCACACTGGAGGCCTCTGAGTGGCCAGTGCCAGCAGGTGACGTCAGAGACCCCTCCAGATAGGTGCTTACCTGACTAGGTGGCCAATCCTCCTCTGACGGCTATTTAGGGTCTCTCCAGTGGCACATTGTAGCACCTAATCCTGCTGACTTTCTTGACTGTTTCCTGGTGGTCCATGCTCTGGGGGCTGCTTGCCTTCACCCTGCACTGGAAGCCACGAAGAAATCTCCTGTGGGTTGACGGACTCTTCCCCCTGCTCCAGCAGGCACCAAACTTCAGCTTCACTGGTATTATGGGTCCCTTCTCATTCTGACAAATGTGGCCCCTGGAACACAGGTGGTGGACCCAAGTGACCGAGACTGTCCAGTGGTTCAACTGTCCACATTTGGAGGAGGTAAGTCCTTGCCTCCCCTCCCCAGACAGTAATCCTGTGCACTGTGTGATCTGCAGCTACGAGGGCTTCTGTGCTCATTTCCAAGAAATCCTGCATGCACAGCTGAGCCTAGGTCCCCAGCACTCCGTCCTGTGATACTCAGCTCCCTGAGTAGATCTCCAGTGTCGTGGGACTTCTCTTTGCAGTGTTGAGACGGCCGCCATGTTCAGGCTTCTTGAACCCGTGTTCAAGGACTTCTGCGGGTGCTTCCTTCCTGTCGAGGGCTCTCTATATTGCTGAGGGCCCCCTCTGTCTCCTCTCTTAAGTGGCGACATCCTGGTCCTTCCTGAGCCTGGACAGCACCCTTTTTCTGCAACTACAACTCTTGCAGGTAGCAAGGCTTGTTTGTGGTATTTTGCCAAGGAAACAACTCTGCATCCTCCAGCGTGCTGTATGACATCTTCTGCATGAAAAAGAACTTCCTACCTCCTTTAGTTGTTGCAAAACCTGCAGCTTCTTCCAACCAGAGGCAGCCATTTTGCACCTTAATCCGGGGTTTAGTGGGCTCCTGCCCCCCCGGACACTTTAGCGACTCTTGGACTTGGTCTCCTTCCTTTGCAGGTCTTCAGGTCCAGGACTCCATCTTCAGTGCTTTGCAGTCTGGTGTGGTCCTTGCAAAATCCTTATCACGACTTTAGTGTGTTTTTGGGGAAATAGTAGTTCTTTACTTCTACTTTCCAGGGTCTTGGGGTGGGGTCTCCTTTACACCCTTAGTGTTTTCTCACATTCCCAGCGACCCTCTACACACTACACTAGCCTAGGGGTCCATTCGTGGTTCGCATTCCACTTTCTTAGTATATGGCTTGTGTTGCCCCTAGGCCTATTGCATCCTATTGTGTTTTACAGTGTTTGCACTACTTTCTGACTGTTTTACTTAACTGATTTGGTTAGTTGTGTATATTTTGTGTATTATACTTACCTCCTAAGGGAGTATATCCTCTGAGATATTTTTGGCACATTGTCACTAAAATAAAGTACCTTTATTTTTAGTAACTATGAGTATTGTCTTGCTTATGACATAGTATCTATATGATATAAGTGGTATTGCTTGAGCTTTGCATGTCCCCTAGTTCAGCCTTGGCTGCTCTGCTATAGCTACCTCTATCAGCCTAAGCTGCTAGAACACTACTACACTCTACTAATGAGGGATAACTGGACCTGGCATAAGGTGTAAGTTCCACTGGTACCTACTATAAACCAGGCCAGCCTCCTACACTTGGGAGCTAAGGTCATATTTAAAAAGAGCAGCACAGCAATTCACCTTGCTGTGCTGCACTGAGTGACAGGGAAAGAGTGGGAATGCGCTAAATTTTAGTCAATATAGCACATTCCTGCCTTTTCCCTTGTGCTTGCACCCTTTTGGCCGCCTAGTGCCATTGCAGGCACCCTTGCACCAAGATATTGCAATAAATACATATCTCCTCATTGCTCCTCCCCTGAGAAGGAATAGCATTTTGGTGCATTTCCATTTTTGCCAGTTCTGGTAAATCTGGGAAGGCATTAAAATCCATGGGAGTTGCATGGGGTCACCCATGCAATGTCCACAGAACTCCTGCCCAGGGAACATTAAGGCATTGCATCAGTTTTTGCTGTGTTCATTTATGGAGCCTCTCAGGGCCACAAAGTAATCATGCATGGCTTCATAAATCTCATTTAAGGTGTACATTGCACATTTACCACATTGTGAGGTGCAAACATGATGCAAGCCAGCGCATAAATATACCCCATAGAACATACATGCTAGAAGAAAGAAAATCCAGAGTGCTAGTAGACATATGCCACAACAAAGGCATGCTATTCAACAGACTCGGATGATGCACACGTGTCCCACAGTGTCTAGATTCTATTACCTTGAAAAGATTAAAATATCCCAGGGCAGAGCCAATAACAAACAATAAACAAATTTAGAAACCCAAGAATGAAATCTTGAAAAATTTCTCCTGCAGTCGCCGTCCTCTACAACCAGCTGTATAAGCCACACCCAAGATTGAGTCCTTATGTTGAGCTACAATTTCCTTCTCTTTAAACTTCCTCAGCAGTCTTCACCTCCAGATGATGCACATACAGCAGGGATGGCTGGTAGTCTTAGAAACCGGTGGGTCAAGCAAAGTGCCCCACCACTTTACCAAGACCTAAATTAAACAACCCCTCCCTCGAAAAAGTCAAAAGCAACCAACCCCTAAAGCCCAAATAAAAACAATCCCTCAACCCAAAATACCTAAATCAAACAACCCGTTATTAATACATGAAATAAAATAAAATTGTACTTACTGATGAGCTCCACATCCTCCTCAGTGTTCCTCTGCTGTCTGATGCACTAAGGATGATCCCCTAACCAACCCAGAAGCTTCTTTCATGCTGCTAACCACCATGAGATAAGTGTCTGGATTGGATGGAGCGGCCTTATTGGGTTCTCCTTCAGGCCCTAGAGGCCTGTGCTTGGTCTTAAGAGAGCTGGGTGGAGAGCTTTAAAGTGTGCATGTCACTTTGGCTGGCCCAAAACAACCGGCCAAAGTGACATGCACACTTTGGAGTGTCCAGTCAAGCCAGTGACCCAGTCCTCTGCAGCTAATCATCAGCAGAGGACACACCCAACACCCAGCTTGTCTTCGGGCTCAAGAGAATAATTTCATTGCCATTTTCCCCCCATTTAGCACACCTTGGAGGGGTGGGGGGATGGGGCGATGCTCCCCCGCCCTAAAGAAGAATCTGCCGCTGACGTATGGGTACCCTAAAGAAACACAAAATGCAGAAAGAAACAGGTTAGTGGCTTTTTTTTTAGAATTTACAACCAGTAAGGACTCTGTCATATGGACAAGAACATATTTACGCTTTCCACAAGAAATACAACAAACTGTTTCAATGAAAACCCCTTACAAAAATCAGGATTTGTTTTGGATTATCGTTTATGAGACTTGTTTAAGAAATCAAGAACAAAAGTAAGTAGAAAGTCATTTAAAAAAAAAATAATAATAATTCAATACTTGGTAATCTAAAACTATCATTTTGTCACATGAACTTCAAAGAGCTCTAAAAGATTATTTGTGCAAAGCTATATATGTAAAACACTTAACCCCTTAGCTGCTGGGCCTTTTCCCCACCAATGCCAAGCTATGTGGGGTAGTCTACGTTTAGGGCTGCATATGTTTTTTTCCACATAAGCTATGGACACCAAATCTGTGTCCTTTTTTTCCAATATCCTGGGGACTGTGAAGGTACCCAGGGTTCATCGATTTCCCCAGTGGGGACTGGGAAATTAACCAAAATACAGCTAAAATGTGTTTTTATTTGGAAAAATGGGAAAAAGTGCTGCAGAAAAAAAATCTTTTTTTCCCCTGCAAATGGCATCAACAAAGGGTTTGCGGTGTTGAAATAACCATACTCACAGCTTTGAGGAACATGCAGACTAGAATCAGAAAAACTCATTTTTCCACACAGTTTTGACATATAACCGAGACATACCTGATCTATCTGATCTTCCCTATTTCATGTGCTTTCAACCTCCTTCAAGTTTGTGACAGAAATGGGTGTGAAACCAATGGTAGATCCTGGAAAGCTATTTATTTCTGAAAAGTAGACAAAATCCTGCATTCAGCAAGGGGTAATTTGTGTACATCCTTAAATGTTTTCCAGGAAAAAGTAACAGTTGGCTTACAAAAATATTGAAACTGAGTTGAAAAAAACAGCCATTTCTGTCTACCTTTTCATCTGTAACTTTTTCCACCAATGGCAGATTTTCAAAAGCAATATACCGTTACGTCTGCTGGACCCTTCTGGTTGTGAGAATATATAGGCCTTGTACGTTCACTGTAGAAAAGTACCCTCTTTTTGCCATGGTTACCCCCATTTTCTGCCTGATGTCAGTGTGCTTGACTGTGTTCACTGGGATCCTGCTAAACAGGAACCCAGTGATTATGCTCTCTCTACTCTAAATGGTGTCACTGCATACTGGCAGGCCAGTATTTCACCCAAAAGTGGCATTCTGATGCCCCTTGTAAGTTCATAGTATATGGTACCTAGGTACCCAGGGCATTGGAGTTACAGGGGATCCCTATGGGCTGCAGCATTTCTTTTGCTACCCATAGGGAGCCCATGCAAAGGCTTCTGCAGGACTGCCATTGCAGCCCGTGTGAAAAGGTGCATGCACCCTTTCACTGACATTTACACTGCACCAGGTCACTTATAAGTCACTGCCATAGTAGGCTCTCCAGGCCTGAGGGCAGGGTGCAGAGTACCTATGTGTGAGAGCACCCCTGCACTAGCAGAGGTGCCCCCATGACCTCCAGGACCATTTTCCCATACTTCGTGAGTGCGGGGACACCATTTTACTTGTGTACTGGACATAGGTCACTACCTATGTCCAGCTACATAATGGTAACTCCAAATATAGGCATGTTTGGCATCAAACATGTTGGAATCATACCCCAATGCTTTTGCAAGCATTGATTGCATGATTCCATGCACTCTAGGGACTCCTTAGAGGACCCCCAGCATTGCCATTCCAGCCTTCTGAGGTTTTCCAGGCAGACTCAGTTGCTGCCACCTCTCAGACAGTTTTCTGCCCTCCTGTTGCTTGAGCAGCTCGAGCCCAGGAAGGCAGAACAAAGGATCTCCTTTGAGAGAGGGGTGTTACACCCTATCCCTTTAGAAATATGTGTTATAGGTTTGGGAGAGGTAGCCTCCCCAAGCCTCTGGAAATGCTTTGAAGGGCACAATGGTGCACTCCCCGCGTAATCCAGTTTACACCAGTTCAGGGACCACTCCCTTATCCATCACCACCCCCAGGGGAGATGCTCAGAGCTTCTCCAGAGGCTCCCTGGGTTTTGCCATCTTGGATTACAAGTTGGTAGGATACTCTGGGAGCATCTGAGTGGCCAGTGCCAGCAGGTGACGTCAGAGCCGTACCCTGATAGGTGCTTGCCTGTTTAGCTGACTAATCTCCCTTTCAGGGCTCTTCAGGGTCTCTCTCTTGGGTGGTTCTTCAGATTCGGATTGCAAGGCTCCAGCAGGAATCCTCTGCATCCTTTACTTCACCTTCTTGCTGAAGAAACTGCAGCTGGGCCCTTCAGGAATTCTCCAACTGCAACAAAGAAGCAAAGACAACTTCTGCAACATTGTATCTTTAGCTCCTGCCAGCAACTGCAACTGTTTCCCAGTCATGCATCCTCAGAGGACAGCCTGTCTTCTGCCTGCACCAGAAGAACGGAGGAATCTCCCTTGGAGTGAAGGAGTCACTCCCCTGCTTCAGCAGGCACCTCTCTGCAATGATGACCAGTTGTGTGAGACCCCGCTCCTGATGAGCTGCATGGAGCCTGCATCACGAGTGGTAGACTGAAGTGGTGCGATGGTCCTGATGTCTAACTGTTCAACGTTGGTGGTGGTAAGAGCTTGTCTCCCCACACAAGACAGTACCCCCATGCACAGCATGTTTTGCAGTTGCCAAGTCTTGTTGGCATCCTTCCATGAAGTTCTATGTGCACCGTGCAGCTATGGCCCCAGCACTCCTTCCTGCGATGCACAGCTTCCGGCGTGGTTCTCCAGCGGCGTGGGACCCTTTGTTGTTGTAGTGCTGCATGGTCCTCCTTTTGTACTTTTTGTGTCCCCATGCTGTGGGACTCCTGTGTGCACTGCCTGGTTTTCTGAGGGCTTTCTGAGTTGCTGAGAGCCCCCTCTGACTACCCCTCCTGGGTAGAGTCCACCAGGTCCCTCCTGGTCCCGGGCAGCACTATTTTCCACTAACTGCAAGATTTTGCATGTGCCAAGGCTTGTTGGCAGTATCCAGGAAAGCAAACCAGACTGAAATCATCCATCTGGCATGGGACATCATCTGCACCAACCAGGAACCTGTATCCATCTTCTTGGGTGCAGTACTGACTTGTTCTTCACTGGTGATTCTTCTTTTGCACCTTCAACCGGGTTAGAAGGGGCTCCTGTTCTCCCTGGACTCTTCTGTGCTTCTTGAACTGCTCTCCTTCTTCCGCAGGTCTTCAGGTCCAGGAATCCACTGTTGGTGTCTTTCATTCTCTTCTGGTTCTTGCATAATCTTCTTTCTCATGTTTTTGTGTGTTCTAGGAAAGTTATTGTGATTTACTCCTGCTTTCAAGGGTTCTGGGGTGTGTTCTATTAATTACCTTTGGTGTTTTCCAATACTCCCAGCACCCCCCTACACACTACACTCATCTAGGTATGAAACCGACATTAGCATTCCACTTTCTTAGTACATGGTTTGTGTTCCCCCAGGCCTATTTCAAACTAATGTGATTTCCACTATTTGGACTGTTGTTTAAATGTTTTTACAGCAATTTCTGCATACTAGTGTATATAATTTGTGTATTACTTATCTCCTAAGGGAGTATAGTCTCTATGGTATTTTTGGCATTTGTGTCACCAAAATAAAGTACCTTTTTTTTGTTGTAACACTGAGTATGTGTGTGTGTGTACTGTGTGACTACAGTGGTACAGCATGAGTTTTGCATTTCTCCCAGATTAGCCTTGGCTGCTCAGCTACAGCTATCCCTAGAGAGCCTGGCTTCTAGACACTGCCTACATTTCACTAATAAGGGATATCTGGACCTGGTATGAGGTGTAAGTACCTTAGGTATCCACTACAAACCAGGCCAGCCTCCTACATTCACCAAGAACCCAAGGTACCGAGAGCCCATAAATGAGCTGCACCTTGCAAAGAGTTTTCAATGTGTACCGGGTATATAGCAATTCATTTGGTATAATATGAAGAGACAAACATAGATATCAAAGAAACCTATGAATTTCTGAAATGGGTACAAGATATGGACTTTATAAGCAGTGGTTGTTTGCACACCTCTGAATTTGGGGGTCCCCATACTAGCAAATGAATTACAGGGCATTTCTCAAAATGACTTCTTTAGTACACACTGTCTTACATTTGGAAGGAACAAATGCAGAGAAAGACAATTGCTAATAACACTTGTTCTGCTATTCTGTGTTTCCCCAAGTCTCTCAATAAAAATGGTACCTCACTTGTGTGGGTGGGCCTAGTGCACGCGACAGGAAAAGCCCCAAAAACAGAACGTGAACACATCACATTTTCACAGTGAAAACAGATGCATTCTTTACAAAGTGCCCAGCTGTGGATTTTGGGCTCTAGCTCATCCAGAAATTAGGGAAACATAGCAAACCTGTACATTTTTAAAACTAGGGGCCAGATGTATGAAAAAAGCCTTTCGCAATTCAGAAATAGCGATTTTTAAGAAATCGCTATTTCTGAGTCGCAAAATGCTATGTATCATATTTGCGATTCAGTAATAGCGATTTCTTAAAAATCGCAAATGCTATTACCGAATCTCAAATTGCAATACAGCCCCCATGGGACATTATTAATTAAAATGAAGTCTCCCCACTTTAGCCTAAGGGGCACAAAGAGGAAAAAACTAATTTGGCTATTTTTCCTCTCAAGGGTTTATAAAACAATTTTTATAGGGTCCCTGCTTATAGCCACATAGCACCCAGCTGTAGGGGCACTTAGGGCACACCTTAGGGGTGACTTACATGTAAAAGTAAGCTAGTATAAGACTTGGAAAGTACTTTTAGTTCCAAAGTCGAATTTGCATATAACTTCAGTTTAAAAGCAGCCAGCAAGACAGGTCTATCTTTGAAATGACACTGGCTACCGCAGCAGTGGACCAATGGGTGCACCACCTATGCTGGGGTCCCTAAACCTACATGTCCTACCAAATACTAGGGACATATAGGTTGTCTAGATATAGGCAATTATAATTAGCATAGTTTGCATATCCACTTTACACAGAGTACAGGCCCTGGGACTGATTAGCAATGTCCGCGGCACCATCAGAGTCAGTAAAACACCAGCAAAAAGTGAAAAATGGGGGCAAAAAGTTAGGGGGCTTCTGTAATCAGTCCGATCCTGTTCTACCATCTGCTGAGGCAGATATCCTCCAAACAGACGCTTCCGTTGTTTCAGCCCAGGCCACTTTACACCTCATCAAGGCAGCCTGGCTCACACTGGCAGAGGCTGCCCAGTCAGAGAAGGGCACTACAAGGCTGAAGTTAGTAACTTTTAGCAAGAGTTCTAAAACCCTCTCCAAGTTATTTTAAATTCAACAGTGGCAAGTTGCTGGATTTATTATAACATTTAATTTGATACCAAACTTCCTATACTAAGCTCCTTCCTATGGAAAATAAGACTTTAGCATTTTAAAGTTAAGTTTCTCCATGGTAGCCCATAAAGCACATTGACTACAATGGGGAAAACCAAATTTGGCTAGTTTCCCCTCACCAGGGCTTGCAAAACATATTTTTGAAAGACCCTGCTTATAGCTAAACTGCATCCAACCATGTGAGCACTTAGAGCATACCCTAGGGATGACTTAAATGTACAAATGAGGTAGCTTAGGACTTTCGAAGTACTTTTAATTCCAAAGTAGAATTTGTGGTTAACTTTAACTTAAAAGAAGCCAGCAAAGCAGGCCTGCTTTTAAATAACTCTGGGTACCACATCAGTGCTCCTATGAGTATGCTATATATACTGGGGCCCCTAAACCTACATGCCCTACCATATAATAGGGACTTATAGGTAGTTTGGTACAGCCAATTATAATTAAACTAATTTGAATATACAATTTTAACCAGAGCACATGTCCTGGGACTATTTAGCAGTGACCAGGGAACCATCAGAGTCAGTAAAACACCAATATGAGTGCAACATGGGGGCAAAAGTGAGGGGGCTTCTGCAATCAGCCCAGCTTTTCCACATATATGGATAGATAGATATATAGATATATTCACTGGAAAAAACAAAGGTTACAGGGACATTATAGTTAGGAAATACAATTAAAAACAACCTTAGAAATTCACTGAAAAACTCAAAGATTGCATGGACATTATAAGTTAGGCTCTGAATTTATTTGTGCGAAACGATAGAAATTCAGCAGTTATAGTTACCTGAGCTTACTACAACTTGCAATCCCGTAATGCACTGCTTATGACATCACATATTATATCACTCATGACATGGTCAGTGACATCACAGATGACACAGATAAAGGGGTCCAACACAATTTCCTGGATGTGCTGATTCATCTACATGAAAATACATATTTGATTATGTCTGAGGACCTCCCACAACTTGCATTATAGGAAAAGGTCAAATGCAGGTTTTAAGTCTACAAAAAGCAGGTATAGGTGCCCTTTTTGGAGATAAACTGTCTTCCAACATATCAGTAGGAACCTAAAAACCTGGTCTATTGTATTGACCCCTTTCCCAAAACCCACAGAGGGGATAAGGCCTGAATATGCTTAATCCACCCTTCCAGATTTCCAAGAACCTGCCTTGCAAAGACCTCTGGGCAACATCGCTCAGATGGATGGGCTGATAGTTTAAGGTGGGTGTCCCACAATCCCTTCTTATGGATAAGAACTATTTCAGCTGCCTTCCAGGTACAGGGAATAGAATCTCTTTGGAGATAACAGTGGAATAGCACATTAAAATAACTTGCCCAACCATCAATATCTGCTAGAAAGAGATCACCTGAAAAACATCAGGTCTGGGTGCCTTACCGCTTGCTATGTCTTTTATTGCTAAGATAGTCTCAGTATGCTTCAGTTTAAGGAGCCCAGAGGGAGTGAAATCCAAAGCCCCTGCAACAGGTGTTCTGTCACCATCCAGGCCTTGTTTGTAAATTTGCTGTGGCCGGAGCTCTGATCTCTAGTAAGCACCTTGGACCATAACAAATGAAGTCATTTACCTAGTTTATGGTTTTCTCTGTCCCCACACAGAGTCTGTCTGCTTTTAGTGACACAGTATGGATTTAGTTATCTCTGTTGTTCTGCCCCTTTTAGGGCTTAACTTTGAGATCAGTCATCCTAGCACATGTTTTAATATATTTGTTTATAGAGCTGAATTTGTAATGTGCGATGGCTGCTAAAGTTTTTATGTATTTTGATTGTAGTTGTATATTTTTTTAATGTGTGATGTGCTTTTATGGTTGAGAAAATGGTGAGTAAAGCATTTGAAATTAAATAGTCAGGCCCCAGGTAAAATCAGCCTGGAAAGGTGACAGTGTTCCCCCATCTGGGGGATGGAGTCCCCAGGCTGAAATCAACCTAGGGAGGGGGGCCATATAACCCCCCTGATAATCACACCAGGCCCCAGGGGATAGAGTCCCCAGGGCTGAAATTGGGTCAGGGTGTGGGGCAAGTACCCCACTCTCCCTGACAATCATACCAGGCCCTGGGGGATGGAGTACCTGCACAGAAATTAGCCCAGGAAAGGGGGCCGTGTGCTACAGCTCTCCTGATAATCATACTAGGCCCTGAGGACCCTTGCGCTGCAATTGGCCTGGGGAGGGGGGTACACACACCCCCTTCTCTTTTTTTAAAGGAGTGGCCTTAAGGTATGTGGTCCCCAGGGTCTAACAATGCTCAAAATGGGATGCCACATGCCCCCCTTTCCACAGGGCCCAATGAGACTCAGGGAGAGGGGACTATGCGTTCTCCTCCTCTTTTAAAAAAGAGGATCTGGGGATGGTGTCCCCAAGACTAGGCTTTGTGCAGCGTGGGGTTGGCTGCAGGGCCTGGACACTGTTGGCCATCGGCAGTGGTGGATTGGATTTATGTATCATATTTAAATATTACTTTTCGTTAAAAAAACTAGAAATTCACTGAAAATAACAAAGGTTAAAGTAATGTTATAGTTAGATTTGATAAAAAGATGTGATTTAATTTTTTAAAAACCTTAGAAATTCACTGAAAAAAGCTAAGGTTAAAGTAATGTTATTTTTAGGTTAATTTAGTGATAATATTAACATTTTGAACTACAAAAGCCACAGAAATTCACCAGTTCTGCTTAGCAGCACTAACTATAGGTTGTGCCTCTGCCATGCACTGTTTTGACTTCACATATGACAACACTCATCCCTCTAGCTAAGATGGTGCAGGAATCAACACATAAAAGGTCAAAAAGGTTTTTAATTTTGTAGGAAAAGCAATATGTTTAAATATGATTTACAGAAACATATGCCATTGAAAACAGATTGGAAACTGAGATGTTTTAAATCAAATTCAAAAGGACATCAACACTATTTGCTGTACTTTTCAGCACATCAACTTGAGAAAATGCACATGAAGTATTTGAAGTATATTTCCATTTTTGTGGTGCATTGATATCTAAACCAACCACAATCTTCCCCTAAACCTTTTGCCTCTTGTTTTACTGACATTTATTTTTGTTGGCTACCCAGTACTAAAATGCTTGTGCTCACTTCTTTAAACTTGGCAAAATCAGATCACACCCAATTGGCACATTTCATTTATTTTTAAGTCCCTAGTAAAGTGGTGCTACAGGTACTTATGGCCTATGTATTAAATACTACTAGTGGACCTGCCACAAAAAATTGTGCCACCCCTTAGTAAGTCCTTGCAAAACTTGTCTCAGGGCTGCCATTGAAGCTTGTATGCTGTTTAAACTGCAATGTTGACCTGGGAAAATAAACATTTTGCCAGGCCTAAACCTTCTGTTTCAATACATATGTCACCTGTACGTTAGTCCCTAAACAGCCCTTGTGTTTTTAAAAAGTTGGTCATGTACTTTTGAGTTTTACATGTCCTGATAAGGAAAAACTCTTAAATTAATTTTTCAATACTGCAAGGCATACCTCTCCCATAGGATAATATTGGAGTTCCATTATTATATCCTGCTCTGAGCTACATGCAAATTACTTCAGAGACCCCTCTGCAACTGCCTTGTTGACCTGCTGAACTGGGCCTGCCTAGACCTGCAACTGGACCTGCCTGGACCTGCAACTGGACCTGCCACAGCTTTGCTGACCTCTGCTGGAGTAAGTTTCTGATCCTCAAAAACTGCCTCCCCAGGACTCCTGGCTAAAATCGGTTGAACTCCTCCTTTGAAGAAAAGGAGAAATCTTAAAGTTTTGAGCTCTTTGTGATCCTGAATGAGCCCAGTCACACTGAGATCTTGCCACATATGTCAACTGCTAATGAGAAGCTCAAGTGAACTTGACTCTTCGCGCTACAGCAACCACCAGTGACAACCATCAACAAAAGATCTCCATTTCACTCAACAGCATTGCCAGCCCAAAGTCAGCAATGGCTGACTGCAACGTCCAACAGATTGTTACACCAATGACTGTTTGCAATGCCCGGTCTACTTTTTGTGCTCCATTGGCAACTACCAGCAAAGCTTTCCCTGCTCCTCACAGCCTCTTCCACTTCAACTGGGCACTTTTGTGCCGAGTTTGAGAGAGTAACCTTTTCAGCAGGACTACCAGGATCCCTGTATCTGGCCTGTGCTCCATTGTGTTCGGTCTGAATTTGTGATGTTTCCCAAGTCAGCACTACCAGAAGAAGAAGCAGATGAAGAATTTATTGAATGGTTAATTAAAACCTTTACAATTAAAAGGCAGCCATCACGCCAACAGTTCAAAAGTATGAATAAAAACATTAGTGCATAAAATACTATAGGGCAATACATCAGATGTTGCTTAACAGTGAAGCTATTTTTTTGTAACTGGATGCAGGTAAGTCAACAAGGACTTGGCAGCTATAGTGAGCGCACCGTAAACCATCATTGTTAAATTACTCAATGCTCTTTCTCAAGTTCATTCAACCATGTAAAGATTTTTTTAGTTTTTAAGGCATTAAGGTTCGGATTTACAAGAAATGACAGAGAGCAACGCTGTGCCAAATTTGGCAGCGCCGCGTTTTGTCATTTTCAAAATGCAGGAATGTGCTGTGTTGCCAACAATATGGCGCAACGCTGTTTCCCCCTGCACCTGTGCTAAAGTTGTTGTGAGCGCCAACGCAGCCACCCTTACCCCAGGATACTTAGCAATGACATGGGAGATGTACTGGTCCGCCAAGCACACCATCTGGACATTCATGGAGTGGAAACTTTTGCGATTTCTGAACACCTGTTCATTTTGACAGGGGGGTACAAATGCAATATGAGTCTCATCAATCGCCCCAATTATGTTGGGGACATGTCCCAGTGCATAGCAATCAGCCTTTACTGTGGCCAAATCCTCCACATGGGGGAAAACAATGTAGCTGCACATGTGTTTTATTAGGGCAGACAATACTTTGGTCAGCACTATTGAGAACATTGGTTGTGACATTCCTGCTGCCAAGCCCACTGTCTTTTGGAAAGAACCAGTTGCCAAGTAATGGAGCACAGATAGGACATGCACAAGAGGGGGGATCCCAGTGGGGTGACGGATAGCAGATATGAGGTCAGGCTCCAGTTGGGCACACACCTCTGTGATTGTGGCCCTGTCAAGTCTATAGGTGAGGATAATGTGCCTGTCCTCCATTGATGCCAAGTCCACCAGGGGTCTGTAGACGGGGGTATGTCTCCATCTCCTATTCATCTGCCGCGGTTGCAGTCTATGGGACAAAAGAGGAGCCGGTCACAAACTGAACATTGGAGCCACAACAGTACAATGCAAGACGTTAATTTGTAATGGTTAAGTGGGATTGTCCTGTATGTCCAATTTTTTACTGTGACACAGTTATTATTCAGGGCCTGCCCCAACCCCCTGAAATGGCATCTGCCTGTCCTGTGTGGAGGGACAGGTGGAAGTGATGTAACACCTCTGACATTGTGCGCCGTTGCGGGAGGCAGTCGGGAACCACCGTTCAACTCCTCATTGGTTAACATTGGGCCCTATGAAGTGCAGTGGCCAATGGTGATGTACGCTGGCGGTGATGGTATGCACCACTGCAGACGTGACCGTCATTTTCTATCTGATCACTCACTTGCTACCTGACCTTCAACAGGAGATGACCTACACTACATGTGCTGCTGTGACCTGTGTCTGGAACCTACCATGGCCCGTGTGACTGGGGAAAGGGCCCCTGCCTTCACCTCGGCGGAGTTGGAGAGACTGGTGGATGGGGTCCTACTCCAGTACTGACTGCTGTATGGGCTTTCAGACCAACAGGTGAGTACAATGTGGGCACAGCGCATGGGCATGAATGCATGGAGTGGTGTGTGTGAAGGCCTCGTGTAGGGGGGTGGGTGGATGTCCTCTGGGCTGCGTATTGGTTGTGTGCTGGGCCATGTGTGTGTAAATGGTAATGTGAAGGGGTATGGTGGGCCATAAGTGTAACAGGCAGGACGGTCTGACTGATACTATTTTCCTGTGTGTATTTCCTCGGCAGGTCAGCGCCCATTAAAAGAAGGGTATATGGCTTGCCATCGCCAAGGGGGTGCGGACCCTGGGGGTCTACGGCAGGCAGAGCACCCACTGTCGGAAACAGTGGGAGGACCTGAGATGCTGGGCATGGAAGACGGCCGAAGCCCAGCTGGGGATGGCCTCCCAATGAGGAAGGGGTGCCCGTCGACCCCTGACACCACTGATGGCCCACATACTGGTGGTGGCCTATCCAGAGCTGGATGGGTGCCTGAGCGCATCACAGCAGCCACAAGGAGGTGAGTACAGTGCCCATCATTACAACTTATGCATGGTAGGGTGGTATCCGGGTGGGGGATGTGTGTCAGTGGGTGCCCCTAGGCCAGGCAGAGTAGGTCCCATGTTGGCCAGGGCTCTGAAGGGATAATCCTGCTACCTAGCTTGTAGGCATCCACAACTCGTCAGGGCTGGGTGGGTCCCTGGTGTGCTGCATTTGGCAGTGTGTGCTCCTCCCCATGCTTTGGTGGCTAGCATTATAACTAGTAGTGCAATGCATAGTGTGTAGGGCTGTTCCCTGTGTGTGAGTGTGGTGTGTCCACCGACGCTGAGGGTAACAGTGGGATGGAGGGCAAGGGGAGCACCAAGGTGGAGACTGGAGGAGCCAGTTCAGACACAGATACCTCCTCCGATGGAAGCTCCCTGGTGGTGGTGGACACTTCTGTTCCCACCCCAGCTACAGGTACTGCCGCCACCCCGTACCAGCACCGCCCTCCCAGCAGCCCCTAATCGAATTGCCTGTGCCCGCTCACCCAGCAGGGTGGGCATCTCCTTCACCCTAGGGACCTCTGGCCTTTCCCAAGTGAGCCCTGATGCCCTGAATGAGGAGGCTATTGACCTCCTGCCATCCATCTCTGTTGGGCAGTTACATTGTTAATGCCATCAAGGGGCTGGCAGCCAAGATGCAACAGACTAATGCATTCCTGGAGGGCATTCACACTGGCTTGGCGGCCCAACAGAATCAACTCTCTGATGGCAGCCATTGTCCCTCTATTCACCCTCCCCCTCCAGCTTCCTCTTCCCAATCCCATTCCCCTCAACCCCAACCTATCCCAAGCACACAGGCAGGAGAGCATTCACACAAGAGTGGCACAGGCAAACACAAGCACCACACTTCATCCCACAGGCACTCACACAAACACCATCCAGATGCAGACATACCAACATCCACAGATACCACTGTGTCCCCCTCCTCCTCATCACCTCCCTCCCAGTTGCGTCTACACTCACACCTGCATGCACTATATCCTCATCCACTACGAGCATCACCACCACTCCTAGCAGAACACACACCTCACTTGCAGACACCTCCACAACAGCCATGCACACGTCCCCTTTGTCCTCTCCCACTGTGTCTGCCCCCCCCTCCCAAGGTACACAAACGCAAGCATTCAGACACCCAACAGCATCCAGCACCTGCACCCAAACACAGCAGACAGACACCTCCTACAACCACTCCCATTTCCTCCACTCCCATACCTTCTCCCTCTCCCCGCCCCAATGTCCTTAAGAAGCTTTTCCTCTCCACCATTGACCTCTTCCCTACCCCTTGCCTCCTGTCCTTCACGTCTGGCCAGGGTGGAAAAAACACAGGCAAGCACCTCACCCACTGAGTACATGGGCCCAGTAGTCTCCATACCCACTTGTGGTGGGAAAGGATCCAGGGCACATGTCCAGAGGATGAACGAGCCTGCACCAGGCAGCCTCAAGGAAAGGGTGCCTGCCCCAGCTACAGGGGATGGGCTGGAGCGTCCCCCCACCACCACCAGCAGCAGCAGAACCACCAGTGGGCAGCCATCTGAGGCTGCAGGGGATGTGCTGGAGCTTTCCCCACCAGCAGCAGCACCACCAGTGGGCAGCTGTCCAAGGCTGCAGGGAATGGGTTGGAGCTTCCAACCACCAGTGGCTGCAGCAGCACCACTACCACCACTGATCAGCCATCACCACCGGCAGACGGTATGTAGTCCTACGTCCAGGGGCTGCTGTGCGGCCTGCCTGCAGCAAGTCCAGTGGATATGACACCCACCTGAGAGACTGTGACCTTGCACTCCCCAGGATCAAGAGCACAGGGTACGTTGCCCCCTCCAGAACCAGAGGGTATGATACCCACCAACCCCAGCCTCCCAGGATGAAGAGCACAGGGCACAATGCCTCCTCCAGGACCAGTGGATAACACGCCCATCAACCCCAGCCTCCCCAAGATGAAGAGCACAGGGCACAACGCCCCCTCCAGAGCATGTGGGCAAGTCACCCACTTGAGAGACTGTGCCCTTGCACTCCCCAGGACCAAGCACGGGGCATGTTGCCCCCTCCAGAACAAGTGGTCTTCTTCCATCGGCCAGCTTAGGTGCCCCCCTTTTCCTGTCCCCCTGAGGTGCATGCCTATTTTCCAACTGATGCCCCTGCTGTGTTCTCTCCGTGTTGTTGCAGGTGACAAGAGGGGCCTTAGACCTTGGCCTGTGGCCCACTTACAATGAGGACTGGGCAGTGTCCCTTGAACTGTACATATGTATATAACAGTTTCATTGCATTTTCGTTTTTCTACTGTGTTACTACACTCACTTTATCACATTCTTCTTGTCCTTGCATTATTCCTCAGGGGTACGGGGTAAATATGTTTTATTACTGCATCTGATTGTGTGTATGGTGTTGTGGGTGGGTGTGTGTTGCATGTGTGTGTCACTCTCTTTTTCCTCCCCCCCTCCCCTGTGTGCTAGGCGGCTGTACTCACTGTGGTTGTCTTCTCCGTCGTTGGTGTTCGTAGTGGAGCAAGAAGTAGAAGATCATCGGAAATATTTGCAGCTCAGGCTCCATGGCGGCATGGTTGTTCCCTGTGTCTCCAAAGGTGAGTCCTTTCCCTTCTGAGGTCCGCTTCCGCAAGGCTTTTGATGCCGTTGGTACTACCCCGGAAACGATGGTGGATTCGTGACTCTTAATATGGTGGGTGGAACATTGACTTCCGCCTGGCTGTAGGTGGCTATCGCCGTGGTGCCAGTTGTTTCCACCCCGGTGGTCGGTGTGGTAAAGTGGCTGTCTATATGAGTTCTCACCGCCATGGTCATAATTTGGCTGTTTATCACCGACCGCCAGGGTTGTAATGAGGGCCTAAGTGTCTTCCACAGAGACCCTGGTGTCTTTAGAATTGTACTTCTGTGGTTGTTTGTGACACCCATAGAAAGTTTAGAAGCTTTGAAAAATGTTTCCTCTAGAGCTCCAGGGCTTAAGTGCGACCTACTGGAAACGGTACTCGATGTGCAGTTTCTTGGTATTGGATTGAATTTTAGCTTTGCCCGCTCAAGGGTCCCTGCACCTCTGAATAAATACCTAAGTCCAATTCTGTGTTCAGACTTAGGGCCTTATTACGAGTTTGGCGGTTGGACCGTAAGACCACCATATTGGTGGCCGTTAAAAGACCACCATGTTGACAGTCATACAGACCACCGTATTACGAGCAACACATCCAGCACCGCCCACACCCAGCCAAAAAAACAACCCCGCCATGACCCTGGAAGGTGGGAAATAGGAGGCCATACCAGAAGCCTGTCAACCAACCACCGGATCTATTACAAGTCAAAAATCGTGCCATGGTGATCCTCCAATGGTGGTCTGAACCATGGAGTCTGGTGGTCACCACAGTAAAACACTACACCACATTGGCTGCATTTGAAAGCAACATAGCTGATACAAATTCTCACACCCAACACACCTGCAAACCACACTATAAAACACACACCTTCACACACCACAATCCTTTGCATTTCCCACAGCAAGACCCAACAAGACAGCACAAAAAAAGCTATTCCGAACGATCGATTAGGCACCCCTCCAACTATCACAACCACATATCCCACATGCTCAACACACACCCATCACATCCAGTTACACCTCCTCACTCTAATTACTTTCTGTCACCTGTGTAGTACCCAGCACCCACCAGTTTTTTTGGTGGATGAAATCATCAGAGTAAATCCTAAATTTTTTGGAGCCAAAGTCCAGCAAACTATTGTCACTAGGAAGATGGAAATGTGGCAAAGGATCATCGATATAGTGAATTCCGTAGGCAGCTGCCCGGGCACAAGGGACAACATTAGGGAGAGGTGGAACAACCTCAAGGGCAAGGTCCGCTCTGTGGTGTCCAAGCACCAGCTTGCAGTCCTGAAGACTGTCGGTGGTCCCCCACCTCCTCCATACAGCTCACATCATGGGAGGAGAAGGTCTTGGCCATCCTGCATCAGTAGGGCTTGGCAAGAATACCTTGGGGAGTCGAGTTGGGTAAGTCCCAACAATAAAAATGGCATCAAAATGTATTGGCATGCATGCTCACTGATCCCCTTGGGTGCTTTCACTGTGCCTTCACTGTCAACCCACTCACTAGCCCAGTCACCACGTGTCCAAAGACTACTGGTTGCCAACTCACCTGGGGGAACCCCATCTCTGTATACTGTGTGTAGCACGGGGAATGACAGTACCACAATTCCCAGCAGACACTTTTCTATCATTACTAAAACCAGAACATTGTACCACATTAAAAATTACCTTGCCCTGCAATTCCCTCGTGAATGGTACTCATCTGAAAGTGGGACAACTGTACAGTGTTTGGGAATAGGTCAGGCACTGACAGAAATGCCAAACAAGGGGGTAATACAAGTGTCACCCCCAGTCAAACCAGCGTATCCTGATATAAAACAACCTTTTCCCTCTATTCACCCAAGAAACTGTACTTACCTGACATGAGGACAACTCTCCATGTGTGTCATACAGGGAGGAAAATGGCTAGAACTCATAGGAGGAGCCCTTTCTTTCACTCCAAGCAACAGTCCACTGTATACCTATCAAAATACATATTTTTCTGTGAATACACATATGAGGTGCACACACATGGGTGAGACACATTGAACAACTGCATATAGTATAGGGAGTCACATGACTGCTAAGGCCGGGAGGCTCTATCTGCCCAATCCAATGACCCAGCACACTCCTCATATGTTCATATAACCTTGCTAGTATACTTGTTATGTATGTCTACTCACCTCAGGGGACAGACAATCTGAACTGTGAGTTCTGATGTGAGAAAAGTCCCTATGAATACCAGGAGGGCCAGGCCATGCAACCCAAAACACCAGGCCTGTGTCCATATGTCATTGTGCCACTGCTGTGAACCCACTAATGAAGTTGACACACTTGGGAGGGACAAGGATACAGGTCATTGTACACCCTTTGATGTGGCCAAACATCCAGATCCATCTTGAAATGCTATGTCAAGGTGAAAGTAGTGTAGACAGGAAGGACAGCTCAAAATGTCTAGAAAGAACATCTAAGATAGATCTAAGGTCCCAAGATGTGTCATCTGTATGGTGTTGGCACTAGTTACACCCACAATGCACTGACCACAGGATGACAGCTATCACTTTTTGTCCAAGGTTCTGCCAATGTCTACATGACAGACAACTAGGTCACAAGATGACTCAAACAACATCCTACCCAGCCACTGCCCTGCCTGTAGTGCAGTCAAGATATGAGTTAATTCAACCCCTCCAACAGCCAATAATTCCAGACAGTCTGAGACTTGGTCACTGAACTGGAATTGGTATGTGACTCCCATGTCAGGTTGTTACAAATGAGAAGATGTGTAGCTGTCACATATGGGAAATCAGCAAATTCAATGTGAACATGGCCCTAGACCAATGTCACTCTCAACTATTTGAGGTAGATGTCACAGCACAACCACTCACATTGTCTCCCTCACATCAACAGGTTGAGCTGCCACTGCAACTACTAACACCCCTGAGGAGACTGCCATTACCCCCATGGATGAAGCCTCAGTGAGGACACCACTCCTGGACCACTTGACATTGAGGACGGTTCTGGTACATCCAGGCAACCTGGTCAGATGACACTAGTCAGCCTCAGCCTGACCACATCGACTCCTCCCAGCCATGGCCTTTACATCGCAGGCACCCAGTCGCCCCCAAACCTGTGTCCACAGGACAGTCACCAACATCTTGTGCTCCTCAGTCCATGTTCCTGAATCACACCCAGCCAACTCTGACAATGAAGAACCTGGAACCAGTGGAAGGGGGCAGGTGCATCAAGGGTGAAGGCACGTGGGGGTACGGTGCATGGAGGGATGGTGTGGCACAATTGCAAGAGACTGCTGGGCATGGCCCTGGCCAGGACACCATCAGCCAGGGCTTGGCAGCCTACCAACATTATCAAGGTATGATAGACCAGGTACTAATTGAACTCCGGGAAATTAAGAAGCTACAGATGGATTTCCATCAGGAAATGTGTGAACAGAGGGAGGCCCACAATACCAACATGGCCTCCCTAACAGGGGTGCTGAGGGACATCAACACTACCTTGAGCTGGGATCGACAGCAACATCCCACCCCTTACTTTGGTGCATCTCCCCCAGGCCCTCCATCAGTGCCAGCCACTGGAAGGGAGGGCCTTCTAGGCGAAGCACCTGCCTCTGTAGTTATTGAACCTCCCCTATAAGCATGGACTTACAGCCAAGCACCCAGGAGGTAAACTGTAAAAAAAACTGTAAACTTCTCACTTGTATAGCGCACTACTCACCCGTGAGGGTCTCAAGGTGCTGTACACATACCGCTGTGTAACCCCTCCTGGCTTTTCCCTGTGACGCACCCACTCCTGGACAGCCCCAGGGTGAAGCCAGGTATCCAAGCGCTGTTGTGGAGATTAAACAAGCTATTGCCCAGAGTTACAGAGTGAGACCCATTAATTAGATTTGGCACCGAGGCGAGCATTATCTGGTCCAAGGGAATTGAGCCCAAGACCCACCCAGGTGGCAATTGAACCCTGGTCCTGGGCCAGATCTCTGCATCAGGGTCTGCTGCTCTAACCATTGTGCCACACTTCTCCAGGTAAGGATGGCAAGATACCAACCACTGCCAGGAAGTGACCTTTGTGTGCCACAGATTCACTCTGTTGACTGACTCTGTTGACTGTTCCTTAACCACTTACCATTTTCCATGCTATTAGGACACAGGACTTTGGACGTCAAATATTGTGTTCTCTGCTCTATTGATTGCATCCACCATGACCTTCACCTTGCTCCTTTTTGTTCTATTCCAGTATCACTATTGATTTCTCTAGTATTACTATTGATTTCTGTAGTAATATAAATAAACAAACCCATCACTAAAACACTGTCTAGTGCCTCTCTTTTTTAACTGTCTGAAATGTTGGATTCTAATCATATATGAAGCACTTGAGTAAGACATAAGAAGGTAAAGGACCGATGGAGATGTCTCAGGTAATATCATGTTGAGGATGACTAGCAACACAATGTCACAAGTGTATGGACACACCAAAGGTTTTATTGTACTGTATTGCTCATAGGCTGTTAAAAGATTTCTGGACAGTCATGGCCAAGAATGTCTTAGCCATTTTGAGTCAGGCCAGACATCCAAAATGTACCATCCCCCAAACCACACAAGAAAAGGCTTTGTCTGACATTGTCCCATAGATTAGGCTAACAGAGTGTGACCCTTATCAAATACAAAATTCAGGTCTGCCAACTTAACAGAACCTGAGCTCAGTTCCTTCCCATTACAATGAGCAAGCAACTGATGGAATGCCACAAACCTGTGTCAGTGGTGTGGCACTGGCCTGCAATGAACAAATATATTGCCAGCCACTAACAATCCTTACAAGATCAATGTCAACACAACATGAAGGTAGATGGCATGGAATGCACAGGACGACATGTTCGAGGTGACATGATCACATACATGAGACCACTGAAGCACCACACTACAGCTAGCAATTCTATTGTGTATCTTAGATTTCTGCCCACCCACTGTCCAGGCAGCTTGGGCATTGGACTTAAAATCTGAGGCGAAAATTACCTCGATCAATCCATGTCCACTTTACATGTCAGACCAGCAACAGCTACCTGCCAAATACCCACATGAGGATGTCATGGTGAAGGCAGCTGGAGGAAAGAATGATATACAAGGTGTTTTGGCAGGTAAAGGCATATACAAGACCTAAACCAAATGTAAAACGTCTGTTGATCCACTGACAATGTGCAATGTGACTGACCCAAACAAAGAAGATCAACAAGAGAATCACATTTTCAAGTCTGACTTAGCCAGCAAACTCTGGCTGTATGATGCATAGCATGAGATGCTCTGTCTCCTGAAAACAGAGATACCCTTTTCAACACATCCTTACCCCTACAGTTCCCCATACAGTCACAGTAATCACACAGCATCACATACTTACACTCAAGTGAAGTAGTGATTGATGAAAACTGCCTGCAGGTCTCAACCTTCATCCTCTTCACTGTCAAACTCACTTGGCATTTCAGGAGGCCACCTGGTGGCACAGCTAGCTTCCCCTCAACTGGAATATATTGGATAGTTCACCTAAGGGCAATGTTGTGGAGCATGCAGCAGGCCACAATGATCTTGCACACTTTTTCTGGTGAGTAGAGGAGGGTTTCACCTGTCTTGTCAATGCTACAAAATCTGGCTTTCAGGAACAGAAAACGCCCTCTCCATGATACACTGTATCCTTCCATGAGCCTCGTTGAAGTAGACTTCCCATGGCATAGTTGGGTTCTTCACCAGTGTCAACAACCATGGATGGTTTGGGCTTGCAGAGTCACCTGGGAGGGAATGTGACATATGTGCAATCGTCAAGTCCCAAGCAGTGTCTACCTAGCAGCAGAGATAGCATACATACACACATAACATATGTGACTTATCAACCAGTCAGGCTCTCTCTGGGTACAGTTGTGTCATAGGCTGTGGAGTAGGGCTGTTCAACATGATGAAGGCATCATGGACTAAACCCGGATAATGGGCAACAACCTGAGAAATGCAGAGGTCCGCTAAGCAAACAACCTGGACATTGATGGAATGTCCAATAGACTTGTTCATTTCCATGTGGTGGAACCAAGGCTACGTGTCTACCATCAATAGCTCCCACCACATGTGGGATGTGTGCGAAGCTATAGAAGTCAGCCTTCACATGGGCAAAATCCTCTAGTTGAGGAAACCGGATGTAGCTGTCCAGGTGTTTCCACATTATCGAGAGTACATTCTTCAAGACCGGACTGAACATAGGCGGGGACATCCCAGCAGATGGGGCCACTGTATTTTGGAATGACCGTGTGGCCTGGAAGTGCAAAACTGCCATGACTTGATTTGTGGGTGATATGCTATTGGATGACTGATGGCTGGCATCAGATCTGGATCCAATTGATGACAAAGATCTACGATTGTCCAGGCAATAGATCTGGATGATATGTCTATCATCCATGGCCTGGAGATCTGCCAGTGGACTATACGCAGGAGGTTGTCTGATCCTTCCCCTCCCATGGTAACTATGTGGAACAAAAGTAGAGTATGGCCATCATTCAATGTGTCCCTTGCAAAATACATCATACATGTAATTCACAAACAGTGAATTGGCATGTGAGTAGCAGAGGACATGATACACAGTACACATCACCACTCACAGTTACACATAAGGGACAGCTTTGCTCCTTGCCTTTTCACATATGTATACACATCATCTTTCTGGACAGCAACAATGTGTGCATAACTTGCCCCTCAGACTCTGATTCAATGCCCCAAATCAAATACTAAGTTGCCCATGGGGGAGGGGGTTGTGCCCCTCATTATGTTGTCATATGTGCTTGACGTTATACCAATATGATTACAAAATCGAATGACCTACATGACAGGACAAGGCCAGCACTCATGAATAACCTGAACAACATATTCAGAATTGTGAGGTCTTTTCAGGCTCTGGCCGCCAGTCACCACTTGCCTTCCGTCCCCTCTCCCCGTCCTCTTCCCACTCCAAATCCCCCATTACCCGTGCTAGTCAAAGCACACAGACAGATTCTCATGCATCCACCTCAACAGACAAGGGTAGTGCATACATACACAAGCACCACAAGACACACCAGCACACACATAAACATCATCCACCCTCAGACATGGCAAAAGTCACATCTTGCCCTGACACCACCCCACTAGCATCACACACACAACATTTGCCATACCTACAGTCACCACATCAACATTCATGGATACAGCTACCACACCCATCCTACCTGCAGATACCACCCTAGCAGACTCAGTCATCCACCCCAGTCACCACACCCACAGACACCACAACTACAGACACACCTACATGCAACACATCCACCATACCTGCAGTAACCACCCCAACAGACAGCCACCCACTCATCAAAGCATCCCCAGACCCTCCACACCCTCACCTCAAGACACATAAACACCCTTACCCCCCACCCAACAGACACCCACCACACAGAAGCATACCTCCTACAAGCACACACCCAAGACATTCACTACATTCACTACTACATACCAGACAGCCGCTCTCACAACCTCCAAATCCCAACCCCCTTCTGATTCTTGTCCCCATGTGTCAAATAAACCTTTCCTGTGTGACCTTGGCCTTACCTCTGTCACCCCCCCTGCTCCACTCCCAAAAGGACCACAACCCTCTCCAAGGCCACCCCTTCTACCTGCAAGGCCTCCCCTGCCTTCCTGCAAGCACCTATACCCCTCCCCCTGCCACGAAGAAGCCAACCTCTCCCAAGAAAAATCCCCCCTTCCGAAGCCCAAACCCAAACCCTCCCTCAACCCTCTTCCCCACCCCCTGGATAATCCTTGAGATGCCTGCCTGCCCCCTTGATGCCCATTCATGTGGAGGTTACATGGCAGTCAAGAGTCAAGTAGGGGTCCAACACTATGCCATTTGGGCATCCAGAATGGACTGGCCTATGGCCTTGGGCTTATGAACTGGCCAATTAATAAACCCAACTAGTTGTTGGTTTGTTGGGTACACATTTGTCCTGCTATTCCTTTTTTAGCTTTCTGTTGTTTCTGAGTAACTTTGGTTGTGCGCCTGTAGTTGTGTGTTTGTGGCTTCTTGCTGCTCCATGTGGTGTTGTTTGCATTATGTGAGTTTGTGTGGAGTGCTCTTTTTCCCTAAGAGAAGGACTTCTGTCATGTGGGGTATCTGAGTGTAGAGTCAATGTTGGTGTCATGGCATTGTGTTGTGTTTGTCATGGTAAGTATTTATTTTTGTGTTGTGCCATGTGGACATGTTGGACTTGTCCCCCTGAAATGGCTATTGTATACATGTGTGTATCATACTGAGTTTTATTATTGCAGACAGGTGGTGTGTTTGGTTGTGGTAGGTTGCTTTGCATTTGGGTGTGCATGTGTCCATTTAGGAGTGTGCCCCCTGCTGCTGGTTCATGTAGGGGTATGTCCAATGGAGTGGGAGTTGTGGGTGCTTTGTTGACTTGTTCTTCCCCATTGTGAAGGTGTGCAGGACAATTGCTTTTGGTATTGCTTGTTTGTGATATCCATATATGGCCATGTCCTGTGTGCCTGTGGTTTGAGGGCCCTATTCAATGTGATATGTGTCCCAGTGCACCCTCTTTCCATGTATGGTCTTGATGCTCCCAGCCCAGCTGTGCAGGTTTTGGTGTCATGGTGCGCTTTGTCTATTTTGTCCATTTGTCTCTCCGTGCATTGTGAATGTCATTGTGCTACAATTGTCGTGTGATGTGTGAGTCCAATGCCAAGTTGTTTTATGGTGGTGTTGTATGTGTTCCATGGCATATCAATGGATATGTGTGTTATATGTGTGGACAGTCCCTGGCTAGTGTTGGATGTGAGTGTGTCCAGTAGTTGGGTTGTTGTTGCTGTGTGTGAGAATGTTGTGTGGCTTTCAGTGTCACTGTGCCTGAGCTGTGTGGCCATATGTAATTGTGTAGTGCTCCAGTGTAGTGTATGTGTGCTGGCCAAAGTGTGCGTATTGTGGGTGTATGTGTCCGTGTTGATGCATGTCAGTGAGTGTGTGTTGTATGAAACGTGTAGCTGCTGCCCGTGGCATACCCCCCCATGATGTGTTTGCCAGCACAGTGTGCTGTTTTCAAAGGGTTAATGTTACAGGTAGGTGTGTGTACCTATGGTTGCTGTTGTCCACGTCAGCCTTCATTTCCTTGTCTTTTGGCTAGCAGCAGCATGATATTTTTTAAAGTGTGGGCTCCATAGTGGCTCCGGACGGGTGTATCGGTCTGCAGGTGAGTGTCTCCCTTTATTGTGTCTGTTTCCACCAGCTTCTATGTGGTGGTTGGACCACCACGATCATATTAGCGGTGTGCAATCCCATAATGGGTCTAATGAATACATGGGCATCTGCCAGCCTGTTTGTGGTTCTGGGTGACAGCAGCGGTCTGTGCTGCCTGGTGGTGGTGGGGAACTGCTGGAGGTCTTCTGTTTGTACAACCACCAAACTCATAATATTTTGGTCCACTCTGCCAGGCCATTGGCAGTCAGACCGCCACACCGAACATTAGACATTTTTCACATAGAAATCTCCGAAGCTCCAGAAGAACTAACGTGCTTTAGATAATGGCCTTCAGTTCCATGGTGTGGATACTATTTCAGCAGAAACCAATCCAATTGATGTATCCAACCAGGGCTCCATTGTGTTCGGCCTCAAATTAAGCCTAGGTTTTGCCTACTGCTTCCAAAAACTGTCATTGGCACTGAGGGCCATATTTATAGGCCCCTAGCACCACAGGAGCGTCTTCACGCCACCTTGTAAATAGGGCTCCTTCCCAAGCAGCACTTTGCCACAGCAACACCCATTGCATTTTGACGCTGCCTCAGATTCATGAAATTTTGTAAACCTGAGGCAGTACCAAAATCTAATGACACCACCAGGGGTGGCGATAGCAAGGGGCAACGAGGAGGAATACTTTTATTCCTCCTCGTTTTTTGCTTTTTCTATGCGTGCTGCATTCTGCTACACGCATAGAAAAGGCAAAATGGCAGAATTTATTGTTTGTGTGTGGGAAGGTGTCACTTACTGCACATAATCAATCATTTGAAAATTACACTTTGGCACTTCTGTGTTTGCTGCATTGTGCAGCACACACAGAAGTGCCAAAGCACCATTAGTGATTGTTTATGTGCAGGAAGGGATACTTTCCCGCACATAAACAATCACACCCTTCAACACAGACATCCTTGCACGATGGTGCAAGGATGCCTGCTGTGGAAGCTAAATTTAGCGCCAGCACAGAGGGAAATTCTCTTAAATATGGGGTATCCCTGCATTTCTAAAGTGACTCAGCACGGCTCTGCCAATTTTGCGCCACTTTTCTTTAAATATTGCCCTTAGTGCTTTTTGGTGTTACTTCTCCTTAACACTTTAAAACTTCATATTAACGGTTTCCCTTATGGGATTTTTATCATGTTCATGTCATATTGTGGCACTGCCTAAATACTTAACACATTGTCCTAAGTTAAGCCTGTCTGCTCTGTGCCGTAGCTTCCAGAGGGTTGAGTTCAGGTTAATTCCAAGACTTTGAGGGATCACCCTGACAGGAAATGTTATTGTTCCTTGAGGTGAGCAGTAGCCCACCTCAAATACTAATCCATGCTCTTACAGTCAAAAACAGAAAAGGAACAAAAAATAAATGAAGGGTGATTGCAAGTACTGAGTATCATTTTCCCCCCATGACTTTGCTCCCTCTAGACAGATCCTACATCATGGTGGAGGAACACATTACTGTGACTTTACAGTTACTTTTGGTGTGATAGTGAAAAAACTTGAAGTTGGGAATGCCAAAATAATATTTGAGGAATTAAAACTTATAAAATAACAATGAACAAGGTACCATAGGTTTTCTTATTGACCTTGTTACTAACCAGTATTTGTAATGTTTTTTTCATTGCTTACTGAAGAACCAACATTAAGCACTGCTTGTTTTTCTTCCATCCTTTCAGGCACTCCACAGCTCAGTGCTCATTTGGGAGACCACCTCAAGTGCTGCAGGTGCATCTGCTAGGGAAGATGGTTGGGTACATTAACATTTATTTTCCATTGAGTTCAGAAAAAAATTATAATCACCTGTTTCTTGCAAGGCAAAGCCATTAAAGTTGCAAAGCTACATGGTTTGCACCCTCTCATACATTTTTAAACTTTCACCAGACTGGCACTGTTGTGGATCTTGTGGATCTGGTGATTTGTAACAAAAACAAGAGACGTTAAAAATGATGCAGGTGCCACATGTCCACAAGAATGCAGCTGGAAAGCCACATCTTACAGTCTACCTCTGGGGGAGCCTGACACACTCACTTGCTGCCAGAGGTATTCCAGGAGTTGCCTGCATCCGTCCACTTGCTGTAAGTCATATAGGGGGTCATTCTAACCCTGGCGGTCGGTGATAAAGCGGCGGCCAACCCGCAAACAGGCAGGCGGTCAAAAAAATGGAATTCTGACCCTGGCGGGAACCGCCAACACAGCCCGCCACTTTAACACTCCGACCGCCACGGCGGGACCGACAAACAGCGCGGCGGTCACCGCCAACAGGCAGGCGGCACACAATGTACCGCCCACCCTATCACAACTCACCAATCCGCCACCTTTTCCGGGGCGGGAGCCCCGCCGATAAAAACACGGCGGAAACAGACTACGAACGGGAAAACGCTCACCTATACACACTCCACGAGGAAGGAGGACAGCATGGAACCCGAATTACACATCCTACCAGCTATTGTCTACCTGCTCATCTACCAGGAGTACGAACGCCGGCGCAGATGACAACGGTGAGTACTGTACCTACGACACAGGCGAGGGGGGAGGAGGAAAGCTTACGGGCACACACATACGCGATACACCCACCCCCCCAACCCACCCCCACAATACCTACACACCAATGCAGAGCAACAAGTCAGAGTGACACCCCCCAAACCCCCCGGAAGAATGCAAAGACATAATTAAAATGAAGTTTCAAATGTATGTATAAAATAGGTTCATTGAAGTCATGGTGAATATGCCATATGAAATATACAAAAGAAATAATGAACATAGTGCAAAGTATAAACATAGTCAATAAGTCCTGCACAGTCCGTTAAATATCCATAGTCCGTGGGCCAATGTGTACAAACACATGGGCAAAGCCCACACAAGAGACCGGATACCATTGGAGAGAACACTGCAGGGGCATCAGATGATAAAACAACAGGCACCTCAGGGGGAAGGGAAAGGGGGGCACCTCAGCCACATGAGTCCACGACGCCAGATCCACGAGGGGCCTCCATGCCCACTGTACCATCCTGGGGAGTGCAAAGCCACAGTCCATCAGATGGATAACCGACTCCACTGGTATTGGAGGAGGCATGGTGCCCAGAGTGCTTCGTGAACACCTACTCGACACAGAACCGGCACTGTCAATGGACCAGCGCTGCTTGAGACGGCGGTGCCCAGCGGAGCGGTGCTTGAGACGGCGGTGCCCAGCGGAGCGGTGCTTGAGAGGAAGGCCCCAGCGGAGCGGTGCTTGAGATGAAGGGCCCAGCGGAGCGGTGCTTGAGACGGCGGTGCCCAGCGGAGCGGTGCTTGATACGGTGGTGCCCAGCGGAGCGGTGCTTTAGAGGAAGGCCCCAGCGGTGCAGTGCTTGACAGGAAGGGCCCAGCGGAGCGGTGCTTGAGACGGCGGTGCCCAGCGGAGCGGTGCTTGAGAGGAAGGCCCCAGCGGAGCGGTGCTTGACAGGAAGGGCCCAGCGGAGCGGTGCTTGAGATGAAGGGCCCAGCGGAGCGGTGCTTGACAGGAAGGCCCCAGCGGAGCGGTGCTTGAGAGGAAGGCCCCAGCGGAGCGGTGCTTGAGTTGAAGGGCCCAGCGGAGCGGTGCTTGAGTTGAAGGTCCCAGTGGAGCGGTGCTTGAGAGGAAGGGCCCAGCGGAGCGGTGCTTGAGATGAAGGGCCCAGCGGAGCGGTGCTTGAGACACCGGTGCCCAGCGGAGCGGTGCTTGACAGGAAGGGCCCAGCGGAGCGGTGCTTGAGATGAAGGCCCCAACGGAGCGGTGCTTGACAGGAAGGCCCCAGCGGAGCGGTGCTTGACAGGAAGGCCCCAGCAGAGCAGTGCTTGAGAGGAAGGCCCCAGCGGAGCGGTGCTTGAGAGGAAGGGCCCAGCGGAGCGGTGCTTGACAGGAAGTGCCCAGCGGAGCGGTGCTCTTCACGGCGGGTCCCTGTTCAGCGGTGCCTGTCTTGGCGGGGCCCTGTTCAGCGGTGCTCTTCACGGCGGGCCCTGTTCAGCGGTGCCTGTCTTGGCGGGGCCCTGTTCAGCGGTGCTCTTCACGGCGGGGCCCTGTTCAGCGGTGCTCTTCATAGCGGGCCCTGTTCAGCGGTGCTCTTCATAGCGGGCCCTGTTCAGCGGTGCTCTTCACGGTGGGGCCCTGTTCAGCGGTGCTCTTCACGGCGGGGCCCTGTTCAGCGGTGCCTGTCTTGGCGGGGCCCTGTTCAGCGGTGCTCTTCACGGCGGGGCCCTGTTCAGCGGTGCTCCTCATTGCGGGGCCCTGTTCAGCGGTGCTCTTCACGGCGGGGCCCTGTTTTGCGGTGCTCTTCACGGTGGGGCCCTGTTCAGCGGTGCCTGTCTTGGCGGGGCCCTGTTCAGCAGTGCTCTTCATGGCAGGGCCCTGTTCAGCGGTGCTCTTCACGGCGGGGCCCTGTTCAGCAGTGCCTGTCTTGGCGGGGCCCTGTTCAGCGGTGCTCTTCACGGCGGGGCCCTGTTCAGCGGTGCTCTTCATGGCGGGGCCCTGTTCAGCGGTGCTCTTCACGGCGGGGCCCTGTTCAGTGGTGCCTGTCTTGGCGGGGCCCTGTTCAGCGGTTCCTGTCTTGGCGGGGCCCTGTTCAGCGGTGGTCTTCACGGCGGGGCCCTGTTCAGCGGTGGTCTTCACGGCGGGACCCTGTTCAGCGGTGCCTGTCTTGGCGGGGCCCTGTTCAGCGGTGCTCTTCACGGCGGGGCCCTGTTCAGCGGTGCTCTTCACGGCGGGGCACTGTTCAGCGGTGCTCTTCACGGCGGGGCCCTGTTCAGCGGTGCCTGTCTTGGCGGGGCCCTGTTCAGCGGTGCTTGTCCTGTCTTTCAAGGGAGCCATACCTGGCCAAGACTCCCCGCTTAGTCGCCCTCCGACCTTGCGGTAGCGGGGCCCTCCTGTGATGGAGTCTTGGGCCCGTGGGTGTCGTCCGTCACACCCGGTATGGGGCAGGTGGGGCCCTCCTGGTGCGCTCGCCTGCTGCATGTCTTCTCCGCCCTGCTGCCCTTGCCCTCCTTCGCTACAGCTCTCTGGCCCTTGCCTCCCTTAGATGATGTGGCAGGTGACGGGGCAAGGCCACTCTCCTTGGTGGCAGCCGTCTCAGGCTTTTCGCGCCGGCCCTTAATTTTTCTTGTCCTCTTCCCAGGGGGTGGGCTGGCTGTCCCCTTGCTGCTGGCCGATGTTCCTTCCCTAGAAGCTGGTGGACTCCAATAGCCCTGCACTATGGTGATACTAGATGCAGGGCTGGTGGTGGCTGAGGTGCTCTTTGGACTCTTACCAGATGGAGGGGGTGGGTCAGGTGATGCAAAGAGGTTAATTTTGGAGAGGAAAAGTATAGGAGCAAAGGGAAGGGTAGGTGCAGTGGGTATGGGAGTGGAGGAACAGGATGTGGTTGTAGGAGAGTCAAGTGTGCTGTCTTTGGGTGCAGGTGCTTGGGCTGGAGGCTGTTGTGAGGTGGATGGCTGTTGCGTGGGTGGCTGGCTGCGTTTGTGTGCTTTGGAAGAGGGGGTGACAGACACAGTGGGAGAGGACACAGGGGACGTGTAAATGGCAGTGGGGGTGGTGACTGCACGTGTGCTGACTGTAATGGAGGGTGTGCTGGTGATGGAAGTACTGGCTGATGGTGGTGTGCATGCAGGTGTGAGTGGAGACGTCACAGGGAGGGAGGAGGGAGACGAGGAGGAGGGGGGCACAGAGGTGGCAGTGACTGTTGGCATGTCTGCATCTGGATGTTGTTTGTGTGAATGCTTGTGGGATCTGTGGTGCTTATGTCTGGATGAGCTGCCCTTGGGTGTTGAGGTGTGTGCAGGCTGGTCTGATGGTGTGGATGGGATAGGCTGAGGAACAGGAGACTGGGACTGGGTGGAGGGAGTTAGAAGAGGGAGGCTGGAGACAGGGACAATGGCTGCCGTCAGTGCTGAGGCCAGAGCGTTGAACGATCGCTGATGGGCAGCCTGACCCGAATGAATGCCCTCCAGGTATGCATTGCTCCGATGCACCTCCCTTTCTACACCCTGGATGGCATTCAAAAGGGTAGACTGCCCAACAATGATGGTCAGGAGGAGGTCAATGACCTCCTCACTGAGGGCAGCAGGGGTAACTGGGGCAGGGCCTGAGGTGCCTGGGGCGAAGGAGATGACCTCCTTCCTGGGTGAGCGGGCACGGAGCGAAGGCTGAGGGGCTGCTGGGAGGGCGGGGCTGGTGCGCTGGGTGGCGGCTGTACCTGTTGTGGCGGTGGGCACGGATGTTGCCGCCACCGCAAGGGAGCTCCCTTCCGAGGACGTGTCGGTGTCGCTGACGTCTCCACGGGTCCCCGTTGTGGAGCTCCCCTCGCCCTCCGTCTCACTGATGAACTCGGAGTCGGTTGCATGGCCCTCCGGGGCCATGTGAGATGCAGCTCCCTCGTGCGCCGATGCCACTTCTCCTCCGCCAGATGATGCTAATGCACACATGCACAGGAAGAAAAAGAAAATGGGTGGGGGGGAGAAATGAAGACAGGTTGAGTGCATGCATTGGCAACACCGTTGGCGGAGAGGACAGACACAGAAGCCCCTTGCACTACGCTGCGCAATCGGGGTACACTACTCAGTTCTTGTGACTAGGCCTACAGGTCTATGGACGACAAATGCACACATGGGTGATGCAGGACCATGGATAGCTGTACTTGGCACCCTACAGAGGTGGGGGGCGGGGGCACAGGGCCATGCCTAACAGGGGGACTAGCCTACAGAAAGCGCCCTGGCCTTGAGTTACCCACAGCCCTCCTCCCCAACCCAGACACCTCCACTGCGCGCAAAGATAGCAGAATGTGCTGATACTCACCCCCTTGTGTCTGCTGTGATGTCCTCACGCGCCCATCCAAATCGCGGTAGGCCACCGCCAGGATCTGGGACATCAGGGGGGTCAATTGCCGGCTGGCACCCCTCCTACGTTGGGAGGCCATCCCCAGCAGAGACTCGGCGGTCTTTCTGGTCCCGCGGCGGATGTCCTCCCACCTCTTTCGGCAGTGGGTGCCCCGTCTGTTGTGGACCCCCAGGACCCGGACGTCCTTCTGATGGGCGCTGACCTATTTGACATGTACAGGGTGGGAAAGGAAACATCATCACTTTTCTGCATGGTCGATGTGAGTGGCCCCCCCTCCCCAACCTTGCCATGTGGCACATGTTCCCATCTGTCGTGCGTTGCACTCCTCATTCGCTCCCCTCCCCACCATCTTACATACACCCCACTCAACACAGGCATAGCCCATTCAGCGTGCACCCTGTGTACTAACCTGTTGGTCTGGAGGACCGTAGAGTAGCGCATACTGGGGGAGGACCCCATCAACAAGTTTCTCCAATTCCTCAGATGTGAAGGCAGGGGCCCTTTCCCCAGTCGCAGCAGCCATAGTATCTCCCAGACCGAGGTCACAGCAGCACTTGCAGTATAGGTCCTCTCCTGTGGATGATCAGGTCTCGAGTGATTAATCAGATAGAAAATGGCGATCACGCCCGCGGCGGTGCGTACCGCGACCACCGGCGCACATCGTCATTGGCTCATGAAACCCATAGGGTGCAATGTTAACCAATGCGGCTTCGCACCGCAGTCTTCGATCGCCTACCGCCACGGTGTGCCACGCCAGCGCAGTGACCTCACATCCCACTGTCACACTTCACAGGTCAGGCAGCCGCCATTTCCAGGGCCCACATGGCATAATTTCAACTGCGTCACACAGGCCTAGGCCGTGCATTGCCACTCATACAAGCCTTTCAATGCATTGCGATTCATTTAATGTGCAAGCTGTGTGAACGAACCTGTGGTTTGCTTGACTTTCTGCTCCATGTTGTCCTTCCTAGGCACCGTCCGCTGGGACTTGTGAGGAGAAAGATGAATCCTCCTGTGTACCGACCGCTGGTGGACCTGTCGACAATGGAAGAACGACATATCATACTTACATACCGGCTTGACAGAGCAACTATACATGAACTATGTGCCCAGCTGGAGCCAGACCTGATGTCCCCCATCTGCCAACCCTCTGGTGCAGGTTCTGTCAGTACTCCATTTTTTGGCAAGTGGGTCTTTTCAGACAACAGTGACCATATCATCTGGGATGTCTCAGCCTATGTTTTCTAAGGTTTTGTCCAGAGTGTTGTCTGCCCTGATGAAATACATGCGGAGCTACATTATTTTCCCTGAGGTGGGCGAATTGGCTACAGTGAAGGGTGATTTCTATGCCCTTGGACATATCCCCAACATCATTGGGGCCATTGATGGGACCCATGTGGCTTTGGTTTCCCCTCAAAGACAGTTAGCAGGTGTACCGAATCAGAAAAAGTTATCATTCGATGAATGTCCAGGTGGTCTGTTTGGCTGACCAGTACATCTCCCATGTAAATGACAAGTTCCCTGGGTCAGTGCATGACGCGTATGTCATGCGAAATAGCAGCATCCCTTACGTGATGGAACAGCTACAGAGACACCGTGTGTGGCTAATTGGTGACTCTGGTTACCCCAACCTGTCGTGGCTACTGACCCCAGTGAGGAATCCCCGGACCAGGGCAGAGGAACGGTACAATGAGGCCCATGGGCGATCTAGGAGGATCATAGAAAGGACCTTCGGGGTCCTGAAGGCCAGGTTTAGGTGCCTGCATATGACAGGTGGATCCCTAATGTACTCACCAAAGAAGGTGTGCCAGATCATCGTGGCCTGCTGTATGCTTCACAATCTTGCATTGCGACGCCAGGTGCCTTTTCTGCAGGAGGATGGTCCAGATGGTGGTGTTGTTGCAGCTGTGGAGCCTGTGTAGAGTGAAGAGGAGGAAGACATCGGGGACGACACGGACAACAGGGATACAGTCATACAACAATACTTTCAGTAGCACACAGGTAAGAAACAGCCACCCCAATTTACATTTACTTAAGGCCTCATGCGTCTCCACTGTCTGTGTTTCCCCCCAGTTCCTGTTAACTGATTTGTGACTTTCCCTTCCCTTTTCAGAGCTGTATGACCCACTGCCTGACTTCAGCTTTGTTTGCCCATGGACTAAAGCTTATTGAAATTGGTATGTTGTCATCACAAAGTAACTGGACATTATTGCACCGTTATGTGTAATACATTTGTTAAGAATACAAGCAGACTCCTGTTTATTTACGTGGAATAAGTGATTTATTTTAAGTGCTAGATATAGGTAAATGATTGGGAAGCGAGGATGGGTGGGGGTGGAGTAATGTCCATGGCAGAGTCCAGTTCTCAGTGGCACAGGTGCATTGTCCATATGCCTGTGGAAGGATGGAGCAGGGGCAGTTCAAGGTTGGACAGGGTGACAATGTGGGACAGTGGGATGACATCAGGGCGGATCTTAGGCTGGCGGGGGTCTTGCAATCCTACTCTGTCTTCTTGTGAGATCTCAGGTTCCGCTTGCGGGGTGGTTCTTCTTCTGCAGGAGGTGGGGTTCTGGTGGCCTTTCGTTGTGTGGGGGCCTCCTGTCCACTGGCGGCGGCAGAGGTGGTAGGCTGTTCCTAGCCTGGGCTAGTGACAGGGGCCCTTTGGGGTGCCACATGGTCCCGCAATGTGGTGACGATCTGGGTAAGGGCCAGGACGATGGTCCCCATTGCGGAACCGATGTTCCGCAGTTCCTCCCTGAACCCCATGTACCGTTCCTCCTGCAGTTCCTGGATCTCCTGGAACCGGGCCAGTACCGTCGCCATCGTCTCCTGGGAGCGGTGGTATGCTCCCATGATGGAGGAGAGGGCCTCTTGGAGAGTCGGTTCCCCGGGCCTGTCCCCCCCCTGTCGCACAGCAGCCCTCCCAGTTCCCCTGTGTTCCTGGGCCTCTGTCCCCTGGCCGGTGTGCCCACTACCACTGCCCCCAGGTCCCTGTTGTTGTTGGGGTGGTGGGTCAACCTGGGTGCCCTGTAGTGGTGGACACACCGCTGATTTACGTGCCCTGGAGACAGAGGCATGGGCCCACTGGGTGGGAGCTGTGCTGGTGTTCCCAGAGGGGGTTGGGTCTGGTGTAGCCTGGGGCTGTCTGTGGGGAACCGACTGTCCAGAGGTCCCCGATGGGCCGGGCTGGTCGTCTGGCTCCAGGGAGACAGAGCTGCTGTCATCGCTGGGGGCCTCTTCTGGGGGTGGGATGGACATCTCTGGACCCTCCGTGGCGCTGTGGTGGCGTTCGGGTCCTGCAGGGGTATAAAGGTATGGTTATTGCTTCTGTGTGTGGCATTTGGTGTGATGGGTGGGTGTCTGTGTACCCATGTTCAGGCATTTCAATGTGGGGGCTTTTGTGAGGGTGGCTTGTGGGGGTGATGTGTGTGTGCAGTGGGCATGCTTTGGTGATGGGTGTCCATGCTTTGGGGTCACATGCAGGGCTTGGTGTTGGGATGGGTGGGTTGTGATGGTGAGCCTTTTGCTAGGGGTTGGTGTGATGGGGGAGGGGTGAGGGTGGGGGTATGATTTGGCATGCAGGTGGGGTGGGGGTGGGAAGCAGTAGTGAAGATTTGCCTTACCAGAGTCCATTCCTCCGCCTACTCCTGCGAGGCCCTCAGGATGCAGGATGTGCAAGACTTCCTCCTCCCACGCGGTAAATTCTGGGGGAGTAGGTGGGGGTCCGCCGCCAGTCTTCTGCACCGCAATGTTGTGCCTTGATACCATGGAACGCACCTTCCCCCGTAGGTCGTTCCATCTCTTCCTGATGTCCTCCCGATTGCGTGGATGCTGTCCCACCGCGTTGACCCTGTCCACTATCCTTTGCCATAGATCCATCTTCCTGGCAATCGTGGTGTGTTGCACCTGTGCCCCGAAGAGCTGGGGCTCTACACGGACTATTTCCTCCACCATGACCCTGAGTTCGGCATCACTGAACCTGGGGTGTCTTTGGGGTGCCATGGGGTGGTGTGGTTGAGGTGTGGGGTGGCGTTTGTGGTGATGAGTGTGGTGCGTGTGGTGGTGTGTGGTGTTTGGTGCGTGGATTCTGTGTGGGTGATGGTGTTGTGTGCCTCTGTGTTGTGGGATTCTCGATTCTGTGCTCTGTCTCTAGCCTTCGTCAATGATTTCGGGTCGTAGGGGCTTGTGGGTGATGTGGGTGTGTGTTTTATATTGTGTTGGGTGTGTGGGAGTGGTGTTAGTATGTGTATCAGGTGTGTGTATTTCGAACTGACCAATGTGGCTGAGTTTTCTATGGGTGTGTGTATTTTGACCGCGGCAGTGTGTACCGCCAATGGAATACCGCGTTTGAAAGACCGCCGCGTGGATTTGTGGGTCGGAATGGTATGGGCGTATTTCTGTTGGCGTGACGGTGGAGGTTTGGTCAGCGCCATTTTTTCGCTGACCTTTGGTGTGGCGGATTATTGAGGATGTCGGGTTTTCGGCGGTTTGGCAGTTGCGGGTCAGAATGACCATGGCGGTTTACCGCGGCCGCGGCGGTGTTATGGCGGCCTTCTGGCCGGCGGTAAGCGCCATTTACCACCGAGGTCAGAATGACCCCCATAATTTCTAAAACACAACTCAGTGCATCAGACAAACAGAGACAGAAATTAAGCCTGGGCACCAAGACAAAAGTAGCCCTCATTAATGAATAGGAAAGCTAAAAAAGTGGCTCATGTTTGCAAATTGGAGCAGTTTTCAGCTTAAAAAGACATGCTGTATACATTTCTTTTGCAAGGCATGAAAGACTGAATGGATTTTTGAACCCTAGACTGCCAGACAGTCAGATGGCAGCAAGGCCGAGAACCACATTACAACCCTGGTGCTCAGGCCGCCAGGCCGCCAGGGAGCCGCCAGCTCCGCCAGCCTGGAGATGGTGGCAGTCCTGATCCGCCAGGGCAGTGCTGCAAGTATTACTGCCCTGGGGATTACGACTCCCTTCTCCACCAGTGGTTTCATGGCTGTACTACCGCCTTAAAAAGGCTGGTGGAGAACTTATGCAGGGGTCAGCAAGGGGGGGCCCTGCACTGCCCATGCACTTGGCATAGGCAGTGCTGGGAACCCCCTGGCCAGCACAGTAAACATTTTGAGGGTGCTGGGGCACCCTGCAGGCTACAGCATTGCTGTCGGCTCGCTTATGAGCCGGAGACAATGCTGTAGCCTGTTTCCCCCAAGGCCTAGCAGAAACTCATATCAACTCTAGCAAGGAGGTCGCCACATAGGCAGCAGCCACCCTGTTTGATTTTTAGTCGGATGGAGTTTTCCGTCTGCCAAACTCTAAATCGGGCCCTGAGACTTCTTGGAAAGAAGTAGCTCATTCGAATATAAAAACAACAGGCTAAAAGCTGGCTGTGCTAAAACATATGAAATGAATAAAATGCATATGAATATAATTGACAGGCTATTGGGCTAATGCTAAAATATGGGTGCCCAACCTCAGCGCTAGAGGTGACCACAATACCACAAATTCTTGGTGTTGCTGGAAGTTTTGTTTTTCTGTTATCTTTTCTAAAAAAAACAGTAAGAAAGAAACTGGTCTAAAATTATTAAGGTCCTGAGAATCTAGTGAAGGGGTTTTAAAATACTTTCACAATATCCAAGCTTAGGAACAGTTCCACACTTCAGCAAGCAGTTAAGCTCCAGCAGTTGGGCCTTTTAAGATGGGTATAGAAGTTTTATAAGCTTAGCAATACATGTGTCAAGTGAAGGCCTCGTGAGGCAGCAGCTTGGCATGATGGTGCTGAGGTGTTCCGAATCTATTGATAAAAAGGAAGTAAAAGTATACATGGCTTTGTTAACGTTTGATTTTGGGAGAAGATTGTCAAGTGTAGGGATGGATGGTTACTTTTTAAATGTTTTCTTGGATTAGGTTAATTATATTGTTGAATAAACCCGTCTTCAAAAAGCCATTAATGTTGACGAACATCTTGAGAGACTATAGAGATTGCAGTCAGCTACTATGTGAAACTGTTCTTTGGCAAAATTAGGAGGCTAGGACAAATGGATTGAGAAGAATTTGTTCTTTGCCCCTCTAATTTTCACTTTATAAGTAGTGGATGTTTTGAGCTTCTTAGATACATGAAACAAGTAAAAGGCAGTGTGTGAGAGAGGTACTTATTAATTGGGGTGGATGATGGTCTACCACCAGTATTACGGTTAACTAAGTTATTAGGTTCAGTTAAAAGTTTCAGTAATTAAAACAGAAACCCTGTTAACCATCACACAGAGGAGACAGGCCTCTTTTTAAATTGCAAGCACCCTGCCATTTAAGCTACAAGGACTATAAAAGGGTGACATTAATATTTAAAAAGGGAGCTCTTTCCGGTGAAGAAGAGTTGATTTTCACATGCTTGGTTACAATTTTAAAACTGCAGAAGCCAGGTTAGGGTGGTATTCCTGGAATCTTGTCATGCGAAGGGATGGCACAGTAGTGATGTAGCCATTAGGTGACATTTATCCAACCACGTCATGGTTGTATTTTGGGTCACTATGTATTATGGCCCTATAGGAACGTTAGATATGCCAATTAGGCATGTGGATGAGCATGGAAAGAGAGGCACTTTCCCACACAGGGAAAATGTGCACTACTAGCAGTAGCAAAGAGAAAAAGAAGAAGGATTTGGCAGCTTGCACTTAAGTCGTGTGTGATTCATAAGGGCTTAGATTTAGACTGAGAGCAGGTGAACTTGGACAGAAGACATTTGTACTGCGTCTGGTACATAGATTACTTTTTGGTCACATGAACCGGCCCTAAAAATGAATTATGAAGTTTGAACTTTAACTCAACTCCTATATGATGAGGAGAACTGTAACTATTTGGATCTGAAATTTAAATGTTAAGAATGGCAGAATTGAGAGCATGATTTACTAACTGAGAACAGCCCTCAGAACAGCCGTCAGACATCCTGTCAAGGAGAGAAACTTCTTCCCTACACCCTGGGCCCTTTGTTCACTTTCTGGGATAAATACACACCTGACCACTGGTGGGCCATCAGTAATAAGGTAACAGTTGGACATTGGCAGAATGGCTGGGGTTTAGGCAGAAAGTTAATTTTTTAATAGTAATGTTATAATAGTATAGTAATGTAAAAACCAACTTTAGCATTAAGTTGGATTCTACATTACTATAAATTGATTCCTTGAAATATTTTTCTAGCTGGTGGGCATAAAGTAACCCAGTATCCTCCTATGAATATGCCAGTATTGATACAGTGAGAAATGACTTTGATGGTCACAGCCAGGACATGTACAACTTTAATTCTACATGGCATACATTTAAATCCCTTACTAGGCAACAAGGCCTGCCTTAGAAGTGACTTATAGACGTTACTAAGAAAGGCTTAGGCCTCCCAATGGGTTATTTTGACAGGTTGAAATGACAGTTTAAAAGTGCACATCCACGCTGCAGAGGCAGGCCTGAAGATATGTTTTACAGGCCTACTGCATTGAGTGGCACAATGAGTACTAGCAGCATTTAATTCACTGGCCATGGGTACAGGGACTGCCATATACTAGGGACTTTACAGTGAATTAAATATGCCAATTATGTGTATGCCGATTTAACCATGCTTATAAAAGGCTTTTTACCACCGTTCAGCAGGAGTAAAGTGCACAGACGTCTATGGTCAACAACAATTGTTCTCAATGGATTTTAGATATGTTTATGACATAAATAATTATACAAGTGAGTTGGTAAAATATTCATAGGTGTCATTGTTTTTTATATTTAACTATGTATCTTTTCACAATAACAACATAATGTTAATCTGAGACAACAGTTGTGCATTTAGGTTATGCTAAGTTTCAGTTAGTAGTTTTCTTACTTTACATTATGGAGTCCAGCAGCCATTTGGTCTACAACCTCTCCTATAAATGTTCCTAAAGCTCTCAGCAGCAGGAACATCTTGCCTATATTGACTGTGAAACGCTAGTGCAGACCGAAAGGCTTTATACTTTTCTTCCTCTAAAACAAGTGCAGACTATTTACCACAGGAATCCCACTGCACAGAGGGAATTTAACTATGATGGATGTGGTACTGGATTTTCTGTACATTGCCCAGCAAATCAGATGTAATACAGGCAATGGAGGTGCTTGAAACTGACAGAGGTAGGAGGCGGACATTGTATGTTTGTGTACCACACCTCCCAAATCTAATTAGAGCAGACAGTATTTCATGGTAGAGCACGGATGAATACCCCATTGTTGATGGATCAGCCACATCCATCAATCTTCTAATGAGAGCTTTTCTCCATATGTTCACTCAAGCCTCCTGCAGTCTTGTGTTAAATGTGCCTGTGTTGATAGCAAGGCTTTTTCAATCCTCACTACTGGCTTTTAAGTAACCTGTCCTCTTGCTTCAAAATATTGTGAACCACAGAGCTTTATACAATGCACTAAAGTTTCATCTATCATGCTAGGAGTGCTGTGGGTCTATGTAGGATCAGATATTATTTTGAGATCCTACTATCAAACATCCTGTCCTAACACCATGATGATGTTGGGTGACTCATATGTCATACAAGTATTCTCACTGACCTTCTCCGTGACGTTTCAGAAAACTGTGGTAAGATGTTTGTTTTTAAAACTCGTTTGGGGTGGTTTTAACACAGACCTTAGTGACAGTGCAGATGTGTTTTAATGTTGGTAAATTAATGTAATAACATGCAGACTTAACCTGTAGGCCTTACAAGAAAAGAAATGTGTTTAAATTGCTGAAAAACGTACTAAAAAATGTATGAGACTTGTATAGCTGAATCAACATTTTCCGACAAGTTGTCCTGATTCAAGGATGTGGAAAGTTATGCTGACCTTCCGATAGACATATTTTTCATGATGTATAAAAGTTTAAACATGAAAATATGATGTATTTGATAAAACCGTTTCATTTGACATTGCTGTCTAGGGATTATTGTATTCTTGGTGAGAAGATGAAGGCATGTTCCTATTCCCATAAAGACATCGAAATCTGATTGGCTGACTGGAGGACAAAGAAGCAACATGTTGGAAATGCTTAGCTTATATTGCCTACAATAGTGCATGCTCCTAGAGAAAGTTACTTAATTGCTCCTTATGCTCCCAGACCCCTTCCACTTTGCCATATGCTGCACCTACTGAGGTTCTACTGAATTTCTTGAACCTCTATTTATGGGAAGTTGTGCTTTGATTAGTTCTGATATTTGATACTGAAGCTGTATGCTTTGACCTCTCTAATTGGAGGTTTTATGTGCTCAGACTGACACCTTTTTCTTTTTCCCGTGCCATTCTTTTATAGAACACACTTTATGCTTTGATTATGAATTACTGATTGATTAGTTTTGATAATTGACTAAACGGACGATTTATATTGATGAATCTAATACTGACTAAAAAAAGAAGAGCTACGAAAAGATTTGATTAAGAAAGCTTTTAAACTCACATTAGCTGTCATTACTGACTGAAAATTGAAACTGTGATGATAATTTAATTTATGTACAGTTTCTGGTTAATTCATCTAAAAAGGGGACCCCCTGCTGTCAATAAAGGTTCATAGGACAGAGAAGCATTGTACAATGTGAAAACACACCCAGCAACCTTATTAATTTATGATAATGCTTTTACCATTTATGGTTCAAGCAGACTCCAATATTTGTGTTTATGTTTTATTTATCGATTCACGGAAAAATATTTTCTCATTATACCATGTTTGATAGTAATGATTTGCCAAAACACTAATACAAAGCTGCACTTACCCAACCTGATTCTTACCAGACACACAGTTCTAACTTACACATCACTTGAGACATATTAGTCCCACATTAAAACCATGTAATCCACCACAACCAATATCACTATAGGATTCAAAATATTATTTCTGCTTCCAGTGGCTTCTCCCAAAAAACTATTTTCTAGTTTAAATCAGTACTACTTACAACGTTGAGCACTACATCTTTATCTGCTTGCAGTAGATTATCAGAAATCAATTCAACATCACTTTACATTTCACCATTATCTGCTTGAAGTCGATTCACAAAAGATAATCCTCTGTTCTTTATTCTCAATCAGTTTTGTGTATATCATTTAACATTATATGCTTGTATTACTATCAATGTTAGTTTTCAGATGAGGCTGAAAAATATTTGGGGGCATATTTATACTCCGTTTGCGCCGGAATCGCGTCGTTTTTTTTGACGCAATTTTGACGCAAAACTAACTCCATATTTATACTTTGGCGTTAGGCGCGTCTAGCGCCAAAGTCCATGGAGTTAGCGTCATTTTTTAGCGTGGACACCTACTTTGCGTTAATTATATGCAAGGTAGGCGTTCCCGTCGAAAAAATCGACTCCGAGCCATGTGCGTCAGATTTATACTCCCGGGCAAAATTCACGCCCGGGAGTGGGCGGGTCAAAAAAAATGACGTACGGCCGTTTTGCGCCGTTTTTTAGCGCCTGCAAAAGGCAGGCGTTAAGGGACCTGTGGGCTCTGAAGGAGCCCAGAGGTGCCCTCCCATGCCCCCAGGGACACCCCCTGTCACCCTTGCCCACCCCAGGAGGACACCCAAGGCTGGAGGGACCCATCCCAGGGACATAAAGGTAAGTTCAGGTAAGTGTTTTTTTTTTTTTTTTTTGTGGCATAGGGGGGCCTGATTTGTGCCCCCCTACATGCCACTATGCCCAATGACCATGCCCAGGGGACAGAAGTCCCCTGGGCATGGCCATTGGGCAAGGGGGCATGACTCCTGTCTTTGCTAAGACAGGAGTCATTTCTATGGGGGTTGGGAGTGAAAAAAAATGGCGCAAATCGGGTTGAGGCGAAAAAATTGCCTCAAGCTGACTTGCCCCATTTCTTGACGCCCAAGCCCCATATCCCCCTACGCCGGCGCTGCCTGGTGTACATCGTTTTTTTTAACGCACACCAGACGGCGCCGGCGGCTAACGCCGGCTAACGCCGGCTAACGCCATTCAATAAATACTGCGCCCGCATGGTGCTTCAGAATGGCGTTAGCCGGCGCAAATTTTTTTGACGCAAAACTGCGTTGGCGCAGTTTTACGTCAAAAAGTATAAATATGGGCCTTGATCTTTGTGCCTTGTGCTTCTCTCTCTACGCACGTTTTGGAAAGTCAATGCCTTCTTCACGAGAGCCACACTAGAAACGTAATCGTCAAATCTGTAATCACATATACGATGCTGCTTAGCTCATAACTCAATTTAAAGAATTACCATCCTAAACTATTGCTATGCAGGACAGAAGCAATACTGCAACTGGCATAGGATCTTTGTGTGTACCTACTATGTTCTGAAATGAGTCTTCATCAGAATCCCCAAGGGAAATAACACACATGCTGTTAGCCACCAGAAAGTGATAAAAAAGCTGGGTCAAAGATAAAAGAAAGAATGATATTCTTCATCATATGCAACTAATGTTAATTCGGTGTGCTTTGAACTTGTGCCTCCTAGTGATACATGTGCCTAAGAATGTGGTATCTAACTACTAACACTGGAGGAAAGCATGTCATCAGAGTGATAACTGTGTCAAAACTAGGATATTCATCTATCTCATATGATGAAGAGTATTCTTCTCTTTTATCTTTGATCTAGCTTTATCATATCACTTTCTGGTGGTTAATAGTATGCATGCCATTCACATATTAAAAAAGTCAAAAGCCCAAGGAGATAAGGATGAAAAGATAAAAAGAAAATGAACTCAAAAGTGATGCAGGGGATGACATTTTGGATGCAGTACTAGCTGCAGACCCACTATCCTATGTGGCCGCTGCTACAAATACTGAGAGTCATTTGACTTCTAATGTGACAGTGGCAATTGCCCCTGTTGATCCGAATGCAGTTCAAATTGGGAGACCATTGCAGATAACACAACTTATTAAGAAGCAGCCGGTTGCACAAGCTGTTATACCTCATAGCGTACCTGCCTGAATAGAAATGAGTCCAGTAGTGATGCCTTCAGGTGCCACTGCTTTTATTGTGACAGTACCAGCACATGTTACTAGAGTTATACCAGCACAGCCATTAGAGACTCGAACAGCAACTGATCCGATTAATGTTGTCCCAAATACTGTAGTTCAAAAAGCTGTTGGAAGAACACCTGCAACGGGGTTCATCCTGACATTGAAGAATTCACAGATTGTTGCTTGGATACGCCTCAAAGTGTTCAGTCATTGAGAGAAGATAGAAGGATTGTCTTTACGATAGAATTAGCACAAGGCGAGACAAATTTATTTGAAAATTGAATCTTTCCCTATAGTTTAAAAAAGCCACAGAAAGTAAAATAACAGGGACTGCAGTAAAAGAGGCTACTGGTCAAGACACAGAGAAAGTGTAGGAAAACTGGGCTCTTTGCAGATGCCCCCCTACTTTTGTCCCCATTTTAATCCATAGATGCTGATTTTTCAAACTGATAGTGCACTAGGACCTGTTAACCAGGCTCCAGTGTATGTGTTCTTTCCCTAAATTATTTGTTGACATTGTTATTCCCTGATTGGCAAAGACTTTACCCTCTTGTAAGCCCCTAGTAAATGGTACCCAGGGCATAGGTGGTGAAGGGGCCACTCTAGGTGACCGATGCAAACTCCTGATGGCAGGCCTGCCATTTCAGACTGCCAAAGTGGTGTACATTGCTTGGGTTTGACTATGCCCTCAACAGTGATGGCTCAGTTCCATGCACTGCCTTAAATGTATGTCAAAAACCCTAAGGTAGGGCTGTGCAGCCCAGGAGGCAGAGTGCATTTTATTTAAGATGCAGACATATAAGCACAACTTTTTGTGTCTCTATAGCACTCTTTCCATTAAGGTACACTATAGGTACAGGCTGGTCCATAGGATAACGTGGGATTTAACCTCCAGTTGACCAGGACTGCTAGCTCCATTACGGTACCACCTGGATATGTCTAGTTTGGTGTTAAACAATGTTCCTTCTCTCCACCAAAATGACCATCATGTCAGGGAACAGCTGGCATGCACCCAGGTGGCCCACTAGAGTTTGCCCACCTGTATGCCAACCTTCTTTGTTCTCTGGCCAAGCAGCTTGTACTTTTCCCATGCTTGTTGTCACCAAGACAGGTTTCTGACCTCCTGCCAGGTAGCCTGGGCAGCCACAGAGTGTTCACAAACAAACGTCTGAGGCAAGAAGGAGGTCACACCTCCTGCCCCTAAGCCGGGCTACTGAATACAGCCATCAGGGAGGTGAGCTTCAAAGACTTCACTATCCCTGATAGCCATCGCACTGTCCTGCAGTGAAGAAACAGCCTTCCCCCTGTACCCAGGCACATTTACAAATGGACAGGTGAGAAATTAGTTATACAGGACTGTGTACACTCCCAGCAGGCTGGCCACAACTCGAGGGTGAGCAGCCCAGTCTGTGCACTAACGTTTTTACCATCTTATGAGTGGCAGAATAGAGGGTTCTGGGTAGCTAAAGGTGACCTGTCCCACGGGATGGGGTCACCTCAGGGGCGGATTAGCTGTAGGAGCTAGCTGCTCATTGGTCATTCCTCTCCACACCTTTAAATCCCGTAAATCCAGGAGTTAAAGTACACCCCTGATACCAAAACCACAGATCTGATTAACCAACTTCAAAGCGGACTCTTACTACTGCTCCAAAGCAAAAGAGGGAAACTGTCCCTGACTCAGCAGACTGGGAATTGCATGATCAACCTTCATCCTTGGCTGAAACTCGCCACTCCCAACCAGAGGAACAAATGTTGAAGCAAGGAGCACCTTTAGTCTCCCTTGGACTAGTGGCACTAGTCCCCTGCAAACTGCAGGTAAAAGCAACCGCAGATTCTGAATATTTACCGTCTATTGGGCCCGCTGTGGGATTGTTGAAAATCAGGCGGTCCAGTGTCTTCTGGGTGTTGTAGTCTAGTTTGACTCCAAGTTTCAGGCCACTACACTTCTCCCTCAGTTCTGGGATGTTCTCAAAGGAATCCTGCACCTTTACCCCTGCCAAGACTTGTTGGTTGCTAGGCGAGTAACTAACCCCCTCACTTGACGCCTGCAGCCAACATCTGCAACCCAGCCCCAGCTGAGATTTTGCATCCTTTTGTCAGTGACATTGTGTAAAAGGTAAAGCCACAGTCCTAGTCCCACTCAGTACCACGGATAGTCAAGACAACTCTGCAGCCAGACCCCACAGACTAGGGTGAAATGGACTGATTCCTGTGACCTATCCCCACGACCCGCACAAACATAACCCTCCATGGATTACCTGCTGCACATCCCTCAAGTGGTCGAGTTTCAACAGTGGCTCCTTCCAATTGACTTCAACGTAAGTCCCAATCAGCACCACGGACAGCCAGAACAACTCTGCCCCCAGATGCTACAAACCAGGTAAAAATGCACTGACTGTGGTTACCTGGTCCTAGGAACTGCACAACTTTAACCCCAAAAGGGTTTCACACAACTCACTTTCTAAGTGTGTTTTTGCAACTAGTGAACATTCTCCCACAGACTTAAATGCAGCATTTAAATGTCATTTCTGTTGTAACTTAAGGTTGCTTCTAAAATCTATAACTCTGGTTATATTTTTTCCAATTCTGTGTGTATTGGTGTCTAAATTTATATAAAAATAAGGTCTGTTTTTATAAATTGGTGTCAGATTTCTTTTGAGTCATGACAATTACTTATCATCCATGTTGGTGCTCTGAAATTCTTAACACATGTTCCTCCAAGTAAAGACTGACTGTTCCTTGTCACACTGGTAGGATTCAAACAATCAATCAGCAAATTTGTATAGCACACCAATCACTGGTGATGGTATGAAGGCATTCTAGTAGTTGTGTCTATTTCAGATGAACAGCCATGTATTGAGTTCTCTTCTGAACTTCTGGATGGAGGGAGATGATCTTAGGCAGTAGGGGAGGTTTGCTGCTAGGTATGTGAACAAGTGACTTCCGTAGAAGGTGAATTTGTGGGATGGTCACTAGGGCTAGTGATGTGGAGTGAAGGAGCCTGGAGGGGTGATGAAAATCCAAACACTGCTCGAGGCAAAATGGTTCAAGGTTGTGGAGTGATATGTCAGAAGCTTGAATTACCAACTTTTGTGTACGGGAGCCAGTGAAGGTTTCTTAAGTGGGGGTGATGTGTGATTGTTTTGGGAGGTCTAGAATGAGTCTAAGCGGACAAATTCTGTAGGATTTGTAGTTTTCTTGTCAGTGCAGTGGTGAGTCAGGAGTAGAGTTCATTGCCGAAGTCTAGTTGACTGGTTAGGAGTGCTAGTGTGATGGCACATCTGGTTTCCTGCGGAAGTCATTTGAAGATCCTGCAGAGCATGTGGAGGATAAGGAAGCAGGTGGAGGAGATCACGCTGACCTGTCGAGTCATGTTGAGTTTGTTATCTATGATGATTCCTTGGCTTCTGTCATTTTTTGTGGGATTGTGGAGGGAGTCCGAGCTCGCCACCTCAGTTTTGTTGTTGTTGAGTTTGGGGCATTTGTTCTGCATCCATTTTGCATTGCTGTTCATGCAATTGTGAAAGTTGGATATTGTTGTGGGGGTATCATTAGAAAGCAAGAGTACGAGCTGCATGCCATCTGCGTATGAGATTATGTTGAGTCCATGGTTCCTGACAATGTCAGCCATAGGGGTCAAGTAGGTGTTGAAGGGGGTAAAGCTAAGTGATGATCCCGGGGGTTCACCACAGCCAATGTCTTTGAGTTTCAAGGTTAAGGGAGGGAGGTGGACTCTCTGGGTTCTGCCTGACAGAAACAACGCAATACAGTTCAGGGCTTTTCCTCTGATTCCGATTTATTGGTGTTTAATGAGCAATGTGTGGTAGGAGACCATGTTGATGGCTGCAGAGAGGTTGAATAGAATGAGGTAAGATGAGTTTCCTTGGTGTAGGAGGAGTGTCATTTCATCCATGGATGCGATGAGAGCAGATTCCGTGCTTAGGGTGGAAGCTGGATTGTGACTAAAAGATTGTTGTCTTCTAGGTAGGTCATGAGCTGTTGATTTATGGCTTTTTCTAGTGATTTTTCTGGGAATCGGAGCAGGGAGATTGGCCGGTAGTTTTTTAGTTTGAAGTGCTGGGTGGATGGTTTTTCGAACATGGGTTTGACTCTTGCTTCCAGTCTTCTGGGTGGGTGGCTGAGCTTATGGAAGAGTTGAGGATGTTAGTCAGTTTGCTGTGGATGGTGCTGATGCCTATGTTGACCATGTGGTAAGGTCAAGGGTCGGTGGGGGATTCAGGGTGGATGGATCTCATAAGGTCGGCAGTGTCCTGCATGGTGATCGGTATCCAGTTGGTGATGGTGCAATTGGCTGGTGGATCCAGAGGGCTCAGGAAGTCATTGGTGTCCGGGGGTCGAGAAGATTGATGGTGTCAGCACCAGAGATTTGCGGATCAAAGTTTTGGTAGATGGTGCCTATTTTATTGTGAGAAAAGTTGGTAAGGAAGTCACATAGGTTCTGTGGTGGGTGCAAATCTGCTGCGGAGCTGTTGGAGAATTCTTTTGTGATTTTGAAGAGCTCTTTGATGTGGTTGGAGCTGGTTGGAATGTGGGTGGCTAGGACTTGTTTTCGGGCATTATTGATTCGCTTGTGGTATAGTCTGAGTTTGTTTTTGTAGGTGGAACGGTCAATGGGGTCCTTGAATGTACACCATCTTTTTTCGAGTTGCTTGCACTTGTGCTTGGTGGTTCTAAGTTCTGGTGAGTCCCAGCTGGCTTGCTCAGCGTGGTTGTTTGGTTTGCTTGGTTTGGCAGGAGCAACAGTGTCTACACTGCCAGAGATCCATGTAATGAAGTTTCTGACAGCTGTGTCCTTGTCTGTAGGGATGTCATGGTGGTGGATGTTGAGGGCATAACACCATTGCGCTTCAGAGACCTTGCCTCAGCTTTGATAGGAAGTGTGGGCTGGCCTGGCTGCATTGTGGCGGGCTGATGCGATGGTGAAGTGTACAATGGAGTGATCAGTCCAGGTGAGCACTTAGGTGTGGTCAAAGGAGACTCAGTTACTGGAAAATAGGAAATGGGGTCCAATGCATGTCCAGTAATGTGCGTGGGATCGTGACAATTTGGTTGAGTCCGATTGTGTTCCTGCTGTAAAGAGATTGGTAGTGTTGGTGTCATTGGGCTTGTCAAGGTAGTAGTTCAGGTCCCTGAGAAAGGTGTAGTGTATTGTGTTGATAGCTTGTGGGGCAATCAGTTTGGTGATGGCTTCACAAAACTTTTGTCGTGACCCAGGGGTTCTGTATGCCAGGGTGCCTTTAATGGAGGTTTTCCCATTGGGGCCGATCAAGAATTGGAGGTGTTCCATAATTTGAGCATTGCTCTCTGCTAAAATGGAGCAGTGGAGCATGTGGATAATAGTGATCTTGCCTCTGGTCTGCCTTTGCAATCCGAGTGGATGATTTTGTACCCATCCAGGGTGGCTGTGGCAATGTCAGGCACTGAGGAAGTGTTGAGCCAGGTCTCCAAAAAGAAGGCTCCGTTCAGAGCGAGGGAGGTGTTGGTGTCTCATAATTATGTGGCATTTGCAGAGGGAGCAGACATTGACTAGGATGCACGGAGGGAGGTGGGGGAAGTATTGGGGGTTAGTGTGCTGGTGTTAGGTTGAGGTGAGCTTCTGATATTGCAGGGGAAACCAGCAGTGGCAGCATGGTAAGGTGAAGTAGGAGTGGCAGTACAAACTGTTGGTGGTAAGGATGTTGAGTGCGAACGTCAGAGGCAGGATGGTCTGTCTAGCTAAAGGGTGAGCTCAGCCTGCCACTCCTGTCTGCGGTGGTTAGACATACAAGCTAAACATCCTGTGCATGCCCTTGGGTATCTTTGCACAGAGCAGTCAGGCTTATCTCAGGGGCAATGTGGAAAGCAAAAGCACAGCATATACGAACAACACCCCAGCTGAACAACCCCAAAAAGAGACTTCACAGGGGTTCTATGTTTGGAAAACTTGTATTCAATACACACACATGATCAACACAGTTTATAATGTGATCTCTGCCTCATGCTTTAGCCAGACATACTGGGCTGCCTCGAACATTTGGAGGTCAAGCGGTGGGCTAGGACTTGCAACTGCACAGTTGACACAACTACCGGCTGAATGTCAATACTTCAAGAGGTGAAAAGTGTTCCTTTATTCCTAAGCTACTGGAAAGATGGATTGATTTGGGTGCTAGGGAAGGGTGTTCCCACAGATCTTTATTTCGACTCCTGCTGTTTGCCACTATGGCTGGAGACCTACCTAATGGGGGCCTTGTGGAGGTTGCTCATCTAGACCGGTATACAGTGACACCACTTGAGTGGGTGTTTGAGGGGGTAGGGGCCACAAAATAAGGACCCTCAGGAGACCCATGAGAGTCAGTGAACAGTGGGAGAGATCCTGGTTGTGGGGAGGGAGCGGATTTGGTGTTAGGATTCCTGGGGGATCTAGAGGTTGTGGGGGTAGATCCCATTTCCTGAGGGAGATGGGTATCCTCCATGCCTGGTGGCAGTCAATTCTCTGTGGACCTGTCTGCTGAAGAACTCAAGGACAGGGAAAAGGAAAGGACACTGCCGTTGGTCATTGCCCAGCTTGAAAAGGAGCAGGTCCTGGCCGTATTAGCAGATGAACAGGTCATTGCTGAAAGGAAACTAGCCATGGAAGAGAAAAGGATGGCCCATGAGCTGAGTCACCGGGAATTGCAGGCTCTACAAATAGGGTCCTCAAAGCTAAATGGTGGCAGCTTGCCTGAGGGGTCTGACAAGGTATGGGAAGGTCATATTCAAAGAAAATCAATGTATAAGTTCCCGGCGGGAGGCATCGGAACATGGCTGGCCAAGTACAAGGCAACGTTAACAGTGCTCGGGGTACCACAGTAAGTCTAGCGGGGTAGCCTGGGGTGGTACTTCCCTATGTTGGGAAGGTTTGTCCTTCACCTTGCAGCTATCACAGGCACAGAGGGTTACCAGACTAGGAAAGCCATACTGATTGGTATGTTTGGGGGAGGACCCAAACCATCCCGTCTGTGCAGGAACCACCTCCTGTTGTCAGGCCAGGCAGTGGGGGGAAGTCAGTAATTCCCACCCAGTGGGTGGGGAAACAGATGTTAGAGTAGGTAATTCCCCATGTAGTTGGAGGTGGGAATGGGTCTCATGCTCCTGCTCATATGGAGAGGAGAGATGGAAACAGGCCAAAGCCCTGGAAGTCTCATGTCCCCCTGCCACTTGGGGTGGGCACCGCTGATGGATCTATGTCCAGGGGGTCTCATACTCTCCTTCCCGGTGAGGAAAGCACTGGAGGAAGGCCAGAGTCTAGAAACCTCAAGCTCCCTCTGAGGTATAGGGGAGCTCTGGAGGTGGGCCAATGCCACAAATACCCTTCTCCAGCCCCACAGACCACGGCAGCACCACTGGGGGTGCCAGGGGAAAATTCCGGCCATGGCCAGCAGTAGTTCTATGGGGAGAGTCTCCTGGGAGCAGGCGGGAAGCAGAAGCTGGCCAGGGGACCAAAGGGTAAACAGAGCTTATCCTGGGCCACTGACCCACCCCAGGGCTGAGGTCTTGCGGGAACCAGGTGCAGGAGGACATCCCTGACTTTGGGGAACCGGGAGGGAGAGACTGGTGCTCTGCAGAAGGGACCAGCAGCCTCTCCTTTCGGTGATTGCCAGGCACTGTCCCAGTGACCTAAGAATGGGCTCCAGGGGGAAGAGAATGGCCCATGGGCCACCTCCCTGGGGACTGCTAGGTTGCTACCAGTATAGGGACCCTTGGAGCACCATGAAGAGGACCTTATAGGGGTCCACGGGTATGAAGCTGATGGGGTACCACCCTGTGCCGGATGATAGAACATATGGGTGATGTTGACCACCCCAGCTTTAAGTTGGGAGGGGATCATGTTGGACGTGCTCTCCTTAGAGAAAAATCCTGAAACTTTTAGCTTTTTTCCCTCTGCCTATGCTGTCTGCCCATGCGGGGCCTTAGGACTCTGTTCAATTCCCCGCCATTTGGGAGGGAGGAAGTGAGTTCCCCGCCCTATGTAGTAGAAAGAGGTGGAGAAAGGACATGGCAGGCACTGGCTGCCAGATAGCCTCGTAGGAAGAGTATATTAGATACCTGCTGGGGTGGGTGACTCTGGTTGCCAGGAGAAGTATGGATATCTATGTTGCTCTGATTGGGAACCCCTTTAGCCACATCCAGTGCCTGATGGAGTAGGCCTGCAGGCACCTGCTCTCAGGGTGGGGACGCCTTGAAGGGGGGCTCACTCTGAGTGGGCCCTACCCCATGTTAGGAGGGCCTCGATAGAGGGTTGGAGGATGAGGTAGAGCCAGATGAGTGCATCCCTAAAGATGTGCTTGGATGGGCCCCATACAGGGTGACATAGGTGCCCGTACATCTCCTAGCAAACAGGTATCTAGTAAAACCTTCCTATGGGGCTTACCAGGGTGCAGTGCCCACCAATCCACCCTCACATCTTTCCACTACAGGTTGGGTGGGGAACTCACTTCCCCCTGCCACACAGCGGAGAAGTTTTCAGAGTCCTAAGGCCCAGCATGTGGAGACAGCATAGGAGGGAGGAAAAAGTGAAAAGTTTCAGGATTTTTCCGGAAGGAGAGCCATTTCCAACAGTCAGGATCTCATCTCTGGAGTATTGGTTGGCAGCTGTAGATCTAGGCTCTCTGGTGCTGGGCACGGTCCAGGCAGGGATGGGCATAGATGAGCTTGTGCTAGGGGCACAGTGGCACAGCAGACCCCTTAAACAGTGCATGGAGGAGGGAGCCGCTCACAGGGAGGCAGGGCAGGCTGAGGAGCATGGGTGGGAAAAATAGGAGTGAGTGGGGTGTGGGGGGGGCAACATAATGCAATTGGACAGAAGACTATAGTGGGAATCCGGCAAGTCAAAATAACCTAAAAATACACCAACACAATAATAGATGCCAAGGAAAAGGAAAATGCAGAGAGGCTTGAGGGAAACGTAAGGATTGAACCTGTAGGTTCTAAGAACTTAGTTGAGTGAGCAGACTCCTGAGCTAAGCCCAGGCAGCAGGGAGCAGTAAAGCAGACCACGAGGATTGAGCTGGTGTGAATCCAAGAGCCATCTTTGGGGTATTGTGAAAGTATTACATTGTGAAGGCTACCCCCAACACTATATAATATTCCACTTTCCTACAGAAGGAAAGACCATTAAATATCCGAGATCAATAAAATCAAGTTAGAAGAAATAATTAGAAGGTGTCTGGATCTTGAATATGTAAACCAATACCAAGAAAAATAACTGATTTATTTGAGCAAAGAGATTACTTGGCGTGCAGTGCCAACACATGTCATAGCTGATTTGGCTAAGAAATATTAAGCCAATCTTTCAAAGAGTGTCCCATTGCAGAAAGGTTTCAGTGCACAATTCGATGATGAAGCTAATGAGGCAGCGATTACACATTACTAAATTAGTAAAACACATTCACAAACGGGGCAATTTAGAAAAATTAAAGAGTAAAGAAATATGAAAAGAAAAAGTAACATTCTGAGCCAGCTGAGGTAAATGGTAAGCCACATCCAGGCTTCCCAGATAAAGGAGAAGCTTTGGCTTATCAATTGAGAGAGATACCAGGTGAAGGATATGTCCATGTGCCAAGGAGTAGAGGAGATACTGCAGCATTTATGTATTATTTCCCAAAGTTGAGAGAGAATCCTATTCATTGGTACACACAATTCAATAGATTTTTAAAGATTTTCAAAGTGCTGTTGACTGATTTGAGTATTTTTTTTAAATTGTGGTTCCAAATTACTTGTGGGCGGAGTGTAAAATTGTTGTACAGTGGTAGAGTACAGAGCCAACAAGAGATGCATGCACTAATGCACCATCTACTGATGATGAATAAATACAATGAAGTGATTACTTTTCTGAAAAGTCAGGGTTTCTCCAAAAGATCTTAATTATGTGAAATAAAGAGAATAGCATAAGAGCCTCAAGAGTCAGTGCAGCGATTAGTGTAGGTATTTCAGCAACACAGTGGCCAGTCACATCTTGACCTGGGTGATATGGGTTTCTTTGGATCATAGTTTGTTCTTGGGTAGGGACCAACAGAGTGTGCTTTATTGGCAGACAAAAAAAATGTTGGTTGAGATCCTGAGACATGCAAAATATTGTAGTGATGAGCAGGAAATTAAGCAGAAGATATTTAAAGAGAAGCTCATGTTTGAGCAAACTAAAATGGCACACAAAGGATTCCAGAATCAGTTGGTTGCAGGGGATTTATGTAGATTGCAGTGTGTTGGTCTTCAAGCTAGGGTCCAAGGAGTTCAGAGAGGTATGATGTTGCTACAGGGTAGAGGTCGAGTAGTTCCTGTTAATCCCAATTCTGGTGTAGATGTTGCAGCATTGCAGAAAACACTCCTTCTCATTTTTGTAACAAGATTGGACAATGGAAGACGAAGAATTGGCTGAATCAAGATAGATTGAGTGGTATTAATTAAATGCAAGGAGGAAGTTAGATGCAGATGAAGAATATAACTGCAAGTGCCTATGCAGACACAGGGTCCAATGATGAAGCTCCCAAAAGCCTCAATGCCTTCACAAAACATGGGTAACCCCAGAATCAGATGCCCAAAACAAACACAAACTCATTTTAACAGTTCCCTATGTTAGACACTAAGGGGGTCATTTGAACCTCAGCGGTCTTTTCACAAGACTGCCAAGGGACCGCTGTGCTGAAGACCGCCAGTGGTGGCGGTTTTCCGCTCTGCGTATTATGACTGCTGGCAGCCCTCTGTCCTTTTCCGGACGGAGAGCCGCCAGCAGCCATACTCTTACGTGATTCGGCATGGCGGTGTTCTGTTGATGGGGTGCTGGCGGCGGAGCAGCCCCCATGGATCCCGTCCCCTCCCGGAGGATCAACGGACCAGGTAAGTTGATAGTCCGTTAGGGGAGGGGGGTGGGGGGATGTTGTGTGTTGTGTGCATGCATGGGGGTGTGCGTGTGAGTATGAAGAGGGGGTGTGTGAGTGCGTGTATGCATGCGGGGGTGTAGTGTGTTTGGAAATGTGTGCATGTCTGCCTGTATATATGTCTGTATGGATGTGTGCGTGTATGTCTGGATGTGGGTGTCCGTGTATGACTGTGTATGTGTCTGTTGGCATGCTTGTGTGTGTGCGGGTATGTGTGTTGGTGGTGTCTGCATGCATGTCGGGTGGGTGTCTGTGTAGTGATGTCGGGGGTAGTGGTGGGCAGGGGGTTCCTGCCACCTTTGGGGGGTAGGGGGTTTTGGGGAAGGACTCCGGGGTGGGGGTGGGGGGTGGGGGAGACCCCTATCAGTGCCAGGGAAGGGATTCCCTGGCACTGATAGTGCTTACTGCCATGGATTTCATGGCGGTGCCCAACCCCATGAAATCCATGGCGGTCAGCCGGGTCATGATACCGCCAGCGGTCTTGTGACGGCCACCGGGCTGGAGACCCAAGTCTCCAGCCCAGCGATCGTCTCTGCCCTGGCGGTCAGTTTGGAGAAGTGGTGGGTGACCATGGCGGTCATGATTCCAATTTTTTACAGCCAGCCTGTTGGGGGTAAGACCGCCACTTCTCCGCCAACCGCCAGGGTCATATTGAGGGCCTAAGAGCTTTGGCTCTGACAGCTCGCAATGACGGTGTCTGAAGGGGGAGGAAGATTACATACTTGTCACAGTCTTGGAGGTAGACAAGAGTGGACCTTTTGTACAAGCCGAGGTAAATGGCCACCAAGTGTAATTTCTTATTGGCACAGGATCTACCCATTCATCTGTTAGAACAAGTGAAGTCCTGAACCTACCCCTCTTGGGAAAGAAGATCCAAGTTGTAGGAGTTGCAAATAAACTAATCCAGTTTCAGAAGATGTTGCAGTAAAAATAGGTTCATTTGAATAAAAACACTGGTCCATGGTACATGATTTGAGTCATGTAAACCTGATAGGAAAAGAGATCTGTTGTACAAATTCAATTGCAACAATTTACTGTACACCCGATGATATTGAGTTCCAAACACATTGTGAGTATGTTGCAATTAAATTGGACCAACAATAAAATATAGGATTGTAGCTAGTGAGAACAGTAGAAGAGTTGCCCTCTGATTTGAGAGAGACTGTGAACCCAGAAGTATGGGATCTTACAGGGGAATGGCAGCAGACTATTCAGCTGTGTAGAAGCAGTCTGCATGTCAGTAACTCCAAATACAATTTTTCTATGAACACTATTATACGATTTGACCCAAGAGACAGTAGCAGGAATAACACTAATAATTGAAGGCATGTGGAGAAAAGGAATACTAATATAGATCATTGGGAGCCCTTGTAATGCCCATATAAATGGCTTACAGAAACCCAACAGTAAATGTAGAATATGAAAGGATCTCCAAAGATTAATTACATTTTTCTTCCATGTTGTCCTATGATACTGAATCCAGACACCATTCTCTTCCAAATTCTGTGCACTGCAGACTAGTTTACTGCTGTGGATTTCTGTCAGGCCTTCTTTTTGATCCCATTGTATGAAAAAGGTCAATTCTTTTTTTCTTTTGTGTTTGCAGAGAGAGTTTTGGCATGGTGGTCAGTTCCACAGGGTATACGGACAGGCCTTCCATTTTTAACAAGATCCTGAGGAAAAAGATTGAGTCTCTGCAGATGCCTTGTGATTCAGTTCTTGTGCAATTCACTGAATACCTACTTGTGGAAATAAGCACTAGAGAAGCTTGCAAGCAGGACACAATTGCTTTGCTCAATCCCCTACATGATAATTGACATAAAGGTGGTCATTACAACCCTGGCGGTCGGTCTTAAAGCGGCGGTAAAACCGCCAACAGGCCGGCGGTAAAAAAAATTGAATTACGACTGTGGCAGAAACCGCCAGCATAGACAGCCACTTTAACACTCCGACCGCCACGGTGGTACAAACAAACACCGCGGCGGTAACCGCCAACAGACAGGCGGAAGACAATGTACCGCCCACAGAATTACAAGCCACAAATCGACCACCTTTCCCGGGGCGGATTCACCGCGAACAAAAACAAAGCGGAAACACGACTTCGAAGGGAAAACGCTCACCTCTACACACCGCACGAGGAACCAGGATGCCATGGAACTGGAACTTCAGATATTGGCAGCCTTTCTCTTCCTGCTCCTCTACCAGGAGCACGAACGCCGGCGGCGAAGACCACGGTGAGTACTGCACCTACGACACAGGGGAGGGAAAAAACAGTGACACACATATGCAACACGCAAAACCCTCACCCCCACCCCCACCCTCACCCACGACAACACACACACCAATACATCATGATACATCACAGTTACACCTCCTAACCCCCCCTGGAAGAATGCAAGGGCAAAAGGAAATGAGTCGAATGATTGTAATATATTCAAATACACAAATCAAAAATATTAACATATATACACTTTTACACTAGGAACAATTATATACACCAAGAACACAAGTCCAAGGGTTTACACCATCATAGTCTGTGGGCCACTGGGCCCAAAAGGCATGGGCGAGGCCCACACTCAATACCCGAACAAGACGGAGAGAACACTGCAGGGTATCGGATAGAAATAAAACAGGCACCTCAGGGAGGGGGGGGGCACATCAGCAGGATGAGTGCACGACGCCAGATCCACGAGGGGGCTCCATGCCCATTGATGTATCCTGGGGAGTACAAAGCCACAGTCTCTCAAGTCTCTACAGTGTGTTGGTTGCCCACTGTTCAATCCTGGGGAGTGTAAAGCCACAGTCTCTCAAGTCTCTACAGTGGGTTGGTTGCCCACTGTTCAATCCTGGGGAGTGCAAAGCCACAGTCTCTCAAGTCTCTACAGTGGGTGGGTTGCCCACTGTTCAATCCTGGGGAGTGCAAAGCCACAGTCCCTCAAGTGGATAACATTCTCCACTGGTTCTGGAGGGGGCTTGGTGCCCAGAGTGCTTCATCCTGCCAAGGACAGAGGTAGTGGATGTTAATCTCCACTGGTTCTGGAGGGGGCATGGTGCCCAGAGTGCTTCATCCTGTCAAGGACAGAGGTAGTGGATGTAACTCTCCACTGGTTCTGGAGGGGGCTTGGTGCCCAGAGTGCTTCATCCTGCCAAGGACAGAGGTAGTGGATGTAACTCTCCACTGGTTCTGGAGGGGGCTTTGTTGTCAGAGTGCTTTATCCTGCCAAGGACAGAGGTAGTGGATGTAACTCTACACTGGTTCTGGAGGGGGCTTGGTGCCCAGAGTGCTTCATCCTGCCAAGGACAGAGGTAGTGGATGTCAATCTCCACTGGTTCTGGAGGGGGCTTGGTGCCCAGAGTGCTTCATCCTGCCCGTGGCGGCCTCAGTAGCGTAGTAATTATTGGCACTCACTGTCCTGCGGTGGTGCTGGCAGTCTTGTCCTGGGCAGCGGGGCTGCTGCTGGCAGTCCTGTCTTGGGCAGCAGGGCTGCTGCTGGCAGTCCTGTCCTGGGCAGCGGGGCTGCTGGCGGTCTTGTCCTGGGCAGCGGGCTGCTGCTGGCGGTCCTGTCTTGGGCAGCGGGGCTGCTGGCAGTCTTGTCCTGGGCAGCGGGGCTGCTGCTGGCGATCCTGTCTTGGGCAGCGGGGCTGCTGGCGGTCTATTCCTGGGTTGGGCTGCTGCTGGTGGTCTTGTCCTGGGCAACGGGGCTGCCGCTGGCGGTCTTGTCCACTGTGCTGATCTTCCCAGACTTGCCGGTTTTAATGTGCCCCTTCCGCAGCTTGGATGGTGTCGCAGCTGTCTCCACACTCCCAACTGTACCCCTGGGAGTGGCTTTGGTGGCTGATTTCTTTCCCCTCTCCCGCCGGGCACTGGCCAACTTTTTATGCTTGACAGGTGGGGGACTGTCCGTACTCTGGCTCCTTGCCACATTGGCTGTCCTGCTGCCTGGTGCACTCCATAATCCGGTGACTACTGGCACCACTGGTCCCGCCGATGTTGTGGCTGACGTTGGGACCTGGAGACTCGGGCCCTAGGAGACTGAAGGGGTGGGGGAGGTGAGGGAAAGAGGTCAAGGTTGGCCAGGAAAAGTTTCTTCGGAACACTGGGACGGGGAGCTGGAGGGGGGTTGGGAAAGGAGGAAGAGGTAGTGGTTGTAGGAGGTGTACGTTTGCTGACTTTGGGTGAAGGTGCATGGGCTGGAGGCTGTTGTGAGGCTGTCGTGAGGTGGATGGCTGTTGGGTGGGTGTGTGGCTGCGTTTGTGTACCTTGGGAGGTGGCCTCACAGACACTCTGGGAGAGGACACAGGGGACGTGTGAATGGTAGTGGGGGTGGTGACTGCACGTGAGCAGGGTGTGGTGGTGGGTGTGCTGGTGATGGACGTAGGGAGACTACAAAAAGGGGGGGAAGACAGAAGAAAGATATGTTGAGTGCATGCAATACCGCTACCGTTGGCGGACACAATAGACACAGAAGCCCCCTGCACTACGCCGCGCACTTGGAGTCCACTATTCAATCCCAGGGACATGGCTTACAAGGCTATGGCTGATTTCTACACACATGGATGTCACAGGACCCTGAATAGGTGTAGTTGGCACTGTACACAGGTGTGGTGGGGTGGGGTGCCACGGGGCCTGCCTGAAGAAGGGACCTTGCCTACTAAACTCGCCCTGGCCTAGGGGAACCCACAGCCCACCTCCCCCACCCAGACACTTACAATGCTCCCAGAGTCAGTAGAATGAGAGTGTACTCACCCCCTTGTGGCTGCTGTGATACCCTCAAGCGTCCATCCAACTCCGGGTATGCTACCGCCAGGATCCTGAACAACAGGGGGGTCATGGTGCGACGGGCACCCCTCCCACGTTGGTAGGCCATCCCCAGCTGGGCCTCCGCTGTCTTCGTGCTCCAGCGGCGAATGTCCTCCCATCTTTTCTGGCAGTGGGTGCTCAGTCTGTGGTAGACCCCCAGGGTCCGGACTTCCTTGGCGATGGCACGCCAAATGTCCTTCTTATGGTGGGCGCTGTCACAGTCATTGGCACGCATCCCTACCCTTGCTGTGATGCACATGCACGCACCGTCTTTTCATGCATGCCTCATTCTCACCCCCCCTATCTTTCATCCACCCCACTCCACACAGGCATTGCCCATACAGCATGCTCACAGTGTACTTACCTGTTTGTCTGGAGGACCGTAGAGTAGCATGTACTGGGGAAGGACCCCATCCACGAGTTTCTCCAACTCCTCCGTGCTGAAAGCAGGGGCCCTTTCTCCAGACACACGAGCCATTGTCTCTTCCAGACTGAGGTCACAGCAGCACTTGCAGTGTAGGTTCTCTCCTGTCGAAGATCAGGTATCAAGTGATTAAACAGAGAGAAAATGGCGGTCACGTCCGCGGCGGTGCGTACCGTCACCGCCGGCGTACATCGTCATTGGCTCCTGGGACTCATAGAGTCCAATGTTAACCAATGCAGGATTGCGCTGCGGTCTTCAACCGCCTACCGCGACGGTGACCAACGCCAGCGCAGTTACCTCATGTCCCCTTGTCCCACTTTACAGGTCAGGCAGCCGCCATTTCATGGGCCCACATGGCATTCTTTTTGACTGCATCACACATATGTAGGCCTTGCCTAAACACTCATACAGGCTAATTTCAAATTGCTAATATTTTCAGATTAAGCTGTGTTTACGTACCTCAGAGTTGGTTGACTCTCTGCTCGCTGTTCTCCTCCATAGGCACCGTCCGCTGGGGCATTTGAGGAGATGGCGGCATCCTCCGGTGTACAGACCTGTACAGACCTGTCGACAATGGAGGAGCGACATGTGATCATCACCTACAGGCTTGATCGTGCCACAATCCAGGAACTGTGTGCCCAGTTGGAGCCAGACCTGATGTCAGCTATCTGCCATCCCACAGGAATCCCCCCTCAAGTGCAGGTGCTCTCAGCACTCCATTTCCTAGCAAGTGGGTCTTTTCAAACTACAGTGACCATAGCATCAGGGATGTCCCAGCCTATGTTTTCCAACGTGTTGTCCAGAGTGTTGCCTGCCCTGCTGAAACACATGCAAAGCTACATCGTTTTCCCTCAGGTGGACGATTTGCCTACAGTGAAAGGTGACTTCTATGCCCTGGGACATATCCCCAACATCATAGGTGCCATTGATGGGACACATGTGGCCTTGGTACCCCCCGCAGGAGTGAACAGGTGTACAGAAACCGGAAGAGTTACCATTCCATGAATGTACAGATGGTATGTTTGGCCGACCAGTACATCTCCCATGTTAATGCCAAATTCCCTGGCTCAGTGCATGACGCTTACATCCTGCGGAATAGCAGCATCCCTTATGTGATGGGGCAAATCCAGAGGCTATTAGGTGATCACATGGACCCAATACAGTGGGAATAGTTGTCTGGGTCTGTGGATGTCCCTATGAGTTCGTGTGTGTCTAACAGTTGTCCCTCGCCATTTGCAGGTGACCCTGGTTACCCCAACCTGTCATGGCTACTGACCCCAGTGAGGAATCCCAGGACAAGGGCAGAGGAACGCTACAATGATGCACATGGGCGGACTAGGAGAATTATAGAGCGGACCTTCAACCTCCTGAAGGCCAGGTTCTGGTACCTCCATATGACAGGTGGTTCCCTATTCTACTCACCAAAGAAGATATGCCAGATCATCGTGGCCTGCTGTATGCTTCACAATTGGGCTTTGCGACGACAGGTGCCTTTTCTGCAGGAGGATGGTCCGGATGGAGGTCTTGTGGCAGCTGTGGACCCTGTGGACAGTGAAGACGAGGAAGCAGAAGAAGAGGACATCGACAACAGGAACACGGTTATCCTGCAATACTTCCAGTGAGACACAGGTAAGAAGACAACACTGCCTGCTACATCTGATTTAAATGTACTACCTCTCTTCTGTCTGTCATTTTCACCCAGTGTATGGTCACTGAGTTGTCACTTTCCCTTACGATTTCACAGAAGTGGGTCCCACTGTGTGACATCTGCTTTATTTCCTCATGGACTATAGCTGTGTGACATAGGTATGTTGAGATTACATTTGAATGAGCATTTTGCCACTGTAATTGCTAATACAATATTTTGAAATCACAGACAGACTCCTGATTGTTTTGCGCTTTAAGGGTGTTTATTTAAGTGCTCAATATTGGAGGGGGTTGTAAAATGGTGAGGGATGATGGTGGAGGAATGTCCATGGCAGAGTCCAGTCTATTAGTCTAACAGGTGGATTGTCCAAAGGGGCATAGGAAGTGGAGCTGTGGCAGTTTAAGAATGGGCGGGGAGACAAGGTGGGACAAAAGGATGACAATCAGGGTGGTCTCATTTCTTGGCAGGGGTCTTGGCATCATTCTCTGTCTTTGTCCTGGATCTCAGGGACAATCAGTATAGCTTTTTCAGACAGTTATGGTCACAGAGTGGTTTCATGACCTTATCTGGCTCACCTATTACAAATGGCAAAGATGTAAAAGGATTACTGGAAGCACTGCAATTACCAACTGAAGTTTCAGTTGTTAAAATGTGCTGGCCACAGAAGTGGCAACCAATATGTTATAGTTGGAAACGGATTTGCTAACGAAGTTGCACAATATTGGGCACTTGTGGTTAGCACCCTTAACAGGGCTTCCACAAATGAATCTGAAGAGGACAGTGCATTTTCAATGTTGTTGTTACTAGCTGATACATGGAAAAAGCTCAAGAGATTACAGAAGGAACTTTCGGAAACAGAACAGCTGGGTTGGATCAGAGCAGGGTGTGGGAAAAACGCACATGACATTGGGTTTCAGCGGAAAGAAGACCTGTTTTGAATAGATGCAATGTTGAGATTGTTCAGACTGAATTGGTTTAACCCCAGATTTAGAATGCTTGCAGGAAATTGTGCCACCATTGTGTAATACATCAACAGAGGAATGTAGGAAGAAGAACACCAGTTACACTAAGCCATTTAGGAAGAGCAGGTTGCCCTTTCAACAGAAGGCAGATATACTTTATCAAGGCACCTGTTTGTATTGGGCTAAAATACGGCCTGGTTATAGTCTGCATTTTCTCTCAAAGGGTGTAAGTCTACCCAACATGGAGAAATGACATTCTCACTGTAGCTAAACTGCTGTTGAGAGATTTAAAACCAAGGAATGCTATAATTCCTCTGGAGCAAGATCAAATGATTTATTTCAACAAAGAGGTCCTGAAGATGTTGTGTGCAGCATTGCAAGTGGAGCAGAGATTACACTGTGCTTATCGTCCAGAAGCATCTGTCATTGTTTGACAGTTCAATGGAACCATAAAGTCCAGGTTGGCAAAAGTCTGTTCATCCACTGCACGGAAATGGCCTGATGCTTTACCCTTGGTGTTGATGAGTCTTCAAAGTACACCTGACAAGAAGACATGATTATTGCTGCATTAAATCCTCATGGGACGTGCAATGAAATTGCCTTCTGCACCTGCAAATGCACTGGTGAGCATCAAACATCACAAATTATATGATACTCGATTACTGCAAAGGATTGGCTGATGTAGTGCATTTTGTTACTCGAAAGATTGAAGCTGTCACTGCGATGCCAATAGGACATGAAAAATGTAATATGAAATATTGTGTTCTTTGAGCCTGAACCAAGAGCACTGGTGACAATACCACTGCAAACTGTACAAACGTGAGAAGCTGTAACCCAAGAAGCACAAGAGCAGGAAAGATAAATGGGTGAAGACAGTCCCACCAATCCATATTCCTGCAAATTCACAAAATTGCATTGAAGCTTCTGGTAAAGGAGAAGAAGAAGCAAGAGCTCAACTTGAAGTGACAGTTGAGACACCACATGACTAAGCAAAATATTAAGATGAAGGGACAAGTACTGGATCAAGAAGAGTCCCTTGCAATGCTGAGTGGCCACAAAGCTATAGTCGGAAGAAACAGAGATCAAGTGTGTCAGTTGAACACAAACCACCAACAATTGATGGGGAGACAGAATCAAGCTGTGTAAGTGACGCAGAAGAAGGCGATCAATAGATACCAAGGAGAACGAAAAGAGGCAGCCTACCTTGTGGGAGGTATTTTCACTTGAATGAACTTACTGCGTGAACCAAGTCCTAAATGTCCCACTAGCAGATTTGATCAATTTGAGTATAGAGCTGTTTGAACCCCCATGATGTCACACAGAACAATATTGGGATAAAGCTGCTGAAAAGGCTTTGTGAAAGAAATAAAAAGCTATCCGAAAAACATAATTGAAAGAAACATAGATTGAAATTAAAAACTGTCAGGTTGTTAAATAAAAATAATTTAGATAATTATCCTAGGCCTAAGGCGCAGGAGGAGAGTAGGGATAACATTTTAGAAGAAGAAAGAGTAGAGTTAAGGATGACTATGCGACGATTGCTGTAAATAAAGCTGAAATAACTAACTGCACTTAGAAGTAAGAAGCAAAATTGAAAAACTGTGCAATAACTTTGACAACTAACTATTGACAGTTTTGCTGCTGAATTTTCTGTTTCAAAGGATCTGACTTTAGACAAACGTGATACTATACCAGCACTAGATGAAAGATTATTATGAGGATTACATTTTTAGCATCAGTATTAGTAGCTATGTCATTATTACTAATGCTACACTTCAGACAGAAACAGAGAAATCTACTTTTGCATTTACTAACATGATACACATGTATTAGATGAGGAGAAATTTAAAGCTTTATGTGTATATTACATGAAGGAAATCACACAAAAATGTTCATTCTAGGTTAGTTCAAGAATACACACAAGCTTTAGATGCAAAGGATTGTTATGTGGGCACCCATTTTCCTTCATCAGCTGCAGAGGAGGTAACATACCATCACATACCTTGGTAATATGCAATTATATGCAACATTTTGCTTATGTTAATATATAAGCAATCATTTTGAATATTATTGTTCTAACTTTAACTGGATTCTTTCAGAAGTACCTTCACAGAAGAGCATGAATTTACATCCACAAACAAAAGAAATGGAGACAGCTTGATGATATTTTAGACCATTCGTACCTATAGACACTTTAAGGAACATTAAACATTTTAACCTGTTAAATGAGACTATTAGAGAAGACATCCATCACAATGTTAGAAGAAAGGAGGTCGTACAATTCACACAGTGCAAATAGAGAGGATGATATTTTGAAAAATGTGTGGAAGAAGGAGGAAAATGCTTCCAGAAAGAAAACAATTTTTCCTAAGTTGAAATTAGATAGAGGAGTAAAGGGCAAAATATGTGTTTTCAGAAGAAGAATCCAACTTAAAAAGAGAACTGTAGGAAATAGTAATTGTGAGCACACATTTGAATTATCAGGAGGCTCACTGAAAACTGAGAACAGACAGTCATACCTGGACTTTATTTTGTTTGTGGACAGGATGCTTATTTCAAATTACCAACTGATTGGGTTGGCATTTGCTTTTTATATTTACTCTGCTTTTTCCTAAAATGTATCATGTAAATAGTATATATGCTCTAACATTGACACCATCACACTTACACACATAGTATTAGTGAGGGAACACAACTAGTTGGAGACATTTTTGGCATCATCAACCGACCCGCGGGAGTTGTCTTAAATGATAAAAAATTAAAAAACTTTCTACAGTAGTGGACAAACTAGCGACTAGTACATCAGGAGCCTTATTAGTTGTTATCCTAGAATTGGTGGCTGTTAGATAAATGGTTTTTGCAAAACTGTTTAGCATTAGTTTACTAACAGAGAAAGGCAGACCTGCAAGATGCTAAAAGCTCAGCATTGCTGCACATATATGGGAAACATCCCGTACCACAACTCTGGAAGAACGAAGTCAAGAACAACAAAAGTGGAACCATGCTTTCGTTAACCACAACTTCGTTCTTCTGTGCCTTAACCAAGCCTGTGCTGAACAACGCACATGCATGGTTAAGGAGCAGAAGAAGGGAGTCGGCTTCGGAAGAGGACGCGGGCAGGTGAGTGGGGCTGGGGCCGTTTTAGGAGTGGGGGTGGAAGGTCGGGGTATTTTTAGTTTTTATGGTAGGGGGTTGGGGTAGTTTAGGTTTTGGGGGTGAGGGGTCGCGTTAGTTTTAGGGGTGGGGTCGGGTATTTTTAGTTTTTAGGGACGAGTGGGGGATCGGGGTAGTTTAGGTTTTAGGGCGGTGGGGGGTTGTGGTAGTTTTAGGGGCGGAGTGGGGGTGTCAGGGTATTTTTAAGTTTGATGGGTGGGGTGGGGCCAGGTTAGTTGAGGTTTTAGAGGAGGTCGCAGTAGTTTTAGGGGTGGGTGGTGGGTCAGGGTATTTTCAGTTTTTAGGGGCGGGGTGGGGTGCGGGATTGGGCTAGTTTTAGACTTAAACTATCCCAGGGGCGGGGGTGGGGGCTCGCGGTAGTCAGGTAAGTGGGCTGGGATGGGGTAGTTTTAGGGGCAGGGTACTTTTAGTTTTTTAGGGGCAGGTGTGCGGGTCGGGGTAGTTTTTAGGGGCGGGGTGGGGGGTCGTTGTAGAACAGGTTTTGGGAGGTGAAGGGTCGCAGTATTTTTAGGGGTGGGGGTCAGGGTATTTTTAGTTTTTAGGGGTGGGGTGGGGGGTGGGGTTAGTTTAGGTTTTAGGGGGTGCAGGGTCGCTGTAGTTTTAGGGGTGAGGGTCAGGGGATCGTGGTATTTTTCGTTTTTAGGGGTGGGGAGGTGGGTGGGGGTAATTCAGGTTTTACAGGGGATAGGATGTTGCAGTAGTTTTAGAGGCGGGATGGGGGTTGGTGCATTTTTAGTGGTAGTTTTAGGGGTGGGGTGGTGGGGTTGGGTAGTTTAGGTTTTAGGGGGTGGGGGTCACGGTAGTTTTAGGGGCGGTGGGGGGTTGGGGTATTTTTAGTTTTTTGGGGCGGGATGGGGGGTCGAGGTAGTTTAGGTTTTAGGAGGATGGGGTCACGGATGTTTTAGGGGCGGGGTGAGGGGTTGAGGTATTTTTTGTTTTTTAGGGGTAGTTTTAGGGGATGGGATCAAGTAGGTTAGGTTTTAGGGGCAGGGTTTGCAGTAGTTTTAGGGGCGGGGTGTGGGGTTGGGGTATTTTTAGGTTTTATGGGGTGGAGGGTTGCTGTAGTTTTAGGGGCAGGGTTAGTTTAAGTTTTAGGGGTGGGGGCCAGGGTAGTGTGTTAGGGGTTGAATTGTTTCTAGGGCCGGGGCTGGGGGTTTGGGGTATGATTGTTTTAGGGGTGGGGGGTCACGTGCTGGAACCACGCATGCCATTCCATGCATGCCTTTACCAGGAATGCCTTTACAACAAAATATCGTTGTTAAGGCATTTGTGGTAAAGGCATTCGTGGTAACAATGCTATAGTTGTTCTGACCGCAGTGCTTAGGCATGCGTGATTCCAGCATTTGTTGTTCAAACTTATATTTCCATTATACACCTGATGAGAGTAGAACAATTTTAGAAAACACAAATAACATTTCAGATGTGAAACCTGAATTAAAATCATTAAAAACACTAGCACTTTAGAAAGCTTTAGAAAAGGGGTTTCTGCATTTGGCAACTTGTTTTCAACAGCTGTAGGGGGGATTATCAAAGCAATACTAGCACCTATATTAATTTTTGGTGTTTGTTTACTGACCTTATTTGGAATTTACGAAAATGTATTAAATGTTAACTTGAAAAGAGAAAGAACATAGAGTGGAACAAGCACATAAAAAGGGATTAGAATTAAATTATCCCATCAATCAAGAATAGAAAAACTAAAAGAGTCTGAGATTTGAAAAAGAAAAAGACAACTGAAGATTAGATTGACCTCTGAAGATTCCATTGAGAAGAATTGATAATCATCAGAAGGGGGAGGTAACAAAAGCATTTGTAATGTCAGAAAGTTAATGCAATAATGTGCAGAATTAACATGTAGGCCTTAGAAGAAAAATAAACCTTTTAAATTGCTGAAAAACATACTAAGGCATATATTAGGCTTGTATAGGTGAGGCAACACTTTCGTACAAGTTAAGCAGATCCAGGAATGTTAAATGTTTTGTTTTCTGAACTTCCCATAGAAATATTCTCATGATCCATAAATGTTAAATTAAAATGCTGTTGTTTAATACAGTAAAAGCTTCTACTTACACAAAAACCCTGAAGAATTAATGAATAAGTAGCTTGTATTTTAGTGAGGTAGAAGCTTAAACATGAAAATGCAATTTCTTAAGGCATATAAATGGTGAAAAAGGGTGCATGCTTATACAATGTACTTGATAAACTGTTTCATTAGAAATTGCTGTCTGAGGACTTTTGTATTCTTGGTTAGAAGATGGAATGTTCCTGTTCCAATGAAGACATTGAAAGCTGATTGGCTGACATGAGAACAAAAAAGCAACATGTTGCAAATGTAATAATGCATGTTCCTCGAGTAAGTTACCTCATTGCTTCTTATGCTCTCAGTTCCTTTCCACTTTGCCATAATCTGCACCTACTGAAGTTCTTGAACCTCTCTTTATGGAAAGCTTATGGAGCGACCTCTGACCTTCTTTTGGTCAAGGGCTCGCCCCCCACGTCTGCAGCACCACCTTGCTGTCTCGTGTCCCTGACCCCCGCCCACGCTGCTGCTAGCGTGTTCGAGGCCCTTCTCCACCCGCAGGCATCCTCCTGCGCCTCATCCCTGGTGTCTAGTGGGCTTCTGGTAAGCATCGCTAGACCCGTGGGCACTGTGCCGCTTTCGCCGTATCTGTAAGTGTTTATGTTTTTCAGCGCTTTGACTCCTTGCGCTCTTGTCCCCATTTGTGCCCCTTTCTGATTGCTGTACTCCGCTTGTGCTTTTGTGCCGTTTACTGTATTTGTGACTGTATTCCATATTTTGTGATTGCCTTCTCTGCCTTGTGCTTTTTTTCACTTTTGTGCCTTTTTTCCGCCTGTTTTTCGCCCCTTGGGCGCTACCCCTTGCAGCTTTCCCCTGCCGCTGCCTCCCTGCGGCCCTGCCCCCCTCGCACCCCTATTCGCTGCTCCCTCCCGCCTCCCACCTCCCACCTGCTCCTCCCTCCCCCCTCCATTCTTAATGGCTGGCGCTGCGCGTCGAGGGTGAGCGACCTCTGACCTGCTTTTGGTCAAGAGCTCGCCCCCCACGTCCGCAGCACCACCTTACTGTCTCGTGTCCCTGACCCCCGCCCACGCTGCTGCTAGCATGTTCGAGGCCCTCCTCCACCCGCAGGCATCCTCCTGCGCCTCATCCCTGGTGTCTAGTGGGCTTATGGTAAGCATCGCTAGACCCGTGGGCACTGTGCCGCTTTCGCCGTATCTGTAAGTGTTTTTGTTTTTCAGCGCTTTGCCTCCTTGCACTCTTGCCCCCATTTGTGCCCCTTTCTGATTGCTGTACTCCGCTTGTGCTTTTGTGCTGTTTACCGTATTTGTGACTGTATTCCATATTTTGTGATTGCCTTCTCTGCCTTGTGCTTTTTTTCACTTTTGTGCCTTTTTTCTGCCTGTTTTTCGCCCCTTGGGCGCTACCCCTTGCCGCTTTCCCCTGCCGCTGCCTCCCTGCGGCCCTGCCCCCCTCGCGCCCCCATTCGCCGCTCCCTCCCGCCTCCCAGCTGCTCCCCCCTCCCTTCTTAATGGCTGGCGCTGCGCGTCGAGGGTGAGCGACCTCTGACCTGCTTTTGGTCAAGAGCTCGCCCCCCACGTCCGCAGCACCACCTTGCTGTCTCGTGTCCCTGACCCCCGCCCACGCTGCTGCTAGCGTGTTCGAGGCCCTCCTCCACCCGCAGGCATCCTCCTGCGCCTCATCCCTGGTGTCTAGTGGGCTTCTGGTAAGCATCGCTAGACCCGCGGGCACTGTGCCGCTTTCGCCGTATCTGTAAGTGTTTTTGTTTTTCAGCGCTTTGCCTCCTTGGGCTCTTGTCCCCATTTGTGTCCCTTTCTGATTGCTGTACTCCGCTTGTGCTTTTGTGCCGTTTACCGTATTTGTGACTGTATTCCATATTTTGTGATTGCCTTCTCTGCCTTGTGCTTTTTTTCGCTTTTGTGCCTTTTTTCCACCTGTTTTTCACCCCTTGGGCGCTACCCCTTGCTGCTTTCCCCTGCCGCTGCCTCCCTGCGACCCCACCCCCCTCGCGCCCCCATTCGCCGCTCCCTCCCACCTCCCACCTCCCACCTGCTCCTCCCTCCCCCCTCCCCCCTCCCTTCTTAATGGCTGGCGCTGCGCGTCGAGGGTGAGCGACATCTGACCTGCTTTTGGTCAAGAGCTCGCCCCCCACGTCCGCAGCACCACCTTGCTGTCTCGTGTTCCTGACCCCCACCCACGCTGCTGCTAGCGTGTTCAAGGCCCTCCTCCAGCCGCAGGCATCCTCCTGCGCCTCATCCCTGGTGTCTAGTGGGCTTCTGGTAAGCATCGCTAGACCCGTGGGCACTGTGCCGCTTTCGCCGTATCTGTAAGTGTTTTTGTTTTTCAGCGCTTTGCCTCCTTGGGCTCTTGTCCCCATTTGTGTCCCTTTCTGATTGCTGTACTCCGCTTGTGCTTTTGTGCCGTTTACCGTATTTGTGACTGTATTCCATATTTTGTGATTGCCTTCTCTGCCTTGTGCTTTTTTTCACTTTTGTGCCTTTTTTCCGCCTGTTTTTCGCCCCTTGGGCGCTACCCCTTGCCGCTTTCCCCTGCCGCTGCCTCCCTGCGGCCCCGCCCCCCTCGCGCCCCCATTCGCCGCTCCCTCCCACCTCCCACCTCCCACCTCCCACCTGCTCCTCCCTCCCCCCTCCCTTCTTAATGGATGGCGCTGCGCGTCGAGGGTGAGCGACCTCTGACCTGCTTTTGGTCAAGAGCTCGCCCCCCACGTCCGCAGCACCACCTTGCTGTCTCGTGTCCCTGACCCCCACCTACGCTGCTGCTAGCGTGTTCGAGGCCCTCCTCCAGCCGCAGGCATCCTCCTGCGCCTCATCCCTGGTGTCTAGTGGGCTTCTGGTAAGCATCGCTAGACCCGTGGGCACTGTGCCGCTTTCGCCGTATCTGTAAGTGTTTTTGTTTTTCAGCGCTTTGCCTCCTTGCGCTCTTGCCCCCATTTGTGCCCCTTTCTGATTGCTGTACTCCGCTTGTGCTTTTGTGCCGTTTACCGTATTTGTGACTGTATTCCATATTTTGTGATTGCCTTCTCTGCCTTGTGCTTTTTTCACTTTTGTGCCTTTTTTCGCCCCTTGGGCACTACCCCTTGCCGCTTTCCCCTGCCGCTGCCTCCCTGCGGCCCCGCCCCCCTCGCGCCCCCATTCGCCGCTCCCTCCCGCCTCCCAGCTGCTCCTCCCGTCCCCCTCCCTTCTTAATGGCTGGCGCTGCGCGTTGAGGGTGAGCGACCTCTGACCTGCTTTTGGTCAAGAGCTCGCCCCCCACGTCCGCAGCACCACCTTGCTGTCTCGTGTCCCTGACCCCCGCCCATGCTGCTGCTAGCGTGTTTGAGGCCCTCCTCCACCCGCAGACATCCTCCTGCGCCTCATCCCTGGTGACTAGTGGGCTTCTGGTAAGCATCGCTAGACCCGTGGGCACTGTGCCGCTTTCGCCGTATCTGTAAGTGTTTTTGTTTTTCAGCGCTTTGCCTCCTTGCGCTCTTGCCCCCTTCTGATTCTGATTGCTGTACTCCGCTCGTGCTTTTGTGCCGTTTACCGTATTTGTGACTGTATTCCATATTTTGTGATTGCCTTCTCTGCCTTGTGCTTTTTTTCACTTTTTTCTGGCTGTTTTCCGCCCCTTGGACGCTACCCCTTGCTGCTTTCCCCTGCCGCTGCCTCCCTGCGGCCCGCCCCCCTCGCGCCCCCATTCGCCGCTCCTTCCCCCCTCCCACCTCCCAGCTGCTCCTCCCTCCCCCCTCCCTTCTTAATGGCTGGCGCTGTGCGCCCGAGCCGCTGGGCGCCGGAGGCGCGCCAGAGGCAAGCCCGTATGCGCCTGTCTGTGCCTGGACCGTGCCCAGCGCCACCCCCCCTGGCCCGCTTGCCCCCCACACCTCCAGACGTCGCTACTCGGCCAGCGAACTCATCGCCCTCAACCCCGGCCCCTCCACGGCTTGCTACCAGGCCACACCGAAGCACACCAAAGGCCCCTTCTCCTGCCGTGCCTGCAACTTCACCTGCAACAGAACAAGGAAGCCTGCAAGAACCAACACCAACCACCTCCACTGCATACTCCTCAACACACGCTCTGCACGAAAGCACGCCATCGAGCTCTGGGACCTACTCGACTCCACCGCCCCAGACGTAGCCTTCCTGACCGAAACCTGGTGGAACGATTCCTCAGCCCCGGAAATCGCCATAGCCCTCCCTGAAGGCTACAAGATCACCAGAAGAAATCGCACCAACGGAATCGGCGGAGGAATAGCCATCGCCCACCAATCCACCCTCAAAATCCACACCCACACGGACGACACCCTCAAGACAGCTGAACACCTACACTTCCGGATCCACACTGACCCCAACACCACCCTCAAGGGAACACTCATCTACCGACCACCAGGACCACGAGCCCCCTTCAGCGACACCATCGCCGACCTCACGAGCACCCACGCCCTCACCTCTACGGACTACATCCTCCTTGGAGACCTCAATTTCCACCTGGAGAACAACAACAACGCCAACACCACATCACTGACCGACAACCTCGCCAACCTCGGACTCAGACAACTGGTCAACACACCCACCCACATTGCCGGACACACGCTCGATCCAATCTTCTCCGCAAGCAAACACGTCACCTTCAGCCACACCACCGAACTCCACTGGACCGACCACTACTGCGTCCACTTCACTTTCAAGAAACACACCGAACACCACCGCACCCCATTACCTCCTCACCGCCGCTGGAGCAAAGTCACCGAAGAAAAACTGACCAGCACCCTCATCCAGGACCCGCCTACCGACCCTACCGACCCGGACACTGCCACCATCAACCTACATCGGTGGATCCTCGACTGCGCTAACACCCTCGCACCACTCAAGAGGCCCACCGCCAACCAAGAAAAGAAAAAAGCAGCCTGGTTCACCGACGAACTCATCACCTCCAAACGCACCTGCCAGAAACTAAAGAAGAAATGGCTCCTCGATCGCACACCAGACAGCCTGGCAAATTACAAGGAAGCCACCCGCAAGCACCACCAACTAATCCGACTCGCCAAACGTTCCCACTTCACTGAATGCCTAAACAACCACGCACACGACAGCAAAGAACTCTTCTGCATCGTGAAAGAGCTCTCCAACCCCAGCGCCAACGTCAACGACATCCCACCATCCCAAGAACTCTGCGACGCCCTGTCCACCTTCTTCTTCCAGAAGATCGCCGACATCCACGACAGCTTTAACACCACGCCTCCGCCTGACCCCATCCCCGATAACTCCACCTACGCCAACCGCCTCACCACCTGGACCACCGTAGACGACGCCGAAACCTGCAAGACCATGAACTCCATCCACTCAGGATCCCCTCAGATCCCTGCCCACACCACATCTACAACAAAGCCGACTCTACCATCGCCCCCCAACTTCGAAAGGTCATCAACTTATCCTTCGAAACTGTGACTTTCCCGGACAGCTGGAAGCACGGCGAAATCCGCGCCCTCCTCAAGAAACCCAAGGCTGACCCCAACGACCTCAAAAACTTCCGCCCGATCTCCCTCCTCCCCTTCCCGGCGAAGGTCATCGAAAAGATCGTCAACGCTCAGCTCACCCACCACCTCGAGGATAACTCCATCCTGGACCCCTCCCAGTCCGGTTTCAGACGCAACCACAGCACCGAGACTGCGCTCCTCGCTGCCACAGATGACATCAGATTACAAATGGACAACGGCGAAACATCTGCCCTCATCCTCCTGGATCTTTCCGCTGCCTTTGACACAGTCTGCCACCGCACCCTACTAACACGCCTCCACGAAGCTGGAATACAAGAAAAAGCCCTCAAATGGATCTCCTCATTCCTCTCCGGCAGAACCCAGAGAGTCGGCTCTCACCCTTCCGCTCCGAAGCCACCAACATCATCTGCGGCGTACCCCAAGGCTCCTCTCTGAGCCCAACGCTGTTCAATGTCTACATGGCCCCCCTCGCACAACTGGCCCGTCAGCACAACCTCACCATTCTCTCCTACGTTGATGACACCCAGCTCATCCTCTCCCTCACCAAAGACCCTCACACCGCCAAAGCCAACCTCCACGAGGTATTGAAGTCCATCGCCGAGTAGATGAGAAATAGCCACCTGAAATTGAACTCCGACAAGAAGGAGGTCCTCATCCTCGAACGCACGGCCAGGGACGACTCCTGGTGGCCCACCGCGCTGGGACCCCCTCCAACACCAGCCAACCACGCACGCAACCTCGGTTTCGTCCTCGACTGCGCCCTCACCATGTCCAAACAGGTCAACGCAATTTCCTCCTCCTGCTACAACACCCTCCGCATGTTCCGCAGAATCTACAAATGGATCCCAACGGAAACCAGAAAAACTGTGACTCAGGCCCTCGTCAGTAGCCGACTAGACTACGGCAATGCACTCTACACAGGCATCCCCGCAAAAGACATCCGACGACTCCAACGCATCCAAAACGCCTCCACCCGACTGGTCCTCGACATACCCCGCCGATGCCACATCTCCCACCACCTGAAGGACCTCCACTGGCTCCCCGTGGACAAGAGGATCACCTTCAAGCTACTCACCCACGCTCACAAGGCACTCCACAACACCGGACTCACCTACCTGAACAACAGACTCAACTTCTACGTCCCCTCCCGCCAACTCCGCTCTGCCAGCCTCTCCCTCGCCATCGTTCCCCGCTTCCAACGCAAGACATCCGGCGGCAGATCCTTCTCCTACCTCGCCGCCAAAACCTGGAACTCCCTCCCGACCCCCCTACGACAGACCCAGGACCTATTCACCTTTAGGAGACTCCTTAAGACCTGGCTCTTCGACCAATAGCAGCAACCCCCCCCCCCCCCCACAGCGCCTTGAAACCCTTACGGGTACGTAGCGCGCTTTATAAATATTGTGATTGATTGATTGATTGATTGAAAGCTGTGCTGTGATTAACTCTGATATTTGATACCGAAGCTTTATACTTTAACCCCTCTAATTAGAGCTCTTATGGGTTCAGATGGTTACCTTTTTCTCTTTTCCTAACCATCCTCATACTTAGAATACACATTCTTTTATGGAACACACTTTATGCAATGATTGTGAATTATTCATTGCTTAATTCTGATCATTGGCTAAACTGAGTATTGAGATTGAGGAATATAATACTGACTAACTAAAGATGAGCTACTAAAATATTTGAATAATAAACCTTTTAAGCTCACATCAGCTCTCATTATTGAATGAAAGAAAATTGAAACTTGGAATGATAACTGAACTAATGCACAACTACTGCTTAAACTCATCTAATGTCAAAGATCCAAATGGCCTAGAAAGCATGGATTTCTCTCTGATGAGTTGGCAAGCTTTATTTCTTAAACTGATACTTAAACCACGATCCCCACTCCAAAAATATGTATATATTATTGGAAGGATCTGCGTCCAATGTATGCATAATATAGGCAGATAATTTGACAACATGAAATAATTGGATAGATTTAAATTGTGAATGAGTTCATCAGAGGTCACACTATGTAATTTTGTGTTATTTCAGCAACAAATACAGAGAAGTATTTTTGCTGGAATTCCCTGACTACGGTTATTGTGCATTTTGGATTTTGCGCAACACAATGTCTCATCTTTAATGAATAATGTCTCATATATGTATAACAAATGGATACATGTTTCTGTTCCCCTTTTCTCTTGTGATATCCAATGATTATTAGGGAAGCCAAGAGTTCAGTGAAAAATGCTAGTGATACATGCTAGGATGCTTTCTGACAGCATTGAGCTCACAGTGTAAATTTATGAATTTGACAATGTGTTCCCCTAAGTCTCATATGATACCTCCTTCTGAATGCTTCATTTGATTTAGATGTTTGATCCGCAACTGAAAGCATCAGATGGTTCCCTCATGTTCGGCACCGTGAATGGAGAGATGTGGCAATTAATTCCCAGTGTTAACATTGTTTGGATGTAACTTTCCAATCTGCAAAAGGAATTTATCCCCTGGGACAAAACCAGAGCTGGGTCATTACATCGTTCTCAGAAAGGATGAAGATATGCCCCTAGAAATGTCGCTTTCCTCTCACCATTAAGACGCTCCTTACGCTCGATCATTATCTTTACTGTGGCATGGCCTTATCACTATAGAGGTCCTGACGATGCGCTTTTATTATGTCTCTCTAAGTGCATATCTCCTAACTCTTACTTTGCTGTAATACAATATTGACTGCCTAGCCTTCACGATTTCTGTCCAGGCTGATGGAAATCTGCCATTTTTGCTCTTCTTTTCTCACAGCGATGCTTTGTAGATGTGAACCGGTAAAGTTAAAAAAAGGAAAACAGTTTAATTCTAGTTAAAAGTAAACTACTAATGCACAAAGCAAAGTTAAACATAAATTCCTCAATAACCTTCAACACTTGAATATGAGCCGATTCTTCTAACCTTTGCAGCTTCGCGTCTATTTTTACTCCCCTGTTCAAAAGCTGGCTTTACAGTTTCCATGGATTCAGCGCTGCTATGTTGCTAATGTAGTTCTCTCAGATAGTGTCATGAGACAACAGTTTGCCTTTGGACTCCTTAGTCATTACATTAGTGAATGTACAGTACTCACTCAAAAACTAACTTTACATACATTTAATGACAACAGCTCATCAATGTTTGTTTGTAATGCACCATTTTGCTACGTTACTGGTGTCGCTTTACCTCAAGCATGCCTGTTCTCATGTTGCAATGGGCTGCTTTAAAGTAATGTAAATTAGCATCATCTGCTCCTGGACCATTTTCATTCTTAGTGCTTATATTGTATTTGATATCACTTAGAAACAGTCGTGGCTGGTCGGGGTTACAAGGGGTGGCACGCAGGGGGGGAATTTTACCTGCATGCCGTGCCGCCGTGCCGCCACACCTCCGTCTCCTCAGTAGCATGCAGGCACAGGCTCCCAGCCTGCTCTGCGGCCAATCCTGATGCTGCTCAGAGTAGCGTTAGGATTGACTGGGAACGCTCAGCCGGGCGCTCCCAGGCAGACTGCCAAGCAAGTGCCTGCTCTCTCCACCCATTCAACACAGTGCTGGGCTGGAAAGAGCACAGTGCGCATGTGTGTTTGGCCGGCCCGAGACAGCCGGCCAAACACACATGCGCACTGACGAAGTGCACAGTGCACTGCACCTCAGTGCTCCTCATCCCCAATGCCCCTTTAACAACGAAAGGATAATAACTTAGTTTATTATGTTTTCGTTAAAGGATTTGCAGTGGTTGCTGCTGGCGGGGGTGTGACGCTCCTCTGACATAGCGGAGGAGCTACCACTGCTTGGTTAGCATTTTGCATGTAAACATATACCCTTTATTTATCAGCACAGATGCTATCACCTTGTACTTCATCATTTATTTATTTTATTATCATTTCTCATTACACATTTGAATATGATGCACCAATGCAGAGGAATACAATTGAAAGGTAGTAATAATCGATTGGTCAGTAAACATTACTATAACATGAAAAAAAATCATTAGTATTTTTCATGTTTTCATTTTCAGGGATATTGTCGCTACTCGTACGTTTGAGCTGTTCCATCAACCTTCACTATAGCCAGTCATGCTTTACTTGGGACATGTGCCTCCTAGGAATTTGACCATCTAAGGGGGTTTGAGTGTCTGGGGGGAGTTATCTCTCTCTGAAAAGTTGTGCACAGGGCAAAAGCTCAGCATAGTAGAGGCTTGATTACCTTTGTTTGCTTAAGTGCTTAAGTGTACATGAGACAGACACTGTGTAAATTAAGGGCTTGGCCACCTAGACTGCATGGGTGTCTGGCAGGAGTGGGTTCTCCATGAAGAGATGTGAACAGAGTGAAGTCTGTATTTGGTAGGGGCTTTGCCACCTAAAGGGGATCAGGTATCTAGAGGGAGTGGGACCTTTGAGAAGAGTTCTGCAGAGGGAGAGGGTTTCACATAGTAGAGGATTGACAACTCAAAGTGGCTCAGATGTCTGGAGAGAGTGGGCTCTCCACAAACAGTACTGCAGAGAGCAAAGACTGTGTAGAGTTGGTGCTTTACTACCTAAGTGGGGGTTGGGTTCCTGGTGGTAGTAGTCTCTCCGTGAAGACACACAAGTCGATGGCTGTGCATAGTAGGGCCTTAGCCACATGGGGAGGCTTGAATGACTGGAGGGAATGAAGGGCCTGATTCTAAGCTTGGCGGGCGGCAGGAGCCGCCCGCCAAGCGGGAACCGCCAGAAGACCGTACCGCGGTCAAAAGACCGCGGCGGTCATTCTGGGTTTCCCACTGGGCTGGCGGGCGACCGCCAAAAGTCCGCCCGCCAGCCCAGTGGGAAACACCCTTCCCACGAGGAAGCCGGCTCCGAATGGAGCTGGCGGAGTGGGAAGGTGCGACGGTGCAGTTGCACCCGTCGCGAATTTCAGTGTCTGCAAAGCAGACACTGAAATTCTTTGTGAGGCCCTCTTACGGGGGCCCCTGTAGTGCCCATGCCATTGGCATGGGCACTGCAGGGGCCCCCAGGGGCCCCACGACACCCCATACCGCCATCCTGTTCCTGGCGGGCGACCCGGCTTTCTGCTTCTGGCCGCGGCTGTACCACCTCGGTCAGAATGCCCGGCGGAGCACCGCCAGCCTGTTGGCGGTGCTACCGCCGACCCCGGCCCTGGCCAGAATGACCCCCGAAGTCTCCCTTCAGATTGCCAACACTGCGATGGCTGTGCTTCATAGGGCCTTAACCACCTAAGGAGGCTAGAGTGTCTGAAAGAAGTGGGTTCTCACAGGGAAAAGGCTGTGCATAGCAGGGATTGACGTCCTAAGTAGGCTGGAATATATAGAGGGCATGGCCTCTCAGTGGATAGTTTTATAAGGTAAATAATGTGCATAGTAGGAGTTTGACCACATAGGTGGACTTGATTGTCTGGAGGGAGGGAGCTCTCCATGATGAGTTGTGCATATGGTGTAGGCTGTGTGTAGCAGAGGCTTTACCACCCAAGAAGGCTTAGGCGTTTGGAGGGAGTGGGCTATCCATGTCGTTATACAAAGGGCTAAGACTGAGTAGTTGGGGCTTGGCCACCTATGGGAGTTGGTTGTCTGGAGGGAGTGGCTGTGAAGACCTGTGCACACGGCAAAGGCTCTGCATAGTAGTGATTTAACCACCTAAGGGGGATTGGGCGTATGGAGAAATTGGGCCCTCCATGAAGAGATGTGCATAGGATGAAGGCTGCCCAAAATAGGGGCTTTGCCACTTATTTCTGATTAATTGTCTTGAAGAGGTTTGGGACAGGGCAAAGGCTGGTGGACTTGGCCAATTATGGGCTTAGGTGTCTAGAGGGAGTGGCTCTTCATTTCTTGTGCCCACAGGACCTTGTGTATTTTTTCAGTTATTTTTGACAGTCCTGCAATACTAATGTGGGACCCAGCACAGGTAAGAGAGGCAGGGCATTGTATTAGGTGATAAACAATGCTCTGGGAAATTTTTCATACTAACATTTTTGATGCCATAAACCATGAGACCTGAATACCTGAAACATTTCATTAAAGGCTTCCAAATCTCACCACCTCTATGTTTCTTTAGATGTAGTTTTAAGGGTGTTTTTCAAGGCCACTCTATGACATTCCCAGGATCTTGGAATGATGTCTTCAAGACATTCCCAGTCACCTTATGACTTTGCTAGGGAATTCTAGTTTCTATTACGAATTCCATATTTTCTATTCAGCATGGTGAAGACTACTATTACATTTATTAAGTTTACAATCTGTCCCATTCACCAAATATTTTCATAACCTGTCCTCCCTTTATTTTTGCAAACTTCCTGATATGGTTGCATATGCCTTTTAATTGTGACTGTGAGCAGCTTATTGCCCACAATGCAACTGAAAAGCCCTTAGCCTAAATGTTTGCATGGTTTGCATGGCTTGTGGCCACTTTAACTGCTATTAAATAAAAAATAAAAAATATGGAAAAGGGTTTTCACACATTTGCTTTACAGTGTGCAATAAAAGTTTAATTTAAAACTGACCTCTCATGTGTGGCATGGATTTTTCATGTTTATTATCATGATACATGCAACACAGGCCTTGGTGTACGGTAACATGCTATCCTATGTGTGCATTGTTTTCTTTGGAGCATCTAATGATACCGTGAGACCCAAAAGGCAAACCTGCTTTTTTCTGACACGAGCAATAGAATTTGTGCAACTAATAAAACTTGAATGCCATGTTTTGTATGGTTCACATTGACAGACCAGAGAAGGGAAAAATAACCATTCTTAAAACATTCCTTGGAAATAGTATAATAAATACAGGAAGATAACCATGAAGGTTCCATCTTGAAGGAAGAAAAAGAGATATAGGGGGATGGTGTAGTTCCTATAATATGAACAAGACCATTGGTCACTGTGTCCTGTGTAGCAAAACAAGAGCCAAACAGGCCTGACCCCTCCATTATCCATAAAGTACCATCTGTAAGAGAGGCATATAAGATACCAATGTTTGGGGCAGGATTAGACACACAGATCAATTGCTGAAGTGGTGTTGAATTGTGGAGATCTAAACTGAAGCCCAGTGGCACAATAAGGTAAAGAGGGAAATTTTATGTGGCTTCCAAATTTGTATAAGCTGATGCAACCATCCTGTTAGAAAGCTGGTGACAACTTAGGTAGAGGTTAGACTATTAGATCAGGCACATCTGATGAAATATATCTAACTGTGTCCCAATCTGTTTATTACTAATGAAGATGTTCATAATATTCACAATTAATCTAGTAAAATATTACATGCCCACAATTAATATTATATAAATAACCCCATAGAGTACAAAGGCTATGTGTATGTATGCTGTTAGCCTTTTCATCCTTGGCTTGGTCTCCCTTAACTTTTTGCCTCTGTTTCCCAGGTTGTTGATGTGTGCTGGACTTGTTTTTGCTGTTTTTGTTACTCTGGGCACTTTACCACTGCTAACCAGTGCTAAAGTGCAAGTGCTCCTATACAATATGTACATATGTATGTAATTGGTTTATCCATGATTGCCATATCTGATTTACTAGTAAGTCCCTAGTAAAGCGCACTAGAGGTGCCAGGGCCTGTGAATCAAATGCTTCTAGTTGGCCTGCAGCACTGGTTGTGCCACCCACATAAGTAGCTCTGTAATCATGTCTCAGACCTGCCACTGCAGTGTCTGTGTGTGCAGTTTTAAACTGTAAATTCGACTTGGCAAGTGTACCCACTTGCCAGGCCTAAACCTTCCCTTTTCTTGCATGTAAGGCACCCCTAAGGTAGGCCCTAAGTAGCCCCAGGGGCAGGGTGCAGTGCATGGTTAAGGTAGGACACATAGGGCCTCATTATGACCCTGGCGGGCGGCGGAGGCCGCCCGCCAGGATGCCGCCCTCCATTATACCGCTCTGCGGTCAGAAGACCGCGGAGGGTATTATGAGTTTTTTACCTGGGCTGGCGGGCGGTCTCCAAAAGACCGCCCGCCAGCCCAGGGAAAAACACCCTTCCCACGAGGATGCCGGCTCGTAATCGAGCCGGCGGAGTGGGAAGGTGCGACGGGTGCTACTGCACCCGTCGCGTATTTCACTGTCTGCTACGCAGACAGTGAAATACTAGCGGGGCCCTCTTACGGGGGCCCCTGCAGTGCCCATGCCATTGGCATGGGCACTGCAGGGGCCCCCAGGGGCCCCACGACAATCCCTACCGCCATCCTGTTCCTGGCGGGCGAGCCGCCAGGAACAGGATGGCGGTAGGGATTGTCAGAATCCCCTCGGCGGCGCAGCGAGCTGCGCCGCCTTGGAGGATTCTTACGGGCAGGGGAAAACCGGCGGGAGACCGCCGGTTTTCCCGTTCTGACCGCGGCCAAAGCGCCGCAGTCAGAATGCCCAAGGGAGCACCGCCAGCCTGTCGGCGGTGCTCCCGCCCCCGTTGGCCCTGGCGGTTCTCTACCGCCAGGGTCAGAATGAGGGCCATAGTAATGTGTTTTATATGTCCTGACAGTGAAATATTGCTAAATTCATTTTTCACTGTTGCAAGGCCTGTCCCTCTCATAGGTTAACATGAGGGCTACCTTGAAATATGATTAAAGTGAAGATTCCCTTTGGGAGCGGATAGACATGTGGAGTTTGGGGTCTTTGAGTTCACAATTTAAAAATACATCTTTAATAAAGTTGATTTTAAGATTGTGTGTTTGAAAATGCTACTTTTAGAAAGTGGGCATTTTCTTGCTTAAACCATTTCTGTGACTCTGCCTGTTTGTGACAGTTGGGCTGGTTGCACCTCTCACTAGACAGTGACACAAAGGGAGCTGGGGTGCAGTCTGCATTTCCTGATGAGCCATCTGTGCTAGGAGGGAGGGGAAGAGTGGTCACTCACACCTGAAAGGGCTGTGCCTGCCCTCACACAATGCAGCCTCTAACCCCCTGGTGTATGTCTGGGGGCTTGCCTGGGCAAGGCAGGATTTCGCAATCAAGAAAGACTTTCCTTTGAAGTAAACCTACTTCAAAGGGCAAAATGGGTATAAGAAGGGCACCCAAAACCACAGACCTTAGAACACTTCTGGAAACCAAGAGGAACCTCTGCCTGGAGAAGAGCTGCCCTGCCTGTGACTGTGCTTTGTGGAGCTATCCTGCAGTTGCTGCTTCTGCCTGTGCCAGAGGAAAAGGATTGGACTTTGTGTTGCCTTCCTTCTTGTGCAGACATCGAAGGGCTTGATTTAGAGTTTGCCTCCTGTTGTTTGAAGTCTCAGGGACAGCAAAGACTTCTCTCTGCCAGCACCTGGAGTCTCTGGAGAGACTCCTACCCTGCCAAGTGGTGCCCATCCAGTTCCTGGGACCCTGAAAGGAGAAGCTGGCAGCCCAAGAGTGAGAAATCCACCCACAGTCCGCCGTGCGGTGAAAAGATTGACGCAACTCTGATCTGCAGCTGAAAAATTGACGGGCCGCCGGCTTCGCAGCTGAAAATTGGTGCCCAGGGCTGGAGAAACTACGCACAGCATCACTGATGGAGGCCCTTGAGGTCGCAAACCGCGATGCATGGTTTTCGGATCATCGTGCGGCTGGACTTCCGACGCAAACACCGCTGGGTGTGTAAAAACAAGGCAAGGCCTGCCCGGACCCAAGAGTGCTGACCGGATCAACGCATCGCTCTCCTGCGGAGAGAAGAAACGATGCACACCGACCCAACTGAAAAAGAAACAACGCAAAGTCTTGCTCGTGAGTGAAATTGACGCATCGCAAGCCCTTTTTGACACACACTCGCCCTTGCTGGGTTATTTTTGACACACCCAAGGTACATTTTCACGACAACAGCGTTAGCGTTGTGTTTAAAATTACATGAAGACTCTTTTTGGGTTTTTAGTAATAATTTGAATTGTGTATTGTGGATTTTTATCGTTTTGGTCTTGTTTTGTTTAGATAATTTTTTTCTATTGTTCTAAACCTGTGTTGTGTAATTTTGTAGTGTTTTCATTGAGTTACTGTGTGTGTTGGTACAAATACTTTACACCTAGCACTCTGAAGTTAAGCCTACTGCTCGTGCCAAGCTACAAAGGCGGTAAAGCAGGGGTTAGCTGAGGGTATTCCCCATTTTACCCTGACTAGAGTGAGGGTCCTTGCTTGGACATGGGGTAACCTGGCTGCCAACCAAAGACCCCATTTCTAACACATATTCACAGTGTTTTCTGTCACCGGCTGTGTTCTCATAGCACTACAAATACACAAGTCACTACTCTCCAAAGCACCACCCAAGATTTAAATCTGTGCTTTTCTGGTTGCACACAAACCTCTGCAGTGCATTAACTTAGAGAGGTTTCATAATGCATATTTGTATTATAGTGCATATCTCATGTTTTGTAATTATTTTTCATTTGAGCTGCATGTTATTTTATATGTAGCTACCTGACAGTAAAAGGCAAAAAAAACTTGTAGAATATTTAGTTTTTTTTAGCCACACCTTTGGCCCTGTCCCCACGCTCACTGACCCCACCTCCACTGCATGCACCATTACAGTTTCCATACTTTTTTAGTGCACTTTGATTTTTGATTGCTGATGGAATTACAACAAAAACGTCAGGAAGCTAGATCTTAGACAACATATTGTGCATTTTGTTTCTTTGTTTAAATCTATTCAGTTGTTTTTGAATGATTAAGGGTCAAAGATAATTGTATATTTGGATAGTTGGGCTCCCGAGACTCCGACGAGGGCCATATGGGAGTGCAAATTTAAAAATGTGTGAGAAGGTTGTTCTGACCATATAATACCCCTGGATTTTTTGTTTTTTGATCACCTGGGGCCAGATGTAGCAAACGTTTGCGACTCGCAAACGGGCGATTCGCAATTTGCGACAGTGCAAAATCGGAAATGGGATGCAAAAAGCCCATTTCCGACTCGCAAAAAGCGATGGGACCAGTTTGCGAGTCGCATCCGTTGTGACCCCCTTTTGCGACCCTCAATGTCCGAGTCGCAAATTGCGAGTCGCAACCCATATGCAATTGCAACTCGCAAATTGCGACTAGTCGCAAAAAAACCAGTTTGCAAGTCGCATTTACCACTAACTCAGAGCAGGTGGTAACCTAACCAAAGTATAAAAGGAGACCCAGAAGGCATCTGGGTTACTCAAGATGGCGGAGATATACCTGATAGCAGTGAGAAGGAGAGTCTACGCAGCCCAGCAGAGGAGGAGGAGGGGCCACAGACAGGAGAAGATATATAGAACAAGGCAGACCCTTTTCCAGCAAACTGAAGAGGAGATCTATGATAAATACCGCCTTAGCAGCGCTGCCATCCTAGAATTAATAGAATTACTTAAACCACAGCTAGAACACAAAACTCTGCGTGGCTGCGCCATCCCTACGCATGTGCAAGTACTATGCGCACTGCACCTCTTGGCCTCAGGGAGCTATCAGGTGGTCATTGCCGTGGCAGGTGGGGTATCCCAAAGTGCAGTGTCAAGGTTCCTCAGGGCCTTCCTAGATGCCTTAGTAGCACACAGGTCTCAGTTCATATACTTACCAAGGAATGAGGCAGAAATTAACAGCACAAAGCTGGACTTTTACCGCATTGCCCACTTCCCCCATGTCATTGGATGTGTAGATGGGACACACATTCAAATATGCCCCCGCTAATCTGGAACATATTTCCCGCAATAGAAAGTGTACCCACTCACTCAACATACAGGTTGTTTGTGATGCCCATTACGTCATCACAGACATCGTAGCTAAGTTTCCAGGCAGTACCCATGACTCATACATTTTTAGGCATAGTGGGATACATCAACGCCTGGAACGTGGGGAGTTTGGAGACGGATACCTCCTAGGTAGAGCTGCATACACCTTGTAGACATACACACAGGTCACTGTGCACGACTATCTGGACTTACTAACAGTGTACTTTTTGTGCCCAACAGGTGACAGTGCATATGCTCTAAGGCCATGGATCATGACTCCATTTTTAACACCCAGCAATGATTCAGAGAGGCAATACAACAGTGCGCATAAGAGGACCAGGAACCTGATAGAGCGCACCTTCGGACTCCTGAAGGCAAGATTCCGATGCCTCCACCGCAGCGGAGGCGCCCTCCAATACACCCCCATTACCGCCTTCAAAATTGTGGTCGCATGCGCCATCCTCCACAACATAGCCACCCGACGTGGGCTACCTCTCACCCCTGCAGACCCAGATCCTGATGAGGAAGAGCAAGAACAACCACACCGCCATCATGGGGATAGGAGTCTAGCTAATCAAGGCAGACTGAGACGGGAACACATTGTAACGCAATATTTCGGACGGTACGTGTAAACTCCCACCATACTCACCCATTAACCAAACACTCATTTTGTTAAGTTGAAGAAAAATAACCGTTTTAATAATGTAATGAATGAACTATATACAAGATGAAATTGTCCATGGGCAGGGAAATGCCAACCACTCATGTGGCACATTAACGCCATGTGCCACATTTGTTTGTCCGGGCTGTTGACTAACTTCTCCTGCCCCTCCTGCCAGCCTGGCTGGTCCCTGCCGCATCTATGGTGCCCTGCCTCCCACTCCTTAGCACCCTACTGTCAGTGGCAGATACACTGCTCACTGTGGAGCCCTCATCACTATCTTGGGTTGTTTCCCCGGTGGCCCTCGACATCTCACGTGTCTCCATTAGTTCTATGATATGTGTGAGACGTCCCAGGCCACTGGCAACATCCCCAGCAAAATGGCCCATCTCAATTTGCAGGCCAACTGTCCTCCTCAACAGGCCTGTTGTGTTGATGGCTAGCCTGCCGATTGATGTGGCCATCCTGTCCAGTCTTAACATAATCTGGCGATCCCTGCGCCGCCCAGCCTCTGCCTGGCCCAGCAGTCCGGCCACCAGTTCCCTGATGGCAGTGGCAATGTCCCCAGTGTTCTGGCACATCAGGTCCATCCGCCTGTTGAGGTGCCGCATGCTTGCATGGTTGTGTCTTTCAATGCGGTGCAGCACCCCACTGATCCTGCCCAATATTGCGTTCTGCAGGCGCTGACCCCGCAGCAGATGTGCCTCACTGCTGGTTGGAGGATGAATCCGGGATCCAGACACTCTTGCCCTGCGACGCCTGCGCAGTGGTGGCTGCCCTGTCCTCGCACCTATATCCTTCCTGGCTGTTGCTGGGGCAGCTCCTGGCGTTGTTGGTGCAGCAGGCGTTACAACTGCAGGAATGCTGCTGACTGTGCATGTGGGGGTGCTGGAGGGTCCTGGGGTGTCCTCCTGGGCCTGGGTGTTTGGGGTGTAGGGGGTGTCTTGCTTGTGACCTGTGGGACATGGGGAACACACTGTCAGTGTCTAGTATCTTTTGCACAATTCCTAATAAACATTTGCCTATGCACTGCCTACTTGACTACATTTCCCATAATGCATCATTCTGGCTTTTTCTACCCTGAAATGGAGCTATTTTGGTTGTGCATGCACCTGTGTACATGGTGGGTGGGGTATGACATTGATAGGGGTACAGGCTTATCACATGGTACTCACCGGTTGATGTGCTGGGCTCTGAGGTGTCCAGGTCCCCAAATCCACACACTGCCTCCTGCTCAAAGGTTTCCTCAATCCTGTCTTCAAGGGGTGTGGGTGGTGGCACAGATGATGGTCCCCCTCCAGTGCCTCTCATCTCACGGAGCCTTTCTGCCACCCTCTCCTTGGTCCGGGAGCGGAGGTCATACCACCTCTTCCTTATGTCCTCAAGTGTCCTGTGGCTCACCCCCAGGGCATTGATTTTCTCTTGCATTTCCAGCCATTTTCCTTTTTGGTGGCCTCAGGAACAGTGAGGGCTGCTCTCCCAAAGAGCTCATCATGGTGCTGACAACATTCTTCGGTCAGCACCTCAAGCTCCCTCTCAGAGAATTTCATTTTCCTTTTTCGGGGGGTTCCCTCCATGGCTGCTGCAGCTTGCTCAGTGTGGAGACTGGCAGTTGTAAAAGGGTGTGGTCCAGCCTCCTCCCAGGTGTATTTGTTAACTTCCTGGCTGTGATGTCATCATCATGTGCCAGGAAGTGTTTCCAGAGTGTTTTGGTGTGCTTTCTGGAGTGTTCTGCTGCACCTGCAAGCAATTTTGAGGGAACTCGCAATTTGCGACAACCACTCGCTAATTGCGAGTTCGTTTTTTGCACACTCGCACACAGCAATCTGCGGACTCGCACACAGCGTTGCGAGTCCGGATGCGAGTCGCTAAATCGGACAGGTTTATTTCCTGGCATACCAAATTGCGAGTCGCATTTTGCAAGTCGCATTGACTCGCAAAATGCGACTCGCAATTTTTATTTTTCCTACATCTGGCCCCTGGTTTTTTATATTTACTGTGAGGGAGCCTCATAGCCTGTGACTCACAAACAGTAAACTCACAGTAAAATGAACTACATTCTTTACTGCCAGTGCCCCCCCACTTAAGGCAAGGCCACTGTCACACAGACAGGATACAAGGCACATGGCTGGTTCCACAATGACACGTGTGCACACGAGTGTGTAAACATGTGAGAGGGCTGCAGGGCTGCTCATCCCTGCGCCTCATCCCTGGTGGCCTAATGGCCATCTCAAGTAAGCATTTCTTTCTCTTTGCCACTCTTTCACTCTTACTTTTTCTGCCTTTTTCTCTTTTTTCTCTTGGTTTTCCTTTATTCCTTTTTTGTTTCTCCCCTCATTCTTCTGCCCTCCCTTCCCTGCTAAGCACCTTTCCCCCCCTCCCACCTCCAACTGACCACTCCCCCCACCCCAACCCCTTCTTAATGGCGGCCATAGTGCTGTGAGAATGCAACTGCACTGACCTCCTGGTCAGCATCTGCTGCCCTCCCCAGCCTCACTGGCTGCTGCAGCTGCTGCCTCTGCCTTTTGCTGGGAGGAACTGAGAGTCTCCTGACTTTCAGTTTGAGACTCTCCTGCACCCACAGGCTCATCCCTATGCCTCATCCCTGGTGGTCTACTGGCCATCTCAAGTAAGTATTTCTTTCTCTGTCACTGTCACTCTTGCTTTTTCTGTTTTTTTCTCTTTTTTCTCTTGTTTTTCCTTTATTCCTTTTTCCTTTCTCCCCTCTTTCCTCTGCCCCCCTCCACCTGCAAAGCACATTTCCTAACCTCCACCTCCCAGCTGACTGCTCCCGCCACCCCATTCCCTTCCTAATGGCAGCCACAGTGCTGTGAGAGTGCAACTGCACTGACCTCCTGGTCAGCGTCTGCTGCCATCCCCAGCTCCTCTTGCTGCTGCTGCCTCTGCCTTCTGCTGAGATGAACTGAGAGTCTCCTGACTCTCAATTAAAGTTCCTTCTCCACCCGCAGGCTCATCCCTGCACCTCGTCCCTGATGGTCTAGTGGCCATCTCATGGAAGTATTTCTTTCTCTCGGTCACTCTTTCACTCTTGCTTTTTCTGCCTCTTCCTATTTTTTCTCAAGTTTTTCCTTTATTCCCTTTTCCTTTCTCCCCTCTTTCTCCCCTCTTTCCTCTGACTCCCTCCCCATGAAGCACCATTCCCGCCCTCCCTCCTCCCACCTCCCACCTCCCAGCTGACCGCTCCCTCTGCCCCCTCCCCTCCCCTCTCCCCTTCTTAGTAGCGGCAACAACACGCAATGTAGCAGATGCGCTCAGTTGGCGTGCTGCTGCCGTGCCAAAGTAAAGCCCGTCTGTGCCTGTCTGTGCCTGGATCTCCATTAAACCACCCGCTGGGCTGCCTCTGTTACGACTCCAAGAGCCTCATCTGCCTCAACACAGGACATCTCAGCGACTGTTGCACTCTCACAACGCTGTGGCCGCCATTAGGAAGGGAATGGGGTGGTGGGAGCAGTCAGCTGGGAGGTGGAGGGTAGGATACGTGCTTTGCAGGTGGAGGGGGGCAGAGGAAAGAGGGGAGAAAGGAAAAAGGAAAAACAAGAGAAAAAAGAGAAAAAAAACAGAAAAAGCAAGAGTGAGAGTGACAGAGAAATAAATACTTAATTGAGATAGCCATTTCCAATAGTTACAGCATCCTAAGGAGAGACCAGCCCTCCCGCTCGGGTGGAGGACTCGCCATTGTACACAAGTCCTCACTACGTGTCAAGGCCATCCCAGAAGAACACTGCACCACCATGGAACACCTTCACTTCCTGGTCCACTCCAACCACAGCTCCTCCATCCGCAGCACCCTGCTGTACAGGCTACCCGGCCCCCACCCAGCTTTCATAGAGAACGTCATAGACATCGCTACCCCATAGGACCTGGTGTCAGTCGGCTACCTCCGCCTCGGCTACCTGGATTTCCACCTCGAGATCCGCACCGACCCAAACACCAACGCTCTACTCGACAACCTCGCCATCCTCAGCCTCAGACAGTTCGTCTTCGCACCCACACACATCTGAGGACACACACTGGACCCCATCTTCAGCTCAAGCAACAGGATCACCATCGAGACCATCTCCACCCCAGACTGGACTGACCACCACTACATACACTTCACAATCACCGCACCCAGCAGCCATACCCACACCTCCAGGATCCTGCACAGCAAATGGAACAACATCACCAATGAGCAACTCACCTCATCGCTAGGCAAATCCCTCCCTCTTCCCTCCGATGACGCCAACACAGCAGCACACAATCTCAATGCATGGATCAAAGAATGCGCTGACACTCTAGCACCTCTCCGGCTGACATCGGCCAAACGCGTACCAAAGAAAGCCAGCTGGTTCACCACTGAAATCTAAGAATCAAAGCATATCCACAGACGTTTAGAGAAAAAATTGAGATGCAGTCAAACCAGCGAAGACCTCGCCTTACTCAGAGCCGCAAACGCCTCCCACCAATGAAAAATCAAGAACGCAAGGAAGGATGCACTCCGGGAGCGCATCAACTCCTCCGCACACAATTCTAAGGAACTCTTCTCTGTCATCAACAAGTTCACAGAACCCCATCTGAAGCCACCAGCATTCTCTGTTCACAGGACGTCTGCTGCAACTCCGCCTCCTTTTTCTACCACAAGATCCAGGACATGTACAACAGCTTCTTCCTGGAAAATCCTGGCACCGGAACCTGTGACCGACCCACCCCCCCTAGAACCCACCCAGACCATCCACTGCTGGTCCACACTCACCACAGAGGAAACAGTCAACATCATAAACAGCACCCCCTCCGGAGCCCCCTCGAACTCCTGCCTGCACTCCATATACATCAGAGTCAGTACATCCATCACCCTGAGCTCTGGAACACAATCAAATCAATATGCCATCTCCTGAAGAAACCTTTAGCTGACCCATCAGAACTAAAGAATTTCCGGCCTATCTTGCTGCTATCCTAAGCTGCCAAAATACTGGAGAAAGCAATCAATGCACAGCTACGGAATTTCACCAAGGCCAACAGCTCCCTGTGTAGCTTCCGCATCTACCACAGAACGGCGACAGACCTCCTGGCAGCCACTGACGACATCATATTACTCCTAGACCGTGGCCACACCACAGCACTCATAATCTTCAACCTCTCAGCAGCATTTGACACAGTCTCTCACAGCACTCTGTGCACCAGACTCCACAACATAGGAATCCACGAAAGAGCCCTGGAATGGATCCACTCCTTCCTCTCTGGGAGGATGCAGAGGGTCAAACTTGCACCCTACACTTCCAGACCCAGAGGATTCAACTGCGGAGTCCTCCAAGGATCCTCACTGAGACCCACACTGTTCAACGTACACAGCCCCTCTCGCTGCCATCGTCGGAAGCCACAGTATGAACATTGTGTCATATGCCAGTGAGACACAACTCATCATTTCCCTCACCGAACACCCGGACACGACCAAAAGGATCTTCTACTCAGGAATGGAAACCGTTGCAACCTGGATGAGAGGAAATTGTCTCAAGCTTAACTTCAACAAGACTGAGCTCCTCATCTTCGGAAACCCCACCTCAGCTTGGCACCACTCCTGGTGGTCCTCATCCCTCAGCACCCCCGCATTGACTGAGCACTCCTGCAACTTAGGAATCATCCTCGACTCCTCCCTATCCATGACCTGCCAGGTAAACTCTGTCGCCTCCTCCTGCTGGCACACACTCTGCAAACTTCAGAAGATCTTCAGATGGATCCCAGCAGACTTTCGTAGGACAGTCATCTATGCCTTAGTCACTCGCAAGTTCCTCTACGGCAAAGCCCTCTACGCCTGCACCTCAACTAGGAACATTAAAATACTACAACTCATCCAGAACGCCATTGCCAGACTCATTCTGGACCTCCCTCGCCGAGAACACATCTCTCAACACCTGAGGACCCTCCACTGGCTACCGGTCAAGAAGCAAATCACCTTCAAGCTTCTCACCGACACATACAAGGCCATACACAATGCAGGACCAGCCTACCTGAACCACCACGCCCCCTTCCACACCCCTGTCAGATTCCTCTGCTCTGCCCAGATGGCGCTGGCCACCATCCCTCGCATCTTCAAAACCACTGTCATGGACGATCCTTCACCTACACTGCAGCAAAGAGCTGGAACCACCTCCCTCTGCACCTCAGACAAAGCCCATCGCTCACCATCTTCAGGAAGAACCTCATGGCTCTTCGGATGAGGCCCCCACACCTTGAGACCCTCACGGGTGAGTAGCCGCACTTTAACAAATACTGATTGATTGATTGATTGGGAGACTCCTGTCATGCCATGGGCAGCCCAAGAACTGCACACAGGTAACCTGGCACAGAAGTAACTATGGGTGGGTGATGACCTGGAACAGGCCATATAATGTGGGTATACACATGTAGGGAAAGTCAGTGTTCTTTACTGTCTTGATTGTAGTAACAATCCATTATACTCATATGAGAAAGGATGCCCTAGGGCACGACTCAAGTTCCCTAGGGTCCACATTCTCCAGATTCACACCAATTTACACTGTAACATGTGCAAAAAGAACACTACTGGGAAGTTCAAAAGCATATCTGTACAGCTTATGGGTCATCCAGGAATGTCATATTGCTCTGACTCAGCTCAGGATCGGAGCCCAGGACTTTTGCGACCCTGCTGGGCTAGGTTAATTACTTTTCACTCCAGCTGCAGGAACAAATCCTCATCCATCAAAGGAAGCAATTAACAGTGCTTAAGTCAGCTCTGAAGGAGTAAGGAATGGGGTGAATTGTTCTGCATCAATTAGCCAGCTGGTATCCTTTTGCTAGGAAAAGGGCCTGTCCTAGGCCACTCAACAAAGGAGGGAGTCCAGACCTTTGGAGACAAACCAAAGGGAGGTCTCCTTTGAGTATTTGCTGGGAGGAAGGCTTGGCAGTGATGTCAATGAGGGCTGGAGCTGAGTCCCCCAGAATGCACGTGACAAGTGACTACTGGGTGTCACTATTTTGAGCTATCCCAGAAGACTGTGCAGGGAGGTTGGGTCAGGGGCAAAGAGGTGATGTGGCACATCAGGATAGGCCAGAGAGCAGCCCGGATGGACACTGCCACCACCAACTTAAAAGGCCCTGTGCAGGAGAGAGAGCTCTCTTGGATGTGCTTTTCTGGAGAACACTGAGAATGGAGGTTCGTGCCATGGTCAAAGAGGAGAGGCACAGAAGAGAATCAATCACAATGTTGGTGCAGGGAGCCAGTGAAACCTGCTCCGTGGCTCATTTATCATCTTTGAGGAAAAAGCACCCAATATCATCAAAACCGCCCAATGGAACCTGAGATATCCCTGTTGGAAGTTGTGTGACCTTTACTGGGCTGGGCTTACAACAATGTGTGTGGGGCTCTACTGCAAGTTTTGAACTTGCCTCCAGGGTGGGTCAGGGCCAGGAGGCTACCCCAAGAGCTAGAAGAATGCAGAGAAGTGTTGTTGTGCTTTACCCAGGGAGGAAATTACAGAATGTGGAGCAGTGCCATCACTCTACTCTGCCATATGATGGGGGCCCAGGACCCCACCCTGGGCCCCAGGTGGACAAGGAAAGTGGGACAGCATCATTGTGCCCATGCGCCATTGTGGAGAGGACTGAGGACCCCATCTCTGGGCCCCGAGAAGACCTATGACCAGGGAAGCACCACAACACCCCCTCCTCAAAATGTGGGAGGGGACCCTTGTGCTGCCAGCCTGGCCCGCTCCCTTTGTCTAGTGGGAGCGAGAAAGCCAGTACTTGGTGACACTTAGACCCACGAGAGAGGGCAGACCAACCTGCAGCTGTTGGCTTCTACAGCTGCACTTTCAGGTGCTTGCCGTGCAAGGAGCCAGCCCAGGACAGCTCGGGTGGGCTTTCAAGGCTATCCCACAAAATGGAGCAACGTGGGGTGTCTGGATGGGAGTAGGCACCCCAACCCAATCGCCCGGTGCGAGGCTGCTGTGAAAAATGTAAAAAAAAATAAACCAAACTCCAAGGAATGCACTAAGGACCTGGCCACATTCTTTGCCCAAAAATCATTCATTATTGCTTAGTGGTAGCCCGAGAAGAGCGGAGTCTCCACCAAATGGATGCCAGTGGGCAGGATGAGCTGCATGTGCTACACAGCCTCCCCCCAAAAGGAGTTTTTCGTGTCACTATCCTAGGTTGGGTGAGACTCATAGAAGATAACCCCCTCAAGTGTTTTGTAATATTTTCAAATTCTCCCCAGGCTGGAGCTTTCGCTCTTTAACTGGGAGTGATGCTCGCCCTAGGGGAAAAAGTGTATGGCTACAGTGTTTTGGCCTAAAATGCGCCATGTGATTTTTCATGTGGAGGGACCCTTTTTAGGGGTGGAAGGTGGTACTGCACATTTGTGAATATACACGTGATGTCCTTTAGGCACTATTTTTAATGTGCAGTTATATTATATACGTTATAAAGTTATATTAAAGGTGCTTGCTGCAAGCCCCCTCTAGGAGTGAAGGTCTATAATTGCATATTGAAGTAATTATAAATGTGATGCCCTTTAGGGGACATGGTTAAATTGCGTATTTCATGCAAATAGTCATCCTGATAGCACAAAACAGTTAAACCTGCCTATAACATATTCTTCCAAATGCTCTCTTTGAATAATGAGACTGACAGCCACTCAAATAATATATGCTTTGTTGTCCATATTAATTGCTTTCACCCAAAGTATACTCAACTATTGCATTGGAATCCAAGTGAATGTTTTGGCAGGTGATTTGTTGGTTTAACTCTCCCTTTGGGAGGGACAAGAGTGATTACACAATGTGATCCAGATGTATTTACATCAGCTTGTGTATATTTGTAAATTATTGCATCCTGTTGAGTAATGTGTGTGTAACAAATGCACTTTTTCCTTTTTCAGAAGAAAAACCACAGACTGGACAATCAGTTATTGAGTGTTATTATTGTGTACTTGTGAATGGCGACTACTAGCCTACACCACCTCCCTTGAGTAGACCTTGGAATGCTCTGCTTTACTACCCTGTGAAAGTCAAGTGCTACAATAGGGTGTTTGGTTCAGAGTGGAGGACAAATTTGGACTCATCACTTGTTCAGACCACGCAACTAATAACCCATTCTCTAACAATGAAAGCCATTGATTGTTCGAAAGGCCCATTCTTCCTATAAAAGTTTATGCTCCTGTGAACCGAAAAGCTCCTGTGAGAATCATGAGAGCAAGCGCTTTGATTGGTTGGCTGTTTGAATGGTAGAAATGAAATGACAGCCATTACTGCTTGCTATGAAACATTTGAGGTGTTGTGGAAATGAAATGCTTTCCCCCTAGATTTAGGGAGAAGGTGTCTAAGGGATAACTACTGTGCAAACAAATAAATATTGTTTTTAACTAATTTTTATGATCTTGTGGAATTCTCGAGAGATTATGAACAGTAAAAAGGGGTAGATGAGTTTTGAATACATTCATTAGTAGGAATGCATATTGTTTTAATTGTTTTTGAAAGGAAGTGTAGAATAGATAAGTACTGTGATGAGTAGATGGTAAATTACTATTTTCCCAAAAACAATTCATGATCTTGCGAGACTCTCACTGGATCCTGAACAGTGGAAAGGAATGGGTGATCTTTGAATAGACTCTAGGGGCATATTTAAGAGCCTTTAGAGCCATTCCAATGCCACTTTAGTGTCATTTGTTTAAACTAATGTGGCGATAGAAGGCCAAAAATGCCACGCCACATTTACAATGTGGCGCAATGCATGCATTGTGCCACTTTGTAACCCTTTGAGCTACTTTATGCCTGCAACAGGCATAATGTATGCAAAGGGGGCGTTCCCCTCTTAGGGGGGCCAAATAAATGGAGCAAGGAAATCTAACAGATTTCCTTGTGACATTTTTTTCGCAACTTTTAATGCCTACTCAGAGCAGGCGTTAAAAGGCACCTTCTATTGGTTACAATTGGCCTCTGGGTGCTTTGCAGGATTACTGTCAGAATGTTTCTTGATGCTAATCCTACAAATCGCCGGACTAGCATCAAAAGTCTGACTCTAGCCCCCCAACTACCACCAAGGTGCACCATATTTTAAATACGGCGCACACATCGTGGCATTAGGGGGATGTTAAGCGGCGTAAGAAAAGTGGCGCTGAACTGTGTGCAGCGCCATTTTTCTTAAATATGACACTTTAGTATTCATATTTGCTACTGTAGGAAGGAGTAAGACTGGATATGGTGTTTGCCATAGTGTACTATTTATGCCCATTGGCTTTGTATGAGTTGTGAGTAGGGCAAAGCCTCTCCTCACACCCTACTATGCACATCCATTATCAGAGAGAGGGGTGTTAGCAGGAAGGACAGTCTCTGGACAGAGCATGCTATGTACACCTGTTGTCCAAGAGAGAGGTCGCAGCGGAGATGCTAGTTTCTCTTATCAGAACCTGGTATGTCCACCCGTCATCTAAGACAAGGTTGTGACAGATGAGGCCAGTTCATAAACACAGAGTAATATGCATACCTGTCATGTAAGAGGAAGGTCTGAAAGGAGAGGTTAGTCCATATAAATACCCTACTATGCACAGCCGTGATCTGAGATAAAGGTCTGACAGGAGAGGCTAGTCAATGTATACAGTCTATTAAGAACACTCATCATCTGAGACAGAAGTCTCAATGAACAGGCCAGTCTTTCTCCATTGAGCCTACTATGCAAATCGGTCATCTGAGAGTGAGGTCTGGAAGCAGAAAGTAGCCCATGTACATACTCTACTGTGCACAGCCATCATCTGAGGCAGAGGGCTAATAGAAGAGGGCAGTCCATCTACCCACTCCAAAATGTACACCCACAACATGAGAGAGAGGACTTGGTGGAGTGGCATTCTCTCTTAGTACACCCTACTACTCAAGCCAGCATCTGAGATAGGGTTTGGAAGAAGAGGGCAGTCCATGTACACACCTTACTATGTATACCCATTATATGAGAAAGAGGTGTGGAAATAGAGGGCAGTCCATGCATACATCCTATTATGCATATGTTTCATGTAAGTGGGAGGTCTGAGGGAAGAGGCCAATTTCTCCTCACAACCTCCTATTCAAACCCATCCTCCAAATGAGGGATCTCACTGGAAAGGCCAGTCCCTCCATGCACATTACTGCATACACCTGTCATGTGAGACAGAGGTCGGTGTGGAGAGACCAGTCTCTCCCCTATACCCTACTACATTAATCTGTCATGCAACAGATTGGTCTCAGTTGAGAGAATACTCTGTCCCACATGATATTATTTCTCTGCAGTTTTGTTGCGACTCTTTGAGACTCTCGCAAGGGTAGCTCACAAGCTTCAGGGAGTGAAACTTGCTGCCTGGAATCGTCTGATCTTGTAAAAGGCTCACAAGACCTGAGGGGAAATTACTGAGCCTGCCACTAGATATTTTAAGATCCTACTAGCCTCTCATGAGAGCTCTATGGAAAATTACTCGGCCTGCCACAAGGTGTTTTAGGATCCTGTTAGACTCTTGTGAGATTGTATGGGGGAGTAAAAAAAAAGGGGCAAAGACTCAACCAACTAATATAGTATTATTGCATGGTGAAAGAAATGCTGTGATGTGATTGGGTGCTGAACCATGGTTAGCTCAGATTATTTTATTCTTGGTGATTTGGAGGAAAGGACTCCTGTTGGAGTTGTGCTCAGCAGGATTGATTGAATTTGAATAAGAGACATACTGGTGTCCTCAAATGTATATAAGAAACTGCTTTAAGTTCAGGTACTTAGACATTTACTTATGAACATTGCTGAGAAGTGTCAGTAAGTGCACTACTGACACTATACAAGGTTTAGTGAGTGAAAGGCTATTTGTAGAGGTGCATGTTTATTAATATAGATTTTGAGAGGTAGACTTTAGATTGTGGAGATATATCACCAAATATGGGATGTTGTGTGAAAAAATGAAATTGTCAACCTGTATATGATTATAAGTTAAGGAGCCAGTGTTTCTGAAATGTTAAGACAATGCAATCTGTTAAACAAGGCCTACGGTTTAAATGAGCCCTACTGTGAACATATTTGACCTCTATGTGATGTTTGAGTGACCATATTGCCATTTTTGGAGTAACACTCTACACACTGTTAGGAAAGGTGTGTAAAGAGGAATGCATTACTTTACAACTTGTTATGGAACTATGTTTGGAGACATGTTATAAATTAATTGTGGATTTTAAAAAAATGCAGTATTTGAGACTGGTTTTTTTAATAGAAAGGAACTTGATGTTAGTGGTAGAATACATATGAATATCTGATTGTGGGTGAAACTGTAGAAACAGAAGCTCTGAAAAACAGAAGTGCCATGTCATACAATATATGGAGGAATAAAACAAAACATGTTTACTTTGGAAGACAGAAGGAACAGTAACTGTGTGGAGAGTCAGGAAATAAATGTAATTGCACTACCAATGTTGATCTTACTGCCTTCTGCAATATTCATACAATTGGAGAAGCTTGTTGTGTAGATCTACTCTAGTTGTTTTTGATGACAAAATGATCTGATTACTTAAGCAGCACAAACATGAGTTGTTTATGTATAGAGGGCTGTTATCTGCTTGAGCAGTGAGTACCTGGGCAGGTACAATGTCACCAGGTTCAAAAGATAAGGACACCCTTGAGGAGTTTTCAAGCTCTGCAGCATGGATTAAGTCAGCCAGAGCAAGGAACTGAGGGTATTCATGGTGATTTCCTTGTTCTAGCTGTCCCTACTGAACTCATTTTTGTATGTTTTACCAATGAGCAAAGATAAATGACAATTTGTAGTTTGGTGTTTTCACTGTTTTACTGTTGTTGTAGTTTGTTGATGTTGTTTTTGTTTGCAATTTTGTTTACTTGCTTTTTTAAATACATGTTTGAAGTTACTACTGATTTCTTTTATAAATAGCTTTCAAAGATTTGACGATTAATACAGTCTTCTGATGTTGACTTAAAGTGGCAGTTCATTCTTCAAGAACTGCAACTCTTCTTCATTTATATGTATGTTTACGGGACAATAGAGAGATTAGTACTTCTTCCCACTGTAGAAGAAAGATGTTAATACAAGAGGCAGGTTTTGTTACAGAGGCGAATGCACTCTCATAGTAGACTGCGCACCTCTGTCTGCTGGTGAAGAAGTCAGTTCTTTTGCACATCTCATTATATTTGCTTGCCACTTTGGAGGAATGTTTCAGTGCAGAGCTAGGGTCGTTTGGAGCTGGTTGATGGCGGCGGCCGATTGTCCTATTCACAGGAGCCCCTGTTCTGGGTTTAGACCACGTCCCCAGTAGGACATCTGTAAGAGTTTCATTGAAGGGTAATATCGGCTCTGATGTAGCAACCCCTGGCTGAAGCACCTCTTTCAGGAGATTAGTCCTTACTGGCACCGTAGGCAACTCCAGGTCCAAGACCTCAGCTGCCCTTCGCACCACCATGGCATAAGATGCCCCCTCCTCCGTAGCCACAGAAGGAGGTGAGAGCATGCCAGCATCTGGAGAAGTATCCAGTCCACTGGCTTCTCCTAGATCCTCATACCAGTCCTGCTCCAATCCATACTCCAAAGGGTCCTTAGACCCCTTCCACTCTTCACCTGTGCATGACTGTTCAAAATAAGCCTCAGGCACTGATCTGGGCCTAGTCGGCACAGTTGAAGTCGGAATCAGCATCATACAATGTTGTTCCGGCTACGGATCATCAGGAATGAGGATGGGGCTGCACCACCAGTGGGTGCCAGTGGTGGTGGGAGCATCGACGTCGGGCCCAGTGACGGATCAGGCCGACTGTGAGAACCCGGCACCGGTCTGGATCTGCTATTGGATTCTGGGGTCCCAAATGGTGCAAAGGCCAAAGATGCTGGCGTCAAATCTGATGGGGCCCTTGCTGACCCTTCCGGGTCCGAAGACCCACCCACGAGGGCAAAAAAAGGCGCATGGCCTTGGAAAAGTCCTTTATTTGAGCAGAGGTCACTCTGGCTCCTGGAAAGTGGGGGAGGCACAAAGTCGGCCCAAGCAATATCCCTGCGGAACCGCGCTCAGAACGTCGACGTTCCCAAGACGCATTGTCAGGCAATGGGCACTGCGAAGTCGAAGTCCACTTGGACTTCTTCTTTTTGTGCCTCTTCCCTGAGTGCCCGAGGACCTCGAATGGGATGAAGAGGACTTGGGGCTCCTGGAGTGATTCCGCAACCTCCTCCTTTTGCAGGACCGTGACCTCCTTGGAGTCACGCCGACCAAAGTCAACTGCTGGCCAGCCATGAGCTTTAAGAACTGCTCCCTCAAAGCTTTCAGGGCCATGGCCCGGCAGTTGGAGCACAAATTTAAGTCATGGTCCCTGTCCAGCCACCAGAGACATACCTCATGGGGGTCCGTCACTGACATTGCGCAATAACAGGCACCACACGGCTTGAACCACGTCTTCCTGGAGGACATCCTCTCACAGATGACAAGTCGATAAAATATCGAAAAAAGGCAAAGGGTAGCTCGATCCCAGACCTGCGTTTAACCAGTGCAGAAGGAAAAGAACTGATGTACACATGCCAAGGTGGCATTTATATAGATGAACTTGATGTCACAGGCGGCTCCAATGACAGTGCCAAATTCACGCAGAGCTGGACGACGCATGCGGATGTGGAGCTGGACGACGCATGTGGAACCGAGTGACACCACCCGACAGCGAGCGCAGGATATTGCTCAGCAAAAAGATTCCTGATTCAAAGCTGACACCAGGGAATTCAAAGGTAAGTAATCTGCAGCTAGAAGTATCTATCAGATGCCACTGGTTCAATACACTGTACTATATTTCCAAATTGTCATTGGGGATAGGTGTTAGGGCAAAAGGCAAAGTTTCATTCATACTACTGTATATATCTGTCAGGCTGAGGAGAGCTGTGAGTGGACGTGGAAATGCATTCCCACACACTAATAAATAAGGTTATTACCAAGTTCAAATGTTGGCAAGTTTGGTACAGTGGATCACAGAGGGCATGAGGAATGGGGTAGGGACATGGACTTGGATAACAGAGGGTAGAAGGGAGATAGGCAGGGGCACCAAACTGACCTTACAGGGCAGGTGTCAGGGGTTGCATCAGCACAATACACCCCAAAATAAGCAGGAGGACAGTGCAGAAATGTGTCTGGTGGTGGCAGGCTGATTAGGACCAGTCAGCAATCATGCCAGGGCTATCAGGTTTTGCAGGGGTGCACCTCTAGCATGCCCTCTAGGTACAATTTATAATAATCAGCATCATTGTGGGTTTATTATTCTGAGCTGTTTGATACCAAACAACCCAGGGTTCAGAGAGGCCATCGTGTAGCTTAGGAACTCGTAATAGGCAGTGTTTAGCACATGCATTTGCCATGGCTTACCTGTACACTTACTATATCTAAGCATTAGCAAGGACAGAGTAGGGGCATATTTGCTCATGCACACATATGCTCTCCTCTCACATGCATAATAGTGCAGCCTGCCTTAGGGCTATAAGGCCTGCCAGAGGCGTGACTTACCTATATTGCATGAACTGTTAGTGGACATGACATTCTTGGTGAGTGCCATGTCGAGTTTGCAACTTTGAATACACCCTGTCATGCACTTGCAATTGCAGTCTGTATAAGGCTGGTGGGGGGGGTCTCTCAGAGTGGAATCATTGGTTCTGCATCTCTGAGGGGTCCTCTTCAGTACCCATGCCCCAGGTATCAGGGGTACCATTTACTAGGTACTTACAAAGGTGGTAAAGTGCCAAACATAGTACAGTTTTGGGGGAAGAGATCTGGCCCTGGAAGCCTATTTAGCAGGGGGCTAGGGTCCTTACAGTTTGAAGCCACAGAGTATTCCAGGCAAAAAGTGGGGGGCTACCATACCAAAAGAGGCCCTTTCTCTCACTACCCCCCAAATGAGAGGGGATCAAAATAACCTTCACCTGATGAATCTTCATCCTCTAAGTAAAGAGTCTGAAAAGGCCATCTGCATTGCCATGGGTAGTCCCAGGTCTGTGTTCCACTTTAAATTCCAGTCCCTGTAGAAATATGGACCACCTAAGCAGTTTGGGGTTTTTGTCTTTCATTTGTAGAAGTCACTTGTGAGGCCTGTGGTCTGTCTGAACTATGAAGTGAGAGCCAAATAAGTATGGCCTCAGCTTCTTCAAGGCACAGACCACAGCAAATGCTGATGGCACTCCAATTTTGTTCCCTGGGGAGTATTTGCTGCTTAAAAAAAAGAAATAGGCTGGTCATGTCCCTCATCATGTTTCTGGGTTATCCCAAAGTGAAAGGCATCTGTTTTAGATAATAAACTGCCTGAAGTAATCTGGAACTTTAAGGACTGGGACAGAGCACATTGCATCCTTCAGAGTGTCAAAAACCTTTTGTCAACTGACTATCCAGTTAAACCTTTTGGGCATTTTCTTAGAGATAAGTTCTGTGAGAGGGGTCCATTATGTTGTTGTGAAGTTACCTTCACACCTTTATGGGCATGTTATTTTAGCCATAGGCCTGCAGCCTGTGCCCTTTAACCTAGTTGCAATTCATTTTATTCTATTTTTATTTTCTGAGCAGACGTTCTCTTCTGCAGTGATGTTTTATTTCACTTTATCTTGCATGCTTTAGAACAGAAATTGTTTTCATTCTTTGTACTCTGACATTCTCATTCTGTGCTCTGCTCAAGGCTGTCTCCAATATATGGTTGCCACAAAATGGAACATCACAGTCTCTGCCACTTCACGGAAACATGCATGTTTTACGTTAGGACAGTTTTCCTAGAACATTAGCTGGTTTATTATAAAACATCTCTGTGCCCCCTATGAGTTAGAGGGAGAGTTCGAGCCAGAAGACTGCCACTGCATGCTCTTGCATCATTGCAGCTGTCTGCTGAGGCCTATATTTATACTCGGTTTGCACTGAATTAGCATCATTTTTTTTAACGCTAATTCAGCGCAAACCTAACTCCATATTTATACTTTGGCACCAAAGTCATGGAGTTAACATCGTTTTCTGGACATGAACACCTACCCTGCGTCAATAAGATGCAAGGTAGGCGTTCCTGTCCAGAAAAGGACGATATGGCTGTTGCGCCATATTTAACCCCGTGCTAAAATCCATCACAGGGGATGGGGCCTTAAATATTGGGGCTAAGCTTGTTTTTATTTTACCCCGCTCGGGCCTCTAACCTGGGGTCACCTGCATGGTGCTGGCCCCAATGGCCATCCCCATAGCCATTGGGGTGGTGGGCCTGGCTCCTGTCAAGAGCCATGTCCATGGGGGTTGCGTGCCAGAAAATGGTGCCACACTGGTTAGAGGCAGATTTTCTGCCTCTGAACAGTGTAGCGCATTAATTCGGTGCAGAAGCCCCGGTTTCCCCTATGCCTACCCCGCCGTGTTAGCGTCCTTTCCAAGGATGCTGACAGGGCATTAGCGCTGGCTAGCGCAATTCCATAAATATGGCCCCAGGCAGGCGTCTTGGAATGGCGCTAGCAGGCGCTATACTTTTTCAGGCAAAACTGCGCTGACTATCCTTCTGGCTGTCTGACACTGGGGGTCAGGTAACCCAGGTATTGGGACTTCTTGGAGCCTAGAAGGTTTAGAGGAGTCTTATAAAGGGTTAACAATATTTATCATGAAAGTAAGGCTGTTATTGTATTTCTGCCTGAGTAGCCTTGAAAACAAAGTTGAAAAGGTAGCCATCAGTGGTTCCCTTGTATAATTGTGGTTTACAAATCTTATGCACAATAATCCACATTTTTATTGAGAAGAGATTTTAAATGATACTGACAAAAAATTGCAGACCTACAAAGACAGTTCACTGGTATGTGAATTAGGCTGGATTTTAAAGGAAAAATGTGTTTAAAAAAGCGTGTTTGTAAGAGGTGGATAAAAGTGTCTTATCATTTACAGAAGAGTTAAAAGGAAGATAAAAGGGAGAACACATTATGATAGTAAAGAATAGTACAGTGACTAGCAAAGGAAGAAGAAAAAATTGCAAGGAGTATTATGGAAGTAGACATAAATGAAAAATATCAGTAAATAAGTGAGTAGTACATAGTTTGCACTGAGTAAGAAACACAAACAGATGTTTATACAGCAAGTCAGTTTTGGGGAAGTTAGCTTGATCAGCATACTAGTATAGCCAGAGAGTAAGTAACACACTGCATTAAATTAGTCTTTATCAACAACATACGCCAAAATCCAGTAACACAGCAAATAAGCTATACACAGAGTGCTTTAGATAACTGAGAAGAGACCCATAGAGTTACTAAGACAAGTAGTCAGACACTGATACAATTAAATACAATTCCACTGACACAGCCACAGAGGCATTCATGATATCGTTTAAAGATGTACTTAGGTACTGATACACCTAGTCATAAATGCATGCATAAATAGAAAAGTGACAAACTTAGAGTGCATGTTACACCGAACGTAATTGCTGCAATTATACACCCAGTTACAGTGTCAGAAAACTGCTTATGAACTCAAAAGTGGTATATTCAGATAATAACTGATACAATGAGAAAAGCACTAAAAAAACCATGCAAAAACCCATTTAATCACTTATACATCCACTAAAATACACAGTAACACTAATATATATCTGGATAATTTGAGACCACAATTTATAAAAATACTCCAGACTTTTATATACATTTTAAGACTAAGATCTTTAGAATAGATTCAGTACTTTTCTTGTTATTACTTTTTAAATTTTTAATAAAGTTAGGGCCTGATTTATACTTTTTTAGCGCCGCATTTGCGTAATTTTTTTATGCAAAAGCAGCGCAAACGTACAAAATATAATTGAATTTTGTAAGTTTATGCCACTTTTGCATCAAAAAAATGACGCAAGTGCAGCACTAAAAAAGTATAAATCAGGCCCTTAGTCTTTCGATGCATAATTATGCACCATAGGAATCAATAGGCAGTCACTTTTTAAAAATGCATTGAAAATTGCACAATAATGTTACCAGTCTCTTCTTTTGCATGGTGGTCGCAGTAGTCAGTGGGCACCTCATGCCAGCTGGAGAGCCTCGGGCAGCTCCCGGTTCCGTTGGGAGCAGTGTTGGAAAGGTTCTTGGCACAGGCAAAGGGCCACTTGGAAAAGGAGCTGGTTTGCAGTTTTGAAGATGGTGCCTTGGGGGTCCCCTTGTGCTGTTGAGGTCGCAAGGGGTTGTGGACCCGGGGCACACAGCAGATCCCACGATGCAAGGCCAAGGGCGGCCAGGTGCAGGATGTTTTGAAGGTCTTGGATGCTGTGCGCAACGGAGTCCACTGGAGCTGGAGGTGAGTCTCTTTGAAGGTGGCTTACAGAACAATGGGGGCACTCTGGTCGGGGGTCCAGGGTGTTCCTGACGTCCCATGACTGGTGCTTCCTCCTGATCCTTTTTCAGCTCTTGGGGAGCTGGTTTTCTGCTGGTCCAACGTCAGCTGACCAGCACCAGGTGTATTGCTGTATCTCGGCCACTAGAGGGCACACTGCCACCAAACTGGGCACATATGTGGGTCACTTCCGGGTGGTTATCGGTGTGTCGTTGGGTGCAGCTGTGACATCCGATCGTGGAGATATCAGCAACTCAGTGAAGTGACCTTCACTGGTTTGTTGGTCCTTTGCAGGTTTCTCGCTTTTCTTGAGTGGCGCCTCCACTTAGGAGGGAGGTTTAGGCTATTTGCGAAGCCTGGCGGTCCTCTGGGGCTTTTGAGGTCGGTCCAGTGGTCCACTCCTCCGCAGCGGCGATTGTTGGGGCTTTGGTGCAGCAAGCAGGGGTCTTGGAGCCTCTTCTGGTGAAGCAGGTCCTCGGTTCTCATCCTGGCGGGTTTCTTTGGTGCTGTCTTCTTTCTTCCTGTTCAATCTAAATTCCTTGTCTATGGGATCCCACTAAATACTAAATTTAGTGGGCGTTTTAGGGGGAACCTGGTAGTGTCCAATGGGACACTTACCCTTGGGTGGCTACACCCATTACAGTGACCACTTCCTGTGGCAATGGTCACTTCCCTAAACCTGATCGGCTATTTTCCACCATTCCAAGATGGAGGAAAATGAGATACAGGGTCCACTTCGCATGCAAGCCCTTAAGGGTGGTGCATGCTCAGTGAGGCCATTCCTTCTACTCTTTGTCTGGTTTCCCACCTTTGCTTCCACCCAAAGGGGGATCTTCAAGTGGGAAAGCCTTCTGCTGCTAGCAACAGGGCTGGGGGCTCAAGTTTCAGGGGCTGTAGCCCTTTGAAGCTCAACGCCAGGGTGTTGCACATTCCTGAGGTAGGGGGTGTTAGCGCCTCCACCCAGGAAGGGCATTGTCTTACAAACCAGAGAGCCATGGATCTCTCCCAGGTTTATATATTGGCCATCTGGAGTGGCAGGCTGGATGGAACCAGTCAGAAACTACACCAGGTAGGGTAGCTTTTGGTAGGGGGCACCTCCAAGGTAGCCCCCTGGGTACATTTAGGGTTAAATCCAACACTGATACCAAACAACCGAGGGTGCAGAGTAGCCATACTGTAACTGGGAAACTCGTGTTTGACCAGTGCCCAGTACATGTATGTAAAATGGCTGCTCTGTTCACTCACTATGCCTTGGGTTTGTGAAGGACACAGTGGGGGCATTTTGCTCATGCAGCTATGCCCTCACACATAATATGGTGCACCCTGCCTTAGGGCTGGAAGGTCTGCCAGAGGGGTGACTCACCCATAATATAAGTAGTGTAGGGTGGAAAGGGCACACAGAGGGTGTGCCATGTTGAGTTTGTCTTTTTAGGTTTGCCCCTGTACACTCAGCCTTCAATGGCAGTGCTGGGTGCATCTGGGTGCAGGGCCCTTGGGGGTGAGATCCTAATATCCCTTGCCCTGTGTACTGGGGTACCCATCTACTAGGGACTTATAGAGGTATTTAAGAGTGTATCCAACTGTGCCAAGCATCAAAACAAATTTAGGGAAAGAGCTCTAGCCCAGGGAACCTGATTAGCAGGGGCTCTGGGCACTACCAACTTCTAGAACACATGAAGATCAGGCAAAAATGTGGTGGCTAACCGTCCAAAAAGAGGCCTCCTCTCACATCCACCACATTGATATTCAAGGGGATGTCTCAGATGCATCACCTCCTTCCTCACTGGCAGAACCCAGAGGATCCATCTCCCACCTTTCACCTCCATACCCAAGGAGTTCATCTGCGGTGACCCATGGTCTCAACATGATTTCCTATGAAGATGACACTCAAATCATCCTATCACTCACCGGCGACCCCTCCACTACCGGAACCAACTTCCACAAGTGCATGACAAGCATCGCTGACTGGATGAAGAACAACAGCCTGCAGCTGACCACAGACGAGATAAAAGTACTGATCTTTGGCAACAGCAGAAACACATGGAAAGACTCCTGGTGGCCATCGCACCTAGGATTTGTGACCACACCAGAAACGTCAGAATCATCATTGATAACAAGCTCACCAAGAAATCACAGATCAACGCCACCTCATTTGCCTGATTTCTTACTTTGTACATGCTATGTAAGATTTTCAAGTGGGTACATCTACACGAGATGCACCGTGACACAGGCCCTCATCACCAGCTGTCTGAACTATGCCAACACCCTCTATGTTGGAATCGCCACACATCTCCTACAGAGACATCAGACCATACAGAACGCCACAGCCAGACTCAACCTCTCCCTTCCTCAATGAACTTACATCACACTCCACATCAGGCAACTCCACTTGCTCCCCATACAGAAGAGATGGCAATTCAAGCTCCTGTCCCACACACAGAAGGCTCAACACAACCAAGGATCTGGGTACATTAACTAAAGCCTGAACTTCCATCAACTATTGAGAAGACTATGCTCTGCCTCCCTTTTACTTGCCCATACTCCCTGCATCTACCGAAGTTGAAGTGGAAGACGCTCCTTCTCTCACATCACCGGAAAAATCTGGAACAGCCTCCCCATGCACATCCAGACCATTACCTCATTTCCAGAATTCCGAATGGCCCTCAAGACATGGCTGTTCAAAAATGCCTCTAGGACCTGTAGGCGGGTGATTAGCCACGCTTTATAAATCCGGATTGATTGAGACGCAGGCACACACAGAGATTATGAGATTTTACTTTAAAATAATAAGGTTTCATTTCCACTAGGAAAGAGGTTAATACATCATGTTTGATATCTATTTAGTAATTTAAATAAATCCAACAACTTGCTAATGTTAAATTTAATCTAACTATTACAGTGAAAGAGTTTTAGAAGTGTTCCTGAAAGTTACCAAAATCAGCCCTTTAGTGCCCTTCACTGACTCGTCAGCCTCTGGCAGCTTGAGTCAAGCTACCTTAGTGAGATGTAAAGTGGCCTGGGCTGAAACAAAGTAAGCATCTGATGGGAAGAGACCTGCAAGAGCAGATGCCAGAGCAGGGAGGGGTTGAGGAGGCCAATCTGGTTTTCATAGGAGTAAAAAAACACTTGTGACAGAAATCAAACTTCCCCCATTTCCTGTTTACCCAGCCAGATTGGAGCCCCAGTAATTAGATTAAAAGAGGGGCTGAAGAGTGTGTGTTAGAGAAACTTAGTCAGGCCAGTGGGTGGGTTCAGCCAAATCTAACCTCCCAAGAGAAATATTCTCCATCTTGGGTTTTTTAAGAATGTTGCTTTCTGGGATTGATTTTTGCCACACTTCACAGGAAGTGGTCACCCCAGAGGGTGGTACCCTGCACCCCTTGGTCATGGGTGCCCCCTTGCTTGCAGCCCAGGAGCAAGTGTACATATGGGATAGCTGCCCAGCAACTCAGATCCCTGCTGGAAGAAGAAGCACTGCCCTGCTGAACCCCTGACAGCACCTGAAGAACTTCACCAAGAAAGACTGGACCAGCTGCACGCTCTGGGATTCACCAATGAAAGGACTTTGCCTTGCTTCTTAAGCTCCAGGAGTTAACTCCCTGTGAGCAACAGGTACGAAGGAACTTTCTAAGAGTCCCCTAAATCAAGTCCTGCAAGAAAAGCCCAGCTGACCTACATCCAGTGGTCTTTTGAGGATTCTGGCCAGGTGCATTCCGAGAATTTAGTCCCAACTCCCAAGTAGCAACTCAGAGCTTATGGAGTCCTGGTCCAGGTATGTGGACACTGAAAGACCCCAAAAAAGACTTCTAGAAGAAGATTTAGAAGTTTGGATAAGTTTGGAGAAACGTTGTAAAAAAAGCTCCTTAAGGTAACCAATCCATCAACGAGAGTCAAGCCTGTGACATTGACCCACAACCCAGCCTGAATTTCAGGTTTGTCCGGCTGAAGCTCTGGAGCTCGCTCCCCATCAAGGAGACTTCCAGGAGTTGACCGGGACCTTGCGCTGAGCCAAGCCATTGACGCTGCATCACAAGCCATCCTGAAGAGGAGCCTCACTTGATGGCAAGAGAAAAAGCTCCAGAAAAAAAGACTAATGGCCTGATTTAGAATCTGGTGGATGGGTTACTCTGTCATAAATGTGTCAGATATCCATTTCGACTTATTATAATCCCCATAGGCTAGTATGGGACTGTAATACGGCAGGTGGAATAGCCATCACATTTGTGACGGAGGTATCCTCTCCTCCAAACTGTAAATCAGGCCCTAAGTCCAAAGGTAAAGTTTTGAACGAGGCCTACTGCTCAGTGTATCCGACTTGGACTCCATCATGGCTGGACACAAACTTTGACTTTGCCCTTGTCCCACGTGACCAGATATCAATGGTTGGGACTTTGTACTTTTGGGCACTAGAAACCAGATTTTTACATTTAATCTTTAAAAAATCATCTCTCCGGATTTGTATTGTGTGCTGTTGTTTACTTATTTACTGTGTTGTTGAACTTAAATGCTTTACAAACCTTACTGCCTAGGGGCCAAGCTACGAAGGGTTGAGCAAGAATTGATTTATTGAGACCTTGACTGGTCCTCATATGTGGCCTATTACTAAGTGCAGGTACCTACCTGCCCTTACTAATAACCTACTTTCCAACACCTAGCTACACACTGATGCATACACTGACCCGGGCACACAATGATGCATATGCTTACACATTTAGGCACACTGATGCATACACTGACACTCTCAGGCACCCACTGATGCATATACTGATACATCCAGTCACATAATGATGCATAAGCTGACACGCCCAGGCACACACTGATGAATAGACTGAGATACGTAGATACAAACCAATGCATACACTAAGACACCTAGTTACACATTTATGCATATACTTACACACCTAGGCAGATACTGATGCATACAATGATACACCCAGACACACAATGATGCATACTCTGACATACCCATGCCCACACTGATACAGACACTGACACATCCAGGCATACAACAATACAGTCACTAGCACATCCAGGCACACACTTATATAATTGCTGACACACCCATATGCCTACTTACAAACCTACTTTCACACAAACAAAACAGCCTGTCAAACTAATATTTAAATGCATATAGATAACATACATTCAGACATTCACATACAAACATATTATCTTTAAACCATAAAGAACCTTTTTTGTTTTTTGTAGGTTTTTTATATATTTGTGTTTTTAAAAATGTGTGTTTTTTCTTAACTATGGACAATTGGCAAATTTTTAAAAAAGCTTAAGAACAGAACACACAGAACTTGTGCAACAAGTTTAAAATAAAATGACATTTGTGGCTTCTTGATGCATCCACAATGGTTGGTATTGACTGCTCACCGATAGTCAGCACTTTACTACAGTACAAACAGAAAGTGCCAATACTTGTCAACTCTGGAGCTACTGTTGGGATCATAGCTAGAGCTGGAGTTGAAGACTGGCAAGTCTCAGCTGGTGCAAGCTGAGGTGCAGTGGATATCGAAGGCTGCTGTACATCCTCCATCTGTGCTTTACCTATGTGACGAGGGTGGAGTCTTTTTAAGTGCTTGACCATTGATCTAGAGCTGTTGGAGTACTTCTTCAAAATCCCCTGTGATAAAGTCTTGTTACACAGACTGCATTGCACCTCCTTTGTCACCACCTTCTTTTCCTCTGAAGGGATGGTGAACAATATCCATGCTATTGATTCCTTCCTTGCTGGTGGATATTCTTTGCATTAACTGTTCAACTGCTGCAGCTGAGTCTTGATCAATGGAAGTTGCCATTTTCCAGTTTTAAAAAACACCAAAATGAAAAACAGCCCTATTTAGGTGAATGGAGAGGTGTGAGATAAAGCACCACACCTACAGAGAAAAATCTGAGAGGGACTTTGTTTACATAAGGTGGAAAGAGTTTTCAGCAAATAAAATGCCTTTTTTCTATGTCACATAGGATTCGCAGTGATGTCACATTGACATCATGATGCCACATTTTCTAAAATAAAGCTGTAATGTAAAATTACTCACTGTTACTTACAGTAAAATATCATATCACTGACCTAAAAAATAATTAGAGTTTCAGATTTTATGGTTCTATAGAGCAGATATAGGGGGTCATTCTGACCTTGGCGGTCCATGACCGCCATGGCGGAGGGCGGCGGAAGCACCGCCAACAGGCTGGCGGTGCTTCCTGGGCGATTCTGACCGCGGCGGTAAAGCCGCGGTCAGAAAAGGGGAGCCGGCGGTTTCCCGCCGGTTTCCCGCTGGCCCAGGGAATCCGCCATGGCGGCGCTGCTTGCAGCACCGCCATGGGGATTCCGACCGCCTTCCCGCCAGCCTGTTTCTGGCGGTGTCCACCGCCAGAACCAGGATGGCGGGAACGGGTGCCGTGGGGCCCCTGGGGGCCCCACAAAGATTTTCACTGTCTGCTTAGCAGACAGTGAAAATCGCGACGGGTGCCACTGCACCCGTCGCACCCCTTCAACTCCGCCGGCTCCATTCCGAGCCGGCTTCATTGTTGAAGGGGCTGTCCCGCTGGGCCGGCCGGCGGTCTTCTGGCGGTCGCCCGCCAGCCCAGCGGGAAAGCCGGAATGGCCGCCGCGGTCTTTCGGCGGGAACCGTTTGGCGGGCGGCGACCGCCGACCGCCGCGGTCAGAATGACCGCCATAGTTTGGTTAGTAAACAATATTGAGCATTGGAAGTTATAGTTAAGACCTAGGGCCTGATTTAGCTTGGAGGATGGGTTAATCCATCAGAATGGTGACAGATATCCTGTCTGGTGAAATCTAAATCCCATTATGTCCTATGAGATTTAGATTTCATGGATGGAAAATCTGGCACTGTTGTGAAGGAGTACCCCGTCTGCTGAGTTCCAAATCAAGCAGTAATTTCCTTATGAAAGTTATTTTATTTCTTTTACTTATAACTTGACGAATCAAAACAAAATTTTCAAAACTAGTTTGCCAGTCAATTCAGCTACAGTCTGGAAAGTTTTTGGGGTATTCATCAAGGGGGAGCGAGAAAAGGGGGGGGGCATAATGTATTTTCCCCATGCAATTTCCCATTGGGTTTTAGTCACAACTACAGCCCGACTTGCTGAACAGAGATTCACCAAGTTGTAAAGTAGTTTATTGGTAAGGAAAGGTAGGTACCTACACTTAGCAATAAGGACCCAATCTTAAATAAGGTCCAGGTAAATGTATCCTTACTCAATCCATGGTAACTTGGCCGATAAGCCATTAGGCTTAATTCAGGAGACAGGTCTGTTAAGCATTTAATATCAGCAAAACAGTAAATAGGAAAAACACAGCCCGCAATAAGAATCCAACACCAATTTATATAAAAATATGAAATATTAATATCTCTAAAATGACACCAAAATGATAAAAGTCCAAAGTAGGTAACCAGGGATATAATTTTTTTTAAGTTTAAATAAATAAATGTGCCTTCTACTGCTTAAAAGCAAAAAGTGCCAACTGATGCCATCCGGTTGTGCCTGACCGGGACAAAAAGATTGACTGAAATGTAGCCCAAGTCGGATACAGTGAGCGCTAGGCCTCGGTCAATATTTTACCTTCAGACTTAGGGTCTCATTTAGATATTGGCGGTTGGGTTAACAACAGTGACCCATATCGTGTCTGCCCAAATCTAAATCCTATAGATTATAATGGGAGTTGGATTTCGGTGGATGAGATATCCGTCACCGTTGTGACAGAGTAACCCACCCACCAATATCTAAATCAGCCCTGATTAGTAGCTGTAGGTACCTACCTGTACCTGCTACTAAACCACCTTCTAACATTATAGTTAGTTGAAATGTTCAGTAAAATTGTAATGTTTTATACAAAAAAATATATAACAAATAATTATAACTCGTGCCCTAAAATAACTTGCACACCTGCTAGTGTTGTCATCAATTATGTCCATCATTGATGTACTCTGTTCAATGTTGGAACTTCAGATGTTGCAGTGATGTCATTAATGATGTCATAGAACATGTCACAAATTATGTAAATGTGAGTTAGTTAGTAGTGCTTGGAGAGAGCATAAGTTATAGTTACTTTAGGACAATGCTTTTGTGATATGTCTAATTATAACTCACATAAAATGACTACTTTCTGTGTCACATTTATTGCCATCACATAATAGGGTATACCTTTTTTGAAGCTGTCTATGGAATGTAGTTTTTTTTTTTTTTTTAAGACAAGAGGAAAATGCATAAAAGATAAACAACTTGGTCATCCAGTCCCAAAAAGTACAATACAGTTCATCATAAATCCCAGCCCATAATGAAATTTGACATCAGCCAATGTTAAAAACCATTGCTCCAGAATTCAAATCTAACCATTGCACACTCTCTAAAGTGCTTATCCTGCTATACCTGACCTGTTTTACACAGCCTACTAGATATGCGGTCTATAAGTGCCCATAGAAGTGCACCACACACCTCACCTACTCCATCATGTCATGAAGTCCTAACATAATACATTGATTGCTTTCTATGCCCCTAAAATACCCTGTGGATTTGACAAATGAACATACCAGCTAATATTCATATTAAAGGTGCAAGTCACACATTACCACACCCCACTCACCCCTCAGATGATGAGCGACACCACCATAGCTATAACAATAACAGCTGGCAAAAACCTGGCACGACATCAGTGTGGACTCCCAGGAGAGTTAATTGAGGAGTAAAAGTAATCTCAAGCATTAGCTCACTCCCTAAGAATGTGCCATTCTCTTTTTTGAGTGGATCTAACTTCAGGCAAGAGTGAAACAGGTGAGTTAGTTCTGCTTCCAGCTATTGACTCCACGCACAGTGCGTGCTTGTCAATTCTCCCCACTTTGCATTTTTTGCTGGCATGTAATCCAAATCAAAGACCATTTTGCAATGCTGGGCTTGAAGACTGGCTGAACAAAGTACTTTCAAGAGACTCCAAAAAGGAGATATCTTGGGAACCCAGCCTCCTCTGCCACGTCTTCTCCTGTTTCTCTAGATCATCACGGGAAAGAGAATTCAAAGTGTGATAAATCTGACTAACTGAGCATTCTCTACTATCTCCAGGCAGCTCTAACAGTTCTACTTTAAAAAAGTCCCTTGGACCACACCCCCTTTCAAGTTATAAAATCCTGGATTTGCAGACAATTTAAAAAGTATTTATGCTTAATCATGTGATTCTCACAGAGTTCTTCAAAAGGTACAATTCCTCCCTCATCAAGGGAGTTTCCCAGCCTCCTCATACTCTGCTCTTCCCAAACCTATATACACCAATCACCAAATATATAGGGGAGAAGAGAATTTCTATATAGTGACGTGTAGTAGTTTAATTTCCCCAGCCCCAACTTTCTTCACAGGACAATCCAGATCTTTCTGGCTGCCTGAAATGTCTTAAATCTTAAAGTAGCTGGGTTCATCCCGGTGAAGAAAACACCCACAGGCCTCTTCCCCAATCAATAAAGCATAAATGGTTGGATGATACTGCTTGCCCATTTGTCCAAATAATCAACAGACAATGGGTGCATATATTGCAGTGCTGCTGCCCAATAATATAATTTAAAGTTCAGGACAGCCCATCCTCCCCCTCCCTGAAAAGCGTCAATAATTTCGGGACCTTTCTGGTCTTGGCATATGACAAGAAAAAAACACCAGCCTCAAAACTGAGAAGGAAAGTCCAAAACAGGTACAAAATATCATTTTAATTATATTGCTGCACCCCACTATGGGCAGGTGAAGATTATCCAACCTCTGAAGCTCAGTTTTGGTCTTCCTAATAACGGGTGCCAGATTATCCTCCACCATTCGGGCTAAGGCAGCCGTGATAGAAACTACCAAGCATATTGCTTTGTTGACGATGCGCACATCAGAAAAATTAGATTGTCTCCTAATTACTACCTGGGTCTCATTTTGGTTCAACAAATATTCAGAACATTTCTGAATACTGCTGCCTCTTGTTTTATCTCCTTCTGGGCTACTCCTGGCTCAGAAGTAACAACAGCAACATCATCTGCATACGCTAGCTCTTTAGTTCCCAATCAAAAAAACACAGGGGAAGTATGAGCTTATTGGCCTCTAATTTCCTAAGTAAGGGATCAATGCTCTAAGCACCTTGGGCTTCCTGCCACTCTGGCCCTTGTTACGACTTTGGTGGTCTTTTCACAAGACCACCGACGTCGTGGGTGCCAGAAGACTGCTGAGGCGGTCTAAAGTCGACAGAAGAGATGCGTTTTCACCTCCAACAGGACTCTGCCCACCATACCACGATATGTAATATGGTGTGGAGGTTTCCTGAACGGCGGTGTGGTGCTGGCAGTGGAAAACGCGCGATCCATCCCCTTCCAGATGACTGCCTTGCCGAGACAGGTAGATGGGCTATCCGAATGGAGGGGAGGGGTTGGTGTTATGTGCATGTGTGTGGTGTGTGCATGTATGTGTAGTGGTATGGGTGTGCGTAAGTGTGTGTGTGTGTATGTATTTGTGCGTGGAGGGTGTGTGTCTGCATGTATATAGAGGGGAGAGCGGTATTAAGGTGCGAGTGAGTAGGTGTGTGTATTGGGATGCATGCAATTGGGGGTGTATGTGAGCAAGTCTGTGAGTGAGTGCGGGGTGCATGTGTGCAAGTCTGTGAGTGAGTGGGGGTGTCTGTGTAGATGCATGCAGATGAGGGAGTATATGTGAAAGTGTGCTGTTGAGGTTGGAGTGTGTGAATGTATGCGTGCATGGAGGAGCTTGGGGTGTGTATGAATGCAGAGGGGGTGAGGGGGTGAATGATTGCGGAGGGGGTGCGTATGTGTGAGTACGAGTGGGGGTGTTTGTATGTCAGTGTGAGAACGGGTGGGGGTGTTTGTATAGATGTTTGGGTGTGGGGGTGTTTGCAAGTGTTTGGATGAGTGGGGGTGTCTGCATGTGCATGGACATGTGGGGGTGCATGTGTCAGCAACAAGAATGGGGATTCCTGTTGCTGGGTGCGTTACCACCAGGGTTTTCATGGCGGAGGGTCTGCCATGAAAAACCTGGCAGTTCGGTGTCTCCTAATAAGGCTGGCGACCCTAGGCCTGTCACTGCCTCAGAGGAGGTCACTACCAGCCGCGGCAGTGTGACCGGACCGGCGGGACTGGTGCCTTGTGGCGGTTTGCCTTCAGCCAAACTGCACAACTTGCAATGCAGTGGTCTTTACCGCCAGGTCCGCAGCGGTTAGAATGCCACTGCAAGTTTGGCGGTCCCATGGCCGCCAAACTCATAATGAGAGCCTATATGCCTTAATCCCTCTATCAGAAAGGTGATCAAATAGGCTAACTGACAAACTGATATTGAAATTCCCACATATTATAATTGGAGTTGGTCATAGACGCAATTCTACAGTGAGCCCTGCAACGATGACTGGGACATCTAATGTTGTCCTGATATACCACAATAGTCCACTGCCCATATTTGTCATCAAGACTATGTTTAAAGCCACCTAGGTTCCCCCAAGTCAAGTTTGCCACTCCTCGCATCTTAAAGCCCTGTGTCGTACTGACGATCAAGAAATAGCCTAAAGTTTCTAACAGTATCTTTCTATCCCCTTCTATATTTGTTTCTTGCAGGCAGAGAATGTCCACCCACTGAATTTTGAGACCAATGGCTACTTTCTGCCTTTTGGCCCCATTATTCAACCCACAAATATTTTTAGATGTGATATGGAGTTGGGCCATTTCAAAGCAGCTATACTTTCTATACTGCCATCAAATGCAATTCAGGCCTCCCAGACCTGAACCAAGGCTCCAGAGATCACCCACTGTGCTGTTCATCCCCAACCACCCAGCACCAGGGCTACCTCCCTACTATGCACTACCAGGGGTGATGAGTCATATTCCAAGCACCATAGCCCAAGTTTAACTAGGAAAACATTTCCCCACACTCAAATTGCCAGATTATTGGCAAAAACACCCACCAAATAACCACCTATTGCCCCTTCCCAGCCCCTTCCCTGTTCAACCCTTTCCAAATAAAATCTGGGACCAAAGGTACTACAAGGACAATGACAGGACACAACCTAGCGCCCTGCTGTTAACTCATTCAGAAATTCCTTTGCCTTGATTTCAGAGGTAAATGTGGGTCAAGAACCCTGAAAGTTAACCTTTAGCTGAGCCGCACTAAGCAAAATAGCTTACACCCAGCGTCTTGGATAGGTTTTATCAACTGCCAGAGTCTCCATCTCTTCTTGACAGTCACAGGACAAAATCAGGTCTTGTAAAATAAGTCTGACCATTAAAAGTGCGTTATGCATCCAATCGAGCCTTGTTGCAGCAGAAAGTTCCCAAAATAGATTAGCACTGCTCTTCGGGCAGCTAGAGGCACCAGCTTGTGCCAAACTCTGCTTTTTGGCCATCAGAGGGAAGTGGTGGACTTTCTGTACCTCAAACTGTCAATTCCAAATATCCAATTCTGGAAAGGCCCCTTTCAATAAACTGATTATAAAGGACTGTATATCCCCACATTCTGCTATAACTGGGATGCCCAAGAACCTTGGGTTGTTCCTCCTATGTCAATTTTTCAACTGTTCTATTGTCCATAACACATCAACCATTTGCAAATCATATGCTTCAGCCTGACCTTTCAAAGTCCCCACCACAGACTATAGCGTCATAGTGCGATCTTCCACAACGGAGATCCTTTTGCCAATCTCGCTGCACGTTTTAGTGATCTTCCTTATCCTGGCTTGCAGTTTCGTATAAGCCACCTGTGCTCTCTGGCAGTTTCTTCTTGATGTTGCTTAATAGACTGGTATGTAAGACTCAAAGAGGGATCCTCCTCTACGTTGGTTGGAGTCAGCAGCATAAAATCCAGGAGTGAGAGTCCTCATTGTTCCCCTCGGGTTTGGGTATATAACTGCTGTGTTGCAGAGTATTCCCATTTCAGTGAAAGTAGACCATGACCCTCTTTCCTCATCAGGCACTGACTGGCCTGCTATTTAGCCTTTTTCTTTCATTTGATTGTCCCGGCCATCCTGGGACTATATGCCTCTTCATGCTCCCTTGAGCCAGTCATTTTGCTGGCCTCCGATTCGGAAGAGTATGAGTCGGCAACATTGCTGTGAATGTAGTCTAAGGAGCCTGACCCATCAGTTAGGGAGAAAATATAATCTCCAAGGTCCAGAGGATCATCTCTTACTCTTTGCTCCCCAGCCCTCCTTACCTCAACAGAAGCTTTCTTGGGATGTCCCCTTTTATAAGCCCATGTACAAGTCCTCTGTTTTCTTTATTCTCACCCTTCTCTCTAGGCAAGGAACAAGGTGGATTTGCATGTGTGCAGTACTTGTACTGCTGTTCTGGCTGGTCAAGCAGTAACAGTTGAGTATCAGACTCACCCAAGCCTGTGCCTTTGTCCAACCTCCCCTGACCCTGGGGGACCCCATTGCACCCATCATTAAGATTACAGACCTGTATCTTGATCGGTAGGCCTACCTATTGGGATCCTTGAGGGGAGTCAGAAGAGGGAGCCGTCTGCTGTCGCATTGTCCTTGCTGATTACTGCCATCCTCGGCTCTGAGCTCTCAGCTCATCCATCTGCAGAGGCTTCAATGACCAGCGCCTTCGTCTTGGCAGCACCATTGCCCGCAAAACACCCGCATGATCATTATCTGGCCTTTTATCCTGCAATTTTTCTTTGTGCGCCGGGAGGAGAAAGGAGCCAGTGGAAAATAAGTAATAGCAACATGCAGCTCCGAGCTGCTATTTTTCATCCCTCAACATCTTTCCTTTATGGGGCCTTCTGAGTCTATTGCAACCTGTGCTTGTGCTTCAGTCTTATTCACTGTGGCAAGATCCCCCTTCCTTGAGTCGGCACCAAGTTCTAATTTCTGCCAAGATGGGTTGATGTTCTACTGCTGCTCGGCCACCCCCCCTTTGGAGGCATCCTTCTGTTCACAGCTGCAACAATGCATCTGGCAGTGAGTCCGATCCAAACACAATCACAGCTGACCAGACCAGAGCACACACTTGAGGATTTGCGTCAGTAACAATGTAGCTCGGCTGTGATACTTTTGCCCACTAACACCATTGCATTCCACGCAATCTGATTACAAGCTTTCTCCCCTTGTCTCAAACAGCATGGTGGATGCTGAGGATGGTAAGGACCAGCCAGTGAGGTCAGTCACATAATCACCATCATGCTTCCCAGTCTCTATGGAATTTTCAATGATTACTGAATGGTTCCCAGTGGAACCTTGTATTATATATATATATATTTGTGTGCTGACAGGACAGTGTGCTCATTTATAAAAATAGGGCACATATGCATTGGGGTTAGTGTGCCCTCACAGTAAATTAAAAGCCAAAAGATACTTCATTGTGTAGGCCATGTGGAGATTCCCCTAAGTAAGCATAGATGGGGTTAAACTCCATTTAGGAAAAAGCTACATAAACTCTACATAGTTATTTCTCGCTTAGTTTGCAAAATCTGATTTAATGGTGTAATCAGATTTTTGGTAACTTAGGTAGAAATGTTAGATAATAATAATGCATTTTGAGCCAGAACTGGCTTAAAACCAGCCCTTACACTCATCACATCTCCTGAGCTGGAACACACATCCTTGACTGGGAGATTTAATGATTCAGATCATAGGACAATGTCATGCCTCTGAGGTCCCGACCATTTATCATGGATTAGCTGATAAAGGAGGTGGACAGAAATAGTTTTCAGAACAAAGAGAAGCTTTAGCAAGAGCTACCTCATTTCCCTTGGAGATGCCAGTGAGGGATTCTCTTATTTACTCCTTTTTTACCGTCTTACTTGATCTACTTTTTGAAAGTTGAAATCCTTCAGTGGGGCAAGTCTGAAGGCTGTATCTGACGAGTTCCATTAGAAGTCAGGTAACTGTTGCCATGGTCTAGGTGACACCTGAAAAGCACCATGCAGGAAAAATCAAGTTTCTATCCTATTGACGTTCTCTTGTCTGCCAAATTCCTAACATAAGGCCATATTTAGAGTTTGCCAAATGGGACACTCATTTAAAACCTAGAGCATATTCCATCCGTCAAATTTCTAATTGCATAGAGTACAATGCCTTGTTTTGAGGCAATATTCCCTCTACCCCACTCTCATTAAGGCCCTTAGGGGCATATTTATACTCTGTTTGCGCTGAATTTGCGTCAAAAATTTTGCCGCAAATTTGGCGCAAACCTTACACCATATTTATACTATGACGCCCGACCCCACGAATGTCAAAATTCCTCATTGTGCGTCATTTTCTGGATGCGGGAAACCACCTTGCGTTAATGACATGCAAGGTAGGCGTTCCCGTCCACAAAATAACTTTAAGGCCTGTGTGCCTTATTTATACTCCTGCGTCATTTTGACACACAGGAGGGGGTGGGCCTTAAAAAACGGCGCACAGCCTGATGTGCGCCGTTTTTTAACACCTGGGTGAGGGCAGGCGTTACGGGACCTGTGGGCTCAATTCCATGTTTCTGACCATAGAGGCAGTCGACAGCTGCCCTTCCCTGCCCCCAGGGACACCCCCTGCTACCCCCACCCACCCTGAAGGACACCCATGGATGAGGGGACCCATCCCAGGCAAGTACAGGTAAGTTGAAGTAAGTATATATATATATATATATTTTTTTTTTAAGTGGCATAGGGGGCCTCACTTGGCCCAATGGCCATGCCCAGGGACAGAAGTCCCCTGGGCATGGTTATTGGGCGGGGGCATGACTCCTGTCTTTGCTAAGACAGGAGTAATTTCAATGGGGGTTGTGAGTCAAAATAAGTCCTGTTAGGGCTATGATTTTTTACTCTAACCTGATTTGCACCATTTTTTGACGCACAACCCCCATTTTTCCCTAGGCCAGCACTGCCTGGTTAGAGTCATTATTTTTTACTCTGACCAGCCCGCAGCGCCGGCTAACGTCAATCCATAAATAAGGCGCCTGCCTGGTGCAGTGGAATGGCGTTAGCCGGTGGTAATTTTTTTTATGCAAAACAGCACCGGCACTGGTTTGCGTCAAAAGTATAAATATGGGCCTTAGACTACTTTATTGGAAGTGAAAATCCTTCAACAGGCTGTTTCAAGAGTGGTTGTGCTGAAGTCAGATACCTTAGCTAGGAGGTTCTGCTGAAACTCTGGAGGACTTGGAAGTTGAAAAATTCCCACTTTTTCCACATTTCCACAAGCAGCTCCTACGGTCAACTGTGAAGCTTTAAGGACCTCAGTGACAGCACTTAGAGGCTGAACCCAATCTTAAAGAGGCCAGCAGTAGGATCCTGTCCAGATCTAGTTGCAACAGATCACCTGATTAATCCAAGAAAAGTAGCAGTTTTTGATTTACCTATACCAACACAGGAGGTAAGCCAAGTGATGCTTAGAATACACATCTGTCTCCTGACTAGAAGTGGGAGCAGGCCCAGCTCTTCAGGTCTCCACACAGGTCACAGACAGGAGGGCCATTCCTCTTCTGTTCATCCACAGATCCAAATGTGTTCTGTGGATTTGGGAGTGAGGTGCCATTTTGATACCATTCACTAGCCAGTATGTTGGGCAGGTGTGGGCTGTTGTCACAGAGTTTCATTCCACGTAATTGTGCAGTTACCTTAAAACTCTGCAAGATTCTGCATAATTCTGCAAGTGGTGGAATTAGGTACGTCATACTGCTTGTGGTGGTTTTTAGCACTGGGAATTTGACCCGCACTGCACAATCATCTCAAAAAGCACAATGCAGCATGCTAGAGGAAGCTAATTCCTTCTGCCACTCGAGCAGCAACTTTCTCAATGTGAGCAGCAGCTTTCTCAACTTATGCAGTACAAACCTACTGTGACCACCTGTGTTTTAAAATCTCACCGGGAGATGGTGTTGTGCTTGATTTTCTCGCTCACCAACTTAACTCCACCACGCAGCGGCTGGCAGCGTTTTTCTGAAACCCTGTGCTCTAAGAGGATTGCAGAGTGGGCAAAACTCTCTAAACTCTGTCGGAGGAATGAGTTTACCACCCACCCGTAGGGTATGGGTAACTTCTGGATGCTGTCAACACCAGAGCAGTACGTGCTCTATTGGCGACAAAAATGCAAAAACCCAGCACTCTCAAAACAACGTAATTTATGCATTGTGCTGATATGTTGTGGTTTAACCTTTTGCATTGCAGAGTTCAATCCTGAAAACTTATTTTTAATATGCTTACAAATACTGTTCCTTTGCAATGTATTGCTGCAGGTTTTCAGAGTGTGTTAGGGTATGGCCCCTTTCCAGGGCCTTCCAGAGACTTTCCCTGCAACAGTCCTGGGCGTGGTTCTGGGCTGGGCCAAGACTCTATAAAAGAGAGCCAGCCCAACTCCCAGTGCTCACTATTCAGAGGTCCTGGTGCAGAGCAGCAATTTCTTCCTGAGCTCCTGTCCCGGCGGCCTATTTGGATCTTCCAGTCTTCTGCCCTTCATCCTTCATTGGTGATCATTGTTCCAGGCGGTAAGACGGTGGTTGGACTGTCCCAACACCGTTATTGAGAATTTTTATATTCTTGGTTTAATTCTTAAATGAGTAACAGATTACTTGCGCGCTACCATTTCTTGACATTTATATGGTAGTTTACAAATAGGCAAGACGCGCGATTTGTTTCATAAAGGTTTGACTTTGTTATTCAATGTGTGCTACCATTTCTTGACATTGGCATGGTGGCTTAAGAATCGGCAAGACGCGCAATTCGTTTGATGGTGTTTAAACATTGTTGTCCATTGTGCGCTACTATTTCTTGACATTTACATGATGTTTTACGAATTGGCAAGACGCACAACTAGTTTCATGAGGATTTAACTTTGTTGTTCATTGCGCGCTACCACTTCTTGACATTTACATGGTGGCTTAAGACTCAGCAAAAGAAGTACGATTTATTTAATTGTACTTTGATCTTGTTATTTATTGTGAGCTGTTATTTCTTGACATTTACATCATGTTTTACGAATCGGCAAGACACGCAATTCGATTAATGATGATTTGACTTTGATATTCATTGCGTGCTACCATTTCTTGGTATTTTACATGGTGACACTTGAATTGGCAAGACGCACGATTCTCTTCTCAAGTTTATTTCATGTTGTTTATTGTATGCCACTATTCTAAGATATTTATTATGTAATATTCGAGTTGACAAGTTATGTGATTTGTTTCCTGAATCCATATTGTGTTATTCATGGTGCACAATCATTTTATGGTGTTTACTATATATATATATACATATATATATATCTGCAATATGTGCAATTTGTGTTGAAACATTTTAAGAGTACACAGAAGGCCAGAGTTTCTAGATGCAATATTGCATGGTCCTAGTATACATTCTCAAAACAGATTTTATATGAATGGTTTAAAATTTAGTCATAATGTTTTTCTGATTCTCATGTAAAGGAAAGTACTTGAATAAGAAAGTTTTCATTTAATTCATCTTGATTCCCCTACAGGTATCCGGCCATCTTGAAACTTAGACATTTTAAACTTAACTCCTAGATTGTTCATGTTTTCAGAGTGACTAGGCTTAGAATCATAGTCTAGTATTGACTTCAGGAGATATAATTTTCATATTGTGTGTTCTAACCTTTTTCTTACTACAGGTCTTCCCAGCGGTTCCCTTCCTAATCCCCTCTTCCCCTCTTGGACTCTCTCAGTCTCTGTGATTTATCTATCAGAGTCTTGGAGCTGTTCAGTGGTGGACGTGTTGGGAACGTGCACAAACCCCGAGGATCTGGTGACTCTGACAGAATAGTGAGCCCACAAGTTATTATCCTCCTGGCTTGTGTATGTTCTCAGCATGGCCACGCTAGACGAGTTAGTCAAGGCTATCACCCAGCTCCAAGCAGCGGTGGTATCATCCAAAGAATTGACAACTAGCTTAGCAGAGAGAGTGAGTCAGTTGCAAGAAAAGGTAGAGAAGAAGGAACAAAGTCCCACAGGTGTGTCTTGGCCAGGTACTTCTTCTCAGGCTTCTGGAAGTAATCCGATTTCCCTAAATGTTCCTTCTGCAATTCCTTTAGCTCCCCCAGAACGTTTCTCAGGTGACCCTTTGAAAGCGCAATCTTTCCTGGTTCAAGTGGAACTACACTTCACCTGCAGACCAAATATTTTCCCCGATGCCCAGTCCAAAGTAGCTTTCTTGTTATTATCTGTCTGGGGATGCAGCTACTTGGGCAATTCCTCTTGTGCGTAAAAATAGTCCCTTGTTGTACAACTGGAGAAATTTTGTTCGGGAATTTGAGAGAGTTTTTGATCGTAGAACTGTAACACAGTCAGCAGATCGTGAATTATTAGATTTACGCCAAGGGAATCAAGGCCTAGTGTCGTATTTAGCCAACTTTAACTGGCTGGTTGCTGAGACATCCTGTTCTGAAGAAAAACAAGCAGTCTTGTTTTACAAGGGACTCAAAGAGGAACTAAAATATATCTTAGCGCAAATCGACCCACAACCTACAGACTGTCAAGAATTAATAAATCTTGTCTTGAGACTTGATCATCGTTTAGCAGAACATAAAGAAACGCGCAAAAAGATTGAAAAATATTCATGGCGCGTTCATGATAACAGAGACTCAAGAACTCCGAATGAAAGAACGCCGGAACCAATGGAAATTGGAACCATCAGAAGACCCTTGACCAAAGATGAAAAGGACCTACGCAGAAAAAATGGACAATGTCTTTATTGTGGGCGAAAAAGTCATTTTGCCAAAGATTGTCCAATCAAACCAAAGAACAAGCAAGGTCCAGTTCAGAAGGTCGCAGCCAGTGAACCAGTCGAGTTGGAAAACTAAAACACCCAAGATGCAGAGAAGGGTTGCTCTTGGGTGTCACTGTGGACCCTTCACAATCTAGACATCTTAAACTGGAAATAAGAGTTTAACTCAAGAAAAAGATCTATTTCAAAAAAGCTCTAGTCGATCCTGGGGCTACTGGGAACTTTGTTGATGTCCAATTGGTTCGTGCATGTGGGATCCCATGTATTGAAAAGAAGACCCCAGAAATCATCCAGGCAGTCAATGGAAAACTCTTGACTGGAGGTCCGGTAACTCTTCAGACTATCCCTTTGTCGATGATTTGTGAAGATAAGAATCAAAGAAAGAAACATAAAGAGAAAATCATCCTTGACGTGATCCATGCTCCCCAATATGGGATTATCCTCGGCTTGCCATGGTTAACTCATCACTATCCGGAGATCAATTGGGCAGAACAAAAAATCGTGTTCTCATCTGCGCTATGTAATGAACAATGTCTTCAAAAGATTCAAGTACTAAACTCTTACATAGCTACTGCCGCTGAGAAAGAAATTCAGCTGACCAAACAGTATTCATCTTACAAAGATGTATTTGATGAGAAAGGAGCAGAGACTCTACCTCCTCATAGATCTTATGACTGTCAAATTGATCTAGCCCCAGGTGCGATTCTTCCCAACTGTCGTGTATATGCCCTGTCAGAACATGAAAATCAAAATTTACGAAAATACCTAGGTCAATTTTTGGAGAATGGCTTCATTCGCCCCTCAAAGTCTCCTGCAGCTTCGCCTTAGTTTTTTGTTCCAAAAGCTAATGGAGAACTTCGAACTTGCATCGACTATAGGGGATTGAACAAAGTCACCATCAAGAATAAATATCCTTTACCCCTAATTCCGGTCTTATTGGAACAAGTAAAGAGAGCAAAAATATACACGAAGCTTGACCTTCGAGGTGCTTATCATTTGGTCAGAATGAGAGAGGGTGACGAATGGAAAACAGGTTTCAAGACAAGATATGGCCTTTTTGAATACACCGTCATGCCTTTTGGTCTGTGTAATGCTCCAGCAGCATTTCAATTTTTCTTGAATGATGTTCTGAGAGAGTACCTCGACATATTTGCCTTAGTCTACATCGATGACATTTTGATCTACTCAGACAATGAAAACGAACATGTCCAACATGTCAAGAAAATTCTTGCAGCCCTTCGAAAACACCATTTATATTGCAAACTAACCAAGTGTGAGTTTCATGTTACCACAGTTGAGTTTTTAGGGGTTATTCTTACCCCTCAAGTTATGATGATGGCAGAAAAGAAAGTAAAAGCCGTATCTGATTGGCCCACCCCAAAGACTGTTTGCGATGTACAATGTTTCCTGGGGTTTGCAAATTTTTACCGGAGGTTCATAAATAATTTCTCCCAGACAGTGGCTCCAATCACTAAACTACTAAGAAAGAAAGAAAAGTTTGTATGGTCCCCAGAAGCTGATCAAGCCTTCTTGACTTTGAAGGAAGCTTTCTCCACTGCCCCAGTCTTGACTCATCCTGATGCGAATCAACCTTTCGTAGTGGAAGCTGATGCTTCAGATGTAGCAATAGGAGCCGTCTTATCACAACGAAATAAAGACACTGGTCAACTTTATCCTGTAGCTTATATGTCTCGGAAGTTGAACGAAGCCGAACAGAACTATGTCATTGCTGAAAAAGAGCTTCTGGCGATTCGTGACGCCTTTAAAGAATGGAGACATCATTTGTTGGGTGCCAAATACACTGTCACAGTGTATACTGATCATCGTAATTTCAAATTCATGAGTTCTGCCAGACTTTTGACCCCTCCGCAATTACGCTGGATGCTTTTTTTTTCCGAATTTGATTTTGTAGTAACCTTCCGGCCTGGTAAAGATAATCGCAAGGCTGACGCCTTGTCCCGTCAAGAGTCTACCACGTTGCCTGCATTTCAAGCCTCCAGAGCTATCATTGCTCCTGACAAGGATCTATGTATTATAAAAACTGAAGATTTCTTTGAAGAAATTTGCAACTCTTTCACTTTTGAAAAATGGCAAACATGGGCCTAAGCAGATCCCAAAAAGTCAATCAAGCAAGGTTTACCCTTTCATGACGCTCATTTGTTCGTACACACTACCAAACTTCGCAAGATAGTGTTTCATTGTTTGCATGTTATACCTACGGCAGGTCACCCAGGTACTCCTAAAACTCTTGAACTGGTTCAACGCTATTTTTGGTGGCCTACCCTAACAAAAGATATGAAAGCAATGGTAAACAACTGTGAAGTTTGTGCTCGCTTTAAAACAAGTCATTCAAAACCAAAAGGGTTGTTGCATCCACTTCCAACCCCAAGTCGTCCATGGGCGCACATTTCTTTCGACTTTATTATCGGTCTGCCAGTGGTTCAACAGCATTCAGTAATTCTGGTGGTAGTAGATAGTCTCACGAAATATGGACATTTCATTGGCTGTAAAAAAATTGCCCATTTCTAGTGAATTGGCAACTATTTTACTGAACAGAGTGGTTCGTTATCATGGACTGCCAAAGGTTATCCTCTCCGATCGGGGGTCACAATTTTCCTCCAATTTCTGGAAGACATGGTGTAAAACACTCCAAGTGACATCTACGCTATCTACTAGTCACCATCCTCAAACAGATGGTCAAACGGAGAGACTAAATCAGACTTTGAAACAATACCTACGTGCCTACGCTGAAAAGGCACTTCATTCTTGGACATCTATGCTCTGGTTAGCTGAGTTAGCTTACAATAACTCATTCCACACTTCTATTGGTGTTACACCCTTTTTTGGTTTATTTGGCTATCATCCTGACACCTTGCCCATCACAATTCCTCAAGAAAGTTCTCTTACTCCAGCTGTGTCAGAAACCATTCAACATTTACATCAAACCCAGAAACTGATTCAACAGCATTTAGAAAAAGCCAAACAAAAATATAAAAGGCATTATGACAAGAAACATTGTGAGGGACCGCAATATCAACCAGGTGACAAAGTGTGGCTTTCTACAAAACATATAGACTTCAAGAAGAAGCACATGTTTAACCCCAAATTCAAAGGTCCTTATACTGTCCTTCAGCAAATCAATCCGGTGACCTATAAACTACAATTGCCCAGATCCTTATGGATTCATCCAGTGTTCCACACTTGCCTCTTGAAAAAGGCAGTCCAAAAGGTCCACCCTCATCCAGCTCCTGTTCTAGTACAAGGGGAAGAAGAATACGAAATCAAGAAAGTGTTGGATTCTAAACTGAGAGGGCGTAATCTACGGTACTTAATCTCATGGAAAGGTTATGGTCCTGAAAGTAACTCATGGGTCCTGATACACCACAATAGTCCACTGCCCATATTTGTCATCAAGACTATGTTTAAAGCCACCTAGGTTCCCCCAAGTCAAGATTGCCACTCCCCGCATCATAAAGCCCTGTGTCGTACTGACGATCAAGAAATAGCCTAAAGTTTCTAACAGTATCTTTCTATCCCCTTCTATATTTGTTTCTTGCAGGCAGAGAATGTCCACCCACTGAATTTTGAGATCAATGGCTACTTTCTGCCTTTTGGCCCCATTATTCAACCCACAAATATTTTTAGATGTGATATGGAGTTGGGCCATTTCAAAGCAGCTATACTTTCTATACTGCCAGCAAATGCAATTCAGGCCTCCAAGACCTGAACCAAGGCTCCAGAGATCACCCACTGTGCTGTTCATCCCCAACCACCCAGCACCAGGGCTACCTCCCTACTATGCACTACCAGGGGTGATGAGTCATATTCCAAGCACCATAGCCCAAGTTTAACTAGGAAAACATTTCTCCACATACAAATTGCCAGATTATTGGCAAAAACACCCACCAAATAACCACCTATTGCCCCTTCCCAGCCCCTTCCCTGTTCAACCCTTTCCAAATAAAATCTGGGACCAAAGGTACTACAAGGACAATGACAGGACACGACCTAGCACCCTGCTGTTAACTCATTCAGAAATTCCTTTGCCTTGATTTCAGAGGTAAATGTGGGTCAAGAACCCTGAAAGTTAACATTTAGCCGAGCCGCACTAAGCAAAATAGCTTACACCCAGCGTCTTGGATAGGTTTTATCAACTGCCAGAGTCTCCATCTCTTCTTGACAGTCACAGGACAAAATCAGGTCTTGTAAAATAAGTCTGACCATTAAAAGTGCGTTATGCATCCAGTCGAGCCTTATCGCAGCAGAAAGTTCCCAAAATAGATTAGCACTGCTCTTCGGGCAGCTAGAGGCGCCAGCTTGTGCCAAACTCTGCTTTTTGGCCATCAGAGGGAAGTGGTGGACTTTCTGTACCTCTAACTGTCAATTCCAAATATCCAATTCTGGAAAGGCCCCTTTCAATAAACTGATTATAAAGGACTGTATATCCCCACCTTCTGCTATCCCTGGGATGCCCAAGAACCTTAGGTTGTTCCTCCTATGTCAATTTTTCAAATGTTCTATTGTCCATATCACATCAACCATTTGCAAATCATATGCTTCAGCCTGTCCTTTCAAAGTCCCCACCACAGACTATAGCGTCATAGTGCGATCTTCCACAACGGAGATCCTTTTGCCAATCTCGCTGCACGTTTTAGTGATCTTCCTTATCCTGGCTTGCAGTTTCGTATAAGCGACCTGTGCTCTCTGGCAGTTTCTTCTTGATGTTGCTTAATAGACTGGTATGTAAGACTCAAAGAGGGGTCCTCCTCTACATTGGTTGGAGTCAGCAGCATAAAATCCAGGAGTGAGAGTCCTCATTGTTCCCCTCGGGTTTGGGTATATAACTGCTGTGTTGCAGAGTATTCCCATTTCAGTGAAAGTAGACCATGACCCTCCTTCCTCATCAGGCACTGACTGGCCTGCTATTTAGCCTTTTTCTTTCATTTGATTGTCCCGGCCATCATGGGACTATATGCCTCTTCATGCTCCCTTGAGCCAGTCATTGTGCTGGCCTCCGATTCGGAAGAGTATGAGTCGTCAACATTGCTGTGAATGTAGTCTAAAGAGCCTGACCCATCAGTTAGAGAGAAAATATAATCTCCAAGGTCCAGAGGATCATCTCTTACTCTTTGCTCCCCAGCCCTCCTTACCTCAACAGAAGCTTTCTTGGGGTGTCCTCTTTTATAAGCCCATGTACGAGTCCTCTGTTTTCTTTATTCTCACCCTTCTCTCTAGGCAAGGAACAAAGTGGATTTGCATGTGTGCAGTACTTGTACTGCTGTTCTGGCTGGTCAAGCAGTAACAGTTGAGTATCAGACTCACCCAAGCCTGTGCCTTTGTCCAACCTCCCCTGACCCTGGGGGACCCCATTGCACCCATCATTAAGATTACAGACCGGTATCTTGATCGGTAGGCCTACCTATTGGGATCCTTGAGGGGGTCAGAAAAGGGAGCCGTCTGCTGTCGCATTGTCCTTGCTGATTACTGCCATCCTGGGCTCTGAGCTCTCAGCTCATCCATCTGCAGAGGCTTCAATGACCAGCGCCTCCGTCTTGGCAGCACCATTGCCTGCAACACCCGCATGATCATTATCTGGCCTTTTATCCTGCAATTTTTCTTTGTGCGCCGGGAGGAGAAAGGAGCCAGTGGAAAATAAGTAATAGCAACATGCAGCTCCGAGCTACTATTTTTCATCCCTCAACATCTTTCCTGTATGGGGCCTTCTGAGTCTATTGCAACCTTTGCTTGTGCTTCAGTCTTGTTCACTGTGGCAAGATCCCCCTTCCTTGAGTCGGCACCAAGTTCTAATTTCTGCCAAGATGGGTTGATGTTCTACTGCTGCTCGGCCACACCCCCTTTGGAGGCTTCCTTCTGTTCACAGCTGCAGCAATGCATCTGGCAGTGAGTCTGATCCATACACAATCACAGCTGACCAGACCGGATCACACACTTGAGGATTTGCATCAGTAACAATGTAGCTCGGCTGTGATACTTTTGCCCACTAACCCCATTGCATTCCACGCAATCTGATCACAAGCTTTCTCCCCTCGTCTCAAACAGCATGGTGGATGCTGAGGATGGTAAGGACCAGCCAGTGAGGTGAGTCACATATTCACCATCATGCTTCCCAGTCTCTATGGAATTTTCAATGATTACTGAATGGTTCCCAGTGGAACCTTGTATTATATATATATATTTGTGTGCTGACAGGACAGTGTGCTCATTTATAAAAATAGGGCACATATGCATTGGGGTTAGTGTGCCCTCACAGTAAAATAAAAGCCAAACAATACTTCATTGTGTAGGCCATGTGGAGATTCCCCTAAGTAAGCACAGATGGGATTAAACTCCGTTTAGCAAAAAGCTACATAATCTCTTCAGAGTTATTTCTCGCTTAGTTTGCAAAATCTGATTTAATGGTGTAATCAGATTTGTGGTAACTTAGGCAGAAATGTTACTTAATAAAAATGCATTTTGAGCCAGAACTGGCTTAAAACCAGCCCTTACACTCATCACATCTCCTGAGCTGGACACACATCCTTAACTGGGAGATTTAATGATTCAGATCATAGGACAATGTCATGCCCCTGAGGTCCTGACCATTTATCATGGATTAGCTGATAAAGGAGGTGGACAGAAATAGTTTTCAGAACAAAGAGAAGCTTTAGCAAGAGCTACCTCATTTCCCTTGGAGATGCCAGTGAGGGCTTCTCTTATTTACTCCTTTTTTACCGTCTTACTTGATCTACTTTTTGAAAGTTGAAATCCTTCAGTGGGGCAAGTCTGAAGGCTGTGTCTGACGAGTTCCATTAGAAGTCAGGTAACTGTTGCCATGGTCTAGGTGAAACCTGAAAAGCAACATGTAGGAAAAATCAAATTTTTATCCTATTAAAGTTCTCTTGTCTGCAAATTCCTAACATAAGGCCATATTTAGAGTTTGCCAAATGGGACACTCATATAAAACCTAGAGCATATTCCATCCGTCAAATTTCTAATTGCATAGAGTACAATGCCTTGTTTTGAGGCAATATTCCCTCAACCACACTCTCATTAAGGCCCTTAGGGGCATATTTATACTCTGTTTGCGCTGAATTTGCGTCAAAAATTTTGCCGCAAATTCAGCGCAAACCTTACACCATATTTATACTATGAGGCCCGACCCCGCGAATCTCAACATTCCTCATTGTTCGTCATTTTCTGGATGCGGGAAACCGCCTTGCATTAATGACATGCAAGGTAGGCGTTCCCGTCCCAAAAATGACTTTAAGGCCTGTGTGCCTTATTTATACTCCCGCGTCATTTTGACACACAGGAGTAGGCAGGCCTTAAAAAACAGCGCACAGCCTTATGTGCGCCGTTTTTTAACACCTGGGTGAGGGCAGGCGTTACGGGACCTGTGGGCTCATTTCCATGTCTCTGACCATAGAGGCAGTCCACAGGTGCCCTTCCCTGCCCCCAGGGACACCCCCTGCTACCCCCACCCACCCTGGAGGACACCCATGGATGAGGGGACCCATCACAGGTAAGTACAGGAAAGTTGAGGTAAGTATATATATATTTTTTTTTTTAAGTGGCATAGGGGGGCCTCACTTGGCCCAATGGCCATGCCCAGGGACAGAAGTCCCCTGGGCATGGTTATTGGGCAGGGGGGGCATGACTCCTGTCTTTGCTAAGACAGGAGTAATTTCAATGGGGGTTGTGCGTCAAAATATTTCCGGTTAGAGCCATGATTTTTTACTCTAACCTGACTTGCACCATTTTTTGACGCACAACCCCCATTTTTCCCTCGGCCGGCGCTGCCTGATTAGAGTCATTATTTTTGACTCTGAACAGCCCGCAGCGCCGGCTAACGTCAATCCATAAATAAGGCGCCTGCCTGGCGCAGTGGAATGGCGTTAGCCGGCGGTAACTTTTTTTACGCAAAGCAGCACAGGCACTGGTTTGCGTCAAAAGTATAAATATGGGGCTTAGACTGCTTTATTGGAAGTGAAAATCCTTCAACAGGCTGTATCAAGGGTGGTTGTGCTGAAGTCAGATACCTTAGCTAGGAGGTTCTGCTGAAACTCTGGAGGACTTGGAAGTTGAAAAATTCCCACTTTTTCCACCTTTCCACAAGCAGATCCTATGGTCAACTGTGAAGCTTTAAGGACCTCAGTGACAGCACTTAGAGGCTGAACCCAATCTTAAAGAGGCCAGCAGTAGGATCCTGTCCAGATCTAGTTGCAACAGATCATCTGATTACTCCAAGAAAAGTTGCGTTTTTTGATTTACCTATACCAACACAGGAGGTAAGCCAAGTGATCCTTAGAATACACATCTGTCTCCTGACTAGAAGTGGGAGCAGGCCCATCTCTTCAGGTCTCCACACAGGACACAGACAGGAGGGCCATTCCTCTTCTGTTCATCCACAGATCCAAATGTGTTCTGTGGAGTTGGGAGTGAGGTGCCATTTTGATACCATTCACTAGCCAGTATGTTGGACAGGTGTGGGCTGTTCTCACAGAGTTTCATTCCACGTAATTGTGCAGTTACCTTAAAACTCTGCAAGATTCTGCAGAATCCTGCAAGTGATGGAATTAGGCACGTCATACTGCTTGTTGTGGTTTTTAGCACTGGGAATTTGACCCTGAGGAACCAGGAAAGATTTGACCCCCACCCGGGGTCTCCTTCCCAGCGGTGGAGGGACACCCTTTATGTCCTCAGGGTCAATTTAGCAGAGAGTTCACAAATCAGACAGAGTCACCAACTGGAGGAATAAAGAGAAGTTTATTACATGGATAATAGCTCGAGCTAATACAGAGTCCCAGGACAGTCAAGTGACTATCCTACGGAGGCTGCCCCTTCACTCTGGGGCACCCAACCTTATATACACACAAAACTGCTTAGTCAGACGACAACTCCACCCCTATCGTATTCAAGGTCCTCTGCGGTCTTCAGAATATTTCAGGGATACACGTGTGGTGGGAGAAGGTACAGATGCAGCTGGCAGGAGGTGGCAACAACCTGTACAAACTTGTTCTGGCAGTTACTGATTAAGCACGACAATTCTCTGAACTGTAATTGGAAAAAGTAATATGGCAGCGATAAGCAGATTGCAGCCCAAGGCTGCGAGCACAAGGTCAATCATCAAAGTTCAGGAGGTTTGTCGAGCACATGGCAACATAATAAAGATAAACAGATGCCTAGCAGCTATGGTGTATGATTAACTTTATGTACATTTTCTCAATCCCTCCTTTTGCCATTGTGAGGCAAGTTTGAACGTCATTCAGTGTCTGTGTTAATGGACATAAGGTCTTTTATCTCCTGCTCAAGGGACAGCATAGCCGTGTGTTGAGGAGGGCGAACAGGCCAGGGGGCAAGGGATGCCATACAGCAACCGCACAAAGCAGGTAGGCACTGTACACAAAGACAACAGGTGAGGAATACAGCAGCAAGCACAAAAAGGAATATTAGTATCTTCCAGCCCCATTGGGAAATCAAGCCCCAAAACCAGTCGGTCAAGGACCATGTTCCTTCGTCTTGGTGTTTTGTGGAAGCTATCATATGAAACCTTTGAATAGCTTTATACACTGAAGGGGCATTGTCTGGTATATAAATGCAGCAGCTCGATCCGATCAAAGTACACACTCCACCACGGTCTGCCAAGATAATGTCAAGAACCATTCTGTTTTGAAGAGTAACAGGGCGGTCAGCAGCGAGCTCTGCAGTGATGTTACTCAGAGCTCCTGCTGTTTCATTTATTGTTGCTTCCACGACTCGTGTGAGATGTCTGATATCCCTACTGTTCATCATAGGGCCCCAAAATGGAAGGACTCCTTTAAAGTAGTCCAATGCTTCTTGTGCTGAGGCATCTTCTGCAGATATTACCCCTCTCCGAGTCCTGTGGTGTTGAGGGCCAGCTGTGTAAGTTGGTGGTAGTAACCAAGCAATGTAACACGTGCCGGTCCAGGTGGGTGCCAAGGAGGTGTAGGCATTATTACCACAAACAAAATATGAGTTTCGTGATGGTATCATGGTAGGCCAATTAATTCCATTCAATATTACTGTAGCATTACAGTTACTGGCACCTACACTTCAATTACCACTTTTCTGAAAACAAAGTGGAGCCTTGACCTGTGTTACAAAAATCTTCGGCCAATCCGGGGTGTGGTATTAAAGGATAAAAAATATATGTCAGTAGACATATTTCGTCGGTCAGCATATTCTGACTTTTCTTCCTTTGTTCCATAAACTCTCGTTTCAGTGGGCCAGCATAACTGGTATAGGTGGGTGACCAATAGTCCAGAATTAGTAGCATCCATTGAGGTAGCCCAAATGGCTGATAGTTCATACCAGGCGCTGCAGGAGCCATCAAAAGAAAAAGGGAATGCAATATATGGCAACCTTCTTTGGACGGAACTCGGTAGCAAGCCACATATCCAACAATTTGTTCTATTTACAGCCAGCTGATGTTGATGTAACATAGATATGAAGGTATTGTTTTCATATTCCTTACGTCGTCCTTCCTCATGGGGTGGTAAGGAAACATGGCTGTGTTCTGGAGGCAGTGGCGTAGTTGGTGAGACCTCTGAGTCAGAATCATGGATTACCCACCCAATGCAGGACAGAAGTACCAAAAATAGTATTGTTATGGTGAGACAAGCGATACATGGGCCTAATAGTCTTTTTAAATTACCTATTTTCTTCTTTTTCCTCTTGTCTTCTTCTATAACACTCATTTCTCTTTATTGCTTGTCCCACTAGCAGTTAAGTCCAACCTAGGTGCTGCCCGTGACTGGTGGTTGCTTCACTGTGGGGTGATTCCAGCAGTCCTATTGACACACTCTGGTCCACCCCGACAGTCAAAATCACGGCCCTGCAGCTATCGTCAGACTTAATACAGGGGACAAGCAATCAGTTCATTGTTCATTTTCTTATTTTCGTGGGCGGAAATCGTATCTTTTGGACTGTGGTATGGTATGGTCAGGAAACAACTGTTCAGTGTGACCTAAATCTGAGGGAACCTCCTGCAGCACACTGTCGTTCTGTTTTTTATCACTCCGCATAGTGTTGCTGAAATGGTCCTCAGTCATAGGGTGGTCACCACTTTTTATTTCATCAGAGGGTACGAGTAGGGGTACTTTCTTACAGTGGGATGCATGTATACAATTCTTAGCTCCCTCGACTTTAACTGCTGTTCGAGTATCAAGGAGGACCTGTCGCGGACCTTTCCATCAAGGTTCGAGACACTTTTTCCGCTGGAAATTCTTTGTGAGGACCCAGTCTCCAGGTAGTATCTTGTGGCCTGGATCAGTGGATACAGATGGAAGTGCTTCACGCACCTGTTGGTGAATAGAACGCAAATAATTAGTGAGTTCATTTAAATAGTCCATCAAAACAGGATGTTCTAGTTCTGAGTACTTGTGAGGTCGAGGGACCCCCCAGACATTTGCTGGCCTACCCATCACTATCTCATGGGGTGACAACCCTGATCTAGAGTGAGGCGTCATCCTGACAGACATTAAAGCCAGGGGCAACGCGTCCGGCCACCGTATACCGCGTTCTGCGCATATCTTTGACATCTTCAATTTAAGTGTGCCATTATATTTTTCAACTTGTCCTGCTGACTGGGGGTGGTTAGCTGCATGAAACTTCTGGCAGAGGCCCAACCCTTCACACACCCTTTTCATCACCTGCCCTACAAAATGACTCCCATTATCTGACCAGACACACCTTGGGACCCCAAACCGTGGGAAGAACTCCTTCAGAAGTACCTTTGCGGTGGTAAGGGCAGTATTATCTTTAGTAGGGTAAGCTTCTACCCACTTACTAAACATACAGACCACAACTAGGACATATTTCAAGTTATTACACCTTTCCATCTCAATATAATCCATTTGTAGTACTTCAAAGGGATACGTTGGTGGGGAAAAATGCCCAGCGGGGACTGAGGCACCCTTCCCTATGTTTTGTTGTAAACAAATCATGCAGGATTGAACAAGTTGGTCAGCTACTCTTCTGATATTTTTATTAGACCAAACCGGATCAAGCAAATCACAGATGCTTTTCGCACTAACGTGTGCAGGACCATGGGCCATAGTCACTACTGGCAGCACGAATGCATCGGGTAACATCCATCTTTCCCTCTGTGACAGATCTGTCCAGCACAGCGTATTTTCATCTAACTTGGCCTTCCCTTCTTCCCATTCCTTTCTCTCCTGTTCAGTTGCCTCATCCTGTATCTTCCTGACACTCTCTACCGTGTTCCCAAATATTTCATGGGGACAAACCTTCTCTGTACTATCTACCACATACATGTGTCCTGTCTTTGCATACACTGTATATTTTGCTGTCTGATCGGCTAGGGCGTTGCCCTGTCCAGTTTCATCTGTCACCTTTTTGTGTGCACTACACTTCATGATAGCCATTGTTTTGGCCAACGCCAGGGCAGAAAGTAAGTTAGTTATAAGGGTCCCATGTTGAATACGTGTCCCATGTGAAGTGAGGAATCCTCGTTCTGCCCACAAGCGACCAAAATTGTGTGCTACGCCAAATGCATACTGACTGTCTGTGTAAACATTCACATTAAGTCCTTTACTTAACTCACAGGCTCGTGTTAGAGCTATTAATTCTGCGGCCTGAGCAGAGTTATGTGGTATTCTAGCTGTTTCAACTACAGTGGTAGCTGTTGTAACTGCATAGGCTGCAGAGGTAGTGCCATCGGGTAGCTTGATGCATGAGCCATCTACGTATAATATGCCATCAGGGTCTCTCAGTGGAGTGTCCTGTAAGTCCACTCTCCCTTTTGTTTCATCCTCCGTCCGGAGAATGCAGTCATGTATGTCATCATAAGAATCTTCTGTTTTTTCAGTAATTGGCAATAAAGTGGCAGGATTGAGCGTGTTGCACCTTTTTAATGTTATATGACTAGCTAAAAGTGTCAGTTCATAAGTAGTTAATTGTGCATTAGTAAGATGCTGTGTTTTTGTTTTGTTTAATAGTGCGTCAACAGTGTGTGGGACCAACAGGGTGAGGGGTGAATCCATGACTATCCCGGCCGACTGGCGCACTGCGACCGCTGCAGCGGCTACTGCCCGTAGACAGCTCGGGAGTGCATGGGCCACTGGATCCAGTAGGGCCGAAAAATAAGCACAGGGGTGTTGTTTCCCGCCATGCTCTTGGGTTAACACTGATAGTGAACATCCATTTCTCTCGCTCACATATAACTGAAAATCTTTACGATAATCAGGCGTACCCAGAATAGGTGCTGTGCAGAGTGTATTTTTCAATTCATCAAAACCAGACTGAAAATCATCATTCCATTCAATTTTTTCAGGACAATCTTTGTGGGTGAGATGCAAAAATGGTTTTATTAAAAGAGAATAATTAGGAATCCATTGACGACAGAAGGAGGTAATACCTATAAAGGCCCTAACGTCTCTCTGTGTCCTTGGAACCGGTATGTCTCGTATAGCTTGTATTCTCTCAGCCGTCAACGTACGTCCCTCCTTAGACAGGAGGTGTCCTAGGTATATAACCTCCCTTCTACAATATTGCAATTTGGAGAGGGAGACCTTATGGTGATGGTGTGCTAAATGTTTCAATAAGGCTACAGTATCTGTTTTACAATTTTGTTCTGAAGTGGATGCTATTAAAAGGTCATCCACATATTGAACCAGCGTCGAGGAGCAAGGAAAAACAAGGGCATCTAATTGACCCTTGAGGGCCTGGCTAAAAATGCTAGGCGATTCAGTATAGCCTTGTGGAGCGCGACAGAACCGGAAACTGCGACCACCCAGTGAAAACCCAAAGATGTGTCTACTATCTGGATGAATGGGAATGCTAAAGAATGCATTCTTAAGATCGATAACAGAGAACCAAGTAGCGGAGGCAGGTATCATTGTTAATAATGTCGTAATGTAGGAACAACAGGGAACTGGGGTATTACAATCTTATTGACCGCCCGTAAATCAATAACAAATCGGAGTCCTGGAGACGCAGTGCCATCAGATAATTTTTTATGAACAGGAAGGACAGGACTGTTACAATCATTACCAGGCGTTTCATCAATGACACCCAAATCAATCAACTGGGTCACAATATTTTTGAGTTGTTGTTCAATGTGTTGGGATAATTTGTATTGGGGAAGACGAGGCAATTTGGCATTGGCTTTCAAGCGTATGACATACAGTGGTATGTCCAGACATCCAACATCGTCCTTATGTGTGGCCCATAAAATGTCTGGCAAATCTCGAAGTTCGGGTGGAAGTGGTTTTGACAAAAATTGTGACAGGGAAATATTTGGACCTAGAGTGACATGAACTCCATCCGGAGAGCAATAAATGGTGGCATACAATTTCTTTAATAAGTCCAAACCCAATAAATTCTCACTACAGGCCGAAGTAAGAATGAGAGGGGAGCTAATGGTGTAAGGACCTATAGCAACATGCAGCGGCTGGGTTAGCCACCGGAACACCAGAAAAACCCATAGAGACGTTAATATTGCCAGACAGAGGGACCCCTTGGACCTCTTCCTGTTTAACAGAACTTTTGGTGGCCCCAGTATCTACCAAAAAATCATGTGGAGTACCGTCTAATTGTACCTCAACGTGAGGGCCATTCTGCCTAACAGGAATAGAAACTGGTCCCACCCCCCTCTGTTGAAGGCTGTCCTAGCCAAAGGAGGACCCCTGACCTTCATACGCATCATAGTCGTCATTAAAATATTGACACTGGGATGAAGTATCAAAATAATTCGGCACGGGGGTACTGTGGGACCGTGAAGGGGCCTGCTGGCGGGGTCTGTCTGCAGGACCAGACCTACTGCGTCGTCTGTAGTCCTGTTGCGGTGGGGGCATGGGGCGGCCTGTGGAGTTGTCCTTATTGGGGCAGTCATTCTTCCAGTGGCCCTCCTGCTTGCAATAGGCACACTGATTGTAGGAGAGGGAAGAATGGGGAGGGCGTTGGGACTGCCTGCTGTCATTGGGAGGTCCTTGTGACCTTGATCTGGACTGCTGTTGACAGGGCTGAGGGTAGGCCTGCTGATATAACACCTTCGTTTTCAACTCCTTCGTTTTTTTCTAGTTCTTTTCTTGTTCTTCTATCTCCCTGTTCTCATAATATTGGGCCATTGTCAGTATTCCAGTGGCAGTAGAGACTGGCCACGTACTCACACAATTTCAATTTTCCCTTTATGTCTGGTAATAAATTGTCCACGAATTTGTCAACAAACAGTCTTATCTCCCCTTCAGTAGTCATGTATTGGCCGCTGTAATCAGAAAAGACACCCTCAAACCTTGTATAAAAGTCTGAAACACCCTTGTCCTTTTTCTGTTTACAGGCGGACAATTTATCCCAATTTATCCTGTGTGGTGCAAGTATGGTCTTCATTAAATCCAAAATACGCAGTGGGAGAGCCAATATAAGTGGGTCTGGTTTCGCTCCCCCCACCCTGTCTCTTTCTGCTGCTTGCAATTGGTCCCAGGTGCCCCCTAGTTCAGCATGGTCGTGCCTCCGTATTTTTGACCATACTTCCTGCGGGACTACTGCTGCCATTAACATGTCAATATCGGACAACGTCATAGTACATGATTCAAGAATTTGTTGCAATTCTTTATAATATCCTGCAGGGTTCTTACTGGGGTCAGGTAAGGCAGCTTTTAGGGTATATGTTTCAGATCTTTTCCATGGGGTGTGTACCCACATTTGTTGAAAATTCCCTGCAGTAATAACTTGGCCAGCGTCACCCGTCACCGGTTCTTGCCAAACCGGCGGAACCTCTCTCATGGGAAACATGGATGCCCGTATAGAAGGGCTACATGTCCACAGGCGGTCCCTATATACAAGAAGAGTAACAACATAATCATGTAGACCAGAACCAAACGGCAGCCCAGTAGAGGCACGTTTTCGGAGGTCCACCAGTCCCGCGGGAGCTGAGGAACCATCATCCTCATATTCTTGTATTATAATGTTGCACATAAGGGTGGCTGCATGTAACTGAACGAAACTATCCCATTGTTTCATAGTGTGGACAATGTCCCTGACCCCATAGTCATTCCAATTAGTCATCCACCTCCGTGTCATTTCTTCAATGACATCTTCCTCTCGTGAATTAGAGAACAAATGTCAGCGCAGGGTGCGCATTCGCGGGGTCATGGGGTGGGGGGTATGTGTGGTGTCTAAACAGGAGTCAGGGGTGGGCCAAACGGGGGCCAGTCGAGGAGTGGGTACAGTCAGGCGGGGTGTATCCTCTATAGGTCTGGTGACAGGAGGGGTGGTGGTGGGTGGCGGAGCACTCGTCTGAGATCCAACCGGGGGTGGCACAATAGGGTCACCTGGTGCAGGTTGAGGATGTAGTGTAGGATATATTGGTGGAGTATATAACGGGGGCTTATCTAACATATCGTTTAAAAGGGGGTCTTCCTCTTGTGGCTTATCCACTACTGTCCTGGAAGGGTAACACTTATCAGTTTGTAAGTGAAGCCTTCGGTCATGTTCTGAAATTTTCTGTTGATGTTCAGCTTCGTCAGAGTCATATACCTTTTCAGTCACCGTCCTGGTCTTATGTCTCTGTAATTCTTTCTCTGCCTTCCTACGTCTTTGGTCTGCTTCTTTCTGCCAAGTCCGTAGTGAATCAAACATCCCTGGTCTACTTTTTGTCACAAATAAACGTTCCTGTAAATAGTCTAATTTATCTTTATCAAATGTCCCGTGAATAGGCCATTGTAAATCAGAACTACCTTTGGTTCTTTTTCTCCATATATCAGACCAAATAATTGGACCTATGCCATATTTAACATATATATCATAATTCGGAGTCCCGGCCGGAGGAGCGGGGCATGTTTCCTCCAGGCAGGAGTCCCTACTGCAAAGACAACAACACAATTTCCTGAAACAACTGAACGCTGGCATTCTTCCAGTATATTATATAAAAAAAAAATCTTACATCAGTGGTTTGAATACACCAAATAAGTGGCAAATATGCCTTTTGCTTCCTATATACTTAAATGACAACTGAGGTCAGTCTTACCACTGACGTCGGTCTTTGCAAAGAGCGATAGAAACCGTACAATACTCACAGACCTATTTTTAGACAGGAATCTTTCAACTCCCGTCCTTACCTGACACTTCTGTTATAGTCCAATAGTTGGGGACTCCAGTAGTTCACGGAAAACAGAGACCCGAATTCAGACAGCGCCAGGAGAAGTCGAGCCGGCTGGAAGACACACAGTGGAAATCCGCAGGTCCACGACAGAGAACGAAGCTCAGAATCTGGTGTGGGGCGCCTCCCTTGGAAATCCAATCGTGAGTCCTCCGTCACCTGGTCGGTCCCCTGGATGCCTGACTCGGGTCCCTGTTCGGGTGCCAACTGAGGAACCAGGAAAGATTTGACCCCCACCCGGAGTCTCCTTCCCAGCGGTGGAGGGACACCCTTTATGTCCTCAGGGTCAATTTAGCAGAGAGTTCACAAATCAGACGGAGTCACCAACTGGAGGAATAAAGAGAAGTTTATTACATGGATAATAGCTCGAGCTGAGTCCCAGGACAGTCAAGTGACTATCCTACGGAGGCTGCCCCTTCACTCTGGGGCACCCAACCTTATATACACACAAAACTGCTTAGTCAGAGGAAAACTCCACCCCTATTGTATTCAAGGTCCTCTGCCGTCTTCAGAATATTTCAGGGATACACATGTGGTGGGAGAAGGTACAGATGCAGCTGGCAGGAGGTGGCAACGACCTGTACAAACTTGTTCTGGCAGTTACTGATTAAGCACGACAATTCTCTGAACTGTAATTGGAAAAAGTAATATGGCAGCGATAAGCAGATTGCAGCCCAAGGCTGCGAGCACAAGGTCAATCATCAAAGTTCAGGAGGTTTGTCGAGCACATGGCAACATAATAAAGATATAACCGATGCCTAGCAGCTATGGTGTATGATTAACTTTATGTACATTTTCTCAACCCGCACTGCACAATCATCTCAAAAAGCACAATGCAGCATGCTAGAGGAAGCTACTTCTTTCTGCCACTTGAGCGGCAACTTTCTCAATGCGTGCAGCAGCTTTCTCAACTTGTGCAGTACAAACCTACTGTGACCACCTGTGTTTTGAAATCTCACCGGGAGATGGTGTTCTGCTTGATTTTCTCGCTCACAAACTTAACTCCACCACGCAGCGGCTGGCAGCGTTTTTCTGAAACCCTGTGCTCTAAGAGGATTGCAGAGTGGGTAAAACTCTCTAAACTCTGCCGGAGGAATGAGTTTACCACCCACCCCTAGGGTATGGGTAACTTCTGGATGCTGTCAACACCAGAGCAGTACGTGCTCTATTGGCGACAAAAATCCAAAAACCCAGCACTCTCAAAACAACGTAATTTATGCATTGTGCTGATATGTTGTGGTTTAACCTTTTGCATTGCAGAGTTGAATCCTGAAAACTTATTTTTAATATGCTTACAAATACTGTTCCTTTGCAATGTATTGCTGCAGGTTTTCAGAGTGTGTTAGGGTGTGGCCCCTTTCCAGGGCCTTCCAGAGACTTTCCCTGCAACATGCCTGGGCGTGGTTCTGGGCTGGGCCAATACTCTATAAAAGAGAGCCAGCCCAACACCCAGTGCTCACTATTCAGAGGTCCCGGTGCAGAGCAGCAGCTTCTTCCTGAGCTCCTGTCCCGGCGGCCTATTTGGATCTTCCAGTCTTCTGCCCTTCATCCTTCATTGGTGATCATTGTTCCAGGCGGTAAGACGGTGGTTGGACTGTCCCAACACCGTTATTGAGAATTTTCATATTCTTGGTTTAATTCTTAAATGAGTAACAGATTACTTGCGTGCTACCATTTCTTGACATTTATATGGTAGTTTACAAATAGGCAAGACGCGCGATTTGTTTCATAAAGGTTTGACTTTGTTATTCAATGAGTGCTACCATTTCTTGACATTGGCATGGTGGCTTAAGAATCGGCAAGACGCGCAATTTGTTTTATGGTGTTTAAACATTGTTGTCCATTGCGCGCTACTATTTCTTGACATTTACATGATGTTTTACGAATTGGCAAGACGCGCAACTAGTTTCATGAGGATTTAACTTTGTTGTTCATTGCGCGCTACCATTTCTTGACATTTACATGGTGGCTTAAGACTCGACAAAAGAAGCGCGATTCATTTCATTGTACTTTGATCTTGTTATTTATTGTGAGCTGTTATTTCTTGACATTTACATCGTGTTTTACGAATCGGCAAGACGCGCAATTCGATTAATGATGATTTGACTTTGATATTCATTGCGTGCTACCATTTCTTGGTATTTTACATGGTGACACTTGAATCGGCAAGACTCACGATTCTCTCCTCGAGTTTATTTCATGTTGTTTATTGTATGCCAATATTCTAAGATATTTATTATGTAAAATTCGAGTCGACAAGTTATGTGATTTGTTTCCTGAATCCATATTGTGTTATTCATGGTGCACAATCCTTTTATGGTGTTTACTATATATATATATATATATATATATATATCTGCAATATGCGCAATTTGTGTTGAAACATTTTAAGATTACACAGAAGGCCAGAGTTTCTAGATGCAATATTGTATGGTCCTAGTATACATTCTCAAAACAGGATTTATATGACTGGTTTAAAATTTAGTCAGAATGTTTTTCTGATTCTCATGTAAAGGAAAGTACTTGAATAAGAAAGTTTTCATTTAATTCATCTTGATTCCCCTACAGGTATCCGGCCATCTTGAAACGTAGTCATTTTAAACTTAACTCTTAGATTGCTCATGTTTTCAGAGTGACTAGGCTTAGAATCATAGTCTAGTATTGATTTCAGGGGATATAATTTTCATATTGTGTGTTCTAACCTTTTTCTTACTACAGGTCTCCTTCCCAGCGGTTCCCTTCCCAATCCCCTCTTCCCCTCTTGGACTCTCTCTGTCTCTGTGATTTATCTATCAGAGTCTTGGAGATGTTCAGTGGTGGACGTGTTGGGAACGTGCACAGACCCCGAGGATCTGGTGACTCTGACAGATGCTCCCTAAAATATGGACAGAAAGTGACCAAGGTCAAACCTTCCTGTGTGCTTGTTTACTGAAACAATCCCACAATGCAACACTACAGCAAAATTCAAATTTGCTGAACTTTTCAGACCCTAGAGGAGGTGGGTGACCCACCCAGGAGTGTGTCTAGGAAAATAGCCGGTCCTCTTCTCCTTAACCACAACAACCACATCAGGGACCAAAACTCCCTTCCATTGGGATAGAGTCAGGATAGCAAAAATGTGACCTGTGGTTAAAGGTTCCTTCTTCACCAGGTCTCACCTAATGCTTAACTATGACCAGACAGGCCTCACCCTGGCCCATTTCAGGTTAATGAAGTTCCTGAACCTTCCCCAAATACAATTTCAGAGAGAGGATGAGTAAACCTACCTCACACCTAGGTCTTCCTACTGAAAGGCCAAAGCTGTTTCTGCCTGCTCTGGCAGACGTTTTCATACCTCATCGAGAAGATAGCATTTACTGGGAGGACAGCTGCAGGCAGGATAATGTTAATTAGCTGATTGGAGCTTCAGCTAGGAAAAGTATAACTTTCTAAGAGTTGTTCTGCTGTATATCTATCAAAAACCCAACTTTTTTCATCAGGGGAAGTGAAAAAGGCTTTTAGGGGCTAGTCACTGTAGAAACAGGCCTAACTTAAATTCATACATGTTCCACCATTAAATACTAGGAGGCATATTTAAGAAAAGGTGGTGCATCATAGCAGGCTGTTCTTACACCCCCCACCAGAACCTAACAACACCATGGTTGCGTCGTATTTATAATACAGCACTCCATGGTGGTTGTTAGCACAACATTGTAAAAAATGTTGACGCTATTGTGGCGCTTTGCTACACTAGCTTAAAACATTTTGAAGCTAGTGCAGCAAAGTGCAAAGAAGCCCATAGGTTATTATGGTAGCATCATTTTAATGGCTGTTTTGAGTAGGCATCAAAATTGAAGCCAAAAATGGCACAGTGAAATGAATTTCACTGCACCATTTTTGTGGGCCTCCCTGTGTGCGAACGCTTCCCATGCATACATTATGCCTTCATGCATTGCACCACTTTGTAAATATTGTGCAGCAAAAAAAGCCAATTTAGTGCCACCTTAGTGTCAAAAAATGTATGCTATGGTGGCACCAAGGTGGCGCTAGGGGCTCTTCAATATGCCCCCGGGTGCCATACCTCACAGGCTACAAGGCATACTTAGGGGTGACTTACTTAATATTTAAAAGTATGATTCCATCCTATCTAAAAGGTTTATTTTTACAAATCAGCCTATCGGTTTAAAAGCTGCAGCAGTAAGGCAACACATGAATGCATATGCATTGTGAATGGCACAACATGTGGTGCAGTCTACAGGTGAAATTGAACCTTCCACATCATTGGTATATTTTCTAAACAGTATGCTATAGCCTTACTGTAAAGTAAGGGGCATATTTACATGCCCCTAGCGCCACCGGAGCATCAGTTGTAGCGGCACTCCAGTGGCGCTGTGCACTGTGCCATATTTACAAGGCGGGACCAAGCCACTTTTTGTGACTTAACATCGCCTTGTAAATATGGGCTCCACCGATGCAGTTTTCTGTGGCAGAAGGGCATTCAATGGGTGTTGCTGTAGGCGTTCCACCGCAACCCCCATTGCTTTTGATGCTGTCACAGATTTACAAGGAATCGTAAATCTGAGGCACCGCCAAAACCTAATGCCACCCAAGGTGCAATGAGGAGAAAATCTTTTATTTCTCCTCGTTTTTGCTTTTTCTATGTGTGCTATACGATAAAAGGAAACCTATTAGTCAAACCCTTAGGAAAGCTTAGAACTATATGGGACTTAAATAAAGAGGGTTGGTCAGGTAAACAAATAAATGCCGAAAGTGCAGACAGATAGCCCTTCACTGTCGGAACTGCTCAACCTTGTTCTGCCAAAGAGAGCACATTGTAAAGCATTGGACAAATGGGTCTGTAAAAGATCAATGTGTCTCTCCTCACACCATTTAAAAACTTGGCCCATCTACCAGCTTAGACAGTTTTGGTGGAGTGTTGCCTGGCCGATAATGTAATATCCACCACTTCTGGGGGAAGAGAAAAAAATGTCAGATTGCCCCGTTCAATCTCCAGGCATGTAGGTGCAGGTTCTGGAGATGGGGGCGTAGAGGCCACCCCTGCAACTGCGAAAGGATGTCCGCCCTCTGAGGGAGACAGAACAGAGGGCACAGGGAGAGGTGAAGGAGGTCTGTGTATCACACCCTTTTTGGCCAATCCGAGGTTGTTAATATAACTTGGGTCCGGCCTTAGCAAATCTTCTTTAGAACCTGAGGAATCAAGGGTCTGGGAGGAAATGCGTAAAGCAGCTGGTTGCTCCAGCTCAACTGAAATGTGTCCCACAATGCTTCCTGCATTGGAAACTGGAGGCTGCAGAAAGACGGGCAGTGGACGTTCTCTCAAGTGGTAAACAGGTCTATCTGAGGTGCCCCCCATAACTGGAAAACGTGAAGAACCACTTCTGGATGGAGATGCCACTCATGGTCGGTTAAAAAGTGCTGACTGAGACTGTCCACACATACTTTGAGAACTCCGGCCAAATGGTTTGCTACTATGCAAATCTGATGGTCTTGAGCCCAGGACCAGAGTCGTAGATTCTCCCTGCAGAGAAGATACAACCCTACCCTACCCCCCTGCTTGTTGAAAACCACATTCTGGTAGTGTTGTCTGTTAAGACTTGAAGTGACTTATCACAAATGGAAGGGAGGAAGGCCCTGAGAGCCAGATTGAATCACAAGCCACTCCAACAGAGTGATGTGAAACATTTTCTCCAATTCCCTCAGATGCACTCCTCATCCTAGAGTGGAAGAATTTGTTATGACTGTGGTCACTGGAGGTGGAAGAAAAAAATGGCATCCCCTGAGATAGGTTGCTGTCCTCTCTCCACCATTGAAGATCCACTGCAGTGTCTCTGAAGACTGTATTGGATTCCTAAGATCCCTGTTGTGTTGATGTTGAAACCACTGCTTGTGGAGACACCACTGGAGAGCCTCATGTGGCAGTGCGGGTGAGTGGCCTGCAGAATACAGGAAGTGAACAGAACCAGCAGATATAGGACCTTGAGGACAAGAACAACCGCTCCATCCTGAAACATTGGAATCATAGCCTGAATGTTCTGAATCCTCTGAGAAGGGGGAAGGAATGATTCAATTTTGTGTCCAGTACTGCCCTTATGAACAGGAGGCACTGAGAGGGCTCCAGGTGAGATTTGGGCACGGTTAACAAAAAACCCAGGTTGAACAACAACTGGATTGTCACCTGCAAATGGTGCAGCACTAACTCTGGAGACTTGGCTTTGAGCAGCCAATCATCCAGTTAAGGGAATGCCGATATTTCCCACCTTCTGAGATGCGCTGCAACCACCGCCATCACCTTTGTGAAGACTTGAGTTGCAGTAGTAAGACAAAAAGGAAGGACTGAAAACTGGTAGTGCTGTGACCCTTTCATGAACTGGAGATACTTCCTGTGTGGCTGCAGAATGGGGATGTCAAAATATGCATCCTGCAAGACAATAGAAACCATCAAGTCTTCCTTGTCCAGTGCCAGAAGCACTTGTGCTAGGGTCAGCATTTTGAACTTCTCCTGTTTGAGGTACCAATTCACAATCCTCAAGTCTAGGATGGGCTTCAACTGACCATCTTTCTTTGTGATCAGGAAATACCTTGAATAACATTCCTGACCCCTTTCCTGCTCCAGAACCAACTCCACTGTGCCCTTTAACAGCAGATTGTGTACCTCCTGCTAAAGCAGAAGCAGTTGATCTTCTGAACTAAAAGAATGTTGGGGAGGGGGAAACTCCCAAAAGGGAGGGGCATACCCAAATCCTCCAATGCTCAACATCCATGAGTCTGATGTTATTAACTCCCACTCTTGAAGAAAATGAATTAACCTTCCCCCTATGGGCAACACATGATGCTAAAAGGGGAGAGAACTAGGGCTGCTTTCCTGACAGGTTCCCAGTGAAAGATGAAGTGGAAGAGGAGGAAGGCTGCTGGATGACACCACTTTGCCTAAATCTTCCCCGACCCCTGCAGGGTCTGTAGAGGGGGTTGGCAGATTGTTGTCCCTGGAACTGCTGCCTCCCACGAAAGGAGGAGCTCTAGCCAAACCCCCTAAATCTTCTGAGAGGTCTAAAGGGTGAGGAGAGAGATTGGAGACCCAGAGACTTAGCAGTGGCCTTACTCTCCTTGAATCTCTCAAGTGCTGGGTCAGCCTTTTCTCCAAATAGTCTCAACCCATCAAAAGGGAGCTCCATTAACTCGTACAAACATTAGGGGAAAGCCCTGCATGCCTTCTGCTGGTCATCAATGTACCCATGGCCTGGCAAAGGAGTGTGCAGTGCCCAGGTCAGATTGGATGACCTGCTTAGCCTCTAACTGATTGTATTGCAACAACTCTTTAAAATGCTCCTCCACATCTCGCGGTAGCTCGGGAACCACTTCCTTAGCAGAGTCCATCAGTGCATGGATGTATCTGCCCAACACACATATAGCATTCTTAGATTTTAATGCCATGCTACATGAGGAAAACATCTTTTTTGCAGTCTGTTCCATATGTTTTGACTCTGTAAGCGGAACTTGTAGGGAAGGAGCCAAGAGCTGATTTAGCAGAACAAGAAGCCTGGGCCACCAGACTTTCAGATGTCGGATGTTGGCTGAGGAGTTGCGGGTCACCAGGAGTAGCCCTCTATCTCCTATTGCTGACATTGGAGTAGATACAGGCTACGGCCACAAATCCAGAACCGGCTCCGACAAGGCCTCATTATATGGAAGCAAAGGTTCTGAAGTAGTAGAGGAGGAGTGGAGAACTTCAGTCAATATGTTGGGCCTTAGATCTGATGTTGGCAATGGAACTCCAAAAGGTCAGACGCTTTCCTGATCACACTGTCATAAGAAGTTACTTCTGGAGGCGGAGATAGCAATTCCCACTCCAGGGAGGTGTCTAGGCCACTTGCCACCTCAAACCCTTCAAAACGATGAGCATGAGAAAGGGATTTATCCTTCCTCCAAATCCTGATGCTCCTTTAGATATTGCTGTTCTTCTAGCAGTTTCAATACCTCTGTTCTTGACCTCAACTTAGACTCCATTCTCGACGTCAATGAAGAATGAACCTACACTGAGGATGTATGTTGCATTATCCGACGTCGGTATCAGTAGAAAAGGAGGTTGTTTATACTGTGCTGGGCAGTCTAGATTAAAGGTTAATGGACCCGTGGGGCCCACAGGCACACAAGCATGGGTCATGGCCCTGTTACAAATGCTAAACATAGCACTGAAAAATGCAAATGGAGCTGCACCAGGAGCCAGAAAGGCTGGATATTCTGCTTGAGGCTGGAACCCACTTGACTCATGTTCCTGCTCTGATAGAGTAACTGGAGAGAATGGCAACATAGCAATTGCCGGTGACAAAGAAATCTCTACCAAAGATGGCATCTGTGATGTCTCTGCTGACTTTGGTTGTGGAGTCAAAAGGGTAGGGCTCATCTCCCAAGTTTAATGGCACCGAGACATGGACATCGATTACAAGATCCTTGGGCTGACATCTCGAGACGAGCGATGTCGATAACTGTGGCAACGCTGCTTCTTAGGAGAATGAGATGACCTATGAGAGGAAGACTCTTCTCAAGGCCTGGAACTTGCAGCCTCCTCTCGAGGTCTGGATCTATAATGGCCTCCCTTTTCCTTCTTGGCTTTCGTCAGGAACAGCTTAGCTTCTCTCTCTTTAAATGCCTTTGGGTTCATTCACTGGCATGAAGAGCATCCCTCGACATTGTGGTCGGAAGTCAGGCACCAAAGACTGTTCTTGTGAGGGTCAGTTACAGACATATGACCCCAAAACACCAACAAAGCTTAAAGCCCAACTTCTTCAGAGGAGACATTGTTGTACAAAAAAGATTTTGACAAAGAGCTCCCTTGACACAGTATAACACCTGGAGAGGCAGAAAAACTGTTAGCGTCAAAGGTGTGGAAAAAAGGGTACTAATGACAAATCAGATCTATATTCATTGTCAATACTTGTTTCAATTGTCAATGTGCCCGTTGGGAACATTCTTTTTAAACTACTATTTATAGCACTGGCAAACAATGCCTTGAGACTTTATTAGTACCCTAGCATCACTTCAATCTCTCTCTCTTCCCCCACCAATGTACACTCTAGAAAGGACAGTCAATAGTTTTCTCAAAGTTTCACTCAGTTTTTTCTGTGTCTATGCTTTCGTCTCCACTCCTTGAATGCATGGGTCTTTCTCGATGTTATTTTGATGTTTGTATTTATGTGTACTTCCCAACAGGGGCTATGTTTTTAAGAAAATGTTTTCTCCTTTTGAAAAATTGGATTTTGAGTTGAATTTCTCCAGGATACATCACTTTTGTTACAGCTGAAATTAACATGATCAGTTATTGTAACATTTGGTCAGTTTGCATTTTCATGAAATCTCGTTGTTTTAAACAACTATCTGTTTCAGAAGGCTAATGTCTATTATTTACCTTCAGTAATCATGTAATGTTCCTTTAATTGTTGCTCCACTTTCAAATATCTGCTTTTTTGCAACTTTTCTAAAAAGGTTTAGAGAAACTGGCGTTTATGTGTGATGCAGTCCATGGTTGCTTTTCTGGTTTGGTGTAAGGAACAACGAATTAACCCATCTAGGAGGAAACTACTGAATATTGTCATTTGTGATACCTTATTTTGCATAGCAATTCCACAGCCCTGGAAGGCATATTTGTTTAGTGTTGGTACCAGGGGCGGCTCCTCCGCTAAGACGCAGGATCGTCACCCCACTGGATTGTTGGGAAAGGTAAAATAAAATGATAATAACTGTACGTTATTATAATTTTATTTTTCCTGGGAGAAGGAGATGGGCTGGGCACTGAGCCTTGCTTTACTGCTTACCAGGCTCCATTTCTACCATATGTTTTTTTGTATTGCTGTGTAGCTATTTACATATTTTAACTCAATATTCAATGCTGTGAAAATTAATTATTTGTATGTAACACACATTGCCACCCACTGTATTTATTGTCAGTGTCTGGTCTGCTCTCTGGTTTAGATTAGGTTGTTCCTATAAGGGAACACAAGCATTGTCACAAGTAGGTACATTGCAGCTGACAGCATAGTGCATCAGTTGAAAGAAGTACTTTGTCCTTTACAGGGGTAGGCATAACTGGCGGAATGCAGAGTGGTGTAATTATGTAAAATTATGTGTAACTACATACGATGTATCCTACACTCAGAAAACTACCTAAACAGTCTTTTTGAATTGATTTCTGATTCACCACGCTCAAAACACTTTCTCTCATGTTCGGATTTGCAGTTCTGTGCTAAAAAAAGGTGCCCAGATGGTCCGCTCAGGTGAAAAATGTACCTAAAATGTTTGTTGACAGTGTGTGTTCAAAACATTACTTTTTGTGTTAGACTTTTAGATTTTGCATTTAAAAAATGACCAATTAATCCACTAGGGGAAACAACCTTTTCAAAGGACTCTTTGAGCACATTTTAAAACCATTTGTTTTTTCTTCATTTATTTAGAAGCACTGCAAATAGGAATGTAGCCTGCAGGTCCTCACTACAAAACCAGCGCCTATGGCAGTGAAACCAACACCCACCCTGCCAGCCCACTGAAATGCCCGGTAGTCAGCCTTGCCCTGGCTAGACAAGGCCAGATACCTTTGCAACGACTTTCCCCCTGAATACCAGCTGTCAGTGAAATATAAAACTCCCAGGGGGTGAACTAATGTGATCTGTCTGGGCACAGTTCAGCACCTTACCAATTTTAGTGTGAATGGTCCTTAGGTGATGGCTGTGACTGCGCTAGCTGCGAGTGAAAGGCATCCTGCATGCTAGGAAAGCTATGCTCTATCCCTCTCTGCCTATAGGGGGCCATTTACCTACTCAATGTGGGTAGGATTCTAGATATTATAAGTGACATTTTGAGATTGGGTATTGTTGCTAATTAACACTACTGTAACCCCAACCATTGGTAGATTAGGTCACATGGTCCTGACAAAGTGCCCAGATCCACAAGGACTTTACAAGGCACAAAATATGTTGAGTGACATTCTCAGCTGTACTGGATCATTGTCTCCAACAAAGGCACTATTCATTTTTAATTTCACAAGAGGTTCCATGTATTAACATTTTCACGGTGTCTCTTAGCTATTGTTATATCCCACCTACACCAATCTACACACACAGCAACTCCACTTACACTTCATCACAACACCTTTTTTTAAAAGACCAGACTAACAGGGACCTGCCCAGTGATAAAGCATGACACCCATCTGAATGTATGAGGACTCTTGCTTCTGAGCAGTCAGACCCCTCCCCCCGATCTGCTTACTCAGACTCATCTTGATCTAATGTTTGTTTGATTTTCTTTACTGTAAAATAGCTCGAGGGACTGTTTCAAAAAGGCAAAATCCATCTGCCATCAGGTAGTCGTGTATTCAGCTCCAAAAGCACTCCTCCATTCAGATAAATAGGAGAAGCCCATGTTTGCAGCTCTAAGATAAGAGGTAGTGCTAAAGATGTCCTTTTTGCCCCCTCTTCCTATTCTCTCCCAAATATCTAGCCATTGTCCTCTGAGCCAAGGTTGTTAGCTCTTTCAACCAAGGATGTGCATTTGCGCTCTGAAAGTTTGATAAGTGGCAACACTGTTTTTGAGCCAATTCTGGCACAGAAAGCCTCTGTACATTTTCATTAGGTTACTTTTCTGCTTACATTTTCATAAATCTGTCTGTACCATTAAATCAAATGTTTAAAAAATAAGCAGGAAAAACTTTGCTAGATATTTTTAGCCTTTTCCAAAGCAGAAAAAAGGCAATTAAGATATAAAGTATATATTTGGTTGCTTCAGTAATGGCTTAGCAAGGCCTACACAGTGGAAACGATTGTTTTAGCTTTCATTTCACTCTGAGAGCCCACTAACCCCAATAAAAGGTGAGACATATTTTATATATTAGCACTCTTCCCTGTGAGTGTACAAGGCACACTTTAGGGGTGACATGAATATATTAAAGTATGCCTTTTCTACATGGCAAATGCATTTTACCTGCCATGTGCCATTCCAGTGCAATTAGGCTATAGTCCAAACAATGGTGCCCCTGAGAAACATATATTTTTGTAATATATGTGTGTGGCGTAAATAAACACTGCAGACCACATATGACATTAAAGATTCCCTGCCCCAGTTGCACTTTATAATGAACACATAGGGAAGTTAAACAGGTCCTACATGGAGTTTTAATGTACAGCTCATGTTTGAGACAGGCATCACATGTACTTTACAGCTGTTTGGCAGTGGTTAGGTGCACAGATTTCAAAAGCCAGCAAAACCAGACAGAAACTGGGGGACCGCAACAAAAATGTGGTAATTTCCTATACTAACACAGTGGGAAACCCTGTCTTGAGAGTGTAAGTAAAACTGCTCAATACTGGTTTGTCAAATCTACCACTAATTGCTAATTTTGAGAAGTCCTTGATCCAATATTTTCCGGAACCTATAGAACTTTATTGATTCTATATATTTGCCTATAGGTTCAGTCTGTGTATTTCGTAAGCCCAGCAACGCAGCGATTAGGGCTGCAGGATGATGCGAGAGAAGGCTCCCTACAGAATCTAGACGCCACTACTTTCTTTTCACAGTTTGGGTTTTGGAGGAGGCCTATTGCAGCAACACTCTTAACGGTTTCCTGAAGAGTAGAGCAGGAAACTGGCATAAATGCATGTGTGTTGTGCGAACTCCCACACCTCCAGATGCTCGGCTGTAACTACACTGGTTGTTCTGCCATAAGTTAGAACTCATGCTCCCCTGGATAAATGCACATTGCCATCATTTCCACATACCCATGCGCCGTTTCAGTTTCATCTATCCAGCGATGTTCTTTCATTGCTCTAACTATGCGCTCTAAAACTATAAACGTTGACATTGCCATGTTGCTCTCATGTGAAACTGTCGTTAGAAGCCATGACAAGGCCTTAGAATTGAAAGTTCACTTTGACGGGTTCCCAGAGTGAAAGTTCGACAGCAGTAAGGCTATCACTGCTCTGAATAGACCTCGCCTAGAAATCCTGAACAATATCACTTTGGATATTACAAAACCTCTGCAGAGAGCATTTCAACTCTTTTAATCTTTATTCCTCTGCAGGATGCTGTCATTAAATGACTTAAGAACTAACACTTTATGCTAATGACACGTTAAAATAATTTAAAATTACAATAGAAGTCTTCCCGAAAGTGTGTGTGACATCCACATTATTTCCAAATGATTTGGGTATTAATGCGTTATTACAATGAATATCATTGACTGGAGAAGGATACAGCACACCTGTTAGGATTAGAGCTCACCAAAGAACGTTAACTCATATTTTCTTAAAACGACATCTTCATTGAGCTCTCATAAATGCCTCTTTGTAGAAGAACTAATTAAGTGCCTATTTTAAACCTTAATTCAAGGGACATCAGATTGAAGTGGTTAACTCAATATTTTGAATAATATTCATGTCATTGATTTGCAAAGTTTTGTACATTCATATTTCAAGTGACACAATTTCCCTGGTCTCCGCCTCCACATCAAACCCCATCCCACGACACTCGTAGAATCCGATTCAAAACCTACATTATAGCTTTCTAACTGCACAGCCAAAGGCTTTTGGGCGAATAATTTTCTTTAGGTAAAACCTAGCTCAAATCTTGCGGCCTCTTGCGGGCGAACTACGCACATTATGAATTTGTGAAAAATAGAATATCAGAATGTGCAATAATTGCTCACCCTGTAAATACCATATTGTGTTTTACTGGGTGTATAACACTTCCAAGATTTGCTAAACTCGTGGAATCCCGCCCTAACTGCATATGCATTTCTGAAATCAAATTTGAAATACATGATGCTATACATGTTTCTCATAGACAGTGCCTTTTACACTTTAATCATATAATATATGTGCTTAGGGGCAACCTGGAATCCCAGGTAAGACCAACTTTATATAACACCTGAGTCAAACAAAAGTACTTTATATCATAGGCCGCATTGGGATTTATCCATGTTACACTCAGGGGGAACATTATTTTCTCTGTCATGCAATAATTCCACACTAGTCCTTTTTATGGGCGAGCGCAAAGCGCTCCGTCCCGTTCTGTATTCTCTCTTTGGACTTCCAACCACGCCCCTGTCACGTCAGTCACTTACATTGGTTCGTGGGCTTGCCTTTAAAAGTCAGCTTGTTTTCATTTGTGAAAGGAATGCATACCTCATGCCTTTTCCGGTGTTTAGCCCACCTACACCTCACCGGTAAACTACTAAAAATATACGAGGCTCGATGTTTTCAGCATGGTGTTTGGACTACTTCCTCTGTTTATTTTCCATGCAGCACGACCGGGCTGCATTTTACATAGTGCGATCGTGCTGCGTTTTTTTTCTCCTTTATAACTCTACACTGGTATCATGGGGCCTTTCCTACTAAGGCTGTAAAAACTGGGCCGAGTACATGCAGTGTAAAGCGTGCAGGAACAGTGTAAATTGTAAAAAAAATTGCATTGACAGGGACTATGAAAGAACATGTTTTTAAAGGACATTTTAATTGCAACACACCATATTGGGTGTACTGTTTAATATGTCCTTGTAAGAAAATCTATGTTGGTAGCACAATTCATTGTGCCAAGAAATGGGTATTAGAACCTAGAAGAGCTATGAAAAATCATGACAGTAATTATCAAGTGGCAAGACATTTCTATGATAAACATTTTGGAAATGAAAACTTACTCCGGTTTGCAGTGATTGATCAGGTGATAGCAAACTGTCGAAGAGGAAACAGAGAACGGGAGTTATGGATTTTGGAATCAAAATATTTAATAGAATTTGATACACTTGATCCTTTGGGGTTAAATTCCAGTGAATAAATGTGTATACATTTGGGATAGAAACAAAAGATCTGTAAATATTACAAGCCTGTTTGAGATGTACAGTAGTCTATTAATTTTAATGATACTAACATTGAATTTAGGGTTGTGGGTAATTTTTGATTTCACTGATTGGCTTTTTATAAGTTATTTGTAATCAGGCAGAAGTGCATTAAAATAAGATGGAGATGTGTGGATTATAAGGATGTAAGTGTTTCATATAATGAAATGTGGGACATATTTTGAATTTTAGCTCTCCGGTTAATATATACTAAAGGATTTGTGGATACCCAGATGTATTAAGAATTGTAAAATCGATTTCTTGGTAATATTGAATATGAGTTTGCCCACAGGGTCATGATGGTTTTTCTAAAAAATTGGAAGAACATGAAATATTATATATGTAAGAAAGAGATTACCAGGGTAGAGGTATGTATATATATTTATATTCTAACTTGTACATATAATAAGGATATATAAGAAAAAGATCAATATAAAAGCAAAGTATAGATAAAATGCACTGTTTCATATATGAAAGAAAAAATTGACATATGACTAGGAATTACTGCACCACTCCAAGATGGCTGCCACTGTGGGAGTGTTAATACTGAGATGTGGATGTATGTCAGTTTTTTATATTATTTATAGATGTGTTTGCATACCAACTCTATCCGTGACCAAGGCTACGGCCGAAACGTATTGGATGAGTTTTTTCTCCTTCATACAATTTATTTATATTGACAGCAACTTGGAGGTGTCCCGGCTTTCCTTAAAGCAAAGAGGAAATGTTTGTCCTCAATATTCTTGCACAACATTTTGGCCCACAATATTTTTGTTTCTGATATTCTGTCTAAATACCGTTGGGAGATGAGGTGGTATCTTTGTTCATTTCACTAGCCAATAGGTGTGAGGGACTTGTCTACATTTACTGAGTAATGAGCAAATGTTTCCATGAACAAACCTTTCCACTTTTGAAATATATCCTGTTTGCCTTGCTAAAAACTATCCCATAGTTCTTAGTAAAGCTCAAGATGGTGAAGTCTTTCTGCCCCTGGAGGTAGCTTGTTGCACTCTCAAGAGGGTGTTTAAGGTAATGAGTATTCTCCTCCCACTCAATCATTCCAAAGTGGTTCTATGGGCTGCTCCCTCCTCAACTGTGACTAAAGCCAGGAGGCTAAGGGTGTGGTTTGAGATCAAAATACCCCTCAGTTCTGATCTCCTCCTGGTCTCTTTGAAGTCAGTGAAGTTCCTGGGTGCTCCTGAACTGCCCTTCTTGGGTCAGCCTGGTTGTATTCTTCCCAGGCCATCTTGCCACGCCCAAGCCTTTGCCGCTGCTCTAAGACCAATATTCCCACCTTTTCAAAGCAGTACTGAAAGGCCAGCTGAAGACAGACCAGTGCTAATTAGCCTGAAGGGATTCCAGGCAAGAAGATAATATTTTTTAAAGGTAATTTCCCTATATGTTTAACAAATATATCTAACATCACCATTGAATTGGATTTCTCTCTGTAGCTGTTTCCAGACCAAAGATACAAGATTAAAACATTAATTGCACGTATGTTTTTGACTCATAGAACCAGCTACAGTCCTAACAGTGAAAAATGATTTTGGACGTTGGTTATCATATGAACATCTAAATATTGAATTCAACATGTTCCACTTTTAAATACTGGTTGGGTAAAAGGCCTACTTAAGAGTGACTAACTTAATATTTAAAAGTAGGGTTTCCTTTCAGGTTCACCTCCAGGTTTAAGAGCTGCATACTTCAGGCTACACATGTGCCTTACTGACAATATATTTGCTGCAGAACACAAGTGACATTTAAATTCTATGCCATTGGTGTATTTTCCTGCACCATATACTGTAGCCTTCCTGGAAAGTTAATTACACCAATTGGGCATTAGCCCATTTTACCATTTTTTTTATGGTCAAGGCACATACCCAAGGGCCTGGAGAGCAGCAGTATCCCAATGAGTAGAGTACAGGAACCAATGGCTTTAATTCATAAAAATGGGGGTGATGAAGCAAAAAGGGTCATTTTCGCATATTATGCAATTGCTTGATTAAGCTGTCCATCAAGGCCATGACATGTTGTGGATGGTTACATTGTCCCACTTATCGTTTGACTAGGTTTTGTCAATTAGGCATATAGTAGTCCATTTGTGAGAATATAGATACAATATGAAGAGTAGGTAATTGATATTAGAGGCCGTATGTGGTCATTTGATATATGTACTTTGCTGGCACTTTGTACTTTTTTTATTGCTGATTTCTGTTTTCTTTGTTGTTGTCTAAGAATTACTTGCTATCTGGATGTTGTAGTCTGTTATGAAGACTGAGCAGGACACTCATTATCCTAGATTATTTATTTGATTTACTTTGCTGTCATGACAGCATTTTGTAGAATTTCATTTTTTGTTAATTCACAAAGTAAAGCCATAAGCATGTACACTTTTTTAAACAAAACCACTTTTCCTATGTCAGGAACACACATTCTAAGTTATTTTCATGTGTATAATTTTTAGGTACATAACACTCCTCTTTGAATTTAAATCTTATCTCTGGTAATGCTTTCCTTTCAGCAAAGGTGCCCTATTCTTAGTTTCCATGTTTGATATTGCTTCAATTGTGAGATTTTTATTCCTGGATAGCTCAGAAAATACACATCAGCATGCTTGCCTTGCGCAGACAAATACCTGCCAAATTGTCATGAAATGGCACAAACCCTTGAGCTTGTGGGCATTCACCACTATTTGCAGGTTTAATTAGTCATTGAATACATCTATGTACTCAATATGCATTTTTTGATTTGTGATTTCTCATATTTCCACATTTGAATATCACCTGAATGGACAGATACATTTGTGACTCAACTAATGAGCAGCTTTTATTAAAACTTTAAAAAATCATATCTCTGGTTCTGGATTTTTGTCATTTTGGAGAAATTTCATTTATTACATTTTACTCTGTTTTCCTAAATTGATGTGAGAGTTTTTCTACTGTTGTGTTTTCAATTTATTAATATTTATTAATGTTTATGTGCTGCATACATACTTTATAAAATGGCTCTAAGTTCAATCAATCAACCTGCTTACTGAATATCTTTTGACTAACATCAATTAGACTAATAGGCCTATAGTTGGTAGGTTGTTCCCTTGGCCCTTTCTTATAAATAGGGACTATGATTGCTCCTTGCCACGTGGTAGGAAGTCCTCCCCCCCTCAATATCTCATTATTGAGCGCATTTAGATACAGAGACCAGGTTGTTGGTCGGGATAAATATAAATCACCTGGGATGCCATCAAGACCAGGGGCCTTCCCTTTACGTATTGATTGAAGAGCCAATGTTGTTTCTTTTACGGAGAAAAGGTCCAGGTCAAATTTGGGTGGTATAACTCCCCCACCCATTGAGGTGTTGGTAAAAAGGTCATTAGGTTTTAAAGGAGGAATAGTAGTACTACTAAATTGAGGTTTTCTGTATACATTTGAAAAATGCATCACCCAAGTTTCTGGCTGAATTACAGGGTAGTTCTCCACACCTTGGGAACTACTTTTGTCTGCCACTAATTTCCAGAATAGATTAAAATCCTTCTCATGAAGTGCATCAACCATCCTATTCCAATATCTGGTTACCCACTCTTTTTTTGCGTTTTTAAGTACAATTTTGTATGCAACCCTGGATTTTTTTATCTCTCGGCAGTTCCCTTCCTTAAGTGCTCCCAATAGCTGTATTTTGGCCTGACGGCAAGTGTTAGTGAACCACCTCGATGCTCTAGTCCCAATCTCTGTCCGCCTCCTTACTATCTGGAAATGTGGTTTTAACCGGGTGATCAGAATGCTATGCAGATTGATCAGATCCACCAATATCATATTTGTATGCTTCAATGGGGAAAGCGTTGTTACAACTATTCTATAGATTAATAGCTGGAAGTTTACATCATCTTCCACCCATTCCCATTTCACATTTTTACAATCATTGGTCCTAGTTAGGACACTGTTTTGGGCCCATGTTGTCAATGTCTTACAGCTGAATACAATAGTAGAAAAGGAGGTACTCAAAGCTTGATGGTCACTATCAATACAAGGGAGAACAACCATGTCAATAAGAGATTTCCAGAGAGCGTCATCTACTATAACGTAGTTGAGGTGGCTAAAATATAGACCTCTCCTATATGTAGGCGACGCCGGGGTATCTGATCTGGTGTTTCCGTTTACTATTCTTAGTCCTTTCATTTTTATTAAATCTTCGAGTAGTTCTAATGCTCCTCCTTCTTTCTTAGATGTGGCTTGCACCGGCCCAGATCTATCCCATGAATCTGCAAACTAGATTCCTCTTTGCTGGTTGTCGTCTCTGCAATTCAATTGCATATTGAAATCTCCTGCGACAATTAAACCCCGCCCTCCAGGAAGGCAGTGAAGAAAATCTGATAGCGTACTCATCTGAACAGTCTGGGTCCTTTGGGTGCCAGGTCTGACATATATATTTACAATTATTATACTAACAGGACCCCTAGCAGTACTAATTTCAACCACGACGGCTAATAGATCCTTCGTAGGGGTGGCTATCTCCTTTACCTTTGGAAACAAATCATGTTTTAGCCAGATTATCAGACCACCTGAAGCCCTGCCTGATGGTGATGGAAGTGCAGTCTTCTGGAAGGTCCAATACCCTTCTCTGTTTATTGCAGATGAAGCCCATGTCTCCTCTAATAAAATAATATGGTGTTGATCTATAAAACTACACCAGTCAGGGTTAGCTGTCTTCTGAGTCAGTCCTGCCATATTCCAAGATAAAATCCTGATCGGTAGATCATGACCATCCCCCTTGTCTGGTGGCTTCTCTCTAGGCTCATTTAAACAAGGTATTACTCCCTGGACCTTCTCCTTTAGTAAGTCGCTACAATGCACTTTTGACTCCGCTCCCAGGGTATATAGTATGTGGTTGCTTGACATAAAAGGATCGAGACTGGGTATGCCATCTCTCCCGACCTTCACCGCAGGGGCTTCACGTCAATCTATGGCTGAAGTTGGGCTGTGCTTTTGGTCCCTTGTATACGTACATGTATGCTGGGCCATTATGGTATTATTTCTCTCTTGAAAAAACCGATTTGTCAGTGATTGGGGGAGTTTATGGGCAAGTGTCACTTGGGATAAGGCACTGTGTCTCACTCTTTCATCAAGTGCCAGAAGGCCCTTAACTAGACTCTGGCTGGTCAATTTTAGCCCTATAAGATCTGTTGCTGATCCTACACTTGTGTGTCTCTGTGCGGTAACTATGTCGTCCCTTATAATGGACCTGCACTTCTTTGTCCCCCTTATCCAATGGATTACTTTATTTTTAAGAGATTCCCTTTGCTCTAGTTGACCATTACTTAGCTTGGGGACATTTATCATGTATATATCGTAATCACTATGTCTAATCTGACTTTGGGGGGTATTTCTTGAAAAGCATATAGACCTTTTATCTAAGAATTCATCCCTGTGCATCTCACAGTTGGCTCCCTTGTCCCAAATTTTATCACATTTGTTAGAAACGCCCGCTACAGGAGGTACACTATCGCCCCCGTGAATGATCTGGGTTACTATTTCAGCCCTTTGACCCCTACACCTCTTTGTCATGGATGTCTCAGCTATTAGGATTGGCTTTATCAAGGAGTTAGGGTCAGATTTTAATGATGACTTCCTTATGTCCCCAATTACCGCAGATATACCATCCAACTTCTCATATATCATATGGGTAAAGGATGTAAGGTACTCTCTAAGACTCAGAATTTCAGCTCTTATCTGTACTAACTGTGAATCAGCAGGATGTTCCTTCTGAGTGGTTGAAACTGGTATTGACTCCTCAATTCCCCTTGGCATAGTTCTCTCTGATTCAGATGGCACCAATAGGACAAGGGGTGAGAAGCGGTTTTTGCAATTTATAAGGGGGGACACGCCATCTTGCCGTCTAAGCGGACTTAGTTTGGGCTCTCTATTAAATTATTTGAATTTTCTGTCCTATTAGATTCTAAAATAGAACCCTGAGATATAGGTATCTGTGATTCTCTATTCACAGGGGCGAAAAAGGATTTTATGTCATTTGAAGTGGCAAAAGCATCTTTCCTACGGGATTTTGAGGGCTTAGTGGCTAACAGACTCTCCACTTCCTCTATAAGATCATCAATTTGAGTCAGTGTGCAATTTTCGGCCGCATGTCGAGGTACTTTCTTTGCCCCTCCCTGCTCGGTGGGATTGCTGGTGGCTTTCCTTTTCCCCATCCTGGTAAGTTGTTATCCTCAGGGAGGTTGTTACAGAAGGAAAAAGGGGAGAATATAGGTGCCTCAACAGATATGTTTCAAAAGCCAACCACCCCTAGTTGTAATAGCGAAACAGTGGTGAAGTCTTTGGAGGGATGTCAGGGGGGTGGCCCTGCCCTGCCTCTTCCTGGCAATGACGGACCCGCGAGCGTCCCGCGACAGCGGGAGCACGTTATAGATTTAAAGGGCTCCTCCCCTGTCTCCTGGGTCCCGGCACCACCAGCGCGCTTCCCGCAACGGCGGGAGCGTGTAATAGATTTAAAGGGCTCCTGCCCCTGTCTCCTGGGTCCCGGCACCACCAGCGCGCTTCCCGCGACGGCGGGAGCACGTAATATATTTAAAGGGCTCCTGCCCCTGTCTCCTGGGTCCCGGCACCACCAGCGCGCTTCCCCTTAATCACAAGTTAATTTAGTGGTGTTTTGGGTCATCATGACAAGGACTATGATTGCTGTTAGAGAAGGCTTTTCACCCACCTCAATCAAAAACCCAATTTCTAATACTGGTGATCTGTTGTATGGTCCATTATGTGTGTTGGTGCAGTGCCATACAGTGATTTGTGTAACACAAAAATCCAAAAGAGGAGTCTGACATCAAATTTAATTTTCCTTTAAATAGTTCCTGATTTACCTGTCTTGCTTTTTCCAAATTCACTGCTATTCTACTTGACTGTTTTTGCCTGTGATTCTGTCTACAAGCGTGCCACTTGAGCTCAGCAACCTAGAGGGCTACTCTTCAGCCAAGCTCATAGGATTGTGCAAGGAAAGGAAGCATCCAGCAAATAGGAGCTCCAAGAAGCAGGAGCTCCAAAAGGCCCTGAGGCTCACCAGTTGCAAGTCACAGCAGAAGAACAAGAGGAGGGTGCTATGGAAGAGCAGAAGGAAGACTACGGCACAAGCTCTGAGATCCTTCACTCCGAGGAAGAGGACAACTCAACCCCTCCCCCCAGAGGATTGGAAACCCTTGCCAGAGCAGGGAGTAGGTTGTTTTCTCCCAGTCTGTTCCCAAAAGAGCTGGAGGACAGGAGAGGTGAGAGGGAGTTCTGGCTACAGCTAGCCAAATTGAAATTGGAGGCAGCCAAGGAGGAGACTGTTGCCAAGAGAGGAAAAGAAACTGGCCCTAGAGAAATAGGAGGTGACTGCAAAGAGGGCAGCAGAAGTGGCCACCAGGGGGGAAAGAAACTGTCCTTTGAAAAGGGGAAAGCTGAGACTGAAAGGGCCTTGGCTAAAGGGAAGCTGGTCTTGGCTCATGAGGTGAGTCCAAAGGACTGTAAGGCCAGGCAGACAACAGAATCCAGCAGCAAATGGTGTCAGCAATCTAATGTTCAATGCAGAGGCAGGGGCTGAATACCCCAGGACCTGGTGCCTAGTTATGGGTGGGGAATGACATAGATAAGTGGTTTTCTGCCTATGAGGTAGCCCTTGAAATGCACAGGGTCCCAAGGGAGGACTGGGGAGCAAGCTTGGTCCCAGGGCAGGATTGGGGAGAAAGGCTGTAGAAACACATGTACACAGTGACACTAGAGGTGGGGGATCAGATGAAGTATGCTCCCATGAAGGCTGTCTCACTCACCAAGTTTTGGGCTGACATCTGAGAAATAATGCCTCAGGCTCAAGGACATCCAGGTAAAAATAAAGATAAAGTAGCTTTGGAGGCACCTCCTTTGAAACGGTGGGCATCAACAATGTTAGGCCCTTGGATCCTGATTTTGGTGGACCATGCCACCAGATACCCAGAGCACACACCGCTGAGATCTGTGACTGCACTTACTGTGGTAAAGGACCTGATGGGGATTTATTCCCGAGTGAATTTCCACAATGAAGTGGTGTCTGACGGGGCAACAATGTCATGTCTGTGTTCATGAAATCCATGTGGGATGAGTATGGGATGAGTGTGGGGTAGCTTATTAGTTTACCACACTCTACCACCGGCAGATGAATAGGCTTGTTGAAAGATTAAACAAGACCCTCAAAGGCATGGCTATAAGCCTACCCAAACCCATGAGGGAATATGCTCTTCCTATATTTTATGTTTCCCTACAGGGAGGCATCATAGAAGAGATTTGGGGTTAGCCCATTTGAACTCCTCTATGGCCAACTTGTTAGGTGGCCTATCAGTCTGGTGAAGGAGGGGTGGGACCAAGCTCTCAAGAACCCCACCAGGATGTAGTTAGCTTCATATTAACTCTCTGAAACCAGATGCAGCATTCCTGGAGCAAGGTCTCTGAGAACATAGAAGCCAGCCAGGAAGTAATGATACTCTGGTATAACCAGAAGGCCACTCTGGTAGAGTTTCCTGCTGGCCAGAAAGTATGGGTGATAGTGCCAGTGGAACCCTGGCCATCCAAGACAGTTGGTTCATGCCTTACAAGGTGAAAGAGAGAAAGAAAGAGGTCACCTACTTGTTGGACCTCAAGATACCCAGGAACCTCTTAACGGTACTCCATGCAAATCACCTCAAACTGCACTATGAAAGGATAGAATTCACCAAGCTCTTGGTGACAGATGATGGGGTGGAGGAGAAGAGTGAACCTCTCCCTGACCTCCTATCTTCAAAGGAGCAACATTGTTTGGTGGAGGGTGTCAACCCCTCCCTTACCCTGACACCAGAGCAGCAAAAGGACAACTGCAAGTTGTTGGGGCAGTTTGCCTCTCTCATTCCTGGGCTCACATATTTGTGTACCCATGATATTGAACCCGGAGACAGTATGCCTGTGAAAAATAGAATTTACAGGTTATCAGACAAGGTGAGGACCAACATTAGTGAGGAGGTGTAAAAAATGCTTTCACTACGGATGATTGAGCATTCCAGCAGTCCCTGGTCCTACCCAGTAATGGTGCCCAAAGCCAACTCACAAGGCACAGCCTCATACCTCATGTTCTGTGTGGTGTACAGGGAGCTCAGCACAGTCACAAAAACGGATGCTCACCTCATTGCTTGAGCTGATGAGCCCATTGATAGGCTGGAAGCTGCCAAGTTCCTGAGTACTTTTGATCTATAGATCAAGGTACTAGCAGATTGCCCTGACTCAATCAATCATTGGTACAGTGCAGCACTATCACCCCTTGGGGTTTCTGGGCCTGGGATGTGATGTCTCAGTTGAAAAGCCAGCTCTTGAGTTTTTTCCTAAAGTCTGCAAGGAGGGTGCTGTTCAGAAGTGGAGAGGCAGGTCGTTCCAGGGCTTGCTGGTGAAGCAGGGTGTGTGCGAGGGCTGGTGAGGAGAAGAGCAGGTGTCTGACAGGTTCATGGAAGTTCAGTTGGGGGATGATATAGGGACTAAATGGAGTGATGCCCTTTGGGTTGTAGAATATCCCTGCCACCTGTCAGAGTTTGGTGAACAGGGTCATGGCTGAGATGGATGCCTTTAGATAGAGGTCTTCAGTGTAGCCTGCCTGAATGACATAGCTGTCTTGAGCTCCAGTTGGGTGGAACACCTGTTTCACCTCCATGTGGTGTTTCAGGCTCTGCAACAGGCAAGCTTGACTATCAAGGCCAGCAAGTGCCAAATAGGGCAGGGTACAGTTTTGTATCTAGAGTGGGAGCAAGGTGCAGTCGTACAAGCCTTAAATCCCCTTAAGAGCCAGAAAGATGTGAAGGCCTTACTGGGCCTCACTGGTTGGTATAGGAGGGTCTGTGAAGGGGTATTGCTTCATTGTTTCCTCCTTGACTGAGCTGAATTCCAAGAACCAGCCAAGAAGGTGATTTGGACAGAGGTCTTTCTGAAAGCCTTTGACACCCTCAATGAAGCGATAGGTACAATACCTATTCTCAAGGCCTCTGAATTCTCCCAGACTTTACAGTGCAGACTGATGCCCCAGAGCATTGCACAGGGGTTCTACTATCAAAGTTGAATGAGGAGGACCTATACCAACCTGCAGCCTTAATTAGCAGAAGGATATTCTCAGGGGTCAGATGTGGAGTACTATTAAAAGAGAAGCTTTTGCTGTGGTTTGGACACTGGTGGGACACTGGTGTGACTCACTTCCTAGTTCAGACAGACCACATTCCCCCAACATGGCTCATGCAGATGTGAGTGAGCATCCCAAGCTGTCGACGTTGTCCATCTCTCTACAAGGAATGGACTTTACAGTGGAACACCACCCTGGGTCAGGCCACACCAATGCTGATGGTTTCCCCAGATTCTTCCACCTTAGTAATAGGAACTCAAGGATGTTGGGTAGTTCTCCCCAAATTCAGATGGGTGGCACTTATGTTAGACCTGTCAGCCTTAGGATGGTCTTCCCCTAAACCTTGTTGCTTTCATTCCTACTGCTTTACTGGAATTTGTTTTTGTGGACCTTAGGACTCCGTACACTTTACCACTGCTAACCAACACTAAAGTAATTGTGCCCATTCCCCTAAACATTGTAAAATTGGTTTACATCCAATCGGCACATTTACTTATAAGTCCCTGGTAAAGTGGTATCACATGTACCTAGGGCCTGCATATAAAATGCTATTTATGGATCTTTGGCACTTATTGTGCCACCTACTTAAGTGGTCTTCTAAAAGTTGCTGTATTCTTTACTACAGTTTTAAACTGTTGAATCTACTTGGCATAATAACTCCTTCACCAAACCTTTATTTTTTATCTGTATAAGTCACCTTTAAGGCAGGCCCTCCACAGCCTATAGGGCTGTCTTTATTTATTTCAAAAAATATAAGAGTACACTGTTCCAAAGTGAAAGAAAAGGGGCCTATTCCCACAGGAGCGAGAACCCTCATGCATCCCATTGGATGACTAGCTTCATCATCGGGAAAGCTCCTCGTCAGGCCGGCGCTGCAATGCCTAACGGGCTCCCAGAAGGGGGCTCTTAACCGTATTGCTCTGGGAGTAGCAAAAAAAACAGGTCATATAGGTGAACTACCTTCAACAACGTACCTGAACAATATGGAGAGAAAAAGCATTAAAATTGGTTATCCATCTTGAACATACATCATAAATGTAATCAGTAATCATAAGATGGAGACCAAGGTTAAAATCAAAAGGAGAGTGAACGGGTGAGTAGTAATGCTCACTTACTCTCTACAGGATGCGAGAGGGGGTACAAATGTGAATAGGTATTGGCAGGATAGGAGAGGCGGAGCTGTGCATATCCCCATTTAAATTACAAAGGAGCTGCCACAGCGCACACACAAAGGATTTCACACTGGCCTTTTGTCACTACAGACATCTTGGGACCGGGGCAGGGAAGAAAGAAATTCCAGAAATATCTTTGGAAAGAAAAATCCAGAAGTTTCTTCCACTTTAGAGGTGGCACTAGGTAGAAAAATACGAAATTCAGGCTCACTCTTTAGTTCACTTCTGGACTTGCAGAAGACCCTGACAGGAATGCTGTCCTGTCTGAGGCCTGCTGTGTACTTCAGAGGACTGTTCTGCTGTTCCCAGAGGTCTGCTCTGATGCTTGAAGCCTACCATGTGCCCTGGGAGGACTTCCCTGCCGCTTTCTACCTATTTGCTGCTAGGTTGTTGGCCTCCTGTTAAGAGCTAGAGGGACATAATGAGTTCCAACAACTTGATCCCTACACCTGGACCTTGCCTACAGTAAGCCCTACTCTCCAAGTGGTGCCTACCCATTCCTGGAACCTTGGAAGTCTTGGTAATTATGTCCAAACAGTCAAAGTTCAAAAACTCAGTGCAGAAGTATTTAGAGAACTGACTGGAGACCTGGACCTACCTGCTAGCCAATCTGCCCAAGGAGCATAGCCGGTTTGTTGGACTTTGCAATAGCTCCCACCACCTTATTCACTGCAGTAGCAAATCCTATTCAGTGATTCCTCACAGAAAGGGTATCTGGCCTCATGGAACTCTTGTTGGCTAGAACCTGCAGCCTCAGCGTGGAGATTTTCGACTTTCAAAAAAAAAGTCTGAACAAAGAAACCTTCAATGCAACCTCATGCAGTGGCTGCCAGGCAACAACACCTCCTCCTCAGATACTAACAGTTGCATAGCCCTTCTGAGTTTGACCTTTTCAGACATTGTTATCTACAATTTCTCCTGAGTCTGAATACCAGCAAAACAGGGACAAATCCACCTTGTGTATCAGAAACATAGTCAATCGGAGTTGGCCATCACTTTTGATTTGTGCCGGTCTCACATGACTAGATGTCCGCAGTCAGCACTTTAATCTTTTAGGCACTAGTTTTTACTGAAAACTTTAAAATTTCATAACCCTGGTTCTACTGGTTTATTTGTTGGTTTTGGTTTAATTTTATGCATTACATTTCACTCTAGTTTCCTAAATTGGTTTTAGATTTTTCTTGTGTGATGTTTTCACTATATTACTCTGTATGCTTCATAAATACTTTACACATTGCCTCTAAATTAAGTCAGAGTGCTTTTGTGCCAATCTACCAAGTAATTAAGCAGAAGGTAATTTAAAAACTTTTGTGGTACATCCTGACAAGGATTCTAGTTGTTGCTTGAGAAGGATTTTCACCCCTCTCAGTCAACAACTGTAGGAGGCTGGCCTGGTTTGTAGTGGGTACCTAAGGTACTTACACCTTATACCAGGTCCATTTATCTCTTATTAGTGAAATGTATGCAGTGTTCTAGCAGCTTAGGCTGTCTAGAGGTAGCTGTAGCTGTACCTCTAGGCTGTAGGCTGAACTAGGAGACATGCAAAGCTCCTGCAATACCACTATAGTTACACAGTACTTATACACAATAAAAGACAATACTCAGTGTTACCAAAAGTAAAGGTACTTTATTTTAGTGACACAAGGCCAAAAATATCTTCTGGAGGTATGTATTATACAAAATATATACACTAGAGACCAAAATCAGATAAGTAAATAGTCATATAATAGTGCAAACAGTAGAAAATACAATAGAATGCAATAGGCCTAAGGGCAACACAAACCATATACTAAAAAAGTGGAATGCAAATCACAAATTCCCCCCTAGGAAAGTGTAGTGTGTAGAGGGGTGCTGGGAGTGTAAGAAAACACCAAAGGTACATAAACTACCCCACACAGCCGAGGAAAGTAGGAGTAAAGTATTGCAAGTTTCCTCAGGACACACTCCAAGTCGTGATAAGAGATTTTGCAAGAACCAAGCAAGACTGTAATCAACAAATGGTGGATTCCTGGACCTGAAGACCTGTGAAGAGAAGAGACCTAGTCCAAAAGTCGCAGAAGATTCCAGGAAGGACAAAAGCCCTTGCCAACCTAGAAGATGGTGCAAAAGTGGATTCTCCTGTTAGAAGAAGTCTGCGGAAGAGCACCAAAGAAGATGGCTGCAGCTTCCTGCATGGTGCAGGAGATGTCCCACATCGAGATGTTGGATGCAGGCTGTTTGCATCCCTGGATTCGTCCAAGAAGCCTTGGTTCAAGCAAGGTCGCGGTTTGTGTCAAAACTGCGCTGCCTGGACCAAGGAGGGACCTGGAGGCCTCAACTCAGACTGAGGAGTTAGAGGGGGTGCCCAACACTGGAGAGAGCCCACAGAAGACCAGACAGCACCCATGGGAGTCCCAGGACACAGAGACAAACCAGATGCAAAGTGCAGTTGGTGCAGCACAACAAAAGAAGGTCCCATGTCACCAGAGAAAAATTCAGCGAGTTGTACATTGCAGGATGGAATGCTGTGGGCCTGGGCTACACTGTGCATGAAGGATTCTTGGAAGAAGTGCACAGAAGCCCAAGGAGCTGGAGATTACATGGTTCACAAGGGTACTGTTGCAAACTGGGAAGGCAAGCTCTTACCCCCACCAAAGTTGGACAGCTGGACCTTAGGACAGTCTGGGTCATGTTGGTCCACCACCTGTGGTCCAGGGAGTATGCTCGTCATCTGGAGAGGAGTCCAAGAGAATCGGTCATTATCACAGAAGGGAGCCTGCAGAATCAGGGAAGTGACTCTGTCACTCCACAGGAGATTCCTTCAGTTCTTCTGGTGCAGGATGAAGACAGGCAGTCCTCAGCACAAGCACACCTTGGAAACTGTTGCAAATTCTGCCTGGAGCTGAAGTTGCAGGTCACAGGAGTCATCCTGGATACTTTGTTGCTGTTACAGCATTCCTGGAGCAGTCTGCGGTTGATCCGAGGGTCAGAAGCTGAAGGAGAGGATGCAGAGGATTCCTGGAGGAGTCTTGCAAGCTGAATCTGAGGAAACACCCAGAGCAGAGACCCTAAATAGCCCTGAGAGGGGGATTGACTACTTACCCAGATATGCACCTATCAAGAGGGCTCTCTGATGTCACCTGCTGGCACTGGCCACCCAGAGGTCTCCAGAGGGTCCCCACACCTTGGAATTCAATATGGCTAATGCCAGGGACACACTGGAGGAGCTCTGGGCACCACCCCTGGGGTGGTGATGGACAGGGGACTGGTCACTCCCCTTTCCTTTGGCCAGTTGTGTGCCAGAGCAGAGACTGGGGGTCCCTGAACCAGTGTAGACTGACTTATGCAAGGAGGGCACCATCTGTGTCCTTCAAAGCATTTCTAGAGGCTCTCGGAGGCTACCCCCCTCAAGCCTGTAACACCTATTTCCAAAGGGAGAGGGTGTAACACCCTCCTCCCAAAGAAAATGCCTTGTTCTGCCTTCCTGGGACTGAGCTGCTCAGACCCCAGGAGGGCAGAAACCCGTCTGTGAGGTGGCAGCAGCTGGGGCTGCAGTGGAAACCTCAGAGAGCTGATTTGGCAGTACTGGGGGTCTATGGTGGAGACCCCAGGATGCATTGGTCCCCCCAATACCAGATTTGGAATTGAGGGAAAATGTCATGATCTTAGACACCTCACATGGCCATATTCAGAGTTACCATTGTGAAGCTACATATAGGTATTGACCTATATGTAGTGCACATGTGTAATGGTATCCCCGTACTCATGAAGTCTGGGGCATTGGCCCTGGACAGCGTGGGGGCACCTTTGCTAGTGCAAGGGTGCCCTCACACTTAGTAACTTTGCACCTAGCCTTCAGTAAATAAAGGTTAGACATATAGGTGACTTATAGGTTACTTAAGTGCAGTGAAAATGGCTGTGAAATAGTGTGGGCACTATTTCACTCAGGCTGCAGTGGTAGTCCTGAAGAAAGGTTTGTCTGAGCTCCTTATGGGTGGCAAAAGAAATGCTGCATCCCATAAGTATCTCCTGGAACCCCAATGCCCTGGGTAGCTAGGTGCCATATACTAGGGACTTATAAGGGGGGTCCAGTGTGCCAATTGGAATTGGAATATGAAGTCACTAAACTATAGTGACAAATTAGAGAGAGAGAGCATAAGCATTGGAGTTCTGGTTAGCAGGACTTCAGTGACACAGTTAAGCATACTGACAACACATACATTAGGCCACAAACTATGAGCACTGGCGTCCTGGCTAGCATGATCCCAGTGAGACAGGCGAAACACACTGACAAATAGGGTTTTAACTATGAGCACTGGGATCCTGGCTATCAGGATCCCAGACAGACAGTAAAAACACACTGACACACACTCACAAACAGGCCAGAAGTGGGGGTAACCATGCTAGGAAGAGGCTACTTTCTCACAACAAGACAATTTCTCACAATGTTGTCACTCATTTTCACGTTATTCCCTTTTACAACTTCAAATATTGAAATAGCTTGTTGAAAGTGTGGTAACACCATGTGATATTGGTGAAACAAGGTGCAATCGTACCATTCCATATGGAAAAAGCCATTCATAATGAGGGTCAAAGTCATTTCAAAGCTTTTTCCATCTGGTATAATGCCACATACACTATTCTGATTTTGCAGATCACATATGAGAGCACTGCAATAAAAAACAACTATAAACAAGGAGGATGGATTTATGCAGTTGGGTGTTTGTGATTCATATTTCATGTCAAACTAAAGCAGCCTGAAAACAGTGTGCACTTAAACACAATGGGCTAGGTTTACTAGGATTTGGCGCAACACAATGTAGAAAGACAACTTGCTGCACTGCGCCAAATGGAGAAAGCAGGAATGTGTCATATTCACTCAAATATGGCACATTTCTGCTCTCTCTCTGTGTTAGTGAACTTTGTGCTGGCTAGCGCCATTGAAGACACCTATGCACCATGGTGAGTGGGTGTCTGCTTTACAGGCAAGATTGTTTTTTTTTCTGCAAGAGAGGAAACGTTCCTGCACAAAAACAGCTTCAGAGCCATTTCCTCTTTCTACGTGTGTTGTAAAATACACCCCATGTAGAAAGAGGAAATAAAGAGGAGAAAAAAGCTATTTCTCCTCGTTATGCCTCTGTTGGGATAGCGTACCATTTTGACATATTCCAAGGTTTACTGGTCTTGATAAATTTGGGAGCATGCCAAAAACTATGGATGGATGCATGGGTACACCCATGCTCCACTCATGATATGCCTTCCCAACGCAGAGTAACACAAGGCAGAGACTTGTGATTCCTTACGATACTCCAGATTAACTAGGCCGCGCAAAGCCACACAAGGTGACTTTACGTGACTTAGCAAAATCTGACTTAAGGGCTTATGCTGCTTTGCGTTGCCTTGTGTGACACAATGGTGGCGCAGGCCTTTAGCAAATCGAGACCATTGTTCCGCACGGAAAGCGCTTCCAAAATATTCAATCGGGTGAAAGATTTATCACACCTCTTCAACAGTATGGGAATCATGGTTGGGTTTGTCATCCTCCGACGAGTTTATCTATTTTTGTTGGAAATAAATATTGAATCAGGTTTCTGGAGCTTACAACAGTTTCTTTGGTGCTCATATCCAACAGCATAATTTCAGAGAAAAAGCATATGATTTAGGCAGCCATCATGAACCTCATGATTTAGAGTTATAAGCAGGGATATGAGAAAACTATTGAGCTGTGCCTAGAAGCACAATAACAATGAAATGAGTGCACAGTCAACAGTTTATTTTATTTATGTCATGAGGCAAGAACAAGACAGCAAGGAATCACAGTATAGCCCAAACAAAATTGCAAATGAAAGTGAGGCAATAGAATCTTGTATATTAAGTTATAATTTTATGTCACAAAACACACAACCAGATCTAACTGCTACAACCAAGGAGCCCAGTTCTGGTTCTCTTGTCAGATAAGCCTCAACTTGAGGTCTAGGTAGAGTCTTAGCCACAAAAAGCTATTTCCTTTTATGGAAGAGGAAGCCTCACACACCTACTAGTGTCATGCTTCATCGTTGGCTTTCTCTCCCCACACTGGAGGGACAATGCTACCAGGGCGGACTCAGCCACCTGATGGTCTCAGCGCAGGAGGGAGTTATTAATAAGTAAAACACTGGGAAAACAATTGGATCAAGGTCACTTAAGTAAAAATACCCTGTGTTACCCCAGCTTATCACATCCATTAGTGGGTAATACAGGTAATGTTAAAAACAGAAGAAGGTAATACCTCGAGAATAATGGCTCAAGTCACCTAATATACGGTCAACATTTTCTGCACATTTTTCTAAACCCTAATGGGGCTCAAGCATTTTTCAGGGACATGGATCCCTACTCAACCTTGTCGACTATTCTACCTTATTCTGTCTTCTTGGTGCAAGGAAACTACGTGGCGGATAATCCTACCTGAATAAATGCCAAGAATGTCTAAAGCCACCCTAGTCTCAGCTTCCTGGTCAAGGAGAGGGACAACGCCCTTTATAGTCACACTTACGCCTAAAGGTGCTTTGTACTTTTCCACCTAATCCGCTCCCTCTCGTTGCCAAAGTTGTATGCCACACCTGCTATCAACCTCTTTGCTTCTTTGGAAAAATAGATTTTACAAACACATTATCACCTTATACGCGAGTCAAGCTTGTATGATTGGCGTTGGACACTTATGTATGCATTGCTTTCTTTATTTCCGATTTTCTGTCAAGTGCATATAGGAAACATATTAATAAAATATTGGAGTTAGAGGCCTCATCCATGGCAGAAGCTTGTTAGAGTCTCAGTCAAAATAATCTAGTTCCGATTATGCAAACAAGGGAATCACACTTACTATTAGTAGTTTAACATAAGCAAAAACGCATTCCCGAGACAAAATTCCATGTAGCACATAAACAGCAACAAGAAAAAAAGCATTATAGTGAAGAAATAAATAAGTTACAAGTCCAAAACCATATTTTTTTTAAAAAAATGAAATGAGGAACATTATATCAAAATGACACCAAAAGGTTACACGGATAATGAATTATGGAGTGGTTTAAATGCATTCCATACACATCAATAGTCACCAAAAATACAAGGAAAATCACCAGAAAGGCAGATTTGACTGGGACATACGTACCCTCTGACACTGACTGGTGAAGGGTTTGAGGCTTGTGCTGGTTAAAACTTCCACATCTGTTATGTGGGTTTGAAAATCTTCATCAGAGTGAGCACTGCTCTACGAGTCTGGACAACTTATTTTTAAGGTTCTATGATACTTTCAACACCCCGATATTACACAGCAGAACAAACAATGACTTATGTAAAAAGGAATGGGAGAGTCTAGAGACACTGGAGACAAACAAAAGCTGTGGATGACAAATCTAACTGTAAAACAATCCTTAGTAGTTAACAGACTGCTTTATTAGACCCACCAAAGACACCTCTCACGAAGGAGAGAGGAAAGTAACAACTCATCTAGCAAGCTTTTTACAATTGTAAAGGAAAAGGCTCATCCCTCCGCTTGCTGACAACCAATACCAGCCACCTCTACATTTGCTGTACTGGTAATATACTTCAAAGAAAAAGTCAATAGAATCTATTCCGTCTGAGCGTCACAGCCTACACTTGAGTCCACCCATCGGAAATGGAAGAACCCCCCTCCAGCACTGCACTAAGTGGGGTATTTTCTACTTTATGATGACAGGTTCTGCGGAGGAAGCCATGACTAAGGTTTTATCGGGTTCCCTGTAAGATCCGTGTCCCTACTATATTTTTTCCAGTTACTCCACTCATGCCCCATTTAACAGATCTGTTAAATTTCTCGCTTACAACAGCTGAATGTCCGCTGGACTGGAAATATGCTCTGGTGTTTCCATTGCTAAAGAATTCCGGGGCAGAACCTGACAACATGGCAAATTATCATCTGATGTCTTTACTTCGCTACCCAACAAAAGTCATGGTGAGGCTAATGACTTCACAGCTATCACTTTATTTGGAAGAAAAAGACGTGCTAAATGTTTCATAAACACGATTCAGAGCCAGTCTTAGCACTGAAAACACACCATTAGCAGTGACCAATAATATGAGGCTCACGGGGATGAGGGCAAACCTGCTGTTTTCATCATGCTTGGCCTGTCCTGAGCCTTTGATACTGTATCCCTTGCTATTCTAATAAAACAGATGCAAGAAACTGGTCTATACTTGGAGACCATCAGGTGGTTTTTGTATTTCCTGTCAAGAAGATCACAGTACATTCACCTTTGCGTCCTTAAATCATGACACATTATCAGTTACATCTGTGTCCCCCAGGGTTCTTCCTAAAGTCCCACACTCTTTAACACCTTTATGGTCATATTGGCAGACACTGTAAGAGGGTTTTGTGTTTTGGGGCTTTAACGCCTCATCATATGCAGATGACACAGAAGTATTTCTATCAATCTCAAAACACACAGTGACATGAAGATATGATTTGGTGGATTGTTTGATAGCAGGTGCCACAGGAATGCAGGACCATTGTTTAAAACTGAGCGGGAGTAAGACAGAGGTGCTCCTGTTTGGGAAAGCAGACTTCATTTGGAAGGACACCTGGTGGCTGAGTCTAGTTGACCTTATCCCCACTTCTATGGAAATACCAAAGAATTTAGAGATCATAACTGATGATACGCTTTTCATGAAAAATCAGGTAAATGCCATATATGAAATATGCTATGGTATCTTGCACTTTTTGCACATGATTTTCAAATGGATACCTATTCAGTAAGGTAAACCCACCATACGATCACTCAGCAATAGTCACCTTAACTATGGGAATGCTCTGTATGTCGGCTTAGTACATTATCTCTTTTCATACTCCCTAACCATTAAGAACTAGTCCTGGGCAAAATTTTAATTATGGAGGGTTAATTGGCCTCATTTTGGTAATTTTGCCCAAGAAAATTTACTGGAGGTTTTTGAGATTGAGCCTTTAATTCACATCACTTAATTTTGGAGAGAACTTTGAACAAGCGATGTATTGTTTGAGTAAGTTTTGACCCCAAGGATTATTTCAGGGAGATTTCCGTTCTGGTAATTCCGTTCGGAAACATTTTGAGTGCAGAACCGCAAATCTGAACATGAGCGGCAGTGTTTTGAATGAAAGCAATGGGATATAACCTTGAAATTATATTTCAAGTTGTATTTTTACCCTGTCCGTGTAATTTTTTGAAAGTGAGATGCATTTTTGTAGCTATCAGTAATTTCTCGTAACTGTGCTGTAATTTCGCATAATTATGCTACGCAAAATGTCCAAGTTACGCCCACCCCTGTTCAGGACACAACCACCCATATGATCTACAATTCACCCACTACATCTTCTATGTCCTTTACTCTAAAATCACTTCTTTGGCTGTTGGTTCGCAATCGTGCCATTTTCAAGCTGCTCTGCAGAGTCCACCGAGCGCTGTATGGTGCAGCTCCACACTATCTCCGGAAAAGAATACTATTTTGTAGACCAGCCAAGGCTCTTAAATTAGCCAAACAGGACACTTTCCATTAGGGGAATCCAACAGAGAGAGAATGGGCGATCAACTTGCTGTCGTTCTACCTTGCCGTCGTTCACTGTAATGCCCTCTCTCTGGATTTGCACTTTACATCGAATTTCACGCTGTTCCTGATACTGCTCATAACTTGTCTTTTCCATTACAGCTTTTTCTGCTTCTCCTCTATCTCCTTTTAGGTGTTTGTTCCTACTTCTTCTTTTTTTTTTTTTCTTTTTAATTCTCCTTTCTGTTTTCTCTGCTCATTTTCGGTCTTTGATAGGCTATCCTCCAGGGGATGAGCTGTGCACAGTATAAATCTTGTGAACATAAGATAACTGGTGTGTCCTTGTTGGGTAATCATGGAACCTTGTCCAGGCCTTCTAGAGAGGAGCATTTACTAAGATTGAACTGTTTGCAAATAATAATATTACTTATTTCATGATTTACCAAAATGCCACAAGATTTCTTGGACGATTCCTAGTACATCTAGCTAAGGTTCATGTAGGACACATTTTTTTCTTCTGTTTCATTCAGGTGTTCAGACAAATGTATACTCATCACTGGTCTTGCTGGTTTGACTTCAGGTACGTGCAGCAGTCTCTGTCGTGCTTTCCAAATCTTACAAAAAATGTTTTCCATGTATCAGGAAAATCTTTCCCCGCAGGTGTTTATTTGGAATTTGACAAATAAAGAGTCTATTTATTTGTGCACACTTTGTAGCTGCTTTACGAAAAAATAGTTAGGACAATTTCATTACAATTATCAATTTTTAGGACAGGGTGCATGCAATGAGGGACTGTTGTAAAGGGTTGAACACAGATAACAAGGCAGAGCGGAAGTTCTCTCCGCTGACCAGGTGCAACACTGAGTGGAAAACCAGTTTCAAATATCAATATGGAATGCTGCCACTGTCATATGACTTGTCATAAACTGCGCGAGGTATAGAGTGCGAGTCGGAGATTAAAGCTCTGTACAACACATCCCCTTCCCTTACACATTAGAAACGCTTGTGTGCAATAACACAATTAAAGGGAGAGAGATTAACTATTGTAATAAAGATTAATACATTAAGACAATGAAAATAAAACAAAAAGAAGTGTAATACTGTTCGTCAACAATGCCAATACTTCTAAGGATAACAGCACTATATATCGGGAAACATCCTTTTTTACGACTTTTTTATTACGAAAGTCGTGGTTAACGAAAGCGTAACAATGCTTTTTTTAACCACGACTTCGTATTTTTGTGCCTTAACTACGAATGTTCTGAACAACGAACATGCGTGGTTAAGGTACAAAGAAGGGAGTTGGCGAAGGTAAGTGGTGGGTTTAGGTTTTGGGGTGGGGTTGGGCGGGTGGGCTGTTTTTGGTTTTGGGGAGGGGGTGGGGGTTAGGGGGTTTTAGGTTTTGGGGTGGGGTTGGGGGGTGGGGGGTCAGGAGGTTTTAGGTTTTGGGGTGGGGTTGGGGGGGTGGGGCGTTTTTGGTTTTGGGGAGTGGGTGGGGGGTCAGGGGGTTTTAGGTTTTGGGGTGGCTTTGGGGGGTGGGGCGTTTTTGGTTTTGGGGAGTGGGTGGGGGGTCAGGGGGTTTTAGGTTTTGGGGTGGGGTTGGGGGGGTGGGGCGTTTTGGTTTTGGGGAGTGGGTGGGGGTCAGGGGGTTTTAGGTTTTAGGGTGGGGTTGGGGGGGGTGGGGCGTTTTTGGTTTTGGGGAGTGGGTGGGGGGTCAGGGGGTTTTAGGTTTTGGGGTGGGGTTGGGGGGGTGGGGTGAGGGATGTAGGGTGAATGGTGCCTATTGCTAATGATTTTATCAGGAATGCCTTTACAGCGAAATATCGTTGTTAAGGCATTCGTGGTAAAATCATTAGTAGTAAGGACGAGGTCGGTTAGTAGTTGTTTTTAATTCGGTGTTCCGTCATATAATCCTATATATCCTTTCTATTAAATAAAAGTATACAACGGGCCTAACATGCAAGAGCTAACATTAATAAACATGATCTTTCAAATATTCTGGCAGGTTCCGGTCTCTTATGCTTCTTCCTTCTCTGGAAGTCATCAAAGCTTCACTCATCTGACAATTTGTCCACTTTTTCCACTTCTGAAGTCAAATTCGTCCATCAACATGTCTGCACTACCCTTAGCAAAACCTTTCATGGGACAATCACCTACCTCCTTTGTGATATAATGGAACCCTGCAGCGATTCCACCTCTCACCATTGTCTAAAAGGACGTGAAAACTGTAGACTTATTTGACTTTAAAAGGATCTTTAAACTTGGATAAACCTTTCATCGCTCTTACAGTCTTGCTCTTCACCCAATCACCAATGTAGATTTCCCTTTTAGAGACTATGGGCCAGATGTAGCAAGGTCAGAATTTGCGATTCTGAAATTGCGAGTCGGTGCGACTCGCAATTTCAGAATCGCAAATCCTGATGCAGAACGGTGTCTCAGACACCGTCTGAGACTCGCTATGGGGTCGCAAAGACCCACCTCATAAATATTAATGAGGTGGGTCGCATTTTGCGACCCCATAGCGAGTCCCTGCCCTCACAGGGATGGTGGCCTGCTGAAGTCAGCAGTCCTCCATGTCTGTGACTGCTTTTTCAATAAAGCAGTTTTTTATTTTGCAGACCGTTTTCCTTAAAGGAAAACAAATTGCAAAATAAAAAAAATAACGAAACTATTTGGTTTCGTTTTTTCAGTGTTTTGGCAACATTCACAAAGGGGAAGGGGTCCCATGGGGACCCCTTCCCTTTTGCGAATGAGTTACCACCAGTGTGACACTGGTGGTAACTGCGAATTTCTTTGCGACCGCATTCGCGGTCACAAAGCAATTCTGCATAGCGATGCGAGTCGCAAATAGGAAGGGAACACCCCTTCCTATTTGCGAGTTGCATTCACAATTTGCGAGTCGGTACCGACTCACAAATTGTGAATGTGCATCGCAGAAGGCTGTTTGCATGGCGCAAACTGTGATTTTCGCAGTTTGCACCATGCAAACGGCTTCCTACATCTGGCTCTTTGTTCCTCATTACGAGTTTGTTAGTCAGGTGACAGCCATGTTAGTGGTCTGTTTGCCAACGGTCTGGCGGCGCTGAAAACCTATTATTAGTTTGGCAGTAGTAGAATCAGATGACCGCCAGCGGTCCACTGGCAACGTCAGGAAGCACAGATCACTACGGTGCAGGGGAAGCATAAACAGGCCAGTGGAGACTGTGTTTCAGTCGGACCCATTACGAAGTTGCACACTGCCAATATGACTGTGGCGTTTCAACCACTATGTACAAGCTGGCAGAAATGGACAGTATTAAAGGAGACACTCACCTGCAGGAAGCCTCACACGTCCAGGGCCACCATGGAGCCATTCACAAATATCATGCCGCTGCTTGTCGAGAGAGACCACAAAATCAATGTGGACCTGGACACCAACAACGGTAAGTACACCCACCTACTTGTATCATCAACATTTAAAAACAGCTTGTAGCGCCGGCGAACACTACATGGGGGAGAGCAGGCACACGTCTCATACAATACATACAGCAACACGTGCACACACAATACACACAATTTGACCAACATACGTATCATACAATACACACAGCAACACGTACACACACACAATACACACAATTTGACCAGCACACTCACACTGTGCTGCAGCACTACACAATTACACAATTACACACAGCCACACAGTCCTGGAACAGGGACAATGAAGGCTAAACAACATTGTAACACCCAGCAACAACAACAAACCTACGGCACATATACAGTTATAGCGCACACACTCACATTCCACACTGCCCAGGGACTGCCCACACATACAACACACATACCTATCGATGTGGCATGCAACACAAACAACACCACCAGTAAACAGTCTTGCAATGGACACACACATCACAGCACAATGGAAGCGCAATAGCATGCATAAAACACGGAGACACAAATACACCAAGAACAACGAAACAACAATACCTACACAATTGGGATGGGACCATCTGGGACACACAGGGAAGGAGACTGCACTGGGACATGTAACACTTTTAACAGGACCCTCATACAACGTCTCCACAGGAAATGTCCATACATGGGTCTCAGGGACAGGCAATGCCAAAACCAATCATCAGGCACATCTAAACAATGGGGAAGGGAAATTCAACAAAGCACATACAACTCCCACTGCATGGGAAATAGCTCTACAGGAACCATTTGCAAGGAACACACACCTAAATGGACATATGGACAAGCAAAAGCAAACACAGCTAGCACAGTTCAACCCACTTCATGTCTGCACATACACAACTCAAGCTGACACACATCTCATGAATACATAAGCCAGATCAGGGGGGCAATACTCACACCATACATACTCGCATTGGACATCACAATAAGAAATACTTATCATACCAAACAGTGCACAATGCTATGACACCACCATTGCATTCACACACACATATTTACACACACAAAATATACCCTCCACCTGAGGAACAGCGGCATTGCACACAAACTCACATACTGCTAACCACAGCAACCAGAGTAGCAAGCAGACTCAAACACACACAACTGCAGGCACACAACCAAAGTCACTCAGGGACAGCTGAAAGCTAGACAAGGAAATGCAGAGCAAGGGTGTACCCAAAACAAAACAACTGTTGGGTTTATTCTTGAAAAATGTCAATATTGTCCAAATGCCATTGGACAATAATTTGCAACTGTAGTGCCCCAACTTGACTCCTGACTGCCATGTAACATCCACAGGAAGGGGCATCTAGGGGGCAGGTGGGCACCTCGGGGATTATCCGGCGTGGGATCTGATTTGGGAGAGGGGTGTGTTTCAACGTGGGTTTGGGAGGGAGGCTTCTTCTTAGGAGGGGTGAATGGATACTTGCAGGGGAAAGGGGAGGCCTTAGAGGTAGAAGGGATGGACTGAGAGCTGGGTGGAGTCCTTCTGGGTGTGGTTTGGGGTGGGAGGAAGATCATGGGTAAGGCCAAGGTCACACAGTAAGAGTTTTTTGAAACAGTGGCATGGCCATCAGAAGTGGGGACAGGATTGATTTGGAAGTTGAAGGGTGTGTAGGGGTGGATGTCTTGGGTGCATGGTTATACAAGGTATGCCTGCATGTGGGGGGTTGAGTGAGGATGTTTGGTGGGTGAGTGAGGCCGTTTATGTGTCTTGGGTTTGGGTGGGTGTAGGTGCTGGGGGATACCATGGTGGATAGGTGGGTGTCTGTTGGGGTGGTGACTGCAGGTATGGTGGGTGTGGTGGCCGCGTAGCCATTGCCTACAAGACCACTCCCCGACTGACGATCAACATACAGAAATTCACCCCCCCTCGTGGAGCACCTCCACTTTCAAGTGCACATCACCCTGAAGACCACCATCCATGACACCCTCAGACAGCCCAACCACGCCCAGTATTCATTGATGACATCAGTTACATCATAGCTCCCCACGCACTCGACTCCAGCAACTACATTCTCCTTGGTGACCTCAACTTCCATTTCAACAACCTCAGTGATGACAACACCTCATCACTACCCTCTACCCCATTTTTATCACCAGCAGCAACGTCATTATTGCAGACTCAACCACACTACACTGGACCAACTACCACTGCATTCACTTCTGCATCTCTACTCCCACAGCGCACACTCACACAATGGGCCCCTCCTACAGAAATCGGAACCAGACTTCGGAGGAGCAACTTATCAACACCCTGAGCAACTCAATACCCCTGACACGACAGATGCCAACAACTAAGCAAGCAACCTCCACAAATGGATTACTAACTTTGCTGACACCCTAGACCCCCTCTGGATGTCACAGGGAAACACTCCTCCAAGAAAGCCAGCTGTTTTACCCCCACACTCCAGGAATCAAAGCGCTCGTGCAGGAGGCTTGAGAAAAGTGAAGGAACAGCAAATCACCAAAGACCTTGCAACGTTCAAATCCACCACTAGATCCCACCATGGCCTCATTAGGTCAACCAGGAAAACTGCCCTGCAGGACCGCATCATCACCAACACACTCAACACTATACAGCTCTCTAACGTCATCAAAGAATTTGCCAAACCACAAGCCGAGACCACTAACATCCCTCCATCTCAGGATCGATGCGACAGACTTGCCACCTTCTTCCATCAGAAGATCAAAGACATCTATGACAGCTTTGGATCCCAAGACTCACTGAACTCACCAACAACACACCTGCTAGGACCCTCCGAACCCCCAAGACTCCTGCAGACCTGGACCCCACTCCCGATTGACGCAACCCAATCAATCATGAGCACCATCCACTCCGGAGCACCTACCAACCCCTGCCCCCACTACATTTTCTACAAGGCCAGCGCCTCAATCGCACCTGAACTCTGCAAGACCATCAACTACTCCCTAGAGGCAGCAACCTACCCAGAAGACTGGAAGCACGCTGAGATCTGCCCACTTTTGAAGAAACCCACAACCAACCCAACAGATCTCAAGAACAACTGCTCCCTCTTGCTGCTGCCCTTCCTAGCTAAGGTTGCCGAGAAAGCAATCAACACTCAGCTATGCCAACACATCAAGAACAACAACATCCTGGATGTGTCCCAATCAGGATTCAGAACTAACCACAGCACTGAAACCACCCAGCTCACCACCACAGGTGACATCTGCTCCCTCCACGACCGTGGACATATAACAGCCCTCATCCTACTTGATTTCTAAGCCGCCTTCGATACAGTATCCCATCGCACCCTATGCGTTAGAGTCTATGCAGCAGGCACTTGTGGCAAGGCCCTTCAATGGATACACTCCTCCTGACAGGCAGAACACAGAAAGTCAGACTCCTGCCACACCTGTCAGCACCTACAAACATCAGTTGTGGACCAAGGATCATCGTTGAGCCCCACGCTGTTCAACATATACATGACCCCGCTAACTCCTATCATCAGGAACTACTGTATGAACATAATCTTCTATGCAGATGACACCCAGCTGATTTTCTCCCTGACTGAGAGGGCCTCAATAGCCAAGTAGAATTTCAGGGATGGGATGGAAGCAGTCACCACCTGGATGAGGGAGAATTGCCTTAAGCTCAACTCTGACAAAACCGAGATCCTCCTCAGCCTTGGACAACTCCGGGTGGCCCTCAACACTCGGCAGGCCCCACAACCCAACAGACCACGCACGTAACCTCTGAGTCATCCTCGACTCAACACTCACGATGACCAGACAGGTCCACTCCATTGCCTCCACCTGCTTCCACACCCTCCGACTCCTGCGAAAGATCTTGAGATGGATACCAACCGGCTGCTAAAAAAAGTGACACACATGCACTAATCACGAGCAGACGTGCCTACAGCACCGCCCTCTACGCTGGAACCACCAAGAAGAACCTGAGCAAGCTGCAACAAATTCAGAACACCACAGGCAGACTCATCCTAAACATTCCATATAGAGAGCACATCACAGAACACCTGTAAAACCTCCACTGGCTCACCGTTGAGAAGAGGATCAATTATAAACTCCTTGTGCACGCCGACAGAGTCCTCAACGACAGCGGACCCGGCTACCTCAACTACCTCATCAACTGGTACTCCCGTTCCAGGCCTCTCCGTTCATCCCAGCAGTCATTCGCCAATGTACCCCGCATAAAGAAGTTCTCAGCTGGAGGAAGATCTTTCACATACCTGGCAGGAAAAGATTGGAGCACCTTACCCCTTCATCTCAGACAGTCGCCATTGCTGCCTCAGTTTAGGAAAGACCTTAAGGCCTGGCTCTTCAAATGATCTCTGAGAACACACCCCTCGGCGCCTTTAGACCCTATGGGTGAGTAGTGCACTTTAAAATATTTGATTGATTGATTAATTGATTGATGTCCAGTGTGTGATGATGGGTGTAGTGGTGGTGTCAGGGGTAGTTGTGAGTGCTGGGGGGTGACTAGCTGCCATCAGTGTGGAGGCCGGAGCCTGAAAATATCTCTGTAGGTCAGACATTGCACAATTAATGTCTTCCAAGAATGCATTAGTCTGTTGTAGCTGACTCGCCTATCCCTGGTTGTCATTCCCAATTGCAGTCTGACCCATAGAAATCATTCTCAGGAGGTCAACAGTCTCCTCACTGAGTGCAGCAGGGATGCCGGGGCTCGGGCAGAGGCGCCTGTGGCAAAGGAGATGCCCACTGTTGGAAAATGGGTCATTGGTAAGGGCAGGTAGGTACCTACACTTAGCAATAGGCCACTAACCTCCACTAAGGTCCAGTTAGGTCTCAGTAAATTAAACCCAGCTCAACCCTTGGTACCTTGGCAACGAGCGTCAAGGCTTAATTTAGGAGACAGAGGGGGTCATTCTGACCATGGCGGTAATTACCGCCATGGCGGAGGTCGGCGGTAGCACCGCCAACAGGCTGGCGGTGCACCGCGGGGCATTCTGACCGCGGCGGTTCAGCCGCGGCCAGAAACGGAAAGTCGGCGGTGTACCGCCGACTTTCCGCTGCCCGTCTGAATCCTCCATGGTGGCGGAGCGCGCTCCGCCACCATGGGGATTCTGACACCCCCTACCGCCATCCTGTTCATGGCGGCTCTCCCGCCATGAACAGGATGGCGGTAGGGGGTGCCGCGGGGCCCCTGGGGGCCCCTGCCGTGCCCATGCCAATGGCATGGGCACGGCAGGGGCCCCAGTAAGAGGGCCCCAAAAAGTATTTCAGTGTCTGCCCAGCAGACACTGAAATACGCGACTGGTGCAACTGCACCCGTCGCACCTTCCCACTCCGCCGGCTCAATTCTGAGCCGGCATCCTAGTGGGAAGGTTGATTTGCCCTGGGCTGGCGGGCGGTCTTTTGGCGGCCACCCGCCAGCACAGGGCAAATGTCAGAATCACCGCCGCGGTCTTTCGACCGCGGTGCGGTGTTCTGACGGCGGTACCTTGGCGGACGGCCGCCGCCGTCCGCCAAGGTCAGAATGACCCCCAGAGTGTAAAGCATTAAAATATCACAAAACAGTAATTAAATAAAACACAGGAAACAGTTTAAAAATCCAAAACCAATTTATAAAAATAGATTATATTTTTATCTTTAAAATGACACCAAAACGAATAACATTGAATAAGGGGAACCGGAGATATGAATTTTTAAAGATATTTTTTTTTTTGCGCCTAGAAACAAAAAGCGCCAATCGGGTCATCTGGTTGCACCTCGACCGGGGCAAAGTAAAAGTTTAAGGCCGACCGCGATGGAGCCCTACTCGGCTACAGGCCGCCAGAGGCCTCGGTTAAAAGTTTACCTTCACACTTAGGGGGTCATTCCGACCCTGGCGGTCATAGACCGCCAGGGCCGGGGACCGCGGATGCACCGCCAACAGGCTGGCGGTGCATCCAGGCCAATTCTGACCGCGGCGGTAAAGCTGCAGTCAGAAAAGGGAAACCGGCGGTTTCCCGCCGGTTTTCCCCTGGCCTGAAGAATCCTCCATGGCGGCGCTGCCGGCAGCGCCGCCATGGGGATTCCGACCCCCTTCCCGCCAGCCTGGTTCTGGCGGTTTTGACAGCCAGAACCTGGCTGGCGGGAACTGGTGTCGTGGGGCCCCTGGGGGCCCCTGCAGTGCCCATGCCAATGGCATGGGCACTGCAGGGGCCCCCTAACAGGGCCCCACAAAGATTTTCAGTGTCTGCCAAGCAGACACTGAAAATCGTGACAGGTGCAACTGCACCCGTCGCACCCTTTCCACTCCGCCGGCTCCATTCGGAGCCGGCATCCCCGTGGAAGGGGGTTTCCCGCTGGGCGGGCGGGCGGCCTTCTGGCGGTCGCCCGCCAGCCCAGCGGGAAACTCAGAATGACCGCCGCGGTCTTCTGACCGCGGTACGGTCTTCTGGCGGTTCCCGCTGGGCGGGCGGCTCCCGCCACCCGCCAGGTTTGGAATGACCCCCTTAGTCTTTTTTTCGAAGATTTTCTTCAGCGGGACGAACCTGCCAGTCCAATCCGACCTCCTGGAGCCCTTCTCCGGATACGCGATGCTGGAATACTCGGTGGAGATTTTTACCTTCGGACTTAGTCATTTTTTCGAGGTGAAAATCCTTCGACCGGGGTAAACCTGGATCTTGATCCGACGTCCAGGGAGCCCTCATCGGATACGCTGGCTGGGAGGTCCCGGTCAACTTTTTACCTTCGAACTTAGTCTCTTTTTCGGAGATTTTCTTTACCGGGACGAACCAGCAAATCAGGCCGGGTCGCGGTTGAGACAAGCCGGCTAGAGTTGCTGCGGCGGGTCGGTCCCTCTATGGAGCTTTTTTACAAAAGTTGTCCAAACTTCTCCAAACTTCTGGGGCTTCTCCCAGATGTCCTTTTAAGGTTTGTTTGGGGTCCACAGCTCACCCCAAGGGTCCAGAAGTTCTGAGATGGTCCTTGGGGGGTGCGGACTACAACTCCCAGAATGCACCTGGCACAAACTCCTTTTTGGCCACTGGACAGTGGTCAGCTGGTCGCTTTCTTCAGGAGTTGGTGCAGGGGAATCTGGATAGCAATTTTTCACCTGTAGCAAACAGGGAGTCCCTCCTTGAACCAGTTGAAGCCAGGCAAAGTCCTTCTTGTGGTGAAGCCCAAGTGTGCAGCTGGTGCAGTCCTTCTGAGTGCAGGTTCCAGGTGCAGGCCAGGGGTCCAGCAGGGCAGTCCTTCTTCTTCTGTTGTTCTTCCTTGTTGGATGTGGTAGGGAACTGAGGTGGGGGTGCAGGTCTGCCAGTTTTATCCTTGCACCTGGGTGAAAAGCAGGGGGGTCCTGGTTCTCCAATCAGGTGCAGGGTCCTTCCCCCTATGATGACCACTTCCTGGGAAGTGTGGCAAAAATCAATCCCAGGAGGCAACATTCTCTAAAAATCCATCATGGCTGAATCTGATTTTTGGAGGTTACCTCTGGCTGAGCCCACCCACTGGTGTGGCTAAAAATCATAAACACACCCCTCTCCTGCCCTCTCCTAATCTAATCAAGGGGGCACCTAGTTGTCTGGGGTTGCAGGATGTGGGGGTGTTGCTGGTTGCTCCAAATGTCCTTCTCTGCCTTTGAAGACCAGTTTGGCAGCCCTCCCCCTTCCTGCCTCACCATCTGCTGAGGGGAGATTCCTTCCCACATGCACATTCCTTTGTGTGAAGCCAGGCCACTTCATACCTCATCAAGGCAGCTTGGCCAAGCTGCTAGAGGCTGGCCAATCAGAGCACAGCAGCAAAAACAATGCAGGACTGAAATTGGCAACTTTTCAGGTAAAGTTTAAAACTCTTTACCTGAACAAGTTATATTAATTGCAACAACTGGAAGTTGTGGGATTTATTACAACAATTAATTCGATACCAAATTCTTGGTATGCATCATTTAAGGAGACTTTCAAAATTAAAATAAAGTCTCCCCATTCTAGCCTATGAAGGCCATTTACTACAATGAGGGAAAAACTAATTTGGCTGTTTTTACCTCACCAGGGCTTATAAAGCTATTTTTATAAAGTTCCTGCTTATAGTTATATGGCACCCAGCCCTAGGGGCACATAGGGCACACCTTAGGCGTGACTTATATGATAAAATAAGGTAGTTTAACACTTTGGAACTACTTTTAATTCCAAAGTCGAATTTGCATATCACTTTAATTTAAAAGCAGCTAGCAAGGCAGGCCTGCCTTTAAAATGACACTGGGCACCTCAGCAGTGCACCTATGGGTACACTACCTATGCTGTGGTCCCTAAACCTACATGCCCTACCATATACTAGGGACTTATAGGTAGGTTGACTTAGCCAATTATAATTAGCCTAATTTGCATATCCATTTTACACAGAGCACAGGCCCTGGGAATGGTTAGCAGTACCCAGGGCACCATCAGAGTCAGGAAAACACCAGCAAAAAGTGGAGAATGGGGACAAAAAGTTAGGGGGCCTCTGCAATCAGCCCTGTTTTCCCACACCCACCCTCTGTGAGTGTTTCTGTATCTGTGGGTGGGTGTTTGTGTTTGTGCTGGTGTGTCTTGTGGTGCTTGGTTTGTGTGTGCTACCTTTGTCTGTTGATGTGGATGCATGTGTGCTTTGTGTAGGTAGGGGAAGGGGAGATTTGGATTGTGATGAGGGAGGAGGATAGGGGACGGAAGCTGGGGGGTGACTAGCTGCCATCAATGTGGAGGCCAGAGCCTGAAAATATCTCTGTAGGTCAGACATTGCACAATGAATGTCTTCCAAGAATGCATTAGTCTGTTGTAGCTGACTCGCCTATCCCTGGTTGTCATTCCCAATGGCAGTCTGACCCATAGAAATCATTCTCAGGAGGTCAACAGTCTCCTCACTGAGTGCAGCAGGGATACCGGGGCTGGGGCAGAGGCGCCTGCGGCAAAGGAGATGCCAACCCTCTTGGGTGAGCTTTCATAGCCAACTGGGTGGGGAGCAACAGGGAGCACAGTGATAGAATGTGGGACGGTGGACAAGAATAATTCTGGGGGAGGGGCGATGGGTCTGCCACCACTAGGGACTGGCCACTGGAGGAGGAATCCGATGACAAAGATGTCCATCTCCCCTGTGGCACTCCCCTCACCCACCATGCCACTGGGTCCCTCTGTGTTGGTGGAATCTTGACCTGAGGTCCCCTGGACAGATGCTACCCCTCTCAGCTGTGCCCGTCTCCTTCACCTGCCTGTGCTGATGCTGCAAGAAGAAAGAGAAATAGGGTCATAACAAATGTATGATAACACCTAGATCACAACACTGGTTGACAAAACAAATTATCATGTCAAGTAGGCTCAATAATATTTTTTCATTAAAGTGGCACATTCAGGTGCCATACCATATGCATGCATGTCATCTGGACTTACCAAAGTTACCCACAGGCTAATCAGAATACCAGACAACTGCCAGTGCATGGCTGAAGTCTTGTAACCACAATGACGATACAACAACTAGGTGACCTCTCCATCCTCACAGCTGTGCCACATGCAGCAGACCTCAATTCACTTGTAGCCAACAATACAATCCCTTGGTAAAGCATCTTCCCATATTTCACACACACGTTTATACACATCTATTTTGCATATCCATGAGGTACCAACATTTTGAGATGATGCCAATGAAATCCAGTTATTGCAGGAACAAAAGTGAAACATTCAGTAGTTGACATGGGCATACCAATTTCACAATGGACACATTACAACAATATACAGCTCAAAAAGTAACACTTGTCTCAATAGCGTCAAGGAAGTAGTATCAATGTCACTCTCATACGCCCAACATGGGTTATTGAAAGTAACAAAATTAATGTGGAATCCAAAATGTTAGGGAGACATGAATCAGTCAGCCCTAGGATAATCAACACTAATATATGAAATCCATTACAAGGACACCATCTGAGTGTGTCTGTGATACACACCTGTACCTTATATGTTGGAGGGACACATAATTGACAAGGAAAACCAGAAGCACCCCAACCTGTTGTCCAATGAGAAGCAACATCACTATCCACATCTTAGACGTGTCAACCCTGGTATCTGCCTGTGGATGAATGCCTGAACCCATACACATGTGATGTCAACATCACTGCAAGTCACTCCATAATGCATGGCAACAGCCAAGAAACAATCCTCAATCATTCAAACATCTGCAGTTTACTTTTCAACAAGATTCCATATCAAGGGCATAGTCAAACAAAGAGTGGTTCCACATTCTGGGCCTAAATGTCATGTCTTACACGACAAATGACATACCACAACTTATGAAGGTATCTGTCAGACAATAAACAATGCAGTCACAGTTTTTCATTGACATGCCTAATGTGTGTTGCATGTGGCAAATAGAGTGATAGCTAAACTCATTAATTGTCCTTCATAGGTACCCAGGGAGGGGAAGGATCAGACATCCTCCTATCTACTGTCCACTGCCAAACCCTTAGTCCATGCACAAAGGACACATTATTCAGATCTACCATCTGAATAGGCAAACTATCATGGATCTCTGTTGTCAGTTGGAGCCGGTTCTGATGTCTGACATTCATCATCCATACAGCATAACACCCTTTACACAAGTCATGGAAGAGTTGCACTTCCTGGCCACAGGGTCGTTCAAAAATACAGTTGCCCTATCTGCTGGTATGTCCCAGCCTATGCTCAGTCTATGTTAGACCTGACAGCCTTAGGGTAGTCACCCCTAACCTTTTTGCCTGCCTCCCTCCTCGTTTTTGGATACTGTTTTTGCTGGTTTTTAGACTCTGCGCACTTTACCACTGCTAACCAGTGATAAAGTGTATATGCTCTCTCTCTGTAAACATGGTAACTTTGGATCATACCTGATTGAACTATTTAATCTACTTATAAGTCCCCAGTCATGTGCACTCCAGGTGCCTAGGGCATATAGATTAAATGCTACTAGTGGACCCGCAGCACGGATTGTGCCACCCACTTAAGTAGCCCCTTTTCCTTGTCCCAGGCCTACCATTGCTAGGCCTGTGTGTGCAGTTTCACTGCCACCTCGACTTGGCATTTAAAAGTACTTGCCAAGCCTAGAACTCCCCTTTTTCTGCATATAAGTCACCCTTAATGTGTGCCCTGGGTATCCCCTAGAGCAGGGTGCTGTGTAGGTAAAAGACAGGACATGTACCTGTGTAGTTATATGTCCTGGTAGTGTAAAACTCCTAAATTCGTTTTTGCACTACTGGGAGACCTGCTCCCTTCATAGGCTAACATTGGGGCTGCCCTCATACACTGTTGAAGTGGCAGCTGCTGATCTGAAAGGAGCAGGGAGGTCATATTTAGTATGGCCAGAATGGTAATACAAAATCCTACTGACTGGTGAAGTCGGATTTAATATTACTATTCTAGAAATGCCACTTTTAGAAAGTGAGCATTTCTTTGCACTTAAATCCTTCTGTGCCTTACAATCCACGTCTGGCTAGGTTTAGTTGACAGCTCCTTGTGCATTCACTCAGACACACCCCAAACACAGGGTACTCAGCCTCACTTGCATACATCTGCATTTTGAATGGGTCTTCCTGGGCTGGGAGGGTGGAGGGCCTGCCCTCACACAAAGGACTGCCACACCCCCTACTGGGACCCTGGCAGACAGGATTGAACTGAAAGGGGACCTGGTGCACTTCTTAGCCACTCTTTGAAGTCTCCCCCACTTCAAAGGCACATTTGGGTATAAAACAGGGCCTCTGCCCTACCTCATCAGACACTTGCTGGAGAAGAAACCGGAACCAGAAACTACATCCTGCCAAGAAGAACTGCCTGGCTGCTCAAAGGACTCACCTGTCTGCTTTCTACAAAGGACTGCTGTCTTGCTGTTGCCCTGCTGCCTTGCTGAACTCTTGTCTGGCTGTGAAAGTGCTCTCCAAGGGCTTGGATAGAGCTTGCCTCCTGTTCCTTGAAGTCTCAGGACCAAAAAGACTTCTTCCTTTCACTTGGACGCTCCGTGCGCCGAAACTTTCGACGCACAGCTTGTTTCGCGGCGAGAAAAACGCCGCACACCGACGCTGATCGACGCGACGCCCTCGGGGCGATCGAGACTTCGACGCACAACCTCGCAAGGACAAAGCCGCTCGACTTTCCAGGAGAAATCGACGCGACGCCCACCGTGAGTGCGAAACTTTGACGCACGGCCTCGCAAGGACAACGCCGCCCGACTTCCAAGGAGAAATCGACGCGACGCCTGCCGTGAGACCAAACTTTCGACGCACGGCCTCGCAAGGACAACGCCGCCCGACTTCCAAGGAGAAATCGACGCGACGCCTACCGTGAGATCGAAACTTCGACGCGCAGCCCCGCAGAACGACGCGCAGCCGGAAAACAAGCAGGAGAATCCACGCACAGACCCGGGACATCTGGTAATCCCCGCGATCCACAAAAAGAGACTGTCTGCGCGCCGGAAAACGACGCCCGACTTCCCCGCGTGGAAAAGACCGACGCAAGTCTGTGTGTGCTGAGGAGAAATCGACGCACACACCCCTTTTTCCACGCATCTCTTCTCCTGTGGCCCTCTGAGGAGATTTTCCACCAGAAACCAGGTACTTTGTGCTTGAAAGACACTGTATTGCATTCTAAAGACTTAAGACACTCTATATCACTTCCCTGTGATATTTCTACAATTTTCCATTGCAACTTTATTCTTTTTGACCTACAATTATCCTGATAAATATTATATATTTTTCTAAACACTGTGTGGTGTATTTTTGTGGTGCTATATGGTGGTATTGTATGATTTATTGCACAAATACTTTACACATTGCCTTCTAAGTTAAGCCTGACTGCTCGTGCCAAGCTACCAGAGGGTGGGCACAGGATAATCTTGGATAGTGTGTGACTTACCCTGACTAGAGTGAGGGCTTTTGCTTGGACAGGAAGTAACCTGACTGCCAACCAAAAACCCCATTTCTAACATTGGTCATCAGCGGTGAGGATAGGACTTGTATTTGTGCAGTGACATACAGTAGCTAAGTATTTCACTACATACCCACAGTTGAAGGTCAACTTGGTTTTTATCTCTTTTTGAAAATCCGTTTTTTCCTGACAATTTTCAAAAACTAAATCCTCACTCAACATGTCTCTGACTGGGTCTCAGACAGGGGACTTTGACCTAGTCCAGTTGGATACATACACGGTCAAACAACTAAGAGGATTCTGCAGGGCATTAAGGGTACCCACCCAAGGGGCCTCCAGAAAGGAGGACTTTCAAGTGGTGCTGAGGGCCTGGGCAGAAGCCCATTTAGAGGATGATGAGGAAGAGGAGCCAGAAAATGGCCCCTCAGAAGGATTTCCACTATCTATGGATGGTGTTACCACTGCAATTGTGCACCCTTCCAGACCAGGGAGCAGTGTCTCCATGCAAAGCCTGACCGCAGAGGAAAGGAGAGAAGAAAGGGAGTTCCAATTGCAAATGGCGAAACTGAAAATTGAGGCACAACAGGAGGAGAAGAGGGCAGAAAGAGAAGCCAAACAAGCTGAGGCTGAAAGAGCAGCCAAACAGATTGAAGCTGAAAGAACAGCCAAACAAGTGGAAGCTGAAAGAGCGTTGGCTGAAAAGAAACTATTGTTGGCTCATGAACTGAGTCTCAAGGAGCTGGAGATCAAGGCAAGACAGTCTGAATCCAGCAATAATGGTGGCAGCATACAGACAGGACCTGCTGGAGAAAAGAAGGTTCGTATACCCAAAAATGTGGTGCCCAGTTTTGTGGTGGGAGATGACATAGATAAATGGTTAGCTGCTTATGAAGTTGCACTAAGGGCTCATGAGGTTCCTGAAGGGCAATGGGGGGTAGCTATGTGGGGTTATGTGCCGCCATTGGGGAGGGACACACTTCTCACATTGGATCCACCGGATCAAAACACATACCCACTCCAGAAAGCCACTTTACTTGCCAAGTTTGGGCTGACCCCTGAGGGATACCGTCAGAGGTTCAGGGACAGCACCAAACAAACCACACAAACATGGGTAGATTTCTTTGATTTCTCTAGTAAGGCACTGAATGGATGGGTGCGGGGCAACAAAGTAGCAGATTATAAAGGTTTATATGACTTGATCCTGAGAGAGCATATGCTTAATGTTACTTATACCGATTTGCGCCAGCACCTAGTGGATAGTAAGCTGACTGATCCCAGGAAGCTTGCTGAGGAGGCGGACCTCTGGGTTAGCACCAGAGTGTCCAAAAAGGTACCTGGGGGGGACTCCCACAAAGGTGGTCAGGGTTCCCAACAGAAGAAAGAGGGGGGAGATAAACTTACAGATAAGGAACTCTCTAAAGGCCCCCAAAAGAATTCCCAGGGAGGGGGTGGCAACCCTTCCTTTTCCAAATTTGGGAAGAAACCAGGGACATTTGACAGGTCAGGAAAATCTAGCCCCAAATGCATGGAGTGTTACCAATATGGTCACTACAAAGGCGATCCACAGTGCCCCAAGAGGGCACCGTCCACTACCGGACAGGCGCCTGGGTTGACTAGTGTAGCACTCGGGGGGGAGATGGACCCCACTAGCTTTGGGGAGCAGGTAGAGATTTCCCTAGTGTCCCTGGGAGAAGGAGAAATGATGTCCAAGGTCCACATGCCTAAAAATACTTCCAAGTACCGGCAGTGGGTCCTCATTGATGGGCAGAAGGTGGAGGCTCTGCGTGACACAGGAGCCAGTATGACTACTATCAAGAGTCAGCTGGTGTCCACAGAGCAGATAATCCCGAATACATTCCACCAGGTCATAGTCTCTGACAACCGCGAGAGTCACCTACCGGTGGCTCGGGTTCCCTTTGAGTGGGGGGGGGTCTCTGGTACTCTGAAAGTAGCTGTGAGTCCTGCCATGCCTGTAGATTGTCTGTTAGGCAATGATCTAGAGCATACTGCTTGGAAAGAAGTAGAGCTCAGATCTCACCTGGAGATGTTAGGGTTACCTGAGTGGGTCTGCATGACCACCCGGTCCATGGCTGACCGAGAGGGAAGTCAAGGGCATCTGGAGCCTGGAACGATGGCCCAGGGAGCTGCCAAGAGGAGGGACGAGGGGCGCGGGAAACCGGCCCCAGAAGTTCCCACAGTGGCTGACGGGGCTCCTGAGGAGGAGACTCCCGAGCCAACTGGGGAAGACATTGCCACCCTAGGTGACTTACCGGAGCTTGCTGGCTGGCAAGTTGAGGGTGGACCCACCAGGGAGGAATTCTGCCAGGCGCAGAAAGAGTGTCCCACTCTAGAAGGGTTGAGGAAACAAGCCTTAAACCAGGCAGCAGGTGACGCCTCTGGCAATCACCACCTATATTGGGAGAATGATCTCCTCTACAGTGAGCCTAGGGTTCCGGTCTTTGGGGCAGCACGTGTGCTGGTGGTCCCCCAATGTTACCGAGCCTTCCTACTGGGTCTAGCTCACGACATTCCCCTGGCAGGACATTTGGGACAAGACAAGACCTTCAACAGGCTTGTCAACCACTTTCACTGGCCCAAAATGAGGACACACTCAGACAAATTCTGCAGGGCTTGTCCTACCTGCCAGGCTAGTGGTAAAGCAGGAAAGAGGGTTAAAATCCCCCTGATTCCACTTCCTGTCGTTGGCACCCCCTTTGAAAGGGTGGGCGTCGACATTGTTGGCCCCTTGGACCCCAAAACTGCCTTAGGCAACAGGTTTATCCTGGTTTTGGTGGACCATGCCACCCGGTACCCAGAGGCAATCCCTCTGAGGACCGTAACTGCATCGGTGGTAGCCAAAACCCTGATGGGGATATTTACCCGTGTGGGATTCCCCAAGGAGATAGTGTCTGACAGAGGCACTAACTTCATGTCCGCGTACATGAAGCATCTGTGGGATGCGTGTGGTGTAACCTACAAGTTCACCACACCCTATCACCCCCAGTCTAATGGGCTTGTGGAGAGATTCAACAAGACCCTGAAAGGCATGATTGGTGGCCTCCCTGAGGCCATGAGGCGTAAATGGGACGTCCTCTTACCATGCCTTCTCTTTGCTTACAGAGAGGTCCCCCAGAGGGGGGTAGGGTTCAGTCCCTTTGAGCTTCTCTATGGGTACCCCGTCAGGGGACCCTTAAGCATTGTCAAGGAGGGATTGGAGAACGCTCCAAAGACACCCCCTCAGGACGTGGTCAGCTAAATGTTGGCCCTCCGCAATCAGATGACCCGCTTCTGGAAAGAGGCCCAAAGTAACCTGGAGGCCAGTCAAGAGGTGATGAAACAATGGTATGACCAGAAGGCCACTCTGGTAGAGTTTCAACCTGGAGACAAAGTGTGGGTAATGGAGCCAGTAGAGCCCAGAGCTCTCCAGGACCGCTGGTCTGGCCCATTTGAAATAAAGGAGCGGAAAGGGGAGGCCACTTACCTAGTGGACCTCCAAACCCCTAGGAACCCCCTAAGGGTGCTCCACGTGAACCGACTAAAAGCTCATTTTGAGAGGTCGGAGATCAACATGCTTCTGGTCACAGATGAAGGAATGGAAGAGGAGAGTGAACCTCTCCCTGACCTCCTCTCTGCCCAAGAAGGTGATGGGTCCGTAAGCGGGGTCATTCTGTCTGACTCCCTGACTCTAAACCAGAAAGGAGACTGCTATGAGCTGTTGGAGCAGTTCTCCCCCCTCTTCTCCCTTACTCCGGGACTGACCCACCTCTGTGTTCATGATATTGACACCGGTGACAGTCTCCCTGTGAAAAACAAAATTTACAGGTTGTCAGATAAGGTGAAGGCCAGCATCAAGGAGGAGGTCTCCAAGATGTTGACGCTAGGGGTTATTGAGAAGTCCAGTAGTCCCTGGGCCAGCCCAGTGGTGTTGGTCCCCAAGGCTACTGCCCCAGGCGCGAAGCCAGAACTCCGGTTCTGCGTGGACTACCGGGGTCTCAACTCAGTCACACGGACTGATGCTCACCCCATCCCCCGAGCTGATGAGCTCGTGGACAGGCTAGGCGCTGCCAAGTTCCTGAGTACGTTTGATCTTACTTCAGGGTACTGGCAGATCGCCCTGACTGAGGGGGCTAAGGAAAGGTCCGCCTTTTCCACCCCTGACGGCCATTACCAGTTCCGGGTGATGCCGTTTGGATTGAAAAATGCCCCCGCTACCTTCCAACGGTTGGTTAACGGGGTCCTGGCTGGCAAGGATGCCTTCTGTGCAGCCTACCTGGATGACATAGCTGTCTACAGTTCCAGCTGGGAGGAACACCTGCTCCACCTCAAGGAGGTGCTTCAGGCCCTGCAACAGGCAGGCCTGACCATCAAGGCTAGTAAGTGCCAGATTGGGCAGGGTTCCGTGGTGTACTTGGGACACCTAGTAGGTGGTGGCAAGGTGCAGCCACTCCAGGCCAAGATCGAAACTATCAAGGCCTGGCAACCACCTCGAACCCAGACTGAGGTGAGGGCCTTTTTAGGCCTCACCGGCTACTACCGCAGGTTTGTCAAGGGCTATGGTACCATTGTGTCCCCCTTGACACAACTCACGTCCAAGAAGCAACCTAGGTTGGTGAATTGGACAGAGGCTTGTCAGAAAGCCTTTGACGCCCTAAAGGAAGCCATGTGCACGGCCCCCGTGCTCAAGGCCCCTGACTACTCCCAGGAATTTATCGTGCAGACAGACGCTTCAGAGCATGGCATAGGGGCAGTCCTAGCACAGCTAAATGAGGAGGGCCAAGATCAACCGGTAGTCTTTATTAGCAGAAGGCTATTACCACGGGAACAGAGGTGGAGTGCTATTGAAAGAGAAGCTTTTGCTGTGGTCTGGGCACTGAAGAAGCTGAGGCCCTACCTGTTTGGGACTCACTTCCTAGTTCAGACAGACCACAGGCCCCTCAGATGGCTCATGCAGATGAGGGGTGAGAATCCAAAACTTCTGAGGTGGTCCATTTCCCTACAGGGGATGGACTTTACGGTGGAACATCGCCCAGGGGTTGACCACGCCAATGCTGATGGTCTCTCCAGGTACTTCCGCCTTAGCGATGAGAGCTCCCAGGAGGTCGGGTAGCTCTCCCCACTTTCAGCTGGGGGGGACACATGTTAGACCTGACAGCCTTAGGGTAGTCACCCCTAACTTTTTGCCTGCCTCCCTCCTCGTTTTTGGATACTGTTTTTGCTGGTTTTTAGACTCTGCGCACTTTACCACTGCTAACCAGTGATAAAGTGTATATGCTCTCTCTCTGTAAACATGGTAACTTTGGATCATACCTGATTGAACTATTTAATCTACTTATAAGTCCCCAGTCATGTGCACTCCAGGTGCCTAGGGCATATAGATTAAATGCTACTAGTGGACCCGCAGCACGGATTGTGCCACCCACTTAAGTAGCCCCTTTTCCTTGTCCCAGGCCTACCATTGCTAGGCCTGTGTGTGCAGTTTCACTGCCACCTCGACTTGGCATTTAAAAGTACTTGCCAAGCCTAGAACTCCCCTTTTTCTGCATATAAGTCACCCTTAATGTGTGCCCTGGGTATCCCCTAGAGCAGGGTGCTGTGTAGGTAAAAGACAGGACATGTACCTGTGTAGTTATATGTCCTGGTAGTGTAAAACTCCTAAATTCGTTTTTGCACTACTGGGAGACCTGCTCCCTTCATAGGCTAACATTGGGGCTGCCCTCATACACTGTTGAAGTGGCAGCTGCTGATCTGAAAGGAGCAGGGAGGTCATATTTAGTATGGCCAGAATGGTAATACAAAATCCTACTGACTGGTGAAGTCGGATTTAATATTACTATTCTAGAAATGCCACTTTTAGAAAGTGAGCATTTCTTTGCACTTAAATCCTTCTGTGCCTTACAATCCACGTCTGGCTAGGTTTAGTTGACAGCTCCTTGTGCATTCACTCAGACACACCCCAAACACAGGGTACTCAGCCTCACTTGCATACATCTGCATTTTGAATGGGTCTTCCTGGGCTGGGAGGGTGGAGGGCCTGCCCTCACACAAAGGACTGCCACACCCCCTACTGGGACCCTGGCAGACAGGATTGAACTGAAAGGGGACCTGGTGCACTTCTTAGCCACTCTTTGAAGTCTCCCCCACTTCAAAGGCACATTTGGGTATAAAACAGGGCCTCTGCCCTACCTCATCAGACACTTGCTGGAGAAGAAACCGGAACCAGAAACTACATCCTGCCAAGAAGAACTGCCTGGCTGCTCAAAGGAGTCACCTGTCTGCTTTCTACAAAGGACTGCTGTCTTGCTGTTGCCCTGCTGCCTTGCTGAACTCTTGTCTGGCTGTGAAAGTGCTCTCCAAGGGCTTGGATAGAGCTTGCCTCCTGTTCCTTGAAGTCTCAGGACCAAAAAGACTTCTTCCTTTCACTTGGACGCTCCGTGCGCCGAAACTTTCGACGCACAGCTTGTTTCGCGGCGAGAAAAACGCCGCACACCGACGCTGATCGACGCGACGCCCTCGGGGCGATCGAGACTTCGACGCACAACCTCGCAAGGACAAAGCCGCTCGACTTTCCAGGAGAAATCGACGCGACGCCCACCGTGAGTGCGAAACTTTGACGCACGGCCTCGCAAGGACAACGCCGCCCGACTTCCAAGGAGAAATCGACGCAACGCCTGCCGTGAGACCAAACTTTCGACGCACGGCCTCGCAAGGACAACGCCGCCCGACTTCCAAGGAGAAATCGACGCGACGCCTACCGTGAGATCGAAACTTCGACGCGCAGCCCCGCAGAACGACGCGCAGCCGGAAAACAAGCAGGAGAATCCACGCACAGACCCGGGACATCTGGTAATCCCCGCGATCCACAAAAAGAGACTGTCTGCGCGCCGGAAAACGACGCCCGACTTCCCCGCGTGGAAAAGACCGACGCAAGTCTGTGTGTGCTGAGGAGAAATCGACGCACACACCCCTTTTTCCACGCATCTCTTCTCCTGTGGCCCTCTGAGGAGATTTTCCACCAGAAACCAGGTACTTTGTGCTTGAAAGACACTGTATTGCATTCTAAAGACTTAAGACACTCTATATCACTTCCCTGTGATATTTCTACAATTTTCCATTGCAACTTTATTCTTTTTGACCTACAATTATCCTGATAAATATTATATATTTTTCTAAACACTGTGTGGTGTATTTTTGTGGTGCTATATGGTGGTATTGTATGATTTATTGCACAAATACTTTACACATTGCCTTCTAAGTTAAGCCTGACTGCTCGTGCCAAGCTACCAGAGGGTGGGCACAGGATAATCTTGGATAGTGTGTGACTTACCCTGACTAGAGTGAGGGCTTTTGCTTGGACAGGAAGTAACCTGACTGCCAACCAAAAACCCCATTTCTAACAGTCTATTACTGAAGGATGTACTCCCAGCAATGTTAAAACACCTGGACAGCTACATCCGGTTTACTCAACGTGATGATTACGTCCATCGAAAAGTTGAGCTCTATTGTTTGGCATACATTCCACATGTTGTTGAAGCCATTGATGGTACACATGTTGCCTTGGTTCTACCGCATGGCAATGAACAAGTCTATCATAACAGGAAGAACTTCCATTCCATCAATGTCCAAGTTGTTTGTCTAGCGGACATCTACATTTCACAGGTCCATGCCTGTTATCCGGGATCAGTCCATGATGCCTTCATCATGGGGAACATCGCAATACCACAGCTGATATCACAACTGTACCCAGAGAGGGCTTAGCTGTTTGGTAAGTCACATATGTCCTGTTTGTTTTAATTTATTGTCTGCAGAAAAAATTTGAATCAGAGGGACTCATTGTTGCACATATGTCCCATTCAAAACTATATGGGACGACTCCTGGTGGCCCACCGCCCTAGGATCCCCACCAATGCCCGCAAACCATATACGCAACCTCGGCATAATCCTAGACCCTTCCCTCTCCATGACCCAACAAATCAACGCAATCACCGCCTCCAGTTTCAACACACTCCGCATGCTACGAAAAAACTTCAAATGGATTCCCATAGAGACCAGAAAGAACGTCACCTATGCACTCATCAGCAGCAGGCTAGACTACGGAAACGCCCTATACGCAGGCACCACACTCAAGCTCAAGCGAAAACTCCAGAGGATCCAGAACGCAGCCGCAATCCTGGACCTCCCACTCCATAAACACATCTCCTCACACCTCAGAACCCTTAACTGGCTGCCAATCAACAAGAGGATCACCTTCAAAATCCTCATCCACACACACAAATCCCTCCCAACATTGGACCAACCTACCTCAACGAAATAGTGAACTTCCACACCCCCACTCGCCACCTCTGCTCCGCCGACCTCACACTCGCCACAGTCCCCCACATCCATTCGCCACCACAGGAGGCAGATCCTTCTCCTACCTTGCCCACAAAACCTGGAACTCCCTCCCCACCAACCTCCACAAGACTCAGAACCTCCTGCTCTTCAGGAAACACCTCAAGACATGGCTTTTTGAACAGTTATCAGCCTCCCCACCTCCATACCCCCCAGTGCCGTGAGACCCTTACGGGTGAGTAGCGCGCTCTATAAAGTTTTTTATTGATTGATTTTTTTTTTTATTGATTCCATTACGGGGGACTCTGAGGGACTCTGCACACCCAAACCATCCATGGTTGTTGACACAAGTGAGTAACCCAACTACGTCCACTTCAGCAATGTCCATGGAAGAACACAGCATGTTGTTGAGTGGGCTTTTGGGCTCCTGAAAGCCAGATTTTGCTGTCTAGACAAGACAGGTGGAGCCCTCCTCTACTCACTCAAAAAGGTCTGCAAGATCATTGTGGCGTGCTGCATACTCCACAGCATTGCCCTGAGGAGAGATATCTCATATATTCCAGATGAGGGGGAGCTAGCAGTACCACTGTGTGAGAACCCTAAATGCCAAGTGAGGATGACAGTGATGAAGAGGAAGGTGAAGACTTAAGGGCAGATCTCATCAATCACTACTTCACTTGAGAGTAAGTATGTCATGTTATGTGATTACTATGACTTTATGGTGAACTGCAGTGGTCAGGTTGTATTGAGTAGGTAATTTGTTTCCTATCGACACGGTATGTGAAGATAGGCAGTATGCAGCAAAGGTTTGCTTGCTACACCAGACTTGGAAATGTTGCAAACTTGATGATCTGCTTTGTTTTTGTCATTCTCCTTCCAATGTGAGTGGATCTACTAAATTTTGTAATGACGTATGGGTCATATGTGTGATTTTTCATGCCTAGACTCCAGGTGCCTTCACCATGCCATCCTCATGTGGGCATTTCAGAGTTGTGACATTGGCAGGTAGCTGTTGCAGTCTGACATATGAAGTGAACATAGATTGATCCAGGTAATGTTGGTCATAGATATGGGGTGTATGAGTCCTGTGCCAAAGCAGCTTGGGCAGTGGGTGGATGGAATTTCGAAATGCACAATACACTTGTTTGATGTGGTGAGTTGGCCCAATTGTCTTATATGTGTGATCATGTGCCCTTGAAACATGCCATCCAGTGCAATCCATGCATACTCCCTTCACACTGTTTTGACAATGATCCTGAATTAACCGTGAGTAGCTGTTGATGTGTTTCCTCATTGCAGGCCACAGTGCCTGTGCCACAACACTGACATAGGTTTGTTTCATGCCACCACATGCTTGCTCATTGTAATAGGATGGACCCATGTTCAGGGACTGTTGTACTGCCCTCTGTATATGCCATGGCATATGTTAAGTTGGGAGACATGGTTTTGGTATGTCATGTTGCTCAAGGTATTGACAATATACACAAATCTATTAGCCTATTCTACGGGACAAGGTCTGACAAAGCCCTTTCTTCTATGGTCTGGGAGATGGTACCTTTGGGATATCTGGCCTGACTCAAGATTGGTCTGCCATTCTTGGCTATGACAGACAGATATTTTAACAGCTTATGTGCTGTACTGTGCAATAACATGTTTGGTGTGACCAGACACTTGTGTCATTGTGATGCTAATTCTCCTCAGCATGACACAACCTGAGACATACCCCTTCTTCCATTACCATTTGATGTCTTCCTCAGGTGCATCACTTGGGTTTACAATTCAACCTCTCAAAATGTTGAAATAATGGCAGTGTTTTTGTGATAGGTGTGCTTATTTACATATGTACAGGAATTGTGAGACTCAACAAAAAAGTAAAGTGAAGGAATCAGTCATGGTGGAAGAAATCAAATTATTAGATTCCACATCATTTGAAGTCCAAAGTCCAGTGTTCTCCTATCCCCGGAAAACAGAGAGTGGTTGAAAATAGTCAACAGTGTGAATCTGTGGCACACAAAGGAGTGACATGAGGAAGAGATCACTTGCTGGCAGTGGTTGATGCCTTGTCCTCTGCACCTCCTGGAGTCTTGGCTGGCCGTCCTCATTTGCGGGGGGGATCTGCTGCTACAGAGGCAGGGTTGTCTGAGCCGAGTCCTTCCCCTGACAGGGCCTCTCTTACAGGGGCTGCCACTAATTTTGAAGGGGCTGGCCAAAGGAAGAGGTGTCGTGTTGCTCACGGTCCCTGATCAGGGATCTACTGATCTCCATGAACAACCCTGTTAGGGAGGCCAGGATGGTGTTGGTGGACTCCCACTTTTTAAAATACTCACGATGGAAGTCCCTCTGCAGCTGCGTCATCTCCCTGAGCTCGGCAAGTACCTGGCACATCATGCCTTTGGATTGTTTGTAGACTCCCAAGACTTGGCTGATGGTGTCCTGGCCAGGACCATCCCTAGCAGCCTCATGATGGAGGGCCACACCATCCGTCCCTCACTCCCTACCACCATGTGCTTGCACCATTGGCATGGCTTGCCCTCTACCACTGGTTCCAGGACCATCATTGTCTGAGGTGTGTTGCTGTTGCTCAGGATCCTGTCCTGGACTGAGGGGCACAAGATCGTTGCACAGTCCCCGGGACACAGGTTTGTGGGGAGACTGGCTGCCAGAGATGTTGAAGCAACTGGGTTGGGAGGAGTCAATGTGGTCACGGTGAGACTCACTGGTGTTGTCTGCCCAGGATGCTTGGATGGGCCAGAACCATCCTCAGTGTCTGGACATCCGGGGATGGTGTGCACACAGAATGCTTTATCCATGGGGGTAGTGGCTGTCACTTCAGTGGGCTCAGTATTTGCAGTGGCAGAAAGACCTGTTTATGTGAGAGATGCAATGCTAAAGGTTGTATTGTGACATCTACCTCCAATAATAAACAGTGACATATGGCGTTTGTGCAGTTTTGCGTCAAAAAGTATAGCAGCGACTTGCGTCATTCCAGGACGCCAGCCGGGCATCAAATTTATAGAATGGCATAAGCTGGCGCAAAGGGTGGGTTAACGTCATGCAAAATTATATTAGCCGGGTTGGGGCGGCGGTATGGGAGAATGGTGTTTTGCACCAAAAAATGACGTTAGGCTGGTTAGAGTAAAAAAAGATGACTCTAACCAGCCTGGCGTCATTCCTTGATGCAAAACCATCCATACCACATGACTCCTGTCTTATGAAAGACAGGAGTCATGCCCACCACCCCAATGGCCAGCACAGGGAACAAGGGTCCCCTGGGCATTGCCATTGCACCCTGTGCCATGTAGGGGGTAGGGCATTTTCGGGCCCACAATGGCACTTTAAAATGTTATTAAAAGCCCCAGGAACACCCCCACACACACATATACTGTGGTGTGTGTGGGGGTTTTCCTGGGCTTTTGGAGGACATTTGTGGGCTCTTTCCATGGTGTTTGACCATGGAAATTGGTCCATAGATCCCCTAATGCCTGCCCAGACCCAAGCATTAATAATGGCGCTAAGCAGGCTTAGCACCATTATTTAGGCCTGCCTCCCTCCCGTGCTCCATTTTTGTATAAGAGGATAACTAAGGCGCCAGGGCCTTAGAGTCATTTTTTGGATGGGAACGCCTACCTTGCATCTCATTGACGCAAGGTGGTTTCACGCATCCAAAAAATGACTTTAACTCCAATATTTTGGCGTCAGACTAGTCTAGCGTCAAAATATAAATATGGCGTTAACTTTGCGCTAAATTAATGTAAAAAAAGTGACGCTAATTCAGCGCAAACAGAGTATAAATCTGGGCCATAGTATTTGCCGATTTCCCTTATGTGACAGGTACACATACTATACGTTGTTTTGACCTGACATTGGGTGACATACCAATTCCATTTCAGTCAACTAGCTTCAGAATGTCTGAGTTTATTAGCACTTGCTCATGGACTCATTTATTGCCAGCAGTGCAGGCTAAACTGTGGCTGGGCAGGATGTAGTTTAGATAATTTTAAGACCTAGTTAACTGCTAGGCAGGAAGAGACAGAACCTTGTTGTATATGTGATAGTTGTCATTATGTGGTCCATGCACTTTGAATGAGTCTGCTGTCAATACCATTGACATGATGCATTTTGAAGTCTTTGATTTGTCTCAAATGTCTTTTGGCACATAGGTTGAGCTGTCTATCCTGTCCAAAATATTTTCATCTTGGCATAGCTGCTCATGACGGGTCTAGATGTTTAGCAACATCACAAAGTGTACACTGATCTGCTTATTGGTCCCTCCCAGGTGGGTAATCTTAATTTGTGAGTATATAGGCAGATGCACAATATCATATGGACATTGGCCTGGTAATAGGAGTTACACAGACTGACCCTCCTGGGATCTACAGTCATGCTACTCCAGATACTATAAACAGTAAACAAATATCATCCCCTTAGATGGGTACAGTTCAGAGGCTGACTAAATGGAGAAGGGTCATTAGGGCAAGGGATACTGCGTTGGCTGAGTTGAGTGAGAGTAGCAGTGCCTCCTGGCCTTAGCATTCCTGTCAGTGCCTGTCCTACCCACAGAGTGTACAGATGTCACCCTCTCAGGTGTGTGAATTCCAATGAGGAGGTGACAATCAAGGTACTTTTGAGTAGGATACACAACATAAGTTTTCTAATGGTGAAACAGTGCGTCTGGGAATTGTACTGCTGCCAATCCTTGTACTACACACACTATACAGAGTTACTGTTGTACCATGTGAGTCTAGTTCACATGTTGGAGGCCAGACAGGGGTCTCTCGGCAGGTGGACACTGGGCTGGTGAGTGGTTTTACAGTGAATTTGGCAAATGTGATCAGTGAGCATGCATGACAATACATTTGGTGATATTTTAGTTTTGTGACTTACCCGACTCCACTTCCCCAGGTATACCTGTCAAGCCCTCAGGATGCAGAATGGCCAAGACCTTCTCCTCCCATGATGTGAGTTGTAAAGGAGAAGGTGGGGGCTCACCTCCAATATTCTGTACATGCAGCTGTTGCCTGGATGCCATGGAAGGGCCCTCCCCCTCTGAGGTCGTTCCACCCCTTCCTGATGTTGTCCCTTGTGCACGGAGTGGGGCCTACAGCATTCACTCTGTCGACTATCCTTTGCCATTTCTATTTTCTTGATGATAGTAGTGTGCTGGACCTGGGCCCCAAAGAGATGTAGCTCTACTCTAATGATTTCTCCACTATGACTCTTAACTCATATTCAGTGAAATGGGGATTTCTCTGGGGTGACATGTTGGGGATTAAAAAAAGAAGTGGTAGGAAATGAACAGGTGATAGCGAGTTGATGGGTTTGGGTAGTGCAAATGGATGTGATTGAAAATATGAGTGTATAGAGGATGTGGTACATGTGCTTAGGGAAAGTTGTGGGTGTACCTAATCTATAGTTTGGTGATTTTTTTGTGTGCTTTGGCTTTGGTGTTTGGTGTTGTAGTTAGATGCAAGGTCTGTGAAGGGGTGTGTTTTATAGTGTGTTTTGCAGGTGTGTTGGGTGTGGGAATATGCGTCAGCAGTGTTGTTTTCAAATCCATCCAATGTGGTGTTGTGTATTACTTTGGTGATTGTGAACCACTGTGGTTCAGACCGCCATTGGTCCACCGCCATGGCTGTCCACCACTGCTACTTTGTACTTATAATATATTTGGTGGTTGGTTGACTGGCTGTTGGCACTGACGGTCAGACCACCTATTTCCCTCCCTCAGTAGTACTGGCGGTGTTGGATATTTGGCAGACTTTTGTTAGTCCTGCCTGTGTGACTCTTAATACGGAGGTCAGTATGACCCCGAACACGGTAGTGTTTTGGCGGGCACCACTATGGCAGTCTAATGGCCCAACCGCAAACTCATAATCAGGCCCTTTATCATTATCCCCATCTCTTTCACTGCTTTTAGCACCAATTGCTATCCATTCTTTCATTCAAGAGGGCACCAATGTATTGCCCGGAACCCTTCCTCTCATGATTTCAAATGGGGACTTGTTTAGTTGGGCAAGACGTCCACACTATCTATTCCACTGATTTTCTCACATCCTGTTCTGACACATCGGCCATTTAGATCACACCCTCCACCAATAAGTTTGCTCTCGCTACTATTCCGTTTCCTTGAGTATTATAAAGAGACATGAGATCGTGGGTAATGCCATGTTCTGTCAAAAACCTCTTCATCTCATGTGAAACTAATTGTGTTCCATTGTCAGTTATTCAAAAAATATTTCCCTCAATTTTAAAATGGTGGCCTCTGTAGTAATTTCATTTATAAACTTCACACACAACCATTAAAAAAAAATCAACAACCACAGAGACAAATCCACAATTACTTCTCAACTCATTCATGTGACCTATAAAATCCACACATACACACACTATGCCAAGGATTACCAAGATTATCAAATTTCCCTGTATCTGATTGTGCCCCAACTGTAAGCCTTTTCTCACCCTCGTTGCACACCACACAGTTTTCAACTCACATGGTGACTTGGCCATGCAAATCGGGCCACCAAAACTGGGCTTTGAGCCAACTCTGGGTCAAGCTTCATCCTAGATGTCCCTCATGAGCCACAGCTATTAGTTTGTTTTTCATACCCAATGGTGATATAAACCTATCATTTGCCATCAATAGTTTTTCACCACACATAGAAATTTCATCCAAAATCTAGACATATGGTAGCACTGATATTGACACACAACTCTCTCGCTTTTTTCCAGAAATTACCATATGTATGACCTCTTTTAGAACCTCCTCAGCTTCCATCTCTCAAGACCATTCATGAATGGTAAATGCACCAGCCCTTTCCTAAACAGCATCTTGTATTAAGGCAACTGCATCCTCACTTGCCTTAGCTCACACAGCAGATTCATCTACAAACTTCCAGTCCACTGACATCCTAGACAATCATTCTGCACATTTTCTATCCTTGGATATACTTAATGGTGTACCTATATTCATGGAATCTAGCCACTAGTCTCACCAATCTTGCAGATTGCTAGACCTGACCCTGTTTGCAGGGTTATCCCTAAACTTTTTTCCTTCTTCCACCTATTGTTTCTGACTTGTTTTGGTTAGCTGTAGGACTCTAGGCACTTTACCACTGCTAACCAGTGCTAAAGTGCATATTCTCTATATCTAAAATGTTTTGGTAATTAGTTTATCCATGATTGGCATATTTGATTTACTAGTAAGTCCCTAGTATAGTGCATCAGGTGTGCCCAGGACCTGTAAATCAGATGCTACTAGTGGGTCTGCAGCACTGATTGTGCCACCCACATGAGTAGCCCTGCAAACATATCCCAGCCCTGCCACTGCAGTGCCTGTGTGTGCAGTTTTACTCTGCCATGTCGACCTGGAAAGTGCACCCACTTGTCAGGCCCAAACCTTCCCTTTTACTACATGTAAGTCACCCCTAAGGTAGGCCCAAGGCAACCCCATGGGCAGGGTGAAGTGTATTTGAAAGAAAGGGCATGTACTGGTGTGTTTTACATGTCCTGATAGTCAAATACTGCTACAATCTCCATTGCAAGGCCTATCAATTCAATAGAGCAACATGGGGATTGCCTTGAAATATATTTTAAGTGTAATTTCCCATTGGGAGCAGATAGAGATTTGACGTTTGCAGTCTTTGAACTCACAATTTAAAAATACGTCTTTTGGTGATGCTAGTTTTTGAACTGTAAGTTTGAAAATGCCACTTTTAGAAAGTGGACATTTTCTTGCTTAACCATTCTGTGCCTCTGCCTGTCTGTGGAATACACATCTAGATCAGGAAGATAGTTGGGCTGTTTATGCATTCACTCTAGACAGTTACACAAAGGGAGCTAAGGGATGCCCCTGCATACCTGATGGCTCACCACTAGGCTGATGGGTCTTTTGGAGCTAGAGTGGAGGGAGGAGCTGACACCCGCACCTGAATAAGACTGTACCTGTCCTTAAACAAAGCAGTGTCCAACCCCCTGGAGTGTGTCTGACGCCAGGGCAGGGTAAGGCAGGGTTTTGTATGAGTATAACGTAGTTTACTCTCCATTAACATAGCAAACATAGGAATATAATTTCCTGATTCAAATTCTCGTGTTACAGGCCTGATGGTAGCCAATCCTGGTCAGGGCTTCAAATTTGCCAATTTCAAACACTTCATGCCAATGTTCAAGACATGCCAATTTACAAGCTTGTAACACGAGAATTTGAATCAGGAAATTATAACCTAGAATTGGCTGTTATTATGTTGAATTTTATACAATCCAAACTACAACGCATAATTGTAGCATCAAAGCAGTAACTTTATTCTGCTGTTTAAATATCCTCTCATGTATGAGGCGGTTGTAAATTTGTATGTATACTATTTTGTGATTTTGTTGGTTCTGTGTTTTTTGTTTATTTTTGCGTATCTACTGGTATGTTATTTATGTTTTCATATATGTATGTTTCATTTAGGTTAGGGGGTTGTATTATATTTTTTTTGGTTGATTCTATGTTGATTATATTATGTGCGAACTGAATGTTTAATTAGCTATAATAAATATCTAAATTGAAATATATTGTATGTTGTATATTTGAATTTAAGATTTCCATTCCTATGTTTGCTATGTTAATGGAGAGTAAACTACGTTATACTCATAGTATTGCTTCCCTGTGTGTTACTCTCTGTATCTAGCTCAGGGACCCTGTTTAGATACGAGGATAAGGCAGGGTTTTGCACACTACTAAAACTTATCTTTGAAGTTTGCCTGCTTCAAAGACAGAAATGGGTATAAGTACTAGACTTCTGACACCAAACACTGAGGAGATTCTACTGAGGACGTTCTACCAGGAAGAAGAACTGGATGCTGTAGGAGGGACTGCTACTCTGCCTCTTGCTTTGTTGTGCTGACCTGCTGCTTGCTGTTTTTGTCCTGGGAGTGAAAGGCCTGAACTTTGCTTTCTATATCCTGCTTTCTAAGGTTCCCCAAGAGATTGAACTGAGCTGGGCTCCTGTTAAGAACTCTCAGGGACATCAAAGACTTCATCTGCCAGTGCCCGGGCTCTTCTGCTGAAAGTCCTGACTTGCCAAGTGGTACTAACTCCAATCCCTGGGCTCTTGGCAGTGCAAGCTGGTGATCTAAAGGAGAAAATCCATGCACTGATGCGCAGCAGCTGAAAAATCAATGCAGCGCCTGTCCGGCAGCTGAAGAATAGACACAGCACCTGTCTTGTGACTGCAGAATTGACAAAGCACTTATTTCACCGTGGCTCCATCCACACCGCATGTCTGAATTTTCCACACATTGTCCCTGGGCATCAATTTCTCATCTACTCCAAACCGCAATAAGGAACCGAGGATGCATGTCCAGAAATCAACACATCACCTTTCCTGCGAGGAATGAATCAACACATCACCTCTTCTGCCATTAAGGAACCAATGCATCACCTGACCTGCAATTAAAGAATTGACACATCACCTCCGGTGCGCAGTAAGAAATCAATGCATTTCTTTGCTTTTTCACCACCACATATCTCCTGGGGCCTGCATCGTCTTTGTTTTTGATGCATCCCAGATACTTTGTGCTAAAAAGATACAACTTTCGATTCCTATGGACCAGGGCTCATTTATACCTTTGAAAAGTGATATATTTACTTGTGTATGCTAGATTTTTTTTGTTTTTGTCTTGTTTTATTCAGTATTCAGATAAATATTAGCTATTTTTCTAAACAGTGTGGAGTACTTGTGTGGTGTTTTCCCTGTGTTATTATATATGTGTACAAATATGCTACACATTTCCGCTGAGATAAACTTGACTGCTCATGCCAAGCTACCAAATGGGTGAGCAGGAGTTATCTTAGCTGTGTGGCTCCCTTACCCTGACTAGAGTGAGGGTCCCTACTTGGACAGGGTGAAAACCACTGCAGCTAGAGACCGCATTTCTAACAGTGAGCCTTTACCAACTCTTCCTGAAAGGAGAACTTTGACAAGAGTTTTATGATCAGACCTATGTGTAAATTGTACACCCTACACGTAAGTCCAGAAGTATTCCACACACCAGGCAGCTGCCAAAGCTTCTCTCTCAATAACGGAATAATTTCTTCTGAACTCGTCAAAGATCTTGATGCAAATGCTACTGTCCTTTCTACTGCTCCATGTCTCTGAGAGAGAATAGGTCCCACATCTGTTGCACTTGCATCAATTCTTATTATGAATCTGAGCTTGATATCAAACGGCATCAGGATTCTTGCCCCACAAATTTCTTCTTTATGATAATGAAACCTTCTTCTTGTTCTCAGAACGACACAAAATTCTGACCATTTCTAAGCAACACTCTCAAAAACTCAATTTTCTCTGCAAACCTCTCCACAAATTCTGCTTAATATTCTATTAGACCCATGAAGGATCTCAGAAAGATTATCTTTCAGGTTCAACCCCTCTGCTGAAAGAGCGTTTCCTGCATATTTGATTTTTTCCCCAAATACGAACATTTGTCCTTATGTAGAGTAAAACCTAACTCAGCAATTCTATGTAATTCTATGTAATGCCTGTTCTAAAACAACATTGCTTTCCTTAATGGTTTTGCCAAATATCAATATATCATCTAAAAAATAAATGTTGTTGTCTAAGCTTTTGAAAATTTCACTTATCATGCATTGGAATACACTTCCTGCCACTTATAGAACAAAGGGCATTCCAGTGAATTGAAGTCCCTTCAATGGATGTAAATGCTGTCAGTGACTAAGACTCCTCATTAAACTTAATTTGATATTATACACTCTTCAAATCTAGTTTAGAAAAGTAATCTACCTTTCAGCATCAAAACCAATTAATGTGCTACTAGACTTTGTTTCAATGACTTGAGGTCAACACAACACCTCAACTGCCCATCCAATTGTTTGTTATAACTACAAGTGATACCCAAATTGATGCGTCTACTGTTTCTATGACCCCTTCCATTTAGCATCTCTTAAATCAGCTACCTGAGCTCTTCCCCCACAACTACAGCATTTATATATTCATCCTCCACTATCATTACTTGAGACAGAGCTCTTGGGATTACTGTGATGTTGGGTGTGAGAAAGTAGCCTCTTTCTACCATGGTTACCTCAATTTTTGGCCTGTTTGTCAGTGTTTCTCTGTGTGTTTTTACTATCTCAATGGGATCCTGCTAATCAGGACCCCAGTGCTCATAGTTTGTGGCCTACATGTCAGTGTGTTTACTGTTTTTTCAGTATGTTTGAGTGTGTCACTGGAGCCCTGCTAACCAAAACTCCAGTGCTTATGCTCTCTCTGATTCCAAATGTGTACTTAGATACTGGCAACCAAGTATTCCACTCCAAATTGGCATACTGGACCCCCTCCCATAAGTCCCTAGTATATGGTACCTCGGTACCCAGGGCATTAGAGTTCCAGGAGATCCATATGGGCTGCAGCAGTTCTTTTGCCACCCATAAGGAGCTCATTCAAACACGTCTTCAGTACTGACATTGCAGCCTGAGTGAAATAGTGTAAGCACTATTTCACAGCCATTTTCACTGCACCAGGTCACTTATAAGTCACCTTTATATCTAACCTTCAGACCCTGAAGGCTAGGTGGATAGTACCTGTGTGTGAGGGCATCCCTGCACTAGCAGAAGTGCCCCCATGTCATCCAGGCCCATTTTCCTAGACTTTGTGAGTGTGGGGACACCATTATAAGTGTTCACTACATATAGGTCAATACATATATGTAGCTTCACAATGGTAGCTCCTGAGTATGGCCATGTGCGGTGTCTAGGAACTGGACATTGTACCCCTAATCTGATTCTGGTATTGGGGGTCAATTCCATGCACCCTGGGGGCTCCACCATGGACCCCCCAGTACTGCCATACCAGCCTTCTGAGGATTTCACTGCAGCTGCAGCTGCTGCCACCTGACAAACGGGCTTCTGTCCTCCTGGAGTTCAAGCAGCTCAATCCCAGGAAGGCAGAACAATGCATTTCCTTTAGGAGAGGGGTGTTACACCCTCTCCCTTTGGATATAGGTGTTACAAGTATGGGAGAGGTTTCCTCTCAGAGCCTCTGGAAGTGCTTTAAAGGGCACAGATGGTGCCCTCCTTCCATAATCCAATCTACACTGGTTCAGGGACCCCCATTCCCTGCTCTGGCATGAAGCTGGACGAAGGAAAGGGGAGTGTCAACTCCCCTGTCCACCACCACCCCAGGGGTGGTGCCCAGAGCTCCTACAGAGTGTCCCTGGGTTCTGCCATCTTGTTTTCAGGAGGATCAGGGAACTCTGGGAGCATCTCAGTGGCCAGTGCCAGCAGGTGACGTCTCAGACCTCTCCTGATAGGTCCATACCTTGTTAGGTGACCAATTCCCCTCTGAGGGCTCTTTAGGGTCTCTCCTGTGGGTGTCTTTCAGATTTGGATTGCAAGTCTCCAGCAGGGATGCTCTGCATCCTTTACGTCATCTTCTACCATTGGATCAACAGCAGAACTTCTCCAGGAATTCTAGAACTGCAACAAAGTATCCAAGAAGGTTACTGCAACTCTGTAACTTCAGCTCCTGACAGTAACTGCAACAGTTTCAAGGTTGTGCACACTCTGAGGTCTGCCTGTCTTTATCCTTCACCAGAAGAACCGAAGGTATCTCCCGTGGGGTGATGGAGTCACTTCCCTGCTTCAGCAGGCACCTATCTGCACAGACGACCAGTACTCTGGGTCCCCTCTCCCGATGACAAGCGTGGATCCTGGAACACAGGTGGTAGTGTAAAGTGACCCTGACTGTCTAAAGGCCCAGCTGCCTAAATTTGGTAGAGGTAAGAGCTTGCCTCCCTGTGCCAGACAGTACCCCTGTGCACCGTGTGTTTTCCAGCTCCTAGGGTTTCTATGCACTTCTCCAAGAAAACCTTCATGCACTGCATATCCCAGGTCCACAGCACTCTATCCTGTAATGCTCAACTCTGAGAGTTGTTCCCAGGCGGCGTAGGATCCTTTTGTGTAGTGCTGCAATGACTGCCATTTGCAACTCCTTTGTCCTCAAGCTGTGGGACTCCTGTGCATGCTGTCTGGTCTTCTGAGGGATCTCTAATTGCTGAGGGCCCCCTCTGTCTCCCCCTTGTGGGTAGAGTCGACCTGGTACTTCCTGGGCCTGGGCCGTGCCATTTTTTCATGTAATGCAAGTTTTGCATTTACCAAGGCTTGTTGGCAGAATCCTGTGATGCAAACCAGACTGCATTCATCCATTCAGCATGGGACATCTTCTGCACCAACCAGAAACCCATAGCTGTCTTCTTTGGTTCAATACTGACTTTGTCTACTCACCAGTGGTTCCTCTTTTGCACCTTTATCTGGGTTAGCAGGGGCTCCTGTTCTCCCTGGACTCTTCAGTGCTTCTTGGACTTGGCCATCTTCTTCCACAGGTATTCAGTCCAGGAATCCATCATAGGTATCTTGCAGTCTCTTGTGGTTCTTGCATTATCTTCTATCACAACCTCTAGTGTGTTTTAGGAAACTTGCTGTGTTTTACTCCTGCTTTCCTGGGCTCTGGGGTGGGGTATTTTACTTACCTTTGATGTTTTCTTACACTGCCAGTGCCCCTCTACGCACTACACTTGCCTAGGTGGGAAAGCGACTTTCACGTTCCACTATTTTAGTATATGGTTTATGTTTGCCCCAGGCCCATTGCAACCTATTGTGATTTTCACTATTTGCACTATTTTCTGACTGTTTACTTACCTGTTTTTGGTTACTAGTGTATATTTTGTGTATAATACTTACCTCCTAAGGGAGTGTAGCCTGCAAGATATTTTTGGCCTTGTGTCACTAAAATAAAGTACCTTTATTTTTGGTAACACTGAGTATTGTCTTTCTTGTGTGTAAGTACAGTGGCATTGCAAGTCTCCTAGTTCAGCTCTGCCTACAGCTACATCAGGACAGCCTGGCTTCTAGAAACTGCCTACATTTCACTAATAAGGGATAACTGGTCCTGGTATAAGGTATAAGTACCTTAGGTTTCCACTACAAACCAGGCCAGCCTCCTACATTACAGTAGAGGTCCTTGTTTTGGCACATATATCTTTCCTTGTATATTCCTATTCTCAAAAGTGATATTGGCATCCATATAGCCTACAATGTCAATGGGCTCACCTTGATATCCTCCTGGGGAAATATCTATCAGCTTCAATACAATACCACCCCATTCAAATTCAAACATTGACTTAATTAATGTGTACATGGCGCCTGTGTCTACCATGAGCTGAACCATTTGTCTATTTATCCAAAACTCAGCTTTGGGTCTATTTCTCCTCTTGTCCTCATCTGTTACTTCCCCATTTCTATTCACACTCCACATCAGTAGCTTCACTTCTGTCAGTGACAGAAAGTGAAACTATTGCAACCTTACTACGATTTGTATTTTTACACTCTAGCACAATGAACTATGCGGTCACATTTTCACATTTGCTAGACTCTTTGTTGTTTGCAAAATAAAATTTAGAGTCTGATGCATGAGTCATGCTTCCACAACAGTTGCATCCTTAGCCAGGTGTTTAGCTTGCCTTGTACTTTTGCACAATTTGTTAGAGGACTTCAAACCTGCTACAGTCTGGTTTGCTCTTTTCCCCAACTTCTGAAACTTCATAACTCTGGTTCTCCCTCTCCATTTCTCTCATACATATGTGTGATGTTTCTACTACTTTGGCAATGTCCATTGCATCCTTTGGTGTGAGATTTTTGCTGCCCACAACCTCTCTTTGATTTTTTTACTTTTAAATTGCACAATACGTTGGTCCATGATAAGTTCATCAGCCATTAGGCCAAAATGACATTTAGTGGACAACTCCCTTAATATAGCCACAAACTCATCAATAAACTCTTCTGATTTCTGATGTTGGGTGTAGAATGTATATCTTGTCATAACCAGATTTTCTTCCTTAGCATACCTGATTGCTAACCTTTCACTAGCCTCTTTGTCAGTGTCTTGGACAACTTGTCCATTTGGTTCTAGAGCTGGAGGTAAGTATCTAAAAACAGGCTGACCCTCTTTTCCTGAAGTGGTCAATAGTAAAGCTTTTGTTCCCATAGGACAAAAATCTTGTCCATCCAATGTTGTTATCAAACATTAAGATCCAATCTCCCCAAGGGATTTGTGGGGTCTGAGCTTGTATTAACAAACATGGTGGCAGTATTACTGATACATGTGGGAGTTGAGCCAGGGATACTTCTCTTGCAATTTTACTAACAATATATATATACTGGGTGCAGCAGCAATTTTCTTCAATCTGGCCCTTGGTGCATCATATGGGTGGTGATGCGCACACCATACAACATTAATCATAAGTGCATATTGCATATTAACCTTAGGTTATTTCAAAGTGATAAATAACAAGTAGGAAACTGAGGTATATATCATTTACCTACTTGTTATTTATCACTTTAAAATAACCTAAGGTTAATATGCAGTTTACACTTATGATTAATGTTGTATGGTGTGATCATCACCACCCAATTTCCAATTTCAGCATATTGAATGGAGGAGCACAGGCAATTTACAACTGGTTAGCAGGACTTAAGTGTACTGAGTTCTACAGCCAGCAGAAACAGATAGGACACAAATGTGGGGGCACACCAGCCAAAAGATGGTGATTTCCTACAGTCAATTACTAGATGACTGGTTCTGCTTCTGAAACAGAGATGCAGAATGTGGGGTGTTGTAATTAACTCCAGTGGTTTGTCATTCATCCATAATCTACTGCATGCTATTGTTAATTTGATTATTTGTGTGTAGTGAGATGCTTTTTTCAGTCTTTTTGTGCTAACTTGTGTGTGAATTGACCAAGGCATCAATAGGTTTTGTACCTAAAATGATTATATAGTTGAAAATATATATGGCCACCATAGAAGCACTGCTTTCTACGGTCACTCTAAGTAATGAAATCATAACAGAGACTTTATATGTTACAGTTGTGTTGCTAACCTTTCATGCTGCCAGGGTAAGGGGCAGTGGGCTGGTTGCATGTCAACAATGTCCCACCAGTGTGTGCACATGCGTGCAGGCTGCATGTGAGACTACGTTTTAATATGGCACCTCTATGCAGGCCTTATTGCTTAGGATGGCAGAGTGCAAGTATTTAAGAGTAGAACATCTAAGAATTAATGGTAAACATGTCCTTACAGTGAAATATCCTCCCAAACAATTTCATTGTAGCAAGATTGGCTGCTGCCATAGGAAATCATTGGCCTACTTGTTACATGCATACAATGCTAACTTTGGATTGGTATCAGTTAAAAATACTTCTTGCACTATTTTGAATTATAGTTAAAAGACCTCGAAGATTGGCAGGTCGAATTTTGAATAATTATTCTAGAAATGCCACTTTTAGAAAGATGGCAATTTTCTGCCTAAAGGTTCTGGCAGTTTCCAGCTGTGTTGGCTGGTGATGGCTCTGCCACTAGAAAATGAATATCGGAGCCAGACAGTGCATAAAGGGTCCTGGGCTTACTTTGAGTGGGTCTTTGACAGTATGGCTGGGGAGGAAATGGGGTTGCTCTGCTTACACATCAAAGGGATTTTCCACAGCACACACAAGGAGACCTGATACCAGCTTTCTGTTTGACTAGCCAAGTCAGAGCCAAACCCAGGGAGTAGGGAAGAAGTGACCAGAACCAATTTTAGTTTTGGATAGAGGGGTGACCCCACCCACAGGCTGAACTGGGCATAAAATTGACTTCCCCAGAACATGAAGGAGAGCAAGACTTTGGAACTGGACTCTGGCAGCAACAATACCATGGACATTTGGAAGGACAAGCCCCCTGATAGACCGAGGATTGTGACTGCAGCTGACTCAAGGACTAGTGGGTTTCTCTGGCTTCAGTGATGCTGACCCCCCGTACTCCGCCTCGGGAATAGCTGGGGGAAGAACTAGACTTCTGTGCCAGCAGAGAGGGACACCAGGAGTCTGACACAGGAAAAAGCTGGCACAGGCGACATGACCCTTTTTAGGCAAGGATGCCCACTGGAAATGTTCCTTGTGGCTACATATTTCCACCAAGAGTAAAATGAGCCCGGGATCATCACAAATTGTCAAGGCCCCTGAGTTAAGAACCTCTAAAGATTTTTACCTTTGACACCTTGACTAAGTGTCCGTGAGTTGGCACAAGGTTAATGTAATTATTTTGTCCAGGGAGTTGGCTTGTGTGGGGTCCTCGCACCAGACTCACTGTGGGTCCAAGAACCCCATCCCCGGGCCCTGAAGACCAATACAGGTTCTCCAGGCCCTATCCACAGATCCGGAAGAAGGACGCTGCTCCCTTCCCTGGGAGCACAAAGGAAGTGCTCCTGCGCAGCAGGAGCAGGATAGAAGATGTGTCGCCTCCTGTCCTTGGGCACCCCCTCACACCCCTGATTTCAAAATCAGCCTTAATAATGTTCCAGGTAGGGCTAGGTACTCCCATTTAAAAAGTGAGAAAGAAATTAGGATTGCAGCTCTCCTGAACACAGTGGGAGCACCACTACTATAACATTCACTGCTCCATAGAGGGAGCACCCCATAATCCCATGGAGGGTTTGATTTTAATGTTTTTCTCTGCTTGTGGTGGCCCCTGGAGGACAGGGGCACTACCAAATTGAACATTTAGTACTGTGGAGGCAGCAGAGAGTGCCGCAGTCTCCCCACAGTGAGTTTGAAAACTGACCATAAGTTCCTGAGTCAAGAAATGCACGACGACAAGGCTTGTCATAATTTTTCTTTGAAAGTGTTCTAAAGTGTGAACTTTTATTCTACAGTCTGGGTGACAGCAATCTCAAGTGGTAGGTTCTATGGGACCATTGTATGTGGTCTAAATGTGTATAAGAAAGACTCAGGCCCATGTTATGTAAATGCTTTATTGGCAGTATATTTTTAACAGTGATTTTAACAAACTTTGCAAACCTTTATTGGTAATAATTATTCCAGTTAACATGGCTATTGTTTTCAGTGATATAATGACAATTCGTTGCATTTGGATTATTGCTTTGTTTAAACTGTTAACCTTCACAAAGTCAATAGGCTTGCCTTATATAATGAGGTGGTGACCCACTCGACAATACCAATAGACCTGCTTTATTAAAAGTCATACCCCCTAATATTGTGGTTTTTGATCTGGTATAGGTGTACAGGTACTGTCATTTTGAGGATCATGATTATTAAGAGTCAAACTCGATTTGAAATGTTGATTACTAGTGAACACCACCTTCCCCGATCAGACCTTGCACTGCCGTAGTTCACTTCATTAAGCTGAGGGAGAGAATGTAGCAGGAGCCGACCACCTCAGGAGCTAGAGACCCGGATTTGGGAGTCGCATCAGCGCAATGTCCTCTGATTCTGAGCAAATCAATTAATATTCCCATGCCCACGGACAGCGCCTTGAGACCCTCACGATAAGATGCACTACATAAATCGGCATTTCATTTCATTTTTAATTTCAAGTGCTATAATGGGGTGCTTAGCTCCCAGTAAGGAGAAACTGAGGGCCTATTACTTGTGCAGGCCTCACTTCCTGCCAAACTAATTACCCAATTTCTTACAAGTAGGAATTATACCCATTTTAAAAGTTATTGTACTGCACAATAACTTCCTATCAAAGAAGATGTTCAGGAGAAACATTGACTATCATACATGTTGCCAGATGAAGTATAATAACAACTCAAATGACTTTACCAGAAAATGTGTCTAGGAGAGTGACAGAATATGCCTAACAGAATGTCTGCACCCAAGATCATACAGTGGCAACCCTTGATGGTACTGGTCAGTTCACATTTCAAATCCATGATGATCAGGTATCAACTTAGTTAGTTATGAATATACATAATATTCTGAAGGGATGTTTAGAACTAGTAAAGACGGTCCTGATCTAGCATTGCTACAGGTCTTTGTCATTGGAATATAAACTATTGTTAGCTAATGGCATTGTTAAAACACAAACCAGTTCTAATGCACCACAGAGAAATAGAGTGACTTAGGGGAAATTCTTAATGTAGTAGCAGCCTAATAAGCATTCTTTAATCTTCAATCTGTAAACAAGCAGTTGAAGCAGCCAAACACTGCATCACTGAGGTTAAAGTTTCATAAATAGATTTTTTAAATGATTGATGAATTAAAGAACCCATCATCACTAGCTCAGACTGTCCCTCCCTCTAAGAAAACCAGTAGGAAACTCATCTGAAATATTTTGAGAAGGCTTCCCAGAGACAAACCCACCTGGATATTAGACCATATGTAGAATGTCTTAGTCTGCACTGTAAAATAGAACTGCTCGTCTTGCCATAGACACACCACCTTGAAATTAGGTACTTGACTCATTTTCTCACATTGGCATGGCCATTACTTAGGACCTCATTATGAGTTTGGAGGTCCCAGGACTGCCATGTTGGTGGTGACAGTCAGACCACCAATAGTCTGGCAGAGAAGACCGCCAATTGATGACTATTGCAGTATTCCCAACACAATACAGCCAAAGCACTGCTGGCACTGCCACTGTGGTCAGACCACCACAGATGACGGAAGGCACCTGTAGGCCGGCAGAGACCATGTTTTTGCCTGACAGATAACAAGGCTGCACACCGCCAAGGTTTCCGCCGCGGTCATACCACCATAGAAACCCAGGCAGAGACAAACACTATAAAAAGAGACAATCACCTTTAGGAAGCCATACTCGCCCAGAGCTGCCATGGAATCACAACTAGATGCCATCCCACTGCTCCTGCAGAATCCTTGACGACGATGACAACAGCAACCATAAGTACACATATTTACCTGCTACTGTTGTATATTTTCAATTTTTGTACACTCACACAACATATCAATGGGAAGGGGTGTAAGGGCGACATTGACACGCAACTTTACACTGACATGCACACTCACATACAGCCACACACACAACTGCACACAGATGAAAAACACTCACTTACACACAGACACACAGCACAGACCCAGTCTCACACAATAGCACACAGCACCACAACATGTCACAAAAATACCACAACCGCACCATCGTCCACACATTGGCAAGCACTCACAGTTGACAGTCCCCAGAAACACATCACGCATACAACACAATCTACAACCAAAAGGGAACAAACACACACAATTACCCAAACAATCCAACTTACCGATCAACATACACATCACACACACAAAGCACACAAAGGCACACAACACAGCAACAAGGACATGTCAACACAAACACCACACAATGCCATCACAACAGCATGTCTGCCACAAACACATGCCCATCACACAACAACAAAAGCCCTGCACACACTCACACATATTGGCCATACAGTACAGGGAGACCAAGCACCACACACACACACATACTCAAAAAACAACCAATGTTAGCCAGGAGAAATTCCACCATAGGAAAAGAAATGCAGGACAAAGATGTAACCAGGAAACCAACAACTGGTTGGTTTGAATATATTTGTGTTTTTAAAATTAAGGTAAATGCAAAGAGCATAGGCCAGTCTAACCATTGTGCCCTGTGCACCAAAGGCACATATTGGTGCCCTGAACTTGACTTGTGACTGCCGTTTAACGTCAACAGGTACGGGCATCAAGGTGGCTGCCAGACACCTGAGGGATTATCTGGGGTGCGTTACGGAGGGGGGTTTGGGGTTAGGCTTGGGAGGGGGTGTTGGAATTTGGATTGGGAGGTGTGTTTAGGTTTAGGCTTCGGGGAGGGTTGGGTCTTCTTGGGAGGGGTAGACGTCTTGGTGGGGAGAGGGGAATGGGCACTGGCAGGGAGATAGGGGAGGCCTTGGAGGTAGAAGAGGCAATCTTAGGGAGGGTAAACAGAAAGTTTAGGGGTTTTACGGGGAGAGGAATAGGGAAAGGGCCGACCTCCACAAGGAAATATTTGTTAGACACACTGGGATAGTCATAGCAAAAGGGTTTGGGTGTGGAGGGAGAGAGAGTGGTTGCCTGAAGTATCGGTGTGCATGTCTTGGGTGCATGTTTGTGGAAGGTATGCTTGTGGGTGGTGGCTGTCTGTTGGGTAGGTGAGTAAAGGCGTTTATGTGTCTTGGACTAAGGGTAGGTAAAGGTGCTAGGAAATGCCATGTGTCTGTTGGGATGGTGACTGCAGGTATGGTGGATGTGCTGCATGTGGGAGTGTCAGTATTTGTGGTGTCTGCAGGCGTGGTGACAGGGGTAGATGTCTGAGGGTTTGCTGTGGTACTGTCTGTGGGTAGGATAGGTATAGTGGCTGCATCTGTGAACGTCGGTGTGGTTTCTGCAGGTGTGTCAGGTGTGTTGATTGTGACGCTGGGCGTGGTGGGGGTGTCAGGGCAGGTGTGTGTGCAGGTGTATGTTGCTTGTGTCCATGCTGGTGGTTTGTCTTGTTGTGCTTGTTGTTGTCTGACTGTTAGAAACGGGGTCTCTGGTTGGCAGTCAGTTTGCACTCTGTCTAACCAGGGACCCTCACTCTAGTCAGGGTAAGGAAGATACATACCTGGGATAACCCCTGCTTACCCCCTTGGTAGCTTTGCACAAGCAGTCAGGCTTTTCTCAGTGGCAATGTGTAAAATATTTGTACCAAAACACACAGTAATACAGTGAAAACATCACAAAATGACTCAACAGCAGGTTAGAAAAATAGCAAATATCTATCTGAGTAAAACAAGACCAAACAGACAACAAATCAACATACACAATTCAAGTTCTGAATTTTTAAAGATTAAACTTCAATTCAATATAGTGCTTTGAAAGACAAGTGCTTTGATTTGGGAATATCGTGGCATCGTGAAAGAGTCATTCCCAACGTTCTGACACAAATGCCGCAAGTCAGGTACAGAACCTTGTGTAAATGAGGAAACAAGCCGGTGTACAGAGTCGGGATTGAGGCATCTTTGGATCCGGTGTGGCGTTGGTTCCGGGGCTGCGGATCAAAGAAGCAGAAGTGTTGGTGTGAGGCATCAGGTCCTTGTTGTGGAGCGGTGGAGGTGAGGCAGAGTCAGGGCGATATCCGATGGTCACGCCGTGGTGCAACTAAGTCACTTGTGATGGACGTCTGTGACACAGCACTTCGAGACTCACGGAGTCTGGAACTTCAGCAAGACTGCGGTGGTGTCAGGCCTGCAGGGTTGTTGCACTCCAGCAAGGACCCCGGCTTCAGTTGCAGGCGGCATCACGGAATCCGGCAGCGGTGTCATTCCGGAGTCGTCCAAAGTTGGTACACTTCATTCTTCTTGATTTTTCACCTGCTTCTCCTTTCAAGGGGCCAGTGACTGGATTAGGTACTACTTGGCAAGGCAGGACTCTCAGCAGAGAGTCCAGATGCTGGCAGAAGCAACAACTACCGGATAGCCCAACAAAGTACAGTCACAGACTGGGGCAGCACTTCTTTAGCTCTTCTCTTGGCAGAGGTTCATGTTGAATCCTTGAAGTGATCTGAAAGTCTAGGGTTTTCGGACCACTATTTATACCCCTCCCTGCTTTTGAAGTAGGCAAACTTCAAAGGAAAGTATTGGTTCACAAGATGCTGCCTTCCCCAGGCCTGGATCCAGACACACACTGGGGGTTGGAGACTGCATTGTGTGAGGGCAGGCACAGCCCATTCAGGTGTAAGTGTCAGCTCCTCCCCCCAACCAGTCCGACCCAGACAGGGAATACAGAAGCAGGCAGAGTCACAGAATGGTTTAAGCAAGAAAATGCCCAATTTCTAAAAGTGGCATTTTCAAAATGACAATCTAAAAAACAACTTTACCAAAAGATGTATTCTTAAATTGTGAGTTCAGAGACCCCAAATTCCAAATTTCTTTCTGCTCCCAAAAGTGAAACTGTACTTACAAGATATTTAAAGGCAGTCCCGATGTTAACCTATGAGAGAGATAGGCTTTGCAACAGTAAAAAACGAATTTGGCAGTATTTCATTTTCAGGACGCGTGAAGCACATCAGTACATGTCCTACCTTTAACATACACTGCACCCTGCCCATAGGGCTCTCTAGGGCCTACCTTAGGGGTGCCTTACATGTATAAAAAGGGAAGGTTTGGCCCTGGCAAGTGTGTACACTTGCCAGGCCGAATTGGCATTTTAAGACTGCACACACAGACACTGCAGTGGCAGGTGTGAGCCATGTTTACAGGGCTACTCATGTGGGTGGCACAATCAGCCCTGCAAGCCCATTAGTAGCATTTGATATACAGGCCCTGGGCACCTCTAGTGCATTTTACTAGGGACTTACTAGTGAATCAAATATGCTAATCATGGAAAAGCCAGTTACACATACAATTTACAGAGGGAGCTCTTGCATTTTAGCACTGGCCAGCAGTGGTAAAGTGCCCAGAGTAACAAAACCAGCACTCAGTCAAAACATAGGAAGCAGAGGTAAAAAAGACAGGGGAGACCATGCCAAGGATGCCAGGTCTAACACTGAGCTACCCCTGGATGTTGATGTGGATGCATGCATGTCTGTTTGTGTGCTTTGGCTGGGTTTGGGAAGAGGGGTTTGAGATTGGGAAAAGGTAGGTGGAGGGGGAATGGCAGACAAAGGCTAACTGGCTGCGTCAGTGTGGAGGCCAGAGCCTGAAAGGATTTCTGTAGGCCAGCCAGTGTACCATAAATGCCCTCCAGGAACACATTACTCTGTTGTATCTGAGTTGCCCATCCCTGGATGGCATGCAAGATGGTAAACTGACCCACAGAGATTGATTTCAGGAGGTCAATAGCCTCCTCACTGAGGGCAGCAGGGCTAGCAGGGGCTGGGGCACAGGTGCCTGTGGCAAAGGAGACGCCACTGTCTTGGGTGAGCAGGCATGGCTAACTGCGTGGGGAGCTACAGGGAGGGCAGTGGTAGAAAGGGGGCGGCAGACAGAAATGGTGCTGGGTTGGTCCCAGATGGGTCCGTCACCACCAAGGAGTGTACACTGGAGGAGGATTCAGAAGATGATGACATGGATCCTGTCTCCCCATAGCACTACCCCACCCTCAGGGCCAGTGGGTTCCTCACTATTGGTGGTATCATGACTTGGGATCCCATGGCCAGCAGATTCACCACTCATCTGTGCTCCGTCTCCTTCACCTGCCGATGCTAGTAAACAGAGAAAGGTAGGGTCATCACATTCTTTTAATACACTTACATCACACTATGCACATTACTAACATTACATCTAGGTGTACTACAACCCAAGATAGACCCAGGTTAATGACAACATCATGTCACAATAACATTCAATCCACATTCCTATGTGACAACTATGTCACACACAACATAAGCCATCTGACTCACACAAACAACACCATGCTATCAATACAGCAATCACACTAACCATTATATCACAAGCTGAATTTGCAACAATAATTTGGGTCCCTATCCACATCAACATTGTAAAACAACAACCAATCAATGAGAAGTTATGGTAATATTGACCTCCACATAACACAGACACCAAACTACACATTCTCATAACGACCTGATGCCCTGTACCAGGAAAGGAAGCTCATTAAATGCCCTATGCAAGACAACATGTTGCATACAAGCCAAAAACATTTCATGTCACAGTGTATACAACCTTCTCAAATGAAAAATGCTCACACGTACCTACCCTAATTGCCATATCCAAATATGGTGTATGATAGAGTCTTAACCTATATCACAACACATATACCAATAGTGTTGTAGACAAATTAAAATGTTAACATATGGCAGAACATAACATTGTAATCATGATGTTGGCAATAGCAACTGTCCAATGTACAAATCATTAGGATGTCCTGACCTATTTAGTATGCCCACAACACAATGGATAAGGGATTTGCTGTGTTGACACTTACCATCCATAGGACATGTACATGGTACTAATAAACCATAGTCCTATATCAATGGTTACAGTTCTGAGTGTGTGTAGTAAGTATAGCATGTGAAATGTCAGCTTGAAATTACAGCCTCACAATATGTTGACACTCATTTGAAACCTCTGGAATAGTAGGACTATTTTGAACTTGTCAGACTCTATATTGCATATAGAGATTGAATCAAGGGGCAGTGGAATGGACAAAAGGCAAAGACCAGGACTACTTACCATCAGGATATTTGGAATCTAGATCTGGAGGAGGCAAGGATCAACCAGCAGGGCATGTAAAGCAGTGTAATGGTACATACAGAACAGTTACATGTGCATCATTTATGCACTTGCACAGAAGGGATGACATAGATGAGTAATATGTCCCCATACACAATAGAATGTGCACACCACTGTACCAATGTTTTAGACTGTACATATATGTGTTCCGAGGAGATCTTCTACCTTTTGCACTTACCACATTGTCACAGCTTAGAATCTTTCACACGTATGTACTTACCCCCTTGTGGCTGCTGTGCTGCCCTCAAACACCTATCCAACTCATGGCAGGTCACTGCCAAGATGCGGGCCATTAGAGGGCTGAAGGACAGCCGGGTATCCCTTCCTTCTTATGAGGACATCCCCAGCTGGGCCTCTGTGGTCTTCCAGGCCCAGCGTCTCAAGTTCTCCCACCACTTCCTACAGTAGCTAGTCCTCCGGCTGTCGACCCCAAAGGTCTGCACTTTGTTGGTGATGGCAAGTCAGATACCCTTCTTCTGATGGGCGTTGACCTGCATGGATAACACAGACAAGGTGAGAAAGTCATGTCCACATGCATCATCCCAAAGGAAATAAGGAGAAAACTTAACTTAGTGCAATGAGCCAAACATACCCTTACACACACTTTAAACTCTTTTGCAAGTTTCCATCTGAAGTCAGGACATGTGTGAAGTGAAGTCAACTATACAACATAAATAACCAGTACCAGGCGTTGGCTATAAACATATGACCAGACTACAAGAATTCCCTTCAAATAGTATTGGACAACAATTATTTGTCACACCACCATTACTGTGAATGTTCTAATGTATTGTTGTGCATCAGGCTACATACATTACACACTACCATTTTATGTATCAGGGCCCAAAACTAGCTAAGCACATCTGCACATGTCCATCTACCCACACATAATAGCTATTTCTTTAATTCCTGCACATTTCAACTACATCATCATTCACTCTACATTTCACACATAGGTTTTGCATTTGACTTACCTGCTCCTGTAGTGCACCATATAGCTGTTCATACAGTGGTAGGACCTCCTCCACAAGCTGGTCCAGCTCTTTTTGAGAGAAGGCACAGGCCCTATCACCTGCAGGAAGTCACATGAATGCCCCCAGAGAGAGAACACAGCAGCTCAGGAAGTGGAAGTCTTGCAGGCAGCATTGTCGGGAGTCAAGTGAGGGATGCTGCAGTAAATGGTGGGTACACCCATCACGTAAAAGACCGTCACCGCTGTCAGACATCGCCATTGGCCCAATTCCGCCACAGGAAGCAATGTGTCCCAGTGGCAATGTCCACCGCGGTTGTAATCTCCTACCGCCCTGACGACATCCGCCGGTGGAGTGAGGTCACTTCCTGATGTCCAATACAGTAGTTCAGGCAGCTGCCATTTTAAGGCTCATATATGTATGTTGAAGTAATGAAAGGTGTGTCGCTTACTAAAAAATCAAATCTATGACCATGTGTAAAGTGCTGGCTCTATGTTTACAAGGGTCAATGTGCATTAGCATGTCATTATTAGATGATGTGAAAAATAGTTTCTCTGGGTTATGTAAGTGAAACAGTATTGTTGCCACACTACTGAAAATTTCAACATAGTATAGGTGCAAGAAACATGTTACATGTCTACTAGGCTCCTGTTACTTTTACTGTCAGTGACATTTTTCTACATTTGATGAACATGCAAGCTTTTTTGGGGGCCTGATTACAGTAATCAGTCATAAATTTCCTAGCTATGTGCTGAATACAACCTTTTCAATATTTCATGTGACATGATTTTGATTTATGTGTGACATTGATGTGAACATACTTCTGATGTATAGATTGAGTAATTCACATACATTCTGTTGTTTTCCCACATAGATACCCTGGCATGAGAAGAGAAAGACAACCTCCAGTGTGCCTGTAGGAGGCTGACACCCTATGTAGTGTGCAAAACTAGGCACACTGTGCAGGGGGTCCAGGCAACCACACATTGGTTTCCAGAGGTAAAAACTACATCACCAAATACTCAAATTTTTTAGGTAGCTTCGTCAAGCAGTTAGGCCAATCTTGGAGAAGGGCAAAGCATTTGTTGCACTCACAGTATCAATCATGCATCTCATACATTCGAAGGAATAGCTCAAGAACAATTTATGAATACTTCAGATTTTTATATACATTTTAAGACCAATATTTCAAATTTGGTAAGTACTTTTTAAGTTATGGATTTTTGAGGTTTTAATAAATGCAGTCTTTCTGTGCATAATTACGCACCATGGGAATCAAAAGGCAGTCACTTTTAAAAATGCACATAAAATCGCACAATTGTGTTATCAGGTTCCACTTTTGTAGGTTTTGGATGTCGTCGGTGGGCACACTGTGCCAGCAGGAGAGGTTCAGACAGCTCTCGGTTCCAGTGGGAGCAGCATTAAAAAGCCTCATGGAGCAGGTTCAGGGCCACTGAGAGGAACCACTTGCAAAAAGGGGGGTTCTTGCAGGTTTAAAGGTGGTGCCTTGGATTCCGCTTGTGGTGTTGAGGTTGCAAGGGGTCTGGGACCCTGGAGCACAGCTGGTTCCTCATTGCAGGCCCTGGGTGGCCACGTGCAGACGGAGTTTGTGATCCAAGAGCTGTGTGCAACTGAGTCCTTTGGTGCTCAGGGTAAGTCTCTTTGAGGGCTGCTTACAGTTTATTGTGGGCACTCTGGCGGGAGGTTCAGAGTGTTCCTGAAGTCCTCCAGCTGGGGCTTCCTCCTGAGCTGTTTTTCTCATTGTCTGATGTCAGCTGACCAGTACCAAGGGTATTAATATAGTCCAGCTACCAGAAGGCGCACTGCCAGCAACCTTGTCACACTTGCAGGGTTTTTCCTGGTGGTTGCTGGTGTATTGTCGGGTCCAGCTGCAGCTTCTGGTTCGGGAGATATCAGCTGCTCAGTGAAGTGACCCTCACTCGATTGCTGGTTCTTTGTTGGTTGCAGAGTGGTACCTCCACTCAGAATTCAGATCTTGGGTGATTTGTGAAGCTTGGAGGGCCTCTGGGTTTCTTGAGGTCAGTCCAGTGTCCAGCTCCTCCGCAGCAGTGATTGTCAGGTCCTGGGTGCAACAGGCAGTGTTTGGAACCTTTTCTTTGTGCAGTAGGTCCAGAGTTCTTGTGTTTTGCTTCTTCTTTGTGATGGGCTTCTTTGTCCTTTTGAATCTAATTTTTTGGGTGGGGGATTCCCAATAAATACTGAATTTAATGGGTGCTTTAGAGGGAACCTGGTAGTGTCTAATAGGACACTTACCTTTGGGTGGCTGCACCCACTATAGTGACCACTTCCTGTGTTAAGGGTTATTGTCCTAAACCTAATTAGCTATTTTTCTTCAATCCAAGACAAAAGAAAATGAAATAGAGGGTCCACCTCGCAGGCAACACTTTAGGGGTGGTGCATGCCAGGTGCGGCCACTTCTTCTACCCTTTGTTAGGTTTCCCACTTTCCTCCCACCAAAAGTGGTGATTTGCAAAGGAGGATGCCAGATACTGCTAGCAACAGATTTGGAGGTCAAGTTTCAAGGGCAGTTACCCTTTATAACTCACTGCCAGGACAGTGAACATTCCTGAGGGAGGGGTGTTAGCTCCTCTACTCAGGAAGGGCAGTGTCTTATAAACAAGAGAGCCAGGGCTCTCCCACAAAGTTTGTATATTGGCTCTCTGGAGGTGGCAACTGGATAGAACCAGTCAGTAGCCATGCCAGGATAGTCAACTTTTGCAGGGGGCACCTCTAAGGTGAGCCCTGGGTATATTTAGGGATAAATCCAATATTGGCACCAGTTTGGATATATCATTCTGAGTTTGATACCAAACACCCCAGGGTTCAGAGTGGCCATCATGTAGCTGGGAATCTTGTGTTGACCAGTGTCCAGCACATGTTTTAAAGTGGCTGCTCTGTTCACTCACTATGTCCAGGTTTGGCAAAGATACAGTGGGGGCATATTGCTCATGCAGCTATGCCCTCACATATAATATGGAGCACCCTCCCTTAGAGCTGTAAGGCCTGCCAGAGGGGAGTCTTAACCATAGTAAATGCAGTGTATGATGGACAGGCACACAGGCAGTGTCCATGTCAAGTTGTGTATTTTAGGTTTGCATCAGAACACTCAACCTGCTGTGGCAGTGCTGGGTGCATCTAGATACATGGCCCTAGAGGGTGGCACAATTAGTGCTGCTGCCCTCAGGGGACCACCCGTAGTACCCATAGGTGCCCATTTACAAAGGACTTATAGTGGTAGTTAAGGGTGTATCCAATTGTGCTAATGCATCACAAACAGATTTAGAGAAAGAGCTCTGGCCCAGAGAACCTGGTTAGGTGGAGCCCTGGGCACTACAATTTCTAGGACACCTGACCATCAGGCAAAAAGTGGGGGGATAACCATGTCAAAGAGAGGTCCTCTCACACTTCCCCATACCCCCAAATGAAAGAGGATGAGATTACCCTTTCCGTAGCGATTTTTTCATCATCTAAGTGGAAGAACCTGGAGAGGCCATCTACATTGGCATGGGCAGTCCCAAATCTCTGTTCCACTTGAAAGTCCATCCCCTGTAGGGAAATGGACAACCTAAGCAGTTTCAGGTTTTCACCTTTCATTTGTTGTAGCATCTGAGCGGCCTATGGTCAGTCTGAACTATCAAGTGAGAGCAAAACAGGTATGGCCTCAGCTTCTTCAGGGCCCAAACCACAGCAAAGATGCCCCTCTGTATGGCACTCCATTTTTGTTGCCTAGGGAGTAGTTTCTTGCTTATAAAAGCAACTGGGTGATCATGGCCATTATTGTTTTTCTGGGAAAGGATCACTCCTATCCCCATTTCAGAAGCATCTGTTTGGACTATGCATTCCCTGGAGTATTCTGGTGCTTGTAGAACTGGAGCAGAGCACAAAGCTTCCTTCAGAGTCTCAAAGGTCAATTGACAACTCACTGTCCAGCTAACCTTTTTGGGCATTTTCTTGGAGGTGAGCTCTGTGAAGGGGGGCAACTATAGTGCCATATTCTTTCACGAACCTTCTATGGTACCCAGTAAAGCCAAGACTGCCCTGGCTTGTGTCTCGGTTGTGGGAGCTTCCCAAGTCAGAATAGTCTGAATCTAGGGTTGGAGGGGTTGTACTTGGCCTCCACCAGCCAGGTGGCCCAAGTAAACAACTTGATCCTGCCTTATCTGGCACTTACTGGCCTTGATAGTGAGGCCTGTCTTTTACAGAGCCTCAAGGACCTTCCCTAGGTGGATCATGTGACTCTGACAGGTGGAAATATAGACAGCTATGTCGTCTAAATAACCAGCACTAAAGGTTTCCAGTCCAGCAAGGACTTGGTTCACCAAAACTCTGGAAGGTGGCAGGTGCATTCTTCAGTCCAAAGGGCATAACAGTGAAATGATGATGTCCACTAGGAGTAGAACATGCTAATCTCTCATTTTCTCCTGGGGTCAGGCCAATCTTCCTGTATCCAGATGTTAAACCAAAGGTATTCAGATATTTGGCTGCCCCTAATCTGCCTATGAGCTCATCAGCTCTTGGGATTGGGATGCATCTGTTTTTGTCACAGAGTTGAGGCCCCTGTAGTCCTCACAGAACCTCATTTCCTTCTTCTCTCCTTTGGAATGAGGCTTGGGGACTAAAACTACTGGGCTAGCCCAGGGACTCTCAGAGGGTTCAACGACACTGAAATCAAGCATATTTTTAACTTTTACCTCTATGCTCTCTCTGAAATGATCTGACTGTCTATAAATCTTATTTTTGACAGGCAAGTTGTCACCAGTGTCCACATCATGGGTACCCCAGTTTGTCTTTCCAGGGATCAGAGAGAAGAGTTCAGCATACTGGTTGAGGACTTGCCTGCAAAGCAGTTTGCTGTTGTCCTGTGAGGGTGTCTGAGAAGATCACTCCATCCACAGAACCATCTTCTGGGTTGCTGGAGAGGAGATAAGGGAGAGATTCACGCTCATCCTCCTGTTCCTCATCTGTAACCAAAAGCATGGTCACATCAGCTCTATCATAAAAGTGCTCTAGGCGGTTGACATGGATTATTCTTTTTGAGTTCTTGCAACTGCCTAGGTCAACTAAACATGTGACCTCCTGCTTTCTTTCAAGTACGGGATAGGGCCCAGACCATTTGTCCTGTAGGGCACTTGGAGCAACAGGCTCCAACATCCAAACTTTCTGCCCTTGTTGGAACTCTGCCATAGCAGTGTTCTGGCCATACCAGAGCTTTTGAAGCTCCTGGCTGGCCTGAAGATGTTTGCTGGCTTTTTACATGTACTTAGCCATTCTGGAACAGAGGCCAAGCACATAGTCCACAATATCCTGTTTAGGCTCTTTGAGAGGTTCTCCTAGCCTTCTCTAACAAAACTTAGTGGTCCCCTAAAACGCTAAAAGGGTGATCTGCTAAAAGTTCAAATGGAGAAAAACCTACTTTTGTGGCACTTCCGTGTAGGCAAACAGCAGGCAAGGATGCAGGACATCCCATCTCCTTCTGAGTTTTTCAGGGAGTCATTCAATCATGCCTTTTAGGGTCTGGTTAAACATTTCATCAAACCCATTGGTTTATGGATGGTATGGGGGAGTGAACTTATAGGTACCCCACATTCCTGCTGTTAGACCTGACAGCTTTAGTCTGGTCATCCCTCAACTTGTTGCCTGCCTCCCTCCACTTTTCTGAAAGTGTTTTTGCTGGTTTTAGGACTCTTCCCACTTTGCCACTGTTAACCAGTGCTAAAGGCATATCCTCTCTCCCTTAAAAATGGTAACATTGGTTCATTCCCAATTAGCATATTTGATTTACTTGTACGCCCCTAGTAAAGTGCATTAAATGTGCTTAGGGCTTGTAAATTGAATACTACTAGTGTGCCTGCAGCACTGATTGTGCCACCCACATAAGTCGCCTCTTAACCATGTCTCAGGCCTGCCATTGCAGGGCCTGTGTGTGCAGTTTCACTGCCACTTTGACTTGGAATGTAAAAGTACTTGCCAAGCCTTAAACTCCCCTTTGTTTTACATATAAGTCACCATAAGGTAGACTCTAGGTAACACACAGGGCAGGGTGATATTTAGGTAAAATGCAGATACACAGGTGTGTTTTATATGTCCTGGTAGTGGAAAACTCCTAAATTAGTTTTCCACTACTGTGAGGCCTGCTCCTTTTATTGGCTAGCATTAAGTCTGCCCTCACATGCAGGTTGAATGGTAGATTCTGATCAGAAAGGGGTAAACAGGTCATGTTTAGTTTGGCCAGAATGGTAGTACAAAATCCTGCGTATTGGTGAAGTTGGATTTTATATTACTATTTTAGAAATTCCACTTTTAGAAAGTCTGCATTACTGTGCACTTTAAATCCATCTGTGCCTTACAGCCTGTCTCCAATCCACATCTGGGCTGGGCTGGTTGACAGCTCCCGTTTGCATTGCACCCTGACAATCACAAACCCGGGACACTCCGTCACACCTGCCATCATCTGATTACTGAATGGGTCTTCCTGGGATTGGAGGTTGAAGGGCCTAACACTTACATTTCAAAGGCTAGTGGCCTGCCCTCACACAATGGACTGCCAATGCCCCCTACAGGGAACTTGGCCGACAGTCCTGTACTGAAGGGGTACCTTGTGCACTTCTAAACCACTCTTTAAAGTCTCCCCTACTCTAAAGACATTTTTGGTATATAAACTGGGTCCCTGGCCCCATCAGATCAGACACTTCTAGACCTGAACCTGCAAACTGTCAAGCAGAACTGCTTGGCTACTAAAAGGACTCAGCTGGACTGCTTTGCTGTGAAGGACTGCTGCCTTGCTCTTGACCTGCTCCCTTGGTGGCCTCTGACTTTGCTGAGAAGTGCTCTCAAAGGGCTTGGACTGAGTTGCCTCCTGTTTTCTGAAGTCTCAGGGCCAAAAAGACTTGGGGCTACATGTATGAAACATTTTGCACATCGCAAACAGCGAATCGGGCCGTTTGCGATGTGCAAAATGCACTATGGCATGTTCCAACCCATTTTTTTGCGATTCGGTAAACTATTTACAAAATCGTAAAAAGGGATTGTGAGTCGCAGTTAGGAAGGGGTGTTCCCTTCCTAATTGCGACTCGCAGTCCCATGTATGATTGTTTTGTGATCGCGAATGCGGTTGCAAACAATCGCAGTTAGCACCAGTGTCACACTTATGCTAACCCATTCACAAACAGGAAGGGTTCCTCTTGGGACCCCTTCCCCTTTGTGAATGGCAGTAAAAACATGTTTTAGAGCAGGCAGTGGTCCTTAGGAAAAAATGTAATTAACGAAAACATAAAAATTTTTGTTTTTGAAATGCATTTAGTTTTCCTTTAAGGAAAATGGGCTGAATAAAAAAAAAAAAACTGCTTTATTTAAAAGCAGTCACAGACATGGTGGTCTGCTGTCACCAGCAGGCCACCATCCCTGTGAGGGCGGCCATTCCTAAGGGGGTCGCAAATTGTGACCTACCTCATGAATATTTATGAGGTCGGGCATTTGCGACCCCCTTGCGAATCGCAAATAGTGTCATTGACACTGTGCAACATAAGGTTTTGCGACTCTCAAATTCTGAGTTGCAAAACCAAACTTTAGTACATGTAGCCCTTCATCTCTTCAAGGAAACTCCTTGTGGACCGAGAATTGACGCACAGCCTGCCAGAAAATATGCAAAGCCTACCCTGCGACAAGTAAATCAATACACAGCCGAACCGGAACAACGCAGTCTGCCTTCCCAAGTGCAGAGCGACGCAGCACCTGTGTTGCGACCAGAAAGTTGATGCACAGCCATACTGGATCGACGCACAGCCAAGACGGAATGACGCAGCCCGACTTCCTGAGTGAAGAATCTATGCAGCGCCTGCAGTGCAACCAAAAATTTGAAGTATTGCTTACCGGATCGACGCAACACCTGTAACTTCGTCCCACATGCTCATGATTTCCACTGATCGTCCCTGGGCACCAAAAGATCCCTGCATCACAGTAAGGAACCAAGACTGCACGCTGGAAATTGACACAAAGCCCCTTACCGCGTGGAAGGAAAAATCGCATTGTCTGTGCCATGCTGGAAAATCTGACACACAGCTCATTTTTCCACGCATCTCCTCCTCTGCGGTCTCCGTGCGTGATAGTCTTGACATAAACCAGGTAGTCTGTGCAAACAAGAGACAACTGTTGATTTGTAAGTCTGAAGATTCTTTTTAATCTTACAAAAGTGATATTTCAACATGTGCTTCTTAAATATTTATCGTTTTGACCTTAATTTAACTAGATAATGTCATATATTTTTCTAAGCCTGTGTGGTTTTTTTTGCGGTGTTTTCACTGTGTCATTGCATGATTTATTGCACAAATACTTTACAAATTACGTTCTAAGTTAAGCCTGATGGCTCGGTGCCAAGGTACCAGAGGGTGGGCACAGGATAATTTGGATTGTGTGTGACTTACCCTGACTAGGATTGTGGTCCCTATTTGGACAAAGGTGAATACCTCTGCCAACTAGAGACCCCATTTCTAACATTGGTGATCAGCGGTGAGGGTAGCACTTGTGTTTGTCCAGTAACATACAATAATTATGTGTACACTACCTACCCACAGTTAAAGGTCATTTGGAACTTTTTCTCTGCAATTTTTTCTGCTTGACATTTTTTATCTAATCCTAAGCAACATGTCTCTGGCTAGGTCTCAAGGAGGAGCTTGAGAGTTTGAACTAGCTAAGCTGAAGACATACACTGTCAACCAGCTGAAAGGGTTCTGCAAGGGGATAAGAGAGTCTACATGGGGTGCCTCCAGGAAGGAGGAGTACCAAAAGGTTCTGAGAGCCTGGACAGAAGCCTGTTCACAAGAGGATGTTGAGGTGGAGGGGCCAGGGGATGGATCCCCAGAGGATTTGCCACTAACAGTAGGGGATGACACCCCTGGATTTGTGCGCCCTGAGAAAGCAGGGAGTAATGTCTCTAATCATGGCCTGACCGCAGAGGAAAGGAGAGAGGAGAGGGAATTCCAGCTGCCATTGGCAAGAATGAAAATAGCGGCAGAGGAGAAGAGATGAGGCTGAGAAAGCCTTGGCAGAAAAGAAGCTGAAAGAGTGGGAGCTCAAGACTAGGCAGTCTAAGTCCAGCAGTGATGGTAGCAGCATACATGCAGGACCTGCTGGGAGAAGAAGGTTTGAATACCCCAAAATGTGGTGCCAAATTATGTGGTGGGAGATGACATTGACAAATGCTTTGATGCCTATGAAGTTGCACCAAGGGCTCATGGGGTTCCTGAAGAGCAATTAGGGGCGGTTTTGTCTAAACATGTACCAATAATTGGGAGGGACACACTTCTCACATTAGAAAAGAAGGACCAGAACACATACCCGCTCATGAAAGCCATTTTAATTGCCAAGTTTAGACTGACCCCTGAAAAGTATCACCAGAAATTCAGGGACAGCACCAAACTCTCCAACCAAAATTAGGCAGACTTTTATGATTCTTCCAGCAAGGCGCCGAATGGATGGGTGCGGGCAGTAAAATAAATGATTATGTGGGGTTGTATGATTTTATAGTGAGAGAGTATATGCTCAGTGTTGCTACACACAGTTGCACCAGCACTTGATTGACAGTAAGTTGACTGATCCTAAGAAGCTTGCTGAGGAGGCGGACCTCTGGGCTAGCACCAGAGCATCCAAAAAAGGTATCTGGGGGACACACCCACAAAGGTGGTCAGGGTTCCCACCAGAAGAAAGAGGGGGGAGAAAAACTTAAAAATAAGGAGTTCTCAAAAGGCCCTCAAAAAAATTCCCAAGGGGATAGTAGTAACCAGTCCCAACCTGATTTTGCAAAGAAACTTCTTTGACCGTGAGAAAGGGAGGTTTGTACCGCAATGAACAGAGTGCACTAAGTATGGTCACTCTAAGGGCAACTCCAAGTGTCCCAAGAGGGCACAGCCCCCCACAGGAGGGCAGACACCTGGGTTGGCTAGTGTAGCGCTCCCAGTCAGCTTTGGGGAACAGGCAGAGGTACTCTGAAAGTAGTTGTGAGTCCTGCCATGCCTGTAGATTGTCTGTTAGGCAATGACCTTCAGAACACTACCTGAAAGGAGGTAGAACTCAGGTCTCACCTGGAGATGTTAGGTTTGCCTAAGTGGGTCTGCATGACCGCAAGGTTCATGGCTGTCTGGTAAGGGACTCAAGGGCGTCTGGAGCCTGGAACAATTGCCTAGACAGCTGCCAAGGAGAGGGGCAAGGGATGCGTGAAACCGGTCGCAGTAGTTCCCACGGTGTTTGACAGGGTACCTGAGGAGGAGGCCACTGAGCCAGCTGTGGAGGACATTGCTGCCCTGGGTAACCTGCCTGAGCCTGCTGGCTGGCAAGTTGAGGTTGGGCCAAATAGGAAGGAATTCTTCAAGGCACAGAAGGAATGCCCCACTCTTGAGAGTCTGAGGCAACAGGCCTCATCTCAAGCAGCAGGGGAAGCCTCTGGTGATCTCCATAATTATTGGGAGAATGATCTCCTTTACAGTGAGCCTATGATGCTGGAGGCTGGGGCAGCACATGTGCTGGTGGTCCCCCAGTGCTACCAGGTCTTCCTATTTGGTCTAGCTCACGACATCCCAACCTTCGCCAGGCTTGTCACCCATTTTTGTTGGCCCTGAATGCAGATGGCCTCATATGCATTCTATAGGTCCTGTCTAAACTGGCAGGCTAGTGGGAAGACAGGGAAAAGACTCAAGTACCCATGGTCCCACTCCCTGTCATTGGCATGCCCTTTGAAAGGGTGGGCTTCGATGTCATTGGTCCCTTGGACCCCAAGACTGCCTTAGGCAACACTTTTATCCTGCTTTTGGTGGACCACACCACCCGATACCCAGAGGCAATCCCTCTGAGGACAGTGACTGCACCGGTGGTGTCCAGAGCTCTGATAGGGATATTTACACGTGTGGGGTTCCCAAAGAAGATTGTGTTTGACAGAGGCACAAAATGTATGTCTCTCTACATGAAGTCCATGTGGGATGCTTGTGGGGTGACCTACCAGTTCACCACCCCTTACCATCCTCAATTCATTGGTCTTGTGGAGAGGTTCAACAAGACCTTGAAAGGCATGATCGCAGACTTCCCTGAGGCCATGAGGTGTAAGTGGGATATCCTCTTGCCATGCCTTTTCTTTGCTTATAGAGAGGTGCCCCAGAAGGGGTGGGGTTCAGTCCCTTTGAACTTCTCTATTGGTACCCTGTCAGGGGACCCCTAAGCATAGTAAAAGAAAGGTTGGAGAAAGCACCCACGAACCTGCCCTAGAATGTGGTCAGCTACATGCTGGCCCTCCGCAACCAGATGCAATGCTTCTGGAAAAAGGTCAAGAGCAACCTTGAGGCCAGTCAAGAGGTTATGAAACAATGGTATGACAAGAAAGCCACCCTGGTAGAGTTTCAACTTGAGGACAAAGTTTGGGTAATGGAGCCAGTTTAGCATAGAACCCTCCAGGACTACTGGACTGGCCCATTTGAAATCAAGGAGCATAAGGGGGAGGCCACTTACCTAGTAGACCTCAAGACCCCTAAGAAACCGCTAAGGATGCTCCATCAGAAGTGACTGAAGCCTCATTTTGAGAGGTCTGAGGTCAGAATGCTTCTAGTGACAGATGAGGGTATGGAAGAGGAGAGTGAACCTCTGCCCACCTCCTCGCTGCCATGGAAGGTGATGGGTCAGTGGAGGGTGTCAATCTCTCTGACTCCCTGACCCTGGATCACGGAGGGGACTGTTACAAGTTACTGGAACAGTACTCTTTCCTGTTTTCCCTCACCCCTGGACTCACACACTTGTGTGTCCATGATATTGATATGAGGGACAGTCCCCCTGTAAAGAACAAGATTTACAGGTTGTCAGACCAGGTGAAGGCTAGCATCAAGGAGAAAGTTGCCAAGATGCTGGCTCTTGGGGTGATTAGGAAGTCCAGCAGTCACTGGTCCAGCTCTGTGTTGCTGGTTCCCACGGCTGCTGCTCTCGGTACCAAGCCAGAACTTAGGTTCTGCATGGACTACCTGTCACAAAGAGAGATGTGCACCCCATCCCCCGAGCTGATGAGCTCGTAGACAGGGAAGGCACTGCCATATTCCTCAGTACTTTTGATCCTGCATTAGGGTACTGACAGATCGTCTCGACTGAGGGAGCTAAAGAGAGAACCACCTTTTCTACTCCTGAGGGACATTACCAATTCAGAGTAATCCCCTTTGGGTTGAAGAATGCCCCCGCTACCTTCGAACGGTTGGTTAACAGGGTCCTAACTGGGAAGGAGGTGTTCTGCGCAGCCTACCTAGGTGACATCGCCGTCTACAGTTCCTGCTGGGAGGAACACCTGATCCACCTCAAGGAGGTGCTTCAGGCTCTGCAACAGGCAGGCCTGACCATCAAGGCCTGTAAGTGCCAGATTAGGCAGAGTTCCATGGTGTACTTGGGACACCTAGTAGGTGGTGGCAAGGTGCAGCCCCTCCAGGCCAAGATTGAGACAACCATGGCCTGGCAACCACCTAGAACCCAAACTGAGGTGAGCGCCTTCCAGGGTCTCACCAGGTACTACTGCAGATTTGGTAAGGGCTATGGCACATTAGTGGCCCCTTAACAGAACTCATATCTAAGAAGCAACCTAGGTTGGCGAATTGGAGAGAGGCTTGTCAGAAAACCTTTGATACTGTCAAGGAAGCCATATGCACCCATGCTCAGGTGCACGATGTCTGCGTAATTGTGCACAGAAAGACTGCATTTATTAAAACTTCAAAAATCCATATCTTAAAAAGTACTTAACCAATTTTGATGAACATTGGTCTTAAAATGTATATATAAATGTAAAGTATGTTTATAAATTGGTCTCAAGTTATTCCTTCGAATGCGTGAGATACATGATTAATACTCTGAGTACAACAAATGCTTAGCACTTCTCCAAGATTGAACTAACTACTCGACAAAGCTACCTCAAAAATTAGAGCATTAGGTGGATCCCCTGCAAGTGTGCCTAGTTTTGCACACTACCTAGAGAGCCAGCCTCCTACATTTCTTGGATCAGCAGTGGGATAAAGATTTTGCACTTACTGATACCACTTTGTCAATTTTGTGAGCACACAGATAACTCTCCTAATTGCCTTTAGTTCATTATTTTTGATTTTTTAATTGGCCAAATATTTTTTGCAAATTTTTAAAATAATTATTTGGGCCCTGGTTAGGTCTTTATAACTCTAGCAAAATATTTAAAGTCCTTACTTTAGTTGGTCTATCCAAAAAGAGGATTCTATATTTCTAAAAAGGTCACAACTTTAGAAAGATAAAAATGTCAGAAGTAAAGTCCAAGACCCCTGAGTTCGACCTGGAACCTTATGAGGCATATAGTTATGACCAATTAAGGAGACTCTGCAGACTGTACCAAATTTGTACTGGTAAGAGCCCCATTCAGAGAAATGTATGTTTTTGGTGATCAGGTATGAAAGTGATAAACCCCCAGAAGATGATGATGTGTCTGTGGTGGGTGAAGATTCTGTGGAAAATAGGGATGAGGGTAGCTCCTCTTCCTTTAGAAGCTCTAAAGTACCCACAGAAACAGACCTGGACATTGCCAGTCTGACCAAGGGAATGGCCTTAGAGAGTCAGATCTTGGGAATAGGAAAACAAAGAAAAGAGTTGGGCTTAGGAACCATCTCTGTTGGCAGCATACAAGTGTTGAAGGAAAAAGCTTTCAACATTAAACTCCCAAAAGGAGTTGTCCCTCCCTTTACTGAAGGAAATGATATAGTAAAATATTTTTCTGCCTTTGAGAGAGCCTGCATTGGGTGGAAAATTGGAAAGAAACATTGGGGGCACTCTGATGTTGGAGTTCCGCTCAGGAACGTGCAGGGATAGGCTCCTGACACTGAATGAGGCATATTCTAAATCCTATGACCTCATGAAGGGTACCCTGATTGAGGGCTTTGGATTTACAACTGAAGACTACAGAATAAAGTTCAGGGAGGGATTATGATGGCAGTATAACATGTACATGAAAGACCATCTGCTTAGTGATTGTTTCAATGATACGCTACATCACCATCTGGTAGACCCGGATCCACCTTCCCCTCAAGAATTGGGGAGGAAGGCAGACCACTGAGTCAAAACAAGGGTGACCAAGACTACCACTGGTGGGGGAGATCAAAAGAAAGCGGCCAAAAAGCCCCCTCAAAGGAAAGATTGGAGCCAGGGTAAAAATAACAGAGTCTTCACAAGGCCCCCAGAAACCTGCACTGGAGGGTGAGCTCAGAGACTTCTCACAATCCGGGGGTACAAAGGGAGACAAGTTGACCCCAGCAAGGCTTGGTGCCAAGATTGCAAAACAAAAGGGCACCAAACTGGAGACTCTGGCTGTAAAAAAAATAAAAATAACAATGCCTCTCGTCAACCTGCAGTACATGTAGTTGCCAATATCCAGATGGGGTCAGAGGTATGGCCTGACCACTTCAGTGTCCCCACAGAGGTAACATTAGTCAATGAGGGCGGGGTAGAATTATCCTATGCTGCCTGACCAAGTATTATGCAACAATACAGGCAACACCCTTTGATTAATAGGGAGAAAATAGAAGCATTGAGGGACACAGGAGCTAGTATCACCATGGTAACTCAGCACCTGGTCCACTCAAATCAGTTCCTGGTAGGGAAATCTTATCCTGTCAAAAATGCTGACACTGACACAAAGTTCCATCCCATCACTTTTGTAACATTTGAATGGGGGGAGTAGTAGGGCAGAGAGAAGTGGTTGTGTCCTCATTCATCCCTGTAGATTGCTTGCTTGGTAATGACCTTTAGTATTCCCCCTGTGCTGAAGTAGAATTGAAGAGCCATGCAGCAGTGCTATGGATCCCTAAGTGGGCATGTGTCAAAACAAGGGCACAGATCAAACTTCAGAGAGATAAAGGAGAGCTGGCTCCTGACAAAGTGGACCAGCCTCCCAGGATAAAAGGCAAGAAGACTGGGAGACCAACATCAAAACAAATTACAAGACAGGACCTCCTTTCTCAGGAGGAAGAGTCACCCACCTTAGAGGGAACTGAGCCTGAAGGGCTTGGGCCTTACCACCCAGAGCTCTTGGGCCCAGGGGGACCCTCCAGGGAAGATATAAGCCTGGGGCAGATAACTTGTCCCACTCTAGAAGGCCTGTGGCAAAGCAGGTGGGCACTTAAAGTCCCCCTTAATGCCACTAAAAGTTGTTGGGTAACCCTTTTAAAGGGTAGGGGTCGACATTGTTGGCCCCCTTGGCCCTTAAACAGCATCAGGACACAGATACATAATAGTGATAGTGGATCCTGAGGCTATGCCCCTTAGGACCATTACTTTACCTGCAGTTGCAAAAGCCCTCCTGGGTATCTTCACTAGGGTAGGGTTCCCTAAAGTGGAAGTATCAGACAGAAGGTCAAACTTCATGTCTGCATACTTAAAACAAATGTGACAGGTGTTAGAAATGGAGTTGCTAGTTGGCAGAGGTATTCACCTTTGTCCAAAGAGGGACAACAATCCTAGTGAGGGTAAGTCACACACAATCCAAATGATCCTGTGCCTACCCTCTGGTAGCTCGGCACTGAGCAGTCAGGCTTAACTTAGAAGGCAATGTGTAAAGTATTTCTGCAAATAATCATGCAATAACAGAGTGAAAACACTACAAAAATACACCACACAGGTTTAGAAAAATATATGATGTTTATGTAGTAAAACTAAGGTCAAAGCGATAAAGATTAAATAAGAACAAGTTAAAATAACACTTATGTACGATTAGAAAGAGTATTAAATCTTAAAAATCAACAGTTGTCTCTTAGTTGCACAAAGTACCTGGTTTGCATCAAAATGATCACGCACGAAGACCTCAGAGGAGGAGATGCTTCGAAAAATGAGGTGTACATTGAATTTTCCGGCATGACACAGGCGATGCCTTGTTTCCTTCCGCAATGCAAGGGGCTTTCCATCGATTTTCGGTGCACAGTCTTGGTTCCTCACTGCGATGGGGGGATGTTTAGATGCCCAGGGACGATGCATGGAAATCCTGGGCGTGCAAGATGAAGTCACAGGTGTTGCATCCCAGTATGCAATGCGTCAAACTTTCTGTCACACGGCAGGCGCTGCTTCAGTTCTTCACTCAGAAAGTCTGGGTGCGTCATTCTGGCTCAGCTGTTGTCGATCTGATAGGACTGTACATCAAATTTCCAGTTGCAATGCAGGCGCTGCGTCGATCTTCACTCGAGAAGGTAGGCTGTGTCGTTCCGGTTCGGCTATGTGGCGATTTTCTCAGTGCAGGGTAGGCTTTGCGTGGTTTCCGGCAGGCTGTGTGTCGATATTCAGTGCACAAGGAGTTTCCTTGAAGAGATGAAGTCTTTTTGGCCCTGAGACGTCAGAAACCAGGAGGAAAGCTCAATATAAGCCCTTGGAGAGCACTTCTCAGCAATGTCAGAGGCCAGCAAGGCAGCAGGGGAACAGCAAGGCAGCAGTCCTTCACAGCAAAGCAGTCCAGCTGAGCACTTTGGGTAGCCATGCAGTTCCTCGACAGGTTGCAGGTTCAGGTCCAGAAGTGTCTGATTTGGTAGGGTCAGGGACCCAGTTTATATACCTAAAAACACCTTTGAAGTGGGGGAGTCTTCAAGGAGAGGTTTTGAAGTGCACAAGGTCCACTTTCAGTACAGCCGCATATTAGTTGCTCAATGTTCACAAGTAGCACATTATGGGGGTCATTATGACCTTGGCGGCCGGCGGTATGTTGGCGGTAACACCGCCAACAGGCTGGCGGTGTTCCGCCAGCAATTATGACCGTGGCGGAATTGCCATGGCCATACCGCCGCCCCTCCATTTTCCCGCCAGAATTCCGCCTGGCGGTCATAATCCCCAGGGCAGCGGTGCAAGCACCGCTGCCCTGGGGATTATGAGTCCCCAACCGCCGGCCTGTCTGTGGCAGTACACACCGCCATTGAAAGGCCAGCGGTAAGGGGACTTGGGGTGCCCCTGGGGGCCCCTGCACTGCCCATGCACTTGGCACGGGCAGTGCAGGGGCCCCCAGGCATAGCCCCATCGCGCATTTCACTGCCCGAATTTTGGGCAGTGAAATGCGCGACGGGTGCTATTGCACCCGCTGCACATCAGCATTGCCGCCAGCTCTATTACGAGCCGGCTGCAATGTTGATGTGACATTTCCGCTGGGCCAGCGGACGGTAACACTGTTACCGTCCGCTGGCCCAGCGGAAATGTCATAATAGGGAGACAGGAATACCGCAGGCAATGGCGGTATTCTGTCTCCCGCGGCCTCGGCGGTCTTTTCAAAAGACCGCTGAGGTCGTAATGACCCCCTATATGTTTTGTTCAGTTTAGCTGCCTATTGGCTTTGACATAGCATTAGCCATTACATTCTGTATTCTGCCTATTGGCTTTGACATTCTGTATTCAGCTTAGCTGCCTATTGGCTTTGACATGATATTAGACATTACATTTTGTATTCAGCTCAGCTGCCTATTGGCTTTGACATGACATTAGACATTACATTTGATATTTAGGTTAGCTGCCTATTGGCTTTAACGTGGAGTTAGACATTGCAGTTGAAACATCGCAGATGTCTGTATTCTTCCAAGCTGTGTTTTTCCACAAGATGAACCAAGCTGTTTTCTTCACACCAGACTAGACCTGATAAGAGAGAGTACATTTGGTGTTTTCCTTTCTGCTCAGCCTTGGGAATAGGAGAAGTCTAGGAGATCTGGCCAGTCTCCAAAGGCTTCCGTAGTTTTCCCGAGTCTGAGAGGAGGGGGCACGCTTTTGTAAGGATGACTCTGGGCTACAGTGAGTTAGATTCGAATCTGCTTGACTTCAGGCTGGAGCTAGACGTCAGTTGCCAGTCTCCCGTGTGGGTAGATAATCTCTTTCTCGCAGTTGACCGGAGTCATCAACTTGCAGACCCCAGAAAGATGAAGCTGAAGATAGGCCCGACTTGCTCATACGGTGATGAATTTGACTTTTATGCTTTGCTTTGAATATATTATATATTTGCTGTGTACATTGCAACTGAGAAGTACTGTGATATATTTTGCATTCATTGCTGCGACTACTTTTACTCTTTTGAACGTGTGCTTGAAATCAACCAATTCGCCTCTCAAGAACTTGTGGGTGGGGAAGAATTAACAACAATAAAGGGCTTCTTTGAACTCAGAAGTGCATTCCAGAGAGGTTCTGTGAGCTCCGATATGAGATCTGTAGGAAAGCAGAACAGGCCTACCTTAGGGGTGACTTATATGTAGAAAAAAGAGAGTATAAGGCTTGGCAAGTACTTTTAAAAGTCGAAGTAGCAGTGAAACTGCACACACAGGCCTTGAATGGCAGGCCTGAGACATGGTTAAGGGGCTACTTATGTGGGTGGCACAACCAGTGCTGGAGGCCCACTTGTAGCATTCAGTTTACAGGCCCTGGGCACAGGTAGTCAGTATTGGCGTGGTCAGTCCCAGGGCAATTCTCCACCATAAAGTCCATCCCCTGTAGGGAAATGGACCACCTAAAGAGTTTAGGGTTTTTGCCCCTCATCTTCACGAGACATCTGAGGTGCCTGTGGTCTGTCTGAACCCGGAGTGAGTCCAAAACAGGTAGGGTCTCAGCTACTTCAGTGCCCAGACCACAACAAATGCTTCTCTCCAAATGGCACTCCACCTCTGTTCCCGTGGTTAACAGCCTTCTGCTAATAAAGGCTGCCAGTTGGTCTGGGCCCTCCTTACTCAACTATGCTAGAACCACCCCTATGCCATGCTCTGAAGCGCCTGTCTGCACGAGGAATCGTTAGGCAGTCACTTTTAAAAATGCATATAAAATCACAGAATTGTGTTACCGGTTCTCCTTTTGCAGGTTCATCGAGGTCATCGGTGGGCACACTGTGCCAGCTGGAGAGGTTCTGGTGGCTCACAGTTCTGACGGGGACAGCATTGAAAATCCTCTTGCAGCAGGGCCACTGAGAGAGGCTACTTTGAAAAGGGTGGTTCTTGCAGATTTAACGGTGTTGCCTTAGAGTTCCTTTGTGGTGTTGAGGTTGCAAGGGGTATGTGACCCTGGGGCACAGCTGGTTCTATGTTGCAGGGCGCTGGGCGGCCGGGTGCAGAACGAGTTGGTGATCCAAGAGCTGTGCACAATGGAGTCCTTTTGAGCTTGGGGTAAGTCTCTTTGAGGGCTTCTTACAGGACAGCTGGGGAACTCTGGCAGGAGGTCTAGGGTGTTCCAGAAGTCCCTTGACTGAGGTTTCCTCCTGATCCTTTTTTAGCTCTGAGGGAGCTGGTTTTCTTATTGTCTTATGTCAGCTTACTAATACCCAGGGTATTGGTATGATCCAGCCACCAGAGAGCGTGGTGCAACCAAACTTGGCACACTTCAGGGAATTTTTCTGGCAGTTGTTGGTGTGCTGTTGGGTCTGGCTGCAACTTCCATTTCTGGAGATATTGGCACTCACTGGGTTGCTGGATCTTTGTTGGCTGCAGAGTGGTACCTCCACTCAGAAGGGACATATTGGGAGATTTGTGAAGCCTGGAGGTCCTTTGGGTTCCTTGAGGTGAGCCCAGTGTCCAGCTCCTCTGCAGTAGCAGTTGACGGGTCCGCAGTAGGCACGGTTTGGCACCTTTTCTTTGTGCAGCAGGTCCACAGTTGTGGTGCTTTAGTTCTTCTTTGGGCTGGTCTTCTTTGTCCTTTTAAATCTAATTTCTTGGTCCAGGGATGCCCTCTAAATACCGAATTTATTGGGCATTTTAGGGGGAACCTGGAAGTGTCCAATGGCACACTTATTTTTGGGTGCTACACCCACTGTAGTGACCACTTCCGTTGGAAAGAGTCACTGCCCTAAACCTAATTGGCTATTTTCCTTCCATCCAAGATGGAGAAAAATGAAATAGAGTGTCCACCATGCAGGCAACACCTTAGTGAAGGTGTATGCCAGGTGAGGCCACTCCTCCTACCCTTTGTTAGGTTTCCCGTCTTTGCTCCCACCAAAAGTCGGGGATTGCAAAGCTGCTGCTGGCAGTAGGCTTGGGGGTCAAGTCTCAAAGGCGATAAGCCCTTTGAAGCTCACCGCCACTACAGTGCACATTCCTGAATGACGGGGCGTTAACTCCTCCACCCAGGAAGGGCATTGCCTTCAAACCAGGGAGGCAGGACTCTTCCCAAATTTTTGTATACTGGCTGTCTGGAGGTGGCAGCTTGATAGAACTAGTCAGCAACCACACCATGATAGTTAGCATTTGTAGGGGGCACCTCTAAGACATTGGGGATAAATCCAATCTTGCAGCAGTTTGGATTTATCATGCTGAGTTGTTTGATACCAGACAACCCAGTGTTCAGAGTGGCTATCATGTAGCTGGGAAACTCATTTTGACCAGTTTTCAGCACATGTTTTAAAATGGCTGCCCTGTTCACTCACTATGTCCCAGGTTTGGCAAAGACACAGTGGGGACATAATGCTCATGCAGCTTTGCCTGTATATATGATATGGAGCACCCTGCCTTAGGGCTGTAAGGCCTGCCAGAGGGGTGTCTTACCCATAGTAAATGCAGTGTATGGTGGACAGGCACACAGGCAGTGTGCCATGTCGAGTTTTGTGTTTTAGGTTTGCATCAGAACACTCAGCCTGTAATGGCAGTGCTGGGAACATCTGGATGCACGGCCCTAGAGGGTGGCACAATCAGTGCTGCTCCACACAGGAGGCTGCACATAGTGCCCCATGCCCTGCCCTAGGCACATAGGTGCCCACTCACAAGGAACTTATAGTGGTAGCTAAAGGTGTATCCAATTGTGCCAATGCGTCACAACAGATTTAGGAAAAGAGCTATGGCCCAGGGAACCTGGTAAGCAGGGGCCCTGGGCACTACAATTTCTTGGATACATCAACATCAGGCAAAACGTAGGGGGATAACTATGTCAAAAAGAGGCCCTCTCTCACAGTACCATCCACTGGCAGACCTGCAGACCATGGAGATGCAACATGTTTTCCAGATATATCGGCTGGATCATGGATCTTTGTCGTCAGTTGGAGCCAGATCTAATGCCTTCCATTCGCAATCCCATCATGCACGTCATGTCAGTGCTGCACTTCCTGGCCACTGGGTCATTTCAGAATACAATGGCCCTAACTGCAGGAATGTCTCAGCCCATGTTCAGTCTGGTCTTGAAGTATGTAGTGCCTGCATTGTTAAAACTCCTTGACAGCTACATCAGTTTTCCCCAATGTGAGGATTTGGCTCATGTGAAAGCAGATTTGTATGCTTTAGGATGCATTTTACATGTGGTTGGAGCCATAGATGGCACCCATGTGGCCTTGGTAACCCTAAGGGCTAATGAACAAGTAAATAGAAATATGAAAAACTTCCAATCCATCAACGTCCAAGTGGTGTGTTTGGCTGACCTCTACATTTCACAAGTTTGTGGTAGGTATCCGGGATCAGTCCATGTTGCCTTCATCATGCAGAATAGCAAAATTCCACTGCTGATGACATGACTATACACAGAAAGGGGCTGGCTGGTTGGTAAGACATATATGGCATGTGTGTCTGAACCTTATTTCATGCTACTATATATGTTGATGTCAAAGAATAAAGTTTGGATTGATGTTACTACCTTATAGGGGACTCTGGCTACCCAAACCGTCCTTGGTTTTTGACACCAGTGAGATACCCAACCACGCTAGGGGAAGTCCACTTCAGTGAGGCCCAAGGAAGGACTAGGCATGTCATTAGCAGACGTTTTGGCTCCTGAAGGCAAGATTTTGCGGCCTGCAAAAGTCTGGAGGAGCCCTCCTCAACTCACTGTACAAGATATGTCAAATTGTTGTTGCCTGCTGCATGCTTCATAACCTTACCCTGAGACGTAAAATACCATTCATACCAGATGAGGGATTCTGTGGGTGGAAATGCACATTTGACAAGTGAGGATGAGCGTGATGAGGATGAAGCTGGAGACATCAGGGCAGATCTCATCAATCAACACTTCAACTGACTCAAGGTAGTTGATGTGATGTTACAAAAGAGTTTCCATTGTGTATTGTTTAGGTCAGCATGCCATGCAATGTTCTTGCTACCACCATCAGTGAGGTCTGAAGTGTCTCCAAAGCCCATGACTAAGATATACATGCAGATTGTCCTTTGGAGTTGTGTACAGAACTGATATGTATATGGTATAATGTTTTGCAAAAGTCACAACTGAACATATGATTTGGCTATGTGATGTATATGTCCTATTCCTTATCTTTGTCAATCACAGATTTGCAGATTTGGGGGCATATGTAAGAGCCTCTCGCACCACATTCACATTATTGTTTTGATGCTACTGTGCCATTAAAGGCCAAAAATGCTGTGCCATATTTACAATGCATGTATTGTACCACTTTTTTGCCCTTTGTGCTACATTATGCCTGCACCAGGCATATTGGATGCATAGGGAGCATTCCCCCTTTAGGGGGGCCAAGAAAATGGTGTAATGAAATTTATGAGATTTTTTGCATCATTTTTTTCGGAGCTTCTAACACCTGCTCATGACAGGTGTTAAAAGGAGGCTTCCATTGGTTACAATGGGCATTTGGGTGCTTTGGCAGACTAGCATAAAAAAGTCTGATGCTAGACCCCTAACTACTGCCATGGCGCACTTTATTTTAATTAAGTCACACACATGGTAGCGTTACTGGGTGTTAAGGAGTGCAAGAAAAGTGGCGCTGCACTGTGTGCAATGCCACTTTTCTTAAATACGCCCCTAGCTGTTTGGCTCATCCTTAATTGACAATCTCAGTCAGTGTCACAGGCAGATGGAATTTGCAGATTCACATGTGAAGTAGGCATGGATTTAACCAGGTACTGTTTAACATGAAATTTGTGCTATGTGAGTTCTATGCCCAGACTGTCAGGACAGTGTGATGGTAGAGACCGTTTCCACACAAAAGCCCTGTTTTCATTGGAGGTGGCTCAAATGATGCCATGTGTGTCCATCTGTGTCAAACACATGTCATGATGTGGTATCTGGACCCTCTAACATCATAATGGTTTTTGTTTTATGGCGACTGACTTGTACATAGCTGCCTGTGTATTCAACTCTTCAGACCAATGTGCATGTCTCTAAAGACTAACATAGGTGAGTGGCAAGCCTATTGATACATGTCCATGGTATGTTGACGGTCCTATGACTGGGGAGATCAGTAATGACTTCTGTCTGTTACATGGAGTATGGTCATATGGAAGCTAAGGTATGGCTATTTGTAAAGGGTCTATCTAATTATACATTGCACCAATCGGTTAACCTTCCTGTGATAGTGAAAGACTGACATGTCCATAACTTCATTTTTCTGTGGTTTGGTGTTGAATGACACCTAAGCTGAAACACTGAAGTCTACAGCAGTATTTGCTGTGTGATGATTGCCATCCCTAAATAAATGTTTGGGGATGTACAATTGTGGTAATTTGTGTCATGTCTATGTTATAATCCCAATGCTATATGTATCTAGCTATACAATGTGTGATGACTATAACAAAAGTATAACATTAGAGAGGTACATCTTGCTACTATAGTTGTCATACATGACTGTTATAAATGGTTGACACATCACACTTACACAGGACCTGTGGTTAAGTCGTATTATATGGGGTGTTAACAAACAATGGGTGCTTTGAAACAGAAATACCACAAAGTATATAGTGAAGGGTTCAGTCATGGTGAATTCGGAAAAACAAATCTAGTGTCCTTGCACCATAGGAAAATGGAGTTAGGTTTCTGAACAGTCAACAGGCTGTATCTGTGGCACACGGGGGGAAACAATCAGTAGGGGTTAACTTCCTGGCAGAGGGTTTTGTCTTGGCATCTGATCCTCCTGGATGTATGGGTGGACATCCACGTTTGCAAGAGGGTTCTTCAGCTGCCGAGGGTCGGGTTTGGAGGCATTCCCTTTCCCTGGCAGGGCCTCCATTCCATTAGCAGCCACAGATGTAAAAGGCCATGATGTTTCATTGGTAGAGGGGGTGCAAAACCTATTCAGGGTAGTGTTCATGTCCCTAATCACCTCAGCAATAGAAGTCAGGATGGCATTTTGTGCCTGCCACTGCTGCATGGCTTCCTGGTAGTTGTCCCACTGCAGCTGTCTGATCTCTCCCATCACGGTCAGTACCTGGCCCATCATGCCTTATGAATTTTGGTAGGCTTCCATGACTTGGGAGATGGTCCCCTAGTCAGTCTACATTCTCTGGTCTACACCATCCATCCCACGCAACCTACCCCCACGTGCCTGTGCCCCTGGCACAGTGTGCCCACTCCCACTGGTGACAGGACTATCATTGTCAGGGGTGACAAGGGGAGACTCAGGTACCTGTACTGGGGGGCACACGATGGAAGAAACTGATCTTGGGAAACAGGTTTGGGGCAAATGGTTGCCTCTGACGTGGATGCAATAGGACTGGGAGGAGTGGTTGTGGGCAGGGTGAGGCTGACAGGTGCTGACTGATGAGGTGTCCCTGATGGGCCTGCTTCATCCTCATTGGCAAAACATCCAGGGTTGTTTTCCGCACTAGGGCTTTTATCCAGAAGGATAGTGGCAGTCTCTGGTGTCCTCTCCATTTTGTGAAAGGCAAGGTTACCTGTAGGAGAAGTGGAACACATAGTTGCTGTGACGTTTAACTTTGAGAACTAAACATGGTATGTGAGATGCACACACTGCCTTTATATGATCCCCAACATGACAATGATATCTGCTTTCAACTTTTTGCTAGACAAAAGCTCTTGGAGTATGTTGGTGTTTGAATGACTGCTGATACCCTCATATCTTGTCAGAGTGAAGACTTGACAATGTACATTTCTCTCCTAGTTATGTGAGTAGCATCATTGATTCGACCAAAAGCTTGGCAATGCACAATTGTTTTAAAGCTGGCACACAGTATAGGAGTGCCCATTTGACCTGGGCCTTTGTCTGGATGTACTGCAAGTGCATCCAGTTTGCCATTTAGTTGTCACCCCCCAGGTGAGTAGATGACATTGTTATAAAGCCTCTCTTGGTAGGATACACAGCTGTGGTTGTGTTTTGCTTGTAATGGTAATGGTAGTGTTCCATTGCATTGCTGTCATTGCCATGCACTGTTATATGGTGGAGCATTTATGATGGGTTACTTTCAATTTAAGTTTTACATGCAAGACATTTTAATTTAAGAGCACTGTTCTGGCTTTCATTATGGTGGTACAGTGCCTTCTAGAAATTGTTGTGCTGTCGATTCCCAGTACTTCACATGCCATTCCCAAAGAGTATAGCACCAGGTGAGTTTAGTAGGCATGTGACATGCCAGTGAGGGTTATTTGGACATTTGGACAGAGGGGTGGTTGGTGGTTTTTTCATTTAAATGTGGGAAGGTGATCAGGGAGCATGCAAGACTAAACTTTTTGGTGACATGAAAGTTGTGGTGACTTACCCGACTCTGCTCCCCCAGGTATTCCTATCAACCTCTAAGGATGCAGGATGTCCAAGACCGTCTCATCCCATGATGTGAACGTAGGGGGAGGAAGTGGGGGTTGGGGGCCACCACTAGTCTTGAGGACCACCAGCTGGTGCCTGGCGGTCATGGAATTCACCTTCCCCCTGAGACCGTTTCACCTCTATCTGAGGTTGTCCCTTGTGCATGGGTAACTGCCTACAGAATTCATCCTGATGAATATCCTTTGCCACAACTCCATTTTTCTGGCTATGGATGTTTGCTGGACCTGTGCTCCGAAAAGGTATGGCTATACCCTTATAATTCCGTCCACCATGATCCTCAACTCATCATCAATGAAATGTGGATGTTTTTGTGGGGACATGATAGTGGTGGGAAAGACTGTGAGGTAGTGAGAGATGGTAAAACACTTTTAGTAATGAGGTGTGAGTGCTGTGATGTAAGTGGGTGATGGTTGTGTATTTTGTGTGATAGTAAATTGTGTGTTGTGTGTGTATGCAGGTGTGGGATATGTGCTAAGTGAAATGTGTAGGGGTGCCTATAATTTATTTTGCTATATTTATGTTTTTTTTTCTTGTCTCTGGCTGTGTGTGGCGTTCTGGTTGCGAAGGATTGTGGGTTGTGCAGGGGTGTCTTATATAGTGCAGTGTGTAGATGAGTTGGGCGTTTGGATGTGTGTCAGGTGTGGGGTGTTCAAACTATCCAGTGTGGTGTGGTTTTCTGACTGAAGTGGTTCGCACCGTCAATGATTTTCTGCCATGGAAGAACCACTGTCATGATTTGAGGATCGTCATTTCATTGGATGATTTTTGTGGCGGAGGTGCTGGTGGTGGGACTGTCTGTTTTCCACTTCCATCCCGATTTCAAAATTTAGCCATGTTTTTAGCGGACTTTACTGTGTGACTCTTAATACTCACTGCAGTCTTACCGTCAGACCACCAAACTCGTAATGACCCCCTAAGTAGCCAGGCTGTAGAATGTATGATGGAGAAGGTAGCATCAGACAGGAGTGAGTGAGAAGAAAAGAAAAGAAATTAGAGCGTTACAGATGGTGGGACGAAGCAGGCATGGGAGATAAGGGCTTTCCAGAATAGCATAAATCATCCAATGCTTTAAAGATTAACTGTATCACACACTAAGGGTGGCACACTTTATATCATGCAGTAGACCGTCTCGGCTTGGAATCTGATCTTACGTTACTCTGGCATATAAGGATAACTTCAGCTGAAAGGAAGTCTCACCACTGAAAGTTGCAAGGTCTCACCTTTTCAAATATTTTACCCCTGGCCTGTTGGTCTTATCACTTTCTTGGATCTCTGTAAATTCACTTGGGTATAATTGCCCTGGGAAACTCTCAATAGGTTAATATCGAATCAGAGTCTCAATTTTCATTTAATCTGACAATCCATTATCTAATATGAAGTCTACAAGCAGAGAAGGGCAGAGGCCTGCTTTAAATCGGTAGTCACCCTTCTCTTTTGTAGGGTGACACTAGCTATTGCACAGTCACCATGAATGACATAGACAATCCTAATTACTCCTGGTCTAAATTTACTTTATGTTTAATCTAGAGATTTTTGTGTTGTATTTGTTCAACAAAATTCCACCAATATGTCACTGCAGAATTATGTGGCATTATTGGTGAAAATATAGCCAAGCCACATTCCACATTTTTTCTTCTGACAAGAGAACATACAAATGCCCCATCTGCAATAAAAAAAGCCTCTGCTTTACTCCTCTACTGCCCCACTGTCTCCCTCACCTTGCACCTCACCGCAAATAAATTTAACAGATTGTTATTCAGAACAGGAGGTAAATGTATGTGGTAAAACCCCTTGAATTGACTTATGCTGTGTAGCCCCGGGTGGAAATATAATTCCGCTTGTGGCAGAATTTGGATAACTCTGTGTTATACATGTAACATAGAGTTCCTGTCAAATTCTAAGGGCGAACAAGTTTTGCCAGTCTACACGTTGCCTCCAGGTGCAATTTCCTGATACCAGTCAACGTAAGCACCTGCTTCTGGAGTAGAGTTTCTGCTAGAGAAGCAGCTAAATCAACTCAAAAATATCTTTTGAGTTGATATTTTTCTGAACGGAACATTCAGGTTGTTTTGTTAGTGCGAAAAGTATTTTTTTGCATTACTGTTTTTCAACAGAAAGTACCTAAGAGACTCCAACTTCCTCTTCCTGTCCAGAAGGCTCTTCCCAGTGATTTGTCCACCTCCTGGTCACCTTTCAATTGAATTTCAATGTGAAAGGATCACACTCTTGGTCTGCAATCATTGCTGCATATATACGGTTGGATTTTAAGGACTTTTTGTGACATCACAACAAGTTCAACATTTTTTGGAATAAGATTGGATAGAGGGCATGCAACAGTGTTTTTATTTGTACCTTTAATCAATTGCTAAATTTGATTGTGGTGTAGAGGGTAGCCTGCAGTTGCAGTAAGGGGTTAGTATATATTTTTTTAATTTTATGATTTATCTTTTATAAGGGAAAAGGTTTGCACAGTTAAGAACATTTTCTGCATGTTTGTTAAATTTGCCCTACTCTATTATTTTACCATGAGGCCTAGTCTGCCCACAGGCCATCAAGTCAGTCCTAATCATTGGGTATATGCACAACTCTTTCTGTGGTATTTGTTATTTTAAAACATCTATGATTAGGGACAGGGTTGGCTGGCATAATTTTTATTTTCGTCAATGCTGAGTTAATTGTAATGTTTTTTTGATTGTTTACCTTCCCTCCTTTGTCTGAGTAGTATGTGTAAGTATGTGTGTGTGTATGTTCGTTTATTTGTCATCGTCTACCATTTTTCTTTAATCTCCATGTCATGTGGGCAGGTGCCATTTTGTGTAGTCTATGTTGATAGGCTTGCATGTGTTATTTGTTCTCCATGTCTCCTTGTTCACAGTTATTGTTTGAGCAAGTGCTGGTGGCAAGTTGTTGTTTTACCTTGCGGCTGGCAGCCATTGGGTGCATCCAGCCAGTGTGTTTTTGCAATAGGCTTGCATGTGTTCTTCTTTATTCCCCATGCCTCCTTGTTGCTTGTTGTTGTTTGACCATGTGGCAGGTGGCCATTTTGCCATTGTATCCATCTAACCACTGTACCATTGCCATAGGCTTGCATGTATTCTTTGTTTGCCATGCCTCCTTGCTCCTTCTTGTTATTGTCACATGTGGTTGGCAGCCATTTTGTGCATCCAGCCAGTGTCCCTTTGCAAATAAAACATAAACGATTATTGATCATTTGTTCATTTTAAGTTTATATTTTATTTTTTTATTTTAATTTTTTAATCTATTTTTTAATTTCAATTCTGATTTCATTTATTTATTTGTTTTTATTTTTATTTTAATTTTATTTATATTGTTTTATTTTTTTATTTTTTTATTTTCTTATTTTCTTATTTTCTTATTTCATTATTTTATTTTTATATTAGTTTTTTTTTGTTGATTTTTTAAACATTTTTGATCTTTTATTTCACTTTATTCAATTCTGCATTTTGCATTGATCCATCCATCTACATCCATTCCTCCATCCATTCATCCATGCATTCACCAAAGGCGCTCAGCCACACCCCAGCATTTGGTTTCTTTAGGTGTATAATAATTCCATATCATCCTGGACACCCTGGCTGTGATGCACTTTTATTTTTTTTATTTTCTTATTTTAATTTGTATATATATATATATATATATATATATATATATATATATTCTTTTTTTTAAACATTTTTTGATCTTTTATTTCACTTTATTCAATTCTGCATTTTCCCTTGATCCATCCATCTACATCCATTCCTCCATCCATCCATCTATCCATCCATCCATCCATCCATCCATCCATCCATCCACCAAAGGTGCACAGCAACACCACAGCATTTGGTTTCTTTAGCAGTATAATAATTCCATATCTTCCTGGACACCCTGCTTGTGATGCACTGCAGACAAATCACAAGCATAATTCACAGGGAGCACCACCAGCTCCCATATTTGTAAGACCCCAGCAGAGACCTGCAACAAAACGTACCTCAGTAGAAGTGTGCACAACAGAGAGGCAATTGACACGCCCACCTACCAAGTAAAAAAGTACTTCTCCTCAGTTTGGAACTTTTCTACAATTAGCAAACAGGAACAGAACATTGTGAAATGCTCCATTAGCCACACAAGTGTTCATCAAGGTAAGGCTGGTTCACATTATGGTACTGGAGGCCAGACGACCCATATGAAAAACATCATACAATCCAGTGGGAGGAGCACCTTAAAAATGGCTTGCATGTGTTCTTCTTTACTCCCCATGCCTCCTTGCTGCTTGTTGTTTGACCATGTAGCAGGTGGCCATTTTGCCATTTTATCCATCCAGCCACTGTACCATTGCCATAGGCTTGCATTTGTTCTTTGTTTGCCATGCCTCCTTGCTCCTTCTTGTTATTTTCACATGTGTTTGGCAGCCATTTTGTGCTTCCAACCAGTGTCCCTTTGCATATAAAAACATAAATAATTATTGATCATTTGTTTATTTTAAGTTTATATATATATATATTTTTTTCTATTTTAATTTTGTATTCTATTTTTTTAATTTCAATTTTTATTTATTTATTAATTTGTTTTTAATTTAATTAAATTTTTAATTTTTTTCTTATTTTAATGTTTATATTAGTTTTTATTTTATTTTTAGATTTTTTAAAAAAAAATTGATCTTATATTTCACTTTATTCAATTCTGCATTTTGCCTTGATCCATCCATCTATATCCATTCCTCCATCCATCCATCCACGAAAGGTGCACAGCTACACCACATCAGTTAGTTTCTTTAGGTGTATAATAATTCCATATCATCCTGGACACCCTAGCTGTGATGCACTGCAGACAAATCACAAGCATAATTCTCTGGCAGCACTGCCAGCTTCCATATTTGTAATACCCCAGCAGAGTCCTGCAACAACCCGTACCTCAGAAGAAGTGTACACAACAAAGAGGCAACACTCACCTACCTCTACTTCTTCTTCAGGCATTGACAATGGCCTAGTAAGAAAGTACTTCTCCACAGTTTGGAACTTTTCTACGATTAGCAAACAGGAGGAGAACATTGCGATATGCTCCATTACCCTCACAGTGTTCATCGAGGTAAGCCTGGTCTACATTATGGTACTGGAGGCCAGACGACCCATATGAAAAAACATCATACAATCCAGTGGGAGAAGCACCTTAAGAAATGACTGAACATGGTCACAGTGGTGAAGGTGAGAAGAACTGGGAAACATCAGCTCCGACTGGTCAAATCACGGTGGAAGGTGAGGAAGAAGAGGTTGAAATCTTCACACAAAGTAGCCCTGTCCCCAGCAGTGCAACAGAATCACCTGCCTCAGCAACCTCACAATGGTACAGGAATACTCAGACTACCACCTACAACTCAAACGTCATCTGCATCAGTGGCCCAAGAAAAGAAGAACATCCAGGCTACTATTATGGGCATGTTTATAGAGGAAGAGCCCTACACCTGCAACTACCCATTGGCAGGTTTGTACAATGGGAACCTGGCAAAAATGTTAGTGCTAGACCTCCTACATTTTTATTTTGTGGAACGAGTGAGATTCTTAGAGATGGTATCAGTCTTCTGCCCAAAATGGAAGGTTCCAAGTAAGATCTATTTTGCCAGAGTTGCTGTTTCAGCGCTGCATCAGGATGTGCTACAATTGGCTGGACTAGCTTTTCAGCCAAGTGTTTTCCACACTATCCACTTGACAACAGACATGTGGACCAGTTGTCAGGCTAATGATTACATATGCATCACTGCACACTTGATCTCTTTTGTAGGGGGTAAAGCAACAGCTATCTATAGGTCTTCACCCTGAAGACATTTTTAGGAGCATTTGGTGGATGCAACAGTGGCTATGTTGACTACAGACAAATCATACACAGCTGCAAATACCTTGGATGAATTTAATACCGATGTGTCAGAATGGCTGCGACCAAGAGGTCTGCTAATTGGATTTGTTGCCACGGACAATGGCAGTAAAAGTGAAGGCCATGGCTGATGGTGGCTATTTCAGGTTCCTGTGTTTGGCGCACTGCATCCATCTAGTTGTGCAAGACTTTAAAAAAAAAAGAAGACATATTAAAAAACATACTGACCACTTGCAGATTAATCTGCACGCATTGCAGCTATTCTTTCAAACCCAGGAAGCAGTTGCAGATTATTCTGCATGGTAACAGAGTACCAGTTAACGCCCTGATACAGGAGGTGGCATCACGTTGGAACTCAAACAATTATATGTTGCAGTGTCTGTTTGAGCAGCACACACATATCAATGAATATGTCATTTCAAGACAAAAGGATGTAATTGGGAAAGCTATGACCATGGATGAGGACAAATGGGGCCTAGTCAAATGCCTGACTCGGATGCTGCTCACTTTTGAGGTTTTCAAGTGGAAAGTTAGCAAAAAGGACAGTACAATGGGCCAAGCAATCCTGTTGCTGCTTTTGCTATAGGAGCAGCTAAAGAATGCATCTGAAAGGTTTGAACTCAGAGGTATGAACTAAAATATAGAAGTAAATGCCTTGGTTGAGAGCCTAAGCTACTGCTTGACTTGTAATGCAAGGCTGCAAAATGACATTATCAAGTCCAAAGAGTACATCTGTGCCATCCTAATTGATCCACTTGACAAAACAAAATCTTCCCACTTTCATTCCTTTTTCTGAAGGAGGTGTTTCAAAATACAAGAGGTGGATTGTTAAGCAAGCCAGGGAACTGAAAGAAGAACATATGGAACTTAGAGTCCCATTCTGCAGTTCTGGAATGCCTCTTTCAACTTTTAGAGAGTGCAGTCAGTCTTGTCTCGGCAGCCAATACCAGCTCCAAAAACACCAGCAACAACTGCATCAGAAGAATCAGACCCAACCTCAGCATTAGCTTGTTTTCAAGTGGCAGGTCTTAAGTCCACTGCAGAGGTGACGGCAAAAGAGGGCGAGCAAGTGGCAGTGCCTATGACACTTTAGAGGATTTTCTAGGAGTAGCTGGATGACCCAAAAGAGGTGTATGTGGATCAAAACCCATTGGTGTATTGGTATGGAAAGAAGTGCCAATGGCCACAACTCAGCAGGCTGGCAATAAAGTACCTGGCTTGTCCTGCAGCTAGCATGTCTGCTGAACCTGTACTCAGTGCAGCTGGTGCAGTTGTGACAGTGAGAAGGACCAGTCTTTTACCTCAAAGAATAGCAAGATTATCCATAATTAAAAAGAACCAGCATTTTATACCACCTGATTACACTGTTTCTGAAACACAACAGGAGGAGGAAGAGGATAATTGGTCAGAATCAAGAGTGTTTGCTGACCAACGTCTGGGTGAACCACCTTAGTTTGAGGACAAACTCTACTGCATGGACTGAGTATGCCAGTGCCACCATAGAACTTTTTAATTTTTTTGCATTGAACTTCTTTCCTTCTTTATTTCTTTGCCAAAAAACTACTACTATTAGTAGTGGAACATTGTTTGTGTCAGACTTATGCTGCCCCACAATTTATAATAATCACATATATAACCGGATGAGAGTGGGACCCGTGTGCAGTGAAGAAGCCCCCACATTCCCTTCAGGACATTCAAGACAGTGCCTGCCTCCCTCACATGCCATTGCCTATCCTTTTTTTATTTTTACCTCAACTAGCTGTGCGGCCCCAGAAGATCATTGATTGAAAGACTGCTAGAGCCAATGCCAAATTCCAATTTGTTGCTACCATCAAAGAGGAGATAATATTAGTATCAACCACTGTGCTTGGATTGGAAGAGGTAACTACTAAGTATTGCACCAATGAGTGGTGAGATATTGAGTAAATTTTAGTGATGATGTATGTGGTGGCTGACAATGAACAAGTTCAACAAATTTGCCCACATTTTTACATTTGATTTTGAAGATTTGTAATATTTGAGGGCTGATGGTGATAATTTTTTCCTAAAAGTGATTGGCCTTTCAAACATTACAAAACTTACCTGCAGGGTCCACTCCTTCTTTCTGGTTCTTAAGAGACCAGACCCGTGGCTTTAGTTACCTAACACAAATCTACACAAAATACTCCAGTTCTGTTTCTCTATTTGTTCAACAACAGCAGTGCACTACGCAGGTCTACCTCCCTCGGTTTGGGACTGGGCCAAAGTTACTTGGAACCAGGGGAAGTAGGAGGAAGAAGGAAAGACTCAGGGACTACCTCATCAGCCAGAAGGAGAAAGTTATTGACTTTAAAGATAACCCATGATGATGGCGAACACTCTTAGGCCTAGGAATCACTCAACTCTGTGGCCTTGAGAGAGGTGCCTTGATTTGGGAAATCCCACTGCATTGCTGACTCAAAAGTGAAAATCCTCTTTAAGTTCTTGCTCTGCCTCTGAATTCTCCTCATAAAGCTTACCTTGCTTCCATTTGTCCTTCTCCTTCACTCTGTAATACAGTCACTGTATTTCATTATGCAGGCCTTCTTCTAGCCCTCTTCTGTACAAACTAAACTTGGTGAAAGCTCAACACTCCAGCTTACCTTCTGGAATGGTTAAGCCAGGCACCCAAGAGTGATAGACATTCCAAGAAGAACGGAGATGCACTGCCCAATTTGGCAATACAATATAATGTTCCTTTGAACAATCATAATTTTTAAAACTGGGTGGGTTAACTTCAATCCTCCATAATTTGTATTTTTCAAACCTAGAAGACAACATTTAGAGATGTCTCTCTCTGGGGCAGAGTGACTGTTTCCAATGCATTTAACTGACCTGTGTCATACTTGTCCCTTTATTATTTCCTTCCACATCAGATTGATGATGGTGTGCTGCTCAGTGCCCCGCTAATTATTATTGGTGTAGTTTCTTTTGTGTAGTATTTGCCTTTGTCACAACTTTCCCCAAATCCCCTTTCACATCTATTCACTGACCCCTAACCCTCTTCCCCTGGGCTGTGTGATTTATTGAGGTGTGACTTAATGGATCACCCACTTGCTGGGGCAGATGTGGTGAAAGTGACACCAACTCACTGCATGACCTTGTATTACCTGAGCAATATTCCACATCAGCCCCATCAACATCGTCATTAAGGCCTTGTGTTGTATAAACGCTTAACCATGTCCAGCTACTCCTTACTCTGAGCCCAGTTCTCCTGACTCATGGATTCCATTTCCTAAGTTTATTTTTTAAATACGTGCACCCCATTGCACAGAAGAAGTTGACATTGCTAGCTTTTATTATCATATCATGTCTGTCTTCTTTCTTTTGTGTCAAATACTGTCATTGTGGTAGTCTGGACTAAGTCTTCCAAAAGTTATAATATGTGACTCACTAACTCTCTGTTTTGTATCAATCTAGTTGACAGTGATGGATAACCCTTTGATTAAGCCTGCAGTTGGAGTTTGTATAGGTGGGAGTGGCACCATGTGTCTTCCCTATTAGCTAGCCTAGTACTACTGTTACCTGTAGGAGGCTGGGCTTGTTTGTTATGGATGCCTAAGGTATTTACACCTTGTACCAGGACCAGTTATCCCTTATTAGTGAAATGTAGACAGTGACTAGAAGCTAGGCTCCCTAGGGGTAGTGTGGATGAGTAGCCAAGGCTTAACTAGGAGACATGCAAAGGTCATGCAATACCACTCTAGTCACACAGTACTTACACACATGAAAGAAAATACTCAGTGTTACAAAAATAAAGGTACTTTATTTTGGTGACACAAATGCCAAAAATACCATAGAGACCATACTCACTTATGAGGTAAGTACTACACAATTTATATACACTAGTGTACAGAAATAGCTGTAAAAACTGTTAGAAAACAGAGCAAATAGTGAAAATCACAATATTTAAAAATGGACCTGGGGAACATAAGCCCTATACTAAGAAAATGGAATGCGAAAGTAGATTTCCCACCTAGGCAACTGTAGTGTGTAGAGGGGTGCTGGGAGTATTAGATAACACCAAAGGTAAGTAATAGAACCCACCCCAGAGCCAAGGAAAGCAGGAGTAAATCACAGTAACTTTCCTGGAACACACAAGAACACGAGAAAGAAGATTATTCAAGAACCAGAAGAGACTACAAGACACCAATGATAGATTCCTGGACCTGAAGACCTCTGGAAGAAGGAGACCAAGTCCAACAAGCACTGAAGAGTCCAGGGAGAACAGCATCCCCTGCTAACCTGGATAAAGGTGCAAAAGAAAAACCACTTATGAGGAACAACAGTCAATATTGCACCCAAGAAGACAGATGCTGGTTTCTGGTTGCTGCAGAAGATGTCCCACGCCGGATGGATGAATGCTGTCTGGTTTGCGTCGCTGGTTCCACCAACAAGCCTTGGCACACGCAAAGCTTGAGGTTAGCAGAAAATGGTGCTGGCCGGGACCAGGAGGGACCTGGTGGACTCTACTAAGGTGGGAGAGCACTCAGAAGATCAGCCAGCATGCACAGAAGTCCCACAGCATGGGAACAAAGAAGGTACAAAAGGAGGCCCATGCAACACTACACAAATGGATCCCATGCCACCGGAGAATCACACAGGAGGCTGTGCATTGCAGGAAGGAGTGCTGGGGCCCAGAGCTGCTCGGTGCATGAAGAACTTCATGGAAGGATGTCAACAAGCCTTGGCAACTGCAAAGCACATGGGGGTTCTGTCTTTCGTGGGGAGGCAAGCTCTTACCTCCACCAACGTTCGATATTTGGATGTCAGGACTGTCGAGACTACTTCAGTCCACCAACCCTGTTGCTGGATCCACGCACTTCTTCAGCAGAGGGGACCCACGCCACTGGTCATCACTGCAGTGGGGTGCCTGCTGAAGCAGGCAAGTGACTCCTTCACTTCAAGGGATATTCCTTTGTTCTTCTGGTGCAGGGTGAAGACAGGCAGTCCTTGGAGGATGCAAAGCCTCAAAACAGTTGCAGTTGCTGGCAGGAGCTGAAGATGCAATGTTGCAGAAGTTGTCTTTGCTTTTTTATTGCAGTTTGTAGAGTTCTGGGAGGGTCCAGATGCAGTTTCTTCAGTAAGAAGGGAAAGTAAAGGATGCAGAGCATTGCTGCTGGAGTCTTGCAATGTGAATCTGAAGAACCACCCAAGAGAGAGAACCTAAATAGCCCTGAAAGGGGGATTGGTCAGCTACGCAGGTAAGCACCTATCAGGGGAGGGCTCTGACATCACCTGTTGGCACTGGCCACTCATATGCTCTCAGAGTGCCCCTGTATCTTGGAATCCAAGATGACAAAACCCAGGGACCCTCTGGAGGAGCTCTGAGCATCACCCCTGTCATAGTATGACTTCAGGCGGTTCACATGAAGTACTCTAAGAGGACTTCTAGGAGTGCCTACGTCCACTAAATAAGTGACCTTGCCCTACTTTTCCACTATTATGTGTGGTCCACTCAATTTATCCTGCAGTGCCCTGGGGGCCACAGGCTCCAGTACCCACACCTTCTATCCTGGTTAATAGACAGTCAGGATAGCCTTCTGGTCATGCAATTGTTTCTGTAACTCCTGGCTTGTCTGAAGGTTTTTAGTGGCCTTTTTCATGTACTCAGCCATTCAAGATCTTAAGCCAAGCAGATAGTCCACTATATCTTGTTTAGGGGGCTTCAAGGGTTGCTCCCACGCCTCTTTCACAAGAGCTAATGGACCCCTAACAGAGTGGCCAAAATGGAGTTCAAATGGGATATAGCCCACTCCCTTATGGGGTACCTCCATGTAGGCAAAAAGGAGGCATGGTAACAGGACATCCCATCTCCTTCTGAGCTTTTCAGAGAGTTCCATAATCATACATTTGAGAGTTTTATTAAACCTCTCAACCAACCCATTTGTCTGGGGATGATAAGGTGTGGTGAACTTGTAGGATACACCACACTCTTTCCACATTGCTTTAGGTATGCAAACATGAAGCTGCCACCTCTGTCTGACACCACCTCTTTTGGAAAGCCCATTCTGGAAAAGATTCCCAGAAGGGCTTTTGCCACTGCAGGAGTTGTAGTGTTCCTCTGAGATATTTCTTCTGGGTATCTAGTGGCATGGTCTACTACCACTAAAATTAACCTATTGCCAGAAGCAGTAGGAGGGTCAAGAAGGCCAACAATGTCAACCCCTACCCTTTCAAAGAGCACCCCAACCACTGGCAGTGGGATCAAGGGGGCCTTTGGGGTGCCACCAGCCTTACCACTGGCTTGGCAAGTGACACAGGAGCGACAAAACTCCTTTGTGTCCTCTGATATGTGAGGCCAGTGAAAGTGAGGGACTAGTCTGTCCCAGGTCTTGCTTTGCCCCAGATGTCCAGCAAGGGGAATATCAAGTTGTAAGGTCAAAAGAAACTCCCTATACTGCAAGGGAATGACCAGTCTCATGGTGGCACCAGGTTTTGGGTCCCTTGCCTCTGTGTATAGGAGATTAGTTTCCCAGTACAGTTTGTGAGTGTCACTGACATCACCTGCCTCTTGTTTGACAGCTTGTTTGTCTTGAACCCTCAAGTGTGGGGCAGGTCTGCTGAGCCACACTTAACTCCTCCCTGGTAGGCCCCCCTGCACCCAAGAGTTCAGCTGTGTCAGCCTAAAGCTCCTCTGATGTAGGTCCTGCACAGGGAGTAGACTCCTCCTCCTCTAAAGGGGAATCTTTAGTGGAGAGAGGGAGAGTGGATAACTTTTTACCCTTGTTTTTGGGAAGCTCTTGGTTCATTGTTCCAGAATCCAGGTTTCCCGGTCCTCTTTGCTTCTTGGCCTGAACCCTTGTCAAAACAAAGATATGCCCATAAATCCCCAGCATTGCTGCATGAGCCTCCAACTCCACCTCAGCCCAAGCTGAAGTCTCCAAGTCATTGCCTAGTAGACGCTTTACAGGTTGGTCTGTGGATACCACAGCTTTCTTTGAAACAGTTCCCCCCCCCCACCAGTTGAGATCAACAACAGTCATGGGGTGGCTAACAGTGTTATTATAGGCGTTAGTCACTTGGTTCTGATGACCAAATAGGTGTTGCTCAGGGGCCACTAGTTTTTTAGTCACCATTGTGACACTGGCACCTGTGTCCCTGTAAGCCTCAAACTGAACACCATTTATTAGGTGTTGTTGCTTGTACTTATCCATATTAAGGGGACAAGCAACAAGGGTGGCAAGGCCAATGCCACCATCAGAGACTAAAACAGTCTCAGTGGTTTCCTTAACTAAACCAACCCCCACTATATTACCCAGAGTGAGCCGTGCTACACCTTTGGACTGGCTATTTGTAGTGTTATTTTTCCCATCACCACTGCTATTACTAGGGGCACTAGTGGAAGCAGTGGGGTTTGTGGTGGTGGGAGCTTTGCCATTTTTCTTTAGACAAGTACTGTCACTTGCCCAATGGCCTTTGTTTTTACACATATAACACCAAGCCTTTTTATTCTGATGGTTGGAAGATGATTTACACCCACACCCAAAGGATCTTTGTGGGCCTGATGAAGACTCCTTGTTTTTATCTTTGTCCCCACCTTTGTCATTAGACTTACCATCTTTCTTCTTGTTTTTGTCACCCCCTGTAATGCCTTTCCTACTCACCCTTGTTCTGACCCATTTGTCTGCCTTCTTTCCCAATTCATGGGGAGAGTTCAGATCTGAATCTACCAAGTATTGATGTAAAAAATCAAACAGTTATTCAAAATATGCGCTCTAAGAATTAGATTATGTACGCCCTCATAGTCAGACACTTTGCTGCCATGTAACCAACGTTCCAAAGCCTTCACAGAACAGTCCACAAAGTCTATCCAATCTTGTGAGGACTCTTTTCTCGCTTCTCTGAACTTAATTCAGTATTGTTCAGTGGTTAAGCCAAATCCATCAAAGAGCACCGTTTAAGAATACTGTAGCTGTCTGAGTCTTCTTCTCTGACAGTGAGAAGTCTATCCCTCCCCTTGTCAGAAAAAGACAACAACAGAATAGCAGCCCACTGCCTTTGAGGGACCCTCAGAACTTTGCAGGCCCTCTCAAGTGCAGCACACCACTTGTAAATATCATCCTCCACCTTGTATGGGTGAACAATTTTATGCAAGTTTCTAGAGTCCATGATGTCCTCCCTAACTCCATAACTTCTGAAACGGCTGCTGCCACCATGGGGGACTAACCCCAACCCCTGCCTTTAATTTTCCACAGACAAGGCCTCCCTATCTAGGGCTGGCTGTTGCTGCTGCAGCCTCAGCCTGGCCTTCTCCAGTCTCAATTTCCTGAGCTCCCTATCTCTGGAGTCATCATGGGATGCCTCAGAAACTGAGGTGATATGTGAATGAGCAGAGGTAGCTCTTTCCCTAGCTTTGGTAACCCTAGTGACCTGACCTCTAGGTGTGAAGGGAGCCCTACCTGAGTGACTACCCCTCCCACTGCCAGGCAGTAGGTCTGCTAGGTGGAAGATCTTTGGAAGAGCCCTCCCCTGAATTTGAAGGATGAATACCTGACTCTAAGGGGTTAGAACCTTCCTCCTGGATATGTTCCCGATCATCCTAAAAGAGAAGGCTTAACTGAAAATTCTTATTGGGGTTCTTCCCTACATCTAGGCTCCTTTCTGAGCAAAGCTGCTTCAGTTCTTTGAAGGTCATGCCGTCCTAGGGAGTACCCATGACCTCAGAGCTAGGCCCAGCAGTAGACATGTTGTAGTGTGAGTGTTAGTGTAGTGTAAGGAAAACCTACCCTACCTAACCTCTCGTCTCTTGGAAAGGAAGGTAAGAGACGATAACCCTGTACTAGGCAAATATATGTAAAGCTCTAGGTACAGAGTATGCTTTCCTGTGCAAAGCACTGGTGACAGAGTGATAAGGCATTTGCAAGTACTTATCTCACTGCTGCACCACCAATGTAGGAGGATGGCCTGGTTTGTAATGAGTATCTAAGGTACTTACACCTTATACCAGGACCAGTTCTCCCTTATTAGCAAAATGTAGACAGTGTCTAGAAGCCAGGCTCTTTAGGGGTAGTGTGAATGAGTAGCCAAGGCCAAACTAGGAGACATGCAAAGGTTATGCAATACCACTGTAGTCACACAGTACTCACACACATGAAAGAAAATATTAAGTTTTACAAAAATAAAGGTACTTTATTTTGGTGACACAAATGCCAAAAATACCATAGAGACTATACTCACGTATGAGGTAAGTAATACACAATTTATATAGAGTAGTATACAGAAATAGCTGTAAAAACAGTTAGAAAACAGTGCAAATAGTGAAATTCACAATAGTAAGAAAAGGGCCTGGGGGAACGCAAACCCTGTACTAAAAAAGTGGAATGCGAAAGTCTGTTTCCCACCTAGGCAAGTGTAGAGTGTAGAGGGGCGCTGGGAGTATTAGAAAACACCAAAGGTAAGTAATAGAACCCACCCCAGAACCCAGGAAAGCAGGAGTAAATCACAGTAACTTTCCTAGAACACAGAAGAACACGAAAAAGAAAATTATGCAAGAACCGGAAGAGAATGCAAGACACCAACGATGGATTCCTGGACCTGAAGACCTGTGGAAGAAGGGGACCAAGTCCAAGAAGCACTGAAGAGTCCAGAGAGAACAGGAGCCCCAGCTAACCTGGATGAAGGTGCAAAAGAAGAACCACTGGTGAGGAACAACACTCAGTATTGCACCCAAGAAGACAGATGCTGGTTTCTGGTTGGTGCAGAAGATGTCCCACGCCAGATGAATGAATGCTGTCTGGTTTGCGTCACTGGTTCCGCCAACAACCCTTGGCACACGCAAAACGCGTGGGTAGCAGAAAATGGTGCTGGCGGGACCAGGAGGGACCTGGTGGACTCTTCCCACGAGATGAAGTCAGAGGGGGCTCTCAGCAACTCAGAGAGCCTCAGAAGATTGGGCAGCAGGCACAGGAGTCCCACAGCACGGGGACAAAGAAAGTGCAAAAGGAAGCCCACTCAGCACTACACAACGGGATCCCTCGGCATCGGAGAACCACGCAGGAGGCTGTGCATCGCAGGAAGGAGTGCTGGGGGCTGGAGCTGCATGGTGCAGGAAGAACTTTGAGGAAGGATTCCAACAAGCCTTGGCAACTGCAAAACATGCTGTGCATGGTGGTACTGTCTTGAGTGGGGAGGCAATCTCTTACCTCCACCAAAATTGGACAGTTGGACGTCAGGACTGCCTGGACCACTTTAGTCCACCACCCGTGCTGCTGGATCCACGCACTTCTTCAGGAGAGGGGTACCTGCTGAGGCAGGGAAGTGACTCCTTCACTTCAAGGGAGATTCCTTCATTCTTCTGCTGCAGGCTGAAGACAGGCCATCCTCGGAGGAAGAATGATCTGGAAACAGTTGCAGTTGCTGGCAGGAGCTGAAGATAAGGCCCTCATTAAAATTTTGGCGGGCGGCAACCGCCACCCGCCAAGTTGTAACTGCCGTGCGGCCGCCAATGCAGCCGCACTCCAGTAGTGGCCATTATGACATTCCCGCCGGCCCAGCGGGGATGTCAGCCGCAACATGGGCGCCGGCTCCAAATGGAGCCGGCGGTGTTGCGGTCGTGCGACAGGTGCAGATGCACCCTTCACGCTTTTCACTGTCTGCTGTCAGACAGTGAAAAGCTGTGTGGGGCTGTGCCAGGGGGCCCCGCGACTCCCCTTCCCGCCAGCCTTTCCATGGCGGTTCCTACCGCCATGAAAAGGCTGGCGGGAAGGGGACTCGTAATCCCATGGGCAGCGCTGCCCTGGCGGATTTAATCCTCCAGGACCAACGTGGCAGAAAACCGCCGGTCCCAGCGGTGCAACCACAGCGTAATCCCCAAGTTTGCTCCACCAGCCTGTTGGCGGTGCAACCTCCAAAACAGCCCTGGCGGTCTTTAACCGCCAGGGTTGTAATGAGGCCCACAATGTTGCAGAAGTCCTCTTTTCTTCTTTGTTGCAGTTTATAGAGTTCCTGGAGGGTCCAGATGCAGTTTCTTTGGGAAGAAGGTGAAGTAAAGGATGCAGACGTTTCCTGCTGGAATCTTGCAATCTGAATCTGAAGAACCACCCAAGAGAGAGACCCTAAATAGCCCTGAAAGGGGAATTGGTCATCTACACAGGCGAGTACCTATCAGGGGAGGTCTCTGACGTCACCTGCTGGCACTGGCCACTTAGATGCTCCCAGAGTGCCCTGCCAACTTGGAATCCAAGATGAAAATACCAGGGACTTCTGGAGAGCTCTGAGCACCACCCCTAGGGTGGTGATGGACAGGGGAGTGGTCACTCCCCTTTCCTTCATCCAGTTTCGAGCCAGTGCAATGACTGGGGGTCCCTGAACCATTGTAGACTGGATTATGCAAGGAGGGCACCATCGGTGCCCTTCAAACCATTTCCAGAGGCTCTGGGAGGCTACCTCTCCCATGCCTCTAACACCTATTTCCAAAGGGGAGAAGGTGTAACACCCCTCTCCCAAAGGAAATCCTTTGTTCTGCCTTCCTGGGCTCGAGCTTCTTGAACAACAGGATTGCAGAAACCTGTCTGTTTGGTGGCAGCAGCTGGGAGTACCTTTAAAACCTCAGAAGGCTGCAATGACAGTACTGGAGGTCCTCTAAGGCACCCCCAGAGAGCATGGAATCATACAACCAATGCTTGCAAAAGCATTGGGGTATGATTCCAACATGTTTGACACCAAACATGGCCATATTCGGCATTACCATTGTGAACCTGGACATAGGTAGTGACCTATGTACAGTGCATGTGTAAAATGATGTCCCCGCACTCACGAAGTCCGGGAAAATAGTCCTGGAGGTCGTGGGGACCTGGTGCAGCATAAATGGCAGTGATCAGGTGCATTCACCATTTCACACAGGTTGCAATGGCAATCCTGTAGAAGCCTTTGCATTGGCACCCTATGAGTGGCTAAAGGAATGCTGCAGCCCATCAGGATGTCCTGGAACCCCAATGTCCTGGATAACCAAGGTACCATATACTAGGGACTTATAAGGGGCCCAGTATGCCAATTTTGGGTGAAATACTTGGTTACCAGTATGCAGTGACAAAATGTAGAGGAGAGAGAGCATAACCACTGGGGTCCTGGTTAGCAGGATCCCAGTGAACACAGTCAAACACACTGAAGGCAGAAAATGGCTGCAACATGCCAAAAAGAGGATACTTTCCCACACTACTAACCCCTAATATGCTACCTTGGGAAAAGCCCTGCAGTAAGAAGACTGATGTACTATTAGCCCTTACTTCATATATTCAGGTAAGAGAAGAACTATGGCCCATATTTATACTTTTTGACGCAAAACTGCGCTAACGCAGTTTTGCGCCCAAAAAATTAGCGCCAGCTAACGCCATTCTGAAGCACCATGCGGGTGCCGTATTTATTGAATGGCGTTAGCCGGTGTTAGCCGACCGCCGCTGCCTGGTGTGCGTGAAAAAAAACCACGTACACCAGGCAGCGCCGGCGTAGGGAAAAATGGCGTTTGGGCGTCTAAAAATGGGGCAAGTCAGACTGAGGCAAAAAAAACGTCTTAACCCGATTTGCGCCATTTTTTTACGACACACATCCCCCATTGAAATGACTCCTGTCTTAGCAAAGACAGGTGTCATGCCCCCTTGCCCAATGGCCATGCCCAGGGGACTTCTGTCCCCTGGGCATGGTCATTGGGCATAGTGGCATGTAGGGGGGCACAAATCAGGCCCCCCTATGCCACAATTTTTTTTAAAAAAAAATACTTACCACAACTTACCTTCTCTTCCCTGGGATGGGTCCCTCCATCCTTGGGTGTCCTCCTGGGGTGGGCAAGGGTGGCAGGGGGTGTCCCTGGAGGCTTGGGAGGGCACCTCTGGGCTCATTCTGAGCCCACAGGTCCCTTAACGCCTGCCCTGACCCAGGCGCTAAAATCCGGCGCAAATGCGGGTTTTTTAGACCCGCCCACTCCCGGGCGTCATTTTTGCCCGGGAGTATAAATCTGACGCAATAGCATTGCAGTCATTTTTTTAGACGGGAACGCCTACCTTGCATATCATTAACGCAAGGAAGGTGTTCACGCAAAAAAATGACGCTAACTCCATGAACTTTGGCGCTAGACGCGTCTAACGTATAAATATGGAGTTAGTTTTGCGTCGAATTTGCGTCGAAAAAAACGACGCAAATTCGGCGCAAACGGAGTATAAATATGCCCCTATGTATTGAAGTGAACTTGTTTAGTTAGTAATTACCCTCAACTGAAGAAGATGTTTTTTGTTTGTATCTAGGATTTTGTAGGCAAAATAGGCAATCATACCCTAGTGATCAATATAGTTACAGAGGGCAGTAGAGCAAGGGTATGAGTAAATTAAATAAACAGTTGTCAGCAGATTAAAAAAAAAAGACTACACTAAAAGACAGATGTGCAAACTGCAATCCCAAAATAAACATTTGAGGAATGAATCAAGTACAGTCAAGTAAAATAAAGTATCCTCTTTTATTTTTTACAAATGGAACACCCACCCATTCTATCCACACCAGGCCCACCCCTCTCCACAAACAAATGATTACGTCCCCAAATGACAGAAGTCTGCAAAAAAATTCCAAAACAAAATTCCAGAACTCGGTCCCAAAACCCTTTCCACCTTCTCCCCCCAAAACAAGTCCCTCCCACCAAAATCAAAAAAAATTAAAAGGTATGTGAAGAGGGCACTGTTGATTTGGGTCCGGAGCTGGTCCAGGCTTTGCTTGATCCTACCCAGCCATCTCTCCGCCAGCTTCTCCAGGCTCTTCCAGCTGCTCCGTGATGGGCCACAACAATGTCCTCTCTGTGTCAGCTCCAGAGGGGGCGGCAGTAGATCCTGACAGCTGGTGGCAAAGCAATGGCTGGGAGGCTGGGGCCAGCTTGCTGAACTGGGGCCTAGGTCAGATGCAGCTAGTATTTCAGCCTGTTCATCGTCCAGAACCACCAGCTGCCATTATTCAGCTCAAATGGTCTCCAGATTCTGCTGCCATAGACAGGCCACACTTTCCTGCCTGGTGGGTGGTGCTGGTGGACCAGCAGGAGTAACTACATAACAAAAAAGACAAAAAGACAAATTGTACACAATACTCTGTGAAAGCATCTGTTAAAAATTAAGTAATGCGTGGCACAGTAGAAGTGCATTGCTGGTCTTCCAGGACCATTAGAATTTGGGATGATTATGAGAGTCACAGGGCCAATTTTACTTTTTACCCACACATGTCTCACATAAAAAGCACTGACTGCCTGGCAGAAAAGAATTAAGGCAGAACAATACTAGATTTTTTTAAAAAATGTTTCTTTTTAAAGGCTTTTCTAGTAACTAAACAGACACTTTGAGTGGAAAAATAAAAATGAATTACCTCCCATTTATGATGAAGGCATTATGCACTATGGAGTACACATTTTGCTGTTAAATTAATGGAGGCATCGGGGGCGGAGCGTGCCCAGTCGCAAGAAGGCCACGTTGTAACGAAGCTCCGACAGCCACCTCGCAATCCGTGCAAAATCCTCAGCAAGAAACGTAAATCAGGACCCTTAAAGGCACTGACACTGCCAATAGCATAGCCCCGGAGGAGTGGGTCGTGATCCAGCTGCGGCGAGACCCGGGAATTGAGGCATATTACTAGTAAATGTCAGTGCCGTGGATTATTTAACAATATATGATATCAGTAGGTGAGTGGGGGTCCCTTTTTTTTGGCTAACATGCAACACTTATACTCAGAATAGTTTGTTTGTAACAACATATGGGTGGCTGACATGCAAGTGAGGTACGAAGCGACTAGACAACATCCACCTGTGCCTATGCACCACTTATACATATAAAAGGGGTAGTTTATGTTAGGAGGGGTGGAAGGATGTTTGGGGGAGTAGTTGGCAGCTGGGCGTGTTGGGGTGTTGCCTGCTGTGGGAGGGAGTAGAGGTTGGGAGGATTTTGGGGTTTACCTGTTGGCATTGTGCTATGCATGTGATGAAGGGTGATTGCAGACTCACGGATAGGGCGGAGTGGGCGTGAAGCTGTGTTTCTACTGTAGTTAATGGCACATAATCACTCCGTCCTAATAAATGAAAAAGCAAAAGTAGGCAGAGGATGGCAGTGAGATTAGGGACCAGTAACTTATAGCGGCCAGGTTGCGTGAATACTATAGGTCTCTATATGCTTCCAGTGTTGCTTCAGATCAGGAGGCGTTGTTGGACTATCTTACACATATTGCTTTGCTGCGGTTGACAGATGCGGATAGGGAATCCCTTATGGCTCCTTTTACCTTGGAGGAAATGGACGGAGCACTAGGGGGAATGGCGGAGGGTAAGGTCTGGGTCCCGATGGGCTCACTGGGTGCTTTTACAAAGCCTATAAAGACTTGTTGTTCCCGACCTAAAAGAGGTTTAAGAGGAGATGGTGGAGGGGGGGCATATGCCCCCGTCGATGCGTGAGGCAATGCTGATCACATTGCTTAAGCCAGGTAAGCCCCCAGAGCAGTGCTCATCCTACCGACTGCTGTTGTTACTAAATGTAGATGTTAAACGGATCGCTTGGCCAGAGTAATGCCGAGAAGGGTCCGTCCGGAGCAATCGGGGTTTGTTCCGGGCCGCAGCCTAACTATGAACCTTCGCACGTTGTTTGGAACAATACCGAATATCAACTCAGAGCTGAGGGCAGTGGCGTTTTTTTTTAGACGCCGAAAAGGAGTCTGATTTGGTGGAGTGTGCTTCATGAGGGCAGTCTTACAACGATTCGGAGTGGGAGACATTTTTCTGCGCCTGGTGTCTACATTATATGGGGAAACATCAGCCAGGCTCTGCATCAATGGGGTAGTGACTGATGCTTTTCAGATCACTAGAGGCACTAGACAGGGGTGTTTGTTGTCCCCCCTATTGTATACGCTTGTAGCGAGCCCCTGGCGTGTGCCTTGAGGGAATACCATGGGCATCGCAGCCTCCTTTTTCAGAATTATACCCTTGTGCTCTCAACCTATGCAGACGACACATTACTACATATTAAGGACGTGCAGCGAAATGTTGCTCCGGTCCTCTGGGAAATTGCGAGATACAGTACATTCTGTGGACTGAGGGTCAACTGGAGCAAATCTATTATGTTTCCCCTGATATCGGCGACCGTACAGGTAGATGTGGGGTTCCCTCTCAGATGGGAGGTAGGGTCGGTGCGATAATTTGGTATCAGAGTCCATACAGATCCTAAGATAGTGGCGGTTGATCATTTTTACGCTGCACTCAGGACACTATTAGGTGACGTAGAGAGGTGGATCAGACTCCCGCTGTCATTGATGGGGTGCGTAGCTCTCATGAAAATGGTGGTGCTCCCTCGATTTTTGTTCCATTTTCAGAACATCCCGATGTTGTTGCCGAAGGCGTATTTTATGGCTCTAAGAATGTTACTCATCAGATTGACCTGGGAAGGTAAACCGCCGTGAGTGAAATGGCACATTCTGACTCTTCCCTACGAGCTGGGGGGACTTTGTGCTTCGGACTTGGAGACCTATCGTATGGTCGCCCATGTGGCAGTGGCACATACTTGGATCCACGGGGCTAGTGACACTCGGTTTTTAAAAATAGAGTGGGAATTGGCCTCCCAGGTCCCGTTGCAGTGCAGAATATTCCATGCTCCGAATAGGCGCTATAGAGAGTTTGCATCTCTGAACTCTGTTACGCGGGCCTGGCATGGACTAGCCGTGCTGTACTCTCCACATGAGCCATTGGAGTTGTGCGCTTGGTTTGAGCTACGGTGTGACAAAAAATGTATACTGGCTATGGGCACCCTGGGTATTACCACCATGGGGGAACTGTTTGAGGAGAGCATCATGAAGAAATGGGATTTGATAGAGGGGCGTGCTACCGAGCCGACTATGTTGCTCTGGTATCAGTATTATAGGGTGAGGCATGCTATGGCTACACTCTTGGGTAAGGATATGCGGGAGCCCCCAGATGTACAGGCTCTGTCCGTGGTGGTAACGAATGATCAACCCGGCGATTAGTATCCTGTTTATATGCACAGATACAGAAGGCACGTATTCATGAGTTGACAAAAGCAAGCTTGAAGGGGGAAAGGGACCTGGAGTTGCAGATAACAGACGATCAGTTGTGCTACTGCTGTTCTTTGACTCGTACGATCTCCTTGAATGACAAGCATCGTCTGATACACTTTAAGTACTTAAACAGAGTATATTACACTCCCCTCAGACTTTATAGATATGGACAATGCACTAACTTGGGCTGACCTAGGTGTGGTGAGGAACAGGTGGGTTTTTTACACATGTCCTGGGCCCGTGATGGGGTACAACGCTTCTGGGGATCAGTGTTCAGAAAACTGGAGGCAATAGTTGGACAGCGGCTCAATCGCAAACCGATATTGGCGCTCCTAGGCTGGGATAGAGATTTACCAAAATCAATCAGAAAGTTGTTGGCAGTTGGGCTGCTACTGGCCAAGCAACGCATTGCTATGCAGTGGGATCGGGGTCCGGTTTCAACAGTAGAAGAATGGCATAGGGACATGGTGTACTGTAACACACAAACAGATAACTATAGTGAATTGCTTCCCCCAACCAATAGGCCTGTCAAGCAATCGGATATCTATAAGCAGTACCTGGTTGGTAAAGAAACTGGTGAGCTGGCGGGTGAATGAGCCTGTGCGTGTGAGGGCGGGAGAGCTTGGACTAATGCAAGTGTGGGCCTGGATCTTTAGCGTCACAGTAATGTGGAGGCCTACTGACCAGATTATTGGGACCAATGTCAGAATCGCATGTTTTTGTAATATCTGTAAATATATACTGTACATGGCTGCAATTGCATATTTGTATGTGAACGTATTAAAAAGCACAAAGAAAAGTTACGAAAAAAAATAATAATTAATGGAGGCATGATAGCCAGTGCTTTGGGTACTTTGCTTCTGTCTGCAGCTGGGGCAGTTGTAGTTGACAATTATCTATCTTTGAATCCAGTGGCCCTGCACTTCTGCAAATGCCTTTCACTTTCTACCCTGACTCGAAAGAGGCAGATGAAGAACAAATAAGATACTGCATCACACACATCACTTATAAAATGTGGATTTTATTATCCAAGTCTGCTGTAAGTAGACGGTTGGCGAATGACACACTACAAGGAAAAGGAATGGGCAATATAGATTGTATGGGGATTGTATTATTCCTTATGCCAAACTTGAAATCAAATCAGACACTTTGTCCCATTTTACTCACTGGCCTGGCCCACCACTACAAATTATATCCAAAAATTATATATTAAAAAATGAATTTGCTGGGCAGTAAGGAAAGGAAACTTGACGTACTCCACTGCAGGGTAATGTGAAGGGATTAGGCGGGTAGGTAGAGCTCTTGCTATACAATTGAGGGGTGTCACCGATTATTGATTTGTCATTTGCATAAGCTTTGGCTTATTCAGTCACTGTAATAGACAAAAGTCTATAGGGAAAAATCTGAACAGGCATAAAATAAATCAGTTATGGGAAACCATGAAATATATTTTGGAATTATTTCACATGGCCATAGAAATGTGGCACATGGCACAAATAGATGTTTCAACTTTTTGGTAGGCTGGGACAGAAGAACCTTAGGAAAGAATAAAGGAATAAGGAACAAAGAGGTGACTGAGTGCATGAAGGGAAACACATCTTGGTTTGCACTGAATTGAACACTTTGTAAATGTTGCATTAACTAAAGCAGGCACACATTGCAGCGCCAACACTACAGTCACAAATTAAACAATATTGTATTTCAGTCATGGGTGATGAAATGCCATGGGCAGGGAGGGGGGTTGATGAATGATGATGAGTGGGATACATATCTGCCTTGCTGAACAAATACATTGAGTCAAGGGATTAGATAAAAAAATTAAATCACCCAACTTAGAACTATAGCTTTGATAACCATAAAGCAAAGTAAGTGAAGTAGATGCATGCCCCTCTCCAGAAGAGCTCCCTTGTTTATTCATCCAAGCAATCATTATTTAGTTCTTCCTACTTTATTGATCCATAGCCACCATGATTTCAGCTTTACTCTCTCTCATCCAGTCCACCAAAATTTCCAATCCATCCATTCAGTATCCACCCTTTCTTTCAATCATCCTTCTACCTACCCATCCATCCATTTACCCAATACCCACCAACACATCCTTTCATCCACCCATGAATCCTTTCCTTTCAATCATCCTTTCTTTTAACCTTCCGATCTTTCCCGTTTCCATCAAGTCAACATTTTTAGCGAACCTTATGTGAGCTTTTGCTAAGCTGCAGATAGAAGAGGCCATAACTCAATGACCACTGTAGCTCGTAGAGGTTCATGATAACGAGTCACAAAGACACCCTTGTAGCTAGTGATTATAATAGTAATTGTCAATAAGCAAGCAATGTGACTTGCCACCGCCCGTCCCTACTGTTGCTTCCCTCCTTCAACTGACACTCCTCTCACAGCGGCACTTGAGCCAGTGGCACTGGTAGTCAGTGTGGCTAGAAAAAACATTATACATGTTTTTGATGCCAGATACACCTCCCCTTAATTTTTTTAATCAAAAAAATACATCACTGGAGTTTGGTTAGCAGCACTGCCGTACCGTCGATCAAGATTATCACTCTGGGCATTTCATTGGTTCACAATATTAGAAAAGCCAGGTAGTCAAGCCGACCAAAAACTATTTGTAATGGAGGGGAAGAGCTACAGCCTATGATGATGATGACTCTGAATCATTAAAGCGCAATGAAGGGGTGAAATAATAATGGTCAATGAAATAAATATGGTGATCATTGGCAAATGCAATGGGACCTCATACTTTCCAGCCATGCTGCACTTTCATAGGAACTGCTGGTATACTGTATAAATGAATCACACAACACAACATTGGATGTACGTGGGTGGTCAATTACTATGGTCAGTCTCTTGTTAAATGTTAGAGCATGAGCAAGAAAAAGAAAGCCTTCTCAACAAACATACATGGTGAACATTATTTATAATTCTAGCTTACTTGGGCCTGAAATCTTCACAGTAGATAGTAGAGTATCAGAAGCTACATAAGGCAGTGGAAAAGATTTCCAATGAAGTAGAAGACATCTACAGACTAGTACAGACCAGAAAAAAACATGAAATAAGGAAAAATTAGGTAATTCAGGGATAACAGGAATGAAACAAAAATTGGATAGGGAAATTGGAAAAAAGAAGAAAAACACACAAACAAAAAACACGCAGGAATGCAATAAATTAAAATGAAGGGTAGATTATTTAGGACGGCAGAGAATTGAAATGATAAGAAAGAAAGTCAAAACATAAAAAAAACAGGCCGAGCTCCATGAACAGAGTATTAAAACAAGATAGGTGAGCCCATACAAACCGCATGGTTTGTGTGTGATTTTGAATTCAATGACGTACTCTCTGTTGCATTTAACATAAAACTCAACATGAACATTTGTGGCGGGGAAACTCTGCCTGCCTGCTGAAGTCAGCATCGAGTGGCAGAGCTTTTTGGCTACTCCGCGGAGTTCTGCATGGCACGACTCCACCCAGGCCTAGTGTTATGATTAGGAACATTTAAAGTGGTGTCCTGCTTATATAGGGCACTACGGGGTGACATGCTTTTACCTTTGGAGACAATAAGAGATCACTAGGAAGAGAACTTGGGATCGCCCCATGAGACAAGGATTGGGAGTCCATTCTTGACCATATACCCAGAATGTAGAGGAATGCCCGATTCAAATTGATTAATTATTTTATCCTTCACAGGGCATACCTAATCCCTGTGAAGATTAACAAATATTTTCACATAACTACTGCTGCATGCCCACCTTGTGGAGAAAAAAGTGCTGAACTGCTACATATGTTATGGTTCTACCCTGCCCTGAAGTCATACTGGGAGGAAATAACGAGGACTGTTGCTGTAATAATAGTAAAGGAAGTACCATACTCCCCTGCCGACTGTCTCTTAAGCCAATTCCTGCACACCTAGAAAAAACAAAGTTATCAGTAAATTTCAGGACCTGCAATTCCTATTGGGTAAATGAGAGATTGCAAAACATTGGAAAATTCCAGGAGGTCCCTGACTGAAAGTGTGGCGAAGAGAGCTAGAAAGGTGGACTGGTTATGAAAGAGTGTCTTCCTAAGGGAAGCAAGGAGAGGGATAGGATCCATAGAAGTGGCTCGACCTTGGGAGGAATTAGTGGATAGTTTAAAAGACCTAGAATTCCACTGCAAGGAACCTTCTCCCACAGGATCCCCAGTGCCGCCTATTAGCTAGCATGTTGAATACCTCCGGGCATTCAAATCCTTTCCAAAATTTATATTTGTGCTTTTCCATCAGGACAAGACCCAACACCTCCACTACCTATCACAGGATTGCCACAGAACATGATACCCGAACTACCAGGCTTTGACTCCTGGGGGGAGGGAAGAAATGTTAGGCTATGGTTGATGAGGAAGAAAAAAGGTATTTTCTCGTTGTGCTATGACATTGAAACCTCAATAAAATCTATTTACAAAAAAAGAGTTCAATCTAATAAGATCGGAAATTACAGCCTTAATTACATTCAAACAAGCAATTGATGGCATGACTGAAATGAAACAAATCATTTATGTATCATTACCTCTTGGATCCTGGAAATAGGGATTATTGGTCTTTCCCACCACTGTTACAAAAATCTATTAATCTAAGCCCAGCCCTCATATTTATTGAACAATAATACAGATTATGGGGGTCATTCTGACCCCCGCCGGCGGCGGATGCCGCCGGCCTGGCGGGAACCGCCAGAAGACCGTACCGCGGTCGAAAGGCCGCGGCGGTCATTCTGAGTTTCCCGCTGGGCTGGCGGGCGACCGCCAGAAGGCCGCCCGCACGCCCAGCGGGAAACCCCCTTCCACGAGGATGCCGGCTCCGAATGGAGCCGGCGGAGTGGAAGGGGTGCGACGGGTGCAGTTGCACCCGTCGCGATTTTCAGTGTCTGCCACGCAGACACTGAAAATCTATGTGGGGCACTGTTAGGGGCCCCCAGGGGCCCCACGACACCGGTTCCCGCCAGCCAGGTTCTGGCGGTGGAAACCGCCAGAACCAGGCTGGCGGGAAGGGGGTCGGAATCCCCATGGCGGCGCTGCTTGCAGCGCCGCTGTGGAGGATTCCCAGGGGCAGCGGGAAACCGGCGGGACACCGCCGGTTTCCCGTTTCTGACCGCGGCTGTACCGCCGCGGTCAGAATGCCCATGGAAGCACCGCCAGCCTGTTGGTGGTGCTTCCGCGGTTGTTGGCCCTGGCGGTCCATGACCGCCAGGGTCAGAATGACCCCCTATATCTTTTGTTTTGTAATATCTATGCAGAAAGGCTGCAAGCTAGATAAAATCCATTGTTCTGCAATGTTTCTGCATTCTGTGAGCAAATGTGGAAGTTGTTTTTTATCTCTGGATAATTAATTATTACATTTAAAACAGGGCCATTATCGTCCTTTGAGATCTACTACTTTGTTAAATAATTCAGTTGTGGAGACTGGCTAATCTGAAGAGAAAATAGCATCATTAATTTTACAAGTGCTACAAAGGGAATTGAAAGATGCACTTACACAGATGGTAAATCCTTCTTCTATGAATGCAAAGCTCATACACTTAGTGGTGCAATAACCTTTGTTTAACTGAGTGCCATACAGAGAAAACATATGCACAGTCCAAATTAGCCTTGCAGTATGTCTAAAGTTAGAAGATAATACAAACTCAGAACTTCCAGATTCCAAGCAGTTATGTAATGTAAGATACCCTATCTTAAGAAAAGAACACAAAAAAGCCCAGAATATACACATGTACAGCAGAAAGTCTAAACATTAGGCATCAGTATTATTTATATAGGCAACAGAACACTGGATTCCTCATGAATGAAAGGATTTGCCTTGTCTAATGAAAAATGTAAGCCAGTTCTTAAGTGAGAAGTGAGCACTATGCAGTTTTCAATGGCAAATATGACTGTACCAATGAAAATTACTTTGTTGAATAGACAAGTAAACAATGTTTCAGGACTTTTAGACTCAGGAGCTTTAGGAACTAAGGGCCATATGTACGAACACATTTTCCCATAGACACAGAATGGGCAAAACTGCTTGCTACATCTGGCCCTAATATGTACATGAGGTTTACTGAAGCACTACATCACAATCAAAGTTAGTAGAAATGTTGGGGCAGTTAGTAGTTCTATTTGTCTTCCAGTCCACTATGTTTTTGTACACATATGATTTCCTTGGTTTCCCATGAAAACCATCATGATAAAATTTGTTTTTATTTAATAGATGCACATCTGTTTAAACTGATTTTAGTTACAGTAGAATTGAGGGCTAATTATTGTCAGAACAGTTGCTGTATATCATGTAAATTACTCGAGTCATCCTTCTTGGCTATGAGCAGGAAAATCAATACTTCATTCTATTGGTTGCCTGACTATCCTACTACCTTCGTATGAAATGTTTAGTGATGTATTTGACAGAAGAAATGGACAACCATGTGTTTTGTTTCTTGAGAGATTGTTTCTCTTGTATTCTAAACTTGCAACATATCAATGAATGAACATGAATTTCCTATTCTTATAATGTGATGGGCAGTGTTGTGTCTCAGAGAAATCCAGAGAGTGAGCAGGTTCATCCAATAGCTTTCTCCAGAAATATAAATCTATACCATCAATAACAAGGCTTTTGGCAGTAGATAGGTTCTATTGGAGGAATTGTTTGTTAACAGCTTAACACATTAGAGGGGAATACTGATCACCTAAATTTGCATGTTTTGAAATTGACTAGAGCACTGACTCCCAGTCAACCTAAGTCAATCTTTTTATTTTTGAAATAAGATTTTGTAATTAATTACAGAACAGGTCCCAAACTAGTAATGTACATGCTTCACTTTGGCAAAATCAGCTAGGCCATTAGAGTAAGCTGACTAATGAACAACCAATAAGTTTACCATCAAAATTTTGAACGGTCATTCCATAGCTTAAATTCATGTGGAATCATGTACAGCATGTACAGTCTATAGATACAAAAGCTTTGCTCCAAAAAATGGAAAATAGAAATAAAAAGGCTATATTAGGGTGTCAACGGAAGGCTGTGTACCTGTCATCTGTACAGCTATGGCAATGATCTTTGAGTTGGCTTCAATGGTCTTTGAGTTGGCTTCATGATTCTGAGACTGCTTGGTCTCCTTGAATATCTAAAACATTATCAGTAGCCAGGAGATATATTTGGTGGTAAACATTATTTTTTTATGTGAAGTAATATGTTTGCTCAGGCTCCATTTGTGAGAATATAAAGAGTTCCAATATACAGCTATCTGGTCTTTTGAGGTCAATACCTGCTCCACCCAAACCTGGGTATACAGTGCCAATTGATTTTATAGTAGAATTACTTAAGACTCAAAATTACACCGTGATATTGATGGTTGTATGTAATCATTTGATTATATGGTATTCTACAAGTCCTAATGACTGGCAGAGGGTCCCAATTGACATCAGGATTTTGGTCCGCTTTGTGTAAAGAATTAGATATGGAAGTCTGTATGTTTATTAAATATGATCCCCGCACAGGCAGGCCAAAAGAAAGATTGAACCAACATTTCAAATAATATTTGAGGTGGCACAAGAGCAAACAAGAGTATTCCCATGTAGACTTATTTTTAAGGATTTTCAGCCAACACACTGTGTAGTACACTTCCTGAACCAAGCAGCTAAGTTTCTGATAGGAGGAATACCTTGTTTTTTTTCATTAAAGCCTGGTCAATATTTATTCCAGATGCTCCTGAGTCCAGATGTCAAGAACCTTACTTCAACCACCTGGAATCAAACTTCAGAGACAAATCAGAAGAAAAGTATTGCAATATTAACAAAGTCAGATTCAAAATGTTTTGAAACATTTTGGCATATCTCACTGGTTATTAAGCAACATCATGTTCCTTCTAATCATTCAACACGTTTCTGAGACATTTTGGCATATCTTTCTGATTGTTAAGCAATATAATGGCCCTCATTACAACATTGGCGGTATTGACCATCTACCGCCACGGCGACGGCAGCCAACATACCGTCGCCATGGCTACCAGCTGCCCACACACATTATGACTGTAGATGGAATTCCGCTAGAAGGCTGGTGGAATACCGTCGACGGTCATGGCGGCAAGGTGGCGCTGCTGTCAGCAGCAACGCCACGCCAGCAAAACACTGCCAACCGTATCAAAAGCAATGATACGGCCAGGTGGTGTTTTGCTGGCGGACGCTGCTGCTGGCAGCAGCGCCGCGTATCGTCTCCTGCCAGAGGACCCCCTGCAAGCAGGTAAGTCAGGCTCTCCAACAGGAGAGGGGGTGGTGAGGGTGTGTGCATGTGTAGAGGTGTTGTGTGTGTGTGGGAGGGTGAGTGTCTGTTTTTGTATGCGTGCATGTGGGTGTAAGTCTCGTTGAATGAGTGCATAAATGACTGAATGTGAGTGTACGTGTATGTTGTGTGTTGTGAATCCGTGTGAGCGACAATGTATGTTGGTGTATGTTGCAGTGTGTGGGTATGTATGTGTGCATGCGTGGGTGGATGTGGGTATGCGTGTGTGTATGAGTGTGGATGTGTGCGCGGGTGGGTGTGTAAATGTGCGGGGGCAGGAGACGGAGGGGAAGGTTTGGAGAGGACTTTGGGGAGGGGGAGACCCCTATCAGCGCCAGGGATGGAATTCCCTGGCATTGATAGTGCCTACCACCATGGTTTTCGTGGCGGCACGCTTGCCCCGAAAACCATGGCGGTAGGCGGGGTCATAATCCCGAGGGTGGGATTGTGACGGCAACCTGGCTGAAGACCGAAGTCTCCAGCCCAGCGGCCGTTACCACCCTGGTGGACAGAGTGGTACATTGGCAAACTGCCAATGTCATAATTTGGGAAAAGGTACCGCCAGCCTGATGGCAGTACCTTTCCCCAAATTACCACAGACACTCCAGGGTCGTAATGAGGGCCTATGTCCCTTTTCATTCCATTGCATCTTTATGCTCTTTCTCAAATGAGAGATGTTACTGAGTGTTTGCTATTTCTGCAGGGGTTTGAAATAAAGCTGAAGAAAAGTCAACATCTTTGTCTTGCTAATACTGTGAAAATAAATAGTTTTGAGAAGACACTTTTTCTGGTTTTATTTTCTGTTATTTTCAATGCATCTGTTCTCTAGCTGTAGGATTGCATAATGAATGTTATCATAAGCACCAGGATTGGCCCTACGAGCTACTTCATTCCTGGTTTCTTATTCAATAACTCATCCAAGGAGTGTTATTTGAGCCTTCTTTCCCAAATGATATCCGTTGCTATTTGTTTGAATCAGGTGAAAATTCTTAGGCCATGCATAGTGTCCTGCTTGAGGTCATAAATGTCTTCTTCTGAAGCCCTGAAGTAAGGGCAATCAAACATACAATTAAACTTTACCAAAAAGGTGGAATAATCATTAAGAATGGAATTAGCAGCATCCACATGGGATATAGTCAAGCACGTGGCTGAGACTATCAGGTTATTTATAAAGTAACCCTATCAAAGCAAAATCCAAAGAGCTAATCAGCTCTAGAAATAGCATAGATAGGTCCTGAGGGAGATCTGTGACTAAATTGCCTTGCAAAAATATTATTCATACTGCAGAGCCTGTATCGAGGATTGCTACTTTTGGATGCTAGGCAACACACAATGAAGAAATCTGTGCACAAAACCAAAGGAACTAAACGCTCTTTCATATTGCAATGTTCAAGGTATCAGAGAACTAGCAGGGAACTGGCTGGGCGATTGGTCAGAGGTCTAGCTGGGTGAGACTGGGACAAGACTGTATACTGAGTGTGGTCTCTGAAGGGAATACTAACTAGAGAGTACCAGAAGGCTATATAGGAAGCAGGGCAGAAGCAGAGGACTGAAGCAGTTTGGAACAGGCTGTGAATTAGGCACTTCAAGTCTGGATGGAATATTTAAGTACACAAAAGAACATAAAGCAGGGAAATGATAGACAAACTGTCATGAATGATAGTTTGTTTGTTCCTCAGAAATTATTTCCTTGTGAGGTGAACAGATCTTATACCAAAAGAAGTAACAGATTAATCTGGCAGAGTTTTGGGAGATACCCAGCAGCTCCTATGGAGAAGGCACGCTGGGTGGTTTTCTGTGCAAAGGCACACACCTTGGAATGTAACTGGTACCCTTGGAAGCAATGAAAATTCAGATAACAGTACAAGACAAAACAACAGGGAACAAATCAAGGAACGCCAAAACAGAAACTTGTCTCAGGCAAAGCAGAATTGAAATTAGGGCCAGGAACGGGAATACAATCCTGAGAACAAGGCTAGGAAAGTTCTTCACTCAAACAAGGCAAGACAGAAAAATGCAGAGAAACAGGAAGACAGAATGCAAAGCAGGGAGTCTGCATATGACAGGGCAGATCAAGTACAGTGCAGACAGTAGACTATGAACTATGAATAACACTTGAGCACAGATACAGAAAAACAAGGAACAGAAACAGGAGACTAGGAACTATGGTTAACACTGGAACACAAGTAAAGGAAAACTAGAGAATAAAACAGATACTACAAATTGCCAAAAACAGGCCAATGGGTTCAGAGAAAAAGGGAAACAGAATCAAAGGGCCAGCCTATAATAACAGCAGGAGGAGCACAAGGAAACACTACAGGAGTCAATTGCAAGCCAGCACACTCTGCACTCACAGGGCTGAAATAGCTGGAGGTTCAGGGGAGGAGCTGAGGTGCAGAGAGAGAGCCGATGCAAGGACTCAACAGAGTGCAGGGAATCAGGTACCACCAATGAAGGGAAGGCTGAACTGAGGCTTGTGGGAAGGGAGGCCAGGGAAACCAGGAGAGGCAAGACAGGGAATAGGAAAACCTGGAACGGAATGTGGATCAGTGCAAACATGGAGACAGTTCCAGAAAACAGACATAAAGGTCTCACAATATCTGTAGGATCCCAGAACAAGTTTAGAGAAAAAGAAACCAGGATGTGATCTAGGAAGTGTCTGAAGACAGAGGGAACTACAAGGACCATGATGTGTCAAGACAATAGAGTAGAAGTCTGGACTGGAATACAAGGTGTATCTGGCAAGGCACGGTGTAGAAGTATATAACCTCAAATTTACTGATAAATGCAGGAGTCCATTGGGCCTTTGTGAGAGCCGCCTAGTGGTAGCATGACAGAATCCCACACAAGGACTATATGTTGGTGTAAGCCATTTGCCTCTTTTTTTAAAGGCTTAAAAATGAACACCCCTTCTTGTAGCCACTGAGTTTGTATCTTGGACAATGCTGTTTCCAAAAAGATGCCATCTGTAAAGTAGTGCCTGAGAGCGCCTGAGAGCGTGAGAAGGAAAATGCTGAAAGCATGTTTGACAAGATCCATCTCTGAAACTGGGACAGAACAGAATATGAGCCGCTAGAATTGTAGCTGATTGGTCTGGTATAGAACTGTTGCTGGCAGGATAGCTCTACATCAGTTCCCAGAGCAGTTCTTAGACAAAAATGTTAAAAGTCGCACTTTTGGGATTTTTACTGCCCAGGCACCTTTAAAACCACCACCAATAGTCCAGGATTGAAGGGACACCACTTTGGGGAAAAGGGTTAAAGCTCTCAGGCTGAGTTCAGGTACTAGTTCAAGACTTTTGGAGCCTTTTTCTGTCTCTGAGGCTTTAATCAGGATGCCAGCCAATTAGCCCTTGGATTTCCTCTGGTGGTTCTAGGTTCAGGAAGTACAACAGGGCTCAAACAGTGCCTCCTTCTCACTTCTGGAGTTCCACAAGAAGCTGAAGAATTGGCTCTTCTTATAATCACCTTGGGGACCATGAAACTACACATATGCCTAAGTGCTGGAATACCCTTTTGGGTTGTTAGTGCACTATACAAATCAATATAAAATACCATAACAGCAGGGCAGGCCTCTGACGGTTTAAAGCAGGCTTCAGGCAGCAGAACAGTCATTCCAAGTGCAGCAAAGCATTCCTCTGACATACAGAGCAGGCCACTGTATCAGGCAGCCCTCTGAGTGTCCTTCTGCAGGTTCAGAAAGTGAACTGAAGAATGGGTCTGAAGGTCAATGTTTATATCTGCTGACTTCTTTGAAGTACCAGAACTTTCTAGAGAATTTCCTTTGAAGTGCTTGAGGTTTCCAGCATCCCCTATCGTGGCGCCAGGTTGTCTGCATGAACAATGCAAGGATGACAAGTCCTTTATATGAAGGCAGATCACAGCTTATTCGGTTGAAAGTAGGGCTGTGTCCATCTCCTCCTCCCATCCAGGCCCGCCTATGTAATCCCTCTATCATGTGGCTCCCTGGGAGCAATAAACAAAGTCCAACGGCCAGCTACACCCAGCCATGCGACCTAGGAACAGGTTGCTGGCACAAAATAGCACAGGAAAATGCCAACTTTCTAAATGTGGCATTTTATTTTATTTTACTTTAAATCTGGCTTTCTCATACACTAAACTTGAAATGTTCACCTTTTCCCAATCAAAAAGTAACACTTATTAAATATAATAGGACAGCCCAGTCTCATCTCATGGGAGTGGTAGGCTTCATAGTAGTGGAATATCACTTTGGGAGATTTTCCCTGCCAGCACTTGTAAAACTTAAAAGTAGATATCCAACCTTTTAATTACAATAAACCCTGCTCCATAGGCTATCTAGGGTCTATTGAAGGGGGAAAATACATATAACAAAAGGGAAGTTTAAAGGTTGGTGAAGAGTTTAAAACTATGCTTGGATGCAAAGGCAGGCATGGGACATGTTTTAAGGGGCTATTTAAGTGGGTGGCACATAAGGTGATGCAGGCCTACTAGTAGCATTTAATTTACATGCCTAGGATATATGGGATACTACTTTAGTAGAAAAGTAAATTAAACATGCCAATCAAATGAAAGCCAATTTTACCATGTTTTAGGGAGCAAGTGCAAGCATTTTAGAAATAGTTAGCCATGGTAAAGTGCATAGAGTCCTAAGGCCAACAAAAACAATTTCAGCAAAATAGGAGGCTGAAAGTAAATGATTTTGGGGAAGACCACCCTAAGGCTGAGAGGTCCAATAAGTACCATATCCTAATAGACCTTCAATCTTTATTGCAGTTTCAGCGGATTTGAATGGATGTAGTGGAAATCATGAAGGAGCCAGGGTCTATGTCAGAGTGTTTTGCTGTGGTCATGCATCCGGGGGCAGTTGCCATGCTATCGCGTAGGAGTCAAAGTAATCCCTACTATCCTATAATAATGTAGATGATTGTGCACTCATACCAGTCTGCTTTTTATCAATGAATTCCTTGGAGAATTCCAGTCATCCTCAGCTAATCAACACTCCCTTAGCATAGACGGTAGGGTGATCATGAGATTCGCCAGTTACTGATTAGTTGGGGGTTAGGATGTCTAGAGTTTATTTTTGTTCTTCAATGATTTGTGGTAGGACAGATAAGGCAGATTTCAATGGCAATACTTTGTCCCTGAAGATCTCCCAATTGTATAAATGAAACATTGAGTACTATTTGTTTTGCATCAAGTGCCATTGTGCATGTTCATTGTCGACTTTTCTCTGGTAGTCATCAGCCATTTTTTTCCAGAGAAAGCCAGTGTTAACTTTAGATGGGCAGTCAGAAATCATTAGTAGTTGGAGATTTTTACATGAGCAGTGTGTGGCATGTGCATTTTATTGTGGCTTATTGTGGCTTGCCTAGTAGGACACAATTTTAGAGTTGGGAGGGTTGTACATCAAAATAATAATCACAAAAATATTGATGTATTCAAATATTTATGAAACATATCTAGATCAAAAGTATTGACTTTAAATACCCATAAAGTAAAAGTCAATATCTACTTCAAAACTATTGAATATAAAACAATATAGTAAGTAGAAAAAATATACATTATAATGTAGACTAGAAAAATACCGAACCTTAAAAATACTATTACACTTAACTGACACAAAACAGGTAAGCAAAAATATTATGTGTTTTTCTATATAGAACAGTATGCATTACTGCTTTATCTTTTTTAAAAGATGTTTCCATAGAAAATAAAAAAAGTTCCTTACAATTCCATAGAAAAATATCTCTATGTAAAATATGTATCTTTCTTTAAATATGCCATATATACAATAACTAATTAATTTGAAGGTAAACTGATTTTTAATCCAATTTTTAATTTAACATGAATTATGATACTATAAAATAAGTTTATGACAAATATATACAAAAGTATTTAATTATCAGAAAAATGTACCTTTATGGGCCTGCATGTATCTAAAAATTAAAAAATCTATTCAAAAGCAATATTAGCATATTTAATGTATAATAAATATAACACACAAATTAAAAATGTATTTAATAAAATGTACAGTACCTATTACAAAATGTAATCACTAAAATAATTATATATTATTTAAGTAACATTTTATTTTGCATAAAAGAGATATACATTAAACAGATTTAAATTTAAATCAGAACAAAAAATGTAAAAATGTACGTTGGTAATTTAATGTATTAATTACAACCACACGCCAGCCCTCGTAAAGTTAAGGAAACACGTAAATAAAAAGGGGTGAGTTTTATTATTCTATTACCAGGCCAACACACATTGGTGAAAGTGCATATGTACTACTGACTTTACTAACTCAAATCATTTTCACATTGATAAAGTGCTTGTATAAATGGTGTGAGATTTCCATTTCTAGCTCCAGTCCTACAACATTTGAGAAAATAAAACGCTATGCCAGTTACTATTCAAGCTCTAGACTACCAAATATAGGTCCTCATTACAAGTTTGGCAGTTTCTGGGCAAGACCACCATGCGAACTGGCACCACCATACAGCCAGTGGTGGTGGTATAATGATCACCGGATTACAAAACACAAACATCGCCAGGCCAACCCACTTTGAAAGAGTGTCTGATCAACTGCTGGCCCGGTCACGCCGAGAGCATTCCGACTGGCATATTAAGAGGCAACCTTTAGCACAGCGGAACATGCACGGCGTAAAACATTGGCTGTTCGTACCATGGCGGAATAAAAAGGCACAGCGGAAAGTAGCCAACACCACATTGGCTATTTCAAATATCCCACACCTGATAACCATACGCACACCTGCACACATGACCATATGCCACCCCCACACACACCCACATTCCCTTGTGACAAATACGAGCAGCCACAGCTACACTCGAAACGAAGCACACCCCAAACGCAGCAAACAAATATCACACAGCACACATTGCACAAATCAACACTGTTCACCGAGAATGAGTTGCAGGTCATGGTCGACGAGATCATCAGAGTAGAGCCACAGCTCATAGGAGTCCAGGTACAGCAAACATCCATAGCCAAAAAGACAGAGGTATGGCAGAGGATCGTCGACAGGGTCAACACAGTAGGCACATACCCACGCACAAGGGAGGACATCAGGAAGAGGTGGGATGACCACAGGGGAAAGGTCCATTCCATGGCGTCCAGGCAGAGGATAGCCAGCAACAAGACCGGCGTTGGGCCCCCTCCTCCTTCAGTTGACATCCTGGGAGAAGAAGGTTCTGGACATCATACAACCTGAGGGCCTGACTGGCATCAGTGGAGGGCTCGACTCTGGTAAGTCATCAATACCCCCCAAGCACCAACCCCCCCTGCCCAGCATGCCTCCCCACCACTCTCCAACCCACTACAACCCACCCCACTGGCCTGTCACAAACACCCCACGCCTGTCCTATGCATGCCACACCACACTACTCCCACCATCCCTACTCACTCACTCCTAATGAAGGGATGACAACCACAATGTGAAGAACCACAGCTCCCACATTCTAATCCAAATCAATATCTGCAGTGCAGCAGCTGTCATTGCCATCACTGGGAAGCAAGTCTATGCACTTCATGTATCACAACAGGGCCATAACATCTACCGTGTCTATCCACAGGTCCTCCAGAGAATGCCAGGCTCAGACAGTCCTCCCCATGATGAAGGCCCCACCGGATGTCTGGATGAGGACGATGTGCCTGGGCCATCTGGGGCCACTGGACAATCCACCAATGGCACATCCACCCTGGACACACCGGCTGCACCTACTCATGTGGCAACAACATCACAGCCAGACCCTGAACCCCAAACCTGTGCCTCAGGGACCTCTCAATCAGAGATGTGCCCCATGCTACAGGGGGCCAGAGTCAAGGGCACACACCCCAGACAATGAAGGCCCTGCTGCTACTGGGAGTGGGCACACTATGCCAGGGGCACAGGCATAGGGAGCAAGGATAGTAGGAGGAGAACTGTGGTCCAAGGTTCGGGACAGCCACACCAACTGACTGCCCAGGAGGCCCTCACCTAAGTCCTGGGTGTATACCAGCACACCCAGGACACAGTAGCCCAGATCCTCACTACTGTGCAGCAGACCCAGCGGCTGCAGGAGCAATACCATCAGGAGGTGTGGTACTGAAAATTCTGGACCCGTGTTATAAACATCGTCGTATCACAACGATTCTGGTATCAGCAGACCGAGAATGATCAGAATAGTATGTACAAGCATTGTATTCACATTCGGGTAACGAAATCACCCAAATATCAGAGTTTCCGTCCTGAACCCTCGTGTTCCATTTAAACGACAGCCATTTTATGATTGCCCTCACATAGGCCAATGTCTAATGCTGAAAACGAGTCTGAAGGACACGTACATCTTTGCTGACTCCTCTGTGACCTGGGCAAGCTGACTCCACTGTCTGAAGCCAAACCTGTTCGGTCAGTTTCTTTCCCAGTGGCCGAATGAGATTAGTATCAAGGCACAACACATCATAAACCTTTCATCACACACAAACCATGCCTAATCTTACACACACCTGTCCCTGTTTCTTTCTTTATGACTTGCTTTACAAGGAGGAGGTGCCCGTTTATATTGGGGGTCCGTCGATATCTGATGAAAGTACTAAGCCTTGCCGGGTAATTGATTGAGGGCTGGACAAACTGAAATATGGGCTTGTCATCATAAACCTGCTATTTCTTTGTAGTGAAAATATGTGAATGGTCAACTGTAAAATAAGGAATGTTTGCCTAAAGCATAATATTTTGTATAAAAGAGAAGGTTAGCTTTGCAAAGGGAGCAGTCTCCTGAGAATATACACCGTGTTGTACTTCTAGGATACCTGTTACTGGCTGCAGCCAATAAACAAGATCTTTGACTTCACCAAGAAGACTCTGTGTTTCTGTAGTCTGAAACAGGAAGGACTCAAAGTCTTAGGGTGTATTCCCTGGCATCGCTGGGTTCTGAAAAACCCAGTACTTCATTTGGCGCCCAATGTGGGGCGATTTCAGCGGTACCAGTCCAAGCCAGAGGTTCGTGAGGAGCTTCGTGTGAAAATTCTGGAGGAAGGCCGCCACTTCATCGACCCCTGTATGTCGACGTGGTCCGAAAGACTTTGCTGCGAGGTTCCCCGCTTCCCGACGGCTACGAAGGACTGCTGCCCTGACTATCGCCCTGTTTTGGACCCTTGATAATTTGGTAGAGCGAAACGATAAACGAGTCTTCTGGTGACGTCATTGATACCTCAGTTAAGTATAAGTGGAGCGTCTCCCAGTCCTTAGTTTGGTTCTTAGTTTGGTATCCCCTTGGGATCTTTGATTTGGAACTTGCAAGTACCAAAGCCGAGGGATTCGTGTATTCACGAGACTATCGTATTCGATAATCCTTTGAAGTTTGAAGCTAGACTAGAGAGCGAAGATGCCTGGTCTTAGCAGATATGGAAATTTGTTTTGTCTTGGTTATAATAGGGATTCCCGATTGGAGGACTTGTGTCCGGTTCCTCCGATTGGAACTCCAACCTATGAACTATATGTGAAACATGGCATAGGCCCCCTCACATATAATGAAGTATGGATCCGATACACCAGGAAAGATGGAGTTTTAAAATGGCCCCAATATGGTAGTTTTGACACAGAGATTCTGGATAATCTGGAGGTTAAACTTTTTAAGAAGAAAGCCCGGCCGGCGATGTTTGACTCTTTCCGCCTATGTCGTAAGGAAGCCAAACAGAAGGAAATTAAATTAGCAAAGAGAAATAAGAGGGAAGAGGGTATCTCGATAATGCAAGCTGCCATGCAGTTTAAAGATGATGAAGAAGAACAGATGAATGAGCAGTTGCACAGGCAACGTAAATTGGTGACCGATAAATGTTATCCAGTTCTTCTGCTTCTTCAGCAAGATGCAGCAAAAGAACTTGAGAAAGATCCTTTAATGTCACACTTGTTGAGTTTGCCACCCCCTTATGCGCAGAATGCTACAGCACCTCCGCAACCTTTAGCTGTGCAACCTCCGGTTATTGTGCCTCAGGTTCTTCCACAGCCGCCATCTCCTTTTCAGTTGGCTCCTACTACTATGGCGCAGCCCCTTCAAGGGCCGCCGACTTCGCTACCTGCTCCATCTGTACCTCCTGCGACTTTATGTACTACATCGACTGCCTCTTCTGGTGTTCTTCCTGATACTGCCTCTGCGTCTGCTTCTGCGTCTGCCTTGCCTCCCTCTGTTTTTCCTCCTGTTCTTTCATCAACTTCTCCTTCTGTCCGACAGAGAATGACAGATACTGTTGCCAGCCTTATATTTCCTCTCTTTGGGTCGTCTGGTGCGACCCCAGATTCAGAGCGTAAGAAGTCGCATAGTCAACTGCCTAATTCTCAAGAGAAAGAAATGTTGAACCGTATGGCACGTAAATGGGTTGTTTACCCTTTAAGATACGGTAGAGTCTGTTATGGATGTCTTCCGTCAATGGGGAGCACCAAAACAAAGATAAGTTTTTGAGAAAATGTGTGCATTCCTTTGTGAGGAATTGGAAGATAATGATTTGGAAACAAATCCGCCTGATTTGTGTCGTGTACGGTTTGAGTTTGCAAAGGGCACGATTGTGGGTCCCAATGTTGAGACAGCAGTTGCGACGTTGTTGTCCTTTAGGAATAAGGATCCTTCTCAGTCATTGTTCCAACATGACTCCTCTGTTAAAAAAAAGGTGCAACAGTACCCAATGAGAGAAGTACCTCCGGTATGGAACGACGCTGTTGAGGCTGATGATGCTAATCACATTGATGCTGTCCCAGCTCATTTTCAGCGTGTTTGGGTACATGTTCCGTGGAAGCGAGCGGAAGTTTTAGCCCTTAAGCAGACTTTGCCTGATCCCCGTAAAAACCCTGCAGGGTATTATAAGGAATTATCACAGACTGCAGACTCATGCATTATGAATTTAGCCGACATAGACATGTTATTTGGGAATGTTGTTCCACAGCCTTTGTGGGGATTGATTCGCCATACAGATCATGCACAAGAGTTAGGTGACTCATGGGCTAATATTAGTGCTGCAAATGATAGACAAGTTGGTGGTGCCAAGCCTGAGCCTTTGGTAGCAGAACTGCCTGCTAGGATTATTACTTACATGAAGACTTTAATGCCTGCGATGCGTGTGAATTGGGATAAATTGTCTGCGTGTAAGCAGAAGAAAGATGAAACAGTGTCTGACTTCTTCACCAGGTTTGAGGAAACGTTTATCGACCACAGTGGTCAAGCTATGAGTACAGAAGGTGGTCAACGGTTGTTCGTCGACAAGTTTGTGCACAATTTGCTTGTAGAGCTGTGTAAGAAATTGAAGGATTCAGAGAGTTCTTGGGCCGTTTCCTCTTCAGCACAAATATTGGCCACTGCACAGTACTACGAAAATAGGGATAAAGATGAGAAGGATAGAGCAGACAAGAAAACTAAAGAATTAAAGACGAAGGTTCTTTTACAACAGGCGTATCCGCCACGTGGTGGTCAGAGTAACTATCAGCAACCTCAACAGTTCCAGAGAAACTCGCAAAGGTTTGAGTTTTCTCAACCACGTGTTCCTGTAGGTCCAAATCAGTGTTCATATTGTAAAGAAAAGGGTCATTTCAAGTATAGTTGTCCTATTTAGTTACAGCGTACGAATGGTGCTTCTGGCGCAAGAGGTCGAGGTGTTCAACAAGCTCCTAGAGGTAGAGGACGTGGAAGTTTCCCCCAGAACACGCGTTCCTTTCCGTCTCAAAACTCAATGAATAGTTTTGACCAGCAACATAACGCGTCTGGTAGGACGGCTCAGTACTATGCTGACGACTACTATGCAGAAGATGAGAACTTGGAAGGTAATAATTGCTAGGACAGCGATAGACGAAGAGAGGGAGTTTTTTTAGTTCCAGTGGATCAGAATGGACCCTATGTTAAGGTGATTACATCAGGTGTGTCAGAGCCTTTTCTGTTGGATACTGGTGCTACAAAGAGTTCTATTATGCACTCAAAACTCCCTGGTGCACCTTTGTCTGGCGAGATGAATGTTTCAGTAGGTTTTTCTGGCGCCCCGGTTAGGAACCCGATTTCTAGTCCAATGTCCCTTTCTGTTGGACCTTGTGAATTGGAAGCACCCCTAATTCTGACGACAGGTTGTGGTGAAAACTTGTTAGGATTGGATTTGTTGAGAAGATTGTATGCGACATTATACTGTTCTCCTTCGGGAGTACAACTTACACTGGGTAGGAAAATGGTCTCTCCAATGTATTTGTCGAAGGATAAACTTCCGACCGAATTGTCGTTTCTTCCTGATATCATTTGGGCTACTGGTCCTAATGACATGGGTCTGTTGGAAATACCGCCTTATGTTGTGACATTGAAAGCCAATGTTAAATTACCACGCATTCAACAATACAAGATCTCTAGTGAAGGTGAAAAGGCATTGCTAGCGATCATTTATGATTTAATTGAAAAAGATGTAATTGAAGAGACAAGAGGCAACGTTTGTAATAGTCCTGTTCTGCCTGTTTTGAAATGTACTGACCCCTCTAAGCCACCTGTTTACAGGTTTGTGATTGATCTTAGAGAGGTAAATAAAATAGTTGTGCCATAGTTTCCAGTTGTTCCTGATATCACTGCCATATTGACTATGATTCCAGCTTCCGCCACCTGGTTCTCGGTGATTGACTTAAAGAATGCTTTCTTCAGCATCCCGATTGCAGAGGAGAGCAGGGATATTTTTGGCTTCAGTTTAGGAGGCCGAAGTTTCAGCTTCAAACGCGCTCCTCAAGGCTACTGTGAAAGTCCATCAATATATAGTCAGGCTTTAAAAACACAGCTTGATGCAATTGTTTTACCTGACGGCGCTACCCTTATTCAGTACATTGATGATTTGCTAGTCGCTACAGATACTGAAGAGATTTGTAAAGAAGCCACCTTGTTGTTGTTGCGTCATTTGCCTGATTTACATCACAAAGTGTCCCTTTCAAAACTGCAATATTGTCGACAAGAAGTGACCTACTTCGGTCATCTCTTATCGAAGGAGGGAAGGAAACTGACCTCAGAAAGAATTCAGGCAATTGCAAAATTGAGTGTGCCAAGGACACAGAGAGAAGTATGTGCTTTCTTGGGCATTACCTCATACTGCAGACAATGGATACCAAATTTTTCTTTGCTGGCCAAACCTTTGGTAGCATTGACCTATAAAGATACACCAAACCCCGTTCCGTGGTCTGAAGATTGTCAGAAAAGTTTTTCCGAATTGCGTAATGCATTGTGTTCGGCTCCTGTGTTGGGTACCCCCGACTACAGTAAGCCCTTTACACTGTATGTCCATGAGAAAGAGGGTTGTGCATTGTCAGTGCTGACACAGTCTTTTGGAGACAAGCAGCGCCCATGAGCATATTTTTCATCAACTTTGGATCCGGTAGCTAAAGCATTGCCGAGTTGCTTGAGAGCCACAGCGGCAGCAGCTGTTTCTATTCGACAGTCTGCTGGGTTAGTGATGAATAATATGTTGATTGTGATGGTTCCACATGCAGTGGACACGTTGTTAAACAGGACCAAGACACAGCATTTAACTAGTGCTCGATTGTCAGGTTACGAGTTGACACTGTTAGCGAGTCATGTGCACATAAAGAGGTGCAATATGTTGAATCCAGCCACGTTATTGCCAATTTCAGTAGAGACAGATGATGTTGAACAACATGATTGTTTTCTTAGGACAGAAGAAGAAACGAAAGGGAGAGTAGATCTTAAAGATACTCCTCTTGTAGAGTGTGATGGTACCTTATGGGTGGATGGTTCATGCTTCAAGCTTCCGAATGGTGATACGACTGCAGCATATGCTGTCACAACTTTGCATACGATTGTTGAAGCTGCACGTATACCACATAATTCAGCTCAAGCAGCAGAGCTGATTGCACTTACGAGAGCGTGTGTGTTATCGAAAGGAATGAAAGTGACCATATATACCGACAGCCAGTATGCGTTTGGTGTGGCCCATAGTTTTGGACGTTTGTGGAAAGAACGTGGGTTCCTGACTTCGCATGGAGCTAAAATTCAGCATGGTCAGTTGGTGAATGAGCTTCTTGAGTCACTGACCTTGCCATTACAAGTTGCGATTGTGAAATGCAGTGCACACAAGAAGGTTACTGATGATGTCGGTCGTGGCAATGCATTTACTGACGAAATCGCAAAAGAAACAGCAAAAGATGTGATGAATCGAATGTATGTTGCAGGCCCCGCAAGATGGGTTGGTGACGTTGGAATATGTGAAGATACGATAGAGGGTGTGAAGTCTCTTCAAGCTGAAGCTTCAGAGAAAGAGTTGAGTGTGTGGAAAGAAAGTATGGGTAAATTGGAGGAAAATGGTTGTTGGGTTGACTTGTCAGAACATCAGCGATGGTTGTTACCCGATGCGTATGTGCTTGCAGTGGTGACAATGGCTCATGGAATGGCCCATATCAGTGTGAAAGGGATTTGTAAGTTGTTGGCTCCAGTATGGCAAAATGCTGGAATTCCTAAATGTGCAGAGAATGTGGTCAAGAATTGCATGGTGTGTCTGAAATACAATCCTGGTAGGGGAACCCCAACTCCAGCTGGTCATTTTGCGCCTCCAACGTATCCGTTCGAGGTTTTGCAGCTAGATTTCATCCACATGGAAAGGTGCAACAATCTGAAATACGTACTCGTTGTTGTTTGTGCTTTTTCAAGATGGGTAGAAGCATATCCCTTAAAAGACAACACTGCCTTATCCACAGCTAAAGCCCTTGTCAAATAATTCTTCCCTAGGTTTGGAATGCCGAGAATGGTCTGGAGTGATAATGGGAGTGAATTTGTGGGTTGAGTGATGAAAAAAGTATGTGAAGGGCTAGGTATCCAGCAAAAATTCCACGCTGCAAATCACCCCCAATCAGCTGGACTAGTAGAGTGCTATAATGGCACGCTAAAACTGAAGTTGGCAAAGATACAAGCGAGCTCTGGTCTTAAATGGCCTGACGCTCTGCCTCTAGCACTCCTATCAACAAGAATGACTGTGCATTCGCGAGTGGGACTTAGGTGGTCATTCTGACCCTGGCGGTCTTTGACCGCCAGGGCGGAGGACCGCGGGAGCACCGCCGACAGGCCGGCGGTGCTCCAATGGTGATTCCGACCGCGGCGGTAAAGCCGCGGTCGGACCGGCACCACTGGCGGGGTCCCGCCAGTGTACCGCGGCCCCATTGAATCCTCCGCGGCGGCGCAGCTTGCTGCACCGCCGCGGGGATTCCGACCCCCCCTACCGCCATCCAGATCCCGGCGGTCGGACCGCCGAGATCCGGATGGCGGTAGGGGGGGTCGCGGGGCCCCTGGGGGCCCCTGCAGTGCCCATGCCACTGGCATGGGCATTGCAGGGGCCCCCGTAAGAGGGCCCCTACATGTATTTCACTGTCTGCTGCGCAGACAGTGAAATACGCGACGGGTGCAACTGCACCCGTCGCACAGCTTCCACTCCGCCGGCTCGATTCCGAGCCGGCTTCCTCGTGGAAGCCTCTTTCCCGCTGGGCTGGCTGGCGGTCTGAAGGCGACCGCCCGCCAGCCCAGCGGGAAAGTCAGAATTACCGCCGCGGTCTTTCGACCGCGGAACGGTAACCTGACGGCGGGACTTTGGCGGGCGGCCTCCGCCGCCCGCCAAGGTCAGAATGAGGGCCATAGTCCCTATGAAATTGTGTTTGGCCGCCCGGCCAACATATGGGGAGTGCCAAGACCAACAAAATTCAGTGAGATCGAACACCCTGTACTGCTTGATTATTTGTATGAATTGACGGCTAAATTGCGTGTTCTACACCAACAGGTTCACGATACTCTGCCTCAGGTCTCTGAAGCTCCAGGACATCTTATCGATCCTGGATCATGGTTACTGGTCAAGAACTTCCAGCGGACAAAGAATGACCAGCCCCGTTGGACCGGCCCCTACCTCGTCCTTCTCTCAACAAGATCAGCTGTTCGAGTGGAAGGGAAAAAGAACTGGATCCACGGCGTACACTGCAAGAAGGTCCCTTTTCCTCTACCGTACGACCGGCGGGTCCAGGAGGGGATCGCTGACTCTGAAACTGAGACTGTGCCTCGTTTTTTGCCATTTAGCGATGCACGTGTAAAAGGAACAATTTCTGAATGAGAAAGTGACAATAATTTGCAAGAAGCTGTGCCACCGTCAATTCGACTGAACACTACAGAGCCTGAACTCTTGTTCCAGAACCAGACAGTACCTGGAAAAAGCCGTTATAATTTGAGACCAAGAACTGAGGACAAATAATTTTTTTCCCGTTCCTTTGCTATTTTTTTTAAAGTGCGGCTCTCTCATCTGAGAAACTTTCTTATTTTTGTTTTTTTCTTTTCGAACCGCCATCCGGGTTCATCTGTAGCGTCGTGGTTGCCCAAGTCTTTGGAGTGCAGCTGAAGACGTTAGGTCGACAGTTCTGGTCGGTCTAAGGGAGTTGCCCTGGACTGACAGAAGCATTCCCTAGCATAGAACACCCTACCACCACAAGCAGCAATTAGAGAGGATGGAGTTTTTCAAGAATGAGAGACCTGCCAGACAGATGGACTTTAAAGCCAGAATGGGTATAATAATGACAAAGAAACGATTTTTGATATTATGTGTTTTCATGTTGCTTAGTGTAATGACTTTTTTAATAGGATATGTTTTATTCTCTTTTCAAGTGACATTTGCACCCATTACACAGCCCATACCTCCTTCTACTGTTTCCTCGCATTCTTTTCACCCCCTGCCTGAACACGAGTCTGCCAGAAGATTAGAATTTGTCAACAATTCATTCATTCAGCTTCTACACCAACACCAATTAGTAGTGAACACAACTAACTGTTGGGTGTGTGGTCTTATGCCTCATACTACTGATAAAGGTATCCCTTATCTGGTCCTACCTTTCAGCCATAATGGTTCTGTGTGGGCATATAGAACGGTGTTCATATACGCGTATGAAGCCAACCCCCTACGTTCTGTGAAAGATAATCCTAAGAATAGTGCTCTAGCTAAGGGTATAGTAGATATGATTAGGGAAGATATTTCCTATGAGACTATCCCGAGAGATGAGACACTAGCATATATTGGATGGAACATAACAGGATATGGAGTTACTCTGAGTGGGAACCAGCGAGCAAAGAGATCCTCCCCGATTTGGATTGTACCCCATCAGGGTCACCTATGTCTGCAAGGAAATGGCAAGAATCCCAGAGCTCAGTTAGGGAAAAGTATCTGCACTGAAACATATGTTTTTGCGTCTCAGACTTCTACTTCGCTCTTAGCAGCTAAGGGTACCTATTTCATCTGCCATAATAGAGCCTATACATGGTTGCCCCCTGACTTCTCAGGCACATGTTTTGTTTCGTTCCTGTTACCTCCCACCTACACGGCCACAGCAGATTACCATAAGACAAGGATAGTTCGAGGTGTCATAAGTAAAGAAGACACTACAGGACAAGAATTTGGAGATTTCGTAAAGGGTTTTCTGCCGTTTTGGGGCCCTATGGTTAACAGCAGGAACATAAGGCAATTGACAAAGGTGGTTGAATCCACAGTAGTTGAAACCGCCGGTGCCCTTGGTAATTTGACTGCTGAGCTCCAGTCAGATCGCCTTATGACTCTTCAGAACAGGGTCGCATTAGACGTCATACTTGCAGACCGAGGTGGGGTATGTAAAGTGATCCAATCAAGTTGCTGTGTTTTCATCCCAGATAACGCTCCGACAGTCTACCAGGCCATTTCCAAACTGCATAAGATCTCCGAATCTATTCACGTTGATAAAGGAGATTGGTCATTGATGGGGTGGTTCTGGGAGCTGATATCCGCCTGGGGATGGAAGACTCTGGTAGTCATTGGGATGATCTTAGCCATTCTTTTCCTGTCCTGTCTGTGTGTACAGTGTGCTCCTGCAATATGTGGCCTCTGTGCTACATCGTGTGTAAGGAAACCTGTATCAAGGGACGAGCTAAGTAATAGGATGATGCTACAGCAACATCTCAACGACTTTATGAATATAGACCTGGACTCAGATTAGCGTGAGTATAGGTTATTGCCTATGTAAGGGCAAAAGGAGGGTCTGTGGTACTGAAAATTTTGGACCCGTGTTATAAACATCGTCGTATCACAACGATTTTGGTATCAGCAGACCGAGAATGATTAGAATACTATGTACAAGCATTGTATTCACATTCGGGTAACGAAATCACCCGAATATCAGACTTTCCGTCCTGAACCCTCGTGTTCCATTTAAACGACAGCCATTTTATGATTGCCCTCACATAGGCCAATGTCTAATGCTGAAAACGAGTCTGAAGGACACGTACATCTTTGCTGACTCCTCTGTGACCTGGGTAAGCTGACTCCACTGCCTGAAGCCAAACCTGTTCGGCCAGTTTCTTTCCCAGTGGCCGAATGAGATTAGTATCAAGGCACAACACATCATAAACCTTTCATCACATACAAACCATGCCTAATCTTACACACACCTGTTTCTTTCTTTATGACTTGCTTTACAAGGAGGAGGTGCCCGTTTATATTGGGGGTCCGTCGATATCTGATGAAAGTACTAAGCCTTGCCGGGTAATTGATTGAGGGCTGGACAAACTGAAATATGGGCTTGTCATCATAAACCTGCTATTTGTTTGTAGTGAAAATATGGGAATGGTCAACTGTAAAATAAGGAATGTTTGCCTAAAGCATAATATTTTGTATAAAAGAGAAGGTTAGCTTTGCAAAGGGAGCAGTCTCCTGAGAATATACACCGTGTTGTACTTCTAGGATACCTATTACTGGCTGCAGCCAATAAACAAGATCTTTGACTTCACCAAGAAGACTCTGTGTTTCTGTAGTCTGAAACAGGAAGGACTCGAAGTCTTAGGGTGTGTTCCCTGGCACCGCTGGGTTCTGAAAAACCCAGTACTTCAGAGGCCATTCAACAGTGGCAGGCCCACAATACCACCACAGCCTCCATAGTAGGGGTGCTCAAGGACCTGACCACTGTCATATTGAGTCCACCACCCTCCAGCGGGCGGTTAGCACTGCCCACATCCCATCACAGCCCTCTACATCAGCAGAAGCCAGTGGCATGGATGCCTTGCCACAGGACTCACATGACACCAGCACCACTACCCCTGTAACTGAGAAACCCCCATAAAAGTGAGGACATCCAAGTAGACATCCAGCCGGACATAATGCCCAGACCATGACCACTGCCAGGAAATGACCCTCTCCTGCACATTCTCCCTTGTGTGTGACTGTAACACCCTGTTGATTGTCCACTCCCATATCTCCCTCTTCCCATGGCCAGCAGACTGGACCTGGACTACCTAAAGCTGGCCTCACCACTCTGATAATCTCTGCCGCCGTGACCCCACTCATGACCCCTTACACTTGTTCATCCCAAATAAGCGACAATTGAGCACAATTTTAGCTATTAATTTATTTGACGTGAGTACAACTGGCAACCCATCGGCCACCACATGCATTGGAGGGTGACAGAGAGTAGAGTAAAATGCTGGGAAGTCAATCGTGGTGCTGCAATTGGCTAGAGATGTGTGTCAAGGCCAGTCAGGGAACCACAGAACACCACTACAGTGTCCTGAAAGTAAAGCAAGACAGGGACAACAATCACTGTAGAAGTCACATATGCCAACTCCACACAAATGCACTGTAGGAACTGGTATCCGAGACAGATATGCAGTCAAGTCCACAATTGTATGGTCAGTACCAACACACAATAACAACACATATCTACCTAATGGTCCCTCCCTTACAGCACCAAGCGCCAGACCTGACCCCATACCCACTGCCAACAACAACAATGTACACTGTCACCCAATGTCGACTCCCAGGATAGATGCTGCACAGATGCAACAACCCTGTGTGGTAAACACAGAGCACTTGAACTGGAAGCTCACGGAGCATTCAACATACACATTGATGGCACTAGTGCAGCAGCACAACAACTTCCTGACTATTGGCCTGACCTGTACACTGTGACTACCTAAGTTATGGGCACATGTGACACCCTCCCCCAACCCACCCAGAGGCAGAGCTGCAACCAATGGTCACAGACAATAGGGTGGCATCAGGGACAAGGCAGACGTACAGGACATACCATACAGTTTACACATACCTGCATCTCAGCCGAAATAATGTCGAATCATCTCCACCCTGGAGTCAGCTGCATCCTCATCATCCTCCTCTTCATCACTCCCCATGTCCCCTTCATCAGCCACTCGTACACCTACCCCTTTCTCTGCATCCAGCACTGGGATCTGACACCTCAGGTCCAGATTGTGCAGCATGCAGCAGGCCACAAAGATCTGGCATTCCTTTTGTGGCTTGTAGAGCAGGGCACCCCTGGAGAAATGCAAACACTGGAACCTGGCCTTCATCAGGCTGAAGCACCTCTCAATGACCCGTCTGGTATGACTGTGGGCCTCATTGTAACGGTCCTTTGCAGCTGAAGTTGAATGCCTCATGGGTGTCAGGAACGAGAGCAGGTTGGAAAAGCTAGAGTCACCTGTGTGCATAGAGGAAAGAGGCATGTCAAGACCGGGAGGGCGATAGGGCAGGGACACAAGGGTGCAAAGAGCTGAGGGGCAAACATATGCAGGGGTACATACCGACGAGCCAGGCCCGGTTCCTCTGGAGTGGTGCCATCATGTGTGGGATGCTGCTGTTCCGCAGGATGAATGAATCATGCACAGAGCCTGGGTACCTGGCCGTCACCTGGGAGATGTACTGGTCTGCGACACACACCACCTGCACATTGACCGAATTAAAGTTTTTGGGGTTCCTACACACCTGTTGACTCCTCCTGGGGGAACCAGATGTAGCTGCACAGATGTTTTTAGCCGGGCACATAGTACATCCCTCAGGACATTGCTGAACATAGGCTGCGATATCCCAGCTGCCACACCCATTGTGACCTGGAAGGAGCATGAGGCACGGTAGTGGAGGACTGACAACACCTGCACTGTGGGAGGCATGGCATTGGTATGGTGAATGGCAGGCAACAGATCCAGCTCCAACTGGGCCACCAGTTCCATGATGGTCACACGGTTCAGGCGAGAGGTCTGGATGAGGTGACACTCCTCCAGGGTGGCAAGGTTGACTAGGGGCCTGTACACCGGTGTATTACTCATCCACAACCGTCCATCGTACCTGGGAACAAGAGGGAGTTGGTATAATGTTGCGCACCATACACTGTGTTGATGTTGATGTGGTCGCAGGCCAGCATATGTCACCCATGACACACTAACTTTCACACACATTACACATTGGACATGTAAAATGGCAGCTGTCTGTCTGCATGCATGGTACAGGTGGAAGAGAGATAATCCGCTGGCGTAACACGTCATGGTTGTAGGCAACTCATGATTGCAGGCGGAGGTGACGGTGATGTCGGCGGCAGCCATGACTGCCATTTCATGTGCTCATGCTCACTTGACTCCTGAACCTCATGCACTGAAGACCTCCAATGTGTGTGCTTCTGTGTTCTGACTCTGGAAGCCAAGATGCCACGTCCTGCAGGAGACAGGGACCCAGCCTTCACCCAAGAACGGCTCATGGATGGGGTCCTTACCCTGTATGAACAGTTTTATGGGGCACCAGAGCAACAGGTGAGCCCAAATTAATTGTCCTGTATGTGATTTGTGCACATGGGGATGGGGGCCTGAGGGGGTGTGGCCTGGCGCTATGGCGGTTGCAGCTTCTCTGTGAGGCTCCCGCTCCTGTCTCCCCACCCTCGGGGTTACAGAATCCCGAATCGCCCCAAAACAACCACTATTGTGGAGGGGGGTGCGGTGACCCCTCCGGCTGTCTCCAAATGCAATTAGAGGCCAGATAACGGCCGCTCTGAGCTCCAACGAGGACGGGCTCCAGGAGGCGACGAGGTGAGGTCGACTTGCCAAGATGGGTGCTCCGTGACTCAGCCACGTGGAGCAATCAAATAAGAGAGGGGACCTCCCTGATCCATACCGCTGGGCACCCGGCCCGCTTCCAGTGACCGGGGCGGGGGTTGGTGGCGGCCCGCGGCGGATCTTGTGAGCTGCGGTGAGCGGTGAGTGAACGGTGTGCGGCGGACCCAACCGCGTCGGAGTGAACAGGCCGGACCTGGGAACGCGTCGGCGTAAGGAGGAGAGGAGCCCCAGCTGCAAACAGATTCCTGAGGTCGGAGTAGGGGAGACATCCCGACGTGGGAGCCGCCGCTGAGTGTTCCTCGGCCCTGCCGTGCGGCGTGTTGGACCAGAAGAAGAAAGGGCTTTCCTTTGCCCATTCCGTGGAACATCTTACCCACTGCCGGTGTACTGAGCTGGGGCCGGTGGAGGCCCTGCTGTAGATCTTGTGAGTACTGCAGAGACCAGGAAGTGAACGACAGACGGTGAGCCTGGCCACATCGAGGTGAGTGGCGCTGCCCCGCAACCATTATGACAGGGAAGATAACAGAGACCCAATATTACAGCGGAGACCGGGGGTATAGCACCGGAGGCGCCTGCCTTGTCCCACCAGGGGGACTGCCTTAATAGACACGCACCTGCGGCCCGGCTGCCCCTACCGGGGAGGTGCTTGGGGGTGCAGCCTCGTGTCGAGGGGCCCTGGAGTCTACGGTGCCCGGCACCCGGCACCCGGGTGCTGGCTGTTACCCAGAAAGGGCCGACAGCCCCGTCTACCAGAGAAGCCAATCTGTTGTTCAAAGGCGGAGGAGCAACACCAGAGTGATCCCTAGGCTGACATAAAATCACACACAGGCGCTGGCTGTTGGCTCATGAAGGAAAACAGAGTCCTCAACTTGACACAAGACCAAAACACAGTCTCCTCTTTGAAGTAACCAGTGCCCTCCCACGCCAAAAGAAATTCAAAAGGCGAATTGATAATTATTAACATTGGTGGCAAACTGCTCTTTCTCTCTCAAGTAGCCAACGATCACCTAAAGGAAGACTGCCGTCACTGAGCACACCTGCAACCCTGCACAATGGGCAAAACGGGCAGACGTCGCGATACTGACAACACCAGTGACCTTCCAACCAGGACTCCATCGGAATGGGAGAACCTGAGGAAATCTCCTTCAAGAGAGGGAAAAGAATCAGGCGAACCTACCCTTCAAGATGTGATGCAAGCCATCACTGCCTCCAGAGTTGCCCTTGAGGGGAAAATAGACTCTCTAGCGTCTGACTTCTCGGTACTTCAAAATGATCATCGCCGCCTGGCAGAGAGGGTGAGCACCACAGAAAAACAGATGGAAGAACTAAGGCCTGAGATAAAAGACAATTCCAAAATATCACGTCAGATGGAAAAACGGATTAGAGAACTAGAATTAAGAGCTGAAGATGCCGAAAATAGATCGTGGCGAAACAATATCAGAATCATAGGGCTACCGGAACGATCTGAGGGAGCCAACATGGTAGACTTCCTTGAAAAATGGCTGAAGGAAAATGTGGCGGATGAAGGCCTTTCCCAGTTCTTTGCGGTGGAGAGGACCCACAGGGTCCCTGCACGCCCGCCCCCACCGGGCGCCCTTGCTAGACCCATAATAGCCAGACTGCTCCCCTACCGGGACAGGGACTACCTACTAACACAAAGCAGGAAAAAAGGAGACTGCACGGTCGACAATCATGTTATCTGAATTTTCCCCGACTTCTCCCGAGAGGTACAGAGACAGAGAGCCTCCTTCAGGGAAGCCAAACAAAGACTCCGCAAAATGGGGGTTCAGTATGGGATGCTATTTCCAGCCAAACTACGAATAATGACTGCAGCTGGCACACAGTTCTTCAACACGGCAGATGAGATATGGGGTTCGATTGACAAACAACCATCCGGAGAGACAAACCACAGCCCGGAAAAGCGCAATTTAAATCGCAAAGGAAAGTATAACCTCAGCAACTCTAGCAGACGGACCAGTCCATTCCCTCTAGAAATTCTAAATTATCACCAAAAAGCTATGGAAGCCGCTGTATTGCTCAGCTGCTCAGAACAGGTCTCACCTAAGCAATCCCAGGATGATATAGATCAATCGGAATCAGAACAAGAATCAGAACACTCACTTGCATCCGACAAGAGGGGCCCGGACGTGACCCCAGGAACATCAGACAACATCATCTGACGAACAAGCATGAACCATAACCATGGAATCACAATTTTCTGAAACCAAAAACAGAACACAGCGGCTGCACCCGGGCCGCGCCATCTGTATGGCTTACGGAGTAACCCGCCTGTCAACACATATCTGTACTGAATACAATCTTGGGACAAGGAATCCCAGTATGCTTACTACCCGGGGGTTGAGGAGGGGCCGCCTTGCTGAGCTTCGGATTCCACCCCGAAGCACCCCCCACGTTGTTGGACAGGTTAACGTTTCTATACGAGTTTGGGCGAGAGAGGTTTTGACTTTTGTCCTGGGGATGGTGAGTTGGGTAATTACTTTGTTGAGGAATTGTTTGGGGTTAAATAATACACCGAGAACCCTTACGAAAAATGCAGAACCGAACAGGGACTATGATAACATGACGGGGTATTTAATGAAGCTGAGACCTCAGAATCATAACCTGATTGGGGGAATAAACCCATCAACATGACAACACCAAAACCATATAAGTTCCTTGCATGGTACATCAGAGGTATGCACTCAATGGTTTAGAGATATAAGATCTCATCATACCTGCAAAGGAGGGGAATTCAAATAGCCATGCTCCAAGAAACCCACTTAAAATCGGCAGAGGGCAAGGCCCTGCAGAGAAGATGGAGGGGACAGGCATACTACACCACCTACTCAGCATACTCGAGAGGCACCCTGATCTGGATCCGGGCGGGGTCCCCTTCCAAATAACAGATAACCATATACACCCTGAGGGGAGATTTGTGGCGATCAAGGGCAGACTAGAGGAGAGAGAACTGGCTCTGATTAATGTTTACGCCCCCAACACAGATCAAGGTGAATTCTTCACACGATTATCCAGCTTACTAGCGTCATACTTACAATCCCAAGTGATAGTGGGGGGTGATTTTAATTGTGTAAGTGACCTCAATGCAGATAGATCGCATCCTCCCCTGCCCAACTCCCCATTGGTGAGAACGGCGCGACAGTTCACTACCTGGCAAACAAACTGGGGCCTAGTAGATGCCTGGCGTAACTTACACCCTAATATCAGGGACTACTCCTTTTTCTCTAGCATCCATGAACTGCATGTACGATTAGACTCCTTTCTATGCTCACCTGATATACACACATTAATATCAAACATGGAGTATTTGTCTCGTACAATATTGGACCATAATCCCCTGTTATTATCTCTGAAATGGGGTTCCTCCGTTCCCCGCATTCCCACGTGGAGACTCTAACCCGAATTATCAGAGGATGCTCCCTTCCGGGCCGAACTCCGCCAATGTGCGCTACAATATTTCGAAGACAATGACGCCACTGCATCCAACACACTGATAGAATGGGATGCCTTTAAGGTAGTAAGACGGGGGAAATGCATTGCTGAGACAGTGGGAATACGTAGAACTTTACTGGGTGAAACAGAGCGAGCCGAGACTAAATTAAGAGAGGCTGAGAAAGACAGACCTGGGAATCCACACCTGCAAACCCTAATACAAGAACTCAGGGCCGAAGTGGCACACTGTATTGAACGCCTTAGATGCTTTGACCACAAAAACTACCTCACAAGGGCTCATGGCGAGAGAGATAAGGCGGGTAGACTCCTCGCCTGGGTGGTTTTGCAATCTGAAAGATCCCCCCGATAATGAACCTGACCTCAGAGACAGGGACCCAACTGTTTGAGCCAGAGCAGATTAATGCCCAGTTTATGTCATTCTATGAGAAACTATATAAAAAAAGACTCAATTTCAACAGAGAACAAACTGAAAACTATTTAACGGCACTAAACCTAAAACCCCGGGAACCGATACCCACAGAAACACTAGAGGAGAGCGTCACACTAGATGAGATTAATGAAGCCATGAAAGGAATGGCAAGGGGAAAATCACCCGGAACAGATGGCCTCCCCACTGAGTTTTATATAACCTTTGCTGGAATCCTCTCTCCGAGACTAGAAAAAATGTTTAAGTGCGCCAGAGACCAGGGCCTTCTACCTGAATCCTCTCGAGAAGTGGTCATAGTCCCCCTTCTTAAGCCCGGCAAAGATCCAACAGGAGTGGGAGCGTATAGACCACTCTCTATGTTGAACCTCGATTACAAAATCCTTAGCAAGACCCTGGCATCCAGACTTCTCCCACTGATGCCCTCTTTAATACACCCAGACCAGGCAGGTTTCATACCAGGGCCAGCTGGTAATATTTGTAGATTGATTGCCATCATGAGAGATGTAGCTCCCACCGCTGGGACACCGGGAATCCTGGCAGTAGATATTGAAAAGGCCTTTGATAGCTTAGATTGGGATTTCCTCTATAAAGTCATGTCCAAACTTGGAATAGGACCTGAATATATCTCATGGGTGAAATTACTATATACTGACCCCTCAGCCAGAGTCCGCACAGGGTGCATAATATCTAACAGATGCAAAGTGGAACGCGGGACAAGACAGGGTTGCCCCCTCTCCCCTCTGCTGTTCGCCTTGGCGATGGAACCACTGGCTGCCTCGGCCAGGGCGGGGGAGGGGCGACCAGGTAACCTTGCCAGAAACGAGAGACATCATATGGCCCTTTACGCGGACGACCTCCTAATATTTTTGGAAAACATCCAAAGGGATCTACCTCTAGCACAGCTAATGCTAACTAACTTTGAAAGCCACTCAGGCCTAAAGGTAAACTGGGACAAAACAGGCTTACTCCCTCTTAAAAAACAACAACCACCACCCCTGAATTTGGGACTGGTTAGATGGATACCGGATTGGCTCCTGTACTTGGGAGTGAAAGTTTATCATGACTCCTGGGATATTCTAGATGGAAATTTAGGTGGCACAATCCGTTCCATAAAAACCTGCATGACATTCTGGTTTCAGATTGCTATATCATTTCTCAGCACTCCCAATTTGGATTCCTAAATCCTTCTTTAGGGAATTAAACACCATAGTAAGCTCATTTATATGGGGTAAAGGCAGGAAGAGAGTAGCCTTGATAAAACTCCAAAGACAGTCGACAGATGGGGGACTGGCAACACCAGATTTCGAGACCTATTATCTGGCAACACAACTACAGTGGTTGCCACTCTGGATCTCGGACAGACTATTGGCAGCAACAAACGCAAACATTTCCACCCCACAGGGGACTAGACTATTTGAGATACACTTGGGGTCCCCTAGAGACGAGAAGAAAGACAGTCCAGAGCTAAAAATACTAACTAAGTGCTGGAAAACCTTTTTATGTAAGATTAAAACTAAAACTCCCTACTCTGCAGAGCTTCCCCTTAGCTCTTTGCAAGCAATAACGCGGAGAAAAACTGGACTCGAACTGGGAGACTGGTTAGAGGCCGGAGTTACTACAGTTGGCATGCTTTTCAAGGACAATAAACTGATGACATTTGAGGCCATCAGAGCGGAATGCGACATTCCAGCGAAAAAATTTGTAACATACGGGGCTATAAAAGCCAGCATATACAATCATTGGCAAAAGAGGGGCATTGAACCCTCTTCACAAGCAATACGCACATATTTGACATCCCAAGCAACAAAACTAAGGTAATATCAAAGCTTTATGCTTTGATAAGAGCAGACATCACAGAACCCTTACCCTACCTTAAACAACAGTGGGAAAAAGCTCTCAATCAAGACATCCCGGAGGTAGAGTGCAGACACATCCTGTGAAACTTCCCCAAGGCATCGCGAAACGCTAGATTTAAACTTATCAATTTCTATATCCTACACCAAGCCTACTTAACACCTGCCCGCATAAATAAATACGTCAATAAAACTACTGAGAGCTGACCAAGATGCGGATTAGTGGACGCTGAGTTTAACCACATGTTTTGGGATTGCCCCATACTAACACCCTATTGGACAGAGGTTTGCCAAAAATTGTCACAACTACTGAACAAGAAAACGACTTGTTCCATGGATAACTGTCTCTTACACGCCTTCACTCATTCAACTAAACACAAAGCCTCAGATAGATTTCTAGACCTGGCCTTAACACTAGCTAAGAGAGAGATGGCAATCAACTGGAAAAACCCCAAGGGCCCTTGAGTAATAACCTGGAAAAATGAATTACTTAAGTGGGCAACTGCAGAAGGCACACTAATTCAACAGGAGGCTAAGAACGGGATCAGACCCCCAGAAGTGTCGGATGACTGTGAAATAATAATGGACACACTCAGATCGGAGTTCATACATTAGACCCCACCCAGTAAATAACATCTAGGACCACGTAATAAATAGCTAAATAGCAAAGACAATAGCATACAACTTTTAGCCATAGGTCGAGACACACACCTGACCCTGATCAGAAATACATAGCGCGCTGGACTCCTGCTGAACACCCCTAAACACTAATCAAACACAACTAGATACCCTGCAGAAAAATTATCAATGCTGAATCATGGTTCTGGGATGGAGGGGCTAGAGAGGGACCAGGGGAGGGGGGTGTTGGGTTTTGTTATTATAAGAATTGGCATTGTATACTGAAAAAGTACCACCAACCAGATCAAGTACTTTTGAGACTAAGACATATTATCGTAAACAATGTAACACAAGAAGAATATGTATGAGAACCATTGAAATGATATAATACCAATAAAATCTGGTTTAAAAAAAAATGGGGATGGGGGCCTTGGTAGGTGGTACTTGACAATAGACAAGTAGGCCTGCCAACTAGCTATGCAGGATACTATTGGGTGTGCAGTCCTTTACATGACTTTCTCAATGGCCATGGGTAGTGGGCAGGTCCTGGATAGGTCTGGCAGGTATGACACTCCTCATGTACATGTTTGCATCAGTCAAACCATCAGTGGTTGACATGTGCATTGTTGTGGTTTCCGCCATGGTTTTCCCAAGTTGTAGGATGTTTAGGGGTGGGCAGAGTATATCATGGCATGGCATCAATTGCTGATGTACTACCCTGTGTCACTTTTGTGCTGGCATTGACCGATTGCACCCTGCCTCTCTCTCTCCCTCCCCTCATCCCCTGCCTTTGTGTGCATTAGCATCATCTGGTAAAGGAGAAGGGGTACCAACAGGTGGGGAGGCTGCAGCCCACATGACCCAGGAGGCTGACACCAGTGGAGCTGAGGGGATCAGTGGGACAGAGGGTGAGGGGAGTGCCACGGGGGAGACTGGATCAACAACTACCTCTTCTGATTCCTCCTCCGATGGATGCTTCCTGGCCATGGCGGACCCATCTGGGACCAGCCCAGCATCATCCTTGTCTGCAACCCCCCTTACCAGCACCGCCCTTCCTGTTGCTCACCACCCAGTTGCCTGTGCCCGCTCACCCAAGAGGATGGCCATCTACTTTGCCACAGGCACCTCTGCCCCTGTCCCAGACAGCCCTGCTGCCCTCAATCAGGAGGGTATTGACCTCCTGAGGCCCGTCTCTGTGGGGCAGACAACTATCGTGAATGCCATCCAGGGACTGCTATCCCAGATGCAACAGTGAAATGCGTTCCTGGAAGGCATTCACAGTGCCTTGTTTGGCCTACTGAGATCGTTTCAGGCTCTGGCCCCCTCCTTTATGGCAGCCAATGTCTTTCTACTTCCGTTCCCCCTCCAGCTACCTGTTCCAATACCCACATCTCACATCCCACTCCCCTCACCCAACCAAGGCACACCTACTGACCCACATGCATCCACAACAACAGACATGGTATGCAAGGACAGACATAAGCACCACAGATGCCATGCACACACTCAACAGACACATGCAGACATGACAACATCCACACCCTGTACTGACTCCCCCACCACCTCCCCCTCAGAGTCAGTAAACCACTCACACTTGCAGTCAGCACCACATCAGTCACTGATCCTGCCACATGTGCCCTCACTGCCACTGTCACCACATTGTCTGATCCACATTCATGCACCCCATACACCAATGGTGCAAACATCACAACTGTCAATACCCCCACATGCAGCACATCCACCCTACTTGCAGACACCGCCCCAACATACACTCACAAGTCCCCCCTGCCATCTCCCTGCATCCCCTCCCCACCTTCTCCTGGCACAGCTAAACTCCTACAGTCACCCACCCAACAGTCCCCAGCACACACATATCATCCACCCACGCACCTGTACCCAAAGCACCTCCATGTACACACCTCACAACCATACCCAGTCCCTCCACTCCCAAAAATCCTTCCCTTGACCTCCCTTGTGTCCCCAAGAAATGTTTCCTTCAAGATTTTTCCCTGTTCCCCACCACTTACCCAGTCCCTGTTCCCCCCAAGCGCCCTGCTACCGTTCCAATGCCCCTGCCTTCTGCCTCCAAGTCTGCCACTGCCCCTGGCTATGCCCCTCCACCACCTGCCACTTCCACCACTGTCACATCCACTGCTCCTCCTGCCATACCCAAGCCCAAGCCCACTCCTTCCACTTCCAAGGCCAAGCCTACTCCCTCCACTTCTAAAACCAAACCCAAACCCCCCGGCTAAACCCACCACCCCCTTCAAGGGCAAGCCCATGGACCCTCCATCCAAGTCCAACACTAAGGACCTCCCACCAAGCAAAGACCAAAGGATGCCCCCCCAAGCCCAAGACCCCCAGCCTCTACCCCCTTATCCCAGAAGTACCTGTATTACCCATTGGTGCACCTGCAATGTGAAGGCCTGCACTATGCAGTCAGGAGTCAAGTTGGGGTGTCAGCTTGTGCCCAGTGTGCTCGGGCACTGTGGAGCTTTGGAGTGGCCCTTGGGCCTGTGTGTAAATAGTTTTGATTTTTCTACTATGTCTGCACCACAACACCGTTGGTGGCGATGGTACCTACCTTGTCCTGGCTTTTCTTCCACATGTATGTGTGGAGGTTGTGGGTATTGGCATGTGTGGGTGTGTGTATTTGTGTGTGTGGTGTGTGTGTTGGTACAGGTGTTTGTGTGTGGGTGTGGGCGTGACTTCCTGTGTCGTGTGTGTGTTGTGTGTGTGTACTAACGTTGTTCCCTCCAGTGTGTGCTAGGCTGGTGTACTTACGGTTGGTGTTGTGGTCTCCGTCGATGGTCTGGGAGTTGCATGGCCAGGTAGAGGAATGGGAGGAATTGCAATTCGCATGCTATGGCGCCTATGGACATGCATGTGTTCTTGAAGGTAGGTGTTCCCTTTTATATTGTTTGTTTTCGCCAGGCTTTTGGTGGCGGTGGTTCCGCCCAAGAAATCCTGGTGGTGTGCTACTTCATAATATGGTCTTGGGATACTACCTGACCGCTGGCCTGAAGATTGCTGCCGCCTGGCATGCCAGCCCTTCCATTGTAGCGGGCCGAATGGTAACTTGTGATATGGCGGTCTTCACCACCGGCCCGCAGCAGTCCATCTGCCAACTCCACTGCGCCGGTACACTGACCGCCATACTCGTAATGAGGCCCATAGTGTAATGTGCATAACTAAAGGGAATGAAATTTCATCGTCTAACTCCAGGTCAACACACATTGGATCCAATACATACATAAAGGGGGGTACATTTTCTATTCTAACTCCAAAATACCAAGGATTATTGAAAGTGCATGAATTGAGATGGGCATCAGATTTATTATTTTAACTACAATTCAATAGATATGTTTTAAAAAGATGAAAAAGTGGGTGGGGTGTCAAACACACCAAACTTGAAATGTTCAAGTTTGGATATGTCCAAAATGAATGCTTTGATTCACTGTACTCTGGTGATCAAATTATCATTAGGAGTGATAGTCATATTAGCAACATGCTCCAAACGGTGAAACTTGCAGTACTTTTTCTTATATTTGTCCTCCCTCCAGTGGGGGAGGTATAATTTATGCCACTGTCATTGAGGAACAATGTCATAGAGGACAAACAATTCAGCTAAGAGGAGGGCAGCAGAGCCTCCCAGATCCAAAGTCAAAAAGATGTCCTTCAAGAATGTCATTAGCTCAGATTCTGTGCTGTAACCAGCATAAAAGCCAGCTTGTGCTATATGATGTCTATTTCCAAAGAAGGATGACAGCTGAATATTGACCAATATTGAGTAATGCTTCAAGAAATTTAAAAATTACAAACAGCTGAACATGCTGATCAACCTTAGCTTATTGTGATAGATATGACATGATAATCTTCTCCAGATTGTGGGAACAGTGGAAGAAGGTAGAAAAGGTACCAAGGGTATACATAAAACAAGTCACAGCCCTCCCTGCCATGATAAAAATTGCTACAGAGAATGGATCTAAAGGATATCAGATTAAGAGGTCTATGGGCCTCATCAGGAGTTCGGCAGATGGTTTCACTTCCAAAGGGGAGGTTGCTACCACACTAACTACCTTCCCGCCAGACCCATTATGAGTTTCCTGCTGCGTTGGAGGGGGGTGGAAACTGAGGTTTCTGCCCATCAGCCCAGGAGGAAACTGGCGGCAGCATTGTCTCCGGCACGAAATCAAGGCGGTAGCAATACTGCTGCCGCAGGGTGCCCCAGCACCCTCACAATGTTCATTGTGTGACACACTTAGCTTTTCCTTGAAAACTGTTACAAAATGTTCTCCTTTTCACAGCCTTTGCACACTTGTCCAATGGTGGGGCATTTACCTTTGTGTGGAAACAACAATCCACATCTAGAGCACAGCTTATTTTTCTGTGGAGACATCACTTTGGGCCAGATGTATCAAGCTCCCGGTTTGCATTTCTTAAATAGCGAATTTTAAGAAATCGCTATTTTAGAAATGCAAAATGGGATGTATCAAAATTGCAAGTCGGTAATTGCGATTTTTTTAAATTCGCAAATGCAATTTGCGATTAGCAAATACCGAATCGCAAATAAATAGTGATTCGGTATCTGAAAATTGCAAGTTGCGAAAATGGCAAACTGGAACAGCCTGATGACATCACAACCAGGAAGTGAGTCAGTCCATGCTGTTTCCAGGAGCCACACCCTCAGGAGCAGGGAGAGAGACACAGCCCAGCACCAGGGAGCCAGCTTTTGTGAGCCTGCCAGGACCAAACTGCAGCAATGCCAATGATGGGAAGGTGAAGGACAAAGGAGACAGGAAGCGCAAGCTCAAATTCAGTGAGCAGGAATTGGAGGTGCTCACTGAGGAGGTGGTCAGGAACCACAACAAACTGTTTGGGAAGAACTCACTCCAGGTACCTGAAAGTAAGAGGAAACTGTGGTCAGAAATCCAGACCAAAATATGCGCAGTGGGTGTTGCGCAGCGCTCCACTGAGGAGATACGCAAGCAATGGTATGACTTGCATTCCCGTGCCAAAGAGAGGGTAGCCAGCAGGCTAAAGGAGGCAAGGAGCACCGGAGGAGGACCACCCACTCAGACACCGTCCACACCAATGGAATACATGGTGGAGTCCTCACTGCTACCTGAAGCTGTCAGTGGTGTCACTGAAATTGACACCTCAGGGACACCCACCACCAGCAAATGTAAGACCAGAAATGATGTGTATCCCCATGTGTGCATGTACAAATGCCTCTTAGAAGATAGCTATTAGTTAGATGCATTGTGATAAGAGTCCATGCTACATCTTACATACAACGCAACTATGCCTTATGGGAGTGGTAGTCCACAACCCTAAAGTCAAAATACCACAGAAATAGCAAGTTAGTGTTCAGCCACATAGACAAACAACACACACAACTCACAGTGATACGATGTCAGTGTGAAATTTTTACTATTGTGCAACTTCTTGTGATATATTCATAAATGACATGCGGCACATTGTCGTTGCAGATGTCGCGGGCCCTGCTGCAGCAGAATGTGGAAATGTGGGGGATGTTGAAACACAGCCACAGACCGACTCAAACACCAGTACTCTTTCAATATTGCACCAACTAGACACAGGGCAAGGGTGTTACCTGTGCCAGAGTACAACCTGGACTCAGATGAAATGCCGGATGAAGTCCCCATACCACCCCCGAGGCTAGATCCACAGGAAGACAGCAGTCCCTGCCCCAGTCTCAGGAGGCGTCACAAAGCAGGCAGACAGTGCACAGATGAAGAAGAGGGCCCATCAATCTTTGGCGGCCTTGAAGCTTTCATGTTGAAAGTGAGGCAACTGCAATGCAAACTGTTAGAAATGGGGTCTTTGGTTGGTAGTCCGGTTACCCCTGTCCGAGCAAGGACCCTCACTCTAGACAGGGTAAGTTACACACACAATCTCAAATTATCCTGTACCCACCCTCTGGTAGCTTGGCACTGAGCAGTCAGGCTTAACTTAGATGGCAATGTATAAAGTATTTATGCAATAAATCATACAATAACACAATATAGCACCACAAAAGTACACCACACAGTGTTTAGAAAAATATATAATATATATCTGGATATTTGTAGGTCAAAACGATCAAAGATGCAATAAGTAAATGTAGAGATATCACTGAAAAGTTATACAAAGAGTCTTAAGTCCTTTTTTAAGCAAACAAAGACTCTTTCAAGCACAAAGTACCTGGTTCACGGGAAAAATCTCCGCAAAGGGCCGCAGAGGAGGAGAAGCGTGGGAACAAAGAGGTGTACATCGATATCTCGGGCCGCACACAGCGATGCGTTGTTTAGTTTCCACGCATGGACAGCTGTGCGTTGATTTCCGGTGCCCGGTCGTGGATCCTCTTCGGGTTGCGGGGTTTTCAAACGCCCCGGGGTCTGTGCGTGGAATCCTGGGCTTGCGGTCTCGAAGTCACAAGCGCTGTGTCGATCCGGTGGTCATTGCGTGGAATTTTCTCCTGCACGGCAGGCGCTGCGTCGATGTCTGCCCTGGAAGCTGGGCTGCGTTGTCCCAGGTCGGGCTGTGTGTCGATCCGGTGGGCCGTGCGTCGAAGTTCCGGTCACAACGCAGGCGCCGCATCGATTTTCTCCTTGCCAAGTCATGCTGCGTTGTTCCGGTTCAGCTTGCGATACATTTCTCACTGCGCACAGGCTGTGCATGGGTTTTAGCAAGCTGTGCATCAAATTTTCGCCGCACAAGGAGTCCAGTTGCAAGAGTGAAGTCTTTTTGGTCCTGAGACTTCAGGAAACAGGAGGCAAGCTCTATCCAAGCCCTTGGAGAGCACTTCTTCACCACAGCCAGAGAGCAGCAAGGTAGCAGGCCAACAGCAAGGCAGCAGAAAGCAGTCAGGTGAGTCCTTTGGGCAGCCAGGCAGTTCTTCTTGGCAGGATGCAGGTTCTGGTTCCACTTTTTTTCTCCAGGAAGTGTCTGAGTTAGAAGGGGCAGAGGCGCTGTTTATATACCCAAATGTGCCTTTGAAGTGGGGGAGACTTCAAAGGGTGGCTTAGAAGTGCACCAGGTCCACTTTCAGTTCAATCCTGTCTGTCAGAGTCCCAGTAGGGGGTGTGGCAACCCTTTGTGTGAGAGCAGGCCCTCCACCCTCCCAGTCCAGGAAGACCCATGCAAAATGCAAATGTATGCAAGTGAGGCTGAGTATCCTGTGTTTGGGTGTGTCTGAGTAAATGCACAAGGAGCTGTCAACTAAACCCAGCCAGATGTGGATTGTAAGGCACAGAAAGATTTAAGTGCAGAGAAATGCTCACTTTCTAAGAGTGGCATTTCTAAAATATTAATATTAAATCCAACTTCACCAGTCAGCAGGATTTTATATCACCATTCTGGCCATAATAAATATGACCTTGTTACTCCTCAACTCAGAATCTATGGCTCAAACAGTATATGAGGGTAGCCCTAATGATAGCCTATGAAAGGAGCAGGTCTCAGAGTAGTGTAAAACGATTTAGGGGTTTTACGATACCAGGACATATAAACCACACAGGTACATGTCCTGACTTTTGCCTACACAGCGCCCTGCTCTATGGGTTACCTAGGGCATAACTTAGGGGTGTCTTATATGTAGAAAAAGAGGAGTTTTAGGCTTGGCAAGTACTTTTAAATGTGCAGTGAAACTGCACACACAGGCCTTGCAAGGGCAGGCCTGAGACCAGGGCTAATTAAGTGGGTGGCACAATTAGTGCTGCAGGCCCATTAGTAGAATTTAATCTACAGGCCCTGGGCACATATAGTGCACGCTACTAGGGACTTGTAAGTAAATTAAATAGTCTAATTGGGTATGATCCAATGTTAATATGTTTAAAGGGAGAGAGCATAGGCACTTTAGCACTGGTTAGCAGTGGGAAAGTGTGCAGAGTGTATAAGGCTGGGGGTCTTGGGCTTGGGGGGGCATCCTTTGGTCTTTGCTTGGTGGGAGGTCCTTAGTGTTGGACTTGGATGGAGGGTCCATGGGCTTGCCCTTGAAGGGGGTGGTGGGTTTAGCCGGGGGGTTTGGGTTTGGTTTTAGAAGTGGAGGGAGTAGGCTTGGCCTTGGAAGTGGAAGGAGTGGGCTTGCAGCGGCTCTTCAGCAGTCCGGAGATCCATTCCACCACAGTGCGGGTTGCCCTGTCTGCAGCATTGTACCTCCTCTCTGCTGGTTTTGAGGGTTCAGGTAGGGCGTCAGTATATATGTCCGCACTGTGTGGGCACTGTCTCCTGGAATGAACAGAAAGTAAAATGAGTACTGTTGATGTCTGACATCACTATAACACCAATGCAACATTGTCAACTATTACTTTACCCAGTAGATATCCTTCGTCAGACTCCCCAGCTAGCAGTCGTGTGTGAATCCCGCTGTGGCGAAATATGTAGGAGTCAATTGTGCTACCTGGGTATCTGGCCACGAGATTGGTTATGATGTTCGAGGCATTGCTAATCGCCTGTATGTTCATGGAATGATGGTTCTTACGATTATGATACACATACTCGGTGGCCAATGGTGGACAGATTGCTACATGAGTCCCATCGATGGCACCTATGACATGTGGGAATTGTGCAATCTGATAGAAATTTATTTTTGACTGTTGTAATTCCTGTAGGTTGTTGTGGAATCTTATGTGCTCTTGTATTTTGCTCAGCATGACATTGAGAAATGCAATGAAGAAGCATGAGAGAGCACTCTGTGAGATCCCTCCTGCTGCTGCTATGACCCCTTGATAGCTCCCTGAGGCTAATAAGTGCAGGGAGCATAATACCTGCACGTGGGTGGGAATGCTATTGGTCCTGTGTATTGTGCACTGCAATATGGGTTGTAGATCTGCTATCAGCTCAAGTATCATGGCTGAGCTTCACCTATACTTCTCATAGATTTCCTCCTCTGTTTGGTCAAAAAGGGTTATGCGTGCTCTGAGAATGCGCTCCTGTCTCCTCCTTCCTCTCCTCAAACCTGCCAAGATCCTCATTCTCCTCGCCATCACGTTGAGTGCAGCCATTGTGGAAAGGAGGCTGAGTCATTCTGGGCCTCTTTATATAGGTTGCACCTGGTTACCACCTGATTTCAATTTGTGGTAAATTGCATGTGCAAAAGGCCATTCTGCGAATATTCACAAATTGGGAATTGTTGATGCATTGCACTGCAACATGGTTTTGCGTGTCGCAATCAGCGTATCGCAAATTGCCTCAGGATTTTGCAGATTGCTTTCTGTGAGTCACAAATCTTTGTCGCAGTTTGCATCACGCAAATAGCAATTCGGTAAATCATGTCTCTATTTGCAATACGCTGTTTGTGACACGCAAAACCCTTTCATATTTGCTAAAATTCACAGTTTCAGCAATTTCTTATTTTCACACTGTGAATGCCTTTCATACATCGTGGAAGGCATTTTTGCATTTGCAAACGGCCAAATTTTGCGATTCTCACCTCTTGCGAATGCAAAAAAGTTTGATACATCTGGCCCTTTGTGTCCTTCAGCTTTGAGTTTCTGCATACTTTCATGTTCTTGACGGAGTCGTTTGCGACACCTCCGGCCCTCAACTCTGCAGCCATGAGAACTTGCTCCAGACTATAGGTTTCTCTCAGCCTTCGTAGTCTGAATGAATCTGCAAGACATCCATCAATAATTAGGAGTCTATGGCTTTTTCATCATTGAATTCATTGAACTTGTAGTGTTTGGCGAGTGTATCTGTATCAATTCTCTCAAAAAAAATTGTCGATTGTTTCATCAACTTTCTGTCATCCTTCAATGAAAACATATCTTTTGTAATCAATATTCAACATTGGACAGAACTTGAGATTTAACGCTTCTTTGATTTGACAGTATGTGACTTCTTCAGTTCTTGACATTTTCTTTATTACCTTTGTTTACTCCTTCACCAGCATTTTGAGGTATTTGACCATCTTTTTACTATTTGTTTCCTCTAGTGCATTGCTGAAATCTTCAAACATATCTATCCAAGCAGTCCATCTGTCATAAATATTTTGCTTTTTGGCGGTATCCAAAGGAGGTGGTGGTTTCAAGAAGGCAGAGGTGCTATATTTGCTGCTCTTTCCAGCAGCCACTGTAAAAGTTCACTATTTCAACCGCCACTTATGCCCTTTCAGGCAGTCCAACATGATTAACCAGCCTCGTAAGCACAGCCCCACGATTCTGTTTGGGTTGTGGCACTTGGTGCTGAGGTCGGATGGCACTTTCCTCAGGTTTTTTGTAAGCTTGATTGTATTCTTTATATTTCTGATTATCACCAATTCTAAAATTTCTCTGCATTTCTCTGATTCTACTCATAACGGGTTCTTGCACTTGGCTGTCACTTCTCATTGTATTTTCCCTACCTGATTGTTGCTGCCTTTAGCATTTCTCTGTACCTGGTTGTCGCTGCCTTTAGTGTTTCTCTGTACCTGGTTGTCGCTGCTTTTAGTGTTGTCATATTGTATGATTTATAGCTCACTGTCACATAGTGGCTCAGTACCTCTTTCACTGCCTTCCTTGCAAGTTTCTAGCCACCAATGCGTTAACTTCTCAATGAGAATTGCATTATCTTCAAAAGCTTCAAACTGGCTGAAGTGGCACTTTGACTCCACAGACGCTAAACTTTGATCTTCTCTTCGACTATGGCACATGTGGCACACCTAAGCAGTTTGCTGGACCACAGGACTCTCTAGGAGAGCACTGTTGATCTTCAGGTTATGTATTGCCTATCAAGCCACAAGTTGTAGGGTCCTTCCCAGCCTGGGTACTCAAATGAATACACCACACACAGAACTTTCTCTTACACGTCTTCATTGCTCTGCGTCCAACTGCAAACTCAACATTCTAAACGTGAAATCTATTTACCACACCCGAACACTTAAGTTACAGTTCTAAGGAGTCCATCGGAACAAAAAAGGTTCCATCATTGCTAACTCACAAGACACTACAAGAGTAAGAGTTGATGTTGATGTGATGTGTGGAGATGACATTGGCCATGGGAATCATGTATGTTTTGAAGAGGGTGGGGCTAAAGGATGAACCAAGAGGCACTCAGCAGATGAGATTGTGGGCTTCCATAAAGTAAGTTGTCAGGCTAACAGCCAGGGTCAGACAGGGACTAAAAAGAGGCCTGGGCACCATAATAAATCTAGACCCTATTAGCAAATTAGAGAGCTAATAAAGTGACCCATGTTTGCAAATTAGGGCAGTTTTGAATGTATAAGGATAGCTGTATAAAGGTTTTGCAAGGCACAATAGGCTTTACGGATTTGAGCTTGATGCAGGCAATGTTTGTTTTAATATCAGGGAAATTCAAAGTAGAAAGTGGTCCCATAGACAACATAAAAGGCCCACAATGAGCCACAACACTGAGCCACATGCTGACTTTCAGACCAGCCTATTGTCCACTGCCTGATTGTCCGATATGTGCCTAATGAGGATGCAGCGTGAGAAAGTGTCAAATGCTACAGAGAGGTCTAGGAGAAGGAGGGCTGCGTAGTTTCCTCTCTCAAAGATAATGTGGATGTCAGCTGTGGCAGCAATGAGTGCTGCCTGAATCAGGACAGCATGCCACTTAGGAGCTGGTGGCTGTGAGGTGGTTGACGAGGCAATAGTTGAATTGTTTCTCTAAGACCTTGGCTGAGAATGGTAGGAGGCAGATGTATATGTAGTAGGAGAGCATGGATTGATCACCCAGTGCCATGTTTCCAGGTGCCTGGGCATGTAGCTGAGTCCATGGAGGCATTAGGGATGGGTGTTAGTGCTTTGCTGATTGGTTGGAGTGCCTCGGTAAAGGCATAGTGGGAGCAAGGGTCAGATGGGGACCGAGTGGATGATCTTCAGGGTAACACCAGTTTCAATATAAAGTTAATCTCCTTTCCATAGAAAAAATATTTTTAATGACCAGATTTTGATTAGGAGATATTGTCCTGGATCACTATTTTCAAACCCGATATTTCTAAATCATAAATCTGTCCAATTTGTAAACAGGGATTAAGAGATTTGTGTCCACACCTCTTAGCAGAACAATGTGTAGCACAAATGTCAAGGTATAATTGTTCAACGTCAGACCTTCCCATAATGTATAAAGATTTGAAAATAACACACCTGTGACCACATGATGGTTTTAAACTCATCATCAAATGATCAGCACCCAAATGGATCATAATATTTTCTCAAAAAACGGTTGCCTGGTGATGATAAAAAACAATGAAATGTTTTTAATGATTAAATACAACTGAATGTGGAACAGTGATATCAATTGAAAACTCTCGTCACCACTATTTTTGTAAGAGGGAACATACAGAGGTGCCATAATAAATCATCTCGGCCGTTCATAATGGCCATCGTTGGTTTCATACTCGCTATTTTATTGTCTGCCATGGATAGTTTCCTCAGTCACAGTTTTATACATTTGTCCTTTCAACGTGTGCATGACAAACTGTTTCATTCCGTATTCATGGCAGTCTATATTGTGTCATGAAGGGATTTTACCATACTATAAATATTAAGAGAAAAAGAATGCCTCTTGCTTCACTGCTGTGAAACCGATCTGTTTTGATCGCAATATGAGTAATGGCATAATGTTTAGTTGTTGTGAACTCAACAATTTTCGCACAAAATATATGCACATAATCTCCCAGTAATGTTTTCTTTCCTCTGGTACAAACAAAATATGCAGGAAGCAGTCGAAGCCTGAGCCTGAATTAAAGCAACGCATGAATCCTAAAGGCTTTACCTGTCATGATCTATTATAAACCACCTTCCATCTTTCACGGTTCTACTTAAGCTAAATACGGTGTAAGCAATTCTGCCCTTTCCGTGTACCGATTTTACCTCAAACTATAGCTTTGCTTTATAAGAATAGTGTCTCGATTTTCAGAGGAAATGGCAAAAAATCCAATTGCGAACTGCTGATGGTAACGAGTACAACACAAATCCCGTGCATGGATTTAATAATACGTATTTATCTATTTATTCATTTATGTAGTTCTCAATTCCACAGACAAAATAGCTCTTATAGTTGCAATGTATATGTACCACTGCAGAGAAACGAGGTCTGGGAGGGAAAAGGTAATAGGGAGTGGGTCTACATACTCCTTCTAGAAAAATTGTGTACGTTATGTCTAAAAGGTATGACATTTACCCTCAAAATTCAAAACCTGGAGGAAAAAAGTTTAAAGCATGATGCTGGACAAACACCAGTATCACAAAAAAAATTACATTACTGCGTAGGCACAGTTAATGGAATAACTCCTTAAAGTACATGTAAAACCTACAATGCGTTCTATGTAAGATATTGCTAATGTAATAAAAGAACGAATAGCCCTAATTATATTTGCTCAGCACATATTTAAATTCTTAATTCATAGGATTGTGATGTGCTTGTTCATTTCATATTCTATTATTTTTTGAAGTTCTTGCAACTGCACATCCTACCTTTCTCCAAACAGTTTACCATGACGTGGATTGACTACTGACAAAAGTTGGATGCCAGAGACTGGTACGTATTTATCAACACTATTAGTAGCATGTATATGCATATTTTTCTATTCATACCTGTAGTTATTCCTAGAATTTTTTTAAATTATCTTACACCTGCCCTAGTTCCCTTAACCTGCATCACTTTTGTGAAATTTGACACATAAGAGTTGTTGGAAAGTGGTTTATTGGTCGGTCTAGCTAGGTACCTACAGTTAGTAATAACACTACAATCACAAATAAGGTCAAAGTCTCAATAAATTAATCCTTGCTATACCTGTGGTAGCTAGTCGACGAGCAGTTAGGCTTGTCTTATGAGACAGGTGTATAAAGCATTTAATATCACCAAATCAGTAAATAAGTAAAACAGAACACACAATAAAAATCCAACACCAATTTTATGTAAATCAGAAATATTTGTATAATTAAAATGTCACAAAAACAACAAAAATCCAATTTAGGGATCCAGCGATATCAATCTTTAAAGATTAAATGTAAAATGTGCCTTATAGCACTGAAAAGTGAAAAGTGCCATCCATGGCTAACTGGTCACACCTGATGTGGGCAAAGTCATAGTTTAAGCAAAACTAAGATGGAGCATGGGACGGCCAACCTGAGCGGCATGCCTCGGTCAAAATGTTACCTTTGCACTTTGTCAATTTTTTGGTTCTTTTTCTTTCTAAGTCGAGTGAGGCTCCTCGGTAGGCTGGGTTGCAAGTCGGCGGCAGCAGCTTGCTTCATCAGAAGGGATTACTGAACTCCTGAAGGTCTTGGTTCTCTTCGTGAATGGCAAAGAGCTTCTGAGCATCAGTAGGGCAAGCCTGAATTTCAGGTCGAGTCATGGTTTGATGTCGCCGGCTTGACTCTCGACGATGGATCGGTCAACTCATGGAGCTTTTTCCCCAAAATTCTCTGAATTATTCCAAACCTCTGAACCTTCTTCCAGAAAGTCACTTTGGGGTCATGAAGGGTCCAGAACACCAGCCAAGCTTCCAGGAGCTCTGAGGTGCTTCTTGGAGAGTTGGAACTACAATTCCCACAATGCACCTGGTCAAATCCTTAAAGTCCACTGGAAGCTGGTCAGCTGGGATATTTTTTGCAGGAGTTGATGCGGGTGACTCCTTGTAGCTCTTTTGTACCTGCTGCTTATAGGGAGTACACTTCTGAGCCTTGAAAGTCCTCTTTTTGGTGAAGCCAAGAGTGTTCAGTGGGTGCAATCTATGTGAGTGCAGTCCTTTCCTGGTGCAGACCATGGGTTTAATGGGGCAATCCTTCTTCTTCAGATAAATTCCAGCAGGGAACTGAGGTGCTGGGCAGCTCTCCAATATTTATCTAGGTTTCTGGGCAGGCAAGCAGGGGGGTGGGAGTGACCACTGATGCACAGGATGCCACACTCTGTGATGACAACATCCTTAGATGTGTGGCATAGTTTTGTCCCAGAAGGCACTGCTTCACAAAAACTCAAAATGGAGGAAGTCTAAACTGGATGCTCATGTCTGGCTAAGCCCCCCCACAGGTCTGGTTAATGTTTTCACACACTCCCCTTCCAGCCCCTCTCCTGATGTAATTAAAGAGGCTCCCATCTGCCTGGGGGTGCAAGAAGCAGGAGTGGGCCTGGGTCCTGCCATATCTGTCCTTCTCCCTTTGAAGACTAGTTTGGCTTTTCAGCCCCCTTCCTGTCCAGGCATCTGATGCTGCAGATTTTCTCCCACAAGATGTCTCCTTTGCCTCGGTCCAGGCCAGTTCACACCTCATCAGAGCAGCTTGGCTCAGTCTGTCAAAAGCTGACCAAACAGAAGATAATGCTACAACGCTGATTTTAGGTAACTTTCAGAACGTAGTCCTAACACTACTTTCCTGTAATAGGTATAACACATCTAACCTTGGTAAGTGGTTGGATTTCTTATAACTATTAATTTGACACTTTCAATGGCTGTTCCAGCTCACTGCAATCAAAATTTTGACTTTATTAAATAGTAATAAAGCCTTCCCATGTTAGCCTATGGAGCTAGCAGTGCAACAACGAGGAAAAATTAAATCAGCAGTTTTTCCCTCACCAGGCCATATAAAACACCTTTGTCCCTGCTTATTATTACAATGTACTCTACCCTTGGAGCACCTAGAGTTGACCGTAGGTGTGACTTTATGTAAAAATAATGTAGTTTAGGACTTTGGAAGTGCTTTTAATTCCAAAGTGGAATTGGGACCTAGTTTTATTTTAAAAGCAGCCTGCAAGGCAGGGCTGGCATTTAAAATGAGAGCAGGCATCATAGCAGGGCACACTTAAGTGTGTTAAATCTACTGGGCTTCTAAACCTTCATGCCCTACCATATACTATGGACTTACAGGCATATTGTCAGAGCCAATTGTAATTACGCCTAATTACCATATACCTTTTAAACAGAACACTGGCTGTTGGCATGGTTAGCAGAACCAGGGCACAATCAAAGTCAGTACCCACCAGTATCAGTCAAAAATGGGGGTGATCAGGACAAAAAGAATGAGCTTCTCACAAGAGTTTATTGTAAATACATAATTTTTTAGTTATTTTGATAAATATATCTTTTCATGATTGCCAAACATGCTAATCATGATACCACATGACTTTCATAGAGTAATTTGTTCATTTTCCAATATATTATTTACCTAATTGTCTTTATGCCATGTGCAGGACAGATTTTTTTAACATACAGTGAAATAAATATGTAAATTAAGATTATTTTAATAATTAAAATTTATATACAAAGTTTGATTGATCCAACGCCCTCTGGTGTCAACACTACTTGCCATTAATGATGCAATTTAATATGTCATGAGTGATGTAATAAGGGGAGTGCAAAACTCACATAACTTGCTGTAGCGTAATTGTTCAAAATTACCACAAAATTACATGAAATTAAGTATAATTAAGCATAATTACCCGAAAAGCATTTCGCACACCAAACAATCCAACTGAGTAAAAATATAACTTAAACAATGTAATTTCAAGTTGATTTCCAGTTGCTCACATTCAAAACACTGCCACTCTTGATCACCTTTGTAATTTTTGACTAAAAATTACCTGAACTTCTTGGGTAAAAAATCTACCTGAAATTAGTGTTGACCACCTAAGGTAAAAGAACTGTTGATCACATTGAAAACACTGCTATCAGCACTCTGATTTGTAGTTTTGAACTCAAAAATTATCCAAGCGATTTATGCGAGTAAACAATCCACCTGTATGCGCATGCATGAAAAAACTTATGCTAGCTGTAAATCTAATGATAAAATATCTCCCTGAAATTTTGCAATGTAACACAATGCTGCAAATTAGGTAATTTCAAAGAAATATTGTCACACAAAATATTTGAGGTCATAAACAGTGCATGGTGCTAGAGCTAATTATAGTTTGTTCAGCAAGGCTGATTGGCTGCCAGCATCATGACAAAAAATGTTGAAGGCAGCCATTACAGGACTCAGGGACTTAGAGGGGGGGGTCTTAAAATAACTTTTAAAAGGCGCAATCGCATAGGACTCCCGCAGGATCCAAGATAAAACAAAAAAAGTAAACACCCATAGGTGTTCAATTGTATATATTATTAAGGGAGAGGGCATGCTCCCTCCCCAGACCACAGATGGGTCCCAGGTAATCTATCTACCACAGCCTGTATATCAAAAAGGGGATGTTGGATGTTGGAAGTCAAAGTCCAAGCTGAAGCTCAGTGAGGATAAAACTGAGATTATGCTGCTGGGCAACAACATTACGTATCCGATCTCAAGACTGTCGCTGGACCCTTTCAGTTGTCTGCCCTGTCCTAAAGATTCAATGAAGAACCTTGGTATATGGCTTGATTCTGGGTTGACTATGTACCACCATGCCACTAAGCTTGCGGCTAGCTGTGTTGGTACCCTGAAAATGCTGCACAAAGTTCTCCATCTCCTCCCTGCATGGCCAGACAGTTAGTTGTGCAGGCCCTGGGAGCAGCCCAGCATGACTATGGAAATGCTTTGTTCCTTAGTTCCCCCTGCTTTGTCACCAGGAAGCTGCAGATGCTGCAAAATGCTGTCGTACACCTGCAGACAAATACTCCCAAACACACGTCCACCTCCAAGGCCCTGGGAGTCCTACATTGACTCCCAGTGGTACACTGTGTTAAATTTTAGTCCCTCTGTATGATGCATAGGGCGGTCAATAACAAGGGATCTGTCTTGCTCTGCTCTTTTGCCATCCTATATAACCCAGAGAGATTGCTTTGTTCTTCTTCTGCCAATCATTTGAAGGTGTCCATCGTACGTAGGGTTCAGTCGGGTGGCAGGTCCACCTCCTATCTTGCCCCAAGACTCTGGAACTCGCTGCCCCTCGATTTGCACCTTTTAGAGCAAGAACTTTATTTTTCCAAAGCCTTGAAGACCTGGCTCTTTGATAGTTAACTCTTCAACCCTCTGTCCTGTCCTTGTCTTGGGCAGCACTGGGAGGCCTTTGGGTAGCCATGCACTTTACAAGTACTCAGGAATATAATAGAATAGAATAGAATAGTTATAGTTAAGTCAAAGTTTCAGTAGGAAGAACATTTTCTTGCTAATAACTTCCTTTCCATGTGAAGAATCTTCATGAAACTTTCCAAAAAAGAAGTTCATCCACTTCAGTTCCTTCTTTGAAAGTTTTGGGGTCCTCTGTCAAGCGGGGGGGGGGAGAAAAAGGAGGATCAAAAAACATTGATCCTCTATGTTAATTCCCATACAACACTTCTGTTGCAGAAACAGAAAAAACAGTTGGGCGGAATTACACCAAATTTGGCAGAAAGTTAGAAATGTACTTTGAAAGCTTGCTTTTGTTACTTTTTGTAAATCCGTTCAGTGGTTTTTGCGAAATTTGTGCAGGACAAGGTTCTCTGGGAAGTCTTGATCAGGGCTGTTGGTGTCCAGGTGTGCTCTGATTGGCAACTTTAAAGGGTATTTGCCATTCCTGAATGACTAGCCACAGCCTGTACAATATGTTGTGGCAGCCATTATATAATTAAAGGACATGATCCTGGTGTCCTGAAAATGAATTAAAAAAAATATATACTGAGTCAGAGGGGGCAGACTGGGTATGTTGATTGGGTAACACAAAAGGATGATGGACGGAGTGTTGAAACTTTTCAAACACTCACTCCCAGTCACAGATCTGGGTTTACCCTTCCCACTAAGGGCAACTTTAGAAAAACAAAAGGATGATGGACGGACTGTTGAAACTCACCCCGAGTCACAGATCTGGGTTTAATCCAACGTTCTTCTGCTCACCATGCCACCCCAGTTTGAAAAGTTTCAACACTCCGTCCATCGTTTTATTTTGTTTTGAAATGTTGCTTTGTGCGCCCTAAGTGGCAGGGGTATGCTCAGACGTAGGTCCCTTGCTTGCTGCGCCACTGGATTCATGCTAGCCTGGCTGATGAAGGGTGATACCCTGAAACCGGTCCCAGGATGCTTGTTTCCTGTCCAAGGAGGACTTGGCCTAGCAGTTCGGGCTGGACTGTTCCCATAGGGAACAGAGTCAAGACCGATTTGCATATGGCTGGGTCCAAACTGGGGTGACGTGGGGAGCAAAATATTTTGCAAATGTGCCCCTTAGTTTGCAAATCATTTCAACATGTGACTATAATGTCACTTTTATCTTTGTTTTTTTCTGTAAATTTCTTTGTTTAAAAAAAAATAATGGTAGATCATATTCCCATACTTAAATAAAACATCTCTTTAACTTCAGGTTTTTTCCAATTAATACGTATGTGCATATGTACACTTTCATTTGTTTCTGTAAACAAACTTAGTGCCTGATTTAGAGTTTGTCGGAAGGGGTTGCTCCGTCACAAACATAATGGATATTCTGTTCACTGTATTACGATCCCATTATATCCCATGAAAATCACAATACAGCGGATGTGACGGAGTAACGCATCTACCAAACTCCTAATCAGTCCCCTACTGTTTTTATGAAATTACCATATTTTTCTCCAATGTCGTCAACAACAATGTAAATTTAGACAGTCGTGTGGTTATTTGGCAACTACAAGATCCAAGGACACATGTCCACTGATGACTTCTAGGACTAAGGTTCAGCGGTTTGCAGCTAAACCTCAAATCAAGCATCCATAAGATATGTTACTACTTTAGAGTTTTTCACACCACAAAGTAATCAAAAGATTATTAAACCTAACTTTTTAATGTGTCTCTTACGTATGTTAAAGTATCACTTACTGATCCCAAATGAGGTTTTCTTAGAAATGGGGTCTTTGGTTGTCAGTCAAGTTACCCCCTGTCCAAACAAGGATCCTCACTCTAGTCAGGGCAAAGGAGAGTCCCCCTCAGTTAACCCCTGCTCACCCCCTTGGTAGCTTGGCATAAGCAGGCAGGCTTAACTTCAGAAGCAATGTGTAAAGTATTTGTACCAACACACAAAGTAATACAGTGAAACACTACAAAAAGCACATCACACCAGTTTAGATAATATTTATGTAGATCAAACAAGACCAAAATAACAAAAATCCAACACACACAAGTCGAGATATGAATTTAATAAAGAATGAGGGTCTTAATCCTTAGAAATCAGTGAGAATGCTGTTGTTACACAAAGTAAATAGTATGCGTCAAAAATAAAGCCGCACAAACGAGTGTGCATCAAAAAAGGCCGGAGATGCATTGATTTCTCACTAGCAAGCGAGGCTGTGTGTTGTTCCTTCTCCAGTGGGGTCGGCGTTGTCGTTTCCTCTCTCCTGCAAGAGAGCGATGCATCGATTCCCAGATGGGCACCTCGGGTCCAGGCAGGCTTTGCATTGATTTTCCCTGAGAATTCAGCAACAGGAGGCCCGCTCAGTTCAAGCCCTTAGAGATTCTTCACCAGTGGGAAGTCACACAAAAGTCAGTGTTTGTCCTCTTTCATGCAGAAGCAGCTACTGCAGGCCAACCCAGGAAAGCACAGTCACAGGCAAAGGGGAAGTACTCCTCCAGCTCTTCGCCTTGGCAGAGGTTCCTCTTGATTCCAGAAGTAATCTACATTTCAGGGGTTTGGGTCAAATACTTATACCCCTTTCTGCCTTTGAAGTAGGCATACTTCAAAGGAAAGTCTCTGTTGTTAACACGATCCTGCCTCACCCAGGCCCCATACACAAACCCGGAGGTTATAGACTACATTGTAGGAGGGCAAGCACAGCCCATTCAGGTAAAAGTGACCAGTCCTCCCTCCACTCTAGCACAGATGACTCATCATGATATGCAGGCTACACCCCAGCTCCCTTTGTCTCACTGTCTAGAGAGGATTCACAAATAGCCCAACTGTCAAATTGACCCAGACAGACAACCCACAAACAGGAAAAGTCACAGAATGGTTTAAGCAAGAAAAAGCCTACTTTCTAAAAGTGCCATTTTCAAACTAACGATCTAAATACCAACTTCACTAAAGGATGTATTTTTAAATTGTGAGTTCAGAGACCCTAAGCTCCTTATTTCTATCTGCTCTCAAAGTTCTCAAAGTTTAAGTGCTCTTAAAGTTACTTAAAGGCAGCCCCCATGTTAACCTATGAGAGAGATAAGCCTTGCAACAGTCAAGACTGAATTTAGCAGTATTTCACTGTTAGGTGATGTAATACACATTAGTACATGTCACACCTTTCACATACACTGCACCTTGCCCATGGGGCTACCTAAGGCCTACCTTAGGGGTGCCTTACATGTATAAAAAGGGAAGGTTTAGGCCTGGCAAGTGGGTACACTTACCAAGTTGAATTGGCACTTTAATACTGCACACACAGACATGGAAGTGGCAGGTCTGAGCCATGTTTACAGGGCTGCTAGTGTGGGGGCACAACCAGTGCTGCAGGCCCACTAGTAGCATTTGATTTACTGACCGTGGGTACCTCTAGTGCACTTTACTAGCGACTTACTTGTAAACCAAATATGTCAGTCATGGATAAACCTATTTACAAATATAATTTATACAGGGAATACTTAAACTTTACCACTGGTCAGCAGTGGTAAGGTGTCCATAGCAAACAAAAACAGCAAAAACAGAGTCCATCACACAGAAACAACCTCGCCAAGGATGCCAAGTCCAATAGGCTTCATATGTCAAGTTTATGAATAGAAGCAATTTAAAATGTGGAAGTTAATGTTTAATACTAAGTTTTAATATCTCAGAACAAAAAACTTGATGCCAATGCTTTACTATCCACAAGAAGAGGACAGCATGCAGTTCTAGAAGAGAACTCTATTCTCTTCAAAGTTGCTGTTTCCCTGTCCTCCAAAACTTAAGAGGAGGAAGAGAAGGAGGGGGAGGAGCTTGTTTATCCTCGCCCCCCAAGAAAGCCTGTCAAAGAAGACCTCAAGGCAGGCAGGAGTCTCCCTCATAAAGAACTTCTACAGATTGCAAGTCAACAGGAAATGTGTACAAAAGCATGGATTCTTGTACCAGGTATAGAAGGCATTCCTCAAACATCATCTCATCCTACAGGTACCTCCTTCTTTTTTCCAGTGGAAGTGCAACTCCAGCTTTATCTTCATCAATGAATGGGAAGAAAGCTGTGGTGAAAATGCCTATTGCCTACCTATTGGCATTCATCAAGTTACCAAGGTTGGTTCTACATTGCTACGAGGACACGCTATGAGGAAGAGGTGGGTGCTTGCTGTTAAGTCACGGAGCAGAGCAGCAGGGGGTGAGGAGAGCTGCATGTGAGTGAGCGGCTGGCATACCAAATGGCAAGAGGGTTCAAAGTTGGCTTGATCAAACGGCACCTGTGTGCACCTAAGAGCTGCAACTAGCTGGACCACTGCTCTGGTTGACTTCCTTGCACTTCTCTGTTCTTGCTCCTGCCCAAGCCTCCTAACCTGCCTGACCTGCTGGCAAATTTGTCCAATACTTGCTGAGCTGAAAGGAGCTGGGAGAGGGTGAGGCAACAGGCATTAATTATCCAAGCATTTATAGCTCTTAAAGCCCAGACACCTGTGTCATTTAGCTCTCCCTGCTATGTCTTGTCATTCTGAATGTGTAAGGAAGAAGGATTTGAGGCTGCTTTCAGGGCTGTGAGGCAGGCAAGGTGGTAATCAGTGGGCATGGGGGTACAGTGGAATTAGGTCCCACTGTTTGTTTTGGTTGAGCCCTGATTTTGAGGAAACGGCCCAGCCAGGTCTGAGTGCTGCTTGCGATTGGGTGGCTCTCTGCCCCTGCCTCAGACCTCTCTAGTTCTAGGCACATCTGCAGCTATTGGTAACCATCAGGACTGCCAGTTTCAGCTCTAGGTGCAGCTCCAGCTTATTGTTTTTAGCAACTGACTAATCACCAGTGTGCTCATGCTCCTCCAGTCAAATTCAGGATTACTGTGGGTGGCATCATATAGGAGGGTGAGGCGGTGCTGGGAATAGGACCGAAAACTACTGCAGCGGATAACCGAAAAAATTATGGGCCCCAAAAGGGGTTTACAAAATGCACATCAAGCACAAGCGAGCCAAGAGGAAGTTCACCACTAGTACTGCTAGCATCTGGAAGTACTTGAAAACCACAAAATCACTATACCTCATTAGCCCGAACCGCATGAGCATGTTTAACTATCAACATGACTTACGCTCCATGACCAAGCAATCAGTGGTGCCAAACAGTCAAGCAAAGTTCATTATCATTATCGCAAGAGTCTATAATCTCATATCTGTCTTCTATTGCACATCTCCCCTATTTCAAATATAGAGCTGCTTTCCAAGATGTGATCAGGTAAATCCAGGTCTCACGCCCAACCTGGTCCAAAAAAAGGGAAACCTGAGTCCACCCCCTCTGAAGTTGCACAAAAAAGGAAACCTAACTGTCCAGTGCTAAAGATTCTTTGACCAATTTCAACCCCATAATTGAAGGAGACAGTGGGCAGGAGAGAAGGGGTCATATGAAGTTGGTCAAGTTTCTACATGGCCCCAAGTACCACCCAATCCTCTCAAATCTTAAAAAATGTCCGATTTCTTCCAGTCGTTGAATGGAACTGGCGATGGGATGGCCATCAATTGTGTGCACCATAGCCATTGCATTGGGGTGGAGGATAGCCCTTTGGCGGCGATAACACCTCAGAGCCCTACCACATTTCAAATGCAAGGAGGTGTTGGTGAAGAGAACATCTTAAAATCACTGAAGGGCCCCTTCATGGTACCTTTGTCTTATAACAAAGAAAATATCCTCCCCCACTTCTGAGCTCTCCAGTTTTGAAAGGGTTGTTACCTGACATCCTCAATTTTGCTCAGGCACCAGCTAGTCCACTACCAGACTTGGCCACTACCTCATTTGTGCGTTCATCAATCCTGGCCCCCAGTCAAGGTAGCCCAAAAAGTCCCCAATCAGTGTATTGCTTATTTCCATTATTCAAGTTTGCCCCCATCAACTGTCTAGTCCCGCCTCAGAGAGTTCATGGATTTGTGAGCCCATCACAAGAGAGGGACTATGGGAACATAGCGCCTCTGGTCTCCTATCCATGGGATGTGGCTGGAAGTGAGGAACCAATAATTTTTGTATCAAATCCAATAGACTCTAACAAACTTTGGGCAGCTAAGCTTTACTCAGTAATCGCTCTCAACCACCATGTCCATAAAATGGACATGAAAGTAGATCTACTCAGTGTCATGGCAGGTTTTGTGTTTGGCATTGATGAAAAACTTGAAAAAATAAATGCTCTCATAACCCAAGTGCAAGCAAAAAATGACATAAATTTTACCATATGCTTGTATAAAGAAGTAGTCAATAACCTGCCACAGCCACCAGCAGTTCTTGAAGAAATTATGTGGAAAGTTAGGAACCTTCCCACTTTAAATATTGGGCAGCCAGCCAACCCCAGCACAAAGAAATGTTTCAAACAACCTCACCATCCTCGGTATTCCTGGATAGCAAACTTCACCTTGTGCAGAGGAGACAAGAAGGGGAAACCTGCATGGAAATAATTCAAGCCGTGGGGTCAAACCCAGGAACCCAGCACAGAATTAATGAAGGATGTCCTGGAAGCAGGTGCTCCCCCTCCTGATGAAGCGTGAAAGAAAACACACCAGAAAGGATAGAAACAATATCCAGCCCAGGGGTCCTGAGCACTCAAGCTATCATTCAACTGTGTCCCACATGGAGTAAGAGGGCCCTGCTAGAGTCACTGGCATGCTGATGGATAGACCTGTGTTGACTGGCACTGCTCAAGCAAGTAGCATAGTTTCACCCTTGCAAGAGGAGTGTTGCGGCCTGTCAATAAAACCTAACAAAACAATGAGGCATACTTCATTCAATGAGGAAACAATACAGATAAAGGCCCATTACTCTTATGAACATAGTGATGACCCCATCTGTAGGCACAGTATGCAGCCAGGAAGACCCATCAGGTTCGGTCACCAAACTCAACCAACTGGTGGTGAAAAGTCAACATGCACCCTGGGAAGAATCTGTATGGGGTCAGAGCCCCACAGCTTATAACCAGTCAAGGGAAATGAACTGCAGAACCATTGGGAGCGAACGAAGGTTTGAGCTAGGATCTCCCAGAGCAGACTTGGCAGGAAACCAGGCTTTTATGGATCCTAGAATTTGAATCCAGGGGACCTCAGGATGTCTTAAACCATGCAAATGTCCTTGCACTGATAAGGATCCTGCCAGGCCTGGGGCATGTAGTGTCAGTTGACATTTTTTCTATCAAAATTATTGCCAGTCAGAGGAAGGCAGGTATCAGAACCTACACTGATTACATTAAATGCAAGGTGTCTCCAATAGTACCTTTGAAATGCTTCTCTTACCAGCTGATGGCTAAATATCTATGTGAAAGCTTGCATAAAGGGGCGAGCACTGTTCTTTAAAAGAGTCACAATGCACAGTGGGCTATCCAATTGTTGAGATCAAAAACTGGCGGAGCTGTCAGACAATTACTGCGCTTTCCTCAAAATCTAATCCTGTTAAAATCCTCACGCAGTGACAGGAAACCCCTCAAAAGAGAGGTCTGGGCCTTCAAGAAATATAGGCACAAGATCCTATGGGCTCGGCTTTTATATGTTTCAAAACAAAAAGACTCAAAGAAGTTTTGGAAACTAATCAATTAAAATTGATAACGGCCCGAGGCCGGCAAACAATGCTAATATTCGTGAGGGTGACTGGATAAAATATCTGAAATCACACCTCTCAATGAGCATGACTCGTTCAAGCCCCCCCAACGCTACTCTCTGAAAACTCCTTTATGGCAAGCTGTGCTTCCACCCTGTTAGAATATTCTGCATCAACAATAACGAGGATGATTGAGAACTCATGTCTGAACTGTGATCTTTGACTGAATGGTATCCCTCAAGCGAAATATACCAGTATTGGCAAACTTTCTGGCGCTGATGTTCAATGCCTTTCTAGCCTGTGAGAACATTCCAAACAGTTGGAGAAGTTCAATCATCCATCCTCTTTTCAAAGGTGAATCAGCCTCATCCCCAAGTAACTACCATCTCATTGTGCTGCTAGACATGGATGGATCTTAAACACTTTTCACTGCTGCTGCTCCAAGATCTGTCAGTATAGGTGCTAGAAGCAGGTAGACTGCCCCTAAACTGGATGGGGTCCATAAAAAATCAAGGGACCTTATCAAACCTGATGGCTGTAGGATTAGTTATGAAAAGAGCTAGTGACACAGCATGCCGCTGTACATGTGTTTGTTGACTTTAAAGCTGTCTTTGACTGTGTACCACGGGATAAGCTGTGGGGAAAGCTTCAGCATAAGGGAATCTGCACAATCAATTGAGGGCAATTAGACTGCTTTATACAAATACTGGACTAATATCAAGGTTGTAGATGGGACCCACTTGTGAAGGGAGGTGGGGACAGCTATTATTTTTAAACCAGAGTGCATGCTTGCACCCCTCTTATTCAATCTGTTCACCTCAGACTTTTCTTTGGCCCTTGGCTAGCTGGTGCCCATGTCCTGAGCCTCAGTATTCTTCCTTTATCTAACATCCTCTACATGGATGGCCTGCTCCTTCTTAGTAACACCGGAGTACGGTTACAACGATTAGTTAACAACTTAGAGCTTAATCAGATGAAAATGAGTTAGAGTTCAACATTAATAAAACCAAGGTCATCCCGCTAAACCGGTGTATTTCCAAGCAGAGCAAATGGCTCCTCAATAGATTACTGATGAAGAAACTACCACCCATGTGTATTTAGGGGGCAAGCTAGACTTGAGGACACTTATGTGCTGTAAAAGGAAGTTGTTAGAGGCAAAGCATTGGCCCTAAATTTCTCCTTTTTGACCCTAGAAAAATTTCTCTGGGGACACGATCTTAATCCCCTAGTCACAGTGATGTAAGTTGAAACTGATTCCAACCCTTTCATACGGAGGTGAAATAATGTTAGGTTTAGATACCAGCCTACTGAACAAGCTTACAATACAGATCTATAAGAGGATCTTCCAGCTACCGAAGTTGGCATCGCCTGCACAAGTCAGACTTGAGTTTTCACTGGTAAGACAAACCATAGCCATGTTGGAGGACTTTGTAAAATGCTGTCACTAAGGAGTGCCACTAAGGACTCACTAGCTCAATTTGTTTGGTCTGAAATCAACCTACAAAGAGGGAAAGGTGGTTTTAAAGTTACTTGCATCAAGACAATTAATAAACTTTGGCAGTCATTCACAAGCGAGCAAGTCTTTAAGAGAATGATGAATAAAAGAGGCAGGCTGAAAAGTCAGTGGGAAGACAAAATAACATTTGCCAAGAGAGCACATGGATGGCTAGTGCTTAACTCATACAAGGAACAACATGACCAGTCCTTCCTTGAGGCTGCCTACTCTGTGAATGTTAAGAGGAAGCTAATGTTATTGAGACTAGGGGTGCGCCCCACTCAAGACTTTTAGCACAAATGACAGAAGGAAAGGCAACGGGAGGACTTCAGGTGTTGTTTATGCTATCAGTCAAAGAAAACATTATTGCACGTTCTCTGCTGCTGCCTAACCATGCAGCAGAGCGCCCTGCTGTGGAATGAACTTAAAGCCTTAGGAAAAATAACTTGCGGATCAGTCACTACGGAGACCTTAAGTCTTCAAAACATTAAGCTGAATATTTGGCTGGTGCGGTTTCTTGTTATTTTGAAGAAACTGGTTAAGGCCAAATAATCTGCTAACTAGGTCCAAGGCCTGCTGCCTTAGGAAAGAGCAAATGGTGGGCTATGGGTGGCTCAGATGGCACCCTGTAGGAGGGCTGCTTAGTGTGTTGCAAGAACAACACTGATCTTACCCCATCCTACCTCAATTAGGCTGTGTGGTCTCATGCTTTTTATGTACTATGCACTTCATTAGTCTTTGCATATTGGCTATCAGCTGATGTTAAGTGGGCTGGCCTATATTAGCAATATATTTTCAGATGTGTATTGCTGCTTTTTTGTATAAGTTCTCTTACAGTTTAAAAAAAATTTGTGATTAAAAGCTTGATGACAGAGTCCAGGTCAGGAGGGGAAGTAACTAATCTTGGGACTCGAGCACTTTAATACACACTAACCACCATTCCCTGCACTATGCACTTTGCAAAAATGATGGCTAGGTGCACAGGTTTAGGAGTTGTATTGTTAGATCCTACATTGAGGGGTTTCAAAGATCCCAGTTATTACACCAACTGGGTCATGGGGTGGCCGTTCTGGAGGACTATGCTGCTATGCACCTTGCTCTTTATAGGACCATAGCCATGCTGGGTTTTCTGCTGGCATTTATAGGGAGGGAGGCAAGGGGATGCCCCAGGGGAGGCACCCCTTGGAACAGGCGTGATGTATGCATACTTCTAAATCTTGATCGAATGATTATGTTAACTGTATGATTTGTTTTTTTTCCGGTTCCTATCTTTATGATTTTTATTAACTACCTTTTACTACTGACTCGACTTCTTTTTTTTCCAATGCAAGTGCAACTGTGACTTTATCTTGATCAATGAAGGGGAAGAAAGCCCTAATGAGAAGGACCCCCTTCTCCATTCAAAACAATATCTCACTCACAACCTTCTAGTTGTCAACCCTCAATGTAATAGACAACCTGCTAGCGTGTCTAAATTGCCACTCATACTTGGGGATTCACAGGGTCTAATTCTATCCATTGTAAGCGGGTTTTTTTTCAACAATGTTCCTATTAGGAGGATATTTAACAAATGGGGGAGGCATTATGAAACATCGAGACCACTAAGCAGATATGCCATGGTAGTTTCAAAGAATGACCCATGACTTGGATGTGATGAAACCATCTATCAAAAACAAAGCAAAGTTGCAGTCGTGCTGGGAATGTCTTTGTTTGCTGGGGATGAGGATGCAAGGTGACGTGCTTTGTCCTTGGCCATATCACAAAGTGGCCTGCCTCAATCTGCAGGGCCAAATCATACACCTCAATCAGTTGGCACAGCATCAGTCTGTAAGGTCCACCCTCCACCAAAAACTACCAACCCATCTGTACCATGAACAAATCACAGTACATCTCACAGTCCACAACAGCACACTCACAGAAATACATCTTTTATGATGATGCACCCCACACTCATGACTTCCTGGAAAGCATTCACAGTAACATCCTCTGGGGCACTGGAGGTCGAGAAACATGTGAGGGGGGAGGAGTGTCTAGGGCAACTTTTTCTCTCAGTCACTGTCTTGAAAATGGGCAATTGCGGGATGAAGCAGTGCTGCAGGGGGTGCTGATGGAGACTCTATTGTTGTAGGGCTGTCTCGCTTGATAGTGGGGGTGGTTGCAGGCACAGATGATGGTTGTGCCTGCTCCTGGAACACAACTTATGATTCTTCTTCTTTGTCAAGAGAAGAAGTATTGTGCAACTGTTCCTGGCATGTGGTATTTAGCGCTACTATACCCTCGGTGGACGCCACAGCCTCAGCCATTTTGGGTTAAAAAAGGTGGGTGTAGTCTCCTTATTATGGAATGTTCCTCCTCCTCACCATTCGTGGTCATTTGTTCATGTGGCCGTCTTGCAGCAGATGACTATCTTGTGTTTTTCCCTGGGTCCTATTATTCTCTGGTTTCATCAGTACTGCCCTTTGAAAAGGGCTGGTGATAAAGGACAGAAAATAGCGCGTTTGTACAATACTCCATGGTAATTCTTTTTAACAACATTTAACAATAAACGTGACAAACAGTAACAATGTTTAGGAGACCACTCCCCTTTAGAATGTAATGTGGTTCTTTCCCCATTTCACTTTTAACAGGTAACAATGCAATTTTAAGTACCACATATGGTACGTACAGGCAACGCAAACATATCAAAATTTTTTTACAAATGAGACATGACTGGATCCTTTCAAGAGATATATGAGCTTAGGTTTTCAAACAAAAGTTGGACCCAGTGGCTCTCTGCTGCTCACGTGCCTCCAAGTGAGCATGAAGGGTCAACCATTCTCGTTTCAGGACCCTCTTGTGCAGTGGTGTAAGGATGGGGTTCCATTAATGTTGCTGGCCAGATACCTCCAGTAGATCATGTGTCTTTAGGTGAGCTAAGCACTGGAGTCATTCCCAGCAATTAAGTACACCATAGCTTTCTGGCTGTGTCCACACACTGCACTACTACACGTGGCAATGTTCTTCCAGGTTTTGATCCTCACTGAACTGTTCAGGTGATTGTCTGGATACCAGATTTATATCTGAGGACAGTCTTGGAACTTTCCCTTGCCGAGGAATTGCGATGTTTCGTCTGAAAAACTGGGCCCCCTCTCTTCATGTTTCTCAGCCAATTTGGGGAAAGGAGAAGCAGGAAGGAAAGGACTGTGTCGTGGTTAATGGATAACATAGGAATGGCATACTTCCTGTTCCTCTGTGTCATTTCCTGTTTGTCTCTGTTGGTGGTGATTGCTGACCCGGCTGCGCAGATCTATAACTGAGTTATCTACCTACAGAGAGGAGGCAGGGGCAGAGAGATATGTCCTGGAGGTAGAATACAACATTAGAATGTATTCGAAAAGTGAAATAGATGTCTGCACATATACAAGTACCACTACTGTTAAATAAAATAGTACATAAATAAAATATTATGGATTCACGAGAACATGAAAGTCTTAATGAAAATTTGGGTATATAAATCATAGACATTAGACTTAACATTTACACACTTTAAATGAGGAGTGCTAAATTAAAACAAGCAACAATGAATGTATGTGACTGATTATATATAGGCATAACATGCAATATATGAATTAATGAGCGAGGAAGAAGTGCATTAGTGCATGCATATTTCAATGAGACTGAATGTTTGGATGCAACATCCTGGTGTTGGATTAGTGTTTTCTCAGGATGGTACACGTGGACATTGTAAAATGTGACCATTTGTCATTGCTTCACTACTGTCCAATCACTGTGATGCAACAACCAAAATAGTGGCTCAGGTTAAAAATGAGACTACTAGTAGGTCACACAAATGCAGACTATGACCTCTGCTCTGTGCCCCACCCCAAGAGCTAGGATGACACTGTAGTTCAGGAGAATGGTCTGTCACATGCCTATGCTGTGCAACTTGCAATAGTCACATCTTCTGGTGAATGCTGCAGCCCTCACCTATAACAGAGACTTGAGGAAGTCAAAGGTGCTCCCAATGATGGTTCGCATAGGTGCTTGTACCCTGTTGCACATCTTTTAAGCTGGATGGTTGGACAATGAAGGGGGCGTAAACTGTAAAAGCCGCTTGCATTCAATGTATGGACCTACATAATGTTAATGAAAAGGTTGTGCATCGTGATGAGTGGTTTTGCCCATGCAATGACAGTATGAGTTAATTACACATACATAGTATTAACATCTCCCCAAAAATTCCAGCAACCAACTGACGTCCAAGAAAAGACTGTTAGAAGATGTGGCAGTCGTGTGTGCTCCTAGGAAATGCAGCATAGTCAGTGAAGTGGACCCTAGCATTACAGATAGCTTGCACAATGATGAAGTGCCAGCTGTGTTTCTTGCAAAAATGGTGTTCTTTCTGTTGAAGTGGCTTAAGTGGCACATGTACGAAATCCTCTACACTTAGCATTCTGTGGGAGAAGGCAATGACTGATGTTGCCTCTCGGTACCTGTTGCAAGCAATGTGATTGACCTGCTTTGAGGTGCCATCAGTATCTCTCCTGACCCACTGTAAAGATCCAGGGGCCAGGAAATCAAGTGCAGTCAGCATATTGACATGTGCACATGTGAATTGGCAATGGACAGTAGGTAAAGTGAGCTATGGCTCCCTGTTTGCACTCATGCCAAGGAGCAGATCAGGTGAGGAGGAGTAAGTAGCAATGGCAGCTTCCCTGAGCACACCAAACATATTGATCCTCTCTCCTCCTCGTATAATCGTTCCTCAAAATGATGGATAAGGAAACAAAGATATTAACAGACATGGTGAACCAAATGTTTGTTTGGTCTGTGACATTCTTTCCTAAGATGACAGGCTGCGTGTGCATGGCTGGTATTGTATCAAGGTTCACCCTTTGGTGAGAGTACTTGAGTCCTGAATCTTCACTCTCTCTACCCCTTGCGCTATCAGGAATGATGCATGTGATTGAAGCCTTGTTGAAGCATGTATTTTGTTATATTTGCAGTTATTATTATTGGGAATGTTTTCTACAAATTGAATTACATTTTTAATACATTGTCTACTTTCTCTGCTTTTACGTGTTCAGTAATCTGAGTGTCAAAACAAACAATTCTTATTAATCTCTATTTTACCCATAATTACTTTAAATCTTGAAATCTCATCAGACCCTGTGTCTTTTCTGGACCATCACAGTGTATACAATGTTATGGAAGGAGTTGCACATTTTGCAGCCAAGTACCAGGAAATCCTCATGCATGATCCTCATGCTCTAATAAAGAAAGTGCCTCATGGCATAACATAGAAGATTGATATCTTTGAAGATATCACTGAAGCAACACACTATCCCTAATTACCAACAGTGTAGGTAACTCAATATCCTGGACCCTCTGGCCCACTTTGCTGCTTAATGGACTGGGCACAAAGAAGGCAAAAGTCCATTTCTGATGGTGACTGAAATTGTGTATTCTTTTCACTGAAATTATGGCAAACGTCTGGAATAGGATGTGAAATCACACATAAATTAGAGAAAATACACTTCGTAGTACCTCAAGTGGAAAATAAAATGAGGACATACCTTGTGATCAAAAGTAACTTGAGATACTGGTGAGGGGACTGGTTCAAAGAGAAAAAGTCTCTTGTGACACACTTTCTGCTCAAACTGGACTTCCGCAAAACTTTTACACAAACCAGCAATAATAAATTGCATGGAACTTTAGACTGGCATAATTCCTGACAATTTCTAGTAATTTGTGTGATACCAAATTGCATGAATTACATAAATTAGGCAAGTGTTTCAAAAAGGTTTGGAAAGTCCTAGACACACCTGAAACCAGAGCACACTGAGCAATGTGGAAGGTTGCACCCAGCATGACCTATATTCAAGGGGGGGTTGGTATAAGCTGTGATGTAAGACCAAACAATGTACACCTGGCTCACTGGGCATGAATGAAGGGTGTGCTCAGTAGACTCTGGAGTAGAGGAACAAGACTTGGGACCTCATTTGAGTTTGAAGGACAGGAAAGCCCACCCGCAAACTCCTAACATGGTGACCAGCACCTTCGTTGGGACCACCCCGCCTGATCAACTAGCAGTTTGCTGCTAAGCCGGCAGGCAGAAACCTCAGTTTTCCTCCACTGGCCTAGCAGGAAACAGGCTACAGCATTGTCTCAGGCTCGTAATCGAGCCGGCAGAAGTGCTGTAGCCTGCAGGGTGTACCAGCACCCTCTCTGTGTTCACTGTCTGCAAGGCAGAGGCATCCTCCTGTGTCCTGTAAAAGTTGCCATAATTGTAGAGGAAAAGTTCCACCTCAACACCACTCAAGTTGATTTCCCACCTTATAAAGTTTTTTTTTAAATGGAATCACTACATCAGTACTCTTACAAAGTATAGACTAAAAATATCAAGATCAGAAGTTGGGTTGTTAACACCTTTTCCGCAAATTTACAATGAGTGAGAGTTGCAATTCAGGGTTAAAGGATCACTTCCATAGGCATCTTTTATCCACTGTATATTTTAGGTCAGAATAAACTGTCATCTTGACATGATGATCATGTTTATTAGCAATCTCCTTAACCTTCTATGACAAAAAAATGGTTAACGGGCTAACGAAGATTCAATATCCAATTTTAAGTGACTGAATATGTTGATTAACCTGCGACCTTTAACACTTCAGCCATATGGGCATTTATAAATGATTTTTATTCAACATTTTGTTTTGTACTTAAGTAATTACACCAGTAAGAAATCAGGGTATTATTTCAGAGGTGTGGAGGCCCCACTTAGGCAGCAACCACAATCCTTTTTGGGGTGAACCACAAAATACACTAAATTAACCTATGGCAGATTGACACAAAAGCAGTCAGGCTTAACTTCGAGGCAATGTGTAAAGTATTGACGCAACACACAAACAATAATAAAGTGAAAACACAACACAATTTAGTATGATAGAGTACATTTCAATAAATAAAATGATACCAGATTAACAAAAATCCAAATAGTAGAACCATAGATATTCAATTATAAAGTTTATTTGTGTGAAAATTCTGCCTAAAAGCACAAAGGACTACTCTCACTCATCTGGTCATACTAGACTGAGAGAAAACTATAAATTCAGGTTGACCCCAATGTAGCAAGGTTTGAATACAGGGACCAGGTTAGTCCAGCTTCCAGCTGAAAAGTTACCCGGTAAGTCTGGCACAAAGGGTTCCATTTGCTTTGGAAGAGGCCGCGAGGAGGAGCCTCGGCGTCGTGAATGATCACCTCTGCAGGGCAAAGAGCAGGCCGGGAATCACAGATGCTTTTGTTGTACCATGAAGAGCCAGTTGGCATTGTGGCTGTTTGTTGCTTTAGTTGTGCATTGGTGTTTGTCACAGGCTGCCACTGCTCTAGCGCAAAATAGATTTTTCATGTTGCAGGTTGCAGTGGACAGCAGTTGTCAACACGAAAAACATGTTTCACCAGTACTTTGCATTGGCAGTCATCGTTGAGGCAGAGTCTTGATGTGAATGAACCAGTTTGCGGTCACTAGGAGCCCAAACCTCAGGATCTTTACTTTTACTTCAGAAGGAGTAAACTCTAATGCCATCTGAGTGTCCAGGACCTAACTCCAGCAGAGTCTAGCAGGGGCTCTGGATGTCCAACTGCAGCATGTCAGCTGTGCAGTTGTGGGGAGGCCTCTGAAGTCTGTTGTGTCCCTGTAATGGACACACTATGTCAGCCTATTGACCCTTGAGGTCACGCTGGTTAGCCTGGGATGAAGGCAAATAGGTCCAGTCTTTCTTCTCAAACAGTAAGGTAATGCTTCAAGCATTAGGGCAGTCCTTCTTCTGTAACTTCCACAGGTCCAGGAGTTTTATGATGAGTGGATCTGGTGGTCCATTATTTAAACCTGGTGCCAGTTTTGTGCATGGAGAATCCCTGTTCTACCCCCACATTGGATTCAGGAAGGTTTTCCGCTTTCCTTAGGGGTAAAAAAAGACAGGCAGGCCTGGTGACAGATTCCTTTGTGCTGTTGGAGTCAGACTCATTTGAAGTGTAAGAGGGGTTAGGTGCACCCTCCCGGTTATCGTGCCTAGATGGCCCATCCTGTCCTGTTCATTTGTGTCACTGTCTGGCGGGCATACACACACCTCAACAGCAGAGCAATTTTCAGTCATGTGACCCAGGAAATTGGCAGAAGGCACAAATGGTTAGGGCAAGAGAATGGTAACTTTCTAAAAGTGGCATTTTCAAAAGTATGATTTACAATCTGACTTTGTCATTAAGGAGGATTTAAAATTATTATTAATTTGAGTATAAACAGTATATATATATATGTATATCTATATCTATATCTATATGTATATATATATATATATATATGTTCCGAATCCAAAGTTAGCAGTTATTAAATGTAAAAAGGTGAGCCACTGTTGGTCAAAGAGAGAGACAAGCCTTACAACATTGGAAAAACGACTTTAGGAGTTTCCCACTACCAGGCATGTCAAATCTAAGTTCCTGATTTATACTTTTTGATGCAAAACTGCACTAACACAGTTTTGCGTCAAAAAGTTTAGCGCTGACTAGCGCCATTTTTTAACACCACTCGGGCATCAAATTTATACAATGATGCTGGGGGGTGCTAAAAAATGTTTAGAGTCATTTTTTCGAACGTTAACCATTGTGCATTGTCGTAAGGCAAAATGACATTAACGGAGGAAAAATTACTCTAATCCGGTTTATGACATGTAAACACGTCGCAAAACAGAAATGCACCATTTTTGCCCACAATAGCGTTAAAAAGAGATGCTAACTGTTAAAACAGTACAAAGGAGTCCCAAAATGGATCTAGGAAGCCGGGAGAGACCCCAGGGAGACCCCATTCAACCAGGAACCAGTCAGGAGGACACAGAAAACACCCAGGAGAGGGAGAAGAAAAAAGAGGAATTGTCGTTTCAGTGCAGAGGAGCATGAAATACTGGTGAGAGAGGTGAGGGAGCACCAACATCGACTCTTCATCACCTCTAAATGGCCAAAGGGAAGGAGAGAGGCATTCTGGCAGCAGACTGTGTAAAAGATCAAAAGTGGCACAGGTCAGGAGAACTGTGTGCAAGAAACGCTGGCATGACTGCAAGAGAGGGACAAAGGAAAAAATGGCAAGGAACAGGAAGGCAGCACTGCAAACTGGAGGTGGAAGTCCAGCGCTTCAAGAGGACTTGGACAAGATGGAGGAGATGGTTGCAGCGGTCATCCCGGAAGAAATCATCACAGGAATACAAGGACAGGACAGCGCAGAATACCAGGAAACACCTCAAATGCAGGGTAAGTTGCATGGGAGAAATATATGCTTAAATGTCAAGTGCAAGAAGGGGGAGGCACGTAGGACTCACACAATGCATGTCAAAAGAGCGCAGAGGGACACAATGCACATTAAGCAAGTTGCACCATGCCGACGTAAGCTACACATGTACCTATGTATTGGTAGTTCCATGCACCATTGACACATACACAACCTGGACATATTTAGAACATCACACCTAAATACATACATGTAAAAATGCAGCACATTGGATGGATGGCATGTATAATCACTGTGCCACTGGTTGTGACATCACAATATCCCTTGCATGTAGTAAGGTCAACACCACTAACACGACCAAGCCCTCAGAGACCAGGTAGTCAGTCAGCACAATTCCTGGGGTTACTTCATAGTGGTGTCCCTTGCAGTAACACCTTGCAACTGTCTTGCCTCATTGCCCAAACGCATGTGTGTTGCATCTCACAGCACACAAGTCATTGTAACTGTTCCAACAGTACCCAGGCATGTACCCGTCGCACCACCACACCGCACATAGACAACACATTCACATGAGACAGCCATCCCTACATCATGCAGTCAGGGTGTCCCCTGGGTGCATGAAACAATGAACTCAACAGGCACTGGGGGAATAGTAGGCTGGACCGGTATCATTGATAACATGCCACTACCCAGACCAACTAAAATGAAGTTGTGTTGAACCACACATATTGATGCTGAACTGAAATGTGCCACTACAGAAAATATGTACCACAGACAGCAAACAGTATGTCACAAAAGTCATAGGCTGAGCCTCCAACTATTCTGAAATAACCATGTCAGACACATGGGAATGGGGAAATAAAACACATACATACAGCACATGGGGTATGGCTGTGAATATAATGGCGGATAGTTCCACATCAATGGGTGGGGGATAGTGCATGGGCAAGCCCGGTGTTGGTAAGACCTCCAGTGCAGTGTACCCTTTGCACTTGGCAGTATGAGTCACATGTTGGGATGGAGGCTGGAAATCTGTCTGTACATGGTAGCTCTGTGGGACACTTAGTAAACATTTTTGATGGATCAAATAGAGTCAGTGACAATTTTGGCTTTTATTGGATGTAACAGGACACACTGCACTCAGCCCTGCAAATCAGGGAGTGGAAAGGGCAAAGTGCCAAGGTATGGGACCCCCTGCTCTGCCTATGCCATGTGCATGGGCTGTGCAGGGGCAACCAGGGGCACACCACATCACCATCAACCATTTCACAGGGGTTACACTGCCATGCGAGGGCTGGTGGAAATGCGGAAACAGACCTGGAGGGTAGTGTTGTACGTATCACTTGTCTGGTGTCACGGAACAGATGCCATAGCGAGTCTGTAAGCTGCTGGTAACCTGCCATGTCCAGGCCATTGGCCCATGGGGAAGTTCACATTGACAACAGTTGCCACAACCACTTGTGCTGTTGGGAGTGGTTAATTACACAATGGCAGTCAGGTGCCCCTTGGACTGATGCACATGAAATTAGAACTTGCTTCAGTCCCTGACCTAATTACAACTCCTGTGAAATGGCTATGTCCATAGACTCATTTACCATCAGGCACTGTCACATACAGAATGATGTACACAGCAGACATTTCATACCCATACTGCCAATTCCTGGGTTCAACCCTGTGCTTGTGTCACATGAGATGTACTGTCACCATGCTTCACTCATGTATCATAGTGCAAGGAGGGCTGCATTGAGGGGGAGGACATAGGTGTTTAGTAAGGCAAACAACTTAAACAGACAGGAGTTGAAACTGAACTTGGCAACAAGCGCACAGTGTCCTGGCAATGCCATCCCTGGGGTGGTGCAAGGTCTCAGCAGAGCATGGGTGTATGTGAAACATGTAAGTCTGTGAAAGGTGAAAAATGCCACGTGTGGTGCTGTGGCATGAGCACAGCAACACCCACTGCAAGACCTCACCATGCAAATGGATGCAGAGGGAGGGTAGAACATGAAAAGACGGTGTCAAGCCACAATAAGGATAGACAACACACTTAGAAGATATGACACAGCCAATTGCGCCAACTGGGCTTCCATTTATGTGACATTCAGGTGGGGCATAGGGCTGTAGACTGCAGCTATGATGTACTGGAACAATCCTTTGGAACTAAGGGGCACATTCTAGGCCCCTAGCACCACCCTGTGGTGATAACCACTGCGCCATATTGACAAGGTAGAGTTAAGCCACTTTTTGTGGCTTAATGTCACCTTGTAAATACAGAGCGTCCTGATCATCACTGTGCGTGGACGGTGGTGCAATGGGTGTTGCTATGGGCGTGCCACAGCAACACCCATTACATTTTGATGCTGTCTCAAATAAATGGAATATTGTCAACTTGAGGTAGGGCCAAAACTCTAACACCAGCCCCAGAGGTGGCATTAGCAGGGTGCAACGAGGAGGATTACATTTATACCTCCTCCTTTTCAGCTTTTCCAATGTGTGCTACATTATGCAGCCTGCATAGGAAGAGCAAAATGCCAGAAATGATTGTTTATGAGCGTGAAGATGTTCCTTCCTGCACATAAACAATCATATGTATATGACGATTTGGCCCTTCTGTGTGTGCTGCATTCTACAGCTCACACAGAAGTGCCAAAGCGCCATTAGTGATTGTTAATGTGCAGGAAGGGACATCTTCACGCACATAAACAGTCACACCCCTCAACGCATACATCCTTGCACAATGGTGCAAGGATGCCTGTGTTGGCGCTGGCAGCTGAATCTTGCACCAGTGCGGGGGACAATACAGGGGTGTCCCATATTCACTTACATTCGGCACATCCTTGTGTTTCCAAAGTGATGCAGTGCAGCGCTGACTATTTTTGCACAGCACAGTGCTACACTACTTTTACATAAATATGGCCCTAATATGACAATGACCCTCAAATATCAAGTCAGTGACGTGACTTGTCAACTGCCACCACACAGATAGACTGATTTTACACCATGCCATTGCAGAGGATGATGGCTGTCCTGTGGATGCCTGTCTTGGAGTGTCCTGATGACCTGGATGACCAGCTGGCAACTATCAGCCAAGAGACCCTCCAAGAAGTCCTTGTAAACCTCCAGGCACCACCTCCAGTCACAAGGAGGAGTATTGAAGTAGCAGACATCCCACAGGCCCCACTTAGCACCCCAATAGTACAACCTGCTAGCACTGGCAGAGCAGAGTACTCTGAGGACCCAGGCACCAGCTTTGAGAGGACAGTGGTAGGAGTCCAGCGGGAGCTGGCCAAGGAGGTGTGGGTGGGGTTGCAAACTATGTCAGCCAGCCTTGAGGGGATGGGGACGTACATGGTCACTGCAATAGAACAGACTGCAGCCAACCGACACACACACTCCCCAATCCGTGGAGTCCAGGAATGTCTGAGGGACATAGCTGCTGCCATGAGGGAAAGGCCACAACAACTGCCCTCCCAAACTGGCATCAGCGTGCTTGAGGACAAAATGGACTCCATGCACTGGGAAATGGTCTTCCTCAGGGCAGACATCGCTACCTACCACAGGGATGTTGCAGCTATACTTAATAATAAGCAGCTCCTCCTTGCTGAAGTGATGCCATATGTAGTGCCACAGATGGCTGCTGCAGGAATTGGCAGTCCACAACTCCAACCACTGAAGTGTGTGTGGCCCCCCTCTACATCCCCACTACCATCAAGGTTAGAGGAGGCACCACAACTTTTCTGACACAACCATGGAGGATGAAGATGTGGAACAGATCATCTTCACCCATAGGAGTTCCCGGTAGCAACAGCCCATGCCACCTGGGCAGTGTTTTTCTTTGTCCTGTGTTTGACATCATGCCAGTGTTAACACTGTTGCAGATATGCACTCTTCATCAACACACTGTTTACCTTTCTGCTATGGAATGAAATTGTCTCTAACTTTTCAATTGGCAATTTTGGTTCCCCTGCACTGAAAGACACTTTACCCAAACATGTCCCACGACGTCCCTCAACCCTGGACTTGTGTTGTGTCACAATTGGATGGATTCCATGAATGGGGTCACAGACCTGAACATTGTAAATATTGCACTATTACGCTTGTTATTAAACACCACCTACACAACCAACATGTTTTTGTGTGTTGTGACACATCTACTATGCCTAGGATTTATGATGTGTATAACATGTCTCAAGTCACAGAGTGTCAGTACAAGAGTGCATGAATATGTGGACACATATCTATGCACATGGTACCTACATGATGTATGTCCATGCTGGTCTCATCCCCTACAAGCATTTCACTGAGTTTGTGAAACATGTTGAACACATGTATGCTATACCCACTACATACTGCAGGAATGGCTGTGAAGCAGTTCTTGGGCAATATTGTCAGCTGGGAGTACCAGTAGAACACATTGGTGTGAAACAGAGGGACTCAACCTCATCTGTTATTGCCACTGGTCAGTTTAGCAGGATCGGAATGAAATGTAGGCTGTTGTCAAATGTCCCACAGTGCCCAACATTCCGAAACAAAACCCATACAATGACAGCTGAATTGCAACAGCTACTTGTCCTATACATGGTCAACATAGTCACCTTGAGTGGTTGGTACACTGGATGGCAGATGCACAGATGAGTAGATGTGTTGTAGCTGCCAGTGTGACAGCTCAGTCATAAGGAGGTGATGAACATGTCAAGAGAGGGATCTAGATGCAGGACGGAGTCCCTAGGACACCACACCATTTTTACTGTATACCCATGGGAAGACCCAGAGACCCAAGCATATGACACATGAAGTAAGGGAGTACCCAAAATGATTTATTATGATAATAAAAAAACTAAAAACAAATGATTAACACCTATCCTAACCTAACCAATACTCACTATATATAACCCAGAACAGACCCTAATTACTTTATGCTACACATACCTAACACATTTAACGACACACTCTAAACATTCACCCCAACCCCTCTTATATCACAGGACACATGCAGGACAACATACACTAAGCTACACATTTACTGACTATAACTAAACAAATATATTTTTTGGGGGTATTTTTTTTCTTTTAATAAACACAGAAAAGCTCCAACATCACCCCCGCCCATTCACCCACATAGTAAAACATAAAAAGTAGAAAACCCACCCCCAAACCTACTTATCCTAACTAACCTACTAACCTATTGTAACCTGCAACTAACCCCCTAACAACCACAAAAAACCTAGAACAAAAGAGGAGGGAGGGGAGTGAACTTGGGAGGAGGGACATCATGCCATTCAGAGGGTGGCCCATTGCTCTTAATGTTCTTGAGGAACTTTGTGTTCTTTGCCACCTCCTTTTCTATAGAGTCCAACTTTTTTAGGACCTGTGTCACATCCCTCTGTAAGTCTGTGATGGCACTCATGTCCATGGCAGCAGGTGTGGTAGGCTGTGGGATGGAAGTAAAGGATGCAGCAGCTGGAGCAATAATTATGTTGATAGCTGTGGGCCCCTGCACAGCTGTGGTTCTTGGTCCACCCTGTGTGGACAGTGTGGGTCCCCCTTGGCTGAATGCCCGCCACTCACCGATGGATCGCTCTAAGTGATAGTGGCGAACCATCCTCCTGAACCCAGATTCCACTGCCAATATGTGCCGATAGCGCACTGCCCTCTTCTGAAAGGCACAGAGTTGGTCGTTATTTATGTTGGCAGCTATTAAAATGAAACAGGCAACCATCAGTGTCAGCATTGTGTGGATAATGTACAGAAAATTAGCTTTCTATCTACATCGATTTGCACATGCACTCCTACTCTCATTCCGGATGATATAATGGTCCTGATGAATGAAACTACAAAGCTGCCTTAGCACCATTTCCTTGAAACCATAGCCACCCACAACAAGATTATGAAACAAACCATATTAGATCTGCATACATTTTGTACCATGTGCATCAATGCAAAGGCAATGTCAACTTCACATTGATCAGGGCCACTATTCCTCATCATCTGTGTCAAAATTTCAAACATACATCACCAGAAACTTGCATCTGTTATTAGGAGTATCGGATGCAGTTGGTAACCATAAGGGTTCAGTGTTGATAGGTACATATGCAAGCCTAATCAACATGACTGTCACCTACACTGTGAGCATCACATCTACCTACAAATTTGTTGTTCCCACCCCCTGTGGCTCAGGGGGTATGGCCATGTAGATCATCGTCTCAACTGTCCAGGCCACAACTGCATGCCCACTCATACATGGAGTCAGGGAGTGGACCATATGTTAGGTGATGACAAAAATGAAGCTGGTATCCATAGTTATATCGCATCTACATTCATGTGTCCAGGCGTAGACACCCATCACTACCTGATCAGCCAATACCATTCCCACACCCATAACCATACCAGCACACGATTGGAATTGACCTGCTTGCACGCCTATTACATTCCATATAAGTGTTACGTAAGTGGAGTACAAATTTAGTGGCACCATGCTGGGGGACAATTTCCTACCCAGTCCTACATGTACATATACAATACAGGGATGCAACAATTTGTCTACAAAATGGTGCAGTACTGTGTTGTGAGAATGATGGTGTGTTCCAGTGCCATTATCTTCACAACTGTGCACATCTAAGTCACAAATGGGCCTACATGTGGCTTGTCATCACCTTGTTTACACAATGCTGCCCATTGAGTGCCACAATCATCACAAGATATGACTCTTTGTATGTTCATGGGATCCACTTAAATGTGTCAGTGTCACCATCCAGCCTACTTTGATTTCTGATCATTTTACAGCTCATCAGTTCTAGCATTGGGTGCAACACTCATGACTCACTCACACAAAACACTTCACAGGACAGACAAAATCATACTTACTGGTTACATCTGGGTCCTCAAATGTTGCCACTTTGTTTATGGTGTAGGGACAGGTCCACCAGAAAGATATGGATGGAAAAACATGGTTAGTACCATATCACTGTCACTACTAGTGGACAACATATAGCAGTGTGTACTATTTCAGAGAAGTTAGGTAATTATGCAGGTTGTGGACAGTGCAACAGACACACCACTGGAAAACTGCAATGAGAATGACACTCAGTGAGAGCCACACATCTGCACTCTTACACTGTGCCTGAGACTCATGTAGCGCTACACCCTGCAACAACCATTTGTGGCCAATCTGTAGAAGATGTAACTACATGGAATGAGGGGGAGTTGGGTGACAGATACATGACACTACCCTTGTGCTCTGCAAGACAACGGACTCAGGTATTCGGGCTTGTCCTGCAAGGCACACAAAGGCACTTTGTGGAGGGCAAGCAGCAACATTTTATGTCTGATATTTTCATGCATTTAGTTATCCATGACAGTTGTGTCACTGTTGGCTGATGGCATCAAATGCCCCATTGCCAGTGCCCCCTAAGGCGGATATGCCCACTTTGTAAACATAATGGCAGGGATGATATATGTGAAAATCTGGCAATGTTGCACCATATATCGATTGTCCTACTTTGTTATCACAATGCTCTTGCATATGGTATGCTGGTGGTGTCTTGCCTCATCATACATGACACAATTGTGGGGCACAGATGTTGCCATGGCCCCTGAAATGTGTGACTTGGTAATGGATGTGCATGATTCACCCAACATCTGACTTGCATTGGTAAAATGGTTGGATATGTGAAGCCCATGTCTATACTGGCACAGTGACACTTCATTCTGGTTGCATGCAACCTGTCCACAAGCATTGCATGAAGCACACCAACACATCAGCTACTGTCATTCAAGTGTGGTGGATAGTAATTAGTTTACCAATGGGGGACTCACCAACAAGGCCACCAATCACCACACCAAGATGGTCCAGAAGATCCTGCTCACTGGCCACCAGATCATGCCAGTGATGCTTGAGCTGGTGGTCATTGCAACTGCTGTGGTACATCCTCGTCAGGTTGTAGAGCACCTTGCTCCATTGCGGCAGCCTTGCCTTCATCCGGCACCCTAGGATCACACGTCCACTCATCTCCAACATTAATGGGAGGTAGTGGGCTACCAGCCACACAAAGCCTCCCAACTCCTCCTCTCCCATTCTGGTCTGCCTCTCCCTGCCAGACATTGCACTGGGGTACAGGTTGAAAAAGAAAAATGTAGTAGAAATAAAGGAAAATTAACACCAAAAAAATAACTAACCCAACTAACCCACTTGTACAACTAACCCAGACAAACACCCCACAGCACAGGTACAAAGTAAAATACAGTTGACACACAAATTCACAGACACTGGGACAAACAACAATCAAATACAACAGAAAACACAACAGGAGGGACACCACAAGATACAAAAAAGAGCAAGAAGACACCAACAACTCTAAGACACAACCATATAGTCAAAATAGGCACAGACTGTAAAGAGAAAGTGAAAGTACACCCACTGTACCATGCCTGTAAATAGGACATCCTATTACATCACTTCCTGTGCCCTTGCGTCACATTTTCTGTTATGCGTTCATTTTTGTGACGCATCTAATATTTGCGTGAGTATTTCTGATGCATTACTGACATGCATCTTTTAATATTAACGCATGCCTCTTCTTGAGGCTTCTGAGGAAATCCCATTTCTGTTAGATCAGGGTCAGTTGGCATCCCTTCTTCTTTTAGATTTATCATGGCTTTTGATACTATCTCTCACCAGCTCCTGCAATTTACAGTAACTGATTTGAAGATTGGTGGCTCAGCGTTGACGTAGATACAATCTGTTTTATCTGATTGAGTACATTCGTGTTTTTGAAGCCTTACTTCTAATTCAAGGAAATAAAATAGAAGTCCATCAGAGCTCCCTACATTGTTTATTGTCTGCATTATGCCCTTGCTCATCTTATTGAGAAATTTGAGATTAAAGTGGTATCATAATTAGATGATACCCAGCTTATCTTCTCCTTTGGGAAAAAGCCAAGACCAGGCCAGCTTAATTCAAAATGTGGCTGTTAGAACTGCTAGACTTGATGAATTGGAAGTGTTTGAAGTCTAAGGCTTCTAAAACAGTGATCATGCTCTTTGGCCACTTGTGAGAAACTGGGGCTGATTGCAGAGGCCCCCTAACTTTTTGCCCCCATTTTCCACTTTATGCTGGTGTTTTCCTGACTCTGATGGTGCCCTGGGTACTGCTAACCAGTCCCAGGGCCTGTGCTCTGTGTAAAATGGATATGCAAATTAGGCTAATTATAATTGGCTAAGTTAACCTACCTATAAGTCCCTAGTATATGGTAGGGCATGTAGGTTTAGGGACCACAGCATAGGTGGTGCACACCTAGGTGCATTGCTGAGGTGCCCATTGTCATTTTAAAAGCAAGCCTGCCTTGCTGGCTGCTTTTAAATTAAAGTTATATGCAAATTCGACTTTGGAATTAAAGGTACTTCCAAAGTCTTAAACTACATTATTTTTACATATAAGTCACCCCTAAGGTGTGCCCTATGTGCCCCTAGGGCTGGGTGCCATGTAACTATAAGCAGGGACTTTATAAAAATAGATTTATAAGCCCTGGTGAGGTAAAAACAGCCAAATTCGTTTTTCCCTCATTGAAGTAAATGGCCTTCATAGGCTAGAATGGGCAGACTTTATTTTAAATTTTAAAGTCTCCTTAAATGTTACATACCAAGAATTTGGTATCAAATTGATTGTTATAATAAATCCCACAACTTCCAGTTGTTGGATTTAATATAACTAGTGCAGGTAAAAAGTTTAGACTTTACCTAAAAAGTTGCCAATTTCAGCTCTGCATTGTTTTTGCTGCTGTGCTCTGATTGGCCAGCCTGCAGCAGCTTCTGCCAGGCTACTTTAATGAGGTGTGAAGTGGCCTGACTTCACACAAAGGAATGTGCTTGGGGGAGAGAATCTCCCCTCAGCAGATGGTGAGGCAGGAAGGGGGAGGGCTGCCAAACTGGTCTTCAAAGGCAGAGAAGGACATTTGCAGCACCCAGCAACACCCCCACATCCTGCAAACCCAGACAGCTAGGTGCCCCCTTGATTAGATTAGGAGAGGGCAGGAGAGGGGTGTGTTTATGATTTTTAGCCACACCAGTGGGTGGGCTCAGCCAGATCTCTCCTCTAAAAATCAGATTCATCCATTTTGAATTTTTAGAGACTGTTGCCTTCTGGGATGGATTTTTGCCACACTTCCCAGGAAGTGGTCATCACAGGGGGACAACCCTGTCCCTGATTGGAGGACCAGGGCCCCCCTGCTTTTCACCCAGGGGCAAGGATAAAACTGGCAGACCTGCACCCACGCCTCAGATCCCCACCAAATTTCAAGAAGAAAGAACTACAAGGAGAAGAAGGACTGCCCTGCTGGACCCCTGGCCTGCACCTGGACCCTGCACTCAGAAAGACTGCACCAGCTGCACACTTGGGCTTCACCACAAGAAGGACTTTGCCTGGCTTCCACTGGTTCAAGGAGGGACTCCCTGTTTGCTACAGGTGAAAAATTGCTAACCAGAGTCCCCTGCACCAATTCCTGAAAAAGTGACCAGCTGACCACTGTCCAGTGGCCAAAAAGGAGTTTGCGCCAGGTGCACTCTGGGAGTTGAAGTCCGCACTTCCCAAGGACCATCACAGAACTTCTGGACCCTTGGGGTGAGCTGTGGACCCCAAAAGAACCTTAAAAGAACATCTGGGTGAAGCCCCAGAAGTTTGGAAAAGATTGGAGAAATTTTGGAAAAAAGCTCCATAAAGTGACCGACCCGACGCGGAAATTCTAGCCGGCTTGCCTCAACCGCGACCCGGCCTGACTTCGTGGTTCGTCCCGGTAAAGAAAAACATCCAAAAAAGAGACTAAGTCCGAACGTAAAAAGTTGACCGGGACCTCCCAGCCATCGTATCCGAGAAGGGCTCCATGGACGTCGGATCAAGATCCAGGTTTACCCCGGTCGAAGGATTTTCATCTCGAAAAAACGACTAAGTCCGAAGGTAAAAATCACCACCGAGGAAACCGACTTCGCGTATCCGGACAAGGGCTGCAGGAGGTCGGATTCAACTGGCAGGTTCGTCCCGGTGAAGAAAAACTTCAAAATAAAGACTAAGTCAGAAGGTAACTTTTTAACCGAGGCCTCCCGCGACTTGTAGCCGAGCAGGGCTCCATCGCGGTCGGCCTGAAAGTTTGACTTTGCCCCGGTCCTGGTGCAACCAGATGACCCGATTGGCGCTTTTTGTTTCTAAGCGCTAGAAAATAATAATACTTTAAAAATTCATATCTCCGGTTCCCCTGAACCGATTTTAATCGTTTTTGTGTCATTTTAAAGATAAAAATATAAGCTATTTTTATAAATTGGTTTTGGATTTTTAAACTGTTTCCTGTGTTTTATTTAATTACTGTTTTGTGATATTTGAATGCTTTACACTTTGTCTCCTAAGTTAAGCCTTGACGCTCGATGCCAAGCTACCAAGGGTAGAGCTGGGATTAATTTATTGAGACCTAACTGTACTTACGTGGAGGTTTGTGGCTTGTTGCTAGGTGTAGGTACCTACCTGCCCTACCAATAACCCATTTTCCAACACCACTCTTCTTTGGAGTGGTCCAGTGACTGAAGGCCGGAGGATTTGGAACTTTTCCTCTCACCCTCTAAGATGGCAAGAAACTTGGGGGTTATGTTTGAGAACATTCTTTCCTTCAGCCATCAGGTCTTCTCTGTGGCAGGGTCTTGTTTTGCTGTGCGTCATGCTTGGAAGAAAGCTTTGAATTTGTCCCTCTGGTATGAGGAAAACCATTGTGCATGCTTCCATCACTCCTAGACTGGATTACGGCAACGCCTTATCTATAAATTGTGCAAAATGTCACCACCCGATTAACTTTGGAACTTCTTAATTAAAACACAATCTTTTTAAAAGAAAGCTACAATGGCTAACTATTAAAAAGTGTATTATCTGTTTTTTAAAGTCTCCGTTATTTATTTTCTCCCTTTCATCTCTCAGCTTCTAAATACATTTGTAACAGTCTTTGGCACTACCAGCCTATGCATTCCTTATAATCGGAATATGTTCTACTGTTAACATTTCTGCAATTTCTCCTGAGTATTACAAGCAGCCATTCTTTTTTGGTCTTGGATATTAAGGCATCAAAATCGCTTCCTCTTGCCTTGCTGCCCCTGGAGAAGGAGAATTTATTTGGATCTCAGCTGAAGACTTGGCTTTTTGACATGGATTATTCAGTGTTATTTGACTATTGGTTCCAGTCTTGTGTCTGAGCTTTGTTAACTGTGTGCTATATAAATCTTCTGATTGATTGACTGATTGATTGATTGAATGATTGATTTTTCATGCACTCTGTGCCATTTACTAATAACTTACCTGTACTTTAATTGTGCCAATTAGGTGTAGGCCAATTTTGCCATGTTCAAAGGAGATAGAAGAAACACTTTAACAGTGGTTAGCACTGGTAAAATCCTAAAGCCCACTGAAACAAATTCAGCAATTCATGAGGATTGAAAGCAAAATGTTTGGGAGAATACCACACTAGTCATGTCAGGTCTAACAACACTTGTTAATTTGATTTAGCACTTGAACCATAGCCCTTCTCCAAAACAATGTGTCAGATACTGTAAAAAGGGGGGCGGAATACATACATAACATCTAGAACAGATATACCCTACTACTGCATTTAACCAATCTTATGCCTTAAACAGATTATTAAGGAGACAAGCTATTGTATCTACTTTACGATATAGCATTAGTATGCGGTATTAGGATACAATGTATCCAGGAACAAAAGTATGCTGGGAATGTAGGGACAGATGAGCCTAATTCGTTGTGATATCCTTATGCAAGAGTTGAGTAATACATATAGGGAAAATATATTGGCAAACTGTATGCAACAATGTAAGCACATTTTAATACAGTAGTATGTGCGTTTAAAAGTCCCTGTAACATTATCCATGCCTCTTATATATATATGTATGTATTTATTTAAGTGTGTATGTATGAATGTGGCATTTCTACAGCACAATCCTAGCCAAATGCAGTGTACATTTTAAATAAAAGCCTAAAGTCAATGAGTGATAGAAGATGCAGCTGGTGTGGACTGTTAATGCATTGTGATGTAGTGTTCTTTGAAAAGGTGCATCTTCAGCTCTTTCCTAAACAGCAGTAGTGCTGTGGCAGTCCTGATGGTTATGGGGATGTTATTCCAGACCCTGGGTTCACAATAGGAAAAGAAATGGAGTCTTCATTTTTATTTTTACACTTCTTAGGGCCTCATTATGAGTTTGACAGACAGGAAAGCCCGTCTGCTAAACTCACAACAGGGTGGGTGCTGCCTGCGTGGCGACCACCCTGCTGGACCTATTAAGAGTTTCCTGCTAGGTTAGCAGGCGGAAACCTTGGTTTCCACCTGCCGGCCTTGTGGGAAACAGGCTACAGCATTGTCTCTGGCTCGTGATCGAGCCGGTGACTCTCTTGTAGCCCCAGTGTGCACCAGCACCTTTGCAATGTTCACTGTCTGCAAGGAAGACAGCGGACATTGCAAGGGGTGCAGTGCAGCAGGGGCCCTGCACTGCTCATGCCAAGTGCATGGGCTGTGCAGGAGACCTCCTTTGGCCCTCTGCACCTGTTCTAAGCCAGCCTTTTCATGGCAGTGAAACCGCCTGAAAACTCTGGTGGAGAACAAGGTCATAATCTGAAGGGCAGCGCTGCATGCAGTGCTGCCCTGACGGATTATGATCTCTGCCACCGCCACACCGTCGGGATCATGGATCCTGGTGGTGCTGGAGGAACCCTGGTGGTCTGACTGCCACTGTTTTTATGCAGCAGCCGGACCACAACAGCAGAGGCGGTCCTGATCACCACCACGATTCTGGTGGTCTGAAGACCACCAGCCATGAGGCCCTTAGTCTGCAGTCTGATGGTGTGCTGAGAACACCAGAGATGGTGAGCTTGTCTGCAAGATAAGATGAGTATTGATCATAATATTCCATTTATTGCAAACTCTGTATGTTTCTCTGCTCAGAGAGATCAGGTCACAAGTTCCTCAAATGATTCTCAAGGTTCCACGGGAGCAAAGAGAATAAACCCTCACCCCTAAACAATATTCTCTTGTATCTGAAATTAACTGGGAACAAGCAACTAGCCTCTGGGGGGAAGGGATAGGGAACAGGGATTTGGAACGGGAAGAGAAACAAAATATGGTTCATGAAGGAGCATCACTGTTGTTCTAAGGAATTCGCCTCAGGGCTTGGTGCAGGAATTATAAGACCAAAAACAAATCAAAAACAAAAGACCTACAAATATCACTGAGCCTTTCAGCAAAGTCACAATAATTATTAGCGCTCAATTGCTCAACAATTGAACACGCTTTGGTAACTGACAACAAAATCGTTATAAAATCAAACTTATGAATTTGTCTTTTGTTATTCATTTTCACACAATAGACTCACTCCAAAACAATCAGAATAAACGTTTATGTTCACATAGATATCGAGCGATGCTTTCAGGAGTTCACAACATTTTTCTTCAAGGCTGCTTTTAAAAATACTTTTCAAGCTGTCTTTGGAAAATAGTCTTGTGTCACTGGTTTCCCAGCATCGACGAATGTCTGTCATAATGCACCAAAAGATCACTAACCTCAAGAAGGCTGAAAACAGGGAGACGAGAGGGGAATTACTCACAAACAGACTTCTTCTGGAATGATTCGATTATTTGAGGAAGAAGGAATATAGGCCCTCATTCTGACCTTGGCGGGCGGCGGAGGCCGCCCGCCAAAGTCCCGCCGTCAGGTTACCGTTCCGCGGTCGAAAGACCGCGGCGGTAATTCTGACTTTCCCGCTGGGCTGGCGGGCGGTCGCCTTCAGACCGCCAGCCAGCCCAGCGGGAAAGAGGCTTCCACGATGAAGCCGGCTCTGAATCGAGCCGGCGGAGTGGAAGCTGTGCGACGGGTGCAGTTGCACCCGTCGCGTATTTCACTGTCTGCGCAGCAGACAGTGAAATACATGTAGGGGCCCTCTTACGGGGGCCCCTGCAATGCCCATGCCAGTGGCATGGGCACTGCAGGGGCCCCCAGGGGCCCCGCGACCCCCCCTACCGCCATCCGGATCTCGGCGGTCCGACCGCCGGGATCTGGATGGCGGTAGGGGGGGTCGGAATCCCCGCGGCGGTGCAGCAAGCTGCGCCGCCGCGGAGGATTCAATGGGGCGGCGGTACACTGGCGGGACCCCGCCAGTGGTGCCGGTCCGACCGCGGCTTTACCGCCACGGTCGGAATCCCCATTGGAGCACCGCCGGCCTGTCGGCGGTGCTCCCGCGGTCCTCCGCCCTGGCGGTCAAAGACCGCCAGGGTCAGAATGACCACCATAGTTTGAAAATTCTCCAGCCGCTGCAAAAGTAATCCGTTCCAGAGAAGAACGCTCCCATGAAGCCTCGCACTGAAAAGAGAACTCCTGAAAGAATCACAGAACTCCAGCTGAAGTGGGAACACCTGTGAGCGAAGGAAGACTTGAAGCCAAGCACAGGAAACACCTTGGCAGTTCTATATGTAGACTGCTGTGGTGGTGATGAGTCATCAGACACATGCTGGTGATGAGTCATCAAACACTTCTGATGATTCATATGAAGGAATTTGAGGTCTCCATAAACCGCTTGGCACACAGTTCACAAAAGGGACAACACTTGCTTTTATCAATATAAACAAACATGCAATGTAATATTCTGTCTTCAGACGGAAGATCATTTTCCTCACAAGTTACATGGAAGTGCTGTGCTATAAATACATTCATGACATGAGAACCGCCAGCTCTTCCAGGATCTTGGATCCCAATGGTCTGGCAGTGCTGGAGATCTTAATCTGCCAGGGCAGCAATGCATGCAGCGCTGCCCTGCGGATTACTTCCTCATTCTCGGCCAGCCTTTTCATGGTGGTATTACCTGGCAGAGAACAGGTGCAGGGGCCCTCCTGGCCAGCACTGTTGCAATGTTTACTGTCTGCTTTGCTGACAGTGAACATTGCAAGGGTGCTGGGGCACCACGCTGGCTACAGCATTGCCGCAGGCTCGATTACGAGCTGGAGACAATGCTATAGCCTGTTTCCCCCAAGGCGGTGGGTGGAAACTCAGGTTTCCACCTACCAACCTAGTGAGAAACTCATAAGAATTCTGGCGGGGAGGTTGCCTTGTTGATGACGGCCACCCTGTCGGGAGCTTGGCAGATGGGCTTTTCCATCCGCCAAACTCTAAATGAACCCCATAGTCACACAATACCTGGGCAAAGTTAAAGAATACAGCCAACCGTGCTGGAGCACGATTTGGATACACAAAGTGGATTGGGCCTGGTCTCCTCTTTTCTTCAAAGTTTAGCAGGACAAGGAAGCCGGTGGTGTTCAAGGAGGAAGCATATTTGTTGGGAAGCCACTGGACAAAGTCATGATGAAAATTTCTACATTCGGACTCCCTTTAATGGAAGTTGAAAATGTCTAACGGGACAAAGGTACAGGCTGTAGCTGACGAGGGATACTCGAGGTTGTATTCCCCTTCTGCGAGGTGACACTGAGCAGGATTTACTGCAAATACAGGTCAACCACCAAGGTACATTGGGCAGATGAGGGAGCAGTTAGATCCAAGTCTCATCTAAGTTCTCAGAGCACTCTTTGGCTGAAAATGTTTTAATTCCCAAATTTTGGATTAGGACTATTTGTGCACATTTAGCCCAACTTTCAAGGGCTCAGGACTGGTGGGGTATAACTTGGAGAGTCAGGACTCACTTAGGTTGTGACCAAGTATGGGTTCAAAATGGTTAGAGCCTTTTTTGTCCCTGAGGCTCCGATCAAGGGACCAACGAACTAGCTCTTGGGATCTCTCTGAAAGCCAACACTGCAGTCCTCGGAGGACATAAGATAGGCTCAGGCAGCAGGGCAGGCCTCTTGGTGCAGCAGGGCAGTCCTTTGAAGTACACAACAGGCCACAGGAAGTAGTCCTTTGAAAGTCCTCTGAAGGTCAGGAAGTTAACTGAATATTGGGTCTGAAAGTCCTTATTTTTATACTTGGTGACAGCATTGAATGGAAGGAACTTGTGGAATGTTTCCCCACCAGAGTGTCAGGAATTCCCTTCCTTCCTGACCTGCTCACAGGATTTCTGATGTCATAAAAAGTTAGTGTGTGAGCTGAGGCAGTGTATTTGATGTACAATAGGGCTGAGCACAGCTCTGCCACCTCATGCTGCTAGGACGGCCCACCCTGCCAATACCCAGTCCCCTTATTGTGTGGCAGTTTGGGAGGAACACACAAAGGCCAACTTCCAACTACTCCTAGTCACATGACCAAGGAAGAGGCTGCAGGCACCAAACAGCTAGGACATAAAAATACCATCTTTCTAAAAATGTAATGTTCAAGACTGTGACTTAAAATTTACCTTGAACATTAAAGAGGATCTTAAATTAAAATTCCTTAGACACCAAACATGACATTTCTACCTGCTTCCAAACAAAAGTCATCACTTATAAAATGTAATAAGGCAATACAGTGTTAACTCATGGGACAGGTAGGCCTTTATTAGGAGTTTTTCACTATTACATTTTTCACTACCAGCACATATAAAACTTAAAAGTACATTCCCCAATTTTTAAAAACACTGCACCTTGGACCATCGGCTGGTTCGAGCCTACCTTAGGGGTGACATATATATTAACAATCATTGGCAATGCCAATAGGTCTTGCATCAGCGGGAATTAGAGCTATTGGTGTTTAAAAAATGATAATGTGTTTTACCTATGTGCTTTGGTTTGCGGCGAGACTTGTAGTGAGTGCCGAGTAGGAGTGTGTTACAGTGAGTGGTTTAGTAAGTGCAGGAAGGTGAGTGTGTTGCAGTGAGCGTTTAGTGAGTGCTGGAGTGACAGGGTGCTGCAGTGAGGGTTTTAGAGAGTGCTGATGGGTGAGTGTGTTGCAGTGAGGGTTTTAGTGAGTGCTGGAGTGAGAGGGCTGTAGTGAGTACTTAAGTGAGAGGGTGTCAAAGTAAGGGGGCTAGTGAGTGCTGCAGTGGTAGGGCATTGCAGTAAGGTTGTAGTGGGTACTGGAGGGTTAGTGAGTTGTGGTGAGGGCATGAGTGCAGCCTGACTTGACCACGATTGGTTTCACTGGCATGCGGTTGTATCCAGTAATGTGCACTGCAGCACATGAGAATGCAGCTGAAATTGGTGTTTACTGAACATTTGCTGTATATTAGCAATTGCTTTCTCATGTTTGTTGCTACTTAGGTGCATACAACGAGCTGGAACATCTGTAGTTGAGGCTCTCATGAAGTGCCAAAGAGCAGACAGTGATAATGAAAGATAATTCTTTAGGTGTGACTGACTGGGAAATTGAATGTGACAGCGTAAGTAAAATCAAGGGGAGTGGCAATGAAAAAAACAACAGAGGAGACAACCAGGAGGTGGTAAAAGAGACAGGTCGACTAAGAGAGAAAGAGACAGACATAGATTAGATAGAGAGATCGATAGAGTGTCAGAGAGAAAGAGAAAGAGAGACCATATGAGCAGAGAGAAGGGAAGATCAAAAGTGTCACAATAAAGTGCAGATAAAAGATCATAACAATAGAGAAGCACACAGGTTTTATGTATGTTATTTTTACAGTGTTTGATTTTAACATCAAAACGATGGAGAGAAGCCTACTGTGCGCTAGTAGGTAGCGAGATATGAAGAAGGGTGATAGCAAGGAAGGGTTAATAATAGGACTAGGGACCTAAGATGTTAGAAAATCTATCACAGAGCATACAAGTAAATCCTGCATGCTTTGTGTTGTGTACCCGGGCAGTGGAGTCATCGGTAGGTGTTAGAGTGAACTCATTGCTGATGAGTTGTGCCAGCTACCTAACAATCTGGCTGCACCTGGAGGGCTGCTCACATAATAGAGAGGATGGTTACCTAAAGGGCTGCTCACATAAAGGAGAGGATGCTTAGATGAGACTTCTCAACCACACAAATTCTAAAGTCAAGGCACATACCAGAAACAGAGACTGAGCTTTGCTTTAAAAATATGAAAACTCACATTTCCCTTGTCCATGCTGTGCTGCGATCCGTCCACAAAGCAATGGAAACGGGATAAGAGATCGCCTCACATCTATGACACAAAGAGAGTAAGAAAGAGCATTTGGCCAACTGTAACACATATATTACTAGCGAAGGCACAAGAGAGCGGACAGGGGCACTGTTTTGTAACAAGTAAAAGGGTGAGAACTGTTGGAGTGTAGTTATTATGATCAAAACTTAACATGAAATGTTTGCAGATTAATGCCTAATGATGCTGCATAAAAATTATATTGCTGTGTTTTACTAAACGCATGTTTGAAATGTGCCCACGGGGAGTGGCCACCAATGTAAACGATGATTAATGAAATTGACTAATAATGAATTATTAATGTACTAATGTATGATTCTGTATTAGCATTAAGAGTTATATGTTAAGATGTCGCTAAAATGTAATAACTAGGTCTTAGTTAGCATGAGTCGGGCCGAGCTGCTGGTATCATATCAAATGCGTTTTTCTAACGTGCAATGTGCTGACTTGCTGAAGGACATGTAGCTGTACTTTTCTAGAAGCTAGAAGATGTGTGTAACCGTAGTAAATTCTTTCTCATGAGACTCGACTCGCTCAAGGAGACATTCTTGCTGAATGCAACAGTGTAAACTTGCAACAGGTACAAGGTCGCCTGAACTGGTAAAGACAATGGAACTACTAACTGAGCCTGAGAGAATAAAAATTTGTACCTGACATTCTACCCGTTGGAGACGTCAATTACATGAGCCAATAAACTACGTGAGAACTGTTCTAAAGTGACAATTCTAATGAGGTGATTACCTAATTATTGGATGGAGATAATGATGCACCAAAAATTTGCCCAATTGGAAATTAGGGGACTGTACAACAAGTTTAATATAACCTTGTGACGCGAGGAGAAATCAGCCATTACGTCCTTTTTTTATTACCTAGACACTTTGTCACTCTGTCTTAAAGACTTCGCTGTTTAATTCTTTGAACCATCCTTATCTTTGTCCTGCCCGATTCATACTTTTCCTCCTTAAGAGGGAAGTGTCCCGTATTGCCTGTCTTGCTGAACTTTGCTGTGTTTCCTGGCTAATGGCGAATCAACTGATGTCCTGAGGACAAAGACTGACTCTGTATGCTGACCCATTATGGATGGTAACTATATGATAATGAAATTGCAATTGTCTGTTTGCCTTTCCTTTCTAGGTACCAACTGCTATCTTTTGATAGAGACCATAGTTAGATGTTTTCTAAATTTGTGTTGCTAAATTGTTTTGCATGAAGCCCAACATGCTAATGCTAATTCGAGGTTAGTTAAGGAGTTCACTAAAATGGACGCAAGTAGACAAATGACTGAATCAATGCTTTATTGAATAAGGTGCTACTAATTCTCTGCTAAAGTTAATCCATGTTGACATCGTGTTTTGTTCTAATGTTCATGATCTTTGCTTTGATGAAATCTTGTTCGAGTTGCCATATTGTGACAGTGCTAATGTGTTTCCTGGTTTTGAGACTAATAAACTTGCTAGTAGAGTGTAATCAATAGGGAATAAAATAACGTAAATCTTACTAATTTTTGGGTGGTCATTCATGGATGAAAGGTCATGGTGTGATCAGACTTCATTGATGCATTTATCTAGATGGGTTTACTTTCACATACTGAATATTGAGAAAATTATTGACCTAGTGATTTATATGCTGATTAATTGTCTCGTCCTAAGGTGTCTTCAATCAGGGTCAAAAGATTAATTGGCCTAAAACGAGTCCCAGACAAAGTAAATTACCTAAGATGGGACGCGTTATCAGTTCTGGTAGCAGAGGACGGTTTAGGCCCTTTGGGGCCCTAGGACGAGGGACCATTGGTTTAGAAGTATTTTCCAATTAATGCAAATTGGAAAGATGATGTGCCCCTAAGTCCCAAATGGCTTTCCCGGAATCTCGGAGCGTGCCGATGTGAGTTTGGTATGTTCTTTGCGTTCTAGTGATAGGTATGAGTGACGTAGAATTTGCGCTTGCTCAGCTTATGCATATCGCAGGTGAACTGTGAAGCTTTGAGAGAATTTAGGCCAGGTAATGTGTTAGTAGGAGTGGGTGTACTCTGCAGTATGAGAGTAGGGAAGTCGGCGAACTTCATGTGAGTGTGGCGCTTTGTGCTCCAAAAATTGTCCAGTGGTTGTTGGTGATGTACGGACCCTGCGTGGTCTAAGACTCCGGAGTATATTGATAAGTGTATGAGACACTTGGTTTATGTTGTAATTTGCGCGGTTTAATAAGTCAATCGGGCGTGGTTGATGAGTTGAGTTTGAGTCAAAGTGTGTGAGTGAAACCTTAGATGGAGATTTGGTAAGTTCTAAAGTGCACTAGGACGAGCCATTGACAAGTCGAGAGTAGAATTTGCCGGCCGAATTCTGCTTGCGAGTGCGGGATCTGAGAAGGAGAGAGTAGCGAGGCTTCAAGTGAAATCTCTGAAGTTCTGAAGCGATTGTGTTACCCTTCCTGTAGTAAACCGGCAAATTTGAGTTTGTTGTTAAGGTGCTCACAATATATTGCATTAGTTTTGTGTGGATTTAGCGTGAGGAAGACAAGCCACAAGACTTTGTCAGCCGCAGTGTGTGTGGGTGTGATGTCATTGGAGCCGCGCTGGGATAGGTCAGCTAGTAAGAAGGGTCGCGTACAGATTGGCAGCCGTCCGTGAGAGGCAATCGGTTGGGAAGGTAGGCGAAGAGTGTTCTGGGAACTAAAGTCACTTCCTGATTTGATTCAAGATAAAATAAAAGACGCAGAAATTAAGTTTTTCAAGGCTTTAAAGAGTGCTTTGAGGGGAGATGCATATATTACAGCAAGTGTGGGGGAGCCTACACTGCCAGAGGATACTCCGGCTTATGCCGTAATGGAGGAGAAGGGAGTCGCGCCATGTCTTTGGCTAAAGCAATGGTGCAAATTAACAGAGAAAGATGGGTGTTTGGTGTTTCCAGAGAATGGAAATTTGGGATTTAATGGCCATGCGACAGAGGCAACAGAAATTCGAGAGGAGAATGAGAAAAGGAGAGAAGACTCTAGCGGAGGCTAGGTGGGATAGTGAGGCCAGGATGTGGAGAAGGGAAATAATAGACGGAGTTAGAATGTTTCCGGCTATAACTCAAGAAGCCGAAACACAGGGGAGAAAGGTAACTTGTAAAACAGACGCGGGTGTTCGATGATTCCAGTGCTCAAATGGATGGTAATATGGTAGCCCTGATAAGCCCGAATTAATGACCCTGAATGTCAGAGACTCGCTTCGCTTGATGGACTGGACGCTCCCGTACTGACACTCAGGGTCATTAATTCGGGCTTATCAGGGCTACCATATTACCATCCATTTGACCACTGGAATCATCGAACACCCGCGGCAGTCCCACCTGGGACTGACCATCGTCTCATTTTGACTTTCTGAACTTACTACTTTCTTCTGCCCCTGGCCGGACAGGCCCAGCCTTGATAAAGTCACTTGCGTGACAAAACACGTGTTGGCTGTTTCCTGTAAGACGACACAAACCCACACCTGTGAATAAAGACTCTACCAAAACAACAACTCGGATTCATCGCTTTACTCTTCGCCTTTGGATTTACAACACTTGGGCTTTACTCTCGTCCCACAAACATTGATGAACTCTTACCTCTCTGTGTGCCTTGGTCTACCTGTATTCATTGTCATTGTGTACCCTGGTACACAATTCTTTGTGCCCACAAGGGTAGTGGCGCACCTGACCGAGTGGCACCTTTTTTCTCTCATCTGACTCACTGTGTTGCTCAAATAAGAACTGTAACGGAACGGAAGTGCGGCATCCTTACCACTCACTACCCTTGTATTCTTTTGTCTCAGACTAGAATCATACACTGAAGCAGAATTAAGATATCTGTGCCCGAAAATAACCAAGGAAGTGGGTAAGGTGCATCAGAGGTTAGCGAACGTGGCAGATAAATACGGCATAGACTTAGACAATATCAAAAATCGGAAGAGGAGCTATAGGTTAGACTTCAAACCTAAAGATTTTGATCATATGAGATCTACTGGGATGAAGGCACACCTCAAAGAGATACTACAGAGTGTGCAGGTTTGGGGAGCTTTTGAAAAGTGGGAAGGCAGATGGGCGAAGAAGAGAGATAAGAGGAAAAGTGACTGCCTTGAACAGCAGCAGGCAAAGGCTGCACCAGACCTGGGAACAATAAAGATGTTACCGATGATAGAGACAGCTGGCGGGGTTCTAGTTCATGTACAGTGGTCTAGAGGTGACATCTTGTCATTCACAAATGATTATCCCAGGCTGAGGGAAAAGCCGATAGAGTGGTACCAGCAAACTGATAGGTTTGTGAAGCTTGCAAAGTGTCTCTGGGAAGACCTGAATACACTGTTTGAGATTATAGTTCCAGCTGACTTGTGGCTTGAGTGTAAGAGGAGTGTGGATTGGCCAACAACGGAAACGGCGAGGGACAGGGTTACAAGAGCACCGTCTCCTAAGGTGATGAAATACTACTATAAGGTGATTGAGTTTTTGAAGCAGAAGGTGTCGCCGCAGAATATTGATTGGCAGAAAATTGATCGAACGGCGCAAGAAGGCAAAGAGTCGATACATGCCTACTATGAGAGATTGTTAAAGGCATTCTAACACTACAGTGGCACAGAGGTCATAGAACCGAAAGACATGAATCACCCTGTGTTCAGGTTCATTGAAGGCTTAAGACCAGAGATTACTCAGATGATTAAGAATCATTTGATCTGTTGGCAATTGAAACCGATTGATGAGGTGTTGCAATATGCGAAATACTGTAGTGATGAGATTGAGTTGAAGCAGAGAAAGCTGAAAGAGAAGGTGATGGTGATGCAAATTAAGGCAGCTCAAGCAGGGATGCAGGGAAATGGAGTGCAGCAGATGGTGCAGCAACCACAAGGAAACGGAATGTTTCAGCCGCAAACAAGGTGCAGAGGTCGGGGAGGTTTTGTGAACAGTGGTCCAGACTTAAATACTGTTGTGGTTCAAAATGACGTGCAAGGGATGAAAAAGATGTCACCATGCCATGCGTGCGGGGGTGTGGGACACTGGAAGCGGGAATGTCCATTGATGGTACAGGATGGTGTTGTTCAACAAAGCAATGATGTCAGTGCATTCCAAAATGTGAGGGGTCCAAGAATGAGGGGTCCAAATCCGAACTTCCAGAATAACATGGTTCAGATGCAGGGTCTCCAGCCTATGCAACAAATGCAAATGCCACGTGTTAAACCAGTGCAGGTGCAGCAAATACAACAGCAGATTCCCGTGGTACCTAGACAGCAAATGCAGTTGCCTTTAGCTCCGATGGGACAGCAACAGGTGATGCTTCCTCAACAGGTCACAGGTCAAACAATGAGTCAAAATAATGCAGTACAACAGTTCCCATTACGTGGTGAGAATGGAATAAACGATGAATGGTCGGATGACTGTTCGGATATTGAGGAGTGCAGGCTTGCAGCGTCCCTAGAAGTAGATCAGAGGAGCCCTTATGTGCAGGGAAAGGTGATGGGTCACAAGGTTTTGTTCCTGGTTGACACAGGAGCTACACACTGTACAGTCAGAAGTGCAGAGGTTCTGAAATTGCCGCTTTCGGGGCGTTCTATAAAGGTGGTAGGAGTAGCAAATCAGCTCCTGACTAATCCAATTACAAATCCGGTCCATGTCGAGATTGGTACCTTTCAGGGATTACATAGGTTTGTAGTCTGTGATTCAAGTCCTGTGTCCCTACTGGGGAGAGACTTGTTGTGTAAGACGAGGTGTTCGATCACCCGTTCCAATGAAGGAATTGAGGTGCAGACAAACAGTGATGATGAAGGGGACGATGGTCAGATCTCAGAACGAGAGACGGAGACCACAGATGAGGAGTACCCTTTGATAAGCTTTTTCCCGATGTTTACAGTGACCGATTTGCCAACCGAATTACAGGGGACGGTTATCGAGAAGGTGTGGAATTTGACAGGAAAGGAAGTAGTACTGATAAAAGGAGTGGAACCAGTTAAGGTAGAGGTGAAGCCAAATGCCGTGTTTCCCCAGGTACTGCAGTACCACATGGCACAAGATGTCCTCATACAGGTGACGCAGATAATTGTGGATTTTGTGAAGCAAGGGGTCTTAAAAGAAGTGATGAGCAGCCCGTGTAATTTGCCAATAATGGGGTTGAGAAAGCCTTGTGGGAAAGTTCGAATTGTCCAAGACCTGAGAAAAATTAATGATAGTGGTAAATGCTGCCCCATAGTGCCAAATCCAGCCGTGATCATGTTTCAGGTTCCATGTGATGCAGAGTGGGTCACAGTCGTGGACTTGTCCCAAGCGTTCTTTTCTGTGCCTCTTCATGAGGACAGGCAATTTCTCTTCAGTTTCAAATTCCTGGACAAGGTTTACAGTTGGTGTCGAATTCCTCAAGGGTTTTCAGAGTCGCCTTCCATCTTCAATCAGATATTGAAGAAAGACTTGGAAGCATTGAAACTGCCTTTTAATTGGACTTTAGTACAGTACATTGATGATTTGTTGATTGCGTCCAAAAGGAAAGATGACTGCAGGTATGATACTATTGCCTTACTGAATCATTTGGGAAAGAACGGACAAAAAGTGTCCCCAAAGAAGCTACAGTACTGTCAGAAAGAAGTGAAGTACTTAGGCCACCTGATTGAGAAGGGGTCAAGGAGAATATCCAAGGAAAGAGTGACAGCCATATTACAGATGAGTCCCCCAACATCCAAGAGAGACGTGAGGATGTTTTTGGGAATGGTGGGCTACTGTCACCAGTGGATTCCCAACTTCTTGATTATCTCTAAGCCTTTGGTGAGGTTGACTGTCAAGGAGGTTAAGGATGGCCAGGATACCATAACTATGTCCGAGAAAGAGTTGAGGGCATTCATTGAACTGAGAGAGTGCATGTGCAGGGCTCCAGCTTTAGGTATGCCTGACTACACAAAGCCTTTTGTACTGTTTTGTCATGAACGTGATGCTTGTTCTTTGTCTGTCCTGACACAGGTCCCTGGAGGTGCAAACCGCCCGGTAGCATATTTTTCAGCTACTTTGGACCTAGTTGCAGCAGCCTTACTGGGTTGTCTGTGTGCACTTGCAGCAGTTGGTCAAAGCCTCACTCAATGTGAAGGAATAGTGATGGGGCATCCCTTAACAGTTATGGTCCCACACTCAGTCGAAATAATACTCACCCGAACCAAGACGCAGCACATGACAAATGTTCATCTGACAAAATATGAAAAGACTATATTGGGGTCACCTAATGTATCATTGAAACGTTGTACTGTGTTAAACCCGGCAACTTTGCTTCCCAATGAAAATACAGATGTTGATGAGGCTGAGGAAGTAGAGCATGATTGTCTTGAGGTAACAGAACTGTGCACCAAACCGAGACCTGACATTAAAGATACTCAATTTGAGGAAAATGATTACATTATCTTTGTTGATGGTTCATGCCTGAGAGACTCAGTAGGAGTACTGAGAGCCAGATACGCTGTGTGTACAATCACCGGTATCCTGGAAGCATCTTGGCTCGAGGGAGTGTATTCTGCTCAAGTGGCTGAATTGGTTGCTCTTACTAGGGCATGCTATGCCGCTGACAAACTAAAAGTGACCATCTATACTGACAGCAGATACAGATTTGGAATTGTCCATGATGTTGGCCAGCTATGGTCACAGAGGGGTTTCATGGCCTTTTCTGCTTCTCCAGTGAAAAATGGTGAAAGAATTACGGAGTTGTTGCACGCGATTCAGTTACCTCTTGAAATTGCCGTGGTGAAATGCAGCGCTCATGTGAAATCACAAGACTTTGTGTCAATGGGAAACGGATATGCAGATCAAGTCGAAAGGTTTTGTGAATTGAACTGTATTTCGTTCAAGGATCAGTGGGAATTGTTACCTAAAACTGAAAATGAGACATGCACAGGTTACGCATTGAGGGGGGTTGACACAATGTAAGAGTTAAAATTGTTACAGGGGCGTGCCAGCAGAGAAGAGAAACATTCTTGGCTTAAAATGCAATGTGTACAAAGACCTGATGATTTGTGGGTTTCAGATGAGGGGAAAATGGTCTTGCCAAACAGTCTCTTGTCACAGTTTGCAAGGTTTTACCATGGGCAAGCACATATTGGGAGAGACGCCATGATCAGGTTGTTCAAAATCGATTGGTTCAATCCAAAATTCAGACAAGCCGCAGAAGTAATCTGTCACAGGTGCATCACCTGTCAGCAGATGAATGGGGAAAGGGACTGTGGTGAATTTGAGCCACATTGGGAGAGCTTGAGGTCAATTTAGCAGGATGCAGATGGATTTAAATGAGATGCCTGTGTGTGGAGGTCTGAGTTACGTGTTGGTGATTGTGTGTATCTTTAGTCACTGGATTGAAGCTTACCCTACACGTAGAAATGACAGTCTCACAGTGGCAAAGTTGCTGCTTAGGGAGTTGATACCACGTTTCGGGTTCCCGATCTCTTTAGAATCTGATAGAGGAAGTCACTTCAATAATGAGGTGGTTAAACTCTTGTGTGCCGCACTGAACATTGAACAGAAGTTGCATTGTAGCTACCGTCCTGAAGCCTCAGGAATAGTGGAGCAGATGAATGGTACCTTGAAGTCGAGGATGGCGAAAATGTGTGCAGCTACCAATTTGAAATGGCCAGATGCATTGCCCTTAGTGCTAATGTCAACAAGAAAACAGGACTGTCTCCTCATGAAATTCTCATGGGCCGAGCTATGAGATTGCCCGCAGTGCCTGCAAATGCTCTTGTAAATATCACGGATGATATGGTATTGGACTACTGCAAGGGTCTGGCTGACGTGGCCCGCTCTTTCTCTCACCAGGTGGAAGCAACCACACTGCCACCAGTAAATGATCCAGGTCACAATCTGAAAGCCGGTGACTGGGTCGTTGTCAAGAAACACGTGAGGAAGTAGTGTTTGGAGCCACGTTGGAAGGGGCCGTATCAAGTGATACTGACTACTACTACTGCTGTGAAATGTGCGGGAATTCCAAACTGGATACATGCCAGTCACACAAAGAAGGTGACGTGTCCAACTGATGAGGAAATTGAGTTGTCGAAATTAACAGCTACAGAGAAGGAAGTCTCAGGGCCGGAGAGTAATCAAAGGGGAACTGAGACTGAAGGAGAGCCCGTTGAGGACGGCTTGGTCACTCAAACAGCAAACAAGATCCAGAAGGGTGACGGTGGGCCTATCTCAACTGAGGCACCAGGAGGACCGACCCAAAGAGAGGTTCTTCCAGAAGCAGACGGATACAGGTTTGAAGTTGAACCCTTGACAGACCCAGAAGGCGAAGGAGTTGAGGCAGAAGGAAGTCAAAGTGTTCAGACTCCTCCTGAGCCACTTGCCGATCCACCAAGAGAAAACACCATAGCACAAGAGGAGGGCATTGAACAGCAACCTGAAAAGCCAAACAGTGAAAGAACACTGAGAGGAGATAAGTGGCCAGAATCGCAAACTGAAAAAGGGAAAGTGGTCATTAATGAAACAATAGAGGAAGAGGTCGATACCACAAGGAAGGAAGATCTGAGTGAAGGAGAATTGCAGGGTGACCGCAAGTTGAAAAGAAAGAGAATAGCAAACAGAAGATATGCAAGTCCTGAATGGGCTTATGCGACGTCAGCCGAGTGGCAACAAGAGTTCTTGGCATTTTGTTTTGATCGTGAAGTTCCAGGTCAATATTATGGTACCTGAAGTTGGCTACAAATAAAAGAGACAGTGTTAAGCTGAAATTGAATAAAGGGAACCCTGAGAAAAGAGACTGATAAATTACCGAATGTGACATTGCTAACCTGAATTGTCTTTTGAAAAACCCAATTATGACAAGCTGCTAACTGGATTGACAAAAGACCCTGGGAGTGAATGAGCAAGCTGTAAATACTTGCTGGAAAAAGACTTTTGCATAAAAGAGTTATTAGCCATCCTCCTATTAGTTGATTACGTTTGTGGTACTTTACTTTCTGATTCTTTACAGATCATGCCTAGGTCAGGAGATGACGTTGAGGGGAATAAGCGCTGTAAATATTTGGGTATTGCTTTGGGTGTTATGTGTGTGATATTCATCATAGCCTTGTTTGTGGAATGCGTTTGGTGGATGAGAGTGAAGCTAACAATGCTACAGTTTCTGAGACTGCTACACTAACACCGTGGTATAAATTTGAGCAAGATAAAAAGTACTTGCATGATGAAACTAATACAAAAGGGGAGCTGTCTACTAATGTTTCCTATTGCTTGCTGAGTGAGTATGTTGACACTATGGATGCGAAGGCTTGTTACGTGTGTACACAAATTCCTCTTTCAGTCCAACAAGGAGTTACATATCACAGCTTGCCTTTAACCTACGGGATTAGTTGTAGTTTGCTACTAACGCGTTCTATAACCAAGAAGAAGTGCAATATTTTTACTCAAACTATGATTTAGTATTCTCTTATGTACCTATCATAGAAGATTTGAATAGTGTAGCTAAGTATTACGCTATAAAGCTGATTAAAGGATTCTTTGAGCCTAGAACGACAATTAGTGCTTCATATGCGCACCGCAATAATTTGACATGCTTGCTTACATCTGTAGAAAAGAGCTTTCTAGATCACACTGAAGATAGAAGGAGAGTTGTAAAGGGGAAATTAGAAAAGGGCTTGCAGCAACGATCATTCCTTAGTAATAGCAATAACGGGATTAGGGAACAAGGGAAGCTAGCTTTAGATGCGAAACATGTAGGTAGGCTTTGCATAACGCGACCAAAGTCATATTATGATAATGTGTTTGTGGGAACGAGTGAGTGTAAGCATGTGTTTTTGTTTCCGAACAAATGGACTTTCATGCTAAATGGAATGGATCAAGCGATCCCAGGGGTCTCTTATATTTGTGGACTTAGTGCTTATTACCGTCTTCCAAAGGGATGATATGGGACATGTTATTTGGGAATAGTCTTTCCAAAGATCTATCAACTAGATGATTTAAAGAAATTTCCGAAAGTGACGGAATTACTTTGTACTAGACAAAAGAGAGAGACTGCTGCTGTTCTAGTAGGAGACATATTTGGAGCAATAATTCCTTCAGTGGGAGTTGTTTTGAACTCCATAAAGATTCGAAAGTTGTCTACTATTGTGGAGAACATGCTGACAAACTTCACAGGGGCTATACTCCTGATGGATACTGAACTTGCTGCGGAGAGGGCTATGACTCTTCAAAATAGGCTTGCTTTAGACATTCTTTTAGCGAAAAGTGGAAGAGTCTGTAAGATGCTTAATGAGCGCCACTGTTGTGCCTATATACCAGATAATAGTAATGAAATTAGAAGTATGGTTACTAACCTAACAAGAGATAGTGCAGGTTTGAAGGAACTGAAAGAACCAGGAGTCTGGGAAAAGGTTGGAGAGGGATTTGCGTGTGTGGGAAGTTGGTTTAGTGGTCTTTGGCATGGGTTCCTGGGAAAATTAATACAGGGAATAGTAATTGTTTTGGCTTGTTAATTTGGACTATGGGTACTGAGCAAAATTTGCAAAAGAAGTAAAGTAAAATGGGCAAAATATAAAGCAAGGAGGGAGGAAAAGAAAAGGGAGAAAATGTTCAGAGCAAAATATGAAAAGGCGAAGCAGAAAGAGGAAATCGAAATGAAGGAATTGAAAAGGTAAAGGATTGTTAAAGAATGGATTTGTGTGATGACAAGTGTCATCAAAGGAGGGATTGTTGGAGTGTAGTTATTATAATAAAAAATGAACATGAAATGTTTGCAGATTAATGCCTAATGATGCTGCATAGAAATTATATTGCTGTGTTTTACTAAACGCGTGTTTGAAATGTGCCCACGGGGAGTGGCCACCAATGTATACAATGATTAATGAAATTGACTAATAATGAATTATTAATTTACTAATGTATGATTCTGTATTAGCATTAAGAGTTATATGTTAAGATGTCGCTAAAATGTAATAACTAGGCCTTAGTTAGCATGAGTCGGGCCTAGCTGCCGGATTCATATCAAATGCGTTTTTCTAACGTGCAATGTGCTGACTTGCTAAAGGACATGTAGCCATACTTTTCCAGAAGCTAGAAGATGTGTATAACAGTAGTCAATTCTTTCTCATGAGACTCGACTCGCTCAAGGAGATATTTTTGCTGAATGCAACAATGTAAACTTGCAACAGGTACAAGGTCTCCTGAACTGGTAAAGACAATGGAACTACTGACTGAGCCTGAGAGAATAAAAATTTGTACCTGACATTCTACCCGTTGGAGACGTCAATTACAGGAGCCAATAAACTACGTGAGAACTGTTCTAAAGTGACTATTCTAATGAGGTGATTACCTGATTATTGGATAGAGATAATGATGCACCAAAAATTTGCCTAATTGGAAATTAGGGGACTGTACAACAAGTTTAATATAACCTCGTGACGCGAGGAGAAAGCAGCCATTACGTGCCTTTTGTTATTACCTAGACACTTTGTCACTCTGTCTTAAAGACTTCGCTGTTTAATTCTTCGAACCATCCTTATCTTTGTCCTGCCCGATTCATACTTTTCCTCCTTAAGAGGGAAGTGTCCCGTATTGCCTGTCTTGCTGAACTTTGCTGTGTTTCCTGGCTAATGGCGAATCAACTGATGTCCTGAGGATGAAGACTGACTCTGTATGCTGACCCATTACGGAGGGTAACTATATGATAATGAAATTGTATTTGTCTGTTTGCCTTTCCTTTCTAGGTACCAACTGCTACCTTTTGATAGAGACCATAGTTAGATGTTTTCTAAATTTGTGTTGCTAAATTGTTTTGCATGAAGCCCAACATGCTAATGCTAATTTGAGGTTAGTTAAGGAGTTCGCTAAAACGTACGCAAGTAGACAAATGGCTGAATCAATGCTTTGTTGAATAAGGAGCTGCTGATTCTCTGCTATAGTTAATCCATGTTGACGTCTTGCTTTGTTCTAATGTTCATGATCTTTGCTTTGATGAAATCTTATTCGAGTTGCCATATTGTGACAGTGCTAATGTGTTTCCTGGTTTTGAGACTAATAAACTTGCTAGTAGAGTGTAATCAATAACGTAATCTTACTAATTTTCGTGTGGTCATTCATGGTTGAAAGGTCACGGTTTGATCAGACTTCATTGATTCAATTATCTAGATGGGTTTATTTTCACATACTGGATATTGAGAAAATTATTGACCTAGTGATTTATATGCTGATTAATTGTCTCGTCCTAAGGTGTCTTCAATCAGGGTCACAAGATTCATTGGCCTAAAACGAGTCCCAGACAAAGTAAATTACCTAAGATGGAACGCGTTATCAGAACTTCAGGGGGCACAGAAACATGTTTTTAAACTTGTCAGGAGAAACTGAGGGATAGACCACCTAATCCTGCAGGTCAGGTGGCCGTGGCTATGACTATGAGGTATCGGCCCTTCAGCTCAGACTCTGATGATAGTAGACAAACTGAGCACTTGAAGATGGCAGCCTCCTTTCAAATATCTATTAAAGAACATTCCACGTTCTCCTTCAAGTCAGCCATGTTGGGAAAAGACAATTTGTAGTCCACTCCCACAGAGTAACATGGTAAAGGGGATACTGGCCATTTGTTAAAAACAGGCAGAAATAAGCTCAAAGTACACAGCAGGGCAAAGTACATGTAATAACAGTAGCTGCACAAACATCCCCATGGTGCTAATGTGTGCGCTCACAGCTATGAGTGAGTGGTGCTGGAGACGCTTTAAAGTATGAGATGTTTAAATAAATTACACACAAGGAACAAAAGGGTGAATTCCTTCTGTGGGGGTACTGCTGCTATGCTGATCATACAGATGCCGTGTGTCCTGATCAAACAAGCGCCGCGTGGGCTAAAAAATCATTTCATTTTAAAAAGTTTGTTTTCACATGCAAACATGTAAGGATAAGGCATGAAGTCATTTGAAGTTAATTTTATTATGTATTGTAACCCCAACCAGAGCCAGGAGAAGGACAATTCTCCAAAAGCTCCGCTCCTTCCAACCATTGTCCCCATTCATCTACCTTCCTAATACCACCAGCTGAGCCAAAAAAAACACAACCTCAAAAGAAACAAAACCAGTAATATTTAGAGGGATGATGTGGTGTAACATCCAGAGCTGTCGCCTTTGGAACTGATGAACTGGGGTTGAGTCCCTCCATAGTTTCTCCTGTGCCTAAAAAAACTATTTAAATACATTGCAATGAAAACAATGGAAAACATAAACAAAATGACAAATGTAGAATGTGTGCAAACGAGCTCGCGTCAGATGAATGTGTAGACAAAGTAAAGCAACATTTTGAAAACAGGGGCAGAAGCAAGTAAATCGGCTCATGAACCAAGGCAGGAAACAATTTTAAAAAAGAGTTTTGCCAACCGACAGAAAACAATTAAAGCTTAAGGAAACTGTACCTGGCCAGTGCTCCTCAGCCAAGAATGGAAGGGACATATCAGCTGCGCGAACCAGTTAGGAGACAACAAACAAGAGTGACACTGCGGTCAACCTATAGTAAGCAGCAGACGGGATCAAAGTCCTTTCACTGAATATAGCACGTCTTGCAGACAATGCATGCGCGCTAACTAGGATCGACCTAAAAAGGCAGTTTTAAGCCTAGCAAGGGATTTATTTTTCCAAGTTGAATTGGCAGTTTAAAACTGTACACAGGCTGCAATAGCAGGCCTTGGACTTGGTGTAAGAGACTACTTAAGTGGATGGCACTTTACATGCTGTGTTTCAACTAGTAACGTTTAATTTACCAGTCATGGGTATATGATATACCACTTTATTAGGGACTTATAAGTAGATTAAACATGCTAATCAGGTGTAAGCCAATTTTACCAAGTTATAGGAGATGAGCACAATCACCTCAGCATGGGTTGACAGTAGTAGTGCAGAGTCCTAAGCCTAACACAAACTATTTCCCAGAATGAAGCACATGTTAATTTTGTGAATTTTTGTGGTACACCCTGCAAGGGATTGTGGCTATTGGGTGACAAAGGCTCACACCCCAGTCAACGAACAACCCAGTTTCTCATATTGGTGTTCAGTGGTGTGAATCAGGACTTGTATTTGTGCAGTACCATGCAGTGATCTGTATTAGACAAAAATCCCAAGTAAATAATTTGACACTAATTTTTACCTCTTTTTCAGTTCTTCCTAGTTTTCAATTGGCTGTATTCTCCATTTTCTAATTGTAAGTGCTCCTCCTTTCTTATTTATTCTCACCATGGAGATGGAGCTTTGCAACTTCAACACCCTCAGCAGGGATGAGCTGCTGAATCTCTGCAAACAGAGGGTGCTGGAAGCAGACAAGAGGGCTACCAGACTAAATTTTCCAGATAGCTCTCAGAGCCTTTGATGAGGTGCATGAGTGAGCATCTGCCTCAGGAGAGGATGATGGTGATGACAAGGAGCAGGAGATAAGATTGACCGAAGATGAAGGGAGGGAGAACAAAGACCATGGTCCTGAGCTGCAAGGAGAACCCAACTCAACACCAACATATGACCAGGATGCCCAGGATGGAGCAGTGTGTGCCAAGGGCTTGGCCCCAGAGGAACTGGAGGACTGGAAGGCAGAGAGGGAGCTCAAATTGCTGCTGGCCAAGCTAAAGTTGCATTCTGAGGAGTGAATGGCAAGATAGAAGGAGGAGACTTAGTGAGCCTTGGAGGAGAAGAGACTAGCAACACACAGATGATGGATGGAGTGCTGGAACTTTTCAAACACTCACCCTAGTCAGAGATCTGGGTTAAATCCATAATTCCTTTGCTCACCATGCAACCCTAGTGTAGACCCAGCCATACGCTAATCAGTCTTGACCTTGCCCGAACTGTCAGGCCAGGTCCTCCCTGCACCAGAAACAAGAAGAAGAGATTAGCCAATGTAGAGAGGAGAATGGCACATGAGCTCAGTGTCAAAGAGCTGGAAATAGAAGCCAAGCAAGTGGCATCCAGCAATATTGATAGCAGAATACCTGCAGTGTCCACTAGAGAGGCAAGGGTTCACATACTCAATGAGCCGGTGCCTCCTTATGTAGTGTGAGGTAATATAGATAAATGGTTTTCTGCAAACAAGATAGCTCTGAGGATACAAAAGGTCCCAGAAGAGTAGCAGGGAAGGTAGCATGTGGAGTTACATGCCTACAGTGGGGAGTAACCCACGTCATACACATGAGGCAGAGGACCAGACTAAGTATGCCCCCATGAGGACCATTCTTCTTTCCAAATTTGGGCTGACCGCTGGGAAATATCATCAGAGGTTCAGAGACAGCCACAAACTCCCAAACCAGTCCTGGGAGGACTTCAAAGACTATTCCAACAAACCAATGAAGGGCTGGGCAAGGGACAGCAGGTAGATGATTTTCTTTGGGCTGTACAACCTGATTTGGAGGGAGCACATTTGCAATATCTGTTTTACAAAGCTGTGCCAACACCTGGTAGATAGCAAGGTGGCTAACCCTGGGAAGCTTGCTGAGGAAGCAGAACTTTGGGTCAGCACTAGGCCTGGGTAGAAAACTCTGCTCTGCTGGCAGAGTTTGCAGAATTCAGCAACTCTGCGTTCCACAGGGAACGTGGAGTTACCGATAAACTCTGCACTAAGCAAGGTCGCTGAGTTTGCTTTCTGTTTTTCCACCCTTTGGCATGCGCTTTCTGTGATTTCACATGCTCGAGATGTGAAATGAAAGACTTCTGATCCCTCACAATCACAAAGGAGATTATTTACCCACTCATGAAAGTTAGGGCCACACCAGCGATTTCTGGTGCATCTTTTTTTACATAGGCGAGTGAGCATGATCAACTGCTGCTGCAACCTGGTGAAGCTGAAGCAGCTAGAATCCACAACTTTGAGTGAAAAGTCCTCTAATTGACTGTTTGCATAGATATTGTTGTGCGAAAAGTACTTTTTTTCCCCAACAACAGGAAGTGCTCCAGAGACTCCAACTTCCTGTTCCTGTCCAGCAGGCTCCTCCCTCTGCTTTGTTCATCTCCTGGTCACTTTTCACTTGAATTTCGAGCTGGAAGGGTCACTTTATTGTCTCCTACATATATCACTGTATTTATGGACTGTTTTAGTTGAGTTTTCACAAGTAAGTTAAAAAACACTTGTATAAGTGTGTTGTACAACTTGTTTGTTTGTTAAGGGGCATGCCCTAGGATTTATCTGTACTTTTATTGTTTTTTTTGAATTTATATTGGTGGGTGGCATGCTTATATGTTTACTTCAAATTTTTGTTCTACAAAGGAAAAAAGAAGGTAAATTTGCAATATTCATTAAATTGAATGTTAATGTTAAGTTTTTAGGTAGCGTAGCCTGCTAATATAATAGGCCTTCCTGCTGTAAGCCAAGTACTAGTCATGGGTGCATGATGAAAAACAACTGTTTGTGGTGTCTGTGGAACTGAAATGATATAAATGGTATTTGATTAAAGATAACAAAAAGTTGTTTGGTGGTATTTCACATTTTGTTTCGGCAAAGAGTGTATGGAAGGGTTTAATACCTGATGCCTTTGTATAATGTGTGCTGTTGAAAAATGTTTAGCCCCTTTAACTTTAGTTTTTGGAATTACTAATATTTACTTAATGCTGTTTTTTTCTCCTGTACCAATGTCTTCTTTGTCTGGCTGGTGAATGAGAGGGTTTGTCATAGGCCACTTTTGTCTTTGTTCCCCATGACATGTAGCCTGGGGCCCTTTTTGTATAGTGAAAATTATAGTTCTATACCTATATGTGTTTTTTGTTTTCTATTCATCATGCTTGTTGTTTGATGTGGCTAGCCGCTATTTTGTTTAGGCAGCCGGTAGTCCTGCATGTGTTCATCTTTGTTGTGGTGGCCATGCCTCCTTGCTGGTTGTTGTTTGATCTTGTGGCTAGCGGCCATTTTGTGTAGACAGCCAGTGTGCTTTAGGCCTGCATGTATTCTTTTTTGTTGTGGTGGCCATGCTTCCTTGCTGGTTGCTGTTTGAACATGTGGCTGGTGGCCATTTAGTGTACCCTCACCTGTGCCGCTGGGCAAGGAAGACGGCAGAGGCTCAGCTAGGGGTGGCCTCCCAACGTGCAAGGGGTACCTGTCGTACCCTGAGCCCCCTGATGTTCCGCATCCTGGCGGTGGCCTATCCGGAGTTGGATGGGCACTTGAAAGCATCACAGCAGCCACAAGGGGGTGAGTACAGATTCAGAATCATGAAGTTGCGCGTGTTGAGGTGTTACCTGGGTGGGGTATGTGGGTCTGTGGGTGCCCCTGGGCCAGGACGAACATGGCAGGGTTGGTTCCATGATGGGCAGGCTCAGATGGACTCCAACCCCAATAATGCTAGTGGGCATCTACTACTGGGCAGGGTCCTGTGGGTTTCAGGTGTGCTGCTAATGGCGTTAGGCCATTGTACCCCATGGCCTGGTGACTAGCATTGTAATTGGTATTGCATGGCCTAGTGCATAGGGCTGTTCCCTGTGAGTTGTGTACGCCAACGGTGGTGTTGTTGCTGGCATTGACCAAGTGTATCCTCTGTCTCTTCCTTCTTTTTATTTTGTCACCCTGTCCTTCTGTGCATTAGCGTCATCTGGCAGAGGAGCAGAGGCACCGGTGACGGAGGGAGCTGCATCCCACATGGGCCTGGAGGCCGAATCCACCAACGGTGAGGGCACCAGTGTGACGGAGGGTGAGGGGAGCAGCACGGTGGAGACAGTTCTGACAGTGACAGCTCCTCCGAGGGATGCTCCCTGGTGGTGGCGGACACCTCTGCGGCCATCCCAACTACAGGTACAGCCACCACCCCCAGTACCAGCACCGCCCTCCCAGCAGCCCCTTAGCGAGTTTCCTGTGCCCGCTCACCCAGGAGGGTGGGCATCTCCTTCGCCCCAGGCACCTTAGGCCCTGACCCAGTCAGCCCTGCTGCCCTTAGTGAGGAGGCTATTGACCTCCTGAGATCCCTCTTTGTTGGGCAGTCAACCATACTGAGTGCCATCCAGGGTCTAGCAGGGCATTTGCAACAAACAGATGCATTCCTGGAGGGCATTCACTCTGGCGTGGCGGCTCAACAGAGATAATTCCAGGCTCTGGCCAACTCACTGATGGCAGCCATTGCCTCCCACCTCCATCTTCCTCTATCCAGTACCATTCACCTCAACCCCAGCCTATCCCAAGCACACCTTCAGACCAGCATGCACCCAAATCAACACACAGAAGTGGCTCAGGCAAACACAAGCACCACACTTCATCCCACAGGCACTCACACAAGTACCATCCAGATGCAGACACACCAACATCAACTGCCTCCACTGTGTCCCCCCTCCTCATCCTCCGCCTCCCTCCCAGTAGCGTCCCCACTCTCACCTGCATGCACTACATCCTCATCCACTACCTCCATCACCAGCACGCCTATCACTACACACCCCTCACTGGCCGTCACCACCCTCACATCCATGCACACGTCCCTGTGTCCTCTTCCACTGTGTCTGTGCCCCTCCTCCCAAAGTACACAAACGCAAGCACTCAGACACCCAACAGCCATCCGCCTCACGAGAGCATCCAGCCCATGCACCTGCACCCAAACACAGCGGACAGACACCTCCTACAACCACTCCCTCTTCCTCCACTCCCACACCTTCACCCTCTTGCAGCCCCAGGGTCCCTAAAAGGCTTTTCCTCTCCACCCTTGACCTATTGCCTGCCCCTCCCCCCCATCCTTCACTTCGGGCCAGGTCGGCAGACCTGAGGCCAGCACCTCAGCCACCCAGTCCACGGCCACTGTAGTTTCTGCAGCTACTGCATGTGTGAGAGGCTCCAAGGAGGCACCCGTCAGCACTGCCAGTGTGCCTGCACCACCTGCCAAGGGCAAGAAGGGGCCACCAGCTAGCAAGGGCAGGGAGGGAACACCAGCCAGCAAGGGCAAGGAGGCACCACCAGCTAGCAAGGGCAAGGAGGCACAACCAGCTAGCAAGGGCAAGAAGGCACCACCAGCAGGCAGAGGCAAGAAGGCACCACCAGCTAGCAAAGGCAGGATGGGAACACCAGCTGGCAGAAGCAAGGAGGCACTAGCAGCTGCCAAGGGCAGGAATGGAACAACAGCTGCCAAGGCCAATGTAAAAGGAACAGATGCTGCAGGCAGGATGGATCTGGTGCCTGGAGCAGCATTTGTGCAAAAAACACCAGCCATGGCACTTCAGCTGTCCGAGGCTGCAGGGGAAGGTCTGGAACCTTCCCCCACCACTGACAGCACCCCCACCTGCACTGCCGCCAGCACCGCCACCTGCACCGCCACCTGCGCCACTGCCAGCAGCACCACTGCCAGCAGCAGCAGCTCCAGTGGGCAGCCGTCCGAGGATGCAGGGGAAGGGCTAGAGCCTCCCCCACCACTGACAGCACCGCTGCCAGCCCCGCAACTGCCACCACTGAGCAGCCATCACCGCCAGAGAGCAGTGTGTAGTTGTGACTACATGGGATGCAGTGTGTCCTGACCCCTGCAACAACTGTAGGTGTGACACCCAGGTGAGAGACTGTGACCTTTCACCATCCAGGATCTGCATCACAGGGAACAAAGCCCCCTCCAGAACAAGTGGAACAAGGCCTCCTGTCACCCCCTCCTTGCCAGGATGAAGCACACTGGGCACAAAGCCCCCTCCAGAACCACCTGAAGAAGGCATCCACTCACCCACTCCTTGCAAGGAAGAAGCATACTGGGCACAAGGCCCCCTCCAGAACCAGTGGAAGAAGGCATCCACTCACCCCCTCCTTGCCAGGATGAAGCACACTGGGCACAAGGCCCCCTCCAGAACCAGTGAAAAAAAGCATCCACTCAGCCCCTCCTTGCAAGGATGAAGCACACTGGGCACAAGGCCCCCTCCAGAACCAGTGGAAGAAGGCATCCACTCACCCCCTCCTTGCCAGGATGAAGCACACTGGGCACAAGGTCCCTTCCAGAACCAGTGGAAGAAGGCATCCACTTGAGAGACTGTGGCCTTGAACACCCCAGGACCAAGCAGTGGGAAAACCACCCACTTGAGAGACTGTGGCTTTGTACTCCCCAGGACCAAGCAGTGGGCAAACCACCTACTTGAGAGACTGTAGCTTTGCACTCCCCAGGACCAAGCAGTGGGCAAACCACCCACTTGACAGACTGTGGCTTTGCACTCCCCAGGACCAAACATAGGGCAAACCACCCACTAGAGAGACTGTGGCTTTGCACTCCCAGTACATCACACAGGGCATGTAGCCCCCTCCAGGAGCAGTGGCATTGTACCATCTTCCGGCTGAGATGCCCCCGTTCCACTTCCCCTGAGGTGCCTGTGTATCTTGGACCTGATGCCGCAGCAGTGTTCTCTCTGTATTGAGGCAGGAGTCAAGTGTGGCCTTTGCCTATGTGTTATGGCCCTGTGGGCCACGGACATTTTGGACTGGGCATTGTCTCTCCATTTGTATATATTGTAGATACTGTTTTGTGCTTTAAGGACGTATTTATCTACATTTTTATTATTACACTGGCTTTACTCACATCCTTTTGTCTTTGCGTTATTCCTGAGGGGTACAGGGTGGATATGTAATGTTGTTGCATCTGTTTATGTGTATGATGTTGGGGGTGGGGGTTGAGGTGTTGCTTGTTGCATGTGTGTGTCACTCTCTATATCCCCCCCCTTGTGTTCTAGGTGCGGTACTCACCGTGGTCGTCTTCGCCGGCGTTCGTGTTCCTGGTGTAGGAGGAGGTAGACCAGCATGGGAAATATGTGCAACTCGGGCTCCATGGTGTCGTGGTACTTCCTTCAGAGTCAAGAGGTGAGTCGTTTCCTTTCTGTGTACTGTTTCCGCCGTGCTTTTGATGGCATTGGTACTGCCTCGGAAACAGTGGCAGATTGGCCTCTCATAATACAGTGGGTGGTACATTGGTGGTCATTATGACCCTGGCGGTCTTTGACCGCCAGGGCCAAAACGAAGGGAGCACCGCCAACAGGCTGGCGGTGCCTCCCGGCATATTTGGACCGCTGCGGTAGCGCCGCGGTCGCACCACCGGGGCCGGCGGTATACCGCCATTTTAGCCCCGGCGGTGATAATCCGGCAGCGCAGCGCTGCAAGCAGCGATGCCCTGGGGATTATGACTCCCCTACCGCCAGCCTGTTTCTGGCGGTTTGCACCAGCAGGAAGAGGCTGGTGGTAAGGGGACTCAGGGGGCCCCTGGGGGCCCCTGCCCTGCCCATGCACTTGGCATGGGCAGGGCAGGGGCCCCCAGGCAGAGCCCCGTCGCGCATTTCACAATCCGAATTTCGGGCAGTGAAATGTGCGACGGGTGCTACTGCACCCGCTGCACATCAGCATTGCCGCCGGCTCAATTACGAGCCGGCGGCAATGTTGATGTGACTTTTCCGCTGGGCCAGCGGACGGTAACTCTGTTACCGTCCGCTGGCCCAGCGGAAAAGTCAAAATAGGGAGCCAGCCATACCGCCAGCAATGGCGGTATTCTGGCTCCCGCAACCTCGGCGGTCTGCCATGCCATGCAGACCGCCGAGGTGGTAATGACCCCCATTGCCTTCCGCCTGGCTGTTGGAGGTTACCGCTGCAGTGCTTGTTGCTACCGCCGTGGCGGTTGGTGAGTTAAAGTGGCTGTCTGTGTTGCCGGTTTCCGCCGTGGTCAAAATTTCATTTTTTTTTACCGCTGGCCTGTTGGCAGTGTTACCGCTGCTTAATCACCGACCGCCAGGGCCTTTATGTCTGCATACATTAAGTCAATGTGGAAGGAGTTTGAGGTAACCTACAAGATCTCCACACAACAGTTGGATGATGGAACAAAACCTAAACCACTCATGCATTTTCAACGCAAGAACAATGGACAGTGACTGGGGCAAAATTACTGTTCTAACTCTGATGGGGGCATTACTCAGGGCAGGTGCTGGACAGTGACTTGGGGCAGAATTACTATTATAATTCTGCTGGGGTTATTAGTCATGGCAGGTACTGGACAGTGATCGGGGGCACAAAGACTGTTCTATCTCCGTTGGGGGCTTGAATCAGGGCAGGTGCTAGACAGTAACTGGGGGCAAAATAACTACTCTAACTCCCTGGGGACATTAGTCAAGGCAGGTGCTAGACAGTGACTGGGGGCAAAATGACTGTTCTAACTCCACTGAAGGCATAAGTTAGGGCAGGTGCTGGATAGTGACTGTGGGCAAAATTACTATTCTACCTTTGCTGGTGGCATACGTCAGGGCAGATGCTGGATAGTGACTGGGGCAAAATTATTATTCAATCTCCACTAGAGACATAACTCAGGGCAGGTCCTGGAAAGTGACTAGTGACAAAATTACTATTCTAACTCCGCTGGGGGCATTAGTCAGGGCAGGTGCTAGAGAGCGACCAGGGGCAAAATTACTAATCTAACTCCACTGGGGGCTTAAGTCCGGGCAGGTGCTGGATAGTGGCTAGGGTCAAATTATTATTCAATCTGCAGGGGGCATAACTCAGGGCAGGTGCTGGACAGTGACTGGAGCAAAAATGAATATTCTAACTCCACTGGGGGCATAACTTAGGGCAGGTGCTGTGCAGTGACTGGGGGCAAAATTACTATTTTAACTGTGCTGGGGCCATTAGTCATGGCAGGCGCTGGACAAAAATTACTATTCTAACTCTATAATAAACATAACTCATAACGCAGAATAGGTGATGAATACAGACTCCTTAAAAAGTGGAAGAAATGCATAATAAAACACTTAAAAACTTGCTCTTTTTCAGTTTACTGACAGAAAGACCTCTTGTGCAAAACACCAACTATTAAATAGGAAGATCTAATGCAATCCAACAACAGACCTCCAAAATTGAAATTTGAGTGTAGTAGAAAGATCATTGCATGCTTATGCATGGAAAAACATATGACAGTTGCACAACTTAGACAATTAATTAGAAAGACAAAATTGAACTGGACAACTAACAAGGTTTTTTTCCAACAGGTTTTTTAACTATTGCTTTTTTCTAGCATATATTAGCAAATAAAGATTTCTCTTTTTTTATTGCAGTTAATGCAAAGCAACTGAGCAAATAAAAAAATGGAAACACATATGCTTAAACTATTATTTCTTTTGTGTTTTCCTAAAATAATTTAAATGATTGCGTCACCAGTCGAGCTAGCTTTGTAATTTCTCACACAGGAAACAAACTTCCAAAACCTGGTGGGTATCTCTATTGTGAAGAGAGACTTACTGAACCCAGGAGGCATTGGAGATGTGTGCAATACTTCTCTTCCCATTGCAGAGCTGAGGCAGAGCTATTTTTCTGGAATATACTGTTTTAGGACAACAGAGCATAACCATTCTGCCTCTGCAATGGAAATAGAAGAAAGAGGGAATGTACAACAGATTAAGCTTTTAGCACACACATCCAATGAACCTTGTGGGGCAGTATTAAGGGAGGCAGCACAGAACATTCCTGTACATATTGCTAGTAGCATTCCCTGCACAGCCAAACTAAGAAGAAAGGTTCAAGGTGAAAAACTGGCAAGCAATCCTTAACATGTAACACCACAAACCTATGAAGATATGAATATCCCCCTACAACTAAAAGTAAATTTCTCCAATGAACCGTTCCTCCTCCATGACAATGAGAACCCTCAAAACAGAATTTTTTATATTTAGCACAACCCATGACCTACTTACCCTGTAGAATAGTGCAATTTGGATGATGGATGGGTCATTTAAATCAACACCCCATCCAGTCACCCAAATTTCCACTATTCATGGCAACAAAAATAACAGTCTTATTAGCCCATGCATTAGTCCTCAACTTACACTGAATTTTTAACAGTAATCAAAAGCAAAACTATCAACAGAAGTTCTAGAAAATGAATAATAGATTTTGAATTGTCAATGATTAGTGCAATAATCAAATTATTTCCAGAAACACAAATACAAGGATGCTTTTTTTCACTTTTCTCAGGCATATAGGCGTAAAATTCAAAAGTCATCCTTGGTTGAGGAATATTTGTAAAGCAGTAAGCTGAAATATGAATTAAGAAAATTAAAGGGCAAATTTATGAAAACTGGAGCTGCACCTAGTGCAGCACGACTTTTCTTGAGCCCCTTAGCGCCCCTCTACTGCCACCATGTGTGCACCGTATTTAAAATACTGCGCACCATGGTGCAGGGTAGGGGGCAATAGCATCATTTATTTTATGCTATTGATGTACTTCTTAGGAGTAACTCCAAAATTTTGGTGCTACTCCTGCAGAATACATAGGGGCTCATTAAATATAATGGCGTGCCCCTTTTTAAGGCCTGCTCTGAGAAGGCGCTAAAAGTGCAGAAGAAAAAGGCGCAAGTACATTTCTTAGATTCCTTTGCGCCATTTTTTCAGGCCCTCCTAATGGGGGAACGCCCCCCCTTGTATACATTATGCCTGGCGTGGGCATAATGTGGAGCAAGGGTTTACAAAGTGGCACAATGCATGCATTGCACCATTTAGTAAATATGCACTAGCATCTAAAAAACTGTGCAATGTTGGCGCTAAGGTGGCCCTAGAGGCTCCTAAATATGCCCCTAACTGCGTTATGCACTGTACCACCTAACAGTGTAGATGAAGTCTACACTTCAATGACAGAATCTGAATATTTTACTCAAAATGATGAGAAATTACTAAATTACTTCAAAGATACATGGATTGGCCACCTAAGCAGCTCGGGTTGCAGGAGAAAGCCAAGGTTCCCAATTGAATGGTGGAACTGCTACACAACCTGCTTAGAGGGTGGTCCAAAGACTAACAATACCATTGAGGGATGGCACAACTCTTTCAAAGAAGCAATTGGCAAACATCACCTGACCATATATCATTTCAAGGACATTTTGAAGAAGGAGAAAATTTTCAACAATTTTCTTTACTGGTAGCTTGTGATTACCTTGGCAGTATTGCATATATACTACTTTTCTAACCCTCACTAACCGCTATGTATATTGCTTGCCAGTTTTTAACACATACAAAAATTAAGGTCTCATTATGAGTGTGGCACTCTACAGACTGCCACACTCGCAGTGGTGGTCAGGCCCGCCACTGTTGCTGCAGTCCATCCACCACATTACAACCCTGGTGGTCAGACTGCCAGAGAACCCCTAGCACCACCAGGATCCATGATCCATGATCCTGGCGGCCTTGCGGTGGCAAAGATCGTAATCTGCCAGGGCAGCGCTGCATGTAGCGCTGCCCTGTGGATTAGGATCTTGTTCTTTTTCAGCCTTTTCATGGTGGTAACACCACCATGAGAAGGATGGCGAGAAAAGGTGCAGGGGGCCACAGGGGGGCCCCTGCACTGACCCTTGCGCTTGGCATGGGCAGTGCAGGGGCCCCACTGCCAAGCACCATCGCAATGTTAACTGTCTGCTCTGCACTCTGAGGGCAACAGCATTGCCGCTAGCTCCATTACGAGCTGGAGCCAATGCTGTTGCCTGTTTCCCCTAGGCCAACAGGTGGAAACTGAGGCGGGGTAGTTGCCATGAAGGCGGTGGCCACCCTGTCAGGAGTTTGGTGGACGGGCTTTCCCGTCTGCCAAACTCATAACGAGGGGCTTCGTTAGAAATTTTTGCAGTCATTTTTTTACCAAATTTCAGAAATATGGGAGTTCCTACCTGTAGCTAAGTTCATTTCTTAAATCCATGGTACATTGGCAATCCTCCCGTCACCATGAATTTCCAGAAGTCAAAATTTCCATGGCAGTAATTCTAAACCACTGGTGGAACAAAGCAATCTTGTAAAAAAAAGCATGCCTTCCATCCAAAACGTACTACCCCATGATGAGCAGTTGATAAAATGTAAACCTAAGGAAAAATGTCACCAAAGAAACCAAAAATCCAAAGGCAGAAAGCAGGAATCCAAATGTAAATAAGTTCCAAATTGTTGGCCATTTCAAATAAAAAGAAACAAGAAAAAAAGGCCACTATGTTAGCCTCAGTTCACAGAGAAATTTGCGATCCTCTTCTTTTTTCCACTTTCATAAAGATTAAAAAAGGCATCTACTTTAGCCTTAATCTACAAAAATCATGTTTCCAAACAAAAAAGGAAAAAAAGGCAACTCTATTAGCCTCAATCCACAGACAAATTTGCGACCAAGGTTCCAAAAATAAAACAAACACTCCAAAGGGGATAAAACTATGCGACCTTCTTCAAAAGTCAAAAAAGAAAACATAGGGCCTGATTACGAAGCTGCCGGCCTTCAGACCTCCAGCCTAGCAGTGGTGGTCAGGACCTCTGTTATTGTGGCAGTCTGACCGACACATAAAGACTCTAGCAGTCAGATCTCCAGGACTCCACTAGCATCACCGGGATCAATGATTCCCAGCAGCTTGGCAGTGGCAGCACTGCCCTGTGAATTACAACCTTGTTCTCCACCAGCTTTTTCATGGAGGTTCCACTGCTATTAAAAGGCTGGCGGAGAACAGGTGCAGAGGGCCACAGGGGGGCCCCTGCACTGACCATGCACTTGGCGTTTTTGCCCTTCCAACGCCACATTAGCGTAAAAAAATGATGCCAGTGTGACATTGGAATGGCGCTAGGCCACCATAAACCTGGGCCTAAGTTTATTACTTACCTGGATGAAGTACTTCCTTGCTTCCAATACTGTGCGCAACGCTCCACAAACTGTAGAAACAGACGCAAAACCACGTTCATGAAGGAAACCTGTGGAAATTAAAAAAGGACAATTTTCATCATAGAAACCAATAGAAAACTGTGGGAAAGTGCATTCAAATGTTTTTAAATATATTAATAAATGTTTAAAAATATTGCATAAAAAAGAATATATTTTTTGTGTGGATTTTTTTTAATTTAGCATATTTTTATATTTTAATGAAAAGAGTGATTTTATTTTTTCATCCTAATAATAATTTACTGAGTTAGGTGTTTGATTACAATAAATGTTAAATAGTTTTTAATAATAATTAAAAAATATATATATATTTTTCATTTTTCAATTTTTTAAAATCAATTATTCAATGATAAATGAGTATTAAAATTATTATATCAGTATTAATATAATTCCATAAAGGAAAGTGGTACATATTTATAAAAAAACAAAAAATATTTAGAAAATTAACCCCTTCGCTGCCAGGCCTTTTCCCCCTCCTGTGCCAGGCCTTTTTTTGCCTATTTGGAGTAGTTCTCACTTAGGCCCTCATACCTTCTTGTCCACATAAGCTACCCACGCCAACTTTGCGTCCTTTTTTTTCAACATACTAGGGATTCTAGAGGTACCCAGACTTTGTGGGTTCCCCTGAAGGAGGCCAAGAAATTAGCCAGAATACAGTGAAAATGTCATTATTTTTTTTTTTATGGGAAAAAAGAGCTGCAGACGAAGGCTTGTGGTTTTTTCCCTGAAAATGGCATCAACAAAGGGCTTACTGTGCTAAAACCACCAGCTTCCCAGCTTTCAGGAACAGGCAGACTTAAATCAGAAAACCCAATTTCTCAACACTATTTAGGCATTTTACTGCGACATACCCCATTTTTACGATTTTTTGTGCTTTCAGCCTCCTTCCAGTCAGTGACAGAAATGGGTGTGAAACCAATGCTGGATCCCAGAAACCTAAACATTTATGAAAAGTATACAAAATTTTGAATTCAGCAATGGGTAATTTGTGTAGATCCTACAAGGGTTTCCTGCAGAAAATAACAACTGAAATAAAAATATATTGAAATTGAGGTGAAACAAACAGCCATTTTTCTCTACGTTTTACTCTGTAACTTTTTCCTACAATGTCAGATTTTTTTAAAGCAATATACTGTTACGTCCGCTGGACTCTTATGGTTGCAGGGATATATAGGGCTTGCAGGTTCATCAAGAACCCTAGGTACCCAGAGCCAATAAATGAGCTGCACCTTGCAGTGGGTTTTCATTCTATACTGGGTATACAGCAATTCATTTGGTGAAATATAAAGAGTCAAAAATAGGTATCAAGAAAACCTTTGTATTTCCAAAATAGGCACAAGATAAGGTGTTGAGGAGCAGTGGTTATTTGCACATCTCTGAATTCTGGGTTGCCCATACTAGCATGTGAATTACAGGGCATTTCTCAGATAGACGTCTTTTTTACACGCTGTCTAATTTTTGGAAGGAAAAAATGTAGAGAAAGACAAGGGGCAATAACACTTGTTTTGCTATTCTATGTTCCCCCAAGTCTCCCAATAAAAATGGTGACTGTTACCCAGAATCCTTTGCAAACCTCAACATTTGGCTAAAAAAACACCTTTTCCTCACATTTCGGTGGCAGAGAGTTCTGGAATCTGAGAGGAGATATGAATTTCCTGCCACCCAGCGTTCCCCCATGTCTCCGGATAAAAATGGTACCTCACTTGTGTGGGTAGGCATAGTGCCCGGAACAGGAAATGCTCCAAAACACAAGGTGGACACATCACATTTTTCTACAGAAAACAGAGGTGTTTTTTGCAAAGTGCCTACCTGTGGATTTTGGCCTCCAACTCAGCCGGCACCTAAGGAAACCTACCAAACCTATGCTTTTTTGAAAACTAGAGACCTAGGGGAATCCAGGAAGGGGTGACTTGTGGGGCTCTCACCAGGTTCTGTTACCCAGAATCCTTTGCAAACCTCAAAAATGTGGCTAAAAACACTTTTTCTCATATTTCGGTGACAGAGAGTTCTGGAATCTGAGAGGAGCCACAAATTTCCTTCCACCCAGCGTTCCCCCAAGTCTCCCGATACAAATGGCATCTCACTTGTGTGGGTAGGCATAGTGCCCGTGACAGGAAATGCTCCAAAACACAACGTGGACGCATCACATTTTTCTACAGAAAACAGAGGTGTTTTTTACAAAGTGCCTACCTGTGGATTTTGGCCTCTAGCTCAGCCGGCACCTAGGTAAACCTACCAAACCTGTGCATTTTTTAAAACTAGAGACCTAGAGGAATCCAAGACGGGGTGACATGTGGGGCTCTCACCAAGTTCTGTTACCCAGAATCCTTTGCAAACCCCAAAATGTGGCTAAAAAAACATTTTTTCTCACATTTCGGTGACAGAGAGTTCTAGAATCTGAGAGGAGCCACAAATTTCCTTCCACCCAGCGTTCCCCCAAGTCTCCCGATAAAAATGGTACCTCACTTTTGTGGGTAGGTATAGTGCCTGCGACAGGAAATGCTCCAAAACACAACGTGGACACATCACATTTTTCTACAGAAAACAGAGGTGTTTTTTTCAAAGTGCCTACCTGAGGATTTTGGCCTCTAGCTCAGCCGGCACCTAGGGAAACCTACCAAACCTGTGTGTTTTTGAAAACTAAAGACCTAGGGGAATCCAAGATGGTGTGACTTGTGGGGCTCTCACCAGATTCTGTTACCCCGAATCCTTTGCAAACCTCAAAATGTGGCTAAAAAAAAATACCTTTTCCTCACATTTCGGTGACAGAGAGTTCTGGAATCTGAGAGGAGCCACAAATTTCCTTCCACCCAGCGTTCCCCCAAGTCTCCCAATAAAAATGGTACCTCACTTGTGTGGGTAGGCATAGTGCCTGCGACAAGAAATGCTCCAAAACACAACGTGGACACATCACATTTTTCTACAGAAAACAGAGGTGTTTTTTTGCAAAGTGCCTACCTGTGGATTTTGGCCTCTAGCTCAGCCAGCACCTAGGGAAACCTACCAAATATGTGCATTGTTGAAAACTAGAGACCTTGGGGAATCCAGGACGGGGTGACTTGTGGGGCACTCACCAGGTTCTGTTACCCAGAATCCTTTGCAAACCTCAAAATGTGGCTAAAAAAACACTTTTTCCTCCCATTTCGGTGACAGAAAGTTCTGGAATCTGAGAGGAGCCACAAATGTCCTTCCACCCAGCGTTCCCCGATAAAAATGATACCTCACTTGTGTGGGTGGGCCATGTGCTTGCAACAGAATAAGGCCAAAAACTTGTAGAGATAGAGGGGATAGCACAGCGAGTTGATAAGGACATATTTTTTTTTTTTGGCACTTTTATACTTTATTTCGTCTGGAAGCCATAAAAGTAAGCAATAAAACATCATATCATGATTGAGCGGCATATCAATTATAAAAGGAAATCATCAAGAAATACCACATTATACATTAAAAACCCTGAATAAATTGTAAAATCACGTATTTGTAAAACCAATGCAAAACAGATATTATTCTTAAAATCTTAGGGGGTTATTACAACTTTGGAGGAGGTGTTAATCCGTCCCAAATGTGACGGATATACCACCAGCCGTATTACGAGTTCCATAGGATATAATGGACTCGTAATATGGCTGGTGGTATATCCGGATTAACACCTCCTCCAAAGTTGTAATAACCCCCTTAATGTCCTAAGGCATTAGGTATAAGATGTAATGGGCTATTATATCTTAACTCCAGTCAGTTAATGACTTGGTATGTTAAATAAGTAAAATCTAAAATCAATATGTTAAAACACACAATTAAAGCAATTCTCTGGTTCTTATAGCCCATGCACTTTGCAGATATCTTGCAACTGAAAAAACTATTTTGTCATTTGTATCAGTTGTCAAGAGACGTAAAGCTGTATTCCATTCCCTTATCCCCATTAACCTACATAACGGGGCAATCCACTTCTTCCTAGGTGCCAAATATCTAGGGTAAAAAAACATAAAGTGTGCGAGTGACTCTGTTGTCTTTTGGCAAAAATGACAAAATATTGAATTACAATCCTCCACTCTATATCGTGCAGTAAATGTCTTAAGCGGGAGGATCCCTAACCTGAACTTAATAAAAAGTGTTTTGGTATAGGGAGGGTTTACGTTGTCCATATAGGCCTCAAATTTGGGGCTACATTTATGGTCCAGAAACTGTAGCGTCCGACTGCCTTGATTTTTTGCCCAAATTTGCACCAAGATGTTCTACCAATAGCACCTATTTATACGCTCTTTTACTTCCTTGGTCATGTTATGAGGAGCACTCCACACCTCCTCCATTTTAAGGAGTTTACACATATCTCTGATGTGTCTAAACCAAGGGATCTTTAATGCACAGTCACCTACAAGAAACTCCTTTAATACTATTTGGAGGGTGGACAGATGCTCAGAAGTCCAAAGACGCGCCCAATACTTGAGTGGCCTTAATGCAATTTCATTGTGGATCTCGTTTAAGGCTAGGTCGAATCTAAGTGGAGTGAGAGGGGTACTCATCGGCAGTCAGAAAATTTAGTAGGAAACGGTTTTCTACCGAAGTCAAACACCTGGAATTAGTGTGTCCCCAAAGCTCAGCACCATAGGTTGAAGCTGCGACTGCCGCTGCTTTATAGATAGTAATAGCAGGTGATATCTCCCCTTGCAAAATATTAGCAATTTTCCTCCCTATCACTGATGACCTCTGTCTTAGAACTGTCAGACTCTTCCCAATCTGCGCCGACCATTTTTGGTTGTCCCTTAGCCTAATCCCCAGGTAATCGAATTGGCTGACTCTCTCCACTAGTTGGCCTGCTATGGTCATTTTCCCCCTGAACAATTTATGTGGATTAAAAGCCATAAACTTTGATTTTGTTGGATTTATTTCGAGTCCTCTATTAAAACAAAAGTTATAAAAAGCATCCAGTTCATTTTGCAAGCCCATTGACCACATAGCTGCAAGGGTCGCGGTTGGGGTCTTTGGATGCTGCTGTGGCTCAGGAGGGACCAGGATGTCGCCACTTGGATGAGGAGACTGAGGGGGTGCCCAGCAAGTCAGGGAGCCCTCACAGAAGCAAGCAGCACCCACAGAAGTACCGGAACAGGCACTTGGAAGAGGAGTGAACCGGAGCTCACCCGAAGACACAAAAGGGAGTCCCACGATGCCGGAGGACAACTCAGGAGGTTGTGCACTGCAGGTTAGAGTGTCGGGGACCCAGGCTTGGCTGTGCACAAAGGAAATCCTGGATGAGTGCACAGGAGCCGTAGCAGCTGCAAATCACGCGGTACCCAGCAGTGCAGTCTGGCGTGGGGAGGCAAGGATTTACCTCCACCAAACTTGGACTGAAGAGTCACTGGACTGTGGGAGTCACTTGGACAGAGTTGCTGTGTTCCAGGGACCACGCTCGTCGTGCTGAGAGGGGACCCAGAGGACCGGTGATGCAGTCTTTTGTTGCCTGTGGTTGCAGGGGGAAGATTCTGTCGACCCACGGGAGATTTCTTCAGAGCTCCTAGTGCAGAGAGGAGGCAGGCTACCCCCACAGCATGCACCACCAAGAAAACAGTTGAGAAGGCGGCAGGATCAGCGCCAGAGCAGGGCTGGGGGATCCCTGAACCGGTGTAGACTGGCTTATGCAGAGATGGGCACCATCTGTGCCCATCAAAGCATTTCCAGAAGCTACTCCTCCCCAGCCCTGACACCTATTTCTAAAGGGAGAGGGTGTAACACCCTCTCTCTGAGGAAGTCCTTTGTTCTGCCTTCCTGGGCCAAGCCTGGCTGGACCCCAGGAGGGCAGAAACCTGTCTGAGGGGTTGGCAGCAGCAGCAGCTGCAGTGAAACCCCGGGAAAGGTAGTTTGGCAGTACCCGGGTCTGTGCTAGAGACCCGGGGGATCATGGAATTGTCTCCCCAATGCCAGGATGGCATTGGGGTGACAATTCCATGATCTTAGACATGTTACATGGCCATGTTCGGAGTTACCATTGTGACGCTACACATAGGTAGTGACCTATGTATAGTGCACACGTGTAATGGTGTCCCCGCACTCACAAAGTCCGGGGAATTTGCCCTGAACGATGTGGGGGCACCTTGGCTAGTGCCAGGGTGCCCACACACTGAGTAACGTGGCACCCAACCTTCACCAGGTGAAGGTTAGACATATAGGTGACTTATAAGTTACTTAACTGCAGTGTAAAATGGCAGTGGCAGGCCTGTGTAAGAATTGTCAGAGCTCCCTATGGGTGGCAAATGAAATGCTGCAGCCCATAGGGATCTCCTGGAACCCCAATACCCTGGGTACCTCAGTACCATATACTAGGGAATTATAAGGGTGTTCCAGTATGCCAATGTGAATTGGTGAAATTGGTCACTAGCCTGTTAGTGACAATTTGTAAAGAGAGAGCATAACCACTGAGGTTCTGGTTAGCAGAGCCTCAGTGAGACAGTTAGGCATCACACAGGGAACACATACATATATGCCACAAACTTATGAGTACTGCGCCCTGGCTAGCAGGATCCCAGTGAGACAGTGAAAACACCCTGACATATACTCACAAACAGGCCAAAAGTGGGGGTAACAAGGCTAGAAAGAGGCTACTTTCTCACACCAACAAAGGAGGTTAAACCTGAATACCTGATCTATTGTACTCATTCCTTTCCTGAATCCTGCCTGGAAGTCGGAAAGAATATGAGAATCCTCTATCCATGCCTGTAGTCTATTCAATACCTGCTTGCTGAATATTTTTTGACTGACATCAAGTAGTCTAATTGGCCTATAGTTAGTAGGTTCTTCCCTTGGCCCTTTCTTGTAAATAGGGCCTATGATTGCTCCTTGCCACGTGGGGGGAAGTCCTCCCCCCCTCAGTATCTCATTGCTGAGCGCATTTAAATACAGAGACCAAGTTGTAGGTCAGGACAGAAATAAATCACCTGGGATGCCATCCAACCCAGGGACCTTCCCTTTACGTACTGATTGGAGAGCCAAAGTTGTTTCTTTTAAGGAAAAAAAAAACAGAGCAAATTTAGGTCGTATAGCTCTCCCAGCAGGTCATGTATTAGCAAAAAGTTCATTAGATTTAAGTAGAGGGATAGTAGTACTACTAATATGAGGTTTTCTATATACATTATTAAAATGTGTCACCCAGGTTTCTGGCTGGATTACGGGGTAAGTCTCCACGCCTTGAGAGCTGCCTTTGTCTGCCACTAATTTCCAAAATATTTTAAAATCCTTCTCATGAAGTGCATCTACCAGCCCATTCCAATATTTGGTTTCCCACTCTTTTTTTGCGTTTTTGAGTGCAACTTTGTATGCAGCCCTGGATTCTCTTATCTCTCGGTAGCTCCCTGCCTTTAAAGCTCCCACTAACTGTATTTTGGCCTGGCGTTAGGAGTTAGAAAACCAGCTTACCGTTCTAGTCCCAATCGCTGTCCGCATCCTTACTACCTGAAAGTGTGGTTTTAGCCGCTTGGTCAAAACACTATGCAAGTCGATCAAATCCACCGATATAATATCTGTATGCTTCAATGGGAAGAGCGTTGTTGCAACTATTCTATAAATTGATAGCTGAAAGTTTACATCATCTTCCACCCATTCCCATTTTACATTTTTGTAATCGTTCGTCATAGCTAGGACATTGCCCTTGGCCCATGTTGCCAGTGTTTTACAGCTAAATGGGGTTGTAGAAAAGACGGTACTCAGAGCTTGATGGTCACTGTCATTTTGACGGAGAACAACCATGTCAATAAGAGATTTCCAGAGAACGTTGTCTACTAAAATGTAATCAAGATGGCTAGCGTATGGGCCTCTCCTGTATGTGGGCGAGGCCGGGGTGTCTGACCTGGTGTTCCCGTTTACTATTCTTAACCCCTTTGTTGTTATTAGATCTTCTAGTAAATTGAATGCTCCCCCTTCTTTCTTAGTTATGACTCGAACCGGTCCAGATCTATCCCATGGCTCTGCAAACTGAATTTCTTTTTGCTGATTGACATCTCTGGAATTCAGTTGCATATTGAAATCTCCTGCGGCGATTAAACCCTGCCCTCCCGGTAGACAGTTAAAGAAATCTGTTAGAATACTCATCAGTACAGTCTGTGTCCTTTGAGTGCCAGGTCTAACATATATGTTTACAATTACTATGCTAACGGGCCCCCTGGCAGTGCTAAGTTCCACCTCAATGGCTAATAGATCCCTTGTAGGAGTTATTAGCTCCTTCACCTTTGGGAACAGATCATGTTTTAACCAGATTATCAAACCCTCTGACGCCCTGCCAGATGGTGAAGGAAGCGCGGTCTTCTGGAAGGTCCAGTAGCCTTCTCTGTTAATCGCTGATGATACCCATGTCTCCTGTAGTAAAATAATATGGTGTTGATCTATAAAACTGCACCAGTCAGGGTTAGCTGATTTCTGAAGCAGCCCTGCCACATTCCAAGATAGAAACCTAATCGGAGGGTCAAGTCCATCCCCCATATCTAACGGCTTCTCTCTGATCTCATTTAGACAAGGCATTACTCCATAGTCCAACTCCTCTAATAGATCACTAAGATGTGCTTCTGGCTCCGCTCCCAGGGTGTACAATATCTGGTTACTTGGCATATAAGGATCTAAATTGTGTATACCGTCTCTCCCAGCCTTCACCATGGGGGCTTCACGTCAATCTACAGCTGAGGTTGGACTACTCTTTTGGTGCCTTCTAGGAGTACATGTATGCAGGGCCGTTGGGGTATTATGGGGGTTATTACAACTTTGGAGGAGGTGTTAATCCATCCCAAAATTGACGGTAAAGTGACGGATATACCACCAGCCGTATTACGAGTCCATTATATCCTATGGAACTCGTAATACGGCTGGTGGTATATCCGTCACATTTGGGACGGATTAACACCTCCTCCAAAGTTGTAATAACCCCCTATATCTCTCTTGGAAAAACAGATTTGCCAATGATTGGGGGATTTTTTGGGCGAGTGACACTTGTGATGAGGTACCAGGTCTCACTCTTAAATCAAGTGTCAAAAGACCCTTTACTAGGCTCTGGCTGTTCAGTTTAAGCCCTATAAAATCTGCTGTTGAACCTGATCTTGTATATCTCTGAGCGGTGACTATGTCGTCCCTTATAATAGAGCTGCACTTCTTCGTCCCCCTTATCCAATGGATTACTTTATTTTTTAGAGAATCTCCTTGCTCCTTTTGACCATTGCTTAGCTTGGGTACATTTATCATGTATATATCATAATCACTATGGGGGTTATTACAACTTTGGAGGAGGTGTTAATCCGTCCCAAATGTGACGGATATACCACCAGCCGTATTACGAGTTCCATTGGATATAATGGACTCGTAATTCGGCTGGTGGTATATCCGTCACTTTACCGTCACTTTTGGGACAGATTAACACCTCCTCCAAAGTTGTAATAACGCCCTATGTCTGATCTGGCTTGGGGGGACATTTCTCAAAGGGCCTATGGACCTTTTGTCAAAAAGTTCATTTCTATGCACCTCACAGTTAGCTCCTCTGTTACGCATTGTATCACATTTGTTAGAGGCGCCCACAACAGGAGAAACACCTTTGCCCCCATGAAAGTTCTGCGTTACCACTTCAATCCTTTTACCCCTACACATTCCTATCATAGATGTTCCAGCTAATTGGGTTTGCTTGGCCAGGGAGTTAGGATCAGATTTGGGTGATGATTTCCTTATGTCCCCAATTACAGCAGATATGCCATCCAATTTCTCATGTATCATATGGCTAAAGGATGTGAGGTACTCTCTAAGGTTCAGAATTTCAGCTCTTATCTGTACTAGCTGTGACTCAGCGGGTTCTTCCCTTTGTATGACTGAAGAAGTTAGTGGCTCCTCTATCCCCCTTTGCCTACTCCTCTCTAATTCAGGTGGCACCAATAGGGCGAGTGGAGAAAAACGGTTACTGCAATTTATAAGTGGGGACACACCATCCTGGTGGCTAGGCTGGCTCTGTTTAGGGCTCTCTATTAGGTTGTTTGAATTTCCTAACCTAATAAATTCTAAATTAGATCCCTGTGATATAGGTAACTGTGATTCTCTGCTCATAGGGGCAAAGAAGGATTTTATATAATTAGTAGTAGCAGTCACACCTTTCTTGTGGGATTTTGAAGGCTTAGTGGCTAACAAGTTTTCCACTTCCTCAATAAGTTTGTCAATTTGAGTCAAAGTACAGTTTTCAGCAGCGTGTCGAGGAACTTTCATTGCCCCTCCCTGCTCAATGGAATTACCACTGGCTTTCCTCTTCCCCATCCTGATAGGTTGTTAAAATTTCCTCAGGTTGATTGTCACGAAAGGAAGAAGGGGATAAGAGAAGAAATATAAGCACTGCAGCAGTAAATAGAAATTCAACCAGACCTGGTTGCAGTAACTAAGTGCTAGTGTTTTAATTTTGCTTTACTTATACTGCGAGTTGGATCCAATCACGAGGTGGCAGAAAAAACAAGAAAGCAAGCACCAAAACAGTACCTCCAGGCAGCAACGCCCCTAATTGCCTCCTAATCCTACAGTCTTTGGAGGGATGTCGGGGGGGGGCCTGCCCCTCCTCCTCCTTGGAAAACAAAAATACGGCGCACGTCCCGCAAAGCGGGAGCGCTGACAGCAGTCAAAGGGCTCCTGCCCCTCCTCCTCTGGCCAAACAACGTGCGTCCCGCGAGGCGGGAGCGCGAAGGGTGCTTTAAAGGGCTCCTGCCCCTCCTCCTCCTTGGAAAACAAAAACACAGCGCGCGTCCCGCAAAGCGGGAGCGCTGACAGCAGTCAAAGGGCTCCTGCCCCTCCTCCTCTGGCCAAACAACGCGCGTCCCACGAGGCGGGAGCGCGAAGGGTGCTTTAAAGGGCTCCTGCCCCTCCTCCTCCTTGGAAAACAAAAACACGGCGCGCGTCCCACAAAGCGGGAGCGCTGACAGCAGTCAAAGGACTCCTGCCCCTCCTCCTCTGGCCAAACAACGCGCGTCCCGCGAGGCGGGAGCGCGAAGGGTGCTTTAAAGGGCTCCTGCCCCTCCTCCTCCTTGGAAAACAAAAACACGGCACGCGTCCCACAAAGCGGGAGCGCTGACAGCAGTCAAAGGGCTCCTGCCCCTCCTCCTCTGGCCAAACAACGCGCGTCCCGCATATTCTTCTTTTATACATCTTTAGGCTGACTCTGCTTTGGGGACCCACACAAGTGAGGTGTCATTTTACTTGGGAGACTGAGGGGAATGCTGCGGAGTAGTAATTTTGGGCTAAAGCGGTGATCCTACTAAGAAAAGTCTTTTTTAAGCAAATTTTGAGGTTTGCAGAGGAGTCTGGGTAAGAAAATGTTGGGGGATCCATGCAAGCCACACCTCCCTGGACTCCTTGGGGTGTCTAGTTTTAAAAAATGTCTGGGTTTGGTAGGTTTCTCTAGATGAAGGCCGCACCCATGACCAAAAACATAGGTGCCCCCTCCCCCCAAACACAGGTAGTTTTGCAATACATCATTTTGATGTGTCCACGTATGTCCGTGATATGCCAAACACTAAAATTGTGAAATGAAACGCACTTAGGTTATGTGAAAAATACCCCTCACCCACCAACCAAGTTGGTGGCATGCTTCATCATCGGGGTCCCACCTGAGACACCTAGCGTGTCACAAGTGTGCTGCGACACCTGATTACAGCGGAGCAGGTTTTGTCATTTGTACCACACATGCTGGTTGGATTTGGCACGAGGGTGAGTGATGGTTCAGTAGATCAAATTTTATTAACAAGAGATTTCACAAAAGTGAAATGCACTGTTAATAACTGAAAGGCCAAAAAACTGAACCAATGACTCACAGCTTGTGATCTGTAAAGCTGCGTCAAGGCAGCAACCATTTTACAGTCCATTCACACACCTTTCATACATGAAATGCACAAGACCATTCACGCCGCCAGCCACGGGCCCAGCACATTACAACACTCGTATCGACAGACAGCGCCACTCAAGGGCCCATCACTTTCATACACCCACTTACCTGATACAGCAGTCACACTAGCTGATGGGAGTGTGTGGACTGACGTTTGGCTGGCACTGCCAGCCAAGCGCCACCCCACACACACCACCAGCCAAGCGCCACCCCATGCACACTGCCAGCCAAGTGCCACCCCATGCACACTGCCAGCCAAGTGCCACCCCACCCACACCGCCAGCCAAGCGCCACCCCAGGCACACTGCCAGCCAAGCGCCACCCCAAGCACAACGCCAGCCAAGCGCCACCCCACGCACACTGCCAGCCAAGCGCCACCCCAAGCACACCGCCAGCCAAGCGCCACCCCAAGCACATTGCCAGCCAAGCGCCACCCCAGGCACACTGCCAGCCAAGCCCCACCCCACGCACACTGCCAGCCAAGCGCCACCCCAAGCATACCGCCAGCCAAGCGCCACCCCACGCACACTGCCAGCCAAGCGCCAGGCCACGCACACTGCCAGCCAAGCCCCACCCCAAGCACACTGCCAGCCAAGTGCCACCCCACACACACCGCCAGCCAAGCGCCACCCCACGCACACCACCATCACTTTTTTTTCCAACAAAGAAACCACTAACTAATTATAAAACAAGTACAAAACTACAAACACAACAGATCTAACTAAATACATGACAGTAATGCCAACCGAGAAACTGAACATATGAAAATATAAAATAGGGAGTTTACGCTCACGGTATTTCCTCAAAAGTTTTCTTGGTGTGGTAATTTCTGAAACAGACGGGCACACATGTGCCTATTGTAGTCCAAAATGCACGCAGGTTTGCGCGCTTCCTCAACCTGGCCCCAAACAGTCACAGGGGAAGTACTCTCATCATGAATGGTAGATAGCATGTACATATCCCTCCTGTCTGAAAATTTCAGAGCTCGCAGCTCATTATTCCGCAAGGCACTGCACTGTCCCCTCTCAAGTTTTTTACAGACAAGCTCCCTTGGATAGCCTTTCCAGATAGACCGGATTGTGCCACAAGCAACAGTGTCCACTCTAAACAACTCCTTGAACAACTGAACTCCAGTGTGGAAATTATCTCCTTACAAATGGTGACCTAAGTTAAACATTCATCTACCAAGTTCCCACACAATTTTTCCGCTAACTCCAAAAGTGGCTGGACAACCAGGAGGGTCAATACTGGAATCGCTACCAGTGTAGACCCAGAAATTATACAGGTATCCTGTACTGCTTTCTGACAGCATATTCAATTTAATCCCATACCGTGCACTCTTACTAGGAATGTACTGCTTAAAAACTAAACGCCCCTTGAAAAGGACCAAAGACTCGTCCACACTTATCTCTTTTCCTGGAACATAGACCTCTGAAAACCGATCTACAAAATGATCAAGGACAGGCCTAATCTTAAAAAGACGGTCACAATCAGGGTGATCTTGTGGCAAGGCTAAAGCATTGTCTCCAGAATGCAGCATACTAAGAAGAAGCAAATAGCGATTACAAGTCATAGTTGCAGGAAATATAGCCGTTGCCATCAAGGGACTAGTAGACCAATAAGAAGCCAGTGACGGCTTCCTTATCAACCCCATCAAAAAAGTCAAACCTAAAAACATTTTCATCTCTTCAAGATCTCTGGGAACCCACTGAGTAGCTCTAGACTGAGGCCTACGTCTGGCAGCGTTGTCCCTCAAATATTGCTCCGCATACACATTAGTCTGCTCCACAATCTTTTCCAAAAATATATTGTCCATAAACAAGTGAAAGAAATTGACAGGCAAAAAGTTTTCCGTATTGACTCTACACCCTGGGAGACCAGTAAATGCGGGTAACTGTGGCTGCTCCATGTTTGGGGCAATCCAGGTGTCAGGTCTTCTAATGGGAAACCCTTCAGCCCCAGGCTGCTGCACTCTTGGCACATCAATCTCCTCCTGTAAAACAGGCCCTTCATCCTCTCGGACAGAAAACTCACTGCCTGAATCTCTCACTTCCTCCTCTGCCTCAGATGCAGAGTCAGTCTCGTAATCATGGTCTGAAGACGACTCAAAAAGTATGCCAACAACCTGCTGAGCGGTCACTCTGCGGCTAGCCATGATCCTCACTAACAACAAATGGATTGCCAACAACCACCAGCACTAAAATAAGTAATAAACAAAGTGTAGCTTTATCACAAAGAGTTATGTACTAAAAAACTCTACCACTCACTTGCCTGAAAAAGCTACTCACCAGCAACTACTCCGCACAGACACAGCAATCACCAATGATATCCCACTAAAAAGAAAATAGAAAAAAGCAAATTAGACATATGACAACACAAATATCATTGTGCTCAAATCTAAGGACAATTTCACACACAATACTACATTTAGTACACCACCTACAAACATGTCATTCATGCATGTCAACAATACTTCTTTGGAGTACATTGCTTTCACTTACCTAAAACATGCAACTATGCAAACCGCAGTACAACTACTGCCAAAACCGCAAGGATCCATAGCAAAGGAAGCAAAAGCTTTGAACTAGAACAAAAAGAAGAAATAAACCTTTATAATCACAAATACAAATACTTCGCCAGTTGACAAACACCCCGCCACCAAGAACTTAGAAACTGTCCCTGGTGCCTAAGTGGCTTCTGTCCCCCTGGGGGGCAGATGGGCCTCAAAAAAATAGGCCGACCTGCCCCCAAGGGGGCAGAAATTGCCAACAGCTCTGTACCCTGTTTGGGGGGGGACCCTTGCCAAAGGGGGTGAATAGGGGTGCCCCCAGCACAAAAACAACTAAGGGGAGCAAAAAAATAAAAATTCCCCTCATGTCTTGGTGGCTTCTGCCCTCTGGGGGGCAGATAGGCCTAAACAAATAGCCCGATCTGCCCCCGAGGGGAGCAGAAAGGGTCATCAGTAATGTGCCCCCCTTTGGGGAGCGATGCTTGCAAAAGGGTCCGCCCCCACACCCACACAAAACACACACACACACAAGATCCCTGGTGCCTAAGTGGATTCTGCCCCCCTTGGGGGCAGATGGGCCTAAAAAAAATAGGTGAATCTGCCCCTAAGGGGGGCAGAAATGGCCAACAGCTCTCTGTCGCCTTTATGGGGCGACGCTTGCCAAAGGGGGCACCCCCAGCACAAAACATAAAAGGGGAAAAAAAAAAAAATCCCTGGCGTGTTGGTGGTTTCTGCCCTCCTTGGGGGCAGATAGCCTAAAACAAATGGGCCCATCTGCCCCCAAGGGGGGCAGAAATAGCCAATACTCATTTTGCTCCCTTTGGGGGGGCGACCCTTGCCCAAGGGGTGCCCCCAAACACACACAACACACCCACACACACCACACAATCCCTGGCGCCTGGTGGGTTTCGACCCCCAGGGGGCGACATCGGCCAAAAACATGGCCGATCTAGCCCCAAGGGGGACTGAAACATATAAAAAATTATTGCCCCCCATGGCAGCGACCCTTGCCTAAGGGGTCGCTGCCCAAAAACATAAGGTAAACATAATCCCTGATGGTCTAGTGGTTTTCGACCCCCCCCCCCGGGGGCAGATCGGCCCAAAAAATGGCCGATCTGCCCCCGGGGAGGCTGAAAAAGGATTATTTATGCCCCCAAGGGGAGCGACCCTTGCCCAAGGGGTCGCTCCCCAAAAAATCATACACAAAATAAAATCCCAGGTGTCTAGTGGCTTTCGACCCCCACCCCCTGGGGGCAGATCTGCCAAAAAAACAGCTGTTCTGCCCCCAGGGGGGGGACGAAAAAGGATTATTTATGCCCCCAAGGGGAGCGACCCTTGCCCAAGTGGTCACTCCCCAAAAAATCATACACAAAATAAAATCCCTGGTGTCTAGTGGCTTTCAACCCCCCCCCCCCCGGGGGCAGATCGGCCGATCTGCCCCCAGGGGGGGCGAAATATTATTAAAAAATAGTCCCCCATGGAAGCGACCCTTGCCCAAGGGGTCGCTCCCCCCCAAAAAAATCAAGGAAATTCCATGGTGTCTAGTGGGGATTCCTGGTCCACGATCGCGGAATCAAATCAAAGCAAATGGCTTCCAGCGCGTCCTCTGCAACACTTAATGACGTCGGCGAGCTGACGTCATCAGATTTCCGAGGGGTGGGTTTGGGTGGAAGGGGAAGGGATTCCCCTGCTATCCCCGACTGGGGTGTGTGGCCCGCAGGGGGAGCGCTAGCGTTCCCCTGGTGACCGGGTGCAGGACGAGGTGATCTCGTCCCAGGCACACGGAGACCGTGTGCTGGGACAAGATCACCTCGTCCAGGGCACCCAGGGGGTTAGATTTAAATAATGAAGTACTTCTAACAATTAATACTCAAGTACACTTCCCCACCCATAACCCCTATATATCTTTCCTCCCATCCCTAAAGGAGAGTATTAAAAAGTTTTAAAGTAAACTTGAATTTTTAAAGCAAATATATTTTAATGAATTTTATATCTCAAAACATTAATACTGAAATATTAATATTAATACCTAAGTATTAATGCGCTTCCCCTAGTATCCTGTCGCTAATGGTGAGTTTTACGTATTTTTCAAATATTTTTACATTTTTTATTAAAAATCAATTAATTATTTGTATACCTAAAAATAATACTCAAGTATGAATATTAATACCTAACTATGAATACACGACCACACCTGTAACGTCTATATACCTTACATCCCATCCCTTATGGAGAGTGTTACATTTTTTTTATAAAAACTTTTTAGTCTTTTTAAAAAAGAAATAGTTTTTACCTCAAAAAATGTACACTCTAGTATTAAAATTACTACCTGAGTATTAGTCCTTAAAAATAGTCCTTAAAAATAGAATATATATATATATATATATATATATATATATATATATATATATTTACATGTATATATGTATATATGCTTACCAAAGTGCAAGGTTCAGGCATGTGTGGTATGGTTCAGGCATCAAAGTTGTAAAGTCACTCATTGCTCAGTCTTCTGCTTTGTATGAGCTGCGTGGTAAAGGTTGTTTCCCCCACACCCTACCATCCACAAGCCAAAAAGCTTGCTGAAAATTTTCACAAGACCCTAAAATGCATGATTATGTGCTTCTCTGAGCCCATGAGCAGAAGTGGGGTGTCCTCCTGACAGGCATGCTTTTTGTCTTTGGGAAGGTTTCACAGAAGGGAGTTGGAGAGAGCAACTTTGAACTTCTGTATAGTCACTCTGTTAGGGGACGTTTCAGTCCGGTTAAAGAGGATTGGGAACAAGCTCCCAAAGAACCCCGTTAGGATCTGGTTAGCTACGTTAGCATTCAGGAACAAGATGGCTTAGTTCTAGAAGAAAGCTTCTGAGAACTTGGAGGCTTGCCAGGAAGTAATGAAGCAGCAGTATCAACAGACAGCTACCTCTGTGGAATTTTAACCTGGACACAAAGGGCCTCATTAAAAGTTTGAAGGATGGGAAAGCCCGTCCACCAAACTCCCAACAGGTTGGCCGCTGCCTTCGTGGCCACCACTCTACCGCATCTATTCGGAGATTCCTGGCAATCCTGTAGCCCCCAGGGTGCACCACCTCCCTTGCAATGTTCACTATCTGCAAGGCAGACAGTGAACATTGTGAAGGTGCTGAGCAGGGGGCCCCCTGCACTGTCCATGCCAAGTGCATGAGCAGTGCACTGGCCCCCCCCTGTGGCCCCCTGTACCTGTCCTCCCCCAGCCTTTTCATGGTGTGAAACCGCCATGAAAAGGCTGGTGGAGAATGAGGTCGTAATCCGCAGGGCAGCGCTCCATGCAGCACTGCCCTGGTGGATTACGATCTCCACCAGGCTGTCAGGATCATGGATCCTGGCTGTGCATGCGGAACCCTGGCAGTCTGACCGCCAGGGGCTTTATGTGTCAGTCAGGCCGCCATAGCAGCGGCTGTCCTGACCGCTACCATGAGGCCCATAGTGTGGGTAATGAAGCCAGTGAGGCTAAGTCTTTCCAAGACTGTTGGACTAGGCCCTATGAGGTAGTTGAGAGTAAGTGAGAGGGCACCTACTTGGTAAATTCCAATACCCCCAGGATCCCCTTAAGGTTGCTCCATATCAACCGACTCAAACCACATTATAAGAGGTCTGAGGTCACCATGCTATTGGTGACTGATAATGGGGAGGAGTAAGAGACTGACCCTTTCTACTGACCTCCTTTTATTAAAAGGGAAAGATGGGACAGTGTAGGGTGTCAACCTTTCCTCTACCCTGACCATAGAGCTGCAGAGGGATTGTCATCAGTTATTGGGACAGTTTGCTTCTCTATTCTCCCTCACTTCAGCGCTTACAAATCCGTGTACACATGAACTGATATTGGCGACAGCCCACCTTGCAAAGATTAAATTTACAGACTGTCTGAAAAAAGTGAGGGCCATCATCAGAGAGGAAGTGTTAGACCTGACAGCCTTAGGGTGGTCATCCCCATACTTTTTGCTTACCTCCCTCCACTTTTCTGACACTGTTTTTGCTGGTTTTAGGACTCTGCACACTATACCACTTCTAATCAGTTCTAAAGTGCATTTGCTCTGTCCCTTAAAACAATGTAACATTGGTTCATACACCAATTGGCATACTTGATTTACTTGTAAGTACCTAGTAAAGTGCACTACATGTGCCAGGGCCTGTAGATTGAATGCTACTGGGTGGCCTGCAGCACTGGTTGTGCCACCAGCATACGTAGCCCCTTAACCATGTCTCAGGCCTGCCATTGCAAGACCTGTGTGTGCAGTTTCACTGCCACTTAGACTTGGCATTTAAAAGTCATTGCCAAACCTTAAACTCCCCTTTTTCTACATATAAGTTACCCCTAAGGTAGGCCCTAGGTAACCTATAGGGCATGGTGCTATGTAGGTAATAGTCAGGACATGTACCTGTCTGTTTTTTTATCTTCTGATAGTGGAAAACTCATTTTCCACTACTGTGAGGCCTGCTCCTTTCATAGGCTAACATTAGGGCTACCCTCATATATTGAAAAGAATATATAGGTCATGTTTAGTATGGCCAGAATGGTAATACAAAATCCTGCTTATTGGTGAGGTTGGATTTGATATCACTACTTTAGAAAGTGAGCATTTCTCTTTACTTAAAACCCATCTGTGCCTTACAGTCTCCAATACACGTCTGGGTTGGGCTGGTTGACAGCTCCCTTGTATATTTCACCCAGACAACCACAAACACAGGATACTCAGTCATAGCTGCACTCATCTGCATAATGAATGGGTCTTCCTGGACAGGAAGGGTGGAGGGCCTGACGTTTACATGTCAAAGGCTAGTGGCCTTCTCTCACACAGTCGACTGCCAAACCCCCTACTGAGACCCTGGCAGACAGACCTGTGCTGAAAGGGGACCTTTTCCACTTCAAAACCACTCTTTGAAGTCTCCCCCACTTCAAAGGCACTTTTGGGTATATAAACAGGGTCCCTGACCCCACCAAATCAGACACTTCCTGGGACAGACACTCTGGACCAGATCCGGCAACCTATAAGGAGAAGCTGCCTGGCTGCTCAAAAGACTCAACTGGACTACTTTGCTGTGAAGGACTGCTACCATGCTGTTGACCTGCTGCCTTGCTGGTCTCTGAATCTGCTGAGAAGTGCGCTCTGAGGGCTTGGATTGAGCTTGCTTCCTGTTCCTGAAGTCTCAGGGCCAAAAATGTGTCTTCTCTCTAAGGAAATTCCTTGTAAGGCAAAAATTTATCCTCAGCCTGCTGGAAACAATGCACAGCCTGCCTATCGGCAAAATAATTGCTGCATCGGCGAACTTCAATGATGTAGCCTGGCTCCCAAAGCAGAGATCAACGCAGCACCTGCCTTGCGACCGCATAGCCATACTGGATCGAAACACAGCTGAGCCAGAACGACACAGCCCCACTTCCTGAGTGAAGAATCGAAGCAGCGTCTGCAGTGCGACAGATACTCCAAAGCATCGCTAAACCAGATCAACGCAGCACCTGTGACTTCGTCCCACCACCCAGGATCTCCACGCATCATCCCTGGACGTCAAAAGACCCGCATCTCATTGAGGATCCAAGACTGTGCTCTGGAAATCAACGCTAAGCCCTTGCAGCGTGGGAAGAAACAACGCATCGTCTGTACCACGTCCGAAAATCCGACACACACCTTCCTTTTTCCATGTATCTCCTCCTCTGTGGTCTTCTTGTGTGTAATTTTGATGCATACCAGGTTCTTTGTGCACACAAGAGACATTTGTTGATTTTTAAAGACTTAAGACTCTTCTTATCATTGCAAAAGTGATATTTCAACATATGCTTATCAAATCTTCATTGCTTTGATCTGACTTTACTCAGATAAATATCTTATATTTTTCTAAACATGTGTGGTGTATTTTAGTGGTGTTTTTACTGCGTTATTGGATGATTTATTTGCACAAATACTTTACACATTGCCTTCTAAAGTTAAGCCTGACTGCTCAGTGCCAAGCTACCAAAGGGTGGGCACGGGATAATTTGGATTCTGTGTGACTTACCCTGTGGTCCCTACTTGGACAAGGGTGTATACCTCTGCCAACTAGAGACCCCATTTCTAACAGGAAGCCCCTAAAATGACATAACATCCAAGCTGAAGGAATTATCTTCAGCTACATCTCTCTGTCTCGTCCGGATGGAGAGTTTCAATTTCCAAAAAAGACACTAAAAGCGTCATTACGATCTGACGGTAACACCTCTGCTGTGGCAGCCGCCAAAAGACCACCATGTTGGTGGACATACAGACCACCATATTATGAGTTACACAGTCAAGACCACCAAAAGACAGCCAGAATGCCGACACTGCCAGGACTCTGGAGGGCAGGAAAGAGGTGGTCCCACCACCAGCACTACCAGCCTGCCAAAAATGAACTGTACCTATTAGGACCCACAAATCACGATAGCTGTTCTTCCATGATGGAAATGGCAGTGCGAACCCTGCGGCTGGCAGTCACCACAGTAAAACACCACACCACATTGAATAATTTGAAAACCCCACACCTGACACACATCCACACATCCAACACACCTACCAATGCCCTATGAAACACACCCTTTCACATCTCACAATCCTTTACAACAAGAACGCCATATACAGCTCAAGAAAGGCCTCACTAAAATATCAGATTCCATAGATTAGGCACCCCAACACACTTTACATTGCACACATCACATAGCTGCACCACACACACACAAAATAAAAAGAAGTACCCCACATTTTAGAAACCACCGGTCAACCGCTCACATCACAGCATCCACACTTTATCACAAAATTGATTTCCCTATTATTTTCACTTCTTTACTGTCTCATCCACCACTAACATGTCCCTACAAAAACATTCCCATTTCACAGATGATGAATTGATGGTCATAGTGAACAAAATCATCAGAGTAGAGCCACAACTATTTGGAACACAAGTCCAGCAAACACCCATCGCCAGGAGAATAGAGATATGGCAAAGAATATTCAACAGGGTCAATTCTGTAGGCAACTATCCATGCACAGGGAAGGACATCAGGAAGAGGTGGAAGGTGCAGTCCATGGCGCCAGGCACCAGCTGGGGGTCAGCAAGACTGTCAGTGGGTCCCCACCTCCTGCCCCACTGTTCACATCATGGGAGGAGAAGGTCTTGAAAATCCTGCATTCTGATGGCTTGACAGGAAAACCTAGGGGAGTGGAGTCGGGTAAGTCACAACACCTGTGATGTCACCCTAAACCTTTGTCTTGCATGATCACTGTTCACCTTTTGACATCTTAGCTGCCAAACCATTTACCACCCCTGTGTCCAACGGTCCAAATACCCCTCTCTGCCGCCCCACATGTCAACTAAACTCATCTGGGGCCCCAGTGTCTGTGTATGGCATTGGTGGTACAGGGACTGAAACCTCTACAACTCCTAGCAGGCACTGTTCCACCATTAAGAAACCCAGAACAGTGTACTACAAATAGAATTTCCTTGCATGTCAAACTAACAAACAATTCAACACACCTGAATGTTCCACAATTGTAGAGCCTATGGCAATGACAGCAATGATATGGGCATCTGCCAGTGTTATACCTATCAACACACAACTACAGCTGTGTTCCCAGCTAAACTGGCCGTTAAATGTCCATTCAAACAAAGTAATGTGCTCACCTTGGGGCCACACAAATATGGGAAGCTGAATGTACTTGGAGTACACCCATACGGAGGCCCAGGTATACTGCTCACATCCATACTGTTGGCTAGCTCTGTTTCCATTGTACATCTTGCAGCTGTTAGTTGACTCAATTATGGCATACACCTAACTTAGAGATAACTATAAAATGTAAAGTCATTTAGCAAATAAGATATGAGTCTATGAACAGACATCTAACCACCAAGAAACTCCATCTTGTAGCAAGGTATATGATATAGGAAGCTTCTGTGATCCATATAACTCTAACCCAGATTAAGAGGCGGGTATCAACGTCATATCAGGGGATCAAGTAAAGAAACTGTGTGCATGTCACATAGCATGTCTACCGGTCACAGTCTGATTTCACTTGTTGCATCACTTTCAGTAACTGTGTGTTCCACTTCTCCTACAGGTAACCTACCTATTGTGACAATGGAAAGGATACCAGAGACAGCCACTTCCTCTCTGGATGAAGACCTCAGTGAGGAAATCACCCCTGGATGTGTTGACATTGGGGATGACTCTGGACCATCTGGGACACCTGGTCAGTCCACAACTGCCAGCCTCACCCTGCCTACATTGACTCCCCCCAGCCTCCAATCATATGTTCCAAGGACTGTGTCAACCCTCATGTGTTCCCAAAACAGGTACCTGAGTCACCAGTCGTAAACCCAGATAATGATGGACCTCGCTCCAGTGGGAGTGGGTAAACAGTACCAGGAGCACAGGCACATGGGGCAGGGTGCGTGGGAGGGATAGTTTGGGACCGAGGATGGAAGTTGCAAGGGATACAACTGGCCGGGGCACCATCTCCTAAGTCTTGGGAGCTTACCAACAATCTCCAGGCGTGGTGGGCCAGGTACTTAATATGATGGGGGAGATCAAGCAGCTACAGTGGGACAAGCACCAGGAAGTGATGCAGCAGTGGGAGGCCCAAACTGGCCATTTGGCCTCCATTGCAGGTGTATTGATAGACATGAATACCACCCTAAGTAGGTTATGTCCACAACAGCTGGATCCTTCCACTAGCAATGTTGCATCTGCCCCTTCAACACCTACGGCAGCCAGTGGAATAGAGGTCCTGCCAGGGGAAGAACATGCCTCTGACACTCCTACCTCTGTAGCTGATGACTCCCCACCGCAAACGTGGACGTCCATCTAAACATTCAGGAGGAGCAGGTGCCAAGACTTGAACCACTGCCAGGAACTGAACCTCTAATGAATGTTTCTCTTTCGGGCATCACTGATAGACCCTGTTGACTATCCTACAACCAATGTCCATTTTCCTATGTTACAAGAATGCTGGACTTGAGACTCCAGATGTTATTGCAGCTACCCTGATGATTTCATCGACCATGACTGAACCCTTCACTGCTTGATAGCATTTGATTTCATCCAATTCACACACAATAATTTGCACTCTTTATTTAACACTGCTAAACCTCAGATCATGTGTGAGAGTACTTTTTCAGCTATATGTAACTGTTAACTGCAATACCTCTTGCACATGAAAGATACACATAAATGTACCAACTTCTTCTTAAAGTCCCATCTCACATTTACTGTTTATTCAGGTTACAATTAGCATTTGATGATACCAATGGACAAACTTATCATCACTTTCATTGCCCTTTCCTACTTATAGGTTTGGAAAATGCAAATGTTCACACAGCAAAGTACAGCTGCTCACTTTAAGGACTCAGTATGGACGTGAATAACTAGCACCCTACAGACGACAGAAGTTACAGACATGTCAGTCTTCCACTATATGAATGGGCAAACAGATTGGTTTTCTGCATCATCAGCTAAAGCCTTTTCAAAAACCCATATCATACCTCCCCAATTACCATACCCCCTGATATGGACAGAGGACTCTACAAATACCCCCAGTCATGGAACCTTCCACTTACTACGGGCAGGTATAAGCACAGTGGCAGCTGCTACATACAATATGGTATTACCAGAATAAAGCCATTAAGAAGGTTGAGGTTCTGGATTGCACAGGATGACGTGTCAGAGACACAAGACCACACATATGGCACTATTGGGACCAACTACTATGGCAAACAGGTCTATAGTGTGGGATAGGACATTATCATCCAACTGTCCTGACAGTCTGTGCATAGAACTTACACACTACACATTGTTGTGTAGCCATTTTAGTTATAGCTCATATCCGTTATTTTAGCAAACTAAACCTGTCGCTGTGCACTTTAACCTAGATATATTTGATTCAGCTTCGCTTATTATTTTAACAATAGCCACATTTGCGGTCTTGTTTTATTTTTCTCTATCTAGCTGTTCTGTGTCTAGGTCAGCACTGCGTTCTTCAACAAGACATTTCTTTCACTCTGTGCTTTTCTCAAGGCTGTAGTAATATAGGTTGCTGGTAAACGTGGTACTTATGTAGACTATAGGCTTATTGCTCAGGTATGAGGGATGATGTCTTCCCAGGGGAACCTGAAGGGCAGAACTAGAGCTTAACATGCTGTGCTCTAACATATCTTAGGTAGGAATTATTTTAATGACTCTAGTGACAATATGATAGTGTTATTTTTATGCTTTACTCTCCTCGTCACAATTTTAAACCTGTCATGCTTTATCGTTCTAGTTATTGCAGTACATGCTTTATTATCTAAGATGCAGTTGCTTCATTAAAACCTTATTGAAACATATACTGCCTCTGATTGGCCTTGTATATGGGAGACTAATGTAAATGAGAGAAACGGATGCGATCTGAGTGACCACGATTTCCCTGAGGAGTCAATTGTGTCATGTGCTCGGCTACCCAATCGTTCCTGCTCTTGGGTTGAGATGAGGCACTGCTAGTTAGCCGGAACAAAACCCAGATTGTAACCTGTAGTAGGTCAGAATTAGTCCCCCACACTGCAGGTGATTCTGCCACTCAAATCCAGTAGTCTCATTAGAATAATGAGAGCCTATGCGACATGGCGCCCAACGTTTGGTCAGGCTCTAATTTTTGGGTCCTCCTGAGTATCTCTGTCTCACTACATACAAAGACACCTCAGTACTATATATGGAGACGTCCGTGGTACTGAGGATTTTCCTCCTCAGCTATGTACGGAGTGCCTAACTAATGCTGTACGTTGTTCAAGCTTGAACTCTAAAAGGATAATCCCCATTTAGTGTGCTTAACTCTGAACAAAAATAAATAATCATCATGGCGAATCCGCAACAGGTAGCAATTGCAGTTAATATGCAACCACCCCTTTACTGCACATTTATTGGCACATGACCTAACGGCCCAAGGGGGTCCCCCATTTGTTGTTGAGGTTCAGACAACCTATAGAACAGAAATGTTTTATTCTTCGGTCACATTTCCAGCAGCTATTTGGAACACAAATACATTTCATTCTTATACACGTGCAAATATACCTGTACAATACAGAGCATATGCATATCTAGAAATACCTCTATCATATGAAGAACATAAAAATTGGCCTGATGGCGCCCTAGCCCATACAATTCTACAAGTTAGGTTAGGTCCTCTAAGAAATGATGGTCCTACCTGGCCTTTATTGGCAACATATATACCTCACCCTGCCACACCAAACTTAACGGCAGCTGAGGTCCGTTGCTTATATGCTGAGCTGGCGACAATATACAGACGATTAGTACAGTTTGCAATGCAAACATTAAACACAAACCCAGCACGTGCTGCTTCAGCACAACCACATGCAGTAACTCCAGGCATTAATCCTGCAACTGTACATTCGATTATGGGTGAAGTACCTGCCAAATGAGAAGAAATTCAGTTTTGGTTACCTCAAAAAATAAACGTGCTGGAAGCAGTATTTCCCCATATGGGACCTCAGGATAAGCATAGAATATTAACTATGTGCTTGCCATTTAGAATGGTTCCAACTATAGATAACTGTAATACTTAGGGTACGGTATTTGCCACGCTATATACTACTGCACATGGTACACTGACACTTGCCAATTTACTGGAAGTGTTAAAACAAATTCAAGATGAACACGCTGCTGCCCCCGCCCTGGACATGGGGATGCAAATAATGGTCAATTTTGCCACAGTATCCTCAATTATATTAAGTAATCTTAAACGGGAGGTGGTCGCACTAGTGGTGCGTATGCAGCTCCAGGAGGTTCCTCCACAGGATCAAGAACGTCAGCTGCCAAAGATTATCGCAGAGACCTACTCCAGATAGTCTGGGGGACAGACCAACAAAACTACAATTTCAGGGTAAATCTAATAAAGATTCTACCAAGCAAGCTCCTGAGGGTACTGAGAAATTCTGAGATAGAAAACAACCAACACCTAAGAAAGAAAGGGGAGAATCTCTGCATATGGAGGCCCCACAGAATAGATATAATCTCAGAAATAGAGATGATATAAAAACGCCTGACAGACATCATTATACTGATACACGCCAATCTCATTCCTTTCAGGACTCACCGGAAAAACGCAGTGAGAAACATGGGCGGTCAGAGCGAAGAATTGAGTATGTGAAACCGAGACAGGAATCGCAAAGCTCAACAGAAGTTTCCGTTAAAAAAGAAGAGAAACTTCCCCAACAAAAATGCCAATTCAAAAAGAAAAAAGTGGCAGCAGTTGCAGTTCACCATGCCACTCAAGAAGAGGAACAAGAAGTGAGCATAAGCGCTATTAGACATCGCGGCAGAGGTCACAATACTTCGCTGGAATCTTCTATAGCATCTGGAGATGAAAGCAACTGCTGACTTCCATCAAGTAGAAACTGTGGACATGCATTTCTCCATGCCGGATAGGGTGTACAAAGTAAGGTTTCAGTTAGAAGGAGACATTGAGTGCACAATCGACGCAATCTTTTGGGACTGCATTGTAAATATATATGATATTCTACTGGCCATTAGGGATTGGCCACCTGAGTTTGTCTGTACTTGCCCATATGGGGAAGATGTTATCAAACCTTCTTTCTCTCTTCTTGTTCACGAGGAGCTCCGAGAGTCCTACTCCATCGATTGGGCAGTGGCACAGGCATCTGCATTGTATTGCAACCACGTAGAGTGGGATAAAGACTCCCCCATCATGTAATTCCTATTAAAAATAAGCCCCAACCACAATCCCAATAGCCAACAAAATATGATGCTAAAGCACCTGTGAGGGAAATCATCACACAACTTGAGTACCAGGGCGTAATCGAACCCTGTGTCTCACCAATGAACAATCCCTTATTCCCAGTAGCTAAACCGGATCATTAGTACAGATTAGTCCTAGACTAAAGACATTTAAACAGTCATACACGCACATATGCTATACAAAACTCACATTGCATAGCACTCATGAACAACATAGTGTGCAAAAAATACAAAACAACACAGGACATTTCCAATTGTTTCTTCTGCCAAAATATAGCTCCTGAGAGTAGAGACTTAACAATTTTCAGCGCACTAGGCCCCTGAAAAAAATCTGTTATTTACACCAGGGGTACAAGAACAGTCCAAGACTGTTCACAGCTCATGTGACTTCAATATTGCACGACATTGACACTGAAGCATTGTCCTATGCAGATGATATCTATCTCATGGATGATGAATTATTGCAACATAGAAGATGGGTAACTCGCATTTTTGTAGGATTTGCCGAATTTGGCTGTAAGTTCAACTTCAAGAAAACAAAAATAGCTTTCCATAGCGTCCTGTTTTTGGGATATGAGCTGTCAAGTGAAGGAAAGAGCCTAGCGCCACAATTCTTGGAAAAATGCACACAGTTACCACCTCCAAATATCATCAAAAAACTCCAATTCCCTATTGGGTTTCCTAAATTCTGGCAGAACCTACATTCCAGATTAAGCATCACACATAAAACCTTTATATGACTTACTATGTCTTGACTTTTCAAGTACAGTTTGGACAGTCGAACACACACGCATTCTCAGAGCTTTGCAAACAGACATGCTTGCAGCACAACACTTACACACAAGGGACAACAAAAAACATTAGGTCATCAGAGTAATTGCTGATGCCATTGGTTTCACCTATGTAACTTTCAATGAGGGTGAGACAGTCCCGATTGCATACAAATCACATTTGTATTCAGCAGCAGAACAACGCTTTGCTCCCACTGAGATTATTCTCACTGCTGTTCAGATGACTGTCATTAAAGAAAGACCACTAGCCCAGGAGAAACGCATTATTGTCACATCTCCAATTCCAGCCCTTGAGGCTGTTACCAAAGCCAGCGTTCCAAATGGGCAACGTCTTTGACAGCCACTGATGTTGACTACATTTTCGACCCAAAGTTACAAACTCAAGAATTTTTGCAATATGAACTAGAATACCTATTTCCGGCAAATACACTGCCTATTGATAATTATCAAAGTCATGTACATTGATGGCTCAGCACAACCTACAATAGGCACAAAACATCAATACTCCACTGCTTGCGCAATTGTAAGTGGTTGCATAGAGGATAATACATTTTGTCCCCAGCATACATTCACACAAACCCTAGGGGCTTGCACAGCACAATTAGCAGAAATAAAGGTTCTGGTGATGGCACTGGAACACACGAATCCTGCAAGGCTAACACTGATTGTCTGTGATTTGTAATACTGTGTCCAGTCCTTTAATGAACACCTGCTTTACTGGTGCCAGAATGGGTTCAGAGATTCTAAAGGCAACACCATCAACACAGACTTCTGTGGGGGAAAGTAGCTGATCTGAAGAAAACGCTACAAAATGTCCATGTTGTACATACACCTGGACACCAGTGCATCGGAATGCAAGTTGCTGGGAAGACAGTGGCTGATGAAGCCGCCAAATCAGCAGTAGCTACGGCTGGTGTTGCTGCAGTAACCCGCTCTGTAATGAAACAGGACGATGACATATGGGCTGCTGTGAAAGCCACGGCTGAAGGTCCACCCTGTCCAAAAACATTTCCTGCTAAATATTCCTACCAAATGGGAGGCTGTCTTGATGCAGAAGTAAAAATACCAGGCATGGGGGTTCTAGTAATTCACAACAAAGACATGAGATCAGAGTTGATTAAAGCAGAGCATGAGGGGATTGCATCTGCCCATGCTGCTGTGGCAGCTACAATAGCATTATTGCAAGCATGTTATTGGTAGCCAGGTCTAAACAAACAGGCCAAGCAGAATGTTCTTTGTTGTGACATCTGTCAACAAATTAAGGCTTCCACCGTCAAACACCCACCGCAGACACCCCTCCTTATTTCCAGCAAACCATTACAATGTGTTTGCTTGGACCATTGTGGTCTCCTAACACTTGACAGTGCATACAAATACATTTTAGTCACTGTTGACTCTTGTTCCAGATTTCTATGGGTGTGGCCACAACACTCGGCTAACGCTCGGACTGTTATTAAAGATTTGCAAATCTTTATCGTCACATATGCAGTTGCGGCTTTCTACTTGGACCAGGGCCCTGCTTTCACCTCAAGTGCATTCAGGGATGCCATGGCTTCATTAGGGGTCCAACTCCATTACTCGTCTCCATTTCATCCCTTGGGAAATAGTGTTGTGGAGTGATGAAACTGTGATTTAAAGCAGTCCTTAACAGCCAGAATCTTAGGAACCGGTTGTAGTTGGCCTGATCACCTGTACGGAGTCCAGAGAGCACATAACAATCTGCTTAGAAGGTCCCCGGGGGTCATACTTCATACAACTGCCTGTTTGGAACTCAAATGTATGTTCCACATCTTGATGGTCCTAACGGGGAGGCGGCAGAAACTGTTTTTTAAATAAACAAACGTCTCACTGTCTTGCAGGAATTACAACAGTTTGGTGACAACCACGCTTCTGCCAGAGCTGCCTCTGTAGGAATTAAGGATGTACCAATAACACCTACTGGCTGGATTCCTAAAGTTGGGGATCTAGTATGTGAAAAAGTTGCTGTGAAAAAGGAGATCCATCCTTCTTATCGTGCACCGGTCCCAGTATTGGGAATACACGGTACCAGAATAGTCATTCTACCACAGTTGGCTGGTGCTAAAGAAAATCGCTTTGTATCTAGCGACAAGCAACCCAGGGTTAAGCACAGGATATTTTAGTGACTTTTTGTGGTTTCCCTGAATGGGATAGTGGCTATTGCTTGACCGGGGTTGACACTTTACCCAATCAACAATCCAATTCCACACAGGCATTTTACCAAGTGATGTAATAGGAAGAAGATACCATCATCATAACCCTTTTATGAATGGGAGTGGGAGTATTTTCAAATTCATAGCAGCTGGAAGACACTTTTTTTTAAACTGTATTTTATTGATTTTATTTAAACCGTACAACAAAGCCATTCAGTGCAGATTGACAGAATCATATTACTTCTCTGCAGGTATACATAGTATTGACGGCACCTTGCATGAATGCCCCTGAAGCAGCCAACAATTGCAGAACAGTACAAGGCATAGCTCAGTTAAGGAACCAAGATCACTAGTGACAGGACAATGGGGACGCATCACGTTATATACCAAGGTCGTCTCATGTGTACTTGTGGTATGAACTCAGTTGATCACTCTTCTACATCTGAATCACTCTCGGAAGTTAACTCCAAATCCCCGATGAATTTATTCAATAATTGTGCCCAGAGTTCAATTTCTTCAGCACCCCTATCATCAGATCGGGTCATTCTGAGGTGCTGCTCCTCCACCACCCCCCACTATAGAATGTCCCCCAGCCATTGTGTAACCTGTGTAGTCCCTTTTCCCATCCAGTGAATAGCCACGCAGCTTTTTACTAAAACAAGGGCTAGTTGAGCAATCCTGTATGGGATCTTCCGACCCCTGGGCCTTTTGCATGGATCCCAGCAAACCAATAAGGGGTGTACATGGAATCGCCAGTCCTGTGGCAGTCGCAATATGAGGCACTACCTGGCTCCAGAAGGACTAGATGCCGACACATTCCCATGCTTGGTGTAAGAAAGTGGCATCTATTTCCTCACAATGTGCAAACCTAGCATTTCACCTCCAGGAAGACCTCCAGTAGTTTCTCCCTGAGAAGGGTGCTAAATGTTTTATAAAATTCTACAGAGAACCCATCCCCATCTGGTGCCTTTGATCTATTAAGAGCCTTGATAGTGAGGCTTAGTTCCTCAATCCTGATATTCTCTTCCAGGCCTTCAGTGGGCCATGTCATACTTGAGGCAGGTTCACCTGTGTCAAAAACCTATCTATTGCCCCTCAAGGCCTACAGTGCCTGCCTTGTACACCACTTTGAAGTGGTCAAGGGAGAAAGCTAGGATACCCTGCCTGTTTTTACATAGTTCCCCATGTGTGTTCCGGATGTTTAAAATGGGGGATAAACTCCTATTCACGCTGGAGAATCGAGGCTGAACACCTGCCTGATTTGTCACCTTCTCCATGACAATAGGATTTAAGGGTGGTCTTATCTAACGAGTCTCATACATTATGTATACAACTAGGAAACGAAAATAGAGAGGGACAGGGAGATTAATTAAGGTCCAGTGTACGGCCTCCCAAAATATTACAAACATCATAAAGAGTACACAGTTCCTATACACCAGATGTAAAAGGCACAGGTTCATCACAACACTTTTAGTACTCAGAAGAACAGGCCCTCACACATCCGTTGGATGTCATGCTTCGTCATAGGGCCTGTTCCACGCCAGACCGGCGCTGCAATGTCTGACAGGCCCCCAAAGGGGGCACTTTGCCAGAGATCTTTAACAACAATGTGTGCCAAATTAAGGGTCAGAAACATATTCTAACCTACCCTCAAAAAAGAAAGGCAGAAGAGAGAAAGAAACTGAATAAAATTGGCTTAAGGACCTCCTAACAGCTAGTTTTAATTGAAGTGGAAAGCCTTGGTCAATATTAAAAACAAAATAGGGAGTGAGCACAGAATAAGGTTCCCCCACTCTCAAAAAAAGGAAGAGGAAAGCTGCTAGGGACACTCTTCCCTTCAGCTTATATATACGGTCAACATGTTTCACGCACTCCGTGTCCCTACGGATCATGCGGCGCTTCCTCAGGACCAGCAATCGCATCAATTCTTCTGCTGTGCTACATTCCCCAGTGGGTTATTAAAGTGTAGAAATTACTTACATAAACACCACACTGTGAAAGGCCTAAGTAAGCGAACCTGTATAAAAAAGGGCAAGACGTTATGTAAAAACATCATCAAAACAACCAATCTGTTGAAAACACCCAGTAGTGTTGTGACAATCAGTGGAATAGATGTAGCCAACAAAAACCATGCACCATTAGGCACAATATTTTACTCCTTACCCTCCCCTCCTACGGAACAAGTTCCTTGGGATCAAGCAGACCTTAGAACTCACAAAACTCTAAATAAATCAGAAAAAGTATAAGTGTATGTGAAAATATATATATATTTTTGAATTCTGAATCAGTGATGGTTACAATGGTGATCTATTATCTAGCAGAAATTCTCCAATGTTGCGTAGTGCAGAGTTTGGGAATTCAGTAACAATGGTAAACACAGATATAATTAAGCCTGAAAAACATATGATAAAGACGACAGGCAATGTGAATAGTAAGCAGGAGTCCAGCCGAGGTGGGGGGCAAAAATATGCTTGAACGCCGATGATATTTTCTACAAGAAAAGAGGTAGTGGATTGAATCTCCTGATACTGTTTAGTTTTATAAACGGCAAAAATAGGTGAATGGCATCATATTCTGTATTTCTACAGGTAATTTGGCAGCGACAACGGGCAAAATACAAGAAAAGTAAGAATATGGCTGAAACAGGGGGCATAAATATGCGTGGCCGCGGGTCTCGTTGTCAGGAAGGAATGTAACCGTAACTCTGTATTCTCTACACGTACAACATCGTGAGTGTGATCGAAGGACCTCCAACCCTAATGGTATCACAAACGTCTTGAGAAATAGGATGTAAAGGATGAGGGAAAGCAAAGGGAAAACAGAAGGCAAGAAAGCACTTAGGGGCATATTTATACTCTGTTTGCGCCGGAATTGCGTCGTTTTTTTTTACGCAAATCCAACGCAAAGCTAACTCCATATTTATACTTTGGCGTTAGACCCATCTAGCGCCAAATATCTTGGAGTTTGCGTCATTTTTTAGCGTGGACACCTACCTTGCGTTAATGATATGCAAGGTAGGCGTTCCCGTCTAAAAAATGACTCCAAGGCATGTGCGCCTTATTTAAACTCCCGTGCAAAAATGACGCACGGGAGTGGGCGGGTAAAAAAAAATGACGTCCAGCCGCTTTTGCGTCATTTTTTAACGCCTGGTCAGGGCAGGCGTTAAGGGACTTGTGGGCTCGGAAGGAGCCCAGAGGTGCCCTCCCATGCCCCCAGGGACACCCCCTGCCACCCTTGCCCACCCCAGGAGGACGCCCAGGGAACTTAGGGTAAGTTCAGGTAAGTATTTTTTTTAAAAAAAAATTGTGGCATAGGGGGGCCTGATTTGTGCCCCCCTACATGCCACTATGCCCAATGACCATGCCCAGGGGACATAAGTCCCCTGGGCATGGCCATTGGGCAAGGGGGCATGACTCCTGTCTGTGCTAAGACAGGAGTCATTTCAATGGGGGTTGGGAGTCAAAAAAAATGGTGCAAATCGGGTTGAGGCTAATATTTTGCCTCAGACCTGACTTGCCCCATTTTTTGACGCCCAAGCTCCATTTTCCCCTACGCCGGCGCTGCCTGGTGTGGGTCATTTTTTTTGACGCACACCAGTCAGCTGCGCCGGCTACTGTCATTCCATAAATAAGGAGCCCGCATGGCGCTTTGGAATGGTTTTAGCCGGAGTAAAAATGGTGCAAATCGGGTTGAGGCTAATATTTTGCCTCAGACCTGACTTGCCCCATTTTTTTACGCCCAAGCTCCATTTTCCCCTACGCCGGCGCTGCCTGGTGTGGGTCATTTTTTTTTACGCACACCAGTCAGCTGCGCCGGCTAACGTCATTCCATAAATAAGGCGCCCGCATGGCGCTTTGGAATGGTGTTAGCCGGAGTTAAAATTTTTGACGCACAACTGCGTTGGCGCAGTTGTGCGTCAAAAAGTATAAATATGGCCCTTACATTTTTATTGCGGTCCAGAAGCCAGAGACCTACCCGGCGTGCGCTGTCCCGGATGTGGTGAACGGGAAAACAGCACGTCAGTTAAGAGGTCCCCAGAGGTGTGCAGACCAATAGGAAGAGGGGAATCCCCTCTGAGACAGGGGCGGGAGAAGGAGGATAGTCATGCCCAACTAGTTTAGTAAAGGAAGGACTGGAAACTACAAGTCCGTCCTGGGAAATATTTAGACTATTCTGGACCGATCGTGCCCCAGTCGGAAGCTGTCCAAAGAGTATATCAAGGGCAGCGGGAGCATCCCCTAGCTAATCTAAGTGATGTGAAGATAAATGAAGGCAGTTGGCCAATAGATACAAAATTACTCAAAATGATAAGGATCAAAGTAAAGTAAAGGTGAAAAATCTGAATTAGTAATCACCTGGGGTGTACTAAATCAATTCACAAAAGTCTGGAGTTCAGTCTTGGAAGATGTAAGTAATGCCAACTTAACAACGAGAAACCAAAGATCCCAAATTCCCACATTGGCACCTATAACATGCAGAAGAAGTAATATTGTCTGACATCATAGCAAAGATAGATCAACTGAAAGTCAGTTCGGCTATCAATTCAGAAAGATATGCAGAGAAAAAATCTCAATTTGTAAATGATAATTCTAAAAGAAAGAAGTCCATGGGATTTCGTCGTTTAGCCCATTGATGTGAGTCTCCAATCTAAACACCTAACGTTGCTCCCTCTCAAAGAGACTGTGAGGGTTATTGGTGTAATTGACAGACTCCAGTCATCTAGTGTATGATTAGTCTCACAAAAGTGAGTACTCAGTTTGGTAGTGGTACGTCCACACCTGATATTACTACGATGTTCATTTATCCTAATCTTTACTGGACATGTTGTCATCCCTACATAGCGTAACTGAAGGGACATTTGATCACATATATGCAGTTTCTGGTGTTGCAATTAGTGTGTTTCTTAAGGTGCCTCTGTCCAAACGGTTGTAGGTCTAAGACCTCAGTAGGTGTAGTCAGGGTGCATACATTGCAATTCTCACAGAGATGATGTCCCTTAACTGGTGGTAATTGCCATAAAGTGGTTTGTCTCTTTCCCGGGGTCAACACCCTAGGGAGGGTATGTACCACCATATCTTTAATATTGTCAGTGCGTTTCAAAGCAAATAAAGGTTTCACAATGTCAATCCCGCTGCCACAGAGTATCGACCATCGCTTATTAATCAACTTACTGATGGTATTAGACATAGAGATGTAGGTCGAAACACATATAAGACAGCGGTCGGAATTGTTGGGTGCAGGTGCCAAAAGAGCCTCTCTATGATTGTTCCAAGCCCGTTTGCGGGCAGAGTTGATTATACGTGGGGGGTAGTGTCTGTCGTACAGTTTCCGAGATAGATCGTCTGCTTGTGTCTCAAAACTGGATACTGTACTACAGTTAGGACGTAGAGTAAGAAACTGTCCATAGGGTAAGTTATCTCTGAGTGATTTCGGGTGGTGGCTGTCATATAGAAGTAAGTTGTTCCAGTCTGTTTGTTTGTGGTAAGTCATTGTCTCCAGTTTGCCATTTCAAATAGAAATGAAAAGATCCAAAACTGGGAGCTGTTTGGAGGATACAGTGGAGGAGAATCTTAAGAAAGGGTCTAGGGTGTTAATCCATGTGATAAAGTCACCTACCAGGTCAGAGGCGCAGTGCCAGATGATAAGAATGTCATTGATGTAACGGCACCAGAGTTTGATATTGTCCATATATGGATTTGAGTCATTAAGTATGGATGATTCTTCAAAATGATACATGTAGATGCAGGCTAGGCTCGGCCCAAAAGTGCTTCCCATTGAAGTCCCTCGTATCTGGTGATAAAGTTGGTCTTCGAATTTGAAATAATTTTCGGTCAGAGCTAGGGAAGCACATTGCATAATGAAAGAGATAGGAGTCGAAGATGTTGACATCTGCCTTAACAGAAAGTCCTCTACGACCTGAAGAGTTTTTTCTTGTGGGATGTTAGTATTTAGAGATTCCACTTACAGGCTAATCAAGACCTGGACTTGTTCTGTGGCATTAATCTGATCAATGAGATTAAGAACTGACGTAGTATCCTTCAAAAAAGTAGGTGTCTCTTGTACCAAGGATTGTAGGAAATGGTCACAAAAAATGGATAGTGGTTCTAGGACCAAGCCAATCCCTGACACAATTGGTCATCCAGGGAAAGGTTGGATGTTCTTGAGAATCGTAGGCAAGCAGTAGAAATATGGGATACGAGGGTTGGGGGTGTCTAGAAAATCGGCCTCCCTTTTCATTATCCACACATGGGATACTGCCTCATTAGTCATGGATCGTATTCTCAATTGCAAATCTTCTGTGGGATCATGAGTGATGGGAGCATATTACGTTACATCGCTTAGCAGACATAAACACTCTTGTCTATATGACAATGTATCTAGGATGACTATAGCGCCACCTTTGCCAGCAGGTTTGATGACAATGTTAGGAACATGAGCCATGGAGATGAGTGCTTCCTTCCCCTGTGAGGAAATGTTCTGAAAAGTCTTTCTAGGATGTAACTTCTTAACATCTGATAGAACAGCCTTTTCGCAGTTGAAATCTCCTGCCCAGAGCACAGGAGAACCCACACCGTCCTCTAGGAAATCCTGAAGTCTGCCATAGAACTGACTATCATCTACATTAGGGGTGCATGAGCTGAGAATAGTGATTTCCCAACCATTAAAGGAGCCTTGTACTACTAAATAGCATCCCTCCACATATGCTTCACTATAGGTGTGCCTAAAGGGGATCCCAGGACCACCCACCCAATCACTGCCCTGGAGTTTGAAGAGAAGGAATCAGAGAATAATTGGACTCTGCATTTGTTGGCTATTTTCTGTATCTCACTCCCCATGAGGTTAGTCTCCTGGGGACAAGCTAAGTGAATCTTGTGGCACCTAAGGAACATGTGCACCCTACAACACGTAGAATAATTCTGAGGCCCTTGGACATTCCAGGTGATCACATTTGTCCAATCAGTCATGAGCCTAAAATTCCCTCAACTACCTGTTGTCCCATCCACTTTGACTGCTGTGTCTCTTGCCATCAAAAGTGCTGCGCTTCACACCTTTGACTCTGGTCCATTTGAAGTGGTGCTTTGGGGGAGCCATGCATTTCACATTGATGTGTGGCAACCTTCTAATCTCCTTTATAGTGACCATTCTCATATAGGAGATCCAAAATATGCATCGCCTATGCACTTGAATGCACCTGAGCTCTCCTCTACTTCACCATCTACCCCTTCCTGCATCAACTAGTGTAGTTTAAGTTGTTCTGTTTGTGAATTAAATCTACAATCTCTACAGTGGAGAAAGCAGAAGACATTTATATTTATATTTCAAACAAGTATCAGCCGGTCACTGTGTGGCCTGCAAGTGCCTCTCATTGGCTGAGGAGTGACTGGATATAATTCATATTCCATGAAACCATGATGAGAAACCTTACATCACTGTGGATTCTTAGACACAGTGACTATTAGTATGCTGCAACACTTTAGAATTATATTATTCTTGAAAGAGGAAGCAATGGAAATTGGGTAGCTCCATCAAAACATTCAACCTAAGTTTATGACAAGATTTAAATGGCAGGCTAGTCTAACAGCAGCTACCATAACTACCTAACATAGTTGGCCTTTGATACCAAACTATTCATCTGTTAATTTTATCAATGCTCTCTGCTTTTTCGAAGGCGAGTAGTTCACATAGCAGCAGTAGGTGGGACAAAGGTAGACGGCTTTTTTGAACCAGAGTCTTCTTGAAGGTCTAGTGGTTTATTCTGAAAAAAGACATGAAGTCTGATCTTTCTAAAGAACTGGGACAGTTCACAAGTAAGGCGGAAATAATCTTCCTTAGGTGTTGGAACGAAGCCAAGGCCTTTGTTAAGAGCACAGGTTTCAACAGTAGAAAGTCGTCTTAATGATTAGTTGACTACTAAGTCTTGGGTGTTGGATTCTTGCCCTGACTCCTGGTCACCGTCTGGGGTTCCTCCCTGGACCAGTGTACATGGCGTCCTCTTCCTCTGCGCCTGCCTCTTCCTCTGCCCCGGCCTCGGCCTAAAAAAAGGACCATAGGAGAAATAGGGACATGGTTGATAAAAAGGATATGGAGGTTGCCAAGGTATGGGTTGGTGGATCGGAAATTGGGGGGGTGTTGTAAAAGGATTGCACACCACCATCATTGGTACTCCAGCCATCGGAAGATGAACTGTTGCTGTAGGTGCGTGGTTTCCTATATGTAGAACCTGAATCATCATAGGACTGTGATTGCATTTCAATCTCATAGTCATCTTTCATATAAGGATACACTTTCTCTCTACTAAACTTGTTGATGTCTTTCTGCAATGTGTTGATTTTCTGTTGGGTAAGATATTCCTTATGTTCATTCAACTCTGTATTGATCTCTGCCAACCGTGTTTTGAATGAAGCAATTGATATAGTTGTTTTAAGTGAGCTTTCTGTCAAATTGATCTCAGTAGTTATAAAGTCTGCCAGCCTTTTTGAGGTATTAATAATAAGAACTAGCCAGTCCCTAGTACATTTCCATGCAATTTGTGCCCAGTCCTTCCTAATGATTAAATCCTGTAGGAAGATCCTGGGTACATTTGTCACAATAAGACCATTAGGAGCTACAATAGCTCGTAGATATTCCGTCCTAATTTACCCATGTAAAATGGTCTTAATCAGGTCACGTTTCAAGGAGGAAAGTCTGTCCCAATCCTCCTTCTGGCTGCCAGAGGGACCAATCCTGTCGTTCCCTAAAATAGAGGGGGTTTGGAGTACGGCAGACAGAATATCATCATTGAAGCTAAAACCTTGAAAGTCTTCCATTGCAGACAAATAAGGTATATTTCTGATGTTGTAGAATCAACAGGAAAAGAAAAAGAAAAGCAAAGTCCTACAGATAAACTGCTGTACTAAAATGGTGAAAAAAGAGAGGGACAGGGAGATTAAATAAGGTCCAGTGTACGGCCTCCCAAAATACTAGACACATCAAAAAGAGTACACAGTTCCTAAACACCAGATGTAAAAGGCACAGGTTCAGCACCAACACTTCTAGTACTCAGAAGAACACCAGACCGGCGCTGCAATGTCTGACAGGCCCCCAAAGAGGCAACACCCTTGGGTTATGTTAGGCATCTCCACACATCGATAGAAAGGTCCTGCCATATTAAAAGTGGCAGAATGGTACATCCCAGTATGATGCCACACTTTGCAGGAAATGGTCACTAGGTTTGAAGGAACCTGGTAGCACATTGGTGACCAACCACATACTCCTGTGAGTGCATTTTCTGCTCATGAGTAGAGCAACCCTGGAACCCCGGAGTCAGATCTTGACTGGACTGGAAGAAGGATCAATGAAGGACTGCGCAGCTGCACTGTGGAACCGGTAAAGAGAGGCTGCACCATTGTGGACTGTATCTGCTGCACCTGGTGGCTAGTAAAGGAGGGGGACTGCGCCTACTGTGCTAGCTCAAGGAGGAGTCATCTCCAGAGCCCAGTTAAAGACAAGAGACTTCAAGGGCCAGCTGACTGGCCCCCTGTTTGCAGCACAGGGATATAACAGCTGAAGAAGCCTGCTGGGGCAAGTCGGTAGCCCAAAGTCTTCAACCAGCCACAAACCACTGCCATGTAGCACCAGGGACCATGACCCAAGGCACAAGGTTGTACCTGAGCTGGCTGATCCCAGAGTGTTATTGGTGTGCAGCTGGGACCTCTAGAAGATGAATGTTCATCCCAGGAAAGATTGACCGGTGACTTGAATATGGGGCGACTGGCAGTTCTGTGGTGACTGGACTTTTGTCAGCACCAATATGACTTCAAGTGACATTGAATCTGTGATCATAGTCTCCTCATTCACTTCATGGACCAAGGAGTAGTTGCAGCAAGACCCCCGTCTACTGCATAGTATCTACAGTATCCATGTGCATCTTCAGCATCCTTCACCTACTACTTCAGGACCACTTCTATAGGAATGCCCAACAGGGAATAACATTTCCTGGAATTAACTAAAGGCTGCTTCACCTGCTCATGTAACAGTTTCTGATGACCTTGCTGGCCCTTGACTGGCTCTCTGCTGGAGCTGGGAACCTAGAGTCACTCCAAGTGACTGCATTACAACTAGTCCAAACTTTTTAGTGGAAGCATTTCTATCAAACTTGTTGAATTTGCCAATGCTTGTTTGTAGATGAGTGAAATGCTTTGATTTACTATATCTTGTAGATTCTATATCTCGAGTGCCCTCTGGTGGATCTTTTTGCTTGTGACGTCTAAAAATACATAAAGATACAGTTTATTTTTTATAAATTGGTGTGAAGATTTATTTAGTGTTTTGTTGATTTCTTGTTCAATTGTTCCTTTGTGTAACCTTCCTTCTCAGAGTTACATCTACCCAGGATTGAACTGAAGATTTGACAAACGAAGCTTAAGAGTCTGACATGCTTTGGTGAGTGTATTGCATGGTGATGTCCCACAACCACACCATATAATGCACCCCATTTCCTTATATCGACAAAGTTCTTGACACCATGGTCTCAGTGCAAACTGACCTCTAAGCATAATTGTCAACTGACAGTCCACAGAAGAAAGGACTTCCTGCCCTTATAGCTACTATAAGAATGCTTGCTGTTGTTTGGGTGGTGGAATTAGTGACCTTAAGTGATGTTTCTGCTGGGATTTGCAGTGACAGCATCAGAATTCCAAAGGACACAACAGTGTTTGGCCACACATGACTATATGGCACCAGGTTGCGTTTCTCCTGTTGAACCTCTGCATTTTTGTTCTGATGCTTACTGCTGTTCTGTCAAACCACGATCATTCATGATAGAGCTGTATGCTCCTGAAAATACAGCATGGTAGAGTTAGGGTTGACCAGTGTCCTTGTGGTGACTGTGCTAAAGTCTGTCCTTGTTTAGAGGCAGAGGAGCATTCTGGTCACTGAAAGACCTCTGGATTAGGTTTGCCTAACTAACTGAAAACTACTGCTGAATGGGCATTCATCTCATAGTACACAGCCGACCATGTTAGATGTATCTCAGTGCCTAAACCTACAGCACTCTCCAACACTAAGGGCCTCATTTTGAGCTTGGCGGATGGGAAAGCCCGTCAGCCAAATGCCTGACAGGGTGGCTGCCGCCTTAGTGGAGACCACCCTGCCGCACCTATTAGAAGTTTCCTGCTAGGACGGCTGGCAGAAACCTCGATTTCTGCCCTCCGGCCTAGCGGGAAACAGGCTACAGCATTGTCTCCAGCTTGTAATCGAACCAGCAGCAATGCTGTAGCTCGCAGGTGAACCCTTGCAATGTTCACTGTCTGCACAGCAGACAGTGATCATAGTGAGGGTGCTGGGCCGGGGGACCCATGCACTGCCCATGCCAAGTGCATAGTCAGTGCAGGGGCCCCCCTGATCCCCCCTGCACCTGTTCTCCTCCAGCCTTTTCATGGTGGTAAAACTGCCTTGAAAAGGCTGGAGGAGAACAAGGTAGTAATCCGCAGCCAGCGCAGCCCTGGCAGAATACGAACTCCACCACTGTCAGACCGTCAGGAACATGGATCCTGGCAGTGCTGGCGGAACCCTGACCTATGTGGCGGTCGAACAATCACAGCAGCGGGGGTCCTGGCTGCCACCGCGAGGCTGGCGGAGACAGCCAACCTCATAAGGAGGCCCTAAGACTTGCCTGCCTGCTTTCACTTATAACTTTTGTTTCTCTATAGGAGTCATAGGCCCAAAGAGAGTATTTTTGGCACAGCAGTGGTTTGTCACTCGAGTCTAAAAACAACAACTGTACAAGGAGTGCCCAGTAACTTTGAGTCCCCAGGTCTAGATAATTTTTCGGACAAAGTACAACAATTGTCAAACTGAAGCAGTGACTGTAGATGATTGATTGAGACCTACCACCCATAGCATCGTATAACATCAACGAGATGGCTTTGACATCCAGAAAAAAAGTGTTACCTTCATAAGAGTAATAGTTTAATGTAAATCGCATCTACTAGATATAGTAGTGACACGTGTCTATTTAAATATTGCAACTAATAATAACCAGTAAACACCGAAAACCAGTGCAAAGATGCAACTTGAATCAATTGGAGTGTTCTTCAGAGAAATAGATTTTATGACTTAAAATGCATTTACTAATAACTGGATCTAGATAAAGCTGTTTGTTGGAACTAGGATGTCCTTTAGATCGTCTTCTTGAACATTGAATACACAAATAGTCAACTTAGTGCAAGTGGTGTGTGATGGATTTTCACATTATTTAGTTAAAACTTATCTTACTGTGCAGAGCAAATGTTTTTTGTGTTTTTTTGACGGTTACATCCTATTCAATCATTCTAAAAATCATTCTGCACAGAACTTTTAGTCGCCTGCGGTACTTGAGGAATTATATTGTGCCCCTTTAGCTGAAGAACAAAATTCACAAAGTGGTGCTTGCCACATGCCGTGCCGTCGTCTTTTTTCAAAGTGACATTTGTGGATTGGAAAGATGATGCCCATGAATACACATACCTAATTGCACCCCAACCACTTTGCAGTGACAGGAAACCACGCTTTAATTTCTCCTACGGCCAAGCAGAACTGATAGGCTGCCAGTTGTTTATTTAATAGCCTTGGAACTGGCAATTCCAGGAAGGAGCAGGCAGCTTTCTCACTGTTAGTCGTTGCTGAGTATTGATTCATATCTTTTAATTACTCCTCTTACTGGAGCAAATACAAAATGTAAACGTGTTTATCCAAAGCAATCCTCAATTAAGGGTTTTGTTAATATGTTCCCTGGAAAGCCTCATTAACTGTCATCAGCTTGTTGTTTTTCCATTGTACTTGGTAAATTTAGAACTGCGCAGAACATTTAAGCTAATCTGATGTTTACTTGATTTATTATTCTTTAAGGTTATTTAACTTTTGTGCATGAACTAGGATGAGTAACTCGTCACTTACTCCCACGGCTGCCCCTAGAAGACTGCACGGTGAATTCAGATATTGCAACTTTGTTATTGCAGATGCAAAATCCAAGAACTCAATTTTCTCTGACTGGGAGAGAAAATTGTTTTTTTTGGATCGTAATCCTGATAATAAACACTGCTGGTCCCAGAAATATTCTGCAATGTGCACACAGTGCACCGTGGTTTCTGTTATTTTCTTTCATTTGAAGCAGGATTTTGACGTAAATACCAAACGCTCTAAACGTTAAAAGGGTTACAAGTTTTATCAAATATTCTTTCAAACAGACTTTTGTTTAGAATATCTAAAACACGTGAAAAGGTGAGGTACTAGTATTGCCTCATACCTATCTGCCTTGGCTGACAAAATGTTAAGTGGTATTATGCATTTGCAAATGCTGTAACTGCATTACAAATGTGACAAACCAATCATATTACCACATATTACAATTATTTTATTTTCTCACCAAGTAAAAGGTGGTGGAAATGAAATGCGGAGAAACGCAAGGATACAGTACTTTTTGAATGTTATTCACATATATGTGGATTTTAGACACCCAGGGCGGGTGTATTCAGCAAAGGCAGCTGATTTGAAAAGTATGGGATAGGGTCAAACAGGGAAAACATTTTGGTGTACCGATGAGACCTCAACAATTGAAAATAGGTTGAAATACCGTTGGCAAAGCACATAAACGCAAAGATGTATTCAATGCTTAGGCCCATCTAAGCCTAACACTGTCTGTAGATTGTAGTTATGCGCTTTGTAGGAACACACAATTCCTTTATCATGCATTCACCTCTCCTTCTTTCTGGTTTCTGAACCTTGTAGGCACTAGGGCCCATATTTATACTTATTTAGCTCCGTATTTGCGTCATTTTTTGACGCAAAATCAGAGCAAACTTACAAAATACAATTGTATTTTGTAAGTTTGTGCCGATTTTGAGTCAAAAACCGACGCAAATGCGGCGCTAAAAAAGTACAAATATGGGCCAAGGTACTCTTTCCTGCCACAAAAGTAACAACGTATTTGCTGATAAACTAATTGTGCTTAATTTGTGAAAAAAGAGTGCCCGTGTCAAAAGCTCTGCTCAGAAACTCAGTTTAGGTACAATTAGACGTTGGTGCACCGAATACCGAGGCTGCATGCTCTTGTATTTACCTCATGCCTCTTTAATCCACCACCAAACACTGCTATCCCATTATCTCACTCTTGCTGGACCCTGCATTCTCCCTTAGTGCCTGTTTTTAGGTTGAGCATAGCACAAGCGCTTCTTTCCTGACATCTTGGTATCTATGTGGGCTTTTAACCATGACCACCTCACCCATCACTTTCACGTGTTAGTGTGCTTGCCTTTCAAAAATCATTTGTTATCATTGGTAAATGCTTTACGTTTGTCCCTCCTTGGGGCAATTTTGTTACTGCCTTGGAGACCACCCCATTACATGGATAATCGCACGCTTGCTGATATCTTTGACTGTGAGCAGACTTCTTTTTCCTTTTGTGTGTCTCCTATGCGCTCACGCTCATGGCGGCTGTGGCACTTTTAATCAGCTCACTTATGTCAACTGTTTTACTTTTCATTTTTCCTTTTGTGTGTTTTCTTCACGCTCACACTCATGGCGGCTGTGGCACCTGTGGGGCTTTGAATCGGCTCGCTTATGTCAATTGTTTTACTTTTCATTTTTTTAAACGTCACCAAAATGCACCTTAATCTGATAAAACCTCACTGGTATAACTAGTGACTCATTCAACCCTCATTTCTTGGTGATTCCTTCATATATCGATCACGTTATTACAGTATCAGTACCGTCAGATCACACTTGTTCATACTACATATGTGCTTACGCAGCTACACAGGCTGTTCCAGTTATGTGCTCTATAGTGCTCTATACAGTTTCAGTTTTTAAGCTTTATTTAACTACAGCAAAGCTACCCTACATTTTTCAGATTTCAAATTGTCACAGTTATGGTTCACAAACTTAATTGCAACTTTCTGTAGTTTTATTTCGTTTAGCCTACTAAAGATGCCCTCAATCTTAATTTTTCAGAACAGATTTTTCGGTCTAAGTGCAAAACTGTAGAGCATGTGTAGTCTTGTTACACTGGTCACAAAGGCAAGAATTAGTAGGAATGCTCAAATGTACCAAGTCACGTAGCCCGGAGCTGCAGACGGCCACTGGTTTTAGACTAGGGTTTGCTTTTGAATGGAGAGGTAAGGGCAACAACAGAGCAGCATACAAACATTTCAATTTGTTTATTAGCTTGACAACATTTACACCACTAGACGAAGCTCCAACTTCTACAATAAAAGGTCCGTGGCTAGGTCTGGTTGCTTAATGAACTATTTTGTCCATTGTTGGGGTCTGTGTTTGACCTCATGGCCACATCCTGATGGATCCACTCAGCCTTTCACCCTTCTGAGGTTGTTAAATGGAGTACTGTTGGGTAACAATAAGCATCTGTTATTCAGCACTAAGATACCCTCCCGGGTGAACATGCGCTTTGCAAATACACGTTATGACACTCCTGTCTTATTTGCGTACAATGGAGCCATTTATCATCCACCATTTCAAACTTGCTGTTAAATTATTTTTGGCCCTTATTACTTGTGGCCTCTTAATTCAGATGGGCTGTCAGCAGTCACTGGTGCAATGGAATTATGAGACCAACTGGAACAGAGCACAACTAACTTTCACACAAGAGTTCGGTTACTGAAAAGAGCCAACATTTCCATATGAAAGTATAGAGAAAATGAAGAATTACCAGGGAATCTGACAAAGAATTGCCAATTCCCCAGAGTAATTCCCCATCTCTAAGAGGACCACCAGGGTTCAACTTGTAACATGGTTAATGTTCCCTACCCCAAGAGTTACTCGTACACCTGATATCAGTAAATCTGGGAAAATGTCAAAGTACCTACACACACACAATGTACCAATCAGGAACGGGTGGTGAAGGCGACACACACAAGTAACCCCACACCAACACGCACACTCACATACCCACATGCACATACATAGAACTCACACTACAGCCAACACACACACACACGGCTGAAACATACACCAACCCCAGATACACAGCACCAGCACAGTCACACACAACAATGCACAATACCATCAAAAGGCACAACTACACCACAACCACAATAGCACCAAAGCATTGGCAAGCACCCACAATAGACACCACCACCTGACAAATCATACATGCAACACAACGTACCAACACCAGAAAACGAACACACACAATCACACATCCAAACAGCGAGGCATAAGTCATACCCCGCAAACACACGTCAGAACAGATCTGATATACCAATCTCTTCACACACTCACGCACACAGTACAACCACACAAAGGCACACAACACTGCAAATAATAAATTTCAACACAAACACCACACAATACCAGCACAACAATATGTCGTCAACATGCACATGCCCATCGCACAATACACACCCATCACTGGGGGACAATTGCTATGCACACAACCACACATGCTGGCCAGACACAACTGGTAGCACAACCATCACTCACACAAACAAAATTAGCCACAACCAAAATTACATAATTCACTCGTAAGTGCCCCTAACTTGACTCCTGACTGCCATGTAACCTCCACAGGTAGGGGCATCAAGGGAGTGGCTGGCACCTCAGGGACTAAGGGGGTTGGGCTTAGGGTTGGGAGGGGGATATTTGGATTTGGGTTTGGGAAGGGAGGCTTAGGTTGAGGCTTAGGGGAGGGTTGGGAACTCTTGTGAGGGGCAGACCTCTTGGTGGGTGAGGGGCATGGGTACTTGCAAGGGGGCCAGGGGACGCAGTGGAGGTGGAAGGGCTGGACTTGGGGAGGGACACAGAGCATTTTGGGGTCTCACAAGGTGGGAGAGGAGTAGGAAAAAGGTTTAACTCTGAGAGGAAAGCTTTCTTTGTCACATGGGGATGGTCATGGCAATAGGGTTTAGGTTTAGAGACAGAGGGAGTCGTTGTCTGAGGTGTTTTGGTTGATTTCTTGGGTGCACGTGTGTGTGAGGTGTGCTTGTGGGTGCTGGGTGTCTGTTGGGTGGGTGAGTGTGGGCGTTTATGAGTCTTGGGAGTAGGGGGTGGAGGTGCTGGGAGATGTAGCGGGTGGGCGACTGTCTATTGGGTGGTGACTGCAGGCATGGTGGATGTGCTGCATTTAGGCGTGTCTGTGGTTGTGGTGTCTGTGTATGTGGTGACTTGGGTGGATGCCTGAGGGTCTGCTATTGTGCTGATTGTGGATAGGTAAGTGTTATGGCTGAATAGGTAAATGTTGGTGTGGTGACTGCAGGTGTGTCAGGTGTGTCTGTGATGTTGGTAAATCCATCCAGTTTGATGGGCCACTCATAATGAGGGCCCAAGAGTGTACATTCCTACTACAGACGTTAGCGACCAGTCTGTCAAAGCTATATTGAGTATCCAGTGACACTGAAATGCTGGTGCAACCAAAACATATCTTTCAAACTCATTTGGTATGAAGAACCATTTTTAAAGGGTCATGAGAGGAAGCTGGTCGCACCAAGCCACATACCTCTGATATGCACTATGTGCAGCACATGCATTTGGGGAGAGGTGACTAGTGTAACTTCTAGACGTAGAGCCCAGTATTCTTTTAATCTATCCCAAAAACTGGAAGTTTTGAATTGTAACTTAATATTATATAATTTTTCATTCACACAAACACAGGTAGACCATCTTTTCAACAAAATGGCGGATAGGCACATTAGTAAGAGATGGGAAAGTTTCATGAATGGGTAGGTTGTACCCATATAGAGTTGATAACCCCCAACATGCCAGTAAATCTTGCTTCACAGTGTGCCTCTCTGCATGGTATTCCATGAGGCCTACATAAATGTGATATGAATTGGTGGCCACTTACCCCAGTGGGACTGGTTGAGAGAAAAAAACTAATTGTGTAACACTGAATAAGAGATGTTTTGTATGGACTTTGGCTATAATTCCAGTGCACTTGAAATAGCTGTTTTTACACGGGAAGAGGAGAATGGTAAAGTATGTGACAAAGGCATGATTTGTGTCTGAAATAAATCCCACCCCCACTGAAGTAAAGAAGAGTGTTCTAAAATATGATAGTTAATTTGTTTTTAATGTAGCAGGCCACAGTATAAACATAGCCATCCCAGCAGTCTGCTTGCATCATTTCTGCACTGACAAGTATTTGCTGACAGAGACCCTTAGATTGAAGCTCGAGCTCCTCTGATAGCTCCCCTAGCCTCATGCAGCTTCTAGTACATATCATTTAGCACAGATGCTCATTCTGTTCTATGTAACTGTCCAAATACTGCTTTGTTTTGACAATACTGACCATGGTTCAAAGGTGTATGTGCAGGGCTAGTTAGCCTGTTTGTGCATCTATGATGGAGAAGAAAGCAGCAGACCTGTTAGAAAAGGGTTCTCTAGTTAGCAGAGGTATACACCCTTGACCAAGTAGGTACCACAATCCTAATCAGGGGAAGTCACACCACAATCCAAATTATCCTGAGCCCACCCTCTGGTAATGTGGTACTAAGCAGTCAGGCTTAACTTAGAAGGCAATAAATCATATAGTAACACAGTAAAAGCACCACAAAAATACACCACCAGGTTTTGAAAAATATAAAATATGTATCTGAAAAATATAAGGTCAAAACAACAAAGATCCAATAGGCACAAGTTGAAATATCACTTTTAAAAGATTTAAAAGAATCTCAATACTCAGAAATCAATAGTTGTTTCTTTGCAACACACAGTAGCTGGGATGTGTCAAAAATAAAGACATACGAAGACCACGAGGATGAGATGCATGGAAAAATAAGGTGTTGTATCAGATTTTCTGGCGTGGCGCAGATGATGTGTTGTTTCTTTCCACGCTGCAAGGGTTTGCATTGTTTTTCCGGTGCACAGTCTTGGTTCCTCACTGCGATGCTGGGGTATTTTGATGCCTAGGGACAATGCACTGAAAATCCTTGGTGCGCTGGAGTTGATCCAATAGGTGATGCATCAAATTTTCTGTTGCAAGGCAGGCATTACAACGAATTTCCGGTCAGGAAGTTGGTGGTGCGTCGTTTCAGTTGGTGGTGCAGTGATTTCTCAGCTGCAATGAAGGCATTTACGTCAATATCTGCAGACATTGTGTCGATTTTCAATGCAGAAAGAGTTTCTTTGAAGAGGTGAAGTCTTTTTTGGCGTTAAGACTTTCGAAAGAGGAGGCAATCTCAATCCAAGCCCTTGGAGAGCAATTCAGGGGGAAAGCAGAGTCCTTCCAGCAGAGTCAGAGCCAGCAGGGCAGCAGGGCAACAAGTAGGGTAGCTGTCCTTCTCAGCAAAGTAGTCCAGATGAGTCCTTTGGGTATTCAGGCAGTTCCTCTGACAGAGTGCAGGTGCAGGTCCAGAAGTGCCTGATTTGGGGGGTCAGAGACCTAGTTTATATACCCAAAAATACCTTTGAAGGGGCAGAGCCAAGAAGATGGCAGACTAGAGGTGCTTTGAGCTCCGGCCTTCCCCGCAAACAATCTTAATAATTGTTAAGTAAAATCCTGTGTACAGCGACTAAAAAGTACGTGGGGAAGAAGCCTGGTATGTGGACTGACGAGACGGTCCCCTGCTGAGACCCAGTGAGGCCTAAACCAGTGCGGGTGGGCCCTGGAGTGCGGCCCAACTGCGACGCTCCAGACAGCGGCTGGATTTGCGGCCTTCCCCAGCTGGGGTGGGCCATGGTGGAGCGGTGCTGATCACTGGGACGGATGAAAATCAAGACCTGACCTGAACACTGTTCTGCCCGGGCCCGAGGACCAGGACCGACGGGCAAGTGAGGAGGCCCCCCTGAACCCTGAGATGGCATGCCAGGGTGGAGATGGGGTGGCATGATGGCCATGAGACTCTGTTGGAAGGAGACAGCAGGCAGGGGAATCCTTGCACCCTGGGAGTGGTGAGTGTGATGCGTCCCCACCGGTGAAGAGAGTCAGGAAGCGTTGAGGGCTGGAACAACAGATTGTGTGGCCTATATCACGGAGGGCGGCAGGACTGAAGATGAGGAGACAAGTGTAGAGGAAAGCTGGTCACTGGCACCATAGGTAATAAGGATAGCAGACAGTGGGAGGTGGGGAACGAGCTGTGTCCAGGCTGTGCAGCCGACATAACCTGCCCTGGGCCCAGAATGTACTGAGATGGGGCCCCCAAGTTTTCATCTGTGCAGCATGAACTGAAGTGGCCCGGGCTAAATGGAGGACAGGAAGAGGCCCCAAGTCACCATAGCTAAGACATTTGGAGGAATAGGGGAACAAGGGAATAACCAGCGCCATGGCCACCTGGGCTGGAGAGTGAACATTGTATAGCGGAAGTCCATGTGTGGTACTGTTGGATTGAGGCAGGAAGGGGCATGACGAGACAGATCTCTACATCTGATTGACTGGTGTGCCAGCTGGGGGAAACACCTAAGCTGTAGTTTTGTGACTGTCAAGGTTGCTAGAGGTTGCCCTGTGAGCCACTAAAAAGACCTGTGACACTCTATTGAACCTGACCTGATTTTGGGTACGAGACACTAGCACAGCCTGGAGACATGGGCTAGCATAAAGGAGGGCAACAATCCCAGTTCAATAAGATTGTTAACTATGCTCAAGTCACCCACGGTAAAGACAAGATGGGCACGAATACCCTGGAGGATACTCGGGGCGCCATGGAGAACCGTGATCCGAGAACCATCCATGTCTGATATCCTGAACAAAATCAAGGACACACGCACTGAACTGGTCACCAAAACTGACACTGTCACAGCGGATGTTACATTATTGCATGCAGACCTATGTAAATTGGGGACAGAGTGATAGAGGTGGAGTATGCAACTACAGTGCTTAACTGTGAGGTGGATACCCTGAAAGACACTGTCTCCTCTCTCCAGAAAATTACTGTGACTTGAGAAACGGGCAGAGAAGGTGGAGGGCAGATCCCACCGGAACAATTTACTTTTCATAGGATTCCCAGAGGGGATGGAAGGGCGTAATGTGGAACAATTCCTGGAAAATTGGCTGGTCACCGTGGCCCACCCAGAGGAAGGTTCCCCCTTTTTCAATGTTGAACACACCCACAGGGCCCTGATGCCTCCCCCACGGCCGGGGCCGCTGCCACTTGCTATTATTGCCCTTTTTTTCCACTATAGGGATCGAGACATGATTCTACAGCAGGTGCGAAACAATGGACAGCCACTCTATGAAGGACACCAAATACTGGTGTTTCCTGACTACACCCAGAAGGTGCAGAATCTCAGAAAATCCTTTATGGACATCAAGAAAAAGATACAAAAATTAAATATGCGCTAAAGCTTGGTGTTCTCTGCAAAACTTAGAGTAATTCATAGCAATAAGGTAAACATTTTTACGGGCCTGCAGGAGGCGAGCGAATGGGTGGACATGGTGTCTCCGCCAGTGGGATGTTGGTCTCGAAAACAAACAGACCAGAAGTTTAAGGGGTAGTCATGCAAGGGGGCACAACAGAAGCCATTGCGAAGCAGCGCCTCGTCTCTGGTATCAACAGGCAGAATTACCGTGCAACCGGATGGCAATCTTGCCGCTGAAGAAGATGAACTGTATGGTCAAAGCACCCTTTAAGAACAGCAAAGACACCCGAACACGGATGCTACAGGGGATGGTCACCCTCAACAGTGTTAAAAGAATGAGTCAACTACAGCGATGTAGTCCTATGGGATTTGTGGGAAAACTGCACTAGATAAATGGAAGAATGAGGACGGCACAGCTTCTGAGGAGGATTCCTGATAGTTGAACTTATTTTAGCCTTATACGATTATCTATATGCAAGTAAGGAATGCTAGATGTCCTATACCAATGTGTGGGGCTGGCTAGCTCTATACCCCCACAGGGGTGCATGTGGAGTTCTGACCACTGGAGGCTCAGCCTCGTGGTTAGGCTCGGGATGACCTCTGACGAAACGTAATGTTACACATAATTGGTCAATAGGGTACTAGTCTGTTTCTATAATTGAGTCATGAGGCAGGGATCGTCGTCCTCTAACCAATTCTGGTTCACACAGGATGGGTTGGGTGACTGCCTATGGGAGGGTGTAAGTTGGGGAATGTTCATTTTTGGTTCTTCAACAGAGGGCTTTACTGCTTGTAATGGATTTTGAAAAAGTGTGCTTCACAGTCATGATGTACAGAATAGTTGTATTTGAGATATACCCTAGGTTTCACTCATGACAGAACCTTATACATTAATGTAATGGAATGTAAGAGCTTTGACCCAGCTAGCTAAGTGTCACCAGGTACATGCTTACCTCAGAAGCTATTATGGCTCGATAGCAATGCTACAGGAGACGCATAAATAGGGGAGCAGTATCCCTAGTCTCCAAAAATGCTGGAGAAGCCAGTTATAGGTGACTTCTTATTCTGGCTTTGCAAAGGGGGATTGATTTGGATAGCCTACAGGGTCCCATTCCAACACAAAATTCATGTGCTGGATCCATATGGAAGATGTGTGGTGTTGTTTGGGACCCTGGGCGGCTGGAAAGTATGCTTGATAAACGTATATGCCCCAAATGTATATAGTGGGACTTACTTTGGGGCTGTAGTGTGGGCTGCCTCTCCATATTTAACAGCAGAAGTTATATTGGCAGGAGACTGTAACTGTGTCCTGGATGGTAGTTTAGACCGGAACACCCGGCGACAGCGCACAAAACCCCACCTGACTGGACAATTGGTAGACACTATGCAAGAGCTTCAGTTGCAGAACCTCTAGCGCCATAGCAACCCCACTCTAAGGGAGTTCTCCTGTTACACCCCTGTGGCAAATACTTACAGTACCTGGACTATTGCTTAGTGTCTGAGACCCTATCCAACAGATACAGGCTATTGCATATTTGGCCCGGTACATATCGGATCATTCCCCGCTTTTAGTAAAATTGAATAAAGGCTATGAACTGCCTGTGGTCCAGACGTGGTGGTTACAGCGGGAGGCCTTAACGGATGCACCTTTTGAGAAGGCAGTTCAGGACGGGCTGACACAATACTTTGATGCAAACTGGGGAACGTCCATGACTAGGGGATTTGACTGGGAAGCAATGAAGGTTGGGATCAGGGGTCTTTGCATGCAGACTACTTATGGTGTTAGGTGCCAGTGCGAGTTCTCGATCACGAAGCCAAGGTCCGAGACTTGGAGAAATGCCTTCCAGCGCAGCCGCAGAGAGTAGAAGAATGGCAGCAGGCTCGACGGGCATTACTAGATGACTGGCGATGACTGGAAAGGTATGTCTAAAAGGCATATCGCCAATGTCTGCATGCAGAGGGCGATAAGGCAGGTGTTCTCTTGGCACAGCTGCTAACGCCTGTCACTGCACTGGTAGACGTTGCAGGTAGGAAAGTATGCGCCCAGGTAGTAATTGATAAGGTGTTTAGGGGTCATCTTGACGGACTCTGCTTTGTACAGGGGTGCCCCCCTGGAGGTTGAGATGACCTTCCTAGATGGCGTCACACTTCCTCGACTGACGCAGGCTGCCAGGGCCCTATTAGAAGCCCCCTTTGATCGGGAAGAAATACAGGGAGGCATAAAACAGTTGAAAGCATCAAAAACGCCTGATTCTGATGGACTCCCAGCAGAGTTTTATCAAAAGTATGCTAATATCCTCTCTTAGAAGCTGCTGGTAGTATAACAAGATGCATTTGCCTGTGGTAGCCTGCTGGACTCGATGAGGGAGGCCTGGGTTGCCTTTATCTCCAAGCCAGATATAGATCCGACGGATCCAGCTGCATATAGACCACTGTTGCGTCTGAATGTGGATATTAAGATACTCAGCAGCATTCTGGCAGCAAGCCTGCTTCCTCATTTGACCTCACTAATTCATGAGGATCAGTGTGGTTTTCTACCCCATGTCAGCATAATGTTCAATATTCGTCACCTCACCCATATATATCACACGTACCTACAGTGGAAGTAACTGGTAGAATTTGCACTCCTGGATATAGAGCAGGCTTTTGACTCTGCGGATTGGGGGTATCTTTGGCAAGTTATGGCCAAAATGGGTCTTGGCCTGCAATATATTGCTTGGGTCCAACTCTTGTATCAGCACCCAGTCGCTTGCATGCAAACTGGGGACAATTTTCTCGGAGGACGTTCTATTGAGAAGGGGGATGCGGCAGGGCTGCCCGATGTCACCCCTCCTGTTGCTGTGGCAATGGAGCCATTGGGGGCACACTTGCATAAGCTGCTGAACCCCCGTAGCTTATGCATTGGGGAGACTACTCATGTGGTCGCCCTATATGCAGATAAAGTACTAGTCAATGTGCTGCACCCAGAATCATCGATTCCCATTCTCCTAAAAGCCTTGGGGAAACTTGGAAAGTGTTCTGGGCTCCGGGTGAGTCTTCGTAAGTCTTACCTGTTCCTGATGGGTGTTGTAGCCAGGGTGCTGGAGGGATTGAAGATTTAAAAAGGAATTGCCACTTTCCCTGATGAGCAGGGTGGCCATTACCAGGTTATACTGCCGCAATGCCTAGAAGGGTTGCAGTATACCCTATACGAAGTGCCTGGATCATACTTTGCACGAATAGATAGCCTAATCCTAGAGTTGTTATGGGCAAACTGGAGGAAAAGAGTGGGGGGAATGCGGGGGAATTGAGCTCCCTCATATGGAACTTTATTATTTTGTCTCCCAGCTGCAGCATGCAGTACACTGGCACTGGCTTGACCCTGAAAACAACTAGGAGAAGAAACTTTAACAGGGAGTGTGCGAAAAACATACCCTTTCAACCGCATTACCGGGGAACCAGTGGTGCAGGAAGGGGCCACCTGTATAGTGCAACAGGTCTGAAATGTATGGACCCGTGTGGTGCCCTCTGTGTTGCACTGCAACCCTTACTCCAGTGATGTACTCATCTGGGATGCAGGCGTTGGTGAAAGTCACTTTTGACATATCTATGAAGTGATGGCAAGATGGGGGTTCTAAGGTAGCGGGAGATCTCTTCCTTGGGGGGAAGTTAATCACCCAGCAGAATGCTACGGACGCTTTTCAGTTAGGGAGAGGCCAGTTCCTACAGTATGGAAAAATGGCGCCAACAGCTCATGGTCTGTGGTCTAGTTTTCCTGACGAGCACCCAACCTTGGTCACCTTGGACACATTGTTGTCCCTGGGGGGAGGGCAGAGACTGATTTCTCGCATTTATAAAGCTCTGAGAGAGGATGTTCCGAGTATTACTCCGGTGGCACAGCGTAAATGGGGGGGCAGTGCTGGAGGAGGAAATTTCAGTCACAGAATGGAAACGCGTGTACAAGGAGGCTAAGATCAGTAGCTCAAATGCAAGGTTCAAACTCATACAATATAACTATAATCCCCAGAAGTATCTGGCCCCATATATCCTTAAGCAAATACACCCTGCACGGTCCTCTTGCTGCCCACGCAGTGCTGCAGCTTTGGCTGACTTCTTTCACATAGTATGGCAATGTAATGCCCTGGCTCACACTGGGAAAGTATAGTGACGGTTGGAGGGGGCTGCTGCTTTGAACCTGGTGCATACCCCCAGGGTGATACAGCTGGGGCTGATTCCTGCACTTAGGGGGATACACCAAAGCTAAAAATTTATAGTGCTGGGACTTCTGTTGACAAAGGGTTGTATAGAAATCAAATGGCTTAGCCCCATCCCCGAGGAATGGGGACTGGTACTGAGACTTCATCGAATGGGTGGCAGTGGATGAAGTCCGGATCAAACATGTACGCAGAGATGCAAAACTGGCAGAAAATATAATAGCTTGGGCACAGATGGTGTAAGATCAAAAAGCACTAAATATTCCACCAGAAGGGATGGGTGACGACTAAAATACACATGTGCTTGGCTTCAATAGTGCAGGACGTGTGATGGAGATGTGGGGGAGGAAGAAAGATTAATGTTTATGAACATGACGCCTGTAATGAGTAAATGTTGTGAAATAGCATTGGGTCTAGAAATGCACAGTGAAACGAAAAGTAGATATTGGATGTACAAATATGTTAGAGATTGAGAAATACCAGAAGCTGTGGGGGGGTGGGAGTGAAGATGGGGGTTTTGATTTATTTCATTGTTTGCAATTACAAAAATGATTATTGCCTAGACCTCTATAGAATCTAAGTGTAATGATCCTCTGCAACATTGTTTGTTTGTGGTGCGATACTGCACAAAACAATAAAAATATATTTATTTTTTAAATGCCTTTGAAGTGGGGGAAACTTCAAATAGTGGTTTTGGAGTGCACGCGTTCTCCTTTCAGCCCAGTCCTGTCTGCCAGGATCCCTGTAGGGGGTTATCAGTCCTTTGTGTGTGGGCAGGCCACTGGCCTTTGAAATGTAAGAAATGTAAGTGTGAGCCCCTCCACCCTTCCTTCCGAAGAAGACCCACTCATTATGCAGATGAATGGAGATGTGACTGAGTGTCCTGTGTTTATGATTGTCTGGGTGGAATGCACAAGTGTAGCTGTCAACCAGCATAGACCAGACATGGATTGGAGACAGGCTATAAGGCACAGATTGCAGTAAGTGCAGAGAAATGGCTATTTGCTAAAAGTGGCATTTCTAAAATAGTAATATTAAATCCAACTTCACCAGTAAGCAGGATTTTCTATTACCATTTTGGCAATACCAAACAAGACATGGCTACTCCCTCCAGATAAGAATCTACCACTTAAGAGTATATAAGGACAATTCTAATGTTAGTCGAACAGAGGAGCAGGGCTCGCAGTAGTGGAAAACAAATGTGTGACTTTTTAACTATCAGGACATGTAAAACACATACACACATGTCCTGCCTTTTCCCTACATAGTACTCTGCCCTATGGGTTACCTAGGTCTACCTTAGGGTCACGTATATGCAGAAAAAGGGAAGTTTAAGGCTTGGCAAGTTGTTTCAAATGCCAAGTCAAAGTGGTAGTGAAACTGCACACACAGGCCTGGCAATGGCAGGCCTGAGACATGGTTAAGGGGCTAATTATATGGTTGGCACAATCATTGCTGCACGCCCACTAGTAGCACTTGATTTACAGGCCCCTAGGCACATGTAGTGCACTTTACATGGGACTTACGGATAACTTAAATATGCCAATTGAGTAGGAACCAATGTTACCATGTAGAGGGGAGAGAGCATATGCACTTTAGTACTGGACAGCAGTGGTAAAGTGTTCAGAGTCCTAAAACCAGCAAAAACCTGGTCAGTAAACAGAGGGAGACAGGAAAGAAGTTGGGGGATGACCACAATATTGATGTCAGGTCTAATAAGCCCCATATCTCAGCAGTTAAGGCTCTGTGCTGCTCTCTTCTCCCTACTACAATGCAGCACAGCAATTTTAGTTATTGCACTACTCTCTATGCCTGAGTTGTAAATGAACACCTAAACAAGCTTTAAGAATGGATGCAAGTTGCACATTCTGAAATGTATGTGTCCATAGCTATATCTTTGTGCATCTAGTTGTCTGTATTTGCACATGAATCTGGGGCAGAATTGCACATGATGCAGGTTCTCAATTTCTTTGGAGACGGAATGAAGCACAAAATTAATCTACAGCAAAGAGGTCAATATCTCTCTAACATGCATATTTTCTCATAGTAATATATTTATTTATTTAGTACTTTTATCCCAAGTAATGACATTAACAACAAAAAACAAGAAATAGTATTCTTTTTGTGTGTCTTCTTTTCACTCACGCTCATGGTGTGAATTAAAAAACATTACATTAATTTAAAATCATGGATGACTTTTATACATATATATTTTATGCAGAAATTTGGCTGAAAGAATATTTTATCCCAGGCTCCTATTGGGATATGGGTTACTCTTGTTTGTTATAATACACATTGGCAGTATGTCCTACATCCCGACAAAGTAAATCATTCACTTGCACTTTGGTTCTCCAACAAACTCAATTCACAGTAAAAAGGGGATTATATGTTTTTACTGATGGGTGCTGGTAAAGTTTTTTAGTTTTTTTAAATCAAACCTAAAACTTGATTCTACTATTATATAACTTTGCACCAGCAAGAAGATGATAGAGGCTGAATAGAGTAATATGACTTCCTCAATAGGTACACAGTGAGGAGGATTAAAACACTGACATATGAGGACAGACCACGTGTATTCTGTGAATTTGGTGTTAATGACACACTTCTACTGCATGCTACTGTATTACAGTTTAATGCATGCTACACAGTATGAATATGCCCTGGAGTCTAACTTAAGAAAGCCCACAATTGTTGGTGGCCCCTCCTTTTAACATCAATAATCTGCACTCTACAACTGCACTAGAACTCTCTACACTGGCGGTTGATTCACCAGGTTGAATGTTAAGGCAATTCAGAAGGCATAGGAATGAATGTATGTCATGCTACTTTTATAGTCCAAACTTAGTTGGATAGTGGGCACAAGCTCTGGGATAAATCTCATGAATGTTTGCAGGTGATAGATAATATGTAGGTTTCTACATGTAGGTAGCTTTCTGAAGTACCGGAGGTTTGGAGATATTCTGATCTTGAGGGGAGATTTTCACAGATTGTCTGTATAGGTGATCTTTTCATTTTTCCATTGCTTTGTCTATTTTCTGGTAGCATCTAAGCTCCTGGATTGTCACTGTGCAGTTCAGGCAGGCATTTTATTGACCTAGAATGTAGAGGTGTTTTTTCTGATAGCTTTCTAGGTGATGAGGCTGGTTTTGAAGACTGAATACTGCTTCCTATTGAATACTGATTCTGACTGAGAAGTGCACCGCAAAAACATTATAGAACTTGAATTGGAAGGGGCAGAAAAATCTTAACAATCCACACAAGCGATGGACTTCAAAATCGAATCAAAATCTTGAATGCTCCAGAGCTAATGGAATATTGGGAGGAAGGAACAGATCATTGCTATTTTAAAGCTCAAGTTAAAAGAGTGGCACGGTTGTATTCATATACAAAAAGCTTGAGACATTTAGAAAATCATCTAGAGTCAAGTTATTATTATCTTCTCATGACTCTCCTTCTCCTTAGTCATGTGTTTTGCAGAATATGGAACACGTTTTACAAACAAGATTTACTCACCTAAGGGTCTGGTTTAGATTTTGGCAGATGGGTACTCTGTCGTAACGGTGACAGATAGCCTGCCCACGAACTATGATTCCCATCATATCCTACGGGATTTTTATTTTGACAGACGGGCTATTCATCACCATTGTGACTGAGTATCCCTTTTGCTGAAATCTAAGTCAGGCACTAAGTTTATGTTACTTTCTCTCAAATCAATAGAATGTTGGAAAAACTCTTCTGATTGTGACTGTTGCCCTTAATGTGCTTATTGTGTGGAATAATTGTCACACACAATATGCATATGCCCATGCTTCTTGGTCAGAAGAAGAAGTTATTGTCCCTGTTTTTTTAACTGACAGTGTAATAATAGTGAAGGCAGCAACCACGACATGCTTGCAGCAGTGTGATGTTCATCTTGCAATGTCTTTTGAATTATTCAGATCAAGTAGCATTTGAGATGCAAAAGTAGAAATCGCAAAACATGATTCCGCTTGTCCATACTACTGAAGGCAGCTTAAAACCCTTTACTATGTGGATCACGTAATAGAAGACCTTCCACAACAAGCAACATGTGATTAGCGCTCAGAGCACTGTTGCTCATTCTAGCATACTCAGCAGTATGGAGAACTTTAAATTGGGAAATTGCTGCCTGACTTACTTGTTTATTGATATCACCTTTAGGCCTATTGGTTCATTTGGCCATAAGCATTTTGATAATGTGCCATAAGGTTCGTGAAGCAATAAGAGTTAGTAAGCTCCTTTTCTTTATCAAACGAGCAGGCAGGCTTAACTTAGGAAACAGGTGAGTAAAGCCTTTAAAAATACCAGTACCAGTATGTTATATAAGTAAGACACAACAATCAATAAGAATCTAACACCAATCTATAAAAATAGAACACTTGTCTGTCTTTAAATTGATACCACAATGACAAAAATCCAATGTAGGGAACCAGAGGTATGGATTCTTAAACATTAAAAGTAAAACTAGTGCTTAGAAGCAAGTAGCGATGAAAGGGTTACAAAAGTCACACTGGACCGAGAACAAGTCCAGAGTTCAGGCCACCCTTGATGGAACAATTTTACCCTTACTTGCAGAAGTGTTTCTTGAGGCACGGAAGTGGTCCACCAGCCCCTCTGCTAATTTAATTGTTGCGGTTCCCCGTCTGGCTTGGGGGGCAGGATGCGGACGTGGGTCCTGTCCTAGCTGTCATTCCCTATTTGAAGACCAGTTTGGCTACCAGGTCCCTTTCCTGCCTCTTTCTCTGCAGCTTACAGATCTCCACCTAGCCAGATGTCACATTGTCTCAATGCAGGCCACTTCACACCTCATTCAGGCAGCTTGGCTAAGCCTGGCAGAGGCAGTTCAATCAGAGAAGAGCTGCTAGAAGGCTGGGTTTTGGCTCACAGTAAAGAACGTTCTATAACTTCTTTTCTGTAATAGTTATAACAAATCTAACATTCGAAAGTTGTTGAATGTATTCTAACTATCATTTTGAATCCAGAAAGGACATTTTCAGTTCTTTTCTAGCAATAGTTTTACTTTATTAATTAGTCTCATGTTAGCCTATGGAGCTAATGTACTACAATGGGAACAGACAAAATGTACAGTTTTTCCCTCACCAGGACATCTAAAACATCTGTTATAATGTCTCTGTTTATGATAACAAGGTAACTCACCCCTGAAGCACCTAGGGGGACCTCAAGGGTGACATGTATGTAAAAATAAGGTAGCTTGAGACTTTGGAAGTATCTTCAATTCCAAAGTTAAATTTTCATATGAATTTAATTTAAAAGCAGTTTGCAAGGCAGGGCTGGATCATAAATAGACATCGGGCACCACAGCAGTGCACACTTAAGTGGCAAAAATCTGCTAGGCTTGAAGGAAAACAACGTAGTTTTGTCTCTTTTGGTGTTTTGATGTGATAATGTGAAAATACCTTATGCCTTTGATTATGGTGTTCTGTTGCACAAAGGATACTTTTAGGTGGTGTCAAAGTTGTGTCGGGTAAGCTATTGAGGAAAATGTTGCCTCCATCTAGATGAGTGAGCACTAAGACTTATACTGTTGTACTGAAGTCATGATCGGATCAGTAAGGTATCTCTTTTGACAGGAAAGAGAGCTGTTACCATGGTGTTGTGTTTTCAATTGTGATGTATTCTTTGACACATAAAATCATACACATTTCAGCAAAAAATAATATTCCAACATGGATCGATTCATAGCAGGAGTAGCGGAAGTGACATCTTGCACACTTTGACCCTAATGACATCATACAAAATTGCATTATGTGATCTTTGACCCTGAATATCCCCAGGAAATTGTCTGACATGACTTTGACCCAGAAGATATCACATTTGACATAGCTAAAGCTCCATAACTGCATGACTAATATAATGCAGCACAGAAAAATATCTGGTTTAGAAACTGCCTAAATTAGGGCACTGGCATGATCTGTGAAAGTGGTGAGAAGTAATACTTGCCATGAAATGTAGCAAGCCAGACGTCTTCTAGGAGGGCTCAGGGGGTATAGCTGAGACATTCTCTAGTATATTTAAAAGCACAATTTCACACAAATTTGCTAAAAAGCCCCAGGGTCTGAAAGGGCACTTTCGTATTCAAATCTCTTGATGTGTGCCAACCATTGAAACAACCCTCCTGAGGAGTAGATCCCATTGTTTTCACACCCTTGCTGTGCTGTCCGGCATTTGTAAAAAATCATCAACATTGTGCCAGGGCCAGGATTTTATCATGTGTACCTCTCATTTTCAGTAGGTGCCCCATTATGCCAAAACGTCCTTAGTGCCAAAGTCAATGTTTTGTGATTAATTGCATTGAAATACTTAATGTCAAAATTACCTCTAGTGCGCTAGGGCCAGCATTTGTCCATGGGTGCACCCGTGCCAAAAACTTCCTCAAGTATGCCAGTGCCAGCATTTTTCCATATGTGCACTGTATACCATGAATTGTCTCAGATATGCCAGTATCTGTATTTTACCAAGGGTGACCATTATGCCAAAAATTAACTTCAGCATGAAAGAGCCAATATTTTGTCACAGGGGCCTGTCATGCCAGGAAGTGCCTTCATCTTCCATGGACACCTGCACCTCCAAAGACGTTTTGTGAGCACGCCAGAGACAATGGCAGACTCTCATGCAAAACACCACATTCTTTCCCATGTTTACTCACACTCATTCTCACTAACACACACTCTCTCAGTCGTTCTTACTTGCACTCATTAACTTTTGTTCTTTTTCCTGCACTCACTCTTACTCACTCACTGACTCATACTCACTGACACTCAATCTCAGTCATTCCCACTCACTGCCTGTCACGGATTCTCTCTCACAAACACGTATGAAATTGGGTTTTGATTGAAGGCAGTAAAAACCCTGTTCAAATCATAACCACTATCCCTGTCAGGGTGGACCACAAAAGTCAACAAATTAACCTGTTATCAAGCCTCTGGTAGCTTGGCATGAAAACAGTCAGGCTTAACCTAGAGGCTCTCTGTTAAGTATTTATGCAACACAAAACAATCATCAAGTAAAAACACAACACAAGAAAAATTCCAAACCAATTTAGAAAGATAGAGATTTTTTTTATAAATAATATGATCCCAGAATGACAAGAATCAGGATCAGTGACACAATATTGGGGTAAACAATACCGTTGACAGCAATATTGTGTCAAAATATTGATAACCACAATCTCGTATTCCTATACTTGTAATGGTAAGTACAAAAATATCTGAAAAAATGTTATGGACAATAATATTGCTAAAAAACATACACAAATATTGATTATTTAATACATATACAGTTTAACGCAGTAAATGCTAAATACTACATTTCATATAGTTAATATGATGTAAATTAAATAAATCCCACAATTTAATTATATATATATATATATATATATATATATATATATATACAGTCATGTGACGTCCAAAATACAATCGCATCATGCACAATTCAGTATTAATATCTTCTTTAACTGGAGCGCTTAATTTCCATATATCTAAAATAGCATCAAAGGCACTTCAGTTCCAATTAAATGTTCATTCGTGCATTTAGTATATGTTGCTTAATTATCCGCTACAACTCGTGCCCTAAGTTACCTAAAACTCAAGCCCTCGCCATGCACTGCTAATTATCCCACAAACTATGGCATTCAAGACATCTTTGATTACATCATTGATAACATAAATGTAATGTTTTCAGTACCGTCTTTGACGAAAAAACTGTCCATGACGAGGGTATAAGTTATATTTACCTTAGGGCACAAGTTATAGTCAATCAATCAATCAAAGAAAACTTTATTTCGGCTACAAGAGCCATAAAAGTGCATAGCAGCAATAAATACAAATGAATACACAAAGTAATAAATATAACAATACATATAATGATAAAGTAGAGTAAAGATAAAATGCACTCACACTGAAGGGACAGTCTTGTTGGAACCATTAAGCAGATAAAAATTTCCCTCGAGGGATCCAGCTAGCTCCGGGGAACTTGGCAACGGCAATCACTAGCGTTGGCCTAGTATCTGATCTGAGGATTTGCAGGGCTAATTCAGAGGTGCAGACTCCCAGCAGTCTGCATGCCGGGGCCAGCCATTTCCTGCTGAGGCGGTATACGCGGGGCAGGCAAAAAGGAAATGAGGGAGGTTCTCAACGGGGGCTTTACAGGCTGGACAAGCGGCTGATTCTTTGTGTGACCAGCGGCTGGTGAAAAGTCTTAGTGGTAGTGTTCCAACGCAGAGCTGAAAGTACAGTTTCCTTTCCCTTGGGACCGTGATTATGTCCCAAAAAGCCTCATACTTGCATGTCTCTTTTATGTTAACAGAGTCACAAGATAATGTAGTGTGAAGTGCGGCCCCTAGATCTTCGTGATCTGCCATTTGCCAATATAGGGGGTCATTTTAACCCTGGCGGTCCGAGACCGCCAGGGCTAAAATGACGGAAGCACCGCCAACAGCCTGGCGGTGCTTCCCTGCCCATTCTGTACCGCCGCGGTCAGAAAACCGGGTCCGGCGGTTTCCTGCCGGATTTCCCCCGGCTGGGCAAATCCGTCAGGGCAGCGCTGCAAGCAGCGCTGCCCAGGGGATTCTGACCCCCTTCCCGCCAGCCTGTTTCTGGCGGTTTACACTGCCAGGAAGAGGCTGGCGGGAACGGGTGTCCTGGGGCCCCTGGGGGCCCCTGCACTGCCCATGCCACTGGCATGGGCAGTGCAGGGGCCCCCTAACAGGGCCCCAGCCTTCTTTTCACTGTCTGCCTAGCAGACAGTGAAAAGCGCAATGAGTGCAACTGCACCCGTCGCACACCTGCAACACCGCCGGCTCCATTCGGAGCCGGCTTCAATGTTGCAGGCCCCCTTCCCGCTGGGCCTGCGGGCGCTAACATTGTTAGCGCCCGCTGGCCCAGCGGGAAGTTCGGAATGCCGCCAGCGGTCTTTTGACCGCATGGCGGCAGAGTGGAGGTTCCCGCATGGCGGGCGGCAACCGCCGCCCGCCAATGTAGGAATGAGGGCCATAGTTTCTTTAGTTCGCTTTTCAAGGGAAAGACGGGGGTGGTTGGTGAATTCCAGAGTTCACTGAGCCCGAGTGAGTAAAGTGACCCCTTGATGTATCGTAGCCAGGGGATGCTGTGAAGGTGATCAGTTTTTAAAATAACCTGCAGGGCTTCAGTAAAGGTTTCAAGCTCTGGGGTAGTCCAGAGACGCCGCCAGTATAGGAGAGGGCGTAGGCGGGCTTTATGACTGATGTGTTTTATGCCAAGATCCTTAAAAAGGGGGAACAGTGGAGTGCTTGGCGGAAGGGACGCAAGGTTTCTTAGGAAGTTGTTTTCAGCTATGGTTATGTCTTGGATTTTAGCGTAACCCCATAGTTCAGCCCCGTAAAGTGCTGAGGTCACAGCCTGGGCTTCGTATATCTGTATTGCTGGGCGGATTGGTTTGCATGCTAGAGGTGAAAGTTTTTTAATAGTGCCCCTGTTGTTTGCTTTAGTTTTAAGGCTTGTTTCCCTATGTGTGATTTCCAAGACATGTTGTCAGTCAATGCTATACCCAGGTAGCTGAAAATGTCCACCTTCTCAAGTGTGGTGCCCTCTAGTGTAAAAGATCTATGGGGATTGAGGGTCATTAGTTTAGTTTTAGAGGCGTTGATTTCAAGTCCCCGCGTTGAGCAGAATTTCTCAAAGCACGAGACGAGTTTCCTTGGTCCACTAGGGGTCTTAGATATCAGGAGAGTATCATCTGCAAAGAGCATGACAGCAATTTTTTGTGTGCCAAGTGATGGTGCATCAGCCTCCACTCTAAGCAGGTAGGGGACGATTTCATTGATATACAAAGAGAAGAGGGTCGGGGCAAGGACACACCCTTGCCGCACACCCCTTGATACATGGATTCTATCAGTTAGTTGCCCCTTATTGTCCCACCTGACTCGTGCATAGTTGTCCTCGTGGAGCCGTATCAATAGCGCTAGTATGTGCTCCGGGATTCCCATTCGGGAAAGAGTGTCCTATAGTTTGTTGTGAGGTACTAGGTCAAAAGCAGACTTTAGATCCACAAAAGCTACATAAAGACTCCCTTTACCAATGAGCACTGTTTTCCAGTATAAAAATAGGAACCTGAGTGCTTGGTCAGTAGTAGATATTTTTTTCCGGAAACCGGCTTGGAGGGGACTAAGGATATCATGTTCAGTCATCCAGTCTTCGATCTTTCCCAAGAGGCAGTGGCAGAAGACTTTTTGCGCACAGTCAATTAGACTAAATGGTCTGTAGTTGCAGGGGAGTGATCTGTCGCCAGATCGGGACAACAATAGCCCCTTTCCAGGACTCGGGGATAGGCGCCCCAGATGCTATTGCGTTCGCTATGATGTTGAGGTATCTTGACCAGGATGCAATATCGGTTGAGAACAGGTCTGCTGGAACACCATCCGAGCCGGGGGCCCTGCCGTGTTTTATGGTGCCTAAGGAATATGTTATGTCAATTTGAGAGAACAGCTGGGGCACTTCAGTGGTGGGTGCTGAAGAAGTGTTTAGGCAGTGGTCCATGTGAACAGGAGTGGGGCTATCGTGGTCATGGGAGTACAGCCTGCTAAAATGGTCTACCCAGTCTTTCGCTGCGATGTTGGTTGTAATGTTCAGTCCACTGCTTTCTGGGTCTCGCGCTGCCTGGGACCAGAACTGACTACAGTTCCTCTTGCGCACTGCGTCGGTAAGTGCTGTCCACCACTTATCATATTGGTCACGCTTGGCTTTGCGTATGGCTGACTTGTAGGACTTTCTAGCTAGGCGGATGGCGGTGGCATCCTTGGATTTAATAGCTTGGATTAAGTGCTTATTTAACGACAGGCACATTTTATTGAACCAGCGGTGCCTACCTTTGGGTCTCTTGCCATCATGGGCTGTGGATACTGAGAAGTGGGCTGCGATATCCCTAAAGCATGAGGTGTGAATTAAACTTATTTCCTTATAGGTGATTGCGGGACTCACCTCTAGGTTCGTTAATGTAGTCTTTAGGGTGTTATTAGCTGCGTTGATGAGTGCGGGCCGAGCCGCAACCTTGTCCCACTTTAGGTGTCGTTTGTCTTTAACAAGGCTAATACCCTCTGGTGCTGCTACTGAGGAGTTAATCGTGGGCGAGTGGTTGCCCAAATCTAACGTGTGGACAGAGAGAGGATTATGATCACTTTCAGTTCATTCAATGATCGTCATGTCGATGACTAAGGGCCATAATCTTGTGTCGAATAGACAGTAGTCGATTCTGCTAGTGTGGTTGGTTTTGTTGAATGTGTGATGGCCTTTGGCATCTGATTTAGTTCTGCCATTTAATGCCCTGAGCCCAAATTCCATGGTCAGTGACTTAACTTGGACAGCGACCTGCATCCATCTCTTGATGGGTTAAATGGACAGGGCGGGGATAGACCAAGTTCGATCCTCCTCGTCTGTGGACCTGAGATCATCCCAGTCTAGAGGTTTGAATGTGACATTAAGGTCACCTGCCACAATGGTTTTATGATGGCGGGGCAGTTTTGCAAGAGGGCTGCCAGGACACAAAGGGTTTTGGAGACTTGCCCCCCCCCCGACCCCTCGAGTGTAGATATTGAAGATGTTCACAACAGTGTCAGGCCCGAATGATAGATGAAGACCTAACACGTCGGGAGAATCAGTGGGTAGCTGTAATATACGACAGTTAAGTGATGTTCTGATCCAGATGGTCAAGCCCCCAGAAGGCCTGACACAAGTTATAGTTACTTGAGATAACTCTAACTATAACTGGTGAATTTCTATGCTTGTTTTAAATTCTATTTCCTAACTATGATGTTCCTTTAACCTTTGTTTTTTTAAGTGAATATATATATATCCCATCCCCTGGGACCTGGTCTAATTATTTATTTCTTTTTTTTTTGGGAGGGGGCCATGTGGCCCGCCTCAACAAGGTTGATCTTGGCCCCAGGGACCCATTCCCTGTGGTCTGGCACAATGTTGAGGAGCCTGGGGGGGAGCCTAAATCCCCCCATGGTCCCCTGCTGGCTCCCCACCTTCTGTGGGAGCCAGCAATTCCCTCTGTGTGCCTGCCTGGCTCTCTGTGGGCCTCCATTCTGAAGAAGGGAGAGCTGTTTCACAGTTACTTGGTGACAGCTGTCAAAGCTGATGCCAGGCCACAGCAAACAGCTATGTCCAGGAGCTGGCTCTGCAGGGTTGCAGTCCCCAGGGCCATCAGTGGCTCCCCTCCCATGAATATAGCCCCAGGGAGGTGGTGGTCCTGGGGGCTGCAGGGGGTCCAAAATGGACCCCCTTTCTATTTTGTAGTGTTAGCCCCAGGGAGGAGGTAGGCCCCCTGGCTGCGGGAAGGCTGCATGCCCCCGCACACAGTTTGACAATAAACCAGGGGGAGGTGGAGGTCCCCAGGGATGTGGGGGGAGGGGGCGCATGGCCCCCTGAACACAATTGGTTAATACCCTCAGGGTGGTGGTGGTCCCTGGAGCTGTGGGTGTTCCCCAGCATTACTTTTGTTTTTAACCCTGGGGAGGTGGCTGATTGGGGGGGGGGCCTGGGCAGCACTCCTTACAATTCTTGAAAGCCCCGGGGAGGTGGTCCCCGGGGAGGGCAGGTGCCCCTCCACATTATATTAGCATTGCCCCCAAGACTAGGCCCACCCAGGGGCTTCAGAATTTTGAAGCAAAGGAGCCCGCGCTTCTGTTTTTTTTGTTTTTTTTCACCAGATCTTCAGATCTTTTGCGAATCATGGAGAAAATTAGAAAACATACTTTTTTACCCCGGGGGGGCCCTTTGGGACCCCAGCAACAGAAATAAGGGGACAGAGTGTCCATAAACTCGCCCCTTTTGCTTTTGTTATGCTTATTTTTGTGGGGCTGGGCTGAAGCAGAGTCCTAGCATAGCTACCAATACTTCCTTGTTGAAGTGTTGGCAGTAATTCGATCTCAGTATGAGATCTGTCGGGGTCACAAATCCTTCTCGCACCTATATTCACAAATTTGGATTTCCTTTAATTTCTCAAAAACTACTGAACTGATTTACACCAAATAACAAAAAGGGCTCTTTCTAGACCCAGAACTACCTTTCCGAGAAATTTGATGTAATTCTGTAAAGTGGTTTGGGCGCTATCGCTGCGCAAAATCCCTATGGAAAAATTAAGGGACCCCACCTTTTTCTCAGCCCCCCACTTGACGCACCACCCCAAAACATTCCAGGCAATAGCTGAAGTGAGGGTCATATTTTCTTGGAAAATATATTGAGGATTCATCAAACGGCGCCAAATTTATTAGCAAAACAACAAATGTTCTTTCTGTAGAAACTAGGGGGCTCATTATGAGTGTGGCAGTCAGATCGCCACAGAACTGCCAGTACTGCCACTATCCATGATCCCAAAAACAACAGTTGATGGACGGAACACAGAGCAAATCACACGTTCACCACCCAGTCACAGATCTGAGTTTCATCCACCAGTTTTTTTCTTACCATGCCATTCCAGCTTGGACCCAGCCATATACAAATCAGTCTTGACCCTGTTCCCCATGGAAACAGTCCAGCCCGAACTGCCAGGCCAGGTTTTCCCTGGACCAGAAAAAAGCATCCTGGCACCGGTTTCAGAATGTCACCCTTCATCAGCCAGGCTAGCTTGAATCTGGTGGCATAGTAAGTACGGGTCCCACATCTGGGAATACCCTTCCCACTTGGGGTGACAAATGCAAAAACAACAGTTGATGGACAGAACACAGAGAAAATCACACATTCACCCTAAGTCACAGATCTGGGGCTATCAATATTTTTGCTTGCCATGTCATTCTGATGATCTCGGCAGTCTGGTGGTAGCAGAGATCGTAATCCATTGCATGCAGCACTGCCCTGCAGATTACGACCTTGCTCTCCACCAGCCTTTTCATCCCTAGGTCATATATATATACACACACACATACACACATACATATCTCTATGTATATATATATATCAGCCCACAGTGTTTCCTTAGAGTGCGGACAGCGGCCCTGTCTGGGCTCCGAGACGCCCGAATTCACTTATAACAAACACACCCTTCCAATACGAAGAGAACCAGGACACCTCTGTATAAAAATCCAGTGTTTAATTAAAGCAAACAAAAAACTCCAACGTGTTTCGGCGAAAAGCCTTTGTCACAGATAGATTATTGTCTCAACAACTCATTCGAATATCCTAAATCAGTGACATAGATGATGGACTAATTTCAGCTCATACACTGTTTAGGTTGTATCAATGGCGGCCATCTTAGTATGTCAGCCTTTATACATATACAGAGTAAATTCACCAGTATAATTATATATTCCTAAATCAAATTTACAATAATCAAATATATTATATCCTATTTTCATTTGTGAAGGACATGCTCAAAAGATATATGCTGTACATTCATCTACGTAATTCATATTTTATAGTATAAGTTATTGCACAATAAATCATTGTATTAAATTCAGAAAAAATTGAGCCTAATAATGCCCAAGTGGGCAAGAATTTTTTACCATGGTAAGTATACTCAATATAATTTAAACATGACCTTAACCTTCATCTCATTGTTGAGCACAATTTAGTACCCATCTCGTTAATGTGAAAAAATATATTAACCCAAAACAACACCCTAATTTATAAAATTGCATACAATCACACTGTTACCTCAAATTAAAACTCAGCTCTTCACTAGAGTTCAACCCCACAGGGTCCAATGTCTCAAAGTAAATGATATATCTTGATTCCATAATTCTCAATAATCGCTCTCTGTTGCCACCCAGTTTGTTGGATTTAACCTGGTCGATAACCACAAACTTTAACAAATTATTATATTTATTATTATTATTTTTCTCTGTTCTCTCCGGTTAGGCGCTCCCGTATTGATTATAACCTGTGATATTTAGATACCAGTATATTATTATTTTTTGATATTTGATATTCATATTATGAGGATCACTCTTGAATTTGTTATGGTATCACCCCTAAATTGTTATTTTGTATTGGAATTTCCAATTTTGTGACATTGACAATTGTATATGGTTTGGAGAGAAAATAATTATTTTGTATGAAATAGGGTGATATTGCATTAATATTTACAAATATTTTACTTAAAATGTATTTTAGTATTTACTTTGTTGCCCCCTTTGATATAATTGTAATTATCCTATGTAAAGTAGTATTTTTTATATGAGCAGATTTTTTCAATTTGGCCATGATGAAGACACTTCTGTGTTGAAACACATTGCCATTTTAGGAGTACAGATATTTTTTTTCTTTTTGCATCAGTTTGCTCTTTGGAATGATTTAATATTTTGTTCAAATAAAGCTTTATGCTGGAGGAGTGGACATGTTGGGTGTGACTCTTTCTTTCTGCCTTTTAATGAAGAGGCAGAAATCTTTTTTGCATATATTAATATATATAATAAAAAACATAGGGGGTCATTCCAACCCTGGCGGTCGGTGTTAAAGCGGCGGCCAACCCGCCAACAGGCAGGCGGTAAAAAAAATGGAATTCTGACCCTGGCGGAAACCGCCAACAGAGACCGCCACTTTAACACTCCGACCGCCACGGCGGGACAAACAAACAGCGTGGCGGTCACCGCCAACAGACAGGCGGGAGACAATGTACCGCCCACCCTATCACAACCCACCAATCCGCCACCTTTTCCGGGGCGGTAGCCCCGCCGATAAAAACACGGCGGAAACAGCCATTACGAACGGAAAACGCTCACCTCTACACACTCCACGAGGAATCTGGACAGCATGGAACCCGAACTACACATCCTACCAGCTATTGTCTTCCTGCTCCTCTACCAGGAGCACGAACGCCGGCGCAGAAGACAACGGTGAGTACTGCACCTACGACACAGGGGAGGGGGGAGGCAAAAAATTACGGGGACACACATACGCGACACACCCACCCTCACCCACAACTACATACACATCAATGCAGAGCAACAACTCAGAGTGACACCCTCAAACCCCCCGGAATAATGCAAAGACAAAATAAAATGATCATGAAATTTGAAGTATATTGTACGGCTAAGTAAAAAAATATATCAAACATCTATAACTATATATACATATGTAAATTGTCCTGTCCAAATTGGGTATCAGCCATTGTTCGTGGGCCAATGGGCCTAAACACATGGGCAAAGCCCACACAGGATACCCGACTCCAATGGAGAGAACACTGCAGGGGCATCAGATAGCAAAACTACAGGCACCTCAGGGGGAAGGGAAGGGGGTCACCTCAGCCAGATGAGTCCATGACGCCAGATCCACGAGGGGCCTCCATGGCCACTGTTCAATCCTGGGGAGTGCAAAGCCACAGTCTCACAAGTCTCTACAGTGGGTGGATTGCCCACTGTGCCATCCTGGGGAGTGCAAAGCCACAGTCTCACAAGTCTCTACAGTGGGTGGGTTGCATGGTGAGCAAAAGAACGATGGATTAAACCCAGATCTGTGACTGGGGGTGAGTGTTTGACAATGTTCAGCATTCCGTCCATCACTTGTTGTTTTTGCTTTGTCGCCCTAAGTGGGAAGGATATGCCCAGACGTGGGTCCCGTGCTTCCCATGCCAGTGGATTCAAGCTAGCCTGGCTGATGAGGGGTGAAACCCCGAAACCGGTCCCAGGATGCTTGTTTCCGGTCCAGTGAGGACCTGGCTTGGCAGTTCGGGCTGGACTGTTTCCATGAGGAACAGGGTCAAGACTGATTTGCATATGGCTGGGTCCAAACTGGGGTGGCATGGTGAGCAAAAGAACGATGGATTAAACCCAGATCTGTGACTGGGGGTGAGTGTTTGACAATGTTCAGCATTCCGTCCATCACTTGTTGTTTTTGCTTTGTCGCCCTAAGTGGGAAGGGTATGCCCAGACGTGGGTCCCGTGCTTCCCATGCCACTGGATTCAAGCTAGCCTGGCTGATGAGGGGTGAAACCCCAAAACCGGTCTCAGGATGCTTGTTTCCGGTCCAGTGAGGACCTGGCTTGGCAGTTCGGGCTGGACTGTTTCCATGAGGAACAGGGTCAAGACTGATTTGCATATGGCTGGGTCCAAACTGGGGTGGCATGGTGAGCAAAAGAACGATGGATTAAACCCAGATCTGTGACTGGGGGTGAGTGTTTGACAATGTTCAGCATTCCGTCCATCACTTGTTGTTTTTGCTTTGTCGCCCTAAGTGAGAAGGGTATGCCCAGACGTGGGTCCCGTGCTTCCCATGCCACTGGATTCAAGCTAGCCTGGCTGATGAGGGGTAAAACCCCGAAACCGGTCCCAGGATGCTTGTTTCCGGTCCAGTGAGGACCTGGCTTGGCAGTTCGGGCTGGACTGTTTCCATGAGGAACAGGGTCAAGACTGATTTGCATATGGCTGGGTCCAAACTGGGGTGGCATGGTGAGCAAAAGAACGATGGATTAAACCCAGATCTGTGACTGGGGGTGAGTGTTTGACAATGTTCAGCATTCCGTCCATCACTTGTTGTTTTTGCTTTGTCGCCCTAAGTGGGAAGGGTATGCCCAGACGTGGGTCCCGTGCTTCCCATGCCAGTGGATTCAAGCTAGCCTGGCTTATGAGGGGTGAAACCCCGAAACCGGTCCCAGGATGCTTGTTTCCGGTCCAGTGAGGACCTGGCTTGGCAGTTCGGGCTGGACTGTTTCCATGAGGAACAGGGTCAAGACTGATTTGCATATGGCTGGGTCCAAACTGGGGTGGCATGGTGAGCAAAAGAACGATGGATTAAACCCAGATCTGTGACTGGGGGTGAGTGTTTGACAATGTTCAGCATTCCGTCCATCACTTGTTGTTTTTGCTTTGTCGCCCTAAGTGGGAAGGGTATGCCCAGACGTGGGTCCCGTGCTTCCCATGCCAGTGGATTCAAGCTAGCCTGGCTGATGAGGGGTGAAACCCCGAAACCGGTCCCAGGATGCTTGTTTCCGGTCCAGTGAGGACCTGGCTTGGCAGTTCGGGCTGGACTGTTTCCATGAGGAACAGGGTCAAGACTGATTTGCATATGGCTGGGTCCAAACTGGGGTGGCATGGTGAGCAAAAGAACGATGGATTAAACCCAGATCTGTGACTGGGGGTGAGTGTTTGACAATGTTCAGCATTCCGTCCATCACTTGTTGTTTTTGCTTTGTCGCCCTAAGTGGGAAGGGTATGCCCAGACGTGGGTCCCGTGCTTCCCATGCCACTGGATTCAAGCTAGCCTGGCTGATGAGGGGTGAAACCCCGAAACCGGTCCCAGGATGCTTGTTTCCGGTCCAGTGAGGACCTGGCTTGGCAGTTCGGGCTGGACTGTTTCCATGAGGAACAGGGTCAAGACAGATTTGCATATGGCTGGGTCCAAACTGGGGTGGCATGGTGAGCAAAAGAACAATGGATTAAACCCAGATCTGTGACTGGGGGTGAGTGTTTGACAATGTTCAGCATTCCGTCCATCACTTGTTGTTTTTGCTTTGTCGCCCTAAGTGGGAAGGGTATGCCCAGACGTGGGTCCCGTGCTTCCCATGCCACTGGATTCAAGCTAGCCTGGCTGATGAGGGGTGAAACCCCGAAACCGGTCCCAGGATGCTTGTTTCCGGTCCAGTGAGGACCTGGCTTGGCAGTTCGGGCTGGACTGTTTCCATGAGGAACAGGGTCAAGACTGATTTGCATATGGCTGGGTCCAAACTGGGGTGGCATGGTGAGCAAAAGAACGATGGATTAAACCCAGATCTGTGACTGGGGGTGAGTGTTTGACAATGTTCAGCATTCCGTCCATCACTTGTTGTTTTTGCTTTGTCGCCCTAAGTGGGAAGGGTATGCCCAGACGTGGGTCCCGTGCTTCCCATGCCACTGGATTCAAGCTAGCCTGGCTGATGAGGGGTGAAACCCCGAAACCGGTCCCAGGATGCTTGTTTCCGGTCCAGTGAGGACCTGGCTTGGCAGTTCGGGCTGGACTGTTTCCATGAGGAACAGGGTCAAGACTGATTTGCATATGGCTGGGTCCAAACTGGGGTGGCATGGTGAGCAAAAGAACGATGGATTAAACCCAGATCTGTGACTGGGGGTGAGTGTTTGACAATGTTCAGCATTCCGTCCATCACTTGTTGTTTTTGCTTTGTCGCCCTAAGTGGGAAGGGTATGCCCAGACGTGGGTCCCGTGCTTCCCATGCCACTGGATTCAAGCTAGCCTGGCTGATGAGGGGTGAAACCCCGAAACCGGTCCCAGGATGCTTGTTTCCGGTCCAGTGAGGACCTGGCTTGGCAGTTCGGGCTGGACTGTTTCCATGAGGAACAGGGTCAAGACTGATTTGCATATGGCTGGGTCCAAACTGGGGTGGCATGGTGAGCAAAAGAACGATGGATTAAACCCAGATCTGTGACTGGGGGTGAGTGTTTGACAATGTTCAGCATTCCGTCCATCACTTGTTGTTTTTGCTTTGTCGCCCTAAGTGGGAAGGGTATGCCCAGACGTGGGTCCCGTGCTTCCCATGCCACTGGATTCAAGCTAGCCTGGCTGATGAGGGGTGAAACCCCGAAACCGGTCCCAGGATGCTTGTTTCCGGTCCAGTGAGGACCTGGCTTGGCAGTTCGGGCTGGACTGTTTCCATGAGGAACAGGGTCAAGACTGATTTGCATATGGCTGGGTCCAAACTGGGGTGGCATGGTGAGCAAAAGAACGATGGATTAAACCAAGATCTGTGACTGGGGGTGAGTGTTTGACAATGTTCAGCATTCCGTCCATCACTTGTTGTTTTTGCTTTGTCGCCCTAAGTGGGAAGGGTATGCCCAGACGTGGGTCCCGTGCTTCCCATGCCACTGGATTCAAGCTAGCCTGGCTGATGAGGGGTGAAACCCCGAAACCGGTCCCAGGATGCTTGTTTCCGGTCCAGTGAGGACCTGGCTTGGCAGTTCGGGCTGGACTGTTTCCATGAGGAACAGGGTCAAGACTGATTTGCATATGGCTGGGTCCAAACTGGGGTGGCATGGTGAGCAAAAGAACGATGGATTAAACCCAGATCTGTGACTGGGGGTGAGTGTTTGACAATGTTCAGCATTCCGTCCATCACTTGTTGTTTTTGCTGGGTTGCCCACTGTGCCATCCTGGGCAGTGCAAAGCCACAGTCTCACAAGTCTCTACAGTGGGTGGGTTGCCCACTGTGCCATCCTGGGGAGTGCAAAGCCACAGTCTCACAAGTCTCTACAGTGGGTGGGTTGCCCACTGTGCCATCCTGGGGAGTGCAAAGCCACAGTCTCACAAGTCTCTACAGTGGGTGAATTGCCCACTGTGCCATCCTGGGGAGTGCAAAGCCACAGTCTCACAAGTCTCTACAGTGGGTGGATTGCCCACTGTGCCATCCTGGGGAGTGCAAAGCCACAGTCTCACAAGTGGATTACAGACTCCACTGGTTCTGGAGGAGGCATGGTGCCCAGAGTGCTTCGTGCAGCCCGGCCCGACACAGATGCGGGCCTGCCCCTACTGCCAATGGGCCAGTGGTGCTTGAGACGCCGGTGCCCAGCGGAGCGGTGCAGAGACGGCTGTGCCCAGCGGAGCGGTGCTTGAGATGAAGGGCCCAGCGGAGCGGTGCTTGAGATGAAGGGCCCAGTGGAGCGGTGCTTGAGTTAAAGGGCCCAGTGGAGCGGTGCTTGAGATGAAGGGCCCAGCGGAGCGGTGCTTGAGATGAAGGGCCCAGCGGAGCGGTGCTTGACATGAAGGGCCCAGCGGAGCGGTGCAGAGACGGCGGTGCCCAGCGGAGCGGTGCAGAGACGGCGGTGCCCAGCAGAGCGGTGCTTGAGATGAAGGGCCCAGCGAAGCGGTACTTGAGATGAAGGGCCCAGCGGAGCGGTGCTTGAGATGAAGGGCCCAGCGGAGCGGTGCTTGAGTTGAAGGGCCCAGCGGAGCGGTGCTTGAGATGAAGGGCCCAGCGGAGCGGTGCTTGAGTTGAAGGGCCCAGCGGAGTGGTGCTTGAGATGAAGGGCCCAGCGGAGCGGTGCTTGAGATGAAGGGCCCAGCGGAGCGGTGCTTGACATGAAGGGCCCAGCGGAGCGGTGCAGAGACGGCGGTGCCCAGCGGAGCGGTGCAGAGACGCCGGTGCCCAGCGGAGCGGTGCTTGAGATGAAGGGCCCAGCGGAGCGGTGCTTGAGATGAAGGGCCCAGCGGAGCGGTGCTTGAGTTGAAGGGCCCAGCGGAGCGGTGCTTGAGATGAAGGGCCCAGCGGAGCGGTGCTTGACATGAAGGGCCCAGCGGAGCGGTGCAGAGACGGCGGTGCCCAGCGGAGCAGTGCTTGAGATGAAGGGCCCAGCGGAGCGGTGCTTGAGTTGAAGGGCCCAGCGGAGCGGTGTTTGAGATGAAGGGCCCAGCGGAGCGGTGCTTGGCATGAAGGGCCCAGCGGAGCAGTGCAGAGACGGCAGGGCCCAGCGGAGCGGTTCTTGACTTGAAGGGCCCTGTTCAGCGGTTCTTGAGACAGCGGTGCCCTGTTCAGCGGTGCTTGATTTGAAGGGCCCTTCTGCACTGTGATGTTGTATCTGGATACCATGGAACGCACCTTCCCCCGTAGGTCGTTCCACCGCTTCCTGATGTCGTCCCGATTTCGTCCCGATTTCGTGGATGCTGACCCACAGCGTTGACCGTGTCCACTATTCTTTGCCATAGCTACATCTTCCTGCCAATGGTGGTGTGCTGCACCTGTGTCCTCCACCATGACCCTGAGTTCAGCATCTGAAAACCTGGGGTGTCTTTGGGGTGCCATGGGGTGGTGTGGATGAGGTGTGGGGTGGTGTTTGTGGTGATGAGTGTGGTGAGTGTGGTGGTGTGTGGTGTTTTGTGCGTGGATGTTGTGTGAGTGATGGTGTAATGTGCCTGTGCCTGTGAATGCTCTGTACTAGCTGGTGGTGTCTCTCTCTGGCCTTAGTCAATAAATGGTGGTCGTAGGGGTTTGTGGGTGATGTGGGTGTGTGTTTTATATTGTATTGGGTGTGTGGGAGTGGTGTTTGTATGTGTATCAGGTGTGTGTATTTCAAAATGTCCAATGTGGTCGTGTTTTGGAGCTGTGTGTGTATTTTGACCGCGGCGGTGTGTACCGCCAATGGAATACCGCGGTTGAAAGACTGCCGCGTGGATTCGTGGGTCGGAATGGAATGGGCGTATTTCTGTTGGCGTGACGGTGGAGGTTTGGTCATCACCAGTTTTTTGCTGCCCGTTGGTGTGGCGGACTTTTGTGGATGTCGGGTTTTTGGCGGTTTGCCTGTTGCGGGTCAGAATGACCGTGGTGGTTTCCCGCGGCCGCGGCAGTGTTATGGCGGTCTTCTGACCGGCGGTAAGCGCCTTTTACCGCCGAGGTCAGAATGACCCCCATAGTTCTTAAAATGTTCATATGTAAACAGTTCAATAACAAAACATTATATTAAAATACATATTAATTATTTAGCCAATAAATAATATATGAACAATTTAAAGTCCTAAAAACCCATTTACTAAAAACACCGTAAACATTAAACATTTAAAAATAAAAACAAATGATATAAAATATAAATAAAATAAATATATAATCCTATAACAACTATTTAACCAATATTAGGAAAGTATTGGAGTATGAGAAAATTAAATATACCATTCCCACTCCAGTATATGCAACAGTAGGGAATGCACTGGACTCTAAACAGGAGGCCAGTCAACTGACTCTTGGATTCACTCAATATAGCTTGGGAAGAAGGTAGTTCTGTAGAGAACAAGGCACTCCTCAAGCAGCAAGGCAGTACTCTGGAAGCAGCAGGGTAGTCCCTGGGGAACAAGGTAGTCCTTCTGCAGGAGTGTACTGAAGAGGTAGTTCAGAAGGCTAAACATTTACACCATGTGCTAGTCATTAGAAGGGGGGTGACATCCTGGATACTCTCAAATCTGGTTCTGGAAATATCTCCTCTCCTCCTTCCAAGGCTCCAAGTAGTCTGAGGTAAGAAAAGGCTGGTATTGGGTTTCTTTGTGTGCCTGCTGGAGGCAGCCCTTTGAAATGTAAGTGGTGTAAGGAAAATCTACCCCCGATCCACCATGTCAAGATTGCTCATCCTCCAAACTAGACCCTCTATACCTCACTCTTTGGGAGAAATACTCCAAGGTCAACTGCCAAGCTATTTACTTTCATGTGACACAGGATACAGGTTGCATACACAAACTAGTTAGTGCAACTTTCTAAAGTGGCATTTTTTTAATTGTGACTTAAAATCTGACTTTAGCATTAAATAGGATTTTAAATTACAACTCATTGGAGTCCATACTTGACATTCATATCTGTTTACAAATAAAATTGATCACTAATTACACGTAAAAGGGCAACCCAATGTTAGCCTACTGGAGAGATAGGCCTTACAGTAGTGAAAAATAAATGTAGGAGTTTTTCACTATCAAGACATGTAAAACTAAAAACACATGTCCCACTTATAAGGTATAATACACCCTGTTCTATGGGCTGTTTAGAGCTTACCTTACGGGTGGCTTTTGTGTGCTGAAGAGGAAGATTTAGACCTGGCAAAAGACTAAGGGCCTGATTTAGATCTTGGCAGTAATGGTCCTGCCATTGGTTTTCAATCTGAAAACCCGTCCTCCGACATGATTGTTCACCTGCTCTTATCAATGTTAGAGGAACGATAGGCAAACGGCCACTGGCGGACGGCCATTACCACCAAGAATTTCCACTGATGTCGATGGCTCCATAAACAAAAGTGACAGGCAGCAGGGCTACAGCCCCATTTAGCACCGATCCAATCACGATGCGCATTCCCGCTGACGCAATTGTGGTGGCTAAACCTCCTGCCTGAGTTGGTTGATTGAGAGGGATAAAAGCACAAAACTCCCCTTGTTTCCATTTTTCCCATTTTCTGCTGCCATGAATCCAATAGTACAATTCCTGATGCTGCTGTTGCTTCTGGACCAAGGCAAAAATCAGCCCAATCATCGTCAGAAAAGAAGGTATCTCATTCCATTTGTTCACCGTCTAGAAATTACCCATGCTAGCTCTCATACCATGAATACCTTTTGCCCCTTATTTCTTTCATGTCTTTAATTTTTCTGCATAGCAAATGGTTTTGACAGTATTCATAAATACATAGGCCTGAATACATTCCCAAAACAACTGAAGTACAGAAAAAAAAACCTCTTTTGGAACATATTTAAAAGAGACATGTTTTGGGCCGGATTTTGACCCATCATGATGGGATACTCCAAGATCTATGTGATGGAACCCTCCATCTGCAATTGTCATTTCAAATATTATTTTGCTTACCATTCACCATCATTGCTTTCACATCTGGACATAACTAAGGACACTTACATGTCATTTGGGCTACCTGTAACTCTGTCACCAATGTATACACATTCCTGTCTATTTCAATCAATCCATTCTGGTATGAAAAGTTCTGTTGGATGGCACAAACTGGCTCACGTGCACATTTGGGAAGGATCGAGGTTTCATGACAACCTGCTCTACATGAGATTTACTGGCTTTTGCTATTGAAACATTTCTCAAGCAGATTTCAGATAAGGAATGATGCCATTGTACATGTTCCCAGTCTTTTTGGCGCAGATGCTCATAAACATATTTTGATTGTGCCAAAAAAACAATGTAAAATTGGAAACTGAAACGGTCTCACAAGTACTTACTATTCCATATCACCAGTAATAGGGCCTACATTACTTATTCACATCTGTGATGGAGCATCACACCAATCCTCAAATTGGACTTGTTTGGTACAAATGTACCTCACAACATGAGGAAATGCAGTACCCATTATTTTCATATGCTGCCATGTGTCTGCTCTAAACAGTAATTGGCCTGTGATGTGGAATCTAGTGACAAACCATAGCGCAAAAAATACATTCCAAACACAGCATCAGACACTGTCTAAAAATCTTGCACCTCCAGAAATCATCATCTGTTTTCGATGTGTGTCAACCGGCAAACAACATGGCTGTAAATTCTTAAGGTTGAACAATACGATTAGCTACATATTATAACTCACCCCCTTGATGCTGCAAGGATGTGGGCCATTAGTGGGGTCAGGCTGCAGTGCACGTGCTTGCCTCGTTGGGAGTCCTAGCTGAGCTGGACATCCACTGACTTCCTTGTCCAGCATTGGAGGTTCTTCCACATATTCCTGCAATGCAGGCTGCGTTACTTTAAGATCCCTAAGGTCTGCACCTTCTTCACAATAGCCTTCCACAAAATAATGCTTCTGATGGGTGACGACCTATATGGATGTGAACAGATGTCAAAAAAGGGGTTTTGAGTGATTTTGGTTGTCTGAGGTGTAGTCACATAATTAAGTAGCAGCTCTCACAACCATTCCCACAACAGACAGTACAGAATATCTACAAACATTTCAAAGTTCCTATGACATATTCATTTGCAGTGTTCTGTGGAGTAGCCTCAACATTTTTACCTCATGTTGCCAATACAGGACACAAACAAAATCTAAGCCAGGGATAGGGAACTTGTCATTTAGTGAGAACCACTTCAGATTAGTCCAACTCATTGTGAGATATTAAAGACTAAACAGCCTGTACACTATGTGCACAAAACCATATGCACAGTTATATTTTCTTCATGCCTAACCTTCTAAGAGTCAGATACTATGGTTTACACCACATACAGTAACTAAGGGCAGTATGGGAGGGCTGCCATGTGTCAGTGCGACTATGCTTTTTTGGTCATGTATGAGCAAGTGTGTGTAGTAATGGGACACGTAAGGCTGATTGAGAGCCTGTGTCATTTAGACTGGCAGCACAGAAAATACCTTTCCACATAGGGGGCACCATGACATGTTCACAACAAAAAGATACTCCAATTCCCAAATATGCCTGTACATTCACTTGACAGAACAGACAACTCCCTAACTTTGAAGATTCTACTTAGGTTTAGATTGCTATCATTTTGAACTGGGCTGAATGTTTTCACCTAAACTAGTGGTACAGTGCCTACTAGCTTCTGAAAGTAAGAGGCCAGAATTTTGTCTTATTAAACCTGGAACTGTGAAAAATATTCATTGAAAACTCCACTACTTCTAAGAGTTGAATTTGTATTTCAATGCACAGACATTTCTAACATCTTCAAACAACACCCCGTACCCAGCTAAATCATTCAGTTCACTACCCTCCAATCACAGCACTTAAGTCATGAACATAAAAGGGACCAAATAGCCAGTGAGCAAAGAAGGATCAAGTTATTTTGGCAACCATTTCCCACTCAAACATGTACCTGTTCCTCTGGGGTCCCATTCAACTGGCTCTACAGGGACAGGACTTCACTGATGAGGATCTCCAGCTGTTCAGGGGAGAAGGCGGAGGCCTTGTCACCTGCCTTGCCCGGCATCCTAGTTCCAGGAGCTCAGTAACAGCCGAAATAAATGAGGAGGTACTGTTGGCTGCAGTTTTAGGAGACAAGTGCACAGCGGATGCGATCTGTGTAGGAGAAAACACAGAAATTAGCTTTTATGAGTAGCCGTCACACACGTTAACCTATGGCAGGGTCCGTCAGGGTCCGTCATGGATTGCTCCACCCACTATACTGTCAACTTTTGTCAACGGCTGGCAGGTAGCAAAGTCCTGATGGCAAGGTCAGGTAGCCGCCATTTTAGGGTGTAAAGCTGTGTATTTTTTAAATGTTAGTGCTTCACCAGTACTCAAAATGGAAGCTACTGTCTATACAAATGTCAGATATGAACAACACTGTTTTTGGCAAGATATGACACATTACAAAGCGAATTGTGACTGTGATGTCATCGATAGTGCCGTGGCGGAAGTAATACCTCCATTGACATATTTTGCATTTTTTTTATTATGTGCCAACAATACACTTCAACTGTATTATTTGCATGTAATAAAAAAATAATATATAAAAGGTTATTTTTGAACTAAAAAATAATTTGACAGCATTGTGTGTACATATGAAACACAATGAGATTCCTAATGTTACCAAAACATAAGATGTGTGTGGATTATCAAAGCATGGTGTGACCATTTAAGCTGACATTTTCTTTTCCATGCATACAGACATTTAACCCCAGGCATGGTTAAGAGCAGACAGCCTAAAGCCTTCAGGCCATTTCCAAACCTTGCCACCATGGAGGAAAGGGATGTTATTAAGATGTTTTGGTGAAATATGCAAACTATCCTGGATTTGAATACAACAGCAAAAACACCAATGGTGAAATCCATGGCAGTACTTCATTGTGTTGCTCTTTTCTGTATATTGTGACAGTATCTGAGAGTCTGTCCCAACCAACTTTCAGTGGTGTTCTACAAGAGGTCCTTTCTTCAATGCTGAGACACATCAACAGCTACATTCAGTTCCTACAACAACAAGTTTTGGCTACTGTAAAGGGAGAATATTATGCTTCGGGTGGCCTACTACATGTGGTTGAAGCAATAAATGGCATGCATATTGCCCTATGCCACCAAATGCAACAGAAGATAGAATATGTCTACCGAAATCGGAAGAACTTCCATTCCATCAATATGCCAGCTGTCTGCTTACTGGGTTTATACATCTCAAGTGTTTGTGCCCACAAACACATGATTCATTTGTACTACAGAACACTATCACACCCCTGAAAATGTCACAACTTGGACCTCAGCGGGCCTGGCTTGTTTGTAAGTGCAATATGACTTGAGGATAATTTGCTTGAATCCTAGCTTAAGAAGGTACAATGGCTTGATATGATATTAATGTATTGATTTATTCCATGTAGGAGACTAAGCTTATCCTAACAGACCATGATTGTTACCAACACTGAGGAATCCAATAATGCCAGGGGATGTCCACTTCAATGAAGCCCATGGAAGAACATGGAGGCCAGTGTAGCAGGCTTTTGCCCTCCTTAAGGCCAGGTTTAGGTGCCTGGACAAGACCGGTGGAGCCTTCCTCTACTCATCCTATAAAGTGTGACAAATCACAGTTGCTGCTGCATGCTGTACAAATTGCCCTGCGACAGAAAATCGGAATCAGTGCAGAGGATGAAGACCATGAAGGGCCATCCAGTGAAGATGTTGAAATGCACAATGAAGATGACATTAGTGAAGAAGAAGGAATTGATCTACATCAAGATGTTATTTTCCAGTTAGGTGGGGAGAATATGGCGGGCTACTTAGCAGCAGCGCGCTAGAGCTGTACCTGGGTTTCCCAGACGCTAAGAAGACAAGCGGGATGCCCGGACGGATGCAGGCTGGATGTGTTGGCTTGTGTTGTGGGGGTCAAAGGCACATCTGGGTGGTGCTGGTGACCCGTGTGGGGCTACAACCTGGTACCGAGCTGCCCTGGAGCTTCGTAGAGGCCACAGGGGGAAATGGTGGTAGAGTCAGCACAAGCAGGAAGCTTTCAGCAGTGGCGTCTAGAGAGGCCGGTGAGGTTGGAAAGGCTGGGAAGGCGGCCGCGGACCATGGCGAAGTGGTATGGTGGCAAGAAGTGGGAAATGTGGCTTGCACTGGATCTAAGGCTGAGTGACGACAGAAAGAGGAAGGCTGGCACTTCAAGTCTAAAACAGGAGATAGAGTCAGTTTAATGAAGGAGCATCTCCTGAGAAGTGAGAAGGGTCAAGTTCGACAAACTTGACAGTCCTAGGTCAGAGGTGAAGCGGTGCATGAGAATAAACTAAGTAAAAGTAGGAAGAAAAGCACAACTTCTAAACCTAAAATTACCCCTTTTTTAAGGAGTACTAGTGCCCCAAGTGTATTAGAGCAGGTACTAAAAGAGAGGGCCTTTGATCTACAAGACATGGAGGACATAGAGGGGAGAGGTTCCAGGGAGAATATGCACTTGGCTTCCGGGGAATCTGGTAACCCTGAAGACTTAGGTGCGAGCAGTGGATGTAGTAGTGCAACCACTGATGCTCAGTTGTGTAGTAGGACTCCTGTACTGCTCCTAAGACTCGGTCAATGGTGGTCTGGCTGACAAAGATACCAGTGGCATCAATTTGCTTGCACATAAATTCCCTACCCTGACCTCTACCACCACTGTCCTGTGCCCTGGAGGCAGTGTGCCATATCACACTGGGCAATGGCATACCTGGAGGAGGTGTAGGGGGAGGTGTGGGCCAGACAGACCAGATGGACTAGGCTGCTCTTGATCCTCCAGACTTTCAGGAGTAGAGTCTTCACTGATCCTGGTCTGGAGTGTAGGTGTATTGAGTAGCCTGGGGTGTTGGACCTGAGAAGCATGCAGACAATATGATATTAAAATCTGGTTTGTATCTCCTATGTGTCTTTCGCTACAAATGGGGCAACCTCAAAAAGTTAAACCAAGCTGATTAGGTCTTGGGTTATGTTCATTGTTTTACACTTGCAGGCTGATTTACACAGATGCAAACTCCAGTGATGATGGTTTAGAGATGTCCTTAAATCCAAAATGTTATTTCTGAAGTGTACATTACATATACAAGACATTCGCCCTAACACAGTGGTGAGTAGATTAGAGTACTAGACCATTCCAACATCTAGCAAGCTAAATAATATTAGACAAACTGCGGTTCAACTTAAAAGAATAACTGGCATTGATCATCATATGGGCAGTGCAAAGTAAATTACGTGTTGTTACTACTACTATTCAGCGTGCCACATCATATGGTATGTGCAGGAAAGTCCTCCTTTTTACAATGGTCACCCCAAACCTTTTGGACAGATACTGGTGGTTACTGACTCTTGGATGTGTCCTAGGTACTGCTTACTAGTCCCAGGGCCAGTGCTCTGTGTAAATTGGATATGCAAATTAGGCTAATTATAATCAGCAGTATCAACCTACATATAAGTCCCTAGTATATGGTACAGCATGTAGGTTTAGGGACCCCAGCATATATAGTGTACCCATAGGTGCACTACTGAGGTGGTCAGTGTCATTTTAAAGGCAGGTTCTCGTTTGCTGGCTGTTTTTAAACTAAAGTTATATACAGATTCAACTTTGGAATTAAAGGTACTTCCAAAGTTGTAAACTACCTTATTTTTACATATGTCACCTCTAAGGTGTGCCATATGTGTCCCTAAGTTTGGGTGCCATGTAACTATAAGCAGGGACCTTATAAACATTGTTTTATAAAACTTGGTGAGGTAAAATGGCCAAATTAGCTTTTCCCGCACTATAGTGAATGGCCTCCATAGGCTACAATGGAGAGACTTTATTTTAATTAACAGAGTCCCCGTAAGTGCCAGATACCTTGAGTTTCGTATCAAATTAATTGCTATAAAAAATCCCACAACTTGCCAGCGTTGGATTTAATATAACTAGTTGAGGTAAAGAGTTTTAAAACTCCACCTAAAAGTTGCCAACTTCAGCTCTGTAGTGTCCTTCTCTGATTCGCCAACATCTGGCAGCCTGGGCAGGCTGCCTTGATGAGGTGTGAAGTTGCCTGGGCTAAACAGAAAGGATGTGCCTGGTGGAGGAGATCTGCCTCAGCAGATGGTGAAACAGGATGGGGGGAGAGTAGCCAAACTGGTGTTCAAAGGCAGGGAATGACAGTTGGAGTAGCTCAGGACCTCCTCCATTTCCAGCAACCCCAGACAATTAGGTGCCCTCTTGATTAGATTCGGAGAGGGCAGGAGAGGGTGTGTTTAAGATTTTTAGCCACACCAGTGGGTGGGCTCAGCCAGATCTAACCTCCAAAAATCACTTTCAGCCATGTTGGATTTTTGAAGAGTGTTGCTCCCTGGTATTGATTTTGCCGCACTTCCCAGGAAATGGTCATCAAAGGGGAAGGAGTCGGCCTGTGATTGGACAACTAGGTCCCCCTGCTTTCTACCCCAGGAGCAAGGATAAATATAAAAGAGCTGTACCCACACCTCAGATCCCTGCAAGCAGGAATGCCAGTAGAAGAAAAACTGCCCTGCTAGACCCCTGACCTGCACCTGGACACTGCATTCTGAAGGACTGCACCAGATGCACACTTGGACTTCACCACAAAAATGACTTTGCCTGGCTTCAACTGGTTCCAGAAGGGACTCCCTGCTTGCTAGAGGTGAAAAACAGCTAACCAGAGTCCCCTGCACCAAATCCTGAAGAAACTGACCAGCTGGCCACTGTCCGGTGGTCATTTTGGAGTTAGAGCCAGGTGCATTCTGGGCGTTGGAGTCCTAACCCTCAAAGAAGCAACTCAGAGCTTCCGGAACATTGGAGTGACCTGTGGATTCCCTAAAGACCTATAAAGACCTTCTAAAAGAAGATCCAGAAGTTTGGAGAAGATTGGAAAACTTTTGATAAAAAGCTTTATAAAGGGACCAACCCACAGCTGAGAGTCAAGCCAGCTTACATCTACCGCAACCCGACCTGACTTGCAAATTCGTCCCGCTGAAAAGCTCCGGAGCCCGGGACTTCCAGGATTTCACTGGGGGCTCCTGGAAAGGCAATCAGATGACGTTGACTCGAAATCGGCTTGCTGTGAAGGGGCCTCTGAAGTCAGAGAGAAAAATCTGCAAAAAAGTGACTAAGTCCGAAGGCAAAATGTTTACTGGGACTTCTTGTGCAGCGTATCCAAGGAGGGCTCTCAGGAAGTTGGATTAAGATTCAGCTTTGGCCAAGACAAAGATTTTCGGCCCGAAATATCATCTAAGTCTGAACGTAGAAATCTTAACCGACGTCTCCTGTGACGCGTATCCGAAAAGGGCTCCAGGGAGGTAGTGTCGTAATTTAGTAGCGATTAGCTTAAGCATTAGCAGAAGACATCTTGTATTTAGCAACTATTGTGAACATTTCGCGGAATCCATTTTGTATTCATGGCAGCTATTTTCTCTGACACATGCTGCCATGTGCTCGCCATGTGCTCTGACCTACCTTCCTGTTAACTACTCTTGAAAATCTGTCTAGTGACAAGTTATATTTAGCATCTCCCACTTTGCACATGCCCAGTAAGGTCTGCAGCTGTTAGTAATTAGTAACCAACAGCAATGTGTCTACTAGTCCTTGAAAACTGTTAGCCCCTCCTACCTGTCGACTGTGCATTTCCATATGACCTTATATGTATATAAGTCTTGCTTCTATAATTGTACCACCTTCTTTTAGCCCCTGCGTGGGTATAAAAGGACCATGCTCTCTTAGTTCAGTGTGCTACTTCAAACATTACCGAAGGGTGCTGTTTGAACTGTAGTACCACCTCATGAGGTTTAATAAACTTTGTCTTTTATTTCAGTTTCTGTGCCGCCAGGGCCGGGGACCGCGGGAGCACCGCCAACAGGCTGGCGGTGCTCCCAAGGGCATTCTGACCGCGGCGGTATGGCCGCGGTCAGAAACGGAAAACCGGCGGTTTCCCGCCGGTTTTCCGCTGCGCCACCATGGGGATTCCGACCCCCTCACCGCCATCCTGTTCCTGACGGTTTTGACCGCCAGGAGCAGGATGGCGGTGAGGGGTGTCGTGGGGCCCCTGGGGGCCCCTGCCGTGCCCATGCACTGCATGGCATGGGCACTGCAGGGTCCCCCGTAAGAGGGCCCCTAAAAGATTTTCAGTGTCTGCCATGCAGACACTGAAAATCGTGACGGGTGCTACTGCACCCGTTGCACCCTTCCCACTCCGCCAGTTCCATTCGGAGCCGGCTTCCTCGGGAAGCCCTCCTGGTTTGCCCAGCGGGAAACACAGAATAACCGCGGCGGTCTTCTGACCGCGAAGCGGTATTCTGGCGGCTCCCGCCGGCACCGCGGTTACCGCGGCCGGTGGGAGTCAGAATGACCCCCTTTGTCTTTTATTTCAGTTTCTGTGCCAACTTCTTCCTATATGGTCTGAGGACTCTGTGCAGAGAAGGGTGAAACCCTTGCACTAGTAGGACTTGCTGAGGCTTACTTCGACAGTAGGATCGGATTTGTGACTTCGTCCTGCTGAAGAAAATCTTCAAGAAAACAACTAAGTCCGAAGGTAAACCTTTGATCGAGTCCTCCTACTTGCTGTAGCCGAGCATGGCTCCATCACCGTCGGCCTGAACCTTTGATTTTGCTCCGGTCAAGGTGCAAACAGATTACCAGATTGGCGCTTTTTGTTTCTTTCCTCTAGAAAATATTAAGGCCCTCATTACAACCCTGGTGGTCAGTGATAAAGCAGCGGTAATACTGCCAACAGGCCTGCGGTAACAAAAAAGGAATTATGACCACGGCGGAAACCGCTCAGACAGACAGTCACTTTAACACACTGACCGTCATGGCAATATCAACAAGCACCACAGCGGTAACCGCCAACAGCCAGGTGGAAGACAATGTACCACCCACACTATTACGACAGGCCTATCTGCCACCGCGGAAGTCAAAGGACTCACCTCTGGAGATTCAGGGCACAACCACAACACTATGGAGCCCGAGCTGCACATATTTCTGATGTTAGCACACAAGGGAGGGGGGAGGAAAAAGAGACACACACGCGCAACACTCAACACCCCCACCCTCACCCCAGACACCATACACACAATCAGATGCACAACCATTAAATATCCACCCCGTACCACTCAGAAATAATGCAAGGACAAAATGATTGGAAGAAAGTGAGTGTAATATGATAAAATAACATGAATAAGTGCATCAAAATACAAACGTATATACATATTTACAAATGTAGGGACACTGCCCAGTCCTCGATATCTGTGGGCCACATGGCCATAACACATAGGCCAAGGCCCCATCTCACTCCTGCAACAACATGGAGAGAACACTGCAGGGGCATCATGTCGAAAATACAGAGGCACCTCAGGGGGATGGGGAATGGGGGGGCACCTCAGCTGGAAGATGGTAGAACACCACTGGTCCTGGAGGGGGCTACATGCCGCCCGATGTCCTGGGGAGAGCAAGGCTACAGTCTCATAAGCAGGTGGTTTGCCCACTGCTTGGTCCTGGGGAATGCAAGGCCACAGTCTCTCTAGTGGGTGGTTTGCCCACTGCTTAGTCCTGGGGAGTACAAGGCCACAGTCTCTCAAGTGGGTTGTTTGCCCACTGCTTGGTCCTGGGGAGTGCAAGGCTTCAGTCTCTCTAGTAGGCAGTTTGCCCACTGCTTGGTCCTGGGGAGTGCAAGGCCACAGTCTCTCAAGTGGGTGGTTTGCCCACTGCTTGGTCCTGGGGAGTGCAAGGCAGCAGTCTCTCAAGTGGGTGGTTTGCCCACATGCTCTGGAGGGAGCAACATGCCATGTGCTTGGTCCTGGGGAGTGCAAGGCCACAGTCTCTATAGGGGGCGGCTTCTCCACTGGTTCTGGAGGGGGCCTTGTTCCCAGTGTGCTTCATCCTGGGAACAATGGGGTGAGTGGATGGCTTCTTCCACTGGTTCTGGAGGGCGCCTTGTGTTCAGTGTGCTTCATCCTGGGTAGGATGGGCTGAGTGGATGGCATCTCCACTGGTTCTGGAGGGGCCCTTGTGCCCAGTGTGCTTCACCCTGGGAAGGATGGGGTGAGTGGGTGGCTTCTTCCTCTGGTTCTGGAGGGGGCCTTGTGGGCTTCATCCTGGGAAGGATAGGGTGAGTGGATGGCATCTCCACTGGTTCTGGAGGGGGCATTGTGCCCAGTGTACTTCATCCTGGGAAGGATGGGGTGAATGGATGGCTTCTTCCACTGGTTCTGGAGGGGACATTTTGCCCTGTGATGCAGATCTTGGGGAGTGCAAGGTCACAGTCTCTCACCTGGGTGTCAGACCCACATGCTTTCCAGGGGCCAGGACACACAACAGCCCATGGAGGCAGAACTATACACTGTCTGCCAGCGGTGACGGCTGCTCAGTGGTGGCAGTGGTGGTGCTGGTGTCGGGACTGCCAGTGGTGGGGGGAGGCTCTAGCCCATGCCCTGCAGCCTCGGACAGCTGCCCGCTGGGGCTGCTGCTGCTGGCAGTGGTGCTGGTGGTGGTGCTGGTGGCAGTGCTGGCAGTGGAGGGGGGAGGCTCCAGCCCTTCCCCTGCAGCCTCAAATGGCTGCCCACTGGGGCTGCTGCTGCTGGCAGTGGTGCTGGTGGTGGTGCTGGCAGTGGTGGGGGGAGGCTCCAGCCCTTCCCCTGCAGCCTTGGATGGATGAACCACCATGGTTGGTGGTGGGGGCTCCGAATGAGTCCCAGCACCAGGACTCCTGTCCTTCCTGCCTGCTGATGCAGGCTCTTTCCCCTTCCTGTCAGCAGCCAGGGATTGCCCCTTGCCCTTCCCTCCTGCAGCTGGTGGTGCCTCCTTGTGCTTCCTAGACGCTGGTGGTGGTGCCTCCTTGCCCTTCCCTATCACAGCTGGTGGTGCCTCTTTGCCCTTCCTTGATGCACGTGGTACAGGCACCCTGTCAGTGTTGCTGCCTGGTACCCGGGATCCTCTCCCACCGGCAGTAGCTGTCAACACTACGGTGACCGTGAACTGGGTGGCTGGGGTGCTCGCCTGGGTTCTAACCACCCTGGCCCGACGAGAAGGATGGTGGGGAGTGGAAGGGAAGAGGTTAAGGTCGGAGAGGAAAAGTTTCTTAGGGACATTGGGGCGGGAAGAGGGTGAAGGTTTGGGAGTGGAGGAAGAGGAAGTGGTTGTAGGAGGTGTCTGTCTGCTGTGTTTGGGTGCAGGTGCATGGGATGGATGCTGTTGTGAGGTGGATGGCTGTTTGGTGTCTTAGTGCTTGTATTTGTGTACTTTGGGAGGAGGGGGCACAGACACAGTGGGAGAGGACACAGGGGACGTGTGCATGGATACGGGGGTGGTGACTGCCAGTGAGAGGCGTGCAGTGATAGGCATGATGGTGGTAGTGGATGAGTATGTAGTGCATGCAGGTGTGAGTGTAGACGCTACTGGTAGGGAGGTGGATGAGGAGGAGGAGGGGGACACAGTGGAGGCAGTGGATGTTGGTATGTCTGCATCTGGATGGTGTTTGTGTGAGTGCCTGTGGGATGATGTGTGGTGCTTGTGTTGGCGTGAACCGCAACTATGTGTTGTCCTGGGTGCATGCTGGTCTGCCTGTGTGCTTGGGATAGGTTGGGGTTGGGTGGAATGCGATTGGGCAGAGGAATTTGGAGGGGAGAGGCTAGAATCAGGGACAATGGCTGCCATCAGAGAGATGGGCAGAGCCTGGATTGATCTCTGTTGGGCCGCCATGGCAGAATGAATGCCCTCCAGGAATGAATTTGTTTGTTGCAAATGGGCTGCCAGCCCCTGAATGGCATTCACAATGGTTGACTGCCCAACAGAGATGCATCGCAGGAGGTCAATAGCATCCACACTCAGGGCAGCAGGGCTAACTAGGGCAAGGCCTGAGGTGCCTGGGGCGAAGGAGATGCCCAGGGTGAGTGGGCATGGGAAACATGCTGAGGGAATGCTGGGAGGGCGGTGCTGGTACGGGGTTGGTGGCTATACCTGTAGTTGGGGTGGGCACAGGGGTGTCCGCCACCACCAGGGACCTTCCATCGAGCTTCACTTGATGAATGTGCAGATAGTGTGCCTGGCGGACCAGTACATCTCCGATGTGAATGCAAAATATCCTGGGTCTGTGCATGATGCCTTTATCCTGAGGAATAGCAGCATCCCATATGTGATGGCTCAACTCCAGAGTCACCGGGTGTGGCTAATAGGTGAGCCCAGGGTCCCCACCCAGTGGATGTTAGTTTTGGGTGTAGGGTTTCCCTCGATATTTGCAGGTGACTCTGGTTACCCCAACCTCTCATGGCTACTGACCCCAGTGAGGAATACCAGGACAAGGGCAGAGGCACGTTACAATGAGGCACATGAGCGAAAAAGAAGAATTATTGAGCGCACCTTTGGCCTCCTGAAGGCCAGGTTCAGGTGCCTCCATCTGACAGGTGGATCCCTGTGCTACTCACCAAAGAAGGTGTGCCAGATCATCGTGGCACGTTGCATGTTGCACAACCTTGCCTTGAGACGCCAGGTCCCTTTTCTGCAGGAGGATGAGGCTGGAGATGGGCATGTGGCAGCAGTGGACCCTGTGGACAGTGAAGATGAGGAGGCAGAGGATGAGGATGAGGACAACAGAAGTGCAATAATACGACAATACTTCCAATGACACACAGGTAAGACACTGTAATTTCACTTTACATTGACAGTTTTGTGTTTGACATTGTCACTGGCAGGCTTATTTCCCCACTTCTATGGCCACTTACTGCACCCTTTGGCATCTCTATTGTCAGATATTTGTGTCCCACTATCGCTCCTGGTGTGTTGACTGCAGCCAACTACAGATCATTCCTATGTATACATTACTGTACAGTTGTACTGCAGTGTTTAAAGCTTGTTAAACAAATACATATTTCAATCATTTGACATACTCCAATCTTGTATTTATTCAAATGGTGTTTATTTAAGTGCTAATAAGCAGAGGGGGATGTGCAATGGGCTGGGGTGGTGGTGGAGGAATGTCTAGGATAGAGTCCTGGTATCACAAGTGCATTGTCCAATAGGGCATAGGAAGGGGAGCAATGGCAGTTCAAGGTAAACAGAGTGACAGAATGGGACACAATGGTGACAATCAGGAGAGTCTTATTTCCTGGCGGGGGTCTTGGCACTGTTCTCTGGCTTCTGCCTGGATCGCAGGGACCACTTACGGGATGGTTCTCCTTCTACAGAGGGTGGGGTGCTGGTGGCCTGTTGTTCCTGTGGCTGGGCCTCCTGTCCACTAGCGTTGGCGGAGGTAGAAGGCTGTTCATCAGTGTGGCTAATGTCAGAGGGACGTTGGTGTGCCACTGCCACCCTCATGGTGTTGGCAATGTCAGCCAGCACCCCTGCAGTGGTGGCCAGGGTGGTGTTTATGGACTTCAAGTACTCCTTGATCCCCAGGTACTGTCCCTCCTGCAGCCGCTGGGTTTCCTGCAACTTATCCAGTATCTGGCCCATCGCCTCCTTGGAATGGTGGAATGATCCCAGGATCCCTGCAAGTGCGTTGTGGAGAGTTGGTTCCCTGGGCCTTTCCTTCCCCTGTTGCACAGCAGTCCTCCCAGCTTCCCTGTTGTCCTGTGCCTCTGTCCCTTGAACCGTGTGCCTACTGCCACTGATCCCAGGTCCCTGATCGTCTTGTGTTTGTGGGGTGTCTTGGGGTTCCTGTAGTGGTGGAGACACTGCTGGTTGACGTGTCCTGGGTGGGTGCTGTAGTGGTGTTTCTTGAGGGGGAGGCTCTGAAGTTGTCTGTGACTGTGCCTGGGTCACGGACTGTCTGAAGGTCCCTGATGGGACAGGTTGGTTATTCTGATCCAGGCGTGCAGAGCTGCTGTCATCACTGTGGGCCTCTTCTGGGGGGGGGGGACTGGATGTTGCTGGCACCTCTTCTCCGGTGACATTGTGTGGGGGACCTCTGGGGATGTAAATGCAGTGTTATAGTTTCTGCGTGTTGCCCTCTATAGTTGATATTGCCATGGCAGATTAGCCTTGGTGTGATTTGTTGTTTGGTGGGCTAGGTGATTGTCTCTAGTGTGCATGCAGTGGTGATGGTTGTCCATGCAGGTCTGTGATTGGTGTCCATGCATTGGTGGTGCATGCAGGGCTTGGCATTGGGATGAGTGGGGTGTGATGGAGTATGTGAGGTGGTAGAGTTATGGGGGACAGGATAGGGGTGGGGGCTTGTGATGGCATGCAGGTGGGGGGGTGATAGTAATAGAGATTTGACTTACCAGAGTTCAGTCCTCCAGCTACTCCTGCCAGGCCCTCTGGATGCATGATTGCCAAGACTTGCTCCTGGGAGATGTACTGGTCCACCAGGCACACTATCTGCACTTTTGATTTCTGAACACCTGTTCATTTCTCCAGGGGGGGGACAAAGGCAATATGTGTACCATCAATTGCTCCAATTATTTGGGGGATGTGTCCCATTGCATAGAAGTCAGTTTTCACTGTGGCCAAATCCTCCACCTGTGGGAAAAGGATGTAGATGTGCATCTCTTTCATCAGGGCAGACAACACTGGTCAGCACTATTGCGAACATTGGCTGTGACATCCCTGCCGCCATGGCCACTGTCACCTGGAAGGAGCCAGATGCCAAGAAATGTAGCAATGGTAGCACTTGCACAAGAGGGGGGATCCCAGTTGGCTGATGGATAGCTGAGATCAGGTCTGGCTCCAATTGGGCACACAGCTCTTGGATTGTGGCCCTGTCAAGTCTGTAGGTGAGGATAATGCGCCTGTCCTCCATTGTTGCCAAGTCCACCAGTGGTCTGTACACGGGGGTATGTCTCCATCTCCTAGTCATCCTCAGCGGTTGTAATCCAGGGGGAAAAACGGTGAGCAGCAGGTTATTTTCGTAAACATCCTCAGAGTGAATTGCATTGCATGTTGTGACAAACAGTACGTTTACGTGTAGTTCCTAAATGTGTTTATGTCTGCTGTGACGCAGGTATGTGCCATGGCCTGCCCCACCCTAAAATGGCAGATGCCTGTCCTGTGTGCAGGGACAGATGGAAATTAGGTAATTCCGCTGACGTTGTGCGCCGTTGCGGGAGACGGTCGAGGACTGCCGTGCAACTCCTCATTGGCTATCGTTGGGCCCTATGGGGTACAGTAGCCAATGGTGATGCACGCCGGCGGTGACGGTACGCACCGCCGCGGACGTCACCGCCATTTTCTATCTGTTCACTCACTTGCTACCTGACCTTCAACAGTAGAGGACCTACACTGCAAGTGCTGCTGTGGCCTGTGTCTGGAAGCGACCATGGCTCGAGTCTCTGAGGAAAGGGCCCCTGCCTTCACCGCTGCGGAGTTGGAGAGACTGGTGGATGGGGTCCTACCCCAGTACCAATTGCTTTATGGGCCTACAGACCAACAGGTGTACACTGTGTTCACTATGCGTGGGGCATGAATGCATGGATTGCTGTGTGTGAAGACCTCGTTTAAGGGAGTGATGGTTGAGGGGTCCTGGGCAGAATGCTGCATGTACGGTGGGCAATGTCTGTGCATAAGGGGATGTGAGGGCGATGGTGGGCCATGAGTGTAACAGGCAGGACGGTCTGACTGATATATTTTCCTATGTGTAATTTTCTGTAGGTCAACGCCCATCAAAAAAAGGGCATATGGTGTGCCATCGCCAAGGATGTGCGGACCCTGGGGGTCTACAACAGGGGGAGCACCCACTGTCGCAAACGGTGGGAGGACCTTAGACACTGGGCACGGAAGACGGTGGAGGCCCAGCTGGGGATGGCCTCCCAACGCAGAAGGGGTGCCCATCAAACCCTGACCCCCTGATGTTCCGCATAGTGGTGGGGCCGATCCGGAGTTGGATGGGTGCTTGAGGGCATCACAGCAGCCACAAGGGGGTGAGTACATTTACCAATTCTGCAAATAGCGCATGGTGGGGTGTTCTCTGGGTGGGGGATGTGGGCCTGTGGGTGCCCCTAGGCCAGGTCGGACATTGCAGGGTAGGCTCCATGTTGGGCAGGGTCTGTAGCACTCCACTCCCAAAAATGCTAGTAGTCATCCACTACTGGGCAGGGATCAGTGGGACCATAGTATGCTGCTATTGGGGTTAGGCATTATTCTCCATGGCCTGGTGACTAGCATTGTGACTGGTAGTGCATTGCCTAGTGCATAGGGCTGTTCCCTGTGTTTTGAACAACACCAACGGTGGTGTTGCTGCTGGCATTGACCAAGTGCATCCTCTGTCTCTTCACTCCCTTTTTGTTTTGTCACCCTGTCCTTATGTGCATTAGCATCATGTGGCAGAGGAGCAGAGGCACCGGCGACGGAGGGAGCTGCATCCCACATGGCCCATGAGGGCGAATCCACCAACGGTGAGGGCACCCGTGGGACGTAGGGCAAGGGGAGCACAAAGGCGGAGACTGGAGGGGACAGTTCTGACAGTGATACCTCCTCCAATGGAAGCTCCCTGGTGGTGGCGGACACCTCTGTGACCATCCCAACTTCAGGTACAGCTGCAACCCGCGTACCTGCACCACCCATCCAGCAGCCCCTCAGCGTGTTTCCCGTACCCGCTCACCCAGGAGGGTGGGCATCTCCTTCGCCCCAGGTACCTCAGGCCCTGCCCCAGTCAGCCCTGCTGCCCTGAGTGAGGAGTCTATTGACCTCCTGCGATCCATCTCTGTTGGGCAGTCAACCATAGTGAATGCCATCCAGGGGCTGGCAGGGCATTTACAACAAACAAATGCATTCCTGGAGGGCATTCACTCTGGCGTGGCGGCCCACAGAGATTATTCCAGGCTCTGGCCTCCTCCCTGATGGCAGCCATTGTTCCTGTCTCTAGCCTCCCCCCTCCAACTTCCTCTACCCAGCACCATTCCCCTCAACCCCAACCTATCCCAGGCACATCATCGGACCAGCATGCACCAAAGACAACACACAGAAGTGGCTCTGGCAAACACAAGCACCACACATCATCCCACAGGCACTCACACAAACACCATCTAGATGCAGACATGCCAACATCCACTGCCTCCACTGTGTCCACCTCCTCCTCCTCGTTCACCTCCCTTCCAGTGGCGCCTCCACTCACACCTGCATGCACTACATCCTCATCCACTACATCCATCACCAGCACGCCTATCACTACACACCCCTCACTGGCAGTCATCACCCCCACATCCATGCACACGTCCCCTGTGTCCTCTCCCACTGTGTCTGTGCCCCCTCCTCCCAAAGTACCCAAACGCAAGCACTCAGACACCAAACAGCCAGCCACCTCACAACAGCATCCAGCCCATGCACCTGCACCCAAACACAGCAGCCAGACACCTCCAACCACCACTCCCTCTTTCTCCACTCCCAAACCTCCACCCTCTTCCCGCCCCAGTGTCCATAAGAACCTTTTCCTCTCCACCCTTGACCTGTTCCCTGTTCCCCCACCCCAGTCCTTCACTTCGGGCCAGGGTGGGCAGAACCCATGTGAGCACCTCAGCCACCCAGGCCACGGCCACTGTAGTTTCAGGAGCTACTGCTGGTGTGAGAGGCTCCAAGGAGACACCCGTCAGCACTGCCAGTGTGCCTGCACCAGCTGCCAAGGGCAAGGAGGGACCACCAGCTGCCAATTGCAAGAAGGGACCACCAGCTGCCAAGGGCAAGGAGGGACACACCAGCTGCCAAGGTCAAGAATGGACCACCAGCTGCCAAGGGCAAGGAGGGACCACCAGTTGCCAAGGGCAAGAAGGGACCACCAGCTGCCAAGTGCATGGAGGGACCACCAGTTGCCAAGGGCAAGAAGGGACCACTAGCTGCCAAGGCCCAGGACAAAGGGCCGGCTACTGCAGGGAGGAAGGATAGTAGTCCTGGTGCTGGAGCTGAATCTGAGCCCACAACACCAACCATGACATTCCAGCCGTCCGAGGCAGCAGGGGAAGGGCTGGAGCCTGCCCCCACCACTGACAGCACTGCCACCAGCATCACTGGTAGCAGCAGTAGCCCCAGTGGGCAGCTGTCCGAGGCTGCAGGGGAAGGGCTGGAGCCTCCACTGACAGCACCTCCACCAGCACCGGCACTGCCACTGGCGGTCGACTGTAGTCCAGCCTCCATGGAGTGTCATGCATCCTGCCAACTGCAAATCTCGTGGGTCTAACGCCCAGGTGAGAGACTTTGACCTTGCACTCCTCCAGAACCAGTGGTAGAAGGTATCCACTCACCGCATCCTTGCCAGGATGAAGCACACTGGGCACAAGGCCCCCTACAGAACCAGTGGAAAGAAGGCATCCACTCACCGCATACTTGCCAGGATGAAACACTCTGGGCACAAGGCCCCCTCCAGAACCAGTGGAAGAAGCCACCCATTAGAGAGACTGTGGCCTTGCTCTCGCCAGGACCAAGCTGTGGGCAAATCACCCACTTGAGAGACTGTGGCCTTGCACTCCCCAGGACCCAGCAGTGGGCAAACCACCCACTTGAGAGACTGTGGCTTTGCACTCCCCAGGACATCGCAGAGGGCATGTAGCCCGCACCAGGACCAGTGGTGTTGTACCATCTTCCGGCTGAGGTTCCCCCCCCCATTTCCCATCCCCCTGAGGTGCCTGTGTATTTTTGACGTGATGCCCCAGCAGTGTTCTCTCCATGTAGAGGCAGGAGACAAGTGGGGCCTTGGCCTGTATGATGTGGGCCTTTTGCCCACGGACATTATGGACTGGCAGTGTCCCCCCATTTGTGAACCTGTAAATACTGTGTATAATTTGAGGACGTTTTTCATGATTTTGAGCTTATTATATTCACTTCAATCACTTCCTTTTCTCCTTGCATTATTCCTGAGGGGTACGGGGTGAATATGTAATGTTACTGCATCTGTTTGTGTGTTTGGTGTTGGGGGTGGGGGTGGAGGTGTTGCGTGTCTGTGTCACTCTCTTTTTCCTCCCCCTCCCATATGTGCTAGGAGCGGTACTCACCGTGGTCATCTTCGTTGGCGTTGGTATTCTTGGTTTAGGAGGAGGTAGACTAGCATAAGTAACACCTGTAGTTCGTGGTTCTTCCTTGAGTCTCTAGAGGTGAGTCATTTCCCTTCTGTGTACTGTTTCCACCGTGCTTTTGTTGGCGTTGGTGCAAAAACAACAAGTGATGGACGGAATGCTGAACATTGTCAAACACTCACCCCCAGTCATAGATCTGGGTTTAATCCATCGTTCTTTTGCTCACCATGCCACCCCAGTTTGGACCCAGCCATATGCAAATCAGTCTTGACCCTGTTCCTCATGGGAACAGTCCAGACCGAACTGCCAAGCCAGGTCCTCACTGGACCGGAAACAAGCATCCTCGGACCGGTTTCGGGGTTTCACCCCTCATCAGCCAGGCTAGCTTGAAACCAGTGGCATGGGAAGCACTGGACCCACGTCTGGGCATACCCTTCCCACTAAGGGCGACAAAGCAAAAACAACAAGTGATGGACGGAATGCTGAACATTGTCAAACACTCACCCCCAGTCATAGATCTGGGTTTAATCCATCGTTCTTTTGCTCACCATGCCACCCCAGTTTGGACCCAGCCATATGCAAATCAGTCTTGACCCTGTTCCTCATGGGAACAGTCCAGACTGAACTGCCAAGCCAGGTCCTCACTGGACCGGAAACAAGCATCCTGGGACCGGTTTCGGGGTTTCACCCCTCATCAGCCAGGCTAGCTTGAAACCAGTGGCATGGGAATCACGGGACCCACGTCTGGGCATACCCTTCCCACGTTGGTGCCACCCCTGAAAAGGTGGCAGATTGGTGTTCTGTAATAGTGTGGGCAGTACTTTGTCTTCCGCCTGGCTGTTGGCGGTTGTTACCGCCATGGCGGTCGGAGTGTTAAAGTGGCTGTCTGTGGTGGCGGTTTCCGCTGTGGTCATAATTCAATTTTTTTTTACCGCCGGCCTGTTGGCGGTATTACTGCCACTTTATCACCGACCGCCAGGGTTGTAATGAGGCCTGCATATGGTACTTAGGTACTCAGGGCATTTTGGTTCCAGGAGATCCCTATGGGCTGCAGCATTTCTTTTGCCACCCATAGGGAGCCTATGCAAAGGCTTCTACAGGACTGTAGCCTGTATGAAATGGTGCATGCACCCTTTCACAGCCATTTACACTGCACCAGGTCACCTATAAGTCATCCATACATCAGGCCTTTCAACCCTGAAGGCTGGGTGCAGAGTACCTGTGTGTGAGGGCACCTCTGCACTACCAGAAGTGTCCCCACATCATCCAGAACCATTTTCCCAGACTTCGTGAGTATGGGTATGCCATTTTACGCATGCACTGGCAATTGGTCACTACCTATGTACAGCTTAACAATGGTAACCCCGAATATGGCCATGTTTGGCATCAAACATGTTGGAATCATACCCCAAGGCTTTTGCAAGCATTGATTGTATGGTTCCAGGAACTCTGGGGGCTCCTTAGAGGACCCCTAGTCTTGCTATTATAGCCTTCTGAGGTTTTCCAGGCAGCCCCAGTTGCTGCCATGTCACAGACAGGTTTCTGCCCTCCTGTTGCTCAAGCAGCTTGAGCCCAGGATGGCAGAACAAAGAATTTCCTTAGGGAGGGGGGTGTTACACCCTCTCCCTTTAGAAATAGGTGTTACAGGCATGGGAGGGGTAGCCTCCCAGAGCCTCTGGAAATGGTTTGGAGGGCACAGATGGTACCCTCCTTGCATAATTCAGTCTGCACCAGGTCAAGGACACAGAGTCCCTGCCTTGGCCTTAAACTGGACAAAGGAAAGGGGAGTGACCTCTCCCCTGTCCATCACTACCCCAGGGGTGGTGCTCAGAGGTCCTCCAGAGGGTCCCTGGGTTTTGCCATCTTGGATTCCAAGTTGGCAGGGTACTCTGCGAGCATCTGAGAGGCGAGTGGCAGCAGGTGACATCAGAGCCCTCCCCTGATAGGTGCTTACCTGTGTAGCTGACCAATCCCTATTTCAGGGCTAGTTAAGGTCCCTCCTCTGGGTGTTACCTCAGATTTGGATTGCAAGACTTCAGCAGGAATCCTGTGCACCCTTTCCTTCACCTTCTTCTAACAAAACTGCATCTGGACCCTCCAGGAACTCTACAAACTGCAACAGAGAAGCAAATATGACTTCTGCAACATTGTATCTTCGGCTGCTGCCAGCAACTGCAACTGTTTCCTGCTTGTGCATCGTCTGAGGACTGCTTGTCTTCAACCTGCACCAGAAGAAAGAAGGAATCTCCATTGAAGTGAAGGAGTAACTTCCCTGCTTCAGCAGGCACCCCTCTGCAATGATGACCAGTGGCTTTGGTCCCCTCTCCTGAAGAAGTGTGTGGATCCAGCAACACAGGTGGTGAACTGAAGTGGTCCAGAAAGTCCTGAAGTCCAGCTGTCCAACTTTGGTGGAGGTAAGAGCTTGCCTTCCCACGCAAGACAGTACCCATGTGCACCACATGTTTTGCAGTTCTCAAGACTTGTTGGCATCCCTCCATGAAGTTCTTCATGCACCGGAAGCTCTGGCCCCCAGCACTCCTTCCTGCGATGCACAGCCTTCTGTGTGGTTCTCCGCTGGTCTTTTGAGGAATCTCTGAGTTGCTGAGAGCCCCTGCTGTCTCCCCCTCCTGGGTAGAGGCCATCAGGTCCCTCCTGGTCCCGGGAAGCGCCATTTTCAGCTAAGTGCAAGCTTTGAGTGTGCCAAGGCTTGTTGGCAGAATCCAGTGATGCAAACCAGACTGCAATCATCCATCTAGCGTGGGACATCATCTGCACCAACCAGGAACCCGCATCTGTCTTCTTGGGTGCAGTACTGACTGTTCTTCTTCACCAGTGGTTTTTCTTTTGCACCTTCATCCGGGTTAACATGGGCTTCTGTTCTCCCTGGACTCTTCAGTGCTTTTTGGACTTGGTCCCCTTCTTACACAGGTCTTCAGGTCCAGGAATCCATTGTTGCTGTCTTTCAGTCTCCTCTGGTTCTTGCAAAATCTTCAATTACGTGTTCTTGTGTGTTCTAGGAAAGTTACTGTGATTTACTCCTGCTTTCCTGGGCTCTGAGAGGGGTTCTATTACTTACCTTTGGTGTTTTCTTACACTCTCAGTGTCCCTAAACACACTACAATTGCCTAGCTATTTCTGCATTCTAGTGTATATACTGTGTAAATTACTTACCTCCTAAGGGAGTATAGTGTGTGAGGTATTTTTGGCATTTGTGTCACCAAAATAAAGTACTTTTATTTTTGTAACACTGAGGCCCTCATTACAACATTGGCGATAAAAGCCGCTTACCGCCGTGCAGATGACCGCCAACACACCGCCACGGCCGTGGATCTCCGCCACAGCTATTATGACCCACAACACGGAATCTGCCAAAATTCAGACACCCACACAATTCCGCCACACCAAAGGTCATGATAAACTGGCGAACACAAAACCTCCACCGTCACGCTAACAGAAATATGCCCACACTATCACGACACACGAATCCATGGGGCGGTCTTTCAACCGTGATATTCCATTGGCGGTACACACCGCCGCGCTCAAAATACACACACACATACAAAACACAGCCACATTGGACAATTCCAAATACACACACCTGATACACATACACACACCACTCCCACACACTCAATACATTATAAAACACACACCCACATCACCCAAAAACCCATACGATCAAAAATCCCGAACGAAGGCCAGAGAGAGACACCACAAACAACTACCAAACATCCACAGGCACACAATACCATCACCCACAGAACTTCCACGCACCTCACACAACACACCATTAAATATCACCCACCTATCACCACACACACCACCCCACACATCACCCACACCACCCCATGGCACGGCAAAGACACCCCAGGTTCTCGGAGGAGGAGCTCAGGGTCATGGTGGAGGAAATAGTCCGGGTAGAGCCACAGCTATTCGGATCACAGGTGCAGCACACCTCCATTGCTAGGAAGATGGAGCTATGGTGAAGAATTGTGGACAGGTTCAATGCAGTGGGACAGCACCCAAGAAATCGGGATGACATCAGGAAGAGGTGGAACGACCTACGGGGGAAGGTGCGTTCCGTGGTCTCAAGACACCACCTTGCAGTTCAGCAGACTGGCGGCGGACCCCCACCTCCTCCCCCACAACTAACAACATGGGAGGAGCAGGTCTTGGCGATTCTGCATCCTGAGGGCCTCGAAGGAGTAGATGGAGGAATGGACTCTGGTAAGTCAAATCTTAACTATTACATCCCCCACCCTACCTGCATGCCATCACATACCCCCACCCTCACCCCCATCACTCCTACTCCTCACAAATGTTCCACTATCACAACCCACACATCCCAACACCAAGCCATGGACACCCATCACCAAAGCATGGCCACTGCACATACCCGTACACCCCCCTAAACCACCATCACACAAGGTCCTACACAGGAATGCAAGCACTGGGGTACACGGACACCCACCCATTGCACACCATGGCACACACAGATGTAATAAACATCCTTTTATACCCCTGCAGGACCCCTACCCAACGTCACCGGACAGGAGGGTCCACACATGTCCACACCACCAACAGATGAGGCCCACGGTGATGACAGCAGCTCTGTCCAACTGGATCTAGATGACCAGCCCGGCCCATCGGCCCATACCTCTGTCCCCAGGACACGTCAATCAGCAGTGTGTCCACCACTACAGGGAACCCAGGCTAACCCACCACCCCAACAACAACAGGGACCTGGGGGCAGTGGTAGTGGGCACACGGTCCAGGGTACGGAGGCCCAGGAACACAGGGGAACTGGGAGGGCTGCTGTGCGACAGGGGGAGGACAGGCCAAGGAAACACACTCTCCACGAGGCCTTCTCCTCCATCATGGGAGCCTAACACCACTCCCAGGAGACAATGGCAACAGTACTGGCCAAGTTTCAGGAGACCCAGCGCCTGCAGGAGGAACAGTATTTGGGCTTCAGGGAGGAATCCAGAAAAATCAATTCCACCCTGGGCACCATCGTAGGGGTGCTGAAGGAAGTACTCAACACCAGGAGGGACACTGTGGCACAACAAGGGGCCCCTGACACTAGCATGGATGATGAACTGCCCACCACCTCCGTCGGCACTGGTGGACAGGAGGCACCGCCACAGGACCACCACATCAGCACCCCACCACCTGCAGAGGGAGAACGACCCCACAAACGGTCCCTGAGATCCAGGACAAAGACAGAGAACGATGCCAAGACCCCTGCCAAGAAATGAGACCACCCTGAATGTCATCCTTCTGTCCCACCTTGTCACCCTGGCCATCCTTAAACTGCCCCAGCTCCACTTCCTATGCCCATTTGGGCAATGCACCTGTGAGACTAATAGACTGGAATCTGCCATGGACATTCCTCCACCATCAACCCTCACCATTTTGCAACCCCCTTCAATATTGAGCACTTAAATAAACACCCTTGAAGCACAAAATAATCTGGAGTCAGTCTGTGATTTCGGAACAGTGTGTTAGCAATTACTGTGGCAAAATGCTCTTTCAATTGTAATGTCAACATACCTATGTCACACAGCTGTAGTCCCGGAGGAATCAAAGCAGATGTCACACAGTGGGACCCACATCTGTGAAATCGTAAGGGAAAGTGACAACTCAGTGACCAAACACTGGGTGAAAACGACAGACAGTAGAGAGGTAGTAGTGTTAAAGTACATGTAGGAGGCAGGTTTGTATTCTTACCTGTGTCTCACTGGAAATATTGCTGGATCACTGAATTCCTGTTGTCCATGTCCTCTTCTTCTGCTTCCTCGCCTTCACTGTCCACAGGCTCCACAGCTGCAACAACACCGCCATCTGGACCATCCTCCTGCAGAAAATACACCTGTCGTCGCAAAGCTAAGTTGTGAAGCATACAGCAGGCCACGATGATCTGGCACACCTTCTTTGGTGACTAGAATAGGGATCCACCTGTCATATGTAGGCACCTGAACCTGGCCTTCAGGAGGCCGAAGGTCCGCTCTATTATCCGCCGAGTTCACCCATGGGCCTCATTGTAGCGTTCCTCTGCCCTTGTCCTGGGATTCTTCACTGGGGTCAGCAGCCATGACAGGTTGGGGTAACCAGAGTCACCTGCAAATGGCGAGGGACAACTGTTAGACACACACTAACCTGTAGGGATAACCCAAGACCCAGACAACCATTCCCACTGACTTGCTTCCAGGTGCTCACCTAATAGCCACACACGGTGCCTCTGGAGTTGACCAATCACATAAGGGATGCTGCTATTCCGCAGGATGTAAGCGTCATGCACTGAGCCAGTGAATTTGGCATTAACATGGGAGATGTACTGGTCTGCCAAAAACACCATCTGCACATTCATGGAATGATAACTCTTCCGGTTTCTGTACACCTGTTCACTCCTGCGGGGGGTACCAAAGCCACATGTGTCCCATCAATGGCACCTATGATGTTGGGGATATGTCCCAGGGCATAGAAGTCTCCTTTCACTGTAGGCAAATCCTCCACCTGAGGGAAAACAGGGCAGACAACACTCTGGACAACACGTTGGAAAACATAGGCTGGGACATCCCTGATGCTATGGCCACTGTTGTTTGAAATGACCCACTTGCAAGGAAATGGAGTACTGACAGCACCCGCACTTGAGGGGGAATTCCTGTGGAATGGCGGATAGCTGACATCAGGTCTGGCTCCAACTGGGCACACAGTTCCTGGATTGTGGCACGGTCAAGCCTGTAGGTGATGATCACATGTCTTTCCTCCATTGTCGACAGGTCCACCAGAGGTCTGTACACTGGAGGATGCCGCCATCTCCTCACATGTCGCAGCGGACGGTGCCTATGAAGGACAACAGCAATCACAGAGTCAAACAACTCAGAGGTACGTAAACACAGCTTACACCGAACACGAATCATAATCCGATATTTGCCCTGTATGTGTGTTGAGGCTAGGCCTAGGTATGTGTGACGCAGTTAAAAATTAAGACATGTGGGACCCTGAAATGGCGGCTGCCTGACCTGTAAAGTGGGACAATGGGATGTGAGGTAACTGCGCTGGCGTTGTACACCGTCGCAGTAGGCGGTCGACGACCGCTGCGCAATCCTGCATTGGTTAACATTGGACCCTATGGGTCCCATGAGCCAATGACGATGTACACAGGCGGTGACGGTATGCACCGCCGTGGACGTGACTGCCATTTTCTATCTGTTCAATCACTCGATACCTGATCTTCGACAGGAGAGGACCTACACTGCAAGTGTTGCTTTGACCTCGGTCTGGAAGAGACAATAGCTCGTGCGACTGGGGAAAGGGCCCCTGCCTTCACATCGGAGGAGTTGGAGAAACTTGTGGATGGGGTCCTCCCCCAGTACACGCTACTCTACGGTCCTCCAGACAAACACTGGGAGCATGCTGTATGGGCTATGCCTGTGTGGAGTGGGGTGGATGAAAGATGTGGGGGGGAGATTGAGGCGTGCATGAAACGACGGTGAGTGCATGTGCATCATGACAAGGGTAGGGATGGGGGCCAATGACTGTGACGGTGCATTTGGTAATAACTTTTCTTTTCCCCCTGTACAATTCATGTAGGTCAGCGCCCACCAGAAAAAAGATATTTGGCGTGTCATCGTCAAGGACGTCCGGACACTGGGGGTCTACCACAGACGGAGCACCCACTGCCGTAAAAGATGGGAGGACATTCGCCGCTGGAGCAAGAAGACGGCGGAGGCCCAGCTGGGGATGGCCTCCCAATGTGGGAGGGGTGCCCATCGCACCATGACCCCCCTGATGTTCAGGATCCTGACGGTGGCGTACCCGGAGTTGGATGGGCGCTTGGGGGCATCACAGTAGCCACAAGGGGGTGAGTACACTCTCATTCTGCTGATTTTGCACGCAGTGGAGGTGTCTGGGTGGGGAGGTGGGCTGTGGGTTTCCCTAGGCCAGGGCAACTTTAGGAGGCAAGGTCCCCTTGTGCTGGAAGCCCACCCCACCTGTGTCCAGTGCCAAGTACACCTAGTCAGACTCCTGTGAAATCGATGTGTGCAGATGTCGTCCATAGCCTTGTAGGCCATGTCCCAGGGATTGAACAGTGGAGGCCAAGTGTGCGGCGTAGTGCAGGGGGCTTCTGTGTCTGTCGTGCCCACCAACGGTAGCAGTAATGCCTGCACTCAACTTGTCTTTCTTCTGTCGTCGTCCCCCTTTTTGTGGTCTCCCTGTTCTTGTGTGCATTAGCATCATCAGGCGGAGAAGCAGTGGCAACAGAGCAGGAGGGAGCTGCATCCCAGATGGCCATGGAGGGTGAGACAACGGAGTCGGAGTACACCAGTGGGATGGAGGGCGAGGGGAGCTCCACGGCGGGGACAGGAGCTGACACCAGTGACACGGACTCGTCCTCTGATGGGAGCTCCCTTGTGGTGGTGGCATCATCTGTGCCCCCGCATCTACAGGTACAGCTGCCACCCCCCTACCAGCACCGCCCTCCCAGCAGCCCCTCAGCCATTGCCCTGTGCCCGCTCACCCAGGAGGGTGGGCATCACCTTCGCCCCAGGCACCTCAGGCCCTGCCCCAGTCACCCCTGCTGCCCTCAGTGAGGAGGGCATTGACCTCCTCAGGTCCCTCACTGTTGGGCAGTCTACCATTTTGAATGCTATCCAGGGTGTAGAAAGGCAGTTGCAACAAACAAATGCATTCCTGGAGGGCATTCATTCTGGTCAGGCGGCCCTTCAGCGAGCTTTTCAGACTCTGGCCTCAGCACTGATGGCTGCCATTGTCCCTGTCTCTAGCCTCCCCCCTCCAACTTCCTCCACCTGGACCCAATCTCCTGTACCTCAGCCTATCCCAAGCACACCTACAGACCAGCATGCACACACCTCAACACACAAGGGAAGCTCAGGCAAACATAAGCACCACACATCCCACAGGCACTCACGCAAGCATCATACACATGCAGACACACCAACATCCACTGCCTCCACTGTGTCTCCCTCCTCCTCTTCTCCCTCCTCCCTCCCAGTCTCGTCTACACTCACACCTGCATGCACTACATCTACAGCCACTACTGCCATCACCAGCACACACGCCACCACACCCCGCTCACGTGCAGTCACCACCCCCACTGCCATTCACACTTCCCCTGTGTCCTCTCCCAGTGTGTCTGTGACGCCACCTCCCAAGATACACAGACGCAGGCACACACCCACCCAACAGCCATCCACCTCACAACAGCCTCTAGCGCATGCACCTTCACCTAAAGTCACCAAACCAACACCTCCTACAACCACAACCTCTTCCTCCACTCTCAAACCCCCTCCAGCTACCCGTCCCAATGTTTCCCAAAAACTTTTCATGTCCAATCTTGACCTCTTTTCCACACCTGCCCCATCCCGTCCGCCTCCTAGGGCCCGACTCTCCAGGTCTCAACCTAGCACCTCAGCCACAACATCTCCGGGACCAGTGGTGCCTGTAGTCACCGGAATCTGGAGTGCACCGGCCACCAGGGCAGCCAGTGTGGCACGGAGCCACAGCATGGACAGTCCCCCACCTGTGAAGCATCTAAAGTTGGCCAGTGCCCGGCGGGAGAGGGGGAAGACTCCAGCCACCAAAGCCGCTTCCAGAGGTACAGGTGGGAGTGTGGAGTCAGCTGCGACACCTTCCAAGGTGGGGAAGGGCCACAAGAAAGTCAGCAGGACTGGGAAGAGCAGCACGGCGGAGAAGACTGCCATCATCCCCGCTGCCCAGGAGCCCACCGCCATCATCCCCGCTGCCCAGGAGCCCACCGCCAGCACCTGCCCTGCTGCCCAAGAGGCCACCGCCAGCACCTGCCCTGCTGCCCAAGAGGCCACCGCTAGCACCTGCCCTGCTGGGCCAGACAGGACCGCCACCACCAGCCCCGCTGGGCCAAACAGGACAGCCAGCACCAGCCCCGCTGGGCCAGACAGGACCACCAGCACCAGCCCCGCTCGCCAGAGGGGACCACCAGCACCAGCCCCGCTGGGCCTTGAAGGACCGCTAGCAACTGAGTCACTGCAAAGGACAGCTCCGCCACAAGCACCGCTGAACAGGGCACCGCCGCCACAAGCACCGCTGGCCCATGAGCGCCAAGGGCACTGACACTACTGAGTCCGTCACGAGCAGGATGAAGCACTCTGGGCACCATGCCCCCTCCAGAACCAGTGGAGAATCACATCCACTACCTCAGTCCTTAGAAGGATGAAGCACTCTGGGCACCATGCCCCCTCCAGAACCAGTGGAGATTCACATCCACTACCTCAGTCCTTAGCAGGATGAAGCTCTCTGGGCACCATGCCCCCTCCAGAACCAGTGGAGATTCACATCCAGTACCTCAGTCCTTAGCAGGATGAAGCACTCTGGTCACCATGCCCACTCCAGAACCAGTGGAGACTGTCATCCACTTGTGAGACTGTGGCTTTGCACTCCCCAGGATGGAACAGTGGGCAGCCCACCCACTGTAGAGACTTGTGAGACTGTGGCTTTGCACTCCCCAGGATGGAACAGTGGGCAACCCACCCACTGTAGAGACTTGAGAGACTGTGGCTTTGCACTCCCCAGGATGGAACAGTGGGCAACCCACCCACTGTAGAGACTTGTGAGACTGTGGCTTTGCACTCCCCAGAATGGAACAGTGGGCAACCCACCCACTGTAGAGACTTGAGAGACTGTGGCTTTGCACTCCCCAGGATGGAACAGTGAGCATGTGGCCCTCTCTTGGATTTGGTGTCGTGCACTCAGCCGGCTGAGGTGCCCCCCTTTTCCCTTCCCTGAGGTGCCTGTTTTCTTGCTCTATGATGCCCCTGCAGTGTTCTCTCTGTCATGGTTGGGGATCTTGTGCGGGCCTCACCCATACCGTGTGGGCCCAGTGTTCCACAGACTTCATTGGAGCACTGCCTGGACTACTAAGCTTGGTGTACATTTTGTTTATAGTGTATATATATATTTTTGCGTACTTGATTTTAATATATTACAATGGTTACACTCATTTTCTTTTGTCTCTGCATTCTTCCAGGGGGTTTGGGGGGTGTAACTATAATTTATCATGTTGTATTAGTGTGTGTGTTGTCGTGGGTGAGGGTGGTGGTGGGGGTGTTGCGTGTTGCGTGTGTGAATCCCTGTTTTTTAACTCCCCCCTCCCCTGTGTCGTAGGTGCAGTACTCACCGTTGTCTTCGCCGCCGGCGTTTGTGCTCCTGGTAGAGGAGCAAGAAGATAAGGGCTGGCAGAATCTGCAGCTCTGGTTCCATGGCGTCCGGATTCCTCGTGGGATGTGTAGAGGTGAGTGTTTTCCCTTCGAAGTCCTGTTTCCACCGTGTTTTTGTCCGCGGTGATTCCGCCCCGGAAAAGGTGGCGGATTGGTAGGTTGTGATACTGTGGGCGGTACTTTGTCGTCCGCCTGTCTGTTGGCGGTGACCGCTGCGCTGTTTGTTTTTACCGCTGAGGTTGTCGGAGTGTTAAAGTGGTTGTCTTTGTTGGCGGTTTCCGCCACGGTCGTAATTGCAATTTTTTTACAGTCGGCCTGTTGGCGGTCTTACCGCCGCTTTAACACCGTCCGCCAGGGTTGTAATGACCACCTGAGTAATTTGTTTTATGTATGTAAGTACTTTGTGACTTCAGTGGGATCGCATGAGCTTTGCATGTCTCCTAGTTAGGCCTTGGCTGCTCATCCACGCTACTCCTAGAAAGCCTGGCTGCTAGACGCTGACTACATATCACTTTTAAGGGATTACTGGACCTGGTATAAGGTGTAAGTACCTTAGGTACCCACTACAAACCAGGCCAGCCTCCTACATTGATTCCAATTTTTGCAAAACAATTTTTGACACAAAACTAGGGAACCATGAAACTTGATCTGGCTAGCCTACCCACAATGGCAGAAGTCCAGTTTAGGGGATTGTGTACTGAGAGGGGGTTGCCTGCAGCCACTAACCTCAGGAAAAACGTGTTGGTTAAATCCCTTGCAGCCTGGATTGAGACTCAAGAGGTAGGCAAGGATGACGCTCCCGGGGAGGAAGAAGTAGGTGGGATGCCAGCTCCAACCACTCAGGGAAGGGAGGGCATCTGATCCTTGGTGAGGATGAGGAAGACCAGTCATCACTGCACACAGTTACCAGGGCCATACCCAAAGCTAGTTTGGGTAAGGGAGTCCCTTCAGAAGGAGACAACCTGTCCTTTAGAGAAAGAGAGCTGGAGGCCCAGCTGAAATATAAAGCTTTGGAGGCAGAGAAGCTAGCCCTGGAAAAGAAAAAGTGGGCAAGGGAAGAGAAAAGAGATGATGGCAGCGACAGAAAAGCTGAGATGTCCATGGGTGGAGGGTTTTGTCCCAGACTACTGAAGGGGTGGTTCCTGCCTATGTAGAGGGGGATGATATAGATAAATGGTCGGGGGCCTTTAAGGGGACCTTCCAGATGAGGAGAGTTAAGCCTCAATACTGGGGTTCACTCCTATGGGAGCTGGTCCCCAATTCTGGGAGGGATAGGCTTCTAACCTTAAGTGGGGAGGAAGCAGATGCATGCCCTAGTATGAAGACGCGCTTAACTAAAAAGTTTGGTCTGGCCCCAGAACAATATAGGATTAAGTTTAGGGACACCCAAATACAGCTACCCAGTCCTGGGTTGGTTTTGTGGACATCCCAGTTAAGGCACTAGAGGGCTGGATACAGGGCAACAAGGTAAGTACCTTTGAGGTGCTGTACAGTTTGATTATGAGGGAGCACCTTCTGACTAATTGTGCCCAAGAGAAGCTCCACCAGTATCTAGTTGACTCTAAGTTGACCAACCCCAGAGAGCTGGGGAGGCAGGAGATGACTGGTTAAGAACCAGGGGTAAACAGAAACCCCTAGGGGTGACCAGAAAAAGGGAGGACATGGTTCTTCTCAGGGGAAGAACCCAGGGAAAGATGATAAAAAAATCCAAGAAGTCCTCACAAAAGTCCCCAAAACCTTCCCTGGGTGGGAGGGCCCGACCCATACCACTTCTAAGGGGTACCTGGGGGGCATTATGACCCTGTTAAGGCAGGAAAGTTTCAGGAACTTGCTAGGACACAGCCTCCTCCGTGGTGCAGTGTTTTGAGAGTCTCCAACCTGGACACAAAAGAAAGGATGCTATCTGCTTCAAGAAGCTCTGCACTGGTGGGCAGTCCCATGGGATTGCTAGTGCAATTGTGGGGTGAAAGTTGGCCTAGGGCTGGGTTCATGGTACACAGAGGTCACTTTAGTGTCCGTGGGTGCGGTGGACATTGCAACTATGGCCACCTTACCTCCTAGCATCGAGAGGTATAAACAAAGGCCTAACCTAAAGTCAATGGGACTGAGTTGGAACCTCTGAGAGATACAGGAGACAGTATGACAATGGTCACAGAAAAGCTGGTTTCTCCAGATCAGGAACTACCTGGTGTGTTCCACCAAGTGACTTATGCAGACAGCAGACACAAATTAACTCATCCCATGGCCATAGTGATCCTGGAATGGGGAGGTGTGACTGTCCCTAAGAAAGTAGTAGTAGCTCCTGCCCTCCCAGTAGAATGTCTGCTGGGAAATGATCCGGAAGCACCTGAATGGTCAGAGATGGCAGATCAAGACCTGGAGCAGGCTGGTCAACCATTTCTATTGGCCCCACATGTCAGAGAAAGACAAGGAGTTTTGCAGCTCCTGTGTCACCTGCCAGGCCAGTGGCAAGGCAGGGGGCAAGCCAAAGGCTCCCTTGATCCCACTGCCAGTGGTTGGGACACCCTTGAGAGGGTAGGGATTGACATTGTGGGTCCCCTGGACCCACCAACTGCTTCAGACAACAGGTAGATTTTGGTGGTTGTGGATTATTGTAGGAGGCTGGCCTGGCTTATAGTGGGTACCTTGTGGTACTTACACCCTGTGCCAGGTCCAGTTATCCCTTATTAGTAGAATAGAGGCGTTTCTAGCAGCTTAAGCTGATAGAAGGTAGCTATGGCAAAGCAGCTTTGGCTGAACTAGGAGACATGCAAAGCTCCTACTATACCACTTATATCATATAGAACAATATCATAAGAAAACACAATACTCAGAGTTACTAAAAATAAAGGTACTTCATTTTTATGACAATATGCCAAAAGTATCTCAGAGAATACCCTCACTTAGGAGGTAAGTAATATACCCAAGTTATATGTACACAAACCCAAAACAGGTAAGTAACAGTAAGAAAAGTAGTGCAAACAATGTAGAATCACAACAGGATGCAATAGGTGAACATAGGTCTAGGGGCAACACAAACCATATACTCCAAAAGTGGAATGCAAATCACGAATGGACCCCAAACCTATGGGAGCTTGTAGAGGGTTGCTGGGACTGTAAGAAAACAGTCAGGGTGCCCAAGATACCCCATCCCAAGACCCTGAAAAGTAGAAGTAAAGTTACCCTACTACCCCAGATAGAGGGATTCTGCAAGAACCACAAGCACCAGGAAAACACTGAAGACAGATCCCTGGAAGTGAGGACCTGCAAGGCAAGGGGACCAAGTCCAAGCGTCGCTATAGTGTCCAGGGGGGCAGGAGCCCAGGAAACCCCGGATGAAGGTGCAAAAGGGCTGCCTCCGGGTGGAAGAAGCCAAAGATTCTGCAACAACAAAAAGGGCTAAGAACTTCTCCTTTGGAAGGAAAATGTCCCACAGCGTGCTGGATGTTACAGAAGTGTTTCCACGCAGAAATATCACAAACAAGCCTTGCTAGCTGCAAGGGTCGCAGTAGAGGTTTTTGGGTGCTGCTGGGGGCTAGGAAGGACCAGGATGTCACCCCTTGGAGGAGGAGACAGAGGAGGCACTCAGCAAGTCAGAGAGCCCACACAGAAGCAGGCAGCACCTGCAGAAGTACTGGAGCAGGCACTTAGAAGATTGGTGTAACCAGAGTCACAAAAGGGGGATCCCACGACATTAGAGTCCAACTCAGAGGGTTGAGCACTGCAGGACAGAGTGCTGGGGACCCAAGCTAGGCTGTGCACAAAGGAATCCTTGGAGAAGTGCACAGAAGCCGGAGCAGCTGCAAATCACGCAGTACACAGGTTTGCAGTCTAGCGTGGGGAGGTAAGAACTTACCTCCACCAAACTTGGACTGAAGGATCACTGGACTGCGGGGGTCACTTGGATCTATATCCTGTGTTCCAGTGACCACGCTCGTCAGGATGAGAGGGGACCCAGAGGACCGGTGATGCAGTCTTTTGGTGCCTGCGTTAGCAGGGGGAAGATTCCGTCGACCCACTGGAGATTTCTTCTTGGATTCCAGTGCAGGGTGAAGGCAGACAGCCCTCAGAGCATGCACCACCAGGAAAAAGTCGAGAAAGCCGGCAGGATGAGGTGCTACAATGTTGCTGGTAGTCGTCTTGCTACTTTGTTGCAGTTTTGCAGGTGTCCTGGAGCAGTCAGCAGTCGATCCTTGGCAGAAGTTGAAGAGGGAAGTGCAGAGGAACTCTGGTGAGCTCTTGCATTCGTTATCTGAAGAATACCCCAGAGGAGAGAACCTAAATAGCCAGAAAAGGAGGTTTGGCTATCAAGAAAGGAGGTTTGGCTACCAAGAGAGGTAAGAACCTATCAGAGGGGGTCTCTGACATCACCTGCTGGCACTGGCCACTCAGAGCAGTCCAGTGTGCCCCCAACACCTCTGAATCCAAGATGGCAGAGGTCTGGGACACAGTGGAGGAGCTCTGGGCACCTCCCCTGGGAGATACTGGTCAGGGGAGTGGTCACTCCCTTTTCATTTGTCCAGTTTCGCGCCAGAGCAGGGCTGGGGGATCCCTGAACAGGTGCAGACTGGCTTATGCAGAGATGGGCACCATCTGTGCCCATCAAAGCATTTTCAGAGGCTGGGGGAGGCTACTCCTCCCCAGCCCTTCACACCTATTTCCAAAGGGAGAGGGTGTAACACCCTCTCTCAGAGGAAATCCTTTGTTCTGCCTTCCTGGGCCGGGGCTGGCCAGACCCCAGGAGGGCAGAATCCTGTCTGAGGGGTTGGCAGCAGCTGCAGTGGAAACCCCGGAAAGGCAGTTTGGCAGTACCCAGGTTCTGTGCTAGAGACCCGGGGATGCATGGAATTGTGACAATTCCATGATCCTAGACATGTTATATGGCCATGTTAGGAGTTACTATGGTGACGCTACATATAGGTATTGACCTATATGTAATGCACTCGTGTAATGGTGTCCCCCACTCACAAAGTCCGGGGAATTTGCCCTGAACAATGTGGGGGCACCTTGGCTAGGTGACTTATAAGTTACTGAAGTGCAGTGAAAATGGCTGTGAAATAACATGTGCGTTATTTCACACAGGCTGCAATGGCAGGCCTACACAAGGGTTAGTCTGAGCTCTCTATGGGTAGCAAAAGAAATGCTGCAGCCCATAAGGATCTCCTGGAACCCCAAAGCCCTGGGTACCTAGGTACCATATACTAGGGACTTGTAAGGGGGGTCCAGTGTGCCAATTGAAATTGGTAAATGAAGTCACTAGCCTACAGTGACAAATTTAAAAGCAGAGAGAGCATAAGCACTGATTTTCTGATTAGCAAAGCCTCAGTGACACAGTTAAGCACCATACAGACACACACATTAGGCCATAAACTACTCACCCATGAGGGTCTCAAGGCACTGAGGGGGAGAGAGGGGTGCTGCTACTGCTCGAACAGCCAGGTCTTAAGGTGTCTCCTGAAGGTTAGCAGGTTCTGTGTCTGTCGCAGGTAGATAGGAAGGGTGTTTCATGTCTTGGCGGCGAGTTGGGAGAACGATCTGCCACTGGCGATTGTTCCATGGATGCGTGGAATGGTGGTGAGGGCAAGTTCAGCAAGTCGGGGTGTAGAAGGTGTTGAGGTATTCTGGTCTGGCGTTGTGCACTGCTTTGTGAGCGTGGGTGAGGAGCTTGAACGTGATTCTCTTGTTGACGGGGAGCCAATGTAGGTCTCTCAGGTGGGCTGTGTTATGACCGTCCTTCTGGTTCCGGTGGGGATCCATCTGTAGATCTTCCAAAGCATGCAGAGGGTGTTGAAGCAGGAGGAAGAGATGGTGTTGACTCGTTGGGTCATTGATAGCTATGAGTCAAGGATGAACCCCAGGTTGCGTGTGGGTCGGTGGGTGTTGGTGCAGTTCCCATTGTGGCAGGCCACCAGGAGTCGTCTAAGGCGGAGGGGGTAGAGCAGAGGATGAGGACCTCAGTCTTGTCAGAGTTCATTTTCATACAGCTGTTCTTCATCCATTCGGCAGTGGCCTTCATTCCTTCATGGAGGTTGGTTTTGGTGGTGGCGGGGTCCTTGGTGAGGGAGAGGATCAGCTGAGTGTCATTGGCGTATGAGATGATGTTGAGATTGTGTGATCGGGCGATGTTTGCGAGTGGTGTCATGGAAACGTTAAAGAAGGTCGGGCTGAGGGATGACCCTTGGGGTATGGTGCAGATGATCTTGGTGGCTTCAGAGCAGAATGAAGGGAGGGGGACTCTCTGGGTTCTGCTGGTGAGGAAGGAGGTGATCCAGTCCAGTGCTCTGTCACGGATCCCTGCGTCATTGAGGCGTGTGCATAGGGTGTGATGGCAGACATGTCAAAGGCGGCCGAGAGGTCCAGGAGGATGAGGGCCATAGTTTTGTTGTTGTCAAGTAGGGTCCCGATGTCATCGCGTTTTCGGTGCTGTGGTTGCTGTGGAATCCGGACTGGGACGAGTCCAGAGTGTTGTTCTCCTCAGTTGTCTGTTGACAATCTTCTCAATTTCTTTTGCCGGGAAGGGGAGCAGGGAGATGGGCTGAAAGTTGTTGAGGTCCTTTGGGTCCCACTTGGGTTTCTTGAGAAGGGTGTTGATCTCAGCATGTTTCCAGCTCTCCAGGAAGGTGGCGGTCTCGAAGGCGCCTTTGATGATCTTCCGGAGTTGGGGTGCGATGACGGAGCTCGCTTTATTGAAGATGTGGTGAGGGCGGGGGTCGGATGGTTAGCTGGAGTGGATGGTGTTCATGATTTTGATGTTGTCGTCAACGTTGATGTGGGTCCAGGAGAGCAGGAGGTTGGTGTGGCTGGGGGCGGTGAGTCTGTGGAGTTGGTGGTTGACGGGGGTCTGGGTATTGACGCTGCCATGGATGTCTGCCATCTTGTGGTAGAAGAAGGTGGCTGGGGAGTGGCAGAGGTCTTCAAATGGCGGGATGTCGTTGGTGTTGAAACCGGGGTTGGAGAGTACCTTCATGATGTTGAAGAGCTCCTTGTATCTGTGTGCGTTGTTGTGGATGTGTTCTTTGAAGGAGATTCTTTTGGCGGTTCGGATGAGATGGTGGTGTCTGTGGATGGTGTTCTTGAGGGCTGTGTGGTTGTCCAGTGTCTGTTCTTGGTGCCACTTCTTCTCGAGTCTTCGGCATGTTTTCTAGGATTCTTAGAGGTCAACGGTGAACCAGAAGGCCTTTCTGTCAGTGCGTCTGTTTGAAGGTTTCTTGATTGGGGCGAGAGTGTTGGCACAGTCGTCGATCCATTGCCTGAGGTTGCGGGCGGCTGTGTCGGTGTCGGTGGTGTCGATTGGTGGGTACTGGGAGAGGGTGGTGAGCAGCTGGTCTTCGGTGACCTTGTTCCAATTACACTACTGTCATTGTAGGAGACAGTACATATGCAGTGTGGTCCTTCATCTTGACACCGTATCTTAATCTGGCCATGCCAAGTATTGTTGTGATACAATGCAGCACATAGGAGGACACGCAGTGTGATAGAGAGGAAGTTTGGACTGCTGAATAGTCGCTTTCGGTGCCTGCCCAAAAGTGGGGGTGCACTCCAATACAGTCCAGAAATCACCTCCAAGATTGTGGCCACATGTGCAATGTTGCATAACATTGCTACAACACGAGGTATACCAGATAAACCGACAGAAACCGACTCCGATGAGTAATACGACCCCTTACCACCACTTCACCTAGCAGACAGAACCTGAGCAACAGACGGCAGGCAAAGACGTACTGAGATTTTGCACAACTAATTCTAATGCAAGTAATGAAAACACCACATTGTGTTTCTTTTTTGCTACAGGTATCAAGTTTATTGCCTAAACTCCAGGTCACTTCTGTGGGCATAGGACCTGGGTATTTAAAAATAGCACAATCAGTAGCCAATAACAATTCCATACCACTAACCTCATAGTACAAATGCATTGCGACAAAATATGCAAGGCCCAGAACATGTCCAAATCACTTTTTACATCCACGCACTCTGCTAGAACGCGCAGTGTGCTCAGCTGCACATCTTGTTGAAGGTACTGAGACAGTACTGTGTCTAGAACTGCGACGCCTAAGATCCATTACAGGGGCTGTGACACTAATGAGGCTAGAGAGCTCCTCACTGTCCCCACCTCCAAGATCGCTGTTTGCAGCACTCCGAGCTGTCTGCATTGTGTCCAATGCGTTAGTGACTTGCACCAATCCTTGTGCAACGTCCCAACTGCAATGTGCCATTTCCACTTGCATGCCCACAGTACGTTGTGACAGCAAAGCAGTTGTATGAGTGACCCGATTTACAGGTCTACTGAACCGATCCAACCTACCCATCAATTGGTGATGGCCCCTACGGTGGGTGACATGCTTCTGCTGCAGTACAGTGCAGAGTCTATTAATTGGAGTTGTCATCTCCCTTAGGTGTTCTACTGTAGCTTGTTGTCCCTCATGCAGCTTGTACATGTTGCGATTGTGAGACACCAACTGCCTGTGGATTAATCTCATGTGCTTAAATTGTAGGTGCAGCACCTTTAACATGGATGCCTCAAGACCACCAAACAGAGATGGGCCCTCACCTTCCACTGTGCTTTGTCTGTCTTCTTCACAATGCCTCCTCAGGGGAGTATTCTGGTGCCGAAACAAGGACTGCTGTCTGTGGGTACGTCTACTAGCTGACGGTGGTGTCTGCACATCTTCTTCTAACTCATCAGAGTCCTGAGTGAAATCTGGGAGGGATTCCACTCTTGCCCTGCGTCTGGGTTGTGCTGGTATGATGGACTCAATGTTGTTGGTATCAGAGTGTTGCTGAATTTCCTCATTCCCCCTGTTTCAGTCTCCACTACATCAGATGCAGGAACATCTGCAACAACAATGAGCAGCATGTCATTCTATATATTCTTTTTGCATGTCTCAGGAAACAGTTACTTTTGTATTAAACATTTTCCCTGGCATTGTGTCTCTATATGTCTGTTGTATTGGCTCTGGTTCTACACAATACTGCTATTTTGGCAGTAGATGCAGTTTTGGGCTCTGGACTACCACTCCTATAAAGCATTGTTGTGTTGAATGGACAATGTGGCATCCACTGTTTCTCACATTGCATGGTGACATTGTAAATTTCTAAGGGATATTTGTACATGCACATATGGTGATTCAAATCATCACTGCCCTTAACTTTGCTGGTGCCGGATGTTTCTGAGGTGTCTATGTCAGTGACACCACTTACTGCTTCAGGCAGCAGTGTTGACTCCACCATGTCTTCCAAGGGGGTGGACGGAGTCTGGGTGGGTGGATCTCCGCCAGTACTCCTTGCCTCCTTCAGCCTGGTTGCTACCCTCTCCTTGGCACGTGATTGTAAGTTGTACCAGCGCTAGTGTATCTCTTTGATTGTGCGCTGCACAACACCCACAATGTGTCAGTCCACAATTTCCTTTTCTCACTTTCTGGGACATGTAGTGAGTTCTTCCCAAATAACTGGTTCCTGATCACCTCTTCTGTGAGCACCTCCAATTTCTGCTCACTGAATTTCAGTTTTCTTTTCCTCCCTCCAGTGCCCTTGCCATTTCCATCAGAGGACATTGTGTTCACCTGGTCCTGGCTGACTCTCCTGAGTGCCTCCCTGGTGCTGTGCCTCTCTGTCTGCTCCTGTGGCTCAGGTGTTCTGGAAACAACATGCACTGTCTCACTACCTGGTTGTGATGTCATCATGCTGCTCCAGAATATAAAGATCGCAATTTTACAATTTCCAAATAACAATTCTCTAGTTTACTGAATCGCTATTTGGTAGTTGCTATTTGCGATTGCAAATTTTTGGTAATCGCAGAAAATTCTGTGATTTCCTTCTTACATCGCATTTTTCAGATCCCAAATAGCGATTCGGTAAAAGTGTTATTTGGAAATTGCAAATGCGGACCTTCATACATCTGGCCCTTGGCCCCCAGAGTGTCAAAAAGCCTTTGACACTCTGAAACAGGCTATGTTGTCAGCACCAGTGTTGCTGGCCCCTGATTATAGCAAAGAGCTTATAGTGCAAACAGATGCTTCAGTGGAAGGAAATGGAGCAGCGTTAGCGCAAGTTAATGAAGAGGGCCAGGATCAGACAGTTGCCTTCATCAGCAGGGGACTACTCCCCAGAGATAAAAGATGGAGTGCCATTGAGAAGGAGGCCTTTGCTGTGGTCTGGTCCCCGAAAAGACTGGTCCTTGAAGAAGATAAGACCATACCTGTTTGGCACTCACTTCCGTGTTCCAACTGACCATAAACCTCTCAGATGGCTAATGCAAATGAGGGGGGAGAACCCAAAGCTGTTAAGGTTAAGGTGGTCCATTTCCCTACAGGGGATGGACTTCACAGTGGAACATAGATCTGGAGTGCCCATGCCAACACAGATGGCCTTTCCAGATTTTTCCACTCAGCTGATGAGAACTACCAGGGTGTAGGTTAATACCCATCACCTTTCATCTGGGGGGGAGCAGTGTAACAAAGTATTCCTTTTGTCCTGGTCATCCCCAAACTCTTTGGACAGATACTGGTGGTTAAGTGACTCTTGTCTGTGTCGTGGGTACTGCTTACCAGTCCCAGGGCAGTGGTCTGTGTAAAGTGGATATGCAAATGAGGCTGATTATAATTGGCAGTATCAACCTACCTATAAGTCCCTAGTATATGGTAGGGCATGTAGGTTTAGGGACCCCAGTGCACTGCTGAGGTGGCCAGTGTCATTTTAAAGGCAGGCCTGCCTTGCTGGCTGCTTTTAACTTAAAGTTATATGCAAATTCGACTTTAAATTAAAAGTACTTCCAAAGTCTTAAAATATCTTATTTTTACATATATGTCACCCCTAAGGTGTGCCCTATGTGCCCCTAGGGTTGGGTGCCATGAAACTATAAGCAGGGACCTTATCAAAATATTTTATCAGCCCTGGTGAGGTAAAATAGCCAAATTCATTTTTCCCTCACTGTAGTGAATGTCCTACGTAGGCTAAAATGGGGAGACTTTATTCTAATTAACAAAGTCCCCATAAGTGCCAGATACCTTGAGTTTGGATTTCAAATTAATTTTTATAATAAATCCCACAATTTGCCAATATTAGATTTAATATAACTAGTTTGGGTAATGAGTTTTAAAACTCTACCTGAAAGTTGGCAACTTCAGCTCTGTAGTGCCCTTCTCTGATTGGCCAGCCTCTGGCAGCCTGGCCAGGCTGCCTTGATGAGGTATGAAGTGGCCTGGGCTGAACACAAAGGAGATCTGCCTCAGCAGATGATGAAACAGGATGGGCGGAGAGGAGCCAAACTGGTCTTCAAAGGCAGGAAAGGATATTTGGGACAGCTCAAGACCTCCCCCATTTCCTGCAACCCCAGACAATTAGGGGCCCTCTTGATTAGAATAGGAGAGGGCAGGAGAAGGGTGTGTTTAGCATTTTTAGCCACACCAGTGGGTGGGCTCAGCCAGATCAAACCTCCAAAAATCTATTTTAGCCATGTTGGATTTTTGAAGAATGTTGCTCCCTGGGATTGATTTTTGCCACAGTTCCCAGGAAGTGGTTATCAAAGGGGGAAGGAGCCTACCTGTGATTGGACAACCAGGTCCTCCCTGCTTTCCACCCCAGGAGCAAGGATAAATATGACAGAGCTGCACACACACCTCAGATCCCTACAAGCATGAACATCAGAAGAGAAGGACTTCCAAGCTGGACCCCTGACCTGCACCAGGACACTGCACTCTGAAGGACTGCATCAGCTGCACACTTGGGCTTCACCACAAAAAGGACTTTGCCTGGCTTCAACTAGTTCCATAAGGGACTCCCTGCTTGCTACAGGTGCAAAACAGCTAACCAGAGTCCCCTGCAACAAATTCTGAAGAAACTGACCAGCTGACCACTGTCCAGTGGTCATTTTGGAGTTAGAGCCAGGTGCATTCTGGGAGTTGGAGTCCTAACCCTCAAGGAGCAACTCAGAGCTTGGAGTGAGCTGTGGACTTCTAAAGGACCTTCAAAGACCTTCTGGAAGATCTAGAAGTTTGGAGAGGATTGTAGAACTTTTGGGAAAAAGGTCCATAAAGGGACCAACCGGCCGGCTGTCAAGGGTAGAGCATCCCACGGTCTAGGACCCGCCCCCACTAACATTTCCATAACGACTACCCACGACTCCCATATGATGTCACCAGTTATAATCCCTTCTTGTGCAAAGTAGTGTTTGCTGCGTTCCCCGTGTGGTAGAGCACATTGGGCTGCAGGGACAGGTCGATGATGGTTACGGAGTAACACTATCATGCATCTAGTGGAGAATGAGACTTGAACCATTAAAGAACTATTATTCCCAGTTCCACCGGGGTGGCGGCCATCTTTGGGTGTGGCCGCTCTATAAATAGCAGACACACCCCTCTAGGCCTTCTCACTATTCTACAGTCTGCCTTGGAGCTGGAGCGAGTTTCTGCTCCGCGTGTTCTTTGCTATTTTCGGCAGAGATTTAACGAGTAGGTCGCACTCATTCAGGTAAGCTTTTTCTTGGAAGTGTTCTTCGCTCGCCCTTTTTTAGGATCCTTTGTATCCTCAGTCTTTTGGAATCTTCAGGCGGCATGTGTCTCTCTGCTGTTCTGTTTTCCAGAATTGAGGGTGAGCGTTTTGTTTGTTCGCAAGCCTTTTCCATTGATACAGTTTCAGCTGATAATGTGATTTATTGGTTTTCTCAAAGGCAAGAGAGAAACATTGTATTTTCGTTTTATTCAATCAAAGCGCATGAACGATTCTTAACCTTTGCTTCAGAATTATTGTCAAGAGGCCGCTATTTCCCAGCGCCTGCTTTCCGCTACAGTTTTCTTTATTATTTCTGATGAAGGCTGTTCCGTCCTAGTTTAGCTTGTATTATAGAAATTAGGTTTTTCAACCAATGTAGAGTTTTCTAGGGTTTAGGTTGTTTTATAAAAAACCTTTATTAGGAAAGTATATATATATATATATGTACAACTTCATTGCAGTGAAATTGGAAAGATTTGGACTGTGGTTGTTTTTTGAACTCTCAAACATTTTCTCAATTGCACAATTTGATGACGATAATCATTTGTTTGTGTTGAAGGATAGCAATTGAGTCATTACGTTTGTGTTTCCACTAACTTTTTGTCTTTCAGATCTCTGCCCTGCTGTTCCCTTCCTAATTTCCCTTCCCCTCACCTGGCATCTCCTGGGCTCAGTGCTAGTAAAGCATTCTGAGTTTGGTGCTGTCAGGAGGTGGGCAATCTTGTTCAGCAACCCGCAGATTCCGAGGAAAGGATGATCACGACACCGGCTTACGTCGATTGCAACCAGGCCTGACTTGCAGGTTTGTCCCGATGAAAAGCTCCAGAGCCCCGGACTTAGAGGATTTCACGTGGTTCCTGTAAAGGCAATCCGATAAAGTTGACTCGAAATCGGCTTGCTGTGAAGGGGCCTCTGAAGTCAGAGAGAAAAAGCTCCTAGGAGAAAAAGTGACTAAGTCCGAAGATAAAAAGTTTACCGGGACGTCTTGCGCGGCATATCCGAGGAGGGCTCTAGGGATGTTCAGTCAAGATTCAGCTTTGGCCCGGACAAAAAGTTTCATCCCGAAATATTGTCTAAGTCCGAATGTAGAAATATTCACCAAAGTCTCCTGCAACGTGTATCCGAAGAGGGCTCCTGGGGGGGTCGGATCGGATTTGTGACTTCGTCCCACTGAAGAAAATCTTCTGGAAAACGACTAAGTCCAAAGGAAAGCAGGGCTCCATTGCAGTTCACCTGAATCTTTGACTTTGCCCTGGCCTTGGTGTGACCAGATGACCAGATTGGTACTTTTTGTTTCTATGCGCTATAAAACATTCATTCTTTAAAAATTCATTCCTCAGCTTCCCCCATCCGATTTTATGAGTTTTGGTGCCATTTTAAAGAGAAAAATATAATCTATTTTTATAAATTTGTGTTGGATGTTTATTGTGTTTTGTGTTTTACTTTTTTACTGATGTGTGATTTTTAAATGCTTTACACACTTGTCTCCTACGTTAAGCCTTGTCGTTCATTACCAAGCTACCAATGGTTGAGCTGGAGTTGATTTAGTGAGACCTAACTGAACGTAGTGGGGGTTAGTGGCCAATTGCTAAGCGTGGGTACTTACCTGCCCTTAGCAATAATCCACTTTCCAACAGTATGAATCTTGGATTCAAAAGACTATGAAGTATGTGAGTATTTACATCTATTCAATGTAGGTGTCAACATGCCTGAGGAACACAACTGACATTTTCATACATAGGATGACATGGTGACTGTCAAATGCACATTTTTGAGGTGTGTGCCCATATGGAAGTAAAGGAAGGTAGAGCATATTGCGCTATAGTTTTGCAGGTAGAATAATAGGGCATCATGGTAGTTGTAGTCATCTGTTGACACCACAGACAATAAGTTTTGAAAATTGAGTTGCACATATCTATTTCAATAACTATAGTGGAGACAAATACACATGTACAATATATACACACATATGGTTATGATGGGAATCAGTGAAAATACCACTTAGAAGCAGTATGCCTTCATGTGCAAATGGACCAAGTTTTGGACCTATTTTTTTATAGAAAGCAAAGGGACTAAGCAAATGCAAGGGATGATGCATGGGGAACAACACACAATCTGACTAAACATATTGCACATTGTTAAAAAGAGAAATACAACCATGATGCTAGTAATTGGAATGAAACAAGATATTTTGTGGGGTCAAGTTTAGATATATTTGTTTTGTTAAGGGTGTTGAACCATTCTAAACGTCTACCTTAACCCCATTGGTGCTGGTGTCGGCCAAGGTCCAACGCCCCCACACCCTCACTGGTGTGGGTCACATCCAGCGGGTGACACCAAGGATGTTTTTTTCCTTTTTTTAATCCTGGTGATGCGGAAGAACTTCTGTTTCTCCCCCTGACCCTCTCCCGCCCATATGTGATGTCAGCGCATCTCGAGGTGCGCTGACATCACATTTTTCCCCACCGGAGCAGCAGAAGAGCAGGTGAGTGTCCTCTCCCCACTCCGGTGCGGAAAAAAAGGCCAAAACGGCCTTCCCAGACTCCCCCTTTCCATCAATACTGTTTTTGCAGTGTTTCCTGGCCATGGATCACAGCATGGCTGCTATCCAGGGGCAGGAAACAGCCCTAGGCACCAGGGATCTTGTTTGGTGAAAGGGGTCGGACCCCTTGTAAGTCGTCCAGTTCCCCCCATGTGGGGGTCCTTTGGGGACGATCACGCTCCCCAGATACTAAAATTTATAATTATTTTTTTTTAAGTGGTTTCCCCTGGGGGGTGGTGTGTGGGGGGGGCGATCGCGCCCCTGACTCCCCCGAGAATATTTTTTTTTAAAATGAAAATGTCCTATTGGACATTTTTTTATACGTGTGTTTTGCCATGAGGGCATGATCGGCCCTGTAAAGCGCACATATAAAAGAAAATAAGTGATGTAGAGAGTCAGTCTTTCTCACTCTCTCTCTCTCTCTAAAAATATATATATATATATATATACAGCAAGATATATATATATATAATAATATATATATATATGTAAAGAAAGACAAATATATCTCTCTCTCTCTCTCTATATATATATATATATATATATATAAATATATATATACATATATATATATATATATATATGTATGTGTTGTTTTCCGGGAGCCACTATTGGCCCCCACGGAAACCACACACACACATATATGTATATATATATACACACATGTATATATATATATATATATATATATATATATGTATATATATATATATATATATATATAAATACCTATAGAGAGAGAGAGATTCTCTCTATATAGAAATAGATCTGTCTTTTGTCTAGTGGCAGTTTTGACGCCATAAAGTAGCGCAGATGGTTTATATGTCTGCTGCAAAGGATATACATGTATTTAGCTGAGTGGCTACGTAGGCTAGTACTTTAGAGGGACAGTTTAGGCAGTAACAGAGATGGCGTCTCGCTGGATGACTGCTACTCAAGCCCTAACTCAGTTATTGAGGATAGCTCTGAGGCAGGATCAGAGACTGAGACAGCATCTGAGAGAGAGGACAATAGGGCATAATCTGTGAGTCATTTTTCAGTCAATGGAGTCCCATCTGATGACACTTCCAGTGATTCTGAGGCAGATGTTGAGGACAGTCGTGCTGTCCCTTTGCAAGCACAGTCTGTGCAGTGGGACAACAGTGGATTAACCCAACCCGGTGCGTGTGGCAGCAAGCACAGAGAGAGTGCTCTCTTGGCAGTCCCCTGATTTAGGTCAGCCCCAAATTCCACTTTTTACTAGTGACGCTGGCTGTAAAGTTGATACGGGCAACTTTTTGCCACTTGACTACGTCCATCTATTTTGGATGTTGACTTCCTTCAGGAAATAGTGCAGTAAACAAATCTGAGTGAGCGTGGAGGCACTCTAGGGCCCCCTTCCTAGGGCACCCAAGTGGACTCCCAATTCGCTGGCGGAGGTGCAGATATTTTTGGGCCTTAAGCTCAAAATGGGGTTAGTGCAGAAACCCACCTTGCAATCCTACAGGATGATTCGTACGGTTTGGGTAACCCCCTTCCTGGCACCATACATAAGCAGAGATCACTTTTTGCTACTGCAGCGCATGCTGCATTTCAATTACAATTCTTCTGCATTGCCCCGGGACCATCCAGACCATGACAGTTTGTTCAAAATGAGGCCTGTTGGTGAACATTTGTCTGCCAGGTTTCCAGAGAGCTATACTCCTGGAAAGAATATAGCAGTCAATGAGTCCTTGATCCTGTACAAAGGACGGCTGCTGTTCAGACAGTACATTGCAAGCAAAAGAGCCTACTATAGCACAAAGCTGTACATGCTGTAGGAGAGCTCTTCTGGATATGTGTAAAGCTTGAGAGTGTATACAGGAAAGGACCCTACCCTAAACCCTGTAGGTTGCCCTCCCGCATTAGGGGTCACAGGTAGGATTGTATGGGAACTTGTCCAGCCACTCCTTCACAAAGGTTGTAACTTTTATGTGGACAGTTTCTATACAGGAGTAGAGCTGTTCAGTGAGCTCTACAAAGCTGGCACTGTGGCCTGCGGTACAGTTTGTGCAAAGGATTCCTGTAAGAGCTTGTTTGCAAGAAGCTTCAGAAATCCTAGAGTACTGCATTGCATTCCAACAAACTGCTTGCAATCAAGTTCTTGGATAGGCGTGTTGTATTCATGCTCACTTCAATTTATGATGAGAGCACTTCCCCATCACGGTTTGGGGTAAGATGGCCGAAGTACACAAGCCCATCTGTATACTTGATTAAAATAAGTACATGGATTGAGTGGACAAGAACGACCTGGTTCATCAACCATACAATGCGTGTCGTAAAACTCGCGCTTGGTACAAGAAACTGTTTACCCACCTGATCCTGTATGTTGTTGACGGTCAGACAACCACAGGAAGACTCATGACTTTCCTTGACTTCCAGTTGTCTGCAATTGAAAGCCTCACTGCTGTTAAAGAAGCAGCAGCAGCCTCCACCTCATATGTTCTGGAGGATGTGGCAAGGCTGCAGGAGTGACACTTTGCTGATTGCATTCTTAAAATACCCAATAAGGATCATCCATGTCGTAGCTGTAAAGTGTGCTCGAAGCATGGAAAGCATGGAGAGTGGGTAGTACTGTCCCCAGTGTCCATCGCAACCAGGCCTCTGTGCCCCTACTTGCTTTAAGTTGTTTTATACTAAAGCAAAGTTCTGGGAAATCGACTGAGGTGGAGCTGCTGTTGGGTAATCCTTTCAGTGGGAAACACCTGGAAGAACGAGTCCGGAACCACAAGGTTGTGAAAAACGAAAGCGAAACAACGCTTTCGTTTTCCACGACTCCCTGGTTTTGGTACCTTAACCACGCATGTCTGAACAATGTACATGCGTGGTTAAGGTACAGAAGGGAGTCGGAGTGGACGGGGTGAAGGAGGAGGTAAGTTGGACTGAGACTGAGTCTGTTTTGGGGGGCCTGGGGGCGATTAGGGTTTGAGGGGGCAGGGTTTAGGTTTTAGGGGCAGGGTGGGGACTCAGAGTATTTTTCGTTTTTGGGGTGGGGTGGGGGGCTGGGGGTGATTAGGGTTTGGGGGGGGTCAGGGTTTAGGTTTAAGGGGTGGGGGCCTGAGGTGGAAGCATGCTGGGTTGTGCATGGTGATTGGTAATGCCTTTACCAGGAATGCGTTTACAACGGTAACATCGTTGTAAACGCATTCGTGGTAAAGGCATTAGTGTTGAGAACGAGGTCATTGTTTTGACCTCATTGTTGAGCCACAGGTGGTTTAGGCACCCGTGGTTCCGACATATAGCCCCTTTCTTTTACTTTATCTACTTCAGGAAATCATGGACTTCCTTTTTTGTTTGACACCTATAGCCACTGTCAGAAGTGGTGGGTGTTCTGTTCAATTAACGTGCATTATAGTCCCCATACTGCACATACTAGGGAGTACCCTGTGTGGCAAAATGTTAACGGCATGACTGAATTTTGAAGTTAGGAAACTTATGAATGCTACACAAGTACCACCATGATTGCCAACGAGAACCAGAGTAAGTGTAATAAGTCAAACAAATGTCCTGTTGGACATATTCACCAACATTTCTACTTTTTTGAAAGTGTGCAAACTCAATTTGTAGTTTCACTTTCAAAGCAAAAGTAGAAGTGTTAGTGACTAAGTTTCATAGTATATTTGTTTGACTTTTTACTTTAGAGACTTTAGGATTTCTTCACCAGCATGTCTGCCTTAGTTTCAACAGCAGATATGCTCTCTCAGTTTGAGGAATAGGCCTCCCAAGGCATACTCGGACACCCCCAACTTACATCCACAAATTAATTCCTACTTGGTGAGGGTGTTTCCTTGTGGGAAAGAATGGTGCTCAAGGCTACGAGGTGAATATAAGTTTTGGCATCAATTCTCACACGGTGCACTCTTGGAGGACCACACCCCTGATTCCCAACTGTGTGGCAAACCAAACAGATAATACTAGTGAACAAACAAGAGGCACTCGTTAAATCATCATTAGTATAACAGATAGTGCAATAATATCCGCCAAAGTTACTGCAACTGTCCATTGTAGTAGAACACCATGCAATGTATCTCTGGAATGGTGTAAGATACAAACACAAAAACTGAGAGGCGAGGCAGTCTTCAGTACGATTCCAAAATTCTTGTGCTTTTAATATCAATTATCTATTAATATCAATGTCCAAATTCAATCCAGTCAGTTATTCAGCGACAATTGCCATGAGTGATGTTACAATCTGACCCCACAGCCAACACGTGTTTCCTCCGGGGGAAACCCCATCGACTTCGTCAGGGCTGACATTTTACCAAAATAAGCCTAATAACCAAATTTGGAAGTTGTAATAACATATGATGACATTTAATGATAATAGGCGAAATAGCATGACCAGTCTTGCTATTTGTATTTGTTTCCTGTTATTGCCAATGATGGAACTATGCATATGAATAGACTAAGAAAAGATATGTTATAAAAATCATGCTGACAAACACTGACAATTGTAAACTATTTCCATGTAATTGTAATCCGGTATTTCTGCATCGCTCATGATTTATTGATGTTCCATATTTATGTTTGTTGGCTCACACATTGGCTGTGACAGATTTGTTATACTACTGATTCTTTGTATCGACAAATACCTATTATCACATCACAGGAGAGACCAGAACTTTAAACCCACATTGATAATGCTTTCTTCTTCTATTTTATACCTTTGTTATCCATTATGAACATTCTAAGCATGGAACAGATGCATGTATACAATATTGTCTAACACTTATCCACACGGTGGACACCTTTCTTTCTTTCTTTCTTTCGCATGTATAGGAGCCAGCATGTTTATGGCAGCTATTTCCTATCATAACACATTCTTTTAATTTTGTGTTTCAACACTGTTAGTCGGTTTACCAAATTGATCATCATCTTAACAAGTAATTTATATAATTTACTCTTTTTCTGGAATCCACTAGTTCACTCAGGCACCGTGAAGGCACAAAGAAGAACTTGTTGTGTCCTCCTTTTGTTCCTTTCAGTATACTTATCGAGTAATGCCTTAAAAAAACACTTCACAAGATGGCCGCGCTCATTGATTATTAGTCCTTTTTTTATTTCGCTGTCTTTCGTTGCATGGTGATAGCATTTATCAGAGAGGAGCTCTACAGTCCTCTTTCTACTTTCAGACGTAAAGATAAGGCTTCAGCGGACAGCAGTTACAACACCAATAGACGGTGTACCAAACTGACCATCTTCTTAATTTATATAATTTACTCTCATTCTGGATTCCCATAGGTCACTTAAGCACCGTGAAGGCACAAAGAAGAACTTCTTGTGTCCTCCTTTTGTTTCTTTGAGCATAGTTATCGAGTAATGCCCAAATCCACACCTCACAAGATGGCCGCGCATATTGAATATTAGTCCTTTCATTATTTTGCTGTCTCGCGTTCTTTCGTTACGTGTTGATTGCGCATAACAGAGAGGAGCTCTACAGTCCTCTTTCTACTTATAGTCGTAAAGATAAGGTTCCAGCGGGAAGTGACTACGACACGTACGCGTGGTCGGAATATACGTCCATATAACAACGGTTCACATATTGCTTCATATTCAGGTTGGTTCTTCTGATTTAATGGTATTGACAATTTTGTCATCTGGGCCTTTTTGGTATCGGTTCTAAAAATATTACTTAACTGAGTTACGTGACATAAGAGTAGTATTATTACTGACCTCTAAATATATATATATCATTTAGCAGATTTGTAAGGACAATAGAAACAAAGGCGATTTTGGAAGTGGAGCATAATATTGGCTCACAAGTCGATGACCCATTTCTACAACTCCTTAAATTTTGTGACACACAGCAGATTTGTTTATACAGGTAACTCGGTTACTGGCCTTTCTTCAACCCACATGTCTGTCAGCTCGCATGTTCAATGGCAGACTACATTTTTTATGAGGCTTTACACTTATCCTTTGATCACCGTTGGACATTTAGGTACCTTAGTCTTTGATCACCGTTGGACATCTAGGTACCTTAGTCTTTAGATTGTTTATTTCTAATTTTACAATTGTTCTTTTTATATCACGAATAACTAACAAACTATTGAACCTACACTATTAGGTTTCTCTGGGGAAGTTCACAGTTAAAGACCACGTTTGATGATAACATTCACGTGCATGTAAACTACAGAGTATGTTTTATTTCAAAACACCTGTCTTACTCTAAGTTCACAACTGTCCATCCCACATTCTTTGAAATGGTTACGGGTCCATATATCATTTTGGTACTTGATGATTGTCCAAATTTGGTTATTAGACTTAATTTGGTAAATTTTCAGCTCTGACGAAGTCGATGGGGTATCCCCCGGACGAAACACTTGTTGGTTGTGGGGTCAGATTGGAACATCACTCATGGCAATTGTTGCTGAATAACTGACTGGATTGAATTTGGACATTGATATTAAAGCACAAGAATTTTGGAATCGTACTGAAGACTGCCTCGTCTTTCAATTTTTGTGTTTGTATCTTACACCATTCCAGAGATACATTGCATGGTGTTCTACTACAAAGGACAGTTGCAGTAACTTTGGCGGATATTATTGCACTATCTGTTATACTAATGCTGATTTAACGAGTGCCTCTTGTTTGTTCGCTATTATTACATCCCCAAACTAGTATAGGTTCACTTGGCAATTATATAGGATTAGTCAGGACTCTGATGAGCACAGACATGAATGGATAAGGAAATCTTCTGGTAGGTGTGCCTTCACAGTAATACTGCACAGGTAGAAGGCAGATAGTACCTCATCCACACCTATGGATTCAAACCAATTGGTGCCATCCCAGCACTGAAGGACAATGACACATATGGGTCAGTGTTTGACCTGCTTTTCATGTTCATCCTCCATCAGAACTTAGTAGATGTTCAATTTGCTGTACAAGTGTATTACAGTCACAGCACTGTACATAATGTTGGCTGGGAACTAAGCTACGTTCTCACGGTCTACCCTGTGTGGCAAACACTACCCTTTTTCACAGTCTATGACCTTCTCTTTAGGAAATATTGTGAGAATACCCCAGCATGTCTGCCTTAGTTTCAAAAAAGGTAGATATGCTCGCTCAGTTTGAAAAATCGCTTCATCGCCTCACACGGCATACTCAGACACCCCCCAACTTGTATCTACAAACTGGAAGGAGTTGGATTTAGCACAGTGAGTGCACTAAAGGTGCATGAACAACATGTCTTCCTGAGCCTCAGGTGGCTGTCATGTAGAGTCATTAGTAAAGGTTCATTACGCATGCCTTCGGTAATGTTCAGGAAGAAGGAGGTGGTTACTTGACAGATGGCAAAATGTAGTCAAACTTATTCCGTCATGTGGCATATGAATGTCATGGGCCCTTGTCTGGCAGCGGTAAGTTAATGTGAGTGCAGTGACTGGTTGAATTGGGCCCATGGCCGGAGGTATGAGAGGGTTGTTTGTTGTGCATGAATGGCGTGTGAACAGATTATAAAGAGGATGGTGCCAGGACGTGGCTTATGGCCCACCTTCAGAAGGCTTGGTTTCAATATTCAGATCCTTTGATACGTATTCATGCTTTGAAACCATAATTTCTGGAGTTCCTAAAACCAACCAGTGTGAGTGGTGGATAAACTTTAACATACTAGTACCAGGGAAGTCCAAGGGTGCAGGACTTGTGTGGCTCTCACCAGTTTTCCTTCGCCCAGAATCCCCTGGAAATCACAAACATTGCTTAAAAAAACTCTTTTGCCTTGCATTTCAGAAAGGAGAAGTCCTAGAATCGGCCGGCAGCCACAAAGTTTCTACCACCCAGCCTTCCACTAAGTCTCCAGAGAAAAATATTGCCTCACTTGTGTGGGTGGGAAAGTGACCGCAACAGGGAAGTACCCAAAATGGATTGTGGAGACATCAAAATTACCTTCCACAAAGCAGGCTGGTTTTGTAAGACAGTCACGAGTATTTGGTCCTAGGCTCGGTGGCCATATAGGGAAACCTACCAAACCCAGACATTTCTGAAAACTAGACACCCGGGGCAGTCCACAGAAGTATGGCATGTTTGGATTTCATGAAGTTTTTTTACCCAGAATGCCCTGCAAAAGTGAACCACTATTTTTGCGCGCAGGGTGTGCAGGGATCCACAAAATGCCTACCACCCAGTGTTTCCCCACTTGTCCTGATAAAAACACAACCCCACTTGTGTGCTTTTGCCTGCGTCAGGCATGGATCACTCCAGGGTTGACAGTAGCCCTCATGCAAGACTACCTTGTGTGATCCATTCCTGTTGCGGGCAGTAGCCTACCCATACAAGTGAGGTACCAGTTTTTAGGGAGACTTGGGGGAATGCTGGGTGGAAGGAAGTTTGTGATTCCCCTCAGATTCCATAACTTTCTGCCACCGAAATGTGAGGAAAAGGTGTTTTATTTTGCCAAATTTTGAGGGTTGCAAAGGATTCTGGGTAACAGAACCTGTTGAGAGCCCCATAAGTCACCGCATCTTGAGTCCCCTAGGTGTCTAGTTTTGAAAAATGTGTCGGTTTGGTAAGTTTCCCAAAGTGCCTGCTGAGCTTCAGCCCAAAATCCACAGCTATGCACTTTCCAAAAAACACATCAGTTTTCAATGTAAAAATGTGATGTATTGTGTTTGGTGTATCCTGTCTGGACACTAGGCCTACCCACACAAGTGAGGTATCATTGTTATCGGGAGACTTTGGGGAATGGTGGGTGGAAGGAAATTTGTGGCTTTTTTTGCCAAATTTTAAGGTTTCCAAAGGATGCTGGGTAATAGAACCTGGTGAGAGCCCCACATGTCAACCCATCCTCGATTACCCTAAGGGGCATATTTATACTTGTTTCGCGCCGAATTTACGTGATTTGTTTTTATGCAAATTCAGTGCAAAACTAACTCCATATTTATAGTTTGGCGCTAGACCCGTCTAGTGCCAAATTTATGGAGTTAAAGTAATTTTTTGGACGTAGAAACCTAATTTGGGCCAATGAGAAGCAAAGTAGTAGTTCCTGAGCAAAAAATGACTCTAAGGCCTTAGCACCATATTTATCCCCCCATGCTAAAATCCCACACGGGAGGGATGAGGGGTAAAAATGGTGCAAAGCTTGGTTTGCACCATTTTTTAACACCCGGGTCAGGGCAGGCATTCGGGGACGTGTGGGCCTATTTCCATGGTGGAACACCATGGAATAAGCTCACAAGTGCCCTCCTGAGGCACCAGGAACACCCCCACCCACACCAGAGGGACAGCGGAGGATGGGGACCTGATCCCAGGTAACTATAGGTAAGTACAAGTATGAAATGGGGCCCCCTACATGGCACTGGGTGCAATGGCCATGCCCAGGGAACCCTGGTCCCCTGTGCTGGCTATTGGGGTGGTGGGCATGACTCCTGTCTTTTCTAAGACAGGAGTCATGTGGTATGGATGGTTTTGCATCAGAAAATGGCTCTAGGCAGGTTAGAGTAATTTTGTTTACTCTAACCTGCTTAGTGTCATTTTTTGGTGCAAAACCCCCTTCTTCCGTACTGCCAGCCCCACCCGACTAACATAATTTTTTTTTATGCTAGCCCACCCTTTGCACCGGCTTGCACCATTCCATAAATATGGTGCTGGGCTGGTGCACAGAAATGGTGCAAGCCGGTGCTAAACATTTTGGTGCAGAACTGCGTTAATGCAGTTTTGCACCAACAACTATAAATCAGGGCCTAGGTGTCTAGTTTTAAAAAATGCACGTTTGCTAGGTTTCCCATTTTTCCTTCCAAATGTAAGACAGTGTGTAAAAAAGAAGTCTATTTCAGAAATGCCCTATAATTCACATGCTAGTATGGGAACTCCGGAATTCAGAGATGTGCAAATAACCACTGCTTCTCAACACCTTATCTTGTGGCCATTTTGGAAATGCAAAGATTTCCTTGATACCCATTATTCACTCTTTATGTTTCACCAAATGAATTGCTGTAAACCCTGTATACAATGAAAACCCCATTGCAAAGTGCAGCTCATTTATTGGCTCTGGGTACCCAGGGTTCTTGATGAACCTAAAAGCCCTATGTATCTTTGCAACCAGAAGAGTCCAGCAGCCGTAAGGGTATATTGCTTTCAAAAATTTGCCATAGCTGGAAAAAGTTATAGAAGAAAACATGGACAAAAATGGCTCTTTATTCACCTCAATGTCATTTTTTTTTTAATTTTAGCTGTTACTTTCTGTAGGAAAACCTTGGAGGATCTACACAAATGAACCCTTGCTGAATTCAGAATTTTGTGTACTTTTCAGAAATCCTTAGCTGTCCAGGATCCAGAATTGGTTTTACACCCATTTCTGTCACTAACTGGAAGGAGGCTGAAAGCACAAACAATAGTAAAAATGGGGTATGTCCCTGTAAAATGCCAAAATTGTGTTGAAAAATGTGGTTTTCTGAGGGGTTAAGGGCAGAACTCCATTTGTGATTGTTGAGACATTGCTAAGTACAACTTACCACTCTCCACTACATAATGGATTCCACTCAAGCCTTCAGGGTGTACAATCTGGAAGACTTCAGGATGTAGGATCTGGAAGACCTTCTGCTCCCAGGGAAAAAGTTGCAATGGGGGAGTAAGAGAACCACCACCAGTCCTCTGAACTTCCAGGTGATGTTTGGAGGACAGGGAATGCACTCTTCCCCGCGGGTCATTCCACCTCTTCTTAAACTTCTCACGTGTGAACACGTTACTTGCTTCAGCATTCATTCTGTCAACTTTTTCGGACCACATTTGTCTTTTCTGAGATATGGTTGTATTTTGTACTATGCTCCAAACAACTGTGGTTCTACTCTAATGATTTCATCCACCAAGACAAACAACTCTCCCTCTATGAAATGTTGATTTCTCCTCTTTGCCTTTGTGATTATTTGTGAGAAAAACTAGTGCCCAAAAAGATGAAGGACAATCAAAAAAAGTAATAGAAACAAAATGCACAGAGGGAGAGAAACGCAGAAAAAAACTGTCTCCTGTGTGGCTATTGCTGCTGGAAAATGGTCTGCTGGAGTGTGATGAAAAAGGATCCTCGTCTGAAATGGAGGGCGTTTTATAGTGTGTTTTGCAGGTGTTCTCAATTGTCCAATATACAACAGGTGTGGGTTGCTAGTATTCAACAAATAGTCACAGCCATAGCACTATAATGAACGAGTTTCTCAATGGCCACCTGCTGTCATGGGACCACCATGTGATACACCACCAGCACAACAGTTTTATCTAAATAGGCTCTGCGGTATCCTGCTTACATGACAGTGATGGTGGGCTAATGGTCAGCATTGGAGTCCACTGTTTCAGCTGCGGGATGCAGCTGGTGCAACCAAGTACACTCCATCATGCCAGTCTGCGGCTAAGCTGCAATACATCGGGTAGAACGCTGTCGACTTGCCGCCCTTTTCGGGTCCAACGCCTCTGTGGATTGATGATAAGACTGCCAAGTTCTAAATCAGGCCCTTACTTTGCTGATTAAATTGACATGTTTTAAAGTGCTACTTTAGGGGTGCCACAATGAGTGCGGCAGGCAGACTAATAGCATTTAATTTATAAGCCCTAGGCACATTCAGTACCCCTTTATTAGGGACTTACAAATAAATAAATGCATCAACCAGGTGTAGACCAATTTTACCATGTTTTAAGGGGAAGGCACAAGCATTTAACACTGGCTAACAGTGATAAAGTCCACAGTATCCTAATGTCAACAAAAACTAATTCAAGAGGTGTGAAGGCAAAACCTTTTGGGAGTGACTTTGCAGAGAGAGCTATGTGTAACATTACCTGTCACTGAATTCCCTTGCACATGCTATCACATACAGACACTCTCTTGCTCTCTTGCACATATAAGCATGCACACAACATATATTTTAAAATGTTTTCATTTTTTTACTTACATCATTTGCCATTGGAGATCTTGTTCCAGCTCCTGGAATTCCATTTTTTATTACTCTAATGGTGAATCATAAACTAATATTCATTAAGTGTGTAATAGTAAAATGACAGCAAACAAGTTTGAAGCAACAATTCCCATTAGGAATAGCTGCCCCACTGTTTTTGACACTGAGGGCCAGATTTAAGAAAAGTGGCACTGCATCCAGTGCAGCGCCACTTTTCTTGCGCCGCTTAGCGCCCCCCTAACGCCTCCATGTATGCCCTGTATTTACGATACAGCGCACCAAGGTGGTAGTTAGGGAACTAGTGTCAACTTTTTGACTCTAGTTTGGCGCTTGCCAGGATTAGCATAAAACAAATGAATGCTAATCCTGCAAAGCACATTGAGGCCTATTATAAATAATGGTGTTCCTCCTTTTAACACCTGCTCTGTGCAGGTATTAAAATTGCTGCAACAAATGGTGCAAAGAAGTCTTCTAGATTCCTTGGAGTCGTTTTTTTGCCCCCCCCCCCCCCCAATGGAGGAATGCACAGCACTTGCGCACATTATGCCTGGGGCAGGCATTGTACCATTTTGTAAATATGGCATGGCGATTTTTAAAGTTTAATGCCACATAAGTGTCAAAATAATTACGCTATTGTGGTGCTAGAGCTTCTTAAATTGGGACCAGAGTTTGCTAACTCTGAAGCCAGGGTCGCAGGAGTAGTGCCAAGAGTCATACGTGACACGCCAGGGGTTGCAGCTGCGACATCCTTGAATCAAATATAAAAACATATTTCTGCTTTTACACCAGGTTCTTGCATAATCTCTCATGGCCCACAGTAGAAGGTGTCACACATAGCCTGGGCTTTACAGTAGCTAGGTGTTATATGTGTTAATTGTCATGCTTGTATTCTATGGTAGAATTGCTTTTACTACTATTGAGTTCTTTACATAATGTGGGTCATGCGGATGCAAGGAGTGTTCAAGTCAGTGAAGACTCCAGGCTTCAGCTGAGCAGGACCTGCCTTTTGTTACTGGAAAAAACTTCCATGGAAATTACTTCAACGTTTGTGGTATTTCATACAAAGCAAATTGGCGATGGGTAGTGGTACCTACTAAATGGATCTTAAGCTGCATTGGTATGGAACTGTAATTTTTTTTGTCTGTTTGGGATTTTTTTAAGTTGTCTCCGAAAAAGAATAGAAACAACGTCTGGAATTCGAGAAAGTACATTAAAGCATGCTGGAATACATCGTCCAACTCGGCCACACCAATAACCGTAAGATTATATTTACTTTGAAGTAAATAGACTTTTGGCTTGCCATAATGGCAGCGCCACGCACTGTTTATTTTAAAATCAGCCAGACAACTTCTGCGTGCGCAGTTTGACCGTGCACATCCTAAATGCACAGCAGCCCTAGTCCGCGTGGTGCCCTGCTGGAACCTCTCTGTGTGTCTCAATACCTACCAGGTCGCATTAGAACGTGTGCTAGCTTGTCGGGTGTGGGGATGTCACACCGTGCATTTAGTGTTGCCTAGCAACAAACGGAAGTACTGCTGAAACAATAGGAGCACAGCTAAGGGGTGTTTAGTGTTGCCCAGCAACCAAGGGAAGTGAAGTGTTGAAGGCTGCTGAGGAGGAATTCAAACACTGGCTAGCATTTAATAGACATTGTTTCTTTTTTTTTTTTTAGGAAATAAATAATATTAAAAGTAACGGAAGGTGATGTCAAAGTAAAAAGTGGTTATTTGTGTTGACTTGTAAAGCAAATTATTGTGGATGAAACATTTATTTTTGAGGTATCTAAACTCAGATAATTTCAAGTTTAGAACAAGTTTATGACAATGTAATACTCAAATGTTCTCGTACTTATCAAAATATTCCTGGCACATTTTAATAGCACAACCAAACTTTACAATTAGTTATCCTCATGTGTGTTGGGCTTGAGGAGCGGAAACACCTATACCATGGGTGGAGTGGAAAGAGTATTTTATGACCTATGTTATAACTATTGGCAATGATAAATATATGGCTGCTGAACAAAAGATGCCAATTTTACTTCAACATTAGGCGCACATGGGTTAAAGATTTATGACCTAATGCCCAAATTAGATTTTGAAGGAGAGACTAACGTGTTTGATGCAGTAATACAAGATCTGGATAATTATTTTGCACCTAAAGTTTGCATAGGAATAACCAGATACAAGTTTTTCCAGAGGAAACAAGGAAAACATGAATGAGTAGATGATTTTGTAGTTGATTTAAAAAAAATAGCACTTGACTGTAAACTTGGAGCACTACTGTACATGAGGACCTAGTAAGAGAGCAACTAGTGATGCACTCAAGTCACCCCGCAATACAGAAACGTTTGTGGGTCAATAGGTACTATAGTATAGTAGCTATTATAAGGAAAGCGGAAATGTCTGGGAGACATGCCAGTGGTGTTAAAAGAAGGAGAAAAAGAGCATGACTCTGCGAACAAGTGAATTCTTCATGGAAAGACAAAGACCTTGGCATATAAGGGCACATATGATTCAGATGTGGCAGCAAAGAGCATTTGGCATATAGTGAATCATGTCCAGCAATAAAAGAAAATGTAGCAACTGTGGTCTCATTAGGCATTTCTCAAGAGTTTGTAGGAGAAAGAAAAAGAGCATCAAATGTGTGATGGAGGAGAGCAGGAGTTCAGCTGAAGATGGTCATGATACTGATATGACCAGACCGTCATAAATACTTTACATATTGAGGATATGATGGTGCAAATCAAACCAGAATGCAACATGTCCATTGGAGGTGTTATGATAAAAATATATGCTGATTCTGGTTCACCATATACAATCGTGAGGAAGTTTAGAAAAATAAATTTGTCAAAAAAATGGACACAAGGTTGTTGGTGCTCGATAAACAAACTGAGGGATACAATGGAGTGAAAATCGACATGCTGGTTTAACAATGGTTAACTTTCATTTTCAAATATAGAACTGGTAGATAGAAGCTTTATGTGGTTAATAGTGGGCCATTTGCATTAGGATGGATAGACAAAGGAAATCTCAACATTGTTCTGGATCTAAAAAGTGATGAAAAAGTACCACTAGTGGATGATGGAGCTACCCAATAAACAGCTATGTTAGAAAAAATTCCATAAGCGTTCAATAAGACTTTGGGGAATTTCCAAGGTTTTAAGTACATGATTGTTCTAAAAAAATGCTAATGTTAATAAAGTTAGGAGTGTACCTATAACTGTGAGGGAAGAAGTCTCGGAAGCATTGAACATACTGGTATCTATGGGTGTGACAGTGCCCATAGAATCCTCTGAATGTATTTCTCTAGTGGTGGTGGCATGTAGCAGAAATGGTTGGATCCCATGGTGCATGGTCCTTTGCCACTTAATTGAGGACATTGTGGTGGGCCATTTCCCCCTTGCCAAACAAATTACACGGTTGTTAGTGATCGGTTCTCTAGATGGCAGAGGTAGGCACCCTTGTCCAAGTAGGAAAACAATCCTAGCCAGGGTAGGCCACCACACAACCCAAATTATCTGTCGCTCACCCTCTGCTCCCTTGGCCCAGAGCAGGCAGGCTTAATTTAGAAGGCAATGTGTAAAGTATTTGTGCAGTAACTCATGCAGTAACCCATTGGAGATACCACATTAATACACCACAGAGGTTTAGAAAAATAAATAATATTTATCTGAATAACAGAAGGTCAAAACAATGAAAATCTAATGTACACAAGTAAAGTCATTAATTTGTAAAGATTAAATCCCTCTAAATCACCTAGAAACACAATAGCTCCAACTGGGGCTATCACGGCGTAGTTGGCAGAGTCCTTCCCAAGGTACTGGTCACGGAGTCGCACAGAGCCCCAGGCACAGTACCTTTGGAAATGAGGAAATAAAGATGTCACGCAGAGTCATGGAGGTGAGGCGTTGCTGGAACTGGTGCGGTGTCAGTCCCTTACAGTGTCCAGGGAGATGAGGTGTCTGTTCTGTACTGCGAGGCATGGGACGCAAGCTGTTGGTTCCTTCAAGTTGCAGGAGGAGCTAGTGCTGAATCGGTGGTGAGGCTTCAGTTCTGTGTGACCCGGTGGGGTCAATGGATCTAGTTGGTCAAGATGTGATGTGCTGACTTCACAGTGTTGCGATCACACTGCAGACGTCAGCGGCATCTCTGCAACATCAGACTTGCGTTGCGGTTCACAGTCGTTGCGTGCAGCAAGGACCAGGGAGTCCGAGCAGGCGGAGGTGCGGCATCGGGCAGAGGTGGTGCTGAAGTCACTGAAGTCGGTGCTGGAGTCTCTGAAGTTGATTAATTATCTAGAAGCTAGTAGGTGAAGTGTTTGTTGGCCCTGAGACTTCAGAACATGAGGCAAGCTCAATCCAAGCCATTGAAGAGAACGTTTGGTGAAGGCTATCGTCCTTCCAGCAAAGTCACAGGACAGCAGACAGCAGGGCAACAAGAAGGGCAGCAGTCCTTCTCAACAAGGCAGCCCAGATGAGTCCTTTGGGCAGCCAGGCAGTTCTTCCAACAGAGTTTAGGTGTAGATCCAGAAGCGTCTGATTTGGTGGGGTCAGGGATCCAGTATATATATCCAAAAGTGAAACATAAAAGAGTGGTTTTGAATTTCACAAGTTCCCCTTTCAGCCCAGTGCTACCTATTAGGTTCCCTGCGGGGGGTTGTTAGTCCTTTGTGAGAAGGCAGGCCACTGGCCTTTGAAGTATAAGAGAGAGCCCCTTCAACCTTCCTGCCCAGGGAGACCCATTCATTATGCAGATGAATGCAGATGTGACTGAGTGTCCTATGTTTATGGCTATCTGGGTGGAATGCACAAGGGGAGCTGTCAACCAGCACAGACCAGACATGGATTGGAGACAGGCTGTAAGGCACTGATGGCAGTAAGTCCAGTGCAGAGAAATGACCAGTGTCTGAAAGTGACATTTCTAAAATAGTGATATTAAATCCAACTTCAGCATTAAGCAGGATTTTCTAGTACCATTTTGGCCATACTAAACATGACAGGGATACTCATTCCAGGTCAGACTCTACCCCTTAAAAGTATATGAGGGCAGGTCTAATGCTAGTCTGCGAGAGGTGCAGGCCTCACAGTAGTGGAAAATTAATTTGTGAGTGTTTCACTACCAGAACATATAAAACATATAAGTACATGTCCTGCCTTTTACTTACATGGCACCCTGCCCTATGTGTTACCTAGGACCTACCTTAGGGGTAACTTATATGTAGAAAAACGGAGTTTAAGGCTTGAAAAGAAAAGTCGAAGTGGCAGTGAGATTTCACACACAGGCCTTGCAATGGCAGGACTGAAACATGGTTAAGGGGCTACTTATATGAGTGTCACAATCAGTGCTGCAGGCCCACTAGTAGCATTTAATTTACAGGCCCTGGACACATGTAGTATACTTTACTAGGGACTTACAAGTAAATTAAGCAAGCCAATTGGGTATGAGCCAATGTTACCATGCTTTCAGAGAGAGAGCACATGCACGTTAGACAGGTTAGCAGTGGTAAAGTGTCCAGAGTCCTAAAGCCTACATAATGGAGGTCAGAAAGACAGGAGAAAGGCAAAACGTTTGGGGTGACCCTTCAGAGAGGGTCATTTTCTGACAATGGTCGTATGCCTCAAGTATGCTAAACAGTTTTCCACAATTGACTTGTCATTGGCATAATCCCAGATTTCCTTAACCTTTTCATCCAGACAGTTGACAGCATTCACTACAACAGTTGGACGTGTCCTGTTCAAGAGAACACCTTTTGGGCTGGCATCCACTGCCTCTGTGTTCCAGAGGCTCCTGCACAAACTGTTCTACAAGGAATATGGAGTTAAATTTTTCCAGGATGACAACCTGATTTTTGGAGAGAACCTTAGAGAGACAGCATCTAATGGTAGAATTTTCAAAATGCTAATTTGCAGAACGTCAATGACTTATCTGGGCCATGTGATTGGAGAAGGTGGTGTTTGTCCCAAACCAACTCTAATTGATGCTATTAAAATATTTCCTGCACAGAGCAACAAGGAATGGGTCAGATCCTTTTGGTGTATGGCTGAGTACTGTGTGAAATTCATACCTAGGTTTGCAGAGTGTACATACAATATTAGACAACTACTGAAGAGCAAAACAAAGTGTTAGTGGACATTAAATTGTGAGGAAGATTTTCAGAAAGTCAAATCTTACATCTCTAATGGTACTAGTTTGAGGAGTTTTGTTCCAGAGGGAGAAAACATCATTACAAGAGATGCCAGCTATAGAGACTTAGGGGGCTGTATTAACACAGAAAATAAGGAAGGTTTAGCAACTGTGATCTAATTTGCTTTCAGTGCCTTGTCTCCTGCACAGGAAAAATATCTGTTGGAAAATGGGTTTTTGGCAAGGGCAGGTAAGTACCCACACTTAGCAATAGGCCAATAACCTCCACTTAGGTCCAGTTAGGTCTCAGTAAATTAAACCTACCTCAACCCTTGGTAGTTTGGCAACGAGCGACAAGGCTTAACTTAGGAAACAAAGCGTAAAGCATTCAAATATCACAAAACAGTAATTAAATAAAACACAGGAAATAATTAAAAAATCCAAAATCATTTTATGAACATAGGAAATATTTTTAGCTTTAAAATGACACCGAAATGCATAAAATCGGATAAGGGGAACTGGAGATATGAATTTTTAAAGAATTAATGCTTTCTAGCGCATAGAAACAAAAAGTGTCAATGTGGTCATCTGGTCGCACCTCGACCGGGGCAAATTCAAAGTTTAAGGCTGACCGCAATGGAGCCCGGCTTGGCTACAGCCCGCGGGAGGCCTTGGTCAAAAGTTTACCTTAGGACTTAATCGTTTTTCTAGAGCTTTTCTTCAGCGGGACGAACCTGCCAGTCCAATCCAACCTCCTGGAACTCTTCCCCGGAAACGCGTCGCGGGAGCCCTGGGTGAAGATTTTTACCATTGGACTTAGTAGTTTTTTTCGAGGTGAAAATCCTTCGACCGGGGCAAACCTGAATCTTCATCCGACATCCTTGGAGCCCTCTTCGGATACGCTGTCTGGGAGGTCCCTGTCAACTTCCTACTTTCGGACTTAGTAACTTTTTTGGAGATTTTCTTCACCAGGATGAACCTTCAAGTCAGGATGGGTTGCGGTTGAGGCAAGCAGGCTAGAGTTGCAGCGGCGGGTCGGTCTTTCTATGGAGCTTTTTTCTAAAAGTTCTACAAAGTTCTCCAAACTTCTGGATCTTCCTCCAGATGTTCTTTTAAGGTTCTTACGAGGTCCACAGTTCACCCCAAGGTTCCAGAAGCTCTGAGATGCTCCTTGAGGGTGCGGACTACAACTCCCTAGTGCAAACTCCTTTTTGGCCACTGGACAGTGGTCAGCTGGTTGGTTTCTTCAGGAGTAGGTACAGGGGACTCTGGTTAGCAAGTTTTCACCTGTAGCAAACAGGGAGTCCCTCTGTGAACCAGTTGAAGCCAGGCAAAGTCCTTCTTGTGGTGAAGTGTGCAGCTGGTGCAGTCATCCAGAGTGTAGTGTCTAGGTGCAGGCCAGGGATTCAGCAGGGCAGTCCTTCTTCTTCTGTAGTTCTTCCTTGTTGGAATCTGATAGGGATCTGGTAGGGAACTGAGGTGTGGGTGCAGGTCTGCCAGTTTTATCCTTGCTCCTGGGTGAAAAACAGGGGGGGTCCTGGTTCTCCAATCAGGGGCAGGGCCCTTCCCCTTGTGATCACCACCTCCTGTGAAGTGTGGCAAAAAACAATCCCAGGGAGCAACATTCCTCAAAAATCCATCATGGCTGACAGTGATTTTTGGAGGTTACATCTGGCTGAGCCCACCCACTGGTGTGGCTAAAAATCCTAAACATACCCCTCTCCTGCCCACTTCTAATCTAATCAATGGGACACCTAATTGTCTGGGTTTGCAGGATGTGAGGGTGTTACTGGGTTGCTCCAAATGTCCTTCCCTGCCTTTGAAGACCAGTTTGACAGCCCTCCCTCTTCCTGCTTCCCCATCTGCTGAGGGAAGATCTCCTCCCCCAGGCACATCTCTTTGTGTTGAGCCAGGCCACTTCACACCTCATCAAGGCAGCCTGGCCAGGCTGCCAGAGGCTGGCCAATCAGAGCAAAGCAGCAAAAACACTGCAGGGCTGAAGTTGGCAACTTTTCAGGTAAAGTTTAAAACTTCTTACCTGGAAGTTGTGGGATTTATTATAACAATTAATTTGATACGCAACTTGTGGTATCTGTTACTTAAGGGGACTTTTAAAATTAAAATAAAGTCTCCCCATCCTAGCCTATGGAGGCCATTCACTACAATGAGAAAAACGAATTTGGCTGCTTTACCTCACCAGGGCTTACAAAACTATTTCTATAAGGTCCCTGCTTACAGTTACATGGCACCCAGCCCTAGGGGCACATAGGGCACACCTTAGGGGTGACTTATATGTAAAAATAAGGTAGTTTAAGGCTTTGGAGCTACTTTTAATTCAAAAGTCGAATTTGCATGTAACTTTAATTTAAAAGCAGCCAGCAAGGCAGGCCTGCCTTTAAAATGACACTGGGCACCTCATCAGTGCACCTATGGGTGCACTACCTATGCTGGGGTCCCTAAACCTACATGCCCTACCATATACTAGGGACTTATAGGTAGGTTGACTTAGCCAATTATAATTAGCCTAATTTCCATACTGATTTTACACAGAGCACAGGCCTTGGGACTGGTTAGCAGTACCCAAGGCACCATCAGAGTCATGAAAACACCAGCAAAAAGTGAAAAATGGGGGCAAAAAGTTAGGGGGTCTCGGCAATCAGCCCTGTTTTCTCACAATATCCTAAAATTGAAAGGGAGGCTCTGGCATGTCAATGGGCTTTGGATCATTTCAGGGATATTATCTGGGAAAACCCACTAATCATACAATGTGACCGCAAGCCATTAGTCAGATTGATAACAACTGAGGGAACGTTGAATGCTTCAATGAGATTAGCTAGACTATCCATCAGCATGCAAGACTATACATATACATATATATAAGGTTGTTTATGAACCAGGAAAGGACAACATAGTCATAGATTGTTTGTCGCATGTGCCTGCTCCTATTGAGGAATGTATGAATGATGCACGGGATGCATTAGTGTATGATTGTGGCTCACCAGTAGTAAAGAAATAACATTGGCGTGCAGAATACTATAAGGATTCTGTTCTGTACGAAGTAGCTAATTTTGTTCAAAATGGTTGGCCAAGGAAAAGTGAGTTCAGCAGATATGCAGTATCATGGAGAATGATGTGATCATATGAGGGGATAGGATTATTCCTCCTGAGAGCAGAAGAAGAGATATCATAAATCTGTGTCAAGAAGTTCATTTTGGAGTGGTCAGAACTTAAACTGCTGTGAAGAAGTTTTCTGGTGGCCATTTATAGATTCCGCTGTAGAAAGTTTTGTCAGAAAGTCCCAAATTGCGTTCACTGACAAATCACTACGCACTCTAAGACCCCTCTCCCCATTGAGTTTTTGTGACATTCCCAAACATCCCTGGGAGTACGTGGCCATAGACTTTGTAGGACCACTGGTGAACACAAAAATACATCATTGTGGTAATAGACCTTTTTATCAGATGACCTGTTGTGGAATTTGTTGATAGGGCAGACACAAATATGGCAATCAATTTTTTAGATGCAATTTTTGTTTTGGAATGAATTCCCTCCACACTTCTCAGTGACAATGGGGCGCCATTTTTTTCTAAGACTTTGAAAGGGTTGGTATGACACATAAAACCACCTCTCTATATAATCATAGTGGGAACAGCATGGTTGAGAGATTTAGCCAAGTAATAAAAGGAGTAATTCAATCTGCTGAAAGGTGTAATGGTGATTGGGAATTACAAGTGAGCTTGTAGGGTGACAACTAATCAGCTATTAGTTTTTGATGAGGAGGAGGAACCCTGGAACAAAATTCAACCCTGGTTGGTGATTGTGGAAAATTGGTTGCCTGAACAAGTGTAGAGGAGATTGGTTGAATTGCACAAAAGAGGGAAGTCAAAATATGACTGTAAGCATTGAACTGAACATGTTAAAGTTAAAGCGGGAGACTGGGTGTACATAAGGAAACTAAACAAGACAGCCAAAGGGGAAAGTCAGTTTTTGATCCATAAATGGGGGTGGAAGTTTTAAAGAACACTGTCAATGGCTAAGGGTTGGAAGCTTAAGGGTGGCTTTGGGATTGAAAGATTTATGGAATAATTGTGAAGAAAAAACACCCAAAGGGGTCCCTGAGATGATAAGGGGAGAAAATCAGGGAAACAGACGCAAAATAATGAAAAAAATGACTCTCCTATCTAAATAACGAAAGAAAAAATATACAAATAAAATACAGCTCAAACATAAGACAACTACCTTTAATACTATATCAAATAAAGCAAAACGTAGCAACCAAATCCTTATCTTAACATGACAAATAGCATCCAACAAAAGTCATATATATGTAAATAACAACACAACATAAACTTACACAAACAAGACAACATGTAACGCAATATATAAGACAAACACGCTCAAACAAAGTCTCAAACAGACAAACAACAAATAATCAATTTTATCACAAATATTTCCTACATGAGCATTCAATATAGTAATCCAAATATAGTAATTTTGTGTATCTTATCCACTAAACTAATATACATTTGTATTCTGCCTACATTTCATAAATCACCAAAAGAAATCTAAAACTCTCTGCATATAACAAATCCTCCAAATGAGTCTTTTTAAAGAGTTCTTTAACAGTCAGAACCTTTCTGATTATTGAAGACAGCGCAAGGTCCCAATGCTGTCTATTCTCTAAATGGTCCAAATGTAATGATCCGTCACTAGATTTCTGAAACTTAGGTTCTCCGTTGTCAACTTTGGAACTCCATTGCCAACGCGGGTTTTGGTGGATTTAGACTTCCTAATATATTTACAATTCCACAGCCACCTTCATCAGGACATGTATACATAGAATAAAGCACCAAAGACAAAATATTTCATCTAAATCACAAACAATATACAAAAAATATATTAATCGATAATATGAACATCTGTGTAATAGCTGTGTTGTATATTACAATAATTCAATAATTCAAACTGTTCTAATACAGCCAAGATACAGAATAAGTCGATGTAAGTACCCATACCTTCACATACTAAGAACCCCAAAAAGATAAAATGAAGATAAGACTACTGAACCAACAACCATGTGATCAACACCAAATGAAAACTAACACCAAAACACGCATGTGAACTCCCTCAAAACAACAAAGAAAATATATATGAATCACCCAAAGTGAACACAAATATACCACAAACAAAACACAAATAACAAGCTGATTCATCATACCTGGTGGGGTTTCTCCCTTCAGAATTGTATTTAATATATACTCCTTTGTCACTCTATAACAAAATAATAAACATTACTTACCTAGGGCCAAGAAATAGTAGAAACCACTTAAAAGTAAAACTGATCATATTACACCCTAACGTTACACTAATCACATCAGTCATTGCCAGCAAAAAGCCATAAAGAAAATGGCTTACGTAAGTCGTATAGAGACCATGCATGCTTACGATAAAGTTAACCAATATCTATAACCCAGAGTCATATAAGTTCGTACGAGCCTGCACAAACAGGGAACTGCTTCGAAAATGTTCATCATATCGATGAAATGGCCCGTGCTCTGATATTAAAAACGGTGCTCAAGATCAAAGCAAACACAGTTTCGCAAGCTAGTTAAACATCAAGTCATCTACGCTGAACACAGCGTAAGTTGGGGTGCCTGAGTCCTCTAATAAAACACAACAAAAAATAAATTTCTGAGTTATAACACTCCCCCAATAATAGAAAGGAGATCGAATATCCCGCTCTCCGGATAAAATACATTATGGGAACAGCAAATGTACGCTGCACCAAGCATCTTAGGAGCTCGAGAATCACGCTTCAAAAGAAGGCCAAACATAGAGGAAGGACTATTTGGATATCAAGGCTGTCACACACCCAAACGGTGTCAGCCATCTTTAAAAGGGAAAAATCTTATACCTCTGATTAACGCAACATAATTAATCACGGATCACGGATCACGGAGTGATTAAAAGAAATCATAAAGATAGTCTTTAAGCGTACCAAGGCGAATATAATCGCCACTACGGCATTTCAACCGACAGGTATTCCAGATACCCCAAATCCATATCAAAAAAATACATGGTGGTTCAATTTATCCCTCCTATATGGTATTCAGCCAAGGTATTTCCTCATTCAATCCCTTATGGAATGTATCCAAATATTTTTTTTTTTTAAAATCACGCTATTTTTCTCACCTTCTCTTTATCATAACCACTTTTAGGGACAATCTTCTCCAATATCGTCCATCTGATGTCATCCTCTTTGTGATTATATTCTGTCCAATAGGCAACTAGAGGAGCATTTTGTTTGCAGGTCTTCAAAGACGATCTATGCTCATAATACCTGGTTCTAAACTCTCTTGATGTTTCACCAACGTATCCCATATTACATGGGCAAAAAATCAAATATACCACATTTTTTGATCTACAGATTGACATCACTTTCAAATCAATAGGCTTGTTGTTACACATTATTCTGTTTGAAACAATAGCTCCGCTGCAAGCTAGACAGTCTCCACATTTGTGATTGCCAGTAATCGGTTCCAGACCTAAAATAGACTTTTGTGTAAGTTCCTTATGACTATTCATTTCCGACTTGACTAAAAGGTTTCTCAAATTGCTGTTCTTTTTAAAAGCAAAAATAGGTTTCTCTAATGGTTCCACATCCGACCTGACATTAATGATATACCGCTGTGAGTTAATAATGCACCTGATTTTGTAATTTATATTTAAATGACGAACAGCAAGTACTAACCTTTTATTGATCAATTTACTACTTCTTTGGAACACGGATTGACAATCATAACATTTTGCTCTTTTCAAAGAGTCCTTTATCAATTTTGGTGGATAGCCTGTTGATGAGAATTTATTAGTCAAAATGTCAGATTGTTCCAAAAAATCCTTCATCTCAGTACAGTGTCTCCTGGTCCGTAAAAACTGGCTAAATGGAATTCCTTGTCTCTGACATCTAGGATGGTAACTGGCAAAATGCAAAAGAGTGTTCCTAGCTGTGGGTTTAACATAAAGCAATACTGCAAGGTGTCTGTCTTTATGTACACTACAAACATTTAGAAACTCCATCTGATTTCTGTTGCTTTTCATAGTAAAATTAAAATTCGAATCACATAAATTGAGCCAAGCAAAACATTATTTGAATTGTTCTTCTTCCCCTCTCCTTATAAAGAAAACATCATCTATGAATCAAGACCACCAAAAGATATTTTCAAAGAAGGGGGCAATCTCATTATAGATCAATGTTTGTTCAAAATATCCAACATAGAGATTAGCTACGCTGGGAGCACAAGCTGCTCCCATGCTGACACCTTTAATTTGTTGAAAAATATTCAAATTAAATTCAAAATAGTTGTAAAGAACTATCTCAAGACAATCTCTGATAAATTGATTCAAGGAGTTAGGTTCAATATCTATAAGAGTCTGTCTAACGCATTCAAGCGCCTGTTGTTGTGGAATATTTGTATACAGAGCTTCCAAGTCCATTGTAACAAAAATTTTGTTCTCTGGATTGAACACCCTCTATATTAGAAATAAAATTACCCTATCTCTAACATAAGAGGGGAGATTGAAAACCAAAGGTTTGAGAAAGTTATCCACATACTGTGACAGTGGTTCAATCGCAGATCCAATCGATGACACTATAGGTCGCAAAGGGGGATCCCTCAGATCTTTATGAATTTTAGGCAACCCATAAATAATAGGAAGCCGAGTGTTTTTAGGAGTAAGAAACTCATACTCTTTCTGACAAATCACACCCTATTGTAATGCTAGATGACTTCTTTCATTGATCATATTCCTAATCCGAAATTCTGGGTTAGAAACTACTCTTTTATAAAAGTCTTAACATTGTAACATCCTCTTAATTTTCTCTTTGTATTGTACGGTATCACAGACAGTAATGCCACCTCCTTTGTCACAGGGTTTAATCGTGATTTGTTTGTTATGCTGCAAGCGTCTTAAAGGTAAATTCTCATCCTTAGTCAAATTGAATCGAGGTTGAGGGACACATTTCAACACCTTACTTACTTTTTTGCGGACCGCTTTTTCAAATATCAAAACCTCCGGTCCTAGACACTCAATATCTGGGATAAACGTGGAGACCGGTCTCAGGTCAGATCTGTTTTCTTCTGTTAACAAAGAAGGTGTATCAAAATATTTCTTAAGACAAATTCTCCTAAAAAAAGAATGGATGTCTCTAAAAAGTTCAAATTTGTTGATATGAGTGCTTGGAACAAAGGACAGTCCTTTTGACAATACCCTCTCCGAGTTGGTATCCAAAATCGTTGTACTTAGATTGAAGATCGGGATATCATCTAATCCCGCCAATATTGAGTGCGTCTGGATGTAGAAAATGAGGAGGATGTTCTGTATTTACAAACATGTTCCCTCGATTGTACCGAGGTCTGGACCTGTAATTGTTCCTCCTGTTGCCTAAAAAACGGGTATTATTATAACCCTGATCTACCTGATTCCTTCTGTTGCCAAAGGTGTCAAAATGATGTGAACTACCCTCACAGTCTGAGTCTGATGTATCTGAAAAAGTGACTATCTTTTTTGATGTCCAATCCTGTTTCTCTTGAAATGTCTGAGTTGACTGTTTATAGTAGTTCTCAGATAAATAGGGTATGTTTTTTCTAGGGTAAAATAACGAATATCTTTTTTCAATTTTTCAGTCTTCCTTTTTACCAGGTACTGGTTAAATGACTCAAATCCTGTAGAGACCTCCTCTAATTTCTTTTTGGCTTCTTCTAATGCAGTAGTCTGTTTAAGTTTCTCTTCTATTTCTTTATCTCTTTAACCAAAAGGGACACAATCCCATGTGCAGTCTCAATAATTAATAGCATCCAATCTCTGGAGCATCTGTAAATTAGGGACCATTTTTCTAGAAAGGTTTTAATTTCAACAAAAAGGCCTGGTATATTCCTAACTCTTAGTCCATTAGGAATAACCCCCGCTTTAGGGTATTCCAAAATTAACTCAGCATGAGGTTCTGTTCTACATGCCTTTTTCTTCAAATTTAGTAACTTGATCCAATCATCTTTCAGCTTGTTAGAGAGACTGAAGCCCTGTCCGGCATTAGAGGTGGCTCCTACAATTCTATAAAAGTCAGTCTCAGAAAAACTAAGGCCCGTATTTATACTCCGTTTGCGCCGAATTAGCGTCGTTTTTTTCGACGCAAATTCGGCGCAAAATGAACGCCATATTTATACTTTGGCGTTAGACGCGTCTAGCGCCAAAGTATGGGCAAATAGCGTCATTTTTTTGCGTGAACGCCTTCCTTGCGTTAATGAGATGCAAGGAAGGCGTTCCCGTCTAAAAAAATGACGGCGACGCAAATGCGTCGTATTTATACTCCCGGGCAAAAATCACGCCCGGGAGTTGGCGGGTCAAAAAACCCCGCATTTGCGCCACTATTTAACGCCTGGGTCAGGGTAGGCGTTAAGGGGCCTGTGGGCTCAAAATGAGCCCACAGGTGCCCTCCCCTGCCCCCAGGGACCCCCCCTGCCACCCCTGCCCACCCCAGGAGGACACCCAAGGATGGAGGGACCCACCCCAGGGACATTCAGGTAAGTTCAGGTAAGTATAATTTTTTATATTTTTTAATTTTTTTTGGTGGCATAGGGGGGCCTGATTTGTGCCCCCCTACATGCCACTATGCCCAATGACCATGCCCAGGGGACATAAGTCCCCTGGGCATGGCCATTGGGCAAGGGGGCATGACTCCTGTCTTTACTAAGACAGGAGTCATTTAAATGGCGTCTGGGCGTCGAAAATAATGGCGCAAATCGGGTTGAGGCGATTTTTTTGCCTCAACCTGACTTGCCCCATTTTAAGACGCCCTAACGCCATTTTCCCCCTACGCCGGCGCTGCCTGGTCTACGTGGTTTTTTTCCACGCACACCAGGCAGCGCCGGTCTGCTAGCGCCAGCTAACGCCATTCCATAAATACGGCGCCCGCATGGCGCTTCAGAATGGCGTTAGACGGCGCTACATTTTTTGACGCTAAACTGCGTTAGCGCAGTTGAGCGTCAAAAAGTATAAATATGGGCCTAAAAGTCTTAACGCTCTCCATCAAAACACCAAACTATAATTGTGAAGATAGCCAGGTAACAATTTCCAGTGGATGGATGATGATTTGGATGTAAATAATCCTCAAGTGGATAATCATCATGCTCATGGTTCAAGTACAAATATACACTTAGATGAGCCTTCCAGAGAGGTGAGACAACAGAGAATGTGATGGAGAGCATTGGTTCTGATGCTGAAAGTAGAAAGGATGCCAGTGAACTGAGTGAAAGTTCTGGTCGTGGTGACGATGGGCAGATGATAATGACAAGTAAAGGAAAGAAAGCTATCAGCCTGGCTCAAAGATTATATTGTAGAGGGGAAGGGTGGTGAGTGATTTACAGTGTGGTGTACTTAGGTTAAAAGTATACTTAACATTGTTGGATTATTCACTGTCACAGGGAATTGGGTAATGATAATATATGTTGTTATTTGTATTTCCTTCTTGTTCACACTTTCAGGAAATCATTAAGGGCCTGAATTAGGTCTTGATGGCATTATTGCCAATCTGCTGCTGCAGCGGACCCAAAAATGGCATCAAGTAGATAGTGTTCCAACTGCAGTATTTAGATGTATTGCAAATGAGCCGCCAATCGCCACAACAGAGTGCTCTTGCGAGCCATCAGGCAGGAGGGTTCATGCCAACCATATTTAGATGATACAGTCCTGCAGGTAGTGTACCAGTGGCAGATTGGTGCCAGGGAAGACCACCATGGGACCCAATTAACATCATACAATAGTAGTGGCTATGGAAAAGAGGTACGTCACACACACATAAACACACACACACACTGTACCTTAGCCATGTGTGTCCCCTGCACTACACATTACACAGCACACCACATACACACTATTATCTACTGGCATTCCACCAAAACACAACACAACACGAACATGCTGAAAAGACACACTGCTATACATCCATGACACAACATACACACACTATTGAAACTACACCCACACACAACACAACTATGACAACAAACTCATCTACACACATCACAACGACCACCACACAACAACAACACTGACCTGAATGTTACACACAGCAACACAACACACAACCAAACATATATGTAAAAAGGTGCCCCTTTTGGCATTGTTACCTCTCCCCACTTTTTGCTTGATATTGATTCTGACTTGACTGCGAGTGTGCTGGGATCCTGCTAACTAGGCCCCAGCATAAGTGTTCTTTCTCTAAAAATGTACCATTGCTTCCACAACTGGCACACACCCCTGGCACACAGTTAAGCCCCTTGTAAAAGTCACCCATGGCACTAAGGGCCCTGTGGCCCTGGAAGGTCCCCAAGGGCTGCAGCAGGTATTTTACCACCCTGGGGGACCCCTCACCAAGCTCATGTGCACTGTAAATGCAGCTTGTGTGTGCTGGTGGTGAGAAAAAGGCAAAGTCGACATGGGACCCCTTTCAGGGTGCCATGGCCACAAATCTGTGGCATAGGTAAGTCACCTCTCTAGCAGGCCTTACAGCCATAAGGCAGGGTGTACTATACCACAGATGAGGGCATAGTTGCATGATCAATATGCTCCTACAGTGTCTAAGTCCATTCTTAGACATTGTAAGTGTAGTGTGGCCATTCTGAGTATATAGACTGGGATTTCGTCCTTACGAACTCCACAGCTCTATAATGGCTTCACTGAAGTCTGGGAAGTTTAGTATCAAACTTCTCAGCACAATAAACCCACACTGATGTTAGTGTTAGATTTATTGAAAAATGCACCCAGAGGGCATATTAGAGATGCCCCCTGTTTTTAGCTAAACTTCCAGTGCAGGGCTGACCAGTTTGTGCCAGCCTGCCACTTACAGACAAGTTTCTGACCACATGGGGTGAGAGCCTTTGTGCTCTCTGTGGCCAGAAACAAAGCTTGCACTGGATGGAGGTGCTTCACAACCCCCCTGCTGGAACTGTAACACCTCAAAGGCTCAGGCCTCTGGTTACAGTCCACCAGGTCACTCCAGCTAGTGGAGATGCCTGTCCCCAGACAAAGCCCCTCTTTTGGCAGCAAGTTGGGCAGCAAAGTTACGACAAACTCTCTGCAACTGTGAAAGGCAACTTCTCTAACTTTTCTATGTGAAGAATGGTGAAATTAGCTTCCCTTTTAGCCATTGTCTGTTGTTCCTTGGATAAATTTAAAGCAGCAAACAAGTCACTACCGGTAATATACTTCCTTGGAACTCGTCTGTTTTTCAGAGTCTGTGATGTCCAACCTAACTGCATGATGGAACGCAGCTGACTTTGTCCATGATATAAAAGGAAAATGTCTGTCTGAATAATGTCAAATGCAGACTACACTATAAGGGTCATTATGACATCGGCGGTATTCTTCGAATACTGCCCATGCCACGGGCGCCAACATGCCTCCACAGAGGCAAGCACCTGCACCCCCACCAGTAGGACACCTCAAGCCTTATTAAGACCTTCAATATGGCCTTGCGGTAGCAGTGCCCCCTTCCAGTTCCCTTCCAGACAACCTTCTCCCTGGAACAGATAAGGTGATCGTCTGACAGGGGAGAGGGGTGGGAGGATGCGTGGTGTTGTGTGTGAGTGGGTAGTGTCTGCCTGTGTGTATGAATGTGTGTGTACATGTGTGAATGTGAGAGTTATGGTGTATGCGTGGTTATGTGCACGTGTCAATGCTTGTATGAATGTTGAAGTGAGTGTGTGTCTGCATGTCAGTATGTATGCGTGTGAGTATGTGTGTTTGAATGTCTGTGTGTATGCATGCTTTAATGTGTGTAAGTATGTATGAGTGAATGCGTGTATAGATGAGTGTGAGTGTATGCAAGTCTACGAGTGCGTGTGTGAATGGCTCAAAGGGGATGGTGGTATGTGTGAATGGATCGGAGAGGGTGGGTGTCTGTGTTTGCATCAGGGGAGGGTAAGTTTGGATCAGGGGGTTAGGTGCTTGCTGCCAGGTGGTGGGGGAGCCGTCTACTGGTGACAGGGAAGGAATTCCCTGTCACTGGTAGGCACTACTGCCATGGTTTTCATGGCGTTGCTACCACCACGGAAACAATGGCGGTAGGCCAGCTCATAATACTGCCGGTGGTACTCTGTAGGCCGCTGGGTCAGAGATGAAGATCTCCAGCCCGGCATTTCATACTGCCATGGTGGTATGAGTGATGATGTGGCAAGTTGACAGCGGCCAACCCGTCACACTCATAATGTGGTGGTATACACCGCCAGCCTGCTGGCGGTTATACTGCCACATTAACCCTGGCGGTCAAAAGATCGCCAGGGTCAAAATGAGGGCTTATGTTCATTAGGGAATAAATCCTGTTGGACAGAGTGTTCATGCAGTTGTCAACAACAGCTAAAGCCTTTTCTAAATTTTCTTTGTCTATCTGCCTCATACGCGCAGCAGCTTCTATCTGAGAAAGCTTCCAGATTTTATTATATATGGCATAGATGAATCTTTTAGAGCGTGGCTTTTTAGGACCTAACAAGAAGTCCTGCATGTCTATATCTTCAGTAAGAGTGTTAAGATGTTCCTTAACTGTGGCTAAGGTCTGAGTCTTTACCGACTGTTGACACAGTTTACCCACACTGTATGTTGTAATAATACCTGTGTGTTGACCTGAGACAAAGCGAGGGTCTAGCCGGCTAATCTTGAAACCCTCTGAGGAATTCACAAAACGTGCCTGACATCCATTTGTGTCCTTTGGCCACAGTAACCACCCTCCGGAACTGGAAACGGAAGAGTTATAGGTACCAGCCTGAACCTTTGCATCTAGTTCTTCCTCTGTGACAATCAGTAAGGCTTATCAGTTATTAAATTTTGCCAGTGTGGGGCTACTGGGCGCCTTTATTTATTTATTTTTCACTAACCCCAGACAGGATGACTGTTGAATGGTATCATTTGAAAAGATCATTTGCACAGGACTAAGGCACGCTCTAAATAAAGCTTCCCTACCCTGTATTTGCCAATCTTGTGTTCCCATACACTCTTTAAATCAATAGTGTTCTTCCAGTATTCGTAACCTTCAACTGCAAGACGGGAAACAAAGGAATCTGAATAAATCAGTTTTGTGTTTGTCAGCTACATTTTCCTATTTCTTGAAGGAGGAAATTTAAAAAAATATGACTCTGGATTTATGAGTCATGCCCAGAAAAATAAGTGAATTTATCTGAATAATGTGTTGGAATCCCCACAGGTTGTGTTGAACAGTGTTCCTACTGTGTGTAGTGAAATATTGATCTACGTCTAGTTGCATGGTGCAAGTAGTTATGTCTCCAGTTGTTATACCAGAACATTTACCCATAATTCTTTGTACAGGTGTACACATCATCACTTTCAAATACTGAATAGTCCTTCATTTCAGTTAACATTGAATCAACTGTCTGGACCTCCCAATTATCACATACAACATCAGGTGTAATTACATCAGTCATAGACATTTTGAAGACATATGGAATCTGAATCACCTCAGTAGGCCCTTATATATTAAATGGAACTTTATCCCACACAATCCCATCAGGAATCGGTACAGATGAAATGGTCACAAGCGACAAGTCCCTGCAGATATTATGTGAGGAAAGATAGGGAGTTAAGGCTTCATCCACGGGCTCAACAGAGGAGCATTCAGGAAGGTAATGACAATTTATAAGCAAGAAGAAAACAGTAATGAAACCAATCCATAGGAAAAAACCAAGTAATGTCAAGGATAACCATAGATAGTTCCATGAGTGAATTAAATAGTTATTTTTAAGCCATAGATACAGCCTATGTGTCTTTGAAACAGTGCAGATGAAGTAGCAGAAAAGCCATCAATGTCAATGAAATAACCAGAAGCAGTCTCTACAAATGTAGGAGCAGGAGCATTACCGGTGGATGGATCCACTTTGCGTGGAAGCTCATAGTAGACGAGGTTGTCAGTTTGTAGTGTGTTGGAATAGAAAACAGCCACATCTTGGGCAGGTGTTGTCATTGAAGTGGTAATTGGAATCAGCAAAAGTTAATTTTCCACCCTCCCAATGCTCGAGGAGGTATTCAGAGCATCATTGGACATGCTTGTGTAGTCAGAAGTGTTGTTGTTTCTTCTTTGAAGTGATATGTCCTGTTGGGTAGTGAGAGAGGCATGGGGACTACCCAGGGGACCTCTGGGTCTACTGTGCAGGATCGGCCACATGGTGAAGTTTGACGTTGACAATAGAAATTAATCTGTTAGCTTTGGAGCCTGGTAGCAATGGTAAGATGACAGTTCTCGTACCTTGTATTCCCAGGACTGAGAGCGGTGCTCTGTAGGATGGGCCAAATTCCATCTTCACAGCGACCTTCTATGAACCAGATCCCCAACTTCAGGAATCCAGCCAGTGTAAGTATTTGGCAAATCCCTTATTCCTAAGGTGGCAGCACTGGCGGATGATTTATCATAACGAAATTGCTGAAGCTCCTGTAAAACATGTTCATTTATGTCAAAAGGTGTATCTGCTGCCACCAAACCAGAGCCACCAAGATCTGGGACATACATAGGTATCCCAAAAAGAACCTCATAGGGAGTACGTCCCCCCAAAGGACTGTCTTGGCAGATTATTCAATGCTCTCTTGGCCCCATATAGGTGATGAAGCAAGCTGGGGCCAGAACCTAATACACCAGCTGCTAAGGACTGCTTTAGATTACAATTCCTCCTCTCCACAACCGAGTTTCCTTAGGGATGGCATGGTTAGGAAAAAGGGAGTTCAACACTGTGAGAAAACAGGGCTGATTGCAGAGGCCCCCTAACTTTTTGCCCTCATTTTTTACTTTTTGCTGCTGTTTTCCTGACTCTGATGGTGCCCTGGGTACTGCTAACCAGTCCCAGGGCCTGTGCTCTGTATAAAATAAGTATGCAAATTAGACTAATTATAATTGGCTATGTCAACCTACCTATAAGTCCCTAGTATATGGTAGGGCATGTAGGTTTAGGGATCCCAGCATAGATAGTGCACCCATAGGTGCACTGCTGAGGTGCCCAGGGTCATGTTAAAGGCAGCCCTGCCTTGCTGGCTCTTCTTAAATGAAAGTTATATGCAAATTCGACTTTGGAATTAAAAGTACTTCCAAAGTCTTAAACGACCTTATTTTTACATATAGGTCACTCCTAAGGTGTGCCCTATGTGCCCCTAGGGCTGGGTGCCATGTAACTATAAGTTGGGACCTTCTAAAAATAGTTTTATAAGCCCTGGTGAGGTAAAACAGCCAAATGTGTTTTCCCTCACTGTAGTGAATGGCCTCCATAGGATAGAATGGGGAGACTTTATTTTTATTTATAAAGTCCCCTTAAGTGTCATATACCTCACGTTTGGTATCACATTAATTGTTATAATAAATCCCACAACTTACAATTGTTGGATTTAATATAACTTGTTCAGGTAAAGAGTTTTAAACTCTGCCTAAAAAGTTGCCAACTTCAGCCTTGTAGAGCTCTGCTCCGATTGGACAGCCTCTGGCAGCCTGGCCAGGCTATATTGATGAGGTGTGAAGTAGCCCATGCTGAACACAAGGGAATGTGCCTGGGGAGGAGAACTTCCCTCAGCAGATGGAGAAGCAGGAAGGGTGAAGGGCTGCCATACTGGTCTTCAAAGGGAGGAAATGACATTTGGAGTAACCCAGGACCTCCCTCACATCCTGAAAACCCAGACAATTAGGGGCCCCTCCCGCTTAGATTAGGAGAGGGCAGGAGAAGGGTGTGTTTAAGACATTTTGCCACACCAGTGGCTAGCCTCAGCCAGATGTAACCTCCAAAAATCAGTCCATTATGGATTTTTGAGGAATGTTGCCACCTGGAATTGGTTTTTACCACACTTCTCAGGAAGTGGTCATCACAGAAGGAGGGCCCCTGCACCTGATTGGAGAACAAGGACCCCTCTGTTTTTTACCCAGGAGCAAGGATAAAACTGGCAGACCTGCACCCACATCTCAGTTCCCTACCAGATCCTAACAAGGAAGAACATCAGAAGAAGAAGGACTGCCCTGATGGACCCCTGACCTGCACCTGGACACTGCACTGTGCAGGACTGCACCAGCTGCACACTTGGGCTTCGTCATTGCCTGTCTTCTACTGCTTCATGAAGGGACTCCCTGTTTGCTACAGGTACAAATGAGCTGCCCTGCATCACGTCCTGCAAGCAGACTCAGCTGACCAGTGTCCAGTGGCCATTTGAGGATTCTGACCTGGTGCATTCTGGGAATTGTAGTTCCAACTTCCAAGGTGCAACTCAGAGCTTCTGGAATCTTGGATCAAGTTGTGGACACTTCAAGTACCCAAAAACGACCTCTGGGAGAAGATCCAGAAGTTTGGAGATGTTTGGAGCAACTCCATAAGTTGAAGAGGTGCACTGTGGGAGTTGTAGTCCCAGGCCCCAAGAGGCAAACCTGAGCCTCTGAACCCTTGGCTGGTGCTGTGGACTACTTTCCTGAATCAAGAAACACTTCTGAAAGTAAGTGTGACAGTGTTACCTCGTGGGTGGCCTGACCTCTGGACTTTGTTCCTTTCCAGTGTGACCTTTTTGAACTCTTTGAGCGCTAGTTGCTTCTATGCGCTAGAAAGCATTAATTAAAAAAAAAAATCATATCTCCAGTTTCCCTTATCCGATTTTACTTGCGTTGGTGTCATTTTAAAGATAAAAATATAATGTATTTTTTATAAATAGGTGTTGGCTTTTTATTGTGTTTTGTGTTTTACTTATTTACTGTTTTGTGATTTTTAGCTGGGATTAATTTACTGAGACCTTACTGGACCTAAGTGGAGGTTAGTGGCCTATTGCTAAGTGTAGGTACTTACCTGCCCATACCAATAATCCATTTTCCAACAAACACCCATCGTCCCCATGATATCCCTGAATGCCTTAGAGGCAAAAGCAGGGCCCTAGTCTGAATGGAATGCTGCAACTGCAGATGTACCGATAAAGATCAGCAAGTCTTTGATAACAGTTTGAGCGTCATACGACCGCTGAGGCCATACCCACAGGACTCTAGAACAGGAATCTACAGTGACTAAGATGTATTTGTATGCACCTTCAGGTTGAGGGGGACTGCAATGGACCAGGTACACACATTGTAGTGGCCTATTGGACACTAGCAGGGATGTCTGTGAAGGTCATTTGATGTTTGAGCCCTTGATCTGCTGGCAAATGTCACAACAAAGGGCATATTGCTTGGTCTGCTTGTATACACATGGCCACCAGAAGCATTTCTGTTAGATTGTGGCTGCAATACCAGCATGTGGAGAAGCAACACCCTCACGCGCTGCTCTAATTAGATCTAATCTCTGGTGTTAGTTGGGGATCACTCGATCTCCAATCCCAGAAAGTGTTGCATAGGCCACATTCTGTGAACTGATGTGGTAAGAGGATTTTGTAGGGTATGCTTTTGGGAGGGGATTGCCTTCAGCCGAAGCTTTTATGACAGCCAAAAGGTAGCTTATTTTTGAGATCAGCCTCCCTCCCCCACAGATATCTGTGTTTTATGGAGTTCCCTTTGGAGTCTCTAAGCCTGTTCAGTCGCCAATGATTAAGATAATCATTGTAGGACTGGACGCAGTAGTATGAGTCACAGACAATCAAAGTCAGTAATCCTGGCTCTGTATGTTCTAAGGCTGGGATAAGGGCTTTGAGTTCAGCCAGCTGAGCTGTGCAGTCCCCAAGGGTCTGCATGTAGGTATTGTGAAGACGGAATACATCATCCTTCATCACTCCACTCATAGGTGCGCAAGCAGCTGAGTATTGATGTTTGGTACCTACAGCTGGTTGTGCTGAGCCATCTGTGTAAATGACAGAATGGTATCTGTCAAGTGGCAAAATAGCTAGAGGTGTTGGGTACTCCTTTTTGTATTGGAGAAATTCTTGTGCCTGTAGTTTTGGATCAAAGATGTAATCAACATTGGTGGCAGTCAGGGAGGTTGCCCACTGAATCCAACGTGGATGCAATGCTTTAGCAATAGGAATGCTTGCTTTGGTGACGGCCTCTAAGGCTGGCGCCGTGGCAACAACAATGATGCGTTTCCCTTGGGCAAGTGGCCTCTCCTTAATGACAGCCATCTGAACTGCAGTTAGAATTTTTTCTGTGGGTGCACAAAGTTGTTCTGCATTGGAGTATAAATGTGATTTATATGCCATGGCACAGTGTCGCCCTCATTAAAGGTGACATAAGTAAACCAAATGGCACCAGAGGTTATTCTGATGACCGAATTTGTTTTGTTGTCACGGGTGTGCAAGTGTTTTGCTTTTAACGTGTCCTGTTGTAATTCCCTAAGGATGCTTGTATGTTCAACTGTCCAGTGTCTGCTAGAAAAATCAGGGCGTATTAAGTCATAGAGTGGCTTGGTATGTTGTGCATAGTCAGGAATATATGTTCTGCCAACGTTGTAGAAACCAAGTAAAGACTGGAGTTTCTTTGGTGGCTGGAGTTGAGCAAATTTTTCTAGAAAGTGCAGGGCCAGGCTCTTGCCCTCGTTTGATAGCTCATATCCCAGGAACAATACACTGAGAAAGGCTATTTTAGTTTTCCTAAAATTAAATTTGTAGCTAAGAGCTGCGAATCCTAAAATGATCCAATCGACTCTAGCAAGATGAATGTTGAGGTCATAATCTGTGAGATAGATATCATCCACGTTGGCTCCCAAACTATACCGTCCTGTACTGGTGTAGGTGTTGGAAATGATTTACGGTAGTTGTTTCTCCTGTTCCAAGTCTGAAATCTCTCATAGGTGTTGGCGTATAGACAGTGCTACCGCTTCCCCTTTAATGTTACTTAGTATGATTGAGGAGAATGCGTCAAAGTTACACATTCATTTTATCCCCAATCTAGGGCAGGAGCAGCTCTCTGCTCATTCTGAATTTGCTTGAGCACTTCTGGCAAATTGGCAACTGTCGGGGTACCATGTTTAGTAGTAGAAATTTCAGCAAAGACTGTACCACACGTGGTGCAGTCATCCACTCAGGGAACCATCCGGAAGGGCAAGCACATTGTGAGAATTCTATGTTTCTCCTGTGATACCATATGGGGAAACACAGCTCCCAGCTGATTTGTTTTCTGGGCTATCCAGAACAGAACTTTCTCTCGTTCTGTGGGTACTTTACCTATAATAGATTGTACTGTTTGGGGATTGATCCCAGGAGTAGCCAATTGGTATCCAGCAGGTGCTGGTGGTGCTTGACGCGCTGGTGTAGTGTTTAGAGCTTGCATTACAAACTGAACAAGTCGTCTATATAGTGTTACTAGCTCAATGTATACATTGCGCAGATCAGCTGCCTGTACACCTGGGTGAGGTGTGCATGTGGCAAACATAGGCCAGGTTGGTCCTTCATTACCTAAGGGACCTAATCTCACGGGTTGTATTGCGCGTGGTAGGGCGCAATTAAACCAGTTCTGATGTTCTTGATAAGTAATCGGAATTTCAAGATACTGGTGTGCCTGGTACCGTTGAGGTACGTTTGCAATTCTGTATGTGTGGAATTTGAATGATCTTTGGTCTTCCTCAGAAAAGGTGACCTAAGAGTAGAATGTTTCTGTTTGGTAAAAGCTTCACTAGCTTCTACTATGAATGTGACATCACCACCCTCGTCTGTTAAGCCATGAGCTACTAGGTGTAATGTTAATGCTTGTCTAGCATTCTCAGGAATGTCTATGGCATTAGCCGTATTGTGAAGTGAGTAAAGAGATGGAACATCAAGTGGGAAGAAAAGTCCTTTTGATGGTTCAAGCTCGGACAACCTACTGTCTAATTAGGTGCTCCCTGTTCAGTTGAGGAGGATCTTCCCCAAGACCACAGACATCGCCGTATAATGGTACTTAGGGTACCTGTCTTGAGACAGTGATAGTCAGGGTATCCGTAAATTAGTGACTGAACACTATCGTTGGTGGCACCATGACTATTGTTCTTGTTCTAGGCAAGACTGCTAGTTTAAGGATGACAGTACTCATGTTTGTAGGCAACTATGCCAGTCCTACAACAAGTTGCAACGTCCCGGCTCACAAGCACCACCTCACCAAAAACCCAAACAGTGAAAGGTGATTTGTGGCAACCTTTACACATGGACTCAAGAGTGTGACATCTCAGGGAGTGTTTTGGTTAAAGGGAGACTATCCTTTTCTCACATGAACAACATGTCTCAATCAAATACATGCAATGAAGGAGATGCAGTACAGTTTTCAATACGTTTTATTAACAAAATTGCAATCTACGATGAGTTGCATGGGCTGCAATGATTAGGATAATGAATAATGCAAGAAACAGAATTGTGAAAACGACAGTCATAAATACAAAGACCCCCACCATCTTGCAATAACACAAAATGACATGAGAAATTAAATATGTCCTAATACTCTAGCATGATGAACCTAATCTCTAACCTAAAGAGAGCTAGGTGTCCATCAGAAGAGCCCTCCAACCCTCAGTACCTTGTAATGAGGTCTCTAGATCAGACTCCGTGGGGACACAAAGACTGGGTCAGTGTCAAGGAGACGTGCAGCATGGATAGCGTCGATGGCATCTAGTAGGAATCCCTCTGACTATCTGTCTATGTGAGGTGCATTTATACAGATCTGCTCGGAAGGTCAGTTCCCAAACAATAGATAACAAGACATGCATGGGGCAGTAATTACATAAACAATTCCATCCAAAGCACAAAGTGGGAAAGTACCTAATGTGAATACCTACATCTTATCTATTTTTGGCGCTGATAGTTACCCCTTAGCAGAGAGGCACTGATAGCACGAAAATAAAACATTATCCAAACTAAAAACAATGCAGCCATCTTGGAAAAATATAATTCAATAATTGCGCTAAAACAGAGCAAGCTAAGTAGGGTATAAGTCACTGGGTGACAGGGGCACAGGTCTTCAAGCCGGAAGGCCAAGCTAACTCCTGCTTCCCATTAAAACAAGATAATATTCACTACAGAGTGACCACTTCAGCTAGGACCACCCCTAAGATGTCCAGAGCTGAAGTGACCCCCCCTCCTTACAAAATCCTCCATCTTGGTTTGGAGGACAAGGACCAATAGTGTTAGGTCTGTGTCTCCCTCCCCAAAGGGAGTGGACACCCGAAATGGTGTAGTCACCCTCAGGGTCAGTAGTCATTGGTTACTGCCCTCTGACTCCTCTAATGCCCCTACATCTAGGATTTAAGGGCTCCCCTAAACCTAGCTCATCAGATTCCTGGTGACCTTAAGAAGATGACACAAAGAAAGAATCAGGACTGCTAACATGACCCCCAGCAGAGAAGACTAAAGACACCAACTGACTTGGCTCCAGCCCTAGAGGCCTGTCTCTGGCTTCTGAAACCCTGCTACAAAAAGGCGGTGCATCCTTCCAGACCAGTGACCTTTTAAAAGCCTCCAGAGGACTGCCACCCCAGAGGACCAAGATCTCCAGTGAACAGCGGCCCTGTCCAGAAAGAAACTCCAGGTGTCCAGAACTGCCCTGGATCCGTGAATCCTGCCCACTCTGCACCCGATGCCAACAGCCCGTGTCCAGGTGGCCCAACCGACTAGAGCTGGTCTCCAGGTGATTCTGACCCAGTGTCCACCCTGGCTTGACCCCTCCTGTCCTACATGACGACGCCTGCAGCCTAAATCCGATGGACCCCCTAGACTGTGAGAGAACTGGACGAAGATTCCAGACTCCCAAAGGTACCCCTGTATCCGCAGCCCCCTTGCCCTGGGGAATCCAACCACCATTCCAGCAATGTTCAGCAGGCAGCCCTCCTCCTTTTCCAGCCTGTGATTTTATAAACTGACCCCATGGACCTAGCCTGCATCATCTTTGTGACCCCCAGGGTTATCCTATTGAAAGGCATTGGGAGCCCTATACTAAGTTTGCACTCTATACCCAGCTGCCCCTGTGCCACTGAGGGTGTGTGCTTGGTGCTGACCTGTGGCCCCCAAGTGCTCACCTAAATCCTCCAGGACTGCCCTCAGAAGGCACAGGGATTTAACTGCAAGCAGGTCGGATTCTGAATGCCCCCAGTCTCCATAGGAGCCCATTTTAAATCAACATCAACTTTGACCTCTGCACCCGGACAACCCCATGTTGCTGGTGGTGGGTGTTTGGGGTTATCTTGAACCCCGAAGACTGGTACTGTAAGTCTTGTACTTACTGCAAAACTGTACTAACCTTTCTCCCCCCAAGAACTGTTTCTAAAAATTGCAGTGTTAACATTTAAAACAGATATTTGCTATTTTCATGAAAAGCATAACTTGCCAAATTGAAACACAGTGGCATTGATACATATGTTGGATACTTATTTGCAAATGTACTTACAAGCAACTTGAATCTTGTGGTTCTAGAAATAAAGTAACAAAATATATTTTTGCTATATGAAAACTGATCTGGAATTAAGACATTGAGTGTGTGCTCCATTTACTGCCTGTGTGTGTATAACAAATGCTTTGCACTACCCCCTGATAAGCCTAACTGCTCAACCACACTGCCACAAAAGAGAGCATTAGTATTATCTACTTTAGCCTCGGTTGAGCCTCTGGGGAACTGCAGGAGGCTGGCCTTGTTTGTAGTGGGTACCTTGGGTACTTACACCTTATACCAGGTCCAGTTATCCCTTATTAGGGAAACGTGGTAGTGTTGTAGCAGCTTAGGCTGATAGAGGTAGCTATAGCAGAGCTGCTTAAGCTGAACTAGGAGACATGCAAAGCTCATGCAATACCACTTATAGTTACACAGTAGTTATACACAAGTAAAGACAATACTCAGGTGGTCATTACTACTCTGGCGGTCGGTGTTAAAGCGGCGGTGATACCGCCAACAGGCCAGCGGTAAAAAAATTGCAATTAGGACCGTGGCGGAAACCACCAACAAAGACAGCCACTTTAACACTCCGACCGCCACGGCGGTACAAACAAACAGCTTGGTGGTCACCGCCAACAGACAGGCGGGAGACAATGTACCGCCCACACTATTATGACAGGCCAATCCGCCACCTTTTCCGGGGCGGATTCACCGCGTATAAAAGCACGGCAGAAACAGGAATCCCGAAGGAAAAACGCTCACCTCCACACACCCCATGAGGAACGAGGATGCCATGGACCCGGAACTCCAAATTCTCCCTGCAATAGTCTTCCTGCTCCTCTACCAGAAGCACGAACGCCGGCAGCGAAGACCACGTGAGTACTGCACGTACGACACAGGGGAGGGGGAGGCAAAAAACAGGGACACACACATGCAACACCCCCACCCCCACCCTCACCCACTACAACACACACACTAATGCATATCAATACATCACAGTTACACCCCCCAAACCCCCTGGAAGAATGCAAAGACAATTGAAAATGAGTGTAACCATTGTAATATATTAAAAGCAAGTAGGCAGAAATATATATATACACCATGTACAAAATATATACCAAGCATAGTAGTCCAGGTAGTGCTCTAAGAAAGTCTGTGGAACACTGGGACCACACGGTATGGGCGAGGCCCGCACAAGATCCCCGACCATGACAGAGAGATCACTTCAGGGGCATCAGAGAGCAACTAAACAGGCACCTCAGGGGGAGGGAAAGGGGGGGCACCTCAGCCGCTTGAGTGCACGATGCCAAATCCACGAGGGGGCCACATGCCCACTGTTCAATCCGGGGGAGTGCAAAGCCACAGTCTCTCAAGTCTCTATAGTGGGTGGGTTGCCCACTGTCCAATCCTGGGGAGTGCAAAGCCACAGTCTCTCAAGTCTCTACAGTGGGTGGGTTGCCCACTGTTCAATCCTGGGGAGTGCAAAGCCACAGTCTCTCAAGTCTCTACAGTGGGTGGCTTGCCCACTGTCCAATCCTGAGGAGTGCAAAGCCACAGTCTCTCAAGTCTCTACAGTGGGTGGCTTGCCCACTGTCCAATCCTGGGGAGTGCAAAGCCACAGTCTCTCAAGTCTCTACAGTGGGTGGGTTGCCCACTGTTCAATCCTGGGGAGTGCAAAGCCACAGTCTCACAAGCGGATGACAGTCTCCACTGGTTCTGGAGGGGGCATGGTGCCCAGAGTGCTTCATCCTGCTAAGGACAGAGGTAGTGGATGGATCTCTCCACTGGTTCTGGAGGGGGCATGGTGCCCAGAGTGCTTCATCCTGCTAAGGACAGAGGTAGTGGATGACAGTCTCCACTGGTTCTGGAGGGGGCATGGTGCCCAGAGTGCATCATTCACCCCGTGACGGACTCAGTTGCGTCAGTGCCCCTGCCGCTCATGGGCTAGCGGTGCTTGAGACGGCGGTGCCCTGTTCAGCGGTGCTTGAGATGGCGGTGCCCTGTTCAGCGGTGCTTGAGACGGCGGTGCCCTGTGCAGCGGTGCTTGAGACGGCAGTGCCCTGTTCAGCGGTGCTTGAGATGGTGGTGCCCTGTTCAGCGGTGCTTGAGATGGCGGTGCCCTGTTCAGCGGTGCTTGAGATGACGGTGCCCTGTGCAGCGGTGCTTGAGACAGCGGTGCCCTGTTCAGCGGTGTTTGAAATGGCGGTCTCCATTGCAGGGTCTCATCTGCTGGCAGTCCTTCATGGCTCAGCGGGGCTTTTGCTGGCGGTCCTTCATGGCCCAGCGGGGCTTTTGCTGGCGCTCCTTCATGGCCCAGCGGGGCTTTTGCTGGAAGTCCTCCTTGGCCCAGCGGGGCTAGTGCTGGCGGTCCTTCATGGTCCAGCGGGGCTGGTGCTGGCGGTCCTTCATGGCCCAGTGGGGCTAGTGCTGGTGGTGGCCTCCTGGCCAGGTGGGCTGGTGCTGGCGGTGGCCTCCTGGGCAGCTGGGCTGGTGCTGGCGGTGGCCTCCTGGGCAGCTGGGCTGGTGCTGGCGGTGGCCTCCTGGGCAGCTGGGCTGGTGCTGGCGGTGGCCTCCTGGGCAGCTGGGCTGATGCTGGCAGTGGCCTCCTGTGCAGCTGGGCTGATTCTGGCAGTGGCCTCCTGGGAAGTTGGGCTGGTGCTAGCGGTGGCCTCCTGGGCAGGTGGGCTGGTGCTGGCGGTGGCCTCCTGGGCATCGGGGATGATGGCGGTCTTCTCCGCCGTGCTGCTCTTCTCAGACTTGCCGGGCTTCTTGTGGCCCTTCCCCCCCTTGGAAGGTGTCACAGCTGACTCCACACTCCCACCTGTACCCATGGGAGCACCTTTGGAGGCTGGAGTCTTCCCCCTCTCCCGCCGGGCACTGGCCAACTTCTGATGCTTCACAGGTGGGGGACTCTCTGTGCTGTGGCTCTGTGCCACATTGGCTGCCCTGGTGGCCGGTGCACTCCAGATTCCGGTGACTACAGGCACCACTGGTCCCGGAGATGTTGTGGCTGAGATGCTAGTTTGAGACCTATGAGACGGACGGGGTGGGGGAGGTGTGGGAACGAGGTCAAGGTTGGACAGGAAAAGTCTTTTGGACACACTGGGACGGGTAGCTGGAGGGGGTTTGGGAGTGGAGGAAGAGGTGGTGGTTGTAGGAGGTGTACGTTTGGTGACTTTGGGTGAAGGTGCATGCGCTGAAGGCTGTCGTGAGGTGGATGGCTGTTGGGTGGGTGAGTGCCTGCGTTTGTGTATTTTGGGAGGGGGTGTCACAGACACACTGGGGGAGGACACAGGGGACGTGTGAATGGTAGTGGGGGTGGTGACTGCACGTGAGCGGGGTGTGGTGGTGGGTGTGCTGGAGAGGGACGTAGTGGCTGTAGAGGTAGTGCATGCAGGTGTGAGTGTAGACGAGACTGGGAGGGAGGAGGGAGACGAGGAGGAGGGGGACACAGTGGAGGCAGTGGATGTTGGTGTGTCTGCATGTGTGTGATGCTTGCGTGAGTGCCTGTGTGATGTGTGGTGCTTATGTTTGCCTGAGCTTCCCTTGGGTGTTGAGGTGTGTGCATGTTGGTCTGTAGGTGTGCTTGGGATAGGCTGAGGTACAGGGGAATGGGTCGGGGTGGAGGAAGTTGGAGGGGGGAGGTTAGAGACGGGGACAATGGTTGCCATCAGTGCTGAGGCCAGAGTCTGAAAAGCTTGCTGAAGGGCCGCCTGACCAGAATGAATGCCCTCCAGGAATGCATTGGTTTGTTGCAACTGCCTCTCTACACCCTGGATGGCATTCAAAATGGTAGACTGCCCAATAGTGAGGGACCTGAGGAGGTCAATGGCATCCTCACTGAGGGCAGCAGGGGTGACTGGGGCAGGGCCTGAGGTGCCTGGGGCGAAGGTGATGCCCACCCACCTGGGTGAGCGGGCACGGGCCAAGGCTGAGGGGCTGCTGGAAGGGCGGTGCTGGTAGGGGGGGGGGGGCGGCTGTACCTGTAGATGCGGGGGGCACAGATGTTGCAGCCACCACAAGGGAGCTCCCATCAGAGGACGAGTCCGTGTCGCTAGTGTCCGCTCCTGTCACCGCCGTGGAGCTCCCCTCGCCCTCCATCCCACTGGTGAATACAGACGCCATAGTGTCGCCCTCCAGGGCCATGTGGGATGCAGCTCCCTCATGCTCCGGTGCCACTGCTCCTCCGCCTGATGATGCTAATGCACACAAGAACAGGGAGACCACAAAAAGAGGGGGGAAGACAAAAGAAAGACATGTTGAGTGCATGCATTACCGCTACCGTTGGCGGACACGACAGACACAGAATCCCCCTGTACGACGCCGCACTCTTGGGCTCCACTGTTCAATTCCTGGGAAATGGCCTACAAGGCTATGGACGACATCTGCACACATAGATGACACAGGGGCATGACTAGGTGTACTTGGCACTCTACAGAGGTGGGCTGGGGTGCCACATGGCCTGCCTTACGGAGGGGCCTTGCCTATGGAACTCGCCCTGGCCTAGGGAATCCCACAGCCCACCTCCCCCACCCAGACCCCTCCACTGCACGCAAAGTCAGCAGAATGAGAGTGTACTCACCCCCTTGTGGCTGCTGTGATGCCCTCAAACGCCCATCCAACTCCGGGTAGGCCACCGCCAGGATCCTGAACATCAGGGGGGTCATGGTGCGACGGGCACCCCTCCCACGTTGGGAGACCATCCCCAGCTGAGCCTTCGCCGTCTTCTTGCTCCAGCGGCGAATGTCCTCCCATCTTTTCCGGCAGTGGGTGCTCCGTCTGTGGTAGACCCCCAGGGTCCGGACGTCCTTGGCGATGGCACGCCAAATATGTTTTTTCTGGTGGGCGCTGACCTACATGAAATGTACAGGGGAAAAAGAGAAGTTATTACCAACTGCACCGTCAAACTGATTGGACCCCATCCCTACCCTTGCCATGTGGCACATGCATTCACTGTCTTTCATGCATGCAGCACTCTCCCCCCTTCCTTTCTACATCCAGCCCTCTCCACACAGGCATAGCCCACACAACATGCTCCCTTTGTACTTACCTGTTTGTCTGGAGGACCGTTGAGTAGCGTGTACTGGGGGAGGACCCCATCCATGAGCTTCTCCAACTCCTCCAATGTGAAGTCAGGGGCCCTTTCCCCAGACACTCAAGCCATTGTCTCTTCCAGACCGAGGTCACAGCAGCACTTGCAGTGTAGGTCCTCTCCTGTCGAAGATCAGGTATCGAGTGATTAAACAGATAGAAAATGGCGGTCACGTCCGCGGCGGTGCGTACCGTAACCGCCGGCATACATCGTCATTGGCTCCTGGGACCCATAGGGTCCAATGTTAACCAATGCAGCATTGCGCTGCGGTCTTCGACCGCCTACCGCCACTGTGTACAACGCCAGTGCAGCCACCATTTCAGTGCCCCACATGGCTTCATTTCCAACTGCGTCACACATACCTAGGCCTAGACTCAACACACATACAGGCCACCTTTTGTGTATGATTGGTGTTCTGGGTAAACTGTGGGTACGTACCTCTGAGTTGGTTGACTCTGTGATCGCTGTTGTCCTTCATAGGCACCGTCCGCTGGGACATGTGAGGAGATGGCGGCATCCTCCGGTGTACTGACCGTTGGTGGACCTGTCAACAATGGAGGAGTGACATTTGATTATCACATACAGGCTTGACTGTGCCACAATCCAGGAACTGTGTGCCCAGTTGGAGCCAGACCTGATGTCAGCAATTCGCCATCCAACAGGAATCCCCCCTCAAGTGCAGGTCCTGTCAGTGCTCCATTTCCCTGCAAGTGGGTCTTTTCAAACAACAGTGGCCATAGCATCAGGGATGTCCCAGCCTATGTTTTCCAACGCATTGTCCAGAGTGTTGTCTGCCCTTCTGAAACACATGTGGAGCTACATCGTTTTCCCTCAGGTGGAGTATTTGCCTACAGTGAAAGGTGATTTCTCTGCCCTGGGACACATCCCCAACATCATAGGTGCCATTGATGGGACCCATGTGGCTTTGGTCCCCCCCCCACAGGAGTGAACAGGTGTACAGAAACCGGAAGAGTTATAATTCTATGAATGTACAGATGGTATGTTTGGCAGACCAGTACATCTCCCATGTGAATGCCAAGTTCCCTGGCTCAGTGCATGATGCCTACATCCTGCGGAATAGCAGCATCCCTTATGTGATGGGTCAACTCCAGTGGCACCGTGTGTGGCTATTAGGTGAGCACCTGGAGGCAAGTCAGTGGGAATGGTTGTCTGGGGGTATCCCTCCAGGTTAGTGTGTGTCTAACAGTTGTCCCTCACCATTTGCAGGTGACTCTGGTTACCCCAACCTGTCATGGCTACTGATCCCAGTAAGGAATCCCAGGACAAGGGCAGAGGAACGCTACAATGAGGCCCATGGGCGAACTAGGAGGGTGATCGAGCGAACCTTTGGCCTCCTGAAGGCCAGGTTCAGGTGCCTCCATATGACAGGTGGATCCCTATTCTACTCACCAAAGAAGGTGTGCCAGATCATCGTGGCCTGCTGTATGCTTCATAACTTGGCTTTGCGACGACAGGTGCCTTTTCTGCAGGAGGATGGTCCAGATGGCGGTGTTGTTGCAGCTGTGGAGCCTGTGGACAGTGAAGACGACGAAGCAGAGGAAGAAGACATGAACAACAGGGACTCAGTGATCCAGCAATATTTCCAGTGAGACACAGGTAGAGTACAGACCTTCCTACTACATGTACTTTAACACTACTACCTCTCTACTGTGTGTCGTTTTCACCCAGTTTATGGTCACTGAGTTGTCACTTTCCCTTACGATTTCACAGATGTGGGTCCCACTGTGTGACATCTGCTTAGATTCCTCATGGATTAGAGCTGTGTGACATAGGTATGTTGACATTACAATTGAAAGAGCATTTTGTCCCTGTAATTGCTAATACACTATTTCGAAATCACAGACAGACTCCAGATTGTTTTGTGCTTTAATTGGGTTTATTTAAGTGCTCAATATTGGAGGGGGTAGTGAAATGGTGTGGGGTGATGGCGGAGGAATGTCCATGGCAGAGTCCAGTCTATTAGTCTTACAGGTAGGTGCATTGCCCAAATGGGCATAGGAAGTGGAGCTGGGGCAGTTAAAGTATGGACAGGGTGACAAAGTGGGACAGTAGGATGACAATCAGGGTGGTCTCATTTCTTGGCGGGGGTCTTGGCACCGTGATCTGTCTTTGTCCTGGATCTCAGGGACTGTTTGCGGGGTGGTTCTCCCTCTGCAGGGGGTGGGGTGCTGGTGTGGTGGTCCTGTGGCAGGGCGTCCTGTCCACTAGCGCCAGCTTGAGGTGGTGGGCAGTTCATCGTCCATGCTAGTGTCAGGGGCCCCTTGTAGTGCCACAGTGTCCCTCCTGGTGTTGAGTACTTCCTTCAGCACCCTTACGATGGTGCCCAGGGTGGAGCAGATGGTTCTGAGTTCCTCCCTGAAACCCATATACTGTTCCTCCTGCAGCCTCTGGGTCTCCTGAAACTTGGCCAGTACCGTTGCCATCATCTCCTGGGAGTGGTGTTATGCTCCCATGATGGAGGAGAGGGCCTCGTGGAGAGTGGGTTCCCTTGGCCTGTCCACCCCCTGTCGCACAGCAGCCCTCCCAGTTCCCCTGTGTTCCTGGGCCTCCGTCCCCTGGACCGTGTGCCCACTGCCACTGCCCCCAGTTCCCTGTTGTTGTTGGGGTGGTGGGTTATCCTGGGTTCCCTGTAGTGGTGGACACACTGCTGATTGACGTGTCTTGGGGACAGTAGTATGGGCCCGCTGGGTGGGTGCTGTGCTGGTGTTTCCAGAGGGGGGAAGGTCTGTGGTGGTCTGTGACTGGGTGAGGGGAACCGACTGTCCTGATGTCCCCGATGGGCCGGGCTGGTCATCTAGATCCAGTTGGACAGAGCTGCTGTCATCACTGTGGGCCTCTTCTGTTGGTGGTGTGGACATGTGTGGACCCTCCTGTCCGGTGACGTTGGGTAGGGGTCCTGCAGGGGTATAAAAGGATGGTTATTGCATCTGTGTGTGTCATGGTGTGCAATGGGTGGGTGACCGTGTACCCCAGTGCTTGCATTCCTGTGTAGGACCTTGTGTGAGGATGGTTTAGGGGGTTGTATGGGTATGTGCAGTGGCCATGCTTTAGTGATGGGTGTCCATGCTTTGTTGTTGCATGCAGGGCTTGGGTTTGGGATGTGTGGTTTGTGATGTTGGGACATTTGTGAGGCGTTAGAGTGATGGGGGTGAGGATGAGGGTGGGGGTTTGTGCTGGCATGCAGGTAGGGTGGGGGATGTAATAGTTAAGATTTGACTTACCAGAGTCCATTCCTCCACCTACTCCTGCAAGGCCCTCAGGATGCAGAATCGCCAAGACCTGCTCCTCCCATGTTGTTAGTTGTGGGCGAGGAGGTGGGGGTCCGCCGCCAGTCCGCTGAACCGCCTGGTGGTGTCTTGAGACCACAGAACGCACCTTCCCCCGTAGGTCGTTCCACCTCTTCCTGATGTCCTCCCGATTCCTTGGGTGCTGTCCCACTGCGTTGACCCTGTCCACTATTCTTCGCCGTAGCTCCATCTTCCTTGCAATTGAGGTGTGCTGCACCTGTGCTCCGAATAGCTGTGGCTCTACCCGGACAATTTCCTCCACCATGACCCTGAGCTCCTCCTCCGAGAACCTGGGGTGTCTTTGCCGTGCCATGGGGTGGTGTAGGTGATGTGTGGGGTGGAGTGTGTGGTGTTAAGTGTGCTGATATGTAGTGGTGTGTTGTGTGAGGTGCGTGGAAGTTCTGTGGGTGATGGTGTTGTGTGCCTGTGGATTCTGTTGTTCTTGCTGGTGCTATCTCTCTCTAGCCTTCTTTCAGAATTTTGGTCGTAGGGGTTTGTGGGTGATGTGGGTGTGTGTTATATATTGTAATGGGTGTGTGGGAGTGGTGTGTGTATGTGTATCAGGTGTGTTTATTTCAAATTGTCCAATGTGGCTGTGTGTTGTAAGAGTGTGTGTATTTTGAGCGCAGTGGTGTGTACCACCAATAGAATACCCCGGTTGAAAGACCGCCGCGTGGATTCGTGTGTCGTGATAGTGTGGGCGTATTTCTGTTGGCGTGATGGTGGAGGTTTTGTTTTCGCCAGTTTATCACTGACCTTTGGTGTGGCGGACTTGTGTGGGTGTCTGAATTTTGGCGGATTCCGAAATGTGGGTCATAATAGCTGTGGCGGAATTCTGCGGCCGCGGCGGTGTGTTGGCGGTCTTCTGCACGGCAGTAAGCGGCTTTTACCGCCAATGTTGTAATGACCGCCTCAGTGTTCCTAAAAGTAAAGGTATTTATTTGGGTGACCCAGTACCAAAAATATCTTAGAGACAATACTCCTTCTGGAGGTAAGTATTATACACAATATATGCACTAGACACCAAAATTAGACAAGTAAATAGTCATAGAACATTGCAAACAATAGGAAATACTATAGATTGCAATGAGAGAAAATAGGTCTAGGGGCAACACAAACCATATACTAAGAAAGTGGAATGCAAATCACGAATCCCCCCTACACAAGTGTAGTGTGTGCAGAAGAACTGGGAGAGTAAGAATACAGTAAAGGTAAGTATTTTACCCCACCCCAGAGCCCAGAAAAGCAGGAGTAAAGTACTGGAAGTTTCCTTAGGAGACACTACACCTCATGATTGGGATTATGCAGTAACCAAAAAAGTCTGAGACAACAACTGTAGGATTCCTTGACCTGAAGACCTGAAAAGAAGGGGACCAAATCCAGAAGTCGAAAGATGTTCCAGGGAGGACAGGAGGCCCTGCCAACCCAGAAGTGGGTGCAAAAGAAGAGTACCTGGTTAGTCGAAGACTGCAGGAGTGCACCCTAGGAAGATGCCAGAGGGCTCCTGCATAAGGCAAAGGATGTCCTACGTTGTGAAGATGGATGCAGACGTGATTTCGTGTTGGAAGTAGCCAACAAGCCTTGGATACGACAAAAGTGCATTTTGCATCAAAATGGCACTGGCTGGACCCAGGAGGGAACTGGGGGCCTCAACTGTGTGAGGAGGAAGAGGGGGCTCTCTGCACTTTATAGAGCCCTCAGGATACCAGGCAGCACCCACGGGAGTCCCAGGACATGGGGACAAAGGAGGTGCAAAACACGGTTGGTGCAGCACAACAAAGGAAGGTCCCACGCCACTGGAGAACAACTCAGCGAGTTGAGTATCGCAGGATGGAGTGCTGGGGACCTGGGCCAGGCTGTGCATGAAGGAAGTTTGCAAATAGTGCACAGAGGCCTGAGGAGGTGAAGAAGACGCAGTACACAGGGATACCATCGCTCTCAAGGAAGGCAAGGTCTTACCTCCTCCAAATTGCATCAGCAGGACCTCAGGACAGTCTATGTCGATGGGGGTCCAACCTCTGTGTCCTTAGGAGCACACTCGTCACTGTGAGAGGAGTCCAAAGGTACCGGTCGTCGTCTTGGAAGGTGCCTGCCTGAGCAGGGGAGTGACTCCGTCACCCCACAGAAGATTTCTTTAGTCTTTCTGGTGCAGGATGAAGACAGGGAGTCCCCAGGGCATGCACACCATGGAAACTGTTGCAGTTGCTGGCTGGAGCTGAAGGTGCAGAGGAAAAGTATCCCTTGTGGATACCTTGTTGCTAGTATAGCAGTTCCTGGAGCAGGCTGCGGTTGATCTGAGGTCTGAGGATGATGAAGGAAACTTGCAAGCAGAATCCGAAGAGAACCCACAGGAGAGAGCCTAAATAGCTTTGAGAGGGGATTTGGCTACCTTATCAGGTATGGACCTATCAGGAGGGGTCTCTGATGTCATTTGCTGGCACTGGCCACTCAGGGCCCTCCAGAGTGCCTCCACACCTTGTAAAGCAAGATGGCTGGGGTTTGGGACACACTGGAGGAGCTCTGGGCACTACCCCTAGGGTGGTGATGGACTCCCCTTTCCTTTGTCCAGTTTCCCGCCAGAGCAGGGGACAAGGGGTCCCAGAACTGGTGTAGACTGGCTTATGCACGGAGGGCACCATCTGTGCCCTTCAAAGCATTTTCAGAAGCTGGGGAGGCTACCCCTCCCCAGCCTGTAACACCTATTTCCAAAGGGTGAGGGCGTAACACCCTGCTCTCAGAGGAAATGCTTTGTTCTGCTTTCCTGGGACTGAGCTGCTCAGACCCCAGGAGGGAAGAACCCTGTCTGTGAAGTGGCAGCAGCTGTAGCTGCAGTGCAAGCCTAAGAGAGCTGGTTTGGCAGTACTGGGGGTCCATGGTGGAGCCCTCAGGATGCATGGAATTGGAATGAGGGGACAATTCTATGATCTTAGACATGTTACATGGCCATGTTCGGAGTTACCATGGTGAAGCTACATATAGGTATTGACCTATATGTAGTGCACGCGTGTAATGGTGTCCCCGCAGTCACAAATTCCCGGTAATGGCCCAGAACTATGTGTGGGCACCTTTGCTAGTGCGAGGGTGCCCTCACACTTAGTAACTTTGCACCTTACCTTCATCAAGTGAAGGTTAGACATATAGGTGACTTATAATTTATTTACGTGCAGTGACAATGGCTGTGAAATAATGTGTGCTTTATTTCACACAGCCTGCAATGGCATGCCTGTGCAAGGGTTTTTCTGAGCTCCTTATGGGTGGCAAAAGAAATGCTACAGCCCATATGGATCTCCTGGACCCCCAATGCCCTGGGTACCTAGGTACCATATATTAGGGACTTATAAGTGGGGTCCAGTGTGCCAATTGAAATTGGTAAATGAAGTCACTAGCCTACAGTGACAAATGTAAAAGCAGATAGAGCATAAGTACTGAGGTTCTGGTTAGCAGAGCTTCAGTGACACAGTCAAGCACTATACAGACACACGCATTAGGCCATAAACTATGAGCACTGGGGTCCTGACATGCAGGATCCCAGTGAGACAGGCAAAAACATACTGACATACAGGTAAAAATGGGGGTAACATGCCAAGGAAGATGATACTTTCCTAGAGGAACCCCTGGACTGTGTACACACTAGGGGCCTCATTTTGACCCTGGCGGTCTTTTGACCGCCAGGGTAAATGTGGCAGTCCCACCACCAACAGGCTGGTGGTGCAGACCACCACATTATGAGTGTGGCAGGTCGGCATCTGCCAACCCACCACATCTCCACTCATACTGACATGGCGATCATCTATGCGACCACCGGCGGTATTAGGAGCCGGCTTTCCGCCATGGTTTCTGCTGCAGTAGCACCACCACAAAAACCATGGCAGAAAGACTACCGGTGACAGGGAATTCCTTCCCTGTCACCGATAGATGGCTCCCCCACCCCCCAGTGAGTACTATACCCCATCCAGCCATAGCGTCCCAACCCCCCTTCAGCCACAGCTCCCCCTCCTGCATACATACACACAGACACCCACATACACTACACATACACTCATTCACCTGCACTTACATACACGCATTCACAAATTCACACACACTTTCAAGCACGCATCCATACACACATTCACAACGTTCACACATGCATACTCACATGCATCAAAACATGCATACTCACACACATAAACTTACATGCAGACACACACTCTTTACAACATTCAGACATGCATACAACCATGCATACACACATTCATGCACATACGCAGACACCATACACACATACACGTACACACAACACCCCCGCCCTCCTTCCCCCCTCCCCTATCGAGCGATTACCTTACCTGTTCCGGGGAGAAGGTCGTCCAGCAGGGGAGGGGCACTTTCACTGCCGGCAGCGCTCCACCAGCAGGACATCACCAGGCCGTATTATGGCTCATAATACGGCGGGCGGTGTCCTACTGTTAGGGTTTGTACACAGCAAAGAGCATGTCCCCTCTCACTGCACTAGTGGGTTCTGTAATAGCTCCCTTTTAAACTTACTATTGAAAGCCTTTCTTGTTATCTCGTCTTCCCCCCCCCTAGGCTTCTGTGTATGTTGTTTAATGTGCTGTTTTGTTTACACATTGGGCCTTGCTTTTACCAAGGCTTCTTTAAAACACTCCTCCCTAGGCCATGTGTTAATCCAACTCATTTGCATGATAACTGAAACTCTGCACACCTTTCAAGAACATGTGCAGCATGTGAGGACCACACCCAGCCCTTCAAACCACACCCAGCTCTGCACACCTTCCAAAAACATGTGCAGCATGTGAGGACCACACCCAGCCCTTCAAACCACACCCAGCTCTTCGAACCACACCCAGCCCTGTCTATAAAAGGCATCCCCCGAGCCTCACCCAGTGCTTGTGCTCATCTACCTCCCGCTTACCTGAGAACAGATCCCTCGGCGCTGGCACTCCTGCTCTTTACAGACTTTATTTGACTTCAATGGGCGCAGCTGCTGGCTCTTCCTTCTTCCGGTTTCCGGTTCCTCCTTGCCTCAGCCTCTCTCCTACGAGTAACCTGCAAAAGAGAAAGAAGACAAGGTTAGACTGATCAGTATCTCTTGCCAGCAACAAGTAAGTGCAAAACTTTTTATTACCTGAGGGAGCTTTGACGGCAATTTCTGGATTCCTGTATAGACAGTTTGAGGCGAAGTGCCTTCCACGAGCATTGTGATTCAGGCTCTTTGTTGCAGGAGTATTTTGCGGAACTTTGTGAAGCGGACATTGTTTTTTTTCATGGAACTTTTGGGAATCGAACAGTGGAAACCATTTTCAGCAAGGCAAACAGTAAATCAAGGACTTGCACAAATTACATGCTGTATTTTGATGTCAAAGTACAGTATTTGTTTTATAAAAGATTCAGGAAATATGGGAAAAGTGAGTCTGCTATTGGGAATTTAGGCTTTAGTTATATTATGATGAATGTTTGATATTGGTAATTCTGATAACGGTATTTGTTTAATGTTTTAGAAGCTTTACAGTAATAGAAAACACATCCCAGAGCAGTAACACATTCCAAACCTGGAAACTAGAGACCAGGATCCAAGAGGTACTTTTAGAAGAGAATTTCTAATAAATAAAGGGATAGTCAGGAACCCATTTAGGAATAGGTTGCACTTATCTGTTCTTTGTTTATGTTTCATTAGGCACCAGTTTCTACAGAAGTCAGAAAGGGCCGCAGATTTGTGCAGCACTTCAACAGTGGAAACGCAAGAACGGTGTTGTCTCTTTTTTTTATTTTATCCACTTCCCCCCTTCCCTTGAGCTTCTGTTCTTAGTGCACTGTTTTAAAAACGAGTGTGCTGGAACAAGCAGTTTCAGGGTGGGGTCGGATTGTCTTCAACCTCCATCAGAACTGAACAAGAACTCAGGTGAGCTGGGCTTTGACAGAAGCACAAGCCTTAAAAAATTTCAGTTCTGGTGGACGATGAATACCGGGGAAGAAATAGAGGGCATTGACGTCACGGATATGGCGCAGGCCCTAAATGAGGACTTGGCTCATAATGAATCAGTGTCTGGCATCTTGCAACATATGCAAGAGGAAATAGAGAGATTAAAGATGGAGAATACCTCTTTAAAACAGGATTTAAGCAGGTATAAATTTAGGGGATCTCAGTGGAACACAGCTTCTACGCCTTTGTTTAAAACCTCCTCAGAGACAGGGGTGCCATCAAAACATACAACTTTGCCTTCCCCAGTTGAGGTTACTGTTAATGTTCCTAATGTTGTGCCCTTAGCAGCACCTGAACGTTTTCATGGAGATAGTAACAAATTCAATGTTTTTATCAATCAATGTCAATTACACTTCATTTGTAAGCCACAACAGTTCCCTACTGATGATACGAAAGTGGCATTCGTCTTGTCTTATTTGGGTGGCACAGCAGCCAATTGGTCAATTCCTTTCGTGGAGAGAGATGATCCCATCCTCCATAATTGGAATCAATTTAAACGTACCATGACCAGCCTTTTTGCAAAACACACTTTCATGCAGGCAAGTGATAATGAGCTTTTAAATCTTAAACAAGGTAACAAGGATTTATTGACCTATCTCACTAGTTTTAATCGTTTACTCACCGAGACACAGTGGCCAGAAGAAAAGCGTGTCTCCCTTTTTTATAAAGGTTTGAGAGACGAGTTAAAAGACGCGCTGGCTCATATAGTTGATTTGCCAAAAGACTATTCGGACTTTGTAGATTTAGTTGTGAAATTAGAACATAGACTAGGAGAAAGAAAGGGAGATAAATACAAACTGGAATCACGGTTAACTTTTATTAGACACGAGAAGAAAGACACAGATAATAAACTCCCTGAACCAGAGCCTATGCAAATAGGGACACTCAGCGGTCCACTCACATCAGAGGAAAAAGAAAGAAGGAGAAAATTTCAATTATGTTTATATTGTGGCAGGGCAGGTCACTTTGCCAGAGAATGTCCAGTAAAGCCTAAAACTCCACGAAAGGGTGCTGTTTCCTCCACCTCCTCAACTGAATCGGGAAACGATTAAGCTCAACAAGGGGAGAGGTTACTTGTTCGAGAAAACATCTTAATCAAACCTCTAATGCTGCAGCCTTCAGGGTACCGCACATACCTAGACATTTCATAATTCAGGTCGTTTTAATTGTTACTACCCAAGTGAGGCATTCTCTCCCTGTCCTACTGGACTCAGGCGCGACAGGAAATTTTGTGGATAATAAGTTAGCTGAAATCTTAGGACTTCCTATGTGCCTAAAGCCTTGTCCAGAAGCAGTATGTGCAGTGGATGGGTCAGAATTGACCTCTGGATTAATCACAAAACAAACAAGTCCACTTGTTATGGTCTGTCAGAACGGGCACACAGAGGTGATTAGCTTTGATCTGATAGATACTCCTAATTTTGGTTTGATTCTCGGGGTACCCTGGTTAACAACTCATAACCCAAAAATTGATTGGGTGAATAGAACTGTTACTTTGGATTCCTCTTTCTGTAGAACCAATTGCTATCAAGAAGCAGGTACAGAACAGAGCACAGTATTACACTGTGCTAGTGTTACACAAGATGAACCAAGTCTCCCTCCTGAATATTCTGACTTTAAAGACGTCTTTGATCCAGTAAAGGCTAGTGTGCTGCCCCCACATCGGTCTTATGACTGCCGTATAGATCTTATCCCAGGGGCCCCTTTACCTAATAACAGAGTATATGCTTTGACTGACGAAGAAACCAAGGGCCATATTTATACTCTGGTTGCGCCGAATTTGCGTCGTTTTTTTCGACGCAAATTCGACGCAGAACTAACGCCAACTAACGCCATATTTATACTCTGGCGTTAGACGCTTCGGGCGCCAAAGTGCCCGGAGTGTGCGTCATTTTTTAGCGTGAACCCCTTCCTTGCGTTAATGATATGCAAGGGAGGCGTTCCCGTCTTAAAAAATGACTCCCAGGCCTTTACGTGGTATTTATACTCCCGGGCAAAAGAGACGCCCGGGAGTGGGCGTGGCCAAAAACGGCGCATTTGCGCCGCTTTTTAACGCCTGGGTCAGGGATGGCGTTAAGGGACAAGTGGGCTCAAAATGAGCCCAGAGTGCCCTCCCCTGCCCCCAGGGACCCCCCCTGCCACCCTTGCCCACCCCAGGAGGACACCCAAGGACGGAGGGACCCATCCCATGGACATTAAGGTAAGTTCAGGTAAGTATTTTATTTTTTATTTTTTGTGGCATAGGGGGGCCTGATTTGTGCCCCCCTACATGCCACTATGCCCAATGACCATGCCCAGGGGACATAAGTCCCCTGGGCATGGCCATTGGGCAAGGGGGCATGACTCCTATCTTTACAATGATAGGAGTCATGTTGATGGGGGATGGGCGTCGAAAAAAAATGGCGCAAGTCGGGTTACGACGATTTTTTCGACGCAACCTGACTTGCCCCATTTTAAGACGCCCATACGCCATTTTCCCCCTACGCCGGCGCTGTCTGGTGTACGTGGTTTTTTTCCACGCACACCAGGCAGCGCCGGTCTGCTAGCGCCGGCTAACGCCATTCAATAAATACGGCGCCCGCATGGCGCTTCAGAATGGCGTTAGCCGGCGCTAATTTTTTTGACGCAAAACTGCGTTAGCGCAGTTTTGCGTCAAAAAGTATAAATACGGCCCCAAATACTTAAGAACCTACCTAGATGACCTACTACAGTCTGGGTTCATCCGTCATTCCACATCTCCGGTGTCATCTCCACTCTTTTTTATCCCGAAGCCGGATAAATCCCTGCGCGCGTGTATCAATTATAGAGGACTAAATAAGGCTACAATAAAGAATAAATATCCTCTTCCTCTAATACCTGTGTTGTTGGATCAATTAAGACATTCTACTGTATACACTAAACTAGATCTGCGGGGAGCTTACCACCTGGTCCGAGTAAAAGAGGGGGATGAGTGGAAGACAGCTTTCAAGACAAAGTTTGGTTTATTTGAGTACACAGTAATGCCCTTTGGGTTATGTAATGCCCCTGCGGCATTTCAGTTCTTTATAAATGAGGTCCTACACGAATTCCTGGACGTTTGTGTCATAGTATACATAGACGACATCCTCATTTACTCTAAGAACTCAGAAGAACATACCCAACATGTTCGTGCAGTATTATCAAAGTTAAAAGAAAATCATCTTTTTGCTAAGTTAGAAAAGTGTACTTTTAATGTCAACAAGGTGGACTTTTTAGGATACTGCCTGTCACCTCAAGGAATAACTATGGATGTAAAGAAAATCAGTGCTATTGCTGATTGGCCAGAACCATCCTCTGTAAAAGATATTCAGAAATTTCTGGGTTTCGCCAATTTTTATAGGAGGTGTATTGCACATTTTGCAGACATTGCGGCCCCAATAACTACCTTGTTGCGGAAAGGGCAACGATTTCTTTGGACTGATAAGGCGGCACACGCCTTTTAACTCCTAAAACAAAAGTTCACTTCAGCCCCAATTCTGAAACATCCTGATCCTGACTTGCCCTTTTTTGTTGAAGCGGATGCTTCACAAGTAGCTTTAGGAGGAGTTCTCTCTCAACGAGATGCAGTAGATGGCCAGTTACATCCTATAGCCTTCTATTCCAAAAAGTTATTGCCAGCTGAACAAAATTACACTGTGGCTGAAAGGGAACTACTAGCTATCAAAGTAGCCTTTTCAGAATGGAGGCACCATTTAATGGGAGCCAAGTGCCCAGTTACAATCTTTTCTGACCATAAGAACCTACAGTTTTTTGGATCACTTAAAGCACTAACACCACGTCAGATGCGCTGGTTAAATTTTTTTAGCACATTTGACTTTGTTATAACCTATAGACCAGGTGCACAACAAATTCAATCTGATGTGTTATCTAGATACGGACATACCTCAGACATGAAACAAGATAAAATAGGAGAACCCGTTATTCCTCCCCAAAAGTTGTTGGCACCAGTACAACAGAAGGATTTCATCACAGATCTATATAATGCACACATGCAAATAGCACCTCAGGATTGGTTAAAGGATTCCCATAACACAATACAACGAGGTTTATTGTATCACGACAACATGCTGTTAGTGCCCACCTCTGAATTACAAACACAGGTGATAATTTGGCATCACGCCTCACCGTTGGCAGGTCATCCTGGTTGGGTAAAAACCCTGGAAAATGTGCAAAAACACTTTTGGTTGGACACTATAAGAAAGGACATTAAGCAATTTGTCACTACCTGTCCAATTTGTGCAAGACATAAATCTTCTCATAAGGCTCCTGACGGCTTGTTAATACCAATGCCAACACCCAAACAACCTTGGCACACTGTGAGCGTAGACTTTATTGTAGGTTTACCACCTGTAAAATCCTTCACAACAGTGTTGGTTATAGTGGATTTTTTATCTAAAATGGCACATTTTGTACCATTACGGAAATTACCCACGGCAGCAGAATTTGCCGATATTTTTATAAGGGAAATTGTGCGTTTACATGGTTTGCCAAGCAAAGTGGTGTCAGACCGAGGGAGCCAGTTCAACTCCAGATTTTGGAAAAAATTATGTGAAAAACTGAAAATAGATGTGGCCTTATCCACTGCTTTCCACCCAGAGACAGATGGACAGACTGAACGACTGAACCAAACCTTACTTCAAACGCTACGTTGTTTATTGGCTGATTATTCTAGTGAATGGTTGGAAGCTCTTCCTGTAGCAGAGTTTGTTTATAATAATACTGAGCATTCAGCTCTACTTTGCTCACCATTCTATTTCTTGCAGGGGTATCATCCAAGAGCTATACCCTTTTTGTTAGAAGATTCCCTGTTGCCTACAGTAACGGATAGACTAACGAGGTTAGGTGACATACAAGACAAAGCCAGGAAACATATATTAAAGTACAAGGAAAGCATGAAAAGACAAGCAGACAAACACAGGTCTGAGGCCCCAATGTATAAAATTGGTGACAAGGTATGGCTCTCCACAAAGAACCTAAACATAGAGGGATCCCGAAAGCTGCAACCACGTTTCATTGGACCCTTTAGTATAACTGCCATAGTAAACCCGGTAACAGTAAAATTAGATTTACCAAAAGAATATCCAGTACATTCTACATTCCATGTGTCCTTGCTTAAGCCGTACAACTCAAAAACCCGACCTGAACCACCACCTCCACCCATACCAATTAAGGGAAATCTGGAATATGAAGTGAAAAGCATAAAAGACTCAAAAAGAATTAGTGGACGTCTGTTTTATTTAGTAGAATGGAAAGGATATGATGAATCTGAGAATTCATGGGAACCAGCATCATATGTACATGCCCCACAGCTGATTAGACGGTTTTATTTAAAAAATCCAGGAAAACCCCGTCCTGTAGGAGGGCCTTTGAGGGGGGCAACTGTTAGGGTTTGTACACAGCAAAGAGCATGTCCCCTCTCACTGCACTAGTGGGTTCTGTAATAGCTCCCTTTTAAACTTACTATTGAAAGCCTTTCTTGTTATCTCGTCTTCCCCCCCCTAGGCTTCTGTGTATGTTGTTTAATGTGCTGTTTTGTTTACACATTGGGCCTTGCTTTTACCAAGGCTTCTTTAAAACACTCCTCCCTAGGCCATGTGTTAATCCAACTCATTTGCATGATAACTGAAACTCTGCACACCTTTCAAGAACATGTGCAGCATGTGAGGACCACACCCAGCCCTTCAAACCACACCCAGCTCTTCGAACCACACCCAGCCCTGTCTATAAAAGGCATCCCCCGAGCCTCACCCAGTGCTTGTGCTCGTCTACCTCCCGCTTACCTGAGAACAGATCCCTCGGCGCTGGCACTCCTGCTCTTTACAGACTTTCTTTGACTTCAATGGGCGCAGCTGCTGGCTCTTCCTTCTTCCGGTTTCCGGTTCCTCCTTGCCTCAGCCTCTCTCCTACGAGTAACCTGCAAAAGAGAAAGAAGACAAGGTTAGACTGATCAGTATCTCTTGCCAGCAACAAGTAAGTGCAAAACTTTTTATTACCTGAGGGAGCTTTGACGGCAATTTCTGGATTCCTGTATAGACAGTTTGAGGCGAAGTGCCTTCCACGAGCATTGTGATTCAGGCTCTTTGTTGCAGGAGTATTTTGCGGAACTTTGTGAAGCGGACATTGTTTTTTTTCATGGAACTTTTGGGAATCGAACAGTGGAAACCATTGACAGCAAGGCAAACAGTAAATCAAGGACTTGCACAAATTACATGCTGTATTTTGATGTCAAAGTACAGTATTTGTTTTTTAAAAGATTCTGGAAATATGGGAAAAGTGAGTCTGCTATTGGGAATTTAGGCTTTAGTTATATTATGATGAATGTTTGATATTGGTAATTCTGATAACGGTATTTGTTTAATGTTTTAGAAGCTTTACAGTAATAGAAAACACATCCCAGAGCAGTAACACATTCCAAACCTGGAAACTAGAGACCAGGATCCAAGAGGTACTTTTAGAAGAGAATTTCTAATAAATAAAGGGATAGTCAGGAACCCATTTAGGAATAGGTTGCACTTATCTGTTCTTTGTTTATGTTTCATTAGGCACCAGTTTCTACAGAAGTCAGAAAGGGCCGCAGATTTGTGCAGCACTTCAACAGTGGAAACGCAAGAACGGTGTTGTCTCTTTTTTTTATTTTATCCACTTCCCCCCTTCCCTTGAGCTTCTGTCCTTAGTGCACTGTTTTAAAAACTAGTGTGCTGGAACAAGCAGTTTCAGGGTGGGGTCGGATTGTCTTCAACCTCCATCAGAACTGAACAAGAACTCAGGTGAGCTGGGCTTTGACACCTACTGGTGGGGCGGGCATGTTGTTGGACCGCCAGAGCACCTCCGCCTGCCAGCACGACTAATGCTGGATTTCCACCCAAATTGTGGCAGAAATCTGAAGTACCCATGATATGATAGGTGGGAGACCACCAGCACTGGTGGTCTCCTGGCACACGCAGCAAAGTCGTAATGAGGGTCTATATCTCATTTTGATATAGTATATACAAAGACAGATTCCTACAATACACAACAGCATCAGACCCATATGTAATTTGCACACAATCTGACTCAACCACATCACCCATTCCAGCTCCCTCCACCTCAACCATCCAATCCAATTGCACACACACACATACACATACTGACTCACATACACAACTGGAAGCACAACATGACAGCTACTGGTCTCCTTGCCATGTGCACACATGGAAAAAGTTGACAAGTGTGACTGCAATGTCAATGTGGTGCCAGCATTCATTTGGCAGTGAATACTGGCACCAAAATGTTATCTGTGTATGTGTGCAATGTGTGCCTTGTAGCAGTGTGTCCCTATCCATGTCCGACCAATTGAGTTCCCAACACATGCATGTCACAGTAATTTTCAAAAACATGGATTCCCTGCCTTCAAGTCTAACAATGGGGGTTGTGTTTTCTCCGTGGACTAGTGGCAGCAACAACGGAAGCGTAACAGGGAAAAAAGGTAGGTTTTTTCCTAATTTCCCCTCCATTCCACTGACTTAGGTGTGGAGGTAGCACCACCAAAGTTGGCTTGGTGGGAAGGCAAATCCAAATTTGCTCTGTCAGAAGGGTGGCTGCATTCTCATACGGTGCCGTCAGTGTGGTTGGGAAGTTCCAGCCGAGCCAGCGGGACATACGCATGTGATTGGCTATGGGACCACCAACATCTAAATCGGGCGGGTGGACCGCCTAGTAAGCTGACTGGTTTTCCACCAAAATGTCGATGGCAGGACTGTACCACCAAGATCTAAATCATGCCCTTAGTCAATTTAAATATTTATTTTAGTTATGTTAAGCTTCCTTTGTTTTTTTTGTTTCTATTGAAAGGGGGGATGTGTTTGTGTGTTAATTTGCATGCATGTGTTCTATGATGGAATTGTTATTACTTGTATTGAGTTCTTTAATGAATGTGGATAATGCAGATGCATAGAGTGTTCAAGTCAGTGAAGACTCCTGTGCTTCAGCTGAGCAGGACCTGCCTACTGTTACTGGAATAAACTTCCTTGGAAACTAATTCAACTTTTGTGTTATTTCATACACAATACTAGGCCCCTTGAAGTGCTTTAAACAACAGTCTTGCACTTACTGACCTCTATATATCGTCTTCCTGGGAGTCTTAGGATAGGTTATATTTTTCTGCCTGCATGCATTCTTCTGTGTGATATGTGGTTCTCTGCTGCACCCACCCTGACACAACAAAGAAGACTGTGCAGTGGACATACAACTATAGTGGTCTTTTGGCTCCATGGTCTAGTGGCAGCAGCGACAGAAGGCTTTGTGAAGTTGTGTCCTGTCAGAAACAGAAGCGGAATCAGGAAAGACGGTTGGTTTTCACCTCATTTCCCCCCAATCTGCCAACATCATGTGTGGAGGTAGGATCACCACAGTTGGCTTGGTGGGAAGGCACATCCAAATCTGCTCAGGGAGAAGGGTGGACACTTTCTCCTATGGTGTCGTCAATGTGGTTGGTACGTTCTGGCGCAGTCGGCGGGACTCAGTGGGTTATTGGCTATGAGACCGCCAACATCTAAATTAGGCAGGCGGACCACGTAGCAAGCAGATGGGTTTTCCACTGAAAAATCAATACAAGGACCATTACCGCCAAGATCTAAACCAGGCCCTGAGTCAACTAAAATCTTTGTTTTAGTTATGTTGTTTCCTTTGTTTGTTTTTGTTTCATTGATGGAATTGTTATTACTTGTATTGAGTTCTTTCCTTAATGTGGATCATGCGGATTCATGGATTGTTCAAGCCAGTGAAGATTCCTGCATCAGCTAAGCAGGACCTGCCATCGATTACAGTAATTAACTTCTTTGGAAACTACTTCAACTTTTGTGTTATTTCATACACAACACTAGGCCCTTGGAGCACTTTAAACAACGGCCTTGCCCATACTGACCACCATATAATTTCTTCCTGGGAGACTTAAGATAGATTACATTTTTCTGCTTGCATGCATTATTTTGCCTGACGTGGTTCTCTGCTGCACCTACCCTGACATAACAAAGGGGACAGTGTAGTCTACTCCTAGAACTATAGTGGCCTCCTGGCTCCTAAGTCCACTGCAACACTCTGCTCCTTTGACAGGCAAAGGAGCCAGTTGTTCCTGCTCTTCTGCTCATCTGTTGAGATGTTTCACTGGCAGGGAGGAGAAAAACCATTAGTATAGTCGGAATTTCCATTGTTTTATTCTGCTTGGGAACTCTTGCTTGCATGGGCAACTCAGACAAAGCCTGGGGGCACGCATTTAGTAGGACTGTAATCTTCTTGTGCCTATTGAGTGTAGGGGTCAGTGAGTGGCCTACATTACTTCGAAGGGAATAGATAAAAAAAAAACACCTGTCATGATTTACATATTCTTCACAACTAAACTTCAACGGTGCAGAACAGCTGAACAACTGATTATGATCAGCTTAGTACAGCAGAGGGCACAGACAGGAAGTTAAACAAAACCTGCACTTCAATGGTAAGTTTAAATTGAAAGATCTCCACAGCTTCTGGTGGGATTTTATGCAGTGTGCAACATTTTGAGCATCAGAATGTTTTCTAACCAACTAGAAGGCAGGCAGGAGCATACCAGGCCAGGAGCACAGGGTGGTTTTACCACAGGAAAGTTGAGCCCTGCTCTTTTTCTTCTCTCACTCACACTTGCAGGGCTCACTGGCTGCACCTTTTTCCACTTTAGTATCCTCTCTGAAGACAGACACTTCTTCTCCAGCAGGACCAATGTCTGTTGCACAGCTCATTGAAGGCAGCTGGGCTGATGGACGCACAAGGCAAGCTTTTCCGCTGGCGATTGCAGTCTAGCAATCCCCTTTCTCAGGTAGGTTTTTCTCCTTTTTCCTTGACAGTAAACAGCGTTATTGGCTTGGGACTTTCCCAGGTTGTCCCCACCTGGAAGGAAGCTAGCAAACAGAGATCCCTCAAGTAATTCCCATTCACACTACTGAGCTGGTTATCTCACTGGTGCATGAAAATACTGACCCCCATAGGTCGGGGCTCTGACAGAGTGGATCTATCAACAAAACTTTTGACCATTGGTTGTTATTTTTTCTATATTTTTGTCTTATCAACAATATTAGCAGAGAGGCTTTTCTCATCCTGAAGAATGCCCAAACACTTAAATTTAGGGTGCAATATGGGTAGAAGCATGTGCACCTCTCTATTTTTTGTTGAAATAACCTCCACTTTCTTTTAGCCCTACCATTGGTGACCCATTCAACTTGATACTCTTGATCAATAGTTCTTTTAAGGTTATCTTCACTCATCTCTGCCATTCAGTCATCCATACAAATACCCAAAGTTGCTCATCAAAAATTCACAATGCAAACTACAAAAAAAAGAACTCCACTCGAATAGAGTAGTAGCTGACTCCTAATTCTTTATGATCAATGCAAGTAGGGCCCAGTGATGAAAGATGCCACCTATTTGGTGGGTGGGGGCCCAACATCCTGAAGACAACAGTATAACCAAAGAATTACTGTAGCCCAAAACAGTGCTCACATTCTTCCAAGGAAAACTTTTTTGTGTTTATGTAATTGGAGGGTGTTCTTCCTTTCTTTCTCTTCACCTTCTCCCTTTGTTGTGGGATGAGAAACATGTCAATGTCACACTTAAAAGATTTTATCCAAGGAGGATTGTAAAAAGGCCAGTGGTGGAGGCCGCAAATCTCAGGTGGGGGATCAAGGGGCGGTGATTCGAGAAATAATAAAAAAAGACCTCTCCTGCCGTTGATGCTGCTGGCTGCCTTGCTCCTCTTCTCTCCTGCTCCTGATGGTGTCCCAGCAGCCTCTGGGACACCAGCACAGGCTCCCCACCCAATTCTTGTGCTGCTCTCATGCTATACCAAGCATGAGAGCAGCACCAGGATTGGTCTGAGTGGCTTGGTCTGCCTCTCAGAGAGTGTCTGGGAGTCTTTGCTGTTTCTGCAACCCGGCTGTACAACACAGCTAAGTTGGAGAAACCTATGCATGCATGTCTGTTTGGCTGGCCGTAAACAGCCGGCCAAACAGACATGCTCCCTTTTAAATGCACTCCAGGGACTCCACTCCACTCCACCTCCCCTCTCCCATGGCCCACACCCACCCCTCTCTTCACACGCTGGCTCAACCAGCAGCTGAAAAATAAATTGATAATAAAATATTGTTTTATTTGTTAGCTGTAGGCTCTGAGCCAGTGGGCAGACGCTCCTCCTCCATTGCGGATGAGCTGCCTAAAGTGGGTTCATAATGCCCAAATACAGTATGAAAGACTGTCCAACACTCCTCTCCTGCTTTGAAACAAAGCAGATGTTAAATGTCACACTCATTACTCCATGGATTAATTCCAGTATGTCTGCAATTCACCTTAATGGAAACCTGTCAATTAAGGTGAATTAATCAGTCCAGGGACAATACTTGATAGTTTACAACAGACTGTCTCAAAGGCATCAGAATGCTTTGCATGAGCACTAGATTACATTACACAAGGTAAGGCACAGGGTCTGATTTAGATGTCGGCAGATGGAATACTCTGTCACAAACGTGACGGATATCCAGTCCACCGTATTGGATTCATTAGGTATATAATTGGATTGTAATATGGTGGATGGATATCCGTCACGTTTGTGCAGGAATAACCCCTCTGCTGAGTGCTAAAATAGGCCCTAAATGCTTTCCCAAAAATTACAGGATGCTGAACCTGGCCGAGACTCAAACCTGGTTTCTCATGTACAAGGTCACCAACTTTAGCTGCTTAGCAGCATCTTCTTCATGAAACATTCAACCTGGTTTTGATGAAGGCATGTTGCCAATCGCACCAATCATTGAAAAGCAAACTTGAGTAATCAAATCATTTTTTCCTTCGTTGCTTGTGCAGCAAGAACACAGTAATACAATCCTGACTATCTCTTAACCTACAGTGTTGAATACACTAAGAAAATTGTTTACAAGATAAATGAAAACAAATAATTCTGCATTGTTAGCTTTTCACAACCTCAATGGTGTGTATACATAACAGGCATTTTTCACAACTACATCTATAGTTCAAAAAAACAAAATGATAAGAATAATGGGGAACAGATCGTTAAATACAACGGGGTGAAATTTTAAAACATAATAACATGGAAGGTGATTCTGGTTTGGAGCAAGTAATGCTCAAAATGTCTAATTTATACATTAACATGGTGGACGTACTGAGCACGGAGCAAGCTCTGGGCCATGCATCCGATTGCATTTTGAACAATGTACTTTTGAGAATCTAAGCGGCCAAAGCTCTCCGTCCGCCACATTATATTTTGAGTATGCAAAATATACAGGCAATTGATAGCTAAACCCTGCCGCGAGAATACTAGATCCAAAACACGGAACAGATCCAGGGTAATTCTTAATAAAACCAAATGCAATAGTAGGTGAAAAAATATAGAGGCACACGTTTGCTGAACACCTTGTTAATGCTGAGCAGGTATAAACAAAATGGATCAAAAACATACTTAATAAAAATAAAAATAGTAGAAGTATTTGAGGCATGGAAAATGTTCATGCATAGTTTCTTGTGACTCATAAATAGAAACGCTGTCTGTCATTTGTGCTCTGTTAAACACTGGTAAAGCTCAGAAGGAATCAATGGACCCCATTATGAAACAAAATAAATATTGGACTCAAGTGTTTACCTAAATGTAACAGAATGCCACTTAAGAAAGTAAATGAGTTACTTAATTGAAGGCTATCTAGTGAGGCAAATAGGTAATCTAATATATCTCAGGAGGAGGGATCTACAGGCAATTCACTTTCACGTAGCGCACACATCCACATGTTCAGCTATGAAAAATACATTCTGCTATCTTAAAAGCTGAGTTCAATGTCTGCACCAGGGTGGAGGAGCTCTCCAATATACACAGCAGACCATATGCAAAATTGTAGCCTGTTCTATTTGGGATATCATTGCTGTAGGAGGCTGCCCTGGTTTGTAGTGGGTACCTAAGGTACGTACACCTTATACCAGGTCCAGTTATCCCTTATTAGTGAAATGTAGACAATGTTTAGAAGCCAGGCTCTCTGGGGTAGGTTGAATGAACAGCCAAGGCCTAACTAGGAGACATGCAAAGCACATGCAATACCACTGAAGTCACACAGTACTCACAGACATGAAAAAATACTCAGTGTTACAAAAATAAAGGTACTTTATTTTGGTGACCAAATGCCAAAAATACCATAGAGACTATACTCCCTTAGGAGGTAAGTAATACACACATTATATACACTAGTATGCTGAAATAGCTGTAAAAACAGGTAGAAAGCAGTACAAATAGTGAAAATCACAATAGTTAGAAATTGGCCTGGGGGAACACAAACCATATACTAAGAAAGTGGAATGCGAAAGTCAGTTTCCACCTAGGCAAGTGTAGTGTGTAGAGGGGCTCTGAGAGTATTAGGAAACACCAAAGGTAAGTAAGACAACCCACCCCAGAGCCCAGGAAAGCAGGGGTAAATCACAGTAACATTTTAGGACACACAAGAACATGTGATAGAAGATTTTGCAAGAACCAGAAGAGACTGCAAGACACCAATGATGGATTCCTGGACCTGAAGACCTGTGGAAGATGGGAACCAAGTCCAAGAAGCACTGAAGAGTCCAGGGAGAACAGGAGCCCCTGCTAACACAGCTGAAAGTGCAAAAGGAGAACCACCTGTGAAGAACAACAGTCAGTACTGCACCCAAGAAGACAGATGCGGGTTCCTGGTTGGTGCATAAGATGTCCAATGCTGGACAGATGATTGCAGTCTGGTTTGCGTCACTGGACTCCGCCAACAAGCCTTGTCACACACAAAGCTAGCGGTTAGCGGAAAATGCACTGCCTGGTACCAGGAGGGACCTCGTGGACTCTACCCAGGAGGGAGAGTCTGAAGGGGCTCTTAGCAACTCAGAGAGCCCTCAGAATGCCAGGCAGCGCACATAGGAGTCCCACAGCATGGGGACAAAGAAGGTGCAAAAGGAGGCCCATGCAGCATTGCGCAAAGGAATCCCAAGCCAAATGCAAAACATGTGGTGTATGGGGTTACTGTCTTGCGTGAGGAGGCAAGCTCTTACTTCCACTAAAGTTGGACAGTTAAACGTCAGGAGGGTGCAACACCCCTCTCCCAAAGGAACATCTTTGTTCTGCCTTCCTGGGCTCAAGCTGCTTGAGCAACAGGAGGGCAGAAACCTGTCTGTGAGGTGGCAGCAGCTGAGGCTGCCTGGAAAACCTCAGAAGGCTATAATGGCAGTACTGGGGGTCCTCTAAGGAGCCCCCAGAGTGCATGGAATCATACAACCAATGCTAGCAAAAGCCTTGTGGTATAATTTCAACATGTACAAAACATGGCCATATTTGGAGTTACCATTGTGAAGCTGGACATAGGTGGTGACCTATGTTCAGGGCACGCGTTAAATGGTGTCCCCGCACTCACAAAGTCTGGAAAAATGGTCCTAAAGGTCATGGGGCCACCTCTGCCAGTGCAGGAGTGCCCTCACACACAGGTACTCTGCACCCAGCCTTCAGGGCTGGAAGTCCTGCAATATGGGTGACATATAAGTGACCTGGTGCAGTGTAAATGGCAGTGAAAGGGTGCATGCTCCATTTCACACAGGCTGCGATGGCAGTCCTGTAGAAGCCTTTGCAAGGGCTCCCATTGGGTGGCAAAATAAATATTGCAGCCCATAGGGATCCCCTGAAACCCAAATGCCCTGGGTACCTAAGTACAATATACAAGGGACTTATAGGAGGGCACCAGTATGCCAATTGTGGGTGGAATACTGTATTACCAGTATCCTGTAACCATTAATTTAAGGGAGAGAGAATAACTACTGGGGTCCTGATTAGCAGGATCCCAGTAGACACAGTCAAACACACTGACAAACAGGCCAAAGGTGGGGGTAACCATGCAAGAAAGAGGCTACTTTCCTACAATTGCTACCAGGAAAAGTCTACCTAAAGTACCCAGCTGAGGACTGCTCTTACGAAGAAGTGCCACCTCAAACACAATAGGAAGCAACAATTGCTACAGAGGAAACACAACCCATGAATGAAATCGCACAGCCCCACTTCTGAGGTAAGAAACATAAATTATATTTTGAAAACTATTTTCTTCTGATGGTTCGGTGATGTTCTCAAGATAATCTGAAATAAAATGGCGGTTGCAACTTTCTAGTCAGGATGCCGTCAGCCAATTACAACGCTTCTTATTGTACATGTATTCACAAACATTTAGAAATTTTGCGACTAATCACAGGCAGAGATATACAAAATTATTTACCCTCAAATATCTCCTAAACTACTGAACAGATTTACACCAAATAACGAAAAGCACAATCTGCGTACCGGCAGCCAGCTTTCTGACAAATTTGGTGTAATTCCCTCCAGTGGTTCTGGCTGTAGATGTGTTGACAGGACCTATTGGAATTAACATGGGAAACTCAATGTTTTTCGAGCCTCCTTTTTCTCGGCCCCCACTTGACGGATCACTCCAAAATTTCCTGGGCCACTTTGTTTTTGGAAATGTTATGTATGTTAGTACATATGCCTGTGTGTGTGTGTATATATATATATATATATATATATATATATATTACCTAGTGGGAGTCGCCACTAGGTACTTGTAGTTAGGACCATGTTTGCGAAGAAAAAGCTTTTTTTGACTTATATCTTTGGCACCATTTGACAATTCTTCACAAAATTTGTTTTTATGGTGCCCCAGTGATTCTTGTTGTGCATAGAAAGTTTCAGGGTAATTCATGAAGCAGGGGCCCGAGAAAAAGGGGGGATCAAAAAAGTGCCTTCTCTCATGTTAATTGCTACAGGACCTTTAGACAGGACTACAACCAGAACCACTGGATGGAATTACACCACATTTGACAGAAAGCTAGTTTTTAGTATGCCGATTACACTTTCACTTATTTGGTGTAAATCTGTTCAGTAGTTTTTGAAAAATTTGAGGAACTGCTAATTTGAATGTCTCTGGCAGCGAAGCCTTTGTGAATAATGACAAGCTTGTGCAGGGAAACGCACACCTCTGATTGGCTGCAAACAAATCAACCAGAAAGTGTTGGCAGCCGTCTTGGGACTCGGCTTCAGCCGAGGCCCTCAAAAAAATGTGAAAAAAGGGGCCAGGGTAGAGACATCCTGACCACTTTGCTCTGGTTCTGGGGTCCCATAGAGACCCCCGCCAGGGCAAAAAAATCAAACGTTGCTACGAATTGCCGAAATTCGCAAATTTACAGCAAAAATGTAAAAAAAGAAGCAAGTTCAGTGCTTGTTTTTTTCAAAGCCCCCGGGTGAGCCAGGTCCCTAGGGCACAATAAAAAAATAAGGAGGAGGGGTGCACGGGGTCCCCCTCATGGGCCTGTCAGCACCCCGGGCACCTTCACCTCCACAGGGCTTACTTTTATTTGGATGCAACAGGACTGCATGGCCCCCACTGCAGATCCCGGAAGCACCACCTCCTTGGGGCTCTAGTTTAACCTAATGCAGGGGCACACCCCACTGGCAACCCGGAGGACCACTACCCCGTCGGGACTTGCATATATATGCTCGTGGGGGCACATGGGTCCCCCGCAGCATTGAGGATCACCACCTCCCTGTGGCAGTAAATAAAAAGACAGGGCAGGGGGGCCACTTGGCCTCCCTTGAGGAACCACTGATGGCTCTGGGGACCGCCACCCTTCAGGCAGGCTCCTACTATGTCCTGGGATGCCCACCTCTAGGACACAGCTGTTTGCTGTCAAACATCTCTCACTTGTAGAAAGCAGAGTTTATATCTGTCTTACCAGACATATGAAAACATTGCTCCTGCTGTTAAAAGCAGCTTCCTGCTTGGGAGAGCAATGCCAGCTCCCGCAGGACGCTGGGAGCCGGCTACAACAGCAGGGGCCTTCAGGCTGTCCCCGCTGTCCTGTCACTCTCTCTCCCTCTCACTTCCATCCCATAATAGGATGGAAGAGAAAGAGAGAGAGATTGTCCTTGCAACGACTTTAAAGAGTAAGGCTGGCAAGATGTTTGGGACAAATGTTTTAGTTACATTTGGAAGCAGAGCAGAACATAGTCACTTCTGACCTAATGGTCAAGGTCTTGTGCTATCGCTCAGTAGGCTGAAGGTTCAAATCCTAGTACTGCTTGGTATCACAGTGAGGAGTCACTATGGCTTAAAGCACACACCCACTAAGACACTGATGCACGCACTCTCACTCCTAGACAGAGCCTCTCACAGCCACTCTCACCCCCAGATACATCCACTAACATCTATTCTCACACCCAGAGAGACAGGTTGAGGCCATATCCCGCTGCCCATGTGTGGGGTTGGATGGCAAGGGGGTTGGCAGCAGGTCTTGCTGCAGCCCAGGCCTTTCAGGCAACCCCAGCTGCGTACGGATTAAGGTAGTGCCCGGCACACAGTTGGGTGATTATAGGGGGCTTGGAAGTGTGTTTATTTATTTACTGGTGTTTTGACTGTTAATACTTCCTAGTGATGGAACATTCACATTTCTTTGCAATCATATGTGTGGGTTTGATTGTCATAGATATGTCTGGAAGCATCACAGTAAGGAGTCAGCTACGGCCTAAAGGTTACAGTCACAAATCCTCACACTGAAGGTTGAGGGTTCTATTTCAGGTGGGCATGTGGTCATTTTCCTTCTTTAATTTCTTTTACACTTCAAAAGTTTAAGGTTCATACTGATAGATGATCTCTCTATCTATCTCTCTCCCTCTTTTTCTCTGTCTCTCTTTCTCTGTCTTTCAGTCTTTTCCCCACTCACACACCCACTCAGACCCTTACGCACCCACTCACAGACCCACTGAAACCCACATGGGCCCACTCACAGACCTCTGCAGACACTAAAGCACCCACTAAGACACTGATGCATGCCCTATCACACCCAGTCGGAACCACTCACAGCCACACTCACTCCCACATACATCCGCTCACACCTATTCTCACACCCAGAGAGACAGGCCAAGGCCAACTTTTGCCACCTAAGCATGGGGTTAGATGGTTAGGGGGTTTGGCAGCCAGACCTTTCGGGCAACCCCTGCTGTGCACAGGCAAAGGCCGTGCCCGGCACACAGTTGGGTGCTTATAGTGGGTTGTACGACCAGACCCTGTGGTCAACTGTCACCGCACACAGTCAACGGTTGTTGGATTAACTTATAGTAATGAAAACTACTGTACGTTAAAAAAAAAACTAGATATTCACTGAAAAAAACAAAGTTTATAGGGACGTTATAGTTAGGAAATAGAATTAAAAAAATAGAAATTCACTGGCGTTATAGTTAAGCTCACATTTTAAACATAGGAAACCATAGAAATTCACCTGTTATAGTTAGAGTTATCTTAAGTAACTTTAGCTCAAGCCCTAAGGTAATTCTAACTTGCGCCCTCGCCATGAACTGCTAATTACCCCACAAAATACAGCACTTATGCCATCTTTGATAACCCAACTGATAATATCAATGTAATATTTGCAGTAACATTTGTTATGCAAAAACTGTGCATGTAGGTGGTCATTTAGATGTTATGCAATGATTCCAGTGTACTGGCCATCTGGACCATTTCTTTGACAAAATTATGGTTGCGGTGTGCCATTTCATTTTGTTTGCTAATTGTGCACCACAGTAGAATGGTGGTGTTAGGTGCAAGACTATCTATAGATCTCACATAAGTATTAATACTTAAAGGCATATGTTGTTGTTTTCCAAGTGGAAGTCCAAGCACAAGTGTAATTGGTATGCCTTTACTGAAAAGGGTATGAAGATTGGAGTTTGAGGGGTTTGTTGGAAGATGGTATTGCCATTATGGAGCTTTACACAACAAATACACCAGACAAGTTCACGCATTTCTGGAATGGGAATGTACAGAGCTTGGATGGAGCAGGGCAGCAAAATGTCATATGTTAATAAGAAAGTAAGGGGCAGCACCACTTTTCTTGCACCCCTTAGTGCCCCTCTACCTCCGCCATGTGTTTGCTGTATTTAAAATACAGCAAACCATGGCGCAAGGTAGGGGGCAATAGCATCAACATTTTTTACGCTATTGATGTACTGTTTAAGGTTAGCGCCAAAATGTTGGCGTTAACTCTGAACTGTATATAGGGGCCCATTGTAACCAATAGTGTGCCCCCTTTTAACACCTGCTCTGAGCAGGTGTTAAAAGTAGCCAGAAAAAATGACACTGCACCATTTTTGCAGTATCCCTAATGGGGGAACGCCCCCTTTGCATCCATTATGCATGCTGCATGCCTAATGTGGCACAAAGAGTTACAAAGTGGTGCAATGCATGTACTGCGCCACTTTGTAAATTTGGCGCAGCGATTTTTGTAGCCTAACGCCACATTAGCATGAAAAAATGTCTCGAATGTGGCGCTAGTGCTTCTTAAATCTGGGCCTAAATGAGGTGCTTTCTTGGCATCTCTATGTGTGATGGTGAGGAGCAGCAGAATTTGACAACTATACTACACCGTGTCCAAGGTTTCCATGGCTCAGCTTGGAATACATTTTGTAATTTGGCTCCTGGTCTTTATATCTCTTTGTCTACAGAGATTTCCAAAAGTCTGTAAGGATCACAAATATCTGTGTCCAAATAACTGAGTACTTTGTAAAGTTTGTTGAACGCAGACTACATCACAAATCTCCATAGTTTGATTTCAGGACGAAACAAAATCTGCCCAGGGTTATTAGGAAGAAATGTGTCCTTCACCTTTGGAGTTTATGTGTATTTTAACCCCTGTTATACATTTTTTATACATTTTATAGAGGATTAATATATATTAAGCTACCAAATAACCTGGGATGCCTGCAAATTGTCATACATAGATCTGCCATGAAAGACATTGTGAATGCTACAGGGCCATATTATACAATGCAGCACATTTTCCTTGCTTGCGCAGGGCACCTGGTGCACCTTTCAAAAGGTGAGCCCAGCGCAAACAAGGAGAATGCTTCATATTAGACAGAATGAGCCCATGATAAACTTAAGCAGCCCTGGGGGCCAGCGCATTCAAGTGAAATACAGAGTGACTTTGAAGCAGCCACTCTGTGTTTCACTGTGTAAGAGGAAACCCACCTACAGTTTTAAGAGGAGTGAGATATCCCCTTGCAAGTGAGTAATAAGTTACTGCACCGACCAGCAAGGAGATGTGTGAAGGTCCATGGGACCCCCTTCACTCCCTCCAGAGGGCTGCCATCAGGGTGCACAATGACAGTGTACCACATTCTTGTGGTGCATTGTCAGCGCACCACCTGATGGCTTCTTTGCCCCCCGAGTCTAAAATACGGTGTGAGCGCAGAGACAAAGAGATTCCCTCATTAACATGGGGCCAAACCTTCATGCAAATGAGGGAACAGCCTCTGATGATACCGCTCACACTATATGTCAGCCAGCACTATCTGTATTACAGAAGGGCCCGCACAGGCATCTGCGGCCCTTACTATAATACCAAAGTTCACTGGGGCATGCAAAGTGGGCGCAGGCGCCTGTTGCGCCACTGGGGCACTGTGTATAATACGGCCCCAGGTAGTCAACATTAATGAGGAATAGGATGATGTTATCAAACGTGCATACATTAATACTTATAAAAATTGTCAAAGGAACCTGTATTGGTTACAGCGTGGAGACTGTGGCTCTTGGTGCCATTACACAGATTTTCGGATTGAGTGCTTGGGCTTTTTACTAAGATATTACCTCCTAGCTCCACCCTCTGATTTCACATATAATGTGAAAAACAGAATCAAAGTTCAGTTTTCAATTGTCTTATTTCAGGGGTAATCAGTGGCAGTCAAATGTATTTCTTACTGAAAAAGACTTGCTAAATTCTGGTAATTAACTGATTGCTTGCATTTACACAAATATCTGTTTAATTGTACTTTAAATGCATTTATGTTTATCACTCTTTTATTAGCATGTCTTTAAATCCATGTTATCTGATATTTCTCTTACTCAGTCTGCAGCGCTTGCTGTTATGTCAGATACACTATCAATTGTCTATGAAGAACATGCAGGACTGTTGCTTAATACTGACAGTGGGTGACCTGGAGAAAGTGTGTAATATAAGTAGACATAAGGAAACATATGTTTCTGTATCCCCCACGCACACACACACTGCTGCTTCCTCCATTAGGTCACAGAAGATAAAGGTAACAGCCGTATTACTTTACTACATCACTAATCTTCCTCTTATGGTTTGTACTTCTAGAAAATAAGTCAGTATATAGCACATTGGGAATGCCACTGTTAGAACTGACAGCCTTAGGGTGGTCATCCCCCAACTTTGTGCCTGCCTCCCTCCACTTTTCTGACACTGTTTTTGCTGGTTTTAGGACTCTGTGCACTTTATCACTGCTAACCAGTGCTAAAGTGCATACGATCTATCCCTTAAACATGGTAACATTGGTTCACTCCCAGTTGGCATATCTGATATACTTATAAGTTCCTAGTAAAGTGCACTGCATGTGCCCAGGGCCTGTCAATTAAAAGCTACAAGTGGGCCTGCAGCACTGATTGTGGCACCCACATAAGTAGCCCCTTAACCATGTCTCAGGCCTGCCATTGCAAGGCCTGTGTATGCAGTTTCACTGCCACTTCAACTTGGCATTTACAAGTACTTGCCAAGCCTTAAACCCCTTTTTTTCTACATATAAGTCATCCCAAGGGAGGTCCTAGATAACCCATAAGGCAGGGTGCGATGTAGGTAAAAGGCAGGGCATGTACATATGAGTTTTAAATGTCCTGGTAGTCAAAAACTCCTACATTTGTTTCCCACTATTGTGAGGCCTGCTCCTTTCATAGACTAGCATTAGGATTGGCCTCATGTACTGTTTGAGTGGTAGATTCTGATCAGAAAGGGGTAATCAGGTAATTTTCAGTATGGCCAGAATGGTAGTATAAAATCCTGCTTATTGGTGAGGTTGGATTTTATATTAACGTTTTAGAAATGCCACTTTTAGAAAGTGAGCATTTCTCTGCACTTAAAACCATCTGTGCTGTACAGCCTGTCTCCAATCAATGTCTGGGCTGAGACTGGCTGGTTGACAGCACCCTTGTGCATTTCATCCAGACAACTACAAACACAGGACACTCAGTCACACCTGCACTCATCTGCGTATTGAATGGGTCTTCCTGGGCTGGGAGGGAGGAAGGCCTGACACTTACATTTCAAAGGCTAGTGGCCTACCTTCGCACAATGGACTGCCAAACCCCCTACTTGCACCCTGGCAGACAGAATTGTACTGGAAGGGGAATGTATGCATGTCAAAACCACTCCTTGAAGTCTCCCCCCACTTCAAAGGTATTTTGGGGTACATAAACTATTTCTCTGATCCCACCAGCTCAGACATTTCTGGATCTGCACCTGCACACTGTCAAGAGGAATTGCCTGGCTGCCAAAAGGACTCATCTGGGCTGTTTTGCTGAGAAGGACTGCTGCCCTGCTGTTGCCCTGCTTCCCTGATGGCCTCTGACTTTGCCTAAAAGGACTCTGCCTTCCACAAAAGTGCTCTCCAAGGGTTTGGATTGAGCTTGCCTCCTGTTTGCTGATGTCTCAGGGCCAAAATGACTTAGGGGGTCATTACAACCCTGGCGGACGGTGTTAAAGGTGCGGTAATACCGCAAACAGGCCAGCGGACAAAAAAAGAGAATCATGACCCTGGCGGAAACCGCCAACAAAGACAGCCACTTTAAGACACCGCCCGCCACGGTGGTACAGACAAGCAGCGCAGCGGTTACCACCAACAGAGAGGTGGGAGACAATGTACCGCCCACACTATTACAACCTGCCAATCCGCCACCTTTTCCGGGGCGGATCCACCGCGGATAAAAACACGGCGGAAACAGCTTTTGCTATGGGAAAACGCTCACCTCAACACATCCCACGAGGAAGGAGGACACCATGGAGCCTGAATTACAAATCCTACCTGCCCTTGTTTTTCTGCTCCTTTACGACCAACAGCTACGTAGGCGCAGAAGATACCGGTGAGTACTGCACCTACGACACGGGGAGGGAGGAGGCAAAAGTTAGGGGGTCACCCACCAAACACCCCCACCCCCGCCCTTGCATATCACAACATACACACCAATGCAGTCACAAAAATCACAGTCACAACCCACAATCCCCCCGGAAGAATGCAAAGACAATGCGAAAATCGGGCAAACATTGTAATGTGCCAATATACATGTCATACAAAAATATACAGATATACATATCTCAAAATCACTCTTATTTACACATAAAATCCGAGAAGTATTGCAGATATGTACACAACAATGTCCGTGCACCAACAGTCCAAAAAAAGCATGGGCGAGGCCCTCAATAGATACCTGACCAAAATCGGAGAGAACAGTGCAAAGCCACAGTCTCTCAAGTCGCTACAGTGGGTGGTTTGCCCACTGTGCCATCCTGGGGAGTGCAAAGCCACAGTCTCTCGAGTCACTACAGTGGGTGGTTTTCCCACTGTGCCATCCTGGGGAGTGCAAAGCCACAGTCTCTCAAGTAGATGCAGGTCTCCACTGGTTCTGGAGGGGGACTGGTGCCCAGACTGGATGAGTCTCCACGTGAAAGTACCTGTCCTGTCACTGTCCCAGCTGCACATGGGATAAGGATGCCTGATGTGGCGGTCCATTCATTCCTAGACGGTGCATGCCCTGTTCAGCGGTGCTTTGACATGGCGGTCTTTGCCCTGTTCAGCGGTGCTTTGACATGGCGTTTCAGGACTGTTCAGCGGTGCTTTGCCATGGCAGTCTTTGCCCTGTTCAGCGGTGCTATGACATGGCGTATCAGGACTGTTCAGCGGTGCTTTGCCATGGCGGTCTTTGCCCTGTTCAGCGGTGCTTTGCCATGGCGGTCTTTGCCCTGTTCAGCGGTGCTTTGACATGGCGGTCTTTGCCCTGTTCAGCGGTGCTTTGACATGGCGTTTCAGGACTGTTCAGCGGTGCTTTGCCATGGCGGTCTTTGCCCTGTTCAGCGGTGCTTTGCCATGGCGGTCTTTGCCCTGTTCAGCGGTGCTTTGCCATGGCGGTCTTTGCCCTGTTCAGCAGTGCTTTGACATGGCGTGTCAGGACTGTTCAGCGGTGCTTTGCCAAGGCGGTCTTTGCCCTGTTCAGCAGTGCTTTGCCATGGCGGTCTTTGCCCTGTTCAGCGGTGCTTTGCCATGTCGGTCTTTGCCCTGTTCAGCGGTGCTTTGCCATGGCGGTCTTTGCCCTGTTCAGCGGTGCTTTGACATGGCGGTCTTTGCCCTGTTCAGCGGTGCTTTGACATGGCGTTTCAGGACTGTTCAGCGGTGCTTTGCCATGGCGGTCTTTGCCCTGTTCAGCGGTGCTTTGCCATGTCGGTCTTTGCCCTGTTCAGCGGTGCTTTGCCATGGCGGTCTTTGCCCTGTTCAGCAGTGCTTTGACATGGCGTGCCAGGACTGTTCAGCGGTGCTTTGCCAGGGCGGTCTTTGCCCTGTTCAGCAGTGCTTTGCCATGGCGGTCTTTGCCCTGTTCAGCGGTGCTTTGCCATGTCGGTCTTTGCCCTGTTCAGCGGTGCTTTGACATGGCGGTTCAGGACTGTTCAGCGGTGCTTTGACATGGCGTTTCAGGACTGTTCAGCAGTGCTTTGCCATGGCGGTCTTTGCCCTGTTCAGCGGTGCTTTGCCATGGCGGTCTTTGCCCTGTTCAGCGGTGCTTTCACATGGCGGTCTTTGCCCTGTTCAGCGGTGCTTAGCCATGGCGGTCTTTGCCCTGTTCAGCGGTGCTTCGACATGGCGTTTCAGGACTGTTCAGCGGTGCTTTGCCATGGCGGTTCTGATACGGACATTGGTGTGTGGCATGACGATCTCTACAATGGGCATTGGTGTGTGGCATGACGTTCTATCATTGCCCAGCGGGGCTGTGGCATCCTGGGAACCTCCTGGGCAATGACTCCGGCGGTGGTCTCCTGACCTGTGACGATACTTGTGCCCTTCTGGGCTGTGACTCTGGTGGTGGTCTCTGGACCAGTGATGATACTTGTGCCCTCCTGGGCTGTGACTCTGGCGGTGGTCTCTGGACCAGTGACGATACTTGTGCCCTCCTGGGCTGTGACTCTGGCGGTGGTCTCCTGAACTGTGACGATACTTGTGCCCTCCTGGGCTGTGACTCTGGCGGTGGTCTCCGGACCAGTGACGATACTTGTGCCCTCCTGGGCTGTGACTCTGGCGGTGGTCTCCTGACCTGTGACGATACTTGTGCCCTCCTGGGCTGTGACTCTGGCGGTGGTCTCCTGACCTGTGACGATACTTGTGCCCTCCTGGGCTGTGACTCTGGCAGTGGTCTCTGGACCAGTGACGATACTTGTGCCCTTCTGGGCTGTGACTCTGGCGGTGGTCTCTGGACCAGGGACAATACTTGTGCCCTCCTGGGCTGTGACTCTGGCGGTGGTCTCTGGACCAGTGACGACGGTGCTGGCGGTTGTGTCTGGACCGCCGGATATGATGGCGCACTTCTCCGCCGTGACACTCACTACAGGCTGGGCAGACTTCCTCTGGACCTTCCCCACCTTTGTTGGAGTTACAGCTGACTCACCAATCGCCTTTGATCCCATGTCACTTGTTGTCACACCAGGAGTCTTAAGACGGTCCCGTCGTCCACTCTCCATTTTCAGAGCCTTTACAGGGGGTGGGCTGCCACTGCCTTGGCTCCGGGTTCTACTGCCTGCCCTGGTGGCCGGTGCACTCCAAAAACCTGGAACACGCACCACTGGTACTGGAGGCTTTTTGGCTGAGGCGCTACGACGGGACTGATGAATTGGAGGGGGGCAAAAAGGTCAATTTGACATAGGGACAGTTTCTGACGAGCACTGGGATGGGTAGCTGGAGGGGGTCTGGGAGTGGAGGAAGAGGAGGTGGTTGTAGGAGGTGTCACTTTAGGTGTTTTGGGTGCAGGTGTAGGTACTGGAGGCTGTCGTGAGGTGGATGGATGTTGGGTGAGTGATTGCCGGCGTTTGGGTACTTTGGGAGGGGGCGTCACAGACACATTGGGAGAGGACACAGGGGACGTGTAAATGGCAGTGGAGGTGGTGAGTGCAGGTGAGCGGTTTGTGGTGCTGGGTGTCCTGGTGCGAGTCCTAGTGCCTGTAGATGTGGTGCATGCAGGTGTGTGTGTAGACGAGACTGGGAGGAAGGAGGGAGAAAAGGAGGAGGGGGACACAGTGGAGACAGTGGATGTTGCTGTGTCTGTATGGGGCTGAGGCTTGCGTGAGTGCCTGTGGTGTGTGTGGTGCCTATGTTTGCTTGAGCTACTTGTGTGTGTTGACTTGTGTGCATGCTGGTCTGTAGGTGTGCTTGGGATGGGCTGGGGTACAGGAGATTGGGTCTGGGTGGAGGAAGTTGGAGGGGGGAGGCTAGACACAGGGACAATGGCTGCCATCAGTGCTGAGGCCAGAGATTGCAGGGTTCGCTGAAGGACAGCCTGACCAGAATGAATGCCCTCCAGAAATGCATTACCGTGTTGCAACTCCCTTTCTACACCCTGGATGGCATTCACAATGGTAGACTGCCCAACAGTGAGTGACCTGAGGAGGTCAATGGCCTCCTCACTGAGGGCAGCAGGGGTGACTGGGGCAGGGCCTGAGGTGCCTGGGGCAAAGGTGATGCCCACCCTCCTGGGTGAGCGGGCACGGGGCGAACGCTGAGGGGCTGCTGGGAGGGCGGTGCTGGTAGGGGGGGTGGCGGCTGTACCTGTAGAAGTGGGGCGCACAGGTGGTGCCGCCACCACAGGGGAGCTCCCATCGGCGGACGAGTCCGTGTCGCAGGTTGGTGATCTGGTGGCCGACGTGAAGCTCCCCTCGCCCTCCGTGCCACTGGTGCATTCAGAGTCTGTGGTGTGGCCCTCCATGGCCATGTGGGATGCAGCTCCCTCGTGCTCCGGTGCCACTGTACCTCCGCCTGATGATGCTGATGTACAAAAGGACAGGGAGAGCAGGAAAAGGGGGGGAGACAGAACAAAGAGAGTTTTAGTGCATGGCATGCCGCTACCGTTGGCGGACAAGACAGACGCAGCAGCCCCCTGCATTACGCTGTTCGCCTGACCTCTGCACATGCAATTTCTGGGACATGGCCTACATGGCAATGGTGGGAATCTGCGCACATGGATGCCACAGGGGCAACTATACCTCAACTTGGCACTCTGCTGAGGTGGGGTTGAGTGTCACATGGCCTACATAATGGAGGGGCCTTGCCTACCTAACTCGCCCTGGCCTAGGGACACCCACAGCCCAGCTCCCCCACCCAGACCCCTCCACTGCACGCAAAGTCCGCTGAATGAGGTTGTACTCACCCCCTTGTGTCTGCTGTGATGTCCTCAAGCGCCCATCCAACTCCGGGTAGGCCACCGCCAGGATCCGGAACATCAGGGGGGTCATGGTGCGACAGGCACCCCTCCCACATTGGGAGGCCATCCCCAGCTGAGCCTCCGCCGTCTTCTTGCTGCAGCGGCGAATGTCCTCCCATCTCTCACGGCAGTGGGTGCCCCGTCTCTGGTGGGCCCCCAGGGTCCGGACCTCCTTGGCGATGGCACGCCAAATGTCCCTCTTCTGGTGGGCGCTGACCTACATGACATGCACAAGGAAAGAGGAACAGTCATTACCAACTGCACCGTCAATGTGAGTGGCCCCCTCCCTACTCTGGCCATGTGGCCCATTCATTCCCATGCATAACTGTTCTATGTACTCTGCCCCCTTCCCTCTTCCACCCTGCCCTCTCCACCCAGGCCTAGCCCATACAACGTGCTCCCTGTGTACTAACCTGTTGGTCTGGAGGACCGTAGAGTAGCGTGTACTGGGGAGGACCCCATCCACAAGTTTCTCCAACTCCTGTGCAGTGAAGGCAGGGGCCCTTTCCCCAGATGCAGCAGCCATCGTCGCTTCCAGACTGAGGTCACAGCAGCACTAGCAGTGTAGGTCCTCTTCTGTCGAAGGTCAGGTATCTAGTGAGTGAAGAGATAGAAAATGGCGGTGACATCCGCGGCGGTGCGCATCATCACCGCCGGCGCACCTGTTCATTGGCTCCTGGGACCCATAGGGTCCAATGTTAACCATTGAAGCATTGCGCCTCGGTCTACGACCGCCTACCGCGACGGTGTGCAACGCCAGCGCAGTTACCCCACAATCCCATTGTCCCAGTTTAGAGGTCAGGCAGCCGCCATTTCAGGGGCCCACATGGCTTCATTTACTACTGCGTCACGCATAGCTAGGCCTATACTCAACACACATACAGGAATGCTTTTTTGTCTGGTGTAGTCTTGTGTGTAACTGTGGGTACATACCTGGAGGAATAGTGACTGGTTCTTCGCTGTTGTCCTTCTTAGGCACCGTCAGCTGGGACATATGAGAAGATGGCGGAATCCTCCGGTGTACCGACCGCTGGTGGACCTGTTGACAATGGAAGAAAGACATATCATCGTCACCTACCGGTTTGACCGTGCCACAATCCAGGAACTATGTACCCAGTTGGAGCCAGACCTGATGTCACCAATCCGCCATCCGACTGGAATCCCCCCTGACATGCAGGTGCTGTCAGTGCTCCATTTCCTTGCAAGTGGGTCATTTCAGACAACAGTGGCCATGGCATCAGGGATGTCCCAGCCAATGTTTTCCAACGTGCTGTCCAGAGTGTTGTCTGCCCTGCTGAAACACGTAAGGAGATACATCATTTTCCCTGAGGTTGAGGATTTGCCTACAGTGAAAGGTGACTTCTATGCACTTGGACATATCCCCAACGTCATAGGTGCCATTGATGGGACCCATGTAGCTCTGGTCCTCCCCCGCAGGAGTGAACAGGTGTACAGAAACCGGAAGAGTTATCATTCCATGAATGTCCAGATGGTCTGTTTGGCAGACCAGTACATCTCCCAGGTAAATGCAATGTTCCCTGGCTCAGTGCATGACGCCTACATCCTGCGGAATAGCAGCATCCCTGATATGATGGGTCAACTCCAGAGGCACCATGTATGGCTATTGGGGGACTCTGGTTACCCCAACCTTTCGTGGCTATTGACCCCAGTGAGGAATCCCAGGACCAGGGCCGAGGAACGGTACAATGATGCCCATGGGCGGACTAGGAGGGTAATCAAACGCACCTTCGGCCTTCTTAAGGCCAGGTTCAGGTGCCTCTATATGACAGGTGGATCCCTATTCTACTCACCGAAGAAGGTGTGCGACATCATCATCGCCTGCTCCATGCTCCATAATTTGGCATTGCGACGCCAGGTGCCTTTTCTGCAGGAGGATGATCCAGATGACGGTGTTGTGGCAGCTGTGGAGCCAGTGGACAATAATGGGGATGAAGATGAGGATGAAGAAAACGACAACAGGGAGTCAGTCATACAGCAATATTTCCAGTGACACACAGGTGAGAACATTTTCTGGTTTACCATTACATTAACTTTCACATGTCTACCTCTATCCTGTACCTACATTTCACTCACTATTTGTTAATTGAGTTGTACCCTTCCATTTCAGTTTCACAAGTGTGGTAACCTACATGTCAACTGCTTGCATCCTTCAAGGGCTTGTGATGTGTGACATTGGTATGTTAGCCTTACAATGGGTAACCCATTATGACACTGTAATTGATAATACAAAGTTCCAAATCATAGACTGACTAAAGAATTTTTTGGCTTTCAAGGGTGTTTATTTAAGTGCTAAAAAAATCAAGGAAGGTTGTAAAATGGTGATGGGTGATGGTGGAGAATGTCCATGGCAGAGTCCAGTCTATTCGTCTCACAGGTGCACTGCCCATCTGGGCATTGGAAGTGGAGCTGGGGCAGTTCCAATCTGGACAGGGTGACAAAGTGGGACAGTGGGGGGACAATCAGGATGGTCTTATTTCCTGGCGGGGGTCTTGCCATCTTGCTCTGTCCTGTTCCTGGATCTCAGGGACCGCTTGCGGGGTGGTTGTCCGTCTGCAGGGGATGGGGTGCTGGTGTGGTGGCCCTGTGGCGGGGCGTCCTGTCCACTAGCGCCGGCGGAGGTGGTGGGCAGTTCGTCGTCCTGGCTAGTGTCAGGGGCCCCTTGGAGTGCCACGGTGTCCCTCAAGGTCTTTTGAATGTCCGTCAGCACCCCTACGATGGTGCCCAGGGCAGAGCTGATGGTCCTGAGCTCCTCCCTGAACCCCAAATACAGTTTGTCCTGCAGACGCAGGGTTTCCTGCAACTTGTCCAGGACCGTGGCCATCGTCTCCTGGGAGTGGTGGTATGCTCCCATGATGGAGGATAGGGCCTCGTGGAGAGTTGGTTCCCTTGGCCTGTCCTCCCTCTTTCGCACAGCAGCCCTCCCAGTTCCCCGGTGATCCTGTGCCTCTGCCCCCTGGACCGTGTGCTCACTACCACTGCCCCCAGGTCCCTGTTGTTGTTGGGGTGGTGGGTTATCCTGGGTGCCCTGTAGTGGTGGACACACCGCTGATGGACCTGTCCTGGGTAGGGAGGTTTGGGCCCGCTGGGTGGGTGCTGTGCTGGTGTTACCAGAGGGTGGCAGCTCAGTGTTGGGCTGTGGCTGGGCAAGGGGAACCGACTGTCCTGAGGCCCACGATGGTCCGGGCTGGTCATCAGGATCCAGTGGGGCAGAGCTGCTGTCGTCACTGTGGGCCTCTTCTGGGGGTGGAGTGGTGTTGTCTGGACCCTCTGGTGTGGTGACGTTCCTTCGGGTTCCTACAGGGGTATAAGCACATGATTATTGCATCTGTGTGTGTAATGGTGTGCAATGGTTGGGTGTGCGTGATCCCCAGTGCAGGCATTCCTGTGTGGGGCTTGTGTGGTGATGGTTGGGGGGGCGTTCTGGGTATGTGCAGTGGGCATGCTTTAGTGAGGGGTGTCCATGCTTAGTTGTGTCATGCAGGGCTTGGTGTTGGGATAGGTGCTTGGTGTCATGGGTAGATTGGTGAGGATTTGGGGTGATAGGGGAGGGTGTGAGGGTGGGGGTGTGAGATAGCATGCAGGTAGGGTGGGGGATGTGATAGTTAAGATTTGACTTACCAGTGTCCCATCCTCCACCGACTCCTGCGAGGCCCTCAGGATGCAAGATGGTCAGGACTTGCTCCTCCCATGTTGTTAGTTGTGGGGGAGGAGGTGGGGGTCCGCCGCCAGTCCACTGCACGGCGATGTTGTGCCTGGAGACCGTTGAACGCACCTTCCCCCGTAGGTCGTTCCACCTCTTCCTGATGTCCTTCCTATTTCTTGGGTGCTGTCCCACGGCGTTGACCCTGTCCACTATTCTGCGCCATAGCTCCATCTTCCTGGCTATTGATGTGTGCTGTACCTGTGAGCCAAATAATTGTGGCTCTACCCGTACGATTTCCTCCACCATGACCCTGAGCTCCTCCTCGGAGAAGCGGGGGTGTCTTTGCCGTGACATGGGGTGTTATGTGTGATGTGTGGGGTGGTGTATGTGTTGATGAGTGTGGTGAGTGTAGTGGTATGTGGTGTTTTGTGTGTGGATGTTGTGTGGGTGATGGTGTTGTGTGCCACTGTGTGATGGGGTTGTCAATAGCTGTGCTGTCTCTCTGGCCTTCTCTCAGAATTTCTGGTTGTAGGGGTTTGTGTGTGATGTGGGTGTGTATTTTATATTGTGTTGGGTGTGTGGGAGTGGTGTGTGTATGTGTATCAGGTGTGTGTATTTTGAATTGTCCAATGTGGAGGTGTTTTGAATATGTATGTGTATTTTGAGTGCGGCGGTGTGTACCGCCAATGGAATCCCGCGGTTGAAAGACCGCTGCGTGGATTCGTGGGTCGTAATAGCATGGGCGTGTTTCTGTTGGCGTGGAGGTGGAGGTTTTGTTTCCGCCAGTTTATCGCTGACCTTTGGTGTGGCGGTGTTGTGTGGGTGTCTGAATTTCGGTGGATTCCGTGTTGTGTGTCATAATAGCTGTGGCGGTCTACCGCGGCCGCGGCGGTGTATTGGCGGTCTTCTGCATGGCGGTAAGCGCCTTATACTGCCAATGTTGTAATGACCCCCTTAATCTCTTCAGGAAAATTCTTGTGCATTGAAAATCGACACACCCCCTGTCATAATCAATGCAAAGCCTGCATTACAACAGCCGACCGGAACGACACAGCCCTGACTTCCCGACCGGAAATTTCATGCAGCACCTACCATGCGATGGAAAATTTGACAAATCACCTACCAGATCGACACAGCACCGGCGCCTCTTTCCATGGCTTCAAGGATTTTCCCCCCATCGTCCCTGGGCATCAAAAGATCCCCACATCACAGTGAGGAACCAAGACTGTGGGGGTCATTCTGACCCTGGCGGTCCATGACCGCCATGGCGGAGGGCGGCGGAAACACCGCCAACAGGCTGGCGGTGGTTCCTGGGCTATTCTGACCGTGGCAGTAAAGCCGCGGTCAGAAAAGGGGAACAGGCGGTTTCCCGACGGTTTTCCCCTGGCCCAGGGAATCCGCCATGGCGGCGCTGCTTGCAGCACCGCCATGGGGATTCCAACCCCCTTCCCGCCAGCCTGTTTCTGGCGGTGTCCACCGCCAGAACCAGGATGGCGGAACGGGTGCCGTGGGGCCCCTGGGGGCCCCTGCACTGCCCATGCCACTGGCATGGGCAGTGCAGGGGCCCCCTAACAGGGCCCCACAAAGATTTTCACTGTCTGCTTTGCAGACAGTGAAAATCGCGACGGGTGCCACTGCACCCGTCGCACCCCTGCAACTCCGCCGGCTCCATTCCGAGCCGGCTTCCTCGTTGCAGGGGCTTTCCCGCTGGGCCAGCGGACGGCCTTTCGGCGGTCGCCCGCCGGCCCAGCGGGAAAGTTGGAATGACCGCCGCGGTCTTTTGACCGCGGTGCGGTCATTCGGCGGTAACCGCATGGCGGGCGGCGACCGCCGCCCGCCGCGGTCAGAGTGACCGCCTGTGTGCTGAAAAATGACACAAACCCCTTGCAGCATGGAAAGAAATGACGCATTGTCTGTGCTGCGTTGGAAAATCCGATGCCACACCCTATTTTTCCACGCATCTCTTCCTCTGCGGTCTCTGTGAATGATAATTTTAACACATACAAGGGACTGTGTGTAACAAAGAGACATTTCTAAGGATTAAGACTCTTTTAAACATTTTAAAAGTGATATTTCAAGTTTTGATTATTGAATTTTTGTCATTTTACCTTATTTTATTCAGATAAACATTATCTATTTTGCTAAACCTGTGTTTTGTGGTGTTTTCACTTTGTTACTGTCTGATTTATTGCACAAATACTTTACACATTACCTTCTAAGTTAGGCCTGACTGCTCAGTGCCAAGCTACCAGAGGGTGGGAACAGGATAATTTGGATTTTGTGTGACTTACTCTTTTTAGGATTGTGGTCCCTACTTGGACAAGGGTGGATACCTCTGCCAACTAGCCCATTTCAAACATCCACTTGTTGCTAAAACAATTTTTGTTCCTTTGTTGATTGTATTTGTATACAGCAAATTCAAGTTTGCCTTTATCCACAGAAGAACAAAAGAAATGTTAGATAAGGACATGCTGATGTCACCAATCCTGCTGAGCAATTTCTTCTTACCTTTTTGGACACTGAGCTATTGTTTGCTAGTGTGGTTGTCTAGTTTAGCTGTTTCCTGCTCCATGAATTAGAGAAAGTTTTGAAAGATAACTATTGGTCTTGTATCCTGCACCTGTCTCACCTAATTCTGGTATGGAAGAATGATCAGCTGTCTCTGGGCCTATATCATTTACCAGTTGCATTCACTGTGATCTATTGTCCACTCTAATGAACTCCAATGTGCCACACCTGTTCAGAATGTGATGATGGTTTTTGTTTCCTGATTACTATACTCTACCTATTCTTATTCAGAAATTCGGGCTCTTGCACTAATTGTTTTCAACATTCTCAACTCATCTACCTTTGTATCTACTTGGAAAATGAAAGTTGGATTGGTATTGTCTTCCCACTGCCTTTTCATTGGGTTTGCAAATCTTGGTTACTCTGACCCTTGTTATCCGTGCTTCCAAATGGTGTCCATTTACTGTTGCCTTTTTTTAACAGAGGGGTTACATGTTTAGTCTTTACCAACAGGTTATTTGCAATGCACGTGCCTTTGTGAGTCATTTATTATGATGGACAAAGCCATTTAAAAATGTACCTTCTGTTGTGTTGAATCCACTGCAGGCTGCACAGTTTAACAATCTTAACCCTGGTTAATGTGTTCATTTTAAGTTGTTTCACCTTCTTTTACGTCAATTGATCCTGGGTGGTTTTTTTCTATGCATACAGATGGAGCTGCTGTTCAAGGTTTCCATCATCTAGACTGCAATGTAGTTACACTTGATTAATACAGCCACAACTTGAATATTTTGTGATTAGGCATTCATGGTAGGTACTGCTATGTTTGTGAAAAGGCCATTCGAGGCTTCAGGTCTTGATATTTTCCCATTTCTGCACACTATGTAGTAGTTCCCTCTGCCTACAATCAGCCAAAGTCTTAAGAGCACTTCCGTCATATAGGAATGAGATATGTATTTCCCTACTTTTAATCATTGCTGCATTTCCAGTGATGACGTGGTCCACACCTTTGAGTATTCCCTTCTTTCCCAGCAACAGCACTCTATTTTTCTCTTTTTGTATTGAGAGCTATTTGATGATGACAAGGGTCATCATTGGTACCTCCATCCATGGTTCATGTTCCCTTATTCAGTAGACTATTTTTTGTTTGGTCTAGATTTCCAGTGATAGTCCTGTTTCAGAATTTTAGAACTGTTGCTTCTCCCTGAATCTACAAGCAAGTTTTGCTAGAGATTTTTTATCTTGATATCTGGGCTTCCTCATTGATTTTATCTAGAAACCTATATGTGGTGTTCTGTATGCTTGTTGACTTCTAATGGCCTCAAATGTTGGAATGTCCAGATTGTTGCTAGGATGTAATTGGACAACTGAGGATTCTAGATCAGTTAGCTGTTGGATGTTGCTGTTGTTGGCTGGCTGAAGCCTCTGTTACCAGTATTTTATTACAGCTTTATAGCCCGCCATTGTGGGCACCATAGGGGGCTAAACTGGACATCAAAACCTGCTCCAGTGTTAAAGGCCAGAGGCGGAGGCCTTGAAAAAGGAAACAGACCTTTAGTGGCCAGCATTGCTCAGCTATAATGGGCTATAAAGCTAATAAAACATTGTGCCCCACCAGGGTAGAATGTTCTAATTAGTAAAACAAAGGCCTAATGGAGCCATAGGAGGTTGAAAATTCCCTTGGGTTCTGTGAGGCCTTTTTTCAGAGCTGTAGCCATGAAAGTCAAACATTGGAATGTTGAAGCTTAGGGCTTATAGGCTTATAGCAGCCATTAGATGGCTGGAACTACTCCATTGTCTGTGATAGAGTTCTCAACATTCCAATGTTCTCTTAAAGAAGATAACCTCATCAATGCATCAAGTCTCTGCAACCTTCTTCTGAGAACTTAACATTGGCGACTAGCAACGTGCGGTTGGCAAGATTTATCCCCTGAAACAGCTGAACATTTACAATCTATCTTTTTTAGACCTCAACACTACAATCAAATAACACCACGATCAATTTCACTCAATATTTTTAGTGGAGAGGTGTTCATGCAACTTCGAGTTCAGGAAAGTCCTCCTGCCATATTTGAGGTAATTCTGACTATTTTCGCCTCTTTTCACATGTGTATCTGAACATGCAACCAAACTGTTTTCAGGGGTCTCAAGCATTTACTATCTTGAGATCGCACCACGTGAGCCTCTGACTGTCTCGAGAACACTTTAGGTGACGTTACTGAGGCCGTGCAAGCACTGTTACCTGGCAACAAAGGTAACTAAATAGTGCATGGCTGCACCAAATCACAAACACCCAACTGTCTTGAGAGCACACCACATGAGCGTTTGATTGTCTTGAAGGTACTTCACGCACTGTTACCTGGCAACAAAGATAAACAAAGAGCTCATCAGGACAACGCCTCACTCAATGTTACAGAGCACATGCGATTACTATTGCCTGGCAACAGAGGTAAACAAAGAGTGTGCAGCGGCACCAAGTCACAAACCCTATCCCCTGTTACTTAGTGAAAGAAAGTCTGTGTTGCTCCACTGTGTCATGAATGCTGTTCTCTAGCAACAAAAGAGCACACAGTGCTGTAAAGAGCTAGTTGGTTCATAGTCTACATCAGGAAGTTAAATAACATGTACAGTAGTTGCAGCTGTAATTACTTCAATCAGGCACAAAAGAAGGATGGCTCCACAAAGACACCACAGTGGCATTTACGTAATTTGATCACTTTAAAGATTGTGCTTCCTCTCTGTACCTGCATAATGATGGCATTGTCCAACAGAGTTTGCAGCATTGCTGACTCTCTCTTTTGCTGACAGTTACTGAAGCAGAATCAGTCTGCAAACAGTTACCCTTCACACAACATGACTCCACCAATCATTTTGTTTTAATGCAAAGAATCTCTGATATGATGTGAAAAATTATTCCAAATACTTTTGTGAGTGTCATTTTTTTCAGGTGTCAAATAGAATATCAATATTGCTGGAATTGCTGTTGAATACCGGTGTTTTTGCATTGATAGCCAATAAGATCACATGCTTATTGTGAATAATTTATTATTGGTTTTGCATTTAGTAACTGGTAATTTCAATACATTAAATGTTACACAATCACAATTTTTCCTAACTATTCCTGGTGATCTTCCCATACCGTGGCGGAAGGTCTTCAGCCACTATGCTAGAGTGGGGGTTACTTCTCTTAGTACGGAATGGAAAATGTCCTAAATGATGCACTGTCTAGGGTATGAATGTTAAGAGGTATTCCAACATATCCCTGACCTATCTCATAATGATACGGGGACCCTGAATGAACATAACCATTGTTTAAAGAAAGGTATCTTGCATTATCTTCCCAAGGTGAGCACAGTGTTAGAATGGTATCACTTTGGGAGGAGAATTCAATGTCAAGGTGAATCTGTGGAACAATCAATCACTGAAGTACACACATTAGCCATTACCTGTGGTTTTGGTGCCTCTTACAAATAATGTTTGAAGGATCATTTTATGTTGGGGTGTGCATTATATAAGGCCAGGGAAAGCATGTGGCAGAAGGACAATCCTGCCTTACAGGATGTGCTCACAACAGGCAAAATGTATTAGCATTCTAAGGCCTAAATGCATCTCTGTCTGCTAAAGGGGAAATTACAACAGTTAAGATTGTACAAGAAAATCAGTCTGTAATAAGCCTTCATTGTAACAAGGCAATACCTTGTCAAGGTAAATGCTTTCGTTGTGGCAATTCAGGACACGTGTCAAATAACAAAGATTGTTGTTATAATGCTGCAGACATGTCGTAATTTTATAGAAATATTTTTATTATAAGTCTTCTTCAGTAACGCCAACATCTCTGTATCTTTTCAATGCCAGCACAAACTGTCGCCCTGCATTCCATCCCTCACCACATTCTCTCTTCACCCCCACATTCTATCCTACCTTACAGCATTCTACCTATGGACACTATTAACATTCCACATACTACATAACACATCTTCCCCCTTTATCTAATGAACAGAAGAACAATGATAAAACAGAACAAAATACAAATATGTAAACTTAAGAACAATCTACTTCACAATATAATCTCGCTTATATACCATTTTTTTTATGATTCTACCATGTTTACTTCTATAGGTTCCATTCCCCACAGTTTGTCCAAAACTATCATTGATATCACTAGCATCCTCACATGAAGAACTTTCCTGTCCAATTTCATTACTAATTTCATTCCTAGTAGGGGTGTAATCCTCAATACCTTGTATAGCATCCAACCCCCAAAAAAAAATCGTAGAATCTTTTGTAGCATCTTTACCCAAAATTGTTGTTTCCCCTTTATACTTTGCAAAACGACTCCTGTGCCAAACCCGACCATCACTCAATTTGGCCGAATGTTTGTAAACCTCAACAATTGTTCTTGGTTCAGAATATCTGCTTTCTCCTTTCTTAACTTTACCTGGTAATTTAACCCGAACGAATTCACCCTTCCTTAAACTAATTTCCTCAGCTCCCTTCTTAAAGTCCACATAACATTTATAGTTCTCTTGAGCTTTTTGAATTTTCTTTTTTACCTCAGAGGGAGACCACTTCTTCAGCCTAGAATTGCTTAGACAACCTTGATTGTCCTTCATAAATGGAATTCTTTCTCTCATAATGGTAAATGGGCGGTAGCCCGTCACAGTCGCAGTAGTTCTATACATCCAAATCATTTTTTTAATACTTGTTTTCCAATCAACATTTTTATATTTAGCTAACTGTAACAAGTCTTTAATGACTCGAATAAATCTCTCCACTTCACCATTTCTACTTGGATGATAAACAGACACTAATTTGTGCTCAATGCCATTCCTATTTAGAAATTCTTCAATTTCCCCGCTTTTGAATTGAACACCATTATCTGTAATCATTTTTTTAGGCAGTCCCTCCCTCTGAAAAAGTTCATCCAAAACATCAATATGGTTCCTGAATTGGCCTTATTAACAAATTTAACTTCTGGCCATTTTTTTAAATAATCAATCACCACTATTGTGTGCAATTCTACGTTTTCTTCAACAATTGGACCCATCATATCAACACCAATAAGTTCCCATGCCATCTTAGGGCATGGAACAGGATGTAACATTGGCTTCAAAGGAACCAGTGATTTATCAGCATTCAAACATAAGTCACAATTCCTAACAATTCTCTCAATTTCTATATCCATACCTGGTCACTAGTAATTTTCTTTAATCTTCAATTTAGTTTTAACAATGCCTAAATGCCCTTCCTGATTTATTTTGATAATAGTATCCATCAACTTTTTTGGTGGCAAAATCCTATCACCCCTCACAACATTGTTTTGAATCACTGATAATTTGTTATGTAATTCAAATAATTTCCTTAATTCTGCATTAATTTCTTTTTTTCTGGCCAACCACTCTGAATATACTTCTTTAATGTAGACAACATTTGATCATTTGAATTTGCCTCATCCGAAACCTTGCTACTAATAGCACTCCATTCAGTAGTGCCTGCCCATGCTACACTGATCTCTTCAACATCTTCCACAGTTTCCTCAAGAGGTAACGGCAATCTACTCAAACAGTCCGCAATTTTATTCTTAACACCTGGTAAATACACCAACCTATATTTGAAATCCAAAAGCCTTATAGAAATCCTAGCTATCCTAGCGGTGGATTTCAGAAGACCCTCAGTAAATAGTCCCTTTATTAAGGGTTTATGATCACACCTTATTTCAACATCAAAACCCCACAGAAAGTTCCTAGAGTGTTCTAGTCCCCATACTACTGCTAGAGCTTCCTTTTCTATGACTGAATATTTTTCTTCAGTGGGAGACAATGCTCTAGAGGCAAATGCTATGGTGACTTCTTCACCCTTGAAATCTTTTTGACTCAGGACTGCACCAATAACCTTATTGCTTGCATCTGTAGTAAGAATAGAGATGGGTTTACGATCAAAAACTGATAATGATTTTCCTAAAGAAATTTCCTGTTTAATTCCTTCAAAATCATTTTGCAGAGTGCCTGATTAGGCAAATTTACTCTTTTCCTTTTATTACTGTCTCATTTCAAATGTTTTTTCTGAAAAGTTCTTGACAAATCTTGCATAAAATTTCACTAGACCAAGGAATCATCTCAACTCATCCTTATTACAAGGTGCTGGTGCATCTTTAATAGCGGACAACAATTCTTACTTCGGTTTAATGCCTCCTGCCGTAATGTAATGCCCTAAATAATTTAACTGTTGCACACCAAATTTACATTTAGAAAGCTCAGCTGTCAAGCCCTTATCTCTCAAAATACCTAACACCTTATCTACTCTGTTATCATGTTGCTCCTTATTCTTTCCCATAGTCAAAATGTCAGATTGAAAGAAAACCACTCCCTTTGTGTCCTTGAAAAGCTTGTACATTAGTTTCTGGAAAACTGCTGCAGCGGAGGCCGGACCAAATGGCATACGGACATAGCGATAACACCCTTGAGGAGTCATGAATGCAGTTAAGTTTTTACTAAACTCGTGTAGCTTCATTTGGTGATATGCAGAGGATACATCTATGGAAGTAAACTATTCCATGTCCTTTGTCGAAGCAAGCATTTAATTTATCTTTGGCAAAAGAAAATTTTCCACTACAATATTGTTATTCAATTCTCTCAAGACAATGCACAAACACATTTTTCCATTAGCCTTACGTACTGCCACCAATGGAGAAATCCATTCGGATTCATCAGTCTCTTCAATTAGACCCTTCTTTAAGAGTGATTCTAGTTCCCTTCCAACCTCCTCTCTTATTAGCCAAGGTATGTTTCGAGATTTATGTACCTTCGGCACAGAATTTTCCTTTAATATGATTTTATGTGTGAAATCCTTAAGGGTGCCAATTTCTCTAAAAAACACTTCAGGAAACTTGTTTTTTAATTTAGCATCATAACCTTAATTGTCATACACCACCTTTACTTCTTCTAGACTATTGGGATCTAATACAATATTCGAAGCCCTCTGATCCAACCATCCAAGAACTGCCCGTTCCTCTTCAGCTATGTACAATTTGCCCAATGTTTTTCTGCCTTTGAATTCAACAACAACTTTCCTGAAACCAATCAAAGATATAGATTCTCCTGTGAAACTCTCTGAAGAAACATCCAGAGGGAACAAGGCAGAACCAAGAATGTTTATACATTTTTCTTCCCACAATTTCTTATTGATTATTGTAAATGGAGAACCAGAATCAGCTATGATTAATATCTCCACTCTTCTCAAACAAATCTTGCAAACAGGTTTGTTCCTGGATTGTCAGTGTTTGACACAAGAATCTTCCTCTAGATTTAATTCCTCAATTTCTCCATAGTCAGAAGAATTAATGGTGCTATTGATACCTAAAACACATTCCTGTTCCTTTGAGCTAAAACTAGATTCAGACTCTGACTACGAATCAGATTTATTGTGAATCACTGACACTTTTGTACCTCTTCCACAAACTTTGGCAAGGTGACCCTTAATTCTGCAATTTGCACACAGTTGGTCAGGAGCAAGGCACTTTTTGTGAAACCCTAGATGTTCCTTACTCCCACAGCAATAACATCTTTTGTCTGTTTTCTTTTTTTCAATTTGTTGCCTTTCATGTTTATCCCCGTGATACCCCCAAGATGGCCGCCAATTGGAACCAAAACCGGCGTAAGTTAGCAAACTAGTGTCTCAGCAGAAAATCAACCCAAACTTCTCATATGTGCCGGAGAAGTTGTGAATCAGAGGCTAGACTAGCTACACACAATCACAACCTGTGGAGCAATGAACATGTGAAATTTCGATGTGCGTGATCGTGAAGAGTTCACGCGATCACGCAAAGGTTGCAAAGATGTGCCAGTAAGCTTTGTAAATGTCCATTTTAAAATTCAATTCGAGATAGTGCAAGCTCTGGCAATGCCCATTCAAAAATTCAATGTGCGCAATAGTGCAAGAGCTCGCAAAGAGACTTGGCTTGTGTGCGCTGTTCACCCTGACCTCATGTGACAATGTTAAAATCCACACAATTCTGCCCAGGTGTTGTTAACGCTCGAAATAGAATCTGCTTATGAACTGCAGGGAAAGACTTTCTCACTCCGAAGTGAGCCTCGTGTAAATCAAAACGGCTCTACAGTCAATCACAGCTCCAGGCATTTTAATAATAAAAACATTGCGGTGTTGGCGCTTTGCGTACTGACTCCGCAGCATACTTCTGAAGATCCCTGGGCAGCAATTCGTCCTGAATAGTTACCACGATTCGTAGTTTCCGCCTTTGTCACCAAATTCTTGTTGTAACGCAGCAGACACATCGTAATTTTATAGAAATATCTTTATTATAAGTCTTCTTCAGTAACGCCAACACCTCTGTATCTTTTCAATGCCAGCAGAAACTGTCACCCTGCATTCCATCCGTCACCACATTCTCTCTTCACCCCCACATTCTATCCTACCTCACAGCATTCTACCTATGGACACTATTAACATTCCACATACTATATAACAATTGTCCAAAGTGGGAGGTGGTTTTCAAGAAATGTGTTTCCAAGCATCACTTTGCAAAGTGCTGTATATAAACAAAAGACTTGAAGAAAATGAGAGAGATAGATTGTGATGATGATGTAATTGAGGAGATCAATATTCTCCAAGTGAAAGAACATGCCTCAGAAGGCCCATTGGAAGTGGTTCAGGTTAATGATGGGCCTATCAAAATTTTGTTTGACTCTGGTGCCAAGGCGAAACTTACATCAAAAGATTTCTATGAACAACATTTGAAAGGAAAGGTGAAGTTGTTGAGATCTGATGTAAGGCCTAAGGGTTATGGTTGGGAACCCATAGAGTTGCTGAACTACTTTTGGGGCACCACTGAGTTTAAAGACAGGATCATACCAGTGAAAATGTATGTGGCCATAAAAAGAGATTCACTCATGAGTGGGCTCCACTAATGTAAATTATTTGTCTACTTGGATCCCAGTGAGAATCTCTCTGTAAGAGTAAAAGAGATGTTGAATGTTAGAACTGTCTAAGGACGTGGTTGGGAGTAACTGAAGGGGTTTCCTGAGGTATTTGCTAGCAAGATGAGGTGTCTTAAAGATTACCTACATTTAATAAGACTAAAGTCAGGTGTACAACCAAAGGTGGCTAAGGTTAGAAATGTTCATTTGCTAGTAGAGAACAGTATGAAAGCTGAACTAGATAAACTGAGGAAGAATGGCATAATAGAAGAAATGGAAGCTACAGAGTGGCTGACTCTGGTAGTTATGGCCATTGAAGCAAATAGTGAATCCAGACTTTGTGTTGACCTAAGAGAACTCAACAAAGAGGTGGTGGTTGACTTCCCCTGCCAAACATTAATGAAGTATTGTGTTCTCTCAATTGTGCCAAACACTTCTCCTCACTTGACCTAACGTCAGCTTATCATCAGATAGAATTGCATCCCTCATCTCAAGAGCTGAAGACTTCTAATATGCCCTTTGGCACCTTCACGTTTTTAGGCTAATCTCTACTGCCTCAGTTTTTCAAAAGGCAATAGAGAGAGTTCTTAAGGGTATTGAATGAGTCAAAATCTACCAGGAAGATGTGTTGGTGTGCAGGTCGTCTCTGGATAAGCACAACAGCAGGTTATGTGAGGTGTTGTTAGGAATGAAAAATATTGGACAGCCATTGAATTCAGAAAAATGCAAGGTTAATGTCAATGGAAATGAATATCTGGATCATGTGGTTACAGAGTCTGCTATTAAACCAAAAATGGAGTTGGTAGAGGCAGTCAAGAACCTCTACCAAGAGGTGTTCACCACATAATAAGGAGGAGCTGGTAAAGTTTCTAGGGAGGGCTGAATTTTATAACACGTTTGTGCCACAATATGCTAAGGAAAATGAGTGTGTAAGAAGCTTGTTGAATAAAGGGAAGGAGTTTCTCTGGTGCCAGTTGAGCGAGGAAGAATTAAAAAATTTCAAGTCTTGTCTTGATAAAGCACCAAATTTAGGAAGTTTTGAACTCAGAGATGAGACTTATATGATGGCGGATGCTAGCTCAAAAGGTCTGGGAGCTTTTCTGATGCAAAAATCCAAGGGGCAAGACAGGACCAGTTTGTTTATATGAAGAGAGCTGAGAGGAGCAGAACTTAATTACTCTGTAATTGAGAAAGAGGCTTTGGGAGTCTTTTGGGCAGTAAGAAAATTAAAAAGATTTCTTTGGGGATGCAGATTTGTGATCAAAGCAGATCACAACCCCCTAAAAGAGTTCTTTGGATTACGACATGTCATTTGTGCCTAGTGCCAATAATTTGCTGGCAGATTCTTTTTCAAATTCTGGTAACACTGATGAAATTTCAGATTAAAATGATTTTTTTCACGGTGAAGAATGCGAAGACGAGGTGAATGTTTGTCTTCTCAATAACGGTATTATACAGGAAGAAGACTGGAGGAAGGAATTAGGGAATGATCCAGTACAGCAGCAAATTATGAAGATTGATTTTGATGGTTGGTGTGACAGGGAGAAATGTAAGGAAAGCGTTAGAAGGCTTTTGCAGGTGAAAGATGAGTAAATATTGTAGATGATTTATTGATGAGAGGAAGTAAACTTTTGTCTCCATACAATTTGAGAAAGAGGTTGGTGGTAAATGCACATGCCAGTCATATGGGTATAGCCAAATTTAAGGAAAGAGTCTGGGATGGATACTGGTGTCTGACAATGGACGTGATGATTGAAAGGAAGGTGAGGAATTGTATGAAGTGTATGTGCAGTGATAAGGTGCTAAAATTCAAGACACAGCCCATGGTTTTGAGAGAACAAACTTCTGGACCATGGGCAGACATAGCATTAGATATTTTGTGTCCTGTGAAGATCAAAATTTGTGATAGATGTGTCATTGTGTGCATTGAAACGTTCTCTCACTGGCCAGAGATCAACATCTCAGTCTGCGGAGTCTGGTTTGATAATCTATTTTTGAAGGAATTAGTTGAAAGGCAGTGTTTCCCTTCAAGCCTTCTTACAGACTGTTGGACTTTGTCCTTCTGCAGGGTCATCCCCAATCTTTTTGCCTCCTACGTCCTAATTGTTTCTGACCTGTTGCTATTGGCTTTTGAACTCTGAGCACTTTACCACTGCTAACCAGTGCTAAAGTGCATATGCTCTCTGTGTAAATTGTATTGTTGATTGGTTTACCCATAATTGGCACATTTGATTTACTAGTAAGTCCCTGGTAAAGTGGACTAGAGGTGCCCAGGGCCTGTAAATCAAATGCTACTAGTGGGCCTGCAGAACTGGTTGTGCCACCCACATTAGTAGCCCTGTAAACATATCTCAGACCTGCCACTGCAGTGTCTGTGTGTGCAGTTTTAAACTGTCAATTCAACTTGGCAAGTTAACCCACTTGCCAGGCCTTAACCTTCCCTCTTCTTACATGTAAGGCACCCCTAAGGTAGGCCATAGGTAGCCCCATAGGCAAGGTGCAGTGTATGTTTAAGGTAGGACATATACTAATGTGTTTTAATGTCCTGACAGTGAAATACTGCCAAATTTGGTTTTCACTGTTGCAAGGCCTATCCCACAAATAGGTTAACATGGGGGCTACCTTTAAAAATTATTGAAGCGTAGATTCCCTTTGGGAGCAGATAGACATGTGGAGTTTGGGGTATCTGAGCTCACAATTTAAAAATACATCTTTTAGTAAAGTTGGTTTTAAGATTGTGTGTTTGAAAACCACAAACCTTAGAACACTTCTGGAAACCAAGAGGAACCTCTGCCTGGAGAAGAGCTGAAGAGCTGAGGAAGAAGAGCTGCCCTGCCTGGGACTGTGCTTTGTGGAGCTATCCTGCAGTTGCTGCTTCTGCCTGTGCTAGAGGACAAAGACTGGACTACGTGTGCCTTCATTCATGTGAAGAACTCTCCAAGGGCTTGATTTAGAGCTTGCCTTCTGTTGTTTGAAGTCTGAGGGACAGCAAAGATTTCTCTCTACCAGCACCTGGAGCCTCTGCTGAGACTCCTACTCTGCCAAGTGGTGCCCATTCGGTTCCTGGGACCCTGAAAGGAGAAGCTGGCAGCACAAGAGTGAGAAATCCATGCATCGACTGCCATGCTGGGAAAAGATCGATGCAACTCTGATCTGCGGCTGAAAAATCAACGCGCCGCAGCTTTGAGGCTGAAAATCAACACTCGTCTGCAACGTGACTGGAAAACCAATGCCTGCAGCTGGAGAAATGACGCAGAGCATCGTTGACGGAGGCTGGTGAGATCCCAACACGCACTGCGTGGTTTTCAGATCATTGCGCCGCAGGATTTCTGACGCAAACATTCCTGGGCGTACAAAACCGATGTAAGGCCTGCCCGGACCCAAGAGTGCGGTTAAAATCGATGCATCGTTCTCCTGCGGAGAGAAGAAACAAGGCACGCCGACTCGATTGAAGGAGAAACGATGCAAGGTCTCGCTCGTGAGTGAAATCGTCGCATCGCAAGCCCTTTTTGATGCACAGCCGCCCATGCAGGGTTATTTTTGACACACCCAGGTACATTTTCACGCTAACAGCGTTAGCATTGTGTTTAAAATTACATGAAGACTCTTTTTGGTTTTTAATTGATTACTTTGACTTGTGTATTGTGGATTTTTGTTGTTTTGGTCTCTATTTTTCTAAACCTGTGTTATGTCATTTTGTAGTGTTTTCATTAAGTTACTGTGTGTGTTGGTACAAATACTTCACACCTAGCACTCTGAAGTTAAGCCTACTGCTCGTGCCAAGCTACCAAAGAGGTGAGCGGGGGTTAGCTGAGGGTGATTCTCTTTTACCCTGACTAGATTGAGGGTTCTTGCTTGAACAGGGGGCAACCTGACTGACAACCAAAGACCCCATTTCTAACACTGACAATGGGGCACAGTTTGTGTCTGGGGTGTTGGAGGAGTTCCTAAAGACAAGAGGCATAAAGCATAGAAAAGCAGCACTTTATCATCCCAAAAGTAATGGTGTGGTGGGATGGTTTATAAAGGTTCTAAAGGAGAGCTTGCAACAGGCTATTGTAAATGGAGTGAATTGAAAGTGTGAGCTCATGAAGGTGCATGAACATCGCTTAACCCCACACTCGAGGTACGAGGGTCACACCCTTTCAACTGTTCAGGTGCAGGCTTCCCAACAGTGAGGTGATCCTGGTGGGGGTGAATGAGAAATGAGTGGTTGTGGATGATCAAGTTGGCAAAGTAGAAGGGTGGAAAGAGAAAGAGAGAGAAAAGGACAAATGACGATAAGGAAAAGTTTGTATGGTGTGCAGAAAGCAGGAAAGAGAACTACCATGCAGGTTGGCGACTGGATTAAAATAAAATCTCTGAGAAAGGTTAGTAAAAATTTTAAGTCTAGTTAGCCTTTGAAAATTATCAAACTGTTTAAAAATGCTGTGAAAACGAGTGATCATAAAAATGGAGTGGTCAAATATCATTCAGTGGAGGGTGAGTCTGAGTCTCCAGTGTCTGAGTCTGCAGGTCCAAGTGTTACTGCTTTGGGCAATTCACAATTAAAGGAATATTCTGTATGTAGATTACAATGTATATCAAAAGAGCACTGCTGCGACTGAAGGCCTATGTTTAAAGCCCTAGCTCTTTATCTTGGAGCAGGTTGTTCTTTTACTCAATTCTGTTTCTGTTTGTGCACATATATTTTGTTTACTTTATAGTTAGATAATTTGGGATATTTATTTCAGTATTTTGCACAATATTGGGGAGGGAGGTAACGTGGTGTTCTGTATACTTGTAAAGACCTCACGTTGGAATATCCAGATGGTTGCTAGGATGTAATTGTACTGCTCAGTTGGCTGTTGGATGTAGCTGTGGTTGGCTGGGGTCTCTGGTACCTGTATCTTATTAAAGAAGATAACCTCAACTCATCAAGTCTCTGCAACCTTCTTCTGGGAACGTAAATCCATGCTGCGTGGGAGCTGAGGAGCCCCGCTTCTGCTGCATTAGCACGTGTTTTCCTTACGCAACATCCTTATAAGGGACTACATTTTGTAGAGCTGGGTAAGTTATGAGTGTTGAGTCACATTTGCCCCTGTTATCTTTTGCCTTTGGTTGCTCTAAGAATGGGCACCGCTTTGGTATTTGCTCAATTGCTAAAAAAGGTTGATTATCAAGAGGTTTAGGGCCTGATACACTAAGCCTTTTTGTGGTAGCATAGCCTGTGGTTTGCTAAATCACAGGCCTCTTGAACACACAAAGGCAGCACACAATATACAAAGCACTCAGTGTGAATAAGTAATTACTTTCCAGCTTGCAAATGCCCTTAAACACTGATTGGAAATTAGAGGAATGAGCAGGAGTGATAGGAACATTCCCCACCTCCTTCCAAGTACACAATGAAAAGCTATATTAAAAGCAAGAAATTGGGCAGGTCCCAGAGATGGTTTTTTTTTCATTTCAAGATGGCATGATCATTCATTTTTCAGCACCATGGGCCCTACTCACAAACAGTTTGCTCCCACTTACTACTTAAGTACCCAAGATTAAGCCAGGTTTACCAGTGACATTGTGGAATTCAGGAATATCCCATTAGTACCACGAAAGTAATTCACACCGTTGGAATGCCTTATCTACAATAGTGTTTTGGGGGCGTTTATAGTCAAAAACGTTTAGCACACAGTCATTATCTGCATGCAAAATCATGCATTTTACTCCATTATAGAGACAGAAAACGGGAAGCGACCAGGGCTTTCCTTCAAAAGTGCATAATTTACAATATATGTACCACGTTTACTAAACCTTTCCCTTATCAGAATATATTTTTTAATTATTGAAGGCAGAAATCACCCTCTTATGACTGCTTTAAAATAGGACAAAATCCTTTCTAAATCTGGGCCATGGTTTCTGGCTTACCACACTGTCAATTCTTTTTCGAGTCACAAAGAAATATTTGTAAACAATAGTTTGAATGTCTGCTGTGTGGAATAATCATAATAATTCTGGTAATTCTCAAGTAAGTTTATTCCTATAATGGAAGGCAGGTCCTGCACAGCTGATGCCTGGATTCTTTAATGACCTGAACATTCCATGCATCTGCATGACCCATATTCTACAAAGAACACATTAGAACACATAACAGTTCCGATAAAAGAATGCTTGCTTGTAGTTACAGAATCCACGCATGCAATTTATACCTATGACAATGTCGGCCCGAATACACTACATCGTGTTGTTTCATGGTAGAATACTGCTATAAGGATGTTATGGTTTTGTTCAATTTGACTTCATTTTGTGACATAAAAGATGCCAGCACCATTATGTCCTCTCGCTTGCATAGACGCAAGTGTTTGTACACAAATTTATTGAAATTGAATGATATTTTTAATATCTTCCCTAAAATATAATTATGTTTTCACATTTTAATTATTATGTCAATGAATATATTAAATACAATTATGTATAATTGTATTTTGTACATTGTTTTCTTATGTTTTACTGTTAAAGCTACCTGTGGGAATGCACCTTCACAATTAATTGCGAATGTAAGAGAACTGTGCGCATATGTCCTTTTCTAATTGATTTTATGAAAGGCATCTTTCATCATTTCCCTAGTGAAAGTTGTTCAACTTTGATTTTGCATTCTCTTTGTGTTCTGTTTTTTGAAGGATGGCTTGTTATTTATTCCTTGTGACTAGCTGGCTTTTAAAACCATTAAGGACTATTCATGAAAATATGAAGACTGGGTTAGCAAGTAATGGTCACGGCCCTTCCACTGTGGCAGCCAGCAAGTTAATACAGATGAATTAAGGATTGTAGTGCGAGTCCCACCACTGACACCATACAGAGAATGTGAAAAGGAAACGTGCACTCAAGCTGCTGAAGGTCAACAACACAAGGTGCGGAGATTAGGAATTAAAAAGGCGTGATTTGCAGAAATATCCGCGCTCTCGGTTTAGGCGGCAAGAAGGGATAGATTGATATCACAAAATGGAACATACTCAAATGCACACACTGCCATCCTTCCAATAGTATATGCATCAATCCTTTCCTCTGCTGCAAAGAGATTGCAACACATGCAAAGCCAAACCCCTCCTAGAATGAACCTAATTTACACCAGGTCAAACAGCAGGATATTGTCCTTGATACCGTCTTTATAGTATCAATAAAATGATAATAAACCTGCCTTCATTTGATGTGCGCACACAGCCTTGCTTGAGTCTGAAGAGAAGGAACATAGCTTCGATGTTCTGCAATCTTTTTAAAAATAGGCTAATAAATGTTTTAAGGATGTACTTTCTTCCGTGATCTTTGTGATTTTTCATATACCTATTCAGTTTGCCCCATTAACCTTTCCACCCACGACGTTCCTTTTACTGCGCTACTTTACAGCCAACAGTTAATGAAAAAATCTTTTTTTTATATGAAGCTACTTCATTCGCAGAAACCTTCATCACTTTTGGTGTAATCATGCTGAGAATGTCAGGCCACCGACTTCAAATATTGGTGGCAGGAAAATTATAGCGCCATTCAACTCTTCTTATAGCAGCAATAATGATTAAATGTAAAATGGAAAGATTTAAAAGCTACACGACTCGTATATGTTTAATGTTTGTTGTCTTATTTATGTCTGGCCTGAGAGTTTGAACTGTGTTATTACACAAGGGAGAGTAATTGGGAGCAAGGAGAGAACCAAACCGTACTCTACTCCCATAAGAACACAATCACAAAAAGGGAGTACGGGTTAGTTGTAATGTGGGTAGGTCATTAATGTACTAATTATGACGCTAAGCCACTCAAAAAACCTCGACTAGAGGTGTAAATTATGTACGCTGTGTGGTGGTGTGAGGTCTGCGGGGTGTAGGGGAAGGGAAGTTTCCTTTACGGACTAGGTGGTCTCACACACTATGTATTGTCATGCTTCATCATATGACCACCTAGCCCCACCCAGGTAGGACAGTGCCACCTGGGCGGACTCAACCTCACTGTTAAAAGAACAGGAGGGAGTGCGTAAATTGGACTTAATTCTGGAAAGTAGGGATCCAGCTATACTAGGGGAATAAAAACACCTACTCAGGTACCCGGGTAACTTTTAATAGGGGTCCTGTGTGGTGTGGTTAAAAGGAATGGGGGACCAGTGCGAGAACAATGACTCACAAGGTCACCTAACTAAAAGAAGTAGCCGACATGTTTCTGCCCTTATGGTTGAGCTATGGAGAGTCTCTGGGCATTCATCAGGGCATTGGATCCCTGTAGTAATTACTACTTGACCGCTACACAAATACGTGAAAGAGGAAGGGCCTACCTTAACCAAGATAATATCTGGGGAGGACCTAAAGAAAATGGGATGAAAAACAGACCAAAAACAATGTGAAAGATAAAACACTGCAAACCACTACACACGTGACATAATTCATACAGGCTGCAGGGGTGCTGGTTGCAAATATAAATACAGTAGTGTCAAGGTTATGCACGGCGTACACTTAGTAAGGGAAGACCATTTCTTACCCTCACACTTGAGGCTACTAGCCTCTGGTATCCTGGAGAGGGAGCGTCCCCTTATAGTCAGACTCTAGAGTTCAAGGGGAAAGAGAAAGAGCAGAAGGGAAATCATGAAAGTAGTGAGGGGAATGCAGAGGAGGAGAAGAGGGGAAGAAATGAAAGGAAAAAAGGAGAAAATAACAACTGAAAAAAAGAGGGGAAGAAACAGGAGAAGAGGGATAAGAAAAAGGTTAAAAAAGACAGAAAAGGGGGATAAAAGGGGATAAAGAAGGGGGGCTGGGGGTGGGGAAGAAAGAGGGGAGGGAGGAAGGAGGGAAAGAAAAAAGAAGAACAAGGTAGAGAGAATGGAAAAAAGAAAGAAAAGGAAGGCAGAAGATCAGGGGGAAGGAGAAAGAAATAGAAAAAGGAGAGAAGGGAAGAAAGGAGTTCAAAAAAGAGAAGACAGAGACTTCTTATCTGTATCTCCAACGCTGTCTGACTCACTGCATCAAAGGTGGGCGCTCTCTGTGCGCCTATACCGACCTCTCGTTCATGACCGCTTGAATGCAATGGCCAGGAGATGAGGGGTAGATATAGTGACCTTAATTAGGACAGGTAGCAGCTGAGGTAGATCACCGTCGCGGCCCGGGGTGGGCGGGGCCGGAAATATGACGTGCTCCCCACAAATATGGTCATTGCCCGGCGGGGCCCGTTGTGGCCATGGATGTGCCGTGGGACAGAAACTGTGGGGAAGCGCTTGGTGGAGCGCCAAAAAGAGACGCTGCCCAAGTGCAGGGAACCGCCGGTGAAGGCGCGCGGGCCGCGTCAGCCAGTACTCCGTGTCTGGCTAGCCACGCAAGTGTCGTCGGGAAACGTAGTTTCCCGGCTGCACTCTCTGTGTGCCGAAGGGAGTGTGTCGCTGGGAAACGTAGTTTCCCGGCGGCACAGCACGGGCACACTGGGGAGGGGGGAAAAAAAGAGAAAAACAAAGATAGGAAGGAGGAAAGGAGGAGGATGGGGGGGAGGGGAGGGAAAAAAGAGAAGAGAAAAGAGAAAAGAGAAGGAGGGAACGGGGAAAGGGAGGGAGAAAAGAGGGAAAAAAAGGGAAGGGGAAAGAAAGGGCAGGACGGGGAGGGGGAAGGCCAGGGGGGGAGAAAACACGGAGAGGGAAGGGGGACGGGGGACGGCACATACTCAACATGGGGAAAGATGTGAGGGGTATATAGAAGGGGGAAGGAGAACCTCCAGACAAAAAGGGGGGGGGGGGTTTGTCGAAGAGGAGAAAGAAAGAACGCAAAGGGGGAAAGAAGGAGAAAACAGAGAAGGGGGGGGGAAGGGAGGGGAAAAAAAGAAGAGAGGGGAAGGAGGAGGGCAGGGGAATGCACAGGAGGGAACCAGCCAGGTTCACCCGTGTCAGGAAGAGAAGAGAAAACTAAGTAGGACGGAATGTGATCCAGAGGGAAGGAGGAAACTAAGGCGGATCAAGGGGGGAAAAGAAAAAGAAAAAGACCGGAGGAAGGAAAAGTAAAGGGGCAGAGTATGTGGGGGGGGTTTCTAGGGTTGAAGCGAGAACCAGGGTATCTCATCATTTAATCCAATCGTGTCTGTGTGCAACCTCCAAATCCAGCATTGCTCAGCCCTAAAAAGTTTTTCGGACATGTTAGGGGTCGAGGGGGAAAGTTGTTCCAGGACTGTCCATGACATGTCGTCTGGGGAATGATTTTTTTGTAAGAAATGACTGGTAAGTTTAGTAGCATCTCGTTTGCACCTGATCGTGCTCCTGTGCTCACAGATTCTGATGCTGATTTTTCTCGTGGTCATCCCCACATACTGGAGTTGACAAGGGCATTTGATTAGGTAAATTACATTTTTACTATTACAGTTAGTGAATGATTTTTGTACCCAAGGGGTTCTTAGGTTGATGTTTATGGTGGTAGATTTTTGGGTAAAGGGACAGACACTGCAGTTGCCACATGGGTGATGACCTGCAGGGGGGGCCAATTGCCAGAGTGTGGTCTGTGTGGGACGTCGTTTCTCCTTTGGTCTGGTGTGGACCACCATGTCGCGTATATTACTTGCTCTCTTATACGCGTGTAGTGGAGGTTCAAAGGGTAAACCCCCTGAAGTTAGAATTTTCCAATTGTCTTTTATGATCTTTTGGATTTCATTAGATAAGGGATTGAATGTGGTCACACAAACGATCTTGTCCAATTTGGGTTTCGGTGTGTGGGGCTGTAGCAGTTGGTCCCTATTATTATTGCGTGCCCTTTTTAATGCCCTGCTCACCAGGTGTGGGGGATAGTCCTTGGTGTGTAGCTTAGCAGTTAGTTTGTCTGCATGTTTGCGGTAGTCAATCACTGAAGAACAGTTTCGTCTTAGCCGCAGGAACTGCCCGACCGGGAGGTTATCTCTTAAGGCTCGAGGGTGGAAGCTCTGATATTGTAACAAATTGTTACAATCCGTAGGTTTGTAATACACCTCTGTGGCTAACCCTCCATCATGTTCATAAATGAGTAAGTCAAGGAAAGGTAACTTGTTGTCACCTATGTTCATTGTGAAGGTGAGGAAAGGGTTTGCTCCGTTGAGCCAAATAGCGAATGCCTGGGCTTCTTCCCTACTCCCAGTCCATATCAGCAGTACATCGTCGATGTATCGCTTCCAGAGTTTGATCTGGTCATGGTAGGGGTTCTCCTCATTTAAGACAATTTGTCTTTCAAAGTGGTCAACATATAGACATGCTAGACTAGGGGCGAAAGTGCTGCCCATTGATGTACCCTGTGTCTGCAAAAAGAATTTATCCTCAAATTTAAAGTAGTTTCTGGTGAGAGCGAGGTGTGCTAGATCCAGGATAAAACCCGGAGGGGTTTGGGAATCACTCGTCTGGATTTCCAACAAATCGCTTATCAAAACTTCCCTTCCCCTACACCCCGCAGACCTCACACCACCACACAGCGTACATAATTTACACCTCTAGTCGAGGTTTTTTGAGTGGCTTAGCGTCATAATTAGTACATTAATGACCTACCCACATTACAACTAACCCGTACTCCCTTTTTGTGATTGTGTTCTTATGGGAGTAGAGTACGGTTTGGTTCTCTCCTTGCTCCCAATTACTCTCCCTTGTGTAATATGATAGTAGAGCAGCCTCCTGGCTGCGAGAGTTAGCTTACATAGATCTCTCAAGTGCGAGAGTATTAGCTTGCTGATTCCCAGCTAGCACCCTTTCTAGCCTGCGCCCCTTAGAACTTCGGTTCCTTCTTCTTTCCTCCTCGATCTGACTCTCCACCACCCCTATTGGGCCCACTCCAACTCCTTTTCACCCCCCCAGGCCATACAATGGCAGATGGTCTCTCCTTTAATGATGAGGAAGTATCAGCTATCCTCGCAGCCCCCTCACTCCTCGGGGACACAGCCTTATCAAAGAGTTTGTCCCAACTTGGGGACTGGGACACCCTAGTGGAATTAAAACGCTCCCAAATTAAGACTATACTACATGGGGCTGTCCTTACAGAATATCTCTGTAGCAACTCGGCTCCAAACGGACTTCTTGTCACCAATGAACCTCGCATATTCCTAGACGACCTCGAGTTTCGTAAAGATTGGTCGCTTATAGCATGGAAATGCACACGAGATTGGCTGATTTTAATTATAAAAACAGCAACTAGGTTATCTGAAACCTTACTGGTTCAGATAAAAACCAGTGAGAATAACCTAAAGTCAGGTGTGAGTATCCTCTCCTTCAAAAAGAAACTGGAGGAGGTAAACAAAAACATGAACGAATATAAAGAATACTTAACCCAGCAAAAAATAGCCAAATTTCAAAAAGACCTAAATCGCTTTTCCTTAGAAAGGATATATCCCTACACCAAACCTGACTATGTAGCGAAGAGTAGTTTCTGGTGAGAGCGAGGTGTGCTAGATCCAGGATAAAACCCGGAGGGGTTTGGGAATCACTCGTCTGGATTTCCAACAAATCGCTTATCACTTCCAAGGTAGCCTCTTGCGGAATATTTGTGTATAATGACTCCACGTCGAGGGTAATCAGGAGCTCCTTAGTTTTGTCAAAGGCTATAGAATCCAGTAATAGGAGGACATGGGTGGTGTCTTTAAGATAGGTTGGTATTTTTTTGACTAGCGGTTGTAGGAAGACATCCACAAATTTAGACAGAGGCTCTAGTACTGAGCCTAGACCGGAAACTATGGGTCGTCCCGGAGGAGGGATCTTTTCTTTGTGTACTTTTGGTAAAATATAAAAGTACGGGATTTTAGGATTCGTCTGTATCAGGAATGATGCCTCATGATCTGTAATCCAGTTGTTCTCTTTCCCTTTAGATACTAGGAAAGCGATTTCTTCTTGGACATCAGTGGTAGGGTCACGTGCCAGGCGTTTGTAGTGTCTGGTATTCCCCAGTAATCGCTCACACTCGTCTCTATACATTTTTTGTGGAAGAATCACTGTAGCACCGCCTTTATCTGCTGGTTTTATAATGATGTTGGGATCGGCTGTAAGGCCCTTCAGTGACTCTATTTCGACTTTGCTCATATTGTGGAATGTGTTATTGGGTGCTTCAGTGAGACCTTTGATTTTAAGGGACACTGATTTCTCAAAAGCCAGTACCTCAGGGGGCATTTGCCCTGCCAGGGGACAGAAGGTAGATTTAGGACGTAGTCCCGTGTTTTGTGTGGGAGTATCATATTCCTTCCCAAGGAAGAAGGTTTTTAGACGGATCTTACGGAACAGGCCCGCTAGTTCTGTTCTAGTTCTGAATAGGTCGACCTTAGGAGTAGGTACGAAGTTCAGACCTTTGTTCAGTGCTTGGGTTTCGGTTTGGCTCAGACTCCGGTTACTCAAATTAATGATGTTGCCTGTGTTTTCAGGGCCCAGTTTCACTTTGTCTTGCTTGTCCCTGGGATGGTATCCCTGTGTGGTGGATTTTCCAAGGCATCCTCTTTTGGGCGCCACTGTACCTCTTTTTTCCTCCCCCTGTCCCTTCCATGACCTCTGTCTAAAAAAGGCGGCGGAGGTTCAGAGAAAGACCATTGGGCAGGGTGCTGTAGGTAGGGTGCCTGGTACTGTGGAGGTGGGCCATATTGGTTTGGCCAGCCCCATTGTTGGTTAAAGTATGGTGGGTAAAGGGGAGGTGCAGATGGAAAGTTCCATCCTCCTCGACGTTGTCCACGTCGCCCACGGCGGTATCGTGTGTTTCCTGAAGAGTTACTATCACTGTCTGAGCTGATATTGCCCCCAGAGGAGGTATCGGAAGTGTTAGTGGAATTCTTCGCTACATAGTCAGGTTTGGTGTAGGGATATATCCTTTCTAAGGAAAAGCGATTTAGGTCTTTTTGAAATTTGGCTATTTTTTGCTGGGTTAAGTATTCTTTATATTCGTTCATGTTTTTGTTTACCTCCTCCAGTTTCTTTTTGAAGGAGAGGATACTCACACCTGACTTTAGGTTATTCTCACTGGTTTTTATCTGAACCAGTAAGGTTTCAGATAACCTAGTTGCTGTTTTTATAATTAAAATCAGCCAATCTCGTGTGCATTTCCATGCTATAAGCGACCAATCTTTACGAAACTCGAGGTCGTCTAGGAATATGCGAGGTTCATTGGTGACAAGAAGTCCGTTTGGAGCCGAGTTGCTACAGAGATATTCTGTAAGGACAGCCCCATGTAGTATAGTCTTAATTTGGGAGCGTTTTAATTCCACTAGGGTGTCCCAGTCCCCAAGTTGGGACAAACTCTTTGATAAGGCTGTGTCCCCGAGGAGTGAGGGGGCTGCGAGGATAGCTGATACTTCCTCATCATTAAAGGAGAGACCATCTGCCATTGTATGGCCTGGGGGGGTGAAAAGGAGTTGGAGTGGGCCCAATAGGGGTGGTGGAGAGTCAGATCGAGGAGGAAAGAAGAAGGAACCGAAGTTCTAAGGGGCGCAGGCTAGAAAGGGTGCTAGCTGGGAATCAGCAAGCTAATACTCTCGCACTTGAGAGATCTATGTAAGCTAACTCTCGCAGCCAGGAGGCTGCTCTACTATCATATTACACAAGGGAGAGTAATTGGGAGCAAGGAGAGAACCAAACCGTACTCTACTCCCATAAGAACACAATCACAAAAAGGGAGTACGGGTTAGTTGTAATGTGGGTAGGTCATTAATGTACTAATTATGACGCTAAGCCACTCAAAAAACCTCGACTAGAGGTGTAAATTATGTACGCTGTGTGGTGGTGTGAGGTCTGCGGGGTGTAGGGGAAGGGAAGTTTTGATAAGCGATTTGTTGGAAATCCAGACGAGTGATTCCCAAACCCCTCCGGGTTTTATCCTGGATCTAGCACACCTCGCTCTCACCAGAAACTACTTTAAATTTGAGGATAAATTCTTTTTGCAGACACAGGGTACATCAATGGGCAGCACTTTCGCCCCTAGTCTAGCATGTCTATATGTTGACCACTTTGAAAGACAAATTGTCTTAAATGAGGAGAACCCCTACCATGACCAGATCAAACTCTGGAAGCGATACATCGACGATGTACTGCTGATATGGACTGGGAGTAGGGAAGAAGCCCAGGCATTCGCTATTTGGCTCAACGGAGCAAACCCTTTCCTCACCTTCACAATGAACATAGGTGACAACAAGTTACCTTTCCTTGACTTACTCATTTATGAACATGATGGAGGGTTAGCCACAGAGGTGTATTACAAACCTACGGATTGTAACAATTTGTTACAATATCAGAGCTTCCACCCTCGAGCCTTAAGAGATAACCTCCCGGTCGGGCAGTTCCTGCGGCTAAGACGAAACTGTTCTTCAGTGATTGACTACCGCAAACATGCAGACAAACTAACTGCTAAGATACACACCAAGGACTATCCCCCACACCTGGTGAGCAGGGCATTAAAAAGGGCACGCAATAATAATAGGGACCAACTGCTACAGCCCCACACACCGAAACCCAAATTGGACAAGATTGTTTGTGTGACCACATTCAATCCCTTATCTAATGAAATCCAAAAGATCATAAAAGACAATTGGAAAATTCTAACTTCAGGGGGTTTACCCTTTGAACCTCCACTACACGCGTATAAGAGAGCAAGTAATATACGCGACATGGTGGTCCACACCAGACCAAAGGAGAAACGACGTCCCACACAGACCACACTCTGGCAATTGGCCCCCCCTGCAGGTCATCACCCATGTGGCAACTGCAGTGTCTGTCCCTTTACCCAAAATCTACCACCATAAACATCAACCTAAGAACCCCTTGGATACAAAAATCATTCACTAACTGTAATAGTAAAAATGTAATTTACCTAATCAAATGCCCTTGTCAACTCCAGTATGTGGGGATGACCACGAGAAAAATCAGCATCAGAATCTGTGAGCACAGGAGCACGATCAGGTGCAAACGAGATGCTACTAAACTTACCAGTCATTTCTTACAAAAAAATCATTCCCCAGACGACATGTCATGGACAGTCCTGGAACAACTTTCCCCCTCGACCCCTAACATGTCCGAAAAACTTTTTAGGGCTGAGCAACGCTGGATTTGGAGGTTGCACACAGACACGATTGGATTAAATGATGAGATACCCTGGTTCTCGCTTCAACCCTAGAAACCCCCCCCACATACTCTGCCCCTTTACTTTTCCTTCCTCTGGTCTTTTTTTTTTTATTTTCCCCCCTTGATCCGCCTTCGTTTCCTCCTTCCCTCTGGATCACATTCCGTCCTACTTAGTTTTCTCTTCTCTTCCTGACACGGGTGAACCTGGCTGGTTCCCTCCTGTGCATTCCCCTGCCCTCCTCCTTCCCCTCTCTTCTTTTTTTCCCCTCCCTTCCCCCCCCTTCTCTGTTTTCTCCTTCTTTCCCCCTTTGCGTTCTTTCTTTCTCCTCTTCGACAAACCCCCCCCCCCTTTTTGTCTGGAGGTTCTCCTTCCCCCTTCTATATACCCCTCACATCTTTCCCCATGTTGAGTATGTGCCGTCCCCCGTCCCCCTTCCCTCTCCATGTTTTCTCCCCCCCTGGCCTTCCCCCTCCCCGTCCTGCCCTTTCTTTCCCCTTCCCTTTTTTTCCCTCTTTTCTCCCTCCCTTTCCCCGTTCCCTCCTTCTCTTTTCTCTTTTCTCTTCTCTTTTTTCCCTTGCCCCCCCCCATCCTCCTCCTTTCCTCCTTCCTATCTTTGTTTTTCTCTTTTTTTCCCCCCTCCCCAGTGTGCCCGTGCTGTGCCGCCGGGAAACTACGTTTCCCAGCGACACACTCCCTTCGGCACACAGAGAGTGCAGCCGGGAAACTACGTTTCCCGACGACACTTGCGGGGCTAGCCAGACACGGAGTACTGGCTGACGCGGCCCGTGCGCCTTCACCGGCGGTTCCCTGCACTTGGGCAGCGTCTCTTTTTGGCGCTCCACCAAGCGCTTCCCCACAGTTTCTGTCCCACGGCACATCCATGGCCACAACGGGCCCCGCCGGGCAATGACCATATTTGTGGGGAGCACGTCATATTTCCGGCCCCGCCCACCCCGGGCCGCGACGGTGATCTACCTCAGCTGCTACCTGTCCTAATTAAGGTCACTATATCTACCCCTCATCTCCTGGCCATTGCATTCAAGCGGTCCTGAACGAGAGGTCGGTATAGGCGCACAGAGAGCGCCCACCTTTGATGCAGTGAGTCAGACAGCGTTGGAGATACAGATAAGAAGTCTCTGTCTTCTCTTTTTTGAACTCCTTTCTTCCCTTCTCTCCTTTTTCTATTTCTTTCTCCTTCCCCCTGATCTTCTGCCTTCCTTTTCTTTCTTTTTTCCATTCTCTCTACCTTGTTCTTCTTTTTTCTTTCCCTCCTTCCTCCCTCCCCTCTTTCTTCCCCACCCCCAGCCCCCCTTCTTTATCCCCTTTTATCCCCCTTTTCTGTCTTTTTTAACCTTTTTCTTATCCCTCTTCTCCTGTTTCTTCCCCTCTTTTTCTCAGTTCTTATTTTCTCCTTTTTTCCTTTCATTTCTTCCCCTCTTCTCCTCCTCTGCATTCCCCTCACTACTTTCATGATTTCCCTTCTGCTCTTTCTCTTTCCCCTTGAACTCTAGAGTCTGACTATAAGGGGACGCTCCCTCTCCAGGATACCAGAGGCTAGTAGCCTCAAGTGTGAGGGTAAGAAATGGTCTTCCCTTACTTAGTGTACGCCGTGCATAACCTTGACACTACTGTATTTATATTTGCAACCAGCACCCCTGCAGCCTGTATGAATTATGTCACGTGTGTAGTGGTTTGCAGTGTTTTATCTTTCACATTGTTTTTGGTCTGTTTTTCATCCCATTTTCTTTAGGTCCTCCCCAGATATTATCTTGGTTAAGGTAGGCCCTTCCTCTTTCACGTATTTGTGTAGCGGTCAAGTAGTAATTACTACAGGGATCCAATGCCCTGTTGAATGCCCAGAGACTCTCCATAGCTCAACCATAAGGGCAGAAACATGTCGGCTACTTCTTTTAGTTAGGTGACCTTGTGAGTCATTGTTCTCGCACTGGTCCCCCATTCCTTTTAACCACACCACACAGGACCCCTATTAAAAGTTACCCGGGTACCTGAGTAGGTGTTTTTATTCCCCTAGTATAGCTGGATCCCTACTTTCCAGAATTAAGTCCAATTTACGCACTCCCTCCTGTTCTTTTAACAGTGAGGTTGAGTCCGCCCAGTTTGAACTGTGTGCCAGATCTCATCTCAATACACAATATGCTGCAAACAGCATAAGAGACAGGCAGTGGGTCAGCCTTCCCTAGCTATTGACTTATTTCAACACTCCCAGGTCAATATTGGGTTGCTGGCTTTTCTGTCACGTTTTGAGATCAACACACCGCAATTTGTAGATGTATAGATTTTTAGCCTTGATATATTGCTTTGGTAAAATGTAGTCACTTTCTTGAAATGCAGCTCATGTATATAGTACAAACCCCAAGATCGTTGTATTACTAGTAGGTTGGAGACTAGATATTAAATCCATACACTAGAAAGCATTTTATGATGAATGCTGGCAGCGATCACTTATACACTGCTGATTTCCCATAACAAGGGGGCCTCTTCAGTTCAACAAGCAAAAGGACTTTCATTTAAAGAACCCTTACTCCTTCTGCATTCACAAGGACAATCTGTAGAAGAAAACAAATTCCACCATACTCGAGAGGCAGTGGCTACATGAGCATTGTCTCAGAAAATGGAAAAAGACAAACGGTGTTGAATAACGCTCTTTCTAAAGGAGAAGCTGGAAAATCCTATATGGCCTGGTTAGCGACAAACTTTTCTCTAATGAGAATTGTTTAAAGAAATCAGAGGATCCCTGTTCAAAGCAGTGCTATTGTTGTAGTGATGGCTGCAAATCCACTTCTGTATCTACCATCATAGCATTGAGGCCCTGATTTACACTTTTTGACGCTTAGCTGCGCTATCGCAGTTTGGTGTCAAAAAGTATACCGCCTGCTAGCGCCATCTCAAGACGCCAGATGGGCGTCATGTTTATGGTATGATGGTAGCTGGCGGTAAGGCCCGGCTAGCGTCATAAAAAGGGACGCTAGCAGGGTGGGGAAGACGTAGGGGGAACAGGAGGTTTAGTGTCAAAGAATGACGCTAGTAAGGGCAGAGGCATAAATAATGCCTCTAACCAGACTAGCGTCATTTTCTGATGTTAAAACCCCATGGACATGACTCCTGTCTTAGCTAAGACAGGAGTCATGCCCACTAGCCCAATGGCCATGCCCAGGGGACACATGTCCCCTGGGCATGGCCATTGGGCCCAGTGCCATATAGGGGGGCCGAAGTTAGGCCCCCCATGGCACTACAAAAAATAAGATTAAATACTTACCTCTACTGACATATACCTACCTGGGATGGGGTCCCCCATCCTCCGCTGTCCCTCTGGTGTGGGTGGGGGTGTCCCTGGGGCTAGGGAAGGACACCTGTGGGCCTCTTTCCATGGTCTCTGACCATGGAAAGAGGCCCACAGGTCCCCTAACGCCTGCCCTGACCCAGGCGTCAAATAATGGTGCTAAGCAAGCTTAGTACCATTATTTAGGCCCACCTCCCTCCTGTGCACTATTTTTGCACGAGAGGATAAATAAGATACCTGGGCCTTAGAGTAATTTTTTGCCCGGGAACGCCTACCTTGCATCTCATCGCTGCCAGGTAGTTTTCCTCAGGCATAAAATGACTTTAACTCCAATGTTTCAGCGCAAACAGAGTATAAATATGCCCCTGAGTGTCCCTAATGCAGACATAGAAACACCAGTTTCACAGGCCAGGTAGAACCGCTTTGTCAAAGGACATCCAATTGCAAGAATAAAAGGCCAGCAGCTTGTTTTATGAGAATTATCCGCCATCATGCATGGCTCTTCCCTAGGTCAAGAGGAAGACAGAGATCCAGTCAAAGGCATGACATAGGCTTGGTAATGTCTAGTAGACATATTATTGCCAGACAGTGTCAACACATTTTCCACTCAGGAGGTGGCACACCTTGAAAGGACAGCACCTACCACCACCTGCCACTTGCACCTCGATGTGAGACAGTGCTGCTCGTGATGACTGCCCTCAGTTTAATGTCTACTGTGCAAGAGTTGCCACTGCTTGGCTCTGCTGAGAGATGGTGGATCTGCATACAAATCCCTGTAGTATTTAAACATTTAGCTATGTAGCCCATTGGAACCTGTTGGCTTAGTGAGGTCCTACTGCAGAGAAATCTGCTTCTGTCTAGCAAAAGAAGTCTCCATTGCCAGACTGAAAAACAAACTGAGCCAAGGCAAAAATGTTCAATCTATGCTCAAACTAAAGAAGGCCACATTTAGGTTCTGGGGGCTGGCTGTAACATGGCATTCCATCCTGCTTTCAAACCAGAACCCTAGCCTGTAGCGTATAAGGAAAATGCCGGAGGGAGGCCTAATGAGGCCGTTTAGTTGATCACATAATAAAATGCGGTGCACTATCAACTTTATTTTAGATAGCATAGCGCTCAAAGGTGAAAGTGCTGTGAACTTTACATTATATTACACATATACATTAAGGGGTGTGTCCCCTAATCAACGGTGATTGGATTCTGATAATATTCTTTGTCCTTATCATAATCGTTCCGATAAGACAGCCCCTGAGATACTGTCAATGATTCAAAACAAACATAACATTCCTACAATCTATTCAGGACAATAACCATCTTTCCTCAGACATTATTTGTGTTTTTGATTACCAACCGATCTAAAGAATGTTGGCCTGTACTTTCAGGTTACGCAATTCATCTAAAATGGTGAAGCGTAAATGTCTTGTTTGTGTGCTGCTCTCATCCAGTCTCAAACCATGCATATTCAGACGAGCTGCCGCACCCTGTGCGAGGCAACAGAGGCATGTACTGCTTTGGACTGTAAATGCAGCAGAAGTTGTCGACATTTCTAAAGGAAACAATATAACTCATAACATACACAAATCAACAGAACAACACAATTGAAACAGAGCACAACACAACAAAACAGTTGAAGCAAAAAGCAACACCCACAGCAGTACACAACATCGCATTACAATAATGGAGGTCAAAAGCATAAAATGCACACCACAAATATGCACAGCCATTTTTTGTCACACATTAATGCCAACAAAAACCGCCCTTATAATGAGGTGGTAAAAGTTGTTTGTACTAAGCACTGACCTAACCACTAAAGACACGAAACACCCACCTTCATGGTCGTCCGTTGAAAGCACGGTTCTAGGAAATTTTAAATCTATGTTTGAATATTTTCTGCAGTACGGACCAGTTCTAAACAGTAATTTGTAGTTATTCGCGTGCCTTTTAACACATGTGTTTTTGATATTGTAAATGGCAATTTGGCATTACTATTGAGACGTAGTCCATGATCAGGTGTGCTATAAACCTGTTCAGGTAAGTGTGGAGCCACACATGCAGTAGCGTTTTTGGTGTTGTTAAAATTAAACTTACCTATGTACAAAAATGGCAAATACGGAACTAATGGCAAAGTCTAGGAGTGGGCAAAAAATTCCGGTCCGCCAGCTCAGTTTGCAGGGTTTTGCCCATTCTTCTCTCTGTTTGGAGCGTGGAAGTTTAGCAAAACTCCACCAACTGCCACATGCCAGAGTTTTTTCTCGTGTGTGGCTCACCAACGTTAAGTTTGTGTGCGCTAGCAAGAATTTGCATCCCCCAGTGCAATTATTGGTTGCTAGAACACCTCCAGGCAAGATTTCTCAATGTGAGCAGTTGCAGCAGGTTGCGACTATTTGTGTTGAGAAACCTGCTGGTCAAGTGGAAAATCTACTCAGTGGCAGAAAAAATCAGTACCCTCTGGCAGGTCATTTGGTGCCCTTCATGCTGATTTTACAGCCCGGAACAAGCTGCTGGTGCTAAAAATCCATGTGAACAGCCTGAATTCCACCGGCTCGTAGAACTCCATGGAATCTCACAGAGTTTTATGTAACTTTGTGGAATTCAGTGGAGTAAAACTCCTCAAATTCCACCCAGGCCTACTAATGTCGTTTAGGAGTGTGTACGTAGTGAGAGCACAGAATGGAATATTTCCTATCTTATGCGTGTTCTTGTGCACCTCTTCAATTCAGTGCTCCTCACTTTATATATTCATGGGATAAGACTGATGTTATGAGTTTGGCCTGATGCCATTGCTTCAGGCCCTTGAGTAACAGCTATTGAAAATAGAACTTTCATGTAGCTCTTTAGTGTTTTGTTTTCAGTGGACTAGCTTGTTATGCAATTTTATGGGTGTAGTGTTATTTAAGGTTTATGAATTATAGAAACTGGTCACATGTGTAGTCCCTTCACCTTGGTGCCTTCACCTGTGATTTGACTAGCTCGATTCTAATGTGCAGCTTTAACTGATGCAGTGGTTATTCAGGCAAGTGTCTTGCCTGGCCTTCAGTGAGTGTTGCAGGGTCCAGTGAATGCTGTTCTAGCAGAGCACCTAAACTGCTCCAAGCACTTGATTTCTGCAGCAAATTATACAATGTTGAAATTGAATGTGCCCATTTTGCATGTTTCTGTAGGAGGATAGCCTGGTTTGTAGTGGGTACCTAAGGTACTTACACCTTATACAAGGGCCTGTTATCCCTTAATAGTGAAATGTAGTCAGTGTCTAGAAGCCAGGCTCTCTAGGGGTAATGTGGCTGAACAGCCAAGGCCTAAGAGACATGCAAAGCACATGCAATACCACTGTAGTCACACAGTACTCACACACATGAAAGAAAATACTCAATGCTACAAAAATAAAGGTACTTTATTTTGGTGACACAAATGCCCAAAATACCTCAGAGACTATGCTCCCTTAGGAGGTAAGTAACATACACAGTATGTACACTAGAATGCAGACATAGCTGTAAAAACATTTAAAAGACAGTGCAAATAGTGAAAATCACAATAGTTAGAATTGGGCCTAGGGGGAACACAAACTATATACTAAAATAGTGGAATGCGAAAGTCGGTTTCCCACCTAGGCAAGTATCGTGTATAGAGAGGCGCTGTGAGTGTAAGAAAATACCAATGGTAAGTACTAGAACTCACCCCAGATCCCAGGAAAGCAGGAGTAAATCACAGTAACTTTCCTAGGACACACAAGAACACGTGATAGAAGATTTTGCAAGAACCAGAAGAGACTGCAAAACACCAACAATGGATTCCTGGACCTGAATACCTGTGGAAGAAGGGTACCAAGTCCAAGAAGCACTGGAGAAGAGGAGCCCCTTCTAACCCGGATGAATGTGCAAAAGAAGAACCACCAGTGAAGAAGAACAGCCAGTACTGCACCCAAGAAGATGGATGTGGGTTCTTGATTGGTGCACATGATGTCCCATGCCGGATGGATGATTGCAGTCTGGTTTGTGTCGCTGGATTCTACCAACAAGCCTTGGCACACACAAAGCTCATGGTTAGCGGAAAATGGCACTGCCTGGGACCAGGAGGGACCTGGTGACCTCCATCCAGGAGGGTGATACAGAGGGGGCTCTCAGCAACTCAGAGAGCCCTCAGAAGACCAGGCTGCACACACAGGAGTCCCACAGTATGGGGACAAAGAAGTTGCAAAAGGAGCCTCCATGCCTGTAACACCTATTTCCAAGGGGAGAGGGTGCAACATCCCTCTCCTAAAGGAAATCCTTTGTTCTGCCTTCCTGTGCTTAAGCTGCTCAAGTAACAGGAGTACAGAAACCTGTCTATGAGCTGGCAGCAGCTGGAACTGCCTGGAAAACCTCAGAAGGCTGTAATGGCAGTACTTGGGGTCCTCTAAGGAGCCCCTAGAGTGCATGGAATCATACAACCAATGCTTGCAAAAGCCTTGGGGTATGATTCCAACATGTTTGATACCAAACATAGCCATATTGGTTACCACTGTGAAGCTGTACATAGGTAGTGACCTATGTACAGTGCACTCGTAAAATGGTGTCCCAGCACTCACGAAGTCCAGGAAAATGGTCCTGGATAATGTGGGGGCACTTCTGCTAGTGCAGGGGTGCCCTCACACACAGGTACTCTGCACCCAGCCTTCAGGGTCGGAAGGCCTGAAATATGGGTGACTTATAAGTGACATGATGCTCACAATTTAAAAGTACATCTTTTGGTAAAGTTGTTTCTTAGATTGTCTGTCTGAACATACCACTTTTAGAAAGTCGTCATTTTGTTGCTTAACTATCCTGTGCCTTTGCTTGCCTGTGTAATACATGTCTGGATTAGACTGACAGTTTGACTGTTTGTGAATTTCCTCTAGACAATGAGACAAAGAGAGCTGAGGTGTGTCCTGCATATCCTGATGAGTCTCCCTGGGCTAAGAGTGGTGGGAGGAGCTGACATCTGCACCGGAATAGGGCTGGACCTGCCTGCACAAATAAGTCTCCCCTTCCTGGAGAGTGTCTGGGACAGAACAGGACAGAACTGGATCTTGTGAGTAGGAAGGATTTACCTTTTAAATTTGCCTACTTCAAAGGCCAGAACTGGTATAAGTAATGAAACCAAAACCCCAGACTTTTAGAACACTTCTGGATCAAGAAGAACCTCTGCCAAGGAGAAGAGCTGGAGAGCTGGAGGAGGAGACTTTGTTGTGTATCCTGCTTGTGAAATTTCTCCAAGGGCTTGAAGTAGAGCTTGCCTCCTGTTGGAAGTCTCAGGGATATCAAAGACTTCAGACACATATGGCTACAGTGTTGGGATCTGTGGGTTTTGTGCTGCAACAGAAAAATAACACCATAATGATTCCACTGTCTGCACCCTGACATGACAATGCCGCACTGAACCGTGCCACGCTTTGCACCGCAATCCTGGTCTCACCGATGCTGCCACCTTACTCCATCAGCGAGCTGCTGCTTGCACCATGACCTATGGGCCCGCACTCCGCATTACCTCACTCACTCCGCAGCCTTGGAATCCCCAATGCTGGTCCACTACGCTGATACCAAGCCACTGCCTGTGCCATGGCCTGCGGACACCACCCATGATGTACACGAAGAACCGTCCGGTCCTGCACCGCAGCCCCAGTCCACCGACTCTAGCGTCATCAACTCCAGCATTGTCAACAGACGTCCCTGTCTGCACTGCGACCCGTGGGAGCTGCACTGATCCCGCCCCATGTCATACCACCTCCTTGGGCCTAACGCGACCTGGAGACACCACACTTCGCACCACCTTACTTCACACTGCAGTCCTGGTTTCACCGACGCCACATGACAACGTCATCGAGCCGCTGCCTGCACCGTGACCTGGAAGCACTGCACATTGCATTTTCCCACTTCGCACTGTAGCCGAATACCATCAACACCAGAGCTCCTGACTTCATCATCAAGACAAAGTTTGATCTGCAACACATGTGACTTCAAAGCCCCGACGACCCTTGCACCGACCTGCAGTACCAAGGCCCGCAGATGCCACATTCCGGATCTCATCGAAAGATTCACGATGCCCTTCATTTCCGAGGTACTGTTTGTGGGTCTTCCTGACACCGTAGCTGGCCCGTAACGCTGTGGTTGGCTTTGTTGTTTCCAAAGCCGTGATTGACCAGATGGAGCTATTGACTACAAGGAACTGTGGGCCATATATATGAAGCACCGCATTTGCGATTTCCAAATAGCAATTTTTACCAAATTCATATTTGGTAATCACAAAATGAAATGTAACAGGCAATTGCAAAATATTTAGCGATTACCAAGAATTTGCAGTCGCAAATAGCGATTACCAATTAACGATTCGGTAAAATAGCAAATCAGTATTTGGTAATCGCGAATTGTGAGTTTTGCATTTTGAAGCAGCATGATGACATCACAACCAGGAAGTGCGTCAGTGCATGCCTTTTCCAGAAGCCCAAGCCACATGAGTAGGCAGGCATAGTGAGCACAGCACCAGGGAAGCACTCAGGAGTGTCAGCCAGAACCCAAAGACACAATGGCCAGGGAGACAGGAGGAAGAAAGTGCCAGCTCAAGTTCAGTGAGCAGGAACTAGAGGTGCTCACGGAAGAGGTGGCGAAGAACCATGGTAAGCTATTTGGTAAAAACTCACTCCATGGCCCGGAGATTGAGAAGAGAAAATTGTGGAGTGACATCCAGACAAAAATCAGTGTGGTGTGTGTTGCGCAGCACACAATTGAGGAAATTAGCAAATGCTGGTACAATTTACATGCAAGTGCTAAGGAGAGGGTAGCAACAAGGCTGACGAAGACAAGGAGCACTGGTGGAGAACCATCCACCCAGACACCGTCCACCCCTTGAAGGACATGGTGGAGCCAACAGTGCATCCTGAAGCAACAGTTGGTGTCACCGACATAGACACCTCAGTCACACCAGGCACCAGCAAAGGTAAGGACAGTAAATCATTGAATTACCATATGTGCATTAAAAAATTATCCCATAGAGAAATGCCATGTTATCATGCACTGTGAAAAATAGTCAACGCCACACATTGGATGCAACCTAACAATGCCTATGGGAGTGGAAGTCCATACTCCAACATTGAACCTGGAACAAAGATTGCAGCATTGTGTACAACCATATAGACAGACAATACAAATAATAATTAGACACACTATGGCCCTCAGTACAACCCTGGCGGTTGGTGTAAAAGTGGCGGTAATACCGCCAACAGGCCGGCAGTAATTACCGTCAAATAATGACCATGGCGGTGTTATCTCCAATATACCACACCGACCGCTAGGGCGAAACAACAGCCACCACAGTGTCACGGTTCCGCCCACCATATGATGACCTAGGAAACCGCCAACTTTTCCAGGCAGTACCAATGACATCAAAAGCCTGGCGGAAACTGAGCTCAGACGGGAAAGGACTCGGTATTGGAGACACAGGGAACAATCACCCCGCCATGGAGCCCGAGCTGCATGTCCTCTCCATGGTCTTCTACATGATGCTCCACCACGAACACCAACGGCGGAGAAGACAACGACAGTGAGTACAACCACCTAGCACACAAGGGAGGGAGGGAGGAAAACGACAGTGACACACACACGCACAACACACACCCACACACCATACACACAATCAGCTTCATTAGTAAAACATTTTTAATTATGCAAGGACAAAACGTTTTAGAAAAAGTGAATGTAATGAGAGCAACACATCAAGATAAATAAGTGAGACAAGATAATATATATATACATATGAACATAAAAAGGGACACAGCCCAGTCCACAATGTACGTTGTCCACATGGCCACAGGCTAAATTCCACAGTCACACATGGCATCTACCGCAACATGGAGAGAACCTTGGAGGGGCATCAGTTTGGAAATAGGCAGGCACCTCAGGGGGACGGGAGACGCGGGGCACCTCAGACAGCAGATGGAACAAGACCACTGGCTCTGGGGGGACAACATGCCCTGTGCTTGGTCCTGGTGAGTACAAGGCCACAATCTCTCAATTGGGTGACTTCCCCACATGCTCTGGAGGGGGCAACATGCCCTGTGCTTGGTCCTGGGAAGTGCAAGGCCACAGTTTCTCAAGTGGTTGATTTCCCCACATGCTCTGGACGGGGCAACATGCCCTGTGCTTGGTCCTGGGGAGTGTAAGGCCACAGTCTCTGAAGTGGGTGTCTTCCCCACTGGTTCTGGAGAGGGCACTGTGCCCTGTGCTCTTGATCTTGGGGAGGCTTGGGTTGGTGGGTGTCTTTCCCACTGGTTCTGGAGGGGGCATTGTGCCCTGTTTTCTTGATCCAGGGGAGGCTGGGGTTGGTGGGTGTCTTCCCCACTGGTTCTGGAGGGGGCATTGTACCCTGTGCTCTTGCTTCTGGGGATGCTGGGGTTGGTGGGTGTTTTACTCACTGATTCTGGAGGGAGCATCGTACCCTGTGCTCTTGCTCCTGGTGATGCTGGGGTTGGTGGGTGCCCTGTGCTCTTGCTCCTGGGGAGGCTGGGGTTGGTGGCTGTCTTACCCACTGGTTCTGGAGGGGGCATTGGGCCCTGTGATCTTGATCCTGGGGAGTGCAAGGTCACAGTCTCTCAGGTGGGTGTCATACCCACTGGATTTGCAGGGGCAGGCCACACAGCAGCCCATGGAGGAAGCATTACATACCGTCTGCCGGTGGTGAGGGCTGCTCAATGGTGGTGGTGCTGCTGCTGGTGGGGGAAGGCTCCTGCCCATCCCCTGCAGCCTCGGATGGTGGCTCAATGGTGGTGGTGGTGCTGCTGCTGGTGGGGGGAGGCGCCTGCCCATCCCCTGAAGCCTCGGACGGCTGCTCAATGGTTGTGGTGCTGCTGCTGGTGGGGGGAGGCTCCTGCCCATCCCTTGCAGCCTCGGATGGCTGCTTAGTGTTGTTGTTGGTGGTGGTGGTGCTGCTGCTGGTGGGGGGAGGTGCCTGCCCCTCCCCTGCAGCCTCGGATGGCTACTCAATGGTGGTGGTGGGGGGCTGCCACTGCTGCTGGTGGGGGAGAGGCTCCTGCCCATCCACTGCAGCCTCGGACTGCTGCTCAATAGTTGTGGTGGTGGTGCTGCTGCTGCTGGTGGGGGGAGACTTCTGCCCATCCCCTGCAGCCTCGGATGGCTTCTCAATGGTTGTTGGTGGCAGGGGCTCATCACAGTTCCACCCCCAGCCCCAGGCCCCTTGCTTTTCCTGCCTTTTTGTGCAAGCTCCTTGCTCTTCCTGGCAGCAGCTGGGGCAGGCTCCTTAGTCTTCCTGGCAGCAGCTGGGGCATGCTCCTTTAACTTCTTACCAGCAGCTGGGGCAGGCTCCTTAGTCTTCCTGGCAGCAGCTGGGGCAGGCTCCTTAGTCTTCCTGGCAACAGCTTGGGCAGGCTCCTTGCTCCTTCCGGCAGTTGTGGCAGGCTTCTTTCCCTTGAGGCTGCCTGGTGCAGACTCCTTCACCCTCAGGACATGTGCCCTGGATCCTTTCCCACTAGGAGTGGGTATGGTGATGACTGAGCCCGTGGACTGGGTGGCTGATGTGATTGGCTGGGTTTTTGCCACCCTGGCCAGATGTGCAGGACGGGGGGAGAGAGGTAGGGAAGAGGTCAATGGTGGATAGGAATTTTTTTTTAGGGAAACTGGGGCGGGAAGAGTGAGAAGGTTTGGTAGTGGAGGAAGAGGGATTGGTTGTAGGAGGTGTCTGTCTGCTGATTTTGGGTGCATTGCATGGGCTGGATGCTGTTGTGAGGTGGGTGGCTGTTGGGTGTTTGAGTGCTTGCGTTTGTGTACCTTGGGAGGTGGGGGACAGACACAGTGGGAGAGGACACAGGGGATGTGTGCCTGGTTGTTGTGGAGGTGTCAGCAAGTGAGGTGTGTGTTCTGCTAGGTGTGGTGGTGATGATGGTAGTGGATGATGGTGTAGTGCATGCGGGTGAGAGTGTAGACGGAACTGGGAGGGAGGTGGTGGAGGATGAGAATGGAGAGACAGTGGAAATAGTGGACATTGGTATGGTGTTTGTGTGAGTTCCTGTGGGATGAGGTGTTGTGCTTGTGTTTGCCTGAACCACTGAAGAGGAAGTTGGAGGGGAAAGGGTTGAAACAGGGACAACGGCTGCCATCAGAGAGGAGGCTAGAGCCTGGATTGAACTCTGTTGGGCCGCCAAGCCAGTGTGAATGCCCTCTAGGAATGCATTAGTCTGTTGCATCTGGGCTGACAGCCCCTGGATGGCATTCACAATGGTTGACTGCCCAACAGAGATGGATCTCAGGAGGTCAATAGCCTCCTCACTCAGGGCAGTAGGGTTCACTGGGGCAGGGCCTGAGGTGGCTGGGGAGGAGATACCCACCCTCCTGGGTGAGCGGGCACAGGCAACTCGATTAGGGGCTGCTGGGGGGGCAGTGCTGGTACGGAGGTGGTGGCTGTACCTGTAGCTGGGGTGGTCATAGAGGTGTCCGCCACCACCAGGGAGCTTCCATCAGAGGTGGTATCTGTGTCAGAACTGTCCCCTCCAGTCTCCACCATGGTGCTCCCCTCGCCCTCCGTCCCACTGGTGCCCTCAGCATCGGTGGACTCTGCCTCCTGGGTCCTGTGGGATGCAGCTCCATCCGTCGCCGGTGCCTCTGCTCCTCCGCCAGATGATGCTAATGCACATAAGGACAGGGTGAGAAAACAAGAAGGGGGAAAGAGACAAAGGATACACTTGGTCAATGGCTGCACCAACACCACTGTTGGTGTACACAGCACCCTCACACACAGGGAACAGGCCTACGCACTATGCATTGCATTACCAGTGATATTGCTAGCCACCAATGCATGGGGAGGGGCACACACCAGCAAATCCAGCACACCTGGGACCCATGCAGCCCTGACCAGTAGTGGATGCCTATGAGCTAGGAAGCAGGACTATACCTTCAAACTCCCAGCCACCAGGGGACCTACGCTGCAATCTCAGGCCTGGCCTAGGGGCACCCACTGACACACATCCACCACCCGGATACCACCCCACTAGGTATTAGTAGTAATGATGGGCACTGTACTCACCCCCTTGTGGCTGCTGTGATGCCCTCAAGCGGCCATCCAGCTCTGGATAGGCCACCACCAGTATGCGGGCCATCAGGAGGGTCAGGGTTCGACGGGCACCCCTTCCTCATTGGGAGGCCATCCTCAGCTGGGCTTCTGCCGTCTTCTGTGCCCAGAGTCTCAGGTCCTCCCACCCTTTCCGACAGTGGGTGCTCTGCCTGCCATAGACCCCAGGGTCCTCATGTCCTTGGTGATGGCATGCTATATACCCTTCTTTTGATGAGCGCTGACCTGCAGAGGAAATACACACAGGAAAATAGTATTAGTCAGACAGTCCTGCCTGTTACTCTTATGGCCCACCATACCCCTTCACATCACCATTTGCACACACATGGCCCAGCACACAACCAATACGCTGCCCAGAGGACATCCACACACCCCCTTACATGAGGCCTTCACACACACCACTCCATGCATTCATGCCACATGCATCATGCCCACAGTGTACTCACCTGTTGGTCTGGAGGCCCATACAGAAGTCCATACTGGGGTGGGACCCCATCCACCAGTCTCTCTCACTCCGCCGAAGTGAAGGCAGGGGCCCTTTCCCCAGTCACACGGGCCATGGTAGGTTCCAGTCACAGGTCACAGCAGCACATGCAGTGTAGGTCCTGTCCTATTGAAGATCAGATGGCAAGTGAGGAATATGATAGAAAATGGCGGTCACGATCACGGCAGTGCATACTGTCACCGCCGGTGTAGATCAGCATTGGCCACTGTAACCCATAGAGCCCAATGTTAGCCAATGAGGAGTTGCACTGCGGTTCCAGAGTGCCTACCGCAACTGTGCACAATGTTAGCGGAATTACCTCACTTCCACCTGTCCCTCCACACAGGACAGGTGGACACCGTTTCAGTGGGGGGGGGGGGGGGGTGAACAGGCCTATCGATAATAGCTGTGTCACTTTTAAAATTTGGACAAACTGGACAATTCACACTGACCCATTACATTTTAAGAGCATAAAATGTTCAGTTGTAGCCCGATTGCTCAGTTTGTGCCCCATAGATTGCTACAGCTGAGGATGAATAGGAGATGGAGACATACCCCCTTTTACAGACCCCTGGGGGACTTGCAACAATGGAGGACAGGCACATTATCCTCACCTATAGACTTGACAGGACCACAATCACAGAGCTGTGTGCCCAATTGGAGCCTTACCTGATGTCTGCTATCCGTCACCCCACTGGGAACCCCCCTCTTATGCCAGTTCTATCAGTGCTCCATTTCCTGGCGACCGGTTCTTTACAGGTGACAGTGGGCTTGGCAGCAGGAATGTCACAGCCAATGTTCTCAATAGTGCTGACAAGAGTGTTGTCTGCCCTGATTAAAGACATGTGCAGCTACATTGTATTTCCCCAGGTGGAAGATTTGGCCACAGTGAGGGCCGAGTTCTATGCAATGGGACATATCCCCAACATAATAGGTGCAATTGATGGAACACATATTGCATTTGTCCCCCCATCAAAATGAACAGGTGTACAGAAATCGTAAGAGTTTCCACTCTATGAATGTCCAGATGGTGAACTTGGCAGACTAGTACATCTCCAATGTCAATGCAAAATATCCTGGGTCGGTGCATGATGCCTTTGTCCTGAGGAATAGCAGCATTCCAAATGTGATGGGCCAACTACAGAGGCACAGGGCGTGGCTAATAGGTGAGCCCTGGTCCCCACCCAGTATATGTTGGTGTATGGGTATGGTGTGGGCCATATGGGATAGTATGTGGCTAAATATTGTCCCTCAATATTGCAGGTGACTCTGGTTACCCCAACCTATCTTGGCTGCTGACCCCTGTGAGGAATGCCAGGACAAGGGCAGAAGAACGTTACAATGAGGCACAAGGGTTATAGAACGGACCTTAGGCCTCCCTAAGGCCAGGTTCTGGTGCCTCCATCTAACAGGTGGATCCATGTGCCACCCACCTAAGAAGGTCTGCCAGATAATAGTGGCATGCTGCATGTTGCACAGCCTTGCCCTGAGACGCCATATGCGTTTTCTGAAGGAGGAGAAGGCTAGAGATGCCCCATGTGGCAGCAGTGGACACTGTGTACGATGAGGATGAGGACAACAGAACAGCAGTCATCAGACGGTACTTCCAATGACACGCAGGTAAGGTAGTGTTACTTCACATTTCACTGTAATTATTTTTAATTTCTGTGGCACAGGTATGCTGTTATTTCCCAATTCTATGCCCACTTACTGTACCCTTTGACAATTAATTTTACAGATGGTGGTGCCTCACAATAGTTCCTGGTGACCCTCCCCCCGAAGGCCAGAATTGCTGTAATGACTGAGTGCTTCTTCTGTGGGGGGGCTGGATATTGCTGGCACCTCTTCTCCCCTGACATTGGCTGGGGTACCTGTGGGGATGTAAATGATGTGTTATGGTTTCTGTGTCTCACATATTGTGCATCCGTGGCTTGCCCTCTTTGGTTGTATTTGCCCTGGCAGCTTTTACTTGTGTACTTTGGTATTTGGTGGGATGCTGATTCTCTCTAGTGTGCATGCTTTAGTGATAGGTGTCCATGCACGGCTGTGAGTGGTGTCCATGCATTGGTATGGCATGCAGGGCTTGCTATTAGGATGATTGAGATGAGATGGTGGGGGGTGTGGGACGTGGTGATGTGATGGGAGTGAGGTTGAGAGTATGTGATGGTATGCAGGTAAGGGGGGGTGAAAGTAGTAAGGAGTTGACTTACCAGAGTCCAGTCCTCCTGCTACTCCTGCCAGGCCCTCAGGATACATTATTGCCAAGACTTGCTCATCCCATGTTGTTAGTTGTGGGGGAGGAGGTGGGGGTCCAACCCCAGTCCTCTGTACAGCGAGTTGGTGTCTTGCTGCAATGGAACGTACCTTCCCCCGCAGGTCATTCCACCGCTTCCTGATGTCATCCCTAGTTCTTGGGTGCTGTCCCACGGCATTGACCCTGTCCACGATTCTCCACCAGAGCTCCATCTTCCTAGCTATAGATATCTGCTGCACCTGTGCTCCAAATACCTGTGACTCTACCCTGATGATTTCTTCCACCATGACCCTTAGCTCCTCCTCTGAGAATCGGGGATGTCTTTGTGGTGCCATGGGTGTTGTGTGAGGCGTGTAGGTGAGAGTGTGTGGGGTGATGTTTTGGGGTGTGTGATGTGGGGTGTGTGGGTGGTGTATAGGTGTAGGTAGTGTGTAGCTCCGGTTTTGATTGTGGTTGTGGTGTCTGTCTCGTGCCAATGGTTAGTAGTCGTAAAGGTTTGTGGGTATTGTGGGTGTGTGTTTTATAGTGGTGTGGGTGTGGTGTGCTGGGTGTAAGGTGTGTTTTGTTTGAATTGTCCATTGTGGTGGTGTTTTGTTTGAGTGTGTGTATTTTGAGTGAGGTATGTACCGCCAATGGTTTACCACCATTGAACATCCACCGTGGTGATTTGTGGATCATAATGTGATGGCCATTGTTCTGTTGGCGTAACGGTGTGGGTTTTGATACCGCCAGTTTATCACTGACCTTTGGACAGGCGGAATTATGTCTGTGGCTGAAAAGTGACGGGTTGGTGTGTATGTGTCATAATATGGTGGACGGATATCCGCCACCGCATCGGTAAGTTGGTGGCAGTCAGCGTGGCGGTAAGTGGGATTTACCGCCAATGTCATAGTGAGGGCCTATGTCAGGGAAATTGTTTACTACAAAACGTAACTGTGAACTGAGGCATGAAAAAAGTACTTTGTAACTGACATACTGTGCATTGATGTTGCAGATATCCCTGCACCAGATGTAGCAGAAACAAAAACATTGAAGAATGAGAAAAGCCAGCCACGGTCTGAGACTGACAACTTTGTGTCCATTACACCTGCATAACCCAGATGCAGGGCAACAGTGGAACCACTCCTTGAGCTTACTCAGGACTGCAATGACTTGCCAGAAGACGTGCATACACCACTTCTGATAATAGATGTCAGTCCCTTTTCCACTGCCGGGTACATTCCCTTCAGGAGAAGTAGAGTAAATGTCAGACAGAGCTGAGAGGAAGGTGAGGGCCCATCTCTGTTTGGTGGTCTGGAGGCATCCATCTTAAAGGTGCAGCGCCTACAATGTAAGCACATGAAATCAATACACAGGCATTTGGTGTCTCTCAATCACAACATGAGTCAGTTGAATGGAACAATGCAGGAAGGAAAGAAAGCTACAGCAGACAATCTAAGGGAGATGAAAAATGCAATTAAGGAACTCTGCACAGTAATGCAGCAGGACCATGTCACCCACTGAATGAGCCATCACCAATTGATGGGTAGAATGGAGGGGTTCAGCAGATCTATCAATCGCCTCCCTAATGCAACTGCTTTGCTGTCGCGACATGCTGTGGGCATGCAAGTGGAAAGGCCACATCGCAGTGTGGACATTGCACAAGGATTGATGCAGGTTACCAATGCATGGGAGAACATGCAGACAGCCTGGATTGCTGCGAACAGCGACCTGGGTGGAGGGGTTATTAAGGAGCTCTCTAGCCTCAGTGGTGTGACTGCCCCTGTGATGGAGCCTATGTGTCACAGTTCCAGACACAGTACTTTCTCAGAACCCCCAACAAGAGATGTCACAGAACCCACTGACCGTTCTAGTGGAGTGCGTGGACGCAAAAAGTAATGTGGACATGAGCAGAGCTTTGTTTTTTTTGTGACATTGCACTACTTATATGGTGTTAATTGTATATAATTTGATTTAAGTACAGAGAGTGCTTTTGGACTACCTATGTTCCATGCCCACATATTTGAAATGAGGTTAAGGCAATTAGGGCCAGATGTAGCAAGCCTTTTGCGCCTCACAAACGGCGAAAAACGAAGTTTGCGAGGCGCAAAAGGCCAAACACGATGCCCATCCCCAAATTGCGAGTCGGTACCGACTCGCAATTTGGGGATGCGACTCGCAAATAGGTAGGGGTGTTCCCTTCCTATTTGCGACCGCATCGCCATGCACAGTTGCTTTGGGACCACGAATGCGGTCGCAAACCAACTCGCAGTTACCATCCACTTGAAGTGGATGGTAACTCATTCGCAAAAGGGAAGGGGTCCCCACGGGACCCCTTCCCCTTTGTGTATGCCATTACAAATATTTTTTCAGAGCAGGCAGTGGTCCTGTGGACCACTGCCTACTCTGAAAAAACAGAAACCAAATGGTTTCGGAATTTTTTCTTTTTGCAGCTCGTTTTCCTTTAAGGAAAACGGGCTGCAAAAAGAAAAAAAAACTGCTTTATTCAAAAAGCAGTCACGGACATGGTGGTCTGCTGTCTCCAGCAGGCCACCATCCCTGTGAGTGCCTAGACTCGCTATGGGGTCGCAAACTGCGACCCACCTCATTAATATTCATGAGGTGGGTCTTTGCGACCCCATAGCGAGTCGCAGAAGGTGTCGGAGACACCTTTCTGCATTTCATTTTGCGTGTTGCAAATTGCGAGTCGCTAGTACTCGCAATTTGCAACTCGCAAAATGAAACCTACCTACATCTGGCCCTAAATGTGATACCTGTAGAAACAATTCATGGTGTGTTCATTACTTGCATCAAAAATAGTTGGGCGTAATCTCTGCACGTCTGTCTGCTGCTCTGGACTGATCTGCTGGTTGAAGGGGTGGCAATGGGTCATCATCCTCATCTGACTCTATCTGTAGGTTCCAGGGGTATGCCTCTTGATGTTGCGATGTTGTGCAACATAGCATATGTGTCCGCAATCTTACAGCAGGTCTCAGGACTGTATTGTAGTGCCCCACCACTTTTGTCCAGGCATTGGAAGCGACTCTTCAGCAGAGCGAAGCTCCTCTCAGCGACACTTCGCGTCCTCCTATGTGCCGCATTGTAACACTGTTGACTTGGTGTGGCTGGATTGAGGTATGGTGTGAGGATGAAAGACCGTACTGCATATGCACTGTCTCCTACAAAGACAGAAGTGAAAATTGAATCATTGTCATCTCTGACCTCAGCTGTACGTTATGCTACATTGTTCTGTGTTAAATTACCATGTAGGTATCCTTCTCCAAACTCTCCACCTAGTAGCCATGTATATATTCCACTATGTCTGAAAATGTACGAGCCATGTGTGCTACCAGGGAATCTGGCCACTAAATCAGTGATGATATGTGAGGCATTGCAGATGACATGTATGTTCATGGAATGACTATTTCTTCTATTCCTGAATATATACTAAGGGCCTCATTACAACATTGGCGGTTAAAGCCGCTTACCGCCGTGCAGAAGACCGCCAACACACCGCCGCAGCCGCAGAATTGCACCACAGCTATTATGACCCACAGTTCGGAATCTGCCAAAATTCAGACACCCACACAAGTCCGCCACACCAAAGGTCAGTGATAAACTGGCGATAACAAAACCTCCACCGTCACGCCAACAGAAATACGCCCACACTATCATGACCCATGAATCCACGCGGCGGTCTTTCAACCGCGGTATTCCATTGGCAGTACACACCGCCGCGCTCATAATACACACACATATACAAAACACAGCCACATTGGACAATTCCAAATACACACACCTGATACACATACACACACCACTCCCACACACCCAATACAATATAAAACACACACCCACATCTCGCACAAACCCCTACTACCAAAAATTCCGAAAGAAGGCACCAGCAAGAACAACAGCATCCATAGGCACACAACACCATCACCCACAGAACTTCCACGCACCTCACACAACACACCGCTACATATCAGCACACTTATCACCACACACTCCACCCCACACATCACCTACACCACCCCATGGCACGGCAAAGACACTCAAGGTTCTCGGAGGAGGAGCTCAGGGTCATGGTGGAGGAAATCATCCGGGTAGAGCCACAGCTATTCGGATCACAGGTGCAGCACACCTCCATTGCAAGGAAGATGGAGCTATGGCAAAGAATCGTGGACAGGGTAAACGCACTGGGACAGCACCCAAGAAATCAGGAGGACATCAGGAAGAGGTGGAACAACCTACGGGGGAAGGTGTGTTCCGTGGTCTCAAGACACCACCTGGCGGTCCAGCGGACTGGCGGCGGACCCCCACCTCCTCCCCCACAACTAACAACATGGGAGGAGTAGGTCCTGGCGATTCTGCATTCTGAGGGCCTCGCAGGAGTAGGTGGAGGAATGGACTCTGGTAAGTCAAATCTTAACTATTACATCCCCAACCCTACCTGCATGCCAGCACATACCCCCACCCTCACCCTCACCCCATCACTCTAACTCCTCACAAATGTCCATACATCACAAACCACACATCCTAACACCAAGCCCTGCATGCAACAACAAAGCATGGACGCCCATCACCAAAGCATGCCCACTGCACATACCCATACAACCCCCTAAACCATCATCACACAAGGTCCCACACAGGAATACAAGCACTGGGGTACACAGTCACCCACCCATTGCACACCATGGCACACACAGATGTAATAACCATCCTTTTATACCCCTGCAGGCCTTTCCCAACGTCACCGGACAGGAGGGTCCACACATGTCCACACCACCAACAGAAGAGGCCAACAGTGATGACAGCACCTTTGTCCAACTGGATCTAGATGACCAGCCCGGCCCATCGGGGACCTCTGGACAGTCGGTTCCCCTGACACAGTCACAGGCCACTACAGACCTTCCCCCTTCTGGAAACACCAGCACAGCACCCACCCAGCGGGCACATACCTCCGTCCCCAGGACATATCAATCAGCAGTGTGTCCACCACCACAGGGAACCCAGGCTAACCCACCACCCCAACAACAACAGGGACCTGGGGCAGTGGCAGTGGGCACACGGTCCAGGGGACGGAGGCCCAGGAACACAGGGGAACTGGGAGGGCTGCTGTGCGACAGGGGGCGGACAGGCCAAGGGAACCCACTCTCCACGAGGCCCTCTCCTCCATCATGGGACCCTACCACCACTCCCAGAAGACGATGGCAACGGTACTGGTCAAGTTTCAGGAGACCCAGCGCCTGCAGGAGGAACAGTATATGGGCTTCAGGGAGGAACTCAGAACCATCAGCTCCACCCTGGGCACCATCGTAGGGGTGCTGAAGGAACTCGTAAACACCAGGAGGGACACTGTGGCACTACAAGGGGCCCCTGACACTAGCATGGACGATGAACTGCCCACCACCTCCGCCGGCGCCAGTGGACAGGACGCCCCGCCACAGGACTACCACACCAGCACCCCATACCCTGCAGAGGGAGAACCACCCCGCAAATGGTCCCTGAGATCCAGGACAAAGACAGAGCACGATGCCAAGACCCCCACCAAGAAATGAGACCACCCTGATTGTCATCCTACTGTCCCACTTTGTCACCCTGTCCATACTTAAACTGCCCCAGCTCCACTTCCTATGCTCATATGGGCAATGCACCTGTGAGACTAATAGACTGGACTCTGCCATGCACATTCCTCCGCCATCACCCCTCACAATTTTACTACCCCCTCCAATATAGAGCACTTAAATAAACACACTTAAAGCACAAAACAATTTGGAGTCTGTCTGTGATTTCGAAATAGTGTATTAGCAATTACAGTGACAAAATGCTCTTACAATTGTAATGACAACATACCTATGTCACACAGCTCTAGTCCATGAGGAATCTAAGCAGATGTCACACAGTGGGACCCACATCTGTGAAATCGTAAGGGAAAGTGACAACTCAGTGCCAACACACTAGGTGAAATGGACAGACAGTAGAGAGGTAGTAGTGTTAAAGTATATGTAGTAGGCAGGTCTGTACTCTTACCTGTGTCTCACTGGGTATATTGCTGGATAACTGAGTCCCTGTTGTTCATGTCTTCTTCTTCTGCTTCCTAGTCTTCACTGTCCATAGGCTCCACAGCTGCCACAACACCGCCATCTGAACCATCCTCCTGCAGAAAAGGCACCTTTCGTCGCAAAGCCAAGTTGTGAAGCATACAGCAGGCCACAATGATCTGGCACACAGTCTTTGGTGAGTAGAATAGGGATCCACCTGTCATATGGAGGCACCGGAACCTGGCCTTCAGGAGGCCGAAGGTCTGCTCAATCACCCTCCTAGTTCGCCCATGGGCCTCATTGTAGCGTTCCTCTGCCCTTGTCCTGGGATTCCTCTCTGGGGTCAGTAGCCATGACAGGTTGGGGTAACCAGAGTCACCTGCAAATGGCTAGGGACAACTGTTAGACACGCACTAACCTGTAGGGATATCCCCAGGCCCAGACAACCATTCCCACTGTCTTGCTCCCAGGGGCTCACATAATAGCCACACGCGGTGCCTCTGGAGTTGACCCATCACATAAGGGATGCTGCTATTCCGCAGGATGTAGGCATCATGCACTGAGCCAGGGAACATGGCATTCACATGGGAGATGTACTGGTCAGCCAAACATACCTTCTGTACATTAATTGAATGATAACTCTTCCGGTTTCTGTACACCTGTCCACTCCTGTGGGGGGGGACCAAAGCCACATGGGTCCCATCAATGGCACCTATGATGTTGGGGATATGTCCCAGGGCATAGAAATCACCTTTCACTGTAGGCAAATCCTCCACCTGAGGGAAAATGATGTAGCTCTGCATGTGTTTCAGCAGGGCGGACAACACTCTGGACAACACGTTGGAAAACATAGGCTGGGACATCCCTGATGCTATGGCCACTGTTGTTTGAAATGACCCACTTGCAAGAAAATGGAGCACTGACAGCACCTGCACTTGAGGGGGGATTCCTGTGGGATGGCGGATTGCTGACATCAGGTCTGGCTCCAACTGGGTACATAGTTCCTGGATTGTGGCACGGTCAAGCCTGTAGTGATGATCACATGTCTTTCCTCCATTGTTGATAGGTCCACCAGCGGTCTGTACACCGGAGGATGCTGCCATCTCCTCACATGCCCCAGCGGACGGTGCCTATGGAGGAGAACAGCGAGCACTGAGTCAACAAAATCAGAGGTACGGAAACACAGCTTACTCTGAACATATTCGTAAATTGAAATTTAAGGCAAGGCCTAGGTATGTGTGACGCAGTAAACACTAAAGCCATGTGGGCCCCTGAAATGGCGGCTGCCTGGCCTGTAAGGTGGGACAAGGGGATATGAGGTAACTGCGCTGGTGTTGTACACCGTCGCGGTAGGCGGTCGAAGACCGCGGCGCAATCCTGCATTGGTTAACATTGGACCCTATGGGTCCCAGGAGCCAATGACGATGTACGCCGGCGATGACGGAACGCACCGCAGCGGACGTGACCGCCATTTTCTCTCTGTTCAATCAGTCGATACCTGATCTTTGACAGGAGAGGACCTACACTGCAAGTGCTGCTGTGACCTCAGTCTGGAAGAGACAATGGCTCGTGTGTCTGGGGAAAGGGCCCCTGATTTCAGCACGGAGGAATTGGAGAAACTGGTGGATGGGGTCCTCCCCCAGTACACGCTACTCTACGGTCCTCCAAACAAACAGGTAAGTACACTGTGAGCATGCTGTATAGGCAATGCCTGTGTCGAGTGGGGTGGATGTAAGAAGGAAGGGGGGAGAGTGTGGCGTGCAAGAAACGACGGTGAATGCATGTGCCACATGGCAAGGGTAGGGATGGGGGCCAATCACTTTGACGGTGCAGTTGGTAATAACTTACTCTTTCCCCTGTACATTTCATGTAGGTCAGCGCCCACCGGAAAAAAACGTATTTGGCGTGCCATTGCCAAAGACGTCCGGACCCTGGGGGTCTACCACAGACGGAGCACCCACTGACAGAAAAGATGGGAGGACATTCGCCGCTGGAGCAAGAAGATGGCGGAGGCTCAGCTGGGGATGGCCTCCCAACGTACGAGGGGTGCCCGTCGCACCATGACCCCCCTGGTGTTCAGGATCCTGGCGGTGGCCTACCCGGAGTTGGATGGGCGCTTGAGGACATCACAGCAGACACAGGGGGGTGAGTACACTCTCATTCTGCTGACTTTGCGCGCAGTGGAGGGGTCTGGGTGGGGGAGGTGGGCTGTGGATTTCCCTAGGCCAGGGTGAGTTCCGTAGGCAAGGTCCATCCGTAAGGCAGGCAATGTGGCACCCCACCCCACCTCTGTAGAGTGCCAAGTATACCTAGTCATGCCCCTGTGTCATCTATGTGTGCAGATGTCATCCATAGCCCTGTAGGGCATTTCCCAGGAATTGAACAGTGGAGCCCAAGAGCACGGCGTAGTGCAGGGGGCTTCTGTGTCTGTTGTGTCTGCCAACGGTAGCGGTAATGCATGCACTCAACATGTCTTTCTTCTGTTGTCCCCCCCTTTTTGTGGTCACAGACTCGTCCTCTGATGGGAGCTCCCTTGTGGTGGCGGCAACATCTGTGCCCCCCCATCTACAGGTACAGCCGCCATCCCCCCTTCCAGCACCGCCCTCCCAGTAGCCCCTCAGCCTTTGCCCTGTGCCTGCTCACCCGGGATGGTGGGCATCACCTTTGCCCCAGGCACCTCAGGCCCTGCCCCAGTCACCCATGCTGCCCTCAGTGAGGAGGCCATTGACCTCCTCAGGTCCCTCACTGTTGGGCAGTCTACCATTTTGAATGCCATCCGGGGTGTAGAAAGGCAGCTGCAACAAACAAATGCATTCCTGGAGGGCATTCATTCTGGTCAGGCGGCCCTTCAGCGAGCTTTTCAGACTCTGGCCTCAGCACTGATGGCAGCCATTGTCCCTGTTTCCGCCACGGTCGTAATTGCAAATTTTTTACCGCTGGCCTGTTGGCGGTCTTACAGCCGCTTTAACACCGACCGCCAGGGTTGTAATGACCACCTAAGTGTCAGATGGTGGAGAGATTACGACATGTGTGTCATCAATGTTGCCATGACGTGGGAATTGGGTTACCTTATTAAAATGTAATTTTGTGAGCTGCAAGTCCTGTGGGGTGTGGGGGAATAGTGTGTGCTCATTGATTTTAGCTAACATTGCATTCAGGAATGAATGGAAGAAGCGTGAGGGCGCACTTTGGAGCACACCTCCAGCTACTGCTATAACCCTCTGATAGCTTCCTGAGGCTAAGAGGGTTAGGGAGCATAACACCTGCACATGAGTGGGTATGGTATTGGTTCTGTGCGTGTGTCACTGCAGTTGTGGTTGTAAATCTGCTATTAGGTCTAATATCATGGCATAATTTATCCTATACTTTTCATAAATCTCCTCCATTTGGTCAAAGTAATGCACACTCTTAAAATGAGCTCTTGTCTCCTCCTCCCTCTCCTCAAACCTGCCAGGATCCTCATCCTCCTCACCATGATGTAGAGTGCAGCCATTATTGAAAGGGGCTGATGCACTCTGGGCCTCTTTATATAGGTTGCACCTGATTACCACCTGATTTGAGTTGGTGCTAAATTGCACTTGCAAACTCCCCATTTTGCAACCATTTGCAATTTGAGAAAAGTTCATACATTTATTTTGCGAATTCCAATTTGCGATTTGCAACACAGAGTCACAATTTTAAGGAACAGCTATTTTTGCACTTCGTTAAAATTGTACTGCAAATGCCTTTCATACATTCTGAAAGGTTATTTTGTAATCCTCAGTGTTTGTGAATGCAAAATACATTGATACATCTGGCCCTGTATTTTTAAGTTAATTCATGCAAAATGTATATCTTTATTACTGTATGTTAGATTGTCCTCGTTCTGGTCTTGTTTTACACAGATAAATGTTGGCTATTTTTCTAAAACTATTGTGGTGCACTTTTGTAGTGTTTTCACTGTATTACTGTGTGTTATGTGCAAATTCTTTGCACATTGCTTCTGAGATAAGCCTGACTGCTCATGCCAAGCTACTGAGGGGTTGAGCAGGGGTTATCTGAGCTGGGTATCTCCCTGACTAGAGTGAGATTCCATACTTGGACAGGGTGTAAACCGACTGCCAACTAGAGACCCCATTTCTAACATTGGTTGTCAGCGGTGAGGATAGGACTTGCATTTGTACTTCTCCAACAGTGATTAGTGTACACTACTACCATACTGAAGACCACTACGTACCACATACAAGCTTTTTGTTTTTGATTTTTCCTCTGATCTATTTTTTGGTCTTGAGTTCAAGTTGAACTTCCAAATACATCATGTCTCAGTCAAGAGTATCATCAGTTACATCCCTGGATTTGGCTTTTGAGGAGGAGAGGTTAGAAACTTACGCTGTGAAGGAACTGAAGTCAGTTTGCAAAACCCTCAAAGCCCAACTTAGAGGCCTCACCAGGAAGAAGGAGCTACAGAAGGCACTGATGGCGTGAGTAGCAGCCACAAATGCCAGTGGGCATTCTGAGGATCCAACTGGGAAGACTGTAGAGCTAAATCCAAGGGAAGGTGTAGGGGGGAGGTGCAGGAGCTGCTGGGGGGGAGGTACCATCCGGGCCAGGCAGCATTGGTTGTTCAAAACGCCTGACTCCAGAAGAGCTGGAAGACAGGAGAGAAGCCAGGAGACATCAGATAGAATTGGGGAGGCTGAAAATGGAGGAGAAGAAAATGATCTTAGACCATGAGTGTGAGAAAGTAGCCTCTTTCTAGCATGGTTACCCCCACTTTTGACCTGTTTGTGAGTGTGTGTCAGTGTGCTTTTCCTGACAGCCAGGACCCCAGTGCTCATAGTGAAAAACCTAAATGTCAGTGTGTTTTGCCAGTCTCATTGGGATCCTACCAGCTAGGACCACAGTGCTCATAGTTTGTGGCCTAATGTGTGTGTTGCCAGTAGTGCTGAACTGTGTCACTGAGGCTCTCCTAACCAGAACCTCAGTGCTTATGCTCTCTCTTCTTTTAAATTTGTCACTATAGGCTAGTGACTTCATTTACCAATTTCAATTGGCACACTGGACCCCCGTAATAAGTCCATAGTATATGGTACCTAGGTACCCAGGGCAGTGGGGTTCCAGGAGATCCTTATGGGCTGCAGCATTTTGTTTGCCACCCATAAGGAGCTCAGACAAACCCTTCCACAGGCCTGCCATTGCAGCCTGTGTGAAATAGTGCACAGACTATTTCACAGCCATTTTCACTGCACTCAAGTAACTTATAAGTCACCTATATGTCTAACCTTCATTTGCTGAATGTTAGGTGCAAAGTTACAAAGTGTGAGGGCACCCTTGCATAGAAAAGGTGCCCCCACATAGTTCAGGGCCAATTCCTGGGACTTTGTGAGTGCGGGGCCGACATTACACGCATACACTACATATAGGTTAATGCCTATATGTAGCTTCACAATGATAACTCTGAATATGGCCATCTAAAGTGTCTAAGATCATGGAATTGTCCCCTCATTCCAAATCTGGTATTGGGAGCCAATTCCATGCATCCTGGGGGCTCCACCATGGACCCCCAGTATTGCCAAACCAGCTCTCTGAGGCTTGCAATGCAGCAACATCTGCTGCCACCTCACAGACAGGGTTCTGCCCTCCTGGGGTCTGAGCAGCTCAGTTCCAGGAGGCAGAACAAAGCATTTCCTTTGGAAGCAGGGTGTTACACCTTCTCCCTTTGTAAATAGGTGTTACGGGCTGGGGAGGAGTAGCCTCCCCCAGCCTCTGGAAATGCTTTGAAGGGCACAGATGGTGCCCTCCTTGCATAAGCCAGTCTACACCGGTTCAGGGACCCCTTGTCCCTGTTCTGGTGCGAAACTGAATAGGGGAATGGGGAGTGACTACTCCCCTGTCCATCACCACCCCAGGGGCGGTGCCCAGAGCTCCAGTGTGTCCCAGACTTCACCCATCTTGCTTTGCAAGGTGTGGGGACACTCTGGAGGCCTCTGAGTGGCCAGTTCCAGTAGGTGACGTCAGAGACCCCTCCTGGTAGGTCCATACCTGATAAGGTAGCCAATCCCCCTCTCAGGGCTATTTAGAGTCTCTCCCGTGGGTTCTCTTCAGATTCTACTTGCAAGTTTCCAGCAGGAATTCTCTGCAACTACTACTTCATCCTCTGATCTCGGATCAACTGCAGACTGCTCCAGAAACTGCTGTAACAACAACAAAGTATCCAGAAGGGCTACTTTTCCTCTGCAACTTCAGCTCCAGCCAGCAACTTCAACAGTTTTCATGGTGTGCACCCTCTGGGGACTCCCTGTCTTCACCCTGCAGCAGAAGGACCAAAGAAATCTCCCGTGAAGTGACAGAGTCACTTCCCTGCTCATGCAGGCACCTTGTAAGTCGATGACCGGTTCTCTTGGACTCCTCTCCTGGTGACGAGCATGCTCCTTGGAACACAGAGGGTGGAGCCCATCGACACAGACTGTCCTGAGGTCCTGCTGTCTCAATTTGGAGAAGGTAAGACCTTGCCTTTCCCGAGAACGACAGAGCCCTGAGCATTGCATCTTCTTCACCTCCTGAGGCCTCTGTGCACTATTTGCAATATTCCTTCATACGCATCCTGGCCCAGTTCCCCAGCACTCTATCCTGTGACGCTCAACTCTCTGAGATGTTCTCCGGCGGCGTGGGACCTTCCTTTGTAGGGCTGCACCAAGTCCATTTTGCACCTCCTTTGTCCCCATGTCCTGGGACTCCTGTGGGTGCTATCTGGTTTCTGAGGGGTCCCTAACATGCTGAGATCCCTCACTTCCTCCTCACACAGAGTTGAGGCCCTCCAGGTCCTTCCTGGATGCAGATAGCGCCAACTTGATGCAAAATGCTACTTTGACGGATCCAAGGCTTGTTGGAGGAATCCAGTGCCAAAACTCCCCTGCATTCAACTTCTCTTCATGTGACATCCAGTGCACCATGCAGGAACTCACTGACATCTTCCTTTGGTGCATATCTGAAGTCTTTGTCCAACTGGGGACTCTTCTTTTGCACCCTCTTCTGTGTTGACACAGGCTCCTATCCTTCCTGGAACTTCTTTCAACTTCTGGACTTGATCTCCCTCCTTTGCAGGTCTTCAGGTCCAGGAATCCACCATTTGTTGTTTGCAGTCTTGCTTGGTTCTTGCAATAACTCTAATCACGACTTGTAGTGTGTCCTAAGGAAACTTGCAGTACTGTACTCCTGCTTTTCTCGGCTCTAGGGTGGGGTAATTTACGTACCTTTGCTGTATCCTTACTCTCCCATCGATTCTCTACACACTACACTTGTCTAGGGGGGAATTCGTGATTCGCATTCCACTTTCTTAGTATATGGTTTGAGTTGCCCCAGACCTATTTTCTCCTATTGCGTTTTATAGCATTTCCTATTTATTGCACTATCCTATGTCGAATTACTTACCTTATTGTGGTGTCTGGTGTATATATTGTGTATAATGCTTACCTCCAGAATGAGTATTGGCTGGCATTGTGCCACCCAAATAAACTACCTTTATTTTTGGTAACACTGAGTATTGTCTTTACTTGTGTATAAGTACTGTGTAACTGTTAGACTTTTCATCCTTGGCGTGGTCTCCCTTAACTTTTTGCCTCTGTTCCCCAGGTTGTTGATGTATGCTGGACTCTGATTTTGCTGTTTTTGTTACTCTGGGCACTTTACCACTGCTAACCAGTGCCAAAGTGCAAGCACTCCTTTACAAAATGTGTATGTAAATGGTTTATCTATGATTGGCATATTAGATTTACTAGAAAGTCCCTAGTACAGTGCACTAGAGGTGCCCAGGGCCTGTAAATCAAATGCTACTATGGGCCTTCAGCACTGGTTGTGCCACCTACATGATTAGCTCTGTAATCATGTCTCAGAACTGCCACTGCAGTGTCTGAGTGTGCAGTTTTAACTGTAAATTTGACTTGGCAAGTGTACTGACCTGCCAGGCCTAAACTTTCCCTTTTCTTACATGTAAGACACCCCTAAGGTAGGCCCTAGGTAGCCCCAAGGGCAGGGTGCAGGTAGCCCCAAGGGCAGGGTGCAGTGCTGAGGCCTCTGTTGTTTGAAAAGACCCACTTGCTAGGAAATGGAGTACTGACAACACCTGCAGTAGAGTGGGGATTACTGTGGGATGGCAGATAGCTGACATCAGGTCTGGCTCCAACTGGGCAAACAGTTCCTGGATTGTGGCACGATCAAGCCTGTAGGTGATGATCACATGTCTTTCCTCCATTGCTGATAGGTCCACCAGCGGTCTGTACACCGGAGGATGCCGCCATCTCCTCACATGCCCCAGCGGACGTGGAGGAGAACAGGGATCACAGAGTCAACCAAATCAGAGGTACGGAAACACAGCTTACTCTGAACATATTCATAAATTGAAATTTGCCTGTATGAGTGGTAAGGCAAGGCCTAGGTATGTGTGACGCAGTAAAAAATAAAGCCATGTGGGCCCCTGAAATGGCGGCTGCCTGGCCTGTAAGGTGGGACAAGGGGATATGAGGTAACTGCGCTGGTGTTGTACATCGTCGCGGTAGGCAGTCGAAGACCGTGGCGTAATCCTGCATTTATTAACATTGGACCCTATGGGTCCCAGGAGCCAATGACAATGTACGCCGTCGGTGACGGAACGCACCGCCGCGGACGTGACCGCAATTTTCTATCTGTTCAATCAGTCGATACCTGATCTTCGACAGGAGAGGACCTACACTGCAACTGCTGCTGTGACCTCAGTCTGGAAGAGACAATGGCTCGTGTGTCTGAGGAAAGGGCCCCTGCTTTCAGCACGGAGGAGTTGGAGAAACTAGTGTATGGGGTCCTCCCCCAGCACACGCTACTCTACAGTCCTCCAGACAAACAGGTAAGTACACTGTGAGCATGCTATATGGACAATGCCTGTGTGGAGTGGGGTGGATGAAAGATAGGGGGGTGAGAATGAGGCGTGCATGAAACGACGGTGAGTGCATGTGCGTCATGGCAAGGGTAGGGATGAGGGCCAATGACTGTGACGGTGCAGTTGGTAATTACTACTCTTTTTCACGTGTACAATTCCTGTAGGTCAGCGCCCACCAGAAGGAGGACACCTGGTGTGCCATCGCCAAGGAAGTCCGGACCCTGGGGGTCTACCACAGACGGAGCACCTACTGCCGGAAAAGATGGGAGGACATTCGCCGCTGGAGCAAGAAGACAGCGGAGGCCCAGCTAGGGATGGCCTCCCAACGTGGGAGGGGTGCCCGTCGCACCATGACCCTCCTGATGTTCAGGATCCTGGCGGTGGAGTACCCGGAGTTGGATGGACGCTTGAGGGCATCACAGCAGCCAAAAGGGGGTGAGTAAACTCTCATTCTGCTGATTCAGCACGAATTGGAGGTGTCTGGGTGGGGGAGGTGGGCTGTGGGTTCCCTTAGGCCAGGGCGAGTTTGGTAGTTAAGTTCCCTTCTTCAGCCAGGCTCTGCGGCACCCCACCCCACCTGTGTACAGTGCCAACTACACCTAGTCAGGCTCCTGTGACATCCATGTGTGCAGAAATCGGCTATAGCCTTGTAAGCCATGTCCCAGGGATTGAATAGTGGCCCCCAAGTGCACAGCGTAGTGCAGGGGGCTTATGTGTCTGTCGTGTCCACCAACGGTAGCAGTATTGCATGCACTGAACATGTCTTTCTTCTGTCTTCCCCCCATTTTTTGTGGTCTCCCTGTTCTTGTGTGCATTAGCACTATCAGGCGGAGGAGCAGTGGCACCTGAGCAGGAGGGAGCTGCATCCCACATGGCCCTGGAGGGCGAGACTACGGACTCCGAATTCACCAGTAGGATGGAGGGCGAGTGGAGCTCCACGGCGGGGACAGGAGCTGACACCAGCAAAACTGACTCCTCCTCTGATGGGAGCTCCCTTGCGGTGGCGGGCCCATCTGTGCTCCCTGCATCTACAGGTACAGCTGCCACCCCCCCTCCAGCACCGCCCTCCCAGCAGCCCCTCAGCTTTTGCCCTGTGCCCGCTCACCCAGGAGGATGAGCATCACCTTCGCCCCATGCACCTCAGGCCCTGCCCCAGTCACCTCTGCTGCGCTTAGTCAGGTCCCTCACTGTTGGGCAGTCTATGATTTTGAATGCCATCCAGGGTGTAGAGAGGCAGTTGCAACAAACCAATGCATTCCTGGAGGGCATTTACTCTGGTCAGGCAGCCCTTTAGCGAGCTTTACAGACTCTGGCCTCAGCACTGATGGCAGCCATTGTCCCTGCCTCTAGCCTCCCCCCTCCAACTTCCTCTACCCAGACCCACACCCCTGTACCTCAGCCTATCCCAAGCACACCATCAGACCAGCATGCACACACCTCAACACACAAGGGAAGCTCTGGCAAACATAAGCACCACACATCCCGCAGGCACTCACGCAAGCATCACACACATGCAGACACACCAACATCCACTGCCTCCACTGTGTCCCCCTCCCCCTTGTCTCCCTCCTCCCTCCCAGTCTTGTCTCCACTCACACCTGCATGCACTACATCCTCAGCCACTACGTCCATCACCAACACACACCACCACACCCCGCTCATGTGCAGTCACCACCCCCACTACCATTCACACATCCTCTGTGTCCTCCCCCAGTGTGTCTGTGAGGCCACCTCACAAGGTACACAAACGCAGCCACACGCCCACCCAACAGCCATCCACATCGCGACAGCCTCCAGCCCATGCACCTTCACCCAAAGTCACCAAACAAACACCTCTTACAACCACTACCTCTTCCTCCACTCCCAAACCCCCTCCCACTACCCGTCCCAGTGTGTCCCAAAAACTTTTCCTGTCCAACCTTGACCTCTTTCCCTCACCTCCCCCACCCCTTCAGTCTCCTAGGGCCCGACTCTCCAGGTCCCAACCTAGCACCTCAGCCACAACATCGGCGGGACCAGTGGTGCCAGTAGTCACCGGATTATGGTGTGCACCAGGCAGCAGGGCAGCAAGTGTGGCACGGAGACAGAGCACGGACAGTCCCCCACCTGTCAAGCATCAAAAGTTGGTCAGTGCCCGGCGGGAGAGGGGAAAGAAATCAGCCACCAAAGCCGCTCCCAGTGGTCCAGTTGGGAGTGTGGAGACAGCTGCGACACCATCCAAGGTGGGGAAGGGACACAGTAAAACCGGCAAGTCTGGGAAGATCAGCACGGCGGAGAAGACCGCCAGCAGCCCCGCTGCCCAGGAGGCGACCGCCAGCAGCAGCCACACTGCCCAGGAGAAGACTGCCAGCAGCCCTGCTGCCACAGACAGGACCGCCAGCAGCAGCCCCGCTGCCCAGGAGAAGACCGCCAGCAGCCCCGCTGCCACAGACAGGACTGCCAGCAGCAGCTCCGCTGCCCAGAAGAAGACCGCCAGCAGCCCCGCTGCCACAGACAGTACCGCCAGCAGCAGCCCCGCTGCCCAGGAGAAGACCGCCAGCAGCCCCGCTGCCACAGACAGGACCGCCAGCAGCAGCCCCGCTGCCCAGGAGAATACCGCCAGCAGCCCCGCTGCCACAGACAGGACCGCCAGAAGCAGCCATGCTGCCCAGGAGGTGACCACCACCAGCCCCGCAGGCCAGGATGAGACCGCCACCAGCTGAACCGCTGCCAAGGACACAGCCTCCACAAGCACCGCTGCCAAGGACACCACTGCCACCAGCACTGCTGAACAGGACAAGACCGCCACAAGCACCGCTGAACAGGACACCGCCACCAACAGCACAGCAGGACAATGAGCACCAAAAGCTCTGACACTACTGAGACCGACACGAGCAGGAGGAAGCACTCTGGGCACAAAGCCCCCTCCAGAACCAGTGGAGAAAGGCATCCACTACCTCAGTCCTTGGCAGGATGAAGCACTCTCGGCACAAAGCCCCCTCCAGAACCAGTGGAGATTTACATCCACTACATCTGACCTTGGCAGGATGAAGCACTCTGGGCACAAAGCCCCCTCCAGAACCAGTGGAGAATGTTATTGACTTAAGAGACTGTGGCTTTGCACCTTCCAGGATTGAACAGTGGGCAAACCACCCACTGTAGAGACTTGAGAGACTGTGGCTCTGCACTCCCCCGGATTGCACTGTGGGCATGGAGCCCCCTCGTGGATCTGGATTTGTGCACTCAACCGGCTGAGGTCCCCCCCTTCCCTTCCCCCTGAGATGTCTGTTTTATTTCCAACTGATGCCCCTGCAGTGTTCTCTCCCTCTTGTTCGGGTATCTTGTGTTGGCCTCACCCATGCCTTTTGGGCCCAGTGATCCACGGACTATGATGGTGGAATCCTTTGGACTTGTGTTCTTGGTGTACATAATTGTATATATTTTTGATTCATGCCTTTGAATATATCACAATTATTCGACTCGTTTCCTTTTGTCCTTGCATTCTTCCAGGGGAGGTTGGGGGGTGTAACTGTGATGTATCAACATGTACTTGTGTGTGTGTTGTAGTGGGTGAGGGTGGGGTGGGGGTTTTGCGTGTTGCGTGTGTGTGTGTCACTGTTTTTTCTCTCCCCCCTGCCCTGTGTCGTAGGGGCAGTACTCACCGTTGTCTTCGCCGCCGGCGTTCGTGCTCCTGGTAGAGGAGCAGGAAGATAAAGGCTGACAGAATTTGGAGCTCTGGTTCCTCGTGGGGTGTGTAAAGGTGAGCATTTTCCCTTCGAAGCCCTGTTTCCGCCGTGTTTTTGTTTGCGGTGAATCCACCCCGGAAAAGGTGGCGGATTGGTGGGTTGTAATACTGTGGGCGGTACATTGTCCTCCGTCTGTCTGTTGGCGGTTACCGCCGTGGTGTTTATTTGTACCGCCATGGCGGTCGGAGTGTTAAAGTGGCTGTCTATGTTGGCGGTTTCCGCCACGGTCGTAGTTCAATTTTTTTTACCACCGGCCTGTTGGTTGTTTAACCGCCGCTTTAACACCGACCGCCAGGGTTGTAATGACCACCTAAGTGTTGCCCACTTGGGCTTGATTGTGACATGATTTCATACACTAAGGACTAATCTCTACAATTATATAAAGGAATTATTGTAATCACAATTATGTATGGTATGTAGATATATATAGTCCAATGCCTCCTTATAATTAGTAGTTGGCCATCTTTTTTTTGATCTGGGAACAGATACTCTGAAGGAAATGTAGGAGGCTGTCCTGGCTTGTAGTGGGCACCAATGGTACTTACACCTTCTGCCAGGTCCAGTTATCCCTAGTAGAGTGTAGTAGATTTCTAGCAGCTTAGGCTGACAGAGGTAGCTATAGCAAAGCAGCCAAGGCTGAACTAGGAGACACGCAAAGCTCTTGCAAAACCACTTATATCATGCAGGTACTATATCATAAGAAAGACAATACTCAGTGTTACTAAAAATACAGGTATTTTATTTTAGTGACAATGTGCCAAAAATATCTCAGAGGATATACTCCCTTAGGAGGTAAGTAACACACATAAAATATACACAACTAACCAAATCAGGTAAGTAAAACAGTCAGAAAGTAGTGCAAACACTGTAGAATACAATAGGATGCAATAGGCCTCTGGGCAACACAAACCATATACTAAGAAAGTGCAATGCGAACCACGAATGGACCCCTAGGCTAGTGTAGTGTGTAGTGGGTCGCTGGGGGTGTAAGAAAACACTAAGGCCCATATTTATACCTTTTTTAGCGCCGCATTTGCGTAATTTTTTGACGCAAAAGTGGCGCAAACCTACTAAATATGTTTGTATTTTGTAAGTTTGTGACATTTTTGCATCAAAAAGCGGCGCATATGCGGCGTAAAAAAAGTATAAATATGGGCCCAAGGGTGTAAAGAATACCCCACCCCAAGACCCTGGAAAGTAGAAGTAAAGTACTACTATTTCCCCAGAAACACACTAAAGTCGTGATAAACGATTTTGCAGGGCCACAACAGACTACAAAGCACTGAAGATGGATTCCTGGACCTGAAGACCTGCAAAGGAAGGGGACCAAGTCCAAGAGTCGCTAAAGTGTGCGGGGGGGCAGGAGCACACTAAATCCCAGATGAAGGTGCAAAATGGCTGCCTCTGGTTGGAAGAAGCTGCAATATTTACATCAACGGAAGGAGGTAGGAAGTTCTTCTTCGTGCAGAAGATGTCCTGTGGCGTGCTGGAGGATACAGAGTTGTTTCCTTTGCAAAATACCACAAAGAAGCCTTGCTAGCTGCAAGAGACATGGTTGGAGAAAAAGGGTGCTGCCCGGGCCCAGGAAAGACCAGGATGTCGTCACTTGGGAGAGGAGACAGAGGGGGCCCTCAGCAATGTAAAGAGCCCTTGCACAGGCAGGAAGCACACACAGAAGTCTTTGAACACGGGTTTAAGAAGTCTCAACAAGGCAGTCATCTCAACACTGCAAAGAAGGGTCCCATGATACCGGAGGTCAACTCATGGAGCTGACCATCGCAGGACGGAGTGCTGGGGACATAGGTTTGGCTGTGCATGCAGGATTTCTTGGGAATGTGCACAGCAGCCCTTGTAGCTGCAGAACACACGGTGCACAGAATTACTGTCTGGGGAGGGGAGGCAAGGACTTACCTCCTCCAAATTCGGACAGTTGGACCACGGGACAGTCTGGGTCACTTGGGTCCACCACCTGTGTTCCAGGGGCCATGCTCATCCGGATGATAGGGGACCCAGAGTACCAGTGAAGCTGAAGTTTGGTGCCTGCTGGAACAGGGAGAAGATTCCGACGACGCACAGGAGATTTCTTCGTGGCTTCCAGTGCAGGGTGAAGGCAGGCAGCTCCCAGAGCATGCACCACCAGGAAACAGTTGAGAAAGCCGTCAGGATTAGGCGCTACAATGACGCTGGTAGTCTTCTGGCTACTTTGTTGCAGTTTTGCAGGCGTCCTGAAGCAGTCAGCGGTCGATCCTTGGCAGAAGTCGAAGAGAGACGTGCAGAGGAACCCTGCTGAATTTTTGCAAGTCGTAATCTGAGGAAAAGCACACTTGAGAGACCCTAAATAACCCTCAGAGGAGGATTGGCCACCTAGTCAAGTATGCACCTATCAGTAGGGTTATCTGATGTCACATCCTGGCACTGGCCACTCAGAGGCCTCCAGAGTGGCCCCACACCTCTGGAAACAAGATAGCAGAGGTCTGAGACACACTGGAGCACCACCCCTGGGGTGGTGATGGAAAGGGGAGTGCTCACTCCCCTTTCCATTGTCCATTTTCGCCCCAGAGCAGGGACTGGGGGTTCCCTAAACCGATGTAGACTGGCTCATGCAAGGAGGACACCATCTGTGCCCTTCACAGCATTACCCGAGGCAGGGAGAGGCTACCCCTCCCTCAGCATTGCCAGAGGCTGGGAGAGGCTACCCCTCCCTAGCCTATAACACCTATTTCCAAAGGAAGAGGGTGTAACACCCTCTCTCAGAGGAAATCCTTTGTTCTGCCTACCTGGGACTGGGCTGCCCAGACCCCAGGACGGCAGAACCCTGTCTGTGGGGTGGCAGCAGTTGTAGATGCAGAGAAAACCCTAGAGAGCTGGCCTGGCAGTACTGGGGTCCATTGTGGAACCCCCAGGATGCATGAAATTGGCTCCCCAATACCAGATTTGAATTGGGGGGACAATTCCATGATCTTAGACATGTTACATGGCCATGTTTGGAGTTATCATTGTGAAGCTTCATATAGGTATTGACCTACATGTAGTGCACATGTGTAATGGTGTCCCGCACTCACAACGTCTGGGGAAATGGCCCTGAACTAAGTGGGAGCACCTTTGCTAGTGCAAGGGTGCCCTCACACTAGGTAACTTTGCACCTAACCTTCAGCAAGTGAAGGTTATACATATAGGTGACTTAAAAGTTACTTAAGTGCATTGAAAATGGCTGTGAAATAACGTGTGCGTTATTTCACTCAGGCTGGAATGGCAGTCTTGTGTAAAGGTTTGTCTGAGGAGCTCCCTATGGATGGCAAAAGAAATACTGCAGCCCATATGGATCTCTTGGAACCCCAATACCCTGGGTACCTAGGTACCATATACTAGGGAATTATAACGGTGTTCCAGTGTGCCAATTGAAATCGGTAAAAGTGGTCACTGGCCTATAGTGTCATATTTAAAGGCAGAGGTAGCATGAGCACTGAGGTTCTGATTAGCAGAGCCTCAGTGACACAGTTAGGGACTACACAGGTATACACATTCAGGTCACAAACTATGAGCACTGAGGTCCTGGCTAGCAGAATCCCATTGAGACAGGCAAAAACAAACTGACATATATGTAAAAATGGGGGTAACATGCCAAGAGAGATGGTACTTTCCTATACAACCCCCCTGCCCCCCCCAAAAAGGGATCATAAGGCTAACATTGCCCAGATGAGTCTTCATTGTCTAAGTGGAAATATCTGGAGAGTCCATCTGCTTTGGTGTGGGTACTTCAAGGTCTATGTTCCATTGTATAGTCCATTCCCTGTAGGGAGATGGACCACCTCAACAATTTAGGATTTTCACCTTTCATTTGTTTAAGCCATTATAGAGGTTTGTGGTCTGTCTGAACAATAAAGTGAGTACTACAGAGGTATGGTCTCAACTTTTTCTAGGCCCAGACCACAGCAAAGGCCTCCCTCTCTGTGGCAGACCAACGCTTTTCTCTAGGGGTCAACCTCCTGCTGATAAAAGCAACAGGTTGATCCTGGCCCTCTGTGTTTAGCTGTGATAGAACTGCCCCTACCCCTAATTCAGAAGCATCAGTTTGAATTAGGAACTTTTTGGAGTAACAAGGGCTTTTTTGGACAGGTGCAGAGCACATGGCCTGTTTGAGCTCATCAAAAGCCTTTTGACAGCTAGCTGTCCATAATACCTTTTTATGCATCTTGTTTGATGTGAAGTCATTAAGAGGGTCAGCTATAGTGCCATAATTCTTTATGAACCTCCTGTAGTACCCAGTGAAGCCTAAGAAGGCTCTCACTTGGGTTTGAGTTGTAGGGGGAGCCCATTCCATAATGGTTTGGATCTTCCCTTGCAGTGGTGCAATCTGTTCCCCACTTACCAGGTGGCCCAGATAAACCACTTTCCTCTGCCCTATCTGGCACTTTGAGGCCTTGATAGTGAGGCCTGCCTTTTGCAGGGCCTCAAAATCTTTCCAAAGGTAGACCAGGTGATCATCCCAGGTGGAGCTAAAGACAGCTATATTGTCTAGATATGCTGCACTGAAGGCTTCCAATCCTTGGAGGACTGTATTCACCAACCTCTGAAAAGTGGCAGGTGCATTTTGCAATCCAAAGAGCATAAAAGTGAACTGATAGGGCCCTCCAATGGTTGAAAAAGCTGTTTTTGGTTTAGCATCTTCTGATAACTTAATCTGCCAATACCCTGTAGTTAAATCAAAAGTGCTTAGATACTCGGCAGAAGCCAGTGTATCTGTTAGCTCATCTGCCCTGGGTATAGGGTGAGCATCAGTTTTTGTTACTTGATTGAGAACCCTAGTCCACACAAAACTGCAGTTCCTTTTTTCCATCTTTACTATGAGGTTTTGGGACAAGCACCACTGGGATGGCCCAGGGGCTTTCAGAGGGTTCAATCACTCCAAGATCTAACATTTTCTGTACCTCTTGTTTAATACAGTCTCTAACATGGTCAGGCTGTCTATAAATTTTACTTTTGACAGGTAAACTGTCTCCAGTGTTAATTGTGTGCTCACAACAGGTAGTTGTACCTGGAATTAGTGAGAAGAGGTCAGAGAACTGATCAAGGAGATTTATGCAGTTGTTCTTCTGCTCAGCAGTAAGGCAATCTGCCATATGTGGCTATGAGCAAGGTTAAGTCAGCCCGATCATAGTAAGTTTTAAGGCGATTGACATGAAGTACCCTAAGGGGGCTTCTGGCAGTGCCCAGGTCCACCAAGTAGGTGACCTCACCTTTCTTTTCCACAATGAGATGGGGTCCACTTCATTTGTCCTGGAGTGCTCTTGTGGCCACAGTCTCCAATACCCACACCTTCTGTCTGGGTGGTACTGAGTCAGGACAGCCTTCTGGTCATGCCATTGCTTTTGGAGCTCTTGGCTGGCCTTAAGGTTTTTACTGGCCTTTTTCATGTACTCAGTCATCCTTGATCTGAGGCCAAGCACATAGTCCACAATGTCTTGTTTGGGACCATTTAAAGGTTGTTCCCAACCCTACTTAACAAGAGCAAGGGGACCTCTTACATGGTGTCCAAAGAGGAGTTCAAAGGGGCTGAAGCCCACTCCTTTCTGGGGTACCTCCCTATAGGCAAAAAGGAGGCATGGCAACAAGACATCCCATCTCCTCCTGAGTTTTTCAGGGAGTCCCATGATCATGCCTTTGAGAGATTTATTAAACCTCTCAACCAATCCATTTGTTTGTGGATGATGAGGACTGGTGAACTTGTAAGTAACACCACACTCCTTCCACATAGCCTTTAGATATGCAGACATGAAGTTACTACCTCTGTCTGATACCACTTCCTTAGGGAAACCCACTCTGGAAAAGATTCCCAGGAGGGCTTTTGCCACTGCAGGAGCTGTAGTGGTCCTTAAGGGTATAGCTTCAGTATACCTAGTGGCATGGGCCACTATCACTAAGATGAACCTATTTCCTGAAGCTGTTGGAGGGTCAAGGGGGCCAACAATGTCAATCCCTACCCTCTCAAAGGGCACCCCAACCATTGGAGGTGGAATTAAGGGGGCCTTAGGTGTGCCACCAGCCTTGCCACTGGCTTGGCAGGTCACAGAGGAGCGACAGAACTCCTTGGGGTCCTCTGACATATGAGGCCGGTGAAACAATGGAACCAGTCTGTCCCATGTTTTACTTTGGCCCAAATGCCCAGCCAAAGGAATGTCATAAGCCAAAGTCAGAAGAAACTCACTAAATCTCCTGGCAACTCCAGGTTTAGGGTCCCTTGCCTCAGTATGAAGGTTGTCTTCCCAATAGACTTTGTGGGTATCAGTGACATCCCCATTCTGCTGTTTGACAGCTTGCTGTCTTAAACCTTCTAATGTGAGCCACACTCAGCTCTTCCCTAGCAGGCCCCCTGTACCAAAAAGCTCAGCAGTGTCAGCTGCCAGCTCATCTGGTGAAGGTTCTGCACAGGGAGAGGATTCCTCTTCCTCAAAAGGGGAATCTTCTGGAGAGGGAGGGATAGTGGGCAAAGATTTACCCTTCCTACCCCTAGCTTTTGGGAGAACTTGGTCCATTTTTCCAGGATCCATGTTTCCCTGTCCTCCTGGCTTCTGGGCCTGAGCCCTTGTGAGAGCAAAGATATGCCCTGTAATGCCCAGCATTGCCGCATGAGCCTCCAACTCCACTTCAGCCCAAGCTGATGTCTCCAAATCATTCCCTAGTAAGCAGTCTACAGGTAAATCAGTGGCTACCATAACTTTCTTTGGGCCAGTAACCCCCCTCCCCCCCAGTTGAGATTCACAACAGCCATGGGGTGGCTAAGAGTGTTGTTATGAGCATCAGTCACTTGGTACTGCTGGCCAAGTAGGTGTTGTTCAGGGGCAACCAGTTTCTCTATCACCATGGTGACACTGGCTCCTGTGTCCCTGTAGGCCTGAACCTCATCACCATTTATTATGGGTAGTTGCTTGTACTTACCCATATTAAGGGGACAGGCAACTAAGGTGGCAAAATCAGTACCACCATCAGAGACTAAAACAGCCTGTGTGGTCTCCCTAACTAGACCAACCCCCACTACATTACCAATGGTGAGCCCAGCTACACCCTTTGACTGGCTATTTGTAGTGTTTTTCTCACCACCACTGCTATTACTAGGGGCACTAGTGGACGCAGTTGGGGTTGTGGTGGTGGGAGCCTAGGTGTTTTTCTTTGGACAAGTGGGATCACTTGCCCAATGGCCTTTACCTTTACATAAATAACACCATGGTTTTTTTTGATTGTGTGAAGAGGACTTGGACCTACCTCCCCCAGAGGAGGTTTGTGGGCCTGATGAAGTCTCAGAATTCTTTTTGTCTTTGTCCCCACCTTTGTCATGAAACTTACCATCCTTCTTCTTGCCATCCTTGTTACCCCCTGTATGAGCTTTTCTGCTCACTCTTGTTCTGACCCATTTGTCTGCCTTCTTTCCCAATTCTTGGGGAGAGATCAGATCTGAGTTTACCAAGTACTGATGCAACAAGGCAGACACACAATTATTCAAAATATGCTCTCTCAAAATTAGATTATACAGGCTTTCATACTCAGTCACCCTACTGCCACGCAACCATCCCTCTAAGGCCTTCACTGAACAGTCTACAAAGTCTGCCCAGTATTGAGAGGACTCTTTTCTGGTATCTCTGAACTTTATCCTGTATTGTTCAGTGGTTAAGCCAAATCCATCTAAGAGTGCATCTTTCAAAACTTTGTAATTGTTGGCATCACTCTCCCTGACAGTAAGGAGTCTGTCCCTACCTTTGCCAGTGAAAGATAGCCACAATATAGCAGTCCACTGCCTTTGAGGGACCAAGTGTACCATACAGGCCGTCTAAAGTGCAGAAAACCACTTGTTTATGTCATCCCTCTCCTTGTAAGGGGGGACAATCTTGTGCAGCTTTCTTGAATCTGTTTCTCTAACAGGATGACTATCAAGATTGCTGCTGTTGCTGCCACCATGGGGAACTAATCCCAACTTCTATCTTGCTCTCTCTACATCTAAAGATTTCCTATCTAAGGCCAGCTGCTGCTGTCTGAGCCTCAGTCTGGCCTCTTCCAACCTCAGCTTTCTGAGTTCCCTGTCTAGGGTGTTATCCTCAGGGTGGGAGGTTTGGGAATTCTCTGACACAGAGGTAATGTGAAAATGGGCAGAAGTGGACCTTTCTCTAACTACCTGAACCCTAGTAACCTGGCCTTTTGGAATGAAAGGTGCCCTACCGGTGTGTGACCCCCCTCCCACTACCAGCTTCACTAGGTGGCCTGACAAGTGAAAGGTCTTTGGAAGTACCCTCCCCAGAGGCCTCAGGACCCTCCCTAGAATCTATCTGGGTACCCCACTCCTCTACCTCCTGATCCTGGGTTTGACCAGTCTGACTCTGGTCACTTTCAAGGAGAAGGCTAAGAAGGAGATCCTTAGTAGGGTTCTTACCAATCCCCAAACTTCTTTCTATACAGAGACCCCTCAAACGTTTAAAGTTTAGATTCTCATAAGTTGTTTTCAGAACTTTGGGAGTTGCCTCTACCACAGACATGGTGAAACGAAAGAGGTTATAGGTGAGAGAAAAAGTTTAGAAAACTTTTAAAGAAAAGCGAAAACTTTTTCAAACTTTTTAGAAAGTTTTTAGAGAGAAAGTAAGACTGTTAAGTTTACTTGTGTATATTTCTAAGTATTTAGAATATGGTTTTCTTATGAAAAGCACCAACAACAAAGTGGTAAAGCAGTTACAAGTACTTATCCCACCGCTGCACCACCAATGTAGGAGGCTGGCCTGGTTTGTAGTGGGCACCAATGGTACTTACACCTTCTGCCAGGTCAGGTTTTCCCTTATTAGTAGACTATAGTAGTGTTCTAGCAGCTTTGCCTGATAGAGGTAGCTATAGCAGAGCACCCAAGGCTGAACTAGGAGACATGCAAAGCTCTTGCAATACCACTTATATCATATATATACTATATCATGAGAAAGACAATACTCAGAGTGACTAAAAATAAAGGTACTTTATTTTAGTGACAATGTGCCAGAAATATCTTAGAGGATATACTCCCTTACGAGGTAAGTAACATACATAAAATATACACAAATAACCAATTCAGGTAAGTAAAACAGTCAGAAAGTAGGGCAAACACTGTAGAATACAATAGGAAGCAATAGACCTAGGGGCAACACAAACCATATACTAAGAAAGTAGAATGCGAACCACGAATGGACCCCTAGGCTAGTATAGTGTGCAGAGGGATGATGGGAGTGTACGAAAACACTAAGGCCCATATTTATACTTTTTGACGCACAACTGCGCCAACGCAGTTGTGCGTCAAAACTTTTACCGCCTGCTAACGCCATTCCAACGCGCCATGCGGGCGCCTTATTTATGGAATGACGTTAGCCGGCGCTGCGGACTGGTGTGCGTCAAAAAAAATGACTCACACCAGGCAGCGCCAGCGTATGGGAAAATGGGGGTTGTGCGTCAAAAAATGGTGCAAGTCAGGTCTGAGGCAAAATTCAGGCCTCAAACCGGATTTGCGAAATTTTTTTTGACGCCCAACCTCCATTGACATGACTCCTGTCTTAGCAAAGACAGGAGTCATGCCCCCTTGCCCAATGGCCATGCCCAGGGGACTTATGTCCCCTGGGCATTGTCATTGGGCATAGTGGCATGTAGGTGGGCCCAAATCAGGCCCCCCTATGCCACAAAAAAAATCTGAAAAAAATACTTACCCGAACTTACCTTTACTTCCCTGGGATGGGTCCCTCCATCCCTGGGTGTCCTCCTGGGGTGGGCAAGGGTGGCAGGGGGTGTCCCTGGGGGCAGGGGGTGTCCCTGGGGGCAGGGGAGGGCACCTCTGGGCTCCTTCCGAGCCCACAGGTCCCTTAAAGCCTGCCCTGACCCAGGCTTTAAAAAACGGCGCCCATCAGGCTGTGCAGTGTTTTTCAAGGCCCACCCTCTCCTGTGTGTTAAAATGACGCCAGAGTATAAATAAGGGGCACAGGCCTTAAAGCCAGTTTTTGGAAGGGAACGCCTAACTTGCATATCATTAACGCAAGGCTGGTTCCCCCTTCCAAAAAATGACGCACATGGTGGAATTTTGACGCCCACGGTGTCGGACGTCAAAGTATAAATATGGGGCAGGGTTTGCGCCGATTGTGCATCAAAATTTTTGACGCACATTCGGCGCAAACAGAGTATAAATATACCCCTAAGGGTGTAAAGAATACCCCACCCCAAGACCCTGGAAAGTAGGAGTAAAGTACTACTATTTTCCCAGAAACACACTAAAGTTGTGATAAAGGATTTTGCAAGGACAACAACAGACTGCAAAGCACTGAAGATGCATTGTTGGACCTGAAGACCTGCAAAGGAAGGGGACCAAGTCCAAGAGTCACTAAAGTGTCCGGGGGCAGTAGCCCACTAAACCCCGGATGAAGGTGCAAAATGGCTGCCTCCGGTTGGAAGAAGATGCAAGATTTGCAACAATGGAAGGAGATAGGAAGTTCTTCTTCATGCAGAAGATGTCCCAAGGCGTGCTGAAGGATTGTAGGAAAGTACCATCTTGCCTGGCATGTTACCCCATTTTTCACTGTATATATGTTGTTTAGTTGTATGTGTCACTGGGACCCTGCCAGCCAGGGCCCTAGTGCTCATAAGTGTGCCTGAATGTGTTACCTGTGTTATGACTAACTGTCTCACTGAGGCTCTGCTAATCAGAACCTCAGTGGTTATGCTCTCTCATTTCTTTCAAATTGTCACTAACAGGCTAGTGACCAATTTTACCAATTTATATTGGCTTACTGGAACACCCTTATAATTCCCTAGTATATGGTACTAAGGTACCTGGGGTATTGGGGTTCCAGGAGATCCCTATGGGCTGCAGCATTTCTTTTGCCACCCATAGGGAGCTCTGACAATTCTTACACAGGCCTGCCACTGCAGCCTGAGTGAAATAACGTCCACGTTATTTCACAGCCATTTTACACTGCACTTAAGTAACTTATAAGTCACCTATATGTCTAACCTTTACCTGGTACAGGTTGGGTGCTAAGTTACTTAGTGTGTGGGCACCATGGCACTAGCCAAGGTGCCCCCACATTGTTCAGGGCCAATTCCCCGGACTTTGTGAGTGCGGGGACACCATTACACACGTGCACTACATATAGGTCACTACCTATATGTAGCTTCACAATGGTAACTCCGAATATGGCCATGTAACATGTCTATGATCATGGAATTGCCCCCTCTATACCATCCTGGCATAGTTGGCACAATCCCATGATCCCAGTGGTCTGTAGCACAGACCCTAGTACTGCCAAACTGCCTTTCCCGGGGTTTCACTGCAGCTGCTGCTGCTGCCAACCCCTCAGACAGGCTTCTGCCCTCCTGGGGTCCAGCCAGGCCTGGCCCAGGATGGCAGAACAAAGGACTTCCTCTGAGAGAGGGTGTTACACCCTCTCCCTTTGGAAAATGGTGTGAAGGCAGGGGAGGAGTAGCCTCCCCCAGCCTCTGGAAATGCTTTCATGGGCACATTTGGTGCCCATTTCTGCATAAGCCAGTCTACACCGGTTCAGGGACCCCTTAGCCCTGCTCTGGTGCGAAACTGGACAAAGGAAAGGGGAGTGACCACTCCCCTGACCTGCACCTCCCCTGGGAGGTGCCCAGAGCTCCTCCAGTGTGCTCCAGACCTCTGCCATCTTGGAAACAGAGGTGCTGCTGGCACACTGGACTGCTCTGAGTGGCCAGTGCCATCAGGTGACGTCAGAGACTCCTTCTGATAGGCTCCTTCAGGTGTTGCTAGCCTATCCTCTCTCCTAGGTAGCCAAACCCTCTTTTCTGGCTATTTAGGGTCTCTGTCTTTGGGGATTCCTTAGATAACGAATGCAAGAGCTCATCCGAGTTCCTCTGCATCTCTCTCTTCACCTTCTGCCAAGGAATCGACTGCTGACCGCGCTGGAAGCCTGCAAAACTGCAACATAGTAGCAAAGACGACTACTGCAACTCTGTAACGCTGATCCAGCCACCTTCTCGACTGCTTTCCTGGTGGTGCATGCTGTGGGGGTAGTCTGCCTCCTCTCTGCACTAGAAGCTCCGAAGAAATCTCCCGTGGGTCGACGGAATCGTCCCCCTGCAACCGCAGGTACCAAAGAACTGCATCACCGGTACCTTGGGTCTCCTCTCAGCACAACGAGCGAGGTCCCTTGAATCCAGCAACTCTGTCCAAGTGACTCCCACAGTCCAGTGACTCTTCAGTCCAAGTTTGGTGGAGGTAAGTCCTTGCCTCCCCACGTCAGACTGCATTGCTGGGAACCGTGACTTTTGCAGCTACTCCCGCCTCCGTGCACTTCCGGCGGAAATCCTTTGTGCACAGTCCAGCCTGGGTCCACGGCACTCTAACCTGCATTGCACGACCTCCTAAGTTGTTCTCCGGCGACGTGGGACTCCTTTGTGCGACTTTGGGTGAGCACCGTTTCACGCATCCTTGTAGTGCCTGTTTTTGGCACTTCTGCGGGTGCTGCCTGCTGCTGAGAGGGCTCCTTGTCTTGCTCGACACCCCCTCTGCCCCCTGACGCAATTGGCGACATCCTGGTCCCTCCTGGGCCACAGCAGCATCCAAAAACCCTTACTGCACGAATTGCAGCTAGCAAGGCTTGTTGGCGGTCTTTCGGTAGGAAAACACTTCTGCACGACTCTCCACTGCGTGTGGGATCCGTCCTCCAAAGGGGAAGTCTCTAGCCCTTGTTGTTCTTGCAGAAACCTATGCTTCTACTGTCCAGTAGCAGCATCTTTGCACCCACAGCTGGCATTTCCTGGGCATCTGCCCATCTCCGACTTGCTTGTGACTTTTGGACTTGGTCCCCTTGTTCCACAGGTACCCTCGACTGGAAATCCATCGTTGTTGCATTGCTGGTTTGTGTCTTTCCTGCAGAATTCCCCTATCACGGCTTCTATGTCCTTTGGGGAACTTTAGTGCACTTTGCACTCACTTTTCAGGGTCTTGGGGTGGGCTATTTTTCTAACCCTTACTATTTTCTAATAGTCCCAGCGACCCTCTACAAGGTCACATAGGTTTGGGGTCCATTCGTGGTTCGCATTCCACTTTTGGAGTATATGGTTTGTGTTGCCCCTATCCCTATGTGTCTCCATTGCATCCTATTGTAACTATACATTGTTTGCACTGTTTTCTAATACTATTACTGCATATTTTGGTATTGTGTACATATATCTTGTGTATATTTGCTATCCTCATACTGAGGGTACTCACTGAGATACATTTGGCATATTGTGATAAAAATAAAGTACCTTTATTTTGAGTATATCTGTGTATTGTGTTTTCTTATGATATTGTGCATATGACACTAGTGGTACTGTAGGAGCTTCACTCGTCTCCTAGTTCAGCCTAAGCTGCTCTGCTAAGCTACCATTATCTATCAGCCTATGCTGCTAGACACCCTATACACTAATAAGGGATAACTGGGCCTGGTGCAAGGTGCAAGTACCCCTTGGTACTAACTACAAGCCAGTCCAGCCTCCTACAAGGATGCAGAGTTGTTTCCTTGGCAAAATACTACAAACAAGCCTTGCTAGCTGCAAGAGTCGCAGTTGGAGAAAAAAGGTGCTGCCCGGGCCCAGGAAGGACCAGGATGTCGCCACTTGGGAGAGGAGAAAGAGGGGACCCTCAGCAATGTAGAGAGCGCATGCACAGGCAGGAAGCACCCGCAGAAGTTCTTGAACACAGGTTCAAGAAGTCTGAACACATTGGTCATCTCAACACTGCAAAGAAGGGTCCCACAACACGGGAGATCAACTCAGGGAGCTGAGCATTGCAAGACGGAGTGCTGGGGACCTACGCTCAGCTGTGCATGTAGGATTTCTTGGAAAGGTACACAGAAGCCCTTGTGGCTGCAGAACACGCAGTGCACAGGATTACTGTCTGGGGAGAGGAGGCAAGCACTTACCTCCTCCAAAGTCAGACAGTTGGACCACAGGACAGTCTGGGTCACTTGGGTCCACCACCTGTGTTCCAGGGGCCACATTCTCAGGATGAGACGGGACCCAGAGTGCCGGTGAAGCTGAAGTTTGGTGACTGCTGGAGCAGGGGGAAGATTCTGTCGACCCACAGGAGATTTCTTCATGGCTTCCAGTGCAGGGTGAAGGCAGGCAGCCCCCAGAGCATGCACCACCAGGAAACAGTCAAGAAATCCGGAAGGATTAGGCGCTACAATGTCATTGGTAGTCTTCTGGCTACTTTGTTGAAGTTTTATAGGCATCCTGGAGCAGTCAGCGGTCGATCCTTGGCAGAAGTCTAAGAGAGAAGTGCAGAGGAACACTGATGAATTCTTGCAAGTCGTAATTTGAGGAAAAGCCCACCAGAGAGACCCTAAATAGCCCTCAAAGGAGGATTAGCCACCTATCCAGGTATGCACCTATCAGGAGGGGTCTCTGACGTCGCCTGCAGACACTGGCCACTCAGAGGCCTCCAGAGTGCCCCTACATCTCTGTAAACAAGATGACAGAGGTCTGAGACACACTGGAGGAGCTCTGGGCACCACCCCTGGGGTGCTGATGGACAGGAGAGTGGTCACTCCCCTTTCCTTTGTCCAGTTTAGTGCCAGAGAAGGGACTGGGGGTTCCCTAAGCCGGTGCAGACTGGCTTATGCAACGAGGGCACCATCACGCCCTTCAAAGCATTTTCAGAGGCTGGGAAAGCCTACCCCGCCCCAGCATATAACACCTATTTCCAAAGGGAGAGGGTGTAACACCCTCTCTCAGAGGAAATCCTTTGTTCTACCTTTCTGGGACTGGGCTGCCCAGACCCCAGGAGGGCAGAACCCTGTCTATGGGGTGGCAACAGCGGTAACTGCAGAGAAACCCCCAGAGAGCTGGCTTGGCAGTACTGGTGGTCCATAATGGAGCCCCCAGGATGCATGAAACTGGCTCCCCAATACCAGATTTGAATTGGGGGGACAATTCCATGATCTTAGACATGTTACATGGCCATGTTCAGAGTTACCATTGTGAAGCTACATATAGGTATTGACCTATATGTAGTGCATGCATGTAATGGTGTCCCCGCAGTCACAAAGTCTGGGGAAATGGCCCTGAACTATGTGGGGGCACCTTTGCTAGTGCAAGGGTGCCCTCACACCTAGTAACTTTGCACCTAACCATCAGCAAGTGAAGGTTAGACATATAGGTGACTTATAAGTTACTTAATTGCAGTGAAAAAGGCTGTGAAATAAGGTGTGTGTTATTTCGCACAGGCTGCAATGACAGTCCTGTGTAAAGGTTTGTCTGAGCTCCCTATGGGTGGCAAAAGAAATACTGCAGCCCATGTGGATCTCTTGGAACCCCAACACCCTTGGTACCTAGGTACCATATACTAGGGAATTATAAGGGTGTTCCAGTATGCCACTTGAAATTGGTAAAAGTGGTCACTACCCTATAGTGACTAATTTAAAGGCAGAGAGCATGAGCACTGAGGTATACACATTCAGGCCACAAACTATGAGCACTGGGGTCCTGACTAGCAGGATCCCAGTGAAACAGGCAAAAACAAACTGACATACATGTAAAAATGGGGGTAACATGCCAAGAGAGATGGTACTTTCCTACAGAAGCATATTGAGTTTTGCTGTTGCACAATTTGTAGTATAATATGTTTACAGTGAATATTTGCATTTGATGAAATAGAAACACGGCCAATTAGATCTCTTGTGTGGTATACTCTGTGTGACGTTATGATAATAGGGAATATTTGCATTTGATTATGGAGAATCAGGGACCAGCTAGATCATTGCACAATGTAAGGGTTAAAAACATTGGACAAAGACAGCCACTATCGTCTATTTTATATTGTATGTGGATGTACTGATGTCCGTTGATTGTATCTGATCTTATTTAAATATTTTTTCACACCCACTCCATCCGTGATCAATGCTACGGCCAAAACACGTCGGAGAGGAAACCTGTTTCCTAAATAATTTAATTTGCAGCACTTCAGAAGTGTCCGGGCTCATCTTGAACCCGGCCTAGGCTGCAGCGCCACAGCTTCCGCATTCCAAAGTGTATTTTGGGATGTGGGCATATATCTATATATATATATATATATATATATATATATATATATATATATATATATATATATGTTTTTTTTTTTAAACCACCCAAACCCACAGTCGTGCGCAATGGCGATTACCTGCAAGGCCTGACCTGAGGCCAGATACTGTGGCCAAAGCCCCCTAACCACCCAACCCAAGGCTGCATACAGCCTCTGGCCGTGCACAGATGGAGTTGGCTGCGACCCGTCTCTCTGGGTGTGAGAATAGGTGTGACAGGGTGTGTTAGAAAATGGCTCTCTTTGAATGGTCACCCCAAACTTTTTGCCTTCTTCCTACTCTTTTTCTGACCTCATTTTTGCTGGCTTTAAGACTTTGGACGCTTTACCACTGCTACCCAGTGCTAAAGTGCATGTGCTCTCTCCCAAAAAATGTGGTAACATTGGCTCATCCCCCAATTGGCATATTTAATTTACTTGTAAGCCCCTAGTAAAGCACACTACATGTGCCTAGGGCCTGTAAAATAAATGCTACTAGTGGGTCTGGAGCACTGATTGTGCCACCCACATAAGTAGCCCCTTAACCATATCTCAGGCCTGCCATTACAAGACCTGTGTGTGCAGTTTCACTGTCACCTTGACTTGGTATTTAGGACTACTTGCCAAGCCTTAAACATTTCTTTTTCCACATATATGTCACCCCTAAGGCAGGCCCTACGTACCCTATAGGGCAGGGTGCTATGTAAGTAAAAGGTAGGATATGTACTTATGTATTTTTCATGTCCTGGTAGTGAAAAACTCACACATTTGTTTTCCATTATTGTGAGGCCTGCTCTTCTCATAGACTTGCATTAGAACTGCCCCAGATACTTTTAAGTGGTAGATTCTAACCTGGCAGGAGTAGCCCTGTCATGTTTAGTATGGCAAAAATGGTAATAGAAAATCCTGCTTACTGGTGAAGTTGGATTTAATATTACTCTTTTATAAATGCCACTTTTAGAAAGTAGGCATTTCTCTACAGGTACTGCCATAAGTGCCTTACAGCCTGTCTCCAATCCACGTCTGGTCTGTGCTGGTTGACACCTGCCCTTGTGCATTTCTCCCAGACAGCCATTAACACAGGACACTCAGACACATCTGCATTCATCTGAATACTGAATGGGTCTACCTGGGCAGGAAGGGTGGAGGAGCTCTCTCTTACACTTCAAAGACCTGTGGCCTGCCCTCATGCTAAGGACTGATAACCCCCCACAGGGATCCTGACAGATAGGACAGGGCTGAAAGGGGAAGTTGTGCACTTCAAAACCACTCTGTGAAGTTCCCCCACTTCAAAGGCATTTTTAGGTATATAAACTGGGTCTCAGACCCCATGAACTCACACACTTCTGGACCTACGTCTGGACTCTGTCAGATTGACTGCCTGGCTGCCCAAAGGATTCATCTGGACTGCTTTCCTTCTTGTTGCCCTGCTGCCTGGTGCTCCTGGCTCTACTGGAAGGACTCTGCCTTCCTCCTAAAGTGCTCTCCAAGAGCTTGGATTGAGCTTGCCCCCTGTTTCTGAAGTCTCAGGGCCAAGAAAGACTTCACCTCTTGAGGAAATCCTTGTGCATCAGAAAAGCGACATAACACCTGCAGAAATCAGTGCAGCACCTGCATCGCAGCTGGAAAGTGGCTGCACCGCCGACTTGAACAACACATCGCCTGCTTTGCAGGTAGAATTCCAACACAGCGCCTGCCTCGTGATTGAAAGTTCCCCACAACGCCTATCAGATCGACGCAGCACCTGCTCCTTTCTATCACTGCATCAAGGATTTTCCTGCATCGTCCTGGGACGTCAAAATATCACTGCATCACAGGGAGGAGCCAAGGCTGCGCTTCTGAATTTCAACACATCACCTTGCAGCGTGGAAAGAAACAACGCATCGTCTGTGCCACGCTAGAAAACCCAACTCAACACCTTATTTTTCAATGCATCTACTCCTCGGCAGCCCCTGTGCGTCCTTATTTTTGATACATCCCAGGTTCTGTATGTGACAAAGATACAACCACTGATTCCTAAGGATTCAGACTCTTTGAAACCTTTAAAAAGAGACATTTCAACTCATGCTTATTGAATTTTTGTAGTTTTAACCTTATTTTATTCAGATAAATATATATATTTTTTTTTAACCTGTGTGGTGCATTTGTGTCGTATTTTCACTGTGTTAATGTATGAGTTATTGCACAAATACTTTACATATTGCCTTTTAAGTTAAGCCTGCCTGCTCTCTGTCAAGCTACCAGAGGGTGAGCACAGGATAATTAGGGTTGTGTTGTGACTTACCCTGACTGGGATTGTGGTCCCTACTTGGACATGGGTGTTTACCTCTGCCAGCTAGAAACCCAGTTTCTACCAGGGTGTATCTGGGTGTGAGAATGGGTGTGAGAGTGTCTGTCTGGGTGTGAGAGTGGGTGTGTCAGTGCCTTATTGGTTCTGTGATTGGGTGCATCAGTGTCCGTGTGGGTCTGTGTGTGGGTTCATGAGGGTTTCTGTGGGTCTACGAGTGGGCATGTGAGAATCTGAGTGGCTCTGTGAGTGGGTGAGTGAGGGTCTGAGAGTGACTGTGAGTGGGTGTATGAGGGGCTGAGTGAGTCTGTGAGTGGTTGCATAAGGGTCTGAGTGGGTGTGTGAGTGGAAGAAAGAGATTGAAAGAGAGAGAGAGAGAGAAAAAGAGAGTGAGAGAGCTAGAGTATGTTTTAGGCTTTGATGGATGATATACTTAGAATGAGATATTTCTGGACAAATTGAAAAGAAAAATGTATCTGTGAATTAAAAACATTGAGATCACCTTTCAGTATGAACTGTAAAATTCTGAAGTTTAAAAGAAGTTAAAGAAGTAAAACAACCATATGCACACCTGGAGTAAAATACTCAACTTTCAGTGCGAGGGTCTGTGACCTTAACACTTAGGCCATAAGTGACTCCTTTCTGTGATGCTTCCAGACATACCTATGACAGTCAACCCACACATGTGATTAGAAAGATCCATGAATGTTCCATCACTAGGAAGGTTTAACAGTTAAAACAGTAGTAAATAAACAAACACACTGCCAAGCAATACTAGGATTTGAACCTTCAGCCAACTGAGTGACAGCAGAAGACCTTGACCATTAGGCTGGAAGTGACTATGTTCTGCTCTGAATCCAAATGCAACTATAACATTGGTACCAAACACTTTGCTAGTCTGACTCTCTGAAGTCATTGCAAGGAGAGACCATTGAAATGGCAATATCTCTCTCTCTCTTCCATCTTATTATGAAATGGAAGGGAGAGAGTGAAAGAGACAAGACTGCGTGGGAAGTCTGAAGGCTTCTGTGGTCTTATCCCACTCCCCATGTCCTTTGGGAGCCAGCACTGCTTTCAGAAGCAGAGAGCTGCTTTAAATAGCAGTTCCCTGCTTGCGCGTGCAATGTTTTTATCTGTTTCCCTGCACGCATATTTGCACGCAGGGAAACAGATGAAAACTCTGCTTTCTGCCAGCAGGAGTTGTTTGACAGATCCCTCTATCAGAAAGTAGACTTTGTTCCCTTTTGCTTGGTGGGAACTGTCAGCTCCCACCAAGCAAAAGTAGACAGCTTTGTCTTAGAGGTAACCTCCACAACAGTGGTTGTACCATAAAGAACTTTCTGTACTGATGAGGTGTGTAAGTAATATTTCACATTTATTAGAAACTTAAAATCAACAATTTAAAGTAAAGTAATTGTGGTGCTCCTATACAACGTCCCAGTGTGAGTGAATTATGTGTTAATATAAGTGTGACAGTGCTATTTACATGAAAACTAAAACCAAACTGTGGTTAAAAGCATGAGGTCTCAAATAAGCACCAATAACCATAGGTACTGTGAGCCTCCTGAATAAATTCAATTCATTAAATGGTGGCAAAGATATAGGCAAGTCAAAAAACACCTTTTCTATGGAAACATGGTCCAAACTGTAACTACAGTAGTAGGTAATATCGATCTATCTGTCTATCTGTCTATCTCTCTCTCTCTCTCTTTCTCTCTCTCTCTCTCTATATATATATACATATATATATATATTTGTATATATATATATATATATATATATATATATATATATATATATATATATATATATATATTCAATTTAAAAAAACAAAGGTTATGGGAATGTTATACTTATGCTTGCATTTTATAGTTCAAACCATAGAAATTCACCTGTTATAGTTAAAGTTATTTAAAGTAACTATAACTCGTGCCCTAATGTAACTATAACTCACGCCCCACCGTGCACAGTTAAGTGATCAATAATTTTACTGCAGATGTTACAGTGACGTTTTCTATAATTCTAAGAAAGATGTCATGAGTGCTGTAATTTGTGGGGTAATTAGCAGTGCATGGTTAGGGCATGAGTTCTAGTTACATTAGGGAATGAGTTATGGTAGCTTGAAATAACTCTAACTATAACAGCTGAATTCCTATGGTTGCCGCAACATTTCTCTTCATGTTGAGGCCAAACAATCATAGCTCTTGGTCCGGTAGGACTGGTCTCTGTCTCATGAACCCAGCCAATCAGAACGCTTTACTTTGTTGTTCTTTACTGCAGAAGTACTCTGGGTCTGGGAGTCCCGTGGTTTTTGATATCGCTACTTGTGGACCTTAATTTCTCTAAAACAGCTGAACAGATTTACACAAAAAGTATGTATACTGGATAAAGATGTAGCTGAGGTAGATTAACCTTTTTTTAGAAAGTTTTGTGCAGATTCCTCAAATGGAGCCAAAGTTACATTCACAACAAACAAGACAGTTATGTATAAATATATATATAAGCCTGATGGTGGTCACCACTAGGTAGATGTAGGACTTTTTTTTTTTACCATAGACAGAGTGTTTTTTCTTTTGCCAATAACTTTGGCACCACTTGATGAAACCTCACAAAATTTTCAAAACTCATAGTTTGGATAGTTTAGCTCCTTTCCTGGTAGTTTTGGGTTGATCCGTCAAGCGGGCCGGATAAAAGGGAGGACCCAAAACAATTTTTCCCCTTTCTATGTCAATGGGACATTCAAAATTTTGACACGACTACAGCCTGAACCGCTGATTGGAACTATACCAAATTTGACAGAAAGCTAGATCTTGGTCCCAAAAGCACACTGTTTTGGAGAAATTAGAGTTTAATAAATATAGATAAATAGGGAGGCAGATCCTTCATGTGTCTGACTGTACCCGTGCAGATAACTGATTGGCTGTCAACACCTAAAGCAGGAAGAGACACCCTGATGCCTCAGTTCTGATGCTAGTGTCCCAGAGGGACCCTGCCAAGCCTTCAACACATTTTTTTTAAATGTTGAAAAAATCCACAGATTCAGATCTGCAGATTTTCCCACCCTTTTTATTAAGCTCCCTGAAAGGCCAAGTCCTGAAGACATACGGAAAATAAGGAAAGGGGTGCAAGGGGTCCCCCTCCTGGGTTGCCAAAGCCCCTGGACTGACATCTCCCAAGGCCAAAGATTTGGATGTGTGCGGGAGGGCCACGCAACCCCCCACAGCCCAGGGGACATCCACTTTCCTTGGTGAAGATTTAGTTGTGTGCAGGGGGATCGTGTGGCCCCCAACCACGGGGACCACAATGTCTGGAATAAGGCTCTGCGTGGTCCAGGTCCCCCCGAAATTCCGCTACGCATATTTGCAGTGCTTCATGCGCACCACTTGTCCTCCCTTCCTGTTCTAAAAGTGGTCATCAGCATCACCTGCCCTGTGGTAAAGCTCATGTAGCTGCAGGGTCAGGACATTGATGGACAAGATGCACTTATCAGTGCTATTCTATGAAGGGACTACAATTCCCAGGTTTTTAGAGGCAGCGGCTATCTTGGGGTGCGGCAGGCCTATAAAGTCCGGCCACACCCAAGCACATTGCTCACTATTTTGAAGACTTCGGTGCAGTCAGACCTCGTGGGAGTTCCTCTGAAGAAGAGAAGATTTCCTGCATGTCAGATTGACAGCAAGTCGGAGTATCCTTGTTTGCATGATGAATTCAGATACGAGTAGGTCGTACTCGTAGCGGTAAGGTTTTGATGAGCCCAATCTTGAAGGAAGTTGTTACTTTCAAAAGTACAGTGCCCCTTAGCACAACGAGCAAAGCGTTTCCAGTTCTAAGAGTAAAGCGGCCTTGGCACGCCAATCAAAGCGCTTCGGATCACAGGAGTAAAGCGTCCCTTAGCACAATGAGCAAAGCGCTTCAGGCCACACGTGTAAAGCGCCCTTGGCACGATAATCAAAGCGTTTCAGTCCACGAGTAAAGCACCCTTGGCACGACAATCAAAGCGTTTCAGTCCACATGAGTAAAGCGCCCTTGGCACGACAATCAAAGTGTTTCAGTCAACATGAGTAAAGCGCCCTTGGCACAACATTCAAAGCGTTTCAGGCCACATGAGTAAAGCAGTCTTGTCACGAGGATCAAAACGCTTTAGTCCACATGAGTAAAAGCGCCCCCTTAGCACAACGAGCAACGCGCTTCAAGGCACAGGAGTAAAGCGCCCTTGGTACGACAATCAAAGTGTTTCAGGCTACATGAGTAAAGCGATCTGGGCACGAGTATCAAAACGCTTCAGGCCACATAAGTAAATCACCCCTTGGCGTTCTCTGGCATAATGAACAAAGCGCTTCATGTATGATGATTAAAGCGCATCATGAACAACAAGCAAGGCGCTTCAGCCCAATGAACAAAACGCTTAAAGTTCAATGAGTAAACTTTGAGGCCTAGGTAGTAAATGTGAAAACGTTTCGGAGATAAGCAAATTATTGGGGTTTTTTTGGGACGCATAATATGTGAGATACATATTTAAGTCTTTGAGAATTTCTAGGCTGAGATCAAATGTTTATCTTATGAATGCATAATTGTTACATGATTGATATTTAGAGTATGACCATAGTCCAAAGCTCTTGCCATCTCTCGGTTTAGAGGTTGCAGTTTGTTCTTGTTCCATGATTCAAAGAAGGGGCTACGCCCAATTTACAAAGGGTCTCAATCTGATATTACGGAGACACCTTTATTCAAGAGTCTATTGGTGAGTTATACTGTTATGAATGAATGTATGCATATTTGTTCTAACCGTTTCTTTTCAGATCTCTCTCCCTGCAGTTCCCTACCCAAATTCCCTTCCCCCCACCTGGCTTCATCATAACTCTGTGCAATATTAGCCTTCTGAGTTGGTGATGCCGGGAGGTGGGCCTTTTGTTCAGCAGCGTGCAGATCTCGAGGAAAGGGTACTGTGACACACACCTACCCAGGGCCCATGCAATATGATATGCGGGAGACCTCCCTGGGGCAAATGTAATATGGTATGCGGGGTGATGCACAGCACTCTACAGCCCCAGGGACCACCCCCCATGGGACTTCAATCAAATCAAACACAGCGGCTACCCTGCCCCACGGCAGTCCCAATGATCTCCACCTCCCCAGCGCGTCAAACAAATCAAATGAGGGGGGCACTCCATTACAGGACTCAAGGACTCAGCCCCCAAGTCCGAAAAAGTAATATCAAAACCATATAAGACAGTAGAGTAGAGATTCTCTGAAACCCTTGCCCCTGAGTGTGCAGTCCCAGGGGGACCAATCCTTTTGACCACATTTAAAAAAAAATAGGATTGTTACAGTCCAGCTGGTCTGTGGGAGCCAGCACACCTCTTATGCACTTCCTTGGAATTACAGAAGGATTGGCAAATAAAAAAAGAAATTAATGTGGGGTACTCATCTCTGGAGTGTAATCTGCCTGCAGGGTGTTTGCTGTCTGCGGGACATTGGCCACAGTGCCTAGGTGCACATCAGGCCCTGCAGTCAACCTTGCACTGTGCACAGCTAAATGTTATGTGTGGTGGAAGAGCGAAGCTCTAGTTGTCTATGATGTCACTCAGAACCCTGAGTTGAAAACATCTCTGTAGTTCACTTTTTACCCACCTATAAGCTTATGTCATCTACCACCACTTTCAACTGCTATGCAGTGGCAGAGGAATAATGGTAGAGCCATACATAACATGCCTTCTGTTATGTATCCTGTTAGAAAGGGGGTGTCTGGTTGGGAGTCAGTTTGCACTCTGTCCAAGCAGGGACCCTTACTCTAGTCAGGGTAAAGGAGAAACACATCTGGTTAACCACCACTCACCCCCTTGGTAGCTAGGCACAAGCAGAAAGGTTTAACCCCAGAAGCAATGAGTAAAGTATTTGTACCAACACACGCAGTAATACAGTGAAAACTTTACAAAATGGACCCCACACCAGTTTAGAAAAATAGGTACTATTTATTTAAATCAAACAAGACCAAAACGACAAAAATCCAACATACACAAGTCAAGATATGAATTTGAAAAAGAATAAGAGTGTTAATCCTTAGAAAACAGTGAGAACGCTGTTGTTACACAAAATACCTGGTTTGTGTAAAAAATAAAGGCGCATGGGTGAGCCTGTGTCAGAAAAGTCAGCGATGCATTGATGCCTTACTCGCAAGTAAGGCCATGCGTCGTTTCCTTCTCCGGTCAGGTCGACGATGAGTCGTTTTTCCTCCCTTGCAAGAGAGCGATTTGTCGATTTCCAGACGGGCACCTCGGGTCTGGACAGGCTTTGTGTCGATTTTTCACGCCCAGAGCTGTTGCATTGAAATCCGATCGCACTGTGTCAGGAAACCCTGTTGTGTTATCAGCAGCCACTAGAGAGTGTTGCACATTGTTTCTCCAGTCACAATGTATCAGTCTTCCAGCCGAGATACAGGTGGAGCATCCAGTTCAGCCATGAGGCCAGTAGCGCATCGTTTATCAGCCGCATTACGGGTGGTGCTTCGAAACCACCAGAGAGTCCAGGTGCTGGCAGAGGAAGTCTTTGATGGCCATGAGACTTCACAAAAGGAAGCAGGCTCAACTCAAGCCCTTGGAGATTCTTCTGAAGCCGGAATGCACAACAAAGTCCAGTCTTTGTCCCATTTCACAGACAAAAGCAGCAACTGCAGGATAGCTCAACAAAGCACTGCCACAGGCAGGGGCAGTACTTCTCCTCAGCTCTTCAGCTCGTCTCCTTGGCAGAGGTTCCTCTTGCATTCTTGAAGAAATCTGAAAATATGGGGTTTTGGGTCCAATACTTATACCCCGTTCTGCCTTTGAAGTTGGCACAAGTTCACAAGATCTTGCCTTGCCCAGGCCAGGCTCCAGACTCACACACGGGGATTGGAGACTGCATTGTGAGGGGGCAGGCATAGCCCATTCAAGTATAAGTGACCTCTCCTCCCTCCACTCTAGCTCAGGATATGCAGGGTACTCCCCAGCTCCCTTTGTCTGACAGTCTAAAGGGAATTCACACCAGCCCAACTGTTAGTATGACCTGTAGGAGGCTGGCCTGGCTTATAGTGGGTACCTTGTGGTACTTACACCTTGTGCCAGGTCCAGTTATCCTTTATTAGTAGATTAGAGGTGTTCTAGCAGCTTAGGCTGATAGAGGTTAGGCTGAACTAATATACACAAAATATACACACACACACCAAAATCAGGTAAGTAAAAGTCAGAAAAGTAGTGCAAACACTGTAGAACATAATAGAATGCAATAGGGAAAAATAGGCCTAGGGGCAACACAAACCATACACTCCAAAAGTGGAATGCGAACCACGAACGGACCCCAGGCCTAGTGTAGTGTGTAGAGGGTCGCTGGGAGTGTAAGAAAACACTAAGGATGTCCAAGATACCCCATCCCAAGACCTTGAAAAGTAGGAGTAAAGTTACCCTACTACCCCAGAAAGACAGTAAAGTCGAGAAAGGGGATTTTGCAAGGACAACAACTGACTGCAAAGCACTGAAGACGGATTCCTGGACCTGAGGACCTGTAATGGAAGGGGACCAAGTCCAAGAGTCACCAAGTGTCCAGGGAGGGCAGGAGCCCACTAAACCCCAGATGAAGGTGCAAAAGGGGCTGCCTCTGAGTGGAAGAAGCCAAAGATTCTGCAACAACGGAAGGTGCCAGGAACTTCTCCTTTGGTCAGAAGATGTCCCACGGCGTGCTGGAGGATGCAGAGTTGTTTTCACGCAGAAAGACTGCAAACAAGCCTTGAAGGTTTTGGGTGCTGCCAGGGCCCAGGAAGGACCATGAGATCGCCCCTTGGAGGAGGAGACAGAGGGGGCGCTCAGCAACACAGAGAGCCCACGTAGAAGCAGGCAGCACCCGCAAAAGCACCTGAACAGGCACTTAGAAGATCTGAGGTCGACTCAGAGCAACAAAAGAGGGTCCCACGATGTCGGAGGCCAACTCAGCGAATTGGGCAATGCAGGACGGAGTGCTGGGGACCTGGGCTAGGCTGTCCATGAAGGAAGTCTTGCAAAAGTGCACAGAAGCCCTAGCAGCTGCAGAACACAGGATTACTGACTGGCGTGGGGAGGCAAGGACTTACCTCCACCAAATTTGGACAGAAGGGCCACTGGACTGTCAGGGACACTTGGACCCAGCTCTTGTGTTCCAGGGACCAGGCTCGTCAAGATGAGAGGGGACCCAGAGGACCGGTGATGGAGAAGTTTGGTGCCTGCGTTGGAAGGGGGAAGATTCCATCGACCCACAGGAGATTTCTTCTTGGCTTCCAGTGCAGGGTGAAGGCAGACAGCCCTCAGAGCATGCACCATCAGGAAACAGTTGAGGAAGCCGGCAGGAGGAGGTGCTACAAAGTTGCTGGTAGTCTTCTTGCTACTTTGTTGCAGTTTTGCAGGTGTCCTGGAGCAGTCAGCGGTCGATCCTTGGTAAAAGTCAAAGAGGGAAGTGCAGAGGAACTCTGGTGAGCTCTTGCATTCGTTATCTGGTGAGATACCCAAAGGAGAGACCCTAAATAGCCCACAGAGGAGGATTGGCTACAAAGAAATGTAAGCACCTATCAGGGGGGGTCTCTGACGTCACCTGCTGGCACTGGCCACTCAGAGCTGTCCATTCTGCCCTCACACCTCTGCATCCAAGATGGCAGGGGTCTGGGACACACTGGAGGAGCTCTGGGCACCTCCCCTGGGAGGTGCTGGTCAGGGGAGTGGTCACTTCTCTTTACTTTGTCCAGTTTTGCCCAGAGCAGGGCTGGGGGATCCCTGAACCGGTGTAGACTGGCTTATGCAGAGATGGGCACAATCTGTGCCCATCATAGCATTTCCAGAGGCTGGGGGAGGCTACTTCTCCCAGGCCCTTCACACCTATCTCCAAAGGGAGAGGGTGTAACACCCTCTCTCAGAGGAAAGCCTTTGTTCTGCCTTCTTGGGACTGGGCAGAAGCCTGTCTGAGGGTTGGCATTAGCGGTAGCTGCAGAGAAAACCCCGGAAAGTTAGTTTGGCAGTACCCGGGCTCTATGCTGGAGACCTGGGGATGCATGGAATTGTCACCCCAATACCAGAATGGTATTGGGGTGACAATTCCGCGATCCTAGACATGTTACATGGCCATGTTCGGAGTTACCATTGTGACGCTACATATAGGTATTGACCTATATGTACTGCACCCGGGTAATGGTGTCCCCGCACACACAAAGTCTGGAAAATTTGCCCTGAAAAATGTGGGGGCACCTTGGCTAGTGCCAGGATGCCCACACACTAAGTAACTTTGCACCTAACCTTCACTAAGTTATGGTTAGACATATAGGTGACTTATAAGTTACTTAAGTGCAGTGTGAAATGGCTGTGAAATAACATGGATGTTATTTCACTCAGGCTGCAGTGGCAGTCCTGTGTAAGAATTGTCTGAGCTCCCAATGGGTGGCAAAAGAAATGCTGCAGCCCATAGGGATCTCCTGGAACCCCAATACCCTGGGTACCTATGTACCATATACTAGGGAATTATAAGGGTGTTCCAGTGTGCCAATCAGAATTGGTAAAATTGGTCACTAGCCTGCAGTGACAATTGTAAAAGCAGAGAGAGCATAAACACTGAGGTTCTGGTTAGCAGAGCCTCTGTGATACAGTTAGTCACCACACAGGGAACACATACAGGGCATACTTTATGAGCACTGGGGTCCAGGCTACCAGGATCCCAGTGACACAGGCAAAAACGAACATACATACTGTAAAAATGGGGGTATCATGACAGGCAAGATGGTACTTTCCTACATGACCCCGACAGGGAATGCAGAAACAGGCAGAGTCACAGAATGGTTTAAGCAAGATAATGCCCACTTTCTAAAAGTGGCATTTTCAAACTAACAATCTAAAAACCACTTTCACTAAAAGGTGTATTTTTAAATTGTGAGTTCAGAATCCCCAAACTCCATATTTCTATCTACTCCCAAAGGAAATCTGCAATTTAATGATATTTAAAGGCAGCCCCCATGTTAACGTATGAGAGAGATAGGCCTTGCAACAGTGAAAGCTGCGTTTAGCAGTATTTCACTGTTAGGACGCGTAAAATACAACAGTACATGTCCCACCTTTAACATACAATGCACCCTGCCCATGGGGTTACCTAGGGCCTACCTAAGGGGTGCCTTACGTCTATAAAAAGGGAAGCTTTAGGCCTGGCAAGTGGGTACACTTGCCAGGTCAAATTGGCAGATTAAAACTGCACACACAATCATTGCAGTGGCAGGTCTGAGCCATGTTTACAGGGCTTCTCATGTGGGTGACACAACCAGTGTGGCAAGCCCACTAGTAGCATTTGATTTACAGGACCTAGGCACCTCTGGTGCACTTTACTAGGGACTTACTAGTAAATCAAATATGCCAATCACGAATAAGCCAATTACACCTACAATTTACTCAGGAACACTTGCACTTTAGCACTGGTCATCAGTGGTAAAGTGCCCAGAGTACCAAAACCAGCAAAAACAGAGTCCAGCACACAGTCAAAACATAGGAAGCTGAGGCAAAAAAGAAAGGGGAGACCACACCAATGATGTCAGGTCTAACATATCCCTATCCCAAAGGTAAAGCATTTTTTTAAATCCCTTATTGCCATCTTTGACCAACTCCCAGCACCTTCTCTGCATCCCTACCCCCTCCTGCAGTTGGGATGTTCAATTATTTTCTCACTATCACCCTCCAACAGTGCCTCTCATTTCTCCTCAGACCCTCTCCCACATGCATTTCATTTGTTTTATTTCCCCTCTCTTACCAGTGTAGGGTGTTGGAGCACTTTACATCACACACACATAGAGAAAGAAGGAATCATACATGTGAAAGTCAGTGTATGGAAAATGTTACATAAGACAAAGGGGACTACAAGGTGTAGGATTCACGTCATCTATACAGGTAGGAATTTTTTAAGAGTGCTTGGTCCGGGAAAGCATAAACTCAGGATTCAGAAGGAAACATAGTGGTTAGGGTTAACTTTACTAATCATTTTTCTACCCAAACACACCCTTTTTACTAAAATTAGGATAAGAAAAGACTGGGAAAAAACATAACTTTCTAACTTGTACAATGCAGTTGGCGAGCGTCTCTTTGATGGCAGTTCATAGCTCACTGTGCTTGATTATAATTGTAACTTATGAACTACAGAGTAGCACAAGGTTCTCAGTGACAAAATCAGTAACCCATTGATCTATGCACCTAAAATACTGTTCTGTGTTCTGCATAGTACACGTTCTTTGCAGCAGCTGGCATATTAACCCTCTTTGCTACCTTAGATGAGTCAAAACTGTCACTAGACAAAACTCTGATCTCTCCCCAGGAGCAACATTATTCACCAGAGCTATCTTGGCACTTTTATTGTTGCTTGAAAAACGTTGTGTATACAAGGAACTCTGCAGTGCTTTCAAACCTGCTGCACTGCTACAAAATCGGTCTTGCAGTAACAAGAACAGTCCCCACCCTTCCAGCCTTCCGGGGAAATGCCAGTGCCCAGTACGGCAAGTCCACCCTTGGCTTTGGGGAGGAAGGCACAAAAACCAGACTCCGTGGCTGTGTGTAAAAGGCTGCTTTGTTGGAACAGGTGCACTTACAAATAATTCCCCTCGGCCTTTGCCTTACAAAACTAAAGCCTCACTAGACATCAATTTTACCTAAGCACCGTCCTCCCCCCTCCCCTATCCCACCTCCCTCCTCCCTGTCAAATTCTCCTGCCACCCCTCTCGAGTCTTGTGTATCTACCTCTGAATCCTGGCTGTTCATTATCATCCCGAGCCTGTCAATCCTCCCACCTGCCCGTCGCGACCTGCTGCTGTACCCCCCCCTTACTATCCCAACTTGCCCATCACTTCTGCCCATCCGCACGTGTTTAGTTGGCTGCAAACTGTAATCACCGCCACCAGAAAAGCCAACTAGGCTTTTCTGCCCCCCCACTGCGCCTTGGGGTCCCCCACACCTGCTTACTTACGCAACTCGAAACAATGCCTTCATGAAGTCCTTCAACTCCAACAATTAGAGCTCCATTCCTACAAATGACAGGTGAACCCCATCATCCCTAAAGAATTCCACATTCTCAAAACGTATGTCTCTATGCTCCAAAAATGAAATGCCCTTATCCAAGCATAAAAGCCGCAGCTCCTTATTCAACTTCCTTCTTGCCCTTTCCACTGCCCCTGGCTTCCTTGCCCCCCTCCAAACCTGACGCGGAACAAAACCCGTCACAATGATGTGGCAACCACTCCACTGGGACCTAATAGTCACCAAATCCTTCTTCATTGACTTCAACACATCTAAACCTGTCTTCTTGACCATATCATTCTCTCCCACGTGCAAACACAAAACATCTGGGCAAGGCCCCGCCCCTTTTATCCCTGACAACCATGTAATCAATTCTTCCCAGCGCATACCACCCTTACCAAACCATCGAACTTGAAAACGGTGTAAATCAAACCCCAAATTCCCCCCAACGCGGTCCGCTGTGCCTGGCGATGCGCCCACTTCACGAAAGAATGCCCAACTATCCATATGCGGACGAACTCATCTTCCGGACCCGCCACTACACCTGGAAAAGAAAAATGGCAATTAGAGCGCGCACATCGATACGATTCCTCGCCCTCGGACGTACCTCTTGAAGCAATTGGAACTCCACCTGCCCAAGGACATAATGGCCTCCCTCGACCAACCCTGCAACCCTGCTTCCGTCGCTACCCCAATGCGAAAGGAGTGAGTCCCGAAAAGGTAAGGGTCCTCGCCTACTACAAACAGCCCTTTCCGGAGAACCGCCAAAAGCTGCGCAGCTGTTACCCTACTGCCATCCCTATGCTGGAAAACCAATTCTGCTCCGCGCTCAGCCTGCTGATGCAAAAGCTGCCCCGGAGCTAGAGGGCAAATGCTAGACACTGGATACTTCTTCAACCATACTACGACGCCCGGCGCTCTCTGATCAGTTTTAGAACTGCCTACGCGCACCATTACACCTTTCGGCCCCAGAAGTACGTCCTACAAGCACAGGCCCGCCTTCCTTGTAGTGCCCAGCAACTCAGAGACGCGAAATGTGCAGAAAAACATCCAAGCCATGAGTGTCCTGAAAAGCAATGCCTCCCCATTACAATAGCATATTTCAGGAAGCGCCCGCCCCACCGCCTTCAAAAGGGGCAAAGACAAGGGGCTCCGTTTTTTGCTTACCGTCCCCTTTTCACGCGCCCAACCCTCCAGTATTCGCTGGCCCAATTCCCCCGCAGTCGGTTGATAACCCCACAAGCACTTACCCATGAAACCCAACTTTGCCAACTTACCTGCTATAGTAACGCGCGACTGACCTTTCTCAATCAATGCCAATATGAATTGTACCACATCCTCAATCACTTCCTCCATCCGTGACCTCCTGCGTGCCCCCGACTGTCTAAATTCCTCCCACGCTTTAAGATATGCCCGACGACTAGAAGGGGCAAGAGACTGGATTACCAGTTGAAGCATCCTCTCGTGCCTATGGTCCAAAGCGATTCTGGCATCACCGTCCTGCACAAAGCCGTGCCCGTGACCAACCCATGGAATCTGTCCCACTGTGAACGAGACAAAGCATCGGCAATGTCATTGTCCACACCTGGGACATGTTTCACCCGAAACGAAATATCATGTTTCAAACACTGCAACACAAAAGCCCGGAGAAGACAAAGGACCTGTGTATCACGCGCCGACTGCCTGTTTACCAACTTTACAACCGCCATATTGTCCACTCTAAACAAAACCTTTTTTTGCTGTAAATCACTTCCCCACAAGCACACTGCGACGACAAGCGTAAAAAACTCCAAAAAAGCGATGCTCTTCCCTCCCCGTTTCCATGCCTCTGGCCACGACTCCGCACACCATCGTCCCTGCCAAAACAGTCCGAATCCCGAAGCTCTTGCTGCGTCGGAATAGATCTGAACATCCCTTTCCCACTCCTGCCAGACCCTCAAAGGGATGTCATTGAAGGTCTCCAAAAAAGTCAGCCACATCCTAAGGTCCTCCCGAACGCCAACCTTAAGCCGCACATGATGATGTGGCAAACGCGTACCCGAGAGAGCAAGCGCCAATCGCCTACAAAAAGTCCTCCCAGCCCGGACTACTCTACATGCAAAGTTAAGATGTCCCAACAAAACCTGTATCTCCCGCACCGTGACCTTTTCTTTTCCCAACATATGCCGCGTCCTGTGTAGCATATCCAATTTCTTGTCCTGCGGAAGCCGAGCCATCCCCGCCACCGTATCCAACTCGATGCCGAGGAAAGACAGCGCCGTAGTAGGCCCCACTGTCTTTTCAGGGGCCAAGGGCACACCAAGGTCCCCCATGAGCTGCTGGAAAATGCTTAACAATTCCGCACACCGCGGAGAGTTAGCTTCCGACGCAAAAAAGAAATCATCCAGGTAATGCGTAACCTGAGCATGCCCAGACACTTCTGTAAATATCCATTGTAAGCATGAACTAAAACATTCAAACAATGCACAAGAACTCGCACAGCCCATGGGCAGCGCCTTGTCCACAAACCAAGCCCCCTCAAACTGTATACCCAACAACTCAAAATCATCCAGGTGCACCGGCAGTAAGCGAAATGCCGACTTTATGTCTGTTTTTGCCATCAGCGTCTCGGGGCCCAACCGCTCGACCATAGCCATCGCCACATCCACGGACGCATACGAAAACCGCGAACAGTCCTCCGGAATGAAGTCATTAACCGATGAGCCTTCTGGCCAAGACAGGTGCTGTATCAAGCGAAACTGTCCTTTTTTCTTTTTTGGACACGACCCCAATGGGGGACACAATAAGGTTTGGCAAGGGCCACTGGAGAAAAGGACCCGCCATTCGTCCTTCCGCCACTTCTTTCTCCAGCTTAGCTTTTACCTAGTCCTCTTTACCCCTCACCGACCGCAAATTCTCCACCCAGCGACGCACCCTCGGGCCCTCGTATCCCAGACGAAAACCGTGAGCGAAACCGTGCCGCAGCAACTCCGCCTCTTGCCTGCAGGGATAAACCTCAGGCCAGGCAGCCAACCTCCGAACTTTAACCGGCGTATGAGCCCTTACTCGCAGCTCCTGATCGGAAGTGCTGTTCCCGCCCGCCGAATCCCGACTGCTCCCGGCCCCAAGCTCCTTGACTTTGGCCGGTCGAATTCACCTGCCGCTAACGGGCCGGCACAGTGAATAACTGGGTGTCTCCCTGCACATTTGGAGCACTCATGCCAAAATGTACAATATTCTCGGGAACAAATCCTCTTATTGTAGTCCCAACACGCTCCTGATTTTCCGCCCGTAGAGGATGAGGAGCCGAACTGATTACCACTGGCATTCCCCACCCCTTGGGTGGGGCGCTCCCGAAAGGGGCAATACGTAATGAGAAGGCCACTGGCCGTGAACACTGTTTTTTCAAACCTGGCCGGGCCCATGGTGTGCTGCCATAGATCAGCATCAATCTCTCCCCAGTGGACGTCCGAATCCGCCGCCATTCGCGCTCTAAACTCCTCATCATATTGTCGCCACGCAAAGCCCCCGAAATTCAACTGGGCCTTCCAGATAATATCCACATATTTAAATAGCGCCACCGCCCGTTCGGGATAGCGTTCGCAGTAAACACTGGCAAATATTAGGAATGCCGCATTCCAGTTTTCAATGGTAACTGGCACCCTAGGGCGCTTTGACAACTCAAACTCCTCCTCCTTCGAGCCTTCTTTGGCCCCCACCTCCCTGTGCAGCAGCTTGAGTACCTCTACGTACTCCCCCTTCCAGATCTTCTCTTTTGTGGACTGCATAAGATGCGCCCCCAACGGTTTTGCAGTACCCATGTACGGTAAACGAGCCCGCTTTGAGACTGGCTGTTCTGCCTTGTCACCCGCTCCTTTCTCACCTGTTTGTTTGTCATCTGCCTCCTTGGCCCCCACGTCCCCCTTTCCCAGCTCACTGCTCTCACCCTTCACCGGCTCTTGCTCTACGATCCCTTCCGTGCCCACCCTTGCATCCGCGACGTAGATCCCTTTTGACAAGCGCATAGCCCCCAATCCCTTTGGCTCACTCGCTTCCACCACCACTGAAACCATGGTAACGCTTGCTTCCTCACCTGCCGGTATTGACGGTGGCCGCTCCTGTGCCTTCCGCCGCCCACTGTGGCCTTCTTCGGACACCCACACTCGAGCCCGAGTCTGGTCCTGCGTAGCCTGCAACGAATGAGATAGAGCCCTGCTCCCACCAACTTTCCTCAGCGCCATCATCCACCAGCTCCTCCTCCTCTAAGCTGGTCTCATCGTAATCCAACAAGTTATCCACACACCATGGGTCATTGCCATAGTCCCACACCTCCTGGGCCCGCCGTGGCCCCTCAACTACTGCTGTCTCGACCGCGCTCTTCTTGCGCACCCCCTTCTGGACCCCTGCTGGGCCCGGACGCTGCTCCCAGGAGGCGGCGGCGCTGGCGGGCGCACGACCCCTGCCTCCACACCGCTTCCCGGGAGTGTCCGCAGCCAGTCGCCTCTCCGACAACCAACCCGGTGATGGGCTTCGGTCAGCCGCCCGAGGCTCCGCCTGTCCTTCTGGACAGGGTGACCGAGCCGCCCTGCGCTCACCTGGCTCTCCCTCCTCGCGACGTTCTCTCTGCCCCGGCAGGTCTGGCGTACCGGAAAAAACTAAATCCCTCGCCGCGAAAAAACGGGGACCCCCCATAGTCAACTGAGCTGGCCCCATCTTCCCAGGTTCCCCATAAACTTTCTTTGGGGCTCCGTGACGCACTGTGAGGGGAGGGGACGCCCCCCCACCCTCTTCCTCACCTACCTCCGCCTGCTCACCCTCACTCTCAGAGGCGCTCCATTCCAACATGGTAGGCCACTTGCTGGATACCGGAATTAATGGATCATACTCCCCATCCCTCTCATCCTGCCCTCTGCTCTCTCCCCCTCCACTATAACCCTCCCCCAACTGCACCAAGCTCAAATCCCCACCCCCCCCAGGCTGCAAACCCTGCCCAGCCCCTTCAGCCTGCCCTCCCCTCCCTTCATCCTGCCTGCTGCCCTTGTACTTGGCCCCCGGGTTATGTAAATCGGCTACCCTTCGGGAGGCGCCCCGCCCCGCCCTCCCCTCCCCAACCTAACTCGACTATGAAGTTGGGCCCCACCCCTCCCCGGGGCCGAAGTAGAAACAGGAACCCTCCCGGGGCCCGCTGGTCTGCCCACCACGCGGCCCCGTTTCCCTGGCGAAAGCCTTCCCCCTCCCCACCCCCCTTTTCTCACCTGGCCTGTCCTGCACCCCGAGTGCGGCGGTGAACAAGCGATCACCGCCGCCGCAACCCCTTGCGCCGCTTTTCAAGCCGGGGGCAGTGCCTGAAGGGCCTCCTGCCGAAGCAGGTCCATGTGCCCGGCTTTCGCCAACAACGCCACCGCCGCCTGGAGATACTCAGCTTCTCTCCCGGCCATCTCCGACTTCACCAACTCTCCTCCAAGGGTGGCCCGCAGGTCCGATAAACTCAGTACTGCGCTTTGCCTCCGCGCTGCATTACAATTTCTTTCCCTTTTTTTTTTTTTTTTATTGCGTTAAAACGCTTCCTTCTCTTTTCTCTTATTATTATTTTTGATTTATTTTTTGAAAAATCTCAAACAACTTCTTCCGCTCAGGAAGAAACTCCCGAAAAATCACCCGTTCCGCTAAAAATGGACCGGCCACCGTGTCACCTGGGACAAAATGGTGGCCGATCACAAAATGGAGCCCCCCATATAAAACCCCCCACCCAAGAAGCCCAAAAGAAGCCCAAACCGCAGTCCACAGAGCCCCGGGCTGTACCACCTTCCCAAAGACCCCGGGGGGGAGACCTCATTCTTCGGCTGGTCCCCCCCGGGACCCCATTCACCTTCAATTCAAAGCAGACAATGATCATGTGGATTTATGACATTGCTGAGACAATGAGTAAACAGTATGATAGTTACAACTAATGTTTCGTGGGTGATTGCAAGTTAGAAAAAAAACACTTTGGGCATTTGACGGCTGAGGGACAATCTTTATTGAAGGGCCGAAACACCGTGCAATAAATAATTGCATACTTATGACAGATATGTCTTAGAAAATCATTATATTTTTATATGCTCACCAAAACGTTTCAATTCGGACATTCCATCGAACTGAATATTATATTAAATTACAGAGACCAATATAGTCCTCAGTGGTGATTTTAGTGAGACAAGGCAACAAACTATTGAGCAATGCCAGACAACATCGCCCGCGTTTTAAAACCTAATTTTTTCCTGTTACTTAGAGATTTATATTCCAGAGAAGGTACAATTGAAAGTCATTGAATTTAATTACCTCAAAAGATTGTTCTCCGGAGTGATATCAAACTCTGAGAAGCTAGAGTATTTCCCAAGGACATTGCTTGTGTTGCTTTGGGAAAGTTCGTTCTATTCTATTAAAGCATGTATGGTAAGTATCATTCTGAAATTAAACCACGGATCAATGCCTTATCCTCTTACGTCCTCTAGAAAATACTACTTTGTGGTTCCAGTGACCACATTAAATTTGAATTCCTTGATGAATTCTGTGTCAGAAAAACGTTGGGATCTGTAACATGTTTCAAATTGGCGTTTACCAGCTTAGTTATTTTAAATTAATTAAGCTTAATCGCACTTCCAATTTATGAGCAGCTGAAATATTTTACCTACAGCAACTCACATTGTACGTGCAATTAACTCCGTTTAAGACTCTAAATAACAAATTTTTTTAAACACAGCCGAATAATAATAAATACCTTTTTGCATTTCAATAAGGTGAATCATCTGCTTAATTTACTAACAGCATGCCTATTAGGAATTTCCTACTTAAAATGCTAGCCATCTAGTCTTGCTAGATGGCTATAAATGAGATAAATTCGCTCATAAAATAATAATTTAGTCAAAACGAATCTAAAGAGGACACAAGTCACAGATCAACCTACCTCCGCAAATGTGTAGTGAGAGCATGAGATAGGGACAACTGAATTTCAATGTGCACATGAATTAAACACAGTTCAAACAAAATGAATAAACTACGTGGTTGGGAATGAGTGTATTTTACCATACAAAAATAGAGTTAAATACTGGTCAACACTATGCCTCTACCCTCTCTGTGAGGTATCCTAACTCTAGTTTATCACAGGAGTTGGCGATGCAGTTGTAGTGCACAGGGTTAGGTTTACATTGGAGTCATGACTGTGTACAGGTTTGTATAGGGGTGTATAGGGGTGTGTGATTTCATAGTGCATACACTGAGCTATTCTGCCCAGAAATATTTTTTGCATGTTATGTTTGTGATCATCTGTTCTTTTCCATTAGGCATTTGCAAAAATCTGTAAACAGAATTCTGTACAGTCCTGCGTTTTCCCCACCAGCAATCTGTATCATTGCCTGACTCAATGAATATTTTATCTACCCTTATTCTAGTACATATTACCTTACATCTATGATTTTTGAATTGCTCCCATAGTTGGAAAATGTCTGTTTTGTTGGATCTAATCACCAGCAGCCGCATTGACCATTTTTGTCAAATATAGCCAGCGTGACAATGCTGGGTGGACTCTCATAGAATAGAATGTAAGATTAACTGTCATCCTGTAGAAGATCCTTCTGAGACACTCTAGATTCTACATGAAGACTTCAATCAATCGATGTATCAATCAGTCATAGCATTTGTAAAGTGTAACACTATCACCCCTAAGGGCATCTGGGTGCTAAATGTATCGGGTCACCGTCGAAAAGCCACATCTTGAGTCTCCTTCTGAAGTCCGCCAGGAAGGGAGCTGGTCGGAGGTGGAGGGGCAGGCTGTTCCAGGACTTGACAGCTTTGTAGGAGAAGGAGCGGCCTCCACTGTGGCTGCAATGGATGTGTGTGAGGTTTAGCAAGGCGGAGCGTAGACGTCTTACTGGCACATAGAAATTCATTTGATGGCTGAGGTAGGAGAGCACTAACTTGTGGAGAGCCTTTTATGCGAGCATGAGGGTTTTGAATTGGCATCTCTTCTTGTCGGGGAGCTAGTGGAAGTTCCTGAGGTGTGGGGTGATGCTTGAATGCTTGAGGAGGCTGAGGATGAGTCTGGCTGTGGTGTTCTGTAGAGTCTGGAGTATTTTAAGTAGTTGGGAGGACACTCCAGTGTATGCAGCGTTGCTGTAGTCGAGGCGGCTGGTAACCAGGGCATGCGTGACTGTATTTTTGGTGTCGGTAGGGATCAATTTGAAGAATTGGCAGAGCATACTTGGGATGTAGAAGCAGGAGGAGGTGAATGAGTTTACTTGTTGAATTATGGATAGTTGCCAGTCGAGGATAATGCTGAGATTTTTATGCGTGGTCTGATGGAGAGGGCATTGGTCTGAGTCTGCTGGACCCCAGCTGTAGCCCCATATGGAGGTGTGATTCCTGAAAATCAGGACTTCCGTTTTGTTTGTGTTTAATTTGAGGCAGCTGTTTTTTTATATGTGTTGCTACATTGGTCATGGTGCTCTGGAAGTTGGCTTTGGTATTTTAGGGGTCCTTGGTGCGTGAGAGGATTAGTTCAGTGTCGTTGGCGTAGGAGACTATATTGAGTCGGTAGGATCTGACGATGTCTGCGAGGGTGGTAGATGTTGAACAGGGTTGGGCTGAGGGAGGATCCTAAGGGTACACCGCAGGTGATGCTCCTGGGTGTATGAGTGGAGGAAGGATGGTGGATGCTCTACATCTGGCCTGAGAGGAAAGAGGCAACCCACTTAAGGGCATTTTATTGAATGCCTATGTTGTGACGTCTGTTAAGGAGAGTGTGGTGGGAGTCTGTATCGTACGCTGCTGAGAAGCCCAGAAGGATCAGAGCTGCCGACTCTCCTTGGTCGGAGAGGGTCTGGATGTCATTTGTGGCAGCGATCAGTGCAGTCTCCCTGATGTGGTTGGCCTGGAATCCTAATTGTGAGGTGTCGAGAAGGTGGTTTCGTTCAAGGTAGTCCGTGAGCTGTTGGTTGATGGCTTTCTTGAGAACTTACGCTGGGAAGGGGATTGGGGAGATTGGTCTGTAGTTTTTGAGATTGCTGTGGTCAGTGGAGTGTTTCTTTAGAAGGGGTGCGGCCTCTGCGTGCTTCCATTCTTCCAGGAAGGTTGCCATGAAGATGGAGGTGTTGAGGATGTAGATTAGTTCTGTGCTAATAGTGTTGGCTCTGAGATTGAAACATTGTTGGGGGGAGGGGGAGGTGAGTGCCCCAAAGTAGATAGATGACATCATGGCTGCAGTGGTCTGTGTATTAATCAGGGACGAGGACGTTATTGTGTGGCTGGTGTTCGCTGCTTGAGAGAAGTTGTCTAGGCTGGAGGTGGAGGTTTGGGGGTTGGAATTGTTATTTATGCTGATGGTCTTGCTGTGGAAGTAGTCTGAGAGGGTGTCGCAGAGTTCCTGGGATGGGTGGATTGTGGTCTCTGTGGCCATCGGGTTAAAGAATTCCTTGATGATTCTGAAGAGTTCATCATGTGGTTGGCTGCAGTGTCGATGCGGGCAGTGATTGCTGCTTTTTTGCTGCCTTGATGTAGTGGTGGTAGTTGTTGAGAACTGTCTTGTAGCCAACTTTTTCAGATGGGTCCATGGTCATGCGCCATTGTGTCTTGAGTTGGTGGCAGTCGTGTTTGGAGCTTCCGAGCTCTGAGTGTACTATCTTGCTTGCTTAGAGATGGTGTTGGTTTTAGCTGGTTTCAGCAGGGTGACTCTGTCAGTGGATTTGGTGATCCACATTGTGAGGTTTTGGACAGCCTGGTTGAGGTCTGCCATGGGCTCGGGTTGTGTGGTGCTTGGGGCCTGTGTCCATAGGGTCTCAGTTACCTTGTCCCAGCTTCAGTGGGGGGTGCTGAGGTGCTTGCAGGTAGTGCCCTGGGAAATGGAGATGGTAAAGTGGAAGATGACGTGGTCGGTTCAGGTGAGTTCAGTCATAGGGATGAAATTGATTCTGTTCCTATACGTGAAGACTGCTGACAGTGTATGTCTGGCTTTGTGCATGGGTTTGGTAACCAGTTGGGTGAGGCTGATGTTGCAGAGGTTCTCTATGAGGGAAGTGGATTTAGTGTCTTTGGGGCCGTTAAGGTGGAAATTGAGATTACTGAGCAGGACATATTGGAGGGAGTTGATGCGATGAGGTTGGCGATGGCATTGCATAAGGTTGGGTGTGGTCAAAGGGGGTCTGTATGCGAGGGTGTCTCGCATCATGGTGTTGTCATCTATCTAGATTCAGAAGTTCAGGTACTCCATGAGGGGCACTGGCAATGCCCCCACCATGTATGCTGGTGTGGTCTTGGTGTATCATCTTGTAGCCATCAGGGGTGGCTGTGGCAATGTTGGGGTTTGAGGAGGATTTTAGCCATGTTTCGGTGATGAAGAAGATGTCCGAGTCATGGATGGTGATGGGTCCCAGATTTCTTTGACGTGTTTGCATAAGGAGCAGGTATTTAGCTGGATGCTCTTCAGTAGGAATTAGTCACTTTCTGAAACTAATCCTCAGAAGCAATGTCCCCACACCACAGGAGCATGGAGCATTTATATAGCAAGGTCCTATAGCTGAAAGATCCAAGTTATGTAATCAAGTTCTTGAATAACATTGGGACATGGATTACAGCCTTTGTTTACCTAAATTAATCTATTTTGAAGTGGACTCATTTTTATTGAACCATTCTTGAAGGTACCAGAACCAGGTGAAAAAACAACTTCTCCAGATTTTTTGTAGCAAAAGCCTGCCTTTGTGGATCTCTGTTGCAGAGGGGAACCAATGGCGCCTACCCAGAACATGACTAGATCAGTTAGAAAATGTGTCTAGTCTTGCCTGGAAAACAATCAACTATGTAAATATATTTAATCATATTTTTAAGATTTCTTAATATATTTTTTGTTCAATTTATATGATACTTCATGATCTGCATTTCTTAAATTGCTTTGTTATTCCTCCCTAGATGCAAGAGGTAAGCTGGGCTCTTCTGAAAGGAGTGTTGCAACTCAGGTACAGCTTAGCTCATGGTAGTAACCTGCTTTCCCTTTCTCTACTACTTTTATTGTGTGTTAGTCCAATAGAAGTTTTTGATGGTTATGAAGACAATAACGCCCAGAATTCAATGATTTGTGAAATGAAATCCTAAAACTATACACTGTGGAGCATGTTTATTAGAGGCTTGCACCACCCTTGTGTTACTTAGCAGGATGCAAGTGCTGCGCAAGCAGTAAGTCATTTTTAAAAAACAACGTATCTTCAAAAATGTGTTTTTTAAGGTTTGCGTGGGGCAAAAGCTGTGCTGTGTTCAGCAGTGCCATGCTTTGTTTAATATATGGAATGTAGGTGTTCCCCCACAGAATCTGACACAACTGTAATGCAGTGGTATTTATGGGTGTAGCATTGCATCACACATTGTATGGAAGAGTAATACAAAGCTAGAAATGCACCCAAATTGCTGCACATCCTCATACCAAGAGTCATAAATGACACAGTGGCTGTGGTATAAAAACATCAACATCACAAAACATTTTGGCAAACTCAACTATGCCATGGCGGTCATCATACTGTAACTCGAAGGAGCTAGGAAACCACCACCACCAAGTAAGCAGCAAGGAGGAGGGAGCACGTTTTCCAGCAGCACATATTCTTCATTAACCTTGGGGAAGAGGAGGTCATACAATTCTACAGACTCAAGAGGGAGTCCATTACGGAATTGCTGGAGAAGATTGAGCCAAGTCTCCAGCCACCAACTGAAAAGGCCAATAGTGTAGTGTAGCCATATTTAATGTAGCTTTCTGCACGCTTGCTTAAAGTATTAGGCCTCTATGCGCTTTGCCCTAGATGCATTTTATTTAGCCTCGCACTGTTATTTCACAATAACCAGTTTCACGGTCTTGTTTTATTTTCTTCTATCACACTGTTTAGCTTACTTCAGCACTGAAGTTCTCAAACAATACATTCTTGCTCGCTCTGTGCTTCAGTCAAGGATACAGTCTGGTAAATTGCCGATAGACGTGGTAGAAGTTTAGTCTTTAGGGTTCGTAGAAACTACACATTCTTACGTAGGGATGTTTCTTAGAACACTGGCGTGTTAGTTATAAAAACACTTCCTAGTCCTGGTACACGTAAGAGGGAGATTCCGACCAGGAACCCACAACTAGATGCTGACTGCCCTGTTGCAGATGCTGATCCCGATCACAGGCCTTTGCTCAGGTATGAGGGTCGATGTCCTTCCAAGGGAACCTGAAAGGCAGGCTTAGAACTTAACATGCTGTGCTCAAAATAGAACTTAGAAGAGAGAACGTAATCTAGTTGCACTATAATAGCATTATTCTTATGTTTCACTGTCCTCGTTACTATTTCAATCTTACTGTGTTGTATGATTCTGGTTATTGCGGCACACGCCTAAAATGCAGTCGTTTTATTAAACCAATCTTTAAAACTTAAACTGCCTTTGTCCCCACTTTGTATGAGAGAACTGGTTGGGACCTGAGTGACCACGACTTCCCTGGGAAGCATTAAGATGTCATACGCTCGGCTGCCCAATTGTCTCTTCCCTTTGGGAGAGATAAGGCACTGCTAGTTAGCCGGACTCAACCCGGATTTGGGGCGACAAGGGTCCTTCGCCATTGGTTACACTTAGTCCCCACACTGTGAACGATCTTGCAGCCCAAAAATCCAGTAGTCTCATTAGGATAATGAGAGCCTACGCGACATGGCGCCGCCAACTATTGGTCTGGCTCTAATTTTCGGGTCCACCAGTCTCTCTCGGTCTCCCATATTATAATGATCCCTCAGTTCCTTTAACGGAGACGTCCGTGGCACTGAGGACTTCCACCACCGCGATATAGGTAACTCTAATTATAGCAGATGGTTGTTCAAGCTTGAACCTTAAAAGGAAAGACCCCGTTTTGGTGTGCCTTCTCTGAACTATCGCTGTTTTTCTAATGGCGAATCCCCAGGTAATACAAATAGCTTTTAATATGAGACAGCCGCTCACAGCACATTTGCTGGCTCATGGTCTTACGAGCCAGGGTGGTCCAGTCACGTTTGTGGTGGCTGCCCATGCAGCCTATAGAACAGAACTTTTCTACTCCTGGGTCACATTTCCAGCAGTTGATGGGAATACAAACACATTTCACACATATGCGGTTGCGAACGCGCCTGGCCAGTACAGGGCATACGCATACCTAGAGATACCTCTATCTTATCAAGAACATAATAATTGGCTTGATGGCTCCCTACCCCATACAATATTGCCAGTAAGGTTAGGTCCACTGAGTAATGATGGTCTGACCTGGCCTTTATTGGCCACATATACACCCCTTCCTGCGGTTGCAAATATGCCGGTGGCTGAAGTTCGTCGTTTATATACGGACTTAACGGCAACATATAGACGTTTAGTACAATTTGTGATGCAGACACTAAATACAAACCCAGCGCGTGCTGCTCCAGCACAACCACATGCAGTATCACCAGGCATACACCCGGTGACTGTACACTCTATCATGGGTAAAGTTCCAGCAAAACGGGAGGAGACTCCATTTTGTGTGGCACAGAAAATTAATACGCTGGAGGCGGTATTTCCCCATACGGGACCTCAGGACAAACATAGAATATTAACTATGTGTTTACCGTTTGGCATGGTTCCCACAGTGGAACATTGTAATACATGGGGCACAGTGTTTGCCGCGCTCTATACAACGGCACACGGTACACCGACCTTGGCCAACCTACCGGAAGTGCTTAAACAAATTCAGGATGAATACGGGGCTGCCCCAGCCTTAGATTTAAGAATGCAACTGATGGGCAACTTTGCCACGGTTTCTTCAATAATACTAAGTAATCTTAAAGGAGAGGCGGTTGCACTTGCGGTGCGTATGCGTCTTCATGACGTCCCGCAACTAGAGCAGGAGCGGGAACTGCCTAAAATAATAGCGGAAACATATTCCAGTATCGGTCGAGATGGCCTAGGGGCTAGACCGCAAAAACCACAGTTTCAAGGAAAAATTAGTAAAGACAAAGATAAACAGCAACTTGAGGGTAATAAGAAGCGCTGGGAGAAAAACAACAGACACCTAAAAAAGAAAGGGGAGAATCTCTGCGTACGGAGACCCGGCAGAATCGGTATAATCTAAAAACGCCTGATAGATATCAATACACTGATACACGCAATCTCGTTCCTTTCAGGACTCATCGGAAAAGAAAAATGAGAGAGGTGGGCGGTCATAGCGGAGAACAGAGTACGTGAAACCAAGACAGGAATCACAACGCTCTTCGGAGGTTTCTGTCAAGAAGGTAGAGAAACCGATACAACAGAAACAACAGTTTAAAAAGAAAAAATTGGCGGCAGTCTCAGTTAGACATGCCACACAGGAAGAGAGTTCTCTTGAAGAACAAGACATGGGCACTAGCACTGCTAGACAGCGCAGCAGAGGTCACAATAGTACGCCGGAATCTTCTAGAGCTTCTGGAGGTGAAAGCAACTGATGACTTCATACAAGTTGAAACAGCAGATATGCGTGTACCCGAACCCGATAGGGTATATACAGTGACTTTACAATTGGAAGGAGACATTAAATGCACTATACACGCAAATCTTTTGGTATTGTGTAGTCAAGGTATATGACATTTTGCTGGCTGAACAGGATTGTCCGCCTGACTTTGTCCGCACCTGCCCAGTGGGGTAGGAGGTTATTAAACCTTCGTTCTCACCACTTGTTCCAGGTGAACTCGCATAGTCCTATTGCATCAAAATGGCTCTAACACAAGCACCTGCCTTATATAGAAATCACGTTGGGTGGGATAGGGATTCTCCATATCATGTAATTCCGATTAAAGGTGAACCTCAGCCACAACCGCAGTATCCCATAAAACATGAAGCAAGGGCACCGATGAGAGAAATACTTACACAACTGGAATACCAGGGGGTAATTTAACCCTGTGTCTCGCCGGTGACTAATCCCTTATTCCCTGTAGCTAAACCGGACCATTCTTATAGAATAGTGTTAGACTACAGACATTTGAATGGACATACACGTACATACGCTATACAAAATGCACATAGCGCCGCGCTGATGAATAACATTGTGCGGAAAAAATATAAAACGACTTTAGATATCTCGAATGGATTCTTCTGCCAGAATATAGCACCCGAAAGCAGGGATCTCACAAGCTTTAGTGCTTTAAGCTGCCAGAAAAAATTCTGTTGTTTGCCTCAGGGGTATAAGAATAGCCCAGGACTGTTTGCGGCTCGTGTGACTGCAATTTTACACAAGTTGGACCCTGAAGCATTGTCATATGTAGATGATATATATCTCACGGATGACGAGTTACTACAACATTTAAGACGGGTAGCACGCATTGTTGTAGGGTTTGCCAAAATTTGCTACAATTTAACTTCAAAAAATCTAAAATTGCCTTCCTCAGCTTCATATTCCTGGGATATGAGCTGTCGAATGAGGGTAAGAGCTTAGCGCCACAATTTTTAGAAAAGTGTGCACAATTGCAACCACCTAATACAATTAAGAAACTCCAATCATTGTTGGGCTTTCAAAATTTTGGCAGAACATACATTCCTGATTATGCTACACGCATAAAACCTTTAAACGAATTAATCCGTCCTGATTTTTCAAGCAAATTCTGGACAATTGAACATACACATACTCTTTGGGAGTTACAAGCAGATCTTCTAGCTGCAAAACATTTTCATACACGGGACAATAAGACGCATTTGGTCATCAGGGTGATAGCTCGGGCCATTGGGTTTACGTATGTCACATTTAATGAAGGTGAGACAGTCCCGATTGGATACAAGTCCCACTTGTATTCGGCTGCTGAACAACGATTCGCACCCACAGAGAAAATTCTCACTGCTGTACAGATGACTGTTATTAAAGAACGACCTCTTGCCCAGGGTAAACGCATTATTGTCGTTTCCCCTACTCCGGCCCTGGAGGCTGTTACAAAAGCCAGCGTTCCTAATGCAAAAGCACTACATCCGCAATGGATACAATGGGCTACGTCTTTAACAGCCACTGATGTAGATGACATTTTTGACCCAAAGTTACAAACTCAAGAATTTCTGCAATATGAAGTTGAATATACTGTTCCCTCTGACACGTTGCCTATTGATCAATATCAAGTAGTAATGTACACCAATGGCTCTGCGCAACCGGCGGTGGGGACAAAACACCAATATTCTGCTGCATGTGCAGTAGTGAGCGGCCATATGGAGGGGGAGAAATTCTGCCCCCAACATACTTATACACAAACCTTAGGGGATTGTACGGCACAATTGGCTGAGCTGAAAGCTCTATTGATGGCATTAGAACATACAGATCCGACACAGTTCACACTGATTGTTTGTGATTCGTTAATATTGTGTCCAGTCTTTTAATGAATACCTACATTACTGGTGCTTGAATGGGTTCAGAGATTCAAAAGGCAACACCGTAAAACACAGACTACTGTGGGGGAAGGTAGCAGACCAGAAGGAGACGCTACCCAAAGTCCATGTTGTACATACTCTTGGACACCTGGGCGTTGGAATACACGTTGCTGGGAATACTTTGGCTGATGAAGCCGCAAAGTCGTCAGTTGCTGTTGCCACTGTGGCCGCAGTGACCCGTTCGAGTTCCAAACCAGACACAGAGATTCTGGCTGCCATAAAAGCTACGGTTGAGGGCACGCCCTATCCTAAAGGATTTCCTAATAAATATCAATACTTCATGGGAAGTATGCTCAACGCTGAGGTTAAAATACCGAGTGTAGGCATATGCGAGATCCCCAATAAAGTTGTAAGACCACAATTGATTAATGCAGCGCATGAGGGAGTGGCATCTGCACATGTTGGCGTGGCCGCCACAATTTCGCTATTACAGGCCCGTTACTGGTGGCCCGGTCTCTATAAAAAGACTAAGCAGTATGTCCTTTGTTGTGACATCTGTCAACAAATTAAAGTTTCAACAACTAGGCGCCTGCCACAGACACCCCTCTTAATATCGAACAGACCTTTACAATGTGTGTACTTGGATCATTGTGGTCCACTCACACCGGATAGTGGATACAAATATATACTAGTCGCTGTTGATTCTTGCTCCAGATTTGTGTGGGTGTGGCCACAGCGCTCAGCTGACGCTCGAACTGTTATTAAAGATTTGCGTGTCTTTGTCAGTACATATGCAGTTGCAGCATTCCATTCGGACCAGGGCCCTGCTTTTGCCTCAAGGGCATTCAGGGACACCATGACTTCGTTGGGGGTCCAGCTCCAGTTCTCGTCTCCATTTCATCCCGAGGGAAATTCTGTCGTGGAGCGATTAAACCATGATTTAAAGCAATCCTTAACAGCCAGATTCTTAGGTACGGGTCGTAGTTGGCTAACCCACCTGTATGGAGTTCAGAGAGCACTGAATAACCTGCCTAGAAGGTCCCTGGGGGGTCGTACTTCATATGAGTGCCTGTTCGGAACACAAATGTTTGTTCCGGATCTTGATGGTCCTGGTGTGGAGGCAGCGGAAATGCTTTTTGACATAAATTATCGTGTCACTGTTTTGCAGGAATTACAACAGTTCCGTGAAGATTCTCTTCTAAAAGTGCTACCTCCACAGGAATTAAGGATGTGCCAGTAACACCTATTGGTTGGATTCTGCACGTTTGCTTAAAGTATTAGGCCTCTATGCGCTTTGCCCTAGATGCATTTTATTTAGCCTCGCACTGTTATTTCACAATAACCAGTTTCACGGTCTTGTTTTATTTTCTTCTATCACACTGTTTAGCTTACTTCAGCACTGAAGTTCTCAAACAATACATTCTTGCTCGCTCTGTGCTTCAGTCAAGGATACAGTCTGGTAAATTGCCGATAGACGTGGTAGAAGTTTAGTCTTTAGGGTTCGTAGAAACTACACATTCTTACGTAGGGATGTTTCTTAGAACACTGGCGTGTTAGTTATAAAAACACTTCCTAGTCCTGGTACACGTAAGAGGGAGATTCCGACCAGGAACCCACAACTAGATGCTGACTGCCCTGTTGCAGATGCTGATCCCGATCACAGGCCTTTGCTCAGGTATGAGGGTCGATGTCCTTCCAAGGGAACCTGAAAGGCAGGCTTAGAACTTAACATGCTGTGCTCAAAATAGAACTTAGAAGAGAAAACGTAATCTAGTTGCACTATAATAGCATTATTCATATGTTTCACTCTCCTCGTTACTATTTCAATCTTACTGTGTTGTATGATTCTGGTTATTGCGGCACACGCCTAAAATGCAGTCGTTTTATTAAACCAATCTTTAAAACTTAAACTGCCTTTGTCCCCACTTTGTATGAGAGAACTGGTTGGGACCTGAGTGACCACGACTTCCCTGGGAAGCATTAAGATGTCATGCGCTCGGCTGCCCAATTGTCTCTTCCCTTTGGGAGAGATAAGGCACTGCTAGTTAGCCGGAGCTCAACCCGGATTTGGGGCGACAAGGGTCCTTCGCCGTGGGTTACACTTAGTCCCCCACACTGTGAACGATCTTGCAGCCCAAAAATCCAGTAGTCTCATTAGGATAATGAGAGCCTACGCGACATGGCGCCGCCAACTATTGGTCTGGCTCTAATTTTCGGGTCCACCAGTCTCTCTCGGTCTCCCATATTATAATGATCCCTCAGTTCCTTTAACGGAGACGTCCGTGGCACTGAGGACTTCCACCACCGCGATATAGGTAACTCTAATTATAGCAGATGGTTGTTCAAGCTTGAACCTTAAAAGGAAAGACCCCGTTTTGGTGTGCCTTCTCTGAACTATCGCTGTTTTTCTAATGGCGAATCCCCAGGTAATACAAATAGCTTGTAATATGAGACAGCCGCTCACAGCACATTTGCTGGCTCATGGTCTTACGAGCCAGGGTGGTCCAGTCACGTTTGTGGTGGCTGCCCATGAAGCCTATAGAACAGAACTTTTCTACTCCTGGGTCACATTTCCAGCAGTTGATGGGAATACAAACACATTTCACACATATGCGGTTGCGAACGCGCCTGGCCAGTACAGGGCATACGCATACCTAGAGATACCTCTATCTTATCAAGAACATAATAATTGGCTTGATGGCGCCCTACCCCATACAATATTGCCAGTAAGGTTAGGTCCACTGAGTAATGATGGTCTGACCTGGCCTTTATTGGCCATATATACACCCCTTCCTGCGGTTGCAAATATGCCGGTGGCTGAAGTTCGTCGTTTATATACGGACTTAACGGCAACATATAGACGTTTAGTACAATTTGTGATGCAGACACTAAATACAAACCCAGCGCGTGCTGCTCCAGCACAACCACATGCAGTATCACCAGGCATACACCCGGTGACTGTACACTCTATCATGGGTAAAGTTCCAGCAAAACGGGAGGAGACTCCATTTTGTGTGGCACAGAAAATTAATACGCTGGAGGCGGTATTTCCCCATACGGGACCTCAGGACAAACATAGAATATTAACTATGTGTTTACCGTTTGGCATGGTTCCCACAGTGGAACATTGTAATACATGGGGCACAGTGTTTGCCGCGCTCTATACAATGGCACACGGTACACCGACCTTGGCCAACCTACCGGAAGTGCTTAAACAAATTCAGGATGAATACGGGGCTGCCCCAGCCTTAGATTTAAGAATGCAACTGATGGGCAACTTTGCCACGGTTTCTTCAATAATACTAAGTAATCTTAAAGGAGAGGCGGTTGCACTTGCGGTGCGTATGCGTCTTCATGACGTCCCGCAACTAGAGCAGGAGCGGGAACTGCCTAAAATAATAGCGGAAACATATTCCAGTATCGGTTGAGATGGCCTAGGGGCTAGACCGCAAAAACCACAGTTTCAAGGAAAAATTAGTAAAGACAAAGATAAACAGCAACTTGAGGGTAATAAGAAGCGCTGGGAGAAAAACAACAGACACCTAAAAAAGAAAGGGGAGAATCTCTGCGTACGGAGACCCGGCAGAATCGGTATAATCTAAAAACGCCTGATAGATATAAATACACTGATACACGCAATCTCGTTCCTTTCAGGACTCATCGGAAAAGAAAAATGAGAGAGGTGGGCGGTCATAGCGGAGAACAGAGTACTTGAAACCAAGACAGGAATCACAACGCTCTTCGGAGGTTTCTGTCAAGAAGGTAGAGAAACCGATACAACAGAAACAACAGTTTAAAAAGAAAAAGGTGGCAGCAGTCTCAGTTAGACATGCCACACAGGAAGAAAGTTCTCTTGAAGAACAAGACATGGGCACTAGCACTGCTAGACAGCGCAGCAGAGGTCACAATAGTACGCCGGAATCTTCTAGAGCTTCTGGAGGTGAAAGCAACTGATGACTTCATACAAGTTGAAACAGCAGATATGCGTGTCTCCGAACCCGATAGGGTATATACAGTGACTTTGCAATTGGAAGGAGACATTGAATGCACTATACACGCAAATCTTTTGGTATTGTGTAGTCAAGGTATATGACATTTTGCTGGCTGAACAGGATTGTCCGCCTGACTTTGTCCGCACCTGCCCAGTGGGGGAGGAGGTTATTAAACCTTCGTTCTCACCACTTGTTCCAGGTGAACTCGCATAGTCCTATTGCATCAAAATGGCTCTAACACAAGCACCTGCCTTATATAGAAATCACGTTGGGTGGGATAGGGATTCTCCATATCATGTAATTCCGATTAAAGGTGAACCTCAGCCACAACCGCAGTATCCCATAAAACATGAAGCAAGGGCACCGGTGAGAGAAATACTTACACAACTGGAATACCAGGGGGTAATTGAACCCTGTGTCTCGCCGGTGACTAATCCCTTATTCCCTGTAGCTAAACCGGACCATTCTTATAGAATAGTGTTAGACTACAGACATTTGAATGGACATACACGTACATACGCTATACAAAATGCACATAGCGCCGCGCTGATGAATAACATTGTGCGGAAAAAATATAAAACGACTTTAGATATCTCGAATGGATTCTTCAGCCAGAATATAGCACCCGAAAGCAGGGATCTCACAAGCTTTAGTGCGTTAGGCTGCCAGAAAAAATTCTGTTGTTTGCCTCAGGGGTATAAGAATAGCCCAGGACTGTTTGCGGCTCGTGTGACTGCAATTTTACACGAGTTGGACCCTGAAGCATTGTCATATGTAGATGATATATATCTCACGGATGACGAGTTACTACAACATTTAAGACGGGTAGCACGCATTGTTGTAGGGTTTGCCAAAATTGGCTACAATTTAACTTCGAAAAATCTAAAATTGCCTTCCTCAGCTTCATATTCCTGGGATATGAGCTGTCGAATGAGGGTAAGAGCTTAGCGCCACAATTTTTAGAAAAGTGTGCACAATTGCAACCACCTAATACAATTAAGAAACTCCAATCATTGTTGGGCTTTCAAAATTTTGGCAGAACATACATTCCTGATTATGCTACACGCATAAAACCTTTATACAAATTAATCCGTCCTGATTTTTCAAGCAAATTCTGGACAATTGAACATACACATACTCTTTGGGAGTTACAAGCAGATCTTCTAGCTGCAAAACATTTTCATACACGGGACAATAAGACGCATTTGGTCATCAGGGTGATAGCTCGGGCCATTGGGTTTACGTATGTCACATTTAATGAAGGTGAGACAGTCCCGATTGGATACAAGTCCCACTTGTATTCGGCTGCTGAACAACGATTCGCACCCACAGAGAAAATTCTCACTGCTGTACAGATGACTGTTATTAAAGAACGACCTCTTGCCCAGGGTAAACGCATTATTGTCGTTTCCCCTACTCCGGCCCTGGAGGCTGTTACAAAAGCCCGCGTTCCTAATGCAAAAGTACTACATCCGCAATGGATACAATGGGCTACGTCTTTAACAGCCACTGATGTAGATGACATTTTTGACCCAAAGTTACAAACTCAAGAATTTCTGCAATATGAAGTTGAATATACTGTTCCCTCTGACACGTTGCCTATTGATCAATATCAAGTAGTAATGTACACCGATGGCTCTGCGCAACCGGCGGTGGGGACAAAACACCAATATTCTGCTGCATGTGCAGTAGTGAGCGGCCATATGGAGGGGGAGAAATTCTGCCCCCAACATACTTATACACAAACCTTAGGTGATTGTACGGCACAATTGGCTGAGCTGAAAGATCTATTGATGGCATTAGAACATACAGATCCAACACAGTTCACACTGATTGTTTGTGATTCGTTAATATTGTGTCCAGTCTTTTAATGAATACCTACATTACTGGCGCTTGAATGGGTTCAGAGATTCAAAAGGCAACACCGTAAAACACAGACTACTGTGGGGGAAGGTAGCAGACCAGAAGGAGACGCTACCCAAAGTCCATGTTGTACATACTCTTGGACACCTGGGGGTTGGAATACACGTTGCTGGGAATACTTTGGCTGATGAAGCCGCAAAGTTGTCAGTTGCTGTTGCCACTGTGGCCGCAGTGACCCGTTCGAGTTCCAAACCAGACACAGAGATTCTGGCTGCCATAAAAGCTACGGTTGAGGGCACGCCCTATCCTAAAGGATTTCCTAATAAATATCAATACTTCATGGGAAGTATGCTCAACGCTGAGGTTAAAATACTGAGTGTAGGCATATGCGAGATCCCCAATAAAGTTGTAAGACCACAATTGATTAATGCAGCGCATGAGGGAGTGGCATCTGCACATGTTGGCGTGGCCGCCACAATTTCGCTATTACAGGCCCGTTACTGGTGGCCCGGTCTCTATAAAAAGACTAAGCAGTATGTCCTTTGTTGTGACATCTGTCAACAAATTAAAGTTTCAACAACTAGGCGCCTGCCACAGACACCCCTCTTAATATCGAACAGACCTTTACAATGTGTGTACTTGGATCATTGTGGTCCACTCACACCGGATAGTGGATACAAATATATACTAGTCGCTGTTGATTCTTGCTCCAGATTTGTGTGGGTGTGGCCACAGCGCTCAGCTGACGCTCGAACTGTTATTAAAGATTTGCGTGTCTTTGTCAGTACATATGCAATTGCAGCATTCCATTCGGACCAGGGCCCTGCTTTTGCCTCAAGGGCATTCAGGGACACCATGACTTTGTTGGGGGTCCAGCTCCAGTTCTCGTCTCCATTTCATCCCGAGGGAAATTCTGTCGTGGATCGATTAAACCATGATTTAAAGCAATCCTTAACAGCCAGATTCTTAGGTACGGGTCGTAGTTGGCTAACCCACCTGTATGGAGTTCAGAGAGCACTGAATAACCTGCCTAGAAGGTCCCTGGGGGGTCGTACTTCATATGAGTGCCTGTTTGGAACACAAATGTTTGTTCCGGATCTTGATGGTCCTGGTGTGGAGGCAGCGGAAATGCTTTTTGACATAAATTATCGTGTCACTGTTTTGCAGGAATTACAACAGTTCCGTGAAGATTCTCTTCTAAAAGTGCTACCTCCACAGGAATTAAGGATGTGCCAGTAACACCTATTGGTTGGATTCCCAGAGTTGGGGATCTTGTGCGTGAAAAGGTCACAGTGAAAAAAGAATTTGGTCCTTCTTATCGAGCACCAGTCCCTGTGTTGGGGATACACAGAACGAGAACTGTTATCTTACCACCGTTGCTAGGTGCCAAATAAAATCACTTTGTTTCTATTGACAATATCAAGTTACAACATGTGGCCGATATGCACAGGAGACCAAGAGGAACGTCCAGTAGTTCTCGGATTCCTCTCACTACTGGGGAAGATGTTCCTATTCAAGTTATCTATACCAACACTGTTGCCTCTCCGAGCTTGGGGAGGGTGGATGATGATCTTGCATTAGTTCCACTGACAACAAATAACTTAGAAACATTTGATCGAGTCACCATGACTACTGACGTGGCGGATGGTGCTATCTACTGTGCTACAGTGTACCACCGCGAAAAACACCAACTCCTCCCTTGAATACGGTGACACCTTTTACACGAACTGCCTCTGGGTACTTTGCCAACAACGATGGTCTATCGGACTTGTTTGCCTCTTCAACTACTGACCCAGATCCACGTAAGCTAATGTGTTGGCTTAAAGAAACGTATTTTGTTTTTCCTTGGAACTATCTGTGACACTTAATGACTATGTCAGCGTTTTTTCTCTGGATAGGGTTTGTCATTACCTTTTTTCTGTTGATACATGGTCATTTTCTTCCTGAGAGATCAGCGGTTGAACAGGTGGAGGAGGTGTTGGAACCACATTTTTCATCACATAAGGTTCGGAGAGACTTGTCCTTTGTGAACATTTCTGCAGTGCCAAATCCGGATGGGATTATGTGGGATAAAGTAATGTTTGATATATACGGTCCCACTGAGATAATTCAAATACCGTATGTCCTAAAGTTATCTATGAATGATACAGTAATACCAGGCATTGTGTCTGATGATTGGGATGTGAAGACAGTTGATTCCATGATGACTGAATTACAATATTATACTGTCTACGAAAATGAAGATGTTTACCAGTTTAAAGACAATTATGGTGACATGTTTTGCTGTAATTATTATGGGCACCATTTTATACATGAAGCAAGTAGTCCAAAAATGATATTTGACTATACGCAATGGGAGCATTGCCCAACTCCCCCACAAGGGACTTCCAAAACTTATTCTGACAAATTTACGTATTTTTCTGGGCATCATCAAGTGAATGCTAAGTCATATTATTTTAAGTTAACTCCGTCTAGAGACAAGCAAATGTTGTTGAATAATATGAAATTCATATACTCAGATTCTTTTGTTTCCCGACTGTCGATTGAAGGTTATGAATATTGGTAAAATAATGTTGATTTGAAAAGTGTTTGGGGAAAAAAACATTGGCAGACAAAGGGTAGAGAAACATTGTTTAGAGCATGTCTCATTCCCGTCCAAATGATTTTTTTAAATGAAATAAGTACAACAGACTAGCTGTTTGGGCTTAGCAACGATTAGAGAATTGAACATGCCTAGTATACCTGTCCCTGCAAAAATGTATAACTGGCAGAAATACATAAATGCCACTTTTAGTGAGCTTACAGACTGGGTCCAGAATGGTACATTTAACACTTTATTGACACGTCCGGGAGGGTGGTTATTGTGGCCTATAGACACCAATAGGTGTCATCAACGTTTTGTCACCTCCTCGGGGGGTTTTGGGACGAGTCGGGCAGACCCTCTCTATATATCACCAGAACATGCTGAAATAATTACTACATATAGTGTGGGAAAATTGTGCCAACAATGGTTAAAATCATCCTCACTAGATGCAGTCAAGACACATCTCACTCTCCTGTCTAATAACACTGACTTGCAAGATTTTTTGTCAGGCCCGAAGACACCACATAGGAAGCGTTTCTTGTACGAAGTGTACAATGAAATATGGAAACTTTCCCAACAGGAGGCTGCAGCCCGGTTAAGGAAGATAGATCAGAAAAATTTAAAAAGGGCATTAGCTGTCGTGGATAATGGAATTCACACCTTGCCCGACCGAATATTTACGATTAACAACATTGTTTCTTCTGCTATAGACATTATACGATCTGACATGTCTTCTTTATATCATGGACAAAGTCAGACCCGGTCCATTATGCAGTTGGGTTGGACACTTCAGACATTGAAGGCGGGTCGCGTTCTGTGGCAGCACATCAGTGCAAGGGAGATATTGTTTTCCTTTAACTTAACGCGACAACAACAACTAATGGCTAAGAAGGAGGCGACTTAAGTCATGCTCAACATTGAAAAATTAGAAAGATTGCCTTTTACCGTGGCCGAAATACCGTCTGCAGAGTGGTTGATACACAGGGTTATTAATCTGCCTATTTCTACGTTACAATTCACTTCCTGTTTAAAACATGTTCCGGTAGGCAGATATGAGAAGTTGGGGGATAGTTATATCCATGAGGTGTGGGAGCTTCCCTTCTTGTACAAGTGTCTCAATGGCATGAAAGAGGTCTTTCTTAGCGGTAGTGAATGCGAGACTTCAGTCAGCCATTCGATGATTTGTAAGCAGCTGTCCTTACATGGGGCATGTAATGCCTCGGTTGCGAACTTGGCTTGCTATCTGAAGGGAGTTCCGGTCCCCTTGATTAAACGCACATTCCAGGTGCTTTCAAACGGCAGCTACGTCCTCCTTAATAGTGAAGACTGTTGTGGCATGCGGGCCGGAATAGCTTACGTTGTTTCGGTCACTAAGGTCGTTACTTGCTGCGGGAATGTGTTGTTTCCCCACGCTAAATTAAGGGAGGTAGCGGATATCTGGCCTCACATTGCTACTTCCAAGATGAATTTCGACAAGTTAAGTAGACTAAAGGCTTTATTGTTTCAGAAGCATGTGGCCCATACATCTGCACGTGAGACCTACGCACTTCAGGTGGCAAGGTCATCTGCAGAAATACAGTCCCTGTTAAATACCAACTTTCCGAGCCACTTTGGTGAACTTGTGGAATGTATATTTAATGCGTCCAGCACGGCTGAATTAGCAAATTTTTTCAAAGCCGTTGGTGTTGGTTTCGTTCACAACTTCTCTTCCATATTTGGTTTAATACCTTCGGCAATTCATTCAATTTTCAGAAGCATTTTTGGGGGATTTCCGATAACTTTGGCTTTATTAGCCGGCATTTTGCTGTTGTTTTTCCGCAATGGCTGTCCCGCCGCAACAAGGGCGAATGTGGGCGCTCCCCTAGGTGCAGGTGTGTCGTGAACGCATGATGCAGCACTTTGGAGCAACGCTACTGGAACATTTGGGGTGTGACTGGTCTCTGTCATTCAGACCGGTTTTGGATTGTGTGCAGCCCGTGTTTCGGTGCCTTTGGTGCTCTTTTGAACATGCACTAGATGTCTGTCTCTCACAGCAATGCCCCCAGTGATTGATGCTGATCTGTTGATGTTCCCGGTGAGGGCTCATTCCCAGACATGCGCGCTGCGGCTGCGTTTGCTTCGTGAGGCTTATTACGAGATACCCTTCCTGGAGGAAGTTGATATTAACTCGTTCACAGGCTCTGTACGGGATGCCGCCTTGGTTGATACTGGGGCTTTGTAACACACCTGCTCCTTGATAGTCTTTGGCGTGGATTTTCCGGTTTTGTCATCTGGTGAAGTGGAGAACATCCTGCTTTCCATGACCACTGTTTAAATTGGATTTGGTCTCAATTAACACTGTTACATGAATTTGGCTCTTAACCGCATGCTTATTTTTAAATTGAGGATTAATGTGCTTTGGTGTCTTGTTGACTTGTTGAAATTCTGAAGGGTTTTAATTATCTTTTAGCTTAGGGCATTTTTAGCTTCGGCTTAAACCACTTTCTACCGACAAGGGGAGGGTGTAGTGTAGCCATTTTTAATGTAGCTTTCTGCGCGTTTGCTTAAAGTTTTAGGCCTCTGTGCACTTTGCCTTAGATACATTTTATTTAGCCTCGCACTGTTATTTTACAATAACCAGTTTCACGGTCTTGTTTTATTGTCTTCTATCACACTGTTTAGCTTACTTCAGCACTGAAGTTCTCAAACAATACATTCTTGCTCGCTCTGTGCTCCAGTCAAGGATACAGTATGGTACATTGCCGATGGACGTGGTAGAAGTTTAGTCTTTAGGGTTCGTAGAAAGTACACATTCTTATGTAGTGATGTTTCTTAGAACACCGGCGTGTTAGTTATAAAAACACTTCCTAGTCCTGGTACACGTAAGAAGGAGATTCCGACCAGGAACCCACAACTAGATGCTGACTGCCCTGTTGCAGATGCTGATCCCAATCACAGGCCTTTGCTCAGGTATGAGGGTCGATGTCCTCCCGGGGGAACCTGAACGGCAGGCTTAGAGCTTAACATGCTGTGCTCAAAATAGAACTTAGAAGAGAGAACGTAATCTAGTTGCACTATGATAGCATTATTCTTATGTTTCACTCTCCTCGTTACTATTTCAATCTTACTGTGTTGTATGATTCTGGTTGTGCGTGTCAAGCCTTGTTATCTAAAATGCAGTTGTTTTATTAAACCAATCTTTAAAACTTAAACTGCCTTTGTTATTTATATATGAGGCCACACTGTGTATGAGAGAACTGGTTGGGACCTGAGTGACCACGACTTCCCTGGGAAGCATTGAGATGTCATGCGCTCGGCTGCCCAATTGTCTCTTGCCTTTGGGAGAGATGAGGCACTGCTAGTTAGCCGGAGCTCAACCCGGATTTGGGGCGACAATGGTCCTTCGCCGTGGGTTAGACTTAGTCCCCCACACTGTGAACGATCTTGCAGCCCAAAAATCCAGTAGTCTCATTAGGATAATGAGAGCCTACGCGACAATAGCATCTCACCACATGTCAAATTGATGGCTGTACTGCACATGCTGGCATCAGGTTCCCTCCAAGTCAGAACAGCGAAATTGGCAGGAATTTTCTTCCTTTTTCTCCTCTGTTTGGGATGCCATAATTAAACTCACACCCCAGTACCTTCTGTTCCCAAAAACTACACAAAAACAATTGGAAACCAAGCAAGGATTCTATGCTATTGCTGGATTTCCTAATACCCTTGGTGCAGTTGATTGTACACATGTGCAATTGGTGTCCCTTGCTAGTTGGAGGAGTCAGGGTAACTATGGCTACCATCACACATGGGCAGACCAGCTAAGCTTTTGGTGTCTGCATCGGGACATGCAAAGATGGCCCTTAGCCCACTGGTGCACTCAAGTGGAGTGGGCCTAGTGACTCAGGAGACTTACTACTAGACTGTGTGAGCCTGGCTCTCTCACAGCCTGAAAGCAATCTCCTCTTCACAACTGCACTGAGTGGGGATCCTCTTCCCACCCTCTCCTCTTCAGCTAAGAATCTGCCAGGGTTGCTGGATAACTCAAGTCACCACAGAAATCCAGTAGCTAACACTACTGGCACCCTGGACCCTGCAGCAGTGGTGCCCTACTTCGCTGAAGCCCCCCTGGCTTAGGAGATTTATTCCCTCCACCCACTCATTACCATACTGATAAATGCAGAGGAGGGGCACCATGTCTACCCACCCCACAATGCATCCCAGTGGTACCTGATCCCCTATTAACCATTCATGACACTGCCCTACTGGAGATTATGGGTGTTTTCCCTGATGCCTCCCTAAAACAATCTAGACCAAGTGCTAGCAGCATGGAGTACTATGGAGACTGTCGTGGTGTCCATGGTTATAGAACTAAGCTTTGTACGAGATGACAATGGGAAGCTTACAAATTTGGTTGCAAAAGGAGAGAAACCCCACAGTTCAAGTCACCAAAGAGGAGAAAACACTAGCCACGCTACAACCACAGATGACAGACAACCAATGTGCCATTCAAGACCTACAGGACTGTGTGCATAAACTAGAGGAGAGGGCAGATGATGCCAACGGATGTTCTTGTAGAAGCAAAGTCTCTGAGTCTACCGGAGGGACTAGAAGGCAAAGACCCCAGGTCATTTCTGGAGGCCTGGTTTCAAGCTTTCAACCCTGCCTGAGACCTCACCACTTTCTTGTCATGAGAAAGAGCACACCGGGTCCCGACATGCTGTCCTCCACCTTGAAGGCCTCCATGGCCCATGCTGTTCAATCAAGTACATTTTCAAGACTGGGATACTGGATAGGCAAACATCCAGATGCATCTTTGTTTTGGGAAACAGGCAGACTACCCAAACCCCCCAGATCAGGCCGGAAGCTGCTAAACCACCCCCAGTGCCGCCCATCCCCAACATCCCCACCCCAGCACAAGAACAAAGAAGAGAGGACTGCAGATGAGCCCTTGAGACCACAGCCAACCTGGGGGTGGAAACTGGCCCTTTGGATCTGGACAGTGGCCCGCATATTTATTCCTCTGATGGTGACTTCTCTCCCACCTCTATTCAGATTACGCCACTCCTCCTGCAGGTGATGCCTCACATGGCAGAAAACGTTATATGGCTGGACTATTTGCTACCAGATTGAATAAATGCACACTCTTACACCCTACTGATATGGCTGAACTTTGACATTTTGCCCCCCTGCAGCCCAGCTCCTCAGACTCTTGTTCCTGCACAAAAACGAATACCCGTTCTCCCCACCACTCCCCAACCATCTAATTAGTCAACATTTGCAGTGGACAGTTGTCCCTCCTCCCCTTCCCCATTGGCCTCTTTATTCTCCCCCTCCCTACCTCCTATTTTGCACAATTGCATGACACAATTCCCCTCCTCAAGCCTGGCCACAGGTACGCATAACACTATTAAATAACTTCCCTGGATTCAAACCCACCTAACCACCACCCGGCTTCTCCAACCAATCACTGTTTATTAGACTCCCAGCTGCCTCTGGACGACAGCCTAGGAGATGCAACACTCTGCCTCATTGAGCCCAGATGGATCATAATGTTGGCAAAAAGGGTTGACCGCTCTTGCACCCTTCTATTCCACAGCATGGCCTCCACCCCACATATTCAGATGGTAACCCCTAGTGTCCACTGATATTCTCCAGATTCACTGGGACAGACTACCTTCACCTTAGACATTATGGGGTCATTACGGCATTGGCGGGCGGCGGTAAGTAACCGCCGTGCGGCCGTCTATGCGGCCGCACTCCCGCCGCCCCCATCACGACATCCTCGCTGGGCCGGCGGGCGCAAACTAAGTTTGCGCCTGCCGGCCCAGCGGGGATGAGGCCGCAACATAGGAGCCGGCTCCTAATGGAGCCGGCGGTGTTGCGGACGTGCAACGGGTGCAGTTGCACCCGTCGCGCTTTTCACTGTCTGCTATGCAGACAGTGAAAAGCTGGCTGGGGCCCTGTTAGGGGGCCCCTGCACTGCCCATTCCAGTGGCATGGGCAGTGCAGGGGCCCCCAGGGGCCCCAGGACACCCCTTACTGCCAGCCTCTTCCTGGCGGTGCAAACCACCAGAAACAGGCTGGCAGTAGGGATGTCATAATCCCCAGGGCCGCGCTGCTTGCAGCGCTGCCCTGGCGGATTATCACTGCCGGGGCTAAAACGGCGGGAAACCGCCGGCCCCGGCGGTGCGACCGCGGCGCTACCGCCACGGTCGTAATAAGGGCCTCCGTACCTCCAGCCTGTTGGCGGTACGGACGCTACATTACCCCTGGCGGTCTCCGACCGCCAGGGACGTAATGACCACTATGGCTTAATTTACCACTACTAGGCTTTTCACATGCAATGTCAGAGGGATGCATACAGCACAAAAATGTTATTCCATTTACTCATACCTCAACCTCAAACAGCAACAGGGGCAAATAATGCAGCGCATGAGGGAGTGGCATCTGCACATGTTGGCGTGGCCGCCACAATTTCGCTATTACAGGTCTGTTACTGGTGGCCCGGTCTCTATAAAAAGACTAAGCAGTATGTCCTTTGTTGTGACATCTGTCAACAAATTAAAGTTTCAACAACTAAGCGCCTGCCACAGACACCCCTCTTAATATCGAACAGACCTTTACAATGTGTGTACTTGGATCATTGCGGTCCACTCACACCAGATAGTGGATACAAATATATACTAGTCGCTGTTGATTCTTGCTCCAGATTTGTGTGGGTGTGGCCACAGCGTTCCGCTGACGCTCAAACTGTTATTAAAGATTTGCGTGTCTTTGTCAGTACATATGCAGTTGCGGCATTCCATTCGGACCAGGGCCCTGCTTTTGCCTCAAGGGCATTCAGGGACACCATGACTTCGTTGGGGGTCCAGCTCCAGTTCTCGTCTCCATTTCATCCCGAGGGAAATTCTGTCGTGGAGCGATTAAACCACGATTTAAAGCAATCCTTAACAGCCAGAGTCTTAGGTACGGGTCGTAGTTGGCTAACCCACCTGTATGGAGTTCAGAGAGCACTGAATAACCTGCCTAGAAGGTCCCTGGGGGGTCGTACTTCATATGAGTGCCTGTTCGGAACACAAATGTTTGTTCCGGATCTTGATGGTCCTGGTGTGGAGGCAGCGGAAACGCCTTTTGACATAAATGATTGTGTCACTGTTTTGCAGGAATTACAACAGTTCCATGAAGATTCTCTTCTAAAAGTGCTACCTCCACAGGAATTAAGGATGTGCCAGTAACACCTATTGGTTGGATTCCCAGAGTTGGGGATCTTGTGCGTGAAAAGGTCGCAGTGAAAAAAGAATTTGATCCTTCTTATCGAGCACCAGTCCCTGTGTTGGGGATACACAGAACGAGAACTGTTATTTTACCACCGTTGCCAGGTGCCAAATAAAATCACTTTGTTTCTATTGACAATGTCAAATTACAACATGTGGCCGATATGCACAGCAGGCCAAGAGGAACGTCCAGTAGTTCCCGGATTCCACTTACTACTGGGGAAGATGTTCCTCTTCAAGTTATCTATACCAACACTGTTGCCTCTCCGAGCTTGGGGAGGGTGGATGATGATCTTGCATTAGTTCCACTGACAACAAATAACTTAGAAACATTTTATCGAGTCACCATGACTACTGACGTGGCGGATGGTGCTATCTACAGTGTACCACCGCGAAAAACACCAACTCCTCCCTTGAATACGGTGACACCTTTTACACAAACTGCCTCTGGGTACTTTGCCAACAACGATGGTCTATCGGACTTGTTTGCCTCTTCAACTACTGACCCAGATACACGTAAGCTGATGTGTTGGCTTAAAGAAACGTATTTTGTTTTTCCTTGGAACTATCTGTGACACTTATTGACTATGTCAGCGTTTTTTCTCTGGATAGGGTTTGTCATTACCTTTTTTCTGTTGATACATGGTCATTTTCTTCCTGAGAGATCAGCGGTTGAACAGGTGGAGGAGGTGTTGGAACCACATTTTTCATCACATAAGGTTCGGAGAGACTTGTCCTTTGTGAACATTTCTGCAGTGCCAAATCCGGATGGGATTATGTGGGATAAAGTAATGTTTGATATATACGGTCCCACTGAGATAATTCAAATACCGTATGTCCTAAAGTTATCTATGAATGATACAGTAATACTAGGCATTGTGTCTGATGATTGGGATGTGAAGACAGTTGATTCCATGATGACTGAATTACAATAATATACTGCCTACGAAAATGAAGATGTTTACCAGTTTAAAGACAATTATGGTGACATGTTTTGCTATAATTATTATGGGCACCATTTTATACATGAAGCAAGTAGTCCAAAAATGATATTTGACTATACGCAATGGGAGCATTGCCCAACTCCCCCACAAGGGACTTCCAAAACTTATTCTGACAAATTTATGTATTTTTCTGGGCATCATCAAGTGAATGCTAAGTCATATTATTTTAAGTTAACTCCGTCTAGAGACAAGCAAATGTTGTTGAATAATATGAAATTCATATACTCAGATTCTTTTGTTTCCCGACTGTCGATTGAAGGTTATGAATATTGGTAAAATAATGTTGATTTGAAAAGTGTTTGGGGAAAAAAACATTGGCAGACAAAGGGTAGAGAAACATTGTTTAGAGCATGTCTCATTCCCGTCCAAATGATTTTTTTAAATGAAATAAGTAAAACAGACTAGCTGTTTGGGCTTAGCAACGATTAGAGAATTGAACATGCCTAGTATACCTGTCCCTGCAAAAATTAATAACTGGCAGAAATACATAAATGCCACTTTTAGTGAGCTTACAGACTGGGCCCAGAATGGTACATTTAACACTTCATTGACACGTCCGGGAGGGTGGTTATTGTGGCCTATAGACACCAATAGGTGTCATCAACGTTTTGTCACCTCCTCAGGGAGTTTTGGGACGAGTCGGGCAGACCCTCGCTATATATCACCAGAACATGCTGAAATAATTACTACATATAGTGTGGGAAAATTGTGCCAACAATGGTTAAAATCATCCTCACTAGATGCAGTCAAGACACATCACACTCTCCTGTCTAATAACACTGACTTGCAAGATTTTTTGTCAGGCCCGAAGACACCTCATAGGAAGCGTTTCTTGTACGAAGTGTACAATGAAATATGGAAACTTTCCCAACAGGAGGCTGCAGCCCGGTTAAGGAAGATAGATCAGGAAAATTTAAAAAGGGCATTAGCTGTTGTGGATAATGGAATTCACACCTTGCCTGACCGAATATATACAATTAACAACATTGTTTCTTCTGCTATAGACATTATACGATCTGACATGTCTTCTTTATATCATGGACAAAGTCAGACCCGGTCCATTATGCAGTTGGGTTGGACACTTCAGACATTGAAGGCGGGTCGCGTTCTGTGGCAGCACATCAGTGCAAGGGAGATATTGTTTTCCTTTAACTTAACGCGACAACAACAACTAATGGCTAAGAAGGAGGCGACTTAAGTCATGCTCAACATTGAAAAATTAGAAAGATTGCCTTTTACCGTGGCCGAAATATCGTCTGCAGAGTGGTTGATACACGGGGTTATTAATCTGCCTATTTCTACGTTACAATTCACTTCCTGTTTAAAACATGTTCCGGTAGGCAGATATGAGAAGTTGGGGGATAGTTATATCCATGAGGTGTGGGAGCTTCCCTTCTTGTACAAGTGTCTCAATGGCATGAAAGAGGTCTTTCTTAGCGGTAGTGAATGCGAGACTTCAGTCAGCCATTCGATGATTTGTAAGCAGCTGTCCTTACATGGGGCATGTAATGCCTCGGTTGCGAACTTGGCTTGCTATCTGAAGGGAGTTCCGGTCCCCTTGATTAAACGCACATTCCAGGTGCTTTCAAACGGCAGCTACGTCCTCCTTAATAGTGAAGACTGTTGTGGCATGCGGGCCGGAATAGTTTACGTTGTTTCGGTCACTAAGGTCGTTACTTGCTGCGGGAATGTGTTGTTTCCCCCTGCTAAATTAGGGGAGGTAGCGGATATCTGGCCTCACATTGCTACTTCCAAGGTGAATTTCGACAAGTTAAGTAGACTAAAGGCTTTATTGTTTCAGAAGCATGAGGCCCTTACATCTGCACGCAAGATCTACGCACTTCAGGTGGCAAGGTCATCGGCAGAAATACAGTCCCTGTTAAATACCAACTTTCCGAGCCACTTTGGTGAACTCGTGGAATGTATATTTAATGCGTCCAGCACGGCTGGATTAGCACATTTTTTCAAAGCCGTTGGTGTTGGTTTCGTGCACACCTTCTCTTCCATATTTGGTTTAATACCTTTGGCAATTCATTCAATTTTCAGAAGCATTTTTGGGGGATTTCCGATAACTTTGGCTTTATTAGCCGGCATTTTGCTGTTGCTGTTGTTTTTCCGCAATGGCTGTCCCTCCGCAACAAGGGCGAATGTGGGCGCTCCCCTCAGCGCAGCTGTGTCGTGAACGCATGATGCAGCACTTTGGAGCAACGCTACTGGAACATTTGGGGTGTGACTGGTCTCTGTCATTCAGACCGGTTTTGGATTGTGTGCAGCCCGTGTTTCGGTGCCTTTGGTGCTCTTTTGGACATGCACTAGACGTCTGTCTCTCACAGCAATGCCCCCAGGGATTGATGCTGATCTGTTGATGTTCCCGGTGAGGGCTCATTCCCAGACATGCGTGCTGCGGCTGCGTTTGCTTCGTGAGGCTTATTACGAGATACCCTTCCTGGAGGAAGTTGATATTAACTTGTTCGCAGGCTCTGTACGGGATGCCACCTTGGTTGATACTGGGGCTTTGTAACACATCTGCTCCTTGATAGTCTTTGGCGTGGATTTTCCGGTTTTGTCATCTGGTGAAGTGGAGAACATCCTGCTTTCCATGACCACTGTTTAAATTGGATTTGGTCTCAATTAACACTGTTACATGAATTTGGCTCTTAACCGCATGCTTATTTTAAAATTGAGGATTAATGTGCTTTGGTGTCCTGTTGACTTGTTGAAATTCTGTAGGGTTTTAATTATCTTTTAGCTTAGGGCATTTTTAGCTTCGGCTTAAACCACTTTCTACCGACAAGGGGAGGGTGTAGTGTAGCCATTTTTAATGTAGCTTTCTGCGCGTTTGCTTAAAGTATTAGGCCTCTGTGCACTTTGCCTTAGATACATTTTATTTAGCCTCGCACTGTTATTTTACAATAACCAGTTTCACGGTCTTGTTTTATTGTCTTCTATCACACTGTTTAGCTTACTTCAGCACTGAAGTTCTCAAACAATACATTCTTGCTCGCTCTGTGCTCCAGTCAAGGATACAGTATGGTACATTGCCGATAGACGTGGTAGAAGTTTAGTCTTTAGGGTTCGTAGAAAGTACACATTCTTACGTAGGGATGTTTCTTAGGACACCGGCGTGTTAGTTATAAAAACACTTCCTAGTCCTGGTACACGTAAGAAGGAGATTCCGACCAGGAACCCTCAACTAGATGCTGACTGCCCTGTTGCAGATGCTGATCCCAATCACAGGCCTTTGCTCAGGTATGATGGTCGATGTCCTCCCGGGGTAACCTGAACGGCAGGCTTAGAGCTTAACATGCTGTGCTCAAAATAGAACTTAGAAGAGAGAACGTAATCTAGTTGCACTATGATAGCATTATTCTTATGTTTCACTCTCCTCGTTACTATTTCAATCTTACTGTGTTGTATGATTCTGGTTATTGCGTGTCAAGCCTTGTTATCTAAAATGCAGTCGTTTTATTAAACCAATCTTTAAAACTTAAACTGCCTTTGTTATTTATAAATGAGGCCACACTGTGTATGAGAGAACTGGTTGGGACCTGAGTGACCACAACTTCCCTGGGAAGCATTGAGATGTAATGCGCTCGGCTGCCCAATTGTCTCTTGCCTTTGAGAGAGATGAGGCACTGCTAGTTAGCCGGAGCTCAACCCGGATTTGGGGCGACAAGGGTCCTTCGCCGTGGGTTAGACTTAGTCCCCCACACTGTGAACGATCTTGCAGCCCAAAAATCCAGTAGTCTCATTAGGATAATGAGAGCCTACGCGACAATAGCATCTCACCACATGTCAAATTGATGGCTGTACTGCACATGCTGGCATCAGGTTCCCTCCAAGTCAGAACAGCGAAATTGGCAGGAATTTTCTTCCTTTTTCTCCTCTGTTTGGGATGCCATAATTAAACTCACACCCCAGTACCTTCTGTTCCCCAAAACTACACAAAAACAATTGGAAACCAAGCAAGGATTCTATGCTATTGCTGGATTTCCTAATACTCTTGGTGCAGTTGATTGTACACATGTGCAATTGGTGTCCCTTGCTAGTTGGAGGAGTCAGGGTAACTATGACTACCATCACACATGGGCAGACCAGCTAAGCTTTTGGTGTCTGCATCGGGACATGCAAAGATGGCCCTTAGCCCACTGGTGCACTCAAGTGGAGTGGGCCTAGTGACTCAGGAGACTTACTACTAGACTGTGTGAGCCTGGCTCACTCACAGCCTGAAAGAAATCTCCTCTTCACAACTGCACTGAGTGGGGATCCTCTTCCCACCCTCTCCTCTTCAGCTAAGAATCTGCCAGGGTTGCTGGATAACTCAAGTCACCACAGAAATCCAGTAGCTAACACTACTGGCACCCTGGACCCTGCAGCAGTGGTGCCCTACTTCGCTGAAGCCCCCCTGGCTTAGGAGATTTATTCCCTCCACCCACTCATTACCATACTGATAAATGCAGAGGAGGAGCACCATGTCTATCCACCCCACAATGCATCCAAGGGGTGAGGGTTTGATTCCCTTGAAACACTCATGGGCTTCCTGAATCTACAGCACCAGCACAAAAATAAGTGGTACCTGATCCCCTATTAACCATTCATGACACTGCCCTACTGGAGATTATGGGTGTTTTCCCTGATGCCTCCCCATAACAATCTAGACCAAGTGCTAGCACCATGGAGTGCTATGGAGACTGTCCTGGTGTCCATGGTTATAGAACTAAGCTTTGTACGAGATGACAATGGGAAGCTTACAAATTCGGTTGCAAAAGGAGAGAAACCCCACAGTTCAAGTCACCAAAGAGGAGAAAACACTAGCCACGCTACAACCACAGATGACATACAACCAATGTGCCATTCAAGACCTACAGGACTGTGTGCATAAACTAGAGGAGAGGGCAGATGATGCCAAAGGATGTTCTTGTAGAAGCAAAGTCTCTGAGTCTACCGGAGGGACTAGAAGGCAAAGACCCCAGGTCATTTCTGGAGGCCTGGTTTCAAGCTTTCAACCCTGCCTGAGACCTCACCACTTTTTTGTCATGAGAAAGAGCACACGGGGTCCCGACATGCTGTCCTCCACCTTGAGGACCTCCATGGCCCATGCTGTTCAATCAACTACATTTTCAAGACTGGGATACTGGATAGGCAAACATCCAGATGCATCTTTGTCTGGGGAAACAGGCAGACTACCCAAACCCCCCAGATCAGGCCAGAAGCTGCTAAGCCACCTCCAGGGCCGCCCATCCCCAACATCCCCACCCCAGCACAAGAACAAAGAAGAGAGGACTGCAGATGAGCCCTTGAGACCACAGCCAACCTGGGGGTGGAAACTGGCCCTTTGGATCTGGACAGTGGCCCACATATTTATTCCTCTGATGGTGACTTCTCTCCCACCTCTATTCAGATTACGCCACTCCTCCTGCAGGTGATGCCTCACATGGCAGAAAACGTTATATGGCTGGACTATTTGCTACCAGATTGAATAAATGCACACTCTTACACCCTACTGATATGGCTGAACTTTGACATTTTGCCCCCCTGCAGCCCAGCTCCTCAGACTCTTGTTCCTGCACAAAAACGAATACCCCTATTCTCCCCACCACTCCCCAACCATCTAATTAGTCACCATTTGCAGTGGACAGTTGTCCCTCCTCCCCTTCCCCATTGGCCTCTTTATTCTCCCCCTCCCTACCTCCTATTTTGCACAATTGCATGACACAATTCCCCTCCTCAAGCCTGGCCACAGGTAGGCATAACACTATTAAATAACTTCCCTGGATTCAAACCCACCTAACTACCACCCGGCTTCTCCAACCAATCACTGTTTATTAGACTCCCAGCTGCCTCTGGACGACAGCCTAGGAGATGCAACACTCTGCCTCATTGAGCCCAGATGGATCACAATGTTGGCAAAAAGGGTTGACCGCTCTTGCACCCTTCTATTCCACAGCATGGCCTCCACCCCACATATTCAGATGGTAACCCCTAGTGTCCACTGATATTCTCCAGATTCACTGGGACAGACTACCTTCACCTTAGACATTATGGGGGTCATTACGGCATTGGCGGGCGGCAGTAACCGCCGTGCGGCCGCCAATGCGGCCGCACTCCCGCCGCCCCCATCACGACATCCCCGCTGGGCCGGCGGGCGCAAACCAAGTTTGCGCCCAGCGGGGTTGAGGCCGCAACATAGGCGCCGGCTCCTAATGGAGCCGGCGGTGTTGCGGCCGTGCAACGGGTGCAGTTGCACCCGTCGCGCTTTTCACTGTCTGCTATGCAGACAGTGAAAAGCTGGCCGGGCCCTGTTAGGGGGCCCCTGCACTGCCCATGCCAGTGGCATGGGCAGTGCAGGGGCCCCCAGGGGCCCCAGGACACCCCTTACCGCCAGCCTCTTCCTGGTGGTGCAAACCGCCAGAAACAGGCTGGCGTTAGGGATGTCATAATCCGCTGCGGTCGTAATAAGGGCCTCCGTACCACCAGCCTGTTCGCGGTACGGACGCTACATTACCCCTGGCGGTCTCTGACCGCCAGGGTCGTAATGTCCACCTATGGCTTAATTTACCACTACTAGGCTTTTCACATGCAATGTCAAGGGATGCATACAGCACAAAAATGTTATTCCATTTACTCATACCTCAACCTCAAACAGCAACAGGGGCAAATAATTTTTCTTCAGGTGTTTCACACTTCAGCAGTAGAATTGCTATGCCTTCAAAAATGATAGTGTGGATCTGTCTACGCTGCCACTTACTCAGCCTTTGCCAGGGAAGTCATGCTGTGGATACATTTGGGTGTTCCTTTTCGGCTATCTGACATCACTATCAACAAAGAGGGATGATATGTGCTGCTTGAGGAACGGCTGGATGGTATACACCCCGAACTCTGATCAGGACACATTCTGGACAATGCTGTCTGATGTTGTATCATTGATACTAGTGGGTAACTATAACTGTGTACTTGATTTAGTCTTTAGAGCTAATACTTCATCACAAATAAAAAATATTTCTCCTCATTACGTCTCTCCTGGTGAGGTATATCTTTTTTGGCACACTCCCAGGGTTACCAGATTTGGTAAATCTGGAAATGTGTCAAAAAACATAGGAGTTGCCTGGGAGCACCCACACAGCACCCATGGAATGCCTCCCTGGTGCAGAGTGAGGCAAAGCAATGATTTGCCCTCACTCCAAATTTTTGAGGTCATGTAAAGCAACACAATGTGGCTTTGCATGGCTTCAAAAACATGACTTAGCGGGTTGTAACACGCATGTACCATGTTGCATGGTTTACGCAGGACACAAACCGCTCATAAATTTTCCCCTATTTTTCTAATGGTATTTCACTCTTAATGCCTACTTTTCTTAATCCATATTTAGGGATTCTTATTGCATTTCTGTGTTTATGTTTAATAATAAACTCTAATAAAAATATTTTATCAAAAAAACAGTACCTAACACATCTGTTAAAACTGGCATAAATGTGTTTGAGTTTACCTGCATACATAACACATGTTTAGTTATGTCTAAGCAACAGGGTGCAAAATCATTGATTTTGTGTATGTTCCACCTTTCAGGTGACCAAGGATATGGATTGTAGCCATGGCTTGTGATCTCATTCAACAATCCACAGACGGAGGCTGAAAAAAGATTTAACTCTGCTCTGACAAGCTGTAGGCCTCAACATTCATGAATCTTGATTTCTGATCTGTAGATAAACATGGGGCCATATCTCCAACTATGAAACAAATAGTACTGCAAGCCAACGTGATGAAGTGCACTGCATGAAAGAGACAGGGCAAGATTTTCACATGTCTAGAAAGATATGGATCATTCTATGCAGTGCAGTACAACACAGCAAGCTGTCTTATGGTGTTCATCAAAATGTGTTTCATATGGTAGTCGGTGTATGATAGATCACAAATCTCCCAAAATGTCAGTCTCTGAGACAAACTCCTAATTGTAGTGTGTCGCACATATGGACTACCATGATGAATGGCAGCACTTTGCAGGAGAAAATGTCCCAGCAGATACCATTGCAGATCATGGATGGCATCTGCTATGGACGAAGGCCAAGTCTCAGGTGTAGATGTGATAATGTCATTTGTAACAAATGCATTTGTGAATGTGGGGGGATCCACAAAACAGTACACATGTAACAACTTTACAGGGCTGATTGATGTTAAGACTATGGGCCTGATTACAAACTTAGCAAATGGAATACTCCGTCAGAAATATGACAGACAGATATTCTGTCTGTCATATGATTTCCATAGGACATAATGGAATCCTAATACAATGGACAGGATATTCATCACATTAGTGATGGAGTAACCCTGTCTGCCTAGATTGTAATCAGGACCATAATTTGCCCACACTTGGCACAATACACAACTACTATGATTTGCAGAGCAATGCAAGGAGGCTCAAAGGCCTGTAGCAAAACATAATAAGCTGCTGAAGTAGCAATGCATGTCATTTTTCCATAAAGTAAGACAAGGGAGATGTTTGCCAAGCATAACGTCTCATCAGAAAGACAGAGATGAGTAATGTGTGAAGCATGTAAGTCAAATGGTTGTGGACATAGGGAAATTAATTCAATATGGTGCAGTGGTGTTTTGGTTAGGAAATTTACCCTGCATAGTAAGAGTGGTGTACCCCTGGCCTGAGTGATCAACTGTTTTGTTGTCTGGATCACTAATGCTGGTCTGTTCCCATAGGGCAGTGGTTCCCAAACTTTTTCTACCCGCAGCTCCCTTCACCTATATTTGCCATTGCCCGCGGCTCCCCATTATGTTACTTTTTTTTTTCGGGTGGGCGATGTAAGCCCAGCCTCGGGAGTACTTATTTATATCAACGAGCATAACATGGATGTTTTGTATGCTTCCTCCTCCCTGCTAGACCACATCTCCTCCAATTCAACCTCTCATTCTTAAACGTCTAAAAAATTTAGCCACATCTCCCCTCTGTGTCACACTTGCTGTCCGCCATGCACGTATTTTCTTCTCTGTTTACAACGTCATTACATTGCCTTGACCACACACACACCTCACAACTCACCTTTGGTGCACTCATTCTGCCTTCAATCTGGACACTTTCTCCTCTAAAACTACTTAACAATACTTGATCATTCACCAGTGCTTAATTTGTGCTTGTTGTTTCCGGTGCTAAGCACCAGCACTTATTTTTCTGCCTCAAGCATTTACTGCAAGCAAAAGACACATAAGGGAAAGACTGGGGAAGAGAAAAACAAAATAGTGTCACAATGGGAGAAAGCAGAAAGCTGCAAGAGTGAGCTGAAGGGGCAGGAAGTGGCTTTAAAATCATTGAAGAGGCCTGAGATGGCTTCAGTATGACGCTGCCTCAGTATTCAATTTTTGCACATTTAATTGCAGCAGCCACATGTTTAAAAGGAGGACTATGGGCACCGGCACGTTTTTATTTACAAATTAAGCACTGCTGTTCACACTCCCACTCTGCAGTTTCTTGAGAATTTAGGAGGCACCGCTGCCTTAAATTATTTCAAAGGCTTCAGCTTTTGATAACTGTGCTTTCCAAGTTCCACTTGGTCTGTACCTCCCATAGCCGTTTTTCTGGCATCCCAACGAAAATTGCCTTCCCCTGGCAGTAAGACTCAGTAAGTAATCTGATTTGGTAATGCAAGTGAGGGAGGACTGTGGGCCTATAATTTATTTTTAACAATTTACTAGCATTTAGTAAACACAAATGGGGAAAAAAAGGAAAGGTGTGCTTAATAATGAGAAAAGGGTAGAAGGCTAATCTTTCACAAAGCAGAAACGCTGCAATTTTCCCCTAGACTTGTCATCAACAAGGAACTAATAATTCTAATAATGTCTTGTAATCTAAATAAACAAACTCAACTTCTGTGTGTGTGCTGAATCAAGCTGTTAGCAGTTTTCTCCTGTCCGGCAACTACACAGGGGCCTCGTTTGGAGTGCTCGCCCCTGGGAAATATCCATCTGTTTTAGAAACAGAACATTAGTTATTAATAATACTATAATTACTATATCGGCGCTGGTCAGGAGAATTTCCTGCACATTCCTGTGATCTCCGGTCCTGCCGTGCCCGGTCTCTCACCCTAGATTAGAAATCCTAATAATAATAATAATAATTATTACCTGATTATTGTAAATTCAACAAGGAACACGTCCGATGTGCGCACTTCTATGAGGATCCCACGGGAGCAATAACATTCCAGTGCTCTCTTCTGAATTTCCGAACGCCTTGCAATGAGGAAGGTTTTTATTTAAGAACGTAATCACGTTTGGTGAAACCATGCTGCAGACGGCAAGACCTTGACAGGTGGGGCTTATGTAACTCTCCCACATGAAATGCTAATGAGTCACTCGGCCGCAAAATACTTTCAACTTCTTCATAAGCAGGTAATTTATAAACTGCACGCATAAATCTTTTTTTAAACGGTCATATCATGTTTCCAAAATGTGCGTGGCGCCCCTGGCAACATTTAACGGCGCACCAGGGTGCCGCGGCGCACAGTTTGGGAACCACTGCTGTAGGGTAACATGGAATATGCTTGTGTGCCCTGACAGAGGCCTGTGTAATGGAACTGAGACTGGTTTGACCAGGATGGCCACCCAAAAAACTAACGTCATTGTCAATGTAAGCTACTGCCTTTGCCAGGAGTGAAATAGGGCAAACATGGGGTTACACCATTCTGTGTATTGGTCAGTAGTAGTGAACCTGACCATTCAACCCTGAGTAACTGCAGTGAGGCCTACTCACTCAATCACCTCTTCTAAAGTTATGTTGCAGTGTGTTTTATTTACATCTTCCCACACATCCTTGACCTGGATGTGTATGTGATTATAGCATGTGCACAATGCATGTGCCTGTACAAAGCATACACAACAAAGAGGTTGAAATGTGGAACAGTGTGCATATGGCCAATGTGTGTGTACTGGTAGTGTGTGTTTCACATGACACATGCTAGTATAGTACAAAGGGACAGAGCAGTGTGAGCAGACTGAGTGTGTGTGCTGGATGTCAGTATGCTGCTGTTAGCATGATACTTGTGGATTTTAGAACTGGTCAATAAATGTGCTGTGATTATACACTAAGGGTTTTATTTAAGGGGCCCTAGCGGCACACTGCACCATTAAAGCATACATTTTTTGCCGCTCAGGTGACAAAGTTTGCCAACCCATAATTACAAGGCCATGCAAAAGCCACCTTGCATGGTTTTTCAAGGCCATGTAAATATGGAACCCTTTCACGCATATCACTGCGTGAAAAGGGCATTCCATGGGTGTTGCTTGGGGTGTTCCCACGCAACACCCATGGAACCTGAGGCAATCTGACGCATTCCCAGATTTACGAGGCCAGGAATGCATCAGATTCCTATGTCACCTCAGGGGTAGTGTAAGAATGATGCAACGGTGAGAAACTCTCTTGATTTCTCCCTGCTTTGTTGGCATTCTGCAACACACATAAAAGAGGAAAACACCCCATGTGATTATTTTCATCCCACCAGCACAGGCATCCTTGCACCATGGTGCAAGGTTGCCTGCAATGGTGCTAGGCAGCAATTTGTGCACCAGAGCAGGGGGAGAGGACAGAAATGCACCATATCTTGTAGATACAGTGCATTTCTGTCCTTTCTCAGTGGTGCAAGGTAGAACAGCAAGGTCCTTGCTGTGTCGACCTGTGCCACGGGCCTCATAAATGAGGCCTCAACTGCCGAAGTACCTGCACTTCTACATAACATGGGGGACCTTGGTTTTATTTGTGGTTAATGTCCTAACTGCCTAGGATAACATGAGGATTAGAGAAATACCACCAAGTGAAATTTGACAGTGTAGCAAAGCTACAAGGTGGGTGGAACATATACAAGAGTACAGGATAGCCATTCTGTGTCTGTGTTACCTTAAGTGTATGTTGAATCGGCCATACTCCAGAAGGAAGGGCCTTGGACACATCTCCGGAACAGTGGGGCAGAGGGCCAAGGATCAACCTTTAAATGCACATATGAATGTGAATGACACCCAAGTGTGCACCCTGGTAATTCATATGAAATATGATGTGGGAGCAATCCACTCTTGATTCCTGCCTTGCTGTACTGCCCTGCTGCCTGCTGGTCTCCTGGGTGGGTGATAAAGACTGCACATGTATCTATTAAAACCAGGGTGACTCCAAGGGCAGTCTACCTGGCCTCCTGTCATGAAGTCACATTGACATTAAAGATTTCCAACCACCCTGCTTTAGCAACAGTGGGCATATTTATGAGCCCCATTGCATTGTTCTTGAACCACACAACATGGTGCAAGAGCGAAGCCAGGCCAAAATTCTATTTATAAAGCCACACAAGGCCACCTTGTGTGGCCCTGAGTGGCTTCATAAATCTGGAGTAAAGCAACACAGGCTGAATTGCTGTGTTGTATTACTCTGCCCCAGGGAGGCATTCCATGGATGTTGTGTGAGTGTTCCCAGGCAACTTCCTTGGCTTTTGATGCATACCAAGATTTATCAGAAATGTTAGACCTGGGACTTCGCCAAAGGACCTTCACCTCCCCAGCTGAAATATAACAATGTGAAATATCTTAAATTTCCCTCCTTACTTCCTTTTTCTATGTGCTCTGCATTCTGTAACACACACAGAAAGAAGAATATACCTCAGGTAATTGTGTGTGAGCAGGAAGATGCCCTTTCCTGCACAAGAACAATCCTCAATGCAACGGAGGCCCCCTTGCACCATGGTGCAAGGGTGACTGCATTGGCACTAAGCTGCTAAAATGGCACCCGCACAGGGATAACGGTAGGAAGATGCCATATTCATTTAAATATGGCCTGTAATGCAGCTCACTGCAGCAAGTGACTTGCTGTGCTGAATCAAATGGCCCTCAATATGTCCCCTGTCAGTTTGCCCTGCCAAGTCATGCCACCTCAGCCCTGGAACAATGGCAGTGGTCCTAAGGTGTTTGTAGATCCTGAGCATTGCCTCCAGTGTGCAGGTCGGAATCTGTGCATCACCCCTTCTGTGTGGGTCAAAACCCGTGCATCACCCCTGATGAGTTGGTCAGAACCCTTGCATCGCCACAATTGTATTGCTGCAGAAATGCAACTGCGCAGTGCATTCTTCATGCAACATGCATTTGTGTACCAATGCATCAGAAAAATGTATGCAATGGTTAAAAACGTGCTGGTTACGCCCAGGAAATGACACAATGGGTGTTGCAGGCTACATACTAGGAAGTGTGAAAGTTAGTTTCACTTTCTGTTACTATCTGTTGGTTGGAGCTGGTTGTTGGTGGTGTTGGAAGAGTGTTTTTTGTTGATTTCTGCTGATTTTGGTGTAGCCGGTGTCTGGTCAGTCCCTTTTCTGTCTTTAAGGTGTATCTTTGTTGTCTTTGTGATGTAATTTGTATTTGTCTTTGCATTTTCCTTTTTGGAGTTTTTATATATTAGGCCTAGTGAGTAGTTGAAGGGGTGTTATTTGTAGGTTTAGCGTGGTAAGGTGGGATAGGGTAGTGCTTGCTAGGGAAGAGGGAAAAATTTAAATGACTGAGAGGTTGAAGGACTCTCTGTGGCTGGTAATGCACCCCCTGCCACAGAGAGTGGCATCTGGGAGTAGAGTGAGCTAAGGCAACCTTCCCAATGGATCGTAAGGACAGATGAGAAAGGTTGAGGTGGCACATGGGTCGGGTATTTTGTGAAGGCCAGAGAGTCAGTCGTATGAAGCTCCGTTGGGCAGATGTGATAGCCCTAGAGGCGGATGTTGTGGACCTGCTGGGTTTGGAGGTTGGAGGACCTGTAAGAATGCATTAATGTACCATTAGCATGCAGTAATGTTGCTATATTAGTCATTCTAAAATGTATATACAAAATATAGCTACAATGTGTGGATGCCTTGTGACATATAAGGCAACAGAGAGAGTTACAGAAGTATCAAAGGGTCACACTAAGTAGCACATATGGCATGGAATCTCTCTTGTATTAGACGGAGAAAGCAGTCATGGGGCCAAGTAATGGCAAGCTGCACTTTCCACAGCTGAGGGTCAATATTAACTAGTTTCCTGCCCTGGTGAATGTATTGGCATGCGAATGTAATAGTATACATGATATATTGCTGTTTTGGCTCACTCAGCTGATGCTGATACTGCACACAATGTCAGACAAACAGCCCCCATGGCAGTTCGTCTGGCATAGTGTGCAGTATGAGTGTGTGCACTGTAGTGGCTATGGCTACACTGCACATGGTATAAGGTATGTGTGTGTACTAATGTGTGTACCAAGTTTCACTTTTATCATTATTGTGCACACCACAGCAGCTCACTTTGCTGTGCTGCGCCAGAGAGAAAGGGCAGGAATGCATCATATTCAACCTTCAGTGCATTCCTGCCCTTTCCCATTGCAGGAACACTTTTGTGAGCCTAGTACCAATGGCTGCACTCTTGAGTCATAGTGCAAGGGGGCCAGTGATCATGCTGACCAGCAGTACAATGAACATCACATTCCAGAAGCATGAATTTGCCATGTGATGTGAGGCATCTCGGACCTTGTACCTGCAGACAGGTTTGTCCTGCAACGTAACTAGCTGCATTCCATGTTCTGACAATGTAAACAAATGTGTGTGTAAGGCAGTTGAAATATGTCACTATACTGGGATGTAATTGTTCTTAATTTTGATTTTGAATTGCGTGTAGTAGCACCATTTAAAATGCAATTTCTAAATGAATTACTTTCAGGTAGGCATGTGACTTTCATCTGGGGGGAAGTGGACGGCATCCAGGACCCCAGTGGTTTAGCAAAAGTGGAGCCCCCCTGCACAGAACATCGAGGACGGCCCCCTCCAGAGTCACTCAGGCCAGGTGCTGTGCTGGGAAGGGGCCCTGGAGATCAGAGTCTCCCACAGCGTGGGTGCTGCAGGAGCCTGAGTGTAATGAGTACATGGTAGTAGCTCTGTGATGTGTTTCTGTGATCCATGATAATTGTAACATTGTAATGTGAATGGGGAGGTATCCATCACCTGGCAATTAATGTCAATCAGTGTGCCAACACAACAGCTCGTGTCCACAGAACCTTTTGGAATTGTCGAGGAGACATGTGAATGTAAATGTAGTGTCATCATCGGCAGGGCCACTGGACTTAAACAGTTGTGCGACTGTGGGGATTTTTGCATATTTATAGAGTTGACACATTTACAAGATTAACCATCATCTGGCACATTACTCTGCTTTCCTATTGGTGGTTTACTTTTATCTGACTGGCACCAGTGCAGGCACCTTTGTATCATGGTGCATGGGGCCCAACATTGTAGGCAACATAGTCCTTGGCCAGATTAGTACTCCTGCCTGCATGCACACACTCCTGAGATACCTTTGGCATGTTCTTTGTTTACTGATGACTGCATCACTGGGACAATGAGTGTACAGAATTGTAATAATCTAACGTTTTATTTGGTGTTGTTACACAGGTAAACAGGATACATTATGGGGGTTATTACAACTTTGGAGGAGGTGTTAATCCTTCCCAAAAGTGACGGTAAAGTGACGGATATAGCACCAGCCGTATTACGAGTTCCATAGGATATAATGGGACAGATTAACACCTCCTCCAAAGTTGTAATAACCCCCTATGTCATGTTTGGAGGTTAATAAAGGATGCTAAATTGGTGAATTTAGTGAGACACCCAACCTCCATCTATGGACTGGTTTCCCAATGCAGAGTAATGCAAGTCAGCAATGTGTGCTGCATTGTATAACTCCAGATTAATAATGAAATGCAGAGGTACAGATATTGGACTAGCTTACCTTAACACCTCTCATGTAGGTTTTTGTAAGACTTTGTCCCCTCTTGCATGATGCAAGACCAACATGAAAAGTGAACATATCTGGACCATGTCTAGATTTTACTATTATAATTAGATAGGTAAAAATGTCAACAATAAATTCACTTAAAAACAATCTTTCCAAAAGTTTTATCATTCATTTATGACACGTAGGAATGACATCTCAAATCAATTGAATGAACATCTTCAGGACTGTGTTTAATCAAGATGAATGACCCCCTATGAGCCCAACAACTTGGTATTTGGCTGGGACTGACAAGGCACAATGCCCAAAAATCATGTCGTTTAGTACCCTGAGATGTTCAGTTCTCTATAAGAAATGCGGTCCCAGGACACGCTTAGTGATGTTCAGTTCTTTTTAGATGCACAGGACAATTATTGCTGGAAAGTCAGCATATGGAAAATACCTTGGAGGATAGTCACCAAACTTAGATTGAGTAATTGTATCCCAAAGTAAAAGCGGTTACACCGTCTTCTTTCCCTCTGCATTGACAGCATCAAACACTTGACAACGCTGAGTGAAAGAAGAGGCACTGAACCTCTCAGAATTCTAAACTACGGGACTTTTGAACATTGTGCCTAATCAGTCCTGAAGATGGTCTCATAGATGTGTAACAACTAAGAACAAAACATTAATGCATAACCTAACTTTCTTTTAGAAATTTACTTCCATGAAGAGTGTTGTATTTTCAAAAAACGGTCTCTAGTTGGATGTCAGGAAGTGGGCCTAAAGTACATCAAAATATGTTATATAAGACGCAAAACACATAGTCATAAACATTGTCAACGTTCAATGAGATTTATTTTTTGAACCCCTGTGATTGTTAATTTAGATACCTGTTTTTTTCTAATATAAATATGAAAACACATGCACCTGAATCTCAGATTGATTTATTTTTTTCTAACTATTCTCTGTGTCACTGTATCCTATGTCTATAGCCCTGCGTTTGTTTATTTCAGTAATGTAATTTTTAATACATAACTTAACAGTATACATCCAAAAAAGTAGAACTTGCCCCCAACACCCGCAAACTGGTCTGCCTTACCATGCAGTGTTATTCTATTCTACAAATATTGACAAAAAGGAAGGAGACAAAGGGGTTACCTCTTATTAAAATTGGTATATAAAGATACATCTCATATTATCATTACTTTCTCTATGATAGGAGCAAGTAGCACAGGACATAGAGCCCTAACTTATGCAATCACTTTCTCATATATTGTATTCCTCATTGTCTTCTTACTGTGCCTTAAAGAGTTCCAGCATTGTATCCCATGCCGTAGCTATGGGTCGCTTATGTAGTCTTTTGTATTCTTCTCGTCTAAGAGAAGAGCTATCTACATAGCCCCATTTCCAGACCCCCTCACGCCAACTGGTTACAAGAGGGGCAGTGGAGGACTTCTATTGGTGTGTAATATGCCTTTTGGCTAGTGAGGAGTGCAAGGTCCACAAAACGCATTTCTGTTAGGAATGGTTTGGGTCTAGGGTAGAGTCCCAGTATTCAATGCTTCATTATGTCTCAAATTTTTTGCCCCATCAGAGACGTCAAGTTTTTCCTGATTTATGCCCAATAAGTATATAGGCCCTTATTACGACTTCAGTGGTCTTGCAAGAAGACTGCCGAAGTCGCGGGCGCCACAATACCGCCAGTGCTGGCGGTATTGTTGGCTCCCTATTTTGATATTTCTGCTGGGCCAGCGGACGGAAATAGCGTTTCCATCCACTGGCCCAGTGGAAAAGTCACATCAACATTGCAGCTGGCTCATAATAGAGTCGGCGGCAATGTTGATGTGCAGCGGGTGCAGCAGCACTCGTCGTGCATTTCACTGCCAGAAATTCGGGCAGTGAAATGCACGATGGGGCTATGCCTAGGGGCCCCTGCACTGCCCATGCCAACTGCATGGGCAGTGCAGGGGCCCCCAGGGGCATCCTGAGTCCCCCTTACCACCAGGCTTTCCATGGCGGTCTGTACCGCCATGGTCAGGCTGGCGGTTGGGGATTATGGCCACCTGGCAGAAGCCTGGCGGTAAAGTGGAGGGTCCTGCAGTATGGCCGTGACTAATGGGCCATGGTCATAATACACTGGCAGAACACCGCCAGCCTGTTGCAAAATATTAGATTAACAATGTTTCTACGTTCTGTGTCGAACTCTGCTAGATACTGAATTTAATGACTTTAACACTCCATTTCACATGTTTGCAAGTCCTAGACTAACCTAAACAGTTCCCCTAGATTTTGAGAACAAACTACCTAGGCTCAACCTGGCCCTACACTCCTAGGACGCATTTTCTCTGTGGGAAAGCAATTTTAAGCTGAAACTGTACAATTTCTTAGTAAGACTCTTTTCTGCAGAAATCTTCTCCCACATCTCCTTCATTTCTGTTTTTTTGTGATATGTGAAGTAACATACTGAACTACAGCAATAAACGTATCTGCAACAAACTGTATGCCCATATTTGCATTCCACATCTTTAAAATGACTGGATTATAGTCAATAATGTACTTTGAGGCCTCCGTTCTTTCCAGGTTGTACATTTTTTGTCAGTGACTTTCCTGTTAGTGTATGTCTGAATGCAGATAAAAACCTGTTTACTCTTCCTTGTGGAATCACAGATCAAGGGAATCCAAAAGGATATCTTGTATAAAATGTACCTTTGCAGCTGTATATTCAACTACAGTACTTTCTACATCTGTGATTTTGGAAGTGTAGATCTTGTTGCTCAAACCTTTTTCACCACTAGCTTTTGAAATGGTGAATTTCACATACTGTTCTATGAAAGACAGGACAGAGTCACCACTGTCTGTTCCAAATTTTGGTGCATGTTTTATCCTTAAAAGCATGTGAATATGAAAAGCACCCCTTTCTTGCTACTCTTTGTGCAAGAAATGAGTTTCTCCACCAAGAGGAGGATTTGTTTTGTTACAGATGAAAGACATCCTACATTGAAATCTGTGGTTAAAATATCTGCAATTATTAGAAGGATCCAACAAACAAAGTTCTTCCACTGTCTTCATTTGAAAGTCTTTAATGTTATAGTTCACTTCTCTCACAAATTCAAGCAGGTCATCCCATGCATACTCAGCACCACTGAGGGGCATATGTATACTCTGCCTGCGCTGGATTTGCAACATTTGTTTTACGCAAATTTGTCGCAAAACTAACACCATATTTATACTTTGATGCTAGACCCCGCTAACGTCAACATATCTCAGTGTGCGTCATTTTCTGGATGCGTGAAACCGCCATGCGTTAATGACATGCAAGGTAGGCGTTCCCATCCAAAAAATTACTTTAACACCCATGAGTCATATTTATCCAACCGCGCAACATCCATCACACACAGTGGAAATGACATATGTCCTGTTTATTTCACATGTGAAGGGCAAAATCAGAGGGACCACAGCTATGACACACATCCATGTTGCCAACATGGTTCATTGCAGCACATGATACACAACTAAGACACCATCAATCATAAGGTAAAAAAGTGTTTCACACATGAGGCAGTGAATGTGCTATTGCATTGGTAACAGGAATGTAAGACCAGACACTTGACAGCAGTAAGTGTGACATCAGCTATCTCTGCAAGGAGCATGTGTGACAAGGAGTTCAACTACGCTGAAAATGGATAGCATGAGTGCCCCAGGTATGACAAGCATTGTCACAGGACATGCCCTCTGCAGTCCATCCCAGGTAATAAGTCCTGCTACTCCCATGTTTTCAGTCTCTGCCCACCCTCCTCTAGGGGGCACTGTAAATGGACTATCTGTACCCTGATAACCTTCATCTACACACACCCATACCCATTTGTGCTTCCCTTTTCAGTATGGCATGCCATAGTCCTAGTTCATCAGTTTGCATGGGCTTCAGGTCCGATAATCCACTGCCTGGTAGTCGGTAGGACCTGTAATCAGTTATTCATTGCTTCCCATGTGAAAGGTCAACTTGCCCCTTTGAACTTGATTCTCAACTACAGGACTTGTGAGAGACGGAAAGTGCACACACCTGTGAGCACTTCCATGCAGACCAGCCATTTGAACCTGCACTGCCATTGCTGCCTGTAAGTGCTTAGAAGCTGCCATTTTCTGAATCTCCTTCTTGTGCATTGCCGCATAAATCACTTGTGTAACAGAGCCCTTGGGGGATTGTGTAACGTTGAAGCCCACAGCACAAATACAGTTTTTAGTTACCACAGTGTTGTTCCATCTTTTCCCAATCAGAGTCTGCTCACTGTGTATTTGCCTTGATCATGTTTGTTCCCCACAGAGCCTGCATCCTGTTAGCCTGACTGGTTCCTGTCTTTGCATTAACCATAGAGGTTCCCCGTTGCTACATTTGTCTTATAGTTGCTTTCCATGCCCTCTCTTTCCTCATGGGGTATTGTGTCTGGTAGGTCTATGTTGAATCCTCAAATGTACAGTATAGTTTAATCAGTTTACTTATTATATTATGGTCTGGGACATGTATTCAATTGCCTAATCCAGCCCCCATCCCTTGTCTGGGTTTCATGTTTTAATGAGTGACAGTGTACTATGGCTGTATGCATGCATTTGGTACAATGCCTCAAGCACAACAAACAATGTTTGCTAATGTGTATGAAAGGACAAAACATGTTTGTGCCCTGACGGTCCACACACAGATTCACATTGGCCGCAACCTATTAATGGGGCTTGCATGGTGACTAGCTGTGAGCTGTGAGATTAATCAGCACAGAGGCACTGATGTTCCCTGTTGCAGTGGGAATTTTAGAGGCTACCCTGTGTACAAATGTTGTCATGAAACCTGCCTGTTTCCTGTTACTGATCCATAAAGTTTTTGAGCATACCAAGGTTGCCCTGTTGTCAGCTTTATAAAAGTTCTGCATTGCCATAGCTGGACTATCCCCATGTGTGTTGTCAATTTATCTTTGGCTTTAGGTCAATTCTGCTTTGAAGGATACTCTGTTAATTCAGGGAATGGCTCCACAGACTCATGACTAGACCCGCATGTAACTGTAACAACATAGAGGCCAATACTGACACAGGGTACACATGGCCATACACTTGAGCTGGACACCTTTGTGCAATGAACCACTGGAAATATGTGAACACATGCAGCATGGTCTGCTGGTCCTTCACTGTCACAGGAGAAACATGGGTCATTTATATGACTCAAACTGTGGTGTAACATAACTTTTTTGGATTAGTTTTGGGACTCTGTGTAACAAACACTGTACCTACCTAGCATGTTCAAATGCCTGACTCATGGGTGGTATACAAACAAGTGACCAGGAAGTGGTATCCAACATTCCAGTACATGTGATGGCTTACCCTTGTGACATTGCCATTATCAACCGTCCTCTCTCTATCCTGTGCATAGTTTGTCATGGGAGATGATTTGTCCCCAAAGTCAGGGAAGTTCACACAGCATTAGACACTACGGGTATGACAAACACATATCCTGACTGATGTACCACAATGAATGGCATCTGATGGTTATCCACATAAACAACCCATGCATACAAGTACATTATGCAAAACACGTCTTGTGACGTTCACACGGAGGCCCAACAACAATTGAAATAGCCAATTCACAGACATATACACACAGGCCATGAGTGAATGTATTAAGTTGCGTAGCCTTGCTATCCTCTATTGACGCACCACCTGCTCAAACTAGGGAATACCAATTTTTATTCCAAATGTTTGGGTTGCTGTTGCATCAGTTAAGAGTGCTAATCCGGCACAACAACATGGGTATTATGGTCCGCAGTAGTGTGGTCTGCCACATGCGCACAAACACTGGAACACACACAGCAGGCCCTAACAGCCTATCTCTGTATAGTTACAGCTTTCATGTACGTAAAAAATTCGAAAAATGACAAAAAACACAGTTAAAGACAGATATTTTGATGCAAACATGTCAAAAAAGACACATATGCGTCAAATTTTGCTGCATATGCGTTGAAAAATGACACTCACAGCCATTATACATCCATTGGTCCCCAGCGGTAATTCCAACACTGCACCCCATGAAATTGGTTATCCATGAAAAATATATTGGTCTTTCAATGCGGGGAAATTTGTAAGCATTTGCGTCAAACATTTTTGACGCAAAGCCCGTAAGAGTCAAAATGTTCACGCATCATATTATAAATGCACCACATTTGAGACAGGAAATGATGTAATAGGATATCCTGTTTACAGAAATGGTACAGTGGGTGTACTTTCGCTTTCACTTTGCAGTCTGTGATTCTTCTAGACTGTGTGGCTGTGTTGAGAGTTGTATCTGCCCAAATTGTGCTTTTGTCTCCTGTGTGCCATTCCAATTGCCATCTGTTATTTTTGTAATTGTTTCAGTAAATCAGTGTGTCTTTTTGTCATTTTTTGTGTCTAATTTTGTCTTTGTACTGTTGGGAGTAGCAAATTTGTTGACATGCTGCATGCAATGTTTGTGGACATGTGGAATGCAAGTGAAATATGCGTTGGCACTGATTTATACAATATTTGCTACACATTACCGTCATTTGTTGACACAAAAGCTGCACAAACTTACAAAACACAACTTGATCTTGTAAATTAGTGCTGCTTTGACGTCAGTAGATGATAGTAATGCAGCTCAAACATATGTTTTATTCATGGTATGTGAGTGTACCAGGAATGAGATGTATTTCAAATGCTAAACCAAGGAATGAATGTTGTCCCCAATTATTTGGAATACATGTCTTAAATGTATTCATGGCCATATGTACAAAGTTCTTCCTAACCTCTGGTAATATCTCAGGCTGATACTTTGACTTGGTTTGTGCAGCATTTAAATTAAAATTGGATGCCAAAGTAATGCACAGGGGATAATATCTAAGGGGGTTATTCTAACTTTGGAGGAGTGTTAATCCGTCCCAAAAGTGACGGTAAAGTGACGGATATACCACCAGCCGTATTACGAGTTCCATAGGATATAATGGACTCGTAATACGGCTGGTGGTAAATCCGTCACTTTTCCGTCACTTTTGGGACGGATTAACACCTCCTCCAAAGTTAGAATAACCCCCTAAATGTCTTGTGCTACTTTCCATAGCTGTAGTGTAAAAACATTAAGCAAATGCTACACATTTAAAAAAAAAAAATATCTGGCCCTAGGTTCATTGTTCCTGTGTGTTTTATTTTTTTCTTGGGCACAATTGCTGGTACAGAGCTGATGCATTTGCCATCTGTGTCACTTTATAGCCAAGCAATTTTCATAAGTTTAAGGGTCATCATGGGATCCCTGAACTTGGTGAATGCATGGTCACGAGTTATTTATTTGCATGATGTTGTGCAAGGGACCCCTGACTGCTTCCATCATACATTTAAAGTGACAAAATAGTTTGCTAGTTTACGTTTGGTACACCCCTGCTGATCTAGTGCAGCATATGTACAACAGTTAACTTCTCAGTATGAAGGCTATCACAGACATGGGTGTATGCGAAGATCAGCAGACCAGCATTCCTGTGACTGCTGCCATTCCCAAGGTGCATACAAATTGAGACCTACCTCATCAAGATTGCCACAGTAGGACATTTGCTAAACCATGTTTCAATTAGGGGACAGTGTCAGTTTGTTGTATAACCACAGATCACCCAACTTGGCAAAAGTAAGATGATGAATGTGGCTACCTGTGATTTACAATACCTGATATAGGTACACAGGGCCATGAGTAACACATTTCAGGTGCAATGACTACACCTGTGCCCATGCACTCTGTCACAGATGATCAAATTAGACACTTTCGGCATATATTTCTTTGTTGTATTGATTTAGATAAATGGCCATTCCATGTTTATCGTAACATTGTCCTCAAGTAACACACAGGATCCCTGCCATCATTGTGTCACAGGGGGCATATACGGCTCTGGGTACACTGGCAATGTGTCATATGTAACCTACAGACAACACAGGCCCACATATAGTGGACCATAAAAAGCATAATATTTCATGAGCTAAACTCAACCCACATGAGCATCACACAGTAGCTGATTGTCACTTGATGCACAAGCCACAATACCTAAGTGACTGGTATTGCAGTGCACCATGAATGTTGCTTTGCATGTCTCTCATAACAACAAAGGAAGAAATGGAGTACCCTCTATAAATAATTCTGCACCCAATTGAGTAATCATGTTTGTCACCACATGATTGTTAGGGTCAGTGCATGTGTGCATATGTGTGTCTATCACTTACTGGAGTGACAGGGTCAATACATGTTTGCAGTGGTATGTCTGTTGGGGTGTCTACATGCCTGAGGTGCTGGTCTAACATTAAAATGAGTTTTTGTTCAAAGGTTTGTACAGTGAGCAGACATTGTGCACATTTCACCCTTCCATGTTTTACAGGTGGACCAGCCCCCTGCACAATTGGAGAAGTGGCTTGATTTGCAGACCCAGACATATCCAGTAAGTGTTAATATGTTAGTTCTGTGTTGTATTTGACTGCCAGAAATTCGGGCAGTGAAATGCACGATGGGGCTATGCCTAGGGGCCCCTGCACTGCCCATGCCAACTGCATGGGCAGTGCAGGGGCCCCCAGGGGCATCCTGAGTCCCCCTTACCACCAGGCTTTCCATGGCGGTCTGTACCGCCATGGTCAGGCTGGCGGTTGGGGATTATGGCCACCTGGCAGAAGCCTGGCGGTAAAGTGGAGGGTCCTGCAGTATGGCCGTGACTAATGGGCCATGGTCATAATACACTGGCAGAACACCGCCAGCCTGTTGCAAAATATTAGATTAACAATGTTTCTACGTTCTGTGTCGAACTCTGCTAGATACTGAATTTAATGACTTTAACACTCCATTTCACATGTTTGCAAGTCCTAGACTAACCTAAACAGTTCCCCTAGATTTTGAGAACAAACTACCTAGGCTCAACCTGGCCCTACACTCCTAGGACGCATTTTCTCTGTGGGAAAGCAATTTTAAGCTGAAACTGTACAATTTCTTAGTAAGACTCTTTTCTGCAGAAATCTTCTCCCACATCTCCTTCATTTCTGTTTTTTTGTGATATGTGAAGTAACATACTGAACTACAGCAATAAACGTATCTGCAACAAACTGTATGCCCATATTTGCATTCCACATCTTTAAAATGACTGGATTATAGTCAATAATGTACTTTGAGGCCTCCGTTCTTTCCAGGTTGTACATTTTTTGTCAGTGACTTTCCTGTTAGTGTATGTCTGAATGCAGATAAAAACCTGTTTACTCTTCCTTGTGGAATCACAGATCAAGGGAATCCAAAAGGATATCTTGTATAAAATGTACCTTTGCAGCTGTATATTCAACTACAGTACTTTCTACATCTGTGATTTTGGAAGTGTAGATCTTGTTGCTCAAACCTTTTTCACCACTAGCTTTTGAAATGGTGAATTTCACATACTGTTCTATGAAAGACAGGACAGAGTCACCACTGTCTGTTCCAAATTTTGGTGCATGTTTTATCCTTAAAAGCATGTGAATATGAAAAGCACCCCTTTCTTGCTACTCTTTGTGCAAGAAATGAGTTTCTCCACCAAGAGGAGGATTTGTTTTGTTACAGATGAAAGACATCCTACATTGAAATCTGTGGTTAAAATATCTGCAATTATTAGAAGGATCCAACAAACAAAGTTCTTCCACTGTCTTCATTTGAAAGTCTTTAATGTTATAGTTCACTTCTCTCACAAATTCAAGCAGGTCATCCCATGCATACTCAGCACCACTGAGGGGCATATGTATACTCTGCCTGCGCTGGATTTGCAACATTTGTTTTACGCAAATTTGTCGCAAAACTAACACCATATTTATACTTTGATGCTAGACCCCGCTAACGTCAACATATCTCAGTGTGCGTCATTTTCTGGATGCGTGAAACCGCCATGCGTTAATGACATGCAAGGTAGGCGTTCCCATCCAAAAAATTACTTTAACACCCATGAGTCATATTTATCCAACCGCGCAACATCCATCACACACAGTGGAAATGACATATGTCCTGTTTATTTCACATGTGAAGGGCAAAATCAGAGGGACCACAGCTATGACACACATCCATGTTGCCAACATGGTTCATTGCAGCACATGATACACAACTAAGACACCATCAATCATAAGGTAAAAAAGTGTTTCACACATGAGGCAGTGAATGTGCTATTGCATTGGTAACAGGAATGTAAGACCAGACACTTGACAGCAGTAAGTGTGACATCAGCTATCTCTGCAAGGAGCATGTGTGACAAGGAGTTCAACTACGCTGAAAATGGATAGCATGAGTGCCCCAGGTATGACAAGCATTGTCACAGGACATGCCCTCTGCAGTCCATCCCAGGTAATAAGTCCTGCCACTCCCATGTTTTCAGTCTCTGCCCACCCTCCTCTAGGGGGCACTGTAAATGGACTATCTGTACCCTGATAACCTTCATCTACACACACCCATACCCATTTGTGCTTCCCTTTTCAGTATGGCATGCCATAGTCCTAGTTCATCAGTTTGCATGGGCTTCAGGTCCGATAATCCACTGCCTGGTAGTCGGTAGGACCTGTAATCAGTTATTCATTGCTTCCCATGTGAAAGGTCAACTTGCCCCTTTGAACTTGATTCTCAACTACAGGACTTGTGAGAGACGGAAAGTGCACACACCTGTGAGCACTTCCATGCAGACCAGCCATTTGAACCTGCACTGCCATTGCTGCCTGTAAGTGCTTAGAAGCTGCCATTTTCTGAATCTCCTTCTTGTGCATTGCCGCATAAATCACTTGTGTAACAGAGCCCTTGGGGGATTGTGTAACGTTGAAGCCCACAGCACAAATACAGTTTTTAGTTACCACAGTGTTGTTCCATCTTTTCCCAATCAGAGTCTGCTCACTGTGTATTTGCCTTGATCATGTTTGTTCCCCACAGAGCCTGCATCCTGTTAGCCTGACTGGTTCCTGTCTTTGCATTAACCATAGAGGTTCCCCGTTGCTACATTTGTCTTATAGTTGCTTTCCATGCCCTCTCTTTCCTCATGGGGTATTGTGTCTGGTAGGTCTATGTTGAATCCTCAAATGTACAGTATAGTTTAATCAGTTTACTTATTATATTATGGTCTGGGACATGTATTCAATTGCCTAATCCAGCCCCCATCCCTTGTCTGGGTTTCATGTTTTAATGAGTGACAGTGTACTATGGCTGTATGCATGCATTTGGTACAATGCCTCAAGCACAACAAACAATGTTTGCTAATGTGTATGAAAGGACAAAACATGTTTGTGCCCTGACGGTCCACACACAGATTCACATTGGCCGCAACCTATTAATGGGGCTTGCATGGTGACTAGCTGTGAGCTGTGAGATTAATCAGCACAGAGGCACTGATGTTCCCTGTTGCAGTGGGAATTTTAGAGGCTACCCTGTGTACAAATGTTGTCATGAAACCTGCCTGTTTCCTGTTACTGATCCATAAAGTTTTTGAGCATACCAAGGTTGCCCTGTTGTCAGCTTTATAAAAGTTCTGCATTGCCATAGCTGGACTATCCCCATGTGTGTTGTCAATTTATCTTTGGCTTTAGGTCAATTCTGCTTTGAAGGATACTCTGTTAATTCAGGGAATGGCTCCACAGACTCATGACTAGACCCGCATGTAACTGTAACAACATAGAGGCCAATACTGACACAGGGTACACATGGCCATACACTTGAGCTGGACACCTTTGTGCAATGAACCACTGGAAATATGTGAACACATGCAGCATGGTCTGCTGGTCCTTCACTGTCACAGGAGAAACATGGGTCATTTATATGACTCAAACTGTGGTGTAACATAACTTTTTTGGATTAGTTTTGGGACTCTGTGTAACAAACACTGTACCTACCTAGCATGTTCAAATGCCTGACTCATGGGTGGTATACAAACAAGTGACCAGGAAGTGGTATCCAACATTCCAGTACATGTGATGGCTTACCCTTGTGACATTGCCATTATCAACCGTCCTCTCTCTATCCTGTGCATAGTTTGTCATGGGAGATGATTTGTCCCCAAAGTCAGGGAAGTTCACACAGCATTAGACACTACGGGTATGACAAACACATATCCTGACTGATGTACCACAATGAATGGCATCTGATGGTTATCCACATAAACAACCCATGCATACAAGTACATTATGCAAAACACGTCTTGTGACGTTCACACGGAGGCCCAACAACAATTGAAATAGCCAATTCACAGACATATACACACAGGCCATGAGTGAATGTATTAAGTTGCGTAGCCTTGCTATCCTCTATTGACGCACCACCTGCTCAAACTAGGGAATACCAATTTTTATTCCAAATGTTTGGGTTGCTGTTGCATCAGTTAAGAGTGCTAATCCGGCACAACAACATGGGTATTATGGTCCGCAGTAGTGTGGTCTGCCACATGCGCACAAACACTGGAACACACACAGCAGGCCCTAACAGCCTATCTCTGTATAGTTACAGCTTTCATGTACGTAAAAAATTCGAAAAATGACAAAAAACACAGTTAAAGACAGATATTTTGATGCAAACATGTCAAAAAAGACACATATGCGTCAAATTTTGCTGCATATGCGTTGAAAAATGACACTCACAGCCATTATACATCCATTGGTCCCCAGCGGTAATTCCAACACTGCACCCCATGAAATTGGTTATCCATGAAAAATATATTGGTCTTTCAATGCGGGGAAATTTGTAAGCATTTGCGTCAAACATTTTTGACGCAAAGCCCGTAAGAGTCAAAATGTTCACGCATCATATTATAAATGCACCACATTTGAGACAGGAAATGATGTAATAGGATATCCTGTTTACAGAAATGGTACAGTGGGTGTACTTTCGCTTTCACTTTGCAGTCTGTGATTCTTCTAGACTGTGTGGCTGTGTTGAGAGTTGTATCTGCCCAAATTGTGCTTTTGTCTCCTGTGTGCCATTCCAATTGCCATCTGTTATTTTTGTAATTGTTTCAGTAAATCAGTGTGTCTTTTTGTCATTTTTTGTGTCTAATTTTGTCTTTGTACTGTTGGGAGTAGCAAATTTGTTGACATGCTGCATGCAATGTTTGTGGACATGTGGAATGCAAGTGAAATATGCGTTGGCACTGATTTATACAATATTTGCTACACATTACCGTCATTTGTTGACACAAAAGCTGCACAAACTTACAAAACACAACTTGATCTTGTAAATTAGTGCTGCTTTGACGTCAGTAGATGATAGTAATGCAGCTCAAACATATGTTTTATTCATGGTATGTGAGTGTACCAGGAATGAGATGTATTTCAAATGCTAAACCAAGGAATGAATGTTGTCCCCAATTATTTGGAATACATGTCTTAAATGTATTCATGGCCATATGTACAAAGTTCTTCCTAACCTCTGGTAATATCTCAGGCTGATACTTTGACTTGGTTTGTGCAGCATTTAAATTAAAATTGGATGCCAAAGTAATGCACAGGGGATAATATCTAAGGGGGTTATTCTAACTTTGGAGGAGTGTTAATCCGTCCCAAAAGTGACGGTAAAGTGACGGATATACCACCAGCCGTATTACGAGTTCCATAGGATATAATGGACTCGTAATACGGCTGGTGGTAAATCCGTCACTTTTCCGTCACTTTTGGGACGGATTAACACCTCCTCCAAAGTTAGAATAACCCCCTAAATGTCTTGTGCTACTTTCCATAGCTGTAGTGTAAAAACATTAAGCAAATGCTACACATTTAAAAAAAAATAATATCTGGCCCTAGGTTCATTGTTCCTGTGTGTTTTATTTTTTTCTTGGGCACAATTGCTGGTACAGAGCTGATGCATTTGCCATCTGTGTCACTTTATAGCCAAGCAATTTTCATAAGTTTAAGGGTCATCATGGGATCCCTGAACTTGGTGAATGCATGGTCACGAGTTATTTATTTGCATGATGTTGTGCAAGGGACCCCTGACTGCTTCCATCATACATTTAAAGTGACAAAATAGTTTGCTAGTTTACGTTTGGTACACCCCTGCTGATCTAGTGCAGCATATGTACAACAGTTAACTTCTCAGTATGAAGGCTATCACAGACATGGGTGTATGCGAAGATCAGCAGACCAGCATTCCTGTGACTGCTGCCATTCCCAAGGTGCATACAAATTGAGACCTACCTCATCAAGATTGCCACAGTAGGACATTTGCTAAACCATGTTTCAATTAGGGGACAGTGTCAGTTTGTTGTATAACCACAGATCACCCAACTTGGCAAAAGTAAGATGATGAATGTGGCTACCTGTGATTTACAATACCTGATATAGGTACACAGGGCCATGAGTAACACATTTCAGGTGCAATGACTACACCTGTGCCCATGCACTCTGTCACAGATGATCAAATTAGACACTTTCGGCATATATTTCTTTGTTGTATTGATTTAGATAAATGGCCATTCCATGTTTATCGTAACATTGTCCTCAAGTAACACACAGGATCCCTGCCATCATTGTGTCACAGGGGGCATATACGGCTCTGGGTACACTGGCAATGTGTCATATGTAACCTACAGACAACACAGGCCCACATATAGTGGACCATAAAAAGCATAATATTTCATGAGCTAAACTCAACCCACATGAGCATCACACAGTAGCTGATTGTCACTTGATGCACAAGCCACAATACCTAAGTGACTGGTATTGCAGTGCACCATGAATGTTGCTTTGCATGTCTCTCATAACAACAAAGGAAGAAATGGAGTACCCTCTATAAATAATTCTGCACCCAATTGAGTAATCATGTTTGTCACCACATGATTGTTAGGGTCAGTGCATGTGTGCATATGTGTGTCTATCACTTACTGGAGTGACAGGGTCAATACATGTTTGCAGTGGTATGTCTGTTGGGGTGTCTACATGCCTGAGGTGCTGGTCTAACATTAAAATGAGTTTTTGTTCAAAGGTTTGTACAGTGAGCAGACATTGTGCACATTTCACCCTTCCATGTTTTACAGGTGGACCAGCCCCCTGCACAATTGGAGAAGTGGCTTGATTTGCAGACCCAGACATATCCAGTAAGTGTTAATATGTTAGTTCTGTGTTGTATTTGCAGCTGTTGTGTGATTGACTCCTGTGTGTCGGACACATAGCAAGGTATGATGTGCTGGCACATGATCGGATAGGTGACTTGACTGGAGTTTGACATTTTGTTCCATTTTTGAGTTGGACAATCAGTGGCGGAGAGTCATATTTTGGGCATCTAGTGCTGCACTGTTGGTATGGGCAGGTGAACAGAGTGATATTTGTTGTTACATTTATGGCAATGAAAATTTGGGAGGTAGGCATTTTCATGATTTAGTCAGCAAGTCATACCCTGATTCACACAGACCAGTGATGCCGAATTATTACCCACAGACTTGAGCCTCCCTGTTAGCTAATGAACATGTAGGACTGTATGTTTGATTCCGAGCAGCATCTAGCTTCACATGTTGTGCTACGTTTATGTGGCACTTGAGTAGAATGTCATAGGTGTGCATGCAGCTTAAGCCCCAATGGGTGCTTGCATCTATGTGCTTGTTTTTGGAAAGCTATTAGTGAGATCAAATGATGTTGACAATTGTCTGCAATTAGGAACATAAATGTGGATGTGATTGCCCATTGTTTGTGTCTATCCTAGTTGGCAGCCCTCCTTACCTGTGGTGGACTGACTAAACCCATGGACAGCTGTCCACAGCTTCCTGCCTGTTCTTGATGTTTGAAAGTATGTGTTGCATGTCCATCAGCCCCCGAGGCACAGGGTTAGGTTTATGAAATATGCGTACCTAGGTGTGGGGATCCCAGTGTAGAAGACAGACATGTAATTCCAGCATTCATTTGTTCCAACCTAGGATACCCCCTCATGATTAGCAACTGCATACCGTCCTGACAATTCTATTTACAAATCACAGATCTTGTGGCCCTTGATTGTCATCTAGAAGAAATTCATTAGTTGGCCTGTCACATGTGGAGTACTTGCAGCATTAGTTATGTGACTAATGGCAGAACAATGATGCATAGATCATTTAAGTAGGTACACACCTTTTTGAGAATTGCTGTGCTGTTAGATAGGAGATGTGTAGGCTGCGTTGGCATGTAATTCCTCAGGGACAATCTATGATCTGTACTGTGATTTGGACTGTTTAAGCTAATTATGAGGAACTGTTTAGAATATCATCAGTAGATGTATCACACAATGATGTAACTAATGTCTGGCTTTCTCTATTGTTACAGCTGCCAACATGGATGCCAATCAGATCAGATAATTCCAGAGGAGGGTGAGGCGTTACCGCCACATTCTGGATGTGGAGTCTGGGTTCCGCAACATTGCACGGCGTTATCGCCATGAGAGAGCCAAAGGGGTCTGGAGGGTATTTGGCCAAGGGGGGCCATCCTTGCCCACAACAGCCACCGCCACCAGCAACACCACTCCGACCACAGTTGCACCAAAGATTATTGCAACTGTTGCAGGTCCCTCTACTTCAACAGCTCCAGGCCCACAGACAGCAGCTCCTGCACCTCCCCCTCCAAGCACGGCACCAGCACAAGCACAACCATCCACTAGTGCAGGGTTCTGCAAAGTATTTCTGGAGAGCCGGGTCCATGCCAGAGTTTTAGCATATCCACATTTAGAAAAATTGTGATTTCTGAAACTCCTTGCACTAGTGGCACACAGACAACCCCTGCTGCAGTCATAGACAATGCTGAATTTAATAACATGCGACGTGACATGCAACAGATGTTGCGCAGGATGGACAGACTGCAGCAGGAGGTGTCCCGCAATAGCAGGAGACTGTGTGGGAAAAAGAAGATACTGCGGAGGGCAAACTTGTGACTTTGTGACCCTCAGCCATGATTCCCTCCCTCCTCTTTCCTGGTTCTTATATTTAGTGGGGTTAGGGGGCTTAGTGTTAGGTTAGAATAGGCTGTTAGTTTAGTTAGTATAAATGGGTTGGGGGGTGGAGGGGATTATATTTTTACATGTGTTTTTTTTCTGGGTGGGTGGGTTTGGGATGATGTTGGGGTTTATGTGTATATTAAAAAAAAAAATATGTATATATTGTTTTTTAAATACAAAAAAAATATATTTGTTTAGGATGAGGTAATATGTGTTTAGGTTAGTATATGTTGTCCTACATGTGTCCCGTCGTATAAGGGAGGTGGGGTGATGATGTTTAGTGTGTTTAGTTAAATGTGATAAGTAAGTTTAGATTAGGGTAGTTAGGGGCAGTTGTGGGTAATGTGTAGTTAGGATAAGTTAGGTTAGTTAAGTTGTTTCCCCTAGTTTTAGTATCCTTTTTTACTTGTAAATAAATATTTAGGTACTCCTTTACAGTATGTGTCATATGCTTGGGGATCAGGGCCTTGGCATGGGTAAACAGTGTCAATTTAGTATTTGCATTTGTGTTCCATCCTGCATCCAAATCCCATTATTGACATGGTTATGGTTATGGCAGCTCCACCAAAGCTACTTCTCTATGCATCTGCCATCCATTGCACCTACCACTCAAGGTTACTATGGTTCCCATTGTGTTGTTAAGTTTGGTTGTGTGTTTTCAATCTGTCATCGTTTAAGACCAGATTTGAAATCTTGGGCACTGTGGAACATCTGCCTGCAGCCTGATGTTCATGTGAACCCTGATAAGGTGAGTGATGGTATAATCTTATGTAGTATTGTATACATAACTCACACATATAATTTCTTACATTGTACTCCCAGGTTACATATTTGTCCATACACTCGGACACATCTATTCCTGCTGTCTGGTGTGTGTGTGATGAAAGTTTATAGTCAGATGTCACATACATAAAGCTTGTCTAAAAGGGAATTTTGAACACATTGATTTTCTGCTTGAACATCCCTTGAAGTGGACTTTTTCAGTCCAACGCAGCATTATACTGTTATTTTTCTATTTACTTCAGGAAGTGCAGCTGATGATACAATCCAGACCCCAGTGCATAGTTATCAGCCCACAATCTTTCAAGGCAGTTGTATTGATATTCTATGGCCATTGACATGTGACATACATCACTAATCTTCTACACGGTTGATGTGTCACATTACACAGAGACAAAGTGGTTGTGTAAGTGCTATTTATTTTAAAGTGCTATATTTACATAGTCCAGGATTGTGAGTCCATTAGTGTGATGCCTTCTATTGTGATACTACACAGGTGCAATAGGACAGGTCATTGGACATGCTGGGGTGAAGTGTCATACAGTGCAGAGGAACATGAATTGCCAATGAGGTAGTGAAAGATAATCACAGAGCATAGTGTCAAGATAAACAGTGGGCTGGAGAACAGTGCATATGAGCAGCTGTTGCAAGACTGGCATGTTAACACGCACAGGACCTAGGATTTAAGTGCCCATTTGGCATGGACTTGTGCTACCGGGTACTCTTACGGGTGAAGGTGATCTGTTCCACGTCTTCATCTTCTGATGTATGTGTCGTCTCCTCTGCCCTTGGTGGTGGTGGGTTTGAAGTGGCAACACACAATTCAGTGTTTGAAGACTTGTATTCAGAAATCCCGGAAGCTGCCAACTTTGGGGCTATTAAGGGCAGTACTGCAGCAAGGAGGAGCTGCTGGTTCTTAAGTATAGCAGCTACATCACTGTGGTAGGCAGCCAGGTCGGCCCGGAGGGGGGTCATGATTACATTTGTGCACTCAGTGAAAGGTTTGATGTGTGAGGTGTTGTGGCAAATCCCTTACTGCAGTGCTGATTTCCTTGACACTTTGTTGAAGTCCTTGCAGGATAGATGTTCGCGCTTTCATGGCTACTGCCTGTTCTGCAGATGACATCATGCACGAACGCATCCCCTCAAGGCTGGCTGCCATAAATTGCGTCCCCACCCGCACCTCCTTGGCCAGCTCCCGCTGTACTCCAACTACAGTCCTCTCAAAGCTGGTGCCAGTGTACTCAGAGTCCTCAGCTGGGTTGGAGCTGGCAGGTCGTACAATTGGGGTGGTGGGTGGGTCCTCTGTGATGGCTGCTACTTCTGTGCTCCTCCTTGTGACTGAAGGTGGGGTCTGGAGGGTTCCAAGGACATCTTGGAGGGTCTACTGGCTAATGTTTGTCAGCTCGTCATCCATATCATCAGGGAAGCCCAGGACAGGCATATCCCCAGGAGAGCCATTGTCCTCTGCAATGAGATATTGTACAATTAATACAATTAGTGTGTCTGTGTTGTGGCCTTTGTAATGTTATGTGCCTGATTTCCTATTAGTGAGACATTGTGCTCTTGGTTCATGTTCATTGTTCCTGTCATTAATATAGGCATTCTCCCAGGCCTGTGCCCCACCTGCATGTCACATGTAGTGTGGGCAGTTTGGGGAAATGTCTATGTCACATCCTCTAGGTGTAGGTTCTGTCCAAATTGTATGTTGCCACCTTCTTGTCCTCCTCAACCCTGTGTCTACTTCCATTATCATGGTGTGTCCTTGCACTGGCTGTGGGTATTTTGATGGCACTTGCACCACACTTAACAATCTGAAACTGACCCAGTCTCTGTTATTTCACATCCACCTATAGGTTGCTGAGACCTAGCATATACTATGTTTAGCATTGGGATGGCACGATACAGGTGTCAGCATTGGTAGGGTGTACTGCTGATGTCTGTCAATGTGTGCTACATTGGATTGCACTGATGGTCCTGGCAGTGTTCCATTTCCTCTTATGACTGTGCAGGTGTGTTTCATTAGCTGGAAACATATGTCCTCCCCCTCAATGCTGTTGTTTTAGCACTCTGACACTTGAGATGTTGCATGGTGGCATTGCAGCTATTGTGACACTGGCACAGAGTAGACCCTGACATGTGCAGCATGGGTATGACATTACTGCTGTGTACCTCATAATGTTACATACAATACCTGATGTTTGTAGCGCGTATAGACATGAACATTTGAAAGGATTTGCACATTTTTATTAATTACAGGGGATTGATAACGTTGTCATCCTGAACCCTCTAATTTGGATGTGTTTGATCCATGGGCACGTAACTGCCATTAGCTACTTGACCTGCACTCACAGCATAGGTGGTAGTGGCAACTGTTGTCATTGGTAAATACCACTTGCAGATATGGCGTGACACTAGAAATTGAGGCCTAGTTCATGTAGCGATAATACCAGCTGTCGTTTGACAGCAGGCCAGTTTTACGTTGTACCCTAGCCTCCTGTACTGGCTTTGCTTTTCCAACATCCTTGGCATGGCAGAGTACCCCCATGCAAAGATTGTTGGTGTAGTGTTGTGCTGTGCCCCAGGTTTCCCCTGCACAGCCCATGACCCTGTGCCATGCCCCTTTGCCCTTTCCACTACCTGATTATCATGGCTGACATGCATTGTGTAGTAGGTATGCCCCCCTGCTTAAGTTAACAATTAGGCATTTTTGTTCCCTATGCCACTTACCCTGCATCTGTGTTGTATCCTGGTAGTCTGCTCTGCCCTGTCCTTGAATCCCTGTGACAATCTCTCTCAGGGATGATGGCTGCCACCATCTCCTCCATATGGTCCAGGGCCTCCTGCGGTGCTAGACTCCCACCTCCAGTCTGCAGTGCTGCCTTCCTGTTCCTTGATATTCTTTCCTTGCTCCTGCACTTGCAGTCATGCCAGCGTTTCTTGCACTCGGTGACTGTTCTCCGTACTTCTGCCACACTGTTGATCTTGTCGACAATTTGTTGCCAAACTGCCTCACTCCTCCCAATTGGCAATTTAGAGGTGATAAAAAGTTGATGCTGGTGTTCTGTCACCTCTTTCACCAGTATTTCATGCTCCCCTGCACTGAACCGACACTTCCTTTACTTCTTCTCCCTCTCCTGGGTCTTCTGTGGGTCCTCCTGGCTGGTTCCTTGTCGGTTGTCATCTTCCTGGGGTCTCTCATGGCTTCTGGGATCTATTTTGGGGCATATTTTGCTGTGTTTGCGCCGCTTTTTGACGCTATTGCGGCAAAAAATGGCGCGTATCTGGTTTGCGATGTCATAAACCGGATTAAAGTCATTTTCGCTGCGTTAAAGTCGTCTTGCTTTACAACGTGGCGCATTGGTTTGAGTAAAAAAAACAAATGACTCTAACCAGTGGTTTGCACCACCAAGTGGTAAAGTATAAATTTGATGTGCGGGTGGCGCAAGGAAATGACGTTAGCCAGCCTTACATTTTTTGATGCAAAAATGCGTCAGCGCAGTTTTGCATCAAAAAGTATAAATATGGCTCTGAGTGTCAGGAACCAAGTAGGTGCACCTAGGTTTCCCAACATGCATTTCAGCTTTCCGTGATGACGATATCAATACTCATATGTGCCACGTTGGCAGTCCATCAAATTAATCAAGTTGTACTCCAACTTTTCATCCTTTCCATAACTTTATCAATGAACAGAAAGGTTTTGAAGGTTTACTCCCATCCTCAGTATGTGGTTTGCAACATATGAAAGTCCAGACAAGTCACTCCCGAAGAGGACACTAAATATGTATGGAATACACTGGCAAAATCTAGGCTCTTCTGAATATAATCTTGTTAACTGGTATTCAGTTGCTGGTATCTGTATGGGGCAGTCAACATAGCATCCACCTCCTCGAGTGAGAAACAGTTGTGGAAAATAGTGAGCCTCTAAACTTTTCTACCAAATGCTCATTGGAGCACCCTTTGCTTGCTTCATTTAAAAAAGATCAATTGCTACACCAATAACTTCTTTAGAATGCAGAGGATGGGTGCTGTAGTGTTTAGTAAATTTCTTCTGATCTCAATTGATCCACCTTTTAAATTTGACCAATTGACGTTAATGTTTCATCCTCTATATGTGTTATTTCTTGAACACTATCACTGTTTTTGTAATAAATGTTATTGTGTACCAAGTGTAATGTTGCTTTTTTTTACTTTCTTAACATCCACTAACTCTTGCCATATTTTCTTGTCCCTTTTACGGACACCTTTACTAAAATAATAAATAAATGCATCATCAAAATCTTTCTGTAGCAATATAGTTTCCATAGTCTTTTGAAATTCAATGGTAAGCACACAACTCTCACCTTAAGGCATTTTAGTAGCTCTGTTGGAGGTAAATTATCTGTTTTCGGTTCCGTGCAAACCATAGCTTGTAAAGGATGTACACATTGTATCAGAATTGATTCGTATATTTAGGTCTTGAAGTTCTTCTTGTATTGAAACTAATTCTAACTTGTTATGTACTGCTCTAACTGGTATTTTATTATCCTCTATTTCATCATAGCAGAACTTACATATACCTTGCTTCAAACCGTTCCTCTACAAATAAGTAAGCTGCAAATTCTTGCCACTCTTTTCTGTTCTCTTCTTCAGTTTTTGAATACACAGCAATATTACAAGTTTGACTTTTGCAGTGAATGCATCGATAACATATGCAAACACAGTTTTGTTTCTCTGAAGAAACTGTGTTGAACCTAATGTCATCTGTACCTCTACACCTGCACCTACAAACTCCTGATTTTCCCTACACTCCTTTTCAGGACAAAAGAAGCATAACTGAACATTCCAACAAACTTGTTCTACCTCTGCTACTGTACCATGAACAATAGCTCTATTCATTTCTCCTAGAAATAGTGCAGGATGCTTTTGCATTTTCGAGTGGTATACAGCTAACATTCTAAAATGAGTTTTAGTTGCGTCTATTCATAAGTCTTTTCTTTTGGCTTCTTTTCCTCATAAACACTATTTTATGCATTGTCTAGAATCAAAATAAATAGCTCCCTCTTGAGAACAAAAGCCTTAGCGACTACATCCTCAACAAGTTCCATTTGCATGACTACTTTTCTTATCCTTTTATATTTCTTCATAGTTCTCATGAGATTCTGATTTACCCTACTACGGAACATTCTAACTCTGATTTCCTTAAACTGCCTCTGTCTTCTGGTTAAATTATCTGCTTTAGTGTATGATTTTTTACTCTTCAAGTACTGTACTTTTTTTCCTTTCTTAGTTGATTTAAAACTTTGTTTTTTATTTACTTGATCAATCAATCAATGAGGCACTTGTATAGCGCAGTTTTTCACCCATGGGATCTGAAAGAGCTGTTGCAGGTGTGTTGTTCACTCCAAGAGTTATGTCTTGCGGTCCTTCCTCAACTGCTTCATCGAGGCGGCCTGTGTGAGGTTGAGAAGGAGCATGTTCCATGTCCAGGCTGCGAGGTAGGAGAAGGATCTGCCTCCAGCTGTGCGCTTAATGATTCTGGAGATGGCGGTGAGAGCGAGTTGGGAGGATCGAAACTGCTTTGTGGGGTGTAGAAGGAGAGGCGTTGTCTAAGAAAGGCTTGTCCGATGTTGTGCAGTGCCTTGTAGGTTTGTGTCAGGAGCTTGTAAGTGACACGTTTGTCCATCAGGAGCCAGTGCTGCCGTGTTCTGGACTCTCTGTAGACTTGTTTGAAGCCTCTTGGTGATGCCCACATAGAGTGCATTGTCGTAGTACACATTGCTGCTGATTTTGCACACTTTGTAGAAATTTCTTACCAGCAGCTCTTTTCTCTTTCACCATATTGTCTTCATTTTGCCCCTTTTTTCTGAGGTGTGAGTAGATAATGTCCTTGCTTCTGTTTCTTCATTCTCTCTATTACAATAAAGGCATTGTAATTGTCTGTACGTAAGTAGAAGTTGATGCCTAAAAAAACAAATAAGTATATTCAGCTTTTCATTACAAACTATTAGATTACATATTTTAAGCATTTAACTGCCAACATAAACAGTTGTGTTATATTATAGCTACCCTTACTCTATTAATTGTTCATGTGTAGGTCTCTGTGCCTCTGTCTGTGTCAGTGTATGTAATAGTCTCACTCTGTGTATACTACTTTATCCATTTGTGTTTTCATAGGTATCTAACAATGTTTAAACGACTACTTGTCTGGATGGGTGACTAGGTTTTTTCAGTACTTGGCTATATATCTGAGTGAGTGTATGAGTCCCTCTGTAGGAGTGCCATCAGATGTTTAAATAAGTACATGACTGTCTCTTTTAGTAACTATGAGTCTCTAATTGTGTATTTAAGTGACTGAATGAATAAATGACTGTCTGTGCTGGTGAATACATGAGCTAATAAGTGTGTCTGCAGCTCACTTCCATACTGCTGGATACACAAATAGTTTCTAGCTATGTGAGTGAATCTATAAGTGCATTTGTCCCTGTCTAACTGGGTGAGAGAGAACTTCTATACCTTTAAAAACAAGTGTGTAAGTTGCATTATTGTTATTATACTATATATAGCATTTGGCATATAGGTTTGCAAGTGCATAAGTAACTTATGAAACACAAAAGGACATCATTTTACACACAAAGTAACATGCTGTGTGATAAACCTACAAGCTTCCTCAGATGTGAATTATATGTACTAAAAGGTGGGTTGAAGGCTTCTCAAAGGAATTTAAAACTGCACAAACAGACTCTGAACTACTAGGCCTAACCCATGTTTAAAGGACTATCTGTCTCAATAGGTGACAAGGTGAGTTAGTAGTTGGTTATATATCTGAGTACTGTATACACAACAACTATATATTCATGTCACTAAATACCTACATCAATCAATCACTCAATCAATCAATTTGTAAAGCATGGTTTATTACCCCAGGGATATCAAGGTGGTCTGGGACGATAGTAGTGCGTCAGTGTCTACTCCTCAACCAGCAATGTTTTGAGCTTTTTCCCACAGTTGAGGAGGGTGTATGATGTCGCATGTGGAGGTCGTTTCAGGACTTTGAGGTGAGGTAGGAGAAGGAGTGATTTTTGCTGCGGCAGAGGTGAATTCTTGGAACCTGGGAGAGGGCAAGAGTTGTAGAGCAACGCACCTTCGTTGGCTGGTAGAAGGAGAGTCTTTGGTTTATAAGCTTGGGCACAATGCTGTGGAGGGCTTTGTATGCACTGGTGAGGACCCTGAATTTACATTTCTTGTGCACTAGCAGCCAGTGTAGCACTCTTGTGTGGGGGTGATGTGAGCTTTTCTGGGAGGTCTAGCACAAGTCCTGCAGCTACTTTGTGAATGGTCTGGAGGTGGTGGAGGAGCTCTGTGGGATATCCGGCGTAGAGGTGTTTCCATAGTCCAATCTGCTGGTGAGGATGGCTCGTATGACTGTCTTTCTGGTTTCAAAGAAAATCCATCTGAAGATTGGACGTAGCATGCAGTGGTTCTGGAAGCTGTTGGAGGCCGCATTGTTTATCAGTTGTTTGAAGGTAAGCTTGAGGTCTATGATAATGCCTAGGTTACGTGCGTGGTCCAAAGGAGTTGGAGGTTGCCAGGAGCCGTCCCAGGGAGAGGGGTTGCTTCCAAAGGAGATCACCTCAATATTGTTGGTGTTCACATTCAAGCAGTTGGATCTCATCCATTTGGTGACGTGTGTCATGGCATTGCTGAAGTTGCTTCTTTGGGTGTTGTGGTACTAGTTGCATGTCATTGGTGTATGAGATGATGTTGAATCCATGGGAGCGGAAGAGCTTGGCTAATGGTCACAAAGTCATTGAAGAGGGTGGGGCTGGGGAAGGATTGCTGTGAGATGCAGCAAATGTTTCTCTTCGGTTCTAACATTAAGGGTGGCAGGCAGACCCTCTGGGTGCAGCCTGTGATGAAGTCATGGATCCACTTGGGGTCGTTGCTTCGGATTCCCGATGTGGTGGAGTCTGGAAGTAAGGGTGAAGTAAGAGATAGTGTGGAATGCAGTAGACAGGTCTAGGAGGATCAGAGCAGCTTTCTCTGTGGTCCAGGAGGGTCCTGATGTCATCTGTTGTGATGATGGGGGTAGCCTCAGTGCTGTACTTGGTGAAGAAACTGCATTGGGAGGGGTCAAGCATGTTGTGTCTATCTAGGTGTTAAGAGAGTTGCTTGTTGATGGCTTTTTCCAGGACCTTGGCTGGGCAGGGGAGCAGAGAGATGGGGTGGTAATTTTTTAGCTCACTGAGTTCAGTTGAGGGTTTATTCAAGAACAGTTTAACCTCTGCTTGTTTCCATGTTTCTGGGATGGTGGCAGTCTTGATCGAGGTGTTGCAGACGTTCGTGAGGAAACTGCTTATCTACTTCTGACCCAGGTTGAAGATGTAGTGTGGGCAGGGGTCATTGAGTGAGCCGGAGTGGGATGAGGTCATAAGAGTGGTTGTTTCCTGTGTGGAAAGTGGCATCTAGTCTGTGATGAGGTGGTTGGTGGAGTTCTCTGACTGAGTCAAAAGGTAATCTATATTGATAGGTTGCACTGGAAAATTGCTATAGATGGCTGTGATCTTGTTGTGGAAGAAGTTAGCAAGAGAGTTACAGAGGGACTGGGAAGGTTGGATCGTGTTTTCTATGGTTGTTGGGTGGGAGAACTCTTTGACTATCTTGAAGAGTTCCTTCAGGCGGTTGGTGCTTTCCTCTATGTGATTGAGAAGGGCATCCTTCTTTGCTTCTCTGAGGTTGTGATGGTACTTGTCTAGCACATCTTTGAAGGTCGTGCAGTCCGCAGGGTTCCCATCATCTTTGACGATGTGACGCCATTGTCTTTCCAGCCTTTTGCATTCTCTTATGTGTACATAGTTTGGGGGTGAACCAACTGGCGGGCATGCTGGATCTTCTGGAGGTGGAGCTCCTACATAGCTCCGTATCTCTGGCACAGGCTAGATGATAAGGAAGAGTTTTCTATGTATGTGTATAACTTATAGTAAGGTTGAAATACTGCATATTTGACTATGGGAAATCAAAATACACATGTGTCTCAAACCTACATGCTACCTAAAGCTTACCAAGTATATAACAGGTAGGTTTCACATATAAATGTGAAATGTACTATTCCATTCTAGTAATATTACTATGAATTCTGGGCCTTTTCATCTTCATTTATTATACAATAAAGCAGTCTAAAACTGCCAGTATTACAACAAAAACCTTGGTTCAGACCACTACATCACACATGGACCTGTGAAAGTGTCCAGGGCTGCTACTACATATTTTGATTGAAGTTTAATGTTTAGGTATCAAATGTTTATTATATGTACATCATGCAGTAAAACAATACAAATACAGCGTGAACATCCAGGTCAGCACATTGTGAAGCAATTTGTTACTCAAATATTCTCAACCTTAGAGACAAATACTCACACACTAAGAAAGAGAGTTACTCACCCATTAATAAACATATAAAAACACTGACATGGCCAGTCTCTGATCACATCATACAGTTACAATAGTTTTGTATATATCATAGTAATGGTTATCAACCTGAGATATACATATGCCACTTAAAATGCATTGTATTTAGAGTTCAAAGTAATTCAAATACCTAAAAATTGAGTTTGTTGATTAAATATTTTATTTTTCTGCTCTTGATAGATTCAACTCTCTAGGAAATTGTTAAAAACTCAGCGTAAGAATGGCATACCACTCTCATACAAAGCAACCATTAATGGCAACATTTTCAACTTTACACTCTCTGATACTGCTTAAGGCTGCAAAACAAAACATGGCTTTCATATTTCACTTTTGTTACTACACTTTATGGATGTTGTGCGTTAACCCTTGCTTCACTTTTCTCACAAACAAGCCCAATATGTACTTATTCACAAATTCTGTGCGGCCTTCAGCATGATCCCCCTGCGTGAATTTGAGACACATATTAACAGGGATTAAAAACAGTTAGCTAACTATTTTCTAAAGTTTACAACTACATTACACTTGAGTAAGAATTCCTCACTTGGAAAACACTTCTTTCTTATTCGATAATAATACTAAAGAACTCGAATTTAAGTAAAAGACAGTACTATCTCTTTATTACCCTTCCCCTACACTACTTTAGCACTTTTCATATTAACAACTAGAACCAGTAGGTCACAAGTTTATAATATATTTTCTAAACTCCACATTACTGTCCAACAGTAGCAGGTGCGGTTGACTCATTTAAAATGTGAGCGTATCCATGAGTACATTACTTTTTTAAACTTTTATCACAGCCAACTTACTGTTAAAAATCACATCCACATTTAAACAATCTTCATATTAATACCATTCAATAAAATGCATCCTTTTTTTAAACAACTACTGCCATCCATTTTAACCTCCTTTCACTTTTAACCCATTCATTGCCAGGCCTTTTCCCCCTCAGGTGGCAGGCATTTGTTTTGGCTATTTGGGGCAGTTTGCGTTTAGGCCCTCATAAGCTTTTGTCCACATAAGCTACCCACAACTAATTTGCGTCCTTTTTTTCCAACTTCCTAGGGATTCTAGAGGTACCCAGAGTTTGTGGGTTCCCCTGAAGTAGACCAAGAAATTAGCCAAGATACAGCAAAAATTTAGTTTTTTTCAAACAAAAAAAAAAAGGGAAAACAGGGCTGCAGAAGAAGGTTTGTGTTTTTTTCTGTGAAAATGGCATCAACAAATGGTTTGCGGTGCTAAAATCACCATCTTCCCAGCTTTCAGGAACAGGCAGACTTGAATCAGAAAACCCAATTTTTTCAACACAATTTTGGCACTATACTGGGACATACACCATTTTCACAATTTTTTGTGCTTTTAGCCTCCTTCCAGTTAGTGATAGAAAAGGGTCTGAAACCAATGCTGGATCCCGGAAGGCTAAACATTTCTTAAGAGTAGACAAAATTCTTAATTCAGCAAGGGATAATTTGTGTAGATCTTACAAGTGTTTCCTGCAGAAAATAACAGCTGAAATAAAAAAATATTGAAATTGAGGTGCAAAAACTGGCCATTTTTCTCCACGTTTTACTCTAACTTTTTCCTGTGATGTTAGATTTTTTAAAGCAATATACCGTTATGTCTGCTGGACTCTTCTGGTTGTGGGGATATATAGGGCTTGTATGTTCAAGATCCCTAGGTACTCAGAGCCAATAAATGAGGTGCACCTTGCAATTGGTTTTCATTCTATACCGGGTATACAGCAATTCATTTGCTGAAATATAAAGAGTGAAAAATAGGTATCAAGAAAACCTTTGTATTTCCAAAAGGGGCATAAGATAAGGTGTTGAGAAGCGGTGGTTATTTGCACATCTTTGAATTCCAGAGTGCCCATACTAGCATGTGAATTACAGGGCATTTCTCAAATAGACATCTTTTTTACACACTGTCTTACATTTGGAAGGAAAAAATGTAGAGAAAGCCAAGGGGCAATAACACTTGTTGTGCTGTTCTGTGTTCCCCCAAGTCTCCCGATAAAAATGGTACCTCACATTTTTTACATTGAAATCTGACGTGTTTTTTGCAAAGTGCCTAGCTGTAGATTTTGGTCTCTAGCTCAGCTGGCACCTAGGGAAACCTACTAAACCTGTGCATTTTTAAAAACTAGACACCTAGATGGGGTGACTTGTGGGGCTCTCACCAGGTTCTGTTACCCAGAATCCTTTGCAAACCTCAAAATTTGGCAAAAAAAAAATTTTTTCCTCACATTTCGGTGACAGAAAGTTTTGGAATCTGAGAGGAGCCACAAATTTCCTTCCCCCCAGCATTTCTCGAAGTCTCTCTATAAAAATGGTACCTCACTTGTGTGGTTAGGCCTAGCACCTGCAACAGGAAATGCCCCAAAACACAACGTGGACACCACATTTTCCCAAAGAAAACAGACCTGTTTTTTGCAAAGTGCCTAGCTGTGGATTGTGGCCTCTAGCTCAGCCGGCACCTAGGGAAACCTAACAAACTTGCGCATTTTTTAAAACTAGACACCTAGGGGAATTTAAGATGGGGTGACTTTTGAGGCTCTCACCAAGGTTCTGTTACCCAGAATCCTTTGCAAACCTCAAAATTTGGCTAAAAAAACACTTTCCCCAAATTATAGTGACAGAAAGTTCCGGAATCTGAAAGGAGCCACAAATTTCCTTCCACCCAACGTTCTTTTAAATCTCCCGATAAAAATGGTACCTCATTTGTGGGGGTAGGCCTAGTGCCCATGACAGGAAATGCCTCAAAACACAACGTGGACACATCACATTTTCCCAAAGAAATAGACCTGTTTTTTGCAAAGTGCCTAGATGTGGATTTTGACCTGTAGCTCAGCCGGCACCTAGTGATTCCTGCAGATTCCGGAAGGTTCCATCACAAAAATGTGGGAAAAATGTGTGATTTCCAGCAAAGTTGGAGGTTTGCAGGGCATTGTGGGTAAAAAAATGATGGGGTGCAAGTGAAGCACACCTACCTGGAATCAACCAGATGTTTAGTTTTTAGATGTTTTAAGTCGTGTGGATTTTTCTACCTGGCAGCATCCCAAAGTCAAAAAAGTGCAGCCCTCACCATTCCAAGTGGGATGATTATGAGAGTTCCCAAGCTCTCATGACCCAAATGTAAAACCAAAACCCAAAATAATCAAATGTCCTCTTGCTTGCCATGGGAAAATATGTTTTAGTGTGCGGGGAGAGCTGAAAGACTTTTACCCTCTTCTGTTGGGATGGGGGCATAACCAGGCCCATACTGGTTGGTAGCCACCATCCCACAATGATTTTTTTTTTTATTCCCTGGCATCTAATAGACTTTCTACCCCCACCCCCGGGGTGTGGATCAGGAGTAATTGCTCAATCTGCCCACTGGGGGGCAGAACAACTTTGGCCCCATTTACCTGGGGTGGGGGTATGGCCATACCCCCCACCCTCTTATTTTGAAAAAAAAAATTCCCTGGTCTCTGGTGGGCTTTCTGCCCCCAGATGGGCCTTCAATAATAGGCCGATCTGCCCCCAATCGGGGCAGATGTGGCCAAGAGTAATGTGCCCCCATGGGGAGCGACCCTTGCCCAAGGGGCTGCCCCCCAAATAAAACACACACATACAAACACCAATCCATGGTGTCTAGAGGTTTCTGCCCCCTTGGGGGCAGATTGGCCTAACAAAAATAGGCCGATCTGCCCCCAAAGGGGGCAGAAATCGCCTAAATACAATTCCCCCCCCTTAGGCAAGGGTCACTCCCCATGCATAAAAACATAAAGTAAATACAAAATATATATATATATCCCTGGTGTCTAGAGGTTTTATGCCGATCTGCTTTCGGGGGCCAGAAAAGGCCTAAAATTAGTTTGCCCTCCCTGGGGAGCGGCCATTTTCCAAGGGGTTGCTTCCCTTATGCGTAAATATGGTAAAAAAAAAAAAAAAAAATTCCCTGGTGTCTAGTGGTTTCTGCCTCCCTGGGGGCAGATCGGCCTAATTATATTAAGCCGATCTGCCCCAGGGGGCAGAAACGGCCGAAAAATAATTCCCCCCCCCCAGGAAGCAACCCTTGCCTAAGGGGTCGCTCCCCACATATAAAAAAAAATTAAAAAAAAAATTATCCCTGTTTTGAGGCAGATCGGCCTAATTATATTAGGCTGGGGGCAGAAATGGCCTAAAAATAGTTTGCCCCCCAGGGAGCGGTCCTTGCCCAAGGGGCAGCTGCCCTTATGCGTCAGTATAAAAACAATAAAAATTCCCTGGTGTCTAGTGGTTTCTGCCTCCCTGGGGGCAGATCGGCCTAATTATAATATTTTTATAGTATTTTTGCCTAAGGGGTTGCTCCCCCCCCACACAAAAAATAAAAATAAACAAAAAAATATCCCTGGTGTCTAGAGGGTTTCTGCTGCTCAATCAGGCCCATCAGTGCTATGCAATGCAGCACACATACACAAACATCAACATGAGAAACTACCAATGGTGACACTTGTATCATTTCATGGAAATGCATGGTATGGTGCTAGGTCTCAGCACCGCATAGATGTATGTGAAAAATGACTGGGACAGGACCATATTGTCATGTGTGGTGCTGTGGCACCAGCACACCAACAATCATTGCAAGGCCTCACCATGCTACTGGAAGCAGAGGGAGGGTTGATGAGGACAAGAAGGTGGCAGGTCACATTTTGGACAGAACCCACACCTAGAAGATGTGACGCAGATAATTGCCCAAACTGCCCACACTACATGTGACATGCAGGTGGGGCATGGGGCTGAGAGACTGCTAACATTAATGACAGGAACAATGCATGGGAACCAAGATAACAATGTACCACCAATAGGAAGTCAGTGACATCACATTACAACTGCCACAACACAAACACACTAATTGTACAATATCTCATTGCAGAGGACAATGGCTCTCCTGTGGATCTGTCTGTCCTGGACAACCCTGATGACCTGGATGACCAGCTGACAACCATCAGCCAGGAAACCCTCAAAGATGTCCTTCGAACCCTCCAGACACCACCTCCAGTCGCAAGGAGGAGCACACATGTCACAGCCATCCCAGAGGACCCATCCACCACCCCAATAGTACGACCTGCCAGCTCCAACACAGCTGAGAACTCTGATGACACTGGGACCACCTTTGAGAGAACAGTAGTGGGAGTACAGCAGGAGCTGGCCAAGGAGGTGCGGGTGGGGTTGCAAACTATGGCAGCCAGCCTTGAGGGGATGCGCATGTGCATGATGATGTCCGCAAAACAGTCAGCAGACACACAATCCCTACTGCAAGGAGTCCAACAGTGTGTGAGGGATCTCACAACTGCTGTGAGCGAGTTGCCACAACTGTCCTCCAAACTTTGCAGCACAAACGTACAAAATATCATTCTTTTTTGTAGGTTTGCACTGAATTTGCTTTAACAAATGAGGCAAATGCAGTGCAATGATAGTATATTTCTGGGCCAAGATATCTACAAGATGAAACTCAATGCTGGCCACATCCCCTACAAGAAAGTCATTGTTTATGTGACATTTGCTTTAAAACATACATGCCTCGCCCAGAATGTACAGTTGGAATGGCTGTGAAAGAGTGTTTGACCAATAATGTCAGCTGAGAGTACGATTAAAACACATAGGTGTGAACTTTGTATACTTGACCTCATCTGAAATTGACACTAATCAGTTTAGCAGTGTTCACATGAACATCAGGCTGCAGGCAGACGTCCCACAGTGCCCAACATTCAGACACAGGACCCAAACAATGACAACTTTAAAACCACACCTACTTGTCCAATACATGGGAACCATAGTTACGTTGAGTGGTGGGTACAATGGATGGCAGATGCATTGAGATTTTGATTTGTTGTAGCTGCCAATGTGACAGCTCAGTTGGAAGTGGGAATTAACATGTCAGGAGAGGGATCTGGATGCAGGACGGAATACACAGGCCAACATAAAATTGGCATTGTACACTCATGCAAAGACCCTGCACCCAAAGCATATGACATGCATTAAGGGAGTATCTAAATCTTTAATAGCTATGTATAAAACAGAACATAAAACTATGTAACACACCTATACTAACCTAATCTATCCTAACTATACATTGTCCACAACTGGCCCTAACTACCCTATGCTAAATCTTACTTACCGCATTTAACAACAAACTCTAAACATCAGCCCCCCACCCCCGTTATATGACGAGACACATGAAGGACGACATACACTAACCTAAACAGATGCTAACTAATACTAAACAAATGTAGATTTGTTTGTATTTTTTTACATTTTAATATATTTTTTTTTTAAATACACATAAGCCCCAACATTAACCCCCATCCACCCACCTACAAACTAACATGTAATAATATGAAACCCCACAAACCGACTTATCCTATCTAAACTACTACCCTACTCTAACCTATCACTAAACCCTCTAAACCCACAAACAAAAATGGATGAGCAATGAGGACAGAGGGGATGTGAATTAGGGGTGAGGGGAGGCCGGAGTTCAGAGGTTTACCCTCAGTTTTTTTGATAGATTTTAGCCTCTGGCTATTTTTGTCCACGTCCCTCTGGGGATTGTCAATCTTTTTCATCACTTTACGCATGTCCCTCTCGATCTGGGAAATGGTGGCCATGTCCAAAGCAGCAGATGTGGTGGTCTGTGTTCCAGACATAGTTGCTCCTGCAGATGTGGTGGTCGCTGGTGCTGAAGTGGAAGGTGCAGCAGGTGTGGTGGGTGTTGGTCCTGAGGCTGAGGATGCAGCAGGTGGGGATGATGTCATGGTGGCCACTGTGCTACTGGGTGCTGTTGTGGTGGTGGCTCCACCCGTTGTGGCCAATACTGTCCCCCCTTGGCTGAAAGCCTGCCATTCTCCTGTCGCTCTCTCTCTCCGATAGCGTCTTGCCATCCTCCGGAACCAGATTCGACATCCAAGATATGTCTGTACCTCACTGCCCGCTTCTGGGAATCCCTGATATCCACTGCATTCATGTTGGCAGCTGTAAAAATGAGACAGGCAACCATCAGTGTCCTCATTGTGTGATGCATGTAAAGATGATAATCTAACATTTCCTTCAAATTGCACATGCAGTCCAAATCACAGTACACATGATGTAATGTCCCTGAGGAATGAAATGGCAATGCTGCCTACCCATTAAGTATTTAACAGTACAGCAAAGCACAATAAGAGGTGTACTAAATAAAGTGATCTGTGAATTGATGTAGTCCAATGTGTCACAATGCAAATGCAGCAAGTACTTCACATGGGCCAGGCCGACTAATCTTTATCATCGAATTGAACTTCAAGGCACCAAAAACCAGTGATTTGTAGATGTAATTGGCAGGATGATATACAGTTGCTTATCATAAGGGGTCAGTGTTGTTTGGGACACATGCATGCTTGAATGAGATGACTGTCATCTACACTTTGACCATCACATCTACCTACATATATGTTCCTCCCCTACCACTGTGCCTCAAGGAGGAGGGGCATGCAATACATCATCACAACTGTCAAGGACAACCACTAAGCCATGTCCACATGTACATGGATTTACTGAGTGGAACACATATAAGGAGGGCTGCCACCTAGGAATGAGGTATACAGAGGTCAATCACATCTACATTCATGTTTCAGTTTGTGGACAACCATCAACACCTGATCTGCCAACACATTTTCAAAATCACCCACATTGATGACAGCACACATCTGACCTTGGCCTGCATGCACGCCTATTATATACCACATAAGTGTCACGTAAATGGAGTACAACTTATGGGGCTAGATGCTGGGGGACAGTTACCCATACAGTCCTACATGTACATTACAATACAGGGGTGCACAATTTTGTGAGGATATCTGGTGCATCACTGTCTTGTGAAAATGAGGGTACGACTCAGTGACAGTATTCTGACACTCGAGCACTTCCAAGTCAAATGTGGACCTACATGTGGCTACTAATCACCTTGTTCACATGCTGCTGCCTATTGCACAGCACAAGACTCGCAAGATATGACTCTCTGCCTGTGACTGTGTAACCCTTGCATGGAACACTGTCAACATCCAGTCAAGTAAGATATCAGATCACGCGCCAGCTCATCATATCTTGCAAAGAGTGCAACACACAAGAGTCACTCACACAACAGCTGCAATCATTACACAGGACAGACATTTTCACACTTACTGGATATGTCTGGGTCTTCAAATCGAGCCACTTCCCCAATGGTATAGGGGGCCGGTCCACCTATAAGACATCGAAAGGAAATATATGCTCAATGTCTGATCACTGTACAAACATGTGGACAACATATCACAGTGTGTAACATTTTATATGAGTGAGCTGCTGATCCTGCATGTAGACACTCCAACCGGCATACCACTGCAAACTTGCATTGACACTGACACTCCAGTGAGTGATAGACACACATATGCACACATGCACTGGGCCCAACAATCATGTGGTACTAAACCCGACTACAAAAATTCGTGGCTAATCCATTTCAGATGGTACTCCATGTCATGATTTTTAATTGGGTGACAATTTCAATGGCACTTCATTGGTGCACTGCAATACAAGTGACTCAGGTATTGTGGCTTGTGCATCAAAGGACAATGGGTAACAGTGTTATGGACAGGTGGGTCAATTTTCAGTCAGCAATTATCGTGCATTCAGTGGTCCATAACAGATGTGACACAGTTGTATGTAGGTAACAAATGCCCCATTGACAGTGTCCCCTAAGCCGTATATGCCCCCTTTGCCAAAAATGATGGCGCTAAACATGAATAGCCCACTTTTCTGTCCCAATACAGTGAAATGTAGCATGCTGGCAGTGTCTTAGCTCATCATCATTGACAGAATGCATGGGCACAGGTGTTGTCATTGCACCTGAAATGTGTTATTCACGACCACATGTACGAAGATCAGGTTTTGCAAGTCACAAATTGCGAGATTTAGCAACTAGCGATTTGAAAGTAGGATGATCTGAGGTACAACACTGTCAATTACACTGTTTGAAATTCATAAATGGGGTAGCAAATGACCTACCACATGAATTGTGATGAGGTAGGGCTCATTTTGCAAACCCCTTGGGAATGGCGGCACTCACAGGGATGCTGGCCTGCTGGGCTCAGCAGACCACCATGTCTGTAACTGCTTTCAAATAGGGATGTATATTTTTGTTTAAATGCAGCCTTATTTCTGCAGGGGTAAATAGAAAGCATTTCAAAAACCAATAGTATGACTGAAATAATTTATTGGAAGCTTTTAGTGGTCCGTGGGACAACTTCCTGCTCAGAAACCTTTTTTGGGCATGCATTCACAAAGGGGAAAGGATCCCATGGGGAGCCCTCCCCTTTTGAAAATGGGTTAGCACCAACTTGTGATGGATGGTAACTGCAATTGCGTAGTACCAGCATTTGTGGTCAAGAAAGAATCAATCAGCAGACTGCGACTTGATAATAGGAAAGGAACGCCCCTTCCTAAATGCCACTAGCAAACCCTGTTTTGTGATCGGGCAAAGTGATAGCAGAATGGCAAAATTGGGGGTGTGCATTTGAATGAATATTTTTCTTGGCGTAAACACAAACATTCTGAAAACTAGGCCATTTGTGAGAATTAAAATTACCTTGGTACATGTGGCCCTAAGTAATAGTCAAACACGACTCAATGAAGCTCAGTACTGTATTGTTAACATGTATAGACATGTGGAATACATCTCAGTATTGGGACACTAACAGTTTGTTCTACTTGCATTCAACATGCCCAGATTGTCAATGTGATACTCACCAACAGGGCCATCACCACACCCAGGTGGTCCAGCAGGTCCTGTTCTCAGGCCACCAGGTCAGCCCAGCGATGCTTCAGCTGGTGCTCATTCCTTGATGTATTGAAGACATGTTTGATGTGGTAAAGCACCTTGGCCCAACGCAGCCACCTTGCCTCTGTGTGATACTCCTGTATCACATGCCCACCCAACTCCAGCATCATCGGCAGAAAGTGGCACACCAGCCACACAAAGGCCCCAAGCTCCTCCTCACCCATGTGGGTCAGCCTCGCCCTTCCCGACATGTTAGTGCACTACAATTTAAACAGAAAAAGGGAAAAAGTACGGAAAATAAATCTGGAAAAAAAAGTACAACCCAAAATACAAACCGCAACTAACCCAACTAATCTAACCCCCACACAGAAAACCAACAGTACAAATACAATCCAAAAAACACTAAACTACACAAAAGCACTTAAGAAGGTACAATATACAAATAGAACACACAAAAGGACACAAGAGAGACTCCACAAGGTACAATAAACGCAATCTAGACACGAGCAAGACACAGCCACATAGTCAAGAAAAAGCACAAACTTTAAAGTGAAAGTGAAAGTACACCCACAGTACAATGTCTGTAAACAGGATTTCCTATTACATCATTTCCTGTCCCCTTTGCGGCCCGTTTTCCATCTTGCGTGTATTTTTTGGACATATACAATGTTTGCATGAATATATTCAACGCATAACCTACATGTGTGGCAAAATACCACACATTAGCGGGAAACTTCTATTTTAATGGATATCCGCATGCATGGGGTGCGCTGCTGGAATTAACGCTAAGGGCCCGTGTATGTTCAGTTTGCGTTGTTTTTGGATGCATTTGCGTCAAATTTTTTGACTCAAACTGTGTTTGCGTGATTTTTAATTATTTAACATGCATGCACCCTGTATCAAGATGGCGATAGGATTGTATGGCCTGCAGTGTGTGGTATAGTGGTTGGCCACATGTGGTAGAGCATACAACTGCAGTCCAGATTTATACTACTTAGCACCACATTTCCTTTGTTTTCTGATGCAAAAACAGCGCAAACTTACAAAATACATTTGTATTTTGTAAGTCTGTGCTACTTTTGCGTCAATAAATTACTGCAATGCGGCGCAACAAAAGTATAAATCCTGGCCTGTGTGTTTTGTGTGTGAATGAACTGTAACAATATGTGGGCTTCTGATGGCAATACATTTGACATAATGCTCCTTTATGAATGTGTTACAAATGAGTATCTACATCGGATGGCAATCAGTGATGTACAACAGTCATGATATGTGTTTGTAATATGTGATGACTCATTTGATGTGTGTAGTTGTAGACTTAGGGACATTACATTCCCAAGACAAACAATACACAGTGATGATTGAGGATGGCTGATTCCACTCATAAAATTGTTATGTACATGTCAGTTTGACTCATGAACATTATCTATGTTACTAATGTTGCTGTGGTGGACCTGCTGCCCTGGCTGCATGTGTTCACATATTTTCAGATGTGCATTCCACAGAAGTGTCCTGTTCAAATGTGTGGGCATGTGTACCCTGTATCAGTATTGGGATACATGGTGTTACTGTTTCGAGTGGGTCTAGTCAGGAGTCTGTTGGCAACCCTTGAGTTCACAGAGTATCTTGCAAGGGAGAAGTGTACCAAAGCAGAAGAGCAGCTAAAGGCATACAAGGGGATAGGGCAGCTATGGTAAGGCAGATAATACAGAAGAGTGAATACAGAGCAACCATAGTGTGGACAAATATGGAACGGGTCAGTAATGGACAAACACTCAGGGCTTATCACTCAGATTGTACACAGGGTAGGGCTCAGAACTTCCCACAGCAACAGGGAAAGTCAGTGCCTCTGTGCAGATTAATCTCACAGCTAGTCACCACACAAGCCCCATAGAAAGGTGGTAGCAGAAGTGAATCTGTGTCTGGACCCTTAGGGCACAAACAAGGATTGTACTTACATACACAAGACTAACCCTTGTTGGTTGGGCTGGAAACACAGTAACAATTCCTGGAATACAGCCATAGCACACTGTCACTGTTAGGCACTAATGACTACATGCAACACCAGACAAAGGATGGGGACTGGATTAGCCTCTTGGAAACCAGGTGCCAGAACAAATACAAAGTTAAACACTTCTAGACAGGTGAGGACTGATAGTACACATACCAGCCACGATACCCCAAGAGGAAACAGAAAGCAAGGGAACCAACTAGGAGGCAAAGCCAGGCACAGGGACCAGGCTCTGGTTGACGCAAAGGCTGGAACAGGTCTGGGTAACAGAAAGCAGGCTCTGGCAGAAACAACCATGAACAAGGCTGAGAAAAAGGGAGCAGAGTCTGACTGGAAGAAGGAGGAACAGCACTGGGTAAATAGAGTGCAGGTTCAGGTGTAATCAGGAATGTAACACATGCAGGGAATGGCAGCTTCTAAGCAGTTCCAGGCAGGAGCAAGGCCAGGGCAAAGACACATTGCTGGGCTGCAGAAGAGAGGTCACAGGTGTGTGCAACTTCAGTCTCTCACAAGTCCTGGAGGAGAGAATCCAGTATAAAGGGACAACTGGACGTTTCCCATGGGACGCAAAGGAAAAAAGATTACAGGTCTTATCGACTACCATGCAGTGCATTGTGGGACCTGAAATCAATGTAGGCTAATGTAGTTCTTCTATAGCATGCCATATGGAAAAGAGAAGCAAACAGGAGTCAGAATGGGAGTCTGGGTGATTGTTAATGATGATTTCCAAGGCACAGATAGTCCATTTAAAAGGCCCCCTAGAGATGGGAGCGCAGAGACTTCACACATGTCAGCGGCAGGAATTATTTTCAGGGATGGACTGCGCAGGGCATGTGTTGTGAACATTGCTTGTCATACCTGGGACACTCATGCTATCAATTTACAGAAATTAAGTACCTCTTATCACACAAGCTACTTGCAGAGATAGCAAATGCCACACTTACTAATGTCAGGGGTCTGTTCATACATTCCTGTTACCACTGATACTTCACATCCACTGCCTCATGTATGAGGCACTTATTCACCTTATGATTGGAGATGTCATAGTTGTGTGTCATGTGCTACAGTAGACCAGGTTGGCAACATGGATGTGTGTCATATGCTGTGGTCCTATGATTTTGTCCTTCATATGTGAAATTCAAAATAAGTTTTTTTTTAAATATATGTGTGATGTTTGCTGTACAATCATACGCATCACATGTGATTTTGCATCAGATTTGTCTTTGTGACATGCTCACTGAGGTAATACTCACATTCCTAAAGAACATGTGATGGAGAAATAAGGAACCAGAGCAGGATTGTGTGATGAAGTGAGGTGTTTAATTACATATCGTAACAAGGTGTTTAGAATGACTATTGGTGAAATTTTTTTTGAACAATCTGCTGTCTGCAGCGCATTCCTACAGCTGTGTTTGGATGTACCCCCTCATTTTCCCTGGCACCATCCTCCTCCTCAGGCAGTTCTTGCTCGGGGTCATATAGGGGGATGTTCCTCCTCACACAAATGTTGTGCGGGATGGCACAAGTCAATATGATCTTGCAGACCATTTCTGTGGCATATAGGAGGCTACCTCCTGTGATGTCCAGGCACCTGAATCTGGACTTCAGGATGCCAAAGGTCCTTTTTACAATGGTGTGTGTCCTCTGATGTGCCTCATTATAGGCACGCTCTGCTGCTGTGCTTGGATTGGGGAATGGGGTCATGGTCAATGGCTGGATCCCATAACTCTGATCAGCTGAAAAATAAAATAGGAGTAAGTATTTTGTTAGTACTTGCACCAGGAATGTCATGTAGCATGGCAGTTGATATCTTGTGTCATCTGTGACTCATTTGTGTTTGTGGTATTGTGCAAGATCCTGTGAGGTTTTTTCTGCAGTGGGTTGTTTGACTTGACAACTTGAGTTTGGCTCATTGACCTGGTATCTATGATTTTGTTTCCAAACTGCTGGTCAGTATGTATGTACCATGCGTTGTGTAGTGAGCAACATGTTTTAGTGTGCTTTCACTGGAGGGGACATGATACTTCCACACACACACACAATAGATTCCGATGTGGTGGTAACATGGTCGCACTACATGGCCTGGACATCCCATCCAATTAGACGTATTTCATCGCAGATGAAATGCAATAGTGAGGCCCTTTGATTAGGCTTGGTGACAATGCACAACACATCTCCCTAAGTTGACAGCACTGAGGTGTTCAGTATTGACAATGCACAAGTGTCCCATTTGTGACTTGGTTCTATGCAAACCTTTGTAGTTCCCTCTGCCAGTGGCTCATGTGCAACCATGCACCTCCACTATCAAACTTGCTCCAGGTAACCTGGCTAACTGCCTTGTGGAGGTGGATGTATCTGTGCAGGACGGGCAATCTACCTGTACATATGTTATTTTGATGGACAATTGGCTCTTTCAGTGTGTGTGTAGCAGTGTGCAGTTTGCATTAGTGGCACATCAATATATGCTCATAGCACAGTCCACTTCCTTATTGCTACCTGGCAACGGCACCCCAGGAGTGATGTATGTTGTTGGGACTGCCTCAGTATTTCTGTCTCACCTACATGTGTGTCTGCATCATCATGCTATGTGTCTCATGGTGTTTAACTTGCAGCAACACACATTGCACACCCCTTCCACAGTACATATTGCTTGAGAGGGTGTGGATTGACTATGGCGGTCATTCCAACCGCGGCGGTAGCCGCCCACCATGCGGTTACCGCCGAATGACCGCACCGCGGTGAAAAGACCGCGGCGGCCATTCTGGCTTTCCCGCTGGGCCGGCGGGCGACCGCCAAAAGGCCGCCCGCTGGCCCAGCGGGAAAGGCCCAGCAACGATGAAGCCAGCTCCGAATGGAGCCGGCGGAGTTGCTGGTGTGCGACGGGTGCAGTGGCACCCGTCGCGATTTTCAGTGTCTGCTTTGCAGACACTGAAAATCATTATGGGGCCCTGTGAGGGGGCCCCTGCACTGCCCATGGCAGTGGCATGGGCATTGCAGGGGCCCCCAGGGGCCCCACGACACCCGTTCCCACCATCCTGTTCCTGGCGGTATTTACCGCCAGGACCAGGATGGCGAGAAGGGGGTCGGAATCCCCATGGCGGTGCTGCAAGCAGCGCCGCCATGGCGGATTCCTTGGGCCAGGGGTAAATTTCCCGCCGGTTGCCCTTTTCTGACCACGGCTTTACCGCCGCGGTCAGAATGGCCCAGGAAGCACCGCCAGCCTGTTGGCGGTGCTTCCGCGGTCCCCGGCCCTGGCAGTCCATGACCGCCAGGGTCGGAATGACCCCCTATGTGTCCTAATGTATAGGTAAATGGTTCATCTTCCAAGCTGTACTTCCAGTGCAGGCCATGTCATTGTCAGTGTGTGCTTTGACATTGGTCCCTTGTAGCTTTAGAGTGGCAGCTAATGTTATTGGCTGCCGTCATTTGTCCATAGGTGTGTATCCCATTGTGTCAGAGTGCACAACATAACTACCTGTGTCACACCTCAGTGTCTTCCTGCCCATGTGTTTATGTAGTGGTGTATGTACTGTGTGTCCTAAAGGGTTACTGTACCGTCTGTATATTGCTAGGTTCATGGACTTACCGACAAGAAGGCCATTGTCATTGTCCGTCCTGGACGTGCTGATTGATGGTGCTGTTGCGAAAGATGAAGGAATCATGTACACTCCCAGGATACTTGTCCAAGATATTGGTAAACAATCCCTGGTGGTCAACTATGGCCTGCACATTTATGGAGTGGGTGTGCTTTCTATTCCGGTATAGATGCTCTGTTGCTGCACGTGGTACAATCCGGACATGGGTGCAGTCAATTGCACCAAGCACATGCGGGAAGGCATGTTTTTGATAAAAGCGCTATTTGATCTCCTGCTGCTTCTGCTGGGTGTTGGGGAAGCTAATGTGGTGGGGTCTGAGGGAGATGACCCTGGGAAGGAAAGCAGAGAACGAGGGCTGTGATACCCTAGCTCCCAGAGCACCCGTTGTTTGGAAGGAGCCACTTGCCAACATATGCAGGACAGTTAGCTGCTTGGTCACCTTTGGTATATTGTGTGGTGTCTGCAAGCTGGCTGTTATTTGTGGCTCAATTTGGCATAGCAGCTGCTGGATGGCTTGCCAGTTGAGTCTATACCTCCGGATGATGTCCTGCTCCCTGAGGCCCTGGAGGTTTGTCCTGCTTCTGAAGACCCTCTAATGCCTTCTGCGTGGCCTTTGGGGGCCCTGTTGGGGTGGTGGTGGCTGCTGCTGTAGGTTCTGTGCTCTTCGTGGCCTAGCATGCTTTATCAGTAGCACCTCCATGTTGTCTTTGTTGAGCAATGATGTTGCTTGCGTGTGTTTCTCTTAAGTAGTGGTGTGCTTGCCTCATTTTAATGCTTGCCCTGACCCAGGCATTAAAATTTGACACAAATCGGGCTTAGCATCATTTTTCAGGTCCGCCTCCCACCAGTGCGTAATTTTTGGCCTGTTGGATAAATATGGTGCTAAGGGGTTTGAGTCATTTTTTGGACGTGAACGCCTACCTTGCATTTCATTGAGGCAAAGTGGTTTCACGCATCCTTAAAATGACAACCCCCATATTTTTTACGCTAGACGTGTCTAAATATAAATATAGAGTTAAGTTTGCGCAGGATTTGCGTAAAAAAAAATGACGCACATCCGGCATAAACAGAGTATAAATATGGGCCTTAGTTCCCAAAATCTTGTTCATTTTCTCCTAAAATGTCTTTTTTAAACTTCTTTGTGGAAACATTGTGAATATGCAAAACAAATGGACTGACTCAATAGACACCAGCACATTCAAAATTCACAACTATATAACTAATTTTGTGTCACACTGGGTGCGTCACTGTCTGAATGAGTCCTGAGTGGGCCGGTGAGTGCCTGCATGAGTACCTCAGTGGGTATGTGAGTGGTTGCATGAGCCTCAGAGTCTTTGAGTGCATGGATGGGTCCATAACCATGTTTGGGAGTGTCTGCATGAGTACCTCAGTAGGCATGAGAGTGGATGCATGAGTCTGAGTTAGTCTGTTAAGTGCATGACTATCTGAGCATGTCTGTGAGTGGGTGCATTAGTCTGAGTGGGTCTGTGTGGGACCTGGCCCTTTTGGTACGGTTATCCACAAAAAATTTCTCTTCTTCCTCCTATTTCTTCTGACATGTGCTTGTTGACATTAGGACTCTGGGCACTTTAGCACTGCTAACCAGTGTTGAAGTGCATATGTTCCCTGTCTAAATTGCATTGGTGAATGGTTTATCCATGATCAGTTTATCTCATTTACTAGTAAGTCCCTAATAAAGTGCACTAGAGGTTCCCAGGGCCTGTAAATAAAATGCTACCAGTTGGCCTGCTGCACTGATTGTGCCACCCACATGAGTAGCTTTGCAAACATGCCTCATGCCTGCCACCACAGTGCCTGTGTGTGGAGTTTTAAACTGCCATTTCGACCTGGCAAGTGCACTTGCCAGGCTCAAACCTTTCCTTTTACTACATGTAAATCACCTCTAATGTAGGCCTAAGGCAGTCCCATGGACAGGGTACAGTGTATTTAAAAGGTAGGACATATACTGGTGTGTTTTACATATCCTGATAGTAAAATGCTGCTAAATTTAGCTCTCACTATTGCTGGGCTATCTCTCCCATAGGGTAGCATGGGTATTTCCTTGAAATATTTTTAAGTGTAATTTTCAATTGGGAGCAGATAGAGATGTGGAGTTTTGGGTCTCTGAACTCACAATTTAACAATACAATTTTTGGTGAAGTTAGTTTTGAATTGTACGTTTCAAAATACCACTTTCAGAAAGTGGGCATTTTCTTGCTTAACCATTCTGTGCCTCTTCCTCTTCCAGAATCATGTCTGGGTCAGGATTGCAAATGGGCTGTTTGTGTATTCACTCTAGAGAGTCACACAGAGGAAGCCGAGGTGTGCCCTGCATATCCGCATGGCCAATCAGCCGGCTGATGGGTCTTCCTGAGCTAGAGTAGCGGAAGGAGCGGACGCTTGCACCTGATAGGGTTGTGCCTGTCCTTTCACAAAGCAGTCTCCAGCCCCCTAGAGTTTGTCTGGGGCCAGGGCAGGAAAGGCAGTGTCTTGTGCACTACAAAGGCTTGTCTTTGAAGTTGGCCTACTTCAAAGATAGAAATGGGTATAGGTACTGGACCTCTGACCCCACATAGTTAGAATCCTTCTGGACTGAGAAAAGTCTGCCAGGAAGAAAATCTGTGTTTGTAGGAGTGACTGCCACTCTGCCTGTTGATTTGTTGTGCTGACCTGCTGCTTTCTGCTTCAGTCCTAGAAGTGAAAGGACTGGACTTTGCTTTCTACATCCTGCTTCCAAAGGTTCTCCAAGGGCTTGGACTGTGCTTACCTCCTGTTACGAAGTCTGAGACATCAAATACTTTACCTTCCAAGGCCTGTGCTCTCTTTCTGAGAGTGCTGACTTGCCAACGGATGCCAAATTTAGGTCCTGGGCCCTTGGGAGTGAATTTTGGTGTAACAAGGAAGAAACAAGTACATCAACGTCCAGAACGACCTCAAAACCGGTGGCTCTCTCTAACTCTACACTGCTGCCTGCACCAGAGCCTTGTTTCCCGGTGAGTGCAATGACCGGGACCTACTGTATATATACACGCCTGATGTCACAGCAGCACCACCACAGCATGAGTCTAGAGCACAGTGTCACTGACATCCATTTAATCAGACTCGGACTCCTCTGTGGCCCTGAGGTGTGATCATGACACCACAAAGTTGATGCCTCACATCTTGACCTGTTTGATCCATCAACCCCACCTTGTTGTAAGGGCCGCCACATCACTGCCAGTGCTGCATCACCTCTCCTGCAACCATATAGAACCAACAGCTCATCTCTCCTGCCTAGCAGTAAGGAACTGACGCCTCACCTCCCAGTGGCAGTAAGGAACCAACGCCACACCGACTCCAGTGACTCCTCACCTCCCTGACTCTGTGTAACGTCTTTGTTTCCTCATCGTTTTCCAAAGTACTGTAAGGTACTGTAACCGGGGTCCATGTGAATACATGACTGGCAACTTGGGCTGGACTATCGTAGACGTCATTGTGATAGCCCTAGCTGAAGCTATTGTGTTTTTAAGTGCTATACTAAGATGTAATCTTGGAAAATATGTAACTTCGTTTGTGTATGTTAGATTTTTGTTGTTTAGTCTTGTTATTCAGACAAATATTGTCTACCTTACTAAACTGGTGTGGAGTATGTTTGTGGTGTTTTCACTCTTTTACTATGCGTGTGTGTGTGTGTGTGTGTGTGTGTGTGTGTGTGTGTGTGTATGTATATATACAAATACTTTACACATTGCCTCTAAAATAAGCCTAACTGCTTGAGCCAAGCCACCAAGGTGGTGAGCAAGGGTTATTGTAGCTGTGTGACTCCCTTGCCCTGACAAGCATGAGGGTCCCTACTTAGACAGAGTGCAAGTCACTGCTAACAGAGACCCCATTTCTAACAGTCTATGAGTGTGTGCATGAGTACCTCAGTGGAAATGTGAGTGGGTGCATGAGTCTATAAGTGAGTTTGTGGTTGGGTGCATGAGTCTCTAAGTGGGTATGTGAGTGTATGCATGAGTCTCTAAGTGAGTCTGTAAGCATGGGCATGAGTCTCTGAATCTAGGAGTGTATGCATGAGTATGTGAGTGGGTCTATGGGTGTCTTTATGAGTACCTCAGTGGCTATGTGAGTGCTTGCATGAGTTGTTGACTACATGCTTGAGTCTCTAACCAAGTCTGTGAGTGTCTGTATGAGTACCTCAGTTAGTCTCTGAGGGGTGCATGAGTCCGAGTGTATGGGTGCGTGGAGGAGTCTCTAAGTGGATCAATCAGTATGTGCATGAGTACCTCAGTGTGTCTGTTAGTGAATGCATGAGTCTGAGTGGGTCTGTGAGTCTGTGCACGAGTCTTTGAGTGTGTGAGTGCATGCATGAGTCTGTGAGTGCCTTAGTTCATCTGTGAGTGGGTGCATGAGTCGCAGAGTGGATCTGTGTGTAGGTGCATGAGTCTGAGTCTATAAGTGCATTCAAGAGTCTGAGTGGGTTTGTGAGTGTGTGCATGAGAACCTCAGTGGTTGTGAGTGGATGTATGAGTTTCTAAGTGAGTTTGTGAGTATGTGCATGAGTCTCTGAATAGGTCTGTGAGTGTGTGCATAAGTATCTGAACCTATAAGTGCAGGCATGAGTGTCTGAGTGAGTGTGTGAGTATGTGTTTGAGTATCTCAGTAGGTCTCTGAGTGGGTTTATGAGTGAGTCCTAGAAATGCAATGCCCACAACACTATGTTCTGCCCAAAAGTCAAACTCCCTGGTATTAGGTGGGCTTTGTACCCTATGGGGGACAATTTGGGGGCAGCCTCCTCAATCAGGACAAACTAACTACCTAAAAGTCACTACTGTCTCTTCAATGGTGGGGGTATGGCTGGATGCCACAGTAGTCCGCCCCCTCTTTGTTTATTTTGGTGCTGGTTTGAATCCCTGGTGTTCAGAGGACTTTCCATTCCCCTAATCACTCTCGAGGGGTGGGGGGCAGAAAGTTTATTGGGCACCAAGATGGGGGAGACCATGGGCCCATGACTAGGGGAGTTGTGTCCATTGCAAACAAATACTGCATAAATGAATCCCTGGTGTCTAGTGGGCTTCCTGTCCCTGGGGGAGGGGCATCAGGACTAATTGCTCCAATCCACCTTAAAGGGGGGGCCAGAAATAATGTTGAGACATTTTTAGGGAGGGAATAGGCCATGTCCGTTGTGGGCAGACCTCACTCCATACAATTTTTAAAGAAAAAAGGCTCAGGTGCCTAGTGGTCTTTCTGCCCCACGTGGAGGCAGAATGCCATTCATCTGCCCCCCGGGGGACAGAAAAACTGTCAGCATATTTTAAATAATCCATGATGTATACTGGGCATTCTGCCCCACTGGGTGGGGGGTAAATTGAGGTAATTGCCCCATCCACTCTGGGGGGGGGGGGGGACTGTAAAACTGTCTGCCTCGTTATTGAGGGTGGGGAAATGACCACGGTGGGGAGCCCCATCTTCTAGATTTTGTAAAAAACAATGCTCCTGGTGTCTAGTGGGCTTTCTGACTTTTGGGGGAAGACTGGGGGCAATCAAACCCATCCACGCCCCAGAGGGTACAGAAAGACTGTCAGCATATGTGTTTATGGGGTGGGGGAATGGCAATACCTGTGATGGGAATCCCCCACCCCAATATTTGTTTATAATCCATGGGATCTAGGGGGTTTCTGCCTCACTCGAGGACAGATTAGGGGTGATCACGCCCATTTACCCCATAGGGCAGAAGGGCTGTCTGCCTAGTTACTAGGATGGGGGCATGGCCATGCCCATGGTGTACAGTCCCCCACCCTATAAATTGTTTATAAAAAACATTGCTGGTATGTAACAGGCTTTCTGCCCTGACCCCATGGTGGCAATTTAGGGGTAATTTCGTTCACAACCTAGAGGGTGCAGAAAGATTGTTAGCAATTTTTTGTGTGGTGTGGCATGGCCAAGACCATGATGGGAGCCCCCACACCAATATATATATTTGTTTAATAAGCCCTGATATCTAGTGGGCTTTCTCCGTTCCAAGGGAAGATTGGGGGTAATTACCCCATTTGCATCTGAAGGAGGCACACAGACTGATCGTGTAAGGGGATGCAGAGATCACAAGCCATTTCCAAAGAGGCTGCTTCCCCAAAATCTCTTGGGTCTAGGTCGTAGATCCCTGCTTGAGGATCACTCTCCTATGGGGATCTCCAAGCAGGAATCCACTGGACAGAGATCTCATCTACCTCTCTCATCCAATTCAGTGCTCAGGGTGTGAGAAAGGACCTCTCTTTAGATGGTAGCATCCACTTTTTTGTCTGGAAAATTATGTGGTTTTAAACAATAAGTGCTCTGGACCCCTGCAAAACAGGATTCCAGTGTCATAGCTCTTTCCCCAAAACTGTACTGTGTATTGGAACTTCAGCATCCCTGTAAGTCCCTAGTAAATGGCATCCCTAGTACATAGAACATGGGTGCTGAAGAGGGCCACCCAGAACTGCAACACCAATTGTGCCACTATGAGAGGCCCCATACCAGCCTCACGCAGACTGCCATTTCAAGTGCATGAGAGTGTATTTAAAAATTTAAAACTCGACATGGCAATCACCAAGAGTGCTCTGTCCACTAACACTGCATGCATTATGGGTACGTCACCCCTCTATCAGGCCTTACCGCTCTAAGGTAGGGTGCACTATAATGCATGTGAGGGCATATGTTTGATTTAGCAAATATGCCCCTACTCTGTCTTTACAAAACCTTAAGACATAGTATGTGTACAGGGAAGCCATAGCAAATATATGTGCAGATGGGATCATACATCATTAGTCACTGAGGGAGGGGTATATCTAGCCTGTGCTGCTAGCCTGTGCTACCTAGTCCACTAATTTGTAAATATATAGGAATCACCCTTTGATTATTGGGACTAAGGTAGAAGCTTTGAGGGACAGAGGGGCTGTCGTCACCATGGTGACCCAGCACCTGGTCCACTCAAATCAGTACTTGATAGTGAAAACATGTCCTGTCTGACAATGCTGACAATGACTGGAGGGGGAGTAGTTGAACAGAAGGAAGCGGCTGAGTATCTATCCATTCATGTAGACTGTCTTCTTGGAAATAATTTGGAGCAATCTCCTTGGGCTGAAGTAGACCTGAGAACGTATGCAGCAATGCTTGGGCTTCCAGAATGGGGTTGTGTCAAGACAAGGACACAGAGAAAACTCTAGAGTGAATAAGAGGTGTTGGATCCTGGAAGAATGGACCAACCCTCTAAGAGAAAAGGTAAGACGACTGGGGGCCCAGCTTCTAAACAGACTACAAATCAGAACACCTCTTCCCAGGAGGAGGACCTGTTGGCCACAGAGGGAACAGAGCCTGCAGAGCTTGGGCCTTATCACCCAGAGGGACCCTCTATGGAGGATCTGCGCCAGGGACAAACAACCTATCCTACTCTTGAAAGCCTGAGGCAGCAAGTTGCACAGGAAGAAAAGGGTAGAGTAGATGGTACCCACAGGGTATATTGGGAGGATGGACCCCTGCTTACTGAGGCCAGAGACCTCAAGCCTGTTGCAACCAGGAGGGTGATAGTGCCTCAGACTTGCGGAGAGTTCCCTCTCCCTCTAGCCCATGACATTCTGCTAGCTCGGAATCAAAACAAAACCTGAAGCAGGCTAGGTATTCATTTTTACTGGCCTGGGATGTTCCAGAAGGTGAAGGACTTTCATCAGTCCTGTGTCACCTGCCAAACCAGTGACAAGGCAGGAGGCCACCAAGAGGCCCCCATAGTCCCAATGTCTGTATTTGGGATTCCCTTTGAAAGGGTAGGGGTTGACATGGTTGGCCCTCTTGTCCCTTAAACATCTTCAGGAAACAGGTACATTTTAATGGTAATAAATCATGCCATTAGGTACCCTGTGTAGGAAAGTACCTTCTTGCCTGGCATGTTACCCCCAATTTTACCTGTATGTCAGTTGCTTTTGCCTGTATCACTGGGATCCTGCTAGCCAGGACCCCAGTGCTCATAGTTTGTGGCCTGAATGTGTGTCCCTGTGTAGTGACTGTCACTGAGGCTCTGCTAACCAGAACCTAAGTGCTTATGCTCTCTCTGCCTTTAAAATTGTCACTATAGGCTAGTGACCATTTTCACCGATTCTAATTGGCACACTGCAACACCCTTATAATTCCCTAGTATATGGTACCTAGGTACCCAGGGTATTGGGTTTCTAGGAGATCCCTATGGGCTGCAGCATTTCTTTTGCCACCCATAGGGAGCTCAGACAATTCTTACACAGGACTGCCACTGCAGCCTGAGTGAAATAACGCCCACGTTATTTCACAGCCATTTTACACTGCACTTAAGTAACTTATAAGTCACTTATAAGTCTAACCCTCACTTGGTGAAGGTTAGGTGCAAAGCTACTAAGTGTGAGGGCACCCTGGCACTAGCCAAGGTGCCCCCACTTAGTTCAAGGCAATTTCCCCAGACTTTGTGAATGCGGGGACACCATTACACGTGTGCACTAAATATAGGTCAATGCCTATATGTAGCTTCATAATGGTAACTCAGAATGTGGCCATGTAACATGTCTAAGATCATGGAATTGTCCCCCCATGCCAAATCTGGTATTGGGGTGCCAATCCCATGCATCCCAGGGGCTCCAGCATGGACCCCGGGTACTGCCAACCCAGCTCTCTGGGGTTTTCACTACAGCTACTGCTGCCAACCATCAGACAGGGTTCTGCCCTCGTGGGGTCAGGGAAGCCCAGTCCCAGGAAGGCAGAACAAAGAATTTCCTCTGAGAGAGGGCGTTACACCCTCTCCCTTTGGAAATAGGTGTTAAGGGCTGGGGAGGAGTAGCCTCCCCCAGCCTCTGGAAATGCTTTGAAGGGCACAGATGGTGCCCTCCTTGCATAAGCCAGTCTACACCGGTTCAGGGATCCCCCAGACCCTGCTCTGGCGTGAAACTGGACAAAGGAAAGGGGAGTGACCACTGCCCTGTCCATCACCACCCTTGGGGTGGTGCCCAGAGCTCCTCCAGTATGTCCCAGACCTCTGCCATCTTGAACCCAGAGGTGTGAGGGCACAGTGGAGGCCTCAGAGTGGCCAGTGCCAGCAGGTGACATCAGAAACCCCTCCTGATAGGTGCTTACCTCACTAGGTGGCCAATCCTCCTCTGAGGGTTATTTAGAGTCTCTCCTGTGGGCTTTTCCTCAGATAATAACTTGCAAGAATTCACCAGAGTTCCTCTGCATCTCCCTTTTCAACTTCTGCCAAGGATCGACCGCTGACTGCTCCAGGACGCCTACGAAACTGCAACAAAGTAGCAAGAAGACTACAGGTGACATTGTAGTGCCTAATACTGCCGGCTTTCTCGACTGTTTCCTGGTGGTGCATATTCTGGGGGCTGTCTACCTTCATCCTGCACTGGAAGCCAAGAAGAAATCTCCTGTGGGTTGACGGAGTCTTCCCCCTGCTAATGCAAGCACCAAACTTCAGCTTCACCGGTCCTCTGGGTCCCCTCTCATCGTGACGAGCGTGGTCCCTGGAACACAGCTGGTAGATCAAAGTGACCCCGACAGTCCAGTGGTCCATCTGTCCAAATTTGGTGGAAGTAAGTCCTTGACTCCCCTCGCCAGACAGCAATCCGGTTTACTGCATGAACTGCAGCTGCTAGGGCTTCTGTGCACTTTTGCAAGGAATCCTTCGTGCAAAGCACAGCCCAGGTCCCCAGCACTCTGTCCTGCATTGCTCAACTCACTGAGTTGACCACCAGCTTTTTGGGACACTTTTGTAGTATTGAGACGACTACTGTGCTCAGTTTTCTTGAACCCGTGTTCAAGTACTTATGCGGGTGCTGCCTTCTTGTGCATGGAATCTCTGTATTGCTGAGGGTTCCCTCTGTCTTCTCTTCCAAGTGGCAACCTCCTGGTTCCCTCTGTCTCCTTCCTGGGCCCAGGCAGCACCCTTTTTCTTTAACCTTTGCAGCTAGCAAGGCTGGTTTGCGTTCTTTCTCCAAAGAAACAACTCTGCTTCCTCTAGCACTCGGTGGGACATCTTCTGTGCAAACGAGAAGTTCCTGGCATCTTCTGTTGCAGAATCTTCAGCTTCTTCCACCCAGAGGCAGCCATTTTGCACCTTCATCCGGGGTTTAGTGGGCTCCTGCCCCCCCCCCTGGACATTATTGTGACTCTTGGACTTGGTCCCCTCTTTTACAGGTCCTCAGGTCCAGGCATCCGTCTTCAGTGCTTTGCAGTCAGTTGTGGTCTTTGCAGAATCTCCTGTGTTTTCTTACACTCCCAGTGACCCTCTACACACTACACTAGGCCAGGGGTCCCTAAGTGGTTCGCATTCCACTTTCTTAGTATATGCTTTGTGTTGCCCCTAGGCCTATTGCATTTATTTACTTACCTGATTTTGGCTTGTGTGTATATTTTGTGTGTTTTACTTACCTCCTAAGGGAGTGTGTCTTTTTAGATATTTTTGGCACATTGTCACTAAAATAAAGTACCTTTATTTTTAGTAACTCTGAGTATTGTGATTCTTGTGATATAGTGCTATATGATATAAGTGGTATTGTAGGAGCTTTGCATGTCTCCTAGTTCAGCCTAAGCTGCTCTGCTATCGCTACCTCTATCAGCCCAAGGTGCAAGAACACTGCTAATCTACTAATAAGGGATAACTGGACCTTGCACAAGGTGTAAGTACCATCAGTTACCCACTATAAGCCAGGCCAGCCTCCTACACCCTGAAGCCACTCTGCAGTGGCAGTGATTATCCTGAGCAGTGGCCAATGCCCTCCTGGCATTTTCACCAGGGTTCCCTTTCCTAAGGAGGTTGTAACAGACAGGGACTCAAACTTCATGTCTGCATTAAAACACAGCTGGCAGGAATGTGGAGTGACTTTTAAGTTCACTACCTCATACCATCAACAGACAAATGGACTGATTGAAAGATTCAAACAGACATTGAATGGTGTGATTGGAGGACTCCCTGAAAAACACAGAAGGAGATGGGATGTCTTACTTCAGTTTCTGCTTTGACCTACAGGGAAGTGCCACAAAATGGAGTAGGGATTTCACCCTTTGAACTTTTGTTTGGGCATCCTGTTAGGGGTTCCTTAATTCTTGTGAGGGTAGGCTAGGAGAGGTCTCTTAAAGAGCCTAAGCAGTACATTGTGGACTATGTACTTGCCCTTCATTCCAGAATGGTTGAATACATGGAGAAAATATTTAAAAATCTGAAAGCCAGCCAGGAGCGTCAGAAGCACTGGTATGGCCAAAATACTGCCCTGGTGGAATTCAAACCAGGGCAGAAAGTATGGGCATTGGAGCCTGTAGCACCTAGGGTTCTCCAAGACAAGTGGTCTGGGCCCTTCCCCATACTTTAAAGAAAATGCAAGATCACCTACCTGGTTGATCTTGGCGGTTGCATGAATCCAAAAAGGACTATACATGTCAACCTCCTGAAGCACTATTTTGACAGAGCTGATGTAACCATGCTCATGGTTACAAATGAGGGACAAGAATAAGAAACTAAACCTCTCTCTGTTCTCGTCTCCAGCAACACACAAGATTGTTCTATAGATGGAGTAGTCTTGTTAGATACCCTCACAGACCAGCAGCAGGCTGATTGCAGGGAAGTCCTCTGCCCGTATGCTGACTTATTTTCTCTGAGCCTTAAATGGACTAACTGGTGTAACCATGATATGGACACTGGTGCCAGCTTGCCTGTCAGAAACAAAATCTATAAGCAGTCAGACCATGTTAGAGGGACAGTCTGCCCCACTCCAATAAAAGCTATCTGCACAACTGCCATCCAAAACAATATGCACCACTCCAATCCAAAACAATCTACCCTACCCCATTTCCCCCCCACTGTAATCCAAAGCAATCTTCCCCACTTCAATACAAAATGAAATAAAAAAAAAGACAAAAAGATGTTGGATTTGGATGTCATTGAACCCTCTGAGATTCTCTGGGGTAGCCCAGTAGTTTTAGTCCCCAAACCTCACTCCATGGAAGACAATGAGGAAATGAGGTTTTGTGTAGGCTACAGGTGCCTCATCTCAGTTGCAAAAACAGATGCACACCCAATTCCAAAAGCTGATGAGCTCATAGATTAGGGACAGCTAAATACCCGAGTACCTTTGATCTTACATCTGGGTACTGGCAAATTGGACTGACCCCTGGAGAAAAAGAGAGATCAGCAGTCTCCACCCCAAGTGGGCACCATCAGTTTACTGTCATGCCCTTTGGGTTAAAGAATGTCCCTGCCACCTTCCAGAGGTTGGTGAACCAAGTCCTGCCAGGCTTGGAATCCTAGATGATATTGCTGTCCACAGCTCCACCTGACAAGATCACCTGATCCACCTTGGTAAGGTTCTTGAGGCCCTGCAAAAGGCAGGCCTCACTATCAAGGCCAGTAAGTGCCAGATAGTACAGGGAAAGGTTGTGTACCTGGGTACCCTGTTGGGTGGAGGCCAAGTTCAGTCACTGCAACCCAAGGTCTAGACAATTCTTAATTGGGAAGCTCCAACCACCCAGACTCAAGTCAGGGCATTCAGTATAGGAGATTTGTGAAGGTTTATGGCACCATAGTAACCCCCCTCACATAATTCACCTCCAAGAAATTCCAAAAAGATCAACTAGACAGAAAGATGTCAAGACACTTTGGACACTCTGAAGAATGTAATGTGTTCTGTCCCAGTCCTGAAAGCTCCAGATTTTTCTAGGCCATTTATTGTCCAATCAGACACCTGGAACTTGAGATGGGAGCAGTCCTAACCCAGACCATTGATAAGGGACATGACCAGCCTGTTGCTTTTATAAGCAGAAGACTACTCACTAGTGAATAAAAATGGAGTGCCAAAGAAAGGGAAACCTTTGCTTTGGTCTGGGCGTTGAGGAATCTGAGGATATACTGTTTCGGCTCTCGTTTCATAGTTCAGACATATCACAGGCCTCTCAGGTGGCTTCAACAGATGAAAGGTGAAAACCCCAAACTGCTTAGGTGGCCCAAATCCCTACAGGGAAAGGACTTTAAAGAGGAACACAGACCTGGGACAGCCTATGCCAATGCAGATGGCCTTTCTAGGTTCTTTCACTTAGAGAATGAAGCCTCCCCAGGGGAAGGGTAGTTTTATCGCCTTTCATTTTGGGAAGGTAGTCTGGGAAAGGGCCTTTTTTGACATGGTAGCCCCCCCTTTTGCCTGGAGATTGATGTGCTTTTAAACAGTAAGTGCCCTGGGCCCCTGCTAAACAGGTACCCAGGGTCAGAGCTCTTTCCCCAAAACTGTACAATGTATTGGAACTTCCACACCCTTCAAAGTCCCTAGTAAATGGTACCTCTGGTTCCTAGAGCATGGGTACTGAAGAGGGCCCTCCCAGAGCTGTAGCACCAATTGTGCCACTCTGAGAGGCCCCACACCAGCCTCATTGCAAGTGCATGACAAGGTGTATTTAAAAATTGCAGACTGAACATGACACTCACTAAGAGTGCCCTGTCCACTAACACCGTGTGCATTATGGGTAAGTCACCCCTCTGGCAACCTCTGTTTACCGCTAGTTAGGAAATAAAATTAAAAAACACCTTAGAAATTCACTGAAAAAAACAAAGGTTAAAGGGATGTTATAGTTAGGCTCATATTTCACTTGTACAAAACCATAGAAATTCAGCAGTTATGGTTACCTGAGCTAACTATAACTTACACCCCCGCAATGCACTGCTTATGACCTCACATATTACATCACTCATGACATAATCAGTGGCATCACTGATGACATCACTGATCAGTGAATTTCTAAGGGGTTTTACTTTTACTTCCTCACTATAACCTTCGAGTAATCCTTGCTTCTTCAGTGAATTTCTAAGGTCTTTTTAAAATTCTATTTCCTACCTATAACGTCCCTGTAACATTTGTTTTTTTACTTGAGTTTCCAAGGTTTTTGAAATTCTATTTTGCAACGTAACACCACTGTAACATTTGATTTTGTGAGTAAATTTAAACTGCAGTTTGTAACTGTAATCTGTAAGGTCCCACAAAGCCACTTATATTCCAGCCAGGGGGTCACGATTCCTCAACCTTGACCACTTCTGGTACTTTTGATTTAAATTTTCAGCCCCAGGGATCGTGCCCCGTTACCTAAAATGTCAGCTGCAACTTTCTGTTTGTGTTGCGGCTAGCCAATCACAGCACTCCTGTTGATGTGAGCATTCACAAATTTGCCATGATAATTGCGAAAACTTCGGGAAAGAACCGCTCCCCTAGATATACAAATGTATTTTTCCTTTAATATCACAAAAACTACTGAACAGGTTTACACGATACATAACATTTATATATAATAACCAATAGCAGTTTGCAGAACAAAATCTAGCTTTCTGCCACATTTTGTACAATTCCGTCCAGCGGTTTGGGCTGTAGTCATGTTTAAAACCATAGAAATTAACATGGGAAACACAGTTTTTTTACCCCCCCTTTTTCTTGGTCCCTGCTTGACTGATCACCCCAAAGCTTTACATGCACAACATGAGTTACTGGCACACTTTTTCTGTAAAATTTTGTGAAGATCTGTCTAACGGAGCCAAAGATATAGAAAAGTCAGAAAACGATTTTCCTATGGAAACATGGTCCTCACTCTATTGTAATGTTATCTAAAGGCATTCACCATTAGGTGATTATAGTTAGGACCAAGTTTCTATAGAGTGTTTTTTGTTTTGCAAATAACTTTGGAGCCCCTGGATGAATCTTCATGAAATGTTCCAAGAATATAAAATGCTCACTTGAGCTGCTATCTGGAAAGTTTGGGGTGACCCATCCGGGGGACTGAGAAAAAGGGGGGGTCACAAAACACTTTTTTCCCATTCATTCCATAGGGATTTTGCACAGCTATAGCACCAAAACTACTGGATGAAATTACACCAAATTTGGCAGAAATGGAGGGCCTGCACAAGAAGCAATCTATTTTTCTTTTTGCAGGCTCCCATGCTTGTTTCTAACTAAGCCCCCAGGTGGAGCGTGTCTCGGGGGGGCACTTTTTTCTTTTAAATAGGAGGGACCTCCTGCCCCCTCCCCCACAGGCCCAGGGACCACCACCTCTCCGGCCCAATTATTAAATAGGAGTGGGGGCTGCTTGCCCCCACGTGCCCTGGGGATCACCACCCCAGGGCAAAAATGCTTTTAATAAGTGGGGAAGGCCCAACGGCCTCTCCCAGAGCCCCGAGAACCACCACTTTTCCGGGCTAAGATGAAATATGAGTGGGGGACTGCTGGACCCCTGTGCCCTGGGGACCACCACCCCCTGGGGTAAAAATTATTGTAATAATTGTGGGAGGTCCGATGGCCTTCCCCACAACCCCGGGACCACCACCTCACAGGGGTCCATACTAAATACTGTATAATGTATCATGTATCATGTAAAGGGGGGTTGTTTTGGACCCCCCATTAGCACTTGGGACTACCACCTCCCAGGGGCTATGCCTACATTGGAGGGGGGCTGCGCGCCCCCCCCCTTCATGGACCCAGTGATTGCCCTGGGGACCACCACCCCAGGGCCGGCTCCTGCTATGTCCCAGGGTGGCAATCGTCAGGGCATAGCTGTTTGCTGTGGCTTGGCAGCAGCTTTTAAGCTGCAGCCATATTACAGCAAACACTCTGGCTTTTGACAGCGGGACTCTGTCCACTGCATGCAGGTATGGGTGCAGGAAACGGATATAAAAGGATCTGCTGCTTAAAGCATCTCCTTGGTTGCTGAAGCAATGGGACTGCGGGGGAAGCCTTAAGGTGGTCTCAGACAGCCAGTAAGCGCTTTTTGTAAAAAAAAAAAAAAAAAAATACAATAATGCAGGCTCCCCAGTGGCACCAGATAGCCCATAATGGGCTAAAAAAAATTGTAAAAAAATCTCTCAAGTGTGAAGTCTGTGACCTTCACTCTGAGGGTTCAGGGTTCCAGTCCAGCCAGATTATTTCCCCTATTGTTTTTTTTTAAGTAAAAATGTTTAAGGCTCATACTGAAAGGTGATCTTACGCTTTTTAGATAACAAATAAATTTTTATTTTCAAATTGTGCAGAAATAGCTCATTCTAAGTCTGTCATACATCAAAGCCTAAAAAACTCGCTATCTCTTTCCCTCTCACTTTCTCTCTCCCTTTCAATCTCTTTCTCCCACTCACACACCCACTCAGCCACTTACACACCCACTCACAGACCCACTCAGACATCATGCACCCGGTCACAGCCCCATTCAGACCCTCACACACCCACTCACAGACCCGTACAGAATTGTGGCACCCACTAAAACACTGACGTATGTACTCTCACACCCAGACAGATACTCACAGCCACTCTCACTGTCAGATGCGCCCTCTCACATCTATTCTGACACCCAGAGAGACAACCGCCAACTTCTGCCATCACTCAGCCAAGGGTCTGTGCACAGCATGGGGTTGGCTGGTTAGGGGGGGTTAGCCACAGGGTCTAGCTGCAGGCCAGGTATTGCGGACAACCTCTGATGTGCACGACAAAGGTGGTGCATGATGTAAGGTTTGGTGTAGGCCTCCTTATAGGGGGTAGGCCTAGGGGCCTGGATGCAGGCCATGTGGGCGGTGGTTGACTTAATGTATAGTGAGGAAAATTGCTATGCATTAAAAAACATAGAAATTCAATGAAAAAACAAAGGTTACAGGGACATTATAGTTAGACTCACATTTTATAGGTGCAAAACCATAGAAATTCAGTTAGAGTTATCTCAAGTAACTATAACTCGCGCCCTCACCATGCACTGGTAATTACCCCACAAATTACGGCACTCATGACATCCTTGATAACATCCTTGATAATATCAATGTAATATTTGCAGTAAGTTTGTGGAGGAAAAACTGTGCATGGCGGGGGTGAGAGTTATAGTTACTTGAGATAACTCACTATAACTGGTGAATTTCTATTGTTTGGTATGTTTAAAATGCGAGCCTAACTATAATGTCCCTGTAACCTTTGTTATAAGTGAGCATATATATATATATACATATATATATCCATTTCCGAAACAAACACAGAGCACTCACGAGATTCCATTCATCATTTTATTACGACTGAATGCATTTCAGCCATTGCCTTCCTCAGCACTGGTTCAATAATTTGTTATTGTTTGCTTGTTTTTTTTATATACTCCACAGATATATGTAATAGTAATGAATTAATGATAGAACTCAAAAGAGAATTGCCAGCATCCTCACTGATGTTTAAAGTCGATAGCAGCCATTACTAAAATTGTCCTTATCATTCAGATACCCAATGCTTACTTTTGTGTTGTGCCCTCCATTCACAATACAGTTCATAGTTGACATAATAAACTATGTTTCTTGCATCAATATACGGCATCGCGAATGCTTTACACAATCCTCTGCACTCCATGATTAGTCATCACAAGCAATCCAAAAATCGATACATTCCCATTTTACCCTTGCCACTGCCAATAAATCCAATTCGGTTAGTCAGACTAATGTCCTTTCCGCTAGTAATTTGAATACTTGCCAATTTTATTGATGAGGCTGCACTCAAAATGGTACACAGTGGAACAGGCTCTGTACTAATACTTCGGTTTCCAAACTTTCACCAGTAACTGGCCTGCGTTCAGGACGTCTGCTTCCGCTTCGTGGTGGTGAACCCACAATATAAGAGTTTCCAAAAACAAACACAGAGCACTCATGGGATTCCAGTCATCAGTTAATTAACAGTGAAAGCTACTCAGTCATTGCTTTCCTCAGCACTGGTCCAATCATTTGGTATTGTTTGCTTGTTTTTTTTTATATACTCCACAGATGTATATAATAATAATAAATGGTTGAACTCAAAAGAGCACTGACAGCATCCTCGTTGACGTTTAACATCCATGACAGCCAATACAGGTCATAGTTGACATAATAACTCATCTTTCTTATATCAATATGTGGCACTGCAAATGATTCACGCACTCTTCTTAACTCCATAATTACTCCTCACAAGCAATCCAAAAATCCATGATGCCGTTAGTTTCCATTTTACCTTGCCACAGCCACTAATTCCGATTTGGCTAGTGATGTGCATGTTGGAGTCGGACTAATGTCCATTCTGCCAGCAATCTGAATAATTGCTGATCATATTGACAAGGCTATACTTTCAAAATAGTACACAGTGGAACAGGTTCTGTACTAATATTTCAGTTTCCAAACTTTCACCAGTAACTGGCCTGCACTCAAGACCAAAATAGGCCCTCTGAATAAGAGCACCTTAAATCCTAGTTGCAGAGCATTGTGAGTTTGCACACGGAGGATGCGTTGAACAGCTGAGGCAATCCCTTGGTTCTGAGGAGCTGTGAAGCTACGATGTGAGAACCTGCATAGTCGTTGAGGATCCAGTCAAAGAGGGCATGTGATGCAAAGTCCTTTGTTGAGGACGTGTTGCACATTTGAGGCAATGTGCCAGTTCCTAAGAGCTGCAAGGCAATGATGCAAGAACCTGCATCATCATCGAGGCAGCCATCAACAAGAGATTTGTGATGCAAGGATGTGCGTCAGGAAGGCATTGCAAAGCTGTGGTTCCCATGCAAGATGCAGGGTTGATGATGAGTCCTTGCACAGGGAGAATCCTAGCAGCAGAGGCAATATGTCAGTTTTGCTCAAGGCTACACTGGACAGTGGAGGAGATGCATCAGTTCTGCTGCATCCACAAGTGGGCTAGCAAAGCACCATGAGGCCCACTTCCATGGGTCAAGGACTGGGGTGGGAAAACTTGGCAAGGTAAGACTCAAATGCCAGTGTCAAGGTGCCAAGGTTGTTGGAGCCTACTGTCCGTGAGGCTCTAGTCAGAGGGCCAGCCAACTAGCCCTTGGAGTCACTCTGGGGCCCAGGGGTAAATAGATGCAGGAGACAGTCTTTCTCCCCCAAGAAAGAGGGCAGCAGGCAACAGATCCACACAGCAGGACAACAGTCCTTCAGAGTAGCAGCCCTTCAGAGCAGCAGTCCAGCAAAGTGGCAGTCGTTTCTGCAGGTTAGGTGTTCAAATGCCCTACTTTGAAATGGAGTAAGGTTCTAAATCTTTCCATCCCCCTGAGCTGTCAGGCAGGCATCCCCATCCTCCTTGTCCTGGACCCAGCATTTCTGGGATCATGATAGACTAATGACAATCCATTTGTGTGAGCGCTCAGGCAGAGACTTTGTGATGTGTAAGTGTGGTAGGCGATAGCTCTTACCCCTTGTTAAGTCAGAGTGGTTCATCCTGCCAAAAGCTATCTTCCCTTTGTCTCCCTGTCTAGGAGCAATACAGAAAGACCAACTGTTAGTTACACTAGTCATGTGACCCAGGATCAGGCTGCATGCACCAAATGGTTAGGACAAGAAAATACCAACTTTTCTAAAATATGCATTTTTAGCAGTGTGATAAAAAAAATCCAATGTTACCATTAAAGAGGGACTGTAATTACAATTCCCTCCAAATTCAACCTGTCTACCTTGTTCCAATTGGAAGTTACAGCTTATTAAATGTTATAAGGTGACTCCAATGGTATCCTATGGGAGTGGTAGTCTTGCGGTAGTGAGAAATACATTTAAATTGTTTTTCACTGCCATGAGGTAACACTTAGAAGCACATGTCCAACTTTTGAAATACATTGCACTCTGCTGTCTGGGCTGTCGAAGCCTACCCTTATGGTGGCTTAAACGTATTAAAAGGAAAGTTTGGGCCTAGAACAAGGTTCATTTTGCCAGTTTGAATTGACAGCTTAAATCTGCACACAGAGGCTGCAATGGCAGACTTTTTTAATGTGTTTTCTTGAGTTTTCTAGCATGATAAAACATATACATCCAATATGGAGGCAAGGGTAGAAAGGCAGTACAGCATGGAGAGTACTAAAGAACATTGTAGCCTGACGCTGCTGCCGTTGCAACTCTACTAGTTGGGAAATATTTAGAGCAAACACACATTTATTCATAAGAAGAAAAATCCTTGGAGTCTGCTGAGGGTAAGGAGGTAGCACATCGTGCATTGTGGGATCGCCGGGGGAACCGATTTCTGATGTGGTTTCACCAGCGGGGAAGTTGAGGAAGCAGGAGAAATGCTCAGGTGGTATGAGGGTGGAGTGCCTCATTCATGAGCCAGTGGCAGTGTAACCAAGGGCGAATGGCAGGCCATACAAGACCCTGAGATGCAGAGCCTGTTAAAGTGGTGCCTCCAGGTACTGTGTCACTGCACAGCCCCCAGGACAGTGAGCCCTGCAAAAATCATGTGGTTGTGAGTGTATGTGCATGTCATAGTGATGTGACTCAGGATGTACGTGAGTCATTCTTTGCCTTGAGGTAGAATATAAAGTTGTCCCAGCATTCCCCACCAGTAAGTGAACCTCCCATCATGTGAAGCAGCTTAAGGATGTTGACCTCTGCACTTGTCCACTTTAACAGGGAAGCTAGCCATCGCTGAAGAGTGAGAGGAGTGGGCACCTTCTATGCCATCACAATTAGAACAAAGGCAAGTTCAATGAATATGAAGATGTCTGTCAACTTTCCCTTGGGGAGGTAAACCCAGCAGGCAAGATTCAGGTGTGGGTATGAGGGTATGACCTGGGAGTTCAGCCACCTTGCAGCAATCACCTGCCAGACCAGGCTCAGAAATGGACAATCCCATACCAGGTGATAGAACACAGTGCCCATAAATTTACAGCTAGGACATTCAGTGGTCAGGGTCGGGAACATGTGCTTGATTTGCTGGGGGAAGGTAAGCTGATGCATATATTTAAATTGTGTGTAAAAAAAATCTGCGTTGATGGGCCACATCTGTCAACATTTGAAGCGCCTGCAACTAGGCCTTGTCTGATAGATAGAGTGATACCCTGAAACCGGTCCCAGGATGCTTGTTTCCTGTCCAGGGAGGACCTGGCCTAGCAGTTCGGGCTGGACTGTTCCCATGAGGAACAGGGTCAAGACTGATTTGCATATGGCTGGGTCCAAACTGGGGTGACGCAGTGAGCAAAATAACTATGGATTAAACCCAGATCTGTGACTGGGGGTGAGTGTTTGAAAAGTTTCAACACTCCGTCCATCATTTTATTTTGTTTTGTGATGTTGCTTGTCTGATAGGAGCGCACAGCAGATAGGATGGTGTATTGCAGCAGCCTCTATCACAGAATCCTCTAGAGGAGAGTTAAGGAATGCACATGTGGTGGTAATTACGTGATGCGTGCTATCATAAGTCAGGAGCATGTGCAACGTGGAAGGAGTGGGAAGCTCTCCTTCCCTGAAATTCCATTTGGCATGCAGTTCATGCTGTGTAGTATGAAAAGTTAAAAACTGACTGGCCCCTATTCCATAAGTGTCCATAACATCTAGAGTAGGGGAGGTGAGGGCCTTTGGCATGCACAAAACAATGCCAGCAGACTTGAGCCACAGACATCGGGCATGTCTCCTGTTAAGGGCAGATGGTAGGATCAGACACTCACGTATAAATGCTTAGGTCACCTAGAACCGAATGGACAAGCACCAACTTGATGTAGGTTGCTCTGTGCAACCAGGCCATCAGCCACTGGAACTACACCTCTGTATAGTACAGCTCAAAGTTAGGTGCTTGAAGACCACCATCAGACAAAGGACACTGCAGTATGGCAAGCACAATGTGACAATGGCCTTCACTCTGTATATCAGTTTGAGCAATATTCTGTGAAATTTGCAAACAAAACTCCTGGGCAGCACAATCAGGAGAGCCCTGAAAAATAGAGTAGGAGGGGCAACACCAGCCTCTGGATATCGCCACACAGCCTAACGGTGATAAGGGCAATGAATACCAAAAAGTCAACATCTGACGGATGGAGCTCACTCCCTTGCCTATATTTCCCTCGTTCATGACCTTCTCCGAGTAGTAGATCTGAAATCCCAGGTGCTGAAAAGTGTTGTAGCACCACTTAAGACGAGTCCCCAGGAGATTAGTCCTTGGCAGAGCTGGACGTTACACCAGATGAAATAGACATGATGTGCACCCTTCTCTGGCATATCCCATTCTTGTGCTTGCTGGTGAAAATAGCAAGCAAGCATTTCAATGGCCAGAGTAAAAATAAGCAGATAGCAGGCACCCATATCTGGTGCCTCTCTGAATAACAAAGCTGTCAGAGATCAGCTGACCGGTCTTTACCCATGCTGATGGGCCATTTTACTGGGTACACATCTGTCCCAGAAATCCCGGTTTGAACCCCTTGGAGTTTAGAGTGAAGAGGAGAAAGTCCCAGCTCAGGGTGTCAAATGACTTCTCAGCGTTTAGTGTCACAGCCACTTGACCAAAGGTGTCAGTGGGAGTACCATGTAAGATGCGTACTAGTCAGCAGATGTTGGCGAAAGTGCTACATCCTGGCTGACATGCACAATCATATGAATTATGGGGAGGAGACGGTAGGCTAGCATCCTACCAACAATATTGTAGTTGAGATTCAATAATGAAAAAGCATGACAAGAACGATCATCCAGTTGATCCCCACCAAGTTTTGGCTTTGTTAAACATGTCCAGTAGATGTTGAGTGACATGAGTAGAAAAAGTGGCATAGTACTCAATTAGCAACCTGTTGGTGCCTGGGGCCTTATTCTGGCTAATTCAGGAGATAGATGTTTGACCAGCTGTAGGGGCTCATTGAGCTCTGCATGATGCACCAGATTTAGCTGGACCAGTGGTAAATCTCAGGAAAAGTACTGTGTGATCAGGAGCTAGGGGGTCAGACACTGTATATAAACCTGTTTAGTACTATTGAAAGGTGACGTTGATGGCCAGCTTTGGGGTGACTACCATGCCATCATCTAAGCAGCATGCCCCTACTGGGCATCACCCTGGTCTTCCTTCACAAGTCAACAACTTCCCGGAGTGAATCCCCTCAACATGTAATAATTTTGCGTGTTGCTTGTAATCATGTTTGCTTAGGAATGCTATCAGTGCTGCAGCTGCTTGACTGATGCTGTGCATTTAGCCACTCTCCCTTCTACAGGTCTTAACTCCCACTCAATGGCTACCAAGTCCTCCAGCAGGCAATGACATATTCCCCAAATGCGAGAGAGGATTCCACCAGTATGCTGGTACCTCAAACAGATAGAGTGAGCAGGGAGGAGGAGAGGCCTCAGACACAGCCCACAAAGAGGGCCCCATCATGAAGACAGTAGCCCACCCACCCAAGCCAAACGAGCAGGCTGCAATGAATTGTGTTGTAGGCAGTCAAAATCGAGCCCCCTGGGTGGCTGCAAAGCACATGAGTCACAGGTGCTGGCCGGCAACCACAGGGAGCAGTAAGTAGGTAATATGCAGGCAGACGCTGCACCCAGGACATGTGCCCCTGACCACTAATGGCCCACAGCCCAGTAGAGGCCACTTCATTGCAGGCAGTACTTTGCCAAGCGGCACAGGCACAAAGTACAGTCTAGCAGGGTCAGTCAGTGGGCAGGAGGCTACTAGGGTGACACCTCCTCATGAGAGAATGTAGCACAAAACCGGTAAAGGGTGCTACGCCCTAGCAGCAGTCTCATCCAGGGGTTGCACTTCCTGTGGGGCCACTGAGATCAGGGGTCTGTTGGTGTGGAGGTGAAGGACAGGAGCATGAGGCTGTTGCTAATGAAAAAACTAGGCAGTACGGTACCCAGTACTGAGCTTCCCACTGCGCCGGTCCTCATGGGGGCCTGGTCGCAGGGCCACTGCTAAGACCATTTGTCTGCGAAGGCCGGGACATCCAATTTCAGGGAGATCACTGGTACACAGGCCGCAGATGGGCATGACAAGGAGGCATTTCCTCCCAGTCAGGTGGCTCCCTTAGTTTAGCTTGAAAGGAAAGCAGCAGGCTTCTGATGGGCAGATGGCGGTGGGCCCCACACTGGGTAAATGGGCCCCAGCAACACTTGTGTAAGGCTCTGCTGCCAGCAATGGGGATGAGCTAAAGCTGCATCCTGGCACTGGTAGGAAGGCACTGGTCCATTTATCAGGGAGGACACCCACACCAGATGGATTGCCTCCAGGAGGCTGCCTGTCAGTAGGGTGTCCAGGAAAGCTCATGACTTACCTGGCATATGGTGGAGGGGGCTCTCCACTCCACACACTCCCCCGAGCATCACCCACGGTGCGAGCAATGGGTAGCTGATTATAGCAGCCACAGCTAGCACCTCTGCAGCACAGGCCAGGACAGACAGCCAAGGAAGCTGGGGATGCAGTACAGTCCTGTTCATCAGGGGTCTGGTAACATCTCACTGACAACGCTCTCTCAGACCATAAGCACCACCAAGACCATGATGCTGTGTCACCTCCAGCCCTCCCCTCTGGTGCATTCAGCTTTGCCCAAGGTAGCCTACACTCACAGCATGTTCCAATCGTGGTCTCTTGGGCTAGTGGGCCACCATGCGAACCTCAGGGGGACAGGGATGTATCACGTACCTAATAAAGTAGCTGGGCATTCCTAACCAGAGATCACCTGTCGTTGCAGCAGCTGTCCTCACCAGTACACCACTCAGAATACTAGGCAGATCGGGCTCGTCATTCCGCTCCAGCACCAACGTGGTCATGGGGAGCCTCTGATCTCTCGGGTCCACACCATACCACAGAGCCTCAGCCACATCAACAGCACCCCAGCCTCCCAGTGTGGAGCAGAAAGGGCAGCACATACAATAAGAGAATGCTGGCTGTTTAGATGGATATTACAGGATTAATTTTGGGCCCAGAACAGAGACCTTTCAAGGAGTGCTCAATGAGGCCGCCATCGTGCAACTTTACTAAGGACTTACAAGTAAATTAAATAGGACTATTCAATATAAGCCAATTCTACCATGTTTCAATGAGAGAGCACAAGCACTTCAACACTGGTTAGCAGTAGTAAAGTATGCAGAGGCATAAAGCCAACAGAAACTAACATTTTTTCATGAGTCAAATATATTTTGCTCAGATAGGAGACATATACAACTTTCTGGAGCAGTTTAACTTGACTTGTCATTCATAGACAATAAAGCGTTTTAATAACAAAATTTGTATTAAAATTTATTTATTTTGATTTGTAAACCACATTTCAATGTTATCTATTTGTAATACATTTTTCACAACAATAGTTTTCATCAAACAATATATTTTCTGTGCTCTCTCAATGGAATGCCATATTGATTTTCAAAGATAAGAAAAAACAAAACAAATACAGTAAATCTCAATAGATGTTTTACATAAACATTAATTATTTATTACCATCTATCCTGTAAGCCCCTTTTATAAATGCTTGCTTAAAGATTCTTGGAATCTTCTTCTCCTTTGATGCATATTCTTTTTAATCTTAGTGTTAGACCTGGCATCCTTGGCGTAGTCTCTCCTGTCTTTTTTGCCTCTGCTTCCCATGTTGACTGTGCTGGACTTTGTTTTGCTGGTTTTGGTACTCTGGCACTTTAGCACTGCTGATCAGTGCTATAGTGCAAGTGCTCCCTGTGCAAATTGCATGTGTAATTGGCTTTTCCATGATTGGCATATCTGATTTACTAGCACGCCCCTAGCAAAGTGCACTAGAGGTGCCCAGGGCTGTAAATGAAATGCTAATAGTGGGCCTGCAGCACTGATAGCACCGCCCACATGGATAGCCCTGTAACAGGCAATTCAACCTCTAAGTGTACTCACTTTCCAGGCCCAAACCTTCTCTTTTTATACATGTAATGCACTCCTAAGGTAGGCCCTCGGTAGCCCCTTGGACAGGTTGCAGTATATGTAACAGGTTGGAAATATATTGATGTGTTTCACATGCCCTGACAGTGAAATACTGCAAATTTGTTTTTCACTACTGCAAGGCCTACCTCCCTCACAGGTTCACATGGTGGCTGCCTTTAAATATCTTTTAAGTGCAGTCTCCCTTTGAGAGCAAATGGAGATTTGGAGTTTGAGGTCTCTGCACTCACGTTTTAAAAATACATCTTTTGGTAAAGTTGTTTTTTAAATTGTCAGTGTGAAAATGCCACTTTTAGAAAGTGGGTATTTTCTTGCTTAAACTATTCTGTGACCCTGCCTGCTTGTGTATTACCTGTGTGGGTCAGACTGACATTTGGGCTGTTTGTGAATCTCCACTAGACAGTGACACAAAGGGAGCTGGGGTGTAGCCTGCATATCATGATGGGCCATCTGTGCCGTGTTAGAGTAGAGGGAGGAGTGGTCACTTACACCTGAAAGGGCTGTGCCTACCCACACACAATGCAGTCTCCAACCCCATGGATGGGGTCTGGGGCCAGGCCTGGGCAAGGCAGGACCTTGTGAACCACAGAGACTTTCCTTTGAGGTTTACCTACTTGAAAGGCAAAAAGGGATATAAGTAGTGGACCCAAACCCCCATATTTTCAGATTACTTCTGAACTCAAAAGGAACCTCTGCCAAGGAGAAAAGCTGAAGAGCTAGAGGAAGAGTACTATCCCTTGCCTGTGACTGTGCTTTGCTGGGTTGACCTGTAGTTGCTGCTTCTGCCTGAAAGAGGACAAAGACTAGACTTTGTGGTATATTCCTGCTTGTGAAGTGTCTCCAAGGGTTTGTATTGAGCTTGCCTCCTGTTTTGAAGTCTCAGGGCCTGCCAGCATCGGGACTCTCTGCTGAGACTCCTGCCTGCCAAGTGGTGCCCTATTGAGTCCCTAGGCCCTTGAAAAGTGAAGCTGGTAGAACAAGGACTTAAATCCACACACAGGAAGCCATGCAGGGAAAGTTTCTACGCACCACCTGCAAAGCGGCTGTAAAAACGACACGCCACCCACCTCACAGCTGAAATTAACACAACACCCCTCATCATGGATGGGAAATTGATGTATCACCTGCATTGCAGCTGGAGAAACGACGTAACAATTGCTTGCAGCTGCTGAAAACAATGCAAACCCCACGCAGTGTGGTTTTCTCATCACGGTGCGGCCAGATTTCGCAGGCGCCACCGCTGGGTGTCAAAATCAACATGAACTTGCATGGACCCGAGGTGCTCTGTCTGGAAATTGATGCATCGCTCCCTTGCGGGAGAGAAAAATTTTGCAACACTGACTTTTGACACATGCTTGCTCGTGCAGCTTTAGGTTTTATGCAATTCAGGTGCTTTGTGTAACAGCATTTCCATTGTTTTCTATGGAGTAAGAATCTATTATTTTACAAATTCATAACTTTACTTGTGCACGTTGGATTTTTATCATTTTGGTCTTGTTTGTTTTAGATAAATATTGCCTATTGTTCTAAACTGGTGTGGTGCCCATTTTGTAGTGTTTTCAGTGTATTACTGTGTGTGTTGGTACAAACACTTTACACATTGCCTTTGAGATAAGCCTGACTGCTTGTGCCAAGCTACCAAGGGGATGAGCAGGGGTTATCTTAAGTGAGTCTCTTCCTTGCACTGACTAGATTGAGGGTCCCTGCTTGGAAAGAGCGCAAACTGACTCCCAATCAATCAGAGACCCCATTTCTAACACTTAGTATCTCCTCTTTGTCTTTCTCAAGTCCCAAACCCAGCGGCAAGCACCACGATCGCTGGTCCTCTCCCCAAAGGTACATCCTTGCCAAGCTCTACACCCTGAACCCCTGATGCCGCAACAAACACTGCCACCCTGCCAACCCACACTCCACATTAGGACTTTTCACCTGCACTCACTGCCACTTTATCTGCCACAGCACACACACCATTCCTCCAACCAGCCCCACCCTGAACACACAACAGACACCACCTGAACAAAATAACCAACTTGCATGTGCCCTTCCCAACACATGCTCACTATGCAAGCATTCCACTGAATTTTGAGACCTCATCTTCACCTTTTCACCCGACATAGTCTTCCTCACCAAGACCTGGCTACAACTCACATCCGCCCCATACATTGCCACAGTGATCCCTAATATATATTTAATCATTCACCAGGATCAGACTAACACGCCAAGAGGAGGAGAAACAGCCATATTCTTTGGTGACCTACATTTCCACATTAATGACCCCAACAACACTGCACACCTCCTTGACATCATAAGCAGCCTCAGATTGACCCAGATCGTACATGATCCTACACTCACCGCAGGACACCTGATGGACCCCATTTTCACTTCCAGCAACTGCGTCAAATTCAACCATGTCACAGAATTCACAAGGACCGATCTCTCCATCATCTACTTCAGCATCTCTAGCCCCTGCAACTCCACCCTCAAGTTGACCAGTGCCCACCACCAGAGGTGGAACAAATTCTCAGAGAGCAGATGGGTAGACACCCTTAGCACCTCTAGTCCTGCTAATGCCACCAACCTCGAACACAGAGTGAAATACGTTAGAGCCTGGATAACCAATCGCACTGACAGCATCCACCCCATCAAGAACAACACTCAGAGAAAAATCTTCAAAAAGGCCAGCTGGTACACTCAACAACTCAGAGCAGTGAAACGATACAGCAATCACTTAGAGAGGAGATGGCACGCCAGCAAGGTTGCCTCTGACACAGCAGCCTTCAAGACCTCCCTCAACCTCTATCACCTTCTTCTAAGGGGAACAAAGAAGACAGTCCTTGTTGCATGCATCAAATCCATCGCCAACAACACTATGGAACATTTCAACATTGTTAAGGAATTCTCCAGCCCGGCTGCCAGCAAAAAACAACATCTCACCCTCACAGGAGCTGTGCGACAAACTTGAAGAATTTTTCCACGACAAAATAGCAACTATATACAGAAACTTTGAACCTACACCTACGGACTTCCTCTATAGATACACCATCACTGTAGCTGACACGCATCATACACTCTACCTAAAACATCCTCTCAAGCCAGGAAATCACCTCCACCATGAAATCCATCCACTCAGGAGCTTCCATAGACCCATGCCCGCACCACATCTTCAACCTTGTAATCCAAAGGATCGGTCAGCACCGCACCACACTGCTCAACACCTATCACCACAGCAACATTTCCTGAAATCTGGAAACATGCCAAAATCAGGCCACTACTCAAAAAACCCTTTGCTGACCCCAGCACACCCAAAAACTACCTGCCAATCTCCCTGCTCCCATCCCCAGTGAAGGTATTTGAAAATATCATCAATAAGCAACTAATGACATACCTGGAACAGAACCAGTTACTCAATGTAGGAGGCTGGCCTAGTTTGTAATGGGTACCTAAGGTACCTACACCTTGTACCAGGTCCAGTTATCCCTTATTAGTGAAATGTAGTCAGTGTCCAGAAGCCAGGCTGTCTAGGCGCAGCTGTAGTGGTGTCTGAGCGGCCAAGGCTTATCTAGGAGACATGCAAATCTCATGCAATACCAATGTAGTCACACAGTACTTACACATGAAAGAAAATACTCAGTGTTACAAAAATGAAGGTACTCTATTTTTAGTGACACATTTCCAAAAATACCTTAGAGACTATACTCTAAGTATATGCAGTATATACACTAGAATGTAGTAATAGCTGAAAAACAGTTAGAAAACAAAGCAATTTGGGAAAATCACAATAGGTTGCACTGGGCCTAGCGGGAACGCAAATCATATACTAAAATAGTGGAATGCGAAAGTCGGTTTCCCACCTAGGCAAGTGTAGAGGGGCACTGGGAGTGTAAGAAAACACCACAGGTAAGTACTAGAACCCACACCAGAGCACAGGAAAACAGGAGTAAATCACAGTAAGTAGTGATAGAAGATAATGCACGAACCAGAAGAGGCTGCAAGACACCAAAGATGGATTCCTGGACCAGAAGGCCTGTGGAAGAAGGGGACCAAGTCCAAGAAGCACAGAAGAGTCCAGGGAGAACAGGAGCCCCTGCTAACCTGGATGAAGGTGCAAAAGAAGAACCACCGGTGAAGAAGAACAGTCAGTACTGCTCCCAAGAAGATGGATGTGAGTTCCTGGTTGGTGCAGATGATGTCCCACGCTGAATGAATGTTTTCTGTCTGGTTTGCATCACTAGATTCTGCCAACAAGCCTTGGCATACGCAAAGCCCACGGTAAGTGGAAAATGGTGCTGCCTGGGACCAGGCGGGACCTAGTGGCCTCTACCTAGAAGGGGGAGACAGAGTGGGCTCTCAGCAACTCAGAGCCCTCAGAAGACCAGCAGCACGCAAAGGAATCCCACAACATGGGGACAAAGAAGGTGCAAATGGAGGCCCACGCAGCACGACATAAATGGATCTCACACCACCGGACAACCACTCAGGAAGCTGTGCATTGCAGAAGGAGTGCTGCGGGGCTGGAGCTGTGCATGAAGAACTTTGTGGAAGGTCGCACACAAGCCTTGGCAACTGCAAAGCACAAAGTGCATAGGGGTACTGTTTTGCGTGGGGAGGCAAGGTCTTACCTCCACCAAAGTTGGACAGCTGGACCTTAGGACCATTGGGACCACTTCAGTCCACTACCCATGTTGCTGGATCCATGCACTTCGTCAGGAGAGGGTACCCACGCCACCAGTCGTCATTGCAAAAGGGTGCCTGCTGAAGCAGGAAAGTGACTCCTTCACTTCAAGGGAGATTCCTTCATTCCTCTGGTGCAGGCTGAAGACAGGCATTCCTTGGAGGATGCACAATCTGGAAACAGTAGCAGTTGGTGGCAGGGGCTGAAGATACAATGTTGCAGAAGTCGTCTTTGCTTCTTTGTTGCAGTTTGTAGAGTTCCTGGAGGGTCCAGATGCAGTCTGTAGAAGGTGAAGTAAAGGATGCAGAGGATTCTTGCTGGAGTCTTGCAATCTGAATCTGAGTAAACACCGTGAGGAGAGACCCTAAATATCCCCGAAAGGGGGATTGGTCAGCTAACAAGTAAGCACCTATCAGGGGAGGGCTCTGATGTCACCTGCTGGCACTTGGCATTCAGATGCTCCGAGTCCTCCACCATCTTGGAATCCAAGATGGCGAACCCCAGGGACACTCTAGGGGAGCTCTGGGCACCACCCCTGGGATGGTGATGAACCGGAGAGTGGTCACTCCCCTTTCCTTTGTCCAGTTTCGGGCCAGAGCAGGAACTGGGGTCCCTGAACCAGTGTAAACTAGATTATGCAAGGAGGGCTCCATCTGTGACCTTCAAAGCATTTATAGAGGCTCTGGGAGGCTACCTCTCCCATGCTTATAGCACCTATTTCCAAAGGGAGAGGGTGTAACACCCCTCTCCCAAAGGAAATTCTTTGATCTGCCTTCCTGGGCTTGAGCTGCTCAAGCAACAGGAGGGCAGAAACCTGTCTGTGAGGTGGCAGTAGCTGGGGCTGCCTCAAAAACCTCAGAAGGCTACTATGGCAGTACTGGGGGTCCACTGTGGAGCCCCCAGAGTGCATGGAATTGTAAACCGAATACTAGAATCAATATTGGTAAAATGTCCCCGCACTCACGAGGTCTGGGAAAATGGTCCTGGATGATGTGGGGGCAGATCTGCTGGTGCTGGGTTGGAATGCCTGGCATATCAGTAATTTATAAGTGACCTGGTGCAGTGTAAATGGCTGTGAAATGGTGCCTATGACAGTAATGTCTAAGGGGAACTGGATTATTGCTGCATCAGAAATTGGTTCCAGAGGGTCAACTGGTATTCCATCCAGACATTCTGCCTGCTTAAAGCAGGTGAAGTGTCTGGGTGAAATATGTCTGATTTTCAGTATTCCTGTGGGATTTGTATTCCTTTTTATTAGGTAAAGATTTGTATTGGGTAAGCAACATTAGATATAATGGAACATTGCAACTTACAGAAGTATGAACTTTGAAAGCCAAACACATCTAAAGTCAACTGGTTATGTAATGCGTAAAGAAATAAGAGTTTAAGCAAAGAATACCATTGTGAGGTCAAATAGTAATTGTTTGAAGAAAGAAGAAAAAGAGAAAAGAAAGCATGGAGAAGTGAGAGAGAAAGAAGAGAAAAGAGGAGAAGACTAAGGCCCTCATTACAACTTTGGCGGTAACTGCCGCCTACCGCCATGGCGATGCCCGCCAATATACCGTCGCCGTGGCTACCAGCCACCCACCCGCATCAGGACCGTCGAAGGCTGGCAGAATACCATCAACGGTCATGGAGGCGGATGGCGGTAAGGTGGCGCTGCTGTCAGCAGCAGCGCCACGCCAGCAAAACACCACCCACTGTATCATGAGCAATGATACGGTCTGGCAGTGTTTTGCTTGCGGACGCTGCTGCTGACAGCAGCGCCGTATCCCGTCTCCTGCCAGAGGACCCCCTGCAAGCAGGTAAGTCAGGTTCTCTGACAGGAGAGGGGGTGGGGGTGGTGTGTGTGATGGTGCTGTGTGTGTGTGTGGAGGTGTGTGTGTCTGTTTTTGTATGAGTGCATGTCGGTGTGTGTCACGTTGAATGCGTGTGTGAATGACTGAATGTGAGTGTACATGTATGTTGTGTGTTGTGAATGCGTGTGTGCAACAATGTATGTTAGTGTGTGTTGCGGTGTATGGGTATGTATGTGTGCATGCGTGGGTGGATGTGGGTATGCATGTGTATGAGTGTGTATGTGTGTGCTTGTGGGTGTGTAAATGAGATGGGGACAGGAGAGGGAGGAGGGGAGAGGGGGAAGACTCTTGGGAGGGGGGTGGGAGAGACCCCATCAGTGTCAGGGAAGGAATTCCCTTGCACTGATAGTGCCATCCGCCATAGTTTTCGTGGTGGTGAGATTGCCACAAAAACCATGGCCGTAGGCGGGGTCATAATCCCAAGGGTGGGATTGTGACGGCCGCCTGGCTGGAGACCGAAGTCTCCAGCCCAGCGGCCGTTAACACCCTGCCCGACAGAGTGGTACATTGGCCTTTTGGCTTGAACCAAACAGCCAATGTCATGATTTTGGAAAAGTTACTGCCAGCCTGTTGGCAGTACCTTTCCCCAAATTACAGCCGACTGCCAGGGTCGTAATGAGGGCCTATATATATAAAATCAGATTGCAACCTTTATAAGTCTAAAAAATGAAGAGCCAGTGAATAGAGAAGAATAAAAAACAACAGATATAACATCATTAACCTCTTAGCTGCTGGGCCTTCCCGCTCCCCCACCCAGAGTGCCGAGCCCTTTTTTGGCTATTTGGGGTAGTTCGCACTTAGGCCTTCATAACGTTTTGTCAACATAAGCTATCCACGCCAAATTTGCGTCCTTTTTTTTCAACATCCTAGGAATTCTACAGGTACCCAGAGTTTGTGGGTTTCCCTGGAGGAGACCAAGAAATTAGCCAAAATACAGCTAAAATTTCGTTTTTTTAAAAAAAAAATGGGAAGGAAGGGCTGCCAAAGAAGGCTTGTGGTTTTTTCCCTGGAAATGGCACCAACAAGGGGTTTGCAGTGCTAAAATCACCAGACAGACTTGCTTCATTTTTACTATTTTTGGCGCTTTCAGCCTCCTTCCAGTTAGTGACAGGAATTGGTGTGAAACCAATACTGGATCCCAGAAAGCTAAGCATTTCTGAAAAGTAGACAAAATTCTCAACTCAGCAAGGGGTCATTTGTGTAGATCCTACAAGGTTTTCCTACAGAAAATAACAGCTGAAATAAAGAAATATTGAAATTGAGGCAAAAAAAAGCAATTTTTCTCCACATTTTACTCTGTAACGTTTTTCTGCAATGTCAGATTTTTTAAAGAAATATACAGTTACGTGTGCTGAACTCTTCTGGTTGCAGGGATATATAGGGCTTGTAGGTTTATCAAGATCCCTAGGTACCCAGAGCCAATAAATGAGCTGCACCTTGCAATGGGGTTTCCATCTATACCCGGTATACAGCAATTCATTTGCTGAAATATAAAGAGTGAGAAATAGGTATCAAGAAAACCTTTGTATTCCCAAAATGGGTATAAGATAATGTATTGAGAAGCAGTGGTGAATTGCACATCTCTTAATTCCGGGGTACTCAGACTAGCATGTGAAATACAGGCCATTTCTCAAATAGATGTCTTTTTTACACACTGTCTTACATTTGAAAGGAGAAAATGTAGAGAAAGACAAGGGGCAATAACACTTGTTGTGCTATTCTGTGTTCCCCCAAGTCTCCCGATAAAAATGGTACCTCACTTGCGTGGGTAGGACTAATGCTCGCGACAGTAAAGGCAACATGGATACATCACATTTTTACATTGAAATCGGACGTGTTTTTTGCAAAGTGCCTAGCTGTAGATTATGGCCTCTAGCTCAGCCGGCACCTAGGGAAACCTTCCAAACCTGTGCAATTTTTAAAACTTGAAACCTAGGGGAATCCAGGATGGGCTGACTTGTGGGGCTCTGACCAGGTTCTGTTACCCGGAATCCTTTGCAAACCTCAAAATGTGACCAAAAAACACTTTTTCCTCACATTTCGGTGACAGAAAGTTCTGGAATCTGATAGGAGCCACAAATTTCCTTCCACCAAGCGTTCCCCCAAGTCTTCCGATAAAAATGGTACCTCAGTTGTGGGGGTAAGCCTAGCGCCCGCGACAGGAAATGCCCCAAGAGACAACGTGGACACATCACATTTTCACAAAGAAAACAGAGCTGTTTTTTGCAAAGTGCCTAGCTGTGGATTTTGGCTTGTAGCTCAGCCGGCACCCAGGGAAACCTAGCAAACTTGCACAGGTTTGAAAACTAGACACCTAGGGGAATCCAAGATGGGGTGACTTGTGGGGCTCTGGTCAGGTTCTGTTACCCAGAATCCTTTGCAAACCTCAAAATGTGGCCAAAAAAAACACTTTTTCCTCACATTTCGGTGACAGAAAGTTCTGGAATCTGAGAGGAGCCACGAATTTCCTTCCACCCAGCTTTCCCCCCAAGTCTCCCGATAAAAATGGTACCTCAGTTGTTGGGGTAGGCCTAGCGCCCGCGACAGGAAATGCCCCAAAACACAACGTGGACACATCACATTTTCACAAAGAAAAGAGCTGTTTTTTGCAAAGTGCCTAGTTGTGGATTTTGGCCTCTAGTTCAGCCGGCACCTAGGGAAACCTAACAAACCTGCACAGTTTTGAAAACTAGACACCTACGGGAATCCAGGATGAGGTGACTTGTGGGGCTCTGATCAGGTTCTGTTAGCCAGAAACCTTTGCTAACCACAATATTTGGCAAAACGACACTTTTTTCTCCCATTTCAGTGATAGAAAGTTCTGGAATCTGAGAGGAGCCACAAATTTCCTTCCACCGAGCACTCCCCCAAGTCTCCCGATAAAAATGGTTCCTCACTTGTGTGGGTAGGCCTGGTGCCCGCGACAAGAATGGATCACACGTCAATGTTGGTCCTTACATGAGGCAACTGTTGACCCTGGGGTGATCCATTCCTGACGCAGGCACTAGGTATAGGCACTCAAGTGAGGCAGTGTTTTTATCAGGACAGGTGAGGAATCACTGGGTGGTAGGAATTTTGTGGATCGCAGCATTTTCCTGTAGTTTGTGTGACAGAAATGCAAGAAAAATAGAGTTTTTATTCAACATTTCAGCTTTGCAGGGTATTCTGGGTAAGAAGACTTTGGGGAATCCACACAAGTCACACCTCTGTAGACTCTCCCGGACATCTAGTTTCCAGAAATGTTTGGGTTTAGTATGTTTCCCTACATGGCCGCCAAACCCAGAACCAAAAACACATGTGCCTTCCTTACAAAACCAGTTTGCTTTGCAATAGATAATTTCGATGTCTCCACAATACAATTTGGGCAGTGGAATTTGGGGCTGAACTAAATTGGGGAGCTCCCAAGAGAGCACCCTCTCTGTGCTTGCCGCCGCATTCACCTGCTCTCTGGGTTGGGCTAGCCCACTATTGCCCCATTGCACAGGCTGTGCTTGCGAAGGGACAACAGGACTGCCCTCATCACCTCCCTCATAATTTACTGAAAGAGGAGTTATCCAATGGGACTCCTCCAACTGAAAAACTGAAAACTCCCAGAGTCTGCACCTTTGTCCTATCCATCAGATGCTGTCTCAGTATCTGCTGTCTCAGTGTCTGATCCTATGTCAGAGCTGTCCTCTATAACCCGAGTGACGGTGTCAGCAGCAGTCATCCATCAAGATGCCATCTCTGCTATTGGCTAAACTGTTGCTCTAAAACACTAGCCTGCATAGACAGTCACAAAATTGCTGGTGTGTGTGTGTGATACGTGCAACAGTAGATGCCACCTTACCTGCCTTCTTCCCTCAATCCACACATTCTTTCAAGACTCTCAAAAAACACCTTGTCACATACCATTCGTCACAGTTTTCAGCACCTCCTGCGCCCAGTCCAACAATCATTATTGGTGCTCCCACTCCCATGTCCTCCGTCTCGGATTCCTTCATTACCACCCAGCAAAAGTGCTCTTCATCTCTCAATAGCCATCCCACACCCGCACATACATTTCATTTGTATTATAGTGCATATAATCCAGATTTGCTCTTTGCAGTAGGCATATAAACCTTCTGTGCTTCTTTATGGCACTAAAACTGCCACTAGACAAAAGTCTGATCCTTTTGTAGCAGAAACATAATCACAAGACTTACTTGACTTTTTTATTGCTGCCTAAAAGCTACAGTTGAAATGCGTCAGTTGAAGTATATGTATTGCTTTTTTTTTTAAATTAGCCCCTGGGGGTGGCGCACCTCCCCCAGGGGGCACCAACCTTCAAATAAAAAAATATAGCCAAGGGGGGGAGCATTTTCTGAGGGGGCTGACCCCCCCCCCCCCCCCCCAAGTGAAATCCCTGGTGTCTAGTGGTGTTTCCTGGCCCTCGATCGCAGCTGTGCTTCAGGGAGGTAGGCCGACGCCCGCACCAAAGGGGTTAAGTAGTAGGTGTATACAATTTGTGAAAATAAATGATAAAGTAAATTGTACAGGTAGGGTGGTGGATGGGAAACTATCCTCCTAGCTAGCAGTATGTGACAGATAGTAAATGACAGTCACAATTGATTACGATAGATATCTGTAGTGAATCAAAATTATAGCTACCAAGTCTATGATGATGGCCTACTAGATTCTACCAACATTGAAGAGTAATATCTGTAGATATCCAGTTGGAAATAATAACAAATGGCAAAGGAGATCACAAATCAACAAATTTCACAAGCATCCCAAGCAAACATCGTGTAAGCTACCCAGAAGCAATAAATCATTTGAAAGGTGTATGTGAATGTGGGTGATGCAGTTTCAAACCAAAAGCTAGAACTGGACAGGAAAAGAAAATGTCAAAATCTGTACCTGGGTGAGCATGACAAAACCAGCAAGTGCATTTGCGTGCAAGTTTGAGCCTAAAAACACAGACAGCGGTGTAAAAAAAAAGTGTTGTAAAAATGGTATAATGTTTGATGAAGTTAGCAGTGCGAGCAGTGGAATTTATTTAATATTCGATCCCATAAAGAGGTCAACTAAACAAAACCTAGATGAGACCCCCGCAATGTTTCTATAAGTGTTTTGGTCCCATCTGGATCTGATGTTCTCAGACGTTTGTATGGAAAGACCATTCAAAGGTGAATGGATGATGCAGTCAGGGGAGGAGGTGAGATGGGGTAGGAGGTATCAGGAGAGATATGATGTGTGAGTGCATTATGTACTAGATTAGAGAGTTCATGAAAAGTGGGAGATTGTGTGTCGAGGATCACTCAGAAAAGAAAAAATAAGGGGAACCTGAATGGTAAAGATCTGCCTTCCATCACCAAGTCCATCCTGGTCTCTTAATTATGTTTATATGTCAGATAGGACTATTGAAGTATTGATTTATGGAGGTCAGGGTTGAAAGATAAAAAAATGTAATAATGTGCATGGGTGGGAAACAGTAATAGGTAACCAAACTTTGGGAAGGTTGGGCACGAAAAGAATGTGTTTTCTGAGAGAAAGGTGATAGGAGGGCTTGTTCCAGAGAGAATTGTAGCTTCTGTGGTGCATCAAGTGTTGTACCAATGTAAATTTGCATTTGCTTGATGCCAAAAGCTCCATGGTAATTGTGAAAATCGGTGTATTTAACCCCTCCTGGAGACTTAGGAAGTTTTAATTCAGATAAAGAGATTCAAGGAGGTTTCTCATGTTAAAGACATTTGGAAAGGCTCTTATCCTTCGAACCAAAGAACCTCTTGAAAATTATTATAAGAAGCATCATGAGAAAGAAGTTGATAATTGAGAGGAGCATCATTATAATGGTGTCTAGATGACCCCATCCTGAAAGGTACAATGGAGACCATTTCTGAGTAAAAGCTAGGAGTTTGTCTAATAGGACATCTGATTTAATTTTCAGTGTGTCCTTGAGAGTTGTACAGTACTAAATGCCTAAGCATTTGATTTTTATTTCCATGAGAGGCCCGTGTTAACATATACAGTTTTAGTGCAATATTTGTTAAGTGACAATACTTCAATTTTGTCTACATTTAGTTTATATTCCAAACCTGCACAATAAAGGTGAAGTTCATGGAAGAAAGCAAGGAGCAAACGGTCTTGTTGTGACATAATATTCTTTTATTTATCTGTATATACTGTAAACCTTATATCTATGTTCTTAATTCTGATTGCAGACAAGTCATCTAAAGTTCTGAGTCAGTGAAGGAAAGGTGGCAAAGCTAAAACAAATAAAGGAGAAAGGGGTCATCTCAGTTGAGTTCCTCTGTTGAGAAGAAAATATGTAGAATACAGTGCGTTAGCTACAACAGATGGTTATGGTGAGGAGTATAACAAGGAAATAATTTGTAAGAAGCTTAGACCAAATCCTTGCCATTGCAAAAAAGCTCCATTGACCCTGTCAAAGGCTTTCTCTGCTTCTAAAGAGAGAACCATCAAAGAGTCTTTTATTTTATGAGATTTGTTAATGTGTAAAAATGTACAAGAATGATCGACCACATTCCTATGTGGGGTAAAACCCAATTTGGTAGACATCAGTTAGAATGGACATTAGAAGAAGTAAATAAAGAGCCAATGCATTAGCGTATATCTTTCAGTCTGCATTGATTAAGGAAATAGCTCTATAATTCTTTCATTGAGTGAGATCTCGAAAGTGTTTTGGGATTATACAGATCATGACTTTGACAAATGATCCTGTAGAGAATTTTAGAGAACTGAAGTGATTGAATAATTTAAGGAGCTTGCGGGGAAGGAGTTTGGCAAAATTAAAATTAAATTCAACAGTAAAACGGTCTGCGCTTCCAGGATGGCCTCTTCCAACAGCATGTAGCATCCCCAATTGGGAGAGGGGATAGAGGACAACTCTAATACCATCAAGTCCCGAGGTAGCAAACTAGATGTTCAGGATGGCCTGTCATTAGACTAAGCTTCCACCATTTCCAAATACCTTTGCCAATACGGAGGAAGGACGGTATTTAGCACCCTATTCTACCAATACGCAGTGCCTCCTGCTCAGCCAGTATGCCAGATTACAGGTCTGAGAGACAGTTGTTTGAGTGGGGTAAGAGTGGATTTCCAGCTCATGACTATCATGTGTTCAGCAAGGGCCAATGGTAAACCAATTAGTTTACTTGCAGGCTTACGTGCTGCAGAACGGAAGGCAATACCTAGCAAACAATGCAATCCCTCCCTCTGGAGCAGGGAGCCCAAGGCCTCTGAGAGAATCCCTAGTATCTCATCCCAATAAGAATTAAGATGAGGACATGTCCCCATCATGTGTAAAAATTCTGCCATGGTGGCTTGGGAGCATGGGCAGGTATCTGGTACCCGTGGGTACATATGCAGCAACCTCTCAGGAGTAAGGTAGGTGTGGTGAAGGTAATTAAATTGTTTACATTTGAGTCTGGCATTTGTGGAAAATGAGTTTCGGTATCCCCACACACTGTCCATTGTTTGTCCCTAAGTGTGTTGTTGAGTGCTGCATCCCAATAAGGGCAAAAGGAGTAGAGTGACGTCCCCCTGTCTGTGTGCAAGGAAACATAAAGGTATGTGACAGCTCGAGGACCAATCACATGTGTTGCTATTCCACAGAGGAGTGATGAGGTCTCCAGTTCATCATGTATTCTGTGCCAAACCATATGTAGGTGTCTTGTGAGTGCAGCATAAATAAGGAAGGAGCCTGGTGGTATACTGTAATCGTCCACCAAACTCTCAAACGTACTAAGAATCTTGTCATTAATTAGATTTCCCCAGAAAATGAGGCCAGATTCTGACCATGAGGCCACGTCTGGTCTTGAGCCTAACCCTGCGCAGTCCGGCATCGCCCAGAGGCATAGCTCAGGTCCATATGGACGAAAGGGGTGTCGCTTAATAATGTATGTGATCCAGCATGCCCTAGCCACAGGCATACAAATATTCTCTCCACGCCCTGGGAACCTATGTGTCAGAATCAAGCAACCATCCCAACACCAGATATGGCATTGTTCTGTTGCACCATTCTCCCAGTTCAGACATATTTTCTCAAACCAAACAGCGAGTGGGCCATTGCAATTGAGCAATGGCATAATAATATTTGTAGTTTGGAGCACATGTGCCACTCTCCTCCAATGGAGCATAAAGCTTGGTGAGTGTCACCCGCCTCCTGCCCTAGATCAATGCTGTCAAGAGTGAGCACAGTTTCCGCAATAATCTTTTAAGTACCAGGACGAGGATGGCAGAAAAAAGTACAGCAACTTAGGGAGAAACAGCATTTTAGAAATGGCAATTCGTCCCATAGGGGAAAGTGTTAAGGATGTTCAGAATTTGAGGGAGGGCCTCACTCGAGCTAGGGCTCTACCTAAGTTGCTGGAGTGGTAGATGTGGATCCCCAAGTTTTTAAACAAGTCATGATTAGTAAGGGGGAACAGATGAGATTGGTCTCAATTCACCCTCAATTCAGAAGTTTCTCTAAATTGACACAGTAACTATATAAATTGGGGGATCACTGTACTATCATCCTGAAGGTATACCAGGGCATCACCATCGTACAATTAAATTATATGCCAGCAGTCTTCAGCCTGAATTCTCCATCCGAAAGCCTGTGCCCAGACTGCGCATGCAAGGGGCTCTATAGCCAGCACAAAAATAATTGCAGTCATGATACAGCCTTGACAGGTGCCATGTTTGATGCAGAATGAGTCAGAGATAGTGTTACCAGTTTTCCCTGAGTCAGTGGTTCATTGTACAATAACCACCAGCCTCTTAATGACTTCCATCAGGTAATCTCACCTAAGGGTGTCAATCACCTTTTCTATGTCAAGCGATGCAACCTAGGGGTGTGTACCCATCGATCGTGCCCAGTCCATCAACATGAAAAGGCGATGCAAGTTCAAGAACGTGGTCCTGCCTGGTAAAAGCCCATTTTGATCTGGGTGTATTAACAAATACTCTGAGTTAACCCAATGTTGTAATAAGCTTCAGCTAAGTTATATATTATCTCAGCAAGATTGAGAATGATGGGTGGGAGACTAAAAAGAGTATTCTGACAGTTGGGGAGTGGAATATTCTTAGATTCAGAAAGTCACAGTTGGGAAACCAAACTTTTAAAAGCTTTGTGGGAAGCATTAGGAACAAAACGCAAGGTGGATTTCATATCCATAAAGGGATCTGGAAATTGATTACAATCATCTCTTACCAACAAATTATCAGTAGTGTCTTCAGGGAGTACAAGAAAGCAAATGCCTTTCATTGTCGCTCGGTGATTTGGACCTTAAAAGTTCCATAAAGTGAGGGTGGTATCATCAATGTGAAGTGTGACTAGTAACCAGCGTCCCTTCGAGTCATGATATTGGAATAGTGTAGTGATGTTAACAGACTTATGACACAGAATTATGACATTATTCTTTGTGGTAGCGGAGGGAGGAGAGAAGATATCATCAACATATTGTTTTTTTAACTTTAACAATTTCTGGTTCCTTAAGATGCATTTCCGGTAGTGAGGCAATTTGACATTTCAGGCATGCTAGAAGTCCTAGCACAAGCTGTCATTTGATGAGCTTCTTTAGCCCCTTGACCTTACATGTAATTGTCCTAAGTAGCATAATATTGAGGGGAAAAAAATATGCGTTGATTCTTAAGCAATACAAGGTATAACAATATTGAGAAAGAAGAAAAAAGAAAAAAAGAAAAAAAAAGAGAAAAAGAAAACAGTAAAGTGGAAAAAAACAGTCTCAGAAACCATAACAGGCAGGAATTTGGCATTACAAAGACCATGGTCCAAGAATGTTGAAAAAGGAGAAATAGACAAGCGAAGGAGGGTGAAGTGACAGTGGGGCACCTGAGAGAGATAGGCAGTTTGCAGCTTTGGCAAAGAGACAGTAAAAACTGAGAAGTAATATGTCCAGGAGCATAATCCAAAACATTAACTAGGTAGGACAAACTTGAGAAAAAACAGCTACAGTTATAATTTATAGACAGGAGACCATAACAATTACAACAATAAGACTGAACTTACCATGGAGAACATACAGATGGACTATTGAAAAAATGGAGACAAAACACGAGTGGGTACAATACCGCGATCCACAAAAGGGTCCATTCTGGAGAGAAGTAAGAGGGGAGAAAAAAAAGCGAGAAAAAATAAAAATCCATCAGTGAACAGAACAAACTTTGTAAGATCATTTAAAGTAGAAGAAAATCACTAAGAACATTGTTGGAATATGAATGTTCTTGTGTTAGCAGATGCCCCTAGTTTCATGGCTTTAGTTCTGTGTAAGATGTGTCCTTAAAGTGATTTTGAAAAGGCAGGGGTGAAGTAAGACATATCCGATGTTCATGGATCTCAGTTGAGAGCATTGAACCAGGAATTGCTTCAAACACATGGGAGAGATCCTGTGTGAAAAACACTTGTGACCTGACAATTGAAGAGAGCCCACCATTTTTGCCACTGAAAGTATTTGCATTAAATCAGTAAATTATAGGAAAAGTATGATGATTCCTTTGGCACGTGAGTTATGGCATGTGAAAGACCAGGGACCGAGACTATGGACTCATTGTAGAGTCAGAAGATTTAGATAGCAAGTTCAGTAATGAAGGAATCTTTGATTGCAAGAAGGATATCATGTTGGACCCATCTGGAATAGCAAAAAATTGGAGCGTAGTCATTCTGTTCCTGTTTTCCAAGTTTTATATTGGTCATTTAAGTTCAACAATGTCTTTAGCATTTAAGATATGTCCAGATTGAAGTCCTAAAGTTTACTTACTCACTCTCTGTTCCAGTGTGGAAACACATTGATAATGAGAAGACGGTTTATTCTCAGTTTGTTGCAATGAAGTGTTAACATCAGCCATAAATGGCTTAAGGGCTCCAAGTTCCTCCAAAAGACCTCCAGAGTCAAATGAGGAAATGATTCAGTGGGGAAATCAAGATAATTTTTTGGTTTTGGTCTTGAAGTGGAGTTAGTGCACTTTTTTGATGTGGCTCCAGTAGCGAAAAAGGAGGGAGTGAACTCCGTTCCAAAGTCTAAAACACTTTCCATGCTGACAGGGGAGGTAATAATAGTGCTTGTTGACTGATTTTGCATGATGGGGAGAGAATTTAGAGGTTTGACGGAGCTTTGCATGTCTCCTAGTTCAGCCTAAGCTGCTCTGCTATAGCTACCTCTATGAGCCTAAGCTGCTAGAACACTACTAATCTACTAATAAGGGATAACTGGACCTGGCACAAGGTGTAAGTACCATCAGGTACCCACCATAAGCCAGGCCAGCCTCCTACAATTAGCTCTTGACTTAGCCTCACTGCTCTGTGCCATGCTTCCATGGGATGAGCACAAGTTACTTTAGGGTGTGTTTGTGACTTACCCTAAGTAGAATTGTGATTTCTGCGTGAACAGAGTGCATACCTTTGCTAAGCAGAAACCTAATTTCTAACACTTCTCCTGAACTTTTTCCAAACTTTCTTTGAAGTCTAAAGATAAGCCTAAACTGGGCCCAGTCCACCCCTTGTATCAAACACACGCTTCATTGCCGTTCGCCTAAACCTTTGACTTTGATCAGATCTTGTGCAACCAGATACTTGTAGTTCGAGCTTTGATCTTAGGTGCCTTTTTTCCACTACAAACTTTACAAATTCATGACTCAGTTTATACTGGTTGGATTTAATTGGTTTTGGTGTCATTTTATTTATTAAAAAGTACTCTATTTTTATATATAGATGTGGGATTTGTCTTGTGTTATCTTTTTATCTTATTGTTTGTGTGCTGCATAAATAATGTATATATTGCCTTTAAGTTAAGCCTGACTGCTTTTGAGCCAAGCTACCAGAGGGTTAAGCACAGGTTAGGTTAACAACTTTCTGTGGGTCATCCTGACAAGGACGGGCTGTGTTTATTATTTGAGTGGGGCTGCCACTCCCTCAACTAATAACCCAATATCTATGCTATATTTGCTATGTTCTCTTTCATTTGATATTTGTTCAATTGCCCGAATTTTTACTAATAACACCCTACCCTTGAACCTGACACTGCAAACAACCTTCTACACCTAAACATGAGTGCATAAGGCCACCTTTGAGCCTGTGGACTATCTGAGTTTATTCCTGAGTTTACATGTTACTCATGCATCACTAGCCACCCACCCGTTTTTGCATGGTACTTACCCATTTATGGCTATGCGACTCCTGCCCAGTCCTGATCCTCTATGACACCTGGCAGTCATGAGGATGTGTACTTAGTGGCTATCCCTGAGCACGTACATGAATCATTCAGACGATACTTACAAACATTAAAGAGTGTTGTGGTGGTTTTGCATGTTCAGGCTAAGTATTGCCACCATGTTAGAACTTGGGTCATTAATTTATAAGGCATTGACCTTACCAATTTAGTACTTGAGCTACTTAATCCTTCCAAATGTTTTTTTTTTTTTTTTTTTAAACTATTCTGAGAATTTTCTATAGCTCATTAGAGTGATAGCCACAAGTGCTCGCATTTTAAATGAGACCCATTGCTGCACAGCTGGGGTAAAAGGTCCTGCGCTGGTTGCATACGAATATGGGGTATAGAAGTGTGCACACATATGCAGGCTCTGAATCAAAGACTACATACTGTCTGACTCTGCCTGGTATCTGCACAGAGTTAGCCTGGATAAATTGGTTTTGGCTGGTGTAGGTCTTATAATTTAATTGGCCATCCAAAAGAAAATATATCTTTTACTTTTGAAAGACATGTAAGTCTGTAGTATTTCACTGTATTTATATTTTTGTATTGGCTCAACATAGAGGTATGATTATTATAACTTGCCATTTGTTTATAAAAGTGAAAAACACAAATAAACTATGTGGTTTGCTATAGATGCGCTCTTTTATGCTTTTGGGTTTTTGCAATATTTCCTTGAGCCAGCCCTAATGATTTGGATTTTTAAATATCTTTATGGTCCAAGTTAATCACTATGCAGGTCAGCTGGAAGTGCAAAGCCACTCCAGGTTTCCTTTTTTAAAATAGGGGTTTGAATAAAAACAGAATAAAATAGCAACACTGTGCTTTTCAGTTAAATTGGTCATTTTAAAAAAGCACAGCACAGCCATTGATTTTGAAACGAGATCTCTTTAATTTGCTTCCAGCTCCTGCACATGTAAGGAAATGTGTATTGCTTTTGATTTTGAAAAAAATGTTCAGATATACAGGTATTAGAAGTAGTCAAGTTTCCCTTTGATGCTTTGAGGCATACCAGACCTTTGTGATCCTATCTGCAGGGGATAGATGAGATTGTTTTAGCCTCTTCTAAGCTGTGTTAGACATTTAACTTAGCTATCTGTATCCAGTGCGTTTCAAGGGTGAACTCTGACACTGTTGATTGGACCTTCCCAAGCTATTTTCTGAAATCCGACTGCCACTGCCAATTGTTGATGACAAATGCGTTAATTCCATTTGCAAGCTGGGTCTCAGGCGACAGCTTCAACTGCCCTTTCCCCGAATCTTGTCCTTTCATTAATTACTCCCACACGACCTCTACACTTAATTTAACATGCTCTTGCTCCAGACAATACTAGAATTAATCTCAGCCCAATATTATGTCTACGTAACATTTAGTACTTTCCAGGATAAAATACATATCTCCAACCCTGGTGTTTTTATTCCATGGTAACTCCTCGTGTCTTAGCAGTGCCCCAAGCTTTAGTGTCCTGTTTCTCCTTTGTTGACTCCATGAAGTGTATTTTTGTGGTTTGCTACTGCCACCAGAAAGGAGGATTCTGTCGCTTCCGGATTGAGGCTCTTGTCTATTGTATTTCCTACTGGCTTAGCATTGTCTTCAGGGGCTAGGATACTATCACTCCTGGATTGATTCCATACTGTACTTCCTTGTGTCATAGCACAACCATCCGGGCATAGAGTAGTGTTGCTTTTAGGAAGACGGCATGTACTTTACATTGGTTACACTTGCATGACTCCTAGTATGACGCTGCAGAACCACATGCACAAAAAAACAGAATTTTTGGGGCGTGGCCAGCCAAGATGGCTGAGTTGGTGTGACTAACACAGCTCTGCTAGCAGTTTAGCGCAAATAAGGCACACAGAGATGGAGAGACTTAGGCCCTCATTACAAGATCAGCAGTAAAAACTGTCTACTGCAGCGGCGATGGCCGCCAAAAGACCGTCGCCGCAGCTACCAGCCGTCAGCCATAATATGACCACAGACAGATTTCTACCACAAGAAGGGCAGAAATCCAGCTGTGGCCATCCAAGGTGGCGCTGCTACGACCAGCAGCGCCATGCCAGTAGACCGCCCCCAGCCGTATTATGAGAAATAATTCGGCCTGGTGGTGTTCTGCTGGCGGGTGCTGCTGGCGGTAGCAGCGCCCCGTCTCGTCTCCTGCCGGAAGACCCCCTGGACCCAGGTAAGTCGGGTCTCCGACAGGGGTGGAGGGTGGAGGGTCCTGTGTGTGTGGGGGGGATGTGTTTGTGTATGTGTGTGCATGAATGCAGGTGTGTGTTGAGTGCTGATTGCGGGTGTGCATGTATGGAAGTGCGTCTGTGTGTATGTTTTGTAGTGTGTGTGGATGTGTGTGAATGGATTTCTACATGCATGCATGTATGTGTGAATGAGTGTGTATATACGTGTGTATGTGTGTGTAGGGGGAGTTGGAGGAGGTTTGGAGATGTAGGGTGGGTCTTTGGAGAGGTAGGGTGGTGGGGGACCCCTATCAGTGTCAGGGAAGGAATTCCCTGTCACTGATAGGGCCTACCGCCATGGTTTTTGTGGCATTACGAACGCCACGAAAACCATGGTGGTTGATGAGGTCATAATCCCGCAGAGGGCACAAATGCAGCTTCCGGGCCGGAGATGGTTATCTCCAGCCCGGCGGCTGCTACCGCCATGGCGGTCGGAGTGGTACATTGGCGGGTTGTCATAATGTGGCAGTAAGTACCTCCACCCTGTTGGTGGTACTACCACCACATTATCGCCAACCACCGGGGACATAATGACCCCCTTAGTCTTTGTCCAGACACATACTGGAGGACAGCAACAAGCTTGAGACGATGGTGTGAGACCCTGATGGCTTGTAAAGCTGCGGATATTGCATGGAGTGTGGAGTAACGGCTGAAGCCAAAATGATGGCTCGACAGGCAGACCACAAACTCGCAGCACTCATCGCCCATAGAAGCCCTGACCAGGCAACACAGGACTATGCAGATTACTGCGTAGTGTCCCCTTAATACCCTGGACCCTGAGGGGAATCCCAGAACTAGACCCTGTCCGGACCACTCGCTTCTAGTCACCCACTGCCATGTATTGAGGCTGCCACGCATTATGAGTACTGTTCTCAAGCACACTCCAACTCACCAGTGAGTCAGGAAGAGTGAGGGTGATAGGGACCACCCCAAGAAGAAGACGGGGATGGTGGGCGCACAGCTGGAGAGACAGGTGATTGGTCCTTGCCTGACCCTGACATGGTGTCATGAGATTGGCTTATTGGTTTTGTGAGGCGCAATCAACTCATTCACAATGGGCAGACACCCAGACAGGTACCACTTGCAATTTGCAAGTCTACTGATCCTGGATATCTAATGACCCGCTTTACTTCCAAGGGTGGCCCAAGTTTTTCTGCTTGACTCTAAGATGGTGGTTTGAGGATCTCTAAACCTACCCAAAGCTCAGGGGCCAACCCTTCTCATCTGGGCATCCTGCTGCTCACAAGCACTCTTGTTAGGCTACCAGAATTTGCTCCAGCCTTCTCTCCAGATATGCTGCCACTTGGAGTCAGGTCAGCTGTGGAGCCTTTGATCCGCCCTCTGTCCACAGCTAATGACTCTGAGGCACCTGGAAACAGTGTAATGGTTTGCTCCTGGCTGCCTTGAGACAGACACTTCCAGAACAAAACTGCATCCTGTGAAGGGTGGTCGGAGGAAAGCAGAGAGGGGAGTAAGCATCATGAACAGCAGCATCAGTACATATGCAAAGGCGGCAATCTTTACCATATGACTCACAACTAGTGGCTATGCAGATGGTTTGCACTTCCTATGTGTATTTGGAGTATAAAAGTCTAAAATTCATTAGTTTTTAGGTAGTCCTTTCAAGGGTGCCAAACTGGTATTACACCCAACCACTCCGGGTGTGGTCTTGTCAACTGAAGACCAGTCAACAAATAATAGTACAATGTTCAAAATACCATGACACACCCCATTTGTTCCTGTAGTCCATTCAGAAATGCTAAGTCAAATAGTTTTCGTGCTGGAATTTTTTTTTTCACAACGCGGAAAGAAAACTCTCGGACTCGGCTTATCATGGTCACATATATTTCTTGATTTGTGACACACATCTCTTTTGGACAATCCTATAATGCGCCCACTGGTTATATATTGTGTATTGGACTCTGCAGCACATTGGATATTTTGGGAGACATACATACCTTGCCTTGAGAAAGTCAATTTAACGAAACAGGTGATGGCTGTTAATTCATGGGATTAGCTGTTCTTTGTACATTCTCCTGAATCTTGGAGGAGTTAAAACATTCTATTTTATACTTCAAGTATTTTGAACATTGGCAATCTTTACCATGTTCCTATGATTCCTCGTGATGGTGCTCCATGATGCCTGGTGCCAATGCCTAAATAAACACACTTACAAACAGGAAGCGAACATACAGCACCTTCCCCACCTTCAATAGCAAAGGGGAGGGACACCGCCGCACAGGGCCCCACAGCTGCATTGGCAGACAATCCCTCCTTCCTTCTCTGACATGTTGCATGAATGCTTCAAAAAAGCAACAACTAAACAGGGTATCTAGTTACTTCACCCTGGCCGAGGTGCAAGACCACGTAGCGGACTCTGAAACCATGGACAACATGTCCCTCACAAAGGAGAATATCCTCACCTCCCTAAGCAACTTTGAGAAAGAGCTTTGTGAGGAACTCAAAGCAGACGTGGCCTCCTCCTTGTTATAAGACGGACAGATGGGTAGGGTCATCATGGTGAGAGGTGACTTAAAAGTCGTAAACTAACTTTTGTTTCCATTTATGCCCCTAGTACTAACCAGGCCCTATTCATATATTCTTTTTTAACTCTGCTGAGAGGCTTCACCGAAGGGGATATTGTTGTTAGAAATGGGATCTCTAGTTGGCAGTCAGTTCACAACCTGTTCAAGTAGGGACCCTCACTCTAGTCAGGGTGAAGGAGATACACTGCTCAGATAACCCTGCTCATCCCTTGGTAGCTTGGCACAAGCAGTTAGGCTTATCTCATAGGGAATGTGTAGAGTATTTGCACAAACACATACTAACACAGTGAAAACACCACAATTTCCAGACATGCAGCTTCGTGTCCCTGTGGTGATGTTAAAGCTTTGCCTCCCAGGGACCATGGGTGGAAAATCCAGATGCACAGCAACAATGAATCTGCGCTGAGCTTGTGATGCATTGATTTCACTGGCGCTGCGTCAATTTTGCAGCTGCAAAGCAGGACCTGTGTCCATTTTTTCACTGCTTTGCACAACTGCGTGGATTTTCTCCCAGGTTTTACCAGCTTCTCCTCCCAGGGCCTGGATGTGGCACCACTTGGCAAGTCAGGGGTCTCAGCAAGAGCACCCAGGTGCTGGCAGATGAAGTTTTTGATGTCCCTGAGACCTCTTAACATGAGGTAAGCTCAGTCTAAGCCCTTGGAGAAACATCACAAGCAGTATACACAGCAAAGAACAGTTGTTGTCCTCTTTAAGTCAGAAGCAGCAACTGCAGGCCAAATCAGAAAAGCATGCACAGCAAAGGGGCAGTACTACTCCCAACAGCTTTTTAGATCTTCTCCTTGGTAGAGGTCTCTCTTGATCCAGAAGTGTTCTAAAATTGTCAGGTCTGCAGTCCAAAAATTAAACTCTTTTTTTGCCTTTAAAGTAGGCACAATTCAAAGGAAGGTCTTTCACAAACAGCCCAACTGTCAGTCTGACCCAGACGTGGATTCAGCAGCCAAGCAGAGGCACAGAATGGTTATGCATGAAAACGCCCACTTTGGCATTTTCAAACAGACAATCTAAAAGCCAACTATACCAAAGATATAGTTTTAAATTGTGAGTTCAGAGACCCCAAACTCCTCATCTCTATCTGCCCCCAATGAGAAACTGCGCTACAAATATATTTAAAGGCAATCCCCATGTTAACCTAAGACCGAGGTAGGCCTTGCTATAATGAACACCAAATATGGCAGTATTTCACTATCAGGACAGGTAAAACACACCAGTACATGCCCTACCTTTTAAATACCATGCATCCTGCCCATGGGGCTACCTAGGGCCTACCTTAGAGTTGCCTAACATGGGCTAAAAGGGAAGATCTGGGCCTGCCTAGTGGGTGCAGTTGCCAGGTCGACATGGCTGTTTAGGACTGCACATATAGACACTGCAATGGCAGGTCTGAGATGTGCTGCATGCCCATTAATAGCATTTCATTTGCATGCCCTGTGCACCTCTAGTGCACTTTACAAGGACCTACTAGTAAATCAAATGTGCCATCATGGACCAATTACCAATACAACTTAGACAGCGATCACTTGCACTTTGGCACTGGTTATCAGTAATAAAGTACCCAGAGTCCTAATGCTTACAAAAACAGGTCAGAAAAAATAGGAGGAAAAGGCAAAAAGTTTGGGAATGAACCCGCAAAAATGCCTGGTCCAACACAACCCCCTCCCAGCCTAAAGCCAGGGAAGGCCTATCAATACCTTGCTGGACTTCCCTGCTTAGAACGATAGAACCTGGACAGTGGTCCACTACTCCAGGGGCTCTTGCCAGTTCTACGTCTCTCTGAACCCAGGTGGATCCATCTTTCTACATTCTGAGGGGCCACTGAACTAACTCCGGGGGAACATTTCTCCTCATCTGTGGATTCCAACTGTGCAGTACTTTACTTTGCTCACAGATGCATCCCTGTAGGTAGACATTACCACCATAGGCAACAGTGTGATGTGGCACATTCGACCCCCTGGACCTGACTTTGGTTCCCCACCCAGGGAAAACTCTGACCACAAGGACAACAACCAACAGAGGACAATGATAGTTGTCAGTGTAAAGGGCTAGGCACCAGGCCACATTGGGGTCTCTAGCCTCTGTTTTAAAAAAATGTGGGGGGCTGTAGCCCCAGGTGCCTGGCACCCTTTTTCCTTTACACCTCCCACCAGTTCAGCAATGGTTTCCTGAGACTGGTCACTCACCTTAGGGTCCATACCCTCAGGCTCAGCTGGGCACAGGAGAGGGCTCTCCCTCCTCTTGTCCCTCTCACTGGGGTTCTGTATCTTCCACTTTAGAGGGGTACCCCTAGACAACTGTACTGTGAGGGTGCCTCTGGCAGCCATCCCTTCCAGTTCCCTTGGCACCTAGAGCAATTCATTCCCCAGAAGGCAGTCTATGGGCATCTGGGGACTAACTATGACCCTCCTCTGGGTCACTTCCCTACCCCAATCTTGGGATACCAGGGACATAGGGGAGAAGAAGTCCTAATCTCACACACCTGGCTGGCGTACTACTCTGGGGACACAAGCCTTTCCACCATCATGGTCATGGTATGGCGAGCCCCACTGTCCCACAGAGCAGTGACTGGGACCCCATTCAGTGTCACCTGGTGGAAATGAGGACTCACACCCTGAGGGATCACCAACTCACCCTCTATGTCTACCTCCCAACTAAGGGATATCATGGCCTGGTCTATGACCTGCCCCTGGGGACTACCTTCCTCAAAGGCCACATTGGCTGCCCCTGTAGAGGGGCCACCAGTTGGGGATTTCCTAGGGCAGTCAGAGTCCCCTTTCTTGTGTCCTAACTGGGAACACTCAAAGCACCAGGGTTAAAAATGGGGTGTCCTTGGTCACCACCCACCAGAACCTCCCTCCTTTTTGTCAGAAGGAACATGGGAGCGTTTTTCACCCCCTTATTCTGGGACCTGTCTGTGTCTCCCTTCACCTCCCCCTCCTTCTGCTGAGGCCACTGCTGACCCTTGGCTGAGTTTCCCACATACAACTTTTTGTTGACTTTTTGCTGACCCGCTCCTCAGCAAGCTTCCTGGGGTCAGTAAGCCTGCTGTCAATCAGGTGCTGGTGCAGTTCTCGAAAACAAAGACTATGCAAGTGATTCAATACACTCAAATTGTACAGCCCCTCATAAGTCGTTAGCTTGCTGCCTTTCACCCACCCATCCAGTGCTCTGCAAAAAGAATCAACACATTCCAACCAAGTTTGAGAATCTCCCTTCTTGAAAGACCTAAATATTTCCTTGTACTGCTCTGGAGTGAGACCATCCCTAGTGAGTAAGGTGTTCTTAATGGTAGAGTAGGTGAGCCCCTGTGGATTACCTAAGGCTGTCAAAATGTTCCTACCCTCTAACTCAACCCCCAGTGTACCTCAGGGACCATTTTCATGTGGAGAGCTGACTTATATCCCTTGAACCCCAAGTACATGTCATCCTTTCTCTTATAATCCTTTACTAAATCTTTGGGATTCTGCACCCTCTTTTCAGATTGCACTTTGGTATTGTTGCCACCCTCTGTGCAGGACCTGCTCTTCAGAGCTAGCTCCTTCAAACTCAGTTATTGAGCAAAGGTTAGTTTCTTCTCCTTCATGTCAAGTTTGTCTTATTCTTCCTCCCTTCTTATTCTATACGGCTACCTCTCCCTATAATGCTGGAGTCTGAGCTCTCCATTTCTAGTACATGCCTGAGTTTTCCCGCTTGTCCTACAGTTCCTCCTGGTTCATGCCTTTGGAAGAAACACTGCTGCCTACCCTGGAGGCCCTCCTTCCAGGTGGGTCCTGGTTATCCATAAAAATCTCATGTATGCTCTGCACCTGTTCATTCACAGCAATACTCTCATCTGCCATTTGCTCCTCAGCCTCTTTTGCTGCCAACCACACCGTCTTCACCTTTTGGAGCTCCTCTTTCTGGTGGAGCTTTTGATTGGATACTTGAATTTCTTACAAAATGTTTGAGCTGAGGCACTTTATATGAATCCAACTTTTCCAGATCAAACACCACATTTGTTGCAACTACTGATGGCTCTCTAGATTGAGACATGCTTGTGAATAAGGCTCAACAAAGGTGCAAAGTTTCAGAAGGCAAGGGAAATCCAAAAAGGAAAAAGAAAAGCAAAACTCAAAAATCAAGAGAAAAACAGTATGTGGTTGTGTAATGGTCTGCAATAATACGGTAGTGTACACCAATCACTGTATGTCAATTACAAATATCCTCCCACTTTTTACCAATGTTAGAAATGGGGTCTTTAGTTGGTAGCCAGTTAACACCATGTCCAAGTAGGGATACTCACTCTCGTCAGGGTAAGGGATATACACAGCTTCGATAACCCCTGTTCAACCCCTTGGTAGCTTAGCACAAGCAGTCGGGCTTATCTCAGAGGCAACGTGTAAAGTATTTGCACAAACACATACAGTAAAACTGTGAAAATACCACCAAAGCACTCCACACCAGTTTAGAAATATAGCAATATTTATCTAGATCAAACAAGACCAAAACAACAAAAATCCAACATACACAAGTAAAGATTTAACATTTTAAAGTAAAAAGAGTCTTAATCCATAAGAATCAATGGATACATTGCTTTAGCACAAAGTACCTGGTACTCATCAAAAATAAAGCTACAGGGGCAAGGGTGCATCTGAAAAGAAAGCAATGCGTTGAATCCTTACTCACAAGTGAGGCCGTGTGTCAATTTTTTCTCCGCTGGGTAAGCAATGCATTGATTCTTTCCTCGCAGGAAAGGGATGTGTCAGTTTCCAGACAGGCAGCTCCGGGCCTGGGCAGTGATGTTGAAGAATGGATGCCCAGGGACGATGGGTGGAAAATCCAGACACACAGGAATGATGAATCTGCAATGACCTGGCGATGCATTGATTTCATCATTGCTGTGCCAATTTTGCAGCTGCGGTGCAGTCGCTGCTTCGATTTTTTTACGGCCCAGCACAATTGTGTATATTTTCTCCCAGGTTTTACCAGCTTCTACTTCCAAGGGCCCACAGCCTGGATATGGCACCACTTAGCAAGTCAGGGGTCCCCGCAAGAGAGCACAGGTGCTGGCAGATGAAGTCTTTGATGTCACTGAGATTTCTTTACAGGAGGCAAGTTTAGTCCAAGCCCTTGGAGAAACTTCATAAGCAGGATACACAGCAAAGTCCAGTCTTTGTCCTTTCTAAGGCAGAAGATGCAACTGCAGGCCAACCCTGCAAAGCATGCACAGCAAAGGGGCAGTACTCCTCTCAGCTCTTCAGCTCGTCTTTGGCAGAGGTTCCTCTTGATCATGAAATGTTCTAATATTGTGGGGCCAGCAGTCCAATATTTATATTCATTTCTGCCTTTGATAGGCAAACTTCAAAGGAAAGTCTTTGTATGGCACAAGACCCGGCCTCTTCATTGTCCTGCCCCAGCCACACTCTAAGCAGGTTAGAGACTATATTGTGTGAGGTCAGGCACAGCCCTGTCAGTGACTCTCTCCCACACTAGTCCAGGAAGACCCATCAGGATATGCAGGACAAATTTCAGCTCCATTAGTGTCACTGTTTAGAGTGAATTGGAAAACAGCCCAATTGTCAAACTGACCCAGAGGTGTATTCGGCAGCCAAGCAGAGGCACAGAATGGTTAAGCAAGAAAATGCCCACTTTATAAAGATGGCATTTTTCAAACAGGCAATCTAAAAAACAACTTTACCAAAAGGGTGCATTTTAAAATTGTGAGTTCAGATACCCCAAACGCATTATCTCTATCTGCTCCCAATGGGAAACTGCGCTAAAAAGATATTTAAAGTCAATCCGCATGTTAACCTAAGGGAGAGGTAGGCCTTTCTATAATGAACACCGAATATGGAAGTATTTCACTATCAGGACATGTAAAACACACCAGTACATGCCCTACCTTTTAAATACCCTGCATCCTGCCCATGGTTCTACCTAGGGCCTAACTTAGGGGTGCCTTATACATTCTAAAAGGGAATGTTTGGGCCTGGAAAGTGGGTGCACTTGCCAGGTTGACAGGGCTGTTTAGGACTGCACACACAGGCACTGCACTGGCAGGAATGAAACATGTTTACAAGGCTACTCATGTGGGTGGCACAATTATTGCTGCATGTCCACTAACAGCATTTGATTTACAGGCCCTGGGTACCTCTTGTGCACTTTACTAGGGACTTTAATAGTAAATCAGATGTGCAAATCATGGAAAAGCCAATTGCCAATACAATTTAGACAGAGAACACTTGCACTTTAGCACTTGCAAGAAGTGGTAAAGTGCCCAGAGTCCTAGAGCCAACAAAAACAGGTCAGAAAAATAGGAGGAAGAAGGCAAAATATTTGGGGATGACCCTGCAAAAACGACAAAGTCCAACAGTTGTAATGGCGTTGTAATGGGAGATTTTAACTTGACCTAGCATTCCAAGATCAGCACCCATCCTCATTGATCAACCACTGGAAACGTTCCCAAATCGCTCAGAAAGACCTTTTGTACAATGGGTCTCTTAGATGCCTAGAGATCACTCAACCCCAACACGCTCGACTAGCCGTTCTTCTCCCATACACATCGTAGCTACTCAAGGTTAGACTGTGTCTTCATCAACCAAGCTATGCAGCATGATCTACAGGGGGTTTGATCCTTCCTATTACCTTTTCAGATCATGCTCCGGTCTCTATGATGCTAGAGTGGGGACTCCCCACCATCCTGATATCACTGTTGGTATTTTCCAAGCTCTCTGATATGCAAACAACTTTTTAGAGTCAACCTCCAGAAAGTGATCAGAGAATATTTCCAAGTTAACCAGCCCCACAATTCCACCCTTTTGAATATCTGGGACGCCTTCAAAGCAAATATCAGGAGCTCTTGCCTAGCATTAAACACAGCACTTAATAAACAAAAGGCTGCAGAATGTGAACCACTCAAAGAAGAACTTAATCACTTAGAACAGGCTCATGAAAGGACTCCAATCCTAGTGCTCCAAAAGAAGGTCACTTGAGAGGGAAACTTATTGCAATATAAAATAACAGCGCTGAATTTATGCTGCTGAATCTAAGAAGTACCTCATACACACAGGGCAACAAAGTGGGAACTGGAAAACTGGAATACAAAGGGGACGTTCTCTGGGACACGGGGACCGTGACAACCTCTGACCCAGAAATGGCTCACACTTTCAAATCCATCTATAGCAATCTCCACAAAGTGGAGCAGGCTACCTTGCACTCCCAAACAGAATATCTGGTAGGTCGGATCTCCCCTAGGTGACAAAGGCACAAAATGAAATATTAGGTGAACCATTTGACGAGGAAGAAGTTTGTCAGGCTATTAAATCCTTAAAGCTTCATAAAGCACCGGATCCTGATGGCTTCACTGTCCAATCTGATTAAACCTTCAGCTCTGATTCTGGTTCCACATCTGACCACGCTATTTAATTACATTGACAACTCTGGGGCAGTCACATACACCATGAGCAAAGCCTTGGTAACAGATCTGTCGAAGCCTAGGAAAGACCCATAAATATTTCGCTGCTATAGGCCAATTGCCCTGTTAAACTTGGATGCCAAACTGTGCTAAAATTCTCCCACGTAGCTGGACGAAATGATGCTAGATTTGATCCATCTGGATCAATCAGGCTTCATTAAGGGGGGACAGACCCATGATAACTTGAGATGAGTCATCCATCTCATTGAGAGATGACTTAAAAGCAGATGTATGCGACTCTGCTAAGTCTTGACATTGAAAAGGCCTTCAACAGGGTAAATTGACCCTTTCTATTCTTGACATTGAAACACTTTGGCTTTTGCAAGTCCTTTATCATCATGGTCCAAGAGAATTATGTAGCCCCGTGCACTAAAATTATGGTCAATAGGGTCAGCTCTGAGCCCTTCCATCTTGAAAGAGGGATGAGACAAGGCTTTCCCCTCTCCCGTCTACTATTTACCCTCAGAGTCGACACCTTGGCAGCCCAAATCTGAGCTAATCCGGAGATTCAGTGCATACATTTTGGGACTATGGAACACAAAATATCTCTTTATGCCACTGATATCCTCTTAATCTTCACCTCGCCCTTATCTTTACTGGGAACCCCCAGAACGAATTAAGGAAATTTGGGAATATCGCAGGCTTCCGAGTCAATATTACCAAATCTATTCCTCTTAATTTGACATTAACTAATGCAGACATGGAAACTCTAGTGGCTTCCACCCCTTACAAATGGGCGACAAGAGAGATCACCTATCTGGGCATCAAACTCACAGCCACTTTATATAACCTCTACTGGGCCAACTACGTCTCACTTTTGTGCCAGCTAAAATCAGATCTCAGATGTTGGGCACCCATGCACTTCTCTTGGTTAGGCTGTATTAATGCTATCAATAGGATATGCTTACCTAAAGTCCTCTATTTGTTCAGGCTCTCCCCATTACACTGGAAGGAGATTTTCTCTCGACACTACACTCACTTATTACAAGCTTTATTTTGCAAAGAAGTAGAGCACGTCTTCTATTCAAACTTTTAAGACCTTCTACTGTAGCTGGAGGATTGGTGCTTCCTGACTTTCACATATATTACAAGGCCACCCAATTAAGGGTTATAGCTGAGTGGTTCCTTAGCGTATCAGACAAAAACTGATTGCATATGGACAGGGCCATTACTGGTCTAGTCATATGGGACATTTTTTGGAAGCCCAAAGCTGAGAGACCACTGAATGCCTACCTGAGTACACCCACAAGAACGACATTGAGCACTTGAGATGAAGTTAATAGAGCAGTGGGGTGAACTACTTTCTCCTCCCCTCACACTCCCATACATCCCCTGCCTTTCCACCAGCAGCAAAGCCTGGCCCTTTGATGCTTGATTTGAGGGAGGTTGTCTGACACTTTCAGGCTTATTCTACAACTGCAATATTTTGAGATTTTAAAACTGTAATCGCAACTTCCATTTAACTGATGCAGAACACTACAATTACATCCAACTAAGACTTTGGGCAACACCCGAGGGACTTGAGGTGGACACTAAGGACCTTATACCCATTGAACACTTTGTCAAGAAGGTCGGAGGTTCTAGGGAACCATATCCTTTTAGTATACTTTGCTATTACATACGCTCCATACGCCACAGCCACATCATGTTCTGTTCTGGGAACATGTGCTGGAGGAAACTATAGCAGAAACACATTGGACAACATTATGGAAGGATATAGGGAAATACAATCACTCAATAAACATGAGAGAGGCACACTACAAAGTTATGTATGAGTGGTATTTATATCCTACTAAATTGAAGATGGTGTCCCCAGAGATATCCGATCTCTGCTGGAGAGGGTGTGGCCTACTGGGTGACTTCCGCCCAGTGGTATGCTGGTCTCTGGCAGGCACTTATAGTGAAGCACATGGCAGATATTTACTGGGACGATTTCAAAAATGTTTAATTCCTCTTGGGCCCTTTAGTCACATACCTGCCCTTGATGGCTTTCCATACTCCAACATGAGCCCTTCATTTATTTCAGTTTTGAGGCACTTACCTACATGCAATGCTCCAAGGTTAGTTAGCATGGTGTTCCTTCCCTTCCGAAGCCTCCCTTCCATGAGGCAACAAATGTACCACATGACTCTCTCCATTTTACAATTCTTTTTACTTTTGTCTTTACTTGTTCCTATCCTCGTTATAATGCCCATGACATGCTTTTCCCCCTGAAATATTAACCCTGGGCTCATGAGAATTAGAGAGTGCCGAGGCCACTGGCGTACGAGAATGGCTGTGGTTTGGTTTCTGGGGGTCAACACCACTATGCACCATAATGCTGATGTAACACTTGAACTGTTGTAAGAACAAGATGTCTTGCACCAGATTGGGCTTCAAGTTGACACTGTACTTGGCTTTGGAGGGTCACCGACATGCTACTTTGAATAATGGTGCTCCGCAAGCTTTATACTATGTTGTGTCAGTAAAAACCTTACTAAAAATAGTTTTGATAAAACATTTATTTTTTTCTACACGACATTGCATATGGTATGACAGATTGCATGAAAGTTTGTGACAACTTCATATAGCAGATTGCTTGGCAAACTACATGTCAAATTACTTACAAACTATGTGACAGTTTCATGATAAGCATCATTAACAAACTGAAACTCAGTTTGCACAAAAAATGTCTCTAATGTTGTAAGTATTCCAAGGAGTAGCACACAACCCTTATGCAAAGTCCTTCAATACCCGAGCATTTCATCAGAGGTAGATCGGTATGAACACCCATATAATTTAATACTATAGACAACAGTACAATGTTAAATATCCTAATTGTGTGAAACATCCCATACAGCTCAAAACACACAACTTTAATTTCCACATTTAAGGAATTACACAATAAATTTGCATGAAATCCATATGGTAAAACATGTGACAGAAAATCAAAACAGCATGCCTGTTATATGTTTCCTATTAGGTTAGTAGGGCTAAGAATATCGAGACTTCGGAGCATATTTTTAAGAGTATTGTGTTAACGTTGCGTCAAACGTTCTGCCATATTGGCGGCTCAAACACTACTTCAAATTAATTAGATGACCAATTTGCTCAAATGGGTTGTGCTTTTAGATTTGCATCAGATAAAAGCTGCACCTAAACCAGCTGTGCCGCACAGAATTTAAAAATGCAAGATAGCCGTTCCCCCGCAAAATATCATGAAGAACTAACACAGCGATATTTATTGCTTTGGCAAAGTGTGACGCATCATATGGATGAGGTATGTAAAGCCTGAAATGAGCCAAAATTTCTGCACATTGGTAATCCAGGCATAGGAAATGACACAGTGGATATGCTATTTTAACCTGAACATTCAAATACACTTTGGCAAGCTCAACTACACCATGGATGTAGTGATCCTGCAGCTAGGTGTCGCAAGGAAACCACCACTACATAGGCAGAGAAAGAGGAGGGAGAATGTCTTCTGCCAGCGCATCTCCCTCATCAACCTCAGAGAGGATGAGATGCTAGCCTTCTATAGGTTCACGAGGGAGTTCATTATAGAATTTCTTCAGAAGATTAGGTCAAGTCTGCTGCCACCAACTGCAGGCCCACCAACATCCCTCCCTAGGTGAAACTGATGGCTGTGCTCCACATGCTGGATTGTAGGTAATTCCATGGCCTTCTATAGGTTCAGGAGGGAGTTCCTTATAGAATTTCTTCAGAAGATTGGGTCAAGTCTGCTGCCACCAACTGCAGGCCCACCAACATCCCTCCCTAGGGGAAACTGATGGCTGTGCTCCACATGCTGGCTTGTAGGTAATTCCATGGCACAACAGCAAAAGTGGCAGGAATATCCCAGGCATTTTTTTCTGCCTTCTTGCCCATTGTCCTTGATGCCATCATTCAACTGACACCACAGTACTTGTTCTTCTCCAAGAAACTACAATAACATATGGAGACCAAGCAAGTCTTCTATGCCATTTCAGGGGTTCCACATGTCTTGGGTGCTATGGACTGCACACATGTGCAAATGGTTCCCCTGACAGAAACAGCACACATGTTCCAGAATGGAAACGATATGTACTCCATCAACATACATGCCATCATGGATCATCTGGGGAGGTTGACCAATGTGCTTACAAAACAACCCGGAAGTGCAAATGATGCGTACAACTTCAGGCACAGAATCATAAACAAGTGCTTTCAGAACAGATTATAGGGGAATGGCTTACTTGTTGGTACATAAATCTGAAGTATGTAATACATGAACTAAAATGTAGACATGAATGACAGAATAGACATGTCTATGTCTGTTGATGGAGCTAGGGGCAGCTGGATGAGGGGTGTGCCTCAATCCTGCACCATGCATCATGGTACTTGTGTAATGTAAGCCCCTAAGTCTTGTATGTTAAGACATACAAAGCAATTTTGAGTGGCTTTGAACCTCAAAATATTTTGGAATAATGCAACCCTGTGCAAAATGTTGTGTTGCATTATTATGTACATGGAAGATGTTCCATGTGTGTTGTGCGAGTGTTTCCATTAAACTTTCATGGTTGATGACGTATATCATGTATACCAAATAAGGAAAACCTGTAAATGCATTCACAAATAGTATCTACCCATTGATGTATAAGAAGAATAAATAAATGTAGTCCCTGAAGTCACTTGCTTCCTATGTGGGCTGCATTCTGTGGCACACATAAATAGTTGACTATACCTCTAAGGGTTATTTATGTGCGGGAATGTGTCCCTTCTGGTACAAAGACAATCCTGCATGCAAAACGGGCAGGCTTGCACCATAGTGCAAGGGTGCCTATGTTTGTGCCAGGCAGCCCATTGTGTGTCAGTGCAGGGTATAAGGACAGGAGGACATTGTTTGCCAAAATCCTGTGTGCTAATGTCCTTTCCCAGTAACGTAGTGCACTGTGCCACTTTCCTAAATATCTGGCCCTAATGTCATGTGCACTTAGTGGGAACAACGTACAGCAACACATGGCTAATGATTTTACATACTGACATTCCCTTACTAACCTGTCAATGTCAGTAGCTAAAGAACATCTGTGAGCAGTAATGTTTCACTCCGCTCTATGTGAAAGAACTGAACCACATCATCTTCACTGGTCAACAAATCCCATCCAAAACCATGGGAATGCTAGACAAGTCCATATGACTACAAAAGCTATACAAAATATAAGTGTGAGATGAATCTTTCCTGAATGGTGTACCTACTCTTGATATCGTTCAAAGGTTCACAAATTCAATGGTGTGATAACTAATACTGTGGAAATAAATATGTTTACACACACAGCAGTATATTTGTATGTTGTCTAACGTTTTCAGGAGCAACACTGGAAGAAATATTTGCAGAGTCCATGTGTCGCATACACTGTAAGTGTAGGCTCCAGAAATATTTTAATGTCAATAATGGGTAACTTTGTGACACCAATAGAACAAAACCCACATATGTATCAACCATCCTGACAGACTAGGTACACACATATACATATGTGTTAAGCCATACTGACATATGAAAGCAACTTGAAAGTTCAGCAATTTTGTGGTGTGTTACCCAAATGAAATGCATATTAATCCAGCAATGTTAAACTCTAACACAATGCTGTCCAACATTTAATACATCAGTTATGAACCCAGATTAAAATGCAGCCTGTAGCAAGCATCAGAGTTTACTCAGGATACCAATGTCAACATTCAGTGGTCAAAACAATGATGACAGAAATTAAAGCATAGAAGCAGACTCCCCTACAAGTCACACACATACATGTTAACATCCAAAGTATTGTGTCTAAGTTTATAGTAGACAACTACTTGTTACAACATCAATGTGTCCCGCCTAAAGATGGCCCACATTGCAAGACCTACGTGTCAATCAAATTGCACCATGGCAACTTCTCTGTCCAAATCAATAGCTGAAGACTGACAATAAATTGTACAACAATCCATGTTACATGTATGCCCAAAATTCACATGATAATGTAAGTGAACTATAAAAGGCTGTGCCAATGTCATGTAGGCCACCAATATCAATGATTTTATGAGGACATATGTATCTGTGAGCGTCAAACATGTTGACAGTGTCACTACCTACCTAGGGAGAACCAACTGGCCGGAAATCTGATCAATAATCTATTGCTTTACACACGTGGTGAGTGGATATAACAGAGTGATCATGAATATCTCAAAATACCGATCGCAGTAAGCTAATGGATAAACATGAAAACCAGGATGTAGAAGTGTCCAAAGTATCAGGCCATGCTCATCATTTGCTGTTACACATATAACTGGAAAAGACAGGTGTAAACCAATGGCCAACTGTAAATGTAACACATATTGTTAAATACTGTAAGGAATGTGTATGAATTATTCAGTACACATAACACACATGGACAGGAATTTTGCTGTAACAATGAGCAAATTCATTCACAGTTGTAATTTCACTTTAACTTTCAGCTAACCAAGGATATGGTCTCCAGCCATGGGTCATGCCCCCATTTGACATACCCAGACTGATCTCGAATGACACTACAACCAGGCACTGGTCAAGACCCAGAATATCGTGGAACATACTTTTGGTGTGCTGATGTCCTGTTTCCAATGCCTGGACATTTCAGGGGGCAGATTGCTATACTCTCTCCCTGTGGTCTGTAAGATGATCCTAGTATGTGGCATCCTCCACAACATCTGTGTATGTACAAATGTACTTTGGGACATGGACCATGATGAGCAAGAACCAAGTAAGGAGAAGCAGGATGGCGAAGAGATCCAACACACAGTGGCTGGTAGTCGGTGATACAACCACATTATGGAATTATTTTTTAAATTAAATTACTTGTACTTTGATGGACACATTTTCTGAAAATAATAGAAATGTCAAACATGAAAATACATGTTTGAAATCATTCTTTATTGTTGGCTTTTATGTTACAGCCATAGTAAACATCATGTCACCCATATCTCCTCCAATAGACGTAGGCCTCAAATATAACAATTATGTCATCAGATCAGTGAGCAACATGGATCCATGCCTCATTAATCAATTCCCCCATACAGAAATGCAGTGTGATGTAGTGTACATCCTTAAAGGGACAGACCAGGCTTGCAACATTTCTAAATCCCAAGTAATCATTGCACTCCTCACACACTTGAGTGGTGCAGACCTGCACAACTAGCACCCTTGCTGTGCTCTGCAGCAGCAAAGTATGTTACATAAGGCACTCAGTGAAGTTTAGAACACAAACCACCAGCTACCATTCCTGAGACAAACCTCAAATTGTAGTATGTCTCACCAATGTGGTGGCAAGCAGAATGGCACAGTTTTCAGGAACTACTAATATGGTTCAGATACCATCAGAGATAATGAGTGTCAGTTGTCATGAACATGTGAAGGCTGTCACTTGTAAAGAATGCATAAATGCATGTGTGGCCATCCTCAAAACACAGCACATATGACCCAATTCCTGACTACATTGTCACATAAACCACTTCATGCTACAGTAGATAAATGACACTTTTACCATGCAGTGCAGAGCAATGCAACAAGAAAAAAGGCTTGTAAACAATATGAGTAGATGGCATTTTACAGTGAGTAAATAGCCAGAGAAGTATGACAATAGATATGTTGTATGCAGACATCTGAACACCTAAATAATATAGAGATATCAAAAGTGTGATTTTTCTATGTCAAAAGTCAGACAAAACTTTTTTTTACTTCCAATCTGAGTGTACAAGTGCATGCTTGAGGGGAACTCAAATCTTTAATCATCCCAAAGGGGAAATGTAAGTTGAGTGTGTGCCATTACATATGCCTGTGAAAAGGAATGTAATATCCTTAGACCAGGAGACCCACATGAAGGCCTACACTCAGGAGTTGACAGGAGTAAGACAGAGATTTTACATGTTTGGCAGCATTATGTTAATTCTACATCACTAGTCAAATTGTCTATTTGACCGTGTTTCACTGCAGTGATACCTAATGACTCACTCACCTAGTCCAAAGGTCTGTTTTGTGTCACATACACCCCTGACCAACATCAGCTTCTCAGAAATCTGTGTGCATGATAACATCATGTGCAAACAAAAATTGCCTGTGTAAGACATACACAACAGAAAGGTTGCAATGTCGAACAGTTTGCACATGCTGAAAGTCTGTGAGCTGCTACAGTGTGTTCACTTTCAGACTCACTAATACAGTCCAAAGGGAGCATAATTCCAAACATTGTGTAATGACTGAGTGTGTGTGCTGCACATCATGATGTTTGGTTCCATCTTACATATGATGATCACAGTATACATCCCATCATGTCCTGTCACTTTAAACAGAGGGACATATTATGATCATGCCCACACAGTGCAGCACAGATAGTGTTCCTACTCCGCAGCATTGTGTGAAAGCAAATTGCAAGAAATGTTCTGTATCTAACAAAACCTTCTAAAATCTTACCTTTTCCTCCTGTTCCAGTGCTGTTTTAGATGCCTAGGCCCAACACAGGCACACTTGCACCATGAGGCAAGGATGCAACTATTGAATGCAGGATTGTATGTGAGCATGAAGGTGTGTCTTACTGCTAACCAATGTATCCTGAGAGCACATTCCTCCATCTATGTTTGCTGCTTTACAGAGGGCACATAGAAAAATGAAGTTACGAAGAGATGTTAAGGTCTAACTCAATTCAATGACACCCCTGGGAAGACACTACTTACTGGTGCATTTGTAGGTTTCTCTTGTATTGTATGTTTGTAAATGCATATATTACCATCAGATGTGAATGGCTACCCACATGCAATGGTCAAGGAACCTCTCTCTGGTGCAGAGTAAGGTAACAAGTGATTCACAATAGATTATGGCACTTTTGATCGATGACACTTGTCTTGGCTACTGAAGCTGGCCTTGTTCTGCCAAACAGATTTGCTAAACACATTTACCATGGTGTATTGTGCAAGTGCCACACATATTGTTTCTGACATATAACCCTGACTGCAGTTGTGTTCTGTACCACCACATTATACAGTGGACGTTGCCTACTTGAGTGTGCAGATAAATGGCTGCCTGACAATCACCTATGCCCTATTGGTATTAAACCACATCTATCAGATTCATCAACAAAATCTGTAAGCTGGCTGGCACAGACACTGTAGACTGTAGACCTATCCTGTCTCTGTGCTCCCCTAAGTGTGTGTTGCATCTGTAACACATCTAATGGCAGAAATTCTGAGAGATGGACTGAATATAGATATTGTGCAGAATAGAAAATACAATAGTGCTTCACATAAGCATAGTAATGCTGTGTATTGGACATACTTCTGGCCACACCAGAGCTTCCTACGTTTACCCATGCACACTATGAACCTCAAAAGGAAGAAACACTTGTAAATGTCTCAATATATTACATTATTTACTTGGTTTCCATTTAAATATTCTATCACTCAATAGGTCACCACTAGGAAGGTAAAATGTCACACATGGGCATAATATGACCACTAAAATATCACTTATCAACAAATATTACAACTGTCTGGTAAGAAAGGAGGGCCAATGAAAGTGTGTCAAATGTGGCATTTCCTGCATTGCACAACACCCTTCAGTGGATACAGACAACAGGCCAGTTGCGTGGGTCTGAACCTACATATTGACCTATTTGCACAGCACATTGCACCCGTTGCATTGGTCATATGCCACGCATTGGCACTAATGCAAGAAAATGCTGTGCGTTCATCATGCTATGTCAAGTTCTATACTGACGTAGAAAGTGACACAATGGGTATAGCAGGATGCTAACTAGGAAGTTTGAAGTTACGTTCACTTTCCCTGCTCTTAGTTTGTGCTGGACGTGTTTGGAGAGTGCCTGCGTGAATTTCCAGTGTTTTGGTCTTGTCAGTGTGTGCTCTGTTACTGTATTGTGTTTTCGTCATAACTAATCTCTCCTTGTTAGGCCTGGCATGCTTCGTGTGGTTTCTCCTGTCTTTCTGCCTCTGCTTCCTGTGTTTTTAACTGTGTGCTGGACTTTGTTTTTGCTGTTTTGGTACTCTGGGCACTCTACCACTGCTAAAGTGAAAGTGCTCTCTGGTGAAATTGCAAATCGAATTGGCTTTTCCATGAGTGGCATATATGATTTAATAGTCAGTTCCTAGTAGAGTACACTAGAGGTGCCCAGGGCCTGTGAATCAAATGCTACTAGTGGGCCTGCATCACTGATTGTGCCACCCAAATGTATAGCCCTGTAAACATGGCTCCAACCTGCCACTGCAGCATCTCTGTGTGTAGTTTTGAACTACAAGTTCGACCTGGCAAGTGTACCAACTAGCCAGGCCCAAACCTTCCTTTTTACTACATGTAGGGCACCTCTAATGTAGGGCCTAGTTAGCCCAATGGGTAGGTTGCAGTGTATTTAAAAGGTAGGACATTCACTGGTGTGTTTTACATGTCCTGATAGTAAAATACTGTCAAATGTGTTTTTCACAATTTCAAGGCCTATCTCTCCCATAGGTTAACATGAGGATTGTCTTGAATTATTTTTAAGTGTAGTTTTCCAGTGGGAGCAGATAGAGATCAGACGTTTAGGCTCTCTGAAATCACAATTTAAAAATGCATCTTTTGGTAAAGTTGGTTTTTAGTTTATCAATTTGAAAATGCCACTTTTAGAAAGTGGGCATTTTCTTGCTTCACAAATCTGTGCCTCTGTCTCCCTGTGGAATCTAAGTCTGTTTCAGACTGACAGTTGGGCTGCTTGTGAATTTTCTCTAGACAGTGACACAAAGGGAGCTGAGGAGTGTTCTGCATATCCTGATGAGTCTCCTGGGCTAGAGACTTTCCTTTGAGGTTTGCCTACTTCAAAGGCAGAAATGAATATAAGTAGTAGATCAAAAACCCCAGACATTCAGATTACTTCTGGATCAAGAGGAAGTTTGCCTACTTCAAAGGCAAAAATTAGTATAAGTAGTGGACCATAAACCCCTGACATTGAGATCAAGAGGAACCTCTGCCAAGGAGAAGAGCTGAAGAAGTAGTACTGCCCCTTTGCCTGTGAGTGTGCTTTGCTGGGGTAGCCTGCAGTTGCAGCTTCAACGTTAGTGAGGACAAAACACTGCACTTTACTGTGTTTTTCTGCTTGTGAAGTGTCTCCAAGGGCTTGGACTGAGCTTCTTCCCTGTTTCGAAGACTCAGAGCCATTAAAGACTTCTTCTGGACTTCCAGCACCTGTACACTCTTGCTGAGACTCCTACCCTGTCAAGTGGTGCCCTATCCAGTCCCTGTGCCCTTGAAAGGAGAAGCTGGTGGAACCAAGGCTGAAATTCACGCACCGGAGCCGAGCCGGAGAAGAATTGATAAAGCACCTGCCTCACAGCTGAAAAATCAACACACCACCAGCTTGCGGCTGGTGAAATCGATGCAGATGCTGCATCGCAGCTGGAAAATCGACTCCACTCTTACCTGCTGCTGCTGAAATCGACGCATCACCCATGCAGCACAGCTCTTGCCATCGTGCATCCGGATTTCGCATGCATCATCACTGGGCGTCAAAACCACAGTGAACCCGCACAGACTTGATGCTGCCCATCCAGAAATCGATGCAGCACTCTTCTGTGGGGGAGAGAAATGTAGCATTGCCTACCCAACTAGAGAAGAATCAACGCACTGCCTCACTTGTGAATCAGAAATTGACGCATCTCTTACTTTTCTGATGCACGCTCACCCATGCGGCTTTATTTTTTATGCATACCAGGTACTGTGAGTAGAAACAAAGCATCCATTGATTTCTATAGATTAAGGGGGTCATTATGACCCCGGCAGTCGGTGCAATAGTGGAGGTATTACCGCCAACCCGCTGGCGGTACATATCTCCACTGTTATGACATTGGCGGTTTGGCCAAAGCCAAACCGCCAAGTTAACACTCCGACCGCCACAGCACTAATGACCGCCGGGCTGGAGGCTACAGTCTCCAGCCCGGCCGCCATCACTAGGCCGCCCATGGCATTTTGACTCCGCCCACTGCCATGGTTTCCGTGGTTTCTGTACCACCACAGAAACCAAGGTGTTAGGCACTATCAGTGCCAAGGAATTCTTTCCCTGGCACTGATAGGGGTCTCCCCTGGCCCACTCCCGAGAGTCCGTCCCCACCCTCCCTTTCCTGCCCCCCATATATACATGCATACAAGCACATACATACACACCCATACACAAACGCATACACACATTCACCCGCGCATGCATACATTCATACACATTCATAGCAACACTCATGAACATATATCCAGGCACTCACGCACTCACATGACAACATGCACGTACACACACACATGCACACACGCATTACACATGCATGCACATGTTCAAACAGTCACACACACCCCCAGACACGCACACAACACCCCCCTGCCCCTCTCCTGTCGGAGAACCCGACTTACCTGCTCCGGCAGCAGACGGGACGTGGCGATGCTGACAGCAGGAGCGTCTGCCAGCAAAACACTGCCAGGCCGCATCATGGAACATGATACGGTAGGTGGTTTTTTGCTGGCGTGGCATTGCTGCTGGCAGCAGCACCACCTTACCACCATCCACCGCCATGACCGAGCCGGAATTCCGCCAGCCTTCTGGCGGAATTCCGGCTACGGTCATAATTCGATGGTAGCCACAGCGACGGTATGTTGATGGCCGTCACCGTGGCGGTAGGCGGCATTTGCCGCCAATGTCATAATGAGGCCCTAAGACTCATTTTATCTTTGAAAATCCATAACTTTGCTTGGGTATGTTAGATTTTTGTCCTTTGGTCCAGTTTGATTCAGATAAATATTGGTTATTTATTTTAACTCGTGTTTTGTCCCTTTTGTAGTGTTTTCACTGTATTACTTTGTGTGTTGGTACAAATACTTTACACATTGCCTCTAAGATGAGCCTGACTGCTTGTGCCAGGCTACCAAGGGGATGAGCAAGGGTTGTCTGAGGAGTGTAACTCCCTTACCCTGACTAGAGTGAGGGTCCCTGCTTGGACAGCATGCAAACTGACTGCCAACCAGAGACCCCATTTGTAAAAGTCCTGTTTCATTGTTCTGTATAAATATTTATCATTGTCTTGTAGGGAGTTAGGGACTGATTTAGATCTTGACAGGGGTTCTGTTGTCACGACGTGACAGGATTTAAAGTATTTCATCAAGCTGACGTAGTTCTGACTGCTGTATTTAGATGTAATATTTTACCAAATGAGGCAAACCCAGGTAACCCTTAGACCTGGGTAATTAAATCAAATATCAAAAATCTTCGGTCCTCAGGGAGAAGTATAGGCCTACACTTCCACAGCACATTTTAACTATCTGCTAAGGAGTTATTAGCAACCAAACAAATCATCTTTAGATCAATATATATTAATTTTTTTATTTTGATCATTCTTAACAAAATATATTCCATTAATGGATCACAAACCTAGGGTGCTCCCAAATTGTAACGACGCAGTGCAGTGATAATAGTGATAATCAAAGAGAAAAAGTGTTTAATACAAGATTTGCAATAATGTAGTTAAAAACCAAACCAAAACAGTGAACTTCAAAAGGACCCCTTCATTCCAGGTGTCTTGAAGTCACGTTATATGCTAAACCACATTTAATAGTCAACGTTTCAACCCTATCAAGAAATAATTAGAGGGTCATCTTCAGGACTCAAACGTTTTTTGGCGGTCGCACCTAGGTAGAAACAAACCTAAAATTATTTTTAATATTCTCTCAATTGGTATAGTATAGTCAAAAGACATTAGACCTATATTTATAAGGTTTATTTCTGTTTACTTCCAAAGATTTCTTCCAGGCAATAAAATATTTCCAAAAATATAACGGTATAATAAAATTGACATCTTAATGTCAACGATTATGCAATTTTAGTATGTTTTTGAAAAGAAAAATAACTTATTTATTGATATTTTTTGTCATCTATTGACTAATCATTTGGTATACTAAATTGTCTATATGTATCTCTTACTCACATGATTTACACTGTGTTGAATAAAAAGTCTTGTCATGTAATTGTCTACTTGTCATGTTGCGGAATCATGGAAGCTCTAGTTTCCTTTTTGAGAGTACTCTGCAACAAAACCAAATGTAACTCCATATTTGATTTACAACTTATTATTTCAAGAGCAAATTAATCCTTTTACCATGAGCATAGTGCCTCATTCTAATAAAAAAGAGAAGGTTTTATCTATAATGCCAGAGCTACTGCCCTGACACACTATAACAGTTACATGCTCGATAATTTATACGAAAGCTACAAGGTATCCAATATCGTACTTATTTATTTGTAGTATGTATCAAAACATTCCTGCTTCAATGTTATAAATGTACGCTGGAATAAGAGACTCCTAGGTAATGTATCGAGCTATTTGGTTTAAAATTAAATCCATCAATATCGGAACGCCAGAGTGTACACGCTGACGCGCTGTGACGAATACAAACTCACTATTATTTCCAAGAAACTGCAAAGCACCCAATACCTTACTTACTTTCTTATTTCTTTGTCGTGCGTGTCTTAATCCAGTCACATTTCGTTTAGGCAATTGAGCGCGTCACCTTGTTCAGTTTAAATAAAATAAACACTGACCCACGTGATGCGCGTCATTCTCTTTGCCCCAGCTTTGGTTTAAAGGGAAAGGGACCTTGTTGTTTGTTTAGTTTTCAAAAGGGCACCCGCCCTAACGTCCTAAAAATATAAACCAGTCAGCATTTTGCTGTTATGTAAAATCCCATTCAAACAGAAAGCACAATTTTGAAAACAAAATTGTTTACATAATATAAACTGATCAGCATTTTGCTGTTGTGTAAAATCCCATTTAAACAGAGGGCACAATATTAAAAAACTATCGTTTACATGAAACCATTAATTATGTTTCAAATTATTCACAAATTCATAAAGCATCAATTTAGTATTACCTATGGGGCATGACAGATATTTGGCCAATAGACTCCAATAAACAAGTTACATTATCAGTTATTTTCAAAACATAAATTTCACATTCATCTTGTTTGAATAAACTTTGATGTAGTGAAAAATCATTAATTCATTCAAAACGATGAAGCTTCTTTCCAGTCCTCCAGATTGTTTAGTCCATTTTTTAGCATATCACATTTTTCCATCCAAAATAATTCACGTTGTGACAAAAGTTTACTTTTGTCTTCTCCTCTAGGACTCAAGTGTACTTGTTCTATCGCTTGCCATCTGATTCCCTCAACATTATGTTGAAATTTCTCAAAACATTCAACCATCGTGCTCCAACTGTTTTGCATTTAATTCGGCTTTTGTGCTGCAAAATCCTACATTTTATTTTCTGTATTGTTTGTCCCACATAAAGCAAATTGCAAGGACACCAAATTGCATAAATTACGTCCTGTGTATTACAATTCGAAAAAGAGGTCAAACTATAAACAATATCACCAGAACAAAACTCCATTGTATTCAGGCTGTGTTTACATGCTGTACAGCATCCACACTTGTAATGCCCTTGGACCGTGGGGAGACCCCAAAGCATAATACATCCCCCTTTAGGTTTTCGAGGTGAAACATCCCTCACTAGTGTATCTTGTCGATTTCTTCCTCACTTGAATGAAAAGAGAGGAAGATCTTGTACAGAGAGGTGATCTTTTATTACCCCCACAATGACGTTTAACGATTTTCTTGATGTCCGTACTGACTGTATTAAAAGTGGTTACACAAGCTAATCTTTTGTTATTGTCCTTCACTGATTTAGGGTCCATTACATTTTCTCTATGATTATACCAGGCTCTCTTCCTCGCTCTCTTCACCAACCTCTTAGGATGGCCTCTTTCAATTAATTTTGTTATCAAATTGTCTGACTCTTTGAAATAATCTACCCTCTTTGTACAATTTCTCCAAATTCGAAGAAACTGGCCAAAGGGAAGATTGTCCCTCAAATGTCTCGGGTGGTTACTCTTATAATGCAATAATGTGTTTCTTTCTGTTGGCTTTCTATAGAGAGAAACAAATAGCTTGTCATCTTCAGCCTGTATCAACAAATCCAAAAATGGAATGCTGTCTCTATTGTATTCCAAAGTAAACTGGATGTCGGCTGAACTGTATATCGGCTGATCTTGTGTTGAACCAAGTCCAAAAGGCATGCAATTCTGCACTAGATCCACGCCAAATGCAAAACACATTGTCAATGTATCCACACCATTTTTTTATATGTTTTAAATACGCATTCACCAAATTACAAACATTTTGTGTCTCATAAGCAGCCATAAGCAGCCATAAAGAGATTCGCTAAGTTTGGAGCAAAGCTTGCTCCCATAGCTACACCCTTCACTTGGTAATAAAAGGTCTCATCACATTGGAAATAGTTAATGCCCATAGCTGTTTCCATCAAGGAAATCAAAAAATCAGTTGGTACTAAAGCCGGTTGGGGACGTGAATTTAGTATATCTGCCATAACCTTAAGTGCTTCTTGTTGAGGGATATTAGTATACAGGGACTGTATGTCCATTGTAACCAAGATATTAACATTCTTCAAAAATTCTTCATCTTCAACCATAGTGATTAAATGCATAGTATCCCTCACATAAGATCTAGTCTGAGGGACAAAGAGTTTTAGAAAAAAATCAAAGTACTGGCACAAATGTTCTAAAATAGAACAACAACCAGATACAATAGGCCTCCCTGGAGGATTATCCAGTCTCTTATGTATCTTTGGTAAAGTATATATAACAGGTATTCTGGGATGTTTCTTATTCAGAAATTGGTATTTATTTTTACTTAAATAACCCTGTTCTAAACCTATGGTTGTCAACCGTAAGATCCTTAACTTCAGCTGCTCTGTAGGGTCTCCCCTGATCTTCTGATAGCAGTTGATATCACTTAGTTGATTTAACATTTCTCTTCTATAGTCAGCTATATCCTGAAGGACTATTCCCCCCTCCCTTGTCCGCTGCTTTTACTACTATATCCTGTTTTTCTTTCAACCCTTTCAGTGCCAAACACTCATTGTATGAGAGATTATATTTCACATATTTACGCACCTTACTTAAAGGATCTATGTCCTTTAGGACTAATTTCTCAAGGTGGCTTAAAGGAAGAGGGAAGTCGTAGACCAGTCACATCCAAAAGATTCCTTATAGAAATTATCAAGTCGTAGTCTTCTAAAAAATCTATGTAACTCTAACTTAATCTCAAAAAAGTTTGTACGTGTAGTAGGTACAAAAGAAAGGCCTTTGCTAAGTACCGACATTTCATCTGTTGTTAATCTATATTTAGAGAGATTAAATATAGGTGCAATATTTGACATAGTCTCTGGGGAAGGGATTTGAAGATCACCAATAGTCTATTGTTTATTAGAGGGTGAAGGGTTGATCACCCGGAGGGCACTTCCCTTAACATTAGTCACATGGGTTTCAACTGACAAGATCGATATATCCTCTCTCACCAAGAGTATTGTTGCCATCTCATTTGTCTTTCCCCATGGGGGTCCTGAAAGTATACTCGGCCCCCATACCTTCCTCTGCCCTGACCTCTCCTCCCTCTCATTCAGTCCCCCTCTCCTCGGACTCTCCCTAAAAAAGGTTCAGGGCCATCTATATTAGAGGTTGTACTTGTCCTTGGAAGTTCATTATCTGAACTATCTGAAGCTGATATTTCTGAAAAAGTGGTATATCTTCTGTAACCACCATTTTTGATATTTGATATTTGATATTGGTATTTAGATGTATGGCAGCTGAACCTCTGCCCGCAACGACAGAGTGAAGACTGCTGAATAAGAGGTCTCCTGTGCTGACGCAGCAGACTGCAATGCTCTCTAACAGTCTCCTTCGCCGTCAGAGCCGCAGAATTGTGCCAAGCATATTTAGGTTTCACAGTTGTACTGACATTATTCTGGCAGCGGACTCCTGGTGGTGGGAGTCCAACGTGGGACCCTATCAACATTGTACAATGGATGTGGCTATTGGGTGAATGCTAGCAACAGCTGATGTATATTGTACAATTGTGAACACCTTCAAACCACACTATAAAACACACTCCATTTCAGACCCTGATCATTTGCTATACCACTGCAGAACATCATTTTGCTAGTGATATGCCACTCAGGAGTCTTTTTTCTTACTCCCTCCATAAATGTTTTGTTTGTTTCATTTTTAACTTTTTCATCAACTCGTCTGTCACTGTTTCTTTTGTCTTTTAGTTACTCACTACGGCAGGGAGGAGGAATGCACATTTTACAGTGGGAGAATTGTCATTTATGGTGGATGAAATTATCAGGGTCAAGAAACAAATGTTTGGAGCCGAAGTACAAAATGCAACTATACCTCAGAAAAGGGGAATACAGGCCAGAATGGTTGACAGAGTGAATGTTGTAAAAAACAAACGTACACAGGAGGAAATTAGGAAGAGGTGGAATGATCTGAGGGGGGGAGTGCATTACCTAGTCTTCAAGCGTCACCTGGATTCCCAGAGGACTGGTGGTGGTTTTCCCAGCCCCCGATCCTTGTAGAGTGGAGATTGGTAATTTTGACTTATCAATGTTAACTGATCCGAAATGTAGTTTGTACCGTTCAGCTAGCTGTTGATGTTTTTAGGCCCTTATTTAAACATATAAATCAGATTTAAAAGCATCAAAATATATTGTTATCATCAAATTAGTAGTGTTATGGTTGTATCTCTCTTTTTAACATTGATCAATATGTGTTGTAATAATGAGTCATGTTCTCCATAGATCGACTCTTCCATTTGCCTAGTTTGTTCACTTGAGTCAACGTATGGCATCTATTTCCACATGAGGGAATAGTGCTTCTAATGGTCTTTTTCACCTAGGTGCATCACTCACCTAAGTGTGCGCACACTGTAAATGTGTGTTAATTTTCAATGCATATATTTTGCCAGGTATGTTTAACTCACAATTTTACAAGTGCTGTTAATGGTAAATAGAAATGACTACAAGCATGGTTCCCTGTTTTTATCTCTGAAAAATAATATTGGAATGTGGTGTTGGCCATTCTCTTTTTTCTTCCATATATGCACATATGTCATAGTGTTATGAATTTGCTAACACCATTTTATGCTATCTATGAAAATGAAAATGTCCTTTTCCACATATATCTAGTATATTGTCTCCTTCTTGTCATTTAATTGAATTGATGTAATTGGTTTCACAAATCATAGTATGATGACTAAAATATTTTCAATCATGCCCTGTTGTATGCTGAATATACGTAGTATTGATAAACAATTTACTTTGCAATGTTCATATGATGACTAATGTCATTAATTATTCTAATTTATATACTAACTTAATTTTTACCCTGCTATGCCTTGCAGTAGTTTAGTACTCAATTCTCTCTACCATGTTGGGTTGGATATTTGGAACCTTTAATGTATACTTTCCAAATACAATTTTTCTTTTTATGATATCACTTCACCAGTATTTCTGGTTTGTCTATGTGTAAGTTAACCTGGCTGTGTGATTCACAAAAAGTCTAATCAATCTAGTAATCATTTTTTTACGGTTGGGTTGCTTCATCTGTAGCTGAAGGCACATTTGATGTACAATCCAGACTTTTAATTTCTGATTGTTTGTCATCCATATTAGGTCCCACACCCAGAGCCAGTGGGCCACTGTCTGCAGCTGAAGACACCTCCATTCCAGACCAGGATCAAGCCTACAGTGAGTACACCAGTCTTGCAAGGCCGGATGATGATGAGATGGCTGGTCCATGTGGTCTGTCTGGACAGACAGATCCAGTGAGTTTCACACACCCCACACCTACAACTCCAACCCCTGCTGCAAAAATACCTCAGCCTCAGGAAACCTACAATTCCTGCATTCAAAGGAACACCCATCTTGTACACCCCCAGTCCTGACTGCTGTTGAGCCAGCCCCACCACCACTTCTAACTCTGCCAGGATCCGGTGTGATGGGGCACACTGCCTCAAGGGCATAGGGTAGTAGGATAAATATCGTAGGAGGGAATCTGTGGGCCAGCAAAGTGAGGCCACCGGATACACTGTCACCCAGACCAACATCGACCAAGTCTTGGGAGCCCTACATCAGTCCCAAAACATGATGGGCCAGGTCGTGACAGAGCTCCGGGGCACTTAGCAGGTGCAGAGGGAGCACAGTGTAGAGATGCACAATCTCAACTCAAATTTGTGCTCCCTGACTGGGGTGATATTTGTCATTTTATCACCATATGTGCAGGGCATTTCTTGTACCATCTTCCCCTGTATGTGGTCCTTCAACTTCTGGCAAAATGCATCAGTCTCTGCCACAGATAGGATGGCCCCACTACAACAGAAAACAGCTCCACCCATCCCAGTCCCTGCAACTGTGGATCACCCTCCCACTAAGGAGGGGAAGTTCATCCAGACCTCCAGGAGAGGATGGCAAGATCTCTACCACCACCAGCAAGAAGCACAGAAACAAATTGACTCCAGTGTGTGACCACCATTCATCTGTGGAATATTTTATGGACACATTTAACTTTTTTGAAGTCAGTTGTATTCTATACATTGGACTTCAAACAATTCAGCCTCTACAAAATTTGTTTCATCCACCATGATTGATTGTTTTGTTTGGGTTCATTTTGTGTTTGTTTTCATTATGTTTAAGTTTATTTATGTAGGTTAAATAAATTCAAAACCCACAAAGTCTAAGACTGGTCTTGTTTTGTAACCTTTCTTTATGTCTTCCTTTTATCATTATTTAACCCCTTCTGTGCAGCAGACGTAATGGTTATGTCCCGCAGCACAGTGCTCCTGTGCTGAGGACGTAACTATTACGTCCGGGCACTGGAACATGGGGGCAGCGAGCCTCCCTCCTACACCCCCCAAGGGCAGGGATGGAAGGGGAGGCTGAGAGGAATGTTGGGTGGTAGGGAGATTTTGCTGATGTGCTGATCCCACACAGAAATGTGTCAAACATGTGATTGTTCTAGCTAAATTTGAGGTTTATTGAGAATTCTGGGTAAGAAAACACTGGGAGATCCATGCAAGTCACACCTCCCTTGACTCCCTCAGGTGTCTAATTTTCAGAAATGTCTGGGTTTGTTAGGTTTACCTAGATGGCTGCTTAGACCAGGACCAAAAACACAGTTACCCCACCCCCCATAAAAAACAGGTATTTTGTATTTGATAATTTTGATGTGTCACATAGGGGGTCATTATGACCCTGGCGGAAGGCAGAGAAGCGGCGGTCAGACTGCCAACAGGCTGGTGGTCTTTTTTTTTAATTATGACCATGGCGGTTACCGGCACTATACCGCCGGCGGTATTTTGACCCGGCTTACCGCCGTGGATTTCCTGCGGTTGGAACAGCCATGAAATCCATGGCGGTAAGCACTATCAGTGCCAGGGAATTCCTTCCCTGGCACTGATAGAGGTCTCCCGCACCCCTCACCCCCACCCCAACTCCCTCCCCTACCCTTTACCCCCCACCACCCGTGCCACCCCTCAAAGGTGGCAGGGCCCCCCTCCCCACCCCGACCCCCAACATCACATAACTCACACACAGACGACACGCACGCAGGCACCACCAACACACACACCGACATACATGCCTACATCCACACACACAGTCAGACACGCACACCCACATACAAACATACACGCACACATCCCTACAGACATACCGACAGGCATACACGCACTCATTCCCAAAACACGCAACACCCCCGCAAGCATACACGCACTCACACACCCCCTCTACATACACAGACGCACACCCCTATGCACCCACACAACACCCTCCCACACCCCTCCCCTAATGGACGATCGACTTACCTGTTCCGTCGATCCTCCGGGAGGGGACGGGAGCCATGGGGGCTGCTCCGCCGACACCACACCGCCAACAGAACACCGCCACGCGAATCACAGGACGTGATTCGGTGGGCGGTGTTCTGTTGGCGTGGCGTTGAAGGTGGAGCAACCTCCACTTCCCCGCCGCCCGCCAGTATGGCTGTTGGCGGCTCTCCGTCGGAAAAAGGACGGAGAGCAGCCAACAGTCATAATATGACGAGCGGCAAACTGCCACTACTGGCGGTCTTCCGCACAGGGGTCCCTCAGCGGTCTTGTAAAAAGACCGCCGAGGTTGTAATGACCACCATAGTGTTTTGGGGAACTTCTTGTTGTGGGCACTAGGCCTACCCACACAAGTGTGGTACCATTTTTATTGAGAGACCTGGGCAAATGTTGGGTAGAAGGAAGTTTGTGGCTCCCCTCAGATTCCAGAACTTTGAAGCACCGAAATATGAGGAAAAGGTGTTTTGTTGCCAAATTTTGAGGTTTGCTAAGGATTTTGGGTCACAGAAACTGGTGAGAGTGCCACAAGTTACACCATCCTGGATTTCCCTATGTGTCTACTTTTCAGAAATATCCAGGTTTGCTAGGTTTTCCTAGGTGCTGGATGAGCTAGGGACCAAAATCCACAGCTAGTGTCGAGACGGGCCACTCACCTGAAAAGCAGGATGTCTGCAGAGGATGGTATGCCCCCGACCTCCTGGAACTCCTTTCAGCTCTTCCTGGTGGACACAGAAACCCCAGCAGGTGTCCCAAAAGGAAAGGGAGAGTGGAAAAGAAAGAGACAAAACACTGGCACGTCTTGCTGGTCCAGCCAGGCACCCTGTATCTTTGGGGGGCAGATCGGTGTTGACAGAGTGACAGAGTTAGTGCACTCAACTTACTTGAAACTGAATCTCTCTTTCTGATATGGGCACAGGAGCGGTAGAAGAACACCGGGATGCTCCAGCACTTTTCTTGGATAATAACAACTGTTGGCACAATTACTAACACTGCATTACCAAAAACCCAAACCATAACAATAAGTACTGCAACACTCGAGCTGGCTTCACAGAGATTAACTGTTGCACACTACAATTATAACTGTGGTTGCACTTATCATGCACAAGAAAGACATAACTTTCCTGCATGCATAGGGTTAAACTGCAAGGAACAAAAACAACCCAAGAAATACAAATGGCCACTCTGGGTTTAAACAGTTAGGGTGGCACAGTTTGGTTTGGTTTCACTGTGTGTGTGAAAAGCTCTTCAAAAGCAAATTCCTCAAACCTGAAACACAGGCATGAATGACACAATTTAAATCCAAGTGTTATGCTATTAGAGAAGGAAAAGTCACGTAAATGCTCTTTTAAGATTGCACTGTCACTCAGATTTCCTGAAGCACATTTAGGCAAGTAACTACAATAATAATGTAGAATGTTCAGAAATGCATTTGTCTCTTGAATATAAGCACTCTGCCAAAATACGAGGTCTTAAATACACCAGCTGTTCTAGGAAAGCACGGGGCTCAAAGAACAAACTCCCTAGAGAATACTAATCACTTAGCTGCAGTCTTTTCCGGAATGCTGGAGGAATGCCTGGTGTCAGCTGGTACAAGAACGAAGAAAAGAATTGCCTTAAAAGTCCTGTATATGAGGATGACAGCAGGGGCTGGACTGCCAAATAAGATGCTGAGATCAGGAAGCAAAACAAAGCCAAGCAGGGAGGCATGCTTCACTCTGCTATTTATAGCCAATCAGGAAAGCAGTTGATTTACCACATGTGGATGAGTCACCACACCCAATTAGAAGCACATGGCTACACCACACCCAATTAGAAGCACATGTCTACACCTGCTCAGATTAGCATACAAGCATTGGTGAAACAAGCATTGATAAAACCAATTGTGTAACCCTAACCCCTGGGGATGCTGACAGATAACGCAGGATGCACCTTGGGTATTCCTGACAGCTAGGCACTTTGCAAAAGACAGGTCTTTTACTTGGGGAAAATGTGATGTGTCCATGTTGTGTTTTGGGCCTTTTCCTGTTGCTGGCACTAGGCCTACCCACAAAAGTGAGGTACCATTTTTATCGGGAGACTTGGGGAAATGCTGGGTGGAAGGAAATTTGTGGCTCCTCTTAGATCCCAGAACTTTCTATCACTGAAATGGGAGGAAAAAGTAATTTTTTTGCCAAATTTGAGGTTTGCAAAGGATTCTGGGTAACAGAACCTGGCAAGAACCCAAGTCACCCCATCCTAGATTTCCAAGGTGTCTAGTTTTGAAAAATGCACAGGATTGGTAGGTTTCCCTAGGTGCCGGGAGAGCTAGAGGCCAAAATCCTCAGCTAGGCACTTTCCAAAAAGATTTCAATGTAAAAATGTCCATCTTGTGTTTCCTGTTGCGGGTATTAGGCCTACCCACGCAAGTGAGGCACCATTTCTATAGGGAGACTTGGGGGAACACAGAATAGCAGAACAAGTGTTATTGCCCCTTGTCTTTCTCTACATTTTTCCCTTCCAAATATGAGACATTGTGTAAAAAAGATGTCTATTTGAGAAATGTCCTTTAATTCACATGCTAGTATGGGGACCCTGGAATTCAGAGATGTGCAAATAACCACTGCTTCTCAACACCTTATCTTGTACCCATTTTGCAAATACAAAGGTTCCCTTGATACCTATTTTTCACTCTCTATATTTCACCAAATGAATTGCTGTATACCCGGTATACAATGAAACCCCATTGTGAGGTGCAGCTCCTCTATTGGCTCTGGTTACCTAGGGTTCTTGATAAACCTACAAGCCCTATATATCCACCACAACCAGAAGAGTCAAGCAGATGTAACAGTATATTGCTTTTAAAAATCTGCCATAGCTAGAAAAAGTTATAGAAGAAAACGTGGAGAGACATGTCTCTTTTTTCACCTCAATTTTTTATTTTTTTATTTTAGCTCTTACTTTCTGTAGGAAAACCTTTAAGGATCTACACAAATGACCCCTTGCTGAATTCAGAATTTTGTCTACTTTTTTGACATTTTTGGTTGTCCGGAATCCAGCATTGGTTTCATATCCATTTCTGTCACTAACTGGAAGGAGGCTGAAAGCACAAAAAAATGTAAAAATGGGGTATGTCCCAGTAAAATGTCAAAATTGTGCTGAAAAATGTAGTTTTCTGATTCAAGTCTGCCTGTTCCTGAAAGCTGGGAAGATGTGATTTAAGCACCACAAACCCTTTATTGATTCAATTTTTGGCAAAACAACTCAAGCTTTCTTCTGCAGCCCTTTTTTCCCATTTAAAAAATAACAACATTTTAGCTCTATTTCTGCTAATTCCTTGGTCTCCTCCAGAGGAACACATAAACTCTGGGTACCTCTAGAATCCTTAGGATGTTGGGGACAAAAGGATGCAAATTTGGAGTGGGTAGTTTATGTGGACAAAAAGGTATTAAGGCCTAAGCTTGAACTTCCCCAAATAACCAAAAAAAAAGGCTTGGCACAGGAGGAGTGTTAGAAATGGAGTCTTTGGTTGGCAGTCCAAGCAAGGATACTCTCTCTAGTCAGGGTAAGTCACACACAATCCAAATTATCCTGTGCCTACCCCCTGGTAACTTTGCACTGAGCAGTCAGGCTTAACTTAGAAGGTAATGTGTAAAGTATTTATGCAAAAATCATGCAATAACACAGTAGAACACCTCAAAAATACACCACACCGTGTTTAGAAAATTATGTAATGTTTATCTGGATAAATGCAGGTCAAAACGATTGAAATGCAATAAGTATAGGTTGAGATATCACTGTAAAAATGATATAAAGTATCTTTAGTCTCTTAAAAGAAACAAATGTCTCTTGCAAGCACAAAGTACCTAGTTAGCGTTCAAAATCTCCACAGAGAACTGCAGAGGAGGAGATGCGGGGAAAAGAGGGTGTTGTGCATCGATTTCTGGGGCCTCACACGGCGATGCATTGTTTATTTTACATGCAGGAAAGGCTTTGCGTCGATTTCCAGTGCTCGGTCTTGGATCCTCTTCTGGTTGCGGGGTTTTCAGACGCCCTGGGGACCATGTGTTGAAATCCGGCACTGACATGACGAAGTCACAGGGTCTGCGTTGATCCGGTGGGTGTTGCATGGAAATTTCTACTGCATGGCAGGCGCTGAGTCAATTCCTCTCAGGAAGTCAAGCTGCGTCATTCTGGCTCGCCTGTGCGTCGATCCAGTGGGCTGTGCATAGAATATCCTGTTGCTATGCTGGCGCTGCATCGATCTTCTCGTTGTGAAGTCGGGCTGCGTCATTCCAGTTCAGGTTGCGGTGAACTTTTCACCACGATCCAGGCTGTGCGTTGTTTCTGGCAGGCTGTGCGTCGATTTTTTGCTGCACAGGAGGTTCTTCTTGTAGAGATGAAGTCTTTTTGGTCCTGAGACTTCAGGGAACAGGAGGCAAGCTCTATCAAAGCCCATGGAGAGCACTTCTCAGCACAGCCAGAGAGCAGCAAGGCAGCATGCCAACAGCAAGGCAGCTGTCTTTCACAGAAAGCAGTCAGGTGAGTCCTTTGGCAGCCAGGTAGTTCTTCTTGGCAGGTTGCAGGCTCTGGTTCAGGTTTCTTCTCCAGGAGATGTCTGAGTTGGTAGGGGCAGAGGCCCTGTTTAAATACCCAAATGTGCCTTTGAAGTGGGGGAGACTTCAAAGAGTGGCTTAGACGTGCACAAGGTCCCCTTTCAGTTCAATCCTGTCTGCCAGGGTCCCAGTAGGGGGTGTGGCAGTCCTTGTGTGAGGGCAGGCTACTGTCCTTTGACATGCAACTGTCAGTCCCTCCACCCTCCCAGCCCAGGAAGACCCATTCAAAATGCAGATGTATGCAAGTGAGGCTGAGCATTCTGTGTTTGGGGTTTGTCTGAGTGAATGCACAAGGGAGCTGTCAACGGAACCTAGCCGGACGTGGATTGCAAGGCACAGAAGGATTTAAGTGCAAAGAAATGCTCACTTTCTAAAAGTGGTATTTTTAAAATAGTAATATTAAATCCAACTTCACCAGCCAGCAGGATTTTGTATTAGCATTCTGGTCATACTAAATATGACCTTCCTACTCCTTTCATATCAGCAGATACCACTCAAACAGTATATGAGGGTAGCCCTAATGTTAGCCTTTGAAAGGAGCAGGCCTCACAGGAGTGCAAAAACAAATTTAGGACTTTTACACTACCAGGACATGTAAACTACGCAGGTACGTGTCCTGCCTTTTGTCTTCACAGCACCCTTCCCTATGGGTAACCTAGGGCTTACCTTAGGGGTGACTTAGATGTAGAAAAAGGGGAGTTGTAGGCTTGGCAAGTACTTTTCAATGCCAAGTCGAATTGGCAGTGAAACTGCACACACAGGCTTTGGAAGGCGTGAGACATGGTTAATGGGCTACTTAAGTGGGTGGCACAATCAGTGCTGTAGGCTCACTAGTAGTATTTAATCTACAGGCCCTGGGCACATATAATGCCCTTTACTAGGGAAATGATCCAATGTCATCATGTTTAAAGGAAGAGAGCGCATGCACTGGTTACCAGTGGTAAAGTGCACAGAGTCCAAACACCAGCAAAACAGTGTCCAAAAAGTGGTGGGAGGCAGGTGAAAAATTAGGGGTGACCACCCTAAGGCTGTCAGGTCTAACAAGGAGGAAAAGGCCTGGCAGTAAAGGGGTTAAACAAAGGTAATAATAAATAAAGTTAATTCCAAAATAAAATGTTACACCTATGCAGTGTTTCTCCCATTTCCAAAAAGGACAAAAATAACAAAACACAAATCTCAATGTATTGATTACATACGTTTGTAAGAAATAATTGTTTGTAAAAAATGTACAACCAATGCATAACCCAAATAGTCTGTGTCAGTTGTATCTTTACTGTTCAAAACCCTGACATCATGGAAGAATTGGATATAATCCTAATGAATAGATTCAGTAGGCAAACTAGTATTCGTTTATTTCATTAGCTATATCCATTGATCCTACCTCACAATAGGAAACCCACATCAATAACATCAATAGTCAAAAGCATGGGACTACTACATGTTGTGGGCACAGGATTATGTCTTTGCACTCCTACAGTATCTGGTGTAATGTCACAACCAACTTCCTGTGGTGTACTATAAAAAGTCTTCCTAATATGATGAGATACATCAACAACTCACACAAGCAACACAAAATGAGGATTTATCCAATCTGAAGGTAAAGGAGTATGCTATGGCTTGACTTATACATATGGTTAGAGAAGGTTGAACGGCACATATTGCCTTGGTGGCAACATTCAACAGAAAAAAGGGTCTAATGCAATCTCGAGAACTTCTGTTTGATTACTGTGCAACTTGTCTTTGTACAAGATATGCACATCCAAAGTGTGTGTCTTTCACATGATCAATCCATGCTTCCTTTGCCCTTTGTAACAGCTGCAATGTCACAACTTTGGAATGTCCAAATGAAGATGGCATGGTGAAGGATCCTAAAAAAGAAAAACAAAAAATATATCTATTTTACATGACAAATAGATTCAAATGATAGGTTATGAGGACACTCGCTTAGAACAATCAGAGGTAATCAATGTAAATGAACAAAGTAATCAATATGTCAAAATGCTATTCTACAAACATTGTTACCCTGGAATTTCCTGAACTAACCATTCCTAAAAAATCACCAGCACAGACTGATAAGCTCATTGTTACGAGTTGTTTTGACAGTTAATTTAACAAATTATAAGGTAAACTTACACTAATGTGAAAAAGTTGTCAATAACATTTTGATGTCTGTCAATTCCTTCCTCTTCACCACTATTATCTTCATTTGGCATTTCAACACCTCACCCAGTAGCTCATCATGGTCTCCATCCTATGCGATGCAAGGGATGTTCCATCACAGGGCTATGTTGATCAACATGCAGCAGGCCATGGTGATTTGGCACACCTTATCGAGTGAATAGAAGAGGCCCACACCGGTCTTATCCAGACAGTGAAATCTATCCTTCAGGAGCCCAAAAGCCTACTCCACTGGCCTTTGTCCTTTTTCATGGGCCTCATTAAAACTGACTTCCCCTGGTGTTGTTGGATTCCTCAGTGGTGTCAACAACCAATGTCATTTAGGATAAGCTGAATCTCCTATATGAAAGTAAAGAAATATATTGAGCAAAAATATCTCATCATATTGTGCATTCTTAAACTATAAAGTAACCAACTAATCCTAATGTCATATTGAATTTCCCAAAAAGCCAGGCCTTCTCAGATCCAAGTTGTGACATTTGCAGGGGCATGCTGCTGTTCAGTAATATAAAGAAATCATGTTTGACACTGAGAAACGGGCATACATGCTTGCGATGTACAGATCAGGTAGGCAGACAACTTGCACATTGATTGAATGGAAGTTCTTCCAATTACAGTAGACCTGCTCCCTGGCATGTGGTGGCACTAAGGAGGTATGTGTGTCATTAATTGTTCCAAACACATGTGGTATACTACCCAAAGCATAAAGATCTCCCTTCACATACACAAAATCTGCATTTTGTGGAAACTGCATAAAGCTGTTGATGGGTTTATTCAATGAAAAAAGGACTTCTTGTAGCACACCACTGAAAGTTGGCTGTGACAACCCTCCAGATACTGCCACAGTGTATTGGAAGGATCCTGTGGCCACAAAAAGGAGTAGTGTCATAATTTTCACTATTGATGCTATTGTTGTGGGATTCCTACTGTGAGGCAGAAGAGCTGGCTCCATCTGATGAAATAGCTCAAGAATAGTTTGCTGATTCAAACTGAATTTTTTGATAATATTCCTTTCTTCCATGGTGACAATGTCTGGAAATGTTCTGAATACTTGAATCTGCCATCTTCAAACTCCCCCTGGGTTCATATGCCAGCATTTAACTAACAAATTACTTAAAATGTGCAAATAATATTTTGATAGTCAACACACAACTCATGGTTTCATAAAATTCCATATGATATATGTACACATAATTTTTTTGTGATGTTGAAACTTAGAATTTTTACGTCAGATGTTTTTTACACGTCTGATATTTTTTTTAAATTAAGTGCAGATTATGCATTTTGAAATGTAATATTTACAGATGTTTATTTTAAAATGTTGTCAATGTTGGTATAAAATAAATGGTGACACTATCGCATTTAAACACAGGGGCGCATTACATTATACTTTATATATTTTTTTAATTCTCTTTATTGCATACAACTTGTGCTCAGCATACAGTAAATGCAAAGTTGTGAGAATCGCAGAGCACATATGTAATAAGGCACAGGGTAAAACTCAGACATAGACATCACACTCACTAAATAGAGAACATGGACATAGTACAGGAGGTCCATCAAAGAACTTAAAAAATGCTTTATACATTTTAACAAAAAAAGTAATGTACAATTTTTGTATATAAATAAACTGGCCACCATTTTGAGTGGTGATGATACACTTAACATTTAAAAACACACTGCTTTACATTATAAAATGCAGCTGCCTGACCTTTTTGTCAGGACACTTGGAATCCAACACCCATCAGTGGAACTTGACTGTGTAGTAGGTGTAAAACTCCATGACAGACAAAGACATAAGCTAACATGTGTGAAAGCAACATATGAATGCCAATGACTGTGTCATGTACATTACAGAAAAGCTCACTTCTCCTAATACTGCAGTCAACAATACCTCCTCCATTTTTGCTGCTGTTATCCACCTTTGGGGACCATGGTGCTAGGCAAAGCTGAGGAGTTAGAACTGCTGACAAAGAAGGTCCTGTCCCTGTACAGCCAGCTGTATGGGAACCCAGAAGAACAGGTACATGTTTGAATGGAAAATGTTTTTCGAACTAACTTTTTTTAATGAGAGGCTAGATTATCTCTTGTGACTGGAGTGAAGTCAGCTCAATAATGTGGCTGGGAACAACATGATGTCCAACAATGTTTTTAAGTATATATGAATTGATATGAAAAGTTGTCTGAATTAATAAGGAGACTCTTCCTTTCGATTAAATCACTTCAAAATTATCTGTTCACAAACTGCATGCCCCATACTCCCAGAGGCCAGTAGAAAATGTGTCATAAGTGCAAATTAAATTACAGCCATGTGTCAAAAACAAGAGAAATGTTAAGTGCAGGAAAAACACCTTCAAGTTCTGAACTTGTCTGATTTTTTTGTACTTTAATGTTATCCCATTGTCTGAGTAATGAGTATCAGTATGTATTATACATGTAATGGTGCCACATAAGTGGAAAGGTATGTCCTGTGCTGCAAGTATGTATGATACAGGCTCTCAGTGACTTATACAAATGTGTCCCATATATACACACATTTGTTCATACATCACCATAAACCATGTTCTCACTGATATACATAGTAGCCCTTCTATGATGCCCTTTGTCATAGCATGTGGTTCTAACCATAGTATCTGGCTTTAAAAGCATTGGGCATTAAGCCAATGAAGCTAGGCATGGGGGTGTGCTAACAATGTACATATTGTTTAGCCTTCAGTACCTTACAATGATTTGTACTAATCAGAAGTAGCTCTCACTCAGGAAATGTTTCAAACCCCTAGCCTAAATGATTTTTGTGGCTTAGATGTTTAAATTAGGATATTATCAGTGATCAGGGTACTCAACAGGTCACTACAAATTTGTATTTTGTAGGAAATAAGTATTTTTAGAAATTAATCGGTACTAACATTTTATAAATACTTGTGATAGATTATTAAAAATTGTGTTACAACAATACAGACAAACAAAACCGCACACATTTTTTTACCTCATTTTTTACATATCCGTACAGGTCAACGCCCATCAGAAAAAAAGTGATATGGAAGGCCATCGCCAAGAAAGTGTGGGCCCTGCAGATCTGACAGTGGGGCATCATCCATTGCCATAAAATATAAGAGGACCTATGATGCTGGACCTGCAAGTCATCAGAAGTCCAGCTTGGCCAGTCCTCCTAATGTTGGAAGCATGTGCGCCACACACTGAACCCCCTAATGCCCACCTGCATATAATGGCCTTTTCAAACCTTGATGGCCAGGTGAGAGCCTAGCAGCAGCATCAAGGAGGTAAGTTATGTTTTAAGTTCTTATTGTTAGTTAACAGCTTTTTTGCTACAGTAATAATCTCTGGCATCAACATAAAGGGTGACACGCATCCAGTGCACAAGACGTTCTGGAAGGTAAAAGTTTTGCACAAGGTGTATGATGACATGTCTTGTGTACTGATTTGTGTTAAAGGTTGACTCTAGACTTATTATCACTATCAAAGGACTGTTTTGAGCAGACATATGCCTGTCTAAGAAAAGAAGGTGTACCTGGAAATCGTGTATGTTATGAGGGACGTTATGTTGGCCCCATTACAGGTGACAGCCCCATTACAGGTGACACAGTATACAGTACACTTATGATATAGTCGATGTTTTTGACTATACATTGGTGAGTTGGTTTAATCACCAAACCATATTGATTATCTGATTCAAAATGACTAGGAACATGAGTACAATGGCTACATTTCTTAGCAAAATCATTTAAGAAATCTCTGCAAAAATCAAGTTGGTTCATGTTAACAATTGCAGATTGGCATGAAGCCTTACTATTTTACAAATGTGTATGTAAGCCAATCTGTTTCAACAAACATGAATTTCATATGCTTAGTTGCCATAAGTAGGAAGGGTATGCCCAGACATGGGTCCCTTGCTCACTGTACCACTGGATTCAGGCTAGCCTGGCTGATGAAGGGTGATACCCTGAAACCGGTCCCAGGATGCCTGTTTACAGTCCAGGGAGGACCTGGATTGGCAGTTTGGGCTGGACTGTTCCCACAGGGAGCAAGGTCAATCCTGATTTGCATATGGCTGAGTCCAAACTGGGGTGGCATGGTAAGCAAAAGAATGATGTATTAAACCCAGATCTGTGACTGGGACTAAGTATTTGAAAAGTTTCAGCACTCTGTCCATCATCCTTTTGCATGTGTCTTTTCAACATCATCAAAATGAAGGTGAAGGAGACAGGAAGATGGGGAAGCAACTGGCCACTATTTGTTGAGTGGAGAAACATCAAACACCAATGGACACAGTGGCTTGGAGGGTAAGGGGACTGACTTGGAGGCCAGCTACTTTACATCTTCTTCAGAGGCCTCCACAGCTGACCAGTCCCGAGAGGAGGTGTACCTGACAGGACCTCTTCCATTTGTACCCTTGTCTGCCACCCAGATTCCCATCTCCAGCCTCCCTCTTTCTCCTCAACATAGTTGGCCAAACCCAACCCCCTAAAAGGAATGAGGTCTCCTTTCCTGCAGGTGCATCCTCACCTACCCCTGCCACCCTGGCTGTGCTCAGTAAAGAAGCTATTGACATCTTATGCGGCATCTAAGAAAGTCAGAAAGCAATTGTCAATGACATCCAGGTGATTAGTTGCCATGTGCAACAGATGGTTGCATTCCTGGTTTCCATGCATAGTTCAATGTCTGGCATGCAGAGATCACTTGTGAAGATAGCCCCAACACTGACCACAAATCCCCCTATGGCCCAATCATGTGCCCCCACTCCAGCCTCTTCCTCAGCCCAAATCTCAACTCCCACCCTAATCCCAAGCACACTCACTTCCTTGCATGTACCCACTCCAACAGACAAAAGCACCAGACCCACACATAAACACAAACTCACCAAGAAACACAAACATATACCCACCCAACAGACACACCCTACTGACACTACACCCAGAGACACCACAACAATGCACCGCCACATCCCCACAACTACCACAACCACCACACCCTCTACCACACCCATGTGCACTGCCACCACTACCATAATCACCACCACACCACCAGCAAACCCACATCCACAAACAACTCAACCATAACATCCACCACTACATCACTCTCATTCAAACATACACAGGCACACACACACGCCCCCTACACACAAAACAACACCCACCAAACACACATGCTCACAATCACATGAATAAAGGACACCTAAAATAAACACACACATGCAAGCATACTCCAGACACACATGCATCTATATCATGTACTTACACATGCACCAAAGCCTCACTAACCACCCTAACAGCATACCCATCTAAGCAAAAACACTCATGGAAAAGTGCATACACAACAACCCCCACCAAATGCACACACTCACCCAAACACCACACACAAAGAAACACACACCCAAACATATACCACATGCACAAGACTCACATGTACCTGCAACACAGACACACACATAACACCCACTCCAGCTTCCTTTACCTCCGAAACCCCATCCTCTCCCATCTCTTCTACTCCTTCTTCTCAACCTGATTTTACTGCCTACCTGTCCCCGACCCCAAAGAAACTCAAAACCACCCCTCCCAGGAAAGACCATTGAGGTGACTGCTCTGCCCACTAGATACCCATTACTGAGGAGGTTGTCATTGGCAGTGTAATTAGGAGGCAAGTTCTGGGCCAGAAGCCCAATTTGTAGACCCGCATATATATCACTAACTATTCTAATAATTGTTTGTTACTTATTTCATTCTGAGAGAATTATCTCATTTGTTTAATAAAATATCAATTATATTCAAAAAGTTTGTTCTGAGATCATGTTTAAATCAATAGTCATTGATTGATGACAATGTACTGCATATGTGAGTAACATGAATTGAATTTCATTTCTGACAGTGACAAACACATGTTTTATCTTTGACATGGTGCATACTAATATATGGTGCAAACATTAGTGATGAACATTTGTAATAAAAATATTAAGTTTGGAACAAGCTTTTGTAATGTTGATGGACACTCACAACAAAATTAATTAGATTTATGTAGTTATAATAATGTGTAATTTATTTGTATCTGATTTAGTATTTTAGGGAAAGTGATTAAACACACCTGTCTGAACACATTATAAATTTGTGGTTAATATGACTTTTTGTGTTGGTGTTCATTAGCATGAAGGCAGTTTGGACCAATCTGGTAAAACTTAATGAAATAGGGGGGGGGGTTTCTTTGAATTTCTTAAACAACCACATGAACACGTATACATTGAAAAATATTGTACTATTGCTTGCAAGTATTTTTAAAAAATGCACAAGTCTAGAGCTCATGTACACAGACAATGCCGATGATAACAGGTGAAAAAAACACTTACCTTCATTTCTAGTGATGACGAGGTTAATTTTCATCATGGTCCAGTAGCAGCAGCAAAGGTAGGACTTGTACAATCGGGTTCATGGTGACAAAGTGAAAATTCAAAAAATGGTAAGTTATGAGCTTATATGTCTTTTATTCTATCAACTCAGATGAGGAGGTTTAGATGCCATAGTTATGTCGTCAGGAAGGAACATCTTGATTGGCCTATGGTAAAATTGGCTTTTCCTAAAGACTGTTGATGCAGGTGTAAAATTCTGGTGGTGACTGCGGTTCACCAGTGGAATTTCGTCTATGGACCCGTCAACATCTAAATAGAGCTGGTGGACCACCTAGTTGGCAGATGGATGATCCAAAGGAAAACCAACACAAAGACCAATTGCACCAAAATTTAAACCAGGCCCTTAGTATTTTTGAGGTTTGTTGGGGTAGTAATAGTTTTTAAGGGAGTTTTATTTGCATTAAGTGTGTTTGGGAAGAATAGGGAAATGTCTGGGGGGGAGAACTTTTCAGAGCCACAGTTAGGAGAGCAGTAATATGTGTGTATATTGATGTCATGTGTGATTACACTCACACTCAACACATGTGAGTCCTCTCAGGGGGAGTGGAATACCTTCACCTTACACATCCAAGTGAACCTTTAAACACCATTTATTATTTGAAAATGGACCTCAAATAATATATAGTTAAATTTCATGCATACTGACATCCTTGGTGTTGGATTGACCTTGCACATCCTCGTGCAGCATATGTATGATGCTAAGTCTCATGAAGTTTGGACATGGGCACCTGCATATTATCAGTGCAAGCATATTTTAAGATCTTTAGGGCCTCCTCAGTGTAAGCATTGAGGCTATCAAATGAGCTTGTTTATGTTGGTATGTTCACTGAGCTAGAAATATGTGAATGAGTGAAACATTGTCATTGGCTTATATGCCTCACAGGCCCCATTTTGAGCATGTAGGCATTTATATGATTAGTAACACCTTTTCACTGTGTGCCGGTCCAGAAACTGAAGCTTATTGTCACACGATGGCCCTCAATAGGACATTGGCGGTAAGCTTTGCTTACCACCATGCCGACTGCCACCAACATACCGCCACCACAGCGGTTTACAGCTACCCATATTATGACACACACATATGACTTTCAACGTGGTAAACTGCTGTGCTTAAAATACACACAACCTAACACAACAACACTACATTGGAAAATTCAAACTACATACACCTGACACACATACACACACTACACCCACAACACTATAAAGCACACACCCACACTACCCGCAACCCCTTAAGACTCATAAATATTGCCAACTGAGAGAGACAGACCAACAGCACCCACACTACCAGAGCCATAAAACACCATATCCCAAACACCATCCACATACCTCACAGCACACACCCCAATACATCGCCCCACACACCCTCACACACACCACTCACACTAAACCCATGGCACCACAACGACACCCCAGATTCTCAGAGGAGGAGCTAAGGGTCCTGGTGGAGGAAATCATCCAGGTAAAGCCACAGCTATTCGGATCACAGGTGCAGCGGACATCCATTTCCAGGAAGATGGAGCTAGATGGAGCTATGGCGGAAGATCGTGGACAGGGTCAACGCTGTGGGACAGCACCCAAGAACAAGGGATGACATCAGGAAGAGGTGGAACGACCTACGGGGGAAGGTGCGTTCTGAGGTAGCAAGACACCAGATAGCAGTACAGAGGACTGGCGGTGGACCCCCACCTCTGCCCCTACAACTAACAACATGGGAGGAGCAAGTCTTGGCAATCATGCATCCTGAGGGCCTGGCAGGAGTAGTAGGAGGACTGGACTCTGGTAAGTTAAATCTTTACCTCTTTCACCCCCTACCTGAATGCCATCACATACCCCCACTCTCACCCTACCCTCACTCCCATCACTCCACCACCTCCCACACACCCTACCATCACAACCCACCCCACCCACAACCAGGCCCTACATGCAACACCAGTGTATGCACACCACTCACAACCCTGCATGGACACCCATCACCAAAGCATGCACACTTGAGACAATCATATAGCCCACCAAATCACCACTCACACAAGCCTAAGCTGCCAGGGCAAAAACAACCATAGAGGGCAACACACCAATGCACAAGATGGCACACTCAGAAACAATAACACTGCATTTACATCCCTACAGGTCCCTCACACAATGTCACCAGAGAGGAGGTGCCAGCAACATGCAGTCCCCCCACCGAAGAGGCCCGAAGTGATGACAGCAGCCCTGCACGCCTGGATCAGGATGACCAACCTGGCCCATCAGGGACCTCCAGAAAGTCGGATACCCAGCCACAGTCCCATACCACCACAGAGCCTTCCCCCTCAGGAAACACCAGCACAACACCCACCCAGCGGGCCCACACCACTGTCCCGAGGACACGTCAATCATCAGTGTGTCCAACACTACAGGGACCCCAGGCCACCCAACAAACACAGGACGATCAGGGACCTGGGGTCAGTGGCAGTGGGCACACAGTTCAGGGGACAGGGGGACAGGGGGACAGGACAACAGATAAGCTGGTAGGACTGCTGTGCGACAGGGGAAGGGCAGGCCCAGGGAACCGACTCTCCACAAGGCACTCACCAACATCCTGGGAGCATACCACCATTCCCAGGAGACGATGGGCCAGATACTGGCCAAGTTGCAGGAGACCCAGCGGCTGCAGGAGGGACAGTACCTGGGGATCAGGGAGGACCTGAGGGACATCCACACCACCCTGGTCACCATTGTGGGAGTGCTGGAAGAAACAGCCAACCCCATGAGGGAGGCGGTGGCACACCAACGGGCCCCTGACACTAGCCAAACCGATGAACAGCCTTCCACCTAAGCTGACGCTAGTGGACAGGAGGCCCCGCCACAGGAACAACAGGCCATCAGAACCCCTCCCCCTGCAGAAGGAGAACCACCATGCAAACGGTCCCTGCGATCCAGGCAGAAGCCAGAAAATATTGCCAAGACCCCGCCAGAAAATAAGACTCTCCTGAATGTCACCCTTGTGTCCCACTATCTCACCCTGTCCACCTTGAACTGCCATTTCTCTACTTCCTATGCCCCCTTGGACAGTGCACCTGTGATACAAATAGACTGGAACTTTACTCTGGACTCTCCTCTACCACCACCCCAGCCCATTGCAATACCCCATCTACTTATTAGCACATAAATAAACAACCTTGTACAAGTCTGGAGTCTGTCAATAGATTGAACTATGTATTTGTTTAACAAGCTGTAAACATTGCAATTCAACTGTACAGTAATGTATACATAGGTATGACCTGTAGTTGACTGCAGTCAACAAACCAGGAGCCAGAGTGTGGCACAGATATCTGAAAATAGACATGCAAAAGGGTACAGTAAGTGGCCATAGTAGTGGGAATATCAGCCTGCCAGTTACAATATCCAATACAAAACTGTCAATGGAAGGTGAAGTTACAGTGTCTTACCTGTGTGTCACTGGAAGTACTGTTGTATGATTGCTGTTCTATCGTCCACATCCTCATCCTATGCCTCCTCTTCGTCACTGTCCACAGGGTCCACTGCTGCCACACACCCATCTCCAGCCTCATCCTCCTGCAGAAAAGGCACCTGGTGACGTAAGGCAAGCTTGTGCAACATACAACATGCCACAATGATCTGGCAGACCCTCATGGGTGAGTAGCACAGGGAACCACCTGTTAGATGGAAGCACCGAAACCTGGCTTTCAGGAGGCCGAATGTCCTCTCTATGATTCTTTTGATTGTGCCTCAATCTAACATTCCTCTGCCCTTGTCCTGGGATTCCTCACTGGGGTCAGTAGCGATGAGAGGTTGGGGTAACCAGAGGCACCTGCAAATATCGAGGGATACAGCCAAACACTAACCCTTAGGGCCAGCCTCATACCCATACACCAACATATACTGGGTGGGAACCATGGACTCGCCTATTAGCCACACCCGGTGCCTCTGGAGTTGAGATATCACATATGGGATGCTGCTATTCCTCAGGATAAAGGCATCACGCACAGAGCCAGGATACTTTGCATTGACGTGGGAGATGTACTGGTCCGTCATGTACACTATCTGAGCATTCATCGAATGAAAGCTTTTTCGATTTCTGAACACTTGTTCATTTCTCTGGGGGTGGACAAAGGCAACATGTGTACCATCAATTTCCCCAATAATGCTGGGATATGTCCCATTGCATAGAAGTCAGCTTTCGCTGTGGCCAAATCCTCCACCTGGGGTAAAACAATGTAGCTGCGCATGTGTTTCATCAGGGCCGACAACACTCTTGTTAGCACTATTGAGAACATTGGCTTTGACATTCCCGCTGCCAAGCCCACTGTTACTTGGAAAGAATCAGTTGTCAAGAAATGGAGCACAGATAGCACCTGCACACGGAGGGGGATCCCAGTGGGGTGACGGATAGCAGATATCAGGTCTGGCTCCAATTGGGCACACAGCTCTTGGATTGTGGCCCTGTCAAGCCTGTAGGTGAGGATAATGTGCCTGTCCTCCATTTTTGCCAAGTCCACCAGGAGTCTGTACACGGGGGGATGTCTCCATCTCCTATTCATCTGCAGCAGTTGTAATCTAAGGGGCAAAACGATGAGCATCTGGTCAGTATTCCACATTTCCAAATACACTGCACTGCATGTTGTGACTGAAACAGTATGTTGTTGGATGGGCCCAAATGGTGCCTATGTGTACTGTGACATGGCCTGCCCCCCCCAAAATGGAAATGAGGTAATGCAGCTGACGTTGTACGCCGTTGCGGGAGGCGGTCGAGTACCGCCATGCAACTCCTCATTGGTTGTCTATGGGCCCTATGGGTTACAGTGGCCAATGGTGATGTACGCCGGTGGTGACGGTACGCACCGCCACGGACTTGACCGTCATTTTCTATCTGTTCTCGCACTTGCTACGTGACCTTTAACAGAAGAGGATCTACACTGCAAGTGCTACTGCGACCTGTATCTGGAACCGACCATGGCTCGAGTCACTGGGGAAAGGGCCTCTACCTTTACCGCTGCAGAGTTGGAGAGACTGGTGGATGGGGTCCTACCCCAGGACCAAATGCTGTATGGGCCTCCAGACCAACAGGTGAGTACACTGGGAGCACAATGCACGCAGCATGAATGCATGGAGTGCTCTGTGTGAGGGCCTTGTGTAAGATGGGGTGGAAGGGTCCTGGGCAGCGTGCTGCATGTATGGTCGGCAATGTCTGTGCGTAAGGGGATGTGAGGGATATGGTGGACCATGAGTGTAAGAGGCCAGACGGCATGGCTGATACCTTTTTCTGTGTTTATTTCTCTGCAGGTCAGCACCCATCATAAAAAGGGCATATGGGTACCATCGCCAAGGACGTGTGGACCCTGGGGGTCTACAGCAGGCGGAGCACCTACAGCCGCAAAAAGTGGGAGGACCTGAGACGCTGAGTATGGAAGACGGCAGAGGTCCAGCTGGGGATGGCCTCCCAACGAGGAAGGGGTGCCCGTCGAACCCTGACCTCCCCTGATGTTCTGCATACTGGTGGTGGCCTTTACGGAGCTGGATGGGCTCTTGAGGGCATCACAGCAGCCACGAAGGGGTGAGCACAATTTCCCAATATACAACTTGCGCGTGGTGGGGTGGTCTCTGGGTGGGGGATGTGGGCCTGTGGATGCTCCTAGGCCAGGCAGGACATTGCATGGTAGGTCCCGTGTTGGGCAGGGTTCAGATGTGAAATTCCTCAAACCAAGCTAGTAGGCCCCCACTACTGGCCAGGGGTCTGATAAAAGCACGTATCCTAGTTGATCCTGCCTGTAGCATATGCTTGTTTCAAAGATTAAGCCATGCACGTATAAGTACACACGGCCGGTACAATGAAACTGCAAATGCCTCATTAAATCAGTTATGGTTCCTTTGATCGCGCCATCTGCTACTTGGATAACTGTGGTAATTCTAGAGCGAATACATACCGACGAGCGCTGAGCTTCCGGGATGCGTGCATTTGTCAGACCAAGACCAATCCAGGCTCGCCTGGCCGCTTTGCACAGGTACTGATATCCTGAGATCACCACCAGGGGGTTATTTTTAATCCTGCCCAGGGGAACTATAATAACATTTAGAGAGTAACCATGCTGAGACAGTTTTATTTGTTTTTGTTGTTCAGTTTGGTCTCCGTTTTTGATGTTGTCTGGTAAATGCGTGTCTATTTATGTCCCCCCCCACCCTTTCTGCTCCACTCCGACTTGGGATTGTGTAGGAGTGTGATAGCAGTAGCCCGATGATGAAACATGCCACAATCTGTGGGTGAGGGCAGTTTTTCCATACTAATGATTACCCTTGTTGGGAGTAGCTATGCACTGGTAATTTCCTGTCCTATAGTGTTAGTGATCGATATATTGGGAAGTCGGACAGGGAAGTTGTTCCTCTCACCCCTCTATAGGTGTTTTTTAGGGGTCTGTGGGTCTCAGATATGCTGCTATTCGCCTTTGGTATGCCTGTCCTAGGGCTGGTAACTAGCATTGTGACTTATAGTGCATTGCATAGTGTGTAGGCCTGTTCCCTGTGTGAGTGTGCTGTGTGGAGGGCATTCACTCTGGTATGGCGGCCCAACTGAGTTCAATCCAGGCTCTGGCCTCCTCCCTTATGGCAGCCATTGTCCCTGTCTCTAGCCTCCCCCTCCAACTTCCTCTACCCAGTCCCATTCCCCTGAACCCCAACCTATCCCAAGCAAACATTCAGACCAGCATTCACCCAAGACAACACACAGGCGTGGCTCAGGCAAACACAAGCACCACACATCATCCCACAGGCACTCACACAAACACCATCCAGGATCAGACACATCAACATCCACTGCCTCCACTATATCCCCCTCCTCCTCATCGTCCACCACCCTCCCAGTAGCGTCTCCACTCACACCTGCATGCACTACATCCTCATCCACTACCCTCATCACCATCACACCTATCACAACACACCCCTCACTGGCAGTCACCACCCCCACATCCATTCACACGTCCCCTGTGTCCTCTCCTGTGTCTGTGCCCCCTCCTCCCAAAGTACACAAATGTAAGCACTCAGACACCCATCAGCCATCCACCTCACAACAGCATCCACCCCATGCACCTGCACCCAAACGCAGCAGACTGACACCTCCTACAACCACTCCCTCTTCCTCCACTCCCAGACCTTCACCCTCTTCCCGCCCCAGTGTCCCTAAGAAGCTTTTCCACTCCGCAGTTGACCTCTTCCCTACCCCTACCCCCACGTCGAGCCAGGGTGGTTAGAACCCAGGCTAGCACCTCAGCCACCCAGTCCACGGTCACAGTGGTGTCAGCAACTACTGCAGGTGGGAGAGGCTCCAGGGAAGTAGCCATAACCAGTGAAAGTGTGCCTGCACCAACTGCCAGAGGGAACGACAAGGGGATATCACCAGCTGTGAATGGCAAGGGCAAAGAGGCACCACCAGCTGTAAAGGGCAAGGAGGTACAACCAGCTGTGAAGGGCAAGGAGGCACCACCAGCTGTGAAGGGCAAGGAGGCACCACCAGCTGTGAAGGACAAGGGCAAGAAGGCACCACCGTCTACCAAGGTGAAGGACAAAGAGGCACCACAAGCTGGAAAGGGCAAGGGGCCTGCCACTGCAGGCAGGAAGATCAGGAGGCCTGGTGCAGGGACAGAATCTGAGCCCCCACCACCAACCATGGTGGTTCAGCCGTCCGAGGCTGCAAGGGAAGGGCTGGAGCCTCCCTCCACCACGGGCATTCCCGACACCAGCACCGCCACCAGCACCGCCACCAGCATCACTGCCTGCAGCAGTGCCAGCAGCAGCAGCCCCAGTGGGCAGCCGTCCGAGGCTGCAGGCGATGGGCAGGAGCCTCCCCCACCACAGGCATCCCGACACTAGTTCCACCACTGCCACCACTAAGCAGCCATCACCGCCTATGGGCAGTGTGTAGTCTGGCCTCAATGGACTGTAGTGCATCCTGGCCCCTGCAAATCCTGCGGGTGTGACACCCAGGTGAGAGACTGTGACCTTGCACTCCCCAGGTACTGCATCACAGGGCATAAACCCCCCTCCAGAACCAGTGGAAGAAGCCATCCACTCACCCCCTCCTTGCCAGGATGAAGCACACTGGACACAAAGCTCCCTCCAGAACCAGTGGAAGAAGGCATCCACTCACCCCTTCCTCCACAGGATGAAGCACACTGGGCACAAAGCCCCCTCCAGAACCAGTGAAGAAGCCATTCAATCACCCCCTCCTTGTCACGATGAAGCACACCGGGCACAAAGCCCCCTCCAGAACCAGTGGAAGAAGGCATCCACTCATCCAATTCTCCACAGGATGAAGCACACTGGGCATAAAACCCCCTCCAGAACCAGTGGAAGTAGCTATCCACTCACACCCTCCTTGCCAGGATGAAGCACACTGGGCACAAAGCTCCCTCCAGAACCAGTGGAAGAAGCAATGCACTCACCACCTCTTTTCCAGGATGAAGCACACCGGGCACAAAGCTCCCTCCAGAACCAGTGGAAGAAGCCATCCACTCACCCCATCCTCCACAGGATGAAGCATACTGGGCACAAAGCCCCCTCCAGAACCAGTGGGCAACCCACCCACTAAAGAGACTGTGGCCTTGCACTCCCCAGGACCAAGCAGTGGTCAGACCACCCACTTGAGAGACTGTGGCTTTGCACTCCCCAGGACTAAGCATTGGGCAGACCACCCACTTGAGAGACTGTAGCTTTGCACTCCCAGGACAGTGTGATGGGCATGTAGCCCCCTCCAGGACCAGTGGTGTTGTTCCATCTTCCGGCTGAGGTGCCGCCATTTCCCGACCCCCTGAGATGCCTGTGTATTTTCGACCTGATGCCCCATCAGTGTTCTCTCCATGTTTCTGCAGGAGTCAAGTGGGGCCTTGGCCTATGTGATGTGGCCCTGTGGCCCACAGAAATTGTGGACTGGGCAGTGTCCCTCCATTTGTATATATGTATATACTGTTTTGATTTTGAAGGACGTATTTCTAGTATTTTATCTTATTACACTCACTTTAATCAATTCCTTTTATCCTTGCATTATTCCTGAGGAGTACGGGGTGGATATGTAATGTTATTGCATCTGTTTTTGTGTATGGTGTTGGGGGCAGGGGTGTTGCATGTTGCATGTGTGTGTCACTCTCTTTTCCCTCCCCCCTCCCTTGTGTGCTAGGCAGCAGTACTCACCGTGGTCATCTTTGCCGGCGTTAGTATTCATGGTGAAGAAGGAGATAGACAAGCGTGGGGAACACCTGCAACTCGGGCTCCATGGTAGGGTGGTTCTTACTTGTGTCTCCAGAGGTGAGTTGTTTCACTTCTGTGTACTGTTTCCGCCTTGCTTTTGATGTCTTTGGTACAGCTCTGGAAAAGGTGGCGGTTAGGCTAGTTGTAATAGTGTGGGCAGTACATTGTCTTCCACCTGGCTATTGGCGGTTACCGCTGTGGTGCTTGTTGCTACCGCCGTGGCGGTCAGTGTGTTAAAGTGGCTGTCTGTGTGAGCAGTTTCCTCTGTGGTCATAATTCCATTTGTTTCAGCACCGGCCAGTTGGCGGTGTTACTGCCGCTTTATCACTGACCGCCAGGGTTGTTATGAGGTCCAATGACTTTTAAATCATAGGCAAAATATTCTGCATAATGGTATGTGTGGGAAAGTACCATCTTGCCTGGCATGTTACCCCCAATTTTACTTGCATGTATGTTTGTTTTTGCCTGTGTCACTGGGATGCTGCTAGCCAGGACCACAGTGCTCATAAAGTGTGCCCTGTATGTGTTCCCTGTGTGGTGCCTAACTGTGTCACTGAGGCTCTGCTAACCAGAACCTCAGTGTTTATGCTCTCTCTGCTTTTAAAATGGTCACTGCAGGCTAGTGACTAATTTTACCAATTCTGATTGGCACACTGGAACACCCTTATAATTCCCTAGTATATGGTACCTAGATACCCTGGGTATTGGGGTTCCAGGGGATCCCTATTGGCTGCAGCATTTCTTTTGCCAACCATAGGGAGCTCAGACAATTCTTACACAGGACTGAAACTGCAGCTTGAGTGAAATAACATCCACATTATTTCACAGCCATTTTACACTGCACTTAAGTAACTTATAAGTCACCTATAAGTCTAACCCTCACTTAGTGAAGGTTAGGTGCAAAGTTACTTAGTGTGAGGGCACCCTGGCACTAGCCAAGGTGCCCCCACATTGTTCAGGGTAATTTCCCAGGACTTTGTGAGTGCGGGGACACCATTACACGCATGCACTACATATAGGTCAATACCCAAATGTAGCATCACCATAGTAACTCCGAACATGGCCATGTAACATTTCTAGGATCATGGAATTGTCCCCCCAATACCATTCTGGTACTGGGGGGACAATTCCATTCATCCCCGGGGCTCCAGCATAGAGCTTGGGTACTGTCAAACTAACGCTCTGGGATTTTCTCTGCAGCTAATGCTGCTGCCAACCCTCAGACAGGTTTCTGCCACCCTGGGGCCTGGGCAGCCCAGTCCCAGGAAGGCAGAACAAAGGATTTCCTCTGAGAGAAGGTGTTACACCCTCTCCCGTTGGAAATAGGAGTTAAGGGCCTGAGAGGAGTAGCCTCTTCTGGCCTCTGGAAATGCTTTGAAGGGCACAGATGGTGCCCTCCTTGCATGAGCCAGTCTACACCGATGCAGGGATCCCCCAGCCCTGCTCTGGCACAAAACTGGACAAAGGAAAGGGGAGTGACCACTCCCCTGACCAGCACCTCCCATGGGGAGGTGCCCAGAGCTCCTCCAGTGTGTCCCAGACCTCTGCCATCTTGGATGCAGTGGTGTGAGGGAACAATGGACACCTCTGAGTGGCCAGTGCCAGCAGGTGACGTCAGAGACCGCTCCTGATAGGTGCTTACCTTTCTCTGTAGCCAATCCTACTCTGAGGGCTATTTAGGGTCTCTTTTGTGGGTTTCTCATCAGATAACGAATGCAAGAGCTCACCAGAGTTCCTCTGCACTTCTCTCTTTGACTTCTGCCAAGGATCGACCGCTGACTGCTCCAGGACGCCTGCAAAACCACAACAAAGTAGCAAGAAGCCTACCAGCAACATTGTAGCAACTGTTTCCTGGTGATTCATGCTCTGATGGCTGTCTACCTTCACCCTGCACTGGAAGCCAAGAAGAAATCTCCTGTGTGTCGTCGGAATCTTTCCCCTGCCAACGCAGGCACCAAACTTCTGCATCAACGGTCCTCTGGGTCCCCTCTCATCTTAACGAGCATGGTCCCTGGAACACAGGAGCTGGATCCCAGTGTCCCCGACAGTCCAGTGGCCTTTTTGTCCAAATTTGGTGGAGGTAATTCCTTGCTTCCCCACGCCAGACAGTAATCCTGTGTACTGCATGAACTGCAGCTCCTAGAGCTTCTGTGCACTTTTGCAAGACTTCCTTTATGCACAGCATAGCCCAGGTCCCCAGCACTCTGTCCTGCATTGCACAACTCGCTGAGTTGGCCTCTTTTGTTGTGCTGAGATGACTGCCATGCTCAGATCTTCTGAACACCTGTTCAAGTGCTTCTGCGGTTGCTGCCTGCTTCTGCGTGGGCTCTCTGTGTTGCTGAGTGCCCCCTCTGTCTCATCCTCCAAGGGGCGACCTTCTGGTCCTTCCTGAGCCCTGGCAGCACCCAAAATCCTCAACTGTGACTCTTGCAGCTAGCAAGGCTTGTTTGTGGTCTTTCTGCGTGGAAACAACTCTGCATCCTCCAGCACGCCGTGGGACATCTTCTGACCAAAGGAGAAGTTCCAGGCACCTTTCGTTGTTGCAGAATCTTTGGCTTCTTCCACCCAGAGGCAGCCCTTTTACAACTTCCTCTGAGGTTTAGTGGGCTCCTGCACCCCCCGGCCACTTGCGTGACTCTTGGACTTGGTCCCCTTCCTTTGCAGGTCCTCAGGTCCAGGTATCCGTCTTCAGTGCTTTACAGTCAGTTGTTGCCTTTGCAGAATTCCCTATCTCGACTTTACTATCTTTCTGGGATAGTAGGGTAACTTTACTCCTACTTTTAAGGGTCTTGGGGTGGGGTATCTTTGACAGCCTTAGTGTTTTCTTACACCCCCAGTGACCCTCTACACACTACACTAGGGTTGGGTCCCATTCGTGGTTCGCATTCTACTTTTGGAGTATATGGTTTGTGTTGCCCTTAGACCTATTGTCTCTTATTGCATTCTATTGTGTTCTACAGTGTTTGCACTACTTTTCTAACTGTTACTTACCTGAATTTGGTTTGTGTGTATATTTTGTGTATATTACTTACCTCCTAAGGGAGTGTATCTTCTGAGATACTTTTGGCATATTGTCACTAAAATTAAAGTACCTTTATTTTTTGTAACTCTGAGTATTGTGTTTTCTTGTGAGATAGTGCTAAGTGATATAAGTGGTATAGTAGGAGCTTTGCATGTCTTCTAGTTCAGCCTAAGCTGCTCTGCTATAGCTAACTCTATCAGCCTAAGCTGCTAGGACACTTCTAATCTACTAATGAGGGATAACTGGACATGGCACAAGGTGTAAGTACCACTTGGTACCCACTATAATCCTGGCCACCCTCCTACAGTATGGCAGTGGATGTACATGATGTTTGAGCATATTCAACAAGAGCAGGTGATAAGGACTTTAGCTCAATCACTTTGAGATACTAAACAGTTGGTCATGCATGTAAGCCTAAACCATGGTATAGGTCGTTTTTTTCTGAAACAGACATACAACACTCAGGTTTGTAGGAGTAAATTTAGTTATGTATGTGAGTTGGTCACAATAATTATTTTGACTTTGTTTGGGCAACAACAGCAAAATTGATAGTCAGAAAAGAATGTGAATTGCCTTAAGGGAAGGTAGGCAAGTTCACAAGTTCACAGGTGGATAAGATTAACAGGTTCCCAAAACAAAGTGGTGGTCCTGGGGTGACAAAACAGGTGGCATGATGATAAACACAGGACCACTGGGGAACTCTCCAGGGGGCACAGACAAATGTTACCTAGCAGTTCCCTGACAGAAATTACAGAAGTCCACAGCTTCCTCCTCAGATAGGTGTTGTGCCTGTGCTGCAGTTGGTTGTGTTTGTGTTAGACACATCTGAGACAAACACACATCAGGGACAGAAGATGTGGATCCCCTGTTCCTGGCAGAATTTGTTTGTGCTAGCAGGGAAGGCAGCACAGAACTGTCAAGGATCAGATGGCTTCTCAGCAATGTGACAATGTCTCTAAGGAGGGCATACATTGTTGCGATGTAGGAGTCTAACTTGTGCTCCTTAGATGCCATGATGTGAATGATGGTCCCCAGCTTGGTGGCAACCTTACTGGTGTAAGATGTTGAGGCCTGTTGTTCTTACCTCTGCTTCTGACACCAGCAATGTCAGGTAGGGACTCACCCATACTATGGAGGCAAGTGGAGGTGCCTTTTATTGCCTCAGATGTATCAGATGTATCCTTACTGGGGCTGAGGCACTTACTGACTCCTTCTAAGGTACCCGCTATGGTCTCTATCCCCTCCTGCAACTCATTACCCATTTGCTCCTAGACTTCGACCACTTGCCATTGGAAGGCACATTTCGGGGCCTTCGGAGTCCACAGTTGAGCTTGGATTGGGAGATGGGGCATTTTCTTTTGGTGGCAGTTCATCTGGAAGAGCTACAACACTGTCATCCCCTGCCAGGCCCAGAGTAGGAGATTCTTTGGAATCCAGGATTTGTTGGAAGATGTCACCACCAACAGGTTGCTAAGCCAGGACAGGCTGCTGCTGTTTGTCCATCTACAATGTATATATATTTTTTATTATGATCTATGATAGATGTTGCCATTAGTATTTTTGATGACAAACAGACTTAATAAACATGCGCTCTGTGTTACAAATAGATGTGTTGAACGTATGTTACTAAGAGTGATTGAAGCAAAGTTTTGCTATTTTTGCTTTCCAAATGGAAATATCTGTGAATTGTTCACAAGTCACTGTGTGAGAAGGGGGTCATTTGTGTGTCATTGCACACCTTGCAAGGCAGTGACACAGCTTGCTGGCCTGTCCTTGCTGAAAGGGGGAGTACATGTAATGATGCAATTTAGCATGTTGCTGGACCTATTTGCATATAATGCCATAGTTCACTTATTGACACTACTACTGATAGCATTGCACCCTGTCAACAGAATGCCTGCATTCCTTGTAGCCATTACTTAGCCCACAGCTCCTGACAAAGTATTGTTAGTTTGGTCAACTATTATTTTTGGTATATAACTCTGCCTTTCACAAAGTACATCACACAAATCTGCCTCACACTGCTTTATTGCATGCACTTTGCGCACTTATGTGGCCAAGGGATCATACTTGACACACGCCCACACTACTCCACACAGCAAGCAGCCTTGCTACAATGCAGGACTGCGATAGGGCATGTAATTACTATAGGTTTATAGGTTTACTTATTTGTGTGTACTCCTATGATTTGCTAACCTACACACTCATCTCCTGACTCCAGACCAAATGGCATTGTGAACTATCTCTGAAGAAGATATGCACCATCACACTTGTAAAAATACAAACACTAAAGTTCTCCACATTTTGTAATAGTTCGCCCTCTGCAGAGTATCATTGTTCTGTTCATTCAGCCCTGACCATTTGTACATGGACATGACTCCTCTGTCATACATCATTTTAGCTCAGGGCCAGGACTTACTCTCACTCTCATGACACCAAGATCATGCATTGACTCTCTGGAGACACAGACACAATCAACATTAGTTACACTATGCAATTGCCCAACATGCCTACCTGTATGTCAGAAGTATGGCTGGTGCCAAATCTCACAAGAGAGTAATGATGATAATCTGTAACATTTACCTATCCTGGGTGCCAAAACCCGTAGGCCCAGCCTCATCACTTTCCAACTGTCCCAAAGCCTGCCCAGCATCCTGTACAATGGACTCATCCTGCCACTTCACAATTCCCTGTTTAACATCCTCCGGGTTTGACATATGTAGCATAGTAAAACGTTTCTGGTTACTCCTCCCTCCTGCCCCTACAACACCTTCTGCCAGTTCCACATCAGATGTCAAGTGTGCACTAATGCCCTTTTCTACACCATCCCTTAACAAGGGCAACATAATAAAAAAGCAGTGCATGACTGTCACTCAGTCTACCTTATTGCACAAACATCACCCCTCCTTGAGATCCAATGGCTCCCAAGTGACTCCCCATTCATGCTCATTGCCAGTTTAATGTGCACAGCCACAATTACATGGCACCACATAACCTGAAATGCACCAAACTCTATTACAATATATGCTTCTGACAAACACTCGTAGACCTCTCGTGTGCATCACTTGCATTCACTCCCAATCAATCAATCAATCAATCACTGCATTTGTAAAGCGCGCTACTTACCCGCGAGGGTCTCAAGGCGCTGGGGAGAGGGGTGCTACTGGTCAAAGAGCCAGGTCTTGGGGAGTCTTCTGAAGGCCAGCAGGTCCTGGGTCTGTCGTAGGATGGTGGGGAGAGTGTTCCAGGTCTTGGCGGCGAGGTAGGAGAAGGATCTGCCACCGGCGGTGGTTTTTCAGATGCAGGGGACTGTGGCGAGGGAGAGGTTGGCTGAGCGGAGGCTTCGGGTGGGGGTGTGGAAGCTGAGTCGGTTGTTGAGGTAGGTGGGTCCGGTGTTGTACAGTGCTTTGTGTGTGTGGATCAGGAGCTTGAAGGTGATCCTTTTGTTGACGGGGAGCCAGTGCAGGCCTCTCAGGTGAAGTGTGATGTGGCTGCGGCGGGAGACATCGAGGATGAGTCAGGCCGAGGCGTTCTGGATGCGTTGGAGTCGTCTCAGGAGCTTGTTTGTAGTTCCTGAGTAGAGGGCGTTCCCGTAGTCGAATCTGTTGGTGATGAGGGCCTGGGTAACGTTTTTTCTCGTGTCGAGGGGGATCCATTTGAAGATCCTGCAGAGCATACGGAGGGTGTTGAAGCAGGATGCGGAGACGGCATTGACTTGCCTGGTCATGGAGAGAGTGGAGTCGAGGATGACCCCCAGGTTGCGTGCATGGTCCGTGGGTTCCGGGGCTGTGCCTAGTGACGTGGGCCACCAAGAGTCATCCCAGGCTGATGGGATGGGTCCAAGAATGAGGACCTCCGTCTTGTCTGAGTTCAGCTTCATTCTGCTGTCCTTCATCCAGTCGGCTACTGCCTTCATTCCTCGGTGGAGGTTAGCTTTTGCAGTGTGGGGATCTTCGGTGAGGGATATGATCCGCTGGGTGTCGTCGGCGTAGGAGATGATGTTGAGGTTGTGTTGCCGTGCGACGTGGGCGAGGGGGGCCATGTAGATATTGAACAGTGTCACGCTGAGGGAGGATCCCTGTGGGACGCCGCAGATGATCTCAGTGGTTTTGGAGCGGAAGGGTGGGAGGCAGACGCTCTGGGTTCTGCCGGAGAGGAAGGATGTGGTCCAGGCCAGGGCCTTCTCTTGGATACCGGCGTCATGGAGGCGTGCTGATAGGGTGCGGTGGCAGACCGTGCCAAAGGCTGCTGATAGGTCCAGGAGGATGAGGGCAGCTGTTTTTCCTTTGTCCATCAGGGTCCGGATATCGTCAGTGGCGGCGATGAGGGTGGTCTCAGTGCTGTGGTTACTGCGAAAACTGGATTGGGAAGGGTACAGGATGTTGTTAATTTTGAGGTAGCCGGTCAGCTGTTTGTTGACAATCTTCTTGGTCACTTTTGCCGAGAAGGGGAGCAGGGAAATGGGCCGGAAGTTCTTGAGGTCCTTGGGGTCCGCCTTGGGCTTCTTCAGAAGGGCGTTGATCTCGGCGTGCTTCCAGCTTTCTGGGAAGGTTTCTGTCTCGAAGGAACAGTTGATTGTTTTCCGGAGGCAGGGCGCGATGGTTGCGCTGGCTTTGTTGAAGACGTGGTGAGGGCAGGGGTCCGATGGGGATCCGGAGTGGATGGAGTTCATGATTTTGATGGTGTCTTCATCGCTGACGCTGGACCAGACGGTCAGGCGACTGGTGCGAGTGGTAGTCGCATGGGTGGTGGACTTGGTGGTGGGTGCGGGGGGTCGGAATTGAAGCTGTTGTGGATGTCGGTGATTTTGCGGTGGAAGAAGGTGGCCAGGGAGTCGCACAGGTCTTGAGATGGCGGGATGTCGTTGGTGTTGGAGCTGGGGTTGGAGAGTTCTTTCACGATGCTGAAAAGCTCTTTGGTGTTGTGTGCGTTGTTGTCGAGGCGGTCCTTGAATGCGGTCTTCTTGGCGGTCCTGATGAGTTGGTGGTGACTGCGGGTGGCGCTCTTGAGGGCTTTGTGGTTGTCTGGTGTTCGGTCGTGGAGCCATTTCTTCTTCAGCTTCCGACAGGTGTGCTTGGAGATCCGGAGGTCCTCTGTGAACCAGGCGGCTTTCCTGTTGGTGTGGTTGGTTGTAGAGGTCTTGAGAGGGGCGAGGGTGTTGGCGCAGTCGTTGATCCACTGTGTGAGGTTGGTCGCAGCGGTGTCTGGGTCGGTGGGGTCGGTAGGTGGTCTCAGGGCGAGGGCAGTAGTCAGTTGGTCCTCGGTGACCTTGCCCCAGCAGCGGCGTGGTAGCTGTTGGGTGCGGTGTTGTGTGGCGGGTTTTCTGAAGGTGAAGTGGACGCATCTGTGGTCGGTCCAGTGTGGTTCGGTGGTGTGGTTGAAGGAGACGTGGGGGCTTGCAGAGAAGATGGGGTCGAGCGTGTGTCCAGCGGCGTGAGTAGGTGTCGTTACGAGCTGTTTGAGTCCGAGGTTGGCGAGGTTGTCGATCAGGGCGGTGGAGTTGGCATCGTTGTTGTTCTTGAGGTGGAAGTTCAGGTCCCCGAGGAGGATGTAGTCCGTGGAAGCGAGGGCGTGGGTGCAGATGAGGTAGGCGATGGTGTCACTGAACTGTGGGCGGGGTCCGGGAGGTCTGTAGATGAGAGTTCCTCTGAGGGTGGTGTTGGGGTCGGTCTGGATCTGGAAGTGCATGTGCTCGGCGGTGGTGAGGGTGTCATCGGTGTTCGTGGAGATTTTGATGGAGTCTTTGTGGATGATGGCGATTCCTCCTCCCACTCCGTTGGTGCGGTCTCTGCGGGAGATCTTGTAGCTCTGTGGGATGGCTATGGCGATGTCTGGTGCTGAGGTGGCGTTCAGCCAGGTCTCCGTCAGGAAGGCGACGTCGGGGCGGTGGAGTCTAGGAGGTCCCAGAGTTCGATGGCGTGCTTGCGAGCGGAGCGGGTGTTGAGGAGGATGCAGCAGAGGTGGTTGGGTTCTCTGGCTGGTGGTGTGGAGGGTTGGATGCTGGTGAATATGCAGTTCTGGCAGGTGAAAGGCCCCTGGGTGCGTTTCGGGGTGGCCCGGTAGCAGGGGTGGTCTCGTCTGGTGTTGAGTGCATGGTGGGTGCTTGCGTCGTAGTGCAGTCTGGCGTTGCGGGGGTGCGGGTTCCAGGGATTCTGGTGCTGGGTGCGGTCCAGGCACAGACGGGCACAGATGGGCTTGCCTTAGGTGCGCCTTTGGCGTGCCAGCAGCGCGCCCGCTGCGCGCAGCCGCTGTGCGCCTGCTTAGCGGCCTCCATATGAGGGCAGATGGAGGGAGGAGCAGCTGGGAGGTGGGAGCGAGGCGGCCAATGGGAGTGAAGGGGGCAGGGCAGCAGGGGCTCAGCCCCGAGGGAAAAACCCAGGGAAAACCCGGGGAAAAAACTGTGGGAAAAGACAGCGGGAGAGGGACAACAGAGCACAGGGGTACAGAAAGCAAAACACAGGGGCACAGAATGAAAAAAAAAGTGGCACAGAAGCCAAGAGCAGGGGTACAGAATAAAAAAGGGAGCGAGTAGTCAGGCGGCAAAAGCGGCAACGGAGGTTCAACCCACAGGGACTGCGTGGCAGATGGGGGGAGCGACCTGCCTGGTGACAGGGTCAAAGGTCGCCCACCCCCATTATACACTTGTACGAGACAAAAAGTGGTGTTGCCTGTAACATGGCAAATGACACCTGCTAGATCTGACCCAGTGCATCAGGAAAGCTGAATGGAATGTGTTTTCATGTTAGTGACTGTACACATGGATCTTCACAAGAAGCTACTAGGAGATAAACCACATACTGAAGCCCAGGATACTGTCTCAGGTGAAACGTTTATCTGCTGCCAATCCCTTTCCATTCCATTAGTTCACACTCCACTTTTGGCTGGGTAGCCCTCAGACAAACATATTTGCCTCATGGTGTAAGGGGGCCTGTATTAACACACATAAGGTTGGGCGGGTTTCTCATGTCCATGGTTGATGTACTGCTCCATTTCAAGTTGTTTGTATTGTATTGTAGGACTTGAGGTCCTGGACACTCATATTAAGCATTAGACCACAATTTGCAGTATTCAAAGGGAAACCTGATTGGGGCAGCACAACACACATGGATATGAGAAATTTGGCTGAGCTGGACAGGACAAACTGTCACTTGGCAAAATAACTGACATTTATATGCTGTAAGGGTTGACATGTTAGACATTCCTGTCCTTTTCATTGCACATAGCGTAGTGCAGTGCATCAAAGTGTATCGCTGCAGTGCAGAACATGACATGTTTAACCATATTGTTAATTGATAACACTTACCCTGTAGATCATCTTGGTCCTCAACTGCAGCACTGTCCTGTCTGGCAATCCTGACACCAACTCTGTTTGGATAAGTGGTCCACTTGCTCCACCAATGGGTCCAACTCCTCCTGTTCTCTGGTCCTCCTCCTGTCCACATGGCTGGCCAGTAGTTCCTTGGTCCTGTGCTTATAATTATGAAACTGTTTTTTCAGTTCAGACACCATCCTTTTTGCTTGGTCACCACTGTTAATCGTGTCCGCTTTGGAATGGCTAATGACTTCCTTCTTGCCTGATGGCAATTTAGAGGTGACAAAGAGATCTCACCTATTAATAATGTGTTCTCCTCCTCACTACAATTGCTATTCCTCTTGCCCTGGACTTCAGTCTGGACATATTGGCTGGTGGTAGGTTTGGTTCCCTTACTGCTTGTGCTTGCTGCTCCCACCATTTCTTGCTTTTGCTGAATTGCAAAACGTTTTTTTTTAAATGTGTCATTTTTTAGGCTTTCTAATGCACAAGCTGTCCTATGTTGCACAAATCTGATTTGTGGCCGGTAAAAAATGCTTTACGTGCCACAAATGTCACATTTGGAGCAGATGCGTTACGACACTGTGGCCCTCGTTGTGCCCCTGGCGGTCTACTGGCCGCCAGGGTTATGGTGGCGGTGAAGTCCGCCACATTATGAGTTTGGGGGGATGGCCTCTGCCAATCGCCACATCTCCTCTCATACTGCCAGGGCGGTCAGACCCACTGGGCGGGAGATGAGCATCTCTGACCCGGCGGTTCACAGAAGATCCCCAGCGATATTAGGAGCCACCTTTCCACCAGGGTTTCCACAGAGGTAGCACCGCCACGAAAACCCTGGCGGAAAGGCTACCAGTGACAGGGAATTTCTTCCCTGTCACCAGCAGACGACTTCCCCCCAGCAAGCTCAAGGCCCCCTCCAGCCCCTTCCTTCCTCCAGGTACAGTAACCCCATCCCATCCTCCCTCCAGGTACAGAGCCCCCATTCTCCCCAGGTACAGCACCCCCGCCTCCCTCCCTCCAGGTACAGTACCCCCCACCCTCCCTCCAGGTACAGCACACTCCTCCACCCAACACCTCCCCGCATATATGCACACACCCACAGACACCCACACGCCTCCCCTCATACACTCATTCACCAACACTGACATACATACATTCACTCACATGCATCCATACATGCATTAAGTATAAGACTCATACGCGCACTCATCCCAACATTCATACATGCATACACACACGCATAAACACTTACATTAATACACGCACTCATGGCAACATTCATACACATGCATACACACACATTCATACACGCACTCACTCCAACATTCAGAATTCACTATTATGTTTATTACATCACTTGTATGATATAATTACAATGCAGGCGTTCTTTTCTGTGACAAAGTCACTTTGAAAATTGTAGAATTTTCTCAATACTAAAGCTTGAGTCCATCCATTGGTTTTTCTGTCATATCACTCTGTGATGTGGGTGATAGGTTCTAAAAAATTACATTTAATTTGCCAAATGATGGATCTGATTTACCTCTAAATATACCAATATTATAATTGTATTTACAGCCCTGATGAAGTCATTTGCGACAATTTTCGCACGACGAAACACAAGTTGGCTGTTGACTCTTGGCTATCTTTGTGTGCTTCATCTTTAAATAAACAATAAGAAGATTTGATCCAAGCTGCTGGCTGTGGACTGTTGTGTATTGGGACATTCTTATGATAAGAAGAAGATTGGTACCTACTACTATTGACACGAACATTAACACATCGATTTACATGAGCGCCTTGGATATTTTGAACATTGTCATGTCTCTCTTCTAGAGAAGTGTGGAGAATTTGGGAGGATCCTCCTTCCGGGAGCACCGTGTCATTAGAATTCTTGTTCATTTTAGGTTGTATAATGGACATGACGTGAGCGCCAGCCCTATATAAATAATTCTCCCTTTATTCATTAATTTACATTTCCTTTATAGGTGGGCAGCTCCGGATACCGATATAATTGTATATTCTAATTTCTTACCGACATTATGGACCGTGATAAAGTAGCAGCAGATTTATTCAAGAGCTTGGAAACTAATGGCAATATCAATACTGTAAACATGGGTGGGACCCATAAACCAAAACAGGGTCTGAGAGAGAAATTTTTGAGATTGGAGAAACTCAAGAAACAAGAGGTTTCAAGGTGGTGGGATGGAACCACCTTAAAACAATATGTGAAATTAAATGGGATACCGAGGAGATTGAGATCCCAGATTTTTCCCACTTTCGATGATCTAGATGAAGATCTTCTAGTTTGCTGGGAGAAGGAGTTGACTTCCAGCTCTTTGAAATTGATTAACATTCTTATTGAAAATGCAGACAGGAAAGTCCTAAAGTTACAGTTGGAAATTGCTAATTTGGAGGCTGAGATTAAGGGACTTAATTTGGAAGAAGCAACCACTAAGAACTATGCAATCCTCAATGAGATCATTGAAAGACATCAAAAGGAGATTACTCAGAGGAAGGTACGCAAGCTTAAACGTGATGAGATGGATTACAAGAATGGCAGAATCTTTGCCTTTTCTCAGAAATATGATCACCTAATTAGGAAGGCTGACAGTTCACAAATACAGACTTCAGGTTCCCAATCCTTATTGAATATTCCATCAATTAGTAGTAGTGAATCAGACATCAGTGATAATGTTGCACAACATCAGGAGACAGGTAAACATGGGACTCCATCTTTTTTAAGGGAAGTCCAAAGAATCAGACAGGGCCAATGGGAGATGAATCGGAGGAAAGAAGACCTTGTAAAACAAGGAGGGTTAAGAGAGGAAGGAGATGCAGGAGAAAGAAAGGGGATGAGAACCAGATCTTGGACCAAGGGGAAACAATAAATAATACTGAAGGGACTATTTCCATTAAGAATTTGTCAAATAAGGTACTATCAGAGAATGATCTATCTCTACTCAACAAGGGCCTGGGCTTTTGCCTTAGTGAATTTGGTGATTTCTAAAAGGCTAAGATTGATTTTTTTAAGTTTATCAGACGTTTGAAACGTAGGAAATTTTTCAGCACTCATTCCGAAAATAGGGTTGGTAATGCTCTACATGACTTTACTAGAGATTTCAGTCCAATAACAATATAGGATATTCATGATACGGTTACATTGCTGTCCATTACCGATTATGAACAGGATTCAATCACTGTTCCACAGATACTTGTTGATCTAGATATCTCGTCTGACACTTTGACTAGTGGTTTAAAAACAAAATCCAGATGGACTCCTAAATTATCTAGTGGGAACAGTATAGACACCTTTTACAAATTGGTTTGGAAGGACTTAGACGGACTAGAAAGAAAAAATAAGACACGTTATAGATGCCACCACAGAAATCTTAAAAACAAAGAATACTCAGCATTAAAATCCTTAAAGCAACTCAATGATATCACTATCAAGGAGGCGGATAAGGGTGGCAACATTGTGATTATGAATACTCATGTCTATGAACAAGAGATCTACTCTCAATTGCCAGACTAAGGCCCTCATTACAACCCTGGCGGTTGGTGTTAAAGCGGCGGTAAGACCGCCAACAGTCCGGCGGTCAAAAAAATGGAATCACGACCATGGCGAAAACCGCCAACATAGACAGCCACTTTAACACTTCGACCGCCACAGCAGTACAAATAAACAGCATGGCGGTCACCGCCAACAGACAGGTGGAAGACAATGTACCGCCCACACTATTATGAGAGGCCAATCCGCCACCTTTTCCGGGACAGAACCAACGCGAACAAAAACACGGCGTAAACAGGACTTGGGGGAAAACACTCACCTCTACACATTCCACTAGGAACCAGGACGCCATGCAGCCAGAACTCCAAATACTCCCTGCGATAGTATTCCTGCTCCTCTACCAGGAGCATGAACGACAGTGGCGACGACCACGGTGAGTACTGCACCTACAACACAGGGAAGGGGAGAGGGAAAAGAGAGTGACACACGCAACACGCAAAACCCCCATCCCCACCTTCACGGACAACAACAAACACACAAATACATGCTGCAACATTACATTTACACCCCCCACCCCCTCTGGAAGGACGCAAGGACAAAAGGAAATGAGTTGAACGATTGTAATCAATGAAAATCCATTAGTCAAAACTGGATGCGTTGGAGTCGTCTCAGGAGCTTGTTTGTAGTTCCTGAGTAGAGGGCGTTCCCGTAGTCGAATCTGTTGGTGATGAGGGCCTGGGTAACGGTTTTTCTCGTGTCGAGGGGGATCCATTTGAAGATCCTGCAGAGCATACGGAGGGTGTTGAAGCAGGACGCGGAGACGGCGTTGACTTGCCTGGTCATGGAGAGAGTGGAGTCGAGGATGACCCCCAGGTTGCGTGCATGGTCCGTGGGTTCCGGGGCTGTGCCTAGTGACATGGGCCACCAAGAGTCATCCCAGGCTGATGGGATGGGTCCAAGAATGAGGACCTCCGTCTTGTCTGAGTTCAGCTTCATTCTGCTGTCCTTCATCCAGTCGGCTACTGCCTTCATTCCTCGGTGGAGGTTAGCTTTGGCAGTGTGGGGATCTTCGGTGAGGGATATGATCCGCTGGGTGTCGTCGGCGTAGGAGATGATGTTGAGGTTGTGTTGTCGTGCGACGTGGGCGAGGGGGGCCATGTAGATATTGAACAGTGTCAGGCTGAGGGAGGATCCCTGTGGGACGCCGCAGATGATCTCAGTGGTTTTGGAGCGGAAGGGTGGGAGGCAGACGCTCTGGGTTCTGCCGGAGAGGAAGGATGTGGTCCAGGCCAGGGCCTTCTCTTGGATACCGGCGTCATGGAGGCGTGCTGATAGGGTGCGGTGGCAGACCGTGCCAAAGGCTGCTGATAGGTCCAGGAGGATGAGGGCAGCTGTTTTTCCTTTGTCCATCAGGGTCCGGATATCGTCAGTGGCGGCGATGAGGGTGGTCTCAGTGCTGTGGTTACTGCGAAAACTGGATTGGGAAGGGTACAGGATGTTGTTAATTTTGAGGTAGCCGGTCAGCTGTTTGTTGACAATCTTCTTGGTCACTTTTGCCGAGAAGGGGAGCAGGGAAATGGGCCGGAAGTTCTTGAGGTCCTTGGGGTCCGCCTTGGGCTTCTTCAGAAGGGCGTTGATCTCGGCGTGCTTCCAGCTTTCTGGGAAGGTTGCTGTCTCGAAGGAACAGTTGATTGTTTTCCGGAGGCAGGGCGCGATGGTTGCGCTGGCTTTGTTGAAGACGTGGTGAGGGCAGGGGTCCGATGGGGATCCGGAGTGGATGGAGTTCATGATTTTGATGGTGTCTTCATCGCTGACGCTGGACCAGACGGTCAGGCGACTGGTGCGAGTGGTAGTCGCATGGGTGGTGGACTTGGTGGTGGGTGCGGGGGGTCGGAATTGAAGCTGTTGTGGATGTCGGTGATTTTGCGGTGGAAGAAGGTGGCCAGGGAGTCGCACAGGTCTTGAGATGGCGGGATGTCGTTGGTGTTGGAGCTGGGGTTGGAGAGTTCTTTCACGATGCTGAAAAGCTCTTTGGTGTTGTGTGCGTTGTTGTCGAGGCGGTCCTTGAATGCGGTCTTCTTGGCGGTCCTGATGAGTTGGTGGTGACTGCGGGTGGTGCTCTTGAGGGCTTTGTGGTTGTCTGGTGTTCGGTCGTGGAGCCATTTCTTCTTCAGCTTCCGACAGGTGTGCTTGGAGATCCGGAGGTCCTCTGTGAACCAGGCGGCTTTCCTGTTGGTGTGGTTGGTTGTAGAGGTCTTGAGAGGGGCGAGGGTGTTGGCGCAGTCGTTGATCCACTGTGTGAGGTTGGTCGCAGCGGTGTCTGGGTCGGTGGGGTCGGTAGGTGGTCTCAGGGCGAGGGCAGTAGTCAGTTGGTCCTCGGTGACCTTGCCCCAGCAGCGGCGTGGTAGCTGTTGGGTGCGGTGTTGTGTGGTGGGTTTTCTGAAGGTGAAGTGGACGCATCTGTGGTCGGTCCAGTGTGGTTCGGTGGTGTGGTTGAAGGAGACGTGGGGGCTTGCAGAGAAGATGGGGTCGAGCGTGTGTCCAGCGGCGTGAGTAGGTGTCGTTACGAGCTGTTTGAGTCCGAGGTTGGCGAGGTTGTCGATCAGGGCGGTGGAGTTGGCATCGTTGTTGTTCTTGAGGTGGAAGTTCAGCTCCCCGAGGAGGATGTAGTCCGTGGAAGCGAGGGCGTGGGTGCAGATGAGGTAGGCGATGGTGTCACCGAACTGTGGGCGGGGTCCGGGAGGTCTGTAGATGAGAGTTCCTCTGAGGGTGGTGTTGGGGTCGGTCTGGATCTGGAAGTGCATGTGCTCGGCGGTGGTGAGGGTGTCATCGGTGTTCGTGGAGATTTTGATGGAGTCTTTGTGGATGATGGCGATTCCTCCTCCCACTCCGTTGGTGCGGTCTCTGCGGGAGATCTTGTAGCCCTGTGGGATGGCTATGGCGATGTCTGGTGCTGAGGTGGTGTTCAGCCAGGTCTCCGTCAGGAAGGCGACGTCGGGGCGGTGGAGTCTAGGAGGTCCCAGAGTTCGATGGCGTGCTTGCGAGCGGAGCGGGTGTTGAGGAGGATGCAGCAGAGGTGTTTGGGTTCTCTGGCTGGTGGTGTGGAGGGTTGGATGCTGGTGAATATGCAGTTCTGGCAGGTGAAAGGCCCCTGGGTGCGTTTCGGGGTGGCCCGGTAGCAGGGGTGGTCTCGTCTGGTGTTGAGTGCATGGTGGGTGCTTGCATCGTAGTGCAGTCTGGCGTTGCGGGGGTGCGGGTTCCAGGGATTCTGGTGCTGGGTGCGGTCCAGGCGCAGACGGGCGCAGATGGGCTTGCCTTAGGTGCGCCTTTGGCGTGCCAGCAGCGCGCCCGCTGCGCGCAGCCGCTGTGCACCTGCTTAGCGGCCTCCATATGAGGGCAGAGGGAGGGAGGAGCAGCTGGGAGGTGGGAGCGAGGCGGCCAATGGGAGTGAAGGGGGCAGGGCAGCAGGGGCTCAGCCCCGAGGGAAAAACCCAGGGAAAACCCGGGGAAAAAACTGTGGGAAAAGACAGCGGGAGAGGGACAACAGAGCACAGGGGTACAGAAAGCAAAACACAGGGGCACAGAATGAAAAAAAAAGTGGCACAGAAGCCAAGAGCAGGGGTACAGAATAAAAAAGGGAGCGAGTAGTCAGGCGGCAAAAGCGGCAACGGAGGTTCAACCCACAGGGACTGCGTGGCAGATGGGGGGAGCGACCTGCCTGGTGACCGGGTCAAAGGTCGCCCACCCCCATTATACACTTGTACGAGACAAAAAGTGGTGTTGCCTGTAACATGGCAAATGACACCTGCTAGATCTGACCCAGTGCATCAGGAAAGCTGAATGGAATGTGTTTTCATGTTAGTGACTGTACACATGGATCTTCACAAGAAGCTACTAGGAGATAAACCACATACTGAAGCCCAGGATACTGTCTCAGGTGAAACGTTTATCTGCTGCCAATCCCTTTCCATTCCATTAGTTCACACTCCACTTTTGGCTGGGTAGCCCTAAGACAAACATATTTGCCTCATGGTGTAAGGGGGCCTGTATTAACACACATAAGGTTGGGCGGGTTTCTCATGTCCATGGTTGATGTACTGCTCCATTTCAGGTTGTTTGTATTGTATTGTAGGACTTGAGGTCCTGGACACTCATATTAAGCATTAGACCACAATTTGCAGTATTCAAAGGGAAACCTGATTGGGGCAGCACAACACACATGGATATGAGAAATTTGGCTGAGCTGGACAGGACAAACTGTCACTTGGCAAAATAACTGACATTTATATGCTGTATGGGTTGACATGTTAGACATTCCTGTCCTTTTCATTGCACATAGCGTAGTGCAGTGCATCAAAGTGTATCGCTGCAGTGCAGAACATGACATGTTTAACCATATTGTTAATTGATAACACTTACCCTGTAGATCATCTTGGTCCTCAACTGCAGCACTGTCCTGTCTGGCAATCCTGACACCAACTCTGTTTGGATAAGTGGTCCACTTGCTCCACCAATGGGTCCAACTCCTCCTGTTCTCTGGTCCTCCTCCTGTCCACATGGCTGGCCAGTAGTTCCTTGGTCCTGTGCTTATAATTATGAAACTGTTTTTTCAGTTCAGACACCATCCTTTTTGCTTGGTCACCACTGTTAATCGTGTCCGCTTTGGAATGGCTAATGACTTCCTTCTTGCCTGATGGCAATTTAGAGGTGACAAAGAGATCTCACCTATTAATAATGTGTTCTCCTCCTCACTACAATTGCTCTTCCTCTTGCCCTGGACTTCAGTATGGACATATTGGCTGGTGGTAGGTTTGGTTCCCTTACTGCTTGTGCTTGCTGCTCCCACCATTTCTTGCTTTTGCTGAATTGCAATTTTTTTTTTTTTAATGTGTCATTTTTTAGGCTTTCTAATGCACAAGCTGTCCTATGTTGCACAAATCTGATTTGTGGCCGGTAAAAAATGCTTTACGTGCCACAAATGTCACATTTGGAGCAGATGCGTTACGACACTGTGGCCCTCGTTGTGCCCCTGGCGGTCTACTGGCCGCCAGGGTTATGGTGGCGGTGAAGTCCGCCACATTATGAGTTTGGGGGGATGGCCTCTGCCAATCGGCACATCTCCTCTCATACTGCCAGGGCGGTCAGACCCACTGGGCGGGAGATGAGCATCTCTGACCCGGCGGTTCACAGAAGATCCCCAGCGATATTAGGAGCCACCTTTCCACCAGGGTTTCCACAGAGGTAGCACCGCCACGAAAACCCTGGCGGAAAGGCTACCAGTGACAGGGAATTTCTTCCCTGTCACCAGCAGACGACTTCCCCCCAGCAAGCTCAAGGCCCCCTCCAGCCCCTTCCTTCCTCCAGGTACAGTAACCCCATCCCATCCCCCCTCCAGGTACAGAGCCCCCATTCTCCCCAGGTACAGCACCCCCGCCTCCCTCCCTCCAGGTACAGTACCCCCCACCCTCCCTCCAGGTACAGCACACTCCTCCACCCAACACCTCCCGCATATATGCACACACCCACAGACACCCACACGCCTCCCCTCATACACTCATTCACCAACACTGACATACATACATTCACTCACATGCATCCATACATGCATTAAGTATAAGACTCATACGCGCACTCATCCCAACATTCATACATGCATACACACACGCATAAACACTTACATTAATACACGCACTCATGGCAACATTCATACACATGCATACACACACATTCATACACGCACTCACTCCAACATTCAGAATTCACTATTATGTTTATTACATCACTTGTATGATATGATTACAATGCAGGCGTTCTTTTCTGTGACAAAGTCACTTTGAAAATTGTAGAATTTTCTCAATACTAAAGCTTGAGTCCATCCATTGGTTTTTCTGTCATATCACTCTGTGATGTGGGTGATAGGTTCTAAAAAATTACATTTAATTTGCCAAATGATGGATCTGATTTACCTCTAAATATACCAATATTATAATTGTATTTACAGCCCTGATGAAGTCATTTGCGACAATTTTCGCACGACGAAACACAAGTTGGCTGTTGACTCTTGGCTATCTTTGTGTGCTTCATCTTTAAATAAACAATAAGAAGATTTGATCCAAGCTGCTGGCTGTGGACTGTTGTGTATTGGGACATTCTTATGATAAGAAGAAGATTGGTACCTACTACTATTGACACGAACATTAACACATCGATTTACATGAGCGCCTTGGATATTTTGAACATTGTCATGTCTCTCTTCTAGAGAAGTGTGGAGAATTTGGGAGGATCCTCCTTCCGGGAGCACCGTGTCATTAGAATTCTTGTTCATTTTAGGTTGTATAATGGACATGACGTGAGCGCCAGCCCTATATAAATAATTCTCCCTTTATTCATTAATTTACATTTCCTTTATAGGTGGGCAGCTCCGGATACCGATATAATTGTATATTCTAATTTCTTACCGACATTATGGACCGTGATAAAGTAGCAGCAGATTTATTCAAGAGCTTGGAAACTAATGGCAATATCAATACTGTAAACATGGGTGGGACCCATAAACCAAAACAGGGTCTGAGAGAGAAATTTTTGAGATTGGAGAAACTCAAGAAACAAGAGGTTTCAAGGTGGTGGGATGGAACCACCTTAAAACAATATGTGAAATTAAATGGGATACCGAGGAGATTGAGATCCCAGATTTTTCCCACTTTCGATGATCTAGATGAAGATCTTCTAGTTTGCTGGGAGAAGGAGTTGACTTCCAGCTCTTTGAAATTGATTAACATTCTTATTGAAAATGCAGACAGGAAAGTCCTAAAGTTACAGTTGGAAATTGCTAATTTGGAGGCTGAGATTAAGGGACTTAGGGCCATATGTACAAACACTTTTTCCCATAGACACAGAATGGGTAAAAACCTTTGCTACATCTGGCCCTTAATTTGGAAGAAGCAACCACTAAGAACTATGCAATCCTCAATGAGATCATTGAAAGACATCAAAAGGAGATTACTCAGAGGAAGGTACGCAAGCTTAAACGTGATGAGATGGATTACAAGAATGGCAGAATCTTTGCCTTTTCTCAGAAATATGATCACCTAATTAGGAAGGCTGACAGTTCACAAATACAGACTTCAGGTTCCCAATCCTTATTGAATATTCCATCAATTAGTAGTAGTGAATCAGACATCAGTGATAATGTTGCACAACATCAGGAGACAGGTAAACATGGGACTCCATCTTTTTTAAGGGAAGTCCAAAGAATCAGACAGGGCCAATGGGAGATGAATCGGAGGAAAGAAGACCTTGTAAAACAAGGAGGGTTAAGAGAGGAAGGAGATGCAGGAGAAAGAAAGGGGATGAGAACCAGATCTTGGACCAAGGGGAAACAATAAATAATACTGAAGGGACTATTTCCATTAAGAATTTGTCAAATAAGGTACTATCAGAGAATGATCTATCTCTACTCAACAAGGGCCTGGGCTTTTGCCTTAGTGAATTTGGTGATTTCTAAAAGGCTAAGATTGATTTTTTTAAGTTTATCAGACGTTTGAAACGTAGGAAATTTTTCAGCACTCATTCCGAAAATAGGGTTGGTAATGCTCTACATGACTTTACTAGAGATTTCAGTCCAATAACAATATAGGATATTCATGATACGGTTACATTGCTGTCCATTACCGATTATGAACAGGATTCAATCACTGTTCCACAGATACTTGTTGATCTAGATATCTCGTCTGACACTTTGACTAGTGGTTTAAAAACAAAATCCAGATGGACTCCTAACTTATCTAGTGGGAACAGTATAGACACCTTTTACAAATTGGTTTGGAAGGACTTAGACGGACTAGAAAGAAAAAATAAGACACGTTATAGATGCCACCACAGAAATCTTAAAAACAAAGAATACTCAGCATTAAAATCCTTAAAGCAACTCAATGATATCACTATCAAGGAGGCGGATAAGGGTGGCAACATTGTGATTATGAATACTCATGACTATGAACAAGAGATCTACTCTCAATTGCCAGACTAAGGCCCTCATTACAACCCTGGCGGTTGGTGTTAAAGCGGCGGTAAGACCGCCAACAGTCCGGCGGTCAAAAAAATGGAATCACGACCATGGCGGAAACCGCCAACATAGACAGCCACTTTAACACTTCGACCGCCACAGCAGTACAAATAAACAGCATGGCGGTCACCGCCAACAGACAGGTGGAAGACAATGTACCGCCCACACTATTATGAGAGGCCAATCCGCCACCTTTTCCGGGACAGAACCAACGCGAACAAAAACACGGCGTAAACAGGACTTGGGGGAAAACACTCACCTCTACACATTCCACTAGGAACCAGGACGCCATGGAGCCAGAACTCCAAATACTCCCTGCGATAGTATTCCTGCTCCTCTACCAGGAGCATGAACGACAGTGGCGACGACCACGGTGAGTACTGCACCTACAACACAGGGAAGGGGAGAGGGAAAAGAGAGTGACACACACACGCAACACGCAAAACCCCCATCCCCACCCTCACGGACAACAACAAACACACAAATACATGCTGCAACATTACATTTACACCCCCCACCCCCTCTGGAAGGACGCAAGGACAAAAGGAAATGAGTTGAACGATTGTAATCAATGAAAATCCATTAGTCAAAACTTTAAATACAGTATAAACAATTATGTACACCAACTATACAAGTCCGGATAGTGCACCATTCATAGTCTGTGGACCACTGGGCCCAAAATGCATGGACGAGGACCACACTCGAAACCAGACTCCAAACGGAGAGAACACTGCTGGGGCATCAGATCGAAATGAATCAGGCACCTCAGGAGGAAAGGAAGAGGGGGCACCTCAGCCGGAGGAGTGCACAATGCCACTGCTCCATGAGAGGGCTCCATGCCCATTGATGTATCCTGGGAAGTGCAAAGCCACAGTCTCTCAAGTCTCTGCAGTGGGTGGTTTGCCCACTGCTTTATCCTGGGGAGTGCAAAGCCACAGTCTCTCAAGTCTCTCCAGTGGGTGGTTTGCCCACTGCTTTATCCTGGGAGTGCAAAGCCATAGTCTCTCAAGTCTCTCCAGTGAGTGGTTTGCCCACTGCTTTATCATGGGGAGTGCAAAGCCACAGTCTCTCAAGTCTCTTCAGTGGGTGGTTAGCCCACTGCTGCATCCTGGGGAGTGCAAAGCCACAGTCTCTCAAGTGGATAACATTCTCCACTGGTTCTGGAGGGGGCTTTGTGCCCAGAGTGCTTCATTTTGCCAAGGACTGAGGTAGTGGATGTCTTTCTCCACTGGTTCTGGAGGGGGCTTTGTGCCCAGAGTGCTTCATCCTGCCAAGGACTGAGGTAGTGGATGTCTTTCTCCACTGGTTCTGGAGGGGGCTTTGTGCCCAAAGTGCTTCATCCTGCCAAAGACTGAGGTAGTGGATGTCTTTCTCTACTGTGCCCAGAGTGCTTCATCCTGCCAAGGACTGAGGTAGTGGATGTCTTTCTCCACTGGTTCTGGAGGGTGCTTTGTGCCCAGAGAGCTTCATCTTGCCAAGGACTGAGGTAGTGGATGTGACACTCCACTGACGGTGGTGCAACATGCAAGCTGCCCAGGCTCCTGGAACTGACCACCAGCCTCGGACGACTGACCACTGGGGATGGCAGCCATGCCTGCGGTGGTGCCACTGGCTCAGGATGTCACGGGGCCGCTGGCAGCGGTGTCAGTAGTGGCGGTGCTTGCGGCTGCCTCAGTGGCATCGGTGCTGGCGGCGGTGTCAGTAGCGGCAGTGCTTGCGGTGGACTCTGTGGCATCGGTGCTGGCGGCGGGCTCTGAGGCATCAGTGCTGGCGGCGGCCTCTGTAGAATCGGTGCTGGCGGCGGCCTCTGTGGAATCGGTGCTGGAGGCGGTCTTTGTGGTCGCGGTCTTTGTGGCACAGGTGCCGGTGGCGGGCTCAGTGACTGTGGTGCTGGTGGCAGGCTCAGTGACTGTGGTGCTGGCGGTGGGCTCAGTGACTGTGGTGCTGGTTGCGGTGCGTGTGGCGGTGCAGGTGGCGGTGCTGGTGGTGGTCTTGTCCGGCGTGCAGGTTGGCGTCGACGTGGACCTGCCCTTGATCTTCTGGCCCTTCCCCACCTTGGATGATGGTGCAGCTGTCTTGCCACTATCCACTTTTGTTTTGCCTGAGCCGTGGGTGGCAGGTGTTTTTGTCTTCTCCCTCCGGGATGTGGGCAACTTTTTGACTTTTGGAGGTGGCGGAATGTCCTTGCCCTCGCTCCGTGGAACACTGGCAGCCCTGTTGCTTGGCGCACTCCAAAAGCCTGCAATTGCTGGCATCACTGTGCCTGGTGATGTGGTGCCTGAGGTGCTGGGTTGGGACCTGGAAAGGCGGGCCCTAGGGGACGGACGGGGGGGAGGTTTAGGGAAGCGGTCAACATTAGATAGGAAAAGCTTTTTAGACACACTAGGACGGGTAGATGGAGGGGGTATGGAAGTGGAGGAAGAGGTAGTGGATGTAGGAGGTGTACGTTTGTTGACCTTGGGTGAAGGTGCATGGGCTGGAGGCTGTTGTGAGGTGGATGGCTGTTGAGTAGGTGTGTGGCTGCGTTTGTGTACTTTGGGAGGAGGGCTCACAGACACACTGGTAGAGGACACAGGGGATGTGTGAATGGTAGTGGGGGTGGTGAGTGCACGTGAGTGGTGTGTGGTGATGGGCGTGTGGGTGATGGAGTTAGTGGCTGAAGATGTAGTGCATGCAGGTGTAAGTGGAGATGAGGCAGGGAGGGAGGAGGGAGATGTGGAGGAGGGGGACACAGTGGAGGCAGTGGATGTTGGTATGTGTGCATGGGTATGATGCTTGTGTGAGTGCCTGTGGGAGTCGTGGTGCTTATGTTTGCCAGAGCCACCCTTGTGTGTTGAGGTGTGTGCATGCTGGTCTGATGGTGTGCTTGGGACAGACTGAGGTACAGGGGATTGGGTCTGGGTGGAGGAAGTTGGAGGGGGGAGGCTGGACACAGGGACAACGGCTGCCATCAGTGCTGAGACCAGAGCCTGAAATGCTCTCTGTTGGGCTGCCTGGCCAGAATAAATGCCCTCCAGGTATGCATTTGTTTGTTGCAAATGCCTCTCGCCACCCTGGATGGCATTCGGAATGTTCGTCTGCCCAACAGTGAGGGATCTCAGGAGGTCAATAGCCTCCTCACTGAGGGCAGCAGGGCTGACTGGGGCAGGGCCTGAGGTGCCTGAGGCGAAGGAGATGCCCATCCGCCTGAGTGAGCGGCCACGGGACACATGCTGAGGGGCTGCTGGGAGGGCAGTGCTGGTAGGGGGGGTGGCGGCTGTACCAGTTGATGTGGGGGGCACAGAGGGGCCCGCCACCGCAAGGGAGCTCCCATCAGAGGAGGAGTCGCTGTCGCTGATGTCACCTCCTGTCCCCGCCGTGGAGCTCCCCTCGCCCTATGTCTCCCGCCATGTGGGATGCAGCTCCCTCCTGCTCGGTGGCACTGCTCCTCTGCCTGATGATGCTAATGCACACAAGAACAGGGAAACCACAAAAAGGGATGGGAGACAGAAGAAAGACTTGTTCAGTGCATGCAATACCGCTACCGTTGGCGGACACTAAAGACTCAGCAGCCCTCTGCACTACGCCATGCACTTAGAGTTCCCTAATTAATCCCAGGGACATGGGGAACAAGGCCTATGCCCGATTGCTGCACACATGGAAGTCACAGGAGCCTGACTAGGTGTAGTTAGCTCTTACCACTGGTGGGGTTTGGGTGCCACATAGCCTGCCTCACGAAGGGACCTTGCCTACAAAACTCTCCCTGGCCCTCAAGCGCCCATCCAACTCCGGATACGCCACCGCCAGGATCCGGACACCAGGGGGGTCATGGTGCGACGGGCACCCCTCCAACGTTGGGAGGCCATCACCAGCTGGGCCTCCGCCATCTTCTTGCTCCCACGGCAAATGTCCTCCCATCTTTTCCGGCAGTGGGTGCTCCTTCTGTAGTGGACCCCCACGGTCCGGACATCCTTGGCGATGGCACGCCAAATATCCTTCTTCTCGTGGGCGCTGACCTAGAGGAATAGTACAGGGGAAAAGGATAATCTTTAACCGTCCGGACCGTCACAGTCATTGACCCACGTTACCACCCTTGCCCTGACGCACATACACTCACCGTCCGCTCATGCAGGCCTCAGTCCCCCCAGGATCTTCCATCAACACCACTCCAAACAGCCATTGCCCACACAGCATGCTCACAGTGTACTCACCTGTTTGTCTGGAGGACCGTAGAGTAGCGTGTACTGGGGGAGGACCCCATCCACTAACTTCTCCAACTCCTCCGAAGTGAAGGCAGGGGCCCTTTCCCCAGACACATGACCCATTGTCGCTTCCAGACTGAGGTCACAGCAGCACTTGGAGTGTAGGTCCTCTCCTGTCGAAGGTCAGGTATCAAGTGAGTGGACAGGTAGAAAATGGCGGCCACGTCCGCGGCGGTGCGTACCGTCACCGCTGGCGTACATCGTCATTGGCTCCTGGGACCCATAGGGTCCAATGTTAACCAATGCAGGACTGGGCCGCGGTCTTCGATCATCTACTGCGACAGTGTACAACGCCAGCGCAGTTACCTCATATCCCCTTGTCCCACCTTACAGGTCAGGCAGCCGCCATTTCAGGGGGCCTCATGGCATTATTTTTAAATGTGTCACACCTATCTAGGTCTTGCATATGCACAGTGACAGGCACATTGCGGATTGACAAATGTGTGCAATAAATATTTTTTTAATACCTCAGTGTTGGCTGACTCTGTGCTCGCTGTTCTCGTCCATAGGGCACGTCCGCTGGGGCAGGTGAGGAGATGGCGGCATCCTCCGGTGTACAGACCGCTGGTGGACCTGTCAACAATGGAAGACAGACATATCATTATCACTTAAAGACTTGATCGGGCCACAATCCAGGAACTGTGTGCCCAGTTGGAGCCAGACCTGATGTCAGCTATCCGCCATCCCACAGGAATCCCCCCTCTAGTGCAGGTCCTGTCAGTACTCCATTTCCTGGCAAGTGGGTCTTTTCAAACAACAGTGGCCATTGCATCAGGGATGTCCCAGCCTATGTTCTCAATCGTGTTGTCCAGAGTGCTGTCTGCCCTGCTGAAACACAGGCACAGCTACATCGTTTTCCCTCAGGTGGAAGATTTGCCCACAGTGAAAGGTGACTTCTATGCCCTGGGACATATCCCTAACATGATAGGTGCCATTGATGGGACACATGTGGCATTGTTACCCCCCGCAGGAGTGAATAGGTGTACAGAAACCGGAAGAGCTACCATTCAATAAATGTGCAGATGGTGTGTTTGGCTGACCAGTACAGCTCCCATGTGAATGCCACGTTTCCAGGCTCAGTGCATGACACTTACATTTTGAGTAATAGCAGCATCCCTTATGTGATGAGGCAACTCCAGAGGCACCAGGTGTGGCTAATAGGTGAGGACAAGGACAGTATACTGTGTGAATGATTGTCTGGGTCTGGGGTTGTCCTTAAGGGTTAGTGTGTGTCTAACAGTTGTCCCTCGACATTTGCAGGTGACTCTGGGTTCCCCAACCTGTCATGGCTACTGACCCCAGTGAAAAAATCCCAGGACAAGGGCAGAGGAACGCTACAATGAGGCACATGGGCGAACTAGGAACGTGATCAAAAGGACCTTCTGCCTCCTGAAGGCCAGGTTCCAATGCTTCCGTATGACAGGTGGTTCTCTCTACTATTCACCAAAGAAGGTGTGCCAGATCATCGTGGCCTGCTGTATGCTGCACAACCTGGCTTTGCGACAACAGGTGCCTTTTCTGCAGGAGGATGGTCCAGAAGGAGGTCTTGTGGCAGTTGTGGAGCCTGTGGACAGTAAAAAAGAGGAGGCAGAAGAAGAGGATATCGACACCAGAAACAACGTTATCCAGCAATACTTCCAGTGAGACACAGGTAAGAAGCCATCACTGCCTCCCACATCACATACAATTGTTAGACCTATCATATGTCTGTCACTTTCACCCAGTATATGGACCCTGACTTGTCACTTTGCGGTTCCATTTCACAGATGTGGGTCCCACTGTGTGAGCTCTGCTATATTACCTCATGGACTAGAGCTGTGTGACATAGGTATGTTGACATTACAATCGACATTGCTATTTTCCTTAGTTATAGCAAATACACATTTGTGAAACCACAGACTGAATCTAGATTGTTTTGTGATTCAATGGTGTTTATTTAAGTGCAAATTAGTGGATGGGGTATGAAAATGAGCATGGGTGATGGTGGAGGAATGTCCATGGCAGAGTCCAGTCCATTTGTTTCACAGATGCATTGTCCAAAGGGGCGTAGGAAGTGGAGTTAGGGCAGTTGATGGATGGACAGGGTGACGAAGTGGGACAGAAGGATGACATTCAGGGTGGTCTCATTTCTTGGCGGGGGTCTTGGCATTGTTCTCTGTCTTGTGGCTGGATCTCAGGGACCGTTTGCGGGTTGGTTCTCCATCTGCAGGGGGTGGGGTGCTGGTGTTGTGGTCCTGTGGTGGTGCCTCCTGTCCACTAGCACCAGCGGAGGTGGTAGGCTGTTCATCATCCAGGCTAGTGTCAGGGGCCCCTTGTTGTGCCACAGTGTCCCTCCTGGTGTTCACAAGGTCTTTCAGCACCCACACAATGGTGACCAGGGTGGTGTTGATGGACTTGAGTTCCTCCCTGATCTCCAAATACTGTTCCTCCTGCAGCCGCTGGGTCTCTTGAAACTTGGCCAGTACCATTGCCATCGTCTCCTGGGAATGATGGAATGCTCCCATGATGTTGGAGAGGGCCTCGTGGAGACTGGGTTCCCTAGGCCTGTCCTCCCCCTGTCACACAGCAGCCCTCCCAGTTCCCCTGTTTTCCTGTTCCTCTGTCCCCTGAACCGTGTGCCTACTGCCACTGCCCCCGTCCCTGATGTTCTTGGGGTGGTGGGTTTGCCTGGGTTCCCTGTAGTGGTGGACACACTGCTGCTTGATGTGTCCTGGGGACAGAGGTATGGTCCCGCTGGTTGGGTGCTGTGCTGGTGTTTCCTGAGGGGGGAGGCTCTGTGGTGGCATGTGCCAGTGTGTGGGGAACCGACTGTCCTGAGGTCCCAGATGGGCCAGGCTGGTCATCTTGATCCAGTTGGACAGAGCTGCTGTCATCACTGTGGGCCTCTTCTGTGGGGGGAGTGGACATGTCTGGAACTTCCTGTACAGTGACGTTGGGTAGGGGTCCTGCAGGGGTGTAAAGGCATGATTATTGCATCTGTATGTGCCATTGTGTGCAATGGGTGGGTGACCCTGTACTCCAGTGCTTACATTCTTGTCTAGGACCTTGTGTGATATTTGGTTTGGGGATCTGTATGGGTATCTGTAGTGGACATGCTTTGGTGATGGGTGTCCATGCTTTGGTGTTGCATGCAGGTCTTGATGCTGGGATGTGTGGGTTGTGATAGTGGAGCATATGTGAGGTGTTGACTTACCAGAGTCCATTCCCCCTGCTACTCCTGCGAGGCCCTCAGGATGCAGTATAGCCAAGACCCGCTCCTCCCATGTTGTAGGTTGTGGGTGAGGAGGTGGGGGTCTGCCGCCAGTCCTCTGAACTGCAATCTGGTATATTGAGACCACGGAACGCACCTGCCCTCGTAGGTCGTTCCACCTCTTCCTGATGTCATCCCTAGTTCTTGGATGCTGTCCCACTGCATTGACCCTGTCTACGATTCTGCACCATAGCTCCATCTTCCTTGCAATGGAGGTGTGCTGCACCTGTGATCCGAATAGCTGTGGCTCTACCCGGGCGATTTCCTCCACCATGACCCTGAGCTCCTCCTCAGAGAACCTGCTGTGTCTTTGTGGTGCCTTGGTGTGGTTTGGGTGATGTGTGAGGTGGTGTGTGTTGTGATGTGTAAGGGGATGTGTTTGTGTGTGTTGTCTGAGGTGCTTGGATGTTGTGTGAGTGATGGTGTTGTGTGCCTGTGGAAGCTAGTGTTGTTGATGGTGGTGTCTCTCTCTGGGCTTCTGTCTCAATTTTTGTCGTAGGGGTTTGTGGGTGATGTGGGTGTGTGTTTGATATTGGTTTGGGTGTGTCGGAGTGGTGTGTGTATGTGTATCAGGTATGTGTATTTCGATTAGTCCAATGTGGTTGTGTTTTGTAAGAGTGTGTGTAGTATAGGCGCGGCGGTGTGTACCGCCAATGGAATACCGCGGTTGAAAGACCACCGCGTGGATTCATGGGTAGTGATAGTGTGGGCGTATTCTTGTTGGTGTAACGGTGGAGGTTTTGTTATCGCCAGTTTATCACTGACCTTTGGTGTGGCGGACTTGTGTGGGTGTCTGGATTTTTGAGGATTCCGGGCTGTGGGTCGTAATAGCTGTAGCAGAATTCCACCGCCGCAGCGGTGTGTTGGCGGTCTTCTGCACGGCGGTAAGCGGGATTTACTGCCAATGTTGTAATGAGGGCCCAAGTGTGTTATGAAAAGATCCCATCTGATCCGATACCTACATTGACAAACAATATTAACAGTTTTTTAAGACACTGTTTTGCAATTATTGGATGAGGACGAATACCTGTATCTAATCCGTGTTTATACACCCTACCTAAGATACACAAAAATTCACAATTTCCACCAGGTAGACCTATAGTTTCAGGCATAGGTGGCCCCACAGAGAGGCTTTCTGAGTTTATAGACATTTTTCTGCAACCACTTGTTCTCAATCTCCCATCTTTCATTAAAGACACAAAGCACATCTTGAGTATTTTGGCTGATATTACCTTTGAACCAGGCATGATCTTGGTAACCTTGGATGTACCTCACTTTACACTAGCATTAAACATGATTTGGGAATCTTGGCGCTCAAACATTTTTTGAATAACAGATCAGCCAGTCTATATGAACATACCCTTATGCTGTTAAAATTGACTAATAGTTTTTTCCTATTCAAAACTGATTGGTACCGACAAAAACAGGGGATTGCTATGGGATCCAGATTTTCTCCAGCGTATGCAAACTTGTTTATGGGGTATTTTATACAAAAAATAATTTGGAGCATGGAGGGGAAACCTTGGAACTCCAATATTCTTTATTGGGGCAGATATATTGATGATTGCCTAATGATCTGGTCGGGTGACATACTGGAACTGAACGGCTTCTGTGAATATTTGAATTCCAACAATTTAAATATTAATTTCACATGGCAATATAGCACCTACAAATTTTCATTTTTAGATGCAGAATTGTTTATCAATAATGGAAGGATTGAAAGCCGATTATACAGGAAAAGTACAGCATGTAATTCCATTCCACATGCCACTAGTGCACATCCACGACATCAGATAGAATCTATTCCATATGGAGAAATGATGCGTGCTAGACGTAATTGTAGCAATGATATGGAATTTCTGAAATGTACTGATGATATCGAAAAACGGTTTAGACAACGTGGCTATCAACAACACATCTTGAAACAAGCCCGTAATAGGATTATGAAAATACCCAGAAAGGATACCTTAAGTCACAAGCCCAAACAGAGTGATGATGAAATTCGCTGCATAGTGAATTATACAGAGACCTCTGCCCTGCAAAGCAGGTGCATGAAAAAACACTGGCATGTACTTCTAGCAGATGTAAATTTGAAGAGTTGCATCTCTGAAACTCCCTCATTCACGTATCGTAGGGGTAGAAACTTAAAAAGCATCTTATGTCCTAGTTACCCCTGTAGCAAACCCAATGAAAATTGGCTTACTATTAGTAACAAAGGTTTTTACAAGTGTGGACACTGTGGTATGTGCAGATGGGCAAGATCTGGTATCTCTACTTTTAGTAGTTCGATCCATGAGGAGTTTCATATTCTCTCCAATATCACTTGTAACAGTAATTTTGTTAATTACATAATTACCTGTAAGTGTGGACTCATTTATGTGGGCAGCACAATCAGACCGTTAAAGATCAGAATAAGTGAACACTATAGGGCCATGAGACAGGATGATGTTCGCTACCCTATTGTAGTACACATGAGACAATGTTCCAAGCAAGGCTTGGTGACGAGTTTTGACTTTTTTGGATTTGAACATGTACAGAAGGATCCTCGAGGTGGTAACAGAGAACTATTCCTTAGAAAGCGGGAATCAATGTGGATCTTGAAACTTAGAGGAGTGGAAGAGGGTCTGAACACAGATCATGAAATTGAATATTTCTTGGAGGAATCATTTTGTTTGTTTGATTTAAACGACTGTTTTCAATGGAACATTGGGCATTTTGCACTTGTGACTGTTCCCATAAACTTTTTGGGGTTAGTTTACCCTAGGACCGGTGATTGTAAAAAAATGTGGAATTGTATAACCACTTATCAATGGGTGATTGAAAGATTTCTATTGGATGTACACATTTTATTAATGATAGTGTTTCATGCTTGACTATGACAATGATGTTCTATTGACAAGGTAGAATTTCCGTGACAACACAGCATACCACCTATTATCATATTAAGATGATGACGATGTACACACTTGGTATTTACTGAGTTCATTCACATGCCACTAGCTAATGATGTTATATCACTATGGAAACTCTAAATTTATAGCCACTCGCTAGTGGGGCTCACTAACTAATCTTTTCTGCTTGGACATGTCACTGCTGCTAATTTTCTACATGTTATACTCTTACTAACACGATCAGTATCATTTTTTGGGCCCCAGGGATACTGTGTAATCAATTACGCTGGCAATTAGGATACTATAACCTATCACAGCAACGGGCTCCAAGACATTATATTGATATATGTACTTTAGGCTAATATGATGTCTTTGTGGACACCAATGTTATCGGTATGTTATTATTGGGCATTGTACTTCTCTTAATATGACGTTTAACTTTAGGATGGTCTATTCGTTTTCATTTGAGTTATATACCCTATTAAGTCCTAGCTACCATTTAGTATTAATAAATAAGCCTGGGTTATTAAGTTTAGATATTTATAGCGTATCAGATATTTAAATACAACTGTTTGGCTATTAGTGCTTTGGTTCATTGACACTAGTTAACGCATTGCTGATAAAGAACACTTCCAATATGGTGCTCGTATACTGGGATTGTCAGTCCTCTTTCTATTCTTCTAGTTTGTGTATTTACACGTGAGTTTCAGCGTCGTCTCGGTTTTACCGGCCCTCGCGTACACACGCGTTGAAGGAGTATTAGGAAAACTCCCCCTTCGGTCATACTTTTCGCTACTTTTTGCAGATACTTTAAGGTGGGTGATATGTTATATATAGTTTTTAGACGTTTACGAGTCACTCATTAACATTATAAATGTTGGTGAAACTAATATATTTTAACACCTCTGTAGATAATCGCCATTGGATTATATGCCGCAACTGGATTAAAGGTCATTCAATTGATTTGAAGCACAAGATTTTGGAATTTGTTTCTGAAGGTATGCGTTTTATAGAACAAATCTGTTTATTGATTTCCAATCATAAAACATCGCATATAAACCACATCTCAGTGTGCCAATAGGCTCAGAGCTAGCTTACTTCATGCGAAACAATAAGAAAAAAAACCAAGAAATATTAAATACAAAATACAACAGTATTTCCCCATGACTGGCTATTAGGGCAAAAATCAGACAGTCTCAGGCTCCTTTACAATATAATCCAGGTCATGTGTGGACCTCCCCTTAAAAGTTTGCTCTCTGTACTCAAGTCAAATTCAGAACCCTCAAATAGGTTGGGCATGTCAATTCAGAAAACTCCCCAGATAGAATACGCAAGTATGGTTGCCAGAGTTCTTTAAAGTCCCCACTCCGATGCAGCGAGGTCAGGGTGAGCTTTTCCATAGCGAGGATAAACCAGAGCTTATGTAGCCATGAAATCATTGTCGGGATCTGCTCAGACCCCCACACGGAGAGCAACAATTGAATTGCGGCATTTAAAGCTAAAGCCATCTGTCGTCCCCTCAATGACCTCAGGGGAAAAGTGATAGGGTTGGGAAGGCCCAGCAAGATGTATGCAGGGAATCGGGGAATCTGAGTGTCAAAAGCCATGTCAACATTGTCCACTATGTATTTCCAGTACCGGTGTAGCTTGGGACAGTGCCATAATAGATGCACAAGCAACCCTCCCCCCCCACTCCCCCTCCAACAAAGACTAGATTTAGTGTGATCCCAGGCATGAATCCTTGTTGGGGTGTAATACCAGGAGGTGGCCACTTTATAAGCTGTCTCTGTACCTGCTGCGTTATAAGCTGTGTGGTGCGCTCTATAAAAAACACTCTCCCACTCATCCTCCGATAACTCTCTCCCCAACTCCTTCTCCCATCTCAGTTGACCCTTAGTCTTGGGCAGGAGGGCCTCCCCCCGCAAAAGGGCATAGAGTTCAGAAACCACTCGCTTATCATCCTTTTTCGTGAGAATCAATTTTTCAAACAGTGTTAACGGCCTGTCAATTAATGCTCTATTGGCTGGTAGCAGGGCCCAATGTCGAATTTGATAGTACATCATCCTATCCGCCTCGTTTAGACCATATGTCTCCCTAAGCTGGTCAAAGGGGATAACCCCCTGCTAGTCGAAAAAGTATCCCACCCTTTTACAACCTCCCTCACACCATCGACGCAATGCTTCAGGCTGTAGTCCCGGACCAAAATCAGGATTCGGACCCAGAGGGGTCATTGGGGACGGGAAGGTCATCAAGCCCCCTCTGCCATCGACCCGGTCCCACACCCTCATCGAAACCTCCGTGACCAGGGATATGTACAGCCCCTGTGCTCTATAACAACACCTAAGCCAGGGTTCCTGCCATATGTGAGAGCCGGCCACCACCTGATCCATGAAACACCAATGCTTCTCGGAAGACGGACGGCTCCATTCCAAGAGGAAATGCAATTGTGAAGCTTGGAAGTATCGAAGGAGGCAAGGGACCGCCAACCCACCCTGGCGCTTAGGACGATACAGTACCTGTTGAGGTAGTCGCGCCGCCTTCCCTTCCCATTTGAATCTTACAACCGCCGATTGGAGGGTCGCTAACGTTCGTGACGGAGGCTCCAGAGGAAGCGCTTGAAACAAATACAATACACGTGGTAAGATGGTCATCTTAACTGCTGACACCCTGCCCATCCAGGACAATTTAAGCCTCCCCCATGTCTCTAGGTCGCGCTGCACCTCCCGGGTCATTTTTGCATAATTCAATGACGCAGTACGGGCAGCTTTTGAACCTAACTCTATGCCCAGGTATGGAAGTCCCGAGGGAGACCATATGAAATGGAATCAGGCCCTCAGGTCCCGTTCATGCTCAGCACTGATAAACTTGCCCATAGCCTGCGATTTTAGCATGTTCATTCGGAACCCCGAGACCTGACCAAATTCCTCGAAGACATCCATTAGCGCTGGCAGTGAGGTCATAGGCTCCGCCAAGGTAAGGATGACGTCATCCGCGTATAACGATATTAGATGCTCGTCCCCTCCAAACCTCACACCCATAATCTGAGGTTCGTCCCAGAGCCTCTGTGCTATAGGCTCCATGTAAAGCGCGAACAGGAGGGGCGAGAGCGGACAGCCCTGCCTAGTCCCCGTCTGGACCGCAAAGGGAAAAGAGAGCGTCCCATTAACTCGCACCGCCGCTCGAGGCGCCTGCTAAATGCAGCGAATCCATGCCATGAAGCCCGGACCCAGTCCGAAGCGCTCAAGCACCTTAAACAGGTACGGCCAGAAAACCCTGTCGAACGCCTTTTCAGCATCGATAGACAGAAAGAGCGCTTCCCTACGAGAGCGCTCCGTTTTATCCAATAGATGGAGCAGTCTCTTGGTATTATCGCTACACTGCCTATGCGGTATAAACCCCGCCTGGTCAGGATCCACCAGGCCCGGCATATAATAATTGAGGCGGTGTGCCAGTAAATAGTTTGGCATCGATATTCAGGAGGGAAATCGGCCTGTAGGAGGCGCACTCCTCAGGGTCCTTCCCCGGTTTCGGGATAACCACGATAGTGGCACCCAACATGCTAGGCGTGAGGGTGCCCGTTTGACGAAAGGAATTAAAGAGTCGCACTAGGACGGGTGCGAGTTCCACACAGAAGGTTTTATAAAAAAGCGCAGAAAAATCGTCAGGGACAGATGACTTCCCAGTCTGCAGTCTAGCAATTGCAGATATAACCTCCTCTGCCCTTATAGGTTGGTCTAACGAGTTTGCCTCTTTTACTGTCAAGGAAGTAATAGCTGTACCCTGTAAAAAGGTTTCTGGTGTTGAGACACCAGGTTCCTCAGCCCTATATAGGCCTTTATAAAATTCCGCAAAAGCCTCCGCCATTTGGTCGCTCGTATGAGCTTCTGCTCCCGAGGGGGAGCGGACCATTTTTATCAGTGACGCTGCCCGCTGCGCTCTCAACCTATGTGCCAGTAGCCTCCCGCACTTGTTACTTCCTAAATAATACTTTTGTTTAAGGCGGACTACTGCATATTCTGCCCTGTCCCAGTCCAGCCTCCTCAGCTGTTTCCTCAGTTTCTCGAGCTCTCGCCATATTCTAAGTGCACCAGTATGTTTATGTGAACGCTCCAATACCCTCACTCACTGCTCTAGATTCTCCCTAAGTCGTCTCCTTGCCTTATTGTCCCTAGAAGAAAGTGACATCACCTCACCCCTCAGGACAGCCTTCAGTGCCTCCCACAATGTTGCAATACTTATGGCCCCATCATCGTTAAACCTAAGGTATTCGATTATTGCCCTTCAGATCGCCTCTACTGTTGAATCGTTCTGGAGCATCGAGTCCCTGAATCGCCACCCCGGTGTGCCCACCCGCTCCATGTCCATGTGAATCTCAACTGAAACTGGGGCATGATCTGACAGGGCCCGTGACTCAATCGCTGAGTTTCTAACCCGGGGGAGAAGCTCCTGAGTTGCCAGAAAAAGGTCCAACCTAGCATATGTTTTGGTTGCTGATGAATAAAAGGAATAGTCCCTCCACGAGGGGTGCGCACTCCTCCACACATCCACCAGGCCACACTCACTCAGCCACTGCCGACCAGCATCCGACAAAGACCCCGTCTGCCCATACCGTTGGCCTGAACGGTCCAGATCCCCGTCCATCACCAGATTAAAGTCGCCCCCCAGCAATATGGCTCCATCCGGGGAGTCAAAGCCTGTCTTAGGAAGGATTCCTGTTGGCAGTTAGGCACATATAGGGAAGCGATCGTAAAAGAAAAAACGCCCAATCTAAGCCTCATGGCTAAAAGCCTCCCCGGAACCTCATGCAATTGTGATACCACTTCCCCAGGGAATAAGCGCGAGAGAAGTATCGCCACCCCTGCATGCTTTGATGGTAGAGAAGACCAGAACTGCCTGGGGAACCACTTAGATCGCATACAATAGGTGTCTTTGAGGACAAGATGCATCTCCTGGAGGAGACATATATGACTCCCGGATCTCTCCAGGGCAGACAGGATGGCAAGCCTCTTGGTGGGGTTATTGAGCCCCCTAACATTTAAGCTTATACATTTAATGATCATAACCCATGCGGAGGGGAGCAAGCAAAAGAGCAGAATCACACCCGGGGACCTCCCCCAAATAGAACTCTAGACCACTTAAAACCCCCAGGTCCAGGAGTGCCACTACAGAGAGCCAGTATCTCAGGGAAACCCAACAACAAATAACTAACAAGCGCAACAGGTGCCTACATCACAATAGTCCTCGGTCATTGAACTTCACAAGGTAAAGTCTCCACGGGGCAGTATATCCAACCATGCCAAGTAACCAGGTCCATCGCCCCCGCCGCCCTGACCCACTTCGACAATCAGCATGCTGTTAGCAGCGCGGCCCAAAGCAAACACGGACACCCCGAGCATCCTCCTAGGCTGAAGTTCCGGCGGCCACATTGTTCAAAGCGGATTCTCTCTCCGATCTCAGCTCCGAGGCCATCGGGCGCTGCAACTTCATTCTCTTCTCTTTTCTCCACCAACGAGGGGGACCCCCCGACGGAAGAGCCACCCCCTCGCAGGCCTCTCGGCCTATATCCTCCAGGCCCAGGACATGGCTAGCCTCCGGGACGGATTTCACCTGCCGAAGCTGCTCCTCCCAGCGGAAGACCAAGCGGAACGAGTGGCCCCAGGAATACGACACGTTATGCGCTCTCAAATGATCCATGATCGGATTGAATTCTCTCCGCCTCTGCAGGGTCCGCACAGATAGATCGTGGAATAGCTGTAAATCATGCCCTCGAAAGGCTACGTGCTGAAGATTGCGGGCCCGCTGTAGAATCTTTTCTTTAGGAACAAAGTTATGGAGGCAAGCTAGGATGTCTGGGGGGTGGTCTCCGGGCCCCCCAGCACGCCCAACCTAATGGACCCGATCCAGGACCACCTCCTGCGTCTCCTCCGGGCCCAGCAAGGAGGGGAACAAGTCCACCATGTAGCCTCCAATGTCCTCCTTTTCTGCGCCAACTGGGGCCCCTCTAATACGAATATTTTGTCACCTCGAGCGGTTTTCCAAGTCCTCAACCGCCATCTGGAGAAGATCCTGCTGCTCACGGAAGCAGACTACCTCTTGCTGCAGTCCCGCCACCTCTTCGCCACGAGGGATCTCATTATCTTCTAGCTGCGATACACGTTCACCCAAGGAGGAAACCTCTCCTCGCAGCTCCCTCACCTCCTGTGAGATGTCCCTATGTAGCTCTTGAATATCGCCCCGGAGCGAATCAAACAGGGAGGTCAAAAAGCCCTTCGTAACCGGAGAGCTCTCCTCTGAGTCCATCTCCGCCCAGCTCTCCAGGGCCCTCGTCCCAGACACCTCCTCCGACGCAGTCCCCGATGTCAGGCGCGTTCCGGCAAGCATGTCCCTCACTGAGCGCTCACGTTTTGATTTTGCCATCGCCATTTCGCACAGACCTGATCAAGACTCGCCAGCTCAGTCCCACCGGGCCACCAGAGTCTCCGTCCGATGCCGCTCCACTACTGCCTCCCCGTTAGGGACCGCACCTGGGTCCAGCGGCCAGGAGCCACCGCTCACAAACTTGTTCAGGAGTCAATCGGCAGCGAGCAGCAATGTAGGGCCAGCCACCGGGCCCCCAGCCTCCATTGGGGTCCCGCGCTCTGCTAGGCCCCAATCAGCCAGTCCACAGCAAGGAGCTCCAGCTCGGGGGCCCCAAACCAAAGGCACAGGTTGGGGCTCCCCACTCCTCCAGGGCACCCAGGCAGCTGAGCGACACAATCCAACTGCTCAGGGGCCCAAGGAGAGCCCCTGGGCCCCATGCTCTCCCAGCGCCAAACTCCAAAGGGCCGCCGGGGGAGAGCCCGTCTCGTGGCCCAGGCCGCCTCTCAGGCCGCGCCGCGACCATGCCCCAGCTCCAGGGCCGAGCTCCGCTCTCCCGCGGGAGCTGCCGAAACCCCGGTCCAAGTCACCGCCGAGCAGCGAGTGCCTCGAGGGTGCTCCACAACTCAGGGGGAGCCTCCAGGCTTCCCCCAGGCAGGCCACGCAGCGCTTCTGTGGGTCGAGGCGGCGGAGCACTAAAGGATCCGTCCTAGCGCTCTGCCATCTTGGACACGCCCCCGAAGGTATGCGTTTTAAAATCATAATTCGGGCCCAACGTAGACACAAATCGATTCTGATCTTTCTAGTGAAAATCGGAGTCAACATCATTGACAGTTTCTCTATTGCTTTTCTTTTTTCCTTTATCAATTTTTATTGACTTCAGGAATGTGTGGTGACGGTACGCTCCCTGGATTCTTCCCTTTTTTCGAAGCAGAATTCACTATTATGTTTGTTACATCACTTGCATGACATAATTACAATGCAGGCGTTCTTTTCTGTGACAAAGTCACTTTAAAAATTGTGGTATTTTCTCAATACTGAAGCTTGAGTCCACCCATTGGTTTTTCTGTCATATCACTTTTTGATGTGGGTGAATGGCTCTAAAAAATTACTTTGAATTTGCCAAATGATGGATCTGATTTACCTCTAAATATACCAATATAATAATTGTATTTACAGCCCTGCTGAAGTCATTTGTGACAATTTTTGCACGACGAAACACGTGTTGGCTGTTGACTCTTGGCTATCTTTGTGTGCTTCATCTTTTAATAAACAACAAGAAGATTCGATCCAAGCTGCTGGCTGTGGACAGGTGTATATTGGGACATTCTTATGATAAGAAGAAGATTGGTATCTACTACTATCAACACGAACATTAACACATTGATTTACATGAGTGCCTCGGATATTTTGAACATTGTCGTGTCTCTCTTCTAGAGAAGTGTGGAGAAATTGGGAGGATCCTCCTTCCAGGAGCACCGTGTCATTAGAATTCTTGTTCATTTTAGGTTGTATGATGGACATGACGTGAGCGCCAGCCCTATATAAGTAATTCTCCCCCTATTACTTAATTTACATTATCTCTTCCCTATCCACGTCTAGTTTGTGCTGGTTGACAGGTCCCCTTGTGCATTCCACCCAGACAACCACAAACACAGGACACTCAGTCACAGCTGCATTCATGTGACTACTGAAGGGGTCTTCCTGGGCAGGAAGGGTGGAGGGGCTCAAATTTACACAAAGAACTGATAACCCCCCACAGGGATCCTGGAAGACAGGACTGGGCTGAAAAGGGAATGTGTGCACTTCAAAACCACTCTTTGAAGTTTCTCCTACTTCAAAGGTATTTTTGGGTAGTAGTAGTAGTAATTACTTTATTTTTGTAAAAAACCATGAAAGCATACATATGTATACATATAAATGTACTTTTGTAAAACAGTCCATATGAAATAAACATGTGATTTTAATAATGTATGACAGAAGAAGAATATATTATTTAAAACTACTACCATTATTTAGGCCCGCCTCCCTTGCGTGCACCATTTTTGCATGGGAGGATAAATAAGGCGCATGGGCCTTAGAGTCATTTTTTGTCCGGGAACGCCTACCTTGCATCTTAATGACAAAAGATAGTTTTCCACAGGCAAAAATTACTTTAACTTCACTATTTTGATGCTAGACGTGCTTAGTGTCAAAATATAACTATGTAGGTATGATTCCGCTGAAATAGCGCATCAAAATGAAGCTATTTCAGCGCGAACAGAGTATAAATATGCCCCTCAGTGACAAATGCTATCACAGCCTTTGTGTCATATTTAAGAATTCTCAGGGCCTCCCTCTGATGACTGACACTCAGAAGTTTGCAAACCATTTTCTACACGGCTGTAAAGAATGGGGGCAAAAAAACAGAAAATGTACCTCAGTTTCTTCATCCAATAGAAAAAAAGGGGCAGAATACTAAGAAATCTTGCTTGACCCTCATTTGGCCCTCATGATTCTTAATGGTAGAAACCCATATCTACATTGGAGATAAAGCTGTTTGGCAATGGGTGGGTAGATTTCATCCATGAACTACTCAGAAGCTGGAGAACATTTGACATTTAAAAATTGTCCAGTCAGATTCCCATCGTCATAGTTCAGCCAAATCTGTTCCTGGGCACAATTCCAATAGGTACTTTTCACTTTCTGCCTGGCTCCCTTAGTGGCAACTGCTGGCGAGTTCCAGAGGTCTATCATTTTCAACTTCTCGCACCACATCTTAACATTCCTGAGCCATGACGTAACTACCCTTGTATCACAGGAAATCAGATCACTTAGGGAGTCCCTATAAGGTACCCCGCAGACACAAACAACACTTTGGAACCTTCCTCCTGTGGTGGGTCATTATCCGTGTGGCCATTGCAACGTCTGCCCACTGACAAGTCATACTAAGACTCTTGAGTTAGAACCTATAGGCCAATGGCATCTTACCAAGCACACTAACTGCAATACTAAGAACTGTGGATATGTGGTTACATGTCCTTGTGGCCTCCGCTATGTAGGCATGACTACTAGACCTGTCAAAATACAGATTAATGAACATAGGAGTAATATCAGGTGTGGATGTGTCACCACAAAATTATGTTCACATTTCCTGGATGCACCCCACAGTCCTGATGACTTACGTTGGGTGGTCCTGGATGCCCCAAAATTGACGAATGACTTTACACACTCACTGTTCAGACTTGAACAGAGTTGGGTGTTCAGACTCCGTACTGACATTGATGGACTGAATGACGAAATCCCATGGGTAACATTGTCCCATTAAACCTGTTTTAGAGGATACAGAGGGGTCCTGTGACCTAACAATTTTTGTGAGAGTTCTTTTTCCTACATGCCTGTGGTGATTTGACTTGACTTTGTTACCCAAGACTATCCAAGGGTATATTATTTCGCCTAAGTCTAACTGTTGACATTAAGGGCCTGATTACGACTTTGGAGGACGGTGTTAATCCGTCCCAAATGTGACGGATATCCTGCCTACCGTATTACGAGTTCCATAGGATATAATGGACTCGTAATACGGTAGGTGGTATATCCGTCACATTTAGGACGGATCAACACCCTCCTCCAAAGTTGTAATCAAGCCCTAAGTATTAATTTCTATTGCCGAAGGTTATCTAGGGGTACATTAATTCCCCTGGATTCTATTTTACCCAGTTCAATTTTACATTAGGACATTATCTACATAGACTTTACTTAGGTTTTCTACACTCCTATTTAATAAATTGCGCATTTAGGACCTTACTACCCACTTTGAGTCATAATTAGACACTCCAATATGGCCGCTGGTTTTTTGTCCATTGTCTATTTCAATGCTCTACTACTACCCCCAGTTGAGGCTAGTCTTCTTTCAGTGTTTTACTGTTTTGTGGCCCACATGACGCGGAAGGACGTCCCTTTTATTCTAGTCCACTCAGTTTGACTTTTATATTAAGACACTTTCCACTTAAAACGTCACTTAGGTTATTTAATAAATTGCGCATTGAGGACCATATTTACCCACTTTGAGCCATAATAAGACACTCTAATACGGCCGCGGTATTTTAGTCCATCGTCTATTTCAATGCTTTACGATTGCCCCTAGTTTAGGCTAGTCTTTTTTTAGTGTTCACTGTCTGGTAACCCACGTGACGCGGAAGGACATTTCTCCCGCGCCGGATTGGGTTAAATACGACCATCTCACTCCCGATCTCTGAACTTACGGGAGAGCACGCCAGGGTAGGTTATCCTGAAGCGCATCTGCACTAAACAAGTAAGTGACTCCATTTCCCTTTGGTAACCGCAATTCTGATGCACCCTTTGGGTCCTGAGTCCCACAATAGAAATGCTGGTATTCGACGTTTGGCAGGGCCCCTCCCCTGCCAAGGATTTACCGGCGATTTGACCTCCTGGCTATCTGCAGTTTTTTGGAGTCAGAGCTAGAACTAAAGCTAATGGCAACTGTGACCTTCAGTCCACATTCTATTGATTTAGGTGGATTTGACCACTACATTCTGCAGGTGATACTATGTAGTTGGTTTTTATTTTTGCTTGATGATACTTACCATCATACTCCTGCTAATTAAGCCACGGGCTACATGACAGAGTCTTGGGCTAGAAAGTTAAGGCAATTAGACTATGAATGTTTATCTATACATCATTATCCACTGTGACCATCATTGTTAATTGGCAAACCTCATGCAAACTGGGCTTGTTTCAATTTGACTGAATACAGCCCTTTTTTCACTTTGTTTTCTCTATTATTTAATTAGTAGTGACCACTTACGGCATGCTATTTCCCAAGGGGTCCCCGTATGACGAGGGATGGTAAGCATACAGTTTTGCTTGCTCGTGTACACGATTGGTTACCACCACTATGTTCACTGTTTTATCACGGGTGTTTCAGTCATTGACCGTGTTTATTGATTTGATTATTTGTTTTCTAGGGTGACCTTTTTTGTTCCTTATTTTTGACAGACAGTTTACTCCAATGTAAGTGACTGCATTTTTCGTATGTGTTTTTCAATTTTTTGATCTCCCTCAATTTATTTAGAGTCAGGAGAAGTCTTCATTGTTGGCCCTGAAGAAGCGTCAAAGGATCTGTATAGACCATTGTACGCAAAACATGTTGACCATACTTTAGGGGATTGGTGATAATTTCCCACCCTTAGTTCAAGTTAGAAAGTGGCTGAGCATTAACTCTCATTTCCCACTTTCCTTGTGTTTTTAATCTTGGTCTTAACCCTACCATTCTGAATTATTAAACTATACTAATTTTAGTAGGGCTGAGAACTAATTTTAACTTTCCACTCTCCTGCTAGAAGAAGTGCCTTACCATTACTATTCCTAGTGAGTATTTATCACCACGGCAGCCACTTATAAAAAGATCTCCGGCAAAGAGCCCCCTAACGGGGAGCCCGTCAGACATTGCAGCGCCGGTCTGACGAGGAGCAACCCGATGATGAAGCATGACATCCTATCGGATGTGTAAGGGCTTTTGCTCCTGAACTTTAAGGTTGCCCTAGACACTTCCCTTTCTGGAACAGTGTATACATCTATTGTGTTATTAGTCCCTATAAGGTGCCAGCTCCTCATTTGACCATGGTCTTAACCAGTACAATAGGGGTTTTAAACCTACCTTTAAATGCTAAATCCAAACTCAGTGGGACTAGGGGCGTATCCTTGCCAATCTTAAATAGACCCCTTAAAAAGTTATTCTCAGACACTTAGAGGGCCATTGCATCCGCAAATCCCCATATTTCAGCTCCATAATTTGCTGCCAGTAAAGCTGCAGCTTTATAAACCTGAAGGACCGGGGAGACTGCCCTCCCACCTGCTAACTTATTTTTCCTACTAATCGGATAAATTCTCCGATTAAGAAGGATTTTGTTCTTCTCTATTTGGTGTGTCCAGGTCAATGTGTCAGACAGCCGAACTCCTAGATAGTCAAAGTGTTCGACATGCTCGATTATGGAGCCTTCAATTACCATTCTCCTCTTGAATGATTTATGGGTATTAATGCCCATTATTTTTGTTTTCAAAGGGTTTATGACAAGGCCCCACATCTTGCAGAAGGTCACAAAAGAATCCAGCTCTGCCTGAAGACCCATAGGGATTCGAGAAATTAGCAAAGTATCATCCGCGAACATTAAAATTGAGATTGTTGTTCCTGCTAACTTAGTGTCATCATGCATATACTGGGAGAGCCAATTAACTGCACCATTAATGTAGAGGATAAATAATGTTGGGATCAATACACATCCTTGTTTTACTCCACGCTTGATCGGAATCTTGCTCGTTATGTCCCCACCCAAATTCCACCTTACTTTTGCAAAGGTGTGTGTATGGAGAGCTCTTAAAATCCATAATAGTTCACATGGGACCCCATGAGCTTCAAGAACCTTCCACAAACTATCCCTTGGGACTAAATCAAATGCTGACTGAAGATTTATAAAGGCAACGTACAAATGGTCTTTCTTCAGGGTAATATACTTCTAACACAGCAGCTTGAACTCGAAGACCTGATCAAGGGTACTAATATTGAACCTAAAGCCTGCCTGAGCGTCTTCAAGATTATGATTATCTGCAACCCAGGATTGTATCTTCACCAGTACCTGTATACAGACATTTTGGAGGGTGTTAGCCAGCAAGTTAATTGGTCTATAGTTGAAGGGGAGGTCCCTACTCCCTTTTTTATAGATTGGTACAATAACCGCTCCTCATCAAGTGGGCGGTAATTATTCACCTCTCATAATGGCATTACTAAGGGCATTATAATAGAGACACCACACCTCAGGATGGGATAGAAAAAGGTCACCTGGAATACCATCAATCCCTCTTTTTCTTCTTCATTTGCATTAGGGCTACCCTTGTTTCTTCCAGGGTGAAGTAAAGGGGCTCTGACTCAATGTAATCCACCTTCTGTAAGAGGTTAGTTCGAGCCACTGAAGCATCAAGACAACCCCACTCATTATACACCTCCAATGCATTCCCAACGTGCTCCTACACCCTTTTCACTGTACAACACCCTGAAGTGCTCTACCCATCCCTCAGGCTGCATTACTGTGTCAAGATGATTATGAATTATCTTTGAGGTAGATGCTACCAAATTCCAAATTCCCTTTGTGTTCTTGCACTTAAGTGCATTAGTCAGCTCATTCCATTGATATGTCTTCCAACTCTTAGATAGAGTAGACTTATAATGATTCCTTGTGAAGGTTATTTGTATTTTGGTGCTCGACTTCAGACCTTCCAAGAGCTTGGTCTTAGCATTCCGACATTCCTTGGTGTACCACCCTAGGGCGTGTTTAAGGGAGCGTCCTCTCTTCCTATCTTTAAAGAACAAGGGTCTTAATTGTTCCATTAACTGGCAGTGCACAGAGACCATTTCGGGCATATACCCTCTCTTGTTAGTTGCCTCAGCTAAATTGTCTGCAAACAGCGCATACATTTGGGTTTGGATAGCTTTATTATCCATAACTTATGTCCATTTGACACTCCTTCTATTATTACCTGCCTCTACCAGAATCATATTTTAAGTTGGGGATAGATTACTGCTTGTGAACATAACCGCTGCAAATACAGAACTTAAAGCGTCAAGGTCGCTCTCTGCTCTAGATATATCAGCCATATCAATTAGAGAGGACAACACATCTTGATCCAGCAAGAAGTAGTCAATATGAGATTTCACAGGATATTTCTTAAAGGTTGGCTTGGGAGGGATATCAGATCTAGGGCTGCCATTTGCAATTATTAAGCCATGTTCAATAATTAGATCTTCCAATTGAGTTGCAACTGCACTCGAGGTTTCTATGATTTGCTCCAACACCCCATGTCTATCCACTGGGGGGCAAGCAATCTAGCCTCCTCAGCTCTATTCCAACCCTCGTATTACAGTCACCAGCAATAACTTTCAGAGTGCTACCAAAATATCAGCAAATTGAGCTATTATGGGGGAGAGTACATTATAGGGAAGAGATCTAATGTGAACATTAATGATAGCAATGTGACGCACTCCTGTGGAAGTTTTTACTCTTACATCTACCCCCAGCAACTCCTTAGTCCCCACTACAACACTTTTCACTATTGGAAAGGCATCTAGTTTCAACCAGATAAGCAATCCACCAGAGGGTCTACCTGAGGTAGAAGTAACCGCGCCCGCCGTAAAAGTTACATACCCACATCTAAATATCGGAGCCACAACCCACGTTTCCTGCAGAAGTATTATTTAGTGGGAGTCAATAAACTCTCCCCATTCCAGATCTGCTAGCTTATCTCAAAGACCTGCCACTTTCCAGGATAGTATTCCTATTGAGTTGTTACCAGGTGACCCTCTCCTAGTCATCCACCCATCACTATTCATAAACTGGGCTTCCACAGTCAGGATCACCTCTGCATACGAGGCTATATCTCTTCCCCTATCACTCTTAGCACCTAACTCTGAGCCCTGTGACATCCTTCCCCTACCCTGGGATTCCATAACAGAGATAGGCCCTCATTATGACATTGGCGGTAAGTCCTGCTTACCACCATGCCAACTGCTGCCAACATACCACGACTGCAGCGGTATACCGCTACCCATATTATGACCGACAGACAGCAATCTGTCACTATACAGCCACACACACAACTCCGCCAGCCCAAAGGTCAGTGATAAACTGGCGGTACCAAAACCCACACAGTTACGCCAACAGAACAACGCCCACAGCTTTATGACTCACGAATCACCACAGCGGACATTCAACCACGGTAAACCATTGGCGGTACATACCGCTGCACTCAAAATAGACACACACATACAAACAACACCACATTGGTCAATTTGAATAATACACACCTGACACACATACACACACCACACCCACCTCACCCATCTCTGTTGGGCTGTCAACCATAGTGAATGCCATCCACGGCCTGGCAGGGCATTTGCAACATACAAGGCATTCACTCTGGTGTGGCAGCCCAACAGAGATCAATCCAGGATCTGGCCTCCATGTTGATGGCAGCCATTGTTCCTGTCTCTAGCCTCCCCCTCCAACATCCTCTGCCCAGTCCCATGCCCCTGAAGTACAACCAATCCCAAGCACACATTCATACCAGCATGCACCCAAGACAACACACAGGAGTGGCTCAGGGAAACACAAGCACCACACATCATCCCACAGGCACTCACACAAATACCACCCAGATGCAAACATACCAACATCCACTGCTTCCACTGTGTCCCCCTCCTCCTCATCCACCTCCCTCCCTCCCAGTAGCGTCTACACTAATACCTGCATGCACCACATCCACATCCACTGCCTCCATCACCATCACACCTATCAGTACACACCCCTCACCGGCAATCACCACCCCTACATCCATGCACACGTCCCCTGTGTCCTCTCCGAATGTGTCTGTGCCCCCTCATACCAAAGTACACAAACGCAAGCACTCAGACACCCAACAGCCATCCACCTCACAACAGCATCCAGCCCATGCACCTGCACCCAGACACAGCAGACACCTCCTACAACCACTCCCTCTTCCTCCACTCCCAAACCTTTGCCCTCTTTCTGCCCCAGAGTCCCTGAGAAGCTTTTCCTCTCTGCCATTGACCTCTTCCCTACCCCTCTCCCACCATCATTCACGTTGGGCCAGGGTGGGCAGAACCCCGGCCAGCACCTCAGCCACCCAGTCCACGGCCACTATAGTTTCGGCAGCTACTGCAGGTGTGAGAGTCTCCAAGGAGACACCCATTGGCACTGCCAGTGTGCCTGCACCAGCTGCCAAGGGAAAGGGCAAGGAGGCCCTACCAGATGGCATGGGCAAGGAGGTACCACCACATGGCAAGGAGGCTCCACCAGATGGCAAGGAGGCACCACCACACGGCAAGGAGGCACCACCACACGGCAAAGGGCCTGCCCCTGCAGGCAGGAGGGACAGGAGGCCTAGTGCTATGACAGAATTTGAGCCCACAAAACCAACCATGGCACTTCCTCCATCGGAGGCTTCAGGGGAAGATCTGGAGCCTCCCCCCAGCACTGGCAGCACCAACACCAGCACCACCATCAGCACCGCCACCTTCACCGCCATCAGCACCGCCACCTGCACTGCCACCTGCACCGCCACCAGCATCACTGCCAGCAGCAGCAGCCCCAGTGGGCAGCCGTACGAGGCTGCAGGGGACGGGCTGGAGCCTCCCCCCACCACTGGCATCCCTGACACCAGCCCCGCCACTGCCACCACTGAGCAGCTGTCACCGCCGGTGGGCAGTGTGTAGTCCTGCCTCAATGGACTGTAATGCGTCCTGGCCCATAAAAAATACTCTGGGTGTGACACCCAGGTGAGAGACTGTGACCTTGCACTCCCAAAGATCTGCATCACAGGGCACAAGGCCCCCTCCATAACCAGTGGAAGAAGGCATCCACTCACCGCATCCTTGCCAGGATGAAGGACACTGGGCACAAGGCCCCCTCCAGACCAAAGCGTAAGAAGGCATCCACTCACCACATCCTTGCCAGGATGAAGCACACTGAGAACAAGGCCCTCTCCAGAACCAGTGGGCAAACCACCCACTAGAGAGACTGTGGCCTTGCGCTCCCCAGGACCAAGCAGTGGGCAAACCACCTACTAGAGAGACTGTGGCCTTGCACTCTCCAGGACCAAGCAGTGGCTAAACCACCCACTAGAGAGTCTGTGGCCTTGCACTCCCCAGGACCAAGCTGTGGGCAAACCACCCACTTGAGAGACTGTGGCCTTGCACTCCCCAGGACCAAGCAGTGGGCACACCACCAATTTGAGAGACTGTGGCCTTGTAATCCCCAGGACCAAGCAGTGGCAAACGACCCACTAGAGAGACTGTGGCTTTGCACTCCCCCAGCACCAACAGTGGGCAAACCACCCCATAAAGAGACTGTGGCCTTGCACTCCCCAGGACCAAGCAGTGGGCATGTTGCCCCCTCCAGGACCAATGGCATTTTACCATCTTCCAGCGGAGGTGCCTCCCATTTCCCGTCCCCCTGAGGTGCCTGTGTATTATCGACCTGATGCCCCAGCAGTGTTCTCTCCGTGTTGATGCAGGAGTAAGATGGGGCCTTGGCCTATGTGATGAGGCCCTGTGGCCCACGGACATTATGGACTGGGCAGTGTCCCTCCATTTGTATATCTGTAAATACTGTTTTGAATTTAGAGGATTTTTTTCTGGCTTTTTATCTTATTACACTCATTTTAATCACGTCCTTTTGTCCTTGCATTATTCCTGAGGGGTAAGGGGTGAAAATGTAATGTTACTGCATCTGTTTGTGTGTATGGTGTAGGGGGTGGGGGTGTTGCGTGTTGCGTTTGTGTGTCACTCTCTTTTTCCTCCCACCGCCCCTGTGTGCTAGGCAGCAGTACTCACCGTGGTCTTCTTCGCCGGCGTTGGTATTTCTGGTATAGGAGGAAGTAGACCAGCATGGGGAAGATCTGGGATCCATGGCATCGTGGTTGTTCCCTGAGTGTCCAGAGGTGAGTCCTTTGACTTCTGTGTTCTGTTTCCACCATGCTTTTGTTGTGGTTCCGCCCCGGAGAAGGTGGGGGATAGGGTGGTCATAATACAGTGGGCAAAACCTTCTCTTACGCCTGGCTGTTGGTGGTTAGCGCCACGGTGCTTGTTGCTATCGCAGTGGCAGTCGGTGTGTTAAAGTGGCTGTCTGTGTTTTAGCGGTTTCCACCATGGTCATGATTCCAAGTTCTTACAGACGGCTTGTTGGCGGTATTACGCATCTTTATCACCAACCACCAGGGTTGTAATGAGAGCCGTAGGCCCTCATTATGACATTGGCCGTAAGTGCCGCTTACCACCATGCTGACTGCCGCCAACATACCACGACTGCGGCGGTATACCGCTATGCATATTATGACCCACACATAGAAATCCGCCACTATACAGACACACACAAAAGTCTGCCTGCCTAAAAGGTCAGTGATAAACTGGCAGTACCAAAACCCACACCTTCACGGCAACAGAAATACGCCCACACCATTATGACCCACAAATCACTGTGGCAGACATTCAACCATAGTAAACTATTGCTGGTACATACCGCTGCGCTCAAAATACACACACACTAACAAAACCACACCACATTGGACAATTTAAATAACACACACCTGACACACATACACACACCACACCCACACACCTACACTACTATAAAACACACACGCACATTACCCACAACCCCTTACAACTCAAGAACATTGACAACTGAGGGAGAGACACACCAGGAGCACTCACAGAATCAGAGCCACAGAACACCATCACCCATACACCATCCACGCACCTCACAGCATACACCCCAAAACATCACCCCACACACCTTCACACACACCACTCACACTACACCCATGGCACCACAAAGACACCCCAGGTTCTCAGAGGAGAAGCTAAGGGTCATGGTGGAGGAAATCATCCGGGTAGAGCCACAGCTATTCGGATCACAGGTGCAGCAGACGTCCATTGCAAGGAAGATGGAGTTATGGCAGAGAGTCGTGGACAGGGTAAACGCCGTGGGACAGCACCCAAGAACAAGGGATGACATCAAGAAGTGGTGGAACGACCTACTGGGGAAGGAATGTTCCGTGGTAGCAAGACACAAGATAGCTGTACAGAGGACTGGCAGTGGACCACCACCTCCTCCCCCCCAAGTAACAACATGGGAGGAGCAAGTCTTGACGATCATGCATCCTCAGGGCCTGGCAGGAGTAGCAGGAGGACTGGACTCTGGTAAGTCAAACCTTTACAACTTTCGCTCCCCTACCTGCATGCCATCACAGACTCGCACCCCTACCCTCACCCCCATCACTCCACCACCTCACATATACCCCACCATCACAACCCACCCATCCCAATACCAATCCCTGCATGCAACACCAATGCATGGGCCCCTATCACAGACCTGCATGGACCCCCATCACCACAGCATGCACATTAGTGAAAATAACTTAGCCAACCAAATCACAACTCATACACGCCAAAGCTGCTTTGGTAATAACAACCATAAAGGGGATCATACCCATGCACAAGATGTCACACGCAGAAACAATAATGCTGCATTTACATCCCCACAGGACCCCCGCACAACATCACTGGGGAGGAGGCACCAGCAACATCCAGTCCCCCCCAGAAGATGCCCACAGTGATGACAGCAGCTCTGCATGACTGGCTCAGGATGACCTTCCTGGCCCATCAGGGACCTCTGGACAGTCAGTGACCCCGCCACAGTCCCAAACTACTACAGAGCCTCCCCCCTCAGGAAACACCACCCCAGCACCCACCCAGCGGGGCCATACCTCTGTCCCCAGGAGACGTCAATGAGCAGTGTGTCCGCCACTACAGGGACCCCAGGCAACCTGACAAACACAGGATGATCAGGGACCTGGGGTCAGTGGCAGTGGGCAGACAGTTCAGGGGACAGTGGCACAGGACAACAGGGAACTAAGAGGACTGCTGTGCGACAGGGGGAGGACAGGCCAAGGGAACCGACTCTCCATGAGGCACTCACCAACATCCTGGGAGCATACCACCATTCCCAGGAGACGATGGGCCAGATACTGGACAAGTTGCTGGAGACCCAGTGGCTGCAGGAGGCACAGTACCTGGGGAACAGGGAGGAGGACATGAGGGACATTTACACCACCCTAGTCACCATTGCAGAGGTGCTGGCAGACACGGCCAACACCATGACAGAGGCAGTGGCACACCAATAGGCCCCTGACACTAGCCACATCGATGAACATCCCTCCACTGACGCTAGTGGACAGGAGGCCCCACCACAGGAACAACAGACCACCAGCACCCCTCCCCCTGCAGAAGGAGAACCACCACGCAAAAGGTCCCAGTGATCCATGCAGAAGCCAGAGAACATTGCCAAGACCCCCGCCAGGAAATAAGACTCCCCTGAAGATCAACCTTGTGTCTCACTATGTCACCCTGTTCACCTTGAACTGACATTGCCCCACTCCATATGCCCCCTTGGACAATGCATCTGTGATATCAATAGACTGGACTCAATCCTGGACATCCCTCCATCATCAACCCAGCCCATTGCAATACACCCTACACTTATTATTACATAAATGAACACCCTTGGAACTAATACAAGTATGGAGTCTGTCAATTGATTGAAAAATGTATTAGTTTAACAAGCTGTAAACATTGGAATTCAAATGTACAGTTATATATACATAGGTATGAGCTGTAGTGAGCAGCAGTAAACACACCAGGAGCCAGAGTGGGGCACAGATATCTAACAATAGAGATGCCAAAGGGTACAGTGAGTGGCCATAGATTTTGGAAAATCAGGCTGCCATGTACAATGTCCAACACAAAACTACAATGGAAGGTGAAGTTACAGTGTCTTACCTGTGTGTCACTGGAAATACTGTGGAATTATAGTAGTTATGTTGGGGAATATGATGTAGCTGCGCATGTGTTTCATCAGGGCAGATAACAATCTGATCAGCACATTTGAGAACATAGGCAGTGACATTCCTGCTGCTATGGCCACTGTCTCTTGAAAGGAACCACTTGCCAAGACATAGAGCACTGACAGGACCTGCACTAGAGGGGGGACACCTGTGGGGTGGTGGATAGCTGAAATCAGGGTTGACTCCAATTGGGCACACAGCTCTTGGATTGTGGCTCTATCAAGTCTGTAGGTTAGGAGAATGTGCCTGTCCTCCATTGTCGGCAGGTCCACCAGGGGTCTGTACATGGGGGTATGTCTCCATCTCCTATTCAGCCTCACCGGCTGCAGTCTAGGGTGAAAAACCGTGAGCAGATGGTCATATTCAAACATAAACTCAGATTTCTATGCTTGGCATTTTTTCACAGAAACTTAATGTGAACGTGTAGGTCCGTTGATGTGCCTATGTCTGCTGTTAGGCAGTTAGGGGCCATGGCCTGTGACCCCCTGAAATGGCGGCCGCCTGACCTGTGAGGAGGGACAAGTGGAAATTAGGTAATTCCGCTGATGTTGTGCGCCGTTGCAGGAGGTGGTCGACGACCGCTGTGCAACACATCATTGGTTATCATTGGAGCCTAAGGGTTCCAGGAGCCAATGGTGATGTACGCCGGCAGTGACGGTGCGCACTGCCACGGATGTGACCGCCATTTGCTATCTGTTCACTCACTTGCTACCTGACCTTCAACAGGAGAGGACCTACACTGCAAGTGCTGCTGTGATCTGTGTCTGGAAGCAACCATGGCTCGAGTGTCTGGGGAAAGGGCCCCTGTCTTTACTTCCAAGGAGTGACTAGTGGATGGGGTCCTACCCCAGTACCCTTTACTTTATGGTCTTCCAGACAAACAGGTGAGTCCACTGTGAGCACGATGTATTGGGCATGAATGTATGGAGTGCTGTGTGTGTAAGCCTCCTGTGGGGGGGCTGAGGGGTCCTGGGCAGAATGCTGCATGTTTGGTGGGCAATGTCTGTGCGTAAGGGGATGAGAGGGATATGGTGTGCCATGAGTATAACAGTCCGGACGGTATGACTAATACCTTTTCTTATGTATCTTTTTCTGCAGGTCAGCGTCCATCAGAAAAAGGGTATTTGGCGTGCTATCGCCAAGGAGGTCCAGACCCTGGGTGTCTTTGACAGGCGGAACACCCACGGTGGGAGGACCTGCCCCGCTGGGCAAGAAGATGGCCTTGCCAACGAGGAAGGGGTGCCTGTCTTACCCGGACCCCCCATATGTTCCGTATCCTGGCAGTGGCCTGCCCGGAGTTGGGTGTGCGCTTGAAGGCATCACAGCAACCACAAGGGGGTGAGTACAGATTCAGAATCATGAAGTTGCGCACATTAAGGTGTTACCTGGGTGGGGTATGTGGGTCTGTGGATGCCCCTTGGCCAGGGTGAACATGGCAGGGTAGGTTCCATGATGGGCAAGCTGAGATGCACTCCAACCCCAATAATGCTAGTGGGCATCGACTACTGGGCAAGGTCCTGGGGGTTTCAGGTGTGCACCTAATGGCGTTAGGCATTGTACCCCATGGCGTAGTGACTAGCATTGTAACTGGTAGTGAATGGCCCAGTGCATAGGGCTGTTCCCTGTGAGTTGTGTACGCCAAAGGTAGTGTTGTTGCTGGCATTGACCAAGTGTATCCTCTGTCTCTCCCTCCCTTTTTGTTTTGTCACCCTGTCCTTGTGTGCATTAGCATCATCTGGTGGAGGAGCAGAGGCACCGGTGATGGAGGAAGCTGCATCCCACATGGGCCTGGAGGCCAAATCCACTGACAGTGAGGTCACCAGTGGGACGGAGGGCGAGGGGGAGCACCACGACGGAGACAGGAGGCAACAGTTCTGACAGCAGCACCTCCTCTGATGGAAGCTCCCTGGCGGTGGCGGACACCACTGTGGCCACCCGAACTTTAGGTACAGCCACCACACTGTACCAGAACCGCCCTCCCAGCAGCCCCTCAGCGAGTTTCCTGTGCCTGCCCACACAGGAGGGTGGGCATCTCCTTCACCCAAGGCACCTCAGGCCCTGCCCCAGTGAGCCCTGCTTCCCTCAGTGAGGAGGCTATTGACCTCCTGAGATCCCTCTCTGTTGGGCAGTCAAACATACTGAATACCATCCAGGGTCTAGCAGGGCGTTTGCAACAAACGAATGCATTCCTGGAGGGCATTCACTCTGGCGTGGCGTCCCAACAGAGATCATTCCAGGCTCTTGCTAACTCACTGATGGCAGCCAGTGTCCTGGTCTCTAGCCTCCCCCTCCAACTTCCTCTACCCAGTCCCATTCCCCTCAACCCCAACCTATCCTAAGCACACCTTGAGACCTGCATGCACCCAAATCAACACACAGAAGTGTCTCAGGCAAACACAAGCACCACACTTCATCCCACAGGCACTCACACAAGCACCATCAAGATTCAGACACACAAACAGCCACTGCCTCCACTGTGCCCCCTCCTCCTCCTCGTCCATCTCCCTCCCAGTTGCGTCTCCACTCACACCTGCATGCACTACATCCTCATCCACTACCTCCATCACCAGCACATCTATCACAACACGCCCCTCACTGGCAGTCACCACCCCCATATCAAAGCACACTTCCCCTGTGTCCTCTCCCAGTGTGTCTGTGCCCCCTCCTTCCAAAGTACACAAACGCAAGCACTCAGACACCCAATAGTCATCCACCTCACAACAGCATCCAGCCCATGCACCTGCACCCAAACACAGCAGACAGACACCTCCTACAACCACTCACTCTTCCTCCACTCCCAAACCTTCACCGTCGTCCATGCCCAGTGTCCCTAAAAGGCTTTTCCTCTCCACCCTTGACCCATTCCCTGCCCCTCCTTCACATCGGGCCAGGGTGGGCAGAACCCAGCCCAGCACCTCAGCCACCCCGTCCACGGCCACTGTAATTTCTGTAGCTACTGCAGGTGTGAGAGACTCCAAGGAGGTACCCATCAGCACAGCCAGTGTGCCAGCACTACCTGCCAAGGGCAAGAAGGGGCCGCCAGCTCACAAGGGCAGGAAGGGGACACCAACCAGCAAGGAGAAGGACGCACCACCAGCCAGCAAGGGAAAGGAGGGAACACCAGCCAGCAAGGGCAGGAAGGGAACACCAGCTGGCAGAAGCAAGGAGACACCACTAGCTGCCAAGGTCAGGAAGGTAACAACAGCTGCCAAGGGCAATGTAAAAGAAACAGATGCCGCCGGCAGAATGGATCTGGAGCCTGGGCCTGGAGCAGCATCTGGGCAAACAACACCAGCCATGGCACTTCAGCTGTCTGAGGCTGCAGGGGAAGGGCTGAAGTCTCGCCCCACCACTGACAGCACCGTCACCTGCACCGCCGCTAGCACCGCCACCTGCACCGCCAGCAGCACCACTGCCAGCAGCCCCAGTGGGCAGCCGTCTGAGGCTGCAGGGAAAGGAATGGAGCCTCCGCCCACCACTGACAACACCGTCACTTGCACCTCTGCCAGCACCGCCACCTGCACCACCAGCAGCACCACTGCCAGCAACAGCAGCCCCAGTGAGCAGCCGTCCGAGGCTGCAGGGGAAGGGCTGGAGCCTCCTGTCACCACTGACAGCACCGCCGCCAGCCCCGCAACTGCCATCCACTGAGCAGCTGTCACCGCCGGCGAGTAGTGTGTAGTCGTGACTACATGGGCTGTAGTGCTGGGCCCTGCAACAACTATACGTGTGACACCCAGGTGAGAGACTGTGACCTTGCACCATCCATGATCTGTATCACCAGGCACAAGGCCCCATCCAGAACCAGTGGAAGAAGGCATCCACTCAGCCCCTCCTTGCCAGGGTGAAGCACACTGGGCACAAGGCCCCCTACAGAACCAGTGAGCAAACCTCCCACTTGAGAACCTGTGGCTTTGCACTCCCCAGGACCAAGCAGTGGGCAAACCACCCACTTGAGAGACTGTGGCTTTGCACTCCCCAGGACATCGCTGAGGGCATGTGGCCCCCTCCAGGAGCAGTGGTGTTGTACCATCTTCCGGCTGAGGTGCCCCTGTTCCCCTTCCACCTGAGGTGCCTATGTATCTTCGATCTGATGTCCCAGCAGTGTTCTCTCCGTATTGAGGCAGGAGTCAAGTGTGGGTTTGGCCTATGTGTTATGGCCCTGTGGGCCACGGACATTTTGGAGTGGTCATTGTCCCTCCATTTTTTATATATTGTACATACTGTATTGTGCTTTAAAGACGTATTTATCTAAGTTTTAATATTACACAGACTTTACTCACATCCTTTTGTCCTTGCGTTATTCCTGAGGTTTACGGGGTAGATATGTAATGTTGTTGCATCTGTTTGTGTGTATGGTGTTGGGGGTGGGGGTGGGGGTGTTGCGTGTGTGTGTCTCTTTTTCCTCACCCCCTCCCTTGTGTGATAGTTGCAGTTCTCACCGTGGTCGTCTTCGCCGAAGTTCGTGTTCCTGTGTAGGAGGAGGTAGAACAGCATTTGAAAAATTTGCAACTTAGGCTCCATGGCTAGGTTCTTCCTTGAATGTCAAGAGGTGAGTCGTTTCCCTTCTGTGCACTGTTTCTGCCATGCTTTTGATGGCATTGGTACCGCCCCAGAAAAGCTGGCGGATTGGCCTCTCATAATACAGTGGGCGGTACATAGTCTTCCGTCTGGCTGTTGGTGGTTACTGCTGCGGTGCTTGTTGCTACCGCCGTGGCGGTTGGAGTGTTAAAGTGGCTGTCTGTGTTGGTGGTTTCCGCCATGGTCAAAATTCAATTTTTTTACCGCTGGCCTTTTGGCGGTATTACCGGCGCTTTATCACCAACCGCCATGGTTGGAATTAGGGACTTAGGGGGTCATTCCGACCGCGGGGAGCATTCTGACTTTCCCGCTGGGCCGGCGGGCGATCTTCAAAAGATCGCCCGCCGGCCCAGCGGGAAAGCCCCAGCAAAGATGAAGCCGGCTCCGAATGGAGCCGGCGGATTTGCTGGGGTGCGACGGGTGCAGTTGCACCCGTCGCGATTTTCAGTGTCTGCCAAGCAGACACTGAAAATCTTAATGGGGCCCTGTTAGGGGGCCCCACGACACCCGTTCCCGCCAGCCTCTTCCTGGCGGTGTAAACCGCCAGGAACAGGCTGGCGGGAAGGGGGTTGGAATCCCCATGGCGGCTCTGCTTGCAGCGCCACCGTGGAGGATTCCCTGGGGCAGGGGAAAACCGGCGGGAAACCGCTGGTTCCCCTTTTCTGACCGCGGCTTTACCGCTGCGGTCAGAATTGCCCCGGAAGCACCGCCAGCCTGTTGGTTCCTCTGCCCTCTGCCCTGGCGGTTACAAACCGCCAGGGTCAGAATGAGGGCCTTAGTCTCTGAATAGAAAGCTGTATCCCTTCCCTTGTCTCTATTGGCACCTATCATTGTGTCCAATGTCAGCATCCAGCCTATCCAAGCCAGCATAAGTGAGTTGGTTACAGGTAGCTTCAAGTCCTCATTCCTGTGTTGTCAATCAACCACGGCTAACATGGAACACTCGTCCTTAAAAGCAGGGCAGTGTAGTGGAGCTAGGGGATTGTGTGCTAGTGAATTTAGGTTGCCCTTTGCTGGCTTAGAGGCTGTGAGTGTGATTCTTATATTTTAGCTTGAATGGAGCTTGAATCTTAACTCCCAGGCTAACAGGTCATCCACAATTTTACTGCTCCTTCATTTCAGCCCTATATAGTTAGTTTGGAGTCCTGCTGGGCTACAGCGAGTAGCATACAGGATGTCATCCCTAATTACTTATGTGCATCCCCTAGTGTGATGAAGCCAATGGAGTATTGTGATTCTCTCCCTCCACGCAGAAGTCTAGGGGCATCTATCAGGCCCATGTCACTCAAGTTTTGCGTGTGATCCATTTTGCTGCTGGGACCACAGTACCCAGAGGAGTTCTGGTCTAGAGGGAAATGTGGTTACTTTGCTAGAAAAACCTTCTTTGCCCAGGACTAACTCTAACTCTGGAGCACTTCCACAGATTAACATTGGGGCTTGCCTACTGTGCTGAGTCACTACTTTATCAACACCTACTTTAGTACAAATGTTCTCCACCAGTAGTGAAAGTGTAGCCATCTTTATGTCTAAATCGCTAACCAGCTTACTTATACACTCACGCAAGCTTTTAATCTTTCCCCTTAGTATATGGAACTGTGCAAGAGATTCGCTCAGATTGGACTGGCTAATGTCACTCAAAACTCTAGGCTTAGATGTGCCAGAGAGATCCTTCTTCACAGATGAAGTCCCTAAGATGCCAATATGCCCTCCATCTCTACTATGAGATCATCTATTTAATTTAAACTGCAGTTTTCTTCTGAGTGCCTCGGTATCTTACTTAAACCTTCTGCCCCACAGGTTTCTCAGTAGCTTTACGATTGCCCATGATTAAAAAAGCACAGAACCCAACAAGTACATTGAACATCAACACGATCAGACAAATCAAACAGGAAAACAGGTCAGCACCCAGTGCATTCTGGATGTGCCCAACCTCAGGCATTTTAGATAGGCAATACCAGCTTGAAATTGTTCACCAACAAAGTGCTAGCAGTCTTTTATATAGTTACCCATTGAAACAGCAGTTTATTGGCCTTCAGGACCTAGTATAATGAAGACGGTTCTTTGTTACAAAACAATCTCATATATATCCGCCCTCATGGATAGCCCAGATGTGCCTATGAGATCCTTGATTCCCTCAGTACTTGCCCCTTCTGAGGATGTTATTGAGTAAAACCAAGGGGTGTATCCCAGCCCCGTCTCTTCCTGTTGCATGGTGGCTGCAGGATGGGCCTGCCCTTGGCCAAGGCCTAGCCCGGGCGTGTCCCATGCCGTGTTGAGAATGAGGCTCTAAAGTAGTGCAGAGTATGGGCAGATGTGCTAATGACAAGGGTCGCCTCGTCCTCACCCCTATCACTCCAACTCCTCACATATGTACCAATATCACAAACCACCCATCCCAACACCAAGCCCTGCATGCAACAACAAAGCATGGACACCCATCACTAAAGCATGCCCACTGCACATACCCATACATCCCCCTAAACCATCATCACACAAGCTCCCACACAGGAATGCCAGCACTGGGGTACACGGTCACCCACCTATTGCACACCATGACACACACAGATGCAATAATCATGCCTTTCCACCCCTGCAGGACCACTAACCAACGTCACCAGACAGGAGGGTCCAGACATGTCCACTCCACTCACAGAAGTGGCCCACAGTGATGACAGCACCTCTGTCCAACTGGATCTAGATGACTAGCCCGGACCATCGGGGGTCTCGGGACTGTTGGTTACCCTCACACAGGCACAGGCCACCACAGACCTTCCCCCCTCTGGAAACACCAGCACAGCACCCACCCAGCGGGCCCATACCTCCGTCCCCAGGACACGTCAATCAGCTGTGTGTCCATCACTACAGGGAACCCAGGATAACCCACCACCCCAAGAACAACAGGGACCTGGGGGCAGTGGCAGTGGGCACACGGTCCAGGGGACAGAGGCCCAGGAACACAGGGGAACTGGACAGGCCAAAGGAACCCACTCTCCACGAGGCCCTCTCCTCCATCATGTGAGCATACCACCACTCCCAGGAGACAATGGCAACGGTACTGGCCAAGTTTCAGGAGACCCAGCGCATGCAGGAGGAACAGTATATGGGCTTCAGGGAGGAACTCAGAACCATCAGCTCCACCTTGGGCACCATCGTAGGGGTGCTGAAGAAAGTACTTAACACCAGGAGGGACACTGTGGCACTCCAAGGGGCCCCTGACACTAGCATGGATGATGAACTGCCCACCACCTCTGCCGGCGCTAGTGGACAGGACTCCCCGCCACAGGACCACCACACCAGCACCCTACCCCCTGCAGACAGAGAGCCACCCTGCAAACGGTCCCTGAGATCCAGGAACAAGACAGAGCATGATGCCAAGACCCCCGCCAAGAAATGAGACCACCCTGATTGTCATCCTACTGTCCCACTTTGTCACCCTGTCCATAATGAAACTGCCCCAGCTCCACTTCCTATGCCCACATGGGCAATGCACCTGTGAGACTAATATAATGGACTCTGCCAGGGACATTCCTCCACCATCACCCCTCACCATTTAACTTCCCCCTCCAATATTTTGCATTTAAATAAACACACCTAAAGCACAAAATGATCTGGAGTCTGCCTGTGATTTCGAAATAGTGTATTTGCAATTACTGTGACCAAATGTTCTTGAAAATGTAATGTCAACATACCTATGTCACACAGCTCTAGTCCATGAGGAATCTAAGCAGATGACACACGTTGGGACCCACATCTGTGAAACCGTAAGGGAAAGTGACAACTCAGTGAACATACACTGGGTGAAAACGACAGACAGTAGAGAGGTAGTAGTGTAAAAGTACATGTAGTAGGCAGGAATGTATTCTCACCTGTTTTTCACTAGAAATATTTCTGGATCACTGTTCTGCATGTCTTCTTCCTCTGCTTCATCCTCATCACTGTCCACAGGCTCCACAGCTGCCACAACACCTCCATCTGGACCATTATCCTGCAGAAAAGGCACCTGTCGTCGCAAAGCCAAGTTGTGAAGCATACAGCAGGCCACGATGATCTGGCACACCTTCTTTGGTGAGTAGAATAGGGATCCACCTGTCATATGGAGGCACTTGAACCTGGCCTTCAGGAGGCCGAAGGTCCGCTCGATCACCCTCCTAGTTCGCCCATGGGCCTCATTGTAGCGTTCCTCTGCCCTGGTCCTGGGATTCCTCACTGGGGTCAGTAGCCATGACAGGTCGGGGTACCCAGAGTCACCTGCAAATGACGAGGGACAACTGTTAGACACACACTAACCTGTAGGGATAAACCCAGACAACCCTTCCCACTGTCTTGCTTCCAAGGGCTCACCTAATAGCCACACACGGTGCCTCGGAGTTGACCCATCACATAAGGGATGCTGCTATTCCGCAGGATGTAGGCATCATGCAATGAGCCAGGGAACATGGCATTCACATGGGAGATGTACTGGTCGGCCAAACATACCATCTGTACATTCATGGAATGATAAGTCTTCCGGTTTCTGTACACCTGTTCACTCCTGTGGGGGGGGGACCAAAGCCACATGGGTCCCATCAATGGCACCTATGATGTTGGGGATATGTCCAAGGGCATAGAAGTCACCTTTCACTGTAGGCAAATCCTCCACCTGAGGGAAAACGATGTAGCTCCTCATATGTTTCAGCAGGGCAGACAACACTCTGGACAATACGTTGGAAAACATAGGCTGGGACATCCCTGATGCCATGGCCACAGTTGTTTGAAAAGATTCACTTGCAAGGAAATGGAGCACTGATAGCACCTGCACTTGAGTGGGGATTCCTGTGGGATGGTGGATTGCTGACATCTGGTCTGGCTCCAGCTGGGTACACAGTTCCTGGATTGTGGCACGGTCAAACCTGTAGGTGATGATCAAATGTCTTTCCTCCATTGTCGACAGGTCCACCAGCAGTCGGTACACCGGAGGATTCCGGCCATCTCCTCACATGTACCAGCGGACGGTGCCTATGAAGGACAACAGCGACCACAGAGTCAAACAACTCAGAGGTACCCACAGTTTACCCAGAACACCAATCATACACAATAGGTGGCCTATATGTGTGTTGAGACTAGGCCTAGGTATGTGTGATGCAGTTTGAAATTAGGCCATGTGGGCCCCTGAAATGGCGGCTGCCTGACCTGTAAAGTGGGACAATGGGATGTGAGGTAACTGCGCTGGCGTTGTACACCGTCGCGGTAGGCGGTCGGAGACCGCGGTGCAATGCTGCATTGGTTAATATTGGACCCTATGGGTCCGAGGAGCCAATGACAATGTACGCCAGCGGTGATGATACGCACCGCCGCGGACGTGACCACCTCGGACGTGACCGCCATTTTCTATCTGTTCAATCACTCGATACCTGATCTTCGACAGGAGAGGACCTACACTGTAAGTGCTGCTGTGACCTCGGTCTGCAAGAGACAATGGCTTGTGCGCCTGGGGAAAAGGCCCCTGCCTTCACATCGGAGGAGTTGGAGAAGCTCGTTGAGGGGGTCCTCCCCCAGTACACGCTACTCTACGGTCCTCCAGACAAACAGGTAAGTACACTGGGAGCATGTTGTATGGGCTATGCCTGTGTGGAGAGGGCTGGATGTCAGAAGGAAGGGGCAGAGTTCTGCGTGCATGAAAGATGGTGGGTGCATGTGCCACATGGAAAGGGTAGGGATGGGGGCCACTCACTTTGACGGTGCAGTTGGTAATGACTTCTCTTCTTCACCTGTACATTTCATGTAGGTCAGCACCCACCAGAAGAAAGATATTTGGGGTGCCATCGCCAAGGATGTCCGGACCCTGGGGGTCTACCACAGACGGAGCACCCACTGTCGGGAATGATGGGAGGACCATCGCCGCTGGAGCAAGAAGACGGCGGAGACTCAGCTGGGGATGGCCTCCCAACGTGGGAGGGGTGCCCGTCGAACCATGACCCCTGTGATGTTCAGGATCCTGGCGGTGGCCTACCCGGAGTTGGATGGGCGCTTGAGGGCATCACAACAGACACAAGGGGGTGAGTACACTCTCATTCAGCTGACTTTGCGCGCAGTGGAGTTCTCTGGGTGGGGGAGGAGGGCTGTGGGTTTCCCTAGGCCAGTGCGAGTTCCGTCGGCTAGGCCCCTCTGTAAGGCATGGCCCTGTGGCCTCACACCCCACCTCTGTAGAGTGCCAAGTACAGCTATTCATGCCCCTGTGTCATCTATGTGTGCAGATGTCGTCCATAGCCTTGTAGGCCATTTCCCAGGAATTGCACTGTAGAGCCCAAGAGCGCGGCGTAGTGCAGGGGGCTTCTGTGTCTGTCTTGTCCGTCAGCGGTAGCGGTAATCCATGCACTCAACATGTCTTTATTCTGTTTCCTCCCCCATTTTTGTGGTTTTCCTGTTCTTGTGTGCATTAGCATCATCAGGCGGAGGAGCAGTAGCACCGGAGCACCAGGGAGCTGCATCCCACATGGCCATGGAGGGCCACACTACGGACTCAGAATTCAACAGTGGGACGGAGGGCGACGGGACGGGAGCTCCACGGCGGGGACAGGAGCTGACACCAGCGACACGGACTCGTCCTCTGATGGGAGCACCCTTGTGGTGGCAGCAACATCTGTACCACCCGCATCTACAGGTACAGCCGCCACCCCCCCTACCAGCATCGCCCTCCCAGCAGCCCCTCAGCCTTCGCCCCGTGCCCGCTCACCCAGGAGGGTGGGCATCACCTTCGCCCCAGGCACCTCAGGCCTTGCCCCAGTCACCCCTGCTGCCCTCAGTGAGGAGGCCATTGACCGCCTCAGGTCCCACACTGTTGGGCAGTCTACCATTTTTAATGCCATCCAGGGTGTAGAAAGGCAGTTGCAACAAACTAATGCATTCCTGGAGGGCATTCTTTCTGGTCAGGCGGCCCTTCACCGAGCCTTTCAAACTCTGGCCTTAGCACTGATGGCAGCCATTGTCCCTATGTCTAGCCTCCCCCCTCCAACCTTCTCCACCCAGACACAATCCCCTGTACCTCTGCCTATCCCAAGCACACCATCAGACCAGCCTGCACACACCTCACCACACAAGGGAAGCTCAGGCAAACATAAGTACCACACATCCCACAGGCATTCACGCAAGCATCACACACATGCAGAAACACCAACATCCACTGCCTCCACTGTGTCCCCTCGTCGTCGTCTCCCTCCTCCCTACCAGTCTCGTCTACACACACACCTGCATGCACTACCTCTACAGCCACTACGTCCCTCACCAGCACATCCACCAGCACACCCCGCTCACGTGCAGTCACCACCCCCACTACCATTCACATGTCCCCTGTGTCCTCTCCCAGTGTGTCTGTGACGCCCCCTCCGAAGATACACAAACGCAGGGACACACCCACCCAACAGCCATTCCCCTCACGACAGCCTCCAGCGCATGCACCTGCACCCAAAGTCACCAAACCTACACCTCCTACTACCACCACCTCTTCCTCCACTCCCAAACCCCCTCCAGCTACCCGTCCCAGTGTGTCCCAAAAACTTTTCCTGTCCAGCCTTGACCTTTTTTCCACACCTCCCCCACCCCGTCCATCTCTTAAGTCCCGAACTAGCACCTCAGCCACAACATCTCCGGGACCAGTGGTGCCTGTAGTCACAGGTATGTGGAGTGCACCGGCCACCAGGACAGCCAGTGTGGCACGGAGCCACAGCACAGCCAGTACCCCCCCTGTGAAGCATCAGAAGTTGGCCAGTGCCCGGCGGGAGAGGGGGAAGACTCCAGCCACCAAAGCCGCTCCCAGGGGTCCCGGTGGGGGTGTGGACTCAGCTGTGACACCTCCCAAAGTGGGGAAGGGCCACAAGAAACCTGGCAAGTCTGGGAAGACTAGCACGGCGGAGAAGACCGCCATCATCCTGCTACCCAGGAGGGCCCCGCCAGCCCCATCCCAGCTGCCCAGGAGGGCCCCACTAGCCCCAGCCCAGCTGCCCAGGAGTGCCCTGCCAGCCCCATCCCAGCTGCCCAGGAGGCCCCCGCCAGCCGCAGCCCAGCTGCCCAGGAGGGCCCGCCAGCCCTATCCCAGCTGCCCAGGAGGCCACCGCCAGCCCCAACCCAGCTGCCCACGAGGGCCCCGCCGGCCCCATCCCAGCTGCCCAGGAGGGCCCCGCCAGCCCCAGCCCAGCTTCCCAATAGGGCCCCACCAGGCCCAGCCCACCTGGGCCATGAAGCACCGCCAACTCAAGCACCGCTGAACAGGGCACCGCCAAACAAGCACCGCTGAACAGGGCACCGCCAAATCAAACACAGCTGAACAGGGCACCGCCAAATCAAGCACCGCCGAACAGGGCACCGCCAACTCAAGCACCACTGAACAGGGCAAGCACCGCTGAACAGGGCACCGCCAACTCAAGCACTGCTGCACAGGGCACCGCCAACTCAAGCACCGCTGAACAGGGCAAACACCGCTGAACAGGGCAAGCACTTCTGAACAGGGCACCGCCAAATCAAGCACCGCTGAACAGGGCACCGCAAACTCAAGCACCGCTGAACAGGGCACCGCAAACTCAAGCACCGCTGCACAGGGTACCGCCAACTCAAGCACCGCTGAACAGGGCACCGCCAACTCAAGCATTGCTGCAAAGGGCACCGCCAAATCAAGAACCGCTGAACAGGGCACTGCCAACTCAAGCACCGCTGCACAGGGCACTGCCAAATCAAGCACCGCTGAACAGGGCACCGCTAACTCAAGCACCGCTGCACAGAGCACCGCCAAATCAAGCACCGCTGAAGAGGGCACCGCCAACTCAAGCACCGCTGCACAGGGCACCGCCAACTCAAGCACCGCTGCACAGGGCACCGCCAAATCAAGCACCGCTGAACAGGGCACCGCCAACTCAAGCACCGCTAGCCCATGAGCGGCAGGGGCACTGACGCAACTGGGACCGTCACGGGGTGAGTGGGCACTCTGGGCACCAGTCCCCCTCCAGAACCAGTGGAGAGATGCATCCACTACCTCTGTCCTTCACAGGATGAAGCACTCTGGGAACCAGTCCCCCTCCAGAACCAGTGGAGACATGCATCCACTACCTCTGTCCTTCACAGGATAAAGCACTCTGGGCACCAGTCCCCCTCCAGAACCAGTGGAGACTGTTATCCACTTGAGAGACAGTGGCTTTGCACTCCCCAGGATAATGCAGTGGGCAAACCGCCCACTGTAGAGACTTGAGAGGCCGTGGCTTTGCACTCCCCAGGATAATGCAGTGGGCAAACCACCCACTGTAGAGACTTGAGAGGCCGTGGCTTTGCACTCCCCAGGATAATGCAGTGGGCAAACCACCCACTGGAGAGACTTGAGAGGCCGTGGCTTTGCACTCCCCAGGATAATGCAGTGGGCAAACCACCCACTGGAGAGACTTGAGAGACCGTGGTTTTGCACTCCCCAGGATAATGCAGTGGGCAAACAACCCACTGGAGAGACTTGAGAGACCGTGGCTTTGCACTCCCCAGAATAATGCAGTGGGCAAACCACCCACTGGAGAGACTTGAGAGACCGTGGCTTTGCACTCCCCAGGATAATGCAGTGGGCAAACCACCCACTGTAGAGACTTGAGAGACCGTGGCTTTGCACTCCCCAGGATAATGCAGTGGGCAAGCCACCCACTGGAGAGACTTGAGAGACCGTGGCTTTGCACTCCCCAGGATAATGCAGTGGGCAAGCCACCCACTGGAGACACTTGAGAGACCGTGGCTTTGCACTCCCCAGGATTGAACAGTGGGCATTGAGCCCCCTCGTGGATCTGGCGTCGTGCACTCATCCGGCTGAGTTGCCCCTCCTTCCCTTCCCCCTGAGGTGCCTGTTGTATTTCTATCTGCTGCCCCTGCAGTGTTCTCTCTGTTTTGATCTGGTATCGAGTGTGGACCTCGCCCATGCATTTTGGGCCCAGTGGACCACGGACTATAAATGGTGCAATACCTGGACTACTATTCTTTGTGTATATTTTGTTAATAGTGTATATATGTATATTTGTGCGTACTGGGTTTTAATATATTACAATGGTTACACTAATTTCCTTTTGTCTTTGCATTCTTCCTGGGGATTGGGGGGTGTCACTATAATGTATAGATATGTATTAGTGTGTGTGTTGTAGTGGGTGAGGGTGGGGGTGGGGGTGTTGCGTGTGTGTGTCCCTGTTTTTTGCCTCCCCCCTCCCCTGTGTCGTAGGTGCAGTACTCACCGTGGTCTTCGCCGCCGGCGTTCGTGCTCCTGGTACAGGAGCAGGAAGACTATCGCAGGTAGGATTTGGAGTTCCGGGTCCATGATGTCCTCGTTCCTCATGGAGTGTGTAGAGGTGAGTGTTTTTCCTTCGAAATTCCTGTTTCCGACGTGTTTTTATCCGCGGTGAATCCGCCCCGGAAAAGGTGGCGGATTGGCCTGTCATAATAGTGTGGGCGGTACATTGTCTTCCGCCTGTCTGTAGGCGGGGACCGCTGCACTGTTTGTTTGTACCGCCGTGGCGGTCGGAGTGTTAAAGTGGCTGTCTTTGTTGGCGGTTTCCGCCACGGTCGTAATTGCTAATCTTTTTTCCGCCGGCCTGTTGGCGGTCTTACCTCCACTTTAACACCGTCCGCCAGGGTTGTAATGACCACCATAATGCTTTACATTTTGCTCTACCATTTATGGGAAGCCAATGCAGCCTTTTGAGTACTTCCCCTGTTCACTTTGTTCTTGGGATGCCTAGCAGTACAAGGGCTGCAGCATTTTGGATGATTTGAAGCTTTTTTATCACAGCCTTTGGGCTTCATAAATAGAGGTCATTGCCATAATCCAAGCAGGAAAGGATCAGACCTTGAATCACCAACCTTAATGATTCCATTGAGAGCCACCTAGGTACCTTTCTCAGAGCTCTCAGAAGGCCATATCAGCTCCCGGCCATGTTTTTCACTTGTGAGGCCTTGGACAACTGATCATCTAAGATCATCCTTAGGCTTTTTACTTCTGCTTTAGGAAATTGCCTTTCTCCTAATGCTGGTGGCCAGGTGATCTGATCCCAAAGTGACAGCTTCTGCCATAGTACCAGTACCTCAGTTTTCTCTCCATTCAACTTTAGACAGCTCTCTTTCATCCACTCAGACACCTTCTCTAGGCATTTATTTAGGTTTAGGGAAGGGGACACTACATCTGGTGACAGCATGACTTCCAGCTGTTCGTCGTCCGCAAGAACAGATGATCTCTGCTAAAGGGCAGACATAAATATTAAACAGTGTGGGGTTCAGGGATGAGCCGTCTGGGACTCCACACTTCAGCTGATAGCAGGACATGAGGAATGGTCCTTCACTGACCTGGAAGCTACGGTTTTCCATGAATGAGGCAATCCACCTACACACCTTCCTTGTGATGCCTACATTTTCCAGTCTCTCCAAAAGAGTAGGGTAGGAGACCATGTTAAACGCGGTGCTTAGATCCAGGACGATCAGTGCTACTGATCCATCCTGGTCCTTACTCATTCTAACATCTTCGGTGGTGATTAAAAGAGTGGTCTCTCTACTGCATCCCACCCGAAAACCCATCTGGGTCGGGTGAAGAATGTTATCAATATTCCAGTAATGTGCATGCTAATTATTTTCTTTATGATCCTATTAACTCCAGGCAGAAGAGAAACAGGTCTGTAATTTCCTATCAGCTCGGGATTAAGGTTGGATTTTTTTATTAACGGGTGGATGATGGTGTGTTTCCATTCCAGTGGGACCCTGCACTTTTCTCGAGAAAAGAGTAAACAAATCTGCCCTCCTTCTATAAAATAGCAATTGGGGCAGGGTCCAGTGGAGAGCCTAACTTCACTGAGATTGCCACATCTCTCACTTCCTCTTTGGTCAGAGGTGGAAAGCGTTACCTTACTGTTCTTAACTTTTGGTCTGTTGTTCCCATTCCCCATGCCTTCTGCTGACTCTGAGAGGGCCTCATACATGTCCCCTACCTTTCCCAGGAAATGATTCATCAAAGCTTCACATCACTGCATAGAGAAGGTGGGACCATTTTCTATGGGGTCAAGAGAGGAATTGGTAGATTTCTTAATCCTTTCGGCAAGGTCAATTGTGTGCGCTCTCCGAATTGCACTATGGTACTTTTTCAGAAATGCTTTTTATGTCTGTTTGCTTATTTCATCATATTTTAGTTCTGCTATAGTTACCCCTGCATAATTTGTTACTACTGTGTCTGATTTACCTAAGGCTTGCTCCAATCTGGACACATCTAATCTAGACCATTTTTGGGGCCTTTTAGAGCATGTAGTTCTTGCTGTATCTTTCCCTACTCTGGAGATTGAAAAAGGGATAATGTAATGGTCTGTTCAAACCATTTGCCGAGGTGTCTCTATTGTCATATTGGGTACGTTCAAGAAAATTGTGTCAATCGTATTACCCTTCTCATGTGTTGGCAAGTGCACCAACTTATTTAGGTGTATTACAGCTAAATCATTCAGAAAGTTGGCAACCTAAGCGCAGTCCAAATATTCTACATGAATATTTAGGTCACCCAGTACATGAAAGTCGCTGTCTAGGGGTGCTAATATATCGGGCACCACTTTTATAAACTCCAGAGCTAGACCGGAAGGATGATATTTCAGCATCTTTGAGAACATATACTTGTGGGAGAGTTTAATAGAGAAGGCCAAACTTCCATATCCTGGGATTTGGACAGGGATACATTTACATTCCAATTCACAATTATTGCCACTGCTCTCCCTTTCTGACTGCCCCACTCACATCTGGCAATTCCATATCCTGCCAGCAAGGCCTCCACAATATCCAGCCCATTTTCCTCATTGAGCCAAGTTGCAGTCAGGAAGAGGGCTGTTAGCTGAGTATCTTTTAAGAAACTAAACACTTCTTTTCCATGTTTGGAGAGGGCCCTCAGTTAACTAAGAACATGCTCCACCTAGGTGTTGGTTAGCACATTTCCCTGCTTGACCTTATGGCGAGCTCCCTTCATTCTTCTAACTCAGACATGTCTGAAGAAAAGTTACATGAGACGCATTTGACTGGTACTATGCCTGGATCCACGAGATGCTGACAAGTATTGTCCAACTGTCTGTTTAGACTTTTCAGCTCTATTGTTGAATAACTCAATCATTCTAAATCCCTTACAACTGAATGGGCAGGGTCCCTGGCCCCAGAAGGCTGGGGACGGGCTTGTTATAAGCACGCCTTCAGCGCAACAGTGGTGCACCCGCTGCATGCGTCCGCTGTGCGTCCTTAGGCCAGCTGCCATTATATCTTATGGTCTCTCAAGCACTAGAGCACCAAGCACACTAAAGTGACTAATAAAACTGAAAGAAAGACTATTGGCACTGCACATGGCTGAATAGTCTGCTCAACCCCTGCTCTGGTCCCCCACCATGTAAGTGCACAATAACACCAAGTAAAAGTAACCCCCCCGCCCAAGTCTAAAACACTATGAGATCATTTTTGTTAAAAAAAGGATAAACTGTTTCTTTTAAAAGCCAACACAGAACTGACACATTGATATTTACGAGTCTATGGGAACGTGAACAATTGTTGGCAAGTGGTACGCATAGGCTAAAATGAGCCAAATTTCTGCGAATCGGCAACCCAGCCATAAGACATGATGCACTGGGACTGGGATATAAACACAGAACATACCAAAATCTATTTGGCTATCTCAGCTATGCCATTGTGGTGCTAATGCTTTAGCTAAGAGCAGCGAGAAGACCACCACCACGTTCACCACCACCATGGAGGCAGTGCAGGAGAAGGGAGCAGATATACGACCATAGGACTATCCTCATTGACCTAAGGGAGGAGGAGGTCATCACTTACTATAGGCTCAGGAGGGAGTCCATCATACAGCTCCTGAACTACATTGCACCAAGGCTCCATGTAACATCACATAGGTGCACCAGCATCCCCCCACAGGTCAAACCGACAACCATCCTTTTCAGCATTCCTACTCTCCGTCCTGGATGCCAGCATCAGCTTGACACCCCAGTACATCATTTTCCCCAAGACACAGTAGCAACAACCGGACAACTAGCAAGGCTTCTATGCCATTGCTGGCTTCCCTCATGTCTTGGGGGCAGTGGATTAGACCCATGTGCAACTGGTGCCTCCTGCTGCTACATCCTACCTGTACCACAATAGGAAGCACACATATTCCATCAATGTACAGGAAAAGGTGGACCATCTTTGGATGTTTGTCAATGTACTATCAAAGTACCCTGCGAGTGCTCATGATGTCTACATCTTCAGGCACTCCATCATCAACAAACGCTTCCAGATTGGGGCTAATGGGAATGGCCTTCTGGTTAGTAAGTACATCTGAAGTTCTGAAGTACATGAAAGACCCAAAAACTATAAATAATGTATAATAATATATCCATCTCTGTGTTTGGTGACTGAGACAGCTCATACTTAGGAAGGGCAGGCCTCATACTTGAAGCATACCCCATATCACATGTGGCATGTAAACCTGCAAGTCACACATTTTAACACCTGCTAAGCCACTGGGTATGCCTCTCAGTGGTGGGTAGAACTTGAGCAATGCAATGCGCTAAAATGCTTTGCTGCTACACTGTGTGCAAGGAAGAACTTTCATGTAGGTTGTCTGTGTGTCCACATATAAATCAAGTGGTCATGAGGCATGTCATGCATTCAACACAAGCTAAACTGTGAAATGTCTCTAAACAATTGCCCTCCCCAGGTCATGTATAACATGGAACAACAACCTAAGTGATCCTAAACACTCCAGTCACGTATGTGTGGTGCATTTAGTGGCACATAGACAATCACTATCAGGCCTATAAGGGTACAGGTGTGCAGGAAGGCAGTCCCTCATGAACAAAGTACACCTCATAGGAAATTTACCCACACATTCATCATGTTGCATTTGTGCCTTTCTTGGTGCTATGCAGCCTACTGTGTGCCAGTACAGCTTGAAAACTCAGAACTGTGCTGTATGCCCTAAAATATCTCCTATACTGCCACTATTTAGTGAGGCAGAACAGCGCTGATAATTAACTAGTTGCACTGTACAGTGCAAGATTCTTTTATTTCTGTGCCCTTGTGTCCTGTCAACATAGTGACCACAATGCATTGCCATGTGTAGACAATAATGTCCTACATGTACATGCTCTCACAAATACATCCATGGCAGTAGCCACTGAACAACAGAGACTAATACTGTCACATCCAATTCTGTGTGAAAGAATGGGACCACACCATCTGAAGCAGGTAACATTTTAAAATGTAGACATGTAGTAGGTCAGAAATGCTAAGAGTAGTCCCAAGCCAATACAATTAAGAAGTGTGTGAGAAGTGGCTCCTCAATGGCCTACTCAAACTCCATATCAGTAAATAATCACCACATTCATGCTATTGCCAAGAACAAGTTTTACAAATAGTGAATTTATCACACAGGCCAGTATACTTGTACGTGTAGTACACTGTCAGTAATATAAAAAAGAAAGGGCATGTATGCCGTTCAATGTCAGTGCAGGTCCCATTCTGGTGAAAACGTGTATGTCATTCGATACAGATAACAGTAACAGACATTCACTTGGATGTTGGTCCATCAATTATCATGATCACTGACTGCATTCTGGTTTCCTGATTTTTCAGATTGCCAAATATATGTTTCGCAGCAATGAGTCATGACCCCATGTGGCCATCCCCATACTGAGTGCAGGCAGAACTACAACAGCCAACTTGGCAAGGTGTTCAGACAAAACATTGATTAAAAAATATTGAGCTATAGAAAAATTAAGGTTTTAATATTGTGACACAAAAATGTTGTGTGTACAAATACCACTGAAAGAAATATTATTGTTTTAAGATAAAAGATTTGGGGGGTCATTACAACCCTGGCGGACGGTGTTAAAGCTGCGTAAATACCGCAAACAGGCCGGCGGACAAAAAAAGGGAAATATGACCCTGGCGGTAACCGGCAACAAAGACAGCCACTTTAACACACCGCCCGCCACAGCGGTACAGGCAAGCAGCGCGGCGATTACCGCCAACAGACAGGCGGGAGACAATGTACCGCCCACACAATTACAACCTGCCAATCCGCCACCTTTTCCGGGGCGGATTCACCGTGGATAAAAACACGGCAGAAACAGATTTTGCTATGGGAAAACGCTCACCTGAACACATCCCACGAGGAACGAGGACACCATGGAGCCCGAATTACAAATCCTACATGCTCCTCTACGACCAACAGCTACATAGGTGCCGAAGACATCGGTGAGTACTGCACCTACGACACGGGGAAGGGGGGAGGCAAATGTTAGGGGGACACCCAACAAACACCCCCTCCCCCACCCTCGCATATTACAACATACACACCAATGCAGTCACAAAAATCACAGTAACAACCCACAATCCCCCCGGAAGAATGAAAACACAAAGCGAATTTCGGGCAAACATTGTAATGTGGCAATATACATGTCATACAAAAATATACAGATATGTATATCTCAAAATCACTCTTATTTAACATACAATCCGAGAAGTAGTGCAGATATGTACACAACAATGTCCGTGCACCAACAGTCCAAAAATGCATGGGTGAGGCCCACAAACTATACCTGACCAAAATCGGAGAGAACACTGCTGGGGCATCAGATAGAAACACTACAGGCACCTCAGGGGGATGGGAAGGGGGGGCACCTCAGCCACATGAATGCAAAGCCAGATCCACGACGGGGCTCCATGTCCATTGATGTATCCTGGGGAGTGCAAAGCCACAGTCTCTCAAGTCTCTACAGTGGGTGGGTTGCCCACTGTGCCATCCAGGGGAGTGCAAAGCCACAGTCTCTCAAGTCTCTACAGTGGGTGGCTTGCCCACTGTGCCATCCTGGGGAGTGCAAAGCCACAGTCTCTCAAGTCTCTACAGTGGGTGGTTTGCCCACTGTGCCATCCTGGGGAGTGCAAAGCCACAGTCTCTCAAGTAGATGCAGTTCTCTACTGGTACTGGGTGGGACTGGTGCCCAGACTGGATGAGTCTCCCCGTGAAAGTTCATGTCCTGTCACTGTCCCAGCTGCACATGGGAGAAGGATGCCTGATGTGGCGGCCTCTTCATTCCTACACGGTGCATGCCCTGTTCAGCGGTGCTTTGACATGGCGGTCTTTGCCCTGTTCAGCGGTGCTTTGACATGGCGGTCTTTGCCCTGTTCAGCGGTGCTTTGACATGGCGGTCTTTGCCCTGTTCAGCGGTGCTTTCACATAGCGGTCTTTGCCCTGTTCAGCGGTGCTTTCACATAGCGGTCTTTGCCCTGTTCAGCGGTGCTTTGACATGGCGGTCTTTGCCCTGTTCAGCGGTGCTTTGACATGGCGGTCTTTGCCCTGTTCAACGGTGCTTTCACATAGCGGTCTTTGCCCTGTTCAGCGGTGCTTTGACATGGCGGTCTTTGCCCTGTTCAGCGGTGCTTTGACATGGCGGTCTTTGCCCTGTTCAGCGGTGCTTTGACATGGCAGTCTTTGCCCTGTTCAGCTGTGCTTTCACATGGCGGTCTTTGCCCCGTTCAGCGGTGCTTTGACATGGCGGTTCTGGACTGTTCAGCGGTGCTTTCACATGGCGGTTCTGATACGGACATTGGTGTGTGGCATGACGTTCTCTACAATGGGCATTGGTGGGTGGCATGATGTTCCATCATTGCCCAGCGGGGCTGTGGCATCTGGGCCCCTCCTGGGCTGTGACTCCGGCGGTGGTCTCCTGACCAGTAACAATACTTGGGCCCTCCTGGGCTGTGACTCCGGCGATGGTCTCCTGACCAGTAACGATACTTGGGCCCTCCTGGGCTGTGACTCCGGCGGTGGTCTCCTGACCAGTAACGATACTTGGGCCCTCCTGGGCTGTGACTCCGGTGGTGGTCTCCTGACCAGTAATGATACTTGGGCCCTCCTGGGTTGTGACTCCGGCGGTGGTCTCCTGACCACTGATGACACTTGGGCCCTCCTGGGCTGTGACTCCGGCGGTGGTCTCCTGACCAGTAACGATACTTGGGCCCTCCTGGGCTGTGACTCCGGCGGTGGTCTCCTGACCAGTAACGATACTTGGGCCCTCCTGGGCTGTGACTCCGGCAGTGGTTTCCTGACCACTGACGATACTTGGGCCCTCCTGGGCTGTGGTCTCCTGACCACTGACGATACTTGGGCCCTTCTGGGCTGTGACTCCGGCGGTGGTCTCCTGACCAGTAACAATACTTGGGCCCTCCTGGGCTGTGACTCCGGCAGTGGTTTCTGGACCAGTGACGATACTTGGGCCCTCCTGGGCTGTGACTCCGGCGGTGGCGGTGGTCTCTGGACCAGTGACGACTGTGCTGGCGGTTGTGTCAGGACCGCCGGAAATGATGGCGCACTTCTCCACCGTGACACTCACAACTGGCTGGGCAGACTTCCTCTGGACCTTCCCCACCTTTGTTGGAGTTACAGCTGACTCACCAATCCCCTTCGAACCCATGTCACTTGTTGTCCCACCAGGAGTCTTAACACGGTCCCGTCGGCCACTCTCCAATTTCAGAGCCTTTACAGGCGGTGGGTTGCCAGTGCCTTGACTCCGGGTCCTACTGCCTGCCCTGGTGGCCGGTGCACTCCACAAACCTTGAACACACACCACTGGTATTGGAGGCTTTTTGGCTGAGGCGCTACGACGGGACTGGTGAATTGGAGGGGGGGGCAAAAAGGTCAATTTGACATAGGGACAGTTTCTGAGGAACACTGGGATGGGTAGCTGGAGGGGGTCTGGGAGTGGAGGAAGAGGAGGTGGTTGTAGGAGGTGTCACTTTAGGTGTTTTGGGTGCAGGTGCAGGTACTGGAGGCTGTCGTGAGGTGGATGGATGTTGGGTGAGTGATTGCCGGCGTTTGGGTACTTTGGGAGGGGGCGTCACAGACACACTGGGAGAGGACACAGGGGATGTGTAAATGGCAGTGGAGGTGGTGAGTGCAGGTGAGCGGCTTGTGGTGCTGGGTGTCCTGGTGTGAGTCCTAGTGCCTGTAGATGTGGTGCATGCAGGTGTGTGTGTAGACGAGACTGGGAGGGAGGAGGGAGAAGAGGAGGAGGGGGACACAGTGGAGACAGTGGATGTTGCTGTGTCTGTATGTGGGTGAGGCTTGCATGAGTGCCTGTGGTGTGTGTGTGGTGTCTATGTTTGCTTGAGCTACTTGTGTGTGTTGACTTGTGTGCATGCTGGTCTGTAGGTGTGCTTGGGATGGGCTGGGGTACAGGGGATTGGGTCTGGGTGGAGGAAGTTGGAGGGGGGAGGCTGGACACAGGGACAATGGCTGCCATCAGTGGTGAGGCCAGAGATTGCAGGGTTCGCTGAAGGACAGCCTGACCAGAATGAATGCCCTCCAGGAATGCATTACCATGTTGCAACTCTCGTTCTACACCCTGGATAGCATTCACAATGGTAGACTGCCCAACAGTGAGTGACCTGAGGAGGTCAATGGCCTCCTCACTGAGGGCAGCTGGGGTGACTGGGGCAGGGCCTGTGGTGCCTGGGGCGAAGGTGATGCCCACCCTCCTGGGTGAGTGGGCACGGGGCGAACGCTGAGGGGCTGCTGGGAGGGCGGTGCTGGTAGGGGAGGTGGCGGCTGTACCTGTAGAAGTGGGGCGCACAGATGGTGCCGCCACCACAGGGGAGCTCCCATCGGCGGACGAGTCCGTGTCGCTGGTTGGTGATCCGGTGGCCGACGTGAAGCTCCCCTCGCTCTCCGTCCCACACGTGCATTCAGAGTCTGTGGTGTGGCCCTCCATGGCCATGTGGGATGCAGCTTCCTCGTGCTCCGGTGCCACTGTACCTCCGCCTGATGATGCTGATGTACAAGAGGACAGGGAGAGCAGGAAAAGGGAGGGAGACAGAAGAAAGAGAGTTTTAGTGCATGGCATTCCGCTACCGTTGGCGGACAAGACAGACGCAGCAGCCCCCTGCATAACGCCGTGCTCCTGCCCTCTGCACATGCAATTTCTGGGATATGGCCTACATGGCAATGGTGGACATCTGCGCACATGGATGCCACAGGGGCAACTATACCTCAACTTGGCACTCTGCTGAGGGGGGGTTGAGTGCCACATGGCCTACATTACGGATGGGCCCTGCCTACAGAATTCGCCCTGGCCTAGGGACACCCACAGACCACCTCCCCCACCCAGACACCTCCACTGCACGCAAAGTCCACAGAATGAGGTTGTACTCACCCCCTTGTGTCTGCTGTGATGTCCTCAAGCACCCATCCAACTCCGGGTAGGCCACCGCCAGGATCCGGAACATCAGGGGGGTCATGGTGCGACGGGCACCCCTCCCACGTTGGGAGGCCATCCCCAGCTGAGCCTCCGCCGTCTTCTTGCTGCAGCGGCGAATGTCCTCCCATCTCTTGCGGCAGTGGGTGCCCCGTCTCTGGTGGGCCCCCAGGGTCCAGACCTCCTTGGCGATGGCACGCCAAATGTCCCTCTTCTGGTGGGCGCTGACCTACATGACATGCACAAGGGAAGAGGAACAGTCATTACCAACTGCACCGTCAATGTGAGTGGCCCCCTTCCTACTCTGGCCATGTGGCCCATTCATTCACATGCATTAATGTTCTATGTACTCTGCCCCCTTCCCTCTTCCACCCAGCCCTCTCCACCCAGGCCTAGCCCATACCACGTGCTCCCTGTGTATTAACCTGTTGGTCTGGAGGACCGTAGAGTAGCGTGTACTGGGGAGGACCCCATCCACAAGTTTCTCCAACTCCTGTGCAGTGAAGCCAGGGGCCCTTTCCCCAGACGCAGCAGCCATCGTCGCTTCCAGACCGAGGTCACAGCAGCACTAGCAGTGTAGGTCCTCTCCTGTCGAAGGTCAGGTATGTAGTGATTGAAGAGATAGAAAATGGCGGTGACGTCCGCGGCGGTGACGTCCGTGGTGGTGCGCATCATCACCGCCGGCGCACCTGTTCATTGGCTCCTGGGACCCATAGGGTCCAATGTTAACCAATGCAGCATTGCGCCACGGTCTACGACCGCCTACCACAACGGGGTGCAACGCCAGCGCAGTTACCCCACAATCCCATTGTCCCAGTTTAGAGGTCAGGCAGCCGCCATTTCAGGGGTCCACATGGTTTCATTTACTACTGCGCAACACATAGCTAGGCCTACACTCAACACACATACAGGAAGGGTTTTGTGTCTGGTGTAGTCTTGTGTGTAACTGTGGGTAAATACCTGGAGGAATAGTGACTGGTTGTTCGCTGTTGTCCTTCGTAGGTACCGTCAGCTGGGACACATGAGAAGATGGCGGAATCCTCCGGTGTACCGACCGCTGGTGGACCTGTTGACAATGGAAGAAAGACATGTCATCGTCACCTACAGGTTTGACCGTGCCACTATCCAGGAACTATGTACCCAGTTGGAGCCAGACCTGATGTCACCGATCCGCCATCCGACTGGAATCCCCCCTGACGTGCAGGTGCTGTCAGTGCTCCATTTCCTTGAAAGTGGGTCATTTCAGACAACAGTGGCCATGGCATCAGGGATGTCCCAGCCTATGTTTTCCAACGTCTTGTCCAGAGTGTTGTCTGCCCTGCTGAAACACGTAAGGAGATACATCATATTCCCTCAGGTGGAGGATTTACCTACAGTGAAAGGTGACTTCTATGCCCTTGGACATATCCCCAACGTCATAGGTGCCTTTGATGGGACCCATGTAGCTCTGGTCCCCCCCGCAGGAGTGAACAGGTGTACAGGAACAGGAAGAGTTATCATTCCATGAATGTCCAGAGGGTCTGTTTGGCAGACCAGTACATCTCGCAGGTAAATGCTATGTTCCCTGGCTCTGTGCATGACGCCTACATCCTGCGGAATAGCAGCATCCCTGATATGATGGGTCAACTCCAGAGGCACCGTGTATGGCTATTGGGGGACTCTGGTTACCCCAACCTTTCCTGGCTATTGACCCCAGTGAGGAATCCCAGGACCAGGGCAGAGGAACGGTACAATGAGGCCCATGGGCGGACTAGGAGGGTTATCGAATGCACCTTCAGCCTCCTTAAGGCCAGGTTCAGGTGCCTCCATATGACAGGTGGATCCCTATTCTACTCACCGAAGAAGGTGTGCGACATCATCGTCGCCTGCTCCATGCTCCATAATTTGGCATTGCGACGCCAGGTGCCTTTTCTGCAGGAGGATGATCCAGATGACGGTGTTGTAGCAGCTGAGGAGCCTGTGGAGCCTGTGGACAGTGATGAGGATGAAGCTGAGGAAGAAGAAAACGACAACAGGGAGTCAGTCATACAGCAACATTTCCAGTGACACACAGGTGAGAACATTTTCTGGTTTGACATTACATTAACTTTCACACGTCTACCTCTATCCTGTACCTACATTTCACTCACTATTTGTGAATTGAGTTGTACCCTTCCATTTCAGTTTCACAAGTGTGGTAACCTACGTGTCAACTGCTTGCATCCTCCAAGGGCTTGTGATGTGTGACATAGGTATGTTAGCCTTACAATGGGTAACCCATTATGACACTGTGATTGATAATACAAAGTACCAAATCATAGACTGACTCCAGATTTTTTGGTGTTTCAAGGGTGTTTATTTAAGTGCTCATAAAATGTTGGGGGGTTGTAAAATGGTGATGGGTGATGGTGGAGGAATGCCCATGGCAGAGTCCAGTCTATTAGTCTCAAAGGTGCACTGGCCATCTGGGCTTTAGAAGTGGAGCTGGGGCAGTTCGAATATGGACAGGGTAACAAAGTGGGACAGTGGGGGGACAATCAGGGTGGTCTTATTTCCTGGCGGGGGTCTTGCCATCTTGCTCTGTCCTGTTCCTGGATCTCAGGGACCGCTTGCGTGGTGGTTGTCCGTCTGCAGGGGTGGGGTGCTGGTGTGGTGGTCCTGTGGCGGTGCCTCCTGTCCACTAGCGCCGGCTGAGGTGGTGGGCAGTTCATCATCCTGGCTAGTGTCAGGGGCCCCTTGGAGTGCCACAGTGTCCCTCAAGGTCTTTTGAATGTCCATTAGCACCCCTACGATGGTGCCCAGGGCGGAGCCGATGGACCTGAGCTCCTCCCTGAACCCCAAATACTGCTCCTCCTGCAGACGCAGGGTCTCCTGCAACTTGTCCAGGACCGTCGCCATCGTCTCCTGGGAGTGGTGGTAGGCTCCCATGATGGAGGAGAGGGCCTTGTGGAGAGTTGGTTCCCTTGGCCTGTCCTCCCTCTGTCGCACAGCAGCCCTCCCAGGTCCCCGGTGTTCCTGTGCCTCCGTCCCCTGGACCTTGTGCCCACTACCACTGCCCCCAGGTCCCTGTTGTTGTTGGGGTGGTGGGTTAGCCTGGGTGCCCTGTAGTGGTGGACACAACGCTGATAGACCTGTCCTGGGTAGGGAGGTTTGGGCCCACAGGGTGGGTGCTGTGCTGGTGTTACCAGAGGGTGGAAGCTCAGTGTTGGGCTGTGACTGGGCAAGGGCAACCGACTGTCCTGAGGCCCACGATGGTCCGGGCTGGTCATCAAGATCCAGTGGGGCAGAGCTGCTGTCGTCACTGTGGGCCTCTTCTGGGGGTGGAGTGGTGTTGTCTGGACCCTCTAGTGTGGTGACGGACCTTCGGGTTCCTGCAGGGGTATAAGTACATGATTATTGAATGTGTGTATTTCATGGTGTGCAATGGGTGGGTGTGCGTTAACCCCAGTGTAGGCATTCCTGTGTGGGGGCTTGTGTGATGATGGTTGGGGCGGTGTTCTGGGTATGTGCAGTGAGCATGCTTTAGTGAGGGGTGACCATGCTTAGTTGTGTCATGCAGGGCTTGGTGCTGGGATGGGTGGTTTTTGTTATGAGCAGATTAGTGAGGATTTGGGGTGATAGGGGAGGGTGTGAGGGTCGGGGTGTGTGATAGCATGCAGGTAGGGTGGGGGATGTGATAGTTAAGATTTGACTTACCAGTGTCCCATCCTCCACCGACTCCTCCGAGGCCCTCAGGATGCAAGATGGTCAAGACTTGCTCCTCCCATGTTGTTAGTTGTGGGGGAGGAGGTGGGGGTCCACCACCAGTCCGCTGCACCGCGATGTTGTGCCTGGAGACCGTGGAACGCACCTTCCCCCGTAGGTCGTTCCACCTCTTCCTGATGTCCTCCCTATTTCTTGGGTGCTGCCCCACGGCGTTCACCCTGTCCACTATTCTGCGCCATAACTCCATCTTCCTGGCTATTGATGTGTGCTGTACCTGTGAGCCAAATAGCTGTGGCTCTACCCGGACGATTTCCTCCACCATGACCCTGAGCTCCTCCTCAGAGAAGCGGGGGTGTCTTTGGCGTGCCATGGGGTGGTGTGTGTGAGTGTGGGGTGGTGTATGTGGTGATGTGTGTGGTGAGTGTAGTGGTATGTGGTGTTTTGTGCGTGGATGTTGTGTGGGTGATGGTGTTGTGTGCCTCTGTGTGATGGGGTTGTCAATAGCTGTGCTCTCTCGCCTTCTCTCAGAATTTGTGGTTGTAGGGGTTTGTGGGTGATGTGGGTGTGTATTTTATATTGTGTTGGGTGTGTGGGAGTGGTGTGTGTATGTGTATCAGGTGTGTGTATTTGTAATTGTCCAATGTGGCAGTGTTTTGGAGCTGTGTGTGTATTTTGAGCGCGGCGATGTGTACTGCCAATGGAATACTGCGGTTGAATGACCGCCGCGTGGATTCGTGGGTCGTAATAGCATGGGCGTATTTCTGTTGGCGTGGAGGTGGAAGATTTGTTTCCGCATGTTTATCGCTGGCCTTTGGTGTGGCAGGGTTGTGTGGGTGTCTGAATTTCGGCGGATTCCGTGATGTGTGTCATAATTGCTGTGGCGGTCTACTGCGGCCGCGGCGGTGTGTTGGTGGTCTTCTGCACGGCGGTAAGCGCCTTATACCGTCATTGTTGTAATGACCCCCATCATTTTTTAAGTTGCTTTATGTGTTTAAATAATATTTATACATTAAATTAATTGTAAAATGGTAATTTATAGTGTTGTAGCAGGTTGTGAAGTTCGTAGGGGTACAGGATGGGAAGTTAATTATGCATTATTAATTTATATATTTTTTTAATTAATATTAATTATTTATTTTATTATTAAGTATGTAAATTGTGTAACTAATATTGTTGTGTTGTTGGGTTTCTAGGGTATAAGGTGAGCCGTTAATGAATTAATTGATAAATTATTGATTATTGATAACATATTAATTAATTGTTAATTAACTATGTAAACTGTGTAATTATTATTATTATTTTGTAATTTATATTTTAGGTTGGGTTGTTGGGTTTGTAAGGGTATAGGGAGGGAAGCCAATTTTATAATAAATTATAAAGTATTAATTATTCACACATTAGGTGTGGATTTTTGGATATGTAGGGGTTTAGGGTGGGAAGGTAATTAAATAATTTATCAATTATAAATTATTTGCTTATAATTAATTCATTAATTGCTAATTAATGATGTAAATTGTGTAAATATCATAATTTTTTTAAATTTAGATTTGTGTTTAATGTGCGACTATAGTGTGGGAATTTTTTGAAATAATTATTATAGAACAAGTTAGATTTATTTTAATTGTCTTTTTAATGTGTGTATTTCATTTTATGTTAATAGTTTTATAATTTTATGAAATTAATACTTGTTTTAAAATAAGGTATGTGTTTGAAGTGAAGTGCTTTTCTTATTGTTGCAACAAATGGAGTGGGAATAGTAAATTTTACCCCCATCCCCGAGTCCATTCTTTTCCCTACTATTTGACTGACTGGAGTGGGAATAGTATAATTTACCCCTCCTGAGTCAACCACTTTCCCTATTGTTGCAGAGACTGGAATGGGAACAGTAAATGTTACCGCTCTTGAGTCCACCACTTTCCTTACTGTTTCACTGACTGGAGTGGGAATAGTAAACTAAACCTCTCCCAAGTCCAACATCTCACTTACTGTTGCATTGCCTGGAGTGGAAATAGTAAACGTTATCACTTCTGAACCCAACTCTTTCCCTACTGTTGCACAGACTGGAGTGGAAATAATATTTGTTTTCCTTTTCAGTCCAACGTTTCACCTACTGTTGCACAGAGTGGAGTGGGAATATTATGGCCCTCATTCTGACCCTGGCGGTTCTCTACCGCCAGGGCCAACGGGGGCGGGAGCACCGCCGACAGGCCGGCGGTGCTCCCTTGGTCATTCTGACCGTGGCGCTTTGGCCGCGGTCAGAACGGGAAAACCGGCGGTCTCCCGCCGGTTTTCCACTGCCCCTTAGAATCCTCCAAGGCGGCGCAGCACGCTGCGCCGCCGAGGGGATTCTGACCCCCCCTACCGCCATCCTGTTCATGGCGGGAAAGCCGCCATGAACAGGATGGCGGTAGGGGGGGTCGCGGGGCCCCTGGGGGCCCCTGCCGTGCCCATGGCATGGGCACGGCAGGGGCCCCCTAACAGGGCCCAACTAGGCTTTTCAGTGTCTGCGATGCAGACACTGAAAAGCGCGACGGGTGCTGCTGCACCCGTCGCACGACTTCCACTCCGCCGGCTCGATTCCGAGCCGGCTTCCTTGTGGAAGGCGCTTTCCCGCTGGGCCGGCGGGCGATCTGAATCAGATTGCCCGCCGGCCCAGCGGGAAAGTCAGAATACCCCTCGCGGTCTATTGACCGCGGGGCGGTATTCAGGCGGCTTCCGACGGGCGGGCGGCAACCGCCGCCCGCCTAGGTCGGAATGACCACCTATGTGTATTGTTCCTAGAAATGTATAGTTTGGTTTATATTGTTTAACATTTCTCTGTTTTTATCTAATTTATGTTTTAATGAGTAATGTTTGTACAATACTATATATTTTTAGTAAAATGTATTTTTTATATTGTTTCATTTTTATGTGCAATTAAATTGGTATTTCCAGTTTATTTGTTATGGTTTTTGATTCATTGTGTATATGTAGCTACTTCTTATAATATTACATTTTAAAACTATATTAAATTATAAAACAAATGCTAATTATCATTAAACAATAGTTCTACATTATATATGTGTAAATAAAAAACACAAATATACATATACTTGTGCGTGTTTGTTTAAATAAGTATATGTTTATATATATATATATATATATATATATACATTGTTTAAATATATTTAATTTACAATATATTACTGTTCCATGTTAATATTTTTAATGATTACTTTTTTAACTATATTTATATTTTAAATAATGTTATGTTTGTCTATATTTTTTGATATTATTATAAAACAATTTTTTTTTGATATTTTTAAATTTTCAATTATAAGTATAGGAAAACAATATTTTTGTGTACAATATTTTTGACACAATATTTCTGTATCCCGATATTTAAGGTTTTGATATTTTCTCAGTAAATCCTTGGCAGGACCAGGGGCACATTGGAGTGGACATCTGGAGTACTGAAGTCTCACTCCCACTGTCTCAACATGTCCAGGAGGAGATTTCAATACATTACATAGTATGCAAAATCATTCTTGTGTGCTGCATATTGCACAACCTTTGGGTGCTGACTAATGTCCCATGGGATGAGGGTCATGAGGACCAGGAAGGAACAGATGAAAATAATGCTGAGGATGAGGACCAAGATCAAAATAGACACTCAATTGCCGATACACTGAGAAGAAATAACAACTTTTTCATAGACGAATGACATATCTTGTTGAACACTAAGGGCCTGATTTAAGTTTAGGGGGATGGGTTCTTCCCTCACAGCAATGACAGATATCCTGTCCTCCGAAATATAAATCCCATTATTTCCTATGGGATTTATATTTCGGTAGACTAGATATCCATCATTGTTATGACAGAGTAACCCAGTTGCCGAAATCTAAATCAGGCCCTAAATTATTTAGTGGTTTCAGAGTGTGTTCAAAAATTGCAATAAATGAATGTACACTACCTTTGTGTAAGCATTCTCATTTCACAGTCAAATGAAACATCAAGACACTCACATTTCACCTATGATATTTTGCACATCGCAAAGGTATGTAGCTATGTCTCGCAAACAAAGCAGGACAACATCATGTGCAGTAAAATTGGTGTGCATGTCAACAACATGTGCCAAATGCATGTGCCTTAGGAAAACCTACACAAAACACTGATAGCAATGTGGCACAGTGTGGACATGTGAGTATGTGTGCTGCTGCAGGGTACTGACTGTCAGACATCCTAACAGAAATGTAAACAGTGTGCAATGACTTCATGTGTGTGTTATACATCTAGCCATTTGTACTGCCTCATACTTGTTTAGGACAGTATCGAAAACTCATTGTCTGATGACTGTGAACAGAGGCACATATTATGTGCATGGGAACACAGTGCTACCCATATCATCACCATATGCTACCACAATGTTTCCAAGCATATAGCAAAATCATCGTGGTATTTCACATTGCACATATAAATGTGGATTCCTCAACTGTGCCGGTGCAGGATTGGCTACCATGCCTGTTACATGTATGTGATCATGTTGGTGTGTCTCACTTTGAAAAAAAGTGAGATCACTTCTACAGCTCCCTCTATGTGTGTTAGCAACAACAGAACACAAAGCGATTACAAAAAAGACAAGCTATGTGAAAGTGTGACTACATGCAATATCACTACTGCAAGGTCTTCACATGACCTCATAGATATGGAGTAAATCAAGGCAGTGCAAGTTGCAGTGCTGCCCTAATCAGTGCAGAGAGGAAAGGGGTGTTACAGTGAGTGTTTCCAAACAACATCCATGGATTTTGACCCTGCCTCAGATCTACTTACGAACGTCAATCTGGTGCTTTATCAAAAGTGTATGCCGCCCCTGTAGGCGGCACACATAGAAACAGGAAACACCTCTTGGGATTATATTTGTGCAGGAAGGTTCCCCTTCTTCACAAAAATAATGCTGTATGCAATACAGACACCCTTGCCCCATGGTGCAAGAATGTGTGCGTTGGCACAAGGCACCAAATGGTGTGAGAGTGCACGGGGAGAATGTGCCATATTTCATAAATACAGTGAACACTAGAAGACTTGCGGTGCTGTCCTACACAAATTACCTATAAATATGAGCAATAGTATGTCACATAAGTCTTGCCATAATCAAGTATTCCACTAGGTATCACATTTGCATAGGACTACAATATTTGAGCATATTAACAACATACTACAGGGCTAACTACGTTCAGGCAAGCATGTTACAAACTGTAAAACAAACATATTGTTAATACTTCAAGTAAATACAATATGCCAGTGTATTTCACAGTGATATCTTGTGTGTCCCAGTGTCCACACCATTGATGCAATGAGTATAGGAAGGTAGCCTCTTTATAGCCTTGTTACCCCCACTTTTGGCCTGTTTGTGCGTATATCTCAGGGTGTTTTTACTGGCTCACTGGGATCCTGCTAGCCAGGGCCCAACTGCTCATAGTGGAAACCCTATGTTGTCAGTGTGGTTGATATGTGTCCTGGATATGCTAGACAGGACCCGGGTGCTCATAGGGAAGTGACCACTCCCCTGACCAGCACCTCCCAGGGGAGGTGCCCAGAGCTCCTCCAGTGTGTCCCAGACCTCTGCCATCTTGGATGCAGAGGTGTGAGGGCACAATGGACAGCTCTGAGTGGCCAGTGCCAGCAGGTGATGTCAGAGAACCCTCCTGATAGGTGCTTACCTTTCTCTGTAGCCAATCCTCCTCTGAGGGCTATTTAGGGTCTCTCCTGTGGGAATCTCACCAGACAACAAATGCAAGAGCTCACCAGAGTTCCTCTGCACTTCCCTCTTCGACTTCTGCCAAACATCGACAGCTGACTGCTCCAGGACGCCTGCAAAACCACAACAAACTAGCAAGAAGACTACCAGCAACATTGTAGCGCCTCATCCTGCTGTCTTTCTCGACTGTTTCCTAGCGGTACATGCTCTGAGGGCTGTCTGCCTTCACCCTGCACTGGAAGGCAAGAAGAAATCTCCAGTGGGTCGACGGAATCTTCCCCCTTCCAACGCAGGCACCAAACCTCTGCATCACCGGTCCTCTGGGTCCCCTCGCATCTTGACGAGCGTGGTCCCTGGAACACAGGAGCTGAATCCAAGTGTTCCTGACAGTCCAGTGGCCCTTCTGTCCAAATTTGGTGGAGGTAAGTCCTTGCATCCCCACGCCAGACAGTAATCCTGCGTACTACATGAACTGCAGCTGCTAGGGCTTCTGTGCACTTTTGCAAGACTTCCTTTGTGCATAGACTAGCCCAGGTCCCCAGCACTCTGTCCTGCATTGCCCAACTTGCTGAGTTGGACTCCGACTTTGTGGGACTTCCTTTTGTTGTGCTGAGACAACCGCCATGCTCAGATCTTCTGAACGCCTGTTCAGGTGCTTCTGTGGGTGCTGCCTGCTTCTGCGTTGACTCTCTGTGTTGCTGAACGCCTCCTCCATCTCCTCCTCCAAGGGGTGACCTCCTGGTCCTTCCTGGGCCCTGGCAGCACCCAAAATCTTCAACTGCAACTCTGGCAGCTAACAAGGCTTGTTTGCGGTCTTTCTGTATGGAAACAGCTCTGCATCCTCCAGCACGACATGGGACATCTTCTGACTAAAGGAGAAATTCCTGGCACCTTCCGTTGTTGCTGAATCTTTGGCTTCTTCCACCCAGATGAAGCCCTTTTGCACCTTCATCCGGGGTTTAGTGGGCTCCTGCCCCCCTGGACACTTGCGTGACTCTTGGACTTGGTCCCCTTCCTTTACAGGACATCAGGTCCAGGAATCCGTCTTCAGTGCTTTGCAGTCAGTTGTTGTCTTTGCAGAATCTCCTATCTCGACTTTACTGTCTTTCTGGGTAGTGGGGTAACTTTATTCCTACTTTTCAGGGTCTTGGGGTGGGGTATCTTGGACACCCTTAGTGTTTTCTTACACTCCCAGCAACCCTCTACACACTGCACTAGGTCTGGGGTCCATTCGTGGTTTGCATTCCACTTTTGTAGTATATGATTTGTGTTGCCCTAGGCCTATTGTCTCCTATTGCATTCTATTGTGTTCTACACTGTTTGCACTACTTTTCTAACTGTTTACTTACCTGATTTTGGTTTGTGTGTGTATATTTTGTTTATATTACTTACCTCCTAAGGGAGTATATCCTCTGAGATACTTTTGGCATATTGTCACTAAAATAAAGTGCCTTTTTTTTAGTAACTTTGAGTAGTGTGTGTTCTTATGATATAGTGCTAAGTGATATAAGTGGTATAGTAGGAGCTTTGCATGTCTCCTAATTCAGCCTAAGCTGCTCTGCTATAGCTACCTCTATCAGCCTAAGCTGCTAGAACACCTCTAATCTACTAATTAGGGATAACTGGACCTGGCACAAGGTGTAAGTACCATCAGGTACCCACTGTAAGCCAGGCCAGCCTCCAACAATGTGTCACACATATGTGCACTGTTAACATTCACATACAACATGTTCCAAGTTACCAACATGTCAGGTCGGAAATTTAGAACCAAATAGGTGATCCCTGGTAGTTTTTACCTACATTGCACAGTACACTCCACTGTACAACACACTATAGTCTAGTTTCATCAATGGAAACTGATGCATTAACCTTATGCATGATGCACTGCACCCTTTGCGTCATCCAGAACTCATGCATCCATGCCAATGTGTAAAAAAAATAGCATTGTGAATGAATTGTCCATAAATCACACAGTGGATTTTTTGTGAAGAATGCATCAGAAAAAAAATCTGCATTTGGTAAAAAAGTGATGCAACAGCCCAGGAAATTGCAAACCAGGAAGTGTGAAGTTACTTTCACTTTTCCTTACAGTCGTTTTGTTTGTGCTGGATGGTGGAGGTGTTTGTTGATTGCTGAAAAGTGTATTGCTGTTTATTGGTTTTGTTGGTGTCTGTACTGTCCCTGTTGCATCACAAAAGTTTGTTTTGTATTTTCTATTTGTTTTTTGTATTTGTTTGTGCAAGGTATTGTTGGGTGTTTGTCTTTTAAGTGACTTGTAGTGTTAGGGAAATATGAAGTTTAAGGTAAGTTTTGGTGTAAGTTAAGGGTATTTTGTTTATGGAGGAATACGTCTGGGAGGGGCAGGATTAGGAATTGATCTGAGGAGGAGTTTATTGGCTTCCTTTGGCTAATATCACACTAGCTGCCCAACACGATTGCCACTGGGAGTAGGGTGAACCAATGGTACACTACACAGGAATTGAAGCAGCGTTAGGAGAAGGTGCAGCAACATACAGTTCATAGCTATGGGAGCTCTGCATCAGCTGACGCACCAATGAGCAGATGTGTTCAGTTGGGAGGCTGCCCTCATAGATCATCTAGGCCTTGAAGTTGGTAGAGCTGTTGGCAAGTACATATATGCCATGAGCTTGGAGCTGTGCCTCCTTAGGTAAAATCTATTATTGCTTTTATGACTCTAAGGACCATATTTCCTAACATTTTGTGTCATGGTTGCACCACTTTTGTGGCACATCTGTGATGCAAAATGCTAGTAGATATTTACAAAGCCATGCAATGGCCGGTTCATGCCAGTTTGCCTAGCTTTGTAGAGAAAACGTAACACATTGCAGCGTCTTGCGCTGCATTGCATTACATTTCATTCTGGGAGGCCTTCCATGTTTGGAACATGGGCGTTCTCATGCCTCCAACCATGGATTTCACGCAATCCCAGATTTACAACGGTTTGTAAACCTGGGATTGCATGAAATCACTACACCTCCAATGGCCTAAGAAGGAAAAAAATCCTTTTTTCTCATCGTTATTTCATCTTACATCACACATAGGAAGAGGAAATGTCTAGAGAGATTGTTTTTGCGCAGGATTGTTCCGGAAGGTTTGCGAAGAAGGAACAATCCTCCCTGCAACAGAGGTAAGCTTGCACCTTGGTGTAAGGGTGCCTGCATCAGAGCTAGGCTGCCTGAAGTGTACCAGCACAAGGAGAGAGAAGAAATGCTCCATATCATTGTAAATAAGGAGCATTTCTGCTCTCTCACGTAATGCAGCTCAGCACTTTTGCTTGCTGCCCTGTGTTGTGTGAAAGTTTAGTAAGTATACCCGAAGGGTCATATATGTGTTATGGTTTGAATGCCATGCTACAGCCTAACTCTGTGAAGAAAAAGAAGCATGCCACAGAGGCATAGAAACAGTGGACTGGCACTAGCACACACAGACCATGCAGTGCATGCAAGGCCCAGAGATGCTTGCCGACCCACCGGCACTGTGCAGGTAGCGATGTCACTGGGACATTACTGACTCAAAAATGTGTGTGCCAAACCTCATATATGTTACAGGGGATCACACTCACGTGTATTTTCGCCAAAGGTTTGGCATGATGTTTGGAGCACAACCATCCATTTTACATACATTATTGGGAAGATGGTGGTTATTATGAACATGGCGGGAAACATTGCACCACCAGTGGTGGCGGTAAATACCGCCAACAGGCAGGTGGGCCGGACCGCCAAATAATGAAGCACATGAGAAACAGCCAACCTGAAAACCACTCACTGCCAGCATAGGAGTGCCGACATCGACGGAAGAGGCTGCCCACAGGCCGACGGAAAAGCCCCACCCGCCCAACACATAATGAAGCACAAGACCACCGTCAGTTCCGGGGCGGGAACCACCACCATGCAAAGCCTGGTGGAAACAAACCAAATAAAAGTAAACACTCACCGTAGGCACACACAACATGCCGAAGCAGACATGGAGAGAGAATTGGAAATCATGCCAGTGCTGCTCCTTGCCATATACCTCCACCACCGTGTCTGCTGATGAAGACGATGAAGGTAAGTGCAGTGACCTAGTAAACTAGGGAAGAAACGGCACAGTTACCCACCCTGCAATGCACCTCCAACCCCTCACACCATCACAAGCCATACACACCAGAACAAGAGGTACTCACCCGACACACGGCCAATACAACCTGGCCAAAGCACACACATGTGCACAACACCCCCCCACAATGAAACAATGAACCATGTCTCCAGTGTGTGCCAACAGCGGCACTGGGCACACAAACCTTAATGAAGAAAAGAAAAATGCAATGTCCAAAGAAGGCCATTGGCCAGTCCAACTGTAACAGGCTAAAGGGCCCAAATGGCCTGAACTTGACTCTCACATGTGCACATGGTACTCCACCATAAAGGGACATCAATGGGGCAGCCAGGCACCTCAGGGAACAGGGGCAGGGGGAGGTGAGGTGGGGACTTACATCTGGGAGCAGGGGCTTGGGCTTACGCTTGGGAGGTGGAAGGGGCTTAGGTTTCCTCTTGGAAGGTTGGGGAGCAGGCTTGGACCAGGTGGTGGCAGATGGACCTGGGCCACCACAGGGCTACTTGCTGACTGGGGAAGGGGCACAGGAATGGTAAGGGCAGACTGGGGCGGACTTAGACATTGAAGGAGTGGACAGAGCAAGAAGGTGGGCAAGTTTAAGGATGAGATGGGTGGGCCAGTGGGTTCGAAAAGGTCAACACGGGACAGGAAAAGTTTTTTCGGGGCAGTTGGGGTGGACATGGAGAAAGGTGTGGAAGTGGAGGTAGAGGGAGTGCTAGTAACTGGTGTAGGAGTGCTGGACGTGAATGCAGGTGCCTGTGCAGTATGCTGAGGTATGATGGATGTGTGTTGATTGGGTGTCTGGGAACGTTTGAGTGTTTTGGGAGGAGTGGGGTGGACACAGTGGGACAAGACAGGCTGCTAATGTAAATGGATGTTGTCTGGGTGTCTGCAGGTCTGGTGAGTGTGCTGCATCTGTCAGTAAATGTTGTTGTGGTGAGTGCAGGTGTGGTGTCTGGGATGCATGACTGGATGTCTGATGTTGTGGTGACTGCAAGAATGGGGCCAGCAGCAGTGACTGAGGGTGCAGTGATTGTGGGTGTGCATGTTGAGGTGACAGACAGGGAGGTGGGAGAGGTGGACACACTGGGGGAAGTGGATGTTGTCGTGTGTGCCTTTGTATGATGGCTGTGTGTATGCTTGCGGTGGGAAGTGTGATGCTTGTGTTACTGTGTATGCTTCTTGTGTGTTGAGGTGTGTGCTTGGCTGTCTGAACGTGTGCTTGGGTTATGGGGGGAAGGGAGTGGGGTGCTGGAAGGGGTAGAGGTGGTTGGAGGGGGGACGGAAAGACCAGGGACACTGGCTGCTGTCAAAGAGGAGGCCAGAGCCTGAAAAGATCTCTGTAGGCCATACACGGCACAGTGAATGCCTTCCAAGTATGCATTGCATTGCTGCATCTGCGATGCCAGCCCCTGGATGTCATTCACGATGGTTGTATGCCCTACAGAGATGGTCCTCAGGAGGTCAATAGCGTCCTCCGTGAGGGCAACAGGGCTGACTGGGGCAGGGGATGAGGTGCCTGGGGCAACAGAGGTGCCCGCCCTTCTGGGTAAGCAGGCACGGACAACTGGGTGGGGAGCAACTGTGAGGGTGGTGATGGTATAGGGGTGGCGGAAGATGACACAGAATAGGTGGGCCCACTAGGTTCCACCACCACCAGGGAGCTCCCATCGAAGGAGGTATCAGAGTCACTACCGCCAGTGGTAGTTGTCTCCCTCGTGGTACTTCCCTCGCCCTCCATCCCACTGGTCCCTTTGGCATCAGTAGACTCTGCCTCCTTGGAACCGTGGGCCACTGCATCCCCACTTACCGGTGCCACTGCTCCCTCGCCAGATGATGCTGATGTACACAGACAGCACTAGTACAGGGGTGGGGGCATGTATGGTAGTGTAGGCTACATAGTTTTAGGTTTATATATACAATAAAATAGCTATTTTTTCTACATACATATCTGCTTCATGATTTTCTGTGTAGGAGTTGTCTGATCTTCCCAGGCTGTGTTAAGCACATGCTGTAGATTTCAAAGCCCGGTTTTTAGAAATGTGTAACAAGGTGAAACACATGAGGATAAAAAAAACCTGCCAAGTTTGCCATGGATTCACTTAAGGGATCTTCAAACATAACTAAGGACTATCACTGGCACTCCTGCTGTGAATGGATACACAGCCCAAAACAGTTGTTCACCAAATGTTGCACTGTGTGTGAAAGTTATGCTGTATGCATTGAATGCATGATTAGGTCAAGCCATTGTCATTAACAAAGGATATTTTGGATCACACACTTTTGCCAGCCACTTACACAATCGCCCTAGCACAATTGTATTGTCATAGCAGTGCTATTTGCTGGGTAGTAGCCATGAAGGTGGTCCCCACCAGTGCTGTGACTTCATTAACCCTTACCATAGTCTGAATGCTTATCGTTACACTTCATACTTGTGACTTTGGGTAACTACTTGCTTGTCTAAATGCAAAAACTATTTACCTTGGCCTGTGTAGATTTATCCATGAATGTATGACACACATTTTCTTTTGGCTTGTAGGTAGTATGTAAGAAATGGGGTCTCTGGTTGGCAGTCAGTTTGCACTCTCTCTAAGCAGGTACCCTCACTCTAGTCAGGGTAAGGGAATTACACTTCTAACACAACCACTGCTCATCCCCCTGGTGGCTTGGCACAGGCAGACAGGCTTATCCCAAAGGCAATGTGTAAAGTATTTGTACCAACACACACAGTAATACAGTTTTAAAGTAAAAGAGTCTTTACTCCATATAAAACAATGGAAACTTTGTTGTTGTACATAGTACCTGGTTTGAGTAAAAAATAAAGCCGCATGGGCGAGTGCGCATCGGAAAAGTCAGCGATGTGTCGATCCTTCTACGCGAGTGAGGCCATACATCGTTTCCTCTCTGGTCGGGTCGGCGATGCATTGTTTTTCTCTCCTTAAAGAGAGCGATGCATCAATTTCTGGATAAGTCACCTCGGATCCGTGCAGGTTCACATTGATTTTGACCCCAGTGATGATGCATGAAAAATCCAGCTGCACGGTGATGGAAAACCATGCTGCGTGGGGTTTGCGAGGATTTTAGCAGCCGCAAGGGGTGTTGCATCAACATTTTCCCTGCACAGCTTCCTGTGCATGACTTCAGTCCTTGTTCTACTGGCTTCACCTTTCAGGGGCCTGTAAACTGGATAGGACACCACTAGGAGTCTCAGCAGGGAGACCAGATTCTGGCAGAGGAAGTCTTTGAATGCCCTGAGATATCTAAACAGGAAGCAAGCTCAATCCAAGCTCTTGGAGACACTACAAAGGCAAGAATATACCACAAAGTCCAGTCTTTGCCCTCTTTCAGTCAGAAAAAGCAACTGCAAGCCAACCCAGCAAAGCACAGTCACACTGGAGGGGCAATACTGCCCCTTCAGCTCTTCTCCTTGGCAGAGGTTCATGTTGGTTTCAGAAGTAATCTGAATATCTGGGGTTTTGGGTCCATTACTTATACCCCTTTCTGCCTTTGAAGTAGGCAAACTTCAAAGGAAAGTCTCTTTTGTTCACAAGATCCTGCCTTCTACAGGCCTGGTTCGAGACACACACCAGGGGGTTGGAGACTGCACTGTGTGAGGGCAGGCACAGCCCATTCAGGTGTAAGTGACCACTCCTCCATCCACCCTAGCCCAGATGGCCCATCAGGATATGTAGGCTATACCCCAGCTCCCTTTGTGTCACTGTCTAGTGGAGATTCACCACCGGCCAACTGTCAGTCTGACCCAGACAGGGAATGCACAAGCAGGCAGAGTCACAGAATGGTTTAAGCAAGAAAATGCCCACTTCCTAAAAGTGGCATTTTCAAACTGACAATTTAAAAACCAAGGGCCAGATATATGAAAGCATTTTGCATTCGCAAACGTTGCGAATGCCCGTTTGCGAATGCAAAATGCCATTTCAGAATGTATGAAATACATTCTGAACGCAATTTTAAGGAATCGCTAAAATAGAGATTCCTTAAAATTGCGACCCTGTTTACAGAGTTGCAAATTGCAACTCTCTAATTTAGATATCGGAAATAAGGCTTCCTTATTTGCGATTTCTTAGCACATGGATGAAGCCATTCCTAAATGCGATTTTGGCATTTAGGAATTGCTAATTACCACCAAGTTGAACTTGGTGGTAACCATGTGCAAAATTGAAAAATGCATTTAAAATGCATTTTTAAATTGTACATGTAAAGCACACATGCCCTTTTGGCATATGTGCACCTTACATGTTCCCCCAAAAACTTTTGGGGTGCAGCAGAGGGGGCCTTAGCCCCCCAGCACCCTGGGGTTTTGCATTTCCAAAATTGCGATTTCTGGTTCAGAAATCGCAATTTTGGAAATGCAAAAAATTCGCAGATATGGGGCAACAGGCCCATAGCTGCGAATGGGGCCGGTATCGCAATTTGCGAATCGGTAATAGCATTTGCGATTTTGAAGAAATCGCTATTACTGATTCGCAAATGTGATACACGGAACTTTGCGAGTCGGAATTAGCGATTTCTTAAAAATCACTATTTCTGAATTGCAAAGGGCCGTGATGATACATCTGGCCCCAACTTCCCTAAAATATGTATTTTTTTAAATTGTGAGTTCAGAGACCTCAAGCTCCAGATCTCTATCTGCTTCCAAAGGGAAACTGCACTTAAAAGTTATTTAAAGGCAGCCCCGTGTTCACCTATGAGAGATATAGTCCTTGCAACAGTGAAACCTAATTTGGCAGTACTTCACTGTTAGGACATGTAAAACACATCAGAACATGTCCCACCTTTAACACACACTGCACCCTGCCCTTGGGACTGCCTAGGCCTAACCTAGGGGTGCCTTACATGTATAAAAAGGAAGGGTTTGGGCCTGGCAAGTGGGTACACTTTTCAGGTCAAATTGGCAGTTTACAACTGCACACACTGTAGTGGCAGGTTGGGCCATGTTTACAGGGCTACTCATGTGGGTGGCACAATCAGTGCTGCAGGCCACTGGTAGCATTTGATGTACATGCTCTAGGCACCTGTAGTGCACTTTGCTAGGGACTTACTAGTAAATCAAATATGCCAATTATGGATAAACAAAACACCATTACGATTTACACAGAGAGCATATGCACCTTAGCATTGGTTAGCAGTGGTAAAGTGCCCAGATTTCTAAAGCCAACAAAAACTGGTCAGAACAAATAGGAGGAAGGAAGCAAAACATTTGTGAATGACCCTGCTAAAAGGGCTAGGTTCAACATAGTGTCTTTAGGGTCTGGACATCAACCATGGTCAACTTAGTGCAATCATCAACAAACATACAACACACAGGTTGAAATCAGTGAATTTACTTACATACGTGTGAATATACAGGATTTTTAGCAACAACCCCAACATTGTTTTAGAGCAATAGGATATCCATACAGAGTCCATGGGGAATACATGTCATGAGACATGTTGAGGAGGGGAGTATTCCAGTGAGGAGGAGATCCAAATTGCAATTAGAGAAGGAAGGCCACATTTACAGTTCCCAAATGGATAAGAACAACAGGGGGAAATCACAAACTACAGCAGTGCCAGATTTAATTTAGGGCAATGGCTTGTTACTCAACACAGGTCGAAACTGGCCAAGTAGCACAGATAAATGTTACTTGGAAGTTTTCCATCTGAAAGTGAGGATATCTACTTTTTTCTCCTCTGATGTGTGGTGTGTCTCCCCTGAGGGTGGTGGTGTTTTGGCAAGGAGGCATCTGAGACACACACACCCATCAGGGGCTGAGGATGTGGCAGTTATGTCCCCAGCAGCATTTGCCTGTGGCAACAAGGAAGGTATCACAGTGCTGAAAAAGGACTGCTGGCTGGTCAGCACAACAACAACGTCATGGTGGAAGGCACCCATCATTGGGATATAGGAGTCCTGCTTCTGCTCCATGGATTGTATGATGTTATGTATTGCCCCCGCTGGCTGGCAACCTCACTGGTGTCACATTGGAAAGGCTGTTGTTGTCTCTGCCTCATGACACCAACAATGTCAGTCAGGGACTGTTCCAATCTCTGGAGCAGAGTGCAGGTGCCTTTTTTTGCATCTGACGTGTCCTTTTTCGGGACTGAGGCACCTACAGAGTCCCTCTAGGGTTCCTGCAATGGTCTCCATCCTTGCCCTCACTTCAACCAACATTGGCTGTTGGACTCCTACCACTTGGTGTTGAAATACAACCTGTGGGTCCTTGGAGCCCAGAGCTGGCCTGGGACTTGGTGATGGAATATGTTGGGTTGCATTGGGTTCCTCTGGAGACCCAGGGCCTCGGTCATCCCCTCCCACTCCCAGAGAAGGTGAAACAATGGGTAGGAGGCTGGCCTGGCTTATAGTGGGTACCAATGGTACATACACCTTATGCCAGGTCCAGTTATCCCTTATTAGTAGAGTAGTAGTGTTCTAGCAGCATAGGCTGATAGAGGAAGCTATAGCAGAGCAGCCAAGGCTGAACTAGGAGACATGCAAAGCTCATGCAATATCACTTATATAGGTACTATATCATAAGAAAGACAATACTCAGTGTTCCTAAAAATAAAAGTACTTTATTTTAGTGACAATGTGCCAAAAATATCTCAGAGGATATACTCCCTTAGGAGGTAAGTAAAATACACAAAATATACACATCAAACCAAATCAGGTAAGTAAAACAGTCAAAAAGTAGTGCAAACACTGTAGAATACAATAGGATGCAATAGGCCTAGGGGCAACACAAACTATATACTAAGAAAGTGGAATACGAACCACGAATGGCCCCCTAGGCTAGTGTAGTGTGTAGAGGGTCACTGGGAGTGTAAGAAAACACTAAGGGTGTCCAAGATACCCCACCCCAAGACCCTGGAAAGTAGGAGTAAAGTACTACTATTTCCCCAGAAACACACTAAAGTTGTGATAAAGGATTTTGCAAGGGCCACAACAGAAAACTGCAACTGCAAAGCACTGACGACGGATTCCTGGACCTGAAGACCTGCAAAGGAAGGGAACCAAGTCCAAGAGTCGCTAAAGTGTCCAGGGATGAAGGTGCAAAAGGGCTGCCTCCAGATGGAAGAAGCTGAAGATTCTGCAACAACGAAAGGTGGTATGAGCTTCACCTTCGTGCAGAGGATGCCCCATGGCGTGGTGGAGGATGCAGAGTTGTTTCCTTGGCAAGATACTGCAAACAAGCCTTGCTAGCTGCAAGAGTCATGATTGGAGAAAAAGGGTGCTGCCCGGGCCCAGGAAGTACCAGGATGTCGCCACTTGGAAGTGGAGGGTGCCTTCAGCAATGTAAAAAGCCCATGCACAAGCAGGAAGCACCTGCAGAAGTCCTTGAACATGGGTTCAAGAAGACTGAACACGGCAATCATCTTAACACAGCAAAAGGAGGTCCCACGACACCGGAGATCGACTCAGGGAGCTGAGCATCACAGGACGGAGTCCTGGGGACCTAGGCTCAGGTGTGCATGCAGGATTTCTTGGAAATGTGCACTGAAGCCCTTGTAATGCAGAACACGTGGTGCACAGGATTACTGTCCTGGGAGGGGAGGCAAGGACTTACCTCCTCCAAATTCAGACAGTTGGACCACTGGACAGTCTGGGTCACTTGAGTCCACCACCTGTGTTCCAGGGGCCATGCTCGTCAGGATGAGAGGGGTCCCAGAGTACCTGCATTTAGTCTAGAGCCAGGGCAGGGGAGGAAGGAAAGGTGTGGTCTTCAAAAGGAAACCTCTAAAAGTTTATTCTACTTCAAATGAAGTGCCAGGCATAAATGTTAGAGCTCAGACACCAAATATTCACCATACTATTGGACCTGTGGACACTTCACCAGTGGAAGATCTGCTGTGATGCTAAAAAGACTACCAATCTGCTGGACTGCTCCACTGCTGTACTACTGCCTTCCTAGATTGTTGCCTTGATGGATTGCTGCCCTGCTGCTCCATTGTCCTGTTTTCCTCCTGCTTGAGTCAGAGGGATTAGGCATGCACCTGTACACAGGATCCATGAGTGACTCCAAGGGCTAGTCAGCTGGCCTCCTACTCAGAGACATAGGAATAAAACAAGCTGTGAACCACCTGAACTAGTACCCAAATCTAGCCCTTAACCCCCATGTGGTGCCCCTCAGGTCCTGAACCATTGGTATGGCCTCAGTGGAGTTGAATTGAAGTTTTTGGGCTCTTAGATGCCAAAATCTTGTCACTCGCACAACCCGGCAATGTGAAGATCTCTCAACCCTACCTTATTAAGGTGGACAAAAGTCTTGTCACAGTGCTTCCACTATTACTTTACATTCAGAGGGACGCTGTTTGTAAACGCAATGGACTTCACAGCACAAACATCACAGTTTGGCACTTTGATAGTTTGTCTCCTGACAAGACATTTAGCCACCTTAATAAGGTAAACTCACAAACAGGCCTACTGTTTTCTACTCGGGCAGCCTTAATGGGATATGTTCTTCATCAGTGATAATAGGCTATTATTTTTGTGACTACATGCAACTTGACTGATGTCGAGGACATCCTCCGTTGACACATAAAACCCTATGACTTCTTTTGAGACCTTGAATGCTGTTAACCCATATATTGGCCTTTGTGACATTACTGTGTAGCCTTGAAAAAGTCACATTGGTGACAAAACATGTGTTGGCTGTTGTGGATCTATATGAAAAGACAATAAAAGGACCTATTTCACTTAAGCTTTCGACACACCTTCACTACAATGTGATTATCTACAATTTGCTATGCACTAATTTAACGGTCTGCTGAATGTTTATGCTGATTAAGCATTTCTTTATGTGTCAACTTTACTTAATATTTACATTTCACATTTCTAACCTTGGTCAGATTTTGTAAAAAGAAAAAAATGCATTCTGCAGCTATTCAAACTCAATAATTGTAACTGTGAAAACCTAGTGATCTCACTTGCTTTTAAAATATGGCTTTTCTTCTGAGGCCTACACTTATGTCTACATGTTAATTGCATCAATGTTAATTATTTAAATATGCTTTAGCAAAGGTGAGATTCACACAAAATCAAACTCACACTCTGAAAGCTAGTGAACAGGAAAGTCAAATGAAATCAGGAGGGAAAACACAGCACCTCAAAAAGTTGAAAAACATTCCTTTTGTAATTTTGACTTATACTTGCAATTTATTATCAATGCATTTAATTAGAAATTGTGTTTCATTTTAAGGAAATGCACATAAAAAAATAAAAACATAAAAAACATAAACACCTACTTTCCCAAAAAATAGAAAACCATTAATCAGTGTCACTTCACTCCTTGTAAAGATTTTAAATCAGCAAAGCAACTTTTCGATTTGCATGGAAATCTTTGTGTGTGCAGTGAATCAAGTATGAAGGGAAATGTATAAATTACAAAAATCTTTCACTTCTTATACCTATTATAAGCATTACTAATCTTAAATGTAGGTTAAGTTTACAAAGAATTGCTTTTGCCTTACTATTATTCATCGAAGAAAAAGGACATTGGGGTTTCGAAATTTCACCTAATTTTTCAAAGAACAACGGATGAAATGCCGCCAACATGATGGATTTTCATCCACACTAAAATCAGGTTCAGATACATAAAATATGGCACTGGACGGGAATGACATGCAATCTGCAGTAAACATCCCAAAACAGCTAGATTTATGGGTAATAACAAACATTTAGCATGACATTTTCAATGTTAGGGTTGCGTACACCTTCTCTTAAAGGCCAAATGTAGTGCCGTATAAAGAAAGAAAAAAAAGGTAAATGCATAAATACATATTTCTACATGATTCGACATGATATACCCGCCTCGTGTAAAAGTGGGAGCTGGAGACCCATCTCTGCAAGCAACATCTTTACATAGGCCAACCACGCATATGCTGGGCGCTGAAAGTGCTGACTTCCACCCCATCTCATCTGCAACTCTTTCAGTCCCCTTGTTCCTACTCCCCTCCCTGTAAGCCTCATCTTAACCCCTTTCTCCTCACAGCCAGTGAGTAATTAGCACCACTTTCGCCATTCTCGTTCCCTCTTTTTCTGCTCCACCCATGGTGAAACCGCGATCACGTCGCGTCCCCGATTTCTTTGTGACTAGGCTTGTGCTCTGTAAATTATCTAAATAAATGCATACACTCTGCTTATTCTACATCTACTGTTCCTTAGGTCTCCACAGCTCCATGCTACTGTGGTAATGCTAATCCACCCTGGTCACTGTGTTCTAGGAATGTGTTTTTTAGCATTCACATCTTCATTGATGCACTCTGTAGCTACCCCTACCATTTTCCCCTCCATCAATACGTTCTTCATTTTTTGACACTTAACCGCAGGCCTGTTGTTCAAAATACATCATTAAATTCTGATGAAATTGTTGCAGAATGATATATCACCACTAAATACTCTGGTAAAGATGATTTATGTTTGTCGTATCTCCACAGCACACACCTGGCTAAAAGGTAGCAGAGCACTGTACAGTTTCAAATATCAGTATAATGTCAACAAGTGATAGGCATGGTAGCTAGTATGTGGAAGGTTAATGCATTTCGATGTAGTATTCTTTAAAGAGGTGCATCTTCAAATCTTTCCTAAATTGGAGAAGTGATGAGGCAGACCTGATGGATACAGAGATGTTATTCCATATCATGGGTGAATAGATGGACTGCTGCCTTGTTTCATTTTTTTTCTTTTTAGTCTGCAGTCTGATGGTATCCTGGCTGTGGGTGTAACAAGAACTAAAAGAGATGATGAGCTTGTCTGCAAGTTAAGACGAGGTGCTGGTTGTGATGCCTTTGTAAATTATGTAGCTGGTTTTGAGATGATGCAGGCTGGCAAGGGGTGCCAATGACGTTCCATCAGAACGGGGTGAGCATATTTCTTCAGGCCCTGGATGAGACATGTGCTGTGTAGAATGACTCAAAGGAGCACCAGTTTAGAGTCTGTTAGGATATGGAGCAGGGCATTACAGCTATGTAGATGTAAAGTTATGAGGGCTTCATTAGAAGTTTTGAGATTGCTTTCTGAAAGACATGGTTTCACTTTCTTTAGAAGATAACACAGGCACCAGGCAGTCTTTTTTGGCAAAGTTTTCCTTGACAGGGAAGTTTTGTGAATCCAAGTGGCTTGACATTCAGTAAAAGCTGGGGTTCCAAGCTGGCAATGTTTTTGTCAATGAGTGAGGTCTGAACTGTTCTTGTCCTTTGCAATTCAAAATAATTCTATCTTGTTTGTGATATCATTGCTTAGTTTAAAAAACTGGAGCCTTGTAGCAGTTATCCAGACATGAAGAGGCTGGCCATCTTGTATTGCTTTCAACGATACAATTAAGGATGTGCGCTTATCCAATAGCTATTTTCTATTGGTTTCCTGTGTCAGGCAAATATCCTTAGGTACAATATAGTAATTGATGACCGACTCTTAACCCCTTCTACTTTGCCCAGGCCGTACCACAGACCAGGCACATTTTGTATATACATTGTAACATCTATTTCTGAATTAATCAGTATCCTCTCATATAAAAGTGTGTTTAAACTCTGTACCATAAGTTGTCCTAGATACTTAGGTTTGTATTAATTTATTTTAGGTTCAGTAACCCCGAGAGGTCTGCCATCAGCACTTTTGGTTCCAAGGACTGAATGGACGAGAAATGTACCATTCTCTGATAAAGAGTAATTCATCTTCCTTTCATATATTGTGAGTTAAACGGTTTTTGGATGTGATTATTTTCCTTGTAGACAAAAAAGGAGCTGAGCTCACGCTTGATTCCCCGAAATGTTTGCTGTCTTTTTTTATAAGAAATGACTGGATCTGTATTCTGGTGTGGTAGCTTTAAACAGGAAATTGTTGACGCCAGAGTTTTAGTATTAAGAGGCATACTTGGCTTATCTTAAATAGCATGTTGTTCAATGTCTTCATCCTGCTCAGATTTAAAAAAAAAAAAAAAACATGGTGCAGAGAACATGCGTAAGAATAATTGAATCTTCTTACTACAAATGAAATGTATTCTTTTTGTAGGTTGGTGTTCTTTTTTGGTAGAGCTGGTAACATAGGACACTTTAATATTTTTTTCAAAAGACCAAGGAATTTGCTTATTATTCCTCCACACACATTTCCTGCTATTCTATATTTGTTTGTACTGTGAGCTCTGCTACTTCTTTGTGCTGAAAGAGAAACCAAGATGCCAATTTAGAGCAGAGGGAGTAGCCTTTTGTAGCAGATACGCGTAAGCATAACTATGTCATTATTTCTTGTGGGTTTACAGAGAATATCATTCCTTGGCTGCCATATCTATTTCTGACTGCTTAACTATCGCTAGCATCACACTTGTACAAAAAAAAGAAGGGGGCACCACCTTTTCAAATTAAGGCTGCTATTTATAGAAAAATGATGGAGCACGATGGTGTGCCAAAATTAGCAGAACCAAAATTAGCAGAACCACGCTCCGTAATTTTCACAACTCAGGGATGACTGGATTTAATTGAATACGCTGGTGCTAAATTTAGCGCTGTGGGGTGTAATTGTTTATGTGCGGGAAGGTGTTTTTTCCTGCCAACCATGTCTGTCATTTTGCTTCTTCTATGCGTGCTGCAGAATGCAGCACACATAGAAAAAGCAAAAAACGAGGAATAATAAAAGTATTCCTCCTCGTTGCGCCTTGCTAACGCCACCCCTGGGGTGGCGTTACATTTTGGCGCTGCCTGAGGTGTACGAAAAACTCACACAGAAACACCCATTGCACGCCCCTTCCACGCAAAGGGCTGCGTGTGAAGGCATCGTATTTACAAGGTGATGCCACCTTGTAAATAAGGTGCAGGGCATAGAGCCTCCTGAGCGTCCTGAAAAGTAATAGTAGAGGCAAAAAGTTAGGGGAGATCATGCCAATGATGCCAAGTCTAACAAGCGTCATCATCAATATGCTGCTAATAAGTCACAATAAGATGAAATGGTCAGCAGAATTTAAACAAAGTGGTGCAATCCCTGCATTGTGCCACTTAGTCACCCCTTCCGCCACATAAGGCCTGTGCTTGGTATAATGTATTCCAGGGCGGCGTTCCCCCGGTAGAGCGACTGCTAAAATGGCGCACTGCAATTTAAGAGATTCTGCTGCATTATTTTGTTTTGGCTACTTTGAATGCCAGCTCAGAGTCGCAATGGGACCCTATGTACAGTGCAGGGTTAACATAAGATTCCCTTGCACTAACCATGAACAGTGCATTATTTTCTTCAAAATGTTATGGCACATTGAAGAAATGGCACATTGAAATCTAAAGAAATAATTGTGTCATTTTATCCTGCACATTTTTATGCTCAGAGCAGGCGTTAAAATGGGGCACACCACTGTATTTTGATGGCCCACTATGTCCTGGTCAGGGTTAGTATCAAATTTATGGCAATAATCCTGAACAGTAGATCACTAATGACAAAAATTAAGATGCAATTGCCCCCTAACCTGCGCCATGGTGTGCGGTATCTACAGCGCACACATGGTGGTGGTAAATGGGTGCTAAGGGGCGAAAGGAAAGTGGCACTGAAGTGGGTGCAGTGCAACTTTTCTTAAATTTGATCCTTGCTCTCCTCACCTTTCTCATGATATGCTGCAGCTATCCTTATGCCCTACTGTCATGCACATGCAAAGGAGGTTGCTATGGTATAGGTTTACTCACCAACGGTTCCACCAATCCGAACCACCAGGTGATCCAGGAGGTCACCTTCCTGGGCAATGAGGTCTGCCCACTGGTGCTGCATCTGGTGGTCCATGCACTTAACCTTGAAGATCATGCGCGGCTGGAACAGCACCATCCCCCAGCACAGCACAGTTTTTTGGACTCAGTCGTTTGTGTGCATCATTTTTCCCATCAGGTTCTAAATCTGGTGCTACCAGCATAGCGTCATTCAGTTTGTAAGAGGGAGCGCCTACCTTGCATATCGTTGTTGTTAATTGTTGCAAGGTGAGGTGGGGCTCCCAAAAAATGTAAAAAATGCTCCAGCATCAAAATATAAATATGCCATTAAGTTAGCGCCGATATTTCGTAAAAAACAATGGCAAAAAGGCGGCGCTAACTTTTATTAAATCCGGGCTTAAATTTCATAATGATGCAAGCAAAAATCAGTGTAGTTCTCTGCAACATTACAGCACGGTACACTCTCTCTACGGCCTCTTGTTAGAGGACATAAGAACTGTTAGGTTGCAGTCACTACCTTCATCAACAATTTGTGCACTACTAGTTACCCAATATATTACATCAGTCATGACATCTTCTATGGCATCGTTGAAATTATCACTACAAAATTTGCAATCAAATTATTGAAGAGTGCATGGTGGGGGCACAAGTTATAGTTTCCTTAGGGCACGAGTTTTTGCTGAATTTCTGAATTTGAAATGTGAACCCATCTATAACCACCCTGTAACCTTTATTTCCTTTTTTTAAAAATTCTTTTTAATAACTATAATGTCCTTGAAACCTTTGATTTTTTTCAGTAAACACACACACACACATATATATACATATTGTTATTTAATTGTATTTATATAGTGCTTACTACCCCTGACGAGGCTTTGAAGTACTTTTTTGGTGAGTAGCACGCCACGTCAAAACCCACAAGGATTAGTGGTGGATTAGTGTGTACAGTACTAGCCTAGGAAAATTGGAGTGGACATGCAAGTCTGTTAGTTGGAGTGAATAGAATAATGGTGCGATAGAAGATGGAAGAATCTAGAAATCGTTAATTTGGAGGTCATAGTAGTAAAATGAGGTTTGGGATGAGTTAAAGGAGATGAACATGAGGGAGAATTTAGTAGGGTTGTTTTGGAGATCACTGTAGTGAACTGAGGCTTGGGGTGAGCCAGGAGGGAGAGAGGAGGGAAGAGTCTAGATAGGGTTATTCTGGGGATCATAATAGTAGAATGAAGTTTGGGATGAGTCGGAGAGCAGAGATAGAGGATAGATTGAGAGAGGTATAGGGTGAGTAGTGCATTGAAGAGAGTGATTTGTTTAACTTTTTCTTCTTTTACAGTGGGAATAAAGTAATAAATATATGGATACATGATTACATAGACAGGGAATATATGTACAAGGAAGATATTATATGGAGATTTAGAGGTGTATAACGACAGACTTTCAAAAGTTCCCGTATTTGAAGTTAGTTTATTTGTGTACTTTTTATAACATTATTTTTATCTTTTCCTCAAAATTACAAAAATGAAATGTTTGTAGATAAATAGTTAAGATAATATTTACCTATTGTGATAGATAAATAAAACAGACACATAAGCATCTAACCCTACAACTTATATAGAAACCACGCAATGCCCTACAAACATCTTAAGCGTAGAATAATAATATGAAATATATACATTTGTTAAGCAAGCCTAAACAGTATGTATGTATTTCAAGAAAACAGTTATTATGCACATTTGTACAAAGAAATACACATATCTAGATACATACATATAATCAAATTATAAATGTTTACATACGCAGGGAATCACAGTACACTGCTGCTGGAGAGTGGTGATTACGTATCAAAGAGACAACTCTTGAGTAGTCTTCTAAAAATAAGATAGTTATCAAATGATATTATTGTATTAGAGGATACTAAATTCCATAGTTTGGCTGCTTGAAAACAGGAAAGATGTACCACCTATTGTCTTTTGCTTCATTGGTGGGGTTTTGAGGCGAGGTGCCAATCTTGAGCAGAGGTTTCTTTGTTGAATGTATTTGGTGATGTGATTCCTGATGAAAAGCAGTCGTGTTCCATATATTGCTTTGTAGGTGATACAAAGCACCTTGAAGGTGGATCTTCTGGCAACTGGTAACCAATGTAGGGCCCTCAAGGCAGGGGAGATGTGGGTTTGTGGCTTTACATGTAGGAGTAGTCTGTCAGCAGAATTCTGAATCTGTTGTAGTCTTTTCATAGTAGATAGAGATGAACCGTGGTAGAGGCCCTTGGCATAATCCTGTTTAGACAGTAAAAGAGAGATAGTAGCCTGGACCTTGTGTGGAAATCCCAGGTGCGGGAAAATGCAATGCAGAGTTTTCATGTTGATAAAGCTTGATCTTACATTCATTGTTGGAGTCCATTGTGATTTTTAAGGTTTCTTACCTCTTTAAATACTTTAAGAGGTGGTCCCAGATCATCAGGCCAGGTGCAGAGTGGCTCATATTTTTTCCTTTCGCTACATGCAAGTATTTCTGCTTTGGAAGCATTAGGTTTGAGATGGCTCCATGTTATCGGCTCATCATCGGCTCTGGGGCAACTGAAGATTTTAGAGTTTCCAATGTCTTTGGACATTCCAGTTTAAGGAGTATTTATGTGTCATCTACATAGTTGTAACATGTGAGTTGAAATTCATTGATCATTGCTGTTAATGACTTCATGTAGATGTTGAAAAGCATGGGTGAGACGAATGAGCCTTTAGGGACCCTTCCTTTTGTGAGGTACGGTTTGAATGAGAAAGGGGGGGCATGGATGGCATTTGTTCTGTTTTGAAAGTGGGATGTGATTCAGTCAAAAGCAGTCTGTTTTATGCCAGCTTCATAGAGTCTTTTTGTTAGGGTGTCTTGGTCAACTGTGTCAAAGGCAGCTAAGAGGCCCAAGAAAAGTAGTGCAGCAGCTTCATTGAAGTCTATTATGTTTTTAAGGTCATCCCAGATGGCGATGAGGGCATGTGAGGAAACTGTGTGTTTATAGTTGAAGTTTGAGGGATGCTAGGTTTTCTGGGTAAAAAAAAAGATGGTAGGAGCCAGGCAAGTCACTCCTACTGGATTCCTATAAGTGTTTAGTTTTAAAAAATGTACAGGGTTGCTAGGGTTCTGTTGGTGCCCACTGAGCTAGGACCTAATCTCCACAGCTAGTCACACTACAAACAAAAAAACGCTCAGTTTTTCATGGACAAATGTGTTGGTTCCAAACTGAGTTTTGTGAGCTTTCCTGTTGCTGACACTAGTCCTATCCTCACAAGTGAGGTGCTGTGTTTATTGGGAGACTTAAGGCAATGCTAGGTGGTAGTAAGTGTGTGGCTCTCCAGAGATTCCAGAACTTTCCATCACAGAAATCTGAGGAAATGTTTTTTTTAAAGTCAAAGTTTGAGCTTTGCAAGGATGAGAAAACCTCAAACAAGCCACACAATTCACCTAACCCTGGATTCCCCTGGGTGTTTAGTTTGAAAACATGTGCAGGTATGCTAGGTTTACCTAGGTGCCAGGTGAGCTAGGGCTCAAAATCCACAGAAACCAACATTGGAAACAAAGGGTCAGTTTTCAGTGGAAAAATGTAAAGTGTAGAAATTGCGATTTAGGCCCTTTCCTGTCATAGGCAATGGTATATATACGCACACACCTAAAAGTCCTGATCCCTGAACCTTTTGTGCTCTTGTGACAGCATTCCTCGGCAGGACCATGAAGTCACAAATATTTTAGACAACAGTTCTCCAAATTAAAGAACAGCTGCAGAACAGTCATAGAAAGGCTGTGGTGCTGAAATGCATGAGAGAGATAAATAGATAGTGCTAGGGATAGAGGTTTGTTTAAATAACAGTTTACAAAGGGAAGTAATTTTGAGGTTCAGGGATGGCTAATGGTAAAGGGAGGTAAGGGTAATTTTAGGTTTTAGCTGTAGGTAGTTTTAAAGGTAAGAATGAGTAATATTCGGGTTTAGGGGTGAGCAGTGGAAGGTAAGGGTGATTTTAAGGTTCAGGAAAGCGGTACGTAGCGGTAAAGGGAAGTAAGAATAATTTTCAGGTTTGGGGTGGGTAGTGGTAAATGGAGGTTAAGGTAATTTAAGGGTTCAGGGGTGAACAGTTATAAAGGGAGATAAAGATAATTTTAGGGTTCGGGGTGGGTAGTGGTAAAGGGACGTAAGGTTTTTTTAGGGTTTTGGGGTGGGTAGTGGTAAAGGGAGGTATGGGTAATTTAGGGCTTAGTAGTGGGCAGTGGTTAAGAGAGGCAAGGACAATTTTAAAATTCAGAGGGTGGTAGTGAAAAAGAGAGGTAAGGATAGTTTTGGAGTTTCAAGACGGGTACTGCTAAAGGGAGGTAGGCATACTTATAGGGTTTCTTGGCTGGGTAGTGGGAAAGGGGCATAAGAATAATTGTAAGGTTTGGGGTGGGCAGTGGTAAACATAGGTAAGAATAATTTTAGGGTTTAGGGTAGGCAGTGGTAAAAAGAGGCAAAAATAAATTTAGGGTTCAGGGGTGGGCAGTGATAAAGGAAGGTGAGGGAAATTCTAGGGTTTGGGGGCAGTGATAAACGAGTGGTAAGGGTAGTTTTAGAGTTCATAGGTGGGTAGTGGGAAAGAGAGGATAATTTTAGAATTTAGGAGTAGGTAGTGGTAAAGGAAGGTAAGCATAATTGTTGGATTCAGAAATGGGTAGCGATAAAGTGAGGCAAGGATAATTTTATGGTTTAGGGGTAAGTAGTTGTAATAGGAGGCTAGGAGTAAATTATAAATGAGGGGGTTGGGAGTCTCCCCTCACAAAATAAAAAAAAGTCAAGCAAATGAAATAACCTTAGGGCAGGAGTTATCGTTACTTGAAATTACTCTAACTATAACAGCTGAATTTCTATGGGTTTGTCCATGTGAAATCTGAAACTAACCATAACATCTCTGTAACCTCTTGTTTTTCCAGTATATTTCCAAGATTTTTTTTAACGTTAAGTAAGATGCACATCTAAATTCAAGGTGGGGGGGAGAGTTGGACGCAGGGCCTAGCTCCCTAATTTCCTTATTTAATGCAGTACCCTCCATAGAAAATGCTTTCGGTCTTCAACTTCAATTGCATCAAGATGGCATGCAGGTGTGCTCATTAGAATAGTGTAAGCTGCTGATTATGAGGGTGCTAACTGGTAATCTGCTGCTGGTGTTGAAAGTGCATGTTTCAGTCTGCATGTCAGAATGTTTTAATGAAATAGAAAGATATTTCGGAACTCACTTAAATCGTACTATTTTTTCTTTTTACAGCGCTACTCATTTCTGTGACAAAATGAACCCCCTCATTTTGATCCTTTCTAAATTAAATGTTTTACATTTTACCAGTTTGATTAAATCGATATGGCTTCAGGTGTGCCACACTTTTGTCATATGTAAGACTGTTAGTGCTCTGGTTGTAATTTAGAAAACTCAAGGGAATCATCTGAGAGGTTCCTCCTGTTGGAAGTAGAGCAGGTAGATATTTTAGAGCTCTTAAAACGTGTGTTAATTTTTTTTATTTCTACAGCACTAACCATAATTGCTATGACAAAATTGATCTCCTCATTTTGATCCTATCTAAATTAAGGGCCTGATTATGAGTTCGGTGGATGGTTTACACCGTACGCCGAACTTCAAACAGGGAGATTACCGCCATACTGGCTCCCTCCCCGCTGGGCCCATTAAGAGTTTCCCGCTAGGTCAGTGGGCGGAAACCTGATTTGTCCTAGCGGGAAACAGCCTACAGGATTGTCTCTGGCTCGTAATTGAGCCTACAGCAATGTTGCAGGGTGCACCAGCACCCTTGCAATGTTCACATTGCGAGGGTGCTGGCCAGGGGGGTTCTGCACTGTCCATGCCAAGTGCAAGGGCAGTTCAGGGGCCCACCTGGGGCTCCCTCCACCTGTTCTCCACCAGCCTTTTCATGGCAGGGCAACCCCCATGAAATGGATGGCAGAGAATGAGGTCGCAATCCCCATGGCACCACCTACTGCCAGACTGCTGGGATCCCTGATCCTGGTGGAGCTTGCGGTCCCCCCGTGGCCCAACCACTAGGGTTGAAACATGGCGCTCGGACTGCCGCATTTGAGGTGGTCCAACCACCATCTGTGAGTCTGGCAGTCTAGTGACTGTCAGACTCGTAATGATGGCCTAAATGTTTTAAGTTTTACCATTTTGATTCAATCAAGATGGCTTCAGGTGTACCACACTTTTGACATAAGTAAGACTATTAGCTTTCTAGAAGGCTTGGGGAGGCTGCAGCAGAACACAGGGGAATCAACTGACAGGCTGTTACTGTTGGCTGAGAAAGGTAGTGTGAATTTACAGAAAATATGCTCTCATTTTAGCTTCTGGAACACCTTCCATAACCTCTATGGGGAAATCATGAGCAAGAAGTTCTCTCTCAAACATGGTTCAAGAAATACCAGCAGGGCAAAATTACCTTACAAAAACCACAATTCCTAAAATTCCAAAAAGTAGCATGGTACCATCAACAAATGATTTATATTGTATGTACAATTTGTTATCACTCTTTATACGTTTTCCTTTTTGTGACCCTCAAAACCTGCCATTTACTGCAATGCATTTCAGTTAGGTGCTGTCATGTATATTGGTCTCAAGATAGCTGCCATCACTTTCTGATTGAAGTGCTGACAGCCTATCAGACCTCAACAAGAGATTTGTGCGTAGGCTCCACCCAGATTTACAAATGTATTTTCCCTCGAATATCTCAAAAACTATTGAACTGATTTATACCAAAGAACAAAAATCACAATCTGCTTGTTGGAAAGTGGATTATTGGTAAGGGCAGGTAAGTACCTAAATTTAGCAATAGGCCACTAACCCCCAATAGATACAGTTAGGTCTCAATAAATGAATCCCGGTTCAACCCTTGGTAGCTTGGCAACAAACAGTTAGGCTTCACTAAGGAGACAGGTGTGTAAAGCATTTAAAAACCACAAACAGTAAATAAGTTAAACACAATAAAAATCCAACACCAATTTATAATAAATAAATTATATTTGTATCTTTAAAATGACACTAAAACAACAAACATCCAATAATGGTAATCCAAAATATAAATTTTTAAAGACTAAGGGCCTGATTACAACTTTGGAGGAAGGTGTTAATCCGTCCCAAATGTGGCGGATGTACCACCAGCCGTATTACAAGTCCATTATATCCTATGGAACTCGTAATACGGCTGGTGGTATATCCGTCACATTAGGGACGGATTAACACCTCCTCCAAAGTTGTAATCAGGCCCTAAGACCCTCATTATGATCCTGGCAGCACGGAGCCTGCCAGGGCTACGGTGGCAGGCTCACTGCTGACGGGCCAACTGTGAAGCCCCCGCATTATGAGTGTGGCGGATAGGCCTCTTCCAATCCGCCACATCCCCACCTGTATCAACAGGGCATTTGGACTGCCGGGCCGGAGGCATCGAAAGTCGGCTTTCCACTCGGGTGTCCGTGGCGGTAGCACCGCCACAAAAACACTGGCAGAAAGGCTACTAGTGACAGGAAATTTATTTCCTTTCAGCGGCAGATGACTCCCCCACTCCCCTGCAAACCCAACACATACATGCATTCACTCACACACATCCATACATGCATTCACACACAAACATTCACACAGACATTCCAACACACATTCACACAAACAGTCCAACACGCACTCATTTCAACAACCATACATGCATTCAAACACCCATACACACACTCATGCAGAGATGCATTCAAACACGTATTCAAACTCCCATACACACATGCATTAACACTTACATTCACACACGCAGATAACACCCACTCACACACACACTCACAACACCTTCTCACCCATCTGCCCTGTTAGATGATCGACTTACCTTGTCCTGTGAGGAGGTCGTCCTGCAGGGGAACGGGAAGAGGCGCTTCCACTGCCGGCAGCGTCCTGCCATCAGGACACTGCTAAGCTGTAATACAGGTCGTAATACGGCTGGTGGAGTCCTTTTGGCAGGGTGAGGCCTCCGGCCACCAGCATGATTACTGGAGGATTTCTGCCCAAACTGTGGCAGAAACCCTTCAGGACTCGAAATATGGCGGTCGGAAGACTGGCAGCACTGGCGATCTTCTGGCTCCTGTGGCTTCAGCAATCTGCTGAAAAGACCTCTGAAGTCATAATGAGGGCCAAAATGTTTTTTAGCACATAGAAATGAAAATCGCCTTTCTAGACATCAGGTTGCACTTGACCGGGGCAAAGTCAAAATTTGAGGCTGACTACGATGGAGCCCTACTCAGCAACAGTGAGTGGAAGGCCTCAGTTTTATCTTTGGACTTAGGGCCATATGTACAAAGCATTTTTATAGTCGCAAATGGGCCGATTTGCAGAATTGGCCCGTTTGTGAGTAGAAAAATGTTTTTGGGATGTAGAAGGCCAAAACTGTGATTCAGTAACTTGTTAGCAAATCATAATTTGGGTTTTGCAATTCGGTATTAGGAAGGGGCGTATTCCTAATACCGAATCTAAATGGTATGTATGATTGTTTTGTGAACGTGAATGCAGTTGCAAAACAATTGCAGTTAGCACCAATTTCAAATTGGTGCTAACCCATTCGCAAAGGGGAAGGGGTCCCCAAGGGACCCTTCCCTTTTGTTAATGCATGCAAAAACGTTTTTGAAGAGAAGGCAGTGGTCCCACGGACCACTGCCTACTCTTCAAAAATTAAACTGAAACGTTTCATTTTCTTTCTATTTAAACGCAGCCTGTGTTCCTTCAAGGAAAACGGGCTGTGCTTAAAAAAAAATTGCTCTATTTAAAAGCAATCACAGGCATGATGGTCTGCTGACTCTGTGACTTGTGCGATTGCTGGTGGGTTGCAAATTGCGACCTACCTCATTAATATTAATGAGGCAGGTCTACTTGCGACCCACCGGGAATCGCAAAAGAAACTCAATGGAGTTTCTTACATTTGGATTTGTGATTCCCTGATTCGCCTGGAATCGGAATTAGGAAATCGAAAATCCAAATATTTGTGCATGTGGCCTTTAGTCTTTTTCTTGAAGATTTTCTTTACTGGGACAAAGTCACAAGTTGGATCCGACCTCCCTAGAGCCCTCTTCGGATACGTGACGGTGAAGAATTCTATGTTCGCCTTTAGACAAGTTTTTTTATGTAAATCTTCATTCGGGTCGAACTTGAAAGTGAAACTGACCTCCATGGAGCCCTCTTCGGATACGCTGCGCAGGAAGCCTCAGGCAACTTTTTACATTCTGACTTTGACACTTTTTTGGAGCTTTTTCCCTCTGATGTCAGATGACCCTCCAAAGCAAGTCAATTTTGAGATCATCAGATTGCCTTTCCTTGAGCACCTGGTGAAATCCTGGAAGTCTGGGTATCCGGACTTTTTCAGTGGGATTAACCTGCAAGTAAGGCGGGGTTGCGGTCAACCTAAGCCGGCTTGATTTACGACATTGGGTCGGTGCAGTTCTGGAACTTTTTTCCAAAAGTGCTCCATTCTTCTCCAAACCTCTGGATCTTTTTCCAGAAGGTCTTTGAAAGTCCTTTATAAGTCCCCAACTCACCCCAAGCTTCAAGAAGCTCTGAGTTGCTCCTTGAGGTAGGACTCCAACTCCCAGAATGCACCTGGCTCAAATCCAAAAATGACAACTGGGCACTTGCCAGCTGGTCAGTTTCTTCAGGGCTTGATGCAGGGGACACTGGTCAGCTATTTTCTACCTGTAGGAAACAGGGAGCCCCTTCTTGAAGCAGTTAGAGACAGGCAAAGTCCTTTTAGCCATAAAGCCCAAGTGTGCAGCTGGTGCAGTCCTTCAGATTGCAGTGTCCGGGTGAGGTCAGGGGCCCAGACGGGCAGTCCGTCTTCTTCTTTGTCTCGTTCCTTGTGGGGTGCAACTCTACCAATTTTATCCTTGCTCCTGGGGTAGAAAGCAGGGGGGCCTCGTGACCAATCATACGCCGGCCAACACCCTCTTGAGTGACCACTTCCTCGGAAGTGTGGCAAAAATCAATCCCAGGGAGCAACATTCTCCCAAATTCCAAGATGACAAAAATTCTGTCCCTGAGGTTAGGTTTGGCTGAGCCCACCTACTGGTGTGTGGCTAAGTTCCCTTAACACACCCCTTTCCAGCCCTCTCCTAATCTAATCAGAGGGCACATGGCTGTCTGGTTTTGCAGGAAATGGGGGAGGATCACTTGAAGGAACAAATGCCCTTACCTCCTTTGAAGTACAGTTTGGCTGTTCTCCCACATCCTGTTTCACCATCTGCTGAAGAAGTTCTCCATCCCCAGGCACTTTGTTTGGGTTCTGCCAAAGCATGCCCAGGCTTCCAAAGGCTGGCCAATCTGAGGAAGGCACTACAGAGCTGAAACTGGCAACTTTTAGGTAGAGTGCTAAAACACTTTCCCTGAGTTAGTTATAATAATTTCAACAATGGCTAGTTGTTGGATTTATTATAACAATAAGTTTAGTACCAAACTTAAAATATCTAGCGCCTTTTGAGACTTTATCAATTAATAATAAAGTCTCCCCATGTTAGCCTATAGAGCCCATTCATTACAATGGGGTAAAGCCAATTTAGCTATTTTTCCATCATCAGGGCTTACAAAACATTTTTTATAGACTCTCAGCTTATAGTTACACTGCTCCCAACCCCAACCCTGGGGGCACCTTAGGTACACAGTAGGGGTGACTTACATGTATAAATAAGGTAGTTTAAGTCTTGGGAAGTACTTTTAATTCCAAAGTCGAATTTGGGGTTAACTTTAACTGAAAAGCAGCCAGCAAGGCAGGCCTGCCTTTAAAATGACTCTGGGCACCACATGTGCCCTACCTATGTTCGGGTCCCTAAACCTACATGCCCTACCATATACTTAGTGGGTTGGCACCGCTAATTATAATTATGCTAATTTGCAAATGTCATTTTAATCTGAGCACAGGCCCTGGGACTATTTAGCAGTGCTCAGGGCACCATCAGAGTCAGGAAAACACCAGCATTAGTGAAAATGGGGGGGAATCTAGGGGGCTACTGCAATCAGACCAGTTTTCACACACTGCGGAACAAAATCTAGCTTTATGCTAAATTTGGTGTAATTCAGTCAAGTGATGTTTGGGCTGTAGTCATGTTCAAACCTCCTATAGAAATGAACATGGGAAACACTTTTTTTACCCCCCTTTTTCTCTGTCCCCGCTTGACAGATCACCCCAAAACTTTCCATGTGTAACAAGAATCACCAGCACACTTTAAAAAAAAAATTGTTAAGATTTGTCAAATGAAGCCAAGATTATAGAAAAGTCAATAATGCTTTTTCCTATGGAAACATGGGGCCTTATTTACAAAAATAAAGCACAGCTGCCACAGCGCAGCGTTGCATCAAAATATTTAACACCATGTAACAATAGATGCTAACACCATGCTTGCACCATATTTACAAAACAACGCTTCATAGCATTAGGATCTGGGCACCATAAAAAAATAAGACGCCTGTCTGTAAAAAAAAATGACACTAGTGCTGCAAAAGTGGCATAAGCCTGACTAGCGGCCTGTAATCTGATGCTAGCCAGCCTAGCGTCACCTTTGCCCCTAAAAGTATTGGAAAACAGCCACAAAATGGAACTTTGTGAAAATAAATCAAAGAGGAGTCACTGCGGAAGCAGAAATTGAGACCCCTGGAGACCAGACACCCCATCACAACAGTAATAACCCAAGTACCAGCCAAGATGTCCATACAGACCACTAGGAGAAGAGGAAGTGCAGGTTCAGTGAGGAGGAGAACAATATCTTGACACTGAAGTGTGGAGCATCAACACCAGTTTTGCGTCACCTCCAAATTGCATTTAGTCAATAAAGAGGCAAATGGCAGTCCATAGTGGACAAAGTTAACAATGTGGTAGAGGTGAAGAGGACATTCATTGACTGTAAGAAGGGCTGGCACTATTGAAAGCGCAGAACAAAGGAGAAACTGGCCAGCAACTGCAAGGCAACATATCAGACTGGAGATAGAAGTTTAGCACCCCAGGAAAAGCTGGATGAGTTGAAAGAGATAGTGGCAGCCATCATCCCTGAGAAGTTGGTGGCAGGAGTCTCAGGACAGTGCAGCATATGATGAACTACAACAACCACAGGGTAAGTCTCTGGGGGCAATGTGGTAACTCTGCAATGTCAAAAGGTGGGGAGGCAGTCAATTCCCAGTGCTAAAATGCACTGTGTGCAAGCTATAGGGTAGTATGCAGGCACACCTAAGGTTAAACGGCAAAGAGATGTAATGAGCACTGACCTCTCACAATTAGCAGATCCCAGGCCTGAACCATTACTTCACTTTCTTCATTGTGTGAAGTGCAGCATCATTCAACATTTACATCACTTTGTGCCTCATGGATGAGGAAATGATGCAGTGCAGTGCAGTGCAGTGCAGCGCAGCCAGCCAGCTTGCTGTGCTGCTCTGTGTCATATAGAAAGTGCATTGTATGCACTAAAATTCAAGGCATCCCTGTACTTGGGCCTGTGCACATTAATCTAGGATATAAATCCTCTGAATGGAATGGTTGTGTCACAGGACAAACAACTCATCGGAGAGGGGTCAGGTGTGGGCAACGGGAGGCATATACACATAAGGACATGGCAAGAGACATCTCAATTGTACCCTGCAGAAAACTAAATTACACCCAGCTGACATGGTGGACAAGGGAGTACACACAGGAGTCAGCTTCCATGGAAGGGACCACAGCAGCTCATCACCAATTATAAATTGGAGGGGGGTGATGTGAATAATGCATGACACTGGACCATGTGTGTAAAAGCCAATGATTATGTGTGAGCATGGTGGGACACTGCTACTGCTCTGCCTGGTAGGCAGAGCATCACAACAAAATTACATTTGGTTTGAACGGGGAGCCTGTAAATACTCGGGGGTGGGAACCGACATGTGTACCACATGATACCTACACAAATACACATGCGCCACTGGGTATGACTGGGCAAAGCTCCCTGGGAAAGGATGGCAGAGAAAAGCTCTACAACCTACCTGTCATGTGGACTGAGGGAGCATGTGGCACACGCCTGGAAGGAGTATGATGCAACAATGTCTCAAGGTGCCACTTGTACAATTCGGAGGATCACATATAGGGATTTTACAAAGGGATACCAAGAAACGCCTAACCATCACAAATCATGGGACCCGTGAAGGAACGTAGGCTGAAGTGGGTGGACCCACTAATTTGGGATTCAGATATAGGGACTAGCCATCAATCAGACCACCTCTACAATGTCGGGTGAGCCCCCAACAAGTGAGGTCTATAACAAAATAGCATGTAGTCCCACTGGATATGGACATGCATGTTTGATGTGTTATAGGCATGTGACAATTAAAGAATAATTTGGGTAGTATCACTGTATGGCATTTAACAATGTACCAGGACCCAAAAGTGGGTAATCTGAGGAGGTATGTACACATACTATGGTGTGGGTCTGAGTCATATGACCTGTGACACTCTGTAGTTGAACAAATCACATCAGGATGTTATTGAGGAAGGGAAGTGAGGTAAACTACACAGTAGGACAGAGCCCATCCCTTCAGAGCAGGCACACATTGCCTGTGAGATCAATCAATTTCTAATGTAAATCTTGGGAAATTGTGCATCAATACCCATGCCCAACAGGTGTACTACACATAACTGTTAAACTCAGGGTCTATGTATGATGAAATGATGCAATGTGGTGCTGCAAGCCAGCTTGCTGTGCTGTGCTGCATCATTTTGAAAGTGCAGGAATGGGTTGTATTTACCAAAATGCAACACATCCCTGTACTTTCCTCAGTGATGGTGTACTCATTGCTTCCTAGCGCCAACAAAAGCACACTTGCACCATGGTGTAGGGGTGCTTGCGTTGCAGGGAAGATTGCTCATTAGTTGAAAACACTTTGAATGTGAACAATCATGAATGTCATCTTCCACTTTCTATGTGTGCTGCAGTATGCAGCGCACATTCAAATAGGAAAAATGGGGACTAAAATCTCAATTCTCTCCGTTGCACCACTTTAATGCCACCCTTGAGGTTATGGAGAAATCTTATGCATTTCCTGATATCTAAAACTAAAAATGTGTCACATTCCTTTGGATTCAATGGATGTTGCGGGAGAGAACCCACAGCAACACCTGTGGAACTCACCTTTTATGCAGTGTAATGCATGAAAGTGGTACACAATTACAGGGCCATGACAAGCTACATAGGTTGGCGTGATGTGGTCTTGTAAATTAGGGGCCTGCACACAATAGACATAGATTGCACCGACACAATGAGACTTCAGTTGCACAGTGTGCTGCTAGGGCCTTGGAAGTGAGACCTTTAAAGTGCTGCCCTGGAAACCTCGATTGTAAACTGATAACTCATGTTAACATCTAGCAGAACTCAACATTTGCTTACCTCCATTTAATTGCAGAGGATGACACCATACCTCCTGGCCAGCTGTCTGTCTTGGACGTCTCCAATGATGCTGATGAGCTGCAAACTATTAATCTGGATACCCTCCAGTAAATCCTAAATTGCCATATAGATACCATCTCCTGTTGCAGGGAGATTAGACGGTTAGGTGATGGCAGATACGGGGATGGGGATTGTGGCGGGTACCCTGGAGGCATCCAAGAGGTGCCTCAGAATGAATAAGGGCAACTTGGCTTCCATTTCAGGCACCTTCTCTCCATTTTGTGGCCTCCAACAGTTTCTGGCTGACATCACTGGTTTCATGAGGCAGAGGCATAAGCAAATGTCCAGTCAAAGTGGCACCACTGAGCTGTCCAGCAGGCTGGGGCAATACAACATATCTTGGAGGCCACGGAGCAGAAGCAGCACTCCCTCATTGCCACCATGGGTTACTTCACTGTGACGTTACTGGAGTGTTGCAGTCCCTGCAGCTCCTCCTTGCTGCTGTGCTGTAACATGTGTTCCCACAGAAGAGAGCTGCTGTGGACATGGCATTCACACCTTCAGGCCCTAATGTGCGTGCACCTCTCTCTACTTCAGCACCTACAACACCCTTGTCATGAAAGGCACAACATGAGGATGAATATGTGGAAGGAACATCTCCCACCAGGATAACTGTTCAGTAGCTTTTTTATGTGGCACGTGGACCCTTTCTCTTGTGCTCGTGCGTAGGACCATGCCAGTGTCAAAACACCTGGCACCATCCTCAATTGAAATCTCCACTGTTGACCTTTCACATATGTGGACTGTCGTTGTGGCCATCTTCCCTAATCGCAATGTGGTCGTGGTCCTCCTCCTCAATGAAACACTCTTCTCCTACACATTTCCCATGACATGTTCACACCCATGGACTCTTTTTGGACATCCAATGGCTAAATAAATCTGGTGGGGTTTTTGCCTCATGAAATGTACATCAGTACTGCACGTAAATTAACATATGTAAATAGAATAATTTACTACAACATTGGTGTTGTATGTGTGTCTGAAGCAAGAAAGTCATGAACATGTTGCAATGTGTGAAACAAATACACTGACTGATTACCAAAGGATTATGTGTGGATTACAATCCAAGACAAAGCCACACAAGCTGAGTGAAGATACTTGATGAATATGATATGTATGTTGATAAATAAACAGTTTTAGAGGCTCCTAAGCATGTAATGCAACAGGTATCATTCAGTTATTGTGACAGCTGAAGTATCTCATACCTCAAGTGGCTGGTCTAAGCAAAGACAGTAGCAACAATCTCACATTGATGTGACAACCAAACAATGCCAGTTTAAGTCTGTGAGGGGCAGGCATACGTGTGTGAGTAACAAATCCATGATTTGGGGTGAGTAAAATAGCAACAACATTCCACAAATGCATGCTCAAATTCTTCCCAGAGTACATTTGGTGGGGCCTGTGGTGTGTGTGGGGCAGTTGTGGTGGTAGTAGAGATGGATAGACCAGCCCCTGCAAGCTCACCCCTGTCTGTGGCCTGAGCCTTGCCCCTCCCAAGTTTGGTGGAGATGGCTGATTCCATGACTGGAGCCCCTTGGAGAAAGGCACTCCAGGAACCAATGTTCTCTTCCGGTCATGTGTCTTCCACAGTCCCTTCAAGGCCTTTCACACATGATAGAGGTCCGCCCTTTTTTTCAAAATTCCTCTTCTGGGATGGAGTCATTTTACCTGAGTAAACAAAAGGAATACATGTCACACAAAGGTTTATTTGGCAAATGTACATCAAGCATTTCATGTGAATACTAGCTGCAGACATCACATAATGCACATCACAAATCACAATATAATCTTGGAGGGCAAAGTGAATAGGCGTATGCCGGCTGTTCATCAAGGCCAAGCTAATGTTACACAATAATAATGCTCCGCCTTAGGACATCTTTGAATGATCATGTCATCACTGACTATGGTTATGATAAATGTTGTTTTGTCATCATGGTGTGGCACACTCATCATGTTCCGTTACTAATCATTGTCCCTTCCTTGTACTCCATTACCCTTGTATCCATTGGCATTTAGCCAGGTCATCAGACACCTCATCCATCCCTCCCACCCAAGACCTCTGTGATGACCTCGCCACTTTTTGCCACTGAAAAATCCAGGACATTACGAAGGTTTCAGGAACCAAAACCCACCCGCACTGCCCACAAAGACCACCAAGGACCCAGCACCACACCAAATCGTGAATTCCTGGATACCCATCACCAAAGAGAACACCCAAAGACTCATGAACTCCATCCACTCGGGAGCACCCTCGGATCCATGCCCTCATCATGTCTTCAACCTGGCCAGCACCACCATAGTACCCTAGCTCTGCTGAACTATCAACTGATCCTTTGAGACTGCCACCTTCCCATCAGACTGGAAGCATGCCGAAATCCATCCACTGTTCAAGAAACCCACCACTGACCTAAGGGAGCTGAAAAACTACAGACCCATATCTCTGCTTCCTTTCACAGCCAAAGTAACAGAAAAGGCCGTCAACCAGCAACTCACCGAATTCCTCGAGACACAACAAATCCTAGACCCATCCCAATCCAGATTCAGAAACAACCACAGCACCGAAGCAGCACTCCTAGCAGCCACTAATGACATATGCACCATACTAGACCACAAAAGCAAGGCCGCACTCATCCTCCTTGACCTCTCCGCTGCATTTGACACAGTCTCCCACTCCACCCTTTGCACCAGACTACTGGATGCCAGCATCTGAGATAAAGCTCTGGAATGGATCAGGTCCTTCCTCACCGTAAGAACACAGTCTCAGATTACCGCCATTCATGTCAGAACCCAAGGACACATGCTGCTGAGTGCCCCAAGGATCATCACCCAGCCCAACGCTTTTCTACATATACATGGCCCCACAAGTCAAGATCATAAAACAAAAAGGGCTAAACATAGTCTCGTATGCCAACGATACCCAACTTTTCCACTTCTCATCCAATGATCATGCAAATGCAAGATAAATTTCCACAACAGGGTAACAGAAGTCGCCGCCTGGATCGAAGCCACCTGCCTCACACCTATCTAGGACAAGATGGAGATCCTCATAATCGGCTCCACCTCCTACACCTGGATCAACTTCTGGTGCCCACTGCACTGGGAAACACCTCCACTCCTACAGACCATGCTCACAATCTGGGCATCATCCTGGACTCCTCTCTATCCATGACCCGCCAAGTCAACACCGTCTCATCGTCATGCTTCCACACCCTCCGACTCCTTTGAAAGATTTTCAATTGGATCCCCTCTGACACTCTGAAAGATCCTTCTCCTACCTCACAGCCCGGACATGGAACACTCTACCTCTGAAACTCAGGCAGAACACATCACTGAAGCAGTTCAGGAAGGACCTCAAGACCTGGCTTTTCGACTGAGCAGCATACCCGCAAGCAGAGCCTTGGAACAGCAATAGCTAATGCTATTCATTGTATGTACCTGTTTTCATTACATTATGTAGATTGTGAGGGCCAGCAATACCTGAAGCTGAATCTGGTATTGGCTTGTCATATGACACTAATGTACAGACATCCCTCTAGTCTAATACACATTTCCAGATCTGTGAAGATGACAGGGGACAGCAATGTTGATAAACACAACTTAGAGCATGGGGCATCACACCACATGAGTGGGAAATTCAACTGCAAATCCAAATGTGGTATGTTGGACACTGTCCTGCTAACCTTAGGCCTATATTCACATGGTCCTCAGTCCTGGAAGTACATGATATAGCAGGAATATGTTCTATGAACCACATATTGTCACCCTGCATAGTTATATAGAACCCTGTACTTCTGCAGATTTCCAACTGTCATCACTGTGTTTTGAATCATACACCATGTGTGGGCTATCCAGACACTTCAGACATAGATTGCACTGTGAGTAACAACAGCCTATCTGTGCATCTGAAAAGCTTTACTCAGGTATACAGTGCCCTTCCATGTTCAGTTATGATTCCACTACCACACATGTTCACAGATCCTGGCATTGTAGTCATTGCTCTTTGGTCACACCAGCATATTTGTAGGACCTCAGTTATAGCAATCAGACATCATTCTGACGTAAAGGCACATCCTGGACCCAACCTCCACCTTACTTTCCATACACATGTATAGCCCATGGAGTTGTACTTTGTGTACATGCACTTTGTACATTGCATTGCACACAGCATACAACACCACACACAATCCTTGCACTAGCCATTACACATAAAGAATGACACTCAGTAGTAACATCAGGGTTACGGAAGCTTTTCACCTCTCTAACGGTGTACGGCTTGGGCCTACCTGTAAGTTATAACATGAGACATAGCACCGTGAGTGTTGAACAATAAACACTGTGGTCAAATATTGCACATTACACATGACTTGCAAATGACCATCAAAGTTTTTTGGTTGTAACAACTCAAATGGGCCATTGAACATGTCTCACTGTCATACATACAGGCCAGGCTGATATGTACACATATGTGATGGTACCATACATACATGTCTGAGGTACATAAGGCTTTCAAATGACTTACTACCCCATGCTTTTTCAAGGGTAGCTGAGTGTAATGGCACTCTGCACGTACATGACTCACAGAACATACTCAGCCATGACTAGCAATACTCCTGCCTCACTCTTGTCCTCACATATATATGACTATGCAACATACATCAGTAGTTAGGCATCCTTGTCCCTTCATTCAACAGACATCATTAGATGCCATTGCTGCATGGTCAAATACAACAAACACACATGTTTTCTAAATCCCCAAGCAACTACATTTTCATCTCAGGTACAAACATGTGTGTGACACATACAGGTGTATGACATTCAACATGTTATGACTATGTTCATAGTCACATACATCATGCCTCATCTACATGAGACATGATCCACTGAAGTGTCTCAAATTTGGATATCCAGTGCTAAGGGACATCTCCCAGGGTGGCACATGTTGACATATGCCCTAGCAGCAGGCCAAATATTGGAATTGTGCACACTTTCTCATGACCTAGATTGTACTGTGAGTAGCAACATCCTATCTGTCCATATGTATTTTTTTTGTTAGGTATTAAGTCCCCTGCCTGTTCACCTCTGAACCAACAACCACATATGCTCACAGATTCTAGCACTGTGGTTATTGCTCTCTGGTCATACCAGCACACATGTGGGCCCTCAGTGACAGCAATCAGAATTTCCTTGACATTAGTCAGATGCAAAGCTGGACACAATCTATACCTTATTGTCCATATACATGTATAGCATATGAAGTTTGATTTTGTATATATGCACTTTGTACATGGCATTGCACAAAGCATACAACATCAGACACACAATCATTGCACTACCCATAAGGCATACAGGATGACCCTTTGTTAGGGTTTGTGCACAGCAAAGAGCATGTCCCCTCTCACTGCACTAGTGGGTTCTGTAATAGCTCCCTTTTAAACTTACTATTGAAAGCCTTTCTTGTTATCTCACCTCTCCCCCCCCCCCTAGGCTTCTGTGTATGTTGTTTAATGTGCTGTTTTGTTTACACATTGGGCCTTGCTTTTACCAAGGCTTCTTTAAAACACTCCTCTCTAGGCCATGTGTTAATTTAACTCATTTGCATAATAACTGAAACTCTGCACACCTTTCAAGAACATGTGCAGCATGTGAGGACCACACCCAGCTCTTCAAACCACACCCAGCTCTGCACACCTTTCAAGAACATGTGCAGCATGTGAGGACCACACCCAGCCCTGTCTATAAAAGGCAGCCCCCGAGCCTCACCCAGTGCTTGTGCTCGTCTACCTCCCGCTTACCTGAGGACAGATCCCTCGGCGCTGGCACTCCTGCTCTCTACAGACTTTCATTGGCTTCAATGGGCGCAGCGCCTGGCTCTTCCTTCTTCCGGTTTCCGGTTCCTCCTTGCCTCAGCCTCTCTCCTACAAGCAACCTGCAAAAGAGAAAGAAGACAAGGTTAGACTGATCAGTATCTTCCACGAACATTGTGATTCAAACTCTTTGTTACAAGAATACTTTGCGGAACTTTGTGAAGCAAACATTTTTTATGGAACTTTTAAGAATCGAACCGTGGAAACCATTAACAGCAAGGCAAACAGTAAATCAAGGACTTGCACAAATTACATGCTGTATTTTGACGTAAAAGTACAGTATTTGTTTTATAAAAGATTCTGGAAATATGGGAAAAGTGAGTCTGCTATTGGGAATTTAGGCTTTAGTTATATTAAGATGAATGTTTGATATTGGTAATTCTGATAACGGTATTTGTTTAATGTTTTAGAAGCTTTAGAGTAATAGAAAGCACATGCCAGAGCAGTAACACATTCCAAACCTGGAAACTAGAGACCAGGATCCAAGAGGTACTTTTAGAAGAAAATTTCTAATAAATAAAGGGATAGTCAGGAACCCAGTTAGGAATAGGTTGTACTTATCTGTTCTTTGTTTATGTTTCATTAGGCACCAGTTTCTACAGAAGTCAGAGAGGGCCGCAGATTTGTGCAGCACTTCAACAGTGGAAACGCAAGAACGGTGTTGTCTCTTTATTTTATTTTATCCACTTCCCCCCTTCCCTTGAGCTTCTGTTCTTAGTGCACTGTTTTAAAAACTAGTGTGCTGGAACAAGCAGTTTCAGGGTGGGGTCGGATTGTCTTCAACCTCCATCAGAACTGAACAAGGACTCAGGTGAGCTGGGCTTTGACAGAAGCACAAGCCTTAAAAAAAAAAAAAAAATCAGTTCTGGTGGACGATGAATATCGGGGAAGAAATAGAGGGCATTGACGTCACGGATATGGCGCAGGCCCTAAATGAGGACTTGGCTCATAATGAATCAGTGTCTGGCATCTTGCAACATATGCAAGAGGAAATAGAGAGATTAAAGATGGAGAATACCTCTTTAAAACAGGATTTAAGCAGGTATAAAATTAGGGTATCTCAGTGGAACACAGCTTTTACGCCTTTGTTTAAAACCTCCTCAGAGACAGGGGCGCCATCAAAACATACAACTTTGCCTCCCCCAGTTGAGGTCACTGTTAATGTTCCTAATGCTGTGCCCTTAGCAGCACCTGAACGTTTTCATGGAGATAGTAACAAATTCCATGTTTTTATCAATCAATGTCAATTACACTTAGTTTGTAAGCCCCAACAGTTCCCTACTGATGCTACGAAAGTGGCATTCGTCTTGTCTTATTTGGGTGGCACAGCAGCCAATTGGTCAATTCCTTTCGTGGAGAGAGATGATCCCATCCTCCATAATTGGAATAAATTTAAACGTACCATGACCAGCCTTTTTGCAAAACACACTTTCATGCAGGCAAGTGATAATGAGCTTTTAAATCTTAAACAAGGTAACAAGGATTTATTGACCTATCTCACTAGTTTTAATCGTTTACTCACCGAGACACAGTGGCCAGAAGAAAAGCGTGTCTCCCTTTTCTATAAAGGTTTGAGAGACGAGTTAAAAGACGCGCTGGCTCATATCGTTGATTTGCCAGAAGACTATTCGGACTTTGTAGATTTAGTTGTGAAATTAGAACATAGACTAGGAGAAAGAAAGGGAGATAAATACAAACTGGAATCACGGTTAACTTTTATTAGACACGAGAAGAAAGACCCAGATAATAAACTCCCTGAACCTGAGCCTATGCAAATAGGGACACTCAGAGGTCCACTCACATCAGAGGAAAAAGAAAGAAGGAGAAAACTTCAATTATGTTTATATTGTGGAAGGGCAGGTCACTTTGCCAGAGAATGTCCAGTAAAGCCTAAAAATCCACGAAAGGGTGCTGTTTCCTCCACCTCCTCAACTGAATCGGGAAACGATTAAGCTCGACAAGGGGAGAGGTTAATTGTTCGAGAAAACATCTTAATCAAACCTCTAATGCTGCAGCCTTCATGGTACCGCACATACCTAGACATTTCATAATTCAGGTCGTTTTAATTGTTACTACCCAAGTGAGGCATTCTCTCCCTGTCCTACTGGACTCAGGCGCGACAGGAAATTTTGTGGATAATAAGTTAGCTGAAAACTTAGGACTTCCTATGTGCCTAAAGCCTTGTCCAGAAGCAGTATGTGCAGTGGATGGGTCAGAATTGACCTCTGGATTAATCACAAAACAAACAAGTCCACTTGTTATGGTCTGTCAGAACGGGCACACAGAGGTGATTAGCTTTGATCTGATAGATACTCCTAATTTTGGTTTGATTCTCGGGGTACCCTGGTTAACAACTCATAACCCAAAAATTGATTGGGTGAATAGAAATGTTACTTTGGATTCCTCTTTCTGTAGAACCAATTGCTATCAAGAAGCAGGTACAGAACAGAGCACAGTATTACACTGTGCTAGTGTTATACAAGATGAACCAAGTCTCCCTCCTGAATATTCTGACTTTAAAGACGTCTTTGATCCAGTAAAGTCTAGTGTGCTGCCCCCACATAGGTCTTATGACTGTCATATAGATCTTATCCCAGGGGCCCCTTTACCTAATAACAGAGTATATGCTTTGACTGACGAAGAAACCAAATACTTAAGAACCTACCTAGATGACCTACTACAGTCTGGGTTCATCCGTCATTCCACATCTCCGGTGTCATCTCTACTCTTTTTTATCCCAAAGCCGGATAAATCCCTGCGCGCGTGTATCGATTATAGAGGACTAAATAAGGCTACAATAAAGAATAAATATCCTCTTCCTCTAATACCTGTGTTGTTGGATCAATTAAGACATTCTACTGTAACACTAAACTAGATCTGCGGGGAGCTTACCACCTGGTCCGAGTAAAAGAGGGGGATGAGTGGAAGACAGCTTTCAAGACAAAGTTTGGTTTATTTGAGTACACAGTAATGCCCTTTGGGTTATGTAATGCCCCTGCGGCCTTTCAGTTCTTTATAAATGAGGTCCTACACAAATTCCTGGACGTTTGTGTCATAGTATACATAGACGACATCCTCATTTACTCTAAGAACTCAGAAGAACATACCCAACATGTTTGTGCAGTATTATCAAAGTTAAAAGAAAATCATCTTTTTGCTAAGTTAGAAAAGTGTACTTTTAATGTCAGCAAGGTGGACTTTTTAGGATACTGCCTGTCACCTCAAGGAATAACTATGGATGTAAAGAAAATCAGTGCTATTGCTGATTGGCCAGAACCATCCTCTGTAAAAGATATTCAGAAATTTCTGGGTTTCACCAATTTTTATAGGAGGTTTATTGCACATTTTGCAGACATTGCGGCCCCAATAAATACCTTGTTGCGGAAAGGGCAACGATTTCTTTGGACTGATGAGGCGGCACACGCCTTTCAACTCCTAAAACAAAAGTTCACTTCAGCCCCAATTCTGAAACATCCTGATCCTGACTTGCCTTTTTTTGTTGAAGCGGATGCTTCACAAGTAGCTTTAGGAGGAGTTCTCTCTCAACGAGATGCAGTAGATGGCCAGTTACATCCTATAGCCTTCTATTCCAAAAAGTTATTGCCAGCTGAACAAAATTACACTGTGGCTGAAAGGGAACTACTAGCTATCAAAGTAGCCTTTTCAGAATGGAGGCACCATTTAATGGGAGTCAAGTACCCAGTTAGAATCTTTTCTGACCATAGGAACCTACAGTTTTTTGGATCACTTAAAGCACTAAAACCACGTCAGATGCGCTGGTTAAATAGTTTTAGCACATTTGACTTTGTAATAACCTATAGACCAGGTGCACAACAAATTCAATCTGATGTGTTATCTAGATACGGACATACTTCAGACATGAAACAAGATAAAATAGGAGAACCCATTATTCCTCCCCAAAAGTTTTTGGCACCAGTACAACAGAAGGATTTCATCACAGATCTATATAATGCACACATGCAAATAGCACCTCAGGATTGGTTAAAGGATTCCCATAACACAATACAACGAGGTTTATTGTATCACGACAACATGCTGTTAGTGCCCACCTCTGAATTACAAACACAGGTGATAATTTGGCATCACGCCTCACCGTTAGCAGGTCATCCTGGTTGGGTAAAAACCCTGGAAAATGTGCAAAAACACTTTTGGTGGGACACTATAAGAAAGGACATTAAGCAATTTGTCACTACCTGTCCAATTTGTGCAAGACATAAATCTTCTCATAAGGCCCCTGACGGCTTGTTAATACCAATGCCAACACCCAAGCAACCTTGGCACACTGTGAGCGTAGACTTTATTGTAGGTTTACCACCTGTAAAATCTTTCACAAAGTGTTGGTTATAGTGGATTTTTTTATCTAAAATGGCACATTTTGTACCATTACGGAAATTACCCACAGCGGCAGAATTTGCCGATATTTTTATAAGGGAAATTGTGCGTTTACATGGTTTGCCAAGCAAAGTGGTGTCAGACCGAGGGAGCCAGTTCAACTCTAAATTTTGGAAAAAATTATGTAAAAAACTGAAAATAGATGTGGCATTATCCACTGCTTTCCACCCAGAGACAGATGGACAGACTGAACGACTGAACCAAACCTTACTTCAAACGCTACGTTGTTTATTGGCTGATTATTCTAGTGAATGGTTGGAAGCTCTCCCTGTAGCGGAGTTTGTTTATAATAATACTGAGCATTCAGCTCTACTTTGCTCACCATTCTATTTCTTGCAGGGGTATCATCCAAGAGCTATACTGTGAGAAAGTAGCCTCTTTCTAGCCTTGTTACCCCCACTTTGGGCCTGTTTGTGAGTGTATGTCAGGGTATTTTCACTGTCTCACTGGGATCCTGCTAGCCAGGGCCCAGTGCTCATAGTGAAAACCCTATGTTTTCAGTATGTTTGTTATGTGTCACTGGGACCCTGCTAGCCAGGACCCCAGTGCTCATAAGTTTGTGGCCTATATGTATGTGTTCCCTGTGTGGTGCCTAACTGTCTCACTGAGGCTCTGCTAATCAGAACCTCAGTGGTTATGCTCTCTTATTTCTTTCTAAATTGTCACTAACAGGCTAGTGACCAATTTTACCAATTTACATTGGCTTACTGGAACACCCTTATAATTCCCTAGTATATGGTACTGAGGGTATTGGGGTTCCAGGAGATCCCTATGGGCTGCAGCATTTCTTTTGCCACCCATAGGGACCTCTGACAATTCTTACACAGGCCTGCCACTGCAGCCTGAGTGAAATAACGTCCACGTTATTTCACAGCCATTTTACACTGCACTTAAGTAACTTATAAGTCACCTATATGTCTAACCTTTACCTGGTAAAGGTTAGGTGCAAAGTTACTTAGTGTGAGGGCACCCTGGCACTAGCCAAGGTGCCCCCACATTGTTCAGGGCCAATTCCCTGAACTTTGTGAGTGCGGGGACACCATTACACGCGTGCACTACATATAGGTCACTACCTATATGTAGCTTCACAATGGTAACTCCGAATATGGCCATGTAACATGTCTATGATCATGGAATTGCCCCCTCTATACCATCCTGGCATAGTTGGCACAATCCCATGATCCCAGGGGTCTGTAGCACAGACCCTGGTACTGCCAAACTGCCCTTTCTGGGGTTTCACTGCAGCTGCTGCTGCTGCCAGCCCCTCAGACAGGCAGCTGCCCTCCTGGGGTCCAGCCAGGCCTGGCCCAGGATGGCAGAACAAAGGACTTCCTCTGAGAGAGGGTGTGACACCCTCTCCCTTTGGAAAATGGTGTGAAGGCAGGGGAGGAGTAGCCTCCCCCAGCCTCTGGAAATGCTTTGTTGGGCACAGATGTGCCCAATTCTGCATAAGCCAGTCTACACCGGTTCAGGGACCCCTTAGCCCTGCTCTGGCGCTAAACTGGACAAAGGAAAGGGGAGTGACCACTCCCCTGACCTGTACCTCCCCTGGGAGGTGCCCAGAGCTCCTCCAGTGTGCTCCAGACCTCTGCCATCTTGGAAACAGAGGTGCTGCTGGCACACTGGACTGCTCTGAGTGGCCAGTGCCACCAGGTGACGTCAGAGACTCCTTGTGATAGGCTCCTTCAGGTGTTGCTAGCCTATCCTCTCTCCTAGGTAGCCAAACCCTCTTTTCTGGCTATTTAGGGTCTCTGTCTCTGAGGAAACTTTAGATAACGAAAGCAAGAGCTCATCCGAGTTCCTCTGCATCTCTCTCTTCACCTTCTGCCAAGGAATCGACTGCTGACCGCGCTGGAAGCCTGCAAACCTGCAACATAGTAGCAAAGACGACTACTGCAACTCTGTAACGCTGATCCTGCCGCCTTCTCGACTGTTTTCCTGCTTGTGCATGCTGTGGGGGTAGTCTGCCTCCTCTCTGCACCAGAATCTCCAAAGAAATCTCCTGTGGGTCGACGGAATCTTCCCCCTGCAACCGCAGGCACCAAAAAGCTGCATTACCGGTCCCTTGGGTCTCCTCTCAGCACGACGAGCGAGGTCCCTCGAATCCAGCGACTCTGTCCAAGTGACCCCCACAGTCCAGTGACTCTTCAGTCCAAGTTTGGTGGAGGTAAGTCCTTGCCTCACCTCGCTGGGCTGCATTGCTGGGAACCATGACTTTTGCAGCTATTCCGACCCCTGTGCACTTCCGGCGGAAATCCTTTGTGCACAGCCAAGCCTGGGTCCACGGCACTCTAACTTGCATTGCACGACTTTCTAAGTTGGTCTCCGGCGACGTGGGACTCCTTTGTGCGACTTCGGGTGAGCACCGTTTCACGCATCCTCGTAGTGCCTGTTTCTGGCACTTCTCCGGGTTCTACCTGCTGCTGAGAGGGCTCCTTGTCTTGCTCGACGTCCCCTCTCTCTCCTGGTCCAATTTGCGACCTCCTGGTCCCTCCAGTGCCACAGCAGCGTCCAAAAACGCTAACCGCACAATTTGCAGCTAGCAAGGCTTGTTGGCGTTCTTTCGGCGGGAAAACACTTCTGCACGACTCTCCACGGCAAGAGGAATCCGTCCACCAAAGGGGAAGTCTCTAGCCCTTTTCGTTCCTGCAGAAACCTCAGCTTCTTCTGTCCAGTAGAAGCTTCTTTGCACCCGCAGCTGGCATTTCCTGGGCATCTGCCCATCTCCGACTTGCTTGTGACTTTTGGACTTGGTCCCCTTGTTCCACAGGTACCCTAAATTGGAAATCCACAGTTGTTGCATTGTTGGTTTGTGTCTTTCCTGCATTATTCCTCTAACACGACTTCTTTGTCCTTAGGGGAACTTTAGTGCACTTTGCACTCACTTTTCAGGGTCTTGGGGAGGGTTATTTTAATAACTCTCACTATTTTCTAATAGTCCCAGCGACCCTCTACAAGGTCACATAGGTTTGGGGTCCATTCGTGGTTCGCATTCCACTTTTGGAGTATATGGTTTGTGTTGCCCCTATCCCTATGTTTCCCCTTTGCATCCTATTGTAACTATACATTGTTTGCACTGTTTTCTAAGACTATACTGCATATTTTTGCTATTGTGTATATATATCTTGTGTATATTTCCTATCCTCTCACTGAGGGTACACTCTAAGATACTTTGGCATATTGTCATAAAAATAAAGTACCTTTATTTTTAGTATAACTGTGTATTGTGTTTTCTTATGATATTGTGCATATGACACTAAGTGGTACTGTAGTAGCTTCACACGTCTCCTAGTTCAGCCTAAGCTGCTCTGCTAAGCTACCATTATCTATCAGCCTAAGCTGCTAGACACCCTATACACTAATAAGGGATAACTGGGCCTGGTGCAAGGTGCCAGTACCCCTTGGTACTCACTACAAGCCAGTCCAGCCTCCTACATATACCCATTTTGTTAGAAGATTCTCTGTTACATACAGTAACGGATAGACTAACGAGGTTAGGTGACATACAAGACAAAGCCAGGAAACATTTATTAAAGTACAAGGAAAGCATGAAAAGACAAGCAGACAAACAGATCTGCGGCCCCAATGTATAAAATCGGTGACAAGGTATGGCTCTCCACAAAGAACCTAAACATAGAGGGATCCCGAAAGCTGCAACCACGTTTCATTGGACCCTTTAGTATAACTGCCATAGTAAACCCGGTAACAGTAAAATTAGATTTACCAAAAGAATATCCAGTACATACTACATTCCATGTGTCCTTGCTTAAGCCGTACAATCCAAAAACCCGACCTGAACCACCACCTCCACCCATACCAATTAAGGGAAATCTAGAATATGAAGTGAAAAGCATAAAAGACTCAAAAAGAATTAGTGGACGTCTGTTTTATTTAGTAGAATGGGAAGGATATGATGAATCTGAGAATTCATGGGAACCAGCATCATATGTACATGCCCCACAGCTGATTAGACGGTTTTATTTAAAAAATCCAGGAAAACCCTGTCCTGTAGGAGGGCCTTTGAGGGGGGCAACTGTTAGGGTTTGTGCACAGCAAAGAGCATGTCCCCTCTCACTGCACTAGTGGGTTCTGTAATAGCTCCCTTTTAAACTTACTATTGAAAGCCTTTCTTGTTATCTCACCTTCCCCCCCCCCCAGGCTTCTGTGTATGTTGTTTAATGTGCTGTTTTGTTTACACATTGGGCCTTGCTTTTACCAAGGCTTCTTTAAAACACTCCTCTCTAGGCCATGTGTTAATTTAACTCATTTGCATAATAACTGAAACTCTGCACACCTTTCAAGAACATGTGCAGCATGTGAGGACCACACCCAGCTCTTCAAACCACACCCAGCTCTGCACACCTTTCAAGAACATGTGCAGCATGTGAGGACCACACCCAGCCCTGTCTATAAAAGGCAGCCCCCGAGCCTCACCCAGTGCTTGTGCTCGTCTACCTCCCGCTTACCTGAGGACAGATCCCTCGGCGCTGGCACTCCTGCTCTCTACAGACTTTCATTGGCTTCAATGGGCGCAGCTGCTGGCTCTTCCTTCTTCCGGTTTCCGGTTCCTCCTTGCCTCAGCCTCTCTCCTACAAGCAACCTGCAAAAGAGAAAGAAGACAAGGTTAGACTGATCAGTATCTCTTGCCAGCAACAATAAGTGCAAAACTTTTATTACCTGAAAGAACTTTGACAACAATTTCTGGAAACAAGATACCTTCCACGAACATTGTGATTCAAACTCTTTGTTACAAGAATACTTTGCGGAACTTTGTGAAGCAAACATTTTTTATGGAACTTTTAAGAATCGAACCGTGGAAACCATTAACAGCAAGGCAAACAGTAAATCAAGGACTTGCACAAATTACATGCTGTATTTTGATGTAAAAGTACAGTATTTGTTTTATAAAAGATTCTGGAAATATGGGAAAAGTGAGTCTGCTATTGGGAATCTAGGCTTTAGTTATATTAAGATGAATGTTTGATATTGGTAATTCTGATAACGGTATTTGTTTAATGTTTTAGAAGCTTTAGAGTAATAGAAAGCACATCCCAGAGCAGTAACACATTCCAAACCTGGAAACGAGAGACTAGGATCCAAGAGGTACTTTTAGAAGAAAATTTCTAATAAATAAAGGGATAGTCAGGAACCCAGTTAGGAATAGGTTGTACTTATCTGTTCTTTGTTTATGTTTCATTAGGCACCAGTTTCTACAGAAGTCAGAGAGGGCCGCAGATTTGTGCAGCACTTCAACAGTGGAAACGCAAGAACGGTGTTGTCTCTTTATTTTATTTTATCCACTTCCCCCCTTCCCTTGAGCTTCTGTTCTTAGTGCACTGTTTTAAAAACTAGTGTGCTGGAACAAGCAGTTTCAGGGTGGGGTCGGATTGTCTTCAACCTCCATCAGAACTGAACAAGGACTCAGGTGAGCTGGGCTTTGACACCCTTACTGGTAGAATCGGGGTCGCTAAAGCTATCAACCTTTCCAGTGGTGTAAGGCTTGGGTCCACCTGCAAGACATAGCATGACATAGCACTGTGATTGCTGAAAGATGAACACTGTAGTCAAATATTGCACATTACACATAACTTGCAAATTGCCATAGATCCCTTCTGGTTGTAAGAACTCAAATAGCCCATTTGACATGTCTCAATGACATATATTGGTAGACCAGACTCACATGCCATGTGATGAAATATGCATACATATCTTAGGTACATTTTTGGAGGCTTCTAATGACTTACCACACCAAGATTTTTCAAAGCTAGCTGAGTATAATGGCACTCTACGCCTACAGGACTCACAGAACACACTCAGCCATGACCAGCAATACCACTGCCTTACTCTTTTCATCACATGTACATGACTGTGCTACATCGAACCCTCGTCAGACATCCTTGTTCCCCCATCACAGACATCAGTAGATGTCATTACTGCATAGTCATTGCCACTGAACATACATGTCCTGTCCATCCCCAAACCTCAACATTCTGAAATCAGATACAGACATGTGTGACATATACAGATGCATGACAGTCCGCATGTCAGAGCTATGTACAGAGTCACAAACATCATGCCTCATTTACATGAGACATGAGATTCTGAAGTGTCTCAAAATAGGATAGTTCCTGCTAAAGCACGGCAGGGCGGCAAATGTTGACATACGCTCTGGCAGCATGCCTTGTATTGTAATTGTGCACACTTCCTCAGGCTGCCCACAGCACATCTGGTGACATGTGCACCATGGTGCTAACAGGAAAGTGTCCAACAGGTGTGCTAGAGACACTGTTCAGTGTTGGGGCATGACATCCCAGTTTTTGAAAACCTTTGTGTCAGGCTTTATATCTGACTTTTTTGGGGTGTGATGGCCTTTTAGCCCTGACATATATCAACCACTGACACAATGGGCCACAGCACTAGCCCAAGTTTCATCCTGCACCACCAGAGGGACATGTCTGGTGAGTTTATGTGGCACAGTGTGCCTGGCCATGAGCATAAGGCTGGTAATGCATCAGAGTCAAATGTCACCTCAGGGGGAGCAACACAGTGGCCATATGGGAATGGAATACCTTATTTATCTATGTTTTCCTGCTTCCTATATGTGCTACTATCTACAGCACACATTGCTAAAGGACAACACAATTGATGATTGTGTATGGGCATGTAGGTGTCCCTTCATTCACTTTACACTGGTCCTAGGCAACCATTTACCCTTGCAACATGACAAAAGGGTGCCTGCATTGCTACTCATCATCAATTTATGGGTTAGCACATGGTACAAGTAGAGGAATGTGCCACATTTTATATTTACAGCACATTTCAGCACTTGTGAAGGATGCTGTGTGGTGCAGCAACACGACTTGCAGCCTTACCCGGTGTCCTAACTTAGTAAAAGAGGCCCTATGGGCAGCAGAAATCTACTTGCAAATATGAGACAGGAATCACTCACATAGATTGTGTACTTATCAACAGTTCCACCAACCTCTAGCCCAAGGTAATCCAGGAGGTCACGTTCCCATTAGATGATATCTGCCCATCAGTGCTTGAGTTGGTGGGTTACCCGCTCCACCTTGAAAATCCGATGCCTGTGGAAGTGGACCTTACCCAACCACAGGTTCTGTGCCTCCGTCCTGTATCCCAGGATCACTCGCCTGTCCATGGCCACCATATTTGGCTGGTAGTGGGTGACCAGCCAGATGAAGCTCCCCAACTCCTCCGCACTCATGTCATGGGCCCTTCCCTTTCCCGACATGTCCTAACCCAAACCCACCATTATCCAAATGCAAAAAGAAAACCCCAAACTATCCCCTACTACCCAAACATACTGATCTACCCCAAAGACAAACACCGGACACTACAAAGTGAAGTATAAGACAATGCGCAAATAGACACAACAAAAGAGATGTCAGGGACACAACAGAGACAATGGACAGCACACAAGACTCCAGTAACAGCACTCCTCAACATTACTCCAGCATCACACAACCTCTCACAAGCACAGACACAAAGACTGTGAGTGTAGGAAAAAGTGAAAGTAATCTTACAGTTTCTGGTTTGCAACATAGCTGATTCATTGCATCACTTCATGTGCTGATGCAGCACATTTTGAGCGAATGCATCAGTTTTTTTGATGCTACATGCCAATGCGTGGATTTTTAAGGCTCATGATGGAGCACCATGAGGAAGTCCTGACGCTTCGCATGGGAGACGTCAATTTTTGGCATAGGCAATGGCTGGAAAATCAAGCTCTGGGACAATGAAATATGTGTATCTGTGTTTGGTGTCATGTGGGATTCATTTTTATAGTCAGATGTTGCTGTGTTGCCTGTGAATAGCTGCGTTTTACACCCTCCTCTCTTTCCATGTGTCCAATGTATGTTTTGTAACTGTACTTGGGTGAAAGTACGTACATTACAAGGATCAGACCATGCATAGGGTACATTTCCTCTGTTTTGTTGGCCAGACAATTTTGAAGGGTTGCCACATGTGCCAACTATGGGGGTCATTCTGACCCTGGCGGTAATTACCGCCATGGCGGAGGTCGGCGGTAGCACCGCCAACAGGCTGGCAGTGCACCGCTGGGCATTCTGACCATGGCGGTTCAGCCGCGGCCAGAAACGGAAAGTCGGCGGTGTACCGCCGACTTCCCGCTGTCCTTGAGAATCCTCCATGGCGGCGGAGGATTCTGACACCCCCTACCGCCATCCGGTTCCTGGCGGGTCTCCCGCCAGGAACAGGATGGCGGTAGGGGGTGCCGCAGGGGCCCCCGTAAGAGGGCCCCACGAAGAATTTCAGTGTCTGCTTTGCAGACACTGAAATTCGCGACGGGTGCAACTGCACCCGTCGCACCTTCCCACTCTGCCGGCTCCATTCTGAGCCGGCGTCCTCGTGGGAAGGGTGTTTCCCGCTGGGCTGGCGGGCGGACTTTCGGCGGTCGCCCGCCAGCCCAGTGGGAAAGCCAGAATGACCGCCGCAGTCTTTTGACCGCGGAGCGGTCTTTCGGCGGGAACCGCTTGGCGGGCGGCGACCGCCGCCCGCCGCGGTCAGAATCACCCCCTATGTGTTAGCACCTGAATCCATTGCTTAGTTTACCCCCCGGGATGTCATGAACTTGCCCTGGAAAGTGAGCCACACACCCAAATCTAGGACAGGGCAGACATCTGCCAATATGTGCTATGTCCCACAGTGCAGACAGCAGGCTGTCAGGCAATGGGGGGGTTTAAATCTCTAGTGCAAGCAAGTGTTGTGATAGGTAGCACTTACTTGTGAAGGGATATGTCAGTGGTGCAATTTGCTCATGTTTCCCCCATCCAGGGGCCTTGCATCAGGGAACACATTGTCAGTTTACCTACAGAAATTGGCTTTGCACCTGGCATCACATTTTACATACAGCAGACAGTCAAAAATTCCCTTCCCTATTATCTACTAGGGACCTATGTGTAGTTTGATTCCCCCTTACCCTATTATCTACTAGGGACTTACAGGAGTCTGTTGTTGGCAGTAGCACTTGTACCAATTCATCATATGCCTTTATTCATAGAGTGGCCATAGGCCTGGTTGGTTAGCAGACCCAGAGTACAGCCAGGGTCAGTTACCAACATTTTCAGTAAGTCAAATTTGGTTGTATATGCAAACAGGATGACTTTCTCACACTGTGACTGGGCAGGTAATTTGGCTACTCATTGATTGTGATGATATGTGTTATCTTACATAGATACACTTTTTCTTGTATCACACTGTTCTGACAATGTGTGAGTCTTTCACGCATGCACCACACATGACTATTATATGGTACATCATCAATGTGGCTGCTATTGATGTTACATTTTGTGTTTGCTCCCCATCTTCACCATTCTCATTGTCCCATTCTTCATGCTCGTCATTGTCATTGGGCCATGGGAGATTATGCCCTGCACTTGTGTTATACAATTTGAAGCACATTAGTATTGGTTTGGTTGGTCTTGGTGGTGAGTAGGCTAATTGGCCCTCAAACATATCCTGACTCACGAAGTAATACTTGTATGTTCTGGAAGTCTCCTCCACAATGTAGGAGCTCCTGTTGGGAACATGAGTATGACTCTGCTGAACTTACATATGGGTGTGCTTGTGATGAGTACTCACCCACAACACAGGGTGGATTGGGGGAATGGTCACTACAGCTAATGGTCATACATACATTTACAAGTCATTCTGGGCCTGATTACGACTTTGGCGGAGGGGATTACTCTGTCCCAAATGTGACGGTTATCCCGTCGCCGAAGTAAAAGTCCATTATATCCTATGGAACTCGTAATACAGCGGGCGGGATATTCGTCACATTTGGGATGGAGTGATCCCCTCCGACAAAGTTGTAACAAAGCCCTCTGTGTCCTGATGTACTCAGACATATTGCTAAGAGTATGTGACGTTCTGTACCTTTGATTGGCATCCGTGCAAAATAGTCACAGATTTGTCAGACACTGTGCTACACATAGAGGTGTTCTGTCCTCTGTGATACACTTACTATTTGCCATGCATGTGATTGCAAAGGATGTGGATGGTGTGAGTTGTCACCAGTGTCATGAATCTTTCACCCACTGAGTTAACACATGTCTCACACTGATTAACTGTTGCAGTTTATGACTACTGTTTATATACCTTGTTATACAGCTTGCCCCTAATGCATCACATAGTGATTCCTACATATTCATTTTCCTTTTGTACCAACAGTTCATTGACGGATGAGTGTTTTCAGTTCAACATGTTTGTTCGACAGGCAGTGCATACATTACATGCACACTTTTCAAACATCAGTGCATTGTGTCAGGTACTTTGAGAATACTGACAGTGTTCACACTTAATTGACAACTGTTGTGGAACACTTATCATTTCCTGGATGTGGGTGTGTTACTTTTTAAGTGAGACTGTGGTAAACACTCCAAGACATATGTTTGATTTACTCATTTATTGACATGTTTGTTAGTCGTGACTTCAGTGACATGTGCTTAACTAAAGATGTTCTGCACAATGTGTGCGCACCTCCATTGTGTTCTTGAGGTCAGGTTGATGTGGTGGTTCATCCTCCTCCTCTTCCCTTGGTGTCTCCTGTTATTCGTCTCAGGAGACATTTGTCCTGACACAAATATTGTGCAGTATTGCACAGGCAATATTATCTTGCAGCAGACTTGGGGGGGGGTAGGGGGGGGAGAGGAGTGAGTATGCAAGAGTCTCCCACCCAAAACGTCCAGGCAGCAAAACGGGCCCTTGAGTAGACCAAAGGTCCGCTCAATGATGTTTCTCATATGACTGTGCACCTGGTTGTAAGGGTTTTCAGAGGCAGTTTGTGAGTTTTCAAACTGTGTCAGGACCCACTGTTGGATGCCATATCCTTGGTGAGCTGAATTTAAAAGAAATGAAACAATGTCATACAATTCAACTTCCTATCATATTTCTGCAGCAGATTTAGATGCTGGCTGATTTTCATCACTCAAGTCCACTCAATGTTTTGTGTTTACAATACATGTGTGGCGTTACAGTATATGGATGTGAATCTTTTTTGTAAGTTTAGCCTAGGTTATTGGTAACATACCAGACATGACTGACACAGACACAAGTATAGGTCCATGCTCATCCCCAGATGTTGGTGTTGCCATGCATTACATTTGGCATGCCTTTGCTCACCCAACATTGTCCATGAAGAGTTGACATGATGCCATCCACACAGTATGCACTTACACATCCTAACTGAGTGACATGATGTGACAACTGCCATTTCCCAATCCATGGTTACATGTCATAGTGAGGTAACATTGTGCAATTGTGTGATGACAGTGAGCACAATTTGTGCACACAACACATGTATCCTGCCAATTTGTTGGTAGTCATCTGCAGTCCAGCTACATGACTTCTTTCACTGTGCTACATTTCGAAGAAGGGGAGATGGTACACAATACTTTGGACCTCCTGCAGATGTGGGGTCCATACAGCTAGACTTACAGACATGTTGGCAAGCAAGTACACATTCACACTTGCATCAGGGGCTGTAGGTGTTCTTCTTTGCTTTCAGGAGAGAATTTGTGTATATGGGAGCATCGTCCAGCCAAGGCTGCTGCCTCAGAAACATGGTCAGTGATGTCTGTGTGTAGCACTATACTTCTCACTTGAGTTGGGAGCTATTTTACATACCATTATATATTTGTATAGTTACATGTCACCTTCCATTGTGCCATGGTTTGTCATCTAGCACCTAGAGCCTCATTTATGGGGCACATGGCATAGGATGGCGGTGCAGCAAGTGCCTTGCTATGCTGCCATGCCCCACCAGGATACAGCGCCTTTCTGTCCTCTCCCCCTGCAGTGGAGCTTAAATTGCAGCCTTACAGCAATGCAGGCAGCCTTACACCATGGTGCATAGGTGCCTGCATTGTGGGGTTGATTGTTTTTGTGCAGGAAGGGACACCTTCCTGTCTAAAACAATCAGAAGAGATGTTTCCCTCTTTTCCAGCCTTGGAAATCTGGGAATGCATCATATACCTTCAGCTACCATAGGTGTTGCATGGGTACACCCCAAGCAACACCCACGGAATTCTCCTTTCACATAGTATTATGCGTGAAAGGTGCCCATATTTACAAGGCCGAGAAAATCCATGCAAGGTGGCTTTGCATGGCCTTGTAAATATGGACTGCCACACTGTGCTACCGGAGCAAAATGTCACTACAGTGGCCCATTGTGCCAGTAGGGCCTTGTACATGAGGCCCCCAGTCCCTGATGTGTGAGCCATGATACAGCTGATGGCCCATGTGTGTTGCATGTGCCCACACTGTAGGAAGCTGGCCTGGCTTATAGTGGGTACCTTGTGGTACTTACACCTTGTGCCAGGTCCAGTTATCCCTTATTAGTAGAATAGAGGTGTTTCTAGCAGCTTAGGCTGTTAGAGGTAGCTATGGCAAAGCAGCTTAGGCTGAACTAGGAGACATGCAAAGCTCCTACTATACCACTTATATCATATAGCACAATATCATAAGAAAACACAAGTTACTAAAAATAAAGGTACTTTATTTTAGTGACAATATGCCGAAAGTATCTCAGAGGATACCCTCACTTAGGAGGTAAGTAATATACACAAATTATATGTACACAAACTCAAAACAGGTAAGTAACAGTAAGAAAAGTAGTGCAAACAATGTAGAATCACAATAGGATGCAATAGGTGAACATAGGCAACACAAACCATATACTACAAAAGTGGAATGCAAATCACAAATGGACCCCAGACCTATGGGAAATTGTAGAGGGTCGCTGGGACTGTAAGAAAACAGTAAGGGTGTCCAAAATACCCCACTCCAAGACCTTAGAAAGTAGGAGTAAATTTACCCTACTTCCCCAGAAATACACAATAGTCGTGATAGGGGAATTCTGCAAGAACCACAAGCACCAGCAAAACACTGCAGATGGATTCCTGGACCTGAGGACCTGAAAAGGAAGAGGACCAAGCCCAAGAGTCACGATAGTGTCCAGGGGGGGCAGGAGCCCAGGAAACCCCGGATGAAGGTGCAAAAGGGCTGCCTCCGGGTGGAAGAAGCCGAAGATTCTGCAACAACGAAAAGGGCTAGGAACTTCTCCTTTGGAAGGAAGATGTCCCACGGCATGCTGGATGTTGCAAAAGTTTTTCTACGCAGAAATACCACAAGCAAGCCTTGCTAGCTGCAAGGATTGTGGTAGAGGTTTGTGGGTGCTGCTGGGGACCAGGAAGGACCAGGATGCCGCCCCTTGGAGGAGGAGACAGAGGGGGTACTCAGCAACTCAGAGAGTCCCCACAGAAGCAGGCAGCACCCTCAGAAGTACCGGAGCAGGCACTTGGAAGTTCTGTAAACTTAGAGTCACAAAAGGAGGGTCCCACGACATCGGAGTCCAACTCAGCGGGTTGAGGACTGCAGGACGAAGTGCTGGGGACCAAGGCTAGGCTGTGCACAAAGGAATCCTTGGAGAAGTGCACAGAAGCCAGAGCAGCTGCAAATCACGCAGTACACAGGTTTGCTGTCTGGCGTGGGGACGCAAGGACTTACCTCTACTAAATTTGGACAGAAGGGCCACTGGACTGTGGGAGACCCTAGGACCCAGCTCCTGTGTTCCCAGGACCATGCTCGTCAGGATGAGAGGGGACCCAAAGGACCGGTGATGCAGTCTTTTGGTGACTGCGTTAGCAGGGGGAAGATTCCGTCGGCCCGCGGGACATTTCTTCATGGCTTCCAGTACAGGGTGAAGGCAGACAGTCCTCAGAGCATGCACCACCAGGAAACAGTCGAGAAAGCCGGCAGGATGAGGCGCTACAATGTTGCTGCTAGTTGTCTTGCTTCTTTGTTGCAGTTTTGCAGGCGTTCTGGAGCAGTCAGCGGTCGATCCTTGGCAGAAGTCGAAGAGGGAAGTGCAGAGGAACTCTGGTGAGCTCTTGCAGTCATTATCTGAGGAATAGCCCAGAGGAGAGACCCTAAATAGCCAGAAAAGGAGGTTTGGCTACCAAGAACGGAGGTTTGGCTGCCAAGAGAGGTAAGAACCTATCAGAAGGGGTCTTTGACGTCACCTGCTGGCACTGGCCACTCAGAGCAGTCCAGTGTGCCCCCAACACCTCTGAATCCAAGATGGCAGAGGTCTGGGACACACTGGAGGAGCTCTGGGCACCTCCCCTGGGAGGTACTGGTCAGGGGAGTGGTCACTCCCCTTTCCTTTGACCAGTTTTGCACCAGAGCAGGGCAGGGGGATCCCTGAACCGGTGTAGACTGGCTTTTGAAGAGATGGGCACTTCCAGAGGCTGGGGGAGGCTACTCCTCCCCAGCCCTTCACACCTATTTCCAAAGGGAGAGGGTGTAACACCCTCTCTCAGAGGAAATCCTTTGTTCTGCCTTCCTGCACCAGGGCTGCCCAGACCCCAGGAGGGCAGAATCCTGTCTGTGGGGTTGGCAGCAGCTGCAGTAGAAACCCTGGAGACGCAGTTTGGCAGTACGGAGGTTCTGTGGTAGAGACCCGGGGGATCATGGAATTGTCCCCCCAACAACAGAATGGTATTGGGGTGACAATTCCATGATCTTAGACCATGGCCATGTTCGGAGTTACCATTGTGACGCTACATATAGGTAGTGTCCTATGTGCAGTGCACACGTGTAATGGTGTCCCCGCACTCACAAAGTTCGGCTAAATAGCCCTGAACGATGTGGGGGCACCTTGGCTAGTGCCAGGGTGCCCACACACTAAGTAACTTGCCACCCAACCTTCACCAAGTGAGGGTTAGACATATAGGTGACTTATAAGTTACTTATGTGCAGTGAAAAATGGCTGTGAAATAACGTGGACGTTACTTCACTCAGGCTGTAGTGGCAGGCCTGTGTAAGAATTGTCTGAGCTCCTTATGGGTGGCAAAAGAAATGCTGCAGCCCACAGGAATCTCCTGGAACCCCAATACCTTGAGTACCTAAGTACCACATACAAGGGAATTATATGGGTGTACCAGTGTGCCAATGAGAATTGGTAAAATTAGTCACTAGCCTACAGTGACAAATTTAGGAAGCAGAGAGAACATAAACACTGAGGTTCTGATTAGCAGAGCCTCAGTGATACAGTTAGGCACCACAAAGGGAACACATACAGGGCATACACTATGAGCACTGGGGTCCTGCCTAGCAGGATCCCAGTGACACAAGGGCAAAAACAAACATACATACAGTGAAAATGGGAGTAACATGCCAGGCAAGATGGTACTTTCCTACACACCCCCAGTGTGCATGGTACACCTCCTTGCACACAGAGATGTTGAGCAGATTTCCTAGCTGCCATGCATGGCTATGTGCTTTTACATCAAACAACATGTGCAAAACTGGGTTGAGATGTCTTCACCTGTATATCATAGTGTTTTGCATTACATATATGTACTGGAGCATGCTGCATATATGTGTCAGAGGCCTATCCTGCAGTCCCTATCTGTGCAGGCAGACAGTTTTCTGTTTCTTTTGTCCCCATATCCATTTGATATTGTGTCAATTAGGTACTTGCTTTTTGCTTACCTACAAGCAGGCAATTTCCATATCGCTCATTCTGGAATCACTGGTTAATGATGAACTGCCGGAAGATGTAGGCATCATGTACACTGCCCAGGTATTTGTCCATCACATTCAAGATCAACCCACAATGGTCAATGATGGGCTGTACATTCATTAACTGGGTATGTTTCCAGTTCCTGTATAAGTGTTCAGTTGCAGCAGGAGGTACGAGTTGCACCTGTGTGCAATCCATGGCACCCAGCACATGCGGAAACCCAGCAATGGCGTAGAAGCCTTGTTTTATTTCCTAATGCCATTGCTGGGTGTTAGGGACGAGGATGTGGCAGGGTGTAAGGCAGATGATGGAATCCAGGATAGAGACAAGGAATGCTGACAGGGATGGCTGTGATACTCTTCCCACTCATGCTGCAGTGGTCTAGAAGGAGCCTGACGCAAGCATATGAAGCTCGGCCAGGAGCCTGGTGAGTGGAGGTATGTTTGTCACCTTGTCAACCGTAGCCTGCAGTCTGGGCACAATGAGGTGGAGCAGTTGGATGATGGACTCCCTGTGCAACTGGTCAAAGGTGATAACCTCTCCCCCCTGAGGTCAATCAGGGTTGTCCACTGGCAGTAGATTGCTCCTTTTTCCTGTGCTGCCTTTGAGGTGTGGGTGTTGGTGATTGTGGTGGTGTTGCGGGATGTGGTGGTGACGGTGGGGGTTACAGTGGTCTTTGTGGTGCCCCAAGTGCAGTAGGAGTCAATTCATGTTGTCTTCCAGGTTGCCAGAGTGTTTTTTGTGTGTTTTCCTTATGTACCTGTACCAAAAAGCCATTGTAATTACTCGTATGACCAGGCATTAAAATGTTGATGCTAGTCAGGCTAGTGCGACTTTTCCTTGTCGTGCATAATTTTTTCGGAAAGCTTGTAAATACCGCGGCATCAAAACAGCATCATTTTGTCACGGGGAAATGCCTACTGTGCAAATCATTGTCAGTATTTGATGCAGACAGATTCAACGATATAAAAAAATTATGCTGGGGGTAGAAGTGATGCTAAAGGCCTCTAGCATCCCTTTGGAAATGTGGAAATGTGGAGATGTTTTAGCACCAATGCAGCATATCAGAAAAAATCATGCTGCAGCAGTGCAAAATCCTTGTAAATAAGCCCCAAGGTTCGAAATATAACTACCTACTAGCAACCACAAGTAGGCTATATATATATATATATATATATATATATATATATATATATATATATATATATATATATATATATAGTTTCCAAGCCACCAGTGGTGCCACCAATGGCACTAAGCCACCACACCTCTTGTATCACTACAGTCTCTTCTCAATAAGAAAAAGGCACTAGGCACTACAAGACATGCAATTGCAATACTTCTTTATTTTATTTTAAGAAGAACAAACAGAACATGTTTCAGCAGTGACGCCTTCCTCAACCTGTCCGGCTTGCCATCTTGGCATCATTATATCTGTTGGACATGGCTTTTTGACAGGGACATCCCCAAACTTTTTGCCTCCTTCCTCCTATTTTTTCTGACCTGTTGTTGTTGGCTTTTGACCTCTGGGCACTTTACCACTGATAACCAGTGCTAAAGTGCATATGCTCTCTGTGTAAATTGTACTACTGATTGGTTTATCCATGATTGACTATTTAATTTACTTGTAAGTCCCTGGTAGAGTGTACTACATGTGCCTAGGGCAGGTAGATTAAATGCTACTAGTGGGCCTGCAGCACTGGTTGTGCCACCCACCTCAGTAGCCCCTTAACCTTGTCTCAGGCCTGTCATTGCAAGGCCTGTGTGTGCATTTTCACTGCCACCTCGACTTGGCATTTAAAGGTACTTGCCAAGCCTAGAACTCCCCTTTTTCTATACATAAGTCATCCCTAATGTGTGCCCTAGGTAACCCCTAGAGCAGGGTGCTGTGTAGGTAAAAGGCAGGACATGTACCTGTGTAGTTATATGTCCTGGTAGTGTAAAACTCCTAAATTCGTTTTTACACTACTGTGAGGCCTGCTCCTTTCATAGGCTAACATTGGGGCTGCCCTCATACACTGTTGAAGTGGCAGCTGCTGATCTGAAAGGAGCAGGAAGGTCATATTTAGTATGGCCAGAATGGTAATACAAAATCCTGCTGACTGGTGAAGTCGGATTTAATATTACTATTATAGAAATGCCACTTTTAGAAAGTGAGCATTTCTTTGCACTAAAATCTTGTTGTGCCCTTCAATCCAGGTCTGGCTAGGTTTAGTTGACAGCTCCTGGTGCATTCACTCAGACACACCCCAAACACAGGGTACTCAGCCTCACTTGCATACATCTGCATTTTGAATGGGTCTTCCTGGGCTGGGAGGGTGGAGGGCCTGCCCTCACACAAAGGACTGCCACACCCCCTACTGGGACTCTGGCAGACAGGATTGAACTGAAAGGGGGCTTGGTGCATTTCTTAGAGACTCTTTGAAGTCACCCCCACTTCAAAGGCACAACTTAGTATAAAACAGGGCCTCTGCCCTACCTCATCAGACACTTGCTGGAGAAGAAACCTGAACCAGAAACTACATCCTGCCAAGAAGAACTGCCTGGCTGCTCAAAGGACTCACCTGTCTGCTTTTCTACAAAGGACTGCTGCCTTGCTGTTGGCCTGCTGCCTTGCTGACCTCTTGCCTGGCTGTAAAAGTGCTCTCCAAGGGCTTGGATAGAGCTTGCCTCCTGTTCCCTGAAGTTTCAGGACCAAAAAGACTTCACTCTTCCTCCTGGATGCTCTGTGCGCCGAACTTTTCGACGCACAGCTTGTTCCGCGGCAAGAAAAACGCCGCACACCGACGCTGATCAACGCGACGCCTTCGGGACGACCGAAACTTTGACGCACGGCCTCGCAAGGACAACGCCGCCCGACTTCCCGGGAGAAATCGACGCGACGCCCGCCGTGAGATCAAAACGTTGACGCACGGCCTCGCAAGGACAACGCCGCCCGACTCCGCAGGAGAAATCGACGCGACGCCTGCCGTGAGATCAAAACTTTGACGCACGGCCTCGCAAGGACAACGCCGCCCGACTCCGCAGGAGAAATCGACGCACGCCTGCCGTGAGATCAAAACTTCGACGCACAGCCCCGCAGAACGACGCGCAGCCGGAAAACAAGCAGGAAAATCCACGCACAGACCCGGGACATGTGGTAATCCCCGCGACCCACAGAAAGAGACTGTCCGCGCGCCGGAAAACGACGCCCGACTTCCCCGCGTGGAAAATAACGACGCAAGTCCGTGTGTGCTGGGGAGAAATCGACGCACATACCCTTTTTTCACGCACCTCTTCCTCTGTGGCCCTCTGAGGAGATTTTCCACCAGAAACCAGGTACTTTGTGTTTGAAAGAGACTTTGTTTACTTTCTAAAGACTTAAGACACTCTCTATCACTTTTCAGTGATATCTTTACAAATTCGTATTGCAACTTTGATCGTTTTGACCTGAAGATACCCAGATAAATATTATATATTTTTCTAAACACTGTGTGGTGTATTTTTGTGGTGTTATGCTATGGTGTTGTATGATTTATTGCACAAATGCTTTACACATTGCCTTCTAAGTTATGCCTGACTGCTCGTGCCAAGCTACCGGAGGGTGAGCACAGGCTGATTTTGGATTGTGTGTGACTTACCCTGACTAGAGTGAGGGTTATTGCTTGGTTATTGCTTGGACAGAGGGCAACCTGACTGCCAACCAAAAACCCCATTTCTAACAATATCCAATCAGTTTTCACTTGCCTCACGCTCACTGTGAGGTGGCACTGAAAAAATACTACCCGGTGCTCAACTTAAACAGCCAATGTGCTACACATTTAAATCCTCTCCGCTTCATTTCACCAAACATTGAGCTGTACATCAAGCTGTAATCTACAGTCAAATCTTTTACTACTTTGCGACCCAAACGGCACCCTAATCGCATCCTGTGAGAGGAGGCCTCTTTTTGCATGGTTAGCCCCCACGTTTTGCCTGATGTTGATGTGTCCTAGAAGTTGTAGGGCCCAGGGCCCCTGCTAATCAGGTTCCCTGGGCCAGAGCTCTTTCCCTAAATCTGTTGTGATGCTGGCCACAATTGGATACACTCTTACATATTGCTGTAAGACCCTTGTAAATGAGTACACCAGTACCGAGGGCATGGTATAGTATGTAGGCCCCTGAGGGCAGCATACTAATTGTGCCACCCTCTAGGGCCCTGCACCCAGATGCACCCAGCACTGCCAGTGCAGACTGAGTGTACTGGGGCAAACCTAAAAAGGCAAACTCAACATGGCACACTCCCTGTGTGCCCTGTCCACCCTACACTGCATATGATATTGGTAAGTCACCCCTCTGGTAGGCCTCACAGCCCTAAGGCTGCGTGCACCATACAATATGTGAGGGCATAATTGCCTGAGCAATATGCCCCCACTGTGTCCTTGCCAAACCTGGGACATAGTGAGTGAACAGAGCAGTCATGTTAAGTGCATGTACTGGACACTGGTCAAACACAAGTCCCCCTACTACATGATGGTCACCCTGTAACCTGGGTTGTTTAGTTTCAAACAGTTCAGGATGATAAATCCAAACTGGTACCAGTTTTGGATTTAACCCCAAATGTACATAGGGGTCACCTTAGAGGTGCCCCATGCAAATGCTAACCAAACTGGCATGTTGTTGACTGGTTCCATCCAGCCTGCTACTTTCAGACAGCCAATATACAAACCTGGGGGAGAGCCATGGCTCTATGGTTTGTAAAACAATGCCCTTCCCTCAGGAATGTCGACTCTCCTGGCGGTGAGCTTCAAATGGCTACTGCCCTTGAAACTCGAGCCCCCAGGCCTGCTGCTAGCAGCAGATGGCTTCCCCCTTTGTCAACCCCCACTTTTGGTGGAAGCAAAGATGGGAAACCACACAAAAAGTAGGAGGAGGGGTCTCACTGAGCATGCACCACCCCTAGGGGCTTGCAGGTGAAGTGGACCCCCCATTTCATTTTCCTCCATGTTGGATGGCAGGAAAATATCCAAGGAGGTTTAGGGGAGTGACCCTTCCCACAGGAAGTGGTCACTGTAGTGGGTGTAGCCACCCAAACGTAAGTTGCCCATTGGACACTACCAGGTTCCCCCCTAAAACGCCAACTAAATTCAGTATTAAGTGGGCTCCCCTAGACCAAGAAATTTGATTCATCCAGAAGAAAAGAAGACAGCACCAAAAAACCTGATAGGACGAGAACAGAGGACCTGCTGCACCAGAAGAGGCTCCAAGACCCCTGCTTGCAGCATCAGAGTCCTGACAATCACTGCTGCAGAGGAGCTGACCACTGGATCGACCTCAAAAGACCCTGAGGACCTCCAGGTTTTGCAAATAGCCTGAGATCTCCTTCTTGAGTGGAGGCACCACTCAATAAATTAAAGAAACCTACAAGGAACCAGCAAACCAGTGAGCGTCACTTCACCGACCTGAATGATATCTCCAAAACCGGAATACGCAGTCAAACCCCACAACACACCAACAGCAGTCGAGACCTGCAAGTGTGGCAACTTTGGTGGACAGCACCCTCCTGTGGCCGAGTTGTGCCAATATCCCAGGTACTGGTCAGTACATGTCGGACAACCCCAAAAAACTGGACCAGGAGGAAGCCCCAGTCACGGGACTTAAGTGACACCCTGGACCTCTCACCAGAGCACTCACGACATCCGGCAAGGCCCACAGAAAAAGACTTACCTCCAGCTCCAAAGGGTACCTTTGCGCACAGCATCCAAGACCTTCAAATCACCCAGCATTCAGCAGCCCTGAGCCCTGAATCACGGGATCTGGTCTGTGCCCCGGGTCCCCAACCCCTTGCGACTTCAACAGTCCAAGAGGACCCTAAGCCACCATCCTTAAATCTGCAAGCCAGCTCCTTTTCTAAGTGGCCCTGTGCCTGTGCCAAGAGACTTTCCAACGCTGCTCCCACCGGAACCGGTAGCACACCGACTACTCCGACCACCCTGCAAAAGAAAAGACTGGTAACTCAACTGTACGATTTGTAATGCATTTTTAAAAGTGACTGCCTATTGATTCCTATGGTGCGTAATTGCACACAGAAAGACTAACTTAATTACAACTTTGAAAAGTCATATCTCAAAAAGTACTTAACGTATCCTAAAGATCTTGATCTTAAAATGTATTTAAAAGTCTGAAGTATTTTTATACATTTTGGTCTTGAGTTATTCATTGAGTGTGTGTGGTGCATGATTGGATTTGTGAGTACAGCAAATACTTAGCACATCTCTTGGATTAGCCTAACTGCTCAACCAGCTACTTTAAAAACTGGAGCATTGGGTGGTCTAAGTTTTACCTCTGGAAATCAATGTGTGGTTGCCTGGGCCCCCTGCATATTGTGCCTAGTTTTCCACCCTACATAGAGGGCCAGCCTCCTACACATCCAAGTATAACAGTCATAATTAATACATTGCATTTAAGTTTGACAATATCAGATTCAAGTCGGAACATTACAGACGCGGGATAATACAAAACATGTACTGTTTATTTTCTTGCAACGTTATTAACTTCATAATTACATTTTTGGCAATACACTGTTCGAACTTCATAATGTGGGCAGATTTTCCCTATTGCACCAATATCGATCTCAATCTTCTATTGAATACACTTGTCTATATTCGGCCGAACTGGGATATGTATCTAGGTAAAATACTATACCACCAAAGTCTGGACGTTCTCTCCCGTACATCTATGTACCCCACTCTCCCACTTGCATTGTTCTGTAATAGATATAATAAGCTCTTTTACACTTCTTGGGTGCCGAATCGCCATCCTCCAGCACTACAAAAATAATAGTTAAAACTGCATTAAAAACTAACAATAAAAATAGCAATACGACTTTCTATATTAACAAACAAAAATACAGAGTATACTCCATTATATATCAACATTCTCTATACAGCAAACGCTGAAAATCTCCTAAAAGAAGGGTTGTTTTTTACCAATAAGGATGCACATGTAATTCTTCACTGCAGTTTACCCTATTGGGATCTTTACTATCTAGAGATAACATGTTTTTTGACTCCAATATTCATAATTTCTTTTGCCTGGTGCCTCCTCTGATGTTAGGCCACCCTCCCCAGGCTATTCCAGCCCCAGTGACTCCATCCTCTGGGGCCCACCTAAACATTGAATTATTTTTTGGGAGAGGGGGCAGTGTGGCCCCCAGGACATTTCAGTTCCTGTGACCCCCTCAACCGGGGCCTGGCCTAAACATATGATTTTTTAGGGAGGAAGGGGCCTGATCTCGGCCCTAGGGACCCCATCCCCTGGGGCCAGTCCTAAATATTTTATTTTACTTGGGGGAGGGGGCCACGCAGTCTCCCTCTCTAGGTCGATCTCGGCACCAAGGGATCCCATCCCCAGGCCTGGCCTATCCATGTATTTTGTTTTGGGGGAGGGAGGCCACGTGGCAGTCAATTTTGGGGACAGAGGTGTGACCCTGAAGGCCCCGTGATCCCAGCCGGTTCCCCACCTCCTGTTGGAGCCAGCATTGTGTCATAAATTATAATGTTATGGTGCTAACGTGCGCCATGATTTGCTGTATAATAAATACAGTACTACAATGGTGACGTTAATGGGCAGGCGATGCATCAGAGCTGATGTGCCACTTTCTTGTAAATATGCCCCTAAATATTCATGTTGTTACATATTGTGTGGGTGTAGCAAAAGAGCTACAATCCCAGCATAATCACTACAATTGAAATGGATCAGACACTTGAAGAAGGAATGTGCACCAGGGCTGCAAACATTGCCTATTACTGGCTGACAAGGAGCAGTCAACATTACCTGTTCAGCAAATGATACCCACTACGACAGTGCCATAACACAGACAGAGACACATAGAAACATAACAGTCCAATAGAAACATAACAGACAGACTGGTAAATCAGTTTCTGTCATCTGGTGGTACATATTGAGAAAATAATCTTAAAGAAGCTTAGCATGCATGGGACAGTCGTTCAGAATGCTCATCTGAACACAAAGGACACAGTTTTGTCAGAGATACTAGGCAGTGTGGATGCTAAGAATAATACAGATTAAAAAGCATCAGAAAATGACAGGAAAATCGAATGTCCAAAAAAGTGTGGAAAACAATAGCTGCCACAGGAGAAATGTTGCTGCCACAGAGGGAGAATTGTGATGAAAATTGGTAGTAGCACCAAGGAAAGAGCGAGTGATAGATCCCCTGGAGTAGGCAAGTGTGCTGAGTGTAAATGGTGGCAGTCTAAGCTACTGTAAATGTAAAATGTAAATTAGCACTTGTATAGCGCACTACTCACCCGTTAGGGTCTCAAGGCGCTGTACTCATACCGCTATGGAACCCCTCCTGGCTTTTTCCCTATGAGGTACCAACTCCTGAGGGTGAAGCCAGGCATCCAAGCGCTGTTGGGGCCGTTGTGGAGATTAAGCAAGCTATTGCCCAGAGTTGCAGAGTGGGACCCATGAATTAGATTAGGTACCGAGGCGAGAATTATCTGGTCAAGGGGAATTGAGCCCAAGACCTGCCGAAGCGGGACTTGAACCCTGGTCTTGAACCAGATCTCTGCTTCAGGGTCTGCCGCTCTAACCATTGAGCCACACTTCTCCACCACTGTATACCACTGTATAAAACGATGAGCACCAAGACGAAGAGATGTAGAATGGTATCATTAATATGCACACGCACAAATTCACCACACAAGATCTGAGCCAAGATCACACACAGACATGCAAAGTGCAATGTGACTAGACAGCAACATTCTTAAGAACATATGTATCATCAATTCATGCAATGCAGCACAGCAACCAAAGTTGCTTCACTGTGTTATATGAAAGTAAGATAGAAGAACAGTGTCATATCTACTAATGTGGGGCACTGTTCTCCTCTCTCCCTTCAGTGGCCCACTTTTGGCAAAAAGAAACCACTACTAGTGCTACTTAAGTGGGTGACACAAGCAGTGATGCAGGCTCACTAGTAGCATTTAATATACAAGCCCTGGGCACATGTAGCGCAATTTACTAGGGGCTTATAAGTAAATTAAATATGCCAATTAGGTATGTACCAAACAGACCATATTTTAGGGAGAGAGTGCACTGGTCTGTCAGCGTTCCACCGTAAAGTTCATTCCCTGTAGGGAGATGGACCAGCTCATCAATTTTAGATTTGCACCCCTCATTTGCATTAGCCACCTGAGGGGCTTGTAGTCTGTCTGAATCCGGAAGTGGGTCTAAATAAGTATGGTCTCAACGTCTTCACTGCAGGGACTACAGCAAAGGCTTCCCTTTCAAGAGCATTCCACCTCTGTTTCATTGTAAGTAACAGCTTAGAGATGAAAGCTACATGTTGGGTTAGGCCCTCATCATTAAGCTGTGAAAGAACTGCCCCTATGCTATGCTCTCAGGTAGCAATGGACAATTAATTCCCTTGGAAATTCAGGGGGCTTTGAGCACAGTGACTGTGCACATGGTATGTTTTAAGCAGTTTGATGCTTTCTGACATGCCTTAGCCCAAATCATAGTTTTGGGTTGTTTCTTGGAAGTTAACTCATTCAAGCGAACAACAATTGTGCCATATCCTTTGACAAACCTTCTATAGTGTCCTGTGAGGCCAGGGAAGGCCCTCACCTCAGTTTGAGTTTGGGGGGGCTCCCAGGCCATGAAAGTCTCTATTTTGTCGTGGAGGGGCTGCACCTTACCCCCGCCTGTCATGTGTCCCAAGTACACCACAGACCCCGGCCCTATCTGACTCTTACTGGCCTTAATAGCCAGGTCTGCATTTCACAGAGCCTGAATCACTTCCGGCAAGGTGAAACAGGTGGTCCTTCAGCTGCTACTGAAGATATCCATGTCATCCAAGTTAGCAGCATTGAAGGCCTCCATGCCAGCTAAGACCTGTTTAAGCAACCACTGGAAAGTAGCAGGGGCATTCTTGAGTCTAAAAGACACACTAAATTACTAGTGGCCCTCTGGAGTGGAGAAGGCTGAACTCTCATTGGTTCCTTCAGTTAGGGTAACCTGCCAGTTCCCTGATGTGAGGTAAAAAGTACTCAGGAATTTGGCAGCCCCCCACATGCAGGATCACAGCCAAGAAGGTCTCTACGGATCATGCTCAAAGGACAAACCTGCACCACCAAAATCTGACTGCATGCCCTGCCAACCCCTCCTCTGCTGCCTATCTTCCAACACGAGCAAGTTTACCCTAATCTTTCTGACTCCAGGGAAGAAAAGTAAGTTGCAGAAGGAGAGTCTAGGTCCTCCTCCCTGACGCACCTCAAATTTCTCATTCCAGATAATGATTTGTGGCCTCCAGTCCAATCTTCCAAGCACTGATTAATTCTTTAAAAATCATGGCATGTAAGTGTTGGAAGGAGCTTTTTGGCAAGTGCAAGACCAGGACTTTTTAAAGTCCAAAGTCTCTCATTTCTGCCAAAAGCACATAGAGAAACAGAATGGAGAGTGAACTGTCTCAAACATTAGTGTCAACTGCTGGCTAAAACTAGAACATGCCTGTTCTTTCAATCCATTCATAGGTGGATAGGTAAAGAGAGTTTATACATAACTGTGAGGCACCTCCTCCCGTACTATCATACTTACCTGTAAGAAATGCTGGGAACCCTTCCTTGTCACTCCTGAAGCAGTGTTGGAGCCAGGAAAGGAGACAAATGAAGGACACCTGTTTAGCAGAGGGACTGAATTGGATCTCAGCACCACCAAAACTGAAAAAGAATTTTCCCTTTCAGGTTCCAAGGGTCAGGGGGATCCTACTACAGGTGAGGATAGACCTGGAGACTGGTGCACAGCTGGATCCTGAGACAGACATTGGGAGAGAGAAGGATGCCATGGGAAACCAATAGCAGGAGACCGAAGGGAGCCAGCAGGAGGTCCCCGACAGAGGATGAGACCACACAGCAGGAGAGAAGGTATCCCGGTGCACAACGACACCGATGACCTCCCAGAGATGTGGATGAAGGAGTGATGGATACCACCAAAGAAGGCTTGCATGAGGGCCACAAATCAGGAGAGTTGTGGCAGTGTAGTGAGTGAATGCTGATGGGAGGCCATGCTTGTTTAAGGAATTTGTTTGGTGATTTATAATTTAATTTACATGGTTGAGGCACTTAGGAGGACAAGCTGAGAATGTGCACTTTTTCTTCACTATTCCTTAGAGTGAGGTGTTTTCTCTGTTTGCTGGATATATCTTAAAGCTTTAAATAAAAAGGGGCTTGAAGTGAGTGGGTAGTTTACTCTGGTGGCCGAAGGAGTTACATTGCCTAAAAACCCCACTAAGAGCACAATATGGGCCTTATTACGACCTTGATGGAGGGGTTTCCTCTATCACCAATGTGGCAGATATCCCGTCCGCCGTAGTATGATGCCATTATATTCAATGAGGATTTGAATACGGCAGATGGGATATCCGTCACATTTGTGATGGAGGAAATTCCTCCCTCAAGGTCGTAATGAGACCCTATACCTCTGTATTCATTGAAGTAAGTCATGGAGGAAGTTTTGATATTTTGGTGGCCCTCCATCAGAACCTCAGAACGTGGGCACTTATCTAAAGTACTGGTGTAAAGGAGGTGACATTCCTACCATTTGGGTCTGAGTCTTTTTCTCACACGTGTTGTGGTGAAGGCAATGACCAATGCCTTGTGGGAACTCTTACTTACCATATTCCTTTCCATTTTCCCTAGACTGATGGTGGCAGCAGAGGAAAGACCTGTGATAGGAGCGAAGAAAGAAAACGTAGTTACTGTAGATTATCTGGAAGAAAGGAGTTTCTCAGCTAATCCTGTTATAGGTGTATTTTAAAGCGGGCAATAAAAACATCACAATTAGTAAATCTAACCATCCTCCAAAGCCAATTATCTGTCAAACCCTCCTACAGGTGGTGTCAAAAGTGGGATGTGGGGATATAAAGGCTTACGTGAATCGCTTGACAGAGAGCCAACTACAATTGGAGACAGTCAGGGAGAAATTCATCAACACGGCCACGGGGAGTGGGGAAGCTAACATCAACCAGGCAGAAAACTTTGATGAGGTAGCCCAGACTCAAGCTATGGCACTAGGATGACTAGCTGACATGTTGGGCCAACAGAGAGGGCATACCGCCCTGCCTTTGGTATTTTGACCAAACTATGTGGGTGGAGAAGGCCCAGATACTTTCTTCAATAACTTTGAGTGGCTGGCTCAGACAGCTGCATGGCCTGCAGACCGCTGCGGACAGTATTTAGAGCCCCTTCCTAGCAGGGATTCACATACTGCTTATCAAGCTGCTAACCCACAGAGTTTGACACCCTATGAAGATATTAAAAAGAGGGTATTGGAGAGACTCAGGGTGGATCAGGATACATACTGAGTCAGGTTACAACAAATCAAGGAGGGGATGCACAGACACTTAGGGCCCTGTATTACAGGGGGACAGACATGACTGATCGATGGCTCAAACCTGTAACAGCTAAGAAGGAGATCCTTGAGAAAGTCTATTTAGTATCCCTACATCCACCCATGCAGAAATGAGTTTGGCACACACCCAAGTAAGCCTGGAGAATGCATTTGAAATCTCCAGTGCCTATAACCACACATAGGTGCAACAACAGGGCTGAGATGACAGTGGATGGTGAAACACAGGCCCTGGTCCTGTGAGATCCCAAAAACCCAACCCAGTGATGCAGAAACCAGAGGTGGTGCCCCTCTTGACTAGACCTAATCCCCATCCCCTGCAGCCTGGTCCTCAATGCTTCAGCTGTGGGGGTATGAAACACATAGTTAGCTATTGTCCCCAAAATGTAGAGCCTATGGATGTATTTCACATGTCCTGGTAGTGTAAAACTCCTAAATCCATTTTTACACTACTGTGAGGCCTGCTCCCTTCAAAGGCTAACATTGGGACCGCCCTCATACATTGTGTGAGTTGTAGCTGCTGATCTGAAAGGAGTAGGAAGGTCATATTTAGTATGGCCAGAATGGTAATACAAAATCCTGCTGATGGGTGAAGTTGGATTTAATATTACTATTTCAGAAATGCCACTTTTACATTTCTCTGCACTTAAATCTTTCTGTGCCTTACAATCCACGTCTGGCTGGGTTTAGTTGACAGCTCCTTGTGCATTCACTCAGACACACCCCAGACACAGGATACTCTGCCTCACTTGCATACATCTGCATTTTGAATGGGTCTTCCTGGGCTGGGAGGGCGGAGGGCCTGCTTTCACACAAAGGACTGCCACACCCCCTACTGGGGCCCTGGCAGACAGGATTGAACTGAAAGGGGACCTGGTGCACTTCTAAGCCACTCTTTGAAGTCTCCCCCACTTCAAAGGCACATTTGGGTATAAAAAGAGGGCCTCTGCCCTCCCACCTCAGACACTTCCTGGAGAAGATACCTGAACCAGAACCTGCACCCTGACAAGAAGAACTGTGTGGCTGCCCAAAGGACTCACCTGACTGCTTTCTGAAGAGGACTGCTGCCTTGCTGTTGCCCTGCTGTCTTGCTGCTCTCTTGCTGTGCGGCAGATGTGGTCTCCAAGGGCTTGGATTGAGCTTGCCTCCTGTTCCCTGAAGTCTCAGGTTCAAAAAGACTTCTCTCCTGCAGCTGAAATCCCCTTGCGGCGAAACTCCAACACAAAGCCTGCCAAGAATGACGAACAGCCTGCTCAAGGTGAAAAATTTACTGCACGCCGAGACCGGAACAACGCAGCCCCAACTTTGCAACAGAAGATCGACGCAGCACTCGCGACGTGACCGGAACTTCAACACACAGCCCTACTGGATCAACGCAAGCCGACTCAGAACGACCCCGCCCAAGTTCCTGAGAGGAATCGACGCAGCGCCTGCCGTGAGGAAGGAAATTCCATGCATCGCTTGCCAGAATCGACGCAGCACCTGTGACTTTGCTCCACAAGCCCAGGATTCCATGCATCATCCCTAGGGCGTCTGAAAACCCCACAACCCGAAGAGGATCCAAGTCTGCACGCCGGAAATCGACGCAACGTCTTCCCCGCGTGGAAAATAACGACGGAAACCCGTGTGCGAAGGGGCGAAACCAACGCACACTCACATTTTTCACGCACCTACTCCTCTGCGATCCCTTGCGAGGATTTGTCAATGTGAACCAGGTATTTTGCCCTGCAAGAGACCCTTGTTGTTTCTAGGAGAACTTAAGACACTTTTTATAGCTTCTACAGTAATATTTGAACTCTAAGACAATTGATATCACTTTCAGTATTATCCCTACATTTGCTTATTTCATATTTAATCGTTATGACCTGTATTTATCCAGATAAATATTATATATTTTTCAAAACACTGTGTGGTGTATTTTTGTGGTGTTATACTGTGGTATTGTATGGTTTATTGCACAAATACTTTACACATTGCCTTCTAAGTTAAGCCTGACTGCTCAGTGCCAAGCTACCAGAGGGTGAGCACAGGATAATTTGGATTGTGTGTGACTTACCCTGACTAGAGTGAGGATCCTTGCTTGGACAGGGGGTAAACTGACTGCCAACCAAAGACCCCATTTTTAACAAGAAGGTCCCCATCCAAAGAGGGAGGTTATATAGGAAAAAGGGGACCCCAGGCCTAAGCAGTTGTGTATACCCACATTTTTAGGCATAAGGTTTTATTTGTGACTCATAGTCACTTATTAGAGGGACACTTCGGGCCTGAAAAAACAAAACAGCAGATACTTGACATATTTTCCTGGGAAGGTATTTACAGTCAGGTGAGGAGGTACTGCTGGGAGTGTCCCATTTGTCAAAAACACAGTAGGTATCGACCAATGAGGGCCACCTCACTTACCTTACCAGTGATCAAAGAATCTTTTTTGAGGGTGGGGTTGGAAATAATCGGGCCTCTGCTCCCGTCCTGCAGTGGGTGTTGCTAAGTCTTAGTAATGGTTGACTATACAAGTTGGTATCCAGAGACAATTTCCCTTTCACAACATAATATAACCCAAATTGCTAAACCAAGAATCAATCCATCCACTACGGTGGGCTTTCTGAAAGACATTTTGAATGACCAGGGTACATCATTTACTACCTAACTTATGAAGCAAGTCTGTCCCCAGCTGGGAATTCAACAGACACATATGATAGCCTACCACCTTCGGATGGATGGTTTAGTAGAGAGATACAATGCCACCCTGAAGCTTACCCTAAAAAACTGTTAGACCTAGAAGCCCGTAAATGGGAGCAAGTGTTGCCTTTGGCACAATTTGCTATAAGGTGCAAAGTTCAGAGTAGTGCTGGGTTAGTCGCCTTTTAAGGTATTATTTGGCAGAAAAGCCTGCACTCTATTAGATATGGCTCAGAAAGAATGGGGACAGGAGACGTATGATACACAACCTCTCCTGGAGTATGTCCCCTATCTAAAACCCCTCCTAAATAAAAAATTGAGAGACAAGGAAGGAGGCTGGCTTGGTGTGTAGTGCGTACCTATTGTACTTACACCTTATACCAGGTCCAGTTATCCCATATTAGTGTAATGTAGGCAGTGTCTAGAAGCCAGGCTCTCTGGAGGTAGCTGTGCATGAGCAGACAAGGCTTATCTGGAAGACATGCAAAGCTCATGCAATACCACTATAGTCACACAGTACTCACACACATGAAAGAAAACACTCAGGGCCTCATGACGAGGCTGGCGGTCATAAGACAGACAGGGTGGTCTGTCCATGGTGGATCCGTCCTGCAGCCAGTGGTCCCGGCAGTTGTAACCCACCAGGGCAGCGCTGCAAGCAGCGCTGACCCCGGGGATTACGAGTCCCCATCCGCCAGCCTTTCCATGGCGGTAAACCCCACCCTGGAAAGGCTGGCGGAATGGTGGCACTGGGGAGTCCCTGGGGGCACCTGCACTGCCCATGCACTTGGCATGGGCAGTGCAGGGGCCCCCATGCACAACCCCATCATGCATTTCACTGCCCGAATTAGGGCAGTGAAATGCGCGACGGGTGCAGCTGCACCTGCACCACAACACTGCTGCCGGCTCAATTATGAGCCAGCGTCAATGTTGTGGTGAGTGTTCCACTGGGCCAGCACACTCCTAAAATGGCAAGCAAAAGACCTCCATTACTCGCGGTCTTTTGCCTGCAGCAGCTTCGGTGGTCCTGTGATTGGACCGCCGAAGTCGTAATGAGGCCCTGATGTTACAAAAATAAAGGTACTTTATTTTGGTGACACAAATACCAAAAATATCATAAAGGCTATGCTTCCTGAGGAGAGATGTGATAAACAAATTATATACACTAGTATGCAGAAATAGGCATAAAAACAGTTAGAAAACAGAGCAATTAGTGAAAATCACAGTAGTTAGAAATGGGCCTAGGGGGAGCACAAACCATACACTAAGAAAGTTGAATGTGAAAGTTGGTCTTCCACCTAGGCAAGTTTAATGTGTAGACAGGAGGTGGGAGTACTTAGAACCAGCCCCGCTGACCAGGAAACCTGGAATAAATCACAGTACGTTTCCTAGAACACACACAGAAACGTGAAGAAGAATTATGCAAAACCGAGAAGAGACTGCAAGATACCAACAGTGGATTCCTAGAAAAGAAGACCTGTGGAAGGAAGGGACCAAGCCCACGAAGCACAGAAGAGTCATGGAAGACCAGGAGCCCCTGCTAACTGGGATGAAGGTGTAAAAGAAGAACCACTGGTGAAGAAGAAAAGTCAGCACTGCACCAAAGAAGACGAAGTCGGTTTCCTCGAGGGTGCAAGTGATGTCCCATGCTAAATGTAGTATTGCAGTCAGGTTTGCATCATTGGAGTCTGCCAACAAGCCTTGGCACACGCAAAGCTCGCGTTTAGCGGAAAATAGCACTGCTCGGGACCAGGAAGGACCAAGATGAGTGTTTTCCACTATCCTGGGGTGAACCAACATAATTAAACACAATATCACAACTAGGCCAGTGTAGAAAGGTCCAGCTTAGGCCATATAGGATCCCGGAGGCACGTAGAGAGGGTATTGATGGAGAACTAAGGAACATGCTACAGATGGGTGTCATGGAAATGCCTGTAAGCGAATGGTACTCTCCTATCGTCCTAGTGGCTATACTGAATGGGTCAATCCATTTCTGTATCAATTTTCGGGAAGTGAAAAAAAACTCCAAATAGGATAGGTACCCTCTTCCTCGTATCTATGAAATGTTTATGAGGCTTGGTGACGCTCAAAACATAAGCACTCTTAATCCATGCAAAGGATACTGACAGGCTCCCCTCAACTCCTGTGGCCAAGAAAAGACTGTCTTTTACCCCAATAGGGCTGCACCAGTTTACTGTGTTATGCTTCATGTGACACAGAGCCAAAGACTTCCAAAGACTGATTAACACTGTCCTAAAACCCCACAACTCTTATGCATCCACATACATAGACCACATAGTCATCCATAGCTCCACATGAGAAGTACACTTGAGACACTTATGGAACATCCTGCAAGTCTTAAAAGCTATTGGGTTGAAGCCACAGCTGCTGCCACCTCCCAGACACGTTTCTGCCCTCCAGTTGCTTGAGAAGCTCAAGCCCAGGAAGGCAGAACAAAGCATTTCCTTTGGGAGGAGGGTGTTACACCCTCCCCCTTTGGAAAGTGGGGTTACAGGCTTGGGAGGGGTAGCTTCCCAGACCCTCTGAAAATGCTTTGAAGGGCACAGATGGTGCCCTCCTTGTATAAGCTAGTCTACACCGGTTCAGGGGCCCCCAGTCCCTGCTCTGGTGCGAAAGTGGACAAAGGAAAGGGGATTGACCACTCCCCTGTCCATCACCACCCCAGGGGTGGTGCCCAGAGCTCTTCCAGTGTGTCCCTGGCATTAGCCATCTTGTTTTCCAAGGTGTGGGGACACTCTGGAGATCTCTGAGTGGCTAGTGCCAGCTGGTGACGCCAGAGACCGCTCCTGATAGGTGCATACCTGGTTAGGTAGCCAATCCCCCTCTCAGGGCTATTTAGGGTCTCTCCTGTGGGCTCCTCTTCAGATTCAGCTTGCAAGTTTCCACCTGGAATCCTCTGCAACTCCTGCTTCATCCTCTGACCATCGGATCAACCGCAGACTGCTCCAGGAACCGCTGCAACTGCAATAAAGTATCCAGAAAGGCTACTGTGACCCTGCAACTTCAGCTACAGCCAGCAACTGCAACAGTTTGCAAGGTATGCATGCTCTGTAGACTCCCTATCTTCACCCTGCACCAGAAGGACTGAAGAAATCTCCTGTGGAGTGACAGAGGCACTTCCCTGCTCCAACAGGCATCTTCTAAGACGACGACCAGTTCTCTGGGACTCCTCTCCTGGTGACGAGCATGCTTCCTGGAACACAGGTGGTGGACCCCTTCGACAGAGACTGTCCTAAGGTCCAGCTGTCCAAATTTGGCAGAGGTAAGAGCTTGCCTTCCCCGTTTGTGACAGTACCCCTGTGCACCGCATCATCTCTACCTCCTGAGGCCTCTGTGCACTGTTTGCAAGAATTATTTGGGCACAGCCTGGCCCAGGTCCCCAGCATTCTATCCTGCAACGCTCAACTCGCTGAGTTGTTCTCCAGTGCCATGGGACCTTCTTTTGTAGTACTGCAGCAACTGCAATTTGCACCTCCTTTGTCCCCATGTCCTGGGACCTCCGTGTGTGCTGCCTGGTCATCTGTGGGTTCCCTCCAGTGTTGGGAGCCCCCTCTGTCTCCTCAGTCTGAGTTGAGGCCCCCAGGTCCCTCCTGGGTCCAGGCAGCGCTATTTTGACGGAATCCGCAACATTGCTTGAACCAAGGCTTGTTGGACGAATCCAGCACTGCAACTCACCTGCATCCAACATCTCCATGTGGGACATCCAGGAACCCACAGCCATCTTCTTTGGTGCTCTTCTACAGACTTCTTCCAATTGGAGAATCCTCTTTTGCATCATCTTCTAGGTTGGCAGGGGCACCTGTCCTTCCTGGAATCTTCTACGACTTCTGGTCTCCTCTCTTTACAGGTCTTCAGGCCCAGGAATCCACCATTTATTGCTTGCAGTCTTGCTTGGTTCTTGTATTAACTCTAATCACGACTTGTAGTGTGTCCTGAGGAAACTTGCAGTACTTAACTCCTACTTTCCTGGGCTCTGGGGTGGGGTATTTTACTCACCTTTGTGGTTTTCTTACACTCCCAATGCCCCTCTACACATTACACTTGCCAATGGGGGAATTTGTGATTCGCATTCCAGTATATCGTTTGGTTTGCCTCTAGGCCTATTTCTTCCTATTGCATTCTATGGTATTTTCTATTGTTTGCACTGTTCTGTGACTGTTTACTTACCTGGTTTTGGTCTCTAGTGTATATTTTGTGTAAAATACTTACATCCAGAAGGAGTATTGCCTCTAGGATATTTTTGGCCTTGTGTCACTAAAGTGCATTTATTTTTGGTAACACTGAGTATTGTTTTTTATTGTGTATAAGTACTGTGTAACTGTAGTGGTATTGCAGGAGCTTTGCATGTCTCCTAGCTTAGCCTAACCTGCTCTGCTACAATTACCTCTAAAAGCCTAAGCTGTACTTCCACATTTCACTAATAAGGGATAACTGGAACTGGTATAAGGTGTAAGTACCTAAGGTACCCCCTACAGGCCAGGCCAGCCTCCTTCAAAATATAGTGGGGGTTAGTTTAGTTAGGGAAACCACTGAGGCAGTTAAAGTCTCTAATGGTGGCATTGACCTTGCCACCCTTGTTGCTTGTCCCCTTAGTATGGCTAAGTACAAGCAACAACCCATAACAAATGGTGTTCAGGTTGAGGCCTACAGGGACAAAGGTGCCAGTGCCCTCCTCCCCTTCTTAATGGCGGCTTGGCAAACCAGTATGCACCTGTCCGTGCCTGGACCACGCCCAACACCAGGACATCCTTGTGGCTTTGGGTTGAGGAACCACCCCCACCCGAGCCTTGAGACACTCACAGGTGAATAGCCACGCTCTATAAGCATTGATTGAGTGTCGCCATGGTGACTGAAAATCTGGTGGTTCCTGAGCAACATCTACTTGTCACCAGTACTAAGTGACTGACGCCCACAACAATACTGTGAGCCACCCTATGGCAGTTGTTGATGTCAGCTGGGAACTGGGGGGGGGGTGGTTTACTGGTCCTAAAAAAGTTGTAGTGTCCACAGGCCTACCTGTAGTGTGTCTACTAGGGAACAAGCCAAGAAGCAAAGACCCCGAACTTTCCAAGAGCAGGGCTGGGAAGGGTAATAAATTATCCCCTATCCCTACCTCCACTAATGTTTCCACCTTTGAGGAGGAGGAATCAACTCATTGGATAGATCCTACACCTGAAGAACTTCAAGCTCACACAGTTTAACTCTTAGATGTAGGTGGGCCTGCCAGGGAGGAGTTAAGTGACCCTTACTTGAGGGTTTGAGACAGCAAGCTGTCAAAGAAGAAGCAGGGGATGTCAGTGGCACTCAGAGGGTGTACTGGGAAAACAACCTTATGTATTCAGAGCCAAGGGAACCCAGACCTGGTGCCACCAGAAGACTGGTCATCCCTACATACAGAGAATTTTTGTTGCCTTTAGCACATGACATTCCCCTTGCAGGTCACCTGGGGCAAAGTAAAAGTTGGGATGGACTGGTCCCTAACTTTCACTGGCTCCATATGTGCGAAGACACAAAGGAGTTTTGTTGCTCCTATGTCACCTGTCAAGCCAGTGGCAAGACAGGTGGCACTCCACAGGCCCCCTTAATCCCACTACCAGTGCTTGGGGTACCCTTTGAAAGGGTAGGTATTGACATTGTTGCCCCCCTTGACCCTCCAACAGCTTATAGAAACTGGTTCATATTAGTGTGGTGGACCATGCCAGTAGGTATCCAGAAGCCATACCTCTTAGGACCACTACAGCTCCTGCAGTCGCCAAAGCCCTACTTGGAATTTTTGCCACGGTGGGTATCCCAAAAGAGGCTGTATTAGACAGGGGAAGCAACTTAATGTCTGCACACTTGAAATGAATGTGGAAAGACCGTGGTGTAAGATACAAATTCGCCACACCTTACATCCCCAAACAAATGGGTTGGTTGAGCATTTTAATAAAACACTCAAAGGTATGATAATGAAAAACTCAGGAAGAGATGGGATGTCCTGTTACCATGCCTTCTCTTTGCCTGCAGAGAGGAACTCCAAAAAGGAGTGGGCCACACCCCCTTTGAACTCCTCTTTGATCACCCTCTAAGAGGTCCACTTGCACTTGTGAAGGAGGGTTAGGAACAACCACTGAAGCCCCATAAACAAGATATAGTGGAATATGTACTTGGTCTCCGATCAAGGATGGCTGAGTACATGAAGAAGGCCAGCAAGAACCTTCAGGCAAGCCAAGAATTGTAAAAGCAATGGCATGACCAGAAGGCTGTCCTGACTGTGTACCAACCAGGGCAGAATGTGTGGGTCCTGGAGCCTGTGGCATCAAGAGCACTCTAAGACAAATGGAGTGGAGCACACATCATAGTGGAAAAAAAGGGTGAGGTCACTCATTTAGTAGACCTTGGCACTCCAAGAAGTCCTCTTAGAGTCTTTCATGTGAACCACTGTAGGAGGCTGGCCTGTCTTGTAGTGGGTACCCAAGGTACTTACACCCTATGCCAGGTCCAGTTATCCATTATTAGTAGAATAGAGGTGTTTCGAACAGCTTAGGCTGATAGAAGGTAGCTATGGCAAAGCAGCTTAGGCTGAACTAGGAGACATGCAAAGCTCCTACTATACCACTTATATCATATGCACAATATCATAAGAAAACACAATACACAGAGTTACTAAAAATAAAGGTACTTTATTTTTCTGACAATATGCCACAAGTATCTCAGTAAGTGCCCTCAGTAAGAAGGTAAGTAATATACACAAGTTACGTGTACACAAACCCAAAACAGGTAAGTAAGAATCAGAAAAGTAATGCAAACAGTGTAGAATTACAATAGGTTGCAATAGGCAAACATAGGTCTAGGGGCAACACAAACCATATACTCGAAAAGTGGAATGCAAACCACAAATGGAAACCAGACCTATGGGAGCTTGTAGAGGGTCGCTGGGACTGTAAGAAAACAGTCAGGGTGTCCAAGATATCCGACCCCAAGACCCTGAAAATTAGGAGTAAAGTACACCTACTACCCCAAAAGAGCACAATAGTCGTGATAGGGGGATTCTGCAAGAACAACAAACACCAGCAGTGCACTGAAAATGGATTCCTGGACCTGAGGACCTGCAAAGCAAGGGGACCAAGTCCAATAGTCGCAACAGTGTCCAGGGTGGGCAGGACCCCAGGAAACCCCGGATGAAGGTGCAAGGAAGCTGCCTCTGGATGTCGCGGTTCTCAACGGTCTTACCCTCGCAGCGGAGAGGCGTAGGGGAACGGTCCTTGTTCCGACGGGTTCTGCTCTGGCCGAGGTAGGGGCGACCCCTTCCGGTAGCCACGGTGCTGTTTGGTATGAGCGAACCACTACAGTCCGTGCCCTCCAGAAGGAGTCCCAGAGGAAAAACCCCAGTAGGGTAAAAAACCTCCACAGGAACTCCCTGAAACGAAAAGGAGGACACCAGGGTATTAGGACCGCAGTTCAGGAAGGCAGGAAAACAAGGCAAATCAGGAACAGACAGGATTCGCAGAAGGATATCAAATAGGAGCGTGACTATCACCAAGGAGTGTTGCAACGCAATGAACAGGCAGTTGGAATCCCCTTATAAACCCCTGGACAGGAAACAGGAAACAGGAAGTAGAACACCGCCATCTTGGATTGGGGAAGAGATAACAATAGTGAATTAGGTATGTGCGTAAAACAATGCATGCTGGGTAGAGAGGGAGTGGTCAGCATGCTGAGAGGAAAAAAAAGGACAAGTATAAAGTGCACTATGTGTAAGGGTTCTGTTTCGTTCCCAGGATATCGGTAAGTGAGATATAACATGCAAGAAAGCGCATCACGCGCTGTAAGCGGCCCTGCCGCGTCTGTTTTTATTGTAAAATGTATAATAGGGGAGGCGGCGAGTGCCGCGACCCTTAAACCGGCTCCTTGGAGCCTCCCTGGTTTTCGCCTGAGCCGCGGCATCCCCCGCGACCCAAGCGTCAACCGTGGTGGGCGTCGAAACCCGAACGTCGGCCGCGGCGCTCCCCGCGACAGGGGCGTCGGCCGCGGCGAGATTGGCGTGCCGCGCCGCGGCAACCGGGGCCCGCTGCCGCGGCGAGCGCCATGGTGAGAGCCGCGGTGAGAGCCGCGGCGTAACAGTATGCCCCCCCCCCAAGGCCCCGGGTTTGTGAGGGAAGAGCCGAAAAAAGCGGCGGACCAAGAGAGGAGCATGAACCGAAGAGGCATCCTCCCAGGAACACTCACTCATGGGGTATCCCTTCCAATGAATAAGGAATTGGAGGCGCCCATGGAAAAACCGAGAGTCACAGACCTCCTGAACTTCGTACTCCGGTACATTGTCAACCAACAGAGGAGGGGGACAGGGCAACTGTCTATGAAAAAGATCAGGATGGTAAGGTTTCAACTGCGAGACATGAAATACCGGATGGATCTTCCATGTCCGAGGTAGACGAAGACGCATAGATACTGGGTTGATTTTCTTGAGAATGAGAAAGGGACCATAAAAGCGGGGTTTGAATTTGTTTTGGGTGAGTCGGAGAGGTAGGAATCTAGAGGAGAGCCAGACCTTATCATGTACCCGATATAGAGGAGCCGCACAGCGTCTCCTATCTGCTATTGTCTTCATGCGGGACTTGGTGGACACAAGGTTAGAATGGATAATTCGCTGTATACCCCGTAGCTGTCGAACGAAAGAGGAGATGGCGGGAAGGTTGGAGTTGTCTCTCAGGGGAGTTCGGAAGGCCCTGGGATGGAAACCATAGGAGCCATAGAAAGGAGAGACTTTAGAGGCACTGTGTAGAGAGTTGTTATAGGAGAATTCTGCAAGCGGTAAGTAGGGAGCCCAATTACTTTGTGTAGCGTTACAGAAGCTACGTAAGTACTGCTTGAGACCCTGATTGAGTCGTTCTGTTTGTCCATTGGTTTGAGGGTGGAACCCGGATGACAAGGCCACCTGGATCCCCAAGATCTTGCAGAATTGGTTCCAGAAACTGGAGATATATTGGGGACCTCTGTCTGATATAATAACTTGGGGTAGCCCATGTAGCCTGAAAATTTCTTGAGTAAAGACCTGACTTAACTCCTTTGCCGTGGGTAACTTTCTCAAGGCCGTGAAGTGGGCCATCTTGGTGAAGGAGTCCACAGTTACCATTATGACGTGGTTTCCCATTGAGGAAGGTAAGGTGCACATAAAATCGGTGGATATGGTAAGCCATGGGCCTGGGGGAACAGGTAATGGGCGGAGTAAGCCCACAGGTCTGGTTCGGGGTGTCTTGGCTTGAGCACATGTAGGACAGGATAACACATATGCCTCAGTGTCAGCCTTGAGAGTTGGCCACCAGAAAGAGCGAAGCAAAAGATCTTGAGTCGCTTTCACTCCTCGATGACCCGCAATAGGAGAATCATGGCACATGTGTAAGGCTTCGATTTGCACTGTTTTAGTGGGTAAAAACAGGGCCTTATCATGATAATAGTAGTCATGATCTATGTGCAGCTGTGGACGTAACCTTTTTAGTTCTGTTTCGTGTAGACGGGCATATTCAGATTTAACTTGATCTAAAAAGGTCTGTGCTACCCCTATGATTTTATTGTTGACGAATAAGTTTTGAACCGCGGAATCACCGCACCCAGGATAACGTCGGGACAGGGCATCCGCCAGGATGTTCTGAGAACCAGGGATGTAGGTGATATAGAAATCATATTGGCTGAAGAAGAAGGCCCATCGAGCTTGCCGGCTATTTTGGCACTGGAAATTTCTTAAACACTGTAGATTTCTATGATCGGTCCGGGCTTCGAAGGGCTCCTTTGATCCCATCAAAAAGTGTCTCCATTCAGTGCACGCGACCTTTAAGGCGAGTAATTCGCGTTCTAGCACGGAATAGTTTCGCTCAGAATCAGATAGAATGTGTGATAGATAGAATACAGGGTGTTCTAGGTCATCATCGTCTTGTCTTTGTAACAAGGCAGCCCCAATGGCTCTTTCTTAGGCGTCTGTGACAACAATTAATTTTTTGCTAGTGTCTGGGTGTCGAAGAATAGGGGCTTGACTAAAGGCTTTCTTTAAGTCCTGAAAAGCTGACTCAGCGCCTGGTGTCCAACAAAAACCTTTCTTTAGGTGTTCCTTTTTGAGGGTTTGAGTAATGAAGCTGGTTCTCTGGGCAAAGTCTGCTATGAACTGCCGGTAGAAGTTGGCTAGTCCCAGAAAACATTGAGTCTCCTTGATGGAAGAAGGAGATGGCCAGTTCAATATAGCCTGTACTTTGTCTGAGTCCATGGCAATTCCGGTTTGGTCTATACAGTATCCCAAATATTTCACTTCTATCTGATCAAATTCGCATTTTTCAGGCTTACAGAACAAATGATGTTGTCGGAGTCTTTCTAAGACTTGGCGGACGTGCTTGGAATGTTCCTCTGGATGAACCGAATAAATTAGGATATCGTCAAGATACACTACCACTGTTTGTTGCAAAAGATCAGAAAAGATAGAATCCATGAATCTTTGAAAGATGGACGGGGCATTAGTGAGTCCGAAGGGCATTACTCTATATTCGTAGTGACCAAAAGGTGTTCTAAAGGCGGTCTTCCACTCATCACCTTCTCTGATTCTTAGCAGATGATAGGCTCCTCGGAGATCCAGCTTAGTGAACCTCTTGGCTCCTCTGACTGCTTCTAAGATGTCTTTGATGAGGGGTAACGGATACCGGTCTTTGATAGTGATCCTGTTTAACCCTCTAAAGTCGATACAGGGACGCAGGTCTTTGGTTTTCTTTGGTACAAAGAAAAGAGGAGCCCCGGCGGGTGAAGAGGAGGGAGTTATTAACCCACTTTGTAGATTCTCATCTATGTACTCCTTCAGAATTTGTTTCTCTGGTTCGGTGAGGGAGTACATCTGCCCAAAAGGAACTACAGTGTCTGGCTCTAAAGAAATGGCACAGTCGTATTCTCTGTGGGGTGGCAATTCAGGTCTTTCTGGCTTCTGGAATACATCGATATAGTCCTGATACTGTCTGGGAACTCCCTGTAGAACATTAATGGATCCTCCCACCTGGGCAGGTGCTGTTGAGAGACTTTTTGGGGACCAATAATCCCCGGCCGGATAGCAATGGTGCTGACAAAAATGGGAGGATAACGAAATGGTTTTTGTTTCCCAGTTGATGTAAGGATTGTGCCGTGTAAGCCATGGAATTCCCAGGATCATGACATGGTGTGGTGATGAGATTAAGTCAAACGAGAGAATTTCCTGATGTTTACCGAACTGTAAACAGAAAGTAGGGGTGGTGTATTGTACAGGTCCAGAGGCCAAGAGTGACCCATCAACAGTATGTACCTGTTCTGGTATTTCTTTGGGTATTTGTGTTATCTGTTGTTCTTTGGCCCAGGTTTCATCTAAATATAGGCCACTGGCTCCGCAATCCAATAAGGCCAAAGTTCTTGCTTCGCGGCCATCAGTTAAATGGAGGGTAACTGGTAAGAGAAAAAGAGCAGTTCCTTCCTCCCTGGAAGAGCAAATAGAAGGTATATCACGATATCCCGTCCTCACCCTTCTTACTGGGGATGGGAGTTGGCGTTTCCCAAGGGCTTGGTTGGACGAATGGGGCAGGCGCGAATTAGGTGACCAGCTGCACCACAATATAGGCAAAGCCCCTTCCTTCGTCTATGTTCCCTTTCGCTGGCGGATAGAGGTCCGCGAGCTGTGTCAATCTGCATGGGCTCTTCCTCGGTATTCCCTTTGGATTCAGGGCGGGCTTCCTCGGAACGATGGGCGAAGGGACGAGATGGTACTGAGTGAAAAGGCAAACGACTCTTCTTTTTCTCCATTCGTCGTTCATTTAACCGATACTCTATAGTTAGTGCTTGGTCCATCAACCCTTTGAGGTTTTCTATCCTGGCAGAATGTACTAGTTCATCTTTGATGTCCTCTCTTAGACCTCTACGGAAGAGTGTCACCAAGGTACGTTCCACCCAGGTTGTTTCTGCAGCTAATTGTCTGAAACGGGTGATGTATTGTAATACATCCTGACCCCCTTGTTGGACTTCGCAAAGAGCCTCTTCTGCTGACGCCTCGAGTCCAGGGCGTTCAAACATCTGTTTAAAAGTAGTGATAAAGGTGGAATAATTAGATAGACAGGGATCGTTTCTGGTTACTAGAGGTGTGGCCCAGGCCAAGGCTGGTCCTGATAAGGCACTAATCAAATACCCCACCTTGGTCTTATCTTGTACAAATTGCGAGGGGCGAAAGGCAAAGTACACCGTTAAGGCATCCAGGAATTCTTTTAATGTGGTGGGATCCCCGGAAAATCGAGGTGTAGAGGCGGCTACTGCAGGGACATCTGTGGTCCTGGAGGCAAAGGCTTGTCGATAAACAGTATTCTCAGTACGTAATTGCTGGAGTTCTTGAGCCTGTTGTTGTATCGTCGCCAGTAGGTCCTGGTTAGTAGGTTCCGTGTTTGCCACTGGGTTATCCATAGTTCCGGACTGCAACTGGAATTGTGGGCGTTGCAATCTGTCGCGGTTCTCAGCGGTCTTACCCTCGCAGCGGAGAGGCGTAGGGGAACGGTCCTTGTTCCGACGGGTTCTGCTCTGGCCGAGGTAGGGGCGACCCCTTCCGGTAGCCACGGTGCTGTTTGGTATGAGCGAACCACTACAGTCCGTGCCCTCCAGAAGGAGTCCCAGAGGAAAAACCCCAGTAGGGTAAAAAACCTCCACAGGAACTCCCTGAAACGAAAAGGAGGACACCAGGGTATTAGGACCGCAGTTCAGGAAGGCAGGAAAACAAGGCAAATCAGGAACAGACAGGATTCGCAGAAGGATATCAAATAGGAGCGTGACTATCACCAAGGAGTGTTGCAACGCAATGAACAGGCAGTTGGAATCCCCTTATAAACCCCTGGACAAGAAACAGGAAACAGGAAGTAGAACACCGCCATCTTGGATTGGGGAAGAGATAACAATAGTGAATTAGGTATGTGCGTAAAACAATGCATGCTGGGTAGAGAGGGAGTGGTCAGCATGCTGAGAGGAAAAAAAAGGACAAGTATAAAGTGCACCATGTGTAAGGGTTCTGTTTCGTTCCCAGGATATCGGTAAGTGAGATATAACATGCAAGAAAGCGCATCACGCGCTGTAAGCGGCCCTGCCGCGTCTGTTTTTATTGTAAAATGTATAATAGGGGAGGCGGCGAGTGCCGCGACCCTTAAACCGGCTCCTTGGAGCCTCCCTGGTTTTCGCCTGAGCCGCGGCATCCCCCGCGACCCAAGCGTCAACCGTGGTGGGCGTCGAAACCCGAACGTCGGCCGCGGCGCTCCCCGCGACAGGGGCGTCGGCCGCGGCGAGATTGGCGTGCCGCGCCGCGGCAACCGGGGCCCGCTGCCGCGGCGAGCGCCGTGGTGAGAGCCGCGGCGAGCGCCGCGGTGAGAGCCGCGGCGTAACACTGGATGGAAGAAGCTTGGAATTCTGCAACAACGAAGAGGGTTAAGAAATTCTCCTTTGGAAGGAAGATGTCCCACGTTGCGATGAAGGTTGCAGAAGTGTTCCCATGCAGAAATACCGCAAACAAGCCTTACTAGCTGCAAGGGTCACGGTAGAGGTTTTTGGGTGCTGCTGGGGACCAGGAAGGACCAGGATGTCGCCCCTTGGAGGAGGAGACAGAGGGGGGCTCAGCAACTCAGAGAGCCCCCACAGAAGCAGGCAGCAGCCGCAGAAGTACCTGAACAGGCACTTGGAAGATTTGTGAACTGGAGTCCATGCAGAGTTACAAAGGAGGGTCCCACGACGTCGGAGGCCAACTCAGAGGGTTGAGCACTGCAAGACAGAGTGCTGGGGACCCAGGCTAGGCTGTGCATGAAGGAAATCCTGGAAGAGTGCACAGGACCCGGAGCAGCTGCAAATCACGCAGTACACAGGTTTGCAGTCTAGCGCGGGGAGGCAAGGACTTACCTCCACCAAACTTGTTCCTGAAGGATCACTGGACTGTGGGAGTCACTTGGATAGAGTTCCTGTGTTCCAGGGACCACGCTCGTCAGGATGAGAGGAGACCCAGAGGACTGGTGATGCAGTCTTTTGGTGCCTGCGTTAGCAGGGGGAAGATTCCGTTGACCCACGGGAGATTTCTTCTTGGCTTCTGGTGCACGGTGAAGGCAGGCGACCCCCAGAGCATGCACCACCAGGAAACAGTTGAGAAAGCCGGCAGGATGAGGCGCTACAATGTTGCTGGTAGTCGTCTTGCTACTTTGTTGTGGTTTTGCAGGCGTCCTGGAGCAGTCAGCGGTCGATCCTTGGTAGAAGTCGAAGAGGAAGATGCAGAGGAGCTCTTGCATTCGTTATCTGAAGAATTCCCCAAAGCAGAGACCCTAAATAGCCAGAAAAGTAGGTTTGGCTACCAATAAAGGAGGATTGGCTACCAAGAAAGGTAAGAGCCTATCAGAGGGGGTCTCTGACGTCACCTGCTTGCACTTGTCACTCAGAGCAGTCCAGTGTGCCCCCAACACCTCTGTTTCCAAGATGGCAGAGGTCTGGGACACACTGGAGGAGCTATGGGCACCTCCCCTGGGAGGTACTGGTCAGGGGAATGGTCACTCCCCTTTCCTTTGTCCAGTTTCGCGCCATAGCAGGGCTGGGGGATCCCTGAACCGGTGTAGACTGGCTTATGCAGAGATGGGCACCATCTGTGCCCATCAAGGCTACTCCTCCCCAGCCCTTCACACCTATTTCCAAAGGGAGAGGGTGTAACACCCTCTCTCAGAGGAAATCCTTTGCTCTGCCTTCCTGGGCCAGAGCTGCCTGGACCCCAGGAGGGCAGAATCCTGTCTGAGGGTTTGGCAGCAGCGGCAGCTGCAGTGGAAACCCTGGAAAGGCAGTTTGGAGGTACCCGGGTTCTGTGCTGGAGTCCCGGGGGATCATGGAATTGTCCTCCCAATACCAGAATGGCATTGCAATGACAATTCCATGATCTTAGACATGTTACATGGCCATGTTCGGAGTTACCATTGTGACGCTATACATTGGTAGTGACCTATGTATAGTGCACTCGTGTAATGGTGTCCCCGCACTCACAAAGTGTGGGGAATTTACCCTGAATGACGTGGGGGCACCTTGGCTAGTGCCAGGGTGCCCACACACTAAGTTACTTGGCACCCAACATTCACCAGGTGAAGGTTAGACATATAGGTGACTTATAAGTTACTTATGTACAGTGTAAAATGGCTGTGATGAAATAACGTGGACGTTATTTCACGAAGGCTGCAGTGGCAGGCCTGTGTAAGAATTGTCTGAGCTCCCAATGGGTGGCAAAAGAAATGCGGCAGCCCATAGGGATCTCCTGGAACCCCAATACCCTGGGTACCTAAGTACCATATACAAGGGAATTATATGGGTGTTCCAGTGTGCAAATGAGAATTGGTAAATTTAGTCACTAGCCTGCAGTGACAAATTTAGAAAGCAGAGAGAGCATAAACACTGAGGTTCTGGTTAGCAGAGCCTCAGTGATACAGGGAACACGTACAGGGCACATACTATGAGCACTGGGGTCCTGCCTGGCAGGACCCCAGTGGCACAAGGGCTAAAACAACATACATACAGTGAAATATGGGGATAACATGCCAGGTAAGATGGTATTTTCCTACAACCACCTAAAGCCCTACTATGACAGGGCTGACTTAACCCTGCTCATGGCCACTGATGAGGGACAGGAAGATGAGAGTGACCCTCTCCCTGACCTCTTTTCAAATTCTGCAGCTGAAGCATTCAGTTGAAGGGGTGGTCTTAGCAGATTGCCTTTCTCAGTCTCAAAAGGAAGACTGGAGAAATTCCCTGGGACAGTTCTCAGAACTGTTTTCCCTTACACCTGGTCAAACCACATGTTGTGAACACACCATTGATACAGGAGACAGTCTGCCTGTCAAGAGTAAAATCTACAGGCAACCTGATCATGTAAGGGATTGCATCAAAGCAGAGGTGCAAAAGATGCTTGACCTGAGAGTCATTGAGGACTCAGGAAGCCCAGGGGTGCTGGTCCTAAAACAACACTCTCAGAATGGGAAAAGAGAGATGAGGTTTTGTATTGACTATAGAGGGCTCAATACAATAACCAAAACAGATGCTCATTCAATCCACAGGGCAGATTAGCTCATATATACACTGGCATCTGCCAAGCATCTTAGCACTTTTGACCTTACTGAAGGCAGATTACATTGTCAGAAGATGGCAAACATAATGCAGCATTTTCAACCATTGGAGGGCACTACCAATTCACAGTAATGGCCTTTGGACTGAAAAATACACCTGACACTTTTCAGATATAGGGGAACACAGTCCACCAAGGTCTGGAAGCCTTCAGTGCAGCATAGCTAGATGATATAGCTGATTTTAGCTTCACCTGGAATGACCACCTGGTCCACCTTTGGAATGATTTGAAGGCTCTGCAGAAAGCAGGCCTTACTATCAAGGCTTCAAAGTGCCAGATAGGGTAGGGGAAAGTGGTTTATCTGGGACACCTGGTAGCTGGGGAACAGATTCAGCCACTACAGGGAAAGATCCAAACCATTTTGGATTGGACTCCCCCTACCACACAGAGCCAGGTCAGAGCCTTCTTAAGTCTCACTGGGTACTACAGGAGGTTCATTAAGAACTGTGGCTCAAGTGTTGCTTTCCTTTCCTTGTTTATGCCCATTGCATTTGCCAACCAATACCTCACTATAGGTCCTCCTGGACTGACCAAAATATGCTATCTCTTGATTGCACTTCAGTGGCTTAACTCTGCCCCTCCATTATGAAATGATTGTGGTTGATTTGACTACCTGGCTTTTCTAACATAGTTAACCAACAACATTCCTAAAGTGAATGATAGAAGAAGATACAGCTGTAGTGATCTACTGTGATTGTGCATCTTGTTAATTAGTTCTTAAAAATACTAAGGAGAGGTGTATCTGGCATCTAACCTAAAATGCGTCATGTTTTTTCTAGGCTCTCTGACAAACAGATTAGGGACCGGAGTCAGCACCTGTGCGCTGGATGCCTGAAGGCGGTCAGAGGGGGAGAGCCGGAAGAAGCAGGGACAGGAGTTGGTATGTTATAGGCTGCAGCGGTATAAAATGAAAAGGGTTGAGTTTGATATATAAGGAAAAACCAAAGTTTTATTTTCTTTCTTTTTTAGAGATAATCTAGTATACGTTTAATGTTCTTTATAGAGTTGCAGATTGGGTTTCGGGTTTCTGTTAACTGTCTTGTCCTTTTCCTTTTTTCTCCTCCTCTAGGTTTGGCTAACGTCTGGTTCTTGGGACTCCCGAGCTCCTTCCCTTCACTGGAAGTGGCTCCGGTTTCCTCTCTCCCTCGGGCGGGTCTGCAGTCTTCCTTCTCCGTAGTCTCAGCGTCTGTCGATCCGTCCTGGTCTCTCTTTTCCGGCGTGTTCTTCTCTTCTTCCACGTAGTCCGTCTTCACTTTTCTTTCCCCCATCAGGAAGTCGTCATCCTGTACGTCCATTAGCGTTCCCATGTTACCATGGGAACACGGAAATGAAGCAAGAGAGCCGATCGACTGGCGTCGGCTCCACGGGGCAGGAGACGCGGTCACGGAGACCCGTCTACACTCCCCATCCCATGAACGGGACTGGTAGAGGACCGAAGAGGAGGAGGAGGGGAACCGGGACAGGTAATCGGCAGGGCCCTGTTGAGAACCCGGGACGTGGTGGACCTGGAAAGTAAAAGGTTGGACCTCAAGGAACCATCTCAACACCCTGGAATTGGAGTCCTTCTGGGAGGCAAGCCAAGTAAGAGGGGCGTGATCAGTGTAAAGCACAAACGGCCCGCCCAAAAGGTAGTATTGTAAGTTTTCTACAGCCCATTTAATGGCTAAAGACTCCTTTTCAATAGTGGGGTAGTGGCATTCATGGTGAAGAAGTTTCCTACTGATAAAGACAACTGGGTGGTCAAGGCCCTCCTCGTCGGGTTGGGTAAGGACTGCTCCGAGGCCGATGTTAGAAGCGTCAGTATAAAGGTGGAACAGTCTAGAAAAATCAGGACATTTTAACACTGGATCAGTGGTAAGTGATTTCTTTAACTGTTCAAAGCTAGTACTCTGAGATTCTGAAAATGGGGCCAATACGGTGGGGCGCTGTTTGGCCAGCAAATCAGTAAGAGGGGCAGCGATAGTAGAGTATCGGGGTATAAACCTGCGGTAATAGCCTACCAGCCCTAAAAAGGACCGTAGGTCCTTCTTGGTTTTTGGTTTTTGGACTTGCATTATGGCCTCAATGTTATTTTTCTGTGGGTGAAGGGTCCCGTTGCCTATCACATAGCCTAGATAGGATATTTCAGTATTCCCCAATACGCATTTTTTTGGATTGTCCGTCAGCCCGGCTTCCGCTAGAGTAGTGAACACCTCGTTTAGATGTAGTAAGTGATTAAGCCAAGTGTCGCTATAAATGACAATGTCATCTAAATAGGCTGCTGTGAAATCTTGAAAGGGTTTTAAAAGACGGTCCATCAAGCGTTGAAAAGTAGCAGGGGCCCCGTGGAGACCGAAGGGTAAAACAGTGAACTGATATAGGCCTGATTGAGTCGAAAACGCTGTTTTTTCCTTGTCTTCCGGTGCAAGGGGAATTTGCCAGTACCCCTTTGTTTGATCAAATGTTGACAGATATTTTGCTTTCCCTAACTTTTCTAAGACGTCATCAACTCGAGGGATGGGATACGTATCAAAGAGTGATATATCATTGAGTTTGCGAAAGTCGATGCAAAACCGGACAGACCGGTCGGGTTTTGGAACGAGAACTACCAGGGAACTCCAAGGACTAACAGAGGGTTCAATTACCCCAGGGTTAGCATTTTCTCTATTTCCGCCTCAATTACATGTTTCCGGGCTTCGGGTATACAATAGGGTCGGAGGCGGATGATCTGTCCATCGGGTGTTTTTATTTTGTGGTGGATTAATGTGGTTCTTCCCGGTGTTTCAGAAAAGAAGTGTGAGTGTTGTTTTAAGAGTGCGGACAGTTGTCCCTTCTCAGTTTCTGTCAGAGACCTGTTTATACAGGGATTTCCCTCTGGGTTTGGATTTTCCAGTGGAAGTAGTTCTAGGTCTAGCTCTCTGGATGGTGAGATAAAACATCCGTTAGCTACTCGGTTATCTATCTCTTCTGTTGGTTCCCATTTTTTAAATAAGTTTATATGGTAGATTTGGGTTCTTCTTGGGTGTGTACTTAACTCTATGAGGTAGGTGATGGGAGAGACTGTTTTAATAACTCTATAGGGTCCCTGCCATCTAGCTAATAATTTATGCTCAGATGTTGGTTGCATTATAAGGACTTGATCATTCGGGAGAAATGATCGTACTTTACTCCCTTTGTCGTAATAGGCTTTTTGATTGTTTTGTGCGTTCTCGAGATGTCTATGTACATCTTCCCATAGATTCTGTAACTGGGTTTTTAAATTGTGATCATATTCTAGTAAGGGTTTACCTTCCCCTCTTCTTCTTCCCATGTTTCTGCTGCCATGTCCAGAAGACAACGTGGTTGCCTTCCAAAGACCAATTCAAACGGGCTATGACCCGTAGAGGACTGCTCGTGAGTCCGGATGGCATAAAGAACTAGGGGTAACTTCTGATCCCAATCCCTTCCGGAGTCGTCTACTATCTTCCTCAATAGTGTCTTTATGGTACGGTTATAGCGTTCCACTAAACCGTCCGTTTGGGGGTGGTATACTGACGTCTTGATTTGAGTAATTCCTAACAGTCGACATATCTGTTTCATAAGATTTGACATGAAAGGGGTGCCTTGGTCAGTGAGGATCTCTTGGGGAAAACCTGTCCGAGAAAAAAAACGTTATCATGGCTTGGGCCACCGTTTTCGTAGTCATACTTGATAAGGGAATCGCTTTGGATATCTCGTCGCGTAGTCTACTATGACTAGAATATATGTGTGTCCTCTGGATGATGGGAGTAAAGGACCGATTAAATCCATACCCACCCGGCTAAAGGGAACATCAATAATGGGTAGAGGGTGCAAGGGTGCTTTTCTGCGTATTCTCGGTTCAGTAAGTTGGCACCTAGGACATTGTAAGCAGTATCTCCTGATGTGGGCATAGACCCCTGGCCAATAGAACCTCCGTAGGAGATATTCCTCCGTCTTTTCTCTACCGTAATGACCCCCTCCTGGTTGATTATGAGCTAAAAACAGTACTTGGTTTCGATACGGTTCAGGAACAACTAGTTGTTTGGTTTCTCCTGTTGTAGTCGTGGTAATTCTATAGAGAAGGTTTTTCTGTGTGAGAAAATAAGGACCCACCTCGTTCGTGGCTTCTGTTTTGGCAGTATTCCAGGCATGAGCGAGGGTAGGGTCTTCTCTCTGGCTGGTTCGAAAGTTAACCAGTGAGTCACGAATCTCTGCCACTACCTTGTCGCGTCTTGTCTCCTCTCTTCCCTCCTGAAATCTAATTTTCTCCTGTCTTTTCTCGCTTCGGGTGAGTTTTCTGCGACTCGGAGGGCACTCAATAAAGCTATTAGAAAACGGTGCTTCCATCCACCACTCTGGGAACTACTTCTGTGTTCGTGTTTGGTCTAAGAGATTATAGTACCGGACATAGTCAGTCCCTATAATACAGTCTTCAATCAACTGGTCCATGACCCCCACTGGGAGAAAATCGTGATATTCTCCCCATTCCACCTTGACCAATGCCAGGGAATATTGTTCCTTATCGCCATGTATACAACAAACAGTGACCCGTTGGGGCCAGGTCTGTAAGGTCCACTAAGGGGGTCATTCTGACCTCGGCGGTAAAAGGCGCTTACCGCCGGTCAGAAGACCACCATAACACCGCCGCGGTCGTGGTAAACCGCCACAATCATTCTGACCCGCAACTGGCAAACCGCCAAAAACCCGACAACAACAAATGTCCGCCACACCAACGGCCAGCGAAAAACTGGCGATGACCAAACAACCACCGTCACGCCAACAGAAATACGCCCATGCTATTCCGACCCACAAATCCCTGCAGCGGTCTCTCAACCGCGGTATTCCATTGGCGGTACACACCGCCGCGCTCAAAATACACACACCTTTACAAAACACAGCCACATTGGACAATTCAAAATACACACACCTGAGACACATACACACACCACTCCCACACACCCATTACAATATAAAACACACACCCACATCACCCACAAACCCTTACGACCACAATTGAGACTGAAGGCCAGAGAGAGACAGCACAGAATAGAGTACACCATCACACAGAGGCAAATCACAACATCACCCACACAATATCCACGCACAAAACATCATACACCACCACACTCACCACACTCTACAACACATACACCACCCCTCACCTCATCCACACCACCCCATGGCACCCCAAAGACACCCCAGGTTTTCTGATGCAGAACTCAGGGTCATGGTGGAGGAAATAGTTCGGGTAGAGCCCCAGCTCTTCGGGACACAGGTGCAGCACACCACCATTGCCAGGAAGATGGAGCTATGGCAAAGAATAGTGGACAGGGTCAACGCTGTGGGACAGCATCCACGAAATCGGGACGACATCAGGAAGCGGTGGAACGACCTACGAGGGAAGGTGCGTTCAATGGTATCAAGGCACAACATTGCGGTGCAGAAGACTGGCGGCGGACCCCCACCTACTCCCCCAGAATTTACAGCATGGGAGGAGCAAGTCTTGCACATCCTGCATCCTGAGGGCCTCGCAGGAGTAGCTGGAGGAATGGACTCTGATAAGTCAAATCTTCACTACTTCATTCCCCCCACCCCACCTGCATGCCAAATCATACCCCCACCCTCACCCCCACCCCCATCACACCAACTCCTTGCAAATGGCTCACAATCACAACCCACCCATCCCTGCTGGCGTCCACAAAGCATGGACACCCATCACCAAAGCATGCCCACTGCACATACCCATCTCCCCCACAAGCCACCATCACAACAGCCCCCACAAGGGAATGCCAGCACTGGGGTACACGACCACCCACCCATTGCACACTATGGCACACACAGAAGCAATAACCATACTCTTATACCCCTGCAGGACCCGAACGCCACCACACCGCCCAGGAGGGTCCAGAAATGTCCATCCCACCCCCAGAAGAGGCCCCCAGTGATGACAGCAGCTCTGTCTCCCTGGACCCAGATGACCAGCCCGGCCCATCGGGGACCTCGGGACAGTCGGTTCCCCTCACACAGCCACAGGCCACAGCAGACCTACCCCCCTCTGGGAACACCAGCACAGCTCCCACCCAGCGGGCCCATGCCTCTGTCTCCAGGACACGTCAATCAGCGGTGTGTCCACCCCTACAGGGCACCCAGGTTGACCCACCACCCCAATAACAGCAGGGACCTGGGGGCAGTGGTAGTGGGCACACGGTCCAGGGGACAGAGGCCCAGGGAAACAGGGGAACTGGGAGGGCTGCTGTGCGACAGGGGGGGGACAGGCCCAGGGAACCCACTCTCCACGAGGCCCTCTCCTCCATCATGGGAGCATACCACCGCTCCTAGGAGACGATGGCTACGCTACTGGCCAGGTTCCATGAGATCCAGGTACTGCAGGAGGAACAGTACATGGGGTTCAGGGAAGAACTCCGAGCCATTAGTTCCGCAATGGGGACCATCGTCGTGGCTCTTACCCAGATTGTCACCACATTGCGGGACCATGTGGCACCACAAAGGGCCCCTGTCACTAGCATGGACCAGGAACAACCTACCACCTCTGCCGGCGCTAGTGGACAGGAGGCCCCCACACAACAACAGGCCACCAGAACCCCACCTCCTGCAGAAGAACAACCACCCCGCAAGCGGTACCTGAGATCTAGGAAGAAGACAGAGTAGGATGCCAAGACCCCCGCCAGCAAAGGATACCCCCTGATGTCATCCCACTGTCCCACATTGTCACCCTGTCCAACCTTGAACTGCCCCTGCTCCATCCTTCCACAGGCATATGGACAATGCACCTGTTAGACTGAAAAGCTGGACTCTGCCATGGACATTACTCCACCATCACCCATCACCGATTTTCAAGCATGTCCCTAAATTTAGCACTTAAATAAAATCACTTATTGCACTAAAATTATCTGGAGTCTGCTTGTATTTTGAACAAATGTATTAGACATAACGGTGCCAAAATGATCAGTTACATTGTGATGACAACATACCACTGTCACACAGCTGTAGTCCATGGGCAAACAAAGCAGAGGTCACGCAGTGGGGCCCACATCTCTGAAAACGGAAGGGAAAGTCACAACTCAGTTAACATAAACTGGGGGAAACTCAGACAGTAGAGAGGCAGGAGACTGTAAGTACATGTAAAATGGCGGTGTTGATTCGTACCTGTGTGTTATTGAAAATACTGTTGTATCACTGTGTCCCTGTTGTCTGTGTCGTCCCCGTCGTCTTCCTCCTCTTCACTCTCCACAGGCTCCACAGCTGCCACAACACCACCCTCTGGACCATCCTCCTCCAGGAAAGGCACCTGGCGTCGCAAAGCCAGGTTGTGAAGCATACAGCAGGCCACGATGATCTGGCACACCTTCTTCGGTGAGTACATTAGGGATCCACCTGTCATATGCATGCACCTAAACCTGGCCTTCAGGAGGCCGAAGGTCCGCTCGATCACCCTCCTAGTCCGCCCATGGGCCTCATTGTACCGTTCCTCTGCCCTGGTCCGGGGATTCCTCACTGGGGTCAGTAGCCACAACAGGTTGGGGTAACCAGAGTCACCAATTAGCCACACACGGTGTCTCTGTAGCTGTTCCATCACATATGGGATGCTGCTATTTCGCATGATGTACGCGTCATGCACTGACCCAGGGAACTTGGCATTTACATGGGACATGTACTGGTCAGCCAAACAGACCACCTGGACATTCATAGAATGATAACTTTTTCTGTTCCTGTACACCTGTTCACTTTCACTTGGGGGAACCAAAGCCACATGGGTCCCATCAATGGCAGCAAAGGGACAGTCAGCCCACCCCCTGGGAAGAAATCCAAAAAAGGCAAGGGCCGGCGCGAGAGGACAGAGACGGCAGCCTCCACAGGCACCACCCTGGCACCGTCAGGAAGTGGGGTGCCACTGGCACATCTCCAAAGGGAGGCAAGGGACACAGAGGATCAGGCAAGGATGGCAAGGGCAGCACGGCCGACAAGTCCGGCAGCAGGCGAGCTGCCCAGGAGGGCCCCACCAGACCCATTCCGGGGGTGAAGGAGGACACCCACGGGCACAGGACACCAGCACAGGAGGGCCCCGCAAGCGAGAAGTCGGATGGCGAGTGAACACCATATATTGGCCAGATCTGGTGCCCTGGAGACACATGTGAAGAACCGCTGAACAGGGCCCTTCAAGACAAGCACTGCTGAACAGGGCCCGCCGCCTCAAGAACCGCTGAACAGGGCCCTTCAAGACAAGCACCGCTGAACAGGGCACCGCCGTCTCAAGAACCGCTGAATAGGGCCCTCCAAGACAAGCACCGCTGCACAGGGCACCGCCGTCTCAAGAACCACTGAACAGGGCCCTTCAAGACAAGCACCGCTGAACAGGGCCCTTCAAGACAAGCACCGCTGAACAGGGCACCGCCGTCTCAAGAACCGCTGAACAGGGCCCTTCAAGACAAGCACCGCTGAACAGGGCACCGCCGTCTCAAGAACCGCTGAACAGGGCCCTTCAAGACAAGCACCGCTGAACAGGGCCCTTTAAGACAAGAACCGCTGAACAGGGCACCGCCGTCCCAAGAACCCGCTGAACAGGGCCCTTCAAGACAAGCACCGCTGAACAGGGCACCGCCGTCTCAAGAACCGCTGAACAGGGCCCTTCAAGATAAGCACCGCTGCACAGGGCACCGCCGTCTCAAGAACCGCTGAACAGGGCCCCTTAAGACAAGCACCGCTGAACAGGGCACTGCTGTCTCAAGAACCGCTGAACAGGGCCCTTCAAGACAAGCACCGCTGAACAGGGCCCTTCAAGACAAGCACCGCTCTGCTGGGCACCGCCGTCTCTGCACCGCTCCGCTGGGCCCTTCCTCTCAAGCACCGCTCCGCTGGGCCCTTCCTCTCAAGCACCGCTCTGCTGGGCCCTTCATCTCAAGCACCGCTCCGCTGGGCCCTTCAACTCATGCACTGCTCCGCTGGGCCCTTCAACTCAAGCACCGCTCCGCTGGGCTCTTCCTCTCAAGCACCGCTCCGCTGGGCACCGCCGTCTCTGCACCGCTACGCTGGGCCCTTCTTCTCAAGCACCGCTCCGCTGGGCCCTTCAACTCAAGCACCGCTCCGCTGGGCCCTTCCTCTCAAGCACCGCTCCGCTGGGCACCGCCGTCTCTGCACCGCTCCGCTGGGCCCTTCCTCTCAAGCACCGCTCCGCTGGGCCATTCAACTCAAGCACCGCTCCGCTGGGCCCTTCCTCTCAAGCATCGCTCCGCTGGGCACCGCCGTCTCTGCACCGCTCCGCTGGGCCCTTCCTCTCAAGCACCGCTCCACTGGGCCCTTCCTCTCAAGCACCGCTCCGCTGGGCCCTTCAACTCAAGCACCGCTCCGCTGGGCACCACCGTCTCTGCACCGCTCCGCTGGGCCCTTCCTCTCAAGCACCGCTCCGTTGGGCACCGCCGTCTCTGCACCGCTCCGCTGGGCCCTTCCTCTCAAGCACCGCTCCGCTGGGCCCTTCCTCTCAAGCACCGCTCCGCTGGGCCCTTCAACTCAAGCACCGCTGACACATTGGCAGAAGGGGCAGGCCCGGATCCATGTCGGACAGGGCTGCACGATACACTCTGGGCACCAAGACTCCTCCAGTACCGCTGGAGTCTGTCATCCACTTGTGAGACTGTGGCTTTGCACTCCCCAGGATGGCACAGTGGGCAAACCACCCACTGAAAAGACTTGTGAGACTGTGGCTTTGCACTCCCCAGGATGGCACAGTGGGCAAACCACCCACTGTAGGAACTTGTGAGACTGTGGCTTTGCACTCCCCAGGATGGCACAGTGGGCAAGCCACCCACTGTAGGAACTTGTGAGACTGTGGCTTTGCACTCCCCAGGATGGCACAGTGGGCAAGCCACCCACTGTAGGGACTTGCGAGACTGTGGCTTTGCACTCCCCAGGATGGCACAGTGGGCAAGCCACCCACTGTAGGGACTTGCGAGACTGTGGCTTTGCACTCCCCAGGATGGCACAGTCGGCAAGCCACCCACTGTAGGGACTTGCGAGACTGTGGCTTTGCACTCCCCAGGATGGCACAGTGGGCAAGCCACCCACTGTAGGGACTTGAGAGACTGTGGCTTTGCACTCCCCAGGATTGAACAGTGGCCATGGAGGCCCCTCATGGATCTGGCGTTGTGGACTCATGTGGCTGAGGTGCCCCCCCTTCCCTTCCCCCTGAGGTGCCTGTAGTTTTCCTATCTGATGCCCCTGCAGTGTTATCTCCAATGGATTCGGGTCTCATGTGTGGGCTTTGCCCATGTGTTGAGGACCATTGGCCCACGTACAATGACAGAAAGCCAATTTTGACGGGACAATGTACATATGTGTATATAGTTATGGGATGTTCGACTCACTTATTTACTTAGCCTTACAATATATTTGAATTCCAATAACATATTATTTTGTCTTTGCATTCTTCTGGGGGGTTTGGGGGGTGTCACTCTGAGTTGTTGCTCTGCATTGGTGTGTAGGTAGTTGGGTGGGGGGGTGTTGCGTATGTGTGTGCCCGTATTCATTTCTCCTCCCCCCTCCCCTGTGTCGTAGGTGCAGTACTCACTGTTGTCTTCTGCGCCGGCGTTCGTGCTCCTGGTAGAGGAGCAGGTAGACAATTGCTGGTAGGATGTGTAGTTCTGGTTCCATGCTGTCCAGATTCCTCGTGGAGTGTGTAGGGTGAGCGTTTTCCCGTTCGTAGTCTGTTTCCGCCGTGTTTTCATCGGCGGGGCTCCCGCCCCGGAAAAGGTGGTGGATTGTTGAGTTGTGATAGGGTGGGCGGTACATTGTCTGCCGCCTGTCTGTTGGCGGTGACCACCGCGCTGTTTGTTTGTCCCGCCATGGCGGTCGGAGTGTTAAAGTGGCGGTCTGTGTTGGCGGTTCCCGCCAGGGTCAGAATTCCATTTTTTGCACCGCCTGCCTGTTGGTGGGTTGGCCGCCGCTTTAACACCGACCGCCAGGGTTGGAATGACCCCCTAAGTCTTTTTGGATGACGGACTGACTACAACCGGAATCAACTAAGGCAGAGAAGGGGTGCCCATTGATCTTGATAACCTGTTTGAATTTAGAATTCCCTTTTCCTGTACATAATACCCTACGTCGGGTAACCCCAATTTCCATGGGTTCGACTCCCTCTGATTTTCTGGGACATACCCTTGCTATATGACCCCATTCCCCACAACTAAAGCATTGGGGTTGTTGCATTGGATGACTCTCCCCCTGTTTGTGGGACCCAGATTCTTCTGGTGGATTTCTCAGGTTTTGTTTTGTTGGGGTTGGTATGGGTTTTATGGCTTGTCTAGGCTGTAGGAGATTGACATCCGTAGACCGGTAATAAGCACAGGCCAGCTCTATAGCGAGATCAGTATCTACTTTAGGGTGTTGCCTTATCCAATTCCGGGTGCTATTTGGTAGGGAATCCAAATATTGTTCCAGAATAATGGTTTTTATCACTTCCTCTCTGGTTGTTCCTATAGGCCCCAACCACTTCAAGGCTAAATCTTTCACCCGGAAATAAAAAGTGCGAGGATCTTCATTCTGTCCCCATTTTACTTTTCGAAACTTCAATCTATAGAATTCTACATCATGACCAACTCTTTCTAGGATACTTCTTTTTATATCCTTGTATGGGGTGGTGCCACCCGGATTAGCAGCTTGGTAGGCCGTCTGTAGAATTCCCGTGAGTAATGGCGCGATATATTGTCCCCACCGTTCCTCCGGCCATTGTGCAGATGAGGCCACACGTTCAAAGTTCGTGAAGAAGGAGTCCGGGTCTTCCCCTTCCTGGAATTTTTGCAAGACGGAGCTCGGGACATTGGGGTGTACTTTGCTGGCTGCTATGGTGTCCGTTAATTTCTGCAGAGCAGTCTCATGTACAAGCTGGTTGTTTGCCAAGATCGTAGCTTGGCTTTTCAGGGCTGATTGTAGGGCCTCTCTGTCTTCCTTGGCCTCCCGCTGGTGTGCCTCCCATACCAGTTGTAACTGGCGCTGGCCCTCTGCTAGCTGGTTAATCATGTCCTCTAGGGTTGGTTTTTCACTCATGTTGTATACCGCCCAGTAGCCTTCGGGATATAAAATCCCACTTCTGACACCACTGTTATAGGCTGCGGCGGTATAAAATGAAAAGGGTTGAGTCTGGTATATAAGGAGTTTCTTTCTTTTTTAGAGATAATCTAGTATACGTTTAATGTTCTTTATAGAGTTGCAGATTGGGTTTCGGGTTTCTGTTAACCGTCTTGTCCTTTTCCTTTTGTGTCCTCCTCTAGGTTCGGCTAACGTCTGGTTCTTGGGACTCCCGAGCGTTACCGGAAAAAAAAAAACAAAGGAAACGAAGGTAAGTATTTTTTTTGTGGGACTTGTGCAGGGTTTCTTCTTCTAGAGGCACATGCGGGAAGGGACCTTTCAGAGGGGGACAGGTGGTGAGGGTATCTCACTGTGAGGGTGATGATTTCTGATTATGGTGTCACTTCCGTCTCTCCTTTTCCTTACAACCCAGTGCCCAGGCAACCAGAGAGTTCAGTACCCCCTACCCAGTGATTAGTGGCGTACCCCACCCCTCTCCCGCCTCCCCTGTTCCCTTCCCCTGTGCCCCTGTTACTTCTTGTGCTCCCACGTTCCCAGGAGGGACCGTACATTGGAAAGCCACGACCCTCCTGGGTCGTGGCGGGTTCCTTGCGTCTTCAGCTCCTTCCCTTCGCTGGAAGCGGCTCCCGTTTCCTCTCTCCCTCGGGCGGGTCTGCAGTCTTCCTTCTCCGTAGTCTCTGCGTCTGTCGCTCCATCCTGGTCTCTCTTTTCCGGCATGTTCTTCTCTTCTTCCGCGTAGTCCGTCTTCACTTTTCTTTCCCCCATAAGGAAGTCGTCATCCTGTATGTCCGTTAGCGTTCCCATGTTACCATGGGAACGCAGAAATGAAGCGAGAGAGCCGGTCGACTGGCGTCGGCTCCAGGGGGCAGGAGACGCGGTCACGGAGACCCGTCTACATGGTAAGTCATATTGCTCTTGCTTGTTGACAATTACTAGTATACTCACTGTAAGAGTGTTGTTTGTGAATCCTCAGCTTTAGCATCTACAATGAAGGTTGAGTTCTTAATGACCTCTTCTATCTGTAACTCACTGAACTCAGCAGACAAGAGCTCATAATGAATGGATGCTGAAAATGATGGGTTGATAGAAAAGCAAACAAAGGATGGACTGCTGAAAGAAAGAATGGGTGAAATGGTGTATGAGTGAAAGGATGTGTGGGTGGGTGAAAGGAAAGGATGCATAGGTGAGTGATAGGAGATGCATGGGTGGATGAAAGCAGAGATGCAGGGATATATGGGTGAAAGGATGCCTGGGTGTGTGAATGGTGGATGGGTAAATTGGTGGATGGCAACAAACAATGCGTGGGTAAATGGATGTTGCTGGACCTGGAACCTTTTGCAGGGTCATCCCCAAACTTTTTGTATCCTTCCTTCTATTTTTTCTGACCTATGGCTGTTGGCTCTAGGACTCTGAGCACTTTATCACTGCTGATCAGTGCTAAAGTGCAGGTGCTCTCCCTTCTAAAGTTGGTTTGAATGGCTTACACCTAACTGGCACATTTAGGCTCATATTAAAAGGAAAATGCCAGAGCGTGAAGCTGCGCAAAAATTGACAGTGCAGCGATCCGTCATTTTCACAATGGAGGGATGCACTGCATTTAATTGAGTACGGCGCACCCCTGTGTTGTCCTCTGCACTGGCACTAAATTTAGCTGCCAACGCAGGCACCTTGCACCATTGTGGAAGGATGTCTGTGTTGAGCGGTTTGATTGTTTATGTGTGGGAAGGTGTCCTTTCCTGCACATAAGCAATCACTAATGGCGATATGGCACTTCTGCAGAATGCAGCACACACAGAAGTGACAAAGCGTCATTTTTAAATGATTGTTTATGTGCAGGAAGGGACACCTTCCCACACATAAACAATCATGTCTGGCATTTTGCTCTTTCTATGAGTGCTGCAGAATGTATCACACATAGAAAAAGCAAAAAACAAGGAGTAATAAAAGTTTACCTCCTTCTTGTGCCTTGCTTATGCCACCCCTTGGGTGGCGTTAGATTTTGGCGCTGCCTCAGGTTTATGAAAACTCATAAATCTGAGGCAGTGTCAAAATGCAATGAGTGTTGCTGTGGCAAGCCTCTTCTAAACAATGGGCTGCGTGTGAAAGGGTCATATTTACAAGGTGGCATTAAGCCACAAAAAGTGGCTTAACTCCACCTCATTTCTAACAGATTTATAGGTGAAAGGGTTGTTGAAATGGTAGATACTGGATAGCTGAGTGTTTGGATGGATGGGCAGACATATACTTGGCTCGATTGGCGTGGTGAAAGAGTGGTCGAGATAGAGTATAAAACTTAAATGGTGGGTATCAAAGGGTGAATAGATGAATGAAAAGATGAAAGCATAATTGCTTGGATCAAGAAATAAGGTAGCTCTTAAGGAGAGGGATGTGTCTGTTCACCTACTTTGCTTGGTTTGCATGGTTATCAAAGCTTTGGTTCAAAGTCTGAGGTAGTTACATTTTCTGTCTACTCCCTCACCTCACTGTAATTGTTGAGCAAGGCAGATATGTAGACTCCCACCCATCATCATACCTCTCTCTCCCCATAAGTCATGCATGCTACTATAATGTAAGGGCAGCGTGGTTCAATTTGGCAGTACAATAGTGTTGGTTTTGCAGTGTGCATTTGCTTCAGTTAATGCAGCATTTACAAAGATGTCAATGCTTTGCAAACTTAAAACAAGGTGTGTTTCCTTTCTCTCCCAGGGGCCACTCTGTCACCTCCTAGTACTTCCAAAATTCTATCCCAGCCACCCCAAAAAAAATTGAAAATCCTTTTTGGTATTCATTCATTCATTCAAATAAATTTCTTAAGCCCACTACTCACCCGGTAAGGTCTCAAGGCGCTGGGGGGGGGTTACTGCTCGAAAAGCCATGTTTTGAGGTGCTTTCTGAAGGTTAGGAGGTCCTGGGTCTTGCGTAGGTTGGTGGGGAGGGAGTTCCAAGTTTTGGCGGCGAGGTGGGAGAAGGATCTGCCACCAGAGGTGGTGCGTTGGGTGCGGGGGACTGTAGCGAGGGCGAGGTCGGCGGAGCAGAGCTGTCGAGTTGGTATGTGGAAGTTGATTCATTCGTTGAGGTGGGCTGGTCCAGTGTCGTCGAGGGCTTTGTGAGCGTGGACAAGGATTTTGAAAATGATCCTTTTGTTAATTTGCAGCCTGTGTACGGATCTGAGGTGGGTGGAGATGTGTTTGTGGCGAGGGAGGTTGAGGATGAGACGTGCGGCTGTGTTCTGGATTCGCTGGAGTTTTCTCTGATACTTGGCTGTGGGTCCTGCGTAGAGGGAGTTGCCGTAGTCCAGTCAGCTGCTTATGAGGGTGTGGGTGACTGTTCTTCTTGTTTCTAAAGGAATCCATTTGAAAGTCTTGCATAGCATGCAAAGGGTGTTGAAGCAGGAGGATGATACGGCATTGATTTGCTGAGTCATGGAGAAAGATGAGTCCAGTATGATGCCAGGATTGCGTGAGTGCGTGGGTGGTGGGTGTTGGGGGTGGTCAGAGGGTGGTGGGCCACCAAGCGTCATTCCATGCTGTCTTGTTGGGACTGAAGATGATGATCTCTGTTTTGTCTGAGTTCAATTTGAGGTGGCTTGCTGTCATCCAGTTGGCAATGTCTAGGAGTCCGGCATGCAGGTTATTCTTGGCGGTAGCTGGGTTCATAGTGAGGTAGATGATGAGCTGGGTGTCGTCAGTGTTTGAAATGATGGTGAGGCTGTGGGGGCGGAGGATGTTGGCGAGAGGGCCATGTAGATGTTGAAAAGGGTGGGGCTGAGGGAGGATCCTTGGGGGACCCCACAGATGATCTTGGTGGCTGTAGACCGGAAAGGAGGGAGGCAAACTCTTTGGGTTCTTACGAAGAGGAAGGAGGTGAACCAGTCCAGGGCTTTGTGACAAATTCCGGCATTGAAAAGGCACGTGCGGAGGGTCTGGTGGCATACAGTGTCAAAAACTGCAGAGGTCTAGGACGATGAGGGCGACGGTCTCGCCCTTGTCCAATCTGGTCCTGATGTCGTCTGTGCAGGCGATGAGGGTGGTCTCGGTGCTGTGGTTTTTGCGGAATCCAGACTGGGAGACGTTGAGTATGTTGTTGTCTTCTAGGAAGTGAGACAGTTGTACGTTTAGTATCTTCTCCACGACCTTTGCGGGGAAGGGGAGAAGATAGATGTGTCTGTAGTTGATGTCAGGATACTTCAATTCGATTTCCTCAGAAGCAGAAGATAACTCCTCAGTCCCGACCCGAGCTACTCAAAACGAGTATTAATCCTTCGTGCTGAGTACCCCGGAGGGGGAAAGGGGAATGGGATGGTAGAGAGACTGCCACAGAGATGATGAACGCGAGTACTCAGTCTGCCTCTTCACATCTAAGATTGGATACAGCACCTGCAAGAGTCACAGTCGCAATTACTAGGGACATACAACATCAGTTTTTCACTTTCTACACTCAACACTTAATTCTCTTTAATTCTATTATTTCTTCACTCACCCTGAGTTCTCTGTAGCCTTGCTTCTCTCTATAAATGATAGCTCTTCTTAAAAAAATGCTTATTACTGATTCTGGAAGAACTTCTCAACCTTTGTTAGAGATTGGTTTTATGTTGCTATATATACAGTATATATATAGTTGGTGATAATGCGTTCTTCAAATCAGCTGATGTTATTTAATTTCTCCTGTCTTATTGTGACTTCTGTCAATACTTGTATTTGTAAATGCTTGTTTATTAAAGTTTGTTTCTCCTTTCTTACTTCGACATTTGTTGATAACTTGCATTTGTAAATGCTTGTTTATTACAGTTAGTTTCTCCTTCCTTACTTCGACATCTGTCGATAACTTGTAGTTGTAAATGCTTGTTTATTTAAGTTTGTTTCTCTTTTAAACTCTATTTTGGTTTATTACCATTGAATTTGTAAATGCTTATTTGTTAACAGTTCATTTCTCCTTTAAACTTGGCCTTTGTTTATAACCTTGACATTTTTAGATACTTGCTCTTTTAAAGTTCGTTTTTTCTTTGACTTTAATATCTTAAACAAGAACCTTGTAAACATAAGGTTAATTCATACATTAACTCTTTAGCCTTGCCGACTTCCACGGGAACGGTCTACTATCAAACTCTTCGAATAAACCTTGACAATATTTATCAGTTTTTCTGTAATATAATCTTCAAATGTAATTTTACCTCACAGGAGTTTCTGTTCTGAAGCGCACTCTCTCCACACAGCTGATTCCTGTCAGACCTCAGTTGAAGTGCAAGGCTTCCAGCTGGAGAGCTCGTAACCTAGCAACCAACCGATTGCAAGACTAGAACTTTAACTAACCTTCAGGACTCACAGCGGCCATCTTGGATCTTCTCTTCTTGATTCTTCCTTTGAAATAAGCGTAAGATTACTCTGCAAACCTTCTTCCAGTTTGGGCTTCGCTGTCTCCACTGAGGATATCTCTTTGCTTTTCTCATGCACTTCTTTGATTTGACAAGTTTGTGTGGTCATGACAGTTGATGAGGTCTCCAGAGTCTGCTTTGGGTTTTTTGAGAAGAGGGTTGACTGCGGCGTGTTTCCAAATATCTGGGAAGGTTGCGGTGTCACAGGAACTGTTGATGACGGCCCGGAGCTAGGGAGTGATGATTTGGCTGGCCTTGTTGAAGATGTGGTGGGGGGCAAGGGTCTGTTGGGGAGCCTGAGTGGATGGAGCTCATGGTTTTGCTGATTTCTTCATAGTTGGTGGCCAATATGTGCCATATTTATGTATAAGTGATTAATATTTCAGGGCTTCCATAATGGATTCATGTCAGTTAAAATGTTACTCTTTTGACATTCGTGAACTACAATGAGGCATGTGTGGGTAAAAATTACTTTAAAAAAAAAAATTGTACAGGGCACTGTTTATAGTTAGTCAATGTCCTTTTCCTTTCTTGTCATAGCTGCTCCAGGTGCACATCCTCCAGCTCACCAGGAGATAGAAGCCTTCTGTGGTGGCAAAGACTGGAGGTTATCCATACCGAATATAGGTAGCTGGTGGCTCTTTAAGAGGAGGAGGACGAAGCCCAGGCAGCTGCCAACATGCCTGCCAATCTGAGCTCCTCCAACCAGCCGCCAGCGTCTCCAGCCTCCCAGCAGCACCATCATCGCCACTGCCAGCTGGGATTACCCCATCCACTTCCCACCACTGCTGCTCCCCCTTACGCTCAGAACCCAGTTTCCAGTGCCGTGTCCTGTGACACTTTACATGCCTGGATCACAGGGTGGCACACAAAAAGGTAACCCTAGATGATCTCCGCAACCCGCTGGAGAACACCCTCTTTTGACCCCATTGTGGAGCTAGTATTTAATGAAAACTAAACTGACGAAATTAAATCCTCGAATCGGGAGAAGTGGGCTCCGAGTCTGGAGTTGTTGGACAAGGTTAAGCATTTACACAACACAAAACACAAGGTGTGAATGATGATGTTGATGAGTGGGTAGGTAAATAGGGCCGGAGTGGGCTATTTCTCAGGTAATAGAAGATCAAGCAGTGAGTTGGTGTCCCTTTCACCACATCCACCACAACAATTGTGTCATCCATTCATGATATAAAATGAAGTCATACCTCAATAAAAATCACACAGCCCGGGGAAAAAGGCCTAGGGACTCGATGAATGGATGAGAAAGGGGATCCGGGAAAGGTCTAACAAAGACAAACACTATACAAAAGAAACAACAACAATATTCAACAGGGCGCTGAGCAGCACATCCTCATCAATCTGTTGTGGAAGGAAATGAAAGAGTGAGTTTGACACAGTTCAGTTAAATGCATTACAAACAGTCCTTCAGCCCCAGAGAGACCTAAGATAGTATATTTCTAAATGTTTTGTGTTCTAGGTTTGAAAAATACTATCTTTGAAGGATTGAAGTTAGCCCACACAGTTCTACAAATTATGATTGTTGAAAGGAAAATGATACTCTATTGCCAAATTGGGTAGTGCATCTCCATTCTACCCGGAATGTCCATCACTCTTGGGTACCTGGCTGAACCTGCCCGGTAGGTAAACTGGAGTGTTGAGCTTTCACCAAGTTTCATTTGTGCAGGAGAGGACTAGGAGAGGGCTTACATATTGAAAAACAGTAACTATATTATAGAGTGAAGGAGATGGACAGAAGGTAGTAAAGTAAGCTCAATGAGGATTCCAGAGAATACCAAACAGTCCCAGAGGCAGAGCAAGAACATAAAAAATGGTTTCACGTTTGAGCCAGTAAAAACACACTCAGAAGCATTTCCCAAATAAATGTAGCTCTCTTCAGTCCACAGACCTGAGTGAATACTAGGCCTTCTACTCTTTATCATGATCATGGTTTCTCTTTGAAGTTGATAACTTTCTCCTGTTGAGGTAGTCCCGCCCAAGTCCTTCCATCCTCCTTCTCCTGATTCTGAGTAACTCCGTTCCACTCCCAAACTGAGCGAGGTAGACCTGTGTAGGGCAGTGCTGTTGAAGAACAAATAAAGAAACAGAACTGGAGTATTTTGCAAAGATTTGTGTTAGGTAACTAAAGTGACAGGTCTGGCCTCTGAAGAACCAGAAAAAAGGAGTTGACCCTGCAGGTAAATTTGGCTAAGCTTGAAAGGCCAATAACTTTGAGGCAAAAATGATCACCCATCAGCACTCAAACATTGCAAATCACCAAAATCAAGTTTACAAATTTGTTGAACTCCCTACCTCACTCTCTGTCACCACATACATCATCAATCATCATTCACAATCACATAATATATCATCATTCATTGGTGCAATAGTAAGTAGTTACCTCTTACAACCCAAGAATGGTGGTAGATACAAAATTCTATCTCCTCTTAGATGCGGGCAACACATTTGAGTTTTTCATTGCAACTGGAAGTCTTTTAATCAATGATCTTCTGGGGCAGCCCTGATAGGTGATGCAAAAGCAGGATAGTCAATGGCATGTGAGGGAGGCAGGCATTGTCTCCAATGTCCTGAAGGGAATGTGGAGGTGTTTTCATTTCACAGTGGGCCAAAACAAACCAGCCATATACGTGACTAAAAAATGGAGGGGTAGAATAAATCCAACACCAACATAATGTTCCACTGCTATTTTTTTTCAAGGAAAAAAGGACTAACACATTAGAGGCAAGTTCTGTCATGCAATACTAGGCCACGTAAAGCACTCCTCGGCTTGTGCCCACACCTCCACAGGTTTCATCCTATGAACTGGCACAGCACACCATGAACATGTGGCGAATGAGAGAAATGCTTTCCACTTAACCTCAACGCGTCCCCAACAGAGTCCCGCAAAAATGATCCATCCACACACACACACCACTCCTGTCAGGTGGAGTCTGGCACGATGTACGCGCAGAGGGCACCGCTCTCCACATATTACCGATCACAATGTGGGTCCCTCTTGGGAGGTCTTTGATGCCCCTGAAACCTCCACAGAGAGCGGGGGCAGCCAACCTGCCCTTGGAGAGCCACTTCATGATGCCATGCCACATCAGGCAATCAGCCTCAGGGCAGTCTCTAATTGGGAATTGTACACGGATCCCCTTCCTTGGATGGTCATCCTTCTGGGCACCCAGATACCTTTAACAGTGCTCCGACACAGACCTGCTGCACTGGTCCCATGGATCCGTCAGTGGTACTCTAAGTTACAGACTTTGAGCATCCCTACTTATCCTAGGTAGAACATTTAAAGGGGCTGTGGTTCAAAGGATTTTCCTTTGAACCACAGATGTCTCCCTTAAATGTCCTCCTTGTCCGTCCTGGGGTCCTGGAATACAGATCTTTATCTTTATGAGTGTGAGGTTCTTGATCAGGAAGGCCAAGTGTCACAACCTCTCTCCTTACCTTTCTCACCAGGCCCTAAATGGCAGAGATCTGTCATTCTGAATGCCCATGTTTTATAGCGGTCACCCTTGGAATGTGCCGATGTGCTCTTCCCCTGTGACCTATGGAGTGAAGCTTAATTTACGGTATACCAGAACCAGTCCCAATGCCTAGAAATGTCCACTTCTTAGAAGTGGCAATTCCTGGGTAGGGATGATAAAGGTACCATTACCAATGGTTCGGGTTTGTCATGCTGAGTCCAATGATACCAAACAGTATGACGCTGCTCACCTGCAATCCCTTATTGCAACCTGACTTGATAAGCCTCAGCATCCCATATCAGTGTATCGGTGGAGGAGCTCTCAAGGGCAGTGTGAACACTTGTGGGTGTTTGGCATTTTCAGGCACTTATCCCCAAGCGCACGCACCAACCTGCCAAAGTAGGTGACACTTCCGCTACAGCCAACACCGTGTGGCTCTTGTGCCTCGGTTAGCCAGAGTCCTCAGGCTCTGTTCCTATCATGAATACTCATGCGTAAATACGCACATCGTGGACACTTTGGCCATGCGCACACTCACATACGAACCACCCTACCCAGACATAGACATGCACGCCTGGGTTGGAGAGGACAACCCCCACCCATACCTTGTATGGACAGCCCAGGTATGCATATCTGCACAGGGGTCGTGGTGCAGTTTCTAAACTGTATGCATGGCTTGGGCACTTTCACTCAGCATTGTCACAGGGAAAGTGCTCAGAGCTCCTAGGCTCTTGAAGAAGAAAGCCAACGAAACTGACTCAAAAGAAGCAAAAAAAGTACAGAGGAGCCACAGCCTATGCACGTCAGGTCTAATAGGTACCCTCGGCACTAGCACTTTTCCGGATAACATATTTTCTAACACTGGCTGAAATTATGCATTTCCTCACAGTCTCAAACAAAAACAAAAGCAATTAGCATGTTATATACGCTATGTTATTTTATGTTATGTTATCTTAACTTATGTTATGCAGAGTTGTCAAGGGCATTATCACCTAGTAGTATGTCCTAGCACTGAGCAGGTGTGAGTCTGATCTACCTAGGGCCTAGTGGGGCTAATTGAAAAGCCAGGTATTCAGCTTCTTTTGGATTTTGAGAAGTGAAGTGTAGGTCATTCAGTGCTTTAGGAGAGATGTAGGATAAGGCCCAATCATTGGATGTGGTCTTCCATATGTACGGGCCTTGTGCAAGTAGGTGTCCAGACATGTGGAGGTGTCTGGAAGGTTTGTGAAAGCAGTTGCGATTGTTGAGATATGCTGGGCCCATCATTACACCAAAAGGCCTATTGTTTTGCTCCAAATCATCTTCATCCCATTTTCGAGTTCCATGGTATACAGAATGGTTTAAAGAACTTAAATATTATTTTTTCAAGACTCCAGGAGAATATCAAATGACTTCTGTCCATACATGCATGAGCTTTTTCCATCACCTTCACATGACTCATCCAGGGTGTAATTCTTTAAGTTGAGATCATATGAACAAAATCCTCCATCCCTCTTTGTTCGAATGCGTAAGTATCCATTAATGCTAAATATACAATATTTTACCCCTGAATTATTATTACCTAATATCCTTCACATATAAAAGGATATCTTTGTGCAAGGACATAGTACTTCCATGGTTGTTGAACAAATAGGAAATCTCACATTGGATACAGATATTTCTTTGGGCAGACCAGCAGGCAGGCATTTGTACTTTAATGCACCTTCTTGAATGGTAAAGGCAGTTACATGGCTGGAATACTAAGCAAACAGAATCACACAGTAGGTTATGCGCTAAGTTATACGTATTTAACATAGTAATATTTTCTTAGATTAAAACAATTTGATGAAGATTCAGCGCAATATAACGACCCCTAATAGTCTCAATCGGCATTTTCAAGTCAATGCAGATCATTAAATCCCCACAGGCTTTGTAAGTCCAAACCATGATGGCCATCAATCTAGGGACACAACAGGTTCAATATCGTTCTGTTGACACCATTTACAGAACATTTCTTTTAACTGCTTGTGCCTTACAATAGGTACATGTTTCAACTGGCAACACACCACACCTACCTGCACTCAGTATATTGTATTGTTTAACCCTTTCAGTCTTCAAGTTTTCAATAAATAGACTCCAAATATTTCTTTGAATTATTCTTGAATTATTCTCTGGTTCAATGTTCCTCCATACACCTATGGAACTAGCACAGGGGTTAGCACATAGATACAATGTAAGGAAAACACCTTCTTGGTACATCTGGTCTAAAACAAGAGCACTGCAGCATACAATGTCTCACTGCACATCCTTCCTCCAAAAGGTATTTCTGGCCACATATACCCAATACATTCTACTGAGTGCCTAGTTTAGCAATTTCTCACTTAACTTCGGTTCTACACCACACTCCCAAGTCTACCACTATGACCTTCACTATCCTACTTATGTTCGCCATACAATACACCAGTCAATTGTTTTCACTACCTGGACATTTCACATTCGAAATCAAGGACCTGATTTAGAGTTTGGCGGAAGGGGTTACTGTGTCACAATTGTGACGGATATCCTGCCCACCATATTACAATTCCATTATTACCTATGGGAGTTGTAAGACGGAGGATGGGATATTCGTCACATTTGTGATGAAGCAACCCCTCTGCCAATCTCTAAATCAGGCCCCAAATCTGTTATGCTGGGTTCACTGTTCTTAAACTACCAAGCTGCTCACTTTCTCCCCCACCTCTTGATTGCCACACATTTTTCTAAAAAGACTGTTACAGCCACAGGTTTTACAACTTTTACAAATGGCAGAACAGTGGCTTCGACTCACCAAATGTGACTTACCGGTACACCTTAAACAGCCTAATTTTTTTCTAGTTCCTCACTATAGCTATAGCTACATCCTGCTTCTTCAGTGTAACGTCTTTTTTCATCTTGTAAGCCATTTTGCTGGTTACACCACTTGAATTAGATACCTCATTCACTACAATTTCTTGTTCACATTTCTGTGGAAGCAATAATCCACACTCTTTCTGTCATTCTATCTCTCTCTTCCTGATCTTGCAACACCAAGATGCTGTCGATCATGTTCTAGAAATCACATTTTCTTTTAACAAACAACAAATTGATCAACATTGTCACCCTGTGCTTGCCATTGAGTGTTAACTTGTACAGCTTCAAAAGAATAGCACTGTTTTTCCCGAATCTTTCATCCATTTCAATGCAATCAAATCTGTTGCTGCAAGTATTTACAATCTTTCAATTTGTCTGCTTGAAAATTGTACCTTTAGATCTAATTTAAATTTTGGGGCCTGCAAATAGAAAGGAAACAAATTACTCCAAAGGCCCCCGAATTAGAGGTAAAGGTGAGACATCGAAACGTGGATGGAGTCAGGTGTGGAAGAGCCATGAAAAGTGGACTATCACAGCCAAGTGTGCATATATATATATATATATATATATATATACATATATATGTATATATATATATATATATTAAAACTGTTGCAATTAACAACCATGATCCATTTAACAGTAAATTTATCCTAGCTTCCTTCTTTGGCTATAACGAGGCTGAATTTGTATTTTTAATAATAACAGTGAGAGAACTCTGGTGGTTAATACATTTGTTAGAGAGATCAGTGTTTGTTTCTGAGGATCGCCACACTTGCGTTGACAGTCAGACTGCCGCACTCACGGCAGTCTAACTTCTCACTTACAACCCTGGCGGGTGGACCCACCAAGGGACAACCGTCCCAGCCGGGAACATTGTTCCCAAGGATTGATGGCAGTCTTGGCTGTAGTCAGCCAGATTACAATCTAGTTTTTCACCAGTCTTTTCATGGCGGTCTCCCCACCATGAAAAGGCTGGGAGGGAACAAGAGCAGGAGCCCCCTTGCCCAGGACCCACGGAATGCGCACTGTCTGCTTTGAAGATAGTGTGCATTCCGAGGGTGCTGGTTGGCCCCTTTGTGCTCCGAGAAAGCACTCAGCTCCTTAGAGGGAGCCAAGTGCTATCTCGAAGCACTGTTCCCAAAGAACTGACTAGCGGGAACACTCTATTACAATGTTAACACCTCTCAGACCAGCAGGAACATTGTAATATGGAGGGGGCACCACTGCCAATGCAGTGACGTCCTCCCCGCGAGTTTAGTGATCCTGCTCTGGGTTGCCAAACATGTAATGAGGCCTTTTTTGGCTCATAAAGAATCATAAAGGGTTAAAATGCCTGCTACAAACCACATCATGTAACATGCAGATCACAGTTTTGTATTTTATGTGGATAAGTAAATGGGTTACTACTTTTGACACAGAGGTCCTGTTGCTAATTGAAGTTCATAAGTTGCAATCCTTCAATTATAGCTCAGTGGGCTATGAACTGGCATTACGAAGCTGCAGGCAAACTGCAAGGCATGAGTTAAGAACTATATATTTTTTTTCTCAACCTGTTATTAGTAAAAGGCTACTAAAAAGTGATGTGAGTGGCAAAGGCAATTGCATAATCAATTAACTACCTGGAGAAAAATATGAGAATGAAAATAGATTCAGTTGGGGAGTGTTGCTGATATGACAATATGTGGTTCAATGTCCACCTAAACATCTGGAAGGAGTTTCATTATTTTGATTGTGTGCAATGTTCACATCTCTGCACCTGCTCAACAGACAAATCTACGTCACACGCACAAACACACAAGTCCAGTTTCTTAGAGCTGTGCACACCTGTGCAGTCTCTCTTTCATGTAGAGTAATGGCCGACTATTAGTGCCAAGTGCTATTAAAATGTTGTACACATGTAGCGCTCTCCATTAGGGTGTAACCACCTAAAGATTTTTTTTTTGGAACAAGTTAGTATTGCCATGTATATTCACCAATGATATTCGTCTTGAAATATTTCTGTTAATGCTGACAAACTTTATGCTTGAGTCATTTTGGCCCTTTGTGTCACTTCATGTTAGTTACGGGGGTTTTCATTACAAGTGTGCCAAAGAACTGACTAATAATTCCTAAACCAATCAATCAATCAATCAAGATTTATAATATGTGACAACTCATCTATGAGGGTCTCAAGGTGCCAGAATAGACGGCTGCTTACCAGTGCTCTGTCCACTTGAATAGCCAGGTTGTGAGACCTTTTCTGAATTCTTGGACCGATGGAGTGCAGGAGAAGGTCATTCCCATGTTGCTCGAATGCAGATTTACCTTAAAGAAATGAAATACAGGAGGTGTTTGAAAAAAAAGTAACAGGTGGTTTAATTAAACGCAGCGGCTGGGAGAGTGCAGTACATAGTCGGGGGTTTAATGACTGCCACCCAAAGTAACAGAGTTCTGAGCGCCCTTATATACAAATCTTTAAGGGTTATAAAACAATTCTATAAAATTTTTTCAGAAAGGAATCTGGGCCTAGTCATATAGTCGTAAATCTGACCATCTGATAAAGTGCTAAGGTGGGTCTCGAGCTTGCTTGGACAAAATATGGGCAGTAGGCAACATGTCCGAATGTACGGCATGAGGAGCGATTGATCAATGTGTGTTATGTGTGTATTGTGTGCTGATTGGCTGAGTGTTCCTTACTTCAGGTGATATCCAACTTTAACGGTGTTTTGGGATTGCACACCCCTCTGACCAAATTTCTTTTATTGGGCCCAATCTCCTACAACTATTGTGGTGGTGCTGCTTATCTGAGGGATCAATCTGCGTTTTCCTGTTCAAGCATTTGCCTGCGGGCCTACATGCCACCCCACCTGTGATCTGTCAATCAGTAGCTTCAGGCCTAGGTCACAGGGTTTGCCTGACCATGTATTTCTGACTCTGTTTTGAAGAGGAGGTCACATTGGGTGGAATCAACAATAGTAATGTGGGTCATGGTGTACACTGACATTGTTTTTAACTCTATCAACATTCATATGGACTTACTGATACTGAGGGGCATATTTATACTCTGTTTGCGCCGAATTTGCGTGGTTTTTTTCGACGCAAATTCGACGCAAAACTAACTCCATATTTATACTTTGGCGTTAGATGCGTCTAGCGCCAAAGTTCATGGAGTTAGCGTCATTTTTTTGCGTGAACACCTTCCTTGCGTTAATGATATGCAAGGTAGGCGTTCCCGTCTTAAAAAATGACTCCGATGCATATGCGTCGTATTTATACTCCCGGGCAAAAATGACGCCCGGGAGTGGGCGGGTCTAGATAACCCGCATTAGCACCGGATTTTAGCGCCTGGGTCAGGGCAGGTGTTAAGGGACCTGTGGGCTCAGAATGAGCCCAGAGGTGCCCTCCCCTGCCCCCAGGGACACCCCCTGCCACCCTTGCCCACCCCAGGAGGACACCCAAGGATGGAGGGACCCATCCCAGGCACATTAAGGTAAGTTCAGGTAAGTATTTTTGGCCATTGGGCAAAGGGGCATGACTCCTGTCTTTGCTAAGACAGGAGTCATTTCAATGGGGGTTGGGCGTCGTAAAAAAAGGGCGCAAATCGGGTTGAGGCAATTTTTTTGCCTCAGCCTGACTTGCACCATTTGTGGACGCCCATACGCCATTTTCCCCCTACGCCGGCGCTGCCTGTTGTACGTCGTTTTTTTTAACGCACACCAGACAGCGCCGTCGGCTAACGCCGGCTAACGTCATTGAATAAATACGGCGCCCGCATGGCGCTTCAGAATGGCGTTAGCCGGCGCTAATTTTTTGGGCGCAAAACTGCGTTAGTGCAGTTTTGCATCAAAAAGTATAAATATGGGCCTGAGTGTATTGGTAACTCCAGGGTTGGGGACAACCGAAACTTTTACAAGTTTGAACCTAGAGGCCAAATAAGGAATGAAAAATGAACAGGGAAACTAATATTGTAATGTTCTGGGTTCAGTCCCCCCAATAATTCCTCCATTTGACCTGGCCTTTCATCAGTTAAAATTTCCATATGAAACTTCTGAAATCTAGTGTTTCCAGGAGTTTCTTAATACCAGTGGACCAGGTAACTTCTCTTACCAGCCCTATTGGAATTAAATGTACACTGACTGTAAGGACAACGTGTGTTACACGTTGATGTTTTGAGAGCGCCAGAGAAAACATGGAACGTTCACCTTTTACCACTTTCATTGCCATCCCATCTAAAGCTCTAGATTTGTTTTTCTACAGTAGGAAAATACATGGAACAAGAATTTACTTTGGACTTTGGAATGCTAATGTTGTAAAAAGCTTTTTGTGAATCTTTGAATTCTACATCAAGTGTGAGAGCTGTTCCCAAGTCCAGTCACATGCAATCTGATGTGTCAGAAACCAAAGTAATAATACATCACAGTGAGGTGTGTCAGTTCTGCATTGAAACACACATGATTTTCTACCATTAGTAAAAATTGCATTTTCTCAAACTAAAAGCAAAGGAGAATGGGTAAACCTTTTCAAATATCAGTGTAACATTTAACTGAAAAAAGTCTCTAATGAATTCTGATTGCTACAGGCAATGCAACATATATAGATTTAAGCTACCTTTAAAGAGTAGAGAATATGTTGCAGTTTATGTAATTCAGGGACTACTTTGCAATAACGTTAACCCTTTCATTCATTTGTTGAAAAAAACAGCACTGATACATTTCTCACATCGGAAGATTTTTTATCTTTCAGTTTATTAATTTTGTTATTTGAAACGTACCCTCAAATGATTGAAAATAATAGGAACATGGGCTCATTAGACCCAAAAGTAACATGGATGTATATTCACAGGTTAAAGAGGCTTGGAGACTCACTTCAAATAGAAAAATTGAAACTTGAGAAAATAAATTATCTTATTAAATTCATGTAAAAGCCATACCACGAAGGTGAATACTATAATAATTGCTAAGCAACAAAATAACTTTGTTCTGTTCCACGGCATACTATCATAGAAGGCTTGGATTATCCGATGTCCAGAGAAAAACACTTAGGGCACCTGGGGATGTACGTTTGGCCTTCCCTGACCTCACAATGATTCTCCTCACAGACCTATTCAACAAAGTAAAGCCAGGGTCCCACTTAGACACGGCCCCCTCCATATTCTTGGCCAAGGGTCAGAAAGCATCTTTTCCTTCCTATTAGATATGCTGAACATGTTTCTAATGAGTGGGCTGGTCCCCTCCAATGGAACCATGTGGTAGTAAAACTATTGTTAAAAAAGCCCATACTAGATCCTCTATGACTGAGCAACTATAGGCCAATTTCTTTGTCGCCAAGAGTATCAAAGCTCCTGGAGAAATATGTAAACGAGCACCTCTTTATCTTTCTTGAATCTAATAAAGTCCTCCACCCCACCCAAATCGGGGTTAAACCAAACCACAGCACTGGAACAGCATTGTTGACTGCGGTGGAGTAATTGGGACAACTTTTGGACCAAGGAGGTTCTGCAGTCATTATTCTCCCAGCTCTCAGTGCAGCTTTTGATACTGTTGATCATGTTACACTCATTCAGAGAATCTCAGACAAGGCATTGAAGATAGGGCACTGAAATGGCTTACTTCTTTCCTTGAGGATAGAACTTTCCAAGTGTTAGACCAGGCCTGTTACTCGGTCTTCTGGTGAGCTGTGGGGTGCTTCAGCTTTGAGCCTCACCCATTTCAACGTAAATATGTGTCCCCTAGCAGAAATGATGTGATCCCTTGGGTTATCATTAGTGTCCTACACTGACAACACCCAAATAGTTTTGGCATTTTCCCAAGAACCCAGTTCAAATCATCTTCAACTGACTCCATATTTATAGGAATTGACCCACTGGATGGCAAATTGTCACCTGAAACTCATTGAAGACAAGACAGAGGTCATGTTGCTAGGCAGCAATATTAGAAACCAGGGACGTACACTCTGGCCCAATTGTCTTGGGAGCCTTCTGAGCACGAAAAAGCCAGATAAAGAGCCTGAGAGTGTGGCATGATAACAGTCTTACTATGGACTGTCAAGCAAAGAGCATGCAGCAAGCTGTTGTAGCATTCTTAAAATACTCAGAAAGGTCTTGACCTTCTCTCTTTCTGTTGGAAATGGCCCTCTCTGAAGGGTCACCCCAAACTTTATTTTGCCTTCATCTTCCTCTTTTTCTGGCCTAATTTGTGCTTGCTTTAGGACTCTGGACACTTTACCACTGCTAACCAGTGCTAAAGTGCATGTGCTCTCTCCCTAAAAACATGGTAACATTGGCTCCTACCCAATTGGCATATTAAATTTACTTGTAAGTCCCTAGTAAAGTGCACTACATGTGCCCAGGCCTGTAAATAAATGCTACTAGTGGACCTGCAGCACTGATTGTGACAACCACATAAGTAGCTCCTTAACCATATCTCAGGCCTGCCATTACAAGGCCTTTGTATGTAGTTTCTCTGCTACTTCGACTTGGCATTTAAAACTACTTGCCAAGCCTTAAACTCCTCTTTTTCTACATATAAGTCATCCCTAAGGTAGGCCCTAGGTAACCTGTAGGGTAGGGTGCCATGTAGATAAAATGCAGGACATGGGTGTTTGTCCTGGTAGTGAACAACTCATACATTTATTTCTCATTACTGTGAGGCCTGCTCTTTCATAGACCAACATTGAGACTGCCCTCATATACTTTTAAAGTGCAGATTCTGATCTAGAAGGAGTAGCCCTGTCATGTTTAGTATTGCCAGAATGGTAATAGAAAATCCTGCTTACTGGTCAAGTTGGATTTAATATTACTATTTTAGAAATGCTACTTTTAAAAAGGGGACATCTCTCTGCTCTTACTGCCATCTGTGCTTTACAGCCTGTCCCCAATCCAAGTCTGGTCTGTGCTGGTTGACAGCTCTCCTTGTGCATTCCACCCAGACAACCATAAACACAGGGTACTCAGTCACACCTGCATTTATCTGCATACTGAATGGATCTTTCTGGGCTCGAAGGGTGAAGGGCCTCCCACTTACATTTCAAAGGCCAGTGGCCTGCCCTCACACAAAGCACTGATAACCCCCCAGAGGGACCCTAGCAGACAGGACTGGGCTGAAAGAGGAACTTGTGCACTTCAAAACAACTTTTTGAAGTCTCCCCCACTTCAAAGGTATTTTGGGGTATTTAAACTGGCTCTCTGACCCCACCAACTCAGACACTTCTGCATCTACACCTGAACTCTGTCAGAGGAGCTGCCTGACTGCTCAAAGGACTCATTTGGTCTGCTTTGCTGGGAAGGACTGCCAACCTGCTGTTGCCCTGCTGGCCTCTGACTTTGCTGGAAGGACTCTGCCTTCCCCAAAAGTGCTCTCCAAGGGCTTGGATTGAGCTTGCCTCCTGTTTCTGAAGTCTCAGGGCCAACGAAGACTTCATCTTTTCAAGAAGCTCCGTGTGCATCGAAAATCAACTCATCCCCTGCAGAAAGCAATGCGGAGCCTGCATTGTGGCTGAGAAATCGCTGCACAGCCGACCGCAACGATGTAGCCCAACTTCCCAACTGGAAATTTGATGCAACGCCTACCTTGAGATGGAAAATTTGACTCATCATCTACCAGATCGACCTAGCGTCTGTGCCTTCCAGCGCGTCAAGCATTTTTAGTGTATCGTCCCTGGATGTCAAAATATCCCTGCATCGCAGTGAGGAACCAAGACTGCACGATGAAAAATGACGCAAACCTCTTGCAGTGTGGAAAGAAACATTGCAACATCGCGTCAGAAAATTTGATGCAACACCTTATTTTTCCACACATCTCGTCATCTGTGATCCCCGTGCATTGGTATTTTTGACGCATCCCAGGTAGTGTGTGTAACAAAGAGACAAATCTTTATTTATAAGGATTGAGACTCTTTTAAACCTTTTAAAAGTGATATTTCAACGTGTGTTTATTGGTTCTTTGTCGTTTTGACCTTATTCTATTCAGATAAATATTATCTATTTTTCTAAACCTGTGTGGTGTATTTTTGTGGTGTTTTTATTGTGTTACTGTATGATTTATTGCACAAATACTTTACACATTCCCTTCTAAGTTAAGCCTGCCTGCTCAGTGGCAAGCTACCAGAGGGTAGGCACAGGATAATTTGGATTGTGTTGTGACTTACCCTGACTAGGACTGTAGTCCCTACTTGGACAAGGGTGCATACCTCTGCCAACTAGAGACCCCATTTCTTACAATATGCTTAATTCTTCTTCACTCCATGTACATTGTTAGATATCGATTTTAGGCTTCAACACTGCACCTCTTTGTGAAAAACTGGTATACTGACTTTAGTTCTCCCTATGAAGGCTTCACATACAAGTTAGCTGCCTTCGCTTCAACTAGATCCCTAACTTGTCTTCATTAGTCTTTGTGACTCAGACATCTAGTCTTCACAGAAGCACAATTCCCAAAACAATGCAGCATTTGGGCCAATGTCATCTAAAAATCCTGAACACTCTCTGATAGAGATGTTTTTTGGATAAGGAAGAAGCACATATTCTCCAAATCGTGCAGTGTCAGAGAGGTCCCAACAAAGCTTTGTCAATCATGGTATACTCTGTCGTAATGTCATGCTATTGGGAACAGGGTCTCCACCAAGTGAAGAATTGATAAGATTAAACTAGTATTGAGAGAAGCTTGCATTCAATGCTTTGTCTTATTTAATCAACCCATTGTTCTGAGATGAGCATTCGTTTTTACACGAGAGGAATACTTTCTTAAAGTTGGCAGTTGTCTAAAGAAGAAATTGCATCAGAGGATGAAAGGTGATAGATTTGCTGTGCTGCATGTTTTTTTTTTGTAAATCGTGGTCCTGGTATGTTAATGATGTGGGCGAGCGCTGAAACTTGTAGAATTCTATGAGGTGTCCGGCATTGAGACCCAGTTGACGTTCAGCTGAGCAACAGCCAGCACCGTTCCTCGTGGGATGGGTAATACTTACAATTGGGAAAGTGTGAATTACTAGAAAAAATCTGCTTCCTAAACTACACACGTGGATTATGGAATTAATAGTGGTACGTGCAGTTGACTGAGGTCAATATGGGATGTAAAAATATTGAAAGGTACTTTCTACAAGAAACTATAAATAAGATTGCAGATGGCTCGTCAGTACCACGGTAATATGTTGTGACCCTAGAAGCCAGCAGCAATTGCAGGGGACTTCAAAAGGATAGACTCTGATGTAACAGAAGTAGAGCAGACATGAGATAATGTTATGAGGTTGAGAAGTAGTTGCAATCAGTAGTGACTACCTGCGACGAAAAGCAACAGAGTATGCATCTTACCTTCAACCAAGGGTAATCAGTCAATCATCTTTTCTGATGATGCTACCATTAGAGGTAGGGGTAGTGATCTAGGGGGTCTACATCACCCAGACAGGGCTAATAATTGTGTACCAATGACTAACCTATAGGTGAGTTATACCCCTGAAAACAAATATTTCAATAATATATAGTAACCAAGTGTATAGTTTAATCATATATAGTATATATATTCAATTGTCATATTACAAATTGGGATATTCTGAGTATGATTACTGTAAAAGCACATAAGTTATCACATTGTGTTTAAGAGTTATTATTCTTGTAGTTCTTGGTGATCTTCAAACATTGTTGATTTGATACAAGATTTTGGAAACTGACCAGCCGACACATGTTTCATCCCACATAGAGTGCGGTCCTGGGGCCTTTTCAAGGTGATAAACCAATAACCATTGGGTGGTTAGAATCTTCAAATTGTCTTTTTCTGCCTCATACTTTACCGACTCCGTGAAATATGCGATAACCTAACCCAAGATTTTTTAAGAACAGGCAGTGGTCTTAGGGAACATTTCCACTGCATCTTTAGCAGCTTTATGAAAGTGATAACATTGTAGAATCCATGTTCCATTTATTTTACACAGGTCAAGTGCATCATTGAACATATGAAACTGCTAGTTTGAAATAAATCCCACGTTTGCGTATCCACCGTGTTTTCATGTTACATAGCAAAATTCCTTGCAGGTTGCTCAAATTCAAGTAATCCCCACCATAGGGCCTCTTCTGCAAATGTTGTCTGCTTTTCCTCTCCCCTGACCTGTTGGGTCACTGCATTGTGACTAATTGTTCCAGGTGTGGGGAAGAATATACCAGTCATTAGGTCACCAAACAGTAACATTCTATATTAGGCATTTGCAGCTCATCCTCATCCTTATTATGCTGTAAAATGTTGAGTGTCACCCTCTGTCTTCTTGCACCCCATGTCAGTTGTACCAGACGTTTGTTTAAATCTTTGAATCTAGTTTTCGGGTATACATTTGTAGAAGTCAGTGCTTAATTTGTGCTTGTGGTATACGGTGCTGAGCACAGGCACTTATTTGTGAGGACCGGGGCTTATTTTTATGCCTCAAGCATTCGCTGCGAGCAAAAGACATATATGGGAAAGACGGAAGAAGGAAAAACTAAAAAGTATCATAAAGGGAGAAAGTAGAAAGTTGCAGGATGAGCTGAAGGGGCAGGGGTGGCCGTAAATGGATTGAAGAGGCGCGAGATGGCTTTAGGATTACGCTGCCTCAGTATTCTGTGCTGGTAGATTTTATTAAATCTCGTGTTTAAGAGAAGGGCTTTGAGCACCAGCACCTCTTTATTTACAAATTAAGCACTGGTAGAAGTGAAATAATTTATTAGAAAATAGTGCCTAATATAGGTTTGGTTTCGTTGGCATGAAAGGGTGCATTAACAAGAGTGCTTGTTGCAGAAGGTGCACGTTTGTTTTACATGAGCTGTCAGTCTTCTTGTGCCTTATTTGTTTTCAGCTTCAAAGTCAGGTTTCTGTCACAGTGTGCAAATAAAAGCTATTATTGAATTTATGTGGAAGGGATGTGCTTGTATTTCAGTGTTGCAATGTTGTGGTCTAACTGCTATCCGTACGAATGTGCAGAAGCAGTTGTTTTATTCTCTTATACTTTTCGTCAATACAACTTATAATTTCTCTGTGCAACAAATTATGTATTTACCAACCAATGAGAAAAATTTTGAATGTTGTGTTATTTTGAAATTAATAAAGTGATTGGTGATGTACATGTAACATTTCTAATGCTGGCCATTTACGTACAAGCATGCTATGAACTAGTGTGTTTTCTGTGTGCAGAACTTTAAGACTGTGCTTTTTGGGAAAGAGCCACACTTCAGATATCTTCTTCTTAGGCTCTAATCTTTTCCTTTTGTTGCTTAGATAGGGCTAGGTGTCTGTGTCTCTCTCTGTATTTATCATTTATTATGATTAACTTGATTGACTGCCAGGTGTGCTGTGCTAGCTCCATTTTATAAAGACATATGGGGGGTCATTCTGACCCTGGCGGTCCATGACCGCCAGGGCCGGGGACCGCGGAAGCACCGCCAACAGCCTGGCGGTGCTTCCTGGGCCATTCTGACCGCGGGGGTAACGTCGCGGTCAGAAAAGGGCAACCGGCGGTTTCCCGCAGGTTTACCCCTGGCCCAGGGAATCCTCCATGGCGGCGGGATTCCGACCCCCTTCCCGCCATCCTGTGCCAGGAACAGGATGGCGGGAACGGGTGTCGTGGGGCCCCTGGGGGCCCCTACACTGCCCATGCCACTGGCATGGGCAGTGCAGGGGCCTCCTAACAGGGCCCCATAATGATTTTCAGTGTCTGCTTTGCAGACACTGAAAATCGCGACGGGTGCCACTGCACCCGTCGCACTCCTACAACTCCAACGGCTCCATTCGGAGCTGGCTTCATTGTTGAGGGGGGTTTCCCGCTGGGCCGGCGGGCGGCCTTCTGGCGGTCGCCCGCCGGCCCAGCGGGAAAGCCAGAATGACCGCCATGGTATTTCCATGTATTATGATTTTGGTTTTATGCACATCCCTTGACTGTAATGATTATTGCTTTTTGTAATAATATTATTATTTGACTAAATCTACAATTAATGAGAACTGGAAAAGCCTTGTGCAGGTCTTCCTAACAGAGGGTTAAAGTTCAGGATTCTCCATTTCCTGCCTATTGATCCTCTTTAGTTAGGGGTGGAACATCAACAGCTTTAGGGGGATGATGTGGGATTAGGAGGCTAATAGTGCTTAACTAGAATCTCAAGTTATAGAATCCTGCATACAGTGACATGGTCATTCAGACTTCCGTGTCTGACAAAGGTTATCTGGCAGTGCAGATCAGATGTGTGGATTGGTGAGTATTATTAGGGTGGTATGTCTTGCGTGGTGTGCTTTGAGATAGACATTTGTGTGTTTTTGTGATTGCATCAGTGTTGTGCTAGGGTATTGTAAATTGGTATTGTGTTATACATGGTATGCATGGTATTTGGCATATTGGCCCTCATTACGACCTTGGCGGGCGGTTGAAGCCGCCTGCCAAGATCGGATCGCCGGCCCAGCGGGGATCTCGGCTGCAACATAGGAGCTGGCTCCAAATGGAGCCGGCGGTGTTGCGGCCATGCGACGGGTACAGTTGCACCGTCGCGCTTTTCACTGTCTGTTATGCAGAAAGTGAAAAGCTGCACGGGGCCCTGTCAGGGGGCCCCTGCACTGCCCATGCCAGCGGCATGGGCAGTGCAGGGGCCCCCAGGGGCCCGTGACTCCCCGTACGGACAGCCTTTTCATGGCAGTTCAAACCGCCAGGAAAAGGCTGGTGATAGAGGGACTCGTAATCCCCTGGGCAGCGCTGCTAGCAGAGCTGCCCTGGCAGATTACTACCGCCGCAATGGCCCCAGCGGTGCGACTGCGGCACTTCGGCCGCGGTCGTAATGACCTGGGAAGCACCGCCTGCCTGTTGGCAGTGCTTCCGTCACTACAGCCCTGGCGGTCTTGTACCGCCAGGGTTGTAATGACCCCCATTATGTCTGTTGATGAAGGTGCACTGCTATATACTGTTGATGATTTATTTGTTCTGAGATGTATTTTATGTGAAGATATTAGACCTTTTGGAGAAAAAACATTAGGTACAGTGTCTGCAGAAGTTTAAAGGTGGTGCCAAAGACTTTATGAACTTTTAATAGTTAAGTTGTGAGCAAGCACAAATTAAAAGGGGAATAGTGATGTTTATTCTGTGCACAGGGATAAGCTACACTGAACTGAATCCAGGTAGGGTCATTGCTGGTCATCGCCTAGCTAAGTGTGCGTGCGGTTGGGTAGTGTCTTGAAGCGCTACTTCCCTGTGGTGAGGTTGAATTCTGTTCCCTTTCCCAGACACAGGTTTTTATTTTTATTTTTTACTATTGAGCATTTTTGGTATATAAATGATTGTGCATGAAAATATTGTTTGGTAATTACGTTGGTGATTCATGTTGTGGCACAGTGTGAGGTTCGTTTGAAACTATGGTGGGTGCAAATCTGGGCAAATCTAGAAAGAAGTCACTAACAGAAGCATAAACTCCTCCACCAGTTGGGAGTCTGGCAAATGAGATTCTGTAAATTCTGGCATGCAAACTTGCTTATGGCTTAAAGAGTGGCACCAAGCTTCTGTGAATAAGAAAAAGTAGCAATTTCCTCAGAATGGTATGTTTGAACTTGAAAACTGCATTGTTTTATAGGAAACTTCAACCAAGACCTGCACAGTTTAAAGCATTGAATTAATGGTATTTGGTAGCCAATACAAAGGCTCAACTGAAAATTTTGAGAGGTCCGGTTGGTTAGGCTGGACATGTTTTGGATGATACTAGAATGTGTTTGTGGAAAAAGGCATGGCATACTGAATTGCTGGAAACATTGAGAGTGTTTCCTGGGATTGCCAGTTATCCAGCAAAGGGAAAATCAAAAGACATTAACAAATTAAAATGAGAAAAAGAGTGACTTCAATGAAGTGGATGAATTCATGGATGGATTGTTGACTGTGACTACTCTCAACTCACTGAGTGGTGACTTCTTACTCACAATTGGAACTCTGCATTGCCTGGAGGGGACTACAACCCCAAATATCAATGGGAAGCCTCAGAGGAGGGCTTCTGATAGTGATAGACTGCCAATAAGTGCAATGTGCTTCCTGTGAGCCGCTCAGGACGTAACCAGGCCAGAACCAGGCCAAGACCAAGACCGCCTTCACCCGCCATTGCCTGGAGGAGGTTGGGCTGGCCCATCCATCTTTCACCCATCTAAGCAGGCACTGGGGTAACTTGTATTCTTTGGGTATTGCAGAGTTATGCTCATTCTGTAATGGGAAAGTGCAAATCACCTGATAGCACAATCAAGCCCTATATTAGCAGTTCCTTAGATGGGTTTCTGCATGTGTAGTGGGTGTGCTTAGTAAAGAAATTGACTTAGTGGAGAGCTGCCTCTCCTTCACCTCACCTCCCTCCATGTCTCCTGCTGAGGAACCACCAGTGCTCTCTAGCTTGGGCGCCCTGATCGGTAGTGTTTTGGTGCGATCAAGCACAATCAATTCTATCCTTGATCCTCCCATTCCAATGTCTTGTGTGCCCCTGGAGCCAAAAATTCCAATTGTATCTCCAGAGTGCAACAGTTCCAAAGGGAAAAGGGAAAGGTTGGTTAGGCTGGACATGTTTTGGATGATACTAGAATGTTCTTGTGGAAAAAGGCACGGCATACTGAATTGCTGGAAACATTGAGAGTGTTTCCTGGGATTGCCAGTGATCCAGCAAAGGGCAAATCAAAAGACATTAAAAAATTAAAATGATAAAAAGAGTGACTTCAATGAAGTGGATGAATTGATGGATGGATTGTTGACTGTGACTACTCTCAACTCACTGAGTGGCGACTCCCGTTTCAATGTCTTGTGTGCCCCTGTAGCCCAAAATTCCAATTGTATCTCCAGAGTGAAACAGTTCCAAAGGGAAAAGGGAAAGAGTGGAGGTGTGCAACAAGTCTAAGAATCCACGGATAACGCCTAAACACCTGCATGTGGACTCTGTGGTGTGTATTAAGGATTAGATTGAGGACTGACTGGAGAACTTCTGTGGAAGATCTGTTGGTGCGCTGGAAGTAAATCTGAAGACCTTGTATGAACATTTAACTGCAACAGAAACTGAACAAAGTAACTTAAAATTGTCTACGCTGTCCACTGTTGATCCTATGGTGCACCTCAGTTCTGTGTGAACTCCCTCTCTTGTATTGCTTATTGCAAAGCATAGGACTACTGATTGTAAAGGACATTGTTCGTCAGGCTGCATTCTTCACTAACTAGAAGTGCACAACAGGGGGATTTACAGGTACAGGCTTGTTCAAGCGAAGACAAGAGTGATGATGAATGTGGGAGTGAGGGAGCCAACTGAGCTGAGAGGGTTAAGTCTGGTCATGTACCCAACCCCTCTGTAATTGACCTTCCACCTGAGGCATGCCCTTATGTGGTGTGCTATCTAATGTGCCCTGTTTACCTTCCAGTACAACTGAGTCGGTCATCCAGCTTCAGAACAAGGTTTTCTATTGGTTACGCTCACATGACAATTTTCCTTTCTCAGTGGCTTCTGCATATTGATGTAGGATGGCTGTTGTACTACCTACACATTGTTCTGATGATTGCTTGATTGTTCATTTTAGATTCCCTTTAATTGTTCATAAGCTCCTACATGTTTGCCATCTTGGGGGTAGCGTACATTCAGATATGTTCATCTTCCCAGTGAACTTTTTTATACCACCTCTAGTATCCTAAAACTGCCTTCACAAATAATCAATCCAGGCTGATGGCTTTTTCTAGAAATAGAACTAGAGTCAATCATCTACAGTTTCGGCCAGGCCATAGTGAGGTCCATTCCCCCCTGACTGAGGTAGATTGACATCAGATTGGTGGTAGCGCCATGAACACTGTGGTCCTTCCGGCTTTTAGGCAGATTAGACAATCTTCAGGTCCAACAACCGGAGTTCCTACCAATCCACTTTTGCCTCTACATAGTTCATGCCCCTGCTACCAGTGACACTCCCTAATGGTATAGATAATTCCATGCTAGTTACCGACTGCACTCCAGTTCTTCTTACACAACAACACACTGGGGAACCTCTACTAGCAATGTCCTCTAGTGTAAAACAATCATCACCAGTCCTAGATATTAGTGCTCACCTATAACTCCATCATTTAATCTTGCAGGCATTCGTAGGTGGAACATCACAGGGATTAGGCCCAAGCTTGATTGTCCTGTGTGGGAGCAGTTTATTGGTAAACACCTAATATGCCTCTTTCGGGAGTTCTTGGCTGTAGACCCTGCATTTAGGAGTGATTTCAAGAGCTTCCAGATCCCAGCTAGTAGATCCTAAGCAGGGTGATCATTGGGTGGGCTGCTTGCCTGAGTGAGCACATCATTTTATTGTTCAGTAACTGAACTTCAAACAGGATCACAGGATAGCCAAGGGTTAACATCTTCTTTCTCAATGGGTATGCCTCGTTTGTTAATTAATATCTACAATTGAAGTCTTGAAAAGTGTTGTGAATTTTTATCTTTCCATGGGTTCGGAAAGATTGTGGTGGGCAACTCAGGCTCCCATTACCTAATTGTAGTGAGTGTTTCAAACTTTACAGGTGAGCCAATACCATATTACAGAAACTATCCTATGACAAGGATCAAATATGGGGAATTCCAGAGCTAACATCTCTGTTTAGGAGCAGTTTTCCAGGGCCACCCTTCAGGTAGTGGATATTACTTTAGCCCATTGACTGTGAGTGCGCAATAGCCGTTCACTCTCTGATGTTCCATGTGTCCCTACATTTAGACGTGGGATTTATGCAAGCTTTATTGACTGTTCTTTGAGATATTAAGCTATGGAGACAAATGGAACATATGGCAGTAATGGCTGAGGATGAGAGTGATCATGACCACCTTGTATCATGGGCATGCACTTGACCGTTGCTGCACAGTCGGAGGCTATAAAACACTGAAGTAATCATCGCTGAACATATTAAACTTTTTGACAGGCTCATGGATTTGTTCTTGCTGGGCCAAATAGTGCGGGGGAAAATGAGCACTATGAATGGATGGTTCACTCAACGTTACAGAGAAGCTAAGAACACCCTACTAAAGGCAATGAAAAGTGGAAACAATCAGGGGATCAGGGTAAGCAGTGCCCAGCACATAATTAAAATAAAGCAAGCAAAAGCTACCTGAGAGTGCAAAATTTGGGCTGACCTAGAGGCTTTGTCAGCCAATGATCAGAAAAACTTCTGGTGTTTAGTTAGTGTCGGCAGGGAGAAGTTTAGGACTCCAGATGAGTAATCCATACTGCCTCGTGAGTGGGTTGGCCACTTTAGAAACCCATATTCATGTAAATCAGACACTGAATTGTCCCTCACTGAACCAGCTGATGTATTTAATCTGTATTAACCTTCCGTTCTGGTAGAGTTCTCTTTAGAAGCCACTGCTCTTGCAATTGGATCATTGAAACAAGGAAAGGTCCCAGTATTAGATAAAATCTCAGGCAAGCCCTACACATTGGACAGTAACATCTGGGTTCTGTATATTAATACCATCACTAATGCAATGGCAGCTAGGCACCAATACTGCACACATGGAGGAGGGCAGAGATGTCCATATTTTTAAGAAGGGGAGTCCCGGTGTTCCATCCAACTACTGCACAATCAGCCTCCTGAAAAACCTCCAGATGTTTTTTGTAAAGCATTTTTGGGTGGTTGGAGCGGTTATGGATCATTGACAACCATGGCCTGTCCAACTTGCAAGCAAGTTTTAGGACTGTTAAAAATGGGGTCTCTAGTTGGCAGTGGTTTGCACGCTGTCCAAATAGGGACCCTCATTCTAGTCAAGGTAAGGGAATCACACAGCTAGGATAACCCCTGCTCACTCCCTTGGTAGCTTGGCACAAGCAGTCCAGCTCATCTCAGAGGCAATGTGTAAAGCATTTGTGTGCACACACAAAGTAACACAGTGAAAATACTACAAAAGGACTCCATACCAGTTTAGAAAAATAGCCAATATTTATCTGAGTAAAACAAGACCAAAACAACAAAAATCCAACATACACAAGTAAAGATAAAATTTTTGGGTACAGTACCTTGGAAAATGAGGAGGAAACAAAGACGTTGCACTGAGTGGGGAAGGTGATGAGTCACCGGAGCCAGTGCGGCATCGGTTCCTTACTGCTACCAGGAAGGTGAGTTCCTGGTTCCTTACTGCTCCCAGGGAGGTGAGGAATTGGTTCCTTACTGCTGGCAGAGGTTCCTCACGGTTGCAGGGAAGGTGATGCAGCATCAGTGGTGAGGTGTTGGTTCCTTGTGACAAGGCGAGATCAATGAATCCAGCCGTTCGAGATGCAAGACATCGACTTTGCTGTGTAGTGATCACACCAGGGGGCCACTCGTGCTGTGGCGGAGTCGGGTGTCATGGACGTAGGTGACACAGTACTTGGGACTCATGCTGTGGTAGGACTTCAAAGGTGCTGCGGTAGCAGTGGGCCTGTGTTTCAGGTAGCTGCACTCTGCGAGGACCACAGATTTAGTGCAGGTAGCGGTGCAGAGTCTGACAGAGGTGCCGGTTCGGAAGTTGCTCTGGAGTCGATGTGCTTAGTTTCATCTTAGTTGCTCCAGAGCTCACTTGCAAGGGCCCAGGAACTGGATTTGGCACTGTTTGGCAAGTCAGAACTCTCAGCAAGAGAGTCCAGGCGCCTGTAGGAGAAGTCTTTGATGGCCCTGAGACTTCTTAACAGGAGGCAAACTCAGTTCAAGCCCTTGGGGAACCTTGGAAAGCAGATGTAGAAAACAAAGTCCAGTCTTTTCACTCTCAGGACAGAAGCAACAAGCAGCAGGCCAGCCCACCAAACAACAAGCAGAGTGGCAGTCCTTCCTACAGCATCCAGATCTACTTCCTGGCAGAATATCCTCAGTCCAGAAGTGTTCTAACTATTTGGTGTCAGAGGTCCAGAACTTAAACACATTTTTGTCTTTGAAGTAGGCAAACTTCAGAGATAAGTCTTTGTAGTGCACAAGACCCTGCCTTTCCCTGCCTTGACCCAGACACACTACAGGGGGTTTGAGACTGCTTTTTGTAAGCACAGGCACAGACTTATTTAGGTACCAGTGTCAGCTCCCCCCACCACTCTAGCTCAGGAAGACCCATCAGCCTGGTGATGGGCCATCCAGATATGCAGGGCACACCTCAGCTCACTTTGTGTGACTATCTAGAGTGAATGCACAAACAGCCCAACTGTCATCCTAACCAAGATGTGTATTCCACAGACAGGCAGAGGCATAGAATGGTTAAGCAAGAAAATGCCCACATTTTTAAAAACTGGCATTTTCAAACCTACAATCAAAAACAAACTTCGCCAAAAGATGTATTGTTAAATTGTGAGTTCAAAGACCCCAAACTCCACATCTCTATCTGCTCCCAATAGGAAATTACACTTAAAATGTATTTCAAGGCAATCACCATGTTACTCTATAGGAGAGACAGGTCTTGCAATAGTGAAAGTCTAAGTTAGTAGTATTTCACTGTCAGGACATGTAAAACACACTAGTACATGTCCTACCTTTTAAATATACTGCACCCTGCCCATGGATTTGCATTGGGCCTACTTTAAGGGTGGCTTATATGTAGTAAAAGGGAAGGTTTGAGCCTGACAAGTGGCTGCACTTGCCAGGTCAAAATGTCAGTTTAAAACTGCCCTCATAGACACTGCAGTGGCAGGTCTAACACGTTTGCAGGGCTACTCATGTGGGTGGCACAATCAGTGCTGCAGGCCCACTAGCAGCATTTGATTTACAGGCCCTGGGCACATATGGTGCATTATACTAGGGACTCTTTAGCAAGTCAGATAGGCCAATCATGGATAAACCAATCGCCAATACAATCTGGAGAGAGACCACTTCCACTCTAGCACTGGTCAGCAGTGGTAGAGTGCCCAGAGTTCAAAAGCCAGCAAAAACTAAACAAAACAGTAGGTATGAAGCAAAACGTCAGGGGAAACCACGGCAAGAGCTGACAGGTCTAACAAGGACTAAGACTAGGTCCATAAACCATATTTTCTGTGTCCTTCAGGTTAAGTGTAAAACTGTTGATATAAATGGGGTTGACCTCTTTGTGGTGTTTATCAACCTTCATGCTGCTTATGATCTGGTTCTGAGGAAAAAACTATGAGAGATCCTTCGAGAGATGGGGATCCAGTTGTTAAAGGTCATAGTGTGTCTTCAAAAGCAAAACTATGCCAGGATCCAATGCAACACTAAGGGAGAACTGACTGATCCAATTTGTATCAGCAAGGGAGTTTGTCAGGGGTGTGTTTTGGCTCCCACCCTTTTCCTTCTGTACATTAACAACTGTGTAAAACACCTAACCAAATTTGTTAATGATTCTCTTACCCTCACAGGGTGGAAAATACTAGGGGGGGTCATTACAACCCTGGCGGACGGTGTTAATGTGGGAGTAAGACCGCCAACAGGCTGGCGGTCTTTTTTTGAGTATTATGACCATGGCGGTCATCCGCCGCTTCTCCGTTCCGCCCGCCAGGGCGGAGACAACCGCTGGGCTGGAGACCTACGTCTCCAGCCCGGTGGCCGTCACAATACCGCCGCCGGTATTTTGACCCGGCTTACCGCCGTGGATTTCCAGCGGTAGGAACCGCCATGAAATCCATGGCGGTAAGCACTATCAGTGCCAGGGAACTCCTTCCCTGGCACTGATAGGGGTCTCCTCCACCCCCCACCCCGACTCCCTCCCCTACACCCCCCCCACCCCTGCCACCCCCCAAAGGTGGCAGGACCCCCCTCCCCACCCTGAACCCGACATTACCTTACACATACATACCCGACACGCATGCAGGCACCACCAACACACATACACGCACACACACCGACATACATGCCAACATCCACACACACAGTCAGACACGCACACCCACATTCAAACATACATGCACACATCCATACAGACATACCCACAGACATACACGCACTCATTGCCAAAACACACAACACCCCCGCAAGCATACACGCACTCACACACCCCCTCCACATACACAGACGCACACCCCCATGCACCCACACAACACATAACACCCCCCACCCCCCTCCCCTAACGGACGATCGACTTACCTGTTCCGTCGATCCGCCGGGAGGGGACGGGAGCCATGGGGGCAGCTCCGCCGACACCACACCGCCAACAGAACACCGCAGCGCCGAATCACAGGACATGATTCGCTGGGCGGTGTTCTGTTGGCGTGGCGGTGGAGGTGGAGCAACCTCCACTTCCCCGCCGCCCACCAGTATGGCTGTTGGCGGCTCTCCATCGGAAAAATGACGGAGGGCAGCCAACGGTCATAATACGCCGAGCGGCAAACTGCCACTACTGGCGGTCTTCTGCACAGCAGTCCCTCGGCGGTCTTGTTAAAAGACCGCTGAGGTTGTAATGACCCCCTAGGTCTTTTATATGCTGACAAAACCCTTTCATTCACAAAAATAAAGGTGGACCTCCAAAATCTTGCTGATAACTTGATAATTCTGTGCCGATTACAGTATCAAAGTCAATGTCATCAGGTTAAATTGATGATCTACACCAGGAAGAAGAGGGTGAATGGCACAAAAAACTGAGAAGCAAAGTATTGAAAAGTGTCACTGATTTTGATTACTGGGGGGTCCAATTGGCCGCCTTTGGCTCCTGGGCACCACAGATTGCTGAAAGCTCTCATATGGTAACCCATACAGCAAAGGCTACCCTCTGGATGGCAAAAAAGGCTGTGTTGTTTTCGGTTTCCCTGTTGTAGAAATTTGTTTGATGCAGGCGTGAGGAGCTGCACTATACTGGACTGAATTGTGGGGCTACTGCAACCTGGGCTCTTCAGGTACTAAAGAGAATAATTTTGCTAGAGCCCATATGTGCTTAGGAAAAATAATTTGTTTGGTGCCATTATTGTTTGATCTTGGCATTGATTCTGTGACTGTCTTGCCGCCAGTGAGACGACTGCTATGTTAGATGCATATTTGGACCACCAGGGATCTACAAGAATATACAGTTGGTCTTACTGACAGTATTACACTTCAGTCTACCTACAAGATCAAGAGGCTAAGCTAGGTAAAAAGAGCTTGGATGGCGTTAGGCTTATCTAATTGTTTTAGAAGACTCTCCGTCCATCCCAGCTAACGTTGCCCAAACTGTCAAATCTAGATACTGGGAGAGGACAGCTGCACAAATTGAGCAGTCTTGCCACATGGGAGACTTACCAGCTATTTTCTAATGCACAAATCTGTGCCCACAGCAGAGGAATTCCTTGATTACATTCACTCAGTGGGTGGACATACACTGTTTGTGCAGTTCAGATATGGGACTTTGCCCATTGCTGCTTACATTGCTTTATGGAAATCCTCCAAGCCTGGGCAGAAAAATTGCAGTTTTTGACTTCTTTTCAGGAAACTAAGGAACACCTTATGTTTTTCTGTCCTAAGCATGCCATTCCCAGACTAAGTGTATTGTTCCCCTCTGTAGACATTTATCCCTGACATATCGTATCAACGCCCTTAGAATCTACAAGAGTGATTCCTCATCTGTGTTTGTGAAGGAAGTTTCTAAATTTCTTTGTGCAGCATGGTTTGTTAGGCAAAAATTAATAGCACAACTTCAGTTAACCGAAGAATAGGGGAATGATTTGTGGGTTTTAATTGTCAGCTTTTAACTATTTATACAATGGTTTTATACTTATTTTAAACTATTTGATTAATTAATTGTTTTTTATACATTTATTTTGCTGTTGTGCCCATATTTGATGATTAAATTGCATTTTTGATCTATCAATAAACTTTGACTTTGACTTTAACTACTCTGCCGCTTTATGAATACGTTGGTGGACTGAAGTTGGATCCAGAGATTGAATTTTCAGTACTAGAAATTTTACAGAAGTTTAGGACAGCAATTTGCAACAAATTATTGATTCAAAAGCTGAAGAAAGTTGAGTCCTGAAATTGGCATTTCATGAATTGGTACATAATAATTAAGGCTTCCGGTTTTCCGTTTAAACAGGTTTTTGCATATAAATACAAACGTAAAAATATTTTACCTTTGTCTGTATTCATTAATAGAAACTGAAAAATGCCAATAAATATGTTCAGCTTTGCTGCTGTGTGCAAGGAGAAGACAAGTCTTTCCAAGCACAGGCAGGGAGAGGGCTTATCGGATTTCTGCTGAGCCAATAACAAAGGTCAGCGTTAAGGGGCTATCAGACCTCCTTTTGTTTAAGTATCCTTGCTGGGAGCTATGCGGAGGGCGGGGGAGGCGCACAACTAAAAGCAATTAAGGCAAAACAAATGCACACAGCTTATCACTTAATAAATACTTAAGAGTCCCTGGATCTAAGAGCTATGGATGCACTGTAGGAATGTTAGGTGTGTTAGTCTGTCCCAGTCTTTACACAAATAGCAATTGAAATACCACTATAGCACTATTCATCCCAATTTAGAGTGTCACAGCCCTTAAATGACATGTTATATTGACAATCAATCATATGTGTGTAAATCGATGTGTAGGATATGTTACATAAGACAGTGAGGGTAACAACATCCTTCACAGCTCACTGTGCTATATTAGAAGGATTGTAATGCGTTAACTGCAAGTAACAAAAGGATCTCTTTGTTAAAAGCGGTAACCCATTTGCTCATCGACATAAATCTATCTACACCTATAACAAAAAGTGTGCATTGCCTATTTAAAGAAATTATAAAAAATACTAGCTGCAGCGTTTTTTTTTTCTTGCGACAAAATAAAATGTGGATAAATACCAAAAAAATGACCAAAAAATAAATATGGATAAATACAGACTGAAATTGTTTAAAAATAAATACCATAAAACCGAGAGCCCCAATAATAATTTGGAAGCAGAAAGTGTGCTTGTTGGGCACACGAAAAACTTGAAAGAATGGAGAATGAGATGGGTTTAGATTTGAACAAAATAAGACTTTGTAAGCCTTATTTAATTGCACATACAGGAAATAAAAAGAGGAAAGGAACACTTATATAGCTGAAAGTTGCTTTAAGTGAATTTAAGAAGAATTGTGGAAATGATTAGAGATTGGGAAAATGTGGAAATGTACAGGTGTGAAGGGAATACTTGTCCGCCAAACTCCAGACAGGGTGGCTGCCATTATAGTGGTGAACTCCCTGTCAGACCCATTTTGACTTTCTCACTGTGCTGATGGGCGGAAACCAAGATTTCTGCCCATCAGCCCAGCTGGAAGGTGGCAGCAGCATCGTCACTGACTCGTGATCGAGCTGGCGGTAATGTTGCCACCAGCAAAGGGCACCAGCACCCTCGTAATGCACACTATCTGCTAATTCAGTCAAACTGCATCTCTTTCATTTCAGTTCTAGTCCAAAGGACACATTTATCACATGGGGAGATTTATAGGTACAAGTTTCGTCCAAAAAACTGTATTGTTTTAGAACCTGTAATCACATTAAGTTGGTTGGGGGATGAACAAGATAGGATTTACTGATCGGACCCATTTCAATCCAGTCATCAAATGATTACATATTCCATGCAAAGAAATTGAATCAGACAGCAGTGAGTGACCTAGAAGATTGGAAACACTGATAACTACAGATGGCTTGATTCACAAAGGTAAACTTACATGGATGTGTAAATTTACTCTTTTTCAGTATTCACCAAACTGCTATTTATTAGTAAAGTTATGAATGTGGAGACTCCACGATCAGGGCGAAGAACTCTGCACATCAAATGATAGAACTGACAGGCGTCTTCATTTAAGCGCATGTAGGAGAAAGGCCATTTCCACAAATGAAACACTTGTGAATTGTGCATTTCCTTGTACCAGCCTAATGATTTATAATATTGGCAATCGGAAAGTGGAATGGTTTAATTGGTAGGTGGGTTCCCTCCATTTGCTCAATTTTTAACAAAGTGTAGGTGGATTTCCTCCAAGGCATTGTATTCTGTGATAAGTTGTAGGCCTCAAAAATGGCAGTTTAGTTTAGAAGTTGCCTGGACACATAATCTGATCAAAGAGTCTGTAAATCTGTGTGTATTTGTATACCTCCTAATTGAGTCTAGTCATGTAGTACAAGACCTATGTCTCTTTTAGGAATATCTTATGCTAAGGACATGATGTTATTTAGTGAATGCACTCTTTTAGAGAGTGTGCATGCTATTGTCAATATTCCGAAAACTACTTACATATTGTCTTTCTCTGCTTGTCAGATTCTTTCAGCAGTTTCTCTTTGTGAAAATTGGTTCCATTTGTTATAAATAACATGTAGTTATGCTGCTATAAATCATTTAGTTCTAGCAGGGTGTGGACCCAGGAGACAATCAGAAACATCCATATTTCCTGTAATTAGGGACCAATGCTCCTTCACAGCCAGAAGTCTCAAATGTGCTAACCAACCTTGGCACAACTTATCAACACTATATGGCATGAGTCTGTAATACTAGGGGCCAGGGGTGTTGGAAAGGAAACAATGCATGCTTGTGTGAGAATGTTAGGGCTAAAAGGCTAAACCTTCAAATCTGATTCTGATACAGGCTCTGAAATAAATGCCATTATCAAAAATTGGTCAAAAATGGAACTTATAATTCCTCACAATTGTGGGGAATTATATGTTCCATTTTTGATCAATGTCTGATCATTGCATTTGATCCAGAGTCTGAAATGTTTATCTGTGAGAACTAATTGGTGACCAGTTGTCAATTAACCCTTGTTATTAAGGCTTTTTCAAGGTCTTTCATAGTCCAAAGTCCCAGACAGGCAGTCGGCTGGAGGGTTTTATTCCTACAATCATTTCTTAGGGTATAATGCATGATCTGAATAGGGCCTCTTTACCTTGGACGTGCCAAAATCTGTTTACCCAAATATTTTTCTCATCAATATATTCTTTCCAGTTCTTATAAACCTGTATGGCCTCCTCTGAGTGAACTAGTTTGTTAGTCATAATTAGGAGTTTCAGGAGTTGTTGAAGACATTGTGAAAAATAGAAAGCCAAGGGATGAGACCTGTCTTCACTCTGGAAATAGAGTTTAGTTAAACTTTGGCAAGCTTGCAGTATACCTGCCTTGTGTGACTGCTTTTTGGCCAGACCAAAAGCCAACAATCAGTATCAGAATCTAAGGGGCAATTTACAAACTCTTAGCCCTGGTCTAAAGTTACTAAAAGTGACAGAACCTGGCACGACTTATTGATTTGGGGTTTACTTTTCACTGCAAAACGTTTGCCCTGGAAGTAGCTCAAAGTAATTCAAGTATAGCTCTGAACTGCTTTGCTCCACTTTGTGTCATGGGACTACCCCTAAGAATAGTGGCGGCTCCTCCGCTATGCTGGAGGAGCATCATCCCCCTATGAGCAGCAGCAGCTCTAATACTTTAACAATGAAACAATAATAAACTTTCTTTATTATTGTTTAATTGTTAAAGGGGCTGGTCATGTGGATGACAGTGACGAGGGCCCCTCACTGTGCAGGTATGTTTGGATGGCCGTCTCAGGCCCTCCAAACACACATGCGCACTGTGCTCTCTCCAACCAGGCACTGTGCTGGAGAGAGCAAGCACAGGCACCGAGTCTGCCTGGGAGCGCCCTGGCTGGGCACTCCACCCAATCCTAACGCTGCTCTGAGCAGCATCAGGATTAGCCGCAGCCTGCAGTGACCAGGACAGAGGAGCAGCACGGCAGCGGAGCAGGTAAACTTTTTTTATTTTAAATTAAATGTTTTTGTTAACCCCCTGCTGTGTGCTGCCCCACCCCTTTATCGCGCAGCAAGCTGCGCAGGCCCTAGGATGACACATAGGTGTTCCCATACACCACCCATGGTCTTTGAAGCAAAGTCCTACCTTCTTACTTTTGACAGGCCTTTGCACCAAAAGTCAACACCTTCTTGAGAAAGGAGAAAAGTGGGACAAACGTTTTATTTTCTTCGTACTATTTGAACTTTGTATGTGGGCTGCGCTGTACATCAGACACACTAAGTGGGATAAGTGTTAAAGGGTGCTTTTGCATAACATTCACTTCCAGTGCAAGATCTATGCTAGACTCACACAAACACACACACCTTTGAACTATGATGGAAAGCTGTGTGTGTGACACAAAGCAGCCAAAAATGTGCAAGAACTAGTGAAGAGAGCAGCAGTGACACATCTTAGTAGATATGGGGTTGTATCCCGATGGACTTTCAGGCTCAGAGCAGAGCCAAATACCTGTTTTTAAAGTGTATAAAGTGCATTAATTTAGGCATGACATTTCTGTGAGTTTTTGCTTTATTTTCAGACAGCACAGCTCAGAAACACTGAGCTGTGGTGTCTGGAAATAAAGTTCTAACTCTGTTGGGTTAAATTAATTCATTGTGTGCGCTGCGGTCGCATAAAAACATGTGGAACCATCAAAGACCGCTTGGTTTCTGCTGTTTATTGCTCGAAAAAATGGTAAAGCTGCACCTAGGTTTCTAATTGCAGGTAGCTCCATGCAAATGTTGAAGTTTTTTACACTGGCGTTCATGGAATAGCCGCGACTGTTCAGCTAGATATGTAGCGCGCGGGAACAAATGACGACATTTGAGGTATATTGGCAAATATCATGGATTTCATTGACATCAACAATCAAGTTAATACAAATACAACGTGTCAGCAGTTACATTAAAAGTGCTTCAACAAACACCGGAATTAAATTACATATGAGCTAAGAAAACATAATTAGATAATTCTTATCTCCTTTCTCCCCTTGTGCGATTTTTTCTCATGTGCACAATGGATGCACTATACAATTTGTAATACAAGGTAAAATAAACCTCCTTCTACCAAAAACCACTGAACTCAGCGATTGTAGAACTTTAAGATTACCACGTGAGAATACAGATCGAGACATTTTTAATGAATATGACAGCAAATATTTCACACGAACAAGCGAAACATCATGATATTTTTTTCTACAATGAAAATATGTATATGCAGTCACAACAATTTTAGGTTTAGGAGCTTAATTGTTTGCCCTTCAAAACAGAATAATTCTCACCTCATTGTTTGGTCTGTGTGTGGCAAGATTGTGATTGAAAATCATTTTGTGGTGTTCAACCTAAGAAATAAATAAAACAACTATTTTAGTGCATGATTTGGAACATATTGATGTATACAAAAACACTTTGGGGCTTATTGTGTCAGATTTCTTGCACTGCCCTGCATCCCCCTAACGACACCATAATAGCTCTGCATTTACTATACAGAGATCCACAGTGTCCACAGATGCGTCAGAAATTCTGACACATCTGTGGCGCTAAAATGACACGTTGCTTGACTTGCGTAAAAAACACTGACGCTACTCAAGCAGTTCATGAAAGGCCCCATTCTAAAAAGCCTTGTGTCACTTTAACCCCTGCTCTGAGCAGGCATTACATTTTTGACGCAGAACGTCTCATCAGAAGGGGGCAGCCAAAACCTGGGCAAATCACACATATCCATGAAATACCATATAGAAGGAATACCTTATAAATATGATTTATCTACCACAGCGTACATATATTACCCCGGGAACGGGCTATAAATATAGCTAACAAATTAAAATATTATACTCACACTCTCGAATACCTTCCGAAATCTCTATATATATTTTAACACCACATAAACACAATAAATCTCAACAAAAGTCACAATTGTACATTGAAAAAACATGAAAACATAAAGGGCAGTCTTCCACTAGTACTTTCCTTTTTAGGTTGCACCTATGAATCAACAGCAGTCCTTTAAAGAGGTAGTCTATCAACACAGTCCCTTGAGCTATACCAATGTACTCTCACATATCCCATTCAGGAAATGCCTTATCAATACAATTCGTTTTCACATCCAAATGAAGTTTGACTCCTCCAATTATATATCTTAAGGTGCAGAATGAAGCGGTAAAATCTTGAAGATTTAACTGCACCAGTTCTGAGTGACTTCTAATGGGGGAATACCTACGTTGCATACATTATACCTGGAGCAGGTATAATATGTCGCAAGACTATACAAACTGCTGCAATGGTACCATTGTGCCAGTATGTATATGTGGTGCACTGTAGGGGACTGCTTTGTGCCACTGTTGCGTCAAAACAATTATGCAACAATGACGAAGGGGCTTGTAAATAAGCCCCTTTATTTAGAAAAAAACGGTGCTTGTTTGAAATACAGAAAACTGTGCAAGAATCAAAAGATGAACATCATGGGGAAAATGTGCTAAGATTTGCACAACTTATCCATCATATTTAACATGTGTCACACGGTTATGATGTCAAAGCAAATGCAAGTATTGCCTTACCCACATGAGACTAAGGCCCAGATTCTGTAAAGTTTAGCATCAGGTTACAGTTACCTTTGTAACGCTAAACCAACGCAAAACCTTTTTTGGGATTCACAAATCAAGGCAAATTTGTATTTACGTTGGGTTATGTGGCAAAGTAATGCAAAGCATCGCAAAATGCTGCTTTGCATTTCTTGAGTAGTACATGGGCGTACCCATGCTACCAACCATGTTTTTTATTTCTCCCTGCTTTTTTGACTTTGCATGTGTGCTGCACTATACAGCACACACACAAAGTAGGAAAAGCATTTCCACTTGTCTAGACATAGAAGGATACACTTCCTATACAAAACCTATGCTAGACTCATGCACACATGATAGCACTATGGTGTTAAGGTGTGTGCATGACGCACGCTAGCTGAAATCAACACCAGTGCTAGGGAGAGGGGAGGAGAATATCATTTCAATATGAATGTAAAGCTCTCCTGCTCTCTCCTTGTCATGCAATGCAGCATTTTTGGCTGCTACACTGCACTGCGATTCACCTTTCTTTCAGAATCTGGGCCTAAACATGTCCTAGCATTAAACCATAGAACATTGACTATCAAGCTTCATCTTGCCTAACTCTTGTACTTGACCAAAAATGTACTCTTCACTTAGAGTCAGATTTACTCTCCATTGTCCTTGTGTCATGCAAGTCGACACATTGATATTTGAGTGGCCTTGCATCACTTTTCTTCCACAAAGTAAAGCAGCTCCATCCGCTGTCTTGTGTTACCCTGAGTGAGGGAGTTGTTATAAGGGTGCAGCATGGGCATTCCCACACATTCACCCATGTATTGTGGCTCAAACCCATATTTATTAAAGTATGTAAACCTGGGTTTGGGGCCAAAATGTTATGTCTACCCTAGGCTGGTGTAACAAAGAGAAAAATCTGTATTTCTTCTTATTACTTGTTCTTTTCATGCATGCAGCTTTTCTGAGCGCTCATATAAAGAGCAATAAACCTCTATTGATAGTTTTAGTGCAGGAAGGTTCTCTTTCCTGCACAATAATCTTGAAGCCCACAATGCACGCACTCTTGTACCATAGTGAAAGGGTGCCTGCATTGGCTCTAGTACCCACAAGTGAGCAAGCACAGGATGCATGTGGCATGGTCAAGCTCTTTCCCTTTCACACAGCGAAGCAAATTGCCTTGCTGTGTTACGTTCCGTGAAATATTTGCATATTCAGGCCATAACCTCTTCTCCAATTGTCTTCAGTTAGACAACCACTCGCGCCCCTGCCATGCACAGTTTTCTCATCGAAATTTTTACTGCAAATATTACATTGATATTACCAATGGTGCTATCAAAGTTATCAGGAGTGTCGTAATTTGCGGAGTAAGTAGCAGTGCTTGGTGAGGGCATGAGTTATATTTACCTTAAGGCAGGAGTTATAGTTATTTGAGATATATCTAACTATAAGTGTGAATTTCTATGGTTTTGTACATTTAAATGTGAGCCTAACTATAACGTCCTTTTAACCTTTGGTTTTTTAAGTTTTAAGTTTTTAATTCTATTTCCTAACTTTAACTTCCATGTTACCTTTGTTTTTTTCAGTGAATTTCTATGTTTTTTTTTAACGTAAAGTAATTTTCATTACTATATGTTAATCCAACCACTGCTGGGCACAGCCTTTGCCGTGCATGGTGGTAGTTGCCCACAGGGCCTGGCCTTTGGCCAGATGCTGCGGCCAGCCCCCTAACCACCCAACCCCATGTAGCGCATGGTCTTTGGCTGTGTGCGGCAGGAGTTGGCTGTGGCCAGTCTCTCTGGTTGTAAGAATAAGTGTGAGAGGGTGTATCTGGGTGTAAGAGTGGCTGTGAGAGTGGCTGTCTGGGTGAGAGAGTGGGCACATCAGTGTCTTAATGGGTCTGTGAGTGGGTGCATGAGTGTCTCAGTGGGACTGTAAGTGGGTGTGTGAGGTCTGAGTGGGTGTGTGAGGGTCTGAGTGGGGCTGTGAGTGAGTTTACAAGGGTCTGAGTAGGTCTGCGAGTGGGTACTTGAGTGTCTGAGTAGGTCTGTGAGTGGGTGCGTAAGGGTCTGACTGTGTGTGTGAGTAGGAGAAAGATATTGAAAAAGAAAAATTAAGAGAGAGAGAAAGAGAAGGAGAGGGAGCAAGACAGAGAGATTTTTAGGCTTTGCTGAATGATACACTTAGAATGAGATATTTCAAAACGTTAGTAAATAAACAAACACACTGCCAATCAATACTACGAATTGACCCTTCAGCCTACTGAGTGACATCACAAGACCTTGACCATTATACAGAGGTGACTGTTCCTCTCTGCATCCAAATATAACTATAACGTTTGCACCAAACATCTTGCTAGTCTTACTCTTTGAAATTATTGCATGGAGAGATCATTGTAATGACAAGGTTTCTCTCTCCTATCCCATTATGGGATGGAAGTGTGAGAGAAAGACTGACAAGACATGGGCGAGCCTCAGAGCCCTGCAGGCCTAGGTGCTCCCCGCATCCTGTGTGATCGGGCATTGCTCCCAGAAGCAGGGAGCTGCTTCAAATAGCAGCTTCCTGCTTGTGTGAAGCAATATTTTCATCTGTTTCCCTGCACACATATTTGCGTTTGACAGCTATCACTTGCAGAAAGTGAAGTGTTTGCTCTGACTTGGAAGGAGCTGCCAAAGCTTCCACCGAAGAGCAAACAGCCATGTTCAGGGGATGTGCCCCGGGACATAGCAGTAGCTGGCCCTGGGCGATCATTGGCTCCTCAAGGGGGGGCCACATGGCCCCCCTCCAATGTAAAACGACCTGAAGAAGGTCGTGGCCCCTTAGGCCAAGGGATCTGCAACAGACCCCTTTCTTGTCAAAATTATCTTTCTCAAAATTAGCCCGGGGAGGTGGAGGTCCCCGGGACTGGGGAGGGGGGCTGGGCGACCCCCACATTAGATTTACAAGATGTGCCCCAGGGAGGTGGTGGTCCCTGGGGCTGCGGGGGGGCAGGCACCCCCCTGCATTAGATTTACAGGATGTGCCCTGGGGAGGTGGCACTCCCCAGGGCACAGGGATCGCGCGCCCCCCACATTAAAATGTAATTCTACCCTTGGCCTGGCCCACAAGGGTGCTTTCTTAAGCATTTTTTTTATTTTTCTCATGAACTTACAATATTGTCTCGAGATCATGCCAATTTTTTTTTTTTAAGTGATTTTGTTACCCTCTAGGACCCCAGCACCAGAGCTATGGGGTCAGTGTGACTCTATCATAGCCTCTTGTCTTATATTTGTACTTTTTTTGATGGATGATTGCCAACACTTCCTGGTTTGAAGTGTTGCCAGCTAATCAGAGCTCTGCAGCTCCATGCATGAGCTCCAATTATTCGCAAAGTCATCGGGAAGGATCTGCAGTCCTATTTTCCCTTCAATATCTCAAAAACTACTGAATGAATTCACACCAAATAAGTGAAAGCATAACCTGCATGCCAAAATCTACTTTTCTGACAAATGTGGTGTAATTCCCTCCAGCAGCTCAGCCTGTAGTTTTGTTAAAAACTCTTCTGGGAATTGAACTGGGAAAGGCATGTTTTTTGACACCACCCCTTTTGCTCGGACCCTGCTTGACGAATCACCTCAAAACTTTCCATGCCCAACAAGAATCACCGGAGTTCTTTCTGCCTCCTTGGTTAAATGTTCAGTATGTATTCTACAAAACAGCTTTGTGATGGAGCACAAGAAAATGCCACCAGTGACCTTGTGTGCATTTTGGCAATATGATAGTTCCTGGTGCATCTTTATCTAGAAATATGTAATAAGATGAATCCTCCTATAGAGAGGCCAATGAGACTACAAAGATGTAAATCTCCACCGGACTAGGGTCCTTCCTCTAATCTATATAACGTAAGTGGTTCTTTGTTTTATGGAGATGTCCTCATATACCTCAGCACAAGAGGGCCCTTTGGTATGCTGTCTATCATTCTGGTAAAAAGTGGGAAGACAGTTGCATACTACTAAGGTGGACAATGAGGGGTCAAGAGGGTGGACCTTCCAGGTGATTTGCACATTTCCATGTTCGCAGCAATTTAAAAGGAGAACTATGGACGCTGCTCTCACCAGGAAAGGACAAAAAGGAACCTACTCATCACAGTGACATACCGATTGTGCTTCTTTCACCACCACAAAGGATTTCAGAATGTTTTATAATATGGAACTGCCGAGTAAACACACTTAATAGAAGAAGAGGGTCATGCAGCCCTACTTCCCTGGCCAACCTCGGCCCTGCGGACCCAAGCACCCAGGGCCTGGCCTGAATTCAATAGAGGAGGGAGGCCATGTGGCCCCCCTCCCTGGGCTGATTTTAGTCCAGGTGACCCCATTTCCTGGGGCCGCGCCAAGTCTCCCGGCTGCCTCCCAAGGTACCCAGTGTGTACTGTGACTGCACCAGCCCGCTCCCCACCTCCTGCTGGATCCAGCATTGCTATTGCACACAGGGAGCTGCTAAACATGCAGCTCACTGTGTGCAAAAGGGATGGTTTCATCTCTTTCACCCTACCCTCATCATTGTGGAAGTATTGGCAGTCAACCAGATATCAGCACGTGGACAGTTGAATCCACATCCCTAGATATCTATATTTTTTTAACCATTATTATCTCCAAAACTACTGAATGGATTTACACCAAACCATGAAAAGCACAATCTGCAGAACAGGATCTAGCTTCCTGCCAAATTTGGTGTAATTCCATTCAGTGGTTTGGGCTGTAGGCGTGTCTAAATTTCCTATGGAAAAATTAATGTGTGAGAAAAATTTTAACCTAACCATAACGTCCCGGGAGTCTTTGGTTTTTTAAGTTAATTTCTAAGTTTTTTTAAATTCCATTTCCTAACTATAACATCCCTGTAACCATTGTATTTTAGTGAATTTCTATGGTTTTTTTTTAACATAATGTAGTTTTCATTACTATATGTTAATCCAACCACCATGCACAAGGCCTTCGGCCCAGTGGCCAATCCCCTATGACCATCCAACCCTGCACTGAGCACAGCCTTCTGCTGTACACGGCAGGGCTTAGCCATAGAGCCTGGTCTGTAGCCTTTCCCTGTGGCAAATCCCCCTAACCAGCCAACGTCACACTGTTCATGGCCTTTGACCATGTGCAGCAGCTGTTGGCTGCAGAGCCTGTCTCTCGGTGTGTGAGAATAGGCATGAGAGGGTGTCTCTGGGTGTTAGATTGGCTGTTAGAGTGTTTTTTTGGGTGTAAGAGTGGATTTGAGAGGGTCTATATGGGTGTGAGAGTGGGAGTGAGAGTGTCTGATTGTGCTCCAATAGGTGAAGAATGCACTCATCTCTACAAAGGATTTCAGATCATTTTTCAATTTGGAATCACAGAGTAAACACAAATGCTTTACCTTCTTGAAGCCCAGGAGTTAGGATCATTTGTCCTTTCCAGAAGTGGAGCTCAACTGGGACACCTGCTACATTTATATTTGTAAGTGTTTCCCTTTGAGATTTAATTTCTGTGAAATGAGCAACATGGCCAGAACAGAAGCTCATCGGCTTGTGTATCCAATAAGAGACCACAGGTTGCACAAAATGTCTATCCAACTTGAGCACTTTTTAATGATTAGTTAATAAGTGCTTCCTTGTTGGGTTAATGGTCTGTGTGGGAAGGGTGGGCTTAAATAAATAGAGGAGGGGGCTGTGTGGCCCCCTTTCCCAGACAATTTTGGCCCTGGGGGACCCCATCCCCCAGGGCCTGGCCTTAATATATGTATTTTTTTGGAAAGGAAGGGGTCCACGTTGCCCTCCTCCCTTAGCCGATTTCGTCCACGGGACTCCCTACCCTGGGGTCCGGCCTTAATATAGAAGATGCATGCATTTACAACGGCTCCAAAACCATGCACAAGCAACTACCACAAAGCTCATTAGTGCGCATGTTATAACAATGTTCACTCATGAGAATATATTATAAGTACCCTTACAACACATGCATTTACATTGCATACCTGCACAAACCTTTACAATGAAATGATATTGCATATTGCGCTTCATTGCAACGATACTTAGAAAAAAAAACAAAAAAAAAACACACTTGTAGTTATTATAATTGTAGAAGATAATTGCAGTAACACTATGAAAAATGTTCCCAAATAAGTAAAGAATACATTTCTAAAAAAAATCAGATGAGAAAAGAATGAGATCGCATTTCACATTAGATATTTACTGTGAGCACTTTTGTCTTTGCTCTATTTCACTGCCAATATTGTCCCCCACCAAAATGGCTGACGTACCCTGGAAAGGAGGTCAAAATATTTTTTTTTACAAATAAAAAAAAAGAAATATGCATTCTGTCACTGCTGAATAACAAAAAAATGCAAATTAAGAAACACATTTTGATTTAAAAAACAATTCACTTTCTAAAAATCATATATAAACTGCCATCCACCATTTTGTCACCAGTGTCATTCTGGTTTTTGAGGTAACAGCACACTTCTTTGAAAGCTGAGAGAAGAAAGTCAGACAGCAAGTGAAACACTGTCATCCATTGATGGAAGTAAGTACTAATATAATGTTAATCCATTTCCAGCAACATTAGCACTTTCCCAAAAATATGTTTCATAATGGGTGTTATTTATATTCTACAGAGCTTTTGGTAATTAAAAATAAACATTATGAGCTATATAAAGTAACCCATCTATGTACAAAGGAGGTTAAATATTATTAAATGACGTTTAGTAAAATAAGAAAAAACACGAAAAAATTATAACAAAGCTATGAATGAACATGCCCTAATGTGACTAGTTAGACTATAAAGTTATTCCTATTAGGAGGTATAATATATTAAACATTGACCCCATAACATAATGTTTACTCTGAGTCCACCAAATATTGAATCCCCTATCGATAGTAGAGAGTGGCTGAGGGCATAAAAACGAATACATCTTTGATAGATAATTTTGTCTGATAATGCTCTGAACAGTGAGTAGTTGCCAAAATTTGAAATGTAGCTACAGTGGTTCCTTACCACAGGGAATGTGCTGGACAAAAAGGGGGGAATAAAATCACTATTCTAACTCCACTATGGAGTAACCTGAGGAAACGTTCTGGACAGTGTCTGGTGGTGAAATTACTGTTTTAACTCCGGAGGGTACTTACTTGAAGGAAGGTGCTGCACAGTGACTGTGTGGAACGATTAGTAATCAAACTCCACCAGGTACTTATTTCAGGGAAGGTGCTGTGCAGTGACTGGGGGCCCAAAGTACTATTATATCTCTGCTGGGTACTTACCTGACAGAAGGTGCTGGACAGTAACCGGGGTGCAAATCTACTAATCTAACTCCACTAGGTACTAACCTAATTGGAGGTTGTGGATAGTCACTGGGGGACCAAAGTTACTATTCTTGCTCTACTGCGTACTTACCTGAGGGAAGGTGCTGGACAGTGACTGAACAAAGTGACTATTCGAAGTCCACTGGTACTTACCTCAGGGAAGGTGCTGGAATGTGACTTGGGGGTCCAAATGACTATTCTAACTCCACTGGGTACTTATCTGAGGGAAGGTGCTTGACAGTGACTGGGTAAAAACATACTATTCTTACTCCATTGGGCACCTACCTGAGGGAAGGTGCTTGATAGTGACTGGGGGCAAAGTTACTATTTTAACTCCGCTTGGTACTTACCTGAGGAAAGGTGCTGGACAGTGACATTAGGGCCAAATTACTAATCTAACTCTACTGGTTACTTACCTGAGGGAAGGTGCTGAACAGTGACGGGGGCAAAATTACTATTCTATCTCCTCTGGCTATTATAAATAATAATAAGGCACACGTCCCACCATTGTCCAATTTTACAGTCTTCTTAATTTATCGTCAGATTCGTCTTCAATTCAGAGTATCCATTCTTCATATCAAATTGGCAACTTCAGTGCAATAGTCCAAGTCACAACAGCAGTTTCAGTATGGATTCTTGCCTTGCGAACACGTGTTTCGTCTGGGAAATCTCCCTGTGACTTCATCAGGGCTGCAATATACATTTACATGGTATTGTAAGCCTATTCATTCATCTCATAAAAGCTATTATAGTGACATTCCATTGTTTTCTAATGTACGTGGGAACCAATGTGAATTCACCTCTTCTTTTAATCAGAGAAACCATGTGTTATATGAGCATGCACTGTATTTATATAGAATATAATCCTATTTATAATATTCCCTTTATGTGGTGGTCCCTACAGGTGGTATACCGATTATCAAATCATGCACATGCATACACAAGTGAATACTCCAATTCCATGAGGTGTGCTGAATCACTCCCCATCATAGTTACCTTTCAACTAGTCACTTTGTGCTCCTCTTGTGTACTCTAATATTCTTTCCTTAATATATCTCCAGGCATTATATTGTTCATATAGTACTTCTATAAGTCCCGCTTTAGGTATCCTCCCTTACGTGTCTCCCCCTTATATCCGGGCTCTTTAAAAAATATATAGTGGTCTAGCATCAACAACCTTATCACATCTTTTGACCATTCCCACTCTCTCGCTCCTGTTTGACTATTCCCTTTGAAAAAAACCCTTATGATTACATCTTCTAAAATGACAAATTATATGCGCGACTCATTATATTGAATATATTATAGTCCATGCGTACACTGCATCCTTAAACTTCACCACTTCTTTTACTAAGTTTTATTTTAACGTAGTTAAAAACAGGTTATTTTAATATTGTCCACACCCTGGTGCTTAGCGTTTATAAATATATTTGCCAATCTCATCTCAACTATCCGTAACGCGGCTCCTACATTCTACACATTAAAATCTATGTGTATGCCGCGTACTTGTATTTTTACAATTCATTCTTAGTCATACCACTAGTTTGATACGTTAATTCCTTGTATTGTTCCCTTTTCAGACCCCGTGACTTTGATCAACTTACCAACGTTTATCCTCCTCATCCATAATGACTGTTCCTCCATCTATTCTTGTGGTCCACTTTCTCTTTTCATTCCTTCCATAACCTTCGCTCCACGGAAAGTGCAAAGGGACTCAGTTTACCAGCTCCCCTTAACGATAACCCTCATTCATGGACATCGAAAGGGGACTATTTAAATACTCGATTCCTTCCTGTTCCTCAAAATTAAACCAGCATTCACCTCCTGATCATAGACCTAAATAAGTCCCTATTAGTACAATCAACTAAACTCGTCTTTGTACTAGTGTCAGTACTGAATTATTTATCACTTGTTTTAGATCCTATTTTATTAAAGTGAGTTGGTTGCTTTAAAAGTTCACTTGTGTCTGCATGTGCCATCTGTTTATATACACACTCGCATATCCCCTACCCTAAAGATTCATCTATACACAGAACCCCACATCAAAACATTTTAAACTCAAATTTTCCTCTTTTTAAACACATTCTATGATCAATTATGATTTAACTTTTAAATACTTTTCCACACTCTGTGAATTACATTCTCATTCTGGCCACCATTAGAACTATGTGTTTCATTTGTATCAAGTACCTATAATATATTCTAATTCTTGATCTGTATTCAAACCAAATCTCACTACCTGTAGTCTCATAATCCACATGGATTCCCTCCTTCTTAATTGTAGTTCTCTATTGCCTCCCCTGGGGTCCGGAAAAACATTTCCTAACCAAAAAATCCAAAGATCTTGTTAACAGACTGTTTCTTGCATGATTTCATATGTTGCACAGTTGGGTATCTATCATCCTCTTGCTTGATTGCCCTCATATGTTCCCCAATTCAAAGGCAGAGCGGTTATTCTGGGTAAAATTGTACAGAGGACCATAGACCATAACCACCCTGCCTCTGCAATGGAGATTGAAGTAAGGGAAAATTCACAACAAATAAAATATTTAGCAGCCACTTCCGATGTATCCTGTGGCTCAGTTTTTCGTAAGGTTGCACAAAACATCCCTATGCACGTTGCTAGTAATACGTCCACAATTCCTAACTACTTAAGACGCATGGTTCAAGGAATAAAACAGCAAGTAATCTTCACATAATAACCTGAACTGACTGTTACTTTTACTAACAAACCTTTCATTCTGTGTAATAGTAAACACCCACTAAAAAGAATACTAATCTTTTCCAGAATGCATAATTTGGTCACCCTGGAGAATACCGAAGTTTGGATGATGGATGGTACTTTTAAATCAACACCCCATACATGTGTCAATTTAGATGTGTGTACCTTACATATGGTTCCTATAGAGGTATGTCCCATGTCATGAGAGTTGTCTGTGCTTTGTTGAATTTCCCTTCCCTATTGCTTAGATGGCCTGACAATTGGTTTTGGTATTGTTTGTCTCTGAGACTCATGTAGGGCCATTTCCAGTGGAGATGTTGTTTGAGGGTCCTGTTCAACGTGTTATGTGTCCCAGTGCAGTCTCCTTTCCTGTGTGCCGCAGATGGCCCCATCTCAATTGCGTAGCAATGGTTGTTATGTTGTTCTTGGTGTTTTTGTGTCTCTGTGTTTTATGCATCCCATTGTGCTTCCATTGTGCTATTATGTGTGTGATGTGTGTGTCCATTGCAGGTATGTGTACTGGTGAGGTTGTTTGTGTTGTATGCAACATTGATAGGTATGTGTGCTGTATGTGTGGACCGCACCTTCCTGGCGATGGCCCTTTAAATCTCTTTCTTCCAATGGGCCTTGACCTGCATGGGTGCAAAAGAGAAGACAAGAAATTTTGGCCCTCATTACGACCCTGGCAGTGAGTGATAAACTGGCAGTAATACCACCAACACGCTGGTGGTAAGTCTCGCCAAATTATGACCATGGCGGTGATAACTCCCATAGACAGCCAATGTACCACACCAACTGCCAGAACGGAAAAATCACTCACCACAGCGGTATCCGGCAACAGCCAGACGGGAGACAAAGTACCAGCCACCATATCATGACACTGCAAACCGCCACCTTTTCCGGGATGGTAGCAATGCCAACAAAAGCCTGGCAGAAACAGAGCTCAGAAGTGAAGTGACTCACCATTGGAGACACAGGGAAGAACCACACCACCATGGAACCCGAACTGCAAGTTTTCCGGATGATCTTCTACGTCATGCTACATCTGGAACACCAACGCCGATAAAGACGATGCCGGTGAGTACAGCCGCCTAGCACACAAGGGAGGGTGGGAGGAAAAAGAGAGTGACACACATGCACGCCACACACCCGACACACACACACACCATACACACAACCAGCTGCACACGACACACAACATAATAAAACACAGACCATAACAATGGAGTAACGACAGTGTATCAGCATAGCAAAATCCACCATACAAATCAAATATATACAAATGTCCATAAAGGGCCAATGCCTAGTCCAAAGTCATGAGGGCACACAAGGCCACAGGGCACAGTCTAAGGCCCAACATGTTTCCTGACACAGCTGGAGGGAACACTGCAGCGGCATCATTTTGTAAGTTGGAAGGCACCTCAGGGGACGGGGGGGCACCTCAGCTGAATACGGGAATGTCCCCATTGGTTCTGGATGAGGCAACTTGCCCATTGCTTTGTCCTGGGGAGTGCAAGGCCACAGTCTCTTGAGTGGGTGACTTGCCTACTGGTTCTGGATGGGGCAGCCCACACAGCTGCCTCTGGAGGGTCGCCTACGTGGGGTCCGCCAAAAGTGACGGCTGCACTGTGGTGGTGGTTGGAGGAGCCTCCTGGGCAGCCCCTGCACTCACTGATGGCTGCATTGGGGTGGTGGTTGGAGGAGCATTCTGGGCAGCCCCTGCACTCACTGATGACTGCATTGTGGTGGTGGTTGGAGGAGTCTTCTGGCCAGCCCCTACATTCCCTGATGGCTGCACTTCGACAGCTGGCAGTGGGGGTCCTGTGACAGCTGGTGGTGGTGTTAGCCTGACAGCTTCCACTGGCATAGAGTGCCTCCTCTCCTCCTGTCCATGGGTCATGGATCCCTCACCGTTCCTGGCAGGGGTGGACGGGCTATTCCCCTTTCTGCCTGGCGGTGCAGACTCCTTCCCCTTCTTCACAGCTGGTGCATGTCCCTTCCCCTTCTTCCCAGCTGGTGCAGGACTCTTCCCTTTCGTCCCACTGGTTCTCTCGGCATCGGTGAACTCTGCCTCCTGGGTCTTGTGGGATGCAGCTCTCTCTGTCACCAGTGCCCCTGCTCCTCCACCAGATGATGCTAATGCACACAAGGACAGGATGAGAAAACAAGAAAGGGGGGAAGAGATAAAGGATATACTGGTTCAACGACTGCACCAACACCACCGTTGGTGTACACAGCACCCTCACACACAGGGAACAGGCCTACGCACTATGCATTGCATTACCAGTGAAATGGCTAGTCACGAAGGCATGATAAGGAGCACACACTGCCAACTGCAGCACACCTGGGACCCACGCAGCCCTGCCTAGAAGTGACTACTAACATGATAGGTTACATGTATTTGCCATGCAAACATTACCCTTCAGAGGACCCGTGCTGCAATGTCTGGCCTGGCCTTAGGGGCACCCACCAACACACAACCACCACCCGGATGCCACCCCACCAGCCAAAATTTGTAATGATACCCATTGTACTCACTCCCTTGTGGCTGCTGTGATTCCCTCAAGCGCCCATCCAGTCAGGGTAGGCCACTACCAGTATGCGGGCCATCAGGGGGGGTCAGGGTCCGACGGGCACCCCTTCCTCATTGGAAGGCCATCCCCAGCTGGGCCACAACGGTCTTCCTTGCCCAGCGTCTCAGGTCCTCCCACTGTTTCCAACAGTGGGTGCTCCGCCTGGCATAGACCCCCAGGGTAAGCACCTCCTTGGTGATGGCACACCATATTCCCTTCTTTTGATGGGCGCTGACCTGCAGAAGCAAAAAAGACAGGAAAACACCATTAAACTAACAGTCCAGGATGTCACACACATGGCCCACCATATCTGTTTCAATCACCATTGGCACACACATTGCCCAGCGCACGACATGTACAACACTAACAGATAATCCCCCCTTACACAATGCCTTCACACACATCCCCATGCATCGTGCCCACAATGTCCTCACCTGTTGGTCTGAAAGCCCATACAGCAGTCCGTACTGGGGTAGGACCCCATCCACCAGTAGCTCCAACTCCTCCGAAGTGAAGGCTGGGGCCCTTTCCCCGGTCACACGGGCCATGGTAGGTTCCAGACACAGGTCACCGCAGCACATACAGTGTAGGTCTTCTCTTGTGGAAGGTCAGGAAACAAGTGAGGAATGATTTAGAAAATGGCGGTCACATCCGCGACGTGTACACCGTCACCACTGGCATACATCCCCATTGGCCACTGTACTCCATAAGGCCCAATATTAGCCAATGAGGAATGGCACGGCGGTTCACAACCACCTACCGCCACGACGCCCAACATCGGCGTAATTACCTCACTTCCACCTGTCCCTCCACACAGGACTGGCGGTCGCCATTTAAGGGGTGGGTGAACAGGCCTATTGATAATTGCTGTGCCACAGGATAAATAGGCACATACTTTGAAATGTACACTGTTCCAATACATAATTGCATGATGTGGACTGCTGTTTTGGTATAGTTGTTCAAATTGTGACAGCCTACTCACTCTTGTGTCCTACCTACCGCTGCAGATGAATAGGAGATGGAGACATAACCCCATGTACAGACCCCTGGTGGACTTAGCTACACTGGAGGACAGGCACATTATACTCACCTATAGACTGGACAGGGCCACAATCTCAGAGCTGTGTGCCCAGTTGGAGCCTGACCTGATCTCAACTATGCGTCATCCCACTGGGATCCCCCTCTTGTGCAGGTTCTATCAGTGCTCCATTTCCTGGCAACAGGTTCTTTCCAAGTGACAGTGGGCTTGGCAGTAGGAATGTCACAGCCAATGTTCTCAATCATGCTGGCAAGAATGTTGTCTTCCCAGGTGAAACACATGTGCATCCACATTTCTTTCCCCCAGGTGGAATATTTGGCCACAGTGAAGGCCGGATTCTATGCAATGGGGCATATCCCCAATATTAATGGTGTGATTGACAGAACACATATTGTGTTTTCCCCCCTCTGGCAGAATGAACAGTTGTACAAGAATCGTAAGAGTTTCCACTCCATGAATGTGCAGATGGTGTGCCTGGCTTGGTGTGCCTGGCGGACATCTCTCACGTCAATGATAAATATCCTGGGTCGGTGCATGATGCCTTTGTCCTGAGGACTAGCAGCATCCCAAATGTGATGGGCTAACTACAGAGGCAGAGGGTGTGGCTTATATGCGAGCATTGGTCCCCACCCAGTGTATGTTAGTGTATGCCTCTGCTGTTAACCTAATAGGATAGTGTGTGGCTAAATGTTGTCCCTCAATACTTGCAGGTGACTCTGGCTACCCAAACCTATTGTGGCTGCTGACCCCTGTGAGGAATGCCAGGACAAGGGCTGAAGAATGTTATAATGAGGCACATAGGTGAACCAGAATGATCATTGCGAGGACCTTCGGCCTTCTGAAGACCAGGTTCAGGTGCCTCCATCTGACAGGTGGATCCCTGTGCTACTCACCCGAGAAAGTCTGACAGATAGTAGTGGCATCCAGCATGTTGCACAACCTGGCCCTCAGACGCCATGTACTTTTTCTGGTCGAGGAGGACAATGGAGATGCCCCTGTGGCAGCAGTAGACCCTGAGGACGGCGCAACTTCACATTTCTATGACTATTGTTGTGTTCTGTGTGGCAGTGGCATGCTGGCATTACCCACTTGTTACCTCTACTTATTGTCACCTATGGATAATCATTTTACAGATGTTGGTGATATGTTGGTGACCACTACAGCCAGCAACAGGTCATTCTTTCTATGCTCTCACTATGTACAGTTCATTTGCAATGGATGTAGCTGTTTCAATCAATACAAATTTGCCATACATGAAATACTAGTAGTCGAGTTTTTCCAAGGGTGTTTATTGTAGTGCTAAGAAATAGAGGGGAAAGTGCAATTGAATGGGGTATGATGGAGGAAAGTTCAGGGTATTGTTCCAGTCTGTTTGCAGCACAGGTGCAGTGTCCAAGGGGCCATCGGAAGGGGAGCAATGGTAGTTCAAGGTGGACAAGGTAACAGGGTGGGACACAAGGGGACAATCAGGAGAGTCTCATTTCCTGGCAGTGGTCTTGGCAAGTATCTCTGGCTTCTGTCTGGTTTGCAGGGAACGTTTGCGGGGTGGTTCACCTTCTGCAGGGGGAGGGATGCTGGTAGCCTGTGGGTCCTGTGGCGGGGCCTCCTGCCCACTAGCGGCAGTGGAAGTGGAGGGTTGTTCGGTTGACTGGCTAGTGGTAGGGGCCCGCTGATGGGCTGTTGCCTCCCTCATGATGTTGGCCATGTCTGCCAGCACCCCTGCTATGGAGATCAGGGTGTTGTTAATGGCCTGCAAGTCCTCCCTGATCTCCTGATACTGTCCCTCCTGCAGCCGCCTGTTCTCCTGCATGTTGTCCAGGATCGGGCCCATCGTATCCTGGAATTTTGATAGGCTCCCAGGATCTTGGAGAGTGCCTGCTGGAGAGTTGGTTCCCTGCTCCTGTCCTACCCTTGGTGCACAGCAGTCCTCCTAGTTTCCTTGTTGTCCTGTGCCCCTGTCCCCTGAACGATGTGGCCAGTGCCACTGAACCCAGGTCCCTGATTGTCTTAGGGGCAAGGTGTGGTCTGGGGTCCATGTTCAGGTGGGCACACTGCTGATTGACGTGTCTTTGGGACAGAGGTTTGGGTACGCTGGGTGGGTGTTGTGGTCTTGGTTCCTCATGGGGGAGGCTCTGTGGTGGTCTGTGAGTGGGCTTGGGTGACCAGCTGTCCAGTGGTCCCTGATGTGCCAGATGGGTCCTCCTGATCCAGAAGTGCAGAGTTACTGTCATCACTGGGGGCCTCTTCTGTTGAGGGACTGGATTGTGGTGGCACCTCCTCTCCACTGACATTGGCTGGGGTACCTGTGGGGATGTAAATGATGTATTATGCTTCAACTGTATGACATTTGTACTTCCCTAGCTTTCCCTCTATGGTTGGTGTTGCCCTGCCAGCTTTTGCCTGTGTATGGTGATGTATTGTGGTTATGTTAGTTTCCCTGTGCTGTGCATGCTTTAGTGATGGTGTCCATGCAGGGCTAAGAGAGGTGTCCATGCATTGGTATGACATGCAGGCATTGGCATTGGGGTCAGTGAGATGTGTAGGTGCAGTGTGTGGGATGGAGCGGAGTGATGGGAGCGAGGGTGTGGGTGTGAGATGGCATGCAGGAATGGAGGGGTGATAAGTAGTAAATATTGACTTACCAGTGTTCAGTCCTCCGGCAACTCCAGCGAGTCCCTCTGGATGCAGTATTGCCAGTACCTGCTGCGCCCATGCTGTGAGCTGTGGGGGAGGAGGTTGGGGTCCACCGCCAGTCCTCTGTATGGCGAGCTGGTGCCTTGCTACAATGGAACATACCTTCTCACGCAGGTCGTTCCACCTCTTCCTGATGTCGTCCCTTGCACTTGGGTGCTGTCCCATGGCATTGACCCTGTCCACAATTCCCCACCATAGCTCCATCTTCCTTGCTATAGATATCTTCTGTACCTGTACTCCAAAGAGGTGTGCTTCTACCCTGACAATTTCCTCCACTGTCAGGAATAAGGCCATGTGCGGTCCAGATCTCGCCCGAAACTCCGCTGAGCGACTCTGCAGCGCTTTATGCGCACCACTTGTCATCCTCTCTTGTTTCAAAGGTGACCATCAGCATTGTCTGCCCTGTGGCAAAGCTCATAGAGCTGCAGGTTCAGGACATTGGTGGACAAGATGCACTTATCAGTGCTATTCTATAAAGGGACTACAATTCCCATGTTTTTAGAGGCAGCAGCCATCTTGGGGTGTGGCAGGCCTATAAAGCCCAGCCACACCCAAGCACGTTGCTCACTATTTTGAAGACTTCGAGGCAGCCAGACCTTGTGGGGGTTTCTCTGGTGAAGAGCAGAGTTCCTGAATGGCAGAGTGTTGTCTAACCAATGTATCCTTGTTTCCATGGTGCATTAAAAAACGAGTAGGTCGTACTCTTAGCGGTAAGGCCTTGCTGAATCCAAGTTTAGAGGAAGTCATTACTTCCAAAAGGTAAAGCGCCCCTTAGAATAACGAGCAAAGCGTTTTCGAGTTTCCAGAGTACAGCTGCCTTGGCACAACGATCAAAGGCATTTCAGAGCACAGATGTAAAGCGCTCTTTTGCACTGCAATTCAAAGCATTTCAGTTCACAGATGTAAAGCGCTTTTGTGCACAGCAATTCAAAGCGTTTCCATTCACAGATGTAAAGCGCTCTTTTGCACAGCAAATTCAAAGCGGTTCAGTTCACAGATGTAAATCGCTTTTGCGCACAGCAATTCAAAGCGTTTCCGTTCACAGATGTAAAGCACTCTTTTGTACAACAATTCAAAGTGTTTCAGTTCACAGATGTAAAGCGCTCTTGGCATGACAATTCAGGTGCTTCAGTTCATAGATACAAAGTGCTCTTGCCAGAGTAATTAAAGCGATTCAGTTCACAGATGTAAAGCACTCTTGGCACGACAATTCAGACGCTTCAGTTCATAGATGTAAAGCACTCTTGGCACGACAATTCAGGCGCAGCAGTTCACAGATGTAAAGTGCTCTTGGCACAACAATTCAAAGCGTTTCAGTTCACAGATGTAAAGCGCTTTTGGCATAGCAATTCAAGCGCTTCAGTCCTCAGGTTTAAAGCGCTCTTTGCACAACAATCTAAGTGATTCAGGCTACTTGAGTAAAAGCGCTTCCTGCTAGTATTAAGTAAAGGGCTTCAAATTCAATGAGTAAACCTTTTTGGCATTTATTGTTGTGAATGTGAAAGTATTTCTGGAGATAAACAAATCATAGTTTTCATTGTTCTTTGAAAAGCTTAAGATGTGAAAAGCATATTTAATTCTTTGAGATTTTCTAAGTAATGATCAAAGGTTTATGTTGTGATGGCATAGATGTTACAGGATTGATATTCTGAGTATAATAGTAGTCCAAAGTTCTTGCCATCTCTTGAGTCTGAGGTCGTAGTTTACCCTTGTTCCATGTTTCAAAGACGGGGCTTTGCCCTCATTTCAAAAGGGGTCTCCATCTGATATCTTGGAGACACATTTAGTCAAGAGTCTATTGATGAGTTACATTTCTATGAAGGAGTAAATGCATATTTGTTCTAACCTTTACTTTTCAGATCTCTCTCCCTGCTGTTCCCTACCCTAATTCCCTTCCCCGACTGGCTTCATCATAACTCTGTGCTGTAATAGCTTTCTGAGTTGGTGATGCCGGAAGGTGGGCCTTTTGTGCAGCCACGTGCAGATCCTGAGGCAAGGACACTGTGACACACCATGACCCTTAACTCCTCCTCAGTGAAACGGGGGTGTCTTTGTGGTGCCATGGGTGTTGTGTGATGTGTGTTGGTGAGTGTGTGTTGGGTAATGTGGTGGGGTGTGTGATGTCGAGTGCGTGAGAGGTGTATAGGTGTAAGTGCTGTGTGTGTCTAGTTGTATCTGTGCTCTTCTTCTCAGTCTCCTGGTGGCAATTGGTGTTTGTAAGGGGGTGTGAGTAATGTGGGTGGGTGTTTTATAGTGGTGTGCATGTGTGGAGTGTATGGGTGTCAGGTGTGTGTTTTTGATATTGGCCAATGTAGTGTTGTTTTGTATTTGGGTGTCCATTCTGAGCGCGACGGTACATACTGCCAATGGTTTACCGAAGTTGAATGTCCGCCATGGTGATTCGTGGTTCATAATGTGATGGGCGTTGTTTTGTCTGCGTAATGGTAAGGGTTTTGGGACCGGCAACTTAGCACTGACCTCTGGGCTGGCGGATTTGTGTATGTGGCTGTATTCTGTCGCGCTGGTGTGTGTGTGTGTCATAATATGGTGAACGGATATCCACTACCACAGCGGTATGTTGGTGGCCGTCAGCGTGGCAGGAAGCAGGATTTACCACCAGTGTCATAATGAGGGCCTATGTCCACAAGTCCCATCCAAGATGGCTGAGTCACACACATGTCAGTGCACAAAGCTACGGACATTCTTCTTTTAGGCCAAACTTCCCAGGAGTGCCACATACCAGCCACTGAGTACAGGCACATGACTACAAACACTTTCCAATCTGCAGACCTATCCACCACCAGTTTTGTATGGCCAGATGTGGTTTGAAATCTCACAGGCAACAATCACATAGCTCACTTGACACAAACCTGACACATACAACATGCATATACAGCTCATGCTGTCATGCAATACACGTGGTCTCACATTGACAGCATTCATGTGTCAAGTGATGAATGGGGATGGCTGTGATGTCACCTGACCTAGTTTTGTGTATCCGACATAAGGTACAACCAGCTATACTCAAAACAGACACACACAGCAAAGTCTAGGGGCCCAAACTCTGGCACTGAACACAGTTACATGAACATTGACTCTTGCATTGACACCACACAGACTCATCCTCCATGGCCTTGAATTTCCATCTTGGCATACATGGGTACAACATGGCCTGTGAGGAGGAAAAATATGGTGAGGTACATTGATAGGAAGTAGACATAAGGTACTTACCTCCTCCTCTGGTGTACCATGGAGCTGTGCGTTTACAGGGATAGGTCCTGCTCCACTAGCTTCTCCAGCTCCTTTGGGGAGAAGGCAGGGGCCCTATCCCCTGTTGGAATGGCATGGTTGCTCCCGGAGGGGGTGCACAGTAGCTCAGGTCATGGAGCCCTTGCTAGCAGCAGTGTCAGGAGTCAAGTAAGGGATATTTCAGAACATGGCGGTGACGTCCACCACGTACGCAGCCATTACCGCCGGCGGACACAGCCATTGGCCTGCGACCATCACTGGCACCAACGTTAGCCTGTGGCTGTGTCCACCATGGTAGAAACTGCCATGACTACTCCTGCTGGTGGTAGCGGACGGCTCATAATGTCCAGTAGAGTAGGTCAGGCAGTCACCATTTTAGAGGCATGAAATTGGTTGTATGGCTAATTAAAGTGAGTCACAACTCTGAAAATGTTGTTAATACCAATGATAAATGCTTGTCGTGTCCTGTAATGTGGGTCCTTGAGTTGGACACCAGTTTTGTATATTGTCTGACACATGTGGCAACTTGCTTTGTGATACAGCCCCTTCCTCCGGTAAACTAAGTTTTGGGACATCAAGTCACAGTCTGAGTGGCAAATTTTATGCACAGATCCTTGCTGTCCACATAGATGATGTGTACACATCTGTGGCAAAGCAAGGTGGAAACATGCTGATTTTGTGTCATTGCTTGAGGTGATGTGTAGTGTGTATCATGTCCTCAACTTATGACATGCCTTGTCACAGTTTTTCATTGACATGCCTAATGTATTTTGCAAGGGACAAATAAAGTAATGGTTAAATGCATTACTTCTCCTACTTAGGTACCCATCCACTGCCAGATCTTCAGGCCATGGAAGAAAGACACATTATCCAGATCTACCATCTGAATCAGCAAACCATTGTGGATCTCTGTTGTCAGTTGGAGCCAGATCTGATGCCTGCTATTCGTCATCTATATAGCATACCACCCATTACACAAGTCAAAGCAGTGTTGCACTTCCTGTCCACAGGGTCCTTCAAAAATACAGTGGCCCTATCTGCTGGGATGTCCCAGCCTATTTTCAGGCTATTATTGAAGGATGTACTTTCAGCAATGTTAAAACACTGGGACAGCTACATCAGGTTTCCTCAACATGAGGATTTTGTCCATGCGATCGCTGAGTTCTATGGTTTGGCACACATCCCACAGGCTGTGGGAGCCATTGATGGTACACATGTTACCTTGGGTCCACCGTATGGACATGAACCAGTCTATCATAACAGGAAGAACTTCCATTCCATCAATGTCCAAGTTGCTTATCTGGTGGACCTGTACATTTCACAGGTATGTGCCCATTATCTAGGTTCCGACAGTGATAGCTTCATCATGCAGAACAGCACAATACCACAGCTGATGTCAGAACTATACCCAGAGAGGGCCTGGCTGGTTGGTAAGTCACATATGTCCTGTTTGTTTGTATACAATGTCTGCAGCAAATATTAATAGTTGCACATATGTCCTATTCCATTACGCGGCCTCTGCATACACAAACCGTCCATGGTTGTTGACACAGGTGAGGAACCCAACTACACCAGGGGAAGTCCGCTTCAACAATGCCCATGGAAGAACACAGCGTGTCGTGGAGTGGGCTTTTGGGCTCCTGAAGGCCAGATTTTGCTGCCTAGATAAGACAGATGGAACACTCCTCTACTTAATAGAAAAAAGTATATAAGATCATTGTGCCCTGCTGCCTGCTCCTCAACATTGTGCTGATGAGAGATATCCCATGTATTCCAGATCAGTTGGAACTAGCAGTATCACTGGGAGAGTATCCTGTAATGCCAAGAGAGGATAACAGTGATGAAGAGGAAGGTGAAGAGTTGTGGGCATATTTTCACTTGAGTGTAAGTATGTAATGTTATGTGATTACTGTGACTGTATGGGGAACTGTAGGGGTCAGGATGTGTTGAGTAGGTTATTTGCTTCCTGTGACAGGGGATGTGAAGCTAGACAGTATGCAGCCAAGGTTTGCTTGCTAAGTCAGACTTGGAAATGTTGATGATCTGCTTTGTTTGCAATGTGAGTGGATCTACTAAAGTTTGTTTTGCGATATAGATCATATGTGTGATTTTTCATGACTAGACTTCTTTGTTTGTGTTTTATCCAGGTCCCTTCACCATGCCATTCTCATGTGGGCATTTCAGAGTTATGGCATTGGCAGGTAGCTGTTTAGCAGTTGCTTTTCTGACATATGAAGTGGAAATGGATTGATCAAGGTAATATTGGCCACTGATTGTAGGTGTGTGAGTCCTGTGCCAAAGCAGCTTGGACAGTGGGTGGATGGAATTCTGAATTGCACAATACACATATTTGATGTGGTGAATTGGTCCAATTGTCTCATGTGTGTGTCATGTGCCCTTAATACATGTTATCTAGTGTAATCTATGCATTCTCCTGTCACACTGTGTTGACATTGATGCTGTATGAACTTTATGTAGCTGTCAAAGTGTTTCCTCATTGCAGGCAACAGTGCCTGTGCCACAACTATGATATAGGTTTGTGTAATGGCACCAGATGCGTGCTGATTGTAATGGGATGGACCTATAATCAGGGACTGTTGTACTGCTGTCTGTACCACAGCTTATGTTAAGTTGGCAGACGTGGTTTGGGTATGTGATAAGGCTCTAGCTAGTGACAATATACACTAATTTGTTGGCCTATTCTATGGTTCAAGGTCTGACAAACCCCTTTCTTCTGTGGTCTGGGGGATGGTGCCTTTATGATATCTAGCCTGACTCAAGATGGTTCTGCCATTCCTATCTATGACAGTCCAGACATTTTACCAGCCTATGTGCTGTACTGTGCAATAAAATGTTTGATGTGACCAGATACTTGTGTCATTGTGTTGTTAATTCTCCTCAGCATGACACTACCTGAGACATATTCCTCCTTCCATTGCCATCTTATGTCTTCCTCATTTGCATCACATGGGTTTACAATTCAGCCGTTCCAAATGTAAAAAAAATTGCACTAGGCAGTGTTTTAGTGATATGCATGTTTATTTATATATGTATAGTACACAATTGTGAGACTCAACAAAAATGTGAAGTGAAGGGATCAGTCATGGTGGATGAAATCAAATTAGTAGATACCACTTCATTTGAAGTCCAAAGTCCAGTGTCCTACTAACCTTGGAAAAATGGAAAGTGGTTAAAGAACAGTCAATAGAGTGAATCTGTGTCACGCAAAGGAGTAAAATCAGGAAGAGGTCACTTGCTGACAATGGTATATCTCTTGCCATCCGTACCCCCTGGAGCCTTGGGTGGACGTCCTTGTTTGTGGGGGTGAGGGGGGTTGCTGCTATAGAGGCAGGGATGTCTGAGGTGGGTCCTTCCCCTGACAGGGCCTCACTTCCAGTAGCTGTCACAGATGTTGAAGGGGCTGGTGTTGCTTGGCCAAAGGAAGGGGTGTGGTATTGCTCACGGTCCCTGATCAGGGTACCACTGACCTCCCTGAACACCCCTGTTAGGGAGGCCAGTATGGTGTTGGTGGCCTCCCACTTTTCCAAAGACTCACAATGGAAGTCCCTCTGCAGCTGCTTCATCTGCCTGAGTTCGGCAACTACCAGGTCCATCACGCCATGAGATTGTTGGTGGGATCCCAATACTTGGCTGATGGTGTCCTGGCCAGGACCATCCCCAGCAGCCTCATGCCATAGGCCTACACATCCCTCCCATGCACCCTAATCCCACGTGCCTGTGCCCTTTGCGCAGCTTGCCTCCTACCACTGGTTCCAGGACCATCATTGCTGGAGGTGGAGTTGTTGTGACTCAGGATTTTGGACTGGGGCAAGAGATGGTTGTTACAATCCTCAGGACACAGGTTTGGGGTCAACTGGCTGCCTGAGAAGTTGTAGCAATGGGGCTGGTAGGATTTTATGTGGTCTCTGTGATGCTCACTGGTGTCATCTGGCCAGGTTGCCCGGATGTGCAAGAAACGTCCTCAACATCCAGACATCCAGGACTGGTATCCACACAGAGGGCTTCATCCATGGGGGTAGTTGTAGTCTCTTCATTGGGGTCAGTATTTGCTGTGGCAACCAGACCTGTTAATGTGAGAAATACAATGTTAGAGGTTGTATTGTGACATCTACCTTCAATAGTGAACAGTGGTATTTGGCTAAGGCCATATACACATTGTATTTGCAGATTTCCCTTACGTGACAAGTAGAATGCTATCAGTTGTATTGACCTGACATTTGGATAACATACCAATTCCATTCAGTCAACTAGATTCTGAATGTCTGAGTTTAATAGCACTAGGTAGGATTCTCATAAACTCATTTGTTGCTAGCAGTGCAGGCTAAACTGTGGCTGGGCAGGGTGTAGTTTAGGTCATTTTAAGACCTAGTTGAATATTATGCAGGCAGAGCCAGAACCTTGCTGTATATGTGATAGTTGTCATCATGTAGTCAGTGCACTATGAATGTGGCTGCCAATACCATTCATATGATGCAGTCCTTTGATCTGTCTCAAATTATTTTTGGCACACAGGTTGAGTTGTCCTTCCTGTCTACAATATTTTCTTCTTGGCATAGCTGCTCAAGATGTATATAGGAGTTTAGCCACATCACAGAGAATACTCTGATCTGTATCTTGGTCCCTTGGGTCATCATCATTTGTAAGTACACAGACAGATGCACAATGTCATAGGGACACTGGCCTGGTAATAGGAGTTACAGGCACTGACCCTCCTTGGATCTACAGTCATGTTAATCCAAGTACTACACACAGTATACGGATGGATTCCTGTCAGGTGACTATAGTTCAAAGGCTGAGAGGGAGGAGGGTCATTGGAGCAGAGGAAACCATTTTAGCTGAGTGGAGTAAGAGTAGGAGTGCCTCCTTGCCTTAGCATTCATGTCAGTGCCTGTCCTACCCACATAGTATACAGATGTCATCCTCTCAGTTGAGTATAGTTCGAAGGATGAGCAGAAGGAGAATGGTCATTGGAGCAGGGAACACTGTGGTGGCACAGTGAAGTAAGAGTAGCAGTGCCTCCTTGCCTTAGCATTCCTGTCAGTGCCTGTCCTTCCCACACAGTATACAGATTTCATCCTCTTAGGTGTGTAAATTCCAATGTGGAGGTGACAATCAAGGTGATTTCGATTAGTATATACTGTTTAAGTTTTTGTAATGGGGAAACAGTGCTTGCTAGTGCTGTGCTAGTGCTGTGAAACCTTGTACTATGCACACTACACAGAGTTGTCGTTGCCCCAGGTGAGTCTAGTTCAGTTATTGGAGACCAAACAGGGGTCTCTGGAGAGGTGGACACTTGGCTGGTGAGTGGTTTGACTGTGAAGTTGGCAAAATGTGATCGGTGAGCATGCATGGCAATACATTTTGGTGATATTTTAGTGCTGTGACTTAACTGACTCTACTCCCCCAGGTATTCCTGTCTAGTCCTCAGGATGCAAGATGGCCAAGACCTTCTTCTCCCAGGGCATAAGTTGTAATGGAGGAGGTGGGGGCCCACCACAAGTCTTCTGGACATACAACTGGTACCTGGATGTCATGAAACAGACCTTTCCCCTTTGGTCGTTCCAGGTCTTCCTGATGTTGTCTCTTGTGCGTGGAGTAGGACCTACACTATTCACTCTGTTGACTATCCTTTGCCACATTTCCGTTTTCCTGGCGATAGTAGAGTGCTAGACCTGGGTTCCAAATAGATGTGGCTCTACTCTTATGATTTCATCCACCACGGCTCCTAGCTCATCTTCGGTGAAACAGGAATTTTTCTGGGGTGACATGGTGGGGATTAAAAAATAAGTGGTGGGAAATGAACAGGTGATGGTGAATAAATGGGTTTGGGAAGTGCAAATGGGTGTGATTGGAAATAGGAGTGTGCTGGAGATGTGGAATTTGTGCTTTTGGAAAGTTGTAGGGGTGCCTAATTTATGGTTTGGTGATTTTTTTGATGTGTTCTGGTATGAGTGTTTGGCGCTGTAGATGCAAAGTATTGTGGTTTGTGAAGAGGTGTGTTTTGTAGTGTGGTTTGCAGGTATGTCGAGTGTGTCACTGTGTGTCAGCTGTGTTGTTTTTAAATCCATTCAATGTGGTGTGGTGTTTACTTTGTTGACCGCAAATGGCTGTGGTTCAGACCGCCGTTAGAGGAAAGCCATGGCTGACTGCCACTACACCTTTGTACTTGTGATAGGTTCGGTGGTTGGTTGATGGGCTGTTGTTGTTGGTAGTCGGACCACCTATTTTCCACCCTCCAAAGTACTGGTGTTGTTGAATATTTGGTTGACTTTTGTCGGTCCTGCTTGTGTGACTCATAATACGGCGATCTGTATGACCGTCAACATGGCGATCTTTTACAAGCTGCCACTATGGCTGCCTGGCGGTCTGACCACCATAATCAGGCCCAATGTTTCCAAGAAATTAGAATGGCTCAATCATTTTCTGGTGTCTGAATCCACGAATATTGAAGAAAAGTAAAGAAGTCTGCCAAGACTATAGGGTAAAATTCAACAATTTGCAATATTAGGGACATCAGACTACTTAGAAAATATCGCTTCTATACTACATTACTAACCTCTACATTACTTGTGGTGCATCACTTGCCTGTTTTAAACTTTTTTATAAATACTCAATTGGCATTCTTGACACTTTTTCCCAAAATAAAAGCAATATTATATATCCTACCTACAAAAGTCTTCTTTCTCCGAGCCATGGTAATTTTCCAAAAAACACCTCAATTTGACTCATAAGCAATCCTATAAGAAAACATGGAAAAATAAAATTTTACAATCATAATCTATTGATGATGTACTGTAGTAACTCCCCGCTAAATTTCATTTTTACATAGAAAAAAAGACTTCTGTTACATTCTTAAATGAAATATTCTTAAACTCACCTTGAAAATATAAGAAAAAGAAAGTAAAAGAGGGCACCATCCTCGATTTTGACTGCTCTCCTGTTTTCAATTATGCTTTGGTGCCCTGAGAAACCAAAAACATACTGTTTTCTAAATTCACCAGGTTGTATAAAATTACACAAAATAAAATATACCTTCTACATACTTCAAACTCCAAATTATCTTCTTTACATCCACATGGTCCGCTGTGTTATTTGGAATAAAGATGTTTAAATTGTAAGCCGGCGCGTGAGAAGGCCAAATAGTTTTTTAAACTAGTTTTAAAAAAGGCGTTTCTTTTATTGAATGACACAATTAAAAAAATTAATTAGGTAAAAAGCAAACCATCCCGGCGTGAGTGTATCAGAGCAAAGTGCATAGGGATGAAAATGTGATTCAATCAGGCAAAACACACAGGACCTCATTACAAGGTCCTGTGACAGTGGTGGTCCGACCGCCAACAGGTTGGCAGAGAAGACCCCGAAATTCTGACATTGGAGGCGGTGCACACCGAAGAGCGCCAAAGCACCGTCAGCATCGCCAGGCAGAGCAGACTGCAGCGGTCGAATGGAGGCACAAACAGTCCGGCGGAGACCATGTTTCCCCAAGACTCATTACGAGGATGCACACCGCCAACATAACCACCTCAGTCAACCCACCACAGAACACCAGGCAGAAACAAACAGTATAAAAGGAGATACTCACCTCCAGAAAGCCATAAACGGCAGTAGGGCTAACAGAGACTGGGGCAGAGGAGCCTGCGGCAGAGGGGATGCCCTCCCTCTTGGATGGATGGGAACAGCAAACTGGGTGGGGAGCTACAGAGAGGGCGGTGATAGAAAGGGGGTGGCAGACAGAGATGGTACTGAGCTGGTCCCAGATGGGTCGGCTACCACAAGGGAGTGGCCACTGGAGGAGGATTCCAAAGAAGATGTAGTAGATTCGGCCTGCCCCGTGGCACTCCCCTTGCCCTCCGGGCAACTGGGTCCCTCGGTGTCTGTGGTATTGTGACTGGAGGTCCTGTGGCCAGAAACTTTCCCACTCGACTGTGCCCCATCTTCTTCATCTGCTGGTACGGATGCTGAAAATGGATAGTGAAGTAGGGCCATCACATTCACAAGATAACACTTCCATCATACATTACACGTAGGTCACATAGCACCCTGTTCATTAATACCCTCAGGAAGTGCCAGGATAGTGCCAACATCATGTCACAGCAAAATATAATGTATGTCCCTCAAAATCTACATTGTGACACGCCAGCAAAGCCACCTGACAGACACTTACAAAACCATGATTTAAGGTGACCAATCACACTGACCATACCATGACAAGGTGATTATTACACTTGATACAGGTTCTCTACCCAGAACAACATAGACAAGCATCAATCAAACAGTAGTTCAGAAATGTGAAATAGCTTACCACAAAACCAATAAACATATTTAACACACAGATACTTTACCCATGCAATGACACATGTTATAAAGTAAAGGCAGGCAACCCTTGTGCAACAAGCCATACCTTTCTCATGTCACATTGTTACTACTATGGACACATGCCAACATGTAACACCTTAAATTGTCACACATATCAAATGTTGTTCAAGGAGTAAGAACACATGTCACACACACATGCACCAATGGTGACTTACTAAAGAGTGCCAAGAGAGTGTGGATTAAGGCATATAGTAACATGGTCTCCAGAAATTGAACAATATCAGTCATGTGAGGACCAAGTAAGCTCAGAACAAAGTCCTACACACAATAACACGTTGTCAATAAAGTGAATGTTTCAAATGGACTACTGCACTGCGCAGGAAGGTGAGAACCAGACAAAGGAAACTATTCAATTAGTCCTTCAATAGGCCACTGACTGACTAGTAACCAACCACACATTAGACATTGCATGACTGACATCTGTCTGTGGAGGATTCCTAGAGCCAAAGCATATGTGTTGCTAGCAGAACTGGTACTCCAACCATGATGCAAGCCAACAGCCTGGACACACTAACCAACCTACTCACAGGTATATATGAACTTTCACAACTGCACCAACTATGTGTCATGGCAAACATGAGGCCACAAAACAGGCAGGACTCATTAGACACATCCTTCATAGCAAGGTACACATAACAAATTTCAAAGGTGAGTCATTACTTGACCTTTCCATTTACACATGGTGTTGTCAAATTACTGTCTGGGTCCATCAACACATAGCTTTATTCGGTTACTTTCAACCATAAAAGCAAAACAACCAACAATTTAATGAAAAAGGAAATAAGAATTAAGTTAAAAAAGGATAAGAATAAAATAAAAACATATATTTCAGCCTTAAAACACATAAAATTATTTTCCTTAGAAAAAGCACCTAACCCCCTAATACCTAACATTTAAAATAAACATGGGGTTTTATTTCAGTCTAGGTGTATAGTTAAAATTTAGCAACTAAAACACTTTTTTTTTTTTTTTGTAATTTGGTCCTCATCATCATTTTTTCCCCAGAAAATTAGTACGAATATGCCAAGCAGCTACAATATAATTGCTAACCGCACAAGATAGAGGGAGAGAAGTTTCCCTCATCATGATCCTTAAGGCAACAATACAATGTCTTACCCCCATATTCCTGCACACCGGTCGTAACCACTTCCGTCGCGCAATCAAATAAGCAGGGCATAAAAACATAAAATGTACAATAGATTCTGAAATGTGATTACAACTCGGACAATTATCAGGACTTGGGGTGGCGCTCCGTGAACTGCCATAGGATTTGAGAGGCAGACAACCATATCTGAACTGAATATATAGACTCTAAATTACTGTCTGGGTCATAGCTGTGAATAGGCTGCCATTGCCTATATATCATGCCTACAACAGTATGCCTATGGACAAAACTGTGTGGCCATTTTCTACTATCAGAACATCAGCATGGTGGTTACATTCATACCGCTGATACCAAGAAATGTGTGCCTATCTAAATGGCTATATCAATGTTGGAACACCTAAATAGTATCCAACATGCATATTATCCACTCTGATGAGACATTATAAATGTCTATGTACATCCCTCACTTACCAAGGGGGATTACGTTGCTAGAGGTGTGAAGATGTTAACCTTGTTGTCATGTGACATGTCAGATGGGCATCACAACCTCACATGAGGCTGTCACTTGTCAGAAGTCATTAGAAAACTAGAGATTTCTTGATCATGTCTGACTCAGTGTTGCACAGAGACATGAATCTTGAGATGTTGCAGAGGACAGGGAGGAAGGACCTACACACCTGCCCTGTTGGTGAGAATTGACAACCTACAGGGTAGAAAAAGTTGTATATTGGTAAACATATAACACCGTCATATGTGCACCATTATGTGCCATTATACTCAGGGGACACCATAGTTGAGTAACATGTTTCTATATACATTTGGATGTGCACACCTGTGTGCAATAGATGGCTACTGTACATCGATATGTACACATGAGTTCTGTGATACTTTGCACTTACTATGTTGTCAGATCTAACCATCTGTTCTATCACTCATTCACCTGATAAACGGACAGAAATTTGTTAGGTCTGTACTTACCCCCTTGCGGGTGCTGTACTACCTTTAAACGCCCATCCAACTCAGGGTAGGCCATCTCCAAAATGCGGGCCATTGAGGGGGTCATGGTCCAACAGGCATCCCATCCTCATTGGGAGGACATCCCCAGCTGGGCCTCTGCATTCTTATAGTGCCAGCGTCTCACACAAAAACAAGCAATTCAGCAACCCTAACTCAGACTGTCTGGAACATCTACTCTACTGATAGATGAGAATATATAGTGAGGGCATATATGAGCTGGAAACAGACAACATGCATCTCTAGCACTATCTGTCATGTTATCACATATGACCAGACACCCAACATATGAAGAAGAGTTTTCTCAGGCAAAGTCTGGCATGACACCTCCACTAAACATGTGCAACATTCACAGGGTGGCTCAGGGAACATGCATGACACACTCTCCATAAAGTCTCAGGACTCTAATTCTGTCACCAAACATTTGTACATGCCCAGGAAGTCACCCATTCTATCACAACTGTAGCATCTAAAGGACTTTAAGGACGTGTTAGACTTGGCATCCTTGGAGTGGTCTCCCCTAATTGTTTGCCTCTGGAGGATGAGGAGGTGCAAACCAAACATAATGGTATAGTGGGTAGACCTGTTATGTCCAGGGAGAGGGTCTCTAGGGCAGGTAGCAGTTTGTCATCCAAGGGTTTGACTCCTGAAGAGTTACAGGTCAGACAGGCAGAGAAGGCTCACCTGTTGGAGTTGGAGAAGTTTAGGATGCAAAGGGAGATGGAAGTAAGGAGGATGGTCATGGAGGAGAAGAAGATACTGCTGGCTCATGGGCTCAGCTTGATGGAGCTCAATCAGAGGAGCCAGTCCAGTAGGGATGGTGGCAGCAATATCACAGTGCAGCCTGAGAGGATGGTGCACATTCCAAAAGACCTAGTGAGGACAGAGGAGAGCCCACCAAGGATGCCTGGTCTAACAGCCCTAGAGACGGAGTACATTATATTCAAAAGTTGGACATGTAGGTTTTAACCTTGCATGTCATGACAGTAAAAGCCCGGCATTGTTGTCTTTACTGTGGAAAGGCTACTATCCCCATTGGTGAGTACTCAGCAGTGCTAACTTCTGAATGGGACTAATAAATATGATACTTCAAGGTAACAAAATAATTGTTAAATTAAACCCAACTTGATATCCAAGACAAATTTAATATAACTTTACACAAATGGCAACTTTAGTAATTAGCCACTTTTTTGCCCAAAACTTACCATTAACTGTTTATGGCTGCAGGACACAAGACAGCTTTCTGGTCTTCTGGAAGAAGGAGGGAATGACTCTCACAAAGGAATAGAAAGGGCCTGCCATTGGATGAGGTATGACTTTTCCATTGCAGGAAAGCCAACAGGAAGTGAGCCCAGAAGTGAGCTTCAAAGGAGAACCTGCCATTGAAGGGCCAATGGTGGACACACATGACGGAGGCTGCTTTTTTGTTCTTGAAAACAGTTTGGCATCAGGGACAAACAGCGGGAAGACATTGTGTTAGAAATTGGGTCTCTAGTTGGCATCGGTATGCACCCTGTGCAAGTAGGGACCACAATCCTAGTCAGGGTAAGTCATATACACACCTTAATTTAACTTGTGCTTACCCTCTGGTAGCTTGGTAAAGAGCAGTCATGTTTAGCTTAAGAGGCAATGTGTAAGTTATTTGTGTAACACACAGACATACACACACACACACACACAGTATCACAATGAAAACACCACAAAAAGGCTGCACACCAGTTTAGAAAAACAGAGAATATTTAACTGAGTAAACCAAGACCAAACAACAAACGCCCAATCAGTAGAACTCGGGATATGATTTTTTAAATATGAAATATAAAATAGTACTCAGAAGTTATTATCGTTCAAAAGGTTACTTGAGATCACGAGTGATTGGTGCAAATCCAAAGTTCAGGCTGACCATGATAGATGGTAGGCCTGCTACAAAACCCACACAGGGTCCACTGAATTAGTACCTTTGATGGAACAAAGAATTGACATTGAAGGCACGATGAGGCAGTATTTTACATGCAGTCAGGTCACTACGTCATCGTAGGGATCCACTGAAATAAATTAAATACATCATCAGCGAGCTCTGCAGAGCATTGCTGTTGGGCCGCGGAGGCTATGAATCCAATATCGCCAAACAGCCTCAGTGCCGGCATCAAAGGAGTGATGTACTAAAAATTCTGATGTACATGAGATGATTCTCCAGTTTTTGCAGAAATCAGTTGCAGAACCCACTTCTGAGGCTCAGGACTGGAGGGTCACCTCAGGCAAGGGTAGGACTCACAGAGGGCAGAGTCATGCAGGACCAGGAGAGTTGCAGGCAGTTTTTGATGTCCCTGAGAATTCATGAAAACAGGGGGCAAGCCCTTGGAGACACTCTGAGTTCAGCAAGATGGGTCCAGTTCTTGTCTTCAGCAGGGCAGAGATCAACAGACCGCAGGGCAACTCAGCAAAGCAGAGAAGCAGTTCCTTGGAACAGTAAGTCCAGGCAAAGTGGCAATCCTTAGAGCACAGCAGTCTTTACTCCTGCAGAGTTCTTCCGAAGTCCAGAAGTGTACTGATTTCAGAGGGCCAGAGGCCCATTACTTATACCCTTTGAATTGGAAGTGACCTCAAAGCAGTTCCTTGATTTGCATAGGTTCCCCTTTCATCCCAACCCTGGCTCCAGACTATCAGTTGTGGGCAATCAGTTCTTTGTGTGGGGTCAGGCCACTACCTTTTGAAGTGTAAGTGTCAATCCCTCCCAGCCTTCCTGCCCAGGAAGACCCATCAGTATGCAGATGTAGTTGCTATCCTGTGTTGTGGCTGCACGGAGGGAATGCACAAATTTAGCTGTGATCCAGTCCAGTCCAGATGTGTATTAGAGTTACACTGTCAGGCATACAGAGCGGTGGAAGCAGATAAATGCCCATTTCTAAAATAGTCATTTTAAATCTGACTTCACCAGTATAGAGAATTTATCATTACCATTCCATTGATATGAAACATGAGGCAGCTACTCCTTCCCGATCAGGAATTACAGCTTATATGTATGCTAAGGACTTCCCAGTGCTGGCCTATGAGAGGGGTAGTCATAGTCATGGTAAGCTTTATTTTTTGATTAATTAGAATCACCCAGACGTGCAATTCACTGTCACCCTGCAATATTACCATGCACTTCAAACAACACACCAATACACAGCACCACACTTAGCACCACACAATCCACCCCACACACCACCCCATGGCACCGCAAAGACACCCCAGGTTTACTGACGATGAACTCAGGGTCATGGTGGAGGAAATTGTACGGGTAGAGCCACAGCTCTTCGGGACACAGGTGCAGCACACCACCATTGCCAGGAAGATGGAGCTATGGAGCAGAATAGTCGACAGGGTCAACGCTGTGGGACAGCACCCAAAAAATAGGGACGACATCAGGAAGCGGTGGAACGACCTATGGGGGAAGGTGCGTTCCATGGTATCCAGGCACAACATCGTGGTGTAGAAGACTGGCAGCGGACCCCCACCTCCTCCCCCAGAATTTACAACATGGGAGGAGGAGGTCTTGGCGATCCTGCACCCTGACGGCCTCGTAGGAGTAGGCGGAGGAATGGACTCTGGTAAGTCTAATCTTAACTACTTCATCCCCCCCACCCCACCAGCATGCCAACTCATACCCCCACCCTCACCCCCATCACACCTACTCCTTGCAAATGTCTCATCATCACAACCCACCCATCCCAACACCAAGCCCTGCATGCGACCACAAAGCAGGGACATCCATCACCTAAGCATGCCCACTGCACCCCCCCCCCAAACCACCGTCACAAAAGCCCCCACAAGGGAATGGCAGCACTGGGGTACACGGGCACCCACCCATTGCACGCTATGGCACACACAGAAGCAATAACCATACCTTTATACCCCTGCAGGACCCGAACGCCACGTCACCGCGCAGGAGGGTCCACAAATGTCCACTCCACCCCCAGAAGAGGCCCACAGTGATGACAGCAGCTCTGTCTCCCTGGATCTAGATGACCAGCCCAGCCCATCGGGGACCTCTGGACAGTCGGTTCCCCTCAGACAGCCACAGCCCACAGCAGACCTTCCCCCCACTGGGAACACCAGCACAGCACCCACCCAGCGGGCCCACACCTCTGTCCCCAGGACATGTCAATCAGCGGTGTGTCCACCACTACAGGGAACCCAGGTTAACCGACCACCCCAACAACAACAGGGACCTGGGGGCAGTGGTAGTGGGCACAGGGTATAGTTGACAGAGGCCCAGGGAAACAGGGGAACTGGGAGGGCTGCTGTGCGACAGGGGGGGGACAGGCCCAGGGAACCCACTCTCCACGAGGCCCTCTCCTCCATCATGGGAGCATACCACCACTCCCAGGAGACGATGTCCACGGTCCTGGCCAGGTTTCAGGAGATCCAGCTTCTGCAGGAGCAACAGTATATTGGGTTCAGGGAGGAACTAAGAAACATCTGTTCCACCATGGGCACCATCGTAGTGGCACTGAATCAGGTAGTCACCACATTGCGGGACACTCTGGCACCACAAAGGGCCCCTGTCACTAGCATGGACCAAGAACTGGTTACCACCTCCGCCGGCGCTAGTGGACAGGAGGCCCCGACACAAGACCAACAGGCCACCAGAACCCCACCTCCTGCAGAAGGAGAACCACCCCGCAAGCGGGCCCTGAGATCCAGGAAGAAGACAGAGTAAGATGCCAAGACCCCCGCCACGAAAGGATACCTCCCTGATTGTCATCTCATTGCACCTGTGATACTGATAGTCTGGACTCTGCCATGGACAATCCTCCACCATCACCACTCACCGATTTGCAACCACCCACCAATTTAGAGCACTGTAATAAACACACTTATTGCACAAAACAATCAGGAGTCTGGCTGTTATTTGGAACAAATGTATTAGATATGACCGTGCCAAGATGCTTATTTTCATTGTGATGCCAACATACCAATGTCACACAGCTGTAGTCCATGGGGAAACAAAGCAGATGTCACGCAGTTCTGAAATCTGAAGGGAAAGTCACTACTCAGTTAGCATACACTGGGGGAAAAGGACAGACAGTAGAGAGGTAGTAGGGGTTAAGTAAATGTTATATGCCGGGGGGATTCTTACCTGTGTGTCATTGGAAATACTGCAGTATTACTGTGTTCCTGTTGTCTATGTCGTCCTCTTCGCCTTCTCCTCTTCACTCTCCACAGGCTCCACAGCTGCTACAACACCACCATCTGGACCATCCTCCTGCAGAAAAGGCACCTGGCGTCGCAAAGCCAGGTTGTGAAACATACAGCAGGCCACGATGATCTGGCACACCTTCTTTGGTGAGTACATTAGGGATCCACCTGTCATATGGAGGCACCTAAACCTGGCCTTTAGGAGGCCGAAGGTCCGCTCTATCACCCTCCTAGTACGTCCATGGGCCTCATTGTACCGTTTCTCTGACCTTGTCCGGGGATTCCTCATTGGAGTCAGTAGCCATGACAGGTTGGGGTAACCAGAGTCACCAATTAGCCACACATGGTGCCTCTGGAGTTGATCCATCACGTAAGGGATGCTGCTATTCCGCATGATGTACGCATCATGCACTGAGCCAGGGAACTTGGCATTAACATGGGAGATGTACTGGTCAGCCAAACAGACCATCTGGACATTCATGGAATGATAACTCTTCCTTTTCCTGTACACCTATTCACTCCTGCTGGGGGGGACCAAAGCAACATGGGTCCCATCAATGGCATCAATGATGTTGGGAATATGTCCAAGGGCATAGAAATCGCCTTTCACTGTAGCCAAATCCCCCAACTCAGGGAAGATGATGTAGCTCCACATGTGTTTGAGCAGGGCAGACAACACTCTGGACAACACCTTGCAAAACATGGGCTGGGACATCCCTGATGCAATGGCCACAGTTGTTTGAAATGACCCACTTGCTAAGAAATGAAGTACTGACAGAACCTGCACTAGAGGGGGGATCCCTGTGGGTTGGCGGATAGGTGACATCAGGTCTGGCTCCAGCTGGGCACACAGTTCCTGTATAGTGGCTCGGTCAAGCCTGTATGTCAGTATGACATGTCTTTCCTCCATTGTCGACAGGTCCACCAGCGGTGTGTACACGGGAAGATTCCTCCATCTCCTTGCATGTCCCAGTGGACAGTGCCTATGAAGGACAACAGCGAGCACAGAGTCAATCAAACCACAGGTACGTTCCCACAGCTTGCACATAACACGAATCCCTATGCATTGTATGGATTGTATGAGTGTCGATGCAAAGCCTAGGTATGTCTGTCGCAGTACAAATTCAGCCATGTGGGCCCTTGAAATGGCGGCTGCCTGACCTGTGAAGTGCGACAATGGGATGTGAGGTCAATGCGCTGGCGTGGGACACTGTGGCGGTAGGCGGTCGAAGACCGCGGCGCAAAGCAGCATTGGTTAACATTGAACCCTATGGGTTTCAGGAGCCAATGACGATGCGCGCCGGTGGTCGCGGTACGCACCGCCGCTGGCGTAACCGCCATTTTCTATCAGCTTAATCACTCGATACCTGATCTTCCACAGGAGAGGACCTACACTGCAAGTGCTGCTGTGACCTCGGTCTGGAAGAGACAATGGCTAATGCGACTGGGGAAAGGTCCCTTGCCTTCACTGCGGAGGAGTTGGAGAAACTTGTGGATGGGGTCCTCCCCCAGTATGCGCTACTCTACGGTCCTTCAGACCAAGAGGTAAGTACACTGGGACCATGCTTTGTGGGCTATGCCTGTGTTGAGTGGGGTAGATGAAAGATGGTGGTGAGGGGAGCGATAGAGGCATGCATCAAACGACAGATGGGAGCATGTGCCACATGGCAAGGGTGGGGATGGGGGGCCACTCACATCGAGCATGCAGAAGGTGATGATTATACTTCTCTCCCTGTACATGTCACATAGGTCAGCGCCCACCAGAAAATCGACATTTGGCGTGCCATCGCCAAGGACGTCCGGACCCTGGGGCTCCACAACAGACGAGGCACCCACTGCCGTAAGAGATGGGAGGACATCCGCCGCTGGAGCAGGAAGACGGCGGAGGCTCGGCTGGGGATGGCCTCCCAACGTGGGAGGGGTGCCAGTCGGACTTTGACCCCCCTGATGTCCTGGATCCTGGCGGTGGCCTACCCCGATTTGGATGGGCACGTGAGGACATCACAGCAGACACAAGGGGGTGAGTACACTCTCACTCTGGTGACTTTGCGCGCAGTGAAGGTGTCTGGGTGAGGGAGGAGGGCTGTGGGTATCCCTAGACCAGGGCGATTTCTGTAGGCTAGGCCCCTCCGTAAGGCATGGCCCTGTGCCCCCGCCCCCCACCTCTGTAGGGTGCCAAGTACAGGTATCTATGGACCTGTGTCATCTATGTGTGCAGTTGTCGTCCATAGGCTTTTAGGCCATGTCCCACGGATTGCGTAGTGGACCCCAAGTGCGCGGCGTAGTGCAGGGGGCTTCTGTGTCTGTCCTCTCCGACAACGGTGTCGCCAATGCATGCACTCAACATGTCTTTATTTCTCCCCCCCCCTTTTTTGTGGTCTTCCTGTTCATGTGTGCATTAGCATCATCAGGCATCGGAGCACGAGGGAGCTGCATCCCACATGGCCCTGGAGGGCCATGCAACGGAGTCCGAATACACCAGTGGGACGGAGGGCGAGGGGAGCTCCACAGCGGGGACTCGTGCTGATGTCAGTGACAGCGACTCGTCCTCTGAAGGGAGCTCCCTTGTGGTGGCGGCAACATCCGTGCCCCCCGCAACAACAGGTACAGCCGCCACCCAGCGCACCAGCACCGCCCTCCCACCAGCCCCTCAGCGTTTGCCCCGTGCCCGCTCACCCAGGAAGGTGGGCATCTCCTTCGCCCCAGGCACCTCAGGTCCTACCCCTGTCACCCCTGCTGCCCTCAGTGAGGAGGTCATTGACCTCATGAGGACCATCATTGTTGGGCAGTCTACCCTTTTGAATGCCATCCAGGGTGTAGAAAGGGAGGTGCACCAGAGTAATGCATACCTGGAGGGCATTCATTCTGGTCAGGCTGCCCATCAGCGATCGTTCAACGCTCTGGCCTCAGCACTGACGGCAGCCATTGTCCCTGTCTCTAGCCTCCCCCCTCCAACTTCCTCCTCCCAGACCCAATCCCCTGTACCTCTGCCTATCCCAGACACACCATCAGACCAGCCTGCACACACCTCAACACCCAAGGGGAGCTCAGCCAAACATAAGCACCACACATCACACAAGCATTCACACAAGCAACATCCACATGCAGACATAACAACACCCACTGCCTCCACTGTGTCCCCCTCTTCCTCATCTCCCTCCCTGTCACGTCTCCACTCACACTTGCATGCACAACATCTTCAGCCACTACGTCCATCACCAGCACACCCACCAGAACACTCCGCACACGTGCAGTCACCACCCCCACTACCATTTATACGTCCCCTGTGTCCTCTCCCAGTGTGTCTGTCACCCCCTCTTCCAAACTACACAAACGCAGGCAGCCACCCACCCAACAGCCATCCACCTCACGAGAGCCTACAGCCCAAGCACCTGCACCCAAAGACACCAGACTTCACACTCCTACAACCACATCCTCTTCCTCCACTCCCATACCCACTACACCTACCCGTCCCTCTCTTTCGAAATTGCTTTTCCTTGCCAACCTTAACCTCTTTCCAACAACTCCCCCACCCCGTCCATCTCATAAGACTACAATCAGCACCTCAGCCACCACAAAACTGGGACCTATAAAGACTGTTTGCCATGGACTGTGGAGTCCCCCACCCTCAAGGGCAGGCAGTTCAGCTAGGAGCCAAGGCACGGCCAGCCCACCCCCGGAAAAGCATCCGAAGATTGCCAGTGCCCGGCGCGAGAGACCAAAGACACCAGGGACCAAAATCCCTACCATGGCTCCGGCAGGAAGTGGGGTGCCACCTGGCACACCGCCAAAGGTGGGAAAGGGCCACAGGTGAACAGGGAAGGGTGGGAAGGGCAGCACGCCCGACAAGTCCGGCAGCAGGCCAGCTGCCCAGGAGGGCCCCACCAGCCCCATCCCAGGTGTGCAGGAGGACACCCACAGGCCCGGTACTGCAGCCCAGGAGGGACCCGCAAGCCACGTCCCAGGTGTGCAGGAGGACACCCACAGGCCCGGTACTGCAGCCCAGGAGGGCCCCGCAAGCCAACAGACAGATGGGCAGGAAGGCCCGCCAGCCACATGTCAGGTGGCGAGTGACATCCATGCCATGGCCGGATCCGCTGACCTGGACACTCATCTCAAGCACCGCTGAACTGGGCACCGCCGTCTCAAGCACCGCTGAACTGGGCACTGCCATCTCAAGCACCGCTGAACTGGGCACCGCCGTCTCAAGCACCGCTGAACTGGGCACCGCCGTCTCAAGCACCGCTGAACTGGGCCCTTCATCTTAAGCACTGCTGAACTGGGCTCTTCATCTGAAGCACCGCTGAACTGGGCCCTTCATCTCAAGCACCGCTGAACTGGGCCCGTCATCTCAAGCACCGCTGAACTGGGCACCGCCGTCTCAAGCACCGCTGAACTGGGCCCTTCATCTCAAGCACCGCTAAACAGGGCACCGCCGTCTCAAGCACCGCTGAACTGGGCACCGCCGTCTCAAGCACCGCTGAACTGGGCCCTTCATCTCAAGCACCGCTGAACTGGGCACCGCCGTCTCAAGCACCGCTGAACTGGGCCCTTCATCTCAAGCACCGCTGAACAGGGCACCGCCGTCTCAAGCACCGCTGAACTGGGCACCGCCGTCTCAAGCACCGCTGAACTGGGCCCTTCATCTCAAGCACCGCTGAACTGGGCACGGCCGTCTCAAGCACCGCTGAACTGGGCACCGCCGTCTCAAGCACCGCTGAACTGGGCCCTTCATCTCAAGCACCGCTGAACTGGGCCCTTCATCTCAAGCACCGCTGAACAGGGCACCGCCGTCTCAAGCACCGCTGAACTGGGCCCTTCATCTCAAGCACCGCTGAACAGGGCACCGCCGTCTCAAGCACCGCTGAACAGGGCACCGCCGTCTCAAGCACCGCTGAACTGGGCACCGCCGTCTCAAGCACCGCTGAACAGGGCACTGCCGTCTCAAGCACCGCTGAACTGGGCACCGCCGTCTCAAGCACCGCTGAACTGGGCACCGCCGTCTCAAGCACCGCTGATCTGGGCAACGCCATCTCAAGCACCACTGGCCCATTGGCAGAAGGGGCAGGCCCTCATTTGTGTCGGGCAGGGCTGCACGAAGCACTCTGGGCACCAGTCCCCCTCCAGAACCAGTGGAGACTGTCATCCACTTGTGAGACTGTGGCTTTGCACTCCCCAGGATGGCACAGTGGTCAACCCACCCACTGCAGAGACTTGAGAGACTGTGGCTTTGCTCTCCCCAGGATGGCACAGTGGGCAACCCACCCACTGCAGAGACTTGAAAGACTGTGGCTTTGCACTCCCCAGGATGGCACAGTGGGCAAACCACCCACTGCAGAGACTTGAGAGACTGTGGCTTTGCATTTCCCAGGATGGAACAGTGGGCAAACCACCCACTGCAGAGACTTGAGAGACTGTGGCTTTGCACTCCCCAGGATGGAACAGTGGGCAAACCACCCACTGTAGAGACTTGAGATACTGTGGCTTTGCACTCCCCAACCACCCACTGTAGAGACTTGAGAGACTGTGGCTTTGCACTCCCCAGGATGGAACAGTGGGCATGGAGGCCCCTTGTGGATCTGGCGTCGTGGGCTCATCTGGCTGAGGTGCCCCCCCTTCCCTTCCCCCTGAGGTGCCTGTAGTTTTGCTATCTGATGCCCCTGCAGTGTTCTCTCCGTTGGTGTCAGGTATCCTGTGTGGGCTTTGCCCATGTGATTTGGGCCCAGTGGTCCACGGACAATGCCTGCAAAAATTATCGGAATTTTTATATTTATGTATATAATAGTTTTAGATGTGTGATATATTTATAAGCCAGTGATACAATATATTCGACAGTTGATGATCATTTCCTTTTGTCTTTGCATTCTTCCGGGGGGCTTGGGGGTGTAACTGTGATGTATTGCTATGCATTGATGTGTGTGTTGTAGTGGGTGAGGGTGGGGGTGGGTGTGTCGCGTATGTGTGTCCCCGTAATTTTTTCCCTCCCCCCTCCCCTGTGTCGTAGGTGCAGTACTCACCGTTGTCTTCTGCGCCGGCGTTCGTGCTCCTGGTAGAGGAGCAGGAAGACAATAGCTGGGAGGATGCTGAGTTCGGGTTCCATGCTGTCCAGATTCCTCGTGGGGTGTATGGAGGTGAGCGCTTTCCGTTTGAAATTGCTGTTTCCGCCGTTTTTTTATCGGCGGGGCTACCACCCCGGAAAAGGTGGCGGATTGGTGGGTTGTGATAAGGTGGGCGGTACTTTGTCTCCCGCCTGTATGTTGGCGGTGACCGCCGCGCTGTTTGTTGGTCCCGCCGTGGCGGTCGGAGTGTTGAAGTGGCGGTCTCTGTTGGCGGTTTCCGCCAGGGTCGGAATTCCATTTTTTTTACCGCCAGCCTGTTGGCGGGTTGGCCGCCGCTTTAACACCGACCGCCAGGGTTGGAATGACCCCCCATGTGTTATACAGCTGACGAAAACACTCCAGCCATTGAGCACTGTTGGACTTTTGCTTATGCAGGGTCATCCCCAGACTTTTTTGCCTCCTGCCTCCTATATTTTTCTGACATGTTGCTGTTGGCTTTTCAACTCTGAGCACTTTACCACTGCTAACCAGTGCTAAAGTGCATATGCTCTCCTGTTTAAATTGTATGTAAGTGGTTCATCCATGATTGGCATATTTGAATTACTAGTAAGTCCCTAGTAATGTGCACTAGAGGTGCCAGGGCCTGTAAATCAAATGCTACTAGTGGGCCTGCAGCACTGGTTGTGCCACCCACATAAGTAGCTCTGTAATCATGTCTCAGACCTGCCACTGCAGTGTCTGTGTGTGTATTCTTACACTGTAAATTCGACTTGGCAAGTGTACCCACTTGCCAGGCCTAAACCTTCCCTTTCCTTACATGTAAGGCACCCCTAAGGTAGGCCCTAGGTAGCCCCAAGGGCAGGGTGCAGTGTATGGATAAGGTAGGACATATAGTAATGTGGTTTATATGTCCTAACAGTGAAATACTGCCAATTTCGTTTTCACTGTTGCAAGGTCTGTCTCTCTCATAGGATAATATGGGGGCTACCTTTAAATATGATTAAAGTGTAGATTCCCCTAGAGAGTAGATGGACATGTGGAGTTTGGGATCCCTGAACTCACAATTTAAAAATACATCTTTTAGTAAAGTTGATTTTAAGATTGTGAGTTTGGAAATGCCACTTTTAGAAAGTGAGCATTTTCTTGCTTAAACCATTCTGTGACTCTGCCTGGTTTGTGGATTCCCTGTCTGGGTCAGTTTGACAGTTGGGTTGTTTTTCACCTCACACCAGACAGTGACACAAAGGGAGCTGGGGTGTGATCTGCATTTCCTGATTAGCCATCTCTGCTAGGAGGGAGGGGTGGAGTGGTCACTCTCATCTGAAAGGACTGTGCCTGCCTCTGACAATGCTGTCTCCAGCCCCCTGGTGTGTGTCTGAGGCCTTGCCTGGGCAAGGCAGGATTTCACAAGAAGGTGTGAGTCCCCTTTGAAGGAAGGTGACTTCAAAGACTAAAATGGGTATAAGAAGGGCACCCAAACTTACAAACTTGAGAAACACTTCTGGAATCAAGAGGAACCTCTGCCTGGAGAAGAGCTGATCGCTGAGGAACAAGTGCTGCCCTGCCTGTGACTGTGCTTTGTGGAGCTTTCCTGCAGTGCTGCTTCTGCCAGAGTAAGAGGGCAAAGACTGGACTTTGTGTGCCTTCCATCTTGAAGAAGAAATCTCCAAGGGCTTGATGTAGAGCTTGCCTCCTGTTATTGAAGTCTCAGGGATAGCAAAGACTTCTTCCTGCCAGCACCTGGAGTCTCTGGAGAGACCCCTACTCTGCTCTGTGGTGCCCTTCCAGTTCCTGGGACCCTGAAAGGAGAGGCTGGCAGCCTAAGGACAAAAATACACGCACCGAGCGCCGTGCGGGGAAAAGATCGACGCGAATCCGATCGCGGCTGAGAAAACGACGCGACGCCGGCTCCGCAGCTGAGAAACGACGCCGCTGGAAACGCGACCGGAGAATCGACGCCCGGAGCAGGAGAAACGACGCGCAGCATCGCTGACGAAGGCTGAGAGATCGCAACCAGCGCCGCGGGACTTCGGACCGTCGCGTGGCTAGCTTTTTCGACGCGCCTCGCCGAGCCGAGCTGTTTTCGACGCATATACCCGTGCCGGGTTATTTTCGACGCACACCGCCCGTGCGGGGTTATTTTTGCCGCAAACCAGGTACATTTTCACGCTAGCAGCGCTAGTGTGTTGTTACAACTACCTAAAGACTCTTTTTATTTTAAACCTTTAAAAAATCATAACTTGACTTGTGTATGTTGGATTTTTGTCGTTTTGGTCTTGTTTTGTCTAGATAAATATTTCCTATTTTTCTAAACTGGTGTTGTGTCATTTTGTAGTGTTTTCATTAAGTTACTGTGTGTGTTGGTACAAATACTTTACGCCCAGCACTCTGAGGTTAAGCCTACTGCTCTGCCAAGCTACCAAGGGGGTAAGCAGGGGTTAGCTGAGGGTGATTCTCTTTTATCCTAACTAGAGTGAGGGTCCTTGCTTGAACAGGGGGTAACCTGACTGTCAACCAAAGACCCCATTTCTAACATTGGGGACCAGCGGTCGGGATTGGACTTGTATTTGTACTTGACATACAGTAATTAAGTGTACACTACTGTTTTGATCTCAGACCACTACGTGACCACATACTACTTGTCTTGTGATTCTGCTTTTTGTTCTCTGATGTCCTCCTGGAAGTATTGATAATATTTTTGGACTTTGTTTTTGGGTTGTGAAGCCTTTGCAGAATGGAAGTCAATTTCTGGCACCTATTTATGTATAAAAAGTGGCAGCTTAAAGCATTCTGCATGGAAAGGGGACTGGCTGTGAACAGGAAATCCAGAAGGGAGGATCTTGAGTCAGCCCTGTTTCAGTATGAATTGAAACGTTGTCAGGCAACACCACCAAATGAGTCTGAGGAGGATAACTACTCTGAGGAGGAGGATAACTACTCTGAGGAGGAGGAAACAGAAAGAGATGAGTGGCTCCTAGCTCGAATCCGGAGTCTGGAAGAGCTAGATGCAGAGCTTGAGAGGGCTGAGGAGGAGAGAGCCTTAGTCCTAGAAAAAGAAAGGATTGCAGCTCAAGAGCTGAGCTGTGAAGAGCTGAAGCTGGAGGCCATGAGGGCTGAGTCCAGTTCAGATGGTGGCAGCAAAAATCTTGTATCCAGTACTGCTGAAGAAGTGCACATGCCCAGAGATGTGGTGCCCTACTTGAAGGAGGGAGTTAACACACGCCAGGAGGTTCAGGGGTATGAGGTAGCTCCAGTGATGCACAGGGTCCCTGAGGTGGATTGGGGAACTGGCATGGGGAGTCATATTCCTACTGGTGGGAGGGACACTCTACTGACTCTAGTTGAGAGTGACAGGGAGAGGGGTTCCCCCCAGGTAGAAGTCCTGGTTATGGAGTGTGAAAACATCCCAGAAGAGTGTGGGTTGAGTGTCAGGGACAGTCAGGTACTGTCTCACCAGTCTCAGGAGGGTGATGTGGGGTGCTTTTTCAAAGCAGAGTCACTGGATGGTTGGGTGAAGGGTACTTTGGTTAATTCATGTGAGGGGCTGAGTGATGTAATTGCTGGAGAGCATATGTCTAGTCCTTATTTTCCAGAGCTATGCCAACACCAGGTGGAGTGTGAGTTCTCTGACCCCAGGGAGCTTACAATGGAGGCAGACTTCTGGGTGAGTACCAGAGAGTCTGAAGAGGCATTTGGGGGTGCTCCTGAGAGGAGTGGTCTAGGTAGTTCCCAACCAGGTGAGGTAGGGAAGGATTGTAGTGTCCCAGGTAGGTCCCAGTGTAGTGGGATGGGTGAGGGACCCCATGTCCAGTCTCAGAGGAGAGGGAATGGGGATGGGTTGAGGCCCAAGGTGCCCGAGATCCGGTCCCAGGTCCTGGAGGGTTCCCTGCGGGAACCCCAGGAGGGGAGCCTAGCCTGTACCATAGGGCCATCTGTTGAGGGAGACCCCACAGTGTCAGGAGAACTTGGGGGGGCGGCTGTAGCCAGCGTCCCACCAGTTCTGGTGTCTGGCAGTACCACTCCTAGTGAGGGGTTGCAGAAGTCCAGACAGAGGGTTGAGAGGGGGTTGCGGACCCCAGTGGAGAACCTGGAGGGTCAGGGGTCAGCTCTGAGTGCAGAGCCCCCCAGGAATGACCTTGGTGAGACCATTTCTGGGCTGGGGGGAATCCAGACTCTGTCAGATGGGCAGAGGTCAGGAGACCTGCGCCAGCCAGACTCTTGTATGGCCCTTGGGGAAAGTGTTTCCCTTGTGGGGGGTAGGTGTGCCCCCCAGGAAGTCCTGGTGCGCCAGGCAATGATTCAACCGCAGGATGGTGACTCTGGGTTGAATGATAAGGTTCAGGGGGTAAACTCTGACCTGATGGGGGGTAAGTGTGCTCCCAAGGAAGTCCTGGTGTGCCAGGCAATGATTCAACCGCAGGATGGTGACTCTGGGTTGAATGATCAGGTTCAGGGGGTAAACTCTGACCTGATGGGGGGTAAGTGTGCTCCCAAGGAAGTCCTGGTGTGCCAGGCAGTGGTTCAACCGCAGGGTGGTGACCCTGGGTTGGATGACCAGGTTCAGAGGGTAAACTCTGACCTGGTGGGGGGTAGGTATGCCCCCCAGGAAGTCCTAGTTTGCCAGGCAGTGATCCAGTCTGTGGGTACAGACCCCGGATTGGGAGGCCAGGTTAAGGGTGTCCCCCCTGACCTGGAGGAAGGGGCTACTGCTGACAGTGCCCCTACCATGTTGTCTTCTGGGGGGGGCACTCCTAGTTGGGTGGTTCAGGACCCCAGAAGAGAGGGCAGGGGGAGGGAAGCCTCACCCCTGGCCCTGGTCCAACCTGAAGGTACAGACTCCAGTTTGGAGGATCAGTTGCAGGTTAACATCCCTGCACTGATGGAAGAATTGTGCAGGACTGCTTCTACAAGCACCCTGACAGTTTTTGACTCTGGGGGTGCCGCTTCTGCAGGGAGGGTACAGAGCCCCAGAGGGGAGGACCAGGGTCAGGTTAACATCCCTGACCTGGTGGAAGAGAGAGTGGTCAAAGGGTGCCAGGCACCTGGGGCTACCACCCCCCACTCTCCACAGTCACAGTGGTTAGAGAGGCCTGAGGTCGGGCTCTCATCCCTGACAGTTGTCTGGGGCCACTGTGGCTTGCTGTCCTGGTGGACAGAGTTGCCCCTGGGAGGGGGAGGACGAGAGTCACACCCCGGGGGTGGAGTGGGCAACACCACTGTGTTGGCCCTGGTGGTACTATCTGCCCATTGCAATACATCTGTGAGCAAAGTAAAGTTAGGTGTTGCACAGATGGTGTCTGTAGATGTGGAGAAGGGTTCCCCATGGGTTAGCTTAGTGGGCCCTGAGAGTATGGACAGAGGGATCCAACTGGAGTCAGGAAGGCGTAGAACTGGAACATGCCCCTGCTGTTGTGGGCCTGGGTCCCTGTTCTATCGCCCCAATCAGGGAAGTACATCAAGGTATTGATTGTTCTCCCCTGGCTTTAGGCTGGTAGGGGGTTGTGTTGGACTTTTGCTTATGCAGGGTCATCCCCAGACTTTTTTGCCTCCTGCCTCCTATATTTTTCTGACATGTTGCTGTTGGCTTTTCAACTCTGAGCACTTTACCACTGCTAACCAGTGCTAAAGTGCATATGCTCTCCTGTTTAAATTGTATGTAAGTGTTCATCCATGATTGGCATATTTGAATTACTAGTAAGTCCCTAGTAATGTGCACTAGAGGTGCCAGGGCCTGTAAATCAAATGCTACTAGTGGGCCTGCAGCACTGGTTGTGCCACCCACATAAGTAGCTCTGTAATCATGTCTCAGACCTGCCACTGCAGTGTCTGTGTGTGTATTCTTACACTGTAAATTCGACTTGGCAAGTGTACCCACTTGCCAGGCCTAAACCTTCCCTTTCCTTACATGTAAGGCACCCCTAAGGTAGGCCCTAGGTAGCCCCAAGGGCAGGGTGCAGTGTATGGATAAGGTAGGACATATAGTAATGTGGTTTATATGTCCTAACAGTGAAATACTGCCAATTTCGTTTTCACTGTTGCAAGGTCTGTCTCTCTCATAGGATAATATGGGGGCTACCTTTAAATATGATTAAAGTGTAGATTCCCCTAGAGAGTAGATGGACATGTGGAGTTTGGGATCCCTGAACTCACAATTTAAAAATACATCTTTTAGTAAAGTTGATTTTAAGATTGTGAGTTTGGAAATGCCACTTTTAGAAAGTGAGCATTTTCTTGCTTAAACCATTCTGTGACTCTGCCTGGTTTGTGGATTCCCTGTCTGGGTCAGTTTGACAGTTGGGTTGTTTTTCACCTCACACCAGACAGTGACACAAAGGGAGCTGGGGTGTGATCTGCATTTCCTGATTAGCCATCTCTGCTAGGAGGGAGGGGTGGAGTGGTCACTCTCATCTGAAAGGACTGTGCCTGCCTCTGACAATGCTGTCTCCAGCCCCCTGGTGTGTGTCTGAGGCCTTGCCTGGGCAAGGCAGGATTTCACAAGAAGGTGTGAGTCCCCTTTGAAGGAAGGTGACTTCAAAGACTAAAATGGGTATAAGAAGGGCACCCAAACTTACAAACTTGAGAAACACTTCTGGAATCAAGAGGAACCTCTGCCTGGAGAAGAGCTGATCGCTGAGGAACAAGTGCTGCCCTGCCTGTGACTGTGCTTTGTGGAGCTTTCCTGCAGTGCTGCTTCTGCCAGAGTAAGAGGGCAAAGACTGGACTTTGTGTGCCTTCCATCTTGAAGAAGAAATCTCCAAGGGCTTGATGTAGAGCTTGCCTCCTGTTATTGAAGTCTCAGGGATAGCAAAGACTTCTTCCTGCCAGCACCTGGAGTCTCTGGAGAGACCCCTACTCTGCTCTGTGGTGCCCTTCCAGTTCCTGGGACCCTGAAAGGAGAGGCTGGCAGCCTAAGGACAAAAATACACGCACCGAGCGCCGTGCGGGGAAAAGATCGACGCGAATCCGATCGCGGCTGAGAAAACGACGCGACGCCGGCTCCGCAGCTGAGAAACGACGCCGCTGGAAACGCGACCGGAGAATCGACGCCCGGAGCAGGAGAAACGACGCGCAGCATCGCTGACGAAGGCTGAGAGATCGCAACCAGCGCCGCGGGACTTCGGACCGTCGCGTGGCTGGCTTTTTCGACGCGCCTCGCCGAGCTGTTTTCGACACATATACCCGTGCCGGGTTATTTTCGACGCACACCGCCCGTGCGGGGTTATTTTTGCCGCAAACCAGGTACATTTTCACGCTAGCAGCGCTAGTGTGTTGTTACAACTACCTAAAGACTCTTTTTATTTTAAACCTTTAAAAAAATCATAACTTGACTTGTGTATGTTGGATTTTTGTCGTTTTGGTCTTGTTTTGTCTAGATAAATATTTCCTATTTTTCTAAACTGGTGTTGTGTCATTTTGTAGTGTTTTCATTAAGTTACTGTGTGTGTTGGTACAAATACTTTACGCCCAGCACTCTGAGGTTAAGCCTACTGCTCTGCCAAGCTACCAAGGGGGTAAGCAGGGGTTAGCTGAGGGTGATTCTCTTTTATCCTAACTAGAGTGAGGGTCCTTGCTTGAACAGGGGGTAACCTGACTGTCAACCAAAGACCCCATTTCTAACAAGCACACACTGGGGACTGCTGCATTACTTCTCTCACACACTTCACAGCACTTAAAATGAAGAACTGGGTCAGTATAAATACCCTCTGTAATTAGCGGTGCTTAATATGGAGGCCCAAGTCCATTTAAAAAACCTCTTGTAAAGTTTCAAAGTTTATTGACAGATTGAAATGTATTGTTCCATCATCATACAGGAAGCAAAACAAGCCAAGATACATTTCAATAATTTCATACATTAATTAAAAACTTTATGTAAATAGTAGTAATAACTTGGCTAAGAAGTCATTAAGATTCCTAAAATTAGCTAAAATAAAAAGACATCTCAAAGTTAATAACGTACATATATCAAGAACACTCTAGGTTTTGAAGCAAGAGCCACTAAAGTTTCAATAATTCTTTCTGTCTAATGGTCCAGGCTGCAAAAAGAAATTTGGAGACTGACACCACTACCCTTTGAGTTGTTTCACTCTTACAGATCCTAAGATTGTCAATACAGTCTGCAATTAACAAATTCCTGCATAAGGCGGGCGATACACCGACTTCTGGGCAGAATATATTTAGGGCAGAAAAAATATAAATGCTCATGTGTTTCATCGGTACTGGTGCAAAATATGCAACTTCAAGTACCATCTACTGACGAAGCCTAGCACGTGGTAAAAGCAGCAATAGGGAAGGTACTGTACATAAACTGCAGGAACAATCTATAGGCACGTAGTGGTCTGATATAGTCTAAACATTCATCAGCCTTAGGTACAGCTTTGTGCATTGAGAAACTTTTGGTCAATCTTCTTCTACCACTATCAAGTTCGATCTGTGTATGTATCAGCTCCCAATATCTTCGCTTAGCCATTGTGGCAGCATTGGTTGGGGTAGCCCATGGAGCATCCCAGAACTCTAGCAGTCCAAGGTCAGGCCATGCTTTCTTCATTTTCTTCAACCAGTGAATCTTCACTGTTGCCTGCTTACACTTCCTGACACCTCTAAGGCTAAACCTATTGCTTTGGAGTTCCCTATTGGTCCATAAATGGGCCCAATACAGTAGCAGTCTTAACGCTGCTAACTCAACAACAGCGTGGATTCCAAGGTCTAGTGTAAGGGGCAAAAATAGAATCCCCTTCCCCACACCAGTGATGGCTCTGAGAAAGTTATTCTCCTTAAGGCCTAGGATACTCAAATAGGTCTTCACCCCTTACCTGTATTTTGTAGATATCTACAGCAGGATTAACTGGGAAGCACTGAGCTTTTTCGCCACTCTAATAGTAGCCCCTGCACAGTGGCTTATACCCTGGAGGCAACCTCTCATAATAGGCCATATTGGTGCAAGTTGGACATGGCAAGGCAAAATAATGCCCCTCCCCACGAAGAACAACTATAGCAGAGGTGAACAATGTCTGCCGTGGGAATCTCCTACTATAAAGTTAGGTAATACCATAGGTCCCCCCTTGCCCTCACATCCTCCTTGTGAGGTTTTGTTTTCAGTGGCATGCAGTTTTGTGGTTATCTCTGCTATCTGAGGGTGATTGACAGACACGGCAGGACTATCCCGAGTGGACAGACCTCTCAGAGCCTCTGCAAATCTAATAGGGTCCTGTGCAGGTGCTCTTTATAGAGCTACTGCAAGCTAGTTTTACAGCCACCCAAGGAAAAACACAGCAGTAGTGCATTGTTGCATAATGCAACAATGAAAATCCAGCACGCTTGTTAGCCAGTAGTCCACTATTCTCAGGGCACTAAGGAATAAGTGGAGACAGCAACAGCAGGGACAGATTACAATCCCAATTTTTTAAATTTAATTCAGCACTTTTGACCCTTCACTAGACCTGTACACTACACTGTGTGCTTCTAAGCACTGTGTGTGAGAAAGTAGCTTCTTTCTAGCATGGTTACCGCCACGTTTGGCCTGTTTGTGAGTGTGTGTCAGTGTGTTTTTACTATGTCACTGGGATCCTGCTAGCCAGGACCCCAGTGCTTATAGATCAAAACCTATATGTCAGTGTGTTTTGCCTGTCTCGATGTGATCCTGCTAGCCAGGACCCCAGTGCTCATAGTTTGTGGCCTAATGTGTGTGTAGGTAGTAGTGCTTAACTGTGTCACTGAGGCTCTGCTAACCAGAACCTTAGTGCTTATGCTCTCCCTGCTTTTAAATTTGTCACTATAGGCTGGTGACTTCATTTACCAATTTCAGTTGGCACACTGGACCCCCCTTATAAGTCTTAGTATATGGTACCTAGGTACCCAGGGCATTGGGGTTCCAGAAGATCCTTATGGGCTACAGCATTTCTTTTGCCACCCATAAGGAGCTCAGACAAACCCTTGCACAGGCCTGCCATTGCAGCCTGCGTGAAATAGTGCACACACTATTTCACAGCCATTTTCACTGCACTTAAGTAACTTATAAGTCACCTATATGTCTACCCTTCACTTGTTGAAGGCTAGGTGCAAAGTTACTAAGTGTGAGGGCACCCTTTCACTAGCAAAGGTGCCCCCACATAGTTCAGGGCCATTCATACATGCGGGCACTATATATAGGTCAATACCTATATGTAGCTTCACAATGGTAACTCCGAATATGGCCATGTAAGGTATCTAAGATCATGGAATTGTCCCCCCCATTCCAAATCTGGTATTGGGGAGCCAATTCCATGCATCCTGGGGGCTCCACGATGGACCCTCAGTACTGCCAAACCAGCTCTCTGAGGCTTGCAATGCAGCTACAGCTGCTGCCACCTCACAGACAGGGTTCTGCCCTCCTGGGGTCTGAGCACCTCAGTCCCAGGAAGGCAGAACAAAGCATTTCCTCTGAGAGCACGGTGTTACACTCTTTCCCTTTGGAAATAGGTGTTACTGGCTGGTGGGGGAAGCCTCCCCAGCCTTTGGAAATGCTTTGAAGGGCACAGATGGTGCCCTCCTTGCATAAGCCAGTCTACACCGGGTCAGGGACCCCTTGTCCCTTGCTCTGGCGTGAAACTGAACAAAGGAAAGGGGAGTGATACTCCCCTGTCCATCACTACCCCAGGGGAGGTGCCCAGAGCTTCTCCAGTGTGTTCCAGACTTCAGCCATCTTGCTTTGCAAGGTGTGGGGGCACTCTGGAGGGCTCTGAGTGGCCAGTGCCAGCAGGTGACGTCAGAGACCCTCCTGATAGGTCCTTACCTAATAAGGTAGCCAATCCCCATCTCAGGGTTATTTAGGGTCTCTCTTGTGGGTTCTCTTCAGATTCTACTTGCAAGTTTCCAGCAGGAATCCTCTGCAACTACTACTTCATCCTCTGACCTCGGATCAACTGTAGCCTGCTCCAGGAACCGCTGTAACAGTAACAAAGTATCTACAAGGGATACTTTTCTTCTGCAACTTCAGCTCCAGCCAGCAACTGCGACAGTTTCTACGGTGTGCACGCTCTGAGGAATCCCTGTCTTCATCCTGCACCAGAAGGACCAAATAAATCTCCCTTGGGGTGACTGAGTCACTCCGCTGCTCATGCAGGCACCTTCCAAGCAGAAGATTGGTACTCCTGGACGCTTCTCACAGCAACAAGTGTGCTCCTGGATTCACAGAGGGTGGACCCCATCGACACAGACTGTCCTAAGGTCCTGCTTATCCAATTTGGAGGAGGTAAGACCCTGCCTTCCCTGAGAACAACAGTACCGCTGTGCACCATGTTTTCTTCACCTCCTGAGGCCTCTGGCACTATTTGTGCACAGCCTGGCCAAGGTCCCCAGCACTCTATCCTGTGGCACTCAACTCGCTGCATTGACCTCCGGTGACATGGGACCCTTCTTTGTAATGCTGCACCAGCCACATTTTGCACCTCCTTTGTCCCCGTGTCCTAGGACTCACATGGATGCTGCCTGGAATCCTGAGGGCTTTCTGAAGTGCTGAGAGCCCCCTCTTCCTCCTCACACAGAGTTGCGGCCCCCAGGTCCCTCCTGGGTCCAGCCAGCACCATTTTGATGCAAAACGCACACTTGTCGTAACCAAGGCTTGTTGGTGACTTCCAACACAAAATCATATCTGCATCCATCTTCACATTGTGGGACATCTTTTGCATTATGCAGGAACCCGCTGGCATCTTCCTAGAGTGCATTCCTGCGGTCTTCATCCATCCGGGGACTCTTCTTTTGCACCTTCTTCTGGGTTGGCTGGGGCTCCTGTCCTTCCTGGAACTTCTTTTGACTTCTGGACTTGGTCCCCTTCTTTTGAAGGTCTTCATGTCCAGGAATCCAGTAGTTGTTGTTTGCAGACTTGGGGGGTTATTCTAACTTTGGAGGAGTGTTAATCCGTCCCAAAAGTGACGGTAAAGTGACGGATATACCACCAGCCGTATTACGAGTTCCATAGGATATAATGGACTCGAATTTGTGATTCTCATTCCACTTTCTTAGTATGTGGTTCATGTTACCTCTAGACCTATTTTCTCCCATTGTATTCTATAGGATTTCCTACTGTTTGCATTGTTCTATGACTATTTACTTGTCTAATTTTGGTGTCTAGTGTAAATATTGTGTTTAATAATTACCTCCAGAAGGAGTATTGCCTCTTAGATATTTTTGGTACTGTGCCACCCAAATAAACTACCTTTATTTTTGGTAACACTGAGTATTGTCTTTACTTGTGTAGAAGTACTGTGTAACTATAGGTGGTATTGCATGAGCTTTGCATGTCTCCTAGTTCAGCCTAAGCTGCTCTGCTATAGCTACCTCTATCAGCCTAAGCTGCTAGAACACTACTGCTTCACTAATAAAGGATAACTGGACCTGGTATAAGGTGTAAGTACCCAAGGTACCCAATACAAACCAGGCCAGCCTCCTACACTGCGCAATAACATTCTAGCGTGATGGCCATGCAACACAGAGAAGTTAATAACATCAATCTTCCAGACCATTCTGGGTAAAATATTAAATGCCTAGTTCGAAGAGTACCTTAAAAACCAAAAGCGCTTGTCGTTCAGCGTGCCATGGCAGTGATTTCAAATTTTATAAACAATTAAACACGTCTTAGAAGACTGCACACCGCTTTGTACTGCAACAGAGTGCTGCTTAGCCTGGGGAATAATAGCATATATGTGCAAGCGAAACACAAATGTAAGGTCCGGAGGAGATGTGACGTAGTCTGATGCTCTGAGTGCGTCCTGTCAGGAAAGAAGTGATCCATTTGAGAGTTCTCTTTTGGATTCTGATGTTGTAGAGTCTGTTGATGAGGTTGTACTGAGACATGGTGTTGAAAGCAGATGAGAGTTTGAGGAGGATAAGGGCAGCAATCTCCCCGTGGTCGAGGATTTTTCTGATGCAATCTATGGCTACAATAAGAGCAGCCTCCCTGCTGTGGTTGATGCAGAATCCTGATTGGGAGATGTCAAGCAGGTTATTTTGTTCCAGGTATTCAGTAAGCTGTTGATTGAAAGCCTTCTCGAGTGCTTTGGCGGTGTAGGGGAGCAGAGAGATCAGTCAAAAATCTTTGAATTTGCTGGGGTTGGCGGATGGTTTGATTGGGAGGGTCTAATTTCTGCATGTTTCCATTTCTCTAGAAAGACTGCCATGGTAATCAAGGTGTTGATGATGTTGGAGAGTTCCAGGCTGATTTGATCAGTTCTGAGGTTGACCAGGTGGTGTTGGGATGGGTTGGTGTATGCTCCGGAGTGGATGGATGACATGATGGCTGAGGTGGATTGTGTAGTGAGCAGTGTCCACAAGGTGGTCATCTGGCTGATGTGTGCTGGTTGGTTGAGTCTGCTGAGGCAGGGGACAGTTGGTTGGGTGGTCGAAGTTGTTGTAGATGGTGGTGATCTTGCTATGAATGTAGTCTGAGAGGATATAGTAGAGTTCTTTGGAAGGGTGGATTGTGTTTGATGTGGCTACTGGTTGGAGAATTCTTTGATTATTTTGAAAAGTTCTTTCATGCGGTTTCCTGCTATGTCTATGTGGGCTGTGATGGCTGTTCTATTGGTTTCTTTGATCTGCCGGTGGTAATCATTGAGGGCTGCTTTTAGGGTTGCTTTGACAGCAGGGTTCTTGGTGAATCGTCATTGTTTCTTGAGCTGGTAGCAGCTGTGGTTGGAGGTTCTGAGCTCTGAGGTGAACGAGCTGGCTTTGCCTCAGGTTTTGTTGCTTCTGGCTGGCCTCAGCGGGACAACTCAGTTGACGCATTTTGTGATCCTGGTGGAGAAGTTCTTGACAGCCTGTTTGAGGTCTGATGAGGCCTTCAGTTGAGAGATACCTAGGGCCTGAGTCCACTGAGTCTCTGTTACCTTGCTCCAGCTGTGGTGGTTGGAGCTGTGGTGCTTGGTGATGGTGCGCTCTGTGCTGGAGGAGGTAAAGTAGACAATCGTGTGGTCGAACCTTGTGAGTTCTGTGACATGAGTGGATTTGATTCTGTTGCTGGCGGTGAAGATGGTGTCAAGTATGTGTCCGGCTTTGTCAGTGGGCTCGATAACCAGTTGGGTGAGGCTGATGTTGCTAATGTTCTACAGGAATTTGCAGGCCCTGGGTATATGGTACACTACTTTACAAGGGACTTACAAATAAATTAAATATGCCAATTTGGGATACACCAATGTTACCATGTTTAGGAGAGGAGCACATGCAGTTTAGCACTGGTTAGCAATGATAAAGTCCTTTGAGTCCTAAGGCCAACAAAAAGATACAGCAAAATTAGGAGGTATAAGGGAAAACGGCTGGGGTAAGACCACCTCAAGGATGCCACATCTAACGCATTGTGATACTGTTTTTTTGCCATGAGAATATGCTCCTAAGGTAGTCACACCACTGGGATGGGCAAGGGATGCCAACAGAAGGCTTCTGTCATTTTGGCAGTGGGCAGAATAGTTGACTCTGGGAGCAATAGATGCCACACTTGAAAAGAAGTTGTTACTGGGCAGGAGGTGACATGGTAGCCCATTGGCTAGTAGGTGCCTCATCTCCCAAGGGGACCAAATTGTGAACAGAAATAGGACCACTGGCACCCATACATGAGATCACATCTTTACTGAAAAGAGGACTGAAGAAGGGCTGCCCAGATGTTCTCTGGATCCAGAAAAGAGAGGTTGCACCAAAGACTGGACTGCTCCTGTTGCTCCCTGGGTTAGCAAAGAGAGGACTGTGCTTGTGGTGTGGCTTGTTAAAGATAATGAGGATCTACTCAGAATTAATCCCAAATGAAAAAGCCTTTTCAACACTCATTCAAGAGTAAAATTCTAATGTAATCAATTGACTACTTTGGCCTTCAAGTATGAAATAGTTGGAAGGAAGAAAAGCAACTGGGAAGGGAAAAGTAAGGATAGACGATGTAGATAAGCAACAAGAGAGATAATGAGAAGGAAGGACAACCAAAGTTAACCACTCTAATTAGTGTATTGAAGGCAGAGGGCAATGTAGACTTCCCATGTGATAAAAAGTGTCTTATTATTGTGTGAGCCGGAAAGCCCTGTCTCTGTAGATTAATCGCCATTCTAATGGTGCTCACTTTCTCTACCTCCTTTTTGTGCCCCCTTCCACTGCAGTACCCTACACAGGACTGCTGTGGGCAAGCTGTACAGGTGCCACCTGTGGGAAACTGGCACCGTGTTTCAGTACCCCACACACAGCCTTTGTCTGGTTTCTGTATGCAACGTGGACTGGAGTACACTGGGATCCTGCTAACCAGGTCCCCAGTGCCAGTGTTCTTTCTCTAAAATTATAAAGGTATTGATACAATTGGCAACACCTAAAGCTATAACTATAAGTCTCTAGTCAATGGTACTTAGGTACCCTGGGCACGGGGAACTAAGGGTAGGCCCCTGAGGGAAGCAGCACATATTGTGCCACCCTCATGGGCCATGCATCCAGATACACCCAGCATTGCCATTGCAGACTGAGGGGGTCATTATGACCCCAGCAGTGAGTGGTAATGTGGCGGCAGTACTTACCGCCACAATATGAGCATAGTGGGTTGGCTTCAGCCAACCCGCCACTTCTCCACTCAGACCGCCATGGTGGTAGGAGCCACTGGGCCGGAGATATCAATCTCCAGCCCAGTAGCTGCTATAGTACCGCCGGTGGCGTTTTGAGCCAGCCTACCTCCATGGTTTTCGTGGGGTTAGCAATGCCACAAAGACCATGGCGGTAGGCCCTACCAGTGGCAGGGAATTCCTTTCCTGTCACTGATAGGAGGCTCACCCACCCCCAAACACTCCCCAGATCCCCCCACACCCCTTCATCCACACTCCCCCCTTTTAATCCCCCACCCCCCATACACGCACATACCCGCAGACATGCTCCACGCAGACACCCACTTACTCACACTGGCAGACAGGCATTCATACAAGCATACATCCAGTCATGCTCGCACACATCCGTACACACATTCACACTGACATGCAGACACGCATTCACATTTCCATTGTTACACACATTCACACACATGCATAGACCCATGGAAACAACACTACACGCACAGATGCATTCACGCGCACACTCACGCATTCATACACACAACCCCACACACACACAACACCCCCCTTCCCTGGTGGAAGCCCAACTTACCTTCATCCAGGTGGTCTTCCATCAGGGAATGGGACTGGACGCTGCTACCGCCAGCAGAACACCGCCAGGCTGTATCACGGGTCATGATACAGCTAGTGGCGGTCTACTGGCGTGGCACTGCTGGTAGTAGCAGCGCCACCTTACCACCATCCGCCAGTATGGCAACAGCCGAATTTCCGCTCTTCTTGTGGCGGAAGTCCAGCTGTGGTCAAAATCTGGCAGCCGTCACCGTGGCAGTAGGCAGTTTATACCGCCAATGTCATAATGTGGGCCTGAGTGTCCTGGTGCATCCTAAAATGCAAACTCAACATTGCACACAGCCTGTGTGCCCTGTTCACTACACACTGCACACAATATAAGTAAGCCCACCCTGTATACCTTACATCCCTAAGGCAGGGTGCACTATACCCTATGTGTGGGCAAAGATGTATGAGCAATATGCCCCTACTGTGTCCTTGCCAAACCTGGGACATACTAAGAAAACATAGCAGCCATTTTAAATGCATGTGCTGGACACTGGTCAGTGCGAGTTTCACAGCTACCTGATGGCTACTCTGAACCCTGGGTTGTTTGGTATCAGGATGATAAATTGCAATTGTACCCCTCGGGCCACATTAGAGGTGACCTTTGCAAAGCTAACTGACACTGTCATAGTTTCTGGCCTGTCACAACCAGCCTGCCACCACCAGACAAGATTCTGGAACCCTGGGGTGAGAGATCCTGCTCTCTGGGTCCCAGAACAAAGCTCATCCTGGGTGGATGTGCAAACACCTCCCTCCTCAGGAATGTGCGCTGCCCTGCTAGCGAGCTTCAAAGGGCTTACCACCTTTGAAATTCTACCCCTAGGCCTGCTAGCAGAAAATGGCCATCCCCATTGCAAACTCCCACTTTTGGCAGGAACAACAGCAGGAAAACACACAAAGGACAGGAGAAGTGGCTACCACCAACTTGCACCGCCCCTAAGGTGCTGCATGCGTGGTGACCTCTCCATTTTATTTTTCCTCCATCTTGCATAGTAGGAAAATAGCCTATCACTGATAGGGAAGTGACCTCTGCCCAGAGGAAGTGGTCACATAGTGGGTGTAGCCACGTTAAGGTAGCTGGTCCATTGGTCACCACTAGATACTCACCTAAATGCTCACTAAATACAGTATTTAGTGGGCACCCCGAGACCAGAGATTCAGATTCCAAGGACACAAGAAGTTGAGCAGCAAAGAAGACCCAAGGCTCGAGAACTGAAGTCCTGCTGCATCGAGAAAAAAGCACCAAACTCTGCCTGTGGCACCCAGGACTCGACAATCGCCCCTGAGGGGATGCTCGGACATCAGACTCTAAAAATCACCAGAGGACCTCCATTCTTCTAAAAATCACCAAAGATCTCCTTATAGAGTGAAAGATTCAGTCTCCTGCGACCAAGACCAAAAAAACAGTGAAGTCCAGTTCGCTGACTGGCTGCTGACCAAGGAACCAAATTCCACAGTCAGACCAAATTTCACCTGATCGACTGTGAGGACAAAATCTGAAAGTGTACCAAGTTTGATGGCACTGCATCCTTCAGTGGCTGAACCATGCAATAGCCCCAGGTACTGGTCACTTAAAGTTGGACACCAGGAAGGAAAGTCCACTCTGGACGACAACAGGACAAGGAGGAAGCCCCAGTCAATGGACTTCAGAAACCACCAGAACCATGCACCAGAGTGGCCCTGCTGACCATCAAAGTGACCTATCTTCTGCTTTCAAGGGCACATTTGTGCATAGCTCCTGGATCTTCTATCAGCTCTGCACCCATCCTCCCTGGGCCCTGCACTAGAGAACCAGCTATTCTCTAAGGGTCTCCCGCCCCTTGCAACATCTACACTCCACGGGGACCGACCCGACTTACCTCAAAGTCCACCTGTGCATTGCTTTCCCAAGTGATCCCCGCAGTGGTCGTGCACCAGCTCCAAGAGCTTTTCAGCAGCTCTTCCCACCAAAACGGGGAACTGCCTGAACTCCTCCGGCTGTCCCAAAGGAGTTCTTGATAGGCCTGACCTAAGAACAAAAGGAGACATTGGTAAACCCATTGACTGATTTTACATGCATTTTTTAAATTTTTCTCCCATTGATTCCCATGGTGAGTACCCACAAAACTTTGAAAAATCCTAACTAAAAAATTGTAGCCCAATTTTGATGATCTAGGTCTTAAAAATATTATAAATATCTGAAGTATATTTGTAAATTGGTGTTGAGTTATTAATTTGAGGGTGTGTTTTCATTTATTAATACTGTGAGCCCAACAAATGCTTTGCGCTTTGCCATGGTTAGCCTAACTGCTTGACAAAGCTACCGTAAAAGTTAGAGCATTAGGTGGTCTAGTTTTAACCTCTGTAAACCAATGTGTGGTTGCCTGGAGTCTCTGCACAGTGAGACCAGCTTTGCACACTACATAGAGAGCCAGCCTCCTATACCACCAAGCATCCTGTCCTACTGTGCTTCCTGACCCTCTACATCTTCTCTGAGTTATTAACAGGCAACATTCAGTTGGAGCTCCTATATTGTGGGTGAGTTGCTGTGTGGAATTTGTGCCATAGCCGTCCCTCAAGCCTGTCCTTTCGATTGACCTGCTTTGATGCTCTATATCAACTGCCTTACCCCACCTAAAGGCGAAGCATTATGAAAGTAGTGCGGGTGGAATTCCGTGAATTTCATATATGCATTCTGAAAAGAGCAGCACTAGTGCCACTGGGTGTTCTAAGCACATCCACTTAGGTAGTGGAGTGAGTGCCCACAAGTAAGATGTCGGGGCTGACTTTGTAGTAGAATAAGGGCTATTTACCAAACATGCCAATAGACCCGATTCAGGTGGGAAACTCACGATTTTTTCAGCCAAAAATGTCTTTATTTTGGTTGTCTTCCACCTGAAATTTCATTTCTTCAATAGAAATCAATGGGAGAAATATATCCTACCGATTTTTTTTTAATCTCCCACTTTCCTCGGCTAAGACGTTAGCATGTAAGATTTAGCAAAAGGGGCGTAGCCAATGCTCTGCTCTGAATATTATTTCACCTTCGTTAACATGAGCTGAGGCAGGCAAATCTAACTAAAGCGGTCTTTAGCCTGACCAGAAAATGCATACTAAAAGGAATGTTAGTCATTAGCACATTAACAAGATGTTCTTTAACAATTATTCAACAACGCGAGCATAGAGAATAATGTATTTAAAATGGATTTTAATTTGAATTAACTATGGTTTAATTTAATTCTCATTATTTTAAATAGTAAAGCCTCATCCAAGAATGAATTCCACAAATTTGCAGCGTTGACATTTTATTTTTCGCATTGAGAACTCAAACTGTCTCTTGGGAGCTTTTAGCTCTTTCAGTCCTATTTTCTATTTTCGTGTACTTCTTCACATTGAGGGACGCAAGAGAATGAAACACATACACAGGTTTACTGTTTTTCATGTAACTAAGCAATGCATGAAACGTTGCAGAGCTGCAATGCAAAGAGGGCACAAAAAATACATTTTACATGTTGGCATAACAGGACGTATAATTCTTAACCCCTTGCTTGTGCCTGGTTAGACTAGGCATAAAGATTTGGGTCATTAGTAGATCTGGCTATGCACCAAAATCTATGGTTTTAGCACCTACTTATCCCAGAAATTGGCTTACATTAACAGGGAGTTGATGCAAAGGCTTTTGGGAACTGGATGATTGTCAACCTTTGGTGCTAGATATCTTTTATTCATGAAAGCTGAACTGTCCGGCTTCTGTTTGTGCCACTTTCCACCACGTCGAGCGGCCCACGCGTCAACATAAACCTTAAGTAAATCAAGGCACTAAGGTCATAGGGCCAGATGTACAATGTTTTGTTTTGTGACTCGCAATTTGAGATCTGTTTGTGAATCGCAAATTTGCGAATCAAAAAGCAAAATGTACAACAGTGTTAACCACACTGTTTGCGGTTCCCAAATGGGTCGCAAGGGGCCTGCTTCATTCATATTTATGAGGCAGGTTGCAATTTGAGACCGATTTGGGAATGGACGCACTCATAGGAACGGTGGCCTGCCGGGGTCAGCAGACTACCATGTCTGTGACTGATTTTTCAATGAAGCAGTTTTTTACTTTAAAAAAACAGCCCGTTTTAGTTAAAGGAAAACGGAATGCATTTCAAAAATGAAAATGAAAAGTTTTCTTTTAAGTTTTTATGAGTATGCAGTGGTCCATAGGACCACTGCCTGCTCTGAAAAAACATTTAAGCTACCATTCACTAAGGGGAAGAGGTCCCATTCCGTTTGACAATAGGTTAACATCAATTTGAAATTGTAACTGTGATTGTTTTGTGACCGCATTCATGGTCACAAAACAATCACACATCCTCCTGTGAGTCCCAATTAGTAAGGGATGCCCTAGAGACACCCCTTCCTAATTCTGAGTTGCAATCCCTATTTTGCAAGTTGGAAACAGGATACCGACTCGCAAAATAGGGATGGTACATTGTACAAGGCCATTCTGCCACAAAATCGCGTCCTACATCTGGTCCATAGTTTCTAAAGGCCATGTCATGAACTTATGTGCTCACACGGTGCCCTGCTATACACCTGGTTTATGTACTTGCACTGCCTATAGTGCATACTTTGAACTTAGCATTTTTCAGAGTTATATAAACTGAAGACGGCACAACCTTGAAATACAAAGAAGCTACTACTGCTTCCTGTTTCCATGCTTTGCTATTCACACCTCATGTACTAACTCAAAGAAATTCCAAGTTAAATGTAAGTGCTTTCGACTTTGTAACTGGTCTTGCATTTTTGATTTGCTAATGCAGATCTACTGCATGTGCAAATGCTTTTGCACACGTTGAAAAAACATGCACAATGATACATGTGTGTACAGGTGCTCCATGGAGATATGGAGGCCTTAGTTTGATAATATTACGCCAACACACATATGTCATGATGCAGCAGCATTTTTTTTTTATTTTTTTATTTACCACTACAATATGGTGGTGTTAGAAATGGGATCTCTGGTTGGCTTTGAGTTTGCACTCTGTCCAAGCAGGGACCCTCACTCTAGTCAGGGGAATGGAGATGCACACTTGGATAACCCCTGCTCACCCCTTGGTAACTTGGCACAAGCAGTCAGGCTTGTCCCACAATGTGTAAAGTATTTGTACCAACACACACAGTAATACAGTAAAAGCACTACACAATGAACACCACACCAGTTTAGAAAAACAGGCAATATTTATCTAAATAAAACAAGAACAAAACAACAAAAATCCAGCATACACAAGTCAAGATGTGAATTTTCAAAAGAATAAGAGTCTTACCCCATAGAAAACAATGGAAACGTTGATTTTACACAAAGTTCCTGATTTGTGTCAAAAATAAAGCTGCATGGGCAAGCGTGCGGTGGAAAAGTCAGCGATGCATCGATTCCTTACTCTCAAGTGAGACCGTACATCATTTCTTCTCTGGTCAGGTCGGTGATGCGTTGTTTTTCTCCCTCGCAAGAGAGTGATGCGTCGATTTCCAGATGGGGCATCTCGGATCCACGCAGGTTCACGATGACTTTAACGCCCAGGGATGATGCGTGAGAAATCCGGTTGCACCATGTTAGAAAATCACGCAGAGTGGGGTTTGCGTCATTATCAGCAGCCACAAGCAGGTATTGCATCGTTTCTCCAGCCACAATGCATCGATCACCCAGCAGGCGATGCAGGGGGAGCGTCGATTTCAACCGCGAGGAGGGTGAAGCATCGTTTAGCAGCCCCGTTGCAGATGTTGCTTCAAAAATTACCCCACAGGGCGTTTGTGGCTTTCTGTGCATGGATTTTAGCTCTTATTCTGCCAACTTTACCTTTCAGGGGCCCTGGGACTGGATAGGTCTCAACTTGGCAGGGCAGAGAGTCCAGGCACTGGCAGAGGAAGTCTTTGATGGCCCTGAGACTTCAAAACTGGAGGCAAACTCAGTTCAAGCCCTTGGTGATTCTTCTCAAGTAGGAATGCACAATAAAGTCCAGTCTTTGTCTCTTTTCACAGGCAGAAGTAGCAGCTGCAGGATAGCCCAAAAAAGCACAGTCACAGGCAGGGGCAGCACTTCTCCTCAGCTCTTCTCCTTGGCAGAGGTTCCTCTTGGTTCCAGAAGTGATCTAAAAGTAAGGGGTTTTGGGTCCACTACTTATACCACTTTCTGCCTTTGAAGTTGGCAAACTTCGAAGGAAAGTCTCTGTTGTTCACAAGATCCTTCCTTGCCCAGGCTAGGCCCATGACACACACCAGGGGGTTGGAGACTGCACTGTGACACAATCAAAAAATGGGAAACAGAGGCAAAAAAGACAAGGGAGACCATGCCATGGATGCCAGGTCTAACAGGTGGATGCCCATCTTAGAGCAGTAAATTAAAGAAATAAAATAAATTGTGCAAAATGTAGTAGCTCGTTATCAAAATACAGCTAATGGGCCCACTAAAATGTATTTGTAAGAAATTGGGCTATTGGTTGAGAGGGGCGAAAGCCTATCTCAGACAACAACCACAATACGCTGGCAGTTGCCAGTAGTTGCCACTCTGTGCTTCTAATCTCTGGCTCTACTGGTTGTATTTTTGTCTTTCTGGTATCATTTTCTCTACTCTATTATTAATGGTCGAACACAAGCGTTCTGGTCCCTGTTGTAATCTCTAAGGGCTTTTAACCACACCCATGTCATGCCCATCAGTTTCATTGGCTCGTGGGCTTGCCTTTTAAAATTCAATTGATTTCATTGTGAAAGGCATGCATACGTCATGCCTTTTCCAGTGGTTAGCCCTCCTTGAGAGCACTGGTAAACTACTGAAGACATATTTGAGCCCTTTGCATGACATTGACCCTGTTACACAGATAGTTGCATAACTGCCGATATGTTTGACTGTGGGCGAACTTCTGATTCCTTTTAAGTGCTCTTTCACGCTCATGGCATGGCGCTTTAAACCGGCTCACTTGTGTAAAACTGTATTACTTTTCATTTTCAATTTATGTAGCAAGTAAAGTCCGGATAGAACTTTGCCATGCTGATATCTCTAAGTCGAACAAATGTGAGACCCATTGCATTGCAAATGCTTGTTCTAAATTGGTTTGGCACTTTTCTTGTGTTGTTCTTTTAACTTTATTGCTGTTTGTAAGCTGCATAAATAGTTTACACATTGCCTCGAAGTTCAAGCTCACTGTTTATGTGCCAAGCTACCAGAGGGTTAAGCACAGGTTAATTTGATGACTTTTGTGATAAGGATTGTGGTTGTTGCCTGAGTGGTGCTTCCCCCTCCTTAACCAATAACCCAATTTCTTACACTCCGGTTTCCATAAATATATTTATAAATACAGATATGCATTAGTTTACCAACTCCAATAGGGAATATCAAGATATTTTTAATAAACTTCCTGTCCAAAGATGCTATCAATTTATTGCTTGTAGTCGTTAAGATCAATTCCTATGATTTGGTCAAAAGGTTAATCTATCCTGCTTTAAAGTAAGTATTCCCTTAAAAGAAGTTCCAAATTTCGGGTGACCACTAGGCATTTTGAATTTTTTTTTTTAAAACAGCCCGATTTCAAAAGAGATTAACAGCACAACTGTAACTACATTGTATGCAGTCAAATACTGTCCTTACATTTTTATTAAAATAAATTGGCCAGCTAACGCCAAATGCACCAATCAAATTGAGCCATACCACATATTGTCAATATTGAAACAGTTAAAAATTCACATCGGATTTCTGGAAATCTAAACAATAGCATGCACTTGAACATCTCGCTGTGACTAGTTGAAGGAGTTTCAGAGAGTAATGCGAGACACAAGACACCTTCCCTTCTTCCACCCCCTCAGAGGTATGGCACCATAATGTATTGCAATTGCATTTATTTAGTGTTACCCATATACCTTGTGAGGCCTATAAAGATTATCATAAATTTTGGGTCGTATTAAAACCCTTTCTGTCAATGTCCACTCAGCAAATAGTGTAGGAAATATAGGACCAACCAGTACTGCGTCTTCATGATCTTAAAGCACAAACTTCCCATGGCCTGTAATATGTTTTTGTAACTCTACGTGCCAAGCCAAAAAAGCAAACAAGCAGTAAAACAGTATGCTGGTAATGAGAGGAACCTGATACAGGGCACTCTGAAACATCAATCTAAACATGCATTTGCTGTATTAAGATATTGTTTCACTATAGCACTCAACTGGTGTGTTTGTATGTTGATTGACGTGCTCTGTGATCACCTGATTGAGATTGCACTGCAGTGTATAGGACAGCTGATCAGTCTTTGTCTAAAATTGAACACATTAAAGTATACAGACAAGTGATGGATGGAATGTTTGACTTAATCTCAGTCAGTTCAATATGCAAATCAGTCTTGACCTTGCACCAATGGGAAAACTCCACTCCAAACTGCAAGACCAGGTCCTTTCTGAAACAGGACCCAAGCAACCCAGGCTGGTTTCACCGTAGTTAGGACTCATCAGCTAGGTAGGGCTTTATTCTAGTGACACAGTATGAACTGGAACCACTTTTGAGCATACCCACCCACTTGCGGTGTTGCACAGAAGTGTGCAAAAAGTGATAGATGGAATGCTTGAATTTAACTCAGCCACTGGTAATCGCTCAAACCTCATCCTAGTCCATCATTATCTTGCACACCATGTCACCTCAGTTTGGACTCAGCCATTAACCCAGAACAGATTAAATGAGCATCATCAATATGACAGTCAGCATGAAACATCATAGGTCAGACGTTATCAAGATTATCCAAGAAAGTATGAGCAATAATATGCCCAGTAACATGTCACACTTTTTAACAATGTAAATATCCCAGACAAAATGTAAAAATACACACTGCAGAGAGATAGTACAAATATATCACCAAAATGCCACTGGGCCATTGCTGCTTTCCTCCACTTAATGGTGCAATGCCGCTCCATCTGCCCGAGTGATGTTGCCTTAGAAGTGAGCTGCGGATACATCATTTGGATTTAGACTGATGGTAGGATACTTTCTACTAGGGCACCAAGATCATTGTAGCTGCAGAGTTACAGAGCTGAGGTGAAAAAGTCACATTCAGAGTTTTGCCACGCTTTTCCTAGGAAAATGTTGGAAGGTTTGATCTGCTGCAGTTTGTCAAGGATTGCCACAAAACACCAAACTCCAATCAATGCATAAAGTCATGTGTTCATGCAGGAATTGTAATGTATCATAGAGACTTATAAATAGTAGCGGCTCGAGGGGCACTGAAGGGTGCTGTTGGCGCGGGGGGGATATGGCGGGGATTGTGAGGGAGGGAATAAACATTTATTTTATGAAATTTAAAAAAAAACATACCTTTCCTCGCCATCACCGGATGCTTCAGGCACCCAGCCTACCCTGTGCCAATCCTGACGCTGCTCAGAGCAGCATCAGGATTGGCTGGGAGCGCCCAGCCAGGGCTACATACATGCGCAGTGAGGAGGAGTGCTGAGCACTCTCTCACGCTGCTCTTCACCCCTGTGGTCCCACTCCCTTTACCAGAAAATGTTCATAAACAAAGTTTACAAACGTTTTCTGGTAAAGGTTTGCCAGAAAACCCATGGCGGGGGAGGCGACACTCCTCCGTCCAAACATAGTATTAAACCACTGTTGCCTAAGAAACATGTTCCAATATGTGCCATAAGTGTTCTCTCCTCAATATTAAAAAAGATTTACTAAACTAATCATTTTATGAGCATCTCATACTACACAAAGAGAATGTGAGCAAAGGGCATCAAAAACAATGTCTGACCAAAAATTGCACTCAGTAGAAGACATATCCCAGGGAAAAGAACTCTCATGCATTAGATTCCGAGAGAAAAAACTGGTCTCCAGCATAACTGTGCAAACGGAATATGGCAACCAGTATCCATGTCATGAGTGTCTAGCCTTCAAATTATGTGTACCAGCAGAATATGTTCACCAAAACGCATGTACTGCATAATATTAGTTTGGATTTATGTGGCCGTGCTCTGCACTTCAGATTTAATTCACTAAATGATGACACTGTTGGCAACAGCGTTAATAAGTAACAAGCTGAAGTGGGGTAATGCCGCATTCAGACCATAGCATTTTCAAAGTGTAGATTAAACCTAACAAGGCCTGACGCAAAACAAACTTTGCTCCAACCACAGCCAGGGCAGTTTGGAACTTAGGGGCTTATTTACAAGCCCCTTGTGCTATTGTAGCATCACTTTTTTATGCTGCAGTGGTGCAAGCAGACCCCTAAACTGTGCCACATTTACAAACTGGTGCAATGGGACTATTGTGTCAGCTTGTAAAGCCTTGCGCCACATTATTCCTGCGCCAGGCATAGTGTATGCAAGGTAGGCGTCAGCAAAAAACCTTCCAGAACTAGTGCAGTGAAACTTACAACATTTTACTGCATCATTCTGCGACTTCACTACATCAAAAATGTAACACTTGCTCAGAGCAGACGTTAACCTAATGCAGGGCTTTTTAACATGAGAGCCTTCCTAGCATTGCTGGATTAGTGTAATTTTTTTGATTCTAGTCCAGCAAATCATCAGTTTTGTGCCAGAGATGCATCAGAACTTCTGATGCATCTGTGGAAATATGTTCCATGCAGTTCTGTATTGTAAATACAGGGCATCCATGGCATCGTTAGGGGGTATCAGGGCAGCACAAGATATCTGACGCATCGGAGCCGGTGTGTCAAATTCTGGGAAATGAGGCCCGAAGTTTGTAATAAAAAAAAAAACATAAATATTCTGAAGCATGGCACGAACCCCTAAAGCATGAGCCCACTCGAGATATTAGTATCTGTTAGACCTGGCATCCTTGGCATGGTTTCCCCCTGTCTTTTTGGCTCTGCTTCCTTTACTTTTTGACTGTGTATTAGACTTTGTTTGTTCTGGTTTTGTGTTGTGTTGGTGCTGTGGGTACTTTACCACTGCTGACCAGTGCTAAAGTGCAATTGTTCTCTGTATAGATTGGGATTATGATTGGTTATCCCTAAATGGCATATTCCCTAGTAAAGTGCACTAGAAGTGCCCTGAGCCTGGAAATCAAATGCTACTAGTGAGCCTGCAGCATTGATTTTGCCACCCACATCAGGAGCCCTGTAAACATGGCTCAGACCTGACACTGCAGTGTCTCTGTGTGCAGTCTTGTACTGCCAACTCGACCTGGCAATTGTACCCACTTGCCAGGCCTAAACCTTCCTTTTTACTACACATAAGTCATAACTAAGGTAGGCCCTAGGTAGCCCCATGGACAGGGTACAGTGTATTCAAAAGGTAGGACATGTACTGGTATATTTTACATGTCCTAATAGTGAAATACTGCCAAATTCGGTTTTCACTGTTGCACGGTCTATCTCTCCCATAGGGTAACATGGGGACTGCCTTTTAATGTCTTTTAAGTGGAGTTTGAGGTCTTTAAACTAACAATTTAAAAATACATCTTTTAGTAGAGTTCGTTTTAGATTGTCTGTTTGAAAATGGCACTTTTAGAAATTTGGCATTTTCTTGCTTAACCATTCTGCGCCTCTGCCTGCCTGTGGGATCCACATCTGGGGAACTGAGGTGTGTCGTGCACATCCTGATGAGTCTTCCTGGGCTAGCGTGGGGAGTGAGGAGCTGACACTCACACCTGAAAGGGATGTGCCTGTCCTCACACAATGCAGTCTCCAACTCAATAGACTGTGTCCGGGGCCAGGTCTGGGCAAGGCATGATATTGTGAATAACATAGACTTTCCTTTGAAGTTTGCCTACTTCAAAGGCAGAAATCAGCATAAGTAGTGGAACCAAAACCCCAGATTTTTAGAACACTTCTAGATCAACAGGAACCTCTGTCAAGAAGAAGAGCTGAAGAGCTGTAGGATGAGTACTGCCCCTTTGCTCTGAGTGGTTTGCTGGGTTGGCCTGCAGTTGTTGCTTCTGCCTTAGAGAGGACAAAGACTGGAGTTTTCTGTGTATCCTGTTTGTGAAGATTCTCTAATGGCTTGGACTGAGCATGCCCCCTGTTCTGAAGTCTCAGGGACATTAAAGACTTCATCTGCCAGTGCCTGGTTTCTTCTGCTGAGAGTCCTGACTTGCTATGCTGTGCCAATTCCAGTCTCTGGGCCCTTAGAAGTGGAAGCTGGTAACCTGCATGAGAAAATCTCTCACTGCTGTGTACATGTTAGAATCAACGCAATGCCTGTCCTGCAACTGAAAATTCGGCACAGCACCTGCCTCGCTGCTGGAGAGTCGATGCAGCACCTGTTCTCAATGTGGACCTTTTGCACAGCTCGTCTGAATTTTCCATGCAAAACCTTCAACATCATTGCACAGACATGAGGCTGCTTGTCTGGAAATCTACACATCCCTTACCTGCAGAGAAAGAATCAACGAATCGCTTACCCAGCAGAGAAAGAATCGATGCATGGCCTCACTTGCGAGTAAGGAATTGACGCATCACTTTTCCGACACGCGCTCGCCCTTGCGGCTTTATTTCTGATGCATTCCAGGTACTTTGAGCTAAAACAACGCATCCATTGATTTCTGTGGATTAGGACTCTTTTTACTTTCGAAATTCATATCTTTGCTTATGTTGTTGGATTTTTGTTGTTTTAGTCTTGTTTAATTTAGATATTTATTGGCTATTTTTCAAAACTGGTGTGGAGTCCTTTTGTGGTGTTTTCACTGTGCTACTGTGTGTGTTTGTACAAATACTTTACCCATTACCTTTGAGATAAGCCTGACTGCTTGTGCCAAGCTACCAAGGGGGTGAGCAGGGGTTATCTGAGCTGTGCAGCTCCCTTATCCTGACTAGAGACCCCATTTCTAACAGTATCCCATTTGTAAGAATGGAAGGATACTGTAAACTGTCATGCAATTAGGAGGTATCCTCCTTCATTCCACTGTTAGTACTTTGAAATGGAGCTTAAGAGGGTGCCTCAAATCTCTGAGTGGGGCAGTACGAGCCATTATCTATTGGGCAGTATGAGCCGTCTTCTATTAAGACTTGTCCTTTTAATAGTGGCTCACTTCAGACCTTAGAGCACTTGGTTCTGTTCTGTGGTTATTACAATCCTCCTAGAAAGAGGTATCTCCTCCCACAACTCAAAGTGAAATGTTTTTAGCAATTTTAACCTGCCTTGCTCTGTCTCCAAATGATAAATGACCTTAGTGTGCTCCTGGCGGTTTGTTCTTTCTTGAAGAGGGTACTTTACGAGTGATGAACTATGGGCTTTAATGATAATGATTTGGAGCCCCCTTTCTTTAAGCATAGGTATGAATACTGTATCCATCTGATTATTTTTTAGTGGAAAGTTTAGGATATCTACATGTATTTTTATGCTGTGATTTTATTGCTTCATGTGATTAGATGCTTTTATGATTATACTTATAATTGAAATAAAGATATTAATTAATTCATTCAGTGTGGGATTGAACTGTGAACATTTGCACAACCAGACATGTGCTGGACTTGTGCTGTCATAAGACAAGGTGAATTCATAAATAACAAGGGGATGGATGAATGCTTGAATTAATCTTAGCCACTGGTAATCGCTCTGGGCCTCTTACCAACCCATGTTTTTTTGCCCACCAAGCTACCTCAGCTTAGACTCAACCATATGAAAATCAGTCTTTAGTAGAATTGTAATATGAACAGTCCAGCCCAAGCTTCTGAGCAAAGTCCTCCCTGAACCAGAACACAAGCAACCTAGGACGGTTTCACCCTAGTTAGAGCTCTTCAGCCAGGTGAAGCTTGGTTCCAGTGGCATAATGAGCCTGAGACCCATTTTTGGGCATACCTGAAATAATGATGGATTGTGATGCAGCCCAAGCAGTTGCCATATTAATTCAAGCAGTCCATCCTTAACCTTGTTGTGTTTGCATTTCACACCCTAAATACACCAGGTATGCACAGACATGTGGCCCAGGCTCACTTTTCCACTGGAACCCAGCTATACCCGGCTGAAGAGCCAATAAGAAGGCCAAAACAAGTCCTGAGTTGCTTCTGATCCAGGTCAGGGAGGACCTGGCCTGACAGTTTGGGCTGGACTGTTCCCATTCGGAACAGTGTCAAGACTGATTTGCATTTGATTTGCTCCAAACTCAGGTGGCATGGTGAGTGAAAAATGATGGATTGGGATGCGTCCCGAGTGATTGCCAGTAGCTAAGATTAATTCAAGCATGGGGCGTAGCTTCGGGCGCCAAGATGGCGGTCACACTCTAAGAGTGCTCCGGAACCCTCCGTCATCCGCCCGCTGAAGCCTTTATCATCCCGTTCCAGCATTCACCTCCGATTGCCCCTGCGGGCTCCCTGGCCAGCTGGAACTCAGAGACCCAGTGAGCGTGATGCGATGGTGATCGTGCACCCACAAGTGAACCGGGCCCGGCTCGGCGGCCAGAAAATGGCGGCCGGGAACTGAGGCTGATTCTGTGCTCCTAGCCACAGCGCAGCTGGCGAGATTGAGTACACCGAACTGGAGAGATAGTGAGAGGGCTGGAAGGGGCTGTTGGATGGGCCCGGCGGACAGCGACCCAGACGAGCCCCGTGAGGCTGCGGCAGCGGCACCCGGGGCCGGCCCGAGACTCAACGACCTGGCGTGCAGCAGTGGTGGTCCCCCGGGGCAGGAGAACTGGTCCCAGGCCACAAAGCCAGAGGCGCGGCTCCCCGGGGGAGGAGGTGGAAGCGGACGGGCCGGCCCTGCCTGTTGTGGCGCGACATACGGCGACTGGCGGACCCGACGCACGGTGCGTGGAGGGCCCAGGAGGCAGCGATTGTGCTGACCCGAGCCTCCGAAGCCTCGGGGGAGACCAGGCCCTGCGGCGAGGAGAAACAAACGAACCGTGAGGGGCCCTGGTCCTTCCTACTAATTGAAAGATCCGTGGCTGACTTGTCAAAAGGAGGTGAGTGGGGACGACCTGCCTGGCACCCCCTGGGCTGGAGGCACGGCTGAGGCCCCGGAGGAGCCGAAGAGGAGTGGAGGCGCGGGGGGAGTGGAGGTGGCATGTGACTTTGGGCCCACTGCCCGAGGGGCCGGGATGTGCACAACGGCGGATGTGAGCGCTCTGCCCCCGGCGGACCCCACCTCAATGGGGCAGCATAATCACAGCGGTCTCCGAGGGTGTGGGCCCCTGGCGAGGCCAGCCAGCTGTGTTTGTAATCGGGCGAGACGGGGCCCAGTTCGGCTGCCCCTTGGACCATAGAGGGGACTGCCCGGGACCCCGCCGCTTCGCCTGGGGGCGCTGTCCTGGTCCACTGGGAGACAAGCCCCGTGGGCGGAAGCCCACTGCAGGGATCTACAGACCAGATTGAGTGGGAGGCTCCCCCTGGAGAAGTCCCTTCTGAGAGTCAGTAAACATAAACGAGGCACTGTATGGTCAAGGGCCCAGGTGTGATCAATGTGCGGCACAGTCGTGGTCCCACCTGACCCCTCGTGGCGGCATGATTAAGGACAGATCCACCAGGCAGCCCCCGGCGTCCCAACAGAGGATTGACCAATTCACCACGCCGGCGACCTCCCGGAGTGAGGGAGACACGGCATCTGATGTACCCGCCCCGGACGGGGTGAATGCCATCCTTCAAGCCATCTAGTCATCGCAACTAGCCGTAGAAACCAAGATCGGGGAAGTGTGAGAGGACATGGGCCTTATAAGGCAAGATCTCAGAAATGCAGTGGGCCGAATCACAGAGGTGGAAGGTCGCATCTCTCAAACAGAAGACTATCTAGCGGATCTCAGGACCAAGGTGGCCCAACTGCAAACTCGAACTGGAGAATTGCACCGCTGTGCCGAAGATGCGGAAAACCGCTTCAGACGCAATAACCTGCGCCTCATTGGATTTCCAGAGGGTGCAGAAGAAAACCGGGCCCCTGAGTTCCTAGAGGTATGGATCAAATCCTGGATGCCAGAACAAACTCTTTCACTTTGGTTTGCTATCGAGCGAGCACACAGGGCCCTGGCCCCGCGCAACCCCTGGGTGGCCCGAAAAGACCAATGATTGCACGTTTCTTAAACTTCAAGGACCGTGACAATATCCTTAAGGAAGCCAGGCGTTGCACCGACCTCCACTGGAACAACCACAAAATTCAGATATTTCCAGACTACACTCAAGAAGTCCAAACCCGACGACGGTCGTATGAGCAAGTCAAGCAAAAGCTCAGGGCAATGCAACTTTCGTACATGCTCCTCTTTCCCGCGCGCCTGAAAGTCCTTATGGGTGGGAAGGCCTACTTCTTCGAAACTCCAGAGGAGGTTTGGGACTGGCTGACAGAGGAAGGCGTCAGGGCTCAGAGGGGCCTCCTGGACCAATAGGGGGCTCCCTGGAGTGTAGCTCTGCTTCCCGAACAGGTATGCGAAGAGGATGGAGGCACACCAAGTCCCTATGTGGGAGAAAGGGGGGCCCGATGGCCCTGTAGGCGAGGACATGGGGCTAAGATCCAGCCCCGGATGGAAAGGGACCTTGTAGGTGCCTCGGAGATCCGAGACTCAGCATGTGCGATGGAAGGGGACCGCCTGAGTCAAACCCCTACACTCGGCTAACTGTGGAGACACAGTCCTTCCCTGATGTACCTCGGGGGTGACCGATAATGCCTGGCACAAACATGTGCGGATTAGTGCGGAGTCTTGCCTACTGCTTAATGCTTTCTGCCTATTGTTTACCACCTATTGTCTTTGGCTTCCATCTACTGATTGCAGATGATCCGTCTGAATGGAGGGGTCCACCACTCCACTCCAATGACAGTCCAACTGGCTGTGTTGTTTTGGTTGGGTTGTTGGGCGACAGATGCTTCCGGGGTAGAAGTATGGGGTGGGGGGCGGTTGGGGGGTGGGAAGTTCATCGAAGGGTTAAGCAGCTATGTTTCAATAAGATTCCTTTATTTTTCTTTTAAGTTATCTCTTTGTCTGAGACGGTCGCCCCTAGGCCCCTTGACGGGCACGCGTCACTCCACTATACCACTGTACTTCACACGTGGCCCTCACTGACACAGGTCCTTTCAATGGAATGTAAATGGACTCCTGGACAAGATCAAGAGGTCCGCAGTGCTTAACACGCTTCGCAGCTACGCCCCCTCAGTGGTTTTATTGCAGGAAACCCATCTGCATGGCACCAAGTGCCCCATGCTTGCGCGAGGAGGATATGACAAAGTCTACCACTCTGGAATCTCGAGGGGCTCCAGGGGGGTGGCCATTCTACTCCATCGTTCATTGCCCATGGTGGTTACTGCCACCCAGTCCGATCCACAAGGACGAGTTGTTGTAGTGACTGTTTCACTCCACAGGTTGCCGACTAACTTCGTATGTGTCTACGCCCCCCCAACAGCATTTGATAACTTCTTACTCTCACTCCGCCAGGTGCTGTCGGGACTCCCCTAGGGGACTACTCTAATAGGGGGAGACTTCAACTCCATCCTAGACCCCAGGCTAGATGTTTCAGGTACCGTATCCACAAGTCGTTCCTGCAAGGCGTCGAGCTTGAGTGGCTGGGCTGAAAGCCTTGGTCTGTGTGAGGTCTGGAGAATCTGGCACCCCAGAACGCGACAATACGCGCACACCTCAGCACCCCACCAGACACACGCTAGAATTGACCTCGTGTTCATGCCAGCACTGGATATCGCCAGTGTCACCGGGGCCGAGATACTGCCGCATGGGGTCTCAGACCACACACCAATACAAATTCGGTTGGGAGGTGCGGACCCTGCCCAGCGCCCGATATGGCGCCTGAACGCTTGGCACCTGCAGGACAGTGAGTACACCTTAGCGGTTAGAGACCATCTCAATCAATACTTCGAGCACAACTTAGGTCAGTGCAATCACCGAGTGCGGTTTGGGCTGCATGTAAAGCTACTCTCCGGGGACATGCCAAGCATCTCCTTCGCATACGGGAACGTGCACGCAATTCGCGGGTGTCAGTGCTTGAGGTCAGGGTGCTGCGACTTGAGCGCCAACACGCGACCTCCGCATCAGCCTCCATTTCGCGGCAACTCACCATGGTCAAAGATTAGATTAGACATTTAATGCTGGAGACTGCGAAACATCTCTGGCAAGCATCAGCAGTTCGGGTGTACGGCTGGGGAGACAAGAATGGGAAACTCCTACACTGGCTAGCCACTCGGCCGCTAGCAGATAGAATTATCTCTGAAATAGCCAATGAATCAGGAACTCTTTCCAGGACGCCAGGTGACATTGCGCGGAGCTTTGCCTCCTATTATGCACGACTATATGCAGAGCGCCCCCGGCCGCTGGCCGAAAGGGAGTCCCTTCTCTTACATGACATCGTCCTTCCAAAGATTTCACAAGTGACTAGGGAAAGCCTGGACGAGGCCATAAGCCTCGTAGAGATAAACAATGCGATAGCTAAACTGTCACCAGGTAAGACACCCCGCCCAGACGGCTTCCCGGCAGAGCTATACAGTAGATACGGAGATATCCTGGGCGCTCACTTGCTAAATATGCATGAAGAAGCGGAAAAAACAGGCTGCTTCCCTTTTGGCATCGACCAGGCCACTATTGTGGTGATCCCCAAGACCCAACCTCCGTCACAACACTGCTCGGCGTACGGTCCCACCTCTCTCTTAAACACTGAGATTAAGGTATTATCCACGATTTTTGCCAGTAGGCTAAGGGTGGTGCTTCCCTCGCTGGTACACCCTGACCATTGCGGGTTCATGCCCAAACGAAGTACAAGACACTGCATCAGGCGCCTACACGTAGCCGTAGCCCACCGTGACGCCCTAGCCCGGTCTCCCCTGGCTCTTCTGTTGCAGGACTTCGAGGAAGCTTTTGATACCGTGGATTGGTCCTACTTGGATCACGTCCTGCTAAGTAACAGATTTGGGCCTAAATTCCGCAGCCTGGTGAAGCTCCTCTACTCTAACCCGACCGCCCGAGTCCAGGTGATCTCGGACCCATTCCCCATCTGCCGGGGCACCCGGCAAGGGTGCCCACTGTACCCGTTGCTCTTCGCACTCGTGATAGAGCCCTTGGTGAAGCTATTGAGAGAGGACCCTTTGGTTGAGGGTTGGTCATGGCCCGCTGTGCCGGAGGACCATGTGGCACTATACGTGGATGACGTGCTTATATACTTCTCCAACCCTGCCAAGAGTGGTCCCCAAATTCTGCAAATCCTGGGTCTCTTCACTGAGGCTTCGGGCTTGACTTTGAATCCCAGCAAATCCCTATTGGTTCCCCTGTATCCCTCCAGAGACTGCATTGAGTGGCAACAAAACATCCCTATTAGGCGCAACAGTTTAAGGTACCTGGGTGTGCAGGTGGCCCTGCTACCGGAGCTGGCGTGGGCGCTCAGCGTCATACCGCTTACCCGACGAGTTAAAGACGACCTTCAATGCTGGCGAGCCCTGCCTCTCAATCTGCTCAGTAGAATAGCACTGGTTCAAAGAAATGGACACAGTAGCACGTCAGTTCCTGTGGTGCGGCACTCGTCCTAGACTGGCCCTTAATACCTGCCAAGGAGACGTTTATGATTAAGGTTTGGGAATGTCCAATATTCACTATTATCACCTTGCGATGCACCTACTCGTAATAAATGATTGGATGGGAGGAGGTTGGACAGACCCAGCATACCGATTGGAGCTCCAAACAATGGGCTACCCCAGGGCCTTGATGCACTATATGGTCATCCAATCCCCGAGAGACCCCTGAGGTGACTAAGGTGGTGTTACTGGCTGGCGCAAAGCCCAAAGAGTGTCGGGTTGGTGGGGCTGTCTTACCCAGCAGACCCCATTATGGCATGGGAGATGGTTGACAGAGGTCTCGGCACTGGAGGGATTTCAGAGATGGGACAATATAGGAATCTCCACATTGGGAGACGTCTGGGGGGGTCACACATGCGATCCTTTGAGGAGCTTCAATTACTCTTTTCACTGAAAAAGACCCAATTCCACAGGTACCTGCAGCTTCGCCATGCACTACTGGTACACGTCCAAACAGGAGAGATTGTCCCTGAGTACAGTCCCATGGAGGCGAGGGTGCTAATGAGGAGCCTGGGCGAGGGCGGGGTCTCACAGATTTACCGCTCTCTGATTGCTAACACCGCTCGTCCACCTGATGGGCTTCGCCAGAGGTGGGAGGAGTGGGTGGGCCCTATAGAGGAGGAGTACTGGAGGGAAGCACTAATGGCCCCTCAAACCCTAACCATGGCCACCCGATTCTGCCTGCTACAGTCTCTCTATCTGCACACAGCATACCTCACGCCCATTAAGTTACACAGAGCGGGCCTCCAGCCCCGAGCTGACTATCCTCGATGGTCGGGCCCAGATGCTGATTTTTACCACATGGTGTGGTCCTGCCCATCCATAGCGACTTACTGGAGGGCGGTCGTGAGGGAGGTCTCGGGGGTCTTGCGGGATGAGGTGGAAGTGGCTCCGCTGCCACTCTTGCTGGGGGTCATGGGGGAAGTGGGATTGAGAAGAGCAGACCGAATCTTCCTGGGAGTGGCATGCCTGGTGGCAAAGAGAGACATAATGGCGGACTGGAAGGCTGGGGCTGCGCCGGCACTGGCCAGATGGAGACGAGGTGTGGACTGGTGCGCCCAGCGCGAAAAACTTGTATATGAAGCCAGGGGATGCCCAAATAAATATAATAAAGTGTGGGGGAAATGGGAGGCCACGTGGTGCATTAACTTACTCACGAGCTGCACGGTCTGTTGGGGGGAGCCACCCCAAGTAGTAACTTGTGGGGGGGGGTTTCCCCTCTTCTCCATTTCTCTCTCTTCTTTTCTCTTTTAGAATATGTCCGTGCAGCCGTATACCGGTTGTAAACATTGTCTTTGGTAGCTTGTTTGGGGCATGGGAGGTGACCGTCTCTGGGTACCAGTTGGTGCCATGTTGTGTGTATCTTAATTTTTGTTGTTTTTGCAAAACTAATAAAAATTCTTTATCAAAAAAGATTAATTCAAGCATTCCATCCATCACCTTGTTGTTTTTGCATAAGAAGAAGCAAATCAGTTGCCTTATGGCACAACTAACATAGAAGGTGCAGGCACCACCAGATTGCAGTTGCAAGTTTCAAATATAGCATTTAAAAGGGGTTGGTTGAAGAGGTGCAAAATCAGCAAAGGTGCATTTTTCTTGTGACACCAAAAAAAAATTGCACAGGCCTGTTCCACAACAGAGTGCAGGAAAGGAATTGTGGGGTGTATATTTCCCATGAGCATAGATGGAGTGCAATTTAGGTGTTTGGCATCACACCCAAGGGTACACAAATCAGTTTGTGAGAGGAGATGCATTCCTCTGGTGCTGAGATTGAAGTGCTGCTCACAGGTGAGTTGTGCATGGCCGGGAGGAAGCATCTGATGGTTTAACCATACAAATAAGAGATAGTCGGGCCTTAGAGAACACATGCAGCTTCCATACATGGTCAGGGCAACTGAAAGCTTCAGTGTGTGGAAAAGTGCATGCCCACACATGCAGGCACACTGGAAAAGATGGTTTGTAACTGTAGATTAAATTACATGCAATACTATAGAACAATGCTTAAAGGGGCTAGGAGCACTTCAACCTTGACAAGGACACAGAGAGAGGACTGCTTGCTTAAAGCAGTGAGCAGTAATCACTAAAGTGAGACTATGGGATGTGTTTTAGCTATATTTTATGTCTGAGATTTATGTCTGAAAGTATAGAGCTAGTCTATGGATGTAAAGGCTGTAAATTGCAGGAATGGAATGGTTAGTACCATCCTGCCTTTTTTTATGCTGTGAGTAATGAGATGCTAGGCTTTACACCTGTGAGTTTTAGGAAATGTAGTAGACCAAGTATACTACAGGCATCAATGTATTTTTAGTGTTGCAAATGTTGTTCAAAACATGAGGATGTCAGTTCTTGGCAGATCTGTGGTGAGAGAGGTGTTGCTTTCTGCAATTCAGTCAAGTTTTGTACTGGTAATTATATTTTGTTTGTGTGGTGTTTACCTGCATATTTTGAATTGGGGAATTGTTAGACTTGGCATCCTTGACGCGGTCTCCCCCAACTTTTTGCCTCTGTTTCCCAGGTTGTTGAAGAGTGCTGGACTCTGTTTTTGCTGTTTTGGATGCTCTAGGCACTTTACCACTGCTATCCAGTGCTAAAGTGCAAGTGCTCCTATGTAAAATGTATGTGTAATTGGCTTTCAATGATTGGCATATTTGATTTACTAGTAAGTCCCTAGTACAGTGCACTAGAGGTGCCCAGGGCCTGTAAATTAAATGCTACTAATGGGCCTGCAGCACTGGTTGTGCCACCCACATTAGTAGTCCTGTAAACAAGGCTCAGACCTGCCACTGCAGTTTCTATGTGTGCAGCTTTAAACTGCTAATTCGACTTGGCAAGTGTACCCACTTGCCAGGCCTCAACCTTCCCATTTTATACATGTAAGGCACCCCTAAGGTGGACCATAGGTAGCCCCATGGGCAGGGTGCAGTGTATGTTAAAGGTGGGACTGTACGTATGTGTTTTACATGTCCTGACAATGAAATACTGCCAAATTCGGTTTTCAATGTTGCAAGGCCTATCTCTCTCATAGGTTAACATGGGGGCTGCCTTTAAATATTATTAAAGCACAGATTCCCTTTGGGAGCAGATAGACATGTGGAGTTTGGGGTCTCTGAACTCAAAATCTAATTTAGTGAAGTTGTTTTTTAGATTGTGGGGGTCATTCTGACCCCGGCTGGCGGCGGGCGCCGCCCGCCGGGCGGAGACCGCCAAAAGGCCGCCCGCCCGCCCAGCGGGAAAGCCCCAGGGGCCCCACGACACCCCTTCCCGCCATCCTGTTCCTGGTGGTTTTTACCGTCAGGACCAGGAAGGCGGGAAGGGGGTCTTTGGGGCAGGGCCCTTTTCTGACCGCGGCTTTACCGCCGCGGTCAGAATTGCCCATGAAGCACCGCCAGCCTGTTGGCGGTGCTTCCGCGGCACTCTGCCCTGGCGGTTTTCAACCGCTAGGGTCAGAATGACCGCCTGTGTGTTTGAAAATGCCACTGTTATAAAGTATGCATTTTCTTGCTTAAATCATTCTGTGACTCTGCCTGTTTGTGGATTCCCTGTCTGGGTCAGTTTGACAGTTGGGCTGTTTGCACCTCTCTCTAGACAGTGACACAAAGGGAGCTGGGGTGTAGCCTGCATATCCTGATGAACCATCTGTGCTAGGAGGGAGAGGAGGATTGGTCACTCACACATGAAAAAACTGAGCCTGCCCTCACACAAGGCAGTCTCCAACACCCTGGTGTGTGTCTGGGGCCTGGCCAAGGCAGGATTTTGAAAACAACAGAGACTTCTCTTTGAAGTAGGCCTACGGAGCATAAGTAGTGGACTCAAAACCCCACATTTTCAGATTTCTTCACGTTACTTTCCAGATCAAGAGGAACCTCTGCCAAGGAGAAGCGCTGAAGAGCTGAGGAGAAGTGCTGCCTTTGTTGTGTATTCCTGCCTGAGAAGAATCTCCAAGGGCTTGAACTGAGCTTGCCTCCTGTTGCTGAAGTCTCAGTGCCATCAAAGACTTTCCCTGCCAAAACCTGGACTCTCTGCTGAGACTCCTGCCCTGCCAAATGGTGCTCTATCCAGTCCCTGGGCCCTTGAGAGGTTAAGCTGGCAGCTAAGAACTGAAAATTCATGCAAAGACCGCCGTGCAGGGACATATTTGACGCACCACCCACCTCACGGCTGACAAACAATGTGGCGCTGGGCTCGCGGCTAAAATCAACTCTCCACCTGCATCGCTGCTGAAAGATCAATGCAACGCGACCGGAGAAATCATGTGCAACACCCGCAGCGGCAGCTCTTAACGACGCAAGCCCCCACGCAGCTCGGTTTCTTGACACCATGCGACCGGATTTCAAAGCAACTGGGCACGGAAAATTAACGCAAAGCCTGCCTGGACCCAAGGTGCCTGTCTGGAACGATACATCGCTCTCTTGCAGGAGAGAAGAAACTACGCACGCCGACCTGACCGAAGGAGGAACGACGCACGTTTACGCTTGTGGTTAGGCATCAACACATCACTGGCCTTTTTCGACGCACAGTCGCCCGTGCAGCTTTAGTTTGACGCTACCCACATACTTTTGTGCACTAACAGCGTTCTCACTGTTTTCTAAAGATTAAGAATAAAAAAAATCATATCTTGAATTGTGTATGTTGGATTTTTGTAATTTTGGTCTTTTTTGTTTAGATAAATATTGCCTATTTTTATAAACCTGTGTTGTGTCCTTTTGTAGTGTTTTCTCTGAGTTAATGTGTGTGTTGGTACAAATACTTTACACATTGCTTCTGAGGTTAAGCCTGCCTGCTCGTCTAAGCTACCAAGGGTGCGAGCGGGGGTTAGCTGAGGGTGATTCTCCTTTACCCTGACTAGGGTGAGGGTCCTTGCTTGGACAGGGAGTAACCTGACTGCCAACCAACGACCCCATTTCTAACAGTCATCATTATATATGGAAGATGTTTCATCAGCTGTATGTAAGAATTCAAAAAGCATGGGAACAGGTAGTGTTTCTGACACAGTATTATGTTGGTCAGGCTAACTGGCTTGGTGTGATTATAAAGGTTTTTTGAGGGAAAGAGCTGAACGTTGTGTATGTGACTATAATGCAGGCCTGAACGCTGTGTATGTGAGTAGAATGCATGCTAAGGTGTATAGAAACTGATACATACAGGATGGTTTGCATACATGTGTGTGGTGAATCATTCTCCATTTATATTTTGTTGCTTGCTATCTATGTGGAAGCATGAGAGAGTATGGGAATCCCATAATGAAATAGGCTGGATAGCCTAGTGCTCTGGTCATATCCCTCATCCTGGTTATGTGTTTTTATATGTGTGGTGAGATGGTATGCGTGAAGATAAACAGCAATTTGGAGCTCATATCCAAAGTAGTATAAGAATGTGTTTTGGGCCATTGCAAGTCTGTGAATATTCAAGTTAGTTGTTGTCTTGTAAGGTGATTTCTTTTTGTCAAAGAAGGCGTTGCAAGGAATTGTCTCAGCGAATCACAGATCATGCAGTGACTCCTGTTTGTTGTCTGTTATGGTTTTGCATGATTGTTAATAGAGGACGGTGTAGATTCTAGGGTTTGTTGCAGTGGAAGTGAAAAGGAAGTATTGAATGAATCAGTGTTCCATGATGTAAGGATTTTGTGTGATTATTTCTCTTTTGTTTTTTTGGTGTCTTGTTTTTGGTAATTGCAGTGACACGTTATTTTACTCCTCTTGGTTCTTCATTGCTTAGAGAAAAGAGGTGTATTATTTCTTCTCTGTTTCCTTTCACTGTATCTGTGAACTGATGCTTGCTGTAATGGAATGTTGTGTGTTAGTGTGCGTGCATGTGTGCTGGTGATATTTTAGGATTTACTTTAGTTTTAGTTGAAGGAAAATAGATGACCTGACGTTGTGTGCAACTTGAGATACCATTGAAAGACTAGGAAGTGATATATGATGTTTTTGTTTTGGCATTTGCCACTATCCCTCAAGGTTACAGCTGCAGTGAGAGGAATGTGCTGTTTAACCAATGTTATCAACGTACTAGGAAGGAATTATTACTGAAACAATGAACAAACATCTGATTGCCATGCCTGAGACAATTAAGTACATTCCCATTGCTGGATGAGAGTATAGCTACCTGTGCTTAGAGTTTTTTGTCAGACGTGGTGTCATTCCAGTAGCTCCCATATCATTCAGATGACTAAAACCGTGCTCGCAAGAAAGATCTTGCTTCTTAATTTTATTTAAGGTTTGAGCAATGACAGCAGGAGCTACAGGAACTGCTGGTGTAACTACAGCTAAACCTAAAAAACAAACTTTCTCCTTCCTACAAATATGAAATCTGATCCTCCCTCAAGAATTAACAATTTTACACTGAGATCGTCTCCCAAAACCAACAAAGGGGAGAAGCCAGTCTTCCAACTCAGTATATCATCCTTTGGATATTATTAATCAACTATTAGGTCATGATACTACCCTACTGTGAGGTGCATCTAACCATAATGAAACAATAAGAGGAGCCGTCTACTTTGTTGGTCTCGCCTTTTCTGTTAATACTACCCCCTATTTCTTGTCAGAATAACAGCATCCCTTGCAATACCTCAGATGCATTTGCATACCTCCCTTACCCAATAAAACAGTGGTGATGCCCTTGTTTATAGTAGTGAGGTTGGTTTTTAAAGCAGTTTACCATGGCTTTTGTTTGCACAATAAGGCTTACAAACATATGCTTTTTTCTCCTGTCCAGAACCTCATGTATATTTAGCAAACATAGTTCCACATTAGTGATACATAATCAGACACCCTTCTTTGAACTTTGCAGAGGCTTTGCTGTATGTTTTTAAAATGTGATGAAAGAGCAACCCTTAAATCAACATCACTACATAGAAAGTAAATCCACATTGACCATAACTCTAACACTACTCTTACTCTAAGCATGAACTAGTCCCATAGTCTAAGTGTAACCTGAAACTAACCCATAACATGAAGCATAAATGTAACATTTACATATACTCTAATATTTACATTGATATTGATTCTAGCCCTCTGGCTCATTTTAGAATTAGCCCTCTCCTCAGGAGTAAACATTTCCTAATCTCAAACCTTTCCCTTAACCACACCCTAAATGTAAACTTAAACTTAATTCTAATCATAAACCAAAAAATTACCATAAAACTTTCTAAAACCAAATCTAAGGTCTAACTCTAACCATAAAACTAACACTAATTCTACCACCAAACCTAAAATTAGGCCTTGCCAAAGCTCAGTTTGGTACTGTTTGTGTAATTTTCACTCGTGGGCGACAGAACTTGAACAGTACATTTCTTCCAAGAACTGGGAAAGTGGATTTTAGATGGTTTCAGCCACTTTGCTTATACATTTTACTGTGCAACTTAAGAAACTGTTATACACTGAGATGGTATCTCTCGTATATTGTGCATGGTAGTGTATAAATCACTAACAATTTTCACATGGATGACTGTCCAGGCATAAAATGTGTAAAACCTGTAAGTCTCACCAGAATACTGTACATTACAAATGGATGTAGTATTATAAATGCTTCACATTCCTACCTATAACCCTAAATCTAGCCCTGACCCTAACCATAAACGTAAGCCTTACTATAACTGAAAACTTAACCCTAAGCGTGAAATGCCTAAGCACTAATAATAACCTGAAACTTAACATTGCACCTCACCATAATTTTAAGAATAAACTTTACCTATCAGTGTCTTCCACAGTATCATATACTCGTGTAAAACCTTTTGAATAATAGCAGCTGACTCCAGTTCGGGCATTTCAATTGCATTTCACGTTGTCCCTATCTGTCTTTCTGGTACCCTATGACTTGCACGTGAACTGCTCTGGGAAGAGAGTGTATAAGCACCCTAGAGTTGCATCTATTAGGCGAGAAACGATCATTTACATTGCAAAGTGTGTCAGGCCATTTCTACAGAGCAGGATGCAAGCTGCACTCTTTAGTTTGCCCGATAATTTATTGTTCCGAGGAGGTGCCACCACAGACACCTCTGAAACAACTGCTGATGAAGTACATCTCGGTGCTCAGTGAGCAAGAAGATGCTGCGGATCTGCGGGAATGAGCAAACAGCTTCAGCTCTGCGGCTGATTAGGATGTGATCCGGGATAGAGCCGGATAGAGCCATCTTTCCAGGCAACTGTCAACTCAGGAGTCATTGCAGTCCATTACCTTATGTGACCAGGAATCTGAGCCGAGGTTTGACAGACGCGGATTTTGCCTTGGAGTACATGAGCTAGAATTAGAGGATTTCTTTTCCAGGTATCCTTACACTTAGAAAAGTAAATGTCCTGTCATTTTCACAAATAGGAGTGAGATAAGGGCGACCTGAGGAGTCCGATTTTCTGATTGCTTGAGTTTCAAGGTTATTCAAGCCTAAGTTAAAAGCAATTCAAAGGTGCACTTAGCAGAAGTTTATCTTTTTTCTAATAAGTATTCATCATACAAACACATACAAAAGAGTTAACAAAACATTTAAAAATGTTTCCACTAAGTGACAATTGGTATATTGTGCCCTTAAGTCATCAAAAATTAATCTGTCTGATTTTAATTGTAATGTAAGTCTCCTTAAAGCATGGAATATATTCCCTCTCACACTATCATTCAATTTCTTGAGCTCTAAACGCAAAAAAATGCACGGATTACTTATCGATAAGCTTCATTACTCCGATTCCTACTTCCTTGTCCCCTTCCGAACTTATGGAGAGAAGTGCCCTCTTCACTCCCCATGTCACTTTTTAGAAAGCTACTTCTTCCCTTTTAATGAAAGGGAAGAAGGACATGTGCATATAGCCCCTCCTCTCCCCCGGAAGTACCTGTATATCACCAAGCCCCACTATAATGGCTGATGCAAGAACAGGGAGGGAGGGAGGGACGTAACGAAGGGGATGAGGAAGGATGATGAGGAGGTAATGCTCGGATTACTTACCGGTAATCTTCATTACTCCAATGCCTCCTTCCTCATCCTCTTCGTTACCAGCCCTGACTCCCTCCCTCCTCTTGCATCAGCCATTATAGTGGTGCTTGGTGATATACATTCCTCCGAACTTATGGAGGGATGCCCAAGCAAGACCACTTTCAGCAGCCACACGAAGAATCAAAAGAAACACAATCAGTGTGCAAAGTTTTATGAGGCCTACTAAAAAACATCGGAACACCACGGGCTACATGCAGGAGAGCCGAAGCATCCAAACACAATGGAGCCAACTCAGGAGAAGGAAGCAGCCGTCACCAAAACCTCCAAGCCCAAAGACAATTCAGAACCCTGAGCAACATGCAAAGTGTAATGGGTTATGAAAGTGGAAGGAAAGAACCAGGTGGCAGCAGTGGAAATATCCTGGAGCGGAACACCAGACTAATTAGCCCAGGAAGCGTCCATCCCGTGAGTGTAATGAGCTATGGCCCCACCCGGAATCACTCTGCCCAGGGACTGAGAAGCAGAAAAGATAACAGACATAGGCGGTCATTCCTACCTTGGCGGGCGGCAGTCGCCGCCCGCCTGGCGGGAACCGCCAGAAGACCGTACCGCGGTCAAAAGACCGCGGCGGTCATTCTGTCTTTCCCGCTGGGCTGGCGGGCGACCGCCAAAAGGCCGCCCGCCCGCCCAGCGGGAAAGCACCAGCAACGAGGAAGCCGGCTCCGAATGGAGCCGGCGGAGTTCCTGGTGTGCGACGGGTGCAGTTGCACCCGTCGCGATTTTCAGTGTCTGCCAAACAGACACTGAAAATCAATGTGGGGCCCTGTTAGGGGGCCCCACAACACCCGTTCCCGCCAGCCAGGTTCTGGCGGTGAAAACCGCCAGAACCAGGCTGGCGGGAAGGGGGTCAGAATCCCCATGGCGGCGCTGCTTGCAGCGCCGCCGTGGAGGATTCACAGGGGCAGCTGGAAGTCGGCGGGAAACCGCCGGCTTCCCTTTTCTGACCACGGCTTTACCACCGCGGTCAGAATAGCCCCAGAAGCACCGCCAGCCTGTTGGCGGTGCTTCCTCCGTCCCCTACCCTGGTGGTCTCGGACCGCCAGGGTAGGAATGACCCCCATAATCCGTCGTTCCATACAGGCCCAAAACGGACTAAAAGGTAGTAAGAGAGACGAAACACAGAAGATCTAGACAGATAGATGGTCAATGCCCAGAAAACATCCAAAAGGGAGAAGGAAGGTCAGAGCTCAAACCCGCCTGAGGGAGGACAGGGAGAACAATATCCTGGTCCTGATGAAAGGAAGAATACACATTAGGGAGGAAATAAGGATCTAAGGAAAGGACAACCAGGGCCTAAAAATGCATAGGAATGCGCGGCAACAACCCAAGACATTAAGCTCCCCTAAACGCCTGGCAGTACTAATGGCCACCAGAAAAAAAACACTTCAAAGTCAGGAATTGAAGGGAAACAGATTCCAACGGCTCATATAGAGGGGATGTCAGATGTGAAAACACCATAGGAAGGACCCAGGAGGGAAAAGGGTAGAGAAGAGGAGGACGAAGAAGGCAGAAAAACCCCAGAACAACCTCAAAGCTACGCCAGAAAAGAGTGAACAAACATCCAATGGAGCCCGACAAAGTTGTAATAGACCACCACTGGAGTTACAGATTTGGCCACCCAGAGACCACTATCAAAACCATCCAACCATCCTGAAGAAACCGAAAAATCGTAGAGGAAGGTGCAGAAACAGGGGATAAAGAGCGAGTCCTGCACCAAGCATCAAAAGAACCCCAATGATGCACGTAAGCCGTATTAGTGGATCCCCGTCGACAAGACTGGAGTGAACAAGAAACCCGCAAAGAAACCCCTGTCTCATAAGGCCCTCCCTCCCAACCTCCAGACCAAGAGACGCAAACACACCAGAGTCTGCAGAGGGAGAAGAAGGATGGACAGAGGGGAAGGGGTCAGAGGAAGACACCCTCTGACTCAACCGCCAGGAGATGGAGAAGGTGGAACCAAGGTCTCCGTGGCCAAAGGGGAAGAACCACAACCACCTCTGCCACCTCCCAGAGCAGGCGAGACAGGAACTGATGGATCAGGGGAAGGGCGTAGAGAAATCCCGGAAGCCGTGGACTGGACAGGGCATCGTCCCCAGCGCACCCTGAGAGAGGAACCAGGTGAAGAAGAGGAGAAGCGTGACATTCAAGGGGGTAGCAAAGAGGTCAACTGCAGGGTCGCCCCACCGACTGTAAATCTGGGAAAACACCGAAGGAGCCAGGAAGAACACCAGGGAGGATGGGAACACCTGACTCAGGAGATCCGCCTGATGATTCAGCACACCCTAAATGTGAACTGCCTGTAACCTGAGGAGATGGGACTTCGCCCAGGATACGATGTGGTGAGCAAGGAGATTGAGGGAGGGGGGCCTGGCGCTAAATTGGTGAATGATGTATGACATTGCCACTCGGTGGTCCACCCTGACCACCACCAGTGACCCTGAAGAGGAGCAGCAAAGAACTGGAGGGCATACCAGACCCCTTGATGCTCCCTCCAAGTGGAGGACATTGAAGCCACCACCACAGACCAGAGACCCTGGGCAGTGAGGACTCCCAATACCGCCCCCCAGCCCAGGCCGCTGGCATCGAACATAAGGACCAGAGGTGTCAGAGACTGAAGAGGAAAACCACGGTCTAGAGATGGAGGATGCAACCAACAGAGATCCCTACGAACAGGAGCGGAAACAGGAATAATAGCTTTCAAGGTGCCGCCGTCCAGAGTTCAATGAAACAGGATATGGTGAACCACCGGTCCCAAATGAAGGCGAGCCAACAGGACAACATCCAAAGTCACCGCCTAAAAGAAAAGTAGAAAAAAACAAGGTAGCACCAAAACATCCAACAACTTGGAGAAGCAAGACAATGATAAGGAACTCATGAAACAAGCCCAACTTACCATCAGACCTTGAAGATGCAGCCACTCTCATGCATAAGCGGACTGAACCAGTAGGAGTCTCTGAAGAGACTGACAGAGCCGGCACACACGGAGGCAGGAAGGGACACCATCCCCCGCTCTGTATTGAAAAAGGCACCAATATACTCCAGACGCAGAAGAGTCACATGAGACTAGGAGGGATGTACCAGGAAACCGGAATCCCCCAAAAAGGCAGACAGTGAAGGACGTGTCTGCCAGAGATTGGTTCAGAGAAGCCGTATGGATCAGAAGGTCATCGAGATATGGGTGGATTAGAACACCCTTGGAATACAGGTGAGCCGTGTCCAGAACCTAGGTGAAAACCTGGGGGAGGACAAGAGTCCAAAAGGGAGCACCGGCAACTGCAAAGTTGGGAGCCCACTGAGCCCTCCTGAGAGGCGCGGGCCATTGAAGTCTCCTGGAGAGATCAAAGGAAACACCTGACACAAGGTTGACAACCGAAAATGCAACGTCGAGACAAAGCAGTTCAGAAACCTCAGGTCAATGATCAGACAAAAATCCCTGCGACTTTCCTGACAAGAAGACACAGGAAGATCAACCGTACTCCCTCTCCTGAGGAGGGACCGGAGAAAGGGCATCGGACAGGACCAGGGAGGTGATACCAATGGTGAGAGTCGACCACTTCATCGGATCCCCAGGCCAAGCTGCCAGAAGGAAGTGAGGATCCGGAAACACCAGAGAACGTCCAGACAAATACCCTGGGAAACCACCTGAAGAACCCAGGCATCCGTGATGGAGGCAGCCCAAACAGGAAAGAATCGAGCCAGGGGCGCCCCGACAGGAGAACCTGAGGGGTCGGCCCAGTCAGGAAGGAGGCTTCTGACCACCTGTACCGCTAGGCTGATGAGTCACCATCCGAAGGACAACCCCTATGCTGGAACCAGGAGCGGAGAGGCAAGGATTCGGGCTGGCGTATCTGAAACTGAACCCCCCACCTTAGACCACCATACCAAACCTTAGGCCTTGGACGGAAAGGCTGAACATGTTTTCAACTCTCAAAGGATATCCTGAGGACCTCCTCCAGTTCATCCCCAAAGAGTCTAGAACCACCAAAGGGGATTCCCACTGAGATGGAGATGACAGCGAGCAGAAACAGAACAATCAATGGCCATAGTAGAAACCTTGAGAGTCAAAAGCAATATCCAAAAGAAACTTAGCTTGAACTCCCATACGGCACAGCAAATCAGAGAAATCTTCACCCTCCTGAATGACAGAGAAAAGTGTCAGAAAAACCATCAACAAGGGACTGAGAAGTATAGACTCCATAGATCCTAGAACGCAAAGATAGACTAAGGCCCTCATTAGTAATCACCGCCAACCGCCGTGGCGACGGTGAACAGAAGACTGCCAGTGGCGGTAGACTGCACACCGCCGAATAATGATGAAAAAGGTCAAACCTCCAAAAATCCTGCAACCTCCACCCACCGCCAGGGCCTACAGCGAAGGAAAGGCAGTACACCCCACCCTAAGACCGACATGCAGACAAATCCTCCACCCACCAAATAATGATGTACAAATCAGCGTGGTGGATAGTGAATGGCGAATGACCATTGGCGGTACAGACCGCAATGCCAGCAATGGGACCCACCGACATCAAATGCTACATTGGCAACTTTGAAACCCACACACCTGACACACATTCACAACACTAGAAAACACTCACACACATACCCCACAATCCTATGCATCGCCAATAGCATGACTGAGATTGACGGCACAACACACATACACTGAACATGACATCACACAAGTCGCACACACAAATACACCACCAAAACAAAAACAAACCTCAAACACTTTTACAAGCCACACACAGAACCACATGACAGCACCCTCACCAATACACCCACAACACACCACCCACAACACACACCATGGCACCCCCTAAGCACCCCTGCTTCACAGATGGGGAGCTAAGGACCATGGTGGACAAAATACTCAGGGTTGAGCCACAACTATTTGGGGCACAGGTGCAACAGACACCCGTGGCCAGGAAGATGGAGCTATGGCTGACAATAGTCAATAAGGTAAACGCAGTGGGAAATCATCCACGCACAAGGGACGACATCCGGAAGAAGTGGAACGACCTGCGCGGGAAGTTTCGGTCAATGGCATCCAGGCACAACATCGCCGTACAAAAGACTGTTGGCAGTCCCCCCCTACACACCCCGAATACACCGATTGGGAGGAGAAGTTCCTGGCTAACCTGCACCTGGAGGGCCTCACTGGACTCACTGGAGAACTGGACTCGGGTAAGTCAACTACAATACCTTAACAGTCATCCCACCCCTCTCATTACCACCAGAAACCCATCCCCACCCAGTCCACAGCACCCACATCCTACTACTCTGCATGCCCACTATCCCACAAACAGACCTCCATCCAGCCCCTGTGCACCGTCACCTACCCCTGCATGGATTCCTAGTGGCACTACAGCACCCACAATACACCTCCACCCCCCACATAAAATTCAAAGAAATGTACACAAGGGGACCTTGCATGCCACCACAGGGGAATATAAGCATAAAGTACCTGACACCCACATGTCTATTCCCCTCCCTGCAGGCACCACCACCCATGCCACCTGGACGGAAAACGCCAAGGAGTGCAAGTGCCCCACCTGAAGACAGATACCCCACTCAGGAGAGTGCAGAGGGATGTCTGGAAATTGAGGAATACCCTGGCCCATCACACAGTCCTGGACTGTCACCTTCCAGCAGCCCCACCCAGAATACCACTGACAGCCCTACCACCCAGCCACCATCATCAGCTCTGGCCAAGTGACCCCACACCAGTGTCTCTCGCCATTGACTGGCGGCCCACATGTATGTCTCCACCCACCAACAGGCAGGATGAAGAAGGGCCCAGTGCAAGTGGGACTGCCAGACCTGTGCAGAGGACACAGGCACAGGGGGCTAAGGCCAGTGGAAGGGCATCAGTGGCCCAGGGGGTGGTCAAAAGATGGATGCAGCAGACCAGGAGGTGATATGTGAGCTCCTGGGAGCATACCACCATACCCAGGACAGGATGGGCCAGATCCTGGCCACCTTGGAGCAGAATCAGAGGCTGCAGGTAGCACACCACCAGGAGGCCATGGAGGAATGGAAACAGCTCAATGCCACCATGGTCTCAAATGCAGGGGTGCTGCAGCACCAGTACCACAGCCAGCCTGAGTCCTCCACCCACCTGCAAGCCCTGACCACTAGCCAGGACACTGCCCTGCCCCTCACATCTGCAACAGCTACTGGACTGGTGGCACTTCCAGACGACACACAGGAAACCATCACCCCTACCCCTGCAGCCCAGCTCCAGCTACGCAAACGTGCCCTCAGACCCAGACATGCCACTGAAAACACCAGCCGAAGACGAAGCCCACCGCTAGGAAGTGACTCTGCCCTGCCCTGAACTGTCTCCCTTGTGTGCCACTATGCTCCATTGTTGACATGCCACTGCCATCACACCATCTTCCAATTGCCACATGGACCAAATCCCAGTGCTACCAACAGCTGAGCATATGTACCTGAGTATGGATTTGCACCATGTGCCCTTTCCCTCTCACTGTCCCATGAATTATGTATATTTTGCCAGTTAATAAATACACCTATGCACTCAAATTGTATGTCCCTCGTCAATCTGAGATATCAATTGTGAGAGTGTATGCATTAGCCAGTCAATTACAAAATCATATCTTTATTGCAGGAGGGGATCCAACGGACTGTAGTATCTGACGTATGTCACACTGTACATAATATTACATGAGTCAGACTGAAACAATGCAGTGAAGACATCAGCATTGTTGAAGAGTATCTTATAGTCACTGGAAGTATAGGTGGATAAGCTGGTTCCTGGAGTTGAGATCTTCCCCCTCTTCTTCCTCACCATCACTCTCATTCCCTGTCTGAGGTTGATGGGCTGGTTGGACAGCACCCTCCTCTTCCAGAAGGGGGATAGCTTTCCTCACCGCCAAGTTGTGCAGCATGCAGCAGGCCACCACTATCTTACACACCTTGTCAGGGACATAGCAAAGGGATCGCCCAGAGAGATGGAGGCAACAAAATCTAGCCTTCAGGAGACCTACAGTGCATTCAATCATCCTCCTAGTAGTTCCATGGGCCTCATTATTATTCCTATCTGCATCTGTCCTGGGATTCCTCACAGGTGTCATGAGCTATTGCAAGTTGGGGTAGCCAGAATCACCGGCAAAAGTGGGCAAAACAGGACCTTAATAAACTGATTTTACATGCATATAGCCTGCTGTCAGCTATGTACAGATCCATTGTAATACACACTCACCTATGAGCCATCCTCTGTCCCCTTGTAGTTGTTCCATCATGTGTGGTACACTGCTGTTTCTCAGGACAAAGGAATCCTGGGGACCTGGCATTGACATGTGATATGTACTGCTCAGCAGACACACCAATTGTACATTCATGGAGTGATAGTTCTTCCGATTCCTGTACACCTGTTCATTCACTCTTGTGGGTATGAGAGCTATATGGGTTCCATCAATGGCACCTATCACATCGGGGATGTTGGCAAAGGCATAAAATCCAGATTTGATGGCGGTAGTTCAGCCCTTTGGGACACACTGGACATATGTTTGCAGGTGTTGGACGAATGCATCCAGGAATTTTGACAGGATGAGGCTGAACATTGGCTTTGAGACCCCTACACCCATGCCTACTGTCACTTGAAATGAGCCTGTAGCCAAAAAATGGAGTACAGATAGCACTTACACAGTTGTAGGGATGGCATGCTGATTTTGGTTAGCCGGTTTCAGTACAGGATCCATTAATGCACAGAGGTCATGGATAGTAGCTCTATTGAGTCTGTAGGTGACAATGATGGGACGTCCCTCCATAGTTTCCATATCAACCAGGGGTCTGTAAACAGATGGGGCCCTCCCTTGCCACATTGGTCTGTACCTATTGGGGGAGGAAAGAACACAATCTGAGTGTCAACTTACACTGGCATCCCATGATGTCACTGTATCTTTGTAAGTGCGACACATAGGTAACACACACAGACACAAAGTATGAAGTACACCATCAGGCATATATGTGCTGAGTTAACTCTGTCTTAATGGCATCCCAGTGTGGACAAAATTCCAAAGATGGGTACATGTGAGGATCCTAGACTCATGTCAGCAAGCGACTAAGAGTGAAGTTTATGAGGCCCTGGATGAGGCCCCTGGCCAGGCTATGGTGAGGTGATGGTAGCAAAATGGCAGCCTCCTGCCATCTAGGTATGAAAGAGTCGAAGTGACTTCATTCCACTGGCGTTAGTCATCATGGCGGAAGGCCATGCACACGATGATTGGATTACATGGTTGTCAATGGGGAACCTGGGCCAATCATGATCGCTGCCGGCGGTGACGGAGCACACCGCTGCAGTACCTATGCCATTTCGTCAGACCCTTGACACTTGACTCCTGATTCCCATGAAGGCTAGTACTCCACTGCGTGTGCTGCTGTGTCCTGACTCTGGTCCCTGAGATGGCGCAGTTTACAGGGGACTGGGCCCTGGCCTTCACTGCGGAGGAGCTGGAGAAGCTGGTGGACAGGGTCCTAGCCCTGTATTGCAAGTTGTATGGGCGACCAGAGGAGTAGGGGAGTTGGCATCTGTCATCTTTAGATGTGTGTGATTGTGGTGGATGCCTGTATGCATGTGGGTTCGATGTGTAACTGCCCAGCCATAGACTGTCTGGCATGTACTGTATGTGAGTTGATAACAAGCCTTTCACGATGGCCGTTCCATAGGGAATGACATGTCATCTGTATTCGGTGCACACATACTGATGTCTGGTTTTTTTGCTCCGTGTGTCCCATGCAGGTCAGCGCCCATCAAAAGAAAGGTCTGTGGCAAGCCAACGCCCAGGAGGTGCGGACCCTGGGGGTCTACAACCGGTGGAGCACCCACTTCAGGAAGCGGTTAGAGGATCTGAGGCGCTGAGACCGGAGAGGCACAGCTGGGGAAGGCCTCCCAACGAGGACGGGGTGCCCGTCGGACCCTGACCCCCCTAATGGCCTCCATTCTGGAGGTGGCCTATCCAGATATGGATGGGTACTTGAAGGCAGCACAGCAGCCACAAGGGGGTGACTACCTACACTGTTGTGATACTGCTGAGATGTATGTATGTAGGTGCTGTGGTATGTATGCATTCTAGTGGCAGGCACTTGAATAGGTGTGTTCCTGCAGTCCTGTCCCCTCAAAGTCCCTGGCATGGTGTAAGGGCTAGTTTGGGCAGTCACTGTAGGCCCATGGGGGTCCCCTTTCTGTCATCTAGTATGCTTTGTGGCCTCATGGACTTGTAAGTGCATTGGCTGGGCATGGTCTCCCACGGGTGTACTTCACACAGTGTATCAGGTCCGTGTTTCGTGTGGGTTTTATGGTGTATTCTGGGGTAATGGCCACTAGTCAGGGGCACAGTCATGACATATGTTGTATGTGCTGGGTGTAAGTGTGTGACATGGATGGGAATGTGTGTGAGCCAGAGATGTATACATATTCAGGTTTTGACAAAGTTCTCCCTTGTTTTGTCTCTACACCCCTGTGCTCTTGTGTCCTTTGTGTACATCAGCATCATCTGGCGAGGGAGCAGCGGCACCAGTGAGTGGGGATGCAGCAGCCCACGGTTCCAAGGAGGCAGAGTCGATGGACGCCAAGGGGACCAGTGGGTTGGCGGGCGAGAGGAGTACCACGGGAGAGGCAACTACCACTGAAGGTAGTGACTCCGATACATCCTCCAATGGCAGCTCCCTGGTGGTGGCGGACCCTACTGGGCACACCCATTCTATACCATCTTCTGCCACCCCCCAGGCCATCACCACCCTCCTAGTTGCCCGTACCCGCTCACAGGGTGGGAACTCCTTCGCCCCAGGCACCTCTTCCCCTGCCCCAGTCAGCCCTGCTGCCTCACAGAGGAGGCTATTGACCTCCCGAGAACCATCTCTGTTTGGCAGACAACCATCATGAATGCCATCCAGGGGCTAGCATCCCAGATGCAACAATTCAATGCATACCTGGAAGGCATTAACGGTGCCATGTCTGGCCTACAGAGATCTTTTCAGGCTCTGGCCTCCTCTTTGACGGCAGACTGTGTTCCTGGTCTTTCCAACTCCCCTCCTCACCACCTCTATCCCTTCCAGCACCCCACTCCCTTCACCCATCCCAAACAAACGTACAGACAGCAATGCACACAAATCAACACACAAGAAGCAAACTGAAAAACATAAGCACCACACTTCCCAACACAGGCAGGCACACACCCAACATACCAAAGCACACACAACAACATCCACCTCCCCCAGTGTTTCAACCTCCCTCACCACCCTCAGTCACTGCTGCTGCCTCAAGTCATGCAGTCACCACATTATCTGACATCCAGACATGCACCCCAGACACCACACTTGCACTTAATACAACTACATTGACAGACACTTGCAGCACATTCACCAGACCTGCAGACACCCAGACAACATTCATGTACACTGGCAGCCTGTCTTCACCCATTGTGTCTACCCCTCCTCCTCCCAAAACACTCAAACATTCACAGACATCCACACCACGCACATCCACCACACATCAGCATACTTTACAGGTACTTGCCTCAACGTCTGGCACATCTACAGCTGGTACAAGCACTCCCTCAATCTCCACTCCCAGACCTGCCTCCAAATCCCCTCCAACTGCCCATAAGAAGCTTTTCGTCTCCCATGTTGACCTGTTCGAACCCACTGGCCTACCCCGTCTCGTCCCTAAACATGCCCATCACCTTGCCCAGTCCACTCCTTCCACGTCCAAGTCCGCCCCAGTCCACCCTTCCCATTCCTGTGCCGCTTTCCCAGGGAGGAAGAAGCCCCGTGTTGCCCCAGGTCCCTCTGCCACCCCCTGGTCCAAGCCCACTCACCCTCCTTCCAAGGGCAAGCCCAAACCCCCTCCACCTATCAAACCTAAGCCCAAGCCCCCCATTCCAGATGTAAGTTCCCACCCCGCTGCCCCCTGCCCCTGTTCCCTGAGGTGCCAGGCTGCCCCATTGATGCCCCTTTCGAGTGGAGTACCCTTTGTACATGTGGGAGTCAAGTCAGGCTTCTTTTGGCCCTTCAGGCTATTTGTACTGGACTGGCCAATGGTCTTATTTGGGCATGACGTAATGTGTTTGTAAATAAAGTTTCAGTGCCCAGTAGTGCTGTTTGCACAATATGGTGATGTTGTACAGCGTTTCATTATGGAGGGGTGATGTGCACATGTGTGTACTTTGGTGCACGACTATGTTGCCTTGTGTCTGGTAAGTACATTTTGTTATGATATGTTTGGCTTGAGATGTGGGAGGGGTTAGGGGTGTGTTGCAGGGTGGGTGGGGTGGGTGTGTAACTGTGCCCTTTCTTCCAATGTGTACTAGGTTGCGGTACTTACCGTCGCCATCTTCGTCGGCGGTCACGGTCCTGGGGGTATATGTCAAGGAGCAGCACTGGCATTATTTCCAACTCTCTCTCCATGTCTGCGTCGGCGTGTTGTATGTGCCTCCGGTGAGTGTGCCCTTTTATATTGTTCGTTTCCGCCATGCTTTGCCTGGTGGTGGTTCCCGCCCTGGAACTGATGACGGTCTTGTGTTTCATTATTTGGTGGGCGGTAGGACCTTTCTGCCAGCCTGTGGGCGGCCTCCTCCATCCTCGCTGGGACTACAAAGACGGCGGTGTGTGGATGGACCGCTACTTGTTTTTCATTGGCTTGATTATTTGACGATCCGAACTGCCAGCCTGTTAACGGTAGTTACCACCACCGCCGGCGGGGCAATGTTTACCACCATGTTCATAATGACCACCTAGGACCAGCGTGAGAGCACATGAGAGCAGCCTCGATCTTCCAATCTACAGTTTCAGACAAAGTCACCTCCTGAGAAAGTTAAGAAATGTTAATCCACAAGGTTAGAAAATAAAGGGTCCAAAGCGAGAACAAGAAGGAACTGAAGTCTCCTTTTGGGACAAAGGATACAAGCGACCCATAAAGCTTGGAACAGAGACTGTATCAGGATCCTTCCATTCATGCTGCAGTAAGGATTGAACAGGAAGCTTGTTTAAAGGAAGGATGCTGAAACTGCCGGAACCAGTCACCACAAGTAGAATCGTTGGTTTAGAATTAAAGGCGTCCGACAGTTGATGAACCATGTCCTGGAGCTGAATGTCAGGTACATGGGAACGATGACAGCGAATCCCACCATCACGCACCCTTGTAGGAGGCAAAGGAGAAAGATGTCAACACTTCCCAGCGTGTTTCTCCATGGCGGTTGTGTGCAGAACAAACAAAAACCCACAGCACGACCAGAAGAAAAAGCAACCTAGGATCCAATAGAGGACCACTAAGTGTATGCAATTGCTGTAACCAGTCCACAACCTAGGAAACCAATATCCACAGAAAGAAGGCCAGAAATCAGGCATCCAGGTACACCAATTGGCGCTGACTGCCCAAGCAGGTCAACACAAAAGCACCAGGTCGTGGGGCACAACACCATGTCCAGGGACCCAGGCACAAAGGTAAGGCAGAGGGAAAATCCCAGCATGGGGGAGGGCAGCGTATAGGAAACATAGGATGCCATGTCCCTCCTCCACCGGGAATAGGGCACCTCCACAACCCAGGAGGTGCCAAAATTGAATGAACAGGGTGCCCACGTAACCCAGGAGGCACCAAATGCAGCCTAAGGCTTTTTAGTTTTCACCACACCCCTCCTCCACCAGGAACAGGGCACCTCCACAACGGAGGAGGCACCAAAATACAATGAACAGGGTGCTCCCGCAACCCAGGAGGCACCAAACGCAGCCTAAGGTGTAGGTGCCCAACTCAGCCTAAGGAAATAAAAATGGCACCCTGGCAAACCATACCAGGAGTGCCAAACAAAACAGGAAAATGACCAGCAAGGAATCCGGGAAACACAGAAGTAGAAGCAGCGCCCATGCAGCCGCACTCACCGTAATGCGAGTTCAGAAGAACTCCAAGGGCACCGCCGTAGCCCAAACGGCACCTGTGATGCTAGAAACTAAGAGGTGCACAAAAAAAGAACAGGTAGTTCCGGGTGAGAGGAGGGGCTATTTCCACATGTCCTTCTTTCCTTTCATAGAAAGGGAAAAAGAGCTTTCTAAAAAGTGACGTGAGGAGTGAAGAGGGCACTTCACGCCATAAATTCGGAAGGGGTCGAGGAAGGATGATGAGGAGGCCATTTGTAAATCTCGTTGAAGGATGGTAAAGCCAAATACAATAAAAGTATTCTGAATAAAAAAAGACACCCGTATTTCCGCCTGCGGTAACGCATGCTGTTGATTCTCATGAGTTTTTAATATATGCAACAAAAAAGCACATTACGGTGTTAAAATCGTGAGCAAAATCACACATTTGCGAACATCTGAATATGGCACTTAATAGCCCTGCGGACATTGCATTTTACAGTGTACAAAGGCACACGGGGATCATCAAAGAACCTGCAGGGACACCGGGACATCTGGATACAGTTTTTTATACTACACTGCCTTCAACACCTGTGCAGAAAGATTTGAGACAAGTGTGTTTGATTTGGAAAGGCTAAAACAAAATAGAACACAATCCATCACAATACTTCATCTTACAGACGTGCAGACATCTGCCTGTCAGTACTGCCTACCCATCCACAGGTTCTGTTACTTTTGCCACTAGAGAAACAAAATTAACATTTCCAGACCAAGAGCTTGGTTAAGAGATAATGAAGGGTTGAGGCTGTGCTTTTTGGCCATCTACAAGTTCAACAATCCCAGTCTGTTTATGTCAAAACACAGTTCTGAGAAAGTCCCTGCTCAAGCCCAGGTAGTTAAGGCACAAATTGCAGGCAATCTCCAGAGAAATGCAGGGAACATTCAAGCAGTGCCAATAATTTTAAAGTGAAGAGCACACCACCATAAAATTATCAAACCAATTTAGCAAAACAGAGAAAACTTTAATGAGCAAAGATACACCAAAATCATCAAAATATTTAAGGTGAACTTTGTGGTTGATGGGAGCTGAGGTATGCTTGCAAGCTGACAGCGATAGAGCAGAAGTTGGGTACATCAAGTGTGTCAATCCAGTCAAAGATTTAACCTTGTTACCCAATACCTAACTCTTACTTTCCTTTTGAGATCTCTGTTTCCTAATTTAAAATCAAGTACTCTCAAAGACCAGCCGGTTTAACACCTGTGGTAGTTCACTAGCAAGGATTCAATCGATGGGACACACATCTACATTCCACTAGGCAATAATCCACTCTACTCTAACAGGACCATGGCCATAGGATGGTCATACCTACACCATGGGCATTCCTTAACCTAAAGACCTCTTCCTACAGCTACTGTTCCAGGGAGACTAGCAGGGGCTGTTTGCTACAGATACCCTGTGAAGAAGTGACATGGACACCATTCATTGTGAGTTCCAGAAGTATCTCTTAGAACTCTTTGCGATCACCATCTTACGTTTTGGGCCCCCCTCCCAACAAAGGGACTCCAGGGTATTTTCTGCCCTCTCCTTCTGTGGATCAACTCCTAGCAATACACTAGTTACCACTGTAAAGTACCCACCATGGAGCTCCTTCCTGGGGCACAAGGACTCTCCCTTCTTGAGTAATGACTGATGACAGTCAAAGTACCTGCCCCTCCCAGAAGGCCCCCCCCCAACCGGGTTCCCGTCTCCCTGATTGTGGTTAGGGACTCCCCTTTGTCAGCACTTTGGTGCCATAACATGCAAACGGCCCCCATCCCCAATACCCTGTATGACACCCTGGTGCTGAGCCAGATGTCAGACTCTTTTCTAAGCTTCCTGGGGCTGTGAGCTGAGAACAAATTAGATTTTAGTAAAAACTATGACCCAGAAAATGCACCCACACAAACAACTCATACAGCCCATCACAGTCAGTTACGTTACGATAAAACTTCATAAAAATCTTCAAAAGATTGCTGTAACTGCTTTTGAACATCCCTAAACTTCAAGCTATAGTTCTCTGGAATGAAGCCAAACTTGCAAATGAGGAAGGTGTTCCTGAGTTGATAGCTTGGTCCTGAACCTGCTTGGCTGCCTCTCAAGTAAGGTCACTCCCCTGAATGGGCATGTGTCACCACAGGCTACCCCTGCTCTACTTAGGTACTGTGTGTATGCATTAGTGAACCTCATAAGCGGTAAACCACATATCTGTATCATCCTCCAACACATGGCTTGACACAAGATCTTTGGGAGAGTTCATTTTGTGAATACCTCTGCTGGATACCCCAGTTCTGCTTCCACAATCCTCATTGGACTCTGGTTCACTCCTGGACCTCAAGTTCACCTACCGCCGGTTTTTGTAATCGGTCAGCAAGGTCTTATGCTCCTCCCAGGCCAGCATTTTCTCCACCAGTGCAAAGTCTTTTTCTATTTCCTATTTCTCATCAGCAGCCAAGTTAGAGGCTGACATCTTTATCTTTATCTCAAATGCCAGCCTCAGTTCATCTAGAGCTTCTTCCCAGTGACATAGGTGCCTCATTTTACCCAGCAGCCTATGCAGCCTCTGCATTTTTCTAGTCTGCCATCAAGGTGCACGCTATCTGTTCCATGGAAGCAACGGTCAATTTCGATAACAAAGCCCTCTCAACCTTCCTGTCTCTAGAATATGGCCATATGGGGACAGATTGCAAAAGGACACAGTGCTCCCAACCCTGGACAACACACATGATACAGCTCTTTAAGGGAAATTTGCCTCTTGCTCTGATGCCTCTTCAATGTCATCCAGATTCTCCTCTAAGTGATCTATGCTTCACGAGGATCCTCCCAAACCCAGGCCCAGAGGGCGTTCTCTTAGTTAATTTTCCTGGCATTCAGGACCATGTTCAGCTTTCTTGCTTTGCACATGACATTCACCTGTACCACAGTAAGGCCAGCCAGAGTAGACAGTCTAGCCGTAATGTTCCTCCACCAAAAACAAAAAATCAAGATGTAAAAAAGTTGATCTAATAAAAAAATCCAAAATTATATTGTTACTTGTTAGAAATGGGGTTTCTGGTTGGCTAGGGTATGCACCTCAGCCAGGCAGAACCCACCCACTCTAGTCAGGGCAAGGGAGTTACACGTCCAAGATAACCCCTGCTCACCCCCTTGGTAGCTTGGCACGAGCAGTCAGGCTTAACCCGGAGGCAATGTGTAAAGCGTTTGCACAACACACACAAACATGTGACGCAATATCCCCACCACAAAGGAAACACAACACCAGATTATCTGAAAATATACTGTATTGTACACAACACAATTATCAGACCAAACATCACATATCAGTACTATACTGCTACCTTAGCAGTTGTCAGAACGTTACACATTAGTTACTCTGCAAATTAGCAGCAGTCATACATAACACACAGGTTACTCAGTATTCTGCAACATAAGCAGTAGTCAGGAAACATGTAATCACATTAGAAAACTTGTCATACGAATATCATAAAACACCCATAGTAGGAACATTAGAAAAAATATGGCAAGTTAGGGAAACATATTAGCAAGTCATGCCCATAAAAGGAACATTTGCATATGACTATGAAACACCATCAAAAACAGGTAGGCAACATATAAATCAGACGAAGTCTCTAGTAAGAACTTATGTTCTATATATTGTTCCTTTAACAGTACCTGGCTTGATGAAGGCACCTCCAGTGCCTATGAGATGAACAATGGGGCCCCCGGCGCTCCTATGTGCAAAATGGGGGCCTCTGACATCCTTTTGAGGAGAAGAGGGCGGCACGCACCTCCTCTAGACCATTGACGGGCCCCTCCGGGGACCGTGATTACTGGGGGCCATCCAGGAAGTGCTTTTCAAAGCGCTAAGGCCATACTAATAGCCCGGGTTGCGGCGGTGATTCCAGCATGAAACAGGTGCCTCGAAGTGCCTGAGGGCACAGAAGAGCGCTCTCTCAGCGCAAAGGGGATATCAAGGCAGCACTCCTTGTGCAGGGAAAAGTTACAGGGGTCAGGGGCTACGGCACCCTGCCCCTGGGAACAATGAAGCAGGAAGGAGCACAAGGCTTGTGGGTCCAGCTACAGGCCAGCACAAGGGGTGCAGATGATGGCAGTTCCTCCTAGTGACCAGGCAGGTCACAGGTTAGCACAGCAGCAGCAGTCCAAGGCGGTTTCCTGGTGAGTCCATTCAGCAGCGTCTTGTGTCCAGGTTCAATTTCCAAGAGTGTTCAAATTGTGGGGAAAATTCCCCTGTACTTATAGTCAGTTCTTACAGTGTTTTACAATGTTAGGGAGAGGAGGTTCCAGCCAGTTACAACTGGTTCTGGGATTGCCCCCTCTCTCCTTTCAGCACAGGCTCCAAACATCAGTGGGGGGTTAACGACCCTATTGTGTGAGGCCAGGGCACAGTCTTTACAAATGCAGGTGTGCCCCGCCTCTCCCTTCTCTCAGCCCAGGAAGACTATTCAGTATGCAGATGCACCCCTGTGACACCTCCACCCTCCCTGTGTACAGGCTGTCTGAAAAGTATGTACAAAGCCCCAACTGTCACTCTGCCCAGACGTGGATTGGAGTCAAGCTGCAAAACAACAGAGTCATAAGCACAGATAAATGCGCACTTTCTAGAAGTGGCATTTCTGTGATAGTAATAAAAAATACACCCACACCAGTAAGCAGCATTTATTATCACCATCACAACCATACCAAACACGCCTACGCTACCCCTCATAAATCAGACAATACCCCTTACACATAAGGCAGGGCATTTCTAATGCAATCCTATGAGAAGGCAGCACTCACAGCAGTGAGACACCAGTTAGGCTGTTTGTCACTACCAGGACAGGCCATGCAACTTGGCACATGTCCTGCCTTACTATATACATGGCACCCTGCCCATAGGGCTAGCTAGGGCGTACCTTAGGGGTGACTTACATGTAGTAAAAGGGGAGTTCTGGGCCTGGCAAGCAAGTTTAGATGCCAGGTCCCTGTGGCAGAAAACTGCACACACAGGCCCTGCGCTAGCAGGCCTGAGACAGGTTTGAAAGTCTACTTCAGTGGGTGGCGCAAGCAGCGCTGCAGGCCCACTAGTAGTATTTAATTTACAGGCCCTGGGTATAGAGATACCACTGTACAAGGGACTTATAGGTAAATTAAATATGCCAATTAGGTATAAGCCAATCATACCAACTTTAGATGGGAGAGCACCTGCACTTTAGCACTGGTCAGCAGTGATAAAGTGCTCAGAGTCCTAGAGCCAACAGCGAGAGGTTAGAAAAACCAGGAGGAAGGAGGCAAAAATACTAGGGATGACCCTGCGTAAGGCAAAAAGTCTAACATTACTCCTAAAGCTGCAATAGGATTTTTAATTCCTAAACTTCTAATCTAAGTTCTACCCCAATCATTTAACAACAAAGTCAGAAGTAGGTTAATTAATTTGGGAGAGGGTCTATTGAGGTCTGAGCTCTTCCCCATATTACCTTTTTGATAAGCCTGTGACTGCCAGTTTGCAGAGCTACCATAGGACAGACCCTGGACACCAGTGAAAAGTGACCTGGAACACCAAGGCTTGAGCCCTGTGGCCCTGTAGGTGGGGACTGACAACCTTGCTTTGTCCTTTGGTGGTCTGCAGCCTCAGAACCATCCACCAGAAACATGGTATGTTGCATGAGGATTGGAACATGGCAAAGTGCCTGAAGAGTTCCTGTGGCAGCTGCAAGCACATTGGTGTTCATTGCGTTTCCTGGAAGGATATGGAAGAATGGTGCAGAAATTGCACAAATGGCATAGAAGTTAAATGCCATATGTGGGCTGCAGTGTCAGAATGCCCTAACCTGAATCCTGGATACAATGGTCATTATAGGGGTCATTACAACATTGGCGGTAAAAGCCGCTTACCGCCGTGCAGAAGAAGGCCAACACACTGCCGCGGAATACCGCCACTGCCATTATGACCCACAGCTCGGAATCAACCAAAATCTAGACACCCACACAAGTCCGCCATACCAAAGGTCAGTGATAAACTGGCGATAACAAAACCTCCACCGTCACGCCAACAGGAATACGCCCACACTATCATGACCCATGAATCCATGCGGCTGTGTTTCAACCGCGGTATTCCATTGGTGGTACACACCGCCGCGCTCAAAATACACATTCACTTACAAAACACAACCACATTGGACAATTCGAAATACACACACCTGATACACATACACACACCACTCCCACACACTCAATGCACTATAAAACACCCACCCACATCACCCACAGACCCTTACGACAACAATTGCGACAGAAGGCCAGAGAGAGACACCACCAGAAAGAACAATAGCATCCACAGGCATTCAACACCATCACTCACACAACATCCACGCACCTCACACAACACACCTCTAAATATCCCCCCACACATCACAACACATACCACCCCACACATCACCCACACCACCCCATGGCACCGCAAAGACAACCCAGGTTTTCTGAGGAGGAGCTCAGGGTCATGGTGGAGGAAATCATCCGAGTAGAGCCACAGCTATTCGGATCACATGTGCAGCACACCACCATAGCTAGGAAGATGGAGCTATGGAGAAGAATTGTGGACAGGGTCAACGCAGTGGGACAGCACCCAAGAACTAGGAATGACATCAGGAAGAGGTGGAACGACCTACGGGGGAAGGTGCGTTCCATGGTTTCAAGACACCAGATTGCGGTTCAGAGGACTGGCGGCGGACCCCCACCTCCTTCCCCAGAACTCACTACATGGGAGGAGCAGGTCTTGGCTATACTGCATCCTGAGGGCCTCGCAGGAGTAGCTGGAGGAATGGACTCTGGTAAGTCAAACCTTTATCTACTTCATCCCCCACCCCACCTGCATGCTATCACATACCCCCACCCTCGTCCTCACCCCCATCACTCCAACTCCTCACATATGACCCAATTTCACAAACCACCCATCCCAAACCCAAGCCCTGCATGTAACACCAAAGCATGGAGACCCATCACCAAAGCATGTCCACTGCACATACACCCCCCTAAACCATTATCACACAAGGTCCCACACAAGAATGCAAGCAATTGGCTACAGGGTCACCCACCCATTGCACACCAGGGCACACATAGATGCAATAATTATGCTTTTACACCCCTGCAGGACGCCTACCCAACGTCACCGGACAGGAGGGTCCAGACATGTCCACTCTCCCCCACAGAAGAGGCCCACAGTGATGACAGCAGCTCTGTCCAACTGGATCTAGATGACCAGCCCGGCCCATCTGGGACCTCAGGACAGTTGGTTCCCCTCACACTGGCACAAGCCAAAACAGAGCCTCTCCACTCTGGAAACACCAGCACAGCACCCACCCAGCGGGCCCATAACTCTGTCCCCACGACACGTCAAGCAGCAGTGTGTCCACCACTAAAGGGAACCCAGGCAAACCCACCACCCCAACAACACCAGGGACCTGGGGCAGTGGTAGTGGGCACACGGTTCAAGGGACAGAGGCCCAAGGAAACAGGGGAACTAGGAGGGCTGCTGTGCGACAGGGGGAGGACAGGCCCAGGGAACCCACTCTCCACGAGGCCCTCTCAAACATCATGGGAGCCTACCACCATTCCCAGGAGACAATGGCAACGGTACTGGCCAAGTTTCAGGAGACCCAGAGGCTGCAGGAGGAACAGTATTTGGGGTTCAGGGAGGAACTCAAAGACATCAATTCCACCCTGGGCACCATTGTAGGGGTGCTTAAAGAACTCGTCAACACCAGGAGGGACACTGTGGCACAACAAGGGGCCCCTGACACTAGCCTGGACGATGAACTACTCACCACCTCCGCCGGTGCTAGTGGACAGGAGGCACCGCCACAGGACCATGACACCAGCATCCCACCCCCTGCAGATGGAGAACCACCCAGCAAGCGGTCCCTGAGAACCAGGACAAAGACAGAGAACAATGCCAAGACCCCGCCAAGAAATGAGACCACCCTGATTGTCATCCTTCTGTCCCACTTTGTCACCCTGTCCATCCATCAACTGCCCCAGCTCCACTTTCTATGCCTCTTTGGACAATGCACCTGTGAGACTAATAGACTGGACTCTGCCATGGACATTCCTCCACCATCACGTCTGACCATTTTACAACCCCCTCCACTATTTTGCACTTAAACACCCTTAAATCACAAAACAATCCTGAGTCAATCTGTGCTTTCAAAAATGTGTATTAGCAATAACAGTGGTAAAATGCTATATCCAATGTAATGCCAACATACCTATGTCACACAGCTCTAGTCCATGCGGAAACAAAGCAGAGGTCACACAGTGGGACCCACATCTGTGAAATCGAAAGGGAAGGGGACAACTCAGTGTCCATACATTGGGTGAAAATGACAGACAGATGTGAGGTAGAAGAATTAAATCAGATGCAGCAGGCAGTATTGTCTTCTTACCTGTGTCTCACTGGAAGTATTGCTGGATCACCGTGTTCCTGTTGTCTATGTCCTCTTCTTCTGCTTTCTCGTCTTCACTGTCCACACCTCCATCTGGACCATCCTCCTGCAGAAAAGGCACCTGTCGTCGCAAAGCCAAGTTGTGAAGCATACAGCAGGCCACGATTATCTGGCACACCTTCTTTGGTGAGTAGAATAGGGATCCACCTGTCATATGGAGGCACCGGAACCTGGCCTTCAGGAGGCCGAAGGTCCTCTCTATAATCCTCCTAGTCTGCCCATGGGCCTCATTGTAGCATTCCTCTGCCCTTGTCCTGGGATTCCTCACTGGGGTCAGTAGCCATGACAGGTTGGGGTAACCAGAGTCACCTGCAAATGTCGAGGGACAACTGTTAGACACACACTAACTCTTAGGGACATCCCCAGACACCTAGTCACACTGTATTGGGTCCATGTCCTCACCTAATAGCCACACACAGTGCCTCTGGAGTTGCCCCATAACATAAGGGATGCTGCTATTCCGCAGAATGTAAGCGTCATGCACTGAGCCAGGAAATTTGGCATTCACATGGGAGATGTACTGGTCTGCCAAACACACCATATGCACATTCATAGAATGGTAACTCTTCCGGTTTTGGTACACCTGTTCACTCCTGCAGGGGGGGTACCAAGGCCACATGTGTCCCATCAATGGCACCTATGATGTTGGGGATATGTTCCAGGGCATAGAAGTCACCTTTCACTGTAGGCAAATCCGCCACCTGAGGGAAAACGATGTAGCTGAGCATGTGTTTCAGCAGGGCAGACAACACTCTGGACATCACGTTGGAGAACATAGGCTGGGACATCCCTGATGCTATGGCCACTGTCGTCTGAAAAGACCCACTTGCCAGGAAATGGAGTACTGACAGCACATGTACTAGAGGGGAGATTCCTGTGGGATGGCGGATAGCTGACATCAGGTCTGGCTCCAACTGGGCACACAGTCCCAGGATTGTGGTACGAACAAGTCTGTAGGTGATAATTACATGTTGTTCCTCCATTGTCGACAGGTCCACCAGCGGTCTGTACCCCGGAGGATGCCGCCATCTCCTCACCTGCCCCAGTGGATGTGCCCAGAGAGTCAACCAACACTGAGGTGCGTAAACACAACTTAATCGGAAAATGTTTTAAAATCGACATATGGCTATATTAGTGTTTAAGCAAGGCCTAGATATGTGTGACGCAGTCAAAAATAATGTCATGTGGCCCCCTGAAATGGTGGCTGCCTGACCTGTAATGTGGGACAAGGGGATATGAGGTAACTGTGCTGGCGTTGTACACCTTCGCGGTAGGCGGTCGAAGACCGTGGCGCAATCCTGCATTAGTTAACTTTGGACTCTATGGGTCCCAGGAGCCAATGACAATGTATGCCGGCAGTGACGGTACGCACCGCCGCAGACGTCACTGCCATTTTCTGTCTGTTCAATCACTTGATACCCGATCTTCGACAGGAGAGGACCTATACTGCAAGTGCTGCTGTGACCTCAGTCTGGAAGAGACAATGGCTTGTGTGTCTGGGTAAAGGGCCCCTGCCTTCAGCACAGAGGAGTTGGATAAACTAGTGGATGGGGTCCTCCCCCAGTACACGCTACTTTACGGTCCTCCAGACAAACAGGTGAGTACACTGTGAGCATGCTGTATGGGCAATGCCTGTTTGGAGTGGTGTGGATGAAAGATAGGGGGGAGAGAATTAGGCGTGCATGAAACGACGGTGAGTGCATGTGCGTCATGGCAAGGGTAGAGATGCGGGCCAATGACTGATGGTGCGGACGGTTGTATCTTCTCCTTTTCCCCTTTACTATTCCTGTAGGTCAGCGCCCACCAGAAGAAGGATATTTGGCGTGCCATCGCCAAGGAAGCCCAGACCCTGGGGGTCTACCACAGACAGAGCACCCTCTGCCGGAAAAGATGGGAGGATATTCGCCGCTGGAGCAAGAAGACGGCAGAGGCCCAGATGTGGATGGCCTCCCAACGTGGGAGGGGTGCCCGTCGCACCATGACCCCCTGATGTTCCGGATCCTGGCAGTGGCGTACCCGGAGTTGGATGGGCGCTTGAGGGGATGAGTACACTCTCATTCAGCAGATTCAGCGCGCATTGTAGGTGTCTGGGTGGGGGAGGTAGGCTGTGGGTTCCCCTAGGCCAGGGCGAGTTTAGTAGGGAAAGTCCCTTCTTAAGGTAGGCCCTGTGGCACCCCACCCCACCTGTGTACAGAGCCAACTACACCTTATCAGGCTCCTGTGACTTCCATGTGTGCAGCAATCGGGCATAGCCTTGTAACCCATGTCCCTGTGATTGATTAGGGAACTCAAAGTGCACGGCGTAGTGCAGGGGGCTTCTGTGTCTGTAGTGTCTGCTAACGGTAGCGGTATTGGAGGCACTCAACATGTCTTTCTTCTGTCTCCCCCCCCTTTCAGTGGTCTCCCTGTGCTTGTGTGCATTAGCATCATCAGGCGGAGGAGCAGTGGCACCGGAGCAGGAGGGAGCTGCATCCCACATGGCCCTGGAGGGCGACACAACGGAGTCAGAATTCACCAGTGGGACGGAGGGCGAGGGGAGCTCCACGGCGGGGACAGGAGCTGAGACCAGCGACACAGACTCCTCCTCTGATGGGAGCTCCCTTGCGGTGGCGGGCCCCTCTGAGCCCCCGCATCTAGAGGTACAGCCGCCACCCCCCCTACCAGCACCGCCCTCCCAGCACCCCCTCAGCGTTTTCCCCATGGCCCTCACCCAGGAGGGTGGGTATCTCCTTCGCCCCAGGCACCTTAGGCCCTGCCCCAGTCAGCCCTGCTGCCCTCAGTGAGGAGGCCATTGACCTCCTCAGGTCCCTCACTGTTGGTCAGTCTACCATTTTGAATGCCATCCAGGGTGTGGAGAGGCAGTTGCAACAGACCAATGCATACCTGGAGGGCATTCATTCTGGTCAGGCAGCCCATCAGCAAGCTTTTCAGACTCTGGCCTCAGCACTGATGGCAGCCATTGTCCCTGTCTCTATCCTCCCCCTCCAACTTCCTCTACCCAGACCCAAACCCCTGTACCTCAGCCTATCCCAAGCACACCATCAGACCAGCATGCACACACGTCAACACACAAGGGAAGCTCAGGCAAATATAAGCACCACACATCCCACAGGCACTCACGCAAGTATCATACACATGCAGACATACCAACAGCCACTGCCTCCACTGTGTCCCCCTCCTCCTCGTCTCCCTCCTCCCTCCCAGTCTCGTCTCCACTCACACCTGCATGCACTACATCGTCAACCACTACCTCTGTCACCAGCACACCCACCATCCACACCCCGCTCACGTGCAATCACCACCCCCACTACCATTCACACATCCCCTGTGTCCTCTCCCAGTGTTTCTGTGAGCCCACCTCCCAAGATACACAAACACAGCCACAAACCCACCCAACAGCCATCCACCTCATGACAGCCTCCAGCCCGTGCACCTTCTCCCAAAGTCACCAAACGTACACCTCCTACAACCACTACCTCTTCCTCCACTCTCAAACCCCCTCCATCTACCCGTTCCAGTGTGTCCAAAAAACTTTTCCAGCCCAAACTTGACCTCTTCCCCTCACCTCCCCCACCACTTCAGTCTCCTAGGGCCCGCCTCTCCGGGTCCCAACCCAGCACCTCAGCCACAACATCAGCGGGAACAGTGGTGCCAGTAGTAACCGGCTTCTGGAGTGCGCCAGGCAGCAGGGCAGCCAGTGTGCCAAGGAGCCAGAGCACGGACAGTCCCCCACCTCAAAAGCACAAAAAGTTGGCCAGTGCCCGGCGGGAGAGAGGAAAAAAATCTTCCACCAAAGCCTCTCCCAGGGGTACAGTTGGGAGTGTGGAGACAGCTGCGCCACCATCCAAGGTGGGAAAGGGGCACAGTAAAACAGGCAAGTCTGGGAAAACCTGCACAGCGGACAAGACTGCCACAAGCACCGCTGCCAAGGACACCGCCGCCACCAGCACCGCTGCCAAGGACACCGCCGCCACAAGCACCGCTGAATAGGACACCGCCGCCACCAGCACTTCTGCCAAGGACACCGCTGCCACCAGCACCGGTGCCAAGGACACCGCCGCTACAAGCACCGCTGAACAGGACACCGCCGCCACCAGCACTGCTGAACAGGACACCGCTGCCACCAGCACAGCTGAACAGGACACCGCCGCAACAAGCACCGCAGGCCAGTGAGCGCCAAAGATTCAGACGTTACTGAGGTCGCCACGAGCAGGATGAAGAACTCTGGGCACAAAGACCCCTCCAGAACCAGTGGAGAAAGGCATCCACTACCTCAGTCCTTGGCAGGATGAAGCACTCTGGGCACAAAATACCTAGGTCCTTGGCAGGATGAAGCACTCTGGGCACAACGCCCCCTCCAGAACCAGGGGAGAAAGGCATCCACTTGAGAGACTGTGGCTTTGCACTCCCCAGGATAAAGCAGTGGGCAAACCACCACTGGAGAGACTTGAGAGACTGTGGCTTTGCACTCCCCAGGATAAAGCAGTGGGCAAACCACCCACTGGAGAGACTTGAGAGACTGTGGCTTTGCATTCCGCAGGATAAAGCAGTGGGCAAACCACCCACTGGAGAGACTTGAGAGACTGTGGCTTTGCACTCCCCAGGATAAAGCAGTGGGCAAACCACCCACTTGAGAGACTTGAGAGACTGTGGCTTTGCACTCCCCAGGATGCAGCAGTGGGCAAACCACCCACTTGAGAGACTTGAGAGACTGGCTTTGCACTCCCCAGGATGCAGCAGTGGGCAAACCACCCACTTGAGAGACTTGAGAGACTGCGGCTTTGCACTCCCCAGGATACATCAATGGGCATGGAGCCCCCTCGTGGATCTGGCGTCGTGAACTCATCCGGCTGAGGTGCCCCCACATCCCTACCCCCTGAGGTGCCTGTTGTATTTCTATCTGATGCCCCAGCAGTGTTCTCTCCGTTTTGATCGGGTATTGAGTGTGGGCCTCGCCCATGCATTTTGGGCCCAGCGGTCCACGGACTATGATGGTGGAATACCTTGGACCTGTATTCTTGGTGTATATATTTGTTTCTAGTGTAAATATATGTATGTGAATGTATATATTTTTTATTACTGTTTTTGAATAGATTACAAACGTCCTTTTGTCCTTGCATTCTTCCTGGGGGAGTTGGGGGTTGTTAATGTAATGTATCAACATTTACTTGTGTGTGTGTTGTAGTGGGTGAGGGTGGGGGTGGGAGTGTTGCGTGTTGCGTGTGTGTGTCACTCTTTTTTCCCTCCCCCCTCCCCTGTGTCGTGGGTGCAGTACTCACCGTGGTCTTCGCCGCCATCTTTGTTGTTCCTGGTAGAGAAGCAGGAAGATAAAGGCTGCCAGTATCGGGAGCTCGGGTTCCATGGCGTCCTGATTCCTCGTGGGGTGTGTAGAGGTGAGCGTTTTCCCTTCCAAGTCCTGTTTCCGCCATGTTTTTGTTTGCGGTGAATCCGCCCCGGAAAAGGTGACAGATTGGACTGTTGTAATACAGTGGGCAGAACCTTGTCTTCCGCCTGTTTGTTGGCGGTTACCGCCGCGGTGTTTGTTTGTACCGCCGTGGCGGTCGGAGTGCTAAAGTGGCTGTCTATGTTGGCGGTTTCCGCCACGGTCGTGATTCCTTTTTCTTTTACCGTCGGCCTGTTGGCGGTTTTACCGCCGCTTTAACACCGACCGCCAGGGTTGTAGTGACCACCTATGTACTTTTCCAAACTTTCCATAACCACAATCAAACATACACAGTAGTGAAATGTTTGTTAGCAGAAGACCTTATGAAAGTGCAATGAGGTAAAAGGGAGAAACAGTGACACCTGATATCACCACGCCGACAACTACTCTGTGGGTGTTGAGGTCTGCTGATTCACACTGAATATCTAAAGGCAAGATTGGCACCTTTAATAGATATCTCTCCACAGAGTCCCCTACCATAGCTGAAGCAAATGAAATAGCTCCTAAAAAGCGTTTTACCTCAGTTATTCTAGTTACTTATGGACCTCTGGTGTTCCTGAAACTGAAAGACAAATATTTTTTTAGTAATTTGTATACTTAAGGTTTGTCATAATCCTGCTCCGTTTCATTATAATGTTACTACCTTCTGTTGTGTGAGTACATGCTCTCTCGTTTTCTGATATACTTGTTGTTTGTTCCTAAAAAAAGAGTAGAAATGAACATTTATCAGAAGCAATGGTGATCCTTCCCATTACTAGCGTAGCTTAATATCCAAGTACAACAACATATAGTTTATACTCCTTCAAATTCTATATTTGAAATAGAACTTTAAACTATTCATGTTTGTTCCTAAAATACAATTGAATTGCTGAGAATATTTCTCTGCATTTAGCTTCAACTTCAAAATATGCTGCACAAATACAGTCTCAAGTTTTCTATAAGACAAGGTACAAAAGGGCCTTGTTGCAGTACAAAGTATTTCAAACCAATGGAAAGGATGGTATACACACTTTAAAATGGCTGCAGTAGCTCAAAACATTATGGCAACTTAATGTAGTCATGCGAAATGTACCTTACCTTCTAAGGGTTGTATGTCGGAACAACCCATTTTTTACAATGAATAGGTCTTAACCATGCATTCCTTTACAACATATATTATTTCAACGACATGCCTTAAGGAAAGAGCTGGACTTCGGAGCAGTATAATTTACTATGACAATTCCAGTCTGCATTGTGGCAGGGAAAGCATTGGACTTTAAAGTCCAATGCTGCTTTCCCTTAGCTTTTTCATTGTAGCGGCATGTGTGGTAAAGGAATGCTTGGTAAATCACATTTGTTGTTATGCCTGTGTTCTAACAGCAGTGGATCATTTGGCCGCCGTGTTATAGGCTGTTTTCTCATTTGAGAGTTCATGCACAGTGCAACCTGTAGAGATGTGAAGCCTTCTGCCTAGAGGTACCTATATTCCAGGAGCACTGCAAACAATTTCTTGCCAGCATTAACTTAGTGCTACTAAGTTGGGAATATTGTGCTTACCTAATGTATAAAAAGTTAAACCATATACATTGAAATGAGTGTGCCATCACAGTTACTAAATACCGGCTGTTTTCAATGTTTAGGTTAGGCTAGATTTTGCATGAGCCAGCCTAGGTGTGATCAAAATCCATTTTTCACATCTTCAGCTAGCAGAATTCTAGAAATATGAATCAAGGTTACATTCTACTTAGTATCAAAATTCTGATTTAATTGTGAAAGTGGAATTTTGGCACCTTTAATGGAACTGTAACTTTACAAAAACGTATTCTGTGTTGTGTATTGCCTGTTCCAAACTGGTTTAGAACCAATATGGCATAGAACCCCAAGCCAGTGGTAGATTAAACATTGTTAGTTGAGATGGCTAAGCTCTCAGAGAATAATAGATTGTCCTCCGAATATATGAAGTCAGTGGTATTGCCAACAACGAGCCACTTAACCGGGATTAGCAACCTCAGAAGGGGCAGGAACAATCAGTAGAGCAAAGACCATTCTCACACATCCTCTTACTTACTCATAGTTTCCAAATGGGCCTGCTGGGATCTGCTCTCATTCATTTCAAGGCCCTACTAGACCTTCTTGTTCCAATCCCAGCAGGAGGGTGAATTAGTTTTTGACCCTTAAAGGGGGGAGAATACCTCACGTAAACAGGGGAGTAGCTATGAGAGAGTCAGTGCCTCTCAAGATAGAAAAAAAGAGTTAGGCTTTGGATTTAGTGCTTCTGAGAATTTTTAACAGTACAGCGATGAGAACTGCTGCAAATAGAGTTGGGCATAGGAGTAGAAATTAGACAGGATCAGGTTAGGAAATCTGGGATCACTGGCTAGTGAAAAGAATAAAGCCTCACCACCTTCTACTAAGAAGAATCTAGGACCTGGAAAGAGAACACATGAAAAAAGACCCTTCTGGAAGAAACGTCTGAATGACAGCAGACTCCTGCTTGCAAAGAGGGACTGGAACTGTTCTCCAACGGTCAGGTGCCTAACCACATCTTTTCCTGCTCCAGGGACACAAAAAGCAGATGATCCATGACTCAAAAAAAACATAGCTGATCTCTGAGAACTGGACCCTGCAGGAGCCTTAGTTGCAATGATCCATTGTGTCTAGTAGTCTGCCTTGATGTCCAGAGTGCTATAGGTGTAACCAGAAAGCACTTTTTCAGTAGCTGGAGAAAAGTGGGACTTTTTTACCACTGAAGGACCGGAGCAAGGGGTGGAGGCTTGCCTAGAGTGGGGGCTACTAAGGTGGGCAAGAAAAACAGGTTTGTGCCATGCATAAAACAGTTCAGTGAGACTTAGTTGAAAGGTATTCAACCTTGTGGAGCTATGTTCAGTTACAACTTTGAGCCTTGTTTCCCAGGATGATCTTGAGATTCAAAAAAGTGAATAAGACAAAGATAAAAAAATTGGACCAGTGTAAGGGGATAACCCTTCCTCTGTGACACACCCCACTTCCAGCAACTCTCACTGACTTCAACCTTGGACACTGCCCTGCTACAAGGTGCTGTACTTCCAGAAAGTTGACTAAGGTCCTGATTTAGAACTCAGCGCTCAGGTTCCTCTGTCACAACATGACAGATATCTCATCTACAGCAATCTAATTCCCATTCTATCCTATGGGAGTTGGGATTTCAGTCACAACTATGACTGAGTAACCTGTCTGCTGAGTTCTAAATCATGCCCTAAGTCACAAGGTAAAAACTCTGACTGGGGAAACCTGCTTGGTGTATCTGACTTGAGTTCAATTGTGATCGGTCTAAAATCACATTAGGTCTTTGACTCCCCATGTGAGAAATTGGGTTGTTGGCTGACTGGGGTGTGAGTTCTGATTAAGCAGCAATCACCATTCTCAACAGGGTAAGGCAGAAGAAAACCCAAAATTAACCTATGCTCACACTCTGGTACCTTTGCATGGAGCAGTCAAACTTAACTTGAAGGTAATGTGAAACACTTCAAACAGTAAAACAGTGAAAACACCATTCAAAAAGGGTCCCGCACTAGGTTAGAATAATAGCGCTAAATTTAATAGATAAAACAGGACCAAAATGACAAACATCCATTAAGCAGAACTTGAGTTATGAGGTTTTAAAGAATTCGCTCTAAAACTGTACTTAGAAACTGAAAGCGCCAGCCAGGGATATCTGTTTGTGCGGGACAAAGTCAAAAGTTCAGGCCGACTGCCATAGAGCACTTGCCAGCTACAGGGACCCAGTTGGGCCAGCTGAACCAAAGTACCTTAAATCTAGGTTGCGGAGCGATGCATCAGTTCCAAACCTCGCAGTAGAGGAGATGCGTTTCATTTCTCCGTACAATAGCAGCAATGCATCCATTCCGAGATATGGTTAGGCGGTGGTGTGAATTCCCGATCTGTCAACGTAGAGGATGCCTTGGCCAGTCAGAATGATGCATTCTGTGTGACCCTGTGTGGCTTGGTAAATCTGGGGGTAACGCAAGGCAATGCTAGTCACTGCCTCTTCGTTACACTGCATGGTGGGGGCTTTACGTGAGTGGAGTGTGGGTGTTCTCATACATCCACCCATGTATTTTGACACATTTTCAGATTTTCTAATACTGGTAGACGTGGGAATGCATCAGAATTGTACACTTTCCCACAAGAGGCGCTGCAAGGAGCAATATGTGTATTTATCCTCCTTAGGAAAAGGCCTATTAGAATTGATTTTGTGAAGGAAGGTCCCCCTTCTTCCAAAAAAACAATCCTGCATACAACACAGGCACTTTTACACCACAGCACAAGAGTGCCTACTTTGGTGCAGGGCAGCACATTGTTTGCCAGGGCAAGAAGAGGTCTGGGATGCACCATATAATGTTAAATGTTAAACATTCCTGTCCTCTCACTTTCACTCATCACATCACAGCGAGGTGTCTTGCTGCGTTGTTTGAAATATTTATAAATTGGCCTCCTTCCTCGGGGGGTCAAATAGAAACTCAGGTAACTGGATTTGAAATATGCTTTGCTATTTTTGTCAAACTAAGAATTTTGGTGGGCCAATAGAGTCACTTCTTTACAGAGCCGGGGGAGGCTTGGGAAGTAAAAAGAGAAACAGATGTAACACAGCTTCAGGTTCCACCTCCACGGCCATGCGGACAGCAATGCTATTACTCTAGAGGGTCCATGTTATCAGAAAGGAGAAATAGGTGTTCCTTAACTGCATCTAACGTGGAATGTCGTCACGATTGCTGGTATATTTTCCCTATGCTACTGGTGGTAACTACCCCTCAATGCTGTGACTGCAAGTACCCAGGATGCTGTTCCCCTAGCTATAAAACTCGTGGAGGATTTACAAAAAGTATGTGACAACCATTAGTGTTGAATGGCCACATCATCCACCGATCTACCAACTCACAAAATAGGGATTGCGACTCAAAATTAGGAAGGGGCGTACGGAGGGCTTACCTTCCTAATTATGGCTCACAGGGGGATGCATGATTTTTTGTGACCTTTTTTGACCGTGAATGAGGTTGCAAAATGATCCCAATTAACACCAATTTCAATTTACTGTTAGCCCATTCGCAAATGGGAAGGGGTCCCTTTGAGAATGGAAGCGCAAATGTTTTTTCAGAGCACACAATGGTCCCACCGACCACTGCCCACTCTGAAAAAATGAAAAGAAAACTTTTCATTTTTCTTTTTGAAATGCATCCTATTTTCCTCTAGGGAAAATGGTTTACATTTCAAAAAAGTAAAACTGCTTTATTTAAAAAGCTGTCACAGACATGGTGGTCTGCTGTCCCCGTGAGTGTGGCCATTCCTAATGAGGTCGCAAATTGCAACATACCTCATGAACGTTCATGAGGTAGGTCATTTGCGACCCAATTGGGAATTGCAAACAGTGTACTTAACACTGTTGTACATTTTGTTTTGCGGCAAGTAGGTGTAGTAGCTACTCAAAAGCTACTTTGAAGTAGAAATTCTTATGGACTAGGGTGGAGGAAGATACTAATTGTAATAACATTACAGTGTCTTTATCTAAGCAGTTATTTCCCCAGGATGATCTACAAATATACTTGACTACGGTTTGGAATCAACAGAACTGTTTTGTACTGACCAGATTTCATTTGAATTGCGTCCCGCTAATGGTGGGATTTCCAGCAGGATGCAACTCTTATGATGACCTTTCCCCTTGTCCATGTGATGGGAAATCAATGCAATCTTTGATGCATACTATGCTCTTCTTCTTGTTCTACGCAAGTCCAATAGACTCACTGCTTTGCCCATTCCTGAAACTGTTGCTGTTTTTGCAGCAGTTACAATCCTCAATTACATGTTTGTGGTGGCATCTTTTTATGGCAGATCTTAAAAATTAGGAAGGCATCCTTTTTATAGGATGACATATGTAGGAATTTTGTTACCCTTTTTGAAGGAAATAATTGTGATCATTAAAAGTGTTTTATATTAAATGTTAAGGTTGTTAATGGATAATTAAGTTTTTTATGATTGTTTTATTGAACGTTGTGTATTTTGTAATGGATCAGTATTTTATGCACTTTTATGTGGCAGATGCGATGCAAATAAAGTATCGCTGACTGACTGAGTATGCAGGGGTACCTGACATGAATGCCCCATGTCCTCGATACGTTCTGCTTTAGCAGTGGAGCCTCTGGCAACCTATTTTAATCTTTTTCAGGACTGACTGAGACATCCCATTGCCAGATGGGACCCATTCAATTTTTCTATACTCTGATGAAGCCCTTCTCTAAATCAAGGGCCTTACCGCAGACCTCTAAAGTATCGACCACCTCCTTACACAAATCTAGACATTCTCTGGGCTATGGGTCATGTGGGCCAAGCCCTGATTATTTCCATTTCCCTGGCCAGCCAGGCTGGATATGGGGGAGGGCCTGCTGCAAGCGCAGGTCTTTTTGTTACCTTGGTATCAACATCTTCCACACTGAATCAAATCTGTTAGATGGGAAACTTATCGTGGCAGTCTCCTCAGTAAGGACCTAAGTCTCCTTCTGGAAAACTTTATCATTAGCCATCAAAGGCCACATAGTATAAAAAATGTTGATGTTGCCCTATATTATTTTGCTCATATTCCTGTGATCCCCTGATGAACTGTTTTGAGACTAACATTTGGTAAACTATTGGGGGATCTAATCTGGCATAACTATAGCCCAAATGTAATTACTGCTCCATCAGCTTCAGACTTTCAAGCTCTATTTCTTATTGGCCCAGCTACATTGGCTCACCCAGTGGTTGGCATGGCGTGGACTGGAGGAAGCAGGGACTTCTACACATTCCTTGAGCCAGATAAAAATACTATTGGTAAAGGCACCAGGGTAGCACCCGCCAATAGACCTCACTTGCTTAAAACGGAGTAGCTCTAAAGTGTTTAAGGAAGGGATGTTAGCTGACCTTGAATTCATCTACCTATGCACCTTTCATTCTCCTGTTGGGACTTCCTAAGGTGGCAAGCTTTCTCACCAGATGAGACTTGCAGCTATTGGACAAAGTAGGCTATTGTACTCTTGGCCACCTGTTCCAGAGCAGGCAGCTACAAGCATTCAACTATTTGCAAACCCAATACGAGATACACCTGGGTCAGCTGTAGACTTATGTGATTTCAATGGCAGGTAGAGTACACCAGACTGACCGCGAACTCCATTGTTGATTGCTTGTCCACACTGGGTAATGGTTGGAGACTGATCACATGGATAATAACGCCATTGGTGACCCACACCAGCAGCACAAGACACCTTGGAGGCAGAGGGTGCTGCATGACAGGGAGTGGGCACTGGCTGTAGAATACCCTATTCAGTTTCTCTAAAAACTTGTCTCAAACTGATATAGTTGTACATCTTACACAGATCTTACCTTGCACCCTTACATTGTTACTGCATGTCCCCAGCTGTCCCGGACATATGTGCTTGGTGTTGGTCCTTGGCGGCTGACATCAAACACATGATATGAGACTGCCTGACCCTCTCATACTTTTGGCAGGAGGTCTTTTAGATGCTTTCAGCCACCACTGGTCGACCCTCACTAGACAGCTGTGAGATGGGAGCCATGTGGATGAAAAAATAGAAAACTGCCATTTTATTGATCTGGCCTTCATCAAAATGAGCAATCATACTGAAGTGGAAGAATGCCACCACTACCAGTGGTATCTCATGGTGAGCAGTGGTGAGACATTGAGCCTGTGGCAGAGGCACTGGCCCTGCATAGGGAATAAACTAGGTATCTCAGTAGGTGACTCATAACTCCAATGAGTGATGCAATGCTAGTCTGCTTTATGGCATCTGAACCAGACACTCTACCCTCCCCATGACACTAGATTAGTGAATCACTTTTGTCAAAGCTCCCAGGGCTGTACCTGCCAGATGCATCCTTCCTACCATGAGAGGAGGGTGAACAGGACCTCTCCCTTCCTCGAAAGAGGACTGAGTAGTCCCCCACATTGTCAGCAGACAGTAGACAGAGGGGGTTATTACAACTTTGGAGGAGGTGTTAATCTGTCCCAAAAGTGACGGTAAAGTGACGGATATACCACCAGCCGTATTATGAGTCCATTATATCCTATGGAACTCATAATATGGCTGGTGGTATATCCGTCACTTTAGGGACGGATTAACACCTCCTCCAAAGTTGTAATAACCCCCAGAGTGTGCTATTCCCACAATCAACCATACAATATACATATTAGAGTACCTGGCCAGAAGAACTACTCTATCCCTCCTTCTTAAATGATTTATTGAACAAGTTAAATATAGCTACATTCTTCATTCTCCCTGGAGGAGAACATTCTCACTCACACTAAAGATAAGTTACCCTAGTAGCTGGAACCTTCCCTCCGCAGTCACCTAAGGTGTACTTATTGAGGTGTTTGGGCGAGGAGGGGTTATCGAATAGGCCAGCTCACCTCCGGAAATCAAATAGTGCTGATCCTGTATTATGTGTGATGTAGATCTATGTGCCTTTACATGTACAAAGGTCCAAAAAAGAAATACCTTTCCTCCACTATCATTAATGCTGGTGCAATATAATATACAGGAATTTTGCAGAAGCTATGCCAAATGTAAAGAAGACCCAAGAGGATGCTACTAGAAAGGAAATATTACATGTGTTCTTTTAAGACAAGGTACAGTTTCCACTCATAGCCAGTACACTGAGTCTGAGCATTTTACAAATTAGGCTTTGGAGTAACTTGTGTAAATTAGTGAACAGTAACCATATAGAATTATCTGAGACTTCTGTGACATTGCACATAAGTAAGCGAGAAGTGTTAATCTCCATTAAACACTATTTCTTAGTGCAAACATTTTTTGCTAAGAAATAGCGCTAAATGCAAAATAACATCATTAGAGAGCAGTCTTTCGCTAAACGTGTTCTGAGGGTAGGATTTTCTGCCAATTTATACCCAGGATTTAGCATTATTCTCTTAGTGCAAAATGGCCACTAACATCCAAAGTGGACACACGGATGCAGGTTGCACTGACAAATAGTGCTGAATGCAGCCGAATAAAAATAGAAAGCAGGAGCAATCGCTCACGCTTGCTAAATGTGCTTATTCAGTAACATTTATTTCCCCAAATTACTCTTAATTATGCAAGCAGGAGTGAATGAGTTATTATTGGTGATTTTGCACCAAAGAGTAATTTGGACTTACCAAAATTACTCAGTCACTCAGGGATAATTAAAATCCTGACATCACAAAATAAAATGATTGGACAGAGTGTTGGAACTTTTCAAACAATCATCACCAGTCCATAATTTTTTTGTGATGCTAAAGTTGCCATAACTGGAAAGAGTATGCCCAGACATGGGTCCCATGCTCATTGTGCCACTGGATTCAAGCTAGCCTGGCTGATGAAGGGTGATACCCTGAAACCGATACCAAGATGCTGGTTTCTGGTCCACTGAGGACCTTCCCTGGCAGTTCGGGCTGGACTGTTCCCATGGGAAATAGGATCAAGACTGATTTGCATATGGGTGGGTCCAAACTGGGGTAGCATTGTGAAAAATCGATGGATTAAACCAAAATCTGTGACTGGGATGAGTCTTTGAAAAGTCTCAGCACTCCGTCCATCATCCTTTTTTGTTGCTATAATTGAAAATCTGTCCTGGGCATATGAAAAATGTGATCCTCATGCATTATGTTCTAAATGATCTTCTATAAAGGGAACAATCCATATTTCTGGCCTCTTTCTGACTTTACTGCACATTTTCCAAAGGATTGCTCTAAGATGGTTCTCTCTGCAGAATCACCCCCAAACATTTTGCCATCTCTCCTCCTGTTTTACTGAATTAATTTTTCTTGGCCTTAGGGCTCTCTGCACTTTGCCTCTGCCAACCGGTGTTATAATGCTTATGTACACACCCTAAAACATGGTAAAATTGCTCAGACTCAATTGGCATATTTAATGTATTTGTATTTCTTTAGTAGCATGTGCACTATACACAGGTCCAGTAAAATAAATGCTATTAGTGGACCTGCAGCACTTATTGTGCCACCCTCTTAAGTGGCCCCCTTAAAGCATGTCTCGTGTCTGCCATTTCAGCCTGTGAGCAGTTTTAAACTGCCAATCTAACTTGGAAAAATAAACCCCTTGCAAGCTTAAAACTCCCTTTTCGATTTATCTAAGAACCTGCCAACGTAGGCCTTAAACAGCTTAAGGGGCAGAGTGCATTACATTTAAAAACTGGAGCATGTACTTTTGTTTCATATGTCCTGAAAAACACGCAGATTTGTACTTTCACTGTTGTCTTGACTTACCTTATTGCAATTAACAAGTGCTAACTTTTGTTTGGGAGCAGGTAGAAATTTCAGGTTTAGTGTCTAAGGAATTGTAATTTAAAATCCTCTTGAGTGGAAAAGTTGGATTTTATGTCACAATTCCAAAAAATGCCACTTTTAAAAATTTGGCATTTTCTTGACCTCACTTTTTAGTGGTGGCACCCTGTTTTCTAGGTCACATGACTAGGGGTAGTTGGTAGTTGACCTTTGTGTATTCCTCCCAGACAGCCACACAATAGAGGGACTTGATGTTGGCAGGATGAGCCACCCAGACAGGATGGGGAGACAGAGCGGTGCACAGATCCACTTCAAAAGCAGTGCCTTACCTCACACACAAAAAAATTCAAACTAGCCTTTGTTACTGCAAACAGACTTGGACCAAGGTAGGGAGGCAGTGTAGGAGGCTGGCCTGGTTTGTAGTGGGTACCTTCGGTACTTACACCTTATACCAGGTCCAGTTATCCCTTATTAGTGAAATGTAGTAGTGTTCTAGCAGCTTAGGCTGAGAGAGGTAGCTATAGCAGAGCAGCTTAGGCTGAACTAGGAGACATGCAAAGCTCCTGCAATACCACTTATAGTTAGACAGTACTTATACACAAGGAAAGACAATACTCAATGTTACCAAAAATAAAGGTATTTATTTGGATGACACATGGCCAAAAATCTTAGAGACAATACTCCTTCTGGAGGAAAGTATTATACACAATATATACACTAGGCACCAAAATAAGGTAAGTAATTAGACATAGGATAGTGCAAACAATAGGAAATGCTATAGAATGTAATAGGACAAAATAGGTCTAGGGGCAACACAAACCATATTCTAAGAAAGTGGAATGCGAATCACAAATTCCCCCCTACACAAGTTTAGTGTGTAGAGAATTGCTGAGAGAGTAGGAAAACCACAAAGGTGAGTAAAATACCCCACCCAGGAGCCCAGGAAAGTAGGAGTAAAGTACTGCAAGTTTCCTTGGGACACACTACAAGTCATGATTAGAGTTATTACAAGAACCAAGCAAGACTGCAAACAACAACTGATGATTCCTTGACCTGAAGACCTGCAAAGAGAGGAGACCAAGTCCAGAAGTTGGAGAAGCTTCCAGGAAGGACAGGAGCCCCTGCCATCCTAGAAGAGGGTGCAAAAGAAGAGTCCCCGGTTGGACGAAGACTACAGAAATGCACCAAAGGAAGATGGCTCCGGGTTCCTGTGTGATGCAATGGATGTTCTACGTGGAAATGTTGGATGCAGCCAAGTTTCAGGTGCTGGATTCATCCAACAAGCCTTGGTTCAAGCAAAGTCGCAGATTGCGTCAAAGTCGCACTGCCTGGACCCAGGAGGGACCTGGGGCCTGAACTCAGACGGAGGAGGCAGAGGGGGCTCCCAACACTGGAGGGAACCCACAGATGACCAGGCAGCACCCACGGAGGTCCCAGGGCATGAGGACAAAGAAGGGGCAAACTCTGGTTGTTGCAGCACTACAAAAGAAGGTCCCACGCCGCTGGAGGACAACTCAGCAAGTTGAGCATTGTAGGATGGAGTGCTGGGGACCTCAGCCAGGCTGTGCACAAAGGATTCTTGCAAATAGTGCACAGAGACCTCAGGAGGTGAAGATGACACTGTGCACAGGGGTACTGTTGCCAACGGGGAAGGCAACCTCTTACCGCCTCCAAATTTGGTCAGCAGGACCTTAGGACAGTCTGTGTCAAAGGAATCCACCACCTGTTTTCCAAGGAGCATGCTCGTCGCCAGAAGAGGAGTCCAAGAGGACCTGTTGTTGACTTAGAAGGTGCCTGCAGGAGCAGGGGAGTGACTCTGTCACTCAACAGGAGATTTCTTCAGTCCTTCTGGTGCTGGGTGAAGACAGGGAGTCCCCAGAGCATGCACACTGTGGAAACCGTTGCAGTTGCTGGCCAGAGCTTAAGTTGCAGACAAAAAGTAGCCCTTCTGGATACTTTGTTGCTGTTACAGCGATTCCTGGAGCAGTCTGCGGGCAATCCAAGGTCAGAGGATGAAGTAGTAGTTGAATAGGATTCCTGATGGAAACCTGCAAGCAGAATCTGAAGAAAAACCCACAGGAGAGACCCTAAATAGCCCTGAAAGGGGGATTGGCTACCTTATCTGGTATTGACCTATCAGGAGGGGTCTCTGATGTCACCTGCTGGCAATGGCCACTCAGAGGCTTCCAGAGTGTCCCCACACCTTGAATAACAAGATGGTTGAAGTATGGGACACACTGGAGGAGCTCTGGGCACCACCCCTGGGGTAGTGATGGACAGGGGAGTGGTCACTCTCCTTTCCTTTGTACAATTTCGTGCCAGAGCAGGTACTAGGGATCCCTGAACTGGTGTAGACAGGCTTATACATGGAGGGCACTATCTGTGCCCTTTAAAGCATTTCCAGAGGCTGGGGGAGGCTACCCCACACCAGCCTGTAACACCTGTTTAAAAGGGAAAGGGGTATTACACACTCCTCCCAAAGGAATTGCTTTGTTCTGCCTTCCTGGGACTGAGCTGCTCATACCCCAGGAGGGCAGAACCCTGTCTATGAGGTGGCAGCAGCTGTAGCTGCAGTGCAAGCCTTAGAGAGCTGGTTTGGCAGTATTCGGGTCCATGGTGGAGCCCCCAGTTTGCATGGAATTTGCTCCCCAATACCTTATTTGCAATGGGTTGACAATTCCATGATCTTAGATGCGTTACATGGCCATATTCGGGGTTACCATTGTGAAGCTACATATTGGTATTGACCTATATGTAGTGCACGTGTGTAATGGCATCCCCGCACGCACAAATTCCGGGAAATTGGCCCTGGACTGCGTGAGGGCACCAATGCTAGTGCAAGGGTGCCCTCACACTTAGTAACTTTGCACCTAGCCTTCAGTAAACAAAGATTAGACATATAGGTGACTTATAAGTTGCTAGAGTGCAGTGAAAATGGCTGTGAAATAGCATGTGCACTATTTCACGCAGGCTGCAATGGCAGTCCTGTGAAAGGGTTAGTCTGAGCTCTTTATCGGTGGCAAAAGAAATGCTGCGGCCCATAAGGATCTCCTGGAACTGCAATGCCCTGGGTACATAGGCACCATATACTAGGGACTTAAAAGGGGGTTCAGTGTGCCAATTGACATTGGTAAATGAAGTCACTAGCCTATAGTGACATATTTAAAAGCAGATAGAGCATAAGCACTGAATTACTGGTTAGCAGAGCCTCAGTGACACAGTTAAGCACTACTGACAACACACACATTAGGCCACAAACTATGAGAAGTAGGGTCCTGACCAGCAAGATCCCTGTGAGACAGGCAAAAACATACTGACATACAGGTAAACATGGGGGTAACATGCCAAGAAAGATAGTACTTTCCCACAGGCAGGAAAATCCAGAAACCTCTCTGGGGGGAACTCCAAAAGCTTCTTCCACTTCAAACTGGCACCAGGTTTAAAATGAGGACCCTCAGACCCACTCTTCTGTTCACTTCTGGACCAGCTAAAAGACTCTCAGAGGACTACCATGCTGACTGTGGACTACTGTGTTCTTCATAGGACTGCCTTATTGCGCCAAGAGGACTGCCCTGCTTTCTGGAGCCTGCTTTGTGCCTGTAGAGGACTGTCCTGCTGCTCGAGACTTCCTTTCCTGTTTGAACCCAAGACTTCCACAGTGACTAATTTGCTGACATCCTAATCACAGTCACAGGTAAAGGAAAGACTCCAACCATCTTGAACTCATACCTGGACCCAGCCTGAGTGAGTTCTGACCCTTGGGGGTAGTGCTTAATGTGCCCTGATGACTCAAATTCAAAGCTTGGGGCTTAAAAAAATGTCTGCTAAAAATTGCTCTGAAAAATGATAGGAGACCAGGACCTACCTGTTCATCGATATACCCAAGGTGCATTGCAAGTCAGCCAGACTTTGCAGCAGCTCATGCTACACTCTTCTGCGTAGAAGTAAATCCTGTTTAGCATCTCCTCACAGAAGGATATCCAACGTTGTGGAACCCTCACCAGCTACAACCTGCAACTTCATCCCACTGGAGGCTTTCAATTTCGAATTTAGACTTCCAAGGCCTGATTTAGAAAAAGTGGTGCTGCACCCAATGCAGGCCCACTTTTCTTGTACCCCTTAGCACCCTCCTAATGCCACCATGTGTGCTAGCAAAGTTAGTGTCAAAATTTGTGATGGTAGTTCAGAGCTTTGCAGGATTAGTGTCAAAAATGTTTAAGTTAATCCTACAAAGCCTATTGAGGCTCATTGTAAGCAATGGTGTGCCTCGTTTTAATGCCTGCTCTACAAGTTCTGAAAAAATGACACAAAGAAATTTCTTTGTACCATTTATAGGGTCCCGCTAACGAGGGAATGCTCCCTTTGCATACATTATGCCTGCCACAGGAATAATGTAACACAAAAGGTTACAAAGTGGCACAATGCATGTATTGCGCTACTTTGTATATTTGGTGCTGCGATTTGGCCTCATTGGGCCACATTAGCATTACAAAATTACGCTAATGTGGCACAAAGAGGAGCTAGGGTCTCTTAAAGCTACCTTTAAGTCCAAACGTAGAAGTGTTCACTGTGATGTCACCCAGCGACTCCCCAAAGACGAGGCCTATGCCTCAGACTCCACTGGCTGCCTTGCCCTTCTGAACTTTACTTTCTCAGACAGTTTTCTTGAAAATGGTTTCTAAGTCCAAAGCTGAGCAGAATCCAGTTTGTGAATCGGAACCGCGCTACATCATAGCCAGCCATACGTTTCAGCATTGTCCTGATTTCGGGTGACTAAGGGCTAGATGTATCAACAAACCATTTTGCAATTCTCTAATAGTAATTTTTAAGAAATCGCTATTTCTGAATCGCAAAATGGTATGTATCATATTTGCAATTCGGTAATAGCAATTTCTTAAAAATCACAAATGCTATTACCAAATCGCAAATTGCAATACCGGACCCACTTGTACCTATGGGCCTGCAGGCCCATATTTGCAAATTTTTTGCATTTCCCAAATTTGCGAATTCCTAACTGGAATTCGCAAATTTGGGAAATGCAAAACCCAGGGTGCTGGGGGCCTAAGGCCCCCTCTGCTGCACCCCAAGAATTTTTTTAAGGACATATAAGTTGCACACATGCCAAAGGGGCATGTCAATTTTAAAAATGCATTTTATATGCATTTTTAAAATGTGCACATGTTTACCACCAAGTTCAACTTGGTGGTAATAGCGATTCCTTAATGCCCAATTTGCATTAAGGAAAAGCTTGATACATGTGGTTTAGAAATCGCAAATAAGGATTCCTTATTTGCGATTTCTTATTTAGAGAATCGCAATTTGCGATTCTTTAAATGGGTTTGCAATTTTAAGGAATCGCTATTTTAGCGATTCCTTAAAATTGCATAGCGAATGCCTTTCATACATACTGAAAGGCATTTTTGCATTCGAAAACTGCCATTCGCACTGTTTGCGAATGCAAAAAACGCTTGATACATCTAGACCTTTTTGTTCGTGGTTGGGGCTTTGATCTTTTCGGTGCTAATTTTCACCTTAAACTTTTAAAAATTCATAATTCTTGTTCTACTGATTGTCTTTTTATCATGCTCATTGTCAAACAGTTTAACAACTTTCAATCCTTTTTAATTAATGATAGTGAGATTTTCTTGTTTTGTGATTTATTACTGTTTAAGTTCTGCAATAACTCTTTTCACATTCCCTCTAAATTAAGCATTTCTGGTTTTGTGCCAAAGTATTCATTGTTACCCAGGTATAGTGGGGTTATTGGGTAGACCCCTTCCTTTTGGCTAAATTATCAGAATTAAGCACAGGTTAATTTAACAACTCTTTGTAGTTCACCACTACAAGGATTGTGACTGGTGCTTTAGTAGGGTTTCACTCACCTTAACCAACAACCCAGTTTCTCACAGATAGGTTCTGCTTTCCAGTGAAAACAAGCAAGTATTTCAAGATTAGGTGGTATATATAATACAAAAATAGCACAATGCAGCGTAGCAATCAAGACTGCTGTGCTGCATTGTGTTAGAGAGACAGTGCATCACAGAGCCATATCTACAACAGTATGGTGCTGATACTTTCTGCACCAGTGGTGGCCTTACAGCGAGTTGCTTAACGCCATACACACAACTTTGAACTATAGTGCAGTGGTAGCTGTGTGTTATGTAGCATAGCTTTTGCAGTGAAAGGGTACCCTTCCTGTACAAAATGCTTTAACATAGTTTAAATCATTTCTTACATTGGATTGCGCTGAACAGTGCAGTACATATACAATATCCAAAACCATGTGTGGTAGCAGGGAGATACTCATGTATCCCCCTCGTTGCAAAGTAGCGGAAACTAGAGCACATTACTATTTAGATTACCTAAAGCAGTGGTTCCCAACCTGTGGTCCGGGGACCACTGGGGGTCCGCGAAGCCTTCTCAGGGGGTCCGCGAGAGCCTAGAAAATTAAAAAATATTAACAAATATTGACAAATTTGGTTCCCAGCTTCCAGTAATGACTCAGACGGGGATCCCCGGATTCTAAGGATGATTCAGTGGGGGTCAGGGTTCCATTAATCTTAAAGTGTGGGTCCACAGAAATCAAAAGGTTTGGAACCACTGACCTAAAAGGCTACTTTTCAGCACAAAACATTTTACACAAGAAAGTAAATAATTTTTAAATACTTTGGGGTTCATTTACAAGCCTTAGCACCACCGGAATATCACTTTCAGCGATGCTCCAATGGCGCTGTGCCCTTTTCCATATTTACAAGGCGGCACTAAGCCACTTTGTGTGAAATCGTAAACCTAAGGCAGCACCAAAAACTAGCACCACCCCAGGGGTTGCACTAGAGTGGCACAACGAGAAGAAATACTTTTATTTCTGCTCGTTTTTGCTTTTTATATGTGGACTGCATTCTGTAGCACACATAGAAAGAGCAATAGCCATTAATGATTGTTTATGTGCTGGAAGGTGTCATTTCCTGCACATAAACAATTATCCCCTGCAAAGCAGACACACTTGCACCATGGTGCAAGGTTGGCTGCATTCGTGCTAGTTTTAGCACCAGCACTGGGGAACACACAGGGGTGCGCTGTATTGTTGTAAATACGGCACATTCCTATTTTTTAAATGTTGGAGCACAGCGCTGACAAATTTGGTGCAGCTCCATGCTCTGACATTTCCTTGAACACGAGGCCCTTTGTGCTGCTATCAGTCACTTTGCATAACCGTGTGGCAGCACAAAGTATTGAGAATTCTTCCCCTATGTGTGGTATTGCACCAGGAAAGAAATGTGCCTGAATATGTTTTCCTATTGCCAGAGATGCAAAACAAAGAGGCAAGCACTAGAAAGCATGAGCCAATGCATATTCAACACTCATTCGTTAATATGATGCCCTGGCAAAACAATTCTCAAAAATCATATCCCTTCATTTATAGCCATGCTTGTATTCCTTAACCATAATATCAACAGTCCTTATTTTCAATATGTGTGTCTCTCTTGTGCAAGGAAAGGTTACATTATTTGACATGATATAAAACCTGGAATAGGGTTTAAATAAAATAGCGTGATAGGCTTTTTTGAATTATGATCTCATTAAATTCTAATTAAAACCATATTAACATTCTCAATTGAATTTGGGGTGATTGATAGCACAGATAAAATGGTTCGCTAACAATTAAATACTTTTACAAATGTTAAGCCTGAAAAATTAAGCACATTTTTGTGTCTGATGCTATTTTAATTGCTCTGGAAACCAATGATTTCCATTCCAATAAGGCAAGAATAGTTACTGTATTTTTGTGTTTTTTAAGAATTGATTTAAGAGTATAATTTCAGAAGCAGATAAAATGAAGATTCTCTGTGGTTAGCTTATTGGTAGACTTTGCGGATACTTCAACTTGTACAGATAAGCATTATGAGAATTTCCTTATGCACTTTACTAGAATGTTCATTAGCATCCAATTACATTCCAATAGTCTTCATTACTTCAAGTCAATGTCTTCTTCAAGTAGTCCTAATAGGTTGAGATGATCCTCCACAATCCAACCATTTTAAAGACGCCCCTCTCCATGTTGTGGGGTGGCAACATTTCTTTCCATTTTATTCCTCTTTTCCCCAAAATCACTTGTCCAAGGAACACCACTTCCTGAATAATCAGAAACCATAAGCATGAACAAGATGAGATGGTAGGCGATAGTCAAGCAAGATTACGTGAAGAAAACTTCTTACTACTTATTCCTTCTTCCTCTCCCTAGTCATTACACAGTGAGATTTTAGTAAGCATACTCCAGGCATTGTAATACAACAATACTATGTCATGGCAGTTATGAAAGATGACACTCATGAATGAATGATTCTGCAAACACAAATATATCTAACAGAAGGAGGTACAGTAACATAAAGAACAAACCACACACAACCTCCCTGAAGGAAGAGCAAAGTGATGAGATAATAAGGTCAACTGATAATGCTACATAAAGGTGTATGAAAGGATGAGGTGGTTACCTTCCACAGTTTACTGTGTTCTTATCTACTCAGGAAGCTTCACATCCCTGGATGACTGTGCATACCTGGAGGGAGAGGACCATCAAGACCTCCTTTAGCTAGGTCATAGCCAACTAAAACCAAGTGCTGATAGTAGAACTACATGCTCTTTTCATTGTTCAGCTTGCTCAAAAGTGACAAACATGGTGTTAGCCTTATGGAGGAATGCTATGTGACAGAAATACATCAGAAGAGCCCTCCACAAATTGTGCAGGCTATCCTTCTGCTCTGCCATTTTAACCAGAACAAACATTTATAGCACAATTTCTTCTTCCAAATGGTACTGAAATACAGCCTTAATAACAAACTGTTTCCCACAAAGAAAAACTACTATACTACAGGAATTTTATGTATAGATCAAACACATCAGGCCTTGTAAATCACCCAATCACCTTGAAGATATAATGATGAAAGGAACGCCACTTGAAGTGACAAAAATTATAAGCTAGCCTGGTCAAGAGGCTCAAAATGCATCCCCTTGTCAAAGCTCTAAATCTTAGGTAAGATTCCAGGAAGGGCAATGGACTTCCATACACGTGTGAAATAACCCTGAAGCCGATTGTCTTGCGCGTAAGTGAACCCCAGTGTGTCCTGTAGACTTTCAACATCATCTGCAACATCTGATGAAAGATGAATTTAAACCCTTCAGGAACAAATCCATCAGGTAGTTGAGAACACGGTAGGGATCTCTGACCAATAGGTAGCAACCAATGAAGGAACACATTATGAGAAAATGTACCCAATAATTTGAATAATGTAGCCAAGCTAGAGAAATTCAAGGAATGCTGGACTTCCTTTGCTAAGTCAAAGAAATATCCCAAATGCTGGAGCCCTATATATTCAACTACAAGCAGTCACACACCACCTGACATAAGATGACTGCAGGAGCAAAGGAAGCAGCAAAGCATAAGGTTTTAGACAAGGAAGCTAATCTCCACTGTCAGCTAAAGCAGAAGAAAGAAGAAAGGACAAAAGTACTAATGCAGCAGTCAGGATAAAGGACTGCCTCTTCCCCATAATCATTAGCAGCATCTGCAGAAGGAGGGAAATCATGTGAGGCAAGGCATTGTGGCCACAGAAATGGAAGTACATTAACTGACCATGCTCGCCACCCACAGCACTGAGAGTCAAAAAATCAGTAAAACACCATTTCTGGTGGCAGAATGGGTGAACTGTGACAGTGTGAACAGAGAAATCCCCTGGAAAGAGAAAGAAATTGCTCAATGTGTCTTCCTGAACATTGCACCTTTCCAGTAATGACTCAAGGTTGGCCTCCACCCAGTGCATGGACCATAATCACAACTTTAGCACCTTACATTTTTTTGTCTTTTGATACATGAAAAGCTGGTCAAACTGACAACTGCATCCTTCTGGAGGACTTAGGAGATTTCGAAGGCAGGCAAATTTCCTGAAATGGCTGCATCTCAGTCAACATATTTTTCATCAGCAGTCTTCGGTACTTTAAATCTAAATATTTTGGGATGGTTATGAGGCTATAAGTACCTATTAATTGAATGTCGTAAAAAAACATCACGGTTGAATTTCATGGTTATCTGCCTTTGGCTTTCTTATACAGCTGAATAAAATGTCATCCTGTTGAGGAAAGGGGGAGATGTGCTACTGCCACCTGGAAACCTTGTATCAACGTATAGCTATTTAAAAAAAAAAACATGATCTCAATAGAATTAGACTGTAAAGCACACAATGTTCATGGAGAAATCTTTTGCATACAAATATTTCAGCAATATTAAATACTACTAATGTTGTAATTAACCATAGATCAAATTCTGTAAATGAATAAATCTTCAAACAGTGTGTAACTAATTTCTTGGAAATTAAGAATTTTTATGTATTCGCTAATAATATATCTATCAATATAGCAAAGCAACAAAGAGTTTTTTTGTGTTTTTTATACAAATGCACTGGTGACCCCTCTAGTCCACAATCCCTTTACATCCAAGGGACAGAAAGAGAGCACTCACCCTCCTGACTCTCCAACTACAAAAGGTTTGAGTCCTATATGCAGTCTTTCAAACAATCAGAAATAATTCCTAAGGGACTCCAGCAGCTCATGCAGAGAATTGCAACATGGAGAGTATAAAGTTGACGGTTCAGTCTCCCAAGGCTCAAACCGTCCATGAGACCATCCTCAGGACAATGTGTCAAAGTGGATTAATTCACAATAATTGTTGCACTACAACACAATAAAAACCTGCATTAATAAAACGCTTAACAACATTAAAAGGCAGCAGAATACCAAACCACGCTCTAAATGCAAATGAATCAGCCACTTACAAGGCACCCCAAAAAAAAGCCTACATAAACCTCAGTGCAAAACGTGCATTTTTCACATTGTCATAATATGCAACACCAAATTTATATACATGTATATTCATATAAATATATATATATATATATATATACTGTATATATATATATACATGCAAACATCATACACACATACATATATGCATACATAAAATACAATAAAATCACAAACCAGTGCTCCTCAAACAACTGACAAAAGTTGAATACCCACAAGCATACCTGAAACCAGTTCCAAAAATAAAGCAACACAGCATATTAATACTTGCTTCAACGTCAACTTCCTAGAACAGCACTGCTTAATCCTTTTCATCCAGCACATTCAACTAAACAAAAAACATACCAAGTCAAGAGTAATGTTCTAACATGTGATGTACTGTAGCAGGACTCCCACGGGACCAAGCTTACCGCTAGTCAGTTACTCCAATCTAAAGAAAGGATGATGTAATCTACAAGAAGACAAAATAAATGCCAATCCATTAACCAGATTCCCACAAACACACTTAACTTCGAGTCACTATAGAACATAAATCCATTAGACACAAATATGACTTACTTCACCACAGATACGTAAACTTCCACTGGGCTTGAATCAGTCATAAAGCTCAGGCACGCAAACAAACAGTCCCTTTTAACCAAATGCCTGGAGGGCATAGCCCCTTAGAAATCACATGACCTATTCACACAACTGTGGGGGCCATCTTGGAACAGAATATTGTTCATCAAACCTATCGAATTCCTGATCACTCCTAACATCTCATACAAAAAATGGGCAACAATATGATGCATTCAAACATCAAAGTGAATCCAGATCTTATTAAACACAGGTATGGAGTCATAACTACCTTGGTGGTCAAATAGTCCCTCTTAACCCAACACTTAGAAGGACTTACCACTTAAAAATCACATGACCAGTCCACAAAACTGTGGTGGCCATCTTGGAACTGAGAATCTTTAATCAGATCTAATCAGGATAGACCATCTAACAAATTCCTAATTGGTCCAAAACATTCCATACAATAAATGGGCAACAATATGAAAAACAAATCAAACCTGTATCAGCCAGAGGCCTCTCAAACATCAAAGTAAATGTGGATCCTATTGCAAACAGCTATGCAGTCAAACCTACCTCAGTGGTCAAATAGTTCAAGCCCTAATACTGAGCCCTCTGTATGGGGCCCCATAAAGGATCACATCCCCGGAGCACATAAGTACTGGATCTCACTCAAGAAAGCAAACTACCAGTAATTAACTACCAGTATGTAAAGTCAGAGTCCCCACACTCACCTTATGCAACCCTCTTAACCCCACAGCCAAAAGGTATCCAAACAAGGAAGAAGAAGAATTGCAGTACATCCCTACAATCATATACCATCAAGATACCAGTCAAACACCATAGAGTTGCCAACACCTGCCATTCCACCTGTTGATTTAATCCTTCCTTCACAGTATTGGCTATTCAAATATATCTATTGTTGTGTTTTGTAAGCAGGTGACCCACATCATGTCTGCACTTAGGGCATTTCACAACTTGTAACACAAACCATTTCATTGCATTCAGTGCATGAGACATTTTCAAATAGTGTTCAACAAGAGGAGCATTCAGTACTTTGCATCCAATGCGTGGCTGATGTTGTGTAATATGTTTCCTTACGTCGTGGGTAGTTTTTCCAATGTTCAATAATGTACATGCGCATTCAATACAATACACCACATTTTTAGAACCACAATTAGAATGGTGTTTGATAGTCCAATTACCATCATTAATCTTATATATGTTCACTATTTCAGTTGTGCCACATGCATTGCAATTACCACATGGTTAACGCCCAAGAACAGGTTCCAAACCTGGTGCAGTGAAACTGGTTCAGGATCTTTGTAGGCTCGGACCAATCGGTTCCTCAAATTCCTGCCTCTTTTAAAAGCAAATAAGGGTCTGTCCTGATCAATCTGACCTGTACTCAACAAGTGCCAATTTTTGAGGATAATTTGTGTGATCATATTAAACTCTGTACCAAAGGTCGCTACACATGTGAGCTTAGACCGAAACTGTTTCTCCTTCACTTGTAATAGGGCCTCATGGTCATAATTCCATGTTCTTTTCAATGACCTTTTAACCAATCAATAGGGATGCCCTCTATTGACCAATTTAGAACACTATACTTTTGTTTCATTGAAATAATCATCTTTTTTAGTACAGTTACATCTAATAGGTAAAAACTGTCCAAATGCGAGATTATCTTTCAAATTACGAGGGTGATGGCTAGTGTATTTGAGAAGAGTATTCCTTGAAGTTGGTTTTGGATATAAACTCACAAACAAATGACCATCTTCATCGAAGATTTTCAAGTCAAGAAAATTGATAGACCAATGATTGTATTCTATTGTAAAATGAAGATTAGTGTTCTGTACATTAAGCCACTTCTGGAATTCCAAAAGATGGGTCATAGAGCCATGCCATATTAATAAAACATCATCTATGTATCTTATCCAATGTTTCATGTTGTTCAAATAAGGATTGGTTCCACTGTATATAACTTTTTCTTCAAATTTGGCTACATAGAGGTTTGCAATATCTGAGGCAAAAATTGCTCTCATTGCCACTCCCTTAATGTGGCCAAAAAATTCCCCATCAAACATAACAAAATTATGCTCTAAGGCAATACTGGCACAATTTTTGATGAAGTCAGTAAGCACATTATGGGGATATGGTCTCATATCTAATGTTGTAGCAATGAATGCTAAAGCCTCTGTTGAATGTTGGTGTAAAGACTTTCAATGTCCATAGTAACCAAAATATCATTTAAAGGGTCAAATTCCCGTCCCTCTATTTTTGTGATCACTGCCAAACTATTTCTTGCATAATATTGTGACAAATGGTTTAATGAAAAAATCCACATATTCAGTTAGAGGTTGTAGAACGCATTGGCAACCCACCACAATAGGTCGTCCCGGGGGCTTTTTCTCATCTTTATGAATCTTAGGGAGTTTATAAAAAGCTGGTATAGTATAATCATCTCTATTCAAGTAGTCAAATTCTTTCTGACTCACCCACTGTCCATGTAACCCTGTCAAGGTCAGTGTCAATATTTCTTTTCTGATAGATGTAGTGTGATTCCCAGGTAATCTCTGATAATGACTAGGGTTCAGTAGTTGTCTCATTATTTCTGAACCATAATCCCTTATATCTTGCACAATAATGCTACCCCCTTTGTCTGCTTGCTTTATTATGATATCTTTTTGACAAGCCAGCAAGTCCAAGGCAGCTTGCTGTATTTTGGAGAATTGTATTTCACATATCTATTTTGTTTCAAAACCTGTTCCCCTTCAGCCAAGACTACATTTTCAAAGGTTATCAGTTCTTGTGGCATGAGGTTTGTTGGTGGAGAAAAGGTCGACGGACAATGCAAACCTGTGAAAGCTTGATGTTCATTAATCGGTGTAGAATGGACAAAAATATTTCAGTCTCAAAGCTCTGAAGAATTTATACAATACAATTTATGTCATAAAAGGATCATTATGTCTGGTAGCAACAAAGGATAAGCCCAGGCTTAAAACTTCAATTTCAGTACAATTAAGATTATGTGATGATAAATTGAAAAAGTGGACTGCTTCAGAATCCTTAATAGAAAACTGAGCCTCTAACATTTCAGAATCCTTAGTAGATGACTGGGCATCTACCATTCATAATACTGGTTCTGTGTTTGGCAGAAGCCTGGAGTGTGCTTATTCCTGTACCATCCTCGTCTTGTGTTCCTTCCTCTGCCCCTTTGTAGTCTCTGGCCCTTGGGTAAAAAAGACTGATCAGATGTGGATGGACCAGGGCCCAATGCAACGCTTGTTGTGTAGGAGGCTGGCCTGGTTTGTAGTGGGTATCAAAGGTACTTACACCTTATACCAGGTCCAGTTATCGGTTATTAGTGAAATGTAGTCAGTGTCTAGAAGCCAGAGTTTCTAGGGGTAGTGTGGATGAGCAGCCAAGGCCTAACTAGGAGACATGCAAAACACATGCAATACCACTGTAGTCACGCCGTACTCACTCACATGAAAGAAAATACTCAGTGTTACAAAAATAAAGGTACTTTATTTTGGTGACACAAATGCCAAAATACCATAGAGACTATACTCCCTTAGAAGGTAAGTAATACACAAATACACAGAAATAGCTGTAAAAACAGTTAGAAAATAGTGCAAATAGTGAAAATCACAACAGTTCGAAATGGGCCTGCGGTAACACAAACCATATAATAAGAAAGTGGAAATCAACTTTTGCATGTGCGAAAGTCGATTTCCTACCTAGGCAAGCGTAGTGTGTAGAAGGGCGCTGATAGTATTAGAAAACATGAAAGGTAAGTAATAGAACCCACCTCAGAGCCCGGGAAAGCAGGAGTAAATCACAGTAACTTTCCTAGAACACAAGAGAACTGAAGAAAGAAGATTATGCAAGAACCAGAAGAGCCTGTGAGACACTAATGATGGATTCCTCAACCTGAAGAACTGTGGAAGAAGAGGACCAAGTCCAAGAAGCACTGAAGAGTCCAGGGAGAACAAGAGCCCCTGATAACCCGGATGAAGGTGCAAAAGAAGAACCACCGTTTAAGAAGAACAGTCAGTACTTCATCCAAGAAGAACGATGTGGGTTCCTGGTTGGTGCAGATAATGTCCCACGTCGGATGGATGATTGCAGTCTGGTTTGCATCTCTGGAACGTGCCAACAAGCCTTGGCACATGCAAAGCTCACGGTTAGGAGAAAATGGCGCTGCCCGGGACCAGGAGGGACCTGGTTGACTCTACCCAGGAAGGGGAGCAAGAGGGGGCTCTCAGCAACTCAGAACGCCCTCAGAAGACCCGGCAGCATGCACAGGAGTCCCACAGCATGAGGGCAAAGAAGGTACAAAAGAAGGCCAATGCAGCACTACACCAAGGGATCCCACGCTGCCAGGGAGAACCACTCAGGAAGCCGTGTGTCACAGGAAACAGTGCTGGGGGCCGGGGATGCACGGTGCATGAAGAAGTTTGTGGAAAGGTGGCAGCAAGCCTTGGCAACTGCAAAACACGAGGTGCAAGGGGGTACTGTCTTGCGTGGGGAGGCAAGCTCTTACTGCCTCCAAAGTTGGACAGTAGGACATCAGGACCATCAGGACCACTTCAGTCCACCACCCAATTATGCTGGCTCCAAGCACTTGTCAGGAGAGAGGACTCAAGCCACTGGTCGTCGCTCCAGAGCGGTGCTCGCTGAAGCAGGGAAGTGACTCCTTCACTTCAATGGAGATTCCTTTGTTCTTCTGGTGCAGGCTGAAGACAGACAGTCCTTAGAGGATGCACGACCTGGAAACAGTTGCAATTGCTGGCAGGAGCTTAAGTTAAAATCTTGCAGAGGTCTTTGCTTCGTTGTTGCAGTTTCTAGAGTTGCTGGAGGGTCCAGATGCATTCATCAGTAAGACGGCGAAGTAAAGGATGCAGAGGATTCCTGCTGGAGTCTTGCAATCAGAATCTGAACAACCACCCCCTAAATAGCCCTGAAAGGGGGATTGGTTAGCTAACAGGTGAGCACCTATCAGGTGAGGGCTCTGACTTCACCTGCTGCCACTGGCCACTCAGATGCTCCAGAGTTCCCTGCCAACTTGGAATCCAAGATGGCAAAACCCGGGGACCCTCTGGTGGAGCTCTGAGCACTACCCTGGGGTGGTGATGGACAGGGGAGAGGTCACTCCCCTTTCATTTAATTTCTCCAGTTTTGCGCCATAGCTTGGTCTGGGGGTCCCTGAACTGGTATAGACTGGATTATGCAAGGACGGCACCATCTGTGCCCTTCAAATAATTTCCAGAGGCTCTGGGAGGCTACCCCTCCATGCTTGTAACACATATTTCCATAGGGAGAGGGTGTAGCATCCCTCTCCCAAAGGAAATCCTCTGTTTTGCCTTCCTGGTTTTGAGCTGCTCAAGCAACAGGAAGGCAGAAACCTGTCTGTGATGTGGCAGCAGCTGGAGGTGCATGGAAAACCTCAGAAGGCTGTAATGGCAATACTGGTGATCCTCTAAAGGGCCCACAGAGTGCATGGAAACATAAAACCAATGCTTGCAAAAGCCTTTGGGCATGATTCCAACATGTTTGATACCAAACATGGCCATATTCGGAGTTACCAGTATGAAGCTGGACATAGGTGGTGACCCATGTCCAGTGCATGCATAAAATGGCGTCCCTGCACTCACGAAGGTCGGCCAATGAGGGAAGGCAGCAGTCCCAGCCTCGTCACTGAGTAGGATGGGGTTAGTGAGAATGCTGACCCCACCCACTCTGTGACAAAGTGTCACTGATTGACACACGCACTGGGCGCTTCAGGGCTTAAACCTGAAGCACCCAGGTCGAAGTCAATGGGTGACGCTTGCCTTGTCACCCGGGGGAGGGCCTTGAGGCACCTTTGCTGAGCCGAGGAGGTCATGTCCATAGGAGCTGTGACCTCCTCAGCCCAGCAAAGTTCAGCTCAGGCAGCCAGGAGTCTGCACAAATCGCGCATGTCTGATCCTGACTGCCTGACCTGAACATGAAGAGTGTCTGTCATGCTCACCTTTGTTCAGCCTGACAGACACTCTTCATGAGTGGCAAAAGGTGGGGGGGGGGTGGGCCCTCTGCCCTAAAGGACAGGCCACGCCTGTTTTTAACCCTTTCTCTGGTGGCACAGGTAGATGCTATTGATATTGCCTGATTCATCACTCTCAGAATGCTTGGTGCTCGGACTGCAGTTGCCCGCTACAGGGAGGGCGTTTACTAGCCGGCTGCACAGTGTGACTAACGATCAGTTGCACTAAAGGTATGACGTGTACAACTGTCAAATAACTAAACTTCATCGGTCATGGCGGGACGTGATGGGCCACCCTGCATTATGATGTTTCCACCAGTGATTTCGTTCTCAGACAGTTAAGCTTGTACCCTCCAGTGTACAAGCCCTCTGCTCTTATTTTCCCTTCTTACTGCCGACCTTCGCCTTCCCTATTTACATTTCCCTCTGTAAAAGATGCAACATTCGAGTTTCTTTGAAGCAGATACTGACACTTTCTTTTATTTATATAATAAAGCCTAGGCCATTGTATCTGGATACCAAATTGCCTCATTTTTTGTTATCATGACCAGTTTTTATTTGCTTTACATAATGAGATTTGGCAAACATGAAAATTAATAATATCTAAAAATCGTGATGAATTCTAAATCATATTATCTTGTAAATCAATCGCTCTCACTTAACACTGATTTAAGTCAAACATTTCCGACAACACAGCAGCACTCAGCAAACAAAACATTAAAGTCGAAAAAATATTAATAATGTTTGGGCTTAAACAAAGCAGGTTGAGTCAAGTATAAAATACTATTGTGAAAAACCAGGGCTTGGCATTTTGAAAATAAATAATTGGCACTTTCTTTGATCAATACAAAGGCGTATTCATGTCTTAGCTGTGCAGGAAATATTGCATATCAATATTTATAAAAAAATGATATATTTTGCAGCAAAGGTAATTTACATCTCATAAATATAATTTGTTCTTTTTATGTCCTTATCGGATCAAATGAAATATAAGAAATGCCTGAAAGTGTATTGCAAGAGTATTGCATTAAAATAAATACAACAAACTTTTCCAGCGGGTGATATGTACCTTTGCCGATCTACTTTAATGAAAATAAGAACATCTGTTGAAATACAATTCGTTACATATTGAAATTTGTACATGCAGCCAACCTAGCATCAATTTCCATTATTCAAATCTTTCAGCAGATATTTCGTTCAAATGTATGGCCCATAAAATTATAATATTTCCCTTTTTTCCTTAGTGAACTAAATAAAGAATCAGTGCGAGGATGTGCATTGTTGAGAATTAACAGTACTGACTTCTGATGCACCGGCAAAGAAAAGAGAAAAGTCAGTAAACAAGTTGCAGGTGACAGATCCTGACCAGAATAAGTTAAGATGTTTTCAGTGTCGAGTTTGAGAGTTATGTTCCCTTTACTTGAGCAACAAACGGAGTTTATTTCACCTTAGGAATAAAAGTCAGATGTAGATTTATATTTACAATACATCGGCCGCGTGCTTTGAGCCTAAGAAAGATAGATATTGTGCTCAGATAAGTGCTTAGAAATTTTGTTTTCCTACTGGATCCCTGAAATTTGAAGGAGACGCCAAGGAGAAAGAAGTATGTGCCCGAGCACTGTTGGATTTCTGAATATAATATAACATGCATTTGAAAACCTTGGTAGGCGATATTGCACAGAATGGGATTTGCAGTGATTTAAAGACCGAAAGCAGCAATATACTACTAAGTAACAAAATAACATCTTGTTATGCTCGTTTAACCAAACAGACTTTCGTGTTTCTTGTGAGTGGCCAGCATGCCTGTCTAGTCTGCTGAATATGGTTAGCAACACTATCAATTTTAGTTCAGGATAAAACTGAAATATCTGTCAAGAAGCTTTACAAAGGCGCCATGATCATTCAAGGCCTTCCGCGTCCTGACCTCATGCGCAATAGATTTATGTTAGTGCTTCTTTTTTCAGAATGGATTCTGAGGCAAAACTTTATTGTTATTATTTTCTTCTTGAAAGTTGTGAGAAGGGTTCATATCTGCTGTATGCTAATACTAAGAATGCATGGTATAATTTAACACATTGGTTTGACGTAACCATTTAAAAATGTTCTATACAATGTCTTCTAGACTGGCGAGTGCAGCACTCCTGTGCAGTGTTATTATCATGATGTCTTGTTTTGCAGCCAGGGATGAATGTTTTACAGTACATAATGCACGGTAATGCCTTAGGCAACTGCTTGAGGCAACAAAATATAATACTCTCAAAGCAAGGACAAAACGTCTGACTTTTCCTGAACTGTTGTAAGTTACACAAAGGTATGATTCTACAAAGGACTGGCATAAGAAAGTGGTGTTAGAAAATGGATTTCTGATTGCAGAGGTATGCACCTTGTCCAACCTGGAACCACATTTCTAGTCAGGGCAAGTCAGATACACACCATAAATTAACCTATGCTCACCCTTTGGTAGCTTGACACAGAGCAGTCAGGCTTAACTTAAGAGGCAATGTGTAAAGTGTTTGTACAACACTCCAAATAGTAAATAGTGAAAACACCACACAAAAAGATATCACACTTTGTTCTAAAAACAGTGCTTAATTTAATGAACAAAACAAGACCAAAACAACAAATATACTATAAGTAGAAGTCGAGATATGGATTTTTAGAGAATAAATAAAACTGTAGTGCTTAAAAGCATAAACGCTAACCGGGGTTATGAGGCCGCTATAGACTGGTTCAAATCCAAAGTTCAAGACAAACGCAATGGAGAGTGGGTCAGATACAGGGACCTGCTTTGGCCTGCCGAAACAGTACCTTGGTTCAGGGTTGCATCAACATCGAGGAAAATAATGCAGGGATCCCGATTCTCGCAGCAGGGACGATGCATCAACAGCAATGGTAATGCGATGTCCACAATCCTCACAGCAGCGGCAATGTGCCAGCGTTGATGGAGATGTGTTAGGTCCGATCAGTGCAAAAACGTTGATGCACAGGTTGTGGCAGTTGCAGCACTTTATATCCACTTCCAAGGGCCCAGGACTGGATTGGCACCACTTGGCAGGGCAAGACTTGCAGAAAACAAAGTCCAGGCGCTGTTGCAGGATGAAAAAAAGTTGTTGATGTCCCTGAGAGTTTATGAGAACAGGAGGAAAACCTGCAAGCCCTTGGAATCACTCTGGATTCAAGTGAGATGGGTCCAGTCCTTCCTCAGCAAGCCAGATGGCAGCAGACAGCAGGAAAGCACAGCAGAAACACAGTACTTCCAGAGCAGCAGTCCAGAGTGTTAGTCCTTGTAGCAGCACATCAGTCCTTCTTCCTGGAAGAGTTCTTCACAGGTCCAATAGTGTAGAGTTGGTAGGGTCAGAGGTCCAGTACTTATACCCAGTCGTACCTTTGAAGTGAGGGTGACTTCAAAGAATGGTGTCTGAAGTGCACAGAGGTCCTTTCTTCCAGTCCTGGCTGCAGATTCACTGCAGGGGAGTATGCAGCCATTTATGTTGAGACAGGACACTGCCTATTCAGGTGCTGGTGTCAGCTCCTCATTCCTACACTACCCAGGATGGCCCACCCGGATGCTGATGGCCCATCAGTCACACCTAAGAGTCCTTTGTGTGTGGCTGTCTAGAGGGAATGCACAATCCCAGCTGTCACCTCAGTCCAGACGTGTATTGAAGACAGCCTGCAGGCACACAGGGCTTAAGAGAAGGAAAGTGTCAGCATTCTAAAAATGGTATTTTCAAAAGTGTAACAATAAATCTGACTTTACCATTAAAGAGTATTTATTACAATTCTGTAGGTACTAAACATGATGTGCCACAAATATAGTATACAGTAAAAAAATAAAATCAAGTATTGCTAACCTCACTTGGGGGCTCGTCACTCATTCTCTGGTCTGCCACATCTTTCTCAGTAGTTGATTGAGCAGAGAGAAATGAGCAGTTGCCTCACTTCCAGTGGCTGCTCCTCACCACGAGCAAGTCAGTGAACTAGACTCTCACTCTCCTCTTAGGAGAATGACCTTAAAATAAACATGTGCACATGGACCTGCAGCAGATGCATGCAGTGGGCAAACCAGAAAAGCACATCTGTGTCTTTCACCAGAACCTCTGGCAGTTTTTCAGTCAAAAAAGGCCCAGACTAAGCCTACTCCAGAGAGCAACTCTTAAGTTGGCAAAATTCTGGTAGTTCACTGAGACGCCTCTCTGTTTTAATTCAATGAAGTCTATCACAGCCATAACAGCAGCTGCCCCTCATGTGAATTTAAGGTCACCCCTCTGGCACTCATCTCTAGTATAGCCATGGCCCCATTCAGTAATTCTATGACCCATCTCCCTGGGGAAGTGACTGCTCTTAGGAAGACCAACTGAATGGGAATCCTGATCAATGCCAGGTCCCTGGTCAAAAGTAAAGTAGAGGCCGCAGACATCATTCTGACACATGATCCTGACTGGGTTTTTGTAACAGAAACCTGAGCTAAGGAATTGGCTTGTCCTGACCTGGTTGACCCCATCCTCCCAGGTTTTAATATCATCAGACATGACAGGATAGGCAGAACAAAGAGATGGTTGGCAATTATTCCGAAAACCAAGTATACATGCTTCATGGAACCTCTTTTAGACTTTAACCCCTTGTGAAGCACTACACTTCTCTATAAAAATACTGCCTACCAGCTCATTTGCTGGGATCCTAGTTTACAGACCTCCTGGACTCAGGTCCGCTTTCATATCAGAGTTCTCACACATAATTGAACCTTTACCTAGAGAAACATAACATCATGTTGCTGGGTTATTTTGACTTCCATTTGGAAGATGACAGATGCAAAGATTCCCCAGCATGTAGGGATTTGATGATATGCTGTGGACTATCACAACTAGTCACTGCACCTACACACGGAGTAGGCCACAAATTGGATGGCATCTTCTCCAATGATTCTCGCCTTAAGGTTCCTGAGGTGCTACACCTAATCTGGTCTTTCCATTATGCCGTTCCCTTCTCACTCTCACCCTCATATACAGGAGAATCCTAATAGTGGGAATAATTAAATGCTTAAAAGAAACTGGAAAGGACATTATAAACACACCTTATTTCAGGAACTAAATAAACGCAACCGTATCATGAGGACATGGAACTAGCAGCTGCAGAGTTCTCCTCACAGCTCACTTCAGCCATTAACATGGTTGGGCCCATTCAGGAAACCTATACGCAGAGGAAGTTGCCAACTTCCCTTTGGTTTTGGAGAGGCTCAGACTTTTAAGACAGGCGTGTTGTCACCAAGAATGGGCCTGACATAAAAGCCATGACCCGCAGAAAAGAGCCTTACACAAGTCTGTTGTGGGTGAATGCAAAACTGCCATTAAGGAAGATAAATCTCTCTACTAAACCAATAAGCTTGAGTCACCTAACTCTTCTAGAGATCTCTTCAAACTGGTAAACCTGCTTTTCTCACCCTTAGGCTCATTTAGTATAGAGGGATGTCAGGATTTCTGTAACCAAATGGTGGGTTTCTTTCATACAAAAATCCTGAATATGTATAAGGAACATGATGCCCTTACTCCATGCCTAGGGGACATTCAGGCAGAGTTAACCCTGTCAAAGACTATGGGAACCATAGAGAGTCCAATAGCATCTGGATATTCATCTTGTCAGTATGAAGTCAGGCTCTCCTTTTGAAATCTGCCCTACCAAATTTTGCAATTGGTAGCTAAGACCATTGCTCCACCACAAATATGAATAAAGCCATATGCTCAGGATGGTGCCCACAACTGTGGGAAAGAACTGCTGTTGAGCCACTTCTTTAAAAATCCAACCTGGAACCCACTGATTTAAAAAACTGCAGTCCAATTTCACTGCTGCCCACCCCGACGAGAATCCTTGAAAAGCACCCGAACTCACAGTTGATGGCCTATCTGGAACAACAGAAACTGCTAGATGCTTCACATTTTGGGTTCAGGAGTAACCATGGCACCAAAACTGCATTTGTTGCAGCTGTTAACAACATTCAAACCATGGTTGATATACTGCAGGCTGCTGCACTGAACGTTTTGGATCTATCTGCATCCTGCAACATCATCTCCCTGATGGTGCTTGTGGGAGGGCTGCAGAAATTGGGGATCACAGACTCAGCATTAAAGCTCCTTACATCCTTTCTTGGTGATAATTCGCAGACGGTACTGGTGAATCATTTTAGTTCTGAGACCATCACCTTGGCATGTGGGGTCCCTCAGGGTGCCTCCCCAAACCCTACATTATTCAATGTATATGTTTCCCCACTGGCTAAGCTCATGAGGTCTTTTAGGCTGGAGGCTCTCTCATATGCAGATGACACACAAACAATTGTGTTAATCACCAAAGATACAGAGGCCATTTCTACCAACTTTAAAAACTGCATGCAGGAAGTAGCCATCTGGATGGGCAAAAACTATCTGAGACTAAATGGCAACAAGATGGAGGTCTTGATTTTTGGAAGCCAAAGACCATATCTAACAACTCCTGGTGTGGAAAAATGTTAGGCATATTACCCACTCTGGCAAAAAAGCTTGGAGTGTTGGTTGACAAAAACCTGTTGTTTGACCTTCAGGTCAATCAGACAGTACTGACCTGCTTTAAGATTATCAGGACTCTTAGGAAGGTGATTCCTTATATTTCCCTGTTGGCACACAAGCAAGTGGCTCTGGCATTGATCTCATCTATGCTCGACTATTGCAATCTGCTCTACTTGGATAACAAGACTGCAATAGTGTAGGAGGCTGGCCTGGCTTATAGTGGGTACCAATGGTACTTGCACCTTGTGCCAGGTCCAGTTATCCCTTATTAGTAGAGTGTAGTAGTCTTCTAGCAGCTTAGGCTGATAGAGGTAGCTATAGCAGAGCAGCCAAGGCTGAACTAGGAGACATGCAAAGCTCATGCAATACCACTTATATCATATAGGTACTATATCATAAGAAAGACAATACTCATAGTTACTAAAAATAAAGGTACTTTTTTTAGTGACAACGTGCCAAAAATATCTCAGAGGATATACTCCCTTAGGAGGTAAGTAACATACACAAAATATACACAACAAACCAAATCAGGTAAGTAAAACAGTCAGAAAGTAGTGCAAACACTGTAAGATACAACACGGTGCAATAGGCCTAGGGGCAACACAAACCATATACTAAGAAAGTGGAATGTGAACCACAAATGGACCCCTAGGCTAGTGTAGTGTGTAGAGGGTTGCTGGGAGTGTAAGAAACCACTAAGGGTGTAAAAGATACCCCACCCCAAGACCCTGGAAACTAGGAGTAAAGTACTACTATTTCCCCAGAAACACACTAAAGTCATGATAAAGGATTGTGTAAGGATCACAACAGGCTGCAAAGCACTGGAGATGGATTCCTGGACCTGAAGACCTGAAAAGGAAGGGGACCAAGTCCAAGAGTCGCTAAAGTGTCCGGGGGGGGCAGGAGCCCACTAAATCCTGGATGAAAGTGAAAAATGGCTGCCTCCGGTTGGAAGAAGCTACAGGTTTTGAAACAATAGAAGGAGGTTGGAAGTTCTTCTTCATGCAGAAGATGTCCCCCGGTGTGCTGAAGGATGCAGAGTTGTTACCTTGGCAAAATACTACAAACCAGCCTTGCTAGCTGCAAGAGTCGCAGTTGGAGAAAAAGGGTGCTGCCCGGGCCCAGGAAGGACCAGGATATTGCCACTTGGGAGAGGAGACAGAGGGGGCCCTCAGCAGCGTAGCGAGCCCTCGGACAGGAAGGAAGCACCCACAGAAGTACTTGAACATGGGTTCAAGAAGTCTGAACACAGCATTCGTCTCAACACTGCAAACAGAGGTCACATGACACCGGAGACCAACTCAGGGAGCTGAGCCTCACAGGACAGAGTGCTGGGGACCTAGGCTCGGCTGTGCATGCAAGATTTCTTAGAAATGTGCACAGAAGCCCTTGTAGCTGCAGATCATGCGGTGCACAGGATTACCGTCTGGAGAGGGGAGGCAAGGACGTACCTCCTCCAAATTTGCGCAGTTGGACCACTGGACAGTCTGGGTCACTTGGGTCCACCACCTGTGTTCCAGGGGCCACACTCGTCAGGATGAGAGGGGACCCAGAGTACCGGTGAAGCTGAAGTTTGGTGCCTGCTGAAGCAGGGGGAAGATTCCGTCGACCCACAGGAGATTTCTTTGTGGCTTCCAGTGCAAGATGAAGGCAGGCAGCCCCCAGAGTATGCACTACTAGGAAACAGTCGAGAAAGCCGGCAGGATTAGGAGCTACAATGTCGCTGGTAGTCTTCTTGCTACTTTGTTGCACTTTTGCAGGCGTCCTGGAGCAGTCAGCGGTCGATCCTTGGCAGAAGTCGAAGAGATAAGTGCAGAGGAGTCCTGCTGGATCCTTGCAAGTCATAATCTGAGGTAAAGCCCACTGGGGTGACCCTGAATAGCGCACAGAGGAGGATTGGCCACCTAGTCGGGTAAGCACCTATCAGGAGGGGTCTCTGACATCACCTGCTGCCACTGGCCACTCAGAGACCTCCAGAGTGCCCTCACACCTCTGGAAACAAGATGGCAGAGGTCTGGGACACATTGGAGGAGCTCTGGGCACCACCCCTGGGGTGGTGATGGACAGGGGAGTGGTCACTCCCCTTTCCTTTGTCCAGTTTCGCACCAGAGCAGTGACTGGGGGTTCCTTAAACCGACACAGAATGGCTAGTGCAAGGAGGGCACCATCTGTGCCCTTCAAAGCATTTCCAGAGGCTGGGAGAGACTACCCCTCCCCAGCCTTTAACACCTATTTCCATAGAGAGAGGGTGTAACACCCTGCTCTCAGAGGAAATGCTTTGTTCTGCCTTCCTGGGACTGCGCTGTCCAGACCCCCGGAAGGCAGAACCCTGTCTATGGGGTGGCAGCAGCGGTAGCTGCAGAGAAAACCCCAGAGAGCTGGTTTGGCAGTACCGGGGTCCATGGTGGAGCCCCTGGATGCATGGAATCGGCTCCCCAATATCAAATTTGGAATGGGGGGGGACAATTCCATGATCTTAGACATGTTACATGGCCATATTCAGAGTTACTATTGTGAAGCTACATATAGGCATTGACCTATATGTAGTGCAAGCGTGTAATTGTGCCCCTGCACTCACAAAGTCCGGGGAAATGGCCATGAACTCTGTGGGGGCACCTTTGCTAGTGCAAGGATGCCCTCACACTTAGTAACTTTGCACCTAACCTTCAGCAAGTGAAGGTTAGACATATAGGTGACGTATAAGTTACTTAAGTGCAGTGAAAATGTGTGAGTCATTTCACTCAGGCTGCAAAAGGTTTGTCTGAACTCCCTATGGGTGGCAAAAGAAATGCTGCAGCCCACAGGGATCTCCTGGAACCCCAATACCCTGGGTACCTAGGTACCATATACTACGAAATTATAAGGGTGTTCCAGTATGCCAATTGAAATTGGTAAAAGTGGTCACTAGCCTATAGTGACAAATTTAAAGGCAGAGAGAGCATAAGCACTGAGGTTTTGATTAGCAGAGCCTCACTGACGCAGTTAGGCACTACACAGGTATGCACATTCAGGCCACAAACTATGAGCACTGGGGTCCTGGCTAGCAGGATCCAAGTGAGACAGGCAAAAACATACTGACATACATGTAAAATTGGGGATAACATGCCAAGAAAGATGGTACTTTCCTACAAATAGCCAAGCTTGTCATGCGGAAGTCCTTGTTGTGGTTTGCTTATAACCATCAGAATTAAAAAGATGACGCAGTGTGCAATATTGGATTAAGTGCCCTGATGAAGGTGGCTGTGAGTATCATGAACATATTTAAAAGCATAAGTCCACCGAAACGTGCGTCAGCAGTTCCGGCATCTCTGATGATTTATTAAATCAAATGCAGTTCCGGCATCTCGGATAATTCAGTAAGTCAAAAAGGATCATCTAGCATTCGGCAGCTAGGAAGATTTATTAATTGATGAAGCCATCTTGTTTATGAGAACTTGTATTCAAGACGCACCGGACTTCGTAACTATTGACTCATTGAAGAGGGAATTTTGTTGATGAGAAGCAGCATCTAAAAATGTTTTGGTTGTAGCCACAAGAGCTCGAATTGATGTGCCTATTATGAGGACGGACGTTTGTGATACTAATTACGTTAATTGTGCAATGTACTGATTGACAAATTTATCACTGGAGAGAAATTATGAAGTATATATATGGATGTGATGCCTTAATTCATCATTTATCTGACATGTAAATTTGTGATGATTGATACTTTGCAGTTGTGAAATATTATTGTGTCTATAATTGTTTGTCATTCCGGCGTCTTGTTTTTGTCTATATGTACATCTTATTTGTAGTCATTAGTCTATTGTCGTTTGTGTGTGTAGTTCTATGTTTATGTGTGAAGGCCGTTTGTTTAAGAGTGGTTGAGCGGATAGGGGTTGTTGATTTATTTTAGAAAAAATGATGTATATATATGCACTTATACTTGTGTTTGGATTAATAAATGTGTGAATATTATTTAGGCTATTGTTCAGAATAACTTGCTTTATTGAATTAGTAGGAGAGTGGGTTACTGTTTACTTATTGTACTTACCCATAGTAGACAGAACAACAAATGAATAGCCATATATGGCTGCAATATGCCATATGAATGCAAAATAGGTATTAAGGAAACCTATGTATTTCCAAAATGGGCACAAGATACGGAGTTTAGAAACAGTGGCTATTTGCACATCTCTGAATTCGGGGCTCCCCATACTAGCATGTGAATTACAGGGCATTTCTCAAAATGACTTCTTTCTTGCACACTGTCTTACACTTGGAAGGCATAAATGTAGAGCAAGACAATTGGCAATAACACTTGCTCTTCTTTTCTGTCTTCCCCCAAGTCTCCTGATAAACATGTTGCCTCACTTGTGTGGGTAGGCCTAGTGCCCGCAACAGGAAACGTCCCAAAACGCAACATGGACATATCATATTGTTACATTGAAAAACAGCTGTTTCTTGCAAAGTGCCTAGCGGTGGATGTTGGCATCTATCTCAGCCGGTACCTAGGGAAACCTACCAAACCTGTACATTTTTTTAAAGTAGACACTTAGGGGAATCCAGAATGGGGTGACTTGTGGGGTCTTACCGTGTTCTGTCGCCCAGAATCCTATACAAACCTCAAAATTGTGGTAAAATAACACTTTTTCCTCAGATTTCGGTGATTCAGAGTTCTGGAATCCAAGGCGAGCCACAAACTTACTTCCACCCAGCAGTCCCCCAAGTCTCCCAATACAAAATGGTACCTCACCTGTTTGGGTAGGCCTAGTGCCCACAACAGGAAGAGCCATAAAACATAGCGTGGATATCTCACAATATTCCAATAAAAACTGATCTGCTCAGCCAGCATATAGGGAAACCTAGCAAATCTATAGATTTTTAGAAGGTAGACACCTAGGGGCATCCAGGATAGAGTGACTTGTGGGGCTCAGACTGGGTTTTTTCACCTCAAAATTTGGCTAAAAGACACTTTTCCCTCACATTCTGGTGGTGCAAAGTTCTGGGATCTGAGGGGAGCCACAAACATCCTTCCACTCAGCATTCCCCCAAGTCTCCCAATAAAAATGGTTGCTCACTTGTGTGGGTAGGCCTAGTGCATGTGACAGGAAATGCCCCAAAACACAACGTGGACACATCACATTTTTCCAATTAAAATGGACGTTTTTTGCAAGGTGCTTAGCTGTGGATTTTGGCCTCTAGCTCAGCCAGCACCTAGGGAAACGTACAAAACCTGTACATTTTTGGAAAGAAGACACGTGGGGGAATCAAGGATGGGGTTGACTTGTGGAGCTCTCACTCGGTTATGTCACTGAGAATCCATTCAAACTCAAAATTGGGCTAAAGAAAACACCCTTTCCCCACATTTTGGTGCTGCAAAGTTCTGGAATCTGTACAGAGCCACAAACTTCCTTCCACCCAGCATTCCTCCAAGTCTCCCGATAAAAATGGTACCTTGCTTGTGTGGGTAGACCTAGTGCCCGTGACAGGATATGCTGTGGATTTTGGCCTCTAGCTCAGCTGACACCTAGGGAAACCTACCAAACCTGTACATTTTTGGAAAGTAGACACGTAGGGGAATCCAGGATGGGGTGAATTGTGGGGCTCTCACTTGGTTCTGTCACCCAGAATCCCTTCACACTCAAAATCTGGCTAAAAAAGCACCTTTTCCCCACATTTTGGTGCTGCAACGTTTTAGAAGCTGAGCAGAGCCAAAAAGTTCTTTCCACCCATCATTCCCCCAAGTCTCCCGATATAAATGGTTCCTCATTTGTGTGGGTAGGACTAGTGCCTACAACAGAAAATTCCCCAAAACACAACGTGGACACATCGGGCCATATTTATACTTTTTGACGCAAAACTGCGCTAACACAGTTTTGCGTAAAAAAAATTAACGCTGGCTAACCCCATTCCAACGCGCCAGCCGGGCGTCATATTTATGGAATGACGTTAGCCGGCGCTGCTGCCTGGTGAGCGGAAAAAAAAAATTACGCGAACCGGGCAGCGCTGGCGTAGGGAATAATGGGGGTTGTGAGTCAAAAAATGGTGCAAGTCAGGTTAGAGTAAAAAATGTTGACGCTAACCTGACTCGAGTCATTTTATCTTAGCAAAGACAGGAGTCATGCCCCACTGCCCAATTGCCATGCCCAGGGGACTTCTGTCCCCTGGGCATGGCCATTGGGCACAGTGGCATGTAGGGGGCCCAAGTTAGGCCCCCCTATGCCACTTAAAAAATATAAAAAAAATACTTACCTCTACTTACCTGTACTTACCTGAGATGGGTCCCCACATCCATGGGTGTCCTCCAGGGGTGGGCAAGGGTGGCACGGGGTGTCCCTGGGGGCACGGGAGGGCCCCTCTGGGCTCCTGCCGAGCCCACAGATCCCTTAACACCTGCCCTGACCAGGCGTTAAAAAATGACGCAAATGCGGCTACGCGTCATTTTTTAAGGCCAGCCCCCTCCTGTGCGTCATTTTTGCACGGGAGTTTAAATAAGGCGCAAATGCCTTAGAGTCATTTTTAGCGTGGAAACGCCTACCCTGCATCTCATTAACGCAAGGTAGGTGTCCACGCTAAAAAATGACGCAAACTCCAAGAATTTTGACGCTAGACGGGTCTAGCGTCAAAGTATAAATATGGAGTTAGCTTTGCGTCGGTTTTGCGTAAAAAAAAACAACGCAAATCCGGCGCAAACAGAGTATAAATATGCCCCATCACGTTTTTCCAATGAAAATGGACATGGTTTTTTTAAAGTACCTAGCTGTAGATTTCGGCCTCTAACTCAGATGGCACCTAAGGAAACCTACCAAATCTGTACATGTTTAGAAAGTTGACACCTAGGGGAATCCATGATGGGGTGACTTGTGTGGCTCTCACTGGGTTCTGTCATCCATAATACTTTGCAAACCTCACATTTGGGCTAAAAAAAAAATTCCTCACATTTTGGCGCTGCAAAGTTCTGGAATCTGAGGGGAGCCACACATTTCCTTTCACCCAGCATTCCTATAAGTCTCCTGATACAAATAGTACCTCACTTGTGTGGGTAGGCCTAGTGCCCATGACAGGAAATGCCCCAAAACACCACATGGACACATCACATTTTTCCATTGGAAAAGGACATGTTTTTTGCAAAGTGCCTAGCTGTGGATTTTAGCCTCCAGCTCAGCTGGCACCTAGGAAAACCTACCAAACCTGTTTTTTTTTTTAAAGTAGACACCTATGGGAATCCAGGGTGGGATGATTTGTGGGGCTCTCACTTAGTTCTGTCACCCAGAATCCTTTGCAAACCTCAAAATTGGGCTAAAGAAAACACCTGTTCCCTACATTTAGGTGCAGAAAAGTTGTGGAATCTGAGCAGATCCACAAACTTTCTTCCACCCAGCATTTCCCCAAGTCTCCCAATAAAAAAGGTACCTCACTTGTGGGGGTAGACCTGGTGCCCATGACAGGATATGCTGTGGATTTAGGCCTCTAGCTCAGCCTGCACCTAGGGAAACCTAGGAAACCTATACACTTAGAAACTAGACACCTGGGGCAATTCATGATGGGTGTCTTATGGGGCTCTTCCTTGGTTCAGTCACCCAGAATGCTTTTCAAACCTCAACATTTAGCTAAAAAACACTTTTTCATCACATTTCGTTACTGCAAAGTTCTAGAATCTGAGGTGAACCACAAACTTCCTTCCACTCAACATTCTCCCAAGTCCCCCAATAAAAATGGTTCCTAACTTGTGAGGGTAGGCCTAGTGCCTGTGACAGGAAATGCCCCAAAACATAACGTGGACCGTATAATTTTTCCGATGAAAATGGACGCATTTTTTGCAAGGTGCTTAGCTGTGGATTTTGGCCTCTAGCTCAGCCGGCACCTACGGAAACCTACCAAACCTGTACATTTTTGGAAAGTAGACACGTAGGGAAATCCAGGATTGGGTGACTTGTGGGTCTCTCACTGGGGTCTGTCAATCAGAATCCTTTGCAAACCTCAAAATTGGGCTAAAAATACACTTTTTCCGCACATGTCGGTGCTGCAAAGTTCTGGAATCTGAGAGGGAGCCACAAACTTTCTTCCACCCAGCATTCCTCCAAGTCTCCCAATAAAAATGGTACCACACTTGTGTGGGTATACCTAGTGCCTGCAAGAGGATATGCTATGGATTTAGGGCTGTAGCTCAGCTGGCACCTAGGGAAACCTAGGAAACCAATGCACTTTTAGAAACTAGACACTTAGGAGAATCTAGGATGGGGTGAATTGTGGGGCTATCCCTTGGTTCTGTCACCTAGAATGCTTTTCCAACCTCAACATTTGGCTAAAAAACACTTTCTCCACACATTTGAGTGCTGCAAAGTTCCTTCTACCCAGCATTTTACTCAAGTTTCCAGATAAAAATGTTACCTCAATTGTGTGGGTAGGCCTAGTGCCAACAACAAAAAATCCCCAAAACACAACGTGGACACATCAAATTTTTCCAATGAAAATGGACGTGTGTTTTGAAAAGCACCTAGCTGGGGATTTTGGCCTCTAGCTCAGCTGGCACCTAGGGAAATCTACCAAATCTGTACATTTTTAGATTGTAGACACCTAGGGGAATCCAGAATGGAGTGATTTGTGGGGCTCGCACTGGGTTCTGTCACCCAGAATTCTTTGCAAACCTCAAAATTGGGCTAAAACACTTTTTCCTCACATTTCGTTGCTGAAAAGTTCTGGAATCTGAGTGGAGCCACAAACGTCCTTCCACATAGCATTCCCCCAAGTCTCCCTAAGAAAATAGTACCTCACTTGTGTGGGTAGGCCTAGTGCGCGTGTGAGGAAAAGCCCCAAAACACAACATGGACATTTCCGATTAAACTGGATGTGTTTTTTACAAAGTGCTTTGTTGTGGATTTGGGGCTCTAGCTCATCTGGTATCTAGTGAAACACATTTTTTGAAAGACGACACCTAGTGGAATCCAGTATGGGGTGACGTGTGGGGCTCTCACTGGATTCTGTCACCCAGAATCCTTGGCAAGCCTCAAAATTGGGCTAAAAAACACTTTTTCCTCACATTTCAGTGCTGCAAAGTTCTGGAATGTGAGGGAAGCCACAAACTTCATTCCACCCAGCATTTCCTCAAGTCTTCTGATGAAAATGGTACCTCAATTATGTGGGTAGGCCTAGTGCCCGCAGCAGGAAATGACCCAAAACACAACATGGACTCATCACATTTTTCCAATAAAAACTGATGTGTTTTTCTGAAAGTGCCTAGCAATAGATTTTGGCATCTAGCTCAGCTGGCACCTAGCGAAACCTACTAAACCTGTACATTTTTGGAAAGTAGACACGTAGGGGAATTGAGGATGGGGTGACTTGTGGAGCTCTCACTGGGTTCTGTCACCCAGATTCCTTTGCAAACCTCAAAATTGGGCTAAAAAATATGTTTTCCTCACACTTCAGTGCTGCAAAAAAAAAATGGTACCTCACTTGTTTGAGTAGGCCTAGTGCCTGTGACAGGGAGGTGCCCAAAATACAACATTGACACATCAAAATGATCTATTCCAAAACTACCTGTTTGTGCAAGGGGGCACCTACGTTTTTGGTCCCGGGCACAGCGGGAAACCTACCAAACCCAGACATTTTATAAAACTAGATACGCAGTGGAATCCAGGGAGGTGTGGCTTGCATCGATCCCCCAATGTTTTCTGACCCAGAATCTCCTGCAGACCTTAAATTCAGCTAAAATATCACACTTTGCTCACATTTCTGTGTAGAATCACTGTGTGGCACATATTTCCTGTTTTTATAAAACACTATGAAGTCTGCTAATCACCATTCAAATGCCAGCCACACACACAGTCAGCCAAATGCAGTCCACGCACACTGCCCACCAAGTGCCACTTCACGTACACCCCCCAGCCATGGGCCAGTCCACGCAAACCGCCAGCCATTCACTAGCCCACACACACCAAGTACATGCAGACCGTCAGCTGAACTCCAACTCACACACAGAGAAACTTTCCCTGGTGTCTTGTTGTTTTTGCCCACCTTGGTGCAGATGGGCCTGAAAATATTGCCAATCTGCCACTAAGGGGGGCAGAAATGTCCAAAATATATAGCCCCTCCAGGGGAGCGACCCTAGGGAAACCGGGCCACTCCCAAAAACATTATGGGGGTTATTCTAACTTTGGAGGAGTGTTAATCCGTCCCAAAAGTGACAGTAAAGTGACGGATATACCACCAGCCGTATTACGAGTTCCATAGGATATAATGGACTCGTAATACGGCTGGTGGTAAATCCGTCACTTTTCCGTCACTTTTGGGACGGATTAACACCTCCTCCAAAGTTAGAATAACCCCCAAAGATCCTTTTTCAGGTCCAAAACACTCTTCTGGGGGTGCCGATCAAACTTCTTCATCTTCTTCAAACTCTTCACACAATCAGAAAAAGCCTTGGTGCTATGTGTGTAGAAATAAAGGCCATTGGCCAGGGGATAAGTCCTGCACAGGTAAAGCCCCTGAGCCTACCACCACTAAGACAGCAGACTCTAGTGCCCCTAGCAATAGTGATAATAGTGGTGGGACTACTGGCAATAGTCAAACTAAAGGTGTAGTTGGGTTCACTTTTGGGACCATAATAGAAACTGGGGTAGACAGTCTCAAAACAGTTTCTGTCACACTTGGTGGCATTGGCCTTGCCACATTGGGTGCTTGTCCCCTTAACATGGATAAGTACAGGCAGTCAATCTTAATAAATGGTGTTGAGGCCCAGGCGTACAGGGACACAGATGCCAGTATCACTTTGGTGACTGAAAACCTGGTGTCACCTACACAACTCCTCCTTGGAGAGAAGTACCAAGTTACTGATGTCAATAACTCCACTCAGATGCTCCCCTTAGCTGTAGTTCAACTTAGTAGTGGCCCTAAGCAGGTGGTAGTATCACCTAGCTTACCTGTAGATTGTCTCTTACTGAATGGGCTAGAGACCTCAGGTTGGGCTGAGGTAGAGTTTAGTACCCATGCATCCATGCTGGGTATTTTTGAGGAATTGCTTCCTCTAATTTCTGATTAAATGAAAAAGCAAAGGAGAGAAAAAGGCCTGAAATCTCAGGATCCCTCTCCACCAACAGGTAAGAAGGGTATCAAAGTATCCCTTCCCCACCCTGCCACTAAGGATACCATTCCTGTGGTGGGAGAAACCTCTCCTGGGGTGGAACCTGTTCCAAGGGAGCCCTCAGTTACCACAGATGGACTCCCAGAGGTAAAAGTACCTCTCTGTGGAACGACAAAGCCAGATGTGCAAAATTGCACCATTTTAGTAAATATGGAGCATCCCTCCAGCCCTCCCAGAGAAACCTTAGTGCAGGAACCCTGCACTACCTTTAAACACTTATGACAGCAGCCCTGTCCTAGTGTGGAGCTTATAGGACAGCGGCCCTGCCCTGCTCCAACTCAAGAGAAACAGCAACCCAGTTCTCTTTTACAACCATATGGACAACGTTTTTGCCCAGCTATGGCTTTATTGAGACAGCATCCCTGTCTAGCATTTCCTGCATTTGACAGAGGCCCAGTGGACCAATCCCACTGCCCAACTTTAAAACATACTAATAGGAAGTCAGAAAATGTACACTCACACTGTTGGTTAGGTATAAATCTCCAAACAGGGTGGTTTACATCCCCACAGGCAAGTAACCATATAGTGGATGATAAAGGGAGTAACCACTCTATTGAAGATCTACTCTCCACTTATTACCACGTAGACAACAAAGTCACAATTGGCCAAGGTTAGCCTTATTGTCTTTCATTTGGGGGAGGGTTGTTTGAGAAAGTAGGCTGTTTCTAGCATGTTTACCCACACTTTTGGCCTGTTTGTGAGTGTGTGTCAGTGTGTTTTTACTTTGTCACTGGGATCCTGCTAGCCAGGACCACAGTGCTCATAGATAAAAACCCACATGTCAGTATGTTTTGCCTGTCTGACTGGGCTCCTGCTAGCCAGGACCCCAGTGCTCATAGTTTGTGGCCTAATGTGTATGCCTGTATAATGCCTAAGTGTGTCACTGAGGCTCTGCTAACCAGAACCTCAATGCTTATGCTCTCTCTGCTTTTAAATTTGTCACTGTAGGCCAGTGACCTAATTTACCAATTTCATTTAGCATACTGGACCCCCCTAATAAGTCCCTAGTATATGGTACCTAGGTAACCAGGGCATTGGGGTTCCAGGAGATCCATATGGGCTGCAGCATTTCTTTTGCCACCCATAGGGAGCTCAGACAAACCCTTACACAGGACTGCCATTGCAGCCTGTGTGAAATGGTGCACACACTACTTCACAGCCTTTTTCACTGCACTGAAGTAACTTATAAGTCACCTATATGTCTATCCTTCACTTGCTGAAGGTTAGGTGCACAGTTACTAAGTGTGAGGGCACCCTTGCACTAGCAAAGGTTCCCCCATATAGTTCAGGACCATTTCCCCGGACTTTGTGAGTGCAGGGACACCATTACACGTGTGCACTACATATAGGTCACCATCTATATGTAGCTTCACAATGGTAACTCCGAATTTGGCCATGTAATATGTCTAAGATCATGGAATTGTCCCTACCATTCTAAATCTGGTATTGGGGAGCCAATTCCATGCATCCTGGGGGCTCCACCATGGACCCCCAGTACTGCCAAACCAGCTCTCTGAGGCTTGCACTACAGCTACAGCTGCTGCCATCTCACAGACAGGGTTCTGCCCTCCTGGGGTCTGGGCAGCCCAGTCCCAGGAAGGCAGTACAAAGCATTTTCTCTGAGAGCAGGGTGTTACACCCAGGGTGTAGCCTCCCCCAGCCTCTGGGAATGCTTTGAAGGGCACAGATGGTGCCCTCCTTGCATAAACCGGTTCAGGGAACCCTTCTCCCCTGCTCTGGCAGGAAACTGGACAAAGGAAAGGGGAGTGACCACTCCCCTGTGCATCACCACCCCAGGGGTGGTGCCCAGAGTTCCTCCAGTGTGTCCCAGACTTCAGCCATCTTGCTTTGCAAGGTGTGGGGGAATTCTGGAGGACTCTGAGTGGCCAGTGCCAGCAGGTGACATCAGATACCCCTCCTGATAGGTCCAAACTTGATAAGGTAGCCAATCCCCCTCTCAGGGCTATTTAGGGACTCTCCTCTGGGTTCTCTTCAGATTCTGCTTGCAAGTTTCCTTCAGGAATCCTCTGCAACAACTTCAGACTCTTCTGACCTCGGATCAACCGCAGCCTGCTCCAAGAAACGCTGTAAAGGCAACAAAGTGTCTACAAGAGACACTTTTCTTCAGCAACCTCAGCTCTAAGTCAGCAACTGCAACAGTTTCCACAGTGTGCATGCTCTGGGGACTCCCTGTTTCCATTGTGCGCTAGAAGAACCAAAGTAATCTCCTGTGGGGTGACGGAGTCACTCTCCTGCTCCAAGCAGGCACCTTCCAAGATGACAACTGGTACCCTGGGACTCCTCTCACAACAACAAGCTTGCTCCTAAGGACACAGAGGGTGGACATCATCGACATAGACTGTCCTGAGGCCCTGCTGACACGATTTGCAGGAGGCAAGACCTTGCCTTCCCTGAGAATGACGGTACCCCTGTGTACTGTGTCTTCTTCTCCGCCTGAGGCCTCTGTGCACTCTTTGCAAAATTCCTTCATGTACAGCCTGGCCCAGGTCCCTAGAACTCCATCCTGTGATGCTCAGCTCACTGAGTTGTTCTCCAGTGGTGTGGGACCTTCTTTTGATGTGCTGCATCAACCACATTTTGCACCTCCTTTGATCCCGGATCCTGTGACTCCAGGGGGTGCTGGCTGGCATCCTTAGGGCTCTCTGAAGTGCTGAGAGCCCCCTCTTCCTCCTCACACAGATTTGAGGCCCTCAGGTCCCTCCTGGATCCATCCAGTGCCATTTTGATGAAAAACGCACTTTTGTTGTAGCCAAGGCTTGTGGGTGACTTCCAATGCGAAATGTCATCTCCAACAATCTTCACACCATGGGGCATCTTTTGCATCACACAGGAACCCGCTGACATCTTCCTAAGGTGCATTTCTGCAGTCTTTGACTAACCAGGGACTGTTCTTTTGCACCCTCTTCTGGGTTGGAAGGGGCTCCTGGCCTTCCTGGAACTTCTTTCGACTTCTGGACTTGGTCCCTTCCTTTGCAGCTCTTCAGGTCCAATAATCCAGCTGTTGTTCTTTGCAGACTTGGTTGGCTACTGCAAAATCCCAAAACGAGGTGTAGTGTGTCCTAAGGAAACTTGCAGTACTTTACTCCTGCTTTTCTGGGGTCTGGGGTGGGGTAATTTACTTACCTTTACTGTATTCTTACTCTCCCAGCGATTCTGCACACACTACACTTGTCTAGGGGGGAATTCGTGATTCACATTCCACTTTCTTAGTATATGGTTTATGTTGCCCCTAGACCCATTTTCTCCCATTAAATTCTATAGCATTTCCTATTGTTTGCATTGTTCTATGACTATTTACTTGTCTAATTTTGGTGTCTGGTGTATATAATGTGTATAATACTTACCTCCAGAAGGAGTATTGCCTCTAAGATATTTTTGGTACTGTGTCACCCAAATAAATACCTTTATTTTTGGTAACAATGAGTATTGTCTTTACTTGTGTATAAGCACTGTGTAACTATAAGTGGTATTGCATGAGCTTTGCATGTCTCCTAGTTTATCCTAAGCTGCTTTGCTATAGCTACCTCTATCAGCCTAATCTTCTAGAACACTACTACATTTCACTATTAAGGGATAACAGGACCTGGTATAAAGTGTTATTACCCAAGGTACCCACAACAAACCAGGCCAGCCTCCTACATACACCAACATCACGCAGGAAGCAGGACAGGAAACAATAGAGTCTTTTTTGGAAACAAGACCTCTCCCTCATGAAAGTCCATCTAGATTCATCTTCAATGCAACCCATATATGCTTCAAAAGATTTTCTTTTTACTTTAAAAAAAATTCTGTTCATACGTATAGGGGACTGTCTTAGCTCATTTTGGAATCAGCAAGTCCCTAATCAATGTCCTGACAAAGATATATAGTGCTATCCGCAGAAATTTTAGTTAATGGCATTTTATCACTGAAAGTGGAGATAGGAAGAGAGACCAGACAAGGGTGTCCTCTCTCCCCGGTCCTGTTTGATCTATATATTGAACCCTTTGCGGTGAGTTTGAGGTCAAATTAATGTATAAGACCTTTTGTGGTCGGTGATTTTTATAGGAAAGTTGTGCTGTATGTAGACAACTTGATGGTATACACCTCTGATGTCATGTTGCCGATCCCTAGCCTTGTGAAAGAAGTGAGGATTTTCTCAAAATTGGCTGGTTACGAGGTAAATGAAGGGAAAACGGATATAATGTACTGGAACCAAGTCTCTGGAGATCCTAGAAAGGTCCCTGAGATAACGTATTTGGGTATTGAGATAAGGCAAGACTTAGGAGAGATAACCTTTAAGAATCTAGAAAAGGTGGTTAAGGAGGTTGAGGCTCTCCTAAGAAAGTGGGGAAATATGCTGCTCTCGATTTTTGGATGTGTTAATCTGATCAAGATGTCTATACTTCCGAAGATTACTTTCTAATTTGATAATATTCTCTTACATTTTGATAAAGAAGTTATCCTAAAACTGCAGGCGAAGATTTCATCATTTATTTGGGCCAGCAAAGGTCGTTGCCTTTCCTGGAAAATATTGAGGAGGAAAGTGGGTGTTGGGGGTCTGGCCCTTCCTGATCTACAGTTGTTTTGTTGGTCTTATCAATTAAAGAATAATAGGATGCTGTTGTTGACTCCAGATGGCTCAATAATGGGATCTATGTTCAGGGCAATGTTGAGAGGCTATCCTCTAAGCAGCTTCTCCTATAAGTTTGGGGCTCCAACATTTTTCAAAAAAGTTAGACTGAAATATCTACGAGCAGCTGCCGTTAGTTGGTATGAAATTAGATCCTTTCTTGCTATCTCTTAATATAGCAATTTAGCCCCCATTTGGGATTCACCAGGGACCCCGGAGTGTCTATTGGATAGCTTGGCAGTGCCCTTCAAACACAGTGGAGTTACTAGATGGGGATAGTTAACTGAAGATGGGCCAATTTTGAGCTGGGAGTTTTGAAACAATAAAACACTAGGGAACATACCTAGATTTACTCTTTTTCAGGTAAATGGGTGGCTTAAAGGTCAGAGGGGTCTTGGCCCAGACCCCACCCAAATGGAGCAGGATTTGCAGGTCGCTGGCGACAAAAGGAAGGAAATCTCTCAATGGTATCTACATCTTCTTTTGAGAGTAGAGAATGTGTCGCAACCATTATATAAGAAATCGAGTGGATCTGCCGGAGGAGGAGCTGGAACAGTTATGGCAAGTATCCTTGGCTGCATTATATTCAGGGGTCAAATCACCAGTGTTAAGAAGGAACCACCTTTTACCCTTCACAGAGTGTTTTGGACCCCTGGGAAGTTGGCAAAGATAAAGAGAAGCGGCTTAGCATCAGAGTGTAAACGGTGTGGTAGCTTAGAGGCAGACGATGTTCACATGTTTGCCGCCTGGCTGAAATTAAAAGGATTCTGGTCGGCGGTGGGTAAGAGAATCTCTGACTCTCTGAGTTCTGTAGTTTAAATGACCCCCCACCTAATTATGTTTGGGATTCTGACCTTGGACAAGGACCCTCCCTCCTCTTTTCCTTTTCCTCTTCCTTTCTCCAAGTTATATCAAAGAAAGCTGGTGTTTTATCTAATACTACTTGCAAGAAGGGAAGTTTGTAAAGGTTGGGCTCAATCTTCCCCCCTACTTAAAAGGAATGGAGATGGTCTGTTCTTTTCTTTAAGGAGGTAGATAGAAGAGAAGCAAGGAGGTTTGGGAATAAGAATTGGGAGCTTTTAAAGATCTGAGGTGTTTAATATGCATAGGCTAGGCTACAACCTGGGTAGGCTGTGAACTGGTCTCATCATATGACCCAGAGGGTAGTGTCTTCCTGAGCTCATGAGGTTGGCAGCACCTTACCAGAGTTAAATGGCGACATTTATTATGAGAAAAAAAAAACAAGAAGAGGGGACTGCCATGGGTTGTTCCTTTGCCACAGAAATGGCCATTATGTTTATGGCAAAACATGAGGAGGAACAGATATATGGTAATGATCCATAAAAGGAGAATATTAAAACATGAAAGAGGTTCATAGATGATATCATCCTGATTTGGAGAGGCACTTAAAATAGGCTCCAGGAAACAACAGGACAGCAGACATTCAATTTACATCTCATTGAAGTAGGGAGGAAATAAACATCCTGGATTTGACCATAAAACATGAGCAGAGAGAGATCATCACAACTCTATATACAAAATATACTGATCAAAATACATTCCTTCATTATTAAAGTCAGCACTAAAGAAACCTTCGGGACAACTTACCTGATAGTCAACTCTTAAGGATCTTTTGAAATTATTCTAAAAAAAGATGATTACTTCTCAAATGCCCAACAACTTATTATGCAACTAAAAGACATTAAGGGCCTCATTCCGACCCTGGCGGTCATGGACCGCCAGGGCCGGGGACGGAGGAAGCACCGCCAACAGGCTGGCGGTGCTTCAGGGGCAATTCTGACCGCGGCGGTAAAGCCGCGGTCAGAAAAGGAAAACCGGCGGTTTCCCGCCGGTTTTCCCCTGCCCCAGGGAATCCACCACGCCGGCACTGCAAGCAGCGCCGCCATGGGGATTCCGACCCCCTTCCCGCCAGCCTGTTCCTGGCGGTTCACACCGCCAGGAAGAGGCTGGCGGGAACGGGTGTCGTGGGGCCCCCTAACAGGGCCCCATTAGGATTTTCAGTGTCTGCAAAGCAGACAATGAAAATCGCGACGGGTGCCACTGCACCCGTCGCACACCAGCAACTCCGCCGGCTCCATTCGGAGCCGGCTTCATCGTTGCTGGGGCTTTCCCACTGGGCGGGCGGGCGGCCTTTTGGCGGTCGCCTGCCTGCCCAGCGGGAAAGTCAAAATGACCGCCGCGGTCATTTGACCGCGGTACGGTCATTTGACCGTGGTACGGTCTTTTGGCGGTCTCCGCCCCGGCGGGCGGCGCCCGCCGCCCGCCGGGGTCGGAATGACCCCCTAATTGTCCTTGTAATCTATTACTAAGATTCATGAAAAGAGCTTGTTGTACACCATGTGAAGTAGTATTGGAGCCCACCAAGAAATGTCAGTCAGACTGCCTGGTATATGTTACCACACTTAGGCCCATATTTATACTTTTTAGCCCCGCCTTTGCGCCATTTTTTGATGCAAAAACTGCGCAAACTTACAAAATACAATCGTATTTTGTAAGTTTGCGCCATATTGCGTCGAAAAATGGCGCAAATGCAGCGCAAAAAAATTATAAATATGGGCCTTAGTTCCAACACAACCAAAGTAAAACAAATCATCCGGAACAATTTGCACATGGTCTCAGCCATGGACTGTTTCAAGGAGATACCTCTCTTCACCCTCCAAAGAAATAGGGACCTGAGGGATAGACTGGTTCATTCCAATACAGAGAGGAGAATACCTTTTCCCAGCTTATATAACTTACTTAGATTACCACCCATTACTGGCCATGAATGATGTGGTACCTGCCTAACATGTGAGTCCACAATAGAAGGCAATGAATTCAAATACAACAGCATAGTGATAAAATATAATGAATTCACAAACCGTAAATCTGAGTGTTATTTATTGCATTATCTGCCCAGGTGAAAAGGCAGACATCAGCCAAACCAGTCAGGAGGTACTCCATAGGATCAGCCAACACAAATCTCAAATTAGGTGTCAGACCATCACAGCTCCATTAGTCCAACACTTTGTGGACCATAAACATACTCTATCTGAACTTAGATGGAAAGTTCCTAGAAGGGTTCATTCCATGAACTATCAGTCTCTTCTACGACAAGAAGCTTTCTCATGAAATTATGAACAGCAGAAACACGCTATCTGTATGGGATGCTTGAGCTCCCATACTCCCTATTTGATTCTACAAGGACCCACCTTTGAGCCCACCTGATGAAGTTTCCTCAGCTCCTGTAAATGAGATATACTTGTTAAGAGTTTCATAGCATTTATACATCAGTGTATTTCCACATTAAGGTCTCTAGTAACTGTCTGCCTTATAAGAGAGATAGTCAATGAATCACCCCACCAGAGCTCTGAGACTCCCCTTCACCTAATTACATTACCAAGGGACCCCTACACTTGTAAAACGAATTCTCATATGTGAGTGCTCACTGCTTGTTTTTTAGAAAAGGAGAAAAATATAGGTGGTTTTTAATTTGTCAAACTTCCACCTCTCCATTCTCATACATAAAAATATCCCTTAGAATAGTTGAAAACATGGGCACCATGAGTTTGCAGACTTCATTTCCCATGGTCATGACGTCGATGCTCACACAAGAAAGCAAAGTCTGCCACACCCATTTGAATATAAACATATTGTTGGCCAGCCTGGGTAAAGACAAGCTTGAGTTTTGAACACGATGCCAACTTTGATGTGCTCCGCATTCAACACCCATTTAAAAGGCTCATCCATGACAAAAACTAGGAGTTTACCAGCAGGTCCCTAACTCAAAACCTCTAGCCACGCTCTACGGCACGCCACCACACATGCGGATTGGTCCCACTATATAATTGCTCCCAAAAATGTTTTTCTTTGGTTGCACACAGATACCTAGCAAAACGAATATCTGCCATTTGTTCTATATATTAACCACACTAATCTCTATGTGTGATAATTTGTGAGTATGAGCATTTCTTAAACTTTTTTTCAGGTTCACATACATGAATCAAGAGGAGTGTCTATGTGGTAAGCTCTACCCTTGACAAAATACTTGCCATATGAGCACTTAGAGGCAGTGATTAGGCGTGCAGTCACAAATATGGACTATACTTTTGGGGGTCTCTGCTGCTTTTATAATAACTCCCATCCCCCTTCCTTGATTATATCTCATGTACTTGAGTCCTGACCATACTTTCCATTTTTGAACAACTATGGTGCTTTTTTGGGGTAGATAATATGGGGTTCAAGTACACAGTTGCTTGCCTTTGAATGTTTTCCATTGTACAAATTGAGATGCAGACTTTTGATTATGTAGCTCGTTCAAAAGTAGAATAAATCTTTGAGCCAAAGGTCACTAGGTAAAATTGTTCATAACCCTCTGGTAGCTTGGCCCAAAAGCAGTCAGGCCTGGCTTAGAGGCAATGTGTAAAGTGTGTGCAGCACTCATATAGCAATAAAGGGAAAACAAAAGAATCCCAAATCTATTTATTTATACAGAGTAATATTGAATTCAAAACTTATACCAACCCAACAAAAATCCAATTAGTAGCACTGGAATTTTGAAATCCTGCTGACTGGTGAAGTTGGATTTAATATTACTATTTTAGAAATGCCACTTTTAGAAAGTGAGCATTTCTCTGCACTTAAATCCTCTGTGCCTTACAATCCACGTCTGGCTAGGTTCAGTTGACAGCTCCCTTGTGCATTCACTCAGACAAACCCCAAACACAGGATGCTCAGCCTCACTTGCATACATCTGCATTGTGAATGGGTCTTCCTGAGCTGGGAGGGTGGAGGGCCAGATACTTACATGTCAAAGACAGTGACATTGAACTGAAATGGGACCTTGTGCATTTCTCAGCCACTCTTTGAAGTCTCCCCCACTTCAAAGGCACATTTGGGTATTTAAACATGTCCTTTGCCTCTACCAACTCAGACTCTTCCTGGAGAAGATAACCTGAACGAGAACCTGCAGCCTGCCAAGAACTTCCCGGCTGCCCAAAGGACTCACCTGACTGCTTTCTGTGAAGGACTGCTGCCTTGCTGTTGCCCTGCTGCGTTACTGCTCTCTGGCTGTGGTGAGAAGTGTTCCCCAAGGGCTTGGATAGAGCTTGTCTACTGTTCTTTGAAGTCTCAGGATCAAAAAGACTTCTTTCCTGCACGAAGAACTCCCTGTGCGGCCGAAATCGACGCACAGCCTGCCAGAAACGACGCACAGCCTGCATTGCGGTGAAAACTTCACCGCATGTTGAACCGGAACGATGCAGCCTGACTTCGCAACGAGAAGATAGACACAGCGCCAGCGTAGCGACTGGAAATTCAACACACGGGCCACTGGATCGATGCACAGTCGAGCCGGAACGACGCAGCCCAACTTCCAGAGAGAAGTTGATGCAGCGCCTGCCCTGCGGTAGAAATTTCCACGCGAAGCCCACCGGATCGACCCACCCCCTGTGACTTTGTCCTGTCAGCGCTGGAATTTAAACTCATCGTCCCCGGGGCATCCTGAAACCCTGCAACCCGAAGAGGATCCAAGACCGAACGCCGGAAATTGACGCAAAGACTTCCCTGTGTGAAAAATAAACGACACATCACCGTGTGTTGCCTGAGAAATCGATGCACGCCTCCCTGTTTTCCACGCATCTCCTCCTCTGTAGTTCCTTGCGGAGATTTTGAACGCAAACCAGGTACTTTGTGTTTGCAAGAGACATTTATTGCTTTTTAAGAACTAAAAGACTCTATTTATCATTACCAAAGTGATATTTCAACTTGTACTTGTCAAATCTTGATCGTTGTGACCTTATTTTGACCAGATAAATATTCAATATTTTTCTAAACCTGTGTGGTGTATTTTTGTGGTGTTTATACAGTGTTATTGCATGATTTATTGCATTAATACTTTACAAATGCCTTCTAAGTTATGCCTGACTTCTTAGTGCCAAACTACCAGAGGGTGGGCACAGGATAATTTGGATTATGTGTGACTTACCCTGACAAGAGTGAGGGTCCTTGCTTGGACAGGGGGTAACCTGACTGCCAACCAAAGACCCCATGTCTAACACTCCTCTCTTGAATTTCCACTTTGTGTTTTATTAGTAGCATGTTAAACAGGCTGAAAATGTTAGAGAATTCTGGAACTGATAAAAGTTTGGTTATTACAAGCAATGTAATTTACAGGAAATTAGCAAAATAAGACCAATATTCCACATCGTGTAATTTCCGGAATCCATTTTGAATACAAAATGTACTGTTTGGTTAACTTTTGAACACCAGCCGCATTTCAGGTAGATTTCTTTATCTTAGCGGCCAATCAGGAATTTTTAAATACAAAACTACAAATCTGAAAGCAATTAGCAGTTTGTTGAGCAGCAGTTCCTTTAATGTAAGAGGTCAGCAGAAATTTCAGGTATAATTTTTAGCCGTGCAGACAGTAATGTTTTAGTACAAAGCTACAAATTTGAACAGAGCAGCAGTGTTCTGAATGTGAGTAACAAAAAATCAATTCAAAATTACATTTTTTATTTGAAATTGTATCAAAAAAAACAGAATAGGTGATTTTTGTGACTGGAACATGTATTTCACTCAAGTGTGCTTACATTTGTGATAATTTCATGTAATTAAGCTTCTGCGAATTACATGTGTTTTGCATGCCACTACTCAATTCACAAAACTATTTGTGCGCCTGGTTTGTACTTTTGGGGGCACTACCAGTCCTTTTAGAGGCCTAATCCCGCCCTGCCCCTATGATGGCCAGTGGGAGCAGTCGCTGTTACATTTCATGTTGTTTTATAAATGTTTTAATCTCCAGTTCAGATGTTTCATCAAACCTTTGCTAATCAAGCACCTGTAGAGAGGTGGTCTTCAACTTCCAATTGTTGAAAAGCCATGAAATATGCCTGAGAGTAAGTCCTTCCTTCAAGTCACTGTAAAATGCAGAAAGTCAATGTAGGGGTAGCATGGGATATGACCACTTTTATGCTCTCTAGCTATAGAATTTTAAAAGGGTATTTGCTGGTGCTTTTATGAAATGCCGGGTAGCCAATTTTATGTATGTTTTATTTTTATATTTGTATATTTAATTAATACGTGCGTTTGACCAGAGCTGATGACAGCCTCTCTGTAAATATGGTTGTGATGATGAATGCTGCTATACTGTATGATCATGATTTATAGTTGACTCAGCTACAAGTTTTATTGTGAAATTGCATGTTTTAAACTGTCTTTTCTTTTCTGGTCATAATTTGGCCAAATAAAGATTTTATGATGATGATGATATTTGTGCACCAGTTATTCACAAAATATAGATTTGCAGCATTATGGCGAAATATTATGTGGGACCACAATGTGTACGAAATGAGAATCCCATGGTACAAAAATACCATGAAAAATTAGTGAGCATCCCTGGATTTTTAATTTGTGGGTATTCTCAAACTTTACAAGGTGCATAACCATCCTACATGTAGTGGCAGATTTGCTCTTATCATGTGCAGGAGTAGTTCATACCCATTTTGAGAATGTGCAGGAAAAAAACTGAATTATTTGGTATGTAGAAAAAGGGGTTTCATTATTGCTTTTGTCCCTTATCAAGAAACGAACAGCATGTGCTAATGCACTTTGGTATCAGTTTGCAAATGCATTATTGTACACCACACACAATTACACATATGATAGCTTATAAACGCTTCTAATAATAAACAATAATATCTTGTTTTTTATATAACATTTCATATGGTAATTCTTCTGTATCTAAGTACAGTAAATAGCACATGATCGTATTGCCCAAATTGTAACATTCAATTTACCAACCTTAGCAGGATTCATACTCATGACTATGGGCCTCATTATGAGTGTTGCAGTCTTTTGGCAAGACCGCTGTGGTGGCGGCTGCCAAAAGACTGCCATGTTGTTGGTAATCCGATTGCCATATTATGACTCACACTGTGAAGACCACCAAAAAACAGGCACATTTGAACAAAGACAATACTCAGTGTTACCGAAAATAAAGGTATTTATTTGGGTGACACAGTACCAAAAATATATTTTAGAGACAATACTCCTTCTGGAGGTACGTATTATACACAATATATACAGTAGACACCAAAATTAGACAAGTAAATAGTCATAGAACAATGCAAACAGTAAGAAAATCCTATAGAATTCAATGGGAGAAAATAGGTTTAGGGGCAACACAAACCATATACTAGGAAAGTGGAATGTGAATCATTAATTCCCCCCTAGACAAGTGTAGTGTGCAAGGAATCGCTGGGAGAGTAAGAATACAGTAAAGGTAAGTAAATTACCCCACCCCAGAGCGCAGAAAAGCAGGAGTAAAGTCCTGAAAGTTTCCTTAGGACACACTACACCTCATTTTTGGGATTTTGCAGCAGCCAACCAAGTCTGCAAAGAACAACTGCTGGATTATTGGACCTGAAGACCTGCAAAGGAATGGGACCAAGTACAGAAGTCGCAAGAAGTTCCAGGAAGGACAGGAGCCCCTGCCAACCCAGAAGAGGGTGCAAAAGAAGAGTCCCCGGTTAGTCAAAGACTGCAGAAATGCCCCCAAGGAAGATGCCAGTGGGTTCCTGCATAATGCAAAAGATGTCCCTCAGCATGAAGGTTGTTGCAGATGAGATTTCATGTTGGAAGGCGCCAACAAGCCTTGGCTACAACAAAAGTGCACTTTGAATCAAAATGGCACTGGATGGACTGAGGAGGGACCTGGGGGCCTCAACTCTGTGTGAGGGGGAAGAGGGGGCGCTCAGCACTTTAGAGAGCTCTCAGGATGCCAGCCAGCACCCCCGGGAGTTGCAGGATCTGGGTTCAAAGGAGGTGCAATACGCAGTTGATGCAGCACAACAAAAGAAGATCCCACGCCGCCAGGGAACAACTCAGCGAGTTGAGCATCTCAGGATGGAGTGCTGGAGACATGGGCCAGGCTGTGCACAAAGGAATTTTGCAAAGAGTGCACAGAGGCCTCAGGAGGTGAAAAAGACAGAGTACACAGGGGTACTGTTGTTCGCAGGGAAGGCAAGGTCTTACCTCCTCCAACTTGCGTCATCAGGACCTCAGGACAGTCTATGTTAATGATGTCCACCCTCTGTGTCCTTAAGAGCATGCTCGTTGCAGTGAGAGAAGTCCCAGGGTACCGTTGTCATCTTGGAAGGTGCCTGCTTGGAGCAGGGGAGTGACTCCATCACTCCACGGGAGATATCTTCGGTTCTTCTGGTGCAGGATGAAGACAGGGAGTCCCCAGAGTGTGCACACCATGGAAACTGTTGCAGTTGCTGAATTGGAGCAGAGTTTGCTGAAGAAAAGTGTCTCTTGAAAACACCTTGTTGAAGTTACGGTGTCTCTTGGAGCAGGCTGCGGTTGGTCCGAGGTCAGTAGAGTCTGAAGTTGTTGCAGAGGATTCCTGAAGGAATCTTCCAAGCAGAATCTGAAGAGAACCCACAGGAGAGACACTAAATAGCCCTGGGAGGGGGATTGGCTACCTTATCAGGCATAGACCTATCAGGAGGGGTCTTTGACGTCACCTACTGGCACTGGCCACTCAGAGCCCTCCAGAGTGCCCCCACACCTTGCAAAGCAAGATGGCTGAAGTCTGGAGGAGCTCTGGGTACCACCCCTGGGGTGGTGATGGACAGGGGAGTGGTCACTCCCCTTTCCTTTGTCCAGTTTCCCACCAGAGCAGGTGACAAGGGGTCCCTGAACCGGTGTAGACTGGTTTATGCAAGGAGGGCACCATCTGTGCCCTTCAAAGCATTCCCAGAAGGTGGGAGAGGCTACCCCTCCCAAGCCTGTACACCTATTTCCAAAGGGAGAGGGTTTAACACCCTGCTCTCAGAGGAAATGCTTTGTTCTGCCTTCCTGGGATTGGGCTGCCCAGACCCCAGGAGGGCAGAACCCTGTCTGTGAGGTGGCAGCAGCTGTAGCTGCAGTGCAAGCCTCAAAGAGCTGGTTTGGCAGTACTGGGGATCCATGATGGAGCCCACAGGATGCATGGAATTGGCTCCCCAGTACCAGATTTGGAATGGGGGGACAATTCCATGATCTTAGACATGTTACATAGCCATATTCGGAGTTACCGTTGTGAAGCTACATATAGGTTTTGACCTATATGTAATGCATGCATGTAATGGTGTCCCCGCACTCACAAAGTCTGGGGAAATGGCCCTGAACTATGTGGGGGCACCTTTGCTAGTGCAAGGGTGCTCTCACACATAGTAACTTTGCACCTAACCTTCAGCAAGTGAAGGTTAGACATAAAGGTGACTTATAAGTTACTTAAGTGCAGTGAAAATGGCTGTGAAATAGTGTGTGCACTATTTCACGCAGGCTGAAATGGCAGTCCTGTGTAAGGGTTTGTCTGAGCTCCCTATGTGTGGCAAAAGAAATGCTGCAGCCCATATGGATCTCCTGGAACCCCAATGCCCTGGGTACCTAAGTACCATATACTAGGTACTTATAAGGGGGGTCCAGTATGCCAATTGAAATTGGTAAATGAAGTCACTGGCCTACAGTGACAAATTTAAAAGCAGAGAGAGCATAAGCACTGAGGTTCTGATTAGCAGAGCCTCAGTGACACAGTTAGGCACTACACTAGGCTAGCAGGATCCCAGTGAGACAGGCAAAACACACTGACATATAGGTTTTTAGCTATGAGCACTGGGGTCCTGGCTAGCAGGATCCCAGTGACACAGTAAAAACACACTGACATACACTCATAAACAGGCCAAAAGTGGGGATAACCATGCTAGAGAAAGGCTACTTTCTCACACCTACTCATTGCAATATATAACACACCCCTACACAACCCACAATCCTTTGCAAACAGAACGCCACTCACATCCACTGAGATGCCAAATCTACAACGAATTCTACGTGGACACAATTGGCACACATATACATTCCACTCAGCACATCAGCACAACTATCAATATACACACATCACTAGCACACACAATCCGCAACTACCATCTCCAACTCACATCACAGCACCCATACACACCGTCTACACAACCCCTACTGTGTTTTCACAAAAACACCCAAGTTTCACTGATGATGAGTTGAGGGTCATGGTGGATTAAATTGTCGGGTAGAGCCAAACCTGTTCAAAGCACAGGTCCAAGAAACATCTATAGCCAGGAAAATGGTGTTGTGGCAAATGATAGTCAACAGGGTCAGTTCTGTAGGAAGTCATCCACACACAAGGGAGGACATCAGGAAGAGATGGAACGACCTAGGGGTGAAGGTGCGTTCCATGTATACAGGTACCAGATAGCCGTGCAGAAGACTGTTGGTGGGCCCCCACCTCCTCCCCCACAGTTCACATCTTGGGAGGAGAAGGTCTTGGACATCCTGCATCCTGACAGTCTGACTGGAATACGTGGGGGACTGGAGTCTGGTGAGTAACCACAACATTCACGTCACACAATTGACTAGTCCACCATGCTTCTTCGCAAGCCAAATCCTCCCTAATTAACTAATTTAGCCACTACACCTCTCACTAATCACCTAATACCCCTCTCTTGCATGCCACCTCTCCACTCAGCCCAACTATCCTCACAGCCTTTGGAAATTGCACGTTAACTACTAAAACTCCCAGAATGCAGCAACCCATCATTGTGAAAACCTGGATAGTGCACATCACATCACATTTTATGCATGTACAGTATAACCAAAGTACTGGCTACACCATTTAGATTGTTCTAGAGAGGACCAGCATATGACAATGACAGCAACAGCTCAGTGACCATTCCCAATGTCCACAGATCACAGATACCAATCCTGAAATAGCGAGACTAGGCTTGGAAAGGAAGATGACAGAGTTAATGCCCATATACTGCACATACTTTCAGGACAAATAACCCTGCATACTCACATACTCTGTTCCCACAAGGACAAGATTGTGCAGCTTTCATGTGTGACATCTGGCAAGCTTATCTCTACATAGGTAACATAGCAGAACTGTCATGTCACATATCAGACATAATCCTATTGCACCTGCGCTAAAATTTGTACCCAATTACTATGACTGCTCCGACAGGGAGTGAGGGAAACAAGTCACAGAGTCGTATGTACAACTAAAGTATGCTGTGCAGCAGCTATCAATGTCTTTGCAGGGATTCATGTCAAGCCACTGTCTGCATCTCACACAAAAGCAACCAAACACATTTCCTAACCCGAATTCTGTGCCTCACTCCCTCCACAGATAACCTTGCCATTGCTACCATGGAGAGGATACCTGAGACTGTCAGTCCCTCTCAGGATGAAGGCCCCAGTGAGGACAACACCCTTGGAAGTCTGGACACTGAAGAACAGCCTAGCCCATCTGGAACACCTGGGCAGTGAACGACTCTCAGCATCACCCTGCCAATAACAACACCTACCAACACTGTTGCATCAACTTCACAGGCAACCATTGACCCACAAGCCTGTGTCCCAAGGACTGTTCAATCTATTGTGTGCCCCACAGTACAGGTACTTAAGTCTAACCTTGCTACCCCTGACAATGATGGACCTGCAACCAATGGGAGTGGGCACCAGAGGAGCAGGTGAGTCCAATGTCCTAGCTATGTGTGATAGCTGAGCTGTGTGATGTTGCACCGGGCTTGTGAACTTGTGAAGGTGTAGATGCATGCAGATGGCATAATGTGAAGGCATCTGTGCCGAGATGATGGTTATGTGTGTCTACTTGCTGTGACTGATGTGTACTGACCACTCCTATTCATATGGTGCATGTGTGCATGACTTTCTCCTGTTATCTGTGTCATCCATGCAGGTCAATGCCCATCAGAAGAAGGGGATTTGGCGTGCCATTGCCAAGCAACTGCGGACCCTTGGGGTCCACAGCCAGAGAAGCACTCATTTCAGAAAGAGGTGGAAGGACCTGAGACGCTGGGCTCAGAAGACTGCTGAGGCCCAGCTGGGAATGTCCTCCCAACGAGGGAGGGGTGCCCGTTGTACCTTGACCCCTCTAATGGCCCGCCTTTTGGGGTGGCCTCCCCTGAGGTGGATGGGCATTTGAGGGCAGCACAGCAGCCACAAGGGGGTAAGTACTGACTCAATCAAACAATCAGGGATTTGTAAAGCACACTACTCACCCATGAGGGTCTCAAGGTGCTGAGGAGGGGAGAGGGAGAAGGTGAGGGGGGAGAGGAGGTACTGCTACTGCTCGAACAGCCAGGTCTTGAGAAGTTTCCTGACGGTAAGGAGGTCTTTGGTCTGGTGCAGGTGGGTGGGTGGAGTGTTCCATGTTTTGGCGGCGAGGGGTGAAAATGATCTTCCGCCGGTTGTAGTTCTGCGGACGTGTGGGATGGTTGCAAGGTCAGCGGAGCGGAGATGCCGGGTTGGGGTGTAGAAGGAAAGTCGTTTGTTGAGGTATTCTGGTCCGGTGTTGTGCAGTGCTTTGTGAGCGTGGGTGAGGAGTTTGAAGGTGATTCTCTTGTTGACTGGGAGCCAGTGCAGGTTTTTCAGGTAGTCTATGATGTGGCAGTGGCGGGGGATGTCTAGAATGAGGCATGCAGAGGCTTTCTTGATGCGTTGCAGCCTTTCTGGAGTTTGGCTGTGGTTCCTGTGTAGCGGGCATTGCCGTAGTCCAGTTTGCTGCTTACGAGGGCTTGGATGACTGTTTTTCTGGTTTTGGTGGTATCCATTTGTAGATCTTTCGTAGATCTTTCGGAGCATGCAGAGGGTGTTGAAGCAGGAGGAGGAGATGGCATTGACTTGCTGAGTCATGGATAGTTAGGGGTCCTAGATGAATCCTAGGCTGCGTGCATGGTCGGTGGGAGTCAGAGCGTTCCGAGAGTGGCAGGCCACCAGCAGTCATCCCATGCGGAGGGGGGTGGAGCCGAAGATAAGGACTTCCGTCTTGTCCAAATTGAGTTTGAGGCAGCTGCTCTTCATCCATTCGGCAATGGCCTTCATTCTTTTGTGGAGGTAGGTCTTGGCGGAGTCCTTGGTTAGGGAGAGGATCAGATGGGTGTCGTCGGCGCATGAGATGATGTTGAGGTTGTTGGATCGGGTGATGTTAGAGAGCAGGTCCATGTAGACGTTGAAGAGGGTCGGGCTGAGGGCCGAACCCTGGGATATGCCCCAGATGATTTTGGTGCCCCCCGAGCAGAATGGGGGGAGGCGGACTCTCTGGGTTCTGCTGGTGAGAAAAGAGGTGACTCAGTCCAGGGCTCTGTCATGGATTCCAGCAGTGCTGAGGCGTGAGCATAGGGTGTGGTGGCAGACGGTGCTGAATGCGGGCGAGAGGTCCAGGAGGATGAGGGCAGCGGTTTCAACGCTGTCCAGTATGGTTCTGATGTAATCGGTGGCGGCGATGAGGGCGGTTTCGGTGCTGTGGTTGCTGCGGAATCCGGATTGGGAAGGGTCCAGGGTGCGGTTCTCCTCTAGGAAGCGGGTTAGTTGTCTGTTGACGGCCTTCTTGATGACTTTTGCTGGGAAGGGGAGCAGGGAGATAGGCTGGAAGTTCTTGAGGTCCTTTGGGTCCGCCTTGGGTTTTTTGAGGATGGCGTTGATCTTGGTGTGTTTCCAGCTCTCTGGGAAGGTGGCGCACTCGAAGGAGCTGTTGATGATCTTCCGTAGTTGGAGTGCGATGACGGAGCTTGCTTTGTTGAGGATGTGGTGAGGGTAGGGTCAGATGAAGAGCAGGAGTGGATGGTGTTCATGATTTCGATGGTATAATTGTCATAGATGGGGGTCCAGGAGAGCAGGAGGTTGGTCAGAGGTGAATCTGTGGTGTTGGTGGTTGTGGGGGGGTCTGGGTGCTGAAGCTGTCGTGGATGTCTGCAATCTTACGGTGGAAGTAGGAGGCTAGGGAGTAGCAGAGATCTTGGGATGGCAGTATGTCATTGACGTTGGAGCTGGGGTTGGAGAAATCCTTCACGACGTTGAAGAGCTCCTTGTGGCTGTGTGCGCTGTTGTGGATTCGGTCTTTGAAGAGGGTTTTTTGGCGGCTCGGATGAGTTGGTGGTGTCTGCGGATGGCGTTTTTGAAGGCTGTGTGGTTGTCCAGAGTCTCATCTTGGTGCCACTTTCTTTCGAGTCTTCACCAGCTTTGCTTAGATTCGTGGAGGTCGGCGGTAAACCAGAAGGCATTTCTGTTGGTGTGTCTATTGGGGGGATTCTTGATTGGGGTGAGAGTATTGGCATAGGTGTTGATCCATTGCCTGAAGTTGCGGGCAGCTGCATCAGTGTCGGTGGTGTCTATGGGTGGGTTCTGGGATAGAGATGCAATAAGTTGGTCTTCGGTGACCTTATTCCAACTGCGGTGGGGGATCCGTTGTGGGTGGTGGTGTGTCTTCTTGAAGGAGAAGTGGATGCAGTGGTGGTCTGTCCAGTGGAGTTGAGTGGTGTGGCTGAAAGAGACGTAATTGCTGGTGGAGAAAATAGGGTCGAGTGTGTGTCCTGAGGTGTGTGAGGGTGTCGTGACAAGCTGTTTGAGGCCGAGGTTGGAGAGGTTGTCGAGCAGGGTGGCGGTGTTGTTGTCGTTGGTGTTCTCGAGGTGGAAGTTTAAGTCTCAGAGGAATATGTAGTCAGTGGATGCAAGAGCGTGCGTGCTGATGATGTCAGTAATGGAGTCTCTGAACTGCTGTCGTGGGCCGGGGGGCCTGTAGACGAGGGTCCCTCGAAGGGTGGTTTTTGGGTCAGTGTTGATTTGGAAGTGCAGGAGTTTGGCGGTGCTAAGGATGTCTTAGTTGTTGGTCGTGATCCTGAGGGTGTTCTTGTGGATGATGGCGATGCCTTCTCCTGGTTTGTTGGAATGGTCCCTTCAGGGTATCTTGTTGCCGTCCGGGATGGCTATGGTGATGTCAGGCGCTGAGGAGGGGTTCATCCAGGTCTCAGTCAGGAAGGTGACGTCTGGGGAGGCTAAGTCGAGTAGATTCCATGGTCAACTGCATGCTTGTGGACGGAGCGGGTGTTGAGGAGAATACACCTGAGATGGTTGCGTCCCGCCTTGGTGAGTGTGTCGTTGGCATGGAGGCTGGTGAAGGTGCAGTTCCGGCAGGAGAAGGGTCCGCGGGTGGTCTGCGGGGATGCTTGAAGGCAGGTGGGAGAGCGGCCGGTGTTGAGGGCACGGAGGGTGTCGTCTTCGTAGTGAAGATGTGCGTGGTGGCAGTAGGGAGACGGTAGCCAGGGGTTCTGGCGCTGGGCGCGGTCACAGCTCGGATGGGTGCAGACGGGCTTGCCTTTGGCACGCCAGCAGCGTACCCATGGCACGCGTCTGCTGCGTGGCCATGCAACGGCCACCATTAAGTAGGGAGGTGGGGGGAGGAGAGGACAGCTGGGAGGCGGGAGGGGGACGATAAATGACGCGAAAAAGGGAGAGGAGCTGAAAAAGGGTGCAGGGCCACGGGGGCAGCAGCGGCGGGGGTGAGGGAGAGAGGGAGAGAGTGAAAGTGAGAGAGAGAGAGTGCAGTGAGAGAGAAACAAGGAAAAGGAGCACTGAGGGACAGTAGTAGAGCAGAGAGTAGAGCAAAGCAAAGCAAAAGGAGGAGAGAGGCAGAAGGTAGCCTAGTAGGAAAGCAGAGCTCTCCCACTAGACACCAGGGATGAGGCGCAGGCAGAAGCCTGCGAGTGGTGGACGGCCTCGAACTCCTGATAGGGGTCAGGAGTTCAGAGGAGCCAGAGAAAGGGCTCTAATTAGACGGTGGAGCCACAGGAGGCAGAGCAATGCACTGACCATGACTCCTGTACTGTCCTCTGGGAGTTTGGTGTTTGCTGTCACACTTTAGCAGCTGTGACACTGTAGTAGTTGCTACATGTATGTTGATTACTGGGAATACATAGTACCCAAGTTGCCTCAATAAAAAATGGATATCTGGCCTTAGGGTTGTGCATGTGGAAGTTTAGATCACCTGTGTCAAGGAATTCCTATGACTGCATGTGGAGATGCACATTTGACAGTGCCACATGTGTGACTCTACCCAGCCATATATATGTCTGTAAGCTACTGTATCATCCTACCCATCTAGTATTTCCAGGTTGATTAATCAGATTATATAAAAATGTAGCTCTAAGGTGTCAGACTACTCCCATTTGTAAAGATCAGCTGTATATGCTACATAGTGACTGACATATTAGGTACAGGACCTGGTTACCTTGTGTCCTGGTACAGGTATTGACTCCATGTGAGGCTGGCATCTCATTCAGTCAATAAGTATGGACAATATTGGACTGTTCAAATGGGTTTGTTGAGGTGTCCCCATTGTCCCTTAATATTCATACAATGGGGCATGTGAAGGTTGTAACAAAAGGACATCTAACTATGGGGATCTGATTTTGTCTATTTGCCTTTACCATGCATTTCCATGCCATTGACATGAGGACAAATCCCTTTTTTCCCAATGTCTTTGTTGTAGAGGAGGTAAGTGGCTAGGCTGTCCTACCCTTTGACAATGTGCAATGTCCATGCTAGATGTGCCAATGCCCTACCAATACGAGTTCAACATGATGCATTAACTGCTTACATCATGTCTCAATGGTTACTTGGGGGAAGATCTTGTAGAGTGGGACAAACAATGTTACCCTTAGCCTCGCTGATGTGGGCAGCTTGGACAGAATTAGTATTGGCTCACCTCACATTTCAAGATGCCATGGTTTAGCTGTACTACTATTTCTCATGCAGGTGTTGTTGTTGTGAGATATGTTGTCAGTGTAATGACGGTCATGTACATCCATGTGTACATCATGTATACATGTCTTTTCAGTGGAATATGTGTGTTGTCTGGACTTAGCTAGTGGAAATAACGTCAGTAATGCTGTGAGTGATGTTGGTGTACTCCTCTTGTAATGTTGTGGCTCTGAATCTGCATCTCAGGTGGAATGTAATGTGTCCTCCTAGGAATTAGTAGGCTATCCATTGTTTGGTAGTTGTAACTATGCTCTCTGTGATTGTCAGAGGATGTCTCATGTGTGCTAGGTAGGCCACAGTAGCAGTAGATGCATTTATGGTGTAATAGGGAATGTCTGTGAATGGTGTCTGCAGCTTATCCTCTAAGACTTGGTACATGTCTTGACATAGCTGTTCTCCAGACATGAAGGCCCTCATTATGAACATGGAGGTGTGGGCCGCCATGCTGGTGGTGGCGGTAATTACTGCCACCAGCATGGCGGTCCAGACCGCCATATAATAAACGTGGCAGAACAGCCACTTTTGAAACTCCACCACTGCCAGGCTTACGCCACCAGCAAGCCTGGCGGTGGCGGAGTTTCATATCCAACAGGGCAGCGCTGCAAGCAGTGCTGCCCGCCGGATAATGAGTCAGGTACCACCAGCCTTTCCCTGGCGGTTTACACTGCGGAATGGGTGACTCAGGCCCCCCGGGGGCCCTTGCACTTCCTATGCACTTGGCATGGGCAGGGGCCCCCATGCACAGCCCCATCACGCATTTCACTGCCCGATTTACAGGCAGTGAAATGCGCAAGGGGTCTACTGCACCCTCCGCACTGGTACATTGTGGCCAGCTCCGTTTGGAGCCAGCATCAATGTTAAAGTGCTGTATTCAGCTGGGCCGGCTGGCAAAAACACTAATTCCACCAGCTGGCCCAGCTAAATGTTAGTTATGTGGCCGGCGGGGGTTCTGCACGCTGACGGTCTTCCGTTGACCGCCAGCGCCGGACTCAGTGGGTTTTCCCGCCGAGTTCGTAATGAGGGTCGAAATGTAAAGATGTGATGGCAACTGTATGGACTGCCACATGTTGTGTCTTCATCAGCGATTATTGTCATTATGTAATTTATGTACAGAGGGATCAGCTAGGCATGTGATTGGAATGGCAGGTGCTTTGTTGCTTGTGAAGAGAGTTGTCTTTACTTGCATAGAGCATGACTTATGTTCATGGACTTGGCAGGTGTAGATTCAGATTAGACATGATATGGTGTTATCAGTTAACTGCATTTCCTTAAAGTGATGAGAATATGGAAAGTTAGGAGCTGGATTAGGATGATATACCAGCTTCAGTCAGGGCATGATGAACATGCTGACTTTGAGTTATAGGTTATTTGATGGGATGCTCCTGTTGTGCTCCCTTACATGGATTATGATGTTGGTAAGAGAGATGACAAATGGGGTAGACAGAAGTAAAATGCTTTGACACGATGTCGGATCTGTATGTTTCAATATGGGATTATCTTGCCAGGAGATGAATACCAACAGCTGTGCATGTTGTAATGTGTGTATGTGTAGATCGTGATGACCGTCTCTCTCCCTCTCTCTCTCGCCCTCCCTCTTTCTCTGTTTGTGTGCATCAGCATCGGCAGGTGAAGGAGACGGAGCACAGGTGAGTGGGGGTGCTGCCAGCCACGGGACTCGGAGTGCTGATACCACCAACATCGAGGTACCCAGTGGCTTGGAGTGCGAGGGGAGTGCCACGGGGCGATTTGATGCAGCACATCATCTTTGGAATCCACCTCCAGTGGAGACACCCTGGAGGTGGTGGACCCATCTGGGACCACCCCAACACCATCTTTATCCGCCACCGCCCTTTTTGTACCACCGCCATCCCAGTAACTCTTCACCCAGTTTATCGTACCCGCTCACCCAAGAGGGTGGGCTTCTCCTTTGCCACAGGCACCTCTGCCCCTGTCACCCCTGCTGTCCTCAGCGTGGAGGCTACTGACCTCCTGAGGTCAATCTCTGTGGGTCAGTCGACCATCATAAATGCCATCCAGGGACTGGCATCTTATGTCCAACAGAGTAATGCGTTCCCGGAGGGCATTCACGGTGCACCTGCTGGCTTCCAGAGATCCTTTCAGGCTCTGGCCTCCACACTGATGGCAGACATTCACCCTTTGTCTTCTGTCTCCCCTCCACCTTCCTCTTCCCAATTCCAAACTTCTCTTCCCCGACCCAGCCACAGCACTCAAACAGACAAGCATACATCCACCTCAACATCTAAGGGTAGTGCTGACAAAAACTAGCATCAGAAGACCCAACCAAGCATGCACACAAGCAACATCCACCTGCAGTCACTACCTGCTGTCAGGAATCCCCAAGGTGCCTCCCGCGTTATCTGTCAGCATCCACAGAGATTAGGGTTAAATCATATCTCTCTTCTTGGTTAAACCTTCATGTTTCTAAGTAAACATACTGTGCTGTGTTACACAATTGGTTTTATCAATGCTTGTTTTACCAATGCTTGTTTGCTAATGTGAGCAGGTGTAGACATGTGCTTCTAATTGGGTGTGGTGTAGACATGTGCTTCTAATTGGCTGTGGTGACTCATCCACATGTGGAAATTCAACTGCTTTCCTGATTGGCGATAAATAGCAGAGTGAAGCATGCCTCATGAAGTATTTGGAGGTATTTTGGGGATACCCTGGCTTTAGTTACACAATCCCAAAATTGACTGGGCAGCAAGGACAGTGACATTAGACTCTAAACATTGCTGGCATTCTTGTTACCAAGACAAACCATTACTGGTGACACCCATGCATTGTGGGTCCACACATAGCACGGTTATTAAGTCGGACAACACAATGGCCATTCCTGCACTGTATAAAGACTTCCTTGATGTCTTTAGTGAACAGTAGGCCACCCAGCTGCCGCCACATAGGTCATACGATTGTCGTATAGACTTGATTCCAGGGGCAACGCTACCATGTAGTAGGGTGTATGCTCTTTCTGAGCCTGAGAATCGATATCTGCGAGACTACCTGGATGATCTATTGGCTAAGGGTTTCATTTGTCATTCAACGTCACCAGTATCATCGTCTTTGTTCTTCGTGCCCAAGAAGAATCGCAAGCTGCGTGCCTGTATAGATTATCGGGCAGTGAACAAAGTGAATCGGTTCCCCTTCCTTTGATTCCGGTACTTTTAAATCAAGTACGTCAGTCGTCCATTTATACTAAACTCCACCTCTGGGGCACCTACCACTTGATGAAGGGGGATGAGTGGAAGATGTTGTTCCGAACTAAATTCGGACTCCTTGAGTACACAGTGATGCCCTTCGGGTTGTGTAACGCTCCTGCAGCGTTTCAATTTTTCATCAATGAAGTGTTGCAGGAGTTTCTGGATATCTGTGTAGTAGTATACATAGACGACATTTTGATCTATTTGTCTTCCACTGAGGAACATATAGAGCATGTAAGAGCGGTTTTACAATGGCTTCGTGAGCATCATCTCTTCGCCAAGGTGGAAAAATGTGTTTTTCACGCTACAACTGTAGAATTCCTGGGATATGTGATCACTCCCGATGGAATTTCCATCGATAGGTCCAAGGTACAGGCCATCCTGGATTGGGTAGCCCCAAGATCCATCAAGGAAGTGCTACAGTTTTTGGGCTTCACAAATTTTTATTGGAGATTTATACCCCACTTTCCCACCGTGGTATCTCCCATAACTCGTCTCCTACGAAAGGGGGTTAAGTTCCTTTGGGATGCAGAAGCTAGGAAAGCCTTCCAACATCTTAAAAACACATTCACTGAAGCACCCATTCTCCATCATCCCGACCCGGCTCAGCCATTTCTCGTGGAAGCAGATGCTTCCCAAATGGCAGTGGGTGGTGTCTTGTCCCAACGAGATCCTGAGTCTGGGCATTTCCATTCAGTAGCTTACTTCTCAAAGAAATTGCTACCTGCAGAGCAAAATTACACGGTGGCGGAGCGGGAACTCTTGGCCATCAAGCTTGCCTTCCAGGAATGGCGTCACCATCCTACTAGGAGCTATATACACCGTAACTATTTACACAGATCACCATAATTTACAGTTTTTTCAAGCGACCAAGGCCCTGACATTTCGTCAATTACGCTGGCTTCTATTCTTTAACGAGTTAGACTTTGTAATCACCCATAGGCCCAGTACTACACAACAAAAGGCAGACACGTTGTCTAGGATGGGTTTCTCCTCTGATGTTGCACCAGAACAGGTCAGAAGCATTATACCCCCAGAAAAAATCATAGCTGTGTGCACTTCCCAAGAGTTCCTTGAGAACATATGGGTAGCCCAACACATGGTTCCCTGTTAAACTGATGTGTATGAAAAAGAAGGTTTACTATACCGTGCTGATAAGTTGTATGTCCCTACCAAAGAATTACGGGATACAGTGTTACATTGGGGACATGATTCTGTCCTCGCAGGTCACCTGGGTGAGAAAAAGATGTTGAATCTCTGTCAAAGATGGTTTTGGTGGCCCACACTTATGCAGGATGTCAGAAACTATGTCCAGACTTGTTCCACCTGTGTTCGTATTCAGGACTTTTGAGGCAATTCTTTTCTTTGTTCCTGTACCAGCTGACACCAGGCATTCCTCCAGCACTCCGGAAAAGACTGCAGCTAAGTGACTAGTATTCTCCAGGGAGTTTGTTCTTTGAGCGTTGCGCTTTCCTAGAACAGCTGGTGTATTTCAGACCTCGTATTTTGGCAGAGTTCTTATCTAGAAGAGACAAATGCTTTTCTGAACATTCTACATTATTATTGTAGTTACTTGCCTAAATGTGCTTCAAGAAATCTGCTTGAACTCAAGTACTACAAAAAGTAACAGTGCAATTTTAAAAGAAAATGTACATGATTTTTCTTTCTCTGATAGCAGAACTCTAGGATTTAAATTGTGTCATTCATGCCTGTGTTTCAGGTTTGAGGAATTTGCTTTTGAAGGGTTTTTCACACACACAGTGAAACCAAACCAAACTGTGCCACCCTAACTGTTTAAGCCAGAGTGGACATTTGTATTTCTTTGATTGTTTTTGTTCCTTTTAGTTTACCCTATGCATGCGGGAAAATTATACGTGATATAATTAATGCCCTTGTTTGTCTTTCTTGTGCATGATAAGTGCAACCACAGTTCTAATTGTAGTGTGCAACAGTGAATCTCTGTGAAGCCAGCCCTAGTGTCACAGTACTTATTGTTATGGTACTCAGTTTGGGTTTTTGGTAATACAGTGTTAGTAATTGTGCCAACAGTTATTATTATCCGAGAAAAGTGCTGGAGCATCCAGATGTTCTTCTACCGCTCCCATGCCCATATCAGAAAGAGAGATTCAGTTTCAAGGAAGTTGAGTGCACTAACTCTATTATCACTCCGTCAACAACGACCTGCCCCCGAAGATATAGGGTGCCTGGCTGGACCGGCAAGATGTGGCAGTGTTTTGTCTCTTTCTCGTCCACTCCCCCTTTCCTTTTGGGACACTTGCTGGGGTTTCTGTGTCCACCAGGAAGTGCCAAGAGGTGTTACAGGAGGTTGGGGGGCATACCATTGCCCCTGCAGACATCCTGCTTTTCAGGTGAGGGGCCCGTCACAACACCTGCCCTGACACACCACCACCCCCAGCATCACAGACACAACACCTGACACACCTGCAGGCACCACACCAACATTTACCGATCCAGCCATAACACATATCCTCCCACAATCAGCACAATAGCACACCCTCAGACATCCACCCCAATCACTACATCCATAGACACAACACCCACAGACATGCCTACATGCAGCACGTCTACCATGCCTGCAGTCACCACCCCAGCAGAAAGTCACCCATCCGCCATGACATCTCCACGCACCTCCACCCCCTACTCCCAAGACACATAAACGCCCACACTCACCCACCCAACAGACACCCAGTACCCACAAGCACACCTCACACACACATGCACCAAAATACATCCACCAAAACACCTCAGACAACCACTCCCTCTGCCTCCACACCTAAACCCTTTTGCCATGACCATCCCCATGTGTCAAAGAAAGCGTTCTTCTTGGAGTTAAATCTTTTCCTACTCCTCTCCCACCCTTTGAGACCCCAAAATGCTCTGTGCCCCTCCCCAAGTCCAGCCCTTCTACCTCCATCACCTCCCTTACACCCCCTGCAAGTACCCATGCCCATCCACCCACCAAGAGGTCTGCCCCTCCGAAGAGTTCCCAACTCTCCCCTAAGCCTCGACCTAAGACCCCAGTCCCTCCACTCAGCCAGCCCTGTGCCACCGCTCCAAAGACCCCTGTTTGTCAACTCCCAATTGAAGTGTAGACACTTGGGGGGATAACATTGGTAGAGTGGGTGTAGTACAGGGACTGACAGGACTGCAACTCATAGCAGGTACTCTTTCTGTAACTACAGACACAAGCATAGTGTTCTCTTCTCCAAAGGCCACTGCTTGTCAATTTCCAGATGAAGGTTACTCACCTGAGGGGATAACATTTGTACAGTGGGTGTAGTACAGGACCTGATGGGACTGCCAAGGCCAGGGGGCTATTTCACTGTTACACCACTCAGCCAGCCATGTGTCCCCTGCACCAAAGACCCCTGTTTGTCAACTCCCAATTGAAGAGTACTCACCTGGGGGGGTAACATTTGTACAGTGGGTGTAGTACAGGGGCTGACAGGGCTGCAACTCACAGCAGGCCCTGTTTCTGTAACTACATACACAAGCACATTGTTCTCTTCTCTAAGGACCACTGTTTCTCAATTCCCAAAGGAAGGTAACTCACCTGGTGGGGATAACATTTGTCAAGTAATGGGGAGTAGTGAGAGTGACAGGACTGCAACTCCTAGCAGGCACTCTTCCTCCAAATCCAAACACCAGACCAGTATTCTCTTCTCAAAAGGTCCCTGTGCCTTGAATCTCCATTGAAGTGTACTCACCTGGGAGGAAAGCATTTGTAAATTGTGTGTAGTATAGGGAGTGACCTGACTGCTAATGCCAGGAGGCCGTGTTTCTGGAAAACAAAACAACAACACAATGTCCTCCTGGCTAAGAACCCCTGTGTCACCAACTCTCAATTGAAATCCACTCACCTGTGAGGATACCATTTGTACAGTGTGTGTAGTACAAGGAGTTATATGACTGTAACCCACAGTTGGGTCTCTCACTGTCACTCCAACCACCAGTCCAGTGTCCTTGTCTCCAAAGACCCATGTTTGGGAAATCGTACATTAAGCGTACTCGCTTGGGGTAACAACCTTTCTCAAGTGTTTGAAGTAAAGGGAGTAACATGACTGTTAAGGCCAGGAGGCTCTGTCTCACAAATTCCAAACAGAAGCCCAGTTCACACTTGTCCAACTACCACTGTCCGTTAACTCACAAAGGAAGTTTACTCCCCTGGGAGATAATATCTGGCTGGTGTTGGAAACTAGGAGATTGACCTGAACGTAAGGCCAACTGGACCCTGTTTTGCTAACTCAAATCACCAGCCAGTGTGCACTTGCCCCATTGCATTTGTCAATGAACTCACAAAGGAGGTTTACTCACCTGGGGGGATACCAATTGTCAAGTGTTGGGAAGTGGAGAGAGTGACCTTGTTGCGTAGGCTCTCATTATTCTAATGAGACTACTGGGTTTCGAATGGCAGAATCGCCCGCGGTGTGGGATACTGAGTCCAACCGACTGCAGGTGATACCTGTCACTCTAATTTGGGTTTTGCTCAGGCTAACTAGCAGTGCCTCATCTCTACCCAAGGGCAGGGATGATTTGGCAGCCGAGCGCATGACATAAATGGTTTCTCAGGGAAGCTGTGTTCACTCAGGTCACTTCTGTTTCTCTCAGTTACATTAGCCTCATATACATAATCACATCTTAGATAACAAAGCGTGAGCTGCAATAACCAGGATGACACAACATAATAAGATTAAAATTGTGAGAAGAGTAAAGCATAAAAATAAAGCTACCGTGTCGTCACTAGAGTCGATAGGCTAATTCCTACCTAGGCTATAATAGAGATCAGCGTGTTAAGCTCTAATTCTGCCCTTCAGGTTCCCCTGGGAAGACATCATCCCCCATACCTGAGCAAAGGCCTGAAGTCTGCGTTTGCATCTGTAGCGAAGCATTCAGCAATCAGCATACAGTCGTGGTTCTCTGGCTGGAATCTCCCTTTAACGTGTAAGGGACAGGGAAGTGCTTTTATAATAAAACAGCTGATGTTCTGAGAAAATGTCCCTACGTAAGGATGTGTATTTTCCATGAATGTCAGAGACTAAACTTATACCTCGTTCATAGGCAACCAATCTTTCTGCAGCCTTGGAAGAAGCACAGAGTGAGCAAGAATGTCTTGTTTGGTAACAGAGTGCTGGCCTAGGCAAAAATAGTCAGATAGAAGAAAATAAAACAAGACCGTAACAGTGACTACTGTAAAAATAATAAAGCGGAGCTTAATAAAACATATCTAGGTGAAAGTGCACAGCGGCAGGCCTAGTATGCTAAAATAACGTGCATGAAGCTTATAACTAAAATGGCTACACAACAACCTGACTGCAACTACCAGGAGGCACTGTTCAAGTGACTCCAAATAGCAGAAAAGTGGTCACTTGTCCAAAAACCTTTTCCTGCTAACTATCAATTGAAGTTTAGTTACCTGGGAGGGATACTGATACAGATCATGCTCAACTCAGAAATGTGGCTGACCACCTGGCTCCATTTTGAACTGCTAAGCCAAGATTAAACTATTGAGAACAGAAAGGACACCTTACTCAATGTGCAACATAAATGATCAACTAGGCCTCAAGATGTATCACCTAAATGGTATTGGCTGCAGACACATTCACAATGCGCTGACCACATGATGACACATATACAACAAACTCCTGCTTCGGCCTGCATAACAGTCCAAATGGTAAAAGCCACATCCTACCCTGCCACTGTATTTCCAGCACTGCTGGGACTATATAGGCCCTCATTACAACCCTGACGGTAACACCCACTTACCGCTCTGCTGAAGGCCGCCAACATCCCGTGGCCACGGCAGAAATCCGCTACAGGTATTACGACCCACATCTAGAAATCTGCCACAATACAGACACCCACACAAGTCTGCCACACCAAAGGCCAGTGATAAACTGGCGATACCAAAACACACACCGTCACGCCAACAAGAATACGCCCACACTATTACGACCCACGAAACAACGGGGTGGTCTTTCAACCGCAGTAATCCATTGCGCGTACACACCGCCGTGTCTCAAAATACACACACATTTACAAAACACAACCACATTGGACAATTCGAAATACACACACCTGATATACATACACACACCACAACCACACACCCACACCACTATAAAACATACACCCACATTACCCACAACCCCTTACAATAACATTTTTGTGAAGAAGCAGAGAGAGAGAATAGCAAACACTACACCAGCATCCACAAGTACACAACACCATCACTCATACAACATCCACGCACCTCAAACAACACACACCAACACAACATTGCACACAGCACAACAAACATCACCTCACACATCACCCACACCACATCAGGGCACCTCAAAGACACCCCAGGTTTTCTGAGGAGGAGCTCAGGGTCATGATGGAGGAAATCATCCGTGTAGAGCCACAGCTTTTCGGATCACAGGTGCAGCACACCTCCATTGCTAGGAAGATGGAGATATGGCGGAAAATCATCAACAGGGTCAATGCAATGGGACAGCATCCAAGAACACGGGATGACATCAGGAAGAGGTGTAACGACCTACGGGGGAAGGTGCGTTCCGTGGTTTCAAGACACCAGATTGTTGTAGAGAGGACTGGCGGTGGACCCCCACCTCCTTCCCCACAACTAACAACACGGGAGGAGCAAGTCTTGGTAATACTGCATCCTGAGTGCCTCGCAGGAGTAGCAGGAGGACTGGACTCTGGTAAGTCATATCCTAATTACCTTACCCACCTGCATGCCATCACATATCCCCAACCTCACCCTCACCCCCTTCACTCCAACACCTCACATATGCCCCACTATCACAACCCAGCCATCCCAATACCAAGCCCTGCATGCAACACCAAAGCATGGACACCCATTACCAAAGCATGTCCAGTACAGATACCCACACAGACCCCAAAACACAAATCACACAATGGCAAACACATCAGTGCAAGCACAGGAGTAGAGGGTAACTTACCCAAGGCACAAGATGGCGCGCACAGATACAATAACTGTGCATTTACACCCCAACAGGACCCATACCCAACGTCACCAGACAGGAGGTGCCAGACATATCCAGTCCCCCCCGAAGAGGCCTACAGTGACAACAGCAGCTCTGCACACCTGGATCTGGATGACCAGCCTGGCCCATCAGGGACCTCTGGACAGTCGGTTCCCCTGCCACAGTCACAAACCACCACAGAGCTTCCCCCCTCAGGAGACACCACCACAGCACCCACCCAGCGGGCCCATCCCTCTGTCCCAAGGACACGTCAATCAGCAGTGTGTCCACCACTACAGGGACCCCAGGCAAACCCACCAACCCAAGACAATCAGGGACCTGGGGTTAGTGGCAGTGGGCACACGGTTCAGGGGACAGAGGCACAGGATAACAGGGAAACTGGGAGGACTGCTGTGAAACAGGGGGAGGACAGGCCCAGGAAACCCACTCTCCACGAGGCACTCTCCAACATCATGGGAGCATACCATCATTCCCAGGAGACCAGTTTCAGGAGACCCAGCGCCTGCAGGAGGAACACTACCTGCATTTCAGGGAGGACTTGAAGTCTATCAACACCACCCTGGTCACCATTGCAGGGGTGCTGGCAGACCTGGCCAACACCATGAGGGACACAGTGGCACACAAACGGGCCTCTGACACTAGCCTGAATGATGAACAGCCCTCCACCTCCGCCGGCGCTAGTGGACAGGAGGTCCCGCCACAGGACCAACAGGCCATCAGCACCCCACCTCCTGCAGAAGGAGAATCACCATGCAAATGGTCCCTGAGATCCAGGCACAAGACAGAGAACATTGCCAAGACCCCCACCAGGAAATAAGACTCTCCTGATTGTCACCCTTTTGTCCCACTTTGTCACCCTGACAACTTTGACCTGCCATCACTCCACTTCCTATGCCCCCTTGGACAATGCACCTGTGAGACTAAGAGACTGAACTCTACCATAGACATTCCTCCACCATCACCCCAGCCCATTGCACACCCCCCTCCACTTATTAGCACAGAAATAAACACCCTCAAATCACAAATCAATCTGGAGTCAGTCTGTACTTTCACAAATGTGGAATTGCAATCTCTCAGAAATATAGCAATGTCAATGTTCATGTTCACATACCAATGTTACACAGTTGCTGGGCAGCAGTAAACATAGTAGAGAGCACAAAGTGAAACCCAGATCTGTGAAATGGAAAGGCAAAGTGACATGTCAGGGTCCATACACAGGGTCCATAGGCAGATTTGTGCTATGTCCTGCAGTAGTATGATATGTGAGAAGCAGTGCCATCCTCTTACCTGTGTCTCACTGGAAGAATTGCATGATAATGTTTTTTCGGTTGTCTATATCTTCTTCTTCTGCCTCCTCTTCTTCACTGTCCACAGGCTCCACAGCTGCCACAAGACCAGCATCAGGCCTATCCTGCTGCAGAAAAGGCACCTGGCGTCACAAATTCAGGTTGTGCAACATACAGCTTGCCACGATGATCTGGCAAACCTTCCTCAGTGAGTAGTATAGGAAGCCACCTGTCAGATGGAGGCACCGGAATCTGGCCTTCAGGAGGCCGAAGGTGCGCTCGATTATCCTCCTAGTTCGCCCATGTGCCTCATTTGTAGCGTTCCTCTGCCCTTGTCCTGGGATTCCTCACTGGGGTCAGAAGCCATGACAGGTTGGGGTAACCAGAGTCACCTGCAAATATCGAGGGACAACTGTTAGACATCCTCCAACCCTTAGTGACTTTCCCATACCCAGACACCTATTTAAACTGTGTGGGGACCTTGGCTCACCTATTAGCCACACACGGTGCCTCTGGAGTTGCCCCATCACTAAAGGGATGCTGCTATTCCTCAAAATGTAAGCGTCATGCACAGAGCCAGGATACTTGGCATTAACATGGGAGATGTACTGGTCTGCCAAGCACACCATCTGCACATTCATAGAATGGTAGCTTTTGCGGTTTCTGTACACCTGTTCATTCCTGTGGGGGGGACAAATGCCACAAGTGTACCATCAATGGCACCAATAATGTTGGGGATATGTCCCAGGGCATAGAAGTCACCTTTCACTGTGGGCAAATCCTCCACCTGAGGGAACACGATGTAGCTGTGCATGTGTTTCAGAAGGGCAGGTAACAATCTGGACAACACGTTAGAGAACATTGGCTGTGACATCCCTGATGATGGCCACTACTGTTTGAAAGAACCCACTGGCCAGGAAATGGAGCACTGACAGGACCTGCACTAGAGGGGGTATTCCTGTGAGATGGCGGATGCTGACATCAGGTCTGGCTCCAACTGGGCACATAGTTCCTGGATTGTTGCACGATCAAGATGTAGGTGATAATGATGTGTCTGTCTTCCATTGTCGACAGGTCCACCAGGGGTCTGTACACCGGAGGATGCCACCATCTCATCACCTGCCCCAGCGGACGTGCCCTATGGAGGAGAACGGTGAGCAGAGGGTCATACACCACATAGGTTTCACAAGGCTGTTTAGCACAATCGTGATATAATCGTTGTGTGCCTTTGTCTGTCCCTATTCCTGGCCAAAAGTGCTGTGACTCAGTTAGTTGGCCTGCCATATGGCCACCTGACATGGCGGCTGCCTGACCTATAAGGAGGGACAAGGGGAAATGAGGTTACTGCGCTGGTGTTGTGCAGCGTTGTGGTTGGCGGTCGAAGACCGCTGTGCAATTCAGCATTGGTTATCATTGGGCCCTATGGTTTCCAGGAGCCAATGACGATGTACGCCGGCGGTGACGGTACGCACCGCTGTGGACGTGACTGCCATTTTCTATCTCTTCACTCACTTGATACCTGACCTTCAACAGGAGAGGACCTACACTGCAAGTGCTGCTGTGACCTGCGTCTGGAAGCGACAATGGCTACAGTGTCTGGGGAAAGGGCCCCTGCCTTCACTGCGGATGAGTTGGACAAACTGGTGGATGGGGTCCTCCCCCAGTACACGCTACTTTACGGTCCTCCAGACAAACAGGTGAGTAAACTGTGTGCATGGTGGATGGCACATGACTGTATGGAGTGTCGTGGATGGAAGAGACAGGGGTGGGGCACAGGCCAGCATGTGAGGATGGTGAGTGTATGTTTTTCTGGGCCAGGGTGGGAGGTTTGTGGGCAATGAGTGAGAAGAAGCGGAGGGGGGAGTAACATCCATTTTTACTTCACTATTCCTCTAGGTCAACGCCCACCAGAAGAAGGGGATTTGGCGTGCCATCGCCAAGGAAGTGCGGACCATGGGGGTCTACCATAGACGGAGCACCCACTGCTGGAAAAGATGGGATGACCTGTGCCGCTGGAGCAAGAAGACAGCGGAGGCCGAGCTGGGGATGGCCTCCCAACGTGGAAGGGGTGCCCGTCGCACCATGACCCCCCCGATGTACCGGATCCTGGCAGGTGCATATCCTGAGTTGGATGGGTGCTTGAGGGCATCACAGCAGCCACAAGGGGGTGAGTACAGTCTCATTCAGCTGACTCTGTGCCCTTTACGAGGTGTCTGGGTGGGGGAAGTGGGCTGTGGGTTCCCCTAGGCCAGGGCAGACACGCCAAGGTACATCAATTGTTTTGCATGCTCAGTGCCACTCCAACCCCAAAGGTGGTAGTTGCCCTCTACACCTAGTCAGCTCCTGTGGGTTCCAGCTGTGCATCAAATGGGTCTAGGCAGAGTCCCTCATGGGCACGTGCTTTTCCCTTGCACTGTTAGTGCATGTGCTAGTGCATAGGCATGTTCCCTGTGTGTTGTGTCCGCCAACAGTAGTCGTGTTGCAGGCATTAACCATGTGTCGCTTCTGTCTTTCCCCCCCTTTTTGTTTTGTCACCCTGTCCTTGTGTGCATTATCATCATCTGACGGAGGAGCATTGGCACCGGAGCAGGAGGGAGCTGCAACCCACATGGCCCTGGAGGGTGAATTTACAGAGTCTGAAGGGACCAGTGGGACTGAGGGCGAGGGGAGCTCCATGACGGGGACAGGAGCAGATACCAGCAACAGCGACTCCTTCTCTGAAGGGAGCTCCCTTGCGGTGGCGGGCACCTCTGTGCTGACCGCAACAACAGGTACAGCTGCCACCCCCCCTACCAGCACTGCCCTCCCAGCAGCCCCTCGTCAAGTTTCCCGTGCCCGCTCACCCAGGACGGTGGGCATCTCCTTCACCCCAGGCACCTCAAGCCCTGCCCCAGTCAGTTCTGCTGCCCTCAGTGAGGAGGCTCTTGACCTCCTGAGATCCCTCACTGTGGGGCAATCAACCATTTTGAATGCCATCCATGGTGTTGTGAGGCATTTGTAGCAAACAAATGCATACCTGGAGGGCATTCATTCTGGCGTGGCAGCCCAACAGAGAGCATTTCAGGATCTGGCCTCAGCACTGACGGCAGCCATTGTCCCTGTGTCCAGCCTCCCCCTCCAACATCCACTACCCAGACCAAATCCCCTGTACCTCAGCCTATCCCAAGCACACCATCAGACCAGCATGTACACTCATCAACACAAAAGAGTGGACATGGCAAACATAAGTACCACACATCCCAAAGGCACTCACAGAAGCACCATCCCCATGCAGACACACCATCATCCACTGCCTCCACTGTGTGCACCTCCTCCATGTCCTCCTCCTCCCTCCCAGTCTCGTCTCCACTCACACCTGCATGCACTACATCCTCAGCCACTACCACGATCACCAGCACGCCCATCACCACACACCGTTCACTCACCACCCCCACTACCATGCACACTTCCCGTGTCCTCTCCCAGTCTGTCTGTGAGCCCTCCTCCCAAAGTACACAAACGCAGGCACACACCCAACCAACAGCCATCCACCTCACAACAGCCTCCGGCCCATGCAACTTCACCCAAATTCAGCAGACGTACACCTCCTACAACCACTACCTCTTCCTCCACTCCCAAACCCCCATCCATCTTCCCGTCCCAGTGTGTCTAAAAAACTTTTCCTGGCTAACATTGACCTCTTTCCTACACCTACTGCTCCGTCCTTCCCCTATGGCAAGGATGTCTAGGTCCCAGCCCAGCACCTCAGCCACCAAATCCTCCAGCACTGCGGTCTCAGCAAGTCCTGTCACATCGCGGGCGGCACTCATCAGGGTTGCCAGTGTGCCACCTAGTGAGGCCAAGGATCAGCCCATTCCGCCACCTGCCAAGGTGAAGAAGGTGCCCACATGCTGTAGTGAAAAGCCGCACCAACCACCCAGCAAGGCCTCCTCCAAGCCAAAAGGGGACAGTGCCAAGGGACCAGCAGCGACATCCAAGGTGAGGAAGGGACACAAGGCTAAGGGGAAGTCCGCACAGGGCACGGAGCCTCCGGTTGAGGGACTAGAGTCACCCCTTCTGGCAACCAGAACAGCAACCTGTACGGCAGTGGACACCTCCACTTGCACCGCCACCTGCACGTCTGCTGCCTCAGCAACAGTCCCCAGCATCATCCCCAGTGGGCAGCCGTCTGAGGCTGCAGGAGACGTCCTGCTGTCTCCCTCCACAGGTGCTGACACATTCACCACCGGCAGCATCTCCGCCACAGACACTGCCGCAACCACCGCCACCAGCCCCGCAACTTGCTCAGACAGTGCCACCACAGCCGACATGGCAAACATTCCCAGTGGACAGCCTTCTGAGGCTGCAGGAGACGTCCTGGACCCTGCACAGCGTACATGAGGCACGACACCCAGCACTGTTATTACCAGCAGGTGGCAGGCAAAGTCGCAGCAGGGTGGAGTGTGTCTCTGCCTCCATGGAGTATCATGCTACCTGTTCCCAGGCAATCTCGTGGCACACACACCCAGGTGAGGGAATGGGACCTGCCACACTGCATGTGCAGCACTCTGGGCACCAAGCCCCCTCCAGAACCAGTGGAGAAAAGCATCCACTCACTCAATCCTTGGTAGGATGAAGCACTCTGGGCACCAAGCCCCCTCCAGAAACAGTGGAGAAAAGCATCCAGTACCCCAGTCCTTGGCAGGATGAAGCACTCTGGGCACCAAGCCTCCTCCAGAACCAGTGGAGAAAAGCATCCACTACCCCAGTCCTTGACAGGATGTAGCACTCTGGGCACCAAGCCCCCTCCAGAACCAGTGGAGCATGTCAACAACTTGAGAGACTGTGGCTTTGCACTCCCCAGGATAAATCAGTGGGCAAACCACCCACTTGAGAGACTTGAGAGACTGTGGCTTTGCACTCCCCAGGATAAAGCAGTGGGCAAACCACCCACTTGAGAGACTTGAGAGACTGTGGCTTTGCACTCCCCAGGATAAAGCAGTGGGCAAACCACCCACTTGAGAGACTTGAGAGACTGTGGCTTTTCACTCCCCAGGACCCATCAGTGGGCATGGAGCCCCCTCGTGGAGCAGTGTCGTCGTCCTTTCATCCGGCTGAGGTGTCCCCCTCCCCCTTCCCTTGAGGTGCCTGTTTAATTTCAATCTGATGCCCCAGCATTTCGAGTCAGGTATCATGTGTGGGCTTCGCCCATGCACTTTGGACCACTGGTCCATGGACAATGATTGGAACACTATCTGGACTTCTGTAGTTGCTGTACATATTTGTATATACTGATGATTTAAAGTTATCTTGGCCTATCTGATTTTTCGATGATTACACTCGTTACAATCATTTCATTTTGCACTTGCGTTCTTCCAGGGGGTGATGGTGTGTAAATGTCATGTTGATGCATGTATCTGTGTGTATGTTGTTGTGGGTGAGGGTGGGGGTGGGGGTGTTGCGTGTTGCGTGTGTGTGTGTGTCACTCTCTCTTTCCTCCCCCCTCCCCTGTGTGCTAGGTGCAGTACTCACCGTGGTCGTCGCCGGCGTCTTTGTTGCTCCTGGTAGAAGAGGAGGTAAACCAACATGGGCAGGACCTGTAACTCGGACTCCATGGCGTCCTGGTTCCTCGTTGGGTGTCGAGAGGTGAGTGGTTTCCGTTCCAAGTCCTGTTTCCGCTGTGCTTTTGATGGCATTGGTACCGCCCGGAAGAGGTGGCAGATAGGCCTGTTGTAATACAGTGGGTGGTACATTGTGTTCCGCCTGTCTGTTGGCAGTTACCGCTGCGGTGTTTGTTTCTACCGCTGTGGCGGTCGGAGTGTTAACGTGGATGTCTATGTTGGCTGTTTCCGCCATGGTCATGATTTCATTTTTTAAACCTCCGGCCTGTTGGTGGTATTACCGCCGCTTTAACACCGACCGCCAGGGTTGTGATGAGGGCCATAAATCTCTGCCCATCCTCCCAACTACCAATGCACAGCTAAATTCTGCAGCTGCTTGACTGAATTGACATGCTTCATAATTGTTTCCTCAATACAACCAATAGTATGGGTACCTTTCACAAAATAATCACCTGCAACTCAACTATGTACACCAGCTGTGCAAAATGTCACTGTTAACTTTTGGAGGTAGATGTCACAATACCACCAGTAACATTGTATCTGTCACATCAACAGGTGGAGCTGCCACTGACCAGACAGAACCCACAGACAAGAACACCACCATCCCCCAGGATGAAGCCCTCAGTGAATATGACACTCCAGAACTTCTGGACGTGGAGGACAGATCTGGCCAATCTGGGCAACCTGGACAGACCCCGACAGTGAATCTCAGTGTACCAACATCAATACCTCCCAGCCTGGTTGCCTCAACATCACAGGCAATCATGCCCCCCCCCCAAACAGGTATCCATAGGACAGTGCCCACAATCTTGTGCCCCCCAGTCTAGGAGCAGAATAGCAGCCTAACACTTTGGACAAAGATGGTCCTGGAACCAGTGGGAGGGGGCACCCTGTAGTGTGGGCACAGGCCAGTGGGGATGGGATGCATGGGAGGAATGTTGTTGGCCAATGGGGTGAGGCCACTGGGGATGCTTCAGGCCAGGACACCATCAACCAAGTCTTAGGGTTCTATCAAGAGTCCCAAGGAGTGATGGGCCAGGTACTTATGGAACTCCATGAGATCAAGCAGCTGCAAAGGGACAACCATAGGGATATGATCTAACAGTGGGAGGTCACCAATACCAACCTGGCTTCCCTACTAGGGTTGTTGAGGGATATTAACAGTACCCTGAGGGGGCGTGGCTTCGGGCGTCATGATGGCGGTCGCACTCTGAGAGTGCTCTGGACCCCTCCGTCATTTGCCCTTAACTACCGCGGTCCGAAGAAGCAAGAAAACACCGTTTCAGGCTCCCCTGCGAATCGGGGGCCCTGCGAGAAGTCGACTGGGGTGAACTGGCAGAGAGCCTACGTCCCGCGCTCGTACGGCGGGCCGGCCGATCCCACAAAGGAGAGAAAAAGATGGCGGCCGCTGCAGGATGCACCCGGCGGGGCTGAGACTGGATTGATGACCCCACCGGAGACGAGCGCTGCAAACTGAAGTGGCAGCAGGATGCTCTGGGAAGCCTGGGACGAGCCCCGGCGGTGGATCCCTGCTACGGAAGTGCCGGCGGGACCCCCTAACGGGGAGGAAGACACCAGGTGAGCGGCACCGTCTGACGCGCGGAGACGCGGGTGCGGTCCGGGAGACCCCTCCGTCCACGCGGTCGGCTCGTGGGACCGGACTGAGGCCGCGGCGGGGGCCCCTTCCCCCCGCGGTCCCCTCTGGTGAGGGGCAGGGCCTGGAACCGCGCGCGGGGTCGGGACCCGACTGAAAGACCGGGTGGTGTCCCGGAGAGGCAAGGACGCGATCTGAGGACCTGGAGGAGGTGGGGGGGGGCGGCAGGTGGTGGCACCCCCCCCCCCATCTCTGCAGCAGCAAGGGGAGGCCCAGTGGCCTGATGGCCCGGTTCTGGCTTTCCCTCGGGCCTTCGCCCGGACAGAGCTCGAGCTAGCCCACGGCGGAAGCTGGGGGCGGACTGTGAGCCGAGAAGTGGAGGACAGCACCTTGGGGCAATCCAAAATCCTGGGTTCCAGGTCGTGTATGGTTGGCTCTGGTCGGAGCGGCTCGAGGGATCGGAGGCCCAGTCGGGACGGTGCGGGACCTGCCGCTGGGGTTCCGGACCCTGAAGGTGGAGAGGCCTGGGTCTAGAGCTTGGACGGGTCCCCCCGCCCCGGTGGAGGAAGCGAGAAAGGAATCTGACAGAGGGGAGCCGGTGTACCGACGCAGGACCCGGAGGAGAGTAAATGAGACCATAGATTGCCCCTGGGACAGTGAGCTCCCACCGTCCTTGCGCAGAAAGACACACCGAGCCCCCGCGATCCAGGGCACCTGACAGCTCGCTGAAATCTCCGGCCTGAAAATGCATTAAAGAGGGTGTGACACACCTAACCCCCACCTCAAGTGCCACGATGGAAAAAGATAAAGCGAACAAACAACCTCCGCCCTCCTAACAAAAAATCGACCAGTTCACGACTGCGACGGGCCAGCGGGGAGGGGGAGACGTGGCTGGTGGGGGCCCGGCCCCAGACGGGGTGAGCGCCATTCTCCAAGCTATTCAATCATCGCAGATGGCCGTAGAGATTAAAATTGGAGAGGTGCGAGTGGACATGGGCCTCATCAGGCAAGACCTTAGAAACGCAGTGACCCGAATTACTGAGGTGGAAACCCGAGTCTCTCAGACCGAGAGCGATTTGTCTGACCTCCAAACTAAAGTGGCCCAACTACAATCCCGAACCAGCGAGCTTCATCACCGTGCAGAAGATGCGGAAAACCGGGCAAGGCGCAATAACCTGCGCTTCATAGGTTTCCCAGAGGGCATAGAGGATGACAAAGCCGCCGAGTTCCTGGAGAAGTGAATCAAATCTTGGATGCCGGACCAGTCCCTCTCGCCATTGTTTGCAGTTGAACGAGCCCACAGGGCGCTCGCACCTCGCCCCCCTCCGGGCGGCCCGAAGCGCCCGATGATCGCACGATTCCTTAACTTCAAGGACAGAGACAATATCCTCAAGGAAGCGAGGCGACTAGATGATATGCAATGGGAAAACCACAAAATCCTAATTTTCCCAGACTACACCAGAGAGGTCCAAACCCGCCGTAGGTCATACGAACATGTTAAACAAAAACTTAGGGCGATGCAACTCTCGTACATGCTCCTTTTCCCCGCACGCCTCAAAGTCCTCATGGCTGGGAAAGCCTACTTTTTTGAATCACCAGAGGAGGCTTGGGATTGGCTGACGGAAGAGGGTATCGGAGCCCGAAGGGGCCCCCCTAAAACCACCGGAAGAATCCCACGTGTCGAACTCTCCTCATCAGAGGGGCCCCGGAGGAGCCGGCGACGCACCAGATCCCGGAGAGGCAGGCAGAAGGACTCAAACACTCCTGCAGATGATAAAACAACCCAGGACCTTAATCCTCATACCAAGACCATCACTGAGGCTCTCCCGAAGCCTCCGACACCATCCCAGACTGCAGAAGACGGGCGCTTGAGTCAATCTCCGATACTCGGCTGACAGGATGTGTGTGGCCCCTGCGCGGGACGTGGGGGAAATCTGGCCGCGCTTGGTCTGCTCGAGCGGCCCCCAATGGGACTAACATTGATGGACCCAGAGACTTCCTAAAGTATGGTGTTGATTGCTTGATTTGTGACCGTTAATTGCAACTGATCCGAGTGAAAGGAGGGGTCCACCACTCCACCCCAACGACAGCTCCACTGGCTGTCTGGTTCTGGTTGGGTACATGGGCGACAGATGCTTCCGGGGTGGGAGTATGGGGAGGGGGGAAGTGTTGGGGGGGAAGTTTGAATTAGGTTTAAAAGGCGACAAGTTCGTTAGCCTGGTTTGTAATTTTAAAATTTCGCTGACACGTTTGAAATGGTCATCCCTGGGCTCACACCCACACACTCAAACATGTTTAACATCTGCACACCTCACGCTTGGCCCTCAATGACCCAGGTCCTCTCCTGGAATGTAAACGGCCTATTAGACAAGATCAAAAGATCAGCAGTATTTAACACTCTCCGCAGATACTCCCCCTCAGTAGTTCTCCTGCAAGAGACCCATCTCCTTGGGTCCAGATGCCCTATGCTTGTGCGGGGTGGATATGATAGGGTATACAATGCAGGGTTTTCCAGAGGCTCCAGGGGAGTGGCTATCCTGCTCCATCGATCTCTGCCCATGGTGATCACAGCCACGCAGTCTGACTCACAGGGTAGATTCATAGTAGTCACAGGGACTCTTCAGGGGCACCCGCTAAACTTAGTGTGCGCCTATGCGCCCCCGGCAAATCTTGACACATTCCTACTTTCGCTCCACCAAGTGACCTCAGGACTACCCCAAGGAACCACCCTACTGGGAGGCGACTTCAACGCAGTTCTTGACCCAACTCTGGAAATATCTGGGGAGACTACTACTAATAGATCCAAGCGGGCCTCAACTCTAAGCAACTGGGCGGAGGGCCTTGGCTTGTGTGAGGTGTGGCGCACCAGGCACCCCAGAGAGCGCCAGTACACGCATACTTCGGCGGCCCACCACACGCAGTCCAGAATAGACCTGGTGTTCATGCCCGCCCTAGACTTCTTAAAAGTCGCAGGGGCGGATATTCTCCCACGGGGGTCTCCGACCACGCGCCAGTATGAATCCGAATAGGCGGAACAGATCCTACCAGACGGCCTATGTGGCGCCTGAACACTTGGCACTTGCAAGATACAGAGTACACCCAGGAGATCAAGAAGCACCTCAGTCAATATTTTGAGCTAAACGAAGGCTCGGTTCGGTCCCCAGGAATACTATGGGCCACCTGCAAAGCCACTATTAGAGGGCACGCCAAAAGCACTCTTCGGTCCCGTGAGCGGGACCAAAACTCCCAAATCTCTGAGCTGGAAAGCAAAGCCCTGAGGCTCGAACGGCAATACGTAAGCTCGGCATCGGCATCGGCCTCGACTATGAGGAAACTGACCAGGGTAAGAGAGGATATCAAGCACATAATGCTGGAGTCGGCCAAACAAATGTGGAGAGCCTCAGCAGTCCGAATCTATGGATGGGGGGATAAAAACGGGAAGCTGCTGCATTGGCTGGCCACCCGCCCCATGGCTAACAGAATTATACCTGAGATCTTAGAGGACTCGGGCACCCTTGTCAAAACATCGGTGGAAATTGCACATAGTTTCGCCTCTTACTACACCTGTCTATATGCCAGACACCCACGCCCTGCTATTGAGAGAGAGTCCCCCCTACTAAACGATATTACCCTTCCTGGGGTATCTCCAGAGGCGAGAGACAGACTGGAGGAGGCCATTAGCCTCGCAGAGGTCTGCAGTGCAATATCTAGCCTGGCATCAGGCAAAACCCCTGGCCCTGACGGATTTCCAGCGGAATTATATAGTAAAAGCAGCGATATTCTGGGTCCCCACCTGCTTAACATGTACGATGAAGCGGAGAATCAAGGCCGCTTCCCCACTGAGATTGACCAAGCAACTATTGTGGTGATCCCCAAAACCCAACCCCCATCACGACACTGTTCAGCGTACCGGCCTATCTCGCTCCTAAATGTTGAAGTCAAGGTGCTCTCCTCGATCCTTGCCTCCAGACTGAAGGAGGTAATGCCCACGCTGGTGCACCCTGACCAGTGTGGTTTCATGCCTACTTGTAGCACAAGGCACTGCATCAGACGGTTACATCTTGCTTTGGCACACCACAAAACGCTATCACACGCACACCTGGCACTACTTTTACTCGATTTTGAAAAGGCTTTTGACACGGTAGATTGGTCCTACCTCGAACAGGTCCTATATAAGAACGGGCTCGGACCTAAATTTCGAGGATTAGTGAAACTCCTATACTCTAACCCGACTGCCCGAATCCGGGTGAATGGAGTGGTCTCTGACCCAATCCCCATTAGCCGTGGGACTCGACAGGGGTGCCCGCTATCCCCCCTGCTCTTTGCACTAGTAATAGAACCGCTGGCGATATTACTGAGAAATGATCCACTGATCGAAGGCTGGCACTGGCCCTCTGGCTCGGAAGACCGAGTAGCCTTGTACGCAGACGATGTGCTCCTGTATATCTCCAACCCATCCAAAAGCGGCCCACGCGTCCTGAAGATCCTGAGACTTTTTGCGGAAGCCTCGGGACTGACCCTGAACACAGCCAAATCTTTATTAATTCCCCTACATCGCTCACGCGACTGTATAGACTGGCAACGGAACATCCCAGTATGGAAAAACAGCTTCAAATACCTTGGCATACATATCTCACTCCTGCCCGAGTTAGCGTGGGAACTTAATGTCACGCCGCTTACAAGGAAAATCAAATCCGACCTCCTGCGCTGGAGGGCCCTCCCCCTGAATCTACTTGGCAGAATAGCGCTATACAAGATGATGATCCTCCCCAGGCTCTTATACCTCCTGCAGAATTTTCCACTTCCCATCCCCGTGAGATGGTTCAGAGGGATGGACTCTTTAGCACGCCAATTCATATGGAGCGGCTCCCGCACACGACTGTCGCTCAAAACTTGTCAGAGGGACGTATATGAAGGTGGCTTGGGCATGTCGAAAATTCAATACTATTACCTAGCAATGCACACACTCGTAATCAATGACTGGGCGGGAGGTGGATGGACAGACCCCGCATACCAACTAGAATTACAGACAATGGGCTACCCGCGGATCTTTGACACACTATACGGGAGCCCGATCCCCCGAGAGACCCCAGACGTGACCAAAGTGGTGCTACTGGGTTGGCGAACAGCCCAGAAAGTGACGGGGTGGTGGGGACGTCTAACCCAACAGACCCCGTTATGGCATGGAAGGCAGCTGGTACAAGTGGCAGGTCTGGAGGGTTTTCAGAACTGGGACAACATAGGGATATCCACTCTGGGAGATATCTGGAGAGGGTCACACATACGGTCTTTTCAAGACCTCCAGATACAATATTCCTTAAACAAGACACAGTTCCACCGATATCTCCAGTTACGCCATGCTCTACTAGTTCATCTACAGACAGGAGACACCATACCCGAACATAGCCCCATGGAAGCTAAGGCATTGATGGGAGACCTGGGCAGGGGAGGAGTTTCCCAGATTTATCGCACCCTAATCTCCGTCGCTTGGGGCCCCCTGAGAGAGCTTCGCCAAAGGTGGGAGAGTTGGGTGGGACCCATGGAGGATACGGACTGGACAGAAGCACTAATGGCCCCACGTTCCCTAACAATGGCCATACGCCTCCGGTTAATACAATCCTACTTCCTTCATACCGCATACCTCACACCGGCCATATTACATAAAGCGGGCCTCCGCCCCACAGCGGAATCCCCCCGGTGCAGGAGTCACATGGCTGATTTCTTCCACATGGTATGGACATGCCCGACTATAGCGGCCTATTGGGAAACGGTGGTGCAAGAGATCTCCGGGGCCCTACAGGAAGAGATAAAGAGGTTGCCACTGCCCCTCCTTCTAGGGGTCATGGGAGATACAGGGCTACGAAGAGCAGATCGGTCCTTCTTAGGGGTGGCTTGTCTAGTAGCCAAAAGAGATATAATGGCAGATTGGAAGGCCAGATTTGCACCGACACTGACTAAATGGAGACGGGGAGTGGTTTGGTGTGCGCAGTGAGAGAGACTTGTGTATAAAGCCAGAGGTTGCTTACACAAATACAATAAGATATGGGGGAAGTGGGAGGGTGTAGCGGGCTTTTAAGCGTTAGATTGTGAGTAATATTTAGTAATAATATGTGGCGGGGACCTAGTGTTTGACCATGATTGTTTGATGCCCGTTGGCATCATGTTGAAGTGTATACATCACTGTTTCATGCAAAATTAATAAATTCTCTTTATTAAAAAAAAACAGTACCCTGATCAGGGATCGTCAGCAACACTCAACACCTTCCTTTGACAAAGCAACACCAGGTCCATTGTCATGGGTGACACACACTAGAAGGGAGTCCCTGTCAGGGGAACAACCTACCACAGACAGCCCTGCCTCTGTAGCAACAAATGAACCCCCACACAAGTGCGGACATCCAGCAAATAACTCAGGAGGTGCAGATGGCCAGACACCAACCACTGCCAGCAAGAGACCTCTTCCTGAAGGAACTCCTTACTGTGCCACATTTTTCACTCTGCTGACAGTTCTTCAACCACCTTCCATTTCCTATGGGAGAAGTGAACTGGACTTTGGACTTATAATACTGTGGCATTGACTCCAATGATTGCATCAACCATGACTTTCTTTTTCCATCATGCCTGATATTAGTTTATTCACAAATGTTCAATAAATCCACCTATCGCAAAGTATGTGTCTGTTTGCTACTGTGCCAATTGTTGCTACGTATAGATGTGAGAGCATATAAAGCAAACGATGAATACACAATATACTAGTGCAAGGAGGGATGTGTCACAGGTATAGTGTCCTGCTAAGGATTACTACCAACACACACAAACACATTGCTTCAAGTGTCTAGTCACACCATTTTATTGCACATAAATCACATAGGCTGTCCATATGTCTGGACTGCCAGAGTCAAGAAGGGCTGACTCATATGGGTTATGGTAGATGTACGGAGGTACAGTCCCCAAACCACAGACAAGAAGGGCCTTGTCAGACATTGTCCTGTTGAATAGGTAAACAGAGAAGTGAATGGTGTCTCCAACCTGAGTCTTACCACATAGCAAAATCAAGTAATCCTACCTCACATAATCCAAGATACAGAAAGAGGGCAGTACAACAGCCCCCGATCACAGGTCCCTCATCATCCAATGACCATGCATCTGGTGGTATGGTACAGACATATGTCAGTGTTGTGACATAGGCAATGTCACCTGCAATTCTGAAACGCATCTACAGCTACATACAAAGGGTCCACCACAGCACTCTAGGCAAGTACAATGTGCACTTCAGTCCTTCCACCCACACACATTGTTAAGCTGGTTTGGCACAGGTCTCATACATCCCAAATCTGGGACGCACATTACCTGAAACAATCCATGTCAACTTCCTATCTCAGAACAGCATCAGATACCTGCCAATGTCACAACTCTAAAATGCCCACATGAAGATGTCATGGTGAAGGTACCTATACAAAGACAAAAAAGGGGCATTGTTTTGGAAACATACCTATTACACAAATCACATAGCAAGCATCCGGACATGAAGTGACAATGCAATGAGACAGACACAAACAAAGCAACATTATCATGGTGGAGAAATGTCAGAGGTAACTCTTCAAGCAGCCATTGGCTCATTGTTGCTGAACGTCAGCTCCCCAGTTTAATGGCAAGACACTCAGCTTCAAACATTCAGATTATTATAGTCCTGCATACAGTCACAGTCATCACATCACATGACATACTTCACTAATGAAAAATAGCTATTGATGGGATCCTGCTGAAATTCTGCTCCTTCCTCTTCACTATTGTTATCCTGACTTGGCATTTCAGGAGGCTCACCTGGTGGCACTGAAGATTCCCCCTCCACTGGAATGTATGGGATGCTCCTCCTCAGGGCATTGTTGTGGAACATACAGTAGGCCACAATGATCTTACACACCTTCCTGAGTGAAAAGAGGAGGGCTCCACCAGTCCAGTCCAGACACCTAAATCTGGCCTTCTGGAGCTTAAAAGCCCACTCCACTATCTGCCTTGTTCTTATATGGGACTCATTAAAGCAGACTTCCTCTGCTGTAGTTGGATTCCTCAGCGGTGTTAACAATCAAGGACAGTTTGGGTATGCTGAGTAGGAATGAGACATATATGCAACTATGGGTCCCTCATATAAGTAAATCCTCAGCAGTCATTGCACACACACGAACAGTACAAATGTTACTTACCAACCAGCCAGGCTCTTTCTGGGTACAGTTGTGACATCAGCTGGTGGATTGTGCTGTTTCACATAATGAAGGCATCATGGATTGAAACCAGGAACCAGGAACAGAAATGTGAGATGTAGAGGTCTGCCAAATATATAATTTGAACGTGGATGTAATGGAAAGTCTTTTGGTTGCGATATACTTGTTCATTGGCATGCAGTGTAGCCAAGCCAACATGTGTGCCATCAATAGCACACTCCACCCCTCATATGGGATGCGTGCAAAACCATAGTAGTCAGCCTTCACATGGGCTAAATCCTGACATCAGGGAAACTGGATGTAGCTTTCCAGGAGTTTCTACATTGCTGAGAGGACATCCCGCAACAATAGACTGAGCATAGGTTGGGACATGCCACCAGGTTGGGCCACTATACCCTGTGGCTAGGAAGTGTAACACTGACATGACTTGTACAATGGGTAATGTCAGTTGATGTATGCTGTTGTATGACTAATAGCTGGCATCAGACCTGGCTCCAACTGACAACATAGATCCACTATATTTTCCCAATTCAGAAGATACAGGAGTATCACATGCCTTTCTTCTATGGCCTCTAGATCTGACTGGGGACGGCAGACCAATGGTTGTCACATCCTCCCTCTCCCTTGGTACCTAATATGACAGGAAATTAATGACATTAGTCAATATGTTCACTGCTACATACATGATGCATGTCCAGGTTAACTTTTGACAAGACACATTATTAGGGAGGGAAATGGCAAACAGTACACATCACAGCTGTCAATGACACAAGGTTCATGTTATCCTCTTGCTTTGTCACATATGTAAGTGTACCTAAATCCAAAATGTGCATCACATATGTCCCTTGGTATGTGACTGATGTACCGAGCACTAAAATGACCATTAACAAGGATAGACTGTGCCCCACTGTGAATTACCATCTGTGCCCTGCAACATACAACAATGGTGTCTGAGTAGTGGGACCAACATGACAGGACAAGATAACCATGCATTTGTGCAAAAATATTGGATTTCAGATGTGTGACGCTGTGTTAATATCCCAAGCCCACATTTTAGGCCTCTAAAATGGTGGCTGCCTGACGTACTCCAATGGACATTTGGAACAGCCCGCAACTGCTGGCGGAAGTTGTCATGGTGGTAGGTAGTTCCAACCCCGGTAGATACAGCCATAGGCTAACATTGTTGCCATTGGTGGTCACGGGCCAATGTCTGTGTCCGCCAAAGGGGACGACCGTGTACATGATGGACGTGACCTTCATGTTCCGCAAAATCCATTGCTTGTCTTCTGGCACTGTTGCCAGCAAGATCTCCACTGCCAAGCTGCTGTTCACCACCTCTGGGAGCAAACATTCCACGTCCAGCAGGTGATAGAGCCCCTGCTTTTTAACCAGAGGAGTTGGAGAAGCTGGTGACTGAGGTCCTACCCCTGTATGAACAGCTCTATTGTGTACCAGAGGAGCAGGTAAGTGTCACCTGTTCACAGGTTTCAATGTACTTAACCATTCCTTCCCTCCTCATAGGTGGAAATGTGCCCATGTATGGCAAATTGTGTACTCATGTGCCTGTAGGTGTGGTCTGTAGGGCATCAATGGGAGAGTCAATGTGCATGTATTGATGGCCAGTGCCAAATGTTGACTTCAGTCACAATGTGGTGTGTGTGTTCATTGTGTTCCATGATCCACCTTGTGTTTGATGCATATAACTAGTTAAGGTGACATCACAGACATCCACTGAAATGTCTTTCCTCATGACTGTTGCACATGTGAGACTACATGTGCGTGCAGAACAGCAACAGCTGAGTATGCATCATGTATGTGTCAGTTGTGAGTAATGTGAGGTATGTGTATGCTGTATGCTGAAACAGAGATTTCTTAGCACATCTATGCTTGCTAGACTGTTGTTTGTAAGTAATGTCATCAATGCATCTGCCCTCCAGGTTGTCATCCACACCAAATGGCAATTTGCTGGTGCCTACATGATGTACTGTTATGCATGGGGGTGATTTAAACGGAGTGACAAGTATGTTCTGACTGCTCAACCTGCAGATACCAGGGCCTGTCGCATGTCTCTTCCAGCATGGGTTATAGTCTAGGCTGGGGTGGGGTCTCCGTGGCAATGTAACTGTGGCACTGTGTCCACTCCCTGTACACCAGCAGATCCTGTGATATGGCAAATATGAGGCTCTGTTTTAAAATGCTGTCCAGAATGCCTCATTCCTTTGCTCAGATTGGGAATGGCTCCAGAGGCAAGTTACTGATCAAGTTCACGTGTACTCTTGGTATTATTGTCAATGTGTGTCCCTGACTCCTGACAGGTCCCTTACTCCCACAGCCCTGTTGTCACTTTCATACAGGTTACATCTGTCGTGTGCAGGATCATAAATTAAATGACAGTTCCAAAGTGCGGACAGTATGTTGATTCCAGGGAGGCCTTAATTTGTGACGCAATAGCTTGGTCACATAGCAGAAACTGGTCAATGCATGCCATAGTTTTTTGGATGCCATCTCTGTAGGATAGACACAAATGTCCAAAAGCATGTTCTGTGGTACAAGGAGATAACACAGAACCACACCCCCTTAAGTGGCATGAGTCTGCATTCTTTATTGCAAATGTCCACAAATGGACAGGGTGAACACTTTCTGTACCTACCATATCGGTCCTTTCATTGTTACCCATTTGTGATTTTGGAGTTTGTACTCTGACAGTAGCCTGTATTGACAGTATGCAGAGAGTCATCATCACAGAGTGTGAATGTGTAGGTCCATTCATGCCTAAGGAGTCTACCTTGCAGTAGCCACAGAGGTGTGATGTGTCTCATAGTGCCTCACATATCAGTCATGTTGCTAGGGCACATCGGACAAGATTTCATTAAGCATGCCTATTAATTGTAGGGCATGAGCAGGGTGGTGGGTTGATCTACAGAGATGGAAATGTATGTCTTGATTCAGGTCTGTGTGCTTATTGACTTGCAGGTGTCACAATTGAGGAGTGTTGACAATGTGGGAAAGTAATATCTTGATGTAACTGACATGTATGTGACTGAACCATTTGTGATGAGACTTGTGATCATGATCTCTTGATTTGTCTTTTGCATCCATGCAGGTCAATGCCCATCAAAAGAAAGGGATATGGAGAGCTTTTGCCAACAAGGTGCAGACTCTGGAGATCCACAGCTGGCGGAGCACCCACTGCAGAAAGAGGTGGACGGACCTGAGATGCTGGGCCTGGAAGATTGAGGAGGCCCAGCTTGGGTTGTCCTCTCAATGTGGGGCGGGGTGCCCGTCAGACTATTACCCCCCTAATGACCTGAATTCTGGCAGTGGACTATCAGGAGCTTGATGGGCATTTGAGGGCAGCACAGCAGCCACAAGGGGCTGAGAACCATTGCCAAGTGATTAAGTGTGGTCTGACTGCTCCCCTTGACTATTGTGGATGAGCCATGTGTCATACAGTGGAGAGGCGATTGTTTGTGTTGACATGCCATGTGATTTTTACTGCTGTGCCTTGCCTCTTGGAGCATGAACCTAGGAATAATTGTGGGTGGAATCCTCACTCCAATTGCTCTGTAAAGACCACATATGGCTGTGTACATTGTCAATCAAGTATTCATTGTTGTTTTAGTTTTGTGATTTCTAAGCAGCAGACCACCACTCTTCGGTGTTCTAGTCCATAGGAAAGTAGGGGATGGGTAAATGTCCTCAGTCATGTGTTTGTGTAAATGTGTAGGTTGGCATCTGCCACCCAGAGTCTTGTTTTCTCAGTGTATGATGGTTGCTGGAGCCTCACTGCAGTCTGTAATGTGGAGGTATCCAACATACATGTGACAGAGCTTGTATTGTTCTTTGGAACCAGCTACGATCACTACTTTCCCTTGGTAAGTGATGAATTTACATTGACATGATTTATGTGTCATCACTGTTGCCAACATTCCTTGTGCCTTCATGTCAGCATGTGTCCCTTTCTCTTTATGAAACATTTGTAATCTGAAGTTTCATGGATGGTGTACCTATGTTGATGGGATGATGCCTGTACTCCATCACCTATCTGTGCATGTCAAACTGTTTCTCTAATAGTACATTTCAATTAGTTACATTTCATGTTGTGCCACACAGAGGAGTCTGTCACCGGTGTTCATTGGCTGACACATTCCCTTGTGCATCATAGCATGTTATTTGGGATGTGCTACTGCAGAAGCAATGAGGTACATGACAGGTAGGCCTAGAGTTCAGAGTCCCACAGTGTGAATATCTTTGTGCTTGATGTGGCATCATGTTTAAAAATGCACTGCATATGTGTAAAGGATAAGGTGCTGCCTGGCGGTGCCAATGGAAACTCCACGGTCTTTGCTACAACCTGACGGCAGTCGTACCGCTACCACGGCCATGGTGGTTCACCGACCGCCAAAGTCGTAATGAGACCCTATGTTAGCTCAAAAGATGACAGCCAAAATATGTCTACCCATAACAATTAAGCAAACAGCAACTCTCCATTAAACTGGATGCAATTAGAGTAAACATTCTGCAGTTTATTAGGTTTGCAATATTAGAATTACAAAGAGCTCTATGTTTCCTAGAAATATTACTAAATATCATTAGCTAAGAGCAACAATATAACAGCCTTAGTCCTTTCGTAAGAATCTGGATTATAATTTGGGGTGAGTGACTGCTCATCTCAAGAAATAAGCACAATGCTTTGCCGTGGTAAACCTTCAAAGTCACTAAATTAACCTAGACTCAACCCCTGCTTGTTGTAGCACAGATCAGACAAGTTTAACTTAAGGCAAAGTGTAAGGTATGTATGTAGTACCAAACAGTAATAAAGTCAAAATACATAACAATAAAAATCCCAATTAGAATTAGACAAATAAAGTAACAAGTAGTAAACACAAGAGAATCAAACTGACGAAGATCCAAGAAGGGGAATTGGGCATAATAATTTTTAAAGTTTTAAGTAGAAATAGTGGCAAAAAGCACAACTCACCAATGATAGTCTATGGAAGGAGTAAACGTAGACCAAGAAGAGATTTGAGGCTGACCTTGATGGAGTGCAGGATGAATACACCATCAGGTTAATTCAGTTCAAATATTTTACCTTTTTACTTAGGCCTTTTAAATCAAAACTTTCAGAGTTTGTAGAATATCCTCTCTGGGTCAATACTAAGGCTCCTGCAACCTCAGGGGCTACACCTAGAGGCCAGGACTCACTCCAGCAAAGGCCACCAGCAGGAAAGGTCCAGTCCAGGTCCAGTAGTTGCCGGTCGGCTGTGCACTTCAGGGAAAAGGCCTCTTGTAACTTGTTGTGTCCCACTAGCCACACAGGAGGTGAATCAACTGAGCCTTGGAGTCCTAGGTCTAAGAGAGAGATGGCCAAGTCTGTCAGGGCTTCTCTCAGGTCATAGGCAGCAGGTCCAGTCCTCTTCTGTTCTTCCACAGGTTGAGACAATACACTGGCACTAGTGGATGGGAGTGACTTCTGGGCAACCCCTAACCAATGCCGTAAAGGTTTCCAGTGGGGCATACCTATACATTTTTTCAAGGATTACTGTTCAATGTTCAGCAAACAGGCCCAAAACATCAAACACTAAGTTCCAGTTCGAAACAGGCACATACCTACAACAAACCCAAAGACTGAAGTCTTGTTTGAAGGGCTCATCTTCCGATGTTTGGTCTGAAGGGCTCCCCTGCAACCAGACAGGAGATACACAAGAATTGTTCTATCATCCTGTTCTCTCCCTTGTGTGCTCAAGTGTTATATGTGGCTCAACAGACCTGCAAAGTAGAATCTTACACTGTGGTGGCAACAGCCCCCACTCTACATATTATTTTGAGCTCAGAGAACTCGGTCTCTGCTGATTCACGTCAGCCTATTGTGATGTCCTGGAAGGAATTTTACACTTCTTTGGAGGCTGATCACAGGCTGGAAGTTGTGGGATAATTAATGCAAATTACCTTCAGGAAACTTCAGGCAGGAGAAAGGTAACTTTATAGAGTTAACTTTCCTCAAAATTTAAAATCTGACCACAATTTCATTGGGTTGCTAATGGCCAATAACAATAGTTAATTATTTTTCTAGCTGGTCCTATTGCTGTGATACAACATTAGTATTTGATCTGTACTCTGATTCTCTGCATACAGCATCTAGGCCCTTAGAGCATTGTGACTCTAGGGACATAATAATATTAATTCTCTACCTGTCCCACTTTTAAACAACATGTACCCTGCTTTGTGGGCTTCACGCCCTGCATAAGGGTGACTTACACATAATCAAAAGGGAGCTCTTTACCTTTCTAAACAGGTTATTTTGACAGGTCGCACTGAGGGTATAGAAATGCAACAGTCATGCTACACAGAGTACTCATGTAGTGATGTTTGCACTGCCAGTGTAGTGGATGGCACAATACAGTAGGTGCTGCAGTGCAGAAGTGAAATTTAACCTCCATGCCCTGGGAGCTCTTTCTATACCCTATACTGTGGACCTATAGGCAAGCTTAGGGTTTATTTATAATATTTGGTGCAAAACTGCACTAACGCAGTTTTGCACCAAAAAGCTTAGCACCGACTTGCACCATTTATGAGCACCAGCCGGGCACCATATTTATGGAATGGTGCAAGCCGGTGCAAAGGGTAGGCTAGCGTAAAAAAAAAAAGACGTTTGCCGGGTGGGGCTGGCAGTATGGGAGAAGGGGGTTTTGCACCAACGACGTTAGGCAAGTTAGAGTAACAAAAAATTACTTTAACTAGCCTGGTGTCATTTTCTGATGCAAAACCATCCATACCACATGACTCCTGTCTTAGAAAAGACAGGAGTCATGTCCTCCACTCCAATTGCAGGCACAGGGGGCACGGGTTCCCTGGGCATGGCCATTGCACCCAGTCCCATTTCAGGGCCCCCAATGGCACTTAAAAAAAAATATATAATACTTACTTGTACTTACCTATACTTACCTGGGATGGGGTCCCCCATCCTCCGGTGTCCCTCTGGTGTGGGTGGGGCTGTCCCTGGGGTCTGGGGAGGGCACCTGTGGGCTTATTCCATGGTGTTCCACCATGAAAATAGGCCCACAGGTCCACTAATGCCTGCCCTGACCCAGGCGTTAAATAATGGTGCAAAGCAAGCTTTGCAACATTATTTGACCCCTCTTCCCCCGTGCCTTATTTTAGCATGGGGGGATAAATATGGCACTAAGACCATAGAGTAATTTTTTTGCAAGGTAGGTTTCCACGTACAAAAAATGACTTTAACTCCATAAATGTGGCGCACCGAATTTGCGTAGAAACAGATGACGCAAATGTGGCGCAAAACAAGTATAAATATGCCCCTAAATGTGCCAATTAAGAATAAGACAATATAACCATGTGTAAAGGGGGGGCTAGGTCCTTTAATTCTGGGTAGAGGGTAAAATGCACAGAGTTCTAAAGCCAGTAAAAATAGTATTCAGAAAAACTGGGTTGACCACACAGGCAGGTTCCCTAGAATTATGTGTCATGAAATTATAGAAATCTGAGTAAAACTGAAAAAACACAGACATTTTTGCATCCCAAACAAGACAGCACAACAACACAATCTTAGGAGAGGCTCCCATTAGAGGTTCCAGCAAGTATTCTACATTTTAAACACACTATTGGGTCGCAATAGTATCAGAACAAAGAAAAAGAAAGAACACTAAAAAAGAAGAAAGTTGAAGAATAAAAACTAGACTTAAACTATAATTCAATAAAAGAAATTTGTGAGTGATGTGCTCTTATCGAGAAGCTAACACTCCGATTAACCTCCATATGAAGAATTCAACCTGACTATTGTTGTGCTCTTTTTTAAGCATATTTGTATCAAATCAATGCCAGTGCCCTTTACCGTGAACATCTTTGAGATTACACATACATTTATAAAGCACCAGTCTTAATAAAACATTGCAGGCAAGTTGAGAAAGTCTTAACAAATCGTTAGGAAATATAAACTACATAAATAAATGGTATAATAAAAAGATAAAAAGAAGATGAGATGGGCCAGAGACAGTCAAACAGAAAAAGGATAAAAGATATGCAGTGAGACATGGACAGAGTGTAGGGCAATGTAGAAATGGTTGCTGATAGTAGGGCATGGAAAGAGAGTAGGAACAATCAGAACATTATTAAAGGATGAGGGTTAGAAGTTGTGCAATTCTGTGACACTTGTAAATATAAATGTCAAAATAATGTTTATATACATGTGCTATCAAGTTTTACAAAATGTCTTAACCAGGTCTTCAACCACAGAGCTACAAAGGGGAGGGCTGCCTATATGAAAAGAGAATCTTTTCCATCTTATTCCCCCAGATGTTTGACTTCTTTTACAGAACCTATTTTTGTTGGTCATAGAATGCAACACATTTTACAGATGCAAACTAGTGGTAAGGTGCTTGTGCACTCCCTCTTAATCCTTGTAAAATTGGCATAAACCTATTTGGCGCATTTAATTTACTTGTAAGCCTCCAGTATATGGTACGACATGCACTCCAAACCTCTAAATTAAATGCTGCAAGTGGGCTGCAGCACTCATTGTGCCACCCTCTAATTAGCACTGTAAAACATGTCTCAAAGCCTCTCCAATGCAGCCTGGGTGGGCAGTAGTTTTAAACTGCCATTTTGCCTGGAAAAGTACAACTTTTGCCAGACCGAAACCTTCGTTTTTAATGCTTATGTCACCCATGAAGTAGAACCCAAACGCACATGGTACTGAGTGCGTTGTATATAAAATGTAGGCAATGCATAAATTATATTTTACATGCCCTGGCAGTGAAAAATAATGAATTTTGTTTTCACTGTGTCACAGCTTGCTCTCCCATAGAAAAGCACTAGGTTGCATCTTAACATCTTTCAATGCTTAACTTCAGTTTAGGAGATAGTAGAAAATGGTTTAAGGACTAATTTTATTAGCAGTAGAAAATCCTACGTTCTGGTCAAGTCAGATTTTATATTGCTTTTAGGAAAATAACACTAGAAAAGAGTTGTAATTTTCCTGCATGCCTTTCTGCCAGTGTCCAGTGTCACCTGACTGCCAACTGCTCTGCTGTGGTAAGATGAGGATTGCTCCTAGACAATGGGCAAAGGAGAGAGGTGTTTTTCTTCCTTGAACAGAATGTTCTGAGGGCTGTGCCCATCTCCCTCTTGACCTTCAAGGAATACCTACCCTGTCACTGGAAGATGTAGCTCACACTTAGGCCTGCCTCCTTTTTGTCTTGCTAGTCAGGTTTGATTTAGGTGGGGTGGGATACTGTTGGATAGTTTACAGTAAAACACACAGGAAGTGCTGCAAAAGTCGATAGAGTCACCCCTGGGAACTTTCACCCTATTGGTTAGGGAGTGACTAGGAGTTTCCCCAACCACAAGTTGTTACTAGGCATAAATGTGGCATCACCAGTACTCTTTGCAGCACACTCCTGGACCTGTGAAAAATCAGAAGCAGCATGCCCTGCTGTCTTAAGAGCCTGATGGAAGGCTGGACTTACTTACCGTGAACTATGGACTCCGGAAGTGACTCCAAGGGTCAGTTGGCTGACCTATTTTAGTTAGACAACAAGCTTCCAGGTGACACTTTTCCAGTGACTGATCAGTACCAACAGCATCTGCCAGGACACAGCTTCTGGCCTCTGATGAAGTGAATTCTACCCCCCAAGTGGTGCCTCCTAGGTCCTGGACCTTTAGCTGATGTTAGAGTGCACTTCTCCTGCCCCCCAACTGCAGGAAGCGGGACTTAAGGACTTTTTGCCAAATTCTGCTTAGAGAACTAAAGGAGACCAGGGTCATTGTCAAAGCTGCAGCTGTCGAATCATGAACCACCTCAGTTTGCTGGTTTGCCCTGCTGAAGGAGATCTAATTTCTAGAAAACCCTCTAAGTCCAAACGTAGAGGGCGTCATTGGGCCCAATGCTGAGAAGCAACCAGTCAACTTTGAGGCCTTACTGGGCACAGACTTCAGACTTCGCCTGCTCAGAGCTTGCCCGACTTCATCAGTGAGTGCACTGGACCCCTAGCTTCAGCAACCTGCCATCGCCAAGCCCTGCGTCATATCCGGCTTCAAGCTCTTTCCATTGGGAAGAAGCTTATCCCTGTATCCATCAGCACGTCATTGTGGTCATCCTTAAGCGTTGTCTTTGACCTGGTCTAGCACAACCAGATAACTGCAGCTGGCACTTTGTGCTTTTGCCACTATTTTTCATTTAAAAGTGAATGTATTTCTGGTGCAAGCTTTTTGTCACATTGGTATCATTTTATTTATTAAATACTTTCTATTTCTCTAAATTGGACTGAGATTTTTTTGTGTTGTGTTATCCCTTCATTACTGTTTTGAATACTTTACACGTTTCCTCTAAGTTAAACCTAACTGCAATCATGCCAAGCTACCAGGAGGCAAAGCTCAGATTTATTTGGTAACTTGTAGTTTAACCCAGACATGGATTGTGATATTATGTGAGGTGGGTTCTCACTCCCCTCAACTAGTACTCTAATACCTTACACTGCTCAAGAGATATATTGAAGTGAAACCTGATCAGATTTTGATCTTTTTAGTTTCTAGTGCTATTTGGTCCGTTGACATGGCATTTTACAGCCTCAAATCATAAAGTTATTGATGATAATAAGCTTTAAATAGTGGAAGCCAGTGTGTTTCCCCTACATAGGAGGAGCTGAAGTTCACTAAACAACCTGACAGCTATATGAATTATTATTTTATAAGGAACTAGTGAGGATTTAGAAATACCAGATTTAACCGCGGTATCCTCTTTGTACATCCATAAGATTATGACGATTGTAAAAGTAACTCATTTTCAGTAACTATTTAAATTTTTTAGTGAGTGAAGAGTAGATCTGAATATTTTTACTATATCCGTTACAGAAACATCGATTGGTGAGAGTTTGTATTTAGGCCCAGTGATTTTCCCGGTGACAAGATTAAGACCGAACCATCAAGTGATTCAGATAGACTTTCTTCAATTAATATGGATTTGCATTTCCAACATAAACTAATAAATTCTGTTTTAGTAGGTTTATTTTGAGGATGTTGGTTTATATCCCGGAATGAAGATTCATCAGGTAGCTTTCAGTATGCATATCTACTCAAAGGAAGAATTTTTTTGTTAAATTGTGTTTTTGTGTGCATATTAAGGAATGATAGCACCTTCCCCTCCTTGATCCTCAGTAGTTCTGTATGTAGGTTATATAAAATATGTGCTGAGAGTAGATCCGTGAAGTATCCCACAGATTGAGAAAGGTGAGAGTAAATATTAACAAACCAATAACCAATTCGATTGATTAGGAGAGAGCTAAACCAGCTGAAAAACTGGCATAAGACACTTGGGTGTCCATAAAGCGAACAATCGCCTTTGGTTATCATTAGCAGTAAATACTGTCTACAAACTGAGAAGCTTAAGGACACAGGCTCGGTTAACCAAAAGGATAGTAACTTTAATCAAGTATCTTAAGGGCTGTTTTTTTGTCCTGCAGAATTCCAAAACCTTGATTGATAGGTTGTTGTTAGTGTACAACATAACCGTGCACATAATGCAATATTTAACAGTGAATAAACCAAAGCAACAACTTTGTAATCGGTCTGCTCTAGCATGAAAGGTATCCCTTCTTCAATGTTGTTTCTTTAAACAAAATATTTTGCTGTTCTAGAACCATACGATTAATAGCCCCTCATTTTCCGTTTACATTCTCCAGCCACATAGAGACCTGGTTTTTAACAACGGAATATGTGGCCAGAATTACCACAAAACGTGTAATAACTGTCTCGACCAAAAACTAGTCTCCCCGCCCGCATCTAATGAAAGCTGATGTCCTGACATAATCCCTTGCATAAGCAACGACTTTGAAAAAAATACAACCAAACACTATGGCCCTCATTCTGACCTTGGCGGTCTTTTCGCAAGACCGCTGAGTTACCGCCGCGGTGAAGACCGCCGACCGCGGCGGTGTGCCGCTGTGCGCATTCTGACCGCTGGGAGCGTTCCGCCGGAAAACCGCCAGCAGCCACACTGGCGGTCGGCGGGAAAGTGGAGACTGGTCAACCTCCACCGCCACGCCAGCAGAACACCGCCCACAGAATTACGACCCACATTTCTGTGTGGCGGTCTTCTGTTGGCGGTCTTCTGTTGGCGGTCACGTCCCTATGGCTCCCGTCGCCTCCCGGAGGACCAACGCACAAGGTAAGTTGATCGTCCGTGAGGGGAGGGGGTGGGGGGGTGTTGTGTGATGTGGGCGTGCATGGGGGTGTGCGTGTGAGTGTGTAGAGGGGGTGTGTGAGTGCGTGTATGCGGGCGGGGGGTGCTGCTGTGTCTATGGGTAATGTGTGCTGTTCGGCAGGTGCGCATGTCGGCATGTATGTGTGCGGGTATGTGTCCCCGTTGTGTATGTGTGTGTAGGGGGTGTGTATATGTGCATGTTGGGGGTGTGTGCATGTCGGGGTACATGTATGTTTATGTCGGGGTGGGGGTGGGGAGGGGGTTCGTACCACCTCTGGGGGGTGGCAGGGGGGTGGAGGGTGTGGGGGGAGGACTCGGGTGGGTAGTGGGGGGTGGGGGAGACCCCTATCAGTGCCAGGGAAGGAATTCCCTGGCCCCGATAGTGCTTACCGCCATGGTTCGCACGGCGGTTCCCGCCCGCAAGAAACCGCGGCGGTAGGCAGGGTCATAATACCCTTGGCGGTCTTGGGACGACCGCCGGGCCGGAGTGCGCAAACTCCAGCCCCGCGGTCATGACCGCCGTGGCGGTCGGAGTGGAGAAGTAGCGGTCGGTCGCGGCGGGGACCGCCGCGGTCAGAATGCCATTTTTAATACCGCCGGTCTGTTCGCGGTCCGACCGCCGTCTCTCCGCCGACCGCCAGGGTCAGAATGAGGGCCTATATCTGATATTTATCTCTTTTTATGCAGGTCTGAAATACAGAAATTATTTTTCCTTACTGATGTTGCTGTGATCAGAACCTGTTTAATATTCAATATGTGTCTAACCTAATCAAAGGTTTTGGCAGAATTTACGATTCGATGCATGAAAATGTCTTTATTAGTAATTTCAAGCACTGATTTAGATTATTTAGATTCTGCTGTTTCCCATTTACTGGTGGTACACAGAATGCACCTCAGGATATATCCTTTATTTTTAATAAAAAAGGATTTTAAAGAGAAAGTTCAAATGGCGTGTATACCATTAGCAGCGTTTCGCCATCATAAAGGACTGATGAGCTGCAGCAGGAACAATGTTGTTCTGAATGTGACAACGAAATGTGACTTGAAGAACATCACTAACAACAATTCCTTCTAATTTTTATTTCAAACTTGTGACTCTAATAGTAGGAAGCAGGTCTTATACTAATGAGGTCAGAGCTATGGCTTAGCAAGCCCAGCAGACCTGAACCCTGCTGATGTTTCGTTAATGTGAGGTGTGAATAAAAACATTCATGGCATTACAGTCAGTCTTCGAAGACTTCTTCACGCCACACGTAACAATCCTACCACTTGTAGTGGCAAGATCGAGATGACCATTTGTTGAAGTAACAGACATTTGAGAGTTACCAAACGAGGCAATCACCTAAACTAGAGAACTTTATAGAGGCACTTATTCATTCCAGTGTTAAACAAAGGTCTCCGGCTTACTTGGTGGCAAATTTACAGCACTGAGAGGACCCCATCCCCTGTTCAGAATTCTGCAGGTGGTCTAGCAGTCTATTACCCTTGCTTGGAATAATAGTTGTAAGGATGAGAAAAAAGACTGAATTAAGCACCTCTGCATAAATAATAGGCTCTATTCTGTTGTGTCACATATATTTTTAACTGCTGTCTTGAACGAACATAATAAGCACTGGTGATGAATCTGATTTCGTTGTAACCTATTTTTGAGTTCATACCTCCTAAGATGTAGAGAAAAAACAATATGATACCTTTACACCTATGCACTCATACTATTCTTTGTCCTCAGGAACCAGAGATTTTATGATACATATTGTAGGGGAAATGTCTCTATTTGCATGACCACCCCATTGTTTTGGACTGATGCAGCTAGTTGTGCATTGGAACTCTGCTAACCCAGCCAAAATGCATTTGCTCAGACCCCTTAAACATGTCAAAATTGACTACACTCCTAACAAACATATTTAATGTACCTCTAAGCCTCTAGTATATAGTGCAACGTGTACCATGGGCCTGTAGGTTAAACATCACTAGTGGACTAGAGCACCCATTGTGCTACCCACTACAGTGACATTGCAAACATGACTGTGGACCTACCACTGTAGCCCATCTGTGCAGTTTAAAAACTGTGAATTCAGCCTCTCAAAATAACCCCTTTTGACACCCATAAAACCTCCTTTTAAATATTAATGTAAACCATATGTAGGCCTTAACACCCATATTCAGGGGTGCATGACATTTAATAGTAAAACATGTAAAAGTTTAATGTTAAACCTACCTTCACCGCGAAAACATGTCAAAAGCTATTTTCATTGGTGGGTTAGCTGTTCCATAGGAAACGAATGGGATACAACATTACTTTTAATACTGTTATCTCTGACTACACCTATACAAAGTTCATTCTTGGACATTTTCAAATATTTATTACAAGGGCAATTCACTTTTAATGTCTGATTTGTAATACATTTTTGAAAAAGGTACTTTAAGAATGTTAATCTTTCCCTGCCTAAAATTTCTAGATATCCATGTGGAAGAACTTCTAACTGTTACCCAGGACTTGAACATCCCCCTTGATGGGGTGTCAACTTGCTCCAAGAGCTGAGACAATGGCCTACCCTGTCACAGACAAATGTTAGCTGGCACCTAGTCACAGTCCTCTTTTGTTCACCTAGTCAGACAGGCACCAACCACAGTGGGAGAAGAGCTGCCCTCTGAACTGGTTTGAAGTGACCACAGGGGAGGAGCTTGCTTATTTCCCTGACCATTCTCTGGGCTGGGCACAGGAGCTCTGCACAGGGGAAGAAAGGTTCTTCCAACTTGGTTTTAGGTAGAGAAGGGTGCTATGGGATTTTTTGCATTAAGGCACATGGGAACTGCTGCAAAACTGGTTGTGGTTAACCCTGGAAACTGTTTCCCTGATTGGCTAAGGAGAGGCCAGGAGTCACCCTCATATGCAGGCTAGTGCAAATATAAAGGTGGCACTCCTAAGAACCCTCTTTAGAATACTACTGGACCTGTGGAAGAACCAAAGAAGGAATGCACCTGCTGTTCAGACCTGTGAGGAGACCTGACAGGATAGACCTAGTCTCACTTGTACCCAGGACAAAGAAGTAGATTCCAAGGGACAGTTGGCTGACCTCATGTTGAGCTATAGGGCAACAACAAGCCTCCAGTGGCCTTTTTCTTGAAAGACTCTAAATGACCAGTCTAAACTGGACCTGCCCCGGGCCTTGCTGATGGCTTCTGCTGGAGTGAATCTTGACCCCTAAGTGCTGTTCCTGAGGTTCTGGGACTTAGAAACCTAACATCCAGAGAAACCTGGGACATAGAAACCTTTTGGTTCCAAAGACTTCTGAAGGACCAGGACAAACCTTGGCCAGAAATTCAGGTTGCTCCCACCCTGTCCTTTTCTACAATAGCAAATCTGTTTAAGAAGGGTGCTTTGGAAAGGATAGCCAGTCTTGTGGAGCCCTGTTCAGCTACAGCTTGCAGCCTTGCTCTGCCTGAGGAGTCTGAGCTCTGAAAAGTGACTTAGAATGTAGAAATCTTCACTGGGCTTAGGCACCAAGAGTCCAGCTAAAGACCTTTCTTTGTTGTGAATTTTTAATTTCTCCTGCTTTGAGTTTTCCCACCAAAAGTAAATGATTTCACATGGACCTTGCCTAAGAGCTATTCTCCCTCACAGAGAGCTATTTTACCACAGCCTTGCCATGCTGAGGATGTTTGTCTTCCATTTCAGAAAACTTCCAACCCTGATTAACCTGGTTTCTATATCAACTCACACTCTATTGGGTTGGCATTAAGAAAAGCCTAGGTCCCTGTCAAGCCAACCAGATTACTGCTGTTGGCGCTCGAATGCTTTTTGCCACTATTTAGAAATATAGGTGGTCATTTAGAAATTGGCAGTAAAGGCGACCTACCGCCGCGATGACGGCCGCCAAAAGACTGCTATTGTGGCTACCATCCGTCCGCCAGACTATGAGCACTGCCAGACTTCAGCCACAAGAAGGGCGGAAATCCGGCAGTGATCAGACTGGCAGATGGTGGTAAGCTGGTGCTGCTACTACCAGCACCGCCACACCAGTTGAACGCCGCCAGACATATCATGACCTGTGATACGGCCTGGCGGTGTTCAGCTGGCGGGGTGGTGCTGGTGGTAGCAGTGCCCCTTCCCGTTCCTGCTGGACGACCTCCCCGGAACAGGTAAGGTGATCGTCGAACAGGGGAGAGGAGTGGGAGGATTGGGAGCATGTTGTGCGTGTGTGTATGTCTAGAAGAATGTGTATATGAATGCGTATATGCCAGTGTGTGTATGAATGCGTGTATGGATGAGTGTAAGTTAATGGGTGTATGCGTGCAGCATGTCTGTGAGATTGTATGGGGGTGGGAGGCTGTGTGGATGAATCAGAGTGGGTTGGGGGCTTGGTGTGTGTATGGGGCGGGTGGGGGCTGAGTTTGGATGGAGGTGGTGTGGGGTGTATCTGAATGTCAGTGGTGGGGGCTTAGTGTGTGTATGTTGGGGTGTAGGGGGTGTATCTGAATGTCGTGAGGGTGGAGGGTGGCAGGTGAGTGTTGGGGGGTGTGGAAGCCGCCTGCCAGTGAGCGGGAAGGAATTCCCTGTCTCCGGTAGGACCTACCGCCATAATTTTCGTGGCATTGGCAATGCCACGGAAAACATGGCGGTAGACTGGCTCAGAATGCCAGGGGTGGTACTCTGTCAGCCACCGGACTGGGGATTCACATCCTCGGCCCGGCAGCTCATACCACCATGGTGGTATGAATGATAAATTGGTGGGTTGGCTGCAGCCAACCCGCCAATCTCATGAGGTGGCAGTATGTACCTCCAGCCTGTTGGCAGTACTACCGCCACAGCCAGGGACATAATGAGGGCCATAATGTTTACAAATTCCTGTTACTGGATTTAAGTCATTTTGGTGTCAGTTTGTTTATTAAATTATCCTCTATTTTTATAAATTGGAGTGGTGTTTTTTCTGTGTTGTGTTTTCAATTTTTGTAACTGTTTTGGTACTTCCAAATGCTTTGCATTTTTTTAAAGCTACGCCTGTCTCCTCTCTGTCCTAGCTATGAGGGGTTAAGCCCAGGTTTACATTATTGAAACCTTTCACTGGACCTAACAAGAATAGTGACCTTATTACCTGTGGTGAACTACCATCCACCCTAACAAATAATATACTTTTTCACACATAGCACTTGGTGTGCAAGTCCTAACTAATTATACCCTCTGCATGCATGTCTGCTATTCTTTTTAGGCACCTTTCTTTATACTCTGGAGTGTTCCCTGGTGCTACTGCTATGTCCCTAGAGCCTTCCTATTACATTCTCCAGGCTCCAGCCCTGTTCCATTTTGTTCACCTGTAGTAACCTCTGGCATTACCCTACGTTTTTGTATTCACAGCACACATTCTAGACCTTGTCTTATACACCTCTAAGCCCACTATTGCTTCTCCTGCATACCTGCATGCAATGAATACCATTAGTTGAGCATTTCCTAGGTTTTTTAAACTGAGGATTCTTCCTACTTTGCACTAATCCTTGCGGGCTGGCCAGGCTGAAGAGCCAAACACACTAATTTATTGTTTGTCTATGGTATCATAGGGGTGGATTTCAGTAGAACCTGCCCTCCAATGTATGTATTCAGCTCAACAGGACTGATTCAGGATTAATACATTAAGGTCGTACACACAGATGTGGACCAAAGTGGAGTGGCCGCACTGCTACTGCTGAATTTTTCCATTGTCTTTGACACAGTATACCACTTCACCCTTCTCAGGCTAGAAGAACCCAGCATCAAAGGAATCATGTGTAGGTTGTATGTCAGAATAACATAGTCAGAAATGTCATCTGATAGAAATATTGTATTCTAAATATTGTTTATCACTTTGGGTGTAGCTTTTCTACTATCACTTCAAATGAGGAAATTGTCTTGGTAAATTATATATAGGACAAAATATTGCTGCCAGATGATATTACAGCAACCATAGTCTGGTATATCACATGTGTGCACAGTAATCAACAAACTATTCACAAAGTAATATCTTTCAGAGTACATCTGAAACATCATACATCAACTGTAATACAAGTAATGCTTCAAGATAAATATATGTATCTAGCCACATTATTCATTAGCTCTCAGGATAGAAAATAATTATGTGTGCACATGAGTTTGAAGAAGGTTAAACAGATTTTAACTAATTGACTCCCAAAATAATGCAGCTTGTTTGCACAGTCAATGATAGTGATAATGTCAATGTTATTTCTCTATTGTTTCACTTAAAGGCCATTTTGCATTGGCAAAGCCTGCCACTTGCAAAATTACAGACACTGCAATGATAGCATGGCACATTGCAATGTACAAAGAATACTTTGTTTGTCAGAAATAATTTTCTGACTTGCTAAATGTCCTTTGATATCAATTGTATCAATTGTGATTTGGGAGTGAAATAGAAAGAGAATGAAAGGAGCATACCCCTCCTTCTAGCAAACCACAATGCAATGTATTAATCCTATGCAACTATGTTTCAGTCACATATCATTGGTCTGATATTGACAGCAGACGTTTCTATAACTCTTTGCAAATGGTAATTTTGTGATGTAATGTGACTGATTTGTACCTCTGTCACATGGCAAAATGAAGGGGCATCTCAAACCAGCTGACATGTTAAAAAACACTCACCTTCATATATTGTGCCTCTAAGGTTTCTTCCTGTTTCAAGAAGGCACCAGGAACACAAGATATCCATAACCACTGACAAAGATAAGACCTCTGAACTAGGGACAAGCATTAGCAGGAAAAAGAGAAAGTAAAGGAAGATCCATGGGAGAAAGCATCAATATCATCAGAAGGCAATCTGCACCTCATTGAAGCTTTCAGTAAGTGAACTGACTATGTGTCGCAAAGAGGTGGCACATCCTGAGGGTGCCTTTTGAAGACGCAGACATCCCTCACAGCTGGATGGCATCAAGCACTGCACTCACCTGCAGAGGGGTCTGTTTTCCACTTTGAAGTGCAGGCAGCATGCTGCCCGCTCTGTGAAAGACTAATCTGGTGCTACGAACAGCGGGTCCACCTTTTACTGCCCTCACAGCAGGTGCAAGTCCCCATTTGGTGTTTTCATCAACTGGTTTAGTGATGTTTCATTATGCTATGCTATATTGTGTTAATTTGCATATTTTGTGATAACTTTGGGGAATGTTATGTTTTTTGTGGGTGGGTTTTCTTTACAGGTTTTTGTCAACAAACGTGTCTTATGGCTATTGGGAGTTATACACTTTTTTTTAGGGAAATCACTTTTGTTTTATGAGAAAACAATATTTTTAGGTTTGATTTCCTTTTTTTAGATTTCCAGGGACAATTCTTTTATTTTAACACTTTTTCAGGGTTTTTACGGTTCCTACATACTTTTGATAGCTTTAATGGCTAATTTTTGGATATGTTTCATTTATGCATGTCTTTGGGCTTTTTGGAAAAAAAAATCTTGCTTCTGGTGGATTATTACTTTTGACTTTGTGGGTACAGAAGCAGCTCTGAACAGTAAGTTATATTTATTTTAATTTTTATGTGTGAGTAACGTTATTTTTTATTGTTTGTGTAAATATTATGGTAATGTTTAGACATAGAATAACATATAGTTATTATTTGTAATAAAAAATATTTGTCATTTTGATTACGATTTTGTAACTATTTTTGTGACTTTTGTAGGTTACCATTTGTTTTGTAATATGCTTTTGGCTATTATTTCTAAGTAATCTACTTCTTTGTTGTTTATGAAGACTTTTACTTTACATTGTAGAATGTTGTTCATTCACATTGCTCCATTTGTAGCTGTTGGTAGCTTTGCCCTTTTTGTAAAGTTCTATAAATTTATAGGAACCGATTCGTAAAGGTAAAGACCAAAAGTCTGTTTACACCAAAAGTCTAACTTTAGACCTACAGTCTAACTTTACTTGTAGTAAAGTTAGACTTTCGGTTTAAGTTTAGACTTTTGGTCTAAAACCAAAAGTCTAAACTTAGACCAAAAGTTTAACTTTACTACGAGTAAAGATAGACTTTAAGTCTAAACTGAGACTTTTGGTGTAATCTTAGACTTTTGGTGTAAGTTTATCTTTGTGAATCGACCCCAACAAATGAAGTTTTGGGCTCTGCCTAGTGTGGATTGGAAGGCATTTTGACATGCTTCCACTGCATTTTCTGTTTTGGTTTCCTGTACAAAGGTGCTGTAAGACATTCTACCATGATATTTCCAACTTGGTTTGGAGTCTGTGGGGGTCCTTCTAACCCTGGCGGTCAGTGTTAAAGCGGCGGCCAACCCGGCAACAGGCTGGCGGTCAAAAAAAGGGAATTCTGACCCTGGCGGGAACCGCCAACACAGGCCGCCGCTTTAACACTTCGACCGCCACGGCGACACAAACAAACAGCGCGGCGGTCACCGCCAACAGCCAGGCGGCAGACAATGTACCGCCCACCCTATCACAATTCACCAATCTGCCACCTTTTCCGGGGCGGGAGCCCCGCCGATAAAAGCACGGCGGAAACAGACTACGAACGGGAAAACGCTCACCTATACACACTCCACGAGGAAGGAGGACAGCATGGAACCCGAATTAAACATCCTACCAGCTATTGTCTACCTGCTCATCTACCACGAGTACGAACGCCGGCGCAGACGACAACGGTGAGTACTGCACCTACGACACAGGGGAGGGGGGGAGGAAAGGTTACGGGCACACACATATGCGACACCCGCCCCCCACCCCCCCCTTCAACTATCTACACACCAATGCAGAGCAACAAGTCACAGTGACACCCCCCAAACTCCCCGGAAAAATGCAAAGACATAATAAAATTGAGACTTATAATTTATGTATAAAATAGGTTCATTGAAGTCATGGTAAATTAGCAATATGAAATATAAAAAATAAAGAATGAACAATGCGAAATCCATAAACATAGGCAATAAGTCCTGCACAGTCACTTAAATTTCCACTGTCCGTGGGCCAAAGTGTATCAACACATGGGCAAAGCCCACACAGGAGACCTGAGTCCGTTGGAGAGAACACTGCTGGGGCATCAGATGACAAAACTACAGGCACCTCAGGGGGAAGGGAAGGGGTAGCACCTCAGCCACATGAGTCCACGACACCAGATCCACGAAGGGTCCACCATGCCCACTGTGCCATCCTGGGGAGTGCAAAGCCACAGTCTCACAAGTCTCTACAGTGGGTGGTCTGCCCACTGTGCCATCCTGGGGAGTGCAGAGACACAGGCCATCAGGTGGATTACAGACTCCACAGGTAATGGAGGAGGCAGGGTGCCCCGAGTGCAGCGTGAACACTAGCTCGACACAGAACCGGCACTGTCAATGGGCCAGCGGTGCTTGACATGAAGGGCCCAGCGGAGCGGTGCTTGAGACGGCGGAGCCCAGCGGAGCGGTGCTTGACAGGAAGGGCCCAGCGGAGCGGTGCTTGACAGGAAGGGTCCAGCGGAGCGGTGCTTGACAGGAAGGGCCCAGCGGAGCGGTGCTTGAGACAGCGGGGCCCAGCGGAGCGGTGCTTGACCGGAAGGGCCCAGCGGAGCGGTGCTTGAGACAGTGGGGCCCAGCGGGGCCCAGCGGAGCGGTGCTTGACAGGAAGGGCCCAGCGGAGCGGTGCTTGACATGAAGGGCCCTGCGGAGCGGTGCTTGAGACGGCGGGTCCCAGCGGAGCGGTGCTTAACAGGAAGGGCCCAGCGGAGTGGTGCTTGACAGGAAGGGCCCAGCGGAACGGTGCTTGAGACGGCGGGGCCCAGCGGAGCAGTGCCTGAGACGGCGGGGCCCTGTTCAGCGGTGCCTGTCTTGGCGGGGCCCTCTTCAGCGGTGCCTGTCTTGGCGGGGCCCTCTTCAGCGGTGCCTGTCTTGGCGGGGCCCTCTTCAGCGGTGCTTCTCCTGTCTTTCAAGAGAGCCAGACCTGGCCAGGACTCCCTGCTTAGTCGCCCTCCGACCGTGCAGTTGCTGGACCCTTCTGTGACGGAGTCCTGGGCCCGTGGGTGTCCTCACTCACACCCGGGATGGGGCTTGTGGGGCCCTCCTGGTCCGCGCCCCTGCTGGCTGACTTCTCCGCCCTGCTGCCCTTGCCCTCCTTCGATGAGGCTCTCTGGCCCTTGCCTCCCCTGGATGTTGTGGCAGGTGACGGACCAGGACTTTGCTCCTTGGGGGCAGCCGTGTCAGTCCTCTGGCGGCGGCCCTTGAGTTTACGGGTCCTCTTTCCAGGGGGGGGCTGGCAGTCCCCTTGCTGCTGGCCGATGTATCAGTGCTGGGAAAGGGTGGACTCCAAAACCCGTGCACAATGGTGACACTTGAAGCAGGGCTGGTGGTGGCTGAGGTGCTCTTGGGACTCTTAGCAGATGGAGGGGGTGGGTCAGGTGGGGCAAAGAGGTTAAGTTTTGAGAGGTAAAGTTTTTTAGGACCAATGTAAAGGGTAGGTGTAGTGGGTATGGGAGTGGAGGAAGAGGATGTGGTTGTAGGAGAGTCAGGTGTGCTGTCTTTGGGTGCAGGTGCTTGTGACGTAGGCTGTGGTGAGGTGGTTGGCTGTTGGGTGGGTGGCTGCCTGCGTTTGTGTGTCTTGGAAGAGGGTGTGACAGACACAGTGGGAGAGGACACAGGGGACGTGTAAATGCAGTGGGGGTGGTGACTGCACGTGTGCGGACTGTACTGGAGGGTGTGCTGGTGATGGAAGTACTGGCTAATGGTGGTGTGCATGCAGGTGTGAGTGGAGACGTCACAGGGAGGGGGGAGGGAGACGAGGAGGAGGGGGACACAGAGGTGGTAGTGACTGTTGGCATGTCTGCATCTGGGTGTAGCTTGGGTGAATGCATGTGTGATCTGTGGTGCTTATGTCTGGATGAGCTGCCCTTGGGTGTTGAGGTGTGTGCAGGCTGGTCTGATGGTGTGGACGGGATAGGCTGAGGAACAGGAGACAGAGACAGGGTGGAGGCAGTTTGAAGAGGGAGGCTGGAAACAGGGACAATGGCTGCCGTCAGTGCTGAGGCCAGAGCATTGAACGATCTTTGATGGGCAGCCTGACCCGAATGAATGCCCTCCAGGTATGCATCGCTCCGATGCACCTCCCTCTCTACCCCCTGGATGGCATTCAAAAGGGTAGACTGCCCAACAATGATGGTCTGTAGGAGGTCAATGACCTCCTCACTGAGGGCAACAGGGGTAACAGGGGCAGGGCCTGAGGTGCCTGGGGCGAAGGAGATGCCCGCCTTCTTGGGCGAGCGGGCACGGAGCAAAGGCTGAGGGGCTGCTGGGAGGGCGGAGCTGGTGCGCTGGGTGGCGGCTGTACCTGTTGAGGCGGGGGGCACGGACGTTGCCGCCACCGCTAGGGAGCTCCCTTCCGAGGACGTGTCGGTGTCGCTGGTGTCACCACGGGTCCCCGTTGTGGTGCTCCCCTCGCCCTCCGTATCACTGGTGACCTCGGTGTCTGTACCATGGCCCACCGGGGCCTTGTGAGTTGCAGCTCCCTCGTGCTCCGATGCCAATTCTCCACCGCCTGATGATGCTAATGCACACATGCACAAGAAGATAAAGAAAAAGGGAGGGGGGAGAAATAAAAACAGGTTGAGTGCATGCATTGTCAACACCGTTGGCGGAGAGGACAGACACACTACGCCGCGCAATCGGGGTACACTACTCAGTACTTGTGACTAGGCCAACAGGTCTATGGACAACAAATGCGCACATGGGTGATGCTGGACCATGGATTGCTGTACTTGGCACCCTACAGAGGTGGGGGGCGGGGGCACAGGGCCATGCCTAAAGGAGGGGACTACACTACAGAAAATGCCCTGGCCTAATGTCACCCACAGACCTCCTCCCCCACCCAGACGCCTCCACTGCGTGTAAAAATAGCAGAATGTGCTGGTACTCACCCCCTTGTGTCTGCTGTGATGTCCTCACGCGCCCATCCAAATCGGGGTAGGCCACCGCCAGGATCCGGGACATCAGGGGGGTCAAGGTACGACTGGCACCCCTCCTACGTTGGGAGGCCATCCCCAGCAGTGACTCGGCGGTCTTCCTGGTCCCCCGGCGGATGTCCTCCCACCTCTTTCGGCAGTGGGTGCCCCGTCTGTTGTGGACCCCCAGGGCCCGGACTTCCTTGGCGATGGCACGCCAAATGTCGACTTTCTGATGGGCGCTGACCTATTTGACATGTACAGGGTGGAAAAGGAATTTTCATCAATTTTCTGCATGTTAGATGTGATTGCCCCCCCTCCCCAACCCTGCCATGTGGCACATGCTCTCACCTGTCGTGCCTTGCACTCCTCATTTGCTCCCCACCCCACCATCTTACATCCACCATACACAACCCAGGCATGGCCCATTCAACGTGCACCCAGTGTACTTACCTGTTGGTCTGGAGGACTGTAGAGTAGCGCATACTGGGGCAGGACCCCATCCACAAGTTTCTCCAACTCTTCTGAAGTGAAGGCAGGGGCCCTTTCCCCAGTCGCAGCAGCCATTGTCTCTTCCAGACCGAGGTCACAGCAGCACTTGCAGTATAGGTCCTCTCCTGTGGATGGTCAGGTCTCGAGTGATTAAGCAGATAGAAAATGGCGGTCACGCCCGCGGCGGTGCGTACCGCCGCGTGCGTACCGCGACCGCCGGCGCACATCGTCATTGGCTCCTGAGACCCATAGAGTTCAATGTTAACCAATGCGCCTTCGACCGCCTACCGCCACGGTGTGCCACGCCAGCGCGTTGACCTCATATCCCACTGTCACACCTCTCAGGTCAGGCAGCCGCCATTACAAAGGCCCACATGGCTTAATTTCTACTGCGTCACACAGGCCTAGGCCTTGCATTGCCACTCATACAAGCCTTTCAATGCATAGCGATTCGTGTACTGTGCAAGCTGGGTGAACGTACCTGTGGGTTGCTTGACTCTGTGCTCCATGTTGTCCTTCCTAGGCACCGTCCGCTGGGACTTGCGAGGAGAAGGATGAATCCTCCCGTGTACCGACCGCTGGTGGACCTGTCGACAATGGAGGAACGACATATTATACTTCGATACCGACTTGACCGAGCCACTACACATGAACTGTGTGCCAGCTGGAGCCTGACCTGATGTCCCCCATCCGCCAACCCACAGGGATTCCCCCTCTGGTGCAGGTTCTGTCAGTACTCCATTTTTTGGCTAGTGGGTCTTTTCAGACAACAGTGGCCATGTCATCAGGGATGTCTCAGCCTATGTTTTCTAAGGTTTTGTCCAGAGTGTTGTCTGACCTGATGAAATACATGCGGAGATACATTGTTTTCCCTGAGGAGGGTGATTTGGCCACTGTGAAGGGTGATTTCTATACCCTTGGACATATCCCCAACATCATTGGTGCCATTGATGGGACCCATGTGGCTTTAGTACCCCAAAAAGACGATGAGCAGGTGTACAGAAATCAAAAAAGTTACCATTCGATGAATGTCCAGGTGGTCTGTTTGGCTGACCAGTACATCTCCCATGTAAATGCCAAGTTCCCTGGATCAGTGCATGACGCGTATGTCATGTGAAATAGCAGCATCCCTTATGTGATGGAACAGCTACAGAGACACGGTGTGTGGCTAATAGGTGACTCTGGTTACCCCAACCTGCCTTGGCTATTGACCCCAGTGAGGAATCCCCGGACCAGGGCAGAGGAACGCTACAATGAGGCACATGGGCGAACTAGGAGGATTATAGAACGGACCTTCGGGGTCCTGAAGGCCAGGTTTAGGTGCCTGCATATGACAGGTGGATCCCTAATGTACTCACCAAAGAAGGTGTGTCATATCATCGTGGCCTGCTGTATGCTTCACAATCTTGCATTGCGACGCCAGGTGCCTTTCCTGCAGGAGGATGGTCCAGATGGTGGTGTTGTAGCAGCTGTGGAGCCTGTGGAGAGTGAAGAGGAGGAAGACGACGGGGACGACACGGACAACAGGGACACAGTTATTCAACAGTATTTTCAGTAGCACACAGGTAAGAATCACCCACGCCTTTTTACATTTACTTCTGCCCTCCTGCATCTCTACTTTCTGTGTTTCCCCCCTGTTCCTTTTAACTGATTTTTGACTTTCCCTTCCCTTTTCAGAGCTGTATGACCCACAGCGTGACTGCTGCTTTGTTTGCCCATGGACTAATGCTTTAAAACATTGGTATGTTGTAATCACATTGTGACTGAACATTATTGCACCGTAATGTGTAATACATTTGTAAAGAATACAAGCAGACTCCTGATTTTTGAAGTGCAATTGGTGATTTATTTTAAGTGCTGCATATGGGTCCATGATAGTAAAACGGGGTGGGGGTGGAGGAATGTCCATGGCAGAGTCCAGTTCTCAGTTGCACAGGTGCATTGTCCACATGCCTGTGGAAGGATGGAGCAGGGGCAGTTCAAGGTTGGACAGGGTGACAATGTGGGACAGTGGGATGACATCAGGGGGTATTGTTTGCTGGCGGGGGTCTTGGCATCTTACTCTGTCTTCTTGTGAGATCTCAGGTTCCTCTTGCGGGGTGGTTGATCTTCAGCAGGAGGTGGGGTTCTGGTGGCCTGTCGTTGTGTGGGGGCCTCCTGTCCACTAGCGCCGGCGGAGGTGGTAGGCTGTTCGTGGTCCAGGCTAGTGACAGGGGCCCTTTGGGTTGCCACATGGTCCCACAATGTGGTGACTATCTGGTTGAGGGCCAGGACGATGGTCCCCATTGCGGTACCTATGTTCCTGAGTTCGTTTCTGAACCCCATGTACCGTTCCTCCTGCTGTGCCTGGATCTCCTGGAACCTGGCCAGTACCGTCGCCATCGTCTCCTGGGAGTGGTGGAATGCTCCCATGATGGTGGTGAGGGCCTCTTGGAGAGTTGGTTCCCTGGGCCGGTCCACCCCCTCTCGCACTGCAGCCCTCCCAGTTGCCCTGTTTCCCCAGGCCTCTGTCCCCTGGACGGTGTGCCCACTACCACTGCCCCCAGGTCCCTGTTGTTGTTGGGGTGGTGGGTCAGCCTGGGTGCCCTGTAGTGGCAGACACACCGCTGATTGAGGCGTCCTGGAGACAGTGGTATGGGCCCGCTGGGTGGGAGCTGTGCTGGTATTCTCAGAGGGGGTTGGGTCTGCTGTGGCCTGTGTCTGTGTGTGGGGAACCGACTGTCCAGAGGTCCCCGATGGTTCGGGCTGGTCATCAGGTTCTAGGTCGACAGAGCTGCTGTCATCACTGGGGGCCTGTTCTGGGGGCGGGATGGACAAATCTGGACCCTCCTGGCCGGTGTGTTGTCGTTCGGGCCCTGCAGGGTTAAAAGAGTATGGTTATTGCTTCTGTGTGTGCCATGGCGTGCGATTTGTGGGTGCCCTTGTCCCCCACTGCTGGCATTCCCTTGTGGGAGGAGTTGTGAGGGTGGTTTGTGGGGGGGGATGGGTATGTGCAGTGGTCATGCTTAGGTGATGGGTGTCCATGGTTTGTGTTGGCATTCAGGGGTTGGGTTGGGTGGGTTGTGCTGGTGAGACATTGGCAGGGAGGATGTGTGCTGGGGGGTTGGGGGTGAGGGTGGGGGTGTGGGTTGGCATGCTGGTGGTTGGGGGGGGTAAGGTAGTTGAGATTAGACTTACCAGAGTCCATTCCTCCGCCTACTCCAGTGAGGCCCATAGGATGCAGAATGCTCAAGACCTCTTGCTCCCATGCTGTGAATTCGGGTGGAGTGGGTGGGGCTCCGCCGCCAGTCTTCTGCACAGCGATGTTGTGTCTTGACACCATCGACCGCACCTTCCCCCGTAGGTCGTTCCAGCGCTTTCGGATGTCTTCCCGGTTTCTGGGATGCTGTCCCACAGCGTTGACCCTGTCTACGATCCTTTGCCATAGCTCCGCCTTCCTGGCTATTGTGGTGTGCTGCACCTGTGTGCCGAATAGCTGGGGCTCTACCCTGATTATTTCCTCCACCATGACCCTGAGTTCTTGGTCCGAGAACCTGGGGTGTCTTTGGGGTGCCATGGGGTGGTGTGGGGTGGTGTTTGTGGTGATGAGTGTGGTGTGTGTGGTGGTGTGTGGTGTTTTGTGCGTGGATGTAGTGTGGGTGATGATGTTGTGTTCCTGTGTGTGTTGGGGTTTTCGATAGCTGTGCTCTCTCTTTCGCTCTCTCTCGCCTTCTCTCCGAATTTCTAGTACTGGGGGTTTGTGGGTAATGTGGGTGTGTGTTTTATAGTTGATTGGATGTGTGGGAGTGGTGTTTGTATGTGTATCAGGTGTGTGTATTTCAAATTGTCCAATGTGGCTGTGTTTTGGAGCTGGGTGTGTATTTTGACCGCAGCGGTGTGTAACGCCAATGGAATACCGCAGTTGTAAGACCGCCGCGTGGATTCGTGGGTCGTAATGGCATGGGCGTGTTTGTGTTGGCCTGACGGTGGAGGTTTGGTCATCTCCAGTTTATCGCTGACCGCTGATGAGGCGGCCTTCCGTGGATGTCGGGTTTTTGGCGGCTTGGCAGTTGTGGGTCAGAATGACCGTGGCGGTTTACCGCGGCCACGGCGGTAGAATGGCAGTCTTCTGACCGGCGGTAAGAGCCTTTTACCGCCGAGGTCAGAATGACCCCCTGTGTCTGGAGCGGTGCAGCCTGCTCACTCAGGTGTCTTAAAAATAATCAGTTTTGGGGCTTAGTTTGTCTTCATTTTGTGTTGGAAGAAAAAAGTGTCACATTTATTTTAAATGTTTATCTGTTGTTTTTTCATAGAGGTTGAGGTCGTTAAGTTTATTTTTACTTGCTATTGGGGTGAGTTTATATTTAGTAATAATTTTTGTCTACTCACTTTGTTATATCTTTTTGCTGGTTTATAACACATGTTTTTTCTGGCAGCTAATCATTTTTCAAAGTCCTAGTGTTTTCTTTTAGGTAGTACATGTTAAGATATGAAACTTGGCGAGTGTTTTGGTAATTACCTATTTTATATTTTTTAAGTTAATTTCTGAGTAAGTTTTAGTTTAAACAAAAGTTTTACATACTTGCTTAGGTTGTTTTCGAAATGTGTATATTTCTTCTTTAAGGGCCTGGTTCAAGAATCTGAAAGAGTTTTCTGTTGCTGTGTTTGCCTTGCTATAAATATTTTGTAAAAATAGAGTGGCTCTTATATTGTTGATTTAATTTTTTGTCTGATTTCATTTGTTAGGGTTGTTTATAGTTTGATTTTATTGGTTGGTTTAGTTTCAGTTTAAATATGTTTACTCTATTATATGTCCTTCTAGGGTAAACAGTAATGCAACTTTGTTTATACTTTCTGATGTATAGTCTTATATATGTATGGGTGTGTAACTCAGTGGAAAAGTCTATATATGATCAGTGAGTGGGTGTATAAATTGCTCTATTGGTGAGTGTGTGGTGACATGATTATATGTATGGATGAATGACTGAGTGACTCGGTGGTGTATCTTTATTGAGAGAGTTGTTTATGTGAGTGAGTATATCAGTGGTGTATGGGTGAGTGAATGGTTGTGTGAGTGAGTCTCTGAAGAAGTGTTTGAATGATTAATGCATGTGTATTGCACTTAAAGTGTGATTAGGAATTAAAGAAAACAAACTAATAGACAGTTATAGCAAGAGCAGTTTACGTATAAAATCACTGTTCATGGGATCTGTGCCCAATATGCCTGTGCTTCAAGAACTCTTTTGAGCCATCTAATCTTGTTCAACTGGACAGGCTATTGGGGAAAAAATAAACAAATGTTAGTATTTAATCTTCGTAGTTGAAGAAATATTACATTATTGATTGCTCACACTGTTCGTATGTATAACACTGTAGTAAATACATCAGTTTGATTGTTTGATTGTTTTCATCTTTAATACTTCTTCACCATAATTGATGGTTTGTATAAACCATCATCTTCAAACAGTGGGGAAAAACAATCAATGGACTGTAAAATAAAAACCCAAAGTTGCACAGTAGATCACTACAAATATGTGGTACTATTCATTGCACTCACTACAATTCATTAGTTAATGGCTTTCTCAATGGTTACTACACTATTCCAAACAAGCAATATTTATATTTTTCTTGATGAATAATATCTGGAGCAATATCAGAATTAAATGTGAAGTACTTTCAATTTTAGAGATCTTCCAGGAAACATCATCCCTGGTAGACCAAATGATGCCTAATGTTTTCATAATCCATATATACAAAATACCACATAGTAGATGTTTTTCACAATTAGGAGGTACAACTTGAGTGGAGAAAGAAAAGGGGTCCTTTTTATGTTTTAACGGAATTATAATCTTTCAACTTCAGGCTGCTTGATTTTCAATGTGTTCTTCCACTTTTCCACTTTAATTAGAGAGAGGTATACAGACTTGATATATTAACTCCTTTCTAGAACATTAAAAGGACTGTTCACATTTGAAGATCTTTTTTGAAGACATTACCCTGCATAGGCCGAATATTTTTCTTGATTAATTAAATCTGGTGCAATATCAGAATTAAATGTGAAGTACTTTCAATTTTAGAGATTGTCCAGGAAAACATCATCCCTGGTAGACCAAATGATGTCTAATGTTTTCATAATCCATATATACAAAATACCACTAAGTAGGTGTTTTCCACAATTAGGTTGTACAACTTTAGTTGGAGAAAGAAAAAGGGACCTTCTAAGTTCTGAAGGAATCTTATTCTTTCAACTTCAGGCTGCTTCATTTTCAGTGTGTTCTTACACTTTTACACTTCAATAGAGAGCATTATACAGAATTTATATATTAACCCCTTTCTAGAGCATTAAAAGGACTGTTCACATTTTAAGATCTTTTTTTAAGACAATACCCTATATTAGGCCTAATAATGTATAAAAAACACATGCAGCTTGGAGAGGAAATACTGTATGCCACTTTTAAAACCATAATTGTTCCTTAGAATTTTGGATGGAGAAAGAGAAGATATGAGTTTGGTAGTTTGAAGGGAAGTTTTGCTTTGTATTTTGAGGGTCCAGAGGTTTTATTAACACCTTCACGAAAGGTGATACCCAAAGAAGTAAAAGTTCTTCCTGAGAATATTTGTCCAGCTTTGATGTTTGTAATTTTGGGTTTCCAATTGAGAACCCTCCGGTGTGCATAGTTGTAGCACTGCTACAAAATATCTTCCTGTACTTTGTAGAAACAATATAGAGCGAAAGTCGGATCTGCAGTTTGGGCAGGTCATACTTTGCCTACCATTTCTGTACAATTTCTCAAAAGGCACAGTTTTAGAATCTGGTAATGTTAAGTAAAGAAATCGTTCACAATTTATTTGAGTGCTAGATGTAAAAGAGAAGTCTTTGCAATTATGGTTCCATTTGCATCTGAATCCAAACAGATAATCGAAACTTACTTATTTTTCTTCATTGATTCTAAGCATGACCATAATAAACTCCTGAGGATCTTGCTGAGTGTTGAGAGTAAACATTATTGATCCTTTTCATATCTAAAAGGTCTTGGATCCGTGAAGCAGAATGTATTACAGTATTGTCACTTATTAAACGTTGTAGTAAATTATATAGTGACGAAGGCATTCTCTTATCTGATTTTTGTTCATTTTGGTTTACTACATGTGGTAAATGGAACAGTACATTGACAACAACATTTGCATAGCAGTTGACACCTGAACTGTTTTCCAACTGGTAACCAAGAATTTCATTGGTTTTTGACAGTTTTCTCTTCTTAGCACTCTTTGTGTTTTTATTTTGTCCTTTCTTTTCTTGACAGTCTGTAGTCTGCTTCATAATCTTGCACTTTGGACAGAGAATCTGTTTCTCATAAACAGGATAGAGGCCTAAACGAGGAGTGTATAGAGTTCTTAAGAGATTGTACCCTCTTACACAGCTTACATCAGAACTAACTTTGGTCTCATTAAAGTCAATCAAAAATGAACTGGACAAGGTTCTAATTCACGTCAATGCTATATATTTGACATTCCTTCTTTGAATACAGAACTTCCAACATTAACCAAAGCTGCACATTAACCAAAGCTGTATCTATACTTTAACCTTGTGATTTATGAATCGCTACAGCATATGCTAAAGACAGAGGGGGTCATTCTGACCCTGGCGGCCGGTGGCCGCCAGGGCCACCGACCACGGGAGCACCGCCAACAGGCTGGCGGTGCTCCCGAGGGCATTCTGACCGCGGCGGTTCAGCCGCGGTGAGAAAGGGTAAACCGGCGGTCTCCCGCCGGTTTACCACTGCCCGTTGGAATCCTCCAAGGTGGCGCAGCTTGCTGACACCCCCTACCGCCATCCTGTTCCTGGCGGTTCGCCCGCCAGGAACAGGATGGCGGTAGGGGGTGTTGCGGGGCCCCTGGGGGCCCCTGCAGTGCCCATGCCAATGGCATGGGCACTGCAGGGGCCCCTGTAAGAGGGCCCCGCTTGTATTTCACTGTCTGCTTAGCAGACAGTGAAATATGCGACGGGTGCAGTAGCACCCGTCGCACCTTCGTACTCCGCCGGCTCGATTACGAGCCGGCTTCATCGTGGGAAGGACGGTTTCCCCTGGGCCGGCGGGCGGCCTTTTGGAGGCCGCCCGCCAGCCCAGGGGAAACCTCAAAATACCCACCGCGGTGACCGCGCCCGGCGGGAGTCAGAATGACCCCCAGAGTAAATTGTTGTCATTGGATTTTTAAGCCTTTTACCAGCAAAAACCGTACCACAAACTGGCCAATCTTTTTAACATCATTTATCTGATCAAATTCAATAGCCAAATATTGTACCTCACCTCTATTTGGAAAATTATTGAAATCAATAACTTTACTCTTTGCACCATTTACTAAGCCTTCCTCAATATTTGAATTTGACAATAAAATAATTCAAACATATTTGCAGGCACGTAAACGCTTTTCTAATCCTGCTGTTTGGATACCGATTCCTCCAAAGAATCCAGTTTGGCTTGTAGTTTATCTGTCAGTTGTATCGTGACTTCCTGGTGTTCCATTTTATCAATAGCTGTAATTTGCAAATTATTTTTTCCAGTTGTAGCAAACTTTCATTAACGTTTGTTCACTCTTGAAGTGTTGGCATTAAACAAAGTATAGATTTTTCCTCTTTAATTAAATTGACAATTAGTTGTGGTGCAATAATCTCACACAAGAATAGACTGGTGATTAGGCGACTGTCCAAGCATGTTTCCCCTGTTTTGTGAGGACTCCTACTCTAATGTCTTTCAGTATGTCTCCATATTCCATATCAGAGGGTTGGTGTATGTTTTTTACTAATTCTTTGTATTCAAAGTTTAACCAAATGTTCATGTTACCAATATTTCCTGGAGAATTCCTTGTTTCATTAGGCAAACGTGTTTTAAAAATTGGTTGTCCTTTCACGGGGATAAGTTGAAGTAGGTCTCCAAAGACAATTAAATGCTTTCCTCCAAATAGCACATCATAGCTTGCTCTCAAATTCTATTGCATTGTTAAGTATATGAAAGCAAGCATTATGTTTGATACTGTTAGATCTGGCATCCTTGGTGTGGTCTCCCCTGTCTTTGTTGCCTCTGCTTCCCATGTTTTGACTGTGTGTTGGATTCTGTTTTTTGCTGTCTTTGGTACTCTGGGCACTTTACCACTGCCGACCAGTGCTAAAGTGCAAGTGCACCAGCATAAATTATATGTGTAATTGGCTTTTTTATGATTGACATATTTGATTTGCTAGTAAGTCCCTAGTAAATTGAACTAGAGGTGCCTAGGACCTGTAACTGAAATGCTACTAGTCGGCCTGTAGCACTGGTTGTGCCACCCACATAAGGAGCCCTGTTAACATGGCTCAGACCTGCCACTGCATTGTCTGTTAATGCAGTTTTAAACTGCCAAATTGACCTGGCAAGTGCACCCACTTGCCAGGCCCAAACCTTCTCTTTTGTATACATGTAAGGCACCCCTAAGGTAGGTCCTATGTAGCCCCCTGGGCAGAGTGCAGTTTATTTTAAAGGTGGGACATGTACTGATGTGTTTTACATGCCCTAAAAGTGAAATACTGCCAAATTCATATTTCTGTGTTGCAAGGCCTTTCTCGCTCATAGGTTAACATGGGGGCTGCCTTCAAATAACTTTTAAGTGCAGTTTCCCTTTGGGAACAGACAGAAATTTGGAGTTTGGTGTCTCTGAACTGACAATTTATCTTTTGGTAAAATTGTTTTTTAAATTGTCACTTTAGGGAAGTGGGCATTTTCTTCCTTAAACCATTCTGTGACTCTCCCTGTTTATGAATTCCCTGTCTGAGTCAGACTGACAGTTGGGCTGTTTGGAATCCCCTCTAAACAGTGAGGTAAAGGGAGCTGGGGTGTAGCCTGCATATCCTGATGGGCCATTTGAGGTAGAGTAGATGGAGGAGTGGTCACTTACACCTGAATGGTCTGTGGCTGCCCTCACACAACGCAGTCTCCAACCCCCAGGTGTGTATCTGGGGCCAGACCTGGGCAAGGCAGGATCCTGTGATCAACAGAGACTTTCCTTTGAAGTTTGCCTACTTCAAAGGCAGAAAGGGGTATAAGTAGTGGGCCTAAACCCCCAGATTTTTAGATTGGTTCTAGAATCAAAAGAAGCCTCTGCCAAGGAGAAGAGCTGAAGACATTGATGGAGGAGTACTGCCCCTTTGCCTGTGACTGTGCTTTGCTGGGTTGGCCTGCAATTGCTGCTTCTACCTGAAAGATCACAAAGACTGGATTTTGTTGTGCATTACTGCTTCAGAAGAATCTCCAAGGGCTTGAACTGAGCTTGCCTCCTGTTTTGAAGTCTCAAGGCCATCAAATACTCCCTCTGCCTCTCTGCTCAGACTCCTGCCCTGCCAAGTGTTGCCCTGTCCAGTCTCTGGACCCTTGAGAGGTGAAGTTGGCAGAACAAGAACTGAAATCCACACTGTGCGGGAAATGTTTGATGCACCACCTGCAAAACAGCTGGGAGATCGACGCATCGCAGCCGGAGAAACGACACAGCACCCGCTTGCGGCTGCTAATAATGACACAAACCCCATGCAGCACAGTTTTATAACACTTCATGACTGGATTTCTCGTGCATCGTCACTGGGCGTCAAAGTCACTGTGAACCTGCGCCGATCCGAGGTGCCCTGTCAGGAAATCGATGTATCGCTCCTGACCGGAAAAGAAAACAACACATGGCCTCACTTGTGAGTAAGGAATCGACACATCGCTGACTTTTCCAATGCATGCTAGCCTGTGCGCCTTTATTTTTAACACAAACCAGGTACGTAAATTCAATGTTTCCATTGTTTACCATTGAGTAAGACTCTTATTCTTTTGAAAATTCATATCTTGACTTGTGTATGTTGGATATTTGTCTTTCTGGTCTTGTTTGATTTAGATAAATATTACCTATTTTGCTAAACTGGTGTGGTGTCCATTTTATAGTGTTCTCACTGTGTTACTGGGTGTATTGGTACAAATACTTTAAACATTGCCTGACTGTTTGTGCCAAGCTACAAAGGGGGTGATCAGGGATTATCCAAGTGTGTATCTACATTGCCCTGACTAGAGTGAGGGTTCCTGCTTGGACAGAGTGCAAACTGACTGCCAACCAGAGACCCCATTTCTAACAGATACCATTCTCACTTCATCAGTAATGAGAAAGGTCAGTTTTTCAATACTCTTGATCCTTCATGGCAAGCCTCATCAGATAACTTCTATCACTGCTTGAAACTGGTGGTTAGAATATCTGCAGACATTTGCTGGATCCAATTAGCAGAATTTTACAGGTGTCTTTAGATTGATGTCTTTTACATTTGAATTTGCTTCTCTTAAAAAATCAAGCCGACCATGTCAATCAATACTCAGCACAACTCAGTGTTAGAAACCAGGTAGGTGTTCCTAGGTTTCTCAACATGCATTTAGCTTCTCCATGATGATGAAAACAATACTCATTGGTGCCACGTTGACTTGCCATTACATTAATTAGGTTGCATTCCAGATTTTCATAGTTTCCATGAACCTTTTGAAAAAACTCCCTTGCTGACATATTCTGTATATTCACCCCTGTTTTCAGAATGTGATTAACTGCATGAGATAAGCCAGACAAGTCACTCTGAAATAGCAGATGAAATATATAGAGAATACACTGGCGAAATCTTGGCTCCTCTGAGTAAAGTATGGCTGATCTGTGCTCTGCAGCTGGTATTTGTATAGACCGCTCATCATATCTACCACCTACTCCAGTAGGAAAGAGTTGTGGAAAACAGTGAGCTTCTATGGTTTTCTCCTACACATTTGAGGGAGCACCTATTCCTCTTTTTTTCATCTGAAAGAGATCAATAGCGTCTCCAATAATCTATTTGGAATGTAGAGGATGAATACTGTAGTGCTCATTAATTTCTTCTGATTTCTTCTTGTTTGATTTATCTTTTCAATTTGACCTCTTGATGAAACTGTGGCGTCCTCCAAATGTGAACATCTTGGAGCTCATCTATATTTCTATAGTAAACATTATGTTGTACCAGATATAATGTAGCTTTCTTTATTTTACTAACATCTACTATGTCTTGACTTATCTTTTTACTCTTGGTTGGGACACCATTGACTAGAATTACATTATTTTCTGTACACCTACAGGTTAAATATTCTGCTTGCAATCTAATGGTAGGTGCACAACTCTCCCTTAAAGGCTTTTCCGAAGCTCAGTTTCAGGTAACTTTCCTGTCTTTAGCTCCATACAGACTATAGCTTGAAACAGATATACACATTGTATAAGTGTAGACTCATAAACCTTCAAAGCTTGAAGCTCCTGTGGAATTGAAACCAGTTCTAATTTGTTATACACTGCCCTAGCTGGCATTTTAGTGTCTTCTAACTTATTATAACAATACTTACATATAGTTTGACGTGTGAAACAAAGCATTCTTCTATAAACAACTAAGCTATGAATTCTTTCCACTTAACTTCTTCAGTTTTTGAAGACAGAATAACATAATAAGCTTGTGTTTTTAGATTGCATCTACAGCATATACAAACATAGCCCGGTTTCTCTGAAGAGACTGTGTTACATTTTCCAATGTCTTCATGAAAGTTACCAACTGTAATACCCATTTCCTGTTCTGCTACACCTGCATATTTCATATGTTCATTTTCTCTGTATTCCTCTTCAGGTTCAAAGGAAGAAAACTGCACATCATCACAAACCTCATCTACCTCTGTCACTGTTCCATGCAAAAGAGCTCTTTGCATTTCTTGTAAAAAATAGTGCAGAACTATTCACATTATAAAGCCTCCTAACTAAAGTTCACATACATGTGTGGTGTACAGCTAACATTCTAAAATGATGAAAGGTGCTTTGGCACACTTTCATCGACACGCATGCTACTGAATGTCCCTGTACATTTGTATATTTTCTTACTATGCATAGATTTAATCTTTGCAAAAGGGCAATTTTCTGTTTAAGACTCTTGCAAGGAAACTTATGTAAATAATTCCTCAGTGTATCATTTGATGGCTGATGAACACTACAAATACTACTGCAATTCCAATTATATACAGGGGCCTCTCTACACCTTCCCTGTACCTCCTCAGCTATGACATCCTCAACATTCCGAAGTAACATAACCTCTTTTGCAGTAGGAGAACCATCTTTCATCTCATAACACTGTACAGATTCATCAACTGCATGAACTAGTCTGTTCTATTGCAAGTAGTTTTCTTCATGAAAGAGACGCTCAATAATACAACAATGTCTCCATTCCCCACTAAAAATGTTTGCAAAAGTTAGTTCTGTGTCTTTTCTTTTCTCTTTTTCTCCTCATAAACAACACAATTTTATCAAGTATTCTCATTCTTGCTACAATCAAAATAAATGGCTTCCTTTTCAAAACAAAGGCCTTATCAACTATACACTCTATTTGTTTCTTTTGTATGACAGTATCTCTCCTTTTATACTTCATCATACTTCTCATTACATTGTTGATTACTCTGCTACGGAACATTCTAACTCTTAGGGCCATATTTATACTTTTTATACTAAAATAATACCGCCGGTTAACGCCATTTTGGTGCGTCGTGCGGGCGTCAAATTTATACTTTAACGCACGGCGGCGCAAACCACAGGTGTGAGTCATTTTTTTTGGGCGCACACTGCAGCGTCAAATCGTAAAGTAAAATGACGTTAATGCGGCGGAAATGACTGTGGGTCCATTTAAGACCCCGCAAACCGCATATGCAGCATTTTTTGATGCAATAGCGTCAAAATTCCCCGCAAACACAGCCATTTCAGCAGAGGAGAGCAAAAATGGATCCCAGATGCCTCTACAGACCCCAGGAAGATGACAACAGACCAGGAACCAGCCAGGAGGACCCACACAAGAACCAGGACACTTTTAAGAAGAAAAGAAAGTGTCGCTTCAGTTCAGAGGAACAGGAAATTCTGGTTAAAGAGGTGACGGAACACCAGCACCAACTGTTTGTCACCTCAAAGTTGCCAATCAGTAGGAGAGAGGCTATATGGCAACAAATTGTTGACAAGATTAACAGTGTGGCAGAAGTACGCAGAACAGTCATCAAGTGCAAGAAACGCTGGCATGACTGCAAGCGCAGGACCAAGGAAAAGATGGCCAGGCACAGGAAGGCAGCACTGCAGACTGGAGGTGGGAGTCCAGTACACCAGGAGGCCCTGGACCACATGGAGGAGATGGTCGCAGCCGTCATCCCTGAGGAGATCGTCACAGGGATTCAAGGACAGGACAGCGCAGACTTCCAGGAGACAACGCACATGCAGGGTAAGTTGCATGGGGAATTATAATGCACTAATGTTAACCGTAAGCAGGTGGGGGATACCGACCACAAAATGCATGGAAGTCATCATATTCATGGAGTGGCATGGGTAAAGGGGTATGGCATGGAGGCATGGCCTGCACAGACAGAAGCTGGGGCACACCATTACACTACACCAACTACAGTCCCATGGGGGCATGCTGCCATGCCAACGATGGAGCAAAGGTAAAGCCACGCCAGGAGGGAAGCGCACAATGTCAAACTGACATCCTGCACACGTCAGCCACCATACCCCCTACATTAACTAGGGCCCAATTAACAGCCTCTAGCCATACCGACAACTGGAATGTAACAGTGACAACAGTTGTCACTACCACCTCCGCTCTGTGTGCAGCTCAAGTAGCCAATGGCAGTAACTTCCCCATGGATGATACACAGCAAAATTTGAGGGTTGATGATGACAACTCCAATAATCCCCTGAAAGAAGACAAAGGCCCCAGTCCTGTCAAATGTCAATGCCCATAGTTGTCGCAAAGATCAGCCAATGTCATCAACAGTAGGAGCTACACAGCACTAAGGACATACCCATGCTGCATATGTCAGGGTCCATCCTGTGCCTGGGTCACAATGTAACATCCCAAATGTCATACTGCTCAGACAACAGCATTGATGGGGAGGACACATGTAACTGGTCACTGAAATACACCTGCACAGTCAGAGGAGGAAATAGGACACTGATACGATTATCAGGGCAATCCAATGTACCACACATTCCCAACATCAGCTGTACACATTACCAATGCCAACATCCACATCGTGCCATAACAATGCTATGCATAGGATACGTTACATGTCAACTACATTTAAGTGGATGTGAAAGATCAGAGACTGGGGCAGGTCCAGATTGTCAAGTGTGCTGCCAGTGCCATCAGAGCACCCACAGCCAGTGAAAGGTCTCACCATGAGAATGGATGTAGATGGAGGGTTGAGTAGGACAAGAAGGTGGCAATTCACTATTTGGCCAGAACAAACACCTTTGCGGAGATGATGCCGACAAGTCTAATAACTTACCACAATACATGTGACATGCAGGTGGGCCATAGGCCTGGGAGAATCCCCATCTGAAAGACTGGAGTAATAAACACGAAACAAGATCACAATGTGAATTCAACACAAGGCAGGCATGTCACATCACTAATGCCACAACACACACACACACTAATTGTACCCCATTTCATTTTAGAGGATGATGGATGCGGATATGCCTGTCCCAGAATACCCTGATGACGCGGATGACGAGCTGACAAACATTCCCCAGCAGACCATCCAAGAGGTCCTTGGAACCCTCCAGACCCCACCTTCAGTCACAAGGAGGAGCACAGAACAAGCAGCCATCACAGAGGACCCACCCCAATTGTAAGACCTGCCAGCTCCAATACAGCTGAGGACTCAGACGACACAGGCACCAGCTTTGAGAGAACTGTAGTTGGGGTGCAGCGGGAGCTGGCCAATGAGGTGCAGGTGGGGATGCAAACTATGGCAGCCAGCCTAGAGGGGGTGCGTTTGTGCATGATGTCATCTGCAGATCAGGCCGCAGCCATGCAGGCTCTAACATCCAATTTGCAAGGACTACAAGAAACTGTCAAGGAATTCACCACTGCAGTAAGGGAGTTGCCACAACACCTTGCACCCCAAACCTTCCACTGCATGCACAAATGCAATCATGACCCCCTCAGGACCGACCTGGCTGCCTACCATCGTGATGTGGCTGCTATTCTTAAGAATCAGCAGATCCTCCTTGCTGCAGTACTGCCCTTAAGACCTTCACAGGTAGCAGTGACCGGGATGTCTGACTCCACGTCTTCTAACACCTAGGTGTGTGTTGCCCCTTCACAACCACCACCACCAAGGACAGAGGAGGCAACACACACAGCAGAAGAAGAAGACATGGAACAGATCACATTCACATGGAAAAGTACCCGGAAGCACTAGTCCCTGCCACATGGCCAACTATTACCAAGGTCCTGCGTTTTGTAACATGCCAGTCTTACAACAGCTCTACTCAATGACTGTTCTGCTAACCACTGTATATCTTGTCAGCCTGCCCAGTGATTGTCTCTCTCCTACTCATTGGCAAATCCTGTCCCTCTCCACTGTCTGAAACATCAACCCCAGCATGTCAAAAGCATTTCTGTAACCCCTTGTGTAGGATCACAATGTAAGATGTCACTCTAATGGACTCACAATCATGGACAATGTACAGATAGCACTACATCACTTTTCAATAAATAGCACTTACACAACAAATCTGTCTCTGGGTAATGTGACATATCAACTGTGCAGTAGATAACTGAAATGTGCCTACTGTCAAATTACATAGCTTGTCAATGGAACTGTCCTGATATTATGTAGTCAGAGAAATCTGCACAGTGGCCAGGATTGCATCATACTCTGCCCTTCCTGAGGGTAATATCTGATGAAGTGAGAAACCATACACCATCATGCTGTGTTGGACAGAATAATGCTTCCTCAAGGGATATCTAAGTCATCAAATAGTGGCAGTAAAATGTTGTCACCATGCAATACTAACACATATAACAGTGCACACAAATCTAAGCAAACACTCCAAAAACTGCATGAATGAAGGTGGCTGAGTTTACATCCAAATAGGTAATCATGCTGAACAGTGTTACAAATGATCTATGTGAGTCATGAAGACAATACTACAAGAGTGCTTACGACAACTCATCTTATAAGGGTGTCCTTGAACATCAAAATGCAGTCAGACCTAAAACTGTTCCCCCAATACCAAATCTGGAAGCACCATTTGTGACTTACAAAACATACTTATCGACTAAAACACGTTGGAATCCATATTAACTGTGATTGGTGGTTGCAACGAATGGAGGAATCTTTGCAAGGTAGCTTTGGGGTAGCTGCCAATCTTACAGCTCAGTTGGGATTTGTTCATAGCATAGGACACAAATGTAATAGAACAAAATTCATGTACACTAATGCCAAGGCCATGATCAAGTAGCATTTAACACATACTGTAAAGGCTTCACTATATATTTATTAAATGTAATCACAGAAGAGGAAACTGAGGGAAAAGTCTTACCTACCCTAATCTACCCTGACTACTCATTACCCACAACTGTCCCTAACTAACCTAACCTAAACTTACTTATCACATGTAACAAAACGTTCTAAACATCAACCTCCCAACCCCCTTATGAGACGGGACACATGGAGGACAACAGATATTAACCTAAATACATACTATACTATCCTAAACAAATATATATTTTTTTGTATTTTATTTTTATTCGTTTATTTTTTATTTTTTTATTAAACACACAAGAACCCCAACATAGCCGTCACCCACCCACCCACACACTTAATAAGTAAAAATAGAAAAAATCAGGACCCCCCACCTACTAACACTAACTAAACTAACAGACTATGCTACCCTAACACTAAGCCCCCTAAACCCACTAAGTATGAGAACAAGGGAAGAGGAGGGAGGGAATCATGTCCATTGTCATCAAAGTCTTGAGGTTGGCCCTCCGGAGGGTCCGCTTTATGGACCGCACACGCCTGTTAATATGGCGAACATCCCGGCTCAGATTACTGATCTTCCTCAACACACGGTCCATCTTACGTTCCATTGCCTGGAATGCTGCAGGGTCAACTGTTGGAGCTGGGGCAGTCTGGGTACCGGCGGAGGAGGTTTGTGGGCATGTAGAGCCAAGGCCTGTGGGCTGTCCTGAAGCTGTTGCAATGCTGTGGCCTGGAACAACAGCAGACGTTGGGACAACAGTCCCAGCTGTAGGTGGACACCAACGTGAGCTATTTCCCTTACCCAATCTCTTATCCTCCCATCCACCAAAGCATAATCAATTCTTGATTGGTGCCTATATTTTTTGTTATTGTATGTATACCCCCGTTTTAACCCCATCTTTTCTCTCCATACGTCATGTAGACCCAATTGCGACATCATAATTAATAACCGAGAGCGCATCTTATGGTTAAATGTCGATCTGTTTCCAGAGGATCTATCCAATTGGTAATTTATCACGACATTAAAGTCGCCCATCCATATTACTGGGTCTGGAAAATAGATCAACTGCCGAAATAGGTCATCCAGAGGTGCAGGGTCATTGTTATTAGGCCCATAATAAGCCACCAAAGTGAATGTAGAGTCAAAAGCTACCAATTTCCCAATTACCCACCTACCCGCCTTATCGGCTGGTCCCCCCTGAAAGGAAATCCTTGGATGTTTTTTGACTACAATAGCCACCCCTTTGCTTCCACCGGGTTGAATAGTACTCGAAATCTGCTGGACCCAGCGACATGATCTAAACAACATAGTGCATTCCTCATTAGACAAGTGAGTTTCCTGCAAAGCCAATACATTAACTTGTACATCCCTAAAGTATTGCAGCAATCTTTTTTGCCTCTTTGCCACCCGGAGGCCATTGACATTCCAGGACAAAAGTCTCAGCTCATTATCTCCCATCATCTAAACCCCACAAAGAAGAACAACTACTGAATGAGGACATATTTATTGTTTTTTTCCCCCATGCTCCCCACCCTGTGATTACCTCCTCCTTCCCTCCCCACCCCAACCTATTTCCCCTCCCCCTACACCCTCGGAGAACCCCCTTGATTCCTAATCAAGGCGAAAACGCCTCGGGAAGGCCCCCAGACCCGTGTACATGATGTAAGAAAAAAAAAAAAAGGAAAAGGAAAAACTGTCACCCCCGCCTTAGTCTATTTTTCCAAGCTCTTTATCAGCTCATCAACTTCTTTACTATCTCTAAAGTTATATATTTTGTTGTTCGCCATTACCTTCAAAGTGGCTGGGAATTTTAATTGGGTGGTAGCACCAAGTCCCTTTAAGACCTCAATTCTTCTCCCCAGTTCCCACTGCTTATTTAAGGTCATACTTGAAAGGTCTGACCTAATCTCGAACTTCGTACCTTCCACAGTCAGCATTCCCTTTCTTAATGCGGCAGACAAAATGCGCTCCTTAATTGCATACGTCTGAAAGGAAACCAGGATTCTCCTGGGCTTGTCCTTATTGGGCCATCTCCGGGGGGGGTCCCTGTGCACTCTTTGAATATCTTTCGCGATAACATCTTCAGTGTCTTCGACCTGTACTCCTTGTTTAATCAAACGGACTATGAACTCTTTCAGGTCCCCCCCATACCTTCTGGTACTTTTAGGACTCAAAAATTGTTCCTTCTCTGGTTGTTTTCTAAAGACTCCAATTTCAATAGGACATTTTCTCTCACTCGGCAGTTAGCTTGAGTATTCGGTTAAAAGGCAGGGTCGCCCAGGATAGGTGGACGTTAGATAGAACTCTGTTACTAGACAAGGACATAGTAGCAGGATTAAGAGCAGATGTGGAGGAGTTTTTTGAGTTTAATGTGGGGTCATCGTCACTTGATATGGTATGGGATGCTTTTAAAGCGTTCCTAAGAGGTAGATTAATAAGGGTGGCCTGGATTAAAAGGAAAGAGTATAAGGAGGAAATCAGTTGGTTGGAAGGGGGTATCCAACAAGTGGAGCAGGAAATGGTAGATTTAACTCCCGTAGAAGAAGGGAAAATGAGGAAACTTGCGGAATTACATCAAAAGTTAAGGTATGAAATACTAGCAGTGCTGGATAGAAGGATTAAGGTGAGGGTTGAGGCAAATAGATTTTCCCATTATGAGTATGGAGAGAATTGTGGGAAATTGTTGGCCTGGAAAATAAGGACAAATTTAGGTAAGAACAAGGTGGCTGGGATTTTGGATAAGGAGTCAGGGTTGGTCTCTAATAGTGACAACGAGATTCGTGAGATTTTCCGAAACCACTTTAAGGAGCTGTATACAGAAGATCTAGAAGGACCTATAGAGAAAGTTAAGAAAGTTAAGGAATGGTTGAGGGACCTGGATTTAGTAGCTCTGGAGGAGCAGGATAATAAGGTCTTGAATGATTCTATTGGGCAAGCAGAAGTGGAGCATTGTATACAGGTAGGGAAGTCGGCGAAAGCACCCGGCCCAGATGGGTTGCCTTTTGAGGTTTATAAAATTTTAGATAGCAGCATAGTAAAATTTCTAACCGAGTTGTGTAATAACATCTTGATGGAGGGGGGTGCATGTCCCGCTACCTGGAAGGAGGCCACTATCACTCTGATTTTAAAACCTGGGAAGGACCCAAAAATCTGTGACTCGTATAGGCCGATCTCCCTATTAAATTGCGATTATAAAATATTTACAAAAGTCCTGGCAAGAAGATTGGGGGGAGTCTTAGGTAAATTGATACATGAAGATCAGAAAGGCTTTATTAAGGGGAGATATATGCAAGAGCTGACCCAGTCCATGATAGGCTCCATCGATCTGGCTCAAGTATATAAGGAGCCTTGGCCTTAGTTATGATTGACGCTACAAAAGCGTTTGATAGAGTGAATTGGGTCTACTTGGAGGTCCTCTGCGAATTTTTTAATTTGGGAGAGAAATTTACTAGGGCAAAATCCTGGTCAACGGGGTTCTAGCACGTCCCTTTAAAATTGGGAGAGGGACGAGACAGGGTTGCCCATTATCTCCATTGTTATTTAATATATATATTGAACACTTAGCTTGCAAAATTAGAAATGAACAGAGGATAATTCCGTTTCGGGGTGGGAGTTGGAGCAAAAAAATTGCCTTGTATGCGGATGATATGCTGGTTTATACAGCGGATTTGCAGCAAACCCTACCGGCTTTCGAAGATTTGACAAGGGAATTTGGGGAAGTAGCTGGATATTCGGTTAATAAAGAAAAGACAGAAATTATGATTTGGAATATGCGAGAAGAGAGTGTGCTAATTAAAAGAAAATTGAAATATTTGGGAGTTGTGATTACACAGGATATAGATAAGTTAGCAGAGGTTAATTTCTCAAGAGTTATGGCAGATGTCACTAAACTAATGAAGAGCTGGAGTACTTTACCTCTTACGATTTACGGGAGAGTTAATTTAGTAAAGATGACATTACTACCAAAAGTCTTATTTCTTTTTAATGCGATCCCGCTGAAATATAAGAAAGAATGGTTGGGTAAATTACAAGGTAGAATTAGTTCTTTTATTTGGAATTCCAAAGGAGTGCGAATCGCATGGAAGAAACTGAGACGGAGAAAAGAGAAGGGCGGATTAGCCCTGCCGGATCTTCAGTATTATGCTTGGGCGGTCTTCATCAAGAATATGAGAGGGGCACTGAATGGGTCGAAGATTTCAGGTTTGGGGCAGGTTCTGAAAGTCACGATGGAAGATGATTATGATAAACAGCCGGGGTTCCTATATAAATTTGGAGATCCAAAATATTTTAAGAAGGTGAGGTTTAAAATACTGCAAGATTCCGCTAACATCTGGTATGATTTAAGGAGGGCTACTAAGTTACCGTTCTATAGTAAATACGCGCCTCTCTGGGACGCTCCGGGCTCACCAGAATGGACGAGAGATACTTTGGTGAAACCTCTGAAGGAGGCAGGGCTGGTGAAATGGGGTCAGATTTGCACTGATGGGGTGTTACTACCGTATGAGGACCTCAATATAATGGTAGATGGACGCCTTTCTAGATTTAAATATCTGCAAATAAGGAGCTGGTTGAAGTGCGTCAAGGAAAAAGTAGGTGGCTCCAATGAATTGGAAGAATTACTATCTCAAGACTCGGTGGGAAAGAGAGAAGTAGCAAAATGGTATTGGACATTATTGGAAACTGTAGATGGAGATTTCCACTTGCCTGAAAAGATCTGGGGAGGATGCTTGCCTGGAGTACAGATAAGTGAAATATGGCAAGTATCTACTACTCTATTGTATGCTACAGTTAAATCTGCCTGTTTAAGACGAAATCATTTGTTCTCCATCCACAGAGCCTTCTGGTCCCCTGAGAAACTGTCTAAAGTGATGGAAGGCACTCCGGTAACCTGTAAAAAGTGCGGCGAGGATCGGGCAAGTGACATTCACATGTTTTGGGAATGTCCCCAGCTCAGTCTGTTTTGGAAAGAGGTTGGTGAGGTAGTGAATTTTGTTTACCCCAAGTGTATCAGGTAAACCCCTCTTTAGTTATATTTGGTTGTCAAGTGGGCTCCAGGAAGGATACAAAAAAGGATGCTAAATTGCTCTTTTTTATTATGCTCCTAGCAAGACGGGAGATATGTAAGAAATGGATAAGTCCTTCTCCCCCGACCGTGATGGAATGGAAGGACTCGCTAATATATTATTTAATTTTGGATACAAACGATAAAGAATTAGATAAGAAGCATACATTCTGGGACCCAGTGAGAAATTGGCTAGAATCATAATAATTAGGCATTGTCCTATGATTACGTGAAAACAGGTGCCCAGTGGTTCTGAAGGTGGGCTGGTGAGGCCCTGCCAATCAGAGTTATGGGTTGTCCTGGACAAGAGTCTCTAGGGGGAGTTTAGTGGCCATTTTGACTGAACTCCTTTCATCAAGAGGCTGGACAAGTGAATGAGGACAAAAAAAGAAAAAGAAAAATAAAAAAACAGTCCTAGCCGTAGGGGGTGCCACCTGGGTGGAACTGGTGGTTGTGCTGGTGGTGGCTGTGGTGGGCAAAGTAGGGCCACCCTGTGGGAAAGCCCTACATGCTCCGGAGGCCTGTTCATTGCGGTATCAACGGGCCATCCTCCTGAACCCCGACTCTACCAGCAGGATATGTTGGTATCTCATGGCCCGCCTCTGGAACTCACGGACCTGGATGGGTGTCATGTTTGCAGCTATAAAGACAAAGGCAAATAATTTACATCAGGAACTGCATTGTCTGAAATGGCACAAGAAGTAAATCAGACAATACATCTACTGTACTTGTAACAGCTCATATCACCATACAGATTATTGAATGTCCTTGAGGAAGTACATGGCAGGCCAACCTACAAAGGTCACATCACACATAGCACATCCCAAACCTACAAGATGGGTAACAACTGGCTTTGACTTGCCATCTGAGTTCTGCCAGTTATCAGCTAACAATCATGCTGCACATCCTCCGCCAATTCCTGGGCTATAGATGTCAGTGTACAGAATGCAAAACTAAAGCCACATGGTCTGCAAGTTGTAACTGGACTTGCCCGTATAGTACCCACGTGCCATATTTGAGTGTGTATAGTAGGTTCCGACCAAACAGTCACTTATTCACTTGTATGTGTAACATACTGGTAGCATCAGTCCTAGGTACCCTATTCACAAACCCATGCCTGTGTTTGGGGGTGGGGGGTGGAGAAACAACAAACAATTCCAAACAACATGGACACCCAGGAGTGTATAGAAACTCCACACCACAGGTAAGGTCTATCAACAATTAGGAGTCTGCAAACCCTTGACCAATCATAGCGCCACACATGTCAGGAAATGCAGAGCTTGGTACACATCATATACTTCCAGTAAGGCATGACTTAAACCAGACACAGAGTTGCAAGAACACCCATGATCATGATTAGCATGCACACCTAGGCCATTGCACTCAAGTTCCACATACATGTAGCACTACATGTGGAAGTACATGCTGCTAGGAAGTTCTACCTACAGTTTAATAAGTACTTTGGTGAATAGGGAAGCAGAAGTCTGTTGGAAAGTGATTTGCAGTACCAATCTGGGAGAATGTGGGTCTGACAGGCTGACTAAACCTGAGCTGAGTTCCAGTGCGACTCTTGTTGATACAAGTGTTATCCACATGACTCACCCCAGTACTCATTGTGGGGCCTACAGGAATTACCTACAATCCCTAGATAATACAATCGGATAAGCAGTGGCCAACTCAAAACTTTTGAGAAACTGAAATCCCACTCATGGAATAAGACAAATGTGTTCAACACACAAGAGTCCATCACACATCACCAGCAAACACAACACATAACATACATATCAACACTTACTGGAGTAGTCGGGGTCCTCAAATGTAGCCTCCTCTCCCACAGTGTAGGGTGCCAGTCCACCTGTAAGGCATGGAAGGAAGAAATGTGCTCAGAATCTGTGCACTGACCAACAATTTCAAAGACATATACAATGTGTAAGCTGAATAAGGAAATGACAGCTAATCAGACATGATGATACTGCATCTGATATATCACGGCCAACATGTACATAGCATGGGTCTCCTGTGACAGTTACACACATATCTGCACACATGCAGTGGCCCTAACTATCATGTGGTGGCAAACATGCTCCATCATTAGTGATCAGAAATAATAATGGAGTGTAATCGTCTCATCATGTGCATCCAAGAGAGACATCCAAAGCCTGGTTACGTGAGGACTGCATTACCAGTCAAACAGCCTATGTGGCCATGACACATTTATTACACATAGGTACAATGTACAGAGGGGCAGGGACTTTTGTAAGCCCTCCTGTTGTTACAGTTTCTTCATTTGATGTGGACCAGCAATGGTGATTTGCACCAACCATGGAGATGTGAACCCATGTGCATACCTTTGGACTGCCATCCCTAACTGGAATGTGGCACAACTAACTCCAAATACCATTCTAAGATGTTAGCTGAGGGCACCTTACACCTTTTCACGATGTTTTCAAATCCATATCTGTCATGTATCCAAAAAGATGAAGGACCACAATAATCCCTAACATTCATAGAACGTCCGTGAACGCTTTCCTTCCACACTCACCAGACTCACATGAGACATATGTCTGGGCCACTTTGCTATCATCAATTGACGTGAAGCCAGCACTCATTTTCTGCATCATGTAGTGTTTCTAAAGTCAGTCAGTCTAGATATTGCGTCAACAAAGTTAGCCAATATTTTAGTACATCTTTACTTCTCTGGCAAATGTGACCTATATAGACATGATTGGCTCCTATTTTGTTTGGTTGTCTGACACAAAGGCGGCACCAATTTACTTAACGGAAAAGTATATTGTAAGTTTGCATAGCACGTGCTTCCTGACAGCTAGCAATTGTGATCCTTCACATAGTGCATCAATTACCCTGTATGTTTCCACAGCATTACACACAGTCAGCAACTTAGCTGGCAGATATTGTACAAATCATCTGTTGTCACTACAGAGCATTTAATCGTGCACATTTTCATGATTAGTACTCACCAACAGGGCCACCAATCACTATTCCCAAGTGGTCCAGCAGATCTTGCTCCCTGGTGATGAGGTCAGCCCACTGGTGCTTCAGCTGGTGGTCCCTCCTCTGGCTGCCATACACGCACTGCAGGTGATGCAGCACCTTTCCCCACCGGATTCTGTGCGCCTCAGTGTGATACCCCTGTATCACCCTGCCTCGATCATGAGTGGTAGGAAATGGCACACAAGCCATAGAAAGCCCCCCAACTCCTCCTCACCCATCCTGCAGAGACGTGGCCTACCAGATATCTCGGCAATGAAAAGGGGAATAGGGGATAAAGAAGTAGAAAGGGGAAAAGGGGGAAAGTAGGGGTACAAAAAAAGAAGAAAAGTAAACTTAACCACTAAAAGAGCCCAACTATCCCCAAACTAGCACTACCCACAACAGACTCCCACAGACAACAAAAACACTAGAATACTGGAAAAATTTAAACAAAACACACTAGTACACTATACAACAACAATATTTATTTCACAAAATAACAATTAAGATAGCACACAGGACACAAAAGCACAAAATCACTGGACAACACTCTGAACACAGCCACACAGTCTAGAAGATTCACAGACTGCAAAGTGAAAGTGAAAGTACACCCACTGTACATAATCTGTAAACAGGATATCCTATTACATCACTTCCTGCATAAAATGGCTTCCCTTTTTCGCGTTATGCATCATATTTTTTCACGCATACAGTTTGTGCGTCATATTTTTCGACGCACAGGAGTGAAAATTAGGCCGCATCCAAATAATAGTAAATAGCCTGTACAATTATTTGGATGCGGCCTAAATAGTCTGTACAATTATTTGGATGCGTCCTAATTTTCACTCCTGTGCGTCGAAAAATATGACGCACAATCTGTATTGGTGGCAAAAAAATGATGCATAACGCTAGCAACGTCAAAATTTCAGTGCATGAACTGGTTTTGGTCATTTTTTCAGTTTTTATGTTATGTTACATTTGGGACACATCAGAGATAGGCTGTTTGCACTCACTATGGTGTTGATGGTATATGTTCACATGTGAGACATCATACTGCAGCGGACCATGACCCGCTACTTCCTTAACAGGATTTTGATGGTTGGCTGACGCACTAGATGGCCATATGTGTGGCCTACATATATGTATTGCACAAATTGGGCATGTTTGGCATAAGGAGAGGATAGCAAGGTGACGCACATAAGTACAATACCTCAATGCCTATGGCTCAATGTGTGTGCAGTGGCAACTAATGTAGTTGTTGACCGAGTGTGTGTGCATCACAAGATGCATTATTGAACATATGCTTGTATAAATGTGAAGTCAATGTGTCCATACCTTAGATGCAAGTCATTGTGGAAATGAGAGAGGACATGTGTTAGTCATACATGTAGCAACATCCGTTATGTGCACTTCCAAGATTTTGGGTAACGTAGACACCACAAATGACAAAGAATGCACCAGATAGATGGCAGACGCTTGTTCATGTCAATGGTCCACAATTTCACCATCCTATGTCCTAGATTTTTGGTAACAGCTTCCTAGGCACTTGTTGGTGAATCCCACTGTGAGTCAGGCACATGCATTGTGCAAGTGGGTACCATGTAATTGGCCCAGACAGCCAAAGGTGAACCACAAATGTATGATGATGCCACAGTTGAGGTCATATAACTGAGCCACAACTCTCCAATGGCTGCGGTGGACCGGCAGACGAGGCAGCACGTGTCCACATATTTCCAGTGATCAATTGCACAGAGGTGTCTTGTTCATGTGTGGGGTCCAATGTTGATCCTGTATATTTTTAGGGGTGTATGTTGTCACAGTTAGGTCCAGGTCTCCTCATGAGTCAGTGGCAGCAATTCCTGTATCTACTGAGTATCCTTTGTTGATCAATGTGAGTAAAGTGGATGAGGACATAAGAACCTACATGGGGATGGTCCCACCCTGTCACTGAAGACGTGTAATGAGACTGTCAACAGGGCAACCTTGGTGTGCTGAGTGAGATAATGTCTCAGGTGTCATGTTCCGGCAGGTGTCATTACAACATTTGTACACAGGTTGGCCTCTGCAATTTCCACTGCATCTGGGAACCTCATAGCCTCTGTGCCGAGTATTTTTGCAGCTATTCACCACACACGGCCCATCAATATGTTGTGGGCAATGTAATTCTGTGTGTGAACTGTCAGGGCCCTGACATGTGTGGACTTTTCATGGACATTATCAGAGGTTGCTGGTTCTGCTGAAGGCCCCGTACCCAATCCCTGCATACGGCCCTGGGACACTGTCACACTTTGTCGTTCATGCATAAATGAGACCCAGACAAGGAATGGGCCATGAATTTTGGTATTCACAGAGGATTTAACTAATATGGTACAATTAAAAGGCAGATGATGCTATACAATGTATTTGGGTATGCATTGATGAAGCACATGACCAAATACCCTCTGAGGAATGAGAGGTTTGGTAAAGCAAGTGTGGTACATATGTAGCAACAGGGAAACTTTAGGGTGATGCACAGACAGATGCCAGTCAGGCTGACAGGATGCAGGGTCATTCTGGACCCACCAATTTCACAAGTTACATAATCAGTGGTCTGACTCAGACTGTTTGGAGGACGAACTAGACAGTTGACATGTAAAACTGTGTATGTCCTGTGTTTTTGAAGGTGACACATGAACCCAAGGGCTGTGTTACACGGCTTAATTGGTAGCAATGCTTAACGGTGTATTTGACAAAATGGCAACTCCTATGCTGTTCCAGGCATCAGCAGGGGCAGTGCATGTTGAAATGGGTGGTGTGCATGGAGGTGATCACAGGTGTGGGCTGCATCAGTTTCTCACAAGTCCTGTAGGTGAGATTTGCATTCTAATGGCCAACAGACGTTTTCACACGCAAAGCAATCTGCAGGTGCTAACAGGGCTTAGCAACTACAAGCCAGTGTAATAATTGACCTGACGTCCATGCAGTCAGATGTACTATGACATTGGTATACCATAGGAAAGGGTGTAGCACACTGGATTGCTATTGTTAGTCTGTATGTGTAGAGGAGGGAATATCTGGGTACACATATTACTATTCCAGAGACCTCTTCAGACAGATGGGTTGTGACCAGCTGCATGGGTGTGTCAGGAGTTAGGAAATGGGCTGACATGTACATGGAATGTCATGTGCGCAATGCTGCTCATATGTGTGGCACTTGTGCTGTGTATGTTCTGATTCTAGGGAACTCTAGTCACAGATAGTCCTTGCAAAGATTGGATGCAGTTGGACTTACTGCTGTCAAGGGTCTGGTCATACATTCCTGTTACTGATGCAAAAGCACATCAACTGCCTCATGTATGAGGCGTGTTTTCCCCTTATTGAGTGATGGTGTCTTAGTTGTGTGCCATATGCTGCGATGAACCATGTTTCCAACATGTATGTGTGAAATAGGTGTGGTCCTCTGCTATTGTCCTTCAAAGGTGAAATGTACAGGATGTATGTCATTTACAGTGTGTGTGTATGTGACCGTTGTATGGTACGCATCACATTTGCTCTGGGATTTTCAGTGTCCTAATCGGTATATCAGCAATGCTCCATGAGGCAACACTCTTATTCTGATAGTTAGAGATAAAGGTGTGCAAAAATGAATAGCCAGACCATGATATGGTGAGTATTATAGGTGTTTATTTAAATTAGTTCATAAAGTGGTGATGGTGATCACCTTGCATGGCAGTAGTTGTCTTGTGTTGTCTGTGACTCTTTTGTGTTATTGTGTCGCATCCTAGGCTTTTAGGATGTACAATCTGCAATGTGTTGTTTCCTTGGCTGGACGAGTGTTTGGCTGCTGACCAGTTGTCAGCAGTATATTTTAGGATTTGCAGTACAATGTGCCCTCCCTAGCATTGTGACTTGTGATACAGGTGTTCCTGTGTCTTCACTGGGGGTGAGATGATAGTTCCATACACAGGTTAAAATTGACAGTGTTGTTAACACGTTCATATCAATGTACCCTGGACATCCCATACCTTTAGACTTATGCAATGGATTAGTGTAAACATAATTGAGACGCTTACAATTTGCAAGGTGACATTTAGGCAACCCACTCCAAATGTTGTGATCATTGACGTCTTAACATTAGGCTGTACAGTAATTTCAGATGTGTGACAGATTCAATGGTGACCTATGAAACATGGCTTGCGATGTCACAACCTCAGTGTGTTCCTGTCGACATGTTGTTGTTGTGGTGTATGTGTTGTGTGTCCTGGAGGGTTGCTGTGCAGTGTGTATATAAGTAGGTTTTTGTTCTTACCAACAAGTAGTCCATTGCCATACCGTCCATCCTGGAAGTGTTGATTGATGGTGCTGTGACGGAAGATGAATGAGTCATGGACACTCCCAGGATATTTTGCCACAATGTTGGTGCTCAATCCTTGGTGATCGACAATGGCCTGCACATTGATGGAATATGTGTGCTTCCTGTTGCGGTAGAGGTGTTCAGTTGCAGCAGGTGGCACAAGGTGTACATGTGTGCAGTCGATTGCACCAAGGACGTGTGGGAAGCCACTAATGAGGTAGAACCCCTGTTTTGTTTCCTGCTGCTTCTGCAGTGTGTTAGGTAAGCAGATGTGGCGGGGTGTGAGTCCAGTGATGGCATCCAGTACCTTGGGCAAAAAGGCAGAGAATGATGGCTGTGATATTCTGGCAACCAGGGCACCAGTTGTTTGAAAAGAGCCACTTGCCAGCATGTGAAGTACGGCAAGAAGCTTGGTTTCTGTTGGGATGGTGCGGGGTGTCAGCAAGGTGGGTGCCAACTGTGGCTCTATGTTTCGCAGCAGCTGCTGAATGGCCTGCCAGTTCAACCTGTACCTCTGGATGATGTCATGTTCCCTGAGGCCATGAAGGGTTGTTCTGGGGCGGAATATCCTCTCCTGCCTTCTGCGCTGCCTTTGGGGTCCCTGCTGGTGTTGTGGTAGCTGCTGTTGTTGCTGCTGGGCTCTGCATCTGCGTGCACGCTGGATGAAGAGCACCTCCATGTCTCCCTTTTGCTGCTCTGCTGCTCTGCTGTTGCTTCTGTGGGTTCTGATTAAATACAGGCGTGTTTGCCCCATTTTAACGCCTGCCCTGACCCAGGTGTTAAATCTTGACGCAAATCGGGCTGTGCGTCATTTTCCGGCCCGAAAGCATAAATACGACGCACAGCCGTTTAAGTCATTTTTTGGATGGGAACGTCTACCTTGCATATGATTAATGCAAGGCGGGTTGCCGCATCCAAACAATTATGCACACAGCGGAATTTTGTCATCCGCGGGCTTGGGCGTCAAAGTTTAAATACGGGGCAAAGTTTGCGCTGAATGTGCGTCACAATTTTTGACGCACATTCGGTGCAGACAGAGTATAAATATACCCCTTTGTTCCTTGAACTGGTGCTGCCTTCTGGTTAAACTCTGTGCCTTATTGTAGGAATTCTTACTAGCAATATCATCCAATTTTACTCCTTTCTTAGTTGATGCCAAGCTTCATTGTGCTGTCCTTCAAAGTGACCATATACTATTTGAAGAAATGTCTTTGTTCTCTCACCAGCAGTTCTCTTTTCCTTAAATACTTTTGCTGCGTTATGCCCCATTTCTTTCTCAGTTGTGAGTACACAGCATTATTGTCTCTGAATCTTTCTTTGCTCACTTTTTGACTGCATAGCAACTCTGTTTAGTTTAGTATAATCTTCTATCTGACAACAAATAAAAAAGGTAGATTTATTTTCAAATTATTTACTTGTATCCTAAATATTTTAAATGTCTTATTATGATTCGTAGAATACATGTAGCATATCTAAGAGGTAACTTATTTTCACTAAAGTTTTATTTTAGACTCAACAGAGCAGTTTAAGAGAGTACATTGACAAGCTGAGAATGCACACACAACCTTTGCACTAGTAGATCTCATCCATGTTTAAACCATCATTAATCTGACTACATGAAAATTTTGAGTCAGTACAAACACGTCTGCACTAGTAGCCATCACCCATGATTAAAGCAGTATTAGTCTGCATACTTGACAAAATTATTTCAGTATTTTTGAATGTATGTGACAGAATGTAGCAGTCCACCTCTAGTAGTATGATAACATATTTTTCTATAAGTGGCAGTATGTGACTCCATGTTGCAGTACCTGTGCAACTCTGCACATCTGAATGTAACTGCGTGAACAAATGCCTCAGTGCCTCTCTTAGGTATTACAGGGATATGTAAGTGTGTCTGCAATTCCATTTGATACTGCTGTATTCATAAGTAGTTTCTGACTACAGGCCTAATCCTTTATGACTGCTATAATCTATGTAGTGCTTGGCTTAGGGGTCTGCAAGTGCTGCAGTGAGTTTGCCAAAGTGAAAAAGACATCTCGTATTCACTGAAACTCAGTACACTACACTTGATGTTTAAATGAGTAAATGTGTGCATATATCACAAACTTCTGTCTCTACTAGTCTATATATGTCTGTGAATGTAGACATACATCTGTCATGGGACGTTTTCTAGCATGCGCCAATTGTTATGGCCTGTTTTAGTACCTCTATGGCTCTGTAAATGTGTATGTAAGTGAATGAACACATATCTCGGTGCCTCTATTAAAAAATATATGGGTATGTGAGTGTGTCTGCAATTTCCATTGATAGTGCTGCATATATAAGCACCTTCTGAGTATGTGAGTGAATGTAGGAGATGTTCTGTGGCTCTGTCACTGCCTCAGACACAGGATCCATGCTTTGGAAACATGATTATCACTTCCTTGTTGAATGGTGTAGTCTATCTATATAGTGCTTTAGCTTAGAGGTCTGCAAGTGCGTTGTATGTTTCTAAAACTCAAAAGTATGTTTCTTAATCACTTAAGCACTTTGCACCGTCCTTGATGGCATACCTATAGAACATTATACAGATGAAATATTTGCACCAAAACATGAGTTTGAGACTAGACAAAACGGTTTTACAGGCCAATTTTGGTGGCCAGTGACAGAGCTCAGGCTCTCCACTAGTAGGCCTCACTTATGATTAAAGCAGTATTTATCAGCATAGATTACTATAGTGTGTCAGTGGTTGCCTGTACATTTGAGTGAATTTAGGTGTTAACCTGTATTAGGAAAAGCAGTTGTTTTAGTTCATCCGCTGGCATGTGAGTGTGTGTTTTACTGCCTGTATGGCTCTGTAAACGTGTAAGTGCAAGGTAGGCCGTAAGGGCTTTTGATTATTATTTTAAAAAAAATATATATGTATATATATATATATATAAATAAATACAAATATATCGGGACTGCGGAGAGCCCATAAGGGGCTTAAAAAAATCCAGATCTCAGTGTGAAGGTCACAGACCTTCACACCTAGCTTTCAGTGTTTGAGTCCAGCAGGACTCATTTCCCTCTTTTTTTAATAAAAAAAATTATAGTGTTTAAAAAATAATAAATACATTTTTTTTTTTTAATTTAAAATTGAAGACAAATATCTCATTCTAAGTATACAGGATATTAAAGTATAAAAATACACTCTCTCTCTACTTTCTTTTCCATCATCCATCCATACATACACCCGCTCAGACACTTACGCACCCACTCACAGACCCACTAAGACACTCACGCACCCACTCACAGACCCACTAAGTAAGTATGCGAAACGTGTTGTCAAGGTTCATTTTCCTGTACCGAAGGCCCATGATAAAAGCTCTCCACGACTACACTCCTTAAAAGAATGTAAATTGTTCCAAGGAAGGTCATGATTTGCTACGGCCTTTGACAAGTTTTCCGAAGTGCAAGTTGTAATCAACACCAATACTAAAGCAGTTTCTTTGGGTAGCAAAAGTTCCGGATCACAGACAGACCCAGAGGATTTTAGTTAAATACCCAGTTTGGAGGTTGAGTGTGACTACCTCTTGGCGAAGAGAACTTATCTGTTAAGAGTGCTTCAACACCAATATAACACTGAAAATACTCAGTGTTACTCTTCAGTCAATAAAAGCAGTCCAAGAATCAAAGGTGTTTCACATAATTAGTTAAAGAACAGGGAGTCTCCAAGCTGTTTTACCGATTCATTGTGGGCCCCTTAGCTGAACAGGTGAGGCAGCTTAGCAGATTTCACTTGCGCGTGAAATAAAGCAGGATTTCAGATTTTAAAAAAATAGCATCTGTCTCAGAAGTTATCCTGTTTAAGGAAGCTATAGGAGGGTCTTCCCCTGTCTAAACAGAATAGCAATGTGAAGAACAAGAAACTTTTCATTGGCCCCAGGCCTGGAGCATCTCTAACTTTTGAAATTGTATTTTTTCACAAACTCAATTAAGCTTCCACTTGATTGGGCCATGTATTATTTTGAAAAAAAATTATTCTACGTAAAGAAACATCCCTATTCACCTCCACAAAGAAAAAGGAGCAGCGCATAAAACCCTTGTTAAATCAAATGAGTTACAAATTATTTAAATCTGAAGCTGGATGGGGCTTTTAAACTCTGAAGAAAGGGGTATGTGATGAAGGGGAAATAACGAAGGTTGTTCATAATAAATTGAGTCTCTTTTATTAAAAGTAGTGACCATACGTCCAAGCTAGACTACAATAAATAAGGACTCTGGGCCAGATGTATCATTTTTCCAAATAGCGGTTACCTAATTGCAATTATCTGCGAATCACAATTACGTAATCGCTATTTGAATGCATGAAACTCCAGGAGTTTCATTTAGTGATTCACAATGGCTTGCAAATTGACCTGCCTCATTAATATTCATGAGATAGGCTGCAATTTGCAACCCATTGTGAATAGCTATAATCACAGACATGGTGGCCTGATGGGCTCAGCAGACCACCATGTCTGTGATTACTTTTAAAAAAAGCAATCTTTCTTTTTTTTAAATGCAGCACGTTTTTCTTAGAGGAAAATGGGATGTATTTAAAAAAGAAAAATGAAAAGTTTTCTTTTCATTTTTTAAGAGAAATCTGTGGGACCACTGCCTGCTCTTAAAAAAATGTTTTAACATGCATTCACATTGAGGACCCCTTCCCGTTTGTGATTGGGTTACCACATACTTGAAATAGGTGGTAAAATGTGAATGTTTTGTGACCGCATTTCAGTCACAAAACATTCCTACATACCGCTGTGATTCGGTATTAGGAAGGGATGCCCTTGACACGCCCTTTCTAATACTGAATCGGTATGCAGTCACAATTTGTAGGAAAGTACCATCTTGTCTGGCATGTTACCCCCGTTTTTACTTGTGTGTCAGTTTGTTTTTGCCTGTGATCGTGCTAGCCAGACCCCAGTGCTCATAGTCTGTGGCCTATATGTGTTCCCTGTGTGGTGCCTAACTGTATCACTGAGGCTCTGCTAACCAGAACCTCAGTGTTTATGCTCTCTCTGCTTTTAAAATTGTCACTGCAGGCTAGTGAGCATTTTCACCAATTCTAATTGGCACACTGGAACACCCTTATAATTCCCTAGTATAGTATACCTAGGTACCCAGGGTATTGGGGTACCAGGAGATCCCTATGGGCTGCAGCATTTCTTTTGCCACCCATAAGGAGCGCAGACAATTCTTACATAGGACTGCCACTGCAGCCTGAGTGAAATAACATCCACGTTATTTCACAGCCATTTTACACTGCACTTAAGTAACTTATATGTCACCTATATGTCTAACCCTCACTTAGTGAAGGTTAGGTGCAAAGTTACTAAGGGGCATATTTATACTCTGTTTGCGCCGGAATTGCGTCGTTTTTTTTTTTACGCAATTCCGACGCAAAACTAACTCCATATTTATACTTTGGCGTTAGACACGTCTAGCGCCAAAGTCCATGGAGTTTGCGTAATTTTTTAGCGTGGACACCTACTTTGCGTTAATGATATGCAAGGTAGGCGTTCCCGTCTAAAAAATTGACTCCGAGGCATGTGCGCCGTATTTACACTCCCGGGCAAAATTCACGCCCGGGGGTGGGCGGGTAAAAAAAAATGACGTCCAGCCCCTTTTGCGCCGTTTTTTAGCGCCTGGACAAGGCAGGCGTTAAGGGACCTGTGGGCTCAGAAGGAGCCCAGAGGTGCCCTCCCATGCCCCCAGGGACACCCCCTGCCACCCTTGCCCACCCCAGGAGGACACCCAAGGCTGGAGGGACCCATCCCAGGGACATTAAGGTAAGTTCAGGTAAGTATATATATTTTTTTTTTATGGCATAGGGGGGCCTGATTTGTGCCCCCCTACATGCCACTATGGGCATGGCCATTGGGCAAGGGGGCATGACTCCTGTCTTTGCTAAGACAGGAGTCATTTTAATGGGGGTTGGGAGTCGAAAAAAATGGCGCAAATCGGGTTGAGGCGAAAAATTTGCCTCAGCCTGACTTGCCCCATTATTTGGCGCCCAAGCTCCATATCCCCCTACGCCGTCGCTGCCTGGTGTACGTCATTTTTTTTCACACACACCAGGCAGCGCCGGCGGCTAACGCCAGCCAACGTCATTGAATAAATACGGCGCCCGCATGGTGCTTCAAAATGGCGTTAGCCGGCGCTAATTTTTTTGATGCAAAACTGCGTTAGCGCAGTTTTGCGTCAAAAAGTATAAATATGGCCCTAAGTATGAGGGCACCCTGGCACTAGCCAAGGTGCCCCGACATTGTTCAGGGCAATTTCCCCGGACTTTGTGAGTGCGGGGACACCATTACACGTGTGCACTACATATAGGTCAATACTTATATGTAGCTTCACAATGGTAAATCTGAATATGGCCATGTAACGTCTAAGATCATGGAAGTGTCCCCCCATGCCAAATCTGGTATTGGGGTATCAATCCCATGCATCCCCAGGGCTCCAGCATGGACCCTGGGTACTGCCAAACTAGCTCTCTGGGGTTTTCACTGCAGCTACCGCTGCTGCCAACCCTCAGACAGGTTTCTGCCCTCCTGGGGTCTGGGCAGCCCAGTCCCAGGAAGGCAGAACAAAGGATTTCCTCTGAGAGAGGGTGTAACACCCTCTCCCTTTGGAAATAGGCGCTAAGGGCTGGGGAGGAGTAGCCTCCCCCACCCTCTGGAAATGCTTTGAAAGGCACAGATGGTGCCCTCCTGGCATAAGCCAGTCTACACCGGTTCAGGGATCCCCCAGCCGCTGCTCTGGCACGAAACTGGACAAAGGAAAGGGGAGTGACCACTCCCTTGTCCATCACCACCCCAGGGGTGGTGCCCAGAGCTCCTCCAGTGTGTCCCAGACCTCTGCCATCTTGATTGCAGAGTTGTGAGGGCACAGTGGAGGCCTCTGAGTGGCCAGTGCCAGCAGGTGATGTCAGAGACCCCTCCGGATAGGTGCTTACCTGGTTAGGTGGCTAATCCTCCTCTGAGGGCTATTTAGGGTCTCTCCTGTGGGTTTCTCTTCAGATAACGAATGTAAGAGCTCACCAGAGTTCCTCTGTATCTCCCTCTTCGCCTTCTGCCAAGGATCGACCGCTGACTGTTCCAGGATGCCTGCAAAACCACAGCAAAGTAGCAAGACGACTGCCAGCAACATTGTAGTGCCTAATCCTGCTGGCTTTCTCGACTGTTTCCTGGTAGTGCATGCTCTAAGGGCTGTCTGCCTTCACCCTGCACTGGAATCCAAGAAGAAATCTCCTGTGGGTCGACGGAATCTTCCCCCTGCTAATGCAGGCACGAAACTTCTGCATCACCGGTCCTCTGGGTCCCATCTCATCTTGACGAGCATGGCCCCTGGAACACAGGAGCTGGTCCACGTGACCCCGACATTCCTGAGGTCCTTCTGTCCAAATTTGGTGGAGGTAAGTCCTTGCCTCCCCCGTACTGTGTGAACTGCAGCTGCTAGGGCTTCTGTGCACTTTTGCAAAGAATCCTTCGTGCACAGCACAGCCCAGGTCCCCAGCACTCTGTCCTGCATTGCTCAACTCGCTGAGTTGACCACCGACTTCGTGGGACCCTCTTTTCTTGTGTTGAGATGACCACCATGCTCAGATTTCTTGAACACCTGTTCAAGTGCTTCTGCGGGTGCTTCCTGCTTCTGCATGGACTCTCTGTGCTGCTGAGAGCCCCATCTGTCTCCTCCTCCAAGGGGCGACCTCCTGGTCCTTCCTGGGCCCAGGCAGCACCCATTTTCTTTAACTGTGACTCTTGCAGCTAGCAAGGCTTGTTTGCAGTCTTTCTGTGTGGAAACAACTCTGCATCCTCCAGCAAGCCATGGGACATCTTCAGACCAAAGGAGAATTTCCTGGCAGCTTCCGTTGTTGCAGAATCTTTGGCTTCTTCCACCCAGAGGCAGCCATTTTGCACCTTCATCTGGGGTTTAGTGGGCTCCTGCCCCCCCTGGACACTTGCGTGACTCTTGGACTTGGTCCCCTTCCTTTGAAGGTCCTCAGGTCCAGGAATCCGTCTCCAGTGCTTTGCAGTCAGTTGTTGGCTTTGCAGAATCCCCTATCTCGACTTTACTGTCTTTCTGGGGTAGTAGGGTAACTTTACTCCTACTTTTCAGGGTCTTGGGGTGTGGTATCTTGGACACCCTTAATGTTTTCTTACACTCCCATCGACCCTCTACACACTACACTAGGCATGGGGTCCATTCGTGGTTCGCATTACACTTTTGGAGTATATAGTTTGTGTTGCCCCAGGCCTATTGTGTCCTATTGCATCCTATTGTATTCTACAGTGTTTGCACTACTTCTCTAACTGTTTACTTACCTGATTTTGGTTTGTGTGTATATTTTGTGTATTTTACTTACCTCCTAAGGGAGTATATCCTCTGAGATACTTTTGGCATATTGTCACTAAAATAAAGTACCTTTATTTTTTGTCACTCTGAGTATTGTGATTCTTCTGATATAGTGCTATATGATATATGTGGTATAGTAGGAGCTTTGCATGTCTCCTAATTCAGCTTAAGCTGCTCTGCTATAGCTACCTCAATCAGCCTAAGCTGCTAGACCACTACTAATAAGGAATAACTGGACCTGGCACAAGGTGTAAGTACCATCAGGTACCCACTATAAGCCAGGCCAGCCTCCTACTGATGTCATCAATGATAAAATAGGTGGAGTAATTAGCTGTGAATGTCGAAGGCACAAGCTATAGTTACCTTAGTGTACGAGTTATAGTTACTTTAAATATCTGTAACCTTTGGTATTTTCAGTGAATTTCTTTGCTTTTTTAATGTAAAGTAATTTGAATTTCTATATGTTAATCCAGCCATGGTCTTCAGCTGTGCACTGCGGGGCTGGGCCACAGGGACTGCAGCCAAGCCCTTTTACCGACCCAACCCTGCACCGTGCTCAGCCTTCAGCCATGTGCAGCGAAGGTTGGCCACAAAGCCTGTCTCAGTCAGTGGATCTATGAGTGGGTGCGTGATTATCTGAGTGGGTTTGAAAGTGGGTGTGTGAGTCTATGAGTGGGTCTGAGTGGGTGCATGAGTGTCTGAGTGGGTGTTTGAGTGGGCACATGAGTCTGAGTGCACATATGAGTGTATGAATTAGTCAATGTTTTTTGTTTATTTTTTGCATGTCCTCCAATATCCTCCCAAATTCTTGAATATTCGAGGATATTTGTGAATATCGCGTATGGTGAAGAAAAATCATTTTAAACTCAGAATTTGACGTTAAAACACCTCTGTACCCCTGGGGTCAGGGTACCTCAACACTAAACCCTTATTCAACTTATCATTTCTATTTTCAGCCCTGAGGACCCTCTACATAACATAAAATGGCAGCAACAACTTTCTAGTTTGAGATTTACTCGCAGCCAGAGATATACAAATTTGGATTTTCCTTACTCTCTTGTAAACAACTGAATGGATTTACACCAAATAACCAAAAGCACAATCTGTGTAATAACAGCTAGCTTTCTGCCAAATTTGGTGTAATACCATCCAAGAGTTCATTCTGTAGTTGTGTCTAAAGGTCCTATGGGAACTACCATGGAAAAAGTTACTTTTTTGACCTCCCCCCCCTTTTTCTCGGCCCCCAATTGATGGATCACGGCAAAACTTTACAAGCGAAACAGGAACCACCAGGGCACTTCTTTCTGGTAAAGTTTTGTAAAGATTCATCAAATGGTGCCAAAGATAAAGGTAAGTGAAAAAAAGTTTTTTCTATGGAAACATGGTCCTAATTATAACTACCTACTGTCTTTTATAACTGGGATATATATATATATATATATATAGACACACACAAACATCAATGGTTTATTTTTAATGTAGAAAGGGAGCTATTACGCAGCTTTAGGATTTACCAGGACTCTGATTGATAATTAACTTAATTTGAGGATTACTAGTCACATCAATACAAGAGAAATTTAATTTTTGAATATCACAAATAAAGTGGTTGACAATAGACTAATATCTAGATTACATAGAAAAAACACAGCTGTGAATACTTTAATATGACCTGAGAGTAGCCATCCAAAGGCCTTGATAGAGAGTATCCCTTATGGTGAATTGTTATGTGCACGCAGAAATTGCTGTACATAGGAGGCTATTATGGTGAAAAGATTCAGAGAGTTGGTATCCTCAATCAACCCTACATAGAGATATTCAGAGAAAATATGTAAGGAGAAACTTCTGGTCCTGAAGTTAAGAAATTGCACTACAACAGCATTCAATTTTATGTTATAACCACCTATAACCACAAGGCAAGAGAGCTCAAACACATACTTATGAAACACGGGCCAATTCTGCTAACTGAGTGCAGTTACTTAGGGGTCATGGAAAATTACCCAAGATTCACGTGCAAGAAGGCCCTTTGGGCAAAAGTTACAAGGGTCCCTTGACATCTGAGATGGGTAATAAAGGATTTTTCACTTGCAACCAACACAAAGCTTATAAGACTATGGGGTTGAAATAACCATCAATTACTGGCTTATCCGCACTTCTGAGTTTGCAGTTTATGTTGTGATTTGCCCTTGTGGTAAAATATAAGTGTGTGGTACTACTCACCCAATGAAAAAACATCTTGGAACACCTAAGGGTTATAAAAATTGGGTTAAAAAAATACCCTGTGCAAGAGACTTTGAACTGCACCACATTGGGGATAATACACTTGTGATATATTTTGCCATTCATAAAGTTCATCTAACGCTGAGAGGGGGCAATGGGACATAATCTATAAGACAATTGGAGTATAGATACATTTTGAAATTAGACACCAAAACCATGAATGGTTTGAATGTAGATGAAGAATTGTATACCCATTGGGATTAAATTTAAGGGACAGTTTGATTAGATTTATACTATGAATTATATTCTATACAGATATTTTAGAATTGGTTACTTTTCTCTTTTAACCACACTTTGTTAATTTCCATTTTTACACAGAGCTTTCGATTTGTCATACTGATGGGGCCGATTTCTGTAATTGAGCTAAGATGTCTTGCTTTCTATTGCGCACCTGGGAATTATGCTTTGGTTGTCAGTCTCTTATTTTTGTTTAAATCTATATGTATGTTGATAATTCATGCACAAACTAATAGTTTTTATCCTAATAACATTGAAGAGATTGGATAGGTTTTGAAATGGCAGCCGCATTTGTCTGCTGTAATTAACTTTGGAACCTGTTTTTTAAGATTGACTGCAGGCATTGGTGTTTATGTTTGCTGATAGGAAACACGTATCACATGTGAACAAGATGTTTGTTACACTGACGCACATCTGGTGTTTTTCTGCAATACACAGTGCTGATATTTTTTTAACCACAGAATAAAATAAGTATTTTCTGAGCAACTGCGGCATGCATATTGCTCTTGGAAGAAAAATAATTGTTTTCTGAAGTGTTGTGTGCGCCTCACACAAATTTGCCCCGCTGCAGAGAGGACCTGAGGCTAGGAGAACTATTGTGGTGTTTGAGATATTATGTATATAAATATATATGATTGTGCTGTCCTTAATTGGCATGCTCCGGTGCACTTACATTCCTCGGTGGTGCCAGTTTTACGGTCGGACAAACCGTTAATGCATCTCACGCTTTCCTTCGATTTTCAAAAGAAGAACCTGCACTCCAAAGTTGTTAAATAGTCTTTATGCTTTAATGCTGAGCTCAGTTCAGTCCACAGCCATTACAGTACCGCCCGACGCGTTTCGTTCATTCCGACCTTGCTCACAGGCATGTGAACATGGAACATTTCAATGATGTTATCAAAGATGTCATGACTGCCTTAATTTGTGGGGTAATTGGCAGTGCATGGCAAAGGCACGAGTTATAGTTACCTTAGGGCATGAGTTATAGTTACTTAAGGTAACTCTAACTATCAAAGATTCATTTCTATGGTTTTGTAAGTTTAAAATGTGAGCCTAACTATAATGTCCCTGTAAACTTTGTTTTTTTTAATTGAATTCCAATTGTTTTTAATTCTATTTCCTAGCTATAACGTCCCTGTAACCTTTGTTTTTTTCAGTGAATTTCTATGTTTTTTTTAGTATATAGTAATTTTTATTACTATATGTTAATCCAACCACTGCCATATACAACCTTTGGCTGTGCGCAGTGGTGTTTGGCCACAGGCCAGGCCCTGAGGCCAACCCACTATAAGGGCCCAACCTTGCACCATGCACAGCCTTTACCTATGTGCAGCAGAGGATGCCCGCAAGACCTGGCCTGTATCCAGACCATGCAGCCGATACACCTAACCACCCAACCCCATGCTGTGCATGGCCTTTGGCAATGTGCAGCAGGAGTTGGCCATGGTCTCTCTGGGTGAGAGAATAGGTGTGAGAGTGTATCTGGGGGTGAGAGTGGCTGTGAGAGTGCATGCATCAGTGTTTTAGTAGGTGTGTCAGTTTGTGCGTGGGTCTGTGATTGGGTACATGAGGGTGTCAGTGGGTCTGTGAGTGGGTGTGTGAGAGTCCGAGTGGGTCTGTGAGTCAGTGTATAACTGTCTGATTGGGTCTGAGAGTGGGTGCATGAGAGTCTGACTAGGACTGTGAGTGGGTGCACAAGGGTCTGTGAATAAATGAGTGTGTGAGTGTCTCAGTGAGTCTGTGAGTGGGTGAGTAACTGAGTGGGTTTGTGAGTGAGAGAAAGATTGAAAGAGAAAGAAAGAGAATGAGAAGGAGTGAGATAGAGAGTATTTAGGTTCTAATGTGTGATATACTTAGAATGAGATATTTCTGCAGAATTTGAAAAGAAAATGTATTTGTCATTTAAAAAGAGTAAGGTTACCTTTCAGTGTGAGACTTAAACATTTGCACTTCAAAAAAATAATAATAAAGGAGGTAAGTGACCAGGAATACACTTGGGCTCGAACCCTCAATGTTCAGTATGAAGGTCTGCGACCCTCACAAGATAGCTATTCATTTTTTTATAGCCCTTTATGGGCTATCTGGGACCAAGGGGGGAGCCTCAAGGACTCTCCCATTGTCCATGATGATTTTTTTAATTTATGTTATTATATGCCCTTTATAGGCTATCTGGGACCACGGGCAGCCATTCCTCCTGCTTTAAGTAGCAGCTCTATGGTTGCTGGAGCCATGTTTTCATCTCTACTCCCTGCAAGCATATCTGCAAGCAAGGAACAGAGATGAGAACTTTGCTTTCTGACAGCAGGACCTGCTTGACAGGTCCCACTGTCAGAAAGTCAACTTTGCTGTGACGACTGCAGCTGTCAAAGCTGCAGCCAAGCCACAGCAAACTGCTGTGTTCCTGAGATGGGCACTCCGGACATAGCAAAGGCAGCCGTGGTGGGTGGCAGTCCCCAGGGCCATCATTGGCTCCTTGAGGAGTGCTGCACGGCCCCACTCCAACAAGTATAACCCCGGGCAGGCATTGGCTCCTTGAGGGGGGCTGCACGGCCCTACTCCAACAAGTATAGTCCTAGGGAGGTGGTAGTCCCCAGGACTACAGGGGGTCCGAAATGGATCCCCGTCACTATTTTTTAATGTTTGCCCCGGGGAGGTGGTGGACCCCAGGGCAGCGGGGGGCTGCACGCCCCCACAGTGAATATTAAGAAAGCCCCAAGGAGACTGCACTTCATTTTTTTCTTTTTTGATTTTCACCAGATTTGTGGATCTGCTGTGACTCGCTGCTAATTAAAAAAAATATATATGTTGTTTAGCCCTGGGGGGACCCAAAACCCCACCACCAGAGCTAAGGGGTCAGTGTGTCTGTAACCTGGACCCTTTTCTTTTTTTCACATTGTTTTCTGGGACTTGGCTGCCAGTCCCAAGATGGCTGCCAACACTTCCTGGTTGAAGTGTTTACAGCGAATCAGATCTCAGCACGAGACCAGGAGGGGTTGTGAATCTGAGGCATCCCTATATATACAAATTTGTTTTCCCCTTAATTTCTCAAAAACTACTGAATGGATTTATAACAAAACAAAAAAGGTTTCTTTCTGGACCAGGACCTACCTTTCTACCAAATTTTGTGTAATTCGTCCAGTAGTTTCGACCCCATCGCTGTTAAATTTTTCCTATAGAAAAATGAATGGGAAAAAAGTGTTTTGGGGTCCCCTGTTTTTCTCGGCCCCTGTGGACAGATCACCCCAAAACTCTCCAGACAGTAGCTCAAGTGAGGGTCGTATTTTCTTGGAAAATTATGTGATGTTCCAGTAAGCGGTGCCAAAGTTATTAGCAAAACAAAGCTCTTTCTATAGTAACTTGGTCCAACTATAACTACCTAGTGGTGACCGCCACTACGTAAAATGTATATATATGAAAAAATAGCAAAAATATTAAAAACAATGTTTTATTCATGTCTGTATCTTATGCAAAACCAACATTTGCAGAATTCTGATTTTATTCTAAACTTTTATTTTTCTCATAGGACAGCTACAGTGAAAAAAGTGTTTTGGGAAGAGTCACTGTAAGTACCCGCCAACATTAATATTTGAAAGAGGTACATGCAAAAATGTAGCCACCTGACCTTGTGGGCTACAAGGACTACTTAAGAGTGACCTATTTAATAATTTAATGTAGGGTACCTTCCTTTCAAAAAAACATTACTATGATGGGTTTGCATGCAGGTGAAAAAGCTACAGCAGTCATGCTACACTTGTAGGACGCAAGCCATGTTTCACTTGCCAGACTAGGGAATGCCAAAATAGGTGCTGAAGTCCACAGATGAAATGTAACTCTCTATGCATTGGTGTATATTTCTACACCACATATAATGGCTTGCTGCAAATGTAAATATGTCAATTGGGGGGTTGCCAATTTTACCTTGTTTTAGGGGTCAGAGAAGATACACAGGGCACTCATCATTAGTACCCCAGTGCATAGAGTTAAAAAAACACCTTCAATCTACTGGGTGTGACCTGACAAAAAGTGTCACTTACTCACATTAGTTACACTCTTTAAATTTGATCCATGGCATACATCTTTTCAATGAGAATTACAATGTAAGAGTGGCTTCACCACTTCGTAATTGTAGGATAGCACAGTGATGGCAATGGCATCACAGTGATGGCAATGGCAATGGCAAGACAGATTCTTAAGATTCTTGGAATATTTGCCATGTTATAGAAACTCATGCACATTTTGCAAAGCTAGGAAAAAAGCATGTAAACTCTCGTTGTAAACTAAGTGCAATTCCTTCATCAAATGTTTTCCCAATTCAATTACAGCAATATTGCCCATACTGCTGTACAAATGCGAGAGCATAGGCAAAGCCAGCTCTTTGGTAGGTTGACTTTATTGTTCTTAATTCACCATATTAAACTAGGTAGAGAAACCAACTTTATATACAATATGATCGGTATAAGAAGTGATTTATAAGGCCAAAGGTTGAATAGTTTCGTTTCCTTAGAGTTAGTATCCTTTCTACTGACAGAAGCATTAATGACCCTTGTAATTGCCACACGAAAATACCTGCTATTTGCATAATGAAGATCTGTACCGTCGTTTGCAACCAGCATCGTGCCAAATACTACTTGACTCGATCTCAATGTAATTAAAGTAGTCAAGAATCAGTAGACCATGAAATAAGGAGGTACCCTGGTAGCAGGGCTTATGGAGTAGCAAAGGAAATCAAATGCTTCAGTGTGTCCTAATAAGAAACTATTACTCCTGAGAGCGGTGCTTTCAAAGATGCATTCTTGATCGCATGTAAATAAGCTTCTATACTGCATATTTGTTCACATTTCACTCATAACGCTTTTCCTCGATTGGTATTCAACCTGTGTTTCTTCTTCTCTCACACAGACGGTGAAGTCGAGCATTTCCATTTTTCTCTCTTCCAATTATCCTATTGCTGCCATTGTTTTTACATTTGTATTGAAAGTGTCAGCCTGAAATATAAAGGAGAAGACTTATCTAGTCTTACTGCTGGACAAATGTACTTAGTGGCAGAAGGCAGATTGGGTGTTTATTATATTCCACAGTAGTTGATTCACAGTCAAAACACATCATAACTAATCCTCGGATCTAAACGGAAGCCTTTGATTCACAGAGAAAAGACACATTGCGAGAGGTTCAGTGCAACAGACTTATCATTGAGCCAGCGTTGTACTGTAGGAATTTAGCTGATGGGGATTCAAGGGACAAACGAGAAATATTATTAAGAACGTAAGCTACTAATTATTCAAATCAAGTAGACATTGAGATTTGACATAAGGCATGAAAATACAAACAAGGTAATATCAAGTGCAAACATATCTTGGTACAAATAACATCTGCATGCTTTAGTTATGTTGAATTAATATGATGATTGTGCCCACATTTTACCTGTGTTTGTACCTCAGTGTGAACATTTGTGCTAAAATCATAGCTATACAAGTTTTTTTGCTCGATTGTTGAGAGATGTCTCTGTTCAAATGGTCGCAAAATGCATTTGCACCAATTTTCAACAATAACACTTGAGTTTAAATGACCCTTCCAGTCCTATTTTAAAAATTGAAAGAGTACTTGTTTTTGGTAAAACAAAATGATCTTTGTGAGAAAGTCCTTATTTTGGCCCTAATCGTCCCCAAATCTTTGGACTGATACTTGTGGTTACTGACTGACTGCCCCCTGCTAACCAGTCCAAGGGCCAGTGCTCTCTTTAAAATGGTATATGCAAATTAGGCTTAATTGTAATTGGCTCTGACAACCTACCTACAAATCCCTAGTATATGGCAGGATATGTTGGTTTGGGGACCCCAGTGTAGTTAGGGCACCAATGGTGTGGTGTGAGATGTCATGTTAAAGGTATGCCTGCCTTGCTGGCTGCTTTCAAAATAAAATTAACCCCAAAATCAACTTTGAAATTAAAAGTGCTTCCAAAGTCTCCAACTACCGTATTTGTATTTGTAAGTCACCCCTAAGGTCTTCCTCAGGTGCCCCAAGAGTTAGGTGCAGCATAAATATAACAGGAACTTAATAAAAGATGTTTTATAAGCCGTGGTAAGGGAAAAAAGCCAAATTTGTTTTTCCCCACTGTAGTACATTAGCTTAATAGGCTAACATTGAAAGGCTTTATTTAAAAACAATAAAGTATCATGTGTGCTAGAAAAGAGCTACATATGTCATGTTTGATATCACATTAAACGTTACAATAAATCCAATAACTTACCAATGTTGCATTTATTATAACTAGCACAGAGAAAGAGTTTAAGAACTCTTTCTGAAAGTTACCAAAATCAGCCCTGTAGTGCCCTTTCCTGATTGGTCAGTCTCTGGCGGCAACCTGAGCCAAGCTACCTTAATGAGGTGTGAAACAAAGGAAGCATCTGGTGGGTGGAGCTGCAGCAGAGGGTAGATCAGGAAGGAGGACAGAGTGGCTAAACTGGTTTTCAAAGGAGGGAAAGCCACCTGGGACAGAAAATAGATCTTCCCAATTTCCTGTTCCCTCGGCCAGATGGGAGCCCCACTAATTTGATTAGGAAAGGGGCTGGATGGGGTGTGTTAGGTAGAATTAGCCAGATTAGTGGGTGGGCCCAGTCAGATGTAACCTCCAAGGAGAAATGTTCTACATTTTGGATTTTTTAAAGAATGTTGCTGTCTGGGATTGATTTTTGACTCAGTTCACAGGAAGTGGTCACCCCAGAAGGCAGCACCCTGTACCCCATTGGTCAGGGGTGCCCTTCTTCTTGCTAATGCAGGAGCAAGTATAAATATGGTGGAGTTGCTGAGCAATTCAGATCCCTGCTGGAAGAAAATACTAGAGAAAAAGGACTGTCCTGCTGAACCTCTGGTCTGTACCTGAAGGAATGCACCCACAAGGACAGCACCAGCTGCACACTCTGAGCTTCACCATCAAAACTGACTTTGCCTTGCTTCAACAGCACCATGAATGGACACCCTGTAAGCAATAGGTACAAAGGAGCTTACCAGAGTTCCTTGTATCAAGTCCTGCATGAAGAGCCCAGCGGACCAGCATCCAGTGGCCATTTCAGGTTTCTGACCCATGTATTCTAGGAACTGTAGCCCCAACTTCCAAGGAGCAACTCAGAGCTTATGGAACATAGTATAAATTTGTGGACACTTCAAGGACCCAAAATGACTTCTGGAAGACCCAGAAGTTTGAAGAAGTTTGGAGCAAGTTTGTGAAAAAGCTCCAAAACATGACAGACCCATTGACCAGAGTCAAGCCGACAACATCGAACAGCGACCCAGCCTGAATTTTAGGTTTGCCCAGCTGACGCTCTGGAGCTTTTCCCCATCAACGAGACTTCCAGGAGTGGACTGAGGCTCCATTGCCTCAAACTTTGGCTTAGCCCCACTCAAGTGCGACCAGATGTCCCTGGTTAGCGCTTTTAGGCACTAGACAGCACGTTTACATTTAATCTTAAAAAATTCCTCTCTCCAGTTCCCTACATTGGATTTTTGTAATTTTTGTGTCATTGTCAAAATAAAATATTTCCTATTTTTATAAGTTGGTGTTGGATTTTTATTGTGTGTTGCGTTTTACTCATTTAGGTGGTCATTACAACCTCTGCGGTCTTTTAACAAGACCGCCGAGGGACCGCTGTGCGGTAGACCGCCAGTAGTGGCGGTTTGCTGCTCGGCGTATTATGACTGTTGGCTGCTCTCAGTCATTTTTACGACGGAGAGCCGCCAACAGCCATACTGGCGGGCAGCGGGGAAGTGGAGGTTGCTCCACCTCCACCGCCACGCCAACAGAACACCGCCCAGCGAATCACGTCCTGTGATTCGGCGCGGCGGTGTTCTGTTGGCGGTGTGGTGTCGGCGGAGCAGCCCCCATGGCTCCCGTCCCCTCCCGGAGGATCGACGGACAAGGTAAGTCGATCGTCCTTTAGGGGAGGGGGGTATTGTGTGGGTGCATGGGGGTGTGCGTCTGTGTATGTAGAGGGGGTGTGAGTGCGTGTATGCTTGCACGTGTGTTGCGTGTGTTGGGAATGAGTGCGTGTATGTCTGTATGTATGTCTGTATGGATGTGTGCGTGTATGTCTGTATATGGGTGTGCGTGTCTGACAGTGTGTGGATGTAGACATGTATGTTGGTGTGCGTGCGTGCGTGTATGTGTGTTGGTGGTGCCTGCGTGCGTGTGTGTGTGTGAGTGATGTGATGTTGGAGGGTGGCAGGGGTGGTGGGGGGTGTAGGGGAGGGAGTCGGGGTGGGGGTGGGATTTGGGGGAGACCCCTATCAGTGCCAGGGAAGGAATTCCCTGGCACTGATAGGGCTTACCGCCATGGATTTCATGGCGGTTCCTACCACTGGAAATCCACGGCGATAAGCCGGGTTGAAATACCGGCGGTGGTATTGTGACGGCCGCAGGGCTGGAGACCCAGGTCTCCAGCCCAGCGGTCATCTCCGCACTGGCGGGCGGAACGGTGAAGCGGCGGATGACCATGGCGGTAACCGCCATGGTCATAATACTCAAAAAAAGACCGCCAGCCTGTTGGCGGTCTTACCGCCGCTTTAACACTGTCCGCCAGGGTTGTAATGACCCCCTTAGTGTTTTGTTGATATTAAATGCTTTACTCACCTGTCTCCTGAGTTAAACCTAACTGCTCGTGGGCCAAGCAACCAAGGGTTGAGCAATGATTCATTTACTGAGAACTTGACTGGACCTAGTGTGGGATTGTGGCCTGTTCATAAGTGTAAGTACTTACCAGCCCTTACTAATAATCGACTTTCCCAAATTGTTGGTGTACAGTGGTGGGAACCAGTACTTGTGTTTAACATCATCATAAAGTGTTTAAGTGAAGCAAATTTTAAATCCTCTAAATTGTCCTAGTGCAAAAAAAAGTTTCTGATTTTTTATTTGAATACATTTCAATCGATTTTATTGATTTTTCTAAATTCCTGACTCAATTTTTGCCAAGGTTTTTTTGTGTGACACAAAACTTAGGGATACTATGGACGTTGAGCTGGCTAGTCTATCTACCCTTAATGTAGTTCAGCTTAGGGAATTGTGTAAGGGGGATTACAAGTAGCTACCAATCTTAGGAAGGCTGAGCTGGTTAAGTCCCTTAGGGTCTGTACAGAAGCCCAGCAGGAAAGCACAGAGGAAGTTCTGGAGGGATAAGAGGGGGGAGTATGATATTTTCAACCCTTCAGGGGAGGGAGAATGCTTAAACCTCAGTAACAAAGAGGGAAAGGGGTCATCCATCCACCCAGTGACGAGAGCCCTGCTTGGAGCTGGTTAAGGGAGAGGATTCACTTCAGGAGGAGCAAACCTGTCCCTCAGAGGGAGAGAGCTTGAGGCCCAGCTAGACTATATAGCTCTAGAGGCAAAGAAGATGACCCTTGAAAAGAATAAGAATAAGTAGGCAAGTGAAATACAGAAATATGGCAGCAGCGAAGTAGAGTTTGAGGTGTTCAGGGGTGCTGGGTTGTGCCTTAGACTACCCAAGGGGACTGTCCTTAACTACCAGGAGGGTGATGACTGACAAATGGCCTTTGAGAGGATGAAAAAGGTTAGTCCTCAGTATCTAGGTTATTTGGGTTCACTTCTGTTGGAACTGATCCCAGTAACTGGGAGGGATAGGCTGCTGATCGTAGAGGAGGCAGAGTCCTACCCCAATATGAAGAGATGTCTCATCAAAAGGTTTGGTCTCACCCCAGAGCAGTATAGAATGAAGATTAGGGTTACCCAAAAGGTCAATACCCAGGCCTGGGTTGACTTTGTAGACACCTCAGTTAAGGTACTAGAGGGCTGGATATAGGGTAACAAAGTAAGTACTTATGAGGGGCTATACAATTTAATCATGAAGGGGCACATCTTGAGTAATTGGATCTCAGAGGCATTATGCCAGTATTTAGTGGACTCTAAGCGGTCTAATCAGGAGAACTGGAAGAGGCAGCTGCAGCTGATGAGCAGTTGAGAACCAGGGTTTCCAAACAACACTAGGGGGTGATCAGAAGAAAGGAGGACATGGCTCCACTAGAAATAATTCCAGGGGAAAGAAGATAAAAAGTCAAAATAGTCCTCACAAAAAACACAAAAACATGCATAAGGAGGGGGAGCCCAAGCCATGCTACTTCCAAGGGGAGGGGGTATCAGGAGAAGCACTTTGATACTGCTAAGGCAGGGAAGATCTACCATCACGCAAAGGCAGGGAAGTGTTTTGACTGTTTCCAGCCAGGACACAGAAGAGGAAATGCTGTATGCCAAAGAAACCCTTCCTCCCACTGGTGAGCAGTCCCATGGGATTGCTGGTGGAAGTGGGGGGTGGAAGTTGGCCCAGAGATAGGGTCAGGGTATATAAAGGTTGCCTTGATGTCTGTGGGAGGGGTGGATGTTGCAGCCCTGGCTGCCTTACCTCCAAGCATGGTGAAGTACAGGCAGAGGCCTAAAGTCAACAGGACTGAGGTTGAGGCTCTAAGAAATACAGGAGCCAGTGTGACTATGGTCACAGAGAAACTGGTTTCTCTAGAGCGGATCCTACCTGATGTATTCCACCAGGTAACTTACGCAGACAGCTGAGTCAAACTTCATCCCATGGCCATGGTGAGCTTGGAATAGGGAGGTGTAACTGGCCCTAGAAGGGTAGTTGTGTCTCCTTCCCTCCCAGTAGTGCGTCTACTGGGAATTGCATATGAACAGACTTAACCCCCACCAAGACAAGGCAGACATGACCATGCTTATGTTCAAAGGTGAGGGAAGGGAGGAGGAGAGTGACCCTCGGCCAGACCTCCTCTCTACTAATGCGCAAGATGGCCAGTGAAGGGGGTTGTCCTCTCTCCCAACCTGACAGACCAGCAGCAAAAAAGTGCTCATAGTTTGTGGCCTCTATGTGTATACCTGTGTAGTGCCTAACTGTCACTGAGGCTCTGCTAATCAGAACCTCAGTGCTTATGCTCTATCTGCCTTTAAAATTGTCACTATAGGCTAGTGTCCATTTTCACCAATTCCATTTGGCACACTGGAACACCCTTATAATTCCCTAGTATATGGTACATAGGTACCTAGTGTATTGGGGTTCCAGGAGATCCCTATGGGCTGCAGCATTTCTTTTGCCGCCCATAGGGAGCTCAGACAAATCTTACACAGGCCTGCCACTGCAGCCTGAGTGAAATAACGTCCACGTTATTTCACAGCCATTGTACACTGCACTTAAGTAATTTATAAGTCACCTATATGTGTTACCTTCACTAAGTGAAGGTTAGGTACTAAGTGTGAGGGCACCCTGGCACTAGCCAAGGTGCCCCTGCATAGTTCAGGGCAATTTCCCCGGACTTTGTGAGTGCGGGGGCACCATTACACACGTGCACTACATATAGGTCAATACCTATATGTAGTTTCACAATGGTAACTCCGAATAGGGCCATGTAACATGTCTAAGATCATGGAATTGTCCCCCCATGCCACTATGGACCCCCGGTACTGCCAATCCATATCTCTGGGGTTTTCTCTTCAGCTACTGCTGCTGCCAACCCACAGACAGGGTTCTGGCCTCCTCTGGTCTGGGCAGCCCAGTCCCAGGAAGGCAGAACAAAGAATTTCCTCTGAGAGAGGGTGTTACACCCTCTCCCTTTAGAAATAGGTGTTCAGGGCTGGGGAGGAGTAGCCTCCCCCAGCCTATGGAAATGCTTTGAAGGGCACAGACGGTGCCCTCCTTGCATAAGCCAGTCCCTGCTCTGGTGCAAAACTGGACAAATGAAAGGGGAGTGACCACTCCCCTGTCCATCACCACCCCAGGGGTAGTGCCCAGAGCTCCTCCAGTGTGTCCCAGACCTCTGCCATCTTGAATCCAGAGGTGTGAGGGCACAATGGAGGCCTCTGAGTGGCCAGTGCCAGCAGGTGACATCAGAGACCCCTCCTGATAGGTGCTTACCTGACTAGGTGGCCAATCCTCCTCCGAGAGCTATTTAGGGTCTCTCCTGTGGGCTTTTCCTCAGATAACAACTTGCAAGAATTCACCAAAGTTCCTCTCCACCTCTCTCTTTGACTTCTGCCTAGGATCGACTGCTGACTGCTCCAGGAAGCCTGCAAAACTGCAACAAAGTAGCAAGAAGACTACCAGCGACATTGTAGCGCCTAATCCTGCCGGCTTTCTCAACTGTTTTCTGGTGGTGCATGCTTTGGGGGCTGCCTGCCTTCCCCCTGCACTGGAAGCCATGAAGAAATCTCCCGTGGGTTGACAGAATCTTCCCCCTGCTTCAGCAGGCACCAAACTTCAGCATCACCGGTACTCTGGGACATCTCTCATCCTGACGAGCGTGGCCTCTGGAACACAGGTGGTAGACCCAAGTGACCCAGACTGTCCAGTGGTCCAACTGTCCAAATTTGGAGGAAGTAAGTTCTTGTCTTCTGTCTCCAGAGAGTAATCCTGTGCACTGTGTGAACTGCAGCTACTAGGGCTTCTGTGCACTTTTGCAAGCAATTCTTTGTGCACAGCCTAGCCCAGGTCCCCAGTACTCCATCCTGCATTGCTCAACTGTCTGAGTTGACCTCTGGCTTCGTGGGACCCTCTTTTGTAGTGTTGAGACGACTGTTGTGCTCAGTTTTCTTGAACCCGTGTTCAAGTATTTCTGCAGGTGCTGCCTTCTTGAGCATGGGCTCTCTCTATTGCTGAGGGCCCCCTCTGTCTCCTCTCCCAAGTGGCGACATCCTGGTCCTTCCTGGGCTCGGCAGCTCCCTTTTTCTTCAACTGTGACCTTTGCAGCTAGCAAGGCTTGTTTGCGGTCTTTCTCCAAAGAAATAACTCAGTATCCTTCAGCCCTCCATGGGACATCTTCTGCACAAAGGAGAAGTTCCTAGCACCTTTTGTTGTTGCACAATCTTCAGCTTCTTTCATCCAGAGGCAGCCATTTTTCACCTTCATCTGGGGTTTAGTGGGCTCCTGCCCCCCTGGACACTTTCACGACTCTTGGACTTGGTTTCCTTCCTTTGCAGGTCCTCAGGTCCAGGAATCCATCTTCAGTTCTTTGCAGTCTGTTGTGGTCTTTGCAGAATCCTCTATCACGAGTTTAGTGTGGGTCTGGGGAAACAGTATCACTTTACTCCTACTTTTCAGGGTCTTGGGGTGAGGTATCCTGGACACCCTTAGTGTTTTCTTAAACTCCCAGTGATCCCCTACACACTACACTAGCCTAGGGGTCCATTCGTGGTTCACATTCCACTTTCAGAGTATATGGTTTGTGTTGCCCCTAGGCCTATTGCATCTTTTTGTATTCTACAGTGTTTGCGCTACTTTCTGACTGTTTTACTTACCTGATTTTGGTTTGTGTGTATATTGTGTATTTTACTTACCTCCTAAGGGAGTATATCCTCTGAGATATTTTTTGCACATTGTCACCAAAATAAAGTACCTTTATTTTTAGTAACCCTGAGTATTGTGTTTCTAAGGTTATGGTACCTGTATGATATAAGTGGGATAGTAGGAACTTTGCATGTCTCCTAGTTCAGCCTAAGCTGTCTGCTATAGCTACCTCTATCAGCCTAAGCTTCTAGAACACTACTAATCTACTAATAAGAGATAACTGGACCTGGCACAAGGTGTAAGTACCATTTCTCTTCTCCCCTTCCCAGCAAAGGTCACTGAGAAGATAGTAAACGTACAACTGTCTCGTTTCCTAGAAGAGAACAACCTACTCAACGTCTCCCAGTCTGGATTCCGCAAGAACCTCAGCACTGAGACCGCCCTCATCACCTGCACAGATGACATCAGGACCAGAGTGGGCGAGGGCGAGACCGTCGCAGTCATCCTCCTAGACCTCTCTGCAGCTTTTGACACTGTATGCCACCAAACCCTCCGCACACGCCTTCCCGACGCCGGAATTCGCCACAAAGCCCTGGACTGGCTCACCTCCTTCCTCTCCGAAAGAACCCAAAGAGTTCGCCTCCCTCCTTTACGGTCTACAGCCACCAAGATCATCTGTGGGGTCCCCCAAGGATCCTCCCTCAGCCCCACGCTCTTCAACATTTACATGGCTCATCTCGCCAACATCCTCCGCCCCATGGCATCACCATCATTTCATACGCGGACGACACCCAGCTCATCATCTCCCTCACTAGGAACCCAGCCACCGCCAAATATAACCTGCACGCCGGACTCCTCGACATCGCCAGATGGATGACAGCAAGCCACCTCAAATTGAACTCAGAAAAAACAGAGATCATCATCTTCGGCCCCAACAAGACAGCATGGTGGGCCACCACCCTCGGACCACCTCAGCACCCACGCACGCAACCTTGGCATCATACTGGACTCGTCTTTCTCAGTGACCCAGCAAATCAACGCCATATCATCCTCCTGCTTCAACACCCTTTGCATGCTACGCAAGACTTCCAAATGTATCCTTTTAGAAACAAGAAAAACAGTCACCCACGGCCTCATGAGCAGCAGACTGGACTACGACAATGCCCTCTACGCAGGGACCACAGACAAGCTTCAAAGAAAACTCCAGTGAATCTAGAATGTAGCCGCACGTCTCATCCTCAACCTCCCTCGCCACAAACACATATCCACCCACCTCAGATCCCTACACTGGCTGCCCATCAACAAAAGGATCATTTTCAAAATCCTTGTCGACGCTCACAAAGCCCTCCACAACACCAGACCGGCCTACCTCAACGAACGAGTCAACTTCCACATACCAACTCGGCAGCTCCGCTCCGCCGACCTCGCCCTTGCTACAGTCCCCCACATCCAACGCACCACCTTCGGCAGCAGATCCAGGTCTTGGTGGCGAGGTGGGAGAAGGAACTCCCTCCCCACCAACCTACGCAAGAACCAGGACCTCCTAACCTTCAGAAAGCACCTAAAAACATGATTTTTCAAGCAGTAACCGGCTGCCTCCCCTCCCTCCCCTCTCCCAGCACCTTGAGACCCTACCGGGTGAGTAGTGTGCTTAAGAAATTATTTGATTGATTGATTGATCAGGTACCTACTATAAGCCAGGCCAGCCTCCTACACTTCCAGCAACTGCAACATTTCCCTGGTTGTGCATCCTCTGAGGACAGCCCATCTACAGCCTGCATCAGAAGGAATCTCCCTTGGGGTGAAGGCACCAACTACAATGACGACCGGCTGTGTGGATCCCCTCTCCTGCTGAGCTGCGTAGATCCTGTATCGTGGGTGGTAGACTGAAGTGGTTCCGACAGTCCTCTCTTCCATCTGTCCAACGTGGGGCAGTATTCCTGTGCACTGCATCCGTTGCAGCTGCCAAGGCTTGTTAGGGATCTTTTTCATGAGATCTTCGGGCATCCTGAAGCTCTAGCCCCCAGCACTCCATCCTGCAACGCACAGCTCCCAGAGCTATTTTTGAAGTGCTGCGTGGGCCTCTTCCTTGACTTTCGTGTCTGCATCCTGTGTGAATCCTGTGGATGCTGCCAGGACTTCTGTTAGCTCTCTGTATTGCGGAGGGCTCCCTCTGACTCCTCTCCCTGGGTAGAGTCCACCTGGTCCTTCTTGGTCCCCAGCAGCTCCACTTTCTGCTAACCACGAGTGCCAAAGCATGTTGTCGGAATCCAAAGATGCAAGCCCAACTGCATCCTCCTTCCTGCGAGGGTCACTTTTCGAGGCTGGCGTGGTTTGCACTTCGAACCTAAGGTACTTACACCTTATACCAGGTAGAGTTATCCTTTATTAGTGAAATGTAGACAGTGTCTAGAAGCCAGGCTCGACAGGGGTAGTGTGGATGAGCAGCCAAGGCCTAACTAGGAGATATGCAAAGCTAATGCAATACCACTGTAGTCACACAGTACTCACACACATGAAAGAAAATACTCAGTGTTACAAAAATAAAGGTAACTTATTTTGGTGACACAAATGCCAAAAATACCATAGAGACTATACTCCCTTAGGAGGTGAGTAATACACAAATTATACACACTAGTATGCAGAAATAGCTGTAAAAACGGTTAGAAAACAATGCAAATAGTGGAAATCACAATAGTTAGAAATGGGCCTAGAGGGAACACAAAATATATACTAAGAAAGTGGAATCCAAAAGTCGGTTTCCCACCAAGGCAAGTGTAGTGTGTAGAGGGGGCAGTGGGAGTGTTAGCAAACACCAAAGGTAAGTAATAGAACCCACCCCAGACCCCAGGAAAGCAGGAGTAAATCACAGTAACTTTCCTAGATCACACAAGAACACGAGAAAGAAGATAATGCAAGAACCAGAAGAGACTGCAAGACACCAACGATGGATTCCTGGAGTTGAAGACTTGTGGAAGAAGGAGACCAAGTCCAAGAAGCACAGAACAGTCCAGGGAGAACAGGAGCCCCTGCTAACCCGGATGAAGGTGCAAAAGACGAACCACCAGTGAAAAACAACAGTCAGTACTGCACCCAAGAAGTCAGATGTGGGTTCTTGGGTGGTGCAGATGATGTCCCACGCCAGATGGATGATTGAAGTCTGGTTTGTGTCACTGGATTCAGCCAACAAGCCTTGGCACACGTAAAGCTAGCGGTTAGTGGAAGAAGGCACTACCCGGGACCGACTCTATCCAGGAGGAAGAGTCAGAGGGGACTCTCAGCAACTCAGAGGGGCCTCAGAAGACCAGGCAACACTCTCTGGAGTACCACAGCATGGGGACAAAGAAGGTGCAAAAGGAGATCCATGCAGCACTACAACAATGGGTCCCAAGCCACTGGAGAGCCACGCAGGAAGTAGTGCATTGCAGCACAGAGTGCTGGGGGCCGGAGCTGCAGGGTGCACAAGGAGCTTTGTGGCAGTATGCCAACAAGCCTTGGCAATTGTAAAACACGCGGTGCACAGGGGTACTCTTGTGTAGGGAGGCAAGCTCTCACCTTCACCAAAGTTGGACAGCTGGATATCAGGACCATCGTGGCCACCTCAGTCCATGCCCCATGATGCAGGATCCAAGCGGCTTGTCAGGAGAGGGGTCCCACACAACAGGTCATTGTTGCAGAGAGGTGCTTGCTGAAGCAGGGGAGTCACTCCTTCACTCCAAGGGAGATTCCTTTGTTCTTCTGGTGCAGGCTGAAGACAGGCTGTCCCCTGAAGATGCACAACAAGGAACCAGCTGCAGTTCCTGTCAGGAGCTGAAGATACAATGTTGTAGAAGTCGCCTTTGTTTCTTTGTTGCAGTTGTAGTGTTCCTGGAGGGTCCAGATGCAGTTTCTTCAGTGAGAAAGTGAAGTCAAGGATGCAGAGGATTCCTGCTGAAGTCTTGCAATCTGACTCCTAAGAAGCACCAAGAGAGAGACCCTAGATATCCCTAAAAGGGAGATTGGGCAGCTAACAGGTAACCACCTATCAGGGTAGGGCTCTGACGTCACCTGCTGGCACTGGCCACTCAGATGCTCCCAGGGTGCCCTGCCAAGTTGGAATCCAAGATGGCAAAATCCAGGGACCCTCTGGAGGAGCTCTGAGCACCACCCCTGGGCTGGTGATGGACAGGGGAGTGGTCACTTCCCTTTCCTTTGTCCAATTTCGTTCCTGAGCAGGGACCTGGGGTCCCTGAACCAGTGTAGACTGGTTTATCCAAGAGGGGCACCATCTGTGCACTTCAAAGCATTTCCAGAGGCTTATGGGGGCTGTAACACCTATTTCCAAAGGGATAGTGTGTAATACCCCTCTCCCAAAGGAAATCCTTTGTTCTGCCTTCCTGAGCTTGAGCTGCTCAAGCAACAGGAGGGTGGAGTCCTGTCTGAGAGGTAGCAGCCGCTGGGGCTGCCTGGAAAACCTAAGAAGACTGTAATGGCAATACTGGGGGTCCTCTAATGAGCCCCCAGAGTGCATGGAATCATACAAACAATGCTTGCAAAAGCATTGGGGTATGATTCCAGCATGTTTGCTAACAAACATGCCTATTTTCGGAATTACCATTATGTAGCTGGACATAGGTAGTGACCTACGTCCAGTACACGCTTAAAAAGGCATCCCCGAACTCATGAAGTCCGGGAAAATGGTCCTGGAGGTTGTGGGGGCACCTCTGCTAGTACAGGGGTGCCCTCACACACAGGTACTTTGCACCCTGCTCTCAGGGCTGGAGGGCCTGCTATAGGGGTGACTTATAAGTGACCTGGTGCAGTGTAAATGGCAGTGAAAGGGTGCATGCACCTTTTCACACAGGCTGCAATGGCAGTCCTGCAGAAGCCTTTGCATGGGCTCCATATGGGTGGCAAAAGATAGCAGCCAATTGAGATCCCCTGGAATCCCAATGCCCTAGGTACCTAAATACCATTTACTAGGGACTTTTAAGGGCCACCAGTATGCCAATTGTGGGTGAAATACTGGATTACCAGTATACTATAACCTTAAGGGAGAGAGCATAAATACTGGGGTTCTGATTAGCAGGATCCCAGTAGACACAGTCAAACACTCTGACAAACAGGCCAAAAGTGGGGGTAACCATGCTAGAGAAAGGCCACTTTCCTACAGTCATCACCTGCATCCTCTAGGAACTTGACCTCGTCTTCTTGGGTGCTTTGCTGACTCTCCTTCTTCACCGTCGACTCACCTCTTGCACCGTCAGTCTGGTGGGTAGGGGGCTCCTGCCCTTCCTGGACTCTGCTGTGATTCTTGGACTTGGTCCCCTTCATCCACAGTTCCTCTTGTCCAGTAATCCACTGTTGCTGTCTTGCAGTCTCTTTTGGGCTTTGCATTATTCTTCTTTTCTCCCAACTGGGTGCTCTGGGAAATTGACAGTGATTTACTCCTGCTTTCTTGGTCACTGGGGTAGGTTGTGCTACTTGCCTTTGGGCTTGCCTATTATTCCCAGCTCTCCTCTACACACTCCACTTACGTAGGTGGGGACTGACTTTCGCATTCCAGTTTTTTAGCATATGGTTTGTGCTCCCCTAGGGCTATTTCTCTCTACTGTGATTTTCACTAATTGCACTGTTTTCAAACTGTTTTTATGCCTATTTCTGCAAACTAGTGTATATAATCTGTGTATTACTTACCTCCTAAGGGAGTATAGCCTCTATGGTATTTTTGGTATTTGTGTGACCAAAATAAAGTACCTTTATTTTTGTAACCCTGAGTGTTTTCTCTCATGCGTTTAAGTACTAAGTGTGACTACAGTGGTATAGCATGAGCTTTGCATGCCTCCCAGATAAGAGGTTGCTGCTCATTCACAGCTGCCCCTAGAGAGCCTGGCGTCTAGACAATGACTACACTAATAAGGGAGACCTGGACCTGGTATAAGGTGTAAGTACCATAGGTACCCACCACACACCAGGCCAGCCTGCTACACTAGGCCCAACCACAAACGTGTCACAGCAGTTTTAATAGGCACAAGTGGGACAATGCTGGGTAGTATTTCTGTAGATTCCAGATGTTCACATCACAGAATTGTAAGGAAAATGTGTGACTTCAGGTAAAGCTGGAGGTTTGCATGACATTGTGGGTATGAAAATCTTGTGGGATTCATGCAAGGCAAAGCACCCTGGAATCCTCTGGTTTCCTACCTTTCAAAAATGTCTGTGGTTGCTAGATTGCCATGGGTGTCAGCCGTGCATTGCCCCATATCCTGCAGCTCCCCTATTGGTGATCTTTCAATATAGCACTTTAGGGCCTTTCGTGTCAAGGTCTCTTGGTCCACCCTCACAAGTGAGATATCATTTTTATCAGGGGTCTTAGGGGAATGAGTGTGGTAGGACTTTGTGGCTCCCTGCATATTCCAGAAGTTTTCCTCACAGAAATCTGAGGAAAATGTATGTTTTTAGTCAAAGTTTGAGGTTTCCAGTGCATTGTGGTCACAAAAATGGAGTGGGATGCATGCAAAGCGCACCATCCTGGACTCCATAGGATATCTAGTTTTCAGAACTGTATGGATGTTTTTCCAGGTGGCAGCCTACCCAAGACCAAAAAGTGAACTTTTCACAATTGCAAGAGGGCTGATATTGGGGGTTAGCCAGACTCTCCTGGCCAGTATGTAAAAACAACACCCAAAAGAATCAAATGTCTTCTTCCTTGCCATTGGGATGGGATGCTTTAGTCTGCACAGCAGCAGAAAGACTGTTGAGGTTTTATGGGTGAGGGGTTGGCCTGGTGGTAGGATGGGCAAGACCCTTCTCATTATGTTATAAAAAGTATAAATTCCTGCCATCTGTGAACTTTCTGCCCTCCTTAGGGTGGAGACATGGCCTTGCAAGTGGAGGGTAAGCCCCCACCCTTTTATTTGTACTTTCCCTGGCATCTACTGGGCTTTCTGCCCTCCTTGGGGGCAGATTGAGGAAAATTGCAGAAAGATGGTTGCCCCATTTACTTAAAGTGGGGCCATGGCCATGCCCATGCTGGGCAGCCGTACCCCTATACTTTAAAAAATCATTTGTTTCTAACAGACTTTCTGCCTCCCCAGGGGGGCAGATTGGGGTAATTACCCGAATCTGCCCCCTGGAGTGGCAGAAACACTGTTGTGCCATGTATTTGGAATAGGTGCATAGCCATGCGCACAATGTGCAGCCCCAAAAACTATTTTAAAAAAAAATTACCTGCTGTCCCTGCCATCTAGTGGGTATTCTGCCCCCAGGGGCAGATCGGGGTGATTATCCCATTTGCCCAGACAGACTGTTTACCCACAGAGAAGAGAAACTGTTTTCTCATTTTCTTGGGGCGTGGTCATGGCCATGCCCCCATATTTCTATGTAACTAAAAAATTCCTGTTGTCTAGTGGGCTTTCTAGCTTCCTGGGCGGGTGCAGATAACGAGTATTAGCTACCCTTTATCTGCCCCTCCTTTTAGCTAAAAATTTGTCCAGATTTGTTACTGCAGATTTTTAGAGCCACTCCCGACCATGCAAGGTGGCCTTGCATGGCTTGAAAAATCTGATTTAGGTTTTGAGTCGCCCTTGCGGCCCTTTTGAGTGGCACAAGGGTTATGCAAAACCATGATAAATATGCCCCTATGTATCTTAACTCAGAGCCCAACGCAACTACATTCAGTTTGGGAAGCTCCTGAAAAGCAGACGTTGCATGAAGCATTCAGGTAATCGATTATACTCAGGGACAATGGGGAGACCAAATTATGCCTTTGGGTGACTAAATTACACACGAAAAGGCGGCGATTATTCAATTCATTCGAGCACATTTTGTGGCAGGAGTACCTCAATGTTTGCAGTGGGCAGAGTTGGATGCCGCAGAATTCGGAGAAATTACATAAAAAATCTGCTGAATTGCGCGGAATTCCACGGCTGGGCGAGTAGGGCATTTGACGCTAGTAGCAAAAAGGCCAAGTCGTATGAAAGTGACGTACGGGCCATCCCCGAATAACTGCCTTGCCTTCCACTAATAATCTGAAAGAAACACCGGATGTCTTTAAATTTCCATTCAAACTCTCACTGGATTAACCAAATGAAGGGCGCCCTCTAATTGACTCTAGCGAGTGAAAGCACGAGCCAGCACTGCAAAAACTCGTCCACTCAGATTACCGGACTAACAATGGGTTATCGTGAATGAAGATATCCTTATCGTTTATGCCGTTCTTCCCGTGATCTTCAAATAAAAATCCACTACGCTAAAACTACCAGAAAAAAAGCCAACTTGAAGCCCTTTAGCCAGAAAACAAACACACTTTGGCCCCCAACTATAACATAAAACGTCTCCTGTGCCAGACATTTAACTAGTCATTAAATTCATCACTAAAAAAAACACAAAACCAGAACACCACCGCCACGCTAAAGACGAAAGTAAAAGCTATTTGAAAGATGTTCGGGGGTTTAAGAGTATTTTCAGCAACGTTTTTACATTGAAACAAACCCGTATCTGGCAAAAGCAGCACCTAAGAGCAGTAAACCCGTTGTGCAAGCTTTGGGGACAGCCAGACACTTAACGGGTAAATGAGCACTTTACAACACAGTGACTAACGACTCCATTCATAAACCAGAAGCTAACCGGTTGGAGCATTACACGATCAGAAATTTACAGATAGCGCACAACATTTTTAACAAGCAGGCAATAACATACTTACTAAAAGAAGGTACTTTTTCTGATTTGGGATCAATCATAGTTTTTTTTTCTCTTCAACGGTAATTAAAAGTACGCCTTGAACCCTGTGGTTTAATCCGATGTTTCCGTTCGTCTTGCTCACCTCTGTATCAACCCCTGACAACCAAAAGGATTACCAAAGCATCCATGAGCAACAAAATACTGTATTAATTTAAGTAAGTACTTTCTTCACAATGGTCAAACGCCCACTTCCCAGTCCCACGTCCATGGCTGGCTGTGGCCAGCTGTATCAGGAGAGCACCCACGTGCAGTATATGGCCTGAGCAAGTAAAATTTGCACAATTTGTAATCTCGACAGCGTCCTCAGGTGTCCTGAGGATTTTCCACTAATTACTCTCTCCTGAGGAAGATTCATTTCCGCAGACTGCCTGAGGGTGGGACATGGGATCCCTCCCATTGCCCTCTTTATCTCTGTGTGCGTTTGGCAGTCGAACCGCTCTTTACAAATGAACTCTTTCCACAGCTTCTGCTGAGCTACTTAGAACTTGAGACGGGCAAATTTACTAGGAATTCTGTGTTACAAGAGTAAGGGAGAATACTAAACTCATCCATTTCCGCTGGTGGAATAAAAAATTACACCCAGCTCTAACTAATTTTTGATTCCTACATATGTGAACTCTCTCTGAGCAAAGCTTTCACCTTGTTACTTAAAGATTGTGCCTAAATACAGCAAAGAAACTGAAAGGTTACCAGTTGTCCTTTGTAAAAGACCTTCCACTACACTGCAACATGTTTAGCAGCATTTTTAGTCACCTTTGACCCGTTTGAGCTAAAAAAAAAAAATGCAAGCACCTTCAAATTATGCAGCAGATGATGCTTTATGTGGTGGTGTTTGGACAGAATATTGCCTGCTTATGTAATATCATTATATTGTCACTGAAATATTGTGGTGACAAAAGTATTATGGTCATTATTATTAACGATGGGCGGAATTTGCAGAGTTTCATTTTTACAAATCCTGTTGAATTCCGCAAAGGGGCAGGATGGGTGATGCAATATGCAGTGCACACTCCTCTGTGCTCTTACAGAAGTATGGAAGGGCACCAAGGTGTATGCACTCCAATGTACACCACTCAGCGCCATCACATATATATGTAAAGGCATCAAAGGGTATGTAGCGCAGTGCATACGCCTCAGTGCCCTCACATAAGTATGTAAGGGCATCACGTGGTGTTCACTCCAGTGCATCAACCTCGGTGCCCTTGCACACTTTTTGTAAGGGTGCAGAGAGGTATGCATTGCAAAGATTTTAGTGCATATCCCTTGGTGCCCTAAGATAAGTACTCGAAGAAGGCATTATTAAATGTAAGTTGAGGTAAAATACTACAAGCTCCTGCATGGGCTCCCTCCATTCTCCAACAGTGCAACCAAGAATGCAGTCTTATGTCACGTGGTCTCAGACTCTGTCAAAGTATTGGGGAAAGAAGTTCACACCTTGGGGAATGTTGGACCTGGCTTTTTGACAGGGATATCCCCAAACTTTTTGCCTCCTTCCTCCTATTTTTTCTGACCTGTTGTTGTTGGCTTTTGACCTCTGAGCACTTTACCACTGCTAACCAGTGCTAAAGTGCATATGCTCTCTGTGTAAATTGTACTATTGATTGGTTTATCCATGATTGACTATTTAATTTACCTATAAGTCCCTATTAGAGTGCACTACATGTGCCTAGGGCATGTAGATTAAATGCTACTAGTGGGCCTGCAGCACTGGTTGTGCCACCCACCTCAGTAGCCCCTTAACCTTGTCTCAGGCCTGCCATTGCCAGGCCTGTGTGTGCAGTTTCACTGCCACTTCGACTTGGCATTTAAAAGTACTTGCCAAGCCTAGAAATCCCCTTTTTCTACATATAAGTCATCCCTAATGTGTGCCCTAGGTAACCCCTAGAGCAGGGTGCTGTGTAGGTAAAAGGCAGGACATGTACCTGTGTAGTTATATGTCCTGGTAGTGTAAAACTCCTAAATTCGTTTTTACACTACTGTGAGGCCTGCTCCCTTCATAGGCTAACATTGGGGCTGCCCTCATACACTGTTGAAGTGGCAGCTGCTGATCTGAAAGGAGCAGGAAGGTCATATTTGGTATGGCCAGAATGGTAATATAAAATCCTGCTGACTGGTGAAGTCGGATTTAATATTACTATTCTAGAAATGCCACTTTTAGAAAGTGAGCATTTCTTTGCACTAAAAACTTGTTGTGCCCTTCAATCCACGTCTGGCTAGGTTTAGTTGACAGCTCCTTGTGCATTGACTCAGACACACCCCAAACACAGGGTACTCAGCCTCACTTGCATACATCTGCATTTTGAATGGGTCTTCCTGGGCTGGGAGGGTGGAGGGCCTGCCCTCACACAAAGGACTGCCACACCCCCTACTGGGACTCTGGCAGACAGGATTGAACTGAAAGGGAACTTGGTGCATTTCTTAGAGACTCTTTGAAATCACCCCCACTTCAAAGGCACAACTTAGTATAAAACAGGGCCTCTGCCCTACCTCATCAGACACTTGCTGGAGAAGAAACCTGAACCAGAAACTACATCCTGCCAAGAAGAACTGCCTGGTTGCTCAAAGGACTCACCTGTCTGCTTTCTCCAAAGGACTGCTGTCTTGCTGTTGCCCTGCTGCCTTGCTGAACTCTTGTCTGGCTGTGAAAGTGCTCTCCAAGGGCTTGGATAGAGCTTGCCTCCTGTTCCTTGAAGTCTCAGGACCAAAAAGACTTCTTCCTTTCCCGTGGACACTCCGTGCGCCGAAAATTTCGACGCACAGCTTGTTTCGCGGCGAGAAAAACGCCGCACACCGACGCTGATCAACGCGACGCCCTCGGGACGATCGAGACTTCGACGCACAACCTCGCAAGGACAAAGCCGCCCGACTTCCAAGGAGAAATCGACGCGACGCCTACCGTGAGTGCGAAACTTTGACGCACGGCCTCGCAAGGACAACGCCGCCCGACTTCCAAGGAGAAATCGACGCGACGCCTGCCGTGAGACCAAAATTTCGACGCACGGCCTCGCAAGGACAACGCCGCCCGACTTCCAAGGAGAAATCGACGCGACGCCTACCGTGAGATCGAAACTTCGACGCGCAGCCCCGCAGAACGACGCGCAGCCGGAAAATAAGCAGGAGAATCCACGCACAGACCCGGGACATCTGGTAATCCTCGCGATCCACAAAAAGAGACTGTCTGCGCGCCGGAAAACGACGCCCGACTTCCCCGCGTGGAAAAGAACGACGCAAGTCTGTGTGTGCTGAGCGGAAAACGACGCACACACCCCTTTTTCCACGCATCTCTTCTCCTGTGGCCCTCTGAGGAGATTTCCCACCAGAAACCAGGTACTCTGTGCTTGAAAGACACTGTATTGCTTTTTAAAGACTTAAAGACTCTTAATATCACTTTTCAGTGATATCTTTACAAATTCGTATTGCAACTTTGATCGTTTTGACCTACAATTATCCAGATAAATATTCTATATTTTTCTAAACACTGTGTGGTGTATTTTTGTGGTGTTATACTATGGTGTTGTATGATTTATTGCACAAATGCTTTACACATTGCCTTCTAAGTTAAGCCTGACTGCTCGTGCCAAGCTACCGGAGGGTGAGCACAGGCTGATTTTGGATTGTGTGTGACTTACCCTGACTAGAGTGAGGGTTCTTGCTTGGACAGAGGGCAACCTATCTGCCAACCAAAAACCCCATTTCTAACATTGGTGATCAGCGGTGAGGATAGGACTTGTGTTTGTGCAGTGACATACAGTAGCTAAGTATTTCACTACCTACCCAAAGTTGAAGGTCAACTTGATTTTTTATCTCTTTTTTGACTTTTGGTCTCTGATGTCCTCCTGGATATACTATTGATATTTTGGACTTTGGATTTTGGTTTTTGCTGGTAAGATCCTATCAGAATGGGATCGCTTACCTACTTATTCTTTTTGCCTACTGACCACCTCACTAAGGCTGACCTAAGGAAGCTTTGCAGAGAATGTGGCCTTCCTGTAGCAAAGAGATCTACTAAAGCAGAGATGCTACATGCCTACATAGTCTGGGAGGAAGACAGATGGGCAGAGAGAGAGGCAGCAAGAAACCAAATGACTAAGTACCCCTCAGAGGAGGAGGAGGACGACTCAGATGAGGAAAGAGACCCAGTGAAAAAAGAATGGCTCATGGCTCAAGCACGGTGGATGGAAGAGCTAGATGAGTTTATTGAAAGGGCTGAGGCAGCAAGTCTCTTAGCCCTGGAAGAAGAAAAGATTGCAGCTCAAGAGCTGAGCTGTAAAGAGCTGAAACTGGAGGCCGGAAGGGCTGAGTCCAGTTCAGATGGTGGCAGCAAAAATCTTGCATCTAGTACTGCTGAAGAAGGGCACAAGCCCAGAGATGTGGTACCCAACTTGAAGAAGAGAGTTGACACACCCCAGGCGGTTCAAGGGTATGAGGTAGTTCCCGTTATGCACAGGGTCCCTGAGAAGGATTGGGGAACTGGCACAGGGAGTCATATTCCTACTGGGGGGAGGGACACTTTACTGACTATAGCAGAGAGTGACAGAGAAAAGGGTTCCCCCCTGGTGGACGTCCTGGATATAGAGTGTAGAGACATCCCAGAAGAGTTTGGGTTGAGTGTCAGGGACAGACAGATACTGTCTCACCAGTCTCAGGAGGGTGAAGTAGAGTGCTTTTCCAAGGTTGAGTTACTGGGTGGTTGGGTGAAGGGTACTGTGGTTAATACATGTGAAGGGCAGAGTGATGTAATTGCTGGAGAGCATATGTCTGGTCCTTATTTTCCAGAGCTACGCCAACACCAGGTGGAGTGTGAGTTCTCTGACCCCAGGGAACTTACAGTGGAGGCAGACTTTTGGGTGAGTACCAGAGAGTCTGAAGAGGCATTTGGGGGTGCTCCTGAAGGGAGTGGTCTAGGTGGTTCCCGACCAAGTGAGGTGGGAGAGGATTGTAGTGTCCCAGGTAGGTCTCAGAGCCTAACCTGTACCGTAGGGCTACCTTTTGAGGGAAGCCCCGCAGTGTCAGAAGAACTTGGGGGGATGACTGTAGACAGCATCCCAACAGTTCTGGTGTCTGGCAGTACCACTCCTAGTGAGGGGGTGCAGAAGTCCAGACATAGGGTTGAGAGGGGGTGGCCGACCCCAGTGGAGGATCTTGAAAGTCAGGGGTCAGCTCTGAGAGCAGAGCCCCCCAGGAATGACCCAGGTGAAACCGTTTCTGGTTTGGGGGAAACCCAGACTCTGCCGGATGGGCAGAGGTCGGGAGACCTGCGCCAACCAGACTCTTGTGTGGCCCTTGGGGACGGCGTGTCCCTTGTGGGGGGTGAGAGTGCCCCCCAGGAAGTCCTGGCATGCCAGGCAAAGATTCAACCTCAGGGTGGTGACTCTGGGTTGGATAACCGGGTTCAGAGGTTAAACTCTGACCTGGTGGGAGGTAGGTGTGCCTCCCAGAAAGTCCTGGGGTGCCAGGCAATTGCCCAACCTCAGGGTGGTGACTCTGGGTTGGCTAACCAGGTTCAGAGGTCAAACTCTGACCTGGTGGGGGGTAGGTGTGCCCCCCAGAAAGTCCTGGTATACCAGGCAATGGTTCAACCTCAGGGTGGTGACCCTGGGTTGGAGAACCAGGCTCAGAGGTTAAACTCTGACCTGGTGGGAGGTAGGTGTGCCTCCCTGAAAGTCCTGGCCTGCCAGGCAATGGTTCAACCTCAGGGTAGTGACTCTGGGTTGGATATCCCGGTTCAGAGGTTAACCTCTGACCTGGTGGGGGGTAGGTGTGCCCCCCAGAAAGCCCTGGTGTACCAGGCAGTTGTCCAACCTCAGGATGGTGACCCTAGGTTGGAGAACCAGGTTCAGAGGTTAAACTCTGACCTGGTGGAGGGTCAGTGTGCCCTCCAGGAAGTCCTGGCATGCCAGGCGATTGTTCAACTTCAGGGTGGTGACTCTGAGTTGAATGGCCCAGTTCAGAGGTTAAACTCTGACCTGGTGGAGGGTCAGGGTGCCCTCCAGAAAGTCCTGGCGTGCCAGGCAATTGTTCAACCTCAGAGTGCTGACTCTGGGTTGGATAACCGGGTTCAGAGGTTAAACTCTGACCTGGTGGGGGGTAGGTGTGCCCCCCAGAAAGTCCTGGCGTGCCAGGCAATTGTTCAACCTCAGGGCGGTGACTCTGGGTTGGATACCCAGGTTCAGAGGTTAAACTCTGACCTGGTGGGAGGAAGGTGTGCCTCCCAAGAAGCCCTGCTGTGCCAGGCAATTGTCCAACCTCAGGGTGTTGATTCTGGGTTGGATGACCAGGTTCAGAGGTTAAACTCTGACCTGGTGGGGGGTAGGTGTGCCCCCCAGAAAGTCCTGGCGTGCCAGGCAATTGCCCAACCTCAGGGTGGTGACCCTGGGTTGGGGAACCAGGCTCAGAGGTTAAACTCTGACCTGGTGGGAGGTAGGTGTGCCTCCCAGAAAGTCCTGGTGCGCCAGGCAATTGTTCAACTTCAGGGTGGTGACTCTGAGTTGAATGGTCAGGTGCAGAGGTTAAACTCTGACCTGGTGGAGGGTCAGTGTGCCCTCCAGGAAGTCCTGGTGTGCCAGGCAATTGTTCAACTTCAGGGTGGTGACTCTGAGTTGAATGGTCAGGTGCAGAGGTTAAACTCTGACCTGGTGGAGGGTCAGGGTGCCCTCCAGGAAGTCCTGGCGTGCCAGGCAATTGTTCAACTTCAGGGTGGTGACTCTGAGTTGAATGGGCAGGTGCAGAGGTTAAACTCTGACCTGGTGGGGGGTAGGTGTGCCTCCCAGGAAGTCCTGGTTTGCCAGGCAGTGATCCAGTCTGAGGGTACAGACCCTGGGCTAGAAGACCAGGTTCAGGGTGTCCCCCCGGACCTGGAGGGAGGGGCTACTGATAACAGTGCCCCTACCATGTTGTCTTCTGAGGAGGCCACTCCTAGTTGGAGGGTGCTGGACCCCAGAAGGGAGGGCAGGGGGAGGGAAGCCTCACCCCGGGCCCTAGTCCAACCTGAAGGTACAGGCCCCAGGTTGGAGGGCCAGTGGCAGGTTAACAGCCCTGCACTGGTGGAGGAATGGTACAGGGTGACTTCTGTAAGCACCCTGACCATGTTGGACCCTGGGGGTACCGCTCCAGGAGGGAGGGTACAAAGCCCCAGAGGGGAGGACCAGGTTCAGGCTGTCATCCCTGACCTGGTGGAAGGGAGAGTGGTTAAAGGGTGCCCAGCACCTGGGGCTACCGCCCCCCACTCTCCACAGCCACAGTGGTTGGAGAGCTTTGAGAGGCCTGGGGCCTGGCTCTCATCCCTGGCAGCTGTCAGTAATCACTGTGGCTTGCTGTCCGGGTGGACAGAGTTATCCCTGGGGAGGGGACAAGTGTCCCACCCCGGGGATAGAATGGGCAACACCACTGTGTTGGTCCTGGTGGTACTATCCTGCTCCTGGGATACATCTGTGAGCAATGTAAGGTTAGGTGCTGCACAGATGGGATCCGCAGGAAAGGAGAAAGGTTCCCCATGGATGGGCTTAGTGGGCCCTGAGAGTATGGACAGAGGGATCCAATTGGAGTCAGGAAGGCGAAGAACTGGAGCATGCCCCTGCTGTTGTGGGCCTGGGTCCTTGTTCTGTCGCCTCAAACAGGGAAGTACATCAGGATAGTGATTGTTCTCCCCTGGCTTTAGGCTGGTGGGGGGTCATGTTGGACCTGGCTTTTTGACAGGGATATCCCCAAACTTTTTGCCTCCTTCCTCCTATTTTTTCTGACCTGTTGTTGTTGGCTTTTGACCTCTGAGCACTTTACCACTGCTAACCAGTGCTAAAGTGCATATGCTCTCTGTGTAAATTGTACTATTGATTGGTTTATCCATGATTGACTATTTAATTTACCTATAAGTCCCTATTAGAGTGCACTACATGTGCCTAGGGCATGTAGATTAAATGCTACTAGTGGGCCTGCAGCACTGGTTGTGCCACCCACCTCAGTAGCCCCTTAACCTTGTCTCAGGCCTGCCATTGCCAGGCCTGTGTGTGCAGTTTCACTGCCACTTCGACTTGGCATTTAAAAGTACTTGCCAAGCCTAGAAATCCCCTTTTTCTACATATAAGTCATCCCTAATGTGTGCCCTAGGTAACCCCTAGAGCAGGGTGCTGTGTAGGTAAAAGGCAGGACATGTACCTGTGTAGTTATATGTCCTGGTAGTGTAAAACTCCTAAATTCGTTTTTACACTACTGTGAGGCCTGCTCCCTTCATAGGCTAACATTGGGGCTGCCCTCATACACTGTTGAAGTGGCAGCTGCTGATCTGAAAGGAGCAGGAAGGTCATATTTGGTATGGCCAGAATGGTAATATAAAATCCTGCTGACTGGTGAAGTCGGATTTAATATTACTATTCTAGAAATGCCACTTTTAGAAAGTGAGCATTTCTTTGCACTAAAAACTTGTTGTGCCCTTCAATCCACGTCTGGCTAGGTTTAGTTGACAGCTCCTTGTGCATTGACTCAGACACACCCCAAACACAGGGTACTCAGCCTCACTTGCATACATCTGCATTTTGAATGGGTCTTCCTGGGCTGGGAGGGTGGAGGGCCTGCCCTCACACAAAGGACTGCCACACCCCCTACTGGGACTCTGGCAGACAGGATTGAACTGAAAGGGAACTTGGTGCATTTCTTAGAGACTCTTTGAAATCACCCCCACTTCAAAGGCACAACTTAGTATAAAACAGGGCCTCTGCCCTACCTCATCAGACACTTGCTGGAGAAGAAACCTGAACCAGAAACTACATCCTGCCAAGAAGAACTGCCTGGTTGCTCAAAGGACTCACCTGTCTGCTTTCTCCAAAGGACTGCTGTCTTGCTGTTGCCCTGCTGCCTTGCTGAACTCTTGTCTGGCTGTGAAAGTGCTCTCCAAGGGCTTGGATAGAGCTTGCCTCCTGTTCCTTGAAGTCTCAGGACCAAAAAGACTTCTTCCTTTCCCGTGGACACTCCGTGCGCCGAAAATTTCGACGCACAGCTTGTTTCGCGGCGAGAAAAACGCCGCACACCGACGCTGATCAACGCGACGCCCTCGGGACGATCGAGACTTCGACGCACAACCTCGCAAGGACAAAGCCGCCCGACTTCCAAGGAGAAATCGACGCGACGCCTACCGTGAGTGCGAAACTTTGACGCACGGCTTCGCAAGGACAACGCCGCCCGACTTCCAAGGAGAAATCGACGCGACGCCTGCCGTGAGACCAAAATTTCGACGCACGGCCTCGCAAGGACAACGCCGCCCGACTTCCAAGGAGAAATCGACGCGACGCCTACCGTGAGATCGAAACTTCGACGCGCAGCCCCGCAGAACGACGCGCAGCCGGAAAATAAGCAGGAGAATCCACGCACAGACCCGGGACATCTGGTAATCCTCGCGATCCACAAAAAGAGACTGTCTGCGCGCCGGAAAACGACGCCCGACTTCCCCGCGTGGAAAAGAACGACGCAAGTCTGTGTGTGCTGAGCGGAAAACGACGCACACACCCCTTTTTCCACGCATCTCTTCTCCTGTGGCCCTCTGAGGAGATTTCCCACCAGAAACCAGGTACTCTGTGCTTGAAAGACACTGTATTGCTTTTTAAAGACTTAAAGACTCTTAATATCACTTTTCAGTGATATCTTTACAAATTCGTATTGCAACTTTGATCGTTTTGACCTACAATTATCCAGATAAATATTCTATATTTTTCTAAACACTGTGTGGTGTATTTTTGTGGTGTTATACTATGGTGTTGTATGATTTATTGCACAAATGCTTTACACATTGCCTTCTAAGTTAAGCCTGACTGCTCGTGCCAAGCTACCGGAGGGTGAGCACAGGCTGATTTTGGATTGTGTGTGACTTACCCTGACTAGAGTGAGGGTTCTTGCTTGGACAGAGGGCAACCTATCTGCCAACCAAAAACCCCATTTCTAACAGGGAACATAAACAAAAAATGGCAAGATAAGAAGAGGCATGTGAAGGAGACATTCTCCGGGATCCACTTGGTAGAGACTATTCCTGGAGTACCAACTGGATCCCGGCTCCATCTCACCACCCTCGAGAAGGCCATACTCTACGCAATGCAGCCCCACCTGCTATATGGGTTGCAACTTCATGACTATGACATTAATGTGGTCCCAGGCAAGATGATTACAACACCAACTCTCGCTATCTTTCTAAAACCAAAACTACAAGTACTAACCCATGGCTGTCTTCCACTCATACCTGCACTGTTAGTTGCACATATGTCCCTCATAAACAACCTCAACACAAGCAAAAAAAAAATCATACATTTTGTGTTAATGTTGATTTTACTACCCTTTCACACAGCCACTCATTTGTGTACATTGATTGCTTCATCTGGGGCAGACGTCATTGCAGCTGCACCAGAGCAACACACAAGGCATGACACAAATCACCTACACAGACAGATATGTTCTCATGCTAGCAATCTCAGTAACACATTATACATGATTACTCTCACAATTATTTTTAAAATCCTCAACATAAACGTCAATATTTTGTTTTTTTCCATATCTTTTAATTATACTCAAATCTAACCTTTTCAAGTATACTATTTCACTAGTTCCTACTACTACTTTGATTTGTACCTTTAAAGGCCCTGTGTTGTGGTCCCATCGACCACCTGCCACAACATCGACTTCTGCCCCTAGAAGGGCAAAAACACCTGAGCTGGCACCACGCAGAAGACTGATTGTACATATTGGTAAGAAAATCTCCACTCATTTGTCTAAGTATCTAACCTGTTTATTTATTACTAACAGGATAGCGATAATCATTTTGTCACACAACCTCTGCTGGCACCATGCTCAATATGCCACCCTATTCTTTTAGATGTTTCTAGTGTCATACAAAATTGCCCTGAACTTTGTCAATGAAAAGGTGTGAGAAAGTAGCCTCTTTCTAGCCTTGTTACCCCCACTTTTGGCCTGTTTGTGAGTGTATGTCAGGGTGTTTTCACTGTCTCACTGGGATCCTGTTAGACAGGGCCCAGTGCTCATAGTGAAAACCCTATGTTTTCAGTATGTTTGTTATGTGTCACTGGGACCCTGCTAGTCAGGACCCCAGTGCTCATAAGTTTGTGACCTATAGGTATGTGTACCCTGTGTGATGCCTAACTGTCTCACTGAGGCTCTGCTAACCAGAACCTCAGTGGTTATGCTCTCTCTTTACAAATTGTAACTAACAGGCTAGTGACCAATTTCACCAATTTACATTGGCATACTGGAACACCCTTATAATTCCCTAGTATATGGTACTGAGGTACCCAGGGTATTGGGGTTCCAGTAGATCCCTATGGGCTGCAGCATTTCTTTTGCCACCCATAGGGAGCTCTGACAATTCTTACACAAGCCTGCCTCTGCAGCCTGAGTGAAATAACATCCACGTTATTTCACAGCCATTTTACACTGCACTTAAGTAACTTATAAGTCACCTATATGTCTAACCTTTACCTGGTAAAGGTTAGGTGCAAAGTTACTTAGTGTGAGGGCACCCTGGCACTAGCCAAGGTGCCCCCACATTGTTCAGGGCCAATTCCCCGGACTTTGTGAGTGCGGGGACACCATTACACGCGTGCACTACATATACGTCACTACCTATATGTAGCTTCACAATGGTAACTCCGAATATGGCCATGTAACATGTCTATGATCATGGAATTGCCCCCTCTATGCCATCCTGGCATAGTTGGCACAATCCCATGATCCCAGTGGTCTGTAGCACAGACCCTGGTACTGCCAAACTGCCTTTCCCGGGGTTTCACTGCAGCTGCTGCCAACCCCTCAGACAGGCTTCTGCCCTCCTGGGGTCCAGCCAGGCCTGGCCCAGGATGGCAGAACAAAGGAATTCTTCTGAGAGAGGGTGTTACACCCTCTCCCTTTGGAAAATGGTGTGAAGGCAGGGGAGGAGTAGCCTCCCCCAGCCTCTGGAAATGCTTTCATGGGCACAGATGGTGCCCATTTCTGCATAAGCCAGTCTACACTGGTTCAGGGACCCCTCAGCCCTGCTCTGGCGCGAAACTGGACAAAGGAAAGGGGAGTGACCACTCCCCTGACCTGCACCTCCCCTGGGAGGTGCCCAGAGCTCCCCCAGTGTGCTCCAGACCTATGCCATCTTGGAAACAGAGGTGCTGCTGGCACACTGGACTGCTCTGAGTGGCCAGGGCCAGCAGGTGACATCAGAGACTCCTTCTGATAGGCTCCTTCAGGTGTTGGTAGCTTATCTTCTCTCCTAAGTAGCCAAACCCTCTTTTCTGGCTATTTAGGGTCTCTGCTTTGGGGATTTCCTTAGATAACGAATGCAAGAGCTCATCCGAGTTCCTCTGCATCTCTCTCTTCACCTTCTGCCAAGGAATCGACTGCTGACCGCACTGGAAGCCTGCAAAACTGCAACAAAGTAGCAAAGACGACTACTGCAAATCTGTAACGCTGATCCTGCCGCCTTCTCGACTGCTTTCCTAGTGGTGCATGCTGTGGGGGTAGTCTGCCTCCTCTCTGCACTAGAAGCTCCGAAGAAATCTCCTGTGGGTCGACGGAATCGTCCCCCTGCAACCGCAGGCACCAAAGAACTGCATCACCGGTACCCTGGGTCTCCTCTCAGCACGACGAGCGAGGTCCCTTGAATCCAGCAACTCTGTCCAAGTGACTCCCACAGTCCAGTGACTCTTCAGTCCAAGTTTGGTGGAGGTAAGTCCTTGCCTCCCCACGCCAGACTGCATTGCTGGGAACCGCAACTTTTGCAGCTACTCCGGCCTCCATGCACTTCCGGTGGAATCCTTTGTGCACAGTCCAGCCTGGGTCCACGGCACTCTAACCTGCATTGCACGACCTCCTAAGTTGTGGTCCGGCGACGTGGGACTCCTTTGTGCGACTTCGGGTGAGCACCATTTCTCTCCACTTCGTAGTGCCTGTTCCAGCACTTCTGCGGGTGCTGCCTGCTTCTGAGAGGGCTCCTTGTCTTGCTCGACGCCCCCTCTGTCCCCAGACACAATTGGCGACATCCTGGTCCCTCCTGGGCCACAGCAGCATCCAAAAACCCTAACCGCACCATTTGCAGCTAGCAAGGCTTGTTGGCAGTCTTTCTTCAGGAAAATACTTCTGCACAACTCTCCACGGTGTGGGGGATCGGTCCTTCAAAGGGGAAGTTCCTAGCCCTTGTCGTTCCTGCAGAATCTTCAGCTTCTACTGTCCAGTAGCAGCTTCTTTGCACCCACAGCTGGCATTTCCTGGGCATCTGCCCATCTCCGACTTGCTTGTGACTTTTGGACTTGGTCCCCTTGTTCCACAGGTACCCTCGACTGGAAATCCATCGTTGTTGCATTGCTGATTTGTGTCTTTCCTGCAGAATTCCCCTATCACGACTTCTATGTCCTTTGGGGAACTTTAGTGCACTTTGCACTCACTTTTCAGGGTCTGGGGTGGGCTATTTTTCTAACCCTTACTATTTTCTAATAGTCCCAGCGACCCTCTACAAGGTCACATAGGTTTGGGGTCCATTCATGGTTCGCATTCCACTTTTGGAGTATATGGTTTGTGTTGCCCCTATCCCTATGTGTTCCCATTGCATCCTATCGTAACTATACATTGTTTGCACTGTTTTCTAAGACTATTACTGCATATTTTGGTATTGTGTACATATATCTTGTGTATATTTGCTATCCTCATACTGAGGGTACTCACTGAGATACTTTTGGCATATTGTCATAAAAATAAAGTACCTTTATTTTTAGTATATCTGTGTATTGTGTTTTCTTATGATATTGTGCATATGACACTAGTGGTACTGTAGGAGCTTCACTCGTCTCCTAGTTCAGCCTAAGCTGCTCTGCTAAGCTACCATTATCTATCAGCCTATGCTGCTAGACACCCTATACACTAATAAGGGATAACTGGGCCTGGTGCAAGGTGTAAGTACCCCTAGGTACTCACTACAAGCCAGTCCAGCCTCCTACAAAAGGTAACACTACAGGATATCAAAGGCCTTGTTTTAACTTGTAGGATAACACATTTTGTGCCTCTGAAAATGAACAGTGAAACCAAGAACTTAATATCTTGATTTACAATGACATAGTAGCCTAGATATTTCCCTCTTACCTATCAACTTCTGTCATATATCAGCCTGTGGTGTCAACCTTGAAAACATCAGCAGCTAGGACATCAGGGGACAGCACTTGATTCTACCTGTCAGTTAGGGCCAGGGACCTATGATGCACGGGTGTAACAATAGCACCCACAGCCCCTAGGGTGCATGGGGGCACAAAGTGCCAGGGTGTTCCCTCAGCATAGTACACTGTGTACAGACGACAGGCCCCTGACTTAAAAGCTCCTTGCTAGGTTAGGTGAAGCCTTCGTGTACTTTGCAGGGGGGTCCCCTCAAGTTCCTTTACCTCACTGCTATGATCTTAAGATCAACAACACACACCTGAGGGGTGTGATGAGAAACCCTTGCCCAACCTCCCAATCAATGAACCAAACACACAATGAGGACAAGGAATACAATTTGAGACCCCAAACGTGGTCCCACCAGCTAGAGATGCATCATATATGTTTTGAAAAACTGCCCTCAACCACTAATAGTGGCATGCTAACACATTCTCACACTAGCCAACATAAGGAATGGAGCAAAAAGGAGGGGAAACAAGTAACATAGACCAACATACAGGGATCAAACACAAACAAAACATATCATTCACATAGTTAAAACTATCTCAGGTGATACCATACTCAATCTTTATTCCAAAGTTCACCGGATAGGATTAAAAGAAAATCAACAATAGGTGGTAACACGAGGACATATTCATCGCTACACCCCAAATAGCTGTTCAAAGGTCAACATGTTTTGCCCATTTTCATCACCCTTAGGGTCACTCTGTCTTCATCTGGACCATTAATCCACTTTAATTCATATTTCATACCCTACCTGTAACACCTTCAAATTATGACCAAATATGTCTTTGGATTCAATTGTCCCTATGTCTTTTAGTATACACACTCAGGATTCCCTACAAGGGAATATAAAAACATACATTTAAAATGTATGCACATAGCCTGCTTAATCCACACCTTGCCTTTTGCTCCCTCATACTATTATAGTTGTACCCATGTGCCCTTAGTCCTATCAAATTGCATGCACTCCATGTTCAGTTCCCTTCCAAATCATGAATTATTAATGCAAATTTTGCACAACGACATCCTTCACAAACCCATCACCCCAAATCGTGGCCTCCCTACCAGGTTGCTCGATATGTGTGAGAGAATACAATTACTGAGTTATCATTGTCAATCTCCAAAACTGGAGTACGGTGAGAGCACCTCCCTGTAGTCACACACTAGAAGTAAACACAGACAAATATACGCAGATCTTTCTTAAAATTATTCTTCACCTCCTTAATTGAAATCTTTCCCTCAGTTGAAATGCCTGCACCCCTCCCCATTCACCTCGTCAAGGGACCGGTGCCGCCCATCTGCCAAACGTAACTCTGTGTAGGTCATGGAACCATTCTCTGCTTCTCTTCTTAATTCCCTTTTCCCATGGTCAGGCGATTATGTCTACCCTGCAAACAACTAGACAGTTCTGTCTCTATAGTACCAAAAACGTGTCCCCCATATTGGAGGGAGGTTGCTAGTCCTCTTTCTCAATGCGCGCATCTCAAAATGCCAGTAGACCAGCTAATTTGCCCCTCATGCCCAACTTTATTTGTTAACAACCAGAGTGATGAACAAATTTAATACTTTCACATGCACTCGTTCCTGTGCTGTGAAAAGAAAGTCTATAATTTCGCTCGAACACTTGGAGAGATCTCCATGAGGGCTCGCCATTTTGAAGGTATACGGGCAAAAACAATCCCCGATTCTGCTGGCTCTCTGGATAAATTATGTTCAGTGATCAACCTCCATTCTATCGTGCAATTTAGCGCAATTCACTAAATGCCAATCATATAAAAGTACACATAAGGATTCTCTGTCTATAAAAATATATGCCAATAGCACTAAATTATATATACCACACAATGCTATATTTCATTATGGTCGTCATATTGGTCCAAATAAAAACATCAGGAATCCCAGTCTAGCTATCTATATCGGTGGTTTCTCTTCCTTTAATCAGGTCATTCTACTTCTATGGTTTACTACATAATGTACCACATATACCATCCTTAGCGAGTTTATTAGTTAGAACTTTACATGTCTCTAATGCATCTCCCAAGCTCATGCCATTATGATGTAATACCAAACGTTGGTATGTAAAATCAGGTCCAAACGAGGGATATAGATCATAAAGGGGTGATTACTACCCCTTCTACTGCCCTCTACCCAAGCAATACCCCCATCCTATCAACCTAGCTTAGGTTCACATTAGGACCCCTCAAGTCACTTGGGAAATTGTGAAAATGCACACTACTCCATCTAATTTCACTGATAATTGCTAACATTTCAGTAGGTGCTAGGGTATGTCATAATTTAATCCCTGTTCATGACTTCGGACATGGTAGATCCATTGTTGTTCTCGCCTGAATCGAAACATTTTAGTATCTACTGTGTACGGAGGATTAGTAGGTTTATCCAATACTGTCCAAGTAAAATCTCCTGCATCATGACCCATTTCTAAAAAGTGGGTAGTCATTTTCGTTACTGTTCTTTTATATTTGATGTTACTACGATGTTCCATAATACAGATTTTTACCTTGCGTGTGGTCATCCCAGTATATAAGAGGTTGCAGGGACACTTGATCAAATAGATCACATTTTCAGAGTAAAAATTAATGTGTTTGGTCTGTATCCAAGGGAATGCAACACCCACATCGACCACCCTAGTGTTCTTCATTAAAGAACACACACTGCAAGAGCCACTAATTGTGTGACCCCTAACTGGTGGTAGATTCCGCATCATGGGTTCAGTGTTATTCCCCAGGCACGGGGGTCTTGTATGTATCAAACGATCACATATGCTTGCACTTTTCTTAAATAAGAACATTGGTCTTTCTAAATGGAGACCGCCTGAATGGATGATTCTCCAGTGTCTATTAATAATACGTTTCATTTCATTAGAGGCTGTGTTTACAGTAGTTACACAGATAGGTCGGTCCATTTCTAGCTTTTTCTTCTCTTCCAAAAGCACATTCCTATCGCAGTTGCTTGCTCCCTTTTTAGCCCTTTGCACACTCGTCAAAGGGTAGTCTCGATCCATCAATTTCTGTTCAAGAGCGCTGGATTCCTGTTTAAAGTCAGCCAAGTTTGAGCAATTCCTCTGAATACGGAGGAACTGCCCAACTGGTAAGTTCTCTCTCAAGGATCTAGGGTGGAAACCTTTGAATGAAAGTAAACAGTTTCTATCTGTAGGTTTATGATACACCCTAGTAAATAATTTGCCTTTCACTGGTCTAATGTCCAAATCTAAAAAAGGTAAAGACTCTTTCTAGATTGTGGCAGTAAAGGGCAATAGTGGATTCTGTCCGTTAAGCCATTTAAAAAAATCATCAAGAGATAGTGCGTCTCCTCTCCATATCAGGAGGACATCATCTATGAAACAGCGCCTCAGTCTGACTGAATTCTTTCAAGGTTTCTCCTTATTGAAAATGAAGCTGCGTTCAAATTCCACCACATATAAACAGGCCAATCTCAGCGCAAAGGTACTACCCATTGATGTACCATGGGTCTGCAAGTAGATTCTCTTGTCATATTCAAATAAATTCTTTGTTAGAGCTAGACTTGCTCGGTCAATGATAAAGGATCTTGGTGTGCTATTGGTCAAATCTTGCTGATAAAAAATATCCTCAATTACCCATCATGTTCCTCCTGGGGAATGTTTGTATATAAAGACTCAATATTCAAACCCACTAGAAATCCATCTCGGGGTCAAAATCCAACTAATTAATAAGATTAACGATATCCCTAGCATCCTTTTCAGTATGACTCACTATTTTGGACCAACTGTCTCATTAAAAAATCACAAAATTCTAACAAGGGCTCCAAAACAGAGCCAATGCCTGATACAATAGGGGGGCCCGGTGGTGGCCTTCTTGGTTTATGCACCTTCGGTAGGATGTAAAGGTAGGGGGTCAATGGTTTGTCTTTACAAAGGAAACTACCTTCCTTGTCTGTGATCCACCCGTGATTAGTGGCCTCCTCCACCAAACCAGGAATCTCCATTTGGATCTCTTTAGTTGGATTCTTTTCTAAAACTTTGTAATTACAGTGACCTGATAATAGGCACCGACATTCCTGATCATATATCTTCTCGTGGATCACAATAGCCTCTCCTTTATCTGCCGGCTTGATGACAATCGTAGTTTTCTGATTCAGTTCCCATATAGCCTCTTCCTCCACTCTCTACAAATTCATAAAATGTTGTTTTGATCTATCCTGCATGGTCTCTATACTATGGGTCACTGTCTGTTCAAAAGCCACTGTCTCATATGGTAGCTGGGCCAATGATTGCATAAAGGTTGATTTTGGTCAGAAATTAGTATCCCCCTGCATAGGAGGTGTTTCCTCCTTTTTACCAAAAAATACCCTCAATCGTACTTTCCTAAAAAATTCCACTAGCTCCTGTATAAGTTGGAAAGTATCCGATCTATTTGTGGGAAAAAAACAAGCCTCTCTTTAAGACAGCCTCTTAATTACTAAATTTAGTCCTTGCTCGTCCCTGGAAGAAATTCCCAGGACACGCTCCTGGTTACCCGTTGATTCAGGTCCTGCCATTGAATATGCTGTTCTCTCTCGTGTCATTCATCTTCCTAAAAAAGGTCTGTTCTTTTGAAATTGATATGGTCCGAAAGATTGCATATGTGGATACATTGGAGGTCAACCAAAGTGTTCACCCATATTCGGTTGAGAGGGAAAATGTGGTGGTGCAATGAACCCATGTGCCAGTGTATAGCCTCTCTGGAAGTTCTTACCCCTCCCTCTATACCATGGTCTAAACCCCCAGTCACTGCTGTCACTCCCTGAGCTAGAGGGGTCTTCCTCTCTTCCCTTACAACATCTTTTATTCTCAACCTCCTTCTGTTTAACATATTCATTAGTAATGTAAGGGTATACTTTCTCCTTAGAAAACCTCTTAAGGTCTTTCTGTAACTTGTTAATCTTTGACTGCATCAGAAATTCTTTGTACTCTGCCACCTCTTTATTAGTCTCAGTATATATAAAACTTTTTTTCGGCATCCAGTGCCATAAAAGTGACATAACACCACAATAAATAATACATTAAGAGTCATAAAATAGAAATTTGCTTTAAAATAAATAAAAACAATGCACAGACTTCAATGCAACCAAAAGATAGTTCCAAAATACAGTATGGAGGTTGGAAAGTGCTAGTAGGACTACAGGGACATAGGAGCTAAGCAATCTTGACCAGTTTCCTTCTCATGCGCCACATTCTTCTGAGGAATTTGGCAACTGCAATGGCAATGGGCAAACTAGAGTCTGATTTAAAAATCCTCATGACTGCAGCATGATTTCGGGTCCTCAGCCGTTTGCAGATTGGAGCAACCATTTCCTATGTATAGGAGTGTAAGATGGGCATATGAAGTAGACATGGGCGGTTGACTCCTGAAACAGGTTGTAGTTGGGACATGACTTATTGGTAGGAGCCTTATTCTGCCATCTATTAGTAAAAGTTGTACGAGGGAGGGAACAAAATCTAAGTTGCATATAGAGCTTCCTGTTAGTCGGATCTAGAATGCTATCCAGGTAAGGGTCTAGCAACCAGGTAGATGTAACGTCCAGAAACTCGCTAGTTAGTCGCCCTAATCAGAGCAAGCGAGATGTAGACTGAGTTACCCACTTCCAGTAACAAGACTTCACTCTTTCTTTAGTTGGTGGTGACCCTGCGTATGAGGAGTTCCATGAGTCTCCCATCCCAGTGGCAATCAATGATGACTTGACTGAGTTGATCCACTGGATCTTGTTGGAGGTATCCGAAGAACAAACTTCACTGAACGAAGTGGCATAGGAGGAAAGTTTGGGAGTTCCCATGATTCTCTTTAAAAACAGCAACGGTCTAAGACCAACTATGGCAGCTAATGGTTTACGTGCCAGATCCAAATGCAAAGGAAGAAGCGGAGTACTCAGGGGTAGGGAGGTGACCTTTCTCACGAATGTGTTTCTTATAAGGGTAAGCTCCTTTACATCCTTGAAGCCCCAGAGTTCAGCCCCATGAAGTGCTGCGCTGACAGACTTCATGTTATAGGTCTGGAGAGCAGCAGCTATTGGCCGTAGTGGATGCATGGTGCTCCCTTAGAAGGATGCCCACTTGCTGGCTAAATTTTAGTGATATGGAATTAATATGGGTTTTCCAGGACATTGAGTCTGATAGTTTGAGCCCCAAATATTCAAAGGTGTTAACTCGTTCTAATTTAGACTCAACTAGGGAAAGGTTCCCCCTTTTGGAGGTGTTTATTTCCAAGCCTCCCTTGGAGCAGAAATAATTGTCAAATCGATTCAGCAAGGATTTGAGGCCCATCAGGGTCTTTTCGTTGACTAGGGCTGGTGCATCAGAGGGCTGCAATGTGAGGTGTAGAACGACCTGGTTCAAATATAGGGAGGAGAGAGTTGGAGCTAGAACACAACCCTGACGAACCCCCCTGACAATCTTGATCGGATTGGTGAGGTTACCCTGGTTCCCCCAATGTACTTTTCCAAAATTGGCTTAGTGTAATCAAATGATTATGGTCAGGAGCCCTGGAGGCATTCCCATGTCATTGAGGATCTCACAGAGTTTACCTCTGGGGACCAGGTTGAAGGCAGATTTAAGGTCTATACTGGCTACATAGAGTCTTCCCTTCCCTATCACTACAACCTTCTGTAGGAAAGTACCATCTTGCCTGGCATGTTACTCCCATATGTCACTGTATATATGTTGTTTTAGTCTAAGTGTCACTGAGACCCTGCCAGGCAGGGCCCCAGTGCTCATGAGTATGTGCCCTGTATGTGTTCCCTGTGTGATGCCTAACTGTCTCACTAAGGATCTGCTAACCAGAACCTCAGTGGTTATGCTCTCTCTGGTTTCCAAATGTGTCACTAACAGGCTAGTGACTAAATTTACCAATTCACATTGACATACTGGTACACCCATATAATTCCCTAGTATAGGGTACTGAGGTACCCAGGGTATTGGGGTTCCAGGAGATCCCTATGGGCTGCAGCATTTCTTTTGCCACCCATAGGGAGCTCTTACAATTCTTACACAGGACTGCCACTGCAGCCTGAGTGAAATAACGTCCACGTTATTTCACAGCCATTTACCACTGCACTTAAGTAACTTATAAGTCACCTATATGTCTAACCTTCACCTGGTGAAGGTTGAGTGCAAAGTTACTTAGTGTGTGGGCACCCTGGCACTAGCCAAGGTGCCCCCACATCATTCAGGGCAAATTCCCCGGAATTTGTGAGTGCGGGGACACCATTACACGCGTGCACTGTACATAGGTCACTACCTATGTACAGTGTCACAATGGTAACTCTGAACATGGCCATGTAACATGTCTAAGATCATGGAATTGTCACCCCAATGCCATTCTGGCATTGGGGGGACAATTCCATGATCCCCCGGGTCTCTAGCACAGAACCCGGGTACTGCCAATCTGCCTTTCCGGGGTCTCCACTGCATCTGCTGCTGCTGCCAACCTCTCAGACAGGTTTCTGCCCTCCTGGGGTCCAGGCAGCCCTGGCCCAGGAAGGCAGAACAACAGACTTCCTCTGAGAGAGGGTATAACACCCTCTCCCTTTGGAAATAGGTTTGAAGGCTGGGGAGGAGTAGCCTCCCCCAGCCTCTGGAAATGCTTTGATGGGCACAGATGGTGCCCATCTCTGCATAAGCCAGTCTACACCGGTTCAGGGATCCCCCAGCCCTGCTCTGGCGCGAAACTGGACAGAGGAAAGGGGAGTGACCACTCCCCTGACCTGCACCTCCCAGGGGAGGTGCCCAGAGCTCCTCCATTGTGTCCCAGACCTCTGCCATCTTGGAAACAGAGGTGTTTGTGGCACACTGGACTGCTCTGAGTGGCCAGTGCCAGCAGGTGACGTCAGAGGCTCCTTCTGATAGGCTCTTACCTCTCTTGGTAGCCAATCCTCCTTCCTTGGTAGCCAAACCTCCTTTTCTAGCTATTTAGGGTCTCTGCTTTGGGGAATTCTTCAGATAACGAATGCAAGAGCTCACCAGAGTCCCTCTGCATCTCCCTCTTCACCTTCTGCCAAAGGATCGACCGCTGACTGCTCAGGACGCCTGCAAAACCGCAACAAAGTAGCAAGATGACTACTAACAACCTTGTATTGCTTCATCCTGCCGGCTTTCTCAACTGTTTCCAGGTGGTGCATGCTCTGGGGGTAGCCTGCCTCCTCTCTGCACCAGGAGCTCTGAAGAAATCTCCCATGGGTCGACGGAATCTTCCCCCTGCAACCGCATGCACCAAAAGACTGCATCACTGGTCCTCTGGGTCCCCTCTCAGCATGATGAGCGTGGTCCCTGGAACTCAGCAACTTTGTCCAAGTGACTCCCACAGTCCAGTGACTCTTCAGTCCAAGTTTGGTGGAGGTAAGTCCTTGCCTCCCCACGCTAGACTGCATTGCTGGGTACTGCGTGATTTGCAGCTGCTCTGGCTCCTGTGCACTCTTCCAGGATTTCCTTCATGCACAGCCAAGCCTGGGTCCCTGAAACTCCTTCCTCCAGTGCACAACCTTCTGAGTTGTCCTCCGGCATCGTGGGACTCCCTTTTGTGACTTCGGGTGGACTCCGGTTCACTTTTCTTCTAAGTGCCTGTTCAGGTACTTCTGCGGGTGCTACCTACTTCTGTGAGGGCTCCCTGAGTAGCTGGGTGCCCCCTCTGTCTCCTCCTCCAAGTGGCGACATTCTGGTCCCTCCTGGGCCACAGCAGCACCCAATAACCCTTACCACAACCCTTGCAGCTAGCAAGGCTTGTTTGTGGTCTTTATGCGTGGGAATACCTCTGCAAGCTTCTTCGCGATGTGGGACATCCATCGTCCAAAGGGGAAGTTCCTAGTCCTCTTCTTTCTTGCAGAACTCCAAGCTTCTTCCAACAGGTGGCAGATTCCTTGCACCCTCAGCTGGCAGTTCCTGGGCTCCTGCCCACTCTCGACACTGTCGCGACTATTGGACTTGGTCCCCTTTTCTTACAGGTACTCAGGTCTGTAAATCCACTGTTGTTGCATTGCTGGTATTTATTCTTCCTGCAGAATCCCCTTATCACGACTTCTGTGCTCTCTGGGGGTAGTAGGTGCACTTTACACCTGCCTTTCAGGGTCTTGGGGTGGGCTATTTTTCTAACCCTCACTGTTTTCTTACAGTCCCAGCGACCCTCTACAAGCTCACATAGGTTTGGGGTCCATTCGTGGTTCGCATTCCACTTTTGCAGTATATGGTTTGTGTTGCCCCTATAACTATGTGCTCCTATTGCAATCTACTGTAATTTTACACTGCTTGCTTTACTTTTCTTGCTATTACTTGCATAATTTTGGTTTGTGTACATATATCTTGTGTATATATCTTATCCTCATACTGAGGGTACTCACTGAGATACTTTTGGCATATTGTCATAAAAATAAAGTACCTTTATTTTTAGTACTTCTGTGTATTGTGTTTTCTTATGATGTTGCATATGACACCAGTGGTATAGTAGGAGCTTTACATGTCTCCTAGTTCAGCCTAAGCTGCTTTGCCATAGCTACCTTCTATCAGCCTAAGCTGCTAGAAACACCTCTTCTACACTAGTAAGGGATAACTGGACCTGGCACAAGGTGTAAGTACCTCTGGTACCCACTACAAGCCAGGCCAGCCTCCTACACCTTCCAATACTGGAACAGAAACCGAAACACCTAATCTATGGTGCTAATTTTGGACCTAAAGCCAGCCTGGAATGGTGACAGGATGTTATTTTCAGAGTTCCAGTTGTGTATTTTTCATAGTAGGGCATGACAGAATACCTTTTGCATTGTATCAGTAAGGCTGATGGACCTATAGTTGGCGGGTAGAGACCTACCGCATTTCTTATAGATGGATATTACCTCGGCACCACTCCATGACTCTGGAATGGGGGCTCCCCTAGCAATTGCATTGGATAAAAGGAGGATGTACTCAGCCCATTTGCCGATGTTATGGAGAAAAAGGTCACCGGGAATGCCATAGGGGCCAGCAGCTTTCAAACGTACTATGTTATTTATTGCATCTTGGATATCTCCCAGGTTAAACAACCCATCCCAATGGATGGTATTCAGCTGGGGTGGGAGTAAAGGGGCAGAGGTGGTGGCAAATTGGCTTTCGACATTATAGAGGGAATTGAAATGTTGGAACCAGTGTGAGGGCTGGATGTTATTGCCAATTGCGGGAACTCCCCTTTGGTTTATTTTGCTTACCATACGCCAGAAGGATTTAGAATTCCTGCGTTCACAAGCGACCTTCATAAGTCTCCATCTTTCCTCTTCCCAGTCCTTCCTGGCCTTATTCTGCGTCTGCTTGTACAGGTTCTGCAGAGTCCTAACTCGAGCAACATCTTTTTTCTTGATTGCACTGATTAGATTTGTTCAGGTCAACCGACAGTCTCAATTAAAACAGTGATCTCCCTCGCGGGGTAGAGCGCTACGAGTATGTGGGCAGCTGGCATGGTTAGTAGCTGTTCCAGTCTTTTGAAGAACCCAGTGTGTACATCTAGTAGAGAGGAACAGTTTTCTTCGTCCTCTTCCATCATGGATATCAATGCTATGAAGTGTGTCAGACCTTGATTGATGGTAGAGATAATGTTGTCTCGCAGGATGACCTTGCTCCATATTAGACGCCATCTGCTGTTCTTGGCATGATCCACCTTAGTTACTTTGGTGGTATTTGTCGCAATAGGCGCCCTTCCCCAAGGGGGCTCTAAGCTAAGACAGAGTGGATTGTGGTCACTGTCCATTTGGGTCCAGACTACCATGTCATCTACCAAATGCCAGTGTCTGAGGTCCATCAGGATATAGTCGATGCAACTCTTCCCCTGTGTGCCAATGAACGTGTAGGCGGCATGCCGGTCGGATTTGGTTCTTCCATTGACTGCCCTCAGGCCTTGGCCGAGGGTCAAGGCATGTAATTGCAGGGCAGCCTGGTGCCGCTTCTTAATGGGGGGAGCTCAAGCCTAGGTATATGCCATAGGTTATCTTCTTCTAGGAATTCGCCCATATTATCCAGACCGAAGGGTTCGAAAGTGGCATTGAAGTCCCCTGCTGCAATGATGGCATATGGTGGCTGGTGCATCGACATTAGGTGGTGCAGTGGGGGCCTTCCTGTCCCTCTGGTTGGGCATGTCCGCTGAGTAACTGATAGTGCAGACATGGTTGTCGCAGCCTGCACAGCTGAATCTATTGTAGGAGGCCTGTGCCTCGGTCTCTAGGGGTCAATCAATCTTAGAACAAACAATGCCATCGTCTAGAACAGTGTGGAGGGATGACACACAAAAAGGAATGGGTGGATTGAGTTTGAGCTACATAGTAGACCCATCCGGAAGATTGGTTCTTTGGTCTAGGGCCACTAAGTCATAAGCTAACTGCCCGTTTTCTAAAAGAAGCTCAATACAGTCGGACGGTGAGCTCAGCGACCTATACCGTCTGGCCCCAAAGATATCTTTTCTAATCACTGAGAGACATCCTCTACTATGTTGAATCCAATGGGTGACTTTATTAATCAAATCACCCCTTCCCTCCCTTCTGAGAGTTAAGTTTAGTTACATTAGTCATAAAAAATGTCTGAGAGGGGGGTGGTAGTCTTGGCAACGTGCGTTCTACTAAAATGACGACCCCCCAGTGTAGAGAGTATGAAGTTGGGACTTTTGCTCTGAGGATAGATGGAAGGCGATTTATGTGGAACTCCTGCAGGTGTTCGCGAACCCATGGTGCGGGCTCCGACCGATGTCCTAGAGATAGTATCCTCATGTGGTAAACCTGGGTGGCCTCCAAGGTGTTTTGCATGAGTTGGCATAGTGGGGACAAAGGGTGCCAGAGTGGGGGAGTTGGTCAAAACTGGGATGGCGGGTCCTTCCCTAGGTGTTCTACCCCTCTCTTCCATAAGACCCCCACTGTAACCACAAGATCGCCTATCATACACTTTAGGACTGCTATTTCTGACCTGAGTGTTTGTACAACCTACCAAGTCATCATGTGGAGAGGGGGAACATGGTTGGTTGTTTGGGAGGCCACCTGTCCCAACTTGAGCGGTAGAAACTTCAAGATCCTGAATTGTGGATGGACCTAGGATGCATGTTAGTGGTAGAAAGCGATTGGTACAGGGGATGGGAGAGGGAGGAGGCACTATTGCTGTGTCATAAGAGGAGCCAGGACTGGGAAATAGATCTACATGGTTTTGGGGCACTGTACTGGTGTTGTTCCTCATCCGTACCCTAGTTTTATTAAACATAGTGGATATACTTTCCTGCTTGCTGTTCAGCGGTTGAATTGCTAAACACAGTTTGGGACTTATTGGTTGGTCTACACCAGATGGTGGGCTAGTATTTCCCCACAATCAGACAGGAGGTTATCAATGCGATCAAGCACATCATTACAGCCTGACTTTTTAGAGTTTTTCTTGTGCTTCCCCCCCCACTCTGCACCACCGTCAGTCACTTTTCTTTTACCCATCTCTGCGTAAATATGTTAGAATGGAACGAGGGGCCTGAGATGATACGTTAAGGAGGAACTAGAGGAAGACAAAGCTATTCAAAAGTGGCCACATGAGAACCAGACTCAGGGGGGTGGCCCAGCCTCGGTCAGCCGTGGACAGGCGCAGATGGACCCACCCTTGGCCCGGGCTTTGTCCAGCGCCTCCCGATGCATCTCGTGCTGCGGTATGCCCGCTCGCATTTTATAGTGCTTGTTGGAAATGACAAGTGGGAGCAGGTGATGCAGAAAATGGCCGCCTCCTAGAGCCACAAAGCAATCTGGAATATGTAGTGCCTCTTGTCTCGTTCAGCAGCGCAATCAATGAACCAAATACACATTGAGGACAAGGAATAAAAGTTGAGACACAAACCTTTATTCCTTGTCCTCGATGTGTTCATTGATTGGGAGGTTGGACAAGGGTTTCTCCTCTGACCCCTCAGGTGTGTGCTGTTAGAGTTGAGTGGCCACTGAGCTGCAGGGGTAAATCTCTAGACCATAACGATTAGCGGGGTTTAGAGGCATGGGATTATTGGCCCATTCCCACATTTTGTAGAATTTTTGAATAATGTAGGAACAAGGATTGTCCTTTGGGGACGAGGTAGTGGCATTGATTCTTTCGCGTCCCTCATTGTTGGGGGACACCACCATCACTCAGGTTTTGACTCAGGCAGAAGGTTGACCTTAAGAAAACAGAAGTAAAAACCATCTTACATGGAGCAATTTTAACTGAGTACCTAATGCAGCACCCAGAGGTCTCTTGTTACCAATGAACCCTTAATATTTTTAGGTGACCCTCAATTTAGGCGAGATTGGGCTTTAATTGGCTGGAAATGTGTAAGGGATTGGCTTATTTTAATAATCCAGATGGGCAAAAAAATATTAGATGTACTATTGATTCAGATTCAGGCTAGTGAACAAACGTTTAAAACACAGATCACTGTGTTCAAGAAGAAGCTTGAAGAGACTAATAAAGAGGTGGCAGAGTACAAAGAATTTCTGATGCAGTCAAAGATTAACAAGTTACAGAAAGACCTTAAGATGTTTTCTAAGGAGAAAGTATACCCTTACATTACTGCTGAATATGTTAAACAGAAGGGGGTTGAGAATAAAAGTGGTCGTAAGGGAAGTAGAGAGAAATACCCCTCTAGCTCAGGGAGTGACAGAAGTGACTGGGAGTTTAAACCACAGCATAGAGGGAGGGGTAAGAATTTCCAGAGAGGCTATACACTGGCACATGGGTTCATTCCACCACCACATTTTCCCTCTCAACCTCTCAACCGAGTATGGGTCAGGGCTTTGGTTGACGCCAATGTATCCACATATGCAATCTTTACAACCGTAACAATTTCAACAGAGCAGATCTTTTTTAGGAAGAGGAAGGACACAAGGGAGAACAAGAAAAAGAAACGAACAGCATGTTCAATGGGAGGGCATGAATCAACGGGATGTCCCAGGAATTCCTTCTAGGGACGAGCAAGGACTAAATTCAGTAATTAATTTATCAGACGTGATCCTTACGGCTCCTCAATAGGCTGTCTTAAAGCGAGGCTTGGGTTTTATTCCCACAAAGAGATTGGATACTTTCAAACTTAGACAGGAGCAAGCGGAATTTTTTGGGAAAGTACGATTGAGGGTGTTTTTTGATAATAAGGAGGAAACACCTCCTAAGCCATCATTGGCCCAGCTACCACATGAGACAGCGGCTTTTGAACAGGCAGTGACCCATCATATAGACACCATGTGGGATAGATCAAAACAACCTTTTATGAATTTGTCAAGAGTGGAGGAAGAGGCTATACGGGAACTGAATCAGAATACTAACATTTTCATCAAGCCAGCAGAAAAAGGAGGGGCTGTTGTGATCCTCGAGAAGGAGATATATTATCAGGAATGTTGGCGCCTATTATCAGATCACCATCAATACAAAGTTTTAGTAAAGAATCCCAGTAAAGAAATCCAAATGGAGATTCGGGGTTGGTGGAAGAGGCCACTAATCAAGGGTGGATTTTGTAAAGACAAACCAATGACCCCCTACTTTTACTTCCTCCTGAAGAAGTATAAACCAACAAGGCCACCACCGGGTCATCCTATTGTATCAGGCATTGGCTCTGTTTTGGATTCCTTGTCACAATTTTGTGATTTTTTAATGAGACCTTTGGTCGAAAACAGTGAATCATACTTAAAGGATACTAAGTATGTCCTTAATCTTATTAATGAGTTTGATTTTGACCCCAAGATGGATTTCCTAGTAGGTTTGGATGTACAAACATATCCCAGAAGGAGACATTATGGGTAATTGAGGATATTTTATATCAGCAAGATTGGACCTATAATACACCAAGATCCTTTATCTTTCACCTAGCACGTCTAGCTCTAACAAATAACTTATTTGAATATGATAGGAGAAACTACTTGCAGACCCATGGTTCATCATTGGGTAGTACCTTTGCACAGAGCCTGGCCTGTTATATGTGGCAGAATTTGAATGCAGTTTCATTTTCAATAATGAGCAGCCTTGGAAGAATTCAGTCGGACCGTGGCACCGTTTCTTAGATGATGTCCTTCTGATATGGAAAAGACACATGCTGTCACTTGATTATTTTTTTTAATGGTTTAACAGACAGAATCCACTGTTGCACTTTACTCCCACAATCACGAAAGAGTCTTTACTTTTTTTAGATTTGGACATTAGACCCGTGAAAGGCAAATTATTGACTAGGGTGTATCATAAACCGACAGATAGAAACAGTTTACTTTCATTCAAAAGTTTCCACCCTAGATCTTTGAGAGAGAACCTACCAGTAGGACAGTTCCTCCGTAATCGAGAAATTGTTCAAACTTGTCTGACTTCAAACAAGAATCCAGAGCTCTTGAAGAGAAATTGATGGACTGAGACTACCCTTTGGCGATTGTGCAAAGGGCTAAAAAGGGAGAAAGGAAGAGCGATAGGAATGCGCTTTTGGAAGAGAACAAAAAGCTAGAAATGGACCGACCCATCTGTCTTACTACTTTTAACACAGCCTCCAATTAAATGAAATGTATTATTAATAGACACTGGAGAATCATCAATTAAGGCAATCTCCATTTAGAAAGACCAATGTTCTTGATTAAGAAAAGTGCGAGAATACATGATTGTCTGATACATACAAGACCCCCTTGCCCGGAATCTACCACTAGTTAAGGGTCACACAGCTTGTGGCTCTTGCAGTCTGTGTTCTTTAAAGAAGAACACTAAGATGGTCGATGTGGGTTTGGCATCCCCTTGGATACAGACCAAACATATGAATTGCACTCTGATTATGTGATCTATTTGATCAAGTGCCCCTGCAACCTCTTATATATTGGGATGACCACACGCAAGGTAAAAACCTATATTATGGAACATCATAGTAACATCAGATGTAAGAGACCTGTAACAAAAATGACTACCCACTTTTTAGAAACGGGTCATGATGCAGGAGATTTTATTTGGACAGTATTGGAGAAACCTACTATTCCTCCGTACACAGTAGATACTAAAATGTTTTTATTCAGGCGAGAACAATGATGGATCTACCGTGTCCGAAGTCATGAAGAGGGATTAAATGATGACATACCCTGGAACCAACTGAACTGTTAGCAATTATCAGTGAGATTAGATGGAGTGCTGTGTATTTACACGATTTCCAAAGTGACTTGAGGGGTCCTAAATGATGACATACCCTGGCATCAACTGAACTGTTAGCAATTATCAGTGAGACTGGACAGAGTGCTGTGTATTTTCACAATTTCCCAAGTGACTTGAGGGCTCCTAATGTGCACCTAAGATGAGGTTGATTGCATGGGGGTATTGAGTAGATAGGGGAAGGGGAAGGGGTAATAATCATCCCTTTATGATCAATATCCCACATTTGGACTTGATTTTACATACCAGCGTTTGGTATTACATCATAATAGTATGCGCTTGGGAGATGCGTTTGTAGCTATAATTATTAGTGACATGTAAAGTTCTAACTAATATACTTGCTAAAGATGGTATATGTGGTACATTATGTAGTAAACCATAGAAATAAAATGACCTGATTAAAGGAAGAGAAACCAAGACTATGGCTAGATAGACTGGGATTCCTGCTGTTTTTACTGTGACCAATATGACGACCATAATGGAATATAGTATTGTGTTGTATATATAATTTAGTGCTATTGGCATATATTTTTATACACAGAGAATCCTTATTTGTACCTTAATACGATTGCCATTTAGTGAATTGCGCTCAATTGCATGATAGAATGGAGGTTGATCACTGAACATAATTTATCCAGAAAATCGGGGATTGTTTTTGTCCATATACCTCCAAAATGGCGAGCACTCACGGAGATCTCTCCAAGTGTTCGAGCAAAATAATGGCATTTTTTTTTCACAGCACAGGAATGGATGCGACTGAAATTTGTTTATTATTGTGGTTGTTAACGAATAAAGTTGGGCATGAGGGGCAAATTAGCCGGTCTACCGGCGTTTGAGATGCGCACATTGAGAAAGAGGACTAGCAACGTCTCTTCAATATGGCAGATGCATTTTTGGTACTATAGAGGCAGAACTGTCTAGTTGTTTGCAGGGTAGACATGATCACCTGACCGCAGGAAAAGGGAAATAAGAAAAGAAGCAATGAAGGGCTCTGTGACCTACACAGAGTTACGTTTGGCAGTTGGGCGGCACCGGTCCCTTTTCAAAGTGAGCAGGGGAGGGGTGCAGGCATTTCAACTGAGGGAGAGAATTTAATTAAGGAGGTGAAGAATAACTTTAAGAAAGACTTGTGTATATTTGTCTGTGTTTACATCTAGTGTGTGACTACAGGGAGGTGCTCCCACCGTACTCCAGTTTTGGAAATTGACAATGATAACTTGGTAAGTATATTCTTTCACACATATGGAGCAACTTAGTACCAAGGTCACAATTTGGGGTGATGGGTTTGTGACGGATGTTGTTGCACAAAATTTGCATTAATAATTCCCGATTTGGAAGGGAACTGAGCATGGAGTGCATGCAATTTGATGGGGCTAACAGCACATGGGTACAAATATAATAGTATGAGGGAGCAAGAGACAAGGTCTGGATTAAGCAGGCTCCGTGTATACATTTTAAATGTATGTTTTATATTCCCTCATAGGCAATCCTGAGTGTGTGTAGTAAAAGACAGGGGGACAATTGAACCCAAAGACATATTTGGTCATAATTTGAAGGCACCACAGGTAGGGTATGAAATATGAATTAAATCGGATTGATGGTCCCGATGAAGGCCCAGTGACCCTCAGGAGCCGTGAAAACGGGCGAAACATGTTGACTTTTGAACAGCTTTTTGAGGTGTAGGAGTGATTATGCCCCCGTGTCACCACCTATTGTTGATTTTCTTTTAATCCTGTCCGGTGAACCTTGGAATAAATATTGAGTATGGTATCACCTGAGATAGTTTTAACTATGTGAATGTGGTGTTTTTTTTGTGTTTGATCCCTGTATATTGGTCTATGTTACTTGTTTCCCCTCCCTTTTGCCCCATTCCTTACGTTGGCTAGCATGGGAATGTGTTAGCATTGCCCTATGATGAAGCATGCCACTATTAGTGGGTGAGGGCAGTTTTTTCAAAACTAATATGCTGCATCTCTAGCTGGTGGGACCACGTTTGGGGTCTCAACTTTTATTCCTTGTCCTCAAGTGTATTTGTTATGATCTTAACATCTACATCTCATCATTAGTCCTTTCACTAACTGATTTGTCTCTTTTTATAAAAATATTAAATATTAAATTATTTATTTCCTGACAATGTACATGTCCTGTTTGTAGTATTCATTTGTAGTCATGACTACTTATATAGATTGACAATATCAATTAAAGCTACATGTATCTCTCAAGTTGTTTGGATCTGGACATAAATTGCCAATATCTTTGAACCCACATCCTATCTCTATAGCTGTTGGGGAAACACTTCCTATTGTTGAGATATAATAATTTCAGCCATAGATCAACCCTTAATTGCATATATAAATGTATGCTCACATGGAACTAAATGTATTCTTTACTTGCAGAACAATGGTTATTAAGGTACTGTGTTGATATTTTGACACACTTCTAAATTTGATATTTAACCTGTTGAAATCTTCTTCTTCTAAATACTGGGGACATAGAGCCAAACAAGGCTGATGTAGGGCGATGGAATTAGAGAATCTGATCCTCCTCAAAGCTACAATGTCTGAAACCAGCACTGCTCAACAAGAAGAGGTGGAGGGAAAACAGGAGCTGATCAAGGAGGAGGAGAACCTGGATGAAGAACAAGACAGTTTTTCCCCCCCACACAAAACATTTTCAAGGAGGCCACTTCAAGGTTGACTAGCACTGTTCTAAATCTCTTAAGAAGACTGACAGTCCCCATTCGCTGTTAGCTAAGCCCCCAATGATGCAAGTTCTGTCTACGCAACAGTCACCTTCACAGATCCTTTAAACCACAGGTTTCTCTGTACAATCTCCTAGACAATCCTATTCTGAAGGTGCTTCTCTAGTCTGCTCCCAATCATGTGAAGGAGAGTGCACACCTGGTGATGAGCAGATATCCCCTATTCATGAATATGCTCTCTACCACCTCTCAGATGCTACCTCTCCCTCTGCTGATCAGCCTGTTGGCCATGTCAGACAGCCACAAATTTGGGAGATTGTCATCGGCTAATACAGCTCACTGGGAGGATCAGTTTTACCTACAACAGGCTAATGTGCATCAGAATATTTGTGTCATGGAGGGTACTCTCTGTGAATAAACTGACTCCCCCACAGGACTCAGATGGTTGACAGGCATACCAGTGCCTTGGATAATGTTGTGAAATGTTACCCAAGGCATGCCACTGAGGCAACTAGAGCATTTATAAACATTTGGGGAACAGAGGTCAAGGAAGCATACTTTACCCATGAACATGATAGAGACAACAGAAAATAGAATGCTTTTTTCAATTTTGATAGCCAGCATACACTGGAGATTCTTCAGAAACACCTCAAAATAGGAGGGACCTGCCAAATGCACATCTCTGCCACTGCCAACTATTCCTCCTGCATCACCTCCAGCACTTGTACCACCTTAACCTCCAATACCACCAAGTCAACCAAAACAGCTCATCCATTCTCCCCACCAGCATTGTGTAGACAAAGCAGTAGGAGAAAACCCTCAATAAACTTTGCTATATCTGTATCTCTAATACTTTCCCTGTCACCAGTTTTCTTTAGTAAAAATATGTACTTTTTTTACATTACAAACCTATGCCAAACTTTAATCAATGTTGAATGTTTGATGTTGCATTTACTACATATAAATATGTTATGAATGTTATCTTCTTGGTTGATTTTCAAATTGTAATGTATTTAAGAACTGCATTGTGATATACAAAGCGTATTCTAACTAAATACTTCTTTTGAGTGACATGTGAGGCATGATACTTTAAGATTTATAAATGAAAGAAAGAGATTTTTGTTTCAGTTTGAAGTTATGTTTATTTCTGGGGGAATGCCAACTTTGATGGAGTTGGGCAAATAATAAAAACACATCAGCAAGAGGGAGTGGAACTAGTACGTATGCAAAGGGGAAATTAAACCATACATAATCCATTTAGGGTCCAAACACAAGAGTCCACTTTGCAAAATTATGATAAAGTTAGACCTCCAATCCAGAGGGTGTGTCTGACTCAAGTTCCTGGCTTAGGGGCAACATTTACTGTCCAAGCTTCCTCTCCATTTGACCATGATGTTTAAATTCTCCTCTGACGTGGATGCCAAATGGATAGCTGCGGTAAGACCAGACACTCACTGAGAAGAGGAAAATAGAGAGATATCAGGGGAAACAGTAATCACAACTAAAGCTGGAGATTGGGCTACAGGAAGTGGGGGTAGGGTTGGGGAGGCAAACATAACATAGGAGCTGTTGTCAAAAAGAGCATAAAGGCCCTAATTACAACTCTGGCGATAAATGCCGCTGACCGCCGTGCCAACGGCCGCCAACATACCATGTCCGTGGCGGAAATCCGCAACGGATATTATGACCCCCTCTGAGAATTCCGCCACTATACAGACACCCACACAAGTCCACCACACCAAAGGTCAGTAATAAACTGGCGATACCAAAACCCACACTGTCACGCCAACAGGAATACGCCCACAGTATCACGACCGACGAATCAATGAGGCGGTCTTTCAACCGCGGTAAACCATTGGCGGTACACACCGGCGCACTCAAAATACACACACACTTACAAAACACAACCACATTGGACAATTCAAAATACACACACCTGGAACACATACACACACCACACCCACACACCCAATCCAATATAAAACGCACACCCACAATACCCACAACCCCTTACACTGAAAAAGTTTGAAGAAGCAGAGAGAGAGAAAAGCAAAGACCACACCAGCATCCAGAGGCACACAACATCATCACTCATACACCATCCACGCACAACACACCACACACCCCAACACGTCACCCCACACATCACATCAATCATCACCTCACACATCACTCACACCACATCATGGCACCTCAAAGACACCCCAGGTTTTCTGAGGACAAGCTCAGAGTCATAATGGAGGAAATCATCCGGGTAGAGCCACAGCTATTCAGATCACAGGTGCAGCAAACGTCCATTGCTAGGAAGATGGAGCTATGGCGGAGAATCGTCTACAGGGTCAACGCAGTGGGACAGCATCCAAGAACAAGGGATGACATCAGGAAGAGGTGGAATGACCTAAGGGAGAAGGTACGTTAATTGGTATCCAGACAGCAGGTAGCTGTACAGAGGACTGGCGGTGGACCCCCACCTCCTCTCCCACAACTAACAACATGGGAGGAGCAAGTATTGGCGATCAGGAGTAGCAGGAGGACTGGATTCTGGTAAGTCAGATCTTTACTATTACAACCCCCTCCACCCTACCTGCATGCCATCACATACTCCCACCCTCACCCCCATGACTTCACCATCTTCCACACACCCCACCATCACGCCCCACCACTCCCACAACCAAGCCCTGCATACAACAACAATGCATGGACACCCATCACAGACATGCATGGACACCCATCAGCAAAGCTTGTCCAATAGAGAGACTAGTCAGGGTACACAATCATCACTCACACAAGGGCCAATGTGACAGTGCAAGCACAGTAATAGGGGGAAACACACCCATTGAACAAGATGGCACACACAGATAAAATAACAATGCATTTACACCCCCAAGAGGAGCCCTACTCAACGTCACCGGACAGGAGGTGCCAGCCATATCCAGTCCCCCCACAGAAGAGGTCCCCAGTGACGACAGCATCTCTGCACGCCTAGATCAAGATGACCAGCCTGGCCCATCAGGGACCTCTGGACAGTTGGTTCCCCTGCCACAGTCCCAAGCCACCACAGAACCTCCCCCCTCAGGAAACACCACCACAGCACCCACCCAGCTGGCCCATGCCACCCTCCCCAGGACACGTCAATCAGCAGTGTGTCCACCACTACAGGGACCACAGGCAAACTCACTAACCCAGGACGATCAGGGACCTGGGGTCAGTGGCAGTGGGCACATTGTTCAGGGGACGGAGGCACAGGACAACAGGGAAGCTGGGAGGACTGCTGTGCGACAGGGGGAGGACAGGCCAAGGGAACCACCCTCCACTAGGCACTATCAAACATCATGGGAGCATACCACCATTCCCAGGACACCATGGGCACGGTACTGGCGAAGTTTCAGGAGACCCAGCGGCTGCAGGAGGGACATCAGGGAGGATCTCACCAACATATACACCATCCTGGTCACCCTTGCAGGGGTGCTGGCTGACATAGGCAAGACCATGAGGGAGGCAGTGGCACAACAAAAGGCCCCTGACACTAGCCACACCGAAGAACAGCCTTCCACCTCCACCGGCGCTAGTGGACAGGAGGCCCCACCACAGGAACAACAGCCCACCAGCACCCCAACCCCCGCAGAAGGAGAACCACCCCGAAACGTTCCCTGCGAAGACAGAGAACATTGCCAAGACCCTGCCAGGAAATAAGACTCTCCTGATTGTCACCCTTCGGTCCCACTATGTCACCCTGTCCACCTTGAACTGCCAATACTCCTCTTCCTATGCCCCATTGGACAATGCACCTGTGATACCGAGAGACTGGACTCTACTATGGACCCTCCTCCACCATCACCCCAGCCACTTGCACATCCCCCTATACTTATGAGCACCTAAATAAACACCCTTGAATCACAAACCAATCTGGAGTCAGTCTGTTCTTTCACAAATTTATTATTACAACATCACCAACAAATAGCAATGTAAATATTCATTTGCTCATACCAATGTATGGCAGTTGTTGGGCAGCAGTACATATAGCAGAAGGCAGAATGAGAGACCCAGATCTGTAAAAAGGAAATCCAAAGTGAACTGTCAGTTTCCATAGACAGAGGTGAAGAGGCAGACTTATACAATGTCCTATATTATTCAGAAATGTGAGGAGCAGTGACAGTCTCTTACCTGTGTGTCACTGGAAGTACTGCATGATAATGTTGGTTCGGTTGTCAATATCTTCTTCCTCTGCCTCCTCTTCCTCCACAGGCTCCACCGCTGCCACAAGACAATCATCAGGCCCATCCTCCTGTAGAAAAGGCACCTGGTGTTGCAATGCCAGGTTGTGCAACATGCAGCATGCCACGATTATCTGGCACACCTTCTTCGGTGAGTAGTATAGGGAGCCACCTGTTAGATGGAGGCACCGGAATCTGGCCTTCAGGAGGCCGAAGGTCCTCTCTATAATCCTCCTGGTTTGCCCATGGGCCTCATTGTAGCGTTCCTCTGCCCTTGTCCTGGGATTCCTCACTGGAGTCAGTAGCCATGACAGGTTGGGCTAACCAGAGTCACCTGCAAATGGCGAGGGACAACTGTTAGACACACACTAACTCTTAGGGACATCCCCAGACCCATACACCTAGTCACACTGTATTGGGTCCATGTCCTCACCTAATAGCCACACACGGTGCCTCTGGAGTTGCCCCATCACATAAGGGATGCTGCTATTCCGCAGAATGTAAGCATCATGCACTGAGCCAGGAAACTTGGCATTTACATGGGAGATGTACTGGTCGGCCAAACACACCATCTGCACATTCATAGAATGGCAACTCTTCCGGTTTCTGTACACCTGTTCACTCCTGTGGGGGGGTACCAAGGCCACATGTGTCCACCTGTTAGATGGAGGCACCGGAATCTGGCCTTCAGGAGGCCGAACGTTCCTCTCAATAATGCACCTAGTTCGCCCATGTGCCTCATTGTAGCGTTCCTCTGCCCTTGTCTTGGCATTCCTCACTGGGGTCAGTAGCCATGAGAGGTTGGGGTAACCAGAGTCACCTGCAAATATCGAGGGATACCTGTTAGACACACACCAACCCTTAGGGAATAACCCATAGCCAGACACCTACTCCTACTGCGTGGGGACCTTAGGCTCACCTATTAGCTACACACGGTGCCTCTGGAGTTGGCCCATCACATAAGGGATACTGCTATTCCTCAAAATGTAGGCGTCATGCACAGAGCCAGGATTCTTGGCATTCACATGAGAGATGTACTGGTCCGCCAAACTCACCGTCTGCACATTCATCGAATGGTAGCTTTTTCGATTTCTGTACACTTGTTCATGTCTGCGGGGCGGACAAATGCCACATGTATACTATCAATGGCACCAGTGATGTTGGGGATATGTCCCAGGGCATAAAAGTCAGCTTTTTTACTGTGGGTAAATCCTCCACCTGTGGAAACACGATGTACCTGCACATGTGTTTCAGCAGGGCAGACAACACTCTGGTCAACACGTTAGAGAACATTGGCTGAGACATCCCTGATGCCATGGCCACTGTTGTTTGAAAGGAGCCACTTGCCAGGAAATGGAGCACTGACAGGACCTGCACTAGAGGGGGTATTCCTGAGGGATGGCAGATAGCTGACATCAGGTCTGGCTCCAATTGGGCACCCAGGTGTTGGATTGTGGCACGATAAAGTCTGTACGTGATAATGATGTGTCTGTCTTCCATTGTCGACAGGTCCACCAGGGCTCTGTACACCGGAGAATGCCACCTTCTCATCATCTGCCCCAGCGGATGTGCCCTATGGAGGAGAATGGTGAGCAGAGGGTCATGTACCACATAGGTTGCACAAATGTGTTTGCAGTAATGTGAGTAAATTCGTGTGTGGAGTAGTTTGTCCGTATATCTGCCAAATTGTGCTGTTACTCAGTTAGGTGCCATGCCATGTGCCCCCCTGAAATGGCAGCTGCCTGACCTGTGAGGTAACTGCGCTGGCGTTGTGCAGCGTCACAGTAGGCGGTTGAAGACCGCCACACAATTCAGCATTGGTTATCATTGGCCCTATGGGTTCCAGGAGCCAATGACGATGTACACCAGCGGTGACGGTACGCACCACCGCGGACGTGTCCGCCATTTTCTATCTGTTCACTTACTTGAAATATGACCTTCAAAAGAAGAGGACCTACACTGCAAGTGCTGCTGTGACCTGAGTCTGGAAGCGACGATGGCTCGAGTGTCGCGGGAAAGGGCCCCTGCCTTCACCCCAGAGGAGTTGGACAAACTGGTGGATGGGGTCCTCTCCCAGTACACGCTACTCTACGGTCCTCGAGACAAACAGGCGAGTACACCGTGAGCATGCTGCGTGTTTTGAGTCGTGTGGATGGTAGATACATGGGGGGTTCTGAGGACTGCATGTGAGGATGGTGAGTGTATGTGCGTCAGGGCACGGGAGGGAATTGGTGGGCAATGAGTTTGACGTTCCAGGCAGATGATTAATTTCCTTTCCTCCTGTACCTTTCCTCTAGGTCAGAGCTCACCAGAAGAAGGGTATTTGGTGTGCCATCGCCAAGGAAGTACGGACCCTGGGGGTCTATCATAGACGGTGCACCCACTGCCACAAGAGATGGGAGGACCTGCGCCACTGGAGCAAGAAGACGGTGGAGGCCCAGCTGGGCCTGGCGTCCCAACGTGGAAGGGGTGCCCGTCGCACCATGACCCCCCTGATGTTCCGGATCCTGGCGGTGGCATATCCGGAGTTGGATGGGTGCTTGAGGCCATCACAGCAGCCACAAGGGGGTGAGTAAAGTGTCAGTAAGCTGACTCTGTGCGCCTTACTAATTGTCTGGGTGGGGGATGTGGGCTGTGGGCTCCCCTAGGCCAGGGCGAACTTGGTAGAGTATGTCCCTTGTTGGGCAGGCTCTGAGGCACTCCAACCACAATATTTTTAGTGGGCATCTACAACTGGGCAGAACCTGTGGGTTCTAGGTGTGCAGCAAATGGTGTTAGCCATAGTACCCCATGGGCTTGTGAATTTCCGACTAACTGCTAGTGCATGGCCTAGTGCATAGGGCTGCTCCCTGTGTGTTGTGTCCACTAACGGTAGTGGTGTTGCTGGCATTGACCATGTGTGTTTTCTGTCTTCCCCCCTTCTTGTTTTGTCACCCTGTCCTTGTGTGCATTAGCATCATCTGGCGGAGGAGCAGAGGCACCGGCGACAGAGGGAGCTGCATCCCACATGGCCCTGGAGGGTGAATCTACAGAGGGTGAAGGCACCAGTGGGACGGAAGGCGAGGGGAGCTCCATGACGGGGACAGGAGGGGATACCAGCGACAGCGACTCCACCTCTGATGGAAGCTCCCTGGCAGTGGCGGACACCTCTATGCCCATCCTAACAACATGTACAGCTGCCACCCCCCCTACCAGCACCGCCCTCCCAGCAGCCCCTCAGCGTATTTCCCATGCCCGCTCACCCAGGAGGGTGGGCATCTCCTTTGCCCCAATCACCTCAGGCCCTACCCCAGTCAGCCCTGCTGCCCTCAGTGAGGAGGCTATTGACCTCCTGAGATCCCTCACTGTTGGGCAGTCACCATTCTGAATGCCATCCAGGGTGTCGAGAGGCATTTGCAACAAACAAATGCATACCTAGAGGGCATTCATTCTGGCGTGGCAGCCCCACAGAGAGCATTTCAGGCTCTGGCCTCAGCACTGATGGCAGCTATTGTCCCTGTGTCCAGCCTCCCCCCTCCAACTTCCACTACCCAGACCCAATACGCTGCACCTCAACCAATCCCAAGCACACCATCAGACCAGCATGCACACACATCAACACACAAAAGTGGCTCAGGCAAACATAAGCACCACACCTCCCACAGGCACTCACACAAGCACCGTACCCATTCACACATACTAACATCAACTTCTTCCACTGTGTCCCCCTCCTCCACGTCCTCCACCTCCCTCCCAGTCTCATCTCCACTCACACCTACATGCACTACATCATTAGCCACTGCCTCTATCACCAGCAGGCCCATCACCACACACCGCTCACGTGCAATCACCACCCCCACTACCATTCACACGTCCCCTGTGTCCTCGCCAAGTATGTCTGTAAGCCCTCCTCCCAAAGTACACAAACGCAGGCACACACCCACTCAACAGACATCCACCTCACAAGAGCCTCCAACCCATGCACCTTCACCCAAACCCAGCAGACGTACACCTCCTACAACCACTACCTCTTCCTCCACTCCCACACCCCCTCCATCTTCCCGCCCCAGTGTGTCAAAAAAATGTTTCCTAGCAAACATTAACCTCTTCCCTACACCTCCCCCGTCCTTCCCCTAGGGCCAGGATGTCTAGATCCCAGCCCAGCACCTCAGCCACCAAATCTGCATCCGCTGCAGTCCCAGATACTCCAGTAGGGGAAGGGGCACCCGCCAGAGCTGCCAGTGTGCCACTGGCAGAAAAGAAGGACCACCCTATTCCACCACCTGCAAAAGTAAAAAAGGGGCCGGCCACCAGCAGGGGACAGACACATCACCCACCCAGCAAGGTCTCGCCAAAACACCGAGTGGACAGTGCCAAGGTCCCTGCAGCGAATGTCAAGATGGGGAAGGGCCACAAGCCAAAGGGCACATTTCCTCTGGGCACGATGTCTCCTGGTGAGGGGCTGGTGACCACCATATCATCAGGGATGACAGCCACATACACCAGAGTCACCACCGCCGCTCCGACCGCCACCTGCACCGTCACCTGCCCTGCCACCTGCACCGCCACCTGCACAGCCGCTGTCACAATGTCATTCTGCAGCATCCTCCCCAAGGATCAGCCATCCGAGGCTGCCGAAGACGGTATGGTGTCTCCATCCACCACAACAGTCACTTGCACCAAGGCCAGCACTGGCAGCATCTCCGCCGCAGACACCGCTACCTGCACCACCATCAGCACCACCACGTACACAGCCGAGGCCACTCTGTCGGATGTCAGCCCCATCCCCAGTGTGCAGCCGTCAGGGTCTGAAGGTGATGTCCTGGACCCTGGACACGCCACTTGAGACACCACCTCCAGCACTGACACAAACCAGCAATTGGCAGCCTAAGTTGCCACATGATGGAGTGTGGCTCTGCCTCCATAGAATAGCATGCTACCTGTTCCAGGTACATTGCGTGGCTGAGACACCCAGGTGAGACGGAGTCAACTGCCACACCCCAAGTGCAGCATCACTGGGCACAAAGTCCCCTTCAGAACCAGTGGAGAAATACATCCACTCACCCAGTCCTTGGCAGGATGAAGCACTCTGGGCACAAAGCCCCCTCCAGAACCAGTGGAGAAAGGCATCCACTCACCCAGTCCTTGGCAGGATGAAGCACACCGGGCACAAAGCCCCCTCCAGAAGCAGTGGAGAAAGGCATCCATTTGGGAGACTGTGACTTTGCACTCCCCAGGACCAAGCAGTCGGCAGTGCACCCACTTGAGAGACTTGAGAGACTTGAGAGACCGTGGCTTTGCACTCCCCAGGACCAAGCAGTGGGCAGTGCACCCACTTGAGAGACTGTGGCTTTGCACTCCCCAGGCCAAGCAGTGGGCAGTGTACCCACTTGAGAGACTTGAGAGACTGTGGCTTTGTACTCCCCAGGGCCAAGCAGTGGGCATGGAGCCCCCTCGAGGAGCAGTGGCATCGTACCATCATCTTGCTGAGGTACCCCCTCCTCCTCCTGAGGTGCCTGTTTTTTTCCGACCTGATGCCCCTGCAGTGTTCTCTCCATTTTGAGGCAAGTGTCATGTGTGGGCTTCGCCCATGCTTTTTGGGACCACTGGTCCACGGACATTTCATGGGACAGTGTACAGCTTTGTGTACTTGATGTAAATATTTGTGTATACTGATTATTTGCTGTTCTCTTGGTCTACCTAATTGTCCGAATATTACAGTAGCTAAACTCATTCCTTTTGGTCCTTGCATTCTTCCAGGGGGTGACAGGGTGTATCTGTGATGTTATTGGATATGTGTGTGTGTGTACATTGTTGTGGGATGGGAGTGTTGCGTGTCCTGTGTCGCGTGTGTTTGTCACTCTCTTTTCCCTCCTCCCCTCCACTCCCCTGTGTGCTAGGTGCAGTACTCACCATCCTCGTCATTGCCGCCGCCTTCTTTCCACTTCGTGGTAGAATCTGCAATTCGGGCTCCATGGCCTCCTGGTTCGTCGTTGAGTGTCGAAAGGTGAGTGGTTTCCCTTCTGTGTCCTGTTTCCGCCATGCTTTTGATGGCGTTGGTACCGCCCCGGAAAAGCTGGCGGATTGGTGCCTTGTAATAGTGTGGGCGGTATATTGTCTTCTGCCTGTCTGTTGGCGGTCGGAGTGTTAAAGTGGCTGTCTGTGTTGGCGGTTTCCGCCATTGTTGTGATCCCATGGTTTTTATCGCCAGCCTGTTGGCGGTATTACTGCCGCTTTCACACAAACCGCCAGGGTTGTAATAAGGGCCAAAGTTTGGAGATGCTCAGTGACCATCTCTCTGATAATCCGGTCCTCCCTTATTAAGTCCCAGGTATCCCAAGAGATCAGTCCCTGAACCTCCCCAATTAATTGGCCTCAGAGCCTCATTGAGAATATCCAATGACACAAATTTAGTTGGAAGGGATTGGTCAGCACAAGAGGGGTGTGGTGTGTTGGGTGCAGAGGGGATGCCTAACTCCAGTTTTTTCTGGACAGGCACTAGGAGGAGGAACTGTTGCATGGGCAGTGAGTCAGTTGGAGGTCACAATGGAATGGGGGCCTCAGGAGTTATGGAAGGACTTTGTGCAGGCTCAGATGGTATGAGACTGCCCCTCGGAATCCCCCAGATGTTCTTGATCAAGCCTTGGTGGAGCCCCAAGACTTTCCTCCCCCTTGCTAAGGGTGTCCACATCCACTCCTCCACCAGGTGACAGATGTTATGTCTCCAGCCAGAGTCACCTTAAAACAGCTTGTTAGTCTACAGGCAAGCGTACTAACCCTGCTGGTGGTTGCTTCTTGCTCCTCACTGGTAGAGACTTTGTGCCCACCTTCAAGCTAAGGATATGCATTCCTGCCCTTGGTACTGTTGTGATGGTCATTGGTCACGTTGATCTGCTGAAAAAGAATGTAAAAAAATAGAGCCTTTTGGAGTTCATTGTTTCAATAATGCTTATCAACATAACCTTAGTTCAAATTGAATATATTTCCCATTGTACAAGTGCTAACCTGTTCTTCGATACTCAAATTTTGGCAATTACTAATCGTTAAGATTGAAAATTTACAATATAGCTGCAGAATTAGCCATTCTAAGGAGATAAAAAAATTGGTAGTAAATTAGGTCTGAGAGAAGTCAAGTTTAACCTGTTGGAAATGTAGGTTCTCAACAGATTCCACACAGGTTATCTGAGTAGAGACAGCATTTTAAAGACCTTTATGTTTTAAAACATTAAACGTTCCACACACCAGTGACATTTGGCAACATAGACCATAAGCATCTAGTGGAATTAAGGAAATCATTCTGAGAGTGAAGCCGTAGCTATGTCTTGTCTAAATATGTTCAAATGGACAAAGTCTCATGGCGGTCAACTAGGTGAAAATTCTACGATTCATTTTTAACTCTGAACTCCTGCTGCCTGTTCAGATTGCCAGTCTCCTGGACCTGTATTTTCACTTCAGCAGCTCCATGCAATCGTGCCATATGAACACCATGAAGGATAGTATCGGCTGCTGTCCATACATCACATCTCGATTAGTGAAACTATCTACCCCTAGGCCCCACCAAGCATCTCATGGCTTGCCTGCTGGTTAAACAACAGGCAGCAGATTGGGCTATCACTAAATCTTTTACATTTTGGTAAGTCCCCTATCTACTGCAGAAAATACACTGGATTTCCAAACAGGCTCTCATTTCGTTCAAAGCACAATGTATGTTGGGTGAAGTCATAACTGGGTAAAACACATCATTTTCGAAAAAGTGGCTTGTCCCTTATTACTAGAGACAGGTGTTAACGCTGAATTTTTACTAATAAATATTCATGTATTTTGAGTGTTAAATCTTCAAAGAAAATGAGTTAATGTACAAGAAATAATGCACACATTTGAAAATGTGTCTATATGAGTGACCACCAATAATTACGAAGTGTACTTATTAACAGCTTATTAATGTAAATTGTTGAGCTTATGTTTGGATTAATGTAGTAGTATGTCATATTAATGGTTCTGTATAATGTACCTGCTTTGTTAATTATAGGCCTTAATTCATTGAGTTATTGGTCCTAGTTGCTGAATGCTTAGGCAAATTATAAAATGGCTGCTTAGGAGAGTTAAATTATGATTATCCATTGCATGAAATGAATGTTAGTAACTAGAATTCTTTCCCATGAGAACTGCTTGCTAGAATATGTTGTACTAGCTAGGGATACATTGTATAAATTAGTTTGTGTGAAGACGACCTTCCCAGGAAAGGACAATGGATGAACTGCCTGGAGTATAAGCTGTTACAAATTTGTAACCGCATGAGCCCAACGACTGGAACAGGAGAATAGGAGCCAATCATCGACATGTGACCAGTGGCCCAGTAAATTCTTAGATTTGAGGTTCTACTTTCATTGGACTAAACGTAAACGTACAATCCTTTGACCAATAGCAACGTGGGAGGTAGTTTTAGGGAATCTAACTTAGCCAGACTGCACAAAGAGGAGATACGCCATTAGCCCTTTTATTCCGAACTGCATGGAGACTTTCCTTTCATGAACTTTAATGCTGAATTCTGATGCCTTGCTGAATGAACAGATGTCCAATTGACAAAGATTGTCACAGCTTGCTGAACCATACTGAGACGAGGTATAAGACGATGTTTCTGATTGTTACTAATTGTTATGTCTATTTTCTTTTGTCCCTAGGTAACAACCGCTAATTTTGATAGAGCCATAGTTCGATGTTTTTCCAAATTTCTGTTGACTAAAAGTGTTTTGCATGAAGTCCAAACATGCTATTCTGATCTGAAAGTTAGTTAGGTTACTCACTGATGATGCTTGTTATATATAATAACAGCTGATGTATTTTCTTTACTGAATCTGAATGTATGCCATTTCTCATGAGCAGTTATTCTTGCTCTAGATTTGTACTGTAATCCTACAATGTGTAGTTGTCCAAGCCTTGATGAAATTGCGTTTCTTTAGAAGATTTGGGCAGCCAGTATGTTTCTGTAAGCTTTTTAATTTGATTTTGAGACTAAGTTACATGATATTAGCGTTGCTAATATAGGGAAATAAACATTCTAACTTCTGCATAAAGGTGTGATTATTCATGATCCAAAGGTCATGGTGTTATTGATTGGCAGTGCTATTCATTTGTATTGGTATTTAGTCTCATGGTGGAAACTACTCTAAGCGCAGTCAAAAGGTCCATCGACCTACACAAGCGTCCCCTTATAAATTAACATAAATTAACCAAATAAGGTCAGATGCGCTGACAAAGATGGTAGCAAAGTATGATAGTTAGTCTTCTTAAAAGCCCATCAGAGAGGCCCCGTACACGGGTGGCCCCTAAAAAAGAAAATTTGCAGAAAGTTTAAGTTTTTCAAATCAATGACACAAATGGAGCGAAAATGTGCACCTATGTATTTAAAAAGACTTTCCCAGAATCTTGGAGCTTTCCAATGATTGTTTGAGGATGTTCCCAGCATTCTTTTGACAGAATGAAGTAGGTTTTGCAATTGCACAGCTTATGCAAATCGCAGGTGAATTGCGATGTTTGTGAGGGTTTAGAGAGTTTGCATACTCCAAATAAAGTTGTAGAAGGAGTGTGCATGCTCCGAAGTGTGAGAGCAGGATAGTCGTCGAACTTCACTTGTGTGTGGTGCTTTGTGCTAAAAAATACTCCACGTGGTTGTTGGTATACGGACCCTACGTGGTATAAGACTCCGGAGTGTATTGAAAAGTGTATAAGGCACTTGGATTTTGTTGTAATTTGTCTGGTTTAATAGGTCAATCAGGCGTGCTTGACAAGTCAGAATGAGTACAAGTGAGCGAAAGAGATTTTTGACTGAGATCTGGTGAGTCCTATGTGCACCAGGACAGACCCACTGATCAGTTGAGAGTAAACTTTGCAGGTTGAATTTTGCTTGCAGATCAGGGAAACTGAGAAAGAAGAAGTAACTACTAGAGCAAAACGCCATCAGTGAAAAATCCATAAGGTTTCTGAAGGGATTGTGTTACCCTACCTGTAGTAAATTGACAAATTGAGTTTTGATTTTGTTTAGTGCCCACAGTAATTTTACATTAGTCCAGTGTGAATCTGAGTTTAGGAGGAAAAGCTGCAAGACTTTGTCACCCGCAGTACATGTGAGTATGACGTCATTGGAGCCGCGCTGTGATAGGTTGGATAGTGAGAAGGGTCACACACGGATTGGCAGACAACCGTGAAGCACAAGTGGTTGAGAAGGTTGGTGAAAAGGATTCTGGGATTAAAAGTCACTTCTTAATTTGATTTTGAATAACATAAAGGTTGCAGAAGTAAAACATTTCAAAGCTTTAAAGAGTGCCTTTAGGGGAGATACATATATTACAAAGAATATAGGAGATATTGTACAGCCAGAAGGTACACCATCTTACATTGTAATCGAAGAAAACAGTGCTGCACCATGTCTTTGGCTGAAACAGTGGTGCAAAGTGACAGAGAAAGATGGGAGTTAGCATTTCCTGCCCATGGAACATTTAATTTGAGAAGCTTGGAAAATCTAAGGAGGGTGCTGTATGACTTGAATCCCCCTTTGAGACCAGCACAGTTTGAGGCATTAGCAATCTGTGAATTAGTAGCCAGACAGCAAGAGCAACAGAAGTTTGAGAAGAGGATGAGAAATGCAGAAAAGACACTAGCGGAGGCTAGATGGGACAGTGATCAGAAAATTTGGAGAACCGAGAAGGGGATTAAATTGTTTCCTGCAATTACACAGGAGAGCAAGAGAGAAGGAAGGAAAGCTACCAGAAAGGCATCCAGAGTCCCTTCCGAGGATAGGGAGTGGAGATCAAAACAGTCTAGGACATCTTTAACACTTGAGGAAGAGTCATATGATGATGAGATTATTTTACAATTATTGAGAAATTGTCCCCCACCATATGCAGCACAAGAGAGCAGTACGAACATCAGTGTAAACCCTTAGCACCGACACCGGTTAACATGATGACGAGTGCAGTGCAGATTAATCCTAGCATGACACAGAGCCCAATGCAGAGCAGTCCTAGCCTGCCTACTACACCGATAGCACAAAATCAGATTCCACAGCCGGATGTCCATAGAATTTACCCTGATGTACCAATTGTAGGAACTGCCACAAACCTGATGGTGCCAACAGGACAGGTTTTCCCAAAACCGACATTGGTTCAGATGGAACCAACTCCACTTTTACTGCCTCAAGTTCAGTCGCAAGTAATGCCAAAGTACACTCCTACAACAGGAACACAGGCAGATATGTCTGTACTGATGGGCCAGAATACGTGAATTATGCACACACAGAACATGAGTGTCAGACCAAGCCCAGACGCTGTATAGTACCCGTCACCATTGGCCCAAACGTACCTTTGTTTGCATAAGAAAATAATAGTACAAATGGACAGGGAGTCCCAAGTCAGAATTCAATGAGGAGAGGACTCTATGGGAATACTCAAATAGTCTCTCCTGGGGGACCGACCTTTGATGGAACAGGATCACTGTTGGACCTTAGTCCATTCAGAGTTCCTCCAAATACTGGAACAGGGTCAAACATCAGTCATAGCCTGAAATTACTGACACAGCAGTCTCCAAATCTAGTTGTCCAGCCATTGCCAAATACTCAGCCCAACAACATTTCGCTGCAAGGTTTGACTGCCCAACAATTGAATGAATGGTTTGACAAGCTGAATACCCCACAGAGCGCTCCAAGGGGAGAAGACTACTTGAACTATACGAGACTAGGGATGGAGGTGGGTGAACTTATCGAAGGAACTATGGGTGTGAACAGACTTGAATCTTACACCGAAGCAGAATTGAGATACCTGTGCCCAAAAATTACAAAAGAGGCAAGCAAGGTACATCAGAAGCTAGCAGACTTAACAGAGAGTTACGGAATAGAGACAGAGAAAACAAAACATTTGCAGAGGAGTTACAGGTTATACTTTGACCCAAAAGATTTTAAACACATGTGATCTGCAGGAATGAAAGCACACCTTAGGGAGTTACTCCAAAGTGTCCAGACATGGGGAGCATTAGACAAGTGGGAAGGCAGATGGGTAAAGAAGAGAGATAAAAGGAAAAGGGATTCTGCAAATCCTACTGCAAATGTGCAGCAGGGTGAGAGTCCGGAAAAATATTACCAATGAGAGAGATTCCAGGAGGGAATTTTGTTCATGTCCCTTGGAGCAGAAGTAACATTCGATCTTTTACAAATGACTATCCCAGATTGAGAGAGAAGCCAGTAGAATGGTACCAGAAGACAGACAGGTTTGTAAAACTTGCAAAATGCCTGTGGGAGGATTTGAACACTCCATTAGAGATAGTAGTTCCAGCTGATTTATGGATGGAGAGTAAGAGGAGTATAGATTGGCCAACATAGGAACCAGAGAGAGATCCGATTACAGGTGCACCATCTCCCGAGGTAATGAAATATTACTACAAAGTGATCACATTTTTTAAAACAAGAATTTCGCCCAAAAACATTGTCTTAGAGAGAATGGACAGGACAGCTCAGGAAGCGAAAGAGTCAATGCATGCGTATTATGAGAGATTGTTGAAGGCATTTAAGCATTACATTGGTACGGAAACAATTGAGCCGAAAGATGTGATTCATTTCGGGTTTATATTTATGGAAGGACTGAGACCTGAAATTAGCCAGATGATTAAGAGTCATTTGCTTTGCTGGCAAGCGAAGCCGACTGATGAGGTATTGCATAATGTCAAGTACTGTAGTGACGAGATTGAGTTGAAGCAGAGAAAGTTGAAAGAAAAGGCGATAGTGATGCAGATTAGAGCTTTACAAACAGGGATGCAGGGGAATTTTACACAGCAGCAGCAGCAGGGAAATGTGGTATTTCAAAATCAGATGAGAGGCAGAGGTCGCGGAGGAATTAGAAATGGAAACCATAGTCCCAGTTTGGGTACTCCAGTGGTTCAGGGTGATGTGCAGGGAATGAAGAGATTGTTGCCTTGTCACGCTTGCGAAGCAATCGGACATTGGCAGCGGGAGTGTTCGATGATGGTACAAGAAGGTGTTGTTCAGCAAACAAATGACATAAATTTGTTCAAAAATATGAGAGGACCGTAGAATGAGAGGTCATAACCCAAATTTCCATAACAATGTGAATCAGATGCAAAATATTCAACCCATGCAACAGTTGCAGATGCCACGTGTGCAGATGGCACAATTACAGCCAATGCAACAGCAGGTTCAAATGGTACATAGACAGAAAATCCAAGGACCTCAAGCCCCAATGGAACAGCAGCAGGTGATGCTTCTTCAACAGGTCACAGGTCAAAAGTTTAACCAGAGTAATAACACAGTACATCAATTCCCCTCACACAGTGAGAATGAAATAAACAATGATTGGGTGAGCGAGAGTTCTGATGAAGAAGAATGTGTGCTTGCAGCTTCATTGAAAGTAGTTCAGAAAGGTCCATATGTGAAGGGAAAGGTAATGGGTCATAACGTTTCCTTCTTGGTTGACACAGGAGCTACACACTCTACAGTGAGAACTGCAGAAGTTCCAAACCTGCCCTTTTCAGGAAAAACAGTCCAGATTTTAGGAGTATTTAAACAACCCAAATACAGAACCTGTTCAGGTTAAGATTGGCAACTTTAAAGGATTACATAAATTCATAGTCTGTGACTCAAATCCAGTATCCCTACTGGGAAGAGACTTGCCATTTAAAACAAGATGCTTGATTACTTGCTCAAATTGTGGAATTGAGATAAAGACGAACAGTGTTGATGAGGATGACCCAGGTCCAGAGACACAGTGTGAAATAATAAATGAGGAGTACCCCTTGATTAGTTTCTTTCCAGTTTTTACAGTAAAAGATCTTCTTTCTGACTTGCAAGGAACAGTTAAAGAGAGAGTATGGGATTTGGCAGGGATTGACATTGACCTGATAAAGGGAGTTGAGTCAGTTAAAGATCCGGTAAAGCAGAACGCAATTTTTCCCCAGATTCCCCAGTACCACATGCCACAGGACATTATTGAGAAGGTTGCTCCCATAATTGCTGAATTTGCAAACCCAGGGGTCTTGAAAGAGGTGTTGAGCAGTCCATGTAATTCACTGATAATAGGATTGTGAAAATCCTGTGGGAAGGTTCGGATTGTCCAGGATCTGAGAAAAATCAATGACATTGTAATCAAATGTTGTCCTGTTTTGTTTCAGATTCCATGTGATGCTGAATTGTTCAAGCTTTCTTTTCTGTGCCTCTTGAGGATAGCCAATTTCTCTTCTGTTTCAAATTTTTAGATCAAGTTTATTGTTGGTATAGAATTCCTCAAGGGTTTTCAGTGTCACCTTCCATATTCAACCAGATCTTGAAAAAGAACCTGGAGTCATTGGAAGTGCCTTTCGAATCGTCATTGGTAAAGTACATTGATGATTTGTTGATTGCATCCAAAACAAAGGAAGGGTGCAAATATGACACGATTGCCTTACTGAACCATTTGGGAAAGAATGGTCATAAAGTGTCTGCACTTAAATTACAGCACTGTCAGAAAGAAGTGATGTATTTGGGTCACCAGATTGTGAAGGGAATAAGGAGAATATCCAGAGAAAGGGTCACCACCATATTGCAGATGATTCCCCCAGCCACACAGAGAGATGTCAGGATGTTTTTGGGAATGGTAGGCTACTGTATCCAATGGACACCCAACTTTTCAGTCATTTCAAAGCCATTGCAGAAGCTGACTCACAAAGATGTCACTGATTCCCTAGTTTTAGATCAGGCCTGTAGGAAAGCATTTCCTGAACTGAGAGAGAGTTTGTGCAAAGCTCTGGGTTTGGGAATGCCTGACTACACTAAGTTCTTCATGTTATTTTGTCATGAGCATGATGCATGTTCTTTGTCTGTCTTGAAACCATGGAGGTATAAACCGCCTAGTAGCATATTTTTCTGCTACTTTGGACCCAGTTGCAGCAGCCTTACTAGGCTGTTTGCGTGCAGTTGCAGTGGTTAGATAGAGCCCCGTACAGTGTGAAGACATTGTGATGGGACATCCCCTGACTATTATGATCCCTCACTCCATTGACGTTTTACTCACAAGAACCAAGACACAATACTTGACAAGTGGCAGATTGACTCATTATAAAACAAGCATCTTGGGGTCACCTAATGTGTAATTGAAAAGATGTAGAGTGCTTTACCTGGCAACCTTACTCCCAAATGAAAATGTTGAAATTGAAAAATTGGAAGATATTGAGCATGATTGTCTTAAAGTAACTGATCTGTGCACAAAACCAAGACCTGATATCAGAGACACGCGATTAGAAGAAAGTGACCAAATTATCTTTGTTGATGTTCCTGTCTAAGGGACAATACGGGAATACTGAGAGTAGGATATGCTGTGTGTACAATTTCTGATATACTTGAGGCATCCTGGCTTCGAGAAGTATATTCTGCACAAGTATTAGAACTGGTAGCCCGTACTAGAGCGTGCCATGTTTCTGCACAGCTTAAAGTTACCATCCATATGGATAGCCAGTTGTGGTCACAGAGAGGTTTTCTGACCTCTTCTGGTTCACCAGTAAGAAATGGTGAGAGAATTCAAGAGTTGTTGCAAGCGATTCAAATGCCTGAAAAGATTGCTGTGGTGAAATGCAGTGCACACCTGAAATCGCAAGATATTGTGTCAATGGGCAATGGCTATGCGGATCAAGTCGCAAGGTTTGCGTACTGAACTGTATATTGTTCAAGGATAAGTGGGAATTGTTACCTGAAGAAGATGTAGAAAAATGTTGACAGGGAGGCGAAATGGGCATGGGGCAAAATGAAATGTGCACAGCAACAGGATGAATTGTGGATTTCAGAAGAGGGTCAATTGGTTTTGCCGAACAGTTTGTTGACTCAAATGGATAAATATTATCATGGTCAAGCCAATGTTGGGAGGGATGCCATGATTCGACTGTTCAATCAGAATTGGTTCAATCCTAAATTTAGACAGGTTGCTGAAGCAGTTTACCATTGTTGTGTCATTTGTCAACAAATGAACAGTGGTCAATTTGAGCCACATTGGAAGAGCAGGAGGTCCATTCAGCAGAATGCAAATAGATTTGCCGGAGTCACAAGCATAGAGGATTTTATCTTGAACACCATTAGGAGTATGAGGAATTCCTGGCCACCAAAATTGGTTATGATGGCATCTCAATTATACTTGATTTAGTTCGGCTTATATGGAATGAGCAATCAATTACTGTCTGCCTCACCGCTTTACATTACTATGATATCTTGCTCTCTTTTCTATATAATTTTTATTCCTGGACAGTAAAAATGTATACTGTAATTGCTTGTTTTAACCTGTCCCTTTCTAAGATGGCTACTTTTTGATTTTTACTCCATAGTGAGTGATCAGTAAAGGAGTGAGTAGGATTATGCAATTGTCCCATTCTCATACTGTGTTCCATGATCTTGCCTTATTCAAGATGGCCGCTCCATAGTCCCTATTCTTTAACATAGTATAACCTAAGCTTTCAGCAGGACCATCACTTCGTTTCATTTAGTATGGTGTTCTGTTTTCATGATGGCTGCCCCCTTTTGTGTTGTTTTCTAACATGAGCTAATTGAAACTGTAGTAGGGCTATCTCAATGTACTGTATTAAGTTGGCACCAAATCAGAATGCCCATTTTACGGCTTATCAATTTTAAATGTCGGCTTTTTACCTCGTGATTTTATATTATGAGGGGCATAACCATCTGGTGAGCAACTTTAGAATTTATATTTGAGCTACATTCTTTTCCATCTCAATACGCCGTTACGTTTTTCAGGATGGTCGCCCCAAGCTGTCCTCTTTTGATACTGGTTAGTCGAAATTGAAGCAGGACCAGCCAATCGTCCAGAATAAATATGGCACTGAATCAGAATGCCCGATTCAAAGGTTGGTCAATCTAAAATGCAGGGATTCACCCCGTGACTTTACAAAATGCGGGGCGTATTCACTGAGTGTGTAACTTTTCTAACTATATTTGATCTTTTTTATTCAAATTACAACTCTTTTAGTTTTTTGAATGGTTGTTTATTTTTCTCAGTAACCTTGTTTTTTGGATGGGTAGCATTTTGAAATGAGGGCCAGATATGAATATTGTACTATTTTTTTAATTATACTAGTACTGCAGTGGCACATATCAATTTACACAATCTATTCATTTGTCTACGCTGAACTTTCTCTCTCCAATGGATACTACTTTCTTTTGCTTATGGTATTTACGAAAAAAGAGAGACACATTGAAGTTTAGAATTCTACGACATAAGAACAGATATACATTTTCAATCCTTTGTCATGCTATGTATTGGAGGCCTAATTCTACTTAATGGCATTTGAGATACATTTTCATATTTAAGATTTTGATTGTAGGGAGCAGTTGTTTAATTTACACTTTCTATACAGGATTTGCTTAGTGAATGTAAATATAGGACTTTAAACACTATGGGGCTCATTCTGAGCCCGGCGAGCGGCGGGAGCCGCCCGCCTGGAGGGAGCCGCCAAATGGCCGCTCAGCGGTCGAAAGACTGCGGAGGCCATTCTGGCTTTCCCGCTGGGCTGGCGGGCGACCACCAGAGGGCCGCCCGCCAGCCCAGCGGGAAACCCCTCCCCACGAGGAAGCCGGCTCCGAATGGAGCCGGCGGAGTGGGTATGTGCGACGGGTGCAGTGGCACCCGTCGCGTATTTCAGTGTCTGCACAGCAGACACTGAAATACAAAGTGGGGCCCTCTTATGGGGGCCCCTGCAGTGCCCATCCCATTGGCATGGGCACTGCAGGGGCCCCCAGAGGCCCCACGACACCCCTCACCGCCATCCTGTTCCTGGTGGTCGGAGCCGCCAGGAACAGGATGGCGGTGAGGGGGACGGAATCCCCCATGGTGGCGCAGCAAGCTGCGCCGCCATGGGGGATTCCCAGGGCAGCGGAAAACTGGCGGGAGACCGCCGGTTTTCCTTGTCTGACCGCGGCCAAACCGCCGCGGTCAGCATGCCCTGAGGGGCACCGCCAGCCTGTTGGCGGTGCTCCCGCATCCCCGGCCCCGGCGGTCCTTGACCGCCGGGGTCGGAATGACCCCCTGTATGTGTTTTTGTATATTTTCAATTGATGTAGACATGTTCCTTGATCAAATGTGATCATGAAGTTTCATAAGAATTCACCTCATGAATACCCGAATAGCCTTGAGAAAGCCCCAGGTTTATGAACCACAAGGGGCGAAACACGTGTTGGCGCTTGTCTTTCATCCATGTATGTCATAGTAATGCTCTGTCTTTCTTCCATGTACCTGAAAATAAATTCTCATTAAATCACTGACCTGGCTGGTTATGCTAATTTAATAATGAGAACTTTGACATGAAGCTATGGGCTAATTATTTGCAATATGGGTTTACCAATACTTTGTTGATGAACTATACTCACTGATGCCAATATAAGGGGTCCACACCTCCCTGGAAACCCATATCCTCTTCAAATAAACAGGGCATTTAATAAGATAGTGTTGGATCCCTTTGGAGTGCATAGATTTTATTGAGATGCCTGCGTGTGGAGAATTGAGATATGTGTTGGTGATTGTCTGCATCTTTAGTCATTGGATTGAAGCTAACCCTACACTTAGAAATGACAGCCTCACAGTAATGAAATTACTGGTTAGGGAGCTGATACCATGTTTTGGGTTTCCGATCTCTTTAGAATCAGATAGAGGAAGTCACTTCCACAATGAAGTAGTGAAATTACTATGTGCAGCCTTAAACATTGAGCAGACTTTGCATTGTAGTTACCACCATGAAGCATCAGGGCTTGTGGAACAGATCACTGGTACCTTCAAATCAAGAATGGCAAAAATGTGTGCATCCACGAATCTAAAATGTCCATACACACTACCGTTACTTCTGATGACAATGAGAAACACCCCTGACAGGAAGACAGGATTGTCACCTCATGAAATCCTCAGGGACAGAGCAATGAGGTTGCCAGCGGTTCCTGCAAATGTTCTTGTGAACAGAACAGATGAAATGGTGTTGGACTACGGCAAGGGTCTGGCTGGTGTGGTTCACTCTTTCTCTCATCAGGTAGAGGCTACCACACTGCAACCGTCTCAAGATCAATAACAACCTGAGTGCTGGTGACTGGGTTGTGATCAGAAAACGTGTGAGGAAGACGTGTTTGGAGCGAGCCTAAGTGGAAAGGCCCTTCCCAGATAGTTCTAATCACTACCACAGATATGAAGTGCGAGGGAGTTTCAAACTGGATCAACGCAAGCCATTCGAGAAAAGTAGCATGTCCCCTGGACAATGAAGAAGAGTTGTCGAGAGTACCAACAAGGACCAGACCAACTTCAGAGCTGGAAAGAGAAGGAAGAGGAACTGAGACCAGATCTGAACAAATTGAGAACGGTTCAGACATTCCTGTGAGAGACGAAGGAGAAGATCTATAGGAGAGTGACAGTGAGCCAATCTCAATTGAGGCAGCTGGAGACTCCACTCAGAGGAGGGTGTATTTTGAGAGACAAACAGAGCAAACACCAAACCCCAAGGGGGAACGAGTTGAGGTGGTTCAAATCCAATGTGGTCTGACTCCTCAGGAACCAGTCGCAGGTCCGGCAAGAGAAAATCCTGCAGAGCAAAAAGTTTCAAGTTCAACACTTGAAAGAGTATTAACCAGGGGTCCACTGAAAGGAGATACGTGGCTGGAGCCACAAGCAAAGAGGAAAGAACCAGTTACAGTGACAAAGATTGAGGAGAAAGTAGATACGACAAGGAGAGAAGACCTGAGTGAAGGAGAATTGAATGGAGATCAAAAGTTGAAAAGAAAGAGAATAGCAAGTCGAAGGTACACAGGTCCTGAATGGGCATATGCAACAACAAGTGAATGGCAAAGATAATTTTTGTCTTTTTGTTTTGATCAAGACATTCCAGGTCAATATTTTGGCACTTGAAGGAAATCAATGAACTAAACTGTGGAATTTACAGGCTGAGAAAATGCAAAGTACAAAGAAAAGAGACTGTTGAAAAGTAACCAGAAAATACTTTGATAACCTGATTTGACAAGCTGCTAAACCGATTTTTGACAATCTTACCAATTTTGACAAAGGGTTCTGTAAGACTGGAAGCTGTAAATAATTTCTGAAAGAAGATTGAAGATTTTGTTTTTGATTTTTGATGCATTAGTTGTTAAACATTTTTCTTCTACTTTCTAATTCTTTACAGATCATGAGTAACCTTAGCCAGCAGGGAAGGAAGAATAGGTGCTGCAAATACATGAGTATTGGTTTGGCAATTGTGTGCATGGTATTGTGCCGGATATTGATTGTGGGAATGACTATTTTAGACACGAGTGAAGCCAACCATACTTCAGCTTTGGAGACAACTACCGCAATATTAGAAATAGAGAAGTTTAAGTTAGATGAGAAGTACCTGAACGTAGACAATGCACAAGGAGAACATTCCTCTAGTGTTTTTTATCGCTTATTGAGTGAGTATGTTGAGAAAATGGATGGGAGAAATTGTTATGTATGCACACATATTCCTTCATCAGTCGAAGAAGGAGTTACTTATTATAGTTTGCCCCTTATTTATGGGATACGTTGTAGTCTGTTACTAACAAGATTCTATAACCAGGGGTACATCCAGTATTTCTATTTTAACCATGATGTTGTGTTTTCATCTGTACCCATAATTAAGTACCTGAGTAGAATAGCTAAGCAGAACAATATCAAATTAGTGAGAGGATTCTTTGGTTTGAGTCTACATTAACTTTTGGCACGACATACACACATAAAAATAATCTAACATGGCGCGTTGGAATGGCGTTAGCCGGCGGTAAATTGTTTGACGCACAACTGCGTTGGCGCAGTTGTGCATCAAAAAGTATAAATATGGCCCATAGTGTGTGTAAAGACGACCTTACCAGGAGAGGACAATGGGTGCACTGACTGGAGTATAAGCTGATACAAAATTGTTACCTGATGAGCCCAACAACGGGAACAGGAGCCAGTCATCAACATGTGAACAATGGCCTTGTAACTTCTTCGATTTGATATTCTACTTTCATTTGACTAAACGTAAACATACAATTCTTTGACCAATGGCAACGTGGGAGGTAGTTTTAGGGAATCTAACTTAGCCAGACTGCACCAAGAGGAGATACACCATTAGCCCTTTAGTTCCAAACTGCATCAAGAGACTTTACATCCTGAACTTTTATGCTGAATTCCGATGCCTTGCTGACAGAACAGATGTCCAATTGATGAAGACTGTCACAGCTTGCTGAACCATACTGAGGAAAGGTATAAGACAATGTTACTGAATGTTATGTCTATTTGCTTTTGTCCCTAGGTACCAACCGCTAATTTTGATAGAGCCATAGTTAGATGTTTTTCTAAATTTGTGTTGACTAAAAGTGTTTTGCATGAAGTCCAAACATGCTATTCTAATCTGAACGTTAATATGCTTGCTACGTATTATAACAGTTGATATTTTTTCTTTGCTGAATCTAAATGTATGCCATTTCTCTTGCAGTTATTCTTGCTCTTGATTTGTACTGTGACCCTAGAATGTGTGGTGGTCCAAGCCTTGATTAAATTGTGTTTCATTAGAAGATTTGGACAGCCAGTATTGGTTCTGTATGCTTAGCATTTGATTTTGAGACTACGTTATGTGTATTAGTGTTGTTAACATAGTGAAATAAACATTCCAACTTTTACATAAAGGTGTGGCTATTCATAATCAAAAGGTCATGGTGTGTGGGTATTACTGACTCCTATGATTATTGATGTTATTGATTGTCATTGCTATTGATTTGTATTGGTACGGAGTCTCATGGTGGGAAATACTCTAAGCGCAGTCTAAAGATCCATCGACCTACAAACGCACCCCCATATAAATGTAAAATGTAAATTAACCAAATAAGGTCAGGCGCGCTAACACAGGCACTATCCTCTGTAGACCTGGACCAGCTGTACCTAGTTTCAGGTGTCCCAGAATTGGTAGTTGATTCTTCTTCGTCCATGCTGTACACTTTGACTCTCTCTCCAACTTCCGGTAAAAAATATATTAGACTACCTCTCAGGACACACTCCCCTCTGATAAGCAAGCATGGCCCTGCCTTCATAGCACAGAGAAACCCCGGGGGGTTTATGAGCCCTTTCCAAAAAATAAATAACATAAAGTGATGCATACAAGTACCAACACATTACTTACATATTTATTTTTTTCATAAGTGTGATCCTTTATTTTTCCTAGCGACATGAGGGGTCCCACTGTGGTCTCGTTGCATGACTATCAAATTCCAGTACACAGCCAACCTGCTATCGTACCACTGCCACACTTAACATTTATGTCACAATTAACTACAACTACTTAAGGGGCCCCATTTACGAAGCCATGTTGCAAATGCATTTGCATTCACTGTCCACAGCAGTGATTCCAGTTCTCTGTCTCCATCGTGTTTTTGTCCTTTTGGTGGACTATTCTGCTCATCATGGAGTGCAAGCATTGCAAAGCATAAGTGACTACCCACACATAGAAAGTGCACCACTCAGAAAGAAATATTTAGTTTTACTACAGCAGTACATTTGAATGCTTTTGAAATGACTTAAGGGCAAATATGGCCTCCTAAGTGCTTTGTGTTTATACCTCAGATAGCCATCATTGGGGCAGACTGCCTAGATCTGACCTACACAAAGCAATTATTAGGTGCGCCTATCAGATGTACACATGTTAACATCTGGGTACTGATCACAGCCACCAATACCTCACCCCCACCAATAACAAACTGGTACAAATGAGCTCTGCTGATATAGTACGCCAGGATTTGTTGCTTTTTGTCCAAAAAAGGTTCATACATTTACTGGTGGTGTGTCTAACAACCTGAGTCTCATCATTGAATGGTAATTGGACTGCTTGTGTTTACCAACAATGTTCGCCTTCTAAGATAAAGGTTCCATGATGGAGCTAGGGTAAGGGACATGGGCCAGTTACACATGATCACATGGGCACAAGCATGTGGGAACATATGCAGGGTGCACATGAGGACCTAAAGTCATGCACAGACTGGTTGCTGTGCACAGGTAACCTACCTGGGGCAGTTTTGAACTAAACATTTGACCTGTCAAAATAACCCTTTTTGACAGGCCTTACTAAACCTTCTTTTAAATATTAATAAGTCATCCACAAAGAGTCCATAAAGGCAGGGTGTGTGATATTTAAAAGTAGTAGAATTTGAAATGAATGTTGAACATATCCTTACAGTGAAATATCTCCAAAACCATTTTCACTGTGATGACGATGGGTGCTTCTATAGGGAAACATTGGACTACATTGTTACATTAAATTAATACCTAATTTTTATTGGTAGAAGCTATAGAAATCATATCCCCACTCATTTCAGTTGCAATTTAGAATTATCTTTAATGATAAAGTTGGGTTTAAAATTATTATTTTAGAAAGGTCACTTTAAGGAAGTTGACATTTCTCTACCTAAAGGATCCGTGGCTTTACTGTGAGTGTTCCGCTATCTGGGCTGGTGATGACTCTCCCACTAGGCAATGTGTATTGGGGTCACACAGGAGACAAAGAGACCTGGGTGAAGAGGGGAGTTGGTTGTCATGGCAGGATGGCTGTGGAGACAAGCCCTGCCTACACTTCAAAGGAACCTGTCTCCAGCACATACAAGAACCTAACTCCAGACCTGCCCCCACCTTTGTTTCACTAGGAACGCTACAGCCAAACCCACGGGGAAGGGAGGAACTGGCCAGATCCAGTTTTAGGGTTGGAAAAAGGGGCATCCCCCATCAGCAGGGTGGCACTGAGAATAAAAGTAGAATCCCTAGAACCTGATAGGAGAGCAAGGTCCTGGACCAGGATGGCAACAGCAGCAACTCAATGAACAGATGGAAGGACAAGCTCTCTGATGCCCTGATGAACTAAGGACTCTGGGGCATATATACAAGCCTCTCTCTGACACTGGAACGTTACTTTTAATGACAGCCTGGCAGCGAATACTGCAGGTACATATTTACAAGTCACTGAAAGCCACCCTGAGTGGCTTTTCATGGCCTTGTAAATATGGACCGAGTCAATGCAGCTTAAGTCGCTGTGTTGTCTCATCTTACGACAGGGAGGCATGACATGGGTGTTACAGTAGGTGTTCCCATGTAATACCCATGGCATTTGACACATTTCCAGTTTTATGAGATTTCATAAGTCTGAGAATACTTCAAAAGCCTATGCCTCCCTAGGGGAGGCGAAAGGGAGATGCAATGAGGAGAAATGCTTTTTTTTCTCCTCACTTTTCCTTTTTCTATGTGTGCTGTATTCTGCAGCACACATGGAGAGAGGAAAATTCCTTTTGTGATTGTTTTTGTGCAGAAAGGTGTCACTTCCCGCACAATCATCCCTGGAACATAGACACCCTTGCACTATATGTCCAATGGTGCCTTCGTTGGTGCCTGGCAGCCCATTATGCACCAGTGCAGGGGAAATGGTCTTACAGATACGGTGCATTCCTGCCCTGTTTTTTGATGCAGAGCAGTGCAACATGAAGGCTTGCGGCACTGCCCTGCCTCAAAAACTTGTAAATATGCCCCTCTGTCTGTAGCTGAGACCCAGGACTTGATGAGTCTTTCCAGGGTCAGTGCCACCGGACTCCATGGGTCCCCTGAGGCCAGTTGGAGGAAGACCTGGACTTCTGTGCCTCAGCAGGAGGAGGGGAGCACCAGGACCCATGCAAAGGAGAAAGCTGGCACAAGGAGCCAGTGAAACCCTCTCCAGTAGAGAGAGCCCTCGTTCAGGTGAAGAAGCCTGCTGAAACTTTTTTTTTGAGGGCCCAGGGTCTCCAGGGTATCCTATCCCTTAGCCCTCAAAGAAAAAGACAAGTTTCTGGGATCCCAGAAAAGCCAGTTGGAAAACAGCTGAGGAAAATTCCTGTAGCCAAGTGGGAGCACAGACAAAGTCATGCCACATCCTGCATACTGCACAGGAGTGCATCGTGTGCAGGGAACAGGTGGAGCTGTGGAGGAGATGAGGGCTGCCACCAGACTGCTAATTGTAAACCTGATTTTGGGGTTTCTGGGGTGGGACTGGGGCAGACCTTGGAATAAAAAGATACAATAAGAGAAGCACACCAGGAAAAAAAGAAAGTGGGCAAACCTGCTAATAAAATATTTCTTGCTCCAGGTTTGGCGCGCCCCCATAATAGCTCATGAGAGGCTTGTTTGAATACTGTTTGGCTCTTGTGGTGCTCCAAGGAGGGGCAGGAGCACCACCACCGTTCACTAGAAAGTGGTTGGGGGCTGCAGTAGTGCAGCAGTCTCCTCTTAAGTTACTTTAAAAAGTAAAACGGTGTCTCCTAGAACATTAATGTATGACCTTGGGAAACCTTGTTCTCATTTTCAAGCACTCTAGACTGGAGCTTTTACTCTACAGCTTAGCAGTGCAGGGATCTCTATGGGTTGGTCCTGTGGTTGCATTGTATGTGTCATAAATGTTTAAAAGGACACTCAGACACATGTTATGTTGCTTTGAGTGATTTATTCAAAACAATATAGCCTACGATGGTTTTTGCTAATTATTGCAATACTCTTATTGACTATTATGATTGCTTTTAAACATGGTTACTAATCTCAATGATAGGATGGTGCTTTTTTGACATGTTATTATTGGTCTTATAATGTGGTGACCCCTTGATAAAGTCAGTTGTCTTTACTTATATATTGACGTGGTGACCCCTTGACAAAGCCAATAGGCCTGATTTATTTGAAGTGACTACTGCTATATTGTGATGTTCTACCTAACTGGGGGGTACTTTGATTTTGTGGGGTCATGACCCAGTGGAGTCAACTCTGACTTCAGAAAGTCACCAAAGATAATTCTTGTCTGCTTGATGTATACATTAAATTAATGTGTAGTATTCAGTAGTATGTGAGTAATAGATGTATTTTCCTTTTTCAAAGAAAAGCACTGACTCGAAAAATATTTATTGAGTGTTAATATTGCATGCTGGTGCATGGCAATTACAAACCCACACCACCCCCTCCCCATCAGGATTGGACCTTGGGCTGGTCTGCTTTGCTACCTTGAGAAAGGTAAGTGCTACAATGGGGTATTTGGTTCCCAGCAAAGAGACAATTGTGAACCTATTACTTACATAGGCCTCACGTCCTGTACAAACAATAATCCAATTTCTAACACAATTGTTCACCAATATTACCATCATTACCGTCAAAAGCACGACAATCACTACTACCACTAGCACAACAACACTAGTATCACCATTAATACCATTGCCTCCACAACTCAGCACCACCACCAACACCAATATCAGCATAACCAATATCACTACCATAATAATATTTGCATTGCCAATATCAGAAGTACCACCATCAACATCACCACTAATGCCACCAATACCAAACCACCAACAATGCTACCATCGTCAATACCATCAGAAAATCTACGTACACCAATATCACTACTAACAATACATTCAATAATATCTATCACCACCATCACAATGCCATCTATAGCAATATATATTATAAATGCACCAATATCACCACTAAAATTCCCTACACCAATATTACCACACCAGCAATAGTACCATCACCATAAATTGCCACCACATACCAACCCACTACAACGCCACAAATACCAGTGCTTATACTACCATCAATATTAACCCTAATACTAATTCCATGAGCAAAGCTACTACCTTTTATACCACTAGTACTACCACCACCATAAATAGGACATAAGCAACACTGGCAGCAGTATCACCAATACCACCAGTAGCACTACTTCCATTGGTACCAGTTCCAAAAATACTACTACCAGCAGGACCATGGCACGAAATATACAACCACTAATTCCACCACCAGTACACCACAATACTAATACCCTAAGACCACAGATACAATCACAAATATGACTAACAAGACCACCACCCATAACAACACTACCACGAACACCATCACCCTCAGAACTGCTGCTGTCAGTTGTATTATCATCAATACCCCAGGGGTCAGGCTGCCACCCTTCACATCAGAAACTAAGAAATTAGTATGCATAGTCCCTTAGGATTGCCTGCTTTTTCAATGTATACTTGACACTGCTTGCCAACATGATCAGATCACAAGACATCACCATTATCTCCTATGCCGATGACACCTAACTCACCCTCTCCCTGGTGGACAAAACAACCACCACCAGAACTGACTTCACCAACTGCACTTCCATGGTAGCAGACTGGATGCAAACCAACTGCCTGCAGCTTAACTTCAACAAGACAGAAGTATTGGTCTTTGGCAAAAAGATCCACTCATGGGATTCCACCTGGTGGCTGTTAAAGCTAGGGCCAACATCCAAAGAGCACGCAGGAAATCTGGGGATCATCCTAGTCGACAAGCTCAACATGATGGGTTTAGTCAATGCAGTGTGCACCTCCTTCTTCCACCACCAATGCATGTTGTGAAAAATCTTGTAATGGTTGCCTCAGAATATGACATGGACCATCACACAAGCACTCATTTCCAGAAGGAGGACAAAAGCAACACTCTCCATGCTGGAATCTCCAAACATCTCCTCCTCACACTCCAGACCATCCAGAACACTGCTGCAAGACTCATACTTAACCTCGCACGCTGCACCCACATCATACTGCACCTCAGGAAGCTTCTCTGGCTCCCCATGCACAAGTGCATCCAATTCAAACTTCTCACACAAACATTCAAAGCCTTGCACAACACAGGACCGAATCCCAATGTACCAGACACATACGCTGTGCCTCACTGTCACTCGTACATATTCCCTGCATCCACAAAACTAAAACTGGAGGTCCCCCATTCTACTACATCGCACCCAAGAGATAGAAAAACCTCCCTCAACACATCAAAGCTTCCTCCTCACTTCTGAAATTCTGCAAGAAGATAAAGACCTGGCTCCTCATATAAGTATCTTTGTGACCACAAACCTACACACATGCCCAAGCACCCGGATACCCTTTCCGGTGATTAGTGCACTATACTGTTGCATAACCATTTTAGTAATGTCTCTGGGAATGTTATTTTAGCAACCAGGCCTGCCACTCGTTACATTTTAATCGGATTAATCTTTATTATTTTAGCATAGGCCACATTTGTGGTGTTGTTTTATTTCCTCCTGAAGGGCGGGTTAGAGCTCACCATGCTGTGCTCTAACATAGCTTGGGTAGGAACCGCAGATATTACGCATAGTGTCAGTATGGTGGGACTTTTCTTGTGTTTCACTTTTCTTGTCACCCTTTTGCTTCTAGCATGTTTCATATTATTGCAAGTCATGCCATTTTATCTAAGATGCAGCTGCTTCAATAACTCTTATTGAACAATTTTCTGCCTCTATTTGCCTTTGCATGTGTGAGACTAATGTAACTGAGAGAAAAGGATAAGATTTGATCCAGCATGATTTCCCTGAGAAGTCATTCTTGTCATGTGCCTGGTTACCACAAATCATACCTGCTCTTGGTCGGAGGTGAGGTGCTGCTAGTTGGCTGAAAATAGATTAGGCCGACAGTTGTCACTTGGTGTGGGATTGGACTCAGTTAACCACAATTCAGGTGATGCTGCAGTCCGAATCCAGCAGCCTCATAAGGATAATGAGAGCCCACATAACATGGCACTGCCAACGTTTGGTCAGGGACTGATTTTGGGATCCTCCTCAGTATTCCTGTCTCACTACATGCTAATGGCACCTCAATACTATCCACGGCGATGTCAATGGGATTGAGATTTTCCTCCTCAACTAGGGAGGTAGTACCTATCCAATGCTGTAGGTTGTTCAAGCTTGAAACTTTAGAGGATTAATTCCCATTTTGGTGTCCTTATCTCTGAAGAGGTATATCCCCCATGGCGAACCCATAACAGGTGGCAATTGCAGTAAACATGCAACCTCCTCTCTCTACTCATTTTCTAGCATATGGCCTCACAGCTTGGGGGGGTCCTGTACCATTTGTAATTGAGGCTCACCCAGCCTACAGAACAGAAACATTCTACTCTTAGGTCACCTTTCCACCAGTTGATGGGAAGGCTAATACATTTCAGCACTAAACAACTGCTAACATACTTGCACAATACAGAGAATATGCATACTTAGACATACATCTATCTTTTGAAAACCATATTAACTGACTTGATGGCGCCCTACCGCACACAATATTACTCGTTAGGTTAGGTATTTTGAGCAATGATGGTTCTACCTGGCCTTATTGGAGACATATACACCACATCCTGATGCAGCCACCTTGGCGGTAGCTGCGGTTCGCAGCTTGTTCGCTGAGCCTACAGCAATTTACAGACTGTTAGTATGGTTTGTAATGCAGCCATTAAATTCTAACCAAGTATGTTCTGCCCCAGCACAACCACATGCAGTCACACCAGGCATTAACACTGCAACTGTACATTCGATCATGGGTAAAGTACCCGCCAAATGGAAGGAGATTCCATTTTGGTTAGCTCAAAAAATAAATGTGCTGTTGGAAGCAGTTTTTCCCCATACATGACCTCAGGATAAACATAGAATACTCACTATGTGCTTGCCATTTGGGATGGTTCCCACAGTAGATAACTGCATTGCTTGGCAGTATTTACCACTTTCTATACTACTGTACACAGTACACCAGCACTTGCCAATCTTCAAGGAAGTGTTATAATAAATTCAAGATTAATATGGGGCTGCCACAGCTCTAGATGTGAGGATGCAATTAATAGGCAATTTTGCCGCTGTATTTTCAATAATATTAAGTAACCCTAACGGGGAAGTAGTTGCACTAGCAGTGCACAAGTGGCTACGGGATGTTCCTGTACAGGATATAGAATGCAAGCTGCCAAAGATTGTCACTGAGACCTACTCTAGCATTGATCAAGTTAGTCTGGGAGCCAGACCTATTAAACCACAATTACAGGGTAAATTCCAATAAGGATTCTACCGAGCAAGTACTCAAGGCTTCTAAAAAAATGGGGTTTACAAAAGCAAACACCCAAAAAGAAAGGGAAGATTTTCTGAATTTGGAGACCCCTCAAAAGTGCTATTATCTTAGAAATAGAGATAATATAAAAATCCCTGATAGATATCAATATACTGATACACGCTAATCTCCTTTCTTTCATGACTCACCGGATAAACGCAGTGAGAGAGGTGGATTGCCAGAGCATCGAACTGAGTATGTTAAACTGAGAAAAGACTCACAACGCTCAACAAAAGTTTCTGTTAAGAAAGAAGAAAAACTTCCCCAAATAAAAACCCAATATAAAAAGAAATAAGAGGCAGCGATTTCTATCTGAAATGCCGCTAAGGATGTGAACTTTACTGAAGAACAGAAAGTAGGCCCTGGCACTGCTAGATAGCGTGGCAGGGGTCAAAATAGTTCACTGGAAGCAACTGATGTCTTCTCACAAGTCAAGACTGCAAACATGCGCGTCTCCACACAAGATACAGTATAAAAACTAAAATTACTAGTAGAAGGGGACATTGAGCGCACAATAGACATCATCTTTTAGGATTGTGTTGTTACCATTTATGATATCTTACTGGCTGAAAATGATTGGCCATCTGAATTTGTAATCTCCCATATGGGAAAGAGGTAATTGAACACTCTCTCTTGCCCCTTATTCCCAGAGAGCTCAGGGAAGCTTACGTCATTGATTGGGCATTGGCACAGGCACCTGAGTTATATCACAACCATGTAGGGTGGGATAAAGATTCCAACCCCAACCTCACCCCATTACCCAATAAGGCATGAAGCTAGAGTACCTGTGAGGGAAATCCTCACACAGCTAGTGTACCAGAGTGTAATTTTCACCCATGAACAACCTATTGTGCCCCATAGCCAAACCAGACCATTCATATAGAATGGTTTTACACTACAGACATTTAAACAGTCACACACAAGTTTGCCATTGACAATGTCAAGCTACACCATATGGCCGATCCTGCACAGCAGACCTAGATGAATCCTGGGTAGTTCCCCTATCCTGCTCACTACAGACCAGGAAGTTGCTCTACAGGTTTTAAGCAGCAACGCTGACACCTCTCCAAACTCGGGGAGGGTGGAAAATGATCTTTCATTAGTCCCATTAACTTCTTCTGCGACAAGCAATGTCAACAATATTGAGTGATTCTACAAAAATGGATGACATGGTCTACTATGAACCACCAAGGGAGACTTCTTCCAGCTCTCCTTTGCCAACCACGTCTCCAGTTTTTGCACAAACTACTTCTGGATACTTTCCCAATGTCAATTACACTTTTACTCACTCATCTGCCTCTTCTGCAACAGAACTATCAAGAGCACATAAGCTGATAATTTGGCTCAAAATTAACTACATTTTATTCTTCCATGGAACTATCTGTGGCTCCTATGGACTGCACCTGCCTGCCTTCTTAGGACTGGGTTTGTCATCATCTTTTTCTTACTAATACATGGTCATTACCATCCTGAATGCTCTACAGTTGAACTGGTGGATGAGTTCCTAAAACCACATTTTTCTTCCTATAAGGTCCGCAGAGACTTGTCCCTAGTGAATATTTCAGCCATACCAACTCCTGATGGGGTTGTTTGGAATAAAGTACTCTATCATGTATACAGCCCAACAGAGGTTATTCAAATTCCATACGTGTTTAAACTTTCCATTAATGATGAGGTACTACCTGGAGTTGTTTCTGATGTTTGGGATGTAAAAACAGTTGATTCTATGACGTCTGAATTAGAATATTTTACTGTAATTGAAAGTAAAAATGTTTATCAATCAAAAGAAAATTATGGAGATATGTTATGTGATAAATATTATGGACATCACCACATTCACAGAGCAAGTTCCCTAAAGACTATTTTTAATTATACACAATGGGAACATTGTCCGCCTCCGCCAATGGGGAGTTTGAAAACATATTCTGATAAGTTTGCATATTTTTCTGGGCACAATGTTAAAAATACTGAGTCATAATTTTTTTAATTGCCAGTGATGGAAACTCAACATATCTTATTAACTGACACCAAAATCATTTATTCTGATTCCTTTGCTTCCCGGTTAGCTACAGAAAGTTATGAATATTGGTTGAAGTCGATTGACTTAAAAGGTGTGTGGGGAACTAAAAATAAGGGGAAAGGAAGCTTTATTTGGAGCATGCCTGATACCTGTCCAAATTATATTTTTTAATGAAACCGTACAACAGACAAGCTGTTTAGGCTTGGCAAGAACATTAAAATAGCAGGATGGTAGGCCTTAGAAGACAATGTAAAAAGTACTTCTTATATGCTGTCTACAATGAAATTTGGAAACTTTCCCAACAAGAAACTTCTGTTCAGTAAAGGCATATACATCAGGAAACTTTACAGAAAGCAGTAGCCATTGTAGCTAATGGGATTAACACCTTGTCCAACCGCATATATACTTTCTTCTGCAATAGACATTGTGCAGAGCAACATGTCATTTTTTACAACATGGACAGACCCGGAGTCCATTATGCAGTTGATTTGAACACTACGAACGCTGAAATCTGATTGCGTTCCCTGGCAACACATTAGTACAAGGGACATATTTTCAACATTTAATTCGATGTGACAGCAACAAATAATGGCTAAGAAGGAAGCGACTTATGTTATGTTAAACATTGAGAAATTAAAAAAGTTGCCTTTTACTGTGGCTGAAATACCATCTGCTGAATGGTTAATACGCAGGGTTATTAATCTGCCTATTTCAACACTACAATTCACGTCTTGCTTGAAACACATTCCAGTAGGCAGATATGAAAGTCTAGCAGACAGTTACATCCATAAGTTCTGGGAGATTTCCTTTTTACACAAATGTTTCATTGGCATGAAAGAGGTCTTTCTTAGCGGCGGTGAATGCCAGACTTCTGTGAGCCATTCGATGGTTTGTAAACAGCTGTCCTTGCATGGGGCATTTAATGCTTCAGTAGCAACTTAGGGGCATATTTATACCCCATTTGTGCTGCATTTGCATCATTTGCTTTTGCGCAAACTTGCCAAAACTCCACATTTATATTTTGACATTAAACACATCTAACGTCGGTGGAGTTTGCACCATTTTTTAGATGCGTGAACCTACCTTGCGTTAATGAGATGCAAGGAAGGCAAACCCATCTAAAAAATGGAGCTAACCCCATATCCCCATATTTATAACCCTGTGCTAAAATGGCACACAGGTGGGGCTAAATAATGGTGCAAAGCTTGCTTTGCACCATTATTTCACGCCTGGGTCAGACCATGCGTTGAGGGACCTGTGGACCCATTTCTATGGTTAAACACAATGGAATGGGTCCACAGGTGCCCTCCTCAAGCCCCAGGAACACCCCCACCCACACGTGATGGACACTGGAGGATGCGGGACCCCATCCCAAATAAGTAGGGTATGCATTGGTAGCCAATTTCTTTTTTTATTAAAGTGCCATTGGGGGCCCAACTTGGGGACCCCTGCATGGCACAGGGTGCAATGGCCATGCACAGGGGACACTGGTCCCCTGTGCTGGCCTTTGGGGTGGTCGGGCATGACTCCTGTCTTTTCTAAGATGGGAGTCATGTGGTATGGATGGTTTTGCATCAGAAAATTACGCTAGGCTGGTTAGAGTTATTTTTCTTTTACTCTAACCAGCCAACCAATTTCTTTGGTGCAAAACTACCTTCTTCCATACTGCCAGCCAAACCCGGCTAACGTCATTTTTTTTTTTTTACGCTAGCCCACCCTTTGCACCGGCTCGCACCATTCCAGGAATATGGCGCCCGGCTGGTGCTAACCTTTTTGGTGTAAAACTGCATTTGTGCAGTTTTGCACCAAAAAGTATAAATATGCCCCTTAGCTTGCGATCTGAAGAAAGTTCCAGTCCCCTTGATTAGATCGTTGTTCCAGGTGCTGAAGTACTGGGTTTTTCAGAACCCAGTGGTGCCAGGGAACACACCCTAAGACTTCGAGTCCTTCCTGTTTCAGACTACAGAAACACAGAGTCTTCTTGGTGAAGTCAAAGATCTTGTTTATTGGCTGCAACCAGTAACAGGTATCCTAGAAGTACAACACGGTGTATATTCTCAGGAGACTGCTCCCCTTGCAAAGCTAACCTTCTCTTTTATACAAAATATTATGCTTTAGGCAAACATTCCTTATTTTACAGTTGACCATTCACATATTTTCACTACAGAGAAATAGCAGGGTTATGATGACAAGCCATATTTCAGTTTGTCCAGCCCTCAATCAATTACCCGGCAAGGCTCAGTACTTTCATCAGATATCGACGGACCCCCAATATAAACAGGCACCTCCTCCTTGTAAAGCAAGTCATAAAGAAAGAAAACAGGGACAGGTGTGTGTAAGATTAGGCATGGTTTGTGTGTGATTAAAGGTTTTATGATGTGTTGTGCCTTGATACTAATCTCATTCGGCCACTGGGAAAGAAAACTGGCCAAACAGGTTTGGCTTCAGGCAGTGGAGTCAGCTTGCCCAGGTCACAGAGGAGTCAGCAAAGATGTACATGTCCTTCAGACTCGTTTTCGGCATTAGTCATTGGCCTATGTGAGGGCAATCACAAAATGGCTGTCGTTTAAATGGAACCTCAGAGTTTCAGGACGGAAACTCTGATATTCATGTGATTTTATCACCTGAATATAAATACAATGCTTGTGCATACTATTCTAATCATTCTCGGTCTGCTGATACCAAAATCGTTGTGATACGACGATGTTTATAACACGGGTCCAGAATTTTTCAGTACCACAGTGCTCTCCAATGGAAGCTATATGCTTCTTTACAGTGAGAGCTGTTGAGGAATGTGAGCCAGAATAGCTTATGTCATTTTGGTCTCCCAAATTGTCACCTGTTGCAGGAATATGATTTTTCCTCCTACACATCAGATGAAAGTAGCAGATATTTTGCCTCACATTGGTACTTCAAATGTGGATTTTGACAAGTTGAACAGACTAAAGGCTTCATTATTTCAAAAGTGTGTAGCGCTTACATCTGCGCACGAGACCTATGCATTTCAAGTGGCGAGGTCATCTGTAGAAATACAGTTCCTTTTTAATACAAACTTTGTGAAACGTCTTGATGCACTCATGGGACAAATATTTAACACATCCAGTACTACTGGGATTGCACATTTCTTTAAGGCTGTTTGTTATGGTTTCATTAACACCTTCTCCTCTATATTTGGGCTAATACTTTCAGTCACTTGATATTTTTGAGTATTTTCAGAGGGTTTCCAGTTACTTTGGCTATAATAGGTGACATTTTGCTGTTGCTATTTTTTATTCACAATGGCTGTCACTTCACAACAAGGAGGACTAAAAGCACTTCCACCAGCACAACTGTGTTGTGAAAGCAAGATGCAATATTTCAGACACCACTCCTGGAAGAACTAGTGTGCAACTGGTCTTTGTTATTCAAACGGGTTTTGGATTGTGTGCAACCCATGTATTGATGCCTCTGGTGCCTTTTCAAATGTGCACTGAACGTGTGTCTTTCTACACGGTGCTTACATTCATTGGACGCTGATCTGTTGATGTTCTCGCTGAGGGCTCATTACCAGACATGTGTGCAGAGGATGAGTTTGCTATGGGAAGCTATCTATGAGTTGACCTTCGTGTATCATGCGGACTCAACATTGGGCACAACACAGAATGCTGCTGCCTCAGCTGGAGCGCAGGCTTTGGAACATGAGTGTTCTTTGGTTTTCTTTGGCAACAATTTGGTCACATTACCACATGCTGAAGTGGAACATTTCCTTGTTTCAATTGTCCCAGATGTGACATTGACTTTTTAAATTTGGTTCTATTGACGCTACTACTGACATTTTAAATTGACCCCTTCCAAAATTTTACATGCTCAAGTGTCATTTCATTTACCATTATTGACATTTATGTATATGTGTTTTGAAGAATAACAATTTAGCTGCTTTTATATTTTTTAATCTTAGGCTTTTTACCACCTTTGAACCGGCAAGTGGAGGGTGTTGAATAGCCATTTTAGTAATGTCTCTGGACACGTTATTTTGGCAACTAGGCCTGCCATGTGTGCCGTTTAGCCCAGTTACATTTTATTCTGCTTCATTTTTATTATTTTAGCAGAAGCCACATTTGTGGTGGTGTTTATCTAGTTGTTCTTTCATCTAGGAAAGCATTGCATTTCTTAGCAAGGCATTCTTTTCACTTTGTGGGTTCCTCAAGGCTACAGCGAGATAGGGTTGCCAGAAAAGTGGTACACATTGTCTCAAAACTTTCACAGAAACATACACATCCTTACGTGGGGACATTTTCTCAGCACATTGGCTGTTTTATTATGAAATCACATCTCTGTGCCATGCATGTTAGAGGCAGATTCCAGCCAGATGACCACAACAGCATGCTGATTGACATTGCTACAGCTGCTCGCTGAGAGTACCGGTTACCTGGCCTACATGGGAATGGTGTCTCTCTACACAACAAGCTTCCTTGCTCAGTCATGGGGGATGATGTCTTCCCAGGGGGGTCCTGAAGGGCGGGTTAGAGCTTATCATGCTGTGCTCTAACATAGCTTAGGTAGCAACCGCAGGTAATACTCATAGTATCAGTACTGTGGGAATTTTCTTGTGGTTCACTTTTTTTGTCACCATGTTGCATCTAGCATGTTTCATCATTCTAAATATTGCAATTCATGCCATTTTATCTATGGCGCAGCTGCTTCAATAAATCTTATTGAACCATTTTATGCCTCTCTTTGTCTTTGCAATGTGTGAGACTAATGTAACTGAGAGGAAAGGATGAGATCCGATCCACCACAATTTCCCTGAGAAGTCATTCTTGTCATGCACCCTGTTGCCACAAATCATCCCTGCTCTTGGGCGGAGGTGAGGGGCTGCTAGTTGGCCGGAAATGGATTAGGCCGACAGTTGTCACATGGTGTGGGACTGGTCTTCCCCACAATGCAGGTAATGCTGCTGCCCAAATCCAGCAGCCTCATTAGGATAATGAGAGCCTGTGTGACAATACAAATCAATATAATTTATAACATAACCACCAATACCAATAACACCATTATCACCACTATCAAAACCATCACAATACTACCTAAATCAGTATCTCCAGCAGTAGCACTAACAAATGAACAAAAACAATAAAACCGCAACCCCAATACCTGCACCTCTACCAGTGCTACCACAACAATACAAATTCCACCACTGGTAAAACCATCTTTAGCTATTACTCCTATAACTCCACATGAATACCGATATCTCCAATTACATCACTGCAGTATGACACAACACACTCCCTAATCCGTCCTCCACCACCAATACCAGTGACACCAGCAAATCGACCACTACCACCAGTACTACATCACCAGCACCACTTCTAACACCAAGCATTGGCAAAGCCAGTAGGCCCAGCTTTAATGTGTTATCACATGAATATATAATTTCTGCATGCCTGCATTTGCATGTCTACCCACATTTAATCCAGCATAATTGGTGCTGATAATGTTTGTTTCTTCTGAGATGTATGCCATACCAAATGTGAAGGTCTTAACATTAATCTGTTTATTACTGGCAGAGTGGAGCAGTACTTTTAAGAGTATGAGCCTGTGAATACATCTTCTGTGTCATCTGCTCACTGGAGCTGTGTGTGCAGATGAGCCCACAACATCTAATTAGGTATTGTTGTCACAAACAATTTTTCACAACTTTTTTGTTTAAACTACGGAGCTACTCTTGCTAGAACTAGAGGGCTTTTGGATAAATGTTCTTTTTTGCGTCTTTTTTTATGTAGAGGTGTACTGGACAAGATGTCTGTTCTTCCTCTGTTTTTATTTCTTCTCCTGAATCTCCCTTTAAAAATAGCCAGTGGTTATTTTAAAGAATTAGATATGGTTATTAGATGTTTTATTTGAGCAAAAAAGCAACACTGGGTTAAAATGTCAGTTCTACAGCTCAATACAAAATAGGATGGTCTAGCTCTGTCACATTTTAGGACATATTACCAGGCTTTCCTAATTGATTTTTTTGGTCCAATACAGTTTATGATAACTTTTTGCTAAAGCACGTGACCCAGAAAAGGCAAATACGTTTGCCTGTTTTTCTCCCTACTGCTAAATAAAAAAACAAAAACTGAGTGTGAGGAAATGCCTCCTTGGCATGGTTACCCCCTGACTTTTTGCCTTTGCTGATGCCAAGTTATGATTTGAAAGTGTGCTGGGACCCTGCTAACCAGGCCCCAGCACCAGTGTTCTTTCCCTAAACTGTACCTTTGTCTCCACATTTGGCATAACCCTGGCACCCAGGTAAGTCCCTTGTAACTGGTACCCCTGGTACCAAGGGCCCTGATGCCAGGGAAGGTCTCTAAGGGCTGCAGCATGTCTTATGCCACCCTGGGGACCCCTCACTCAGCACATACACACTGCTTGCCAGATTGTGTGTGCTGGTGGGGAGAAAATGACTAAGTCGACATGGCACTCCCCTCAGAGTGCCATGCCAACCTCACACTGCCTATGGCATAGATAAGTCACTCCTCTAGCAGGCCTTACAGCCCTAAGGAAGGGTGCACTATACCACAGGTGAGGGCATAGGTGCATGAGCACTATGCCCCTACAGTATCTAAGCAAAACCTTAGACATTGTAAGTGCAGGGTAGCCATAAGAGTATATGGTCTGGAAGTCTGTCAAACATGAACTCCACAGCACCATAATGGCTACACTGAAAACTGTGAAATTTGGTATCAAACTTCTCAGCACAATAAATGCACACTGATGCCAGTGTACATTTTATTGTGAAATACACCCAGAGGGCATCTTAGAGATGCCCCCTGAAAACATACCCGACTCAAAATATGGGCTGACTATTTTTTGCCAGCCTGCCACACACTAGACATGTTGCTGGCCACATGGGGAGAGTGCCTTTGTCACTCTGTGGCCAGGAACAAAGCCTGTACTGGGTGGAGGTGCTTCTCACCTCCCCCTGCAGGAACTGTAACACCTGGTGGTGAGCCTCAAAGGCTCACCCCCTTTGTATAGCGCCACAGGGCATCCCAGCTAGTGGAGATGCCTGCCCCTCCGGCCACTGCCCCCACTTTTGGCGGCAAGGCTGGAGGAGATAATGAGAAAAACAAGGAGGAGTCACTCCCCAGTCAGGACAGCCCCTAAGGTGTCCTGAGCTGAGGTGACTCTTACTTTTAGAAATCCTCCATCTTGCAGATGGAGGATTCCCCCAATAGGATTAGGGATGTGCCCCCCTCCCCACAGGGAGGAGGCACAAAGAGGGTGTAGCCACCCTCAGGGCCAGTAGCCATTGGCTACTGCCCTCCCAGACCTAAACACACCCCTAAATTGAGTATTTAGGGGCTCCCAGAACCGAGGAAGATAGATTCCTGCAACCTGAAGACGAAGAAGGACTGCTGACCTGAAGCCCTGCAGAGAAGACGGAGACAACGACTGCTTTGGCCCCAGCCCTACCGGCCTGTCTCCCCACTTCAAGAAAAACTGCAACAGCAACGCATCCAACAGGGACCAGTGACCTCTGAAGCCTCAGAGGACTGCCCTGCATCTAAAAGGACCAAGAAGCTCCTGAGAACAGCAGCCCTGTTCAACAAAACTGCAACTTTGCAACAAAGAAGCAACTTTTAAAGACCACACGTTTCCCGCGGGAAGCGTGAGACTTTCCACTCTGCACCCGATGCCCCCGGCTCGACCTGCGGAAAACCAACACTACAGGGAGGATTGCCCGCGACTGCCAGCCCGTGAGTAGCCAGAGTTGACCCCCCTGCTTACCTGCTGGCAGACTGGAACCGGGGCACCCCTATTTCCATTGAAGCCTATGTGTTTTGGGCACCACTTTGACCTCTGCACCTGACCGGCCCTGAGCTGCTGGTGTGGAAACTTTGGGGTTGCCTTGAACCCCCAACGGTGGGCTACCTTGGACCCAACTTTGAACCCTGTAAGTGTTTTACTTACCTGTGAACTTAACATTTACTTACCTCCCCCAGGAACTGTTGATTTTTGCAGAGTCCACTTTTAAAATAGCTTATTGCCATTTTTGCCAAGACTGTACATGCTATTGTGATAATTCAAAGTTCCTAAGATACCTGAGTGAAATACATTTCATTTAAAGTATTGTTTGTAAATCTTGAACCTGTGGTTCTTAAAATAAACTAAGAAAATATATTTTTCTATATAAAAACATATTGGCCTGGAATTGTCTTTGAGTGTGTGCTCCTCATTTATTGCCTGTGTGTGTACAACAATTGCTTAACACTACCCTCTGATAAGCCTACTGCTTGACCACACTACCACAAAATAGAGCATTAGAATGATCTCTTTTTGCCACTATCTTACCTCTAAGGGAAACCCTTGGACTCTATGCATGCTATTTCTTACTTTGAAATAGTACATACAGAGCCAACTTCCTACACTGAGTTATAAGGTCTTATAAACCTTAGCCTCACACATTCAGGCTCTCTGCAAATGTTGAAGGATTCCAGCATGTCATGCCTATACTCCGCTGCAGGATTCTGAGGTTTGGGGAATGGCATTGTCAAAAGCGATGGTACAGTCATGGCAAGTTTTAGGCTTTGATAAGTTGGGCGATTTTTATCGCATTTAGCCTATAATGTAGCCACCAGAATGTCTCACTTTGGTCTAGTTTTACTCAGATAATTAGCTTTATGAAAAACAAATATACTGTAATTGATGCAGGGCTTTTCCAAATAGTTTTTCGTATATTTGGAGCTCCTCAGGCAGGAATTAGAAACTGGTAGCAGATTTTACAGCAACAGGCTAGTCAAAATGTATTATGCAAGTTGCTCCATAAAGTTTTCCAGATAACCAATTGTAGGTACAATATTAAGGAATGGCAGCACCTCCCTGAGGTAGGCTATAGATCAGGTAGTGCTGAAAACTTTATGCGCATGGCATTTCCATCAAGATGGATGGCCTACGGCACACCCAATAGGCTACATAAGATTCCATGTGATTAAGACCAGTGTTTTAGATGTAAAGAAAATGATGGGGTTGGTGGGTTGATATGATTTTTGACTGCCCAATACTTCAAAGGTTTTGGGGTGGAGTCTTTTATGCAATTACTCAGTGTTTGGACATTACAATATCCCCAGCACCCATGTTTGTGTTGTTTGGTCCATCTTATGAGGTATATCATCTACATAATATCATCAATATTTTGCATCAATTGCCATTGCAGTGTCACATTCATTGATTCTCCAAAACTGGAAAACTGAGGCAGTGCCATTATATTCGCAGTGGTATAACAAAATGGTTAGGACTCAATCTTTTGAAGAGACCTACGCCAAACGGGTGGGCACTTTACAGAGATTTAGTTTCAACTTGGGTACCTTTACGCAGCTATAATACAACCTAAGGGTAGTGTGGTCCTTTGTGACTTAATGGTTGGATTTTAGTATTTGATAACAGTGTTCTTAAGAGCTGATGCGTTTATCCCCCTAAAGACTCATCCCTTTCCATTTCCCCAACTGTAGGTGCTACTATTAGTCTACGAATGATGCGATGACTTGCACTTCAACTGGCCATTTTTGAGTGTATGTCAGGAAATTTATTGGAGTTCTGCACTTTTCACATCCTTCATTTATTCCTTTACTTTAATATTTGGTGCCATCTACACCTAATTAACAATTGGTATAGCAAAATGTCTTTATTGCACTTATTAGATGTTTACAATTTGGTATTTTTTCACTTTAATATTTGTTTCTATGTATGTATCCAATTGGCAATTGGTCTAGCTGATTCTTTTATTCTTTTGTATTGCACTGATTCTGCATTTATGATGCTACATTTTTGCACTCTTTAACCTGCTGCTATTTAATACAGAAGTGGCTCTCGTTGTTCTGCTACTGTACGGATTTGCACAGGGCTCTTTTTCAAGGCTATTACTCTACTATTGCACTTCAATAAATTAATTATATTTATTCCTGTACATTTGATACTGCTGCTACGCTATCTGATGATGATAATAGGATTTTGGCAACTGTATAAAGTTTATGATTCACTGTATTTAGCTCAAATAAAAACATTTTTTTAAACTCTTAAATCTTAAAAAAAAACAAAGATCTTGACTAGACTGAGGACTTAAACAAGTATATTGAAAACAATACTTGACTGAAAGGAGATTATAAGGAATTCGGAACGAGCTGGAGATGGGTTTGCTAGGATTGGCAAATGGTTTTGGAAGCCTAAGAAGTGGAATAGTGGGATCTATCTTGAGACCTCTTATTGTTATTGCCACCTGTGCTAAATGTCTGTTCATTATCTTTAAAGATAAAAGAGCATAAAAACAAGGAAGGAAGGAAAGAAAACATGGGAAGAGATTGAAAAGAACTAGGAGGAATACGAAAATGGAGGAGAATCAATGTAGATTTTATGATGACATAAAATACCTGGAAAATACTAGACAATAGTTTTTGAGAACTTCAAGGCTTTGACTTGATCTCACCTGATAAGGAATTATATGTGTGATATTGTGATGTCTAACATCCCCATCAGTGGGGGATTTGGAGTAGCACAATTTAGACTCCAGTTCTTAACATGTTGTGATTGCACATTTATGCATTTATGTTTGACATTCTATTTGCTGTGTGCCTTAAATAATAATATGAACATTTAAACACAATAATAAAAAGTAACCACAAAGAAACTGAAGCTTTATAAACGTGTGCACTAATGTTCATTTATGTTGCATTCATGTATTCAGTATTCATGTTCATATCTACACATTAAGTTGTATTTGCCGAAGTAACATGCATTTTTTTCATGCATTTATCTTGAAAGTTATGTGCACGCATGTACAATCATATATTCGAAATGCACATTAAAGGTTTAGTTCAAGTTAGCCTCACAAAAGGCCTTAATTTCATTATCTAGATAAAGGAGTATTGTTGAAATGTATTAGTTTATTGATGGCAAGGCCTGAGAAGAGACATTTTGGCAAGACATGTGAAGATCTAAGAAGCAGATGAAGCCTTCTATTTATTGTGTATCAGGAGCAGAGGCTGCTCAAGGTTGCAGTAACTGTTCACGTTCTGTGGGATAGGAAATCCAGGTGGTGTTTGAAATGCACAACATGAGAAGAGAAATGATTTGGTTCGTGGTGGGGTGGAAAGCGATACGATTGTACCTAAAGGTGCTATTTGTTTTAATTAATGTTCACTCAGTCAGAAGTTAAAGCAGATTCCCTCAGACTTTAAAGGGGACAGACCTCTCTGCTTCCTCCATTCTTGCAAGTGTGAAGCTTTATGCTAAACACAAATTTCTTTTTCTGGAAGACTTCTACTGAAGTTTTCACTTTGCTGACTCCTTCTCACAGTTCTACATTTATCTTAAGACTTAATTCCAGTTATCCTTATTCATTATTTAGAACTTCAATAATGTAACTTTAGAATAATTTCATGTTTAGGCGAGAGGACAGGAGTTTCTTTATGGAACACCTATTCATAATTCTCAGTTTCCTTATTGCAGTGGCTATTATTGCTTTGTATCTTAATCTATTGATAGTGAACCGACTGCAATATTGCAGCTTGCCGGCTGTAATCTTGTATCTTTTTAATGTTCTCCTGGCATGCATATATATTGGACTGATTATTGACTGAAATTAAAAATTACTTAACTTCAGTCACCAATTCCTGACCCGTATTGTGTGGCCAAATCGACTTCATGAAAATTGAATTAATTATTGCTACCTCCTTCAGCTTCTCAGTCAACTTAAAAAGCTCTATCAGAGGCGATATTGTAAATCATGCACCTCTCAATAGCAAACTGCACAATGGGACATTTTGTTAACGTGACCATGGGTGCATTTAGCAATTGATACACCTGCGTGAATATCAATGTTGGTGAACAAATTTGATATCCCCCTCCTAATAAAAGTGTGCCACTTGTATTCAAACAGAGAGCATGACAGGGCAGTGTCATAAATTCCTTTATTAAGACGATTCTTACTTCAGAAGTGTATTCAAATCGAATTAGGACAGTTTCCCCTCCTTTAACTATTGTATGTTTTATTTGAGAATCTCAACTAATAATCATCATAGACACACTGTGCAGCTCTTTATTGTAAGGACCTATAAATGAAAGCTTTGCCGGAGTTCACTTGCGTCTCGTACTTTTCCAGGGACAGCGGAAGATGATATAAACAGTGCTGACAGCACACATTTACTGAGACAGATTAAGATGTTATCATTTTCAACACGAGCTCATCGGGATTTATATATGGAACACAAGCCACATTTTTCATGATGTTCTGCATAAAATGTGTCTTCAGCTGTGTGCCGCTGCTGCTGCTTAATGTACCCTAACGACTCAAACTGATTAAACGTAGCAAGTTAGACATGGAAAGTAAGCACAGCAAAGAAGGCCTGACTTTGCTCTTGACAGTGACTGAAAGCAGATTATTTTTCAGGATGTGAAGAAGGCAGGCAAACTTTGTAGGCTTTCCTTGAAGGAAAAGTGAAAGTCAAGTTTACTTCAGTTGGAGGCATTGAAGTAAGGCAGTCAGAAGGCATGCAAGCTCTTACTTCAGCAGAGACGTGTACCTGTCATGATTTATGAGCTCCTTAGAACATTGATACCTGTGCATGCTGCTCTGCCTTCTTGTGTGCTCTACTGCCAAGAATGTTTAAGGTTTTTTGGCCTTCTTCGCTTGAGAAGAGATTTCTTAAAATGTGTTCCTCCACATCACAATTTATTTCAGCTCTGAGTCAAAAAGAAAGATAGGGCTTGTATTTTACTGAAGGCAACTGATAACACAATGCTCAGGTTTTCTGAGATCGTTTGTTGCCGATCTGGGTTTTCAGCCAAAAATAATCTTCGACTAATTTCAAAATTAGAATATTTTAAAAGAGGTAATTAAAAAAAAACAATATTGGATTCAAGGTCCTGCTTTAATGTATGGCGGCTGGTCCTTTTTGTCCGTTTCGGAGGTTGAGGGAGGCAGTCTGCTCCTCTGCCAGAAAACCAACCACCATACTTAGAAATCTCTACCAAGTAGGTGGATATATCTGTGCTATCAGCGGAACCGCCCACCAGTGGCTCCACTGAAGGCACTGACACTTGCCCGAGAGGCTGCCATGTTTATTTGTTTTGTTCTTCAAAAAGCAACTGCCGAACCAGAAGTTTGTTATTAAAAGCAAAAAATAAATGGCCATGACACCCTAAAGGTTTTGTCCCAGCCTGTGGGGGTCATTTCTTTGGTTTTGTGTTCAGAACCAGACTAGGATCAGTGACGGTCCTACGCAGGAAAAAAATATGTTAAAACGTCTACTCTAAAAAGGGTTCTTTGATTGATGACCCTATTCATAGCAGACCATCTGTCAAAGCTTTATGCCAGTGCAGCCAATGTAGGCTCCATAATCAGAAGCATAGCAGTTCTCAGATGCAAGGGAACCAGGAATTTAGCAGAGGAGATATTCGTCACACTTATGAAGGAGTGCCCCTTTGCCAATCTCTAAACAAGGCCCTAAGCTCCTATCACTTCAGTATAAAATGTGTGATGATCTTTCATTGTTCTTTTGTGATTCAATTTTGACGTCTGAACTTTCCTTGTTCTACAGGGATTCAATACTGACTTTTGAACGTCTCTTCATCCGTGGTATTTACTTTCAAATATTTTGTGTGATTAACAGTTTTACCATGTAACTTGCACTTGGAAGAGCATAGACACCTAACCTTTCCTTCTTTGTCACACTCATAGTAGTAATGCCATATAGCCTCCCTTTTGGAACTTGGAGACCAGATGTATGTTGCATTCTTTCGGCCACAAATGCTCAGATTCGGTTTATGCAACTGTTAAAATGATTTTGCTATATACTAATACCATTACAGAAGTCATGAATGGTTTTACAACTCCTAAAATGGAATTCAGAATAGATACTTATTTAGTATTAGCAACGGGAGTGATGAAGGCACCCCTTTCAAATTCTAAATTGGTGTTACTGTATTAATGTTTTGCCATCGAAATCTGGTCACAAAACATTCACATTTCTACTGACCCCCAAGTTGAGGTGGTAACCCTTTCACAAAATGAAAGGTGTCCCTTTATGACTGCATCCTGTTTGTAAATTTAATATACAATTTGTTGGGGAGTAGGCAGTGGTCCATGGGAAACAAACAAACATAACATAGTAAAATGTTCTTTTAAACAGAGCCCTGTTTCCGTTGGGCTTGCATTTAAAAAAGGTTTACTTTTCTTAAAGGCAGTCACAGACATGCTGGTCATCTTAACCCAGTAGGCCATCATCCCTGTGATGGCATCCAGTTGCAGGGAGGCATAATGTGTGACCTACCTCTTGAATAGTTTAGTTTTATTAGTTTATTCTGGAGGGGAAACCCATAAAACAGACATAAAATTATAAATGCATAAAACATGATTTAAAATTGAAAAAAACATAAAATACATTATTCTTCCTGTCATTTAGATGACAGTAAGATCACAATAATGGAAATATATTTACTCATTCAATCTACTTTGCTAAAAATACTGATCATACTTTTAAAAATTTACATCTTCTTCATGCATACAATAAATATCGTGAGACAGAGTACACAAACTATTTAGAATTTTCAGATCTTAGAATACGAGTGGCATCTGCAAGGTATTTTATACACAACAGATGACAAATAGGGGTTATTTAAATCTTCCTCAAATTATGATAAGAGGGAAAAAAAAAACAGAAAGTGCTGTTTGGTCTCAGGACGTGCATTGCATGTAGGGCAGGTGAGTGAACTGGAGTGCACTCGCCACCTACTTCTGAATGTATTCACAGGAGGGATCCCATTTCTAAACTTTAAAAAGATAGATCTTGCTTGAGGTGGTTCTGTGCAATCTAGAATCAATTTGAATTCCAGATTGCACTTGAAATTGAGGAATCTCCCTGTCAGAACGTCAGATAATAGCTCAAACAACCACCATTCTTGGATGTACTTCCAATATCTTTTCTTAGTTGGCCTAACATCTCTTTGGTAATTCGCTCTCATTTGTCCTGGGCTATATGCAGGTCCAACTCAAACATCCAAGTCTTTATGTATCTGAACCACAATATTGAGCCAGAGATATCTAAGGCTTTCAGGACCACAAATGCTTGTTTGGGGGGATCAGAGATTTGCTTGCCAGAGCTTTATCCAATAAATCAATGCTTTGAGGGTTCCAACATGAGCTATGTTCGTTAAGCATAAGTCTAAGGACATTGGTGTAAGTGGAGCACTTTGGGGCAGCGAAAGGTTTGATCATATGAATATATTATCTGTTTTTGCCAGGCCCTTGGATTGATCATTGCCCCAGATTTCTGTACCATAGAAGGCCATGCATGCCTCTTGCATGATAGATTTCAAGTAAAGGAGATATTGATCAGAAGTTAGATTTTTTCAGTTTCTTCACAACTGCTGACACAGCATACTGTAGTGTCATCTCGCTCTTTAGTATTTGGGGGGCCCATGATAATGTATTTGCAATCCTCACTCCTAGATATCCAAAACCATTCACTCGCTCCATCCAAGTAATTTCCAGCTTCAGTTTTTCTCTAGAAGACCTATTCAGTCAGAAGGTCATACATTTCGTTTTGCAAACATTGAGTTCCAAGCCATACTTCTCGAAAAAAGTTGAGAACTGATTCTGCATGCCCATGGGGTTTCTTTAAATTGATAGCATGCTATCGGTGTAAGGTAAGGTGGGGATTCCTTGTCTGCTAATTTCAGTGATCACCTTTGCAATCATATAGTGTATAAATTAGCCCATTAACTTAGAGTGTGAACAATGCTGGGGGTAAGGCACATGCCAGGTGAACTCTCCTTTTTTATGTTTATGCATTCTGTAAATTTGCCCTCTGTACTCCATCTCAATTGTGCGTAGTTATTACTGTACAAGAGCATTATTATATGAAGCAGGTTGGTTGGCATCCTCATATTTTAGAGTGCCTACCATGGTTTCACCCTGGGAATCAAGGCAAAGGCTGCTCCCAGGTTAATGAATACTAAATGCAATTGACCCTTTTTAACGTTATTGTTTTCCAAAGGATTTAAAGAACGTGAAACACATGGTCTGTAGTACTAGTAAATGACCTGAAGCCTGCCTGAAGATGTGACAGTACTTAGGGGCATATTTATGTGCGGATTGGATCAGGTTTGCACCATGCAACATGGTACATGCTTGACGCAAACCTCTAAATCAAATTTTTGAAGCCACACAAAGCCATTTTGTGTGTCTTTCAGTGGCTCCAAACATCAGGAGTAAGGCAAAGAAGCGCAAACCACTGCGTTGGCTTACTCTGCCCTGGGATGGTGTTCCAATGGGCAGAGCGTTGGTGTGCCCAGACAACTCCCATGGCTTTGACACATTCCCAGCTTTACAAGAGCACGTAATCCTGGGAATGTGCCAAAAAAGATACACTTCCCCAGGACAGACACAACAAGGAGAAATATCTTTATTTCTCCTCAATACTTCCTCTTTCTATGTGTGCTGCATTATGCAGCACACATAGATAGAGGAATATACCTGTCAGGGTTGTTTTTGTTCAGAAAGGTGTCCCTCCCAGCACACAAATAATCCTGCATGCAACACAGGCCCCCTTGCAACATGGTGCTAGGGGGCCTGCATTGGCGCTAGGCTGCCAAAAGGGCACCAGCGCAGGTGGAAAGGAATGCACCATATGTCTTAAATACGGCATGTCACTGCCCTTTCCCACTGACACAGTGCAGTGCAGCAAGGTAAGTTGCTGTGCTGCATTTTGCCACTATCCCATAAATTTGCCCCTTAGTTTTCTTCATCCCAGCCTTCAACCTTTTTTCAGCAACTGCCTGCTAATTATTTTCTGTGCACTGTCTAGCAAGCTGATGGGTGTTTAATTAGCTGGACTATATTTGTCTCCTTTTGGTATATTGGGGTTATTTCAGCACCTCTTCATGATTCCGGTACCTCTGCCCCTTAACTATAGTGCTAGATATTGCTTTCAAAATAAAGCCCCAGACAATCAGCTGAGAGCAACAAAGATGACCAGGTATCTTATCTAATCCTACAGCTTTCCTTTTCTCAATGCTGTTATAGCCAATAACTTCTCTTTCATAGAAAAGGAGATTGGAAAGATATGTTTGCTCTCCTACACCATAATAAGAAAGTCCCTTTCGACTTCTACACCTTAACTCTTTTTCAGAAAAGAGTACAGATCAGTGAAGTGTTATACCCAGGTATGCAGTTGGATATAACAGTCTTCATCCCTTGATCTCATAGTGGTCCATGAGCAAGTGTGTACCAAAATGACCTACTGTCTTTCGAGGTTGCATTTCTGTCCATTTCTCATCAATTACCAACCTTACATTGCTTCATGGCCATTAAGTTTATGAATCTTTACTGTGTGTTCCCTTTGGCTATGGCATTTCTGTTGCCAATTGTTACAACAGCCAGCAGTTTTTGGGTGGCCTGTCTGCAGTCTTTATTGTACCATAGGGTAACTTTTGGTTTGAATGCTTTTACCTTCAGACTTCTGTGAAAGTATTCCTTAATTGTTTTGAGTAGTTCCATTAAGATGTGCATTACGGGGGTTCATCCTTCATTTGATCATTGACTAGACATAAAGCATGAGGGGTGGCTTCTTCCCTAGGAATCAGGTGCTCCGCCCAGCCTGTTAAAATACCTCTGGAGTGTAATTGCATGAAGCAATTACCAGCATTCACATTTCTTTCAGAATGTTAAGTATCACCAGAGATGTTACTTAGCATTCTAAAAGAACTGTGGCTGCCTTATACCAGTGCCTTGGACGGCTGCCTGCCTGATAGATGATGCTCATACACAGATGTCAGACAGGCAAGCAGTCAGGCAAGTTTCGTATGGCACATGTGCTAATGCGCATGTGTTAAATTCTGTTGGTGATGCAAGTTAGTGAAGGTGAATACGGGCCGACCTGGTGCCAGCCCTGTCAGGTAACTTTACAGGTCCTCGGAGACTGCCTACCAATGACGCGAGGCAGCATCAAGGTTTGAAGCAGCCCCAGGTATGTAGAGTATCAGCTCTGTACGTCCTGGGGCTGCTTGTCATTCATCTCCAAAGTTTTTAGGATTATCACGCCCTTTTACAAGTTATCATTGGGTGGGGTGTGGTCAGCAAGCATATGTGACCCCACCATGTCACAAGTTAGGAAAGGGAGAAGGTACTTTTTATTTATTTTCTTAAAAAGCTTAAGCAACATAACTACGATAATCAAAGCACAGTTTTTTCAACACAATGTGCTCTGATTACTGTAGTGTGACTGTATTTTCTGAAAACTAGTTTGGCATCATAGAGACAATACTTTTGAAGTACTGGGGTATCAGGCATGCCTGCGTTCATATGCATTCTTGCATCCAGCGCAGGGGAGAGGTATGGTCGAGCAAGTTGGAACAGGGAGGCTTGCTGAAACCCTGTCTGTGTATTTATTGGCCCCTGTCCCCATCCCTGGCTCAGTCTTTGGTGAGTGGCATTTTCACTGATGCTCTGTCTTGTCATTGACAGATGCCCATTTACTGGCTGATTTGTACACAGCAGAAAACCTTTACACATTATCAGGGATGAAAGCACTTCCAAGAATGTGATTTTAAAATATCAGTTTTACAAAAACTAATTGTGTTTTATTTAATACACTATGATGGTGGTCTGTAATAATCAGGGTTTACATGACAATTGTTGACAATTGTCTTACCCCTTGGATCACACATTGTCTGCCCTATTACAAGTTCAGCCCAGGGCCGTCAGGCGGAAACAGCGTTTCCCCCCGCAGGCCCTGCGGTGAACAGGGCCTTAACATTGACGCCATCTCGTAATCGAGCCGCTGTAGCCTGAGTGAAATAACGCACACGTTATTTCACAGCCATTTTCACTGCACTTAAGTAACTTATAAGTCACCTATATGTCTAACCTTCACTTGCTGAAGGTTAGGTGCAAAGTTATTAGGTGTGAGGGCACCCTTGCACTAGCAAAGGTGCCCCCACATAGTTTAAGGCCATTTTCCTGGACTTTGCGAGTGAAAGGACACCATTACACATGTGCACTACATATAGGTCAATACCTATATGTAGCTTCACAATGGTAACTCCGAATATGGCCATGTAACATGTCTAGGATCATGCAATTGTCCCCTGATGCCAAATCTGGTATAAGAGTGCCAATCCCATGCATCCCCAGGGCTCCACTATGGACCCCGGGTACTCCCAAACCAGCTCTCTAGGGTTTTCTCTGCAGCTACCTCTGCTGCCACCCCACAGACAGGGTTCTGCCCTCCTGGGATCTGGGCAGCCCAGTCCCAGGAAGGCAGAACAAAGAATTTCCTCTGAGAGAGGGTGTTACACCCTCTCCCTTTGAAAATAGGTGTTAAAGGCAGGGGAGGGGTAGCCTCTTCCAGTCTCTGGAAACGCTTTGAGTCCTTGCATAAGCCAGTCCACACCGGTTTAGGGAACCCCCTGTCCCTGCTCTGGCATGAAACTGGACAAAGGAAGGGGAGTGACCACTCCCCTGTCCATCACCACCCCAGGGGTGGTGCCCAGAGCTCCTCCAGTGTGTCACAGACCTCTGCCATCTTGGATCCAGAGGTGTGAGGGCACTCTGGAGGCCTCTGAGTGGCCAGTGCCAGCAGGTGATATCAGAGACCCCTCCTGATAGGTGCTTACCTGACTAGGTGGCAAATCCTCCTCTGAGGGCTATTTAGGGTCTCTCCTGTGGGCTTTTTCTCAGATAACGACTTGCAAGAATTCACCAGGGTTCCTCTTCACTTCTCTCTTCCACTTCTGCCAAGGATTGACCGCTGACTGCTCCAGGACGCCTGCAAAACTGCAACAAAGTAGCCAGAAGAAAAACAGTGACATTGTAGCGCCTAATCCTGCCGGCTTTCTCAACTGGTTCCTGGTGGTGCTTGCTCTGGGGGCTGCTTGTCTTAGCCCTGCACTGAAGCCACAAAGAATTCTCCTGTGGGTCGACGGAATCGTCCCCCTGCTTCAGCAGGCACCAAACTTCAGCTTCACCTGTACTCTGGGACCCCACTCATCCTGATGTGCGTGGCCCCTGGAACACAGGTGGTGGATCCAAGTGACCTAGACTGTCCAGTGGACCAAATTTTGAGGAGGTAAGTCCTTGCCTCCCCTCTCCAGACAGTAATCCTGTGCACTGCGTAAACCGCAGCTACAGGGGCTTCTGTGCACGTTTCCAAGACATCCTGCATGCACAGCTGAGCCTAGGTCCCCAGCCCTCTGTCCTGCGATGCTCATCTCCCTGAGTTGATCTCCGGTGTCTTGGGACCTCCTTTTGCAGTGTTGAGAAGACCGCCATGTTCAGACTTCTCTAACCTGTGTTCAAGGACTTCTGTGAGTGCTTACTGCTTGTGCATGTGCTCTCTACGTTGCTGAGGGCCCCCTCTGTCTTCTCTCCTAAGTGGCGACATCCTGGTCCTTCCTGGGCCCAGGCAGCACCCTTTTTCTTTATGTGCGACTCTTGAAGCTAGCAAGGCTTGTTTGTGGTATTTTGCCAAGGAAACACTTCTGCGTCCTCCAGCACGCCGTGGGACATCTTCTGCATGAAGAAGAACTTCCTACCTCCTTTTTTTGTTGCACAATCTTCAGCTTCTTCCAACCAGAGGCAGCCATTTTGCACCTTCATCCGGGGTTTAGTGGGCTCCTACCCCCCCTGGACACTTTAGCGACTCTTGGACTTGCCCCCCTTCCTTAACAGGTCCTCAGGTCCAGGAATCCATCTTCAGTGCTTTGCAGTCTGGTGTGGTCTTTGCAAAATCCTTTATTACGACTTTAGTGTGTTTCTGGGGAAATAGTAGTATTTTACTCCTACTTTCCAGGGTCTTGGGGTGGGGTATCTTTGACACCCTTAGTGTTTTCATACACTCCCAGTGACCCTCTATACAGAACACTAGACTAAGGGTCCATTCGTGGTTCGCATTCCACTTTCTTAGTATATGGTTTGCATGCTCTGGGGGCTGCCTGCCTTTAGGCCTATTGCATCATATTGTATTCTACAGTGTTTGCACTACTTTCTGACTGTTTTACTTACCTGATTTGGTTTGTTGTGTATATTTTGTGCATTTTACTTACCTCCTAAGGGAGTATATCCTCTGAGATATTTTTGGCACATTGTCACTAAAATAAAGTACCTTTATTTTTAGTAACACTGAGTATTGTCTTTCTTATGGTATTGTACCTATATGATATAAGTGGTGTTGCATGAGCTTTGCATGTCTCCTAGTTCAGCCTTGGCTGCTCTGCTATTGCTACTTCTATCAGCTTAAGGTGCTAGAACACTACTACTCTACCTATAAGGGATATGGACCTGGCACAAGGTGTAAGTACCATTGGTACCCACTATAAGCCAGGCCACCCTCCTACAGTCGGTGTGTTAAAGTGGCTGTCTGTCTGAGCGGTTTTAGTCGTGGTCATAATTTCATATTTATTACCGCCGGCCTGTTGGCGGTATTACCGCCACTTTATCACCAACCACCAGGGTTGTAATGAGGGCCTATATCACTAAGTCCCTGATTGGGATCCTGACAGGAGTTACGTCATCCCACTGTGACAGTGGTTTCAAGTACTCTGCAAGTTGACAAAGTTCTGACCACTGTATTTAGATGTATCATGGCTGAACTTCTGTCTGTGTCAACAGAGTGGCATTCACCATGTAAGCAGTCTCCCCCTGCTGACGCGGTGGACTCCAATGCTGGCTAAAAGTACTCCATCGCTGTCAGAGCGGCAGGATTACATCATGCATATTTAGGTCATACATTCATGCTGGCGTTGTTCTGATGGCAGATTCCCAACAGCGAGAGTCTTTCTCAGGACCCACTCAACATTGTACCAGTGGCTTTTGCTATTGAATGAATGCCAGCAGCACACACCTGATGTATATTGGCCAATTTGAACAACTGCAAACCGCACTATAAAACACACTCCAGTTCATACCATGGTCCTTTGCCACTTTGCTGTAGGAAACCACTTTGCTGATGTTTTTTCCACTTTGGAGTCAGGTGATTTGTCTCTTTACTCCCGCTGTTCATTTGTCATTTGTCTCATTTTTAAAATTTTCATCACTTTGTGGGCCACTATTTCATTTTTTTCATTGCTCACTATGGCAGGGAGGAGGAATCCACATTTTACTAAGGGAAAATTGTCAGTCATGGTGGATGAAATCACCAGAGTAGAGCCACAATTGTTTGGAGCACAAGTACAAAATGCAACCATATCTCAGAAAAGGCAAATGTGGGCCAGAATAGTTGACAGAGTGAATGTTGTAGCAAGCAAACTGCGCTCATGGGAGGAAATTAGGAAGGGGTGGAATGACCTGCAGGGAAGAGTGCATCCCTGGCCCCAAGTGTCACCTGGAGGTCCACAGGTCTGGTGGTGGTTCTCCCAGCCCCCCACTATAACTTTTTCCCTGGGAGGAGAAGGTCTTGGAGATCCTACATCCTGAAGGCTTTGTAGGAGATTGGTCAGCTGGATTTATCAATGTCTCACTAAACAGAGATGTAGTTTTTGCCCTTAAGTTAGCTGTTGATAATGTTTTAGACCCTTATTAAAATATATAAATAAACATTTAGAGTATTAAAATATATTGTTATTATCAAATTAGTAGCATTATGGTTGTATCTCTCTTTTTAACAATGATAACTATGTGTTGTCATAATGTGTATTGTTCTCCATGGATCATCCCTTGCATTTGCCTAGCTTGTAGGTTTTAAAGAATGAAAAGATTTATTCCATGATTAATTAAAATTTTGCACCAAATACAACAAAAGAATATAAACACTTGTAAAATGCAAAGAATTGTATCCAATACAAACCCCCGCATAAAAACTCATAGGATAAACAAGTCATGTGTTATCCTAAAATAGATACATATAAAATACATTTAAAATGATCCAATTATGCAGCAGCCTGAAATTCGACAATTGCAGATTATAAACCTCCGTTGCCCCTCCTTGCATGAGTGTTTTCTGTTTGTTAGTTCATTAATCCCATGTGCATCGAAGTTATTAATAGGCTCCAATCTTTTGTTAGCACAAATACCAAGTGTAATTTGGCATGTACCCCACTAGTTAACTAATCTCTTGGGAGTAAAGTGCAAAATGATACATTCCATGTACTTGTCTCATTAACCACAAAACCTTATCTGTCTCAATGTCATGGGCTAACTTGGTTAGACTAGGTTCACATAAAACCATGGGAAAGAACACCCCCCCCCCAGGTAAATCTGCTAAAGGCTGCTTAATTCCCAGCTCTATGGACATGTATTAAGCCTTAAAAAGTGCAAGTGCTAACTCCTGTATGCCCCGTATGTTGTAGCGGGTCTTTGGTGCCATTATTGATGCAAGCAGTTTCCTTGGTAACCCCCTGGTCGCCAATTTCTTCCAAAGGATAGGGCACACCACCCCATCAAAGGCTGCACTATAGTCACTAAAACATGCAAGAACAGCTAAGATGATGGTGTCAATGCTTTTTGACCTAGATATGAAAGTGCGAGGACATTATCTAGCGTGGAAGAACTAGGTCTGAAACAGAGGTGGTATGTAGGTATGATATCGTTTTCTGATATCCAGCTTTCGAGCTCTTGAAGCAAGACAAGATCCTTGTGTAAGCTTTACCATCTACATCTAGTAAGGCTATCAGCCTATAATTTTCAGGTAGGGTGGTGCCCCCTTTTTTGTAAATGGATTGAAGTATTGAACCTTTCCAGACCTCTGGGACCACCGAGTAGTGTAGGCAGTCATTAAATACAGCGGTCAGAAGTTCGTCCCAATAAACTTGATCGTCTCTGAATGTGCTCTCTGGAAGACCATTGGGGCCGGGAGCCCCATCTCGCCTCATGTTACTGAGCACCATTTGTACAGTTTTAATAGTGACTTTTACTGCTGTATCATCTAGCCCGTCTACTTTGTGGTGGCACCCGGCGATTTCTTGGGCCTCTGCAAACTTTGGGTCCACATAAAGATTTCCCATGTGCCTTTCCCAATCACTGGCAGAGATCACATTAACAGTGTTTCCGGATGCATGTAGCAGAGAGTTGATGTACTCCCAAAATTCCCTGCTTTTATTAGGTGACAGCAGTGCAACCAAGCGTTTCCAACGTTCTTCGGTCTCTTTTGTCTTCAAGGACCATATTGCTCTTTTGTACTCTTTCCGTGCCTGCCTCCTGGGGGCATGCATTGCAGGAGTTTTAGTCCTCTTACAGCGCCTTTCTGCCTGCCGACACCTCCTTTTAATCCATATACATTCCTTGGCTTCTGGCAGTTTGCTTGCACTTTGTCTTTTGCACCCAGTGTGGCTAACCGGCGCTCTGCTACAAAGCTGGACATGTAGATTCTTAAGCACTTATCCCCATTGGTCAATTATCTGTTCCGCTCCGGATTGCAGATTTATAGGCCCATTAGCCTGCTTCCATGCCTCATATTTTACTTTGCAGGCTGCGCTCTTTTTAATCTGTTTTGCTAATGGGCAAAAGCCAGATGTAAGTTCATGGCCGCTAGCTTTATAGGGCCTGTGTCTCATTGCGCCAAGATCAACTTCTATTACCACTGGATTATGGTCACTTTCAGCTCTAATGATCACCTTGTGGCTTGAGCATCTGCACATCAATGCTGGGCTTAAGAAGATGTAATCTATCATGGAGATATTTCTGAACGTTGGAATGGGTGTGCCGGCTGCTGTGCTGGTACAGTTCGTTGTTCTAAGATCATATTCTTTAAAAAAGTTTCTAAAGCTAATCTTGAGGGGTCTCGAGAAGGCCCTGTTTCCTGACCAAGTTGGTGAATGTTGAAATCTCCTACAATCACATATTCGTGTTCTGGATGTTGATATAAATACTCCTTCATCAGGGGAAAAATTGATTCAGCCATCATCTTTTTCTTTCCTTGGAAGGGCTTAATGTATATGTTTACAGCTGTTACTGGATACTTTTTTTTTTTACAAAAGTCTAAGCCATAAATGGTTATCACCTGCACGTGACTTGTTGATTTCTCCAAAGTTATTAGTTTGACAGCCAAGTCTAACTTAACGTATATTGCAAGGCCTCAAATGTGTCTTCCAAACAATTTTTCTTTGTGTGCAGGCAACTGAATTGTTGTAAAACCCAGTATAGTTAATGGCTCTACCAACCATGTTTCTTGGAAGCACATACTATCTACATCGTTTACAAAGCTCTTAATGCTGAAGCTAGCTATAAGGGAGGCCAAACCAGCCACATTCCAACAAATTATTTTGATTGTTTTGTATTGTGATTTTAAGGAAGGGCTTTTGTGATTAAATATACATTTTCCCTTTGGTAGTCAGAGCTGTGGGGAGCCATTCCCATCCTTGCACCTTCACATTACCATGACCATCTTTTATGCCGTCAGGTTGAAACTCTCCTGTGTTCCTTGTCAGCTGTATGGTAATTTTTTCCTCTGTCATCAATGGTTTTATAACCGGAGTTCCTCTCAAAGCGCTAAATGTTTTTCTGTCCAGGTGTGTTACTTGGTTTCCGGCAGCTAGGATTCAGGGATACCGTTCTATGAATGGTTTACTCATTTTTATATCCCAATTGTCCAGCAGCCTTTCATATTCAATGAATCTACTGATGTTACTTTGTTCAGACCATATAGTCAGTGTGGATTCGTTTTGGCTAATCCATGTGTAGGTGTTCAAATTCACAGTTAGTAAGTCTTCCGATGTGAGATTTTCAAATATTGATATGTGATGTAGTAATCGTAGAGTATTTGACCTATTGAGTATATCCCATTGCCACTGAGAAACATATAATGGAGTAAAGATTATTGTCGACTGATCAATATTTTCCTGAGAGTTTGCAGACTTTGGCCCTCATTACGACCCTGGCGGTTGGTGTAAAAGTGGCGGTAATAATTACTGCCAAATTATGACCATGGCAGTGTTATCTCCGATAGACAGCCAATGTACCACACCGACCGCCAGGGCAGAAACAACAGCCACCACAGCAGTAGCCGCCTACAGCCAGGAGGAGGTCAATGTTCCGCCTACCATATTGAGACCCTGGAAACCGCCACCATTTCCAGGGTGGTACCAACGACATCAAAAGCCTAGCAGAAACTGAACTCAGAAGGGAAAGGACTCACCATTTGTGAGAAAGTAGCCTCTTTATAGCATGGTTACCCCCACTTTTGGCCTGTTTGTGAGAGCGTGTCAGTGTGTTTTTACTGTGTCTCTGGGATCCTGCTAGCCAGGACCCCAGTGCTCATAGATAAAAACCTATATGTCAGTGTGTTTTGCCTGTGTCACTGGGATCCTGCTAGCCAGGACCCCAGTGCTCATAGTTTGTGGCCTAGTGTGTGTGTTGTCAGTAGTGCTTGACTGTGTCACTGAGGCTCTGCTAACCAGAACCTCAGTGCTTATGCTCTCTCTGCTTTTAAATTTGTCACTGTAGGCTAGTGACTTCATATACTAATTTCAATTTGCATACTGGACCCCCCTTAAGTCCCTAGTATATGGTACCTATGTACCCAGGGCATTGGGGTTCCATTGTGAGGGGATGCTATTACACGCATGCACTACGTATAGGTCAATACCTATATTCAGCTTCACAATGGTAACTCTGAATATGGCCATGTAAGGTGTCTATGATCATGGAATTGTCCCCCCATTCCAAATATGGTATTGGGGAGCCAATTCCATGCATCCTGGGGGCTCCACCATGGACCCCCTGTACTACCAAACCAGCTCTCTGAGGCTTGCACTGCAGCTGCAGCTACTGCCACCTCACAGAGAGGGTTCTGCCCTCCTAGGGTCTGAGCAGCTCAGTCCCAGGAAGGCAGAACAAAGCCTTTCCTTTGGGAGCAAGGTGTTACACCCTCCCCTTTGAAAATAGGTGTTACAGGCTGGGGAGGGGTAGCCTCCCCCAGCCTCTGGAAATGCTTTGAAGGGCACAGATGGTGGCCTCCTCGCGTAAGCCAGTCTACACCGGTTCAGCGACTCCTTGTCCCCTGTTCTGGCTTGAAACTGGACAAGGGAAAGAGGAATGACCACTCCCCTGTCCATCATCACCCTAGGGGTGGTGCCCAGAGCTCCTGCAGTGTGTCCCAGACTTCAGCCATCTTGCTTTGCAAGGTGTGGGGGCACTCTGGAGGGCTCTGAGTGGCCAGTGCCAGCAGGTGACGTCAGAGACCCCTCCTGATAGGTCATTACCTGATAAGGTAGACAATCGCCCTCTCAGGGCTTTTTAGGGTCTCTCCTGTGGGTTCTCTGCAGATTCTGCTTGCACGTTTCCAGCAGGAATCCTCTGCAACTACTACTTCATCCTCTAACCTCAGATCAACTGCAGCCTGCTCCAGGAACCGCTGTAACAGCAACAAGGTATCCACAAGGGATACTTTTCTTCTGCCACTTCAGCTCCAGCCAGCAACTGCAACAGTTTCCACAGTGTGCAAGCTCTGAGGACTCCCTGTCTTCACCCTGCATCAGAAGGACCGAAGAAATCTCCCTTGGGGTGACCGAGTCACTCCCCTGCTCACACAGAGACCTTCCAAGTCGATCACTGGTACTCCTGGAGTCCTCTCACAGCAACGAGTGTCCTCCTAGAAACACAGAGAAAGGACCCCATCGACACAGACTGTCCTGAGGTCCTGCTGACACAATTTGGAGGAGGTAAGACCTTACCTTCCCTGAGAGCGACAGTACCCCTGTGCACCGCGTCTTCTTCACCTCCTGATGCTTCTGTGCACTATCTGCACAATTCCTTCATGCACAGCCTGGCCCAGGTCCCCAGCACTCTATCCTTTGACGCTCAACTCGCTGAGTTGATCTCCGGCGGCGTGGGACCCTTCTTTTTAGTGCTGCACCTACTGCGTTTTGCAGCTCCTTTGTCCCCGTGTCCTGGGACTTCCATGGGTGCTGTCTGGCATCTTCAGGTTCTCTAAAGTGCTGAGAGCCCCCTCTTCCTCCTCACACAGAGTTGAGGGCCCCAGATCCTTCCTGGGTCCAGCTAGCGCCATTTTGACACAAAATGCACATTTGGCGTAACCAAAGCTTGTTGGTGACTTCCAATACAAAATCATGTCTGCATCCATCTTCACATCATGGGACATCTTTTACATCATGCAGGAACCAGCTGAATTCTTCCTAAGGTGCATTCCTGCAGTCTTTGTCCAACCGGGGACTCTTCTTTTGCGCCCTCCCTCTTCTGGGCTGGCTGGGGCTCCTGTCCTTCCTGGAACTTCATTTGACTTCTGGACTTAGTCCCCTTCTTTTGCAAGTCTTCAGGTCCAGGAATATGGCAGTTGTTGTTTGCAGACTTGGTTGGTTACTGCAATAATCCATATCACGTGGTGTAGTGTGTCCTAAGGTAACTTGCAGTACTTTACTCCTGCTTTTCTGGGCTCTGGGGTGGGGTAATTTACTTACCTTTGCTGTATTCTTATTCTCCCAGCGATTCTGCACACACTACACTTGTCTAGGGGGGAATTTGTGATTCGCATTCCACTTTCTTAGTATATGGTTTGTGTTGCCCCTAGACGTATTTTCTCCCATTGGATTCTATAGCATTTCCTATTGTTTGCACTACCCTATGGGGGTCATTACAACCCTGGCGGACGGTGTTAAAGTGGCGGTAAGACCGCAAACAGGCCAGCAAAAAAAAAAAGGGAATTATGACCGTGGCGGAAACCGACAACAAAGACAGCCACTTTAACACTCCGACCGCCACGGCGGTACAGACAAGCAGCGCGGCGGTCACTGCCAACAGACAGGCGGGAGACAAAGTACCGCCCCCAGTATCACAACCTACCAATCCGCCACCTTTTCCGGGGCGGATTCACCGTGGATAAAAACACGGCGGAAACAGCCATTTCAAAGGGAAAACGCTCACCTCAAACACTCCACAAGGAAGGAGGGCACCATGGAGCCGGAACTCCAAATACTCCCTGCGATAGTCTTCTTGCTCCTGTACGATGACCATCAACGGTGGCGCCGAAGACAACGGGGAGTACTGCACCTACGAGATAGGGGAGGGGGTAGGCAAAAGTCAGGGACACACACACGCAACAGCCCCACCCCCACCTTCACCCACTACTACACACACACACCAATGCTTATCCAAACAACACAGTAACAACCCCCCCGGAAGAATGTAAAGACAAAAGGAAATGAGTGCAACCATTGTAATGTATAAAAAAACAGAAAGCTAATATATACAGATATATATACACATTCTACAAAATATACATCACGATTAGTAGTGCAGGTATGCACCATTCAATGTCCGTGGACCACTGGCCCCAAAATGCATGGGCGAGGCCCACACTAGATACCTGAGCAAAACGGAGAGAACACTGCTGGGGCATCAGATAGAAATACAACAGGCACCTCAGGGGGAATGGTAGGGGGGGCACCTCAGCCGGATGACAGCACCACGCCAGATCCACAAGGGGGCTCCATGCCCATTGATGTATCCTGGGGAGTGCAAAGCCACAGTCTCACAAGTCTTTTCAGTGGGTGGTTTGCCCACTGTACCATCCTGGGGAGTGCAAAGCCACAGTCTCACAAGTCTTTTCAGTGGGTGGTTTGCCCACTGTACCATCCTGGGGAGTGCAAAGCCACAGTCTCACTAGTCTTTTCAGTGGGTGGTTTGCCCACTGTACCATCCTGGGGAGTGCAAAGCCACGTTCTCTCAAGTCGATAACAGGCTCCACTGGTTCTGGAGGGAGCTTGGTGCCCAGAGTGCTTCATCCTGTTAAGGACAGATGGAGTGGATGCATGTCTCCACTGGTTCTGGAGGGGGACTGGTGCCCAGAGTGCATCACTGTCCCCGTGACGGTCCCTGTTCCGTCACTGCCCCTGCCGCACATGGGCTAGCGGTGCTTGAGTTGGCGGTGCTTGCCCTGTTCAGAGGTGCTTGCCATGGCGGTCTTTGCCCTGTTCAGCGGTAGTTGACTTTGCAGTTTCTCACCTGTTCAGCGGTGCTTGCCATGGCGGTCTTTGCCCTGTTCAGCGGTGCTTGCCCTGTTCAGTGGTGCTTGCCATGGCGGTCTTTGCCCTGTTCAGCGGTGCTTGCCCCGTTCAGCGGTGCTTGCCATGGCGGTCTTTGCCCTGTTCAGCGGTGCTTGACTTTGCAGTTTCTGACCTGTTCAGCGGTGCTTGCCATGGCGGTCTTTGCCCTGTTCAGTGGTGCTTGCCATGGCGATCTTTGCCCTGTTTAGCGGTGCTTGCCCTGTTCAGCGGTGCTTGCCATGGCAGTCTTTGCCCTGTTCAGCGGTGCTTGACTTTGCAGTTTCTGACCCGTGCAGTGGTGTTTGCCATGGCAGTCCCTCATTGCCCAGCGGGGCTGTGGCTGCCGGGGCCCTCCTGGGCACTGACTCTGGTGGTGGTCTCCGGACCAGTGACGATGGGACTGCCCTCCTGGGCACTGGCTCTGGCGGTGGTCTCCTGACCACTGACAATGGGACTGCCCTCCTGGGCACTGACTCTGGCGGTGGTCTCCTGACCAGTGACGATGGGGCTGGCGGAGGCCTCCTGGGCAGCGGCATGATGGCGGCCTTCTCCGCCATGCTGCTCTTCCCAGACTTTGTCACTTTCTTCTGCCCCTTCCACACCTTAGGAGGAGTCACAGCTGAGTCGACACTCCCCCCGGGACCCTTGTGAGCGGCTTTGCCGGCCGGAGTCTTCCCCCTATCCCGTTGGGCACTGTCCAACTTCTGGTGCTTCACAGGGGGGGGACTGGCTGTGCTTTGGCTCCGTGTCACACTGGCTGCCCTGGTGCCCGGTGCACTCCACATACCTCTAACAGGCACCACTGGTACCAGAGATTTTTTGGCAGAGGTGCTAGTACGGGACCTATGAAATGGGGGGGTGGGTGGTGGGAAAGAGTTCAACGCTGCTCAGGAAAAGTTTCTGACGAACACTGGGACGGGTAGCTGGAGGGGGTCTGGGAGTGGAGGAAGAGGAGGTGGTTGTAGGAGGTGTAACATTGGATGATTTGGGTGCAGGTGCATGGTTCTGGAGGCTGTCGTGAGGTCAATGGATGTTGGGTGTATGTGTGTGCCCGCGTTTGTGTACTTTGAGAGGGGGCGTCACAGACACACTGGGAGAGGACACAGGGGACGTGTAAATGGTAGTGGGGTGGTGAGTGCAGGTGAGCGGGGTGTGGTGGTGGGTGTGTTGGTGCGAGTTCTAGTGGCTGTAGTGGTAGTGCATGCAGGTGAGAGTGTAGACAACACTGGGAGGGAGGCGACGGGGAGGGGGACACAGTGGAGGTAGTGGATGTTGCTGTGTCTGTATATGGGTGATGCTTGTGTGAGTGGCTGTGGGATGTGTGGTGCCTATGTTTGCCTGAGCTTCCCTTGTGTGTTGACGTGTGTGCAGGGTGGTCTGATGGTGTGCTTGGGATAGGCAGAGGTACAGGGGATTGGGTCTGGGTGGAGGAAGTTGGAGGGGGGAGGCTAGACACAGGGACAATGGCTGCCATCAGTGCTGAGGCTAGAGATTGCAGGGTATGATGAAGGGCAGCCTGACCAGAATGAATGCCCTCCAGGAATGCATTAGTGTGTTGCAACTCCCTTTCTACACCCTGGATGGCATTCACAATAGTAGACTGCCCAACAGTGAGTGACCTGAGGAGGTCAATGGCCTCCTCACTGAGGGCAGCAGAGGTGATAGGGGCAGGGGCTGAGGTGCCTGGGGCGAAGGTGATGCCCACTCTCCTGGGTGAGCGGGCACGGGGCACACGCTGGGGGCTGCTGGGAGGGCGGTGCTGGTAGGGGGGGTGGCGGCTGTACCTGTAGAAGTGGGGGGCACAGATGTTGCCGCCACCACAAGGGAGCTCCCATCAGAGGACGAGTCCGTGTCGTTGGTTGCTGATCCGTGACCGACGTGAAGCTCCCCTCACCCTCCATCCCACTGGTGTATTCGGAGTCCATGGTGTGGCCCTCCATGGCCATGTGGGATGCAGCCCCCTCGTGCTCCGGTGCCACTGTACCTCCGCCTGATGATGCTGATGCACAAAAGAACAGGGAGAGCATAAAAAGGGGGGGACAGAAGAAAGACAGGTTGAGTGCATGGCTCACCGCTACCGTTGGTGGACAATACAGACACAGCAGCCCCCGGCACTACGCCGCGCTGTTGGGCTCTACAGATGCAATTCCTGGGATATGGCCTACATGACTATGGTGGACATCTGCACACATAGATGACACAGGGGCATGTATACCTGTACTTGGCACTCTACAGAGGTGGGGTGGAGTGGCACATGCCCTACATTACGGAGGGGCCTAGCCTACGGAACTCGCCCTGGCCTAGGGAAACCCACAGCCCTCCTCCCCCACCAAGACCCCTCCACTGCACGCAAAGTCATGAGAATGTGAGTGTACTCACCCCCTTGTGTCTGCTGTGATGCCCTCATGCGCCCATCCAACTCAGGGTAGGCCACCGCCAGGATCCGGAACATCAGGGGGGTCATGGTGCGACAGGCACCCCTCCCACGTTGGGAGGCCATCCCCAGCTGAGCCTCCGCCGTCTTCTTGCTCCAGCGGCGAATGTCCTCCCATCTTTTACGGCAGTGGGTGCTCCGTCTGTGGTGGACCCCCAGGGTCCGGACGTCCTTGGCTATGGCACGCCAAATATCCTTCTTCTGGTGGGCGCTGACCTACATGACATGGACAGGGGAAAAAGGGAAGTCATTACCAACTGCACCGTCGAAATGTGTGGCACACATCCCTGCCCTTGCCATGTGGCACATGCATTCACAGTCCTTCATGCTCACAGAACTCTGCCCCCTTCCTTCTTACGACCAGCCCTCTCCAGCCCGGCATAGCCCATACAACGTGCACCCTATGTACTCACCTGTTGGTCTGGAGGACCGTAGAGTAGCGTGTACTGGGGGAGGACCCCATCCACGAGCTTCTCCAACTCCTGTGCAGTGAAGGCAGGGGCCCTTTCCCCAGACGCACGTGCCATTGTCTCTTCCAGACCGAGGTAACAGCAGCACATGCAGTATAGGTCCTCTCCTGTCAAATATCAGGTATCGAGTGATTCAACAGATAGAAAATGGCGGTCACGTCCGCGGCAGTCACGTCCGCGGTGGTGCGAATCATCACCGCCGGCGCACTTCCTCATTGGATCCTGGGACCCATAGGGTCCGATGTTAACCAATGCAGCATTGCACCGCGGTCTTCGACCACCTACCGCGACGGTGTACAACGCCAGCGCAGTTACCTCACATCCCATTGTCCCAGTTTAGAGGTTAGGCAGCCGACATTTCAGGGGCCCACATGGCTTCATTTTCAACTGCGTCACACATACCTAGGCCTGGACTCAACACTCCTACAGACAACTTTTTGGATTATGTTTCGTGTTCTGTGTAGCTGTGGGTACATACCTCTGAGTTGCTTGACTCTGTGGTCGCTTTTGTCCTTCCTAGGCACCGTCAGCTGGGACATGTGAGGAGATGGCGGAATCCTCCGGTGTACCGACCGCTGGTGGACCTGTTGACAATGGAGGAGCGACATTTAATCATCACCTACAGGTTTGACCGTACCACAATCCAGCAACTGTGTACCCAGTTGGAGCCAGACCTGATGTCAGCAATCCGCCATCCCACAGGAATCCCCCCTCAAGTGCAGGTACTATCAGTGCTCCATTTCCTTGCAAGTGGGTCATTTCAGACAACAGTGGCCATGGCATCAGGGATGTCCCAGCCTATGTTTTCCAACGTGTTGTCCAGAGTGTTGTCTGCCCTGCTGAAACACATGAGGAGCTACATCATTTTCCCTCAGGTGGAGGATTTGGCTACAGTTAAAGGTGACTTCTATGCCCTTGGACATATCCCCAACATCATAGGTGCCATTGATGGGACCCATGTAGCTCTGGTCCCCCCCCACAGGAGTGAACAGGTGTACAGGAACCGGAAGTGTTATCATTCCATGAATGTACAGATGGTATGTTTGGCAGACCAGTACATCTCCCAGGTAAATGCTATGTTCCCTGGCTCTGTGTATGACGCCTACATCCTGCGGAATAGCAGCATCCCTTATGTAATGGGTCACCTCCAGAGGCACCGGGTGTGACTATTAGGGGACTCTGGTTACCCCAACCTGTCATGGCTACTGACCCCAGTGAGGAATCCCAGGACCAGGGCAGAGGAACGCTACAATGAGGCCTATGGGCAACTAGGAGGGTGATCGAACGCACCTTCGGCCTCCTGAAGGCCAGGTTCAGGTGCCTCCACATGACAGGTGGTTCCCTATTCTACTCACCAAGGAAGGTGTGCCAGATCATCATCGCCTGCTGTATGCTTCACAATCTTGCTTTGCGACGCCAGGTGCCTTTTCTGCAGGAGGATGGTCCAGATGACGGTGTTGTGACAGCGTTGGAGCCTGTGGACAGTGATGAGGAGGAAGCAGAGGAAGAAGTCATTGACAACAGGGACTCAGTCATACAGCAATATTTCCAGTGACACACAGGTGAGAACACTTTCTTGACTACTACAAGTACTTTCACACTTCTACCTCTATCCTGTCTGTCAATTTCAAGCAGTATTTGGTAACTGAGATGTACATTTCCCTTACGGTTTCACAGGTGTGGTTACCAACGTGTGTCATCTGCTTGCATCCTTCATGGACTTGTGATGTGTGACATAGGTATGTTGACATTACTATTGAGAACGGATTTTGTCACTAATTGCTAATACACATTTTCTAAATCACAGACTGACTCCAGATTGTTTTGTGGTTCAAGGGTGTTTATTGAAGTGCTAAATATTGGAGGGGGTGGTAAAATGGTGAGGGGTGATGGTGTAGGAATGTCCATGGCAGAGTCCAGTCTATTACACTCACAGGTGCATTGCCCATATGGGCATAGGAAGTGGAGCTGGGGCAGTTCCAATATGGACAGGGTTATAAAGTGGGACAGTGGGATGACAATCAGGGTGGTCTCATTTCTTGGCGGGGTTCTTGCCATCGTGCTCTGTCCTGTTCCTAGATCTCAGGGATCGCTTGCGGGGTGGTTCTCCGTCTGCAGGGGGTGGGGTGCTGGTGTGGTGGTCCTGTGGCGGGGCGTCCTGTCCACTAGCGCCGGCGGAGGTGGTGGGCAGTTCATCGTCCATGCTAGTGTCAGGGGCCCCTTGGAGTGCCACGGTGTCCCTCATGGTGTTCTGTATGTCCTTCAGCACCCCTACGATGGTGCCCAGGGTGGAGCTGATGGTTCTGAGTTCCTCCCTGAAGCCCAAATACTGTTCCTCCTGCAGGCACTGGGTCTCCTGAAACTTGGCCAGGACTGTTGCCATCGTCTCCTAGGAGTGGTGGTATGCTCCCATGATGGAGGAGAGGGCCTCGTGGAGAGTGGGTTCCCTTGGCCTGTCCGCCCCCTGTCGCATGGCAGCCCTCCCAGTTCCCCTGTGTTCCTGTGCCTCTGTCCCCTGGGCCGTGTGCCCACTACCACTGTCCCCAGGTCCCTGTTGTTGTTGGGGTGGTGGGTTATCCTGGGTTCCCTGTAGTGGTGGACACACAGCTGATTGACGTGTCCTGGCGACGGAGGTATGAGCCCGCTGGGTGGGTGCTGTGCTGGTGTTTCCAGAGGGGGAAGGTCTGTGTTGGGGTGTGCCTGTGTGAGGGGAACCGACTGTCCCGAGGCCCACGATGGTCCGGGCTGGTCATCTGGATCCAGTTGGCCAGAGCTGCTGTCATCACTGTGGGCCTCTTCTGTGGGTGGGGTAGAGATGTCTGGACCCTCCTGTCTGGTGACGTTAGGTAGTGGTCCTTCAGGGGTGTAAAAGTATGATTATTGCATGTGTGTGTGTCATGGTGTGCCATGGGTGGGTGAGCGTGTACCCCAGTGCCAGCATTCCTGTGTGGGGGCTTGTATGATGATGGTTGGGGGGTGTTATGGGTATGTGCCATGGGCATGATTTAGTGAGGGGTGTCCATGCTTTGCTGTGTCATGCAGGGCTTGGTGTTGGGATGTGTGGTTTGTGTTATTAGCACATTAGTGAGGAGTTGGAGTGATAGGGGAGGGGGTGAGAGTGGGGGTGTGTGATAGCATGCAGATAGGGTGGGGGATATGATAGTTAAGATTTGACTTACCAGTGTCCATTCCTCCACCGAATCCTCCGAGGCCATCAGGATGCATAATGGTCAAGACCTGCTCCTCCCATGTTGTTAGTTGTGGGGGAAGAGGTGGGGGTCCGCAGCCAGTCCGCTGTACCGCGATGTTGTGCCTGGAGACCACAGAATGCACCTTCCCCCGTAGGTCGTTCCACCTCTTCCTGATGTCATCCCGATTTCTTGGGTGCTGTCCCACTGTGTTGACCCTGTCGACTATTCTTCGCCATAGCTCCATCTTCCTAGCTATGGAGGTGTGCTGCACCTGTGCTCCAAATAGCTGTGGCTATACCCGTACGATTTCCTCCACCATGACCCTGAGCTCCTCCTCGGAGAACCTGGGGTGTATTTAGCGTGCCATGGGGTGGTGTAGGTGATGTGTGGGGTGGTGTATGTGGTGATGAGTGTGGTGATGTGTAGTGGTGTGTGGTGTTTTGTGCGTGGATGTTGTGTGGGTGATGGTGTTGTGTGCCTCTGTGTGGTGGGGTTGTCTATTCTGTGCTCTCTCTCTGGCCTTCGTCAATAATTTTTGATCTGAGGGGTTTGTGGGTGATGTGGGTGTGTGTTTTATATTGTGTTGGGTGTGTGGGAGTGGTGTTTGTATGTGTATCAGGTGTGTGTAATTTGAATTGTCCAATGTAGCAGTGTTTTGGAGATGTGTGTGTATTTTGAGCGCGGCGGTGTGCACCGCCAATGGAATACCGCGGTTGAAAGACCGCTGCATGGATTCGTGGGTCGTGATAGCATGGGTGTGTTTCTGTTGGCGTGACGGTGGAGGTTTTGTTTTCGCCAGTTTATCACTGACCTTTGGGGTGGCGGACTTGTGTGGGTGTCTGAATTTCGGCGGATTCCGAGATGTGGGTCATAATAGCTGTGGCGGATTTCTGCGGCCGCGGGGGTGTGTTGTTGGTCTTCTGACCAGTGGTAAGAGGCTTTTATAACCAATGTTGTAATGAGGGCCTATGTCTAATTACTTGCCTTATTTTGGAATCTAGTGTATATTTTGTGTATAATACTTACCTCCAGAAGGAGTATTGCCTCTAAGATATTTTTGGTACTGTGCCACCCAAATAAACTACCTTTATTTTTGGGAACACTGAGTATTGTGTTTTCTTGTGTATAAGTACTTTGTAACTATAAGTGGTATTGCAGGAGCTTTGCATGTTTCCTAGTTCAGCCTAAGCTGCTTTGCTATAGCTACCTCTATCAGCCTAAGCTGCAAGAACACCATTACTTCACTAATAAGGGATAACTGGACCTGGTATAAGGTGTAAGTACCCAAGGTACCCACTACAAACCATGCCAGCCTCCTACACCATTGGAGACTCAGGGAAAAACCACACCACCATGGAGCCCGAGCTGCATGTCTTCCCCATGGTCTTCTATGTGCTGCTCCACTACGAACACCAATGACGGCGAAGACAACGACGGTGAGTACAGCCGCCTAGCACACAAGGGAGATGGGGAAGAAAACGACAGTGACACACACATGCATAACACACACACACCCCCAACACCATACATACAATCAACTGCATTACTAAAACATTGTTTACCCCGTACCTCGGATGAATAATGCAAGGACAAAACGTTTTAGAAAAAGTGAATGGAATGAGAGCAACACATCAAGATAAATAGGTTCGGCAAGAGAATCGATATATACATATGTACATAATAAGGGAAACAGTCCAGTCCACAATGTACATTGTCCACATGGCCACCGGCCAAAATCCAAGGCTACACATGGCACCAGCTTCAACACGGAGAGAACACTGCAGGGGCATCAGTTTGGAAATAGGCAGGCACCTCAGGGGGACGGGAGATGGGGGGCACCTCACCCGCAGATGGAACAAGACCACTGGCTCTGGAGGGGGCAACATGCCCTGTGCTTGTTCCTGGGGAGTTCAAGGCCACAGTCTCTCAAGTGGGTGCTTGCCCACATGCTCTGGAGGGGGAAAAATGCCCTGTGCTTGATCCTGGGGAGTGCAAGGCCACAGTCTCTCAAGTGGGTGACTTGCCCACATGCTCTGGAGGGGGCAATATGCCCATTGCTTTGTCCTGGGGAGTGCAAGTCCATTGTCTCTCAAGTGGGTGACTTGCCCACATGCTCTGGAGGGGGCAACATGCCCTGTGCTTGATCCTGGGGAGTGCAAGGTCACAGTCTCTCAAGTGGGTGACTTGTCCACATGCTCTGGAGGGGGCAACATGCCCTGTGCTTGATCCTGGGGAGTGGAAGGCCACAGTCTCTCAAGTGGGTGACATGCCCACATGCTCTGGAGGGGGCAACATGCCCATTGCTTTGTCCTGGGGAGTGCAAGTCCATTGTCTCTCAAGTGGGTGACTTGCCCACATGCTCTGGAGGGGGCAACATGCCCTGTGCTTGATCCTGGGGAGTGCAAGGTCACAGTCTCTCAAGTGGGTGACTTGTCCACATGCTCTGGAGGGGGCAACATGCCCTGTGCTTGATCCTGGGGAGTGGAAGACCACAGTCTCTCAAGTGGGTGACTTGCCCACATGCTCTGGAGGGGGCAACATGCCCTGTGCTTGATCCTGGGGAGTGCAAGGCCACAGTCTCTCAAGTGGGTGACTTGCCCACATACTCTGGAGGGGGCAACATGTCATGTGCTTGGTCCTGGGGAGTGCAATGCCACAGTCTCTCAAGTGGGTGACTTGCCCACTGGTTCTGGAGGGGGCAACATGCCCAGTGCTTGATCCTGGGGAGTGCAAGGCCACAGTCTCTCAAGTGGGTGACTTGCCCACATGCTCTGGAGGGGGCAACATGCCCTGTGCTTGGTCCTGGGGAATGCAAGGCCACAGTCTCTCAAGTGGGTGACTTGCCCACTGGTTCTGGAGGGGGCATTGTGCCCTGTGCTCTTGATCCTGGGAGGCTGAGGTTGGTGGGTGTCTTGCCCACTGGTTCTGGAGGGAGCATTGTGTCCTGTGCTCTTGATTCTGGGGAGGCTAGGGTTGGTGGGTGTCTTACCCACTGGTTCTGGAGGGGGCCTCGTGCCCCGTGCTCTTGATCCTGGGGAGGCTGGGGTTGGTGGGAGTCATACCCACTGGTTATGGAGGGGGCATTGTGCCCTGTGCTCTTGATCCTGGGGAGTGCAAGGTCACAGTCTCTCAGGTGGTTGTCATACCCACTGGATTTGCAGGGGGCAGGGCGCACAGCAGCCCATGGAGGCAGGACTACATACCATTTGCTGACGGTGACAGCTGCTCAGTGGTGGTGGTGGAGCCGCTGCTGGTGGGGGGAGGCTCCTGCCCATCCCCTGCAGCCTCGGACGGCAGCTCAGTGGTGGTGGTGTTGGTGCTGCTGCTCTTGCTGGTAGAGGGAGGCTCCTGCCCATCCCCTGCAGCCTCGGACGATGACAGAAGAAAAAAGGGGGATTGAGAGAAAGGGAGCACTGGGTCAATTACAGCACCAGCACCACATATGGCATACGCATTACCGACAAACAGGGATCAGGATTTAGCACTATGCATCACACTGGCATTACATTTGCTAGGTACCACAGCAAGATGAGAGCAAAACACTGCCAACTAGCAATACAACCATTACCCTTGAGCTGGATCACGCCGATTTCTTTGAGCTGGATCACGACAATTTCTCTGAGCTGGCATTAAGGGGCACCCACTAACTGACACCCACCACCAGGTTCCCATGCCACCAACCAATCATAGTTGTAACGCACACTCTACTCACCCCCTTGTGGCTGCTGTTATGCCCTTAAGTGCCCATCCAGCTCTAGGTAGGCCACCGCCAGTATGCAGGCCATTAGGGAGTTAGGTTCCGATGGGCACCCCTCCCTCGTTGGGAGGCAATCCACAGCTGGGCCTCCTCGGTCTTCCGGGCCCAGAGTTTCATGTCCTTCCACCTCTTCCTACAGTGGGTGTTGCACCTGCTATAGACCCCAAGGGTCTGCATGTCCTTGGCGATGGCATGCCACAATCCCTAAACTCCACATTTCTATCTGCTCCTAAAAGGAATCTGCGCTTTAATAATATGTAAAGACAGCCCCTATGTTAACCTATGAGAGAGACAGGCCTTGCAAGAGTGAAACCTGAAGTTGGCAGTATTTCACTGTTAGGGCATGTAAAACACATCAGTACATGTCCCACCTTTAACATATACTGCACCCTGCCCATGGGGCTACTTAGGGTATAACTTAGGGGTGTCTTACATGAATAAAAAGGGAAGGTTTAGGCCTGGCAAATGGGTACACTTGACAAGTCAAATTAGCAGTTTAAAACTGCACACAAAGACACTGCAGTGGCAGGTCTAAGCCATGTTTACAGGGCTACTAATGTGAGTGGCACAACCAGTGCTGCAGGCCCACTATTAGCATTTGCTTTACAGGCCCTACGCACCTCTAGTGTACTTTACTAGTAAATCAAATATTCCAATCAGGAAAAGCCAATTACGCATACACTTTACAGAGGAGCACTTGCACTTTAGCATGGGTCAGCAGTGGTAAGGTGCCCAGAGTACCAAAAACAGAGTCCAGCACACATCAACAACCAAGTAGGCAAAATGTTAGGGGACACCACGCAAGGATGTCAAGTCTAACAATGGGCAGTTGAGAGCCCAAACAGCAGCATCAAGGGGTGTAAGATTGGTTTTTGTGTTTTTACTGTTAGTTAACTATTTTACAGCTATTACAGAAATGATTCATGGCATCACCATAAAGGTTGACACACACCCAACGCACAAGAGAATGTGGAATTATGGAAGGTGTGAATTTTGCACAAGGTATATGATGATGTGTTTTGTGTGTTGATTTGTCTTAAAGATTGCCATAAGATTCCTTATCACAAACCAAGAACTGTTTTAGGCAGACACATGCCCGCATAAGAAATAAGAGGTATCTGAATTGTGTCTATGTTATGAGGAACATTTGTACCAAATATTCCCCAATTGACGATTCTGTCGGGTGTGATGCTCCATCACAAATGTGAGGAGGTAACGTTGGTCATATTACAGGTGACACTGCATACAATGCACTTGGGATACAGTGGATGTTTCTGACTTCCCATTGGTGAATTGGAAACAATATTGAGCATCTGGTACAAAATGACTAGAAACATGAGTATAATAGCAACATTTCTTAGCAAAAAGATTTGAAAAATATGTTCTCACATGCAAGATTCAAGTTGGTTCAGGTTGACAGTAGGAGATCGGCATTAAGTCTTGCTCCTTTGTAAATGTGCATGTAAGCCAGTCTCTTTCAACAAACAAAATTGTAGGCAAACTTTATTAATTTTAGCAGGCAAGATGTGTACTCTAAGGAATGTCCAAGCAGGGACCCTCACTCTAGTCCAGGTAAGGGAGTTACACTCGTAAGACAACCCCTGCCTACCCTGTTTGTAGCTTGGTACAAGCAGTCAGGTTTATCTCAAAGGCAATATGTAAAGTATTTGTATCAACACACACAATAATACAGTGAAAACACCACAAAAGTACACAACACCAGTTTCTAACAATAGCCAATATTTATCTTAATCAAATAGGACCAAAACGACAAAGATCCAACATACACAAGCAAAGTTATGACTTTTTAAATTAAAAAGAGTCTTAATCCATAGAAGTCAATGGATGTGTTGTTTTTACACAAAGTACCTGATTTGTGTAAAAAATAAAGCTGCACGAGTGAGCGTGCATCAGAAAAGTCAGCGATGCGTGGATTCCTTACTCGCAATAGAGCCTGTGTGTCATTTCTTCTCCAGTCGGGTAGGTGATGCGTCATATTTTCTCTCCCACAGAAGAGTGATGCGTCAATTTCCGGACGGGCAGCCTCGGGTCCTCACAGGTTCACTGTGGTTTTACGACATTCTGGAGCACGGTGGTGAAGAGCTGTGCTGTGTGGGTGATTTTAGCATCAATTTCTCAGCCGCAAAGCAGGTGCTGTGTCGATTTTTCTCCTGCATGGCTCCTGTGCTTCTATTTTGGTCTTGGTTCCACCAGCTTCTCCTTTCAATGGACCAGGCACTGGACTGGGCACCATTTGGCAGGGTAGGAGTCTCAGCTAGAGGTGCTGGCAGAGGAAGTCTTTGATGGCCCTGAGACTTCAGAACAGGGGGCAAGCTCAGTCCAACCCTTGGAGACACTTTACAAGCAGGAAAACACAGCAAAGTCCAGTCTTTGTCCTCTCAAAGGAAGAAGCAGCAACTTCAAGCCAACCCAGCAAAGAACACTCACAGGCAAAGGGGCTGTACTCCTCCTCCAGCTCTTCAGCTACTCTCCTTGGCAGAGGTTCCTCTTGATCAAAAAGTAATCTAAAATTCTGGGGTTTTGTGACCACTACTTATACTCCTTTCTGCCTTTGAAGTAGGCAAACTTCAAAGGAAGGTCTCTGTTGTTCACAAGCTCTTGCTTTGCCCAGATCTTGCCACAGACACACACAAGGGGGTAGGAGACTGCATTGTGTAAGGAGAGGCACAGCCCTTTCAGGTATTGGTGTCAGCGTCTCCCTCCCCACTCTAGCCTTCGTGACTCATCAGGATACACAGGTTACACCCCAGCTCCCTTTGTGTCACTGTCTAGAGGGAATTCACAAACAGCCCAACTGTCGGTCTGACCCAGACATGCATTCCACAGGAGGCAGAGGCACAGAATGGTTAAGCAAGAAAATGCCTACTTTCTAAAAGTGGAATTTTAAAACTGACAATGTAAAAATCATCTTTACAAAAATATGTATTTCTAATTTGCGAGTTCAGAGACCCCAAACTCCACATCACTGTCTGCCCCCAATGGGAAACTGCACTTAAAGGATGTTTAAAGGTAGCCCCCATGTTAACTTATGGGAGAAATAGGCCTTGCAATAGTGAAAACTGAATTTGGAAGTATTTCACTCTCAGGACATGTAAAACACATCCTTACATGTCCTGTCTTTAACATACAGTGCATTCTGCCCATGTGGCTACCTAGGGCCTCCCTTTGGAGTGTCTGGCATGTACAAAAAGGAAAGGGTTGGGCCTAACAAGTGGGTACACTTGGCAGGTCAAATTGGCAGTTGAAAACTGTGAGAAGGTAGCCTCTTTCTAGCCTTGTTACCCCCACTTTTGGCCTGTTTGTGAGTGTATGTCAGGATGTTTGTCACTGTTTTCACTGTCTCACTGGGATCCTGATGGCTAGGCCCCAGTGCTCATAGTGAAAACACCATGTTTTCAGTGTGTTTGTTATGTGTCACTGGGATCCTGCTGGTCAGGACCCCAGTGCTCATAGGTTTGTGGCCTATATGTATGTGTCACTGGGACCCTGTCACACAGGGCCCCAGTGCTCATAGGTGTGCATGTATATGTTCCCTGTGTGGTGCCTAACTGTCTCACTGAGGCTCTGCTAACCAGAACCTCAGTGGTTATGCTCTCTCATTACTTTCAAATTGTCACTAACAGGCTAGTGACCATTTTTACCAATTCACATTGGCTTACTGGAACACCCTTATAATTCCCTAGTATATGGTACTGAGGTACCCAGGGTATTGGGGTTCCAGGAGATCCCTATGGGCTGCAGGATTTCTTTTGCCACCCATAGGGAGCTCTGACAATTCTTACACAGGCCTGCCACTGCAGCCTGAGTGAAATAACGTCCACGTTATTTCACAGCCATTTTACACTGCACTTAAGTAACTTATAAGTCACCTATATGTCTAACCTTTACCTGGTAAAGGTTAGGTGCAAAGATACTTAGTGTGAGGGCACCCTGGCACTAGCCAAGGTGCCCCCACATTGTTCAGAGCCAATTCACTGAACTTTGTGAGTGCGGGGACACCATTACACGCGTGCACTACATATAGGTCACTACCTATATGTAGCTTCACCATGGTAACTCCGAATATGGCCATGTAACATGTCTATGATCATGGAATTGCCCCCTCTATGCCATCCTGGCATTGTTGGTACAATTCCATGATCCCAGTGGTCTGTAGCACAGACCCTGGTACTGCCAGACTGCCCTTCCTGGGGTTTCACTGCAGCTGCTGCTGCTGCCAACCCCTCAGACAGGCAGCTGCCCTCCTGGGGTCCAGCCAGGCCTGGCCCAGGATGGCAGAACAAAGAACTTCCTCTGAGAGAGGGTGTGACACCCTCTCCCTTTGGAAAATGGTGTGAAGGCAGGGGAGGAGTAGCCTCCCCCAGCCTCTGGAAATGCTTTGTTGGGCACAGATGTGCCCAATTCTGCATAAGCCAGTCTACACCGGTTCAGGGACCCCTTAGCCCCTGCTCTGGCGCGAAACTGGACAAAGGAAAGGGGAGTGACCACTCCCCTGACCTGCACCTCCCCTGGGAGGTGTCCAGAGCTCCTCCAGTGTGCTCCAGACCTCTGCCATCTTGGAAACAGAGGTGCTGCTGGCACACTGGACTGCTCTGAGTGGCCAGTGCCACCAGGTGACGTCAGAGACTCCTGCTGATAGGCTCCTTCAGGTGTTAGTAGCCTTTCCTCTCTCCTAGGTAGCCAAACCCTCTTTTCTGGCTATTTAGGGTCTCTCTCTCTGGGGAAACTTTAGATAACGAATGCATGAGCTCAGCCGAGTTCCTCTGCATCTCTCTCTTCACCTTCTGATAAGGAAACGACCGCTGACCGCGCTGGAAGCCTGCAAACCTGCAACATAGTAGCAAAGACGACTACTGCAACTCTGTAACGCTGATCCTGCCGCCTTCTCGACTGTTTTCCTGCTTGTGCATGCTGTGGGGGTAGCCTGCCTCCTCTCTGCACCAGAAGCTCCGAAGAAATCTCCCGTGGGTCGACGGAATCTTCCCCCTGCAACCGCAGGCACCAAAAAGCTGCATTACCGGTCCCTTGGGTCTCCTCTCAGCACAACGAGCGAGGTCCCTCGAATCCAGCGACACCGTCCAAGTGACCCCCACAGTCCAGTGACTCTTCAGCCCAAGTTTGGTGGAGGTAAGTCCTTGCCTCACCTCGCTGGGCTGCATTGCTGGGAACCGCGACTTTGCAAGCTACTCCGGCCCCTGTGCACTTCCGGCGGAAATCCTTCGTGCACAGCCAAGCCTGGGTCCACGGCACTCTAACCTGCATTGCACGACTTTTTAAGTTGGTCTCCGGCGACGTGGGACTCCTTTGTGCAACTTCGGCGAGCACCGTTTCACGCATCCTCATAGTGCCTGTTTCTGGCACTTCTCCGGGTGCTACCTGCTTCAGTGAGGGCTCTTTGTCTTCCTCGACGTCCCCTCTCTCTGCAGGTCCAATTTGCGACCTCCTGGTCCCTCCTGGGCCCCAGCAGCGTCCAAAAACGCCAAACGCACGATTTGCGTGTAGCAAGGCTTGTTGGCATCCATCCGGCGGGAAAACACTTTTGCACGACTCTCCAAGGCGTGGGGGATCCATCCTCCAAAGGGAAAGTCTCTAGCCCTTGTCGTTCCTGCAGTATTCACAGTTCTTCAGCCTAGTAAGAGCTTCTTTGCACCAACCGCTGGCATTTCTTGGGCATCTGCCCATCTCCGAGTTGCTTGTGACTTTTGGACTTGGTCCCCTTGTTCCACAGGTACCCTCAGTCAGGAATCCATCGTTGTTGCATTGCTGATTTGTGTTTTCCTTGCATTTTCCCTCTAACACAACTATTTTGTCCTTAGGGGAACTTTAGTGCACTTTGCACTCACTTTTCAGGGTCTTGGGGAGGGTTATTTTTCTAACTCTCACTATTTTCTAATAGTCCCAGCGACCCTCTACAAGGTCACATAGGTTTGGGGTCCATTCGTGGTTCGCATTCCACTTTTGGAGTATATGGTTTGTGTTGCCCCTATCCCTATGTTTCCCCATTGCATCCTATTGTAACTACACATTGTTTGCACTGTTTTCTAAGACTATACTGCATATTTTTGCTATTGTGTATATATATCTTGTGTATATTTCCTATCCTCTCACTGAGGGTACACTCTAAGATACTTTGGCATATTGTCATAAAAATAAAGTACCTTTATTTTTAGTATAACTGTGTATTGTGTTTTCTTATGATATTGTGCATATGACACTAAGTGGTACTGTAGTAGCTTCACACGTCTCCTAGTTCAGCCTAAGCTGCTCTGCTAAGCTACCATTATCTATCAGCCTAAGCTGCTAGACACCCTATACACTAATAAGGGATAACTGGGCCTGGTGCAAGGTGCAAGTACCCCTTGGTACTCACTACAAGCCAGTCCAGCCTCCTACAAAAACTGCCCACACAGACACTGTAGTGGCAGGTCTGGGCCATCTTTACAGAGCTACTCATGTGGGTGGCACAATAAGTGCTGCAGACCCACTAGTTGCATTTGATTTACAGGCCCTGGGCACCTCTAGTGCACTTTACTATGGACTTACTGGTAAATCTGATGTACCAATCATGGAAAATCAAATCACCAGCACAATTTAGACAAAGAGCATACGCACTTTAGCACTGGTTAGCAGTGGTAAAGTGCCCAGAATCCTGAAGTCAACAAAAACTGATCAGAAAAAATAGGAGGAAGGAGGCAAAAAGTCTGGGGACAACCCTGCAAAAAGGGCCAGGTCCAACATGTACACATTAGTAACAGAGTTACATATACCCCAAACAACATTTTTCTGTCCTTTGTTACGTCCAGATGATGAATCAATGTTGGAGCACAGAAGTTATTGACAGGGGCTTTTGCAGATGAACAATGTACTTGTTACAAACTTTTTTCAACAAATCTTTTTAGTGACATGAGTTCACTATTCAAAGCAACTGATCTGTACCATTCAGAGGTGTTAAGCATTACATGAGGAATTTGAACTCTTTAAATGAAATGATCTAAAATGAAATGAAATGGGAATAATCATGGTAATTTCATAAACTGTGAGCAAATGGGTCCCTAATATGTTCCCTACATGCATGGGGTAATGGTAAAGTATACCTATGTTTTATAGCCTATAAACAGGGGAAAATTTGAAATTAGGAAATGTTTTGCTAGATAACTTTGTGACCATTTTGATTTGTGCAGATATGATACAAGTGTTTTATGTGTCTTTTCAGCATCTGCAGTAGCAGGCAAAGGAGGCATTGGCCACGAAGGTAGGAAAGCAGCTGTCCACTGTGTGTTGGGTGGACAAACATCAGACATCAATGGCCACAGTGGCATGGAGAGTGAGGGGACTGGCACAAAGGTTACTAACTCTACATCTTCTTCAGAGGCCTTTATAGAAGACCAGTTGGTAGTGGTGGTGGACATGACAGGACCTGTTCCATCTACATCCTTGTCCACCACCCAGATTCCCATCTCTACACTGCCTCTTACCCCCTCCCCCAGTTGGCCAAATCTACCATCCTAAAAGAGCTGTGATCTCCTTTGCCACAGGCACCCCCCACCACCCCTGTCCCCTAGCTGCACTCAGTGAAGCGGCTTTTGGCTTCTTAATCAGCATCTCTGTAAGCAAGACAGAGATTGTGAATGGCATCTAGGGGCTTAGTTGCCAAACAAAACAGATGGCTGCATTCCTGGATGCCATTGAGTTCAATGTTTGGCATTCAGAGATCAGTTGCAAAGATAGCCTCTGCACTGACAGCAGTCCCCCATCCGGCCCAACCTTGTGCCTCTACTTCTGAACCTTCCTCATCCAAAAATCCCACCTCCCACCCCAATCCAAAGCACACTCACCTCCTTGCATACAGCCACTTCAGCAGACAAAAGAAGTACATCCACACATGAACAGAAACACACCATCCACACACACTACTGCCACTACACCCACAGATACCACAACAACCACCACCACCATGCTCCAACCACAACACCCGCAGCCACCACACCCACAAGCACCACAACCAAACCAACAACAATAACCACCATACCCACAAACACAACACCTACAACCACAGACACATGCACTGCCACCATTACCACAAACCCCACCCACAACCACCAGCACATCCACAGCATCACAACTGCAACATCCCCCTCTTAACCACACTCATCCAAAAACAGGCAGTCACAGGCACACACACTCCGCTGCATGCAAAACAACACCCACCAGATGGACACACTCATAATCACCTCAATACACAACACCTACAAAACTACACACATCCAAACATACACCAGACCCATGCTTTAAAATCATACCTGCCAACTCAAGAGAACACTCCTCCCACTGACACACTCACAGAAAAGCACACTCACACCAACAGTCACCAAACACAAGCACACACACTCACCTGAACACCACACACTATCAAAGACACACACACCCAAACATACACCACATACACCAGACTCATGTGCACCTGCACAACAGACAGGCACACACACAACACCTACTCCAGCTCCCTCTACCTCCAAAACCCCATCCTCTCACACCACTTCTACCCATTCTTCTCCACTTTTAGTGTTTACTGTCCCTGACCCCTGTGAAACTGAAACTCACCCCTCCCAAGAAAGATTATTGAATCTAGTCGGCCCGCTCTGCCGACTAGATGCCCCTTACTGAGGAGGTTGTCCTTGGCAACAACATTAGGAGGCAGGTTCTGGGCATAAAGTCCAAACTGGGTCTCATTTTATTTTCTTAACTTTTCTTTTTCTTTTTAAAACACAGTATTATTTAAGAAAGGAGTATCACATTATTTTGAAAAAAATATCATTTATTTTCACAAACTCTGACCTGACCTTATTTTTTATTTAATAGTAATTGATAGATGACAATGTTATTAATGAAAATGTGAGTAACATAAAATTATTTTAATTTATGACAGTGACGAACACAGGATTTAGTTTTGACATATTTGTATAGTGAATACATTAGTGATTTGTAATGGACATATTAATTTTGGTGCAAGCATCCATCATGATAGGGGACACTTACGCAAAAATTAAGCATTTTTTATTTTTCATACTTGTAAATGCTGGTGTTTTTATTTAAAGATGTAAAGTGTTAATAATGAACACATATGCATAGGGTCCTAGCCCCAATAATGACAACGATTTACTCAATCCCGAGCTTTTAATTTTAACATGGAATGTAGCTGGTCTCCGCAAGAAGCAGGGGGACTTGGAGTGGGCTACCTTTATTAATAATTTTCACATTTACTTGTTTCAAGAGACCTGGGCTGATGAGCAAATTTTTATTGATTGTTTTTATTCATATAATATTCCTGCCCAGCCGTCGGAAAAGGGTCAAGGCCGTCTTAAAGGGGGCTTATTAATGCTTATTAACAAGGACTTGCAATGTGAACATTGTTGGTTAAAAGTAGACTCTTTGGATCTAATGGGAGTTCAATTTACCTTGCATCGGGAATTTAAAATTATTATTAATATATATGCGAGATCTGCTCCTAGAGGGATTGAGTCTCAAACTCTGTTACAGTTGACAGAATTTCTTGACTCCCTAAATCCCCATTTTATTTAATATTAGCCAGTGTTTTTAACTGTGCCTTTGAACCCTCCGATATGATTATTGGCTTAACAGACGAGGAAGACGAAATGTGGGGAATCCCACTGTTAACGAACAACTATCTGTGTACTCGCTCTCGTGTAGCCCTCCAGTTAGCTATGTTATGCTTAAAGTATCGTCTCAGGGCTTGCAATGGATGCACACCCTCAGTACTAAATCTGGCACCTACTTTTAAATGAGGGACGTCCACAAGTGCAATAGATTATTTTTTACTTGATATTAGGCTATGGCCTCTATTAAAGGACATGAAAGTGGAACCTCAATGTGAAAGTGATCATAACCCCTTGTTATTATCTATGGATGGGGAACCTCTAATTTACAACGTACAGAGGTTCCCTCTCCATTGCTGAATAATAATTACACTAAGGTCTAATGGCCAAAGGTTTTGTCTAGTTCTCACTCGGTGGCTGGGATTAACAAATTGTTCGTAGATGAGTTGGCAATTTATGAGGAACACGAAACTGATAACATCCCTATCCTAGACATTCACCAAGGAATGCTTAAGGGACTGCAGGGTTTGTATTATAAAAAGACTAGAGCCAAAGGGGGTGATGTCCTTCCCAAGGGTGACAGAGGATTGTATAATGAGGATTGCAGTAGGGCCAAATCTGAATTAAACGGTGCCATTAAGTCAGGCTCCCTTGTAGAGATTCAATCAGCCAGGCAATCATATCAGAAGGCTCAAACACTGGCAAAAACTTTATGGGAAGATTCGATTTGGCAGGGTTTGATTCTTGCCTCGGAAAACAATAACAATATGATGTTCTGGGATCTACTGTCCAGAGGGCAAGGAGGGGGCAGGAGGCGCATAAGGAATCATATTCAACCTGAGATGTGGGTAGATCATTTTACCCATCTCTATGCTGCCCCCAATAATCCATTAGTTGGACATTTCCCAGCACACAATTTAACTACCCCCCAGTTGGGCAATCGGGGTGACTGCTCTTAACCACTCGTCTTCTCCTTAGAGGAAACTACAATTTCAATCAATTCACTAAAATCAGGAAAAGCACCGGGGCCCGATAAAATACCAGGTGACCTATATAAATCTGAAATTACTATTTGGTCCTGGTATATTAATTTGATTTCAAATAGAATCGCTGCTGGTGGCTCAATTCCAAGCACTTGGAAGGGTGCTGAGATAATTCCTTTTTTTTAAAAGGGTATTGCAAATTCTCCCGCAAATTACAGACCCATTAGTCTGATTGATAACATGCAGAAAAGTTTTGCCAAACAACTGCTAGAGAGGTTAGCAAGCTGGGTCCAAGAACATCAGGCCCTTTCCATGCTGCAAGCAGGCTTCCGTTCCAAAACGAGCACAATAGATCAGGTTCTTAGAGTGACCCTCCTGTATTGGAAATATGTGGTCCTCGCAAAACAACCTCTTTTTGTTGTTTTCGTAGACCTCAGATCTGCCTTTGATTTGGTTTGCAGAGAAAAGCTTTGGGAAGCATTACTCCAGATGGGCGTCCCCAACTATCTAGTTTTACTGTTACAACGCCTATATGATGACACATATGCACAAGTGAGGTGGGGCGACCAAGGAGAATTGACTGATAAGATCCCTATACAGAGGGGAGTTCACCAGGGTTGCATCTTGGCTCCCACACTATTTATGCTATTCATCAATAAAGTGGTACAAATCTTGTTTTCATGCACCAATGACGCCCCCACACTAAACAAGCAGAAGATTCCAATACTGTTGTTTGCTGACGATTCTCTTCTTATCTCCAAGACTCCTATGGGCCTCCAAACCCTTGTGGATAGATTCAAGTCCTTCTGTGATGACTATGGCTTGGAACTGAACGTTAATAAAACAAAATTGATGGTGTTTTTCCCTGGCAGTAGCCGAAGATGCACCATCAATTTGGACGGGGCCCTATTAAGTAAAGTAAAGACCATAGACTACTTAGGCGTGAGGCTTTCAAATAACTTGCATTGGGAGGAGCAAATCGGTAAAAGCGTGGGGCTCCTTCAGCATAGAGTGGCTGCTATCCTGCGCTTCTATAAGAATTCTGTCTCCAAAGCCGTATCTCCAGCTATCAAAATCTATCTGGCAAAGGCGCAGGGTGCAGCCACCTATGGTGCCGAACTATGGGGATACTCTGAAAGCAAAAGATTGGCAGTAGGAGAAAACAACTTTGCCAGGGCCCTACTTGCGTGCCCCCAGAGTACTCCTCTGATCCCTGTGTTTTTGGACCTAGGCTTTAATCGTATAACCAATTTGTTAGCCCTAAGACCCTTGTTATATTGGGTAAGGATTTGGACTGTTCCGGAACTTATTGTATACAGAGATTCAGTACTGGATATTCTAAGGAGGCCAGGAGCAGCTACCATACCCTGGGTCATGCATGTATCTAATTGGTTCTCTGTTCTGGGTCTAAGAAGGTTTTGGGAAGAGCCACATAACTTGGAGAGAGCTGACAAGACCCTCCTAAAGACAGTATATTGGTCCCATATAAAGAATGACCTGGTCCGTTGCACATCCTATGGTAGATTGACCAATCTGTTCATCGACTTCAAGTGGTACCCCCAGTTTGAACAATATCTTGACCTGATTCCTGACCTGCTGGGGAAGGGTCTTTACGCACGCTTCCGTTTTGGAAGCCTCCTGTTGTTATCTCTAAGAATTGGACGGGTCTTAATTTACAGATCTTTGCGCAGCTTGCCTTGTTTGCACAGAAACTATTGAACATTTTGGCCCTCATTACAACATTGGCGGTAAAAGCCGCTTACCGCCGTGCAGAAGACCGCCAAAACACCGCCGCGGCCGCGGAATTCTGCTACAGCTATTATGACCCACATCTCGGGATCTGCCGATATACAGACACCCACACAACTCCGCCACACCAAAGGTCAGTGTTAAACTGGCGAAAACAAACTCTCCACCGTCACGCCAACAGAAATACGCCCACACTATCACGACACATGAATCCACGCGGCGGTCTTTCAACCGCGGTATTCCATTGGTGGAACACACCGCTGCGCTCAAAATACACACACATCTCCAAAACACTGCCACATTGGACAATTCGAAATACAGACACCTGATACACATACAAACACCACTCCCACACACCCAACACTATATAAAACACACACCCACATCACCCACAAACCCCTACGACCAAAAATACAGAAAGAAGGCCAGATAGACAGAGAGCACAGCAACAGAGAACCCCACCACACAGAGGCACACAACACCATCACCCATACAACATTACACGCACAAAACACCACACACCACTACACATCAACACACACATCAACACTTACACCACCCCACACATCACCCATACCACCCCATGTCACGGCAAAGACATCCCCGGTTTACCGAGGAGGAGCTCAGGGTCATGGTGGAGGAAATCCTACTGGTAGAGCCACAGCTATTTGGCTCACAGGTGCAGCACACATCCATAGCCAGGAAGATGGAGCTATGGCAAAGAATAGTCGACAGGGTCAATGCTGTGGGACAGCATCCAAGAAATCGGGAGGACATCAGGAAGAGGTGGAACGACCTACAGGGGAAGGTGCGTTCAGTGTTCTCCAGGCACAACATTGCGGTACAGCAGACTGGCGGCGGACCCCCACCTCCTCCCCCACAACTGGCAACATGGGAGGAGCAAGTCTTGACCATCATGCATCCAGAGGGCCTCGGAGGAGTCAGTGGAGGAATGGACACTGGTAAGTCAAATCTTAACTATCATATCCCCCACCCTACCTGCATGCTATCACACACCCCCACCCTCACCCCCTCCCCTAACACTCACACTCCTCAGTAATGTCCTAATAACACAATCCACTCATCCCAACACCAAGCCCTGCATGACACAACTAAGCATGGTCACCCCTCACCAAAGCCTGCTCACTGCACATACCCAGAACAATCCCCTAACCAACATCAAACAAACCCACACACAGGAATGTTGCACTGGGGTACACAAACACCCACGCATTGCACACCATTACACACACATGCAATAATCATGCTCTTATATCCCTGCAGGACCACTAAGGAACGTCACCACACCGGAGGGTCCAGACAACTCCACTCCACCCACAGAAGAGGCCCACAGTGACGACAGCAGCTCTGCCCTACTGGATCCTGATGACCAGCTCGGACCATCTTGGGCCTCGGGACAGTCGGTTCCCCTTGCACAGGCACAGCCCAACACTGACTTTCCACCCTCTGGGAACACCAGCACAGCACCCACCCAGCGGGCCCATACCTCCGTCCCCAGGACACGTCAATCAGCGGTGTGTCCACCACTACAGGGAACCCAGGATAACCCACCACCCCAACAACAACAGGGACCTGGGGGCAGTGGTAGTGGGCACACGGTCCAGGGGACGGAGGCACAGGAACACAGGGGAACTGGGAGGGCTGCTGTGCGACAGGGGGCGGACAGGCCAAGGGAACCCACTCTCCACGAGGCCCTCTCCTCCATCATGGGAGCATACCACCACTCCACGACACGATGGCGACGGTCCTGGACAAGTTTCAGGAGACCCAGCGCCTGCAGGAGGAGCAGTATTTGGGGTCCAGGGAGGAGCTCAGAACCATCAGCTCTGCCCTGGGCACCATCGTAGGGGTGCTGAAGGACATACAAAAGACCATGAGGGACACCGTGGAACTCCAAGGGGCCCCTGACACTAGCCAGGACGATGAACTGCCCACCACCTCCGCCGGCGCTAGTGGACAGGACGCCCCACCACAGGACCACCACACCAGCACCCCACCCCCTGCAGACGGACAACCACCACGCAAGTGGTCCCTGAGAACCAGGAACAGGACAGAGCAAGATGGCAAGACCCCCGCCAGGAAATGAGACCACCCTGATTGTCCTCCCACTGTCCCACTTTGTTACCCTGTCCTTACTGAAACTGGCCCAGCTCCAATTCCTATGCCCATATGGGCAATGCACCTGTGAGACTAATAGACTGGACTCTGCCATGGACATTCCTCCACCGTCCCCCATCACCATGTTGCTACCCCCCTCCATATTTGGGCACTTAAATAAACACCCTTGAACCACAAAAAAATCTGGAGTCAATCTGTGATTTGGTAAATTTGTATAATCAATGACAGTGTCAAAATGCGTTTCCAATTGTAAAGCCAACATGCCTATGTCACACAACACAAGTCCTAGAAGTATGCAAGCAGATGACACACGTTGGTAACCACACCTGTGAAACCGTAATGGAAAGGTACAACTCAGTGACCAAATACTGCTATGAAATGACAGACAGGATAGTGGTAGAAGTGTGAAAGTGAATGTAATGGTAAACAAAAATCTGTTCACTGGAAATATTGCTGGATGACTGACTCCCTTTTGTCTATTACTTCTGCTTCAGCGTCCTCCTCATCACTGTCCACAGGCTCCACAGGCTCCACAGCTGCCACAAAACCGTCATCTGGACCATCCTCCTGCAGAAAAGGCACCCGGCGTCGCAAAGCAAGATTGTGAAGCATCAAGCAGGCGATGATGATCTGGCACACCTTCTTCGGTGAGTAGAATAGGGAACCACCTGTCATATGGAGGCACCTGAACCTGGCCTTCAGGAGGCCAAAGGTATGTTCGATCACCCTCCTAGTCCGCCCATGGGCCTCATTGTAGCATTCCTTTGCCCTGGTCCTGGGATTCCTCACTGGGGTCAATAGCCAGGACAGGTTGGGGTAACCAGAGTCCCTTAATAGCCACACACAGTGCCTCTGGAGTTGACCCATCATATAAGGGATGCTGCTATTCCGCAGGATGTCGGCGTCATGCACTGAGCCAGGGAACATAGCATTTACCTGAGAGATGTACTGGTCTGCCAAACAGACCATCTGTACATTCATCGCATGATAACTCTTCCTGTTCCTGTACACCTGTTCACTCCTGTGGAGGGGGACCAAAGCTACATGGATCCCATCACTAGCACTTATGATGTTGGGGATATGTCCAAGGGCATAGAAGTCACCTTTAACAGTAGCCAAATCCTCCACCTGAGGGAAAACGATGTAGCTCCTTACGTGTTTCAGCAGTGCAGACAACACTCTGGACAACACGTTGGAAAACATAGGCTGGGACATCCCTGATGCCATGGCCACTGTAGTCTGAAATGACCCACTTGCAAGGAAATGGAGTACTGACAGCACCTGCACCTCTGGGGGGATTCCTGTGGGATGGCGGATTGCTGACATCAGGTCTGGCTCCAACTGGGTACATAGTTCCTGGATAGTGGCACGGTCAAACCTGTAGGTGATGATCAAATGTCGCTCTTCCATTGTCAACAGGTCCACCAGCGGTCGGTACACCGGAGGATTCCGCCATCTTCTCAAATGTCCCAGCTGACGGTGCCTAGGAAGGACAACAGCGACCACAGACTCAACAAAATCCCAGGTATGTACACACAGATACACAGAACCCAACACCAAAGACAAGAATCCACCTGTATGTGTGTCGAGTGTAGGCCTAGGTATGTGTGACGCAGTAGTAAATGAAGCCATGTGGGCCCCTGAAATGGCGGCTGCCTGACCTCTAAACTGGGACAATGGGGTGTGAGGTAACTGCGCTGGCGTTGTACACCGTCGCTGTAGGCGGTCGTAGACCGCGGCGCAATGCTGCATTGGTTAACATTGGACCCTATGGGTCCCAGGAGCCAATGATGAATTGCGCCGGCGGTGATGATACGCACCGCCGCGGCAGTCACCGCCGCGGACGTGACAGCCATTTTCTATCTGTTGAATCACTCGATACCTGATCTTCGACAGGAGAGGACCTATACTGCAAGTGCTGCTGTGACCTCGGTCTGGAAGAGACAATGGCTGCTGCGTCTGGGGAAAGGGCCCCTGCCTTCACTGCTCAGGAGTTGGAGAAGCTAGTAGACGGGGTCCTCCCCCAGTACACGCTACTCTACGGTCCTCCAGACCAACAGGTAAGTACCCAGGGAGTACGTTGTATGGGCTATGCCTTTGTGGAGAGGGCTGGTTGTAAGAGGGAAGGGGGCAGAGTTCAGGGAACATGAATGAGTGTGAATGCATGTGCCACATGGCAAGGGCAGGGATGTGGGCCACTCACTTTGACGGCGCAGTTGGTAATGACTTCTCTTCTTCCACTGTGCATGTCATGTAGGTCAGCGCCCACCAGAAGAAGGACATTTGGCGTGCCATCGCCAAGGACGTACGGACCCTGGGGGTCCACCAGAGACGGGGCACCCACTGCCGTAAAAGATGGGAGTACATTCGCCGCTGGAGCAAGAAGACGGCGGAGGCTCAGCTGGGGATGGCCTCCCAACGTGGGAGGGGTGCCCGTCGCACCATGACCCCCCTGATGTTCCGGATCCTGGCGGTGGCCTACCCGGAGTTGGATGGGCGCTTGAGGGCATCACAGCAGACACAAGGGGGTGAGTACACCCTCATTCTGGGGACTTTGCGCGCAGTTGAGGGGTCTGGGTGGGGGAGGAGGGCTGTGGGTTCCCCTAGGCCAGGGCGACCTCTGTAGGCTAGGCCCCTCCGTAATGCATGCCATGTGCCACTCCACCCCACCTCAGTAGAGTGCCAAGTACAGGTATACATGCCCATGTGGCATCCATGTGTGCAGATGTCCACCATAGCGATGTAGGCCAGATCCCAGGAATTGCAGCTGTAGAGGCCTAGAGCGCGGCGTAGTGCAGGGGGCTGCTGTGTCTGTATTGTCCGCCAACGGTAGCGGTAAGCCATGCACTCAACCTCTTTTTCTTCTGTCGTCCCCCCCCTTTCTGTGCTCTCCCTGTTCTTTCGTGCATCAGCATCATCAGGCAGAGGTACCGTGGCACCAGAGCACAAGGGAGCTGCATCCCACATGGTCATGGAGGGCCACACCACGGACTCAGAATGCACCAGTGGGACGGAGGGCGAGGGGAGCTTCACGTCGGGCACCGGATAACCAAACAGCGACACGGACTTGTCCGCCAATGGGAGCTCCCTTGTGGTGGCGGCACCATCTGTGCCCCCCACTTCTACAGGTACAGACGCCACCTCCCCTACCAGCACCGCCCTCCCAGCAGCCCCTCAGCATTCGCCCCGTGCCCACTCACCCAGGAGGGTGGGCATCACCTTCGCCCCAGGCACCTCAGCCCCTGCCCCAGGCACCTCTGCTGCCCTCAGTGAGGAGGCCATTGATCTCCTCAGGTCACTCACTGTTGGGCAGTCTACCATTGTGAATGCCATCCAGGGTATAGAAAGGGAGTTGCAACACGGTAATGCATTCCTGGAGGGCATTCATTCTGGTCAGGCTACCCTTCATCAAACCCTGCAATCTCTGGCCTCAGCACTGATGGCAGTCATTGCCCCTGTGTCTAGCCTCCCCCCTCCAACTTCCTACACCCAGACCCAAACCCCTGTACCCCAGCCTATCCCAAGCACACCATCAGACAAGCATGCATACACCTCAACACACAAAAGTAGCTCAGGCAAACATAGGCACCACACATCCCACAGGCACTCACACAAGCATCACACACATACAGACACTGCAACATCCACTGCCTACACTGTGTCCCCCTCCTCGTCATCTCCCTCCTCCCTCCCAGTCTCGTCTACACTCTCACCTGCATGCAGTACATCTACAGGCACTAGGACTCGCACCAGAACACCCAACACCACACCCCATTCACCTGCACTCACCACCCCCACTACCATTTACACGTCCCCTGTGTCTTCTCCCAGTGTGTCTGTGACGCCCCCTCCCAAAGTACACAAACACGGGCACCCACACACCCAACATCCATCCCCCTCACGACAGCCTCCAGTACCTGCACCTGCGCCCAAAACTCCTAAAGTGACACCTCCTACAACCACTTCCTCCTCCTCCACTCCCAGACCCCCTCCAGCTACCCATCCCAGTGTTCGTCAGAAACTCTCCCTCAGCAATGTTGACCACTTTGTTCCCACTCCCACCCCTCCAATTCATAAGCCACATAGTAGCGCCTCAGCCAAAAAGACTCCAGTACCAGTGGTGCGTGTTCAAGGTGTGTGGAGTGCACCGGCCACCAGGGCAGGCAGTGTGACACAGAGCCAAAGCACTGCCAGTCCACCCCCTGTAAAGCATCTCAAGTTGGAAAGTGCCCGACGGGACAGGGTGAAGACTCCTGGCGGAAAAACTGCTCACAAGGGTCCCAGGGGGATTGCAGAGTCAGCTGTGACTCCTCCAAAGGTTGTGAAGTGCCTGAAGAAGTCTGCGCAGTCTGGTAAGAGCATCTCGGCGGAGGAGTGCGCCATCCTCCCCGGCGGACGGGACACCACCGCCAGCACCGTCGTCACTGGTCAGGAGACCACCGCCGGAGTCAGTGCCCAGGAGGGCAGGAGTATCGTCACTGGTCAGGAGACCACCACCGGAGTCAGTGCCCAAAGGGCCCAGGCAGCCACAGCCCCGCTGGGCAATGAGGGACCGTCATGCCACACACCAATGCACAGGTCAGAGACCGCCATGGCAAAGCATCGCTGAACAGGGCAGAGGACCGCTGAACAGGTCAGAGAGCGCCATGGCAAAGCACCGCTGAACAGGGCAGAGGACCGCTAAACAGGTCAGAGACCGCCATGGCAAAGCACCGCTGAACAAGGAACTCACCGCCATGGTGAAGACCGCTGATCATGGCAAAGCACCGCTGAACAGGGCAGAGCACCGCTGAAGAATGAAACACCGCCACATCAAGCATCGTTATCCCATGTACAGCTGGGACAGTGACGGAACAGGAAGCGTCACGGGGAGCCTGATGCAGTGTGGGCACCATTCCCCCTCCAGAACCAGTGGAGACATGCATCCACTCCGTCTGTCCTTAACAGGATGAAGCACTCTGGGCACCAGTCCACCTCCAGAACCAGTGGAGACTGTCATCCACTTGAGAGACTGTGGCTTTGCACTCCCCAGGATGGAACAGTGGGCAAACCACCCACTGTAGAGACTTGAGAGACTGTGGCTTTGCACTCCCCAGGATGGAACAGTGGGCAAACCAACCACTGTAGAGACTTGAGAGACTGTGGCTTTGCACTCCCCAGGATGGAACAGTGGGCAAACCAACCACTGTAGAGACTTGAGAGACTGTGGCTTTGCACTCCCCAGGATGGAACAGTGGGCAAACCAACCACTGTAGAGACTTGAGAGACTGTGGCTTTGCACTCCCCTGGTTGGAACAGTGGGCAAGGAGCCCTGTCATGGATCTGGCGTGGTACTGTCATCCGGCTGAGGTGCCCACCCCCTTCCCTTCCCCCTGAGGTGCCTGTTGTATTTCCAGCTGAAGCCCCAGCAGTGTTCTCTCAGTTTGTGGACGGTATCTAATGTGGGCCTCGCCCATGCATTTTTGGCCCAGTGGTGCACGGACATTGATATGTGCATACCTGCACTACTTCTCAGAATGTATAAGAGCTTTGGTAACTGTATTTTGATACATTACAATGGTTGTACTCATTTCCTTTTGTCTTTGCATTCTTCCGGGGGGTTTGGGGGTTGTTTCTATGATGTTTGGAAATGCATTGCTGTGTGTGTTGTAGTGGGTGAGGGTCGGGGTGGGGTTGTTGCGTGTGTGTGTCCGTGACTTTTGCCTCCCCCCTCCCCTATGTCATAGGTGCAGTACTCACCGTTGTCTTCGCCGCACCGTTGCTGGTGTTCGTAAATGAGCAGGAAGACAAGGGCAGGTAGGATTTGTAATTCCGGCTCCATGGTGTCCTCCTTCCTCATGGGATGTGTAGAAGGTGAGCGTTTTCCCACTGCAAAAGCTGTTTCCGCCGTGTTTTTATCCACGGTGAATACAGTGGCAGATTGGCGGGTTGTGATACTGTGGGCGGTACATTGTCTACCAACTGTCTGTTGGCGGTGACCGCCGCGCTGCTTGTCTGTACCGCCGTGGCGGTCAGAGTGTTAAAGTGCCTGTCTATGTTGGCGGTTTCCGGTCATGATTCCCTTTTTTTTCCGCCGGCCTGTTTGCGGTCTTACCGCCGCTTTAACACCGTCCGCTAGGGTTGTAATGACCACCTTTATGTTCTTTTGCCCTGCTTATACAACTTCCAGAGCAAAATGGATCAGTGCAACTTGCCAGAACCTGGGCCTGAGACAATGTTTTACAGCTATCAGGATTTTAAAGAGTGACACTTCCATAAATGTTATCCACGCTGTCAGCAAGTTCCTTGCGTCAGCTTGGCGTATACGACATCACTCATTGAAATACATCTTTTATTCCATGTTAATATTTTTTAGGATTTAGCAGGTATGAAGAAAAAGGATGTATTTTTATTGTTACGTTTTAAACCACGTATATGTATATCGAGATTTTAGGTCAATCTTATCTCCTCATTGTTTGTTTTTATATTTTGTTATTATAGTATTTTTTTATGCTTTGATGGCCTCAATGACTGAATAAAGCTATTTATTTATTTATTACAAAACACATATGCATTATATGCATTAGATATGAAAAAACATGAGTTTAATCAAATCTGATGACTTACGATAAATGTACTAGACAAGAGGAAATGTGACATTTATACATATATCTGACATGTTTTAAGTTTAGAAGTGACATTGCATGCACACTTCTTGTTCACTCATGTGTTGTGTAGTGCAATCACTACATTATGTTAGTTTTATCTAGTTCCAAAAATGTGTAATGTTTATGTATCTGATATGGTAATTTAGGGTAAATAATTAGATATAACTGTATGGACACATTTTGAATATGGATTACTGTGACTTTTTGTGTAGGTGTCCATTTGCATGAAGGCATTTAGGACAAAAATAAATGTAGATATGGATTTCTTTAAGTTTCCTAAACTGCTACATTACACACATATGCTTTGGACACCATTGTGCTATTGCTTGCAAGTGTTTTTGAAACATGAACGAGTCCAGAACTAACGTATAGACAATTCCAATGGTAACGGTCAAACAGTCACTGACCCTCAGTTCCGGCAATGAAGGGGGTTGATTTTCATTGTGGTCCAAGAGCAGCAGCAAAGGTAAGACTTGTACAATAAGGTTCATGGTGATAAGGGAAGTGAAAAGTTGAAAGAGATAGGTTTTGTGCTTATATGCCTTCGATTGAGCCAACTGAGGTGTGGAGGTTTGGCCGCCACAGTTCTGTGGATGGGAAGGCACATCTTGATTGGCCCAATGTTAAAACTGGATAGAGTCCCGAAGCCAGCTGCTTTTGCCTATCGCACCGTCGATATGGGTGAAATTGTTTTTAGCAGTGATTCCGGTTCGCTGGTGGACTGTCGTCTATGGGCCCTACAGGATCTAACTAGAGTGGATGGACTGCCTAGTCGGCGCATGGATTGTCTGATGGAAAAATGACAGTGGGACTGATTCCTCTAAGATCTAAATCAGGCCCTTAGTTTGTTGAGAATGTCCATTGTGTCTCTTATATATGAGGGTAGGTTGATTACAAGGGACTTTAAGAATTTATCCACAAATTCAGAAAGATGTTCCGTTAGACCACCCAGCCTCAAAATATCAGGTCGTCCCACAGGAGATGCTCTTGACTTATGTATTGTAGGGTATATATAGAAATGTGCTTGCCACTTGGGATGGCATTCTCAATAGATGATTGTGCTCCTTGGGGAACAGTTTGTGATGCAACACATACTATAACACATTGTACACCATCTCTTTCGCTTTTACTGGAGGTGTTAAAACACATTCAAAATTAATACGGGGCTGTCACTGCCCTAGTCTTGGTAATAAAATTATTGGGCAAGTTTTCCACAGTATCCTAAATTATTTTATTTTAGGAAATATAAAAGAGGAAGCAGAAGCATTGATGCTATGCAAACGTCTCGGACAAGTTCTTTCTTAGATTAGTAACACGAGCTATCAAAAATAAAAGCCGCGACGTATACCAGTATAGGTCTGTATAATTTTGGGACTACACCAAACAAGCCAAAGCTTAAAGTTAATTCTAAAAGGGATAACACCATGTAAGCACTGGAGTCTTCTAAAAAAGCAAGGAGAAACAAAAATTCAATAGAGATAAAATAATGTCATGGGTAGAATCTCTGCAGCCAGAGTGATCTGAAAAGCGCTTCAACCTGTGCAACATGATAACTTAAAGCAGCCTGACAGGTATTGTATACTGATATACGCTTTGTCAGGCCTCATCAGACTTATTCTTTTCAAGACTCATTAGGCAAACGGTTTGAGAGATTGGGACCATCAGAGCACAGACAAGAATTGTATGCAAAATAAAAGAAGGACTCACAATGCTCATCTGATATCACAATAAAAATAGAAGACAAACGTCTGAAGCAAAAGCCTAATTCAAAAAGAAGATTGTGAAAATTTCAGTAGAATATGCATCAGCAATTTATTGCGGAACAGGATGTGGGCAGAGTTCACAACAATTTTCCAGAATCTTCAAGAATTTCTGGAAGTGAAAGCAACTAACAACTATCTAGAATTTGAAACCCCAGATCAGTGAGTTGCCCCACCAGACCAAGTCTATAAATAGAACATTCAAATCAAGGGGGGCATCATACACACATTAAAGTAATTTTCTGGGAAAGATTAGTACCAAGCTATGAAATTCTCTTGGCAGAAAAAGATGGACCACCATAGTTTGTTAGAACCCTCCCACAAAGGGAACCGTCTTTCTCACTCTTTCCAGATATGGGACTGAGGCTATCCCCTTCGATTGGGCCAGGCAAATGGACTTCTAGCACGTCTAGAACCACATAGATGGTTCATCTTCTTTACCATAATTCATGATGCAGCTCATTCTTTCTTGCCATAATTACCTTTTACCCTGATGGGATTGAAGATTTGGGTGAGGCAATGTGACCTAGCCAGGAGTTAGGCCGGCAGTTATTAACTGTGTGGACACACGCAGTATCCCACACTTTGCCATTCTGCCATCCAAAAGCAGTCCTATTACCAAAGTAGGAACCATATAACAAATGCACTTCCACAGATTAGCCCCCCAGTCCTCCTCCTGGATCTTGTGCATCTGCAGAGCAATCTCATAGGCTTCAAATAATCTGTCTATGTCATCTCCCACAACAAAGTTAAACACCTGACACTTAGATATGTTGACTCTCCTGTTAGAAGACACTGATGAAATACTGTCACCATCTTTGCTGGAACCTGCCCTCCTGGCTTTGAGGTCCAGCTCTCTCAAGCTCCAGTCCTGAGCCAACATCTTCTTCTCTTCTAAGGCTCTCTCCTTCTCTAATTTGAGCTTAGCCAGCTCTAATCTCAATTGCCTCTTCTCCTACCTGTCCTCAAGTCCTTCTGGGGACAGGCTTCTGGAAGACATACTGCTCCCCGCCTGGGTTGGGATCTCCACTCCTGGAAGTATGTTGTCCCACTATTCCACAGGTAGCACTCCAAGGGCCTCCTCTGGCCCGTGTTCCAAATCATTCTTCACAACCTGCTCCTCCTCATCATCCCCGAGGTCTACATTCAATGCAGCACATATTTTTGACCAGGCTCTCAGTGCTTATTATAGCTTCATCTTCCTGGTGGAGCTCTTTCCAGGACGCCCAAAGTCCTTGCAGAAATCTCTGAGCTGGGCTACAGTGTACCCTTCATGTGTGGACAGTTCAAAATTCATTTTTTGCAAGTGCAGATGCAGATGTAGAACCTCCAGTCAGATACATCATTTTAGAGGAAAGCAAAAAAGCAAATCAAGGAGAAATGAAAAATTAACAATGCCAATCAAAAAGAGTCAATTGATCTGAATTGGTCTTATGTGTTCATGGTAGTGTACACCAAATTACTGTAAGGCATTGCACAAACACAAGTCCTTCCCTCACTGCTTATCACAACCGGTAGAAATGGGTCTCTAGCTGTCAGAGGTATGCACCCTGTCCAAGTAGGAACCACCACTCTAGTCAGGGTAAGTCAGTTGCACACCATTAAATTAACCTGGCTTACCCTCTGGTAGCTTTGGCACAGAGCAGGTAGGCTTAATTTAGGAGTGTTAAGTAATTTTGCAACACTTAACAAAGTAAAAGCAGTGAAAACACCACACAAAATTTAATCCACACTAGGTTAGAAAAATAGATCTTAATGGAATGAACAAAACAAGACCAAAACGCCAAAAATCCAATCAGTAGAAATGGAGATATTAATTTTTTATAAATATCTACAATTTTAGTGCCAACTAGGGCTATCTGGTCACGCAAGGCTGGAGTAAATTCAAAAGTTCAGACCAACCATGATAGAGCATGGGCCGACTACAGGGACCAACCTTGTCCAAGCTGAAACTTGTCTGGATGGTTGCTTAAACGTTGAGGATCCAATTTGAGGAGTAGGGGTGATGATGCGTATGCGATGCATCGTTCTGATATGCGTGTCGTCAAGCTGCGCAGTCATCATTCCTCGAGCAGTGCTCGGGCGTTGAACTCCTATGTGCTAAAGGTGATGCGTTGAGCTGCACAGTCAGTGATGCGAAGGAGATGCACTGGGGCTGATTGTGGTGCATTGATCCAGAGCTGCGCAGTCACTGATGCAAAGTTCCTGTTGTTCTTCCTGCCAAAGTATTCTCAGGTCCAGAAGTGTACTGATTTGTTTGGTTTTGGGATTGAGTACTTACACCCAGTTGTGCCTTTGAAGTGGGAGAAACTTAAAAGAGAGGCCTTTGAAGTGCACATAGTCCCTGCCCTTACTTCCCTTGCTCCAGACAGACTACACAGGGTTATGCAGCTCTTTGTGGGGGGCCTGGCATAGCCTTACTGTGGTGCAAATGTCATCTCATCCCTCCCATTCAGCTCAGGAAGACCCATCAGCCTTGTGATCAGGATGTGAATGACACACCTCAGCTCCCTTTGTGTGTAACTGTCTATAGAAAATGCCCAACGCCCAACTGTCACCTGCCCCAGACTTATATTCAGAGACAGGCAGAAGGAACAGGATAGTTACAGTAGGTAAATGTCAGCTTTCTCAAAGTGGAATTTTCAGACTTGTTTCTTAAAAATCAACAAGACAATTAAGTTGTGATTTTAATTTGTGAGCCCAGAGACACCAAACTCAAAATATCTATCTTGTCCCAATTAGAAATTACACTTATAAAATGTAATAAGGTAATCCCAATGATAACCTATGGGACAGCTAGGCCTCACAGTAATGAAGAACAAATGGAAGACTTTTTCACTACCTGGACATGTAAAAAGGTAAAAGTAGAAGACCAACGTTTTAAATACCCTGCACCATTCCCTTGGGGCTGTCCATGGCCTACATTAGAGGTGACTAATATGTATCTAAAAGGAAGGTTTGGGCCTGGCAAGTGGGTTAACTTGCCAAGTCAGCATGGTAGTTTAAAATTGCACACACAGGCTCTGTAATGGCAGGTCTGAGTCCTGTTTAAAGCGTTACTAAATTGGGTTGCACAACAAGTGCTGCAGACCCACTAGTAACATTCTATTTACAGGCCCTGGACACATGTAGTGCACTTTATAGGGACTTACGAGTAAATTAAATAGCCCAATGGTGGAAAGTCCAATGTTGGCATGTTTAAGGCAAAAGAACATGCACTTTAGCACTGGTCAGCTGTGGTATAGTGCCCATAACCCTAAAGCTAGAGAAAAAGGAAGTCAGCAAAATAGGAGGTCAGAAGGTAAACAGTCTAGGGGAAGCCGCTCCAAGGATACCAGGTAGAACAGTATCATATTGAAGGTCACCAGAAAGAACACCCTATGCCATCACACACATACTTATGTGTACCTGACAGTCATACAATTAATTAAGTGGCAATGTTGTCACAGTATCCTCAAATATGTTAGGAAATATAAAATGGGAAGCGGCAGCATTGGTGGAACACCATACTTATGTGTACCTGACTTTCATACAAGGCTCGAAGAAGAATAAGGTTGTTTTTTTAGGGGAAAAGAATCATTTAATGCATAGCCACAGTAGGATATAGGCAACAGGGCCCCCATTGGAAAAAAAATTGTATCAACATCTCTCCATAGCTTGGTTAATAGTATCCCCTACTATCGATAAAATCACACAAATGGTGCACTTCCTTCTCCATCAGAACCTGCCACTCTTCCAGATCAAGGCCCTCAGAACAAACAGAACACTGATCAGGAGTCTTAAGATATTAGTTTCACTAAACAAACATTTGGTGCTCTCCCTTATCCAACACTCTCAGAACATACAGAACACTGATGAGAAGTTTTAAGATATAGGCCCTCTGAACAGGAAAATATATCAAATTAGCCAAAATGATGAAATCAGAAGCAAGGTGACAAATGGGTATTATGCTAGTGTGGTGTGAGGCAGGGCTTTTCTGCTAATAGATACACAGGCCACTAATTCATTAGAGTGTGCGTGGTCCTGAAATTAGATAGGTAACTGTTTGAATGGTAATGTTAACAAATGTGTAGATGATTACCATATTGTATTCAGAACTTCATTTTTATAGTACCCACTTTAAAAAATAAATAAAACTGAAAACATTTGGCTCTCTGAATGGTGCCAAGTTGACTGGCTGCACACCCAAAAACTTTGTAAGGTTAAAATCTTGCAAGACCTAACAAGATAGAATTCAAGGCAATACAGTAACCAAACAGGGCCAATTAATGGTAATGTTGAGAGCATTTCTGTGTTAGTTTTTTAATGACTGCTGAGATGGTCTCAGTTCCTCAGTCATTATTATGAATATATAGATGAAATTGATTAGTTGAGGAATAAGGCAAAATAAATAATTGTATGTTGTATATTACCAATGATTGTTTTAATTGTTTTTAGGGACCAGGGTAGGGTCTGATTTACAAATATCTCCTGTAAATGAGAGGTCATCTGCCAAGTCTCTGCCTACAAATGATAACACATTACAGTAAGAAGAGGGAGACATCTGACAGTTCTCCTTTTCTCTGAAGAGGGTACCTTTTTAATTGTTTTTCCTCTTGTGGATGAGGAGATTTAACTAAAAAGGGGATCATGACCAGAGATTTGTGATCTCACAAGTGAGTTGTGGTGCTATGATACGGTCTGTTTAGTGCTATAATTGAATGCAAAGTGGTGGTGAAAAGCCATTTTGTGTAGAAGAGCAGTGCTATCACTGAGAGGTGTTTTGAATAGGCCCGGACAGGGTGTGCCTAGCCACACGACGTGGAACTCTATAAAGGGGCAAAAAAACTCTGCCGCTATACGCAGAGTTCCTGCTAGTAGACAGAGTTCTCAGTTGCACCCGCTTCATTGCATTTGATGTCACACGCAACAAGAAGTACGTAGTTTTGTTCAAAATCTTGCACGAAATGCCCCATGCGGTTCTCAAGGGCGCGGCCATCTTGTTTTTCACTCTGTTAATGGGGCAGGGATGCCTACTTCAATCTGCCCTCAATCTTTGTAATCCTCTACGCTATAATTCATCTACCCCTATTTTTTTTAATTGATTGCATTAGTATTTCTTTTTGTGCCTCATTATTTTTATGTTGCTCAAATTGTTTTGTGTTTTTTGCGACTTTATTTATTTTAGTTTATTTTTCCTTTATTTCCTTCTGTGTTTTCCTGTTCCTTTTTTTTCCCTACCCACCCAGCACCATGGCAGCAATGGGGCAACAGTGGCTGCCTGCCTTGTGGGCGGCGCTGCCGTCAAGGGGTGCAGCCTCATCCGATCTTCCTCTGTTATGACGCTGAATAATCCACAACTGTTTCTGGGCTTTGAAGAAGTCGCTGAAATGAGAGCAAATCTGTCTGCATGTGATCTGTACATTGCTGACTATGTCTTCTTTTTTAAGAAAGTCTTGCACAACCAGATTGATGCAGCGCACCAAACACAGGACCCTGAAATAGCCACTGTCTGCCATGGCATTGACTATGTTACTTCCATTGTTCATGGCAACAAATCTAATTTGAAGACCTCTGGGTCACAGACATTCAGTACCTTGCCATTAAATTACTCCATGATGTTTGCAGCTGCATGTGACTTTTCCATGGGGAACATGGCTACTGTTGCATGCTGCTGAATGCTCTTAACAATTTCTTCAGGGCCAAGACCTGTAGATAGCTTCTGCTTTACCCCCAGATAAGAGATCTTGTGTGCAGGGATACACATGTAGTCAGTCACCTGAACACTGGTTTACATGTCTGTTGTCAGGTGGATAGTATGAACAACACTTTGCCGCATAGCTTGTCCAACCAATTGCAGCGCTGGAATACCAACTCTAACAAAATAGGTCTGGCTTGGAACCTTCCATTTCGGGCAGAGGGCTGCCACAAACTCTAAGAATCCCACTCATTCCACAAAAGAAAAAGGGAGGAGGTCTAGCACTAACATTTTTGCTAGCTTGCAATTGTGTAAACGTGCCATTGGGTGGTTGTGGTCATATGGCCCCTCCTGCCCAAACATGCCCGTAATTGTACCCTGGATTTTCTTCCACTGACACCAACGACTTTTCAGGTGTAGGTGATGGTAGACTCAATGCGCCTCATGGTGGTGCAGTCACCGTATGCTGTGGTGTCTCTGTCCGACTCTGAGTCTTCCTGTGCCATTGTGAGGTCGCTGAGGTGAGTGGATTCTGGTGCACTGCTGGGGACAGGGCTCCTTTGCATGAGGATGATATCATCCTCTTCTTCCTCACCTTCCACCGTGATCTGACCTAATGTAGCTGATGTTTCCTGGCTCTCCTCACCTTTACCATTGCGACCCCGCTGTGCCGTTTGTTTACAGTGCAGCTTTCACCAGATTGTGTGTTTTTTTTCATATGGGTTGTCTGGCCTCCAGTAACATAATGTGAACTAGGCTTACCTGGAAGAACAATCACTTGGCAAATGGAGCATATGGTAATGTTCTCCTCCTGTTTGATAACTGTAAAAAAGTACCAAGCTGGGGAGGAGTACTTTCTTATTGGGCCACCGCCAATGCCTGAAGAAGAACTGGATGTAGGTGGTCGTGGGTGTGTTGATTGCCTCTCTGCAGTAAATAATTGTACTGATGTAGGGGTTTTGTGCAGGTCTCTTCTGTGGCCTTACAAATATGGAAGCTGGCGGTACTGTCTGTGTCACCTCCTTCGGCGCAGGTTGGACAGTAATGTCGGACTTCTCGGTGCCAGCTTCTACAATGACTGTGTCGTCGTCCTCATCCTCATCATCATTCCCTTCCATGATTCTAAGGCTTTCTGGAACTTTTCTTTTCTCCTTGCTTCTCCTGGTATCTTCCAGACTCTGCCAGGGTACACTCCATGTCCCTATCATCATAATCAGATGTCATACTTGGAGAAGATGGTGGAATTGTATCCTTTCTTTTTCTTGCAGGAGATCTGGGAGCCCTTGATTCTAAAAGAGGAGGTTCTTGCTCGACCGAATGCTCGACCTCCTGTTCTGCTCCAACTTCGGGAAGATATGGTTGCAGCTGCTGTCAACTTTATCTGTTTCCTTAATCAATTGGGTACTACTTTGTGAAAGGGATAAATCCAGTTCAACATCACTGCTTGTCGAGGTTGCCATGATTGCAGTGGCTGCCTCGCTGACAGACATTGTCTTGGGCTGGGGTGGTGCTGTTGATGCAGGACTGCTCCTTGGTTCCTCTCCAGAGGCCGGTGTGGCAGCAGGCACACGTCTCCCGAAAAAGGTTGTGGTTGGCGAGCCACTGGCAGAAAGTTGCTTCTTCTTACTGGTCACTTTCTCTGGTGCAATGTTCTTTGGGGCCATCTTAACTAGCTCTAGGTTGGCAGTGGCACTAAGATGCACAAGGGAAAGAAGTTGGTGCCTTTGGACCGAAATAACTGTAGGACCTTTTTTTTGGCAGTAATGCAGGTGATATGTGGTCTCTTCTCTTGTACACCTAAAAACAACCAAGCAAGAAAATCACTTAGTTAATGAGCTGTGGCATGCCTTTGTTGCAGCATGTTGAAAATAGTATGGAGGAATGCAATCTTACAACAGGCAGAGCTACCTCTTTTCTTTATTTACATCTGTTTTAGGAGACAACTGGGGTAGTCAGAGAGAGATGCACGGGTAAATGGAATAATCCTCTAAATAAAATAACCTATGGCGCAGGGTAGTCCAGGGGAAAAGCTTGGTGGATGGATGGATGGAGGAATGGATGAGAGGGATAGATTAAGGCAAAATGCAGAATTCAATAAAAATTAAAATAAAATAACAATTATTTTAAAAAAAGTTAGAATATAATAATAAAAAATAAACATTAAAATTAAAAATCAAAGTAAAAATTAAAAATAATTATTTACCAAATAAAATATTAAATATAAAAATTGAAATAAATTGTTAAAAAAGTAAAAGATTCAAAATAAAAATAAAATATAAATTAAAAAAAAAATTACATTAAACAAATGAAATAACAAATGGCATAACAATTAAATAAAAATTCAAAACAAAAATGTAAAAAATAAAATTAAAATAGAAAATTAAAAAACAAATGAACAATAATTAACGATGTGCATATGAAAGTTTATGTCAACTCAAAGACACACTGGCTGCACAGTGTACACACAAAATGGCAGCCAACCAGCCACATGGTCAACAGCAACAAGGAGCAAGGTGGAAGCATGGAGAACAAAGTACAAATGAAAGCCTATGACAAGGGACACTGGCTGGATGGACAAAATGTCTGCCAGTCAGCTAGCCACTTGATCAAACAACAACAAGGAGCAAGGAGGAAGCATGGAGAACAAAGAACACCTGCAAGCCTAAGGCAAGGGGTACTAGCTATATGGAAAAATGGCTGCCATACAGCCACATGGTCAACAGCAAAAAGGAGCAAGGAGAAAGCATAGAGAACAAAGAACACATGCAAGCCTATGGCAAGGGACACTGGTTGGATGGACAAAGTGGCTGCCAGCCCGCCACATGGTCAAACAACAAACAACAAGGAGCAAGGAGGAAGCATGGAGAACAAAGAACACTTGCAAGCCTATGAAAATGGCTACCAGCTCAAACAACAACAAAAAAAGGAAGAAAGCATGGCAAAAAACACATGCAAGCCTATGGCAAAGGACACTGGCTGAATGGACAAAATGGCTGCCAGACAGCCACATGGTCAAACTACATCCTCCTATGCCATCAAATATTATTACCAAACAATATATGCACTTTTTGCAAAAAAAATTAAATGCAAACAATAGCCAACATTTTACATTTGAATTAATCCAATGCCCGAAATGAAAATGTAAAAACATATACCACTGAAACATTTATTTCATGCACTGCTGACTTCTAGTACTGGGCTGGGGCGACACATACTAAAATAATATTGCAAATGGAAACATGTAGAAAAGGTACTGAGCTGTGCAAGAATTTTCCTTTACAAAATGTGAAAAATCAATGAAAGGCAAAATAAGGACTAACTAGGCCCATACTTAAACTCCATGCCACCCAGCATGTGGTACTGAAAATTCTGGACCCGTGTTATAAACATCGTCGTATCACAACGATTTTGGTATCAGCAGACCGAGAATGATTAGAATAGTATGCACAAGCATTGTATTCATATTAGGGTAACGAAATCACCTTAATATCAGAGTTTCCGTCCTGAACCCTCGGGTTCCATTTAAACGACAGCCATTTTGTGATTGCCCTCACATAGGCCAATGTCTAATGCTGAAAACGAGTCTGAAGGACACGTACATCTTTGCTGACTCCTCTGTGACCTGGGCAAGCTGACTCCACTGCCTGTGGCCAAACCTGTTCGGCCAGTTTCTTTCCCAGTGGCCGAATGAGATTAGTATCAAGGCACAACACATCATAAAACCTTTCATCACACACAAACCATGCCTAATCTTACACGCACCTGTCCCTGTTTCTTTCTTTATGACTTGCTTTACAAGGAGGAGGTGCCTGTTTATATTGGGGGTCCGTTGATATCTGATGAAAGTACTGAGCCTTGCCGGGTAATTGATTGAGGGCTGGACAAACTGAAATATGGGCTTGTCATCATAACCCTGCTATTTCTTTGTAGTGAAAATATGTGAATGGTCAACTGTAAAATAAGGAATGTTTGCCCAAAGCATAATATTTTGTATAAAAGAGAAGGTTAGCTTTGCAAGAGCAGCAGTCTCCTGAGAATATACACCGTGTTGTACTTCTAGGATACCTGTTACTGGCTGCAGCCAATAAACAAGATCTTTGACTTCACCAAGAAGACTCTGTGTTTCTGTAGTCTGAAACAGGAAGGACTCGAAGTCTTAGGGTGTGTTCCCTGGCACCACTGGGTTCTGAAAAAACCCAGTACTTCAAGCACTTTATTTTTTTTAAATCAAATTACAGTTCAAAGAAATACTGGTGCATGCACAAGCAAAAAAGCAATGCCACCCATATTCAATATAGTTTTAGAACTTACTTGTGTGATGATTCCACAAAAACAAAGTCCCTACACACAAAGGTATATCCAGAAGACAGACAGTGATCCTTCCACCTTGAAATCTAAGTGAAACATGACCAGGGGATGGACAAATCACTGGGAGGAGCCTGCTGGACATGAACAGGAAGTTTGAGTCTCTGACACACTTCCTTCCGGCTTGAAAAAAAAGGCTTTTCAATCTGAAAAACAAATTGGATGGCCCACTGGAGAAAAACTTCCAGTCAAAAAAGTTCTGTTTCACTAGATTTAATGGCTCTGGAGTAGACCATCTACTTTAGAAGTGAGTTTGTGCTTGTGAGCAGCCCATTTTGGCAGCTTGCAAGGCTGGATGCAACGTGAGAGACCGCGAGGTTTCGCATTTGCTGGCTAGTGGCCCAAGACAATCGTCATGCTCACAAGAGAGCACCAAACTCAATCTTGCAAATGCAAACAAACTCCGCTCCACACAGGAGAGCGGAATTTTTGAACTCTGTGCTACTTTGCATAGCGCAGAGTGCCGAGTTCTACGCCCAGGCTAAGTTGGTGATTTGCATTTCTCAGGGTGCATACTGCTGTTTATACATAATATTTTGAGTTGCTTGTGAATGGTGTGAACCAATGTTTTTGTGTAGCTATTGGAGAGTAGTCTTTCAAGGACTAAGGGTTTGGGCACAAATTATAAATGATTCAAAATCTTTGAATCAATCTAAATTAGTGGAAGCTCTTGTAGATAGTATTTTGATTTCCTTATCTATTTTTACATCTTTCAGAAGAGGAGCACCCACTAAAAAATGACTAGCTCTGCTTAAACAGAACAAATTATTTTACAGAACTTGTAACTTGCTGCCTAAACTTAGGTGTATGTCTGAGACACATACGACTTGTTCTTTGCAAGACAACTTTTGTACAAATTTAACAAAAAGACTAATATTTAATGATTATACACCCTAGCATGCTTTAATCCAGAATTTATATTTAGATAGGTGTGTAAACGGTACCCATATTTAAGTCAACTCAAATTACACAGGCTGCTAGTTCACAGGCCTGCCAAGTACCACGCATCAGGGGCTAGACTAGCGCATTTTAGTGCTGGTGTCCTTATCATTGCACTAAAATGCATTAGTCACATATTATAGTGGCAAATATAGTGCATCGGGACCACAGGAGGAGCAGTCAACGACAATGCATTTAAACATCAAACATAAGTGGCTTGCAGCTGCAGTTACCAGCCTCTTCAAAATTACATTATTTTGCAATGTGTAAGGCAGTGGTGGCAGCACATATTAAATGTGACAAACTTAAAGCAGGTCCCTTGAGGCTCAGTGAAGCTGAGCACCCATTCCCGCTCAGCCTCTGAGTGACCACGTGGTCCCTCGCAGCATGGATTGTAGTGAACTTCAAACACAGCATAAACTAATCTGGATGGGACTGATTGCTCTCACGTGGGCCAGGGCGATACCTTGCCTGTTATTTCCTGGCAGGGTACCACACCTGACAACCACGCAGCAGTGAGTAGCATTCTCTATTTGATCCAAGGTGGCAGGTGGCAGCTTCGACTTTTTTGCCTGACCTGCACAGGCAAATGACACCTTGTCCTCTTTATGCTCGACCGCTCACAATGCTGCTCTGTGTAGAGTTTGTGCTGGCAGGATGCCTTTTCCTGTCTGAGTCCTCCTGCCTCCAGATCTCAACAGTGCCAGGTCAAACATTTCTGTCCATTGTACTCGGTTTGGGCCCATCGATCTTCTGGTGCCAGCCTGAACAAATAATCACAGGTGAGATTAACACATTCACCACATCACCGTGAAGTGTCAGAATGTTCCCATGAATTAGTAGAATTGACAGCAAGTGTACCCAAATCAGGGTCCTTGCTGGAAAAGAGATCAACACTCCTGTCTATCCTCTCCTTACAAGCAAGTCCTAGAAGAAAGCAATGTAAGAGACTAGCCAGGGATGGTTGTAAGTTTCACAAATAGTAAAGGTTCACGTTGACACTATGTGCTAGGGCTAGAAAGCCTAACTACACTATGCCTGAAGAGTTGCGCTAAGGGTGGGGGGGGGTGAATTGTTTACAGGGTACTTTGCAGAGGATACAAAGCCAGCATGCCTTGTCTTTAAAGAATCAGATCCCCACATAGGGCTCTGTAGGAAGATGCTAGTTTCTGAGTGCTGGTGTTCTGAGGAACACCCCAAAAAATTGATTTGGTGCAGGAGGTGATGGGTGTCTCTGCAATATGGTGCTAGTGATAATGAGGGCTCTTCTCTGAAAGTTCTGAGTGTTGGGTAGCTACTGGCAGTGGGAGGCTCTGCACTCTAGTCTCTGAGGTGCTCGAAACAAAGTATTAAAGTGGTTGCTATAAAGGATGTTGAGGAATTTGAAAGTGTGGCATACAGTCTTGTATTGATTGCTCTTAGATATATGTGAGATGCATGCAAAAGTAGTTAGGGCCGTTTAACTGCCAGTGATAAAATGTCACTCACATGTCACACGTCATGAAAATGTCATACATAAGCACACGTCAAATGAAGAAATGACACACATGAGCAAACTGAAAACTTGGCAGCTATGAAAATGCAAAATTAGAATTAATTATTAAGATGGCTATTTCTGTGGAAAATGCTTCTACTGCTTCTGCTTTTAGAGAAAGAAGACAACGCAATTTGAAAAGTAAGGAAGGTACGCAGTGCCGTTGGGCACAACTAGGTGTTAATCACTACCAATGAAATATAAGTGCAATATTCAGTATGATATAGATCAGTGAATGATGTCGCAATTTGGGGATGATTGATTTTTTTCTAGTGGTACTGGACTTTATCCTGTGGTCCACAACATACCAGGATGAATTTATACTTTTGGATGATGGTTTGCCACTGAAATTGAACTATGAACTCAAATTATGTTGTGTAGATGAGAAGTACTTACATTTTCTTATGTGTATCGAAGGTATCGATCCTCCATACGGTGAAACTGATAGAACTTGGGAAATAATAATTTTTGAACTAGACAAGCAACATAATATGGAAACTGGGATTTGCTTCTGCCAGCAACTATTAACTGCATAAATAACAACCCGACTTGGATATTTCAGTTAATACAAGAAAGTATACGTTTCCTCTACTATAATATAACAAATAGGAAAATAAAATAAGTTTCAAGAAAATGTCTCGAATAATTACTTTGTAGGATCACTTGGAATGAAATGGAGGTCAGGGATCACTTTAGATAATAGTTGTGTATTTGTATAATATATGGAGGTTTTATCTGTACAAATGGTTATTTATTATAATGTATATTTTGCTTTTGATTGTGATTACATGTACATGGATTTTTCATTAGTTCATCGTCTGAATGAAATACGTTTACTGGTCTGCAAATTCGTATAAAGAAAAAATCAAAGAAAATTCTAATGAAAGTTTGTCCATAATTGAAGACTGGAGTTCGAATCTTTTTGATGATCCCTGAAGAACAATATTTCCTGTATTGTTCACATCGTAATGGACTATAGAATTTACACGAGGGACTGTTTATGGTTACTTCCAGTTTGCTTTGATGACTTAAGGAGTGCCTCTATTCAACTTCATGTTGTGAAAATGATTTACAAACACTTTCAAGTGTGTAATGTTCTCTATGTTGAATAGGAAACCCGGTGGGATTGATTACTTCAAATTGCTTATCTTATGGCATTGATATAAATCTTATGTAAATCAACTAAATTCATTCTGAATAAAAACACGGACAAGGGGGTCGCCCATCAGTAAGCTAGAGCTAATTAATTTTGGAGTGTTTGTATGACACATATATGACCGAGGCTTAAATCACAGATCAAATGATTTACCCAGAAGTACCATCCTCACCACCGCTGGTACTGTACCGGGGTTTCTGCCCAGGTTTCCTGGTTTCATATTTAGTACCTTAAAGACTCATTTTGGGTTTGGTAGTGTTAAACTTACAAGGGGACGCAAATAGGTTGATGAACCTTTTGACTCACAATTAGGATGTTCCCACCATAACTCCAGTACATGAATATCAGTAATCAATAATCAATCATCTACACCAATAATAAATGACATTCAATAACATTAGTAATCAATGGAGTCAGAATTGGTCATACACCATGAACTTTCAGTCATGAATAACCACACCTTTGGTAAAAGTTAGAATATTTATTTCCCTATATTAACAATGCTGATATCCCATGAGTTAATCTCAAAGTCAAATGATAAACATACAGAAACAACATTAGTTGTCCAAACCTGCTAAGGAAACGCAATCTAATCAAAGCTTGAACTATTACATATTCTCAGGTTACAGTGCAAATTAATAACCAGAATAATTGCACAAACGATATCACATACATTTAGATTTCAGCAAATAAAATACATCAACCGTTATTCCCTATAGCAGACTTTCATTGGTGAGAATCCTTAACTAACACCAGATTAGCATCAGCATGGTGGGTTTCATGCAAAACAATTTAGTAAACCCACATTTGGAAAACATCTAGTTATGGCTTTATCAAAACAGTGCGGGTGTTACCTAGAAAGAAAAGCAAATAGACATAACAAACACATGGGCACAAGAATACCTCTCTTCAATTGGATTGGCAAGCATTAGGATTCAGTATCAAAGCTCAGAAAACGCAAAGTCTTTAAGCAACTCATAAGAATAGAGGGAAACTCTCAAGAAGAATAGAGAGAATGGCTAATGCACAATGGCAAAATGCACAATGCTCGCTTCTTCTCAGTGCAGTCATGTTAAGTTAATTTCCCTAAAACTATTTCCCAAGTCCCTATTGGCCAAGGGATCGTATGTTCACACCTTGTCCAATAAAACTAAAACTTCAAATCTATGAATTCTACCACTACTCCGTTCACATGTCGCTGATTGACTTCTCTTATAATGTCCTCATCATCCGGCTTGTCAGGTAACAATATTGTTGTAGCTTATACTCCAGTCAGTGTCTCCATTGTTCTCATCCTGAGAAAGTCAGTCTTACACATATTACCCTCATAATGTTACATTTTAGCAAGAACAGTATCTTATAGCAATCGGTTCTCATGAGAAAGACGTTTAGGTATGAGCACATTTAGACAGTACAGTGGAAAATCACAGATTAACTCTCTGAACAGCCATTTTATTAAACGTTAGGAAATACAGCTAGACATGAGGCTGTGCAACTAGGCCAAGAACTCCCCTAAGTTCAGGCCTACAATTAATAAAGCTAATACATAATGCATAATCCTTTATATGACATATTACTACATTAATCTAACATATACTCAACATTTCATATTAGTAAACCATTAATAAGTATACTTCGTGAACATTGGCGGGCACTCATCATGATCCCATTTTCAAATGTGAGCATTATTTTTCTAGGTTATTACATTTTCTACACTAATCTATTACTCATAGTACAAGAACACTCATGAATGATTTTTAATAAAACACCTGCGCTAGCAGTAGGCTACCCGCATGCCATCAGAGTGGCAGAGGTCATAACGTTTGATGCCTTGGTAGATGACTACCCACTATATTTAGGGATCTCAGCATGCGTGTTCATGGAGTCCCCTCTAATGGCACTGTAACGTTCCTGAGCAGCCACCATATTTTATGCAGCCACTCAGCAAAGTTCTAGGGTTTTGTTTAAAAAAAACACATGGCCCTGACACCATGGGGGGGTTTCTCCTCTAGTGTTGGGTTATTTTATTTTATTCCAGTTTGTGCATTTTCCAGTGGTCCTGAACAGGAAAAAATGACTTCAGCATGTCTGCCCTAAATAGGGCAGGCATTCAGATCGTTATTGACTGTGGGTCGAATATCCAATAAGCTTTCAGGCAAATGTTTCCACCTGTTGAGGAAACATGGAGATTTACCCAAATCCACCAAGTTTGTGACTGCATCCCCAGTTAGCCAAACTTTAAAGAATGCAGTTATTCTATACCACAAGCTGTGTTCATTTTCAATCATATGAACAATGATATTTGCATTCATGTATATCTATAGCTTTATTAGTACACATCATTAGAATTCAATGTAAAGCTTTCAAATACTTTCTGAAGGTGGACTACAATTAAAGTTTTCACCTTGTTAGACAGTACAAAGAAGAATCTTTCTATAAAAGGAATACTCTGAATGTTTACTAAGAACAGATAAATGCAAAGATCAACCATATCTATGATTTGCATTTCACTGACAAAATTGTTAACATAACATTTTAATTTTAAAAGTCTGAATTGAGTATTCTGAATAAAACTCATTTGGCAGATTGACAATAAGTCCACTTGCAAACTACACAACACAAATGACAAATTAACCAGCACACTAATGTACTGGATACAACAGGTCAGAAACACGAGGTCAGGTCAACAATATAAATGCCAAAAGGCGAACAGAGTAGTCAGATGCTTAACATGTGAAATACCCTTGATAAAATATACACTGAGCCGGTCTGATGAGGAGCAACTCCGATGATGAAGCATGACACGCATTTGGGTGTGTGAGGTTTTTTGCTCCTAAATATTAGGACTCCTTGTTGTTTTTCTCCTGTCCCCTTCCTTTTGGAACAGTGTATCGTGATTTTTGTTGTATTTTTATAGAGAGTCACCCTAGTTAGACGATTTTTCCAAATCATTTTTGTCCCTTCTTTTGTTTTGCCCGCATGCATTAGCCCTTTCCCACACATGCAAGTCCAAATTGGTATTAGAGATAAGAATGACTCAGCTTTGAAAACAGATTGTTATTCACTGAAATTTGATGATTTACTGATGTCACCATCATCTGCTTTGAAATCTGCTTTATGTACATGCTATAATTTTGATCATTTGTGTCATATTCATGTAGGGTTTAATAGCATTGATGTTTAGTAGGTGTTTTAGTCGGCCTATGTTTTTCATGTATGTTTATAACTTAGTTTTGTGCACCATTTATGTTACATTAACTTTGTGGTTGTAATAAAGCTTTGAAACTTTATTCAGGTTGGAGTTTGATTTTGTAGTCAAATTGGTTGTGGTGTTTAAAAGTGTTTATGTTTTCCATGTTGTTGGTTTATGTTGAATAAAGTCAATTACCACAATCCTCACTGAGTCTAAAGATCCGGTTGACTTCTAGTAGGTGGGATAAGTTATGGTGTCTCACCAGAGATCGTGTGGTTTCTGAACCCAAGGCAGGAAGAAGACCTCTGCGAGCGCTCCAGCACTAGCATAAGGAAACATGTTGAGGAGAATGTTTTTAATGTGGTATTTTTGGAGGGATGTATGTTACAATGTGGGTATTCTCTAATGTGTATTTTTATGTTTTATTATTATTTGGCTTTACTGAAAAGCTGAATCAATAAACTTGACTTGACCACTATTTTAGCACAAAGCTGGAACAATAAAAACATCCATAAAGCCATGGTAAAAGGTTGCCTTACAAAACTAATACTTCACCAGACAATATAATACCTTGAAAACCCACACCTACTACCATTCCAAGAGCCCCCTTCCTTATAACCTCCTCCTCTTCACACACCCACACCTTTACCACTATACTTGTCTACTTGTGTCATCATTTGTTCCACTGTCACCTTTGCCCAAGCCATCCACCTAGCTCCCCTGACAATAGCCCCAGGCTCAATGTTCTGTGCTTCTCCCACATGAGATTCCCCAATACCAAAAATGTATCTTGCTGACCCCACCTACAAACAACTCCACACCTGCCTACCAGCAACATCCCAAAGAAAAAAAAAAACTTTTAGCAAAAATAAAAAAGACCTGCCTCATTTAAACTATCCTGTGTCCTCAACTACTCTATGCAAAATTCTGGCAAATCGAGATGGATAGAAGATGTTTCGAACCACCTACAAAATGATCTAATAGACATAAATGTTTTAGGAGGGCGGGAGGGAGAAAAAAATGCTTGACAATACTTGGCCCTAGATGCGCCAATGTCAAAGAGGCCATCCCACACCAATTGCACCCACCTGACTGATACTTTAGCTCCTCCCCCTTGTCACCAGGCTAATTGTGGCATAGTGTTGCCAGGCAGCTCCACCTCCCAGAAATGCCTAGGGAGAGACTGGGCATGCTCAACTCTTCTCAGGGCCCCATCGGGTAAGATGGCTCTCAAATAATACACTTCACCACAATATTAGGATAAACAGCCACTTTAATAGCACAGGTCTGGGATAATCAAATCATCCATAAAATCTAGGCAAAACATTTTCTCACAAAACTAATACCTTACTAAACTACTGAAATTCCAAGACCCCCCCCATAACCTCCTCCGCTTCACACACTCATACCTTGACTTCTATTCATATCCCATTGACGTCATTCACTGTCACCTTTGCCCAATCCATCCACCTTGCTTCTCTGATGATAGCCCCAACTTCACTGTTCTGTGCTCCTCCACCATGTGATCCCCTCACACCAACAATGGATCCTACTCACCCCACCAAATAGGAAACCTGAAGGCATTTTCCTTCCCCAGGCACCTTTTTTTGTCACCATAAACCAAAACTAATAGACAAAGCTGTCAATGCCATAAATGCTCACCCAACAAATGAAAACAACTAATAAATGCAAACAACCTTATTTCTCATAGGGGATTCCTCCTGCCTTTTTTCCCACAGCTTTGCCATTTTTTTGTACATTTATTGTTCTTTTTATGTGACAATGAGCATTCAGTCACATCACTGCAACCCCTTCAGCCAACACCCTTTTTGGTTTCTACAGGCCGACCTGTGTCTGTTCCAAAACACCACCCCTAAAGAAATCATCCTGATCTTGATTATGTGAGACTTTTAAGGTGATGACTACTTTACTTACATCAGCCATGACTACAAGAATATACTCAGTACTATACCATGTGACTACTCACTACTCTGTCCTACCCAAAAAACATGTGTGACTCTACTTACCCCTAGGTGTGACGACAGACAAAAAGGCAATCCCACATCAATTACATCCGTCTAACTTCCACTTTTTCTCCTCCCCCTTGTCACAAGGCCAGTCATGACATAGTTTGGCTGGACAGCGCCACTTGTCCGAGATGCCCAGGGGAAGATTGGGCATGCCTAACTCCCCTGCGCCACCATTGTATGTTAACGGTATGAGATTGGTGCAGTTTTGTTGATGGCTGGTGTTATTTCTTTTGTAAATTACTAGTTGGGAGGATGTGGTACTGGAATATCTAGTCAGAATATTGCCTGCCATAAATATTCTGTCCTAAATATTGTTGACAAAATATTGCAACATTGGAGTTAATAATGTAACATCTGCAACCAATGGAGTGCCATTTTTTTAAACAAGATTTAGAATATGATATTTACGTCAGACAATGCTTCTATGATAAGCTGACATAGAACCATGGTGACTGTTATGAGTGGGAGGGAGGCACAATGAATGGCTGAGAGTGTAGGAATATAGGAAGAGGCTGTGGTGACAGACTCTGTTGAGTGGCTATCAGTGGGTGATGAATTCTGTATGTCGGTCATGCTCTCTATCCCTTATTATGGACTTTAAATGTCTACTCACATTCACTGGACAAAGTGGATTTTTAGAAATGGATAGAATCTTAATAAAAAATGAATTAAAATGTCCCTAAATGCAACACTCAACGTGTTACAAAACCTCATGGCCTGCTTAGAACTTGGACCTCACTGGTCAAACTTTCCTTTTCCTGACCACAATATGTCAACTTTGTGTTGGATTTAATGGCAGAGTTCATAGATATTCACGCTTCCAGCTTCCCCTGCCCCTTCCCCTCGCTGCTGCTCACCAAGCTCCCTGCTATTACTTTTTTCTTGACATAAAACAATGCAAGCTGCCCATCGAGCATTTATTAACAAACCGGGAGGCCTACTTCAAAATGACAAAGTAGGAAAGCACATAGCAAAAAAATAGGAACCGTATGGGAAGACCCAATCAATGACACAAACAGACTAACGCACACGATGTAAACACAACTAGGAAACACTCTGATATTTGAAAATGGGAGATGTATTCAACGAGGGACAGGAAGGCACACTGAAAAATATGAACAATAGGGAAGCATACTTCAAACTGACACAATCAACAGTGTGAAGCAGGGTCAAAAAGAGCACAATTTGTAATGCTTTTTAGAGATACATGTGACAGAAATAAGGACAAAGAGCTCATTTTAGACTTTGGAAGACGGGTGGTTACTCGTCACAAAGGCGACAGAAGGGAAATCCATTATGTTAATAACGGAGTAACCGGTGTGTCGAACTCTAAACAAAGCACAAAATGAGGAGATAGTATCGGGAAAAGACCAAACACTATAGAGATATATTCTCAAACTACCACGAATAGAGAGACTGAACTCGATAAGTACAATACAGAGGTTTATACAGAGTAAAGTGAAAAGTAGAGGCATGCTCCAATATGAAAATCAAACTTGCGAGATGCAGTCTAAAATAAAAAATATAATGCAGCAATATAATGCAGGAATCAAGAGACAAAGATCTGACAAAATGATAGATAAGGAGCAATTTGTTTTCAATAACCAAGTCTTGGAATTCATAACGTAAATTAAGAGCGGAATGCAACTTTGGGAGCTGAATAGCCAATCATATTGTACCTTTGCTCGCTGTAAATACTGCTAGGGGCCTGCGTGACTGCCAGCTACATGCTTTGTGCTGCTGAGTTGCTACTCTCCATTGCAGCACTCATGCTCTATTGACTTACATCCGACTCAGTGAATGAGATGGTGTATTAGGCACACACTTGAGACATGATAAAAGGGCACCTCTATGTTCCAAAGATTGGGAACAGTGCTGCGGTTACTCAGACGAGCCGTTTTCCCATCACCTTTATTGAGTTGGATCCACCGCTCAAGAGAGATTAAATAGCCTTCCTGACATACTTGTGGGTCAGACACTGCTTTTCGTTATCCTAAACTCTTTGCAGTCCTATAAATGCGGGGGAGGGCAGTTAACGCCTGTTATTGCCTAAAGCATGGGTACTCACAAACTTTTTCTCGGGGGCCAAAATTGCAGTATGGTTTGCGGCCGAGGGCCGCACTGAAGTGACAGCGGGGGGGGGCGTGGCTTAGAGGGGGAACAACCACCCCGCCCCCTTTTTCAAAACATTGCTAAACAATTCTGCATTTTGAATCCAGTAACACACACAGCGCCATCTGCTCTCACCTCTACCCCAGTAACACACACAGCGCCATCTGCTCTCACCCCTACCCCAGTAACACACACAGCGCCATCTGCACACAGCGCCATCTGCACACAGCGCCATCTGCTCTCACCCCTACCCCAGTAACACACACAGCACCATCTGCTCTCACCCCCACCCCAGTAACACACACAGCGCCATCTGCTCTCACCCCTACCCCAGTAACACACACAGCGCCATCTGCACACAGCGCCATCTGCACACAGCGCCATCTGCTCTCACCCCTACCCCAGTAACACACACAGCGCCATCTGCTCTCACCCCCACCCCAGTAACATACACAGCGCCATCTGCTCTCACCCTTACCCCAGTAACACACACAGAGCCATCTGCACACAGCGCCATCTGCTCTCACCCCTACCCCAGTAACACACACAGCGCCATCTGCTCTCACCCCTACCCCAGTAACACACACAGCGCCATCTGCTCTCACCCCTACCCCAGTAACACACACAGCGCCATCTGCACACAGCGCCATCTGCACACAGCGCCATCTGCACACAGCGCCATCTGCTCTCACCCCTACCCCAGTAACACAGACAGCGCCATTTGCACACAGCGCCATCTGCACACAGCGCCATCTGCTCTCACCCCTACCCCAGTAACACACACAGCGCCATCTGCTCTCACCCCTACCCCAGTAACACACACAGCGCCATCTGCACACAGCGCCATCTGCTCTCACCCCTACCCCAGTAACACACACAGCGCCATCTGCACACAGCGCCATCTGCTCTCACCCCTACCCCAGTAACACACACAGCGTCATCTGCTCTCACCCCTACCCCAGTAACACACACAGCGCCATCTGCACACAGCGCCATCTGCTCTCACCCCTACCCCAGTAACACACACACAGCGCACACACACAGCGCCATCTGCTCTCCCCCCACCCCAGTAACACACACACAGCACGCACACACACAGCGCCAACTGCTCTCACCCCTACCCCAGTAACACATACAGTGCCATCTGCTCGCACCCCTACCCCAGTAACACACACACACACAGCGCACACACACAGCGCAATCTACTCTCAACCCTACCCCAGTAACACACACACTACATTAAAAACAAATAAATAAATAATCAAAGAGCCTTACCTGACTCAAAGCACTGTAAAGATTTCACAAATGTAGAATGGCAGGCAGGCAGGCGGGCAGCAGACGTGGAGCCGGTGACAGGAAGCAGATGACAAAACCCCGTAAAAGTTAGCTGCAAGCGCTGACTTTTATGGGGCTTTGGCTTCCAGGATCATCACGGAAACGCCATAAATAATGGCCGCTGTACGTAAACATAGAGGAGGGCCGCGGAAGCATGCACAAAGAAGCCACTGCTGCGCATGCTCCCGCGGCCCTCTTCTATGTTTACATACTGCGGCCAATATCATATGGTGTTTGTTGTACGTCTCCGCGGGCCGCCAAGGTCGGTCCGTGGGGCCGCTGGCGGCCCGCGGGCTGTACTTTGAGTAACGTCGGCCTAAAGGCTTAAGAAGTAATGCTTTGTTAGGAGCTGCACTGAAAACAAAGGAGTGGCAGACAATCATTTTTGTCTTAGAGCTTCAGCTTCAGCGTTTCAGTGTTTATGCTTCTTTTCTCTCTCTAATTTAGGACACAGAGCACCTGATTCACAAAGGTAAACTAACACTTTTGTGTAATTTTATGATTGTTTGCTATTCACATACGTGTTTTTCTAGAGGTATCGGAGTCTCGTCACATAAATAGACAGGACTGTTCTATATCTTTATGTGGGGAGACTCAGCAGTCTTAAAGTTGCTACTAGTGGAATGCCTTTGTGAATAGCAACCAAGCGTAAACTCACACAAAAGTGTAAGTTTACCCTTGTGAATAAGGCTCTCTCTCCTCAGTAGAATGCTCTAATTGCTTTGTAGCCTTTATGCCTCATACTATACCTGTCATGGACGTCTTTTTCCTTCGCAGCAGCCCTCATCCATGGCTAAATCCTTTCACTCAGTAGGAGGATACTTGACAACCAGTATTGCCCTTGACAGCAGGTTATATCACTATAATAAATCAATGAAGCACAGTTTGGAATATACATATAGGTGCACGTTTCCCAATGAGAGTAATTGATAGACACATTTACCTATTTATATCTATCTATTGGAGGACTGCTGGCTAACAAGAACATCAATATGCTCCAACAAGTCAATGACATTCAGATCTACATGCGGGTCTACTTAGTCAGTGACACTGACCACTGGAACATCTGTATTCCCAGCATCCAAGCCTGACTGTAAATTGACTACTTGAAGATGAACCTACAGAAGGACACAGTTTTCCTTTATTACCAAGAAAGCAAACAAATGCTCTACTATGGGGCTTGTTGAAATGAACCTTGACAGTTTCAACCCACTTTTGTTAGACAGCAGCAATTTTCTTCTTTCTATAGATACTCCTTTACCATCATCAAAAGACATCAAGCAATGCAACATCTATACTGACAACTCAGAATGACATCCAATAGGGTATGCAGTTCCTTTAGGGTCACAAAAGGTGGGAAAGGGGCAGCAAAGAAGGTCAGTAATGAGCTGAAAAATCAGATCAAGGGATCTCATAGCTCAGAAGCAAAAGCCCTTACATACTCTAATGGCTGTCATGCTTCATCGCCAGGCAGCTTCTTGGTGGGCTGGCAACATAATGCCCAACGGCCCCCTTGAGGGGGCTCTTTGCCAATGCCTATGTGAAGTATGACTGGAGATGCTCTGGGAGAAGATTTGTGTGATGTGAATTAAAAATAGCTAAGAAGTACTGTGGCTAATTTAATCAGTGGGTGTTAGAAAGTGGATTATTGCTAAGGGCAGGTAAGTACGACCTTTAGCAATAGTCCACAAACCCCCACTAGTTCCAGTCAAGGTCTCAATAAATGAATCCTGGCTAAACCCTTGGTAGTTTGGCCACAAGTAGTTTGGATTAATTTTGGAGACAGGTGTCAAGCATTTAATATCAACAAAACAGTAATAAGTAAAACAAAAAAACATAATAAAATTCCCACACCAATTTATGAAAATAGATTATATTTTTATCTTTAAAATGACACCAAAACGACCACAATCGAATGTAGGGAATCTAAGGAATGAATTTTTTAAAGATTTAAGGTTTTCTAGCACGTAGAAATCGAAAGCACCACTCTGGGCATCTGGTCGCACTCAACCAGAGCAAAGTCAAAATTTGAGGCCTACCGCGATTGAGCCCTGCTCGACTACACTGAGCAGGAGGCCTCCGTTAAAGTTTTACTTTAACACTTTGAAAAATTATTGAAGATTTACCACCGACCGGGACAAAGTCACAAGTTGAGGCCGACCTCACTGGAGACCTCCTGGGATACACGGCCCATGATGCCTTGGTCAAGTTTCTATGTTCTAACATAGTCACTTTTTCAGGAAGATTTCTCCTGAATGGGACAAAATTGAAAGTTGAGGCTGACCACAATGGAGCCCTCCTTGGACACACTGCGCAGGAGACCTCAATCACTTTTACCTTTGGACTTAAAAATGTTTCTGGAGCTTTTCTGCCCCGAAGTCAGAAGTCCCTCCTCAGAATGCCAATTTTGAAGTGACATTGTTGGATTGTCTTTCCATGAGCCCCCAGTCAGATCCTGGAAGTCTGGGGCTCAGGAGGTTTTCAGTGGGACGAACCTGCAAGTCAGGCCAGGCATGGTCGACGTTGGCCGGCTTGACTCACGATGTCGGGTCAGTCCACTTATGGAGCTTTTTTCCAAAGGTGCTCCAAACTTCTCAAAACTTCTCAATCTTCTTCCAGAAGTACTTCTAATGTACTTTAGGTGTCCACAACTCACCCCAAGGTTCCAGAAGCTCTGAGTTGCTCCTTGGGGATTAAGACTCCAAATCTAAGAATGTACCTGGTTCAAATCCAAAAATGGCCACTGGTCAGCTGGGCTTTTTTTGCAGGACTTGAAGCAGGGACCTCTGGTCAGCTCCTTTTTTACCTGTAGCCCGCTGGTTGCCCCTTCTTCATGTTGTAGAAGTAAGGCAAAGTCCTTTTCTTGGTGAAGGCCAAAGTGTACGCCTGGTGCAGTCCTTCTGAGTGCAGGGTCCAGATGCAGGCCAGGGTTCCAGCAGGGCGGTCTTTCTTCTTCTTGTCTTGTTCCAGTAGGGATCTTAAGTGTGGGGCAGCTCTGACATATTTATCCTTGCTCCTGGGATGGCAAGCAAGGGGGTGCTCATGTCCAATCACATGCAGGCCACCACCCTCTTGGGTGATCAATCCCAGGGAGCAGCATTCGTCCAAAATGCAAGATGTCAAAAACTCAATCTTAAGAGTTTAGATCTGACTGAGTCCGCCCACTGGTGTGGCTAAGTTTCTCTTACCACACCCCTTTTCAGCCCTCTCTTAATGTAACTAGGGGGTACCTGGTTGTCTGGGGCTGTAGGAAATGGGAGAGGCTGTGTTGCTGTTCCAAATGTCCTTCCCTTCTTTGAAGTCCAGTTTGGCTGCTCTCATCTCATCCTGTTCTACCATCTGCTGAGGCAGATCTCCTCCCACAAGATGCTTCGTTTGTTTCATCCCAGGCCCATTCACACCTCATCAAGGCTGCCTGGCTCAGGCTGCCAGAGGCTGACCAATCAGAGAAGGGCAATACAGGGCTGAAGTTGCTAACGTTTAGCAAGAGTTCTAAAACTCTTTCCCTGTCCAAGTTATATTACATTCAACAGTGTCACGTTTGGGGTTTATTATAACTTATAATTTGATGCTAAACTTGCGATATTTAGCTCATTCCAATTGATTTTATAACTTTATTATTTTCAAATAAAGTCTCTCCATGTTAGCCTATGGAGCCAATTCACTACAATGGGGAAAACACATTTGGCTATTTTTCCCTCACTAGAGCTTATAATAAATTTGTTATAAAGTCCCTGCTTATAGTTACAGTGCACCCAATCCTGGGGACATTTAGGCCATACCTGAGGGGTGACATATGTAAAAATAAGGTAGCTCAGGACTTTGGAAGTAGTCTGAATTCCAAAGTAAAACTTAAAAGCAGCCAGCCAGGCAGTCCTTCTTTTAAAATGACACTGGGCACCACAGCAGTACACCTAGGGGTGTCCTATCTATGCTGGGGCCCCTAAACCTACATGCCCTACCATATACTAGGGACTTATAGGTAGGTAGATACAGCCAATTTTAATTAACTTAATTTGCATATACCATTTTAACCAGAGAAAAGGACCTGGGACTGTTCAGAAGTGCCCAGGGCACCATCATATTCAGAAAAACACAAGTGTGAGTGAAAAATGGGTGCAAAAAGTGAGGGGGGCTTCTTCAATCAGCCCAGTTTTTCCACAGTGGATCCTTTTGTTATGATTATAACAGTGATTGGTCACATTTGAAGATAATTGTCCAATGCAGCTCATGAAATAGTGGAAATAAAGGTCAACATGAATCTTTTCAAGGGTTGTTGCTATCAATCAGGGCAATTCTTCAGGACCAAAAAAACCTCATATACACATGATTGGGGATGTGTGAGTGTTATGTTAGCAAAAACGTATACCTGGGAATGTCTAACAACCAACCAGGAATAAAAGAACAAAACAGATTCAAAAGTATAATGGTAGGTATTCAAATGTCATACCCATCTTGAAAACATCAATGTGTTAGGTAGGTTACTGAATATGTGACAAAGGTGACGTAACACCTGTTAGTGGTTGTGCAAATTCACATGACAAACAAACAAACACATTGGTAGGTAAGTGGCACACAAGTGAGGTAATGTACTTCTCACATATCCCACATCAGGGATCAAAATGAAGATTAATGCAATTATCTGTGTAAGCCACAATTGCATTAAAGCTCACCCGAATTTGGTCCCATAGATGTAGACAGAGACCACACTTTCTGTGGAATTAAACGGAGGGAGAAAAGTCACATTAAACCTAAATCAGCAAATAGGAGTAAGAGGAAAAGGGAGTGAGGCATGAATACTCACAATGTCCAGCATGCTGACATAGCAGTGACCAATCCCTCTCTGCCACCCTAAAGGTACTGAGGGAGCAGAGAAGGTGGTCTTTAAGCTGGTTGGACAAGTGGTTAACGGCTCACCAGTGTCATTATTTGTTCCAGTGACTGTATATGCATAGTAGAGTCAAACCAATGCCATATTGAGGCTGAATGTAGGTGATTATACCCACCCTGCGGATGATCAAAGCATATTCTCAAGCGGTTGCTTGTGATGGTGTTGACCACCTTATTGTGCAGCACTGGAATATGGTAATATGGTAATTCGGGAGGTGTTCAGGTGAAGTATTCCCTCTGTGGAAACAAAAATAAAGAAGGATGTGCAGAGATCTCCTCTTGAGGAAGGCCAGGAACAGATGCCATCTTGGAAAGGCTAAATTTGTAGTCATCCAAATGGTAACCATAGGGTTGCTGCGTAGTCTTTCTTGTGCGATGGAAATATATTAATAAAAAGTGAAATCCCTCAAGAATCCAGTCATAATGCTCAATATTTGCACTCAAAGGCCTTTCCTATGGTTTCCAGACAACATCTTTATATGAGACTGCTTTGCTGCTTCTGATGGCACTGGACTGAGGTATCCAACATTTTCCTGCAAGTACTGGCTGTGGACATCTAGCGCAGTGACTGGTGCTGATGGCAGGATATTTTTAGTATTGGCCTGTAAGAAAATGGTAAACCTCATGTTGTTTTACAGTGTCATCATATATGAAGGATCTGTAAGAAAACAGCAGGTAGAAATGCTGACTGTGCCGTCGTTGATAGTGCAGTGCTTTTTGATAAATTGCTAATCATTCTCCTGTTGCGGTTTCTCATCCTGGAATGTACTCTCTCAAGTTGTTGTTGAGCATGGTGGCAAAACGTAAGTGCCATGGGGAAAGCAGGGTCAAAAAGGGCCTACCATCTGGACACAAAAAGAAAACCAGGTTGGTTGGCGAGCCCATTAAAGACCCTGAGTAAAATCAACAGACAACTGTACCTGGTGATGCAGATTCATACGTGAGGAAAATCTCCTGTAAATTAAAATCAGCCTCAGAGCTGTAAATATAAAAATTGATTCCCTCACTGGTAGGGTGGATCAACAAAGAGGAATACTATGCAAACAAGGCTTGACACCTGTTTCGGCAAAATAACAAATCGCTGACATCATAGACAACTCTGGAAAGTCCTCTGGTGCTACGCTACAAGTGGGAAAAGTACTTGCAGTAATAAAGTGAAAAATGAAGATCTTGATTCATGCTCTGGACATGACAATATACGTATTCTTGCCCTTCTTATAATGTGGCGTATTGGTTGAAATCCTTCTGACGGACCTTTTTAGCAGGTTCCAGTGTTCCAACATGTTTGCCATACAGCTTGCACACTACTTTCTTGCACCCTTCTGGAGCAGTGGAGTATAATAGCTTGGTTCCTGAACTAATGGGGCCGGGATACAACATTCAAACTAGCAAGAGAGAAGGGTAGGCTGGAATACCGGAAATGTACCCTTTCTATTTTTCAAGACTTCACAACTATTGCTCAAGATGATCCGTTCTGGAGGTAAAGAAGCAACTTTAATTCATGAAAAACAACTATGCAATGTTATATTCAGCCAGACTGAGACTGCGTCACTACGGGAGAATGCAATTTTATTGTAATCCTAAAAGGATAGCTACATTGATCAAAACCCACATTGTGAAGAGGGACAGCGCCATTAGATTCTATGTTCCACCACTAAAGTCAGCTCACAACCACATGAAGATCCAAACAACACCACTGATATAAACTAAATATGTACAACATGAAATTCTGATTGCTCTGTTTGGCTCCATCACATTGTTACAGAATGTTGCTTTATTTTTTATAACACTTAAATGATTTGTCTATATTTATTTGCCTTGAGAAACCCCCACAGGCATCCTATGATAGTTCATAATTTTACGATTCCCCATTTGGCACTTTTTTTTTACATAGCAGTAAAGTAGCTCTCACATATGCCAATATATTTTTGTATGCGGTTCAACACTTCCAATATGTATTGTTGTGTAGCCATTTTAGCCCGCTGTGCACTTTAACCTAGATATGTTTTATTTTGGCTTTGCTATATTACTTTAACAATAGCCACATTTGCGGTCTTGTTTTATTTTCTCTGTCTAGCTGTTCTTCGCCTAGGTCAGCACTGCGTTCTTAAACAAGACATTTCTTTCACTCTGTGCTTTCTCAAGCCTGCAGTGAGATAGGTTGCCTACAAAAGTGGTATGCTTTGTCTCCAATGTTCACAGAAATATACACACTCTTTCGTGGGGATCCTTTGTTAGAACATCAGCTGTTTTATTATAAAAACACTACTTTGACTCATAAACATTAGAGGGAGATTCCAGCCAGATGACCACGACTGAATGCTGATTGCTTCACTGCAGCTGCTTATGTAGGCTACAGGCCTCTTGCTCAGGTATGAGGGATGGTGTCTTCCAAAGGGAAGCCTAAAGGGCAGAATTAGAGATTAACATGCTGTGCTCTAAGTTAGCTTAGGTAGGAACTATCCTTAACAATTTTTGTGATAATATGGTAGCGCTATTTTTGTGTTTTACTCTCCTTGTCACAATCTTAATCTTATTGTGCTTCATCGTACTAGTTATTGCAATACATGCTTTATTATCTAAGATGCATAATCTTATATAACCTCATTGAACCATACTCTGCCTCTGACTGTCCTTACATATGTGAGACTAATGTAACTGAGAGAAACGGATGAGATCTGAGTGACACGATTCCCCTGAGGAGTCATTTATGTAATGCGCCCGGTTGCCCAATCATTCCTGCTCTTGGGTGGAGATGAGGCACTGCTAGTTAGCCAAAACAAACCCGGATTAGGTCGACAGGTGTCACATGGTATGGGTTCAGACTCAGTCCCCCGCAGTCCAGGTGATTCTGCCGCCCAAATCCAGTAGTCTCATTAGAATAATGAGAACCCATGCAACAGTATCACCTTCAAGTTTAGATGTTTGCATGTTTTAAAACACGAATTGGCTATTTTCACTAATAGTTTGTATTGGGCCTGGCCTTTTTTGCAGGGTCATCCCCAAACTTTTTGCCTCATTCCTCCTATATTTTCTGGCCTGTTTTGTTGGCTTTAGGACTCTGAACACTTTACCACTGCTAACCAGTGCTAAAGTGCATATGCTATATGTCTAAATTGTATTGTTGATTGGTTTATCCATGATGACATATTTGATTTACTGTTAAGTCCCTAATAAGTGCACTATGTGTGCCCAGGGCATGTAAATCAAATGCTACTAGTGGGCCTTCAGCAGTCATTGTGCCACCCATGAGTAGCCCTGTAAACATGCCTGAGACTGCAGTGTCTGTGTGTGCAGTTTTGCACTGCCAATTCGTGCAAGTGTACCCACTCAGGCCCAAACCTTCCCTTTTACTACATGTAAGTCACCCCTACTCTAGGCCCTACGTAGTCCCATGGTCAGGTTGCAGTGTATTAAAAAAGTAGGACATGTACTGGTGTGTTTTACATGTCTTGATAGTGAAATACTCCTAAATTTGTTTTTCACTATTGCAAGGCCCCCCCCCAGGTTAACAGGGGCATTGCCTTCAAATACCTTTTAAGTGCAGTTTTTCATTGGGGGTAGATAGAGATGTGTTTTGGGGCCTCTGAACTCACACTTTAAAAATACATATTTTGGTGAAGTTGGTTTTTAGTTCGGCTGTTTGAAAATGCCACTTTTAGAAAGTGGGCATTTTCTTGCTTAACCATCCTGTGCCTCTGCTTAGCTGCTGAAAACATGTTTGGGTCAGACTGACAGTTGTGTTTGGGAATCCACTCTAGACAGGGACACAAAGGGAGCTGAAATGTCTTCTGCATATCCTGATGAGTCTTCCTGAGTTAGAGTGAGAGGGAGGAGCTGACACCTGCACTTGAAAGGGCTGTGCCTGCCCTCACACAATACAGTCTCCAACCTCCTAGTGTGTGTTTGGGGCAGGGCAGGGAATAGACAGGGTCTTGTGCACTACAAAGACTTTCCTTTGAAGTTTGCATACTTCAAAGGTAGAAATGAGGATAAGTATTGGACTGCTGACCCCACAACTTTAGATTACTTCTGGATCAAGAGGAGCTTCTGCCAAGGAGAAGAGCTTGATGCTTGAGAAGACCTGTCACTCTGTCTGTTGTTTTGCTGTGATGGCCTGCTGCTGTTGCTGCTTCTGCCTGAAGGGGGAAGGGTCTGGACTTTGCCTTCTGAAATCCTGCTTGTGAAGTTTCTCCTAGGGCTTAGACTGATCTTGCCACCTGTTCTGAAGTCTCAGGGACATCAAAGATTTTATCTGCCAGTGCCTGGGCTCTTCTGCTGAGAGTCCTGACTTGCTAAGTGGTGCCGAATCCAGTTCCTGGGCCCTTAGAAGTGGAAGTGGTAACCTGTGGGGGAAAATCCATGCACTGCTGAGTGCACATCTGAAAATTCAACACATTGCCTGCCTAGTGGCTGAAGAATCAATGCAGCACCTGTTCTCAACGTGGACCTTTCACATAGAGCGTCGGAATTTTCCAGACAATGACCCTGGGTGTCAAAATCTTCAACATCACTACACAAACCTGAGGTTGCTTGTCGGGAGATCAACACACCCCTTCTCTGCAGGGAAAGAATTGATGCACGGCCTAACTTGCTAGTAAGGAATCGACTCATCTCTTGCTTTTCCGATGCATGCACACCCATGCTGCTTTATTTTTGACACACACCAGGTACTTTGTGCTAAAATTTGCATCCGTTGATTTCAATGGATTCATATCTTTGCTTGTGCATGTGGGAATTTTGTTATTTTGATCTTTTTCTTGAATTAGATAAATATTGGCTAATTTTCTAAACTGGTGTGGCATCGTTTTGTGGTGCTTTTACTGTGTTACTGTGTGTGTTTTTTTACAAATACTTTACACATTGCCCCTGAGATAAGCCTGACTGTTTGTGTCAAGCTGCCAAGGGGGTGAGCAAGGATTATTTGAGCTGTGTATCTCTCCTACCCTGACTAGACTGACGGTCCCTACTTGGGCAGGGAGCAAACTAACTTCCAACTAGAGACCCAATTTCTAATAGTTTGGAGTATCAGTGTGAGGGGTGATTTACTAGGATTCCTCACTGATAGGCACATCTGTGTGGATGGCCCATTTGCTAGGAATTAGCAATGTGTCTGACTGCATAATGGTAGCATATATGAATTTACATGTCTCATAGTCTTGGGTTATGCTCATGGAATGTCAAAGACCTAAATATTCACATGCAGGCATAGCTTGTACAGGCATATCTAAATAGACAATAAACAGATTTACAGGAAACATTTTTGGTACCAAGGTGCATCACATCCTTGACCTTCAAATGGAGTTCCTACATGTACTTTCCCTCCTTTAGTTTCCATGCTAGAGATGTTGCATACTAATAAACACACAGTAGATTTGAAGCCATGAAATCCGCATAATTCGAAGACAGTTCTACAATAATCATGTTGATTCCCCATGTTGACACCCCAACGTAAAATGTTGACTCTCCAGTTTTTGTTATGCCAGACTGTCACTGTGTAGGCAACATAATACAAATACCATAATAAGGTGGGGACTTCAATCTAGCACTAAACACAGTGACTGACAGGTTTAATTTAGTACAAACTAAAACCTGTAAGGCAATTCAATTATTACAAGATGCTTGAGATAACTGGTGTGGTAGAAGTATGGAGGACAGACTCTAGTCCAAAGCATGTACTGTATATTCTCATGGACCTGAATTAGGAATTGTCAATGCAAGCACTGCTACGTGGCTTGCTCTTGGCAACCCCTGCCAGGCTTCAACAGAGAAAATCAGAAAGGGCTAACTGATTAATGTTTGCTTTTTGAAAATAAAATAAATGCAAGGCAGATTGCCCTTAAATCGTTAAAATGCTTAATAAATGTGTTTTTTTTCTCTGCCTCTCAATTGTCAGCCAACAGAGCTCTATGGCTTTGTTTTGCTTGAATCCAGGCATGTCCTTGCTTTAAATTTTGTTCGGCCAGTTAAGAAAACTGTGAAATGCGGGGGTCACAAGTTCAGCCAGGAAGGAATTAACTTTTGTGGCCTCAGAGAAGGCTCTCTGATGTATTAGAAGAAAGTCCTTCTACATCCTCTCCCTGCGTGTACTTTAGAAATAAATCTAGATTTCCACTACCCTGTACTCAAAGCATTTGCATTGTGGGACTTATGGAGGTAGGTGCTTTGAAAGGAGCTAAACAAAGTGAGGGTAGCAACAATATCATGGCCTATGACTTCCTCTCTGCCAGTATCAGTGGCTGCAAAGCTGTATCCGTCAAATGAAGCCAAGCTGACAGCCTGAGCCAGAGACTTCAATAGACAAACTACTGAGTCTTGAGCAAGTCAGTCAGTGTTCCTTTCTGCCTTTATGCAGTATGATAAACTGATAGAAACGCAGGTTGACATATGACGATTTACTTTATTTTTATACACAATAAATGGCAATTGTTGTTCCACAGCTTGGGATGGTTTATATGTATATGTCTATATTTAATGTTGAAACAACGAGCTATAACATATATATGAAAAGGGAGATAGTAAATAAAAGAGTTACAAATTGGGTTGTTTGGGTGGATATATTAACATTGAGACTAGACCTGGGTGGAACTCACAGATTTTCACTCCACAGAATTACGTAAAAACTCAGTGAGATTCTCTAGAGTTCAGCGAGCGCTAGAATTCCAGTACATCACATTGCTCACTCTGGGCCGTATTTATACTTTTTGGCGCACAACTGCGCCAACGCAGTTGTGCGTCAAAAAATTTAACGCCGGCTAACGCCATTCCAAAGCGCCATGCGGGCGCCGTATTTATGGAATGACGTTAGCCAGCTGAGCTGCCTGGTGTGGGTCAAAAAAAATGACTTACACCAGGCAGCGCTGGCGTAGGGGAAAATGGAGCTTGGGCGCCAAAAAATGGGGCAAGTCAGGCTGAGGCAAAATTTTCGCCTCAACCCGATTAGCGCCATTTTTTTTGACTCCCAACCCCCATTGAAATGACTCCTGTCTTAGCAAAGACAGGAGTCATGCCCCCTTGCCCAATGGCCATGCCCAGGGGACTTCTGTCCCCTGGGCATGGCCATTGGGCATAGTGGCATGTAGGGGGGCACAAATCAGGCCCCCCTATGCCACAAAAAAATAAAATAAAAAATACTTACCTGAACTTACCTTAAGTTCCCTGGGATGGGTCCCTCCATCCTTGGGTGTCCTCCTGGGGTGGGCAAGGGTGGCAGGGGGTGTCCCTGGGGGCATGGGAGGGCACCTCTGGGCTCCTTCCGAGCCCACAGGTCCCTTAACGCCTGCCCTGACCAGGCATTAAAAAATGACTCTAAAACGGCTGGACGTCATTTTTTTTTGACCCGCCCACTCCCGGGCGTCATTTTTGCCCGGGAGTGTAAATACGGCGCACATGCCTCGGAGTCATTTTTTAGACGGGAACGCCTACCTTGCATATCATTAACGCAAGGTAGGTGTCCACGCTAATAAATGACGCAAACTCCAAGATCTTTGGCGCTAGACGGGTCTAACCCCAAAGTATAAATATGGAGTTAGTTTTGCCTCGGATTTGCGTTAAAAAAACGACGCAATTACGGCGCAAACAGAGTATAAATATGCCCCTCTGATTTTTAACTCTGGCAGGGCGAAAGGCACCATGTGGGTCACCAAAGGGTGCTACTGCTTTCTGCCACTCGAGTAGATTTTCCACTCGAGCGGCAGCTTTCTCAAAGCAAGTGGTAGCGACCTGCCGTGACTGCCCATGCTGAAAAATTTCACTAGGCGGTGGTCTACAACTTTAATTTTCACACTCGCCAACTTAATGCTGACGAGCCACATGTGAGAAAAGCTCTTCGAAGTGGGATAAACTCCATGAACTGTATCAGAGGAGCAGAGTTTGCCTTCCACCTTTAATTGAGACTCATAGTGGACAAACATTTTTCTAAAAGTCAGAGTCAAGATGGAAATTCTAGCTGGCAAATGATACATGTTTTCGTTCAGTTTGGGCACTAGGGGCCTGATTACAACTTTGAAGGAGGTGTTAATCCGTCCCAAAAGTGACGGTAAAGTGACGGATATACCACCAGCCGTATTACGAGTCCATTATATCCTATGGAACTCGTAATATGGCTGGTGATATATCCGTCACATTTGGGACGGATTAACACCTCCTCCAAAGTTGTAATCAGGCCCTAGGTGATTTTTAAACATAGATTTGTACAGTATATTTCTAGAAAAACATTTGTTTTTCTGTGTACACTGTCTTCATTTCTTGTCTTTTTATGAAAACCTTTTGAATTATCTCTGCATATCATATAAAGAGGGATATCGTTGGAGAAGAAAAAGTCTATTTCCTACAGTGCAAAGCAACTGAGATGCAAGGTTTGCTCTTAAAGCACATAGACACTTCACACTATTTATATTCATTCGGATCAATATATCATCTATCTGAGGGCAGTTTTCTACTTAAATAAAAAAAAATTAAAAAAATTACATTTAAGTTTTCAGCCCATTCACTGCCACTGGACCCAATCGATAAATGTTTCAGATTTATATTTATCTGAGTCAGAAAATGCCATTTATAGTCCCAAGAACCAAATTTAGGTATGATAGGTCGATAGATTATATGCTTGCTATAGGCACCTTGTAGAGAACTATGGGGCATATTTATGAAAAGTGGCGCACCCCTAAGCATCCCCCTATCACCACATGGTAGCGCCGTATTTATAATATGGCGCACCATGGCAGTAGTTAGGGTGACTAATGTCATAATTTGTGACGCTAGTCCGGCGCTTTGCAGGACTAGAGTCACAAATAATGACGCTAATCCTGCAAAGCACCCGGAGGCCCATTGTAATCAATGCATTTAGCAGGCGTTAAAAACAACACTAAAAATGGAGCAAAGGAATTAGCAAAGGAATCTCATAGATTATTTTGTGCCATGTTTAGGCCCACCCCGGTGCCAGAACACCCCCCTGGCATGCATTATGTCAGGTGCAGGTATAATGTGGCGCAAGGCATTAGAAAAGTGGCGCAATGCAAGCATTGCTTCACTTCGTAAATATGGCGTGCGGGAAATGCCACCTTAATGCCACATTTGCGTCAAAGTAAATGCCGCAAATGTGGCACAAGATGGCACTAAGGGCTCATGCCTCTACAATTATTATTAAATCCACACAATTATGTTGAATGTGCTTTACTCATCTAAAACATATTAAGTGTATGTAAATCTAAAAGTGATTAATCATTTTGTTGTATCATTTATTCTGAGATTATTCTTAATTTTCAGAATAAATAACCAATGAATACTACTTCCCCTGCAATTAGTCTCTCGATGGTGGCCGACCATAAGTGTTGTTAGTCTCCTATTTTTAATACACGATCTATGTTCCATAATTCTAGAATTCACTGGCCTGCTTGTTCGGCCCTCAAAAGGCAGACCACATGGAAATATTAACATGTAAACGATATTTTTAACTTTACAGTTCGTGTGGTGCAATATGGAGAATGTTTTATCATTAACCACTATTTTCCATTAAATTACAAAACCACAGGAGCCAAACCGAAAGTTTTTCTAACCCTGCTGACCCCCATAGATCACTTGTAGTTGCTGCTACAGGCTGCTATGGCAACAGAGCATGGACCCAAAGGTCCATAGGTTCCATTTGCATCGTTAGGCCATAAGGGGGCAATCCAATGCCGGGGTATTGATTGCATTAAAAATCGGCCAACAGCACCTTACTATATTCGCCACCCTTAAAATGATAGGATTCCGTGTGGACATAAAAACAATTCTGTCCTCATTAGCCTTTTACCGTGTATTGTTCATAATAAGGACTTCTGTCAAAATATTTAGCCTATTCTCTTGCATGCTTCATTATGTGTTTTAGATACCCCCTTCAATTGATTTAATCTGCCGTCCTCTCGCATTTACTTCATAGTCACTCAAGAAAGTACATTTATGCCTCAGGCATAAAAGTTGACTAAAATGTAAATCCATCTTCGGAACCTTCAGATAATCACTACTATATTATAATCAGAAGAGTTAGGGTCTACGATTTTACAAACAAATCAATGTACAGTTTTCATCAAACACTTTAATTATAACATCGATAAAATCGATCTGTTCTCTGTTAAAGTGCACAATAAATTTCAAATTTACACCACTAGTTCAACCAATTTACAAAATTTAACAAAATAGCTTCAGTACCTTGCCAGATGAAACAAATATTGTCGCTGTAGCACTGCCACATTTGCACCGTGTGAAAATATGACTCCATCTCATTAGGGACTAATTTTCTTTCAAAGCCATTAACATGTAGTATTGCTAGACTTGAGTTAAATGTTGAAAAAAGTGCAGTGCTTCTGCATATAAAAATCCTCATAAAACTGCAAAAAAATGTTTGTGGGGGCGATGTCCACATTTATAAGTACTGAAGCATTGTACAATGCAGAGCAATCTGCTTTCTATTTTCTAGAAAGTAATGTGAAATGACTATAGTGAAAGGTACAGGTAAGATCATTTCGGCTGCACTAGTTGTTTAGTGACCACTCCCATGTTCCATGAGGAATGGGAGGAAAGGATTTTTCTACCCGAAGCAAAAGTTTCACTTTGATGATAAAAGTATATCAAAACAATGAGAAGGAACTGGAGTACGCATGTGTATCTACGACATAGATTTTCCTGCATCTGCTAGGTACATTTGTCCCCCAAAACTCAAAAAGCTACAGAAACAGCTCACTTACATCTAAGATAAGTGTTTTTTCGACTTTTATATTATAACTCTAGTCTTAAATGTACATTAATCACACAAATAGTGATAATCGGTTTGTATGACTTTAAAACAATAGGGGTCATTTTGACCCTGGCGACCCTGGCCTATTACGACCGCGGCGGAAGCACCGCGGACGCACCGCCGGGGCCAGCCGTATTCTGCCACTTTTGCCCCGGCGGTGATAATCCGCCTGGGCAGTGCTGCTTGCAGCGCTGCCCAGGGGATTACAAGTCCCCGACCGCCAGCCTTTTTCTGGCGGTATGAACCGCCAGGAAAAGGCTGGCGGTACGGGGAGGTGTGGGGCCCCTGGGGACGCCTGCACTGCCCATGCCACAGGCATGGGCAGTGCAGGGGCCCCCTGACAGGGCCCCGTGGAGCTTTTCACTGTCTGCATAGCAGACAGTGAAAAGCGCGATGGGTGCAACTGCACCCGTCGCACCGCCGCAACACCGCCGGCTCCATTTGGAGCCGGCTCCCATGTTGCGGCCCACATCCCTGCTGGGCCGGCGGGCGGAAACTTGGTTTCCGCCCACTGGCCCAGTGGGGATGTCCAAATGGGCACTGCGGGAGTGCAGCTGCATTGGCGGCCGCCTGGTGGTTACAGCTTGGCGGGCGGCAGTAGCCGCCCGCCAAAGTTGTAATGACCCCCAATATATTCTTAATTACATATTTTGTTTCAATTAACTATGGCTTTAATGGTGAATGCACAGAAATGATTAACTTGTTGCCTCATGAGTGGAATGTATGCTAATGTAAATGAAAATAGAAATATTAATAGGGATCAGCCAAGATTTAATTTTATTTGGAACAAGTGTACTAATAAATACAGATTCACACAACTCACAAGGACTAGTATAGTGATTTAATCTAGGGGTATGCAGCAAATGCCTCTCCGCCGACAGAGTTCGCAGAGTTTTGTCACTCCATGCTCCTGCTTGACGTGCGGGATTTGGCAAAAAAAGACTGACAACCACCGCATGGTGGAGTTTATCAACACCCCTTGTTTTAGAATTTGTTGAGAGTAGTCTAGTTCTTTTGAGGTCGGGCACCATGTGATCAGCACATGTTCTAGGAGTCAGGAAATTTAAAATAAAGTCTGGAGTTCGCATTTGCCACTCCCTGGCAGAGTATCCTGGCCTAAGAGGTGCATTCCAAGCACTCGGAGAGGAAGGGTGGTGGACAGGCTGCACAGGAATGGGTACAGCGGCCTGCGCTCTGGAGCTGAGTGCACAGGAGGCTAGAGACACGCTGACGGTAGAACAGACACTAAGGATGGTCCAGGTTGGCAGTGCAGCATAAGGTAGGCCGGGGTTTTATAATCATTCTGCCTCATTTGTGAAAGCGTGGAGCCATGTGCAGAGGACAATAGTGGGTGTCAGCAGGGCCAAGGGTGGTTATATTGTTGCCGGTTTAATAATTGGTGATATTATTTATTACCACACTCGGTTGAAGGGTTGAGAATTACCCCATAAAATACTCTGCACGTGCGCCCAGCCCTTTTTATTGGCAGGGTCACCTGACCGGTGACGCCTGTGTCACGACTTACGTGCTGCTTTACCCTGGAGGCCGCAGAGCGAGTGACGTGGATCCTGTTCTTGAAGGTTCGGCCTTGTCCCAAGTAGGGGCGACTCTTTCTGGTAGCCACGGTGCTGCAGGCAATGGGTACGCCAAGAGCAGGCCGTGCCCCTCAGAAGTAGCGCCAGAGGGAAAAAAACCCTGAAAGGGGAAAAAACCTCCACAAAGAATGTTCCTAAAACAGGAACAAAAATGAAGAGAATATCAGCAAGAGCAAATATAGTGTAGGAAAGTACCATCTTGCCTGGCATGTTACCCCCATATTTCACTGCATATATGTTGTTTTAGTGTATGTGTCACTGGGACCCTGCCAGACAGGGCCCCAGTGCTCATAAGTGTGCCCTGTATGTGTTCCCTGTGTGATGACTAACTGTCTCACTAAGACTCTGCTAACCAGAAGCTCAGTGGTTATGCTCTCTCTGCTTTCCAAATTGTCACTAACAGGCTAGTGACCAATTTCACCAATTCACATTGGCATACTGGAACACCCTTATAATTCCCTAGTATATGGTAATGAGGTACCCAGGGTATTGGGGTTCCAGGAGATCCCTATGGGCTGCAGCATTTCTTTTGCCACCCATAGGGAGATCTGACAATTCTTACACAGGCCTGCCAGTGCAGCCTGAGTGAAATAACGTCCACGTTATTTCACAGCCATTTACCACTGCACTTAAGTAACTTATAAGTCACCTATATGTCTAAGCTTCACCTGGTGAAGGTTGGGTGCAAAGTTACTTAGTGTGAGGGCCCCCTGGCACTAGCCAAGGTGCCCCCCACATCGTTCAGGGCAAATTCCCCGGACTTTGTGAGTGCGGGGACACCATTACACGTGTGCACTGTACATAGGTCTCTACCTATGTACAGCGTCACAATGGTAACTCCGAACATGGCCATGTAATATGTCTAGGATCATGGAATTGTCACCCCAATGCCATTCTGGCATTGGGGGGACTATTCCATGATCCCCCGGGTCTCTAGCACAGAACCCGGGTACTGCCAAACTGCCTTTCCCGGGGTTTCACTGCAGCTGCTGCTGCTGCCAACCCCTCAGACAGGTTTCTGCCCTCCTGGGGTCCAGCCAGGCCTGGCCCAGGAAGGCAGAACAAAGGACTTCCTCAGAGAGAGGGTGTTACACCCTCTCCCTTTGGAAAAAGGTGTCAGGGCTGGGGAGGAGTAGCCTCCCCCAGCCCCTGGAAATGCTTTGATGGGCACAGATGGTGCCCATCTATGCATAAGCCAGTCTACACCGGTTCAGGGATCCCCCAGCCCTGCTCTGGCGCGAAACTAGACAAAGGAAAGGGGAGTGACCACTCGCCTGACCTGCACCTCCCAGGGGAGGTGCCCAGAGCTCTTCCAGCGTGCCCCAGACCTCTGCCATCTTGGATTCAGAGGTGTGCTGGCACACTGGACTGCTCTGAGTGGCCAGGGCCAGCAGGTGACGTCAGAGACTCCTTCTGTTAGGCTCTTACCTTTCTTACTAGCCTATCCTCCCTCCTAGGTAGCCAAACCTCCTTTTCTGGCTATTTGGGGTCTCTGCTTTGGGGAATTCTTCAGACACCGAATGCAAGAGCTCACCAGAGTTCCTCTGCATCTCCCTCTTCACCTTCTGCCAAAGGATCGACCGCTGACTGCTCAGGACGCCTGCAAAACCGCAACAAAGTAGCAAAGAGGACTACTGCAACCTTGTATCGCCTCATCCTGCCGGCTTTCTCGACTGTTTCCTGGTGGTGCATGCTCTGGGGGTAGCCTGCCTCCTTCTTGCACCAGGAGCTCTGAAGAAATCTTCCGTTGGTCGACGGAATCTTCCCCCTGCAACCGCAGGCAACAAAAGACTGCATCACCGGTCCTCTGGGTCCCCACTCAGCACGACGAGCGTGGTCCCTGGAACTCAGCAACTCTGTCCAAGTGACTCCCACAGTCCAGTGACTCTTCAGTCCAAGTTTGGTGGAGGTAAGTCCTTGCCTCCCCACGCTAGACTGCATTGCTGGGTACCACTTGATTTGCAGCTGCTCCGGCTCCTGTGCACTCTTCCAGGATTTCCTTCGTGCACAGCCAAGCCTAGGTCCCTGACACTCTAACCTGCAGTGCACAACCTTCTGAGTTGTCCTCCGGCGTCGTGGGACTCCCTTTTGTAACTTCGCGTGGACTCCGGTTCACTCCTCTTCTAAGTGCCTGTTCCGGTACTTCTGTGGGTGCTGCCTGCTTCTGTGAGGGCTCCCTGACTTGCTGGGCGCCCCCTCTGTCTCCTCATCCAAGTGGCGACATCCTGGTCCCTCCTGGGGCACAGCAGCATCCAAAAACCCTAACCGTGACCCTTGCAGCTAGCAAGGCTTGTTTGCAATCTTTCTGCGTGGGAACACCTCTGCAAGCTTCTGCACGATGTGGGACATCCTTCCTCCAAAGGGAAAGTTCCTAGTCCTCTTTGTTCTTGCAGAACACCAAGCTCCTTCCATCCGGTGGCAGCTTCCTTGCACCCTCAGCTGGCATTTCCTGGGCAGCTGCCCACTCTCGACACTGTCGCGACTCTTGGACTTGGTCCCCTTGTCTTACAGGTACTCAGGTCCGGAAATCCACTGTTGTTGCTTTGCTGGTGTTGGTTTTCCTTGCAGAATCTCCCTATCACGACTTCTGTGCTCTCTGGGGGTTGTAGGTGCACTTTAGACCTACCTTACAGGGTCTTGGGGTGGGCTATTTTTCTAACCCTCACTGTTTTCTTACAGTCCCAGCGACCCTCTACAAGCTCACATAGGTTTGGGGTCCATTCGTGGTTCGCATTCCACTTTTAGAGTATATGGTTTGTGTTGCCCCTATGCCTATCTGCTCCTATTGCAATCTATTGTAACTTTACACTGCTTGCATTACTTCCTTTTGCTAGTACTGCATATTTTTGGTATTGTGTACATATATCTTGTGTATATTTGTCATCCTCATACTGAGGGTACTCACTGAGATACTTTTGGCATATTGTCATAAAAATAAAGTACCTTTATTTTTAGTATATCTGTGTATTGTGTTTTCTTATGACATTGTGCATATGACACCAGTGGTATAGTAGGAGCTTTACATGTCTCCTAGTTCAGCCTAAGCTGCTCTGCTATAGCTACCTTCTATCAGCCTAAGCTGCTAGAAACACCTCTTCTACACTAATAAGGGATAACTGGGCCTGGTACAGAGTGTAAGTACCCCTTGGAACCTACTACAAGCCAGGCCAGCCTCCTACATACAGGAAAAAGTATTCTGAACTGACGAGAACCAGCACAGGAATACGAGGAAGCAGGAGCGAAGACACCATCCAAACAGAAAGTGTTGCAGCGCAAGGAGAGAAAGAATCACAGCCCTTAAATACCAACAAACAGGAAACGACCAACAGGAAGTAAAAGGACACCATCTTAGATAGGGAAAAGCACATAGAACAGAATGGACTAGGAACCATAGAGCATAGGGAACAAGGAATGCTGGGAAGAGAAAGGAAACATGGGAAGGAGCAAAAACCATAAAGGAAGGCACAACCAGATGTCCAAGAAAAGAAGAAAAGAAGAAAAGAAGAAAAGAAGAAGAGTAGAAAAGAAGAAAAGAAGAAAAGAACAGGTGAGTGGGGGGGTCAAACATACCTGACAACGCGGTGAACAGCAAAAGAACAAGGCCCCATGCCCAATTTGGGGCCTCTGTAAGCACACAGCATACTGAGGGCGCGTCGCGTCAGATAAACGCGTGCTGCGGCCCGAGCCAAAGGTTCGGCCCGTGTCGCGCGCAGCGGCGCAACAGTAGGTCTCCCCCCCCCCGAAGGCCCAGTTTGTGCGGAAACAAGCAGTGAAAACGATGAATCAGAAGAGGTGCGTGAACAGAAGATGCATCTTCCCAAGAGCATTCACTGAGAGGGTAACCCTTCCAATGAATCAAGTACTGAAGACGTTTGTGAAAGATACGAGAGTCACAAATCTCTGTTACATCACATTCAGGTACATCATCCACTAACACAGGAGGAGGACAGGGAAACTGACGAGAGTAAGTATCAGGCACATAGGGTTTTAGCTGAGAAACATGAAAGACCGGGTGAATCCTCCAGGTATGAGGCAAGTGAAGACGGACAGGGACGGGATTGATCAGCTGAAGGATTCGGAAAGGACCATAGTAACGAGGTGTGAACGTATTCTGAGAAAGGCGTAAAGGTAAAAATTTTGATGAAAGCCAGACTTTATCCTGAAGGTGATATTCTGGAGCATCTCTCCGTTTCTTGTCTGCTGTTCTCTTCATGTATCTCTTGGTGTTCAACAAGTTAGAGCGAATCAATCTATGAATCTGTAAAAGTCGTCTGGAGAATGAAGTAACAGCAGGAAGAGAGGAGGTAGACTGAGGAATAGTAGGAAACGAGGTAGGATGATAGCCATATGAACAGAAAAAAGGAGTGACCTTGGAGGCACTATAGACAGAGTTATTGTAGGAGAATTCATCGATAGGGAGGTAAGTGTTCCAGTTGCTCTGAGTAGAATTACAAAAACAGCGAAGGTACTGTTCCAATCCTTGGTTGAGACGCTCAGTCTGTCCATTGGTTTGAGGATGGGAACCCGATGAGAGTGCTGTGTTGATATTCAGTGTCCTACAAAAATGTTTCCAAAACCGGAAGATGTACTGAAGTCCCCTGTCATATATAATGTTGTGTGGAAGTCCATGGAGACGGAAAATATGATGAATAAATATCTGACTTAGTTCTTGGGAATTAGGTAGTTTTTTCAGAGCAGTGAAGTGAGCCATCTTAGTAAAGGAGTCTATGGTGGCCATGATAACCGAGTTTCCTGCTGATGGAGGTAATGAACACATACAATCAGTAGAAATGGTGTGCCAGGGAGCCGGTGGAATAGGTAATGGCTGTAGTAATCCTGCAGGTCTGGTACGGGGAATCTTTACTTGAGCACATATGGGACAAGCCTGAAAGTATCTTTCGACATCTGATTTCCAGGTAGGCCACCAGAAAGATTGTGAGAGTAATTCTTGTGTGGCTTTAATGCCTCTATGACCAGCAACTGGTGAATCATTACACATTTGTAGTGCCTTTTCTCTGACTCCATTAGTAGGGAGAAACAACAAGTTCTTATAATAATAATATCCTTGCATCTTACATATGTTCAGTTTCTTTATTTCTTGATCAGTCAGATTGGAGTATTCCAGTTGTACCTCATCCAGGAAAGACTGAGCTACTCCGATGATTTTACCGGGCTCAAGAAGATACTGTGATGGGGTAGAAGTACAATCTGGATAACGGTGAGATAGGGCATCAGCCAGAATGTTTTGGGATCCAGGAATATAAGTGACATAAAAGTCATACTGACTGAAGAACCCAGCCTGACGACTCTTCTGGCATAAAATGTTATGCAAAAATGGTAGATTGCTATGGTCTGTTTGTACCTCGAAGGGCTCTTTGGAACCCATAAGAAAATATCTCCACTCAAGGCAGGCTGTTTTTAGGGCTAACAACTCCCTTTCAAGTACTGAGTAATGTTGTTCCGACGCAGAGAGTACATTGGACAAATAGAACACAGGATGTTCAAGACCGTCATCTTCTTGCTGTTGGAGTAAGGCAGCTCCGATGGTTCTTTCGGAAGCATCTGTAACAACAATAAATTGTTTGTTTGTATCAGGGTGCCTCAATATCGGGGCCTGAGTGAAGGCTTTTTTTAGACTCTGAAAAGCTTGTTCAGCTGCCTTGGTCCAGACTAAGCCTTTTTTTAGATTTTCCTTTTTTAATGTTTGAGTTATGTGACTGGTTTGTTCTGCAAAGTCCAAGATAAGATAAACTGCAGATAAAAATTAGCCAATCCTAAAAAACATTGTGTTTCCTTAATAGAGGAAGGAGAAGGCCAATCTAGAATGGCTTGTACCTTTTCATGGTCCATAGCTATGCCAGTGGGACTCAGGTGATATCCCAAATATTTGATTTCGGTCTTATCAAACTCACACTTTTCGGGTTTACAGGACAGTTGATGTCCCCTAAGTCTTTGGAGGACCTGTTTAACATGAGAGGAATGAAGTTCAGGACTTTTAGAATAAATCAGGATATCCTCTAAATAGATGACAACCGTATGGTTCAGGAGATCAGAGAATACTTAATCCATAAATCTCTGGAAAATGGAGGGGGCATTAGTAAGACCAAAAGGCATAACTCTGTACTCATAATGACCAAATGGGGTCCGGAAAGCAGTCTTCCACTCGTCTCCTTCTTTAATACGTAAAAGGTGGTAGGCTCCACGAAGATCCAGTTTGGTAAAATCGTTGAGCCCCTCTGACTGCCTCTAGGATCTCATTAATGAGAGGCAAAGGATAACGGTCCTTTATAGTTATTTTACTTAGTCTGCGAAAATCCAGGCAGGGACTAAGATTCTTCGTTTTCTTAGGTACAAAAAAGAGAGGTGCCCCAACCGGAGAATATGATGGTACAATAAGACCGCTATGTAAGTTTTCTTGAAGATATTCTTTTAGCACTTCTCTTTCAGGTTCAGTGATTGAATACATCATCCCAAAAGGAACGATAGCACCGGGTTCCAAGGGAATAGCACAATCGTAATCTCAATGTGGGGGTAAAACAGGTCTGATTGGTTTTTGGAATACATCTTGAAATTCTAGATAGTGATCAGGAACTCCTTGAACAGTATTGATGGAACATCCAATAATACTTTCAGTAGGCATCAACCTCTTGGGTGACCAATAAGTGTCAGAAGCAAAGCAGTTCTCATGACAAAACTGGGAGGACAGGGAAATAGTTTGGGTTTCCCAATTTACATAAGGGTTATGTCTTATGAACCACGGAATTCCCAAAATGATAGTATGACTGGGGGATGATATTAGATCAAAAGAGATGTTTTCTTGATGGTTCCCAAATTGTAAACTCAGTTTCATGGTGGTGGTATCGACTGGACCAGAGGATATTAAAGACCCATCCACTGTGTGAACTTGTTCTGGGGTTTCTTTGGGTTGTTTTGGTATTTGTTGAGTCATGGCCCAAGTCTTATCCATATATATGCCACTGGCACCACAATCAAGTAAAGCCAGTGTTCTCTCTTGACGGCCGTCCGGTAAATGTAACATCACAGGTAACATAAACAAAGTAGTGGCATTGTCCTTGAAAGAACTGATGGAAGGTATAGCTGATGATCCCATCCCCTCCCTTCTTACAGAGGACGGGAAGTGGCGTTTCCCGATGGCCTTTGAGGACAAACGGGGCAGGTCCCGAGCATGTGGCCGGCAGCACCACAATACATGCATAATCCCCTCCTACGTCTGTCTTCCCGCTCGCTAACGGAAAGTGGTCCTCGAGTGGTATCCACCTGCATAGATTCGCCATCAGCGTCTCTGGCGGGAGGACAAGGTTCCTCGGAACGATGCATAAATACACGGGAAGTGCTTGGCTGAGATGGTCCTCTACTCTTTCTCTTCTCCATACGTCGCTCTTGGAGACGGTATTCGATGGAAAGAGCCTGATCCATCAGACCACGAAGGTCTTCAACTCGGGTGGAGTGTACCAACTCGTCTTTGATTTCTTCTTTAAGTCCTCTACGGAATAAAGTTACCAGAGTTCGTTCCACCCAAGTGGTCCCAGCCGCTAGCTGTCGAAAGCGGGTTTATATATTGGAGGACATCTTGTAAGCCTTGTTGGATGTCACATAAGGCTTCTTCCGCAGAGGCCTCCAATCCTGGATGACTGAACATCTGTTTAAACCGACTCACGAAGGCAGGATAGTCAGATAATACTGGGTCATTGGAGGATACCATCGGGGTTGCCCAGGCCAAGGCAGGACCGGATAAGGCACTGATAAGATATCCCACCTTTGTCTTGTCGTGGGAGAATTGGGTGGGTCGGAAGGTGAAATACACAGTTAATGCATTGAGAAACTCTTGCAGCTTAGTTGGTTCACCGGAGAAACGAGGAGTAGAGGTGGAGACGGCCGGAACATCCGCACTGCGAAAGGCCAAAGCTTGTCGTAAAGCAGCATTCTCGTTGCGTAATTGTTGCAGTTCCTGAGCCTGTTGCTGAATGGTTGCCAAAAGATATTGATCAGAATCTGCAGCAGCCGCCACTGTATCATCCATGATATTAGATGACGTCGGGAGTATTTGGCGCTGCAATCTGTCACAACTTACGTGCTGCTTTACCCTGGAGGCCACAGAGCAAGTGACGTGGATCCTGTTCTTGAAGGTTTGGCCTTGTCCCAAGTAGGGGCGACTCTTTCTGGTAGCCACGGTGCTGCAGGCAATGGGTACGCCAAGAGCAGGCCGTGCCCCTTAGAAGTAGCGCCAGAGGGAAAAAAACCCGGAACGGGGAAAAAACCTCCACAAAGAATGTTCCTAAAACAGGAACAAAAACGAAAAGAATATCAGCAAGAGCAAATACAGGAAAAAGTATTCTGAACTGACGAGAACCAGCACAGGAATATGAGGAAGCAGGAGCGAAGACACCATCCAAACAGAAAGTGTTGCAGCGCAAGGAGAGAAAGAATCACAGCCCTTAAATACCAACAAACAGGAAACGGCCAAAAGGAAGTAAAAGGACACCATCTTAGATAGGGAAAAGCACATAGAACAGAATTGACTAGGAACCATAGAGAATAGGGAACAAGGAATGCTGGGAAGAGAAAGGAAACATGGGAAGGAGCAAAAAACATAAAGGAAGGCACAACCAGATGTCCAAGAAAAGAAGAAAAGAACAGGTGAGTGGGGGGGTCAAACATACCTGACAACGCGGTAAACAGCAAAAGAACGAGGCCCCAGGCCCAATTTGGGGCCTCTGTAAGCAGTCATTGTGCCACCCATGAGTAGCCCTGTAAACATGCCTGAGACTGCAGTGTCTGTGTGTGCAGTTTTGCACTGCCAATTCGTGCAAGTGTACCCACTCAGGCCCAAACCTTCCCTTTTACTACATGTAAGTCACCCCTACTCTAGGCCCTACGTAGTCCCATGGTCAGGTTGCAGTGTATTAAAAAAGTAGGACATGTACTGGTGTGTTTTACATGTCTTGATAGTGAAATACTGCTAAATTCGTTTTTCACTATTGCAAGGCCCCCCCCAGGTTAACAGGGGCATTGCCTTCAAATACCTTTTAAGTGCAGTTTTTCATTGGGGGTAGATAGAGATGTGTTTTTGGGGCCTCTGAACTCACAATTTAAAAATACATATTTTGGTGAAGTTGGTTTTTAGTTCGGCTGTTTGAAAATGCGACTTTTAGAAAGTGGGCATTTTCTTGCTTAACCATCCTGTGCCTCTGCTTAGCTGCTGAAAACATGTTTGGGTCAGACTGACAGTTGTGTTTGGGAATCCACTCTAGACAGGGACACAAAGGGAGCTGAAATGTCTTCTGCATATCCTGATGAGTCTTCCTGAGTTAGAGTGAGAGGGAGGAGCTGACACCTGCACTTGAAAGGGCTGTGCCTGCCCTCACACAATACAGTCTCCAACCTCCTAGTGTGTGTTTGGGGCAGGGCAGGGAATAGACAGGGTCTTGTGCACTACAAAGACTTTCCTTTGAAGTTTGCATACTTCAAAGGTAGAAATGAGGATAAGTATTGGACTGCTGACCCCACAACTTTAGATTACTTCTGGATCAAGAGGAGCTTCTGCCAAGGAGAAGAGCTTGATGCTTGAGAAGACCTGTCACTCTGTCTGTTGTTTTGCTGTGATGGCCTGCTGCTGTTGCTGCTTCTGCCTGAAGGGGGAAGGGTCTGGACTTTGCCTTCTGAAATCCTGCTTGTGAAGTTTCTCCTAGGGCTTAGACTGATCTTGCCACCTGTTCTGAAGTCTCAGGGACATCAAAGATTTTATCTGCCAGTGCCTGGGCTCTTCTGCTGAGAGTCCTGACTTGCTAAGTGGTGCCGAATCCAGTCCCTGGGCCCTTAGAAGTGGAAGTGGTAACCTGTGGGGGAAAATCCATGCACTGCTGAGTGCACATCTGAAAATTCAACACATTGCCTGCCTAGTGGCTGAAGAATCAATGCAGCACCTGTTCTCAACGTGGACCTTTCACATAGAGCGTCGGAATTTTCCAGACAATGACCCTGGGTGTCAAAATCTTCAACATCACTACACAAACCTGAGGCTGCTTGTCGGGAGATCAACACACCCCTTCTCTGCAGGGAAAGAATTGATGCATCGCTTACCCAGCGGAGAAAGAATTGATGCACGGCCTAACTTGCTAGTAAGGAATCGACTCATCTCTTGCTTTTCCGATGCATGCACACCCATGCTGCTTTATTTTTGACACACACCAGGTACTTTGTGCTAAAATTTGCATCCGTTGATTTCAATGGATTCATATCTTTGCTTGTGCATGTGGGAATTTTGTTATTTTGATCTTTTTCTTGAATTAGATAAATATAGGCTAATTTTCTAAACTGGTGTGGCATCGTTTTGTGGTGCTTTTACTGTGTTACTGTGTGTGTTTTTTTACAAATACTTTACACATTGCCCCTGAGATAAGCCTGACTGTTTGTGTCAAGCTGCCAAGGGGGTGAGCAAGGATTATTTGAGCTGTCTATCTCTCCTACCCTGACTAGACTGAGGGTCCCTACTTGGGCAGGGAGCAAACTAACTGCCAACTAGAGACCCCATTTCTAATAGTTTGGAGTATCAGTGTGAGGGGTGATTTACTAGGATTCCTCACTGATAGGCACATCTGTGTGGATGGCCCATTTGCAAGGAATTAGCAATGTGTCTGACTGCATAATGGTAGCATATATGAACATACATGTCTCATAGTCTTGGGTTATGCTCATGGAATGTCAAAGACCTAAATATTCACATGCAGGCATAGCTTGTACAGGCATATCTAAATAGACAATAAACAGATTTACAGGAAACATTTTTGGTACCAAGGTGCATCACATCCTTGACCTTCAAATGGAGTTCCTACATGTACTTTCCCTCCTTTAGTTTCCATGCTAGAGATGTTGCATACTAATAAACACACAGTAGATTTGAAGCCATGAAATCCGCATAATTCGAAGACAGTTCTACAATAATCATGTTGATTCCCCATGTTGACACCCCAACGTAAAATGTTGACTCTCCAGTTTTTGTTATGCCAGACTGTCACTGTGTAGGCAACATAATACAAATACCATAATAAGGTGGGGACTTCAATCTAGCACTAAACACAGTGACTGACAGGTTTAATTTAGTACAAACTAAAACCTGTAAGGCAGTTCAATTATTACAAGATGCTTGAGATAACTGGTGTGGTAGAAGTATGGAGGACAGACTCTAGTCCAAAGCATGTATATTCTCATGGACCTGAATTAGGAATTGTCAATGCAAGCACTGCTACGTGGCTTGCTCTTGGCAACCCCTGCCAGGCTTCAACAGAGAAAATCAGAAAGGGCTAACTGATTAATGTTTGCTTTTTGAAAATAAAATAAATGCAAGGCAGATTGCCCTTAAATCGTTAAAATGCTTAATAAATGTGTTTTTTTTCTCTGCCTCTCAATTGTCAGACAACAGAGCTCTATGGCTTTGTTTTGCTTGAATCCAGGCATGTCCTTGCTTTAAATTTTGTTCGGCCAGTTAAGAAAACTGTGAAATGCGGGGGTCACAAGTTCAGCCAGGAAGGCTCTCTGATGTATTAGAAGAAAGTCCTTCTACATCCTCTCCCTGCGTGTACTTTAGAAATAAATCTAGATTTCCACTACCCTGTACTCAAAGCATTTGCATTGTGGGACTTATGGAGGTAGGTGCTTTGAAAGGAGCTAAACAAAGTGAGGGTAGCAACAATATCATGGCCTATGACTTCCTCTCTGCCAGTATCAGTGGCTGCAAAGCTGTATCCGTCAAATGAAGCCAAGCTGACAGCCTGAGCCAGAGACTTCAATAGACAAACTACTGAGTCTTGAGCAAGTCAGTCAGTGTTCCTTTCTGCCTTTATGCAGTATGATAAACTGATAGAAACGCAGGTTGACATATGACGATTTACTTTATTTTTATACACAATAAATGGCAATTGTTGTTCCACAGCTTGGGATGGTTTATATGTATATGTCTATATTTATTGTTGAAACAACGAGCTATAACATATATATGAAAAGGGAGATAGTAAATAAAAGAGTTACAAATTGGGTTGTTTGGGTGGATATATTAACATTGAGACTAGACCTGGGTGGAACTCACAGATTTTCACTCCACAGAATTACGTAAAAACTCAGTGAGATTCTCCAGAGTTCAGCGAGCGCTAGAATTCCAGTACATCACATTGCTCACTCTGGGCCGTATTTATACTTTTTGGCGCACAACTGCGCAAACGCAGTTGTGCGTCAAAAAATTTAACGCCGGCTAACGCCATTCCAAAGCGCCATGCGGGCGCCGTATTTATGGAATGACGTTAGCCGGCTGAGCTGCCTGGTGTGCGTAAAAAAAAATGACTTACACCAGGCAGCGCCGGCGTAGGGGAAAATGGAGCTTGGGCGCCAAAAAATGGGGCAAGTCAGGCTGAGACAAAATTTTCGCCTCAACCCGATTAGCGCCATTTTTTTTACTCCCAACCCCCATTGAAATGACTCCTGTCTTAGCAAAGACAAGAGTCATGCCCCCTTGCCCAATGGCCATGTGTCCTCCTGGGGTGGGCAAGGGTGGCAGGGGGTGTCCCTGGGGGCATGGGAGGGCACCTCTGGGCTCCTTCCGAGCCCACAGGTCCCTTAACGCCTGCCCTGACCAGGCATTAAAAAATGACGCTAAAACGGCTGGACGTCATTTTTTTTTGACCCGCCCACTCCCGGGCGTCATTTTTGCCCGGGAGTGTAAATACGGCGCACATGCCTCGGAGTCATTTTTTAGACGGGAACGCCTACCTTGCATATCATTAACGCAAGGTAGGTGTCCACGCTAATAAATGACGCAAACTCCAAGATCTTTGGCGCTAGACGGGTCTAACCCCAAAGTATAAATATGGAGTTAGTTTTGCGTCGGATTTGCGTTAAAAAAACGACGCAATTACGGCGCAAACAGAGTATAAATATGCCCCTCTGATTTTTAACTCTGGCAGGGCGAAAGGCACCATGTGGGTCACCAAAGGGTGCTACTGCTTTCTGCCACTCGAGTAGATTTTCCACTCGAGCGGCAGCTTTCTCAAAGCAAGTGGTAGCGACCTGCCGTGACTGCCCATGCTGAAAAATTTCACTAGGCGGTGGTCTACCACTTTAATTTTCACACTCGCCAACTTAATGCTGACGAGCCACATGTGAGAAAAGCTCTTCGAAGTGGGATAAACTCCATGAACTGTATCAGAGGAGCAGAGTTTGCCTTCCACCTTTAATTGAGACTCATAGTGGACAAACATTTTTCTAAAAGTCAGAGTCAAGATGGAAATTCTAGCTGGCAAATGATACATGTTTTCGTTCAGTTTGGGCACTAGGAGCCTGATTACAACTTTGAAGGAGGTGTTAATCCGTCCCAAAAGTGACGGTAAAGTGACGGATATACCACCAGCCGTATTACGAGTCCATTATATCCTATGGAACTCGTAATATGGCTGGTGATATATCCGTCACATTTGGGACGGATTAACACCTCCTCCAAAATTGTAATCAGACCCTAGGTGATTTTTAAACATAGATTTGTACAGTATATTTCTAGAAAAACATTTGTTTTTCTCTGTACACTGGCTTCATTTCTTGTCTTTTTATGAAAACCTTTTGAATTATCTCTGCATATCATATAAAGAGGGATATCGTTGGAGAAGAAAAAGTCTATTTCCTACAGTGCAAAGCAACTGAGATGCAAGGTTTGCTCTTAAAGCACACAGACACTTCACACTATTTATATTCATTCGGATCGATATATCATCTATCTGAGGGCAGTTTTCTACTTAAATAAAAAAAAATTAAAAAAATGACATTTAAGTTTTCAGCCCATTTACTGCCACTGGACCTAATCGATAAATGTTTCAGATTTATATTTATCTGAGTCAGAAAATGCCATTTATAGTCCCAAGAACCAAATTTAGGTATGATAGGTCCATAGATTATATGCTTGCTATAGACACCTTGTAGAGAACTATGGGGCATATTTATGAAAAGTGGCGCACCCCTAAGCATCCCCCTATCACCACATGGTAGCGCCGTATTTATAATATGGCGCACCATGGCAGTAGTTAGGGTGACTAATGTCATAATTTGTGACGCTAGTCCGGCGCTTTGCAGGACTAGAGTCACAAATAATGACGCTAATCCTGCAAAGCACCCGGAGGCCCATTGTAATCAATGCATTTAGCAGGCGTTAAAAACAACACTAAAAATGGAGCAAAGGAATTAGCAAAGAAATCTCATAGATTATTTTGTGCCATGTTTAGGCCCACCCCGGTGCCAGAACACCCCCCTGGCATGCATTATGTCAGGTGCAGGTATAATGTGGCGCAAGGCATTAGAAAAGTGGCGCAATGCAAGCATTGCTTCACTTCGTAAATATGGCGTGCGGGAAATGCCACCTTAATGCCACATTTGCGTCAAAGTAAATGCCGCAAATGTGGCACAAGATGGCACTAAGGGCTCATGCCTCTACAATTATTATTAAATCCACACAATTATGTTGAATGTGCTTTACTCATCTAAAACATATTAAGTGTATGTAAATCTAAAAGTGATTAATCATTTTGTTGTATCATTTATTCTGAGATTATTCTTAATTTTCAGAATAAATAACCAATGAATACTACTTCCCCTGCAATTAGTCTCTCGATGGTGGCCGACCATAAGTGTTGTTAGTCTCCTATTTTTAATACACGATCTATGTTCCATAATTCTAGAATTCACTGGCCTGCTTGTTCCGCCCTCAAAAGGCAGACCACATGGAAATATTAACATGTAAACGATATTTTTAACTTTACAGTTCGTGTGGTGCAATATGGAGAATGTTTTATCATTAACCACTATTTTCCATTAAATTACAAAACCACAGGAGTCAAACCGAAAGTTTTTCTAACCCTGCTGACCCCCATAGATCACTTGTAGTTGCTGCTACAGGCTGCTATGGCAACAGAGCATGGACCCAAAGGTCCATAGGTTCCATTTGCATCGTTAGGCCATAAGGGGGCAATCCAATGCCGGGGTATTGATTGCATTAAAAATCGGCCAACAGCACCTTACTATATTCGCCACCCTTAAAATGATAGGATTCCGTGTGGACATAAAAACAATTCTGTCCTCATTAGCCTTTTACCGTGTATTGTTCATAATAAGGACTTCTGTCAAAATATTTAGCCTATTCTCTTGCATGCTTCATTATGTGTTTTAGATACCCCCTTCAATTGATTTAATCTGCCGTCCTCTCGCATTTACTTCATAGTCACTCAAGAAAGTACATTTATGCCTCAGGCATAAAAGTTGACTAAAATGTAAATCCATCTTCGGAACCTTCAGATAATCACTACTATATTATAATCAGAAGAGTTAGGGTCTACGATTTTACAAACAAATCAATGTACAGTTTTCATCAAACACTTTAATTATAACATCGATAAAATCGATCTGTTCTCTGTTAAAGTGCACAATAAATTTCAAATTTACACCACTAGTTCAACCAATTTACAAAATTTAACAAAATAGCTTCAGTACCTTGCCAGATGAAACAAATATTGTCGCTGTAGCACTGCCACATTTGCACCGTGTGAAAATATGACTCCATCTCATTAGGGACTAATTTTCTTTCAAAGCCATTAACATGTAGTATTGCTCGACTTGAGTTAAATGTTGAAAAAAGTGCAGTGCTTCTGCATATAAAAATCCTCATAAAACTGCAAAAAAATGTTTGTGGGGGCGATGTCCACATTTATAAGTACTGAAGCATTGTACAATGCAGAGCAATCTGCTTTCTATTTTCTAGAAAGTAATGTGAAATGACTATAGTGAAAGGTACAGGTAAGATCATTTCGGCTGCACTAGTTGTTTAGTGACCACTCCCATGTTCCATGAGGAATGGGAGGAAAGGATTTTTCTACCCGAAGCAAAAGTTTCACTTTGATGATAAAAGTATATCAAAACAATGAGAAGGAACTGGAGTACGCATGTGTATCTACGACATAGATTTTCCTGCATCTGCTAGGTACATTTGTCCCCCAAAACTCAAAAAGCTACAGAAACAGCTCACTTACATCTAAGATAAGTGTTTTTTCGACTTTTATATTATAACTCTAGTCTTAAATGTACATTAATCACACAAATAGTGATAATCGGTTTGTATGACTTTAAAACAATAGGGGTCATTTTGACCCTGGCGACCCTGGCCTATTACGACCGCGGCGGAAGCACCGCGGACGCACCGCCGGGGCCAGCCGTATTCTGCCACTTTTGCCCCGGCGGTGATAATCCGCCTGGGCAGTGCTGCTTGCAGCGCTGCCCAGGGGATTACAAGTCCCCGACCGCCAGCCTTTTTCTGGCGGTATGAACCGCCAGGAAAAGGCTGGCGGTACGGGGAGGTGTGGCGCCCCTGGGGACGCCTGCACTGCCCATGCCACAGGCATGGGCAGTGCAGGGGCCCCCTGACAGGGCCCCGTGGAGCTTTTCACTGTCTGCATAGCAGACAGTGAAAAGCGCGATGGGTGCAACTGCACCCGTCGCACCGCCGCAACACCGCCGGCTCCATTTGGAGCCGGCTCCCATGTTGCGGCCCACATCCCTGCTGGGCCGGCGGGCGGAAACTTGGTTTCCGCCCACTGGCCCAGTGGGGATGTCCAAATGGGCACTGCGGGAGTGCAGCTGCATTGGCGGCCGCCTGGTGGTTACAGCTTGGCGGGCGGCAGTAGCCGCCCGCCAAAGTTGTAATGACCCCCAATATATTCTTAATTACATATTTTGTTTCAATTAACTATGGCTTTAATGGTGAATGCACAGAAATGATTAACTTGTTGCCTCATGAGTGGAATGTATGCTAATGTAAATGAAAATAGAAATATTAATAGGGATCAGCCAAGATTTAATTTTATTTGGAACAAGTGTACTAATAAATACAGATTCACACAACTCACAAGGACTAGTATAGTGATTTAATCTAGGGGTATGCAGCAAATGCCTCTCCGCCGACAGAGTTCGCAGAGTTTTGTCACTCCATGCTCCTGCTTGACGTGCGGGATTTGGCAAAAAAAGACTGACAACCACCGCATGGTGGAGTTTATCAACACCCCTTGTTTTAGAATTTGTTGAGAGTAGTCTAGTTCTTTTGAGGTCGGGCACCATGTGATCAGCACATGTTCTAGGAGTCAGGAAATTTAAAATAAAGTCTGGAGTTCGCATTTGCCACTCCCTGGCAGAGTATCCTGGCCTAAGAGGTGCATTCCAAGCACTCGGAGAGGAAGGGTGGTGGACAGGCTGCACAGGAATGGGTACAGCGGCCTGCGCTCTGGAGCTGAGTGCACAGGAGGCTAGAGACACGCTGACGGTAGAACAGACACTAAGGATGGTCCAGGTTGGCAGTGCAGCATAAGGTAGGCCGGGGTTTTATAATCATTCTGCCTCATTTGTGAAAGCGTGGAGCCATGTGCAGAGGACAATAGTGGGTGTCAGCAGGGCCAAGGGTGGTTATATTGTTGCCGGTTTAATAATTGGTGATATTATTTATTACCACACTCGGTTGAAGGGTTGAGAATTACCCCATAAAATACTCTGCACGTGCGCCCAGCCCTTTTTATTGGCAGGGTCACCTGACCGGTGACGCCTGTGTCACGACTTACGTGCTGCTTTACCCTGGAGGCCGCAGAGCGAGTGACGTGGATCCTGTTCTTGAAGGTTCGGCCTTGTCCCAAGTAGGGGCGACTCTTTCTGGTAGCCACGGTGCTGCAGGCAATGGGTACGCCAAGAGCAGGCCGTGCCCCTCAGAAGTAGCGCCAGAGGGAAAAAAACCCTGAAAGGGGAAAAAACCTCCACAAAGAATGTTCCTAAAACAGGAACAAAAATGAAGAGAATATCAGCAAGAGCAAATACAGTGTAGGAAAGTACCATCTTGCCTGGCATGTTACCCCCATATGTCACTGCATATATGTTGTTTTAGTGTATGTGTCACTGGGACCCTGCCAGACAGGGCCCCAGTGCTCATAAGTGTGCCCTGTATGTGTTCCCTGTGTGATGACTAACTGTCTCACTAAGACTCTGCTAACCAGAAGCTCAGTGGTTATGCTCTCTCTGCTTTCCAAATTGTCACTAACAGGCTAGCGACCAATTTCACCAATTCACATTGGCATACTGGAACACCCTTATAATTCCCTAGTATATGGTAATGAGGTACCCAGGGTATTGGGGTTCCAGGAGATCCCTATGGGCTGCAGCATTTCTTTTGCCACCCATAGGGAGATCTGACAATTCTTACACAGGCCTGCCAGTGCAGCCTGAGTGAAATAACGTCCACGTTATTTCACAGCCATTTACCACTGCACTTAAGTAACTTATAAGTCACCTATATGTCTAACCTTCACCTGGTGAAGGTTGGGTGCAAAGTTACTTAGTGTGAGGGCACCCTGGCACTAGCCAAGGTGCCCCCCACATCGTTTAGGGCAAATTCCCCGGACTTTGTGAGTGCGGGGACACCATTACACGCGTGCACTGTACATAGGTCTCTACCTATGTACAGCGTCACAATGGTAACTCCGAACATGGCCATGTAATATGTCTAGGATCATGGAATTGTCACCCCAATGCCTTCTGGCATTGGGGGGACTATTCCATGATCCCCCGGGTCTCTAGCACAGAACCCGGGTACTGCCAAACTGCCTTTTCCGGGGTTTCACTGCAGCTGCTGCTGCTGCCAACCCCTCAGACAGGTTTCTGCCCTCCTGGGGTCCAGCCAGGCCTGGCCCAGGAAGGCAGAACAAAGGACTTCCTCAGAGAGAGGGTGTTACACCCTCTCCCTTTGGAAAAAGGTGTTAGGGCTGGGGAGGAGTAGCCTCCCCCCAGCCCCTGGAAATGCTTTGATGGGCACAGATGGTGCCCATCTCTGCATAAGCCAGTCTACACCGGTTCAGGGATCCCCCAGCCCTGCTCTGGCGCGAAACTGGACAAAGGAAAGGGGAGTGACCACTCGCCTGACCTGCACCTCCCAGGGGAGGTGCCCAGAGCTCCTCCAGCGTGCCCCAGACCTCTGCCATCTTGGATTCAGAGGTGTGCTGGCACACTGGACTGCTCTGAGTGGCCAGGGCCAGCAGGTGACGTCAGAGACTCCTTCTGTTAGGCTCTTACCTTTCTTACTAGCCTATCCTCCCTCCTAGGTAGCCAAACCTCCTTTTCTGGCTATTTGGGGTCTCTGCTTTGCGGAATTCTTCAGACACCGAATGCAAGAGCTCACCAGAGTTCCTCTGCATCTCCCTCTTCACCTTCTGCCAAAGGATCGACCGCTGACTGCTCAGGACGCCTGCAAAACCGCAACAAAGTAGCAAAGACGACTACTGCAACCTTGTATCGCCTCATCCTGCCGGCTTTCTCGACTGTTTCCTGGTGGTGCATGCTCTGGGGGTAGCCTGCCTCCTTCTTGCACCAGGAGCTCTGAAGAAATCTTCCGTGGGTCGACGGAATCTTCCCCCTGCAACCGCAGGCAACAAAAGACTGCATCACCGGTCCTCTGGGTCCCCACTCAGCACGACGAGCGTGGTCCCTGGAACTCAGCAACTCTGTCCAAGTGACTCCCACAGTCCAGTGACTCTTCAGTCCAAGTTTGGTGGAGGTAAGTCCTTGCCTCCCCACGCTAGACTGCATTGCTGGGTACCACTTGATTTGCAGCTGCTCCGGCTCCTGTGCACTCTTCCAGGATTTCCTTCGTGCACAGCCAAGCCTAGGTCCCTGACACTCTAACCTGCAGTGCACAACCTTCTGAGTTGTCCTCCGGCATCGTGGGACTCCCTTTTGTAACTTCGCGTGGACTCCGGTTCACTCCTCTTCTAAGTGCCTGTTCTGGTACTTCTGTGGGTGCTGCCTGCTTCTGTGAGGGCTCCCTGACTTGCTGGGCGCCCCCTCTGTCTCCTCATCCAAGTGGCGACATCCTGGTCCCTCCTGGGGCACAGCAGCATCCAAAAATCCTAACCGTGACCCTTGCAGCTAGCAAGGCTTGTTTGCAATCTTTCTGCGTGGGAACACGTCTGCAAGCTTCTTCACGATGTGGGACATCCTTCCTCCAAAGGGAAAGTTCCTAGTCCTCTTTGTTCTTGCAGAACACCAAGCTCCTTCCATCCGGTGGCAGCTTCCTTGCACCCTCAGCTGGCATTTCCTGGGCAGCTGCCCACTCTCGACACTGTCGCGACTCTTGGACTTGGTCCCCTTGTCTTACAGGTACTCAGGTCCGGAAATCCACTGTTGTTGCTTTGCTGGTGTTGGTTTCCCTTGCAGAATCTCCCTATCACGACTTCTGTGCTCTCTGGGGGTTGTAGGTGCACTTTAGACCTACCTTACAGGGTCTTGGGGTGGGCTATTTTTCTAACCCTCACTGTTTTCTTACAGTCCCAGCGACCCTCTACAAGCTCACATAGGTTTGGGGTCCATTCGTGGTTCGCATTCCACTTTTAGAGTATATGGTTTGTGTTGCCCCTATGCCTATCTGCTCCTATTGCAATCTATTGTAACTTTACACTGCTTGTATTACTTCCTTTTGCTATTACTGCATATTTTTGGTATTGTGTACATATATCTTGTGTATATTTGTCATCCTCATACTGAGGGTACTCACTGAGATACTTTTGGCATATTGTCATAAAAATAAAGTACCTTTATTTTTAGTATATCTGTGTATTGTGTTTTCTTATGACATTGTGCATATGACACCAGTGGTATAGTAGGAGCTTTACATGTCTCCTAGTTCAGCCTAAGCTGCTCTGCTATAGCTACCTTCTATCAGCCTAAGCTGCTAGAAACACCTCTTCTACACTAATAAGGGATAACTGGGCCTGGTACAGAGTGTAAGTACCCCTTGGTACCTACTACAAGCCAGGCCAGCCTCCTACATACAGGAAAAAGTATTCTGAACTGACGAGAACCAGCACAGGAATACGAGGAAGCAGGAGCGAAGACACCATCCAAACAGAAAGTGTTGCAGCGCAAGGAGAGAAAGAATCACAGCCCTTAAATACCAACAAACAGGAAACGACCAACAGGAAGTAAAAGGACACCATCTTAGATAGGGAAAAGCATATAGAACAGAATGGACTAGGAACCATAGAGCATAGGGAACAAGGAATGCTGGGAAGAGAAAGGAAACATGGGAAGGAGCAAAAACCATAAAGGAAGGCACAACCAGATGTCCAAGAAAAGAAGAAAAGAAGAAAAGAAGAAAAGAAGAAGAGTAGAAAAGAAGAAAAGAAGAAAAGAACAGGTGAGTGGGGGGGTCAAACATACCTGACAACGCGGTGAACAGCAAAAGAACAAGGCCCCATGCCCAATTTGGGGCCTCTGTAAGCACACAGCATACTGGGGGCGCGTCGCGTCAGATAAACGCGTGCTGCGGCCCGAGCCAAAGGTTCGGCCCGTGTCGCGCGCAGCGGCGCAACAGTAGGTCCCCCCCGCCCCCGAAGGCCCAGTTTGTGCGGAAACAAGCAGTGAAAACGACGAATCAGAAGAGGTGCGTGAACAGAAGATGCATCTTCCCAAGAGCATTCACTGAGAGGGTAACCCTTCCAATGAATCAAGTACTGAAGACGTTTGTGAAAGATACGAGAGTCACAAATCTCTGTTACATCACATTCAGGTACATCATCCACTAACACAGGAGGAGGACAGGGAAACTGACGAGAGTAAGTATCAGGCACATAGGGTTTTAGCTGAGAAACATGAAAGACCGGGTGAATCCTCCAGGTATGAGGCAAGTGAAGACGGACAGTGACGGGATTGATCAGCTGAAGGATTCGGAAAGGACCATAGTAACGAGGTGTGAACGTATTCTGAGAAAGGCGTAAAGGTAAAAATTTTGATGAAAGCCAGACTTTATCCTGAAGGTGATATTCTGGAGCATCTCTCCGTTTCTTGTCTGCTGTTCTCTTCATGTATCTCTTGGTGTTCAACAAGTTAGAGCGAATCAATCTATGAATCTGTAAAAGTCGTCTGGAGAATGAAGTAACAGCAGGAAGAGAGGAGGTAGACTGAGGAATAGTAGGAAACGAGGTAGGATGATAGCCATATGAACAGAAAAAAGGAGTGACCTTGGAGGCACTATAGACAGAGTTATTGTAGGAGAATTCATCGATAGGGAGGTAAGTGTTCCAGTTGCTCTGAGTAGAATTACAAAAACAGCAAAGGTACTGTTCCAATCCTTGGTTGAGACGCTCAGTCTGTTCATTGGTTTGAGGATGGGAACCCGATGAGAGTGCTGTGTTGATATTCAGTGTCCTACAAAAATGTTTCCAAAACCGGAAGATGTACTGAAGTCCCCTGTCATATATAATGTTGTGTGGAAGTCCATGGAGACGGAAAATATGATGAATAAATATCTGACTTAGTTCTTGGGAATTAGGTAGTTTTTTCAGAGCAGTGAAGTGAGCCATCTTAGTAAAGGAGTCTATGGTGGCCATAATAACCGAGTTTCCTGCTGATGGAGGTAATGAACACATAAAATCAGTAGAAATGGTGTGCCAGGGAGCCGGTGGAACAGGTAATGGCTGTAGTAATCCTGCAGGTCTGGTACGGGGAATCTTTACTTGAGCACATATGGGACAAGCCTGAAAGTATCTTTCGACATCTGATTTCCAGGTAGGCCACCAGAAAGATTGTGAGAGTAATTCTTGTGTGGCTTTAATGCCTCTATGACCAGCAACTGGTGAATCATTACACATTTGTAGTGCCTTTTCTCTGACTCCATTAGTAGGGAGAAACAACAAGTTCTTATAATAATAATATCCTTGCATCTTACATATGTTCAGTTTCTTTATTTCTTGATCAGTCAGATTGGAGTATTCCAGTTGTACCTCATCCAGGAAAGACTGAGCTACTCCGATGATTTTACCGGGCTCAAGAAGATACTGTGATGGGGTAGAAGTACAATCTGGATAACGGTGAGATAGGGCATCAGCCAGAATGTTTTGGGATCCAGGAATATAAGTGAAATAAAAGTCATACTGACTGAAGAACCCAGCCTGACGACTCTTCTGGCATAAAATGTTATGCAAAAATGGTAGATTGCTATGGTCTGTTCGAACCTCGAAGGGCTCTTTGGAACCCATAAGAAAATATCTCCACTCAAGGCAGGCTGTTTTTAGGGCTAACAACTCCCTTTCAAGTACTGAGTAATGTTGTTCCGACGCAGAGAGTACATTGGACAAATAGAACACAGGATGTTCAAGACCGTCATCTTCTTGCTGTTGGAGTAAGGCAGCTCCGATGGTTCTTTCAAAAGCATCTGTAACAACAATAAATTGTTTGTTTGTATCAGGGTGCCTCAATATCGGGGCCTGAGTGAAGGCTTTTTTTAGACTCTGAAAAGCTTGTTCAGCTGCCTTGGTCCAGACTAAGCCTTTTTTTAGATTTTCCTTTTTTAATGTTTGAGTTATGTGACTGGTTTGTTCTGCAAAGTCCAAGATAAGATAAACTGCAGATACAAATTAGCCAATCCTAAAAAACATTGTGTTTCCTTAATAGAGGAAGGAGAAGGCCAATCTAGAATGGCTTGTACCTTTTCATGGTCCATAGCTATGCCAGTGGGACTCAGGTGATATCCCAAATATTTGACTTCGGTCTTATCAAACTCACACTTTTCGGGTTTACAGGACAGTTGATGTCCCCTAAGTCTTTGGAGGACCTGTTTAACATGAGAGGAATGAAGTTCAGGACTTTTAGAATAAATCAGGATATCCTCTAAATAGATGACAACCGTATGGTTCAGGAGATCAGAGAATACTTAATCCATAAATCTCTGGAAAATGGAGGGGGCATTAGTAAGACCAAAAGGCATAACTCTGTACTCATAATGACCAAATGGGGTCCGGAAAGCAGTCTTCCACTCGTCTCCTTCTTTAATACGTAAAAGGTGGTAGGCTCCACGAAGATCCAGTTTGGTAAAATCGTTGAGCCCCTCTGACTGCCTCTAGGATCTCATTAATGAGAGGCAAAGGATAACGGTCCTTTATAGTTATCTTATTTAGTCTGCGAAAATCCAGGCAGGGACTAAGATTCTTCGTTTTCTTAGGTACAAAAAAGAGAGGTGCCCCAACCGGAAGGATGATGGTACAATAAGACCGCTATGTAAGTTTTCTTGAAGATATTCTTTTAGCACTTCTCTTTCAGGTTCAGTGATTGAATACATCATCCCAAAAGGAACGATAGCTCCGGGTTCCAAGGGAATAGCACAATCGTAATCTCGATGTGGGGGTAAAACAGGTCTGATTGGTTTTTGGAATACATCTTGAAATTCTAGATAGTGATCAGGAACTCCTTGAACAGTATTGATGGAACATCCAGTAATACTTTCAGTAGGCATCAACCTCTTGGGTGACCAATAAGTGTCAGAAGCAAAGCAGTTCTCATGACAAAACTGGGAGGACAGGGAAATAGTTTGGGTTTCCCAATTTACATAAGGGTTATGTCTTATGAACCACGGATTTCCCAAAATGATAGTATGACTGGGGGATGATATTAGATCAAAAGAGATGTTTTCTTGATGGTTCCCAAATTGTAAACTCAGTTTCATGGTGGTGGTATCGACTGGACCAGAGGATATTAAAGACCCATCCACTGTGTGAACTTGTTCTGGGGTTTCTTTGGGTCGTGTTGGTATTTGTTGAGTCATGGCCCAAGTCTTATCCATATATATGCCACTGGCACCACAATCAAGTAAAGCCAGTGTTCTCTCTTGACGGCCGTCCGGTAAATGTAACGTCACAGGTAACATAAACAAAGTAGTGGCATTGTCCTTGAAAGAACTGATGGAAGGTATAGCTGATGATCCCGTCCCCTCCCTTCTTACAGAGGACGGGAAGTGGCGTTTCCCGATGGCCTTTGAGGACAAACGGGGCAGGTCCCGAGCATGTGGCCGGCAGCACCACAATACATGCATAATCCCCTCCTACGTCTGTCTTCCCGCTCGCTAACGGAAAGTGGTCCTCGAGTGGTATCCACCTGCATAGATTCGCCTTCGGCATCTCTGGCGGGAGGACGAGGTTCCTCGGAACGATGCATAAATACACGGGAAGTGCTTGGCTGAGATGGTCCTCTACTCTTTCTCTTCTCCATACGTCGCTCTTGGAGACGGTATTCGATGGAAAGAGCCTGATCCATAAGACCACGAAGGTCTTCAAATCGGGTGGGGTGTACCAACTCGTCTTTGATTTCTTCTTTAAGTCCTCTACGGAATAAAATTACCAGAGTTCGTTCCACCCAAGTGGTCCCAGCCGCTAGCTGTCGAAAGCGGGTTTATATATTGGAGGACATCTTGTAAGCCTTGTTGGATTGCACATAAGGCTTCTTCCGCAGAGGCCTCCAATCCTGGATGACTGAACATCTGTTTAAACCGACTCACGAAGGCAGGATAGTCAGATAATACTGGGTCATTGGAGGATACCATCGGGGTTGCCCAGGCCAAGGCAGGACCGGATAAGGCACTGATAAGATATCCCACCTTTGTCTTGTCGTGGGAGAATTGGGTGGGTCGGAAGGTGAAATACACAGTTAATGCATTGAGAAACTCTCGCAGCTTAGTTGGTTCACTGGAGAAACGAGGAGTAGAGGTGGAGACGGCCGGAACATCCGCACTGCGAAAGGCCAAAGCTTGTCGTAAAGCAGCATTCTCGTTGCGTAATTGTTGCAGTTCCTGAGCCTGTTGCTGAATGGTTGCCAAAAGATATTGATCAGGATCTGCAGCAGCCGCCACTGTATCATCCATGATATTAGATGACGTCGGGAGTACTTGGCGCTGCAATCTGTCACAACTTACGTGCTGCTTTACCCTGGAGGCCACAGAGCAAGTGACGTGGATCCTGTTCTTGAAGGTTTGGCCTTGTCCCAAGTAGGGGCGACTCTTTCTGGTAGCCACGGTGCTGCAGGCAATGGGTACTCCAAGAGCAGGCCGTGCCCCTTAGAAGTAGCGCCAGAGGGAAAAAAACCCGGAACGGGGAAAAAACCTCCACAAAGAATGTTCCTAAAACAGGAACAAAAACGAAGAGAATATCAGCAAGAGCAAATACAGGAAAAAGTATTCTGAACTGACGAGAACCAGCACAGGAATATGAGGAAGCAGGAGCGAAGACACCATCCAAACAGAAAGTGTTGCAGCGCAAGGAGAGAAAGAATCACAGCCCTTAAATACCAACAAACAGGAAACGGCCAACAGGAAGTAAAAGGACACCATCTTAGATAGGGAAAAGCACATAGAACAGAATTGACTAGGAACCATAGAGAATAGGGAACAAGGAATGCTGGGAAGAGAAAGGAAACATGGGAAGGAGCAAAAAACATAAAGGAAGGCACAACCAGATGTCCAAGAAAAGAAGAAAAGAACAGGTGAGTGGGGGGGGTCAAACATACCTGACAACGCGGTAAACAGCAAAAGAACGAGGCCCCAGGCCCAATTTGGGGCCTCTGTAAGCACCCAGAAGACTGGGGACGCGTCATGTCAGATAAGCACGTGCTGCGGCCCGGGCCGAAGGTTTGGCTCATGCCACGTGCAGCGGCGCGACAGCCTGTGTTGGATGGGTGTGGGGTGTAGATAGAAGGCCAGCCCTCAGCAGAGTGGCTGGCAAAACACTAGAACATGTCCAGCAGGACACTACAGGGTCGCACTTTGTCTGGAGCCGTCACTGAGTGTTAAACGTGAGCATCACCATTTCTCCAGATTATTGACAACCTGTGCACTGAGGAAACTGTGTTGCAAAGGGATCCTCTCCTCCCTGCTGGCTTTGATTCAATTATATCCCAGCTCTTTTGCACTTCCTCTCGCTCACTTTCACCTACCCCCCTCCCCTTACGTCCCTCTCCTAAATTTTCCTCAAAGACGTCAGTCCCTGGCACTCACCACCCGCCTCTCACTACTCCTGCCGCATGCCCCCACTTCTCCCGGCATTCTCTCCCTCTCTCTCTGCCTTCTGTCACATTCTCCAGTTTCCAGCAGTTTTCCCTCCCTTCCACCTGTCTGTTACTGAACTTCAGTGCTCACGTACTCCCATCCACTCACTCACTCAGTGATTTGTCAATCGCTCACTCCCTTCTGGAAGTTTAGCATTTCTCTTTTCACGTTATCTTGCGTTGTCATTTTCAGCTTACACTCCTCTCTCCCTGATTTCCCCTGGCACTCCCTTCACTTTCCTCTGGGTCCCAAATGGTCCTGCCTGACCTTAGCATCTTAGTTTGTTAATATTAATAAATTCACGGGCTCTGGAATACTATATTCAGACTCTAGTGAACAGCCTTGCACCATCATGCGCGCCAGATACCTGGATGCACATCTAAGATACTCTAATCACCTGTACAGTGTACACGCCATACACAGTAGTAACCGGGATAACTGGGACTTACCTCCAAAATACTGCAGGACTCAGGGGGTCATTCCGACCCTGGCGGTCCATGACCGCCAGGGCCGGGGACCGCAGAAGCACCGCCAACAGGCTGGCGGTGCTTCCAGGGCCATTCTGACAGTGGCGGTAAAGCCGCGGTCAGAAAAGGGCAACCAGCGGTTTCCCGACGGTTTACCCCTGGCCCAAGGAATCCGCCAATGGAGGGGCTGCTTGCAGCACCACCATGGGGATTCCGACCCCCTTCCCGCCATCCTGGTCCTGGCGGTAAATACCGCCAGGAACAGGATGGCAGGAATGGGTGTCGTGGGGCCAATGGCATGGGCAGTGCAGGGGCCCCCTCACAGGGCCCCATAATGATTTTCATTGTCTGCAAAGCAGACACTGAAAATCGCGACGGGTGCCACTGCACCCGTCGCACACCAGCAACTCCGCCGGCTCCATTCGGAGCCGGCTTCATCGTTGCTGGGGCTTTCCCGCTGGGCCGGCGGGCGGCCTTTTGGCAGTCGCCCGCCGGCCCAGCGGGAAAGCCAGAATGGCCGCCGCGGTCTTTTGACCGCGGTACGGTCATTCGGCGGTTGGAATGACCGCCTCAGTGTTGTACCTTAATGCACTTCGGTTGCCAATACTGCCCCCCCGTCCTAGGTAATTTACTTACTCTGGGACTCGTTTAAGGCCAATGAATCTTTTGACCCTGATTGGAGGCACCTTAAGACGAGGTAACTAATCAGCATAACAATCGATAGATCTATAACCTCATCAATATTAACAATTGCGAATTAATCAAATTAGTTAATGACATTAGTAAGAATCCAAACTCACCATGGCCTTTCAGCCACGAATAACCACACAAAATGTAGTAATACTTATGATATTTACTCCCTATTAGTTACACTCTACTAGCAAGTTTATTAGTCTCAAAACCAGGAAACACATCAAGAAGGTCACAATATGGCAACTTGAGTAAGATTTAAGCAAAGCAAAGATTATAAACATTAGAACAAAACACGGCATCAACATGGATCTACTTAGCAGAGTATCATTAGCGCATCTATTCAACACAGCAAAGATTCAGTCATTTTGTCTATTTGTTTAATGAACTCCTTAACTAACCTCGAATTAGCATCAGCATGTTGGGCTTCATGCAAAACAATTTAGTAACACTAATTTGGAAAACATCTAACTAGGGTCTCTGTCAAAAGCAGTTGGTACCTAGAAAGGAAAGGCAAACAGACAATTACAATTTCATTATCATATAGTTACCCTCCGTAATGGGTCAGCATACAGAGTCAGTCTTCGTCCTCAGGACAGTAGTCGATCAGCCATCAGCCACGACAGAACAGCAAAGTCTCAGCAAACAAGACAGATAGTTCTTCCCTTGTAAGGAGGAGAAGAAATAGGTATCAGGCAAGACAAAGTGAGGATGTTTTTGAAGAATCAAAGCAGCAAATGTAAAGACGGAATGTCAGAATAACAGCAGGGGTGTCCCTCTAATGGCTGATGTCTCCTTGTGACACGACGTTAAATTGAATTTGACATACAAGTCTCTAATTTCCCATTGGTCAGTATTTGGTGCACCACTATCTTTGTCCTATAGTTAAGTGGTCACCTCACTAGAATTTGCACCTAGGATAGTTCTCAAACAGTTCATTGGCTCCTGTGATTTACGTCTTCATCGGGTGAGAAGGCAGGTAAGAAAAGTTACACGCACAGCTTCAGTTAGGAGCTCCATTGTCTTTACCAGTTCAGGCAACCTTGCACCTGTTGCAAATTACACTGTTGCATTCAGCAAGAATGTCTCCTTGAGCAAGTCAGGTCCCATGAGAAAGAATTTACTACAGTTACACACATCTCTAGCTTCTGGAAAAGTACAGCTTCTCGTCCTTCAAGAAGACAGCACATTACACGTTAGAAAAAACGCATTTAATATGAGACCAGGCAGCTAGGCCCAGACTCTTGCTAACTAAGGCCTAATGATTTATTCAACAAAACCTCATCATAAAACTCTTAATGCTAAAACAGAATCATACATTAGTACATTAATAATTCATTATTAGTCAATTTCATTAATCATCGTATACATTGGTGGCCACTCCCCATGGGCACATTTCAAATACGTACATTAGAAACATTTAATGCGCTTTCTATGCCGCTTCATTAACATTAATTTGCAAGCAGCTCATGTTAATTTTGATTATAAAAGTTACACTCCAACAATCCCTCCTCTGATGACTCTTGTCATCACACAAATCCTTCCCTTAACTACTTTATCACTTCTTGATCTCTTTCATCTCAATTTCTTCCTTTTGTTTTGCCTTTTCATATTTTGCTCTGAACATTTTCCCCCTTTTCTTTTCTTCCCTCCTTGCTTTATGTTTTGCCAATTTTGCTATAATCCTTTTGCTAATTTTGCATGATAACCATAGTCCAAATAAACAAGCCAGAGTAATCACTATTCCCTGTATTAATTTTCCCAATATCCCATGCCAAATACTACTAAACCAACTTCCCACATTAGCAAGTCCTGTTCCAACCTTTTCCCAAACTCCTGGTTCCTTCAGTTCCTTCAAATCTGCACTATCTCTTGTTAGGTTAGTAAGCATACTTCCAATCTCATTACTATTGTCAGGTATGTAGGCACAGCAATGACGCTCATTAAGCATCTTACAGACTCCGCCACTTTTCGCTAAAAGAATGTCTAAAGCAAGCCTGTTTTGAAGAGTTATAGCCCTCTCCGCAGCAAGTTCAGTATCCATCAGGAGTATAGCCCCTGTAAAGTTTGTCAACATGTTATCCACAATAGTAGACAACTTTCGAATCTTTACGGAGTTTAAGACAACCCCTACTGAAGGAATTATCGCTCCAAATATGTCTCCTACTACACCAGCAGCAGTTTCTCTCTTTTGTCTAACACAAAGTAATTCAGTCACTTTCGAAAATGTCTTCAAATCCTCTAGCTGGTAAATCTTTGGGAAAACTATTCCCAAATAACATGTGAGACGGTAATAAGCATTAAGTCCACAAATATAATAGACCCCAGGGATCGCCTGGTCCATTCCATTTAGCATGAACGTCCATTTATTCTGAAACAAAAACACATGCTTACACTCACTCGTTCCCACAAACACATTGTCATAATATGACTTCGGCCGTGTTATGCAAAGCCTACCTACATGTTTCGCATCTAAAGCTAGCTTCCCTTGTTCCCCAATTCCATTGTAATTACCATTATTAAGAAATGATCGTTGCTGCAAGCCCTTTTCTAATTTCCCTTTTAGAACCCTCCTTCTATCCTCAGTGTGATCTAGAAAACTCTTCTTTACAGGTGTAAGCAAGCATGTCAGATTATTGCGGTGTGCATATGATGTACTGATTGCTACTCTAGGTTCAAAGAACCCTTTAATCAATTTTATGGCATAATATTTAGCTACACTATTCAGATCTTCTATGATAGGCACATAAGAGAATACAAGTTCATAGTTAGAGTAAAAATATTGCACTTCTTGTTGGTTATAGAAATGCGTTAGTAGCAGACTACAACTAATCCCATAGGTTAGTGGCAAGCTGTGATATGTAACTCCCTCTTGGACTGAAAAAGGAATTTGTGTACACACATAACAAGCCTTAGCATCCATAGTGTCAACATACTCACTCAGCAAGCAATAGAAAACGTTATTAAACAGTTCACCTTTTGCATTAGTTTCATCATGCAGATACTTTGTATCTTGCTCAAACTTCTCCCAAGGTGTTAATGTAGCAGTCTCAGAAACTTTAGCATTGTTAGCTTCATTCTCATCCACCAATCGCATCTCCACAAACAAAGCTATAATGAATATCACGCACACAACACCCAAATATTTACAACACCTACTCCCCTCACTATCATCTCCCGTACTAGGCATGATCTGTAAAGAATCAGAAAGTGAAGTACCACAAATATAAACAACAATCAACAGAGGATGGCTAAAAGCTTTTTTTCTTTCTTCTCTCTTTGTTTTTTTTTTCTTTGACAGCAAGGCTAAGCAAAACCTCTCTTTAGCAAGTATTTACAGCTTCTTCATTTGCTCCCAGGGTCCTTTGTCAATCCGGTTAGCAGCTTGTCACAGTCAGTTTTCAAAAGTCACTTCAGGTTAATAGTGACACATCCGGTAATTTATCAGTCTCTGTTTGAAATTTTCATTATTTCAATTTCAACTTAACACAGTCTCTTTATCCCGTAGCTGAACTCGGGTACCATAGTACTGACCTGAAACTTCTTGATCAAAGCAAAATGCTAGGAACTCTTGTTGCCACTCTGCTGAAGTTGCATTTGCCCATTCAGGACTTGCGTATCTTCTGTTTGCTATTCTCTTTCTTTTCAATTTGTGGTCCCCTTGTAATTCTCCTTCACTCAGGTCCTCTTTCCTTGTTGTATCTATCTCCTCCTCAATTGTTTCATCAATGACCACTTTTCCTTTTGCTACTTGCGACTCTGGCCACTTATTCCATTAGGTGTCCCTTTATCGTTCGGCCTTTCTGGTGGCTGTTCAATGCCCTCCTCTTGTGCTATGGTTTTTTCTCTTGCTGGACCTGCAAGTGGCTTAGGAGGAGTCTGGATACTCAGACTTCCTTCTGTCTCAACTCCTTTGCCTTCTGGATCTGTCAAGGGTTCGACTTCAAACCCGTATCCGTCTGCTTCTGGGAGAACCTCTCTCTGGGTCGGTTCTCCTGGTGCCTCAGCTGAGATAGGCCCACTGTCACCCCCTCTGGATTTCATTTACTGTTTGAGTGACCAGGCCTTCCTCAATGGGTTCTCCTCCAGTCTCAGTTCCCCTTTGATTACTCTCCGGCCCTGAGACTTCCTTTTCTGTAGCTGTTATTTTCGGTAGTTCAATTTCCTCATCAGTTGCTGTGACTGGCATGGATCCAATTTGGAATTCCCAAACACTTCACAGCAGTGGTAGTTGTTAGTATCACTTGATACGGCCCCTTCCAACGTGGCTCGAAACACAACTTCCTCACATGTTTCTTGACAACAACCCAGTCACCAGCTTTCAGCTTGTGACCTGGATCATTTATCGGTGGCAATGTGGTTGCTTCCACCTAGTGAGAGAAAGAGCGGACCACGTCAGCTACACCCTTGCAGTAGTCCAACACCATATCATCTGTGATATTCACAAGAGCATTCGCAGGTACTCGGCCCATAAGAATTTCATGAGGAGACAGTCCTGTTTTCTTGTTGGGTGTGTTTCTCATTGACATCAACACTAATGGCAATGCATCCGGCCATTTCAAATTTGTAGCTGCACACAATTTTGCCATTCTAGACTTCAGAGTACCATTCATTTGTTCCACTGGTCCTGATGCTCAGGGCGGTAACTGCAATGCAACTTCTGTTCAATGTTCAACACAGCAGACAAGAGCTTAACCACCTCATTGTTGAAGTGAGTTCCTCTATCTGATTCTAAAGAGATCGGAAACCCGAAACGTGGAATCAATTCCCTAAGCAGCAACTTCACTACTGTGAGACTGTCATTCCTACGTGTAGGGTAAGCTTTAATCCAGTGACTAAAAATGCACACAATCACCAACACGTATCTCAAACCTCCACACACAGGCATCTCAATAAAATCCAATTGCATCCTGCTAAATGGACCTCCAGCTCTCCCAATGTGGCTCAAATTCACCACTGTCCCTTTCCCCGCATTCATCTGCTGACAGATGATGCACTGGTGACAGATCACTTCTGCAGCTTGTCTGAATTTTGAATTGAACCAATCGATTTTGAACAATCTGATCATGGCGTCTCTCCCAATGTGTGCTTGACCATGGTAAAACCTTGCAAACTGAGACAAAAGACTGTTTGGCAAAACCATCTTCCCCTCATCTGAAACCCACAAATCATCTGGTCTTTGTACACACTGCATTTTGAGCCAAGAGCATTTCTCTTCCCTGCTGGCATGACCCTGTAACAATTTTAATTCTTCCATTGTGTCAACCACCCTCAATGCGTAACCTGTGCATGTCTCATTTTCTGTTTCAGGTAACAATTCCCACTGATCCTTGAACGATATACAATTCAATGCACAAAACCTTGCGACTTGATCTGCATATCCATTTCCCATTGACACAAAATCTTGCGATTTCACATGAGCATTGCATTTCACCACGGCAATTTCAAGAGGTAACTGAATCGCTTCCAACAATTCCTTAATTCTTTCACCATTTTTCACTGGAGAACCAGAAGAGGTCCTGAAACCCCTCTGGGACCATAGTTGGCCAAAATCATGGACAATCCCAAATCCGTATCTACTATCGGTATAGATAGTCACTTTCAATTTGTCAGTGGCATGGCATGCCCTAGTAAGATCAATCAATTCAGCCACTTGAGCAGAGTATACCCTTTCAAGCCAAGATGCTTCTAGGATACCAGTGATTGTACATACAGCATATCCGGCTCTCAGTACTCCTACTGAGTCTCTCAGACATGAGCCATCAACAAAGATAATGTAGTCATTCTCCTCCAATTGAGTATCCTTAATGTCAGGTCTCGGTTTGGTGTACAATTCTGTTACCTCAAGACAATCATGTTCTACCTCTTCAGCATCATCAACATTTGTATTTTCATTGGGAAACAGAGTTGCCAGGTTTAATACAGTACAACGTTTTAGTGACACATTTGGTGACCCCAATGTAATTGTTTCGTACTTGGTCAGTCTGGCATTTGTCATGTGCTGGGTCTTAGTTTGGGTCAATAATATTTCAACTGAATGTGGGACCATTACTGTTAAGGGATGTCCCATCACTATGCCTTCGCACTGAGTGAGGCTTTGACCAACTGCTGCAACTGCACGCAGACAACCAGGTAAAGCTGCTGCGACTGGGTCCAAAGTAGCTGAAAAATATGCTACTGGTCTGTTTGCACCTCCATGAACCTGGGTCAGGACAGACAAAGAACAAGCATCACGTTCATGACAAAACAGGACAAAAGGCTTTGTGTAATCAGGCATACCTAATGCTGGAGCCCTGCACATACACTCCCTCAGCTCAATGAACGCCCTTATCTCTTTCTCGGACATAGGGGGTCATTCTGACCCTGGCGGTCACCGACCTCCAGGGCCAACGACCGCGGAAGCACCGCCAACAGGCTGGCGGTGCTTCCATGGGCATTCTGACCGCGGCGGTACAGCCGCGGTCAGAAACGGGAAACCGGCGGTGTCCCGCCGGTTTCCCGCCGGTTTCCCGCCGGTTTCCCGCTGCCCCAGGGAATCCTCCACGGCGGCGCTGCTTGCAGCGCCGCCATGGGGATTCCGACCCCCTTACTGCCATCCTGTGGATGGCGGTAACGGGTGTCGTGGGGCCCCTGGGGGCCCCTGCAGTGCCCATGCCAATGGCATGGGCACTGCAGGGGCCCCCTAACAGGGCCCCACATTGATTTTCAGTGTCTGCCAAGTAGACACTGAAAATCGCGACGGGTGCCACTGCACCCGTCGCATGCCTTCAACTCCGCCGGCTCCATTCGGAGCCGGCTTCCTCGTTGAAGGCGCTTTCCCGCTGGGCCGGCGGGCGGCCTTCTGGCGGTCGCCCGCCAGCCCAGCGGGAAAGCCAGAATGGCCGCCGCGGTCATTTGACCGCGGTGCGGTCATTTGGCGGCTCCCACCGGGCGTGCGGTTACTGCCGCCGGCGGGAGTCGGAATGACCCCCATAGTTAGGGTATCTGGGCCATCCTTAACCTCCTTAGCTGTCAGTCTCACCAAGGGCTTGGAGATAATGGAGAAATTCAGGATCCACTGACGACAGTAGCCCACCATTCCCAGAAACATCCTGACATCTCTCCTGGATGTCAGGGGATTCATCTGTAATATAGCAGTCACTCTTTCCTTAGATATTTTCCTCGACCCTTTCTCGATCAAATGGCCTAAATATTTCACCTCTTTTTGACAGTATTGCAGCTTCTTTGGGGGCACCTTATGCCCATTCTTTCCCAAGTCATTCAATAGGGCAATAGTATCGTACTTGCAATCATCTCTGGTTTTAGAGGCAATCATCAAATCGTCAATGTACTGTACTAGAGTCGATTGGAAAGGCAGTTCCAATGACTCCTAATCTTTCTTCAGAATTTGGTTGAAGATAGATGGTGATTCTGAAAACCCCTGAGGGATTCGACACCAACTGTAAACCTTGTCCAGGAATTTGAAACTGAAGAGAAATTGGCTGTCCTCATGGAGAGGCTCAGAAAAGAATGCCTGGGACAAGTCAACGAATGAGAACCATTCTGCGTAGCATGGAACTTGGAACATGATCACAGCTGGGTTTGGCACTATCGGGCAGCACTTTACCACTATGTCATTGATCTTTCTCAAGTCTTGAACAATTCGGACTTTCCCACAGGGCTTTCTTAGACCCATTATAGGTGAATTACATGGGCTGCTCATTACTTCCTTCAAGACCCACTGTTTCACGAAGTCTGCAATTATCTGTGTCACCTGTATGAAGACATCCTGTGCCATGTGGTACTGCGGTACCTGGGGAAACACAGCATTTGGCTTCACATCGACTTTGACTGGTTCTACTCCTTTTATCAATCCTACTTCATTTCCTGTCAAGTCCCACACCTTCTCTGTGATTGTCCCCTGCAGATCAGTGGGCAAATCAGTCATTGTGAACATCGGGAAGAAGCTTATCAAGGGGTACTCTTCATCTGTAGTCTCTGTTTCTGGCTCTGAGATCTGACCATCATCCCCCACATCATCACTGTTTGTCTGCACCTCTATTCCCTCATTAGAACAGGTGATAGAACACCTCGTCTTACACAGCAGGTATCTTCCCAGTAGGGACACAGGACTTGAGTCACAAGCCACAAACCTGTGTAATCCCTGAAAGGTACCAATCTCGACTTGAACCGGATCCGTGATCGGGTTGGTCAGGAGTTGGTTTGCCACTCCCACTACTTTTATTGTGCGTCCTGAAATGGGCAATTCTGGAACCTCTGCACTTCTGACTGTAGAGCGTGTAGCTCCTGTGTCAACCGAAAATGAGACCTTGTGACTCATCACCTTCCCTTGCACATAGGGTCCCCTCTGATCTACTTCTAGGGACGCTGCAAGCCTGCACTCCTCACTATCTGAACTAACATCCGACCATTCATCGTTTATTCCATTCTCACCATGCAATGGGAACTGCTGCACTGTGTTATTTTGACCCATTCCTTGACTTGTGACCTGTTGAGGAAGCATCACCTGTTGCTGTCCCATTGGCGCTAAGGGCAAATGCATTTGCTGTCTAGGTACCACTGGAATCTGCTGTTGCACTTGCTGCATCTGTACTGGTTGTATACGTGGCATCTGCACCTGTTGCATGGGTTGGAGACCCTGCATTTGAGCCATGTTATTCTGGAAATTTGGATTAGGACCCCTCATTCTCAGCCCTTTAACATTTTGAAATGCACTGACATCATTGCTTTGTTGAACCGCACCCTCCTGCACCATCATCGGGCACTCCCGCTTCCAATGTCCCACGCCCCTGCACGCATGGCATGGTAACACCTTCTTCATTCCTTGCACGTCATTTTGTATCCAACAGTATTCAAATCTGGACCACAGTGGACAAAACCTCCTCGACCTCTGCCTCTCATTTGCATCTGAAACATTCTGTTTCCCTGTGGCTGTTGCACCATCTGTTGTACTCCGTTTCCCTGCATCCCTGCTTGCGCTGCCTTAATTTGCATCACCATCACTTTCTCCTTCAACTTTCTCTGCTTCAATTCGATTTCATCACTACAGTATTTTGCATACTGCAATACCTCATCAATCGGCTTCGCTTGCCAGCAAATTAAATGATTTTTAATCATCTGGCTAATCTCTGGTCTCAGGCCTTTAACGAACCTGAACACAAGGTGATTCATGTCTTTCGGCTCTATGACTTCTGTGCCACTGTAATGCTTGAATGCTTTCCATAACCTCTCATAGTAAGAATGTATCGACTCTTTGCCTTCTTGTGCCATTCGATCAATGTTTTGCCAATCAATATTCTGCGGCGACACTTTCTGCTTCAAAAGCTCTATTACCTTATAGTAATGCTTCATTACCTCCGGAGAGGGTGCTCCGGTAACCCTATCCCTTGCCGGTTCTGCAGTCGGCCAGTCAACACTTTTCTTGCACTCGAGCCACAAATCAGAAGGAACTATGATCTCAAACAATGTATTCAAGTCTTCCCAAAGACACTTCACAAGCTTCACAAATCTGTCTGTCTGCTGGTACCACTCTATCGGCTTTTCCCTCAGCCTGGGGAAGTCACCTCTGGACCACGGTACGTGGACAAGAACCCCTCCAGCTGTCTCTCTCATGGGTAGCATCTTTATGGTACCGCTATCTGGCACTGGTTTTGCCTGCTACTGCTCCAAGCAGTCACTTTTCCTTCTATCTCTCTCCTTTGCCCATCTGCCTTCCCACTTCTCTAAGGCTCCCCAAACCTGCGCGCTCTGTAAAATTTCTTTAAGGTGTGCCTTCATCCCAGTAGACCTCATGTGATCAAAATCTTAGGGTTCGAAGCCCAATCTGTAGCTCCTCTTCAGATGCTTAGTATTGTCTAAGTCTATGCCATATTTGTCTGCTAGATTTGCCAACCTTTGGTGCACCTTGCTCACTTCTTTAGTTATTTTTGGACACAGGTACCTCAATTCTGCTTCAGTGTATGACTCTAGCCAATTCACTCCCATGCTCCCTTCAACTAATTCAGCTGCTTCCATGCCCAAACTCACAAAATTCAGGTGTTCCTCTCTCTCGGACTGCTCTGCTGTCTCAGGAGTAGTCTGTGGTGAACTCAGCTTGTCTAGCCATTCATTCAGTTGTTGCGCAGTCAGACCTTGCAACAAAATATTTCCAGCCTGCATCATTGGAGGTTGTGACAGGTTCGTACTGGGTATCTGTGAAGTTAGTAGTCCCAACCCAGCCTGTCTCATTGTCTCTAGAGGAACCCCAATCGGATTGAAATCCAACAAGGACCTAGATCTCTCTGCTATCTGTTCTTCCGGTGTCATCCCTTGGGAACTTCCTGCGAACCCTCCTCTTAGCACCTCTTGAGTCATTACCCCTTGGTCACATACACCAGGCTTTGCCTGTGCATACAAAGGTACAGGTGGACCAACTGTAATCAGCAAAGATATAGCAGCTGGCACCTGCCTGTTTCCCAAACCCTGGGGAGCATTAGCTCCCATAGTCTGATTCATTACGGGTGCTGTGACTGACTGTGGTCCTGTGACCGAAGCGTAATTCGGAACCATCTGTTGGTGCGGCTGGGGCAGTAGAAGTGGAGTTGGCTCCATTTGTACCAACTTTGATCTTGTATATGTTTGGTCGGGCAGCACCATCAAATTCGTAGTGGTCTGTAATTCTGGAACATCATGGTAGAGCCTCCGAACCGGTGGTGGCTGCAACTGTGTCTGCATCGCTTGCGCAGTGGATACGCTGACACTATTCTGCACTGGAGCTGGTGTTGCAACTGCATTTACCTGAGTTGTATACGCTGTTCCCTGATTCTGTGTGGAATTTACAGGACCTGCACTAGTACTTGGTCTGTTGTCATTCATGGCATATGGCGGTGGACGATCCTGTAACAACTGATTAAGGAACTCATCATCATCTGAGTCATCTACATCTGCCCAAGACCTGTTATTCTCTTTTCCTCTATTAGAACCCTTGTCTGTTTTACAAGTGGCCTTTCTTCCTTGTGCGTCGGCATCTTGAGTGATTGCCGGAAACATCCTGACTCCATCTATTATTTCTCTTCTCCACATCCTGGTCTCGCTATCCCACCTAACCTCCGCTAGCGTCTTTTCTGCTTTTCTCATTTTCCTATCAAACTTTTTCTGCCTTTGTCGTATGGCCATTAATTCCCAAATTGCTAATGCCTCAAACCATGCTGGCCTTGGAGGCGGCTTCTGCTCATTTAACGCCTTCCGCAAATTCTCTAGAACCCCTATGTTGAATGTCCCATTCTCTGGAAACGCCAAACACCCATCTTTCTCTGTTAATTTGCACCATTGCTTTAGCCAAAGACATGGCGCGACTCCCTTCTCCTCCATTACGGCCTAAGCCGGAGTGTCCTCTGGCGGTGTAGGCTCCTCCACACTCGCGGTAATGTACACATCTCCCCTCAAAGTGCTCTTTAGAGCCTTGAAGAACTTCATTTTTGCGTCTCTTATTTCATTTATAACTGAATCAGGAAGTGACTTTAAATCCCAGAACACCCTTTACCTACCGTCCCAAACAATCGCCTCTCACGGACGGCTGCCAATCCGTGCGCGACCCTTCTCACTAACTGACCTATCCCAGCTCGGTTCCAATGACGTCACACTCACACACACTGTGGCTGACAAAGTCTGGCGGCTTGTCTTTCTCTCTCCCTATTCACACAACCTAATGCAATATATTGCGAGCACTTTAACAACAAAACCCTATTTTGCCGTTTTACTACAGGAAAGGTAACACAATCGCTTCAGAACTTTACAGAGATTTCACTTGAAGCCTCGCCGCTACTCTCTCCTTCTCAGATCCCACACTTGCAAGCAAAATTTGACCCGCTAATTTCACTCTCGACTTGTCAATGGCTCGTCCTAGTGCACTTTAGAACTTACCAAATCTCCATCGAATGTTTTCACTCACACACTGTGACTCAAACTCGACTCGTCAATCACGCCCGATTGACCAATTAAACTGCACAAATTACAACATAAACCAAGTGTCTCATACATTTATCAATATACTCCGCATTCTTAAACCACGCAGGGTCCGTACATTACCAACAACCACGTGGACAATTTTTTATCACAAAGCGCCACACTCACATGAAGTTCGCCGACATCCCTACTCTCATACTGCGGAGTACGCCCACTCCTACTAAAACATCAACTGGCATAAAGAAATTCTCACAGACCTCACAATTCAACTGCGGTATGCATAAGCTGTGCAAGCGCAAATCCTACTTCACTCATACCATCACTAGAACGCCGAGAACATACCCAACTCACTTCGGCAAGCTCTGGGGTCCCCCAGGAAAGTCATTTGGGCTTAGGGGAACATCATCTCTCCACTTTGCATCATTTCATAAACAATCCTAAACAATGGACCCTCGTCTTAGGGCCCCAAAGGGCCGAAACCGTCCTCTGCTACCAGAACTGATAATGCATCCCGCCCTAGGTAATTTACTTACTCTGGGACTCGTTTAAGGCCAATGAATCTTTTGACCCTGATTGGAGGCACCATAAGACGAGATAACTAATCAGCATAACAATCGATAGATCAATAACCTCATCAATATTCACAATAGCAAATTAATCAAATTAGTAAATGACATTAGTAAGAATCCAAACTCACCATGGCCTTCAAGCTACGAATAACCACACAAAATTTAGTAATAGTTATGATATTTATTCCCTATTAGTTATACTCTACTAGCAAGTTTATTAGTCTCACAACCAGGAAACACATGAATAAGGTCACAATATGGCAACTTGAGTAAGATTTAAGCAAAGCAAAGATTATAAACATTAGAACAAAACACGGCGTCAACATGGATCTACTTAGCAGAGTATCATTAGCGCATCTATTCAACACAGCAAAGATTCAGTCATTTTGTGTATTTGCATTTGTTTAATGAACTCCTTAACTAACCTCGAATTAGCATCAGCATGTTGGGCTTCATGCAAAACAATTTAGTAACACTAATTTGGAAAACATCTAACTAGGGTCTCTGTCAAAAGCAGTTGCTACCTAGAAAGGAAAGGCAAACAGACAATTACAATTTCATTATCATATAGTTACTCTCAGCAAACAAGGCAGAAAGTTCTTCCCTCGCAAGGAGGAGAAGAAATTGGTATCGGGCAAGACAAAGTGAGGATGGTTTTGAAGAATCAAAGCAGCAAATGTAAAGACAGAATGTCAGAATAACAGCAGGGGTGTCCCTCTAATGGCTGATGTCTCCTTGTGACATGACTTTAAATTGAATTTGCCAGACAAGTCTCTAATTTCCCATTGGTCAGTATTTGGTGCACCACTATCTCTATCCAATAGCTGAGTGGTCACCTCACTAGAATTTTCACCTAAGACAGTTCTCATACAGTTCATTGGCTCCTGTGATTTACGTCTTCATCGGGTGAGATGGCAGGTAAGAAAAGTTACACGCACGGCTTCAGTTAGTAGCTCCATTGTCTCTACCAGTTCAGGCAACCTTGCACCTGTTGCGAATTACACTGTTGCATTCAGCAAGAATGTCTCCTTGAGCAAGTCGGGTCCCATGAGAAAGAATTTACTACAGTTACACACATCTCTAGCTTCTGGAAAAGTACAGCTTCTCGTCCTTTAAGAAGACAGCACATTACACATTAGAAAAAACACATTTAATATTAGACCAGGCAGCTAGGCCCAGACTCTTGCTAACTAAGGCCTAATGATTCATTCAACAAAACCTTAACATATAGCTCTTAATGCTAACACAGAATCATACATTAGTACATTAATAATTCATTATTAGTCAATTTCATTAATCATCGTAAACATTGGTGGCCTCTCCCCGTGGGCACATTTCAAATACGTACATTAGAAACATTTAATGCGCTTTCTATGCAGCTTCATTACACATTAATTTGCAAGCAGTTCATGTTAATTTTGATTATAAAAGTTACACTCCAACAGAAATACCTACTAAAAGAATGTGTGTTTGTGAGTGAGACACTCTCTGTTTGTGATCCTGCCGTGGGAGGATGGCACCTTTTAATTTACCAAGGGTCAGTGGGCTAGACACGCTGTCAGTGAGAGCAGCTCTGTTGGAAGGTGTGCTGCTGGGAGCCAGAAGAAGAAACCCCCTTACTCCGACCACCTACAGAACTCTACAGAATCTCACAGAGTTTTTCAGTAACTCCGAGGAATTCTGCGGAGTGAAACTTCGTGAGCTCCGCCCAGGCCTAATTTAATTTTACTGCACAATTTTAACACCTTGTGCTCTGGATGTGGTTAATCACCTTTGTATCTAACTACTGCACATGGAATAAACCATTACTCAACTTCCATTAAAACCTTTTTTTGATGACTGCAATGTAATTATAACAATCTAGCTTGGAACTTGGAAGGTAATAGCTGTTATCTAATAAAATCTTAATTTGACAATAGTTTTCATTGAAGAAGTGTTTATGCAGCAGGAGTTATTACGGTCATTGGCTATAATAATATTTCTAAAAAGAATAAACAAATGAAGGGCAGAATCATACAACACTATAAACATCTCCTTTCTGTGACCGTTAGTAATTACTCCGGTCAAATAACTGTGAAATGAAACTCAAGGTCACAAAAAGTGACTTAAAAAATGTTTTCTGAGAGGAAAGGAAATATATGTTTAGCAATTCATTTAATGAAAGATGTTTTAGCAGTTCGCTGTTTATGTCAGGGTCCTAGAATGATAAAAGTACCTGTTATCAGCAGCCAGGGTTTCTCTGATTTTTGAGTGTAATTCTCAGTTTGCAGAGATTCTCTCTGAGTAACTACAATGCTCATATTATGTTTTCATCAGTAAGTGCACACATTATCAAGTTATTCCAAATGGAGAATGTGACAAAAACTATGGCCCATATTTATGCGTCGGGAGGTAAAATGGCGCTTGGGGGCTGACGTTATTTCTAGGAAGAGAACGCCTATCTTACATCTCAATGTCGCAACAAGACGCAAGGTGGGTTGGCACTTCCTAAAAATGGCGCTCACTCTGATATTTTGAAGCTAGACGGGCCTAACGTCAAAATATAAACATACAGTATAAAAATATAAATGATGCTAAGGCGATGCTAACTTTCCTTAAATATGGGCCTATGTTTTGCACTTTTTTTTCCATACTCAAAGTAAGACGCAACTGTAGAAAATGCACTCCAACTGATAAAAAGTGTTATCTGCGCATCTGCACTAATCACAACAGTGGATTTGTGATAAGGTCTGCAAATCGGATAAATAGAAATGTAACTGCACAAACAGGTGTTCAAACCAATGTTTACACTGGCATGCATTCCTAATTATGGTCTTGGGACAGTATCATACTATGAATATTTGTGATAGTAAAGAGCTGTGCGCCTGTTTTAAGACATTGCTCTGTCGATACTGTATACACTTAACTGGGAAATTCTCTGAGTTAGTACATGAGTTAGAAAGAGTTAGGCTCGGAAAAAAGTGGGAGGCATCCACTGCTCTCTGTTTTCAGGTTGTCCCATCTAAAGTTATTGTACACTAACTCAGGGAATTTCCGGTATAAATATGTGAGCTTTAAAAAGTGTAATGTTTTTAGAAGGTGTAATGTCCTAATGTTTTTAGAAGGTGTAATGTCCTAATGTTCTTAGGAGTGCATCTTTCATTTCTGTGATAGTACATCCGTTTATTATACAACAATTGGGCCCATATTTATGGGCTTTTGGAGCAGGGCAGCACGACAGGCACTTTGCTGCTCTGCTCTGCCCTGCCTCAAAGGGAAAGGGCAGGAATGCGATGTATCTATGGCATACTGCACATTCCTGTCCTTTCCCACTTCGCTGACACTGTTTTGACAGCCTACCGCCAACGCAGGCACCCTTGCACCATTGTGCAAGGGTGACTGCGTTGTAGACAGGATTGTTTTTTGTGCAGGAAGAAGCACCTTCCTGCACAAAAACAATCATGGGAGGCTTTTTCCTATTTCTAAGTGGGCTGCAGAATGCAGCCCACTTAGAAAGAGGAAAAACGAGGAGAATTAAAGATATTTTTCCTCATTACGTCTCCCCTAGGGCGGCGTAAGATTTTGGCACATCCCCAGGTTTACAAGGTCTTGTAAATCTGGGGATGTGCCAGAAACCACAGGTGTTGCCTGGGAACACCCACTGCAATGTCCATGAAACGCCTTACTCCATATCTATGAGGCCACTCAAAGCCATGCAAAGTGGCTTTGCTTGGCCTCATAGATATGAGTTCAAGGGTTGCACCGCTGTGGCATAACAAAACATGACGCAACAGCAGCGTAAGGAGCATGTAAATGTGCCCCTTAGTTTTCATCCTGCTGCTTGAAAAATGTCATAGACTTGCCCACTTGTGCTCGTGAATAGTTTAAGTGATGAGACAAAAACAGATATCTCAAAGTGGACTGAACAAGTCAGATTGACCTAAACCTTATGAGCGTTTGACATGGTTTTGCCGCCTGAGAAACCTTTTCCCAAATTTCAAATAATTTTCTAAAAAGTTATTGCATTTACTGGGAGTGTTCAAAGGCAATCATGACATTTTTCAAAACTTTGCTCAGTAGAGGTAAGAAAGAGGGTTTTAAACCTCAAGGAAACTTGGAAAACCCAGTTCATATGGTTCTGTATGGCTAGTTTAACAGGCTCAGATTGAGAAAGAAGGGACATAAAGAAATATGTGTGGTTACAAGACAAAACATTAAAAGGAAGTGAGCAGAACAGGCTGAAGACCATAATTCTGATTGTGCAAGTTCAAGTCATTAGAATTCTGCTCTGTTAGCCAGCCTCCTTTATTTATGCAGGGGTTCCTGTTCAAAGCACATGTGGGTGCAGCTATGGAAGCAGCACTGTTGGCCATACTTCTTCACATTTCAGCTAGTTATTTGGTCACAGAGACTCATCCTTTCTGTGTTACAAAACATTGAGGTATTTATCCCTTGTTAAGTTCCAGTTTGCATACTCTCTTATAGCTTTAACGTTTTCTTCAGAGCAGCGGCTGCCAAGCCTATTGATCATCTACTTCACAACCATACATTATATTTGAGGCATTGAATGTGAATGTTCTCAAACACCCTTTTGTCTTTGCTGCTGTATCATAGCTTTGGAAATTTGCTTTTTCGACAGGGTCACCCCAAATATTTTGCCTTCTTTTAAGGAACCCGTTTTTGTTGGCCTTAGGACTCGGCACACTTTACTGCTGCTAAACAGTGATAAAGTGCTTGTGCCCTCTCTTTCAAATATGTTAAAATGTGTATACACCTTACTGACAAATGTAATTTGCTTATAAATATCTACACCCAGGGCTTGTAAATTAAATGCAACTACTGACCTGCAACACTCACTGTGACACCCATTTCAGTAGCACTTTAGGTAGGCCTTAAAAGCCCATATGGCAGGGTTCATGGTATTTAAAAAGTAGGGCATGTATATTTAAAGAAAGTCCAAAGAACTCCAGTCTTTTTCACTGTGACAAGCTGGCTCACCGATAGGAAAACACTTTGCTACACTGTAATAAGTTATAGTGCTTAATTTCAGTTAAGGCACAGCTAGAGCAATTTTTCAAGGTGTTAATTTAATAGTACTTAATGGTTAAGTCCGATTTTATACTTGAAGGAATGTGGAGTATTATGCAGTGCTGCTGGTTAGGCTTCACTATGTTATACTCTCACAGTACCCCAAAGATGGTCCCTCAGATTCAGAATAATAAATCCTTAGCTCAGTCCTGCTAGTGTGGCAAAGAGCAGTCAGGCTTTACTAGAGGAACATGCGTCAAGCATTTCATAGAATCAACATGGACGATAAGTAATTGACATGACTCGAAAGAAATCCGACACACATTTATAAAAATAGAGCAGATTTATATATATTTTAGGCACCAAAACAAAGCAAATCAGTTATATTCAACCAGATTTATAAATTTTAAAGCAGAAATAAATTCAGTGTGTTAACAAGCTGTCAAACTTCCCCATTGCTGTCAAAGGGAAAAGTCACTAGTGACACTTGGTCATTTGCAGAGTGAGCTCAGAGGAACCCACTCATGGTTAAGGTTATGCAGGTCCCAAGACCAAGCCACACCACTCTAACCAATTTTACCTGGCCCGTGGGGCCTGGGTGTAGAGGTATCCTGGCTGTCCTTGGTGCTGAATGTGGGACCCTCATGCTGACAAATGATACTTGTGACACTTGGTCACTTGCAGGTCAAGTTTGTGGGAGCCCACTGGAAGTTAAGCTTTGGTGGGCTCTGGGACGAAGATTCACTAAGCAGAACAACTCCACCTAGTCTCAGGGTCTCTGGTGCAGAGGTGTGCTTGGCTATCCTTGGTGCTGAACTGAGCTGCGGTCGCTGGTTTTACCACGAGACAGTACGGGTGAGGAAACGGATGCATAATCTCGACAACGGAGCCATAGGTGATATTGGTTGAAGGTGTTGAGGTGTGCCAAGGAGTTGCAGTTGAGTTGTAGCATCAAGTAAAGGTGGTGATGACCGGATGGTCACCAGCAAGCGTTGGCAGTGGTAACCTGGAGGAGAAACTATCTCCCCTTCTGGAGGACAAGAGGACAACAGTGTGCCTTTTGAAGCTCAGTGTGCCTTTTGAGGCCCACCCCATTGATGTGCCACTTCACTAGGCTTCCTGGGAGGGAGGGATACAGGAAGGAAGGGATGTGTGACCTTCTTCCCATTCAGGCCATTGTTTTGACTCCTGGGAGTGTTCGCACATCTGCCCAGGGGGTCAGAATCCTACCTTGGTGGCAGCAGCTGCAAGCTGGCAGCCAGAGCACAGGAAAACAGGGGTAACTCAGTGGCCAACATCTAAGGTTACATTCTGGGTCCATTCCACATCGTCCTTGACACTAGATTCATATCAGGGGTGAGAAGGCATGTTGTTTGATACCAAACATGACTAATTTCAGTGGTGCTAAAACAAATCTAGTAACCTCATGTTTGCCCGGGTGCTTATGGGCAGTCAGTCATTTATAGTAGCCTCTAATGGGAAAGGTGACTATAGGGACATATAAGCTTGCACCTACTTGTCCACACCCTTAATATAATGCACACTCCCACCTGGGCTCTGGTGGCCTATCTTAGGGGGGTCTTTAAGATATTAATAGCAGTGCTGGGGCTGTGCCACACATTGTGTGGGCGGTGTTGAGTTTGAGCAGTTTGTACGCCTCTTGCAGTCTTCAATTGTCAGGCTTGCTGTTAGTAGTTTGCTTGGGTCACACAGGGTGGTACAATCAGTGCTTCAGGCCCTAGTGACCCCTTTAACACCCATGCCATGAGTACCACTGGTATCATATACTAGGAAATTATAAGGGGGTTGAAGTACTTGCAAATTGGGATACCAATTCACAGTTACCAATTTAGGGAGAGAGCACTGGCAGTTGGGCCTTGTTGGCAGACTCCAGTGCACTTTCAGAGTCACAACCAACCACATCTAGAGCAAAAAAGTGGAGGGGGGCATCTAAAAAGGGCCCTTTCCTAAAATACTCTTTTAGAAAGTTGTCATTTTCCACCAAACAGCTTTCCTTTCAGTGTCCAGCTATCTCATTACCCAGATGGTTCCCCTTTGGTGAGATTAATATTATTCCTGGACGGTGAACAAAGTGATCTGGATGTGGGGAAGGGGATTCCTCTCTTGACAGGGTGGTTTGTGGGCTGTGTCCAGCCCCTTCCAGAGCTTCAAAGAATGCATAACTCAATGGAAGTAGAGAAACTAATCAAAATTGGTTGGGGGGGTGCAAAGGCTTGCCCTCCACCCACAGGCTTGCTATGGACATTAAAGTTGACTCTACAGACATCTCCTCATAACACTCCCTGAACTCTGAAGATCAAATGAAAGACTGCCCTGCTGTCTGAGTCCCTAATGAAGACTAGACTTGCTTTCCTTGAAGCCAGGACCCAAGAGGTTTTGGTATTATTTAAGTTGGGTTCTTACCCGCTCAACTAATATTCCAATTTCATACAAAAACAATGTATGAAAAAAAAGGGCTGAACAGCTATGATAATATAGAAAAATGCAGAGCTGGTACACATCAGAAAAGTGTGTGTTCCTATGGACCAGAGCTGTTCACTTGTATTTTATGCAACTGTACTCTCTGAGGCACGTATCTTTAACTCTGAATTTCTCTGAGTTAATGTAAGAGCTGCAGACTGCACAGCTCTGGAACAGTGAGAAGTGATTGTCTCTCTGTTTCTCTCGCTCTGTTTCCAAGCTGTGTTGTCTGCAGCTCATGCATTAGTTGGAAGTTTCTCCATGTTAAGTGCATGTACTTTAAAGAGGGAAGTTACATAAAAACAGGCACACAAGTTTGGTCTATGTGAGCACACACATTCACAGTATAGCATGTGGTCTCAATGCTTCATTTCAGAATCTCCATTTAAATTGACAGTGTTTCTTTTTTAAACAAAGAAAAGGTGATGGGATGATGGAATGCTTGCAAAAAGTCTAACCACTGATAATTGCTTGTAGTAGCATTCCAACCCATCGTACTTTTGCCCACCATGCCACCTTAGTTTAGACCCGGCCAAGTGCAAATCACTCTTGACCCGCTCCAATAGGAACAGTCCAGCATGACATGAACTGTCAAGTCAAATGACTGAAGTGCCAATTAGGTGAAAACTGATCTTGATTTGCTTGTGTTGCAGTTCAGAGAGCACATTAGAATTTATATCATAGATGCTGATTACCTGAACATGATTAAAAATAATTATAGTCATTAATTTTGAAGTGAAATTAAGTGTTGGTATGTGCTATTCTGTCTTTAATACAGCCCTGAAGATGTGTCTCACAACCACAAAAAAACATATTGGCTGTACTGACTGTAGTGAATATTTTGCAGTTTGCAAACAGTGATGATCATGTTCAGAAGGTCAGTATCTATGGTATGAAATCCTGTGTTACCATTTTTTTAGAATGATCTATATAAGTTCTCAATGTTGAATTTTACAATTATGAATACATTTTAAGAGATATTAAATAATTACTTGTATGTCTATTTGAAAATGTACATTAATTGTTGTTATCTGTGAGTAGAGCTCCCAGCAGCTCCTTTTAAAGGTTGAAGACAGTGGGGGTCAAAGTGAAACCCTGGAGGACTCTCAGGGTGATAGGGATCTTTCGAGATTTGTGAACAACCTGGTGTCATTTGGAAAGATATGGGGAGAACCAGTGAAGGACATTTCCGGTGACTCCCATTTGAGACTCCAGGGTGTGTATGAGGGTGATCTGGTTGAATGTGTCTAATGCAGCTGAGAGGTTCATCAATATCAGGAGACAGAAGTCATCTTCATCTGCAGTCAGGAGGGCATCAGCAATGATATATAAGGTAGTGGTATCTATTCTGCAGCATGATCTGAATGCAGACTCATAGTCATGCATAAAATAGTTAGCACTAATGTCATCCTGGAGATGAACATATACTGCATTTTCAATTAACTTGCCAAAGAATGGTAGGTTAGTGATCGGCCAGTTGTTGTTCATCAGGGTCTTACATAGGTACTTGCCTAAGGGGTGATAGGGCCTGGTGTGTCTTGAGACCTTCTGAAAAGATGCACTGAGTGAGGGCAGAAAAACAATGGTGAGTAGTGGTAAGAGAGAGTCTTAAGAGAGTGCTTTGACGAGTGGCCAGGGTAAGACATTATCTACCGAAGAAGTTGCCTTAGGAGTGTTGAGTATATCAGTGATGTTAGAATAGGCGTCTTGTCTTTGGTTGGCAGTCAGGTTACCCCCTGTCCAAGCAAGGACCCTCACTCTAGTCAGAGCAATGGAGAAACACACCTGGTTAACCCCCACTGACCCCCTTGGTAGCTTGGCACGAGCAGGCAGGATTAACTCAGAAGTAATGTGTAAAGTATCTGTACCAACACACACAGTAATACAGTGAAAACACTACAAAATGGAAACCTCACCAGTTTAGTAAAATAGGCAATATTTATCTAACTCAAACAAGACTAAAACGACAAGCATCCAACATACACAATTCAAGATATAAATTTTCAAAAGAATAAGGGCCAGATGTATGAAAGGATTTTACCCATTCTGTGTCTATGGGAAAAAGCTTTCGTACATATGGCCCTAAGAGTCTTACAAGACAGCGATGCATCGATTTCCAGACGGGGCACTTCGGATCTGCACAGGTTCATGATGACTTTGATGCCGAGGGACGATACGTGAGAAATCAGGTTGCACGCACGGTGTTAGAAAACCGCACTGCGTGGGGTTTCATTATCAGCAGCTGCAAACGGGTGTTGCGCCTCATTTCTCCAGCCATGATGCGTCGATCTCCTGGCCGCAATGCAGGTGGAGCATTGATTTCAACCGCGAAGCTGGTGGCACGTTGTTCATCAGCCGCGTTACAGAAGGTACGTCACAAATGTATCTGCATGGCGTTCTGTGAGTGGATTTCAGCTCTTGTTCTACCAACTTCACCTTTCAATGGCCCAGGGACAGGACACCATTTGGCAGGAGTCTCAGCAGAGAGTCCAGGTGCTGACAGAGGAACTGTTTGATCGCCCTGAGATTTCAAAACAGGAGACAAGCCCAGTTCAAGCCCTTGAAGATTCTTCCCAAGCAGGAATGCACAACAAAGTCCAGTCTTTGTCCCCTTTCACAGGCGGAAGCAGCAACTGCAGGATAGCCCAACAAAGCACAGTCACAGGCAGGGGCAGCTCTTCTCCTCAACTCCTCAGCTCTTCTCCTTGGCAGAGGTTTCAAGATCTAAAGTCTAGAGTTTTGAGTCCACTACTTATACTCCTTTCTGCCTTTGAAGTAGGCAAACTTCAAAGAATAGTGTCTGTTGTTGACAGGATCCTGCCTTGCCGAGGCCAGGCCCCAGACGCATACCGGGGGGTTGGAGACTGCATTGCAAGAGGGCAGACACAGCCCATTCAGGTGTAAGTGACCACTCCTCCCTGCACTCTAGCAGAGATGGCTCATTATGACATGCAGGCTACAACTCAAAACACTTTGTCTCAATGTCTAGAGGGGATTCACAAACAGCCCAACTGTCAGTGTGACCCAAGCAGGGAATCCACAAACAGGCAGAGCCACAGAATAGTTTAAGCAAGAAAATGCCCACTTTCTAAAAGTGGCATTTTCAAGCTAACAATCTAAAAACCAACTTCACCAAAAAATGTATTTTTAAATTGTGAGTTCAGAGACACCAAACTCCAAATTTCAATCTGCTCCCAAAGGTAATCTGCGCTTTAAAGTTATTTAAAGGCAGTCCCAATGTTAACCTATGAGAGAGCTAGGCCTTGCAACAGTGAAAACCAAATGTGGCAGTATTTCACTGTTAGGAGATGCAAAACACTTCAGTACATGTCCCACCTTTAACATACACTGCACCCTGCCCCTGGGGCTACCTAAGGCCTACCTTAGGTGTGCCTTACATATATAAAAAGGGAAGGTTTGGGACTAGCAAGTGGGTATACTTGCCAGGTCGGATTGACAGGTTAAAACTGCACACACAGACTCTGCAGTGGCAGTTCGGAACCATGTTTGCAGAGCTACTAATGTGGGTGACACAACCAGTGCTGCAGGCTCACTGATAGCATTTGACTTACAGGCCCTGGGCACCTCTAGTGCACTTTACTAGTGACTCACTAGTAAACCAATATGCTAATCATGGAAAAGCCAATTACACATACACTTTACACAGGAGCACTTGCACTTTAGCATTGGTCAGCAGTGGTGAAGTGCCCAGAGTACCAAAAACAGCAAAAACAGAGTCCAGCACACCGTCAAAACCTGGAAAACAGAGGCAAAAAAAGACAGGGGAGACCACACCAAGGATACCAGGTCTAACAAGTGAGATCTGTGAGAAATTTGACTTTGAAAGCTGACTGTTGTGACATTCTATGAGAAGTGATGGGCATAGAAGCTGAAGCAGGTTTGGTGTTGTAAATGTGCAATCAGATCTTCTGTAATTTACGACTGAGGAAAAGGTTGATGGCATAACACTTTTCTGTAAAGTAGGAGCAAGTGGGTCCAGCAAGGAGTTAATGCAGTGCCTTTTTGACTTGAAAAGCATCCTGCTTCTGTTGGCGGATTCATTGGTGGTGTAGTACTTTGTTTAGGCTGATGTGATGAGCAGTCTGTGTGTTGGTAGGAGGGGTTTCAGTATTATGAGGTCATCAGGAGTTATCTTTTTATTCCACTTTGTTTCCTTCATTATCTCTTTAGAAAAAAGGTGTAGTGCTCCTACCCTCATTGTGGCAGGTGCATTATTGACGTAGTCATTAACATGGGTTCTCTGGACCCTCACAGTAAAAGTTCTGTTGTGTCTGTCACTCATACCCTGCAACATAACCTAGTGACACTAGCCCCTCCACTCCACTTCCCCACAACATACATTACTTAGATATTAATGGGCTTATCACAGGGCTTATTACATGAATTGATTTATAGAAATTGGGTTATTGTTTGAGGGGAACGGAAGCCCCACTTAGGCAACAACCACAATCCTTGTCAGGATTAATCACGAAAGTCACTAAATACTATGTGCTTAATCCTCTAGTAGCTTGGCACAAAGGCAGTCATGTTTAATTTACAGTCAATGTGTAAAGTATTTATGCAGCACTTAAATAGGCATAAAGTAAAAACACAACACAAGAAAAATGCCAAACCAATTAAAAGACTAGAATAAAATGTTATAAATAATATGAATACAAAACAAATTAAATCCAATCAATAGAACTGAATTTATGAATTGTTCAACATTTTTATTGAAAGCTAGCACATAAAAGATCAAAGTGCAGATATCTGTTTCCACATCAGGTGGGCAAATTTAAAAGTTAAGACCAACCGCGATGGAGTGCATGTCAAATTCAAGGGTTAGATTGGGCCCTGCCTTGTCTTACCTTCAGACTTAAAAGAAATATTTTGAAGAAAAGTCCCGGAGAAGGTAGAATTTAGCGGGGGAAGGTAGGAGGCTATGTCCAAGGAGACATCGTCGGGGAGCCACTGGACAATGTCTTGGTAAAGGCACTGGTGATTGTGGTAAAAGGATCAGAGTGGGAAAAGCTAGATTTCCAGGTTGTCGTGGTGGCTGTTGATGGAAACACAAAAGGATGATGGACGGAGTGCTGAACAATGCAAACACTCACCCCCAGTCACAGATCTGGGTTTAATCCATCGTTCTTTTGCTCACCATGCCACCCCAGTTTGGAGCCAGCCATATGCAAATCAGTCTTGACCCTGTCCCTCATGGCAACAGTCCGGCCCGAACTGCCAAGCCAGGTTCTTACTGGACCGGAAACAAGCATCCTGGGACCGGTTTCAGGGTTTCACCCTTCATCAGCCAGGCCAGCTTGAATCCAGTGGCACAGTGAGCAAGGGACCCACGTCTGGGCATACCCTTCCCACTTGGGGCAACTTTAGCAACACAAAAGGATGATGGACGGAGTGCTGAACAATGCAAACACTCACCCCCAGTCACAGATCTGGGTTTAATCCATTGTTCTTTTGCTCACCATGCCACCCCAGTTTGGACTCAGCCATATGCAAATCAGTCTTGACCCTTTCCCCATGGGAACAGTCCAGCCCGAACTGCCAAGCCAGTTGATGGAAAGCCTGTCGCCACAGAGCCCAGTGAAGATTTGTACCTTTGGAGTTACATGACTTTTTGGAAGTTGAAAACCTTCTGCAGGATGGAGCTGCAAGTGAGAGCCTCAGAGGGCTCCATGAGGCCAGATACCATTGCTCCTCTGAACAGGATTTGCTTCTACAGAAAGCAACATAGCTGGAGCTACCATGAAGTCAGGCCTGGCAGTACTGCACCTTGGGTGTATTGACTGTCAGGTAGGTCCAAGTCTTCTGTTGTTTCTTCTGGGGATTTTTCATGAAAATTATTCCAAGTCCCAACTTTTAGGGTTAAACAAGAGCAACACCACTAATCCTACTTCCAAGGGTCCAGGAGGAGTTAGGTCTCATTCCTGCAGAGGCCAGGTGCAGGGTTCAAACTCTCTGGAGCTTGTTATGTCCCTGTAGCTCACACAGGAGGCCAGTCAACTAGCCCTTGGGGTCACTCTGGTAGTCCTGGGTTCAAGCAGCAAGGCAGGCATGTAGCAGCAGGGCAGTTGTCCGGGGAGCAAGAAAGGCATAAGCAGCATGGAAGGTTTCTGATAGCAGCAGAGCAGTCCACTGAGGCACAAGGCAGGCCTCAAGCTGCAGGGCAGTTCTCCGGAGATCCAAGCAGTCTTTCTGAAGTGTTCCTCGGGTTCAGGAGGATACTGAAGAGTGAGGGGATCTTCTATGCTACCCCCACAGCTAATTCTGGAAATGTCTTCCCTTTCCCTGCCAAGTCTCCAAGGTGTCTGGATCAACAAAAGACTAGTGTCAGGGTCTTTTGTGTGTGTGCTCAAGGGAGCCCTTTGAAATGTAAAGGAGACAGGGAACATCTCCAGCTCAACCATTCGGGTAGGAATGCCCATCCTGCCAACACCAGTTCCCCTTTGTCTCACTGTCTGAGGGGAATACACTGGCTAACAGCTGAGATTTTTACAGTCATGTGACTCAGGGTCTTGGCAGCAGGCACCAAATGGCTAGGGCAGGAAAGTTCCAACTTTTAAAAAGTGGCATTTTCAGAACTGAGACTTAAAATCAGTAAGTACGAGTATAGTGGATTTTAAATTCAATTAATTTGAGCTCAAATATGACATTCCTACCTGCTCGTAGTCAAGAGTTAGCATTTAATACATGGACTAGGATAACCCAAAGCTTTAAAGCTTTCCAATGGGAGAGATGCCTTACAGTAGTGAAGATCGAATTTAGGTTTGTCACTACCAGGATATGTAAAATTTAAAAACACATGACCCACATTTTATACACAATGCACTCTGCTCTATGGGCTTTTAGGCCCTACCCTAGGGTTGACATATATGCTAAAAAGGAAGGTTTAGGCCTGCCAAAAGGTTTATTTTGCCACGTCAAAATGGCAGTTATAAAACTGCACCACTACAGGCTGCAATGGCAGGCCTGAGACATGTTATAAGTACTACTTAAATGGGTTACAAATAGTACCGCAGGCCCACTAGCAGTATTTAATTTACAGGCCCGGGGTATATGTAATTCCATATAGTAGGGACTTGTAGGTAGATTAAACATGCCAATCAGGTGTAAGCCAATTTTACCATCTCTTAGGGAAAAAGCACAAGCACTTTAAGAGTGATTACCGGTGGTAAAGAGTCCTAATGCCAGTAAAAACTAATTTATAAAACAGGAGAGGTGAAGGGAAAAAGTCCAACAGTCAAGATGTCTATTTTTTCTACTACCAGACTCATTAGAGCTAATCAGCAATTAAGAAAAATTGAAGTGTGCATTACACTTTAGCAGGGCTTTTGTGATTTCAGATGGTGTTGCACTATTGTATTACAAAAGCAATAATATTACAATGTGGCAAGGAAAATACATGCGTGTTAGCACCACTTTGTTAGTGTCCATTCAAAGATACATTTTTGGGAAGATAGAAACTACTTAGAGTAGTAACACTCCTTCTTTTTCTTGGTATCATACTCTTTTCTTGATGCACCCTAAATGATAGCTTATGTTTCCAAGTTAAATGCTCACTTTGCTTGTCTTTCCTCTTTTACAGCAAATGGAGGTGACCCAATTTTCAAAACCTGACTTTGTTCCATTCTACACCTTCCTCCACATCTCCTTATAAAGCCTCTTGTAGTTTACAACTAATCTTACTTTGGAACTACCTCAGTGGGTCTTCGCAAAACTTCACAGCAAATCATCATTCACCTGCAACCTTTTAGGACATAGGGCCTAATTACGAGTTTGGTGGTCTTGCGACCGCCAAACTCCCTGTGGCAGTCGGACCGCCTCACTCCTGGTGATCTGACTATCAGATTGCGACCCTGGCTGTCTGGCCACCTAAGGACCACCGCCAGGATCATGGATCCCGACGGGTTGGCGGTGGGCAGAGTCGTGGTCAGCCACAGCGGCGCTGAGTTCATCACCGCCATGCTGATCACAAGTCCACTTTCTGCCAGCCTTTTCATGGCGGGGTCCCTGTCATATAAAGGCTGGCAGGAAGGCAGTTCTGGAGGCCACGGCGGGCTCCTGCACTGCCCACGATTATGTCATTGGCAGTGCAGGTGCCCCCTGCCCAACACCTTCGGAATGTGCACTGTCCGCTACGCAACTCAGACCGCGAGACTCACCAGTCTCCAGCAGTCCTGTTGTCCACTAACATCAGTCGTCCAAGGTAGGGACCAGGGACTTACGATGAAGCACTTTCACATTAGTTCCCAGTGGCACTATAAATGGGGGAAGCCTCGGGTTCAAGCACCAGAGGTTTGCCTGCACCCTCTAAGGCAACATGATATTATTTTTTTCTGCACTTTCAAGGTAGTGCAGAGGATGTTCTCCACATATAAATTCTATGGTGGATGTCTGTGGTACTGTTGTTTAATCAGACCTCAACTCGGCTTACCTACAGCTCACACATATGGACATGTAAAAGGCTGGATACAAATAACATTTAGAACTGTTGCTATAATGGGATGACTGGATCAGTGCTTAACTTGAGCTGGCGGTTGCCAGTGGGGGGCACATCACTTATATTTGGAGACCGGGCCTTATTTCTCCACTTTAGACATTTCCTGAGGCGAACAGAGGTAAAAACAAACAAAACGAAAAGACGGAAGAAAAGAAATGCAGAAAATCCATCACCAAGGGAAGAAGCAGACACCTGTAAGAGTGAGATAACGAGACAGGGAGAGCCTGGACGGGAAAATAAAATTCATGCTATGACATTTTATAGAGCCAGCCGTTGGTGTCTAGGAAGCGCTTTGGCAACCGGCACTTATTATTTTACAAATAAAGCACTGGACTGGATACAGTCATTGGAGTGAGATATTGATGAACAAATAAAAGGCTTTGCTTTCTGGAAACTCTAGGCTTGATTACAGACAGTGCATGATGGCCTATGATTGCATCTAATATTAGCTGCAGCTTCACACCACTTACTGGATTATTTCTGCTTCAGTGGTTTAGGAAATTGAAACATGAAAGCCTGCGAAAAGCTTTAAACTGCATGCTTATATTTTAATCACAAAATGGAAGAAAATGACACACTATATTACATTAATTTGAAATGAAGCACATGAATTCCTCCTATTTTGTTTGTCTTATTGACATAATTGTACTTCAATGAATCTGTGTCTGAAATGGCACTAATGTCATATTATTCACAACGCTTTAATGCCTGATATTACACTCCTCTTTCTCAGTAATTTATCCCACATCCCTCAGGCCATAGATCAGTAAGTGAGGTATGTCTTCAACACCTAATACGTTTTTATAGTACCCTTTTTACTTACAGGTCCAACGCATCATTCAAACTATGTTAATAATTGGTGCTACTATGACCCAATTTAGGGGTACTCTATTAAGCAAGCATAGATGTATGAAAGGCTGAGTTGGCTCTTCCAGGATTAAAACGAGTGCCCTATAGGTCACAGACAGATGTAAACAGCAACCAAAAATTCTTTATACTGGCACATAAGAAACTCTATCAGTTCTCATCAGTCCTATGGGGAAAGCATAGAAATGTAAAAAACATACTAAACATATAGAAATGGGAGCTATCTCTATGTATCTAGAGGGTAATATCAACACAAAGACGTTAACCAGTGAGAACGGTTCTGCATCAGTGGTGTAACGAAACTGGAAGCCCCTACCCTGCACAGAACATGGAGGGGGCCCACCTTCAGACTCACTCAGGCCAGGTACTGTTCTGGGGGGTCCCCCTGGAGCTTGGGGGGCCCCCACACCACAGGACCTTTGTTACTCCCCTGTTCTGCATTGGTTGGATGATTTTTGGTCTATATCACAAAAATATTAGGACATACATGAGTAATTCTACACTTTTACGACCTAGGTTACATGAGTGCAATGCACGTAATACAGGATCTAGCCTCTATACAACTGGCCTAGTTAGTTAAGGTCATTTAAAGTTAAAAAGGTCACCTCCTGTATCACATTTTTACTAACCTGTCCAACATTTAAGTAATGAGACCTAGGGCCTGATTTAGAGCTTGATGGATAGGGTTACTCCATCACAATATGAATCCATTATATCCTATGGTAATGGTAATATGGTGGACGGGATACCTGCCACATTGTGACGGAGTAACTTGTCTGCCAAACTCTAAATCAGACCCCTAGTCTGGTTACTTGGTAGGATCATTATATTACCCCTATTCTTCTTCTTTGTCATGCTGTGAGCAATCCTCATTCTCATCCACACAAGTTAGGCCCCTGCTGGTCAAAAGTAGATCTCACTAAATGGGAGCTTACCTTTCAAATTCCATGCCCGAGGTAGGGGATGATATTTCAGAGGCAGCTCCAATATTTAATGAGTTGATTAAGCCATCCCCAGACATGAAAATTCAGCTTAGATTTAACAAAAGGAATACAGCAGTTCAGACGATCCCCCTGGTTTGATACCCATTTACAGGGACTCACGGAATTATGTAAAGGACCGGAAAAAATTGGAGGAAAACCTCTGACTCAAGTAGTAAATCAGAATATAAGAAAGTAGTAAACAAATACCAAAGATTCACTGTAAATAATTGGCTAACCTTTTCCTAAAGAAAGTCACCGACAAATATGCTGACGTAAATGCTTCGTTCATAGACAAGAGTGAACAGTCAAAGGCCTTCCCCCCCAACCATGTCAAGCTACCTTGTCAGTGAAATTCGTTCTGCTTTTCCTCTTATTAGGAAAGAAGACTTAATGGAACTAGTGTTTGCAATTAAATAGGGCTCTCCACTTGACCTTGCTCCACTTTGTATTCTTAGTCATTGGGTAGCAACAATCTATAACATCAGCAGGAGGCGAATCTGTAAATCTGGTCTTTACAATTTTCTATCAATCATGTTAAGTACGGTGTTATTCTTCATGCAGTGCTTACTTGGCTTAAGGATATTACATTTGGGCGTTGTTATGGAAATCAGTAAAGATTGTTTGAGAGTACCTGTTAGAAATGGGGTCTTTGGTTGAGAGTCAGGTTACACCCTGTTCAAGCAAGGACCCTCACTCTAGTCAGGGTAAAAGATAATCACCCTCAGCTAACCCCTGCTTACCCCCTTGGTAGCTTGGCAGAGCAGTAGGCTTAACTTCAGAGTGCTAGGTGTAAAGTATTTGTACCAACACACACAGTAACTCAGTGAAAACATTATAAAATGACACAACACAGGTTTAGAAAAATAGGAAATATTTATCTAAACAAAACAAGACCAAAACGACAAAAATCCACAATACACAAGTCAAGTTATCAATAAAAATGCAAAAAGAGTCTTTAAGTAGTTTTAAACACACACTAGCGCTGCTTGCGTGAAAATGTACCTGGTGCGTGTCAAAAATAACCCCGCACGGGTGGGTGGGTGTCAAAAAGAGCTTGCGATGCGTCAATATCACTCACGAGCGAGACCTTGCAGGAGAGTGATGCGTCGATTTGGTCCGCACAGGGGTCCAGGCAGGCCTTGCGTTATTTTTGCCCGCACACAATGGTTCGCGTCAGAAATCCAGCCTCACGATGATCCAAAAACCCCGCAGCGTGGGATGCGATCTCCCAGCCTACATCAGCGATGCTGCACGTCATTTCTCCTGCTCCGTGCGTCGATTCTGTGCTCGCGTTTCCGGCAAGCATCGATTCTCAGCCACGGAGCCGGTGGCGTGTTGTTTTTTCAGCCGCAGATCGGAGTTGCGTCGATCTTTTCCCCGCACGGCGCTCTGTGCGTGGATTTCTTCCTCTTAGACTGCCAGCTTCTCCTTTCAGGGTCCCAGGAACTGGATGGGCACCACAGGGCAGAGTAGGAGTCTCTCCAGAGACTCCAGGTGCTGGCAGAGAGAAGTCTTTGCTGTCCCTGAGACTTCAAACAACAGGAGGCAAGCTCTAAATCAAGCCCTTGGAGAGTTCTTCTCAAGATGGAAGGCACACAAAGTCCAGTCTTTGCCCTCTTACTCTGGCAGAAGCAGCAACTGCAGGATAGCTCCACAAAGCACAGTCACAGGCAGGGCAGCTCTTCTTCCTCAGCTCTTCAACTCTTCTCCAGGCAGAGGTTCCTCTTGTTTCCAGAAGGGTTTCTCATGTCTGTGGTTCTGGGTTCCCTTCTTATACCCAATTTCTCCTTTGAAGTAGGCCTACTTCAAAGTAAAGTCTCTTTTGAATGTGAAATCCTGCCTTGCCCAGGCCAGGCCCCAGACACTCACCAGGGGGTTGGAGACTGCATTGTGTGAGGGCAGGCACAGCCCTTTCAAGTGTGAGTGACCACTCCTCCCCTCCCTCCTAGCACAGATTGCTCATCAGGAAATGCAGACTACACCCCAGCTTCCTTTGTGTCACTGTCTAGTATGAGGTGCAACCAGCCCAACTGTCAAACTGACCCAGACAGGGAATCCACAAACAGGCAGAGTCACAGAAATGGTATAAGCAAGGAAATGCTTACTTTCTTAAAGTGGCATTTTCAAACACACAATCTTAAAATCAACTTTACTAAAATATGTATTTTTAAATTGTGAGCTCAGAGACCCCAAACTCCACATGTCTATCCGCTCCCAAAGGGAATCTACACTTTAATCAGATTTAAAGGTAGCCCACATGTTAACCTATAAGAGGGACAGGCCTTCCAACAGTGAAAAACGAATTTAGCAAGATTTAACTGTCAGGGCATGTAAAACACATTACTATATGTCCTACCTTAATCATACACTGCACCCTGTCCTTGGGGCTACCTAGGGCCTACCTTAGGGGTGTCTGACATGTAATAAAAGGGAAGGTTTAGGCCTGGCAAGTGGGTACACTTGCCAAGTCGAATTTACAGTTAAAACTGCACACACAGACACTGCAATGGCATGTCTGAGACATGAGTACAGAGATACTTATGTGGGTGGCACAATCAGTGCGGCAGGCCACCTAGTAGCATTTGATGTACAGGCCCTGGCACCTCTAGTGCACTTTACTAGGGACTTACTAGTAGACCAAATATGCCAATCATGGATAAGCCAATTACATACACATTTTGTAAAGGAGCACTTGCACTTTAGCACTGGTTAGCAGTGGTAAAGTCCAGCACACATCAACAACCTGGGGAAAAGAGGCAAAAAGTTAAGGGAGACCACGCCAAGGATGAAAAGTCTAACATGTGTCCCCCCCAGCTAAAAGTGGGGAGCAACTACCCAACCTCATGGAAGTTCTCATCACTAAGGCAGAAGAACCTGGACAGACCATCAGCATTGGTGTGCTCTGTACCAGGACGGTGTTCCACTGTAAAGTCAATTCCCTGTAGGGAAATGGACCACCTCAACACTTTTGGATTCTCACCCCTCATCTGCATTAACCATCTTAGGGGTCTGTGGTCGGTCTGAACTCGGAAGTGAGTCCCAAACAAGTAGGGTCTTAGCTTTTTCAGGGCCCAGACCACAGAAAACACTTCACGTTCTGTGGCACTCCACCTACGTTTCCTGGGTAGTAACTTCCTGCTAATGAAGGCTACGCGTTGATCTAGGCCCTCTTCATTAAGCTGTGAGAGTACTGCTGCAGTACCATGCTCTAAGGTGTCTGTTTGCACAACAAAGTCCTTGGAGTAGTTAGGTGCCTTCAGCACAGTTGCTGTGCACATGGCATCCTTCAGGGCATCAAAAGCGTTCTGGCAATCCTCTGTCCACATCACTTCCCTGGGTTGCTTCTTAGAAGTCACCTCAGTTACGGGGGTAACAATGGTACCATATCCCTTAACAAACCTCCTGTAGTATCCTGTGAGACCTAAAAAGGCTCTCACTTCAGTCTGGGTCTTGAGAGGCTCCCAAGCCGGAATTGTGTCAATCTTACATGTACATTCTGTGGCACCTGTTGTTCTCAAGTACATGCCCTGCTGTAATGCTTCAAATTCTTTGAACTAATACAGTACTCTTATTTATGCAAGCGCAGCCACTTACTCGAGATGGTGGTTATATTAATATACACAAAAGATACTAATCAAAAAGTCTTGTGTTCTTTGTATTTTGGGAACCTGGTTTAATACTCTCTCCCCCACACTAATTAGCCCTTACATGTCAATATCATGATCACACAAATCCAATTCTATCAGTCCATCTCTTTCCAAATAAATTAGATATGCGAGAGTCGTTCCATCAAGGTCCACAATCCGTTCTGTTTGAACACAAATGTTCCCAAAGTTCTTATCATCACCTTAAGTTCAGGTAAAAATCCATAGTGAAACAAAAATTATCCAAGTTCTTTGTAACGACCTTAAAGCCAACACGTGTTTCGTCACTTGACTTCCTCAGGGCTGGAATATAGTCGCTTCATTTAAATAGTAAATCTGGAACCCAAGAATCATTGTAGAAAAATTAAATATACTACTATTAAATAGCTATACTGCTCTCCATTACAGAGCAGGAAGAAGTTTCGATTATCTTTCAGCAGGTGTTAGAGGATTTAGACATCACCGGTATTGGAGGTGGTAGGAGTGGTTTGAAATGTAAATCAAAATGGATTCCCAAAACATTGGACAATAGGAATTTAGATACTTTTTTTGATTTGGACTGCAGAGATTTGTACCTTTATAAATGTAAACATGGTCTACATAAAATTACTAGCAACTTAAACCAAGGGGAGTGGAGGGCATTAAAAGAATTGAGTGAAAATGATCAGATAATGATAAGAAAGGCGGACAAAGGTGGTAATGTTGTTCTAATGAACAGGAGGGATTATGCTCAGGAGATAAGGTCACAATTGGACGATATACATTGTTACGAGAAGTTGAATTCGAACCCTATCTTTAGATTTAGTGGTATTATTAATGAAAAACTAGAAGCTTGGTACCAATCTGATTTACTAAATAGGGATGAATATTTGTATCTCAAGGTAATTAAGCCGAGATTTCCTTGTTTCTACACGCTGCCCAAAATTCATAAAGATTTGCCTTTTCCCCCAGGTAGACCTATCATTTCAGGTATAGGCGGTCCTACTGAAAAACTGTCTGAATATGTGGATGTATTTTTGAAACCTACTGTGCAAAAATTACCATCGTACATCAAGGACACTATGCATATTTTAAGTATTCTTAATGATGTGGAATGGGAAGAAGGAATGTTAATGGTTACACTAGACGTGGTTTCTTTATATACTTGTATCCAACGTAGTGTGGGTCTGGAAGCTACAGAGTGGTTTTTAAACAAACAACCTGTGAATAGGTGGCAACATACGAGGATGTTATTGGAAAGGATTTCAATGATCCTTGAAAATAATTATTTTATTTTTGAGCAAGATTGGTTTAGACAAAAACAAGGGGTGGCTATGGGCTCCAGATTCTCTCCCTCATATGCAGGACTCTTTATGGGCCGATACGAGGAGAGGTGGGTCTGGGGTCCAGGTGCTGCCCACTGGCAAACCTTTATCCTCTATTGGGGACGTTACATTGACGATTGTATCATGTTATGGACAGGGGGTGCCAATCAATTATTGGATTTTGTCGAATATTTGAATTCCAACGATATGAATGTTAAATTTACTTGTAAGTACAGTGCGAAATGTATAGAATTTCTGGATGTAGAACTGTACATAGAGAATGGCCGTATAGAGAGCAAACTATATAGCAAATCTACTGCCTGCAATGCAGTATTACATGCGGCAAGTGCGCATCCCAAACACCAAATTGATTCAATTCCGTTTTTAGAGATGGTCAGAGCACGAAGGAACTGTAGCAATGACATGGAATTTGAGAAGTGTATTGAGGAAATGGGTAACCGCTTTAGAAGCAGAGGCTACAGCGGTAATATAATTACCAAGGCACAGAACAGAATTAAACATGTACCAAGGCATGCAACTTTAATATCTAAAAACAGGAATGCAAGGGTGCACAAGGGCGAGAAAGTGAGACTGGTTACAGATTTTAGAGGTAGTACGGGGATTTTTAAGAAGTTTATCACCAAACATTGGCATATCCTACTTCGCGATGAAACAGTGACCGAGTTTCTAACCAGTAAACCTAGTTTTACTTTCCGTAGGGGGAGGACATTACAACAAATTCTTAGCCCAAGGTTTCCTAGAATGGTTCCTAAAGCTAATTGGTTGCAAAAATAGAGGATAGGATTTTTTAGATGAGGAGACTGTGGACTCTGCAAGTGGGCCAGCCATGGGCAGAAATAATTCTCTAATACATTGGGTGAAACATTTCCCATTAGGTCCAGTATGAATTACAACTCTTCCTTTGTGGTTTATATATTGTTATGCAAATGCAAAAAATACTATGTCGGGAGTACTATCCGACCTCTAAAAATTAGAATTGGAGAACACGCCAGAGCGTTAGCACAGCAGGATATTAGATACCCTGTGGTAGCACATATGATTAACTGTATGTCTCAGAATACAAGAGTTGGATTTACGTTCTTTGGTTGTGAACAGGTATTGAAAGATCAGAGAGGTGGGAATAGGGAATTAACGTTACGAAGAAGAGAAGCGATTTGGAAAATGCGATTAAGGGCAATAGAAGACGGCCTAAACTCAGATAGGGAATTGGAATTCTTTCTGGGAGCATGAATTTAACAATCTATAGGAGTCTGGTTGGTAATATTGTAAGCAGCACTGTCAAGTTTATCTGAAACGATAATGTGACTCATGTATATCATTGTTTAATGTGATGATGTCTTATGCAAGATCTGTTATAAATGAACCACAAATTGTTATATGAAATCCTATATGAGTGTTACTCATGCATTATTCGTGAATGGGTGGTGGAATTTATCTGAAGGAATATTATGGGCTAGGCTTAAATACCTTTCTGTTTCACCATTTTACTTTTTCAGTTATACTTCATATTTACACTTTATACTTCTCACGTTTTAGTTATGCACCAATTATTTTTTCAATGTGTATTCTACAACTGTTTGTTGTCACGCTACAAGTGAATGGACGGGGTTTTATTATAATACTTAATGCACATAACCTGTGGGTGAATGATTGTATTTTCCAGAAGTAATATAGGTTATGCTCTTCATTGGGATGTAATTCGTTTTTTCAAGTGTTGAGTAAGAGTTGAATAAAGAAGGTATTATCATCTACTGCCACGTAATGGGGTTCAAAATACTTGTATTTCCACTGGGTTGATCAATATTTAAACGGGCATCTGGTGTTTTTAGTCCTTTGTTTATGTTTAGCGTATTGCCAGGAGATTAGTCTTTCGTTTGTTACAATGCCGGATAAGTCTTTAATAGAGGGAGAGGGAGAACGCCGTACACGGCGGCTCTCTGTGTGAGTTTGCAACAACTCTAGAGGAGCGCGAACGGGATGTAATCGGCTCATCTGTTTTTGAGGAACGTGAATAGCGGCTAAGGATTTTGGATTAGAGTTCCGTAGCGGGTTAAGGTTCTTTGGTTCTACGTTCTGAGGAATTTTAACAAGGTACTAGTAAACGAGGAGTGATTAGAACCTCTCGGCTAACATTAGGATAATAGGAGGCGCGTTATGAACGCGGTTATTTATTTTAGCTTAAAGCTTGATTGGGGACCGGTAAATTGAAATATTTCTGTTTAAATAATTTCTGTTGAACTTACACGCTGGCAAAAGTACAATGAGAATGTGGAATGAAAGAAGGTATAAATATACTTTTTAAATTTCAGGACGAACTCTGGTGAATTCTAATTGAGCCGAGGAAAGGAAAGGCTATAGTACAAGTGTGACAGCAGGAGTGTTAGTGAACTGGATTTTGACTTGATATAGTGTGTTTTTTGGATTATCTGAGGTAATGCGTGACCGGGCATTTCTCTCCCGGGTTACTTTAGATTATTGGTGGAGTTTGTTTCTATTTATTTGGGTTGTGACAACAAATGGGTGTTTCTCTATTATATGGTTGTTATAGTGCATGTATTTCGGACTTTATCTTTCCACTTTTTGATGGCGTGATTATTAGTGCATGATGAGGGCAGTCACAGTTTGGGTGTTTATATGGATTAATATTGGAATTTACTTATATTAATCTGGGCATGTGATACTAATCCAATCACGAAATTTTGGATATGGATCCTCACGTTTCTACTAGTGCTCTACAATTTTGACTAATGTGTTATTATTACTACATTAAGTATATTTAATTTTTCTACAATGACTCTTGGGTTCCAGATTTACTATTTAAATGAAGCGACTATATTCCAGCCCTGAGGAAGTCAAGTGACGAAACACGTGTTGGCTGTAAGGTTGTTACAAAGAACTTGGATAATTTTTGTTTCACTATGGATTTTTACCTGAATTTAAGGTGATGATAAGGACTTTGGGAACATTTGTGTTTAAACAGAATGGATTGTGGACCTTGATGGAACAACTCTCGAATATCTAATTTATTTGTAAAGAGATGGACTGATAAAATTGGATTTGTGTGAACATGATATTGACATGTAAGGGCTAATTAGTGTGGGGCAAAGAGTATTAAACCAGGTTCCCAAAATACAAAGAACACAAGACTTTTTGATTAGTATCTTTTGTGCATATTAATATAACCACCATCTCAAGTAAGTGGCTGCTCTTGCATAAATAAGAGTACTGTATTCGTTCAAAAAAAGTTGAAGCATTACACCAGGGCATGTACTTGAGAACAACGGGTGCCACAGAATGTACATGTATAGTCTGACTGGTTGCACAGCCAGCATTTGGGGTTAGGGTGTATTCCCCATAGTAGTGCACCATTGTATGTAGATTAGTTAGTGTCTAAACTTTTGAGCTAATTCCTTGGTGCACCGTATTTCCCCTCTAAATACACCTTGTGTCAATCTTAGGCTGTAGGGGTGCCACCTGGCCACTCCCCACCTGGTGTCCTAAGTACACCACAGAACCCTGCCCTATTTGGCACTTGCTCGCCTAAATGGTGAGGCCTGCCTTCTGCAGGGCCTCTAACACTCTCCAGAGGTGTTGCAGGTGTTCCTCCCATGTAGAACTATACACAGCAATGTCATCCAGGTAAGCGGCACTGAGCTCATCCAGTCCTGCCAACACCTGGTTCACCAACCTCTGAAAGGTGGCAGGGGCATTCTTCATCCCAAATGGCATCACTTTAAACTGAAAGTGCCCATCTGGGGTAGAAAATGCTGACCTCTCCTTGGCCCCCTCAGTTAAGGCAATCTGCCAGTACCCAGATGTTAAATCAAACTTACTGAGGTACTTGGCAGCTCCCAATCAGTCTATGAGCTCATCAGCTCGGGGAATGGGGTGTGCATCAGTCTTGCTGACCATGTGGAGTCCCCGGTAGTCCACACAGAACCTAGGTTCTGGAGTGGCACCAGGTGCAGCAGCCTTTGGTGCACTGGGCTGGCCCAAGGACTGCTGGAGTGCTCAATAACCCCTAGGGCAAGCATTTTGGATACCTCATCCTTAATGCATGCCCTGACCCTGTCAGTCACCCTGTAAACCTTCTGTTTAATGGGTTTACTGTCCCCAGTGTCCACATCATGTGTACACAAGTGTGTGACTCCTGGGATCAGGTAAAATAGTGAGGAAAACTGTCCCAACACGCGGCAACAGTCATCTTGCTGCTCCTCAGTCAGGAAGGGGGAAAGGATCACTCCCTCCTCTGACCCATCTTTTTCTCCTGCAGACAGGAGGTCAGGAAGAGGCTCACTCTCCTCCTCTACCCCATCATCTGTCGCAAGGAGCATGGACAGTTCAGTCCGCTCAAAGTGAGGTTTGAGGAGGTTGACATGCAGGACCCTTAAAGAGTTCCTTGGAGACCACAAGTCCACCAGGTAGGTGAATTCACTCTGGCGCTCCACCACCTCAAATGGCCCAGTCCACTTATCCTGGAGCGCCCTAGGCTCCACTGGTGCCATCACCCACACTTTTTGTCCAGGTTGAAACTCGACCAGAGTGGCATTCTGGTCATACCAGCGTTTCATGTTCTCCTGGCTTGCTTCCAGGTTCTCCTGAGCGAAACTCCTGAAGTGGGCAGTCTGGTTTCTCAAAGCCAGCATGTAACTGAATACAGCATGGGGGGGGGTTTACTAGGAGCTTTATCCAAAGCTTCCTAAACCAGACTCAAAGGTCCCCTCACAGGATGGCCATAAATCAGCTCAAAAGGCCTAAACCCAAGTCCCTTTTAAGGCACCTCCCTATAGGCTAACAGAAGGCATGGCATGAGGACGTCCCACTTCCGCCTCAAGGGCTCTGACAGGCCCATGATCATGCCTTTTAAGGTGCGGTTGAATCTCTCAACCAGACCATTACTTTGGGGGTGGTAAGGGGTGGTGAACTTGTAGGTTACCCCACACTCCTTCCATAGAGACTTCATATATGTGGATATGAAGCTGGTACCCCTATCACACACCACTTCCTTGGGGAACCCCATGCGGGTAAAACCCCCCATCAAAGCAAGACCCACCAAAGGGGAAGTGATTGATCTCAAAGGAATGGCTTCTGGATACCGAGTGGCATGGTCCACCAAGACCAGGATAAACTTGCTGCCCATGGCTGTGTCACAGTGCCCTTTCGATCTGCACGCTGCTGACCAAAAGGCCTACCTCCCGGCGTCACCAACTCAGAAAGCTATCAGAGCGCAGAGTATTGATGAAGCCAGGCAGGGGAAGGGAATTAGGGTAGGGAACTGCAGGGAGAGAGATCTGAAAAGAAAATGGTTAGGACAAATATGCATATACTCTTTCATAATAGTATAAACTTGAACAAAGGTGTCTACGAGATATCGGATTGAGACCATTTGTGAACTTGGCATAGCCCCTTCTTTGAATAATGGAACAAGAACGAACTGCAATCTCCGTACCTAAAGATGGCAAGAGCTTTGTGTAGGAGAGTACCATCTTGCCTGGCATGTTACCCTAATTTTTCACTGTATGTATGTTTGTTTTTGCCTATGTGTCACTGGGATCCTGCTAGGCAGGACCCCAGTGCTCATAATGTATGCACAGGTTAGCAGTGGTAAAGTGCCCAGAGTAACAAAAACAGTCAAATCAGAGTCTAGCACACAACAACAACCTTGGGAACAGAGGCAAAAAGTTAAGGGAGACCACACCAAGGATTAAAAAGTCTAACAGTACCCATACAGTTGAATCTTTCTAGGTTTTAGCCATCTTCGCAATGGACGTGTCCCGCCCCTGAGAACACCATGTCCCTACTTCTAGTAATTTGGTAAGCTTGCAGATTTCCACAATGTTAAATTCAATATGTGTGCATAAGTGTCCACAGAGCTTGATTCTGTGAATCTCTTTTTGGCATTACCAAATAAACTGTCCTCTTTATTACAGTGACCTAAGAGGAGAGACAGCTGTAGTCTAGATGTGTCATAGTCAAGGTTAGATTTAATTGTGTCCCATTCACTAATGATGTGCTAATTAGATTATAGACTAAGGGGTAAATGAACACGTTTTTGCTACAGGGCAGCCCTGCAAGCCTTCTTGATGTGCTGCTCTGCGTCAAAAGTAAAGGGCAGAAATGTGCTGAATCTATAAAATACGGCGCATTTCTTTCCTTTTCCCCTGTGCTGGTGCACAGTGGGCTGCCGTGCACCAATTCAGGCACCTTTGCACCATGGTGCAAGGGTGTCTGCGTTGCATGAATGATTGTTTTGTGCAGGAAGGGACATCTTTCTGCCCAAAAACTATCACAAGAGGCATTTTTCTTTTTCTATGTGTGCTGCAGATTGCAGCACACATTAAAAGAGGAAAAAGGAGGAGAAATGAAGGTATTTCTCTTCGTTTCACTTCCCTTACGCCTCCCCTGGAGAGACATAGGCTTTTGACTCATTCACAACTTTATGAAATCTCGTAAATTAGGGAATGTGTCATGGGTGCTACCTGGGAACACCCACTGTAACACCCATGACAGGTCTCCCTGTTGCAGGGTGAGGCAACGCAGCGACTTGCGCTGCATAGCCACAGTCCAAATTTACAAGGCCATGAAAAGCCACGCAGGTTGGCTTTATGTGGCCTTGTAAATGTGGCCCTGCAGTGTGAGCTGGCCTTGTAAGAGGGCTTCTACATAAGCCCCTTAATATCCAGACAATACTAGAAAGGAAAGAAACTCAACTACTTATTAAGATGCAATACTAATTATGCCTCCAGTACAGATAAAGGAGTAAGTAGACTATTGGTAGAAATAATTGTTCATAACATAAGTTTTCACAGTAACAAATAAACTAAAATAATACTGAAACTTTACAGGTGGGATGGAGTTATGCAAGTCCTTCCCAAAGCAACAGTTGTAAGGGAAACGAAAACGCAGTGACTGAAAAAGTATTAAACTATTCAATGTGGGGCTGGTGGATGTAAAAAAAGACAGACAGTAAAACCATGACCAGAGAAACAGTACAGAACAGAGACAAAAAAGAGTGTACCATCAAAAGTTGAGTAATAGGCAGCTTGTGGTGCTATTCGTTGAATGCTCCGACTTACCAAACTGTACTTATCAGAATTTTCTAATAGGTGAACATTTGCATGAGTAAATAAAATATAAACTTACTTTTGCACGTTTAAATGTGATGAGCGTTGTGTCCTGAGAGACTTCTTCCTTTGGAACCAATGTAGGCCATGGACTGGGAATTGCCTCTGTAACTATGGGCCCGTAAATTTTAGTATCCTAATGCAATTAAGGATTGTGATTATTGTATTCGCCAGACAAGTGAGTATGAAGTGGAAATTAACAAACCCAAAACCTGAAAGAAAGGGGTAGTAAATACTGGGAGTTCTATGAATATCAAGGAGGTAAACAGCGCCCGTATAAATGGTGAGTACACAGTATGATAAAGAGTACACATTCCAGTAAGTGCTTCTATGGGGAAGGAACATCGTACTACAATTCCCTCAATACCCATCAGTGAAGAATGGGGATTAAAGTACCAACAACAAGCATAGAATAACTCAGTTACCGTGAACAAGACTGTTAAAGTTGAAATGCGTTGGTATTGTTTGGCGAAATGGAAATGTAAACCATCATTAAACAATTGGAAATGATTAACTCATGGTAGTGCAGCGTCATTTACAATGGTTTGATGTGTGTGTGTGTATATTATGGTTATGTGTATATAGGATTTATATGTGTGAGTATGTGTATATATATATTTGTACATATTTATATGTGTATATGTATATAATATATATATATTACATACTGGTGACCGCGTGTCCATAGAAAAAGCATTTTTGACTTGCCTATATCTTTTGTACCGTTTTACGATTCTTCACAACATTTTCCCTAAAAAAGTGCTCCGGAGATTTTTATTCTGCATGGGAAGTTTTGGGTGATTCGTCAATCGAGGACCAAGAAAAGGGGGGGGGGGAAAAGATGCATTTCCCATGTTAAATTCCCATAGAATCTTTAGACACGACTACAGCCTGAACCACTGGGTGGAATTATGCCAAATTTGACAAAAAGCTATCTGTTGGTACACAGATTACGCCTTTGGTTATTTGGTGTAAATACATTCAGTAACTTACGAGAAATGAAGGAAAATCCAAATTTGTATATCTCTGATCACAAATAAATCACTAATTTTCGCAAATGCGCGTGGAAATAGAAGCACTGTAATTGGCTGGCCACAATCTGACTAGAAAGGTGCGTCTGCCATTTTATGTTAAGGGAGAGGTTCCCCGGGGCTGAAAAAATAAATTATAAGTGGTTAAAGGGGTCAGGGAGGAGGTACCCTGAACCCAGGGCTGCGATATAGGGAAGTTTTAGGGTCAAAGTTTGGGTTTAAAATGATTTTTCTTTTTTCTTGTGCAGTATTCAAGAATATCCTAGAATATTCCAGGAAATTCCCGAATATTCAAGGATATTCTTGAATATTCAAGAAAACGCAAAAAAGTAAAAAAAAAACATTTGCAGACTCATTCATACACTAATTCATTTACTCATATATGCACTTAGAGACTCATGCGCCCACTCACACACCCACTCAGATACTCATGCACCCACTCGGACCCACTCATTGACTCACACACCCACTTTCAAACCCACTCAGACACTAACGCAACCTCTCACAGATCCACTGACAGAGACAGGCCCTGTGGCCAACCCCCACTGCGCATGGCCACAGGCTGTGCACGGAGCGAAGTTCAGTGATTATAAAGACTTGACTGGTGGTCTTGCAGCAAACTCCGTTGCGCAAAGCCGAGTGCCGTACACTGCAGTGGTTGGATTAACGTATAGAGATTCAAATTACTTTACGTTAAAAAAACCATAGAAATTATAGTAATTCAAATTACTTAACGGTAAAAAAAAACATAGAAATTCGCTGAAAAAAACAAGGTCCTAAGGTAAGTGTAATGGGAAATGTCCTAAACAATGTGTTGTGAACAACGGGGACGTTTCCCATGCAAGCGTAACCATGCTTGCCGGAACATCGACCACCTTTTTCTGTGTCTTAACCATGCATGTGCAGAACTACGCATATGCGTGCTTAAGTCACAGAAAAAGGCAGAGTGGATCGTGAGAGGACGCAGTGAGGTAAGTGGGGCTTGGACAGGGTTAGGGGGGTAGGTTTTAGAGGTTTAGGGTGGATAAAGGGCTTGGGCTGGGAGGGAGGGTTGGGCTTTTATTTTTAGGGGCTGGGTGGGGGGTTGGGTATTTTTTTAGGGCTAGGACTTAGGGTGGGGGAGTCAGGCTTTTTTTTAGGGGCAGGGAAGAGGAGTTTGCGTTTTCTTTTTTGGGCTTACGGTGGGGGCGGGTACTTTATTTTTTGGGTTAGGGAAGGTTTAAGGAAAGGCGGGAGGAGGAAGGCGAGAAGAGGAGGAAGGATTAGGAGAGGATGTAGTGAGGTAAGTAGGGTTGGGTCAGGGTTGGTGGGTAGTTTTTAGTGGTGGGGAGGATTTAGGGCTTAGGGTGGGTCCGGGTCAAGGTAGTGTGCTTATTGGGGGAAGGTTTTAGGACTCAGGGTGGGTGGGGGTGTTGGGGTAGTTTAGTTTATAGGGGCAGGGGTGGGGGATGGGGTAGTTTTTTTAGGGTTCAGGATGGGTGGGGGGTCAGGGTAGTTTAGTTTTTAGGGGTGGGTGGGGGGTCAGGCTAGTTTTTTTTTTAGGGCTTATGGTGGGTGGGGGTGTTGGGGTAGTTTAGTTATTAGGGATAGGGGGAGAGTTTTAGGGCTCAGGACAGGGGGATCATGGTAGTCGTGAGGTGCTGGGGGAGGTTTTTAGGACTCTGGTCGGGGGGTTGGGGTAGTTGTAAGGGTTGGGATAAGGTTTTAGGGTTCAGGGCTGGGCAAAGGGGCTGTTTTAGGCATTGAAGGGGAGTCGGGGTAGTTTCAAGGGCAGAGTGGGATCTGTTTAAAGGTGCAGGGCTTGGGGAGTTTAGGGCCCAGGGTAGGTTGAAGGGGCAGTTTTAAGGGCTGGGATGTTAAGGCCAAGGGCAGGGGGAATTTACCTTGGATCCTCCTTTGCCATACATGCTTTTACAAGAGAATTTGTTGTAAAGGCATGCATGATAAAGGCATGCACGGTAAAGACACAGTCGTTCTTAAAACCGCATTCTACTGGCATGCGTGCTCTAGGCATTCGTGTTTTCACCATACAATCAAGTATAACTCACAATTTTAACAACTGCCTGTCTGCGACAGCAATTCCTGTTCCTCCAGGAGGTGAGGAGCTGGTTGGGACCACCGGGGCCTTCGGCCTCCCCCATGTTGTCCAACAGTGGTGACTGGGTGCTCTGGGTGACCCAGGTGACATGGCTGAGCACTAGGAGATGGGATCCCCAGGGCTGAGAGTGGCCTGGGGGGGGCACATGCCGCCCTCCACAAAAAAAAAAAATTGAGATCAGGCCCTGGGAGATGGGATGCCTGGGGCCAAAATAAACCCCAGGAGGTTGCGGTCCCCGAGGCTAATGGGGAGTTGAGTGGGCCCCCGCATTCATTATATGTAAAGCCCTGGTGAATTAGCCATCCCCATGACATAAACATGCCCTAGGAAGGGGGCCCTTTGAGCCCCTATCCTCATATTTGACATCCCCCCTGGACCTGGCCCACACAGGGGCTTCACAAAAACAAGGATGTTTTTTTAAATTATTTATTCCGCAAATTTGCGGCAACTTTCTTTAAAAAAGGTAATTTTTTGTTGGGGTCCCAGCACCAAAGCTAAGGGGGTCAAGATTTTTTGCATTTTTGGTGGTACTCGGCTGAAGTCAAGTCCCAAGTGGCTGCCAACCCCCCCTTGTTTTTAAGGGTTGGCAGCCAATTAGAGCTCTGCAGCTTCCTGCACAAGCTCCTTAATATTTGCAAAGTCCTTGCGGCCAGAGATTTACAAATGTATTTTCCCTTTAATTTCTTAGAAACTAATGAACAGATTTACACCAAATAGCTAAAAGCACAATCTGCATACCGACAGCTAACTTTTTGCCAAATTTGGTGTAATTCCATCCAGTGGTTCGGACTGTAGTCTTGTTCAAAGCTCCTATAGGAATTAACATGGGAATCTCATGTTTTTTCACCCCCTCCTCATCTTGGCCCCCGCTTGACGGATCACCCTGAAACTTTCTGTCCACAGCAAGAATGACCGGGACACTTTTTAAAAAAAACAATTGTGAAGATTCGTCAAACGGTGCCAAAGATATAAGCAAGCCAAAAAATCTTTTTTCTATTGAATCATGGTCCTAACAATAACTACCTAACTACAAAGGGCAAGCGCTCTACAAACTGCAGGGGAGGACTTGATTAAAACTTCATATCCCAACTCTGCCTGCGGCTAGGACGGATGACACGATGCGTCAGCAGGTGCAAAACAAGGGACAGTCAGCCCCGCCACGTGGGACCCACAAGGGACACACCCAGGCACGGCCCAGGCCAAGAGTGGGCCTGTCTTTGTCCATCATCACCCAGAAAAGGCTAGGCTGGACTGTTGCTCTAATGTTCATATCTCCCTGGTACATTTAGTACATATAGCAAGTGGTGTACTATTTATTAACTATTAACTGTTTTGCTGTCTTTCAGTTGGGCTTGGGAAGAGGAGTTATTTGATTGGATCCTGAGTTTTGTTTTGCTTCCCTCCATGACATTGTGGTGAAAGATAGGGTAATGGAATCAGCAGTGGCACATGTCAATCCTAAAGAGAACAGTACATTGGATGGGTTCTTATAAAAGGCTGTTGGAGCTTTAGAAAGGGAGATTGAGTCAGCTGAATGATGGCTGTCCATTGTGGCCCACTTGGCGGCCCCTCTCACCCCCGCCTTTGCCAGGTCTAGACAGCAGTGTGCTGTGATGAGTGATAGTCAGGAGAGGGTAGTTCTTAACTCTCCAGTCACTCCTTTGGATCAAATCAACCCCGTAGTTTGTGCACTTGGAAACTCGGCCTCCAAAGGAAAGAGGAAACGCAGTGAAAACCCCCAAAGAGCAAGTGTGTACATGCAGCAGGACATATAAGCCAGAGGAGACTCAGGTGGTTCTAGTCGGATCATCTGGGCTTTCAATGGAGCAGATTGCTGAGGAGATATTGAAGAAATAACGTCCAATCGAAATCACTTAAGAGCTATTGAAGAGAACTTGGGTAAAGTTGTACGATTGCTCACTAATGATTGGCTAAAACTCCTCTCCCTAGGATGCAGTCCGCGATTAGTTGTACTTCGGCTCGGGAACTGTCTGGGGTCCCTTCCTCTCCCAGCAGGTTATCAGTGTGCTTTGAGACTCAACGTAGGACAATCCACAATATCACTATTCCCAGATCTGCCCCGGATGTGTACGGGGTTGTTCCCTCTGGGTTAGCCAAGGAGCAGCTTCAATTGAATAGTGCAGTTTAAAATGAGTCAGGTGGTGGAGGGGTTAATTTAGGGAGTAGTGGCGGTCAAGGGGCTGTCAATTGATTGGATAATAGCAAGGGGATAGGAGGCAACAAAAGTGGGCCTGGAGTACTTCATCTTCTACCAGAGGCTAGTCCCCTGGTGGCAGTTATCACCAATGTTCCTAACCTCCAGTCAAATAATCTGGAATCTTTTACTGAACTAAAAAACAAGGTACTATATTGGATACATGTAAATGCAAATTTTCCATATTCCTTTGGGCCTGTGTAATTAATGGTGAGGAGGGTGGGCTTGCTTCGCAAACAATGTGAGAGGACTTGTGTTGTGATACATTTCTATTCTCCCTTGATTGACAACAAGGTTTTTTCAAATTTTTGTAAAACTGGCCTAACACACAGGGGTATTTCCATGTGCAAACATGCAGCCTTTTACCCATGACCAGGTTTCTTCCCCCCTACGGGGTTTCAACCTGTCCTAAGGAAATCTACTTTTGCCAGCACCCAAGGAGGCGGACAATTCCCTTACAAAAGTGTTCACCAGAGGGCTCCATCTCCATTGTCTTATGTAGATTGACTCAAAAGCCTGGAGAACTAAAGCTTTCTAAGCCCCCACCTGAACCCTTGCTCCTCAGGGGACAGGGGCTTAGTTGTAGATGAAGCTGAATTTTGTGATGTCTGCCACCAGACAGAGTTTAATGAACTGCCCCAGAGGTTTCCAACCCCCTTAGTGGTAGGAGTGCTACAGTATCCAAATCCAACAAGTGACCCACCAGAACAACCTCTAGCAATTAGAATACAGTGAAAATAATGTGATCAGGATATAACAGTTTTTGAGTTTCTGTGGGAGTGGTGTCTTCTGGCAGGACCTCGGGGACCTACTAATTTGGCTTAGTGGAACCCTTAAGTGTAAAGCCAAATGAACCTGGGCTGTGCTGACAATCAGGGTTTAATTTAATCTGCCCACAAAGAGTACCTGCTCTTGTTGATTAATCCTTACAACAGAAGGGGAAGGAATAGCAAATCTGAAACCCTTTGTGTGTTGAATAATATACTTGTCAGATGTGATAGGGCTTATTATGTGTTGACTGCAGGGAGTTTCAACATTACTTTTAAACCCTATTCACTGGCCCAGTAGCTTTATTGGGAAGAGCACTGCCTGTGGGGATCCCACAATTAGCCTCATCCAGTAAGTGCAGAATGACCAGGGCTGCGCTACAGGCTGTTGACATCACATTAGCACACTGCTTCGGGGCTTGTAATGGTCGCTCTCGCTCAGACACCAATCTAGCCCCAACATTCAGACAAGAGATTTTTAGTGGTCGTCTAGACTATCGGTTACTAGATTTTCTGCTGCGGGCATATGGAAGACATGGTGGTTGTGAAGCACATAGAAAGTGATCATGATACATTGATACTTTTGGTTAAAAATCTGTTCCTCTCTATTGAGGCCTCTGATCAAGGGAACTGTGCTCAACATCTCATAGTGCCGAACAACAAATGAAATGGTAAGTGAGAGTTGGTTGATCTCTTTCCATGCACCACTGCAAACCTGTATCAACTGCTGGCAAATCACATGGAATCTATGCTCCACAACAGGGTTGATTATGAGAAGACAGTAGTCGAGCATTTGAAATTATACGATTGTCTTAGAGCAATCTTTGTTAATGATTCCGCAATTAAGATAGAGCCAAAGCAAACTGGCGAGTGGTATACCAAATCCTGCAGGGAAGCTAAATACAGGCTTCTGAGGGCTCTCAAAAGGTGAAACAGATGGTTGATTAAGCAATCCAGAACATGTTATAGGCTGGAGTTGCCTCAGGCTCGGAGATATTGGGAGGAGCAACACTGGTAAGCCCATTTGGAAACAGCAAGATGTAACAACCATGGAAGGTTTTGGAATTTGGTATCAAGTGATAGTGGGATGCCCCAGACTCTAACAGGGTCATCAATTTTACCTGTTGAATGGGTCGATCACTTTGGTTCACTTTATTATAGGGGAGAAGAGTTTGGTCTTGAAGAGGCAAGTGTTTTCAGCGAGGAGAGTACTCCTCTGATTGAGTTCACTTTGACAGAATCATCAGTGGCTGTAAATTATCTCAAATGGGGTAATACCCCGGCCTCGATAAAATACCGGGCGACCTCTACAAGTCTAATCTCGATATGTGGGTACTGTATATTAACATGGTTTACAATGCTGTCACTGCTGGTGCGTCCATTACCTATACCTGGAAGGGGGCAGAAATTGTTCCCCCTTTTTAAAAAGGGCAATCCTAGTAATCATGCCAATTTTGTGTCAATAAGTCAGATTGATAACCTCAAAAAGATTTTTGCTAAACAGATTCTGATGCGGCTGGCTGAGTGGATTGAGGAGAGCGAGGCTATCTCATATCTGCAGGCTGGATTTAGACCTGCAGTTAGTGCAGTAGATCAAACTCTGAGGTTTATGGCAAATAGATGAAAGACAGTGGACATTAGAAGTGGGGAATTTATATGTTGCTTTAATCAAACTCCAATCAGCTTTTGACCTGGTTCCAAGAGGCAAGCTGTGGGACATGCTGTAGAGAATGGATGTACCATCTGAATTACTAAATCTAATCATCCGCTTACAGGAAGGCACATATGTCCGAATCAGATGCACCAATAATGGTGCACTATCAGATCCAGTCAAAGTTCAGAGGGGTTTCGGCAAGGATGTGTTTTGACCCCCACCCTCTTCCTTTTGTACATCAACAATTGTATTGAGTACTTAACTAATTGTGAGAATGATTCCCCTTGCTTGGCTGGTCTGAAAATACCAGGGCTGTCCTATGCAGATGGCACTTTCGTCCCAGCGAAATCACTGAGGGGCCTCCCGAATTTAGTTGAGAATTTCTGCTTGTTTTGTAAAGACTATGGGCTTTAGGTCAACGTAGGGAAAACAAAATTGATGGTCTGCAGCCCCAGGAAGAATAAGGCGAATGTCAGAATTTTCATGAACTCCGTCAATCTAGAGAGAGTCCCTGAGATTGATTATCTGGGGGGAAGATTAATGGACTCTGGTAGGTGGGATGCATATATTAGTAAAATGTTCTCATATAATATGACATGGAGGGTGCTTTAGGCCGGTTGGCCAAAGCTGCTTTAAGTCCTCCATTAAACCCTGTATAGCGAATATATAAGGCACAGGTTAGGGGAGCTGCGCTGTACAGCGTGGAACTGTGGGGCTCTAGCAACCAGAATACCCTTTTAGTTAAGGAAAATAATTTTAAAGAAACATTACGGGGATGGTGAAGGGCACCCCATTGGTGCCTTTAAGATAATGGGGGTCAATACAACCCTGGCGGATGGCGGAGAACCGGCGGTAAGACCACCAACAGGCTGGCGGTCTTACCTTGGTGAATTATGACCATGGCGGTTACCGCCATGGTCATCCGCCGGTTCACCGTCCCGCCCACCAGGGGGGAGACGACCTCCGGGCTGGAGACCTGGGTCTCCAGCCCGGCGGCCGTCAGTATACCGCCGGCGGTATTTGGACCCGGCTTACCGCCGTGGATTTCCAGCGGTTTGAACCACCTTGAAATCCATGGCGGTAAGCACTGTCAGTTCCAGGGAATTCCTTCCCTGGCATCGATAGGGGTCTTCGTCACCTCCCACCCCCACCCCGACTCCCTCCCCTACACCCCCCACCACCCCTGCCACCCCACAAATGTGGCAGGACCCCCCCTCCCCACCCCGACCCCCAACATCACATCACTCACTCACACACGACAAGCACGCAGGCACCACCAACACACACACGAACACACCCCGACATACATGCCCACATCCACACACACAGTCAGACACGCACACCCACATTCAGACATACACGCACACATCAATACAGCCATACCCACAGCCATACACGCACTCATTCCCATACACACAACACCCCCGCAAGCATACACGCACCCACACACCCCCTCTACATACACACATGCACACCCCCATGCACGCAAACAACACACAACGCCCCGTCACCCCCCTCCCCTAATGGACGATCGACTTACCTGGTCCGTCGATCCTCCGGGAGGGGACGGGAGCCATGGGGGCAGCTCCGCCGACACCACACCGCCAACAGAACACTGCCACGGCGAATCACAGGACGTGATTCGCTGGGCGGTGTTCTGTTGGCATGGCGGTGGAGGTGGAGCAACCTCCACTTCCCCGCCGCCCGCAAGTATGGCTGTTGGCGGCTCTCCGTTGGAATAACGACGGAGAGCAGCCAACAGTCATAATACGCCGAGCGGCAAACCGCCTGCACAGGCGGTCTTCCGCACGGCGGTCCCTCGGCGGTCTTGCAAAAAGACCGCTGAGGTCGTAATGACCCCCTAGATCTTGGGTTGTACACTATCTCAGACCATACAGCTCTGAAGCTCCCACTTTATTGGATATGCCTCTGGAAGACAGCTGAACTGGAACCCTACAGGGAGGGCATTAAGGAGATACTGAGACGCCCAGATTGTTTGGAGAAGGTTAGCTGGTTGAGGAAAATCAAATCAATCTGGGCAGAATTAGGCTTCCTCAGTTCTCCAGATGAGTCCAAAGGGCTGGCTGACAAGTGCATTTTTGTCTATTAGGCAAATACCATTTGCCTAACCTGTTATGGAAATAAGCGGACCTGCTAGTGCCCATTCTTTACTTCTACAGTTTAGATATGGCACACTACCTGTGGACGCTTTTACCATCCTGTGGCTCTCAAATGGCCCTGGTGATAGCAAGTACAAACTGTGCATGATAGGCAAAGAAACAGATCAACACTTCCTTTTCTTCGGCCCTAAATACATAGTTCCAACGAGAAAGTGGATAGTGCCTTTATGCAGGAATACATCACTCCTTGACCATGCTAGTGCCTATAGGATTTGTAAAAGTGATTCATCACTGGTGATAGTAAAAACTATTTCTAAATATATTTTTGCTGCCTGGCTGATTCACCATAGAGATAGAACACTCAAGGCCCTTAGTAGAAATGACCCTGACTGATGGGTCACTTCAGTTTCATCCATTTACACCCATCAGCATAGATAAGAGCTTGAGAATCCCTCCCCATCTTGTTTCAGCTTTGGTGTTCTACAATCTAATGATTGTTGATTTTTCTGACCACTTACAATAGGGATTGTGTTTAGACATATGATGAGATGAGTTGTACCAGTATGGGTTTAATTGCTAGAGGCTTCTCGAAATGTTTGTATTATTGATCATAGGAACCATTGGATGGTTTTAGTGGTTATAATGATAGTTTTATTTTTCCGAGTGAGTGCTTAGATGGTTTTAATAAATGTTTTTAGGTGTATTTATACTTATATACAGTACATGTATATCTTTTGTAACAATTAATTATTGCTGTGTTTTTATGATGATCTTTTATGGCCATGACTGGCCGAAATAAAGAAAGAATATATATATATATACCACAGGGACATTCCAGTACACAAACCACATAGGTGTTGCACATGTAATGAACTACGTGACCTTCCTGATCTGGTTAGTGACTTACTCCTACAGTTGTTTGAGATGCCACAGGCCTTGCATTTGCCACAGATGTAAAAGGTGTTAGTTCATTGGGATCCCGCGTGCTAGAGACTTTTTTTGTGGCTATATCTCCATGCATCACTAAGGCCCTCATTACAACATTGGCGGTAAAAGCCGCTTACCGCCGTGCAGAAGACCGCCAATACACCGCCGCGGCCACGGAAATCCGCCACAGCTATTATGACCCACATCTCGGAATCCGCCGAAATTCAGACACCCACAGAAGTCCACCACACCAAAGGTCAGTGATAAACTGGCAGAAACAAAACCTGCACCGTCACGCCAACAGAAACACGCCCATGCTATCACGACACACGAATCCACGCGGCGGTCTTTAAACCGCGGTATTCCATTGGCGGTACACACCGCCGCGCTCAAAATACACACACATCTCCAAAACACCGCCACATTGGACAATTCCAAATACACACACCTGATACACATACAAACACCACTCCCACACACCCAACACAATATAAAACACACACCCACATCACCCACCAACCCCTACGACCACAAAATTATTGACGAAGGTCAGAGAGACTGCACAGCATAGACAACCCCACCACACAGAGGCACACAACACCATCACCCACACTACTTCCACGCACAAAACACCACACACCACTACACATCACCACACTCATCACCACATACACCACCCCACACATCACCTACACCACCCCATGGCACGGCAAAGACACCCCAGGTTCTCCGAGGAGGAGCTCAGGGTCATGGTGGAGGAAATCGTACGGGTAGAGCCACAGCTATTTGGATCACAGGTGCAGCACACCTCCATAGCTAGGAAGATGGAGCTATGGCGAATAATAGTCGACAGGGTCAACGCAGTGGGACAGCACCCAAGAAATCGGGACGACATCAGGAAGAGGTGGAACGACCTACGGGGGAAGGTGCGTTCCGTGGTCTCAAGACACCACCAGGCGGTTCAGCGGACCCCCACCTCCTCCCCCAGAACTAACAACATGGGAAGAGCATGTCTTGACCATTATGCATCCTGAGGGCCTCGGAGGAGTCGGTGGAGGAATGGACTCTGGTAAGTCAAATCTTAACTATCATATCCCCCACCCTACCTGCATGCTATCACAGACCCCCACCCTCACCCCCTCCCCTATCACTCCAACTCCTCACTAATGTGCTAATAACACAAATCAAACATCCCAACACCAAGCCCTGCATGCAAAAACAAAGCATGGACACCCCTCACTACAGCATGCCCACTGCACATACCCATAACACCCCCCCAACCATCATCACACAAGCCCCCACACAGGAATGCTAGCACTGGGGTACACGCTCACCCACCCATTGCACACCATGACACACACACATGCAATAATCATGCTTTTACACCCCTGCAGGACCACTACCCAACGTCACCAGACAGGAGGGTCCAGACATCTCTACCCCACCCACAGAAGAGGCCCACACTGATGACAACAGCTCTGGCCAACTGGATCCAGATGACCAGCCCGGACCATCGTGGGCCTCGGGACAGTCGGTTCCCCTCGCACAGGCACAGCCCAACACAGACCTTCCACCCTCTGGAAACACCAGCACAGCACCCACCCAGCGGGCCCATACCTCCTTACCCAGGACACGTCAATCAGCTGTGTGTCCACCACTACAGGGAACCCAGGATAACCCACCACCCCAACAACAACAGGGACCTGGGGGCAGTGGTAGTGGGCACACGGTCCAGGGGACGGAGACACAGGAACACAGGGGAACTGGGAGGGCTGCTGTGCGACAGGGGGCGGACAGGCCAAGGGAACCCACTCTCCACGAGGTCCTCTCCTCCATCATGGGAGCATACCACCACTCCCAGGAGACGATGGCTACGGTCCTGGCCAAGTTTCAGGAGACCCAGCGCATGCAGGAGGAACAGTATTTGGGCTTCAGGGAGGAACTCAGAACCATCAGCTCCACCCTGGGCACCATCGTAGGGGTGCTAAAGGACATACTGAACACCATGAGGGACACAGTGGCACTCCAAGGGGCCCCTGACACTAGCATGGACGATGAACTACCCACCACCTCCGCCGGCGCTAGTGGACAAGACGCCCCGCCACAGGACCACCACACCAGCACCCCACCCCCTGCAGACGGAGAACCACCCCGCAAGCGGTCCCTTAGATCCAGAAACAGGACAGAGCACGATGGCAAGACCCCTGCCAAGAAATGAGACCACCCTGATTGTCATCCCACTGTCCCACTTTGTAACCCTGTCCATATTGGAACTGCCCCAGCTCCACTTCCTATGCCCATATGGGCAGTGCACCTGTGTGACTAATAGACTGGACTCTGCCATGGACATTCCTCCACCATCACCCCTCACCATTTTACCACCCCCTCCAATATTTAGCACTTCAATAAACACCCTTGAACCACAAAACAATCTGTAGTCAGTCTGTGATTTTGAAAATGTGTATTAGCTATGACAGTGACAAAATCCGTTCTCAAATGTAATGTCAACATACCTATGTCACACATCACAAGTCCATGAAGAATGCAAGCAGATGACACACGTTGGTAACCACACCTGTGAAACCGTAATGGAAATGTACAACTCAGTTACCAAATACTGCTTGAAATTGACAGACAGGATAGAGGTAGAAGTGTGAAAGTACTTGTAGTAGGCAAGAAAGTGTTCTCACCTGTGTGTCACTGGAAATATTGCTGGATGACTGAGTCCCTGTTGTCAATGTCTTCTTCCTCTGCTTCCTCCTCATCACTGTCCACAGGCTCCACAGCTGCCACAACACCGTCATCTGGACCATCCTCCTGCAGAAAAGGCACCTGGCGTCGCAAAGCAAGATTGTGAAGCATACAGCAGGCCACGATGATCTGGCACACCTTCCTTGGTGAGTAGAATAGGGAACCACCTGTCATATGGAGGCACCTGAACCTGGCCTTCAGGAGGCCGAAGGTGCGTTCGATCACCCTCCTAGTCCGCCCATGGGCCTCATTGTAGCGTTCCTCTACCCTGGTCCTGGGATTCCTCACTGGGGTCAGTAGCCATGACAGGTTGGGGTAACCAGAATCCCCTAATAGTCACACCCGGTGCCTCTGGAGTTGACCCATCACATAAGGGATGCTGCTATTCCGCAGGATGTAGGCGTCATGCACTGAGCCAGGGAACATAGCATTTACCTGGGAGATGTACTGGTCTGCCAAACATACCATCTGTACATTCATCGAATGATAACTCTTCCGGTTCCTGTACACCTGTTCACTCCTGTGGGGGGTGACCAAAGCCACATCAGTCCCATCAATGGCACCTATGATGTTAGGGATATGTCCAAGGGCATAGAAGTCACCTTTAACAGTAGCCAAATCCTCCACCTGAGGGAAAACGATGTAGCTCCTCATGTGTTTCAGCAGGGCAGACAACACTCTGGACCACACGTTGGAAAACATAGGCTGGGACATCCCTGATGCCATGGCCACTGTTGTTTGAAAAGACCCACTTGCTAGGAGATGGAGCACTGACAGCACCTGCACTTGAGGGGGGATCCCTGTGGGATGGTGGATAGCTGACATCAGGTCAGGCTCCAACTGGGTACACAGTTTCTGGATTGTGGCACGGTCAAACCTGTAGGTGATGATTAAATGTCGCTCCTCCATTGTCAACAGGTCCACCAGCAGTCGGTACACCAGAAGATTCCGCCATCTCCTCACATGTCCCAGCTGACGGTGCCTAGGAAGGACAACAGCGACCACAGATTCAACCAACTCAGAGGTATGTACCCACAGCTACACAGAACACGAAACATAATCCAAAAAGTTTTCTGTATGTGTGTTGAGTCCAGGCCTAGGTATGTGTGACGCAGTTGAAAATGAAGCCATGTGGGCCCCTGAAATGGCGGCTGCCTGACCTCTAAACTGGGACAATGGGATGTGAGGTGACTGCGCTGGCGTTGTACACCGTCGTGGTAGGCGGTCGAAGACTGCTGCGCAATGCTGCATTGGTTAACATTGGACCCCATGGGTCCTAGGAGCCAATGACGAAGTGCGCCGGCGTTGATGATACGCACCGCCGCGGACGTCACCGCCGCAGAAGTGACCGCCATTTTCTATCTGTTGAATCACTGCATACCTGATCTTCGACAGGAGAGGACCTATACTGCAAGTGCTGCTGTGACCTCGGTCTGGAAGAGACAATGGCTCGTGCGTCTGGGGAAAGGGCCCCTGCCTTCACTGCACAGGAGTTGGAGAAGCTCGTGGACGGGGTCCTCCCCCAGTAGACGCTACTCTACGGTACTCCAGACCAACAGGTGAGTACACAGGGAGCAAGTTGTATGGGCTATGCCTGGGTGGTTGTAAGAAGGAAGAGGGCAGAGTTCTGCGAGCATGAAGGACTGTGAATGCATGTGCCACATGGCAAGGGTAGGGATGTGGGCCACTCACTTCGACGGTGCAGTTGGTAATGACTTCTCTTCTTCCCCTGTACATGTCATATAGGTCAGCGCCCACCAGAAGAAGGATATTTGGCGTGCCATCGCCAAGGACGTCCGGACCCTGGGGGTCCACCACAGACAGAGCACCCACTGCCGTAAAAGATAGGAGGACATTCGCCGCTGGAGAAAGAAGACGGCAGAGGCTCAGCTGGGGATGGCCTCCCAACGTGGGAGGGGTGCCCGTCGCACCATGACCCCCATGATGTTCCGGATCCTGGCGGTGGCCTACCCTGAGTTAGATGGGCGCTTGAGGGCATCACAGCAGACACAAGGGGGTGAGTACAACATCATTCTGCGGACTTTGCGTGCAGTGAAGGTGTCTGGGTGGGGGAGGAGGGCTGTGGTTTTCCCTAGGCCAGGGCGAGTTCTGTAGGCTAGGCCCCTCCATAATGCAGGCCATGTGGCACTCCACCCCACCTCTGTAGAGTGACAAGTACAGGTATACATGCCCCTGTGTCATCTATGTGTGCTGATGTCCACCATAGCCATGTAGGCCATATTCCAGGAACTGCATCAGTAGAGGCCAACAGCGCGGCGTAGTGCAGAGGGCTGCTGTGTCTGTATTGTCCGCCAATGGTAGCGGTAAGCCATGAACTCAACCTGTCTTTCTTCTGTTGTCGCCCCCCCCTTTTTGTGCTCTCCCTGTTCTTTTGTGCATAAGCATCATCAGCTGGAGGTACAGTGGCACCGGAGCAGGAGGGAGCTGCATCCCACATGGCCATGGAGGGCCACACCACAGACTCTGAATACACCAGTGGGACAGAGGGTGAGGGGAGCTTCAGGGAGGGGACAGGATCAGCAACCAGCGACACGGACTCGTCCTCCAATGGGAGCTCCCTTGTGGTAGCGGCCAAATCTGTGCCCCCCACTTCTACAGGTACAGCCGCCACTCCCCCTACCAGCACCACCCTCCCAGCAGCCCCTCAGCCTTCGGCCCGTGCCCGCTCACCCAGGAGGGTGGGCATCACCTTCGCCCCAGGCACCTCAGCCCCTGCCCCTGTCACCTCTGCTGCCCTCAGTGAGGAGGCCATTGACCTCCTCAGGTCACTCACTGTTGGGCAGTCTATCATTGTGAATGCCATCCAGGGTTTAGAAAGGGAGTTGCAACACAGTAATGCATTCCTGGAGGGCATTCATTCTGGTCAGGCTGCCCTTCACGAACCCTGCAATCTCTGGCCTCAGCACTGATGGCAGCCATTGTCCCTGTGTCTAGCCTCCCCCCTCCAACTTCCTCCACCCAGACCCAATCCCCTGTACCCCAGCCTATCCCAAGCACACCATCAGACCAGCCTGCACACACGTCAACACACAAGGGAAGCTCAGGCAAACATAAGCACCACACATCCCACAGGCACTCACGCAAGCATCACACACATACAGACACAGCAACATCCACTGCCTCCACTGTGTACCCCTCCTCGTCATCTACCTCCTCCATCCCAGTGTCGTCAACACTCTCACCTGCATGCACTACCACTACAGCCACTAGGTCCTGTACCGGCACACCCACCACCACACCCCACTCACCTGCACTCACCACCCCCACTACCATTTACACATCCCCTGTGTCCTCTCCCAGTGTGTCTGTGACGCCCCCTCCCAAAGTACACAAACGCGGGCACACACCCACCCAACATCCATCCACCTCACGACAGCCTCCAGCGCATGCACCTGCACCCAAATCCCCAAAAGTTACACCTCCTACAACCATCTCCTCTTCCTCCACTCACAGACCCCCTCCAGCTACCTGTCCCAGTGTTCATAAGCAACTTTTCCTGAGCAACCTTGACCTCTTTCCCACCCCCCCTCCAATTCATAGGTCCCGTACTAGCACCTCAGCTAAAAAATCTCTGGTACCAGTGGTGCCTGTTAGAGGTATGTGGAGTGCACCGGGCACCAGGGCAGCCAGTGTGACACGGAGCCACAGCACAGCCAGTCCCCCCCCTATGAAGCACCAGAAGTTGGACAGTGCCCGACGGGATAGGGGGAAGACTCCAGCCGGCAAAGCCACTCACAAGGGTCCCGGGGGGACTGTCCACTCAGCTGTGACTCCTCCCAAGGTGGGGAAGGGGCAGAAGAAAGCGCCAGAGTCTGGGAAGAGCAGCACGGCGGAGAAGCCCGCGATCATCCCCGCTGCCCAGGAGGCCACTGCCAGCCCCATCGTCACTGGCCAGGAGGCCACCGCCAGAGTCAGTGCCCAGGAGGGCAGTCCCATCATCACTGGCCAGGAGGCCACCGCCAGAATCAGTGCCCAGGAGGGAAGTCCCATCGTCACTGGCCAGGAGGCCACCGCCAGAGTCAGTGCCCAGGAGGGCCCTGGCAGCCACAGCCCCGCTGGGCAATGAGGGACCGCCATGGCAAACACCGCTGCACAGGTCAGAGACAGCAAAGTCAAGCACCGCTGAACAGGGCAAGCACCGCTGAACAGGGCAAAGACCGCCATGGCAAGCACCGCTGAACAGGTCAGAGACAGCTAAATCAAGCACCGCTGAACAGGGCAAAGACCGCCATGGCAAGCACCGCTGAACAGGTCAGAGACAGCTAAGTCAAGCACCGCTGAACAGGGCAAGCACCGCTAAACAGGGCAAAGACCGCCATGGCATGCACCGCTGAACAGGTCAGAGACAGCAAAGTCAAGCACCGCTGAACAGGGCACAGACCGCCATGGCATGCACCGCTGAACAGGGCAAGCACCACCAACTCAAGCACCGCTAGCCCATGTGCAGCAGGGGCAGTGACAGAACTGGGACCGTCACAGGGAGAGTGATGCACTCTGGGCACCAGTCCCCCTCCAGAACCAGTGGAGAACAGCATCCACTCCGTCTGTCCTTGGCAGGATGAAGCACTCTGGGCACCAGTCCCTCTCCAGAACCAGTGGAGAACAGCATCCACTCCGTCTGTCCTTGGCAGGATGAAGCACTCTGGGCACCAGTCCCCCTCCAGAACCAGTGGAGAACAGCATCCACTTCGTTTGTCCTTAACAGGATGAAGCACTCTGGGCACCAGTCCCCCTCCAGAACCAGTGGAGACTGTTATCGACTTGAGAGACTGTGGCTTTGCACTCCCCAGGATTGAACAGTGGGCAACCCACCCACTGTAGAGACTTGAGAGACTGTGGCTTTGCACTCCCCAGGATGGTACAGTGGGCAACCCACCCACTGTAGAGACTTGTGAGACTGTGGCTTTGCACTCCCCAGGATGGTACAGTGGGCAAACCACCCACTGGAGAGACTTGAGAGACTGTGGCTTTGCACTCCCCAGGATTGAACAGTGGGCAACCCATCCACTGGAGAGACTTGAGAGACTGTGGCTTTGCACTCCCCAGGATACATCAATGGGCATGGAGCCCCCTTGTGGATCTGGCGTGGTGCTGTCATCCGGCTGAGGTGCCCCCCCTTCCCTTCCCCCTGAGGTGCCTGTTGTATTTCTATCTGATGCCCCAGCAGTGTTCTATCCGTTTTGCTCAGGTATCGTGTGTGGGCCTCGCCCATGCATTTTGGGCCCAGTGGTCCACGGACATTGAATGGTGCATTACCTGCACTTCTAATCGTGATGTATATTTTGTTCAATGTGTATATATATCTGTATCTATTTGGTTACTGTATTTTGATATATTACAATGGTTGAACTCATTTCCGTTTGTCTTTGCATTCTTCCGGGGGGGTTGGGGGTTGTTACTGTAATGTTTGGATATGCATTGGTGTGTGTGTTGTAGTGGGTGAGGGTCGGGTGGGGGTGGGGGTGTTGCGTGTGTGTGTCCGTGACTTTTGCCTCCCCCTCCCCTATGTCGTAGGTGCAGTACTCACCGTTGTCTTCGGCGCCGGCGTTGATGATGATCGTACAGGAGCAGGAAGACTACTGCAGGGAGTATTTGGAGTTCCGGCTCCATGGTGTCCTCCTTCCTCGTGGAGTGTGTAAAGGTGAGCGTTTTCCCATTGAAATGGCTGTTTCCGCCGTGTTTTTATCCACGGTGAATCCGCCCCGGAAAAGGTGGCGGATTGGTAGGTTGTGATACTGTGGGCGGTACTTTGTCTCCCGCCTGTCTGTTGGCGGAGACCGCCGCGCTGTTTGTCTGTACTGCCGTGGCGGTCGGAGTGTTAAAGTGGCTGTCTTTGTTGGTGGTTTCCGCCACGTCATAATTCCCTTCTTTTTTTTTCGCCGGCCTGTTTGCGGTCTTACCGCCGCTTTAACACCATCTGCCAGGGTTGTAATGACCCCCTAAATCTCTGAGGGATTTACTTTTTCTATAAGTGATAGAGGGCCTGTCACTATTAATGACAGTGTCACACTTAAGTGCTTTCCAATTTCTGTTTAGGATCATTGTTCGAAATTGGTTGGCTAGGGTATGCACCTAAGCCAGGTAGAACTCACCACTCTAGTCTGGGCGAGGGAGTTACACACCCAAGATAACCCCTGCTCACCCACTTGGTGCTTGGCACGAGCAGGCAGGCTTATCCCAGAGGCATTGTGAAAAGCGATTGCACAACACTCACAAAACAAGTGACGCACTAAATGCACCACAAAGGAAACCCAGCACCAAGTTATATAGAAATAAACTGCATTGCATAAAACATCATTAGACCAAACACAACATGTCAATAATACCCTGCTGCACAAGCAGAATATCACCCAAGTTACTAGTACTCTTCAACAATAAGCAGCAGTCATGAAAAACACACAGGTTACTGGTTATTCTGTAACACAAGCAGTAGTCAGGTCATCATTGTTACCAAAAATGCACGTCATAGTAAACAGCATCATAAAGGTGCATAAAGTGAAACAAAACCAAAAACGCTCATAGCAGAGGAATCACATTAGCATGGAGGCCACGACCGCCTCATGAAACACATTCCCCAAAAAGTATATGTCAGGCACAAAGGATATGCACATATCCTCACAAGCATATTTCTAGAAATACCAAGAAACACCGTCTGATATGTACCCGTGCTTCTCTTATACACTGGAAGGCAAGCCCCAGACTCACAGTTGAAGCACTCCTATTAAGGGGAAGTCAGTAGTTTGTCCAGCTTCCGCCGAGGTTCCCCCCGTCCCACTAATGACCGAGAGGACAAATGCTCTGGGGTAAGTGCGGCCTAACACACACAGCTCTTCTCCCAGCGGGGGACCTCTCTCTCTTGGTCCCCAAATCAAGCCGAACACTCAGTCTGCAGCCACCCGTGTCCTCATAGCAGCTGCAAATGCTGGAGGCTTCCTAGCAAGCTGCAGTCCTCCTGGAGGGGGGGGGGGTGTCAGGGGCCTTGTTGAGCCTCCCGCATCTTCAGGGCCAGCCAACTCCTTTTCCTCCTCTGGAGTTTGGGGGTGCTAGCTGCGGGTTCCCTGAACGTGGTTCTTCCCTCTGAGGACAAATACAGTACTTTTCTGGTGAACCTCTGACCCCAGGGACTCATCCACATCAAGTGTGTCACTCAGTCAATAGGGGAAGGGGAGGGCCCTCACATCTTCCACATGGGGGAGGGGAGAACCTCAGCCACACGATCCACGGGCGCTCCCTGTGCCCTAACCAACAAAGTTGAAGCGCTAAGCACAAGCCATTTTTGCAAAGGGAGGAATACCCAGGCAGGAAGTTCAGTGATCTACATGCGCTGCCACCCAAAAATGAATCGCCCTCCCTGCGCCACAAGAAACAAAAGATAAATCGCCCTTCCCACGCTTTGAGGGAGCAAGAAAAATGCCTTGGAATGAGGGGCATGCCACCCAGCCCCTGGAGACAACAAATGAGACACAGGGCGGCTGAGTCAAAGCAAGCAGGCCAGCACAAGGGTTTGTAGGCTGTGGCAGTTCCTCTTAGTGACCCAACAGGACACAGATCAGCACAACAGCAGCAGTCCAAAGGCAGTTCCTAGCTAGTCCTTCCAGCAGCATCCTGTGTCCATTTCAGTAGCCCATGAGTGTTTCCAAATATGGGGAAAACCCCCTGTAGTTTTACTCATTTTGCGCAGTCTCCACAAAAGGGAGAGAGAGGGTTCCAACCAGTACTAACTGGTTCAAGGAGTGTCCCTTCTCTCCTCCAGCACAGGCTCCAGACATTAGTGGGGGGTAAACGAGCCCTTTGTGTGAGGCCAGGGCACAGCCTTAACACATGCAGGTGTGCCCCGCCTCTCCCTTTCTCACCCCAGGAAGACCATTCAATATGCAGATGTACCTCTGTGACACCTCCACCCTCCCTGTGTATAGGCTATCTGAAAAGTATGCACAAAGCCTAGCTGTCATTCTGCCCCAGAGGTGGATTGGAGTCAAGCTGCAAACACCAGAGTCATAAGCACAAAGAAATGTCCACTTTCTAGAAGCAAATAAACACAAATGATGGATGGAATGCGGAACCAATCAAACATTCACCCCCAGTCACAGATCTTGGTTTAATTCATCAATTCTTTTGCTCATCGTGTCACCCCAGTTTGGACCCAGTCATATGCAAATCAGTCTTGACCGTGTTTCTCATGTGAATAGTCTAGCCCGAACTGCCAGGCCGGGACCTTCCTGGACCAGAAACAAGCATCCTAGGACCAATTTCAGGTTATCACCCTTCATCAGCCATGCTAGCTTGAATCCAGTGGCACAATGAGCCCGGGGCCCACGTCTGGGCATACCCAGCGCACTTAGGGCAACAAAACCAAACAAACACAAATGATGAATGTTATGCAGAATCAATCAAACCTTCACCCCCAGTCACAGATCTTTGGTTTAATCCATCAATTCACCATCAAGTGTTTGTTCACTTTCTAAAAGTGGCATTTCTATAATGGTAATAAAAAATCCAACTACACCATTAAGCAGCATTTCTCACAACCATTACTTCCATACCAAACATGCCTACTCTACCCCTCATAGATTAGACAATACCACCTGGACACAATTTAGGGCATTTCAATGCAGTCCTAGGAGCAAGGCATCACCTACATCTGTGAGAAACCAAATAGCCTGTTTGTCACAACCAGGAGAGGCCATACAACCAGGCATGTGTCCTACCTTTTATATAAATGCCACCCTGCCCATAGGACTAGCTAGGGCCTACCTTAGGGGTTACTTACATTTAGTAAAAGGGGAATTCCAGAAATGGCAAGTGCATTTAGATTCCTTTGGCAACAAGGATATGTACACTCAGGGCTTTTGCACAGACTTCCTGTATTATCAGTTACATCAACACCAACTCTTGCGGTACGTTTTGGTCAACTGGCTGGTTATTTTGTGGTCCCTACAGGGTAGTCATATATATATGCACTAAAACAACCAAGGTTACAGGGAGCTTAGAGTAAGGAAATAAAATTAAATAAACATAGAAATTTGCTCAAAAAATAAAGGTTATAGGGATGTTATAATTAGGTTCACATTTTACTCGCATGAAACCATAGAAATTCAGCAGTTTTTGTTTTCTCATGTAACTATCTAGGGTAACTATAGCTTGAACCCCTACAGATCCATGCACCAACAGCAATGCTATGATCAGCTGGCCCCAACCTGAGAGAAAAGTTTCTGCCTTCATTTTTTCAGTCCGGACCCGGTTCCCCGAGGGTGGGATAAAGATAAAATAGGATATAAGGGTTCAGGATAGAGGTATCCTGATCCCATGGGGCTGATGGAGGGGTCTCTCCACCCTTCCACTCACACAGTCACTCACACACCAACTCACATACTCACACACCCACTTACACACCCATACAACCACTCACAAACCCACTGACAGACCCACAAAACTTCTCACACACCCACTTAAACACTCACACAACCACACCCACCCAGTTACACACCCATACAGTCACTCATAGTGTGGGGTTGGTTGCATGAGGGGGGTCATCAGCAGGGCCTGGCTGAAGGCTGTGAGTGGTGGCGGTTGGATTAACGTATAGTCATTAAATATTACTTTACGTTAAAAATCCCTGGACATTCACTAAAAAATCTAAGGTTACAGGGAAGGTATAGTTAGGAAATAGAATTAAGAAAACCTTAGAAATTCACTAAAAACAAAATGTTACAGGGACATTATTGTTAGGTTTATATTTTACACACACAAAACCACAGAAATTCAGCAGTTATAAGTATGTCAAGAACCTTTAGTTTTAAGGTAACTATAACTTGCATTCTCGCCTTGCACTGCTAATTACCCCACATATTGCGTCAATCATGACTTCTTCTATGACATGACTTGACAATATCACTGCAACATTTGCAATAAAATTGCAAAATGTTACAGTGATATCATCAATGGAAGTGAAGCTTGGTTGTGCTACACAAGGGTCTGCCTGTTTCAGTTTATGTGAGTTTTTGATTTAGATGGGGGTAAGTTGGGGGCATGGGTGAGCACAGAGTGGCGTAGACTTCCCTGGCAGGTAGCACCCAGGCTCCATGCCCCGCTTTGCCACTTATCGTACATTAAAATAAAGCCTGATGACTGGGAATTCATGCTATGTGGAATGTGCACTGATTTCAACCCACTGATCCCGGGTTTAAGCAGATATTGCTATGATATGGGAACACCATTGAAGAACAGATGACAGAAAACATAATGAGGAACAAAGTTACCCACCTCATTTAAATTGGATTCGTAGAGCTGAAGATATGATTTTTAAAAATGTGAAGGCAAAAGGGGCCTAGAAAAGATAAGAACCTTTGAAAAGAAAGTTTGTATTTGATGGGGAATGAGACACGATTCCAGGCAGACTGCAATGGAGCGAAGGTTGGATGCATCAAGAGGGTCACCCCATTAAAAGATCGTACCTCTTATCTTTGGGCCTGATTTAGAATTTGGCAGATGGAATACTCAGCCACATTAATGATGAATATCTCATCCACATATTACAAGTGTATTATATTCCTATGACAACTGTAATATGGCAGACATGATAACCATCATTTTTGTGTGGAATTCTAAATCAAGACCTTAGTTTCTGAAAAGGTCAATTGAAGTTGGATACATCATCATCAAGCTCTTGGACTTTGCATCTTCTGAGATCACTTCCCAAGTCTTTTAGATTTTCCATGTCACCCTGATCCAACAATTTAACTTCAGACTCACTTTTTAGTTCTCAGAATACTCAATTGATTCAGGGCTGGAAGTTATAATTAGGCAGGGCTCCTTGAAGGCAGATAGTGTTACGGAGAGGTCCCACTGCACTAGCTTTCACTCTGTCAAAGATCTCAGAGAGTTGCTAACTCAATGGACAAGTCTTAGCACATTGGTCTCCTTTTCTCCATCTTGTGGGAAAGTTCCTTCTGGTTAGTCGCTTAGGGCCAGATGTAGCAAAAAGCAAAATTGCGACTTGCAATTTGCGAGTCCATCCGACTCGCAAATTGCAAGTCGCAATTTGCTATGCAGTACGGTGTCTCAGACACCGACTGCGACTCGCAATGGGGTCGCAATGACCCACCTCATGAATATTCATGAGGTGGGTCGCAAATTGTGGCCCCATTGCGAGTATAGGCACTCGCTAACATGGAGGCCTGTTGACGTCAGCAGACCTCCATGTTCGCGACCTGCTTTTAAATAAAGCAGTTTTTTTTTTTTTTAAGTGTAGCCCGTTTTCCTGACAGGAAAACGAGCTGCACTGCAAAAAAAACAAAACCTTTTGTTTCGGTATTTTTTCAGGGCAGGGAGTGGTCCCTTGGACCACTCCCTGCCCTGAAAAAATATTTTGGGGTCCAGTCACAAACTGGAAGGGGTCCCATGGGGACCCCTTCCAATTTGCGAGTGGGTTACCATCCCCTTGAAGTGGATGGTAACTGCGATGCCATTTGCGACCGCGGTCGCAAATGGTATTGCATCCCACAGCGACTCGCAAATAGGAAGGGAACACCCCTTCCTATTTGCGAGTCGGAAATGCATATTGCGAGTCGGTAACGACTCGCAATATGCATTTCTGCATGCCAAACCCACGTTTGCGACTCGCAAACGGCGAATTTCGCCGTTTGCGACTCGCAAACGGGTTGCTACATCTGGCCCTTAGTCCATTCCTCCTCAAGGCAGGCTTCTTGGGCATTGGGCTCTCTCTTTTTGTGTCCCTGAGTAGGCAAACAGGAGTCGAAACACTTGGCCCTTGCAGAGCAGCTACATTCTCTGGGTGCCAGTCATTGTCAATATTCCTTACATCCTTGAGCTCTTTTGTCCCTGCAGGAGTCAGAAGTCTTTCTTCTTCCAGCAGGGCCTTCTTCCTCAGGTATAGTTTTCTAAGGTCCAGAAATGTTCTGAGATGGTGTTGCCAGTCTTATCCTGTACACTAGACAGTACTATAATTTTCACTACAAATCCTTGCTACTTTCCAACCCTATGCTCACCTCCTTCTGGAACATTTCCTCTTCACCTTACTGTAAAAGTACCCTGGAGACTCTGTTTTAAAATGCGGAACTTTTCGGACACATAGAGGGGCTCTATTCAGCTCCCTAGCATTTCCCCTCTTTATATGAGCTCTCCTCCCACCTTTCAGGGGAAAAACTGTTTCTTCTTCCTGTTGACATTATATCCTAAGCTACTAGAGGGCTCTGTGAATGAATAGGAGCAGATCCTCTTTGCGTACTACACTATTTAACATCTATGTGGCTCATCTGGAAAAATTCATAGAATCTTTTGGCCTTAAGACTGGCTCTTATACTGATGCTTCCCAGCTTCTTCTGAGAGCAAACTAGCTTGTTCACCTGGTATTTCTAACTTTGAGCTTCTGGCATCCGACCCCTCTTCCTCTATTCCAGCTGAGGCATTTGAAGCTTGCCTCTCTGCCATTCTGCATTGGCTAGGAGAGAGCCATTTATTATGTAATTCAGGTAAAACAGAGATTTTCCTGTATGGTCATATGGAAGAGAAATGGTGGTGGTGATGGAGGAGGGACCTACCCCACCCCCAGGTCCCACATCACTAGTGAGGAATCTGCTGTTAAAGGTAGATGACAAGCTAGCATTCTCTCAACAAATCACCTCTGTTGCTGCCACTTCTCCCTTCTGGGATCATTGTGAAAATCCATAGATCTCCTGTCCATGAAGACTCAAAAGACAGTGGTCAATGCCCTGATAAACTCTAGATTAGACTATTCTAACAGCCTTTATCTTTGTCTCCCACACAAATTCACCAAGAAATTCAAAGGGTTCAAAATGTGGCTTTCCGCCTGATTTTAGACATGTCGAGGAGGATGCATATCTATCATTACCTGCAGGAGCTTCACTGCCAACCAGCTAATAAGGAGGATTCTTTTTAAATCTCTCACCGATCTACATTAAATACTAAACCAGTGCAGACCCCATTATTTGAATAAAAGACTTAAAGCTATATCTTCCCTCCAGACCCTTGCACTCGACATCCACATCACTAGTCACCATCCTGAGGTTTCTCTGTGTTAGATGTGGATGCCAGTCTTTCGTGGTTGTGGCTGGTGAAGAACGGATCAGCTTCCCCCTTTTCTTCAATCTATCCCTCATGAACCGTCCTTCCGTAGAGTGTAAAAGCATATCTCTTCTCAGCAAACTAGCACATTCGCCTAGTCTTCCTTACTTTGAGCTTTCAGTGCCAGGGTACCCCCAGGAGTAGCCATGCGCTTTACAAATTTCCTTCATTCATTCATTCATTCTTTCATACGTTCATTCATTCATACAATATCAGCCCAATTTGGGAACAGCTGGCCAACAGAAGAAGACTTAAGGTTAGTATTTGTTCTGCCAGCTGTCCTGCACCCATCTTAAATGTGTAATCCCTGACAAGTGGACTGTAGTTAACACCAATATATTTTTCTTGGGTTTAGAGTTAAGATATCGTCTTCTGAACCAGGGCTGCTAAGTCTCCTACCAAAGATGAGTATTCCAGATCACTATGCATGATGAGGACAGAACTGCTTTTAAGCCAGTTCCGGTTCCGATAGCATCAGTACATTTTTCTAAAGTTACCTTCTCTAAATTTATCAAACATCTGATTTTTTATAATAAATAATCTTGAAAATTAAGTGGATAATAACTTTGAATTAGTGACCATGTTTGGTGCTGGAGTAAATCAAGCACCACATATGGTCCACTAATGGTACTGCAACACCGTTTCATAGAAAATAATGGAGGTGGGGTCTAAAATAAAACCCCATAGAAAATAGTGTTAAATGAAATTAAACTATTTAAACTATATAAAAGTATAAATAACTTAAATGTGATATCACAAAATTGTTTAAAACTAAAACATATTTATTATACTTTTTTTAGGTCTGGAGTCAGCATTTTTTTTTTAATTCAAACCTCAAAAATAATTTTAATTTAATTGAATATATTACAAATAATTACATTTTAGGTAGTGTGGCCAAGATGGCAGCCATATAGAAGTATATGTGCTGAGCACCACAGCCCGTGCTTAACAGCCCAGACCCCAGCACTGCCAGCGACCACCCAGCCACTGAGGGCCCACCGGGGGAAGCATGAAGAGAACAGGAAGATACATCCAGCATTGGTGCATGCCACACTCATCAGGAGAGCCAAGGAGCGTGTCCATGGTGAGCCTCAAGATTGCACCCATCATGGAAACCACTTGACCAGTACAGAGCACCTGCGCTCACCGGGTAGCCAGTTGCCAACTTCAGGCGAGATTGCCACCTACAGGCCACCCGGACTCAGCCCAGTCCATCTTCTGTGGACAGGGGAGCTGCACTGCTGCCTGATACCGTGGAGGCATGGCCTCTGTGGTTAGTAACCCAACCTGGTGACCCAGCACACACTGTCTCCTGTGAGCCCACTGCAGATGGTACAACAGCAGCTGAGCGGGATGCTAAAAGGAGACTGCAGGGTGACCTCTCACCTCCTTGGTGGAAGATGTCAGGGGACTACTGGCTGCGTGGTGGCCCAACAGCTACCCACAACACCCATCACCTGCCCAGTGCCTGCTGGTACAGGGCAGCCACAGGGGGAGCAATGCCTGGACACAGACAGCAGGACCCTCCCCAAGCGACCTCTGGCAAGAGAACAGCTCTTGGACACACCGCACCCTCCCTTGGAGGGTGGCCGGGACAGCAATCATTGGTCTGGCACCATGTAAGCTGCACCAGAATGACTGCTCACATCTCCCTCAGTCTTGGCTAAGACATGGAGACTGGCATTGTCAGCCCTGGCTCACCTGCTGTACTACAGACTGTTCTGAGCTAGACCTCCCTGAGACTGACAGCTATATAATCTTGAAGCACAAGTGACTGGCCACCACGAGGAGGGCCGTTCAGAGTGAAGACGCTTGTTAACACTGCTACCTGAATGCCCCTGACTGGCATGACACCCTGGCACCACAAAAGTCCTGAAAAGAGTTGATCCTGAAGGACATGTCTGCTATGGTCACTTCTCAAAAAACAAACCTGCCCACCAAGGAGCAAAATCCATGGGAGACCATACCCCAGAACTAGGAAGTTGATGCACCTATCACTAGAGCATTCAAAAAATCCTTGTTTAGCAAAATATGGGACAATATTACAGCCCTGTACAAGGAAGTTGTGTCAAAAATAAAGGATGTCAAATGGTTTGAAGAGGAGATAGTGCACATGATCTCCGCCCTGGAAACCAGATTGATGCCATGGAAGCGGAACTGGACACCTAACAAAGCGAGCTTCGGTAACTCAAGAATAATATCATCAAACTTCAGATACATCTTGAAGATTTGGCGAAGAGCTCACAACACTGTAATATCAGTTTCCCTGATCCTTCTTAGCTGGTTCAGGGGACACAGAGGGATACATCACTGACTCTTTTACTATATCCTCCTGGACCTGGTGGGGGAAGATAGAGTTCTAGATTGCACTAACAGAGCAGGGAGATGGCCCACTGCCTCTGACTCCATGCAGGATATCCTCCCCTGTGTCCACCACTACAAACAGAAGGAGTTGATCATCCTGGTGACTTGTGACCACCCCCAACCCTACCTGAAGGAACCAAGATCTGGTTGTACCAAAGCTTGACAGTACTCACATTCCAATGCCACCACTTCCTCAGATGCACTACCAAATCCATAGATCTCCTGTCCATGAAGACTCAAAAGACAGTGGTCAATGCCCTGATAAACTCTAGATTAGACTATTCTAACAGCCTTTATCTTTGTCTCCCACACAAATTCACCAAGAAATTCAAAGGGTTCAAAATGTGGCTTTCCGCCTGATTTTAGACATGTCGAGGAGGATGCATATCTATCATTACCTGCAGGAGCTTCACTGGCAACCAGCTAATAAGGAGGATTCTTTTGAAATCTCTCACCGATCTACATCAAATACTAAACCAGTGCAGACCCCATTATTTGAATAAAAGACTTAAAGCTATATCTTCCCTCCAGACACTTGCACTCGACATCCACATCACTAGTCACCATCCTGAGGTTTCTCTGTGTTAGATGTGGATGCCAGTCTTTCGTGGTTGTGGCTGGTGAAGAACGGATCAGCTTCCCCCTTTTCTTCAATCTATCCCTCATGAACCGTCCTTCCGTAGAGTGTAAAAGCCTATCTCTTCTCAGCAAACTAGCACATTCGCCTAATCTTCCTTACTTTGAGCTTTCAGTGCCAAGGTACCCCCAGGAGTAGCCATGCGCTTTAAAAATGTCCTTCATTCATTCATTCATTCTTTCATACGTTCATTCATTCATACAATATCAGCCCAATTTGGGAACAGCTGGCCAACAGAAGAAGACTTAAGGTTAGTATTTGTTCTGCCAGCTGTCCTGCACCCATCTTAAATGTGTAATCCCTGACAAGTGGACTGTAGTTAACACCAATATATTTTTCTTCGGTTTAGAGTTAAGATATCGTCTTCTGAACCAGGGCTGCTAAGCCTCCTACCAAAGATGAGTATTCCAGCTCACTATGCATGATGAGGACAGAACTGCTTTTAAGCCAGTTCCGGTTCAGATAGCATCAGTAAATTTTTCTAAAGTTACCTTCTCTAAATTTATCAAACATCTGATTTTTTAAAATAAATAATCTTGAAAATTAAGTGGATAATAACTTTGAATTAGTGACCATGTTTGGTGCTGGAGTAAATCAAGCACCACATATGGTCCACTAATGGTACTGCAACACCGTTTCATAGAAAATAATGGAGGTGGGGTCTAAAATAAAACCCCATAGGAAATAGTGTTAAATGAAATTAAACTATTTAAACTATATAAAAGTATAAATAACTTAAATGTGATATCACAAAATTGTTTAAAACTAAAACATATTTATTATACTTTTTTTAGGTCTGGAGTCAGCATTTTTTTTATAATTCAAACCTCAAAAATAATTTTAATTTAATTGAATATATTACAAATAATTACATTTTAGGTGGTGTGGCCAAGATGGCAGCCATATAGAAGCATATGTGCTGAGCACCACAGCCCGTGCTTAACAGCCCAGACCCCAGCACTGCCAGCGACCACCCAGCCACTGAGGGCCCACCGGGGGAAGCATGAAGAGAACAGGAAGATACATCCAGCGTTGGTGCATGCCACACTCATCAGGAGAGCCAAGGAGTGTGTCCATGGTGAACCTCAAGATTGCACCCATCATTGAAACCACTTGACCAGTACAGAGCACCTGCGCTCACCGGGTAGCCAGTTGCCAACTTCAGGAGAGATTGCCACCTACAGGCCACCCGGACTCAGCCCAGTCCATCTTCTGTAGACAGGGGAGCTGCACTGCTGCCTGATACCGTGGAGGCATGGCCTCTGTGGTTAGTAACCCAACCTGGTGACCCAGCACACACTGGGGGTCATTCTAAGTCTGGCGGGCGGCGGAGGCCGCCCGCCAGACTTCCCCCACCAAAATACCGCTCCGCGGTCGAAAGACCGCTGAGGGTATTTTGGGATTTGCCCTGGGCTGGCGGGCGACCGCCAAAAGGCTGCCCGCCAGCCCAGGGCAAATCAACCTTCCCACGAGGACGCCGGCTCAGAATTGAGCCGGCGGAGTGGGAAGGTGCGACGGGTGCAGTGGCACCCGTCGGGTATTTCAGTGTCTGCAAAGCAGACACTGAAATACAAAGTGGGGCCCTCTTACGGGGGCCCCTGCAGTGCCCATGCCATTGGCATGGGCACTGCAGGGGCCCCGCGGCACCCCCTACCACCATCCTGTTCCTGGCGGTCGGTAGGGGGTGTCAGAATCCCCATGGCGCCGGAGCGCGCTCCGCCGCCATGGAGGATTCTCAAGGGCAGCGGAAAACCGGCGGGCGACCGCCGGTTTTCCGAATCTGACCGCGGCCAAACCGCCGCGGTCAGAATGCCCTGCGGGGCACCGCCGGCCTGTCGGCGGTGCTCCCGCTGACCCTGGCCCCGGCGGTCTCAGACCGCCGGGGTCAGAATCAGGGCCACTGTCTCCTGTGAGCCCACTGCAGATGGTACAACAGCAGCTGAGCGGGATGCTAAAAGGAGACTGCAGGGTGACCTCTCACCTCCTTGGTGGAAGATGTCAGGGGACTATTGGCTGCGTGGTGGCCCAACAGCTACCCACAACACCCATCACCTGCCCAGTGCCTTCTGGTACAGGGCAGCCACAGAGGGAGCAATGCCTGGACACAGACAGCAGGACCCTCCCCAAGCGACCTCTGGCAAGAGAACAGCTCTTGGACACACCGCACCCTCCCTTGGAGGGTGGCCGGGACAGCAATCATTGGTCTGGCGCCATTTAAGCTGCACCAGAATGACTGCTCACATCTCCCTCAGTCTTGGCTAAGACATGGAGACTGGCATTGTCAGCCCTGGCTCACCTGCTGTACTACAGACTGTTCTGAGCTAGACCTCCCTGAGACTGACAGCTATATAATCTTGAATTACAAGTGACTGGCCACAACGAGGAGGGCTGTTCAGAGTGAAGACGCTTGTTAACACTGCTACCTGAATGCCCCTGACTGGCATGACACCCTGGCACCACAAAAGTCCTGAAAAGAGTTGATCCTGAAGGACATGTCTGCTATGGTCACTTCTCAAAAAACAAACCTGCCCACCAAGGAGCAAAATCCATGGGAGACCATACCCCAGAACTAGGAAGTTGATGCACCTATCACTAGAGCATTCAAAAAATCCTTGTTTAGCAAAATATGGGACAATATTACAGACCTGTACAAGGAAGTTGTGTCAAAAATAAAGGATGTCAAATGGTTTGTAGAGGAGATAGTGCACATGGTCTCCACCCTGGAAACCAGATTGATGCCATGGAAGCGGAACTGGACACCTAACAAAGCGAGCTTCGGTAACTCAAGAATAATATCATCAAACTTCAGATACATCTCGAAGATTTGGCGAAGAGCTCACGACACTGTAATATAAGTTTCCCTGATCCTTCTTAGCTGGTTCAGGGGACACAGAGGGATACATCACTGACTCTTTTACTATATCCTCCTGGACCTGGTGGGGAAAGATAGAGTTCTAGATTGCACTAACAGAGCAGGGAGATGGCCCGCTGCCTCTGACTCCATGCAGGATATCCTCCCCTGTGTCCACCACTACAAACAGAAGGAGTTGATCATCCTGGTGACTTGTGACCACCCCCAACCCTATCTGAAGGAAACAAGATCTGGTTGTACCAAAGCTTGACAGTACTCACATTCCAATGCCACCACTTCCTCAGTTGCACTACCAAGTTTCATCATGATAAATGCATCAAATACAAATGGGGCCCCTTGTTCTGCCTCATCTTTGTATGGGACAAGGAAACACCCTCACAACAATCAATGTCTGAGGCTTGGGAGGTCCTGACCATCTCTGGACCTTAGAAGAGGAGACCCGGTCTGCCTCAACATCAGAGTCACCAGCATGACAAAACAGCAGAGAATGTATTTGTTGGGCCCACCACCAGACCCTCTGGAAACCGACGCCAGATAAGAGTCACCAGGAATGCGCCACTCTCCTCCTACAGGGGGTAAACCAGGGGCCTCTCCCCATATGAGATGCTGAATGACTACGTTGATTTTGGACTGGGTGCCCCAATCAATAGCCTCATGGACTGAGACCCGGGCCCTGGGTTTTGCCATTACCCACACCCAACAGTAGCAGTGCCTGGGACATGGAAAACTTGACGGCGGGCCAGTACATCAGCTCCAACCACTACACTCACAAATTGGTGACCTAACTGCAGGACATGGACCCCAATGTGACAGTATGTATGGCCCGTCTAGCAAGTTAATGGCTTTACCCCCTATTGGACATATTTCCCCTTCCAAACCCAGACTTTCCACCTACCCAACATTCTTGTACACAGACAGAGATAGGGCACACTATGGGCTTGGACACCTCCCCTCACTTTCCTCCAGGGCAATCTCTATATACTGCTGGATATATGCTTAAAATGCTTAAAATTCTTAGCCTCAACGTCCATGGACCTAATGCACCTATGATGCACCTTGCCCTTTGGTCCCTGTTCCACGCCTCTGAATGAGACGTTTGTCTCCTATAGGAGACGCACCTTCTAGAGGTCTCGACCATCAGTACTTCTCTTCAGGCCCAAGCAAATGAGTGGGAGTGGCAATCTTGTTGGCTACTTAATTCCGAGGCCTCATCACTCTCACAAAACAAGAGATACCAGGGATAGTCCTCTACCCTCCTACACTTTCACACTAGCCACTCTATAGGCACCAAATGACCGGCAGGAGCAAATTATACTCCAAGTCTGGTTCCTTCTTGTCGTCAGTGCTGGTAATTAGGGGAGACTTTATTGTTGTGTCCCACACCGATCTAAACAGAGCAGCCCACAGCGTGGGGCAAGCTAGGACCTTCACACAAGAGGGGCTGCACTTGCTAGCTGAAGCAGGCTTAAGTGATACCTGGCATTCACAGCACCCCACTGTCAGGGATTTTACCTTCATCTCCATCGCACATCAGACTTATGCCCATAATGATTACTTTCAGGCGCCCCATCGGGTTATGACAGCTAATGTTTAAGTGGAGATCGGCATCTCAACCCTTTCCAACCACTCTCCCATTACTATCTCCTTTCAGATCTAAGAATTGAATGCCCAGGTCCACCTCTGTTGCCTTAATAACCAGCTTCTCACATACAACACTACAGTGAAAGAAGTCAGAGAGGCACTGCAGAACTTCCTCCATGATAATGACACCGCAGATACTACTATCTCCCTACTGTGAGAGATACTGAAAGTGTACCTTCGTTGCACATTTATAGTTATTTGGTTGCTTCCCTATCAATTAAGGAGGGAGAAGCACGCCTTCCTACAGGACCACGTATAGGACCTCGAAAGGTCCCATAGGCAGTCTGGTGCCCATAGAGTGCGACAGCAGCAGACCCTGGACAGGAAACATCTCAAAGCATTGGACATAGACAAAGCTGAATATGCCCTTCTACACATTAATCACAAATATTACACTGGGGGGCAATAAGGCTGGCCATCATCTTGCCCACAAGCTGAGGCCCAGACTAGAATAGCCGAGATTCACCCAGAGGAGGGTGTACTGCTTCCAAAGATGGAGGCATATCATGCACCTTTGAGTGCTTTTACACAACTCTTTATGTGCCAAGTTAGCCTCTGTACCTGACATCACCAGGTGCCTCAATGATGGACTCATTCCGACCCTGCTGTCCCTAGAAGCACTTTAGCTGGAGGAAGTCATCTGCCCAGACGAAGTCCTCACAGCTATAAGCCACATCAAACCCGGTAAGACTCCCAGGCTAGAATGTTATAAACCAAGCTTCTACAAGATCTTTGGGGCCCACCTGGCCCACATTTTCACTCACCTCTACAACTACTTAGGAGATGTTGCTCAAATTAGAATTTACCTTAAAAAGCAAAAGACAAGAGGCATCTGGCAAAACAGGAATGGTTTGTTCAATTAAACATTAAGGTCGGGAGCACAGTTTACTCAACGGGGGTCTCATTTTACGTCAGACTGAAGCAGGTTTTTATACATATCTCTGGGTGTCATAAAAGACATTCTTTTTTTGGTACAAAATGTGAACAGTTGTCACGGAGTCATGAATAAAATCTCAGATAGTGAACACAGGTGGGCTTTGACTGTCAACATCACAGCGGTGCGTGCTCTAGGACCTGCTCCTATTTGGTATCCCTCATCAGGACGGAGGTTACCTACATGCCGTCATGTCTAAATATCTAAAAGAGCATCCTATGTTTGTAATGACTAGTTTTTGATTTACTCAGGGATCAAGAATTGTTTTTGGATTCAGGTGTTTGCGCGCTATGTGCGCAGTGTGTAGTGTTTGGAGGAAGCAGGTGAATGTTTCAAATGCTTTGTGCGTGCCTTTGTTTCATCCTCAGAGTGCTGGAGGGGATCTTGAGTCCCATTTGTTCTTGCGGCGGCCATCTTGGGCGGGGCACCTTGGGCGTGGCTCCATGGGCGGGGCATTTCTATTTAAACAGCCACACCCAGTCCTCAGTGCTCACTATTCTGGAGTTCTTGCAATGATCGGAGCTCCTGTTTTGGTGTGCTTCAGTTTGGATTGGATCTCTTCTTTTCTGACAGCATCTGGTTCCTGAAATTCACCTGGAATTTCCTTGTCTGGAGTTTTAAAAGAGAGTTTGGCCTAAACTCAGGATGGTAAGACTAATGGTGGTCTTTTCTCCAAAGCTCCATCATCGTTTTCTTGTTACTCTGTATTCAGTCAAAGTTGTTTTTCTTTGGTGACATTATGTGTCCTCTAGTGAACAGTCAATACTTAATAGCTACTTTAAAAAGGTCAAGTTAAAGTTATTTTTGACATTAGCAGATACACAGTCAATACTTAATAGCTACTTTAAAAAGGTCAAGTTAAGGTTATTTTTGCCATTAGCAGATACATAATTGCTGTCTTTTCTCTCACCCACACAAAACAAAACAGGTTTCAATTTGAACTCTCTGATTTAGCAGCAAGAAGAAAAAGGAGGCAAATTACATAACATTTGAATTCACAGAAGAATTCTAATGTGTAAATAAATGTTAAAGTTAAAAGCCTGTTGAATGCAATGGCAAATTGCTTGGTGAACAAAATGATTTAATGCTACAATTTGAAATCGTGTTGTTGAATTACTGGAAGTGTGAATTAACATTTCTTTTAGGGAATTCTAAACCAACCCTCCATTCAAGAGGATTAGGAAGGGTAATCATTAATTGTCTACAGATTTCTTTTCAAAAGAATCTATGATTTATATTTTCTGTTTGGTATCTGTGTTTCTTGTCTTCACAGGTCTCCTACCCAGCTGTTCCCTTCCCCCCACTTCGACACCCTAAAACTCTGCGCTGTTATAGCTGGTAGAGTTGGAGCTGCCAGGAGGTGGGCTTATTGGCAACGACGCATACATCCTGAGGATTTGGTCCCATTGACCTGGCGTGGACAAAATGTGGGCCAGCGAGTATGTGTCCAGATTTCTAGTCTGAGGAGTGTGAAAGGCATTTTTACTCAGCTTTTGTTGAACTACCTTAGTGGTGCCCCTTTGGGCCTACTCCTGTTTTTCATTGTCCCTTTTCTGTTTCTTGTTGCGAAAATGCAATATGTGCACTTTTATCTCCTTCCAGGGTTTGGTGTCTAGCCCTACTACACTGTGAAAACTGCTCTTTATTTCGGTGGGGAGCCCTTTCTTGAGGGTATTATAAAAGAAGATGACCTGAGGGCCTGTATTGGTCCATTGATGTTCTGTCTACGACCCCCATGGCTCTTTCATTCTGTCTGGGAAATCTGTTATGGTCTCCCCAGGGTTCATAGTTTCTGCCTTCAGCCCTTCTGCATCCGGGCAGTCAGGAACATTTCACTCAGGAACGTCCATATATGTGCCTACATGAATTGAATGCAGCCTCGTCATGCTCTGTGTTTGTCAGCGTGATCGGTAGGATGCAGGCTCAGGTGAACTCTGTGTCTGCTCGCTGATAATACTGCTTAGCAGACTCATAACATCGCCTATCGCTAGGGTTATTACTGTGGTGTTCTTCTCAAAGCATGAGATCCATTTCCCGGCCCCATCCAGCAACGGCAACAGTTTGGCTCTTAACTCATCTTTAATCATCTGAGCCAATGGCACATAGATGGCCCCTAATGTGCCATTTTGTAGTAACAAACATATTCTTTGGGCAGCTCCACTGGTTTTTCCTCAGCATAGCATTCCCATCTCCTCAGACACTCCAGCGTGTAAGGGAAGTTTCACTTGGGATCTCCCCCTCCATGCCAGATGCTGTCTTCTGCATTTGCTATGTCCGCTGGTTCGAAGGACTACTCCTCTGGCCAGGGTCTATCCTACTGATCACTTCTCTCAGTTCAGTGGGCTAGCAGGTGGCAAAAGGGTCAGGCAAATATCTCACCTTCCTCCTGAGCTACTATATCTCTTGGGGTTATTTTACCTGTCTTGCAAGTTCGGGGGGAGCGGAGGACGTCCTCGCCACTGCTGTCCTCATGCGCACGCAAAGGTGCTATCTTGGTCCTCCCATGGTGTAGGAAAGTACCATCTTGCCTGGTATGTTACCCCCATTTTTACTTGTGTCTATGTTTGTTTTTGCCTGTGTCACTGGGAGCCTGCTAGCCAGGACCCCAGTACTCATAACTTGTGCCCTGTATGTGTTCCCTGTGTGGTGTCTAACTGTATCACTGAGGCTCTGCTAGCCAGAACCTCAGTGTTTATGCTCTCTCTGCTTTTAAAATTGGCACTGCAGGTTATTGATTCATTTTACCAATTCTGATTGGCACAATGGAACACCCTTATAATTCCCTAGTATATTGTACCTAGGTACCCAGGGTATTGGGGTTCCAGGAGATCCCTATGGGCTGCAGCATTTCTTTTGCCACCCACAGGGAGCTCAGACAATTCTTACACAGGACTGCCATGTTATTTCACAGCCATTTTTCACTGCACTTAAGTAACTTATAAGTCACCTATATGTCTAACCCACACTTAGTTAGGGTTATGTGCAAAGTTACTAAGTGTGAGGGCACCCTGGCACTAGCCAAGGTGCCCCCACAGTGTTCAGGGCAATTTCCCCGGACTTTGTGAGTGCAGGGACACCATTACACGCGTGCACTACATATAGGTCAATACCTATATGTAGCTTCACAATGGTAACTCCGAATATGGCCATGTAACATGTCTAAGATCATGGAATTCTCCCCCCAAGCCAAATCTGGTATTGGGGTGCCAATCCCATGCATCCCGGGGCTCCAGCATGGACCCCAGGTACTGCCAAGCTAGCTCTCTGGGATTTTCTCTGAAGCTACCGCTGCTGCCAACCCTCAGACAGGTTTCTGCCCTCCTGGGGTCTGGCAGCCCAGTCCCAGGAAGGAAGAACAAAGGATTTCCTCTGAGAGAGGGTGTTACACCCTCTCCCTTTGGAAATAGGTGTTAAGGGCCTGAGAGGAGTAGCTTCACATGGCCTCTGGGAATGCTTTGAAGGGCACACATGCTGCCCTCCTTGCATAAACCAGTCTACACCGGTTCAGGAATCCCCCAGCCCATGCTCTGGTGCAAAACTGGACTAAGGAAAGGGGAGTGACCACTCCCCTGTCCATCACCACCCCAGAGGTGGTGCCCAGAGCTCCTCCGGTGTGTCTCAGAGCTCTGCCATCTTGAATGCAGAGGTGTGAGGGCACAATGGAGGCCTCTGATTGGCCAGTGCCAGCAGGTGACGTCAGAGACCCCTCCTGATAAACTCTTACCTGGTTAGGTAGCCTAACCTCCTCTGAGGGCTATTTAGGGTCTCTCCTGTGGGTTTCTCATCAGATAACGAATGCAAGAGCTCACCAGAGTTCCTCTGCACTTCTCTCTTCAACTTCTGCCAAGGATCGACCGCTGACTGCTCCAGGATGCCTGCAAAACCGCAACAAAGTAGCAAGAAGACTACCAGCAACATTGTAGCGCCTCATCCTGCTGGCTTTCTCAACTGTTTCCTGGTGGTGCATGCTCTGAGGGCTGTCTGCCTTCACCCTGCACTGGAAGCCAAGAAGAAATCTCCCGTGGGTCGACGGAATCTTCCCCCTGCTAACGCGGGCACCAAACTTCGGCATCACCGGTCCTCTGGGTCCCCGCTCATCTTGATGAGTGTGGTTCCTGGAACACAGGAGCTGGATCCAAGTGACCCCGACAGTCCAGTGGTCCTTCAGTCCAAATTTAGTGGAGGTAAGTCCTTGCCTCCCCATGCCAGACAGTAATCCTGTGTACTGTGTGATCTGCAGCTGCTAGGGCTTCTGTGCAATCATGCAAGGATTCCTTGGTGTACATCCTATCCCAGGTCCCCAGCACTCCGTCCTCCATTGCTCAACTCGCTGAGTTGACCACCAACTTCGTGGGACCCTCTTTTGTTGTGCTGAGACAACCTCCATGCTCAGATTTCTTGAACGCCTGTTCAAGTGCTTCTGCAGGTGCAGCCTGCTTCTGCGTGGGCTTTCTCTATTGCTGAGCGCCCCCTCTGACTCCTCCTCCAAGGGGCGACCTTCTGGTCCTTCCTGGGCCCTGGCAGCACCCAAAATTGTCAACCGTGACTCTTGCAGCTAGCAAGGCTTGTTTGCAGTCTTTCTGCGTGAAAACAACTCTGCATCCTCCAGCATGCCGTGCGACATCTTCTGACTAAAGGAGAAGATCCTGGCCCCTTCCGTTGTTGCAGAATCTTCGGCTTCTTCCACCCAGAGGCAGCCCTTTTGCACCTTCATCCGGGGTTTAGTGGGCTCCTGCCCCCCCGGACACTTGCGTGACTCTTGGACTTGGTCCCCTTCCTTTACAGGTCCCCAGGTCCAGGAATCCATCTTCAGTGCTTTGCAGTCAGTTGTTGTCTTTGCAGAATCCCCTATCTCGACTTTATTGTCTTTCTGGGGTAGTAGGATAACTTTACTCCTACTTTTTAGGGCCTTGGGGTGGGGTATCTTGGACACCCTTAGTGTTTTCTTACACTCCCAGCGACCCTCTACACACTACACTAGGCCTGGGGTCCATTCGTGGTTCGCATTTCACTTTTGGAGTATATGGTTTGTGTTGCCCCTAGGCCTATTGTGTCCTATTGCATTCTATTATGTTCTACAGTGTTTGCACTACTTTTCTAACTGTTTACTTACCTGATTTTGGTTTGTGTGTATATTTTGTGTATATTACTTACCTCCTAAGGGAGTATAACCTCCGAGATACTTTTGGCATATTGTCACTAAAATAAAGTATCTTTATTTTCAGTAACTCTGAGTATTGAGTTTTCTTGTGACATAGTGCTATATGATATAAGTGGTATAGTAGGAGCTTTGCATGTCTCCTAGTTCAGCCTGAGCTGCTCTGCTATAGCTACCTCTATCAGCCTAAGCTGCTAGAACACTACTAATCTACTAATAAGGGATAACTGGACCTGGCACAAGGTGTCGGTACCACAAGGTACCCACTATAAGCCAGGCCAGCCTCCTACACATGGGTAAGCTCGGTGTGCACCAGACTGCCTTGTGCTCTAATTTTTCTATCAGCCCCTCTCCTTCACTGGTGCTATGGTGAAGCACAGACCCCAGTTGGAAGCTTCTCTTCTGATTCTACACAAAATCTTCTGTGACTGGGGCTCTGTACCTATCCCTCTTCTCCTCATGTGGAGGGCACACTGCTCTACTCTCTTGATGGGCTTCCAGGGTGTGAGCTCTCTCTCCCTCCTTTTCTCGTGACTTTCCTCCGACTACCAGCTAGATTGCCTATGTCACTTGGAGCTATCTGCTGGTTTCCTAAGTCAGGACCTGCCCTCTTGTTCGCTCTCCATGGTTTTCTCTGCTACCTGGGCATACCCTGTGGCTCCCTCACTTATCACCAGATACTGAAGGGCTGGAACCCCTTAGCTCACCCCTGCTAGTTGTATCATTCTCCAGAACTGCTATGAATCTTCCTGTTACTCAGGTGCCCTCCCCGTACTCGTAACTCTAACTATAACTGCTGAATTTCTATAGTTTTGTATGAGTAAAATCAGAAGCTAACTATAATATCCCTGTAACCTTTGTTTTTTTCAGTAAATTTCTATGGTTTTTTAACATACAGTATTTTGAATGAATATATGTTATTCCAACCCCCGCCACGCACAGCCTTCAGCCAGACCTTGCAGCAACGCCCTCATAACCACCAAACCCAACGCCACGCAGGGCATTTCTCTCTCAGTAGATCTGTGAGTGGGTGCATGAGTTTCTGAGTGGGTGTGTTGTGTAGCCATTTTAGCTATAGTTTTAGACAAGTTATTTTAGCAAAATAGGCGTGCCGCTGTGCACTTTAACATAGATATGTTTCATTCTAGCTTTGTTATATTATTTTAACAACAGTCACATTTGCGGTCTTTTTGTTATTTTCTCTATCTAGCTGCATTACGTTCTTAAACAAGACATTTCCTTCACTCTGTGCTTTTCTCAAGGCTGCAGTAAGATAAGTTGTCGGCAAAAGTGGTACGCTTTGTCTCCAATGTTCAGAGAAACATACACACTCTTACGTGGGAATCCTTTCTTGGAACATCAGCTGTTTTATTATAAAAACACTACTTTGATCCATGTACGTTACAGGGAGATTCCAGCCAGATGACCATGACTGGATGCTGATTGCTGACTGCTTCGCTGCTGCTGCTTATGTAGACCACAGGCCTCTTGCTCAGGTATGAGGGATGATGTCTACCCAGGGGAACCTGAAGGGCAGAATTAGAGCTTAACATGCTGTGCTCTAACAAGGTCTAGGTAGGAACTATTCTTAAAAACCATAGTGACAACATGGTAGCGTTATTTTTGTGTTTTACTCTCCTTGTCACAATTTGAATCCTGTCATGCTTCATTGTCCTAGTTATTGCGATACTTGCTTTATTATATAAGATGCAGTTATTTCAATAAAAAACTTATTGATCTATACTCTGCCTCTGATTGTCCTTGCATATGTGAGACTAATGTAACTGAGAGAAACGGATGAGATCTGAGTGACCACGATTTCCCTGAGGAGTTATTTGTGTCACATGCCTGGTTGCCCAATCATCCCTGCTCGTGGGTGGAGATGAGGCACTGCTAGTTACCCGGAACAAAACCCGGATTAGGCCGATAGGTGTCACCTGGTGTCGGATCAGACTCAGACCCCCGCAATACAAGTGATTCTGCCGCCCGAATCCAGTAGTCTGATTAGGATAACGAGAACCTACGAGACAGATGTGTGAGTGGGCGCACAAGTCTCTGAGTGCATGTATGAGTGAATGAATTAGTGTATGAATGAGTATGTGGTTTTTCTTTCAAATGCTTTGACATCCGCAAATATTTTACCAGTAATTTGTGAAAATTCTTGAAAATTTAAACATTTTTGTGAATATCGCTGATGGCGATGCAAAACTATTTTAATCCCATACTTTGCCTCTAAAACACACCTACAACACACTCCTGCCACTTTCAAATAGGATTTTCACCCCTGTGGACCATATCTTGTGAAATAAAATGGCGGCCACAACTGTCTAGTTAGGTTGCGGTCAGACAATAACAGCACTTCTTTTCACATGTGCATTACCGAAAAATCACAAATTTCTGTGAAATATTTGCAAAATAATCGCAAGGTCGCTGCAGCCAGAAATATACACATTTGGATTTCCCTAAATTTCTCAAAAACTACTGAACGTATTTACACCACATAAGTGAAAGCACAATCTGAGTACCAAAATCTAGCTAAATTTTGTGTAATTCCGTGCAGAGGTTCAGGCTGTAGTCCAATGAGAAATCACATGGGAAATGCAACTTTTTTGACACCAACTTTTTCTTGACCCCCACTTGATGCATCACCCCAAAGCTTTCAGTGTGCAACAAGAATCACAGTTACACTTTTCTTGGAAAGTTTTGTGAAGATTCATCTAACAGCACCAAAGATATAGGCAGGTAAAAAAACACATTTTCTAGGGAAACATGGTCCTACCTATAACTACCTAGTGCGAATGCCACTAGGGTATATAAATATATATATATATATATATATATATATATATATATATATATATATATATATATATATTTGTAACTGAACCTATAAGTTGTCAGGAATCCCCGAGGTGCCTCCTGCATTGTCTGTCAGCATCCCCAGGGATTAGGGTTAAATCATATCTCTGTTTTTGGTCAAACCTTCATGTTTCTAAGTAAACATAATGTGCTGTGTTACACAATTGGTTTTATCAATGCTTGTTTTACCAATGCTTGTTTGCTAATGTGAGCAGGTGTAGACATGTGCTTCTAATTGGGTGTGGTGTAGACATGTGCTTCTAATTGGGTATGGTGACTCATCCACATGTGGAAACTCAACTGCTTTCCTGATTGGCTATAAATAGCAGGGTGAAGCATGCCTCCCTGCTTGGCTTTGTTTTGCTTCCTGATCTCAGCATCTGATTTGGCAGTCCAGCCCCTGCTATCATCCTCGTATTCAGGACTTTTGAGGCAACTCCTTTCTTCGTTCCTGTACCAGTTGACACCAGGCATTCCTCCAGCACTTCGGAAAAGACTGCAGCTAAGTGACTAGTATTCTCCAGAGAGTTTGTTCTTTGAGCGCTGCACTTTCCTAGAACAGCTGGTATATTTCAGACCTCGTATTTTGGCAGAGTGCTTATCTAGAAGAGACAAATGCTTTTCTAAACATTCTACATTATTATTGTACTTACTTGCCTAAATGTGCTTCAGGAAATCTGCTTGAGCTCAAGTACTACAAAAAGTGACAGTGCAATTTTAAAAGAACATTTACGTGATTTTTCTTTCTCTGTTGGCATAACTCTTGGATTTAAATTGTGTCATTCATGCCTGTGTTTCAGGTTTGAGGAATTTGCTTTTGAAGGGTTTTTCACACACACAGTGAAACTAAATCAAACTGTGCCACCCTAACTGCTGAAACCCAGAGTGGACATTTGTATTTCTTGGATTGTTTTTGTTCCTTTTAGTTTAACCCTATGAATGCAGGAAAGTTATATGTGATATAATTAATGCCCTTGTTTGTCTTTCTTGGTAAGTGCAACCACAGTTCTAATTGTAGTGTGCAACAGTGAATCTCTGTGAAGCCAGCCCTAGTGTCGCAGTACTTATTGTTATGGTACTCAGTTTGGGTTTTTGGTAATACAGTGTTAGTAATTGTGCCAACAGTTATTGTTTTCCAAGAAAAGTGCTGGAGCATCCCGGTGTTATTCTACCACTCCCGTGCCCATATCAGAAAGAGAGATTCAGTTTCAAGGAAGTTGTGTGCACTAACTCTACTATCACTCTGTCAATAACGACCTGCCCCCGAAGATACAGGGTGCCTGTCTGGACCGGCAAGATGTGGCAGTGTTTTGTCTCTTTCTCTTCCACTCCCCCTTTCCTTTTGGGACACTTGCCAGGGTTTCTGTGTCTACCAGGAAGTGCCGAGAGGTGTTCCAGGAGGTCGGGGGCATACCATCGCCCCTGCAGACATCCTGCTTTTCAGGTGAGTGGCCCAGTCTCGACACAAGTAATGCATGTTGAAGATTGTTTTCCCGTGACATCAAAGTACTTCCTTTTTTCAAAGATAAGCACTGTGCTGCACAGTGAATTATTGCACCTCCTGCTTGAATGTGAGTTTTAAATCTCTGGTCCCTAGACACCTTTACCGAGATACTTTTGATTGCTCGCTCTCACTGCCTGCAGAGTCAAATGTAGAAGTGATGTGCGTGGGCCATTTTCTAAGCCATAGTAGGACAGATCATGTTAAAGACATTTGGATCCACACAGTACTCTACTGTGCATGGGACCTGGTAGCATAAATTCTTCACCTTTGTGGAGGCAAGCAGGTGAGATGAAATCAAGAGAGGTGGTCACCACATAGTAACCCTCAGAATACAACAGAGAAACAAACATAATTTTCTCAAGCTGCATTCCTCACTTTGAGTGCCAACTACTAATGGACCAATAGACCACTGAAAGTGAGTATTTGAGTACTGTTACTAAACAATCACAGCAAGATGTGGAAAGCAACCAGACAAATCCTCTTCACAGAAGAGGTCTCTGGTAAAACTTCTAAAGTAATGGCTGGCAATAGGGCCCTACCCTTGGACACATCCCTGGATACCACACTGAAGGAACTAACCGCACTCAAAACAAAGACTACACCAAAATCCTCAGTGGCTATCCCCTCTTTTAGAACAGACATTTCTCCCTTCAACGCCCCCTTCCAGGGCACCAAAGACAGACTGAATCGGGTTTCAAAACAGACCACTGCCTTGATCGGCTGTGAGCAGGGCCACTGACAGCTATATGCTAAAAAAAGATTGTGGAGCTCTAAGACAGACATAACAGAGACAACCTATGCTTTCCTAAAGTGCCCTTGAACCAGGAAGGTAATGAAATGTTAGCCTTCCTTTCCCAGTGTCACACAAAGTGTCAAAAACCTTTTGGGCTTCATTTACGAGGCCCTAGCAGCACACTGCGCCCCCGGAGTGTACTTTTTTGTTATGCTTCGATGGCGCAGTGTGCCAGCCCATATCTACAAGGCCACGCAAAGTCTCCTTGACTGGCTTTTTATGGTCTTGTAAATAGGGACCCCTTTCACGCATAACACTACGTGAAAGGGGTTTTCATGGGCGTTGCTTGGGGTGTTACCATGCCACAACCATTGGAACCTGATGGAATTTGACAATATCCCAGATTTAGAAGTATGGGATTGCATCAGATTACTATGTCATCTCAGGGGAGGCGTAAGAGTGACTCAATGGAGAGAAACATCTTTATTTTTCCCCTTTTTTCCACGGTCTATGGAACACACATGGAAAGAAGAAAGCACCTCTTTTGATTGTTTCTGTGCAGGATGGTATCCCTTCCTGCACAAAAACACTCATCCCCACAATGCAGGCCCCCTTGCACTATAGTGCAAGGGTGCCTTGGTTGGCGCATGGCAGCAATTTGTGAGTCAGCGCAGGGGGGGAGGACATAAATTGGCCATATCGTGTAGATTAGGTGGATTTCTCCCCTTTCCCTGTGGCACAGCACAGCACAGCAAGGCACTTGCTGCGCCGCCCTGCGCCACAGGCCTTGTAAATGAGGCCCTTTGTTTGAGCCTTTCTAGAGTTCCAACATGATCTGATCTAGACACATGACAGGTATGGTAGGACCAAGTTCAGATATCATCTTGTTTCCTCTGACATCAACATCTGCATATGATCATCACAGAAGCAAAGAAATGGGGGTCCTACGAGAAATATATAATATTAATCTTTAAAGAATTATCTTAGGAAACATTGCACAGACACTTAATATGGCATGAAAGACCCTAATGTGAACAAGATAATAAAATATGACAACCCAGGCAAGCTGGAAAGTTTATTGGCATTACTAATTGACACAGACATAGATGCTTCTACTGGACATAAAAACCTCTACCAGATCCCCCACCCAACATGACAGATTACACTCTGATCAGTCAGTAGATGAAATGAACTAGCTGGAAGAAGTAAAAAAGTGATGATCCACTGGGAACAAATCAAAGCACCAGCAAATGCCTCTTCCTTCCAGAGACAAGTTATGATTGCAGTTGAGACCCTCATAATATGACGAAGGGGGTGCTGCACCTTGATGAACAGGATCCATCAAACACAGTGATCTTGGAAGGTCATTAATCAATGAGACATATCCCCTTGACAGTACCTTACCAGTCTCCCCGACCACCCTGCATGGGAGCTCTCTGGATTACAAAATGCATGAAAAGGTGGAAAGACTGTAGGCCATGCAATTGAGACAGTAGGTGGCTTGCCATTCCATTTCTACAAATTAAAACACTCAGAACTTCGATCTGCACTCCCTATTAAAATTGCATATGTTTTTTGACTTTTCAAATAGCCCATTCTTCTCTTTAGAGTGCCAGAATATACAATTAGAAGCAGATAATGTCATGTTTCAAGCCCAAAGCTGGTGCATGATCAGATGCAAAGTCTGGGTGATAAAATCACGGAAGATGAAATAGGGGTGACAGCAGTCCTCCCCCACAGTAAGGTCACAGGGATGGGATCAATGGATACCCTGCAGAGTACTACAAAGTAAACAAAGATCAGCTAGTTCCCTTACTCTGTAAACCCTTAAAAGAGTCACAGGGAAATCACACCCTGCTTAAAGAAACAAACTAGAAGAAGCTGGCGATCTCATTCGACATGGAGAAAACTATTGCCTGTGTTGGGTGGGAATAGCTATTACGGGTCATAGAAAAAGTAGGAATAGGAGTGCAAAATATGCAGAGAGTCGAATGGTTACACAAAAGCCATCTGTTAAGTTTATGTGCAAAGGCTATACATCCTCAGCATTCGACATCAAGTGGGGACTCAGACAAGGGTGCCTTTTTTGTCCCTTGCTTTTTATACTTAAGCTAGAATCCTTGGTGATAGCTACCCAAGATGCTAAAGACATGCAGATGATCCCAATGCTGGATGGGGGGTACACTGTACTATTCTATGCAGATGATGTACTAGTGACCATAACAAAACGTGCTTCTTCTAATAGATGTAACATAGACCTACGTTCATGTTTTGACATTTTAATAATACAGAGGTACTTGGGATAAAGGCAAAGCATCCCACTCATGAGATGGACCACAGCAGTAGCATTTGGGGATAACCCCTTTTGATGGTCCAAATACCATTTACCTTATATAAGAATTTAAGTGACTCTGCAACTAAAAGATATTGTTATTCACTGACATAACACAATGGTCCCAAATCAATTTTTCAGTGATGGGTAAGACAAAACTAGTTAGGATGAAGTTGATGCCTCATCTTAATTACTTACATTATCTGCTGCTACTGCTTATCCCTTCTCAACTAATGACTCTGTCTAAAAATCACTCAAAACGTTCACATATGGAGGGTGTAAACCACACTTTAAAAAGTATATATTACAGAAGGTAACCAAAAGCATTGGCCTGCAGCTGCCTCACACTAATTTACTGTCTGATGTTCCAATTGGCACAGATACTATTCATACTCCATAACTGTTCTTGGAATGTACCATGTGTGAGAAGGTAGCCTCTTTCTAGCCTTGTTACCCCCACTTTTGGCCTGTTTGTGAGTGTATGTCAGGGTGTTTGTCACTGTTTTCACTGTCTCACTGGGATCCTGATAGCCAGGCCTCAGTGCTCATAGTGAAAACACTATGTTTTCAGTATGGTTGTTATGTGTCACTGGGATCCTTCTGGTCAGGACCCCAGTGCTCATAGGTTTGTGGCCTATATGTATGTGTCACTGGGACCCTGTCACACAGGGCCCCAGTGCTCATAGGTGTGCATGTATATGTTCCCTGTGTGGTGCCTAACTGTCTCACTGAGGCTCTGCTAACCAGAACCTCAGTGGTTATGCTCTCTCATTACTTTCAAATTGTCACTAACAGGCTAGTGACCAATTTTACCAATTTACATTGGCTTACTGGAACACCCTTATAATTCCCTAGTATATGGTACTGAGGTACCCAGGGTATTGGGGTTCCAGGAGATCCCTATGGGCTGCAGCATTTCTTTTGCCACCCATAGGGAGCTCTGACAATTCTTACACAGGCCTGCCACTGCAGCCTGAGTGAAATAACGTCCACATTATTTCACAGCCATTTTACACTGCACTTAAGTAACTTATAAGTCACCTATATGTCTAACCTTTACCTGGTAAAGGTTAGGTGCAAAGTTACTTAGTGTGAGGGCACCCTGGCACTAGCCAAGGTGCCCCCACATTGTTCAGAGCCAATTCACTGAACTTTGTGAGTGCGGGGACACCATTACACGTGTGCACTACATATAGGTCACTACCTATATGTAGCTTCACCATGGTAACTCCGAATATGGCCATGTAACATGTCTATGATCATGGAATTGCCCCCTCTATGCCATCCTGGCATTGTTGGTACAATTCCATGATCCCAGTGGTCTGTAGCACAGACCCTGGTACTGCCAGAGTGCCCTTCCTGGGGTTTCTCTGCAGCTGCTGCTGCTGCCAACCCCTCAGACAGGCAGCTGCCCTCCTGGGGTCCAGCCAGGCCTGGCCCAGGATGGCAGAACAAAGAACTTCCTCTGAGAGAGGGTGTGACACCCTCTCCCTTTGGAAAATGGTGTGAAGGCAGGGGAGGAGTAGCCTCCCCCAGCCTCTGGAAATGCTTTGTTGGGCACAGATGTGCCCAATTCTGCATAAGCCAGTCTACACCGGTTCAGGGACCCCCTAGCCCCTGCTCTGGCGCGAAACTGGACAAAGGAAAGGGGAGTGACCACTCCCCTGACCTGCACCTCCCCTGGGAGGTGTCCAGAGCTCCTCCAGTGTGCTCCAGACCTCTGCCATCTTGGAAACAGAGGTGCTGCTGGCACACTGGACTGCTCTGAGTGGCCAGTGCCACCAGGTGACGTCAGAGACTCCTGCTGATAGGCTCCTTCAGGTGTTAGTAGCCTTTCCTCTCTCCTAGGTAGCCAAACCCTCTTTTCTGGCTATTTAGGGTCTCTGTCTCTGGGGAAACTTTAGATAACGAATGCATGAGCTCAGCCGAGTTCCTCTGCATCTCCCTCTTCACCTTCTGATAAGGAATCGACCGCTGACCGCGCTGGAAGCCTGCAAACCTGCAACATAGTAGCAAAGACGACTACTGCAACTCTGTAACGCTGATCCTGCCGCCTTCTCGACTGTTTTCCTGCTTGTGCATGCTGTGGGGGTAGTCTGCCTCCTCTCTGCACCAGAAGCTCCGAAGAAATCTCCCGTGGGTCGACGGAATCTTCCCCCTGCAACCGCAGGCACCAAAAAGCTGCATTACCGGTCCCTTGGGTCTCCTCTCAGCACGACGAGCGAGGTCCCTCGAATCCAGCGACACCGTCCAAGTGACCCCCACAGTCCAGTGACTCTTCAGCCCAAGTTTGGTGGAGGTAAGTCCTTGCCTCACCTCGCTGGGCTGCATTGCTGGGAACCGCGACTTTGCAAGCTACTCCGGCCCCTGTGCACTTCCGGCGGAAATCCTTCGTGCACAGCCAAGCCTGGGTCCACGGCACTCTAACCTGCATTGCACGACTTTCTAAGTTGGTCTCCGGCGACGTGGGACTCCTTTGTGCAACTTCGGCGAGCACCGTTTCACGCATCCTCGTAGTGCCTGTTTCTGGCACTTCTCCGGGTGCTACCTGCTTCAGTGAGGGCTCTTTGTCTTGCTCGACGTCCCCTCTCTCTGCAGGTCCAATTTGCGACCTCCTGGTCCCTCCTGGGTCCCAGCAGCGTCCAAAAACGCCAAACGCACGATTTGCGTGTAGCAAGGCTTGTTGGCGTCCATCCGGCGGGAAAACACTTCTGCACGACTCTCTAAGGCGTGGGGGATCCATCCTCCAAAGGGGAAGTCTCTAGCCCTTGTCGTTCCTGCAGTATTCACAGTTCTTCAGCCTAGTAAGAGCTTCTTTGCACCAACCGCTGGCATTTCTTGGGCATCTGCCCATCTCCGAGCTGCTTGTGACTTTTGGACTTGGTCCCCTTGTTCCACAGGTACCCTCAGTCAGGAATCCATCGTTGTTGCATTGCTGATTTGTGTTTTCCTTGCATTTTCCCTCTAACACGACTATTTTGTCCTTAGGGGAACTTTAGTGCACTTTGCACTCACTTTTCAGGGTCTTGGGGAGGGTTATTTTTCTAACTCTCACTATTTTCTAATAGTCCCAGCGACCCTCTACAAGGTCACATAGGTTTGGGGTCCATTCGTGGTTCGCATTCCACTTTTGGAGTATATGGTTTGTGTTGCCCCTATCCCTATGTTTCCCCATTGCATCCTATTGTAACTATACATTGTTTGCACTGTTTTCTAAGACTATACTGCATATTTTTGCTATTGTGTATATATATCTTGTGTATATTTCCTATCCTCTCACTGAGGGTACACTCTAAGATACTTTGGCATATTGTCATAAAAATAAAGTACCTTTATTTTTAGTATAACTGTGTATTGTGTTTTCTTATGATATTGTGCATATGACACTAAGTGGTACTGTAGTAGCTTCACACGTCTCCTAGTTCAGCCTAAGCTGCTCTGCTAAGCTACCATTATCTATCAGCCTAAGCTGCTAGACACCCTATACACTAATAAGGGATAACTGGGCCTGGTGCAAGGTGCAAGTACCCCTTGGTACTCACTACAAGCCAGTCCAGCCTCCTACACCATGTTGAATCACCTTTGAACAGAGATGTGGAGATGAGGGATAATGTGAACATAGGGACCACCTGGCAGCGCAGACTGTTCCTGTATGTTAATTTGACCTACACCCTGAGATTACATATTAATGGACACCACATACTGAAACAGCATTAGCCGCAATAGTGGTTTGGATCCTTAGACTTTGGAAGACGAAACTTAGACCTACCCATTGAGTCTTGGTTGCATAAAATGTACAATGTTGTCTCTTATGGACATGCTATTTATAGCCTGAATGAACAGATAGATAAATTCCAGATTACATAGGTTATATTTGTGGGAGATTTCTGAGGCCCCACTTATTCTAGTTGTACTGTGATATGGTGTAAGTTGCCCTCTATTAAACTTTAAGTACCACCTGTCTACTCATTGGTTGAATAGCATTCAAAGGTTGGTAATCAGCTTAATCTGCAATTTGGATATCCTGCACTTAAACATGGTTAAATGCAAACCATGAACCTACAAACTGTCAGTAGGCTAAGCATCTGTAGTTGACAGTTGTCGAAGTTCCTGGTCCACCCAGAAGGGGAAAAAGAGGGAGTGTCTGCCTACAGCCTGTCCCTGAAATAAGAGTACAAGAGTTGAGAACCCACTTAGGTCATTTTTTGAGAATTATACTGGAAGTGCAAGTCACAAAAAGGCAATAGTCCATCAAGTTCAGATATTTTGTTCAGATCAAGGCATTAAGTTACTCACCAGTTTAGGTTCATTATTGGTATCCAACATGGCGCCGACTTAGAACGCCGTCACTACGACTATAGGATTACCCCTTGGATTTCTGTACCCCGCACCCAGATTTTCAACAATTAATAATGAACCTAAACTGATGAGTAACTAGGGGCCAGATGTAGCAATTTCCAAATTTGCAATTCAGAAATTGCGAGTCGATGCGACTCGCAATTTCCGAATTGCAAATTCGGATGCAGAATGGTGTCTCAGACACCGTCTGCGAATCGCTATGAGGTCGCAAAGACCCACCTCATTAATATTAATGAGGTGGGTCACATTTTGCGACCCCATAGCGAGTCCCTGCACTCACAGGGATGGTGGCCTGCTGGAGACAGCAGACCTCCATGTCTGTGACTGCTTTTTAAAGAAAGCAGTTTTTTTTTTGGGGATTGCAGCCTGTTTTCCTACCGACTCGCAAAATGGGAATGAGCATCGCGATGCGCATTTTGCATGGCACAAACTGCGATTTTCGCAGTTTGTGCCATGCAAAATGCTACCTACATCTGGCCCTTAATGCCTTGAAAAAGCCCTGGGTGAATGCAGCACATGGGGCGAAACATGTGTCGGCTGTTTCTTCATGTTATTCTCAGAACAATCTTAAAGTTTGGAATCAATAAACAGATCTGAACAAAATACCTGAACTTGATGGACTATTGCCTTTTTGTGACTTGCACTTCCAGTATAATTCTCAAAAAATGACCTAAGTTGGTTCTCAACTCTTGTACTTTTTGAGGACTATTTACTCTGGGGACAACTGGTCCAAACCCCCATTTGAGTTCCCACTGTCTAAATTCACAATCTTGGGCATCTGTTAAGGTAGGGAGCATTGGACCTTGACTACTTGTGCCTGTCCCCGAAATAAGCATTCTTGGTACAGACAGCAGAAACAAAATGAGAGCGAGGTTGCCTTGAGCCAAGTGCACAAAGCAGTGCTGTGGGTCTCCTGCCAGCAAAGGCACCTCAGTGAGGGCATTAGAGAAAGGCAAACTGCAAAGAATTAACATACAAACTGTCCCTAGGCTAAAGATGTGTTTTAATGGTTGTTGACGTTCCTGGTCCATCTAGTAGTGGAAAACAAGATAGTATGCCTACAACCTTTCCCTGAACTAAACATTCTTGGTACAGACAGGACAAACACAAAGAGAGCGAGGTTACCTTAAAACAACTGTACATAGTGGTGCTGTGGATCTCCTGATATCAAAAGCACTTCAGTGAGAGCACTGGAGGAAGGCAAGCTACAAACCATGAACGTACAAACTGTCCCTAGGCTAAACTTGTGTAGTTGATGGTTGTCAAACTTCCTGGGCCAGCTGGAAGGGGAAAAAGAGAGAGAGTGTGCCTACAAATTGTCCCTGAACTTAACATTCCTTAGTACAGACTGCAGAAACTAAATGAGAGCAAGGTTGCCTTGAACCAACTGTACAAAGTGGTGCTGTGGGTCTCATGCTAGCAAAAGCATCTCAGTGAAAGTAGTGGAGGAAGGCAAACTGCAAAGAATGAACCTACAAACTGTCCCTAGGTCAAAGATGTGTAGTTGCCGGTTGTCGAAGTTCCTGATCCATTTGCACTACCCAGACAACCATGCCAGCATAGTAAGCACATGCACATCATCATATATTTATGTATTCATCAGACGCCCCACACACCATTGTCTCCCACACACTCCATCAGATACCAACACCTGTGATCATTTGGCCTGTTACCTTACCAGAAAACTATGTAAAATTCCATACCCATATATACAATTTGCCTTTTTCTTGCTGCATAATGAGACCCTCCCCTGCCAAATAATTCCAGTAGCCCTGATCATAATTCCCTCATGCATTCTGACAATTCCAATACCAAAAAAAGGGGATAAAGACTGGGGTGCACTTCATCCATAGTATGATGCACCAAAAACAGCTAGAGAAAAATGTATATTGCTTGTGAACAAGATGAATCCTAATCTTGTCACATGATGCATCTGCTAGGCAAACACAGCCTAAATAATGAGATGCACAATGTAACCTGGGGAAACGAAGTTCTGGACCAATATGGGTACTTTGGCCAGAAAAGGAAAAGTTGTGTAAAGGTCCAGGGAAGGCTGGGCTTGGCGTATAAAATGGAGAGTATAATGCATGTTCTACCTGAGAGTTTCACATCAGGAACCCTGACGTTTGAGAGTATGCCTCAGAAGCTTTGTGTCGCACTATGGAAATCCAAGGGATTAGACAGAGTAGTTTGTACATAGAGCGCATGGGTAGTTCTCATGCCCTGGGTCACTATGTGAACAAAGGAACTTCAATGCGGTGAAAACCTCCCTGTCGTGAAAATACCTGGCAGGTTAACAAGAAGGTGCACCACAATCTGTGGCACCCCAAGAAAGTACGGAGCGTGCTTCAGACCACAAGCAGTGCTCACGCACCTACCACCTCTGCTTTTCAACAAAGTCCGAGTTGAAGGTGTTCAACAAGCCTGCACTTTGAAGTTACCACTTCGAGGCACTTACATATTCAGAGAGCACTAGAGTCACAGAAATGATATCCCGTGTTACCGCATGGATCAGTCCCAGCAAATGTTGCTCTGATGTGACCTGAAAATAGAGTTTTGCGTGTGTAGATATCTTAACAAAAAAATCAGCACTTCTAAGTCAAATGTCAAAATTGATTAGTCTGCCCTCTTCTGTGCAACATAAAACTTGAGCTCTTCAGCCGAGGGGGCGAGAATCCACTAAAATGTAACAGATATTCTATGTTTTTGACCCAAATTAGTTGCTTTTGCAATGCACATGAAATAAAAACACCAAAGTGCAGGTGCAACCCAGTGGAGCATGGCTTGGATTACATACAGCACTATTCAAGGACTACAGATAAGTGAATTAGGGCTCACTGGCAAATGCGAATACACAAGCATGTACACTAAATTATAAATGCACTTGAAAATGTTCATAGGTTACTGTGTGGTATTTGTACTGTTACCGATTCAGGGGACTCTGCATATCATGACGTGCAGGGGGCAGTGTGTGTACGATCTCCGCTCATGCCCATAATATAAAACCGGTTGAACCTTCCTCCTCCCAGTGTCTGTTCTATCACAGTCTTCCATCAAGCCTTTTGAATGGCTATTCCTAATCAAACCGGAAGGGCTTAGAACTCGACCTCAAGGGGTAACCAGCTGACCTTTCTGTTGCAAAAATAAATCAATACCAGACTGCTGTGGTGCCCTTTCCGTGTTCTGAAAAAAAGCGGGCTACAGAAAGAAGGTGAGAGCGCTGCCGGAAGTAATGAAATACTGGTACCTGCCTCAAATATAATTTCTGAATTACATTCCCTGAGCATAATCACAGCAATATACACCAACTGATAACAATGCCTGGCAGTCACTGGAGCTGCTGATCCGAGTGGTGAGAATCTGAGGAGGACCTGAGACAAGTTCATAAACAGGTCAGGTCACATGCTGCACTGTCTCTGGGCTCACAGCAGCACAGAGCAGACTCCATTCATCAATAGTAGCCAGAGGCTGAGCGCTCTTTCCACGCCCCTCCTCTCGACCTACCTTTCTATCCTGCAGCCCCCTCGTAACTCCTCTGCCACTCTGAAGCAGTCTCCGAATCTAGTTTTTCCCTCTGCACGCATCTCCCATACCCAAACCCCTTCTCGATCTTAAATGTCCCTTTGTTAAATAAATTAATTTCAAAATTGCATACTGTCGTATTTTTATGAAGGTGTAGCTAACAAACGTGAGCAATTTCACGGGAGCGTTCTTAGCTGACAGACCTTCGAGAAGTATAAACAAACACCTCTTCAAAGCCAACGCTGCACTTACAATGTCTTGAAAAACAGGGCTGACTGTGAACTCCCACCTCTGTTGTGTGGGCGCCTCCTGCACACCCAGTTATCACGGCTCAACGTCATGGTTTTGCGCAAATTATTGTAATATAGCGGCGGATGACTTGGCACCTGTAAACCATGTTTCAGAACAGCTTGCAGGGTTGTAGGCAGGCACAGTAAGGAAAATGTTTTCCTTTGTTATACTGCAATCTTCCCTGTCTGCCACTCTTTTGCAGCCTTTCAGCAAACTTGTGTTTTATACACATCGTTTCGTAGTCTTTCTAACTCCTCCAGGCTGTCACAATACTCACATGCATCATTATCCTGCTGAACGCCAGCAGTGCACCACAAAGAGCATGTCAATTTAATACTCCCATTTGTTATTAGGCTTGTAAGATGTGCCAAGGAAAGCTTTACAGCTTGGCCAAGCATGACAGCAATGCAGAAGGAGTACAGAAGAGTCAAGTCTCATATTACTGGAAGGAGGAGCTCAGGGCCGATCAGATCGCACGGGCACTTTCAGTTCCAGCATGAGGCCAATCAGATCGTCCTGTGGCACTGAGTGAATTAAACACTGCATGCCACCTGGAACCTGGCCAACACAGGGACTACAATAAAAAAAAGAGCAGGAGCCCACACTTGTTTTTTTAACATTTTGTTTGCCACAAATTTTGCGAATTACTGGTAACTTTAAAAAAAAAAAAGGCTTATTTGCCCTGACAGGCTCCCTCTGGGACCCTGAGAACAAGGCTTGGGGGTCAGTGTATTCCTACCTTGCCCCCTTTTTCTTTTTTTTATGGATTTTTAGTGGGAAGCCGAGTCCCAGAATGGCTCGAGTCCCCGGATGGCTGCCAACACTTCCTGGTTGAAGTGCTGGCAGCCAATCAGAACTTTGCATTTCCCTGCACAAGTCTGTTATTCTTCACAACGTCATCAGGGAGGATTTGCAGACCGATATATACAAGTATGGATTTCCTTGCCCAAAACTACTGAACTGATTTACACCAAATAACAAAAATCACAATTGCCAGAACAAAATCCAGCTTTCGGCCAAATGTAGTGTAATTCCGTCCAGTGGTTCAGACTGTAGTGATGTTCAAGACTCCTATGAGAATTATCATGGGAAACACACTTTTTTGACCTCTGTTTTTCTTGGCCCCCGCTTCACAGATCACCCTGAAACTTACCATGTGCAACAAAAATTACTGGTACACTTTTTTGGAAAATTTTGTAAAGATCCATCAAACTGCACCAAAGATATAGGCAAGTAAAAAATGCATTCCCTATTGAACATGGTCCTAACTATAGCTACCTACTGGTAACTGTAGGAGGCTGGCCTGGTTTGTACCAGGTCCAGTTATCCCTTATTGATGAAGTAGTATTGTTCTAGCAGCTTAGGCTGATAGAGGTAGCTATAGCAGAGCAGCTTAGGCTGAACTAGGAGACATGCAAGGCTCATATAATACTACTTATAGTTACACAGTACTTATACACAATAAAAGACAATACTCAGAGTTACCAAAAATAAAGGTACTTTATTTTAGTGACAGAAGGCCAAAAATATCTTAGAGGCAATACTCCTACTGGAGGTAAGTATTTATACACAATATACACACTAGAGACCAAAATCAGGTAAGCAAACAGTCACAAAATCGTGTAAACAGTAGAAAATACAATAGAATGCAATAGGCCTAGGGGCAACACAAACCATATACTAGGAAAGTGGAATGCGAATCACAAATTCCCCCTAGGCAAGAGTAGTGTGTAGAGGGGCACTGGGAGTGTAAGAAAACACCAAAGGTAAGTAAAATACCCCACCCAGAGCACAGGAAAGTAGGAGTAAAGTACTGCAAGTTTCCACAGAACACACTACAAGTCGTGATAAGAGTTATTGCAAGAACAAAGCAAGTCTGCAAGCAACGAATGATGGATTCCTGGACCTGAAGACCTCTGAAGAGAGGAGACCAAGGCCCTCATTACAACCCTGGCAGTAAATCCCACTTTCCGCTGTGCAGAAGACCGCCAACATACCGCAGCGGCCGTGGAATTCCGCTACAGGTATTACGACCCACAGCTCGGAATCCGCCACAATGGATGTTGGTGTGTCTGCATGTGGAAGGTGCTTGTGTGAGTGCCTGTGGGATGTGTGGTGCTTATGTTTGCCTGAGCCACTCTTGTGTGTTGATGCGTGTGCATGCTGGTCTGATGGTGTGCTTGGGATAGGCTGAGGTACAGGGGATTGGGTCTGGGTGGAGGAAGTTGGAGGGGGGAGGCTGGACACAGGAACAATGGCTGCCATCAATGCTGAGGCCAGAGCCTAAAATGCTCTCTTCACCCAAATTCAGCAGACGTACACCTCCTACAACCACTACCTCTTCCTCCACTCCCAAACCCCCTCCATCTTCCCGTCCCATTGTGTCTAAAAAACATTTCCTTGCAAACTTTGAGCTCTTCCCTTCACCTCCCCACGTCCTTCCCCTAGGGCCAGGCTTTCCAGGTCCCAGCCCAGCACCTCAGCCACCAAATCCCCAGGCACAGTGGTGCCAGCAACTGCGGGGTCATCGAGTGCGCCACCCATCAGGGCTGCCAGTGTGCCACGCCGTGAGGGCAAGGACATTCCACCACCTGCCAAGGTGAAAAAGGTGCCTACATCCCAGAGGGAGAAGCCGAAACAACCAGCCACCAAGGCCTCAGCAAAAATAAAAGGGGATAGTGGCAAGACAACTGCGGCATCATCAAAGGTGGGGAAGGGCCAGAAGCAGAAGAGCAGGCCAGGAGAGGGCATGGTGGCACCGACTGAGGGACCAGTGTCACACCTTCTGTCCATGACCACACCAACCTGTACGGCGGCGAACACTGCTAGCTACCCCGCCACCACAACCGCAACCTGCACCGCCACCTGCACTGCCACAACATGTCTACAGCCTCAGCGACAGTCTCCAGCCTCTTCCCCAGAGGGCAGCCGTCCGAGGCTGCAGGAGACGTCCAGCTGTGTCCCTCAGCAGGTGCTGACCCATGCACCGGCGCCAGAACCGCCGCCACAGACATCGCCACAAGCACCGCCGCCACAGACCCTGCCGCAAGCACCGCCGCCACAGACACCGCCACAAGCACCACCACCAGCCCCGCGACCTGCTTGGACAGTGGCACCACCTCTGACATGGTTACCATCCCCAGTGGTCAGTCGTCTGAGGCTGGAGGAGAGTTCCTGGACCCTGGGCAGCTTCCATGAGGCATGACTTCCATCACTGTTTGCACCTGCAGGTGGAAGGCGAAGCCGCAGCAGTGTGGGGTATGTCTCTGCCTCCATGGCATATCATGCTACCTGTACCTCGGCAATTTCGTGGCACACACACTCAGGTGAGGGAATTGTACCGACCACACTGCACTTCGAGCACTCTGGGTACAAAGCCCCTTCCAGAACCAGTGGAGAAAGGCATCCACTACCTCAGTTCTTGGCAGGATGAAGCACTCTGGGCACAAAGCCCCCTCCAGAACCAGTGGAGAGATACATCCACTACCTCAGTCCTTGGCAGGATGAAGCACTCTGGGCACAAAGCCCCCCCCAGAACCAGTGGAGAAAGGCATCCACTACCTCAGTCCTTGGCAGGATGAAGAACTCTTGGCACAAAGCCCCCTCCAGAACCAGTGGAGAAAGGCATCCACTACCTCAGTCCTTGGCAGGATGAAGCACTCTGGGCACAAAGCCCCCTCCAGAATCAGTGGAGACTGTTATCCACTTGAGAGACTGTGGCTTTGCACTCACCAGGATAGAGCAGTGGGCAAACCACCCACTGTAAAGACTTGAGAGACTGTGGCTTTGCACTCCCCAGGATACAGCAGTAGGCAAACCACCCACTGGAAAGACTTGAGAGACTGTGGCTTTGCACTCCCCAGGATACAGCAATGGGCATGGAGACCCCTCGTGCAGCAGTGGTGTCGTGATTTCATCTGGCTGAGGTGCCTCCCCTCCCCCTCTCCCTGAGGTGCCTGTATATTTTCAATGTGATGCCCCAGCTGTGTTCTCTCCGTTTCGAGTCAGGTATCATGTGTGGGCTTCGCCCATGCATTTTGGGTGCAGTGGTCCATGGACAATGATTGGTACACTATCCGGACTTGTGTAGTTGGTGTACATATTTGTATATACTGAATTTTGCATTTTGACTATCTGATTTTTCATGATTATACTGGTTACAAACATTTCCTTTTGCCCTTGCTTTTTTCCAGGGGGTAATGTTGCTGCATGTATTTGTGTGTATGTTGTTGTGGGTGGGGGTGGGGGTATTGCGTGTTCCGTGTGTGTGTCACTCTCTTTCCCCCCCCTCCCCTGTGTTGTAGGTGCAGTACTCACCGTGGTCGTCAACGGTGTCCGTCCTGCTCCTGATACAGAAGGAGGAAGACCAGCATGGGCAGGACCTTTAACTCGGGCTCCATGGCGTCCTGGTTCCTCGTTGGGTGTCGAGAGGTGAGTGTTTTCCCTTCTGTGTACTGTTTCTGCCATGCTTTTGAACGCGTTGGTACCCCAGAAAAGGTGGCGGATAGGCGTCTTGAAATACAATGGGCGGTACTTTGTCTTCCGCCTGTCTGTTGGCGGTGACCGCCGCAGTGTTTGTTTCTACCGCCTTGGCAGTCGGAGTGTTAAAGTGGCTGTCTATGTTGGCGGGTTCCGCCATGGACGTGATTCAATTTTTTTTCCCGCTGGCCTGTTGGCGGTATTACCGCCGCTTTAACACCGACCGCCAGGGTTGTAATGAGGGCCCAAGTCCAGATGTCACAGAAGATTCCAGGAAGGACAGAAGCCCCTGCCAACCTAGAAGATGGTGCAAAAGCGGATTCTCTGGTTAGAAGAAGTCTGCAGAAGAGCACCAAAGAAGATGGCTATGGGTTCCTGCATGGTGCAGGAGATGTCCCACATCGAGATGTTGGATGCAGGCTGTTTGCATCGCTGGATTCGTCCAACAAGCCTTGGTTCAAGCAAGATCACGGTTTGCGTCAAAATGGCGCTGCCTGGACCCCAGAGAGACCTGGGGGCCTCAACTCAGACTGAGGAGGCAGACGGGACTCCCAACACTGGAGAGAACCCACAGATGACCAGGCAGCACCCACGGGAGTCCCAGGACACAGGAACAAAGAAGATGCAAATTGCAGTTGGTGCAGCACAACAAAAGAAGATCCCACGCCCCCGGAGAACAACTCAGCGAGTTGTGCATCGCAGAATGGAGTGCTTGGGACCTGGGCTACACTGTGCATGAAGGATTCTTGGAAGAAGTGCACAGAAGCCCAAGGATTTGGAGTTGACATGGTGCACAGGGGTACTGTCGCAAACCGGAAAGGCAAGCTCTTACCTCCACCAAATTTGGACAGCTGGACCTTAGGACAGTGTGGGTCTTGTTGTTCCGCCACCTGTATTCCAGGGATCAAGCTCCCACTTGCTGAAAACAGAAAGCATTGCTCCCACACACAGGGAACTTGTATTTGTAGCAGTAGCAGCTTCCTCCATGCTGGCTCTCACAGGAACCAGGAGCCAGTTGGGACCGCACACAAAGCCAATGGCTGTGTGGTGTGCAGGGCTGGGTTGTTACAGGTGGTTGGGCGCAGGGTCTGGCCACAGACCAGGCCCTATGGCCAACCCCGCCGCAAAGGGCCAAATGCCATGTGTGGGGCAGGGTTCACATTGTTAAAAGGGGTTGGCCGTGGGGCCTGGTCTGCATCCAGGCCCTGAGGCCAGCTTCCACTGTGCACGGCCAAAGGCCTAGTGTGGCACAGGTTTGGGTAGTTATAGTGGTGGGGCAATGCACAGCGGGGTTGGTTGGTTATAGGGGGTTGACTTCAGGGCCTAGCAGTAGACTGGGCCGTGCAGCCAACCCCCGTTGGCGCAGCCAAAGGCCATGCACAGTGGTGGTTGGATTTACATATAGTTACTCAGGTGGCGATGCATCTTGGGTGGGAAGTCCAGCATATTGGTCTTGGTTTCTTCCTGGTTCTCAGAGCAATTTTTGGCTGACCTTTATGTCCCCAGTTTTGGAAAATGGCTTCCTGGGCACATGTAGCACCACAACCAAGGGTCTAGGAGTGGATGGAGACATCTTGGTGGGTTCAGGACTCACTCAGGGTGGGTCCAGGTGCGGGTTCAAGACGGTGGGAACATGTTATGTCCAGGTGGCTCTGAACTTGAGGCCAGCGGACTAGCCCAGAAGTCTTTTCTGGAAGTCCTGGGTGCAGGTGATGATGCCGGGCTCCACAACAGGACTGGCCTCTCAAGTTTCAAGGCAGGCACCAGGCAGCAAAGAAGTGCTTTCAGGTACAGCAGCAGTCTGGCAGAGTGCACAGCATGTCACAGTAGCAGGCAGTTCTCTGAAAGTCCTTCCACAGGTCCAATAGTAAACTAAGGAGTAGGTCTGAGAGCCCTATTTATATACCCTGGTGCCCTTTTCCTAGAGGTGAGAGAAGTTTCCAGTAAGGTTCTTTGAAGTTCTTTGAGTTTCCTGTCTGCCCTGCCCTGGCTCCAAGCTGACTGCAGTGACAATACAGAGTTGTTAAACCTATTGTGAGGAGGCAGGTACAGACTATTCAGGTACAAGTGAGGCTGTGCTCAGCTCTGCCCCACCATCCTGCCAGTTGTTGGCCCATTGAGACTAAGCCAATTCCACTATTTGTGACTGCCTGGCGGGAATTCACAAAGTCTAACTGTCAGCTACTTACGGTCATGTGACCCAAGACAGGTTACAGACACAAAGGGGTGAGGGCAGGAAAATGCCAGCTTTCTAAAAGTGGCATTTTCAAAATTGTAGTAAAAAATCCGACCTTATAATTAAAGAGGGTTTATAATTACAGTTCCATAGGTACCAAACATGATATCTCTACCTCTTCTCATTTAGGAATTATAGCTTATTAAATGTAATAGGGAATCCCCAATGTTGCTCCATGGGAGGGGTAGGAGCCAAACATGAGATATCTACCTCCTCTCATTTAGGAATTATAGCTTATTAAATGTAATAAGGAATCCCCAATGTTACTCCATGGGAGGAGTAGGCCTCAAAGTAGTGAAAAACACATTTGGGAGTATTTCACTACCAGGACACGTAAAACTTAACAGTACATATCCAACCTTTTGATTACACAATACCATGCCCTATGGGCTACCTAGAGCCTGTCTTAGGGATCACTTATATATAATAAAAGGAGAGTTTAAGGCTTGGCAATGAGTTTTAAATGCTGATTCAACATGGCACTGGGACACGGCATGCAGGCTGCATTGGCAGGCCTGGGACATGTTTTGAAGTACTGCAGGCCCACTAGTGGCATTTAATGTATAGGCCCTGGGTATATGGTATACAATTTTGTAAGGGACTTATAAGTAAATTAAATATGCCAATCAGACCAGGAGTTAACATATGCACTTTAGCACTGGTCTGCAGAAGAAAAGGGCACAGACTCCTAAGGCCAACAGAAGCGAAAGTCCAGAAAAAGTGGAGACAAGCAGGCAAAAAACTTGGGGGAAGTCCACTTCCAGGCTTACAGTTCTAACTCTCCCTGCCTTGCAATAGATTGTTTAATTAGCTCAAATTCCAGGGGTGTTTTCTGCTTTATTGTGTCTAGCAAGGCTGTATCACAGCCTTGTAGCACCTCTCCTCTGCAGGTCAGAGTAGATGATAGTTTAGCAGAAATTACTTTTAGAAAAGAAGCAAAACTTGGTCCCTTCAAGGTTTTGTACAATGTGGGAAAGGCCTGTGTCGAGGCATTGCCCTTCCATGAGATCTGGCGTTTTGACACTAGAAGGGGCCTTTTGCATAAAAGAGGACATCAACCTATTTATACTCACCAACCACATCCAAAGGTTGGCCTTGCAGGTACTATTGTTATTCACCCTCCTGACCACCATGACCTTGGATTTGTCCAATTGATTCACATTCCATTAGCTGTGAAGTAAAGATATAGGGCCTGATTCAAAAGGAAAACGTACACTTTTTTTGTAAGTTTATATTTGTTTTGGAATTCACAAACTCCAAGTTAAGAGTAAGTTTATAACTGCAGAGGCCCCGCAATCGCAACAGAGAATTCTGCACATAAAAAGACACAACATGCCTATCTTTTATGTGCGCAGTCCTCCGACCCAGACTGTGTTCCAAAACAAATGTAAACTTACAAAAAAGTGTATGTTTACATTTGTAAACCAGGCCCATGATGTATCAAGTGGGCATTGGAGACCAATGTCAATTTGGCATAGAAGAGTTATATCATCTGCATATAGAAGATTGAAGAGTTGAAGGTCACCATGCTTTGGTAGATGAGAGTAGACTAAGCCCAGAGCTGCAGTCAAATCAGCAAGGAATAGGCTGAAAAGCTGGAGTGCCAAGACCCATTCCTGCTTTAGGCCCTGGTATGTGGCAATCCTTCTTGAAGGCTGGGTATCATCGCATAGCTAAATTTCCAGCTAGGGGTTTGTGTAAAACAATTGTATCCCTCATTGAAGATGTTGTTGTACACCATCACTAAGATAATTTGGCTCAGAGAAGATTACATGAAGCACAGTCAAATGCTCCTTTAAAGTCAATGAGACATAGGTATAGTGGCTGAAGCTTTTCTAGCCTTTGATACATGATGAAAGCCAGGGCAAGAATATTAGAAGATGTCCCAGTTCTGCAAGTGAAACCAGTCTGGCTGAGTGTAAAAATTCTTTTATCATGGGTGCAAGTTGTTAGCTCCATGAGTAGAAGTGAATTGAAGTATTTTGTTCATTATTAGGCAGTGGTATCAAGCAGTAGTTGCCAGGTTGCTATCTATCAACCCCTTGATTGAATTAACTATGGACCCTCCCAAGGGTCTGGGATTATCTGGGACACTAGGGAATTATTAAAGATATGTGTCAATTTCTCTCTCCATTATGTAGTGTTGGCCTTGTAGATTGCCTAGGGGATACCATTAAGCCCTAGTGCTCCATCTCAATGCCCGTGCTTGATTGTTTATAAAATTTGAGATGGGTGCACAATGAAGCTGTGACTGACACTGTCATTTGAAGGGATATGATGAAGTATATCGTCTTCACTGCCTTGACAATCTGCATCATTTGAATTCTCTTCCTTACCTTTCTTTGGCCTCAAGTTGAGATCACAAGTGAGGTTTCATAGCAAGTCTTCCAATTTGGGGTTAAAATGATCAGAGTGGTAAGCTGCCCAAGTTGACTCATTGATGTGTGAGTTGTTAATTAAGTGAGGGGCATTAACTAACTTCCAAAAGTCCTTTCAGTTGGGTTTCTTGCATAATTATACAGTTTTTGCGTAGAAATCGTCCTCCATTAGCTTTCTTTCTTTCCAAAGTAGATTCTGAAATGATTTCCTCAGAGCACATGGCATGTCAGGAGTTGGGTTTCCTTAGAGTACATATGCTTAAGGAATATTCTGTGTTATTTGTATGTTTCCTCAATGTTCTCAGTACTTGATTAAGTTTCATTTTTGCCAGTTTGCTGGCCACTGACAGGTGTTTTACTTTAGAACTTGATCCTACCTCTTGTGAACAGCCAAGTTAGCCACATTACGTGGACCAGATTCAGTAGTGTAGGTACACGTTTGAACATGAGCCAACTTGGTGAGTGCACAAAAATAGGTTTGTGTAGAACTTGTCACACATGGGATATGTGTGCATTGTCAATTGTCAACACTTCAGTGCTGCCAACTTATGGAGATATGTTGTACATTGTCACCAAGCCAAGCACCTTCCACATGCAGCCAAATCAAAGGGCCTCACTGTTGTTTAACACATTCTATTGCATATGTTGAATTGGATGGGATGTTCAGGCCATATAGATGCAACCGTGTTACCACCACTGTGGAATTGATTCTGTCTATGGAAGTATCATGTCACCCCCGGTTAAGACACATGGACACCTCTTTCACATGACATAATGTATGGGAGTAAACAATGTACTGCAAGCGTACAAAAATACCGCTGACATCCGGTCAATCAGCCAAACACCAGATCAGATAATGAAACAACCCAATGCTGATGGTACATCCTAGAAGCCTAGGATTCCACACAATAGCACAAACACAGATAAGTCACAGACAACACAAGATAACAACTGCCATGCAAAGTGATAATCATGGTGCAACTCCATCAAAGATTTTCATTCATTTTCTCTTTCAGCTGATCAGGGGTATGGGATCCAGCCATGGATCATGACCCCATTTGCAAACCCAAACTCTGCAGCAGAGTGTGCCTATAATGAGGCACATCAGAGGACACGCACCATAGTAGAGAGGACCTCTGGCATCCTGAAATCAAGATTCAGGTGCCTCGACATCACCGGAGGCAGTCTCTTATATTCACAGGAAATGGTCTGCAAGATCATTCTGACTTGTGCCATCCTGCACAATATATATGTAAGGAGGAACATTCCCCTCCATGACCCAGAGCCACAAATGCCTGAAAAGGAGGAAAAGGAGGATGCTGTCCATCAGCATGAGGGGGACCATCCAAACACTGCAGCAGGATTGCGACGGAGACAACACATTGTACAAAACTTCTTTTAACTATAGTCACCATCACCACTTTCTTATCATATGTCATTGAACACCTATTCTAATCACTAAATTATGGTCTGTGTAATTATTTATGCATCACATGATCCCTAGGAATCACAATCAGAGTGTATTCTCATGGAGCACTGCAGTAATACAGATTAGGATACTGAAAAAGTCATATCACATTTGTTGGGTATGAATGTACACCCAACTTCACACACAGTGTAAATGACATATATCGTGTTCATTTCACATTTGAAGGGCAATACCAGAGTACCACAGCTATGGTACACATCCATGTTGGCAACATGGTTCATCGCAGCATATGGCACACAACTAAGACACCATCAATCACAAGTAAAAAACCTGCTTCATATATGAGGCAGTGGATTTGCAATTGCATTGGTAACAGGAATGTATAACCACACCCTTGACAGCAGTAAGTGTGACATCAGCTATCTCTGCAAGGAGCATGTGTGACAAGAAGTCCATATAAGCTGCAAATGGATAGCACGAGTGCCCCATGTATGACAAGGATTGCTCACAAGACATGCCCTGTGCATGCCATCCCAGGTTATAAGTTCTTTCACAGGCATTTATTCAGTCTCTCCCCACCCTTCTCTAGGTGGCCCTGTAACCGGTATATTTGTACCCTGATAATCCTTTATCTACACACACCCAGACTCACATTCTGACTCCATTGTGCTTCCCACTTTAGTATGACATGCCATAGTCCTAGATCATCTGACTGCATGGCTGAAGGTCCGAAAATGCACTGCCTGGTAGTCTGTAGGACCTGTAATCTCCTGTCCATTGTTTCCCATGTGAAAGGTGCTGTTGGTCCTTTGAACTGGATTCACACCTACAGAACTTGTGAGGGACTGAAGCTGCACACACCTGTGAGCACTTCCATGCAGACCAGTCATTTGAACCTGCACTGCCATTGCTGCTGCCTGGAACTGCTTAGAAGCTGCCATTTTATGTATATCCTTGTTGTGCATTGCCGTATAAACCACTTGTGTAACACAGCCTATGGGTTACAGTGTAACGTTGCAGCCGACAGCACAAATCCAGTTTTCATTTCCCACAGTGTTGTTCAGGCTTTTCCCAGTCTGAGTCTGCTCACTGTGCATTTGCCTTGTTCATGTTAGTTCCTGACAGAGCGTGCATCCTGTTAGCCTGATTGTTTCCTGTGTTACCATAGAGGTTCCCTATGGCTACATTTCTCTCATAGTTGCTTTCCATGCCCTCACTTTCCTCCTGGGGTATTGTGTCTGGTAGGTCTACGATGAATCCACAAATATATTGTATAGTTTAATCAGTTTACATATGGTATCAAGGTCTGGGACATGTATTCAAATAGCCTAATCCCGGCCATATCCCTTGCCTGTGTTTCATGTATGCATGAGTGACAAACAGTGACAGTGTACTATGGCTGTATGCATGGATTGGGTATGGTGCCTCCAGCACAACAAACAACGTTTGCTAATGAGCATGAAAGGACAAAATCATGTTTGTGCCCTCACTGTCCACACACAGATTCACATTGGCTGCAACCCAGTGATGGTGGTTGCAGGGTGACTAGATGTGAGATTAATCAGAACAAAGGCACTGATGTTTCCTGTTGCAGTGGGAATTTTCAATACCACCCTGTGTGCAAATGTGATGAAAGCTGCCGGGTTCTATTTACTGATCCATTACGTTTGTGAGCACACCAAGGTTGTCCTGTTGTCAGCCTCATAAAACTTCGGCAGTGTCATAGCTGGACTATCCCCATGTGTGATGTTGATTCCTCTTTGGCTTTCGGTCAATTCTGCTTTGAAGGATACTCTGTTAATGCAGGGAATGGATCCACAGACTCATGAGTAGACATGCACGTAACAGTGACAACATGGAGGACAATAATGACACAGAATACACATGGCCACACACTTGAACAGGACACCTTTGTGCAATTAACCACTGAAAATATGTGAACACATGCAGCTTGGTCTGCTGGTCCTCCACTGCCACACGAGAAACATTGGTCATATATATGACTCACACTGTGGAGTGACATTTTTGGATTGTTTTCCGACTCTGTGTCACAAACACTGTACCTACATAGCATTTTCAAATGACTGACTCATAGCTAGTATACAAACAAGTGACCAGGATGTGGTATCCAACATTCCTGTACATGTGATGGCTTACTCATTGTCATTATCAACTGTCCTCTATCTATCCTGTGCATAGTTTGTCATGGGAGATGTATTGTCCCAAAAGTCAGTGCAGTTCACACAGCATTAGATGCTACGTGTATGACAAACACATATCCTGACTCATATCTACACTGAATAGTTTCTGATGGTTATCAACATTTACAACACATGCATACAAGCACATTAATGAAAGCACATCTTGTGACGTTCACACAGAGGCCCAACAGAAATTGAAATAGCAAATTCACAAACATTAACACACAGGCAATGAGTTAATGTATTAACTTGTGTAGCCTTGCTATCCTCTATTGACGCCCAACCTGCTCAAACTGGGTAATACTAATTTATATTAAAAAAGTTTGGGTATCTATTGCGTATTGGGGATAGTTGAGCTGTTTGTAGGTTACTTTACTTTCATTTTCCTCCCTCCTTTCCCTTTATTTTCCTCAGTACCCTTTACTAGTACTATTATTTCTGTCATGTTGGGTAGGCCATGTCTGGGGAGACTAGGTGAGGAGGAGCAGGGGGCATTCATTTGGCTGGTGTGCCACTTCCTCCCCCTGATGATTGAAGCAGGTGGCAGGGTGATACAGGGGTATCACATGGAGGCGAGGAGGCTCGGGTGGTCCAAGGTGCTGTACCATCTGCGTTGAATTTTCAACACACCGCGCAACGACCACCAACTCAAGCACCGCTGGGCTGACCTTATTGCCAGAGAGCAAGACCTGCTGGACCACTTGGGTGTTGTGGTTGGTGGCCCTGTTGGTGAGTACAATTTAGAGTAATGTGCACATTTAAATGCTCTGTAGTGGCAGTAGCAGATTTGTTGATATGCTGCAGGCAATGTTTTTGGACATGTGGAATGCAAGTTAAACAAACAGTGGCCTTGAGTTATGCAATAATTGCTACACATTACCGTCATTTGTTGACGCAACAGCTGCACAAACATACAAAACACAACTTGATCTTGTAAATGAGTGCTGCTTTCACGTCAATAGATGATGGTAATGCGGCTCAAACATATGTTTTATCCATGGTCTGTGAGTGTACCAGGAATGAGATGTATTTCACAAGCTAAAGCAAGGAATTAATGTGGTCCCCAATTATTTTGAATACATGTTTGAACTGTATTCCGGCCCATAAGTACAAATTTCTTCCTAACCTCAGGTAATATCATAGGCTGATAGTTTGACTTGGTTTGTGCCGCAATTAACTTTGAAATGGATGCCAAAGTAATGCACACGGGTTCATATCTAAATGTCTGGTGCTACTTTCCATTTCTGTAGCGTAGAATATGAAGAAAATGCTACAAATTGAGGAATAAAAAATATCCATGGCTCTCTGTTCATTGTTCCTGTGTGTTTTAAATTGGCCTTGGGCACAATAGCTGGAACAGAGCTGATGCATTTGCCATCTGTGTTACTTTATAGCCATGCACTTCTCATAAGTTATTGGGTGATCATGGGATACCTGAAGTTGGGAAATGCATGGTCACAATATATTACTTGCATGATGTTGTGCAAGGGACCCCTGACCAATTCCATCATACATATAAAGTCCCCAAATACTTTGCTACTTTACGTTTGGTACACCCCTGCTGATCTAGTGCAGCATATGTACAATAGCTAACTTCCCAGTATGAAGGCTATCACAGACATGGGTGTATGCTAAGATCAGAAGACCAGCATTCCTGTGACTGCTGCCATTCCCAAGTTACATACAAATTCAAACTTACATCATCATAATTGACACAGTAGGACATTTGCTAAACCATGTTTCAATAATGGGACAGTGTCAGTTTGCTGTATACCCGCTGATCTCCCAACTTGGCTAATGTAAGATGATGAATGTGGCTAACTGTGAATTCCAATACCCGATATGGGTACACAGGGTAATGAGTAATACATTTCAGGTGCAATTACTACACCTGTGCCCATGCATTCTGTCATGGATGACCAAAATATAAACTGTCAGCATATATTTCTTTGTTATATTAATTTCGATAAATGGCCAATCCATGTTTAGCATCAGAGTGTCATCAAGTAACGTGCAGGATCCCTATCATTATGGTGTCATAGGGGGCATATGTGGCTCAGGGTACACTGTAAATGTAGCATTTGTAACCTATTCACAACACAGGCCCACATGTAAGGGACCATAGAAAGCATAATAAATCATGAGCTTAACTCAAAGCACATGAGCATCACACAGTAAATGATTGTCCCTTGATGTACAAGCCACAATACCTGAGTGACTGGTATTGCAGTGCACCAGGAATGTGGCTTTGCATGTCTCTCATAACTACAAATGATAAAATGGAGCACACTCTATAAATGAGTCTGCAACCAATTAAGGAATCATGTTTGTCACCACATGATAGTTACGGCCACTGCATGTGTGCATATGTGTGTGTATCACTCACTGGAGTGACAGGATCTATACATCTTTGCAGTGGTATGTATGTTGGAGTAACATCATGCCTGAGGGGCTGGACTTTCAGATATAATGTCACACATAGAAATTTTACTTTAAAGTGTTGTACAGTGCACAGGCATTGAGCACATTTCACCCTTCCATGCTTTACAGGTGGACCTGCCCTTTACACAATTGGAGAAGTAGCTCGATTTGCGGACCCAGAAATATCCAGTAAGTGTTGATATTTCAGTTCTGTGTTGTGTTTGCAGCTGTTGTGTGTTTGATTCCTGTGTGTTGGACACATTGCAAGGTATGATGTGCTGGCACATGATCTGATATGTGACTTGACTGGAGTTTGACTTATTTTTCCATATTTGAGTTGGACACAGTGGCATAGAGTCATATTTTGGGATGGTAGTGCAGCCCTGTAGGCATGGCCATGTGAATAGGGTGACATTTGTTGTTACATTTCTTGTAATGAAAACTTTTGAGAAGGCCATTTTCATGATTTAGTCAGCAAGTCATACCCTGAATCACACAGAGTAGGGATGCCAAAGTATTACCCACAGACTTGAGCCTCCCTCTTCACTGATGAACATGTAAGACTGTATGTTTGACTTCCTAGCAGCATATAGCTCCACATGTTGTGCTATGTTTATGTGGCACTTGAGTACAATGTCATAGTTGTGCATGCAGCTCATGCCCAAATGGGTGCTTGCATCTATGTACTTGTTGTAGGACAGGTATTGGTGGTATCAAATGATGTTGACAATTGTCCACAATTAGGAACATAAATGTGGATGGGATTGTACAATGTTTGTGTCTATCCTAGTTGGACACCCTCCTTACCTGTGGCGGACTGACTAAACCCATTAACAGCTGTCCAAAGCTTCCTGGCTGTCCTTGATGTTTGAAAGTATGTGTTGCTTGTCCATCCCCCTGATGCACGGGCTTAGGGTTATGAAATATGTGTACCTAGGTGTGAGGATCCAAGTGTAGTACACAGGCATGTAATTCTGTAATTCATTTGTTCCAACCTAGGATTCCCACTCTTTATTAGCAACTGCATACCATCCTCGCAATTCCATTTAGAAATCACAGATCTTGTGGCCCTTGATTGTCATCCAGAAGATAGTCATTAATTGATCTGTCACATGTGGAAGACTTGCAGCATTTGTTGTGTGACTAATGGCAGAACAATGATACTTAGAGCATGTAAGTACGTACACATCTTTTTGAGCATTGCTGTGCTGTTAGATAGAATATGTGTAGGCTACGTTGGCATATACTTCCTCAGGGAGAATCTGTGATCTGTACTGTGATTTGGCCTGTTTCAGCTACATTAGATGTATTTTTTGATTATCATCAGTAGCTGTATCACACAATGATGTAACTAATGTTTGGCTTTATCTTTTTTAACAGCACCCAATATGGATGCCAACCAGATCCGCGAATTCCAGAGGAGGGCGATACATTACCGCCACATTCTGGAAGTTGAGTCTGGGTTCCGCCACATGGCACAGCGTTATCGCCATGAGAGAGCCACAGGGGTATGGAGGGCATTTGCCCAAGGGGACCCATCTGTGTCCACAACAGCCGCCACCACCACCGGCACCACCACTACGACCCAAGTGGCAGTAAGGAGGACAGCCACCACTGCAGGTCCATCAACATCCTCTGCTCCTGGACCACTGACAGCAGCCCCTGCACCTCCCCCTCCAAGCATGTGTAGGAAAGTACCATTTTGCCTGGCATGTTACCCCCATTTTTACTTGTGTGTCAGTTTGTTTTTGCCTGTCTCACTGGGATCCTGCTAGCCAGGACCCCAGTGCTCATAGTTTGTGGCCTGAATGTGTTCCCTGTGTGGTGCCTAACTGTGTCACTGAGGCTCTGCTAAACAGAACCTCAGTGCTTATGCTCTCTCTGTCTTTAAAATTGTCACTGCAGGCTAGTGACCATTTTTACCAATTCTGATTGGCACACTGGAACACCCTTATCATTCCCTAGTATATGGTACCTGGGTACCCAGAGTATTGGGGTTCCAGGAGATCCCTATGGGCTGCAGCATTTCTTTTCCCACCCATGGGGACCTCAGACCATTCTTACACAGGACTGCCACTGCAGCCTGAGTGAAATAACATTCACGTTATTTCACAGCCATTTTACACTGCACTTAAGTAACTTATAAGTCACCTATATGTCTATCTCTCACTTAGTGAAGGTTAGGTGCAAGGTTACTAAGTGTGAGGGGACCCTGGCACTAGCCAAGGTGCCCCCACATAGTTCAGGGCAATTTACCCAGACTCTGTGAGTGCAGGGACACCATTACACACGTGCACTACATATAGGTTAATACCTATATGTAGCTTCACAATGGTAACTCCGAGTATGGCCATGAAACATGTCTAAGATCATGGATTTGTCCCCCAAGCCAAATCTGGTATTGGGGTGCCAATCCCATGCATCCCCAGGGCTCCAGCATGGACCCCGGGTACTGCCAAACCAGCTCTCTGGATTTTTAAGTGCAGCTACTGCTGCTGCCAACCCACAGACAGGCTTCTCCCTTACTGGAGTCTGAGCAGCCCAGTCCCAGGAAGCAGAACAAAGGATTTCCCCTGAGAGAGGGTGTTACACCCTCTCCCTTTGGAAATAGGTGTTAAGGGCTGGGGAGGAGTAGCCTCCCCCAGCCTCTGGAAATGCTTTGAAGGGTACAGATGGTGCCCTCCTTGTATAAGCCAGTCTACACCGGTTCAGGGATCCCCCAGCCCCTGCTCTGGCGCGAAACTGGACAAAGGAAATGGGAGTGACCACTCCCCTGTCCATCACCACCCCAGGGGTGGTGCCCAGAGCTACTCCAGTGTGTCCCAGACCTCTGCCATCTTGAATGCAGAGGTGTGAGGGCACAATGGAGGCCTCACAGTGGCCAGTGCCAGCAGGTGACTTACCTGACTAGGTGGCCAATCCTCCTCTGACGGCTATTTAGTATCTCTCCCGTGGGCTTCTCTTCAGATAACGAATGCAAGAGCTCACCAGAGTTCCTCTGCATCTCCCTCTTCGACTTCTGCCAAGGATCGACCGATGACTGCTCCAGGAACACTGAAAAACTGAAACAAAGTAGAAAGAAGACTACCAGCGACATTGTAGCGCCTAATCCTGCCGGCTTTCTTGACTGTTTCCTTGTGGTGCATGCTCTGGGGGTGGTCTGCCTTCACCCTGCACTGGAATCCAAGAAGAAATCTCCAGTGGGTCGATGGAATCTTCCCCCTGCTAACCCAAGCATCAAACTTCTGCTTCACTCGTCCTCTGGGTCCCCTCTCATCATGATGAGCGTGATGAGCGTGGTCCCTGGAACACAGGAGCTGGATGCAAGTGACCCTGATAGTCCAGTGGTCCATCTGACCAAATTTGGTGGAGGTAAGTCCTTGCTTCCCCACGCCAGATAGTAATCGTGTGTACTGCGTGAACTGCAGCTGCTAGGGATTCTGTGCACTTTTTCAAGGAATCCTTCATGCACAGCATAGCCCAGGTCCCCAGCACTCCGTCCTGCATTGCACTCGCTGAGTTGACCACCGGCTTCATGGGACCCTCCTTTGTAGTGTTGAGACGACCACTGTGCTCAGTTCTCTTGAACCCATGTTCAAGTACTTCTGCAGTGCTGCCTTCTTCTGCATGGGGCTCTCTGTGTTGCTGAGAAACCCCTCTGTCTCTTTTTCTAAGGGGCGACCTCCTGGTCCTTCCTGGGCCCGGGCAGCACACATTTTCTTCAACTGTGACGTTTGCAGCTAGCAAGGCTTGTTTGCGGTCTTTCTCCAAAGAAACAACTCTGCATCCTCCAGCGCACCGTGGGACATCTTCTGTGCAAAAGAGAAGTTCCTGGCATCTTCCGTTGTTGCAGAATCTTCAGCTTCTTCCAACCGGAGGCAGCTATTTTGCACCTTCATCCAGGGTTTAGTGGGCTCCTGCCCCCCCTGGACACTTTCCTGACTCTTGGACTTTGTCCCCTTCCTTTGCAGGTCCTCAGGTCCAGGAATCCGTCTTTAGTGCTTTGCAGTCTGTTGTGGTCTTTGCAGAATCTCCTATCATGACTTTAGTGTATTTCTGGGGAAGTAGGGTAACTTTACTCCTACTTTTCAGGGTCTTGGGGTTGGGTATCTTGGACACCCTTAGTGTTTTCTTACACTCCCAGCAACTCTCTACACACTACACTAGGCCTGGGGTCCCTAAGTGGTTCGCATTCTACTTTCTTAGTATATGGTTTGTGTTGCCCCTAGGCCTATTGCATCCTATTGCATCCTATTATATTCTACAGTGTTTGCACTACTTTTCTAACTGTTTACTTACTTGATTTTGGTTTGTGTGTATATTTTGTGTATTCTACTTACCTCCTAAGGGAGTATATCCTCTGAGATATTTTGGGCACATTGTCACTAAAATAAAGTACCTTTATTGTTAGTAACTCTGAGTATTGTGATTCCTATGATATAGTGCTATATGATATAAGTGGTATAGTAGGAGCTTTGCATGTCTCCTAGCTCAGCCTAAGCTGCTCTGCTATAGCTACCTCTATCAGCCTAAGCTGCTAGAACACTACTAATCTACTAATAAGGGATAACTGGACCTGGCACAAGGTGTAAGTACCATCAGGTACCCACTATAAGCCAGGCCAGCCTCCTACAGCATGGCACCAGCAACTGCACAACCCTCCACAACTGGCACACAGACCACCCCTGCTGCAGTCATTGACAATGTGGAATTTCATTCAGTGCAACGAGACATGCAACAGATGTTGTGCAGACTTGACAGGCTGCAGCAGGAGGTGTCCCAGATCAACAGGAGAGTGTGTGGGATAAAGAAGACCCTGCGGAGGGCAAACTTGTGACTTGGAGACCCTCAGCCATGATTCCCTCCCCTCTCTCCTCTTTCCTGGTTCTTATATTTAGTGGGTTTAGGGGGCTTAGTGTTAGGTTAGAATAGGCTGTAGGTTTAGTTAGTATTAGTGGGTTGGGGGTGGAGGGTAAGATATTTTTACATGTTTTTGTTTTGTGGGTGGATGGGTGGGGGATGATGTTGGGATTTTTGTGTATTAAAAAAAACACAAAAAACATTTTTTACAAATCCCCCAAAATATATAATTGTTTAGGATAAGATAGTATGTGTTTAGGTTAGTATATGTTGTCCTCCATGTGTCCCGTAATATGTGGGGGTGGGGGGTTGATGTTTAGTGTGTTTAGTTAAATGTGAGTTTAGCTTAGGGTAGTTGGGGCCAGTTGTGGGTAATGGGTAGTTAGGATAGGTTAGGTTAGTTAAGGTGTTTCCCCTAGTTTTAGCTTCCTATTTTTATAGTTAAATAAATACGTAGGTACTTCTTTACAGTATGTGTCACATGCTTGGGGATCAGGGCCTTTGCATTGGGTGAACAGTGTCAATTTAGTATTTGCATTTGTGTTCCATCCTGCATCCAAATCCCAACTGAGCAGTCACATTGGCAGCTAAACCAAAGCTACTTCGCTAGGAATCTGTCATCCATTGCACCCACCACTCAAGGTTACTATAGTTCCCAATGTGTATTTAAGTTTGGATGTATGTTTTCAATCTGTCATACTTTGAGAGGAGATTTGGTATCGAGGACACTGTGGTACGTCTGCCTGCAGCCTGATAAGGTGAGTGATGGTATAATCTCATGTAGTATAGTATACATAACTCACACCTATCATTTCTTACACTGTACTGCCAGGTTACGTATTTGTACGTACACTCGTACACACCCATTCCTTTTGTATGGTGTGTGTGATGAAATTTTTGTGTCAAATGTCACACACCTAAAGATTGTCTGGAAGAAAAATTTGAAGACAATGATTTTCTGCTTAGACAGCCCTTGAAGCAGACTTATTCTGTCCAACATAGCATTATACTGTAATGTTTCTATTAACTTCAGATTTAACCCTCATGAAGGGCAGGTGATGGTACAATCCAGACCTCAGTTCATAGCTATCAGCCCACAATCTTTCAAGGCAGTTGTATTGACATTCTATGGGCATTGACATGAGGCAAACATCACTAATTTTCCTTACGGTTGATGTGTCATATCACACAGAGACAAAGTGGTTGTGTAAGTGCTTTTTATTTTAAAGTGCTATATTCACATAGTCCAGGATTGTGAGTCCATAAGTGTGTGATGCATTCTATTGTGATACTAAAAAGGAAATGTCATTGGACATGCTGAGGTGAAGTGTCATACAGTGCAGAGGGACATGAAATGCCAATGAGGTAGTGAGAGACAATCACAGAGCATAGTGTCAAGGTAAACAGTGGGCTGGAGAAGAGTGCTTTTGAGCAGCTGTTACAAGACTGGCATGTTACAAAGCACAGGACCTTGATTATAAGTGCCCATGTGGCAGGGACTAGTGCTACCGGGTACTCTTACGGGTGAAGGTGATCTGTTCCATGTCTTCATCTTCTGATGTGTGTGTCGTCTCCTCTGCCCTTGGTAGTGGTGGGTTTGAAGGGCCAACACACACTTCAGTGTTTGAAGAAGTGGAGTCAGAAATCCCGGTAGCTGCCAACTGTGGGGCTATTAAGGGCATTACTGCAGCAAGGAGGAGCTGCTGGTTCTTAAGTATAGCAGCTACATCACTGTGTTAGGCAGCCAGGTCGACCCTGAGGGGGTCAATATTACATTTGTGCATGTGTTGAAAGGTTTGGTGTTGGCTGTGCTGATTTCCTTCACACTTTGTTGAAGTTCTTGCAAGATAGATGTTCTCCCTTGCATGGCTGCTGCCTGTTCTGCAGATGACATCATGCACGAACGCACCCCCTCTAGGCATGCTGCCATATTTTGCATCCCCACCCGCACCTCCTTGGCCAGCTCCTGTTGTACTTCAACTACAGGCCTCTCAAAGCTGGTGCCATTGTCATCAGAGTCCTTAGCTGGGTTGGAGCTGGCAGGTCGTACAATTGGGGTGGTTCCTCTGTGATGGCTGCTACTTCTGTGCTCCTCCTTGTGACTGAACATGGGGTTTGGAGGGTTCCCAGGACATCTTGGAGGGTCTGCTGGCTGATGTTTGTCAGCTCGTCATCCATGTCATCAGGGAAGTCCAGGACAGGCATATCCCCAGGAGAGCTAACGTCCTCTGCAATGAGATATAGCACAATTAGTGTGTCTGTGTTGTGGCGTTTGTGACATGACGTGCCTGACTTCCTATTAGTTGCACAATGTGATTTTTATTCCTGTTCATTGTTCCTATCATTCAGATTACCATTCTCCCAGGCCCATGCCCCACCTGCATGTCACATGTAGTGTGGGCAGTTTGGGGAATTGTCTGCGTCACATCTTCTAGGTGTAGGTTCTGCCCAAATTGTATGTTGCCACCTTATTGTACAACTCAACCCTCCGTCTACTTCCATTCTCATGTTGTGGCCTTGCACTGGCTGTAGGGGTTCTGATTGCACTTGCACCACACTTGACAATCTGGAACTGTCCCAGTCTCTGATATTTCACATCCAACTATATGTTGCTGAGACCTAGCATATACTATGTATAGCAATGGCATGGCACAATACAGATGTCAGCATTGGTAGTGTGTAATGTTGGGGAATGTGTGCTACATAGGACTGCACTCATGGTCCTATCAGTGTTCCATTTCCTCTTCTGACTGTGCAGGTGTGCTTCACTAGCGTGAAACATATGTCCTACCCCTCAATGCTTTTGTCTGAGCAGTATGACAGTTGGGATGTTGCATGGTGTCATTGTAGCTATTGTGCCCCAGGCACCGGGTGGACCCTGACATGTGCAGCATGGGTATGACATTACTGCTGTGTATCTCATAATGTTTATGACAATGGCTGATGTTTGTAGCGACTATGGACATTAGCATTTGACAGGATTAGCACATTTTTATTGATTACAGGGGATTGATAACATCGTCATCCTGAACCCTCTAATTTAGGTGTGTTTGATCCATGGGCACGTAACAGCCATTAGCTACTTGACCTGCACACACAGCAGAGGTGGTAGTGGCAACTGTTGTCAATGTTAAATTCCACTTACGGCTATGGCCTGAGACTGTTAATTGAGCCCTAGTTCATGTAGCGAGAATACCAGCTGTCGTGTGACAGCAGGCCAGTTTTATGTTGTACCCTATCCACCTGGACTGGCTTTGCTTTTCCAACATCCTTGGTATGGCAGCATAGCACAATGCAAAGGTTCTTGGTGTAGTGTTGTACTGTGCCATGCACACCCCATGCCCCCGTGCCGTGCCCCTTTGCCCTTTCCACTCCATGACTTACATGTATTGTGTAGTAGGTATGTCCCCCCCTGCTTACAGTTAACATTTAGGCATTTTAGTTTCCCATGCCACTTACCCTGCATCTGTGTTGTCTCCTGGTAGTCTGCGCTGTCTTGTCCTTGAATCCCTGTGACGATTTCCTCAGGGATGACGGCTGCCACCATCTCCTCCATGTGGTCCAGGTCCTCCTGCGGTGCTGGACTCCCACCTCTAGTCTGCAGTGCTGCCTTTATGTTCCTTGCCATCTTTTCCTTGGTCCTAAGCTTGCAGTCATGCCAGCGTTTCTTGCACTCGATAACTGTTCTCCGTACTTCTGCCACACTGTTTATCTTGTCAACAATTTGTTGCCAAATTGCCTCTCTCCTACTAATTGGCAATTTAGAGGTGACAAAACGTTGGTGCTGGTGTTCCGTCACCTCTTTCACCAGTATTTCCTGCACTGAACCGACACTTCCTGGAGTGGACCTTATATGTGAGCCAAGTGCTAAACATTTCAATATTAGACTTGCTTGACAGGAGAGGGGAATTGCCTGAACCTCCTTGAAACTGTTTAAAGCAAGTCTTAGTCCAAAACACATTCAATGAACTGTGCTAATATACTGAAATAAAACTAATAAGTTGTTAAGTAAAAGGAATTAAGGAAATGTACCTACGTTTGAGGCTGAGTATGGATAACATTTTATAACATAGAGTAGAGTCAAGGAAGACTACATGAAGATTGCTGTAAATTGTGCTGCAAGAAACTAACTGAATTGCAAAGAAAAAGAAGAAAAACAAAGAGTGATGTGCAATAAAATGAAGACACTAGGCCCTCATTATGACATTGGCAGTAAATCCCGCTTACCGCTGCGGTGACGGCTGCCAACATACAGTCACGGAGGCGAACACACTAAATCGACAAAATACTGCCACAAAAACAAATCCACCAGATCAAAGGTAAGTGGTAAAGTGTTGGGACGAACACCCACACAGTCACACCAACATTACAACACCCTATACATTATGATCCACGAATCACCATGGCAGACATTCAAAGGTGTTAAACCATTGGCGGTACACACTGGAGCAGTCAGAATGGCTACCCAAAAACAATACAACATAACATTGGCCAATACCAAAAGCACACACCTGACACAAAAACACACACCAGACCCACCACCCACAGCACTATAAAACACACACCCGTATTACCCACAACCCTTCACAAACGCAACAAATAGCCGAGACAGACACGCTAATCACAGACACAATTACACACACCACTAACACCTAGTCATCCATCACGCACCCCACACCCCACCATATCATTCAACACCCACTGTACAACACACACTCCTACAACACCCATGTCCCCACAAAGGCACGCCCGTTTCACAGAAGAGGAGCTGCGGGTCATGGTGGAGGAAATAGTCAGGGTAGAGCCACAGCTGTTTTGAGCGCAGTTACAGCAAATATAAATAGCAAGGAAGATGGAGCTATTGTGGAGAATTGTGGACCGGGTGAACGCTGTGGGACAGCATCCAAGAACAAGAGACAACATCAGGAAGAGGTGGAACGACCTACGGGGGAAGGTATGTTCCATGGCAGCAAGGCGCCAGCTCGCCATCCAGAGAAATGGCGGTGGGCCCCCACCTACTCCCCCACAGCTGACAGCATGGGAAGAGCAAGTCTTGGCAATACTGCATCCTGAGGGAGTCACTTGAGTAGCCTGAGGACTGGACACTAGTGAGTCAAAATTTACGACCTATCACCCCCATACCTGCATGCCATCTGACCCCCTCACCCAACACTCCACTACATCCCACACAGTACTCCTAAACATATGACTAACTTCAATGCCAAGCCCTGCATGCCATACCCACTGCATGTACATCCCTCCCAGCCCTCCCAGCCCTGCAAGTACACCCACCACCTATGCATGCACAGCATGGAGAACTAACAATCCATCACCACACAAAAACAAAGGTGGCAGGGCAACAACAACAATATAGTGGAAGCTAGGGATGTAGAATATGTCACAGACATGATGCATAAGACATCACTTACACCTCCGCAGGTGCCCAAGCCAATCCCAGCAGCGAGGAGGTGCCACGGCTATTCAGTCCCCCAACAGAAGATGCCCCAGTGATGACAGTAACTCTGGACATCTGGATCTGGATGAACTTCCGGGCCCATCAGGGACCACTGGTCAGTCGGCCACCCCAGCCCACTCCCAGTCTACCACAGAGTCTCCCCCCTCAGTATCCAACACCACAGCACCCACCCAACTTCGCCACACCTCTGTCCCGGGACACGTCAATCAGCAGCATGCCCACCTGTACAGGGTCCCCAGTGCACACCTCACAGCCAGGACAATCAGGGTCCTAGGGTCAGTGGCAGTGGGCACACTGTTCTAGGGACACAGGCACAGGGGGACAGGGACACTGGAAGGACAGCAGTTTGCCAGGTGGAGAACAGGCTCAAGGAGCCGACTTTCCTGGAGGCACTCTCTAATGTCCTAGGGTCTTACTAATAATCCCAGGACAAGATGGGCCAGATTCTTGACATCATGCAGGAGAACCCGAGGCTGCAGGAGGTACACCATCAGGAGATCAGGAAAGATTTGCAGGCACTCAACAACACCATGGTCTCCATAGCAGGGGTGCTTGCTAATATGCCAACATACTGAGGGAATATACAGCAAACTAGCAGACCCCTTCCACTAGCCAGCCAACTGAACAGCCCACCACATCTGCTGCAGCTAGTGAACAGGAGGCCCTGTCATAGGACCCACAGGCCACCAGCACCCCTCCCCCTGCAGAAGGTGAACCACCCCGCAAATGTTTCCTGCGACCCAGACAAATGCCAGAGACACTTGCCAAGGCCAAAGCCACCACCAGGAAATGAGACCCTCCTGAATGTCCCACTTGTGTCCCACTCTGTCACCTTGTCTACTTTGAACTGCCTTTGCTCCCCTTCCTATAGTCCCTTGGACACTGGACCTGTGCTACAAACAGACTGGACTAATACCCTGGGCTTACCTCTACCATCACCCCATTCCATTGCACTATTCCGTCGATAAATTGCACTACAATAAACAACCTTGAATGATAGTGCTTTATGTGATGAGAATGTGCAATTATGATAACAGTTACATCTTGTGCAAATGACCTGAACTCTGTGATAGCATACAAATAATGAGCTGCAGCTGTCTGTAGTCATCACGTCAGTATACAGTAGTTAGAACACCAACATCTGCAAAATGAGAAGGCATAGATGACAGTCAGTTGAGATGCAAAGGAAGTGAATGCCATCCTGCTACAGCCAGACTGAAAACTAAAACAATCAGAGGAATGGTCAGTTCCTTTGTCTCACCTGTCTGTCATTGGAAGTTCTGCCGTATAACTGACGTTCTCTTGTCTACATCCTCATCCTCTGCCTCCTCATCCTCACTGTCCTCAGGGTCCACTGCTGCCAGAGGGGCATTTCCAATTTCCTCCTCCTGCAGATAAGGCATGTGTCATCTGAGGGCCAGATTGTGCAACATGCAGCATGCTACAACTATCTGGCAAACCTTCTCAAGGGAGTAGCAAGGGATCCACCAGTCAGATGGAGGCATCTGAACCTGACCTTCTGGAGGCCGAAGGTACATTCTATGATTCGCCTTGTTTGTCCATGTGCATCAGTAGACCGATTCTTAGCCCCTGTCCTAGCTTTCCTCACAGGGGTCAGGAGCCAGGATAGGTTTGGGTAGCCAGAGTCACCTCAAATATTGAGGGACAACATTAGCCTTACACAATGGTATGGGGGATGACTCCTGAAGGCATACACTGATATACATTGGGTGGGGACTCTGGCTCCCCGCTGCATGGACTCCAGCAGTCCTTGACCGACATAGCTGCTGTCATGAGGCAGAGGCTTCAACATTTGCCCTCCCAAAGTGGCAGCAGTGTGATAGACAACAGGCTACCCTGGAGTCCATACAGTGGAAAGTGGCCTCCCTCAGGAAAAACGTGGCTGCCTACCACAGTGATGTTGCTGCGGTGATAAGAAATCAGCAGTTCCTCCTTGCTGCAGTGATACCTTATGTGTTCCCACAAATGGCAGCTGACGGGATCTTTGACTCCACATTTCTATCCCCTGATGTGTGTGTGGCACCCTCAACCTCAACCACAGCACCACAGATGGCACAGGAGGCACCACACACAGCAGAGGATGAAGATGTGGAAGTAACAACATTCACACTGAAAACTACCCCGTATCACCAGTCTGTTCCACATGGACACTATCTCCCTAGTTCTGTACTTCAGATCATGCCAGTGTTGTGACAACTGGAAATGTGCCCTCTTCACTCAACCACTGTTGACTTGTCTGCTATGTATTATCATTGTCTCAGTTCCTCACTATTGTCAATTTGGACACCTCCTCACAAACGCACACTTCTCCTACTCATGTCTCATGACATGTCCCTCACCCTTGGATTCTGGCTTAGGATCTCTCATGGGGTCTGTGAACTGGACATTATATAGAATTTGAAAATACACTTGCACCTTTAAATAATATCTCCTTGTTCACCTGTATCATGTCAACGCTTACAGTGATCCAGCACCTCAGCTAAATGTATTCAGTGTGTGGAGCTATGTCAATGAGAACATAACCTAATTACATGTGTGCCTTACTGTCAGACGCAAAGCCGCACACTCTCTTCCTTTGGAAATAGGTGTTGCAGGCTTGGGAGGGGTAGCCTCCCAGAGCCTCTGGAAATGCTTTGAAGGGCACAGATGGTACCCTCCTTGCATAAACCAGTCAACACCGGTTCAGGGACCCCCAGTCCCTGCTCTGGCGTGAAACTGGACAAAGGAAAGGGGAGTGACCACTCCCCTGTCCATCACCACCCCATGGGTGGTGCCCAGAGCTCCTGCAGTGTATCCATGGCGTTAGCCATTCTGTTTTGCAAGGTGTGGGGACACTCTGGAGATCTCCAGGCTATTTAGGGTCTCACCTGTGGGTTCCTCTTCAGATTCAGCTTGCAAGACTCCTCCAGGTATCCTCTGCATCCTCTGCTTCAGCTTCTGACCATAGGATCAACCCCAGACTGCTCCAGGAAATGCAACAAGGTATCCAGGACGACTCCTGTCATCTGCAACTTCAGCTCCAACCAGCATTTGCACAGTTTCCAATGTGTGCTTGCTCTGAGGACTCCTTGTCTTCACCCTGCACCAGAAGAACTGAAGGAATCTCCCGTGGAGTGACGGAGGCACTTCCCTGCTCCTGCAGGCACCTTCCAAGACGACGCCTGGTTCTCTGTGACTCCTCTCCTGGTGACGAGTGGGCTCCCTGGACCACAGGTGGTGGACCCATCCGTCCCAGACTGTTCTGAGGTCCAGCTGTCCAAATTTGGAGGAGGTAAGAGCTTACCTTCCCGGTTTGCGACAGTACCCCTGTGCACTGCATAATCTCTAGCTCCTTGGGCTCCTGTGCATTTCTTCCAAGAATCCTTCGTGCACAGTGTAGACCAGGTCTCCAGCACTCTATCCTGCGACGCACAACTCGCTGAGTTGTTCTCCGGCGGCGTGGGATCCTCTTTTGTTGTGCTGCACCAACCACAATTTGCACCTCCTTTGTCCTCGTGTCCCGGGACTCTTGTGGGTGCTGTCTGGTCATCTGTGGGCTCTTTTCAGTGTTGAGATCACCCTCTGCTTCCTCAGGCCCAGTTGAGCCCTCCAGGTCCCTCCTGGGTCCAGACAGTGTCATTTTGAAGCAAACCGCGACCTGGCTCGTACCAAGGCTTGTTGGACGAATCCAGCGACTCAAACAGCCTACATCCAACATCTCGACCTGGGACATCTCCTGCAACATGCAGGAACCCACAGCCATCTTCTTTGGTGCTCTTCTGCAGACTTCTAACCAGAGAATCCTCTTTTGCACCATCTTCTAGGTTGGCAGGTGCTCCTGTCCTTCCTGGAATCCTCTGAGACTTCTGGACTTGGTCTCCTCTCTTCACAGGTCTTGCTTGGTTCTTGCAATAACTCTTATCACAACTTGTAGTGTGTCCTGAGGAAACTTGCAGTACTTTACTCCTACTTTCCTGTGCTCTGGGGTGAGGTATTTTACTTACCTTTGGTGTTCTCTTACACTCCCAGTGCCTCTCTACACATTACACTTGCCTACACTTGCATTCTATAGCATTTCCTATTGGTTGCACTATCCTATGTCTAATTACTTACCTAACTTTATTTTGGTATCTAGTGTATATATTGAGTATAATACTTACCTCCAGAAGGAGTATTGCCTCTAAGATATTTTTCCCTTGTGTCACTAAAATAAAGTACCTTTATTTTTGGTAACACTGAGTATTGTCTTTTATTGTGTATAAGTACTATAGTGGTATTGCAGGAGCTTGCATGCCTCCTTGTTCAGCCTAAGCTGCTCTGCTACAGCTACCTCTAGACATCCTAAGCTGCTAGAACACCTGCTACATTTCACTAATAAGGGATAACTGGACCTGGTATAAGGTGTAAATACCTTAGGTACCCACTACAAACCAGGCCAGCCTCCTACACACCACCACATTGTGCCATTCATCACAGCAAGAGCACAGCGTCACACAGCAATTCCACCCATGACCAACCTCCTGGCTGTCCTCCACTTGCTGACATCAGGGCCCGTATTTATACTTTTTGACGCTAAACTGCGCTAACGCAGTTTAGCGTAAAAAAATTTTGCGCCGGCTAACGCCATTCTGAAGCACCATGCGGGCGCCGTATTTATTGAATGGCGTTAGCCGGCGCAAGCAGACCGGCGCTGCCTGGTGTGCGTGGAAAAAAACCACGTACACCAGGCAGTGCCGGCGTAGGGAAAAATGGCGTTAGGGCGTCTTAAAAATGGCGCAAGTCAGGTTGACGCAAAAAAAAGTCTTAACCCGATTTGCGCCATTTTAAACGACGCCCAGACGCCATTTACATGACTCCTGTCTTAGTAAAGACAGGAGTCATGCCCCCTTGCCCAATGGCCATGCCCAGGGGACTTCTGTCCCCTGGGCATGGTCATTGGGCATTGTGGCATGTAGGGGGGCAAAAATCAGGCCCCCCTATGCCAAAAAAAAATAAAAAATGTATACTTACCTGAACTTACCTGAATGTCCCTGGGATGGGTCCCTCCATCCTTGGGTGTCCTCCTGGGGTGGGCAAGGGTGGCAGGGGGGGTCCCTGGGGGCATGGGAGGGCAGCTGTGGGCTCATTTTGAGCCCACAGGTCCCTTAACGCCTGCCCTGACCCAGGCGTTAAAAAGTGGCGCAAATGTGGGGTTTTCTGCCCCGCCAACTCCCGGGCGTGATTTTTGCCCGGGAGTATAAATACGACGCATTTGCGTCGCAGTCATTTTTTTGGACAGGAACGCCTACCTTGCATCTCATTAACGCACGGAAGGCGTTCACGCTAAAAAATGACGCTCTTTACTCATACTTTGGCGCTAGACGCGTCTAGCGCCAAAGTATAAATATGGCGTTAGTTTTGCGCCGAATTTGCGTCGAAAAAAACGACGCTAATTCGGCGCAAACGGAGTATAAATATGCCCCCAGGTTCATTACAGACGACTGCAGAACGTGTGGGTGGGATCTCCCAACTATCCCTCTCTGCCTTCCTTTCGAAGGCCCTGGATGCCATCATCAGACTCACACCCTACCACATTCAGTTCCCCAACACCCAGGAACTGCAGCAGGAGACCAAGCAAGGTCTCTACCAAATTGCTAGCTTTCCGCATGTGCTGGGTGCAATGGATTGCACCCATGTCCAACCTGTCCCTCCTGCAGCAACTAAACACCTCTACAGGAACCGCAAATATACCCACTCCATCAATGTGCAGGCGATTGTGGACCACCATGGTATTATGACAAACATCCTTGAAAAATATCCCGGAAGCGTCCAAAATGTTACATCTTCAGGCACTCAACTATAAATCAACAATTCCATGATGGACAATATAGCAATGGATACTTATAGGTAAGATATCATACAAACCATAACATACACAACACAGCAAACTTGTAGTACAAACAATACAAACATGTTGGACCTGGCCCTTTTAAAGGGTCATTCTCCAGACTTTTTGCTTTTTGCCTTCTTATTTTTCTGACCTTTGTGGGCTGACGTTATGACTCTGAGCACTTTTTCACTGCTAACCAGTGCTAAAGTGTATGTGCTCTCCCTTGTAAAATTGGTATGATTGGCTTATAGTTTACCTATAAGTCCCTTGTAAAGTGGTATCCCTATACCCAGGGCCTGTAAATTAAATGCTACTAGTGGGCCTGCAGTAATTCTTTCGCCATCCACTGAAGTAGTCGTTCAAACCTATCTCAGGCCTGCTAGCACAGGGCCTGTGTGCGCAGTTTTCTGCCACAGGGACCTGGAATATAAATTTACTTGCCAGGCCCAGAACTCCCCTTTTACTACATGTAAGTCACCCCATACGGTACGCCCTAGCGAACCCTATGGGCAGGGTGCCATGTATGTAGAAGTCAGAACATGTGCCAGGTTGCTTGGCTTGTCCTGGTAGTGACAAACAGCCTAATGTGTAGTCTCACTGCTGTGATTGCTGTCTTCTCATAGGATTGCATTAGAAATGCCTGCCTTATGTGTGAGGGGTATTGTCTGATTTATGAGGGGTAGCGTAAGCATGTTTGGTATGGTTGTGATAGTGATAAGAAATGCTGCTTACTGGTGTAGATGTATTTTTTATTACTATTACAGAAATGCCACTTCTGGAAAGTGCGCATTTATCTGTGCTTATGACTCTGGTGTTTTTGCAGCTTGCCTCCAATCCACGTCTGGGCAGACTGACAGTTGGGGCTTTGTGCATACTTTTCAAACAGCCTGTACACAGGGAGGGTGGAGGTGTCACAGAGGTGCAGCTACATATTGTATAGTCTTCTTTGGCTGAGACAAGGGAGAGGCAGGCCACACTTGCATTTGTAAAGGCTGTGCCCTGGCCTCGCACAATAAGGTAATTTACCCACCACTGATGTTTGGAGCCTGTGCTGGAGGAGAGAACGGGCACTCCCAGAACCAATTGTAACTGGTTGGAACCTCCTCTCCTCCTCATTGTAAAACACACTGTAAATTTAGTATAAGTACAGGGGAATTATCCCCACAATTTAGACATTCTTGGTACTTGAAACTGGACACAGGACGCTGCTGAATGGTCTCACCAGGAAACCTCATTGGACTTCTGCTGCTGTGCTGACCTGTGACCTGCCTGGTCACTAGGAGGAACTGCCACAATCTGCATCCCTTGTGCTGGCCTGTGTTGGGGCATGATAGCCCTGTGCTACCCTCGCCTCCTTCTCCAGGAGCAGGGTGCTGTGGTCCCTGACTCCTGTAATTATCCAGAGCACGAGGAGTGCTCCAGATTCATTGGTGGCTGAGGGCAGCACTTTGGAAAGTGCTTTACTTTATATTTGCCTCCCACCAGCGTTTTAAAAGCACTTCTTGCTTGCTGGATAAAAACCGCTGCAGCCCGGGATTACTGTGGTGCCCCTCACACTTTTTGAAGAGATCTACGTGCTCTGAGATCACCGCCGCAGCCCGGGTTCACAGTGGTGCCCCTCGAGCTTTTTGAAGCGCTCTATGTGCTCCGAGATCACCGCCGCAACCCAGCTTTTTGTGTGTTTCCAGTGCTCCGGAGTCACACTGGAAGAGCGGGCAGGGTTGAAACCTCATCAGAGGCTCCCCGCGCCACCAAGGAACTTCCCTGGGGGCATTTTTGGTGCCCCCCCTTGCTGGTAGGGCCAGTGGAGGCCCAGGGGGCCCCACAGAGATTATGGACCTGAGGAGGGCCCGTTAGGAAAACAAGGGAGGGTGCTGGCTGCCCCTCTCCCCTAAAGGACTGCATGTGGCCCCCATTGAGCGCATAGGAGTGCCTGGGGCCCGCACCACGACCTTCCAGGCACTAGGGGTGCCTTATCCTAATAAATAAGGTACTCTTGGGGACACTGGGAGGGTGGGATGTTCCAGGGTTATCTACTTAGAGATATGTATTTCATTTATGTCTTTCCATATGTGCTATAATGTTCCTTTTATGGACATATATGATATTTTCATGACAAGTGCATACATTATTTACTGTGATTCCTGACTACTACTTATGTTGCTGAAACCTGAGTACTTAAGTGTTCTAATGTGACAACTGGTTATTCCTGCAGAGTATTAGTAACTTGTGTAACGTTCTGACAACTGCTGAGGTAGCAGGGTATTACTAATGTGTAATGTTGGTCTAATTATGTTTTGTGCAATACAGTTTATTTTTATATAGCTCAGTGTTGTGTTTACTTTGTGGTGTACATTTTGCGTTACATGTGTTGTGTGTGTTGCGCAAAAGCTTTGCACATAAGCCTGATTGCTCGTGCCAAGCTAGCAAGGGGTTGAGCAGGGGTTATCTTGGACGTGTAACTCCCTTCCCCTGACTAGGGTGGGTGGGTTCTGCCTGGGTTAGGTGCATACCCTAGCCAACCAGAAACCCCATTTCTAACAAAACACAACACCAAACATACATGGACAGGGAAACACACATTTATAGACCATAACACATATGCCACATGCCACACTACACTGCAGGCAATGCACGTAACCCTAACATATGCCCATGTCTACATGTCCCTGGCACCACCTGACTGACACATCACTGGACGGACAGATGGAGCAATGTCCCCTATGAATTCAAAAGCTGGACTCAAACAACTACATGTGTCCACAAGTTCATAATAAAACACAGATCCTTCACTCATAACACTTACTAAGGAATCACTCTGTTATGTGAATGCATTGGCTATTCAAACATCAAACAACTCACTAATTGGCACTGCCCCACATTTACTATGCTGTAGAAATCTCAGACAGCACTGATATCTATTGGCACCTGAGTGCTCTCATCACCATCTACATATCAGCAACATTTAATATATATACTCATTGTGAACAACTTTCCATTGTGTGGTGCATACAACATCACCATCACTGAAAGATCATGTGCAGGAATGGATACCTCACAGTACACCAACAAACATACCTGTAAATCCCAAATCTCCATGCCATAAAAAAAGGGTACCAACATTGCACTGCAGCAGATGTACTATTGACAATGCACAGGGAAAGGCCAGAAATGTACATGAATGAGAATACATGGATCTTATTAGGGCTGGACTCCTGATGCAGAGCAGTGCTGAAAAGCACAACATACCCAGTCCTGTCCCACAGCTGTCTGAACATCTTCCATACATCACAATACATCCCATATAACTGTCCCACACTGAGCATATGAACCTCATGCACATACATATGCCAGCCAGCAATCGTCAACAACAACATTTTGTGCAAGGAAGGTATTTTAAGGGCAAAGGGGTGGGATTCACATGCAACACACAGGGCCCTACACCTGTTACCTGACACACATCACACACAATATAGACACATGTCCACTACATCACACTTGTGCAGGTCTAAAGTGAGGGCACCAAGGGCCACATGTCAGAAAGGTTGGACAGCATCTAAAGCAGTGCTACTTTACTTGTGCACCTTAGGGCCCCCCTACATCTAACATGTGTGTGCCGTAGTCAATATATGGTGCACCATGGCACAGAGTAGGAGCAATAGCGTCAACATGATGGATGCCATCGATGGACTGTGTAGGATAAATGCCAAATGTATGGTACAATTCCTGCACAGTATATAGGAGCACATTTTAAGCAATGGTGTTCCCCATGCCTACGCCTGCTCTGTGCAGGCACCAAAAGTACCAGATTAAAATTACGATTTGGAAATTATTATATTCCTCTGCAACATTTTAGCTTTTGTCCAATGGGGAACACACTCCTTGCGCACATGATGCTTTGCACAGGCATAATGTGTCGCAAATGTTCACTAAGTGTTGTACTGCATGGGTAGTGGCATTGTGATTATTTGCCTAGTTGGCCCACAGCAGTGTCTACAAAAATTAGGCCAATGTGGTGTAAGGAGGTGATAGGACCTTGTTAAGTTGGGTCCCTGGCTCAAAGATAGAGAACACTGCACATATTTGGCATGGGTGTACTGTCAGGCAATAATTCCAAATACAATCACCATGTACCTAAGTCAAAACCCATAATCAGAAAATGAACCACCACAGACTAATGCAACCATCCAGCCAAACAGGAACACACACAAAACCAGTGTAAGTCTGATACACCACTCCACTCAAAACAGATATGGGCCATAGCACCTAGCAACTAACTAATGTACATAATTGACACATGTTCTCACATTCCTTTGCAGCTCACCAAAGTTAGATCATCCAGCCATGGTCAAGACACCTTTAGAAAATCCAACATTGGATGCACAGCGGGCATACAATGAAGCCCACAAAAGGACCAGAAATGTCATGAAGAGAACATTTGGCCTGCTTAAATCAAGGTTCAGGTGCCTACATCTTACAGGAGGTGGACAGTTTTATGCACCACCACTTGTCTGCAAAATTATCCTCGTGTGTGCCATTTTGCATAACATTTGTCTACGCACACTTCCCCTGGGATGTACAAGTAGATGTCACCAATAAAAAGGATGACAAGAATGGTGTACAAATGTAGTAGGGGGAACAACAAAACACTGCTGCTGGAGTACTCAGAAGAGAACTAATTCGGCAAAGCATTTTCACCTAGAACTGTACTCCAGGAATCACCATGTAAATAATTCAAAAAAATCATGTAAACTCAGAATGTACATTGCTTACTCTTTTACACCATCATATACCAATTGTAACTTGCCCGAATCGCAGAGAGCATGACTACATCACAACAGTTGTAAACAACTTTGGAACATAGGCCATGATTTAAGAGGGCCTACTGCATCCTTGTTCAACATTGGTGTCAAACATCTTACCCTAATGTGTCCCAACTATGCAAATATCTAAGCAGCAGAAAGTCATAGTGGTGCAAGTCAAGCATTGTGCCACTTTGTAAATCCTTGTGCCTCAAAATGCTCTGAGGGAAAGGGACCACAAAGAAACAATGGTGGTCATTACAACCCTGGCGGACGGTGTTAAAGAGGCGGTAAGACCGCCAACAGGCCGGCGGTAAAAAAATTGCAATTACGACCGTGGCGTAAACCGCCAACAAAGACAGCCACTTTAACACTCCGACCGCCACGGCGGTACAAACAAACAGCGCGGCGGTCACCGTCAACAGACAGGCGGGAGACAATGTACCGCACACAGTATTATGACAGGCCAATCTGCCACCTTTTACGGGGCGGATTCACTGCGGATAAAAACACGGCAGAAACAGGAATCCCGAAGGAAAAACGCTCACCTCTACACACCCCATGAGGAACGAGGACGCCATGGAACACCAAATTCTACCTGCAATAGTCTTCCTGCTCCTCTACCAGGAGCATGAACGCCGGCGGCGAAGACCACGGTGAGTACTGCACCTACGACACAGGGGAGGGGGAGGGAAAAAACAGGGACATACACACGCGACACCCCCACCCTCACCCACTACAACACACACACTAATGCATATCAATACATCACAGTTACACCCCCAACCCCCCCGGAAGAATGCAAAGACAATAGAAAATTAGTGTAACCATTGTAATATATTAAAAGCAAGTAGGCAGAAATATATATAAACACTGTGTACAAAATATGTACCAAGCATAGTAGTCCAGGTAGTGCTCTAAGAAAGTCCGTGGAACACTGGTACCACACGGTAGGTGCGAGGCCCACACAAGATCCCCGACCATGACGGAGAAAACACTGCAGGGGCATCAGAGAGCAACTAAACAGGCACCTCAGGGGGAGGGAAAGGGGGGGCACCTCAGCCGCTTGAGTGCACGACGCCAAATCCACGAGGGGGCCACATGCCCACTGTTCCATCCTGGGGAGTGCAAAGCCACAGTCTCTCAAGTCTCTACAGTGGGTGGTTTGCCCACTGTTCCATCCTGGGGAGTGCAAAGCCACAGTCTCTCAAGTCTCTACAGTGGGTGGGTTGCCAACTGTTCCATCCTGGGGAGTGCAAAGCCACAGTCTCTCAAGTCTCTACAGTGGGTGGGTTGCCCACTGTTCAATCCTGGGGAGTGCAAAGCCACAGTCTCTCAAGTCTCTACAGTGGGTGGGTTGCCCACTGTTCCATCCTGGGGAGTGCAAAGCCACAGTCTCTCAAGTCTCTACAGTGGGTGGGTTGCCCACTGTTCAATCCTGGGGAGTGCAAAGCCACAGTCTCTCAAGTCTCTACAGTGGGTGATTTGCCCACTGCTGTATCCTGGGGAGTGCAAAGCCACAGTCTCACAAGTCTCTACAGTGGGTGGGTTGGCCACTGTTCAATCCTGGGGAGTGCAAAGCCACAGTCTCTCAAGTCTCTACAGTGGGTGGTTTGCCCACTGTTCAATCCTGGGGAGTGCAAAGCCACAGTCTCACAAGTCTCCACAGTGGGTGGGTTGCCCACTGCTGTATCCTGGGGAGTGCAAAGCCACAGTCTCTCAAGTGGATAACAGTCTCCACTGGTTCTGGAGGGGGCATGGTGCCCAGAGTGCTTCATCCTGCTAAGGACAGAGGTAGTGGATGACAGTCTCCACTGGTTCTGGAGGGGGCATGGTGCCCAGAGTGCTTCATCCTGCTGTGGACAGAGGTAGTGGATGACAGTCTCCACTGGTTCTGGAGGGGGCATGGTGCCCAGAGTGCTTCATTCACCCCGTGACGTCTCAGTTGCGTCAGTGCCCTTGCCGCTCATGGGCCAGCGGTGCTTGAGACAGCGGTGCCCTGTTTAGCGGTGTTTGAGATGCCGGTGCCCTGTTCAGCGGTGCTTGAGACGGCGGTGCCCTGTTCAGCGGTGCTTGAGACGGTGGTGCCCTGTTCAGCGGTGCTTGAGACGGCGGTGCCCTGTTCAGCGACTCTTGATACGACGGTGCCATGCTCAGCGCTGCTTGAGACGGCGGTGCCCTGTTCAGCGGTGCTTGAGACGGCGGTCTCCATTGCAGGGACTCAGCTGCTGGTGGTCCTTCATGACCCAGCGGGCTTTTGCTGGCAGTCCTTGATGACCCAGCGGGGCTTGTGCTGTCGGTCCTGTCCTGGGCAGCTGAGCTTGTGCTGGTGGTCCTTCATGGCCCAGCAGGGATTTTGCTGGCGGTCCTTCATGGCCCAGCGGGGCTTGTGCTGGCGGTCCTGTCCTGGGCAGCTGGGCTGGTGCTAGCGGGCCCCTCCTGGGCAGGTAGGCTTGTGCTGGGGGGCCTGTCCTCGGCAGCTGGGCTTGTGCTGGCAGTCCTGTCCTGGGCAGCTGGGCTTGTGCTGGCGGTCCTGTCCTGGGCAGCTGGGCTGTTGCTGGCGGGCCCCTCCTGGGCAGGTAGGCTTGTGCTGGCGGTCCTGTCCTGGGCAGCAGGGCTTGTGCTGGCGGGCCTGTCCTGGGCAGCTGGGCTTGTGCTGGCGGGCATGTCCTGGGCAGCTGGGCTTGTGCTGGAGGTGGCCTCCTGGGCAGCGGGGATGATAGTGGTCTTCTCCGCCGTGCTGCTCTTCCCAGACTTGCTGGGTTTCTTGTGGCCCTTCCCCGCCTTGGAAGGTGTCATAGCTGACTCCACACTCCCACCGGGACCCCTGGGAGCGGCTTTGGTGGCTGGAGTCTTCCCCATCTCCTGCCGGGCACTGGCCAACTTCTGATGCTTCACAGTTGGGGGGCTGTCTGTGCTGTGGCTCCGTGCCACACTGGCTGCCCTGGTGGCCGGTGCACTCCAGATTCCGGTGACTACAGGCACCACTGGTCCCGGAGATGTTGTGGCTGAGGTGCTAGTTCGGGACCTAGGAGACGGACGGGGTGGGGGAGGTGTGGGAAAGAGGTCAAGGTTGGACAGGAAATGTTTTTTGGACAGTGGAGGAAGAGGTGGTGGTTGTAGGAGGTGTACGTTTGCTGACTTTGGGTAAAGGTGCATGCGCTGGAGGCTGTCGTGAGGTGGATAACTGTTGGGTGGGTTTGTGCCTGCGTTTGTGTATCTTGGGAGGGGGCATCACAGACACACTGGGAGAGGATAGAGGGGACGTGTGAATGGTAGTGGGGGTGGTGACTGCACATGAGCGGGGTGTGGTGGTGGGTGTGCTCGAGAGGGACGTAGTGGATGTAGAGGTACTGCATGCAGGTGTGAGTGTAGACAAGATTGGGAGGGAGACGAGGAGAAGGGGGACACAGTGGAGGCAGTGGATGTTGGTGTGTCTGCATGTGTGTGATGCTTGCGTGAGTGCCTGTGAGATGTGTGGTGCTTATGTTGGCCTGAGCTTCCCTTGTGTGTTGGCGTGTGTGCATGCTGGTCTGTAGGTGTGCTTGGGATAGGCTGAGGTACAGGGGATTGGGTCGGGGTGGAGGAAGTTGGAGGGGGGAGGCTAGACACAGGGACAATGGCTGCCATCAGTGCTGAGGCCAGAGTCTGAAAAGCTTGCTGAAGGGCCACCTGATCAGAATTAATGCCCTCCAGGAATGCATTTGTTTGTTGCAACTGCCTTTCTACACCCTGGATGGCATTCAAAATGGTAGACTGCCCAACAGTGAGGGACCTGAGGAGGTCAATGGCTTCCTCATTGAGGGCAGCAGGGGTGACTGGGGCAGGGCCTGAGGTGCCTGGGGCGAAGGTGATGCCCACCCTCCTGGGTGAGCGGGCACGGGGCGAAGGCTGAGGGGCTGCTGGGAGGGCGGTGCTGGAAGGGGGGTGGCGGCTGTACCTGTAGATGGGGGTGGCACAGATGTTGCCACCACCACAAGGGAGCTCCCATCAGAGGACAAGTCCGTGTCACTGGTGTCAGCTCCTGTCCCCGGCGTGGAGCTCCCCTCCCCCTCCGTCCCACTGGTGAAGTCTGAGTCCATAGTGTGGCCCTCCATGGCCATGTGGGATGCAGCCCCCTGGTGCTCCGGTGCCACTGCTCCTCCGCCTGATGATGCTAATGCACACAAGAACAGGGAGACCACAAAAAGAGGGAGGACGACAGAAGAAAGACATGTTGAGAGCATGCATTACCGCTACCGTTGGCAGACATGACATACACAGAAGCCCCCTGCACTACGCCGCGCTCTTGGGCTCCACTGTTCAATTCCTGGGAAATGGCCTACAAGGCTATGGACGACATCTGCACACATAGATGACACAGGAGCCTGACTAGGTGTACTTGGCACTCTACAGAGGTGGGGTGGGGTGCCACATGGCCTGCCTTACGGACGGGCCTTGCCTACGGAACTCGCCCTGGCCTAGGGAAACCCACAGCCCACCTCCCCCACCCAGACCCCTCCACTGCGCGCAAAGTCAGCAGAATGCGAGTGTACTCACCCCTTTGTGTCTGCTGTGATGCCCTCAAGTGCCCATCCAACTCCGGGTAGGCCACCGCCAGGATCCTGAACATCAGGGGGGTCATGGTGCGACGGGCACCCCTCCCACGTTGGGAGGCCATCCCCAGCTGAGCCTCTGCTGTCTTCTTGCTCCAGCAGCAAATGTCCTCCCATCTTTTCCGGCAGTGGGTGCTCTGTCTGTGGTAGACCCCCAGGGTCCGGACATCCTTGGCAATGGCACGCCAAATATGTTTTTTTCTGGTGGGCACTGACCTACATGAAATGTACAGGGGGAAGAGTAAGTAATTACCAACTGCACCGTCAAACTGATTGGCCCCCATCTATACCCTTGCCATGTGGCACATGCATTCACCGTCTTTCATGCACGCAGCAATCTCTCCCCTTCCTTCTTACATCCAGCCCCCTCCACACAGGCATAGCCCATACAACATGCTCCCTGTGTACTTGCCTGTTTGTCTGGAGGACCGTAGAGTAGCGTGTACTGGGGGAGGACCCCATCCACGAGTTTCTCCAACTCCTCCAATGTGAAGGCAGGGGCCCTCTCCCCAGACACTGAAGCCATTGTCTCTTCCAGACCAGTCACAGCAGCACTTGCAGTGTAGGTCCTCTCCTGTTGAAGATCAGGTATTGAGTGATTGAACAGATTGAAAATGGCGGTCACATCTGCGGCGGTGCGTACCGTCACCGCCGACGTACATCGTCATTGGCTCCTGGGACCCATAGGGTCCAATGTTAACCAATGCAGCATTGCGCCGCGGTCTTCGACCGCCTACCGCGACGGTGTGCAACGTCAGCGCAGTCACCTCACATCCCATTGTCCCACTTTAGAGGTCAGGCAGCTGCCATTTCAGGGGCCCACAGGGCTTCATTTTCAACTGTGTCACACATACCTAGGCCTAGACTCAACACACATACAGGCCACCTTTTGTGTATGAATGGTGTTCTGTGTAAACTGTGGGTACGTACCTCTGAGTTGTTTGACTCTGTGCTCGCTGTTGTCCTTCATAGGCACTGTCCGCTGGGACATGTGAGGAGATGGCGGCATCCTCCGGTGTACCGACCGTTGGTGGACCTGTCGACAATGGAGGAGCGACATGTGATTATCACATACAGGCTTGACCGTGCCACAATCCAGGAACTGTGTACCCAGTTGGAGCCAGACCTGATGTCAGCAATCCGCCATCCCACAGGAATCCCCCCTCAAGTGCAGGTGCTGTCAGTGCTCTATTTCCTTGCAAGTGGGTCTTTTCAAACAACAGTGGCCATAGCATCAGGGATGTCCCAGCCTATGTTTTCCAACGTATTGTCCAGAGTGTTGTCTGCCCTTCTGAAACACATGTGGAGCTACATCGTTTTTCCTCAGGAGGAGGATTTGCCTACAGTGAAAGGTGATTTCTATGCCCTGGGATAAATCCCCAACATCATAGGTGCCATTGATGGGACACATGTGGCTTTGGTCCCCCCCCCACAGGAGTGAACAGGTGTACAGAAACAGGAAGAGTTATCATTCGATAAATGTACAGATGGTATGTTTGGCAGACCAGTACATCTCCCATATGAATGCCATGTTCCCTGGCTCAGTGCATGACGCCTACATCCTGCGGAACAGCAGCATCCCTTATGTGATGGGTCAACTCCAGAGGCACCGTGTGTGGCTATTAGGTGAGCACCTGGGATCAGGACAGTGTGAATGGTTGTCTGGGGATATCCCTCCAGGTTAGTGCGTGTCTAACAGTTGCCCCTCGCCATTTGCAGGTGACACTGGTTACCCCAACCTGTCATGGCTGCTGACCCCAGTGAGGAATCCCAGGACAAGGGCAGAGGAACGCTACAATGAGGCCCCTGGGCGAACTAGGAGGGTGATCGAGCGGACCTTCGGCCTCCTGAAGGCCAGGTTCCGGTGCCTCCATATGACAGGTGGATCCCTATTCTACTCACCAAAGAAGGTGTGCCAGATCATCGTGCTTCACAACTTGGCTTTGAGACGACAGGAGCCATTTCTGCAGGAGGATGGTCCAGATGCCGGTGTTGTGGCAGCTGTGGAGCCTGTGGACAGTGAAGACGAGGAAGTAGAGGAAGAAGACATGAACAACAGGGACTCAGTGATCCAGCAATATTTCCAGTGAGACACAGGTAAGAGTACAGACCTGCCTACTACATGTACTTTAACACTACTACCTCTCTACTGTCTGTCGTTTTCACCCAGTGTATGGTCACTGAGTTGTCACTTTCCCTTACGATTTCACAGATGTGGGTCCCACTGTGTGACATCTGCTTAGATTCATCATGGACTAGAGCTGTGTGACATAGGTATGTTGACATTACAATTGATAGAGCATTTTGTCACTGTAATTGCTAATACACTATTTCGAAATCACAGACAGACTCCAGATTGTTTTGTGCTTTAAGTGTGTTTATTTAAGTGCTCAATATTGGAGGGGGTAGCAAAATGGTGAAGGGTGATGGTGGAGGAATGTCCATGGCAGAGTCCAGTCTATTAGTCTCACAGGTGCATTGCCCATATGGGCATAGGAAGTGGAGCTGCGGCAGTTTAATTATGGACAGGGTGACAAAGTGGGACAGTAGGATGACAATCAGGGTGGTCTCATTTCTTGGCGGGGGTCTTGGCATCGTGCTCTGTCTTGTTCCTGGATCTCAGGGACTGTTTGCGGGGTGGTTCTCCCTCTGCAGGGGGTGGGGTGCTGGTGTGGTGGTCCTGTGGCGGGCGTCCAGTCCACTAGCGCCGGCGGAGGTGGTGGGCAGTTCATCGTCCATGCTAGTGTCAGGGGCCCCTTGTAGTGCCACAGTGTCCCTCCTGGTGTTCACAAGTTCCTTCAGCACCCCTACGATGGTGCCCAGGGTGAAGCTGATGGTTCTGAGTTCCTCCCTGAAGCCTAAATACTGTTCCTCCTGCAGGCGCTGGGTCTCCTGAAACTTGGCCAGTACCGTTGCCATCGTCTCCTGGGAGTGGTGGTAGGCTCCCATGATGGCGGAGAGGGCCTCGTGGAGAGTGGGTTCCCTGGGCCTGTCCGCCCTCTGTCGCACACCAGCCCTCCCAGTTCCCCTGAGTTCCTGGGCCTCCGTCCCCTGGACCGTGTGCCCACTGCCACTGCCCCCAGGTCCCTGTTGTTGTTGGGGTGGTGAGTTAGCCTGGGTTCCCTGTAGTGGTGGACACACTGCTGATTGACGTGTCCTGGGGACAGAGGTATGGGCCCGCTGGATGGGTGCTGTGCTGGTGTTTACAGAGGTGGGAAGGTCTGTGGTGGTCTGTGACGGGGTGAGGGGAACCGACTGTCCCGTGGTCCCCGATGGGCCGGGCTGGTCATCTAGATCCAGTTGGACAGAGCTGCTGTCATCACTGTGGGCCTCTTCTGTTGGTGGTGTGGACATGTGTGGATCCTCCTGTCCGGTGACGTTGGGTAGGGGTCCTGCAGGGGTATAAAAGGATGGTTATTACATCTGTGTGTGTCATGGTGTGCAATGGGTGGGTGATCGTGTACCCCAGTGCTTGCATTCCTGTGTGGGACCTTGTGTGATGATGGTTTAGGGGGGTGTATGGGTATGTGCAGTGGTCATGCTTTAGTGATGGGTGTCCATGCTTTGTTGTTGCATGCAGGGCTTGGTGTTGGGATGGGTGGTTTGTGATGTCGGGATATTTGTGAGGAGTAGGAGTGCTGGGGGTGATGATGAGGGTGGGGGTATGTGATGGCATGCAGGTAGGGTGGGGGATGTAATAGTTATGATTTGTCTTACCAGAGTCCATTCCTCCACCTACTCCTGCGAGGCCCTCAGGATGCAGAATCGCCAAGACCTGCTCCTCCCATGTTGTTAGTTGTGGGTGAGGAGGTGGGGGTCCGCCGCCAATCCGCTGAACCGACAGGTGGTGTCTTGAGACCACAGAACGCACCTTCCCCCGTAGGTCATTCCACCTCTTCCTGATGTCCTCCCGATTTCTTGGGTGCTGTCTCACTGCATTGACCCAGTCCACTATTCTTCGCCATAGCTCCATCTTCCTTGCAATTGAGGTGTGCTGCACCTGTGATCCGAATAGCTGTGGCTCTACCCGGACGATTTCCTCCACCATGACCCTGAGCTCCTCCTCCGAGAACCTGGGGTGTCTTTGCCGTGCCATGGGGTGGTGTAGGTGATGTGTGGGGTGGAGTGTGTTGTGATAAGTGTGCTGATATGTAGTGGTGTGTTGTGTGAGGTGCGTGGAAGTTCTGTGGGTGATGGTGTTGTGTGCCTGTGAATGCTGTTGTTCTTGCTGGTGCTGTCTCTCTCTGGCCTTCTTTCGGAATTGTGGGTGATGTGGGTGTGTGTTTTATATTGAATTGGGTGTGTGGGAGTGGTGTGTGTATGTGTATCAGGTGTGTGTATTTGGAATTGCCCAATGTGGCTGTGTTTTGTAAGAATGTGTGTATTTTGAGCGCAGCGGGTGTACCGCCAATGGAATACCGCGGTTGAAAGACCGCCGCGTGGATTTGTGTGTCGCAATAGTTTGGGCGTTTTTCTGTTGGCGTGACGGTGGAGGATTTGTTTTCGCCAGTTTATCACTGACCTTTGGTGTGGCGGACTTGTGTGGGTGTCTGAATTTTTGTGGATTCCGTGCTGTGGTTCATAATAACTGTGGCGGAATTCCACGGCCGCAGCGGTGTGTTGGCGGTCTACTGCACGGCGGTAAGCGGCTTTTACCGCCAATGTTATAATGAGGGCCAATGACTTATCCGGCACAGCTTTGATTAGTTGCAGCATGTAAAACTCACTTTTTATCAAGCCTAGAAGCTGGTCGTGATTGGCTGGATTGAATGTCAGGTGACAGGAGGGTCAAGACACTGCGACTGCCCTAAGATGCACCGGGGTGGTGGCATGGCAAAGGAGAATATTGAAACACTTGAAATGGAGGGTCGTGTCAAAACAAATTACACCTAACCTGGGGCATTTTCCTGACCACCCGAATTGATCTTGGGACCCAAGGAGAGACGAGAGGGGCTAGTGGGATTGTAAATGTGGCACTGGAGATGCACCCAGAGTGTCTTGTGGGTGGGCTGGGACCAGCCCGCAATGGTCCCAAATCGGTGATTGTGAGCAAGATTGAGACAGATGATATGAGACACCAACTTGGTAAAGACATTCCAGTAAGGGGCTGGGTGGGGGCCAGAAAGCAGTAGTGACGCTTACTAGTTAGCAGCATGTTTGGTTGGGGCAACAGGTGCTATGCGCAATTGGGGAGGTGTGCAGTTTAGATTTTGCAGCGCAGTGTAGCATATAGCGGGGAGTGATAATTGAAGAAGGGTTATTGGATAGTTGTTGTAATTAATGTTTAGGCAAGATACATACGGCGAGTCAACATAGCTGAGCACACAGGTTATTCACTCTCACAGTCTGAACCCCAGCCAGCTTCAGCCCGGCAGCCCCTGTCTGTGGTCCATTAACCATACTGGGGGATGTCCAAAGTTAGTATGTGAACCATAAGTTTGCGTAACGTGGAATGTTAATGGCCTAGGCGACAAAGTCAAATGGGGAGTTGTGCTCCAGTACATAAAATCAGACTCCCCTGACATGGTTCCCCTACTAGAGACTCACCTCCTAGGTAATAGGTGTCATGCCCTCGATCATTGGGGAAATAAAAAGGCTGCTAATGTGGGCCATACAACCTCCTCTAAAGGAGTAGTGATCTTTGTGAGGAGAACACTGCCCCTGGTCATTTGGCAAATATGCCCCAATCCCCTGGGTCCCTATGTGGTGCTCTCTGGGACCGGGGAGGAGGGAATCTTAAACATATCTTCAATAGATATTACAATATGACCTCACGATTCAGTACTACCAGCCCTGACAACTCTGCTACACAGTCTTCCAGATGGGGAAGTGATCATGTGAGGGGACCGCAATGCAACGCCGAGTGTTAGCATTCACCAACATCCCCCCAGACCCCTGGACTCAGTCAGACAACCATAAGAAGACTTCCTCACTGCCCAGGGACTGCCAAATGTATGGTGTACCCTTAACACAGCAACCCAGAACTTACATCATCCTTTTACTTGGGGGGTCTCTCCTAAATTAATCACTTTCTCATGCCGACTCCCCAGCTGTTAAAAGTTAGTGAGGCTACTAACTTAACTAGGGGTATTTCTGACTATTCTCCCCTGTGGCTGGTGTATGGTTGGGCCGAGAGGCCAAACACTACCCTCATCATATTGAGCCCTTGGTACCTTAAGGAGCACAAAATTAGATAATGGATGTTAGCCGCAAAAGACTAGTATTTTCAGGCAAACAGCACTTCAGTAGAGTCTCCAATCATGTTGTGGGCAGCCTATGAGACAGTAGTCAAGGGGGTGGATCTCACCATGATGGCGAAAGGGAGCAAACTAAAAAGAGCCAAATTGAAGGCTCTTAAACATGAGTTTTTGTGCCTTGAGGCCGGCTTACCTGATGAGGAGGGATGAGAGGGAGCCCACATCCTAGCCCTGAAGCAAAATGAATACTGAGACGTGGCCTAGGAAGCTGCCAATATGCACCTTAGGGCAACACAGCACCACATCAATGTAATGGGGGGACAAGACAGGAAATATATTGACCTATTGGGTAGGAGGCAGCGAATAGATGGGTTCCTGGGATCCAGAGGGAGTCAGGGGAACTTGCTAGTAGTGGACAAACCATAGCCCATATGTTTGCCCACTACTAATGGAAATTTGATTATGCAAGGAATTTTGCCACAAAAAGCAGGTGAGCTCCTGGGTGGCATCCCCCACCCAAGCCTCACTACAGAGGATAGTGAAGCTTTACAATATCCACTTTACATGGAAGAAATTGTAAAAGCCATCAGAGATGTGAAGCCTGGTAAAGCATCATGGTCCAATGGGGTAACAATAGAACCCTATAAATTGACAGTCACTAGGCTTGTCTCATATCTGAAGCAGATGTATGAGAAAAGCCAGAAGTGTTGAGTACCCTGTTAGACCTGTGCCAGGCTTCCATACTGGTCATCCACAAAGAAGGGAAGCCCAGGGAGGACAGTATCTGTACCCTGGGTCTACAGACAAGACCCAGTTCCTAAAACGATCAATGACTTATCCAAGCACATTGATTATTGATAAATCATTTGAAACCATGGGAGTTGATGAGACATGTCCTACACAAACAAGCTGCCAGTCCCCAGGACATGATAGGGCAAGTCTGACATCAAGAAGCTCAAAGGTAACAACACATACTTGGCCATGGGATTACAAATGTGCAGGTGTATGTCTGCAGGGGACTGTGCATCACACTGCTGATGAGTCATCATGAGGATGGCAGATCCCTACCCAATGTCCCCTCAAGCCCCTGAGTAGGCTACATTGACCCTTAACACAGTCGGGTGCATGTTGATTGCGCACAGTGAATTGAGCTGGGGTGAACACAATCAGCCGGTGTTCATACATGCAACAATGGCCCTGTATGGCTATTCAAATTGCCCCAGGAGCACTGATACCTAGGGTGCCATCACTGCATGTGAATATCCCTGCCATACAGATTGTATTCAATTTCATCAGTCTGCCAATAACATTAACGTTTGAGTAATTGATCAATGAAAATGTATGTTGTTAACACATAGGCGGTCATTATGAACATGGCGGTTCGGCCAGCCATGCCGGCAGTGGTGGCTGAAGCCGTCAGCCGGCATGACGGGCCGAACCGCCACATAATGAAGAGGATGACGGCCTCCAGCAGTAGCCGTCACCCACCGCCATGCTCCCGCCGCAAGGCAGCCTGGCGGCGGGATGAAACACCATCCGGCAGGGTAGCTGGGCTACCCTGCGGATAATGTTTCATATGCCGCAATCCTTTTCCTGGCGGGATATCCCGCCAGGAAAAGGCGGACGGAGGGGGTGCCCCTGCACTGCCCATGCACTTTGCATGGGCAGTGCAGGGGACCCCGTGCAGGCCCCCGTCGCGCATGTCACTGCCCCATTTACGGTCAGTGGCATGCGCGACTGGTGCTGCTGCACCCGCCGCACACCAACATTGGCGGCGGCTCCTCCCTCAATGTTGCGGCCGTGTTCCCCGCCAGGCTGGCGGGTGGAGACACTGTCTCCACCCGCCAGCCTGGCGGGGGAAACATTATACGGCCGGCGGGTTTTCAAGGAGGCTGGCGGTCGATGGAAAGACCGCCAGCCTGAACATGGCGGGAAATCCCGCTGTGTTCGAAATGACCGCCATAATACCTAAATGTATCCATACGTCTTAGCTAGGTGGACCAGGCTTGGTGCTGTCAATTTGCGAATGGACAAATGAGTACAATATACATGATAAAACGTGTATTTGTCACATGATAACTTACAACTTATCATGACCAGTACAAATGTCCCCCCCATTGTAAAACTTGTTTTACACAGATATGAGTATGCAGCTTTGGAGCAATGGCCTACCTATAAGATAGCTGGAACAGAGAGTTGGTATGTGTCCAATCCGTAAACACACCACTGTATCATGCAGCACTTATCAGACATGATACATATATTTTCACACAAAAAACATGTCATAAATATATACCTACAACAACACATGTCAGCACACCATCGCCAACATTTTCCATGCATGGGGAACCATACGTTACATGTGTTGCTCTGCATCATTAAGTCTGCTCCTTATAACACACCAGAGTGTGTACATAAGTGCACTCACATTGAGATGGCTTGCTTACAGGATCTTAACCTGACCTTAGTCAACAGCATCCTTAGCAAAAGATTTGTTACGGATATGAAATGCCTGAACAAGTATTGCACATGTCCCTTCCCATCTTATGTTGTGTATTGTATTGTACAATCGGAATTCTGACATGACAATGTGGCAGACTCATAACATGAGTAGCATCACATATGTGCACTCAGTACACATGTGTAAACTTATATGTGGTAAAGAGTCTTCATGCACAGGCACATTTGCAAACAGTATCAGTCCTTTAAAGCATTGCACATGCAAACATATGGTAACACATTCCCATGTTACTGGTACACAATGAAATGCACATGCACACACATGTAGCCACCTCAGCCTTTCCAAAAAAATCCATGCATGGCTGTTGTGCGTAAAAAAAACAATTTACGCATATGGTACATCACCATACATCGCAAATCTCTAAAATTACGCCTGGCACCATGTGCGTCTGAACTGTCTTGCTGTCTCAGTCTTCCCTCCAACCTCCACACACGCCTGATATGCATCAAAGATTTTGACGAATACCATTGTCTTACAAACATCGCACAAGCCAAAAATGACACCTTGCCTCTGTGCTTCAATTGTAAGTCGAAAGGCCTTGTCAGCCTTCATGGAAAAAATCCATGCATGGCCGTCATGCATCAAAACAACAGACACATATCAGAAAATGTGACGCATCTGCCCAGGAAGTGATGTACCAGGACTTCCTTGCTGCACACATGGTAATGTGAATTTACTTCTTCACTTTTACTTTACAGTCTTTTTGTCTGTGGTTAAGAGAGGTTGTGTGGACATGGTGCTGTTGAGGAGTGGTGGTTTCTGAGAGTTTTGTGCTGTGTCCTGTTGCTGTTCAGTTCAATTTGTTGTATTTGTAAGTTTTGTTTATTGTTATTGTCCTGTTATTGTATTTGTATTGTCAGGTGTTTGTCGCGGGTAGTGTAGTTTGTTGAGGTATTTAGGGTAAGGTGGGATTATTATATACATTTATTTTTGTGGTTTATTAGTTACTGTGGAGGGAAATAGCAGAAGATACAGAAAGGGAAGGGCACAGCGCATGTGTTCAGATGAACTAGGGGGGTTCATATGGCTAGTGTGCCTCTACCTGACCAATGTGGTGAAAATGGATGGCTGTGTCATCATGGGCCACCCTACGAAGGCCTGGAAGCTGCGCTGGGGGAAGGTGATGTTCTTGCTGGATCTTCAAGGTTGAGCGTATGGACCTCCAGATCAAGCACCGGTGGGCAGACCTCATTGCCCATGAAGGGGATCTCATGGATCACCTGGTGGTTCAGATTGGCGGACTTGTTGGTAAGTATCTTGTAACATAGAAACATCCTCCTTTGCATGTGCATGACAGTAAGGCATAAGGATAACTGCAGGATGTCATGAGAAAGGTGAGGACAGCATGGGCAGATTTAAGGAAAGTGGCCCTGCAGCGAGTGCAGTGCCACCTTCCTTGCGCTCAATACCACCCCCTTACCGCCACCATGTGTGCGCTGTATCTATAATACGGGGCACCATGGCGCAGGCTAGGGGGCTATTGCATCTCAATTGTTTAGGCTATTGATGTACTGTTCAGGGTTATTGCCGAAATTTGGCACTAACTCTGACCAGTACATAGTGGGCCATCAAAATATAATGGTGTGCACCCTTTTAATGCCTGCTCTGAGCAGGTGTTATAGTGTGCAGAACAAAATGATACAAAATATTCCTCTAGATTTCAATGTGCCATTTCTTCAGCCCCCCCTAATGGGCAAACTCCCACTTTGCTTACATTATGGCTGGCACACTTTGCCACCTGAACATGATTTGTGTGTTGTCACCATTTGCACAATCTGACAGTCCACAGTTCCCAGTGTGTTACACCCACCTTGATATTATAATCATGGTCTTCAACATATGTACCCCTTTCATTGACTTGACTGTGTAAACTTTGCAAGACATAGAGTTGTTCCAGATTTGTGCTCACTCCACAAGTGCTCACTCCACAAGTGGAGATCTCCAGATATACTAGGATTTTTTTCTTACAGATATTTGATTTATTAAATGACTCATCTGCCACCCTATGTATTTTGTTGGAGTGGCAATAGGGAGTGAGCTCTCCACATGCATCCTCCTAGACACTTTGAGTGATGTGTCCAGGATCCTGCACCACCCATTGTGAGATTCAACCATATTGTGTGTACGTGGGCAAACAGGATTTTCTCCCTTCCTGCAAGACAACATTAATCCATGCATCTCAGGTTTCCTTGTTGCGTAGCTGCAAGGATGGCTGCATTGCTGGACTGAGAGTTGTTTTAGTGGAAGGTAGACCTCCTGTTTGCACACATGCACACAAGATGGTTCATTGTTATGCTGCGTGGTGCAGATGCCGAATATATGACTCTGTGGGACAGATTTACAAGGCCCTATCACCACCGGAGCTTCAGTTTTCAGCAATGCTCTGATGGCACTTTTCAGTGTTCCATTTTTTCAAGGAAGTGTATTGCCCCTCTTTGTTGTATTACGCATCCTTGAAAAAATGGGTCCCTACAACGCAGTGTTCTGTATCAGCGGGGCATGTAATGGGTGCTGCAGTGGTTGTTTCACCACAACCTCCATAACTTCTCATGCTGCCCCAGATTTACAAGAAATCCAAACTTTGTGGCAGCAGCAATTACTGATGGCAACCCAGGGTTTGCTTTAGCATGGCAAAATGAGGAAGTATTCTTTTATTCATCCTTTTTTTTTTCAAGTGTGCAGCATTCTGGGGCACACATAGGAAAAGCACAATGCCATGGATGTTTGTTCCTGTATGAAGGTGTCCCTTCCTTCACATGAACAATCAGTCTCCCCAAAGCAGACATCCTTGCACTTTGGTGTAAGGATGCCTGCATTGGTGCATGCTGCTTACTTCATCACCAGCACAGGGGAAACCGCAGGGGTTAGCCGTATTACTGTAAATAAGGCGCATCCCTGCATTTCAAAAGTGGCGCAGCACTGCTATTTGTTATGCAGCAGCGCACTGTACCACTTTGTCATGAATCTGGGCCTAGGTTGCTAGAAGGATGTATGTGGAAAGGCCACCCACTTCCATAATTTGGTGAACACACATGTGGTGGGGTGAGAACCTTAAACTTTTTGAGGCTTGTTGATGTGTGGATGCATCATGTAGGGACACCACATCAAGGGTGGCATTGTGGTTGTGGTACTGAGAACAGACATTGTATTAATCCTATTTTGGCCTACTTTTAGTGTGTGTTGCAATCATCACAAACATTGTAAGTGGCAGACAGCATTCCTGTTAGTAGATTTAGAAGGATGTGTTCCTTCCTTCAGATGTGCATTAGGACAGACAAGAGGGACACCCCTACACCAAGCAGGTTGAGTGGCAATGTTGGTGAGGTCCCTCATATTTTTGGGAATGACCGAGGTTAGTATAGGGATGCATTGACTATCTGTGAGAAGCACACAACCCTGGACATTTGAATTGATGCTGCATAGAGGAGCAAGCAGAGCTGTTGCACTGTCTGTTTCTTCATCAGAAGGTATATATGTGCCAGTATATCCAGACACAGACATTATAGTGCTGTACCCAAGCATCTAAAATGTCTGACTTGTGCTTGAGTGGTGGATAGTGATAGGTCATTCTTAACATGCATGCCATGGTGGAGCACCTTGCATTCCTTATACCTGGTGTATTTTCCATGTCCTCCTCTAAGACCTAAAACTGCATGTAATAGGCATTCCTTGTGTATATTTGTGATCTTCCCATGCAACATATGTGTGAATCTCCCAGCTTCTGATGCCTTTGAAAAGGTCAGCACATCTGGATTAAGTTTAGTGTATTCCAAGAACTTAGGGTGGTGTGCGAGTGACAAGTGGATGTGTGAAAAGTCTGCAATTCTACATATTGTAGTTGTTTATGTGTTGCATTGTGCATCACACATAGGGCAACCTTTCTAGGTATTTGGGGCATTGACCCCACACCACCATTTTCCTTGCAGGCCCATTGCCCCAGCCACTGACAACATAGAAGCACATCATTTACATTACTGTTACTGGTGGACATTCCCACACTAGTCTAATTAGATTTTTCACTATTTCGGTGCTTTACTGCATTGGCACCATGAATAATGGCACTAGTGCAGCAAATCACATGGCGGACCATTGCTTACAAAGCATGTGTAAATTTGTCATCTGCCTTTAGCAGACCTCACACATGAGGTAATTAGATGGCACAGTGCAACCTTCAAGGATTGTCAGCCTCATTAGTTCTTCACTCCCTGTGGAAAGGATAGTTCCTTGCATACAACTTATATCTGCCATAGGCATACAGTGGCATAAGGATGTACAAAGTGGATCAATGTGTGATTTTGTTAATGTGGCACAAGGGAAATGGGCACCTTGGATCTAAATTGGCAACAATTTGAATGATGGGAATGTTGCATTACAGGCTTGTAACATTGGGCCCGTAGTGCGAAATTGATGCTACTTGTGGCTGTTCTTACATACGATGGTGTCCCTTTGTGCACAACACCAACCATTCCCACAACACAGGCAACCTTGTTACATGGTGAAATAGGAGCTACTTGTACGGCAGCACAAATGATGATCGCAGACATGCCCCATATGTTGTATATGTTCACTTTTGTGCCCATTCCCAAATGGAGCATGGAGGTGTGTGAGAGTTGTTGATGGGCCACCCTGTGCAACTGAGTGTGACACATTGGCAGGTGGATCAGTGGCAACAGTGGAGCAATTGCTGGGATGGTTGAGAAATGTTTTGTGCATATAGGGCGAAGGTATGGGTGCAATATAAGTGTTGGACCATTATTGCCCAGGTTTCAGGGGAAATGACGGAGTGCAACGTTGTGCCACATTTGGCAGTGCCACACTCTGTCATTTTCAATACGCTTGGATGCACCATTTTAAAGCATATATGGCGCAGCCCTGTGTTGGACCCTGCATCAGCGCAATATTTGCTGCTGAGTGCCAACAAACACAACCTTGCGCCAAGGTGCAAGGTATGGCTGCGCTGGGGTGGAGATAGTTTTTGGACTGGAAGGGACACCTTACTGCAGAAAATAAAATCTTTTCTGGGAATTTGCACTTTCTATGAGTGCTGCAGGAGGAAGTAAAGCATTTATCTTTGTTGTGCCATTCTAACACAAACCTGTGGGTGGTGTTGGATTTAGTCGCAGCCTCAGGTTTACATAAAGTCTTCAAACTGGAGCAACAACATTATACAATGGTGTGAGAAAGTAGCCTCTTTCTAGCATGGTTACCCCCACTTTTGGCCTGTTTGTGAGGATGTGTCAGTGTGTTTTACTGTCTCACTGGCATCCTGCTAGCCAGGACCCCAGTGCTCATAGTTACAACCCTATTTGTCAGTGTGTTTTGCCTGTCTCACTGGGATCCTGCTAGCCAGGACCCCAGTGCTCATAGTTTGTGGCCTATGTGTGTGTTGTCATTAGTGCTTAACTGTGTCACTGAAGTTCTGCTAACCAGAACACCAGTGCTTATGCTCTTGCTGCTTCCAAATTAGTCACTATAGGTTAGTGACTTCATATTCCAGTTCCAATTGGCACACTGGAACCCCTTTATACGTCCCCAGTATATGACGAGCCTTGGGAGGCACCTGTGCGCCATGAGAGGTACATAAACCTGAGAAAACATTTGGCTGCATTTCAAGCAAGCCCCTATACCATGCTGCTCCCTGCTGATGATGGGCTAAACCCAGAAACACGTGTACAGGGATAAACAGCACTTGCTGCGCCTACAGAGGTGAAAGACTTTATTACTTTCGGAATGGACTACGAATTCGACTGCATTTACCATGATGCATTGGGATTGGACTTTGTTGCTGGAGTGTAGGCAGTGTGCTCCCTTTCTTTGTAATTTTGTCTTTGGACGGCTCCCTTGAGCCACGGCTGACGAGCCTTGGGAGGCACCTGTGCGCCATGAGAGGTACATAAACCTGAGAAAACATTTGGCGGCATTTCAAGCAAGCCCCTATCCCATGCTGCTCCCTGCTGATGATGGGCTAAACCCAGAAACACGTGTACAGGGATAAAAAGCACTTGCTGCGCCTACAGAGGTGAAAGACTTTATTACTTTCGGAATGGACTACGAATTCGACTGCATTTACCATGATGCATTGGGGTTGGACTTTGTTGCTGGAGTGTAGGCAGTGTGCTCCCTTTCTTTGTAATTTTGTCTTTGGACGGCTCCCTTGAGCCACGGCTGACGAGCCTTGGGAGGCACCTGTGCGCCATGAGAGGTACATAAACCTGAGAAAATATTTGGCGGCATTTCAAGCAAGCCCCTATACCATGCTGCTCCCTGCTGATGATGGGCTAAACCCAGAAACACGTGTACAGGGATAAACAGCACTTGCTGCGCCTACAGAGGTGAAAGACTTTATTACTTTCGGAATGGACTACGAATTCGACTGCATTTACCATGATGCATTGGGGTTGGACTTTGTTGCTGGAGTGTAGGCAGTGTGCTCCCTTTCTTTGTAATTTTGTCTTTGGACGGCTCCCTTGAGCCACGGCTGACGAGCCTTGGGAGGCACCTGTGCGCCATGAGAGGTACATAAACCTGAGAAAACATTTGGCGGCATTTCAAGCAAGCCCCTATACCATGCTGCTCCCTGCTGATGATGGGCTAAACCCAGAAACACGTGTACAGGGATAAACAGCACTTGCTGCGCCTACAGAGGTGAAAGACTTTATTACTTTCGGAATGGACTACGAATTCGACTGCATTTACCATGATGCATTGGGGTTGGACTTTGTTGCTGGAGTGTAGGCAGTGTGCTCCCTTTCTTTGTAATTTTGTCTTTGGACGGCTCCCTTGAGCCATGGCTGACGAGCCTTGGGAGGCACCTGTGCGCCATGAGAGGTACATAAACCTGAGAAAACATTTGGCGGCATTTCAAGCAAGCCCCTATACCATGCTGCTCCCTGCTGATGATGGGCTAAACCCAGAAACACGTGTACAGGGATAAACAGCACTTGCTGCGCCTACAGAGGTGAAAGACTTTATTACTTTCGGAATGGACTACGAATTCGACTGCATTTACCATGATGCATTGGGGTTGGACTTTGTTGCTGGATTGTAGGTAGTGTGCTCCCTTTCTTTGTAATTTTGTCTTTGGACGGCTCCCTTGAGCCACAGCTGACGAGCCTTGGGAGGCATCTGTGCGCCATGAGAGGTACATAAACCTGAGAAAACATTTGGCGGCATTTCAAGCAAGCCCCTATACCATGCTGCTCCCTGCTGATGATGGGCTAAACCCAGAAACACATGTACAGGGATAAACAGCACTTGCTGCGCCTACAGAGGTGAAAGACTTTATTACTTTCGGAATGGACTACGAATTCGACTGCATTTACCATGATGCATTGGGGTTAGACTTTGTTGCTGGAGTGTAGGCAGTGTGCACCCTTTCTTTGTAATTTTGTCTTTGGACGGCTCCCTTGAGCCACGGCTGACGAGCCTTGGGAGGCACCTGTGCGCCATGAGAGGTACATAAACCTGAGAAAACATTTGGCGGCATTTCAAGCAAGCCCCTATACCATGCTGCTCCCTGCTGATGATGGGCTAAACCCAGAAACACGTGTACAGGGATAAACAGCACTTGCTGCACCTACAGAGGTGAAAGACTTTATTACTTTCGGAATGGACTACGAATTCGACTGCATTTACCATGATGCATTGGGGTTGGACTTTGTTGCTGGAGTGTAGGCAGTGTGCTCCCTTTCTTTGTAATTTTGTCTTTGGACGGCTCCCTTGAGCCACGGCTGACGAGCCTTGGGAGGCACCTGTGCGCCATGAGAGGTACGTAAACCTGAGAAAACATTTGGCGGCATTTCAAGCAAGCCCCTATACCATGCTGCTCCCTGCTGATGATGGGCTAAACCCAGAAACACGTGTACAGGGATAAACAGCACTTGCTGCGCCTACAGAAGTGAAAGACTTTATTACTTTCGGAACGGACTACGAATTCGACTGCATTTACCATGATGCATTGGGGTTGGACTTTGTTGCTGGAGTGTAGGCAGTGTGCTCCCTTTCTTTGTAATTTTGTCAATGGTACCTAGGTACCCAGGGCATTGGGGTTCCAGGAGATACTTATGGGCTGCAGCACTTCTTTTTGCCACCCATAAGGAGCTCAGACAAACCCTTCTTCAAGACTGCCACTGCAGCCTGCGTGAAATAGTGCACACACTACTTCACAGCCATTTTCACTGCACTTAAGTAACTTATAAGTCACCTATATGTCTAACCTTCATTACTGACGGCTAGGTGCAAAGTTACTAAGTGTGAGTGCGCCCTTGCACTAGCAAAGGTGCTCCCATGGTGTCCAGGGCCAATTCCCGGACATCGTGAATGCGGGGATACCATTACATGAGTGTACTACATATAGGTCAATACCTATATGTAGCTTCACAATGGTAACTCCAAATATGGACATGTAAGGTGTCTAAGATCATGGAATTGTCCCCCATTCCAAATGTGGTATTGGGGGGGGCAATCCCATGCATCCTGGGGGCTCCACCATGGACCACCAGTTCTGCCAAACCAGCTCTCTGAGGCTTGCACTGAAGCTACAGCTGCTGCCCCCACACAGACAGAGTTCTGCCCTCCTAGGGTTTGAGCAGCTCAGTCCCAGGAAGGCAGAACAAAGCATTTCCTTTGGGAGGAGGGTGTTACACCCTCTCCCTTTGAAAATAGGTGTTACAGACTTGGGAGGGGTAGCCTCCCAGAGCCTCTGGAAATGCTTTAAAGGGCACAGATGGTGCCCTCCTTGCATAAGCCAGTCTACACCGGTTCAGGGACTCCCAGTCCCTGCTCTGGCGCAAAACTGGACAAAGGAAAGGGGAGTGACCACTCCAGGAATCCTCTGCATCTTCTGCTTCAGCTTCTGACCATTGGATCAACCTCAGACTGCACTAGGAACCGCAGAAATTCCAACAAAGTATCCAGAAAGGCTACTGTGACTCTGCAACTTCAGCTCCAGCCAGCAACTGCAACAGTTTCCAAGGTGTGCACGCTCCGAGGACTCCCTGCCTTCACCCTGCACCAGAAGAACCAAAGGAATCTCCTGTGGAGTGAAGGAGTCACTTACCTGCTCCTGCAGGCACCTTCTAAGATGACGACCAGTTCTCTGGGACACCTCTCCTGATGACGAGCGTGCTCCCTGGAACACAGGTGGTGGACCTATGCAACCCAGACTGTCCTAAGATCCAGCTGTCCAAATTTGGAGGAGGTAAGAGCTTGCCTTCCCGATTGGCAACAGTATCCCTGTGCACAGCGTCACGCTCCGAGGACTCCCTGCCTTCACCCTGCACCAGAAGAACCAAAGGAATCTCCTGTGGAGTGAAGGAGTCACTTCCCTGCTCCTGCAGGCACCTTCTAAGATAACGATCAGTTCTCTGGGACACCTCTCCTGATTATGAGCGTGCTCCCTGGAACACAGGTGGAGGACCTATGCAACCCAGACTGTCCTAAGATCCAGCTGTCCAAATTTGGAGGAGGTAAGAGCTTGCCTTCCCGATTGGCGACAGTATCCCTGTGCACAGCGTCATCTCTAGCTCCTTGGGCTCCTGCACACTTCTTCCAAGAATCCTTCATGCATAGTGTAGCCCAGGTTCCCAGCACTCCATCCTGTGATGCACAACTGCCTGAATTGTTCTCCGGCGGCGTGGGACCTTCTTTTGTTGTGCTGCACCAACCGCAATTTTCACCTTTTTTTGTCCCCGTGTCCTTGGACTCCCTTGGGTGCTGTCTGGTCATCTGTAGGTTCTCTCCAGTGTTGGGAGCCCCCTCTACCTCCTCAGTCTGAGTTGAGGCCCCCAGGTCCCTACTGGGTCCAGGCAGCGCCATTTTTACGCAAATCACGACCTTGCTTGAACCAAGGCTTGTTGAATGAATCCAGCGGGGCAAACAGCCTGCATCCAACATCGCGACGTGGGACATCTCCTGCACCATGCAGGAACCTGCAGCCATCTTCTTTGGTGCTCTTCTGTAGACTTCTTCTAACCGGAGAATCCTCTTTTGCACCATCTCCTAGGTCGGTAGGGGCTCCTGTCCTTCTGGGAATCTTCTGCGACTTCCGGACTTGGTCTGCTCTCTTCCGAGGTCTTCAGGTCCAGGAATCCACCATTTGGTGCTTGCAGTCTTGCTTGGTTCTTGCAATAACTCTCATTACGACTTACGTCTTAAAGTGTGTCCTGAGCAAAATTGCAGTACTTCGCTCCTACTTTTCTGGGCTCTAGGGTGGGATATTTTACTTACCGTTGGTGTTTTCTTACACTCCCAGCACCCCTCTACACATTAGACTTGCCTATAGGGGAAGTTGTGATTCACGTTCCACTTTCTTATTATATGGTTTGTGTTGTCCCTAGGACTATTGCATTCTATTGTATTTTCTACTGTTTGCACTATTCTATGACTATTTACTTACCTGATTTTGGTCTCCAGTGTATACATTGTGTATAATACTTACCTCCAGGTGGAGTATTGTGTCTGAAATATTTTTGGCCTTGTGTCACTAAAATAAATTACCTTTATTTTTGGTAACACTGAGTATTGTCTTTCATTGTGTATAGGTACTGTGTAACTATAGTGGTATTGCAGGAGCTTTACATGTCTCCTATTTCAGCGTAAGCTGCTCTGCCACAGCTACTTCTAGACAGCCTAATCTGCTAAAACACTGCCTACCTTTCACTAATAAGGGATAACTGGATCTGGTATAAGGTGTAAGTACTTTAGGTAACCACTACAAACCAGGCCAGCCTCTTACAAATGGGTGTTGTGGCATGGCCACAGCCACACTGATTGCATGCCCCTTCGAGGCAAAGTGCTGCATATGAAGGGGCCATATTTACAAGGTGGTGTTAAGCCACAGAAAGTGGTTTAACACCACATTGTGAATATGGCGGAGTGGATAGCTTCACCTGAGCAACACTAACCAAAAGTGAGGCTCTGGTGGCGATAGGGCCTTTTGATTCTGCCACTATGGGTCCTGATGTGCCCTTTGTAAATATCCAGATTGTCCCCCACTGCAACTTACTGTGCATTTATGGTAGGTCTTGGTAGTCTCTGCTGTCCTGTCCTTCAATCCAGTGACCAGCTCCTCAGGGATGACAGCTGCCACCATCAGCTCCAGCTGATCCAGGTCCTCCTGTGGTGCAGGACTTCCACCTCCAGTCTGCAGTGCTGCCTCTCAGTTCCTGGCCAGTTTCGCTTTAGTTCCTCACTTGCAATCATGTCAGTGCTTCTTACAATCAGTGACAGTCCTCTTCACCTCTGCCATGCTGTTGACTTTATCTATTATTGCCTTCCATACAGCCTCTCTACTACCTAATGGCAATATGGAGGTGACAAAGAGCAGCTGGTGTTGGTGCTCCGTCACCTCTCTGACCAAGATGTCATTCTCCTCCTCATTATAGCGACACTTTCATTTCTTCATCTCCTGGGACTTTGCTGGTCCCTCGTGGCTTGTACTGTGCTCATTGACATCTCTCTGGGGTCTCTCCTGGCCTGCAGTCTCGTCTCCATATTGTCTCCCAATTATTTGGTTTCTTTCTTGCAAGTTTTTTTTAATGTTCATGCTGCTAAACATGGCTTAATCATGATTTGCGTCACAAAACGTGCTGCAAAACGTTCTAACGTCACTTTCGCAGCATTAGTGTAATTTTTCTTTCTGGCATGTCACAATGATTAGCGTCATTTTTGTTTACGCTAATCTTTCCTTAGCTCAATGGTGCATCATTTTTTAAATATGGCGCATGCATAGTGCTAAGGAATGGCGTCAGCAGAATCCGCGTGAATCCGCGTCGTGTTTCACTCCATCCAAAAACATCAGATGTTTTTGGATGGAGTGAAACACGATGCGGATTCACGACGCTCGAAATGTCAACACACAGGTAGGAGAATAGTCCTATGTTATGTTCTTCTCTACTATCTCTATGAGATATATATAAATACTCTCTTCTTCTGGGACTAGCTGAGAATCTGACAGTTGAAGTAGAATTTCCAACAGGAAATTTATTTTTCGGGACCCATCATAACTAATGGGCACAGTTGCTATTCTTATCAAGTTTTGGATATCGATTTGGGACCCAAGAACTTATGGATGATTAAGCCTTGAAGAAGTCCAATTTTGGATGAAACACATGTCGGCTGATGCTACATGTGGGCTCAACGTACGCCTACTAGGCCCTCATACTTCAAGATTTGATTATTTCAATAAGAATATATAACGTTTTCTGTGACGGTTACATTTGAGTTCATCTTCATTGTATTAGTTTTTGTTGTGTTATGATTTGTATTTCATGATATGTGTTTTCTTTAATAAAAAACATTTTATATGTGTAAAGGAATCTAAATGTATATGTCAATAAGAGAACTTACACCATTGTTGTTAATGTAAGAATATTATTTTAGAAATAATTTGGAACTCCTATCATCCTTCATAAGCCGTAATTGCCCCTTATATCTCTATACTAAGAATAACTTGTGTGCTCCGCTATCTTCCTTTTTTTGTCTATGTTACTGGTCTTCTGTTTTGGGAATTCCGAGATGCACATCACGGCAACGATGTGCTTTAATGTGTGAGCACCTTTAATCACTATTACATTCAGGAATACTATGGGAATGTGCATTGATTTTCTTTTTAGTGTTGCCAAAAATTATTTTGTAATCATAAAATAATGACCATTTGCTACTTCTATGTGTGCTGTATTCTGCCCCCAAGTATCAGAATATCGGACTATATACAAAACAATTTTGAACCGTCTCTGTCGTCTTGGTAAAGAGGCAGTAATAAAGTACCCGCCAGTAAGTGGCACTCTAGCAAATCCATGGAATTAGCAACCCAATACTTTTTAAATATTATTCTTTATAAATTTAGTTTTTTGTCCTCGAGTTTGGTATCCAATTAACTTGACTCAAACAACCGTCCAGTTCACTTATATAGACAAACCGGCCCTATTCAGGGATTCCCTTAAGTCTATTACTTGCATTGTAATGATTGTTTGAGGAGACTTTGTACTAGACAAGTCTCCTTAAACAATCATTTTTCAAGACTAACAATTCCCAACAATACCTTTACAGAAATACCCGGGAATGGCTAAATCAAATATATACAAAAAGCACCTGCACTAATTATTACCATTGCTAAAGCTTTCTAAACGATCTCTCACAGCTGTTGCTGATTTCTATCATTCTGCTTTGTTAACACTACTGATATTAAAAAGTTAATTTCCACCTTAAAATTCCCACCTTAAAAATTCAGGAATAAATTCCTCAAAAGTCTAGTTTTTATTTTCTGAGCAACGGTACCAGACGTAAATGCAGATTTCGCTTTTACATTTAGAAACACGCCAGAGTCCATCAGTCCTACTACAACAGCAGTTAATTCAGTTTATTTGTCAATGATACTTCCTTAAGATGCTTTTGCATCATGCTGAGAATAAACAGACGGATCCAATCCTGCTAATTAGTTAGTTCTCTGAGGTGGAAAATGTAAAAAAAAAATTCACAAGAGTGAGGAAACTTTGAAGGGTATCCAGCTAGAGGTGAGGATGAATAGCAAAGCAAGGCTTTGCATTTTGCCTCTGGGTACAGTAGATCAATCCACTGCCTTATGAATTCATTGTTGTCATTATAAATGCGTACTCAAGAAGGGAGCTGGGAACAGCGGGATTTCCACTTTGTTTCTTGGTAAACTAGATTGCTGCATTTTGACATGTTTTCTGATAAATGTGAAAATTTGCCACATTCGTGACATTCTGCATCATTTTTACTATTATAACATGGAGGCTTGAGAGTTGTTATCAGAAGTTCATCAACCTTGTCAATTCATTATTTCTTTATCGTTCGAAGATATTGAAGTGTTTTCCTGGTGGCATATAATTTTGAGCAAACATTGCAAATTTGAGAAATAATATATTTTGTTGTACAATTTTAAGAATAAAAAAACCAACATAATTTGACCAGGCTGCCAAATTCAAATTAACACAGTCTTGAAAAGCCACATTCAAATGACTTGTAATTACGCCTCATACTTGAGATTTTTAAAAATATATTTTTATTACTAATAATCATAATTGCAATACACATACCTTCAATTAGCATAAAAGAGCCCTAACGATAAAATGACTATTAATTAATGTCCACTGTCTCGGAGGGTGGCGATGCCAGGAAGTCATCTCGGTGTTCAAAAGTGTGGATGGCCTCTACACAAATGGATGACTCTTAAAATCTTTTTAATGGGTGCCAGCACTTCCTTCTAATACATTTCTAGCTTGGGGCAGGGCAGAAAGATAGGTGTTGGGGGACCCATCTCCCCTTACTATAACCAGCATTTATCAATTCGTTTTAGCAGCATCCTACGCAACCTGTCAAGGGGTAAAATAACAACTTGCTGTAATTTTCAAAGACGATTTTTATGTGTTTAGTAGCTTTATTTTTAAATCATTACATAGGGACAACCTCTCGACCTCAGTCTTAGAATGGTTCACGGTAACTCCCATCTCGAGGTCTCTCGCCTTTACTACGCTATTGAATATGTTCGGCACTAGTCGTCATGTGACCTCAAATGTAATCATTGTTGATTCAAATTTCATTTTAGATCTGAATGATGTGGGCCTTAATGTACGGGTGAAGTACCCAATGCCAGTGTTAATAATACCAAAATGTTTAATTTCTAAAGACCACCATTAAATTTTGCAATTTAAAAAAAAAAGAAATATTTTTTCCTAAAAATAGACCTGAAATCATGCCGCTGTCTCAACCATTGCTGTTGTTTCTGCAATAGCCACATTACACTAGGAATATGAAGTTCCAGCAAAACTCCGGCAAATGACATGGGAAGGGCTTGCAAGTGAGAATTTACCCTTGATTCTAGTAAATCTACTTGAATGGCGGGAAAAAGAAGCAGCCCCCTCTGGCTCACCACATGGTGCCATTCATGTTGATTTTAAGGTGATGGACAAGCTCCCGGTGCTACAAATCAGTGCAAGCAGTGCCATGTGGCAGAATTCCACCCTCTTGCGGAACTCTGTGGAATCTCATAGAGTTTTTATGTAACTCCACGGAATTCCATTGAGTGAGATACCTTGATATCCATCCAGGCCTAATTCAAATACAAATTCTGAGGGATTGTAGTTACGGGGATGGATGGTCTGCTAAACATTTAGATGTAGCTATTGAGCCCCACACATCCAATATTGTGATGGTAATCTGGCTGAAGTAATGAGGCATGTTAAAAATGGTGTTTCTGGTTGTCAGATTTATGCACCCTGAACAAGCAGGAACCACATTCCTAGACAGAGTAAGTCAGATACACACCATAAATTAACCTGTGCTCAACCCCTGGTAGCTTGGCACAGAGCAGGCAGGCTTAACTTAAGAGGCAATGTTTAAAGCATTTGTGCAGCATTTCAAACAGTAACACAGTGAAAACACCTCAAAAGGACTCCACATCAAATTAGAGAAATAGATTATAATTGTATAAATAAAACATGACCAAAACGACAAATATCCAATAAGTAGCAGTCAAGATATGAATTTAAAAAAAATAATGTAAACATAGCTCTTAGTAGCAATAGGCGCCTATTGGAGTATATGTTTGCATTGGACTGGGACAAAGTCAAGAGTTCAGGCCTCCCGCAATAGAGTGCGGGCCAACTACAGAACCCACACAGGGAACACTGAGAAAACGTACCTTATTCCATGTCGCAGCACAAGATGTGTCAATGATCCCCACGCATTTGGGATGTTGTGCTGGAGTTCTCCATGCAACTGCAGGTATGCGTTTGTTCTGTTGAGCAACGCACCTGTTCCAAGTGTGGTTGTTCTGAATGCGATGTGTCGGGTTAATCCATGCTGGAGGGGGCAAAGCTTTGATCTTCTCCACGTGGCGGCAATGCGTTGGTTCCGAAGCAGTGGTTCCGGCGAGGATGCAGTGGTTCAGAGTGCGATGCACTGGGTTTTTCCATGCAATGGTAAAGATATGCCAGTTCCGAAGAAGTTGTGTGGGTTCTGGTAGTTGCAGCACTTTCTACTCACTTCCAAGGGCCCTGGACTGGGTTGGCAACACTTGGCAGAGAAAGACTTGCAGCAAGCAAAGCCCGGGAGCTGTTTGTAGATTGAAGAGAAGTCTTTCATGTCCCTGAGACTTTAGAGCAGGAGGCAAGCCAGCAAGCTTTTGAAGTCACTCTGGCTTCAAGTGAATTGGGTCCAGTCCTTTCTCAGCTGGGCAGAGGGCAGCAAGCAGCAGGGCTGACTAGCAGAAAAATTGATCTTTCAGAGCAGCAATCCAGAGTGGCAGTCCGTGTAGCAGGACAGCTGTCCTTCTTCCCGGCAGATGTCTTCACAGGTCTAGTAGTGTACTGATTTGGTAGGGTCAGAGGTCCAGTACTTATACCCAGTTGTGCCTTTGATGTGGGGGTGACTTCAAAGAAGGGTCTTTGGAGTGCACTGAGGTCCTTTCTTCCTGCCCTAGCTCCAGAATCACTACAAGGGGTTAGGCAGCCCCTTGTATTGAACCAGGACACTGCCTATTCAAGTGTAAGTGTCAGCTCTTCCCTCGTATTACCCAGGATGGGCCATAAGGATGTTGATGGCCCATCAGTCACACCTAAGCTCCCTTTGTGTATGGCTGTCTGGAGGAAATGAACAAAGTCCAGCTGTTACACAGCCCAGACTTGTCTTGGAGACAGGCTGCTTGGCATGCAGGGCTAAAGGAAGGAAAATGCCAACTTTCTTAGGGTGACATTATTAAAATTGTAACTACAAACCTGGCTTTACCATTAAAGTGGATTTCTTATTATAGTTCCATGGCTTCTAAACATGATATATCTACTCGTTCTCAATGAGGAAAACAGCTTACTAAATGTAATAAGAAATCCCCAGTATTAGCCTATGAGGTGCCTTTCTTGCTTCCTGGATTATTCCTTCAGCCCCCGGCTCAAACTAAACACTGGCACATGGGCAAGGTCTCAGTGGCTTTTCAATATTTCCAAGATCTATGTTTTCACTGGCGTTGATCTATAAACTGAGACCTCCATCACTGGGATCCACGTTGAGCAGCTTCCTGCTGGCACTGGCAGCTGCCACGGAATCTTCATTGGGAGTCTGCGGATGGTTTTGGCTCCTTTCCCGAACCAAACAGATAACCACTATCCTCGCTGGCTCTTCTTAAAAAAACAACACTTGTCTGGTGGAAATAATGAAAGGCATCTCAGGTGTTTAAATAGTACAGTGGAAGCTGGTGCTAAGCCTATAAAAGAAGACTGCTTGGTTCCAACACTGACACACACTGCTAGTGCAGGTGCAGTGAAGGGAAAGGAAAGAAGAAGCATTGCGCACAACAAATTTCAAGAACACTGAAACCATAAAAAAGGGAAAAAACATCTGTGAAGCACTGGATAAACTAAGAATATATTAGACAATTAGAGAACACAATCCTGCCTAAAATACCTCTTTAAGGAAGAAAGGTCTTAAACCGAAGGGACCAGGAAAGGGCAAGGATATTAGTGAGAGGAGAGCAGATGTACTGTGACAGGAGAACCTGGGACCTCCTACCATGCAGAAGAAAATCATATTGGAGCTGGTGGTATCTCAGTACAGGGCAAAGCTCAATCATCAGCAAAACCATAGGCGGTTTCTATTAAAGATTTTGTGGAAAAGCATTTTAAATATTCTATGTGACTACTTCCTGGGTGCTTCCCAGGAGCTGCTCGAAGCACGAGGGAAGAAACCTTTGGACTTTTGTGGAACTTCAGGTGTGATTGATCCGTACCTTTCCTCCTCGCCATGTTTGTTTCGACCCACAGAAGAATTAGGTTTTGCGAGCTCAGATGAGAGGACCCGGGTAGGAGAGGGTACAGATGGCCTCTCTCTAAGTAAAGAAGCACCAGTGCATAAATAATTGAAGGAAGGGCTGCGGGGTGCACCTGATATATCAGGTTTGAGTCCCCAGGGTGGTATTCAAGGGACATTGATTACTTCTTTGCTAAATATTGACTTAGCACTCTCAGGCCCTTCTCCAATGTTGGATGTCTTCTTGCTAATGCAGAATACACTTCACGGGCATTTTGAAGCTTCCTGCAAACGAGTCATTGAGAGCCGGTTTGCTACAAGAGATTTTGTTAGACCTAAAAGCAAATAATTCTTGCATGTCCTCGTTGGTAAGACCAGCAGTCCCTCAGCCAATAAGTAATGTGGTGCAAGTGGGTCAAGGGGAGCAGGTCTATCCATCAGTGCATGTTTCTAAAAGACCAATGTTTATAAGGAGGAGGAATTACGGATGGGGCATGAATTGGCGCTTGGTTCAATTAAAGGAGAGAAATGGGAAGAGGATAAGATGAAGGCCTCCCAGCCTTAAGCACAAATGTGATCATGCTCATGCAGTTCAGCTTACCCCTGAGAAGAAACAGTGAACTGCAAGAGATATATGCACAGAAAAGAAAGTTAGGGGAAAAGGGGTTAAATGTATGGGTTTGATGGGTTTTGATAAAAATAAGGAGGGTCCCAGTGCCAAGAGTGGAGGCTGCACAAATAGAAGCTTTAAGGGAATGAGGCTTTATAGTCAGTGCGTAAGGAGTGTTAAGAAGTCTGAGAGTCAGCCATTGCTAGCCTTTTGGCACCCAGATGAAGGTTTAGCTCAATTTGGAGGTTACCCGAAAAAGGAAGAAAGTGATTAAATGAAAGCATTCAAATAGGTCAAGTATTTTGACATAATTCTTATCCTGTAAGGTACTGGAGAAGGTTGGCTCAAGAGATATTGAGTATGTAGCCTTCAACCAGTGCAAAGCAGGTAGAGAAATAACAAAAAATAGCTTTACTTTTACTGTGTTTGTAGGCTTGGGCCCATATTTATACTTTTTGACAAAAATCTGTGCTAGCGCAGATTTGCGTCAAAAATTACAACGCTGGCTACCGCCATTCCAACACGCCAGCCGGGCGCCTTATTTATGGAATGATGGTAGCTGGTGCTGCGGCCTGGTTAGTGTCAAAATAAATGACAGTAAACGGGCAGCGAAGGCGTAGGGAAGACTGGGGGTTGTGCGTCAAAGAATGGTGCAAGTCAGGTTAGAGTAAAAAATATTGGCTCTAACCTGACTAGCGTAATTTTCTGACGCACAACCCCCATGGAAATAACTCCTGTTTTAGCAAAGACAGGAGTCATGCCCCCCTGCCCAATGGCCAGGCTACTTCTGTCCCCAGGGCATGGCCATTGGGCACAGTGGCATGTAGGGGGGCCCAAGTTAGCCCCCCCATGCCACTTCTACATAAAAATAAAATACTTACCTCTACTTACTGTAGCTGGGACCCCCATCCATGGGTGCCCTCCAGGCGTGGGCGAGGGTGGAAGGGGGTGTCCCTGGGGGCAGGGAAGGGCACCTGTGGACTGCTTCCATGGTCAGAGACCATGGAAATGAGCTCACAGGTCCCTTAACGCCTGCCCTGACCCAGGCGTTAAAAAATGACTCTAAACTGGTTTAGAGTCATTTTTTAAAGCCCTCCCCCTCCCGTGTGCCATTTTTTCACAGGAGTATAAATAAGGCGCAAATGCCTTTGAGTCATTTTTTGCCCGAGAACACCTACCTTGCATGTCATTAACGCAAGGTAGGTTTCCCAGGTAAAAAAATGACTTTAACTCCATAAATGTGGTGCTAGACGCTAGCACCAAAGTATAAATATGGAGTTAAGTTTGTGGCAAATTTGCCAAAAAAAAAATGATGCAAATCCGGTGCAAACAGAGTATAAATATGGCCCTAGGTTTTAGAAGCAAGTGAAGCTCTTAACAAAATAGGATTAAGAATTGTGCGGTCAATTGAAGTAGAACCTCCCAGACCAGAACTTCCCCGTAGGCTTAAATAAGGAACAAATAAATTTAGTGATGGGGGATGTATGCCTGTACCATACTCGGGTGATGGGGTATAATCATGGTTTCCTGCTTAGGCCAAAAGAGAGAGTGATAGACCAGATCCCTCTATGCAATAGGCTTGCACGTCTTAGCACTGATAGGGACAGTGTCTGCTCCTAGGGAGGAGAAGTAGACTAGGTAGCTGACAAAACCCACCGGCCTAGGGGTTGTCTCCTGGAATGCACATGGGCTGGGGAACTCAATAAGATCAAGTGATCTCACACAACTATGGGAGGGGAATGAGATCATTTGTTTCCAGGAGACTTCAATGGAGGGTAATACATTCCATCAGAGTGGTTATGTGCAGTTTGTAAAAGGAGGAACAAAAAAGGGATATGGGCGGGTGAGAGGTGGACACTTGTCTCAACAAAATTCAGTAAAGGGGCAAGCTGTGCTGAGACAAGTAGTGACTGGCTTATAGCCTGCTCAACGGATCTCTAAGAGGGTCTTAATGAAGGTTGGCTATGCCAAAACAATGTGATAATGCCAAATGTTTATATAAATCAAGAGGAGACCTGGAAGGAATGGTAAGTGTTCCTGAGGGATCTGGTGGGGTTGACAGACCATCCGGTGTGCTCCTCTGATTCTCCTCTTAGGAGATTTCAATCTTCATCTTGACCCAGGGCAGGCTGACGCTTGTGCCCTAGATTTGTTAGAGAGCTATGGGATCCCCTCCGCAATTTTCGCGACATGTGTTCAACCAAATTTTGAGGAAAAAATATAGCTCTCTTTTTTGAGTTAGGGTATAGATGCTTAAACGGTTGGTTTAAGGGAGATCAACCAGCAGCCCAAACGTTTATACACTGGAACCAGCAGTGCCCAATTGACTATATATTTATTCAGGCATGTTTTTTTAATCTCTGTACAGAGTTCAGGTTGTTAGGAATAGGGGGCAGTAATCATTGGGGAATGAAAATGTCCATAGGTGGTTGCACCAACAGCTAGGGAATGGGTTATCCTGATGACAGTAGACTTTCTAAAATGGTTGACACCATAGAGGAACTAAACCATCTGAGAAAGTATCAAATTATTAGTGAGATGGACATTGATGGGGATGTAGGTGAACCAGTCCTGACATGATATTCAAAAACCACTGTTGAGCTAGTTAATCACTTGTCTCCAGTAGTAAGGCTATGCATTAAGGAAGTATTTAAGGATTTAACTTGCCATCGGGCCAAGGAGCAGTGGTTTGATAAGGAGTGTGTTTTTGCTAGAAAGGAGTTAAGGAAAGCAGGTATTGTGAGATGCTTCAGGGACTCCATAGACGCAAATGAGGCCCATATTAGTAGGAATATGAGGCCTTGGTTAAGACAAAGAAGAAGGCCTACTTCCAGGTAAATTGGGATATTATGATTAGGACCCTGCAGGAAAAGGATATGAGGAAAAATTTTATTCCTCCCAAATAGTGCGATGATCCAGGCATTAACACTGGAAGGGAACCTGCAGGCGTGGAAATTCATTACCTATGAAGCAACCCCCCCTATTCTAGGACAAACTTTGGTTCTCGGAGGGCTGGAAGATTTCGGCCTTATATGCTGTTGAGAATTCAAGGAGTGAGTTAAGGTGGGAGGGGCAGATGAGGAAAAGACTAGCAGTTATTGCATGAGCCCTAAAGGTAGAGGAATTCAAGATAAGAGAGTTCTCCCATCTTTCAAAAGCTGAGCTGAAAATGGCCTGTAAAAGAGAGTCCCAAATGGCTGATATGGAGTATGATGGGAAAAAACATCAGCTAAGTATATGGTAGAATTCTGGGAACATACGAGGGTATTTCCATACTTTTCAGCACTACCAGACACCCAGCTACATTTAGTTCTTTTAAAATTTCTCCTAGCCTTGAACTTTAGATATATGAATGCTGAACAGTTTTCACTTCTTCTAGATGCAGAGAATAATTTTACATGCAGCCTGCATTATCAAAATGTTAACGTTTGTTTGCTGATTGATTGTGATAATTTTAATAGGCTTCACAGTTTGATTTTAAAATGACTATTTTTAAGCTATGATATAAAATATTATTTTGAGGCACTCGCACTTCTGTTAAATATGGAATTTTTAGAAGTTGCATTGGCAACATTTTTTAAAGTATTTTTGGATAAATGACGTAAGAGAGTTGGTTTATAGTGTACGTTAGATATTGTGAGCCAGAGAGCATGGGCAGAAGGGTGTTTATGTATTATTGTTCGGCATTGGGCTTGGCTCTGTGTAAGGAATAGGGGAAAGGGTGAAAGTTTAATGATTGTATGGAGTAAATGTATGTTTTAAAGACAATTGTCTAAACATTAATAAATGTGGACCTTGAACCTAGCCTATGAGAGGGGTAGGCCTCACACAAGTGAAAAACAAATCTAGCAGTTTTTCACTCCCAGGACATGTAAAACTTAAAAGTATATGCCCTGCCTTTAAAATACATAGTACACTGCTTTATGGGCTGCCTAGGACCTACCTTAGGGGTGGCTTATGTAATAAAAGGGGAGTTTAATGCTTGCAAGAGGTTTTATATCCCAAGTCCACATGGCAGTGTAACTGTACATATGCATTGGCTGGCCTGAGACCTTTTTAAGGGCTACTGAGTGAGTTGCATAGGCAGTGCCGCAGTCCCACTAAAGATGCCCTAAGTGGGAAGGGTATGCCCATACGTGTCCCTATGCTCAATGTGCCACTGGATTCAAGCTAGCCTGGCTGATGAAGGGCGATACCCTGAAACCGGTCCCAGGATGCTTGTTTCCGGTCCAGGGAGGACCTGGTCGGGCAGTTCGGACTGGACTGTTCCCATGAAAAACAGGGTCAAGATTGATTGGCATATGGCTGGGTCCAAACTGAATTAGCATGGTGAGCAAAATAAAGATGGATTAAACCTAGATCTGTGACTGGCGGTGGATGTTTGCATTGTTCAGCACTCCGTCTATCATCCTTTTGTGTTGCTAAAGTTGCCCTAAGTGGGAAGGGTGTGCCCAGACGTAGATCCCGTGCTCACTGTGCCACTGGATTCAAGCTAGCCTTGCTGATAAAAGGTGATACCCTGAAACCGGTCCCAGGATGCTTGTTTCTGGTCCAGGGAGGACCTGGTCGGGCAGTTCGGACTGGACTGTTGCCATGAGGAACAGGGTCAAGATTGATTGGCATATGGGTGGGTCCAAACTGCGGTAGCATGGAAATCAAAAGAACGATGGATTAAACCCAGATCTGTGACTGGGAGTGGATGTTTGCATTGTTCAGCATGCCGTCCATCATCCTTTTGTATTCCTAAAGTTGACCTAAGCGGGAGGGGTATGCCCAGATGTGGGTCCCGTGCTCACTGTGCCACTGGCTGATGAAGCTTCATACCCTGTAATCGGTCCCAGGATGCTTGTTTCCAGTCCAGAGAGGACCTGGCCTGGCATTTCGGGCTGGACTGTTCCCATGGGTAACAGGGTCAAGACTGATTGGCATATGGCTGGGTCCAAACTAGGGTGGCATGGTGGGCAAAAAAACAATGGATTAAACCCAGATCTGTGACTGAGGGTGGGTGTTTGCATTGTTCAGCACTCCGTCCATCATCATTTTGTGTTGCTAAAGTTGCCCTAAATGGGAAGGGTATGACCAGATGTGGGTCCAATGCTCATGTTGCCACTGGATTAATGATAGTCTGGCTGATGAATGGTGATACCCTGAAACCGGTCCCAGAATGCTTGTTTCCGGTCTAGGGAGGACCTGGCCTGGCAGTTCGGGCTGGACTGATCCCATGAGAAACAAGGTCAATACTGATTGGCATATGGCTGGGTCCAAACTGGAGTGGCATGGTGAGCAAAAGAACGATGGATTAAACACAGATCTGTGACTGGGGGTGGGTGTTTTCATTGTTGAGTACTCTGTCCATCATCATTTTTGTTGCTAAAGTTGCCCTAAGTGGGAAGGGTTTGCCCAGACGTGGGTCCTGTGCTCATTGTGCCACTGGGTTCAAGCTAGCCTGGTTGATGAAGGTTCATACCCTGAAACCGGTCCCAGGATGCTTGTTTCCATTCCAGGGAGGACCTGGCCTGGCAGTTCGGGCTGGACTGTTCTCATGAGGAACAGTGTCAAGACTGATTGGTATGTGGCTGGGTCCAAACTGGGGTGGCATGGTGAGCAAAAGAACAATGGATTAAACCCAGATCTGTGACTGGGTGTGGGTGTTTGCATTGTTCAGCACTCCATCCATCATCCTTTTGTGTTGCTGATTACCTGCCCTGGACACATGTAGTAAACTTTACGAGGGACTTATAAGTAAATTTAATATGCCAATTTCAGATGTACCAAACAAACCATGTTAGGGGATAGAGCACATGCACTTTAGCACTGGTCAGCAGTGATAAAGTCCTCAGGACTAAGGCCAACCAATGAAATCAGCAAAAATGTGAAGCAAACAGGCAAAACATTTGGAGGGAGACAACCCTAAGGATGTGAGGTTTATCAAGGCAGAACCTACTTTTCTTCTGTGCCCATATAACATCCCTGAAGTAATGTCTCACCAGGTCCAGTTAAGTATGTAACCTTTTACCCTCTATAATTACAACATGATACATTTACCAAGTTGTAATTACAAAGCACAGAATGTTGTAATGCAAGTTGTTACTACGTATTATTTTACAATGCATGTCATTATCATATATTAGTAAGTAATGGTAAGCTGAGGCTGTTGTTGTGAAGAAATAAAAAAAATAACTTAGGAGTTTTTATTTTGATATTTGGGGAGTTGTATGGTATGGTATTAGGTTAAGGGATTAAACATTTTTTTGCCCCTTAACCGAAAACAAAGTATTTAAGTGTTTTTAAGTTTTACCAAGAACAACCATCATTACTGTACAAATCACATGAAATATCCAAAATCCTTTCATTTCTTTAACTGCTAATAGAATCTGGGTGATCACTGATTGTTACTCCACAACCTTTCTGCCCACTTTTGCTGGCTAAATTAGGTATTCCATCCTCCCTTTGAATAGTGATGGCATGCCTCTATATAGATTCCTCATTCAAAATCAAAGTATCCTCTAAATGGGCAACAACAGAAACGATTCAGACAGACAGAGGGGGTCATTCTAATTCTGGCGGGCGGCGGAGGCCGCCCGCCAGAATTCCGCCCCCATAATACCGCTCCGCGGTCAGAAGACCGCGGAGGGTATTATGAGTTTTTCCCTGGGCTGGCGGGCGGTCTCCAAAAGACCGCCCGCCAGCCCAGGGAAAAACTCCCTTCCCACGAGGATGCCGGCTCGTAATCGAGCCGGCGGAGTGGGAAGGTGCGACGGGTGCAGTAGCACCCGTCGCGTATTTCAGTGTCTGCAAGGCAGACACTGAAATACCTTGCGGGGCCCTCTTACGGGGGCCCCTGCCGTGCCCATGCCATTGGCATGGGCACGGCAGGGGCCCCCAGGGGCCCCGCGACCCCCCCTACCGCCATGCTGTTCATGGCGGCTTTCCCGCCATGAACAGGATGGCGGTAGGGGGGGTCAGAATCCCCCATGGCGGCGCAGCAAGCTGCGCCGCCATGGGGGATTCTGAGGGCAGTGGTAAACCGGCGGGAGACCGCCGGTTTACCCTTTCTGACCGCGGCCAAAGCGCCGCGGTCAGAATGCCCTGCGGGGCACCGCCGGTCTGTCGGCGGTGCTCCCGCCGACCCTCGCCCCGGCGGTCGAAGACCGCCGGGGTTAGAATCAGGGCCAGAGTCTTAGAGCGAGGCAGTATTTGACATAATTATTCTTCAGTCTTTATTTAGCAGATATAAACATTGCACTCACAACAGCAAGAACCTTTCATTCACAAATATCAGGTACAACATTTCAGGTATTACAATATGCAGATGATAACATCTCATTGGATCAAACACCTATGGTACTCCAATGAAGTCTGGACGTGCTTGTATCCTCCTCCATTTCAGAGGGCCATGCGACATGATTGGGCCCAACTACTGGTGTTGAGGCCTTTTATTCCTGATGTTTTGGAGCCCAGCCTACTAATGATTTTGAGAAACTGGGCCAAGTACCCCTTCTGCACTTGACTCTCAGCTGTAGTTATTGTCCAGCAGTCCAAGACTTCCTTGGAAAGGGAAGTGGGAATACAGGTTAGTAATCATGACTCATAACTGAAAGAGCACACAACAGTGTAAATAAGTCAATGTCCAGTCAAATACCCATTTTTTAATAACAAAAGTATTTTATTTCTAACTCTATTCATCAATACAATTTTATGACATACATAAACACTGATATATTTCCCCTTGAGGTTGGAGCTATAGTGTTTCACTGGCAAATCACTGACCCACCCGCTCTTCATAACGTGGTAAGGGTTATTCCCTATTCATTGGTGGGTACATCCAGGGATCGTTCACTAGTGGGCCTTAACTCAAGAGACCATTCCAACAACTAGCAAAGTAGTCAAAACTGTATTGGTGCTACAGCCTGCTTTGCAAAGAGTCCCTCATGTCCCAGTAGGCCTGTAATCAGGCTTACCCACTCCAGCCTCAAGGAAGCTTGCAGTGTCTAGGTGGGTACCCGACTATGGGCGTTCACAATGCTCTGGTCTTGTTCAAAGAGTCAGCTGCATATGGGAGGTGCAGCAGCAGCACACAGCATGCAAGCTCCCTTCAGAGCTTATGAGGCTGGCTCCAGCAGCAAGCGGAGGTGCTCTTGTGCTCCTCCTGCACAATATGTTTTGTGCTCAACCAACAGGGTGGGAGGATTGGAATTTAATGCTCCTGCTTGGGGTTCCAGTGATGTGGTGATGCACCCACAGTGTCTTCCTCAGTTCATTGGGACAACTCCAGCACAATCCTCGATACTTGGTGGTGACCTACTGTCACCCAAGAACTGTGCAGTTCACAGTTCTTGGGTGACAGTCCTATTCTCAGCAACCGTGGTATTGGCAGCCCCTTCTGGCATGCTGGGTTGCTGTAACACACTACCAACCAAGGTGTGGGCCCTTACCACATTGTAGTCCATACCACGGCAGCACCTCATGGCATGCGGGGTGCCCCTAGGCTCCCCACTGGTTTTGGCCTTTATAATCTACAATAACTTTAACAGGGGCTGCTCCTGGCACACAGGGTTGCTGCAACTGGCACCGCACAGGCTTCACTCATCCCGCACAGCATCCCGCTCCTGGCTATCTTCATGGAGGCCCTCTCCTAGCATAAGGGGTCATCGACTGAAATCAGCACATGAGCAATGACCCAAATGTTACAGCAGCCATCTCCTCACACCTTGCACCAGGCGTCTGCTCTCCTCTTCCTCATAGTGCACACTGGTCTTGGCAAACAGGCAGGCACTGGTGCTCGGGGCTCAAGAGCAGTTGGTCTTTGTTTCCTTGGGTGTGTCCCCTCACCCTGCAGGGGAACTAGCAGGTCTTTGCCCCCAGTCCTGGTCACAGGCAGAATTCTTGCAAGGCTTCTCCTCCTCACACAGCCTATCTGGCTGGTTGGCAGATGACACATTTTTGGGGTCTCATCTTTCACTTCTTATAGTCTATTTCCAGATGCCAAATGCAATTTAGGATCTGGGTCTTTGGGGGTTTATGTTAGGGCTCTGTTTCTTTTTAAGTACACCATTTCCCTCTATTTCTTCCTCTTGAAAGGCTGTCTGCCACAGCAGGCTAGACACCAAAGCTTATAGTCCCACAACACAGGCCATGAGAATGACTAGAGTTTACACCTAAAGGTTAGCCATAGGTAAATCCCAGTCTCCCAGGTGTACTCTTTATGATTCCCTGGTCAACTCCATCTCCATTCTGAGATGTGTCAGGCCCTTTTCTTGTGATCCCTCACTGAATCAAACAGCAGTCTTTGAAGTGTACTTGGGAATCCCTCTTTTCCTTCTCCAATGTGTCCCATCCAGCTCACAGGAATGCAGCAATACACAATCGGTCTGAGGGGATTCCTCTACTCCTCATGTCTTCACCATACAGGCCTGGGTTCCCAAAATGGAACCTAGTGTCCTCCATGTAATGTACCATTACAAGCATACTTGCACTCAGTGCATGCACACAGCACACACAATAACTAGTACAGTTACTTCCAAGCATTGTTATATCCTAGGCACACATTCATTTGCTAACACATTCACTCAGTGTGCACTGCTCATTACTGTAGCCTTTCTGTATTGTGTCATGGTGTGCTACTTGCAAGCATACACACTGCTAGCACATACATTCACCATGCGTGCCACACCACACACTTCATGTTCTGAACTTCTCACAAGTCGCATACACCCAGGACATACATTGACTGCACATGCACTGCACAGCACTACATCTCTCATGTGATGTACTCCTCGTATGTATAAATATACTCAATACATTTCTCACTGTGCACGCACACCCTGCTCTGTCCCTATAGTGTACCCTTTCAAGGCACACATAAATCTAGTGAAGAGGAACAACTCCTGCCCTGCACAGTATTGACATCTAGCCAATATGAGACAAGTATGAATTAATCACACAGCAGTTGAACTTTAAAAAGTTTAGTGATTTGGTAGGTATTACTCCAGTGACACACCTTAGAAAGGACCTGTTCACTCCTACTGATCACTACATGGTATGCTGCCACAACTGCTCTTGTGCTGCTTATCTCCCGGTGAAAGCAGTAGCCTTCTACAACTACGAGGGTAGAGCTTTGGGCACCCATCCCGGTCCAACAAGACCACAGTCTATTAAACAGGCCTTTGTCATTGCACACACCATAAACCATGTCTGCCTATGGCAACAAAAATCCGCATTAGGGATCCAGACAACAACACAGCTAGGAACACAAGGCAGCAGTACACTTCCATTACCATGCAAAAGACTTTTCTGTCCCAACAGCTTGTTACTTTCTGCAACATAAATAACATCAAAATCTATAATGCAGAATGTAGATTTTCCTAGTCTATGACGGAAAGTCTTAATTTTATTAAAGACACGGAGGCGAGTATTATGCGTTTCTTTTCTCGCTTTATTTAATGAGCAGCAGTCAAGAAACTTCAAATCCTATAAGGCTTAACATCTGTAACCAATGGGATTAGAAACGTAGTTCAAAACATACCAGAACCAATAATAATAACGCTATGCCATTGTGACATCACTTGACTGCAGACAGCCCTCTTTTCTTGCGAACGAAGTTAATTAACAGTGAACAACGGGAGTAATAAACACAGAATAAACAGTGCCATAAGGAAAGCAAACACATCGGAGACAAAGTCTAAAATCTTGCAGAGGAAGGAATGGTCCGGCCAAACAGGAGAAGACGATCCAAAGTTTGAAGGAAGCGAAACAGTTGGATGGTCTGACGAGATCCGATTAGGACGTTGTCTGAGTAGTCGAAACCGGAACTAAGGAAAGGGAGGGAGAAATAAGTTATACAAGAGGTGGGATAATACTCGCCTCCGTGTCTTTAATAAAATTAAGACTTTCCGTCATAGACTAGGAAAATCTACATTTTATGACAAGACCGGAGGCTCCTATTATGCGAGTTTAAAGCATATTAATTACATTCAATGAAACATTATCAATCGGTTTGCAATAAAATACTTTAAAAGTATTATCGTTGGACCAATCCGCACATTTCAGAATATCCTCTAAACGGGATCCTGCCCAGAAAGCTTTGGAAGCCATAGCCCCTCTGGAGGAGTGAGCCCCGAATTAAGAAACATCAATACCAGCCAGGGACATAATCAATCTCACCCAACAGGCTAATGTAGCAGAAGAAACCGGGTTATAGGGTTTCCGGAAGGATATAAGAAGTTGGGAGGAGGATGTTCTCAAATCTGCGGTCCTATGTTCGTAAACCTTGAGACATTGTCCCACACATAATTTCAGTTGGAGTGGAAAATAAGGATAAAAGACCGACGATAAATTGGTCTTGGTACGTCGTACAACCGAAAATAACACCCCCGAAGGGGTGAACTGACGGGTGGAAACGTCCAAAGCCTTTACATCTGATAAATGTTTAATAGAAACCAAACATAATAACATTGTCAACTTGGCAGATAAAAGTTTTAAAGATAAATTCGAATTATCTGGTAATGAAATCAAATATTTTAAAACAATATTAACATCCCACAATTGATTGTACTTTGGTAACGGAGGTTTGGAAAATTTTACTCCCTTTAATAATCGGCATACCATCGGATGTTCACCTACCGGTTTCCCATGGACATGAATATGGTTAGAAGAAATAGCAGATCTGTAAAGATTGATAGTGCGAAATGCTTTACCTTTACTGGCTTCTGAGGCTAAAAAATTTACGATAAAAATGACATCTGCTGAAAAGGGATTAATTTGTCTTCCCACACACCAGCAGTCCCAAAGAGACCAGGCTGCCTTGTAGGCTTTTTTGGTGCCTGGGGCCCAGGAGTTTGAGATATATTGGGAAGCTTCTGCCGAAATGACAGGGGAAGATTGGGAACCCCTGAGATTTTCCAGGCTGATAGGGTTAGGATATTGTTCAGAATAAGTGGATGAGAATGTTGAAGAGGGTCTAGTAGTAGATCCGGGAAGGATGGAATTAACAAGGGAAAATCTATTGACAGTTCCAAAAGTGCGGGAAACCAAATTTGGGATTGCCAAAACGGGACTATGAGGGTGAGAGAGGCATGTTGACGTCTGGCATGAGCCAGGACCCTGTTGATCATTATAAAAGGGGGAAAGGCGTAGTTGAGGGAATGAGACCAGTCTTGTGAGAAAGCATCTGATGCTAAGGCTAAGGGATCTGGTCGCCAGCTGTAAAACTGAGGGAGTTGTGTGTTGAGTCGAGATGCAAATAGGTCTATGGAGAACCGACCCCATAGGGATTGTATGTTGTGGAACACTGAAGGGTGAAGTTTCCAATCGCTGGAGTCTCGAAGGTGACGGAAGTGCCAATCTGCCACCGTGTTTAGAACTCCTGGAAGATACTCTGCATGTACCGAAAGATGGTGTGAGAGGCAAAATTCCCAAAGGCTCTTGGCTAGATCTGCCAAAGGTTTGGACTTTGTACCCCCAAGATGGTTTATATATCTGACCGCGGAGATATTGTCCATCCTGAGAAGGATTGCACAATGTACTTTGCGTTTTGCAAGACTTCTGATTGCAAAGGAGCCTGCAAGCATCTCTAAACAAATGATGTGCAATTTGGACTCCTCGGATGACCATGTACCTCCAGTCGAGATGGGACCACAACGGGCCCCCCAGCCCAGATGACTTGCATCGGATTCTAACACAAGATCTGGGGCTGATGGAAAGATACTTTTTTCGTTCCAAGCATCTAAATGGTCTATCCACCATTGAAGCTCTGTGCGTGACTCTATGTCTAAAGGGACGAGATCGGAATACGAGAGCCCCTTTCTTAGGTGCTGAATCTTCAATCTTTGAAGTGAGCAATAGTGTAAGGGACCTGGGAAGATTGCCTGGATAGAGGAGGAGAGAAGACCTACAATTCGAGCTAGAGTTCGGAGGGAAATGAGAGAATTGCGGAGAATTTGTAAAATCTCTGATTTTATTGATTTTATTTTTGACGAGGGTAAAAGAAGGGAAGCTGATAGAGAATTGATCTGAAATCCTAGGAATTCTATGATTTGGGAGGGTATTAGGAGAGATTTTTCCCTGTTTATAAGAAAACCCAAGTCTTCCAACAGAGTGCAGGTCGTTTTTAGGTGGGCTAGAAGAGTTTGAGGTGACTGACTTAAGATGAGGATATCGTCTAGGTAAATTAATAATCTTATCCCCTGAGCTCTTAGAAAGGCTACTACGGGCTTCATGAGCTTGGTAAAGCACCATGGGGCTGACGATAGACAGAAGGGCAGAGAGGTAAAGTGATACGTTTGATCCTACCATTGAAATTGAAGAAATTTTCTGCATTCCGGATGAACAGGAACCACTAAATAAGCGTTCTGTAGATCCAGTCTGACCATCCAGTCGTTCTGAAGAAGTATGTCTCTGAGATGGAGAATTGTTTCCATTTTGAAATGCCGGTATACTACGAACCGGTTGAAATGTCTCAAATTGATGACTGGACGCATCTTTTTGTTCTTCTTTTGAACAAGAAAAATAGGACTGATGAATCCCGACGGATGAGGATGAGTGGGTGCAATCACCTGGTTCTGCAATAGTGTGTCTACTTCGAGAGATATTAGATGAACCATTTCTGTGGAAAATTGGGGAGGAGCTTGGAAAAAAGTTTGGACCGGAGTGGAATAAAGTTCTATTTTGTAACCTAGAACCGTGTTTAACACCCAAACATCTGCGGTTATTGATTGCCAATTTGATAGAAAATGGAAAATACGACCCCCTGTCGGGAAAGAACCGACTTGGAGGCTTACCTGCTGAGTTGGAGGTTCTGGAATGTCTGGCGGACCTGGAACGATATCCTCTGCCCCGTAGGGGGTAGAATTGAGGTCTGAAGTCCTGCTGGTAGGAACTGTAATAGCCTCTGGAGCCTTGATTAGTGGAACCACGGCTGGTAAAGCGACTCCTGCCTCTACCGGCCCTGGCAAAAACACGTTGGTGAAACATCTTCCTCATTGACTGTTGGGCCTTGTCTAATGAGGTAAAAGTAGCCACGTATTTGCCAAGGTCTTTTATGAAGGAATCTCCAAAGAGTTGTCCATCTGATTGAAGTTGGGGTTGAACGGTTGCCAAATTAATGAGTTTGGGATCTAGTTTGATCAGTAGGCCTTTGCGCCTTTCGTGTGTGAGAGAGGAATTTGCATTTCCTAGAAGGCAGAAGCAACGTTGCACCCATAATGATAATTCTTCTGGGTCTTAAAAGGAACCCTCTAGTCTGGCTGATTCGACGAGATCAAAAATCCTAGTAAGTGGACCTGTAATGTCTAAAAGTTTGTCCTGGCAAGAGGACCATGCTTTTTCCAAGCCTTTGCGAGGGTCCTTACCCTGTTTGGTGAAGAAAGTCAGCATTTGTTGGTCAATGGTAGGGGTGATAGTGGCCTTATTGGAAAGTGCAGGACGAGGGCACTCTGACTTTAGTTTAGACCTAGTTTGTTTATCTAGAGGTTAAAATAGTTTTTGTGCCACATAACGGCCCACATGATCAGCCGGAAACCACTCAGTAGAATTGGGGTGATGAATTTGAGAGGGATCAAACATAGGGAACCCTTCTGAATCAAAAAGAGAAGGAGTAGCAGACGCTACTTTTGATTTTTTAGGAGGAGGCATGGAGAAAGAATCATCATCGTCCTTGTCAGATATATATGAATCTGAATCTACATCAGGCATGTCCTCATCTGTATCCTGAATAACGGGAGAAATAACAGGAAGAACATTACGTTCCTTAGATTTCCGTTTCAAAGAAGATTTTGGAGCCATATTTTTATACTCCTTGGCAGGAGCCTTGTGAGGAACCGCGTCCTCTGTCGTGTGTGAGAAGGTCTCACTTTCCATTTGCGTCCCCGCACCTGGCCTTGCTGGTGGACGTATACTGCATTCCCCCGCAGTCTGGGCCGATTTGGAGATTATATTAGAAAAATTGTTCTCCAGATTTTTTGATAATTTTTGTAATGAGGAAGATACTGCCTGATGGACAGAACTTCTAATAAAATTACAGAGTTCATGTCTGATATCTTCCAATTCAGTGGAAGCACCCTGCTCCATTGTGGAAGTGCCAGGTTCCATGGTGGTTAAAATTAATAAAAATTTCTGTGTAAGCCAAGGAACAATCAAATTATATCTAAAACTGAAATAAATAAATTTGTTACAATTTAAAAGGGGAAAAAACTTTGCCAGGAAAAAACGGAGTCCCTTTAAATAAAAAGGGAAAATGAAAAACCAGAGCTATGGGTGTGCTAGGGGTTAATGGTATCCCAAAAGTCGAGTTGGAACAACAAAACGTTGTTCAGGAAAAGAACGAGTGGGTGAACGAAGCGTCCTCCGCTCGGCGTCCTCTCCTCAGGAGCAATCCAAAAGACGGTTGGAGCCTGAGGCAGAGGAATGCCTGGAATTCGGAGCACGTGCGCGCCGCGCGCTACAATGAAAACAACATCTGCACGTTGACAGTTTGGAGCGTTGAGCTCATAACAGCGCGAACGCTGTTTACGAGCGAACGTCAATTAAAACACACATGCGGCAACTTGCCGTCAACACAGCATGCTTTGAAAAATATAATATCATTTAAAATGAACAACATTACATAAATAAATCACAAACGGAGCGTGAATAAATGAAAGTGCGACTTATCTTGACTGCAGCAGCAAGAAAAGAGGGCTGTCTGCAGTCAAGTGATGTCACAATGGCATAGCGTTATTATTATTGGTTCTGGTATGTTTTGAACTACGTTTCTAATCCCATTGGTTACAGATGTTAAGCCTTATGGGATTTGTAGGTTCTTGACTGCTGCTCATTAAATAAAGCGAGAAAAGAAACGCATAATAGGAGCCTCCGGTCTTGTCATAAAATCAAAAATATTAGTATTTGTCTGCAAAGTAATCAAGAAGGGCATATGGTACCTAGACAATGAAAGAATTAAAAGGGTAAAATCATTCAAATATCTGGGAGTCTGGATAAATGAAAGAGAACATTATGAAACTCATTTGAACATGTTAAAGCGAACGGCTCCTCCATTGATACGTATATAAAAAATTATTTAAAAATTTGACAGATTCAGATCTGACGACAATATGCAAGGTGGTTAAAAGCACATTATTGACATTATTAACATTTGGAATGCTTGCATTCAGAAACAAACTGAACAACTGGCTGGAAAAAGCCTAATGGAGATGTTACTGATGACTCTTTAATTTCCCTGTTTCCATAGTCACAACATAAATCCACCTCAAATTCAATCTAACAAGGCAAGATTTGACATTCAGGGGCATATTTACAAGGAGCTTGCCCGCTGCTGACTTTTTTTTTTTTTTTACACAGTGGCAGCGTATTCCATGCTCAATATTTACGAAGCGGCACATTAGATCCAATGCAGCACTTTCTGGTGGCCTGCATCTGATTTTTCCTGTGCCTGAACCAGCTGCGTAACTCAATGTTAAACATATGCAAGAGGGGCGTTCCCCCATAAAGTCCAACATAGAACCAACACAGTGATATTTACAAGTTTATGGAAAAGTGACACATCGTTGACAAGCGGCACACATAGCCGAAAATGCATCAGAACTTCTGTGCATTGGCAACCCAGGCATTGGCACTGGGGTATAAACAGACCATACCTAAAGCACTTTGGCAAGCTCAACTACGCCATGCAGGTGCTAATACCTCAGCGAGGAGCAGCAAGAACCACCACGACTCATGCAGCCCAAGAGAAGGGAGAGTGTTTACCACCAAAGAACTACCCTCATTGACCTCAGGGAGGAGGAGGGCATCACCTACTACAGGCTCAGGAGGGAATCTATCATACAACTCCTGAACATGAGACAACATCACAAAGATGCTCCAACAGTCTTCCACATGCTGGTATCTGGGTCATTCAAAATCACCTCAGCAAAAGTGGCAGGAATCTCACAGCCATTCTTCTCATAAATCCTACCCTCCATCCTGGATGCCATCATCAGCCTGACACCACAGTACATCATGTTCCCCAACACATGGTAGCTTCAAATGGAAAACAAGCAAGGCTTCTATGCCATTACTGGATTCACGCATGTCTTGGGGGCAATGGACTGCACATGTGCAGCTTGTGCCTCCTGCTGCTACATCCCACCTGTACCACAACAGGAAGCACAAATATTCCTTCAATGTAAAGGGAATAGTGGAACATCTTGGGATCTTTGTCAGTGTGCTGGCCAAGTACCCAAGCAGTGCTCATGATGCCTAAATGTTCAGGCACTTCATCATCATGAGCACTTCCAGAATGGGAGATATGAGAATGGCCTGCTGGTTGGTAAGTACATCTGCAGTACATGACTGGCCTAAGAATAATAAAGAATGTTTGGAAACATAGCCATTTCTGTGTTTGGTGACTGTGACAGTGCATATGTAGGAGGGGTGGGTCTGTTACATTAAGGCACGTGTACAATGCTTCCTTGCAAGTCACACATGTTAAGACCTGCAAGGTCACTGTGTGTGCCTTGGAATGGTGGTAACATCCTGAGCAATGCAACACTTGGAAACATGTTGTGTTGCAACACTGTGTGGAAGGAAGGGCTTCCATGTCTGTTGTCTGTGTCTCCACATATAACTCCCATGGCCATGAAGCATGTCATGTATTCATCACCAGCTAAACTGTGAAATATTTCAAAGCATTTGTCCTCCCCAGGTCATGTGTACCACACAAAGTATGCATAAGTGAGCATAAACACTCTTGTCATCTATTTGTGGTGCATTCTGTGGCACACTGACGTACAACATCAGGTCTCCAAGGGTTCAGGTTGGTCAGGAAGGTAGCCCCTCTTTCACAAAGTACATCTCACAGGAAATTAATCCACACATTCATCATGTTGCAATTATGTCTGTCTTGGTGTTACACAACCTATTGTGTGCTAGTGCAGCTTGAAGACTCAGGACTGTGCTGTATGAACTGCATTTCTGTGTCCTCGTGTCCTGTCAACATAGCGGACCCAATACACTGCAATATATAGACAATGATGTTTTGCATTTGCATGCGCTCACTAATCTATCTATTGCAGTAGCTAATGAACAACAGTGACTAGTAATGTCACAAACAATTCTGTTTGAATCAATGGGACCACATCATCTGCACAAGGAAACTATTTTCAATGAAGAGATGTATTAGACCAGAAATGCCGAGTCCCAACCCAATAGAGAAGTGTGAGATGTGTCTCCTCAATGGTCTACTCACTCCCTGTATCTTAAAGACCCATCATATTCATGCTTTTGCCAAGAAAAATGTTTTCAATAAGTAAGTGTATCACACATCCCAATATACGTGCATGTAGTACAGTGTCAGTTATATAAAAAAGAAAGGGCATGTAAGCTATCCAATGTCAGTGCAGGTCTCAAACTGTTGAAACTGTGTATAAGTCATTCAGTACATATAGCAGACATGTACTTGAATGTGGGTCCATCAGTCATCATGATTATCGACTGATTTCTCTTCTCCTGTCTTTTCAGCTGACCACGGATATGGGCTGCAGCCTTGGGTCATGACACCATTTGCACATCCCCAGACAGAGGCAGAGCACACACATAACAATGCAATTGACAGGACCAGGGCTATAGAGTAGTGGACTTTCGGAGTACTGAAGTCTCGCTTCCACTGCCTCAACATGTCTGGGGGCGGATTGCTGTACTCCCCCATAAGATATGCAAAATCATCCTTGTGTGCTGTATATTGCACAACCTATGTGTGCGGACAAATGTCTAATGGGACGAGGACCTGGAAGGCCCAGATGAAAATGAGAATGAAGATGAGGACCAAGGCCAAAACCAACCCACAATCGCCGGGACCCGGCCAAAGAATAACTTTGTCTATAACTTTTTGACAGATGCATGAAATAGCTTGATAGACACTAAAATATTTATTTTTCTGGAAGACTATTAAAAAATGTCAACAAATGAATAACCACTACCTTTTTGTAAGCAATCTCATTTCACAGTCACTGTAAACCTCAAGACACTAACATCTCACCTAATAGATTTTGGCCCATTACAAAGGTATGTTAGGTGTTGAAAACACGGCAGGTCAACATCATGTGTAGCAAAATATGTGTGCATGTCAACAACATTTGCCATATGCATGTGTTTTGGAAAGACATACACCCAACAAAGCTAGCAATGTGGCACAGTGTGTACATGATGTGAGCATGTGTGCTGCTGCAGTGTACAGACAGTCAGACATCCTACCACAATGTGAGTGGCAATGTAAACAGTGTGCAATGACTGTGTGTATGTGTTGTACATCTAGCCAGTTGTAAGTCCTCATGCTCATGGAAGCCAGTACAGTGAATTTATGTTCCGATGACTGTGAACAGAGGAACATATGATGTGTATGGCCACACTGTGCAACCCATATAGTCACCATATACTGTATCAATGTTTGCAACCACAGAGCAAAATCATTTTGGTATCTCACATATCACATATAAATGCGGATTCCTTAACTGTGCCAGTGCCGGATTGGGTACGTAGTCCCAATGCTGGCACACTTGGCCCACTAGGCAAGGATTCAACCGTAACCTGCAGGGGTGTTTGTGACTCTTGTTGATGCGTCTCACTCAGATACAATGCTGTCACTCCTACAGCTCCAACTATGTGTGCTAGTAAAAACAGGACACAAAGAAAATATAAAAAAACTAAATACATGTGAAGGTAAAACTACATGGGATATAACATCTGCCAAGGTAGCATGCACTAATGCATTCCCAGTTAGGGTGGCATAATGTGTCATAAAATGCCCAGATGAGCATCTAGTGAGAATGCCTACCCACATTGTAAGTTCACGGACCCCTCACTATCGCAAAATAATGTGGTGCATGCTAATAGTAAACATGCAGCTCCTTGAAAGTAATCAGACTTATTTTGGCTACTCAAGCTGGTCTCGTGATTACCAATTAATGCAAACACTAAGCGGCAGTGGTACTGTGCATGTGCCATACATATTGTTCCAGATACCAAGCCTAGACAGCAGATGTGTGAGTCCCACAACATGATATGGTGGTTGTTGTGTATTACTGTATGGTAAATGTTGTTTTGCACATATCACCATGTGCCACATACAATATATATCTAGGCAGTCAATCTGTACCCAGGATACCACATACACTATAGACAGGCAGAACTAGCCACTGTAAGTCATTTCAGGAGTGTGCAATGAATCCATAACACATCCTAGGTCAGGAATGGAAACAGATATGGGCATATTTATGAGAGGCTTGCTCTGCCGGTGCCTCACTTTTCTTGTAGCTTGGGCAGCACAAGCCTCTTAACTATATTTATGAGGCCACAGTAAGTCACATTGTGTGGCTTTTCATGGCCTCATAGATATGGATTAAGGCAAGGCAGTGGAATTTGCTGCGTTGCCTTACTCTACCCAGGAGGGTGTTCCAAGGGTTTTGCGGTGGGTTCTCCCAGGCAACATCCATGGATATTTACCCTGCTCAGATTTACTTAATGACATAAACCTGGTGAAGTGCCAAAACCTAACGCCTCCCAAGAGCAGGCATAACATTGCATATTAGTTTTGTTGATCTTCATTTGTACCTCATTCCATGTGTGCTGCATTCTGCAGCACACATAGAAAGAGGAATACACCTCTTGTGTAGGAAGGTAGCCTCTTTCTAGCCTTGTTACCCCCACTTTTGGCCTGTTTGTGAGTATATGTCAGGGTGTTTTTACTGTCTCACTGGGATCCTGCTAGCCAGGGCCCAGTGCTCATAGTGAAAACCCTATGTTGTCAGTATGTTTGATATGTGTTACTGGGATCCTGCTAGCCAGGACCCCAGTGCTCATAAGTTTGTGGGCTATGTGTGGTGCCTAACTGTACCACTGAGGCTCTGCTAACCAGAACCTCAGTGTTTATGCTCTCTCTGCTTTTAAAATTGTCACTGCAGGCTAGTGACTAATTTTACCAGTTCTCATTGGCACACTGGAACACCCTTATAATTCCCTTGTATATGGTACCTAGGTACCCAGGGTATTGGGGTTCCAGGAGATCCCTATGGGCTGCAGCATTTCTTTTGCCACCCATAGGGAGCTCAGACAATCCTTACACAGGACTGCCACTGCAGCCTCAGTGAAATAACATCCACATTATTTCACAGCCATTTTACACTGCACTTAAGTAACTTATAAGTCACCTATATGTTTAACCCTCACCTGGTGAAGGTTAGGTGCAAAGTTACTTAGTGTGTGGGCACCCTGGCACTAGCAAAGTACCCCCACATTGTTCAGGGCAAATTCCCTGGACTTTGTGAGTGCGGGGACACCATTACACGCGTGCACTACATATAGGTCAATACCTATATGTAGCGTCACCATGGTAACTCCGAACATGGCCATGTAACATGTACAGGATCATGGAATTGTCCACAATTCCATGCATCCCCGGGTCTCCAGCACAGAGCCCGGGTACTGCCAAACTAACTTTCTGGGGTCTCCACTGCAGCTACTGCTGCTGCCAACCCCTCAGACAGGTTTCTGCCCCCCTGGGGACTGGGAAGCCTGGTCCCAGGAAGGCAGAACAAAGGATTTCCTCTGAGAGAGGGTGTTACACCCTCTCCCTTTGGAAATAGGTGTGAAGGGCTGGGGAGGAGTAGCCTCTCCTGGCCTCTGGAAATGCTTTGAAGGGCACAGATGGTGCCCTCTCTGCCTAAGCCAGTCTACACCGGTTCAGGGATCCCCCAGCCCTGCTCTGGCATGAAACTGGACCAAGGAAAGGGGAGTGACCTCCAGTGTGTCCCAGACCTCTGCCATCTTAGATGCAGAGGTGTGAGGGCACAATAGGCAGCTCTTAGTGGCCAGTTCCAGCAGGTGACGTCAGAGACCCCTCCTAATAGGTGCTTACCTTTCTCAGTAGCCAATCCTCCTCTGTGGGCTATTTAGGGTCTCTCCTGTGGGCATCTCACCAGATAACGAATGCAAGAGCTCACCAGAGTTCGTCTGCACTTTCCTCTTCAACTTCTGCCAAGGATCGACCGCTGACTGCTCCAGGACGCCTGCATAACCTCAACAAAGTAGCAAGAAGACTACCAGCAAAATTGTAGCGCCTCATCCTGCCGGCTTTCTCAACTGTTTCCTGGTGGTGCATGCTCTGAGGGCTGTCTGCCTTCACCCTGCACTGGAAGCCAAGAAGGAATCTCCTGTGGGTCGACGGAATCTTCCCCCTGCTAACGCAGGCCCCAACTTCTGCATCACCGGTCCACTGGGTCCCCTCTCATCCTGATGAGCGTGGTCCCTGGAACACAGGAGCTGGGTCCAAGTGTCTTCGACAGTCCAGTGGCCCTTCTGTCCAAATTTGGTGGAGGTAAGTCCTTGCCTTCCAACGCCAGACAGTAATCCTGTGTACTGCATGAACTGCAGCTGCTTGGGCTTATGTGCACTTTTGCAAGACTTCCTTTGTGCACAGCCTAGCCCAGGTCCCCAGTACTCTGTTCTGCATTGCCCAACATGCTGAGTTGGACTCCGACGTCGTGGGACCCTCCTTTGTGACTCTGAGTTGACTGCTGTCCTCAGATCTTCTAAGTGCCTGTTCAGGTACTTCTGTGGGTGCTGCCTGCTTCTGCATGGGCTCTCTGTGTTGCTGAGTGCCCCCTCTGTCTCCTCCTCCACGGGGCGGCCTCCTAGTCCTTCCTGAACCCTGGCAGCACCCAAAATCCTCAACCGTGACTCTTGCAGCAAGCAAGGCTTGTTTGTGATCTTTCTGTATGGAACCAACTCTGCATCCTCCAACACGCTGTGGGACATCTTCTGACCAAAGGAGAAGTTCCTGGTACCTTCCATTGTTACAGAATCTTTGGCTTCTTCCACCTGGAGGCAGCCCTTTTGCACCTTCATCCGGGGTTTAGTGGGCTCCTGCCCCCCCCCGGACACTTGCATGACTTTTGGCCTTGGTCCCCTTATTTTACAGGTCCTCAGGTCCAGGAGTCCGTCTTAAGTGTTTTGCAGTCAGTTGTTGTCCTTGCAGGATCCCCTATCTCGATTTTACTGTCTTTCTGGGGTAGTAGGGTAACTTTACTCCTACTTTTCAGGGTCTTGGGGTGGGGTATCTTTGACACCCTTAGTGTTTTCTAGCACTCCCAGTGACCCTCTACACACTACACTAGGCCTGGGGTCCTTTTGTGGTTCGCATTCCACTTTTGGAGTATATGGTTTGTGTTGCCCCTAGGCCTATTTCTTCCTATTGCATTCTATTGTGATCCTACATTGTTTGCACTCCTTTTCTACTGTTACTTACCTGATTTTGGTTGGTGTGCATATAATTTGTGTATATTACTTACCTCCAAAGGGAGTATATCCTCTGAGATACTTTTGGCATATTGTCACTAAAATAAAGTACCTTTATTTTTAGTAACTCTGTGTATTGTGTTTTCTTGTGTTTTAGTGCTATATGATAAAAGTGGTATAATAGGAGCTTTGCATGTCTCCTAGTTCAGACTAAGCTGCTCTGCTATAGCTACCTCTATCAGCCTAAGCTGCTAGAACACTAATAAGGGATAACTGGACCTGGCACAAGGTGTAAGTACCACAAGGTACCCACTATAAGCCAGGCCAGCCTCCTACATCTTGTGATTGTGTTTTCTGCAGGAAGGTGCCCCTTCCTTCATAAAAACAGTCTTGTACTCAACGCAGACACCCCCTGCACCATGGTGCAAGGGTGCCCGGGTAGGCGCAAGGCAGCAATTAGTGCGCTGGCACAAGGGGAAGGACAGGAATGCACCAAAGGTCATAAAAACAGTACATTCTTGCAATGTTCACATTGGCATAGTGCAGAGCGGCAGGAAGACTTGTGATGCAGTCCTACACAAACTGTCCATACAAATTGGCTATAATATGAGTAGGACGCTGGCCTGGTTTGTAGTGGGTACCTTGGGTACTTACACCTTATACCAGGTCCAGTTATCCCTTATTAGTGAAATGTAGTAGTGTTCTAGCAGCTTAGACTGATAGAGGTGGCTATAGCAGAGCAGCTTAGGCTGAACTAGGAGACATGCAAAGCTCATGCAATACCACTTATAGTTACACAGTACGTATGCACAAGTAAAGACAATAATCAGTGTTACCAAAAATAAAGGTATTTATTTGGGTGACACAGTACCAAAAATATCTCAGAGACAATGCTCCTTCTGGAGGTAAGTATTATACACAATATACACTAGACACCAAAATTAGACAAGTAAATAATCATAGAACAATGCAAACAATAGGAAATGCTATAGATTGCAATGGGAGCAAATAGGGCAACACAAACCACATACTAAGAACGTGGAATGTGAATCACAAATTCTCCCTAGACAAGTGTGTTGTGTGCAGAATCGCTGGGAGAGTAAGAATACAGTAATGGTAGGTAAATTACCCCACCCCAGAGCCCAGAAAAGCAGGAGTAAAGTACTGCAAGTTCCCTTAGGACACACTACACCTCGTGATTGGGATTTTGCAGCAGCCAACCAAGTCTGCAAAGAACAACTGCTGGATTCTTGGACCTGAAGACCAGAAAAGGAAGGGGACCAAGTTCAGAAGTCGAAAGAAGTTCCAGGAAGGAGAGGAGCCCCTGCCAACCCAGAAGAGGGTGCAAAAGAAGTCCCTGGTTAGTCGAAGACTGCAGGAATGCACCCTAGGAAGATGCCAGGAGGTTCCTGCATAATACAAAAGATGTTCCTCGGCGTGAAGATCGTTGCAGATGTGATTTTGTGTTGGAAGTCGCAAACAAGCCTTGGCTATGACAAAAGTGTGTTTTGCGTCAAAATGGCGCTGGATGGACCCAGGAGGGACCTGGGGGGCTCAACTCTATGTGAGGAGGAAGAGAGGGCTCTCAGCACTTTACAGAGCCCTCAGGATGCCAGCCAGCACCTTGAGGTCGCAGGACACGGGGATAAAGGAGGTGCAAAACGCAGTTGATGCAACACAACTAGGAAGGTTCCACGCCGCTGGAGAAAAACTCAGCGAGTTGAGCATTGCCAGATGGAGTGCTTGGGACCTGGGCCAGGCTCTGCACAAAGGAATTTTGCAAAGAGTGCACAGAGACCTCAGGAGGTGAAGAAGACGTAGTGCACATGGGTACCGTCGCTCTCGGGAAAGGCAAGGTCTTACCTCCTCCGAATTGCGTCAGCAGGACCTCAGGACAGTCTCTGTCGATGATGTCCACCCTTAGTGTCCTTAGGAGCACGCTTGCCGCTGTGAGAGGAGTCCAAGGGTACCGGTCGCCGTCTTGGAAGGTGCCTGCTTGGAGCAGAGGAGTGACTCCGTCACTCCACGGGAGATTTCTTTGGCCCTTCTGGTGCTGGATGAAGACACGGAATCACCAGAGCGTGCACATCATGGAAACGGTTGCAGTTGCTGACTTGGAGCTGAGGTTGCAGAAGAAAAGTAACTCTTGGGGATACGTTGTTGCAGTTACAGCGTTTCTTGGAGTAGGCTGTGGTTGATCCTAGGTCAGAGGATGCTGAAGCTGTTGCAGAGGAGTCCTGGAGGAAACTTGCAAGCAGAATCTGAAGAGAACCCAGAGGAGAGACCCTAAATAGCCCTAAGAGGGGGATTGGATTCCTTATCAGGTATGGACCTATCAGGAGGGTCTCTGACATCACCTGCTGGCACTGGCCACTCAGAGGCCTCAAGAGTGCCCCCACACCTTGCAAAGCAAGATGGCTGAAGTCTGGGACACACTGGAGGAGCTCTGGGCACCACCAGTAGGGTGGTGATGGACAGGGGAGTGGTCACTCCACTTTCCTTTGTCCAGTTTCGCGCCAGAGCAGGGGAGAAGGGGTCCCTGAACCAGTGTAGACTGGCTTATGCAAGGAGGGCACCATCTCTGCCCTTCAAAGCATTTCCAGAGGCTGGGGGGCTACCCCTTCCTAGCCTGTAACACCTTATTCCAAAGGGAGAGGCTGTAACACCATTCTCTCAGAGGAAATGCTTTGTTCTGCCTTCCTGGGACTGGCTGCCCAGACCCCAGGAGGGCAGAACCCTCTCTGTGAGGTGGCAGCAGCTGTAACTGCAGTGCAAGCCTCAGAGCTGGTTTGGCATTACTGGGGTTCCATGGTGGAGCCCCCAGGATGCATGGAATTGGCTCCCCAATACAACATTTGGAATGGGGGGACAATTCCATGATCTTAGACATGTTACATGGCCATATTTGGAGTTACCATTGTGAAGCTATATATAGGTATTGACCTATATGTAGTGCTCACGTGTAATGGTGTCCCCGCACTCACAATGTCTGGGGAAATGGCGCTGAACTATGTGGGGGCACCTTTGCTAGTGCAAGGGTGCCCTCACACTTAGTAAGTATGCACCTAACCTTCAGCAAGTGAAAGTTAAACATATAGGTGAATTATAAGTTACTTAAGTGCAGTGAAAAAGGCTGTAGAAATAATGTGTGCATTATTTCACGCAGGCTGCAATGGCAGGCTTGTGCAAGGGTTTGTCTGAGCTCCCTATGGGTGGCAAAAGAAATGCTGCAGCCCATATGGATCTCCTGGAATCTCAATGCCCTGGGTACCTAGGTACCATATACTAGGGACTTATAAGGGGGGTCCAGTGTGCCAATTGAAATTGGTAAATGAAGTCACTAGCCTACAGTGACAAATTTAAAAGCAGAGAGAGCATAAGCACTGAGTTTCTGGTTAGCAGAGCCCCAGTGACACAGTTAAGCACTATACAGACACACACATTAGGCCATAAACTATGAGCACTGGGGTCCTGCCCAGAAGGATCCCAGTGAGACAGTCAAAAACATACTGACATACATTTAAAAATGAGGGTAGCATGCCAAGGAAGATGGCACTTTCCTACAGTATGTCACACAAGTTTGTCCATTATCATGTTTTGCAATGCTTATAGCATTTCCCTGCAGCTTGGACGACGGGGTAGGTGTAGGAAAGTACCATCTTTATTGGCATGTTACCCCCATTTTCTGCCTGTTTGTCAGTGTGTTCTGCCTGTCTCTCTGGGATCCTGCTAGTGACCACTCCCCTGTCCATCACCACCCCAGGGTGGTGCCCAGAGCTCCTCCAGAGTGTCCCTGGCATTAGCCATCTTGGATTCCAAGGTGCGGAGACCCTTTGGAGACCTCTGAGTGGCCAGTGCCAGCAGGTGACGTTAGAGAGCCCTCCTGATAGGTTCATACCTGGGTAGGTAGCCAATCCCCCTCTCAGGGCTATTTAGGGTCTCTCTTCTTGGTGTTTCCTCAGAATCAGTTTGCAAGATTCCTCCAGGACTCCTCTGCATCCTCTGCTTCAGCTTCTGACGGTCGGATCAACCGCAGACTGCTCCAGGAACCGTTGTAACTGCAACAAAGTATCCAGGATGACTCCTGTGACCTGCAACTTCAGCTCCAGCCAGCGTTTGCAACAGTTTCCAAGATGTGCACCTTCTGAGGACTGCCTGTCTTCACCCTGTACCAGAAGAACCAAAGGGTTCTCCGTGGGGTGATGGAGTCACTTCCCTGCTTCTGCAGGCACCCTTCTGCAATGACAATCGGTACTCTGGGACTCCTTTCCTGATGACGAGTGTGCTCCCTGGACCACAGGTGGTGGACCAAAGTATCCCAGACTGTCCAAAGGTCCAGCTGTCCAAATTTGGTGGAGGAAAGAGCTTGCCTCCCCGTGCTGTGACAGTACCTCTGTCAACCGTGTCTTCTGCAGCTCTTTGGGCTTCTGTGCACTTCTTCCAAATGTTCTTCATGCACAGCGTAGCTCAGGTCCCCATCACTCCATCCTGCAACACACTGCTCTGTGAGATGTTCTCCGGCAGCGTGGGACCTTCTAGTGTAGTGCTGCGATGACCGCACTTTGCATCTTTTTTGTCCCCATGTTCTGGGACTCCCATGGGTGCTGCCTGGCCTTCTGAGGGCTCTCTGAAGTGCTGGGAGCCCCCTCTGTCTCCGCAGTCCAAGTTGAGACCCTCAGGTCCCTCCTGGGTCCAGGCAGCTCCTTTTTGATGCAAACTACGTACATCTTGAACCAAGGCTTTTTGGCAGAATCCAGTGACGCAAACAGTCTGCATCCAACAACTTGATGTGGGACATCTGCACCACCCAGGAACATGCAGCCATCTTCTTTGGTGCTCTTCTGTACTTTTTTCCTGACCGGAGAATCTACTTTTACACCTTCTTCTAGGTTGGCATTGGCTCCTGTCCTTCCTGGACTCTTCTTCGACTTCTAGACTTGGCCTCCTCTCTCCATAGGTCTTTCAGGTCCAGGAATCCATTGTTTGTTGCGTGCAGTCTTGCTTGGTTCTTGCAAAAGTCTTTATCACGACTTGTAGTGTGTCCTGAGGAAACTTGCTGTACTTTTACTCCTGCTTTCCTGGGCTCTGGGGTGGGGTACTTTACTTACCTTTGGTGTTTTCCTACACTCCCAGTGCCACTCTACACACTACACTTGCCTAGAGGGAAATTCGATATTCGCATTCCACTATTTTAGCATATGGTTTGTGTTGCTCCTAGGCCCATTGCAATCTATTGTATTTTCTACTGTTTGCACTATTCTATGACTGTTTACTTACCTGATTTTGGTTATTGGTGTATATATTGTGTATAATAATTACCTCCAGAAAGAGTATTACCTCTAAGATATTTTTGGCCTTGTGTCACTAAAATAAAGTACCTTTATTTTTGGTAACATTGAGTAATGTATTTTATTGTGTATAAGTACTGTGTAACTATAGTGCTATCGCAGAAGCTTTGAATGTCTTCTAGTTCAGCCTAAGCTGCTCTGCTACAGTTACCTCTAGACAGCCTAAGTAGCTAGAACACTGTCTGCATTTCACTAATAAGGGATAACTGTACCTGGTATGAGGTGTAAGTAGCTCAGGTACCCACTACAAACCAGGCCAGCCTCCTACAGTAGGTCACACTGACCATGGCACTCTTCAGTAAATTTCTTGATAGAAGAGGATCCAGCATCCATGCGATCCCCAAGGGACCCATGAACCTGACCTAGGAGAGTCTCCACATTCTAAAGTTTATGATTGCAACACAAGATTTCAATTGTTTCTTACATAGGCAATAGGAGTAGAGATTGTTTTACTCTCTTAGTGAATGTTAGGCACTACAACAGGTCCTGAAGAACTGCCACTTGATCTGTGTGACTATTTTAGGTGAGAAACATGTTCACCATGACTAGCAGTTCTGTAGTGTAGGGAATACCCACGCACAGTTCCATAATATCTAAATTTTGAATTAGAGTGGTAGTCAAACATTTAGTTGTTGGTAGGGAACCAGATCATTGTTTTCTGTACTTCCCCCTTTTTTAATTTTAACCTTAGCAGGGGTGCCAGTTTGTATTAAAGATAGTTTTCTTGGGAACTTGCCAGTTTTAACAGTTTTCCTAGCCCCTGTCCCATCCACTCACTACCGGCATTCTTTCCTAAAAAAGATCTCTGGCAAGGAGCATTCTAGTAGGGCCCATCAGCCATTGTAGTGTCGGCCTGAGGAAGAGCATGGGCCAATAATGAAGCATGTTACCCAATGGTGAGTGAGGGCTACTGTTCCTTCAAGACTAATGCATGTGGTGACTGAAAATGCCCCCCTAACCTAATTGGTGGAACAAAATCAGTTATTTTGGAACAGTGCATCTTATTTCAGTTATAGGTTGATGTAGGGAGGCTGATGCACTGGCCCACATAATTCTTCCTAGTTTTGTATCCCTAAAGGTTTTTTGGGTACATTTGCATACTACTGCAATATATGAGTAAATTAAGAAAGTACTGCACAGCGAGCCACGTTCACCCAAGCATGATACAAACTGTAAGACATAAAAAAACCTCTCAAGAATTGTAAGAGGCTGTCCTGGCTTATGGTGGGTACCTTGTGGTACTTACACCCTGTGCCAGGTCCAGTTATCCCTTATTAGTAGAATAGAGGTGTTTCTAGCAGCTTAGGCTGATAGAAGGTAGCTATGGCAAAGCAGCTTAGGCTGAACTAGGAGACATGCAAAGCTCCTACTATACCACTTATATCATATAGCACAATATGATAAGAAAACACAATACTCAGAGTTACTAAAAATAAAGGTCATTTATTTTAGTGACAATATGCCAAAAGTATCTCAGAGAATACCCTCACTTAGGAGGTAAGTAATATACACAAATTTTATGTACACAAACCCAAAACAGGTAAGTAACAGTAAGAAAAGTAGTGCAAACAATGTAGAATCACAATAGGATGCAATAGGTAGACATAGGTCTAGGGGCAACAAAAACCATATACTCCAAAAGTGGAATGCGAATCACGAATGGACCCCAGACCTATGGGAGATTGTAGAGGGTCGCTGGGACTGTAAGAAAACAGTAAGTGTGTCCAAAATACCCCACCCCAAGACCCTGAAAAGTAGGAGTAAAGTTACCCTACTACCCCAGAAAGACACAATAGTCGTGATAGGGGATTCTGTCAGAACCACAAGCACCAGCAAAACACTGAAGATGGATTCCTGGACCTGAGGACCTATAAAGGAAGGGGACCAAGTCCAAGAGTTGCGGTAGTGTCCGGGGGGGTGCAGGAGCCCAGGAAACCCCGGATGAAGGTGAAAAAGGGCTGCCTCTGGGTGGAAGAAGCCAAAGATTCTGCAACAACGAAAAGGGCTAGGAACTTCTCCTTTGGATGGAAGATGTCCCACGGCGTGCTGGATGTTGCAGAAGTGTTTCCAGGCAGAAATACCGCAAACCGCTAGCTGCAAGAGTCACAGTGGAGGTTTTTGGGTGCTGCTGGGGACCAGGAAGGACCAGGATGTCGCCTCTTGGAGGAGGAGACACGGGGGGTGCTCAGCAACTCAGAGAGACCCCGCAGAAGCAGGCAGCACCTGCAGAAGTACCGGAACAGGCACTTAGAAGATCTGTGGACTCAGAGTCACAAAAGGAGGGTCCCACGACGTCGGAGTCCAACTCAGCGGGTTGGGCAATACAGGGCAGAGTGCTGGGGACCCAGGCTAGGCTGTGCACAAAGGAATCCTTGGAGAAGTGCACAAAAGCTGGAGCAGCTGCAAATCACGCAGTACACAGGTTTGCTGTCTGGCGTGGGGAGGCAAGGACTTACCTCCACCAAATTTGGACAGAAGGGCCACTGGACTGTGGGACACACTTGGACCCAGCTCTTGTGTTCCAGGGACCACGCTCGTCAGGATGAGAGGGGACCCAGAGGACCTGTGATGCAGAAGTTTGGAGCCTGCGTTGGCAGGGGGAAGATTCCATTGACCCACGGGAGATTTTTTCTTGGCTTCCAGTGCAGGGTGAAAGCAGACAGCCCTCAGAGCATGCACTACCAGGAAACAGTCTTAGACATGTTACATGGCCATGTTCGGAGTTACCATTGTGACGCTACACATAGTTATTGACCTATGTGTAGTGCACATGTGTAATGGTGTCCCCGCACTCACAAAGTTCAGGGAATTTGCCCTGAAAGATGTGGGGGCACCTTGGCTAGTGCCAGGGTGCCCACACACTAAGTAACTTGGCACCTAACCTTTACCAAGTGAGGGTTAGACATATAGGTGACTCATAAGTTACTTATGTGCAGTGAAAAATGGCTGTGAAATAACGTGGACATTATTTCACTCAGGCTGCAGTGGCAGTCCTGTGTAAGAATTGTCTGAGCTCCCTACGGGTGGCATAAGAAATGCTGCAGCCCATAGGGATCTCCTGGAACCCCAATACCCTGGGTACCTAGGTACCATATGCAAGGGAGTTAAATGGGTGTTCCAGTGTGCCAATGAGAATTGGTAAAATTAGTCACTAGCCTGCAGTGACAATTTTAGAAAGCAGAGAGAGCATAAACACTGAGGTTCTGGTTAGCAGAGCCTCAGTGATACAGTTAGGCACCACACAGGGAACACATATAGGCCACAAACTTATGAGCACTGGGGTCCTGGCTAGCAGGATCCCAGTGACACATATCAAACACACTGACAACATAGGGTTTTCACTATGAGCACTGGGCCCTGGCTAGCAGGATCCCAGTGAGACAGTAGAAGCACCCTGACATATACTCACAAACAGGCCAAAAGTGGGGGTAACAAAGCTAGAAAAAGGCTACCTTCCTACAAGAATGAACAGTATGTAATGACATTTCATAATGATACATTGTGTGTCTCAGTCTCCACACCATTAGTGGAATCATTCACACGTATGTGCACTGTTAACATACACATGCAACCCATTCCAAGTCATCAAGCATGTCAGCTCAGAAATTTACTGGAAAATCACCGATCCCTAGGAGTGTTTACCTGAATTGCACAATACACTAAACTGTAAAACACACAATTGGCTGATTGCGTCAATGTAAACAGATGCATTAGGCTAATGTGTGATGCATTGCACCTGTTGTGCCACCAGGAAGACATGCATCCATGCCAATGCGTCACAACTAAAGCATTGTGCATTGACATGTGCTGTGTGTAAATCACGCATTGCCTAATTTTGCAAAGATGCCTCAGAAAAAAATGACCCATTTGGAGAAAACATGATGCTTCTACGCAGGAAATGATGCAATGGGTCTGCCATGCTATAAACCAGGAAGTCTGAAGTTACTTTCACTTTCCCTTACAATCTTTTTGTCTGTGCTGGCTGGTGGAGGTGTTTCTTGGTTGCTGAAGTATTTATGCTGTTTTTGTGTCTTTTTGGTGTTGCTGTTCCTGTTGTGTCACAAAGTGTCATTTTTGTCTTGTAATTGTATTTTGTATTGTTTAGTGTATTGTTGGATGTTTGTTTAAATAGAGGTTTGTAGTGTTAGGGATAGGTGGAATGTATAGGTTTAGTTAGGTTGTTGTTAATGGCTTTTCTTTTTGGTGAGGATTGTGTCAGGAAGCGGCAGATCACCTAATCTGTCAAAGGATGAGTTTAGGGGCCTCCTGTGGGTGAGTGTACAGTCCCTGCCCAATATAATTGTATGCTACCCGTGAAAGGAAGGAGTGTTGAGCAAAAGTGAGGGCTCATCTGAATCATGTCTTTGGTGTGGACCGCACCATACATCAGATCAAGCACAGATGGGCAGATGTTGTAAGCTGGGAAGTTGATCATCTTGGCATGGAAGTTGGGGCCAGATGTAGCAAACCATTTTGCATTCGCAAACTGTGCGAATCGCAGAATTTGGCCGTTCGCGAATGCAAAAACATGGTCTGCGATGCATGAAAGGCATTCGCAGGCCAAAAACAAGGAATCGCAAAATTTGCGATTTTTTGCAAAGCTACATGGTTTTGCATGTCGCATTTTGCATCTCACAATTTGTGACATGAAATACCGAATCACTATTAGCATTTCGCAAATTGCAGGTCGGAATAGCGACTCGCAAATACAGATTCGGTATTTCACGTCGGAAATTGCAAGACGCAAAATGCGACCCGCAAAACCATGTCGAAATTCGATGCATAAAAAATGTGCAAATTGCGAATTTTCGCAGAATGGCCTTTTGCACATGCACATTACCACGGAGTGAAACCAGGTGGTAACCAGGTGCAACCTATAAAAAGAGGCCCAGAATGCCCCAGACTCTTTTCCACAATGGCTACACTCTACGTCATGGCGAGGAGAATGAGGATCTTGGCAGGTTTGAGGAGAGGGAGGAGGAGACAGGAGCGCATATTCAGAGTGCGCATTACCCTTTTTGACCAGACTGAGGAGGATATATATGATGAGTACAGGTTGAACTCAGCCATGATACTTGACCTGATAGCTGAGCTACAACCCATACTGCAGCGCACAACACATAGGACTAATAGCATACCCACCCATGTGCAGGTATTATGCTCCCTGCACCTACTTGCCTCAGGGAGCTATCAAGGGGTCATAGCAGCAGCAGTGTGAGGGGTATCACAGAGTGCCCTCTCTAGATTTTTCCATGCATTTCTAAACGCCATGCTGAGTAGGATACACCAGTACATCAGATTCCCCCACACCCCACAGGAAATACAGCAGACAAAAATAGATTTCTACCAGATAGCACAGTTCCCCCACGTCCTAGGTGCCATTGATGGGACACATGTTGCAATCTGTCCACCATCGGCCACAGAGTATGTGTACCGCAATCGTAAATACCAACATTCCATGAATATACAGGTGATATGCAATGCCTCCTACATCATAACTGATCTCGTGGCCAGGTACCCAGGGAGCACACATGATTCGAAACATCTTTCGCCACAGCGGGATTCACACAAGACTGCTAGCTGGGGAGTTTGGTGAAGGATATGTACTGGGTATTGTCACTTTGCACACTGGTGCATTGATGGCGTTGTGACGTCAGATGGCTCACTTACTCATTATACCCTCTATTCCTTCCAGGAGACAGTGCCTACGTAGTGCGCACCTACATGATGACGCCCTAACTAAATCCTACAACACCAGCAGAACGGAGATACAATTCAGCACACAGGGAGACCTGCAATGTGGTGGAGCGCACCTTTGGCCTGCTGAAGAGTCGCTTCTGGTGCATCCACAAAAGTGAAGGGGCACTACAGTACAGCCCGGACACGACCTGTAGAATAGTGGCCACATGTGCGATCCTGCACAATATAGCTACCACCAGGGGCATACCTGTGGAAATATCTGATCCAGACTCAGATGAGGATGATGATCCCATACCCCCCCTACAGCCAGCAGACAGGACCAGTGCAGCAGAGGGCAGGCAAAGGCGAGCTGACATCACGCACAACCATTTCAGATGTAAGTAGTAACAACACAACTTCACTGACGTGTTCTGGTAGTTAGTACCTTTATTACCTTAACGTCAGGTAACATAAGTGTCACTAGCAAAACAAATAAACACATGTGTCACAAAATAACCATTAACAGTGTCTCACTATTGTATTCATAGTTCACTGTAAAGCAAATCGGGAAGAGGTACAGCCCTTGCCCTGCATCTGATAGGCGCAATATTCACTGACTCACTGGTGTTGGAGTCTGATGGAGGCAGTGTTTCAGCATCCCCCACAACGGCACATGCCGAGCTGCTGGGCCTGGGCCATCTGCAACGACAATGTGCAGCATGTCATTTATGCATGTATCACCAAATGTTGCATAATGGTAATAAATGTACAGTTACATCATATCACTATGTAGAGGGTGTTGTGTTCTTCTGGGTGTTGCTCTACTTGATTACATTCTATGTGCTACTTTCAGCTCTGGGTTGTGGACTACCACTCCCATAAGGCATTGTTGTGCCACATCTAGGATGTGGAATGGACTAATTTTCACAATGCTTTGCACTAATTGTACATACACATATGGGGTTACATTTCATTACTGGTCTTACCTTTACTGGTGCTTGGTGTGCCGGATGTGTCTATGTCAGTGACCCCACTGACAGCTTCTGGGAGGAGTGTCGACTCCACCAGGTCTTCCATGGGGGTGGGGGGTATCTGGGTGGATGGTCCGCCTCCTGTGCTCCTTGCCTCCTGTAGTCTTCTGGCCACCCTCTCCTTGGCACGGGAACGCAGGTCGTACCACCTCTTTCTAATCTCCTCCACTGAGCACTGCGCAACCCCCACTGCGCAGATTTTGGCTTGTATGCCCGCCCAGAGTTTGTGATTCTCACTCTCTGGGACGTGGAGTGAGCTCTTCTGGAACAGCCAGTCATGGTTCCTCACCACCTCCTCAGTGAGCACCTCCAGTTCCTGCTCACTGAACTTCAGTTTTCTCTTCCTCTCTCCCTTCTCCTTTCCATTTGCAGAATTGGCCATGCTGATGAGAAGTCCCGCCTTGCTCACAGACTTGCTCCCTGGGGCTGGGCTGTGTCTCTCTCACTGCTCCTTTGGGTGTGGCACCTGCAAACTGCCTGGGATGACTCACTTCCTGCTAGTGATGTAATCAGGCTCTGCCAGGTGTGCGTTTTTGCTATTTGCGATTTTCAAATACCGAATCGCAATTTTTTTGGCGATTCGGTATTTGGGCCTCGCAAATTGCATTAGCGATTTTTAAGAAATCGCTAATTCCGAATCGCAATTATGTTACATTGCATATTGCGACTTAGAAATAGCGATTTCTTAAAAATCGCTATTTGCGATTCACAAAGGTTTTTTTTCATACATCTGGCCCTTGGTGATTCTGTTAGTTAGTTCATATACACCAAATGCTTGTAGATGTGTCTCTTTGCCAAAAATCTGTTATTGATGTTTTGGATCGAGTGTCAGATATGTATTTGGGTTAGTATGCCATGATACAGGCTAACTCTCTTAGGTAACAACCATGTCACACAGCAATGTTCACTGTGGCCTTGCACTAGCCCAAGCAGACCATGCACCGCAGGAGAGGCCCAAAGGTGTGGGGACCCATCGGGCAATGTGCATGGAGTGTTGTCACCTGGCTTGCCAGGTTATTACTGAGTCCGAACTGTGTGGGCCACCCTACATGTATGTCACAGAGGAGCACACTCACATGTCATCACATCACAGGTTGGACATGTTGTTTATTGCACCCCTAACAATTTGACATAGGTGTTGCTTTGAAAATGTGAAATATTGCTTACAGGGCCATAATAGCCAATGTTTACTGTGCAGCAGTAACATGTAATGAATGAAGTGAAGCCAACTAACAAGCATGAATGCTATTTGATGTGTGTAGCATAGTAAAGGACACATATTGATTTGAGAAAGTGGCAGCAAAATAGTTACCCTGCAGAGTGTGGTCTGTTTATTCATTCCATTCATATACCCAACAAAGGCAGGCACCCTTGCACCGTGCAGCAATGAGTGATGTTTTGGAACTTAGTATGCACTCTCTGCAGCTGAGACCCTAATATTACCTGTAAACACTGCAAAATAGCATACCTATGTTCATCATGAGGCCATGTCAACTCTGCCATATGCTACATGCCTAATGTGCAGATTTTAAGAGCCATTTGTGACATAAATGTACTGTGCTTCATTTGTACACAGTTTACCAGTACTAAATTTACCAAGCATTGTTCCATGTTTTTCCATTGAAGGCGCACCAGACCCATACACAGTGACAAAGGTGGAAACATTTCTGAATCCTGATGCTACCAGTGCGTGTCATCTGAATGTTTCCTTTGCTCTGTAAGGATTGTGTATTATTGTCCATCGCAATCATGTACTCGGATACACTTTTTAGACCACATGTATCCTGATATGTGGGAAGTATCATCCTGCATCATGGGTACCAGAGCATCTCTCAGACTGCTGCATATCAGTGACATGTGAGAAGGGGAGGCAGAAGCGGAATGTCCAACATGCCTTTGTTTTTTGAGGGTGTGTGATAGAAAGACTATGTGAACCTGTCTTTGGACGGGTCAACTGCAATCTGCCTGTCTGTTGTGTGTTGCTAGTGTAGTTGTACATGTCACCAGTCCACACATGGCAATGCATCTAAAGGCCTGGCTCATGTCCTCATATGCCCAATGCATAAGCCCTATAAGCATAATGTTACCACATAATTCTAATATTTTGGGAAGCGATAGGACAATGTGTAAATGAACCCATGCATGTTTGCACTCTGTTGTCAGCATACAGCCCATTACACAGTCCAACTGCTGGTGGCATTACCCATCCTGGGCCACCATAATAGATGTCAATCTTTAATTAACTCTAGGAAAAGACATGCAAGTTGCAGCACAGAATACTGAGAAGGCACATACTCATCCCATGGCTGTGGGTTGAGTTTATGTGCATCAAGGTAACAGTCCAAGCTGACTTGTATTGGCAGACACTAGGGTATGTATAGGGCTACATGCTTTTGATTGTATTTCAGTACATGGAGTCTATTATATGGTTCTATGTATTTCCATGTGTCCAGATCAGAGAAGTGACCAAAAGGCCAGTATACAGGGAGGATAGGTTATGTATTACTCTCACTTAAACTAAGAGGACACAATGTCAAAAGAATTCTGCACTCTTAGGGGGTCATTCCGCGGGAGCACCGCCAACAGGCTGGCGGTGCTCCTCAGGACATTCTGACCGCGGCAGTTCAGCCGCGGTCAGAACAGGAAAACCGGCGGTCTCCCGCCGGTTTTCCGCTGTCCTGCAGAATCCTCCATGGCGGCGCAGCTTGCTGCGCCGCCATGGGGATTCTGACACCCCATACTGCCATCCTGTTCCTGGCGGGTCGCCACCAGGAACAGGATGGTGGTATGGGGTGTTGTGGGGCCCCTGGGGGCCCCTGCAGTGCCCATGCCAATGGCATGGGCACTGCAGGGGCCCCCGTAAGAGGGCCCCACTTCGTATTTCCGTGTCTGCTTTGCAGACACTGAAATACGCGACTGGTGCCACTGCACCCGTCGCACATACCCACTCCGCCGGCTCCATTCGGAGCCGGCTTCCTCGTGGGGAGGGGTTTCTCGCTGGGCTGGCGGGCGGCCTTCTGGCGGTCGCCCGCCAGCCCAGCGGGAAAGTCAGAATGGCCTCCGCGGTCTTTCGACCGCGGAGCGGCCATATGGCGGCTCCCTCCAGGCGGGCGGCGACCGCCGCCCACGGGGGTCAGAATGACCCCCTTAGTCTAAATAATGAATTTATTAAGGCACCTCCCAAAGATCAAATAACAGTCATACAAATGTATTTGAGCAGAACATGTGTATATACAAAGATAAATGCATATATCAAGAGGTCAAGACTCAGAAAGAAATATGCAGTGCATCAACAGTGCATGTATACATGAGCTAAACAATCAAGATTTAGAATACTTAACCAATTGGGTTGATATCATCCTCCCCAGCATGACTGGTAAGCCCTTGATTCACTCAGAGAGGAGACCCGATTGGGACCACAAATCAGATCCTGGGTAGCACGTCCGCTCCTCAAGCGAGCTCCTACCTGAGTGCCAATTCTCCCTATATTGTATACATTAAAACACCTCAATAAGAAGGTTCTAGAAGCCCCCTCTCCTCTGTTATGAAATTAAACGCTGGCTGTACTTCATCTGCGTGAAAAACACCCATAGAAGCTGTTCAGGCTCCCAATGTTTGCTCTGAGACAGATTCGTACATTCCTAATGGTAAAAACAGTCTCAGCCTTGTGAACTATTATCAATTCCGCATCCCACATAATGGCGGTCATTCCAACCCTGGCGGTCGGTGATAAAGCGGCGGCCAACCCGCCAACAGGCAGGCGGTCAAAAAAATGGAATTCTGACCCTGGCGGGAACCGCCAACACAGCCTGCCACTTTAACACTCCGACCGCCACGGCGGGACAGACAAACAGCGCGGCGGTCACCGCCAACAGGCAGGCGGCAGACAATGTACCGCCCACAGTATCACAACTCACCAATCCGCCACCTTTTCCGGGGCGGGAGCCCCGCCGATAAAAACACGGCGGAAACAGACTACGAACGGGAAAACGCTCACCTCTATACACTCCACGAGGACGGAGGACAGCATGGAACCCGAATTAAACATCCTACCAGCTCTTGCCTACCTGCTCATCTACCACGAGTACGAACTCCGGCGCAGAAGACAACGGTGAGTACTGCACCTACGACACAGGGGAGGGGGGAGGACGAAAGGTTACGGGCACACACATACGCCCCCCCCCAACTATCAACATACCAATGCAGAGCAACAACTGAGTGACACCCCCCAAACCCCCCTGAAAAATGCAAAGACATAATAAAAATGTTAATTTAAATTTATGTATAAATTAGGTTCATTGAAGTCATGGAAAATTATCCTTATGAAATATCAAAGCAAAAATAATGAACAGTGCGAAAGCTATGTACATAGTCAATAAGTCCTGCTCAGTGTGTCAAATATCCACAGTCCGTGGGCCAATGTCTACCAAACACATGGGCAAAGCCCACACAGGAGACCTGAGTCCGTTGGAGAGAACACTGCTGGGGCATCAGATGACAAAACTACAGGCACCTCAGGGGGAAGGGAAGGGGGGCACCTCAGCCACAGGAGTCCACGACGCCAGAACCACGAAGGGGCCACTATGCCCACTGTGCCATCCTGGGGAGTGCAAAGCCACAGTCTCTCAAGTCTCTACAGTGGCTGGGTTGCCCACTGTGCCATCCTGGGGAGTGCAAAGCCACAGTCCATCAGGTGGATTACAGACTCCACTGGTCATGGAGGAGGCAGGGTCCCCAGAGTGCATCGTGAACACTAGCTCGACACAGAACCGGCACTGTCAATGGCCAGCGGAGCTTGACAGGAAGGGCCCAGCGGAGCGGTGCTTGAGACGGCGGGGCCCAGCGGAGCGGTGCTTGAGACGGCGGGGCCCAGCGGAGCGGTGCTTGACAGGAAGGGCCCAGCGGAGCGGTGCTTGACAGGAAGAGCCCAGCGGAGCGGTGCTTGACAGGAAGGGCCCAGCGGAGCGGTGCTTGAGAGGAAGGGCCCAGCGGAGCGGTGCTTGAGACGGCGGGGCCCAGCGGAGCGGTGCTTGAGACGGCGGGGCCCAGCGGAGCGGTGCTTGACAGGAAGAGCCCAGCGGAGCGGTGCTTGACAGGAAGGGCCCAGCGGAGCGGTGCTTGACAGGAAGGGCCCAGTGGAGCGGTGCTTGACAGGAAGGGCCCAGCGGAGCGGTGCTTGAGATGGCGGGGCCCAGCGGAGCGGTGCTTGAGACGGCGGGGCCCAGCGGAGCGGTGCTTGACAGGAAGGGCCCAGCGGAGCGGTGCTTGACAGGAAGGGCCCAGCGGAGCGGTGCTTGAGACGGCGGGGCCCAGCGGAGCAGTGCTTGACAGGAAGGGCCCAGCGGAGCGGTGCTTGACAGGAAGAGCCCAGGGGAGCGGTGCTTGACAGGAAGGGCCCAGCGGAGCGGTGCTTGACAGGAAGGGCCCAGCGGAGCGGTGCTTGACAGGAAGGGCCCAGCGGAGCGGTGCTTGAGACGGCGGGCCCAGCGGAGCGGTGCTTGAGACGGCGGGGCCCTGTTCAGCGGTGCCTGTCTTCACGGCGGGGCCCTGTTCAGCGGTGCCTTTCTTCTCGGCGGGGCCCTGTTCAGCGGTGCCTGTCTTCATGGCGGGGCCCTGTTCAGCGGTGCCTGTCTTCACGGCGGGGCTCTGTTCAGCGGTGCCTGTCTTCTCGGCGGGGCCCTGTTCAGCGGTGCCTGTCTTCACGGCGGGGCCCTGTTCAGCGGTGCCTATCTTCATGGCGGGGACCCGGTTCAGCGGTGCCTGTCTTCACGGCGGGGCCCTGTTCAGCGGTGCCTGTCTTCACGGCGGGCCCTGTTCAGCGGTGCCTGTCTTCAAGGCGGGGCCCTGTTCAGCGGTGCCTGTCTTCACTGCGGGGCCCTGTTCAGCGGTGCCTGTCTTCACGGCGGGGCCCTGTTCACCGGTGCCTGTCTTCACGGCGGGGCCCTGTTCAGCGGTGCCTGTCTTCACGGCGGGGCCCTGTTCAGCGGTGCCTTTCTTCACGGCGGGGCCCTGTTCAGCGGTGCCTGTCTTCACGGCGGGGCCCTGTTCAGCGGTGCCTGTCTTCACGGCGGGGCCCTGTTCAGCGGTGCCTTTCTTCACGGCGGGGCCCTGTTCAGCGGTGCCTGTCTTCACGGCGGGGCCCTGTTCAGCGGTGCCTGTCTTCACGGCGGGGCCCTGTTCAGCGGTGCCTTTCTTGTCTAGCAAGGGAGCCAGACCTGGCCAGGACTCCCTGCTTAGTCGCCCTCCGACCGTGCAGTTGCTGGACCCTCCTGTGACGGAGTCCTGGGCCCGTGGGTGTCCTCCGTCACACCCGGGATGGGGCTTGTGGGGCCCTCCTGGTCCGCGCCCCTGCTGGCTGACTTCTCCGCCCTGCTGCCCTTGCCCTCCTTCGATGAGGCTCTCTGGCCCTTGCCTCCCCTTGATGTTGTGGCAGGTGACGGGCCACGACTTTGCTCCTTGGGGGCAGCCGTGTCAGCCTTCTCAAGGCGGGCCTTGGTTTTACGGGTTCTCTTTCCAGGGGGGGGGCTGGCTGTCCCCTTGCTGCTGGCCGATGTATCTGTGCTGGGAAAGGGTGGACTCCAAAACCCGTGCACAATGGTCAGACTTGATCCAGGGCTGATGGTGGCTGAGGTGCTTTTCGGACTCTTACCAGATGGAGGGGGTGGGTCAGGTGGTGCAAAGAGGTCAAGTTTGGAGAGGAAAAGTTTTTTAGGAGCAATGGGAAGGGTAGGTGCAGTGGGTATGGGAGTGGAGGGAGAGGATGTGGTTGTAGGAGAGTCAGGTGTGCTGTCTATGGGTGCAGGTGCTTGTGACATAGGCTGTCGTGTGGTGGTTGGCTGTTGTGTGGGTGGCTGCCTGCGTTTGTGTGTTTTGGAAGAGGGGGTGACAGACACAGTGGGAGAGGACACAGGGGACGTGTAAATGGCAGTGGGGGTGGTGACTGCACGTGTGCGGACTGTACTGGAGGGTGTGGTGGTGATGGAAGTACTGGCTGATGGTGGTGTGCATGCAGGTGTGAGTGGAGACGTCACAGGGAGGGAGGAGGGAGACGAGGAGGAGGGGGACACAGAGGTGGTAGTGACTGTTGCCATGGCTGCATCTGGATGTTGCTTGGGTGAATGCTTGTGGGATCTGTGGTGCTTATGTCTGGAAGAGCTGCCCTTGGGTGTTGAGGTGTGTGCAGGCTGGTCTGATGGTGTGGATGGGATGGGCTGAGGAACAGGAGACTGGGAGACGGTGGAGGCAGTTGGAAGAGGGAGGCTGGAAACAGGGACAATGGCTGCCGTCAGTGCTGAGGCCAGAGCATTGAACGATCGTTGATGGGCAGCCTGACCCGAATGAATGCCCTCCAGGTATGCATTGCTCCGATGCACCTCCCTCTCTACCCCCTGGATGGCATTCAAAAGGGTAGACTGCCCAACAATGATGGTCTGTAGGAGGTCAATGACCTCCTCACTGAGGGCAGCAGGGGTAACTGGGGCAGGGCCTGAGGTCCCTGGGGTGAAGGAGATGCCCGCCTTCTTGGGAGAGCGGGCACGGAGCGAAGGCTGAGGGGCTGCTGGGAGGGCGGAGCTAGTGCGCTGGGTGGCGGCTGTACCTGTTGAGGCGGGGGCACGGATGTTGCCGCCACCGCTAGGGAGCTCCCTTCCGAGGACGTGTCAGTGTCGCTGGTGTCACCACGGGTCCCCGTTGTGGAGCTCCCCTCGCCCTCCGTATCACTGGTGACCTCGGTGTCTGTAGCATGGCCCACCGGGGCCTTGTGAGTTGCAGCTCCCTCGTGCTCCGATGCCAATTCTCCTCCGCCTGATGATGCTAATGCACACATGCACAAGAAGATAAAGAAAAAGGGTGGGGGGAGACATAAAGACAGGTTGAGTGCATGCATTGTCAACACCGTTGTCGGAGAGGACAGACACAGGAGCCTCCACCACTACGCCGCGCAATCGGGGTACACTACTCAGTACTTGTGACTAGGCCTACAGGTCTATGGAATACAAATGCACACATGGGTGATGCTGGACCATGGATTGCTGTACTTGGCACCCTACAGAGGTGGGGGGCGGGGGCACAGGGCCATGCCTAAAGGAGGGGACTACACTACAGAAAGCGCCCTGGCCTAATGTCACCCACAGCCCTCCTCCCCCACCCAGACACCTCCACTGCGCGTAAAGATAGCAGAATGTGCTGGTACTCACCCCCTTGTGTCTGCTGTGATGTCCTCACGCGCCCATCCAAATCGGGGTAGGCCACCGCCAGGATCCGGGTCATCAGGGGGGTCAAGGTACGACTGGCACCCCTCCTACGTTGGGAGGCCATCCCCAGCAGTGACTCAGCGGTCTTCCTGGTCCCGCGGCGGATGTCCTCCCACCTCTTTCGGCAGTGGGTGCCCCGTCTGTTGTGGACCCCCAGGGCCCGGACTTCCTTGGCGATGGCACGCCAAATGTCGACTTTCTGATGGGCGCTGACCTATTTGACATTTACAGGGTGGGAAAGGAAATTTCAACATTTTTCTGCATGTTAGATGTGATTGCCCCCCCCTCCCCAACCTTGCCATGTGGCACATGCTCTCATCTGTCGTGCCTTGCACTCCTCATTCGCTCCCCACCCCACCATCTTACATCCACCATACACAACCCAGGCATAGCCCATTCAACGTGCACCCAGTGTACTTACCTGTTGGTCTGGAGGACCGTAGAGTAGCGCATACGGGGCAGGACCCCATCCACAAGTTTCTCCAACTCTTCTGAAGTGAAGGCAGGGGCCCTTTCCCCAGTTGCAGCAGCCATTGTCTCTTCCAGACCGAGGTCACAGCAGCACTTGCAGTATAGGTCCTCTCCTGTGGATGATCAGGTCTCGAGTGATTAAGCAGATAGAAAATGGCGGTCACGCCCGCGGCGGTGCGTACCGCCGCGGTACGTACCGCGACCGCCGGCGCACATCGTCATTGGCTCCTGAGACCCATAGGGTGCAATGTTAACCAATGCGCCTTCGCACTGCGGTCTTCGACCGCTTACCGCCACGGTGTGCCACGCCAGCGCGTTGACCTCACATCCCACTGTCACACTTCTCAGGTCAGGCAGCCGCCATTACAAGGGCCCACATGGCTTAATTACTACTGCGTCACACAGGCCTAGGCCTTGCATTGCCACTCATACAAGCCTTTCAATGCATAGCGATTCGTGTACTGTGCAAGCTGGGTGAACGTACCTGTGGGTTGCTTGACTCTGTACTCCATGTTGTCCTTCCTAGACACCGTCCGCTGGGACTTGCGAGGAGAAGGATGAATCCTCCCGTGTACCGACCGCTGGTGGACCTGTCGACAATGGAAGAACGACATATTATACTTCGATACCGACTTGACCGAGCCACTATACATGAACTGTGTGCCCAGCTGGAGCCAGACCTGATGTCCCCCATCCGCCAACCCACAGGAATTCCCCCTCTGGTGCAGCTTCTGTCAGTACTCCATTTTTTGGCAAGTGGGTCTTTTCAGACAACAGTGGCCATGTCATCAGGGATGTCTCAGCCTATGTTTTCTAAGGTTTTGTCCAGAGTGTTATCTGCCCTGATGAAATACATGCAGAGATACATTGTTTTCCCTGAGGAGGGTGATTTGGCCACTGTGAAGGGTGATTTCTATGCCCTTGGACATATCCCCAACATCATTGGTGCCATTGATGGGACCCATGTGGCTTTAGTACCCCCAAAAGACAATGAGCAGGTGTACAGAAATAGAAAAAATTACCATTCGATGAATGTCCAGGTGGTCTGTTTGGCTGACCAGTACATCTCCCATCTAAATGCCAAGTTCCCTGGGTCAGTGCATGACGCGTATGTCATGCGAAATAGCAGCATCCCTTATGTGATGGAACAGCTACAGAGATACCGTGTGTGGCTAATAGGTGACTCTGGTTACCCCAACCTGCCTTGGCTATTGACCCCAGTGAGGAATCCCCGGACCAGGGCAGAGGAACGGTACAATGAGGGACATGGGCGAACTAGGAGGATTATCGAACGGACCTTCGGGGTCCTGAAGGCCAGGTTTAGGTGCCTGCATATGACAGGTGGATCCCTAATGTACTCACCAAAGAAGGTGTGTCATATCATCGTGGCCTGCTGTATGCTTCACAATCTTGCATTGCGATGCCAGGTGCCTTTCCTGCAGGAGGATGGTCCAGATGGTGGTGTTGTAGCAGCTGTGGAGCATGTGGAGAGTGAAGAGGAGGAAGACGACGGGGACGACACGGACAACAGGGACACAGTTATACAACAGTATTTTCATTAGCACACAGGTAAGAATCACCCACGCCATTTTACATTTACTTCTGGCCTCCTGCATCTCTACTTTCTGTGTTTCCCCCCAGTTCCTTTTAACTGATTTTTGACTTTCCATTCCCTTTTCAGAGCTGTATGACCCACAGCGTGACTTCTGCTTTGTTTGCCCATGGACTAATGCTTATTGACATTGGTATGTTGTCATCACAATGTAACTGAACATTATTGCACCGTTATGTGTAATACATTTGTTAAGAATACAAGCAGACTCCTGATTTTTGAAGTGCAATTGGTGATTTATTTTAAGTGCTGCATATAGGTCCATGATAGTAAAACGTTGATGGGTGGGGGTGGAGTAATGTCCATGGCAGAGTCCAGTTCTCAGTCTCACAGGTGCATTGTCCATATGCCTGTGGAAGGATGGAGCAGGGGCTGTTTAAGGTTTGACAGGGTGACAATGTGGGACAGTGGGATGACATCAGGGGGTATCTTATGCTGGCGGGGGTCTTGGCATCCTACTCTGTCTTCTTCTGTGATCTCAGGTTCCGCTTGCGGGGTGGTTGATCTTCAGCAGGAGGTGGGGTTCTGGTGGCCTGTCGTTGTGTGGGGGCCTCCTGTCCACTAGCGCCGGCAGAGGTGGTAGGCTGTTCGTGGTCCGGGCTAGTGACAGGGGCCCTTTGGGGTGCCACATGGTCCCGCAATGTGGTGACTATCTGGTTGAGGGCCAGGACGATGGTCCCCATTGCGGAACCGATGTTCCTGAGTTTGTCTCTGAACCCCATGTACCGTTCCTCCTGCTGTGCCTGGATCTCCTGGAACCTGGCCAGTACCGTCGCCATCGTCTCCTGGGAGTGGTGGTATGCTCCCATGATGGTGGTGAGGGCCTCTTGGAGAGTGGGTTCCCTGGGCCGGTCCCCCCCCTCTCGCACAGCAGTCCTCCCAGTTCCCCTGTTTCCCCGGGCCTCTGTCCCCTGGACGGTGTGCCCACTACCACTGCCCCCAGGTCCCTGTTGTTGTTGGGGTGGTGGGTCAGCCTGGGTGCCCTGTAGTGGCAGACACACCGCTGATTGACGCGTCCTGGAGACAGAGGCATGGGCCCGCTGGGTGGGAGCTGTGCTGGTATTCCCAGAGGGGATTGGGTCTGCTGTGGCCTGTGTCTGTGTGTGGGGAACCGACTGTCCAGAGGTCCCCGATGGTCCGGGCTGGTCATCAGGTTCTAGGTCGACAGAGCTGCTGTCATCACTGGGGGCCTGTTCTGGGGGTGGATGGACAAATCTGGACCCTCCTGGCCGGTGTGTTGGCATTCGGGCCCTGCAGGGGTAAAAGAGTATGGTTATTGCTTCTGTGTGTGCCATGGCGTGCGATTTGTGGGTGCCCTTGTCCCCCAGTGCTGGCATTCCCTTGTGGGAGGAGTTGTGAGGGTGGTTTGTGGGGGGGGATGGGTATGTGCAGTGGTCATGCTTAGGTGATGGGTGTCCATGGTTTGTGTTGGCATTCAGGGATTGGTGTTGTGTTGGGTGGGTTGTGCTGGTGAGACATTGGCAGGGAGGATGTGTGCTGGGGGGTTGGGGGTGAGGGTGGGGGTGTGGGTTGGCATGCTGGTGGTTGGGGGGGGTGAAGTAGTTGAGATTAGACTTACCAGAGTCCATTCCTCCGCCTACTCCAGCGAGGCCCTCAGGATGCAGGATGTTCAAGACCTCTTGCTCCCATGCTGTGAATTCGGGTGGAGTGGGTGGGGGTCCGCCGCCAGTCTTCTGCACACGATGTGTCTTGACACTATCGACCGCACCTTCCCCCGGAGGTCGTTTCAGCGCTTTCGGATGTCTTCCCGATTTCTGGGATGCTGTCCCACAGCGTTGACCCTGTCGACGATCCTTTGCCATAGCTCCACCTTCCTGGCTATTGTGGTGTGCTGCACCTGTGTGCCGAAGAGCTGGGGCTCTACCCTAATTATTTCCTCCACCATGACCCTGAGTTCTTGGTCCGAAAACCTGGGGTGTCTTTGGGGTGCCATGGGGTGGTGTGGATGAGGTGTGGGGTGGTGTTTGTGGTGATGTGAGTGGTGGTGTGTGGTGATGTGTGCGTAGAAGTGGTGGGGGTGATGATGTTGGGTTCCTGTGTGTGTTGTGGTTTGCGTTCCCTGCGCTCTCCCTCTGTGTATTGCGCCTTGTCTCTGAATTTCGATTTGGGGGGGTTTGTGGGTGATGTGGGTGTGTGTTTTATATGGTGATGGGTGTGTGGGAGTGTTGTGTGTATGTGTCTCAGGTGTGTGTATTTTGAATTGTCCAATGTGGCTGTGTTTTGTATGGGTGTGTGTATTTTGAGCGCGGCGGTGTGTACCGCCAATGGGATACCGCGGTTGAAAGACCGCCTCGTGGATTCGTGGGTCGTAATGGCATGGGCGTGTTTGTGTTGGCGTGACGGTGGAGGTTTGGTCATCTCCAGGTTATCGCTGACCGCTGATGAGGCGGCCTTCCGTGGATGTCGGGTTTTTGGCGGTTTGGCAGTTGTGGGTCAGAATGACCGTGGCGGTTTACCGCGGCGGTAGAATGGCGGTCTTCTGACCGGCGGTAAGAGCCTTTTACCGCCGAGGTTGGAATGACCCACAATATGTTCCAGCACTTTCCGATTCTTCGCTGGTGAAGAGAAAAACATGTTTTGAAAGGAAAAATATCTGTGCTGCCCTGCAGCTACAGCAGGGAACAAAATTAAGTTACTCAAGCAAAATGGAGTCAATGGTCAAATGATAGCCAAATCAAAATAGCGTCACGCTCCACTCTTTGACCATTGAGTCTCATAACATACCGGTTTGAAATACATTTTTGTAGGTTGAAACATGGATATTAGATTAGGCACACAGCAACATAGCATTAAGATAATACAGATTGCCATAATTATCCCACCTAGAATAGAACAAAGCTGACCAAAGTCAAGGCGCCATCCGAAGAGCCTGTCCCACCACCCTTTGTCAACATCTTATGTCACCCCTTTACCAATTCATGCAAGGCTCCAGTGTAAGACTGAATATATTTAGAATGGTCTGACAAGTTAAAACAACACATTTCTTCAAATTCTGAGCATCCATGATCGTGTTTTAAAAGCAAATATTCAATTGCAGCTCAATTCTGCAAGGCAGCTTTTCTAGTTCCTCGTACATCTAGTAAACATTTTGCTAAAGCTACAGGTGTGTGATTAATGTTTTTGACCATCAAACATGATAGTTTATTAATAACTTGAGTGTTACAGACAGCTAATCCTTGGACTTCTACCATAGAAAGACATAAGCTTACATGTTCTTTCTAGATAATAACAGAACTCCAGAGTCACAGTCTTCACTTAGTTGAACTGTTTCCCTTGTGTTTCGAGTATGTAACCCTGAGTGCATTGGAAACATTGCGGTTGATCTGACGGTCAGAAGCTGAAGCAGAGGACACAGAGGAGTCCTGGCGGAATCTTGCAAACTGAGTCTGAGGAAACACCCAGAAGAGAGACCCTAAATAGCCCTGAGAGGGGGATTGGCTACCTACCCAGGTATGAACCTATCAGGAGGGGTCTCTAATGTCACCTGCTGGCACTGGCCACTCAGAGGTCTCCAGAGGGTCCCCACACCTTGGAATCCAAGATGGCTACATAGGTGTAAGTGAGATTACCATAAGAAAATAAACATTTAACTAATAACTTAAAATGTTTGATATGACTAGCAGCAGACACTGCATTTTTGCAGAACAAACTAGTTATGTTTTTACACATTTTGTCAGTTTGACTCTGACATAGCACTTTTTGTTTCCATGGGATATTTTGAGGGGTAACTGATGTCGCTTCAAGGTGCATTTGAGCTCATTTTCTAATCTTTTTGGTGTCACAAGTTACATTATAATACACTCCACCTGTGGTGATACTGTAGGTGATCACATGGGTTAAGTTTTTCCACTTATCATCAGTTGTTGCTTGGTAAAACAGGCAATACTCATAAATAGGGAAATGTGTTTGTACGTCACTTTCCTCCACTGCCCCATCCTCATTGGTAGTGTTAAATATTTGCAGCAAAACACTAGCAGAAGTTTGAATGGCAACTAGGCAGGTGGAAATTAAATCAGTGGTACCTTTTAAATTCGTCATGCAAAGGTCCAACCTTATAAGCACAGTTTGTGCCAGGTATATACAAATGTTCTCTGACTGGTGAAGCAGAGGTGTTGATTGATGTTGTTGGTCAATCACTTCAGGGTTGGGGGTCCTCGGTCCCTCTGGACCCCACTCGGACCCACCCAAGCCTACTACACTGGCTACAGTCAGCACAGAGGCACCTCACAGTATGAAATGTAAAAGAGACAAGTATGATTATTCTTGCAAGTAACATTTATCAGCAGGTACATGTTCCCATTTTTCCTGTCCTGGTTTCTTGACAGAATATTGTCTTTTCCTTTCGCTATGATTTATGCTGGTTCAGGGGGATGATTTGGGGATTCTACTCACATCTTAGCACTGGGGTCATCATCAGTGAAGCAGAATATTGTCTTTTCCTTTCGCTATGATTTCTCCTGGTTCAGGGGGACAATATTGGGATTCTACCCACAACTTAGCACCGGGGTTCTCATCATTGGAGCCAAAGCCTCCTTATCCTCACACAATAAGAAGGGCTGGGGCAGTCCCCTGTTTGACAATTCCTCCATACACTGGAATATTCACAATTTGAACAATTCTGTCTCCAGTTTGCATAATAAAATTATCAAATCAGCTTCTCCACTATTCATTAGTATTAATTTGATCTCCCCTTGGTAGTCTGCATCAATCACTCCCCCCAAGACCTGAATACCCTTGAGTGCCAGCTCAGATTGAAGATCAATCAATCCGAAATGCTCCAGAGGAATTTGTATCCCGATTCCTGACTCAATGGATACCATATCTCTTGGTTTCAGTCTGAACATGTTCAAACCATGCAAATAAAGACCTTCAGCCTCTGGTGTTGCCTGATACAGAGCAAAAGCTCCTGTCTTTGTCTCCCAATACGTAATATTATTTGTTGCTATATGATGTTGTGTCTGTAAGGCTGGATCTGCATTCACATCAAAGGGGTCTCTGCATTTGTCAAAGGTCTATTGTTCAGTATTTGTAACGCTTCATTCAAGTGATCTCTCCAGTTTTTCAGCAATCCATCTGTCAATTTTCTCAACTGAAACTTCAACAATCCATGTATTCTCTCTATCAATCCTGAAGCTTATTGGTAGTATAGAACATGACATATCCACTTTATATTGTGCTGCGAACAGTAGTCTTGCACCAACTTACGTTTAAAATGGGATCCGTTTTCACTTTGCATCTGGGGTGGAACTCCATAGAACAACATCAACAAATCTAGTGTCTTAATGGTATTAAACTGAGAAGCATGTTCACATGGAAACGCTATCAAAAAGCCAGAGTAAGTATCCACCACTGTGCAGGGATACTGGCAGCCTCAACTAATTGGCATTGGTCCGATATAATCATTTTACCATATCTGCCCTGGAAACCTTACTCTCCCCTACTGACCTCTGACAGTCTGAGGGACAGATCTCTGTTGTGTGTGTTGAAAAATAGGATATTGGATGATCACAGTTTTTATCAAGTCTAGGGGAATTTGCATCCCTCTAATCTCTGCCAACCTGTTAGTGGCCTTCTCTCCCAGGTGTCCATATTTTTTGTGAGCCCACTTCCCACAAAATCAGAAAACTGTGTCACCACTTCTGCTTCTGAGATTTTGTCTTTTTTGTCTTCAAGGGACTTAAACCTCTGTTCTAGTGCGTCAGTGGGATAATGGGTGTTAGTGCAGTTTTGCCCCAAAAAGTATAAATCAGGGCCTTAATTCTTTATATATTTCTTTTTTTAGACTCTACAACCTATGGTCATAATGACATGATGTAGCTGCAGTCCCTGTATCGGGACCAGTACGTTTTTAATAAAAAGATTTTTCATTATGAAATTGATTCTTTAAACTTATATTTTACTTATGCACCCTATGATGTCAGTTGTCCAGGTTTATTTTTTTTACCCGATGAGACCCTAACATCCATGACGAGAGTCGAAACGTCATCGACAACCAACAAGACAGACCTCATACCTTATTTCTGTGTTTATTATAAAATATATGTTAATGTACAAACATCCAGAAGGCTGTCTTTGAGTATACTTATGCACTTATCATTCAATGTCCTGAATAATTTTAAATTTTCTTGCGTTTTGTCTTTTTTGGTGTTTTCTTTTGCACTTAGGCAGCATTTTTCTCTAAAATGATTTAACTATTTTAATAAATATTCATGTATAGCTCAAGCAGTGGTTGCATGACAGAAATCTCTATGGATTCATAAACTGTTCAAGGGAATACATTTTCTCAGATTTTTTTTTTGACAAAATACTTTTTTGCCGGACCCTTTTTATAAAATATGAAAAATTCGTTTCACAAGAATGTGTGGCCCTTTTGTCATCCTTGTACCGGAGCTTGGCCTATTTCCTAATCTGATTTCAACCTCTTGACTTTGACCCAGGTCAAATCAGGATATATGCTTTCTTAACTGCAAGGAGACTCCTCTTCTCCCCTGTTCTCCTCACTTAACCAATCAGTGTCCACATCTTCCCCTTCATTTTCCTTTGATGGTCTACTTTTCTTCCCCTCTCTGTCTTCTTCCTTAACTTCTGACTTGCCCTGACTCACCCGATTGTTATCCTGCTTGTGCACTTTCCTGCTGACCTCTTTTCTGTCCAGCCCTTGCTTTCGATACATTTCCCACAGACTCTTGGGGGCAGATTTATGGAAAGTAGCACTGCATCGAGTGCAGCACCACTTTCCCTGCGCCCCTTAGCACCCCCTACCACCACCATATTTAAAATACAGTACACCATGGCGCAGGGTAGGGGGCAACAGCATAATTTTTCTTGACGCTATTGATGTACTCTGCAGGAGTAATGCCGAAATATTGGCGCTACTCCTGCAGAGTATATAGGGCCCCATTCTAAAGAATGGAAGCTCCCTTTCAACGCCTGCTATTGAGCAGGCATTAAAAGTCTGTTAAAAATGGTGCAAGGAAATCTCATAGATTTCCGTACACCATTTGTCCGGCTCCCCTAACTGGCACAGGCATAATGTAGCACAAAGGGTTACAGAGTGGCACAATGCATGCATTGCATCACCCTGTAAATAAGGCACAGGGATTTCGGCCTTGTTGGGCCACATCAAAGTAAAAAAACAATTACGTTAATGTGGGACAAGGTGGCACTAGGGCATTATAAATATGCCACTTGGAATCTATTCTGTCTACACCTGTGCTGCCCTGCAACTACAGCAGGGCACAAAATGGAGTTACTCGAGCAAAATGGAGTTGATGGTCAAATGATGGTCAAATCTAAATAGCATCACAGCTCCATCTATGTTTCAGCCCTATTGCATGCTCCTTGAAACACCCAAGGGAGTAGCTCATTTTACCATGTGTGCCATTCCTTGTGTACACAACATCACATTTACAAATCTTTCTTAGTATTATTATGCGTACATGTATATTTGGGAATACCCTGCCATTTCATATACCTACTATACCTATAATCTCAAAACATAAGTACCTTTTCTTTTTTACATTTGGAGAAATATATATTTCTAAAGAACCTTTGTCAGTTTTACATTCCAAAATGTAAATTTATGAGCAGGACATGCCACATGTGAATTGTTACAGACAACATGATGCCAGGCCAGGCAAAAGTACATGGGATCAGTCTAGAATGGTACGGCCACCTCAGGAATGTTGACCGGCCATACCATAGGATAGGCCACAAATATGTGGATGAGAAGGCAGCCAGCACATTGTCCTCAGAACCTCAGGATCAACAAGGAGCAGCCAAGGCAGGAACGAGCCAGGCACCCAATGTGCCCCATGGTTGGGGAGATACAGTAATTCTTGGAAAATCTTCAGTTCCAACCCCAATTTCACCACAGACCCAATCACTAACTCCAGGTCAACCATCTGGCTTTGAACAGCAGGCCCTTAATAACCTGGCACAACTTAAGAAACATGTTGGAGGAATGGAGGAATGGAGAAGCATCTGGACATGATTATGTAGAGCATTAACAGTTTTCAGCAGGCGGTGAAATGGATTTCTGCCCAGATCTGAGATTCTATTTTTCTTCCTGCCCTTTCCCATTTTTATGCAGTTTTTAATATTTGTCCAGTAGCATAGGTTAGGTTAGTCATTAGCATAGGGATAGTTCAGTATAGTTTAGTGTCAGTAATTTTGAAGATTTTGTTTCTTGTTGGGTGGGGATATGGGTAGGTTGTTGGTTAAGGGGAATTGAGGTTTATTACCGTGTTTTCCTGCGTATAAGACGACTTTTTAACCCCTGAAAATCTCCTCAAAAGTTGGGGTCGTCTTATACGCCGGTATACGGTGTGCTGAAACTTCAGGGACAGGCGCCTTGTAGCTGAGCCACCGTGCGCTGCATTTGGAAATCGATTCCAAGCGTATGATGGGTTCCGCATCACACAAGATTCAGTTACTTGTGGACACGGAGATGATCGGTCATGCGTGAGTTGAGCTGTTCTTACCGTGTGCCGCAATCCTCGCTGGCAGTTGTCTGGACAGGCACGTGTTCCTGCGCGTGCCCCAGGCTATTCCACTTGCACTGTTTTATGTTTACATGTTTGATGACAAACAGCCTTATGTTTATAAGTGACAGTTTTCCAACTAAGCACCTGCATGTCATAAGCATTTGAATTAAAATTACCATGTTAAAATCAAATCTGATGTTTTTTAATTTTTATTTGGTGTGTGTTGGAAGAGGGGTAGTCTTATACGGCGAGTATAGCCCAAACCCTATATTTTAACAGGAAAAGTAGGGGGTCGTCTTATACGCCCAGTCGTCTTATACGCCGGAAAATACGGTATATGTTAACATTTTTTAAAAGGAATAGAAAAATATATTTTGTTTTAGCTGTGTCTGTTTGTTAGTTTGTGTTTAGGTGTAGTTCATATTGTTAATGTGTAACAACGTGTTTTAAGAGGATGGGGGTTCCATGTGGGCTGTATTTTGCTGCAAAGATGGAAAGAGGTAAATGTCTTCATGGATTGTTATTGTGCAGGTAGGTATGCCTTCCTGCACAAAGATAACACTGGATGCAATGCAGGCACCCTTGCAACATGTTGCATGTGTGGCAGCCTTGACGCTAAGCAGCCATTAGAGCGCCAGCATAGGGGTAAGGACAGGAAAGGTCTTTTTATTTAACATACATAACATATTTGTCCTTTACTAGTAGTGCAGGCAGCACAGCAGGGTCCTTTGCTGTGCTGCCCTGGGCCTCTGCTATTGTACTTGTGCCTCTTTGGACATGGCTCTGCACATGGTCCTATGTGGTAGTACTTCTCATGCCCAACACCCAACTCTTATCTCAGGTGAGGAATTGATCCTCTGACTCCCATTTCCCATTCCATTGCTTAGTAGTCAAAATTTGGCTGCATGACCCAATAGGGAAGCTCACACACCTCATGGTGCAAGGGGGCATTGTAGGAAAGTATCATCCTTCTTGGTATGTTACCCCCAATTTTACATGTATTTCAGTATGTTTTTGCCTGTCTCACTGGGATCCTGCTAGCCAGGACCCCAGAGCTCATATTTTGTGGCCTGAATGTGTATTCCTGTGTAGTGCCTAACTGTGTCCCTGATGCTCTGCTAATCAGAACCTCAGTGCTCATGCTCTCTCTAGTGACTACTTTTACCAATTTCAATTGGCATACTGGAACGAGCACCCTTATGATTCCTTAATATATGGTACCTAGGTACCCAGGGTATTGGGGTTCCAGGAGATCCATATGGGCTGCAGCATTTCTTTTGCCACCCATAGGGAGCTCAGACAAACCTTTACACAGGATTGCCATTGCAGCCTGAGTGAAATAACGGACATTTTATTTCACAGCCATTTTCACTGCACTTAAGTAACTTATTAGTCACCTATATGTCTAACCTTCACTTGCTGAAGGTTAGATGCAAAGTTACTAAGTGTGAGGGCACCCTTGCACTAGCAAAGGTGTCCCCACATAGTTCAGGACATTTCCCCGGACTTTGTGAGTGCGGGGACACCATTACACGTGTGCACTACATATAGGTCAATACCTATATGTAGCTTCCCAATGGTAACTCCAAATATGGCCATGTAACATATCTAAGATCATGGAATTGTCCCCCCATGCCAAATCTGGTATTGAGGAGCCAATTCCATGCATCCTGGGTGCTCGACTATGGATCCCCAGTACTGCAAAACCAGCTCTCTGGGGTTTTCTCTGCAGCTACAGCTGCTGCCACCCCACAGACAGGGTTCTGCCCTCCTGGGGTCTGGGAAGCCCAGTCCCATGAAGGCAGAACAAAGCATTTCCTCTGAAAGCAGGGTGTTACACCCTCTCTCTTTGGAAATAGGTGTTAAAGACTGAGGAGGGGTAGCCTCTCCCAGCCTGTGGAAATGCTTTGAAGGACACAGATGGTGCCCTCCTTGCATAAGCCAGTCTACACCGGTTTAGGGAAGCCCCAGTCCCTGCTCTGGTGCGAAACTGGACAAAGGAAAGTGGAGTGACTACTCCCCTGTCCATCACCACCCCAGGGGTGGTGCCCAGAGCTCCTCCAGTGTGTCTCAGAACTCTGCCATCTTGTTTCCAGAGGTGTGGGGGCACTCTGGAGGCCTCTGAGTGGCCATTGCCAGCATGTGACATCAGAGGCCCCTCCTGATAGGTGCATACCTGACTAGGTGGCCAATGCTTCTCTGAGGGCTATTTAGGGTCTCTCCAGTGGGCTTTTCCTCAGATTACGACTTGCAAGAATATATCAGGGTTTCTCTGCACTTCTCTATTCGACTTCTTCCAAGGATTGACAGCTGACTGCTCCAGGACGCCTGCAAAACTGCAACAAAGTAGCAAGAAGACTACCAGCGACATTGTAGCGCCTAGTCCTGCCTGCTTTCTTGACTGTTTCCTGGTGGTGCATGCTCTGGGGGCTGCCTACCTCCACCCTGCACTGGAAGCCAGGAAGAAGTCTCCAGTGGGTCGATGGAATCTTCCCCCTGCTCCAACAGGCACCAAACTTCAGCTTCACTGGTACTCTTGGTCCCCTCTCATCCTGACAAGCGTGGCCCCTGGGACACAGGTGGTGGAACCAAGTGACCCAGACTGTCCAGTGGTCCAACTGTCCAAATTTGGAGGATGTAAGCCTCCCCTACCCAGACAGTAAGGGCTTCTGAGCACATTTCCAAGAAATCCTGCATGCACAGCCGAGCCTAGGTCCCCAGCACTCCGTCCTGCGATGCTCAGCTCCCTGAGTTGATCTCCGGTGTCGTGGGACCTCCCTTTGCAGGGTTAAGATGACCACCGGGTTCAGACTTATTGAACCTCTGTTCAAGGACTTCTGCGGGTGCTTCCTTCCTGTCCGAGGGCTCTCTACGTTGCTGAGGGCCCCCTCTCTCCCAAGTGGCGACATCCTGGTCCTTCCTGGGCCCAGGCAGCACCCTCTATCTCCAACCGCGACCCATGCAGCTAGCAAGGCTTGTTTGCTGTATTTTGCGAAGGAAATAACTCTGCATCCTCTAGCACGTCATGGGACATCTTCTGCATGAAGAAGAACTTCCTACCTCCTTTCGTTGCTACAAAACCTGCAGCTTCTTCCAACCGGAGGCAGCCATTTTGCACCTTCATCCGGGGTTTATTGGGCTCCTGCCCCCCCTGGACACTTTAGCGCCTCTTGGACTTGGTCCCCTTCCTTTGCAGGTCTTCAGGTCCAAGAATTTGTCTTCAGTGCTTTGCAGTCTTTTATGGTCCTTGCAAAATCCTGTATCACAACTTTAGTGTGTTTCTGGGGAAAAAGTAGTACTTTACTCCTACTTTCCAGGGTCTTGGGGTGGGGTCTCCTTTACACCTTTAGTGTTTTCTTATACTCCTAGTAACCCTCTACACACTACACTAGCCTAGGGGTCCATTTGTGGTTCACATTCCATTTTCTTAGTATATGGTTTGTATTGCCCCTAAGCCAATTGCATCCTATTGTGTTCTACAGAGTTTGCACCACTTTCTGACTGTTTCACTTACCTGATTTGGTTAGTTGTGTATATTTTGTGTATGTTACTTACCTCCTATGGGGGGTATATCCTCTGAGATATTTTTGGCAAATTGTCACTAAAATAAAGTACCTTTATATTTAGTAACTATGAGTATTGTCTTTCTTATGATATAGTACCTATATGATATAAGTGGTATTACATGAGCTTTGCATGTCTCCTAGTTCAGCCTTGGCTGCTCTGATATAGCTACCTCTATCAGCCTAAGCTGATAGAACACTACTATACTCTACTAATAAGGGATAACTGGACCTGTCATAAGGTGTAAGTACTATTGGTACCCTCTACAAGCCAGGCCAGCCTCCTACATTGGTGGTGCACCGGTGGGCTAAGTACTTGTAACTGCTCTAGCACTTTGTCATTGGTACTTTTCATAAGAAAACCATATTCTAAATACTTAGAAATATACACAACTAAACTTAACAGTCTTACTTTCACTCCAAAGAATTTCTAAAAAGTTTCTAAGAAGTTTTAAAAAGTTATTCTATTTTCTTTAAAAGTTTTCAAAACTTTATCTCTTACCCCTAACCTCTTTCTTTTCACCATGTCTGTGGTAGAGGCCACTCCCAAAGTTGTGAAGACAAATTATGATAATCTAAACTTTAAAAGTTTGAGAGATCTCTGCATAGAAAGAAGTTTGGGGATTGGTAAGAACCCTACTAAGGATCTCCTTTTTAACCTTCTCCTTGAAAGTGACCAGAGTCAGAGTGGTCAAACCCTGGATCAGGAGTTAAAGGAGGGGGGTACCCAGATCAATTTAGGGGAGGGTCCTGAGAACTCTGGGGAGGGTACTTCCAAAGACCTTCCACTTATCAGGCCACCTAGTGAAGCTGGTAGTGGGAGGGGGTCACACAACAGTATGACACATTTCAATCCAAAAGGCCAGGTCACTAGGGTTCAGGTAGTCAGAGAACAATCCACTTCTGCCCATTCTCACATTACCTCCGTACCAGAGAATTCCCAAACCTCCCACCCTGAGGATACCACCCTAGACAGGGAACTCAGAAAGCTGAAGTTGGAAGAGGCCAGACTGAGGCTAAGACAGCAGCAGTTGGCCTTAGATAGAGAATCCTTAGATGTAGAGAGAGAAAGACAGAAGTTGGGGTTAGTTCCCCATGGTGGCAGCAACAGCAGCAATCTTGATAGTCATCCTGTTAGAGAAACAGATTCAAGAAACCTGCACAAGATTATCCCCCCTTACAAGGAGGGGGATGACATTAACAAGTGGTTTTCTGCACTTGAGAGGGCCTGTGTGGTACAGTTGGTCCCTCAAAGGCAGTGGGCTGCTATAGTGTGGCTATCTTTTACTGGCAAAGGTAGGGACAGACTCCTTACTGTCAGGAAGAGTGATGCCAACAATTACAATGTTTTGAAGGATGCACTCTTAGATGGATTTGGCTTAACCACTGTAAGAAGCTGGCCTGGCTTATAGTGGGTACCTTGTGGTACTTACACCTTGTGCCAGGTCCAGTTATCCCTTATTAGTAGATTAGAGGTGTTCTAGCATCTTAGGCTGATAGAGGCAGCTATAGCAGAGCAGCTTAGGCTGAACTAGGAGACATGCAAAGCTCCTACTATACCACTTATGTCACTTAGTATTATATCATAAGAAAACACAATACTCAGAGTTACTAAAAATAAAGGTACTTTATTTTAGTGACAATATACCAAAAGTATCTCAGAGGATATACTCCCTTGGGAGGTAAGTAATATACAAAAAATATATAGACACACACCAAAATCAGGTAAGTAATAGTTAGAAAAGTAGTGCAAACACTGTAGAACACAATAGAATGCAAAAGGGAGAAATAGGCCTAGAGGCAACACAAACCCTATACTCCAAAAGTAGAATGCGAACCACGAATGGACCCTAGGCCTAGTGTAGTGTGTAGAGGGTCTCTGGGAGTGTAAGAAAACACTAAGGGTGTCCAAGATACCCCACCCCAAGACCCTGAAAAGTAGGAGTAAAGTTACCATACTACCCCAGAAAGACAGTAAAGTCGAGATAGGGGATTCTGCAAGGACAACAGCTGACTGCAAAGCACTGAAGACGGATTCCTGGACCTGAGGACCTGTACAGGAAGGGGACCAATTCCAAGAGTCACACAAGTGTCCGGGGGGGGGCAGGAGCCCACTAAACCCCGGATGAAGGTGAAAAAGGGGTGCCTCTGGGTGGAAGAAGCCAAAGATTCTGCAACAACGGAAGGTGCCAGGAGCTTTTCCTTTGGTCAGAATATGTCCCAGGGCGTGCTGGAGGAAGCAGAGTTGCTTCCACGCAGAAAGACCTTAAACAAGCCTTACTAGCTGCAAGAGTCGCGGTTAAGGACTTTGGGTGCTGCTAGGGCCCAGGAAGGATCAGGAGGTCGCCCCTTGGAGGAGGAGACAGAGGGGGCGCTCAGCAACACAGAGAGTCCTTGTAGAAGCAGGCAACACCGCAGAAGCACCTGAACAGGCAATTAGAAGATCTGAGTACAACGGTCGACTCAGAGTCACAAAAGAGGGTCCCACGACACCGGAGTCCAACTCAGCGAGTTGGGCAATGCAGGACGGAGTGCTGGGGACCTGGGCTAGGCTGTGCATGAAGGAAGTCTTGCAAAAGTGCACAGAAGCCCGAGCAGCTGCAGTTCACGCAGTACACATGATTACTGTCTGGCGTGGGGAGGCAAGGACTTACCTCCACCAAATTTGGACAGAAGGGCCACTGGACTGTCGAAGACACTTGGACCCAGCTCCTGTGTTCCAGGGACCACGCTCGTCAGGATGAGAGGGGACCCAGAGGACCCGTGATGCAGAAATTTGGTGCCTGTGTTGGCAGGGGGAAGATTCCGTCAACCCACTGGAGATTTCTATTTGGCTTCCAGTGCAGGATGAAGGTAGACAGCCCTCAGAGCATGCACCACCAGGAAACAGTTGAGAAAGCCAGCAGGATGAGGTGCTACAATGTTGCTGGTAGTCTTCTTGCTACTTTGTTGCGGTTATGCAGGCGTCCTGGAGCAGTCAGCGGTCGATTCTTGGCAGAAGTCGAAGAGGGAAGTGCAGAGGAACTCTGGTGAGCTCTTGTATTCGTTATCTGGTGAGATACCCACAGGAGAGACCCTAAATAGCCCACGGAGGAGGATTGGCTACAGAGAAAGGTAAGCACCTATCAGGAGGGGTCTCTGACATCACCTGCTGGCACTGGCCACTCAGAGCTGTCCATTGTGCCCTCACACCTCTGCATCCAAGATGGCAGAGGTCTGGGACACACTGGAGGAGCTCTGGGCACCTCCCCTGGGAGGTGCTGGTCAGGGGAGTAGTCACTCCCCTTTCCTTTGTCTAGTTTTGTGCCAGAGCAGGGCTGGTGGGCATCCCTGAACCGTTGTAGACTGGCTTATGCAAGGAGGGCACCATCTGTGCCCTTCAAAGCATTTCCAGAGGCCAGGAGAGGCTACTCTTCCCAGGCCCTTCACACCTATTTCCAAAGGGAGAAGGTGTAACACCTTCTCTCAGAGGAAATCCTTTGTTCTGCCTTCCTGGGACCAGGCTGCCCAGGCCCCAGGGGGGCATAAACCTGTCTGAGGGGTTGGCAGCAGTTGTAGCTGCAATGGAGACCCCACAAAGTTAGTTTGGCAGTACCCGGGCTCTATGCTGGAGACCCTTGGATGCATGGAACTGTCCCCCCAATATCAGAATGGTATTGGGGTGACAATTCCATGATCCTAGACATGTTACATGGCCATGTTCCGAGTTACCATTGTGACGCTACATATAGGTATTGACCTATATGTGGTGCATGCATGTAATGGTGTCCCCGCACTCACAAGGTCAGGGGAATTTGCCCTGAACAACGTGGGGCCACCTTGGCTAGTGCCAGGGTGCCTACACACTAAGGAACTTTGCACCTAACCTTCATCAAGTGAGGGTTAGACATATAGGTGACTTATAAGTTACTTAAGTGCAGTGTAAAATGGCTGTGAAATAACGTGGATGTTATTTCACTCAGGCTGCCGTGGCAGTCCTGTGTAAGAATTGTCTGAGCTCCCTATGGGTGGCAAAAGAAATGCTGCAGCCTATAGGGATCTCCTGGAACCCCAATACCCTGGTTACCCAGGTACCATATACTAGGGAATTATAAGGGTATTTCAGTGTGCCAATGAGAATTGGTAAAATTAGTCACTAGCCTGCAGTGACAATTTTAAAAGCAGAGAGAGCATAAACACTGAGGTTCTGGTTAGCAGAGCCTCAGTGATACAGTTAGGCACCACACAGGGGACACATACACGGCATACTTTATGAGCACTGGGGTCCTGACTAGCAGGATCCCAGTGACACATAGGCAAAAACAAACATACATACAGTAAAACTGGGGGTAACAGGCCAGGCAAGATGGTACTTTCCTACAACCACTGAACAATACAGGATACAGTTCAGAGATACCAGAAAAGAGTCCTCTCAAGACTGGACAGATTTTGTAGGCAGTTCAGTGAAGGCCTTGGAGGGATGGTTACATGGCAGTAAGGTGGCTGACTATGAAAGCCTGTATAATCTAATTTTGAGAGAGCATATTTTAAATAATTGTGTGTCTGACTTGTTGCATCAGTACTTGGTAGACTCAGATCTGACCTCTACCCAGGAATTGGGAAAGAAGGCAGACACACGGGTCAGAACAAGAGTGAGCAGAAAGCTCATACAGTAGGTGACAAGGATGGCAAGAAGAACGGTGGTAGGTCTCATGACAAGGGTGGGGACAAAGGCAAAAAGAATTCTGAGTCTTCATCAGGCCCACAAAAATCCTCTGGGGGAGGTGGGTCCAAATCCTCTTCACACAATCAAAAGATGCCATGGTGTTATTTATCTAAAAGTAAAGCCCATTGGGCAAGTGATCCCACTTGTCCAAAGAAAAAACACCAAGGCTCCCACCACTACAACCCTAACTGCGTCCACTAGTGCCCCTAGTAATAGCAGTGGTGGTGGAAAGAACACTACAAATAGCGAGACAAAGGGGGTAGCTGGGCTCGCCATTGGTAATGTAGTGGGGGTTGGTCCAGTTAGGGAGACCACAGAGGCTGTTTTAGTCTCTGATGGTGGTATTGATTTTGTAACCTAGTTCCTTGTCCCCTTAATATGGGTAAGTACAAGCAACTACCCCTAATAAATGGTGTTGAGGTTGAGGCCTACAGGGACACAGGAGGCAGTGTCACTATGGTGATAGAGAAACTGGTTGCCCCTGAACAACACCTACTTGGTCAGCAGTACCAAGTGACTGATGCTCATAACAACACTCTTAGCCACCCCATGGCTGTTGTGAATCTCAACTGTGGGCGGGGGGTTACTGGCACAATGAAAGTTGTGGTAGCCACTGATTTACCTGTGGACTGCTTATTAGGAAATGACTTGGAAACATCAGCTTGGGCTGAAATGGAGTTGGAGTCTCATGCAGCAATGCTGGGCATTCCAGGGCATATTTTTGCTTTGACAAGGGCCCAGGCCCAGAAGCAAAGAGGACAGGAAAACTTGGATCCTGGAAAAATGGACCAAGTGCTCCCAAAATCTAGGGGTAGAAAGGGTAAATCCTTTCCCACTATCTCTCCCTCTCAAGAAGATTCCCCTTTTGAAGAAGAGGAATCCTCTCCCTGTGCGGAACCTACACCAGAGAAGCCGACAGCTAACACTGCTGAGCTTTTGGGTGCAGAGGGCCCTGCTAGGGAAGAGCTGAGTGTGGCACAGCAGACATGTGCCACACTAGAGAGTGTAAAACAGCAAGCTGTCAAACAGCAAACATGGGGATGTCACTGATACCCACAAAGTCTATTGGGAAGACAACCTTTTCTATACTGAGGCAAGGGACCCTAAACCTGGAGCTGCCAGGAGATTGGTCATCCCTTTGCAGTATAGGGAGTTTCATCTGACTTTGGCTCCTGACATTCCTTTGGCTGGGCATTTGGGCCAAAGTAAAACATGGGGCAGACTTGTTCCATTGTTTCACTGGCCTCATATGTGAGAGGACACCAAGGAGTTCTGTCACTCCTGTGTGACCTGCCAAGCCAGTAGCAAGACTGGTGGAACACCTAAGGCCCCCTTAATTCCACTTCCAGTGGTTGGGGTGCCTTTGAAAGGGTAGGGGTTGACATTGTTGCCCCCCTTGGCCCCCCAACAGCTTCAGGAAACAGATTATTCCTAGTAGTAGTGGACCATGCCACTAGGTATCCAGAAGCTATACCCTTAAGGACCACTACAGCTCCTTCAGTGGCAAAACCCCTTCTGGGAATCTTTTCCAGAGTGGGTTTCCCTAAGGAAGTGGTATCAGACATAGGTAGTAACTTCATGTCTGCATATCTCAAAGCAATGTGGAAGGAGTGTGGTGTTACCTACAATTTTACCACTCCTTATCATCCACAGACAAATGGATTGGTTGAGAGATGTAACTAATTCTCAAAGGCATGATCATGGGACTCCTTGAAAAACTTAGGAGGAGATGGAATGTTCTGTTGCCATGCCTCCTTTTTGCTGATAGGGAGGTACCCCAGAAAGGAGTGGCCTACAGCTCCTTTGTAATCCTCTTTGGATACCCTGTAAGAGGTCTCCTTGCTCTTGTGAAGGAGAGTTGGGAACAACCTTTAAAAGCTCCCAAACAAGACATTGTGGACTATGTGCTTGGCCTCAGATCAAGGATGGCTAAGTACATGAAAGAGGCCACTAAAAACCTTCAGGCCAGCCAAGAGCTCAAAAAGCAATGGCATGACCAGAAGGCTGTCCTGACTCAGTATCAACCAGGACAGAAAGTGTGGGTATTGGAGCCTGTGGCATCAAGAGCACTCTAGGACAAATACAGTGGACCCCATCTTATTGTGGAGAAGAAAGGTAAGGTCATCTATTTGTTGGATCTGGACACTGCCAGAAGCCCCCTTAGGTTGCTTCATATCAATCGCCTTAAACCTTACTATAACAGGGCTGACTTAACCCTGCTTATGGCCACAGATGAGGGGCAGGAAGAAGAGAGTGTAGGAGGATGGCCTGGCTTATAGTGGGTACCTTGTGGTACTTACACCCTGTGCCAGGTCCAGTTATCCCTTATTAGTAGAATAGAGGTGTTTCTAGCAGCTTGGGCTGATAGAGGGTAGCTATGGCAAAGCAGCTTAGGCTGAACTAGGAGACATGCAAAGCTCCTACTATACCACTTATATCATATAGCACAATATCATAAGAAAACACAATACTCAGAGTTACCAAATACAAAGGTACTTTATTTCAGTGACAATATGCCAAAAGTATCTCAGAGAATACCCTTACTTAGGAGGTAAGTAATATACACAAGTTATATGTACACAAACCCAAAACAGGTAAGTGACAGTCAGAAAAGTAGTGCAAACATTGTAGAATCACAATAGGATGCAATAGGTAAACATAGGTCTAGGGCCAACACAAACCATATACTCCAAAAGTGGAATGCGAATCACAAATGGACCCCAGACCTATGGGAGATTGTAGGGGATAGCTGAGACTGTGAGAAAACAGTAATGGTGTCCAAAATACCCCACCCCAAGACCCTGAAAAGTAGGAGTAAAGTTACCCTACTACCCCAGAAAGACACAATAGTCATGATATGGGATTCTGCCAGAACCACAAGCACCAGCAAAACACTGAAGATGGATTCCTGGACCTGAGGACCTGTAAAGGAAGGAGACCAAGTCCAAGAGTCACGAAAGTGTCCGGGGGGGGCAGATGCACACTAAACCCCGGATGAAGGTGCAAAAGGGCTGCCTCCGGGTGGAAGAAGGTGAAGATTCTGCAACAACGAAAATCACTAGGAACTTCTCCTTTGGATGGAAGATGTCCCACGGCGTGCTAATTGTTGCAGAAGTGATTACAGGCAGAAATACCACGAACAAGCCTTGCTAGCTGCAAGAGTCACGGTTGAAGATTTGGGTGCTGCTGGGGTCCAGGAAGGACCAGGATGTCGCCCCTTGGAGGTGGAGACGGGGGGGCGCTCAGCAACTCAGAGAGGCCCCGCAGAAGCAGGCAGCACCCGCAGAAGTACCGGAACAGGCACTTAGAATATCTGTGAACTCAGAGTCACAAAAGGAGGATCCCACGACGTCGGAATCCAACTCAGCAGGTTGTGCACTGCAGGACGGAGTGCTGGGGACCCAGGCTAGGCTGTGCACAAAGGAATCCTTGGTGAAGTGCACAGAACCGGAGCAGCTGCAAATCATGCAGTACACAGGTTTGCTGTCTCGCGTGGGGAGGCAAGGACTTACCTCCACCAAATTTGGACAGAAGGGCCACTGGACTGTGGGAGACACTTGAACCCAACTCCTGTGTTCCAGGGACCATGCTCATCAGGATGAGAGGGGACCCAGAGGACCGGTGATGCAGAAGTTTGGTGCCTGCGTTGGCAGGGGGAAGATTCCGTCGACCCACAGGAGATTTCTTCTTGGCTTCCAGTGCAGGGTGAAGGCAGACAGCCCTCAGAGCATGCACCACCAGGAAACAGTCGAGAAAGCCGGCAGGATGAGGCGCTACAATGTTGCTGGTAGTCGTCTTGCTACTTTGTTGCGGTTTTGCAGGCGTCCTGGAGCAGTCACTGGTCGATCCTTGGCAGAAGTTGAAGAGAGAAGTGCAGAGGAACTCTGATGAGCTCCTGCATTTGTTATCTGATGAGAAACCCACAGGAGAGATCCTTTAAAGCCCTCAGAGGAGGATTGGCTACCTAACCAGGTAAGAGCCTATCATGAGGGGTCTCTGACGTCACCTGCTGGCACTGGCCACTCAGAGGTCTCCATTGTGCCCTCACACCTCTGCATTCAAGATTGCAGAGGTCTGGGACACACTGGAGGACCTCTGGGCACCATCCCTGAGGTGGTGATGGACAGGGGAGTGGTCACTCCCCTTTCCTTTGTCCAGTTTCACGCCAGAAAGGGGCTGGGGGGATCCCTGAACCGGTGTCGACTGGTATATGCAAGGAGGGCACCAAAGAAATTTGCGTATCTAGAGGTGCGGGTCATCTGTAGCTCTGACACCCCCCGTCCCGATATCTGATTGGCTGCCAACACTCCAACCAGGAAGTGTTGGCAGTCATTTGGGACTTTGATTTAACTGAGTCCCAAAAAGGGGGCATGGTAGGAATGACCTGACTCCCTAGGCCTGGTGTTGGGGCCCCCTCAAGAACCCACTAAGGTCCATAAACATTTTCGTTAAAAAACTTTCACAGCAAAATTTTCCAATGATCTGCTAATCTTGGAGAAATTAAAAAACAACAAGCATGTTTCCCCGTACTTGTTTTTCTTTAAGCTGCTAGGTGGGCCAGGTCCCGGTAGCATGCTTAATTGTATCAAATGGGGAAGGGGGCATATGCTCCCCCCCTCCCTAGGGCCAGCTTCAGCCCCAGGGACATCACATCCCCGGGGCTTTAAAAGCTAAAATAATAGGAGGTAGTCCTTTAAAGGCCCTGGGGGCAGCCACCTCCCCGATGCTTGCCTACCAAGCAGACTCCCCCTCCAGCTTTCAAAAATTGCTCTGTGACTGCCACCTTCCTGGGGTACAAACTGAGTAAAAAGCAGGAAGGGGGCCATGCCATCCCCCTCACGGGTCATATTGTCCATGGACCTTACACTCCCTGTGCCTTTGCCAATATAGAAGTTGGAGGCGGTCTCATGGTCCCCTTCTCAGGCTGTTTTCATCCATGGGGACATTCACCTCCCCAGGGCTGGCCCTCTGAAAAATAAAGGAAGGAGCCACGTGCCCCTCTCCCTCCTTGGGCTGGCTCCCTATGTTTCACGGTGCCCAAACTTGGGAGACAGAAGTTTGCTTTCGCTTGGAAGGAGTTTTTGACAGCTCCCGTCAAGCAAGAGCAAACTGTAAGTCCACTTGATGGATGTTTTTGCATTGTTGCTCTTTCGAGCGCAATATCTTATGTACTGACTTAACGAGTGGGGTTTTTCTTATTATCTCCTGTTGACAACAGAGCTTGTCAATCTCCCTTTTAACCACTACGAGTAGGCAAAATGACTTAAAAGCCCCACCTGTTGGGCCCCGTCACATATCCGTTAGTGGTATGCAACCTCTTCCCGCTTTTCTCAAGGCTGATGGACAGTTTACCAAAAAGCCCCATCAGTGCAATTACCACTGATTTTAGAGATGTGTTCTTGATGCAGAGAGATAGGAGCACATTTCCACCAAGCAAAGAAGAACTTACTACATATAATTAAGAGGAAGGATTCATGTTATTCCAGCTTATTTCCCAGAAATCAAAACTGGAGATAGCTTAGCCTTCTGGCTTGCAGGCCTGTGCCCCATCACCTTGAGACTTTTAACCTACTTAGCCTGTTCTGTTTTAGCTCTTATATTTAATTATTTCTTCCAAGATTGCTGCTACATTTATAGTTAGGAAAATGTTTTAATTTCACATAATCAGTGCCAATCTGTGAAGACGTCACCTTCAGCATTAAAGACAAGTGATATAAGTAGGTATTCAAATCATGTTCTTTCTCACTTACATGTGACAAGAACATAATGCACTTTGGAGGGAATTGTTTATGTAATTGCCATCTCAAGCATGCCTTCTTATCTATTGTTTGGGAACATACCTGTGTCAGGGGTCCTACAAGATCTGTATATCTCACACAGACAATGTTATAAGAGGGATTCCTACCAGATGCCCTCAATGCTATCTATGCTACACGTTGCCTTGATGCAGACTCAGCCTTAATGTCCCCATGGAGTCTGATCTACAGACCTCATTACAAGGTAATAAGGGTTGGGGGCTCTTCTCATGGACACGGTACTGACAAATTAGATTTATCACACCTAGTTCTCTTCAGGTTTGGGATTTGGTCCATCATGCTAGGGTACTAGGGCCTATTTCACGTCTCATGTTATTGCAAGATGGTGGGGGACTTTATATTCATGACTTTCATTTTTACAATTCTGTTTCTTGCATTGTTCATTATCCTAATCATTGCAGTCCATACAATTTACAGTAGATTGCAGTCTTGTTAATAAAACCTATTGAAAACTTTACTGCATCTCCTTTATTGCCTGTGTGTGACTGAGACTTGTTGCTCATGTGAGAAAAGGGTAATCTCTGTTTCAACACAACTTCCATGAGATATTACACTTTTGAGTCCATGTGTAAAGGCTGCCACAAATCACCTTTTACTATTTGGGTTTTTGGTGAGGTACTGCTTGTGAGCTGGGAGGGTTGGGCCGACAGTTGTGACTTGTTGTAGGATTGGCCTAGTCACCTAGAAACAAATGTGCTGTCATCCCTAAACCAGCAGTCTTGCCTAGAGCAAGAGTCCAACTATGACAAATATATATATATTTATGTACATGTATACATGTATGTATATGTATATATATACAGTTATAGTTACCTTAGAGAACGAGCTATAGTTACTTTAGTTACCTCTAACTATAGCTGGTGAATTTCTGTGGTTTTGTACATTTAAAATGTATGCCTCACTATAACTTCACTGTAACCTTTTGTTTCTTAAGTGAACAGGCTATGTTTTTTGTTAATTCTATTTTTTAACTATAACAATCCTGTAGCCGTTGGTATCTTCAGTGAATCTCCATGTTTTTTTTTAACATATAGTAATTTTAATTACTGTACGTTAGTCCAACCACTGCTGCTCATGGCTGGGTTGGCCACTGGAGGGGTTTCTGGTGATCCGTCAAGCGGGCCGAGAAAAAGGGACAATCAAAAAAACTTGTGTTTCCCATGCTTCTTCCCATAGGATTTTTGAACATGACTACAGCCCAAACTGCTGGACAAAATTGGCAGAAAGCTAGATTCTCTTTCGCAGATTGTGTTATTGGTTATTTGGTTTAAATCCGTTCAGTAGTTTTTGCGATATTAATGGGAAAATACATTTGTATACTTAGGGCCTTGAATAATCCCTGATGAGTTTGTGAATAATAAGAGCAGAGATCTGGAGAGATCTGATTGGCTGCCAACATTTCAAACCAGGAAGTGTTGTCAGTCATCTTGTAACTCGGCTCAGCAGGCTACCATGCTTGTTTTAATGAAACCGCCGGGAGGGCCGGGTCTCAGGGGCATGTCAAAAATAAGGAGGGTTTTTAAAAGAAAATGAATGCAGAGGGCCACCCCACCCACAGTCCCAGGGACCGCCACTTACGCAGGGCTTTAATTAAAATGAAAGCGAAGGAGCATTTTGTAATCATAATGTCCACGTAACCTTGATTTCAGTGAATTTATAGGTTTTTATTGTATAGAAATTTACTATACATTAATCCAGCCATTGCCAAAGGGCGTGTGTGGTGGTGGTTGCTCACAGGGCCTGATCTACCACCAGTTCCTGTGGCCAACCCCCCCCAAACACCCAATCCTGAGACAGAAAGAGAGAGAGAGAGAGAGAGAGGGTGAGAGAGAGAGAGATAGAGAGATTGAGAGAGAGAGAGAGAGAGAGAGAGAGAGAGAGAGAGAGAGAGAGAGAGAGAGAGAGATTGAGAGTGATTTAGGACTTTATGAATGATAAACTTAGAATTAGATATTTCCAGGCAAATTAGAAAGAAAACTGTTTTTCTCAATGAAAAAGAGTGAGATAACCTTTCAGTATGTAACCTAAATATTTATAGTTGAAAAGAAACTAAAGCAGGAAATGACCACAGACTGACCTCGACTAGAACCCTTAACCTTTAGTGTACAGGTCTGATACCTTAACCACTAGGCCTGAGGTGACTTCTTACTGTGGAGTGTCAAGACCTACCTATTAAATTTAACCCACAGATTTTGAGGAGAAAAACACTTCAATGTTCCATCACTAGGAATGTTTAACAGTGAAAACACTAGAAACTAATGACACACTGCCAAAGGTACTAGGATTTGAACATTCAGCCTACTGAGTGACAGCACAAGACCTTGACCATTAGGCCAGCAGTGACTCTGTTCCACTCTTCATCTAAACGTAACTATGACATTCATACCAAACTCCTTGCTAATCTGACTCTTTGAAGTCATTGTATGGAGAGACCTTTGGGATGGAAGATAGAGAGAGTGACAGGACCATGGGGAACCCTAAGGCCCCTGCATTCCTAGCTGGTTCCCCACATCCTGCAGGAGCTGCAATTGCTCCTGCAAGCAGCGCTCTGCTTGAGGGAGCAATGGTTTTCTTCTGTTTTCCTGCATGCGACAGGGAAACATGAAAACGTCATTTTCTGCAAGTGAGAGCTGTTTGACAGCTCTCACTTGAAGAAAGTGAAGTGTTTGCTCGGATTTGGTTGGAGCTGTCAAAGCGCCTGCCAAGTCAGAGTAAACAGCCATGTCCCATTGAAAGAAGTGCTTCAGGCCCTGTTGCATGACCTGAAGCACTGCCTTCAATTGGACCAGGTGATCTTCCCAGGTAGAACTGAATAGGTCTATATCATCCAGATAAAATGCACTGAAATATTCTAACCCAGACAAGACTGTGTTAACTAACCTTTGAAAAGTGACAGGGGCATTTTTCAAATCAAAGGGCATCACCTTGAATTGAAAGTGGCCCTCAGGAGTGGAAAATGCTGACCTCTCCTTTGCTCCTGGACTTAGGGCAATCTACCAGTAACCTGGGAACAGATCAAATGTATTCAGGTACTTTGCAGTACCCAACCTATCAATGAGATAATGAACTTTAGGTATGGGTGAGCATCAGTCCTGGTGGCTTCATTTAAACATCTTTAGTCCATACAGAACCTAAACTCCTTCTTTCCTCCCTGTGGGGATAAGGTTTGGGTACCCGTACCACTGGACTGGCTCATGGACTGTCAGAGGGCTCAATTACCTCTAGCTCCAGAATCTTGGCTACCCCAGATTTAAGGCTAGTTCAGACCCAGTCAGACAACCTTGTGCTTGACAGGGAGGCTGTCACCGGTGTCAATATCATGTACACACCAAGTGGTGACATTTGGGGCCAAGGAGAATGGACCAGCAAACTGCTCTAGCACTTGTCTGCAGCCCTTTTGTTGCAGGTCTGTCAACTTGGGAGTACAACTCACTTCACTTCACATTGGCAGAGAGGAGATCATGGCAGAAGCTCAGTCTCCTCCTCTCCTCCTTCACCTCTGACCGTCATCATGGTCATGTGTGTCCTGTCTTGGTGGGGTTATAGTCTGTTGGCATGTAGAATCCAGTGTGGATTCCTGGGGGTGCCACGGTCCACCAAGTAAGTGGTCTCACCTTTTTTCTCTAGAATTGGGTAGGGCCCAACCGTTATTCCTGAAGAGCCCTAGAAGCCACAAGGTCCAACACACACATCAATTGTCCTGGATGGTACTCAGGCATAGTAGCCTTTTGGTCATGCCAGAGCTTCATGAGCACTTGACTGGACTCCAGGTTGCTGCTTGCTCTGCTCATGTACTCTTCCATGCGAGATCTCAAGTTTATGATATAATCTAGGACATTCTGATTGGCTTCCTTGAGAGGCTTCTACCAAGACTTTCCCATCAAACACAATGGTCCTTTTACAGGGTGCCCAAACAGCAACTCAAAGGGGCTAAAGCCAACCCCTTTTCGAGACACCTCCCTGTATGCAAGCAACAGGCAATGGAGGAAAACATCTTATCTCCTCCAGAGTTTGCTAGACAAACTAATGATCATGCCCTTTAGGAACGTATAGAATCTTTCCACCAGACCATTGGTCTGGGGGTTATATGGAGTGGTAAACTTAAAAGTAACACCACATTCATCCCACATAGCCATCAAATAAGCAGACATAAAGTTTGTGCCCCTATTTGAGACAACCTCCTTTGGGAAACCCTCTCCGGTGACCATAGCAAGTAGAGTCCTAGCCACTGTGGGGTCAGTGACTGTTCTGAGATGTTTTGCCTCTGTATATCTGGTGGCCTGGTCCCCTACCACCAAGATATATATGTTGCTTTAGGCAGTTGGTGGGTCTAAGGTACCAATAACATTGACACCTACTCTTTCAAAGGGAATCCCAACCACTGGCAGTGAGTTTAAGGGAGCTTTTGTTCTGCCCTCTGTCTTGCTACCTGCTTGACATGTGTTACAAGAGCTACAGAATTCCGGCACTTTGGCAGACATGTTGGGCCAAAAGAAAGGGTTGACCAGCCTATTCCTGGTCTCGGTCTGACCCAAATGTCCTGCCAAGGGGATGTCATGGCTCAAGGTGAGGAGGAATTCTCTATACTGCTGGGAGACAACCTCTCTTGTGGTTTGGGGTTCCTTGCCTCAGTATAGAGGAGTCCATCCTCTCAGTAGTCCCTGTGGAATCGACTGACATCACCCTGTTTTTACCTGGAGGCAGTCTGCCTTAGGACCTCAAGTCCCTGATACAACTCCTCCCTTGTGGGTCCACCTGCTCTGCAAAGTGGTCCAGATCATGCAGTGGTAGAATCCCTACCTCAGTGGTCAGATCCTCCCGCTGAGGGTTAGATTCCTCCAGCATCTCCGGAGTTCTTTGGGCTGGCTCACCAGACCCTCTGCCCTTTCTCTTGCTTCTGGAGGTTTGGCCAATTGTTCCAGGGTCCAAGTGTCCAGCAATTCCCTAATGTACAGTCTGTGACCTGGTCACAGACCAAACCTATTCCCGGAGATCCAACATCTTTGCATGGACCTTCCTTTCCACTCCTGACCATTCAGAAACTTCATTTCACAGTATGTACTCTACTGGGAGGACAGGAGACACAAATACCTTCTTAGGGCTAGCTACACCTCCCCATTCTAAGCTCATTATTGCCATGGGATAGAGGTTGGCTCTGCTGTCTGTATATAGCACCGGGTGAAATACACCAGGTATGATCTGCTCTGGAGAAACCAGTTTGTCCATGACCATAGTCATACTGGCTTCTGCATCTCTCAGAGTCTCAACGTCAGTACTGTTGATTTTAGGCCTCTGCCTGTACTTCTCCATACATGAAGGTAAGGCAGCCAGGGCTGAAACTTCTACAGCACCCATGGGCACTAAGGTTACCTCTGTGCATCCCTTCCTGATCTCTGGGCCAACTTCCACCCTAACACTTACAAAAGCAATCCATGGGGACTGCCCACCGGTGGGGTGGCTTTTGTATCCTGACTGACAATATTCAAAACACTTCCTTTCCTTTGGGTGCTAACATATCTCTCTGTCTTTGCAGGATCAAAGTGAATCCCCAGATACCCTCTCCCCGTGCAAGTGGAATGGCTCAGACCCCCCCGTGCAGATGTTTGTGGATCGTTAGAGGACTTTTTTGCTTTTTTATCTTGGGTATCCAGAACTTTTCCCTAGGAGGGGAACTGTCTTCTTTTCTTCTGATCACCCCCTTGTTTCTTTGAAACCCTGATTCTCATCCGCTCCTCAGCTGTCTCGCCAAGTTCCCTAGGACTAGACAGCTTGGAGTCAACCTCATAATTGGTGTAACTTTTCTGAGGTACAATTACTTTAGATGTGCTCCATTATGACTACATTGTATAGCCCCGCATAAGTACTTACCTTGTTACCCTGTATCCAGCCCTCTAGTGCCTTAGTGAAGATGTCTACAAAGTCAAACCAGGACTGGGTACTGGCTTTCTGGGTGTCCCTGAACTTCATTCTATATTGCTCTGATTTGAGAACAAACTTATTGATCAGACACCCTTTTCACATGGGGGTAATATTCGGCCTCTACCCCCCTAGGGTCAGGAGCCTATCCCTCCCAACTACTGGAATCACCTCCTACAAGAGTGAACTCCAATATTGCTGGATAACACTCCTCATCCTAAGAACTCTCTCAAATGAGGTCAGCTACTTGTCAATGTCATCTCCCACTTGTTTCTTGGGCGCAATTCCCTTTGGCAGCCTTGGGTCAAACCCACCACCCCTAGACATCTCTCCCTCTTCTTCACTACCACCATTTCTTCTCTCTTCATGTGCCCACATCTTCTTGGCCAGGGTCAACTTTCTGCCTCTAGAGCTTTGTAAGCTAACAGGCCCTCATGTTCTCTCTCACCCAGAGGGACAGTTTTGCATCTTCTGTAGATCCTCTCCCACCACCAGCTCTAGGTAGTGTCCTGGCTACTGCATTAGTGGAAGGTGTACTGACTGCTTATTATTGAGGTTGGAGGGGTCCTCCTTCCCCTTCCCTTCCATCTCTGGAGCTTCTTGTGTGGATTCTTGTTGGGGCCCTGCCCAGGCTTCAAGGGACTTAACCAGCTCTGTCGTCCTAGTGTGGTAGATTTGTGTAATCCCCTGGCTCTACACAACCTCCTGAGCTCAACTACAGTGGTTGTGGGTAGGTGAGCCAAATCAAGCTCCATGGTATCCCTAGGTTTTGAGTCACACATGAAAAAATGTGAAAACATTGAATCAGAAATTTAGAAAAAATCAAAAATGATTTAATTAAAATGAGTCCTAAAATCAAAATCAAAAAACTATTTTTGCACTAGCTCAATATAGAGGATTTTTACATATTGTCACTCCAATTCTGTATGGCGATACTAGACAGAAGCACTGGATCCCACCACTGTGCACCAAATGTTGGAAAGTGGCTTATTAGTAATGGCAGGGGTAGGTACCTATACTTAGTAATAACACCACAATCACAAATGAGGTCTAGTCAAAGTCTGAGTAAATTAATCCTTGCTACACCTTGGGTAGCAAGCCTGATGGGGAGTCATGCTTAGTTTAGGATACAGGTGTGTGAAGCATTTAAAATCACAAAAATAGTAAATAATCAAGACACAGGGCACAATAAAAATCTAACACCAATTTATAAAAATAGGAAATAATTGTATTGTTAAAATGACACCAATATGGCACAAATCCAAAGAAGGGAAGCAGAGGTATACATTTTTAAAGATTAGGTGTGAAAATGCACTTTCTAGCACCAACAAGTGAAAAGTGCCAACCACGGCTATCTATTCACACCTGACTGGGCCAAAGTCAAAAGTTAAGGCAGACTGTGATGGAGCGCGGGTTCGCTATACTGATCGGTAGGCCTTGGTCACTTTTTTGGTTCTTTTTCTCTTGTCTTCGAGTGAGGTTCCTCAGCAGCCCAGTTTGTGAGTTTTCAGTGACGGTGGCTTTTTTTTTTTTTAATAAAGTAATTTTTATTGTTTTGGGAAAAGAAAAATTTAAGCAAATAGGCATATACAAATGCATAAAACAATTAATACAATTAACACAGTTAATGCTCGAGTACCCTCAACCCGGTCCCACCTAGAACTCATGTCTGCGCCTCAAAGTGGTAGACAATACCTTGAGCTCAGGCTCATTTTGAGGTGTACAAGTAATGGAGAGAAAACCTGACACAGGGATATTTCGGTCTCATCTCTGTAACTTTGCTTCATATTAGTCACCTGTCAAGGCTTCCCATTTCCCCCATATTTTGTCGTGTTTACTTGGGCATCCCCTGGCCTCGTATACCAGTTTCTCGCGCTGTGCACACCAGTCCACCCCTCGACTCCATTTAGATAAAGATGGTGCTGCTCCCGCTTTCCAGTCTGTCATAATGTCTCTTTTAGCCACTAGGCATGCCACACCCAAAAAAAAAACGGTCTGCCAGCCTCAAGTCCACGTCTCCCATTAACCCGAGTAGAAGTGGGAGCGGTGCGCATATCATATCTTCCTGCAGGGCCCTAGAGATCTGCTGAGTGATTGCTTTTCAGTAAGTCTCTATAATCGGGCATGCCCATACCATATGGAAGAAATCCGCTTCTGGGTTGGAACACCGGGGGCACTTGGCTGTAGGACGAAGGCCTGCTTTGTGCAACCTTGCAGGCGTAAGGTATGCCGTGTGGAGGTAGAAGGATTGCAAGAGATTGAATCGGGTCGACATCATTAGGGTCCGGGGTGCCATCAGTGACTCTCTCCATCCCTCCTCCTCTATTGGTGCCACCCATTCCTCCCATCTGCGGCGAAGTCCCTCCAGGGGACCAGAGGAGTTAGCTATCAGTGAGCGGTATATCTGTGAAACTCCACCTCTACCTAAGCTACCCATTAATACCTTTGCTTCCATGGGACTGTACTCGGGAACGTGATCACCCATTCGTGTATGTATCAGCAAAGCGTGGCGGAGTTGAAGGTATTTGTGGAATTGTGTTTTGTTTAAGGAGAAGAGTCCCTGGAGCTCCTCGAAGGACCTCATATGCGATCCCCCCCAGATGTCTCCCATCGTAGAGATCCCTATTTTGTCCCATTTCTGGAACACCCTCAGGCCCGCCAGCTCAGCAAGCAACCAACCGTGCCATAACGGGGTCTGTTGGGTGATGCGATTCCACCAACCTGTTACCTTCTGGGCATCTTGCCACCCCATCAACACCACTTTCGTCACCTCAGGGATAGTCACGGGAATCGGGCACCCATAAAGAGCGTCAAAGACCCGGGGGTAGCCCAGGGTGTGGAGTTCAAGTCGGTACGCAGGATCTGACCAGCCTCCTCCAACCCAGTCATTAATGACGAGCAGAAGTGTTGCAAGGTGGTAGTAGTCAGTGTTGGACATCACCAGCCCTCCGTCATAGACGTCTCGTTGACAGGTAGTAAGGGCCAGTCTAGGTCGGGTACCCTTCCACAAGAAGTAGCGTATCATTGAGTCAAGTTCTTTGAACCATCTCCTGGGGACTGGGTATGGGAAGTTCTGTAGTAGGTAAAGGAGCCTAGGAAGAACCATCATTTTGAAGAGTGCTATTCTCCCAAGCAGGTTAAGGGGCAAGGTTTGCCAACGCTGAAGGTCGTCTTTGATTCTGGTAGTGAGAGGTGTGACGTTAAGTTCCCATGCTAGCTCCGGAATGAGAGCAACGTGGACCCCCAAGTATTTGAAACTATTTCGACGGATGGGAATGTTCTGTTGCCAGTCAATACAATCCCTTGAGGGATGCAGGGGGACCGGCAGAGATTTACGGGGGTTTAGTGTGAGGCCTGAGGCCTCTGAGAAGAGGTCCAGGATCTGTAGAATACGTGGGCCACTTGTAGCTGGGTTGGCTATGTATAGGAGAAAATCATCGGCGCAGAGTGCCACTCGGTCCTCTGGCCCAGTGGGCCAAGACCATCCCTCAACCAAAGGGTCTTCTCGGAGCAATTTTGCCAGGGGCTCTATCACGAGCGCAAAGAGCAGCGGAGACAAGGGGCATCCCTGACGAGTGCCACGACTAATAGGAAACGGGTCGGACATATCTCCGTTTACCTGCACCCTGGCCGTTGGATGTGAATATAGTAACCCCACCAGCTTTCGGAATTTAGGGCCAATACCGTTGCTCTGCAGGACTTGATCAAGGTAGGACCAGTCCACAGTGTCGAAGGCTTTTTCGAAGTCAAGTAGGAGTAGAGCCTTGGGGCATTGAGTCAAGACTCCACGGTGTGCCAGGGCCAAGTGTAGCCATCTGATACAATGTCTAGTACTTCGGGAGGGCATAAAGCCACATTGGTTGGGGTAGACCAGCGACGGGAGCGCTGTCTTCAATCTGGAGGCGAGGATAGAGGACAGTATTTTAACTTCAATATTTAGGAGAGATATGGGCCAGTAGTCTCAACAATGCAGCGACGGGGATGTGTTTTGGGGATTACTGCGATTGTAGCTTGGTCGAATCCGATAGGGAATTGACCGTTGCTCTCCACTTCAATGTACATGTTGAGAAGGTGAGGGTCTAGTATGTCACTACACTTACTGTACAATTCTGCTGGGAAGCCGTCAGGACCTGGTGTCTTGCCCGAGGCCAAGGTGTCTATTGCACCCGTGACTTCCCCTAAAGTTATTGCCTCTTCCAAGCTATCTCGAACTACCTGGGAAAATTTGGGGAGGGCAATGTCATTGAGAAGAGGGGACTCCCTCTCTACCTGTGGTCGGGGATGTTCTTCGTATAACTGTGCGTAGTAAGAAGCAAAACTTTGTGCAATATCTCTAGGTGTCGTAGCAAGGGTCCCCATTTCGTCCACGATCTCTGAAATAACCCTATTAGCCATAGGTCGTGTGGCCAGCCAGTGTAGGAGTTTCCCATTCCTGTCCCCCCAGCCATATACCCGAGTCGCCGATGCCCTCCAAGTGTGTTTGGCAGACTCTAAAACCAGGATTTTTATTTCCTCGCGCACCTTCATGAGTTGCCACATGCAGGGGGCCAAGGGAGAGGTGGAGTGCCGGCGCTCGAGACGCAATGCGTGGGCCTCTAATTCTGCTACTTGGGAGCTTCGCGCACGTTCGCGTATGCGAAGGAGGTGTTCGGCGTGTCCTCAAATTGTCGCTTTACATGCGGCCCAGATCGTGCCTGAGGATTGCACCGATCCTAGGTTCTCTTCAAAGTATTGTGTGAGATGATTTCTGATTGCTATTTTGTATTCTTCGTCTTGCAAATACAATGCGTTCAAGCGCCACACTGGGCGGTAGGAGGGATCTGCGCCACCCATTCAGATTTGGATTGGTGCGTGGTCGGAAACTCCGCGGGGGAGGATCTCAGCCCCAGTGATATTAGTAATGTCTATCGCTGGTATAAACATGAGATCAATTCTAGCGTGTGTCTTATGGGCTGCTGAGGTATGTGTGTATTGTCTTGCTCTGAGGTGCCAGGTTCTCCAGACCTCACATAGGCCGAGGCCCTCAGCCCAGCCGATCAGAGTCATAGCCCGGCCAGATCGCCCGGCCGTGGCGCCCCCGGAAACATCTAGTTCAGGGTCTAGAACTGCGTTGAAATCTCCTCCTATAAGTGTGGTACCCTGGGGGAGCCTGGCCACTACTTGACGGAGGGAAGCTAGAAAAGCATCGAATCCGGTTAGGGGGGCATATGCACATATGAGGTTGAGTGGTTGGCCATGTAGCGAGCCGGATACTGCAACGTACCTACCCTGTGGGTCAGTTCGTGTGGCTGTGACCACCATGGGCAATGCACGATGAAATAGTATAGCTACACCCCTGGAGCCTCTAGAGAAACCTGAGTGATAAACCTTGTAATATCCTCTCCTCGCGAGCATGGGCATCGAGTCCCAAGCAGATGCATCTCCTGCAACAACACCACCGAAGGGGTGTATCTACGAAGGGTACTATATACAGCCGATCTCTTAATCTTGTCCAAGGGACTGTTTACATTCCATGAGATTATCTTTGTAAGTGAGGGCCATGCGTGGGAGAGATAGGTGTGTCTATGTGCCTGGTGTCTGCTTGTGAATAGCGGGTCAATCGCCTCGAGCAAGAAAATAAAATAGCAAAACGGTAAATAAAACTTACAAAAACATTATTGTGGAACTTCAATGTAAACTTATCACCCCCCAACCTTCCCCCACCCCATACTTCAACCCGGGAATCATCTGTCACCCAATTACCCAACCATAACAATGCAGCCAGATGGACTGACGTTGGAGTGGAGTGGTGGACCCCTCCCTTTAGGCGAATCATCTGCAATTTGTAAATGGAAAACCAAACCGAGTGTAGCGTGTGGCGGCCAGGTCATCGTTTTCCGATTGGTTTTCGTTTCGGCCTGACTGCCGGTTCAGTACAGTACTAATTAAAGGCTCAGGTGTCGCAGAGCAGGTCTCGTTGACTTCGTTAACCAATCGTCGGGGACTGTCTCAAGCGGTCCCCGTCCACCACTCGAGTCGTGTCCATGTCCCCCGGGGCAGTGGCTGGGATCTCTCCGGGTCCAAGGCCAGGATCACAGTCTTTGATTTCACATGTAGGACTCCCGGGGCCTCTCCGACCTCCACGTCAGATCTAGTGCGCTTTCGCCCCTTTCGCTGTTCCCTCTGAGAGGGCCGCTGGCTTCCAGAGGGGTCTTCAACCAGTCCTCGAGAGCCCCCTCGGGGTCCAAGACCCTCCTCGGTCAACCAGTCCCAGGCCTCTTCTGGAGAGTCAAAGAAGTACCCCTTTCTGGCCATGAGGACTTTTAGGCGTGCGGGGAATAGGAGCATATAGGAAAGCTAAATGGCCCTGAGATTCTGTTTTACCTGATCATAGGACCTACGCCGGGTCTGGACCTCACGAGTGTAGTCCGGGAACACCAGGATCTTGTTGTTTTCCCAGTTGAGGTCGGTTGAGCAGCTGGCCTCCCTGAGGACTCTGTCCCGGTCTTTAAAGTTCAAGAAGCGTGCAATCATCGGCCTCCGAGGGCCGCCCGGAGGAGGCCAAGGGGACAGAGCCCTGTGGGCTCGTTCAATTGCAAACCAGGGCGAGAGGACTTGTTCCGGCATCCAGGACCTGATCCAGCGCTCAAGGAACTCAGAGGCTTTATTATCTTCTGCTCCTTCCGGGAATCCCACGAAGCGCAGATTATTGCATCTTGATCGGTTTTCTGCATCTTCGGCGCAGCGGTGAAGCTCTCCCGTACGAGTCTGTGGCTGGGCTACTTTAGTTCTAAGGTCGGCTAGTTCGTCTTCCGTCTGAGAGACTTTGGTCTCTACTTCTGTAATACGACCCACTGCATTTCAGAGGTCCTGTCTGATGAGGTCCACGTCTTCACGTACCTCTCCTATTTTGGTTTCCACAGCCAATTGCGATGATTGGATAGCCAGTAGGATTGCATTCACTCCGTCTGGTGCATGGCATCCAGCGGGGGCTTCACCGTCGCTTCGGGGAGTCATTGAGGTGGTAAACTGGTCGATTTTCTGCTGGGAAGCCGGTGGTTGTTTATTTGCTCTGTCTTTCCCCATCTTGCCACTGAAATGCTTCCTGCACTTCTTTATGTTGTGTGGAGTTATTGAAAGCCAAGTCTCTGGCACCTGGCAGTCTCTGATGTCTCCGAGTCCAAGACGGTTATTTCAGGGGCGCATCTGCTATCACCAGCCCGGTCTCCTATCTTTCCGGACGGGGGATACTCTCCACCTCACCTTCATTTCTTGCGCAGCTGCTTCACCATCCGTTTCTCCAGGTCCACTCTCCCCAATATGGCCTGCTGGCAAGTGTCTATGTACAAATTATTGCGAAAGGTCTGATGTGGGTTGGTGTTCTGTGCTTTCCTAAAAAAGTCGGTCCTCTGATCGTTGAGGCCGGAGAGGAGACATCAATAGCATGTCAAGCGTCCAGGAAGCACTGTAATAAAAGCTTCTCCAAGGCCTTTATCCTCGGGTCTCTGCCTGCGCTGGGCACCGCGGCTCCACGCGCCGTACTCCAGCCGAACCGTCGGGGCCGCCCCGCACCTCCGGGGTGCCTCCGCACCAGCTGGGGCCTCAAGTGCGTGTGTCTCAGCAAGCTTGGTGTCGCCGTGGCAGATCCTCCTCCGGCTCCGCCCGCTCACAGCTACCTCAACGGGGAACCGCACGTCTCCGGGCACTCCAGCGCCCGGCCACCTCTGCAACCGTGCCCCGTGAGACAGGCCCAGGTCGAGGGCCATCTCCCAGCCGGGCCGTCCGCCTTCACTTCTTCCGGTTTTCTGTGTGGGCCGATGGGGACCACCAAGGCCCCAGTTCGCTCCGGCCCCGATGGGCCTCCGCCGGTCAGTCGCCTCCGGCCCAGGCGCCGACCAACAGCGTCACACCCGAAGGGGGAGACGGGGTCCGCAATAGCCGAAGCGGTCGCCTCTCCCCTCGTTCCGGTCTCCCGCAGCACAGCTCACGAGGGGAACGCAGATGTCGAGCCTCTCTTACGCCTCTTATTGGCGCGCCAGCACATCCGAAAGAGGATTTGGCACCGTCACAGGGGCCGCGTCAGGCTGCCATGGCCCGCGCCGCCATTTTGGTCACTGGTCCAGGCGGCCCTCGGCCGGATACAGACCTCGTTTCTCTCCGCTCCTTGCCTCCCTGGGTTCCTCAGCGGACAAGGAACATCCCAGGGTCAACAGGCGGTTGCACAAAGTGGGTATAGGGTCGGTTTCCTCTGGCGGATGACGGAGGGGTCCAGAGCACTCTCAGAGTGCGACCGCCATCTTGACGCCCGAAGCCACGCCTCTCGACGGTGGCTTGGTTTAGTGCGAGGCCTCAGTGAACTCCTGGAGGTCTTGGTTCTCATCATCGACGGGCAGAACTCTGGAGCTTTCAGTGGGGCAAACCTGAATTTAAGACCAAATCGCAGAACAATGTCACCGGCTTGACTCTCGACCATAGGTCGTTCATCTTATGGAGCTTTTCACAAAAATTGTCCAAATGTTTCCAAACTTCTGGAGCCTCTTCCAGAATGTCTTTTTGGGGTCTTAGTGTGTCCACAACACCATCCAAGGTTCCAGGAGGTCTGAGTTGCTCCTTGGAATGTTGGGACTAAAATTCCCACAATGCACCTGGTCAAGTTTTTAAAGGTCCACTGGATGCTGGTCAGCTGGACTGTACTGGCATGAGGTGATGCAGGTAACGCTGGGTATCTCCTTTGTACCTGTTGCTCACAGGGAATTCAACTTCTGAGTCCTTTAGAAACCATAATAAGGCGGTCATTCTGACCCTGGCGGTTGAAAACCGCCAGGGCAGAGTGCCGCTGAAGCACCGCCAACAGGCTGGCGGTGCTTCATGGGCAATTCTGACCGCGGCGGTAAAGCCGCGGTCAGAAAAGGGCAACGGGCGGTTTCCCGCCGGTTTACCCCTGCCCCAAAGAATCCTCCATGGTGCCGCTGCTCGCAGCACCGCCATGGGGATTCCGACCCCCTTCCCGCCATCCTGGTCCTGGCGGTAAAAACCGCCAGGAACAGGATGGCGGGAACGGGTGTCGTGGGGCCCATGTGGGACCCTGCACTGCCCATGCCTCTGGCATGTGCAGTGCAGGGCCCCCCTAACAGGGCCCCATAATGATTTTCAGTGTCTGCCTAGCAGACACTGATAATCGCGACGGGTGCCACTGCACCCGTCGCACACCAGCAACTCCGCCGGCTCCATTCGGAGCCGGCTTCATCGTTGCTGGGGCTTTCCCGCTGGGCGGGCGGGCGGGCGGCCTTTTGGCGGTCGCCTGCCCGCCCAGCGGGAAAGTCAGAATGACCGCCGCGGTCATTTGACCGCGGTGCGGTCTTCTGGCGGTCTCCGCCCGGCAGGCGGCGCCCTGCGCCCGCCGGGGTAGGAATGACCCCCTAAGTCCTCTTTTGTGAAGCCCAAAGTGTGCAGCAGGTGCAGTCCTTGAGAGTACAGTCCTTCTTGGTGCAGACTAGGGGTCAGCAGGGCAGTCCTTCTTCTTCTTGTTTCCAGCAGGCATATGAGTTGCTGGGAAGCTCTCCTGTGTTGATCTGCGGTTCTGGGCTGGCAAGCATGGGGGCACTCCTAACCAATTAAGTACAGGATGCCACCCTCTGAGATGACCACTTCCTGGGAATTGTGCCATACTTTTGTCCTCGAAAGCATTGTTTCACAAAATTCCAAAATTGAGAAAATCTCTCCTGGAGGTTCAAGTCCGGCAAAGCCCACCCACAGGTGTGGCTAACTTCCCCCTACACTCCTCTTCCAGTCCAGCGCCTAATCTAATTAGAGAGTCTCCCACCTAGCTGGGGATGCAGGAAGTTGGTGTGTGACTGGTTTCTGTCCCAACTGTCTTTCTCCCTTTGATGACCAGTTTGGCTACCCAGTCCCCTTCTGTCTTGGCATCTGCTGCTGCAGATCTCCTCCCACTATATGACTCTTTTGTCTCAGCCCAGGCCACTTCACACCTCATCAGTGTTGATGCAGGCATTCCTCTTAAAGAAAGATGTATTTACATTGGAGCGATTTATGGATTAAATTGAGCCACACACAGCTAGAAAGCTTTTTCTTCAATCTTCAATTCAGGCATGAGACTCTCCACCTTAGCTCATATACTGCCAGGTGGGACCGGCTGGTGAAACCAATCAATAGTTTCTGTCCATCTAGCAACATATGGCTGGAAACCATCGATCATGCTCCATTCAGTGGTCCGGTGTACTATAGTTCAAGGATGAAGTGGATTGCTCCTTTATGTCATAATCTTGGGTTTATAGAATATGAAAAAGCCTTGAGAAATTTTCAGTCAGACACCAGGCAAATTATTGTTTTTGCTGTTTCAGAATACTTGAGGTCGATGTGGAGGATTAGGATGAGAGTGACTAAATTTATTTCTCCCTCATTGTACTCAATTTGCATGGTCTCTTTTTAGTCAATATATATTTGGTTTTTCTAAATGTATGTTATTTATTTTTATGTGGTTTTATAATCTTTTCATCATGTGTTTTTAAATTATATGTTTAATTCTTGTTTTATTTATTATAATGTGTATGAATTTGCTCAATTTTGATTTTGATGTTCAGATTCAAAACGAAAGTTATCTGTTTAATTTGACAAATTAAACATGCATAAATAGCTAAGGAAAATGTGAAAAAGGCAGCTGCACTTGAGCCACTGCATCAGGAGAGTGTTGTGCTGCCGAAGGAGAAATCGAAGAGAAAGGACTGCACCAAACAATTGAGGAAAACATGTAAATCCTTCCAAAGTAAGTTCAAAACAATATTATAGACTAACACATCAAAACACACATTTAAAATACTGTCAAAACTATCAAACATCTTGAGTAATTACTTTTATAATATATATATATATATATATATATATATATATATATATATATATATAAAATAGAGATACCACTGATGATCTTGAAATCCAAATGGTTAGAGAACAGGAAACAGCTTGAAAGACACAAACAAAATGTAACTTTACAAAAAGAAAGGTACAATAAAATTGTCACAAAGATGCCTAAGTTAAATAACAAAATTATTTTTTAATGTAAAATATAACACCATTAAAATATATGCATAGCTCAACTTTAAATAAAAATACTATGGGAACCACCAAAACAGGCAAAACAGACAAAAAATGGAAAGTAGAAAAATATTCAAGAATTGCAACAGACCACAAAAGGAGAAGAAACTGTGAAATGTAAGTATTACAGGTGAAATAATACAAACAGATACAGTAACATTCATAAATATAATGCATTCATTGATATACAATATATAGAGAAATAGAGGAAAGAAAGCCCCTTTAACTCACATGACCCAGGCTTATAGCAAAGCAAGTAGCTCTAATGGGAAAACACATTTGACACACTTGAAAATGTACCAGATACTACTCCAATGGATTTCAAGTCCATCAATAATTATATATGATGTAGTAGGGAATTTCAGAGAACACCATAATCTTCCAAATATTATTGTTGTGCAAGTTTGTAATGTTATCCACGACTTAACAGAAGCCATTACCAGTTCCTCTGCACTTACAGTAACCATATTAACAGATATAATACCTCAAGTTCATGAGGAATCAATATCATAATTACCTGTAAGAGCTAACCTTAAATTACCAATCTGCAAAATAAGGAGAAGAACAAGACAAACAAGGGCCTCAAGAATGTTTGAAGACATAGAAATCCCTCACAACTTAAAAGTAACATATACTAACCAAGATTATATGATAACAAAACTATTGATGAATCAAGAATTATTTTTCTGCTACTAGCAACTTACAACCTAGGACTTTTAAAACATGACCCATGATTCACACATATTTATATGATTCACAGCCAATCTCATACAATACATTTTTCATGATGTATGCACTGCTCTCTGAGAACCGAGCTATAGCATGTCACATATGTTTAACAGTAGTCAAACAAAAACAAACAATTACTACCCCCAAAAACTAATAATAGACTTCGAGCAAGCCATGATAAACATAATTGTTGATAAATATTCGCACACATCAAATGAAGGGTGCTATTATCACTTTACCCAGGCCACACTAAGGTACCTCCAAATGTCAATTGTAAGCAATTGCCAGTAAATAAATGCACTATTTGTATTTGAAATAAAAATACAATAATTGCCAGATGTATGATTGAACTACTGAGCATTATGATTGACTCATAGAAACACCCTTCTACCAAACAAATGAACAAAAACTATCACAACTACTTCTAAGAAACTTAGGGGTATATTTATTAGCCCCTAGTGCCACTGAAGCGTCACTTTATGTGAGGCTCCAGTGGCGCTAACCTCTGCTCCACATTTACAAGGAGGTGTAATGCCACCTTTTGTGGCGTTACACCTCCTTGTAAATATGGGCCCCCCGACACAGTTATCTGCGTCAGAGGGGCGTGCAATGGGTGTTGATCTGGGCGTGCCACAGCAACACCCATTGCATTTGGACGCTGCCTCAGATTTACAAGATTTGGTAAACCTGAGGCAGTGCCACAATCTAACCCACCCTCATGGGGTGGCATTAGCAAGGCACAACAAGGAGAATACTTTTATTTCTCCTCGTTTTTTGCTTTTGCTATGTGTGCTGTATTCTGCAGCACCCATAGAAAGAGCAAAATGCCAAAATGTTTTGTTTATGTGCGAGAAGGTGTCCCTTCCTGCACATAAACAATCATTTGAAAATTACGCTTTGACACTTCTGTGTGTGCTGCATTCTGCAGCACACATAGAAGTGCCAAAGCTCCATTAGTGATTGTTTACCGAACATAAACAACCACACCCCTCAACATAGACATCCTTGCACAATGGTGCAAGGATGCCTGCATTGGCGCTGGCAGCTAAATTTAGCACCAGCGCATGGGACAACACAAGGGTGCACCATATTCATTTAAATACGGCGCATCCCTGCTTTGTGAAAATGACAGAGCATTGCGCTGTAAATTGTGGTGCAGCATAGCACTCCATCATTTCCCCATAAATATGGGCCTTAGGTTGGACAACTGCACCATTCAGGACACCAGTGCCAACCCAAGATTCAAATTCCATGGTGGAATGTCTGTAATAGTACACTTTCACTCGAAACCTAAATATAGAATGCTATGGAAGGTTGGCACAATTCCATTCAACAAACAATTGGAAAGAGCCACTCAACAGTCTATCAATTTGTATAGATACTAGTCAAAGAACAGCATTACCAAGAGCTCAGAATAACACAAACCCTTGCACAACTAAAGCCTAAAATCTCTAAACAAACCAGGAAGGTGCACAAAATTGTACCTTAAAAGTACTGCTATTTCCTAAGAATCAAAGACTACACTATGTTGGATCAATAAGACACATCCTACTATAAAAAAAACACTACACCGTTCAAACCTATGTAATACACTGACAAAACTAAACCCAAAACACAATACCCAACATCTCTGAGTTTTAATAAATTATAGCACTAATGTATTATTATCCTTATGAAATAAATAAACTGTAAACAAAATCAAGATAGCTGCCAGAATGCAAAATCCTTAATAATATACAGACTTAACATAATAATATAATTGAATAACTAAATTAACATATGTTCCCAAAAAACACATAATTTGATTAACAAAACATAAACACTGAAAAACTATATTAATTCATACAAATATTACTAATGAATATTAAAATTAAAACACATATAATCTGTGCATCATTTGCACGACAATAACAATAAAATATTAGATTTCTTACAATTGAATATCATAAGTCATTGACCCTAAGCTAATATCCAGATTCAGCAAGATAAATCCTTGAAAAAGAGTAAAATAAAAAGAGTATACAAATTCAAAAATAGCTTAATGAAGAAATAAGTAATCTATCAAATATAAGCCTTATCATATTCATTGATACCCTATGAAACATATGTTGGTAAGAATTGGCAACTTACTTTTATTGTAGTATTAAAAATGTTTGCCACATTAAAAAAACAACTATCCGTCATTGTTAAAACATATAAATAAGAAAAATCATATCAACACTCAAAACAAAAACTAAATACAAAAAACAAACATAATTTATATAGAATAAAAACACATAAACAAGCAATATGTATACCTTAACTACACATACCTAAGTTACAATTAGAGACTTCCACATGCATATAACTAACTGTCTCTATTTCAAAGTTCTAACTAAATAAAATCCTTCAACTAGAATAAACTACACAAAGCAACCTAAACAACCCACCAATATACCTTAAAATTAGTAAAACAATGTTCTCACTTACATTGCAAAACACCAATGAAGAAGACAAACTTGAACATTTAGTAACTAATAAAACAAGGCAGCAAAATGGAATGAAAAATATTTTTCCACTGCAGCAAGTACACTGAAATAATACAAATATATTATAATGAAAGGATGTTCATAAAATAGAAATACAAGTAAAACATACTAAATACACCTGAATTATTCCTGCAGATAGTATTTTAATACACTATTAAACACTAATTAAAAATAAATGAAATACAATTAATGTACAGTACGTCTATATATATATATATATATATATATATATATATACAATGCATACAATTGTATTTAAAATATGTTAAGAAAATATTACTACCTAAAACATAGTTTTTATTTCCTGTATATAATCAAGAAATTGACTTGAATATTACATATAGATTTAAACAGAAATACTTACTGAAATGTTCCAAAACTATGTAAAATTTCTATTGATAAAACATGTATCAATCTGACTTTTAAATAATGTCATAATGTTTGAAAAGCATATAATTCTAATAAGTACAAAGTTAATAACATTGAAACAATAATGCACTATAGAAAGGTAAGAATAATTAGTCCCACTCCAACCTTAGCCCTACTTGGGAAAGCATTGTGCTCAAAAGATGTGAGATGTGCTATTCCTACTCCAAACTTAGCTAAGTTGGGGGGAAAGTGTAAACTCTGAAAGGCTTACTTTTACTATTCGCACTCCAAACTTTCTTCCACTGGGGAATGTGTTGGACTGTGATGGAGTCAGAGTTGTCATTTATGCTCCTAACGAATCTTTACTAGGATAAATGTTGGACTCTGAAGGGGTCAGGTTTACCATTCCAGCTCAAAGGTTAGCCACATTGGGGAAACTGTTAGTCAGCGAAGGGGTCAGATTCACTATTCCCACTCCACCCTTATCTATCCTTGTTAATGTCTTGGACAATAAAGAGACCATATTCACTATTTCCACTAGAAACGCAGCCACTTTGGGCAAAGTGTTGATCTGTAAAGTGGTCCCCAATTTACTATTACAGTTCCAAACATATTCACATTGGGAAAAGTATTCTAAAAGGATTATGGGGGTTATTACAACTTTGGAGGAGGTGTTAATCCATCCGAAAAGTGACGGTAAAGTGACGGATATACCACCAGCCGTGTTACGAGTCCATTATATCCTATGGAACTCATAATCCACCAATGTGACTGTGGTGGTCCATTCCATCTGGGGCAAACGGGGAAGTTAATATAAGGAACAAACCTGCAGGCAGCATCACGGATCCTGTGCTACCATGGAGGAAATCACACACATCCTGCTGCTGCTTATAGATGGAGCCCAATATCCATGGTAAGACCACACACCTACCTATGTTCCGAAACTCAACAACAGATCGCAGAGTCACCATTCCCCTGTATGTGGGTTACACTTCATGGACCAAATACACTTGTCATTGTGTTCCGGGTCGAAGTCATTCACCACTAATGATCCATTCACAGCCACTTGATGTCTGGTTTTGGCAGGTCACTGAGACTGCACTGCCTCACTCCACAAAAACACAAAGGGGGTCATTACGACCTTGGCGGGCGGCATCAGCCGCCCGCCCAGATCTGACCGGCATGCGGCCGCATCCGCCGCAGCCATTTGGAGATCCCTGCTGGCCCGGCGGGTGGAAACCTGGTTTCCGCCCGCCGGCCCAGCGGGGATCATGGCCGCAACATAGGAGCCGGCTCCAAATGGAGCTGGCGGTGTTGCAGCCGTGCGACGGGTGCAGTTGCACCCGTTGCACTTTTCACTGTCTGCATAGCAGACAGTGAAAAGCTGCATGGGGCCCTGTCAGGGGGCCCCTGCACTGCCCATGCCAGTCACATGGGCAGTGCAGGGGCCCCCAGGGGCCACACGACTCCCCGTTCCGCCAGCCATTTACTGGCGTGCAAACCGCCAGAAAAAGGCTGGTGGTCGGGGACTCGTAATCCCCTGGGCAGCGCTGCAAGCAGCACTGCCCAGGCGGATTATCGGGGGTGCGACCGCGGTGGAAGGAAGCACCGCCAGCCTGTTGGCGGTGCTTCTGTCCTTTTATCTCTGGCGGTCCCGTAACGCCAGGATCAAAATGACCCCCAAAATGTCTGCTCATCTGAGTTTCAGGGACAGTGAAGTGTACAGAACATTGTGTCACACAACACCAACACTACATCAAAATCCCACATAATTAAACTGACACTGTCACACTGCTCACATCCCATGGACTGTTGTGAGATTGAAAACACATATGTATGGATGATGTGTCATTTAACACAAACACCCCTTCCTTGCAAGATCCCTGTAATGGATCCACACATATCACCCACATTGCAACACAATGGAAGGTCAGTGAAATGCACAGTATTTTGTGAGACAAATATCCAAAGCTCACAATGTAAACATCATCTGCACAATAGAGATGGCTGCATCAGGGGCAGTCCTGGAAGTATGCTGCCCTGGGACACATTTCTTTTTGCACATGCCCCTAAAACACTGTTTTGCACAGGAACCGGCACTTCATGTAGCTCAGGGTCAACCAAAAGTAGAGCCAAGTGTCTTGCCTATCTGCAAAATATGTAAGTGCAAGTCAAGAAAGCAAATTCAACAACAACGCCATGGGTCACACATTTAGATGAAGTAGCTGGAAGGTACGCACATCAAAATGGACACATTGTCAGTCAAATGTTAAGGAAAATGCACCCTCCATGTGTGGACAAACAAAACTCTAGCTTGCACACATGAGATGAATGTCCAATCTAGATGAAGGGGACTAATCTAACACAATACATGCAGACATTGGCCAAGCCAAGATGAGATACTTACCATATCAAACAAAACACAGTGCAATTTACCACCCACGTATCCATACAGTGAACATCTACCCCTGTCCTGGATGACACCAGCACTACCCACAAAATCAGATCTTGACAACCACAGCACATGGATCAGCAATAAGGGTGAGACACGCACAACTGTAGGCAACCCCAGGAACAGCAAAAAGGTAGAGAGGTGAAGGCAGGACAAATGTGTACCCAAAAAACAACAACAATTTGGGTTTATAAAATGGAAATGATAAAGAGCAAAGCCCATTGGCCAATCTATGGGGATCATTACAACCCTGGCGGTCGGTGTTAAAGTGGCAGTAAAACCGCCAACAGGCCGGTGGTAAAAAAAATTGAATCACGACCGTGGCGGAAACCGCCAACATAGACAGCCACTTTAACACTCAGACCACCATGGCGGTACAAACAAACACCACGGCGGTAACCGCCAACAGACAAGCGGAAGACAAGGTTCCACCCACTGTATTACAACAGGCCAATCCGCCACCTTTTCCGGGGCGGATTCACCGCGAACAAAAACACGGCAGCAACAGGACTTGGAAGGGAAAACACTCACCTCTACACATCCCACGAGGAACCAGGACGCCATGGAACCCGAGCTCCAGATACTCCCTGCCTTTATCTTCCTGCTCCTCTACCAGGAACAACAAAGATGGCGGCGAAGACCATGGTGAGTACTGCACCTACGACACAGGGGAGGGGGGAGGGAAAAAAAGAGTGACACACACACGCAACACGCAACACTCCCACCCCCACCCTCACCCACTACAACACAAGCACAAGTACATGTAGATACATTACATTTACAACCCCCCCTGGAAGAATGCAAGGACAAAAGGAAATGAGTCGAACGTTTGTAATCTATTCAAATACAGTAATAAAAAATATATGTATATATATTTACACTATAAACAAATATATACACCAAGAATACAAGCCCAAGGTATTCCACCATCATAGTCCGTGGACCACTGGGCCCAAAATGCATGGGCAAGGCCCACACTCAATCCCCGATCAAAACAGAGAGAACACTGCTGGGGCATCAGATAGAAATACAACAGGCACCTCAGGGGGAAGGGAAGGGGGGCACCTCAGCCGGATGAGTGCACAACGCCAGATCCACACGGGGGCTCCATGCCCACTGCAGTATCCTGGGGAGTGCAAAGCCACAGTCTCACAAGTCTTTCCAGTGGGGGGGTTGCCCACTGCTGCATCCTGGGGAGTGCAAAGCCACAGTCTCACAAGTCTTTACAGTGGGTGGGTTGCCCACTGCTGCATCCTGGGGAGTGCAAAGCCACAGTCTCACAAGTCTTTACAGTGGGTGGGTTGCCCACTGCTTTATCCTGGGGAGTGCAAAGCCACAGTCTCACAGGTCTTTACAGTGGATGGGTTGCCCACTGCTTTATCCTGGGGAGTGCAAAGCCACAGTCTCACAGGTCTTTACAGTGGGTGGGTTGCCCACTGCTGCATCCTGGGGAGTGCAAAGCCACAGTCTCACAGGTCTTTACAGTGGGTGGGTTGCCCACTGCTTTATCCTGGGGAGTGCAAAGCCACAGTCTCTCAAGTCTTTCCAGTGGGTGGGTTGCCCACTGCTTTATCCTGGGGAGTGCAAAGCCACAGTCTCACAAGTCTTTCCAGTGGGTCGGTTGCCCACTGCTGCATCCTGGGGAGTGCAAAGCCACAGTCTCACAAGTCTTTACAGTGGGTGGGTTGCCCACTGCTGCATCCTGGGGAGTGCAAAGCCACAGTCTCACAAGTCTTTACAGTGGGTGGGTTGCCCACTGCTTTATCCTGGGGAGTGCAAAGCCACAGTCTCTCAAGTCTTTCCAGTGGGTGGGTTGCCCACTGCTTTATCCTGGGGAGTGCAAAGCCACAGTCTCACAAGTCTTTCCAGTGGGTGGGTTGCCCACTGCTTTATCCTGGGGAGTGCAAAGCCACAGTCTCACAAGTCTTTCCAGTGGGTGGGTTGCCCACTGCTGCATCCTGGGGAGTGCAAAGCCACAGTCTCACAAGTCTTTCCAGTGGGTGGGTTGCCCACTGCTTTATCCTGGGGAGTGAAAAGCCACAGTCTCTCAAGTCTTTCCAGTGGGTGGGTTGCCCACTGCTGTATCCTGGGGAGTGCAAAGCCACAGTCTCACAAGTCTTTCCAGCAGGTGGGTTGCCCACTGCTGCATACTGGGGAATGCAAAGCCACATTCTCACAAGTCTTTCCAGTGGGTGGGTTGCCCACTGCTTTATCCTGGGGAGTGCCAAGCCACAGTCTCTCAAGGGGATGTCTTACTCCACTGGTTCTGGAGGGGGCTTTGTGCCCAGAGTGCTTCATCCTGCCAAGGACTGAGGTAGTGGATGCCTTACTCCACTGGTTCTGGAGGGGGCTTTGTGTCCAGAGTGCGTCATCCTGCCAAGGACTGAGGTAGTGGATGTGATACTCCACCGGTTCTGGAAGGGGCTTTGTGCCCAGAGTGCTTCATCCTGCCGAAGGACTGAGGTAGTGGATGTGATACGCCACTGGTTCTGGAGGGGGCTTTGTGCCCAGAGTGCTTCATCCTACCAAGGACAGAGGTAGTGGATGCCTTACTCCACTGGTTCTGGAGAGGGCTTTGTGCCCAGAGTGCTTCATCCAGCCACGGACTGAGGTAGTGGATGTGATACTCCACTGGTTCTGGAGGGGGCTTTGTGCCCAGAGTGCTTCATCCTGTGAAGGACAGAGTTAGTGGATGTAAATCTCCACTGGTTCTGGAGGGGGCCTTGTGCCCAGAGTGATTCATCCTGCCCGTGGTGGCCTCAGTAGCGTCGGAAGCTTTAGCGCTCATTGGCTTGCGGTGCTGGTGGCGGCAGTGTCCTGCTCAGCGGTGCTGGTGGCGGCAGTGTCCTTGGCAGCGGTGTTGGTGGTGGCAGTGTCCTGTTCAGCGGTGCTGGTGGCGGAGGTGTCCTGGTCAGCGGTGCTGGTGGCGGAGGTGTCCTGGTCAGCGGTGCTGGTGGTCGCAGTGTCCTGTTCAGCGGTGCTTGTGGTGGCGGTGTCCTTGGCAGCGGTGCTGGTGGTGTCCTTGGCAGCGGTGCTGGTAGCGGTGGTGTCCTGTTCAGCGGTGCTGGTGGTGGCGGTGTCCTTGGCAGCGGTGCTGGTGGCGGCGGTGTCCTGTTCAGCGGTGCTTGTGGCGGCGGTGTCCTGTTCAGCGGTGCTGGTGGCGGCGGTGTTCTTGGTGTCCTTGGCAGTGGTGCTGGTGGCGGCGGTGTCCTGTTCAGCGGTGATTGTGGCGGCGGTGTCCTGTTCAGCGGTGCTGGTGATGGTGGTGTCCTTGTGGCGGCGGTGTCCTTGGCAGCAGTGCTGGTGGCGGTCTTGTCCGCCTTGCAGGTTTTAGCCGACTTGCCTGTTTTTCTGTGCCCCTTCCCCACCTTGGATGGTGGCACAGCTGTCTTCCCACTCCCAACTTTACCCATGGGAGAGGCTTTGGTGGTAGATGTTTTGCCTCTCTCCCGCCGGTCACTGGCCAACTTTTTGTGCTTTTGAGGTGGGGGACTGTCCGTGGTCTGGCTCCTTGGCACACTGGCTACCCTGTTGTTTGGCGCACTCCAGAAGCCGGTTACTACTGGCACCACTGTTCCCGCAGATATTGTGGCTGAGGTGCTGGGTTGGGACCTGGAAAGGGGGGCCCTAGGAGACTGAAGGGGTGGGGGAGGTGAGGGGAAGAAGTCAAGATTGGACAGAAAAAGTTTTGGGCCACACTGGGACGGGTAGATGGAGGGGGTTTGGGAGTGGAGGAAGAGGTATTGGTTGTAGGAGGTGTATGTTTGCTGACTTTGGGTGAAGGTGCATCGGCTGGAGGCTGTCGTGAGGTGGATGGCTGTTAGGTGGGTGTGTGGCTGCATTTGTGTACCTTGGGAGGTGGGCTCACAGACACACTGGGAGAAGACACAGGGGATGTGTGAATGGTAGTGGGGGTGGTGACTGCACGTGACCGGGGTGTGGTGGTGGGTGTGCTGGTGATGGAGTTAGTGGCTGAAGATGTAGTGCATGCAGGTGGAGACGAGACTGGGAGGGAGGAGGGAGACGAGGAGGAGGGGGACACAGTGGAGGCAGTGGATGTTGGTAAGTCTGCATGTGTCTGATGCTTGCGTGAGTGCCTGTGGGATGTGTGGTGCTTATGTTTTCCTGAGCTTCCCTTGTGTGTTGACGTGTGTGCATGCTGGTCTGATGGAGTGCTTGTGATAGGCTGAGGTACAGGGGTTTGGGTCTGGGTGGAGGAAGTTGGAGGGGGGAGGCTAGAGACAGTGACAATGGCGGCCACCAGTGCTGAGGCCACAGTCTGAAAAGCTCACTGTTGGGCTGCCCGACCAGAATGAATGCCCTCCAGGTATGCATTGGTCTGTTGCAACTGCCTCTCTACACCCTGGATGGCATTCAAAATGGTGGACTGCCCAACAGTGAGGGACCTGAGGAGGTCAATGGCCTCCTCACTGAGGGCAGCAGGGCTGACTGTGGCAGGGCCTGAGGTGCCAGAGGCGAAGGAGATGTCCACAGGGCACACACTGGGGGGCTGTTGGGAGGGTGGTTCTGGGGGGGTGGCGGCTGTACCTGTAGATGCAGTGGGCACAGAGGGGCCCGCCACTGCAAGGGAGCTCCCATCAGAGGAGGAGTCTGTGTCGCTGGTCTCAGCTCCTGTCCCCGCCGTGTAGCTCCCCTCGCCCTCCGTCCAACTGGTGTCTTCTGACTCCATTGTGTCGTCCTCCAGGGCCATGTGGGATGCAGGTCCCTCCTGCTCCGGTGGCACTGCTCCACCGCCTGATGATGCTAATGCACACAAGAACAGGGAGACTACAAAAAGGGGGGGGGAAGACAGAAGAAAGACATGTTGAGTGCTTCCAATACCTCTACCGTTGGCGGACACTACAGACACAGAAGCCCCCTGCACTACGCCGTGCACTTAGAGTTCCCTAATTAATCACAGGGACATGGGTTACAAGACCTATGCCCGATTGCTGCACACATGGAAGTCACAGGAGCCTAACTAGGTGTAGTTGGCTCTGAACACAGGTAGGGTGGGGTGCCACAGGGCCTGCCTTAAGAAGGGACCTTGCCTACTAAACTTGCCCTGGCCTAGGGGAACCCACAGCCCACCTCCCCCACATCCCACACCCAGACACCTACAATGAGCGCTGAATCAGCAGAATGAGAGTGCATTCACTCCCTTGTGGCTGCTGTGATGCCCTCAAGCACCCATCCAACTCCGGATACGCCACCGCCAGGATCCGGAACATCAGAGGGGTCATGGTGCGACGGGCACCCCTCCCACGTTGGGAGGCCATCCTCAGCTGGACCTCCACCGTCTTCTTGCTCCAGCAGCAAATGTCCTCCCATCTTTTACGGCAGTGGGTGCTCCGTCTGTGATGGACCCCCAGGGTCCGGACTTCCTTGACGATGGCACGCCAAATATCCTTCTTCTGGTGGGCGCTCACCTACAGGAATAATACAGGGGAAAAGGAGAAGATATAACTGTCCGCACCGTCACAGTCATTGGCCCGCATCTCTACCCTTGCCATGACGCACATGCACTCATGCACGCCTCATTCTCCCCCCCCTATCTTTCATCAACACCACTCCACACAGGCATTGCCCATTCGGCATGCTCACAGTGTACTTACCTGTTTGTCTGGAGGACCGTAGAGTAGCGTGTACTGGGGGAGGATGCACTAGTTTCTCCAACTCCTCCGTGCTGAAGGTAGGGGCCCTTTCCCCAGACACATGAGCCATTGTCTCTTCCAGACTGAGGTCACTGCAGCACTTGCAGTGTAGGTCCTCTCCTGTCGAAGATCATGTATCAAGTGATTGACCAGAGAGAAAATGGTGGTCACGTCTGCGGCGGTGCGTACCGTCACCACCGGCGTACATCATCATTGGCTCCTGGGACCCATAGGGTCCAATGTTAACCAATGCAGGATTTCCCAGCGGTCTTTGACCGCCTACCGCGATGGTGTACAACACCAGCGCAGTTACCTCAAATCCCCTGGTCCCATTACAGGTCAGGCAGCCCCCATTTCAGGGGGCCACATGGCATTAATTTTGACTGCGTCACACATATCTAGGCCTTGCTTAAACACTAAAACAGCCATATATCGATTTTCAAACATTTTGCTATGAAGTTGTGTTTACGTACCTCAGTGTTGGTTGACTCTCTGCTCGCTGTTCTCCTCCATAGAGCACGTCCGCTGGGGCAGGTGAGGAGATGGCGGCATCCTCCGGTGTACAGACCGCTGGTGGACCTGTCGACAATGGAGGAGCCACATGTAATTGTCACATACAGACTTGATCGTACCACAATCCTGGATCTGTGTGCCCAGTTGGAGCCAGACCTGATGTCAGCTATCCGCCATCCACCAGGAATCCCCCCTCTAATGCAGGTCCTGTCAGTACTCAATTTCCTAGCAAGTGTGTCTTTTCAAACAGCAGTGGCCATTGCATCAGGGATGTCCCAGCCTATGTTCTCCAACGTGTTGTCCAGAGTGTTGTCTGCCCTCCTGAAACACATGCGCAGCTACATCGTTTTCCCTCAGGTGGAGGATTTGCCTACAGTTAAAGGTGACTTCTATGCCCTGGGACATATCCCCAACATCATAGGTGCTATTGATGGGACACATGGGCCTTGGTAACCCCCCACAGGAGTGAACAGGTGTACAGAAACCGGAAGAGTTGCCCTTCTATGAATGTGCAGATGGTGTGTTTGGCCGACCAGTACATATCCCATGTAAATGGCAAGTTTCCTGGCTCAGTGCATGATGCTTACATTCTGCGGAATAGCAGCATCCCTTATGTGATGGGGCAACTCCAGAGGCACCGTGTGTGGCTATTAGGTGAGGACATGGACCCAATACAGTGTGACTAGGTGTATGGGTCTGGGGATGTCCCTAAGAGTTAGTGTGTGTCTAACAGTTGTCCCTCGCCATTTGCAGGTGACTCTGGTTAGCCCAACCTGTCATGGCTACTGACTCCAGTGAGGAATCCCAGGACAAGGGCAGAGGAACGCTACAATGAGGCCCATGGGCAAACCAGGAGGATTATAGAGAGGACCTTCGTCCTCCTGAAGGCCAGGTTCCGGTGCCTCCATATGACAGGTGGTTCCCTATTCTACTCACCAAAGAAGGTGTGCCAGATCATCGTGGCCTGCTGTATGCTTCACAACTTGGCTTTGCGACGACAGGTGCCTTTTCTGCAGGAGGATGGTCCAGATGGAGGTGTTGTGGCAGCTGTGGAGCCTGTGGACAGTGAAGATGAGGAAGCAGAAGAAGAGGACATAGACAACAGGAACACGGTGATCCAGCAATACTTCCAGTGAGACACAGGTAAGAAGACAACACTGCCTGCTACTTCTGATTTAATTCTTCTACCTCTCATCTGTCTGTCATTTTCACCAAGTGTATGGACACTGAGTTGTCACTTTCCCTTTCGATTTCACAGATGTGGATCCCACTGTGTGACCTCTGCTTTGTTTCCGCATGGACTAGAGCTGTGTGACATAGGTATGTTGACATTACAATGGATATAGCATTTTTCCACAGTTATTCCAAATACACATTTTCGGAAGCACAGACTGACTCCAGATTGTTTTGTGATTTAAGGGTGTTTATTTAAGTGCTAAACAATGGAGATGGTTTTAAAATGGTCAGGGGTGATGGTGGAGGAATGTCCATGGCATAGTCCAGTCTATTAGTCTCACAGGTGCATTGTCCAAAGGGGCATAGGAAGTGGAGCTAGGGCAGTTTAAGTATGGACAGGGTGACAAAGTGGGACAGAAGGATGACAATCAGGGTGGTCTCATTTCTTGGTGGGGGTCTTGGCATTGTTCTCTGTCTTTGTCCTGGATCTCAGGGACCACTTGCGGGGTGGTTCTCCATCTGCAGGGGGTGGGGTGCGGGTGTTGTGGTCCTGGTGCAGTGCCTCCTGTCCACTAGCGCCGGCGGAAGTGGTGGGCAGTTCATCGTCCAGGCTAGTGTCAGGGGCCCCTTGTTGTGCCACAGTGTCTATCCTGGTGTTGATGAGTTCCTTCAGCACCCCTACAATGGTGCCCAGGGTGGAATTGATGGATTTGAGCTCCTCCCTGAACGCCAAATACTGTTCCTCCTGCAGCTGCTGGGTCTCCTGAAACTTGGCCAGTACAGTTGCCATCGTCTCCTGGGAATGGTGATAGACTCCCATGATGTTGGAGAGGGCCTCATGGAGATTGGGTTCCTTGGGCCTGTCCTCCCCCTGTCGCACAGCAGCCCTCCCAGTTCCCCTGTGTTCCTGGGCCTCTGTCCCCTGAACCATGTGCCCACTACCACTGCCCCCAGGTCCCTGGTGTTGTTGGGGTGGTGGGTTAGCCTAGGTTCCCTGTAGTGGTGGACACACTGCTGCTTGAAGTGTCCTGGGACAGAGGTATGGGCCCGCTGGGTGGGTGCTGTGCTGGTGTTTCCAGAGGGGGGAAGCTCTGTAGTGGCCTGTGCCAGTGTGAGGGGAACCAACTGTCCTGAGGTTCCAGATGGGCCGGGCTGGTCATCTTGATCCAGTTGGACAGAGCTGCTGTTATCACTGTGGGCCTCTTCTGTGGGTGGAGTGGACATGTTTGGACCCTCCTGTCCGGTGATGTTGGGTAGGGGTCCTACAGGGGTTTAAAGGCATGATTATTGCATCTGTGTTTGCCATGGTGTTCAATGGGTGGGTCACCCTGTACCCCAGTGCTTCCATTCTTGTGTGGGACGTTCTGTGAGAATGGTTTAGGGGGGTTTATGGGTATGTGCAGTGGACATGCTTGGTGATGGGTGTCCATGCTTTGGTGTTGCATGCAGGGCTTGGGTTTGGGATGTGTGGTTTGTAATAGTGGAACATGTGTGAGGAGTTGGAGTGATGGGGGTGAGGGAGAGGGTGGGGGTATGTGATAGCATGCAGGTAGGGTGGGGGATATGGTAGTTAAAGGTTTGACTTACCAGAGTCCATTCCTCCAGCTACTCCTGCGAGGCCCTCAGGATGCAGTATAGCCAAGACCTGCTCCTCCCATGTTCTTAGTTCTGGGGGAAGAGGTGGGGGTCCGCCGCCAGTCCTCTGAACCGCCATGTGGTATCTTGTGACCACGGAACGCACCTTCCCCCGTAGGTCGTTCCACCTCTTCCTGATGTCATCCGTGTTCTTGGGTGCTGTCCCACTGCGTTGACCTTGTCCATGATTCTGCGCCATAGCTTCATCTTCCTAACTATGGTGGTGTGCTGCACCTGTGATCCGAACAGCTGTGGCTCTACCCAGATGATTTCCTCCACCATGACCCTGAGCTCCTCCTCAGAAAACCTGGGGTGTCTTTGCGATGCCATGGGGTGGTGTGGGTGATGTGTGGGGTGGTGTGTGTTGTGTTGTGTGGGGTGATATTTAGAGGTGTGTTGTGTGTGGATGTTGTGTGATTGATGGTGTTGAGTGCCTGTGGATGCTAGTGTTGTTTCTGGTGGTGTCTCTCTCTGGCCTTCTGTCGCAATTGTTGTCGTAGCGGTTTGTGGGTGATGTGGGTGTGTGTTTTGTATTGTATTGGGTGTGTGGGAGTGGTGTGTGTATGTGTATCAGGTGTGTGTATTTGGATTTGTCCAATGTGGTAGTGTTTTGTAAATGTGTGAGTATTTTGAGTGTGGCCGTGTGTACCGCCAATGGAATACCGCGGTTGAAAGACCGCTGCTTGGATTCATGGGTCGTGATAGTGTGGGCGTCTTCCTGTTGGCGTGACGGTGGAGGTTTTGTTATCGCCAGTTTATCACTGACCTTTGGTGTCGCGGACTTGTGTGGGTGTCTAGATTTTGGCGGATTCTGAGCTGTGGGTCATAATAGCTGTGGCGGAATTCCATGGCCGCGGCAATGTGTCACCCCCTATATGTCAGTCCATGCACAGTATTGGGCTCCATCTTGACTCAGATCACTGCTAGAGCACCTCCACAGAAAGGGGCATCAAGTGGGCATGCAGGCACCTCAAGGATCATTCTTCGGTGGGGTGGGGTCGGATTTGGGATGGGTGGATTTTGGACAGGTGGGCTTTTTCTTAGGACGGATGGTCTTCTCCTTAGGAGGAGGTGGGCTTCTTCTTCATGGTGGGAGAAGTATGAGTGCTTGCAGGGTGGGGGGTGGTGTGACAGGGGAGGACTTTGATGTGGAAGGGATGGGTTGAGATAGAGTTTGTTTCCTCTTGGATTTGGGAGGGGCTAGAGGTCACTGGGAAAAGGGCAAGTAAAAAAAGGAAACTTTCTTTGGGAAAACGTGTAGGGTCTTCAGAAGGTATTGAGGTTTGGGAAGTTGAGGGAGTGGTTGTCTTGGCTGTGGTTGTTGATGCTACGAGTGTGTCCATTTCTGAGGTGTGCTTGGGTTTGGGTGGTGTCTGGGGGTATGGAGGATGTGGTGTCTGTGTTTTTGTCTGTTGGGGTGGTGTCTGGGGGTCTGGTGTATGTGGTGGATGTGTCTGTGTGTTTGGGTGGCGTCTGAGGGTATGGTGTCTGGGGTGTGTGGGTCTGTGGGTATTGAGGTGGTGTCTGCGGCCATGTTAGTGATGGTGGAAGTGTCACTGGGTGTTTGTTGGAAATTAGGTTATTAGTTGTGTGGCCTCCACAAATAATAGTTCCTCAATTATACTCAGTGGGAACCAAACACCCCATTGGTGCGATTGACTCTCACAGGGCAGTGAGGCAGAGCAGTCTAAGGCTTACTCAAGGGAGGTGGTGTGGGCTAGAAATCACCAATCACTGGCACACAGTAATAACACTCAATAAATGATTGTCCAGTCAGTACTTTTTCTTGGGAAAAGGAGAAGTACATTTATTTCACACACACTATTAAATACTATGCAATAATTTGCAAATATACATTGACAGATAGAACATACCATAGCTGGCATTGTGCAACTAATGGGGAGTTGCCAAGAGGGGTCCCCTGTTGGTCCCCCGGACACAAGCATAGGGAATGGAGAGCGCAGGCCGAATGGGAGGATTGCAGTGGCACTCCTCAAAAGCTGCCAAAGGGACTGGGGATGGGGTCTTGAGCCCCTCCTGCCAGGGTAGTGCCACAAAGTTTCCCCTTCCCCATCCTGGAAATCCTGGGGGACAGCAATGGTGCTCCACCCATCCTGGAGATCCCGGGGGAGCGCAACGGCACTCCCACATGGCTAGGCACACTTGGGGGCCTGAAATGAGAGCCCGAGAGATGGGGTCCAACGGCAGGATAAGAGCATGAGCAGGTGGCCCCATACAAGCCCTTTCCCCTAGATGACAAGCCCCACCTTTTTTTCTGTGCCGTCCCCCAGGCCCTGGTGCACCACGGAGGAGATTGATGAAAATGCAGCAGAGCCCCACGTTCTCTGAGGGAGGAATTGTGTCAAGGGTCACCAAACTTAGAAATGCCATAACTCGGGCCCCATTGGGCCAATTTGGACGATCTTAGGCTCCTTTTACTCCTGGTGGCGAGCTCCATCTACAAGGCCACAACCCTCCTCACCACCCAAGTATTGTAGTCCTCCAAACACTGGTTTCCCTTTGCAGCTGTGTAGGAAAGTACCATCTTGCCCAGCATGTTACCCCCATATGTCACTGTATATATGTTGTTTTAGTCTATGTGTCACTTGGACCCTGCCAGGCAGGGCCCCAGTGCTCATAATGAAGTGCCCTGTATGTGTTCCCTGTGTGATGCCTAACAGTCTCACTGAGGCTCTGCTAACCAGAACCTCAGTGGTCATGCTCTCTCTGCTTTCCAAATTTGTCACTAACAGGCTAGTGACTAAATTTACCAATTCACATTGGCATACTGGTATACCCATATAATTCCCCAGTATATGGTACTGAGGTATCCAGGGTATTGGGGTTCCAGGAGATCCCTATGGGCTGCAGCATTTCTTTTGCCACCCATAGGGAGCTCTGACAATTCTTACACAGGCCTGCCAGTGCAGCCTGAGTGAAATAACGTCCACGTTATTTCACAGCCATTTGCCACTGCACTTAAGTAACTTATAAGTCACCTATATGTCTAACCTTCACCTAGTGAACGTTGGGTGCAAAGTTACTTACTGTGTGGGCACCCTGGCACTAGCCAAGGTGCCCCCACATCATTCAGGGCAAATTCCCCGGACTTTGTGAGTGCAGGGACACCATTACACGCGTGCATTGTACATAGGTCACTACCTGGGCCAGAGCAGCACCCAAAAACCTCTACCACAACCCTTGCAGCTAGCAAGGCTTGTTTGCGGTCTTTCCGCGTGGGAACACCACTGCAAACTTCATCGCGATGTGGGACATATGTCTTCCAAAGGGGAAGTTCCTAGTCCTCCTCGTTCTTGCAGAACTCCAAGCTTCTTCCAACAGGTGGCAGCTTCCTTGCACCCTCAGCTGGCATTTCCTGGGCTCCTGCCCACTCTCGACACTGTCGCGACTATTGGACTTGGTCCCCATGTCTTACAGGTACTCAGGTCCGGAAATCCACTGTTGTTGCATTGCTGGTGTTTGTTCTTCCTGCAGAATCCCCCTATCACGACTTCTGTGCTCTCTGGGGGTAGTAGGTGCACTTTACACCTACCTTTCAGGGTCTTGGGGTGGGCTATTTTTCTAACCCTCACATACCTATGTGCTCCTATTGCAATCTATTGTAATTTGACACTGCTTGCATTACTTTTCTTGCTATTACCTGCATAATTTTGGTTTGGGTACATATATCTTGTGTATATAACTTATCCTCATACTGAGGGCACTCACTGATATACTTTTGGCATATTGGACCTGATTACAACTTTGGAGGAGGTGTTAATCCTTCCCAAAAGTGACGGTAAAGTGACGGATATACCACCAGCTGTATTACGAGACCATTATATCCTATGGAACTCGTAATACGGCTGGTGGTATATCCGTCACATTTGGGACGGATTAACACCTCCTCCAAAGTTGTAATCAGGCCCATTGTCATAAAAATAAAGTACCTTTATTTTTTGTAATTCTGTGTATTGTGTTTTCTTATGATATTGTGCATATGACACCAGTGGTATAGTAGGAGCTTTACATGTCTCCTAGTTCAGCCTAAGCTGCTTTGCCATAGCTACCTTCTATCAGTCTAAGCTGCTAGAAACACCTCTTCTACTCTAATAAGGGATAACTGGACCTGGCACAAGATGTAAGTATCTCTGGTACCCACTACAAACCAGGCCAGCCTCCTACAAGCTGTCCTTTGGACTTTGCTATTGGGCACAGGAAAGTCCAGAGCTTTCCCCAACTGGTCCTCAGGGGAAGTAAGGGGGGCAGCTTCACTGGCCTTTGGGATGACCCACTGGTCCTGGGGTCCACTGGACCGAGTCCTGGGTCCTGAGTGGGGGGGTCAGGGGTTCCTCCTTCCAGTTCTCCATGGCAGTCCCAGGAACCAGCAGTGTACAGTAGAACGTTTGCAGGTAAGAGAGAGTCTTACCCTTGTGCAAGAGTTTATAATGGGGTAAGGAAGGGTACAGAAGACAGGCACCCCAAAACAATCCTGGGGTGCCACATCACCTCCCCACCCCAGTTCCAACCCTCCTGTACAGCATGTTGGAACATTCCAAAATGGAGTCATCAAGGAGTCACTGGTCACATCATCTCCTGGGGTCTCAGATCCACCCCTCACTGACATTACTTGTAGGGACCTGCACACTAGAATTTCAAAGGCGACCCCCCAGTGGTTTTGCTCCAGTTGTCTGGGCACTCTCCTTTGTTCAGGGGGCTTGGGCAGGCCCATCCCTGATGCAGTGTGACAGCTGGGTGATTAATACAGAGCATTCCGCCCCATCCCTTTTCCTTCTCAGGAGCAAGGAGAAGTAGTGCGAATTGCTCCCTTTGTGTGGGGGTGGCCTTTGTTCCTACTACTGGATAGAATGGAATTACTGGACACAGCAGGTTGACAACAGGCCAGGGCTCTGATCTTGAGCTGAGCCAAGTACAGATGAAAACTCTGAATGACTCACAAGATACACAGTATCATTTTGGAAGTCGCAAATTTGATTTTCCAGCATAGGTTATACTTTGGTTCAACACGTCAATGGTCGCTCTAGGTCAGGACAGGGGAAACTGTAGTTCCCTCCCTAAGTGTGTATTGGAGTGCCCCTATAGTTAAATTAGTAATACATACTGACATTCCCTAGTAGTGTACACCATCCCTATAAGGCCTTTGCCAGGTGAATACCTATACCTCCCAAGTCCCCATTGCATCAGGCTAACTGTGGGCTGTTACTGGGCTGCGCACAATAGTAGTCTCCCACACACAGCCGGCACACATGTGCACACATGTGTACAAGTGTTCATGTCTACCCAGCCAAGTGCCCCTTACCCTTGCTGCATCACAACAGCCTCATCTGAGAAGGCGGCACCAAGTGCCCCTTACCCTTGCTGCATCACAACAGCCTCATCTGAGAAGGCGGCACTGTTGGTACTCATGCGCAGTCAGTTTACAGGACGATTACCGTAGGTGAGACACCGGTCGTGAGGCTCACCCACAGTGAAAAGTCCATAAACCGGGGATCAAAAAAAGCAAAATATCTAGGTGCACTGCTGGGGCTAAACCCAGTGCATCAGTATTGTAGTAGCGTCTGTGTGTAAGGTTGTTGTGTGTGTGTCAATGGGGGTTAGGGTGGTGCCTCTGGGACTGGTAGGGGAATAGCGAAGTTGGATTGGGAAGAGGTAGGTGGGTGGTGGGGGAGTATTGTGGAGGGTGGATGGCTGCTGTCAGTGAGACCAGTTCCTGAAAAGATCTCTGTAGGCCTGACATGGCACTATGAATTCCTTGTAGGTATTCAACCAACTGCTGTAACTGGCTGTTCTGCATCTGGATGGCATTCAGTATGATAGCCTGACCCACAGAGATACTCCTTAGATAACATCTTGCATGGAAAAGTACAAGTTGGGAAAAATGTCAGGGAGACATGTCTACAAAATCCACACCACAATTAATCAGCTAGCCCCAGGAATGACACCTCTCTTGATTGGTACTCTTGACAATGCCATATTCTGATACTAGTAAAAGGCATTTAACATGTTGCCCAATGAGAAGTCATATCACTGTCTCTTTCTGACATGCAAAAACAGATTCACTTTTATGAATGGTTGTACACAACCACATATGCTACACTTTGCTACATGATTCTACATCAATGCTATTGAAATGGACATTGTGGGTAAAGACTGTGGTCCTTCCTGTCATATCCTTCATTGCTACTGCAGTTGTACCTGCCAAATTACTTGCAATGACGGGTGAGGGTATGTGTAAGCCACAAGTCATTGGTGACACACTCCTATCTGTAACACCACATGAACTGTAGCCCCAACACATATGTCCAATTCAAAAACACATGTTGGCATGAACACATGTGAGGGAATTCAAATATCATCCTATGAAGACAGGTAGACCATGCATGAAACAGCAGTGAAATGATTTGGCAAAAGTGAAAGGAACATATGCCAACATGTAGGGACAATGAATGATGGCAACAGTGATGTCATCAAAATCATGTCAATGGACATTCACCTCTTACCAAGGAATAGTATTGCTATGTGACTGCACCCAAAGAGCAATGTATGCTCCGTACTTTGGCTATAGGGTGGGATCCTATGAATTGTGACTGAAACTTGAGAGGGCCATCTATTTTTTAGATGCATGTAGATAACCACACACGTTCTCCTGTTTGTCAGGTTGTGTTTTCATGATTTGTTTAGTTCTGAGTACGCTTCTTTGTGCTTGGTCTTGTAAGTTGTGAAAGTGTTTTGAACGTTCCATAACAGATGGAACTCGAATGGAGCCTTTCAGGATCAATATGGAAAGTGCTCATGGGTGAAACCCTCTCAGGAAATAAAATAGTGTACAGCCTGTAGCAGAATGTGGGCTATTATTTTTTTTATAAATAACTTTATTAGTTTTGCAAAACAACATATAAAAACAATAGGTCACATCTGCACCTCATAGGCATGGTAGTATACAAATCCCACGTAGTTAGCATGAGTACATGATTGCTACTAATTATACTGGTCAGGGACAGATCACACATTTGTCGCTGCATCTAAGGCATAGCAGTTGAACGGATATCCCATGTCCCTGTCCACTTCCCCCACACTCTGTCATACTTAGCTGGGCACCCTCTTGCTTCATATACAAATTTTTCATGTTGGGCACACCAGTCCACCCCACGTCACCATTTCTCAAGTGCTGGTGCCGTCTCCGCCTTCCAGCCAGCTGCAATATCTCTTTTTGCCACCAGACATGCCACTCCCAAAAAGGACCGGTCAAGAGCAGCATTTGAGGGACAACGCTGCCAGACTTAGGCCACACTCTAGAGCTAACCGGTAGATTCCCACAAATCTGGAAGAGTTGAAAAAGTTCTTGAGTTTTACTTTTTTGATGGGCTTGATAAGGAAGCTATCGCTGTCTTCATATTGGTCTACTAGTACCTTGATGACAACTGCTGTATTTCCTTCAACCACGAGTCATAACCGGTATGAGCTTCTTCTTCGGATCCTGCATTTTGTTTATAATGTTTTATACTTGGCATGAGATCACCCTGATTCTGACTGTCTTTTTAGGATTAGATCTGTCCTTGATCATTTTGTAGATTGTTTTTCAGAGGTCTATGTTCTAGGCAAAGAAATAGCTGTGGACGATTCTTTGGTCCTATTCAAGGATCGTTTGTATTTTAGCCAGTACATTCCTTGCAAGAGGGCACGGTCTGGAATTATATTGTATATGCTGTCTGAAAGTAGTACAGGGCATGTTTATAATTTATGGGTCTACACTGGTAGGGATTGCAGTATTAATCCCGCTGGTTTTCCACCCACTTTTGGAGATAGTGAGAAAATTGTGTGGGAACTTGGTAGACGACTGTTTAACAAAGGTCACCAATGTGTACATGGATAATTTCTACACTGGAGTGCAGTTGTTCAAGAAATTGTTCAGAATGGACACTGTTGCTTGTGGCACAATCTGTTCTAAGTGGAAAGAGTATCCAAGGGAGCTTGTCTGTAAAAAACGTGAGAGGGGACCACGCTTGTCACGATGAGAGGGGACCCAAAGGACCAGTAAAGCAGAAGTTTGGTGCCTGCGTTAGCAGGGGGAAGATTCCGTCGACCCACAGGAGATTTTTTCTTGGCTTCCAGTGCAGGGTGAAGGCAGACAGCCCCCAGAGCGTGCACCACCAGGAAACAGTTGAGAAAGCATAAAAATATGCACTATAATGTCGCTGGTAGTCTTCTTGCTACTTTGTTGCAGGTTTGCAGGCGTCCTGGAGCAGTCCGCGGTCGATCCTTGGCAGAAGTCGAAGAGGGAGATGCAGAAGAACTCTGGTGAGCTCTTGCATTAGTTATCTGAAGAGAAACCCACAGGAGATACCCTAAATAGCCCTCAGAGGATTGGCCACTGAAGCAGGTAAGCACCTATCAGGAGGGGTCTCTGACGTCACCTGCTGGCACTGGCCATTCAGAGGCCTCCACTGTGCCCTCACACCTCTGCATTCAAGATGGCAGAGGTCTGGGACACACTGGAGGAGCTCTGGGCACCACCCCTGGGGTGGTGATGGACAGGGGAGTGGTCACTCCCCTTTCTTGTGTCCAGTTTCACGCCAGAGCAGAGGCTGGGGATCCCTGAACTGGTATAGACTGGCTTATGCAAGGAGGGCACCATATGTGCCCTTCAAAGCATTTCCAGAGGCTGTGGGAGGCTACTCCTCCCCAGCCCTTAACACTTTTTTCCAAAGGGAGAGGGTGTATCACCCTCTCTCAGAGGAAATCCGTTGTTCTGCCTTCCTGGGACTGGGCTGCCAATTGGGGAGCCAATTCCATGCATCCTGGGGGCTCCACTATGGACCCCCAGTACTGCCAAACAAGCTCTCTGAGGCTTGCACTGCAGCTACAGCTGCTGCCACCTCAATGAAAGGGTTCTGCCCTCCTGGGGTCAGAGCAGCTCAGTCCTTTGCATCATGCAGGAACCCACTGGCATCTTTCTAGGGTACATTTCTGCAGTCTTCGTCTAACCGACTCTTCTTATGCACCCTCTTCTGGGTTGGCAGGGGCTGCTGTCCTTCCTGGAACTTCTTTCGACTTCTGGACTTGGTCTCCTTCCTTTGCAGGTCTTCAGGTCCAGGAATCCACAGTTTGTTGCTTGCAAACTTGGTTGGTTCTTGGAATAATTCCAATCACGAGCTTTAGTGTGTCCTAAGGAAACTTGCAGTACTTTACTCCTGGTTTTCTGGGCTCTGGGGTGGGGTAATGTACCTAACTTTACTTTATTCTTACTCTCCCAGCGATTCTGCATGCACTACACTTGTCTAGGGGGGAATTCGTGATTCGCATTCCACTTTCTAGTTTATATATTGTGCTTAATACTTACCTCCAGAAGGAGTATTGCCTCTTAGATATTTGTGGTACTGTGTCACCCAAATAAACTACCTTTTTTCTGGTAACACTGAGTATTGTCTTTACTTGTGCATAAGTACAGTGTAAATATAAGTGGTATTACATGCGCTTTGTATGTCTCCTAGTTCAGCCTAAGCTGCTCTGCTGTAGCTACCTCTATCAGTCTAAGCTGCTAGAACACTACTACTTCACTAATAAGGGAAAACTGGACCTGGTCTAAGGTATAAGTACCCAAGGTACCCACTACAAACCAGGCCAGCCTCCTACATTGTTGGCAGTGGTGGGATAAGTAGTTGCAATTGCTTTACCACTTTGATACTAGTGCTTTCACAAGAAAAGCTTGTTCCAATACTTAGAGCATATATAATATATACCCAGAAGTAATTTTCAAACTTTCTAAAAAGTTCTTTAAACTTTGCAAACGTTTTTTACAAAGTTCTGAAAGGTTTTCTTCCTTTCTCTAAAAAGTTAGCTCAGTTATTCTACTAACTTTTTACTCACTTTCTTAAACTTTTTCCCTTCCAATATGTCTTCTGTGGAAGCTACCCCTAGAGTTGTGAAAACAACATATGAAAATCTTAACTTTAAACTTTTTATGGGTCTCTGTATTGAAAGAAGTTTAGCGATTAGGAAGAACCCCAATAAGGAGTTCATCTTAAATCTTCTCCTCCAGGAGGACCAGGGACTCAGCACTGGTCCAGATCAGACAGAGGAAGTGGTAGAGGATGATTCCAACCAGGAGGGCTCAGATGAGCAAATTGACAATCCTGGGGAGGGTCCTTCCACAGATTTATCTGTTAACAAGCCCCTTAGTACAACCCTTGACCTTATCTGAGGTCAGGAAAACTCCCCACGCCGCGCAGCTCCACCTGACTGCACCCGTATCCGCTTCCCTGCCCTCGCTGCTGCTGCGAGTTCGAGGCCCTCCTCCACCCGCCTGCGTGGTCAGTGGTGAGCCGTAAGTATGCCTCTCTACTGTTTCTCTGCTTTTTTTGCCTTTTTCTGCCTCTTTACTGTTTTTCCCTGCTTTTTGCCCCTTCATGCTCTCTCTCTATGTCTCCTTTGCCTCGCCTGCCCCCCCTTTGCTCTTCCTGCCACTGCGTCCCCTGTGGCCCCGTCCCCCTCGCTCACCCATTCGCGCATCGCCTCCCAGCTGCTCCTGCCTCCCCTTCTTAATGGCGGCCGCTGCGCGGCGAAGAGAGCAACCCTTTACCTATTCTGAGGTCAGGAGAGCTCCCCACGCCGCGCAGCTCCACCTGACTGCTCCCGTGCCTGCTTCCCCACCCTCGCTGCTGCTGCGAGTTTGGGGCCCTCCTCCACCCACAGGCTCCCGCCTGCGCCTCATCCCTGGTGGCCAGTGGTGAGCCGTAAGTATTTTGTGTCTGCCTTTTTGTTTGTTTTTCGCCTTTTTCTGCCTCTTTACTGTTTCTCTGCTTTTTTTGCCTTTTTCTGGCTCTTTACTGTTTTTCTCTGCTTTTTGCCCCTTCACGCTCTCTCCCTGTGCCTCCTTTGCCTCGCCTGCTCCCCCTTTGCTCTTCCTGCCACTGCGTCCCCTGCGGCCCGCCCCCCTTGCTCACCCATTCGCGCTTCGCCTCCCAGCTACTCCTCCCTTCTTAATGGCGTGCGCTGTGCGGCCACGCCATTGGCGCGCCAGAGGCAAGCCCATCTGCGCCATCCGCGCCTGGACCACGCCCAGCACCAGACCCCTGGCCCCCGTGACCTCCACATCACCGGACATCACTATGAAGCCAACGCCCTCCACACCCTCAATACCAGCCGATCAGCCACCTGCTTCCAGGCCTCCCCGAAGCTCATCCACAGATCCTTCTCCTGCCGGAGCTGCAGCTTCACCAGCCCCTGAGCCGCCACCCCGCCCGCCAGAGCCGGATGCAACCACTTCAGATGCATCGTTCTCAAAACCCTCTCCATCCACAAGCACGCCATCGAACTCTGGGACCTTCTTGACTTATCCTCCCCAGATATCGCCTTCCTGACGGAGATCTGGATGAACCCATCCTCAGCACCCGACATTGCCATAGCCATCCCGGACGGCTACAAGATCACCTGCAGAGACCGCACCAACAGACCGGGAGGAGGGATCGCCATCGCCCACAGGAACACCATCAGAATCTCAACCAACACCAAAGACACCATCAGCACCGCAGAACACATGCACTTCCAGATCCACATGATACCAAGACCACCCTCAGAGGAATCCATATCTACAGACCCCCCCGGACCTCGACCGTAGTTCAGTGACTTCATCACCGACGTCATCAGCACACAAGCTCTTGCTTGTACAGAGTACATCCTCCTCGGGGACCTGGAAATCCACCTCGAGAACACCAATGACAGCAACTCCACCACCCTGCTCGACAAACTTGCCAACCTCAGACTCAAACAGCTCGTCGCGTCACCCACCAACTCCGCCGGACACACATTCCACCCCATCTTCACCGCCAGCAGCCACGTCACCTTCCGCCACACCACAGAACTCCACTGACCTGATGACCGCTGCATCCACTTCCCCTTCGAGAAACCCACCACGCACCACCTCCCGCAACGGATCCCCCACCGCAGCTGGAACAAGGTCACCATCGACCAGCTGGTCTCCACCCGAGCCCGAGCCCCACCAGCCGACACCAACGACACAGCTGCCTGCAACCTCAGGGAATGGATCGACGACTGTGCCAACGCTCTCACCCTGATCAAGAAACCCTCCTACAACCGCACCATCAGAAAGCCCACCTGGTTCACCGCCGACCTCCAAACAGACGTGCCGAAAACTTGAGAACAAGTGGTGCCATGAACAGACACCGGTCACCCACACGGCCCTCAAGAACGCCATCCGCATGCACCAACAGCTCATCCGGACCGCCAAGAAATCCTCCTTCAAGGAACGCATCAACAACAATGCGCACAACAGCAAAGAGCTCTTCAACATCGTGAAGGAACTCTCCAACCCCAGCTCCAGCACCAACAACATCCCACCTTCGCAAGACCTCTGCAACTCCCTAGCCACCTTCTTTCACCGCAAGATCGCAGACATCCATGACAGCTTCAACACCAAGACTCCACCGGCAGTCACCAACACCTCAGACTCACCGCTCCCCAGCCACACCAACCTCCTACTCTCATAGACCCACGTCAACGGTGGGTGATACCACGAAAGTGATGAACACCATTCATTCCGGCTCAGCATCCGACCCCTGCCCGCACCCCATCTTCAACAAAGCAAGCTCCATCATTGCCCTACAACTCCGAATGATCATCAACAGCTCCTTCGAGACCACCACCTTCCCGGAAAGCTGGAAGCACGCCGAGATCAAAGCCTTAATCGAGAAACCCAAGGCTGACCTAAAGGACCTCAAAAACTACCGGCCCATCTCCCTGCTCCCGTTCCCAGTGAAGGTCATTGAGAAGCCCGTCAATAGACAACTGACCCACTTCCTTGAGGAAAACAACACTCTGGATCCGTCCCAATCCGGTTTTCGCAGCAACCACAGCACCGAGACCGCCCTCATCGCTGCCACCGACAACATCAGGACTCTGCTGGACAAAGGCGAAACCGTGGCCCTCATCCTCCTGGACCTCTCAGCCGCCTTTGACACCATCTGCCACCACACCCTACGCACACGCCTCCCCAATGCAGGGATCCGCGACAAAACTCTGGACTGAATCACCTCCTTCCTCACTGGCAGAACCCAGAGAGTCCACCTCCCTGCTTTCCGATCTGAAGCCACCAATACCATCTGCGGCGTACCCCAAGGATCTTCGCTCAGCCGAACCCTCTTCAACGTCTACATGGCACGCTCGCAACCTCAACATCGGCTCGTATGCTGACGACACCCAGCTGATATTCTCCCTCACCAAGGACCCCGCCACCGCCAAAACCAACCGCCACAAAGGAACAGTCGCCTAAACCTGAACTCAGACACGACGGAGGTCCTCATCCTCGACTCCTCCCCCTCCGCCTGGGATGACTCCTGGTGGTCGACCACACTGGGAGCCGAACCGACGCCCACCAAGCACACATGCAACCTGGGGTTCATCCTAGACTCATCGCTCTCCATGACCCAACAAGTCAACGCTGTTTCATCCTTCTGCTTCAACACCCTCCACATGATCTGCAAGATCTATAGGTGGATCCCCACTGAAACCAGAAGGACGGTCACCCAGGCCCTCGTCAGCAGCAGACTGGACTACGGCAACGCTGTAGGAAGTTCGCTCTGTATGTGCTATTTCAAAGTAAGGAATAGCATGCACAGAGTCCAAGGGTTCCCCTTAGAGGTAAGATAGTGGCAAAAAGAGATAATACTAATGCTCTATTTTGTGGTAGTGTGGTCGAGCAGTAGGCTTATCAAAGGAGTAGTGTTAAGCATTTGTTGTACATACACACAGGCAATAAATGAGGAACACACATTCAGAGACAAATCCAGCCAATAGGTTTTGTTATAGAAAAATATATTTTCTTAGTTTATTTTAAGAACCACAGGTTCAAATTCTACATGTAATATCTCATTTGAAAGGTATTGCAGGTAAGTACTTTAGGAACTTTGAATAATTACAGTAGCATATATACTTTTCACATAAAACACAAATAGCTGTTTTAAAAGTGGACACACTGCAATTTTCACAGTTCCTGGGGGAGGTAAAGTATTGTTAGATTTAGCAGGTAAGTAAATTACCTACAGGGTTCAGTTTTGGGTCCAAGGTGGCCCACCGTTGGGGGTTCAGAGCAACCCCAAAGTTACCACACCAGCAGCTCAGGGCCGGTCAGGTGCAGAGGTCAAAGAGGTGCCCAAAACACATAGGCTTCAATGGAGAGAAGGGGGTGCCCCGGTTCCAGTCTGCCAGCAGGTAAGTACCCGCGTCTTCGGAGGGCAGACCAGGGGGGTTTTGTAGGGCACCGGGGGGGACACGAGTCAGCACAAAAAGTACACCCTCAGCAGCGCGGGGGCGGCCGGGTGCAGTGTGTAAACACGCGTCGGGTTTCCAATGGTTTTCTATGACAGACCAAGGGGTCTCTTCAGCTGTGCAGGCAGGCAAGGGGGGGGGGCTCCTAGGGGTAGCCACCACCTGGGCAAGGGAGAGGGCCTCCTGGGGGTCACTCCTGCACAGAAGTTCCATTCCTTCAGGTGCTGGGGGCTGCGGGTGCAGGGTCTTTTCCAGCCGTCGGGACTTTAGGTTCAGGCAGTCGCGGTCAGGGGGAGCCTCGGGATTCCCTCTGCAGGCGTCGCTGTGGGGGCTCAGGGGGGACAACTTTGGTTACTCACGGTCTTGGAGTCGCCAGAGGGTCCTCCCTGAGGTGTTGGTTCTCCACCAGTCGAGTCGGGGTCGCCGGGTGCAGTGTTGCAAGTCTCACGCTTCTTGCGGGGATTTGCAGGGGTCTTTAAATCTGCTCCTCTGTAACAAAGTTGCAGTTCTTTTGGAGCAGTGGCGCTGTCCTCAGGAGTTTCTTGTCTTTCTTGAAGCAGGGCAGTCCTCAGAGGATTTAGAGGTCGCTGGTCCCTTGGAAAGCGTCGCTGGAGCAGGTTTCTTTGGAAGGCAGTAGACAGGCCGGTAAGTCTGGGGCCAAAGCAGTTGGTGTCTTCTGTTCTTCCTCTGCAGGGGTTTTTCAGCTCAGCAGTCCTCTTCTTCTTGTAGTTTCAGGAATCTAAAGTTTTAGGTTCAGGGAAGCCCTTAAATACTAAATTTAAGGGTGTGTTTAGGTCTGGGGGGTTAGTAGCCAATGGCTACTAGCCCTGAGGGTGAGTACACCCTCTTTGTGCCTCCTCCCAAGGGGAGGGGGTCACATCCCTAATCCTATTGGGGGAATCCTCCATCTGCAAGATGGAGGATTTCTAAAAGTTAGAGTCACTTCAGCTCAGGACACCTTAGGGGCTGTCCTGACTGGCCAGTGACTCCTCCTTGTTATTCTCATTATTTCCCCCGGCCTTGCCGCCAAAAGTGGGGCCGTGGCCGGAGGGGGCGGGCAACTCCACTAGCTGGAGTGCCCTGTGGTGCTGGAACAAAGCGGGTGAGCCTTTGAAGCTCACCGCCAGGTGTTACAGCTCCTGCCTGGGGGAGGTGTTAGCATCTCCACCCAGTGCAGGCTTTGTTACTGGCCTCAGAGTGACAAAGGCACTCTCCCCATGGGGCCAGCAACATGTCTCGGTTGTGGCAGGCTGCTGGAACCAGTCAGCCTACACAGATAGTCGGTTAAGGTTTCAGGGGGCACCTCTAAGGTGCCCTCTGGGGTGTATTTTACAATAAAATGTACACTGGCATCAGTGTGCATTTATTGTGCTGAGAAGTTTGATACCAAACTTCTCAGTTTTCAGTGTAGCCATTATGGTGCTGTGGAGTTCGTGTAAAACAGACTCCCAGACCATATACTCTTATGGCTACCCTGCACTTACAATGTCTAAGGTTTTGCTTAGACACTGTAGGGGCACAGTGCTCATGCACTGGTGCCCTCACCTATGGTATAGTGCACCCTGCCTTAGGGCTGTAAGGCCTGCTAGAGGGGTGACTTATCTATACCTGCATAGGCAGTGAGAGGCTGGCATGGCACCCTGAGGGGAGTGCCATGTCGACTTACTCGTTTTGTTCTCACCAGCACACAAAAGCTGGCAAGCAGTGTGTCTGTGCTGAGTGAGGGGTCTCTAGGGTGGCATAAGTCATGCTGCAGCCCTTAGAGACCTTCCTTGGCATCAGGGCCCTTGGTACCAGGGGTACCATTTACAAGGGACTTATCTGGATGCCAGGGTGTGCCAATTGTGGATACAAAAGTACAGGTTAGGGAAAGAACACTGGTGCTGGGGCCTGGTTAGCAGGCCTCAGCACACTTGCAATTCAAAACATAGCATCAGCAAAGGCAAAAGGTCAGGGGGTAACCATGCCAAGGAGGCATTTCCTTACACACGCTCTCTATGCAGGAACCACAGCCAATCTCCAGAAAAGACTACAACGCATACAGAACGCCTCCGCACGCCTCATCCTCGACATCCTCTGTCGCAGACACATCACAGCCCACCTAAGAGACCTACACTGGCTCCCCGTCAACAAGAGGATCACCTTCAAGCTTCTCACCCACGCCCACAAAGCACTCCACAATGCCAGACCAGCATACCTCAATTAACGACTCACCTTCTACACCCCGAACCAACAGCTCTGATCCGCCAACCTCGCCCTCGCCACGGTTCCACCCATCCTCAGGACAACAACTGGCGGCAGATCATTCTCCTACCTCACCGCCACGACCTGGAACACCCTCCCCATCCACTTACGGCAGACCAAGGACCTGCTGCCCTTCAGGAGATACCTCAAGACCTGGCTGTTCGAGCAGTAGCAGCTCCCCCATCCCCCCTCAAAGCACCTTGAGACCCTCGCGGGTGAGTAGCGCACTTTACAAATGTACTGATTGATTTACAAATGTACTGATTGACTGGAAGTGTGAAGGGTTCACACAATAGTAGAGCTCCCTTAATCCCTAGAGGCCAGGTTACTAGGGTGGCCCCTGTTAGAGATAGATCTGCCTCTGCACATTCCAATGTTACCTCTTTTTCAGAGGCATCCCACACATCTAACCCTGAGGACCAGTCCCCAAAATAGGGAACTCAGAAGGCTGAGGTTAGAGGAGGCCAGACTGAGGCTAATGAAGCAACAGTTGGCCTTAGACAGGGTATCCCTGGCTGTGGAAAAGAAAAGGCAGGGTTTGGGGTTAGTGCCCCATGGTGGCAGCAGCAGTTTCAGAAATTCTATGTTACAGAACCTTCATTTGACTCTATGAATCTGCATAAAGTTGGCCCTCCTTACAAGGATGGTGATGACATCGATAAGTGGTTTGCTCCACTTGAGAGGGCCTGTAAAGTTCAGAGAGTTCCTCATGTACAGTGGGCTGCTATCCTGTTGCTATCCTTCTCTGGTAAGGGGAGAGACAGTCTCCTTATTGTCAGAGAGGATGATGCAGATAATTACCAAATTCTTAAAAGTGCACTCTTGGATGGTCTGGGCTTAACCACTGAGCAATACAGGATAAGGTTCAGAGAGACCTGAAAGGAGTCATCACAGGACTGGACAGACTTTGTAGACTGTTCTGTGAAGGCCGTAGAAGGTTAGTTAAATGGCAGTAAGGTGACTGACTGTTAAAGCCTATACAACTTGATTCTGAGAGAGCATATTTTAAACAACTGTGTGTCTGACTTGTTGCATCAGTATCTTGTGGATTCAGATGTGACCTCTCCCCAAAAATTGGGAAAGAAGGCAGACAAATGGGTCAGAACAATGATGAGCAAAAAAGCTCATACAGGGGGTGACAAGGACAGCAAGAAGAAGGATGGTAAGTCACATGGCAAGGGTGGGGACAAAGATAAAAAATCATCAGTCTCTTCATCAGGCCCACAAAAATCCTCTGGGGGTGGTGGGGCCAAATCCTCTTTTCGCAAAGATAAGAAACCTTGGTGTTATATGTGTTAGAAGCCAAAGGCCATTGGGCAAGTGATTGCCATTGTCCTAAAAGAAACACCAAGCCTCCCACCACCACAACTCTAACTATATCCACTAGTGGCCCTAGTAATAGCAGTGGTGGTGGGACGAGCACTACTAATAGCCAATCAAAGGGTGTAGCTGGGCTCACCAATGGTAATGTAGTTGGGGTTGGTCTAGTTAGGGAGATCACTGAGGCTGTTTAGTCTCTGATGGTGGCATTGACCTAGCCACTTTAGTTGCTTGTACCCTTAATATGGATAAGTACAAGCAGCTACCCCTGATTAATGGTGTTCAGGTTGAGGCCTACAGGGACACAGGTGCCAGTGTCACAATGGTGATAGACAAACTGGTTGCCCCTGAGCAGCACCTACTTGGTCACCAGTACCAAGTGACAGACGCCCATAGCAACACTGTTAGCCACTCCATGGCTGTTGTGAATCTCAACTGGGGAGGTGTGGGGGGGGGAGTCGGGGGGTTCCTGGTCCAAGGAAAGTTGTGGTAGCCACTGATTTACCTGTAGAATGTCTGATAGGCAATGATTTGGATTTGGAGGCCCATGCAGCAATGCTGGGCATTCCTGGGCACATCTTTGCTCTTACTAGGGCTCAGGCCAAGAAGCAAAGAGGACAGGTAAACTTAGATCCTTGAATAATGGTCCAAGTGTTCCCAAAAACTAGGGGCTAGAAGGGCAAACCCTTGTCCACTATCCCCCCTCGACAGATGATTCCCCGTTTGAGGAAGAGGAATTCCCTCCCTGTGCAGAACCTACAACAGAGGAGCTGGAAGCTGATACAGCTGAGCTTTTGGGTGCAAGGGGACCTGCCAGGGAGGAGCTGAGTGTGGCACAACAAACCTGTCCCACATTGGAGCGTCTCAGACAGCAAGCTGTCAAGCAGCAAAATGGGGATGTCACTGACAGCCACAGAGTTTACTGGAAGAATAATCTCCCCTATACTGAAGCAAGGGACCCTAAACCTGGTGCCACCAGGAGACTGGTCATCCCCCTTCAGTACAGGGAATTCCTCCTAACTCTTGCTCATGACATTCCCTTGGCTGAGTATTTAGGCCACTTGTTCCACATTTTCACCTGCCCCATATGTCAGAAGCCATAAAGCAGTTTTGTCGCTCCTGTGTCACCTGCCAAGCCAGTGGCAGGACTGATGGCACCCCAAAGGCCCCCCTAATCCCACTGCCAGTGGTTGGGGTGCCCTTTGAAAGGGTAGGGGTTGATATTGTTGCCCCCCTTGACCCTCCTGGCAATAGATTCATCCTTGTGGTGGTGGACCATGCCACAGGGTAACCAGAGGCTATCCCCTTAAAGACCACTACAGCACCTACAGTGGCAAATGCTCTCCTGGGAATCTTTTCCAGGGTGGGTTTCCCTAAGGAGGTCGTATCAGACAGGGGTAGTAACTTCAGGTCTGCATACCTCAAGGCAATGTGGAAGGAGTGTGGTGTTACCTACAAGTTCACCACCCCTTATCATCCATAAACTAATGGATTGGTTGAGAGGTTTAATAAAACTCTCAAAGGCATGATCATGGGACTCTCGGAAACACTCAGAAGGAGATGGGATGTCCTCTTGCCATTCCTCGTTTTCGCCTACAGGGAGGTACCTAAAAAAGGAGTGGGCTACAGCCCATTTGAACTCCTCTTTGGTCACCCTGTTAGGGGTCCCCATGCTCTTGTTAAGGAGGGTTCGGAACAACCTCCGAAGCAAGACATTGTGGACTATGTACTTGGCCTGAGAAGTAGAATGGCTGAGTACATGAAAAAGGCCACTAAAAGCCTCCAGGCCATCCAAGAGCTCCAAAAGAAATGGCATGACCAAAAGGCTGTCCTGACAGAGTACCACCCAGGACAGAAGGTGTGGGTATTGGAGCCTGTGGCCCCAAAAGCACTCCCGGACAAATAGAGTGGACCCCATCTCATTGTAGAAAAGAATAGTGATGTCACTTATCTAGTGGACCTGGGCACTGCCAGAAGCCCCCTAGGGTGCTTCATGCCAACCGCCTGAAATCTTACTATGACAGGGCGGACTTAACCCTGCTCATGGCTACAGATGAGGGGCAGGAGGAAGAGAGTGACCCTCTCCCTGACCTCTTCTCCAACACTGAAGCTGGTGGCTTAGTGGAAGGAATGGTTCTTGCAGACCGCCTTACTGCTGAGCAGAAGAAAGACTGTAAACATCTCCTAGGTCAGTTTCCTAAACTCTTCTCACTCACACCTGGTACAACTACTTGGTGTGAACATACAATTGACACTGGAGACAGTTTACCTGTCAAAAGTAAAATTTACAGGCAACCTGACCATGTCAGAGATTGCATAAAAACAGAAGTTTAGAAAATGTTAGACTTTGGAGTTATTGAGGCTTCTGATAGCCCCTGGCTAGCTCAGCGGTGCTGTCCCCAAAACGCATAGCAAAGATGGAAAGAGAGAAATTTGGTTTTGTGTGGACTATAGGGGTCTCAATACAGTAACCAAAACTGATGATCACCCTATACCCAGGGCAGATGAGCTCATAGATACACTGGCATCTGCCAAGTATCTAAGCACCTTTGACTTGACTGCAAGGTATTGGCAGATCAAAATGTCAGAGGATGCTCAAGCAAAAACTTCATACTCTACCATAGAAGGGCACTATCAATTCACTGTTATGCCCTTTGGTTTGAAAAATACACCTGCCACTTTTCAGAGACTGGTGAATACAGTCCTCCAAGGTGTGGAAGCTTTCAGTGCAGCATACTTATATGATATTGCTGTATTTAGCTCCACCTGGGATGACCACCTGGTCCACATCTGGAAAGTTTTGGAGACCCTGCAAAAGGCAGTCCTAACTATCAAGGCTTCAAAGTGCCAGATAGGGCAGGGGAAAGTGGTTTATCTGGTCCACCTGGTAGGTAGAGAACAGATTGAACCACTACAGGGGAAGATTCAGACCATTATGGACTGGGCTCCCCCTACTACACAGACCCAGGTCAGAGCCTTCTTAGGTCTCACTGGGCATTACAGGAGGTTCATGAAGAACTATAGCTCCAGTGCAGTCCCTCTTAATGACCTCACCAGTAAGGTTATGCCTAAAAAAAGTATTATGAACAGCTAGCTGTCAGAAAGATTTTGAGGAGCTAAAGAAGGCAAGGTGTTCTGCACCTGTCTTAAAGAGCAAAAACTTCTCCAAAAAATTGATTGTGCAAACAGATGCTTCTGAATTAGGGGTAGGGGCTGTACTATCACAACTTAACTCAGAGTGCCAGGATCAACCTGTTGCTTTCATTAGCAGGAGGCTGACCCCTAGAGAAAAGCGTTGGTCGGCCATGGAGAGGGAGGCCTTTGCTGCGGTCTGGGCCTTGAAGAAGCTGAGGCCCTACTTGTTTGGGACTCACTTCATTGTTCAAACAGACCACATACCTCTATTATGGCTTAAACAAATGAAAGGTGAAAACCCTAAATTGTTGAGTGTGTCCATTTCCCTACAGGGTGTGGACTTTACAGTGAACATAGACCTGGGAGTACCCACTCCAATGCCAATGGACTCTCCAGATATTTCCACTTAGACAATGAAGACTCATCTGGGCAAGGTTAGCCTTATTGTCCCTCGTTTGGTGGGGGGAGGTTGTGTAGGAAAGTACCATCTTCCTTGGCATGTTACCCCCATTTTTATCTGTATGTCAGCATGTTTTTGCCTGTCTCACTGGGATCCTACTCCTCAGGGCCCTAGTGCTCATAATTTATGGCCTAATGTGTGGGGTGTGTATAGTGTTTGACTGTGTCACTGGGTCTCTGCTAATCAGAACCTCAGTGATTATGCTCTCTCTGCTTTTAAATTTGTCACTGTAGGCTAGTGACCTCATTTACCAATTTCATTTGGCACAGTGGACATGGTACCTAGGTACCCAGGGCATTTGGGTTTCAGGAGATCCTTATGGGCTGCAGCATTTCTTTTGCCAACCATAAGGAGTGCAAACAAACCCTTCCAAAGGCCTGCCATTGAGGCCTGTCTGAAATAGTGCACACACTATTCCACAGCCATTTTCACTCCACTTATGTAACTTATAAGACACCTATATGTCTAACTTTCACTTGCTGAAGGTTAGGTGCAAAGTTACTAAGTGTGAGGGCACCCTTGCACTAGCAAAGGTGCCCCCACATAGTTTAGGACCATTTCCCGGGATTTTGTGAGTGTTGGGACGCCATTACACATGTGCACTACATATAGGTCATTACCTATATGTAGCTTCACAATGGTAACTCCAAATATGACCATGTAAGGTGTCTTAGATCATGGAATTGTCCCCCATTCCAAATCTGGTATTGGGGAGCCAATTCCATGCATCCTGAGGGCCCCAGTACTGCCAATCCAGCACTTTGAGACTTGCACTGCAGCTACAGCTGCTGTCGCCTCACAGACAGGGTCTGCGCTCCTAGGGTCTGAGCAGCTCACTCCCAGGAAGGCAGAACAAAGAATTTCCTTTGGGAACAGGGTGTTACACCCTCTCCCTTTGGAAATAGTTGTTACAGGCTGGGGAGGAGAAGCCTCCTGCAGCCTCTGGAAATGCTTTGAATGTCACAGATGGTGCCCTCCTTGCATAAGCCAGTCTACACCAGTTCAGGGACCCCTTGTCTTCTGCTCTGGAGCGAAACTGGACAAAGGAAAAGGGAGTGACCACTCCCCGGTCCATCACCACCCTAGGGGTGGTGCCCAGAGCTCCTCCAGTGTGTCCCAGACTTCAGCCATCTTGCTTTGCAAGGTGTGGGGGCACTCTGGAGGGCTCTGAGTGGCCAGTGCCAGCAGATGACATCAGACACCCCTCCTGATAGGTCCTTACCTGATAAGGTAGCCAATTCCCCTCTCAGGGCTATATAGGGTCTCTCCTGTGGGTTCTCTTCAGATTCTTCTTGCACGTTTCCAGCAGGAATCCTCTGTAACTACTACTTCATCCTCTGACCTCGGATCAACCGCAGCCTGTTCCGGGAACTGCTGTTACAGCAACAAAGTATCCACAAGGGATACTTTTCTTCTGCAACTTCAGCTCCAGCCAGCAACTGCAACAGTTTCCACGGTGTGCATGCTCTGAGGACTCCCTGTCTTCACTCTGCACCAGAAGGACGGAAGGAATCTCCTGTGGGGTGACAGAGTCACTTCCTGCTCATGCAGGCACCTCCTAAGTCGACAACCAGTTCTCTTGGACTCCTCTCCTGGCGATGAGTGTGCTCCTTGGAACACAGAAGATGGACCCCATCGACACAGACTGTCCCAAGGTCCTGCTGTCGCATTTTGGAGGAGGTAAGACCTTGCCTTCCCTCAGAACAACGATACCCCTGTGCACCACATCTTCTTCACCTCCTGAGGCCCCTGTGCCCTATTTGCAAAATTCCGTCATGCACAGCCTGGCCCAGGTCCCCAGCACTCTATCCTGCAACGCTCAACTAACGGAGTTGTTCTCCGGCAGCGTGGGACCTTCCTTTGTAGTGCTGCACCAACTGCATTTTGCACCTCCTTTGTCCCCATGTTCTGGGACTCACATGGGTGCTTTCTGGTGCTCTGAGGGCTCTCTGAAGCGCTGAGAGCCCCCTCTTCCTCCTCACACAGAGTTTAGGCCTCCAGGTCCCTCCTGGGTCCAGATAGTGCCTAGTTGATGCAAAATGTGACTTTCCCGGAACCAAGGCTTGTTGGAGGAATCCAGCGCCAAAACTCACCTGTATCTGACTTCACGACTAGGGACATCCTTTGCATCATGCAGGAACCCGCTGGCATCTTCCTAGGGTACATTTCTGCAGTCTTCGTCCAACTGGGGATTCTTCTTTTGCACCCTTTTCTGGGTTGGCAGGGGCTCCTGTCCTTCCTGGAACTTCTTTCGACTTCTAGACTTGGTCTCCTTCCTTTGTGGGTCTTCAGGTCCAGGAATCCACTGTTTGTTGTTTGAAGACTTGGTTGGTTCTTGCAATAATTTCAATCACGAGGTGTAGGGCACGGCAGGGGCCCCCGTAAGAGGGCCCCAAAAAGTATTTCAGTGTCTGCCCAGCAGACACTGAAATACGCGACGGGTGCAACTGCACCCGTCGCACCTTCCCACTCCGCCCGCTCAATTCTGAGCCGGCATCCTAGTGGGAAGGTTGATTTGCCCTGGGCTGGCGGGCGGTCTTTTGGCAGCCGCCCGCCAGCACAGGGCAAATGTCAGAATCACCGCCGCGGTCTTTCGACCGCGGTGCGGTGTTCTGACGGCGGTACCTTGGCGGACGGCCTCCGCCGTCCGCCAAGGTCAGAATGACCCCCTGAGTATTGTCTTTACTTGTGTATAAGTACTGTGTAACTATAAGTGGTATTGCATGAGCTTTGCATGTCTCCTAGTTCAGCCTAAACTACTCTGCTATAACTACCTCTATCAGCCTAAGCTTCTAGAACACTACTACTTCACTAATAAGGGATAACTGGACCTGGTATAAGGTGTAAGTACCCAAGGTACCCACTACAAACTAGGCGAGCCTCCTACAGGTGTTGATAGCAGCAGTGTCAGGAGTCAAGTGAGTGAATTTGCAAAACGTGGCGTACACATATGCCACTTACATGGTCATCACCGCCGACAGGCACAGCCATTGGTCCATGACTACCATAGGCAACAATGTTAGCCTATAACTGTGTCCGCCGCAGTTGGAACTGGCCACTGCAAGGACTACTCTCGCCGGTGGCAACGGGCAGGTCATAATGTCTAGTGAAGTAGGTCAGGCATCTGCCATTTTGGCGGTTGGAAATACAATACTGGGTCCTGTTAAATACATCACAACACCAATATATGTGTCAGATCATCACAGACATCCTAAAGCAGTCTTATTATGTAGGTTATACTACCCAATCATTAGTGTAGCGTGTTGCTGTGCACAGATGGCATATTATGGTGGTGCATTGTCCACCGCTGCTGACAGTATTTTTAGCAACTGGAATAGACTGTGAAATTTCAACTGACATTGGAGGAGCAGATGGTTGGCTGCTACCCAAATCCATGCTGTGGACATGTGTTGGCAACTATGGGGGTCACATTTGAACTTTGTGTAGTTGACAGCTGTCATGTGTACTGGGTGTAATGTATTTCTAGTCAGAAATATTTCGTCACATGATTTTGTTGCTATACATCATGTATGTTGTTGTGAACACAGTGACTAATGCTCAAACTCATGTATTTTCACTCATAGGTCCCCTTGGAGAGGGAGGAGGTGACAGCCTCCAGTGTACCATCCATTGCCAGACCTCCAAGCCATGGAACAATGTCACATCATAAAACGGTGCTGTCTTAATAGGCAAACAATTGTGGATTCATGTAGTCAGTTGGAGCCAGATCTGATGCCTGAAAACAGTAATCCAACCTGCATACCAGCCATTGTTCAACTCATGGCAGTATTGCACTTCCTGGCAACAGGGTCCTTTCAATATACCATGGCCATATCTGATGGTATGTCCCAACCTATGTTCAGTCTTGTGTTAAGAGATGTCCTATCAACAATGAGGAAACACATTGACGGCTATATCAGGTTCTCCCGACATGAGGATTAGGCCAATGTGAAGGTTGATTTAGGTGGTTTTGCTTGCCCTCCCGATGTGGTGGGAGCCATAGATGGCACACATGCTGCTTTGGTGCCACCGCAGGTCAGTGAACAAGTCTATAGCAACAGGAAAAAGATCCATTCTATCAATGTTCAAGTTGTCTGACTCAAATCTCTACATCTCAAACGTCTGTGCTCGGTTCCCTGGTTCATATCATGATTCATTTGTGATGCAGAACAGCACCAAACCGCAGCTGATGTCACAACTGCAAGCAGAGAGGGCCTGGCTGATTGGTAAGTCCCATCTGTCCTGATTTTGTTTGAGCATGCTACAACCATTAAGTTAGTGACTCTTTGCTGCACTTATGTCTCATTCCTAAACAGGAGACTCAGCATATCCACACCATCCTCTGTTATTGACACCACTGAGGAATCCAACTTTGCCATGGGAAGTCCACTTCAATGAGGCCCATGGAAAAATACGGTGGGCAGTGGAGTGGGCTTTTGGGCTCCTGAAGGCCAGATTTTGCTGTCTGGACAGGACTGATGGAGTCCTCCTCTACTCACCTGGGAAATTGTGTCAGTTCACTGTGGCATGCTGCATGATCCATTATATCGTCCTGCTCAGGAGTATTACTTACAACCCAGAGGAGGGGGAGTCTGCAGTGCCACTGGGTGAGAACCCTGAAATACCAAATGAAGATCATAGTGGTGAAAAGGAAGGTGCTGGCTTGCAACAAGATCTCATTGAGCTTCTTCTCATGAGTGTAAGTATTTCATGAGACGTCATGACGTTCACTGTACAATGAACTGTATTTGTGATAACATGTGGAGTATCGTTTTAGTAATAGATATGCAGCTCATGCTCATGCAAAATATGCAAAATTACGTTTGATAAGCAAACTTTGGCACAGTCACTTTTTGATGCTGTTGCTCGGTTTGTGTCTGATTTTTCTGAATTACTTTGTTGTCCAGATGTTTGTAACGTGACTTGTGTCATGTATATGCTTTCATAACATAATTGATTTGTTTTTTTGTTCAGGTACCTTCACCATGAGATCTTCATGAGGGCATTTCACAGTTGTGACATTGGCAGGTACATTGTGCTGTTGGGACATATGAAGTGGTCATGGATTTGCTCTGGGAATGTGCATGACACACTTTGGGTGTATATGACCTGTGTCAAGACAGCTAGCACAGTGATAGGATAGAAGTGCAGAAGACGCCATTAAGCTTGTACATTGTTGTGTGGTGGTCATGATACATCATGTGTGCCATCATGTAGTGAGTGAAAATATTGTGGTAGGACAGTTTCATGTCAGTCCCCCTTCACATTGGCTGAGCAGTTGTTTGGTATGAACTGTGTAGCTGTTGATATGTTTGACCATTGTTGGCCAAAGTGCTTGTGGCACATTACTGATAATTAATTATGTAATACCACCGGCTGCAGAAGCACTGGATTGTAATGACCTTGTGATCATGTACTGTCATATTGCCATCTGTCTGGGTGTTTCATCCCAAGCGATGTGCTACCTTTTAAAAAATAGGTGATCTGGCTGCAGCTGATGACATTAACTATATCCACTTTTTATCCTAAGTAACTGGACACTGCCTCGTATGTCCATTACTACAGCGTTCTGGGTGTCTGTACCATTATATTTTGTGGTCTACACAGTCTGCTATGGTAATGTCTCACTTTCATAGTTACTGGCATCTTGACAGCCTATGTGCTGAACAATGTAACAAGATATCTTCTGCAACAAGACATGTATACTTATGTGCTGGTGTGTAATGACTGTAATCCTGACGAGGACACTGTGTACATGTTACATGTCCCTGCTTACACAAGTGGCTTGTATCTGCGTCATATGGTTCATGTAGTCTTGCATATCTGCATAGCTAAATGTGAAATTTAGGACAGCAGACAATGAGTTGGTGGTTGGTGTGTTTATTTCAGTGCACACGCATAAAAGTAAAATCTGTGCATGAATGACAATAAAAGTGAAGTGAAGGGGTCAGTCATGGTGGGTCAATTCATTAGAATAGATGCCACACCATTGGAAGTACAAAGTCCAGAGTACTCCTCCCATTGGAAATGGAAAGTGGTTCAGGATCAGTCAACAGAGTGAGTGTGTGGCACACAAAAGAGGACATTATGGAAGAGGTCACTTGCTGGCAGTGCTGAGTGTCTGGCCATCCGCATCTCCTGGACTTTTTGCTGGATGTCCCTCTTTGCAGGGAGGGTCAGGTGCTGCAGAGCCAGGGTTATCTGATGCTGGTTGTGCCTCTGGCAGGGCCTCCATTCCTGTGTGTGCTGCAGATGTGCTTGGCTCTGATGTAGTTGCCACACAGGAAGGGGTAGATGGTGAGAGGAAAGCCCTGCTCATGGTGGTGTTGATTTCTCTCAGCACCCGTGTTAGGGTGTCCATGTTGTTGTTGTGGGCATCCATCTTGCCTATCATTACCCTCTGCAGCTGCTTAATGTCCCAGAGTTCAGTCAACACCTGGTCCATCATGCCTTTGGACTCCTGATAGACCCCCAAACCATGGCTGATGGTTTCCTAGCCGACAGCAGGCCCCGTGGCCTCATTGCACTGGCCCACAGCATCCTTCTCATGCATCCTACCCACACAACCCTGTACTTTGGCACAGTGTGCCCTCTCCAACTGGCTCCAGGACCCTCACTGTTAGGAGTGTCAAGTTGCACCTCAGGATCCAGGACTGGGTGGCACAAGATAGTGGAAACTTCTAGGTACACAGGTTGGGGAGCACATCAATGCCTGGGATTTTGATGGAACGAATAGGGCTGGAGATGATGTAGAGACCAGGCAATGGACCTTGTGTGAGAAGGTAGCCTCTTTCTAGCCTTGTTACCCCCACTTTTGGCCTGTTTGTGAGTGTATGTCAGGGTGTTTGTCACTGTTTTCATTGTCTCACTGGGATCCTGATAGCCAGGCCTCAGTGCTCATAGTGAAAACACTATGTTTTCAGTATGGTTGTTATGTGTCACTGGGATCCTGCTGGTCAGGACCCCAGTGCTCATAGGTTTGTGGCCTATATGTATGTGTCACTGGGACCCTGTCACACAGGGCCCCAGTGCTCATAGGTGTGCATGTGTATGTTCCCTGTGTGGTGCCTAACTGTCTCACTGAGGCTCTGCTAACCAGAACCTCAGTGGTTATGCTCTCTCATTACTTTCAAATTGTCACTAACAGGCTAGTGACCAATTTTACCAATTTACATTGGCTTACTGGAACACCCTTATAATTCCCTAGTATATGGTACTGAGGTACCCAGGGTATTGGGGTTCCAGGAGATCCCTATGGGCTGCAGCATTTCTTTTGCCACCCATAGGGAGCTCTGACAATTCTTACACAGGCCTGCCACTGCAGCCTGAGTGAAATAACGTCCACGTTATTTCACAGCCATTTTACACTGCACTTAAGTAACTTATAAGTCACCTATATGTCTAACCTTTACCTGGTAAAAGTTAGGTGCAAAGTTACTTAGTGTGAGGGCACCCTGGCACTAGCCAAGGTGCCCCCACATTGTTCAGAGCCAATTCCCTGAACTTTGTGAGTGCGGGGACACCATTACACGCATGCACTACATATAGGTCACTACCTATATGTAGCTTCACCATGGTAACTCCGAATATGGCCATGTAACATGTCTATGATCATGGAATTGCCCCCTCTATACCATCCTGGCATAGTTGGCACAATCCCATGATCCCAGTGGTCTGTAGCACAGACCCTGGTACTGCCAGACTGCCCTTCCTGGGGTTTCACTGCAGCTGCTGCTGCTGCCAACCCCTCAGACAGGCAGCTGCCCTCCTGGGGTCCAGCCAGGCCTGGCCCAGGATGGCAGAACAAAGAACTTCCTCTGAGAGAGGGTGTGACACCCTCTCCCTTTGGAAAATGGTGTGAAGGCAGGGGAGGAGTAGCCTCCCCCAGCCTCTGGAAATGCTTTGTTGGGCACAGATGTGCCCAATTCTGCATAAGCCAGTCTACACCGGTTCAGGGACCCCTTAGCCCCTGCTCTGGCGCGAAACTGGACAAAGGAAAGGGGAGTGACCACTCCCCTGACCTGCACCTCCCCTGGGAGGTGTCCAGAGCTCCTCCAGTGTGCTCCAGACCTCTGCCATCTTGGAAACAGAGGTGCTGCTGGCACACTGTACTGCTCTGAGTGGCCAGTGCCACCAGGTGACGTCAGAGACTCCTTGTGATAGGCTCCTTCAGGTGTTAGTAGCCTCTCCTCTCTCCTAGGTAGCCAAACCCTCTTTTCTGGCTATTTAGGGTCTCTGTCTTTGAGGAAACTTTAGATAACGAATGCATGAGCTCAGCCGAGTTCCTCTGCATCTCCCTCTTCACCTTCTGATAAGGAATCGACCGCTGACCGCGCTGGAAGCCTGCAAACCTGCAACATAGTAGCAAAGACGACTACTGCAACTCTGTAACGCTGATCCTGCCGCCTTCTCGACTGTTTTCCTGCTTGTGCATGCTGTGGGGGTAGTCTGCCTCCTCTCTGCACCAGAAGCTCCGAAGAAATCTCCCGTGGGTCGACGGAATCTTCCCCCTGCAACCGCAGGCACCAAAAAGCTGCATCTCCGGTCCCTTGGGTCTCCTCTCAGCACGACGAGCGAGGTCCCTCGAATCCAGCGACACCGTCCAAGTGACCCCCACAGTCCAGTGACTCTTCAGCCCAAGTTTGGTGGAGGTAAGTCCTTGCCTCACCTCGCTGGGCTGCATTGCTGGGAACCGCGACTTTGCAAGCTTCTCCGGCCCCTGTGCACTTCCGGCGGAAATCCTGTGTGCACAGCCAAGCCTGGGTCCACGGCACTCTAACCTGCATTGCACGACTTTCTAAGTTGGTCTCCGGCGACGTGGGACTCCTTTGTGCAACTTCGGCGAGCACCGTTTCACGCATCCTCGTAGTGCCTGTTTCTGGCACTTCTCCGGGTGCTACCTGCTTCAGTGAGGGCTCTTTGTCTTGCTCGACGTCCCCTCTCTCTGCAGGTCCAATTTGCGACCTCCTGGTCCCTCCTGGGCCCCAGCAGCGTCCAAAAACGCAAATGCACGATTTGCATGTAGCAAGGCTTGTTGGCGTCCATCCGGCGGGAAAACACTTCTGCACGACTCTCCAAGGCGTGGGGGATCCATCCTCCAAAGGGGAAGTCTCTAGCCCTTGTCGTTCCTGCAGTATTCACAGCTCTTCAGCCTAGTAAGAGCTTCTTTGCACCAACCGCTGGCATTTCTTGGGCATCTGCCCAGCTACGAGCTGCTTGTGACTTTTGGACTTGGTCCCCTTGTTCCACAGGTACCCTCAGACAGGAATCCATCGTTGTTGCATTGCTGATTTGTGTTTTCCTTGCATTCTCCCTCTAACACGACTATTTTGTCCTTAGGGGAACTTTGGTGCACTTTGCACTCACTTTTCAGGGTCTTGGGGAGGGTTATTTTTCTAACTCTCACTATTTTCTAATAGTCCCAGCGACCCTCTACAAGGTCACATAGGTTTGGGGTCCATTCGTGGTTCGCATTCCACTTTTGGAGTATATGGTTTGTGTTGCCCCTATCTCTATGTTTCCCCATTGCATCCTATTGTAACTATACATTGTTTGCACTGTTTTCTAAGACTATACTGCATATTTTTGCTATTGTGTATAAATATCTTGTGTATATTTCCTATCCTCTCACTGAGGGTACACTCTAAGATACTTTGGCATATTGTCATAAAAATAAAGTACCTTTATTTTTAGTATAACTGTGTATTGTGTTTTCTTATGATATTGTGCATATGACACTAAGTGGTACTGTAGTAGCTTCACACGTCTCCTAGTTCAGCCTGAGCTGCTTTGCTAAGCTACCATTATCTATCAGCCTAAGCTGCTAGACACCCTATACACTAATAAGGGATAACTGGGCCTGGTGCAAGGTGCAAGTACCCCTTGGTACTCACTACAAGCCAGTCCAGCTTCCTACATTGGTTGTGCAGTGGTGGGATAAGTGCTTTGAGACTACTTACCACTCTTGTCGTTGTACTTTTCATAAGAGAAAAATATACAAAACAAGGTCAGTGTATATACACATAGCCAAAAAGTTTTGCATTTCCTCTTTTCACTCTTTTCTAAGTGCTGAAAAGTACTTCTAAACTTTCAAAAAGTTCTTAAAAGTTTAAAAAGTTTTTTCTGTCTTTCCAAAAAGTTCTGAAAACTTTTTTTTCTTTGTCTATCACTTTAACTCTCTCTAAAAATGTCTGGCACAGGCCAAAAAGTTGAACTGTCCAAACTTGCATATGATCACCTTAGCTGGAAAGGAGCAAGGAGTCTCTGCATAGAGAGAGGTTTGAGTGTAGGGAAGAATCCTTCTTTAGAACTGTTAATTAATATGCTTAGAGTACAGGATAAGGCCATAAGTGCCCAATCTGTAGAAAAAGTAGCTAATGGTTCTCAATCTGATCCAGGGACTCCCCCAGGAAAAGGTTCAGGAAAGAAACTTCTCAGCCTGCCCATTACTAGACAGTCTAGCATAGTTGGTACAGAGGTTGAATCACATCATACTGATGATGTGCTCTCACATTATACTGGTAGCCAAGCTGTTAGGGTGCCCTCTGTAAGGGACAGGTCTCCTTCTGTTCATTCCCATCATACCTCTGTATCTAGAAATGTCCCTCCCACCCACCCTGATGACAGATTGTTAGAAAGGGAGCTCAATAGATTGAGAGTGGAACAAACCAGACTGAAGCTCAAGAAGCAACAGCTGGATTTGGATAGACAATCTTTAGAAATAGAGAGGGAAAGACAGAAGTTGGGTTTAGATACCCATGGTGGCAGCAGCAGTATTCCCCATAGTCATCCTGCAAAAGAGCATGATTCTAGGAATCTGCATAAGATAGTTCCCCCTTACAAGGAGGGGGATGACATTAACAAGTGGTTTGCTGCACTTGAGAGGGCCTGTGCTGTACAGGATGTCCCTCAAAGGCAGTGGGCTGCTATCCTATGGCTATCATTTACTGGAAAAGGTAGGGATAGGCTCCTTACTGTAAAAGAAAATGATGCTAATAATTTCCAAGTTCTTAAGAATGCACTCCTGGATGGTTATGGCTTAACCACTGAACAGTACAGGATAAAGTTCAGAGAGACCAAAAAGGAGTCTTCACAAGACTGGGTTGATTTCATTGACCATTCAGTGAAGGCCTTGGAGGGGTGGTTACATGGCAGTAAAGTTACTGATTATGAAAGCCTGTATAACACAATCCTGAGAGAGCATATACTTAATAATTGTGTGTCTGATTTGTTGCACCAGTACCTGGTAGACTCTGATCTGACCTCTCCCCAAGAATTGGGAAAGAAGGCAGACAAATGGGTCAGAACAAGGGTGAACAGAAAAGTTCATACAGGGGGTGACAAAGATGGCAATAAGAAGAAAGATGGTGAAAAATCTCAAGATAAGCATGGGGATAAGGGTAAAACCAAAGATCCCACTTCAAATCTTAAACACTCTTCAGAGGGTGGGGATAAAACAAATTCTTCCTCTTCTTCCCAACCTGCACACATTAAAAAGCCTTGGTGCTTTGTGTGTAAAAACAGAGGCCATAGGCCAGGGGATAAGTCCTGTCCAGGTAAACCCCCTGAGCCTACCACCACTAATACATCAAGCTCTAGTGCCCCTAGCAGTAGTGGTACTAGTGGTGGGACTGCTGGCAACAGTCAAGCAAAGGGTGTAGTTGGGTTCACTTATGGGTCCATAGTGGAAACTGATGTAATCAGTCCCAAGACAGTTTCTGTCACACCTAGTGGCATTGGCCTTGCCACACTGGCTGCTTGTCCCCTTACAATGGATAAGTACAGGCAGACAGTTTCAATAAATGGTGTTGAGGCCTTGGCCTACAGGGACACAGGTGCCAGTTTCACTTTGGTGACTGAAAACCTAGTGCCTCCTGAACAACACATCATTGGACAACAGTATAAGATTATTGATGTCCATAACTCCACTAAGTTTCTTCCCTTAGCTATAATTCAGTTTAGTTGGGGTGGAGTTACTGGCCCTAAGCAGGTGGTGGTATCACCTAGCTTACCTGTAGACTGTCTCTTAGGTAATGACCTAGAGGCCTCAGGTTGGGCTGATGTAGAGTTTTATGCCCATGCAGCCATGCTGGGCATCCCTGAGGAATTGTTCCCTCTCATTTCAAGTGAAATGAAAAAGCAAAGGAGAGAAGGCCTGAAAACTCAGGATCCCTCTCCATCAACAGGTAAAAAGGGTATCACAGTATCCCCTAACCACCCTACCATTCAGGATACTATTCCTGTGGTGGGAGAAACCTCTCCTGGGGTGGCACCTGTTCCAAGGGAATCATCAGCTGGCAAAGCTGGACTCCCTGAGGTGGAAGTACCTCTCTGTGGGATAACTAACATTGGTGAGAAAAAGAGCACCATTTTAGTTAACATGGAGCATCCCTCCAACCCTCCCAGAGAAACTTTAGTGCAGAAACTCTGCACTGCCTCACAACACTTAGGACAGCATCCCTGCCCTAGTGTGGAGCTGATAGGACAGCATCCCTGCCCTGCTCCAACCCAAGAGAAACAGCATCCCTGTTCTCTCTTCCAGCCATATGGACAAAGTTTTTGCCCAGCTATGGCTTTTCTGAGACAGCATCCCTGTCTGGCATTTCCATCACTACAAATAGGTTCAGTGGACAATTCCCACTGCTCTAAACTAAAACTTACTGATAGAAACTCTGAAAATACATCTTCACATTGTTGCTTAGCTAAAAAACTTCAAACAGGGTGGTTTACATCCCCACAGGGAAGTAACCATATAGTGGATGATAAAGGGAGTAACCAGTCTATTGCAGAGCTACTCTCTACTTATCACCACTTAGACAATAAAGTCTCAACTGGCCAAGGTTAGCCTTATTGTCCTTCGTTTGGGGGGGGGTTGTGTGAGAAGGTAGCCTCTTTCTAGCCTTGTTACCCCCACTTTTGGCCTGTTTGTGAGTGTATGTCAGGGTGTTTGTCACTGTTTTCATTGTCTCACTGGGATCCTGATAGCCAGGCCTCAGTGCTCATAGTGAAAACACTATGTTTTCAGTATGGTTGTTATGTGTCACTGGGATCCTGCTGGTCAGGACCCCAGTGCTCATAGGTTTGTGGCCTATATGTATGTGTCACTGGGACCCTGTCACACAGGGCCCCAGTGCTCATAGGTGTGCATGTGTATGTTCCCTGTGTGGTGCCTAACTGTCTCACTGAGGCTCTGCTAACCAGAACCTCAGTGGTTATGCTCTCTCATTACTTTCAAATTGTCACTAACAGGCTAGTGACCAATTTTACCAATTTACATTGGCTTACTGGAACACCCTTATAATTCCCTAGTATATGGTACTGAGGTACCCAGGGTATTGGGGTTCCAGGAGATCCCTATGGGCTGCAGCATTTCTTTTGCCACCCATAGGGAGCTCTGACAATTCTTACACAGGCCTGCCACTGCAGCCTGAGTGAAATAACGTCCACGTTATTTCACAGCCATTTTACACTGCACTTAAGTAACTTATAAGTCACCTATATGTCTAACCTTTACCTGGTAAAAGTTAGGTGCAAAGTTACTTAGTGTGAGGGCACCCTGGCACTAGCCAAGGTGCCCCCACATTGTTCAGAGCCAATTCCCTGAACTTTGTGAGTGCGGGGACACCATTACACGCATGCACTACATATAGGTCACTACCTATATGTAGCTTCACCATGGTAACTCCGAATATGGCCATGTAACATGTCTATGATCATGGAATTGCCCCCTCTATACCATCCTGGCATAGTTGGCACAATCCCATGATCCCAGTGGTCTGTAGCACAGACCCTGGTACTGCCAGACTGCCCTTCCTGGGGTTTCACTGCAGCTGCTGCTGCTGCCAACCCCTCAGACAGGCAGCTGCCCTCCTGGGGTCCAGCCAGGCCTGGCCCAGGATGGCAGAACAAAGAACTTCCTCTGAGAGAGGGTGTGACACCCTCTCCCTTTGGAAAATGGTGTGAAGGCAGGGGAGGAGTAGCCTCCCCCAGCCTCTGGAAATGCTTTGTTGGGCACAGATGTGCCCAATTCTGCATAAGCCAGTCTACACCGGTTCAGGGACCCCTTAGCCCCTGCTCTGGCGCGAAACTGGACAAAGGAAAGGGGAGTGACCACTCCCCTGACCTGCACCTCCCCTGGGAGGTGTCCAGAGCTCCTCCAGTGTGCTCCAGACCTCTGCCATCTTGGAAACAGAGGTGCTGCTGGCACACTGTACTGCTCTGAGTGGCCAGTGCCACCAGGTGACGTCAGAGACTCCTTGTGATAGGCTCCTTCAGGTGTTAGTAGCCTCTCCTCTCTCCTAGGTAGCCAAACCCTCTTTTCTGGCTATTTAGGGTCTCTGTCTTTGAGGAAACTTTAGATAACGAATGCATGAGCTCAGCCGAGTTCCTCTGCATCTCCCTCTTCACCTTCTGATAAGGAATCGACCGCTGACCGCGCTGGAAGCCTGCAAACCTGCAACATAGTAGCAAAGACGACTACTGCAACTCTGTAACGCTGATCCTGCCGCCTTCTCGACTGTTTTCCTGCTTGTGCATGCTGTGGGGGTAGTCTGCCTCCTCTCTGCACCAGAAGCTCCGAAGAAATCTCCCGTGGGTCGACGGAATCTTCCCCCTGCAACCGCAGGCACCAAAAAGCTGCATCTCCGGTCCCTTGGGTCTCCTCTCAGCACGACGAGCGAGGTCCCTCGAATCCAGCGACACCGTCCAAGTGACCCCCACAGTCCAGTGACTCTTCAGCCCAAGTTTGGTGGAGGTAAGTCCTTGCCTCACCTCGCTGGGCTGCATTGCTGGGAACCGCGACTTTGCAAGCTTCTCCGGCCCCTGTGCACTTCCGGCGGAAATCCTGTGTGCACAGCCAAGCCTGGGTCCACGGCACTCTAACCTGCATTGCACGACTTTCTAAGTTGGTCTCCGGCGACGTGGGACTCCTTTGTGCAACTTCGGCGAGCACCGTTTCACGCATCCTCGTAGTGCCTGTTTCTGGCACTTCTCCGGGTGCTACCTGCTTCAGTGAGGGCTCTTTGTCTTGCTCGACGTCCCCTCTCTCTGCAGGTCCAATTTGCGACCTCCTGGTCCCTCCTGGGCCCCAGCAGCGTCCAAAAACGCAAATGCACGATTTGCATGTAGCAAGGCTTGTTGGCGTCCATCCGGCGGGAAAACACTTCTGCACGACTCTCCAAGGCGTGGGGGATCCATCCTCCAAAGGGGAAGTCTCTAGCCCTTGTCGTTCCTGCAGTATTCACAGCTCTTCAGCCTAGTAAGAGCTTCTTTGCACCAACCGCTGGCATTTCTTGGGCATCTGCCCAGCTACGAGCTGCTTGTGACTTTTGGACTTGGTCCCCTTGTTCCACAGGTACCCTCAGACAGGAATCCATCGTTGTTGCATTGCTGATTTGTGTTTTCCTTGCATTCTCCCTCTAACACGACTATTTTGTCCTTAGGGGAACTTTGGTGCACTTTGCACTCACTTTTCAGGGTCTTGGGGAGGGTTATTTTTCTAACTCTCACTATTTTCTAATAGTCCCAGCGACCCTCTACAAGGTCACATAGGTTTGGGGTCCATTCGTGGTTCGCATTCCACTTTTGGAGTATATGGTTTGTGTTGCCCCTATCTCTATGTTTCCCCATTGCATCCTATTGTAACTATACATTGTTTGCACTGTTTTCTAAGACTATACTGCATATTTTTGCTATTGTGTATAAATATCTTGTGTATATTTCCTATCCTCTCACTGAGGGTACACTCTAAGATACTTTGGCATATTGTCATAAAAATAAAGTACCTTTATTTTTAGTATAACTGTGTATTGTGTTTTCTTATGATATTGTGCATATGACACTAAGTGGTACTGTAGTAGCTTCACACGTCTCCTAGTTCAGCCTGAGCTGCTTTGCTAAGCTACCATTATCTATCAGCCTAAGCTGCTAGACACCCTATACACTAATAAGGGATAACTGGGCCTGGTGCAAGGTGCAAGTACCCCTTGGTACTCACTACAAGCCAGTCCAGCTTCCTACACCTTGCCCCTCAGGTCATCCCACCTCTTCTCAATGTCCTCCTTTGTGTGCAGGATGGTGGCTACTGCATTTACTCTGTAGACGATCCTTTGATGCATTTCTATTTCCCGACTGAGAGGAGTATGCTGGACTTGGGCTCCAAACATTTGTGGCTCTACTCATGATTTCATCCACTCTCAACTCATCTTTAGAAAAATGGGGATTTTTGGGACGTGACATGGTGGACAACTAAAGTGGGAGACAGGAAAATAATGAACAGGGGAAGTGCAATAGGGAGTGGATGGACAAAAGTGTGTGCAGGGTCTTAAATGGGATGTGAAAAAAATAATAGGGTGCTTAAATCTATGGAAAAATTAGAAAATGGTGGTCAGTCTTCTTCGTAGTCCAGTGGAACTACCAACGATTGTGGTCAGGGAAGGGGTGTGTTTTATAGTGTGTTTGACAGGTATGTCCACTGGGCCAATGTGTGCCAGCTGTGTTGTTTTTGTATTATCAAATAAGCACTTGTCTGTTGCATTGCTGAGCGTGTACCATGGTTGTTGGCCAGCATTGCCTTGTGCCATAAATGGACCGCTGCAGTGACTGTGTTTGTAATAGAGTCTGCAGTTGGATGCAGTGCTGAAGGCTCTGGAAGACAGACTGCCTACATAGCAGACCGCTGCGCCGCTGCCGGTATGCCTTTTTTGCTTGCTGGGTGGTCGTTCTACCTATATACATCATAATACAGCATGCTAGAGACTGCTGGCGCAAATGTCTTTTTGGGACCGCAAACATGGCGGTCTGGTGGTCCGAGTGCCAAACTCGCAATCAGGTCCGGTGTCTTCATTTAATAGCCAGTGCTGCATGTCAGTAAAGCAGCCTGGAAATAGTGTGAATTACTCAATGCTGACAATATAAACTACAATTTGCGCTAAATGCACTTGCTCGCCTATAACAAAGGTATAAAATGTGAACAAATGTGTGTTGTTTATGTATAAAGAAGATGTACACAGAAGCAGTCAAGCATAGACATCTTACAAAATATGAAGAGAGGCACTTTCAAATAGTAGAAAGTCTGCTTGTGAATGTCAAAGTGAAATTGTATTTTTAGGTTCTTGATTAAAAACAGTACTGTATATTTAGGCTAGAACTTAATAAGGATGGAAATTCCTAAAATCTGAGGTATGGTCTTGTTTTATGTTTCATTGATTACAGCGAGTCACCACAATGGCGAAATGGCAAGACTGGATGGGTCTTTCAGTGCAACCTATCTGACATTCAATCATCACTGATCCTTAGCCTCCAAACATATTTAAAGGCATTCACTGAGAACCCTTTGCTGCCATACCTGCAAGAGATATCAGAAGATCATCGGTTCCTGCTTATCAACAGTTGCTGAAACATGTGAAAACCTCTTATATTAAACTGATCCCAAAGAAGCATGGATTTCATTCACTGGATCCAGAAAACTACAGCCCAATATCCAACTGACCATTTCTAGGTAAACTCAATGAAAAGGGAAATGTTCACCTGATGCCTATCACCATTGAACAGGACACCATAACCTGAATTCCTTTAACATTTTGCAATTGCAATGCAGCAAGATAACATGTTGTGCTGAATCAAATTGAGAGAGCAGAAATGCGCCATATTTACTGATATATGGCACCCTCCTGCTCTCCCTCAGTGCTGAGGCACTATGTGCTGCCTAGCGTCAAAGCAGGCACAATTGTTTTTGTTTCGGAAGGGACACATTCCTGTACAAAAACAATCCTAAGAAGCATTTTCCTCTTTCTATGTGTGCTGGTGAGTTTAGCACATATATAAATAGGAAATAAGAGGTTAAATAACAATATTTCTCTTTGATATGTCTTTGTTAGGATGGCATACCATTTTGACGCACTCCAAGGTTTACTAGTCTTAGTAAATTTGGAAATGTGCTAAAAACCATGGGCTGATATGGGGGAATACCCAAGTTCCACCCATGGAATGCCTTCTCAATGCAGAGTAATGCAAGGCAGTGTCTTGCGCTGCCTTGCATTGATCCAGATTTACTAAATTGCCCTGCTTCAGCTTGCATGATACAACGGCAACCCAAGCCTTTAGTAAATCTGGGCCCCTGTTCTCTTTCAAACTGACAGGATTGGGAAATGCTGAATAAACATAAATCTCTCTTTTGGAAAACCACACGAGTTCTATTTATTCCAAAGGATTTGCCTTCTTTCTCCTGCTTATGATAGCACCAGTATTCAAACACAAGACTGTGAACTATTGGTCAAAGAAAAATCGCATTGGAATCAGCCTTCGTGCTCAACAGTATAAAACCCTACCTCAGCGTCAGAGCCCAAATTGTCGCCTGTACTCCATTCGCCTATTAGGTGGGTGACCCCTACAGCTCAATAAACACCGTCCCGATTTCAATGCATATTCCATCACCACTTCCAAATATAAGCAATTGTTTTCACGTGTACCAACTACTACTGTCCTAACAACATCGAGATCATTTTAAAACTTCATTTAAAACTTGCTTTCTCACACAATACAGGCATCAATAAGTGGTTCCTCTTTTTATTTATGGTAATGGATTCCACATTGAATTGTCTAAACTATTAATCAACAAGCTAAGCAAAAAGTGCTGAAGGAAGGCAAGTCCTAAACTTCAGGAGAGGGTGATCACATCCCTGTTGATCCTAATGTTCTACATAGGTTACCAGTTGCAAGAAGAATCCAATTCAAAGCCTCAGCTCCACTAGTGAAAAGTCCCCCATTTCAAAAAACCCATATTGGTGAGAGCTCTTTTGCAAAACTTACATTTATGATGTGGAACACACATTATAAGGGAATATTGATCAACACAGCCACAAAGTATTCGGGCAAACAATTAATACTTCACTATTCCTGAATTCATAACAACAATTGACTCAAAAAAACACAGCACACAAAATGTCCCAACACACTCCCTTTGCATACCATTCTATGCGTAAGACAGATCTCTTTTAAACTTCCGGCAAAAAAGTACTATTTGATTAATAGCTCCCAGCAGTTCCGGAGCTTGTTGTATCCTGTCCCTTGTGTACAGTGGAGTCCACTTCTTTGTCCTGGGCACAAGAAGGAGCAGGTCCAGTCTGTCAGGGCACTTCTCAGGTCATAGGCAGCAGGTCCAGTCCTCTTCCTTTCTTCCTCAGGTCCCAAAGTGTTCTGGAGAGAGTGCCTGGCACTAGCTAGGGGGTGGGAGTGACTCCTCGACATGCCCTAATCAATTGGATAACAGTTCCTGGGCCCACTTTACTCACTTCAGACATTTGTGAGATGATGAAAGTCTTGGGCCACACTCAACTTGAACTCTGAGGGCCAGAGGATGTGTGTGGGAAGTGTAATATGGTAATCTGAATGTCCTCCCATATCTAACACTAAAATCCAGTTTTAGGCAGCCACTGTACCAACAACAACCTGAGAGACAGACATCTGAAAGAACAAAAGCAGTGTCCTTCAGCAACCAAACACTAGATACACAAGCAACCTCTTCCCTTCCGTTCAAGTGTACATCAAGGCCCATATTTATACTTTTTGACGCTAAACTGCGCTAACGCAGTTTAGCGTCAAAAATTTTTGCGCCGTCTAACGCCATTCTGAAGCGCCATGCGGGCGCCGTATTTATGGAATGGCGTTAGCCGGCGCAAGCAGACCGGCGCTGCCTGGTGTGCGTGGAAAAAAACCACGTAGACCAGGCAGCGCCGGCGTTGGGAAAAAATGACGTTAGGGCGTCTTAAAATGGGGCAAGTCAGGTTGAGGCAAAAAAATCGCCTCAACCCGATTTGCGCCATTTTTTTACGACGCCCAGACGCCATTTCATGACTCCTGTCTTAGTAAAGACAGGAGTCATGCCCCCTTGCCCAATGGCCATGCCCAGGGGACTTGTGTCCCCTGGGCATGGTCATTGGGCATAGTGGCATGTAGGGGGGAACAAATAAGGCCCCCCTATGCCACCTAAAAAAAATTAAAAAATATAAAAAATTATACTTACCTGAACTTACCTGAATGTCCCTGGGGTTGGTCCCTCCATCCTTGGGTGTCCTCCTGGGGTGGGCAGGGGTGGCAGGGGGGGTCCCTGGGGGCAGGGGAGGGCACCTGTGGGCTCATTTTGAGCCCACAGGCCCCTTAACGCCTACCCTGACCCAGGCGTTAAATAGTGGCGCAAATGCTGGGTTTTTTGACCCGCCAACTCCCGGGCGTGATTTTTGCCCGGGAGTATAAATACGACGCATTTGCGTCGCCGTCATTTTTTTAGACGGGAACGCCTTCCTTGCATCTCATTAACGCAAGGAAGGCGTTCACGCAAAAAAATGACGCTATTTGCCAATACTTTGGCGCTAGACGCGTCTAACGCCAAAGTATAAATATGGTGTTAGTTTTGCGCCGAATTTGTGTCGAAAAAAACGACGCTAATTCGGCGCAAACGGAGTATAAATACGGGCCCAAGTGTTTTTAATGGTATTTTATTGGTAGTAGAAAATACTTATACACATAAATAGCTATTCCAACCATGAATAGAAGTACAAATATAACAACATCATACATTAAAATCCATTGACATTATAACAACAAAGCAGTGAGAGTTAAAACGATTGGTAATGATTTAACGTATGAAATACAGTTCCTATAAACACGCTCGCACGAAGTCTAAATTATACCAAATACTATTAAACTTCTTCAATTGATTAACTCTTTTTGCTATGCGAAATTTAATTCTATTCATTTTATTCTGCCTATGAACAAGTAGAAGTGGCTCGGTTGAATTCCACCGTTACAAGCTCAAAGAGTGAGCAACAGGAATCGTGATAAATACATACCTGCACTCAGATAATGAAAAATATTGCAACACAGAATGAAGCTTAAAACTGTCACTACTAATAAACCCAAACAAAACAGTGAAGGTTCCCAACTGAGAGGGCTTATTTAGTAATGAGCTTAGATAGAACGCCAATTGATTCCAAAATTCATGTAAATTGGGCACAATGCAGTGACATGAAGCTAGTCTCCTTCTCCCTCCAGATGGCATCTAAAACCACGATTGGCAACACAGATAAATACGCTGTTCATATGTTTAGGGATATAATATAAAACCAGTGAAAGAAAAGCTTCATGTGTCTAAACTTAGTGGCTCTAAATCACATATAACTAAATTGGCTCAATTCTTCCCACTCTTTAGACATCAATCTGAGCCAGTTTCCTTCTCTATTTTTTAGATATGTTTGCCAGGCAGATAAACATGAGAACCATTTTAAAACTGTCCGTACCAGCTGCCAACACCTTTCACTTTATGTTTGAACAATAATTTTAAAATGGTAAAGGCTCGTCCTGAAAGGGATGCTAAATACAGATTTAACAAATGTTTGATTTTAAAAATCTAAACCATAGTTTCTTTCCTAAAATACCATTTGCAATCCTTGTTGGTTCCAAGACTTCCATGAATTGTTGTATTTAAAATTAGTGACCGCTCTAAAGCATAGGCTTTTCCAGTAGTTCAGTTCCTCAAAAGACATCTCTAAACCAAAGCCAATATGATATTTCAATAAGAGACATTCATGACAGCCTGAAATAATTAGGATGAGATGTACTAACATTAGAAATACTGATTTCCGCACTGCGATTCTCTCCAAATCGCAATTTGGAAATTAGTATTCCTAGTGTAAGAAAATAGACATACCTCATGCATAATAATGAGGTAGGTCCCAATTTGCGACCATTAGGTAACACAGTCATCACAGGAATAGTGGAATGACCCTTTGCAGTATTTACAACTGTGTCTACTTTTCAGAACTCCTGAGTCAATATTGGGTTTTACATATATTTCGACCACAAACTAAAAGTAGGATGAAAGTCAAAAAAATCCAAAAGAATAAGCTAAATAAAATGTTTTTTTCCATGCAACCCTGCATGTTCCTCAAAGCTGGGAATATTGTGATTTTATTACAGCAAGCCTTTAATTGATGCACTTTTAGGAAACAAGGCAGACACTTTTTTTGCATAGAACTTTAAGCCATTTTTTACCAAAAAAAAAACCAAAAAAAGATATAGCTATATTTTGGCTTTTTTCTCCATCCCACCCAGGGAAATCTACAAACCCTCAGTATATTTAAAATACCCACAATGTAAAGTAAGAATGGCATGGATACCTTATGTGAAAAAAATTAATGGAGGCCTAAGGGCATACTAGCCTAAACAGCCAAGAAAGTGCTCAGCACCGGGGTGAAAAAGACCTCAGCAGATAAGGGGTTAAAGCAACGTATATACCTCATTGAGTTATGCATGCAAGTAGACCACTCTTCCTAAACAGCTACGTCACTCGCGTTGCCAAAAAAGATCTCTGAGTTCAATGTTTTACCATTATTTACTAAAACTCTTTTCAAAAGACTCAAAATGGTGGAAATCCATTCTCTCTGCAGATAGCCAAACTCTGGAAATGTTGTCAGTTAAAATGTACCATTTCAAACTAACAAAACCAATGAAATTCACTATAGTTCTCTCAAGTAACTATAAACCGTCCCCTAAAGTAACTATAACTAGCACCCCACCGATAAACAGTATGTTTAGCAATAATTACATTCCAGTTGTTGCAGTGATCTTATCTATGATGTCACACAGCATGTCATGAGTGATGTAATACGTGAGGTATTACCAGTGCATGCTGAGGATGAGAGTTATAGATGCTTTAGGACTATAAATTCAGCCAGTGGTGCACCCATCGTTGTGTATGGCTAGAGCTATGGCATAACTTGTGTGTGGGTTTGACTGGTTTGTAATCTCTGAACCATAATTTTGTCACCATGCCCAGCATAGCTTGGCCAAATGGCCAGCCCTTCAGGCATGGCCCTGCACAAAACCTGTCACTGGTGACCAACCTCCACTATGCCTGTCCTTCAGAAATTGTGAAAAGGGCAACTTTTTAAACAATTTGGAAACCATGAGAAAGGCCTTTTGAGGGTCCACCCACAAAGGCCATGGGGGATATGAGAGTGCCTTCTGTGTCCCTGATATGTGGCATTTTATTTTTTTGTAGATTTTAGGACTGTGGCCTGCATAATATAATAGTGGCAGCTACAATATTTTTTTTTTGTCACCAGCCTATCAAAGTGTTCAGGTATGCGGACCTGAAATGGATTAGAATGGATGAAAAAAAGGCTCTCTCATCCAATATAATCCCTCATTTTCTTAAATATGGGTCCACAGATAATAACCCGGACCTGCCCCTGGATGGTCCATAGACTATTTAGAACATAAAACTGTCAGATGTAGAGATGTGTTAACCCTCTAAAATCCACTGTCACGTAGGATGCCGAATCAATGCAACCCATAGCGTGTCTCATGCAGCTCCCTCCTGCCTCTCCCAGTCACCCTCTCCCAAGGCTCGAGGAAGATGCGGCTGTTCCAAACTGCTCTAAGCTGCTCCACATGTCAGAGGAGAACTCTGACAGAATATAGCCTTAGGACATACTACTGACACACAGCGCATTGTTACCAACTACTCGCTGTCCCCGGATGTTCAGTTTTGACAATGCTCACTGTCAGCAGGATGCCCCACAGCCCCAGCGCAACTCCATCTGCCTCTGACCTGCCCTCTGGTCCCCTCCGCTGCAGACGGAAAGTGTGTCATCTCCAAGAAGATGGTGCCAAAGGGGGGGGGGACCAGCAAGGTTACTCTGTCAGGGAAAAGTCCATGCTTTTCCGGGGGCAGTGGTAAAGCTAGTCTAAGAGAATGTGGTGGAAGCCGCCACGGGAACCTAAAAGCAAAAACTATGGAAGTGCCCATAGAATTGGAGTTAGCATAGAGGATTGGTCAAGAGGCAGATATAGCCTCCCAACCAGCAAGACAGAGAGTTTTGCCGGAAGCTTTGAGGGAATCAATGGCTGGATCTCCCGAAAGGGGGGCACCAGACTACCCAGGCCCATTGAAGAATCGCAAAACAGCAGAGCTTTCCAACCTCTTTTTAAACACGGCAAGCACTACGACCAATATGGAAGAGCCTGAAGCTGGGATAGTCTCCCCCACAAATGCTAGGCCTAATGAGGCCCTGGCAAAGGGACAGTGCGGGGCAGTGCAGAAAAAGATAGAGATCAAAGGATGGCCAGCAATCTACGTAATACCTGTAAAGAGACCACCCCCGAGGCAGCTGAATCGGGTATTAGAAACAACCAAAGCATACATGCCACTGAAGTTATAACTGAGAATAAATACCCACCCACTCTGCAACAAAAACTTCATGAGATTTTGGTGGATATGAAAGAAATGACAGCTAGAAACTGCAAAACAGATGGCTGACCGTCTATCAAGATTGGAGGGGAAGCTCTCCCAGGTGGTCGAGTGAATGGATGAATTGGAACATCGAGTTTCAAGTTGCAAAAATAGACTTTTGCAGATCTCAAGGATTGCAGAGAAAATGAAAAAGCAATTGACGCTCCTACAGGGTAAGCTGGTATATGTCGAAAAGCACTTTTTAATGTCCAAATTAAGAATCACAGGAATATCTGAGCATAAGGAGGACGTGGCAGTGCCCATTAATTATGTGAATGATCTGATCAGAAAATGTGTTCTTCCGGACTGCAGGCAAAACTTGACTATTGTACGCGCCCATTGTGTGCATTCCAATGTCTCAGCAAATGCAAAGTTCCCCCATATGTTCTTTGTTAATTTTGTTGATTTTCGAGTTAAAGAAAGAATTTTGAACAAGGCAAATCATCAGAAAATGTTCAAAATCAACAAGGAATTTTAAATCAATTATTTTTCGGACATGGCAGTAGACTAAGGTGGTCATTACGACCCTGGCGGATTACTTCCGCCAGGGCCGCGGGACGCGGTGGCACCGCCGACAGGCCGGCGGTGCCCCGCGGGGCATTCTAACCGCGGCGGCTTAGCCGCGGTCAGAGAAGGGAAACCGGCGGTCTCCCGCCGGTTTCCCGCTGCCCCCAAGGAATCCTCCAAGCCGGCGCAGCTTGCTGCGCCGGCTTGGGGATTCCGACTCCCCCTCCCGCCATCCAGTTCCTGGTGGTTCTCCCGCCGGGAACCGGATGGCGGGAGGGGGAGTCGCGGGGCCCCTGGGGGCCCCTGCAGTGCCCATGCCAACGGCATGGGCACTGCAGGGGCCCCCGTAAGAGGGCCCCAAAATGTATTTCACTGTCTGCCTTGCAGACAGTGAAATACGCGACGGGTGCAACAGCACCCGTCGCACCTTCCCACTCCGCCGGCTCGATTACGAGCCGGCTTCATGGTGGGAAGTCGTTTTCCCCTGGGCTGGCGGGTGGCCTTTCGGCGGCCGCCCGCCAGCCCAGGGGAAAACTTGGAGCGGTATTCCTGACGTCAATGTTGGAATGAGGGCCTAAGTTAGCTGGTGCAAAGATTTTAAGGGGCATATTTATTTACTTTTTGGTGCAAAACAGCACTAACACTAGCAACGGCTTGCACCATTTCTGAGTACCAGCCAGGCACCATATTTATGGAATGGTGCAAGCTGTGCAAAGGGTAGGCTAGCGTAAAAAACAAGTATTTTCAATGCAACGGGTCTCGCATTTGCTCGAGTTAGAGCTATTAGCGTTGTAAAGAAAAAAAAAGCAGCGCAATCGCGCTGTGTGGAAAATAAACAGATAAAGTAGACCGGACCCCAGGCTGAAAACATCGAGCCTCGTATGTTTTTAGTAGTTTACCGGTGCTGTGTAGGTGGGCTAAACACCGGAAAAGGCATGACGTATGAATGCCTTTCACAAATGAAAGCAAGTGGATTTTAAAAGGCAAGCCCACGAACCAATGTAAGTGACTGACGTGACATGGGCATGACTATGCCCTTCACAACCCTACCACCTACCTCCCTCTCTTTACCCATGGATGGTACATTTCTAAGACAATTTGTACCATGCTCATTACCGTTTACTCACTTCAGTTTACATATCTACCCATAAGAACCCGGGTATCAAATCCGAACCAGTCATGTCTTTCCTAACATTCTACCTACAAACTATACTGCGCCTGGAGACAGGAAGGTTTATAAAGGTAGGTAATAAAAGCAGACTACATATACCACAAAGCAATGCGGTTCAGCCAAGCTACGCTTGCAAGATCTCGTATCTATGTCCCAAATTTTAGTTTATAAGTGTTACAAGCAGAAGGGTAAGAGGACTGTTATTTCAAGTGCAAAAAATGCAGCTTTGTAACAGTCATCCCTGCATCAGGAGTAGGCAATTTTCCACACCTGGTGTATCCCAGCAGCCATTAAACACCATCTCTGTTCTGCATTCCTTCTGCAGCTAGAACCTCTACCCCGGGTGTCTAAGTGTACATTTCCCGCATCATACCTTGCCCAAACAGATGAGGCACGTGATCGGCAAAGTCAGAGACAACGTGACATTCTGGACATTCTGAGCTATGGCAGGATGGAAGGGGCCAGCTTGGGCAAATCTCCTGCACGATCAAAACTTCTGCTACCAAGCCGTCGCCCCCTCCTTCCCGGAAGAATGTGCAATAGAATCCACACGCCTCCAGTCTAAACTAAGGGAACATCTTAAACTGAAGGACCGCTGTGGGTGGAGTTATGTCGTGACGATGGCCATAATCAGGCAAAATACATTTTAAGACTAGGCTGAAGTGCTGAAAACACTATACAAGACCTACTGCACAGTGAGAACGAGTTGTAACACTATATCTGCCTGACCCTAATGTGGCTCCAGCCCACGCCTGTCATGTATAGTATCTGAAACGCTTTCATTGTAAATCGTATGGGGGCAGAAGAGAAGTACGGTGCGTCGGCGATATCAGACCAAACTACAGCTTCTAGAAACACCATTTTATTTTCTGTGTATATTAAACTCAGTACTATTGTAAAGAGCATAAAGTACTTCTATGTAATGGTAGAATTTAGAACCAATCATTTTCTGTATTAATTCAGATTTAGCATGAATATCCACGTTACTCATTTTGAATTTGACAGCGAGACGTGTTGTGACAAGCGTAGAGATGCCACGTGGCCGGTATTTTCCTGACCTTTGTTTTTATGTCCATCCAACTAAAAAAACACAAGAGGAAGAGAGCGAGAGCGAGCTGGCCCTGTAAAAGCCCCCCACTGCTGTTGGTTTATGTTTACAGAGAGAGCTGGTGGGGAGGAGGGGCTGATTATACACCCACAGTGTAAGACAAACAGGCCAATACTGAAAGAAAAAGTCCCCATTCAGAAGAGATAAACAGGACATAACATAATTATATAGTAGTTTGTGGTGCTCCCAAAGAGAAAAAGGCAGGACAAAGAGGTAGAACTGACAAGGATTTTTGAATGACAGTGGAACCAACAAATGAAATCACTGGAACCCACAGTATAAGTATACATAAAAAGTATACAACACGTCGATCGCTATGCTCTACCTAAAAATGAAATTAGCCGGGTGGGGCTGGAGGTATGGGAGGAGGGGTTTTTGCAACAAAAAATGACATTAGGCAGGTTAGAGTAAAAGAAAAATGACTCTAACCAGCCCAGCGTCATTTTCTGACGCAAAACTATCCATACCACATGACTCCTGTCTAAGAAAAGACAGGAGCCATGCCCACCACCCAGTGGTCAGCACAGGGGACCAGGGTCCCCTGGGCATGGCCACTGCACCCAGTGTCATGTAGGGGGGGCCCATTTCAGGGCCCCCAATGGCACTTTAAAAAATATAATGAAATACTTACCTGTACTTACCTATATTTACCTGGGATGGGGTCCCCCATCCTCCGATGTCCCTCTGGTGTGGGTGGGCGTGTCCCTGGGGTCTGGGGAGGGCACCTGTGAGCTTACTCCATGGTGTTCCACCATGGAAATAGGCCTACAGGTCCCCTAACACATGCCTTGACCCAGGCGTTAAATAATGGTGTATAGCAAGCCGGTGAAATGACCACCAGTGTTGGCGGTCTTCAGACCGCCATATTATGGCTGCTGGCAGTATTAGGTAGGGAAGCAGCTAACAGCCATACTGGCGGTCAGCGGTCTAGTGGAGGTTGCTCCACCGCCACGTCACCACAACACTGTCCACCGTATTAAATCACTGTAAATGGTATGGCGGTTGTGGTGACAGGGCCCTGGCGGCGGCACAGGCGCCATGGACCCCGGTCCCTCCCAGACGACCACCAGGTAAGGTGATCGACCGACAGGGGAGGGGAGGGTTTTGAGTGTTGTGTGCGTGAATGGGGGTGTGTGTTTGTGTGAATGGAGGAGGGTGGAGGATGTTGTGTGTGTTTGTGGGCGTGTGTATGCAAGTGTATGTGTGCTTGTGTGAATGCATGTATGCAGGGTGGGGGGGTGTTGTGGCTGTGTGTGAATGAGTGTGCATGTATGTGTGCGTGTATGTATGTATGTGTGATGTGTGATGTGTGCCTGCGTGGATGTACAAGGGTGGGGGTTCAGAATGGGGATCAGGGGGGAAGGAGGGTACAGAACGGGGATCGGGGAGGGGGGTGTCACTTCTTGGGAGGGGGGATTTCTGATGGGGTCAGGGTGGGGGGAGGGTCCTACATGAAGCGGGGGCTGGGGAGTTCTGCAGTGGCAACAGGAATGTGTATTCCTGTTGCCAGTATCATTACCGCCACAGAATCCCTGGCGGTAAGGATACTCAAAATATCGCAAGCGGTGTTAGGTGGACCTCCGGATCGAAGGCGGTCAACCTTTGGCCAGGGAGTCCTACCCCCCTGGCGGTACAGGTGGTGAACTGGCTGCAATGCAGCTGGACCTTGCCGCCACCCACGATGAACCCCTAATAGAACTTTTTGACACTGACTCATTTGGGAGTGGATCGTTTCTCGTTCGCGGACTTGGAGATTTGATTTCCCAGCTACTGAAGTCCAAAGATAAGTTGGACTCCAGGGAGTCTGCTCTGAGGGATTTGGCCTTCATGCTCCTGAATGTAATGGAGGGTTGGGTCTTTTGCTTTTGGCTGGAATTTAAACTTTTGAGATTTTGTGATTTGGAAATTTGAGGATTGGGAGGGGGAGTCCCATGGGGGCTTGCTCGAGATTCACCTCAGTTGATGTGTCTGTAACTGCCTGTTGTCCTTGAAACCGAGAAGTTAAAAAGTCTGTAATTTTGTACCTCCCTTTTTTTTCTGGTGGCACTGATGGTCCTTCAGAAACGATTTCCTGTGCTCCCATGAGATGTTTTTTGTCATTCAGTAGATTGTCGGAGCCTGAGGTCGATTGTGTCACCGGGGAGCTTTGCCTTGTTCTTTTTAGGAGCCATTCCCCCAGGATTTGCCATATCGCATTGCACTTATCCGATTGATATAGGATGGATGACACTTGTGTGTGTACTAAGGTTCTCTGATCTGCTCCCAAAAAATGACCGAAGTTGTTACCTGTGCACATGAGAAATGAAGGCTGCCTGCCCTTCGGTCTGAGCTGCCTTGGAACGTTGCTAATAATGATGAAGTTGGTTAATTAAATGATTGGTGAATGATGGCTGGTAAATTCTGCCCAAGGCGAGTTGTATGGACTAAAGGAGAGAGATCTTGGAGAACCCTCAGGTGGGGTGTGAGCGGGTCTCAATGGGGGATCGACAAGCCACACCCAGACCTAGCTAGGCCGCTTCTGTGAGCCCCCCTGGGTTCTCACTCAGCTGCAGCTGACTTCAGTTGCTGTGCTCAACCAACCCAGCTGGTGCACCTCAGCTGTTGCTGAACCGCCACTTCTGGCTGGGTCTGGGTCCCAAGGCCTATATACGGAGGCCTGGGTCCTGGTCCTTGGGCCTGGAGGCTACTCTGTGCCCCGGTACTTCCAGCGGGCTATTATCAGTTGTCCTGCTCAAATCGATGGCCAAGCGGGACCAAGGGGGCCAAGCAAGGCCAGGCAGGGCCGGTCCAAGCTGCTTTGGTGCTTTGGGCTCCCTCCGGTCCTCCCTGCCCTTCCTGTCCTTCTGGTCCTTCTGTCCCTCTGGCCCCCACCGGTGTTACTCCTGAGACTCAAACTGAGGGCCAATGGGACAAGTTGGGGCTCAGCAGGGGTCAGCGGGGTGGAGCAATGTGGCCGAGGAAGACTTAGCTCCCCGCTGGGGCTCGTGCTTGTGCTGGTGCCAGTGTGGCCTCTGAGCGTCTAGATTTCTGAGCTTCTGGACCACTCAGGAGGGCTGCTGCAGCTTGAACTAAGGATCAAACAAGGCCCGGAGCGGTGGAACGAGGATGATCCGAGGCAGCTGGGATCCTTGGCGGCTGGGCCCACACTGCATTGTGCTGCTGCCAGGCTGCCCCCCTCCGCAGGACCGTGGTCTGCGGTCCACTCAATGGCTCGACACTCAGCACGGCATGTCTGTGTCAGTCTCTGTTCTCCGATTCAATGCCTCTTATGCCCTCTAGATGCATAGTAGAAATGCGATGTCAGATATATGAGAGGACAGGTCTTGAACAATAGCTGAAACAGGCCACTGGGAAGTTCTTACAATATAAAATGGCGAAGTCTAGAAAGGAGCTCAGGAAAGCTAAACAGATGCAAAATGATTATTAACAATTAGGGTATATCTCAAATAGTGCCTGTCTGCAGAAGACCTACGATGGTAGGTTTTTAGCTTGGCAGGTCCAGGACAGGCGAGCACAGAATACGATCACCTCTATGATGATGAGACGCAAACACAGGTCTCCAATCCCTAGAGATACAAGATATGTTTTGGCAGCAATTTGACAGTGTCTGCACCTCGACACAAAGTGTCCGTACAGAACAGCTGCACTCCTTGATAGACAAGTCCCATAATTTAAACATAGTCAAGGATCTGCCTCAGTGGCCCCGCTCACACTAAATGAAGCAGATGAAGTAATCACATCTATAACTAATGGTAAGGATTGTAGGGAGGATTGCATTCCAATTGAATTTTATAAGAAATGCTTACCATGAACCAACAAGTTTTTTACCTCAGCAATCGTATTTAAAAGGTGGCAACATCCGTCCATTGTTTAATATTGCCATTGTAGTAAGCTTTCTTAAAAAGTATAAGAACCTGTCGAATGTTAACTCGTACAGCCAAATCAGCCTTCCAAATACCAATAAAAAAATTAGCATGAAATGATTTGCTAATCGATTGAATAAGATAGTCTGTGCATTGGTTAATAGGGATCAATATGATTTTATTCCAGGCAGGCAATTAAACATCAATAGTAATTTCTTGATAAAAGTCCATTCATTTTTTTAAGCAGAGGCAAATTTTAGCCCAACATCCATTATTAGATGCGGAACAGGCTTTGAGTTGGTCTGTTGAGGGAGTTTTTTTTTTTTTATTTGAAAGAAATTCAGCGTCCCAAGACACTTTATACAAAAGCTATACCAGGGGGCATCGGCCCAACTCATAATACATTAAACAGACCTCCGTGTATGCAAGGTGAACTGGGGGAACAAGACAGGGGCCCCCCACTTCCCCTATTTTATTTGCTATTTTTATAGAGCCCCTCACCATTGTCATAAGACAGATTGTGCTAAAGAACCACCCGTTAGTGGGATGCCTAAAAGTTAACTCCATGCAGACGACGTTGCACTGTTTTTTAAGCCAGGAATAGAAATTTAGAAAAGGGTATTTGATATTTTTATCTATTTCAATTTCAATTTATGGATAGATATAGGTTAAAAAGACTAAAAACTGAAATATTTGTATTTAATTGCACAATAGCCACTTTATCCTCCAAGCTTAGGCCCCTTGTACATTGTAAATCGAAAAAGTATTTCAGGATATATCCACGGAGGATACTGATAATCCTTTTGTATTAAATGACATGCCTTTATTCAAGGAAAGTAAAACGTTTTTCTCAAGGTGGATGACTCCCTCCATTTCTACAATGGTAAAAGTTACGCTGATAAATATGTCCTTCTTGCAGCTTTTTTATTTTTTATTCACCACCTTGCCTTGCATTCTGCAAATGACATTTTTTTAGAGAACTAGAAGGAATGTTTTCAACCTCTATTTGGGCCAATAAAGTGTCAAAGCTAGCACTAAGATTCGTCAATAAGCCAGCAATAGAAGGGGACCTGGCACTGCTGAATCTGAGAGAATATAGGCCCATATTTATACTTTTTGACGCAAACCAGTGCCGGTGCTGGTTTGCGTCAAAGAATTTACGACCGGCTAATGCCATTCCAACGCGCCAGGCAGGCGCCTTATGTATGGATGACGTTAGCCGGCGCTGCGGGCTGGTTAGAGTAAAAAAAAATTACTCTAACCGGGCAGCGCAGGTGTTGGGAAAAATGGGGGTTGTGCGTCAAAAAATGGTGCAAGTCAGGTTAAAGTAAAAAATCATGGCTCTAACCAGACTTGCGCCATGTTTGGATGCACAATCCACATTAAAATGAGTCCTGTCTTAGGAAAGACAGGAGTCATGCCCCCCTGCCCAATGGCCATGCCAGGGGACTTCTGTCCTCTGGGCATGGTCACTGGGCACAGTGGCATGTAGGGGGCCTAAGTTAGGCCCCCCTATGCCACTTAAAAAAAAAAAATTAAAAGTTACTTACCTCAATTTACCTGTACTTACCTGGGATGGGTCCCTCCATCCATGGGTGTCCTCCAGGCGTGGGCGAGGGTGCAGGGGGTGTCCCTGGGGGCAGGGAAGGTCACCTGTGGACTGCTTCCATGGTCAGAGATGAGCCCACAGGTCCCTTAACGCCTGCCCTCACCCAGGCGTTAATAAACGGCGCAAATCAGGCTGTGCTCCATTTTTTAAGGCCCCCCCGTGCGTCAAAATGACATGGGAGTATAAATAAGGCACACATGCCTTAAAGTCATTTTTTGGGCTGGAACGCCTACCTTGCATGTCATTAACGCAAGGCGGTTTCCCGGATCCAGAAAATGACGCACACTGCTGAATTTTGACGTTCGCGGGGTCGGGCATCAAAATATAAATATGGTGTTAGGTTTGCACCTAATTTGCATAAAAAATTTTGATGCAAATTCGGCGCAAACAGAGTATAAATATGCCCCATAATTTTCTCACCTTTGCACATATTTCTTGTTGATTGTTTAACCTCCCTGATGTCAAGAGACCAATAGATACATTTTTGGGACTTAATTTTACAGGAATATAGAATTACAGATTTTTTTTTACGTCTGGCCAAATCCCCCAAAAGTTTTATACAACTTTTTGCAATGGCTGCTGAAGAGAAAAGAGCAGTTTTTCAAATAATCCATGTCATCCCTTCTACAAATGCACCTACCAAACTGGCCAATATTTCCACAGGACGACCTCCCCCAGCAGGCAAAAATATGGCTCATAGATGGGAGATTAACGGATATCATGCCATTGGTGAGTTTTTAAATTCAGAAAACTGGAAAACATGGGTAGATACAGATTCCTGTATCAAATACGCAAATTACCCATCCAATGGTCTTTTATTCAAATCACACATTTATGAAAGCAACTGGACCTCATGTCCATCAGGGAGAGTTTGAGTTTAGAGGAAGACTTAATTGAAACCAGAACCTGTAGATCCCTAAAGTATTGGAAGGCTAAAGTTGATGTCTTTAGTAAAGTGCAACAAAGATGACAGTACAGGGAAGAGTTGTACATAAAGAAAAAGTTGTGGAATAGGATATATTTATAAAACGTTTCCCTAATGAAGGAGGCACATTTTCACAGTACGCAGTTCTACACTCATTGGCTGCTCTGCAGGACGCTGACTTCACTGCATAAGATCAATCCTCGGATAGCGATAAATTGTTTTAGGTGTTCAACAGAAGTTATTGAGGACTGAACTCATATAATTTGTCTAAGGATAATGACATTTTGGACCTCTATACAGGATTATTGCAGGCTAACGGTAAATATTGATTTTCCCAATGATCCGATCAAATACTGCTGCGCTACTTACTCGATGCAAAGTTAAATTCTGGAGAAAAAAAAATTGTTGATTGCTGTCATTGCAACGCCCTTAATTTTGTAAATTGGAAAACCGATTTAGTACCTACATTTGAGCAGTGGCAGGCGATAATGCTGAGGATAAAAGAATTTAAAAGATGCTGTGCATTGAGGTCAGGTTCATTAAGAAACTTTTCAAAGCTGTGAAAAGATATGGGCCCAAATTTTTGAAAAGATGTGTTGCATCCAATGCAGCTGCACCTTTCTTGCGCCCCTTTGCACCCCTCAACTACCAACATGTGTGTGCTGTATTTAATATACAGCACACCATTGTGCAGGGCTGGGGCAATAGCATCAGAATTTTGTACGCTATGGATGTACTGTGCAGGATTAGCCCCAAAAGTTTGGCGCTAATCCTGCAGAGTAGATAGGGGCCCATTGAAAACCATGGTATGCCCCCTTTTAATGCCTGCACTGTGCAGGCGTTAAAAATAGCTGCTAAAAATGGCACAGTGGAATCTTTTAGATTCCTCTGCACCATTTTTGCATGTCCCCCCTTTGCATACATTATGCCTGGCGCATATTGGCATATTGTGGTGCCAGGGGTTACAAAGTAGCGCAATGTCTGCATTGCGCCACTTTGTGACTATGGTGCATCAAATTTGGCCTCATTGGGACACATTAGCATCATAAAAAATTACACAAATGTGGCACAAGGAGTCGCTAGGCTCTCTTAATTCTGGGCCATAGAGTGGACTGATTATTCAGAAAAGCTAGTGGGCCTCATCACTACTCATAGTATTATTGTATGTGCTTGTAAAGAGTGGAGACTATTGCCCATATTTATACTTCAATTGCGCCGAATTTGCGTAATTTTTTAACGCAATTTTGGCGCAAACCTAACTCCATATTTATACTTTGATGTTAGACATGTCTACCATGAAAATATAGGAGTTTGTACCATTTTTTGGATGCGTGCACGTTCCTTGTGTCAATGAGATGCAAGGTAGGCGTTTCCATCTAAAAAATGGTGCTATTCCCCAGAGCCCCATATTTATCCTCCTGTGCTAAAATGAGCCCAGGTGGGAGGAGGGGCTAAATAATGGGGTCAGACCAGGCGTTAGGGGACCTGTGGATCCATTTTCATGGTTAGACACCATCGAATGGGTCCACAGGTGCCCTAACCGAGCCCCAGGAACACCTCCACCCACACCAGAGGGACGCCAGAGGGACCCCAGAGGATGGGGGACCCTATCCCAGGCGAGTAGGGTAAGTATAAGCAGGTATTTTCAAAATTTCTTTTAAAGTGCAATCGGGGGCCCGAACTTGGGGGCCCCTGCATGGCACAGGGTGCAATGGCCACGCCCAAGGGACGCTTGTCCGCTGTGCTGGCCATTGGGGTGGTGGGCATTACTCCTGCCTTTCCTAAGACAGGAGTCATGTTTTTAGTGGTTGTGTGGCAGGAAATGGCACTAGTCTGGTTAGAGGCTTTTTTTTTGCCTCTAACCAGGCTAGCGTTATTTTTTGACACACAACCACCTCCTTCCCTACCTCTACCGCCACCGCCACCTGGCTAGCATCTTCTTTTAAGGCGCTAGCCCACGTTTAGTGCCAGCTTGCGCCATTCCTTTAATATGACGCCTGGATTGCTCTGTGGAATGTCGGAAGCCGACGCTATACTTTTTGCTGCATAACTGCGTTTGTGCTGTTTTGCAGCAAAAAGTATAAATCTGGGCCCATATTTGAAGTGCATTTTGCAGTTTGAGAGTGATATAGATATATAATTCCAGACCTAATAGCACCTCTAGCTTAGTAAATCAGGTTATAGTCTGCACTTTGGAATTTTTCTTTTTTGGGTTTGGTATAAAACTTTAGGCTCACCTGGGATATATTATGAATGTGCTCACTGTGATGTTTTTAAAATATTCTGTGCAAAGCTCTGAAATTGAAACACTGTATAGGAATGTGGTGCTATGTTATAAAATTAACTTCAATCTATTACTGTTTTTTAAGGAAACTCTTTCAATAAAAAAATATAAAAATAAAAAAAACACTGTCACCTTACTTAATTGCTAATATCTCAAAAGGTACTGAAGGAATACACACCAAAAACAGAAGAGTACACTTTCTAATTAAAGTTCGATATGACTCAATTGAATGATTTTGGCTGTAGGTGTAAGTGAAATGTTGTTTGAGAGCTAAAATGGAAAAATGCATCACTATGATACCCCTCTTAGTTTTCTTCTCTTGCACAGAACTGTATGATAGTTGGCATAAGGTAATTATGCTAAGCGAGTGTTATGCTTGGATCCGAAATTAAAGACAAATCAAAAAATGGAACCGGTACATGTATTTATGAAAGCTAATAACGTTGCCACCTTTTCAACAATTTGCATGAAATTGCGCACCCATAAAGAAACTAGCAATTTCATGCAGATCTATATAGGGGGAAAAAGTGAAGAGGAGGTAGGGGATGGGGACAAAAAATATATATTTCCCATTTTAGCTATCATAAGAATATATATGCTCTTGGTTAAAAACCATGAACATGTTTACACTACACTTGCCATGAGAATGGAACATCATCTAGTAAGTATGCTTTTTATTATGGTTTATAATTGTTTAATAGTTTTGGTGATTTTAGTATTTGAGAAATCTCTTGGGCAGGCATCAAAGAGGTATATTTCCGAGATATAATGTATGTTAACCTTGCAAGCAAAATGCTCTCAAGCTCTGTAAAACACATTTGAATATTTCATAAGCCGGAATAAGTTGGTAAAGAGCTTGAATAATTATTTTCTGCAATCTTACATTTTTTGCATTTGCTTTGACTTCCTATTTTTGTGGCATTGAATACATATTCACATGGCAAAGCGAGACCTGGTGATTAGATTTAGGGCATAAGTGGGGTAAATACATACACATGGACAAATTGCAAAATAAAATAGAAAACTCGTTTTATGGTTCGTAAATACACAAACTCCCAAAACTTTTTAATTCAGAAATGCTAAAGACGGAGATCCAAAATCGTTTTTTTGGTTGCTAATTGTTACTTTTTATAGTTTCTTTTTTAGCAAACAATTGGCATATTTAACTTAAAGATATGCTGACTTCTTTGCAGCTCCCTCAAGGGGTAATAGTTAAAGGGGGTAGAGAAAATGTAAAAACATTTAGGCCCTCGTTACAACATTGGCGGTAAAAGCCGCTTACCGCTGTGCAGAAGACCGCCAACACACCGCCGCGGCAGCGGAATTCCGCCACGGTCATTATGACCCACAGCTCGGAATCCGCCAAAATTGAGACACCCACACAAGTCCGCCACACCAAAGGTCAGTGATAAACTGGCGATAACAAAACCTCCACCGTCACGCCAACAGAAATACACCCACACTATCACGACCCACGAATCCACACGGCGCTCAAAATACACACACATTTACAAAACACTACCACATTGGACAATTCAAAATATGCACACCTGATACACATACACACACCACTCCCACACACCCAATACAATATAAAACACACACCCACATCACCCACAAACCCCTACGACCACAATTGCAACAGAAGGCCAGAGAGAGACACTACAATCTACAACCAAGCATCCACAGGCGCACAATATCATCACCCACAGAACATCCACGCACCTCACACAACACACCACTAAATATCACCCCACATATCACAACACACACCACCCCACACATCGCCCACACCACCCCATGGCACGACAAAGACACCCCAGGTTCTCTGAGGAGGAGCTCAGTGTCATGGTGGAGGAAATCATCCAGGTAGAGCCACAGCTATTCGGATCACAGGTGCAGCACACCTCCATAGCTAGGAAGATGGAGCTATGGCGAAGAATAGTGGACAGGGTCAACACAGTGGGACAGCACCCAAGAAATAGGGATGACATCAGGAAGAGGTGGAACGAACTACGGGGGAAGGTGCGTTCCCTGGTCTCAAGATACCACCTTGCGGTTCAGAGGACTGGCGGCAGACCCCCACCTCCTCCCCCACAACTAACAACATGGGAGGAGCAAGTCTTGGCTATTCTGCATCCTGAGGGCCTCGAAAGAGTAGCTGGAGGAATGGACTCTGGTTAGTCCAACCTTAACTACTATATCCCCCACCCTACCTGCATGCCATCACATACCCCCACCCTCGCCCTCACCCCCATCACTCCTACTCCTCACAAATGTCCCAATATCACAAACCACACATCCCAACACCAAGCCCTGCATGCAACAACAAAGCGTGGACACCTATCACCAATGCATGGCCCCTGCACATACCCATACACCCCCCTAAACCATAATCACACAAGGTCCCACACAGGAATGCAAGCACTGGGGTACACGGTCACCCACCCATTGCACACCATGGTACACCCAGATGCAATAATCATGCTTTTACACCCCTGAAGCACCCCTACCCAACATCACCGCGCAGGAGGGTCCACACATCTCCACACCACCAACAGAAGAGGCCCACAGTGATGACAGCAGCTCTGTCCAACTGGATCTAGATGACCAGCCTGGCCCATCTGGGACCTCGGGACAGTCGGTTCCCCTCACAATGGCACAGGCCACTACAGAGCTTGCCCCCTCTGGAAACACCAGCACAGCACCCACCCAGTGGGCCCATACCTCTGTCCCCAGGACACGTCAACCAGCAGTGTGTCCACCACTACAGGGAAACCAGGCTAACCCACCACCCCAACAACAACAGGGACCTGGGGGCAGTGGCAGTGGGCACACCGTTCAGGGGACAGAGGCCCAGGGAAACAGGGGAACTGGGAGGGCTGCTATGCGACAGCGGGAGGACAGGCCCAGGGAACCCACTCTCCACGAGGCCCTCTCCAACATCATGGGAGCGTACCATCATTCCCAGGAGACAATGGCAACGGTACTGGCCAAGTTTCAGGAGACCCAGCGGCTGCAGGAGGAACAGTATTTGGGTTTCAGGGAGGAACTCAGATCCATCAATTCCACCCTGGGCACAATCGTAGGGGTGCTGAAGGAAGTCCTCAACACCAGGAGTGACACTGTGGTACAACAAAGGGCCCCTGACACCAGCCTGGACGATGAACTGCCCACCACCTCTGCCGGCACTAGTGGACAGGAGTCACCGCCACAGGACCACCACACTAGCACCCCACACCCTGCAGAGGGAGAACCACCCCACAAATGGTCCCTGAGATCCAGGACAAAGACAGAGAACAATGCCAAGACCCCTGCCAAGAAATGAGACCGCCCTGAATGTCATCCTTTTGTCCCACCTTGTCACCCTGTCCATCCTCAAACTGCCCCAGCTCCACTTCCAATGCCCCTTTGGACAATGCACCTGTTAGACTAATAGGCTGGACTCTGCCATGGACATTCCTCCACCATCACCCCTAACCATTTTACAACCCCCTCAAATATTGAGCACTTAAATAAACACCCTTAAAGCACAAAATAATCTGGAGTCTGTCTATGATTTCGAAATAGTGTATTAGCAATTACAGTGACAAAATACTCTTTCAATTGTAATATCAACATACCCAGCTCTAGTCCGTGAGGAAACAAAGCAGATGTCACACAGTTGGACTCACATCTGTGAAATCATAAGGGAAAGTGACAACTCAGTGACCATACATTGGGTGAAAAGGACAGACAGTAGAAATGTAGTAGTGTTAAAGTACATGTAGTAGGCAGGTTTGTCTTCTTACCTGTGTCTCACTGGAAGTATTGCAGGATCACAGAGTTCCTGTTGTTGATGTCCTCTTCTTCTGCTTCCTCATCTTCGCTGTCCACAGACTCCACAGCTGCCACAACACCTCCATCTGGACCATCCTCCGGCAGAAAAGGCACCTGTCGTCGCAAAGCTAACCTGTACCTGTACCTGACCTGTAAAGTGGGACAATGGGATTTGAGGTAACTGCGCTGGCGTTGTACACCGTCGCGGTAGGCGTTCAAAGACAGCGGCACAATTCTGCATTGGTTAACGTTGGACTCTATGGGTCCCAGGAGCCATTGACGATGTACACCTGTGGTTACGGTACGCACCGCCGCGGACGTGACCGCCATTTTCTATCTGTTTAATCACTCAATACCTGATCTACAACAGGAGAGGACCTACACTGCAAGTGCTGCTGTGACCTCAGTCTGGAAGAGACAATGGCTTGTGCGGCTGGGGACAGGGCCCCTGCCTTAAGCACAGAGGAGTTGTAGAAACTCGTGGATGGGGTCATCCTCCAGTACACGCTACTCTACGGTCCTCCAGACAAACAGGTAAGTACACTGTGAGAATGCTGTATGGGCAATGCCTGTGTGGAGTGGTGTGGATGAAAGATAGGGGGGGAGAATTATGCGTGCATGAAACAACGGTGAGTGCATGTGCCACATGGCAAGGATAGGGATGCGGGACAATGACTGTGATGGTGCAATTGGTTATAACTTCTCTTTTTCCCCTGTACAATTCCTGTAGGTCAGCGCCCACCAGAAGAAGGATATTTGGCGTGCCATCGCCAAGGATGTCTGGACCCTGGGGGTCTATCACAGACAGAGCACCCACTGCCGGAAAAGATGGGAGAACATTCGTCGCTAGAGCAAGAAGACAGCGGAGGCCCAGCTGGGGATGGCCTCCCAACGTGGGAAGGGTGCCCGTCGCACCATGACCCCCCCTGATGTTCAGGATCCAGGCGGTGGCGTACCCGGAGTTGGATGGGCACTTGAGGGCATCACAGCAGCAACAAGGGGGTGAGTACACTCTCATTCTGCTGATTCAGCAAGCAGTGGAGGTGTCTGTGTGGGGGAGATGGGCTGTGGGTTTCCCTAGGCCAGGGTGAGTGTGCTAGTTAAGTCCCTTTTTTCACGCAGACCCTGTGGCACCCCACCCCACCTGGGTACAGTGCCAACTACATCTAGTCAGGCTCCTGTGACATCCATGTGTGCAGATATCGGCCATAGCCTTGAAGGCCATGTCCCAGGGATTGATTAGTGGACCCCAAGTGCGCGGCGTAGTGCAGGGGGCTTCTGTGTCTGTCGTGTCCGCAAACGTAGCGGTAATGCATGCACTCAACATGTCTCCCCCCCCCTTTTTGTGGTCTCCCTGTACATGTGTGCATTAGCATCATCAGGCGGAGGAGCAGTGGCACTGGAGCAGGAGGGAGCTGCATCACACATGGCCCTGGAGGGCGACACTACAGAGTCTGATTTCACCAGTGGGACGGAGGGTGAGGGGAGCTCAACGGCAGGGACAGGAGCTGACACCAGTGATATGGACTTGTCCTCTGATGGGAGCTCCCTTGTGGTGGCGGCCCCATCTGTGCCCCCCGCATCTACAGATACAGCCGCCACCCCCCCTCCAGCACCGCCCTCTCAGCAGCCCCTCAGCCTTTGCCCCGTGCCCACTCACCCAGGACGGTGGGCATCTCCTTCGCCCCAGGCACCTCAGCCCCTGCCCCAGTCACCCCTGCTGCCCTCAGTGAGGAGGCCATTGACCTCCTCAGGTCCCTCACTGTTGGGCAGTCTACCATTTTGAATGCCATCCAGGGTGTAGAGAGGCAGTTTCAACAAACCCATGCATTCCTGGATGGCATTCCTTCTGGTCAGGTAGCCCTTCAGCGAGCTTTTCAGACTCTGGCCTCAGCACTGATGGCAGCCATTGTCCCTGATTCTAGCCTCCCCCCTCCAACTTCCTCCACCCAGACCCAATCCAATGTACCTCAGCCTACCCCAAGCACACCATCAGACCAGCATGCACACACGTCAACACACAAAGGAAGCTCAGGCAAACATAAGCACCACACATTCCACAGGCACTCACGCAAGCATCACACACATGCAGACATAGCAACATCCACTACCTCCACTGTGTCCCCCTCCTCCTCGTCTCCCTCCTCCCTTCCAGTCTCGTCTCCACTCACACCTGCATACACTACATCTACAGCCACTACTTCCATCACCAGCACACCCACCACCACACCCACTCACGTGCAGTCACCACCCCCACTACCATTCACACATCCCCTGTGTCCTCTCCCAGTGTGTCTGTGACACCACCTCCCAAGGTACACAAACACAGGGACACACCCACAAAACAGCCATCCACCTCACAACAGCCTCCAGTGCATGCACCTTCACCCAAAGTCACCAAACGTACACCTCCTACAACCACAACCTCTTCCTCCATTCCCAAACCCCTTCCAGCTACCCGTCCCAGTGTTTCTAAGAAACTTTTCCTGTCCACCCTTGACCTCCTTCCCTCACCTCCCCCACCCCGTCAGTCTCCGAGGGCCCGACTCTCCAGGTCCCAACCTAGCACCTCAGCCACAACATCGGCGGGACCAGTGGTGCCAGTAGTCACTGGATTCTGGAGTGCACCAGGCAGCAGGGCAGCCATTGTGGCAAGTAGCCACAGCACGGACAGTCCCCCACCTGTCAAGCATCAAAACTTGGCCAGTGCCCAGCAGGAGAGGGGGAAGACAACAGCCACCAAAGCCGCTCCCAGGGGTACAGTTGGGAGTGTGGAGTCAGCTGCGACAACTTCCAAGGCGGGGAAGGGGCACAAGAAACCTGGCAAGTCTGGGAAGATCAGCACAGCGGAGAAGACCACCATCAGCCCCGCTGCCCAGGAGCCGGCCAGCAGCAGCCCCGCTGCCCCAGACAGGACCACCAGCAGCACCCCCGCTGGCCCAGACAGGACCACCAGCATCAGCCCAGCTGCCCAGTAGGCGACCGCCAGCAGCCCCGCTGGCCCAGACAGGACCGCCGGCATCAGCCCCGCTGCCTAGGAGGCGACCGCCAGCAGCAGGCCCGCTGGCCCAGATAAGACCACCAGCAGCAGCCCCACTGCCTGGGAGGCGACAGCCAACAGCAGCCCCGCTGGCCCAGACAGGACCGCCAACAGCAGCCCCGCTGCCCAGGAGGCGACCGCCAACAGCAGCCCCGCTGCCCCAGACAGGACCGCCAGCAGCAGCCCCGCTGCCCAGGAGGCGACCGCCAGTAGCCCTGCTGCCCCAGACAGGACCACCTGCAGCAGCCCTGCTGCCCAGGAGGCAACCGCCAGCAGCCCCGCTGCCCAAGACAGGACCGCCAGCAGCTGAAGCGCTGCCAAGGACACCGCCGCCACAATCACTGCTGCCAAGGGCACCGCCGCCACAAGCACTGCTGCCAAAGACACCACCTCCACAAGCACCGCTGCCAAGGACACCGCAGCCACAACCACCGCTGCCAAGGACACCGCCGCCACCAGCAGCGCTGCCAAAGACACCACCGCCACAAGCACCGCAGGCCCATGAGCACCAAAAGCGCTGACGCTACTGAGGCCGCCACAAGCAGGATGAAGCACTCTGGGCACCACGCCCCCTCCAGAACCAGTGGAGATTTACATCCACTACCTCTGTCCTTGGCAGGATGAAGCACTCTGGGCACCAAGCCCCCTCCAGAACCAGTGGAGATTTACATCCACTACCTCTGTCCTTGGCAGGATGAAGCACTCTGGGCACCAAGCCCCCTCCAGAACCAGTGGAGACTGCTATCCACTTGAGAGACTGTGGCTTTGCACTCCCCAGGATATAGCAGTGGGCAACCCACCCACTGTAGAGACTTGTGAGACTGTGGCTTTGCACTCCCCAGGATATAGCAGTGGGCAACCCACCCACTGTAGAGACTTGTGAGACTGTGGCTTTGCATTCCCCAGGATTGAACAGTAGCCTGTTTTATTTCTATCTGATGCCCTTGCGGTGTTCTCTCTGTCATGTTTGGGTATCTTGTGTAGGCCTCGCCCATGCAGTGTGGGCCCAGTGGTCCATCGACTTTAAGGGTGGAATACCTTGGACTAATATTCTTGGTGTATATAATTGTAAATAGTGTATGTATATTATTTGACAACTGAATGTTAATATATTACAATCGTTCACTTCATTTCCTTTTGTCTTTGCATTCTTCCGGGGGGTTTGGGGGTGTAACTGTAATGTATCATGCTGTATTAGTGTGTGTGTTGTCGTGGGTTAGGGTGGGGGTGTTGCGTGTGTGTGTCACTGTTTTTCCCTCCCCCCTCCCCTGTGTTGTAGGTGCAGTACTCACCGTGGTCTTCACCGCCGGCGTTTATGCTCCTGGTAGAGGAGCAAGAAGATAAAGGCTGGTAAAATGTGGAGCTCTGGTTCCATGGCGTCCTGGTTCCTCGTGGGGTGTGCAGAGGTGAGTGTTTCCCCTTCAAAGTCCTGTTTCCGCCGTGTTTTTGTTCGCGGTGAATCCACCCCGGAAAAGGTGGCAGATTGGTAGGTTGTGATACTGTGGGCGGTACATTGTCTCCTGCCTGTCTGTTGGCGGTGACCGCTGCGCTGTTTGTTTGTACCGCCGTGGCAGTCTGAGTGTTAAAGTGTCTGTCTTTGTCAGCGGTTTCCGCCAAGGGTCGAAATTCTGTTTTTTTTTTCACCGGCCTGTTGGCGGTCTTACCGCCGCTTTAACACCGACCACCAGGATTGTAATGACCACCTTAATTTCCTAAAATCTTTGGAACTTTTTGAAAAATCTACTCAAATTTTGGAGTTATTCAAATTGAGTTTAGTGCATAGATCTTAGACCACTTGCAAATGATGACAGTAGATAAAGGTAAAAAGGGGTTCAAAAACTTTGATATACTAATAACTGTAGGGCAATTTGACTGATATGTAAAACATTTTTTTTAACTGGTGGTTTGCCACCACTGTAAATGAATAAAGGCTAAGGGCAGCATTGTTTTCCCTTTCATATATTTATCCTTGATGTGCCAGCATTTTGGATTAAGATCTTTTTCATAGACAGTGAATATTTTTTTTAATATTGTTCTAGTCTTTCTGCCTGCTAGTTCAGGAGATACCTGGTCAACACCATCTATGTGGACATTAATTCAACTGCTGCTGGTTCAGCAGTTGCCCTTACAGGGGTCATCCTGATATCAAACATCTATGGTTCAATCTTGAGGGATGACATTGTTGAGATTTATTAATTCAATGCATGGCTCCACCCTTAATTTCATATGTTCTTCTATGTTTACATGGTACTAACATTAATATTTATTCCCAGAACAATATCAGCTAACTACTGTGTTTAATGTACAGTTTACAGCTTCTTCTTCCAAGTGCTAGGAACATTTCACCAAATCATGAAGCTGACCTATCTACAGGCAGAGAATTGCGGAAAATCCAAGGGAAGAATCCAATGCTTCTCTAAGGAACCTTATCAGTGATCAAAACTACTAAACACGAAGAAGAGAAGGAGCATGAGCTGGTTCTGGAGGAGGAGTACTTAGATGAGGAGGAGGACATTGTTGCCCCCACATAGAGCATCTCAAAGAAGCCTACTTCACACATAGCAGCAGTCTTTCTCTAAAATCAGTTTTGAGGATTGCCAGCCCTCAGAAGTTAACTAACCAGCTACAATGCTTGTTTCACCTACACAAGACTCCGATCCACACAACCTGCATTTATATGGTACCTCCTATACACTCATCCCATACAGGTAAATGTACCATCTCTCTTTCATCTGAAGGAGAGAACACCCTTCTGACGTAAATACAGGTATCCCCCATGCATCAATCTCTACTCCATAACTGCCCAGATGGCACCCCTCTGTGATGGTCAAGCTGCAACTCATGTCAGATGCCCACATCTAATGTGTGAGAGGAAATTCATTTAATTGGAGATACTTTCTATGAGATAGCTTTATCATTTAAAGGACACCTTCAAATGATTAACAGGCAGACCAGGCCTTCAATACCATTGTGAAACATTACCAAGCATGTCAGTAATGCATCAAAAACATCTTTGAAGTTTTGGGGGTAGTATTCTAAGGCAACATGTTTTGAGCATGAAACTTATAGAACCAATAAGCAAAACATTCTAGTGTCATTCTTCATGGCAAAGGTATGCACACCATTCTACAGAGACACTACAACCTAGGAGGGACACACCACCCACCTACTTAACACCTCTGCCACAAGCACCTGCACCATCTCTAACACCACAAACGTAACCACCAACAGCTTAACTATCCATTTGACAAGAATACTTGATGTGCAGTCTTTATCAGTATTGTGAAGGCAAAATAGTAGGATAAACTACCCCAAATAACTTATTTTGTGAAAGTTCTCTCTTTTTAAATACACTGCACCCTGCCCTCTAGGCTGTCCAGGGCCCACCGTAGGGGTGGCTTACATGTCTTAAAAAAGAAGATTTGGGCCTGGCAAAAGGTTTATTTTTCCAGGTCAAAATTGCAGTTTAAAAACTTGGCGCACAGGCTGCAATTTCAGGCCTGAAACATGTCTAAGGAGCTACTCAAGTGGTTGGCACAATAACTGCTGCAGTCCCACAAGGAGTATTTAATTTACAGGCCCTGGGTATATGTAGCACCACTTTACAAGGGACTTATAAGTAAACTAAAAATGGCAATTATGGATAAGTCAATTGTTAGAAATGGGGGCTCTAGTTAGCAGAGATATACCCTCTTGTCCAAATAGGGACCACAATCCTAGTCAGGGTAAGTCACACACAATCTAAATTGTCCTGTGCCCACCCTCTGGTAGCTTGGCACTGAGCAGTCAGGCTTAACTTAGAAGGCAATGTGTAAAGTATTTGTGCAATAAGTCATACAGTAACACAGTGAAAACACCACAAAAATACAGTACACAGGTTTAGAAAAATATATGATATTTATCTGGTTAAACTAAGGATCCAATAAGCACAATTTGAGATATCACTTTTGCAAGCTTTAAACAAGTCTTATATCTTAAAAATCAACAATTGTCTCTTGTTTACACAAAGTACCTGGTTTGCGCCAAAAATAACACATATGGAGACTGCAGAGGAGGAGATGCGTGGAAAAATAGGGTGTGCTTCGGATTTTCAGATGTAACACAGACAATGTGTTGTTTCTTTCCATGCTGCAAGGGGCTTTGCGTAATTTTTCGGCATGCAGACTTGGTTCCTCACCGCGATGCGGGTATCTTTCTGACGCCCAGGGACGATGCTGGCAAATCCTGGCCATGCAGGAAGAAGTCACAGGTGTTGCGTTGATCCGGTATGGCGATCTGTCAAATTTTCTGTTGCACGGCAGGTGCTGTGCCGATTTTCCACTTGGATAATCAGCTGCGTCATTCTGGTTTGGCTCTGCGTTGATCCGGTAGGGCTGTGCATCGAATTTCCGGTTTCAAGGCAGGTTCTGCATCGAATCTTCACTCGGTAAGTCAGGCTGCATCATTCCGGCTCAGCTGTGCATCGATTTCTCGGAGGCAAAACGACTGTGTGTCATTTCTGGCAGGCTGTGCGTCAATTCTCGACACACAAGGAGTTTCCTGAAGAGATGAAGTGTTTTTGGCCCTGAGACTTCAGAAAAAAGGAGCCAAGCTCAATCCAAGCCCTTAGAGAGTACTTCTCAGCAAAGTCAGAGGGCAGCAGGGCAGCAGTCCTTCTCAGCAAAGCAGTCCAGATGAGTCCTTTGGGCAGCCAGGCAGTTCCTCTTGACAGGTTACTGGTTCAGGTCCAGAAATGTCTGAGTTGGTGGGGTCAGAGACCTAGTTTTTATACACAAAAATGCCTTTGAAGCGGGGGAGACTTCAAAGAGTGGTTTTGAAGTGCACAAGTTCCCCTTTCAGTACAGATTAGTCTGCCAGGGTCCCAGTAGGGGGTTTTGCAGTCCATTGTGTGAGGGCAGGCCACTAGCCTTCCACCCTTCTAGCCAAGGAAGAACCTATCAGTATGCAGATGAGTGCAGGTGTGACTGAGTGTCCTGTGTTTGTTGTGTCTGGGAGGAGTGCACTAAGAAGCTGTCAACCAGCCCAGCTCAGATGTTGATTGGAGACAGGCTGTAAGACACACATGGATTTTAAGTGCAATTCTAAAAAAGTAATATAAAATGCAACCTCATCAATAAGCAGGATTTCCTATTACCATACTGGCCATACTAGATATGACCTGGTTACCCCTTTCCGGTCAGAATCCACCACTCAAACAGCATATGGGGGTAGTCCTAATGCTATCCTATGAAAGGAGCAGGCCTCACAGTAGTGGAAAATGAATTTAGGAGTTTTCCACTACCAGGACATATAAAACACACATGTACATATCCTGCCTTTTACCTACGTAGCACCCTGCCCTATGAGTTACCTAAGGCATACCTTAGGGAGGACATGTGTAGAAAAAGGGGAGTTTAGGGCAAGTCGAAGTGGCAGTGAAACTGCACTCACAGGTCTTGCAATGGCCTGCCTGAGACATGGTTAAGGGGCAACTTATTTAGGTGGAACAACCATTGCTTCAGGCCCACTAGTAGCATTCAATTTACAGGCCCTGGGGACATCTAGTGCACTTTACTAGGGACCTACAAGTAAATCAAATATGTCAATTGGGAATGAACCAATGTTACCATGTTTAAGGGAGAGAGCATATGCACTTTAGCACTGGTTAGCAGTGGTAAACTGTGCAGAGTCCTAAAACCAGCAAACACAGTGTCAGAAAAGTCAAGGGAGGCAGGCAAAAAGTTGGGGAATGACCACCCTAAGGCTGTCAGGTCTAACACCAATGTTACCATGTTTTAAGGAGTGAACATGTGAACTTTAGCACTGGCTACCAGTTGTAAAGTGCTCAGAGCCCTAAGGTCAGCAAAAACGAGATCAGCAAAAATTGAAAAAGGAAGGCAAAGAGTTTGGAGGAAGACCACCCTATGGCTTAGAGTTCTAACAGGTATTTAACATTCCTGTCAGGGTACCAGATACATTGTGGAAAGCACGTTGATTATTAGTGGGCTTCTCTGCTGTTCTAAAATCCCAATTCCAGAAACATTGGGAGAACTGCACAGATTGTGGGATAATTATTTACTTTTCTCATATCACTCCCAGGATCATTGGCCCAAAGAAATTATTTTGGAAGGGGTAAAAATATTGGATGAATTTTTTACTTTTATTACTCCAATATCAGAAACATTGTTCTTAGATCTCACAGCCTTTGGTGTGGTCTTCCTGTGAGCTATTTGCCTTCTGCCTTCCTGTTTGCTGAAATTTGTTTTTGTTGGCTTTAGGACTCTGTGCACATTACCACTGCTAACCAGTACTGACGTGATGTGCTCAGTCCTTTATACTTGCTTCAACTGGCTTACACCCAATTAGCACATTTATTTTACTTATAAGTCCATAGTAAAGTGGTACTATCTGTAGCCAGGCCCTGTGAGTTAGATGCGACTAGTGGGAATACTGCACGTATTGTGACACTCACTTAGTAGCCCTTTAAAACATGTCTTAGTTTTCCTATGGGTGGGTGATAAACTCCACTCTGGCGGGGGACTTTGCAGAGCTTTGGCAATTCTGAGTTTCGCATGTAACACAGATTTCCGTCCAAATTCCATGCTGCTGAGTTTTTTTCTTCAGTGTGGTTCACCAACAGTAAGTTGGAGCATAAGAATTGGTTCCCCTAGCACCAATGTTGGGCACTAAGAGGGCATCCAGCATGATTTTCCCAAAATGGGCAATTATGGGTGGTCATGTTGTGAAACCTGCCACTCAATTAAAGAATGTACTTGAGCGGCAGTAAAGCCAACTCGAGAAGCAGCAACCTCTGGAGCACCACATGGCACAGTTTGTGCTGAATTCTCAGTGCAGAACAGGCTCCTGGTGCTAAAAGTCACTGTGACGTACCGATTTCTGACTACTCACAGTGTTCATGTAACTCCGCAGAATTCAGCGGCGTGAACTCTGCGGGTTCCGCCCACCCCTAAGATCTGCCATTGCAGCATGTGTGCAGTTTTTAACGGTCAATTCGACCAGGTAAAATAAAACTTTTTGAGACCTAAATCTCCCTTTTGAATACATATGCATAATACAATAGGCTTTAAACAGCCCATATGCCATGGTGCAGTGTATTTGAAAAGTTTGACATGCACTTTTAAGTTTTCCATGTCCTGGTGGTGAAAGTCATATTTCACTACTGTGAGGCCTACTGCTCCCATAGCATAAGACTGGGTTACCTTATTACATTCAAGAAGTGCTAACTTGTGATTGGGAACAGTTCCTTTCCAGTGATAAAGTCAGATTAAGTCACAATTCTGAAAATGCCACTTTAAAAACCTTGGCATTTTCTTGTCCTAACCATTTGGTGCCTGCAGCATGTGTACTGGATCACATGACTGTGAATAGTTGGCAGTTGGCCTTTGTGTATTCCTCCCAGACAGTGAGACAAAGGGGAACATGTGATGGGCAGGATGGGCTATCCTGCCAGGATGGGATAGGCCAAGCTATTCCTTGCCCCACTCACATTTCCAAAAGACTGCCTCAGCACACTCAAAAATAAATTGACACTAGTCCTTTGTCAACCTAGAACTTCTGTGTGGGGGCAGGAGTAAAGTCCAGAACCAGATAGGGGGAAAGTCTAGAAATTTCTCCCACTTCAAAGGCTTGCAGCAGGTATACATTTTGGACACTCAGACCAACTTTTAAATTCATTCCTGGACCTGCAAAGAACCCCCAGAAGGCATGAGTCATACTTCAGAGAGCTGGCCTGCTGCTTGAAGCTTGCCTTGTACCCTCAGAGGCCTGCCAGCCTTGCTGCTTGATCCCAGGATTACCAGAGTGCCTCCCAGGGCTAGTTTGCTGCTCTCCTGTGTGAGCTAGAGAGACAAAACAAGCTCCAGAGACCTTGAACTCTGCACCTGGCCTCTGCCTTGAGTGAGTCCTGATCTCCCAAAGGGTTTCCCAACCTGTTCTGGGCCCTTGGAAGTGGTGCCTATAGTGCTCTCCCAGACAAAACCTGAAATATGGGATTTAGAATGTTATTTACAAAAAAGTGGCCTGAGAAGCGACAGAAGGGATCTACCTGTTCTCCAATCCATCTGAGGTGCATTGTCGGTTGGCCTGACTTTGTGGTAGCTCCTGCTAAGATCTTTGTAGCCACACATCCTGTTCAGTGGCACCTCTTGAAAGGAGTATCTGTCCTCATGGTGCCCTCATTGAATATAGTCTGCAGCTTCGTCCAGCTGAAGATTTTTGAGTAGCAAAATCTGAGTGTAGAAATCTTCACCGCAACCTTGTCCAGCAGCTGCCTGACAGCAACAGAACCTCATTGGACACCGCAGGCAGCATTGCCCTGCTGAACTTTACCTTCTCTTGAACTATTCTTCAAAATTTCTTATATGTCCAATGGTAAGCTGGGATCCAGAACAATCCACAATACGTAGCTGAACTGTGCTCCATTGCAGTCAGCATTAACTTGTGACTTTGAAGTGGTCTTGGGCAGCCAGATACCCACGGTTGAAGCTTTGATCTTTTAGGTGCTATTTTTCAATTAAGCCATTAAAATGTATTACTGTGTTGCTACTAAATGGATGTATTTTTTTGGGGGGTCATTTTATTGAATAAAAGTGTTTCTATGGGCTGTATTTATACTTTTTGGCGCACAACTGCACCAACGCAGTTGTGCGTCAAAAAATTTAACGCCGGCTAACGCCATTCCAAAGTGCCATGCGGGCGCCGTATTTATGGAATGACGTTAGCCGGCGGAGCTGCCTGGTGTGCGTAAAAAAAAATGACTTACACCAGGCAGCGCCGGCGTAGGGGAAAATGGAGCTTGGGTGCCAAAAAATGTCGCCTCAACCCGATTAGCGCCATTTTTATTTACTCCCAACCTCCATTGAAATGACTCCTGTCTTAGCAAAGACAGGAGTCATGCCCCCTTGCCCAATGGCCATGCCCAGGGGACTTCTGTCCCCTGGGCATGGTCATTGGGCATAGTGGCATGTAGGGGGGCACAAATCAGGCCCCCCTATGCCACAAAAAAAATAAAAACAAAATACTTACCTGAACTTACCTTAAGTTCCCTGGGATGGGTCCCTCCATCCTTGGGTGTCCTCCTGGGGTGGGCAAGGGTGGCAGGGGGTGTCCCTGGGGGCATGGGAGGGCACCTCTGGGCTCCTTCCGAGCCCACAGGTCCCTTAACGCCTGCCCTGACCAGGCGTTAAAAAATGACGCTAAAACGGCTGGACGTCATTTTTTTTGATCCGCCCACTCCCGGGCGTCATTTTTGCCCGGGAGTGTAAATACGGCGCACATGCCTCGGAGTAATTTTTTAGACGGAACGCCTACCTTGCATATCATTAACGCAAGGTAGGTGTCCACGCTAAAAAATGACGGAAACTCCAAGATCTTTGGCGCTAGACGGGTCTAACGCCAAAGTATAAATATGGAGTTAGTTTTGCTTCGGAATTGCGTAAAAAAAAACAACGCAATTCCGGCGCAAACAGAGTATAAATATGCCCCTATGTTTCTAAATTGTTGCGGGATTTTCTTGTGCTGTATTTTCACTTTATTACTAGTTGTGTTCAGTATAAATAATTAACACAGTGGCTCTAAGTTCAGCCTGGCTGCTTTTTTACCAACCTAACAGAGGTTTAAGCACAATGCTCATTTAGTGACTTTTGTGATTCACCCTGACAGGGATTGTGGGTGTTGCTTGAGAAGGGGTTCCACCTTCCTCAATCACAAAACACGTTTCATACAATTGGGAATAGGGTGAAATCCTGCTGTAGAACACACTCCACAAATAGCTACACCCAAAAAGTATTATTGACTAGCACACATAAAAAATAAAAACATTACCCAGTCTTAGTCTTGAAAAAAACCTATAAAGTGACATGAACATTCAATATACAACAGAACCCCAAAAGTATGAGAAAATCAACACAGTATACACTCTAATCCCTCTTATACTCGCAACCACTCAAAAACATGAACCTAAACACTAATGTTAACATCTTAATAATCTTTGTATATTAATATATTTGTCATAATACAGCCACAAAGTACAAAGGGGCAGATTTAAGAGCCCCTAGCACCTCTTTGCACCACATAAGTGTCATTTCTTTATGCTAATGTGGCCCAGCAAGGCCAAAATCACTGCACCACATGTACAAACTGGTGCAGTGCATGCATTGCACTACTTTATAACCCTATGCGCTACATTATGCCTGCACCAGGCATAATACATGCAAAGGGGGGCGTTCCCCCGTTAGGGGGCTGAAAAAATGGTACAACAAAATGTAAGAGATTTCTTTGTGTCATTTTTTGGCATTTTTAATGTCTGCTCAGAGCAGGCGGTAAAAGGAGGCACACTATTGTTTACAATGGGCCTCAATGGGCTTTGCAGGATTAGCGTAAAACAAATGTACGCTAATCCTGCAAAGCACCAAACTAGCATTAAAAGTTTTGACTGTAGTTCTGTATATCTTAAATATGGCGACTGTAGTTCTGTATATCTTAAATATGGCGCACACATGGTAGCATTAGGGGGGCACTAAGTGGCGCAAGAAAAGTGTTACTGCACTGAGTGCAGCTACACTTTTCTTAAATCTAGCCCCAAATGTATAACAACACCCTCACATTTTTATGTTAAAACCACACTGTATAATGTGGGAAATATCCACCTTTTGTGTGGTGTACCTCCAGACTTTTGCCCTGGCTGTTGTTGCTAGATGTAGAACTCTGTGTACTTTATCCCTGCTAACCAGAGATAAAGTGCTTGTGCTCCGCTTTTTAACATGATGAGATTGACATACTCCTAATTGTCATATTTAACACCCCCATACATTCCTAGTACATAGTCCAAAATTAATACAGGGCCTGTGAGTTAATTGTTACTAATGGACTGCAGCACCCATTGTGCCACCCACTACAGTGGCAGTGCAAACAGGATTGAAGGGCTACCATTTGTAGCATGGCTGTTGCAGTTTTAACCATCAAATACGACCTGCAAAAATCACCCCTTTTGATAGGTCAAAACTTTTCTTTTAAATATTTATGTGACCCCTAAATAGACCTTATTGCCCATAAACATGGGTGCATAGTATTTTAAAGTAGGACATGAACATGTCCTTACGGAGAGAAGCCCTAAAAGCAATTTTTACTATAACAAGACTTTTTGTTCAATAGGACGACACTTGGTTATATTATTACATTTATTAATGGTAATCCTGGTTAGAAAACAAATAGATATACAATTCACAGACTCTTTTAAAAAAAATATCAAAATTCAAATTAATGGTAAAACTTAATTTTTTATAACTATTTAGGAAAAGATACTTTAGATGTTTATCTTTTCCCTGCCTAAAGCCTTCAGGAGCCCATTTGCATGAGCTTCAGCTGCCATTTTCCTGCTAAATAGCCCCATTGATGATGTGTGAAAACTACTCTCAGAGAAGTACAAAAGACTTGGGTGTGTGGAGATGTTTCTTTTCCTCTGCGAGGATGGCCATCTTGGCTGTGCCCAGGAACTTGATTAACTTCAAAGCCGGACACACTTCTATTCACAGCCTTGGAGCGATGGGAAAATCCATGATTCCAGGTTTTGACTTTCCTTGTCTGCTAAAGGTATGGGTGACGCCTTCTGGTAGCCATCAAAGCAGAAAATGCACTTTAGATGGAACTCCCAAAAGGAAAAACCCCAAAGGCAAAAAAAAACTCTGATGGCAACCAGAGACTTCCAGGAGGATAATGAGGACCAGTATTGTTGGTAGAAGACCAGAATGCAGCAAGGCTCAGAAGGCACCTATAAGGCTAGTGGAATGCCAGAACCAGGAGAATAGAAGGGTTCAGAAGCTTGGCAACAAGAGCAATAATCACCAGCAGGAGCAAGGGGACTTAGGACTTGATTTAGAGTTTGCATGAGGGGGTTACCCTGTCACAAACATGACAGATATCTGCTGTGTTCCAATCCCATTATAGCCTTTGGAAATGATAATACAGCAGAAGGGCTAGCCATCGCATTTGTGATGTAGTAACCCATCTGCCAAACTCTAAATCAGGCCCTATGTTTTTTCATTTGTTGTTTTGCTGTGGAAAGGTTAGTAGCCCAGTTGCCTAACACAAGTGTACTGCCTGGCACTCCAGCCTGGCTAACTTCTGAATTCCACTATGTAACTGGGCACTGTAAGGTATCAAACTAATCCAGGCATTAAACCCGACCTGACACCCAGGTCAAACTGAATGTCACAATTAAGGTGTTGCAACTTTTAGAAAGTTGCCAGTCTGTGCTCCAGTGAGTCCAGTAGCCTCACACAGGCTCTGGAACACAGACAGCTCTCTGCCCACCTAGGAAGATCTGTGAACGACTCCCGGGTTCAGGAACAAAGGCAGTTGCAACAGGGCATGGTATTACCTCCTCTTCTAGGATGGCCACTCAGGGTGTTATCCCAAAAGGTTAGCTTCAAAGGGGAATCTGCCTTTGAAGGGCAAATAGTGATTACGCTCCTGAGCAAGTTGCCTTTTGTCCATGTAGACTAGTCGGAGACAGGGAATGACGGAGGAAACCCATCCCAGAACTGGTTTTCCTATGAGCGTGTAGCCTGTGGGTAGCCACACCTATAGGGTGGGCTACCAAGCTCCTGATGACCAAGGAAGGGTGCAGACATTTTGGGAGTGGCAAGAATGTTGCTCTCTGGTATAGCAGATGCCACACACTGCAGGAAACATGTAACCAAATGTATATAGGACACAGAAAACCATTTTCTAGTGACTGTGTGGTCACCTCAGGACACTTTCCTGTGATAAACATGGCACCCCTGGGACCCTGCCCCTCAGATAATGTTGGATTGGGAGGGAGGATTGAAGAAAGACCTCCCAGCTGTCCTTGAAAATGCACAAAGAAATCTGCACCATTGGAAGGAGTGCCCCTGCTGCACTTTGGGCTAGTGAAGTTTGGACTGTGCCTGTGGCTACCGTGCTCAGGAAAAAGTTGATTGCTAGTCCAAGATTGAAGTAGGGACTCACAGAATCAGCTGGCTCCAGGGACACAAGAGCTGAAGTAGCCCAAACCAACAAGTTGGTAGCCACCACAGAGGTTTGCCACTTCTTGCCGCTGGGCACCAAATTGACCATTACTCAGAGGCCAAAATTTTCACCTGAGTCTCCTGGACTCAGGAGTGTCCTCAGAGCCCAGATTAGTCACCCATAATGGATACCAACCCCACCTAAGGATTTTGTCCCAACGGGGGTGCAAGGAGACCAGTAGGCCAGCATCAGCTGGCCACCTACTTCAACGTCGAAAACTTTGAGGGACCCTGACGTCTGCAGCCAAAGTCGGCCCACATCACTTGTGAACCGAGGAATAACTACAGAGGCACCTTCATTGACTGCACCTCAACCAGAGCATCCTTGAGCATCTTTTCGCCTGAATCCTCATCATTAGACCACTCCATTGAAGTTCATAGTGGTCGTTCAGTAAAGTACGGTATTTGCCTTAAAAATGCTCTGGTGGCCAGGTACCTGTCCAGAGTATCCTTTCTGGCCCCCTAGACCTCTTTTCTGACAGATTTGGTCACCCAAGCAGAGTACTCAAACTAACTCTTTCAAACTTTTCAGACGTTTACAAAGTTTTTGTTGACCAATGTTTGTTTTTGGTTGAATTTGAAAGTGATAAATTCTTCTAAAATACATATCTCCATGAACTATTGTTAAAAATTGGTGTCTGATTTCTTTTGTGTTGTGTGGTTTCCTTATTCCGTTGTTTGGTACTGTTGAATGCTGTACACTAAGGGGAATATTTATACCTGGTTTGCACCAAACTAGCGTCATTTTTTTTTACGCTAATTCAGCGCAAACCTAACTCCATATTTATACTTTGGTGCTCGACACGTCTAGCACCAAAGTTATGGAGTTAACGTCACTTTCTGGATGTGGAAACCTACCTTACGTCAATGAGATTCAAGGTAGGCGTTCCTGTGCAGAAAACAACTCTATGGCCCCTGCGCCATATTCATCCCCCCACGCTAAAATCATACATGGGGGTATGGGTACCTTATATAATTATTTAACGCCTGGGTATGGGCAGACGTTAGTGGACCTGTGGGCCTATTTAAATTGTCAGAGACCATGGAGAGAGCCCACAGGTGCCCTTCCCTGGCCTCAGGGACACCCCTACCCACACTAAGAAGACACCTAAGGATGGGGGACCCCATTCCAGGTAAGTAGAAGTAAGTATATTTACATTTTTTTAAGTGCCATAGGGTGGCCTAACTTGGGCCCCACTACATGGCACTGGGTCCAGTGGCCATGCCCAGGGGACATAAGTCCCCTGGGCATGGCCTTTGGGCTGGGGGGCATGACTCCTGTCTTTATTTAGACAGGAATCATGTTCACAGAGGTTCTGTGCCGAAACATGACGCTAATCAGGTTAGAGTAATTGTCTTGACTCTAATCTGGCTACCGCCATTCTTTGACGCACAACCTCCAGTTTTCCCTATGCCTCCCCCACCCGGTTAGCATCAAATATTTTGACGCTAACCAGCACCAGGTCTAATGGCCATGGCCATGCCCAGGGGACATAAGTCCCCTGGGCATGGCCTTTGGGCTGGGGGGCATGACTCCTGTCTTTACTTAGACAGGAGTCATGTCCATAGGGATTCTGTGCCGAAACATGACGCTAATCGGGTTAGAGTCATTTTCTTGACTCGAACCTGACTAGCGCCATTCTTTGACGCACAACCTCCAGTTTTCCCTACGCCTCCCCCACCCGGTTAGCGACAAATATTTTTACGCTAACCAGGCCTTACCGCGGGCTAACATCATACCATAAATATGACGCCCTGGAGGCGTCTTGAGATGTCGCTAGCCGGCGGTAAACCTTTTGACGCTAAACTGCGTTAGCGCAGTTTAGCATCAAAAAGTATACATCAGGGCCTAAGTTGCTTTGTCAGTACTTGCTGATCGAAAGCCACAGCTACCCGGAGTTGAGCTTAAGGTAGTACAAACGAGCATGACTGGGCCCAAGACAATTTTTGTGAGTGTATTCCAAGATAAGACCCTTCAACCATATTATATAATAATACACCCAAATCCTGAATGGGGCTGATCTATAGCCCACTCTCTGTGCATTGCTCACATATGGTGTTTGGCATGGCCATACTTAGAAATCGACTTACCCTTTAAAAGAATAAAGTTGCTCTACTTCTAGGGCAGGATCTGCACCGAGCCAAAGGGGAAGGCCGACTTCGCTTCCTTCATGAAGAAGAACATGAATTAATGTATCTTACTATAGGCTTTTCAAAGAATTGTCCCAAGCTATAAAATGGTCCTCTACCTCTGCCACTTGCCTTAAGAACTAATGGAGCCACTTAACTCCTTGGGGTGGAGGGGTGGGATATTTTAAACTCCTCTCCAGGGAGGACTCTGTCTGCTGGAGTTACTTGATTGAAGAAGCCTGATTTCTGAAGAGTTAATTACAGCCTACTTGCTGGAAGAAGCTTATCTGCTGCAGAATCTTGCCCTAAAATGCCTCAGTGACTCGAGGGTTAAAAGAGCCTGACACGAGAGGGTGCTGCTGCCCACCATGACTGGGCAAAAGATGGGTACAGACAAATTAGACATGAGGCACCTACAAATTCGTGATCTTTCCCATTTTATGCCAACACGGGGGTACTCCTCAAACACCTAGGAGAAAAGTCCCAGGGTGTCAGGGTAATTATTTTTGTTGTTGTTCAGAAAGGTTCCCCGCTTTGGTAGTTTATTTTTGAAAATGGAAAGGTTTGCTGGGTGGCCATCGCGCTGCTAACTTTCAGTTTCTTTATGGAACCAACGAAGAGGCTCTTCTAAAGGCACAGATATTCGCAGGGCATGCAGACATCTTAAAATGTGGTGGACGGCAGTCGCGGCTCCTCCATTAGGGCGGAGGAGCATTTCCCCCCCACCCCCTGTCAGCAGCAGCTGCTACAAATCCAACGAAACGATAATAAACCGTGGACGGGAGCCTGGCCAGGGACCCATTATAATCCAAATGTGTGCCTGACTGTTGCACTTGGCTATCCAAGGCCTTATCCTTGGTACCTGTAACCTGGGTTGAATGCAAAGAGTTCGTATGTGTCATGTTCATACATACTTTAAAGTATCAGTCTGCTCTGAACTCGTGCATCCGACGTTTTTTCCCGTAGAAATAAGAATCAATGAAATTACCTTTTTCTTGCTTTGTTATTGTGTCTTGCATTAAAATTGTACACTATTTAAATATGATATTGGAAGGTATATTCAAATCTAATCCATATACAAAGGCTGTATTGCCCTAAATACTATTATTAGTGATTCCTATGGTATTGTGTTTTTTCAGTGGAGCACACTAATATGTATTGGTCGTTTTTTTATTTCAGCTGCTTTTTGTAAGCTGATATAACTGGTCATTTGCAACATTTAACTGCACAAAGTATTTGTGAAACAATGACCCACAATTATCAGATTATCCATCATTTAAAATTTAGTAATTTGCAGAAGTGAACTGCAAATGAAATGGCTGCGATACTTTGCACACCACTGCCACCTGTTGTTGCAATGCCCATTTTGCACACTTTTGCATCATCACAACAACACTGTTGTTTTCCAGTTATTTACATCTCACCGCACCCAGGAATCGGACTGTCTGCGAGCCCTCTCTTGAAGACCTTCATAGTGTTACAAAAGGGCAGTAAATGTATTTTATAGTAAAGTAGCTTGAGATCGCATTGTCCGTACTACAAATAAAATATATTTCGTAGTCCTTGTTCAAAGAGGGGTGAATACGTTGACCCACGATTCCTGAAGTTTGGTTCCACTCATCACTACCGTTCTCATAATTTGGAGCTCAGATATGAGGCTTCTGTGAGACCATCTTCCTATGTTAGCCAGCATGGCGCCGTGGAAATGCGCCTGCTGTAAACAATTGACAGTCAGCAGCTGCAAAATAAGTGAACTGTGCTTGTTTATCTGCACTGTTTTATCTTGCTAGTGAGGAAATGAAGACAGAAAATAGAACTATATTGAAATGTTAAAACATGAAATTAGTTATGTTATTGCTTATCCTTTAGGATTGCGTCCACCCTTTTTATGACCTAGTGTTTTTCCATTTTTTGTTTACTGGTTCTGACCTAAAGATTGTTTCTCCTATTCCTTTTGGAAAAGCGAGTAGACAAACTCATTTTGTGTTTAATATTATCCATAGAGCCTCAGTGGGCTGGGCTGAGGCAGGTGGAATTTATTAGGAGCTCTGCGCACACATGCCTGTGTTCTCATTTGGACCATTGCCCCTTCGTTTATATTTTAAGTCGATTGTTCTAGAGAATGTAGTACCCTGCTCGTTTCTCCCATGCGTTCCCAAGGCCTGATAATTACGTTCTTAACTGCTGGTGTCCCTTCAACTACAGCTCAACTCATATCCGCTAAACTCTGGAGACACGAGAATCCATGGAGCTGAATATCAAATTTTATTTTCCACTGGTTAATGGAGGATGCAGTATTCCTTGCCTGTTTTTCCATGAAAACGTATTTGCATCTATTACAGGAATTACTAGTTTTACAAATTCTAACTGTAGAACCAGTATAAGGGACCTTTAACATTGGCTCATAGTGCAGAAACCCTTAATCCTTCCATACTGATCGCCTTGATGCTTACAGGTCTGTAAAAGGGATGGCAGCTATTACTTATTATTATTATTATTAACTCCCTTACTTGCTAAAAACATGGATTGTTCACTTGCTTTATATATAGGGGATTTTTTAACGCAAATTGTCGTTGTTCCAGTGAATATAGACTACATTTATATTTCTCTTGCTGAGCTGGAATCAGGCTTTCCTTCTAGCTCGAATGCAAACGCACCAAAAATCTTTCAACAAGACACATCTTCTCACCCCTGTGCTTTTCTAGAACTGATGGTCATCCACTAGGCCAACGAAAGCTGCAATGCTAAGGATTACTGCATCCTCCTCTACACTACTCTAATGTAACTCTATACAGGTAGGCCAACATGAAGGACATTAGATAAAGGCATGTAAAACAATAACAGAGGAAACTTCCTACAGAGCCCCAAATAATCTGGACCATCCATTCAGCCCAACAGAGGGTATGCAACTGATACTGCCAGAATCTGACGGAAGAACCCAAAGGTAAATATGTAACCTTACATATAAAAAACAGCCTTACGCAGGGTCACAAGACTGTGCCACACTAACAGGAAGCCACAGATCCACAAACCCCAGAGCAAGTGAGGCAGTTTATGCCTTTAAAACTCTTATACATTTGTGATCCCAACATCTGAAAATACGCAATGGGCCAATCACCAAGTACATGGGATTAATCACAATGGGCCAGATTTATGAAACTGTTTTGCACTCGCAAAAGGTGCGAACCGCAAAAATCGTCCGTTTGCAAGTGCAAAAACGTGGTCTGCGATGCATGAAAGGCATTCGCAGACCAAAAATAAAAACTCACAAAAACTGCAATTTTTTGCATTGCGACCTGGTTTTGCGAGTCGTATTTTGCGATTCAGTATTTCCAGTAGGAAATTGCGAGGCGCAAATTGCGAGGCGCAAATTGCGAGGCGCAAATTGCGAGTCGCAAAATCCAGGTCTCAAAGAGATGCATCAAAAATCGCAACTTGCGATTTTTCGCAGAATGGCATTTTGCAGATGCAAAATACCATGAACTGAAACCAGGCGGTAACCAGGTGCAACCTATATTAAGAGGCCCAGAATGCCTCAAACTCTTTTCAACAATGGCTGCACTCTACGTCATGGCGAGGAGGATGAGGATCTTGGCAGGTTTGAGGAGATGGAGGAGGAGACAGGAGTGCATTTTCAGAGTGCGCATTACACTTTTTGACCTGAAGGAGGAGGAAATATATGAGAGGTATAGGTTGAACTCAGCCATGATACTTGATCTGATAGCTGAGCTACAACCCATACTGCAGCGCAGAACACTAAGGACTCACAGCATACCTACCCATGTGCAGGTATTATGCTCCCTCCACCTACTCGCCTCAGGGAGCTATCAAGGGTTCATAGCAGCAGCTGGAGAGGTCACACAGAGTACCCTCTCCAGATGTTTCAATGCATTCATCAACGCCATGCTGAACAAACTACACCAGTACATTAGATTCCCTCACACCCCACAGGAATTACAGCAGACAAAAATAGAGTTTTACCAGATAGCACAGTTCCCCCACGTCCTAGGTGCCTGTAGACGGGTCCCGGAGACCGCGTCTAACTCACCTCGTATCCGCCATCTTTCGGCTGACTCCACGGAAACGGCGCGGCGTTCCCCTGGCAACGGGGAGACGCCACGTTGTTACAGCATCGACGACTTCCGGTCAAGGGGATTGAAGAAGGGGGTGGATCCGCAAGAGAGGCGCGCGACGGACAACCAGAGAAGAGAAGAGAGGAGCACGACGAGAAACCAGGAAGGAGAGAAGAGGACAGAACCTTTGGCAGCCCCGGTGAGGAACCAGGAGGAGGTCCATAGGAGAGGCGCCGAGACGCGAGAACCGGGGAAGCAAGCGACATCGGAGAAACGAGAAAGCCGCCACGACCCCGGAGGGTCGTGGCTTGACAAGGTACGGTCCCTCCTAGGGACAGGAAGGGTCACGGGGAGTCTCGGGCACGGGGAAAGGCACCAGGGAAGTGGGAGGAAGGGCGGGGAGGGTGAGTAAGAGGCAAGGGAAGGGGCACGAAGGGAACCAGGCACGTTGTGGACCCCAGGAACCCTAAACCCCACCACTGATCATTCCCTCACGAACTTTCCCGCTTGCTGCCTTCTCCCCTCACGAGCACAAGACCCCACCCAGTACCTCCGAAATACTTACCTGTTCCTTTTCTGTTAATTTTCATTTCTGCCGGGATTCGAGGGAGATGACCACATCCTCTCACAGACCGGAAGAGCCCAGGGAACGAGGAAACCCAGGAGAGAAAAGAAAGGAAGAGAGGAAAGCAGAAACCCCAAGACTTACCCAAACCCCTTCAAACAATGATTAAGAGAATAACCTGTGAATAAAGAGAGAATAAAATATCACACATAAAGAACCCCAGTCTTTTGCCTCTGCTTGATACGCTCGTGAGACCGCCTGCCACAGTGCCATAGATGGCACACATGTGGCAATCTGTCCACCATCAGCCACAGAGTATGTGTACCGCAACAGGAAAGACCAACATTCCATGAATACACAGGTGATATGCAATGCCTCCTACATCATTTCTGATGTTGTGGCCAGGTACCCCGGGAGCACACATGATTCGCACATCTTTCGCCACAGGGGGATTCACACAAGACTGATAGCTGGGGAGTTTGGAGAAGGATATCTACTAGGTAATGTCCCTCTGTACACTGGTGCATTGATGGCGTACCGATGTCAGATGGCTCAGTTACTCATCACACCCTCTGTCCCTTCCAGGAGACAGTGCTTACGCAGTGCGCACCTACATGATGATGCCCTACCTCAATCCTACAACACCAGCTGAACGGAGATACAATGCAGCACACAGGGCAACTCGCAATGTGCTGGAGTGCACATTTGGACTGCTGAAGAGTCGCTTCCGGTGCCTCCACAAAAGTGGAGGGGCACTACAGTACAGTCCGGAGACAACATGTAGAAAAGGGGCTACTTGTGCAATCCTGCACAATATAGCTACCACCAGGGGCATACCTGTAGAAATCAGTGATACTGAATCAGATAGGGATGACAATCCCATACCACCTCTACAGCCAGCAGACAGGACCAGTGCAGCAGAGGGAAGGCAAAGGCGTGCCGACATCACACACAACCATTTTAGACGTGAGTATTAATGACACAAATCCTCTGACAACTGTACCTGTAGTGAAATACATTTAATACCTTAAGTCAGGTAATGTACGTGTGAGTAAGAAAAAAAAACTGGTGATGTGACAAACGCAAACCAACGAAGAACCTGAGTTATGCACTATTTCTTCATAGTGTCAACAGCAGTCCAATGTCAGCAAGAGTCATTTTTTTCACCCTCGCACACCACTCGGGTGCCCAGTTACGTCACTGGCACCTTTATTGTCACCCTCAGTGGCAGTGCTGTGCCTTGCACTGCGCCGTCTGGTGTCTGCTGCTGGTACGGCAACAGTGCTGAGGCTGGAACTGTCCTCAGTGTCGCCCAGTGCTAGCTCACTCGGAGTGGCTGATCTTGGTCCCATAATGTGTTCGATCACATTTGTGATCTGCACAAGTCCATTGACAACGTCCCTGCTGCTGTGTGCTGCCTCCACTTGCGCAGCCACTGCATGACAGGCAATCAGTGCTGTCGAATTTGCCATCCTGTTAGAGGAACGGCAGAAGCTGCCAAACATGGTACGGAATCTGCGCTCCTGTCTGCGCTGGCTCACCGTCTCATGGCGCAGCTCCTGGCAGAGTTCACGGACAGTACTTGTAAGGTCCCTGGTGTCCTGTGATGCCTGCACCTGTCCCTCACGCAGCTGTACAATGTTACTATTGAGGGAGTCAAGTTGGCGATGCAGGCCCATCATGTTGCGGTTATGTTTGCGCAGGTTTCTGTCTAATGCAAGGATCCGCTTATTTTACAGACGCTGCTGCTGCAACATAGGAGATTCCAGGCCACCGAATAAGGAGGGACCCTCACCTGACTCATGCTGCTGTTCCCAGGAGTCTGTCGCAATCCTGTGTGGTGCTGTGGTTGGATGACACCTGCCCTCCTGAATCTGGCTGCGCCTGTCTGGTGCTGATGGGGTACTTGGCCCTTCCTGCTGCTCATCGGAGTCGTTGCTCAGCTCTGGCAGTGGCAGTGGCCTGGGCCTGCGTCGTCCAGTCGCTATGTGGAGGGACCCACTGGTGTTCAACTCTGAGGGCAGATGGGTGTCTGTCTCGCCTACCCATGCAGATGCTGTGGCTGCTGGCCCTGGCCCACCTGCAACAACAATATGCAGCATGTCAGTTCTGTATGTTACATTTTTGGTCAGACAATGGCAATAAAGGTACAGGTACCGCTCTACACGGTGTTGTGTGTGTTGTGCTCCTCTGGGTGTCACTATACTTGAATACATTGTTGTGCTACATTCAGTTCTAGGTTGTGGACTGCCACTCCCATAATGCATTGTAGTGCTGCTTCTAAGATGTGGACTGGACTACTTCTCACACTGTTTCACATTACTTGCTAATTCCTAAGGGGCTTTTGTGCATACACATATAGGGTTACAAAACAATATTGCACTTACCTTGGCTAGTACTTGGTGTACCGGAGGTGTCGATCTCTGTGACCCCAGTCACAGCTTCAGGGAGGAGTGTGGACTCCACTAGGTCCTCCAATGGTGCTGATGGAGCCTCTGTGGGTGGACCGCCTCCTGTACCCCTGGCATCCGTAAGTCTCCTTGCCACCCTCTCCTTTGCACTGGACCGCAGGTCATACCAACTTTTTTTATCTCTTCAATGGCGCGCTGTGCCACTCCAATAGCGCAGATTTTGGACTGTATGTCCAGCCATAGTCTCCTCTTTTCACTCTCAGGCACCTTGAGTGAGCTTTTCCAAACAGGCGGTCATGGCTCCTCACCACCTCCTCAGTTAGTACCTCAAGCTCGCTGAATTTCAGCTTGCGCTTCCTTTCACCCTTCTCCTGTGCTTGGCCTGGGGTGTCCATCCTGGCTCAGGTGTTGTTGCTCCTTCTGAGTGCTGCTCAGTGTGCCTGGGCTGCTCTCTTTCAGGATGCTGGTTTGGGTGTGGCACCTGAAACTGCCTGGGATGACTAATTTCCTGCTGGTGATGTCATCAGGTTCCTCCAGGTGTGCATTCTCGAACTTTCTCGCAATTTGAGATTTTTTACCGAATCGCAAAAAAATCGCAATTTGCAATAATGCAAATTGAGATTCGGTAAATGGGCCTCACAAATCACAAATAGCGATTTTTAAGAATTCGCTAATTCCGAATCGCTATATTGTTACATGGCCAATTGCGACTCGGAAATAGCGATTTCTTAAAAATCTCTATTTGCGATTCGCAAGCTCCAGTTTTCATACATATGGTCCAATGTGTCTAATTAAGGGGCCTATTTATATTTTTGGGTGCAAAACTGCACTAACGCAGTTTTGCACCAAAAAGTTGAGCACCAGCTTATGCCATTCCTGAGCACCAGCGGGGCACCATATTTATGGAATGGCGCAAGCTGGTGCAAAGGGTGGGCTAGCATAAAAAAAAATACGTTAGCCGTGTGGGACTGGCGGTATGGGTGAACGGGGTTTTGCACCAGAAATGACGTTAGGCTGATTAGAGTAAAAAAAGATGACCCTAACCAGCCTAGCGCCATTTTCTGATGCAAAACCATCCATACCACATGACTTCTGTCTTAGAAAAGACAAGAGTCATGCCCACCACCCCAATGACCAGCACAGGGGACCAGTGTCCCCTGGGCATGGCCATTGCACCCTGTGCCATGCAGGGGACCCCAACTTGGGCCCCTGATGGCACTTTATTTAAACAAACAAAATACTTACCTATACTTACCTGGGATGGGGTCCCTCATTCTCTAGTGTGGGCTTGAGGAGGGCACCTGTGGACTCATTCCATGGTGTTTAACCATGGAAATGGGTCCACAGGTCCCTTAACGCCCGTTCTGACTAAGGCGTTAAATAATGGTGCAAAGCAAGCTCAACACAGACATCCTTGCATGATGGTGCTGGGTTGCCTACATTGTCGCTGGCAGCTAAATTTAGCGCCAGCGCAGGGGGAAATGCACGAGTGCAACACATTCCCTTTATTATGGCACATCCCTGCATTTCTAAAGTGACGCAGCACAGCAGTGCCAATTTTTGTGCAGCACCGTGCTGCGCCACTTTTCTTTAAATCTGGCCCATACTTTTTTATCTTTCAGTGACTCACTTTGAAACATATATGTTTTAACTTAATATTTAAAGAATTACTGTGGTCACTAACCAGTCACCAGCAGGAGAGAATCTTTGACCTCCAGTTACAACATCAGTCTCTTTGCGGTTATGGGGACTCTGAAGAATGCATTTTAGATTTGCATCATCCTTAAAGTTCATTCTTGTAGACAAAAGTCTATGCCTTAAGGCAGTGCCAATACAAACAAGCATTTGCAATGAAACAGGTCTTGCATTAGCGAGAGTTAGAGCTGTGGGCGCTGTAAGTGACAATGATAACCTCACATTTGGGACCTTATAAATATTTTGCCATGCATCACATTAAACCTTTATCGGAAATAAACTATATTTGTGCATTCCTTTTTACACTTGGCATTAGACTGTAATGGTCTGAACAGCCCTCACAAAGCACCACAGTAAAAATAGCATTTGGAGGAAATATGGTCATATAAACTTATATTCAGCCTCTAGAGGGCACAACCACATAAAAAAGAGTGATAAGCAATATTGCAGTGTAATCATATAATCAGCCCCTTGAGGGCATAGTGTATTAAACATTTTCAGGCCTAGCAGGCCTTTTAAATATAATTTAACTGTAGAGTTAGTGACGTAGTGCTGCAGTGCCGCAGATCATCACTAGATGTTCCTGTAGAGTCAACAGCAGAAGGTGCAGTACCACTGGTCAATAGCAGAAGGTACATTACCACTGTTTGTGGCTAGATGTCCCTGCAAAGTTAACAACAGATGGTGCAGTACCACTGGTTATGGCTAAATGTCCCTCTAGAACCACCAGCAGAAGAAACTGTACTACTAGCAAAGACTAGATGTCCCTGTTAAACCAACCGAATTAAGAGCACCTTGCACAGACCAAACAAGACTATCAATATAGTATTACAAACAAGGCCCTCAAACACAAACTCTCCTCACCCCACTCTGACCTGTTTTTGGTCTAGAGCTCGCCCCCCACGTCCGCAGCACCACCTTGCTGTCTCGTGCCCCTGACCCCCGCCCATGCTGCTGCTAGCTTGTTCGAGGCCCTCCTCCACCCGCAGGCATCCTCCTGCGCCTCATCCCTAGTGTCTAGTGGGCTCTGGTAAGCTTCGCTAGACCCGTGTGCAATCTGCCGCTTTTGCCGTATCTGTAAGTGTTTTTACTTTTCAGCGCCTTGCCTCATTGCGCTCTTGCCCCCATTTGTGCCCCTTCTGATTGCTGTTTTCCGCTTGTACTTTGTGCCTTTTTACCATATTTGTGACTGTTTTTGACTTGTGCTCATCGTTCACTTTTGTGCCTTTTTTACCTGGTTTTTCGCCCCTTAGGCGCTCCCCCTTGCCGCTTCCCCTGCCGCTGCCTCCCTGCGGCCCGCACCCCTCGAGTCCCCATTCGCCGCTCCCTCCCTCCCGCCTCCCGCCTCCCAGCTGCTCCTCCGTCCCTCCTCTCCCCTCCCCCCTCCCCCCTCCTTTCTTAATGGATGGCGCTGCGCGTCCGCTCCGCTGGCGCGCCAGAGGCGCGCCAGAGGCAAGCCTGTCTGCGCCCGTCCGCGCCTGGACTGCGCCTGGACTGCGCCCAGCACCACCCGCCCTGGTCCGCACGCCCGCGCACCACCAGCTTTCGCTACTCGGCCAGCGAACTCCTCGCCCTCAACCCTGGCTCCTCCACAGCCTGCTTCCAGGCCACTCTGAAGCACACCAAAGGACCCTTCTCCTGCCGCACCTGCAACTTCACCTGTAACAGAACAAGGAAGCCTGCAACAACCAACACCAACCACCTCCACTGCATCCTCCTCAACACACGCTCCGCACGAAAGCACGCCATCGAGCTCTGGGACCTGCTCGACACCACCGCCCCAGACGTAGCCTTCCTGACCGAAACCTGGTGGAACGACTCCTCAGCCCCAGACATCGCCATCGCCATCCCTGACGGCTACAAGATCACCAGAAGAGATCGCACCAATGGAATCGTGGAGGAATAGCCATCGTCCACAAATCTACCCTCAAGATCCACACCCACACGGACGACACCCTCAAGACAGCTGAACACCTTCACTTCCAGATCCACACGGACCCCAACACTACCCTCAGAGGAACTCTCATGTACCGTCCTCCAGGACCAAGAGCCCCCTTCAGTGACACAATTTCCGACATCGCAAGCACCCACGCCCTCACCTCAACGGACTACATCCTCCTTGGAGACCTCAACTTCCACCTGGAGAACAACAACGACGCCAACACCGCATCACTGGCCACCAACCTCTCCAACCTCGGACTCACACAACTGGTCAACACACCCACCCACATCGCCGGTCACACTCTAGACCCACTCTTCACTGCAAGCAACCATATCTCCTTCAGCCACACCACCGAACTCCACTGGACCGACCACCACTGCGTCCACTTCACATTCAAGAAACACACCGAACACCACCGCACCCCACTACCGCCGCACCGCCGCTGGGGCAAAGTCACTGAGGACCAACTAACAAGCACCCTCGCCAAGAACCCGCCGACCGAACCTACCGACCTGGACTCTGCCGCCATCAACCTCCAACAGTGGATACTCAACTGCGCCAACACCCTCGCACCACTCAAGAGGCCCACCGTCAACCAAGAAAAGAAAAAAGCAGCCTGGTTCACAGACGAACTGATCACCTCCAATCGCACCTGCCAGAAACTTAAGAAAAAATGGCTTCTCGAGCGCACACCCGACAGCCTGGCAACCCACAAGGAAGCCACCCGCAAGCACCACCAACTTATCCGACTCGCCAAATGCTCCCACTTCACAGAACGCCTAAACAACAACGCACACGACAGCAAGGAGCTCTTCTGCATCGTGAAGGAGCTCTCCAACCCCAGCGCCAACGTCAACGACGTCCCACCATCCCAGAAACTCTGCGACGCACTCTCCACCTTCTTTTACCAGAAAATCATCGCCATCCACAACAGCCTCAACACCACACCTCCGCCAGACCCCACCCCCGACAACTCCTCCTACGCCGACCGCCTCACCACCTGGACCCACGTAGATGACGTCGAAACCCAAAAGACCATGAACTCCATCCACTCAGGATCCCCCTCAGACCCCTGCCCACACCACGTCTACAACAAAGCCGACTCCACCATCGCCCCCCCAACTTCGTAAGATCATCAACCTATCCTTCAATACTGCGACCTTCCCGGACAGCTGGAAGCACGCCGACATCCAAGCCCTCCTCAAGAAACCCAAGGCTGACCTCAACGACCTCAAAAACTTCTGCCCGATCTTCCTCCTCCCCTTCCCAGCGGTCATCGAGAAGATCGTCAACGCCCAGCTCACCCACTACCTCGAGGACAACTCCATCCTAGACCCCTCCCAATCCGGATTCAGACGCAATCACAGCACCGAGACTGCGCTCCTCGCCGCCACAGATGACATCAGACAGCAAATGGGCAACGGCGAAACTTCAGCCCTCATCCTCCTAGACCTCTCCCCTGCCTTCGATACGGTCTGCCACCGCACCCTACTAACTCGTCTCCACGAAGCCGGAATACAAGACAAAGCCCTCTACTGGATCTCCTCATTCCTCTCCGGCAGAACCCAGAGAGTCCGACTATCACCCTTCCGCTCCGAAGCCACCAACCTCATCTGCGGCGTCCCCCAAGGCTCCTCGCTAAGCCCAACGCTGTTCAACGTCTACATGGCACCCCTCGCACAACTGGCCCGTCAGCACAACCTCAGCATCCTCTCCTACTCTGACGACACCCAGCTCATCCTTTCCCTCACCAATGACCCACACACCACCAAAGCCATCCTCCATGAGGGATTGAAATCCATCGCCGAGTGGATGAGAAACAGCCATCTGAAATTAAACTCCTACAAGACGGAATTCCTCATCCTCGGACGCACCCCCTCAGCCTGGGACGACTCCTGGTGGCCCACCATGCTGGGACCCCATCTACTCCAGCCAACCACGCACGCAACCTCGGCTTCATCCTCGACTCCGCCCTCACCATGTCCAAACAGGTCGACGCAGTCTCCTCCTCCTGCTTCAACACCCTTCGCATGCTCCGTAGAATCTACAAGTGGATCCCGACGGAAACCAGAAAAACGGTGACCCAGGCCCTCGTCAGTAGCAGACTTGACTACGGCAACGCACTCTACACAGGCATCCCAGCAAAAGACATCCAACGACTCCAACGCATCCAGAACGCATCCGCCCGCCTGATCCTCGACATACCCCGCCGATGCCACATCTCCCACCACCTGAAGGACCTCCACTGGCTCCCCGTGGACAAGAGGATCACCTTTAAACTCCTCACCCACGCGCACAAAGCACTACACAACGCCGGACCCGTCTACCTGAACAACAGACTCAACTTCTACGTCCCCTCCCGCCAACTCCGCTCTGCCAACCTCGCCCTCGCAATCGTTCCCCGATTCCAACGCAAGACCTCCGGCGGCAGATCCTTCTCCTACCTCGCTGCCAAGACCTGGAACTCCCTCCCGACCCCCCTGCGCCAGACCGAGGACCTCCTCACCTTCAGGAGACTCCTCAAGACCTGGCTCTTCGACCAATAGCAGCTGCCCCCCCCGTCAGCGCCTTGAAACACTAACGGGTACATAGCACGCTTTATAAATGTAATGATTGATTGACCTATAAAAACAAACATTCTTATCTACAAGAAAACCTAAATGTGCATTGAATGTTGGAAGAGGTTATGATATTAGAGTCCCCTCTCACCTAGAGTGACCCACAAGACAGCCTAAACAGAAAGCGCACATTCTTCTGAATGTTTTTAGGTGTGGTCCCATTGCCCTATGACCACCACAGGCTGAGTTATGGGCACAAATGTGATGTAAATTGAATGCCTGCAAATCCTTGTGTGCTGAGTTTTAGTGAATACATTAAACCTTTATCAGAAAGTGTTTGTTCATTAGGAAAAGGTGCAGTAACACTGGTGGTGGCTAGATGTCCCTGTGGAACCAAATAAATGAGTACTGTCTTGGAACAATTACCCTTTTGAAAGCATATAGCACATACGAAAAGCAAGCAGGACTACCAGAACACTGTTACAAACAAGACCCTTTTAACACAAATTCCTTTCCACTAGAAAAACAAACATTTTAACTACAAGAGAATTTAAATACACACTGAATGGTGGAAGAGGTTATGATATTTGGGCCCCCTCTCACCTAGTGTGACCCACAAGATTGCCTGAACAGAAAGTGCACATCATTAGAAATGTTTTGGGGGTGGTCCCATTTCCCTAAGACCACCGCAGGCTGAATTATGGGCACAAATGTATTGTAAAAAGAATGCCTGCAAAGCACTATGGGGTGAGTTTCCCGAGTACAGTGAATATTGTAGTATCGGCTCTCCAGCTGAGCCGGGAGAGCCGCTGTTTGAGGATTAATTCCTAGGTCGAATACATGTGACATAAAGAAACAAAAAAAGTACAAAACACAGGTACCACACAACTACTCGTAATTGCTGCTTATGTAAGGTAAGGACCAAGTGATAGGCAAACGAGGAAAACAAACCGCACGCGTGAACACGAGTGCTCACTGGCAAACATGAGAGGCAGGAAACAAATAAAAATAGTCTTTCCAAACAACAGAAAAACATTTGAGGTGTAAGTAAACTGTACTTGGCTGGTGTAGGAAAGTACGATCTTGCCTGGCATGTTACCCCCATTTTTACTTGTATGCCAGTTTGCTTTTGCCTGTCTCACTGGGATCCTGCTAGCCAGGACCCCAGTGCTCATAGTTTGTGGCCTGAATGTGTGTCCCTGTGTAGTGACTAGCTGTGTCACTGGGGCTCTGCTAACCAGAACCTCAGTGATTATGCTCTCTCTGCCTTTAAAATTGTCACTTTAGGATAGTGACCATTTTTACCAATTCTAATTGGCACACTGGAAACCCTCATAATTTCTAGGTACCCAGGATATTGGGGTTCCAGGAGATCCCTATGGGCTGCAGCATTTCTTTTGCCACCCATAGGGAGCTCAGACAAATCTTACACAGGACTGCCACTGCAGCCATTTTACACTGCACTTAAGTAACTTATAAGTCACCTATATGTATAACCCTCACTTGGTGAGGGTTAGGTGCAAAGTTACTAAGTGTGAGGGCACCCTGGCACTAACCAAGGTGCCCCCACATAGTTCAGGGCAATTTCCCCGGACTTTGTGACCTTTGCAGGCCAGCAAGGTTTGTTTGTAGTCTTTCTTCAAGGAAACAACTTTGCATCCTCCAGCATTCTGTGGGACATCTTCTGTGCAAAGGAGAAGTTCCTGGCGCCTTCCTTTGTTGCAGAATCTTCACCTTCTTCCACCCAGAGGCAGCCATTTTGCACCTTCATCTGGGGTTTAGTGGGCTCCTGCCCCCCGACACTTGCATGACTCTTGTACTTGGTCCCCTTCCTTTACAGGTCCAGGAATCCATCTTCAGTGCTTTGCAGTCAGTTGTTGTCCTTGCAGAATCCCCTATCTCAACTTTACTGTCTTTTTGGGGTAGTAGGGTAACTTTGCTCCTACTTTTCAGGGTCTTGGGGTGGGGTATCTTGGACACCCTTAGTGTTTTCTTACACACCCAGTGACCCTCTACACACTACACTAGGCCTGGGATCCATTCGTTTTTCGCATTCCACTTTTGGAATATATGGTTTGTGTTGCCCCTAGGCCTATTGTCTCCTATTGTGATATACCACAAGGTACCCACGATAAGCCAGGCCAGCCTCCTACACCCATACACCTACAGTACTTTAGAAAACGTATCAAAGTGACACTGGGTACCGCTCTGGAGCTGTGCATGACTGGTTCTTGAAGAAAGCTAGAGGGATCCCGTATGGTGGGAGTGCGGTCACCCTAGGCTGTTCTTGGTGTTGCAAAGACATAGAACAGCAGCTGTGCGACCTGCACAGGGCAGGCGTTGAAGTGATGGGCCCAAAATAACCAATGGGCCTCCCTAGTACTTTTCTGCCCTACCGCCATAATTTATCACACTAATCGAGCAAAGAACCACAATAGCTCATGCTATTGTGGAATACGGCATTACCATGATGTCGTTAGGTGGCGGTTGGAGGTCGCAAGAAAAGTGGCGCATCGAGAACTATGCCCTACTTTCTTGATGATCTGACTCTGACATAAACGGGGACTGATTAAGAGCATTCATTGCCAGGCTGTTCATTTATTTGAAGCAGGTTTAATGCCAGGTAGCTGTCACTGCAATACATTTTTTAATTGTCTTTAACTGTAAGTCAAAATAGCACTAATGATAGCATAAAATTATGAATTTCATTACGTTTCTACATCTGTTTTGCTTTTTGAAAGCTCTGGCCAAATATTCTCTCTTAGGACTAAACACTCCTTATCGTCATCAAGATCTGAGACGTCAGTTGTTTCTCTTATTTGCAAGGTGCTTTTTTATTAACCAAGGAAGAGCTATGGAGGATGGTGTATGGACAAAACGTGATTCCTCTGTTTTCCGTTTAGATCAAAAACATTTGTATTCCTCCAATTCCTGCATGTTACCTATTGTAAATACTCCTTAGTGCACTGTATTTATCTTACTGTCTGAAGAAATGTTAGAAAAACAACTTAGATTTTGACACGTTATCCACATTTTGTTCCATTAGAAATCTCTCTTTTTCGGTACAGGAATTAAAACAATGTGTCAGTTTTCAAAGATGTTGACCGTGAGAAAATCACTGGTCTGAAGGAAAGTCACTGATGCCGCCCACAAATTTACTGCCTTTCTCTTGGAACACCTCCAGACATGCGAGAGACATTGAAAAGCATTTATACTGCGTATGCATCTGCACTGTGAGTTTTATTTGCTGTATAGGTGTACTATGGCTCTGTTAGGAGCTGGTAATTGAAATCGCAGCCCCAGCCCTTCCCTGTACTCACACTTCCATATTCCAAACCTGTGGGGGCTTATTTACAAGCCTAGTGGAGCAGAGCCTGCAGCAAGTGTCTTGTTGCGCCTCCCTTCCATCGGGAAAGGGCAGAAATGAGCCGAATCTGCAAGATAAGACACATTTCTGTCCTCTTCCTCTGAGGCTGAGGCACACATGTCTGCATAACACCAACGCAGGCACCCTTGCACCATGGTGCAAAGATGCCTGCCTTGTGGGGATCATTGCTTTTGTTCAGGAAGGGAACCCTCACTGCACAAAAACAATCAGGAGAGGGGTTTTCCTGTTTCTATGTGCAGAATGCATCACACATAGAAAAAGGGAAAAAACTGGGAGAAATTAAGATATTTCTCCCCGTTGTGTCTCTACTACGCCACCTCTGAGGTGGCGTAGGAATCTGACACATTCCCAGACTTGTAAATCTAGGAATACATAAGATTTGTTTGCATTCCATGAGTGTTGCGTGGGAACACCCAGAGCAGCACCGATTGGAACACCCCTTTCACGCTGTTTTATGCGTAAAAGAGGCCCATATTTACAAGGCCATGAAAAGCCAAACAAGGTAGCTTTGCATGGCCTTGTAAATATGGGCAGGCACGCTGCACCAATGGAGCGTAAAAAAAAATTATGCTCTGGTGGAGCAGTGCGCCGCTATGGACTTGTAAATAAGCCCCTATGTGTTATCTATACTATTCACATGTGCCAAGGGCTTTTCATGCAGATGTTGAAGCAGGAACAGGGAGGACAGCAGTAAATGAAAAAATTTGATTCTGTCCAGGTGTGGGAGAAAATGCCAAAGTGGTATGCAGGGTAAGAAAAAACAAGTCTGTGTCGAAAGGTGCAGATGATGGGTTGTGTTTGCATTTACATATGTATGTGTGTGTTTATTGTAACATTTCCATAGGTCTCACCTTTCTCTGATGACTTCCAGCAGTGCTTTTGTTTAAGTACCTAATCCGTTTGTTGTGTATGGTTGCAGGTATATAGTCATTAAGGTGTCAGCTACTGGTGTTGTGTTTTGGTTACCTGCATGAGATTATGAAATGTACACTAGATTTGATTTGGTGGCGGGAGTATTAAGTTAATGTAGTGGGAAGGATGGTTTTGAGCTGTGCGTATTCAAACCTGAATGTAGCCTACAATGTAAGTGAGTCATGATTTTAGGAAAAGATAGATCTTTAACCCCCCCCACCCCTGTCTTCCTTATATACAGTAGTCTTTACTCCATGAGTTGACTTGCCAGAGATATTGCTTACCTGGCCAAGCCAAACAAATTCACCCAATTACCGGAGATGCCACAAAAGAGGAACTCGCTGTAAATATTTATTGTTTTGTACACTTCTGTGAGCAGAAGCTGTTTATCTTCCCAGACAAAGTAGGAGTATTTATTTCTACAATGAGCTTGAGGAATCCTAAAATTGTCAAATATTCCACCCCTCGTAGGGGCCCCAGAGGGGATCTTGGGATTGGGTTGTAGATGCAAGCTGCAATTTTCATAAGCAATACAATTAATATTCTTTCAGGAGTCAATAATGAGAGTTTTTGTTCATTTTAGCATCAGTTTTAAGTTCCTCTTTATTAGCCAATTAAAGTTTACAGAACATTGCAAAAAGTGTGTCCCACAATCTATCCCTATCTTAGTATTCTAAATCATTGAAGTAAAACATTTTAGTCAATGAATAGTGAAAAAAACAGATTCTAGTAGCTGTCTGGTCTGGGAAACAATGAGTACTTATACATAATATTGTAACAAACTTCTAAAAGAGAATAGGCAGAGCGTAAAACTGTCTGTGTCAAGAGCTCAGAGAGATAGAAAGTCTGGTTCTGAGAGCATGTGAGCAAGCCAAATTCCCAAGCCCTATCCTAGAAGCATTTTCCTCTGTTATTTTCTTGGGACACTTATATACATGAATGCAAACCATATACAAGTTATTACACTTTTTTATCTCCAGTATTAGACAGGCAATCAAATACACTGAAACTCAGACAACGGGGTCAGTTTCCACTGGGATGGAAATGTTCAATGTTGGACCTGGCCCTTTTTGCAGGGTCATCACTAAACTTCTTATCTCCTTCCTCCTAATTTTCTTGACCAATTTTTGTTGGCCTCACTTGCGAGTAAGAAATCGACACATCACTGGCTTTTCCGACGCATGCTTGCTGGTGCAGCTTTATTTTTGACACAAACCAAGTACTTTGTGTAAAATCAACGTTTCCATTGTTTTCCATGGAGTAAGACTCATATTCTTTTGAAAATTCATATCTTGACTTGTGTATGTCATATTTTTGTCATTTTGGTCTTTTTTGATTTAGATAAATATGAGCCATTTTACTAAACTAGTGTGGTGCCCATTTTGTAGTGTTTTCACTGTATTACTGTGTGTGTATGGGTACAAATACTTTACTCATTGCCTTTTAAATAAGCCTGACTGCGTGTGGAAAGCTACCAAGTAGGGAGTAGGGATTATCTTGAGTGTGTAACTTCATTGCCCTGACTAGAGTGAGGGTCCCTGCTTGCAAACTGACTGCCAACCAGAGACCCCATTTCTAACATCAACAAAAACCGTATTACTACAAAATACATTTTATGAATTTTCTACACAAAATTAAATTATCAAGCATTTTCCCACTCATCATGGTCTTTGAAAGAAAATATATTTGTGTAAATATTTTGTAGAAACAAATTCAGATCATGCTTTTTCTTATACATGTCTACACCAATGCCTATTCATAAAGATGAAAATTTCAGATTAGCTTAGCAAGTTTTGAAATTCCAATGCAGGTCAGGTGGTTAAAAAGCACAAAATAGTATAACTTCTTGTGTTCGAAGAGGAAGTTAGCGTCATGCATAGGCCATACAAAGTTACAATAGAAACATTTCTACTGAATTAAAGTATTATGGAATTGATCAATGTTACCAAATCTTTTAGATTTCCCTGCACCATTTTTTTATGGCAACTTTAATGCCTGCTCAGAGCAGGCTTTAAAAGGAGGCTCCCATTGTTTACAATGGGCCTCTGGGTGCTTTGCAGGAAAAGCGTCACAATTTTCAATTATAATCCTGCAAAGTGCCTGACTAGCATCAAAAAGGTTGACGCTATTCCCATAACTATCACCATGATGCGTCATATGTTAAATACAGCACACACTTGGTGGCATTAGGGGGGCGCTAAAGGGGACAAGAAAAGTATGTGCAGCACCACATTTCTTAAATATGCCCCTAACTTTTATGATTTTCTTTTTTTTCTGTAGTCATGTTTGTCTTTTTCCCAATGAGGACAGCTCTAGCAGCTTCATTTTACTAGGTTACGGTCTAACCTGCTGCTGGACTGTGTCTTCCCATTTCAGATTGTGGACTAAAATATTTTTCTTGCATTTCATTGGTTAATGTATAATGGGAAACACAAGTGTTATTACTGTGTTGTTCTCACTGCTTGTGTACATTTGGATTCTTGTTTCTAACATGGCACCTGCACATATTCTCGTGACACACATGATTTCACTTTGTTGGAAACAAGAGCCAAAAAGGTAGCATTGTTGGCTTCCTCCATGTCACAGCATGGACAAAAGTGGTGTTTATGGCAGAGAACTGCTGCTGCACAACTCGGGTTCTGCTTGTGGTATGCCTTCAATGGAAGCACTACAAATAATGATTAACTGGGCAAGGGATTATGCTTTGAATGCCAGATATGTTCCTGTAACACCCAAGGTTCCAATATTGAAGATAGTTGCTACAGATGCTGACCCTGATGAAGAGGAGGTCAGAAGACATGTGATCCATTTCCCAGACTAAGTAGAGGTTCTACAACACCTTAGAGACAATTTGGTTTTTTCTGCACCTGTGCCTTTATCTAATGAGTAGTGCTTTTTCTCCCAATATCAGCTTTTATAACCAGAAACCCTGCTTCTTCATAGCACTGTACAGATAGTATTTTCTCATGAATAGAATGATTTACGCAAGCAATCCTTTCCTTGGTTCCTGGCCAACTCATACCCTTTTGCTGAGGAATTTGCAGCCACTGTAAAAGAAACAAATGTAATCGCAGGCTTGCCAGCATATGGGACACCCATTTCTGAGGATGCCCTCCCAAAGGATTAGTTGACAAAAAACTGAATGCACTGTCAAAAGAGCCTACTTTTCCTCTAATTTTATGATTAGTGCCAGTGCCTACACAACGCATACAATTCAATCTTACTTAAGGGATTTCCAGACTTTGGTAAGACTGATGGAGGAAAGGGTTAATTGTTAATTGTTCCTAGCAGAGATGGAGCACAGGTTCCATTCCTTTCAGACTTTCATTTGATAATTTGTGCGCTTTGCCAGCTGCTTCTAGAGTACCAGTTGCCATTCTTAGCCTTATTTGGGTGCCCTCATGAAAGACCTTTTGAAACTTGCCTTTACTGGCTCTAGAGCCTTCAGTCAGGACCTGGAAGATTTAGTTAAGAATCAGTAGAAATCAAACAATTAATGACTCCTGCACAATCCTTTCCCTAAGGTTGATTTTTGGTTACAGGAAGGCTTTAGGCGCAGGAACATCTAGGGGAGTAGCCAGTGCTTTTGAGGCAGGAATCATGGTCGGGATGCCCTACGTATGACAAATTTGTTTCAGTCTCCCTCAACAACTACCAATGCACATTGCCCCTTCCAAAAATATGACTATTCCTTGGATCCCCCATTCAGTAAAAGCTCCTCTTGATCAGGGACATTTGGCAAAGTTCATTATCAGATGCCTGGGCTCAACAGAGTATTGGATATGCTTTCCCAACACCCACCTCCATACTTTTGTCAGACTCCTATGGCACTCTGCCCCATTCATTATCAGCTTCATCTTGGCAAAGTTGCTATGATCCCTGTTCCTCAAGGGAAGAAATTACAGGAGTATTATTCAATACTCTTCTTTGTAAAAAAAAAAAAGCATAAGGAGATGTAGGAGGCTGGCCTGGCTTATAGTGGGTACCTGATGGTACTTTCACCTTGTGCCAGGTCCAGTTATCCCTTATTAGTAGATTAGTAGTGTTCTAGCAGCTTAGGCTGATAGAGGTAGCTATAGCAGAGCAGCTTAGGCTGAACTAGGAGACATGCAAAGCTTCTACTATACCACTTTTATCATATAGCACTATGGGCCTGATTACAAGTTTGGAGGAAGGTGTTAATCCGTCCCAAATGTGACGGATATACCATCAGCCGTATTATGAGTCCATTATATCCTATGGAACTCGTAATATGGCTGGTGGTATATCTGTCACATTTGGGACGGAGTAACACCTCCTCCAAAGTTGTAATCAGGCCCTATATCATAAGAATCACAATACTCAGAGTTACTAAAAATAAATGTACTTTATTTTAGTGACAATGTGCCAAAAATATCTCAGAGGATATACTCCCTTGGGGGGTAAGTAAAATACACAAAATATACACCCAAACCAAAATCAGGTAAGTAAACAGTTAGAAAAGTAGTGCAAACATTATCGAATACAATAGGATGCAATAGGCATAGGGGCAACACAAACACATACTAAGAAAGTGGAATGCGAACCACTTAGGGACCCCTGGCCTAGTGTAGTGTGTTGAGGGTCGCTGGGAGTGTAGGAAAACACTAAGGGTGTCCAAGATACCCCACCCCAAGACCCTGAAAAGTACGAGTAAAGTGACCCTACTTCCCCATAAACACACTAAAGTCGTGATAGTAGATTCTGCAAAGACCACAACTGACTGCAAAGCACTGAAGATGGATTCCTGGACTTGAGGACCTGTAAAGGAAGGGGACCAAGTCCAAGAGTCACGAAAGTGTCCATGGGGGGCAGGAGCCAACTAAACCCCAGATGAAGGTGTAAAATGGCTGCCTCTGGGTGGAAGAAGCTGAAGAGAGGATGCCAGGAACTTCTTCTTTGCACAGAAGATGTCCCACAGCGTTCTGGAGGATGCAGAGTTGTTTTTTTGGAGAAATATTGCAAACAAGCCTTGGTAGCTGCACAGGTTGCAGTTAAAGAAAAAGGGTGCTGCCTGGGTCCAGGAAGGGCCAGGAGGTCGCCACTTGGAAGGGAAGACAGAGGGGGCCCTCAGCAACACAGAGAGCCCATGCAGAAGAAGGCAGCACCCACAGAAGTACCTGAACACGGGTTCAGGAAAACTGAGCACGGCAGTCGTCTCAACACTACAAAGGAGGGTCCCACGAAGCCGGTGGTCAACTCAGTGAGTTGAGCAATGCAGGACGGAGTGCTGGGAACCTGGGCTGTGCTGTGCACAAATGATTGCTTGCAAAAGTGCACAGAAGCCCTAGCAGCTGCAGTTCACGCAGTATACAGGATTGCTGTCTGACGAGGGGAAGCAAGGATTCACCTCCTCCAAATTAGGACAGATTGACCACTGGACTGTTGGGGTCACTTGGATCCATCACCTGTGTTCCAGAGACCGCGCTCGTCACGATGAGAGGGGACCCAGAGGACCGGTGATGCAGAAGTTTGGTGCCTGTGTTAGCAGGGGGAAGATTCCAGTGACCACAGGAGAATTCTTCTTAGCTTCCAGTGCAGGGTGAAGGCAGACAGCCCTCAGAGCATGCACCACCAGGAAACAGTCGAGAAAGCCGGCAGGATTATGAGCTACAATGTCGCTGGTAGTCTTCTTGCTACTTTGTTTCAGTTTTGCAGGCCTCCTTGAGCAGTCAGCGGTTGATCCTTGGCAGAAGTTGAAGAGGGAGTTGAAGAGGCTGCCCAGACCCCAGGAGGTCAGAAGCCTGTCTGTGGGTTGGCATCAGCGGTAGCTGCAGTGAAAACCCCAGAGAGCTAGTTTGGCAGTACCTCGGGTCCATGCTGGAGCCCCAGGGATGCATGGGATTGGCACCCCTATACCATATTTGATATGGGGGGGACAATTCCATGATCATAGACATGTTACATGGCCATATTCGGAGTTACCATTGTGAAGCTACATATAGGTATTGACCTATATGTAGTGCACACGTGTAATGGTGTCCTCGTACTCACAAAGTCCAGGGAAATTGCCCTGAACTATGTGGGGGCACCTTGGCTAGTGCTAGGGTGCCCTCACACTTAGTAACTATGCACCTAACCTTCACCAAGTGAGGGTTAGACATATAGGTGACTCAAAAGTTACTTAAGTGCAGTGTAAATGGCTGTGAAATAACGTGGGCGTTATTTCACTAAGGCTGCAGTGGCAGTCCTGTGTAAGAATTGTCTGAGCTCCCTATGGGTTGCAAAAGAAATGCTGGAGCTCATAGGGTTCTCCTGGAACCCCAATACCCTGGGTACCTAGGTACCATATACTAGGGGATTACAAGGGTGTTCCAGTGTGCCAACTAGAATTGGTGAAAATGGTCACTAGCCTATAGTGACAATTGTAAAGATAGAGAGAGCATAAGCACTGAGGTTCTGGTTAGCAGAGCCTCAGTGACACAGTGAGGTACTGCACAGGGATACACATACAGGCCACAAACTATGAGCACTGGGGTCCTGGCTAGCAGTGTCCCAGTGAGACATATAAAACACACTGACAATTAGGGTTGTCACCATGAGCCCTGGGGTCCTGGCTAGCAGGATCCCAGTGAGACAGTAAAAACACCCTGACATATACTCACAAACAGGCCAAAAGTGGTTGTAATAATGCTAGAAAGAGGCTACCTTCCTACAAACTCCTCTAACATGTTTCCCTCCATTTGCACTCTAGTTAGATAACCATGTGTTTCCTGGCTAATTAGCTCTATCCTCTATCACCTACAAACTGTTCCCGTATATGCTTATTTGTTCCACCTGCTTTGGTTATTGGTGCCAACTGCCGTGCCCTATTGTCTCCAACAGCTAATTATCTTTGGTTCCACCTCACATGATTAATTGATTCTAACCGTCACATGCACCTGCCACCAACAAAGGTCACATCTGTTTTTTTAACATTTTCTCTCTCTCTCAGGTTTCCTTTGGAACTTTCTTGCCTTCCATGAGAGCCATGTGCCTTTCTGGAACAGTCTTTTTTCATCAGGTATAAATACCCCGCCTCTACCTGAGTCGAGGCTCGGCCTCATTCCAGTTCTGTGCAAGCATCTTCCCTGCATTCAGCTCCTGAGGGGCCCGGTACCCTCCAGTGCTCTAGCCTTCCAAACCTTCCTGTTGATCCCATGATCCTGACTCCATCGGCATTTTCAGTGTCTTCGCATCCAGAGCTATAATTCCACTTCTTCTTGGGCTTCTTGCACCACAGCCTCCAGTCTTCCTGTGGATGTCAGTTGAGGAATTAAAGACAGGGCTAAGTCCTCAGTTTAGTGTATTTTAATTCATGGATACGTTTCAGGTTAAGCCAAGACAGAGTACTTTGAAAGTAAAAAGCCATTCTTGAAAATCAGACATTATTTGTTTCTACATTTATAAAAGTTCTAGCTTTATGAACACTTTAACTCATGGGCGCTCAACACTTTAATTGCATCAGAACTGAAGGTTTCCACCTCAGTTTTTTTTATCAAGAACTTGGAAAGACTTTAGCCTGCAAGATCTATACATTTGAGTTTGAACTGAACATTACATGTTAAAACATTCTTGGGAATGCCTTAAACTCCAGTTTACATTTGAGTTTTACCTGCTCTCAAGCAGTTTTGTGACAAAGGCTATAAGTGTATATTATTGTAAATAACTGTTTGAACACTATGGGCCTCATTACGAGTTTGACGGTCTAACGGTAAAACCGCTGCTGTGGCAGCCGGCAAAAGAAAGCCATGCTGGCAGTCATACACACTGCTGTACTGTTAGTTACACAGCCGAAATCCCAAAACTGCCAGGACTCTGGAGGGCAGGAAAGAGGCGGTTCCACCACGAGGCAGTCAAAAATCCTTCAAACCAATTAGGACCCACAAAACATGATAGCAGTTCTCCCATAGCGGTAAATCAATATCTGTGCAAAACGTGGCGGTCGGTGGTCTAAACAGCAATAGACCACATCACATTGTATAGTTTGAATTCCACACACCTGACACACCCACATACCCGATACACCTACAAATAGCACTATTAAACACACCCCTTCACACCCCACAATCCTTTGCATCTAAAACGCTATGCATTGCAAGATAAAGGCCACAAACAGAAATTAGGAACCATTGAATAGGCACCCCTCAGCACTCCAAACACCACGCATCACACACCTGCACATCAAACATATCCCACAATTTATTTTGCCATCACTCATTCACAACATAGCACCCACACAGCATCACACCTTTTTTTCCTTATCCTGTTGTCCACCACTACCATTTCCCCACAAAAACATCTGAGATTCACAGATGATAAGTTTAGGGTCATGCTTTTGCTGTTTTTGGTACTCTGGGCACTTTATCACTGCTGACCAGTGCTAAAGTGCAAATGCTCCCTGTGTAAACTGTATATGTAATTGGCCTTTCCATGATTGGCACATTTGATTTATTAGTACGTCCCTAGTAGAGGGCCTGTAAATCAAATGCTACTTGTGGCCCTGCAGCACTGGTTGTGCCACCCACATGTGTAGCCCTGTAAACATGGCTCAGACCTGCCACTGCAGTGTCTGTGTGTGCAGTTTTAAACTGCCAATTCGATGTAAGGGGCCCCTAAGATAGACCCTAAGAAGCCACATGGGCAGGGTGCACTGTATGTCAAAGGTGGAACATATACTGATGTGTTTTACGTGTCCTAAAAGTGAAATACTCACAAATTCGTTTTTCTCTGGTGCAAGGAATATTTCTCTCAGCGGTTAGCTTGGGGACTGCCTTTAAATATCTTTTAAGTGCAGTTTTACTTTGGGCGCAGGTAGAAATGTGGTATTTCTGAACTCACAATTTAAAAATACATATTTTGGTAAAGTTGGTTTTTAAATTGTCAGTTTGAAAATGCCACTTTTAGAAAGTAGACATTTTCTTGCTTAAGCCATTCTGTGACTCTGCCTGCTTGTGTATTCCCTGTCTGGGTCAGACTGACAGTTGGGCTGTTTGTGAATCCCATTTAGACAGCGGCACAAAGGGAGCTGGGGTATAGCCTGTATATCCTGTTGGGCCAACTGAGCTACAGAGGAGGGAGGAGTGGTCACTTACACCTGAATTGGCTATGCCTGCGCTCACACAATGCAGTCTCCAACCCCCTGGTGTGAGTCTGGAGCCAGGCCTGGGCAAGGCACGATCTTGGGAACAACAGAGTCTTTCCTTTGAGGTTTGCTTACTTCAAAGGCAGAAAGGGGTATAAGTAGTGGACCCAGAACCCTAGATTTTCAGATTACTTTTGGAACCAAGAGGAACCTTTGCCAAGGAGAAGAGCTGAATTGCTGGAGGAGGAGTACTGCCCCTTTGTCTGTGACTGTGCTTTGCTGGGTTGGCCTGCAAATGCTGCTTCTGTCTGAAAGAGGATAAAGACTGGACTTTGTGGCATATTCCTGCTTGTAAAGAATCTCCAAGGGCTTGGGTTGAGCTTGCCTCCTGTTTTGAAGTCTCAGGGCCATCAAAGAGTTCCTCTGCCAGCATCTGGACTCTCTGCTGAGACTCCTGCCCTACCAAGTGGTACTCTATCCAGTCGCTGGAACTTTGAAAGGTGAAGCTGGTAGAACAAGGACTGAAATTCATGCACAGGAAGCCATGAAGGGAAAATTTTGACGCCCTACCTGCAACGCAGCTGAAAATCCAACGCACCACCTACCTCATGGCTGAAATCTATGCACCACCTGCATTGCGGCTCGGAAATAGACGCATCACCTGAATCATGGCTGGAGAAACAATGCAACACCCGCTCGCAGGCTGCGGAAAACAATGGAAACCCCACGTAGCATGTTTTTCATCACCGTGCTGCCGGATTTCTCACGCATCGTTGCTGGGCATCAAAGTCGTCATGAACCTGTACAGATCTGAGGTGCCCTGTCCGTAAATCAATTCATCGCTCTCTTACAGGACAGAAAATTTCAGCATCGCCTACTCAACTGGAGAAGAAATGATGCACGGCCTCTCTTGCGAGTAAGGAATCGACGCATCAATTACTTTTCCGATGCACACTCAACCGTGCAGATTTATTTTTTATGCAAATCAGGTACTTTGTGTAACAACAACGTTTACATTGTTTTCTATGGAATAAGACTCTTTTTACTTTAAAAATTACTAACTTTACTTGTGGATGTTCGATTTTTGTCATTTTGGCCTTTTTTGATTTAGATAAATATTACCTATTTTTCAAAACTGGTTTGGTGTCCATTTTGTAGTATTTTCATTGTATTACTGTGTGTGTTGGTGGAAATACTTTACACATTGCCTTTGAGATAAGCTGACTGCTTGCGCCAAGCTAACAGGGGGGTGAGCAGGGGTTATCTAAGTATGTATCTCTATTGCCCAGACTATAGTGAGGGTCCCTACTTGGACAGATTGCAAACTGACTGCCAATCAGAGACCCCATTTTTAACAGTAGTTGACAGGGTAAATTCTGTAGGCAGCTATCCACGCACAAGGTGGAACAACCTCAGGGGATGGTACACTCCATGGCTGCCAGGCACCAGATAGTGGTCCGCAAGACTGGCGGTGGGCCCCCATCGCCTCCCCCAAACGTTCACATCATGGTATGAGAAGGTCTTGGATTACTTGCATCCTAAGGGCTTGACAGGAATACCTGGGGGACTGGAGTCAGGTAAGTCACAACACTGAAAATGTCAACCTAAAGTTCTGTCTTGCATGCTCACTGATCACCTTATGACGTCGTAGCAGCCAACAAACTCAGCAACCCTGAGTCCAATTGTCCAAATACCTCTCTCTGGCATACCACATGTCAACCAAACTTACTTGGGGGGCACAGTGTCTGTAAATGGTGTGGCTAGTACAGGGACTGACAGCACTACAGCTCCCAGCAGTCACTGTTTTACCGTTAAGAAATCCAGAACAGTGGTCCAAAATTAAAAAACCCTTGCATGTCAACTACACAATCAGCTAAACCCACCAGAATGATCCACAATATCACACTCTATGTCAATGACAGTAATGCCATGGATATCTGCTAGTTACCCAGCTACAGCTCTGTCCAATGTTAAAATGGCCCTTCTAGCTCCCAACACCCATTGAAAGCAACTCACCTGGGAGGAACACAAATATCTGCAGTGTGCTGTATCAGGTGTAACCTCATCTATATGGCCAGGTAGATTGGTTACCCTTGAGCTGATGTACAGGTCAGTTTCAACTTCACATTCTGCAGCTATCTCGTGTCTCAATACAGAACTATTGCAAAGTGGGAGGTAACATGGACAATATTAGGCTACTCAACAGACAAGATATTACTTTATCAACAGGCATCCAACTATGAAAGTAATCTGGTATCCTGTAATAAAGTGTATGTCATAGGAATTCACTGTATCTCATATAGCCCTGCCCGAGATTTGAAAGCAGGTGTCACCGTCATATCATGGAATCTAGCTAAGCCTTTCTGTACATGGCTCAAAGTATATCTACCTGTCAAAGTTTGATACTACATGTTGCATTACAATCTGTAACTGTCTGTTCCACTTCTTCAACATGTCACCTACCAATTGTGAACAGGGAAAGGATACCTGAGACAGCCACTTTCCCCCTAGATGAAGCCCTCAGTGAGGACAACACCACTAGATGTGAGGACACTGAGGACGACTCTGGCCCATCTGGGATACCTGGCCAGTCTACAACTGTCAGCCTCACACTGCCTACATCAAGCCCTCTCAGATCTGTTGCATCTACATCCCAAGCAACCATAAGCCCCCAAACCTGTATCCCTGGCACCAGTGGGAGTGGGCAGACTGTGCCAAGGGCACAGGCACATGGGGCTAGAGTGTGTTAGAAGGATGGTATAGGGCAGCAGATTGAGACTCCTAGGGATACAACTGGCCAAGACACCATCTCCCAAGTCTTGGGAGCCTACCAACAGTCCCAAGGCATGATGGGCCAAGTACTTGCCATGATGGGGGAGATTAAGCAGCTGCAGAAGGATAACTACCAGGAAATCATGCAAAAGTGGGAGGCCCACAATGCCAACATGGCTTCCCTAACAGGGGTGCTGAGAGACATTAATACCACCATGATTACTCAACAGCAGACCCCTTCCTTTGGCCATGTAACATCAGGCCCTTCTACATCTATGGCAGCCAGTGGATTGGAGGCTCTGCAAGGGGAAGGACATGCCTCAGACACCTCTGTCTCTGTAGCTGAAGAACCCTTCGCAAACATGGACTGCCACCAAAAAATCCTGGAAGAGCAGATGCCAAGACTTCAACGACTGCCAGGAAGTGATCCTATAATGACTGGTTCGCCTTGTATGTCACAGATACAGCCTGTTGACTGTGTTACAACCACTCTCCATTTTATAATGGCACAAGGACACTGGAATCAAGACTCCAATAGTTGTAGCAGCTACCCTGATGATTACAGTCACCATGACTGAACCCTTCAATGTGTACACTGAATGATTTGATCCCATTACTTAAATATCCATGAACACATGTCAATAAACACTGCTAAACCACATATCATGTTTGAGAGTAATTTTTCAGCTGTTTTGAACATTTGAACAGTTAGCTGGACAATGTGTTGCTTACACATGACATTCACATATGTACCAAATCTGTTACCTCACATGTAATGTTGAATTTGGTTCAGAGATATGTACATTTATATAAACAGACACACTCCTAAACCCATTTAGTGTACTTTCCTGCAACTAGGTTGACTACATGCCAAATATGACACAGTGCAGTACTGCTTCACAATGTAAAGCTTCATCATAGGTGTGAATTACAAGAACCCCACAGGCTAATGAATTTAGGGACATGTCAGTCTTTGTCTATACAAATAGGCAAACAGATTGGTTCTATTAGTCATCAGCTAAAGCCTTATCTCATTCCCATGCTATACCAATCTAATGAGCATACCCTATGATACAAATAGAGGTCAGTACAACAGTCCACAGTCATTGAACCTTTCACTTACCATGGTCAGGTATCTGTAGGCATACTAATCACCTATGTCAGTCTTTACACACATGCACAATGGCCTGCAATGAGGTAACACATTGACAGCTACTTGCAAGTAAAATAGCATTTACATCAAACCATTGAGATGGTAGAGGTTATGGATTGCACAGGCTGTCGTGTCATTCACAGAAGATCACACATTTGACATCCTAGGACCCAGATAACGTGGTACAAAGGTCAAATGTGTAGAACAGTACACTACTGCTGACTGCCTTAGGGTGGTTATTCCCCAACTTTGTTCCTGCCTCCCTCCACTTTTCTGACACTATTTGTGCTGGTTTTAGGACTCTGCACAAATTACCACTACTAATCAGTGCTAAAGTGCATATGCTCTCTCTCTCTCTCTTAAACATTGTAATATTGGTTCATTCCCAATTGACTTATTTGATTTAGTTGTAATTCCCTACATGTAAAGTGCACTACATGTGCTCAGGGCCTATAAACTGAATAACTTATAGTGGGCCTGCAGCACTGTCTGTACCAACAACATAAGTAGCCCCTTAACCATGTCTCGGGCCTGCCATTGCAATGCCTGTGTGTGCAGTTTCACTGCCACTTCGACTTGCCATTTAAAAGTACTTGTCAAGCCTTAAACTCTCCCTTTTCTACATATAAGTCACCCCTAAGGTAGGCCCCATGTAACCCATAGGGCAGGGTGCTATGTAGGTAAAAGGAAGGATAGGTACATGTGTGTTTTATCTGTCCTGGTAGTGGAAAACTCCTAAATATGTTTTCCAATACTGTGAGGCCTGCTCCTTTAATAGGATAGCATTAGGGCTACCCTCACATATTGTTCGAGTGGTAGATTCTGATCAGAAAGGAGTAACCAGGTCATATTTAGTATGACCAGAATGGTAATAGAAAATCCTGCTTATTGGTGAAGCTGGATTTTATATTACTATTTTAGAAATGTCACTTTTAGAAAGTGAGCATTTCTCTGCACTTAAAAACCATCTGTGCCTTACAGCCCATCCCCAATGAATGTCTGGCTTGGGCTGGTTGACAGCTTCCTTGTGCATTTCACCCAGAGAACCATAAACGCAGGATACTCAGTCACACCTGCACTCATCGGCATACTGAATGGGTCTTCCTGGGCTGCAAGGGTGGAGGGCCTGACACTTACATTTCAAAGGCTAGTGGCCTGCTCTCACACAATGGTCTGCCAAACCCACTACTGAGACCCTGGCAGACAGACCTGTACTGAAAGGGGACCTTGTGCACTTCATAACCACTCTTTGAATTCTCCCCTGCTTCAAAGCATTTTTGGGTACATAAACTGGGTCCCTGACCTCACCAAATCAGACACTTCTAGAGCTGAACCTGCAACCTATCAAGAGGAACTGCCTGGCTTCCCAAAGAACTCATCTGGACTGCTTTGCTGAGAAGGACTGCTGCCTTGCTGTGTGCACAGCTGCCCTGTTGGCCTCTGACTGTGCTGAGAAGGCGTCTGCCTTCCCCAAAAGTGCTCTCCAAGGGCTTGGATTGTGCCTGCCTCCTGTTTTCTGAAGACTCAGGGCCAAAAAGACTCATTTCTTCAGGATACTCCTTGTGCACCGAAACATGATGCACAGCCTGCCAGGAAACAACACACAGTTGCACAGCTGAGCCGGTACAACGCAGCCTGACTTCCAGAGTGAAGAATCAACGCAGCACCTGCCTTACGACTGGAAATTTGATGCACAGCCTACCGAATGGATGCACAGCTGAACCAGAACAACGCAGCACGACTTCCCAAGTGAATAATCGATGAAGCACCTGCTGTGCAACAGAAAATTTGACGCATCGCCACACCGGATTGACACAAGGCCTGTGACTTCTTCCTGAACACCCAGGATTGCCCTACATCGTCCCTGGGACTCAAAAAGATCCCCGCATCGCAGTGAGGTGCCAGAATTTGATGCAAAGGCTCTTGCAGCATGGAAGAAACTTCACATCATCTGTGCTGCATCTGAAAATCCGACGCACACCCGATTTTTTCATGCATTTCATCCCCTGCGGTTTCTGTACGTGTTATTTTTTACGTAAACCAGGTACTTTGTGTAATCAAGAGACAACTTTTGATTTTTAAGATATAAGACTCTTTTTAATCTTGCAAACGTGATATCTCAACCTGTGCTTATTGAACCTTTATTGTTTTGACCTTAATTTGACCAGATAAATATCATATATATGTTTCTAAACCTATGTGGTGTATGTTTCGGGGTGTTTTCACTGTGTTACTGTATAATCTATTGCACAAATACTTTACACATTGCCTTCTAAATTAAACCTGACTGCTCAGTGCCAAGTTACCAGAGGGCGGGCACAGGATAATTTGGATTGTGTGACGTATCCTGACTAGGATTGTGATCCCTATTTGGACAAGGGTGTATACCTCTGCCAACTAGGGACCCCATTTCTAATAACTACCATCTTACTGTCCTGACAGTATGTGCATGGAACTCATACACCACTAATATGATGACATACAGCACCTGGATCTATCCATGTTCACCTCACATGCCAGACCTGAAAATCTCACCTGTTGTGGCACAATTCAGAATTGACCAAATGAAGATGACCTTGTGAAGAAATCTGCAAAGTACAAATGTGATACAAAGGGTAAAGGAGGTAATGGTAAGGGAGACCTAATAAGACATGTCCCAAATACAATATTAACACTGATTGTGCAGTGTGACAAACATTAACAAAGGAGATCATCATGTTAATCGCAACTCCAAGTACAAGTTTGTGTGCACACGTGAGATATGTACTGCTATGCAACTAATGAGCTGTCTGAGGGTCAGACAAAGTCCCTTCTCAAACATCTCTAAGCCCCCCCAATAACCCACTTAGTCAAGTATGTAACAGAACAACACATACTTACAGTCAGTTGAAGTACTGAGGGCCATATTTATACTTTTTGACGCAAAACTGCGCTAATGCAGTTTTGCATAAAAAAAATTAGCGCCGGCTAACGCCATTCTGAAGCGCCATGCGGGCGCCTTATTTAATCAATGACGTTAGCCGCTGGCGCTGCCTGGTGTGCGTGAAAAAATACGACGTACACCAGGCAGCGCCGGCGTAGGGGGATATGGAGCTTGGGCGCCAAAAAATGGGGCAAGTCAGGCTGAGGCAAATTTTTCACCTCAACCCGATTTGCGCCATTTTTTCCGACTCCCAACCCCCATAGAAATGACTCCTGTCTTAGCAAAGACAGGAGTCATGCCCCCTTGCCCAATGGCCATGCCCAGGGGACTTCTGTCCCCTGGGCATGGTCATTGGGCATAGTGGCATGTAGGGGGGCACAAATCAGGCCCCCCTATGCCACAAAAAATAAAATAAAATACTTACCGGAACTTACCTTAATGTCCCTGGGATGGGTCCCTCCAGCCTTGGGTGTCCTCCTGGGGTGGGCAAGGGTGACAGGGGGTGTCCCTGGGGGCATGGGAGGGCACCTCTGGGCTCCTTCCGAGCCCACAGGTCCCTTAACGCCTGCCTTGTCCAGGCGCTAAAAAACAGCGCAAAAGCGGCCGTACGTCATTTTTTTTGACCCGCCCACTCCCGGGCGTGAATTTTGCCCGGGAGTGTAAATACGGCGCACATGCCTCGGAGTAAATTTTTTTTACGGGAACGCCTACCTTGCATCTCATTAACGCAAAGTAGGTGTCCACGCTAAAAAATGACACAGACTCCATGGACTTTGGCGCTAGACGCGTCTAACGCCAAAGTATAAATATGGAGTTAGTTTTGCGTCGGAATTGCGTCAAAAAAACGACGCAATTCCGGCGCAAACAGAGTATACATATGCCCCTGAATATGACATCTGCCCGGCTGGCTCCACTTTCATTCTCATCACTATCATCATCACTTAGCGATTCTGCACTTCACCCACAGAAACTGCTGGCTTCCCCTCATCTGGTATATTTTTATCTGACATCTCAGTGGGCGAGGTTGTGGAGCATGCAACCTTGGCGGTTGAGTAGAGAAGGGCTCCACCAGACTTATCAATGCAATTAAATCTTACCTTTAGGAGCCCAAAAGTCCACTCCACAACACGCCTTGTCCTTCCGTGGTTCTCACTGAAGCAAACTTCCCCTGGCGTGGTCAACAACCAGGGATAGTTTGGGTAGCCAGAATCTGCTCTAAGAAATCATTACATGTGTGCAAACATAAATCTTTCACATCCTTACATTTGGCAGCAGACATAAGATACTGACACACATCACATATATCACTTACCAACCAGCCAGACCCTCTCTGTGGACTGTTTTGTCATCAGCAGTGGGATATTGCTGTTCTGCATGATGAAGGCATTATGAACTGAACCTGGTTACTTTGCACATACTTGGGAAATGTAGAGGTCTACCAAGCAGACTACTTGCACATTTATGGAATGGTGCACCTGTTCACTGCCATTTGGGGGAACCAATGCAACAAGGGTACCATCAATGGCTCCCACCACATGTTGAATGTATGCCAAAGTATAAATATGTGCCTTCATATGGGCCAAAACCTCATGTTGTGTAAATGTGATGTAGCTGTCCAGGATATTTAACAATGCAGAGAGTACATCTTTCAAGACCAGACTGAGTATAGGCTGGGACATGCCTGCAGTTAGGGCCACTGTATTCTGAAAGGACCCTGTTGCTGGAAAGGCAACACTGACATGACTTACACAATGGGTGGTATGCTATTTGGATAATAAACGACAGGCATCAGATCTGGCTCCAACTGACAACACAGATCCATGATTGTCTCCCTATCTATGCAGTAGATGGGGATGTCGATCCTCCATGGTCTGCAGGTCAGCTAGTGGATTGTACACTGGAGGTTGTCTGACCCTGCTCATTCCAGGGTAACTAGATGAAGGAATAGAAGAAGGTATGTTGACCAGTCGTTGTGTCCATTGTAAGTGTGAATCCACATATGTCACACATGATGCGTAGACATGCCACATGAAATAGTGGAAAATGGTACACAGGACATACTTAGGGAAATAATGGCTTATTGCTGCCATGTCATCCCCTTACCACAATTGTGACTAGGAAATGGATGAGCATGTCACAGAAAGTCTCAGTGAAAATTACATTCTTATCATGTTTCACATATGATAGACACTAATACCATCTACACAATTGCCATGAGGGTGCAGACCATGCCACTAATGAGACATAACTCACATATCATGTATTTTACAACATGTAAACTAAATCGGAATTAACCACATGGTTTCTTAAAGCAAGTCCTGAAAACTATGGTGTATATTTGTTTCTGACCTTGTGACGCATCTTTATTTGAACTTATCCGACCATCCACGGACCTTAAAATGGCAGCTGCCTGACCTACTATACTGGACATTAGGAAATTACCTACGTCCGCCGGCGGAAGTGATTATGACATTAGGCGGATACTACTGCAGTGGATATTGCCATTGAAACACATTGCTGCCTTTGGTGGTCTTGGGCCAATGGCGATGTCTACCGGTGGTGATGATGTCTCACGTTGCTGAGCTTGACCGCCATTTCATACTTCGACCCTCATTATACCATTGGCAGTAAATACCGCCTACCACTGCAGTGACGCCCACCAACATACCGCCACCGCAGCTACCATCCCTCCGACATATTATGAGCACTGCCTGACTTCCGCTACAATAAAGGCAGCAATCTCGCAGTGATCATGGTAGTGGATGGTGGTAAGTTGGCGCTGCTACCACCAGCACCGCCACACCAGTATAGCACTGCCAGCCGTATTATGACCAGTAATACGGACTGGTGGTGTTCTGCTGGCTGGGTGCTGCTGGCTGTAGCGGCGCCCCTTCCTGTTCTCTGCCGGCAGACCTCCTCGACCAAGGTAAGTCGGGCTTCCACCCGGGGAGGGGGTGCGAGGGTGGTGGGTGTGTGCATGAATGTGTGAGTGTGTGTGTGAATGCGTCTGTGAGTGTTGTGTTGTATGCATGGTTGTATGCATGTGTATGAATGCGGGGATGCCAGTGTGTGTATGAATGCATGTATGGAAGTGTGTGTTTGAATGCGTGTATGCCAGTGTTAGTGAATGGGTGTATGCATGGTGCATGTGGGTGTCTGTGTGCGTGTATGATGGAAGGGGGTGGGATGAGGGGTGCTGTGACTGTAGTGGGGGTGAGGGAGGAGGGGTTAGGTGTGCATGTGTGGCTGTGGGGGTAGTTGTGTGGTGTGTGCGTGTCTGCGGCTGTGTGCAGGTATTGGGGTGGGGGTGTTAGTTTGTGTATTGAGGTGGTGAGGGTTAGTGTGTGTATGGGGGTGGGTGAGGGGGCGAGTTTGAATGTCAGGGGGTGGAGGTATGTGTGTTTGGATTGGGGTATGTGGGGGGTGAGTTTGGATGGAGGGGTGAGGAGTGTCAGGTGAGTGTTAGAGGGTTGGGGAGCCACCTACTGGTGACAGGGAAGGAATTCTCTGTCACCAGTAGGGCCTACCACCATGGTTTTTATGGTGTTGCTAATGCCAAGAAAACCATGGAGGTAGGCCGGCTCATAATGCAAGGGGCGGTACTCTGTAGGACGCCAGGTCGGAGATTCACATCTGCAGCCCGGCGGCTCATAGCGTCCTGGCAGTATGAGTGGAGAAGTGGCGGGTTGGCTCCAGCCAACCAGCCAGTCTCATAGTGTGGCACTATGAACCGCCAGTCTGTTGGCGGTACTACCACCACATTGGGTCATAATGAGTGCCTGAATCTCTTACTTGACTACTGATACTGCTGCCAGCAAGATCTCCACAACTTGAGCTGCTGTGTACTGCTTCTGGGAGTAATCATGCCATGTCCTATCGGTGATAGGGCCCCTGCCTTTTCACCCGAGGAGCTTGAGAAGCTGGTAGAGGAGGTCTTACCCCTGTATGGACAGCTTTGTGGTGCACCAGAGGAGCAGGTAAGTGCACCATGTGCACAAAGATTTACTTAGCCCAACTATACTTTGTGAAACTAAGCAAAGGCTGAGGGGCAACATTTCTGATTGTGTGCTTTAAGTCTATATGGTGCCAAAGTTATGATAGAATGGGATGCGCTCCTGGTCATTTACTTACGTTTGTGACTGATAAATACAGCTCATATCTAGGTCTGCCTGTTTTTGTAAACCTGGAAAGGTTGAAGCCAAGCCCAGAAAAGGGGGAAGGTTAGACAGAGGGGGCATTGCCCACCCACAGGCATTTGGGATAAAAGCAAGACCTTCAGAACCTGTCATCAGAACACTCCTAGACATGTGTAAGATTAAGAAGAAATACTGCTGTGCTGTCTGAAGGAGGAGGACTGGACCTGCTTGCCTTGAACCCTGGATCCCCAGGAATTACTTCAAGGGTCAGTTGGCTGATCTCATGTTTGAGCTACAGAGACACAACTAGTTTCTAGGGCCATCCTGCAACTGCCCAGCTGACCAGCACCAAAAGGACCTGCCTGAAGCTGCATGAGCCCTGTTGCTCACCTCAGATCCCGAAGAGGTCCTGGACCCTTGGCTGGCATCATAGTGTATTCCTCCTGAACTCCAGGTGAAAACAAAAAAGGTTTAGATTCTTCACATCAGTCTGCATCAACAGCGACAGCCCATGTGGACCACCAACATGAAGCTCCAGTGACAACTGGCTCTTCACACTATACTGGGCACCGTTCACAATGCCTGCCCTGGTCTTCTCACCAATAACCTCTTGTGACTCCTGCCAACGCGATCTTCATTTGTCAGCTTCTTGCGTGCACTTCGACTCGAGAAGATAAACTCTTCAGCGGGACAAACCGTCCACAACGCCTGACCTGGTCTTCTTACCAATAACCCCTCACGACTTGTGACAAAGTGATCCTCCACTGGCAGCTTCTTGCGTGCACTTTGACCCAAGAAGGTGAACTCTTCAGCGGGGCGAACTTGGTCCCTGTATCCAATCTCCTTCGTGGTCAGTCTGAACTTGTGACTTCACCGTAGTTCAGTGCAACCATATAACCCAGTAGCTCTTTGTGTTTTTTTACAGTATTTTCACCTAAAACTTTAAAAGTTCATGACTCTAATTCTAGTTGTTGTTTTTTTTTTATTTCAGTGTAATTTTATATGTTAAAATGTACTCTATTTTTCAAAATTGTTTGAGATTTTTATTGATCTATGTTTTCCCTTTATTACTGTTTGAGTGCTACATAAATATTTCACACATTGCTTCAAAGTTATGCCTGACTGCTTTTGTGCCAATTTACCAAATGGTTAAGCTCAGGTATATTTTGTCACTTTTGTGGTTCACCCTGACAAGGACTGTGTTTATTATTTGGTTAGGTCTTCCACCCCTCTCAAATAATAACCCAATTTCGCACATTGACAAATCATTGTTTAGAGATAAAACAACTTCATTTCCAATTGAATTATTTAAGCTGAAAATTAATGCTATGTTTGAGAGAGTCATTGATGATGTTATTTCCTTTGTGTCAGGTGGCTCCTGATGGTATTTCATGACCAGTCTGGAGTCACTAAGATTGGCGAAACCTGCCTGTTGTCTGAACTTTAATGGATATTTATCCTCAATGATAGCAAAGCTATATGAGACTGTCAAATATCTTTAGCACTGCTGTCAGCACCCAAGATTGTGAAGTTTGTGGAATTTTAGTTTTTCCTTCCCGTCCTTAGGAATAAAATTCACAGTTATCACATTTAGCTGAGCATCTAGTTTGAAGAGACAGTAGTATCCAATGACTTCTGATGACAATCCACCTCACTCCCTAGAGTGTGTCTTTGTCTGTACCAACAAGCCTGCACCAGACAGAGTCAAGCAGCAGAGAGGTGTAAAATGAATGAGACAGTGAGAAAGAGAGAGATAGACAGCAACAGAGAAAGAGAGAGACAAGCAACACACCCAACTCTTCTTTAGCATGGCTCCCTCTGGCGTTATGTCTCTGGTCACAGTGCAGATATTCAGCAAGACTCTCAGGCATGGAGAGACTCACCAATCAAAAAATTTACATGCAGCACTTTAGTGTTAATCAAAAATACATGGGCCCATATTTATACTTTTTGATGCAAAACTGCAGAAAAAGCAATTTTGCATCTAAAAGTATAGCGCTGACTTGCGCCATTCCACAGTGCCAGCCGGGCGCGATATTTAAGGAATGGCGCAAGTCGGCGCTAAGGGTGGGCTAGCGTCAAGTAAAATGACATTAGCCGGGTGGGGGTGGCGGTATGGAGGAAGGGAGTTTTGCACCAAAAAATGACGTTAGGTTGGTTGGAGTCAATAAAAATGGCTCTAACCTGCCTAGCATCATTTCTAGACGTAGAACCTACTATACCACATGACTCCTGTCTTATAAAAGACAGAAGTCATGCCAACCACCCCAATGGCCAGCACAGGGGACAAGTGTCACCTGGGCACGGCCATTACACCTGGTGCCATGTAGGGGGGCCCATCTCAGGGCCCCCAATGGCACTTTAAAAAATAAATACAAATACTTACGTCTACTTACCTATACTTACCTTGCATGGGGCCCCATCCTCCACTGTCCTTCTGGTGTGGGTGGGATTTCCCTGTGGCCTGGGGTTTCCACTATGGAAATAGACCCACAGGTCCCCTAACGCCTGCCCCGACCCAGGCGTTAAATAATGGCGCCAAGTATGCTTAGCGCCATTATTTAGGCCTGCCTCCCTCCTGAGCACCATTTTTGCACGGGAGGATAAATAAGGCGCTTGGGCCTTAGAGTCATTTTTTGGATGAGAACGCCTATCTTGCATCACATTGACGCAATGTAGGTTCACGCATCTCAAAAATTACTATAACTCCAATATTTTGGTGCTAGACATGTCTAACGCCAAAATATAAATATGGAGTTAAGTTTGCGCTGAATTAGCGTAAAAAAATGCCACTAATTCAGCGCAAACAGAGTATAAATCTGGGCCATGGTGTTCCTAAGAAGCAAATATTAATATGTATAGTCACTGGAGTCTGAAAGGTGGGTCTCAGTCAACCTAAGCCAGGAGGAAGTAAAGCTGGTAAGCCAGAAACTCAGATGTGGAGTCGAGATTTGCTTGAGTGAGCAATGAGAACAGGAGAAACACTGCTAGACAACATAACCAAAAGAGAGACCAGAGAGCAAATTTTCCATAACAGGGAAGATAATCATAAAAGGTAAGTCTACAGCCAAAACAGAATCTGGAGAGCGAGGTCCGAAGAAACAAGCATAGGTTCAGATAGCCATAAAAGGATTTGAATTGCCAAAAGAAGAGTGCAATGATTTGTTGTATGCTATCTTAACCTAGGACAACCAAGTAACATACTGCTCTTTTTGGTTCATAACATAGCAGTGAAGGGTTTTGTTCAAAAGGCTGGTTGATTTTTTCCATCTGGCCATCAACATGGTAAGAATATGTGCCAGATTTAAACCTGACTGTTCCCAAATGGTGGATTTTTGTGTTCCAGAAATGTTTAATACATTTAGAACTTCTATCAAGAGCTCTTTTAGATGGTAATCCATGAAATTTCAATTTCACAATTTCTTTTAGAAAAAGAATGGCTAACTAAGGGGTTTAAGAAACTTGTGTAGCAGAACAAATATGCCTATTTGGTAAAATAAAAATCTGTGACAACCAGGAAAAGAGTGTACATTCTTGATGAGTGTAAATCAGTTATGAACTCCATTGAAGTATTCTTCCAGGGTTGATTTAACGTGGAGAGGGAAATCAAAGGGGAAAAATTATTGGTGTTCGGACAAAATATTGGGTTTTAAATATCAAGTTGCAGAAATCTCAGAAAAAAATACTATGATACACAAATATCGTCAAGCAGAAAAATTGTTGCCAAGAATATTGTTTTTTAGTCAAACTTTCTTCATGAGAGTTTATATCAAAAGAACATTAGTACATTCCATAGAAATTGACTGCCATCTTGAAATGAAATGCTAACTTGGTTTCCAGTTTGCAGTTTCAGTGTCAATTATGAAAGTATAGGAGGCTGGCCTGGTTTGTAGTGGGTACCAAAGGTACTTACACCTTACACCAGGTCCAGTTATCCCTTATAAGAGAAATGTAGTCAGTGTCTAGAAACTATGTTCTCTAGGGGTAGCTGTAGCTGAGCAGCCAAGGCTTATCTAGGAGACACGAAAAGCTCTTGCATTACCACTGTAGTCACACATAAAATACTCAGTGTTACAAAAATAAAGGTACGTTTAGTGACACCGGCCCTCATTACAACCCTGGCGGTCGGTGTTAAAGCGGCGGTAAGACCGCCAACAGGCCGGCAGTAAAAAAATTGAATCACGACCATGGCGGAAACCGCCAACATAGACAATCACTTTAGGCGGCGGTCTTTGTGGCGGTGGTCTTTGTGGCAGGGGTGCTGGTGGCAGCCTCAGTGACTGTGGTGCTGGTGGCAGGCTCAGTGACTGCGGTGCTGGTGGTGGGCTCAGTGACTGCGGTGCTGGTGGCGGGCTCAGTGACTGCAGTGCCGGTGGTAGGCTCAGTGACTGCGGTGCTGGCGGCGGGCTCAGTGACTGCGGTGCTGGTGGCTTTGCGTGTGACGGTGCAGGTGGCGGTGCTGGTGGCGGTCTTGTCCGCCGTGCAGGTTGGCGTCGACATGGACCTGCCCTTGATCTTCTAGCCCTTCCCCACCTTGGACGGTGGCGCAGCTGCCTTGCCACTATCCACTTTTGTTTTGCCTGAGCCCTTGGTGGCAGGTGTTTTCGCCTTCTCCCTCTGGGATGTGGGCAACTTTTTGACTTTTGGAGGTGGCGGAATGTCCTAGCCCTCGCTCCGTGGAACACTGGCAGCCCTGTTGCTTGGCGCACTCCAAAAGCCCGCAATTGCTTGCACCACTGTGCCCGGTGATGTGGTGGCTGAGGTGCTGGGTTGGGACCTGGAAAGGTGGGCTCTCGGGGACGGACGATGGGGGGAGGTGTAGGGAAGAGGTCAACATTAGATAGGAAAAGCTTTTTAGACACACTGTGATGGGTAGATGGAGGGCGTTTGGGAGTGGAGGAAGAGGTAGTGGATGTAGGAGGTGTACGTTTGCTGACTTTGGGTGAAGGTGCATGGGCTGGAGGCTGTTTTGAGGTGAATAGCTGTTGGGTGGGTGTGTGGCTGTGTTTGTGTACTTTGGGAGGAGGGCTCACAGACACACTGGTGGAGGACACTGGGGATGTGTGAATGGTAGTGGGGGGGTGAGTGCACGTGAGCGGTGTGTGGTGATGGAGGTAGTGGCTGAAGATGTAGTGCATGCAGGTGTGAGTAGAGACGAGACAGGGAGGGAGGAGGGAGAAGTGGAGGAGGGGGACACAGTGGAGGCAGTGGATGTTGGTATGTGTGCATGGGTATGATGCTTGTGTGAGTGCCTGTGGGATGTGTGGTGCTTATGTTTGCCAGAGCCACCATGGTATGTTGGGGTGTGTGCATGCTGGTCTGATGGTGTGCTTGGGATAGGCTGAGGTACAGGGGATTGGGTCTGGATGGAGGAAGTTGGAGGGGGGAGGCTGGACATTGGGACAATGGCTGCCATCAGTGCAGAGGCCAGAGCCTGAAATGCTCTCTGTTGGGCTGCCTGGCCAGAATGAATGCCCTCCAGGTATGCATTTGTTTGTTGCAAATGCCTCTCGACACCCTGGATGGCATTCAGAATGGTAGACTGCCCAACAGTGAGGGATCTCAGCAGGTCAATAGCCTCCTCACTGAGGGCAGCAGGGCTGACTGGGGCAGGGCCTGAGGTGCCTGGGGCGAAGGAGATGCCCACCCTCCTGGGTGAGCGGCCACGGGACACACGCTGAGGGACTGCTGGGAGGGCGGTGCTGGTAGGGGGGGTGTCGGCTGTACATGTTGATGCGATGGGCACAGAGGGGCCCGCCACCGCCAGGGAGCTCCCATTAGAGGAGGAGTCGCTGTCACTGATGTCACCTCCTGTCCCCGCCATGGAGCTCCACTCGCCCCCGTCCCACTCGAGGCTTCAGACTCCGTTGTCTCGCTCTCTAGGGCCATGTGGGATGCAGCTCCCACCTGCTCCGCTGCCAATGCTCCTCCACCTGATGATGCTAATGCACACAAGAACAGGGAGACCACAAAAATGGGGGGGGGAGACAGAAGAAAGACATGTTCAGTGCATGCAATACCGCTACCGTTGGCGGACACTACAGACACAGCAGCCCTCTGCACTACGCCATACACTTAGAATTCCCTAATTAATCCGAGGGACATGGGGTACAAGGCCTATACCCGATTGCTGCACACATGGAAGTCACAGGAGCCTGACTAGCTCTTGCCACTGGTGGGGTTGGGGTGCCACATAGCCTGCCTCACCAAGGGACCTTGCCTACAAAACTCGCCCTGGCCTAGGGGAACCCACAGCCCACCTCCCCCACCCAGACACCTCGTAATGCACGCAGAGTCAGATGGATGTGACGGTACTCACCCCCTTGTGGCAGCTGTGATGCCCTCAAGCGCCCATCCAACTCTGAATACGCCACCACCAGGATCCAGAACTTCAGGGGGGTCATGATGCGATGGGCACCCCTCCCACGTTGGGAGGCCATCCCCAGCTGGGCCTCCACTGTCTTCTTGCTCCAACAATGAATGTCCTCCGATCTTTTCCGGCAGTGGTTGCTCCGTCTGTGGTGGACACCCAGGGTCCGAACGTCCTTGGCAATGGCACGCCAAATATCCTTCTTCTGATGGGCACTGACCTAGAGGAATAATACAGGGGAAAAGGATCATCTTTAAACGTCCGGACCGTCACAGTCATTGACCCACGTTTCCACCCTTGCTCTGACGCACATACACTCACCGTCCGCTCATGCTTGCCTCAGTCCCCCCTGTATCTTCCATCCACACCACTCCAAACAGGCATTGCCCATACAGCATGCTCACAGTGTACTCACCTGTTTGTCTGGAGGACCGTAGAGTAGTGTGTACTGGGGAAGGACCCCATCCACTAACTTCTCCAACTCCTCCGAAGTGAAGGCAGGGGCCCTTTCCCCAGACACATGAGCCATCATGGCTTCCAGACTGAGGTCACTGCAGCACTTGCAGTGTAGGTCTTCTCCTGTCAAAGGTCAGGTATCAAGTGAGCGAACAGACAGAAAATGGCGGTCACGTCCGCGGCGGTGCATACCGTCACCGCGGGCGTACATCGTCATTGGCTCCTGGGACCCATAGGGTCCAATGTTAAACCATGCAGGATTGCGCCGCGGTCTTCGACCGCCTAAAGCAACGGTGTACAACACCAGCGCAGTTACCTCATATCCCCTTGTCCCACATTACAGGTCAGGCAGCCGCCATTTCAGGGGGCCACATGGCATTAATTTTAAATGCATCACACCTATCATGGCCACATGTGTCCCATCAATGACACCTATGATGTTGGGGATATGTCCCAGGGCATAGAAGTCACCTTTCACTGTGGGCAAATCCTCCACTTGAGGGAAAACGATGTAGCTGCGCATGTGTCTGAGCAGGGCAGACAACACTCTGGACAACACGTTTGAGAACATAGGCTGGGACATCCCTGATGCAATGGCCACTGTTGTTTGAAAAAACCCACTTGCCAGCAAATGGAGTACTGACAGGACCTGCACTAGAGGGGGAATTCCTGTGGGGTGGCGGATAGCTGACATCAGGTCTGGCTCCAACTGGGCCCACAGTTCCTGGATTGTAAGTGATAATGATGTGTCTGTCTTCCATTGTCGACAGGTCCACCAGCAGTGTGTACACAGGAGGATGCCGCCATCTCCTCACCTGACCGGCAGTACTGGGGGGTGCACTGTGGAGCCCTCAAAGTGCATGGGATTGTAAAACCAATACTGGAATCAGTATTGGTGTACAAATCCCAGGTGTGAGACACCTTACATGGCCATATTCGGAGTTACAATTGTGAAGACGGACATACATATTGACCTATGTCCAGTGCACACATAAAATGGTGTACCCGCACTCACCAAGTCTGGGAAAATAGTCCTGGACGATGTGGGGGCACCTCTGCTAGTGCAGCGGTGCCCTCACACACAGGTACTTTGCACCCAGCCTTCAGGGTTGGAAGGCCTGACATATAGGTGACTTATAAGTGACCTGGTGCAGTGAAAATGGCTGTGAAAGGGTGCATGAACCATTTCATGCAGACTGCAATGGCAGTCCTGCAGAAGCCTTTGCATGGGCTCCCTATGGGTGGCAAAAGTAATGCTACACCCCATAGGGATCCCCTGGAACCCCAATGCCCTGGGTACCTAGGTACATATACTAGGGACTTATAAGGGGAATCAGTATGCCAATTTGGGATGATATACTGGGTTACCAGTATGTAGTGACAAATTTGAGAGGAAAGAGAGCATAAGCACTGGGGGCCTGGTTAGCAGGACTCCAGTGACACAGTCAAACACACTAACATCAGGCAGAAATTGGTGATAACATGCCAAAAAGAGGGTACTTTCCTACAGAAAGCTACAGCCAATGTTCATATTAGGTCATTACATTGGGGAGGGGAAAAAAAAGAACATTCTTTACCAACTTAAACAAGAACTAGAAATAACACACTATGCAACATGAGTATCTGCTATTATAATCTGTTTGTGTGGGACATGATCTCCTCATTTGGAAGCCCCAGACTTCAGGGCCATGGGGATTCTATATCTGAAAGACGGTGAGTGCACGGGTACGGGTTAGGCAGTCTGTAAAAGGGAGGACCCTAGAGAGAAAGGACACCAGCGGACCCCATTGGTATTCAAATTTTTTAGAACCATCCATTTGAATATCCTCTAATCGTTACATAGTTAGGGCCTGCCAGAGTCTTGCATGCCAATGAGTGATCAAGGGTGCTGTTGGCTTCTTCGACGTCGCCGCCAGGGCCATCTTGGCCATCCCAGGCACATCCATATAATCGCCCTATCGGTCGCTGTTTGGTATTTGAGGGATTTGTCTTTAAGACCCAAAAGTGTTCCCTGTGTGGTGCCTAACTGTATCACTGAGGCTCTGCTAACCAGAACCTCAGTGTTTATGCTCTCTCTGCTTTCCAAATTTGTCACTACAGGCTAGTGACTAAATTTACCAATTCACATTGGCATAGTGATACACCCATATAATTCCCTTGTATATGATACTGAGGTACCCAGGGTATTGGGGTTCCTGGAGATCCCTATGGGCTGCAGCATTTGTTTTGCCACCCATAGGGATCTCTGACAATTCTTACACAGGCCTGCCACTGCAGCCTGAGTGAAATAACGTCCACGTTATTTCACAGACATTTACCACTGCAAATAAGTAGCGTATAAGACACCTGTATGTCTAACCTTCACTTAGTGAAGGTTGGGTGCCAAGTTACTTAGTGTGTGGGCATCTCTGCATAAGCCAGTCTACACCGATTCAGAGATCCCTCAGCCCTGCTCTGGTGCGAAACTGGACAAAGGAAAGGGGAGTGACCAGTACCTTCCAGGGGAGGTGCCCAGAGCTACTCCAGTGTGTCCCAGACATCTGCCATGTTGGAAACAGAGGTGTTGGGGGCACACTGGACTGCTCTGAGTGGCCAGTGCCAGCAGGTGATGTCAGAGACCCCCTCTGATAGGCTCTTACCTCTCTTGGTAGCCAATCCTCCTTCCTTGGTAGCCAAACCTCCTTTTCTGGCTATTTAGGGTCTCTCCTCTGGGGAATTCTTCAGCTAACCAATGCAAGAGCTCACCAGAGTTCCTCTGCATCTCCCTCTTCGACTTCTAGCAAGGATCGACCGCTGACTGCTCCAGGACGTCTGCAAAACCGCAACAAAGTAGCAAGACAACTACCAGCAACATTGTAGCGCCTCATCCTGCCGGCTTTCTCAACTGTTTTCTTGGTGGTGCATTCTCTGGGGGTCACCTGCCCAGAGCTACTCCAGTGTGTCCCAGACATCTTCCATGTTGGAAACAGAGGTGTTGGGGGCACACTGGACTGCTCTGAGTGGCCAGTGCCAGCAGGTGATGTCAGAGACCCCCTCTGATAGGCTCTTACCTCTCTTGGTAGCCAATCCTCCTTCCTTGGTAGCCAAACTTCCTTTTCTGGCTATTTAGGGTCTCTCCTCTGGGGAATTTCTTCAGCTAACCAATGCAAGAGCTCACCAGAGTTCTTCTGCATCTCCCTCTTCGACTTCTAGCAAGGATCGACCGCTGACTGCTCCAGAGGTGTGAGGGCACAATGGAGGCCTCTGAGTGGCCAGTGCCAGCAGGTGACGTCAGAGACCCCTCCTGATAGGTGCTTACCTGAATAGGTGGCCAATCCTCCTCTGAGGGCTACTTAGGGTCTCTCCTGTGGGCTTTTCCCCTCAGATAACGATTTGCAAGAATTCACCAGAGTTCCTCTGCATCTCCCTCTTCGACTTCTAGCAAGGATCGACCGCTGACTGCTCCAGGACGTCTGCAAAACCGCAACAAAGTAGCAAGACGACTACCAGCAACATTGTAGCGCCTCATCCTGTCGGCTTTCTCAACTGTTTCCTGGTGGTGCATTCTCTGGGGTCACCTGCCTTCACTCTGCACTGGAAGCCAAGAAGAAATCTCCCGTGGGTCGACAGAATCTTCCCCCGGCTAACGCAGGCACCAAAAGACTGCATCACCGGTTCTATGGGTCCCCTCTCATCTTGACGAGCGTTTTCCCTGGAACACAGGAACTCCATCCAAGTGACTTCCACAGTCCAGTGATCCTTCAGTCCAAACTTGGTGGAGGTAAGTCCTTGCCTCCCCACGCTAGACTGCAAACCTGTGTACTGGGTGATTTGCATCTGCTCTGGCTCCGGTGCACTCTTCCAGGATTTCCTTCATGCACAGCGTAGCCTGGGTCCCCAGCACTCCATCCTGCAGTGCTCAACCCTCTGAGTTGGCCTCCGATGTCGTGGGACCCTCCTTTGTATCTCTGCGTGGACTCCGGTTCACAAATCTTCCAAGTGCCTGTTTGGGTGCTTTAGTAGGTGCTGCCTGCTTCTGTGGGGGCTCTCTGAGTTGCTGGGCACCTCCTCTGTCTCCTCTGCTATGGGGCGATATCCTGGTCCTTCCTGGTCCCCAGCAGTACCCAAAAACCTCTACTGTGACCCTTGCAGCTAGCAAGGCTTGTTTGTAGTATTTCTGTGTGGGAACACTTTTGCAACCTTCATCGTGATGTGGGACATCTCCCATCCAAAGGAGAAGTTCCTAGTCCTCTTCGTTGTTGCAGAACTCTAAGCTTCTTCCACCCAGAGGCAGCTCCCTTGCACCTTCATCTGGGGTTTTCTGGGCTCCTGCCCCCCCGGACACTATTGCGACTCTTGGACTTGGTCCCCTTGCCTTGCAGGTCCTCAGGTCCAGGAATCCACCTTCAGTGCCTTGCTGGTGTTTGTTGTTCTTGCAGAATCCCACTATCACGACTATTGTGTCCTTTTGGGGTAGTAGGTGTACTTTACTCCTATTTTCAGGGTCTTGGGTTGGGGTATCTTGGATACCTGGACTGTTTTCTTGCAGTCGCAGTGACCATCTACAAGCTCCCATAGGTTTGGGGTCCATTCGTGATTAGCATTTCACTTTTGGAGTATATGGTTTGTGTTGCCCCTAGACTTATGCTTGCCTATTGCAACCTATTGTAATTCTACACTGTTTGCATTACTTTTCTGACTCTTACTTACCTGTTTTGGGTTTGGGTACATATAACTTGTGTATATTACTTACCTTCTTACTGAGGGTACTCACTGAGATACTTGTGGCATATTGTCATAAAAATAAAGTACCTTTATTTTGAGTAACTCTGTGTATTGTGTTTTCTTATGATATTGTGCATATGATATAAGTGGTATCGTAAGAGCTTTGCATGTCTCGTAGTTCAGCCTAAGCTGCTTTGCCATAGCTACCTTCTATCAGCCTAAGCTGCTAAAAACACCTCTATTCTACTAATAAAGGATAACTGGACCTGGCACAGGGTGTAAGTACTACAGGGTACCCACTATAAGCCAGGCCAGCCTCCTACAGTCGTGATAATAGTTATTGCAAGACTGCAAGCAACAAATGGTGGATTCCTGGACCCGAAGACCTGTGAAGAGAGGAGACCAAGTCCAGAAGTCACAGAAGATTCCAGGAAGGATAGGAGCACCTGCCAACCTATAAGATTGTGCAAAAGAGGATTCTCCGGTTAGAAGAAGTCTGCAGAAGAGCACCAAAGAAGATGGCTGCAGGTTCCTGGTTGGTGTAGGAGATGTCCCACGTAGAGATGTTGGATGTAGACTGTTTGCGTTGCTGGATTCGTCCAACAAGCCCTGGTTCAAGCAAGGTTGCTGTTTGCATCAAAATGGAGCTGCCTGGATCCAGGAGGGACCTGGGGGCCTGAACTTGGACTGAGGAGGCACACAGGCCTCACAACACTGGAGAAAGCCCACAGAAGACCAGGCAGCACCCATGGGAGTCCTAGGACAGGGAGACAAAGAAGGTGCAAATGCAGTTGGTGCAGCACAACAAAAGAAGGTCCCAAGCTGCCGGAGAACGACTCAGTGAGTTGTTCGTCACAGGATGAAGTGCTGGGGACCTGGGCTACACTGTGCATGAAGGATTCCTTGAAGCAGTGCAAAGAAGCCCAAGGAGCTAGAGATTACACAGTGCAAAGGGATACTGTCGCAAAGCAGGAAGGCAAGATCTTACCTCCTCCACATTTGGACAGCTGGACCTTAGGACAGTCTGGGTTATGTTGGTTCACCACCTGTGTTCCAGGGAGCACGTTCATTGTCAGGAGAGGAGTCCCAGAGAACCGGTCGTCATCGTAGAAGGTGCCTGCTGGAGCAGGGAAGTGACTCTGTCACTCCATGGGAGATTCCTTCGGTTCTTCTGGTGCAGGGTGAAGACAGGGAGTCCTCAGAGCATGCTCACCTTGGAAACTGTTGCAAATGTTGGCTGGAGCTGAAGTTGCAGGTCACAGGAGTCGTCCTGGATACATTGTTGCAGTTACAGCAGTTCCTGGAGCAGAGGATGCAGAGGATTCCTGGAGGAGTCTTGAAAGCTGAATCTGAAGACACCGACAGGCCCTGAGAGGGGGATTACTACCTATCCAGGTATACACCTATCAAGAGGGGTCTCTGACGTCACCTGCAGCCACTGGTCACTCAGAGATCTCAAGAGTGTCCCTACACCTTGGAAAGCAAGAGAGCACTGGTGGAGCTCTGAGCACCCCCCCTCCCCAGCCCGTAATCCATATTCAAGGGGAGAGGGTGTAACACCCTCCTCCCGAAGGAATGCATTATTCTGCCTTCCTGGGATGAGCTGCTCAGACCCCAGGATGGCAGAAATCCATCTGTGAGGTGGCAGCAGCTGGGGCTGTAGTGGAAACCTCAGAGAGCTGGTTTGACTTGTCATTGGTGGAGCCCCCAGGATGCATGGGATTGGCCCCCGAATACCAGATTTGGAATGGGGGACAAGTCCATGATCTTAGACACTTCACATGGCCATATTTGGAGTTACCATTGTGAAGCTACACATATGTATTGACACATATGTAGTGCACGCGTGTAATGGTATCCCTGCACTCATGACATCAGGGGAATTGGCCCTGGACAGCGTGGGATCACCTTTGCTAGTGCAAGGGTGCCCTCACACTTAGTAACTTTGCACCTAGCCTTCAGTAAATGAAGGTTAGACATATAGGGAACTTATAAGTTACTTAAGTTCAGTGAAAATCGCTGCGAAATAGTGTGTGCACTATATCAAACAGGCTGCAGTGGCGTCCTGACGAAAGGTTTGTCTGAGCTCCTTATGGGTGGCAAAACAAATGCTGCAGCCCATAACAATCTCCTGGAACCCCAATGCGCTGGGTACCTAGGTACCATATACTAGGGACTTATAAAGGGGGTCCAGTGTGCCAATTGGAATTGGAATATGAAGTCACTAAACTATAGTGACTAATTTGGTTGAGTAGAGAGAGCATAAGCACCGGAGTTCTGGTTAGCAGAACTTCAGTGACAAAGTTAAGCATTACTGATAACACACACATTAGGCCACAAACAGGCAAAACACACTGACAAATAGGTTAGGGTTTTAACTATGAGCACTGGGGTCCTGGCTAGCAGGATTCCAGTGTGACAGTAAAAACACACTGACACACACTCACAAACAGGCCAAAAGTGGGGTAACCATCCTACAAAGATGCTACTTTATCACAATAGGTGTGGGTCTTTCTTTGGTTTCGGTATGACTGGTGTGAGAAAGTAGCCTCTTTCTAGCCTTGTTACTCCCACTTTTGGCCTGTTTGTGAGTGTATGTCAGGGTGTTTTCAATGTCTCACTGGGATCCTGCTAGCCAGGGCCCAGTGCTCATAGTGAAAACCCTATGTTTTCAGTATGTTTGTTATGTGTCACTGGGACCCTGCTAGTCAGGACCCCAGTGCTCATAAGTTTGTGACCTATAGGAATGTGTTCTCTGTGTGATGCCTAACTGTCTCACTGAGGCTCTGCTATCCAGAACCTCAGTGGTTATGCTCTCTCTTTACAATTTGTCACTAACAGACTAGTGACCAATTTCACCAATTTACATTGGCATACTGGAACACCCTTATAATTCCCTAGTATATGGTACTGAGGTACCCAGGGTATTGGGGTTCCAGGAGATCCCTATGGGCTGCAGCATTTCTTTTGCCACCCATAGGGAGCTCTGACAATTCTTACACAGGCCTGCCACTGCAGCCTGAGTGAAATAACGTCCACGTTATTTCACAGCCATTTACCACTGCACTTAAGTAACTTATAAGTCGCCTATATGTCTAACCTTTACCTGGTAAAGGTTGGGTGATAAGTTACTTAGTGTGTGGGCACCCTAGCACTAGCCAAGGTGCCCCCACATAGTTCAGGGCAAATTCCCCAGATTTTGTGAGTGCGGGGACACCATTACACGCGTGCACTACACAAAGGTCAATACCTATGTGTAGCTTCACAATGTTAACTCCGAATATGGCCATGTAACATGTCTATGATCATGGAATTGCCCCCTCTATGCCATCCTGGCATTGTTGGCACAATCCCATGATCCCACGGGTCTGTAGCACAGACCCGGGTACTGCCAAACTGCCTTTTCAGGGGTTTCACTGCAGCTGCTGCCAACCCCTCAGACAGGTTTCTGCCCTCCTGGGGTCCAGCCAGGCTTGGCCCAGGAAGGCAGAACAAAGGACTTCCTCAGAGAGAGGGTGTTACACAGTCTCCCTTTGGAAAATGGTGTTAAGGCAGGGGAGGAGTAGCCTCCCCCAGCCTCTGGAAATGCTTTCATGGGCACACATGGTGCCCATTTCTGCATAAGCCAGTCTACACCGGTTCAGGGACCCCTCAGCCCTGCTCTGGCGCGAAACTGGACAAAGGAAAGGGGAGTGACCACTCCCCTGACCTGCACCTCCCCTGGGAGGTGCCCAGAGCTCCTCCAGTGTGCTCCAGACCTCTGCCATCTTGGAAACAGAGGTGCTGCTGGCACACTGGACTGCTCTGAGTGGCCAGGGCCAGCAGGTGACGTCAGAGACTCCTTCTGATAGGCTCCTTCAGGTGTTGCTAGCCTATCTTCTCTCCTAAGTAGCCAAACCCTCTTTTCTGGCTATTTAGGGTCTCTGCTTTGGGGATTTCCTCAGATAACGAATGCAAGAGCTCATCCGAGTTGCTCTGCATCTCTCTCTTCACCTTCTGCCAAGGAATCGACTGCTGACCGCGCTGGAAGCCTGCAAAACTGCAACAAAGTAGCGAAGATGACTACTGCAACTCTGTAACGCTGATCCTGCCGCCTTCTCGACTGTTTTCCTGGTGGTGCATGCTGTGGGGGTAGTCTGCCTCCTCTCTGCACTAGAAGCTCCGAAGAAATCTCCTGTGGGTCGACGGAATCTTCCCCCTGCAACCGCAGGCACCAAACAACTGCATCACCGGACCCCTGGGTCTCCTCTCAGCACGACGAGCGAGGTCCCTTGAATCCAGCAACTCTGTCAAAGTGACTCCCACAGTCCAGTGACTCTTCAGTCCAAATTTGGTGTAGGTAAGTCCTTGCCTTCTCACGCCAGACTGCTTTGCTGGGAACCGCATCTTTTGCAGCTACTCCGGCTCCTGTGCACTTTCCAAGGGAATCCTTTGTGCACAGCCAAGCCTGGGTCCACGACACTCTAACCTGCATTGCACGACCTCCTTTGTGCAACTTCGGGTGAGCACCATTTTACTCCACTTCGTAGTGCCTGTTCCATCACTTCTGCGGATGCTGCCTGCTTCTGAGAGGGCTCCTTGTCTTGCTGGGCACCTCATCTGTCCCCTGACGCAATTGGCGACATCCTGGTCCCTCCTGGGCCACAGCAGCATCCAAAAACCCTAACTGCACGACTTGCAGCTAGCAAGGCTTGTTTGCAGTCTTTCTTCAGGAAAACACTTCTGCATGACTCTCCACGGCGTGGGACATCCATCCTCCAAAGGGGAAGTTTCTAGCCCTTGTCGTTCCTGCAGAATCCTCAGCTTCTACTGCCTAGTATCAGCTTCTTTGCACCCACAGCTGGCATTTCCTGGGCATCTGCCCACTCTCGACTTGATCGTGACTTTTGGACTTGGTCCCCTTGTTTCACAGGTACCCTCGTCTGGAAATCCATCATTGTTGCATTGCTGGTTTTGGTCTTTCCTGCAGAATTCCCCTATCACAACTTCTGTGCTCTTTGGGGAACTTTAGTGCACTTTGCACTCACTTTTCAGGGTCTTGGGGTGGGCTATTTTTCTAACCCTCACTGTTTTCTTACAGTCCCAGCGACCCTCTACAAGGTCACATAGGTTTGGAGTCCATTTGTGGTTCGCATTTCACTTTTGGAGTATATGGTTTGTGTTGCCCCTATCCCTATGTGTCCCCATTGCATCCTATTGTAACTATACATTGTTTGCACTGTTTTCTAATACTATACTGCATATTTTTGGTATTGTGTACATATATCTTGTGTATATTTGCTATCCTCATACTGAGGGTACTCACTGAGATACTTTTGGCATATTGTCATAAAAATAAAGTACCTTTATATTTAGTATATCTGTGTATTGTGTTTTCTTATGATATTGTGCATATGACACTAGTGGTACTGTAGGAGCTTCACTCGTCTCCTAGTTCAGCCTAAGCTGCTCTGCTAAGCCACCATTATCTATCAGCCTAAGCTGCTAGACACCCTATACACTAATAAGGGATACCTGGGCCTGGTGCAAGGTGTAAGTACCCCTTGGTACTCACTACAAGCCAGTCCAACCTCCTACAACTGGTATCAGGGCTTCACTCATCAAAATTGTGACACCCGGTTCAGTGGCTATGTAATTAAACAACTTAGTCAATTGGGGTATAAGCTCTGCAGCAAAGGTCTTATAGAATTAAGCTGTGAAGCCGTCTGGCTCAGGTGATTTGTGCATTTTAAGTGCAAATATCACTGCCCTGACCACCTCCTCACCTGTTGGCTCGCCCAAAATCTCATTCTGTTCCTGAGTGACTTGTGGTAAGGGGGCCTTATCAAGGAATTGCAATTGGTCAGATCTTGTTGGCCTGCCTGCTGTGTATGGAACTTTATAAAAAATTAAGGAAAGCTATCGCTTTTTCTCATTCTGTCTTGGCTTCCCCCCTTGACTCAGATGGAGGTTGGGAATGTACTCCCTCTCTAGTTTTACCTGCAGTTGTCGGGCCAGTTTGGGTCCAATTTGTTGCCCAGCAAATACGCCCCATGGCAAAGGCGAAGCATTGTAAACTCTGCTCTATCCAAGTAGATCACATCTATTTTATATTGGATTGTTGTGACCTTTCGTTGTGTTTGTAGTGAGGGGATTTGTTTGTGTGCCTGTTCCGCTTTCTTTAATTCGGCTTCTAATATAACACCTTGTAGGAGGCTGGCCTGGCTTATAGTGGGTACCTGATGGTACTTACACCTTGTGCCAGGTCCAGGTATCCCTTATTAGTAGATTAGAAGTGTTCTAGCATCTTAGGTTGATAGAAGTAGCTATAGCAGAGCAGCTTATGCTGAACTAGGAGACATGCAAAGCTCCTACTATACCACTTATATCATATAGCACTATATCATAAGAATCACAATACTCAGGGTTACTAAAAATAAAGGTTTATTTTAGTGACAATGTGCCAATAATATCTCAGAGGATATACTCCATTAGGACACAAAATACACAAAATATACACAAAAACCAAAATCAGGTAAGTAAACAGTTAGAAAAGTAGTGCAAACTCTGTAGAATATTATAGGATGCAATGGGCCTAGAGGGCAACACAAACCATACACTAAGAAAGTGGAATGCAAACCACGAATGGACCCCTAGGCTAGTGTAGTGTGTAGAGGGTCACTGGGAGTGTAAGAAAAACACTAAGGGTGTCCAAGATACCCCACCCCAAGACCCTGAAAAGTAGGAGTGAAGTGATACTACTTCCCCAGAACCACACTAAACTCGTGATAGGAGATTCAGCAAAGACCACAACAGACTGCACAGCACTGAAGATGGAGTCCTGGACCTGAGGACCTGGAAAGGAAGGGGACCAAGTCCAAGAGTTGTGAATGTGTCCGGGGGGGCAGGAGCCCACTAAACCCCGGATGAAGGTTCAAAATGGTTGCTTCCGGATGGAAGAAGCTGAAGATTCTGCAACAACGAAAGTGCTAGGAACTTCACCTTTGTGCAGAAGATGTCCCGCAGAGTGCTGGAGGATGCAGTGTTGTTTCTTTGGGGAAAGACCGCAAATAAGCCTTGCTAGCTGCAAAGGTAGCGGTTGAAGAAAAAGGGTAATGCCCGGGCCCAGGTAGGAACAGGAGGTCGCCACTTGGAAGAGGAGACAGAGGGGGCCCTCAGCAACACAAAGAGACCATGCACAAGAATGCAGCACCTGCAGAAGTACTTGAAACTGAGCACAGCAGTCGTCTCAACACTACAAAAGAGGGTCCCACAAAGCCGGTAGTCAACTCAGCGAGTTGAGCAATGCAGGACGGAGTGCTGGGGACCTGGGCTAGGCTGTGCATGAAGGATTCCTTGCAAAAGTGCACAGAAGCCCTAGCAGCTGCAGTACACACAGTACACAGGATAACTGTGTGGAGAGGGGAGGCAAGGACTTAACTCCTCCAAATTCGGACAGTTGGACCACTGGACAGTCTGAGTCACTTGGGTCCACCACCTGTTTTCCAGGGGCCATGTGCGTCACGATGAGAAGGGTCCCAGAGTACAGGTGACGCTGAAGTTTGGTGCCTGCTGGAGCAGGGGGAAGAGTCTGTCGACCCACAGGAGATTTCTTTGTGGCTTCCAGTGCAGGGTGAAGTGAGACAGCACCCACTGCATGCACCACCAGGAAACAGTTGAGAAAGCCTGCAGTATTAGGCGCTACAATGTTGCTGGTAGTCTTCTTGCTACGTTGTTGAAGTTTTGCAGGCATCCTGGAGCAGTCAGCTGTCAATCCTTGATAGAAGTTGAAGAGGGAGATGCAGAGGAACACTGGTGAATTCTTGCAAATCGTTATCTGAGGAAAAGCCCACAGGAGAGACCCTAAATAGCCCTCAGAGGAGGATTGGCCACCTATTCAGGTAAGCACCTATCAGGAGGGGTCTCTGACGTCACCTGCTGGCACTGGCCACTCAGAGGCCTCCATTGTGCCCTCACACCTCTGGATTCAAGATGGGAGAGGTCTGGGACTCACTGGAGGAGCTCTGTGCACCACCTCTGGGGTAGTTATGGACAGGGCAGTGGTCGCTCCCCTTTCCTTTGTCCAGTTTCGTGCCAGAGCAGGGACTGGGGGTTCCCTGAACTGGTGTAGACTGGCTTATGCAAGGAGGGCACCATCTGTGCCCTTCAAAGCACTTCCAGAGGCTGGGAGAGGCTACTCCTCCCCAGCCCTTAAAACCTATTTCCAAAGGGAGAGGGTGTAACACCCTCTCTCAGAGGAAATCCTTTGTTCTGCCTTCCTGGGAATGGGCTGGCCAGACCCCAGGAGGGCAGAACCCTGTCTGTGGGATGGCAGCCGCGGTAGCTGCAGTGAAAACCCCAGAGAACTGGTTTGGCAGTACCCATGATACATAGAGGAGCCACAGGGATGCATGGGATTGGCACCCCAATACCAGACTTGGCATGGGGGGACAATTCTATGATCTTAGACATGTTACATGGCCATATTCGGAGTTACTATTGTGAAGCTACATATAGGTATTGACCTATATGTAGTGAAAGCGTGTAATGGTGTCCCTGCACTCACAAAGTCAAAGGAAATTGCCCTGGACTATGTGGGGGCACCTTGGCTAGTGTCAGGGTGCCCTCACACTTAGTAACTTTGCACCTAACCTTCACTAAGTGAAGGTTAGACATATAGGTGACTTAAGTGCAGTGTAAAATGGCTGTGAACTAACGTGGATGTTATTTCACTCAGGCTGCAGTGGCAGTCCTGTGAAAGAATTGTCTGAGCTCCCTATGGGTGGCAAAAGAAATGCTGCAGCCCATAAGGATCCCATGGAACCCCAATACCCTGGGTACCTAGGTACCATATACTAGGGAATTATAAGGGTGTTCCAGTGTGCCAATTAGAAATTGGTGAAAATAGTCACTGGCCTATAGTGACAATTTTAAAGGCAGAGAGCATAAGCACTGAGGTTCTGATTAGCAGATCCTCAGTGACACAGTTACTAACTACACAGGTACACACATTCAGGCCACAAACTATGAGCACTGGGGTCCTGGCAAGCAGGATCCCAGTGAGACAGGCAAAAACAAACTGACACACAAGTAAAAATGGGGGTAACATGCCAGGCAAGATGGTACTTTCCTACACACCTTCTCAGGTCTTTTGTTAAGTGAGAGTAGACACCAGTGAGACATATCTCCCTCTAACCACTGCTTTGAATGTCTCCCAGTTATTAGCCAAGTCGGTGACTCAAGGGTCGTTTCGAGTGAAGTACACCCTGATGACTTTACGAACTTTATCACACATTGTCCCATCTCAAATGATAGGGGCAGTAAAGAACCACCTCTGATCTCTTGGAGCACCCCTGGACCATTTCAGGTTCAGCTGCTCTGGAGCATGGTCATAGATGACTATGGGGTGAATATTCAATGTGTGTCAGCTCTGGGCCAGGGACTGACTTGCAAATTTGTAGTTCAGGGGTGAGTAAGTACAGTGAAAAAAAGGTGTAGTCCTTAATGTCAGGATGCGTGTGTCGCCAAGCATTGAGTAGCCCCAATTCAGCTATCTATTTTTTCAAGGATTTGGAGAAGCTGGTGGGTGGGCCACATGCAGGGTAGGAGGTATCTATCTCTCTGTCCCATATCAGGTTGAAATCTCCCAGTAGGATGATCTCTTCCTCTGCAAACCCCCCAATTGCTCCAAACAGGAGCTGATAAAACATGCCTGAGCCGTATTAGGGGCATACAAGGTTGCTATTGTGCAAGTGTCGCCTTCTGTTGTACACTTCACCATCAGGAATCTCCCTTCCCTGTCTGATTTGTGTGCAATATGTTGGAGGCTAGGTACTCGTTAAAAAAGATGGCCACCCCATTGTGATTTGAGGCATGGGACGATCTAAACACGGCTGGATACTTCCTATGTTAAAGTCTTCCCTCTTCGGTGCTTTTCTAATGGGTTTCCTATAGGGCTACAATGTCATATTTTGCACCTAGGAGATATTTCCATACCGTCTGTCTCCTAGAGGGAGAGTTCAGTCCCTTTACATTACATGTTATTGTGACTATCAGGTGTATTGGTAACCCGTAACATTCGCTGCAATTGCTTCCTGTCCATTCGTCCCCCCAAACACCTCCACCCCCCCCGAAAGACCCACTGGATTAATACTGACCCCTGGTGCATTCTATTTCATGACTCACTTCAAGTTTATACATGGTTATCAACAAAGAACTGAATAATAAAATAAGCAGGGATGTTAGTCCGGTATGTAGTTTATCATTTTTATGATAGTAGATCATTTTAGGCATTCTGGCAATATCGGCCTAGCATTATCAACAAATGGTGTCATGCATGGGGCTGAGGAATCCAACTCTGGGTCGAAGACTTGTGACCTTGTATTGCCATGTTTCCAAGATGCCTATGTCTCTTAGACAGGGGAACACTTCTAAGTTTGCAAGGCCCCCTCACAACAGTCCCAGTTTTGGTAGAGTTTTTCTTTAAGAGAAAAGCATGAGGGCTCCCTCGGGTCTGCCCTTAGTTCAGGTAGAGGGAGTCACAGATTCTCTGTCCCCTTTTCTCCCTTTCCCCCATGGTGTGTATCATGGGCTAATCCATGGGTTCACTTCCTTTCTGAGTGGAAGCTTCTCAAGGGGTGGGTCTTTTGTGCTGTTAGATTTAGCAGTGTCTGCGAGCGTTATGCCTAGAAGGTTTGCTGACTCGCCTATCTCATTGAAGTGAGATGTTTTATTTTGGTAGGAGAAAGCTAGTCCAAAAGCAAAGGTCCAGCGCTACTTCACATTATTCTTGCAGAGGTAGTCTGTATTCGGTCTAAATTGTAACATCCTTGTTAAACTGGTCGGGGCTATATCTTGATATACCGAGCATGTTGCTCCCTGAAATGAGACTATGGGCCTCATTACAACCCTGGCTGCCGGCGGTATACTGGCAGTAACACCGCCAACAGGCTGGCGGTATACCGCCAGTGTATTATGACTGTGGCACAATAGCTACGGCCATACCACCGGCCCCTGCAACTCACTACCATGCTTCCACCAGGTGGTCATAATCCCCACCTGCCAGCCTGTCCATGGCGGTAAACACCGCCATGGAAAGGCTGGCGGTAAGGGGGACTCAGGGTGCCCCTGGGGGCCCCTGCACTGCCCATGCACTTGGCATGCGCAGTGCAGGGGCCCCCAGGCAGAGCCCCGTCGCGCATTTCACTGCCCGAATTTCGGGCAGTGAATTGCGCGACGGGTACTGCTGCATCTGCTGCACATCAACATTGCTGCTGGCTCTATTATGAGCCAGCTGCAATGTTGATGTGACTTTCCTGCTGGGCCAGCGGACAGAAACGCTGTTTCCGTCCGCTAGCCAGCGGAAAAGTCATAATAGGGAGCCACAAATACCGCCAGCACAGTGGCATAGTGGCCCCCGTAGCTTCAGCAGTCTTTCTATAAGACCTCCGAAGTTGTTATGAGGGCCTATGTCCTTTTTTTTGGTCTGATTGCAAGATCACTTCCTACATCTTAAACGAGTGTAGCTTTATCAAGACATTGTGAGGTCTTCTTCTGCTGCCAATGGTGGGCCCACCCCATGTGCTATCTCCACCTTGATGGACCTTTGCGAATCTCCCCTAAGTTCACCACAAAGGCCCAGTACAAAAGCCTCTAGATTAGGACCCTTGGCTCCCTCCTCCAGATTCCTGAGTCAAATGTTGTCTCAGCGGGAGCGATTTTCGAGGTCTTCACATTTCAATGTAGTTGAATGTAGGTGTTCCCGGGTCTCATTGTTGGCATCTTCCAGTTTCCTGAGACGCAGACGCTTTTCCAGGGATTTGCATTGTGTTTCCAAATTGATTGTGCGGTTAGCCACTGAGTCCACATCTTGTTGGAGTGACGAAAGTCTTGTGGTTAGGTCAGCCTGCAAGGCATCGAGGGAGCTTGTAAAGTCCAGTCTCAATTCCTTCCAGAGCTCTTTTTTGAACTCTCGCAGTGAAGAAAGCAGGTCTGTCTTACCTCTGACAGACATGTTGGTCTCCCCAGACTCCAACAGCTGGAAATAGCTGGACATTCAATTGTGTTGTGGCTTCTTAGATGGCATGTAGGGGGTCTCAGCTGGTCCCCCTACTGATGTTGTAGACAGCCGTATCTGGAGGCCTCAGTGCTTTGCGGTATCTCATGTTGTAGCTTACAGTGGCTCATGTGGGGGGGATGTGATGTCCTGAGGCTGTGTTCCTCCTTGCATGCACCTGTTCTTCCAGTGGTGCCTCCAAGACGCTGCCTGTTGTAAATGAGAATTCCCCTGCTGGAATCTGGAGGTAGGTCATTCCCCCTTATTGCGCATCTTTTGGGTTCCCAGGTGTCACCCACTCCTCTGTTCCCCTTTGTTGTACTGGGGTGCTTGTCGCTTCCCTTAGAGCCCCTTTATCTGTTTGCCTTTGTTATATCGCTTCTCTTGGAGCCCCTCTAGAATGCTCCTATCCGGGTCCATCAGCCATGTCAAGGTCAGGCAGCTTCGGGTCTAGATCACGGGGGCTTTTATCTCTGATACCCTCTCTGCAGGGGGATTGTTGTCCACAAGCGCTGCAGGGGGACACTCTCTAAGGGCAAGCGAGCGTCCCACCTTCGTCCCCGCATCTCCCACTTCATCACAGCGTGCACTGCCTTTGCTACCTCCAGGCCTCCGTGGCTTCGCCCGTACTCACGGTTCCCTTAGGGGCTCTCCACCTCTCTGCCCAGGACTTACGCCATTCCCTGTGGCTTCTCGCTTCAATTGTGGTTGTTTTGTCTCCTGTGGGCTCCCCAACCGCAATTCTCATCAGCAATACGGCAGAGCTCAGGTGGATTATGTCCACGGTGCCATGGTGACTTGAGCACACCCCGGAGTATCATTTTTATTTTTAGGTAAGTGATATCCTTTTCAAGAATATATTTGCCATTGATATCATTTTGCATAATATAGTTGTCAGAAATAACTGTTTTTAAATATCTTTATGTATTTTAGTTCATATTTTAATTTTATGTGTTATTGTTTGCCTAATTCTTAATAATTTACTTATATATAGTTTGTATTTTAAGTGATTTATACTTTTTTTTTTTATTGCGAATAGTAGTTTATACTGTTGTAGCAGGTTTCTGGGTTTGTAGGGGTATAAAGTTGGAAATTAAATAAGTAATAATGAATTAACAATAAAAAAAAAATCAATGTTTAATTGATTGTTAATAATATGAATTGTATAATAATTATATTTTTTAATAATTATATGTTGATGCGAGTTACTGGTTTGTAGAGGCATGGGGAAGTTAATTAAGTAATAATTAATTAATAATTAATTTATTAATAATTATTTAATTGATTAGTAATGAAGTAAATTCATCGATAATTATATTTTGAAAGTTATTTATTGGATGTGGGCTACTGGATTTTTAGGGGGATAGGAAAAATATTAAAGTATTAATTAAAAATTAATTTGTTATCAATTACTTACTTGCTTATTAATTATGTTAATTGTGCTATACTTATTTATTTTAGTTATATTTTAAGTGTGGTTTGCTAGGTGTGTGGGGGCATATTGTAAAAAGATAGTTTAGTACACATATTTTATTGATAATTAATTATTAAATAGCTTAATAATTATGCAAATTGTTTTTTATTTTCATCTATTATTTATTGTTCAGCTATTTTTTTCATATTAAGAGTTAAATATATGCTGTAAGTTGATAGGGATATCAAGATATGTTTTGTGTTTAAAGTGAAGTACTTTTCCTACAGTTGCATAGATTGGAATGGGAAAAGTACAGTTTATTTCCCCAAAGTCCAAGGCTTTCCCTACTGTTGCACAGAATGGAGTGGGAATAGTAAATGTTACCCCTCTGAAGTGCAACGCTTTCTCTACTGTTGCACAGACTGGAGTGGAAACATTACGGGCCGTAGTTATAGGCCCCTAGCGCCACAGGAGCGTCGCAAGCATTGTGCATGCACACACCGAAGTGCAAAAGTGCCATTAGTGATTGTTCATGTGCAGGAAGGGACAACTACCCGCACATAAACAATCACACCCCTTAACACAGACATCCTTGCACAATGGTTCAAGGATGCCTGCGTTGGCGCTGGCAGCTAAATTTAGCGCCAGAGCAGGGGGAAACGCAGGAGTGCGCCGTCTTCCCTTAAATACGGCGCATCCCTGCATTTCTAAAGTGACACAGCACCACGCTGTGCCACTTTTCTTTAAATCTGGCCCTTCATTTTAACCTCCAATGTCCAACACTTTTCCTACTGTTGCACAGACTGGAGTGGGAATAGTGAATTTTACCCCTTTGATGTTTAACACTTTCTCTACTGTTGAACAGATTAGAGTGAGACTAGTAAACTTATCCTCTCTGAACGCTTTCCTACTATTGCACAGACTGGAGTGGAAACAGCAAATTGTATCCCTCTGAAGTGTAATGCTTCCTCTAATGTTGCACAGACTGGAGTTGGAATAGTAAATCTTGCCCCTCCAAAAGTCCATTGCTTTCTTTACTGTTCCACAGACTGGAATAGGAATAGTAAATGTAATCCCTCTGAAGTCCATTGCTTTCTTTACTGTTGCATAGACTATAGTGGGAGTTATAAATGTAATCCCTCTGAAGTCCAACTCTCTCCCTACTGTTGTACATGTTGGAGTCAAGTGCTTTCCTCACTGTTGCAAGGATTAGAGTGGAATAGTAATTTTAACCCATCCAAAGTCCAATGCTTTCCCTACTGTTGCACAGACTGGAGTGTGAATACAAACTTTTATCCCCCGAAGACCAACCCTTTCTTTACTGTTGCACAGACTGGAGTGGGAAGAGTAAATCTTACCCCTCCAAAATACAGCCCTTTCCTAATTTTGTGTGAGAATAGTATATCTATCATTGTTAGACTTTATTTCCTGGATTTAAAATTTTGTATATTTTATACATTTTATATTTTTTTAATTTTGTGCACTGCAGTTGTTAATATTTTGCCATATATATATGTATATATTTTTTATTTCACTGAAAAAAACAAAGGCTACAAGAACATTACAGTAAGGTTCTGAATGTACCCATTCAAAACCACAGAAATTCAATTGTTATAGTTAGAGTTCTTTCAAGTAACTACATTCAGCAGTTATAGTTATGGTTATCTCAAGTAACAATAACTCGTGCCCTAAGGTAACTATAACTCACGCCCTCGCCATGCACTTCTAGAGTTACTTTATATATGTAGATATATATACATTTAACACAGATATTTGCGTGTTTATATAAGTTTACGTAGTTATAAAATATTTAAATGTCGTTAATTTATATTACATTAATATTATGTATTACAATATTTAAGATTTACTATTTTAATCTATATGAATATATAATTTAATAATATTAGTGTTAAACAATATTTTTTCTGATATTTTTGTACTTTCAATTATAAGTATAGGAAAACAATATTCTTGTAATAATACTTTTGACAGGATATTTTTGGTCACTATATTGTTGGTTCCAATATTCTGTCAGAGGTTCAGTTTATCATTGTTGTTGCCTAGCTGCGCTTCCCTGTGACATGGGTGGGCTATATTTATGGGACGACTCAATGGTGCAAGGAACAGAAATGTGTCATAAATTTTGATGCAAAGGTTTTGTTAATGGCACAAAGTGCCACAAGACAAGTACTACCTACATGACACAAAGTAGATTTACACGTGTTTAAGCACCTACACGTACTGCAAATCAGCTCATATAGGGGTACTTAGCAATGTGGGAACACTGCAAAAAGCGACACTAACTACACAACAATACTCCTGAAGATACAGAAGCATTGAAGGAGCCCCAGGGAGTCAGGAGCGTAGCACCCCAACCCAGAAGATTTGTCATCAGCCCAGGAGAAGAGGTTGAGGAAGAACAACTTCAGTGAGGGGGAAGACTAGATATTAAACAGTGAGGTGGAAAAAAATGAACACCTGTTAATTATCACCTCAAAATTGCCATTATCAAGGAAGGATGCAATATGGCAAACCAAGGTAGACAAGATAAACTATGTAGCACAAACAAGGAGGACAACCCTGGAGTGTAAGAAGTGGTGGCATGATTACAAGCGTAGGACACAAATAAACCTGGATAGGAACCTTAAAGCAGTCATAAGGACCAGAGGAGGGCCTGATGTCCAGGAGGAGTTGGACGCACTGGAGTATAGGTGGTAATCCTCATCCCAACAGATTTGGTAGCTGGAGAGGAACGTTCAGACAGTGCTGAAGTAGAGGACCGTCAAGAACTATAGGGTGAGTGTAAAAAAGGAAGCATATTGTTCAAACTGTCATGCAGAGCAAGGCAGCAAGACACTTTACTATGCTGTGCTGCACTGTGTCAAAGTGAAAGTGCGGGAATGCCCCACATATTAACTCATCCATCACATAACTGTCTATTCCTTGGGCAGTAACAATGTTTCCAGCCCATTCCACCCCTGCCAAGCATGATGCATGATGGGCTGCCTCAGTTCTGGTTTTTCATTTGAATACTGGGACTGGAGGTGTAATATATAACATTATAGAGCAAGACTACAAGTCCCAGATTACAAAGTAAAACACCTGGACTAGAGCAGCACATCATGCATGGACTTTGGAAACTTGATAGATATGTCAATGTCACTGCAGGTCCCCTCACACCGTAACCCAAGTGTGCCTGTGTTGGGGCTAGGCAGCAAAAAGCGAACTGTAATGGACAATCTGTTATTATGGCCCCAGAGAGGATGTACTTGTCATCTGAGAGGGTATTCAGGTGCTCAGTAAGTGCATCCTCTGCAAATTGGATCACTTGAAGAGTCAGGTGTATAGTTACTATCTCAAACCATGTTTGACACACCTGTCCTGATGTGCTGGGTGAGGTTGTTCCAAGTGTTGTCTGACATGTATGAGAAGACCCTTACACCTGTCTTGCTCATTTGGATTTTGGTGGTGGGGGTGAGTGCAACTGATGCGGAGCAGAGGTTCATGATTGGTTGGTGGAATTTAGATGGTGTGTGATCTAGGTGGGTCCCCAGTAGTGTAGTGCCTCATCAGTGTGGCTGAGTCTCTACAGTATCAGTATGTCTAAATGGGTTGGTATTGCATTATTCTGAGGTGAGGTGTGCAGAGCACGCTCCAAGGTAGGCTAAGAAATAGTTTAGCATTAGTGCGATGGATAGTTTGCCTCTGTGTAGGAGGTGTGCAGAGATGCTGTGATAGAGTGCATTGGTGTGGTACAGTCAACAATTGATGAGGGCTTGGGTAATAGTCTTAGAGGTCTTCAAGAGAGAACCACTGAAGAAATGTCTGAGCATGCCAAATATGTGAAAGCAGGTGGAGTTGATATTGGTAATATTGAAGTTTCATGGTGAGTTTGGAGTCAAGGATGATGGTTAGGTCTCTGGGGTGTTTGTATGGTGAAGGGCCTGGCCCTAGTTCTCTGGGCAACCATAGTGAGTTTATGTTGCAGAATATCATCACTTCTATCTTGTCAGGTTGAGTATGAACAACTAATCTTACATAGCATTAGCCATGGTAGTCAATGGTATACTGGGACAACTTTAGTTGGTGTTGATATCCCCCTGTGAGTTAATGTAGGAACTGGTTGTCGTCAATGTAAGAAATGATGTAGAGCCCCAGGGTCTGAATTATGCTTGCTAGAGACATATGGTCCACATATCCCAGTTATCTGAAATTGAAAATAAATACTGTCTGAATGTAACAAAAATGACTTATGTCATATGCAATCGTGTAATCTTCATGGCAAAGTTCTGTTTCTTCCCAGAGGATGAAACAACATCTCCTTGAGATCAACCTGTCTGTGATACCCAATCTGTTGAAGACACCATTCTGCCACCTATTGAAGAAGACACCTTCCAACAGCTCCTGTACAGTATTGAAACATCCTCTCTGGCACTGACAATGTAAGATTACATTGTTGGGTCTCCAGTTGATCAACCATTCACATAATAGCTGAGGACCCCCAGTTACTTTTCAGTGGTGAATTGTAGATGTCCAGCAGCAAATGGTTGAGGAACCCCAGTTGGGGATGGAGACCATAGTGGGTACTCTTGACTGAGTTCTTAGGTGTCTTAGCCCTAATAAGGGGTTGATTAAGGCAATCACAGACAGCTACTCTTGTCTCCATGGGATTGATAAATCCATAGCTGATATCGCTGGTGTCATGATGCAGAAGGAGAATTACAACAGCCTTCTACATCTGAGACCAATGAAGTCGTCAGGCAGTTGGGAGCCATCAATACATCTATTCAGCCCTTGGAGACCAAGTTAGACTTCTTCATAGCATCAACCAGTGCCCTCAGTACTAATGTCATTGCTTTTTTGGCTAACCAGCAACCCTTGCCCGGGACTACCATGCTGCCTTACTGGCACTCACAAATGTTGTTGGGGACATGGGATTTATATCTTCTGCCTCTGATGTGTGTGGGCCTGGGGCAGGCAACTTATCTCATTTGCCTCCCATTTCACCACCACAACTTCCAGAGGAGGCAGAATATGTATCAGAAGAGGAAGACGTACAATTCCCCAGTATGTGATGAAGAACGTTCCGATGAACAGGCCAGTGCTCCTATCTTTCCTGTGTAGGACATTACGCCACAATCTTTGGAACTCAGTACAGTACTCCTTGTTTGTAAAGTAGTGCATCTTGTCCACTTGATTCACTACACACATCTAGATGTGAAATTTCATTTGTAACTAAATGTATTTTGAGGCACAATACATAATAATTTTCCATAAGTGTTGTTTTCCCATAAACATCAACTACACACATGTTGTAATGTGAGGATATGAACCTCTGGAATAATAAATAAAATATTGTAGAAAACATTATGAGATTTTTATGGTTGTTACTCAAAAGTCTACATACATAATGTATCTATAACACCCAAATTCACTTTTTTTAAGCTGAAGAAGAGTGAGCTCAAGTTAATTACATATGCTGTCTTTGTATGTGCACCTACAACAATTACATCCATTGCAATGATATGAAGAGCAATGTAATGTCAGAGTGTATCGACAAGCTGTATTAACTTGACAGCCATACAGCAAGAAGGTTTTAGCAAACTACACAAACTCCTACCACTGATAAACAGGATGTGTCAAGAATGTGAGGCCAGCCAAAACACTGTTACAATAATCCACATAAATGTTGCAAAGTAAAGATGCCAGCATTATTACCTAATGTGGATACCTCAGTGCTCACACAAAGGATAAGCAGCAATACATAATTCTGGAAAGTTGTACCAATGTTAGGCAGATACTCATGCCCACATTCCTCAAGGACTTGCATTGTATGTGTATCACACAAGGATGCATGAGGGTAACACAATAATGTGAATGACAGTAACCAAGATATGCAACTGCACCTTGCCTCACCCTGTGTATACTGATAAATGTTGAGTAATGAAACGTAGGCCAAAATAGCTGATGTATCACTCTGCCCCAGAGCTGTCTCACCTATTTTGAGTGTGATCACATTCAGACATACCATCATTTGCACACACAATTGTGCATTAGCAGCAGACCAGGGAGCCCCTAACAGTGTCACAGCAGGGAGATTTATGGCCTTTTTCTAAGAGAGCTGCATGATGTGGCACACTTAGCAAGAAGTATGTGCCAATGATGTTGGATTTTGTTCAGGAAGTTGTGACTTCCTGCACAATTACAAACCTGCCAACAACGTAGACCCTCTTGCACAATGGTGAAAGGGTGCCTGTGTTAGTGCTAGGCAGCAGTTTGTGTCCCCGCTCAACTGGGAGCAACAATTTGTAGAAAAATGTCAAACTCATCACTTACCTACCCTCTCCCTATCACACAGGGTGCTACAGTAAGGTGACGACCTGTGTTGTGCTGTGTGTAAAATCAAATACTGAGCCCCACTTACAGCAGCTTTTGCCTTCTCTTAGATGGGTCCCCTTTTATGAAAACTAGAAGCAGTCTTGCCTATGCGCCCATAGTGTGCCTGCCTCAGTCCAATGGTCTTGACTACGTCTGCTGTTATGTTAGCTAGGGAGTAAAATGGATCTCATATTAGTGCAAGTTTCATATGTACATCACGTTTCGCAAAATTGTCTGACATGGTTTTACAATCATAAGTGCCAGTCCACACCTACAAAATAGTCTCAGGATACAAAAAAGTCCAATATACCTTTAGTACAATGATTTCTACAATTACAATATGTAAACATTAACCAAGTAAGGCCAGTTTAGATGTACAAGATATCTATTTAGTCTTGATATAAAACATGCATTTCACTCATACCAGTGATCCTCACTCATTCAGATGTGTCAATGCCATATTATATCCATGGCCCAGATATGTTCACTTTTGGTTTTGGTCTTCCATCATGTAAGGATGGGGCTAGGTCATGTAAAAACCTACATGAGTTGTATAAAGGTAAATATGTCCAGCTGGTGTATCTCTGCATTTCCTAGGTAATCTGCAGTTATGCAAGGCAGAACACATTGCTAGATTGTCTGAATCTGTGGCACATAGCCTGTTCATAGAATGAGGTTGGGTGTATTTAGCATCATTGCTAAACCTAGAAACATGTCATAAGGCATCAAGTCCACATGTGAAGCAAAACCAGGAGAAATATTCAAATGTAACATTTTTGTTTACCCATTATCTGCTTTCTGCACCACTCAAAGGAAAAAGCAAAATGCCTCTCAGGAGTGTATGTATGCAGGCAGGAGTCCTCACTCGGCCAAGAATTATGTTGCCAACAATGCAGGGCCCCTTGCACCATGATGCAAGGGGGGCTGTGTTTATGCTAGACAGGCAAAAGTACATCACCAGTAGGAGAGGACAGTAATGTGCTGTATCATGGAATCACTGCGCATTAATGCACTTCTACACAATGCAGCAAGGTGGCTTGCTACCTTGCACTGCATGAAAACTTGACATAAATGGCACATAGAGGAGATACTGACCATTAGGCTGGCATTGATATGGTAATCCATGGTAAATCTAGTCCCTCTGTCCTGATGGTGACACGTAGGCCAATGCTAATGTATCTATGCAGTTACGCATTTTTCTCATGGGTGTTGACCTGCATGGATGACAGAGACAAAACGAGAAAGTTATGTACACATGTGACATACCAGTAGGAGTGATCAGTACACATCAGTCATAGCAAGTAGGCACACGTACCCATGGGTTCTGCACTTATGTATTCACATGATGTTATCTGCATACATCTACACCCTCACAAGATCACGTGCTTGATGCACCGTCACACAAAACACCTATCACACATGGCTAGGATATTGGACTCACCTGCTCCTCTGGTGCCCCATATAGCTGTTCATAGAGGGGTAGGACCTCTTACACTAGCCCTCAAGCTCTTCCAGGGTGAAGGCAGGGGTTCTATCATCTGCAGGATGTGGCATGATGGCTTCCAGAGACAGTACACATTGTGGAGGTCTTGCTGGCAACAATGTCAATAGTCAAGTGAGTGATAGTGCAGAATGTGGCAGTCACAGTCTCTAAGTGCATGACCGTCACCACCAGCAGACCTCACCATTGGCTCAAGTCCAAGAGTATTCTCCGGCTTGTGTCTGCCGAAAAAGAAAAAACGCTGTCCGATGTTTTTTGCAGACACAAGCTGGAGAATACTCTTGCAAGGCAAAATAAAGGAATGCCTGCAGCAAATTTGCAATAAAGTATTGGAAGATTCTTGCCAATTGGAAGAGGGTGCAAATTGTAAATTATTGACACCAGGAAATATAAAAAACAGAAGATGTATCCTATGAATTAATGGGAATCGTTCAAATAGGATATTTTAAATATTAGGTGTTCCGAGTTAAAAGAGCTATTCAGTCCTGAGGATGTCCCACTAATGATTGATATCTTGCCATAGGGTCGAAACGTTTACTATATTATATGTGGATTATATATAGCAACTTCAAGACACCTGGATTGAAGGGGTCCCTTTGAAGTTTGCTTTTTTCTTTACATGCTTTTTAACCACATTTGTATATATTATATATAACGCTTTTGCACGTACATCACTATTGCACTTTCACTGTGTCATATATTGGGAGTACCTACTTTATAATGAAGTTTTTCTTATTGAAGGAGATTTTTTTTTCATTATATTATTCATTAAATGGTGATATAAATTAATTTGGAGTATTATTTATTAATTTTAGATTAACGTCGATTGAAATACATATTTTAAAGTTTAGGCATATACTTCCCCCAAGTTAACTAGTTTGTTTATCAATATTTAAATTACCCAGGTCTAAGGGTTATATGGGTTTGCCCCATTTGTTATAACAATTAGTTTCTAAAAGTGGCATTTTCAAACACACAATCTCAAAACCAACTTTACTAACCCCAAACTACCCATTTCTATCTGCTCCCAAAGGGAATCTACGCTTTAATCATATTTAAAGGCAGCCCCCATGTTAACCTAGAAGAGAGATGGGCCTTGCAACAGTGAAAAACGAATTTGGCAGTATTTCACTGTCAGGACATATAAAACACATTAGTATATGTCCTACCGTAAACATACACTGCACCCTGCCCATGTGGCTACCTAGGGCCTACCTTAGGGGTGTTTTACATGTAAGAAAAGGGAAGGTTTAGGCCTGGCAAGTGGGTACACTTGCCAAGTCGAATTGGCAGTTTAAACCTGCACTCACAGACACTTCAATGGCAGGTCTGAGCCATGTTTACAGGGCTACTAAGGTGGGTGGCACAACCAGTGCTACAGGCCCACAAGTAGCATTTGATTTACAGGCCCTGGGCACCTCTAGTGCACTGTACTAGGGACCTACTTGTAAATCAAATAGGCCAATCATGGAAAGCCAATCAACAATACAATTTACACAGAGAGCATATGAGCTTTAGCACTCGTTAGCAGTGATAAAGTGCTCAGAGTTCAAAAGCCAACAAAAACAGGTCAGAAAAAATAGGAGGCAGGAGGCAAAAAGATTGGACATGACCCTGCAAATGGAAAAAAGTCCAACACTGCATAACTCATTGCATCTTCATTTCTCCCAACATATTTATGCTGCCATGAGCGTGAGACAACCACCAGTGTACCGTTCACTGGTAGACCTGGACACCATGGAGGAAAGGCATGTCATCCAGACATATTGTCTTAATCATCATACCATCATGCATCTTTGTACTCAGTTGGAGCCAGATATGATGCCTGCCATTCGCAATCACTATGGCATACCTCCCAGTATTCAGGTCTTGTCAGTGCTGCACATCCTGGCCTCAGGCTTCTTTCAGAATACATTGGCTTCAACAGCAGAGATGTCTCAGCCCATGCTCAGTCTGGTTTTGAAGGATGTACTGTGTGCATTGTTGAGACACATAGACAGCTACATACGGTTTCCCCAGCAAACGGATTTGGCCTACGTGAAAGCAGACTTGTATGAGCTGGAATACATTCCACATGTGGTAGGAGTATTGATGGCACCCATGTAGCCTTGGTCCCCTCCAGTGCCAATGAACAGTTGTATAGGAACAGGAAGAACTACCACTCAATCAATGATCAGGTGGTGTGTCTGGCAGACCAGTACATCTCACAAGTCACAGCCAAATATCCAGCATCTGTGCCTGATTCCTACATCATGCGGAACAGCAATGTTCAACAGCTAGTGGCACTACTCCAAACAGGGAGGGCCTGGCTGGTTGGTACATTTCCATTGTAGTGTATGTTCATGAGTTATGTCTCCTGTCATCATAATGTAACCAGTACCACATACATTTTTGAGTTGTTCAAACATTATGTTCACAGGTGACTCAGGCTACCCAAACTGTCCTTGGTTATTGAGACCAGTGAGGCACCCAACCACGCCAGGGGAACTCCGTTACAATGAGGCCCAGGGGGGGCAAGGAATGTAATTGAGCAAACATTTGGGCTTGCAAAGACAAGATTCAGGTATGCCAGATTTTTGTTGCCTGTTGCATGCTCCACAATCTAGTCCTGAGACATCAGATACCATTGTCAGCAGTTGAGGTGGAGGCAGCTGGATCAGTGGCTGGAAATGCTGCTATGGCAAGTGATAAAGAGCCTAAGGGAGAAGGAGGAGGTGACTCTAGGGCCCACCTCATTAATCAGTATTTAAACTGACATACAGGTATGTGCGGTGAACCTCTTGGTGTGATGAATGTGCACAACTTGAAGTAGATGGCTGCCATTACACCTTCTTTCTTGCTTCAACAGTGGGGGTGTCATGAGCTCCAATGCCTATGTGTGAGTTGTGAGTTGTGGATGCATACTGATAGTTTGTAATGTGTACAGGACAATATGTTCTGCTTTTTCATGTATTGTTACATTAGATGCTGACATACACTTATGGTAAAGACATCTCAGATTTGAGGTATGTATCATGCACTCTCCTATCTTCTTTTCATTCCACTCACAGATCTAGCTATGTCATGTTTGGCTCTGCAAGCTAAGCTTGAGGTATTCATTTTCAGTAGCCAATGGTGATTGCTGACAGACATGAGAGGTGTACCTGACTGATACCTGGTTACATGAGTTTAGTTTCAGTGGGGTTGCACCTCAATAGTTTATACTCTATACAAGTGGGGTGGTTAATGCTTAGTCCTCATCATTTACCTGTAGGGTTGAAGAGGATGTTAAATGGTGTGTGACATGTCAAGTAAAGATTGAGGCACATGTGTGAAGGTTGGATCATGGCCTCTAGCTTCACAATGTGTGGAGTACTTTTTGATGGCCATGGGACCTAGTTGTGTTTGTCTTCTAACTTTGCTGTCCAAGGTCCATGAAACTGTATACTGACATAGGTGACTGACAACCCTACAGGTATTGGGCCTATGGAAGTGTATGCTTTGAGTACTGGGTTCCTCTGTTTTTTCCTTTGTGTGTTCCATGGGATGTGGCATGGGTTTGTAAATAGCCTCGACCTGGTGATATAGAGGACCTATCTGTATGCCCCTGCTTTGTAGGTTTTTTAGCAAGAGTCTGACTTCTATAACCTGTATATGTGCAGTGTATAACACCATGGATTACACACTGATGGTACACTCTGTCATGCTCTATTTTCAGATTGGAATACTGACTATTTAGTTGTGTTGACCTGGATTTCAACCTCTCTGACATCTGTCCTGTGACATTTGTGTTGTAATGGGTCTGCTGCTGGGGAAGCCACTGCCTGATGACCACCATTGTACTGGCTGTTCGATGCAGGGGGGCATGACCAGACCACAGTGGACAAGCATAACTATTGCACATGTATTATAAAGGACACATGCACAGTATCTGTGCTTAAGTGTGATTTATTGTGCACATCAAAATACCATCAGCAACAATAAGAGTGAAGTAATGGTTGATGTATTCATGGGGGTAGCTACTACACCAGTTGGTTACACAAGTCCTGTGTCCTTGTACCACGGGAACATGGAGTTTGGTTTCTGAACAGTCAACAGGTTGTATTTGTGGCACCCAAGGGTGACAAATCAGAAGAGGTTCACTTCCTGGCGGTGGGTTTGGTCTTGACATCTGCTCCAGTCTGGGTGGACGTCAATGTTTGCTGGGAGGGGGTTCTTCAGCTACAGCGGGAGGGGTGTCTTAGGCATGAAGTTCCATTGGCAGATCCTCCATTCTACTAGCTGCTGCAGATGTAAAAGGGGCAGATGTAATGTTGCTAGTAGAAGGGACCTGTTGTTGTGTGAAGGTAATCAGGGTGGTATTGATATCCCTAAGCACTCCTGAAATATTAGCCTTGTGGGCATTTTGTGCCTGCCACTGCTGCATGACTTCCTGGTGGTATTTCCTCTGCAGCCTTTGATTTTACCTCAGCATGGTGATGATTTGGCCTATCCTGTCTTGGGTACTTTGGTATGCTTCCAAGACTTGGGAGATGGTTTCCTGGTCAGTTGTGTCCTTTGAGGCACCATCTTCTGACCCACTGCACCCCTCCCAAGCACCCTACCCCCACATGCCTGTGCCCATAGCACAGTGTGGCCACTCCCAGTGGTAGCAGGTCCTTCATTGTCAGGGATGTCAAGGTTAGACTCAGGTCCCTGTACAGTGGAGCACACAATGGATTGAACAGTCCTTAGGACACAGGTTTGGGGATGAATGGTTGCCTCTGATGTCGATGCAACAGGGGTGGGAGGGGTTGAGGCAGGCAGGGTGAGGCTGAGATTCATAGAGTGACCAGATATCCCAGAGGGGCCAGGTTGTTCATCAGTGTCCAGACAGCCAGAGGTGTTGTCCTCACTGGGACTTTCATCCTGAGGGGGACTGACAGTCTCAGATATCCTCTCCATGGTGGGAGGCAATGGCAACGTTACCTGTGGAGGGAGTGAGACACAGAGTTCAGGTTACAATGTGTGTTTGGTTACTTGTTTGCGAGCTGTAGACAGAGGCTTCACATGATTCCCTGCAATGACATTGAGAGATGCAGCACAGCATACCTTAGTTGTTCATACAACTCTGTGATTTGTTTACCTTAATCTACGTTGTGAGCTGTCATACTAATTGGGTACACGTGTTTCTGCAGTTGCAATCTGATTATGTCTGATATATGACATGACTGTTCAGCACTGTCACCTACTGAATAGTCAGGCTTCCTAGTTGTCTTACATTAGAGCTGCACAATGCACCATGGTGTCCTAGTGGGTACTGTGAGTATGCAGGGTAAATTGTCCTGTTACTAGATGTTGTGCATGTGCATGAAGTCTTCCATCTTCCTTTCCAAACCAGGTCTGTCTATTTCAGGTCTTTGGTCTGTGGCCATTGGAAATGGGCACTGATCTGTAGCTGCTTTTTGCTTTGGTTGCTTTTGTGTGTTTTGCCATTGTATTGCTGTCATTGCCAGGTACTGGTCCTCAATAGAACAATCTAATTGGTGTAGCTAGTACATTAGTCATACATGCATGAAAAGTGATGTCACAATTCAGGTTTTCAAAATGATTGATTATTGCATTCAGGGAGTCATAGTTATCTGATCAGCCTGTAGTTAACATGCCATTGCTAAGGGCTGTGAGGGCAGTTGGGCTGAGTGAAGAGGTGGCATGCATGAGAGTGTGATTAGCTGATTAGGTGAGATGTGTAGTAGCACAATTAGTTAATAGGGCAGGATGTGGGTGGTGAGGAAGCATGCAGGACTAGTCAATAGTGTGACATGAATGTCATGGGGACTTACCAGGCTCCAGTCCCTCAGGTATTCCAGTCAGACCCGCAGGATGCAGTATGTCCATGACCTTCTCCTCCCATGATGTGAGCTGTGGGGGAGGAGGCGGGGGCCCACTGCCAGTCTTCTGTTTGGCTGTCTGGTACCTGGATGTCATGGAATGGACCTTCCCCCATAGGTCATTCCACTCCTTCCTGATGTTGTCACTTGTGAGTGAGTAAATGCCTTCACAATTGAACCTGTCGACTATCCTTAGCCGCAACTGAATTTTCCTGGCAATCAAAGTTTGTTGAACCTGTGCTCCAAACAGTTGTGGCTCCACCCTGACCCTGAACTCGTCATCTGTGAAACGTGAGTATTTTTGTGGGTACATGGTAGTGGTTGTGTAGACGGTGTGTGGGGGTGTTGTGAATTTAAGGGTGCAGTGTTGGGTAATTGGTGAGGTGTGGGTGCTGTGTTGTGAGTGGGAGATGGTTATAGTGGATTGTGTGTGCTAGTGATGTGTGTATTGTGATAGCTGTGCTGATGTGGGTTATGTGCTGAGTGAGATGTATATGTGTACCTATAGTGTAAGAGTGCTATTTCTATATGTTGGCCTTCTCTTAGTATCTGAATGGTGTTCCGGTTGCAAAGGGTTGTGGATTGTGTAGTGGTATGTGATATAGTGCATTGAGTAGGTGTGTAGGGTGTGCGGATGTGTGTCAGGTGTGCAGTATTCAAACTATCCAATGTGGTGTTGTGTTCTGAGTGATGTGAGTTGAGACCGCCGCAGTTATCACCGCCAATGGTTTTCCACCATAGAAGAACCGCTGTGGTGATTTGTGGCTTGTAATCTGGTGGATGAATTTTTGTCGTGCTGGTGATGGGGCCACCTCTTTTACGTCCTCCAGTGTCCTGGCGGTTTAAGATTTTTGGCTGTTTTTTATTGGTCTTCACAGTGTGAGTCCTAATACGGCAGTCGGATTACTGCCAACATGGTGGTCTTTTGGTGGCCACCACTGCAGCAGTCTTCCCAAGAGACCGCCAAATGAGGTCATATACGTATACAATGTATCTAACTTTAGATAAGACTCTCTTGCAGGCATTTAGCTACAAATTGGTTTGAATAGTCACAGTAAGTTTGACACACAAACATTAGTCATATTTACAACTATGATGGGCTTGCTTGCCTTCGTGGTTGCACAGGTGTTTATAGTTAAACACATGTTTGCATGTATAGTTGCTTATTAAAAGTTTCCATTACTTAACATACAATGTGGGTATTTAACTTTGGATCAATCATCCTAAGGGCATTGTTTTTACCATGAAAAGTTGTCTTGATGAACTTAGAATGACATATAGGAATTGAAATGGAGCCATTTTCTTTATGATGTTAAAATATGTTTGGAAAACTGACTTGGTCCAAATTACCTGTACAGTACACTTTCTGTTAGGAAATGTGTGTATGTGATTTTTTTATGTCTGTGATTTAGTACGTCTATGCCTTGATGCTTAAACCATTTCTTTATCATAAGAATGTTCAATTGTTTGTAGCAATTACACTATGATACCTTATGTTGGACCTGGCCCTCTCTGAAGTTATCCCTGGACCTTTTGCCTTTTCCCTCCACTTTTTATGAATTTGTTTTTGCTGGCTTTATGATTCTATGCACTTCACTAATGCTAGCCAGTGCTAAAGTGCAGGTGCTATTACTCTAAACATGGTGACATTGGCCTGTTCCCATTTGGCATATTTAATCTACTTGTAAGTCACTAGTAAAGTGCAGTATATGTACCCAGGACCTGTAAATTAAATGCTACCGGTGGGCCTGCAGCATTGATTGTGCTACCCACTGCAGGAGCCCTTTAAACAAAACATGTACCAGATCTGCAGAGCCTATGTGTGCAGTTCTAAACTGCCATTTCAAACTGACAAGTGAACCCACTTGCCAAGCCCTAACCTTCCTTTTATTACATATACATCACCTCTAAAGTAGGCACTAGCTAGCCCCAGAGTGCAGTGTACTTAAAAGGTTCGACATGTACTTTTAAGTTTAACATGTCCTGGTAATGAAAAACTATTAAATTAGTTTTTCATCACTGCCAGGCCTATCTCTTCCATAGGTTAAAATTGTGATTATCTTGAAGCAACCTTTAAGTGTCATTTCCAATTGAGAAAAGATAGAAATTGGAGTTTGGTGTCTCTGGATTCACAATTTAAAATCTCAACCTAATATGAAGTTGGACTTCAGAGTGTAAGTGTGAAAATGCCACTTTTAGAAAGTTGACATTCTCTTACTTTAACCATTTTGTGCCTCTGCCTATCTCTGAATGCACATCTGGATGGGTGACAGCTGGGCTTTGTGCATTCTCTCTAGACAGCCACAAAGCCAACAAAGGGAGTTGGGTGTGACATTTACATCCTGATGGCTCATCACTAGGGTGATGGGTCTTCCTGGGCTAGACAGGAGGGAGGAGATGACACTTGCACCTGGATAGAGTTGTGCATGTCCCCACAGAAAGAGCTGCATAAACCTCTGTAGAGTGGCTAGAGCAAGGAAAGGAAGGGCAAGGACCTTGTGCACTTCAAAGGTCTGGATCTGAGGACATTCTGCCAGGAAGAAGGACTGCTGTCCTGCCGGCATTGACTGCTGCTCTGATGAGCTGGTTTGCTGTGTTGGCCTGCTGCTTCTTGTCTGGGAGTGAGAAGGAATAGACTTGCCTCTCTACATCCTCTAAAGAACTTAAGTGACTCTAAGGGCTTGTTGGCTTGCTTCCTGTTCTAAGGTCTTAGTGCCATCAAAGACTTCCTACAGCCCTTTTCAGCTGCAGGACTCTGCCAACTGTGAGTTCTGAGACTACCAGCGACATTATAGCACCTAATTCTCCTGGCTTTCACGACTGTTTCCTGGTGGTGCATGGTCCGGGGACAGTCTGCCTTCACCCTGAACTAGAAGCCAAGAAGAGATCTCCTGTGGGTCAACCGAATCTTCCCCCTGCTAACGCAGGTACCAAACTTCAGCTTCACCGGTCCTCTGGGTCCCCTCTCATTGTGACAAGAGTGGTCCCTGGAACACAGCTGCTAGACCCAAGTCCTGTGGTCCATCTGTCCAAATTTGGAGGGGGTAAGTCCTTGCCTCCCCTCACCAGACAGTAATCCTGTGTACTGCATGAACTGCAGCTGCTAGGGCTTCTGTGCACTTTTGCAAGGAATCCTTTGTGCACAGCCAAGCCCAGGTCACCAGCACTCCGTCCTGCATTGCTCAACTCGCTGAGTTGACTACCGGCATCATGAGGCCCTCCTTTTTAGTGTTGAGATGACCGCCATGCTCAGTTTTCTTGAACCTGTGTTCAAGTACTTCTGCGGGTGCTGCCTTCTTCTGCGTGGGCTCGCTGTGTTGCTGAGGGCCCCCTCTGTCTCCTCTTCCGAGTGGTGACCTCCTGGTCCTTTCTGGGCCCAGGCAGCACCCAATTTCTTTAACCGTGACCTTTGCAGCTAGCAAGGCTTGTTTGCAGTCTTTCTCCAAAGAAACAACTCTGCCTCCTCCTGCACGCCGTGGGACATCTTCTGTGCAAAGGAGAAGTTCCTGGCACCTTCCGTTGTTGAAGAATCTTCAGCTTCTTCCACCCAGAGGCAGCCATTTTGCACCTTCATGTGGGTTTAGTTGGCTCCTGGACACTTTCGTGACTCTTGGACTTGGTCCCCTTCCTTTACAGGTCCTCAGGTCCAGGAATCTGTCTTCAGTGCTTTGCAGTCAGTTGTGGTCTTTGCAGAATCTCCTATCACGACTTCAGTGTGTTTCTGGGAAAGTAGGGTCACTTTAATCCTACTTTTCAAGGTCTGAGGGTGAGGTATCTTGGACACCCTGAGGGCCGTATTTATACTTTTTGGTGCACAACTGCGCCAACGCAGTTGTGCGTCAAAAAAATGAACGCCGGCTAACGCCATTCCAAAGCGCCATGCGGGCGCCTTATTTATGGAATGACGTTAGCCGGCGGAGCTGCCTGGTGTGCGTAAAAAAAAATGACTTACACCAGGCAGCGCCGGCGTAGGGGAAAATGGAGCTTGGGCGTCAAAAAATGGGGCAAGTCAGGCTGAGGCAAAATTTTCGCCTCAACCCGATTTGCGCCATTTTTTTTGACTCCCAACCCCCATTTAAATGACTCCTGTCTTAGCAAAGACAGGAGTCATGCCCCCTTGCCCAATGGCCATGCCCAGGGGACTTCAGTCCCCTGGGCATGGTCATTGGGCATAGTGGCATGTAGGGGGGCACAAATCAGGCCCCCCTATGCCACCCAAAAAAAAAAAAAATACTTACCTGAACTTACCTTAAGTTCCTTGGGATGGGTCACTCCATCCTTGGGTGTCCTCCTGGGATGGGCAAGGGTGGCAGGGGGTGTCCCTGGGGGCATGGGAGGGCACCTCTGGGCTCCTTCCGAGCCCACAGGTCCCTTAATGCCTGCCCTGACCAGGCGTTAAAAAATGACGCTAAAACGGCTGGACGTCATTTTTTTTGACCCGCCCACTCCCGGGCGTCATTTTTGCCCGGAAGTGTAAATACGGCGCACATGCCTCGGAGTCATTTTTTAGACGGGAACGCCTACCTTGCATTTCATTAACGCAAGGTAGGTGTCCACGCTAAAAAATGACGCAAACTCCAAGATCTTTGGCGCTAGACGGGTCTAACACCAAAGAATAAATATGGAGTTAGTTTTGCGTCGGATTTGCGTAAAAAAAAACGACGCAATTCCGGCGCAAACAGAGTATAAATATGCCCCTTAGTGTTTTCTTACACTCCCAACGACCCTCTACACACTACACTAGGCCAGGGGTCCCTAAGTGGTTCGCATTCCACTTTCTTAGTATATGGTATGTGTTGCCCCTAGGCCTATTGCATGCTATTGTATTATACAGTGTTTGCACTACTTTTCTAACTGTTTTCTTACCTGATTTTGGTTTGTGTGTATATTTGGTGTATTTTACTTACCTCCTAAGGGAGTATATCCTATGAGATATTTTTGGCACATTGTCACTAAAAGAAAGTACCTTTATTTTTAGTAACTCTGAGTATTGTGATTCTTATGATATAGTGCTATATGATATAAGTGGTATAGTAGGAGCTTTGCATGTCTCCCAGTTCAGCCTAAGCTGCTTTGCTATAGCTACCTCTATCAGCCTAAGCTGCTAGAACACTACTGATCTACTAATAAGGGACAACTGGACCTGACACAAGGTGTAAGTACCATCTGGTACCCACTATAAGCCAGGCCAGCCTCCCACATTAACTGTAGTGGTATTTGCATCACCGGATCTCCGAATGCAAATTCGGGAAAGGAAAAATATTCTAAATGGTTAGTGAATTAAGGTAATTTCCTACCTAGGGGAAAGATACCCGCTTCCGGTACTGCAGGAATGTGCTTCAAAAAAGAAGGAAGTATCGCCCTGGTCTGTTTTACGAGGGGAAAATGGGAAGTCCAATATCGAAGAATCTGCTGAAGAAAAGGCAGGAGAAGGGATGGCAGTCCAACTAGATCTGAAAATAGAAATACGGGAAGTGTCAGAGTCACCAGATCCTCGGGGTCTGCGCACTTTCCCAACACGTCCACCACTGAACAGCTCCAAGACTCTGATAGATAAATCACAGACGCTAAGAGAGTTCAAGAGGGGAAGAGGGGATTAGGAAGGGAAACAGCTGGGAAGGAGACCTGTAGTAAGAAAAAGGTCAAAACACACAATATGAAAATTATATCTCCTGAAATCAATACTAGACTATGATTCTAAACATAGTCATTCTGAAAAACATGAACAATCTAAGAATTAAGTTTAAAATGACTAAGTTTCAAGATGGCCGGATACCTGTAAGGGAATCAAGATGGATTAAATGAAAACTTTCTTTTTCAAGTACTTTCCTTTACATGAGAATCAGAACAAACGTTCTGACTAATTTTAAACCAGTCATATAAATGCTTTTTTGAGAATGCATACTAGGACCATACAATATTGCATCTAGACACTCTGATCTTCTGTGTACTCTTAAAATGTTTCAACACAAAATGTGCATATTGTAGATTTATATATATATATATATATATATATATATATATATATATATATATAGTAAAACACCTTAAAAGAATTGAGCACCATGAATAACACAATATGGATTCAGGAAAAACGAATCACATAACTTGTCATCTCGAATATTACATGATAAATATCTTATAATAGTGGCATACAATAAACAACATGAATTAAAATTGAGGAGAGAATCGTGCGTCTTGTCGATTGGTGAACCACGATGTAAATCCCAAGAAATAACAGCTCAAAATGAATAACAAGATCAAAGTACAATGAAACGAATCACGCGTCTTTTGCTGATTCTTAAGCCACCATGTAAATGTCAAGAAATGGTAGCGCGCAATGAACAACAAGGTTAAAACACCATAAAGCGAATCGCGTGTCTTGCCGATTCTTAAGCCACCATGTAAATGTCAAGAAATGGTAGCGCGCAATGAACAACAAAGTTAAAACACCATAAAATGAATCGCGCTTCTTGCCGATTCTTAAGCCACCATGTAAATGTCAAGAAATGGTAGCGCGCAATAATTAACAAGATTAAATTATCATGAAATGAATTGCGCATCTTGCCGATTCGCAAGTCACCCTGCAAATGTCACAAACACTCACGTGCATATTTCACACGCGCAAAGTACTCTGTCAAATCATAAAAGAACTAGGCCCAAGAACATGAGAGTTCTCGATAACAGCATCGGGAGGCCAGCCCAACCACCGTCTTACCGCCCAGAACAAGGATCTCCAAATGAAGAATGAAAGTCAGATGTCTGGAAGATCAAATAGGCCACCGGGACAGGAGCTCAGGAAGTAGCTGCTGCTCTGCACCGGGACCTCTGAATAGTGAGCACCTGGAGCTGGGCTGGCTCCTTTTAATAGAGTCTTGGCCCAGCCCACAGCCACACCCAGACATGTTGTAGGGAAAGTCTCTAGAAGGTCCTGGAAAGGGACCACACCCTGACACACTCTGAAATCCTGCAGCAATACACTGCAAATGAACAGGATTTGTAAGCACATTAAAAATAAGTCTTCAGGATTGAACTCTGCAATGCAAAAGGTTAAACAACAACATATCAGCACAATGCATAAATTACGTTGTTTTGAGAGTGCTGGGTTTTTGCATTCTAGTCGCCAATATAGCACGCACTGCCCTGGTGTTGACAGGAAGAGGAGGCCAAAGAAGGATCTCAGCCAGGTAATCTTTGGCAAAAGGCCATCCCCAGGATAAATGTTCCTGGCTTCCAACTGCCCTTGTCCCCAGAATATCCTCAAAAAGTTGAACCATAGCTCAGCGGTCACCTCATGCGCAAGGATCACTGAGTATCTGCTCTTGGAACATATGGGGTTTTCAATCCATGTCTTTTTTAAGAGGGGCAAATGGGAACTCCAATATCGAAGAATCTGCTAAAGAGGCAGGAGAAGGGATGGCAGTCCAACTAGATTTGAAAATAGAAATACGGGAAGAGGAAGGCCAAAGAAGGATCTCAGCCAGGCAATCTTTGACAAGAGGCCATCACCAGGATAAATGGTCCTGGCTTCCAACAGTGCTCGCCCCCAGAATCTCCTCAAAAACGATAGCCCAGCGGTCACCTCATACGCAAGGATCACTGAATATGTGCACTTGGGGTTTTCAATCCAAGCTGGGTGATCCAGAGATTATTCAATTTCTGGGTTCTTTTGAAATTGTAATATTGCAGAAAACATGGGCACTTAGGAGTTTGCCTTTAATCAGTTACGGGGAATTCAACAAGCCAGCAGTGAAACACAACACGTTTTGGAGGGCAAAAGGAGGTTTAACAACTTACATCAGCACCAGACTTATGGCTAAGCTGTCAGGACCACAGAGGGGAGATCAGCCATTCCTGCTGGTTCGCCTGGACGCTGGGCAAAAAATATACGCGATCCTCTGATTTTGATTAATGTTTATGTCACTTCTAAGAAGAAAATGATAGAAGCCAATAATCTACTAGAACATCTGTTCCACATAAAAAAATCTTCCAACTCTGCTTATTGGTTTGTGTCAGGTGATTTCAATCTTAATTTATTTCACTCACCATGTGAGGACCATGTGCAAATAGCGGTCCCATTGCCCATCCAAACTCTGCCTCTCCAGAGAAAGAAAGATAAAATTGGCAACAAGTTAATTAAGAGCTGTGAGTTAGCAGGCCTCTTTGCATTGAATGGGCGGTTGCTGACGGATATCCCTCCTACTTAGACAAGAGCCTCGGAAAAGGTGGTTTGATATCAGGACTATACTATGGTAAATGCTCCCTTATTTAAATTTGTGAGTGATTTTAGAATTCAAGAACATCCAGCATGCAACCATAATCCTCAAATAGTCGTAGTTAGGAGTAAAACATGTACCCAGTTAGAAACAAACCTCCTTAATGGGGAGCTCCACTCCGAAAACCTAAAACGACTGAAATAGAGTTCGCACTCAGTCAAAACACAAGTGGAGGAAGTGGTCGGGATCCTGGGGAATATGGGCAACTAATCTTTAAATGCAGTCGCCATATGGGAATCATTCTGAAAAAACATTATTAACCAATCCTCTGCGAAGGGTAGGTCTAGGGGCACATACTTTGGGCACAGTAGCAACATACTTATGCCACAAGCAGTACGGCTGAGGAAATTGGTGGTGAATAGGCTCCAGAGGCAACTACGGAAACATCTGAAAGATGGAACAATCCTAAAAGCTCTATGGAAGGAAAGGAAACTTCTAAAAAGGGACATTTGGATCCTTAAAAAATCAAAGCAGGAAACAATATGGGCAAAATACATTATGCATCTGCAAATTCTAGAGGCTTCTGGAGATTGGTCAGCAACATTGAAAAAGGCCCCAGGGCGACCAACAATGCAAATATAAATGAGGAGTCATGGATGGGTTACTTGAAATCCCACTTCAAGGAATCATCCTCGGCAGAGGCCGGTCCAGCCCACTGGGAGATGGGCGCCAGTAAATATGAGGTCCAGGAGCCCATCATGTTTACTCCACTCGAAATAACCAGGATAATAGAAAAATCATGCCCAGACTTCACACCTGGCCCTGTTTCAATAATTCATATTATGATGGGCTGCTTTTTTTACTGTAATGTTTAACTATATCTTGGTAACAGGTACTGTACTAGATAGTTGGAAGGGCTCAATAATCCATCCTATTTATGAGACCGAAAAGGACTTCCTGCAGTCTAACTATCTTCTAATTGCCCTTTTGGATGTGGACCTTAAATACTTTTCCATAGGAATTTTGCTGCACCTAGAACGGTGGGCCCCAGACAATGGCAGGCTCCCCATTAACCAAACAAGTTTTTTCAAGAAGTAGAGCACTCTAACTAACCATAAGGCATTATGTTTGATAGCTAATAGAGCAAAGGCTACGGGGACGCCTCTCTATATGTGTTTTGTAGACTTTAAAGCCACATTTGACTGTGTTCCTCAAAACAAATTGTGGGCAAAATTACAGCAGTGGGGGTTGCTGGCAAACTTAGTGAATGCCATTATCATGCGCTACTCTAACACCTGGGCAAAAATCTAACTTGAGGATGGCTCCATTTTATTCAGGCCTATTAAGACCACAGTTGGCCTGAGCAGGGTTGTGTGTTAGCTCCGCTTCTTTTCAACTTGTATATAGCAGATCTATCTTCAGCTTTAAATAACCAGCCAGCCCATCCCGACCATTGGCGATTGCCAAATATCTAATCTCTAGAGTAGGCCTACGGAAACTCCTGAATGTAGGAGGCTGGCCTGGCTTATAGTGGGTACCTTGTGGTACTTACACCTTGTGCCAGGTCCAGTTATCCCTTATTAGTAGATTAGAAGTGTTCTAGCAGCTTAGGCTGATAGAGGTAGCTATAGCAGAGCAGCTTAAGCCGAACTAGGAGACATGCAAAGCTCCTACTATACCACTTATATCACTTAGCACTATATCACAAGAAAACACAATACTCAGAGTTACTAAGAATAAAGGTACTTTATTTTAGTGACAATATGCCAAAAGTGTCTCAGAGGATATACTCCCTTAGGAGGTAAGTAATATACACAAAATACAAACAAACCAAAATCAGGTAAGTAAACAGTTAGAAAGTAGCGGAAACACTGTAGAACACAATAGAATGCATTTGGAGACAATAGGCCTAGGGGCAACACAAACCATATACTCCATAAGGGGAATGCGAACCACAAATGGACCCCAGACCTAGTGTAGTGTGTAGAGGGTCGCTGGGAGTGTAAGAAAACACTAAGAGGGTCATTCTGACCCTGGCGGCCGGTGGCCGCCAGGGCCACCGACCACGGGAGCACTGCCAACAGGCTGGCGGTGCTCCAACGAGCATTCTGACCGCGGCGGTTCAGCCGCGGTCAGAAGCGGAAAGTCAGCGGTCTCCCGCTGACTTTCCGCTGCTCGTGTGAATCCTCCATGGCTGCGGAGCACGCTCCGCAGCCATGAGGATTCTGACCCCCCCTACCGCCATCCTGTTCATGGCGGGAAAGCCGCCATGAACAGGATGGCGGTAGGGGGGGTCGCGGGGCCCCTGGGGGCCCCTGCCGTGCCCATGCCAATGGCAACGGCATGGGCCCCCGTAAGAGGGCCCCGTAAAGTATTTCAGTGTCTGCCTTGCAGACACTGAAATATGCGACGGGTGCCACTGCACCCGTCGCACCTTCCCACTCCGCCGGCTCGATTACGAGCCGGCATCCTCGTGGGAAGGTCGTTTTCCCCTGGGCTGGCGGGCGGTTTTTCAGCAACCGCCCGCCAGCCCAGGGGAAAACTTGTAATACCCGCCGCGGTCTTTTGACCGCAGCGCGGTATTTTGGAGGGCGGCATCCTGGCGGGCGGCCTCCGCCGCCCGCCAGGGTCATAATGAGGCCCTAAGGGTGTACAAGATACCCCACCCCAAGACCCTGAAAAGTAGGAGTAAAGTTACCCTACTTCCCCAGAAAGACAGTAAAGTCGAGATAGGGGATTCTGAAAAGGCAACAACTGACTACAAAGCACTGAAGATGGATTCCTGGACCTGACGACCTGTAAAGGAAGGGGACCAAGTCCAAGAGTCACGCAAGTGTCCAGGAGGGGCAGGAGCCCACTAAATCCCGGATAAAGGTGCAAAATGCTGCCTCCGGGTGGAAGAAGCCGAAGATTCTGCAACAACGGAAGGTGCCAGGAACTTCTCCTTTGGTCAGAAGATGTACCACAGCATGCTGGAGGATGCAGAGTTGTTTCCATGCAGAAAGACTGCAAACAAGCCTTGCTGGGTACAAGAGTTGCAGTTGAAAGTTTTGGGTGGTGCCAGGGCCCAGGAAGGACCAGGAGTTGGCCCCTTGGAGGAGGAGACAGAGGGAGCATGCAGCAATACAGAGAGCCCACGCAGAAGCAGGCAGCCTCCGGAGAAGCACCTGAACAGGCATTCAGAAGATCTGAGCACGGCAGTTGTCTCAGCACAACAAAAGGTTCCCACGAAGTCGGAGTCCAATTCAGAGAGCTGGGCAATCCAGCACAGAATGCTGGGGACCTGGACTAGGCTGTGCAAATAGGAAGTCTTGCAAAAGTGCACAGAAGCCCTAGCATCTGCAGTTCACGCAGTACGCAGGATTACTGTCTGGCGTGGGGAGGCAAGGACTTACCTCCACCAAATTTGGACAGAAGGGCCACTGGACTATCGGGGACACTTGGATCCAGCTCCTGTGTTCCAGGGACCACGCTCGTCAAGATGAGAGGGGACCCAGAGGACCGGTGATGCAGAAGTTTGGTGCCTGCGTTGGCAGGGGGAAGATTCCGTCGACCCACAATAGATTTCTTCTTGGCTTCCAGTGCAGGGTGAAGGCAGACAGCCCTCAGAGCATGCATCACCAGGAAACAGTCGAGAAGGCCGGCAGGGTGAGGCACTACAATGTTGCTGGTAGTCTTCTTGCTACTTTGTTGCGGTTTTGCAGGCTTCCTGAAGCAGTCAGCGGTTGATCCTTGGCAGAAGTCTAAGAGATTAGTGCAGAGGAACTCTGGTGAGCTCTTGCATTCGTTATCTGGTGAGATACCCACAGGAGAGACCCTAAATAGCTCTCAGAGGAGGATTGGCTACAGAGAAAGGTAAGCACATATCAGGAGGGGTCTCTGACGTCACCTGTAGGCACTGGCCACTCAGAGGTGTCTATTGCACCCTCACACCTCTGCTTCCAAAATGGCAGAGGTCTGGGACACAGTGGAGGAGCTCTAGGCACCTCCCCTTGGGAGGTGCTGGTCAGGGGAGTGGTCACTCCCCTTTCCTTTGTCCAGTTTTATACCAGAGCAGGGCTGGGGGGGATCGCTGAACCGGTGTAGACTGGCTTATGCAAGGAGGGCAGCATCTGTGCCCTTCAAAGCATTTCCAGAGGCCAGGAGAGGCTACTCCTCTCAGGCCCTTAACACCTATTTCCAATGGGAGAGGGCGTAACACCCTCTCTCAGAGGAAATCCTTTGTTCTGCCTTCCTGGGACTGGCCTGCCCAGGCCCCAGGGGGGCAGAAACCTGTCTGAGGGTTGACTGCAGCGGTAGCTGCAGAGAAAACCCCGGAGAGTTAGTTTGGCAGTACCCAGGCTCTATGCTGGAGCCCCGGGGATGCATGGAATTGTCCACCCAATACCAGGATGGTATTGGGGTGACAATGCCATGATCCTAGACATGTTACATGGCCATGTTCAGAGTTACCATTGTGACGCTACTTATAGGTATTGACCTATATGTAGTGCACACGTGTAATGGCGCCCCCACACTCACAAAGTCTGGGGAAATTGCCCTGAACAATATGGGGGCACCTTGGCTAGTGCTAGGGTGCCCTCATACTAAGTAACTTTGCACCTAACCTTCATTAAGTGAAGGTTAGACATGTAGGTGACTTATAAGTTACGTAAGTGCAGTGTAAAATGGCTGTGAAATAACGTTAACGTTATGTCACTCAGGCTGCAGTGGCAGTCCTGTGTAAGAATTGTCTGAGCTCCCTATGGGTGACAAAGGAAATGCTGCAGCCCATAGGGATCTCCTGGAACCCCAATAGCCTGGGTATCTAGGTACCATATACTAGGGGATTATAAGGGTATTCCAGTGTGCCAATCAGAATTGGTAAAATTAGTCACTAGCCTGCAGTGATAATTTTGAAAGCAGAGAGAGCATAAACACTGAGGTTCTGGTTAGCAGAGCCTCAGTGATACAGTTAGGCACCACACAGGGAACACATACAGGGCACACTTTATGAGCACTGGGGTCCTGGCTAGCAGGATCCCAGTGACACAGGTAAAAACAAACATACACACAAGTAAAAATGGGGGTAACATGCCAGGCAAGATGGTACTTTCCTACACTGAAAGATACGTTTGCAGGCCGAAGAGAAGTAAGTTGTGAGAAGGCACAAGCTTTAAATCGTGCTTTTGGAAACCTAGCTAAGTCAATCGTTTGGCACCCTCTTAAGCCGATGACCATGGTTTTGAGAGCTAAATTACTCCTGACACTTTCCTATGGGATAGAAATAATGAAGGGGTGGAGGAGGCCTTGTTAGATATTTTAGAAGTTAAATTGTACAAACAAGTTTTTTGGCTACCTAGATCCGCCTGGCATGGAGGATCTCTCTAATGCTCACACGGATGGTTGGTTTTAAATTCATATAAACTAGGTAAGCAATCACCCATCCTGTCTGCCCCTCTATCTCTGAAAATCAAACAGAACCTTTTGCGATTATGATTGGGTGATCCTCCAACCCTCGATTTCCTACCTAAAGGGAAGAAGGAGACTGGGACATATCCGCAGGACTGTAGGCTATGCCATCGGGCTAGGGAGATGCTGACCCATGTGGTCTGTATATGACCGGTCCTGGTAAGTCAGAGAAGGGAACTACTGAGAAGGAAATTCAGTGCCCTAGGAGTTCGATCCTGTAGGCCAGCTGTCATGGCAGTACTTGACCCAAGTAATGAAATGTTAAATATTAGACTAGTTCAGTTCCTGAGAATCTTTGCCTCTCTGGTTGCCTCACCCCGCTCCCTTCAATGAAGGAGAGGGGGCTGTTCAGACAAATATTTTCATCTTAGGTTTTAAGATCAATGCGATTGGATATGTTTTCCTACCCACCATCCCTCTTCTATGTCAAGGTAAGGGAGCGTTTCAGATGCTTTTTAGATAAAACTTAAAATGGGGGAAGTAACCCACTTAACACCTGTTACCAGCCCTGTAGGCATTTTGAAGAAATTAAGAGAGGGCTTGGTTGTACTTTTATCAATAGCGGGTCTTTTAACAAGATGGTGTTCTTATTGCAATGGTGTTTTATTGTCTTAATGCTGGGTGGTGCTTATTATCTTTGTACTGCACTGTTGATGTCAGCATGGTAGTCTTGCCTGCCAACGGTGAGGCTCTAACGAATGTATGGGCGTGCCATTGGGCAAGAACATTTATGGCGTTGACAAATAGGCCTGCCCCCCCACAGACAAACTATGATACAGTTGGAAATAATTTCGGTTAATGTAATGATGTGATGGACAGGGCGATCTGTGCCTAAGAACTGTGCCCGGGTTTTAGGTGCTTTTATTACTAAGTTTCCTTATTACGACAGTGATTTATTGTCTTAGAATGTGTATTTCGATTTGATACTTTGCATTTGCACTTTATCCAGCATATTAGTTTGTATGTTAATTGCGAGTACTTAAAGATGGTTATGGGCGAATGGGTAAGAATATTTCGGGTACTGTTAACCTGGTCTGTTTGTTTCCTTTTTATGTTTTAGATGTTTTATGGGTTGTATTAACCAATAAAGTATTTTTTCACTCACTGCTGCCTGAACATTTATGAAGTAATTATGTTTGTGGTTCCTGTAGATTTGTGCACAAATTGCACATGTGGGCAATCAATGGCACCTAGCACACAGAGAAATCCTGCAATATTGTAGAACCCGTGCTTGGTAGCCAATTGCTGTTGGTTAGTTTTGACAAATAGAAGGTATTGTTGGGTCAATTGTATTATGGCATCCAACACTGATTGCAGAAAAGCAGAAAATGCATCCTGTGAAATGCCAGCCAATCTGTATGAAGTGATTTGGAAGGATCCTGATGCCAACATGTGGAGCACAGCAATACATTTTATGTGTGCTGGGATGGCATTGCTATTTGCACTTGTTGGCTGGAGACTTAGCCCAATCTTCTCCAGACATTCCATGATGCACTCTCTCTTCAGTCTGTAGAAGTGTTGCATCCTCCTCCCTGAGGTTAAGGAGGGATATCTGCTGCTGCAAAAGACGCTGCTTCCTCCTTCACTGCTTATGTGATGGTCTCCTAGCTACTCCCAGTTGCAGTATAACGAACTGTATGGCATAATTGAGCTTGCTAGAGTGTACTGTTATGCCAGAGTGTACTGTTATGGTGTTATGGTGTACTATGGCCACTGCGTCATTTCCTATTCCTGGGTTGCTGATGCACAGCAATTCTAGCACATTTCTAGTGTTGTGTTGCTGTACTCCATGATGATTGATGCAGTGCTATATTCATAAATACCACTGCTTTACTTTTGTTTTGCTTTGTTGTTGTTTTGCTTTTGTCCTGGAACACCTATATTGTATATATTAATTCCTGCATGACACAGGTGGGTTCAACGCAGCTTTCGCCCCATGCAATCCTTGAAAAATTACACATTTGTGCAGATACATAATTTTTTTAATATGACTTACTGCTGAAGCCGGGTTTGATGCAATACCTCGCAAAAGTTTGATAAATATGCCTCTATGTGTCTTTTGATGTATTTTCTTCGTTTGACACAAACAGCTGAACATATAGTTGAACATATTGTCTCTCCGAAGGCCATCAAAGCTGTCTCTTTCCTAGAGCTTATGTCTTTCATTTGCCTGAGTTGCCTGCATGGGGTGAGTCATGGCACCAGGATAAAACATTCTTCTGACACTTCCTATTGGGAAGAAACAACTGCCACGATGGAAAAAGAGAGCTTATAAAATACTTGTTTTTAGGTATTCTCCTGAACCTATTCCTCAGTATTAAACTTTTTGATTTCCAAGTAAACAGAGTCTAAAACCTCTCTATTTGGGGTGGGGCACATTAGCTGTTTGAATGACCAGGATAAAGGGTAATTCTGTGATAGTAATTCCTGGTTCAGTCTATCTAGACAATGCACTAGTTTTGCCATTTTCTGAGCTTTGGATTCTTCACACAGTATAGAAATCCTAAGTTCTTATGGTTTGCCTGAACAGTTATTGAATACACTGGCCTTCCAAATGACGAAGAAAAGGGGAAAGGGCATTTTTTTCCAGCAACTCTTTGTCTTAAATTATGAAATTCTTTGTGGTAAATGTAAAGGTCTGAGAGATAGAATCATTTGGATGAATTGCTTCAGTGATGGGACCTCTTTGTGACAAAACTGAACCTAAAGTGAAAGATGAAGCATCCGCTGCTTCACTAAAAGACAGAGTGTAAACCGCATGCTTCAAAATAGAGGTAATTGTGAAAGTTTCCTTCAACAAGTTGAAAGCATGTTGTTGTTGCTCTGATCCACAATGAAAGTTGAAGCCTTTCTTGGTTAAACATACAATGGGCACTACAACTGTAGAAAAAGCTTCAATAAAATGTCTGTAAAAATCGGTGAAGCCAAAACATCTTTGTACAATGCATGGAATTGGCCATTTAGCCTCAGATGATGTTTTTGAAGGATCCATGCTGAAATCCTGATTACATAATATAAATCCTAAAAAAGACAATGATGTTACTTCGAAAAAAATGTTTGCGTAATTTAGCACAGAGACTGTTCACATAGTCTATGAAAAATGTCTCTCACATGCGTTCTATGATCCTCCAAGGTCTGCGTAACAATTAGTATATCTTCTAAGTAGACTATGTTAACATTTTTGCATATGTCAAGGACAATGTCATTGGCTATGTGTTAGAATGAAGCGGAGCATTGCATAAACCACAAGGCATAAATGGTCACTCAAAGATATATGGATCCAGTATTGAGAGCAGTTTTCCAATTATCTCTCCCTTTAATTCAGATGAGATTATGGGGGTTATTCCAACTTTGGAGGAGGTGGTAATCCGTCCCAAATGTGACGGATTTACCACCAGCCGTATTACGAGTTCCATAGGATATAATGGACTCGTAATACGGCTGGTGGTATATCCGTCACTTTACCGTCACTTTTGGGACGGATTACCACTTCCTCCAAAGTTGGAATAACCCCCTATATGTTTTTGCCAAATGGATTTGGTTTTACAGTACTAAAATAAAAGATAGTAGATACTTATCCTTCACTTTGAGAGTTTGATCTCTGTAGTTAATGCAGGGTCTATGATCATCATTCATCTCATTCACAAAAAAGATGGACGCTCAGAAGGGGATGTAGAATGATGGATAAAACCTGTCTTTGATTTCTCATCACTATATTCTTTCAGATCCTCATCCTCTTTCTTCGTTAGAGGACAGATTCAAACATGTTGTATTTTAGAGTCTCATATAAAGTCTATGGCACAAATATTTTCTGTTTGAGGAGGTAGTGTGTCCCCACCTTGTTCGGTGAACACAGATACAAATTCAGCATAAACATCAAGAATGTTTAAGTTCTTTTCTGATGACGTTGAGAGTGTGCCTCCTAATATAGGATGAGTTGGAATAGTAATGTCTTTAGGGAAACATCTGTTATTACAGTACTCAAAGGCAAAGTGAGCCTGTGACATCCTCCAGTACACTTGTGGATTGTGCTGCAGTAGCTAAGATGTTAGTAACTCAATATGAACATTAGGAGAATGCATAAGATCAAACAAATAGCCTCATAGTGTCCTTGGTCCACTGTCATGACTATGTTTTCTGGTTCTTTGCACCATTTACCTGATGTAAGTGGAGTAACATTAATCTCTTTGCTAGATTCAGGCCTTTTTTTCATCACATAGGAATATAATGAGATTCAGCTTTAGGTATTACTGTCCATAAAGCAACCCATTGCTCCTGAATCTATCAGGGTTAGCATTATATTTGCCCTGTTGGAGATGCCAAAGTAACTTTCATCAACTGATTGGCTCTCTTTTCCACAGACACTAGAACTCCATTCTTACCCAGTCGTGGTCTGCAGCTAAAGAACAAGCTTGTTCCTTTCTCTGCAACTGAGAGCAGGTCCTACTAAAATGGTCCATTTGCCCTCAGTACATGTGAGAAACAGTCTTTTTCCTTTACTCTCACTCTTCATGTGAAAATGATTTCGGTACACGACCAATCTGCAATGGTTCTTCTGGAGTCTCCAAGGGGACACTGGTTATCCATCAACAAGATATGCTTCTTCTTTCCTTTTGTTGATGATTGATTTGAAAACACAAAATCAATAAATGCATTAGTGGACATGGAACGATTGGTAACCAGTGCAAGAGTATCCTTCTTCTCAAAGTTTTAAAACGCAGCTGTGGAGGCTTCATCCATCCACCCCACTTTTGCTTTAAGTTGGCTGAAGTAGCTAATATAAGCAATTATATCTTTGGCACCTCATAATGTTAATAATCCGGCTTGTGCTATTTGTCCAAAGACAGCTTTAAAGTGTTCAATAACACATTGCGTGGTTGCAACTAAAGGCTCTGGTTTACTATCAAATACATGTCCAAAATGAGAGCATCTTTTGTGAAATACGATAAACTGTAATTTGTTTTAGCTGAATATGATATGAATTATGTGGGTCAAGTTAGAAAATAAATACTGCATTGTGCTAGAAACAATTAGAAATATTGTGTATCCCTGCTACACTATTCCAGTGGTGCCATTCATGCCAAGGGAGTGTTACACATTACCAAAGGGGTGGTGCTGTGGAATTGTGCCTGGATTCACCCATGGCATGAGTCAGGGAAACATTACTCATTTCACATGGATGTGGGAATCTTGATTTAAACAATTGAAGAAATAAGCCTGCCACGAAAGTCTGGAACAGGCAAACTGTCAGGTTTTGTGAATGTTAGCTGACTAATTCCTTAGAGTGTATCCCTGTTGATGCCAATGAGGATGCACCAGACATGGACAAATACCAGAGATGTATGGAAGGGATGAGTGACCCAGAGGAGACTCCTGCATAAGTTCCTGATATACATGTTGTAAGGAAAAGGGTTATTAGAGGAAAATGTGTGTCTTTCTGAAGTAATAAGTCCAAAATACTTCCAGGTCCACACAGCAAACAGGCTTAACCTAAAAAAGTGTGTAATGTAGTTAGCAGTACCAAAACAGTTAAAAAAGGCAAAACACATCACAATAAAAAATACCAGAATCAATTTCTAAAATTCAAGAAACAAATAAGAGAACTGTCACATAAATGATTAAATGCAATAAATGGAACCAGAGATACAATTTTTCAAAGGTTTAAGCAAAAAGTGTCAGAATAAAATAAAGTGCTCCTGAGGAATCACTGTTCACAGAGTGCCGGGACCTATGCCTGATTTTAAGTTGACGGTGAAAGCCATCCCTTTAGCACGTTCACCCCAATGTTTCTGCCTGATACTGGTGGTAACTAACTCTGACTGTGTCCTGGGTTCTGCAAAACTAATACAGCAAAAAGGTATAAGGCTTTCTTTTCTGTAAGCCAAATTCCAGCATGCTAGTGACCTCTCCTGATTGGACAGCCTTAACAGGATTAGCCAGGCTGTTTTGATGAGGTGATATGTGGACTGCACTGAGCAGAGGTTATCTGATGGGGAGGGGTTGGCAGGCCAGGAAGGGGGCTGGGTAAATCAAACTGGATTTCAAATGAAGCAGGACAAAAAGGAATAGATATCTAGCAGGCCAAGAAAAATAAATTTGCATATCTCCAGAGGGGGAGTGTTGATGCAAACGAGCCACACCAGTAGGTTTGCTTAACCAGATCTTGCTCCGCTGGTGGAAAATCATCCCTCTTGGAATTTTAAAGTGAAGTGATTTATGGGAGACGAAAATGCCACACTTTGAAGAAAGTTGTCATGCTTTTGGGTGGCACCCTGGCGCCATCAGCTGATCCCCAAAGGTGACTGAATAAAAGTGGCTGATCTGCACTGCAACTTAGATCAGCTGCCTGAAACCAAAAGAAGAAGTGGGACTGCCCTACTGGAACCCTGGTCAGCAACCCCAAGGGCTGCACACTGAAATACTGCTCCTGTTGCACACTGCAACACCAGCCCTAAGAACTTTGCCTTGCTTCAAAAAGGACTCATGAGTGGACTCAATGCAACAGGTTAACAGAGCTTGTCTGCACAAACCAGCACAAAAGTCCTAAGGCTGGAGTGCTTCCAGTGGAATTTGAAGGAACTGGCCAGGTGCATTGTGGGAAACATAGTCCTAACATCCGAAAGACCTTCTCAGAGCTTCTAGACCCTTGGATTGGTATTGTGAATACCCAAGTTCCCTGCCTGGAGACAAAAAGAAGAAGTGGGACTGCCCTGCTGAACCCCTCATCTGCATCAAGAAGGACTGCACTCACAAGGACTGCATCTGCTGTACACTCTGGACTTCACAAATGTGAGCTTTGTCTGGCTTCTAAAGGATCCAGGAGTGGACCCTTAGATTGGGGTTGTAGACCACTTTCGTGCATCAAGAAACACTTCTGAAATTAAGTGTACAAGTGTTACTTTGCAGATGACTGGAACTCTTGACTGTGTCCCAGACCAGTGCAACCTTTCTTTAAATCCTTTGACCGCTATTTGCTTCAAAGCACTAGTTTTACTTTTAGTCTTTAAGAATTCATATCTCTGGTTCCCTATATTGGATTCTTGTCATTTTGGTGTCATTTAAAAGATATAAATATGTACTGTTTTTGTAGATCTTTTCTTTTACTGTATTGATGTATTTAAGTGCTTAACATACCTGTCTTCTAAGTTAAGCCTTCCTGCTCATTGCCAAGCTACAAGGGGTTGAGCCTGGGGCTGATGTTTTCAGCCCTTGACTGAGCCTAATATTGCCTGAGGGCATTATTGCTAGTGGTAAGTGCATACTTACCTATACTAATAACAAGCCTCCAACACTGACCACAATGGATCGACATTAAGTCTGTCGTCACATACAAATATTTTACCTTTTGACAGAGTCTGTGAAAAAAAAGTTGAAATCCTCCAGTGGGGCCAGGTTGAAGGTTGTATCTGAAAATGTCCACTCAAAGTCAGATACATGTTAGCCAAGATCTCACTGAAACTGTTGTTTTTGGCAGGAAAAGTCCAAAATGGGAAAATTCAAATTTCACACCCACTGAAGTCCTCTCATTGGATGGATACTTTTTGCACCTTTGCAGATCTACGTACTTAGTCACTTTTAAAAGCTGAAAACGCTAAAGGCCTCAAGCCTGGAGGTGTATCTGACATGACCTCTTGAAACAGAGTACTCTTGCTGCAAGATTCTACTGAATCCCTAGAGACCTTGGAAATCCCAAAATCTCCAACTTATAAGACTTCTAGAGCAGCTCCTCTTGCTTTCTTCTAAGATTCTGGTTACATTAGGGACAGCACATAGGGAACAGGATGCACTCCAGCAAAGGCCACCAGCAGGCTCAAGTATAAGTCTAGTTGTACTGATCAACTGGTAACTTCAGGAACATGGCCTCTTACAGACCCATCCCTGAAGCCATGGATGAGCTCAGCCAAATTAGCCCTTGATGTCCACTTCTCAGTCCTGGGTACACATGGGTACAGGTCCAGTCCCTCAGGTCTCTACACGGGTCACAGAAAGCAGGTTCATTCCTCTTCTGTTCTTCACCAGGTCCAGTAAATATTCTAATGAGTTTGGGGTGAGGTGTTAACTTTTTAGTTACTCCTGGACACTTCCTAACCAATGAGAAAAAGGTTCCTAGATGCCAACCTTCCCATTTTGCAGCCCATTCTGTGTGCCGTATTCCAAACTATTCCACAGGGTGTTATTCTGAGTAAGTAGAGTAGGTTCCTAGTGTCCCAGCAAGGGTTTTGTCTAGGGAAATGAGCAGTCTCCTCCTCCATAACACCAAGTTGGTTCTGAAATCAGCTTTCTTCCTCATTGGGTAGATGCAAGCTGGATATAAGTGGCCCTGGGATCTAAGAATGGCTCTCCCCCAGGTTGCAATTTACAGTTAATTATGAATGGAGAGGTCTCACCCTTGTCTCTTTCTTGTCAATGACATTCCTTACCCTCCCAACTGACTTTCCTGAGATAATGTCACATACCTCACACCATCATCACCCTGCCAAATTGCCTAGACCATAGTGTTTGCTTTCAGAGCAGTTTTCACACCTCATTAAGGGGAAGCACCTATAGGGGTGAGCTGCTGGCAGGGTAATGCTTTTAGCTTTCATGAGGCTCAGACAAAGTGTAACTTTTTAAAAGTTGCTTTTCCTAAATATTCAGCAAAGATCTTTGAACTGGATTTTCGTAAACATTAAAAACAGAAGGTGAATAATTTCTGGCACATATCTCAAACCAGAATTAGCAAAAATTTAATTTTTTAATTACAATTTTCTTCAGAGAATCACTACAGCACTGTACAGTGAAAATAGCTTTTGGGGGGTAGTCTTTCTAGCAACATGCCAAAAATAATTTCTTGCATGTATCACTTTTAAGTACTAGGCACCCTACCTTGTGGGATACAAGGCATACTTAGAGATGAATGTATTCATATATATTCTATTACAATAGTGCAAACCTAAACAAAAGGCAGCTGAGCGCTATACTTGGTTATGGGGTGGCGTTTATATTTTTGAAAAGTAGAGTATTTTCTGGAAAAAAGGTTTATTCTGACAGGTGCAGGTGTAAAAGCTACCACAGGCAGGCAGGCTACACGTGTAGACCTGAATCCATGTTTCCTTTTTCGGCCTATTAGATAGCAGAGCATGTGCTGCAGTCCATGGATGACAGTTAGCATTCCAAGCTATTGGTTTATGTTACTATCATGTACAATGGTCCTCCTGAAAACTAGAATATCTGCCAATAAGGAGATAGCCAAGACTGCCATGATTTCAGGGGATAGAGGACATACACTGAGGACTGGACAGCAGTGCCCTATTGTGCAGAGCTCAAAAAGAGTAATACTAGTTAGCAAAAAGTGGGATAACAATACAAGAAGAAGGATTTTTCACAAGTACGTGATGTATTAGAGAGCCCTCCTAACAAACAAAAAACTGTACATTGGCTCATGTAATACATAGAACTACTTTTGGTAAGTAAGAAAGGACATAGATGTGATGCACTAATATATAGTGAATGAGACATTGTAAGTCATAAGACATCACACAACTGCCTGTACCAACATCAACCACTGTTGTATGAGAAACACCATCTGTGATTTAGCCTACGTATCTACAATCCACTAAGGTGCCAGCAACCACTAGTTTTTCTGTTTCTGATCGGGGGTTCATACACTGATTCGGTTGTGTACTTTAAATGCTCTAAAATGCTTAAAATTGTGAATGTAATCCAGTTTCTGTTGGTATCTCAATAAAATAATTCGGTTGATAAATTACTGAATCTTCATACCTTAGTTCGGTTAGGATTACCAATCGAGTTTACTGTACTATATGCTGTTGTATTATTTACAGCTCTTATGACTATAACGCCCAATGAATTCATTTACAGATATAATTGCTCAATGTATTTTGCACAGCCACATTTTATTAGCGTTTTTACTCTTACTTTCATATTATAGTATCAAAATAATAAATCTGAAAAAGTGCATCTTCTGGAGTTATCATTTCATTATAACATACTGGTTCATGTTACTAGAATATCAAGCCGTAGTACTTTACTTGTAGAATTCCATTCAGGGGAACTACATATGAATCAAGTGCCAACAATTTCTTTAAAAATGTTTTTACTGATTTGATAGGTTGTATTGTATACAGGTACTAACAAACCTTGCGTATAAGTTTTGTCCTTCAATGGCAGCATTCCATAAAATAAATTAAGGAATACAGCAAGCTCTGTCAGACATGAGACACACAACTTTCTCTCGACACTATACTGTATAAAGACTGAAAATAAAGGTGAAACATGAGTGTGTATCATAGATGTATAAACCTTATGTACAGTCTTCCTATGCCAAAAAGGCACTGCTTGTGTTCAATAGAACCTATTGAGGCAGAAAGGCAATCGTGTTAGAGAAAGGTTGCTGAATGCATTGCTCTATTACGCAATATATTTTAACTATATGAGAGAGCTAGGAAATGTTTGTCAAACTGCTGAAACTACAATGGGTTCATCAGTGGCCCTTGGATACTTTCAAAATCTTGATGAGAAAATTAAAATTTGTAGTGAGGTATACCTTAGCAAATGATAAATGGAAACATGTCCTAAAAACATTATTGAAATTCACAGATGACCTTTTTCTGTTTTGTGTCTGCCATAAATGAACTTCTGATGCAAACTACTGAAAGATTATAGATCAGTCCTGAAACAATTTGCTTTATGGTAAGGATTTTTATCCACTCAATTTTAAACAACACCTACCATATTCACAATTGTTAAGCATGAAAAGAATTATACCAGAGCTTGAAAAATTCACCATTTAAATAAGAGAAAATGATGTAAAAGTAGTTTCTGAGTTGGAGTAACTGGGAGTGACGATCAAGGAAGCAAAACTATGTGTGAGAGTGAAGAAAGAAGATCATCTTTAAAGGAAGCATCACACCGAAAATAGGAATTTGTCACAAAATACTCACTTGCAGGAGCACTTGTTAAAAGGATAAGGTGTAGACTTTGAAATCTAACAAAGAATGATGAAGAGTTAAGATACTCTTCGAACAACTAGTGTGTTTCATACAAACAGGAGTGCAAATATGAGAGATCCTAACATCATTGAACACAAAAGGAACAGAAAAGCCAAGTTTAAAAAAAAAAAAAGAAAACAATCGGGATATTATGTGCACAACCCTAAGAGTATTATGAGACTTACAGAACTTCATCTTCTGATGCATAAACAATAATGTTTCATCAAATGTCTATATAGGGGGATCTGTGAGAAAAACAAGAAGAGGGCTCTGCAGTGGGACCTGAAGTTCCAGTGGGTGCAGCATCAGGGAAATCTTACCAATACAGTGCAGATCTTGGAGGGAACTGCAAAAGACGTGCAGTGGTGGTTAGTGAACTGCGATTGGGTCAGAGGCAGACTCCTCTCCCTTCCCCAGCCAGATCTCACAGTAGTGACAGATGAGTCACTTCTGGGATGGGGCGGCCATCTGGCAGAGGTGGAGATCAGACGTCCCTGGTCTCTGGCGGATTACGGAGTGCATATCAACTTACTGGCGCTCCGGGCGATCTGACTGGAATTGAAAGCATTTCTTCCTGTGGTAAAAGGGAAGTTAGTACAGGTGTTCAAAGACCACACCACCACAATGTGGTACTGCAACAAGCAGGGCGGTGTGGGGTCACGGACCCTTTGTCAAGGGGGTCTGTGTCTCTGGACATGGCTGGAACAGCAGGGCATAGCCCTGGTGGTTCAACACCTGCCAGGTTCTCAGAATGCCAGGGCGGAAGTACTCATCCGTCTGTGCCTAGCAGATCACAAATGGTATCTCCACCCGGAGGTGGCGAAAGGACTCTTTTAGCAGTGGGGAGAGCCTTGGCTAGATCTGTTTGCCTCCGCAGAGAACACGCAATGACAGCAGTATTGCACGTTGGAGTTTCCATGGCAGCAATCGCTCGACAACGCTTTTCCTCACAAGCTTTTCCTCCTGTAAGCATTTCCACCCATGCCTCTTCTACCCAGAGTTCTCAAGAATATCAAGAACGACCTGGCCCAAGTAATCCAAGTGGCTCCGGGTTGGGAACGGAGAGGATGGTATCCCGAGCTTCTGAAAATGAGCATCAATCCTCCAATCAGGTTGCCCCTTTGGGAGGATCTGTCGCAGAAGCAAGGGAAGGTTCTCCACCTGAATCTGTCAACTCTGCGTCTACATATGTTGAGACTGAGCGGCAACAGTTGATGGCTTTTGACCTTCCTCCTGAAATCTGTAAAGTTATTTTGGCAGCCAGGCATCCCTCTACTAAAACGGTATATGCATTATATATTATTGTACTGAAAGGTCTATTGATCCTCTTTCTGCTTCTCTTTCTGATATCCTTTTCTTTATACTATCTCTTACCCAGCAGGGTTGTGCCTTGTGTACTCTCAAGGACTATCTTTCTGCCCTTCGGTTGCCTGATCAGCCTTCACTTTTCAAATCTCACATTGTAAATATGTTCCTCAAAGGGATTGTACATATGTTTCCGCCTACACCCTTTGTTATGCCCCAATGGGACAGGTCCTCACACTTCTTATGTGTGCTCCCTTCGAGACCTTGCACATTTGTCCCCTTCCAGCTGCTCACCATCAAGACAGCCTTCTTAGTGGCAATGACATCTGCCAGGAGGGTGAGTGAGATGCAAGCCCTGTCATCAAAGCCACCGTATCTCACTATCTATCCAGACAAGGTGGTACTCAGAACTCGTGCCTTTTTCCTCCCAAGGTGGTGACCCCATTTCACCTGGGTCAGAACATCACCCTTATTCTTTGCTCCACTGCATCCCTCTAAAGAAGAGGAGTGTCTCCACTAGCTGGACCCAAAAAGAGCATTGTAGTTCTACCTTGACCGCACAAAAGAGTTCCAGGTGGATGACCAACTTTTTTGGGGGGTACGGAGGAGCAAAAAAGGGTCAGGCAGTGCAGAAACTAACCATTTCGTGCTGGGTCGTTCTCTGCATTAAAATCTGATATGCATTGGCCAGGAAGCTCCTGAGGGCTCATTCTACCAGACACAAAGCTGCTACAACTGCACTAGCTTGAGGGGTTCCAGTCCTGGATATTTGTCAAGTGGCAACATGGGCATCTTTGCACACATTTGCAAAACATTACTGCCGGGACAATCAGGTACGGAGAGGCGGACACTTTGCCCGTTCTGTCCTACAGGACTCTTCAGTGTAGTAAAGGTATCCGCAGCCCAAAGCCAGGAGGTTATGACTTGGGTATCTACTCAAAGGTAAGGAATCTGTAGCTAGAAGTCTCTATCAGATGAACATGTTACTTACCTTCGCTAACACATTATCTGGTAGAGACTCTTTCTAGCTGCAGATTCCTTACACCCACCCATGACTCTCTGCTCTGCGGATATGTCTAGTAGAGTTAGGGTTTATCTCTTTCAGGGCCCTGGTTTTGCACAGACAAACTTTTGGTTCTATCGATGACTGCGCTTCTGGCGTGGAAGTTCATGGGTAAAAGAACTGACATTTGCGGGCTGGGGTGGTGTCTTTATAGGTAACCGTGACATCACAGATGGCTCCAATGACGCTGATGACAGCACGCGGAGCCAAGCGATGCACATGCAGATCCAAATTACACCCCCGATGGCTCAGCAACAAATTCCAGTTTCGAAGCTGACTCCAGGGAATTCAAAGGTAAGGAATCTGCAGCTCGATCGAGTTTCTACCAGATAATATTTACCAAAGGCAAGTAACTTGTTCCTATAGAGTATTCTCTCTGGGGGCCCCCCTCCAACACGAAGAAAACCCCGGGGACGTGGTGATCCCTGGAGCTAAGGGGGTCTGATATGGATGCCCTGTAATTATTTCTGATATAGCCCCAGGGAGGTGGTGATCCCCGGGGTTGTGGCAGGGCCTTGCTATCGGGCATCCCACACCATATAAAAATATTTTTACACTAGGGGTGGTGGTTGATATTTCATTATAGCCCAGGGGTGGTGGTGGTCCCCGGTGCTGTGGGGGAGGCCATCAGCCCTCCCCCACAATATAAAAACATTTTTGCCCCAGGGGTGGTGGTCCCCAAAGCACGGAGGTCGCACAGCCACCATAAGAATATTCCTTATTCCCACAGAAATAAGGTGAGTACTCTAAGTAACTAAAATGAGGACATATTTTCTGGGTTTGCAAATAGTGACAAAGCACCTTTAAATTATTTGCAATCTTTATGTTTTTTTATCCAGTTGATCACATAAATATATGTTACACTTAGGGGAGGGAGGGAATGTGGCATTACGACTAGAGCTACAGACTTTGCAACTGCGGAACCAGGTTCAAGTTTCAGCATTAGCTTGACATCCTGTGATTCTAGGCAAATCACATTATCTCCTCATGCCTAAAGCCAAAATGAATGTGTCCATGTGTAATGAACCGATGCTCAAGTAAAGCACTCCAATAGCTTTGGTTCAAGTATGCGCAATATAAAACTGCAAAAAGACAAACAAATATAGGCCATGATTACGGGTATGGCAGACGAGAACACCTGTCCACCAAATTACCGACAGGGTGGCCTTCACTGTAGTGGTGACTGCCCCGCCGGCCCCATTACAACCAAGGTTTCTGCCGATCAGCCCAGAGTGAAAGTGGTGGTAGCATTGTGGCCGGCTCATAACCAAGCCGGTGGTAATGCTGCTGCCCAGAGGGGGCACCATCACCCTCCTAATGCGCACTGTTCCTGTTGGAAGTACATGTTTCACTGAGAATGTCAGACCTCATTTTGATAAGGCAGAGAAAGATAGTGTGAATTAATAGAAAATATACCCTCATATAAACTTATGTAGCACCTACCATAACCTTGATGGGAACATCATGAGAAAAAGACTTCTCGCCACATGGTTCGTGAAATCCCAGCAGAAGGTTTCATCCAAATGGTAAAATCACCTTAAAGCACACCACGTTTCCTAAAATCAGGATGGTACCATCAACAAATGATTTATATTGCAACTACAATCTGTTAGCATCCTTTGTATGTTCTCTTTTTTGTGAACCTCTGTACCTGCCAATCGCTACTGTGAGAAAATTGGGCTGATTGCAGACGCTCCTTAACTTTTTGACACCATTTGTCACTTTTTGATGGTGTTTTCCTGACTCGGATGGTGCCCTGGGTACTGCTAACCAATCCCAGGGCCTGTGCTCTGATTAAAATGAGTATGCAAATTAGGCTAATTATAATTGGCAGTATCGACCTACCTATAAGTCCCTAGTATATGGTAGCGCATGTAGGTTTAGGTCTCCAGAGTAGGTAGTATCCCTATAGGTGCACTGCTGAGGTGTCCAGGGTCGTTTTAAAGGGAGGCCTGCCTTTCTAGCTGCTTTTAATTTGTGTTTGGATTTTTATTATGTTTTGTGTTTTAGTTATTTATTTTTTTGTGATTTATAAATGCTTCACACATCCGACTACTAAGTGAAGCCTTGTCGCTTGCTGCCAAGCTACCGAGGGTTGAGGGGGGATTAATTTATTGACACCTGACTGGACCTAGCGGGGGTTAGTGGCATGTTGCTAAGTGTAGGTACTTACTTGCCCTTACCGATAGTCCACTTTCCAACAGCTACAATGCATTTCAGTGGGTGCTGTCATGCATATTGGTCCCGATATTGCTGCCAATTAGATCTCGCCATGAGATCTGTGCTTAGGCTCCGCCCAGATATCTATGTTTATTTTTCCTTTAATAACTCCAGAAGTACTGAATGGATTTACACCAAATAACAAATAGCTTCCTGCCAAACATGGTGTAATTTCATTCAGTGGTTCGGATTGTAGTTCGGTCGAAAGGCCTTATATTAAAATGCTTGAGGAAAAGGTGTTTTGCCCACCCCTTTTCTCTGCCCCTTCTTGATAGATCACCCCAAAACTTTCAAAACAGTAGCTGAACTGAATGTGTGTGTGTGTGTATATATATATATATATATATATATATATATATATATATTATTATTATTATTTTTTTTAAGAGAGAGAGAGATCACTTTTTTATACATGTGTGGTATATCTGAGGCCCGATCAAAGCCCCCAGGGAAACCGCACATTTATAGAAACAAAAGTGATCTCTCTCCGTACATATATATATATATATATATATATATATATATATATATATATATATATATATAGTCACTGAAAAAAACTAAAGGTTACATCGACGTTATAGTAAGATTCTGAATTTACTCGTACAATATAACATCCCTGTAATCTTTGTTTTTTTTCTTAGAATTTCTAAAGTTTTTTTTATTCTATTTACTAACTATAACGCCCCTTTAACATTTGTTGTTTCAGTGAATCTCTATGTTTTTTTTATGTTTAGTCATTTTAATTACTGTATGTTAATCCAACCACCGCCGCACACAGCCTTCAGCCACGCACGGCGTAGGTTTGCCAACACCCTAAAAGGAGACAACCATACACGTCTCCAGATACATGCATTGGTAGTGCAAGCACTCATAGATTTAAGCAACTACGAAGGTGAGGTATAGTGTAGCCTTAATGTCTTTACCAAGATATTAGAAAAAATTAAACCTTCCTTTTATAAACAAATAAAGGACAATGCCAAAACATTAATAAAGATCTGTGGTTTAACTAATCCTGCAAGGCAGCAAGGAAATGTATGATGAGGGCATTGAAATCAGGATGTAGTAGTTCATTGGCCATCAAAAGAAAGCAATATACTAAAGTCGAAGCTGAAGCTAAAAGGGACTGGCAGGAATCCCAATGAAGAGAATTACCCGTTGCAGCCAAAAACAAGGACAGTATGCTGTTCTGGCATATTGTGGCTGAGGACCCTAGGATACAAATCACAGAAGACTTTCATATTCAACCTCAGTCATGGGTAAATCATTTTATTACTTTCTATACCAGACAGAGTTTAAAGGCACTGGACATAGACAACCTACTAGGAGTTGGCATATATGGAGAGTTTTGGGAAGCTTATTTTGCTGATTTCAATTTAGAGGAAACCAAGTTAGCCCTTTCTACATTACAGAGAGGTAAGGCACCTGGTTTAGACAAAATTTTGGTTGACCTGTACCTCTCGGAACTGAGAGTATGGATTGCTATCCTCAATCGTTGCTTCAATGCTATTTTAAAAGGAGCACAGATGTGTTGTTTTTGTAGATTTATGTACTGCTTTTGATCTTATTCCCAGGTGGAAATTGTGTTCGCTGTTGAAGCAGAAAGGCATGCCTAACTATCTTTTACAAACAATCAATAGGCTCCACCAGAGGAATTATGTCCAGATAAGATGGTGTCAAAATGGGTAGCTATCTGAACGTCTTGAGGTGGACAGAGGGATGAGGCAATGGTGCATTCTGGCCCCAAAACTGTTCACCTCATTCATTAATGGACTAACTAAGTCCCTATATGACTGTAACGGAGGTCCTCCAAAGCTTGCCAGTAGACCAGTCGTGTCATTATTGTGCGCAGATGACACACTTCTTTTATCCAGAACACTGATGAGGCCTCAGAATTTATTCGACAGAATTTTAGCCACATGCGAGGAACATGGTTCAGAAGTTAATGTCAACAAGATGACATTTATGGCGTTTAATCCCCATAAATCATTTAGTGGTAAGGGGAAGGTAGGTGACACTTACCTAGAACAAGTGAAGAAATTTGCCTACTTAGGGGTAAAGGTCACTAACACACGAACATGGACTCCACACAACATTAACAGCCAACTTACTCTCCAGGATGTTTGCTCTGCTCTGTATAGAAGACTAAAAAAAGTATATGTACAGGCCAGCAGCGACAGCTATTGATATTTACAGAGCAAAAGGGGTTAGTGCAGCACTTTATGGTGCAGGGATATGGGGTTCACAAAATCTAGGAACGCTCGAGAAAACAGAGAATGATTTTATAAAATCAATCTTGGGCCTATCCCATAATGTGCCCTTAACCTCAATAGGCTTGGATCTGGGCTGGCAAAACATTGTTCATGTGGCAGTATTCAGACCCCTAGCATATAGGACACATGTTTGGCTCAACAGTTCTCTACTCCCTATGAGAGCATCATTGAATGAAGTAATGGTACTTGATCGCAAAATAAATATTCCCTGGTTGAAATATGTTAAAACATGGTTAATTACTCTGGGCATGGTGTAAAATGTGGACAACCCTCAAGGCATCACAAAAAATGCCCTGGTTGCTCTCAAGAAGAGCTACTGGTCCTCTATAGGTGGCTCATGGTTAAACCAGGACACTGTGGGGGATTTACCTAGCATAGTTTTGGACTTTAAAGATAACTTGCACTGCAAGGAATTTATGAATCAGATTGAACCTCACTAAGCTTAGTTCATATACTTATAATTTAGATACGGTATCTTGATAATTAACGGCTTTCGCTGCAGATGGAATGGCCTAAATATTTCACTCTTCTGCCACGACTGCTATGAATCAGAAGAGCACTTTCTATTTTTTGCCCTAGTTATATCATGAAGAGGAAATCATGGCGTACTTCGATCTGTTGTAATTTGGCTGTAAGACAAATGAGGCCTCCCATCAGAATCCTAAGATGTGACACAAATCCATTACTCATTTTTGGATTATCTAGATACTTGTTGTATGCATGGTAAGTCAGATGTAAGTACATGCCGCTTTTGGATAAATTACATTTATTCAAAACCAATGCTGACATATCTCGAAAGTGGTTCAGGGCTTGAAACAAAATGCATTGGGGTAAAATTTCCACCTGCACTCCAAGATTTCTCCCTTTTAACTATTGACACCTATTCTGTCCGGTATACTGATTCTACACTTGTTTGTTTAAGTTACATTATGAATTGTAAAATGCACTGCTGAAGCCTAAGTTTTTAAATAGTTGCTAATCATTTTATATTTTCTGTCGTGAGTATTCACATTTTATGTTTTCTTTTTAATCTGCATTTCTTATATTAATTTTTCATAAAATTAACATATTGTTTTATATTTATATCTATGTGCTTTTATGGTTTTATCTAAAACCAAATAAAGTTATTACTACTACTACTACTACTACTACTATTACTACTACTGGAAAGAATATAGCCATTGATGGGTCCTGTACAAAGGGCAGCTGCTGTTCAGGCAGTACATTGTGAGCAAAAGAGCTTGCTATGGAATCAAGTTGTACATGTTCTGGGAGATCTCTACTGGCTATGTGTACAGCTTGGAAGAGGGAAGGACTTCACTCTAAACCCCATCAAAGCAAAAGCAGGAGTGTCAGTGAATGAGTCCCACAAGAAATGTGTTTGTCCTATTACTCTAGGGAATTTAGACAGTATTCCTTGGCATGTTTGCCTTAGTTTCAATGGTAGATATGCTTGCTCAGTTAGAGGAATAGGCCTTGGAATGCATACTTGGACACCCCCGTTTTGCATCTACAAACTGGAAGGAGTTGGATTTAGCACAGTAAGTGCGCTGATGGCGAATGAAAGACACGTTTTGTTGAGCTTCAAGTAGCTAGGGACAGAAGGCATTAGTATAGGTTCACTTGACAATTATACAGGATCAGTCAGAACTCTGATGAGGATAGACACATAAACAAGTTAGAAAAGGATATGGTTGGTGTGCTTTTCCAGGGATATGGCATAGGTAGAAGGCAGCTAGTAAAGGTAGTATAGATACACATGCCACTACTACATCTTCACCTATGGATTCAAACCCTTTGGTGCAGAACTTGCCCCAGGACTGAATTATTATGGCACCCATGGGTAAATACTTGACCTACTTGCAATGTTTGTTCTCCATCAGAACTTAGTAGATGTTCAGTTTGCTGCATGAGAAGTGCATTACAGTCACAGCACTACACATAACAGTGGATGGGACATATGCCATGCTCTCATAGACTACTGTTCTTCTACTGTTCCGGGGGAGTCTAGGGAGGTGTGGCTGGCATGGTTCCCCCAAAAAATTTTGTTACACAGAATACCCTGCAAAGATAGAAAGTTGAATAAAAACACTATTTTCTTTGCATTTCTGTGACATAAACTACATGAATGTGCGGGCATCCATAAAACTACTACTACCCTGTGTTCCCTCACTTGTCCCAATAATAAAATGCTACCCCACTTGTGTGCCTGGGCCTAGTGCTGGCATCAGGAATGGATCCTCATGCTGGATTCAGAATTTTGGCCCTCATTATGACCCTGGCGGTCTGCTGGCCTCTGCCAACTCGCCACATCCCCCGCTTTTACCACCAGGGTCGTTGGACCCACCGGGTTGGAGATTAGCATTTTCGACCCAGCGGTCCAATGAAGGCTAACAGCGGTATTAGAAGTCGGCTTTCTACCAGGATTTCCACTGTAGGATACCGGTGACTGGAAGAGCATTCCCCCTCCAGCAAGCCCAATATCCCTCCACACCCCTCCATACCAGAACCCCCCCCACAGCCTACCAGAACAGCATTCCCCACCCCCTTCTAGTACAGTACCCCCTCCCCCATCCCCAACCCCCATTCTAGTACAGTGCCTTCCTCCCCACCTGCATTCATGCCCATGCACACAGACACCCAGATGCACCCCGCATACACTCATTCACACACCCCGCATACACTCATTCACCAAAACTGACATGCATGCATTCACTCACATGTATTCATACATGGATTCATTAACACGCACCCATATACGCACTCACTTCAACATTCATAGATGCATTCACTTCAACATTCATTCACGTATTCACTTCAACATTCATACACGCATTCAACCAAACATACACAAACGTGCACACACACCCATACACACACGAATACACACATGCATACACACTCCTGTACACACACATATACACACACCCATACACACATGCATACACACACCCATACACACATGCATTCAAACACGCATTCACACTTACATTCACACACGCAGACAACACCACCTCACACATGCCCACACAACATCCCCACCCTCCCACCCCCTCCCCTGTCAGACGTCTGACTTACCTTGTCCGGCAAGGAGGTCATCTGGCAGGAAAGGAGCACATTCCACCGCCGGCAGTACCCCTCCATCAAGACACCGCAAGGCCGTATTACAGGTCATAATTCGGCTGGTGGAGTCCTTTTGGTGGGGGAGGGCTGGTGGTGGTACTGCCCATGTGCCTCTGACCCCCAGCACAACTACTGGAGGATTTCCACCCAAAATGTGGCAGAAATGCTGCAGTACTCGTAATATGGTGGTCGCAAGAACGCCAGCACTGGTGGTCTTCTGGCGCCTGCAGCTTTGGGGATCTTGTGAAAAAACTGCCAAAGTCATAATGAGGGTCTTTTTCTACTTTTCAGATCGCTTTTGTGGACCATCCATGGGTTTCACACTGGTTTCTACCACAAACTGGAAGTAGGTTGAGAGCACAAAAAACAGGAAAAATAGATCACCTCTTAGAAAAATGCCAAATCCATGGTACAAAATTAGGTTTTTTGATTGAGCTCTGCATGTTTCTGAGAGTTAGGTCGATGGTGACTTTAGTTCAGCAAACTGTTCATGGATGATATTTTGTGGGGGGGGAACAAATACTTTTATCTGGAGCACTTTTTCCCTATTTTTCTCAAAAAAACTCAAACGTTTGCAATCTTTTGCCTATTTTCTCGGTCCCTTCCAGGGAATTCACAAATCATGGATACCTTTAGAATTCCCAGGATGTTGGAAAATAGGATGCAAATTTGGCATGGATAACTTATGTTGGAAAAAAGATATGGAGCCCTAACGGCGACCTACCTCAAAAACGTGCTTAGCACTAGAGGGGTAAAAAGCCCAGCAGCTAGGGGGTTAAATCTCTGGGGTCCTTATCACTTCCTCAGGTGCACACTGAGACATAGACCAGCTATATTATGTGGTACAAATACATGCTTCTTGAAAGAAACCTCCCTCATCTAGGCTTGTTAGTCCCTCTAGAGGAAAACCTTATAAATTAGATATTTATTAGGCGCAGTGCTATAGGGGAGAGAAATATATATAGTTGACAGAATGAGGACTCAGTGCCCATTATTTCCTTACATTTGCAAAATTAGATTATAGAAAGTTAAGAACTGGTATGTGAAGTGTCTAAATAAAATACATCATACCAAATAGGTTTAAAGAATTATTTGCATGCAGTTCAAACACATTTCCCTGAGTGGTTTGCTTCAAGAGAAATATGAGAGTTTACATTAAATATATGGAATTTAAACTTTAGCATACGTCTATAGTAGTAGCATAATACAGGATATTATAATTAGGTGACTAATCAAGAAAGTACTCTTATTCCGATGTATATGGTTGATACTATATAATGCAATTATATAGGTAAAAGATTAACCTGTTAATTTGAGATTCATTTTTGGTCTTAATTTTTCAGGTTTTCAGGCTTTAATAAGGTGAACACCTAAGTATGACACACAAGTGCAATTGTTAACCCTGAACGAAATGAGGAACACTGCTTAAATAATTTGATACATATAGCAGGTAGTGATCTATTATACTAACAACAGAAATTGGATTATTTGAGAAAACAGAGCTGATTGCAGAGGTTCATCAACTTTTTGCCCTCATTTTTCACTTTTAGCTGGTGTTTTCCTGACTCTGAAGGCACTGCTAAACAGTCCCAGTGCCTGTGCTCAGTGTAAAATGAGTGGGCAAATCAGGCTAATTATAATTGCCTCTGTCAACCTACCTATAAGTACCATGTATATGCTGGGGCATGTAGGTTTAGGGACCCCAGCATAGGTGGGGCACCCATAGGTGCACTGTCGAGGAGGTACCTAGGGTAACTTTAAAGGCGGGCTTGCCTTGCTGGCTGCTTTCAAATTAATGTTATATGCAAATGTGACTTTGGCATTAAAAGTTCTTCCAGAATCTTAATTATTTTTGCATATGTCACCCAGAAAGTTTCCCCTAAGTGCCCCTAGGGTTGGTTGCCATGTAACTATAAGCAGAGACCTTATAAAAATTGTTTTATAAAACCTGGTGAGGTAAAATAGCCAAATTCGTTTTTCCCTCACTGTAGTGAAAGGCCTCCATAGGCTAACATGGGGAAACTATATTTTAATTAACAAAGTCCCCGTAAGAGCCAGATATCTTAAGTTTGGTATCAAATTAATTCTTATAATAAATCCCACAACTAGCCATTGTTGGATGTAATATAACTAGTTCAGTTAAAGAGTTTTAAAAACCTAACTGAAAGTTGCCAACTACAGCTCTGTAGTGACCTTCTCTAATTGACTAGTCTCTGGCAGCCTGGCCAGGCTGCCTTGATGAGGTATGAAGTGGCCTGGACTGAACAAAAAGGATGTGCCCGGGGGAGGAGATCTGCCTCAGCAGATAGAGAAACAAGATGGGGAGAGCAGCCAAACTGGTCTTCTAAGGCAGGAAAGGACATTTGGAGCTACTTAGGACCACCCCCATTTCCTGCAACCCCAGACAATTAGGTGCCCTTTTGATTAGATTAGAAGAGGGGTGTGTTTAGGATTTTTAGCCACACCACTGGGTGGGCTCAAGTCAGAGCTAACCTCCAAGAATCAATTTCAGCCATGTTAGATTTTTGAAGAATGTTGCTCTCTGGAAATGTTTTTTGCCACACTTCCTAGGAAGCGGACATCCAATGGGTAAATGGATTGCCTGCAATTGGACCGTCGTGCCCCCAAGGTTTTCACCCCGGGAGAAACGATGAATATGGCAGAGCTGCACCCACACCTCAGATCCCTACAGGGAGCAAGACAAAGAAGAAGAAGGACTGCCCTGCTGGACCCCTGACCTGCACCTGGGCACTGCACTCTGAAGGACTGCACCAGCTGCACACTTGGGCTTCATAACTAAAAGAACTTTGCCTATCTTATACAGCTGTTTGCTACAGGTACAAAGGAGCTGCCCAGAGTACCCTGCATCAAGTCCTGCAAGCAGAATCCAGCTGACCAGTGTCCATTGGCCATTTGAGGATTGTGACCAGGTGCATTCTGGGAATTGTAGTCCCAATTCCCAAGGAGCGACTCAGAGCTTCTGGAACCTTGGATTTTGTTGTGGACACTTCAAGGATCCAAAAAGGACCTCTGGAAGAAGATCCAGAAGTTTGGAGAGGTTTGGAGCAATTCCATAAGTTGAAGAGTTGCATTGTGAAAGTTATAGTCCCAGACTCCAAGAGGCAAACCAGAGCCTCTGAACCCTTGGCTGGTCATCTGGACCCTTTACCTGAATCAAGAAGCACTTCTGAAAGTAAGTGTAACAGTGTTACCTTGTGGGTGGCCTGAACTCTGGACGTTGCCCCTGTCCAGTGTGACTTTTTATAAACCTTTGGTCGCTAGTTGCTTCTATGTGCTAGGAAACATTAATTCTTTAAAAATTCATATCTCTGGTTCCCCTTCTCTGCTTTTAATCATTTTGGTGTCATTTTAAAGATAAAAAAACAATCTGCGTTTATAAACTGGTGTTAGAGTTTTATTGTGTTTTGTATTTTACTTATTTACTATTTTATGATTTTTAAATTCTTTACACACTTGTTATCTAAGTTAAGCCTTGTCGCTCTTTGCCAAGTTACCAAGGGCTGAGCTGGGTTTAATTTATTGAGTCTTAACTGGACATAAGTGGGGGTTAGTGGCTTATTGATAGGTGTAGGTATTTATCTTCCCTTACCAATAATCTACTTTCCTACAGATTAAGTACAAAAATGTTTTTAAGCACTAAGCATTAAGCCTACGCATGTTCACTACCCTCAAAATCCAGTAAATGTCATCCACCTGCTCACTTACTCAACAACCTCCACAAGGCAAGCAATGACAATGACTGTTATAGTGGCCTAACTTAATTCCTTTCATTTAGCTGTCAGAAATTGGGTTAATATTTTGAGAAGCGGTTGTTAGCAGGCTCGTTATGATGTGTGGTTCACCATTTAAAACTCGGCAGGTGTGGGGGTGTGGGAAAGCGGCACTCCAAACTTGCTTCTACTGAGTCCATCTTATGGAAGTGAAGGCTGATGGGGCTTGCGGCATGTTGGCGCTGTCCAGTAAGAGACTTTGGGGCATATTTATACTTAATTTCTTTATGCAAATTCGGTGCAAAATGATCTCCATATTTATACTTTGATGTTAGACCCGTCTAGCACCAAATTTATGGAGTTAGTCATTTTTTGGATGTGGAAACCTACTTTGTGTCAATGAGATGCATAGTAGGCATTCCCGTGAAAAAAATGACTCTATGGCCTTAGCGCCATATTTACCCCCCCATGCTAAAATCACACACAAGTTGGAGGAGGGGTCAAATAATGGTGCAAAGCTTGCTTTGCACCATTATTTAACGGCTGGGTCAGGGCAGGCATTAGGGGACCTGCGGACCTATTTCCATGGTGGAACATCATGGAATAAGCCCACAGGTGTCCTCGCCAGGGCCCAGGGACACCCCCACCCACACCAGAGGTACAGCAGAGGATGGGGGCACACCATCCCAGGTAAGTATAGGTAAGTATTTTTTTTTAAGTGCAATTGGGGACCCTGAAGTGGGCTCCCCTACATGGCACTGGGAGCAATGGCCATGCCTAGGGGACCCTGGTCCCCTGTGCTGGCCATTGGGTTGGTGGCATGACTCCTGTCTTTCCTAAGACAGGATCTATGTGGTATGGATGGTTTTGCATCAGAAAATGATGCTAGACTGGTTAGAGTCATTTTTATTTTACTCTAACCTGCCTTTGGTTCAAAACACCCTTCTTCCATACCGCCAGCTCCACTCGGCTAACGTCATTTTTTTTTATGCCAGCCTACCCTTTGCACCGGCTTGCACCATTCCATAAATATGGTGCCAGGCTGGTGCTCAGAAATGGTGCAAGTCGGTGCTAAAAGTTTTGGTGCAAAAGTGCGTTGGTGCAGTTTTGCACCAAAAAGTATAAATCAGGGCCCTTGTTTGTGTGGAGAACACACTATGTGACAGTACCCTGGTGACGCACTACACTTATCAGGTGTCCCTGAGCTCTCATGTAGCTTGGTGACACCACTGACCCTCTTGGATATCTGAGAATAATGTGTTTTGTTTTTCATGGCATACTAAGCAGTTGTGATACAATATTTCTGCAGACAGGACCTTGCTACATGGAGTGATGATTTAATGTATACGTGAAAAGCTACTTCCTTTGGAGTTTTACTGGACGTCATTTGGAAATACAAAAAAACATTCGGAAACTCAAATTGCGTTACATTTAATTTCAAACCTTTTTAAATACTGTGAAGGTTGTGTGTATTCATTCGGAGTTAATCCTGGGGCAGAACAATGGGGATTCTCAAGACAAAAAAATGTTCCAATGATATGTACATTTGATTACATACACCTCATTTTTAGTTTTTATAGTAAGGAAGTAAGAATTGATACGGTAAGAATCACTGAATAGTAATGCTTTTGCAGTGGCACATGACATAAGTGGAAGCTAAACAAATCTTTCACACGGGGGACACAGCCATCATGTTGAATCAGTGACATTCTCAATAGGGAGGGGTGTTGATAAACATATATGTACGATACTCATTGTTTGTATTTTTAATTTCTATAATAACAATTTCCACATCAACGAAAAGATATTTGGTTACACAGGGATACGGATCAGCTGTAAACATTCACTGTTTCAGTTTGATGGAGGACTTTAATGGTATGTATTAAGGTTATCTCTTTCCATTTAGATTACCACTTCCCCTACAAACATCAGTATCACCATACGTCATGAGTGAGAGCGGTGGTATTCAGTGTCTCTGTATTCTCTCCTGTGCCAATCACTTTCTCCATTCTGCTATTGGTACACATATTCTTGTTGTAGGTGCCCATTGGTGGAAGCGGTAAAGGACAGAAAAGTACATCACTTTGAAAGTACAAAGTTAGTGCTTTGTGACAGAGATGACTCTTACCTTTACCAACTTAACAAAAACAACATGGTTAGGCAAAAGCACAGTTCTTAGAGAATCTCTGCCAGGTAATTATGTCACCAGTGGTGCGCTATCCCAAGAAAAGTGTTAGGTTTAATCAGTGTCATCAATTTTAATATCAAGAAAACTACTCAATAAAATTATCAGACCAGTTCAGAATAATAGAAAACATTGTAATGATCAACAAGCCACCAAAACAACGAGAATAGATGTGAACCAGAGATGTTAATTTTTAAGCATTCAATGAAAAAGTGCCTAGAAAAATGAAAATACCACTGAATAGTAACTGCTCATGGTTGACCAAGACCTATGTTCCCTGTAGGGTGTGGGCATGCACGCACCCTACACTTACACAGCACCCAGCACCTCGGGAGGAGTGTACATCACATTATAGGCACTGAAAGAAAGACTTTACCAGCTGTTCATTTAAAAATAATGCAGCAGCGTTAAAGGAAGCTTTCTTTTTGTGTGTGCTGTGCAGCATAAGGGAATCCAGTGGAAAAGAGTTACTGCTGGGGTCCCATAATTATCCTTATGGGGCCCCTCCAGGAGTACAGTGTGACCAGGCAGCCTTTTTCAACAGCGCATGCTTGAGTTAAGAGCATTATATTTATATGCAATGAACTTAACACCTTTATAACTATTTAGCTATTCCAGTTTGATTGAAAGCACTTGACATGGGATTAAATGTAGTCACATGCCAGCAAGCTGCAGGGGAGATGCACAGGTTCACTGGTCTATAGGGCAATCAGGCAGGCCCTACAGGCTAGTTTTTCGGTTATTTGTGGTCTGTTTTATGGACTGGTGGGATGTTTTTTACTGTTGATTTCCCTGATATAATCACAAGCCCTGCCTGCATTAAACACAAATGCATGCAGTCTCCCATACCATGTAAATCACTTGCACAGCCTGTCCTTATAAGTTCAAAACTGCTCTGATTTGCAAATGTGGGTCAATTTTTTACCTATCTCATTCGCTAATGGGGGGCCACTTACTGCCAAGTCTGAACCTGAAGACGCATGCTTGGCTAGAGAAACAAGCATTGGCAAAGCCAATGGGATTTGCTTAGGCGAGATCTGTTGGGTTTGTCAATATTGTAGTAGGCATGTTGCACAGTAGCATGGACTTAAAGTAAAGAGAAACGTGCTATGATGAGGCCAGCTTTGACCCCATCATATAGCTTTTTTCTCTTTAAGACATGTTGCAGAGCAGCCTGTGCAATATGTCTTAAAAAGCCATAACTACAGCTCGGACCTTCTCCTCGCACTGTGTTCTCACAAATGATGTAATGTAAGATGTCATAAGTGTTGTTATGAATGTTATGATTTCACATGGTATAAGTGATAGAATATGGAAGGGTATAACTAGTGCATGGGGAAGTTGTGAGTTGTAGTTAGTGTGGTGTGCCGAGTGAGATGCAAACATTGGATATGGAGGTGCTCAATTTATAGTAATTTAAAGGTAATTTGAAGTCAAAGTTATAACTATGACTTTAGAATTTCTATTGTTTGTCTAATTTAAGTTGGGTTTGTATAGAAACAATAAATAAAGTTTTCCTAACAATAACTTATTCATAACCTTTGTTTTTTATTGAATTTAAATTTTTGCAATATATAATGCAAATTGTTTCCAATTGTAGTGCTTAGTGTAATTTATTAGTGTGCCATTAATTGGTGTGTCACATAGTACAATGAAGTAGAATGCTGTACAGTGTAATGTGATAGAGTAGAGCACTGTAAAGTAGAACACAGTGCAGTGGAGTACAGTGGAGTGGGGAACTGTACGTTTTAGTATAGTCTTACATAATGGAGTGGTGTGATGTGTCATATAGTGAAGTGTAGCAGTGGAGAGCCATGTTGTACAGTGGAGTGGTGTGTCATACAATAGAGCAGAGTGTTGTAGACTGTCACAGGGTGGAGTACATTTTTGTTGAGAGAGTGGCATGGAGTGGAGTAGGGTACATTAGAATGTTATTCGGTAACGTACCATTGAGAGGAGTGTTGTAGAGTACACTGAAAGAGAGAATCGTTAAGTGGAGTGGTGCATCATATAGTGGAGTAGCGTCTTGTAGAGAGGAGTAGTGTGGTGTCTTCTCTAGTGTACTACTGTGTACTACACTGGCCTACAGGAACTGTTGTAGAGTGCAGTGATGTACAGTATAATAGTGGATTGTGAAAGGGCATGCAGTGGAGTGGCATACAATGGAGTAGCACACACTGGAGTGAGGTAGAGTGGGATTTAATACAGTGGAAAGGTATAAAGTGAAGTGCTCCCAATGGAACAGGGTAGAATGGAGTCATGTAGAGTGGAGTGGAGTACACTGGAGTGGCATAGAGTGGAGTACCGTCTAGTGGATTGGAATACAGTGGAACTGCAAACAGTACAGTGTTGTAGACTGGAGTGGCATACACTGGAATAAAATAGAGTGGAGTGGCGCTCAATGCAATGGAGTAGAGTGGAATTTCATATACTGGAGTGGTGTAAAGTGGAGTGTGTACAGAGTAATAGCATACAATGGATTGTGCTACAGTGGAGTACATACAGTGGAATAGTGTACATTGGACTGTGGAATGGGTTTAGGGTGGAAAACCACACAGCTGAGTGGTATATAGGGTATTTGCATATAGTATGATAGCGTAGAGTGAAGTGGTGTAGCATACAGTGAATTGGCATAGAGTGGAGTAGAGTTGAATGGAGTGGTGTACAGTGTAGTGATGTAAAGTGGAATACTGTAGAGTGCAGTGGTGTATAGTGGAATGGCATACACTGGAGTGGTGGACAATGGAGTGGAGTACACTGGAGTGGCTTAGCATGAAATACCATACAGTGGAGTGGCATAGAGTGGATTGGTATATGGTGTAGGGTGAAGTGGCGTAGAATGGAGTGGTATGTGCAGTTGAGTGGCATAGAGAGGAATAGCATGGAACAGAATAGTGTACAGTGTAGTGGCTTGGAATGGAGAGACACACGGATATAGATTAAATTAGGTAGGAATGTAGAATATGACGTGAAAAGTAAAACGAGATAATGATTTTTGGTGCCTTCTGTTTATCCAGATTTAGCAACCAATGCAGAGCCATGCATGGTGGTGTTGGAAAATGGGTTATTGGTAAGGGCAGGTAGGTACCTACACTTAGCAATAGGCCACTAACCTCCACCAAGGTCCAGTTAGGTCTCAGTAAATTAACCCCAGCTCAACCCTTGGTAGCTTGGCAACGAGCATCAAGGCTTAACTTAGGAGACAGAGTGTAAAGCATTCAAATATCACAAAACAGTAATTAAATAAAACACAGGAAACAGTTTAAAAATCCAAAACCAATTCATATAAATAGATTATATTTTTATCTTTAAAATGACACCAAAACGAATAAAATCGGATAAGGGGAACCGGAGATATGAATTTTTAAAGAATTTTTTTTTTTTTAGCGCCTAGAAACAAAAAGCGCCAATCGGGTCATCTGGTTGCACCTCGACCGGGGCAAAGTCAAAGTTTAAGGCCGACCACGATGGAGCGCTGCTCGGCTACAGGCCACGGGAGGCCTCGGTTAAAAGTTTACCTTCACACTTAGGTGGTCATTCTAACCCTGGCGGTAAAAACCGCCAGGGCGAATGACCGCGGTAGCACTGCCAACAGGCTGGCGGTGCACCGCTGGGCATTCTGACCGCGGCGGTTCAGCCGCGGCCAGAAACGGAAAGTCAGCGGTGTACCGCCGACTTTCCGCTGCCCTTGAGAATCCTCCATGGCGGCGGAGCGTGCTCCGCCGCCATGGGGATTCTGACACCCCCTACCGCCATCCTGTTCCTGGCGGGTCTCCCGCCAGTAACAGGATGGCGGTAGGGGGTGCCGCGGGGCCCCTGGGGGCCCCTGCAGTGCCCATGCCAATGGCATGGGCACTGCAGGGGCCTCCGTAAGAGGGCCCCACCTTGTATTTCAGTGTCTGCTTTGCAGACACTGAAATACGCGACGGGTGCCACTGCACCCGTCGCACCTTCCCACTCCGCCGGCTCAATCCTGAGCCGGCGTCCTTGTGGGAAGGCTGTTTCCCACTGGGCTGGCGGGCGGCCTTTTGGCGGTCGCCCGCCAGCCCAGTGGGAAACCCAGAATGACCGCTGCGGTCTTTCGACCGCGGTATGGTCTTCTGGCGGTTCCCGCTTGGCGGGCGGCTCCCGCCGCCCGCCAACATCAGATTCACCCCCTTAGTCTCTTTTTCGAAGATTTTTCTTCAGCGGGACGAACCTGCCAGTCCAATCCGACCTCCTGGAGCCCTTCTCCGGATACGCGATGCGGGAATCCTCGGTGGAGATTTTTACCTTCGGACTTAGTCGTTTTTTCGAGGTGAAAATCCTTCGACCGGGGTAAACCTGGATCTTGATCCGACGTCCATGGAGCCCTCCTCGGATACGCTGGCTGGGAGGTCCCGGTCAACTTTTTACCTTCAGACTTAGTCTCTTTTTCTGAGATTTTTCTTTACCGGGACGAACCAGCAAATCAGGCCGGGTCGCGGTTGAGGCAAGCCGGCTAGAGTTGCCGCGACGGGTCGGTCCCTCTATGGAGCTTTTTTACAAAAATTCTCCAAACTTCTTCAAACTTCTGGGGCTTCTCGAAGATGTCCTTTGAAGGTTCTTTTGGGGTCCACAGCTCACCCCAAGGGTCCAGAAGTTCTGAGATGGTCCTTGGGGGGTGCGGACTACAACTCCCAGAATGCACCTGGCGCAAACTCCTTTTTGGCCACTGGACAGTGGTCAGCTGGTCGCTTTCTTCAGGAGTTGGTGCAGGGGACTCTGGATAGCAATTTTTCACCTGTAGCAAACAGGGAGTCCCTCCTTGAACCAGTTGAAGCCAGGCAAAGTCCTTCTTGTGTTGAAGCCCAAGTGTGCAGCTGGTGCAGTCCTTCTGAGTGCAGGTTCCAGGTGCAGGCCAGGGGTCCAGCAGGGCAGTCCTTCTTCTTCTGTTGTTCTTCCTTGTTGGATGTGGTAGGGAACTGATCTGTGGGTGCAGGTCTGCCAGTTTTATCCTTGCTCCTGGGTGAAAAGCAGGGGGGTCCTGGTTCTCCAATCAGGGACAGGGTCCTTCCCCCTGCGATGACCACTTCCTGGGAAGTGTGGCAAAAATCCATCCCAGAGGGCAACATTCTCTAAAAATCCAACATGGCTGAATCTGATTTTTGGAGGTTACATCTGGCTGAGCCCACCCACTGGTGTGGCTAAAAATCATAAACACACCCCTCTCCTGCCCTCTCCTAATCTAATCAAGGGGACACCTAGTTGTCTGGGGTTGCAGGATGTGGGGGTGTTGCTGGTTGCTCCAAATGTCCTTCTCTGCCTTTGAAGACCCGTTTGGCAGCCCTCTCCCTTCCTGCCTCACCATCTGCTGAGGGGAGATTCTCTCCCACAGGCACATTCCTTTGTGTGAAGCCAGGCCACTTCACACCTCATCAAGGCAGCTTGGCTAAGCTGCTACAGGCTGGCCAATCAGAGCACAGCAGCAAAAACAATGCAGGGCTGAAATTGGCAACTTTTTAGGTAAAGTCTAAAACTCTTTACCTGAACAAGTTATATTAAATCCAACAACTGGAAGTTGTGGGATTTATTACAACAATTAATTTGATACCAGATTCTTGGTATGCATCTTTTAAGGAGACTTTAAAATTTAAAACAAAGTCTCCCCATTCTAGCCTATGAAGGCCATTTACTACAATGAGGGAAAAACGAATTTGGCTGTTTTTACCTCACCAGGGCTTATAAAACTATTTTTATAAAGTCCCTGCTTATAGTTACATGGCACCCAGCCCTAGGGGCACATAGGGCACACCTTAGGGGTGACTTATATGTAAAAATAAGGTAGTTTAAGACTTTGGAACTACTTTCAATTCCAAAGTCGAATTTGCATATAACTTTAATTTAAAAGCAGCCAGCAAGGCAGGCCTGCCTTTAAAATGACACTGGGCACCTCAGCAGTGCACCTATGGGTGCACTACCTATGCTGTGGTCCCTAAACCTACATGCCCTACCATATACTAGGGACTTATAGGTAGGTTAACTTAGCCAATTATAATTAGCCTAATTTGCATATTGATTTTACACAGAGCACAGGCCCTGGGACTGGTTATCAGTACCCAGGGCACCATCAGAGTCAGGAAAACACCAGCAAAAAGTGGAAAATGGGGGCAAAAAGTTAGGGGGCCTCTGCAATCAGCCCTGTATTCTCACACAAGCCCCCCCCCAGCCCACACGCCCAGGAGACTCAGCCCAACCCTGGGAGAGTTTTCCTGGCTTGTTAGGCGAGGAAGACAGTGAAGAAAACTGGCTGTCCCTTTGCAGGGCCTACTCTGCCTTACATCCTCCTGTCATGGTCACTCCCTCTGGGTAGTGAAGCCATCCCAACAGTGAAAGGACCCATCTCAAACTGAAACTTCCCTCTAGGGGGTCTTCCTCCTCTCTCTCTGCCAACTTGGGTAGTGAGGTGCCCACCTCCCCTACTCCTAACTTTGCTAGGGCAACACCTAGCTTACCCAAAGAGGTCACACAACACTTGAGCAACCCCACCATGACCAACAGGGTCAGGGGGCCTACATTGCTATTGGCCCTGGGGTCTGCCTCCCAGGCCAAGTACAGTGCTGCCAGGAAGGCTAGCACCCAGCAGAGGCTACTGACAGACGTCAGTACCCAGAACCACACCCTAGGCTCTCCACTGACAGGTGGCTGAGCTGCTTTAGGGGCAACTTTGGGGTCCTGGCACCCCTCTTGCTGTCTAGAGTGGGGGGCTACCACCTACTGTGGCAGACACCCTCCTTCCACTCTCCCTTCTGTCAGTGCAGGGGCATCACCCTGCATCTGGACAGCTGCCTGACTACTCAGGACTTCCTTGGGGTCAGGGGAGGCCTCACCAGTGCCAATTCTGGGCTCTCCCCTACTGGGGCAGAAGGCCTTTGGCTCCCTGGAACTCTCTTTAAGAGTAGCCTATCCTTCCTTTTCTTCTTTCCTTTTCTTGGGGACCCCTGTCTCCTAACTGTAGGGACTGACTCCCCAGGACTTTGGGTTGGGGGGGCGCCCTGGGCGACCGCCCCATCTGGGACCAGACCCACCTCTGGGAGGTCATTGCCCAGGATACAATCTAGGGGGAGGTCAGCACTGACTACCACCCTAAACCAGTCAAGGATACCCTCCCTCTCTAGGGGCACTATGGCTACAGGTTTGGAGGTGACCTCCCCTGTGGCTATCCTGACTTTCCTGGTCTCTCCTGGGACATACACGTCTGGGGTCACTAACCGGTCACTCACCATAGTGTGACTGGCACAGGTGTCTCTCAGGCCAGTGGTAGGGATCCCATTCACCTGAATGGGGTGGAAGTGCCTACTTCCACCCTCAGGGATCACCAGCTTACCATCTGGTCCTGTCTCCCAGCTCAATGCTAGGAGGACTTCATCATCTGAGGAGTCCTCCTCCATGGCTACACTGGACAGCCCAGTGCTAACCACCTTCTTTGGACACGCTGCATCTCCTCTGAAGTGACCTGTCTGCTGACAGTCAAAGCAAGCCCTACTGTCCAAGAGCTTTTTTAACCCTGGGTCTCCCTGTCTCTGCTTGTCAGAGTGGGAGTGGGATTTACTCTCCTCCTTCTTAGGGTTCTGGGGTACAGAGGGAGTCTCTGTGGTGGGCTTTCCACCTCCCTCCTTAGGTTTTTGGGGACCTGACCCCCCCTTCTTGGAGTCTCCCACCTGGGACTTGACAACCACCCTGGTTCTCAACCACTCATCAGCTGCCTCCCCTAGCTCTCTAGGGTTGGTCTGCTTAGAGTCCACTAGATGCTGGCGTAACCTTTCTTGGGTACAATTGGTCAAGATGTGCTCTCTCATGATCAGATTGTATAACCCCTCATAAGTATTTACTTTGTTACCAATAATCCAGCCCAATAGTGCCTTTAGTGAGGTGTCTACAAAGTCAACCCAAGACTGGGTACTGACCTTCTGGGTGTCCCTGAACTTCATTCTATACTGCTCTGGGGTCAGACCAAACTTCTTAGTTAAGTAACTCTTCATACTAGGGTGCGAATCTGCCTCCTCCCCCCTTAAGGTCAGAAGCCTATCCCTCCCTGAGTTGGGGACCAACTCCCACAAAAGGGAACCCCAGCATTGAGGCCTAACCCTTCTCATTTGGAGGGCCCTCTCAAAGGCCTCCAACCACTTGTCTATATCATCCCCCTCTACATAAGCAGGAACCACCCCCTTGGGTAATCTGGGGCAAACTCCCCCACCCATGGACACCTCAACTTCTCTGTCGCTGCCACCATCTCTTTTCTCTTTCTTTGCCCACTTTTTCTTTTCTAGGGCCAGCTTGTCTGCTTCCAAAGCTATGTATGCTAGCTGGGCCTCCAGCTCTCTTTCTCTGATGGATGGGTTCTCTCCTCCTGAAGGGACCCCCTTCCCACCACTAGCTTTGGGTCTGCCCCTAGTGACTGTATGTACTGAGGACCGGTCTTCCTCATCCTCACTTAGGCTCAGATGCCCTCCCTCCCCTGAGTGGTTAGAGCTAGCATCCTCCCCTGTTTCTCCCTCCTCTGGAGCTTCCCCTGGGTCTACCTCTTGGGCCTCAGCCCATGCTGTCAGGGATTTGATCAGGACTTGCTTCCTGAGGTCAGTGGTTGCCGGCAACCCTCTTTCAGTACACAACCCCTTAAGCTGGACTACTGTCATTGTGGGTAGGCTAGCCAGATCAAGCTCCATGGTTCCCTAGTTTTGTGTCAACAAAAACTTTTTGCAAAAATTGGAAACAAGAATTTAGAAAAATCACAAAAATTCAATAATTGAAATTAATCCAAATTAAAAATAAAAAATTTTTTTGCACTATGACAATTTAAAGGATTTTTAATTTGTTTTACTTAAAACTGAAACGTGATACTGAACACAAGTACAGGATCCCACCGCTGCCACCAAAAATGTTGGAAAATGGGTTATTGGTAGGGGCAGGTAGGTACCTACACTTAGCAATAGGCCACTAACCTCCACTAAGGTCCAGTTAGGTCTCAGTAAATTAACCCCAGCTCAACCCTTGGTAGCTTGGCAACGAGCATCAAGGCTTAACTTAGGAGACAGAGTGTAAAGCATTCAAATATCACAAAACAGTAATTAAATAAAACACAGGAAACAGTTTAAAAATCTAAAACCAATTTGTAAAAATAGATTATATTTTTATCTTTAAAATGACACCAAAACGAATAAAATCGGATAAGGGGAACCGGAGATATGAATTTTTAAAGATTTTTTTTTTTTTTTGCGCCTAGAAACAAGAAGCGCCATTCGGCTCATCTGGTTGCACCTCGACCGGGGCAAAGTCAAAGTTTAAGGCCGACCGCGATGGAGCCCTGCTCGGCTACAGGCCACGGGAGGCCTCAGTTAAAAGTTTACCTTCACTTAGTCTCTTTTTCGAAGATTTTTCTTCAGCGGGACGAACCTGCCAGTCCAATCTGACCTCCTGGAGCCCTTCTCCGGATACGCGATGCGGGAATCCTCGGTGGAGATTTTTACCTTCGGACTTAGTCGTTTTTTCGAGGTGAAAATCCTTCGACCGGGGTAAACCTGGATCTTGATCCGACGTCCATGGAGCCCTCCTCGGATACGCTGGCTGGGAGGTCCCGGTCAACTTTTTACCTTCAGACTTAGTCTCTTTTTCAGGGATTTTTCTTTACCGGGACGAACCAGCAAATCAGGCCGGGTCGCGGTTGAGGCAAGCCGGCTAGAGTTCCCTCTATGGAGCTTTTTTACAAAAATTCTCCAAACTTCTCCAAACTTCTGGGGCTTCTCCCAGATGTCCTTTGAAGGTTCTTTTGGGGTCCACAGCTCACCCCAAGGGTCCAGAAGTTCTGAGATGGTCCTTGGGGGGTGCGGACTACAACTCCCAGAATGCACTTGGCGCAAACTCCTTTTTGGCCACTGGACAGTGGTCAGCTGGTCGCTTTCTTCAGGAGTTGGTGCAGGGGACTCTGGATAGCAATTTTTCACCTGTAGCAAACAGGGAGTCCCTCCTTGAACCAGTTGAAGCCAGGCAAAGTCCTTCTTGTGGTGAAGCCCCAGTGTGCAGCGGGTGCAGTCCTTCTGAGTGCAGGTTCCAGGTGCAGGCCAGGGGTCCAGCAGGGCAGTCCTTCTTCTTCTGTTGTTCTTCCTTGTTGGATGTGGTAGGGAATTGATCTGTGGGTGCAGGTCTGCCAGTTTTATCCTTGCTCCTGGGTGAAAAGCAGGGGGGTCCTGGTTCTCCAATCAGGGGCAGGGTCCTTCCCCCTGCGATGACCACTTCCTGGGAAGTGTGGCAAAAATCCATCCCAGAGGGCAACATTCTCTAAAAATCCAACATGGCTGAATCTGATTTTTGGAGGTTACATCTGGCTGAGCCCACCCACTGGTGTGGCTAAAAATCATAAACACACCCCTCTCCTGCCCTCTCCTAATCTAATAAAGGGGGCACCTAGTTGTCTGGGGTTGCAGGATGTGTGGGTGTTGCTGGTTGCTCCAAATGTCCTTCTCTGCCTTTGAAGACCAGTTTGGCAGCCCTCCCCCTTCCTGCCTCACCATCTGCTGAGGGGAGATTCTCTCCCACAGGCACATTCCTTTGTGTGAAGCCAGGCCACTTCACACCTCATCAGTATAAATATGGCCCTCGGTATCGTCATTGAAAGCAAAATCAACATGACTGTCCAAGTCAATGCTGCCATCACCGCTTGTTTCCATACTCTGAAGATGCTAAGGATGTTTTTGAAATGGCTTCCAATCAGCACCTGGAAAACTGTCATGCACGCCCTGATCACAAGTGAGCTGAATTATGGAAACACCCTTTATACCAGGATCAACAAAAAACTCACCAGAATCCTGCAGATTATCCAGAACTCAATGGCAGTGGTATTTGAATGTAGCACACCAAGGAGGCATGACACAAAACTTAGTATTCTCAAAAGACTTCGGAGCAAATGTGACCATAGTGTATGAGGAAATGATCTACAATATTTTACACAAGACAGTCAGCCACAAACACTTTCAGCATACTTACAATGCATTTTAGGAGAACAGAGAGCTTCACAAGACTAGGTATAAACAGATTGCTACGATACACTGGATGTTGGATGACAGGAGAAAGTAAATTAGTAACACTCAATGACATTTCATTTTTAGTTTGCGAATTCTAGACACATGGAGCCAGGCTGTCCTTAAACCTTTTCCCTTATAGCTGAAAGCCTTTATTTGAAGGCTGATAAATATTACACACATGTGTTATGGGCCAAAGTGTTGGGGGACTGAACAATGTTACTGGGATTTGCATAACCCCAATCTAAATCTTGTTGGACAGTTCATAAATTGCTAATCCCATATTTATTTTTGCCTGAATTGCATAAATTCAAATATAGTCATCCTGGCTGAGTTGGCCTGAACACTTGGCCAATTTTCAGAAGGAAATGTCAACTCCTTGTCCGACAACCAATGCTTGAGGGAGTATATGGCCAGTTCATGATTGACCACACAATCACTAGCTAATATGGTAAATGGTCTAGGATCATGGACCACCCCTCTTCCTGACTAATGGCCATTCACAGTACCAACACTTGTGCCTCTAACACATCCAAAAGCAATTTTAAATATTTTTACACAGTCATCAATTCCACTAGGCCCTTGGATTATTACGTCAGTCCCTCCAGAAAACAGAGATCTTCTTGACACAATTTGGTACAAAGATCTTCTTGACACATGTGGTACATTTTTTTCTGTAAGTGAAGGGAATGAAAAAACATGCAATGGGCAGTGGGTGAGTGCAAGATTCCCCACACCCTTGGTGAATTGGTGTTTTGTTGAAGAAGAACAAATCAATGACAGATGCCAAAGACAGTATGGGTACTACTTATGCCAAAAGTACTGGGTTGAAGTGTTAACTAAAGAATATTTAAAGGATCACTTCAGGGGGTCAATGAATCTCACAAGAAATGTTTTTACACATTTAGCCATTGATCACACCAACCTGACGACATTAACGTAGGGGAATTTGGGTTTATTCAGCTAATAATCCCCTGTGGTAATTTCTTCAGTTTGAGCTTCAGTTGCAGGTGGGGCCCACCAGCACTCTTTGGGGAGTCTGGGACTTATCTTCATCATCAGACTTTGACCCAGAACAACAGAGGAGAAAACGAGGAAAGGAGGAGAAAGAAAACAACTGAAAACCAGTGAGAAATGGAGACAGTGGGGGTGAAAAAGAACCTGCTAACGAGTTAAAGGGGCAGGGAGTGTATGGTGGTAGATGAACTAGTCATGAAGTGGAATCAAGGCTTGACATTCTTGGTAATTGCCACTCTAGCAATCTAGTACCACTGGCCGCGGGATTCTAAGCAAAAACTTGAGCCCCTCACCTATTCTTTTACAAATGAAGCACTCTCTTTGGTCATTTGAATCAGATTGACCCCACAAGAATTAAAATGTCTCGCATTTCTCAAGGAGATTTATGTAAATCATTGACTCGTTCTTCCGTGAGAGGTCACTACTCACAAATTACACTGGGTCAGTCTTACTCACACACTGCACATTTCATGAGGCATCATGATTGAATCATATCATAAAATAGTGTATTTAATATAATACATCAGAGTGTTTTAAGGCTTCCCACATTGCATATACAGCTTTGGTTAGTATGTCATAGAACAATGTATCATAAAGAATGTATTTAATTGTGCCATAATTCTTCAGTTAATAGTCCTGTGTGGTATTGCATTCCCTTCATTTATATTAAAGACCGGCGTAACCACACAGGCCTTCAAATAGGCCTAGCAGCGCCCATTCAATTGTCACTATATACATTTTTTCTGTCACCTTAGCATATTACCTACTTTCTCTTAACAGGTGTTTTTGTGCTGTATTTGAGGGGAGATGGCTCCTACTCTCTTCCATTGGCGGCTAAATATGATTCTGTAGTATGGAATTTCAATTTCTTTATAACTGAATTGAAGAAGAAATTGTAACAGAGGGGTCACAACCTAATCTGTAGATAATGAACTCCTAAACTTACAGGACGGTAGTAGAGACTGATTTGAATATTTGATACAGTTTTACAGTTTAGTGTTTGGGCCCTATTTGCTTGAGATGAAAACAGTGGCCTGCTTGAGAGGTGCTAATCCTATGACTATACATCTTTCATCGATTTAGTTGTAACGTTCATCACTGACAGAAAGAGAAAGGAGGCAAGACTTGAAAAGAAAATAAGATTTCCTCTCCTCCTTTTGACAATGATGAACAGAACACACTATCCACAGTAATACTGAATCCAAACCAATGCAAATAGATACTGTCAAAGGATATTTAGCCCGAGAAGAAAAGCTTGGCCTATGAGAAATTCCCAAAAAGAGAGCACATTAGAGAAAATGTTTCACTAAGAGAAGACCTTGTTCTTCCTCTCATCCTATAGAAAAATAGGGCTGACTCAGATACCACAAGAATTGTACTGCACCATGAAAGCTGATTTAATGGGGACATCATATATATTTCTGACCATCACCAGTTTTGAAACAGGACCTGGAATGTCAAAGGTATTGACCTTCGAAGGCTGATCTCATCTAGAGTGCTATGTGCCTTTCCCATCTACAGATCTATGTGCTGAGTTTCTACGTCTTGGGGTAGAAACATTTTGAATCTACATTTAAGGAGCCTGAAATATATGTAGACTGAGGATGGCAAGCTCTTTATCTCCTTCATGCCCAAACCACCTAACTGCTGTTGGCTATTCATCACACTTCAAAGCACACAGTCAGACCTACTTTTACCGCCTGTGTCAATGGTGGGCTTCAGATGTTGTGTAGCAGGAATATTTTATTTTCCTTCAGTTGTGATCCTTAAATATTGGTCAAAAACATGCTCGGATATTTTGTTCTTTTAGGAGAGGCAAACAGGCGCTCCCCTGAAAAGAGGTAGTCATTGTAACCTGCTGGGAGGAGAGGGGTACTGGAGTATCCCCCAATCTATTTGGGTCCTCAATATCGGTGCTCTGTACAGAAACCAAATATATCAAGTTTTTCAACATGTTCATCAAGACTTCCACCTTTCAGATAGATGCTTCTTGGGGTCATACCCACGATTTAATCTGAAGATGTTCTCATTTTCATAGGCTGACAGACTGCTTATGTCACATTATTACGTGGAATGTTCATCAGTGGTTACTGGAATGTTTGATTCCAGATGTCCAGTTTAAGTTCTGAATACTTCAGTTCAGTTTAGAATTTGCACCTAGCATCTTTAACAAAGTTTTGATTTCTTTAATAGGACTGAACCATGCTCAACGTATTCACCTGCAATTCTACCCATATGAAGCACTGGTCTGTAATCTTGCTTCCCACTTGGCCTCCTTAAGCACTGTAAATTTGTATTGACTGCCTCACATCTGATCTGACTCTAGTCAAGGTTTCATTTTCATTGGAGCAATATATGTCACCACATCTGGAAATGTTTTGTTCCTTCTCAGTCACAGTGGAGACACCATTACCACCATTTCACTCTTAATATCAACGTCCTCTAATCCTAAAATGATAGTGCCAGATGCAGGGAGAGATGGAACCTTGTCTTATTCTTGTTCCCCATACCACACTTTCCATATACTTACTCCTCAAGCATATCGACATCTCCCAGTGTTGACATGATTGGAGACTTTTTACTCTTCTAGCATTGGTAAATGAACATCTAAAGTGGGATTGATCTGGATCCTGCATCCTCGCATGTTAATAAAAAGATGTCAAAAGATGTGGTGTCACCATCAGATCTGAGTCAAGACAAGAACTATAGTCACCTCTGAAAGTAGAGGGATTATCCATTCCCACATCACATTTGCATTTTCTCTGTAACAACAGCTTGTAGCAGTGACACAATCAAATAGCCATAAGGTGGACACACTACTAGCACCATGACTACTAGCACCACTACTAGCATCACATCCCACTCCCTAGCTATTCTCATCTACAAGACTTACAATCTGGAGGTAGACAATGGCTATGCAGACAACCTGAGCAGAGTTGATATCTACTTCCTGGATCTCAGAGTTGTGTAGATTTAAATTTCCAATCCTAGAACTATTCTTGATGTTATGTTAAGACTATGTTTAAAGCTCACATACTTCCTAAGGATTTTTAGTGTTAGACTACCAGACAAAATGGAGTCATTTTCTTTTTCATCCCCAGGCTCAGTGAGTGGATTGTATCTCAGTGCTCTAGACCAAGCCCTGCCCATTGACTTCACTCCCTTCCCTAGATTCTGACGGTCATTCTGAAGATCAAACAGGAGAAGGCTTTGTATCCTACTAGTTGCATCAAGGTCAAGGAAGTTATGGTTACCTCTTCTTGACATGTCAGTGAATGAATAGGTCCTACACCTTCCCCCATCTCACCTGCATTGGCCCTCCCCATCACACTAGTAAATCCTTACAGTTTGTCAGCTGAAAGAGTGCGTCTTCAAAACCAAGAGTTTTCATCTGTTGTAGCCTACGTCATTCAATAGACAAGGAAGCATTCCTTGTTTAGGTTTTACACCCATCATTAGTCTTATACTCTATCCCTGATCCCCACTGCCCTCCTCCCTGCCGTTATAGGAAAGTATAAGACTTTCTCTGGGCATAGTTTCTTTTAGGACTTAGTGAGTGAAAGGACACTAGGTAATCCTGTGGAGATTGGAAAAATGGATCAAGTGAGCCCTAAACCTTCCATCTCTATACAGCTCTGACTTAGCACAGCCCAAATTGCATCCCCTAATGTCATTCACGGAACATTGTAGGATTATTCCTTTGAACACATAGGAATTCTCTCTGACAAGGTTCTGACGGAGACCCTGTTGTTTTTGACAGTCACATCAGGATAGGATGTTGAGGGATTTGCCTCGCTCCTGTTTGAACCCTGTTTTAGGATTTTTTCAGGTGAACATCTCCAGTGCCTTTCTCTCTCCTCTCTTCAAAACAGGAACCCTCCCTTCTCTCCTTAAGTCAGAAGACATTTAGAGGGAGGAATCTATCTTTCCTTTAGTAGGGTTGCTGTAACCTACCTAGACTGTGGAAACTCGAGAGTAAATACTCATATATTATCTTTCAGTTCACTCCACGCCATCATGAAGCCTTGAGGTGGGGAATTCTTAAATATGTCTGAGTTTATGTTCACAAATTATTACCTTTAAAAGTAATGTTCTTAAGTGAAATATAAGTGCTCACGAAATGTTGTTTGTTGTATATTATTTGAGTAGCATATGTTACATGACGTTTGTCGTGCTATTTACATGAAAAAACTTTTGATGACTCGCCTCATACTTTGGCTGCCACTGGCTCGGCTTTGGACTGTCTCTCCATATTAACTTGCTGGATTGCCCACCTCTGATGTTGACTGCAGGTAAGCAGCTATTGAGAGTTGTCCTTCTCAGCCCAACCTCCTGAGAGGATTTCGAGGTTCCAGAGAGGATGCTCATGAAAATGAAGCTCATTATCTTAATATAACTAAGAAAGACTGTAAATCGATTACTTCGGAAAACCTACTAGGGTAGCTGTTGGTCAGAAGACAAAATGTTCTAGATAGAATCCTCCTGATCAGATAGAAATGTTTTTAAAAAAATAAAACAAGCATCAAAAATGTTTTCTTTGGTGAGATAATTGACTTTGCTTAGTCGCAACTTTCTTTATCAAGAGACACATTACTGTTGACATTTAAGGAGGGGTGAACAGCAAGGATGGGTTCCTTAAAAAACGTTATGAATAATGCAACCCTCTGGCATTTAGCAGAAGCCAGAATATATGTACTTACGGCATTCCTGTTCCACTATAATTTCAACCCGCTGGTCTATATGAAATGCGCCTTACAACCACATATTGCATATATTAAATTGCACAAGAATCTAAATAGATTTAAGCCCAAGGTTACTAAAATGCTTTAAAACACCGGGCAAGCAACACTTGAAAATTTCGGAGTTGCTTAATGTTTTTTTTACATTTCCCTTTTGTTGCTATCATAAATCTTCACTATAGGCACTCTACTGTTTTATTTATACATTTCAAGGCGACCGTGGCTCATTTAGAATTCCGTGCAATCTTTTCCAGCAGAAGTGGAACACCAGGGGAAGCGAGTCACTTCTGCCTGGCCCATCAGATATGTGTCCACCACAATTACTCTACTCCGAAAAGAATTTCAAGCACTGCTGACTGGTGGTTTTGTTCTGAAGTGGAATGCTAATTTCGGTCTGGGTATGATTGTCTAGCAAGTGTGGCGCAGCAGAAATGTTGTAGACTCAACAATTTTATAATTCTAACTTTGCTACTCATTTTGATCCCGAATTAATTGTAAAATAATGGGAAAACAATTGTTGTTAACCCCCAAAGCACGTGACAACTATTTTTATTTTGCCAGCCAGAAACCTATGGTTTTGTATCAATGAGCATTAGAACAGAACCCATGGGAGTTTTTTACAGTGAAAGTTTCTTTAATGTTTAGTTAACTAAAACCATAACAAGTATGCACATTGTATGAAAAACATAAAAAGATGTAAAATAAGTAGTTATTAGAAGTCCAAACCAACGAATAAATCCGAGGTTATGTTTACAAGACTAAAATACGACGTGCGTTTTTCTAGCCAATTCTAATTCTAGACACTGAGAAAACAGAATATGAAACTATTAGCTACTCGTTAAAACTTGCAAATGTACTGCACCAAGGAGTATTAAAGTATAACAATGCTAAAATCAGCTGATTAATCTGGACTACAAAATTGAGGGCTGAATTGCTGCCATAATTTTATTCTCATAATATTCTAATAAACTAGCCCAACATGAATCTGTGCAATTTTAAAATATTTATCCTGCTATGAAAGTGCCAGTGCATAAATAAGAAGTGCTTACACATTTAATACTCTGGCTAATACTACTGTGGACCTACTGTATATAGCATGAAATAACCAGCATAATTACCTGCCATAATCTTGTTGTAATATCAATAGGGCTGCTTAACCAGGCTAAAAGCTGCCTAACTATAAAGTGCATGGCTTGGATTCCAGATTACTTGTGTGCATAAAAGCAAAACCTTAAATAATTTTCTGTTTAATTGAGGATTAGCTGGATCAAGTCTTCTTGAATTGCCCCTCTGCACGTTCTTATGCCACAATCCTTAAAGCCTTTTTTAACAGCATTACCTAGGGCAGGTACAAGTGGGGGCATATGCAGATCCGATGTATAAAGTACTTTTGCTTGTGACTGCAAAGTCTACATGAGGCATCACCACTGTATCTCCATGATGGTTGATCAGTCAATGTTGGAAGGCTACCAAAAGTTTTTTAAAGGTTTTGGGATACTTTGCAAAAATCTGGGTAGGTCAGTGGGACAGTGGGTCGATAGAGTGACAGTGGGTAGCTTCCAGAAATCACTACTGAAGACGTCATTGGTTGTCTAGCAAAGGTGCCTTGAGCCCTAAATGCAAGGAAAATTCTCCCTCTCCGTCCACTGGTTTAGTAGTAAAAAATCAGCTATTTGTGAGTGCAGTGAGCCATTCACACTCTTGGGCCATGATGCCACAGCACCTGTTGCACTATTGCTAGCCATGTCCCTGACCATCATCTTAAAAATAGACGGTCAATGTCTACTTTAAGATCAATTGTAAAGGGAATGAGTGAGGGACTGTTAGTCCATGTCTTCTAGCAGATAATTTCACTGACATGAGTGAAGGCTTTCATTCCTGCTGATGCCTCCCACTGCCTAGGCTGCCTATCTCCCTGTACACCTGCACCTAACATTCAATAACTTCTGTCTCAAAGTGATCCAGCTTATATTTGCTTATGACATTTACGGCATTGGTTAAGCCGTATCATACCTCCTGCTCTAAGTGGGTTTTAGAGCCTTAACATTTGGTAAAAGTATTGTAAAGATTCCAGAGCTAACTCGGGCCAGTGTTTAGTGTCTGCTCTCTCACTCAGCCTTCAGCAAATGAATACCTCTTGATTCAAGCAAATCGAAGTGTTTCGGTTAGTGCCATAATGTTTCTTAAGACCGTTTTCTGAGTGTACATTGAAATGAAAGATCATTATCATCATCGGCTCATGATCAGGCTTTGGTAAAACAATATCAGATGGGGAATGTGCACCCTCTCTCTCATTCATTCTTTCCCTCCCTCACTCACAAGATGTTCACAAATGGAATAGTTGTAGTCAGCCTCAATTAAGCCACTGTCACATTGTTACTCCAACAACCAGACCCCTGCTTCAGCGATAACTAACAACGTTGGTGTGTCTCAGTGGCCTTTACATCGTATCTAGCATCTGAGCATGTCATCGGTAATCGGACCTCAACACTTGCAGTCTAGCGCGTGAAATTTTAATCAGTGAGCCTTTCTCAAAATCTGCAACAATATTTTGAAGAAACTGATGGGGTGGTACATGCCTACATCTTTGCACCACCCTTGAAACTGTAAATCATACTATCTTAGAGCAGGGGTCTTGAACACCATCCACTCCTTTTTGTAAAGTGTTCCTACCAGATGGAGCATGCCATCTCAAGCAAGGTATTTTTTCAATCCACATCCTACTAGATCTCAAGCTGCATAACTCAGAAATTACTACTACATTTTACGCTGAATTTGACAATGACATTAGCACAAGTCAATATTTCTTCTTGCCCCAAAAGCTCCTTTAACATCTAATTGTTATACCTAATTGTCAGACAGAACATTGCCAATGGCCAACTGCTTATGTTTATTTAATTCACATCGTTATCAAGAGCAGCTCAACTACGGAGGTGCCAGACTGTTGGAACAGCAAAACAACATGGGAGACAGTGCACCCCAATAAGGAAACGAATTATCATGAAAACATTGTAAGCAATAAACATAAAGGAAGTACCAACATTCTTTGCAGAAAACATGAATGGATAGAATTCAGAGACTATAATAATATCAACCGCAGGGTAGTGTCACCAACAATGGAACATAGAAGACTCGATTTGAGACATTCATATAAGAAACCTAAATGAAAAAAAAAATAAGAATAAACGAACCAGACAAGGCATATGAAACTTCTGGCTTTGTAATTTGTTGAACGAGAGGTATGCAAGCTTCGGGAAAGACTTTTGCCATCCATTTGTAAATTTCAAGATGTACTGAAAATCCAGTCTTTAACGAAATCAATTAAGACTTGAAGTGCCTTGCCTGCCAATGCAAAGGGACAGTTAATCTCATACCTTTTCCGTATTTTTTGCGGTAAAGTATTCTTTCTGACTCTTTCTGCTTTCATTAAATGTAAACACTCTGATTTGAGAAAACAAATATAAATTAAAGGTTGAGCGCGTTTTGCATATTGATTTAAAATAATTGGTTGCATGGGACTCTTTGTGCCCACATTGAAATGTAAATATAATCTACGGAAAAAAATGAGAAATGTCATGCAAAGTCAAATGCATGAATTTGTTATTTAATTCATTTTATTCCGAATGTGGAAAATGGAAAAAACAGAGAACGCTTTAATGCTCAAACCCATTAATGTGTCAAATGCTCAACACTATATAGATGAAAATATAGTATTTCCTATTTTCCGTCCATTCATCAACGGGCATAGTCGACATGTGGTCCATGCAATGCTACACTCTCAGCCTGTTCGGCCTTTTTGCCAAAAGAACTTTGCATCACCACATTAGTTCTCTTTCTCATCCCCGCCTTTACATCTAAGGAGGGTCCACATCCCTGCACAAACCCTTAAGGCAGTACCAAAAATAAAAAAGGATCTTTTCCCTTTCTTGCTACAAGAATTATCATAGAATGATGAGGTCTACTTCACTGAATGGCTAGGTAGCTTTGACATTCTTCATGATCTGAGACTGGATAGGGTGCCACTGGGAGTCCAGCTGTGATTCCCTGCCTGGCGTACGTATGGGTCGACTGCAGAGCTTCTGCTCAATGGTGCCCGTTCACCAAAATACCAGGGGTAGCGGAAGTGACATTACATAACCTTTTACCATAAAGATGTCACAGGAAGTGGCATCATATGATCCCTGACCCAGATGTTTTTGCTGGAAGGCATGTTAAATTACCTCAACATCACACTCACACTCTCTTACATACCCTCTCACTCATTTTTATTCAGTCTTACTCACTGACTTGCATTTGTTGCTAACCTTACTCATCCTCACTCATACATATTGACACTCAGGCCCATGTTTACATGGATGGTGCATAGGAGTTACCGTATATCCGCCTATGGGTTTTGACACAGATCTCTACAAGATTGGTAGAGAGGAATATTCACCAAAATCATACGTTGGTGAAAACACATAACTTTGGCTGTGCCATTATGTTTTGCAGAAGGGATATAAAAATGTAATCAACAATACATATATTGTGTGCCATCAAATTGCTAATTGTAAATGGAGCATCTAAACATATTATTTAAGGTGTGTTTACAGTAGAAGATTAATATTTCGTACATAAGTCTTCTAGCATTGATTTGGGGGGGTGACCCTGTAGGAAAGCACCATCTTGCCTGGCATGTTACCCCCATTTTTTACTTGTGTGTCAGTTTGTTTTTGCCTGTCTCACTGGGATCCTGCTAGCCAGGACCCCAGTGCTCATAGATGTGGCCTGATTGTGTTCCCTGTGTGGTGCCTAACTGTGTCACTGAGGCTCTGCTAATCAGAATCTCAGTGCTTATGCTCTCTCTGTCTGTAAAATTGTCACTGCAGGCTAGTGACCATTTTTACCAATTCTGATTGGCATACTGGAACACCCTTATAATTCTGTAGTATATGGTACCTAGGGACCCAGGGTATTGGGGTTCCAGGAGATACCTTTGGGCTGCAGCATTTCTTTTGCCACCCATAGGGAGCTCAGACCAATATTACACAGGACTGCCAATACAGCCTCAGTGAAATAACATCCACGTTATTTCACGGCCATTTTACACTGCACTTAAGTAACTTATAAGTCACCTATATGTCTAACCCTCACTTGGTGAAGGTTAGTGTTAGAAATTGGGTTTCTGGTTGGCTAGGGTATGCACCTCAGCCAGGCAGAACTTACCCACTCTAGTCAGGGCAAGGGAGTTACACGTCCACGATAACCCCTGCTCATCCCCTTGGTAGCTTGGCACGAGCAGTCAGGCTTAACCTGGAGGCAATGTGTAAAGTGTTTGCACAACACACACAACACATGTGACGCAATATCCCCACCACAAAGGAAACACAACACCAGATTATATGAAAATATACTGTATTGTACACAAGGCAATTATCAGACCAAACATCACATATCAGTACTATCCTGCTACCTTAGCAGTTGTCAGAGCGTTACACATTAGTTACTCTGCAACCTAGCAGTAGTCACACATAACACACAGGTTACTCAGTATTCTGCAACATAAGTAGTAGTCAGGAAAACACGTTATTACATCACAGCACTGGTCATAAGAATATCATAAAATGCCCATAGTAGGAACATTAGAAAACATATGGCAAGTTAGAAAAACATATTAGCAAGCATGTCCATAAAAGGAACATTTGCATACACATATGTAAAAACATCAAACGCAGGTAGGTAATATATGAATCAAACAAAAGTCTGTAGAAAGAACTTTGGATTGCAACTATATTGGTCCTTTAAACAGTACGTGGTTGGATGAAGGCACCTCCAGTGCCTAGAAGGCGAACACTGGGGCCCCCGGCGCTCCTATGCCCAAAACGGGGGCCTCCCTTATACTCTGGGGTCAGAGGAGGGCGACATGCACCTCCTCTCTTTTATAGACAGGCCCCTCCGGGGACCGTGATTACTGGGGGCTCCCCAGGGCCTCAACCAGCCCTCACGAGGGGGGCCAAAGCCAGCAAAAACAGTTTAGGGCAGGAGGGGGGCACCACGCACCCCCTCCTGTTTAATGACAGGCCCCTCCCGGGACCCGCGATCTCTGGGGGACCCCCCGGGCCTCCACTGGCCTTTCCACCAAGGGGGGTGCCACAATAATGCCCGTTTTACATAACAGCAGAAAAGGAGCGTCCTGCTCCTAACGCAGAGGCCACGGGGAAGGGGGCACTCCCCGCACCTTCCCCTGGTCCTGTTGTGAAGCCACAAGAAGATCGGACCCCTCCTGGGGCCCGAGCAGACACTCGCCTGCACCCGATGCGGTGCACGAGTGTTCTTCCAGCTTCCCGGGCCGCTGCGGTGATCTTATTTAAAGGGGCACAATGCAGCAAGGAGCCTACGAGCTCCCAAGGCTCCATATGCGCGCTGCAATCAGCGCTATGGCAGCCACAACCACGGAGAAGCACCCCTCGTGAAGAAATGGATGCAGGGGTCAGGGGCCACAGCACCCTGCCCCTGGGGAGCAGAATCTTAAGACAAGGTCCTCAGGTGGAGGGCCCAGCTACAGGCCAGCACAAGGGAAAGGCAGCAAGTGGCAAGTCCTTCACAGTGACCAGGCAGGTCACAGGTCAGCACAGCAGCAGCAGTCCATGGCGGTTCCTGGTGAGTCCTTTCAGCCTTTGGTGTCCAGTTCCAAGATGATTCCAAAAGTCTCCAAATTGTGGGGAAAATTCCCCTGTACTTATAGTCAGTTCTTACAGTGTTTTACAATGGTAGGGAGAGGAGGTTCCAGCCAGTTACAACTGGTTCTGGGAGTGCCCCCTCTCTCCTTTCAGCACAGGCTCCAAACATCAGTGAGGGGTTAACGACCCTATTGTGTGAGGCCAGGGCACAGTCTTTACTAATGCAGGTGTGCCCGCCTCTCCCTTCTCTCAGCCCAGGAAGACTATTCAGTATGCAGATGCACCTCTGTGACACCTCCACCCTCCCTGTGTACATGCTGTCTGAAAAGTATGCACAAAGCCCCAACTGTCACTCTGCCCAGACGTGGATTGGAGTCAAGCTGCAAAACACCAGAGTCATAAGCACAGATAAATGTGCACTTTCTCAAAGTGGCATTTCTGTGGTAGTAATAAAAAATACACCCACACCAGTAAGCAGCATTTATTATCACCATCACAACCATACCAAACACGCCTACGCTACCCCTCATAAATCAGACAATACCCCTTACACATAAGGCAGGGCATTTCTAATGCAATCCTATGAGAAGGCAGCACTCACAGCAGTGAGACACCAAGTTAGGCTGTTTGTCACTACTAGTACAGGCCATGCAATATGGCACATGTCCTGCCTTTCTACATACATGGCACCCTGCCCATAGGGCTAGCTACGGCGTACCTTAGGGGTGACTTACATGTAGTAAAAGGGGAGTTCTGGGCCTGGCAAGTAAATTTAGATGCCAGGTCCCTATGGCAGAAAACTGCGCACACAGGCCCTGCACTAGCAGGCCTGAGACAGGTTTGAAAGTCTACTTCAGTGGGTGGCGCAAGCAGCACTGCAGGCCCACTAGTAGTATTTAATTTACAGGCCCTGGGTATAAAGATACCACTGTACAAGGGACTTATAGGTAAATTAAATATGCCAATTAGGTATAAGCCAATCGTACCAACTTTAGATGGGAGAGCACCTGCACTTTAGCACTGGTCAGCAGTATAAAGTGCTCAGAGTCCTAGAGCCAACAGCGAGAGGTCAGAAAAACAAGGAGGAAGGAGGCAAAAAGACTGGGGATGACCCTGCGTAAGGCAAAAAGTCCAACAGTTATGTGCAAAGTTACTAAGTGTGTGGGCACCCTGGCACTAGCCAAGGTACACCCACATCGTTCAGTGCAATTTCCCAGGACTTTGTGAGTGCGGGGACACCATTACACGTGTGCACTACATATAGGTCAATACCTATATGTAGCTTCACAATGGTAACTCCGAATATGGCCATGTAACATGTTTCAGACTATGGAATTGTCCCCCTATGCCAAATCTGGTATTGGGGTGCCAATTCCATGCATCCCCGGGGCTCTAGCATGGACCAAACCAGCTCTCTACCGCTGCTGCCAACCCACAGACAGGCTTCTGCCCTCCTGGGGTCTGGGCAGCCCAGTCCCAGGAAGGCAGAACAAAGGATTTCCTCTGAGAGAGGGTGTTACACCCTCTCCCTTTGGAAATAGGTGTTAAGGGCTGGGGAGGAGAAGCATCCCTCAGCCTCTGGAAATGCTTTGAAGGGCACAGATGGTGCCGTCCTTGCATAAGCCAGTCTACACCGGTTCACGGATCCCCCAGCCCCTGCTCTGGGGTGAAACTGGACAAAGGTAAGGGGAGCGACCACACCCCTGTCCATCACCACCCCCGGGGTTGTGCCCAGAGCTCCTCCAGTGTGTCCCAGACCTCTGCCATCTTTAATGCAGAGGTGTGAGGGCACAATGGACGCCTCTGAGTGGCCAGTGCCAGCAGGTGATGTCAGAGACCCCTCCTGATAGGTGCTTACCTGACTAGGTGACCAATCCTCCTCTGAGGGCTATTTAGGGTCTCTCCTGTGGGCTCCTATTCAGAAAACGAATGCAAGAGCTTACCGGAGTTCCTCTGCATCTCCCTCTTCGACTTCTGCCAAGGATCGACCGCTGACTGCTCCAGGACGTCTGCAAAACTGCAACAAATTAGCAAGAAGACCATCAGCGACATTGTGGCGCCTAATCCTTCCGGCTTTCTCAACTGTTTCCTGGTGGTGCATGCTCTGGGGGCTGTCTGCCTTCACCCTGCACTGGAAGCCAAGAAGAAATCTCCCGTTGGTCGACGGAATCTTCTCCCTGCTAACGCAGGCACCAAACTTCTGCTTCACCAGTCCTCTGGGTCCCCTCTCATCGTGACGAGCATGGTCCCTGGATCACAGGAGCTGGATCCAATTGACCCCGACAGTCCAGTGGTCCATCTGTCCAAATCTGGTGGGGGTAAGTCCTTGCCTCCCCCCTTCAGACAGTAATACTGTGTACTGCGTGAACTGCAGCTGCTAGGGCTTTTGTGCACTTTTGCAAGGAATCCTTTGTGCACAGCACAGCCCACACCCCCAGCACTCAGTCCTGCATTGCTCAACTTGCTGAGGACCCTCCTTTGTAGTGTTGAGACAACTGCTGTGCTCAGTTTTCTTGAACCCATGTTCAAGTACTTCTGCAGCTGCTGCATGCTTCTGCGTGGGTTCCCTGTGTTGCTGAGCGACCCCTATGTCTCCTCCTCTAAGGGGTGACCTCCTGGTCCTTCCTGGGCCAGGGCAGCACCCATTTTCTTTGACTGCGACCTTTGCAGCTAGCTAGGCTTGTTTGCGGTCTTTCTACATAGAAACAACTCTGCATCCTCCAGCACGCCGTGGGACATCTTCTGTGCAAAGGAGAAGTTCCTGGCATCTTCCGTTGTTGCAGAATCTTCAGCTTCTTCCACCCACAGGCATCCATTTTGCACCTTCATCCGGGGTTTAGTGGGCTCCTGCCCACCCTGGACACTTTCCTGACTCTTGGACTTGGTCCCCTTCCTTTACAGGTCCTCAGGTCCAGGAATCCATCTTTAGTGCTTTGCAGTCAGTTGTGGTCTTTGCAGAATCTCCTATCATGACTTTAGTGTGTTTCTGGGGAAGTAGGGTCACTTTACTCCTACTTTTCAGGGTGTTGGGGTGGGGTATCTTGGACACCCTTAGTCTTTTCTTACACTCCCAGTGACCCTCTACACACTACACTAGGCCTGGGGCCCCTAAGTGGTTCACATTCCACTTTCTTAGTATATGGTTTGTTTTGCCCCTAGGCCTACTGCATCCTATTGTATTCTACAGTGTTTGCACTACTTTTCTAACTGTTTACTCACCTGATTTTGGTTTGTGTGTATATTTTGTGTATTTTACTTACCTCCTAAGGGAGTATATCCTCCGAGATATTTTTGGCACATTGTCACTAAAATAAAGTACCTTTATTTTTTAGTAACTCTGAGTATTGTGATTCTTATGATATAGTGCTATATGATATAAGTGTATAGTAGGAGCTTTGCATGTCTCATAGTTCAGCCTAAGCTGCTCTGCTATAGCTACCTCTATCAGCTTAAGCTGCTAGAACACTACTAATCTACTAATAAGGGATAACTGGACCTGGCACAAGGTGTAAGTACCATCAGGTACCCACTATAAGCCAGGCCAGCCTTCTACATTGGTGGTGCAGCGGTGGGATAAGTACTTGTAACTGCTTTACCACTTTGTCATTGGTGCTTTTCATAAGAAAAACATATTCCAAATACTTAAAAATATACACAGTTAACCTAAACAGTTTAACTTTCTTCCTAGAAACTTTTTACAAAGTTTCCAAAAAGTTTTCAAAAGTTTTCAAAAGTTTTCAAAAGTTTGAAAAGGTTTTCTCTTTTCTTTAAAAAGTTTCTAATCTTTTTTTCTCTCTGTCCTAAACTCTTTCTAACAACAATGTCTACAGTAGAACTTACTACCACAGTTGTCCAGGAAATCTATGGTAGTTTAAACTTTAAAAGTTTGAGGGGTCTCTGCATAGAAAGAGGTTTAAGCATTGGTAAGAACCCTACCAAAGATCTTCTCCTTAGCCTTCTCCTTGAAAGTGACCTGAACCAGTCTGGCCCATCCCAGGATCAGGAGGTAGAGGAGGGGGTTATCCAGCAAAAATCAGGGGAGGGCCCTGAGGATGCTGAGGATGGTTAATCCAAAGACCTGCCAGCTAACAGCCCACCTAGTGACACTGGTAGTGGGAGGGGGTTACACACTACTAGGGACCTTTCACTCCAAAAGGCCAGGTAACTAGAGTCCAGCCAGTTAGAGACAGGTCCACTTCTGCCAATCCCCACATTTCCTTTGTGTCTCAGAATTCCCAAGCCTCCCACCCTGAGTATAATACCCTAGAGAGGGAACTTAGAAAGCTGAGGTTGGAAGAGGTCAGACTGAAGCTAAGACAGCAGCAGTTGGGCTTAGACAGGGAATCTCTAGATGTAGAGAGGGAAAGGCAGAGGTTGGGGTTAGTTCAACCTGGTGGCAGCAGCAGTGTCCTTGATAGTAATCCTGTAAGAGGACACGATTCTAAGAACCTGCATAAGATAGTCCCCCTTGCAAGGAGGGGGATGACGTTAACAATTGGTTTGCTGCACTTGAGAGGGCCTGTATGGTACAGTTGGTCCCTCAAATGCAGTGGGCTGCTATCTTCTGGCTATCTTTCACTGGTAAGGGTAGGGATAGGCTCCTTACTGTCAGAGAAAGGGATGCTAATAATTACAAAGTTTTGAAGGATGCACTCTTAGATGGATTTGGCTTAACCACTGAACAAACCGGTATAAAGTTTAGAGATACCAGAAAAGAGTCCTCTCAAGACTGGACAGACTTTGTAGACTGTTCAGTAAAGGTCTTTGAGGGATGGTTACATGGCAGTAAGGTGACTGACTATGGAAGCCTGTATAATCTAATCCTGAGCGAGCATATTTTGAATAATTGTGTGTCTGACTTGTTGCATCATTACTTGGTAGACTCAGATCTGACCTCTCCCCAAAAATTGGGAAAGAAGGTAGACAAATGGGTCAAAACAAGAGTGAACAGAAAGGTTCATACAGGGGGTGACAAGGATGGGAAGAAGAAGGATGATAAGTCTTCTGACAAGGGTGGGGACAAAGATAAAAAAACATTCTGAGTCTTCATCAGGCCCACACAAATCCTCTGGGGGGGGTGGGTTCAAATCCTCTTCCAATAATCAAAAGAAGCCATGGTGTTATCTATGTAAGAGTAAAGGCCATTGGGCAAGTGATTCCACCTGCCCAAAGAAAAACATCAAGGCTCCCACTACCACAACCCCAACTGCATCCTCTAGTGCCCCCAGTAATAGCAGCGGTGGTGGGAAGTCTACTACAAATAGCCAAACAAAGGGTGTAGCTGGGGTAGCCATTGGTAATGTAGATGGGGTTGGTCTTGTTAGGGAGATCACAGAGGCTACTTTAGTCTCTGATGGTGGCATTGACTTTGCCACCTTGGTTGCTTGTCCCTTTAATATGGGTAAGTACAAGCAACTTCCCCTAATAAATGGTATTGAGGTTGAGGCCTACAGGAATACAGGAGCCAGTGTCACTATGGTGATTGAGAAACTGGATCACCCTGATGAACACCTACTTGGTCAGCAGTACCAAGTGAGTGATGCTCATAACAATACTCTTAGCCACCCCATGGCTGTTGTGAATCTCAACTGGGAGGGGGGGTGGGGTTACTGGTCCAAAGAAAGTTGTGGTGGCCACTGATTTACCTGTAGACTGCTTACTATGCTATGATTTGGAGACATCAGCTTGGGCTGAAGTGGAGTTGGAGGCTCATGCAGCAATGCTGGGCATTCCTGGGCATATCTTTGCTTTCACAAGGGATCAGGCCAAGAAGCAAAGAGGACAGGGAAACTTGGATCCTGGAACAATGGACCAAGTGCTCCCAAAAGCTAGGGGTGGAAAGGGTAAATCCTTGCGCACTATCCCTCCCTCTCCAGAAGATTCCCCTTTTGAGGAAGAGGAATCCTCTCCCTGTGCAGAACCTACACCAGATGAGCTGGCAGCAGACACCGCTGAGCTTCTGGGTGCAGGAGGCCCTACTAAGGAAGAGCTGAGTATGGCACAGCAGGCCTGTACCACACTAGAGGGTTTAAGACAGCAAGCTGTCAAACAGCAGAATGAGGACGTCACTGATAGCCATAAGGTGTATTGGGAAGACAACCTCCTTTATATTGAGTCAAGGGACCCTAAACCTGGATCTGCCAGGAGATTGGTTATCCCTTTGCAGTATAGGGAGTTTCTTCTGACCTTAGCACATGACATTCCTTTGGCTGGGCATTTGGGCCAGAACAAAACTTGGGACAGACTCGTTCAGTTATTTCAATGGTCTCACATGTCAGAGGACACTAAAGAGTTTTGTGGCTCCTGTGTGACCTGCCAATACAGTGGTAAAACTGGTGGCACACCTAAGGCCCCCTTAATTCCACTTCCTGTGGTTGGGTGCCCATTGAAAGGGTAGGGGTTGACATAGTTTTCCCCCTTGACCCTCCAACAGATTCAAGCAATAGGTTTATGTGGTGGTAGTGGACCATACCACTAGGTATCCGGAAGCAATTCCCTTAAGGACCACTACAGCTCCTGCAGTGGCAACTGGGAAGCTTTTCCAGAGTGGGCTTGCAGGAGGCTGGCCTGGCTTATAGTGGGTACCTTGGGGTACTTACACCTTGTGCCAGGTCCAGTTATCCCTTATTAGTAGAATAGAGGTGTTCTAGCAGCGTAGGCGGATAGAGGTAGCTATAGCAGAGCAGCTTAGGGTGAACTAGGAGACAAGCAAAGTTCCTACTATACCACTTATATCATGTAGCACTATATCATAAGAAAACACAATACTCAGAGTTACTAAAAATCAAGGTACTTTATTTTAGTGACAATATGCCAAAAGTATCTCAGAGGATATACTCCCTTACAAGGTAAGTAATATACACAAATTATATGCACATAAACCAAAAGCAGGTAAGTAACAGTTAGAAAAGTGGTGCAAACAATGTAGAACACAATAGAATGCAATAGGGAGAAATAGGCCTAGGGGCAACACAAACCACATACTCCAAAAGTGGAATGCGAACCACGAATGGACTCCAGGCCTAGTGTAGTGTGTAGAGGGTCGCTGGAAGTGTAAGAAAACACTAAGGGTGTCCAAGATACCCCACCCCAACACCCTGAAAAGTAGGAATAAAGTTACCCTACTTCCCCAGAAAGACAGTAAAGTCGAGGTAGGGGATTCTGAAAGGACAACAACTGACTGCAAAACACTGAAGAAGGACTCCTGGACCTGATGACGTGTAGAGGAAGGGGACCAAGTCCAAGAGTCACGCAAGTGTCCGGGGGGGCAGAAGCCCACTAAACCCCAGATGAAGGTGCAAAAGGGCAGCATCTGTGTGGATGAAGTGAAAGATTCTGCAACAACGGAAGGTGCCAGGAACTTCTCCTTTGGTCAGAAGATGTCCCACGGCGTGGTGGAGGATGCAGAGTTGTTTCCATGCAGAAAGACCGTAAACAAGCCCTGCTAGTGGCAAGAGTCGCTGTTGAGGTTTTTGGGTGCTGCTAGGGCCCAGGAAGGATCAGGAGGTCGTCCCAGGGAGGAGGAGAAAGAGGGGGCACTCAGCAACACAGAGAGCACACGCAGAAGCAGGCAGCACCAGCAGAAGTACCTGAACAGGCACTTAGAAGATCTGAGGACAGCGGTCGACTCAGAGTCACAAAAGAGGGTCCCATGATGTCGGAGTCCAACTCAGTGAGTTGGGCAACGCAGGATGGAGTGCTGGGGACCTGGGCTAGGCTGTGCACGAAGGAAGTCTTGCAAAAGTGTACAGAAGCCCGAGCAGCTGCAGTTCACGCAGTACACAGGATTACTGTCTGGAGTGGGGAGGCAAGGACTTTCCTCCACCAAATTTAGACAGAAGGGCTACTGGACTGTCGAAGACACTTGGACCCAGCTCCTGTGTTCCAGGGACCATGCTCGTCAGGATGAGAGGGGACCCAGAGGACCGTTGATGCAGAAGTTTGGTGCTTGCGTAGGCAGAGGAGATTCCCTCGACCCACAGGAGATTTCTTCTCGGCTTCCAGCGCAGGGTGAAGGCAGACAGCCCTCAGAGCATGCACCACCAGGAAACAGTCGAGAAAGCTGGCAGGATGAGGCGCTACAATGTTGCTGGTAGTCATCTTGCTACTTTGTTGCGGTTATGCAGGTGTCCTGAAGCAGTCAGCGGTCGATCCTTGGCAGAAGTCGAAGAGGGAAGTGCAGAGGAACTCTGGTGAGCTCTTGCATTCGTTATCTGCTGAGATGCCCACAGGAGAGATCCTAAATAGCCCACAGAGGAGGATTGGCTACTGAGAAAGGTAAGCACCTATCAGGAGGGGTCTCTGACATCACCTGCTGGCACTGGCCACTCAGAGCTGTCCATTGTGCCCTCACACCTCTGCATCCAAGATGGCAGAGGTCTGGAACACACTGGAGGAGCTCTGGCACCTCCCCTGGGAGATGCTGGTCAGAGGAGTGGTCACTCCCTTTTCCTTTGTCCAGTTTCGCAACAGAGCAGGGCTGGGGGGGGTCCCTGGACCGGTGTAGACTGGCTTATGCAGAGAGGGCACCATCTGTGCCCTTCAAAGCATTTCCAGAGGCCAGGAGAGGCTACTCCTCCCAGGCCCTTCACACCTATTTCCAAAGGGAGAGGGTGTAACACCCTCTCTCAGAGGAAATCCTTTGTTCTGCCTTCCTGGGACCAGGCTGCCCAGGCCCCGGGGGGCAGAAACCTTTCTGAGGGGTTGGCAGCAGCAGTAGCTGCAGTGGAGACCCTGGAAAGTTAGTTTGGCAGTACCCGGGCTCTGTGCTGGAGACCCAGGGATGCATGGAATTGTCCCCCCAATACCAGAATGGTATTGGGGAGACAATTCCACGATCCTAGACATGTTACATGGCCATGTTCGGAGTTACTATTGTGACGCTACATATAGGCATTGACCTATATGTAGTGCACGCGTGTAATGGTGTCCCCGCACTCACAAAGTCCGGGGAATTTGCCCTGAACAATGTGGGGGCACCTTGGCTGGTGCCAGGGTGCCCACACACTAAGTAACTTTGCACCTAACCTTCACCAAGTGAGGGTTAGACATGTAGGTGACTTATAAGTTACTTATGTGCAGTGTAAAATGGCTGTGAAATAACGTGGACGTTATTTCACTCAGGCTGCAGTGGCAGTCCTGTGTAAGAATTGTCTGAGCTCCCTATGGGTGGCAAAAGAAATGCTGCAGCCCATATGGATCTCCTGGAATCCCAATACCCTGGCTACCTAGGTACCATATGCAAGGGAATTTTAAGGGTGTTCCAGTGTACCAATGATAATTGGTAAAATTAGTCACTATCCTGCAGTGACAATTTTAAAAGCAGAGGGAGCATAAACACTGAAGTTCTGGTTAGCAGAGCCTCAGTGATACAGTTAGACACCACACAGGGAACACATACAGGGCATACTTTATGAGCACTGGGGTCCTGACTAGCAGGATCCCAGTGGCACATAAGCAAAAACAAACATACATACAGTAAAAATGGGGATAACATGCCAGGCAAGATGGTACTTTCCTACACAACACTCCCCCAAACGAGGGACAATAAGGTTAACCTTGCCCAGATGAGTCTTCATTGTCTAAGTGGAAATATCTGGAGAGTCCATCTGCATTGGAGTGGGTACTCCCAGGTCTATGTTACAGTGTATAGTCCATTCCCTGTAGGGAGATGGACCCCCTTAACAATTTAGGGTTTTCACCTTTCATTTGTTTTAGCCACAGTAGAGGTTTGTGGTCTGTCTGAACAATAAAGTGAGTACCAAACAGGTATGGCCTCAACTTTTTCAGTGCCCAGACCACAGCAAAGGCCTCCCTCTCTATGGTAGACCAACGCTTTTCTCTAGGGGTCAACCTCCTGCTGATAAAAGCAACAGGTTGATCCTGGCCCTCAGTATTCAGCTGTGATAGCACTGCCCCAACCCCTAATTCAGAAGCATCAGTCTGGACTATGAATTTCTTGGAGTTGCAAGGGCTTTTTAGGACAGGTGCAGAGCACATGGCCTGTTTAAGCTCATCAAAAGCTTTTTGACAGCTAGCTGTCCACAATACCTTTTTAGGCATCTTTTTGCTAGTGAGATCATTAAGAGGAGCTGCTATGGAGCCATAATTCTTGATGAATCTCCTATAGTACCCTGTGAACCCTAAAAAGGCTCTCTGGGTTTGAGTTGTAGGGGGAGTCCATTCCATAATGGTCTGAATCTTCCCCTGCAGTGGTGCAATCTGTCCCCCACCAACCAGGATAGCCTGGATAAACCATTTTCCCCTGCCCTATCTAGCACTTTGAGGCCTTGATAGTGAGGCCTGCCTTTTGCAGGGCCTCCAAAACTTTCCATAGGTGGACCAGGTTATCATCCCAGGTTGAGCTAAAGACAGCTATATCATCTAGATATGCTGCACTAAAAGCTTCCAACCCGTGCAGGACTGTGTTCAGCAACATTTGAAAAGTGACAGGTGCATTTTCCAGACCAAAGGTCATTACTGTGAATTGATAGTGCCCTCCAATGGTTGAAAATGCAGTCTTTGGTTTAGCATCTTCTGATGACCTAATCTGCCAATACCCTGCAGTTAGATCAAAAGTGCTTAGATACTTGGCAGAAGCCAGTGTATCTATGAGCTCATTTGCCCTGGGTATAGGATGAGCATCTGTCTTGGTTACTTGTTTGAGTCCCCTATAGTCAACACAAAACCTCATCTCTCCTTTTCCACCTTTACTGTGAGGTTTAGGGACAAGCACCACTGGGCGAGCCCATGGGCTTTCTGATGGCTCAATCACACCTAAGTCTAACATTTTCTGAACCTCTTGTTTAATGCAGTCCCTGACATGGTCAGGCTGCCTATAAATCTTACTTTTGACAGGTAAACTGTCTCCAGTATCAATTGTATGCTCACACCAAGTAGTGGCACCTGGTATCAGTGAGAAGAGTTCAGAAAACTGTCTTAAAAGATTTATACAGTTATCTTTCTGCTCTGCAGTAAGACAATCTGCAAGTACTACTCCCTCCACTAAGCCATCAGCTTCAGTGGTGGAGAAGAGATCAAGGAGAGGGTCACTCTCTGCTTCCTGTCCCTCATCAGTTGCCATGAGCAGGGTGAGATGAGCCCTGTCATAGTAGGGTTTCAGGCGATTGACATGGAGCACCCTAAGGGGACTCCTGGCAGTGCCAAGGTCTACCAAATAGGTAACCTCACTCTTTTTCTAAACAATTAGTTGGGGTCCACTCCATTTGTCCTGGAGTGCTCTTGGGGCCACAGGCTCTGATACCCACACCTTCTGTCCTGGGTGGTACTGGATCAGAACAGACTTCTGGTCATGCCATTGCTTCTGGAGCTCTTGGCTGGCTTGAAGGTTTTTACTGGCCTTTTTCATGTACTCAGCCATTCTGGATCTTAGGCCAAGTACATAGTCCACTATGTCCTGTTTGGGAGCTTTTAAAGGTTGTTCACAACCCTCCTTCACAAGTGTTAGTGGACCTCTTACAGGGTGTCCAAAGAGGAGTTCAAAGGGGCTGAGGCCCACTCCTTTCTGGGGTACCTCCCTGTAAGCAAAAATGAGACAAGGTAACAGGACATCCCATCTCCTCCAGTGTTTTTCTTCTGTGGATGATAAGGAGTGGTGAATTTGTAGGCTCAAGTATGTAGACATAAAGTTGCTACCCCTGTCTGATACAACCTCTTTTGGGAAACCCACCCTGGAAAAGAATCCCAGGAGGGCCTTTGCCACTGCAGGAGCTGTAGTGGTCCTTAGAGGAATTGCTTCAGGGTATCTTGTGGCATGGTCCACAACCACCAAGATAAACCTATTGCCTGAAGCAGTAGGAGGGTCAAGGGGGCCAACTATGTCAACCCCTACCCTTTTAAAGGGGACCCCAACCACAGGTAGTGGAATAAGGGGAGACTTTGGTGTGCCACCAGTCTTGCCACTGGCTTGGCAGGTCACACAAGACTTACAAAAATCTTTTTTGCCCTCTGACATCCTAGGCCAGTGAATCAGGGGGACAAGCCTTTCCCATGTTTTGGTCTGGCCCAAATGCCCAGCCAAAGGAATGTCATGTGCAAGAGTTAGGAGGACCTCTCTGTACTGCAGGGGAATGACCAATCTCCTGGCTGCTCCAGGTTTTGGGTCCCTTGCCTCGGTGTACAAGAGGTTGTCCTCCCAGTAAACTCTATGTGAGTCACTGACATCCCCATTTTGCTGTTTGACAGCTTGCTGTCTGAGACCCTCTAATGTGGGACAGGTTTGCTGTGCCACACTCAGCTCTTCCCTGGCAGGCCCCCCCCTCCACCCAAAAGCTCAGCAGTGTCTGCTGCCAGCTCATTTGGGGAAGGTTCTGCACAGGGAGGAAATTCTTCTTCCTCAGAAGGAGAATCATCTGTAGAGGGAGGGATGGTGGGTAGGGATTTACCCTTACTACCCCTAGCTTTAGGGAACACTTGGTCCATTGTTCCAGGATCCAAGTTACCCTGTCCTTTCTGCTTTTTGGCGTGAGCCCTTGTCAAAGCAAAAATATGCCCAGGAATGCCCAGCATTGCTGCATGAGCCTCCAACTCCACTTCTGCCCAAGCTGATGTCTCTAAATCGTTCCGTAGTAGACAGTCTACAGGTAAATCTGAGGCAAACACAACTTTCTTTGGACCAGTAACCCCCCCACCCCCAGTTGAGATTCACAACAGCCATGGGGTGGCTAAGAGTGCTGTTATGAGCGTCTGTCACTTGGTACTGCTGACCAAGTGGGTGTTGTTCAGGGTGCATCAGTTTCTCTATCACCATGGTAACACTGGCACCTGTGTCCCTGTAGGCCTGGACCTCAATACCATTTATTAGGGGAAGTTGCTTGTACTTATCCATATTAAGGGGACAAGCAACCAAGGTGGCTAAATCAATGGCACATTCAGAGACTAACACAGCCTCTGTGGTCTCCCTAACAAGACCAATCCCAACTAAGTCACCAAATGTGAGCCCAGCTACTCCCTTGGATTGGCTATTAGTAGGTTTGCTCCCACCACCACTGCTATTACTAGGGGCACTAGAATTTGCAGTAGGGGTTGTGGTAGTGGGAGGTTTGGTGTTTTTCTTTGGACAACTGGCATCAGTTGTCCAATGGCCTTTGACTGTACACAAATAACACCAAGGCTTTTTAAAGTTGATTATTGGAAGAGGATTGGACCCACCACCCCCACCAGAGGATTTTTGTGGGCCTGATGAAGACTCAGTTTTAGTTTTGTCCCCACCCTTGTCAGAAGACTTACCATGCTTCTTCTTGCCATCCTTGTCACCCCCTGTATGAACTTTTCTGTTCACTCTTGTTCTGACCCATTTGTCTGCCTTCTTTCCCAATTCTTGGGGAGAGGTCAGATCTGAGTCCACTAGATATTGGTGTAACAAGTCAGACACACAGTTATTCAGAATATGTTCTCTCAGAATAAGATTATACAGGCTTTCATAGTCAGAACATTTACTGCCATGTAACCACCCCTCCAAGGCCTTCACTGAACAGTCAACAAAGTCTATCCAGTCTTGTGAGGACTCTTTTCTGGTGTCTCTGAACTTAATCCTGTATTGCTCAGTGGTTAAGCCAAATCTGTCCAAGAGTGCATCCTTCAAAACTGCACAATTGTTAGCATCACTTTCTCTGACAGTAAGGAGCCTATCCCTACCTTTTCCATTGAAAGATAACCACAATATGGCAGCCCACTGCCTTTGAGGGACCCCCTGTACCATACAGGCCCTCTCAAGTGCAGCAAACCACTTGTTGATGTCATCCCCCTCCTTGTAAGGGGGGACTATCTTGTGCAGATTCCTGGAATCATGCTCTCTAACAGGATTACTATCAGGAATACTGCTGCTGCCACCACGGGGTCCTAACCCCAATCTCTGTCTCTCCTTCTCAATATCTAGGGATTCCCTATCTAAGGCCAGCTGTTGCTGTTTAAGCTTCAGTCTGGTCTCTTCAACCCTCAACTTTTTGAGTTCCCTATCTAACATGTTGTCTTCAGGGTGGGTGGGTTGGGAATGCTTGGACACAGAAGATAAATTGGAAACAACAGAGGGGGATCTGTCCCTAACTGACTGAACCCTAATAACTTGGCCTCCAGGAATAAAGACTCCCCTACTGTGATGGGAACCTCCATTACTACCAACATTACTAGGTGTCCTGCTAGGGGGCAGATCTGGTACAGAACCCTCCCCACCTCCCTCAAGGAGATCCCCTGATTCAGAATGGGAACCTTCTATTAATCTCTCATTTGATGTGCCTGCTTGAGACTCATCATTCACAATAAGCATGTTATATAGAAACTCTTTCCTATCACTAAACCTCTATCTAAGCAGAGACTCCTTAGGCTCTTGTAATTCAAATTGTCATAAGTAGTATTGAGCATTTTAAGAGTAGAGCCTTCTACAAACATGATAGTAAAGGGTTTAGAAATAGTGAGAAGGAAGAAAACGTTTCAGAACTTTTTAAAGAACAGAGAAAAAAAAACTTTTTCTAACTTAGAAAACTTTTAGAAGTTTTAGAAAACCTTTCAGAACTTTGAACAAAGTTTTAGAGGAGAAAAGCAAAACTTTTTGGCTAGGTATACATACACTGAACTGTTTTGTATATTATTCTCTTATGAAAAGTACACAATGGAAAAGTGGTAAGTATTTACAAGTACTTATCCCACTGCTGCACAACCAATGTAGGAGGCTGGCCTGGCTTGTAGTGGGTACCAAATCAAATCAAATAATTAACATTTATAAAGCGCGCTACTCACCCGTGCGGGTCTCAAGGCGCTAGGGGAAAGGGGGGGTTACTGCTGCTCGAATAGCCTGGTTTTTAGGAGTCTCCGGAAAGCGGAGTGGTCCTGGGTGGTCCTGAGGATGGTGGGGAGGGAGTTCCAGGTCTTGGCCGCCAGGAAGGAGAAAGATCTCCCACCCGCCGTGGAGCGGCGGATGCGAGGGACGGCAGCGAGTGCGAGACCAGAGGAACGGAGGAGGCGGGTGGGGACGTAGAAGCTGAGGCGTCGGTTGAGGTATTCCGGTCCCTTGTTGTGGAGGGCTTTGTGTGCGTGGGTGAGAAGTCGAAAGGTGATCCTTTTGCTGACTGGGAGCCAATGCAGGTGTCTCAGGTGTGCGGAGATGTGGCTGTTGCGGGGTACGTCGAGGATGAGGCGTGCCGATGCGTTTTGAATGCATTGCAGGCGATTTTGGAGTTTGGCTGTGGTCCCGGCGTAGAGGGTTTTGCCGTAGTCCAGGCGGCTCGTGACGAGGGCGTGGGTCACGGTTTTTCTAGTGTCGGCGGGGATCCAGCGGAAGATCTTGCGGAGCATGCGGAGGGTGAGGAAGCAGGCGGAGGACACGGCATTGACTTGCTTGGTCATGGTGAGAAGAGGGTCCAAGATGAAGCCGAGGTTGCGGGCGTGGTCTGTGGGGGTCGGTGCGGTGCCGAGGGCCGTGGGCCACCAGGAATCGTCCCAGGTGGACGGGGTGTTGCCGAGGATGAGGACTTCCGTTTTTTCAGAGTTCAGCTTTAGGCGGCTGAGCCTCATCCAATCTGCGACGTCCTTCATACCCTCTTGTAGGTTGGTCTTGGCGCTGGCGGGGTCCTTGGCGAGGGAGAGTATAAGTAGGTGTCGTCGGCGTAGGAGGTGATGATGATTTCGTGCTTGCGAACGATGTTGGCGAGGTGGCTCATATAGACATTGAAGAGTGTCGGGCTGAGCGATGAGCCTTGAGGTACGCCGCAGATGATCTCGGTGGGTTCTGAGCGAAACGGAGGGAGGTAAACTCTTTGGGAACGGTTTGAGAGGAAGGAGGCGATCCAGTCCAGGGCCTGGCCTTGGATCCCGGTGGAGCGGAGGCGGGTGAATAGGGTGCGGTGACAGACGGTGTCGAAGGCAGCCGAGAGGTCGAGGAGAATGAGGGCGACTGTTTCACCATTGTCCATCAGGGTTCTGATGTCGTCAGTGACTGAGATGAGGGCGGTTTCCATGCTGTGGTTGGTTCAGAATCCGGTTTGTGAAGGGTCGAGCAGGTTGTTGTTTTCCAGGAAGGTGTTCAGCTGTTTGTTGACGGTCTTCTCTATTACCTTGGCTGGGAAAGGCAGAAGAGAGATGGGGCGGAAGTTTTTCAGGTCGCTCGGGTCAGCCGTAGGTTTCTTTAGTAGGGCGTTGACTTCGGCGTGTTTCCAGCATTCGGGGAAGGTAGCAGAAGAAAAAAAAGAGTTGATGACGGTCTGGAGGTGCGGGGCGATGATGTCGTCAGCTTTGTTAAAGATGAAGTGAGGGCAGGGGTCCGAAGGGGCGCCAGAGTGGATAGAGTTCATGATGGATTTGGTTTCTTCAGTGTTGATGTGGGTCCAGTTGTTGAGGGTAATGGCCGGGGGTGCGGGTTCGGTGGTGTTATGTTGGGTCTGGTGTCCGAAGCTGTTGTGGAGGTCGCTGATCTTGCGATGGAAGAAAGTGGCGAGGGATTCGCACAAATCCTGTGAGGGTGTGACGGCGTTGGGGTTGGAGAACTCCTTGACGATGCTGAAGAGTTCTTTGCTGTTGTGGCTGTTTTTGTCCAGTCTGTCGGTGAGAAAGGTCTTTTTAGCAGCGCGGATCAGGCGTTGGTGTTCGCGGGTAGCGTTTTTGAGGGCGGTCATGTTGTCAGCGGTGTGGTCCTTGCGCCAGGCCTTCTCAAGGGCGCGACAAGTTTTCTTTGATTCTTTGAGGGTGTCAGAGAACCAGAGAGGTTTTTTGGTGTTGGTCTGTCGATGCGTGCGTTTGAGGGGAGCAAGGTTGTCTGCGCAGTTGGAGATCCAGTTTGTGAGGCTGAGGGCTGCGTCGTTGGGGTCGGTGGTGAGGGTGGGTTGGTTGGCGGCGAGAGGTACTTACACCTTGTGCCAGGTCCAGTTATCCCTTATTAGTGTAGAAGAGGTGTTTCTAGCAGCTTAGGCTGATAGAAGGTAGCTATGGCAAAGCAGCTAAGGCTGAACTAGGAGACATGTAAAGCTCCTACTATACCACTGGTGTCACATGCACAATATCATAACGAAAAACAATACACAGAAGTACTGAAAATAAAGGTACTTTATTTTTATGACAATATGCCAAAAGTATCTCAGTGAGTACCCTCAGTATGAGGACAAGTTATATAAACAAGACATATGTACACAGACCAAAATTATGCAGGTAATAGCAAGAAGAGTAATGCAAGCAGTGTAAAATTATAGTAGATTGCAATAGGAGCACATAGGTATAGGGGCAACACAAACCATACACTCCAAAAGTGGAATGCGAACCACGAATGGACCCCAAACCTATGTGAGCTTGTAGAGGGTCGCTGGGACTGTAAGAAAACAGTGAGGGTTAGAAAAATAGCCCACTCCAAGACCCTGAAAGGTAGGTGTAAAGTGCACCTACTACTCCCAGAGAGAACAGAAGTCGTGATAGGGGGTTTCTGCAGGAAGACCAAATACCAGCAATGCAACAACAGTGGATTTCTGGACCTGAGTACCTGTAAGACAAGGGGACCAAGTCCAATAGTCGCAACGGTGTCGAGAGTGGGTAGGAGCCCAGGAAATTCCAGCTGAGGGTGCAAGGAAGCTGCCACCTGTTGGAAAAAGCTTGGAGTTCTGCAAGAAAGAAGAAGACTAGGAACTTCTCCTTTGGAGGACGGGTGTCCCACGTCATGATGAAGCTGGCAGAGGTGTTCCCACGCAGAAAGATTGCAAACAAACCTTGCTAGCTGCAAGGGTTGCGGTAGAGGTTTTTGGGTGCTGCTGTGGCCCAGGAGAGACCAGAATGTCGCCATTTGGAGGAGAAGACAGAGGGGGCACCCAGCAACTGAGGGAGCCCTCACAGAAGCAGGCAGCACCTGCAGAAGTACCTGAACAGGCACTTGGAAGGAAAGTGAACCGGAGTCCATGCAAAGTCACAAAAGGGAGTCCCACGACGCCGGGGGACAACTCAGAAGGTTGTGCACTGCAGGAAGGAGTGTCGGGGACCCAGGCTTGGCTGTGCACGAAGGAAATCCTGGAAGAGTGCACAGGAGCCGGTATAGCTGCAAATCATGCGGTACCCAGCAATGCAGTCTAGCGTGGGGAGGCAAGGATTTACCTCCACCAAACTTGGACTGAAGAGTCACCGGACTGTGAGAGTCACTTGGACAGAGTTGCTGAGTTCCAGGGACCACGCTAGTTGTGCTGACAGGGGACCCAGAGGGCCAGTGATGCAGTCTTTTGGTGCCTGCGGTTGCAGGGGGAAGATTCCGTCGACCCACGGGAAATTTCTTCAGAGCTCCTGGTGCAGAGAGGAGGCAGGCTACCCCCAGAGCATGCACCACCTGGAAACAGTCGAGAAAGCCGGCAGGATGAAGCGATACAAGGTTGCTAGTAGTCGTCTTGCTACTTGTTGCGGTTTTGCAGGCGTCCTGAGCAGTCAGCGGTCGATCCTTTGGCAGAAGGTGTAGAGGGAGATGCAGAGGAACTCTGGTGAGCTCTTGCATTCGTTATCTGAAGAATTCCCCAAAGCAGAGACCCTAAATAGCCAGAAAAGGAGGTTTGGCTACCAAGGAAGGAGGATTGGCTACCAAGAGAGGTAAGAGCCTATCAGAAGGAGCCTCTGACGTCATTTGCTGGCACTGGCCACTCAGAGCAGTCCAGTGTGCCACAACACCTCTGTTTCCAAGATGGCAGACGTCTGGGACACACTGGAGGAGCTCTGGCCACCTCCCCTGGGAGGTGCAGGTCAGGGGAGTGGTCACTCCCCTTTCCTTTGTCCAGTTTCACGCCAGAGCAGGGCTGGGGGATCCCTAAACCGGTGTAGACTGGCTTATGCAAAGATGGGCACAATCTGTGCCCATCAAAGCATTTCTATAGGCTGGGGGAGGCTACTCCTCCCCAGCCCTGACACCTATTTCCAAAGGGAGAAGGAGTTACACCCTCTCGCAGAGGAAATCCTTTGTTCTGCCTTCCTGTGCCAGGGCTGCCTGGACCCCAGGAGGGCAGAAACCTGTCTGGGGGGTTGGCAGCAGCAGCAGCTGCAGTGGAGACCCAGGAAAGGCAGTTTGGCAGTACCCGGGTTCTGTGCTAGAGACCCGGGGGATCATGGAATTGTCCCCCCAATGTCAGAATGGCACTGGGGCGACAATTCCATGATCTTAGACATGTTACATGGCCATGTTCGGAGTTACCATTGTGACTCTGTACAGAAGTAGTGACCTATGTACAGTGCACGCGTGTAATGGTGTCCCCGCACTCACAAAGTCCGGGGAATTTGCCCTGAACGATGTGGGGGCACCTTGGCTAGTGCCAGGTTCCCACACACTAAGGGCCTTATTTATACTTTTTGGTGCAAAACTGCACTAAGGCAGTTTTTCCCCAAAAAGTTTTGCACCGGCTTGCACCATTTTTTAGCACCAGCTGGGCACCATATTTATGGAATGCATACTCTGTTTGCACTGAATTAGCATCATTTTGTTTTTACTCTAATTCAGTGCAAAACTAACTCCATATTTATACTTTGGTGCTAGACCCGTCTAGCACCAAATTTATGGAGTTAAAGTCATTTTTTGGAAGTGGAAACCTACCTTGCCTTAATGAGATGCAAGGTAGGCGTTCCTGTGCAAAAAAATGGCTCTATGGCCTTAACACCATATTTATACTCCCATGTAAAAATGGTGCAAGGGAGGGAGGAGGGGTCAAAAAATGGGTCAAAGCTTGCTTTGCCCCATTTTTTAAGACCTGGGTCAGGGCAGGTGTTAGGGGACCTGTGGCCCTATTTCCATGGTGGAACACCATGGAATAAGCCCAGAGATGCACTCCCTAGGCCCTAGGGGCACTCCCACCCACACTAGAGGGACTGCGAGGATGGGGGACCCCATCCCAGGTAAGTACAGGTAAGTGCATTTTATTTTTGAAAGTGCCATGGGGGCCCTGAAATGGGCCCCCATACATGGCTCCGGGTGCAATGGCCATGCCCAGGGGAACCCTGTCCTCTGTGCTGGCCACTGGGGTGGTGGGCATGACTCCTGCCTTTTCTAAGGCAGGAGTCATGTGGCATGGTAGGTTTAGCACCATAAAATGACTCTAATCTGGTTAGAGTCATTTTTTTTACTCTAAAATGCCTAAAGCCATTTTTTGGTGCTAAACCCTCTTCTTCCATACTGCCAGCCCCACCCGACTAAAGTCATTTTTTAAAACTCTAGCCTACCCTTTGCACCGACTTGCACCATTCCATAAATATGGTGCCCGGCTGGTGCACAGAAATGGTGCAAGCTGGTGCTAAACTTCTTGGTGCAAAACTGAGTTAGTGCAGTTTTGCAGCAAAAAGTATAAATAAGGGCCAATATTTTGTAAGTTTGCGCCACTTTTGTGTCATAAAATGACGTTAATGCGGTGCAATAAAAGTTTAAATCAGGGCCTTCGTGCTAGATGGGTCTAGCACCAAAATATAAATATGGAGTTAGTTTTGCACCGAATTAGAGTTAAAAAAATGACACTAATTCGGTGCAAACAGAGTATAAATATGCCCCTAAATATGGCATTAAGGCCATAGAGTCATTTTTTGCACGGGAACGCCTACCTTGCATCTCATTAAGGCAAAGTAGGTCTCCACTTTCAAAAAATGACTTTAACTCCATAAATTTTGTGCTAGAGGGGTCTAGCACCAAAGTATAAATATGGAGTTAGTTTTGCACCGAATTAGAGTAAAAAAAAAGGACACTAATTCGGTGCAAACAGAGTATAAATATGCCCCTAAGTAACTTTGCACCCAACCTTCACCAGGTGAAGGTTAGACATATAGGTGACTTATAAGTTACTTAAGTGCAGTGGTAAATGGCTGTGAAATAACGTGGACGTTATTTCACTCAGGCTGCACTGGCAGGCCTGTGTAAGAATTGTCAGAGCTCCCTATGGGTGGCAAAAGAAATGCTGCAGCCCATAGGGATCTCCTGGAACCCCAATACCCTGGGTACCTCAGTACCATATACTAGTGAATTATATGGGTGTACCAGTATGCCAATGTGAATTGGTAAATTTAGTCACTAGCCTGTTAGTGACAAATTTTAAAAGCAGAGAGAGCATAACCACTGAGGTTCTGGATAGCAGAGCCTCAGTGAGACAGTAAGGCATCACACAGGAAACACATACAGGGCACATACTTATGAGCACTGGGGCCCTGCCTGGCAGGATCCCAGTGACACATAGACTAAAACAACATATATACAGTGAAATATGGGGGTAACATGCCAGGCAAGATGGTACTTTCCTACAGCCAGTGCCAGCAGGTGACGTCACAGACCCCTGCTGATAGGTGCTTGCCTGACTAGGTGGCCAATCCTCCTCTGAGGACTTTTTAGGGTCTCTCCTGTGGGCTCCTCTTCAGATAATGAATGCAAGAGTTCCTCTGCATCTCCCTCTTTGACTTCTGCCAAGGCTCAACCGCTGACTGCTCCCGGACGCCTGCAAAACTGCAACAAAGTAGCAAGAAGTCCACCAGCAACATTGTAGCGCCTAATCCTGCCAGCTTTCTCGACTGTTTCCTGGTGGTGTATGCTCTGGGGGCTGTCTGCCTTCACCCTGCACTGGAAGCCAAGAAGAAATCTCCTGTGGGTCGACGGAATCTTCCCCCTGCTAACGCAGGCACCAATCTTCTGCTCCACTGGTCCTCTGGTTCCCCTCTCATCATGACGAGCGTGGTCCCTGGAAAACAAGAACTGGATCCAAGTGACCCCGACAGCCCATTGGTCCATCTGTCCAAATTTGGTGGAGGTAAGTCCTTGCCTCCCCTCGCCAGACAGTAATCCTGTATACTGCGTAAACTGCAGCTGCTAGGGCTTCTGTGCACTTTTGCAAGGAATACTTCATGCACAGCACAGCCCAGGTCCCCAGCACTCCATCCTCCATAGCTCAACTCGCTGGGTTGACCACTGGCTTTGTGGGACCCTCCTTTGTAGTGTTGAGACGACTGCCATGCTCAGTTTTCTTAAACCCATGTTAAAGTACTTCTGCGGCTACTGCCTGCTTTTACATGGGCTCTGTGTGTTGCTGATCGCCCCCTCTGTCTCCTCCTCCAAGGGGCAACCTCCTGGTCCTTCCTGGGCCTGGGTAGAACCCATTTTCTTCAACCATGACCTTTGCAGCTAGCAAGGCTTGTTTGCGGTCTTTCTGTGTGGAAACAAGTCTGCATCCTCTTGCACACCGTGGGACATCTTCTGTGCAAAGGAGAAGTTCCTGGCATCTTCCGTTGTTGCAGAATCTTCAGCTTCTTCCACCTGCAGGCAGCCATTTTACACCTTCATCTGGGGTTTAGTGGGCTCCTGCCCCCCCGGACACTTTCGTGACTCTTGGACTTGGTCCCTTTCCTTTACAGGTCCTCAGGTCCAGGAATCCATCTTTAGTGCTTTGCAGTCAGTTGTGGTCTTTGCAGAATCTCCTATCATGACTTTAGTGTTTCTGGGGAAGTAGGGTCACTTTACTCCTACATTTCAGGGTGTTGGGGTGGGGTATCTTGGACACCCTTAGTGTTTACTTACACTCCCAGCGACCCTCTACACACTACACTAGGCCTGGGGTCCCTAAGTGGTTCGCATTCCACTTTCTTAGTATATGGTTTGTGTTGCCCCTAGGCCTATTGCATCCTATTGTATTATACAGTGTTTGCACTACTTTTCTAACTGTTTACTTACCTGATTTTGGTTTGTGTGTATATTTTGTGTATTTTACATACCTCCTAAGGGAGTATATCCTCTGAGATATTTAACCTTTATTTTTAGTAACTCTGAGTATTGTGATTCTTATGATATAGTGCTATATGATATAAGTGGTATAGTAGGAGCTTTGCATGTCTCCTAGTTCAGCCTAAGCTGCTCTGCTATAGCTACCTCTATCAGCCTAAGCTGCTAGAACACTACTAATCTACTAATAAGGGATAACTGGACCCGGCACAAGGTGTAAGTACCATCAGGTACCCTCTAAAAGCCAGGCCAGCCTCCTACAGACCCATAATAATATAACACTGGAGCTGTACGTTTGAAATTCTGGTGAGGACATTCCCAATAAATGGGATGATCAATGGTCACAGGTATACTGCAAGTACTATGGCTGGGCATGATGATGTACTTCCAACGACTATATTGAGAGGTTATGGCTATTGACATTATTTTCTAAAATCAAGAAGCACCACATTAAATAAGAGAGACTGGGAGGGGTAAGTGGGGGGGAGTTGATTTTCATGATTATTTGTTATGATGTAAGATTACACTTAAAACTGGATGACCAACGACAGTTGCTGCAAATATGAGAATGTCACTTTGCAGTGTATTTCCACAACTGTTCACCTGGATGTTAATCCACAAATGTTGATGCTAAATCAAAATGTCTCTGTTTTGGTCTTGTAAAAGGTTGTGGTAGTTGAAATTCCCATGAATAAATTATATAAACAATATGTGTTCTCATGGTGATTTTAGCATGTTTAATTGTAATACATGTGCACATTTACATTCACGTACTTTGAAAAAGATATTATGATGAACTAGCATATGATCATGTTTATTCATAATTTTGTTGCTAATATAAGTGAAGATGCATGCATAATCGTGTACTTCGAACGTGCATTGAAATACCATATTAAGTTAGTTTAACAAAGAGTCCTGAAATGTTGATTTGTGTGTCTAGCCGTCAACATAGATTGTGCCTGCATTGCAATATTCTTTATTTGCAGGTGTACCCGTGTGAGTGTACAGTTAATGAAAGGCATATTGTGTATCTGAGATAGTAGGATACAGGAGGGTCCTTTGGCAAGGACTGAGAAGGAATATTCCCCTTTGTGTACCATGCTCCTAGAGGCTCTCAAGGTCATCCTGATGTTCGATTTGTGGGATGAGAATTTGAAGAGAGTTGCCAATTTCAACTGTTCAAGGGAGATGGCAATTTACTGCTGTTGGTGATGTGGATTCCTCCAAGGTTCTGTAAGGTTTCATTGATATTCACTTAATTAGACAAGAGCAGATTTGCTTTACCCTTTGACAAGAGAAGGTTCTCCTGACACTCAGAGGGGTACAGACCTCTCTATTTTGTCCTGTTGAGTGGCTTTGTGCTACAAACCACCTCTCTATCAGATATTCTACTGAGGTTTCTGTTATGCCGACACTTTCTTATTATTCTCATCATTTTCTATATTTTCCTGAGAGATAATTAGGGTCCCCCTACATTAAAATAATTAGAATAAATAGTTTTTTCAAATGATTAGACAAGAAGATCTTGGCTTGTAAATTGATCACCAAATTTTATTTCTTATCTTTTTTATTGCTGCAACCTCTTTGTATTCATTATGCTTGTACGATTTAATCTGATTCAACTCTTCACTTCATCTTTGGTGATTCTGTAGTTATATATAGCATGTTTTTGAGACTTTTTTAACATAGGTTTGGCCTTAAATTTATAATAAACCTTTGAAATGTACTTTTCTCCTCCAAGATTTAATATGTTTACCAAATAGGTTACACTGTTAACATTTAAAGTGTCAATGTTAACTTCCTCTACCCCTCCACACTCCTAGAAAGGTATATTTAAAGAAGAGAAATAAGAAAATGATCCCAGAGCACTGTCAGATGATAGCAGAGTGAGGATGGTTAGGATCTCAAAGTAAGTGGGCTAGAACCTTTTATTCTAGACTAGTTGGTCACCAAAGCCCAGTCACTAGTCCCCATGTCCTGAATTTGAAAGCTCAGCGGAGTTCTGGAGACTTCGGAGAGAGTCGCAGCAGCAGTGGAGGAGTGAGTATCAATAGGAATGTAAATTGCAGTGGTTCATGTTTAGCTTGTGTTGTTTTGGGAAGTTTGGATGGTGTTTTGTGTCTGGTGATTTGTGGAGACATTTTAAATGTTGTGTGAATGTGGTGTTTGATAACAAATGTTCAGCTGGAACCTTGAAATGGGTTGTATATATGCTGATCATGAAAAGTAGCTTGTGTTTATGTGTAAGGACGCTACCAGACATGCAGGACAAGTTTATGATAAATTGTCTGAGTTGGCTTTAAGGCACTAGATAGACTTGAATAAGACCAAAGTATTGCAAAATAGCTACTGTGTATTCGTTAATGAGGAAGACATAGCCAGTATGAGAACTTCAGGGATAAAAATACAAATTAAGAAATTGATTCAACACATTCGGAAATGGAATGAGCTAGATAAGCTGGAAAATTTATATTGATGAGTGAGAAAGAAAGAACCAAAGAAATTAAAAGGAGAACTACCTCCCCATGTAGTGGGAGAGGGGAGCACATCAAATTTCCCGTGGAGGGAAGTGCCTGGTGGAGGTTATGTACATGTATCTTAGAGAAGAAGAGATCTTTACTAATGACTTTCAAAAGCTGAGGGAAAAAACAGATAAGAGATTTGTGAAGATTTCACAAGTGTTGTGGGTTGATTGAACACTTTTTTTGACACTGTAGTTCAGAGTGACTTGTGAGAGGAATGCAAAATAGCTCTTGAATTGCCAGAGTTGGAACCAGCAAGGAGCCTAGTGACCAAAGGCCCTTCGCCTTCTTTTGATGAAAAAAGTATCAGAAGGTTATGACATTCTTAAAGTTAAAGGTGTCACCCAAAGATATTGATTGGATTAAAACAGAAAGGACTACTCAGGAACCTAAAGAGTCGATTCATTTCTGTTATGAGACATTGTTGCAAGTGTTCAAGCAAAAATGTGGAATGGAGATGCTTGAGCCCAAGGATATGGGGCATTTTGTGTTGAGGTTTGTGACAGGATTGAGACTTGAAATTAGTATGATTATTCAACAGCATTTAATTTGTTGGCAGAGTACATTGGTTGATAAGATCTTGAGGTATGTGGAATACTGTAGTGATGAAACAGAAGAAATTGAGGGAGAAGTTTTTGGTTGATCAAATGAAGACCTGGTTAGAGAAGTAATCAGGTCCATCCACTTGTAGAGAATGTTGGTGCTAGGCAAGGTGTGTATCAACAGGGTACACTTGCAATGCAGGGTAAAGGTCAAAGAGTTCCAATAGATCCAAGTACAGGAATGAATTTGGGTGGTCTGAAGATGACAAACCCTTGTCATGTTTGCAACAACTTGGAACATCAGAAGAGGGAATGTCGGATTAACCCAGCCAATCAGCTCCAGAATTCAGGGTTCAAACAACCTCAGAATAACAATGCTGTACAGATGAAAAATGTTCAGAGACAGGGCAAAATTTCAATGTACCACAATCTCCAGTGATGCAAGTTCCACAACCCCTGGTGCCACAGCAGAATGTGAGAGGCCCAATACTGAAGTCCCATCAAGTATAAACATGAATTAGAAAGCATTTCGAGACAGTAATCCCTTTCAACAAATTCCCATGTTTGAGACCTCTGAGAACCATGGCTCTGATCCATCAGCCTGACGGTGTTTGAGGGGGAGGGAGATTGCACACTTGCCGCAGTCTTGAAGGTGGACCAGAGTGGTCCATTCGTCGATGTGAGATTAATGGCCACCATCTGTCAGTTTTGTTTGACACTGGTGTAGGAAAGTAGCCTCTTTATAGCTTGGTTAGTAGTAGTAATAGTGGTGGAACTACTGGCAATAGTCAAAATAAAAGTGTAGTTGGGTTCACATCTGTGTTCATAATAGAAACTGGAGTAGGTGTAGAACTCCCCAAGACAGTTTCTGTCTCACCAGGTTAGCTGCTTGTCCCCTTAATATGGATAAGTACAAGCAGCACATTCAGATAAATGGACACAGGTGCCAGCCTAACCATAGTCACTGAAAACCTAGTCCCATATTTACACTTTTTTGCACCACATTTGCGTAATTTTTTGGCGCAAACATACAAAATACAATTATATTTTGCAAGTTTGCGCAGCTTTTGCATCAAAAAATTATGCAAATGCAGTGCAAAAAAAGGATAAATATGGCCTTAGTGTCACATGCACAACACCTACGTGGTCAGAAGTACCAAGTCACTGATGTTAACAACTTCACTCAGTTCCTCTCCTTTGCTGTAGCACCACTTAGTTAGGGTGGAGTTACTGGCCCTAAGCAGGTGGTAGTCTCACCTAGTTTACCTGTAGACTGTCTCTTAGGAAATGACAAAGAGGCCTCAGGTTGAGCTGATGTAGAGTTTCTTGCCCATGCATCCATTCTGGGTATTCCCAAAGAAGTGTTTTCCTTAATCTCAGAGAGATTAAAAAGCAAAAAATGGAAGGAGCCCTGGAGCCTGAAATAATGGCCCAGGACACTCCTAAAAACACAGGCATGCAGAATATCAAAGTATCCCCTGCCCACCCTACCACTAGGGATATCATTCCTCTGAGGGGGTATACCACCCCTAGGGTGGGGTCTGTAGCAAGGGAGTCAACAGCTACCACAGCTGAACTCCCCAGAGATAAGAGTACCTCTCTGTGAGAAACCTAAGACAAAACAGCAACCCTGCCCTGTCTTAGAAAACTTGGAGCAACCCTCCAGCCCTCTCAGATAAACTTTAGTGCAGCACCCCTGCACTACCTCTAATACCATAGGACATGCAAACCTGTCCTTATGTAAAGCCCTTGGTACAGCAACTCTGTTCTGCTCTATCCCAAGAAGGACAGCAACCCTGTCCTCCTCTAGGGACTTTAGGACACATTTTTTGACCTGCTCCAGCCCTGCTCAGACAGCACCCCTGTCTAGCATTACAGCCCTTTGGACAGCAACCCTGTCCTAACATAGGGTCCCATGGACATTCATCCTGCCCTACTTTAAAACTACTACCACATCTTAAAAATAGGGAACCACAGGCCCACAGTTTCACTTTACTTCAGGTAAAAGTAACCAAACAGGGTGGTTCACCTCCCCACAGGGAAGGGACCCCATAGTGGATGATAAAGGGAGTAACCGCTCTATTGCAGAGCTACTCTCCATTTATCAGCACTTAGACAATAAAGTCTCAACTGGCAAAGGTTAGCTTTTTTGTCTTTTGTGTGGGGTGGGCGGGGTTGTGTAGGAAAGTAGCCTCTTTCTAGCTTGGTTACCCACTCTGTTTATCAGTGTGTTTGACTGTGTTCACTGGGATCTTGCTAACCAGGACCCCAGTGATTATGCTCTCTCGCCCTTAAATTTGATTCTTGGCTACTGTTAACATAGTATTTTATCCACAATTGGCATACTGGTGCCCCTTTATAAGGCCCTAGTATATGGTGCCTAGGTACCCAGGGCATTAGGGTTCCAGGGGATCCCTATTGGCTGCAGTATAAATTTTGCCACCCATAGGGAGCTTATACAAAGGCTTCTGCAGGACTGCCATTGCAACCTATGTAAAAAGGTGCAAGCACCCTTTCACTGCCATTTACATTGCACCAGGTCACTTATAAGTCACCCCTATAGCAGGCCCTTCAGCCCTGAGGTCAGGGTGCAAAGTACCTGTGTGTGAGGACTAGAAGAGGTGCCCCCACAACCTCCAGGACCATTTTCCTGGACTTCGTGATTGCAGGGACGCCATTTTACATATGTACTGGACATAGGTCACTACCTATGTCCAGCTACATAATGGTAAGTTCGAACATAGGCATGATTGTTATCAAACATGTTGGAATAATACCCAATGGCTTTTGCAAACATTGGTTGTATGATTCCATGCACTCTGGGGGCTCCTTAAAGGACCCCCAGTATTGCCATTTCAGCCTTCTGAGGTTTTCCAGGCAGCCCCAGCTGCTGCCACCTCACCGACAGGTTTCTGCCCTCCTGTTGCTTGAAAAGCTCAAGCCTAGGAAGGTAGAACAAATTATTTCTTTTGGGAGAGGAATGCTACAACCTCTCCCTTTGCAAATAGGTGTTACAGGCTTGGGATGGGTAGCCTCCCCAAGCCACTGGCAATGCTTTGAAGGGCACATTTGGTGCCCTCCTTGCATAAACCAGTCCACACTAGTACAGGGACCCCCAGTCCCTGCTCTGGCATGAAACTGGACAAAGGAAAGGGGATTGACCACTCCCCGGTCCATCACCACCCCAGGGATGGTGTTTGGAGCACCTCCAGAGGGTCCCTGGGTTTTGCCATCTTGGATTCAAGGTTGGCAGCGAACTTTGGGAGCATGTGAGTGGCCAGTGCCAGCAGGTAATGTCAGAGCCCTCCACTGATAGGTGCGTACCTAGTTAGGGGACCAATCCCCCTTTTAGGGCTATTTAGGGTCTCTCCTTTGGGTGGTTCCTCAGATTAAGATTGCAAGAGTCCAGCAGGAATCCTCTGCATCCTCCACTTCTACTTCAAAACTGCATCTGGACCCTCCAGGAACTCTACGAGCTGCAACAAAGAAGCAAGATGCCTTCTGCAACATTGTATCTCCGGCTCCTGCTAGCAACTTCAACTGTTTCCCAGTTGTGCATCATCTGAGGAAAGACTGTCTTCAGTCTGCACCAGAAGAGCAAAAGAATCTCCCTTGAGGTGAGGGAGTCATTCCTCTGCTTCAGCAGGCACCAACTGCAATGACGACCAGCTGCGTGGATCCCCTCTCCTGCTGAGCTGCATGGATCCTGCATCACAGGCTGTTGACTGACTGTCCACACATCCAACTGTCCAACTTTGGTGGAGGTAAGAGCTTGCCTCCCCACGCCAGACAGTACCTCCTTGCACATGTGTTTTGTAACTGCCAGGGCTTGTTGGCATCCTTCCTCCTAGTTCTTCATGCATCTTGTAGCTCCGGCCCGCAGCACTCTATCCTGTGACGCACAGCTTCCTGAGTGGTTCTCTGGCGGCATGGGAGCCTTTGTCGTCGTGCTGCATGGGCCTCTTTTGCATCTTCCTTGTCCCCATGCTGTGGGACTTCTTTGCTTGCTGCCTGGTCTTCTGTGGGCTCTCTGAGTTGCTGAGAGCCCCCTTTGACTCCCCCTCCTGGGTAGAGTCCACCTGGTCCCTCCTGCTTCCAGCAGCACCATTTTCCACTAACATCGAGCTCTGTGTGTGCCAAGGCTTGTTGGCGGACTCCAGCGATGGAAACCAGACTGCAATCCTCCATCTGGTGTGGGACATCACTTGCATCCTCCAGGAACCCGGCTCTGTCTTCTTCGGTGCAGTACTGACTGTTCTTCTTCACCGGTGGTTCTTCTTTTGCACCTTCATCCTGGTAAGCAGGGGTTCCTGTTCTTCCTGGACACTTCTGTGCTTTTTGGACTTGGTCCCCTTCTTCCACAGGTATTCTTGTCTAGAAATCCACTGTTGGTGTTGTGCAGTCTCTTCTGGTTCTTGCATAATCCTTCTTTTCATTTGTGTGTGTGTTCTGGGAAAGTTACTGTGATTTACTCCTGCTTTCCTGGTCACTGGGGTGGGTTCTAGTACTTCCAGTGTCCCTCTACTCACTACACTGCCTAGGTGGGAGACTGAATTTTGCATTCCACTTTCTTAGTATATGGTTTGTGCTACCCCCAGGCCCATATTTAACTTTTGGGATTATTACTAATTGCACAGTTTTCTAACTGTGTTATGCCTATTTCTGTATACTATATAATATGTGTATTACTTACCTCCTAAGGGAGTACAGCCTCTATGGTATTTTTGGTATTTGTGTCACCAAAATAAAGTACCCTTATTTTTGTAGCACTGCGTGTTTTTATGTGTGTGAGTACTGTGTGACTACAGTAGTATGGCAGGAGTTTTGCATGTTTCCTAGATAAGCCTTGGCTGCTCATCCACAGCTACCTCTAGAGAGCCTGGCTTCTAGACACTGCCTACATTTCACTAATAAGGGATAACTGGACCTGGTATAAGGTGTAAATACCATAGGTATGCACTACAAACCAGGTCAGCCTCCTACAATTGGTGCTTCCCATTCTACTTTGAGAAAGGTAGCAGTCCCAAACCTACCCCTTTCGGGAACAATTATCCAAGTTGTAGAAATTAGCAATAAACAAATGACAAACCAAGAAACAGCAAGTGTGTCTGTGAGAATAGGGTCCTTCAAAAAGATTCACTGATTTGTGGTGCGTGAGTCTAGACCCGTGAGTCTCTTGGGAAGGAATCTCCTTTGTAAGTTGAATTGTGTCATCTAATGTACTCCTAAAGGCAGAGCGGTGCAAACCCATGATGAGGATGTTGTATTCAAATTAGTGAACGATGCATCTTACACTACATTTTTTACCATGTTAACCATTAACGATTTGCCACCAAACCTTAAAGACAGGACATTTGGTTGATCAAAGGTGTTGAATCCATTTGAATCACAGTGTCACCAAATGCTGAATACCCGAGAACATCCCAATTCAATTTTACATTTGAAATTATTTCTGGGATTACACCAGTAATCAAATCCATGATTCAACATGGAATCTTGAAGAAAATGATGGGAAGTCTCTGCAATTCACCCATTATGGGCTCACAGAAGCCGAATGGGAAGAACTGCATAGTTCAAGACATGGGAAAGATGAAAAACGTTGTTGTTCCTTGCTGTCGTCTGGTACCGAGTCCAGCTGTTAATTTGTTTAAGATTCCAAGTGAGGCTGAGTGGTTTATAGTTATTGATTTGGGACCAGGCTTTGTTTTTCGATAATGTTGCATGAGGACAGTCAGTTCCTCTTTGCATTTCCGTTGAGAATTCGTGTCTTGGTATGGTGCCAAATTCCCCAGGGGTATACTGAGGGCCCCTCCATCCTTAACCAGATTCTCAAGAAGAATCTGGAGTCCCTGGTCATGCCTTGTAATTCAGTCCTACGTCAATACATTGATGACCTATTAGTGGCATCAAACACTTAAGAAGTCTGTACCCAAGACACCACTGCAAGTATTGTTGAACAACCTGGCTGAGAATGGATATAAAGTGTCCTTAGGAAAGTTACGGTGCTGTCAAAAAGAGGTTCAAAATCGTGTACATCACACTGAGAAAGGAGCAAGGAAACTGTCACAAGCGAGGATTTCAGCAATTGTGAAAATTAATCTGCCAAGTACCCAGGCAGATGTCAGGATGTTTTTGGGAATGGTGGGCTATTGTTGCCAGTGAATATCCAACTTTTCCATAGTGGCCAAGCCTTTGCAGAGGCTGACACACAAGGATGTGTCTGATTCAGAACCCTGGGATAACAATTGCTTGTTTCCCTTCCTATTGCTGAGAGAAACTCTCTGTTGTGCCCCAGTACTGGGAATGCCTGATTAAAATATGTCATTTGCACTTTTCTGCAGTGAGAGGGAGGGCTGCGCTATCTCACTGCTTACACATTCACACAGAAATGCCAGAAGGCTTGTGGCCTACTTTTCTGCTACTCTTGATACCCTAGCTTTAGAGCTGTCAAGTTGCCTTACAACAGTGGTGGCTGTTTGTGTCAGCATTGAGAGGTGTGAAAACATATTCATAGGTCACCCATTAACTGTTTATGTTTCTCATTCAGTGGAGTTATTGTTAACAAGGACTGCAACCCAGCACAAATAGCCACCTTACTAAGTAAAAACAGATTATTCTTGCGGCAAAAAAGGTGACTGTCAAACGCTGTGCTGTTCTAAATCCCACCACCCTGTTGCCTGTATCCAACAATGAAAACAATGACTGTGAAGTGGAGTATGATTGTCTCGATGTCACTGAACTATGCATCTGATTTTGTGTTATATGTTGAAGGTTCATTTTTAAAGGGACAACAGAGGAAATTTGAGAGCTAACTATACAGTCCACACAATTTCAGGAGTTGTTGAAGCTTCCTGGGTTCAAGGAATATTTTCTGCACAAGTGGGGGAATGAATTGCTCTTACTAGAGCATGCTGTGTTTCAGATCAGCTGAAGGTGACAATTTTTACTGCTAGTCTTTGGTGTTGTTTATGACAATGGACAGTTATGGTCCCAGAGAGGGTTCATGATGTAGTGGAAATGAGCATGTAACATTGAGTAGCCATTATGCTGATGAGGTTTCAAAATACTGTGCTCACAATGGCTGCACCTTTAATGGAGATAATCCAAATGAGGGAATGAATGAGGCTGTAGGAGGCTGGACTGGCTTGTAGTGAGTACCAAGGGGTACTTACACCTTGCACCAGGCCCAGGTATCCCTTATTAGTGTAGAGGGGTGTCTAGCAGCTTAGGCTGATAGAAAAGGTAGCTTAGCAGAGCAGCTTAGGCTGAACTAGGAGACGAGTGAAGCTCCTACAGTACTACTAGTGTCATATGCACAATATCATAAGAAAACACAATACACAGATATGCTAAAAATAAAGGTACTTTATTTTTATGACAATATGCCAAAAGTATCTCAGTGAGTACCCTCACAATGAGGATAGCAAATATATACAAGATATATGTACACAATACCAAAATATGCAGTAATAGCAATAGAAAACAGTGCAAACAATGTATAGTCACAATAGAATGCAATGGGGGCACATAGGGATAGGGGCAGCACACACCATATACTCTAGAAGTGGAATGCGAACCACGAATGGACCCCAAACCTATGTGACCTTGTAGAGGGTCGCTGGGACTGTAAGAAAACAGTGAGGGTTAGAAAAATAGCCCACCCCAAGACCCTGAAAAGTGGGCGCAAAGTGCACCTAAGTTCCTCAAAGAGCACAGAAGTTGTGATAGGGGAATTCTGCAGGAAAGACCCACACCAGCAATGCAACAATGATGGATTTCCAGATGAGAGTACCTGTGGAACAAGGGGACCAAGTCCAAAAGTCACGATCAAGTCGGGAGTGGGCAGATGCCCAGGAAATGCCAGCTGTGGATGCAAAAAAGCTGCCACTGGATGGTAGAAGCTGAGGATTCTGCATGAACGACAAGGGCTAGAAACTTCCCCTTTGGAGGATGGATGTCTCACGTCGTGAAGAGTTGTACAGAAGTGTTTTCCCACAGAAAGACCGCAAACAAGACTTGCTAGCTGCAAGGGTCGCGGTTAGGGTTTTTGGATGCTGCTGTGGCCCAGGAGGGATCAGGATGTCGGCAATTGCGTGAGGAGACAGAGGAGGCGCCCAGCAAGAGAAGGAGTCCACTCAGAAGCAAGCAGCACCCGCAGAAGTGCTGGAACAGGCACTACGAAGTGGAGTGAATCGGTGCTCACCCGAAGTTGCACAAGAGAGTCCCATGCCGCCGGAGGACAACTCAGGAGGTCGTGCAATGCAGGTTAGAGTGCCAGGGACCCAGGCTTGGCTGTGCACGAAGGAAATCTTCGGTGAGTACACAGGAGCCGGAGTAGCTGCAAAACACGTGGTTCCCAGCAATGCAGTCTAGCGTGGGGAGGCAAGGACTTACCTCCACCAAACTTGGACTGAAGAGTCACTGGACTGTGAGATTCACTTGGACAGAGTTGCTGAGTTCAAGGGACCTCGCTCGTCGTGCTAAGAGGAGACCCAGAGGACCGGTGATGCAGTTCTTTGGTGCCTGCGGTTGCAGGGGGAAGATTCCGTTGACCCACAGGAGATTTCTTCGGAGCTTCTAGTGCAGAGAGGAGGCAGACTACCCCCACAGCATGCACCACCAGGAAAACAGTCGAGAAGGCAGCAGGATCAGCGTTACAATGTCGCAGTAGTCGTGTTTGCTACTTTGTTGCAGTTTTGCAGGCTTCCAGCGCGGTCAGCAGTTGATTCCTTGGCAGAAGGTGAAGAGAGAGATGCAGAGGAACTCTGATGAGCTCTTGCATTCGTTATCTAAGGAATTCCCCAAAGCAGAGACCCTAAATAGCCAGAAAAGGAGGTTTGGCTACCTAGGAGAGAGGATAGGCTAGCAACACCTGAAGGAGCCTATCGGAAGGAATCTCTGACATCACCTGCTGGCCCTGGCCACTCAGAGCAGTCCAGTGTGCCAGCAGCACCTCTGTTTCCAAGATGGCGCAGAGGTCTGGAGGACACTGGAGGAGCTCTGGGCACCTCCCAGGGGAGGTGCTGGTCAGGGGAGTGGTCACTCCCCTTTCCTTTGTCCAGTTTCGCGCCAGAGCAGGGCTGAGGGATCCCTGAACCGGTGTAGACTGGCTTATGCAGAGATGGGCACCATCTGTGCCCATCAAAGCATTTCCAGAGGCTGGGGGAGGCTACTCCTCCCCAGCCCTGACACCTTATTCCAAAGGGAGAGGGTGTAACACCCTCTCTCTGAGGAAGTCCTTTGTTCTGCCTTCCTGGGCCAAGCCTGGCTGGACCCCAGGAGGGCAGAAACCTGTCTGAGGGGTTGGCAGCAGCAGCAGCTGCAGTGAAACCCCGGGAAAGGCAGTTTGGCAGTACCCGGGTCTGTGCTAGAGACCCGGGGAATCATGGGATTGTCTCCCCAATACCAGGATGGCATTGGTGGGGCAATTCCATGATCTTAGACATGTTACATGGCCATATTCGGAGTTACCATTGTGAAGCTATACATAGGTAGTGACCTATGTATAGTGCACACGTGTAATGGTGTCCCCGCACTCACAAAGTCCGGGGAATTGGCCCTGAACAATGTGGGGGCACCTTGGCTAGTGCCAGGGTGCCCACACACTAAGTAACTTAGCACCCAACCTTTACCAGGTAAAGGTTAGACATATAGGTGACTTATAAGTTACTTAAGTGCAGTGTAAAATGGCTGTGAAATCAGGTGGACGTTATTTCACTCAGGCTGCAGTGGCAAATGCTGCAGCCCATAGGGATCTCCTGGAACCCCAATACCCTGGGTACCTCAGTACCACATAATAGGGAATTATAAGGGTGTTCCAGTATGCCAATGTAAATTGGTGAAATTGGTCACTAGCCTGTTAGTGACAATTTGTACGGAGAGAGCATAACCACTGAGGTTCTGATTAGCAGAGCCTCAGTGAGACAGTTAGGCATCACACAGGGAACACATACATATAGGTCACAAACTTATGAGCACTGGGGTCCTGGCTAGCAGGGTCCCAGTGACACCTAACAAACATACTGAAAACATAGGGTTTTCACTATGAGCACTGGGCCCTGGCTAGCAGGATCCCAGTGAGACAGTGAAAACACCCTGACACACACTCACAAACAGGCCAAAAGTGGGGGTAACAAGGCTAGAAAGAGGCTGCTTTCTCACAGAGACCAACTACAACTTTTTGTTAACAACAGCAGACACATGGGAAGAGGTAAAGTGTCTTGAGGACGAGGTGTCCAAGGAAGAACAGCAGAGTTGGGTCAGAGCAGGTTGTGTCAAGAAAGATGATGACATTTGGGTTTCAATGGATGGAAGAGCAGTGTTGCCAAATATATTGTTGCCTCCAAAGGCTAGGCATTGCTATGGCCCAGCTCATGTTAGTAGAGATGCAACACTGCATCTCTTTAGACAGACATGGTTTAATCCCAAGTTCATGTTGATGGCTAAAGCATTGTATCAAAGATATGTTGTGTGCCAGCAAAATAATGTTGGGAAAAGAACTGTAGTAATACTCAGTCACATAGGAGGATTAGGAGGTCCCTTTAAGAGAATGCAGCTGGAGTTTATCAAGATTCCTATTAGGAACAGGCTGATGTATCTCCTGGGGATTGTATGCATCTTCTCAAGTTGGGTTGAGGCTTACCTGGCCAGAAGAAATGACAGTCTTACTGTAGCAAAACTGATACGGAGAGAGCTTATACCCAGGTTTGGCTTTATGTCTTCTCTGGAATCAGATTTCAGGACTCATTTTAATAATAAGGCCCTGAGATTGTTGTGTGCAGCATTATTAGTGGAACAGATACTACATTGCAGTTATAGACCTGATTCTTTGGGTCTTGTTGAACAGGTGAAAAGGACACTGAAATCCAGATTTGGCAAAGTGTATTCTTCAACATCATTGAAGCAGCCTTATGCTTTGTCCCTTGTGTTGGTGAGTCTTCACAGTGTCCCTGATCAGAAAACAGGATTGTCTCCCCATGAGATCATCATGTGCAGAGCTATGAGTTTGCCAGCTATTCATGTGAATGCACTTGTGAGAATTACAGATCATATGGTTCTTGATTACAGCATTCGTTCGGTGTCTCATCAGGTTGGAGCAGTCACAGCCCCTCCCCATGAGGAGCAGTGCTATAACCTTAGCCCCGGTGACTGGGTCTTGGAGAGGAAACACATAAGGAAAATGTGTTTGGAGCCTTGTTGGCATGAGCCATATCATCTTGGTAACCACAACAGAAGTTAAATGTGGAGGTCTCCCTAACTGGCTCCACACTTCTAATAGTCTAAGAGTTGAGTGTCCCCTTGATGTAGTAGTACCTGTTTCAGAATGTGAATGAGTTGACTTCAGATTCAGGCCCTGACGAAGGACCTCCTGCTGTGAGGAAATGAGTGGAAGCTGGAGACTGTTGGCCCACATTAGACCTGTCAGCTCTTGACATGGTTTCCTTGTCTTTTTGACTTCTGACCCCCTGTTTTGATCTTCTACTGAATTTTGTTTTTTTCTGGCTTGTTGACTCTGGGCACTTTACCACTGCTGACTTGTGCTAAAGTGAAGGTGCCTTCTGTCTAAATTGGATTGGTAATTGGTTTATCCATGACTGGCATATTTGGTTTACTGGTAGGCCCCTATTAAAGTGCATAGGAAGTGCCCAGGGCCTGTAAATTGAATGCTACTAGTGGGCCTACAGCACTGATTGTGCAACCCACATGAGTAGTCCTGTAACTATATCTCATGCCTGCCACTGCGGTGTCTGTATGGGCAGTTTGGTACTGCCAGTTTGACCTAGCAAGTGTGCCCACTTGTCAGGCCCAAACCTTCCCCTTTACTATAAGTAAGTGTAGGAGGCTGGCCTGGCTTATAGTGGGTACCTGATGGTACTTATACCTTGTGCCAGGTCCAGTTATCCCTTATTAGTAGATTAGTAGTGTTCTAGCAGCTTAGGCTGATAGAGGTAGCTATAGCAGAGCAGCTTAGGCTGAACTAGGATACATGCAAAGCTCCTACTATACCACTTATATCATATAGCACTATATCATAAGAATCACAATACTCAGAGTTACTAAAAATAAAGGTACTTTATTTTAGTGACAATGTGGCAAAAATATCTCAGAGGAGGTAAGTAAAATACACAAAATATACACACAAACCAAAATCAGGTAAGTAAACAGTTAGAAAAGTAGTGCAAACACTGTAGAATACATTACGATGCAATAGGCCTAGGGGCAACACAAACCATGTACTCTAAAAGTGGAATGCGAACCACTTAGGGACCCCAGGCCTAGTGTGGTGTGTAGGACCTGTAAAGGAAGGGGACCAAGTCCAAGAGTCAAGCAAGTGTCTAAGGGGGGCAGGAGCCCACTAAGCCCCGGAGGAAGGTGCAAAAGGGCTGTCTCTGGGTGGAAGAAGCTGAAGATTCTGCATCAAAGGAAGATGCCAGGAACTTCTCCTTTGCATAGAAGATGTCCCACGGCGTGCTGGAGGATGCAGAGTTGTTTCCATGCAGAAATACTGCAAACAAGCCTTGCTAGCTGCAAGAGTTGCAGTTGAAGAAAATGGGTGCTGCCCGGGCCCAGGAAGGACCAGGAGGTTACCCCTTGGAGGAGGAGATGGACGGGGGTGCTCAGCAGTACAGAGAGCCCACGCAGAGGCAGGCAGCACCCACAGAAGCACTTGAACAGGCATTCAAGAAATCTGAGCATGGTGGTCATCTCAACACTACAAAGGAGGGTCCCACGAAGTCGGTGGTCAACTCATCGAGTTGAGCAATGGAGGACGGAGTGCTGGGGACCTGGGCTATGCTGTGCACAAAGGATTCCTTGCAAAAGTGCACAGAAGCCCCAGCAGCTGCAGTTCACACAGTACATAGGATTACTGTCTGGCGTAGGGAGGCAAAGACTTACCTGCACCAAATTTGGACAGAAGGACCACTGGACTGTCGGGGTCACTTGGATCCAGCTCTTGTGTCCCAGGGACCATGCTCGTCGAGATGAGAGGGGACCCAGAGGAGCAGTGAAGCATAGGTTTGGTGCCTGCGTTAGCAGGGGGAAGATTTAGTCGACCCACGGGAGATTCCTTCTTGGCTTCCAATGCAGGATGAAGGCAGACAGCCCTCAGAGCATGCACCACCAGGAAACAGTTGAGAAAGCCGGCAGGATTAGGTGCTACAATGTTGCTGGTAGTCGTCTTGCTACTTTGTTGCAGTTTTGCAGGCGTCCTGGAGCAGTCAGCGGTCGATCCTTGGCAGAAGTCGAAGAGGGAGATGCAGAGGAACTCTGGTAAGCTCTTGCATTCATTATCTGGGGAGAAACCCACAGGAGAGACCCTAAATAGCCCTCAGAGGAGGATTGACCACATAACCAGGTAAGCACCTATCAGGAGGGGTCTCTGATATCACCTGCTGGCATTGGCCACTCAGAGGCCTCAATTGTGCCCTCACACCTCTGCATTCAAGATGGCATAGGTCTGGGACACACTGGAGGAGCTCTGGGCACCACCCCAGGGGTGGTGATGACCAGGGGAGTGGTCACTCCCCTTTCCTTTGTCCAGTTTCAAGCCAGAGCAGGGGCAGGGAGATCCCTGAACTGGTGTAGACTGGGTTATGCAAGGAGGGCACCATATGTGCCCTTCAAAGCATTCCCAGAGGCCAGAAGAGGCTACCCCTCTCAGGCCCTTAACACCTATTTCCAAAGGGAGAGGGTGTAACACCCTCTCTCAGAGGAAATCCTTTGTTCTGCCATCCTGGGACTGGGCTGCCCAGTCCCCAGGAGGGCAGAAACCTGTTTGTGGGTTGGCAGCAGCGATAGCTGCAGTGAAAACCCCAGAGAGCTGGTTTGGCAGTAGCCGGGGTACATGCTGGAGCCCCGGGGATGGATGGGATTGGCACCCCAATACCAGATATTGGCATGGGGGGACAATTCCATGATCTAGACATGTTACATGGCCATATTCGGAGTTACCATTGTGAAGCTACATATAGGTATTGACATATATGTAGTGCACGTGTGTAATGGTGTCCCCGCACTCACAAAGTCCGGGTAAATTGCCCTGAACAATGTGGGAGCACCTTGGATAGTGCCAGGGTGCCCTCACACTTAGTAACGTCGCACCTAACCTTCACCAAGTGAGGGTTAGACATATAGGTGACTTATAAGTTACTTAAGTGCAGTGTAAAATAGCTGTGAAATAACGTGGACGTTATGACGTTATTTCACTCCGGCTGAAGTGGCAGTCCTGTGTAAGAATTGTCTGAGCTCCCTATGGGGGGCAAAAGAAATGCTGCAGCCCATAGGGATCTCCTGAAACCCCAATACCCTGGGTACCTAGGTACCATATACTACGGAATTATAAGGGTGATCCAGTGTGCCAATCAGAATTGGTAAAATTAGTCACTAGCCTGCAGTGACAATTTTAAAAGCAGAGAGAGCATAAACACTGAGGTTCTGGTTGGCAGAGCCTCAGTGATACAGTTAGGCACTGCATAGGGAACACATATAGGCCACAAACTATGAGCACTGGAGTCCTGGCTAGCAGAATCACAGTGACACTGGCAAAACCAAACTGACACACAAATAAAACATGGGGGTAACATGCCAGGCAAGATGGTACTTTCCTACACTCTGGGGTCCCGTTGAGGAAGGTATGTAATAAATCACTGGCCTCTGAGCAGGTCCGGTCCCTGACGTTTGAAAAATTGCTTTACTTGTCCCTCTCTTAAAAAACAAGATTGTTTTGTTCTCTTCAACTACACTCCTATATTGCTTTTTCCATTCGCAGTTAAGATCTAATGTTTATGGATTATTAATGGAAAGATTGGCTCAGAGTCAGATGCTGGAAATCCTCCAGTCAGGCGTTCGTCCCCCAGGCAGCACTGAAACAGTTGTGTTAGTGATGGTAGAATGCTGTTGGACCAGGATGAACCATCTGAACTGGTTTTCCCAGATCTGTCAATAGCATTTGATACAGTCCCTCACAACATCCTGCTCGACAGGTTACAGAATACCGGGAAAAAAGACTCTGCCGTTGGCTGGTCTATATCCAACTTGATGGGTAGGGCAGAAGTGGGCTATCTGCCTCATTTCCTCTCTGACTTTAACGGCTTGCATCAAGGGGTGGAACAGGGTTGTGTGCTTAGCCTATTATTTTTAATTTGCACATCTGCTCTTTTCTGAGACTTATTCAATCTTTTGGAGTATCATGCAAGAATTATGTTGATAACACGCAGCTTATTATTACTGCAGGTAGGGCTAACAATGATCCTTTTGGTTCTTTTCACAGATGTAGGACATCTGTCTCCACTTGGTTGCATCAGAATGCCTTAAAATTTAACTCTGAAAAATAGAGGTCTTGAAGAAGATACTTCTCTTCCTTCCTAAACAGGTCCTTCAGGTGGTGATCCAGGTGACTATTCTCAGGTGCCTGGATTACTGCAGTTCCCTCTATCTGGAAGCAAACAAGGGACAGCTAAGGAAATTGCAAGACATTCAGACTGTAGCAGCCAAGATGATCCCCTTCAAAGGCCCTAAAACAACTGCACTGGCTTCCAGTTGAAAAGCCAGTGAAGTTTAAATCACTCTTCCTCATATATGGAGCAGCTCCTGGAAAAGGCCAGGTCTATCAGGATACTAAATTCAGTACACTCCTTCTCATCTGCTGCACTCTTCTGACACATATCTGCTGGTTCTATCGTGTGTCACTCAACGCTGTACGGGTGGCAATACTTCCTCCAGTGGCACAGCAAAACTGAAATGAGCTTCCTGTTAATCTGCAGAAAATCACTCTTTACTTCAATCCTAGAAAGGTCTAAAAACGTGGGACTTTGGCTAGTAGTTTGCACTGTGGCTCTTTTGATAAGAGGTATCTATGTTGTGACAAACACCTTCTAGTCACCCAAGGCCCTGCTATATCTTTGTTAGGAATCTTTTGTTTTAGCACCAGGACATCCTTTGGAGTAATTGTCATGCTCTATAAAAATAAATACCACAACATAAGGCAAAGCATGACTTCAGGCCAGCTCCTGCAGCTTGGGTGTGCAGATCTAAACTGCAAATTTCACATGGCAAAATAAACCCTTTGCCAGACCAAAACCTTACTTTTTAATATGTATATGCCCCACTAATGTAGATCCTAAATGCCAATAGGGCGAGGTACACATTATTTCAAAAGTAGGACATGTGTACTTATGTTTTACATGTCCCCATCAGTACAAATTCTCGAAAGTCATCTTTTAAACTTTAAAAGGTGGCTCTCGCATAGAAAATCACCATATTACATTATAACACCTTATGATCAGTTTGGGGATAGCTAGCATTTGACTCAAGGAATAAGGAATTTAAAATCTAATTTGATGACAAAGTTGGATTTTAAATTACTATGTTTAAAATGCCACTTCTAGAAAATGACATTTTACTGGGTAAAGCATATATTAGCCGTTTCTGAGATAATCTCTGAGATAATCTTCAATTTTCACCCTGCAGCCTGAGCGAGGTACAAATTGCTCTCAGGAAAGCAAACAAAAGGGTCTTGGCTATGGGGCAGTGTGACCTCATCCGGACATGATGGCCTGGGGGGGTGGCCAGTGACTGTACAAGCTTCCAAAGGGCAGCCCATGTCATAGGCAGATGTAACTCACAGCTAGGACTGGCTCCGCCATTGTCCAGGTAGCAAGAGTGGCACCAATCCAAGTGGGGGGCCTGTACCAAATCTGATTTTGCAGGGGTTCTTCATTTCCCGAGACACTCTTTAGGCATGTGCCGAGAGCTCTGACCAAGGGAAGAAACATATTGCTATGTTGGATTCTGCCAGAGCATGAACGTATGGGAGTGTTTAGGGCCACCCTTTCTGTGGAATGATGCCCAAGTGGGTAGGCTTGCCCCTAGGAAATTTTCCTTAATGGTAGGGAGTCACTCATAGGCTAGTGCCAGGCATAAAAGTGGCACCCCTATATACCTTCTTCAGAACACCTCTAGACCTGTAGCAGACAGCAGAAGGACTGCACCTGCTGAACCCTGGACTCCGGAAAGAGGAGTGCCCCTACTGTAACCTGTGAGGAGAGATCTATAAGGCCTGGACTTGCTCCCACTTATACGCAGGACTGGAGAGTGGTCTGCAAGGGCTAGTTGGATATTCTTTTAAGCTCCAATGCCAAAGATATTGCTGAGCCCAGCTGACCAGTTCCAACTGGAATTTCTTGGACCGTGTTGGTGACTTCAGGGAGATTGAGTCCTAGCTCCCAAATAGCGACAAAATGGTCCTGAACTCTTGGCTGGTAAAGATTGAACTCTCTCCCTAACAAAAACTGCAAAACTGGACACTTAGAAACTTTTTCCCTAACTTTGTCCAAAAAGACCCAGTGGCTGCCACGGGATTGTCGCTGAGCTGCAACCACCAACCTCACACTGCCGGTCAGATTCAACTTGCTCGTCTGCACCACTGAAAGAAGTTTGACTTCCAAAAATGTTTCCAAGTTTGAATGTAGAAATCTTCACTGGAAAAAGGTACTGGAAGTACCCGGCTAGCAAGGGATTTTCTCTGGTTGTGGAGTATTAGTTTCCCCCACTCTGAGCCCCTGTGAAGATTTTTGACTTCCAAAAAAGAGTTTAAGCCAGAAGGCATTACTTTCAACGGACTGAACCTTGTCCCTTTAGCCAATTCATGCTCCATTTTAACTTTTTTGATACTCATAAATGCTTTACACATTTCTCCTAAGTCAAGACTGTCTGATTTGTGCTACAACCATCAAGGGTTGAGTTCAGGTTTAAATTAATGTAAACTACCTGGACCAGGTAAAGGATTGTACTTGCATCAATAATCCGTTTTCTCACAAGTGCACCTTTTAACTTTCTGCGTGCTTTGAAGTCATCTCATGCACGGCAAGGAAGGGGATACTGCTATAATTCCACATTTCCCCTTCTGGACCACAACCCCGTAGAGCACTGCCAGACCCAAGTGTTGTAAACACTTCCTACATAGGTTAAAATAGATCACCCTCCACAAGAAATCAAATATGTTTTTGTTGTGTCTGTCAGAGTACCATGGGAACCTTTCAGTAATATATGTCCTGTAGAAATTCCTAAACAAAAGAAACGTAATCCATCATCTCTGTTTATTTCTCTAGGGCTTCATCAGTTAGAAGTACAGTGACACCCCAGACTTACCGTGCAATGTTTTCTGCGGGGAACACACGATTGCTTAGTTGCATGCACACATTTTCTCTTAATATATTACCTGTCGTATCGCTCTAAAGTGTCATGATTTTTCCTACACACATAAAAAAGGCATCCTATGGTACAATCAGAATGGTACAGTCGCAACTCATCCATTCTCCTACCATCTTTGATTAAAAACCTGTAACATCACTCACATTTTACGAGTCTTCCACATTTGTTGAGCGGAACAAACTGACATACCATAACATTCTTGGAACAGATCTGTATTGTCGAGTTCATGACACGAAGATTTTTGTTTAATTACCTCCCTCGCACCCCTGGCCACTACCTTTAATGTTGTTTTCTGCATCCCATTTGGATAATGGACAGAGGACAATCTCAGCATCTTCGCTGGGTGTTTGATTGACAACAACTTCACCTCTGCTTTGATCTGGTGTTTGTTATGCGCATTTAATGATGGCCCAAGAGTGCCCTACTATGCAGTATTTGATTCCACATCAATTTAGCAGAAGAAGGAGGCTTTCGATTCTTTTGCTATTCTCCACTGTGACATATGCTGGCCATGTTTTAGATTCAAGTCAGAATCTATTTTGTGTTGATTTTGGGCTGAACATGTAATATTAACTAACATGCAGAAAACAAATTATGCGAATGTAGGGCCAGATGTAGCAAACTTTTGCGAGTCGCAAATGGCCCGAATCGCAATTTGTGACCCCGCAAAATCAGAAATGGGATGCAAAAATCCCATTTCTGAATCGCAAAATGCGGCGCAAGCCATTACTGACTCGCAAAAATAGCGACCCCATTTTGCGGTCCGCAAATAGGAAGTCGCTATTTGCGAGTCGCAAACCATATGCAATAGCCACTTGCAAATTGCGACTAGTCGCAAAAAGCCCATTTTGCACTTCCAATTTACCACTAACTCAGAGCAGGTGGTAACCATAACCAAAGTATAAAAGGGGACCCAGAAGGCACCTGGGTTACTCAAGATGGCGGAGATATATGTGATAGCAAAGAGGAGGAGAGCCCACGCTGCACAGCAGATGAGGAGGAGGAGCCAGAGACAGGAGAAGATATACAGAACCAGACAGACACTATTCCAACAAACTGAGGAGGAGATATATGATAAATACAGACTCAGCAGTGCAGCAATACTAGATTTAATAGATCTACTCAATCCGCAGCTTCAACGCCAGACTGTGCGCAACAGCGCCATCCCCACACATGTGCAAGTGCTATGCTCACTGCACCTCTTGGCCTCGGGTAGCTATCAGGGGGTCATTGCCGTGGCAGGTGGGGTATCCCAAAGTGCACTCTCATGGTTCTTCAGAGCATTCCTAGATGCCATACTCACACACATGTCCAGATACATATACCTACCCAGGAATGAGGCAGAAATCAACAGCACCAAGTTGGAATTCTACAGGATTGCCAACTTCCCTCATGTAATAGGGTGTGTAGACGGGACACATATACAAATAGGCCCTCCTGCAAATCTGGAATATCTGTTCCGCATCCGGAAGTGTACCCACTCACTGAACATCCAGGTGGTATGTGACGCCCATTATGTTATCACTGACATGGTTGCCAAATTTCCAGGGAGTACACATGACTCCTACATTTTCAGGTACAGTGGGATACTCCAACGCCTAGAATGTGGGGAGTTTGGAGACGGATACCTCCTAGGTATAGCTGAATACACCTTGCAGACATACACACAGGTCAATGTGGAACCCATCTATGCCCAGCTAACATTGTACATTTTGTGCCAAAAAGGTGACCGTGCATATGCACTGCGACCATGGATACTTACCCCGTACTTAACACCCAGCAATGAGACAGAGAGGTGATACAACAGTGCACATAGGAGGACCCGAAATATTATAGAGAGGACCTTTGGACTGTTGAAGGCAAGATTCAGATGCCTCCACAGAAGTGGAGGTGCCCTCCAGTATGCCCCAATAACAGCATTCAAGATCGTTGGCACATGCGCTATACTGCACAACATTGCCACCAGATGTGGGCTACCTCTCACCCCAGAAGACCCAGATTCGGAGGATGATGAGCAAGAGCTACCACATCGCCATCATGGGGATGGAAGCATTGCAAATCAAGGCAGATAGAGACGGGACCACATTCCAAACCAATACTTTGGAAGGTACGTGCTAACTGTCACAACACACACGAATGTCACACACAATGAGTCCAGGTGTGAAGTGGAACAAACAAGAACTTTAATGATGTGCACCAATAAACTATTTACACAAACTACAGATCAGGGGCTGCAAAAGTCCACCTGCTATGATGACACATTAACCTCATGTGCCTCCAGTCTATGACAGTGCGTAGCTCACACCCTACGCCGTACTCGCCCAGCATGGCTGGTTCCTGGTGCGTCTGCAGTGCCCTGCCGTGCGCTACCACTGCGCAACACCCTGGTGTCTGTGGCTGAAACACTGCTAATGGTAGAGCCCTCCTCACTGTCCTGCGGCGTGTCTGCCGCGCCCCTAGCCACCTGTCGTGCCTCCATAAGATCGACTGCGTGGCTAATACATCCCAGCCCACGTGCCACATCGCTGGCAAAGTGGCCCATGTCCACCTGGAGGCTGACCGTGCGCCGTGACAGCCCAGTGGTGTTAACAGCCAGCCGGACGATGGAGGCAGCCATGCGGTCCAGGCGGTGGATGAGCTGCCAGTCACGGCGCCTTGCACCCTCTCTCTTGGTGACAATTTCTGACACCAGTTGTCTAATTGTGAGCGCAAGGTCACCAACAGTGCTGTTGAGATGTTGCAGCTCAGTGTGGACCTGTTGCAGCCCTGTGGTCTGGTTGCGTTCCATGCGTCGCATGGCCCCTGAAATAATTCTTATCTCCCTTGTCTGCAGGCGCTGACCATGTAGGAGTGCAGCCTCGGCGGCGGATATGGAGGCGTCCCCTACTTCACCCTGTGGCACTAGAGGGACATTGAGACGTCGCCTGCGACGCGGTGGAGGTTCCGTGCCCTGTACACTGGCACTTTGGCTGGGACCGGGTGCTGGCTCACTCTCCAGTATGGCCACTGGTGCATCAGGAGGGGACTGTGTTTGGGTGGTGCAGGTCCCTGTGGTGGCTGGTCCTGGGTCCTGTGCTGCCTGGTGGCTGGCCTGTGGCCCCTGGACGCTGTGGCTGGAGGTGGTGTTGTGTGGGAGACCTGTGGGACATAGGGAACACACTGTCAGTATCTACCATCTGTTATCTGCTTCCTATTAAACTGTTGCCTATCAACTGCCTACTTGACTACATTGCCCATAATGCACCATGCAGGTGGTTGCTACTCGGAAATTGAGCTATTTTGGTTGGGCATGCTGCTGTGTACTAGGTGGGTGGGGGTATGGCAGATATGGGTGTACATGCATGTCTCATTGTACTCACTGGTTGATGGTCCTGGCGCTGATGTGTCCAGCTCTCCTATCCCGGACACTGCCTCTGGCTCCAGGGTCTCCTCCACTCTTTCCTCCAAGGGTGTGGGTGGTGGTATGGTTGATGGTCCCCCTCCAGTGCCCCTCATCTCCCGGAGCCGCTCTGCCACTCTCTCCTTGTTCGGGAGCGCAGGTCATACCACCTTTTCTTTAGTTCCTCAATACTTCTGTGGCTCACACCCATTGAGTTGACTTTGTCCTGGATTTCACTCCAAATTTGCCTTTTTTCCTGCTCTGGCACACTGAGGGCTGCTCTCCCAAATAGTTGTTCGTGGTGCTGGCAGCATTCCTCCCTCAGCACCTCCAGTTCTTTCTCTGCAAATTTCAGCTTTCTCTTCCTGGGTGTTTCTGCCATTGTAGCTGCTGTTCTTCCTGGTGGCAGTTCAGCAGTTTAAAATGGGTGTGGTCCTCTCTCCTCCCAGGTGTATTAGTAAACTTCCTGGCTGTGATGTCATCATCAAGAGCCAGGAAGTGTTTTCCAGAGTGTTCTGCTGCACCTGCATTCGATTTGCGGCACAATCGCAATTTGCGACACCCACTCGCAATTTGCATGTTCGTTTTTAGCGCGGTCGCAAAAAGTGACCTCGCTAACAGCGGACTCGCAATCTGCGGTGCGACTTCAAAAAAATGAAGTCGCTTTTTCTTCTTGGATACCATTTTGCGAGTCGGAAATTGCGAGTCGCAACGACTCGCAATTTCCGACTCGCAAATTTTTTGCTACCTACATCTGGCCCATAGTATTTTATATTTTCAGCAAGTGTCTTGCGAAAATCGTGCTAGTAAAGAGAGGGTGCTTTTTAAGAGAACTTTCCTAAGCACAAAAGTGTTCCGAGTGTTGAAGATGCTTTCTACAACCTTACATTGCACAGCAAAGGGTCATTTCTGAAACTGGCTTTATAGTATGGACATAACTGCGATGTTTGTGATGTTGCAGCACTAAAGGTATCACATATCAGGCCTGGAAATATCACTCACAAGCACTTTGCAAACAGGGAAACTGTTACACATTAGCTTACTGAGAATTAGGCGGTTATATTTATGGGAATTGTTAGGAGCAGTGTTTGAGCCCTCATGTTATGTTATATTGGTTAGAGATAACAGGTTTGTCATGGGATTAAGACTATCATACGTAGTTTAATACAATGTAATCAGACAGTAAGATGTGAGTTATGGTTTATGTGATGTTTGCTTTGTTACAGCGTAATGCTTTGGCATGTACAGCGGTGCACATGTAAGGAGCAGCATTGGAGCCCTCTCTGTAGGCTACATTGGTTAGCAAATACAGGTTGGTCCCTGGGATTGGCATGACAGTTTTTTAGACTAACTCTAGTAATTTGTGCATGAGACAATATGGGAACCATTTATTATTGCACTAGTATGTGTCTTGTGCATGAGACACCAGTGATATAATTTATTTAGTGACTATTGGGAGACGGCTCTGTCCACACTGATCACAACGGCTCATATACCGTGGCCTCTACATCTACTAGTATTGGCCCTCATAGTGAATTCCTGAGTAGAGACTAGGGGCCAGATGTATGAAAGCATTTTGCATTCGTAAACGGTGCAAATGCCCGTTTGCGAATGCAAAATGCCAGTTCATATCGTATGAAATACATTCTGAACGCAATTTTAAGGAATCGCTAAAACAGCGATTCCTTAAAATTGCGACCCTGTTTAGAGAGTCGCAAATTGCGACTCTGTAAAATTAGAAATCTCAAATAAGGATTTCTTAGCACATGTATGAAGCAATTCCTAAATGTGATTTTGGCATTTAGGAATCGCTAATTACCACCAAGTGGTAACCATGTGCAAAATTAAAAAATGCATTTAAAATGCATTTTTACATTGTACCTGTAAAGCACACATGCCCTTTTGGCATGTGTGCACCTTACATGTCCCCAAAATTAATTTTGGGGTGCAGCAGAGGGGGCCTTAGGCCCCCAGCACCCTGGGGTTTTGCATTTCCAAAATTGCGATTTCTGGTTCAGAAATCGCAATTTTGGAAATGCAAAAAATTTGCAGATATGGGCCAACAGGCCCATAGCTACAAATGGGGCCGGTATTGCAATTTGCGATTCGGTATTTTAAGAAATCGCTATTACCGAATCGCAAATGTGATACATGGCACTTTGCAAGTCGGAAATAGCGATTTCTTAAAAATCACTATTTCCGAATCGCAAAGGGCCGTGGTGATACATCTGGCCCCTGTTGTCTATGTAAGGTGTATACAGTAGAATTAGAGGGGTTTTCGTACTTTTAATCAACTTGTAGAATGATGCTGCTTTCAGGTTTTTGTCAACACCACTGTTAGACCAATCAACCTTAGAGTGGTCTTCCCCAGACTTTTTGCCTTCAACCTCCTATTTTTATGAATTTGTGTTTGTTGTCCTTAGGACTCTGTGCACTTTAGCACTGCTAAACAGTGATCAAGCGCATGTACTCTCTCACTTGATAAAATTGGTGAAAGTAAAGTGGCATACCATATACCCAGGATCTGTAAATTAAATGTCTTTAGTGGCCCTACATCAGTCATTGTGACACCACTTAAGTAGTCCCTTAAAAAATGCCCCAAGTCTGCCATTGCAGCCTGAATACAGTTTTAAACTAGCAATCCAACTTGGTAAAACATACCCCTTGCCAAGCCTTAAACTCTCCTTTCTTTACCAATATGTCTCCAATAAAGTAGGCCCCAGGTAGCCCAAAGGGCAAGGTGTAAAAACCATTAAATTTGTTTTTCAAAACCGAGAGGCTGTTAGGATAACAGTGGGTTCCCTTACTACATTTAACCCCTAGGGTGCCTGGGGCGAGCTGGTCTCGTCCAGGCACATGGTTCCCTGGACGAGACTAGCTCGGACTGCACCCGGCCCACGCTCCCCCCATGGGCCTGCCACCCACACCCCCCAGTCAAGGACGGAAGGGGAATCCCTTCCCCTTCCACCCCGACCCCCCCCCTTCAGCAATCTGATGAGGTCAGTGCGCTCAACAGCGCGCTGACGTCATCAGAAGCTGCTGAGGACGCGCTGGAAGCCATATGCTTGTCGGCAGGAGAGGACTTCAAGAGGTAAGTCTCTCTCTTTTGGGGGTTTTCGGGGGGGAAACAGACACAGGGGAAAGGAAAGAGTTTTTCCTTTCCCCCGTGCCTGTTTTCAGTGGATTCAGTGGGCCCACGATAGTGGACCAGGAATCCCCACTAGGCACCAGGGATTTCGTTTTGATTTTATTTTGGGGAGCGACCCCTTGGGCAAGCATTGCTCCCCTTGGGGGCTATTCCAAATCCTATTTAGGTCCCTCCCTAGGGGTAGATCGGCTGTTTTTTCAGCTGATCTGCCCCCTGGGGGGGGGGGGGGGGTTGAAAACCACTAGACCACCAGGGATCATGTATGTGTGTTTTGTGTGGGTGGGGGGGCGGCACCTTTGGCAAGTGTCGCTCCCCAAAGGGGGGCACATTACTGATGACCATTTATGCTCCCCTTGGGGGCAGATTCGGCCTTTTTTTTAGGCCTATCTGCCCCCAAGCAGGAAGAAGCCACCAAGACATGAGCACATTTTTTTTTTGCTCCCCTTAGTTTTTTTGTGCTGGGGGCGGCCTCTTTGGCCCCCTTGGCAAGGGTCGCCCCCCCCCAAACAGGGTATAGAGCTGTTGGCCATTTCTGCCCCCTTTGGGGGCAGATCAGCATATTTTTTTTAGGCCCAGTTGCCCCCAAGGGTGGGCAGAAGCCACTTAGCCACCAGGGACAATTTCTAAGTTCTTGGTGGCGGGGTGTTTGTCAACTGGTGAAGTATTTGTATTTGTGATTAGAACAGTGTATTTCTTCTTTTTATTGTAGTTCAAAGCTTTTGCTTCCTTTGCTGTGGATCCTTGTGGTTTTGGCAGTAGTTGCATGTTTTAGGCATGTAAAAGCAGTTTACTCCAAAGGAGTATTGTTGACATGCATGAATGACATGTTTATAGGTGGTGTACTAAATGCAGTATTGTGTGTGAAATTGTCCTTAGATTTGAGCACAATGATATTCGTGTTGTCATATGTCTAATTTGTTTTTTACTTTTTCGTGGGATATCATTGGTGATTGCTGTGTCTGTGCACAGTAGTTGCTGGTGAGTAGCTTTTTCTGCCAAGTGGGTGGTATAGTTTTTTAGTACATAACTCTTTGTGATAAAGCTACACTTTGTTTATTACTTGTTTTAGTGCTGGTTGTTGTTGGCAATCCATTTGTTGTGCTTTTTGTGTCGTCTTCAGACCATGATTACGAGACTGACTCTGCATCGTAGGCAGAGGAGGAAGTGAGAGATTCTGGCAGTGAGTTTCCTGTCCGAGAGGATTCTTCTGATGAGGAAGCCACTCTCAGTGCAGATGAAGGGCCTGTTTTAGAGGAGGATATTGATGTGCCAAGAGTGCAGCAGTCTGGGGCTGAAGGGTTTCCCATTAGAAGACCTGACACGTGGATTGCCCCAAACATGGAGCAGCCACAGTTACCGGCATTTACTGGTCTCCCAGGGTGTAGAGTCAATACGGAAAACTTTTTGCCTGTCAATTTCTTTCACTTATTTATGGACAATGTATTTTTAGAAGAGATTGTGGAGCAGACTAATTTGTATGCAGAGCAATATTTGAGGGACAACGCTGCCAGACTTAGGCCTCAGTCTAGAGTTACTCAGTGGGTTCCCACATATCTGGAAGAGATGAAAACGTTTTTAGGTTTGACTTTTTGGTGGGGTTGATAAGGAAGCCGTCACTGGCTTCTTATTGGTTTACTAGTCCCTTGATGGCAACGGCTATATTTCCTGCAACTATGACACGTAATCTCTATTTGCTTCTTCTTCGTATGCTGCATTTTGTAGACAATGCTCTAGCCTTGCCACGAGATCACCCTGATTGTGACCGTCTTTTTAAGATTAGGCCTGTCCTTAATCATTTTGTAGATCGGTTTTCAGAGGTCTATGTTCCAGGCAAAGTGATAAGTGTGGACGAGACTTTGGTCCTTTTCAAGGAGCGTTTAGTTTTTAAGCAGTACATTCCTAGTAAGAGGGCACGGTAGGGAATTAAATTGTATATGCTGTCAGAAAGCAGTACAGGATACGTAATTTCCGGGACTACACTGGTAGGGATTCCAGTATTGATCCTCCTGGTTGTCCGGCCACTTTTGCAGTTAGCGAAAAAATTGTGTGGGAACTTGTAGACGACTGTTTAATAAAGGCCACCATTTGTACGTGGATAATTTCTACACTGGAGTGCAGTTGTTCAAGGAGTTGTTTAGAGTGGACACTGTTGCTTGTGGCACAATCCGTTCTAACCGGAAAGGCTATCCAAGGGAGCTTGTCTGTAAAATCTTGAGAGGGGACAGTGCAGTGCCTTGCAGAATAATGAGCTGCTAGCTCTGAAGTTTTCAGACAGGAGGGATGTGTACATGCTATCTACCATCCATGATGAGAGTACTTCCCCTGTGACTGTTTTGGGTCAGGTTGCCGAAGTGCACAAACCTGCGCACATTTTGGACTACAATAGGCACATGGGTGGTGTTGATACAGTAGATCAGAGGTTGGAACCTTACACTGCTCTTCGTAAGTCTTACGTGTGGTAGAAAAAGTTGGCCCTACATTTATTTCATTTGGCAACTTTAAATGCTGTTATTGTGTTCAAGGATTGTTCACCTGAGTCAAGGATGAAATTTGTTAAATTTCAGGAGTCAGTGATAGAGAGCCTAATGGTGGTGGAACAGGCAAGAGTTCCTAGAGTAGCAGTGGTGGAGGATGTGGCTAGATTAAAAGATCGCCACTTTCCAGATCACATTCCTCCCACTTCCAAAAAAGACTTGCCCACTAAGAAATGTAGAGTATGTGCCCGAAGAGGTATCCAGAGGGAGAGCCGGATGTACTGCCCCGATTGCTCTTCAAAGCCTGGGCTGTGTGTGGCCAGCTGTTTTAGAAGTTACCACCCAAAGAAAATTTTGGGGGAAATACTGTAAGCGTAAACTGCCTATTTTATATTTTCATATGTTCAGTTTCACGGTTGCCAGTATTTAGTTAGAGCTTTTGTGTTTGTAGTTTTCTACTTATTTTATAATTAGTTAGTTGTTTCTTTGTTGTTTATAAACTAAAAAAAAGTTATGGCGGTGTCTGTGGGGTGGCGCTTGGCTGGCGGTGTGTGTGGGGTTGCGCTTGGCTGACGGTGTGCGTGAGGTGGCGCTTGGATGACGGTGTGGATGAGGTGGCGCTTGGCTGGCGGTGTGCGTGGGGTGGTGCTTGGCTGGTGGTCTGCTTAGGGTGACGCTTTGCTGGCGGTGTTCTTGGGGTGGCGCTTGGTTGGTGGTGTGCGTGGGGTGGTGCTTGGCTGGCAGTGTGCGTGGGGTGGTGCTTGGCTGGTGGTGTGCTTGGGGTGGTGCTTTGCTGGTGGTGTGCTTGGGGTGGTGCTTGGCTGGTGGTGTGCATGGGGTGGTGCTTGGCTGGCGTGGTCCTTGGAGCAACACTTGACTGGTGGTGTGCATGGGGTGGCGCTTGGCTGGCGGTGCCAGACAAACATCAGTCCACACACTCCCATCAGCTAGTGTGACTGCTGTATCAGGCATATGGGCGTATGTAAGTGATGGGCCCTTGAGTGGCGCTGTCTGTCGATGCGAGTGTTGTAATGTGCTGGGCCCGTGGCTGTCAGCGTGAATGGTCTTGTGCATGTCATGTATGAAAGGTGTGTGAATGGGCTGTAAAACGGTTGGTGCCTTGACGTGGCTTTACAGCTCACAAGCTGTGAGTCATTGGTTCAGTTTTTTGGCCTTTCTGTTATTAACAGTGCATTTCACTTTTGTGAAATCTCTTGATAATAAAATTTGATCTACTGAACCATCACTCACCCTCGTGCCAAATCCAACCAGTATGTGTGGTAAAAATGTCAAAACCTGCTCCGCTGTAATCAGGCGTCGCAGCACACTTGTGACACACTGGGTGTCTCAGGTGGGACCCCGATGATGAAACATGCCACGAACTTGGTTGGTGGGTGAGAGGTCTTTTTCACATAACCTAAGTGCGTTTCTTTTCACAATTTTACAGTTTGGCACATCACAGAGGTACGTGGACACATCAACATTATATATTACAAAACTACCTGTGTTTGGGGGGTAACTATGTTTTTGGTCCTGGGTGCGGCCTTCATCTAGGGAAACCTACCAAACCCAGACATTTTTTTAAACTAGACACCCCAAGGAGTCCAGGGAGGTGTGGCTTGCATGGATCCCCCAACATTTTCTTACCCAGACTCCTCTGCAAACCTCAAAATTTGCTTAAAAAAGCATATTTTCCTGACTTTTCTTAGTAGGATCACTGCTCCAGCACACAATTCCTACTCCCCAGCGTTCTCCTCAGTCCCCCAAGTAAAATGACACCTCACTTGTGTGGGTCCCCAACGCAGAGTCAGCCTAAAGATGTATAAAAGAAGAATATGTGCTTATCAACTTGCTGTGCTATCCCCTCAATCTCTACAAGTTTTTGGCCTTTTTCTGTTGCAGGCACCTGGCCCACTCACACAAGTGAGGTATCATTTTTATCGGCAGACTTGGGGGAACGCTGGGTGGAATTTATGGCTACCCTCAGATTCCAGAACTTTCTGTCACCGAAATGTGAGGAAAAAGTGTTTTTTAGTCAAATTTATAGGTTTGAATCGGATTCTGGGTAACAGAACCTGGTGTGAGCCCCACAAATCACCCCATCTTGGATTTCCCTAAGTCTCTAGTTTTCAAAAATGCACAGGCTTGGCAGATTTGCCTAGATTCCGGCTGAGCTAGAGGCCAAAATCCACAGGTAGGCACTTTGCAAAAAACACCTCTGTTTTCTTTGGGAAAATGTGATGTGTCCACGTTGTGTTTTGGGGCATTTCCTGTTGCAGGTGCTAGGCCTACCCACACAAGTGAGGTACCATTTTTATCAGGAGACTTTGAGGAACATAGAATAGCAAAACAAGTGTTATTTCCCCTTGTCATTATCTACATTTTTAACTTCCAAATATAAGAGAGTGTGTAAAAAAGACGTCTATTTTAGAAATGCCCTGTAGTTCACATGCTAGTATGGGCACACCGGAATTCAGAGATGTGCAAATAACCACTGCTTCTCAACACCTTATCTTGTTTCCATTTTGGAAATACAAAGGTTTTCTTGATACCTATTTTTCACTCTTTACATTTCAGCAAATTAATTGCTGGATACCCATTATAGAATGAAAACCCCCTGCAAGGTGCAGCTCATTTATTGTCTCTGGGTACCTAGGGTTCTTAATAAACCTACAAGCCCTATATACCCCCGCAACCAGAGGAGTCCAGCAGACAGAACAACATATTGCTTTAAAAAATCTGACATTGCAGGAAAAAGTTACAGAGTAAAACGTAGAGAAAAATTGCAGTTTTTTTCACCTCAATTTCAATATGTTTTATTTCAGTTGTTATTTTCTGTAGGAAACCCTTGTAGGATATACACAAATTACCCATTTCTGAATTCAGAATTTTATCTACTTTTCAGAAATGTTTAGGTTTCTGGGATCCAGCATTGGCTTCATACCCATTTCTGTCACTGACTGGAAGGAGGCTGAAAGCACCAAAATTCGCAAAAAGGGGGTGTGTCCCAGTAAAATGCCAAAATTGTGTTGAAAAATTGGGTTTTCTGATTCTAGTCTCCCTGTTCCAGAAAGCTGGGAAGCTGGTGATTTTAGCACTGCAAACCCTTTGTTGATGCCAAATTCAGGGGAAAAACCACAAGCCTTCTTCTGCAGCCCTTTTTCCCATTGTGTTAAAAAAAAAAAAAACACTGTATTTTGGCTAATTTCTTGGCCTCCTTAAGGGGACCCACAAAGTCTGGGTACTTCTAGAATCCCTAGGGTGTTGGAAAAAAGGATGAAAATTTGACGTGGGTAGATTATGTGGACAAAAAAACTATGCAGGCCTCAGCACACCCTGTCCCAAATAGCCAAAAAAAGGCCTGGCACCTGAGGGGGAAAAGGCCTGACAGCGAAGGGGTTAATAAGTATTAACTTTTGATTGGGAGCAGGTAAACATTTAATGATTGGTGTCATTTGCAATTTAAAACCCATTTTAGTGGTAAAGTAAGAATTTAAGCTAAACTTTTGAAAATATTTTAGAAAGTTGGCAATTTCCTGCCCTATTTGGTGCCTGTAACCTGTATCTGGGTCACATGACTGGGAGTAGTTGGCAGTTGGGCTTTGTTTATTTCCCCCAGAAAGACTCACAATAGAGATAGTAGGTGTGCATGGATAGTCCTTCACTGGGAGGATGGGGGAACCCAGTCCCACTTGCAACTGAATAGTCTATGCCTTGCCTTCACACAAGTTTGTCACTACTGCATTGTTTATGCAGCCAGCGTCAAGCCAGGGCAAAGGAGGCAGCACAATTCAAGCACTTCAAAGGGAATTCTCCAGAAACATCTCCTACTTTAAAGAAGGAACCAGGTATACAAATCAGACCCTGAGACCCACTTTTCAGTTCACTTTCGGGGCCTGAGGAAGGACTCTCAAAGGGCTACCTGCTTCTGTGGCTTGTTGTGTACTTCAGAAAACTGCTTTGCTGCACCTGGAAGGACTGTTTTGCTGCCTGACAGCTGCCTTGAATCCTCAGAGGTCAACCCTGCTGCTTGAGCCCTGTTGCACTGTTTGAATGCAGGGCTACCAGAGTGACTCAATGGGTTAGTTGGCTGGCCTCATGATCCGAGCCTCAGGGACATAAAAGGCTCAAACCATCTTGATCCTGCACCTGGACACAGCCTGAGTGAGTCCTAATCCCTAAGTGGTGGCCCTCTAGTCCTGGACCCTTGGTGGTGGAGTTAAAGGTGCCCAGATAGCCAGAGTCTAAAACTTGGTACTTGAAATATTTGGGCTAAAAACTGCTCTGAGAACTGAGAGGAGACCAGGACCAACCTGCTCATCTATCTGCCCAGGGTGCATCCTCATTCGTCCTGACTCTGCAGCAGCTCCAGCTATATCCTTCTCCACAGCAGCACATCCTGTCCTGCATTTGTTTGCCAAAGGGGTATACAGTCTTAAGGAACTCTAGTCGGCTATGGCCTCCAGCTTCGTTCTGCTGCAGATTTTCAACCTTCTGGAAAAAGAGACTATGGGCCTCATTACGACCCTGGTGGCCAGCGGTACACCGGCGGTAACACCTCCAACAGGCTGGCGGTTAACCGCCAGTGCATTATGACTGTAGCGCATTAGCCACGGCCATACCGCTGGCCCCTGCAACTGACCACCAGGCTTCTGCCAGGCAGTCATAATCCGCACCGCTGTCCTGGGGATTATGAGTCCCCAACTGCCAGCCTGTCCATGGTGGTAAACACTGCCATGGAAAGGCTGGCGGTAAGGGGGACTCAGGGTGCCCCTGGGGGCACCTGCACAGCCCATGCACTTGGCATGGGCAGTGCAGGGGCCCCCAGGGGCAACCCCATCACGCATTTTGCTCGACAGGTGCTGCTGCATCCGCTGCACATCAACGTTGCCGCCAGCTCTATTATGAGCCGGCTTTCCGTCCGCTGGCCCAGTGGAAAAGTCATAATTGGGAGCCACAAATACCCCCAGCACTGGTGGTATATTGGCGCCAGCAGCTTTGGCGATTTTTTTGTAAGACCGCCGAAGTTGTAATGAGGGCCTATATTCGAACAAGGAAATCTTCACTGCAACTTCATTCAGTAGCTCCCTGATGAAGATGTTTCCTCCTCTGACACCACATGTAGCCTTTTCCCACTTTAATTCTACCTTCTCAGAAACATTTTGTTGGAATTTCTTCTAACCCCAAAGGTAAGCGCTGACCAGGCCTAATCCACTTTTTGTATCCCACTTGCGCTCCATCGGGGGCTGTCATATTTTTCAGCTTTGACCCGGTCTCGCACGACAAGATGTCCACAGTTGGTGCATTGCTCTTTTAGGTGCTAATTTTTATCTTAAACTTAAAACAATTATACCTCCTTTTCAACTGATTGGATTTTTGTCATTTGGTGTCAAATAGTTTATTCAAATTTACTCAATTTTTGTTAAATTGATGTGGGATTTTTCTTGTGAGGTGTTTTCACTTTATTATTGTTAGTGTGCTGCATAAATATTTTACACATTGCCTCTACTCCAAGCCTGACAGCTTTGAGCCAATTTGCGAGAGAGTTATATATAGGATAATTTAGTGACTTCCTTTGATAACCCTGATAGGGACTGTGGCTGTTGCTTGAGCAGGGTTAACACCCTACTCAACCAATAACCCAATTCCTCGCAACCACTGGGAGGCTGATTTATCCCAGGTTCCTCGTCTAGGATTGTTTTTGGAATGATTCACTGTGGTAGATAGCATTACATGTACATAAATACATTTAGCTCAACAGATAAATATCTATTGAATGATGTGCCTTCATGGCAGATGGGGACACACTGGTTGGTTCATGATGAGAACTTTTGACTTTCTGGCTGTTAAACTGGTGTAGACACCTTTACGGTAGACTAAGGGCACATTTCTCTGTTTTTTAGGTGTTCTAGGCAGATGATATTGTCCTGAAGAAAGCCATCAAAATTATATCAGGTCGATATATATTCACAATCCTCCCTTGGTTGAGTTGTGATTTACTCACTGGAATAGCATGTGTAACTACTGACAGTATGCATACTGCTTAAGCACCTTGTGCTTTGTTCAGTGTTTATGCACATTCCTGTATTTGTATGTTCACGTTCCCTACACTGTATCGTCTCACTGTGTTGAACCTGTAACTTAACAGAAGAATTATATTTCTGTAAAACATAGAAAAGCGGCTCTGATTGATTTCTTTTTAGTCAACCACTCTATGACAGACATTTCTACTGACAACATAATTGATGGGATTGTTCCAATCATCATTAATTAACACATAGGGTATCGGTTAGAAACAATCCCATGCGAGTGCGGTAGTGTTTATTGTGATTACCCTGGTCCCTGTAGACATATAGGGTTGGCTCCTCTGCATCAGTCAATCAATCAATATTTGTAAAGCGTGGCTTCTCATCTGTGAGGGTCTCAAGGTGCTGGGGGGTAGGGGCCTCATCCAAAGAGGCACGTTTTTCTAAGATTGTCTGAGGTGCAGTGGGAGGTTGTTCCAGCTCTTTGCTGCAGTGTAGGTGAAGGATCGTCCTCCGGCGGTGGTTTTGCGGATGCGAGGGATGGTGGCCATGGCCATCTGGACAGAGCGGAAGGATCTGGGGAGGGTGTTGAAGGAGACGCGGTGGGTGAGAAACTTGAAGGTGTTTTGCTTCTCGATCTGTAACCAGTGGAGGGTCCTCAGGTGTTGGGAAATGTGTTCTTGGCGACGGAGGTCCAGAATGAGTCTGGCAGTGGCGTTCTGGATGAGTTGTAGTTTTTTTATGTTTCTAGTTGAGGTGCCGGTGTAGAGGGTGTTGCTGTAGTCGAGCTTGCTAGTGACTAAGGCCTGGGCAACTGTCCTGCGACAGTCTGCTGGGATCCATCTGAAGATCTTCTGAAGTTTGCGGAGTGTATGCCAGCAGGAGGAGGAGACAGACTTTACCTGGCGGGTCATGGATAGGGAGGAGTCAGGATGATTGCAAAGTTGTGGGCAATCTCAGTCGGTGCAGGGAGTGGGGCGCTGAGGGATGTGGGCCACCATGAGTCGTCCCAAGCTGAGGTGGCGTTTCTAAAGATGATGAGCTCAGTCTTGTTGGAGTTGAGCTTGAAGCAGCTTTCTCTCATCCAGGTGGCGACGGCTTCCATTCCTGAGTGGAAGTTCTTTTTGGCCATGTCCGGGTCTTCGGCGAGGGAAATGATGATTTGTGTGTCATCAGCATATGACATGATGTTCATTCCGTGGCTTTTGACGATGGCAGTGAGAGGGTCCATGTATACATTGAACAGCGTGGGACTCAGTGAGGATCGTAGGGGGACTCCGCAGTTGACTCATCTGGGTCTGGAAGTGTAGGGCGGGAGTCTGACTCTCTGCGTCCTCTCGGAGAGGAAGGAGTGGATCCATTCCAGGGCTCTTCTGCGAATTCCTATGTCATGGAGTCTGGTGCGCAGAGTGCTGTGGGAGACCTCGTTGAATGCTGCTGAGAGGTCATGGAGTATGAGCGATAAGGTGTGGCCACGGTCCAGGATAAATCAAATGTCTTTAGTGGCTGACAGGAGGGCTGTCTCCATGCTGTGGTTGCTGCGGAAGCCAGACTGGGAGTTGTCCAGGGAATTGTTGGCCTTGATGAAATTCCGTAGTTGTGCAGTGATTGCTTTCTCCAGTACTTTGGCGGGGTAGGGTTGCAGCAAGATGGGTCGGACATTCTTTAATTCTGATGGGTCGGCCGAAGGTTTCTTCAGGAGAGGGAGTATTTCAGCGTTTTTCCATGCCTCTTGGAAAGAGCCTGTGTTGATGGAGCAGTTGATTGTGTTCCAGAGCTCGGGGGAGATGGATGCGCTGGCTCTGATGTATATGTGGCGCAGGCAGGGGTCCAATGGGGCTCCGGTATGGGTGCTGTTCATGATGTTGACTGTTTCCTCTGTGGTGAGTGTGGACCAGCTGTGGATGGTCTGGGTGGGTTCTGGGGCGGGTCGGTCGATTGCAGGTTCCGGTGCCAGGATTTTCCGGGTGGAAGCTGTCATAGATGTCTGGGATCTTGTGGTGGAAAAAGGAGGCGAGTTTGCCACAGAGTGCCTTTGCAGAGGGGGGATTCGTGAACTCGTTGATAACTGAGAGAGACAGAATTAGTTTTCTGTTCAGCCTATTGTCACTTCAAATATTGAAATATCATTAGACAGCAGAGAAAATGAAAGTATGCGGTTGGTGCCATCGCTGTGTTCTGAGTGTATGCCAGTAAATTCCAGCGCCAAGCAAGATAATCTCACTTACAGGCTAAATAATAAATTCAGACGCACAATAGTAAATATTACCAATGCCTGGCTTACAAGCTGTCAGAGTATAAAAGCGGATGATCAAGATGTTACACTAATATTATCCATAGAGTTAATGTGGTGTCATGGGGCTAAGCCAAGCCAATCTTTATTTCACTCTCTCCCAAGAAAATACTTTCGACTACAGACAGGTTGGAAAGGTCAAGATACTATGCTTTGAAAAGAAATGTTTAGCTTATGGTCAATTGCAAATCACATATCTTTCTACATTTCAAAACCAGTTCAGCACTGTAATGCAAATGTTTTGGAAACAAAAAATAAAAATGCTTTTTACCAACCAAATTAGTGGTGGAAATGGAGATAAGAAGACAATAAGAAAATAGTCATGCATGCTATCAATCTGCAAAGAGGGTCAGCTCCTCACAGGGATCAAGAAGCGTTATATATGATCAATTACTATTCAATCCTTCGCTTGAATTTAATGGACAAGTAATTTCCGATTTTGTAATCAAAACTCTATTTTCTTTAATACAATCTGCTATCATAACGTGTTTCACTGTATTCATTCTACAGAATTAAATGGAAGTGGAGATATTTTTTTATTACAGGTTACTAAAATCATGTAAGTAGTTTGCAAATTGAGGCTATCATTGATTTTCATAAAGTTACTGCACTCATAGCATTCTTACCTTCAGCTCAAATGTCTTGAGCACTTTCTCTCTGTAATCACAATATATATTTATGTCCTCAGTAACCAGGGCTCTACCATCCTTCTCAAACACAAAGTTCAATTTTTCCACTTCATTTTCCAGTTAGCACTTTCAACAGGCTTATAAGGACACAATATGTGTTAAAAAAGCAAATAATATTATTTAACACAGGGAATCTACACCATAGCAAGCACAGTGGGCAAATAGATAGTGGCAAAGTGACAATGAGATGGGATCCCTACTATTGGAATACTGACATCTGGTGAACATTGACTGGCACAAAGCGACAGAGACTTAAGGCCATATTTATCAAGGAGTTGTTTTGCTTGTGCGACACGCAATGTGGTTCAAGAGCGACACAAATCTTAAGGCAGATTTATCAAGCCAGGCAGGGCCACCTTGTGTGGCCGTGCCTGCCTTGATAAATCTAGAGTAACGCGATGTAATGTAAAATCGCTGTGTTGTGTTACTCAGCCCTGGTAAAGCATTCCATGGGTGGAGCATGGGTATTCCCACAAATCCACCCATGGATTTTGGTGCATTTTCAGATTTACCAATACTGGTAGACCTGGGAATGTGTCAAAAACCTACCCCACCCCAGGTGAGGTGTAGGAAGGAGAAATATATTTATGTGTGCTGCAGCACACGTAGAAACAGCAGTATGCCTCAGTGGATTGTCTGTGTGCAGGAAGGTGTCCTTTCCTGCACAAAAACAATTCTGGTTACAACGCAGGCACCCTTGCATCATAGTGTCCTTTGCATGAAAGTGTTTGGTATTGTGTGCTGCGTTGGAGCTAGGTAGAACATTGTGTGTTAGCGCAGGGAAATGACAGGAATGTGCCGTACAATGTTAAGTATGGTGCATTCCTGCTCTTTCTCTACCACGTAGCCCAGCGCAGCAAGGTGGCTTGCTGTAATGTACGATATATTGGTAATTATGCCCCTTAGTGACACTCAAATTGACATGGGAATAATGACAATCTCACAGGGGCACAGCCAAAAGACACTGATGGAAGCATGGATACAGGAAAAAAAATTGCAAAGAAGACATTACGTCTAGGGCAATAGGACAAAGGAAGTTGACTCTCTGGTACTGTTTCTGGAGCACTTACATAAGGGCACCAACACCAAATGAGGGATGGTAGATGTGGCATGGTAGCACTGAAATAGCAGCACTAACACTGACAAAACGACTATGACAATGATACTCAAGACAACTAGTGGTTGATATGGTGACTCTAAAATGACATTATGAACCCATCATTGACAATGGGATGCTGACAGAGGAATACTGACTTGGAGAAACTGACATTGAGCCATTGACCTTGATATCAGAGCACTGATATGAACATACTGACACTCAGACACTGGAACCAGGTTATTGACTTTGGTAGTGGAATTCCTAATAAGATACCCAAACTGGACAATAACACTGGGACATTGGTGCCAGGGAATGTAACCTGAGGCACTGACACTTGGATGCAAACTTGCTTGCAGACACTGGCATTGGCTATTGGACACTGATACTGACATAGGAACAATGACAATAAGATGCGGGGGAACACTTACACTGATAGCGGGAAAGTGGCACATTAACACTAGGATAAGGATATGTGGGGAGACTGATATAGTGAGTCAGATACTGACATAGGAATGCTGAAAAATTGATGAGGCTACTGAAACAGAGGCTGATTTAGATGGAACAATCTATAAAGCCAGGGACCCCCGATGGGGTCATCAGCTGAAACAATTTGACCAGTCAGATGCAGGAATAATAATCGCTCCTGGGAATCTCCTCTTAATTTTTAATCACTTTGTTGCCTCCTTGAAAGATTAAAGGTAGCCCTTATCAGGAAGCTTTGTGATCTTTATGTTTAACTTGCATTAATTGGATCCCATTCCCACCCTTCATCCATAAGTGCTCTCTATGAACATAGGAAGCCTGGTCACCACTAGAGCATCCTTTGGGAGGCATATTTGGCCAATGATGAAGCATGACACCTGTGGGGGGTGTGAGGGCCATTCCTTACAATGTTTTGAAATGGTTTATGAAGTAAAATAGATGTTTGTAAATATTTTAGGTTCTTTTCAGACAATAGCCATATGGGAACTAAAAGGGCCTTTAGGATCAGTTATTTACCTATCATGAGCCTTTATTTCATACGCCTCATTTGCTCCACTGTGGTGTGTATTAAATGTGGGAGGGTGCAAACATAAACAGACTATACTTCCCTCTCATTCCCTCGATCCCTTAGTAGTAGGGGGTCATAGGTTATGTGTATATGGAACATTCCGGCCCAGGTTCGCTTACATGGGAAATACAGATCATGGGAGTATAAGGATTCTATCACTCAATACATCCTTTATATGCAAGTATTGGTATTGTTATAGTGCTAACCTAGCTGGGGTGCAAAAAAAGTGCTGAACAAAGGTATTAGGTATCATTTAGAGAAGGCAGATTATACAGACTTCTATTCTGTGCACAGATAGTGTTCGTTAAAGAGGTGAGTATTCAGTTTCTTTCCGTTTCAGGAGGGCTGAAGCTGTTCTGGTTTTGGTTAGGATGTTGTTCCTTCTCCTGGGAGCACAGATGGAGAAGGCCTTCTTTGTTTTCCTATCCTGTAATTTTTACATTCCACTCTGTTGGTGTCTTAGCTACTGGTTCGGTGCTGTCAGTCTCAGGTCGTTTTTTTCAATGAAGTATGTAGCAGCTCTCTTATTGATAGCTTTTTAGGTAATGTAGCTGGTCTTGACTGTACTGTATTATAAGTTTATAGAGAGCGCCAGTGCTACTCCTTCGAAGCTGGAGTAATGCGGTGACACATCCGCAACCTTTTGATGAGATGTGTTGCAATATGCATGATGTCTTTCAGGAGTGGCATTAGGGAGGCCATTGAGTAGATCCTTGCCTCTATTCAGGTAGGATAGGGTAGGGCCAGTATTGTTGTCCAGTCAGATTAATTTTTTTTCAGTTTTTGAGGAGCGAGATCTTGTACCAGGCGGTTTTACATTTTTTGAAGATATGTTCTTTGAAGGGGAACTCTGTGTCAAAGGTGAGTTTGAGTGATTTTGCCTTGGCAGTAAGCTCTCATGTGAAACCATCAAGGTTCCAGTCTGACAGCTACATTTCAATCTAAAAATGCTTAGTGCTGTTAGTGAACAGAAATAATCCCGCTTTTTTTTGGTTAATTTTCAGATAGGTACTCTTTTCCCATTCTGGAGTTGTCTGGCATGTTTTACATAATGAATGTCTTGAGCTGGGGAGATCTTGAGGTAGGGTTGAGTATCATTGACCTATTGATGGATTTTTAAGTTACTATCAATTGGAATTAATCTGAGTTGTTCCCTATTGAAGATTTTTCTTAGGGAAGAAAGAGGAGAACTGTTTGCTGTGAGTTTTTTAAAGAAAAGCATACAGGTTTCCAGGGTCTGGAGAAGTACTTGGTGGTGAACTGTGTTAAAAGCTGTCAAGTAGTCAAACATGTCTGGGAGACAGGCATTGCTATTTTTACTGATGAAAATGTTCTTATCCACTACTTGAAAGGTGAACATCTCTGTGCTGCTATATAGTTCTGTTTTTCTGAACCAGTTATGAGAGTGTGCACCACCTTTGAAACTCAAGATAGGCTAGTTATTTACTAATCTGCTAGAGCTAGCATAGTCCCCAAAATTAGCAAATGAGTGTTTTAATAATAGAAATACAATAACTATGTTAGAATTTGTCTTGCTGCAAAGTATTGATTTGTTGCCTTGCTTCTTCATTGTTTATATTCAATGTGGTTACAATTCATATTGTGTGCACTAGAATGGGCTTCTAAAATAAAACTTGCATATTGTGTGTTCTAGTGATCCATGAGTGTGTGATTCATATATGAAAATGTATTTGGGTTTTGACAAAAATGCCCCGGTCTTGTTTCATGGGACTGATTGTTATCAGAAAAACAGTGTATACAAACGTTGCATGGAGCAGAGGTTGGATATACCGAGAAGGTCATCCCAGAAAAAGACTTTGCCTACGGACTAGGGCCTGATTTCGAGTTTGATGGACACATCACCCTGTCCTAACATGAAAGATATACAGTTCACCTTATTCCTAAGTACTGTGGGATATAATGCACTTGTAATAAAGCAGATAGGATCTTCATCATGTTTGTAATGGAGGATCCCTTGGGCCAAACTCCTCAAGCGGGGCACTGTTGAAGGGGTTGAAGGCTATATCTGCTGGAAGCCTTTATTTATATGGCAGGAAAAACCTGTAAGCCAGAAAGATTAAACTTCCTGGGTGACAATTCCTGTAATCAGGCAGCTTCATTTTTCACCTGTACCTTTTGAAGATTTCTACCTTTCAACTTAGGGGCACATTTATACTCTGTTTGCACTGAATTTGCAAATTCGGCGCTAACCCAACTCCATATTTAGCGTCAAAATATAGGAGTTTGCACCATTTTTTGGATGTGTGCACTTACCTTGCGTCAATGAGATGGAAGGTGGGTGTTCCAAACAAAAAAATGGTGCTATCCCCATAGCCTCATATTTATCCTCCCATGCTAAATGACACACCAGTAGGAGGAGGGGCTAAATAATGGTGCAAAGCTTGCTTTGCACCATTATTTAACTCTTGGGTCAGACCAGGCATTAGGGGACCTGTGGACCCATTTCCATGGTTAAACACCATGGAATGGGCCCAGAGGTGCCCTCCCGAAGCTCCAGGAACACCACATCCACACCAGAGAATGGGGGACCCCATCACAAGTAAGTAGGGTAAGTATTGGTAAGTATTTTTATTTTAAGTGCCATCCGTGGCCCTAACTTGGGGCCCCCTGCATGGCACAGGGTGCAATGACCAAGCCCATGGGACACTTGTCCCCTGTGCTGGCCATTGGGATGCTGGGCATGACCCCTGTCTTTCCTAAGACAGGAGTCATGTTTTAGGTAGTTGTGCGTCAGGATATGGTGCTAGTCTGGTTAGAGGCTTTTTTTTGCCTCTAACCAGGCTAACGTCATTTTCTGATGCTCAACCCCCTCCTTCCCTACCGCCACCCTCACTTGGCTAGCGTCTTTCTTGAAGACACTAGCCCAGGTTTAGCGCCAGCTTGCGCCATTCAATAAATACGGCACCCGGCTGACTTTGTGAAATGATGCAAGCCGGCGCTAAACGTTTTGCCGCAAAACTGCGTTAGTGCAGTTTTGCTGCAAAAAGCATAAATATGGGCCTTAGTCTCATATTTGGAGCTCAAAGTCCTCCAGCGAGCAACCTTTAAGCTGTATTCAACTATGTCCTCTCAAAACTGGACACATTTGCTCATATGTTCAGCCGAAGCCCTGTTGGTCTAGGAAATTCAAGCATTTTGTAAGTCCCCACTTTTCCCCGTGTCTGGAGCAGTTCTTACTCACTTCTAGGGCACCCAGGACCTTAGGAACAGCATATACAGGCTAGGGCTTACTCCAGCAAAGGCTACCAGTAAGGTCTAATGCATGACCAGTTGCTACTGGCAGTTGCTACTGGCCAGCTGGTCACTCCAATGAAAAGGCATCATGCATCTTGTTGTGTTCCTATAGCCACAAAGGAAGTCTGCCAACTGATCCTGGGAGACCACTTCCTAACCCTGGGTGGAAGTGAGTACAGGTCCAGCCCTTCAGGTCTCCATGCTGATTACAGACAGCAGGTCTAATCTTCTGATCTGGCACAGGATCAGACAGTGTTCTGAAGAGCTGGTGAAGAGATGATACTTTTGTTCAATTCATTAGACAGTGGGGGGATGACTAATGGACTAAAGGTTACTGAGAGCAAACTTTCCCATTTGTGCAGCACATTCTGTGTGCCTTATTGCAAACTATTCCACGGTGCAACATTCCCATTAAAATCTATCATGGTATAATATTTCTACTTCTGGAATGAGCATGTGGCATGCCTAGGGATGGGTCTAAGGTAATGTACAGTCCCCTCCTACTCAACCACTCCAAACTGATTTCAGGGTTTGCTCCCTCCTCCATTGAGACTAAAACCGGGAGACACAGTTTATTTTGTATAAAAACTGATGTTCACCAGGCTCCCCTTATTACTAAACTATAAAAACACAGGTCTTCCTATGGTCCCTTTTAAGGTGGTGAAGTTCCTGAACCCACCCTTAACTACCCTTCTTGGATTACTTTGTGTCACAATCCTTGCCAGGGCCCACTGGCCCAGGCTTAGGCCATTGTCTCTGCTCTGAAAGCAGTATTCCAGGCCTCTTCAAAGTAGCACTGATGGGTCTGCTGTAGGCAAGCTAATACTGGTTAGCCTCTAGGAGCTTCAGGCAGGGAAAGTATAACATTTTAAAAGTTACCTTTCCTTCATAGTTATCAGAATGTCAACTTAAATATTGAATTGAATTTTTAATAATTATTAAAATCAATGGTTGAACCATCTCTGGAGCTCATTCTAAAAAAAAGATACAGAATTATTACATTAACTGTACTTTAGATTTTACTTCATAGAAGCTGCAATATCCTTAACAGTGAAAATAGCTTTGGGGAGCTGATCACTGTAGGAAGATCCACACATTTTAAATTCTTATTTGTTCCCCTTTTAAATGGATATCCTACTTTGTGGGCTACAAGGCCTACTTAGGGGTGACCTATTTAATATTTAAAAGTAGGTTTCCTTCCTGTTGAAAACTGCAATTTTGAAAGGTTTGCATGCATGTTTAAAAGCTGCCACAATAAGGCTGCATGTCAGCCTAGGGAATGACACAATAAGTGCTGCTGTCAGCATAGGAAATAGAATAAGTGCTGCAGTCCACAGGTGACATTTAACTTTCTATGTCATCGATGTATTTTCCTGCATCACATACTTTGGCCTTACTGGAAAGTTAGACATGAGTACTAGCAAATGTTACCATTATTTAGGCTCAGACAATATACTGGATAGCAGTTCTACAATGCACAGGGTTCATAAACCAGCGGCATCAGGTGGCCACACAAAAAGAGGCACTTTCTCACAGGCTGCAAAATAGGTACTAGATCATATCCCTTCTTATTGTTCAAAATAGTTTTAAACTTTACTTAGTAGTGCAAGCAGGAATCGGTTTCTGAAAATATTTACATTGCTTTGGCAAATGTGGTCCACATACATGAGCATTTCATTTATATAGAAGGCTGTAAATCCCTGCACATAGTGGTTAACTCTGTATTATTAACCCCTTCGCTGCCAGGCCTTTTCCCCCTCCTGTGCCGAGCCTTTTTTTGGCTATTTGGGGCAGTTCGCGCTTAGGCCCTCATAACTTTTTGTTCACATAAGCTACCCACGCCAAATTTGCGTCCTTTTTCCTAGGGATTCTATAGGTACCCAAACTTTGTGGGTTCCCCTGAAGGAGACCAAGAAGTGAGCCAAAATATAGTGACAATTTTTTTTTTTTTTTTTTAAATGGGAAAAAAGGGCTGCAGAAGGCAGCTTGTGTTTTTTCCCCTGAAAATGGCACCAACAAAGGGTTTGCGGTGGCAAGATCACCATCTTCCCAGCTTTGAGGAACAGGCAGACTTGAATTCGAAAACCCAATTTTTCAATACAATTTTGACATTTTACTGGGACATACCCCATTTTTACTATTTTATGTGCTTACAGCCTCCTTCCAGTTAGTGACCAAAATGGGTGAGAAACCAATGCTGGATCCCAGAAAGCTAAACATTTCTGAAAAGTGGATACAATTTTGAATTCAGAAAGGGGTCATTTATGTAGATCCTACAAGTGTTTCCTACAGGAAATAACAGCTGAAATAAAAAATATTGAAATTGAGGTAAAAAAACAGCCATTTTTTTCCATTTTTTTCCACATTTTACTCTGTAACTTTTTCCTGTGATGTCAAATTTTTGAAAGCAATATACCGTTACGTCAGCTGGACTCTTCTGGTTGCTGGGATATATAGGCCTTGTAGGTTCATCAAGAACTCTAGGTACCCAGAGCCAATAAATGAGCTGCACCTTGCAATGGGTTTTTATTCTATACCGGTATACAGCAATTCATTTGCTGAAATATAAAAAGTGAAAAATAGGTATCAAGAAAACCTTTGTATTTCCAAAATGGCCACAAGATAAGGTGTTGAGAAGCAGTGGTTATTTGCACATCTCTGAATTCCGGGGTGCCCATACTAGCATGTGAATTACAGGGCATTTCTCAAATAGACGTCTTTTTTACACACTGCCTTAAATTTGGAAGGAAAAAATTTAGAGAAAGACAAGGAGGAATTACACTTGTTTTGCTATTCTGTGTTCCCCCAAGTCTCCCGATAAAAATGGTACCTCACTTGTGTGGGTAGGCCTAGCGCCCACAAAAGGAAATGGCTCAAAACACAACGTGGACACATCACATTTTTTCACAGAAAACTGAGGTGTTTTTTGCAAAGTGCCTACCTGTGGATTTTGGCCTCTAGCTCAGCCGGCCCCAGGGGGGGGAAGAAATGGCCTAAAATAAATTTGCCCCCCAAATCCCCGGGGAGCGACCCTTGCCAACAGGGTCGCTCCCCCTGCATGACATTGGCGCAAAAAAAAAGATCCCCGGTGCCTAGTGGTTTCGGGGGGCAGATTGACCTAAAATCAGCCGATCTGCCCCCGAACAACAAAAAAACAAACAAACAAAAAAAAAACACAAAAAAAAAATTTGCCCTGCCACCTAGAGGTTTCTGCCCCCCTAGTGGCAGATCGGCCTCATAACAATAGGCCGATCTGCCCCCAGGGGGGGCAGAAATGGCCTAAAATTCATTTGACCCCCCACACCCCCAGGGGGTGACCCTTGCCTACGGGGTCGCTCCCCTTGCGTGACGGTGCAAAAAAAAAGATTGCTGGTGCCTAGTGGTTTCTGCCCTCCTTGGGGGCAGATTGACCTAAAATCGGCCGAACTGCCCCCAAAGTGGGCAGAAATGGCCTAAATACAATTTTCCCCTCCAGGAGACTGACCCTTGCCTAAGGGGTCGCTCCCCATCTGTAAAACAACAACAAAAATTCCCCGGTGCCTAGTGGTTTCTGCCCCCCTTGGGGCAGATCAGCCTAATTAAAATAGGCTGATCTGTCCCCCAAGGGGGCAGAAATGGCCTAAAATAAATTTGCATCCCAGGGGAACGACCCTTGCCTAAGGGGTCGCTCCCCTTGCGTGAAATTCACACACAAAAAATAACTCCCTGGTGTCTAGTGGTTTCTGTCCCCCTTGGGGGCAGATTGGCCTCATAAAAATAGGCCAATCTGCCCCCAAGGGGGGCAGAAATGGCCTAAATATAATCTGCCCACTATGGGAGCGACCCTTGCCTAAGGGGTCACTCCCCACCTCTAAAATTAAAAAGAAAACAAAAACAAAATTATCCCTGGTGCCTAGAGGTTTCTCCCCCCCCCGGACAGATCGGCCTAATAATAGGCAGATCTGCCCCCGGGGAGCAGAAAAGGCATTAAAAAAAAATGCCCCCCCTGGGAGCGACCTTTGCCCAAGGGGTCGCTCCCCTCATGCCAATTTAATTTAAAAAATAAATCCCTGGTGTCTAGTGGGCGTTTCAAAAGCCGGATTGCTTTACAATCCGGCTTTTGAAACGCAGAGAGAGACTTCAAAGGGAAGGAAATAAATTTCCTTCCCTTTGAAGCCTCTCCGGGCCTCCTCCACGTGATCGGAAGAGAAATGCAAAGCTGAGCTTCCAGAGCGAAGGAGGAGGCCTCTGTGACAATCAGCGCGCGATCGCGTGCTGACGTCACAGGGGGGTGCTTTGTGCACAGGATGTAATGGTTACGTCCTGGGCACACGAGCTCTGTGCCTCAGGACGTAACCATTACGTCCTGGGCACAGAAGGGGTTAAAGAAGTTCTATTTTATTGTAATCGAGGCTTCCAACCTTCCTGCATTTACTTTTCGTATTTTTTGTGTTCTAAGCTTGGGCTATTTCTTCTCTGTAACTTCTGTGTTTAATTTGAATACATAAAAAAAAAAAGTTGCCTAACATGTCTTTTGATGGTAAGTACTATGTGAATGTATCTTGTACAGTGTGAACTGCTAACTGTACTGTCTCTCGGTACTACTTTTTATGTCTCCCCTGAGCCAGAGCATATGCTACTGCACGCTGTCTCTCTTTTGAGCATCATTGTTTTGTACAAGGGGTTTGGAGCGCACTCATTGCTTACCATTTGTGGGCTTCACTGTCACTCTCATTTGCTTCCCTCTAATTGGGCAGAGCAAGCCAGCTTCCCTTTCAGTTCCTTCAGCAAGAGTATGGACCAAGTACTGATTGCTTGATATGGATTAGGCTCCTTCTGCTGCTGGCACTGTGACTGAGGTACTTTTGTTTTTCTTCTTGCTTTTTCCATTCTCATCTCCTGTCTGTATTGCTTCATCCCCCTCCCACCTCCATTGTCTGTGTTGCTTCTTCCTGTCTCAACCCCTGCCCATGTAGCTTCTTCCTCTCCAACCTCTTTCCATGTTTCTTATTCCTCTGCCACCTGCCTTTCTGTCTCTTTTCTTATTATTCTGTCTGTGTTTCTCATTCCACTTCTACTCAACTGACATAAGGAAAAAAGGATCACTGATGTTGCCAACACTGACCGCTGCAGAGTGCCTCTTTGACCATCCCATTAGCTGGTTGACTACCTTCACCCAGCTGGCAAAGCCAAAAGCTTGCTGTGGGAGGCTGGCCCGGTTTGTAGTGGGTACCTTGGGTGCTTACACCTTATACCAGGAACAGTTATCCCTTATGAGTGAAATGTAGTAGTGTCCTAGCAGCTTAGGCTGATATAGGTAGCTATAGCAGAGCAGCTTAGGCTGAACATGCAAAGCTCATGCAATACCACTTATAGTTACACAGTACTTATACACAAGTAGAGACAATACTCAGTGTTTCCAAAAATAAAGGTATTTATTTGGGTGACAAAGTACCAAAAATATCTAGAGGCAATACTCCCTCTGGAGGTAAGTATTATACACAATATATACAGTAGACACCAAAATTAGACAATTAAACAATGCAAACAATAGGAAATACTATAGAATGCAATGGGAGAAAATGGGTCTAGGGGCAACACAAACCATATACTAAAAAAGTGGAATGTGAATCATGAATTCCCCCTAGACAAGTGCAGTGTGTGCTGAATCGCTGAGAGAGTAAGAATACAGTAAAGGTAAGTAAATTAACCCACCTAAGAGCCCAGAAAAGCAGGAGTAAAGCACTGCAAGTTTCCTTAGGACTCACTACACCTCGTTTTGGGGATTTTGCAGCAGCCAACCAAGTCTGAAAAGAACAACTGCTGGATTTTTGGACCTGAAGACCTTCAAAGGAAGGGGACCAAGTCCAGAAGACTAAAGAAGTTCCAGGAAGGACAGGAGCCCCTGCCAACCCAGAAGAGGGTACAAAAGAAGAGTCCATGGTTAGTAGAAGCCTGCAGAAATGTACCCTAGGAAGATGTCAGTGGGTTCCTGCATGATGCAAAAGATGTCCCACGGCGTGAAGATTGTTGCAGACAAGATTTTGTGTTGGAAGGCGCCAACAAGCCTTGGCTACAGCAAAAGTGTGTTTTTGATCAAAATGCCACTGGATGGACCCAGGAGGGACCTGGGGGCCTCAACTCTGTATGAGGAGGAATGTGGGGGGGGGCTCTCAGTACTTTAGAGAGCCCTCAGGATGCCAGCCAGCACCCCCAGAAGCTGCAGGATCTGGGTTCAAAGGAGGTGCAAAATGTGGTTGATTCAGCACAACAAAAGATGGTCCCACGCCGCCGACTCAGTGAGTTGAGCATCACAGGGTGCAGTGCTGGTAACCTGGGCCAGGGTGTGCATGAAGGAATTTTACAAAGAGTGCACAGAGGCCTCAGGAGGTGAAAACGACACAAAACATAGGGGTACCATCGTTCTTGGGGAAAACAAGGTCTTACCTCCTCCAAAATGCATCAGCAGGACCTCAGGACAGTCTACAGTGATGATTTCCACCATCTGTGTCCTTAGGAGCACGCTTGTTGCCGTGAGAGGAGTCCCAGGGTACTGGTCATTGCCTTCAATCACTCCACGGGAGATTTCTTCAGTTCTTCTGGTGCTGGATAAAGACAGAGAGTCCGCAGAGTGTGCACACCATGGAAACTGTTACAGTTGCTGACTTGGAGCTGAGGTTGCTGAAGAAAAGCGTCTCTTGTAGACACTTTGTTGCAGTTACAGCGTTTCTTGGAGCAGGCTGCGGTTGATCCGAGGTAAGAGGATGCTGAAGTTGTTGCAGAGGATTCCTGAAGGAAACTTGCGAGCAGAATGTGAAGAAAACCCACAGGAGAGACCCTAAATAGCCCTGAGAGGGGGATTGGCTACCTTATCAGGTATGGACCTATCAGGACGGGTCCCTGACGTCACCTGCTGGCACTGGCCACTCAGAACCCTCCAGAGTGCCTCCACACATTGAAAAGCAAGGTGGCTGAAGTCTGGGACACACAGGAGTAGCTCTGGGCACCACCCCTGGGATGGTGATGGACAGGGGAGTGGTCACTGCCCTTTCCTTTGTCCAGTTTCCCACCAAAGCAGGGGAGAAGAGGTCCCTGAACCAGTGTAGACTGGTGTATGCAAGGAGGGCAACATCTGTGCCCTTCAAAGCATTTCCTGAGGCTGGAGGACGTGAACTGGGGGTCCATGGTGGAGCCCCCAGGATGCATGGAATTGGCTCCCCAATACCAGATTTGAAATGACCATATTCGGAGTTACCATTGTGAAGCTACATATAGGTATTGACCTATATGTAGTGCACACATGTAATGGCATCCCCGCACTCACAAAGTCCAGGGAAATGGCCCTGAACTATGTGGGGGCACCTTTGCTAGTGCAAGGGTGCCCTCACACTTAGGAACTTTGCACCTAATCTTCAGCCAGTGAAGGTCAGACATATAGGTGACTTATAAGTTACTTAAGTGCAGTGAAAATGGCTGTGAAGTAGTGTGTGCACTATTCCCGCAGGCTGCAATGGCAGTCCTGTGTAAGAGTTTGTCTGAGCTCCCAATGGGTGGCAAAAGAAATGCTGCAGCACATATGGATCTCCTGGAACCCCATTGACCTGGGTACCTAGGTACCATATACTAGGGACTTATAAGGGGGGTCCAGTGTGCCAATTGAAATTGGCAGAGCCTCAGTGACACAGTTAGGCACTACACAGGCATACACATTAGGCTTCAAACTATGAGCACTGGGGTCCTGGCTAGCAGGATCCCAGTGAGGCAGGCAAAACACATTGACATACACTCACAAACAGGCCAAAAGTGGGGGTAACCATGCTAGAAAGAGGCAACTTTCCTACACTTCCCCCCCAAACAACACACACATACACACACACTAATCCCTAGTATCTAGTGGTTTCTTCCCCCATTGGGGCAGATTGGCCTAACAAAAATAGGCCGATCTGCCCCCAAGGGGGGCAGGAATGGGCTAAATACAATTTGCCCCCCAGGGGAGTTACCCTTGCCTGAGGGGTCGCTCCCCATACATAAAAACATAAAGTAAATACAAATATATATATATATTCCTGGTGTCTAGAGGTTTCTGCCCCCCGAGAGCAGATCGGCCGAATTGTATTAGGCTGATCTACCCCCAGGTGGGGCAGAAATGTCCTAAAAATAATTTGCCCCCTGGGGAGCGGACCTGGCCCAAGGGGCTGCTCCCCTTATGCGTAAGTATGATAAAAAAAAAAAATCGGTGTCTAGTGCAATTTGGCACACCCGGTCGCTCCGCACACATAAAATAATAAAAATAAACAAAAGAAATGTAGCTTCTATACCGCAACAGGAAGCACACACACTCCATCAATGTGCAGACCATTGTGGATCACCGTGGATTGATCAGCAACATCGTGACAAAGTATCCTGGGAGTGTACATGATTCATTCATCTTCCGCCAGCACCATCAATCAGCACTTCCAGGATGGATGATATGGCAATGGCCTACTTGTTGGTAAGTACAGAAACCTTGTAATATACACACAGCACAGCAACCCTGTAGGACACACAACACATACACCACTACATTGACACGTGGCCATGAAGACACTGAGGTTGTGACACTGGTAGTCATGTTTGATATCCTGACCCAATGGGATACACACCTATGGACAAATGACAGATGCAAATAATGAGAGATACTCCAGAACCACAAGGGACCAATTTAAAACCACACAGTGACAATGACATGGCCTTAACTTGCAGTGCAACTTGGAAGATGAATCTTCCAATATCACATCAATAACACTCAATCACACACCCTTCCAAGCAATACATACTGTGTAAGGGGTGTGTAATGTGTTTCGCTGCAGGTCAAACACCATGAGACACATAGCATGATGATGCTGACTCAATGAAGGTGACATGGAATCATTGAGGCAGTACCAACATCTCACATCACTCCTGGGGTGACATTGCCCGCTAGCAATAAGGAAGTGGACTGTGCTATGAAAACATGTGGATGTGACACTAATGCAAAGCGCACACTGCTACACATACGGATTGAGACAATTCCCCATATATACATGCCAGATGTACAGCCACAGGGACTTTCTGACACTAAAACCTTCACCCCCACAACCAAGTTAACCAGCTTACCTGGAGCAGGTTCAGTAGTGTAGGTAGACGTTTGCATATGAGCCAACTCAGTGAGGGCACAAAGATAGGTTTGCATAGAACTTGTCACATATGGGGTAATTGTGCATTGTCAATTGTGAACACTTCAGTGTGCCAACTTATGGAGATGTGTTGTACATTGTCACCTAGCCAAATCATAGGGCCTCACTGTTGTATTTCACATGCAATTACATATGTCGAATTGGATGGGATGTTCAGCCCATATAGTGCAACCGTGTTACCACCACAGTGGAATCGATTGTGTGTGTGGAAGTATCATGTCACCTTCAGTGAAGGCACATGGACACGTCTTTCACATGACATAATGCATGGGAGATACACAATGAACTGCAAGCTTACAAATATACCGCTGATATCAGGTCAATCAGCTAAACACCAGTTTTGATAGTTAAACAACCCAATGCAGAAAGAACATCTTAGAAGCCTAGGATCCCACAGAATAACACAAACACAGATGAGTCACAGACGACACAAGATAACAACTGCCATGCAAAGTGATAATCAAGGTGCAACCAACAACCAAATATTTACCCTCATTTTCTCTTTCAGCTGATCAGGGTAACGGGATCCAGACATGGATCATGACCCCATTTGCCAACCCAAGCACAGTAGCAGAGTGTGCCTATAATGAGGCACATCGTAGGACACGCACCATAGTTGAGAAGACTTTTGGCATTCTGAAGTCCAGATTCAGGTGCCTGGACATCACCCGAGGCAGCCTCCTATATTCACCTGAAATGGTCTGCAAGATCATTTTCACCTGTGCCATCCTGCACAACATTTGTGTAAGGAGGAGCATTGCCCTTTATGAACCAGACCCACAAATGCCTGAAGAGGAGGAAGAGGAGGAAGAGGAGGATGCTGTCCGTGAAAATGAGGGGGAACATCCAAACACTGCTGCAGGATTGCGTCGGAGACAGCACAACGTACTAAACTTCTTCTAACTATAGTCACCATCACCGCTTTGTTATCATATGTCATTAAACACCTACCTTCATCACTCAATCATGCTCTGGGTAGTTTTTTATGCATCACATGATCCCTAGGAATCATAATCAGAGTTTAGCCTCATGGAGCATTGCAGAACTACAGATAAGGATACTGAAAAAGCCACATCACATTTGATGGGTATGAATGCACGCCCAACATCACACACAGTGTAAATGACATATCCTGTCTATTTCACATGTGAAGGGCAATATCAGAGGACCACAGCTATGAGACAAATCCATGTTGCCAACATGGTCCATTACAGCACGTGACACACAACTAAGACACCATCAATCATAAGGAAAAAAAGTGTCTCATACATGAGGCAGTGGATGTGCTATTGCATTGGTAACAGGAATGTATGACCAGACCCTTGACAGCAGTAAGTGTGACATCAGCTATCGCTGCAAGGAGCATGTGTGACAAGAAGTCCATCTAATCTGAAAATGGATAGCACGAGTGCCCCAAGTATGACAAACATTGCTTACAAAACATGCCCTGCACAGTCCATCCCAGGTAATCAGTCCTGCCACTGCCATGTTTTAAGTCTCTCCCCACACTTTTCTAGGGAGCCCTGTAAATGGACTATCTGTACCCTGAGATGCCTCAGCTACACACACCCAGACTCCCATTGTGACCCTGTGTGCTTCCCACTTCAGGATGGCATGCCATAGACATAGTTCATCAGTCTGCATGGACTTCAGGTCAAATAATGCAAAGCCTGGTAGTCGGTAAGACCTGTAATCAGCTGTCCATTGCTTCCCATGTGAAAGGTCCTGTCAGGATACTTCAATTCGATTTCCTCAGACGCAGAAGATAACTCCTCAGTTCCGACCCGAGCTACTCACAACGAATATTAATCCTTCGTGCTGAGTACCCCGGAGGGGGAAAGGGGAATGGGATGGTAGAGAGACTGCCACAGAGATGATGAACGCTAGTACTCAGTTTGCCTCTTCACATCTAAGATTGGATACAGCACCTGCAAGAGTCACAGTTGCAATTACTAGGGACATACAACATCAGTTTTTCACTTTCTACTCTCAACACTTAATTCTCTTTAATTCTATTATTTCTTCACTCACCCTGAGTTCTCTGTAGCCTTGCTTTTCTCTATAAATGATAGCTCTTCTTAAAAAAATGCTTATTACTGATTCTGGAAGAACTTCTCAACCTTTGTTAGAGATTGGTTTTATGTTGCTATATATATATATATATATAGTTGGTGATAATGCGTTCTTCAAATCAGCTGATGTTATTTAATTTCTCCTGTCTTATTGTGACTTCTGTCAATACTTGTATTTGTAAATGCTTGTTTATTAAAGTTCGTTTCTCCTTTCTTACTTCAACATTTGTTGATAACCTGTATTTGTAAATGCTTGTTTATTACAGTTAGTTTCTCCTTCCTTACTTTAACATCTGTCGATAACTTGTAGTTGTAAATGCTTGTTTATATAAGTTTGTTTCTCTTTTAAACTCTATTTTGGTTTATTACCATTGAATTTGTAAATGCTTATTTGTTAACAGTTCGTTTATCCTTTAAACTTGGCCTTTGTTTATAACCTTGACATTTGTAGATGCTTGCTCTTTTAAAGTTTGTTTTTTCTTTGACTTTAATATCTTAAACAAGAACCTTGTAAACATAAGGTTAATTCATACATTAACTCTGTAGCCTTGCCGACTTCCACAGGAACGGTCTACTATCAAACTCTTTGAATAAACCTTGACAATATTTATCTGTTTTCTGTAATATAATCTTCAAATGTAATTTTACCTCACAGGAGTTTCTGTTCTGAAGCGCGCTCTCTCTCCACACAACTGATTCCTGTACCGCCACGGTCAGAATGCCCATGGGAGCACCGCCAGCCTGTTAGCGGTGCTCCCGCGGTCATTGGCCCTGGCGGTCTATGACCGCCAGGGTCAGAATGACCCCCTTTGTCTCCTTTCGAATAAATGGGTCTCTCTCTTCTTTTTCTGTCAGCCTGAGTCTTATTTGAGACTTTTGCTTGAATGATGTTTTTTCTAGCCCTAACTAACGTGGTCTGCAAATCCCTCACCATCTCTTCTACTGCAGGCACTGAATCATCTTCTTTACCCAACATTACATTAGGATGTCTACCATGGTTCAGATAAAAGGGGGTGAACCCAGTGGTGGAATGAACAGCATTATTGTAAGCAAATTCAGCTGCCCACATCAACTCGGGCCATTCCTTCTCTTTATCGAATAAATTGAGTCTTAAATACTGTTCTAACTCTTGATTCACTCTCTCTGTTTGCCCATCGGTTTCAGGATGGTAACTGGTAGAGTAACGAGAATCAATTCATAATCTTTTACTAAAGGCCTTCCAAAAGCGAGAAACAAATTGGGGCCCCCTGTCTGAAACTAGAATTTTTGGGATACCATGGGCGCGTACTATGTGTTGTGTAAACAACTGTGCGACCTGTGGGGCTCGAGGGATTTCTTTCAAAGGAATGAAATGCGCCATTTTAGTGAAAGTGTCTACAAAAACTAGGATAGTGTTAAAACCTTGGCTACTAGGGAGGTCCACTATAAGATCCATAGTAACAGTATGCCAGGCATGGGGTGCAGTGGGCAAAGGTCTTAACAGACCTTGTGAAGCTGTTCTATTTGATTTCCCTCTTTGACATTTGTCACAAGTTGACACATATTGTCTTATCTGAGTTTTCATTTTTGGCCACCAAAATTCTTGTTGTATTAGATTTTGAGTCTTTTGAATTCCTTTGTGTCCAGCCAATTGATCGTCATGATAAGCCCGAAGAATTTTTTCTTGCAGCTCCACAGTCAGAACATACAGTGCACCTTTAAAGTGTGGCAAATCTTTTTTGATTTCTCTTCCTTGGCCTTCTTTGGACCACTTCAGCATTCCTTCGAATGTTAAGTTTTCTTGAATTTCTTTGGTTAAATTTTCATACAATATGGCAGATATTAACTTCTCTTGTGGAATAATCAATTCTTTTTCTGGAGGCTCTTTAACTGCACCGGTATCAATTCGAGATAGAGCATCTGCCTTCCCATTTACTTTTCCTGGTCTGAAAGTGATAACAAAATCAAAGTCTGCAAAATATAGGGACCAACGCAGTTGTCTAGCTGTTAGAGTTCGAGCTGATTTTAAAAACTGTAAATTTCGGTGGTCCGTGTAAACAGTCACTTTATGCTTAGCTCCCAAAATGTAATGCCTCCACTCACGAAAAGTTTCTTTGACTGCCAATAGCTCCTTATCCGCAATTGAATAATTTATCTCTGGTGGTGTTAATTTTCGAGAGAAATAGGCCATTGGATGTAATTGACCTGTATCTTCATGACGCTGGGAAAGGATACCTCCTATGGCAACATCTGAAGCATCTGCCTCCACATAATATGGCTCATCTGGATTGGGGTGGAGCAAGATTGGAGCTGAGACGAAGGAATTCTTCAAAAATTAAAAGCATTTTCAGCTTCTTTTGTCCACTCAAACTTCACTCCTTTCTTCAACAATCGAGTAATGGGTGTAACTGTTTGAGAAAAATTGGATATGAATCTTCGATAAAAATGAGCGAACCCCAAGAAACTCTGGATCTCTTTGACATTGCAAGGAGAAGGCCAATGTTGCACTGTCTTTATCTTGGCAGGATCCATACTAACTCCTTCTGGTGACAAAATGAATCCTAAGAACTCAACTCGTTCCACATGAAATGCACACTTCTCCAATTTTACATAGAGATGGTTTTCTTGCAACCTTGTGAGGATGGATCGAACATGGGAAATGTGCTCCTGTAGATTGTTGGAAAAGATTAAAATGTCATCTATATAAACCACGGCAATCCGGTTGAGGAATTCTCGTAATATATCATTAACGAAATGCTGGAAGGCAGCGGGAGCATTGCATAACCAATAAGGCATCACTTGATATTCAAATAATCCGTATCGAGTCCGAAAAGCGGTTTTCCATTCATCCCCTGAAGCCACTCGAATCAAATGATATGCTCCTCGCAGGTCCAATTTGGTGTAGATTCTAGCATTCTTTACTTGATCTAATAAAACTGACACTAAAGGCAGTGGGTATCGATTCTTGATGGTAACCTGATTGAGGGCTCGATAATCAATGCAAGTTCGAAGACTCCCATCCTTCTTTGGTATGAAAAATAGTGGGGATGACACTGGAGATTCAGAAGGACGAATAAAACCATTAGCAAGATATTGATCCAAATACTCCTTTAAATGTTGATTCTCTGCTTCGGTCAATGCGTATATTCTGCTACATGGCAATATCGCACCTGGCTCCAGTTCAATTTTGCAGTCGTAGGGTTGATGTGGTGGCAATTTCTCAGCCTCCTTTTCATCAAAAACGGTGACTAAATCCTCATATTCTTTTGGGATTTCTGCTGCCTTTAGTGCACAGATCATTGAAGAGTGTGATGATAAACAGGCCGCTTGGGACTTGGTGGACACTTCCACTCCATCATGAAAGCAATTCTCTTTGCAGTAAGAGGAATTCATCTTGATCGTTCTTTTGCTCCAATCAATTTGTGGATTATGTTCTGTAAGCCAGGGCAGACCCAAAATGAGTTGAAATTGTGGAGCATCTATCAAATTAAAGATTATCTGCTCCTGATGTCCACCAAAACCTTGCATCTGAATTGGTTCGGTCTCATGGGAAATGGGTCCTGAAGAAAGATTGGTTCCATCCACAGCTCTTACTATTTCCAAAGTAGATTTCTTGATAAATCGAATACCCATTTTACGAGCGTATTTGATATCACAGAAGTTGCCCGTAGCTCCAGAGACTATCATAACTGAGATCCCTTGAATTTCCTTCTCAAGGGTCTTAACTGATACTGTTTGTACCAAATGTGACGCTGCGGTTTGTAAGGTATTCGCCACTCGTTGATCTAAAGGAGTTGTCTTGGGTTCTGCTTTCATCAGGGCAACTCCCTCTACTGATGAAGCTGGCCTTTTCCCGACTGAAGAGCTTTGGGTTTCTTGGGACAGTTTTTAACAAAATGCCCAGATGCACCGCAATATAAACATAGTTGATTCACTCTTCTTTTCTCTTTTTCTTCCTTAGATAAAGGACCTCGGATGGAACCAATTTGCATTGGTTCTTCTATCGTTATCCCTTCTCTGGCTCTCGTATGATCATTTCTTCCACGATCAATTCTCAGGGGAAATGGTCGATACTCTCTTCTCTTTTCTGCTCTTCGTTCAGTTAACCGGTGGTCAATCTGTAACACAAGATCAATTAACTCCGAAATTTCGGTGGGTCTATTTGGATCTTGTGCTAAGGCATCTTTCAATTCATCTCTCAGTCCACAATAAAATATGGCGGCTCTTTTTGACTCCGGCCAGGCAGTCTCTACAATGAGTTTATTGAAATGAGCCAGATAGGCTACTAGATCTTTATTACCTTGCCTGATTTCCAGTAGTTCATTGTCAGTGGCTTGAGCTGCAGTTCGCCGATCAAATATTCTTAAGAACTCTTCCTTGAAATTTTTGAAATTATATCAAACAGGATCATTTCTGGAAATTATTGGCATGGACCATGCGGCCGCATCTCCTGTCAGATAAGACAATATAAAAGCCACTTTGGACTGGTCTTCGGAAAAAATGACTGGTCTACATAAAAAATGCAATGAGCATTGGGTCAGAAAAATCTGCGCCTTACTTGGATCCCCACCGAAGCGCTCGGGTTGAGCCAAAGGAATAATAGGGAAACTGCATGAATTACTTGAGTGGATATACCTGCAGACTGTGAAGGGCTAGGGATTTGTGAAAACACAGATTCATTTGATTTAGCGGTGTTCCCTAACTCATTTATTCGCTGTTTTATTTGGACTGTTTCTTCTATGGTGTTATTTAATTGTTTCTGTAACCCTTCCAAAACGGTGGCGAATGCTTTTATATCAATTCCTTCTGCCATTCTGCTCAGGAGGAAATCTGTTTTTTCCCTAAAATTAGGGTGATGGCACTTCAATCTGTCAGGATACTTCAATTCGATTTCCTCAGAAGCAGAAGATAACTCCTCAGTCCCGACCCGAGCTACTCACAATGAATATTAATCCTTCGTGCTGAGTACCCCAGAGGGGGAAAGGGGAATGGGATGGTAGAGAGACTGCCACAGAGATGATGAACGCCAGTACTCAGTCTGCCTCTTCACATCTAAGATTGGATACAGCACCTGCAAGAGTCACAGTCGCAATTACTAGGGACATACAACATCAGTTTTTCACTTTCTACTCTCAACACTAAATTTTCTTTAATTCTATTATTTCTTCACTCACCCTGAGTTCTCTGTAGCCTTGCTTCTCTCTGTAAATGATAGCTCTTCTTAAAAAATGCTTATTACTGATTCTGGAAGAACTTCTCAACCTTTGTTAGAGATTGGTTTTATGTTGCTATATATATATATATAGTTGGTGATAATGCCTTCTTCAAATCAGCTGATGTTATTAAATTTCTCCTGTCTTATTGTGACTTCTGTCAATACTTGTATTTGTAAATGCTTGTTTATTAAAGTTTGTTTCTCCTTTCTTACTTCGACATTTGTTGATAACTTGTATTTGTAAATGCTTGTTTATTACAGTTAGTTTCTCCTTCCTTACTTCGACATCTGTCGATAACTTGTAGTTGTAAATGCTTGTTTATTTAAGTTTGTTTCTCTTTTAAACTCTATTTTGGTTTATTACCATTGAATTTGTAAATGCTTATTTGTTAACAGTTCGTTTCTCCTTTAAACTTGGCCTTTGTTTATAACCTTGACATTTGTAGATGCTTGCTCTTTTAAAGTTCGTTTTTTCTTTGACTTTAATATCTTAAACAAGAACCTTGTAAACATAAGGTTAATTCATACATTAACTCTGTAGCCTTGCCGACTTCCACGGGAACGGTCTACTATCAAACTCTTTGAATAAACCTTGACAATATTTATCTGTTTTCTGTAATATAATCTTCAAATGTAATTTTACCTCACAGGAGTTTCTGTTCTGAGGCGCTCTCTCTCCACACAGCTGATTCCTGTCAGACCTCAGTTGAAGTGCAAGGCTTCCAGCTGGAGAGCTCGTAACCTAGCAACCAACCGATTGCAAGACTAGAACTGTAACTAACCTTCAGGACTCACAGCGGCCATCTTGGATCTTCTCTTCTTGATTCTTCCTTTGAAATAAGCGCAAGATTACTCTGAAAACCTTCTTCCAGTTTGGGCTTTGCTGTCTCCACTGAGGATAACTCTTTGCTTTTCTCATGCACTTCTTTGATTTGACTTGGCAAGTTTGTGTGGTCATGACAGTCCACTTGGCCCTTTGAACTTGATTCTCAACTCCACATCTTGTGAGAGACTAAAGCTGCACACACCTGTGAGCACTACCATGCAGACCAGCCATTTGACTCTGCCCTGCCCTTGCTGATGCCTGGAACTGCTTAGAAGCTGCCATTTTCTGAATCACCTTGTTGTGGGTTGGCGTACAAATCACTTGTGTGCCAGAGCCCTTGGGGGATTGTGTAATAGTGCAAACCACAGCAGAAACTGTTTTTGTTTCCACAGTGTTGTTCCTGCTTTTCCCAGTCAGAGTCTGCTCACTGTGTATTTGCCTTGTTCATGTTTGTTCCTGACAGATCCTGCATCCTCTTAACCAGCCTGGTTCCAGTCTTTGCATTAACCATAGAGGTCCCCTGTGGCTACATTTGTCTCACAGTTGCTTTCCATGCCCTCTGTTTCCTCCTGGGGTATTGTGTCTGGTAGGTTGATGATGAATTCTCAAATGTACAGTATAGTTTAATCAGTTTAGTAATTGTATTTTGTTCTGGGGCATATATTCAAATGGCCTAATCCAGCCCCCATCCCTTTTCTGGTTTTGCATGTATTCATTAGTGCCAAACAGTGACAGTGTGCCATGGCTGTATGCATGGATTTGGTACGGTGCCTACAAACAAGGGTTCCTAATGTGTATGTAAGGATAAAACATGTTGGTGCCCTGACGGTCCAGACACAGATTCACTTCTGCCGCCACCTTCTGATGGGGCTTGCGTGGTGACTAGCTGTGAGATTAATCAGCACAGAGGCACTGATGTTCCCTGTTGCAGTGGGAATTTTAGAGCCCACCTTGTGTACAAATGTTGCGATGAAACCTGCCTGTTTCCTATTACTGATCCATAATGTATTTGAGTACACCAAGGTTGCTCTGTCTTCAGCCTTCTAAAAGTTCCTCTGTGCCATAGATGGGCTATCACCATGTGTGTCGTTAGTTGATCTTTGGCTTTAGGGCAAATCTGCTTTGAAGGATACTCTGATAATTGAGGGAATGGCTCCACAGACTCATGACTAGACCTGCACGTAACTTTGACAACATGGAGGCCAATACTGACACAAGGTGCACATGGCCACACAGTTGAACTGGACACCTTTGTACAGTGAACCACTGGAAATATGTGAACACATGCAGCATGGTCTGCTGGTCCTCCACAGCCACAGGAGAAACATAGGTCTTTTACATTAGTCAAACTGTGGTGTACCAAAACATTTTTGGATTGGAGTTGGGACTCTGTGTCACAAACATTGTACCCACCTAGCATGTTCAAATGCCTGACTCATGAGTAATATACACACAAGTGACCATGAAGTGGTATCCAACATTTCATTACATGTGATGGCTTACATTTTTGACATTGCCATTATCAACCGTCCTCTATCTATCCTGTGTATAGTTTGTCATGGGAGATGTTTTGTCCCCAAAGTCAGGGAAGTTCACACAGCATAAGACGCAACAGATATGACAAACACATATCATGACTGATGTACCTCAATGAATGCCATCTGATGGTTATCCACAATTACAACACATATATACATGCACATTATGCAAAACACTTCTTGTGACGTTCACAAAGAGGCACAAGAACAATTGAAATAGCCAATTCACAGACACAAACACACAGGCCATGAGTGAATTATTTAAGTTGCATAGCCTTGCTATCCTCTATTGATGCAACACCTGCTCAAACTAGGAAATACCAATTTTATTCCAAAAGTTTGTGTTGCTGTTGCGTCAGTTAAGAGAGCTAATCCGGCACAACAACATGAGTATTATGGTCCGCAGTAGTGTGGTCTGCCACATGTGCCCAAACACTATAACACACACAGCAGGCCATAACATCAATCTTTGTATAGTTATTGCCTTCTTGTATGTTAAAAAAAGAAAAATTACACAAACACAGTTATAGACAGATAGTTTGACGCAAATGTGTCAAAAAAAGACATATATGCATCAAAATATGATGCATATGCATAAAAAAATGATGCTCACACCCATTATACATCGATTGGTCCCTAGTGTTAATTCCAACACCGCACCCCATGAAATCGGTTATCCCAAAAAAAGGGATTGATCCTTGAATGCGGGGGAATTTTTATGCATATGCGTCAAAAAATATTGACGCAAAGCCCGTAAGCGTCTTAAAATTTCACGCATCATAATAAAAACTCACTGCATTTGAGACAGGAAGTGATGTAATAGGATATCCCGTTTACAGAAATGTACAGTGGGTGTACTTTCACTTTCACTTTGCAGTTTGTGATTCTTCTAAACTGTGTGGCTGTGTAGAGAGTTGTGTCTGTCAATATTGTGCTTTTGTCTCCTGTGTGCCATTTCCATTGTCATCTGTTGTTTTTGTAAGTGTCTGAATAAATCATTATAAGTGTGTTTTTGCCATTTTTTTAGATAAAATTTGTCTTTGTACTGTTGGGAGTGTGTTAGTGGGTATTGTTAGTTGGGGTATTGTTGGGCTTTTTGTGCTTTCTTTAAGTTTCATTTCCATACCTCCTTTCCCTGTATTTCCCTCTTTACCCTTTCCTATCCCTATTATTTTTGAGATTTTGGGAAGGCCACATCTGGGGAGAATGGGTGAGGAGGAGCTGGGTGCTTTTATTTGGCTGGTGTGGCACTTCCTCCCCCTGATGTTGGAGGCTGGTGGCAGGGTGCTATAGGGGTATCACACCGAGGCTATGATATGCTGCATGCAATGCTTGTGGACATGTGGAATGCAAGTTGAACAAACTGTGGCCCTGATGAATACTAATTTTGCTATGCATTATCCTCATTTGTTGAAGCAAAAGCTGCACAAACTTACATAAGACAACTTTATCATGTTAATAAGTACTGCTTTATACGTCAATAGGTGATGGTAATGCGGCACAAACAAAAGTATTATTCAGGGCCTGTGAGTGTACCAGGAATGAGATGTATTTCACATGCTAATGCAAGTAACCAAAGTAGTCCCCCATTTTTTTAATACATGTCTGCACAGTATTCAAGGCCCTACGTACAAATATCTTCCCAACCTCTGTTAATGTCTCAGGCTGATATTTCGACTTGGTTTGTGCAGCATTTAAATTAATTATGGATGGCAATTTAATGCACACTTGATAATATCTAAGTTTTTTGTGCTACTTTCTACAGCTGTAGCGTAAACAAATGAAGCAAATGCTACACATAAAAAATAAAATAACATTTGGCCCTAAGTTCATTGTTTCTGTGTGTTTAAGTCTGGACAGATAATCTTTCACATGGCCAAACTTAACTGTGCCCGGATTCTACCAGATCGCAGTAGCAGTACACGAGTTCCTCTTGTAGCTTTTCAGAGTAGGCACTGAATTCCTATCATTGAGTAGCATGGCCCAACAACATATTTGGTTTGGGCACACGTGCTGGTACAGAGCTGGTGCATTTGCCATCTGTGTCACTTTATAGCCAAACAATTTTATAAAGTTAATGGGTCATCATGGGATCCCTAAACTTTGTGAATGCGTGGTCAGAAAATATTTATTTGCATGATGTTGTGCAAGGGACCACTGACTGCTTCCATCATACATTTAAAGTGACAAAATAGTTTGCTAGTTTACGTTTGGTACACCCCTGCAGATCTAGTGCAGCATATGTGCAATTGTTAACTTCTCAGTATGAAGGCTATCACAGACACGGTTGTATGCTAAGATCAGCAGGCCAGCATTCCTGTGAGTGCCGCCATTCCCAAGGTGCTTACAAACAGAGACCTACATCATCAGGATTGCAGAAGTAGGACATTTGCTAAACTATGTTTCAATTAGGGGACAGTGTCAGTTTGGTTGTATAACCACAGATCACCCAACTTGGCAAATGTAAGATAATGAATGTGGCAAACTGTGATCTACAATACCTGATATAGGTACACAGGGCCCAGAGTAACACATTTCAGGTGCAATGACTACACCTGTGCCCGTTCATTCTGTCACAGATGAACAAATTAGACACTGTCAGCATATATTTCTTTATTGTTTTGATTTAGAAAAATGGCCAATCCATGTTTAGCGTAACTTTGTCATCAAGTAACACACAGGATACCTGCCATCATGGAGTCATAGGGGGCATATACGGCTCTGGGTACAGTGCCAATGTGGCATATGTAACCTACATACACCACAGGCACACATATAAAGCACTCCTTAGCACAGTTTGCACAGTTTTTTTACGCTATTGCAGTGAACAATGGTGCATATCCAGTTTGCAACGTCCTAAACCAGATTAAAGTCATTGTCGCCACATTAACGTCATTTTTCTTCACGACGTGGCGCAATGGTTTGAGTAAAAAAAAAAGACTCTAACCCGTGGTTTGCACCACGGAGCGTCAAAGTATACATTTGACGCCCGGGTGGCGCAAAGAAATGGCGTTAGCCGGTGTTAAACTTTTTGACGCAAAACTGCGTCGCACCGTTTTGTGTCAAAAAGTATAAATATGGCCCTAGGTATTTAACAGTAGGACATGTAGAAATGTATTGTTACACCTGTCCTTACAGTGACTAGTACCTCAAAGGTATTTTCCCAATAGTAAGTCTAACACCCCCATATAAAAAAACTAGGATGCAATTTTAAATTTAATAATGCTATCTTCAGGTATGAAACAACTAGAAATTTAATTTCTGGATTCTTTTTAATATTTATTAAAACACACTCTATTTTTCTGTATTGTTTTTCGATTTTACTTGTGTTTTGACGTTATTGCACTGGCTATTGGTTAAGGTGGGCCATCATCCCCTTAACTGCTAACCCAATTTATTTTAAAAAGTAAATGCCATATGCTGAAAGCAGACAGCTTTCAAATTTATGAAGCAACCTTTTTTACAGTTTTGTTTTTATTTGTTATTCTCATTTTTTGTGGCATACGCTTTCAAAACCTATATTTTTCGTTAACAATAGCCCCCAGCTGCAATGGCTTTGCCAATGTTTATTTTGTCTTGTATTTTGTCTTTTGCATGTATTTTCTTCCTCTCTATGATTTTTCCTCTGTGGTTCACCCACGTCCTTTCTTTTTACTCCTCCCCTCCCTGCTCTCCGGTGCTTTCTGTTTTGCTCCCCATTCACCTTCCAGGCGTAGGTAGCTTTTCTTTCATTAAAACTAATATAGCCGCCCATGTATGCATGTGTCATGACACATACGTTCGCATGCAAAAGGCAAAAAGAAAAGCATCGGACCAGTCAATAGCTCTGCATTTTTTTTAGCTGTGCCCTATTGCACTGGCCAATGCTTGTTTTCATGTTTGTTGTCTGCTCTCCACTATGTACACTTACAGCAGCAATTGTTCAAACAAGATGTACTTTGATGGAAATGCAGCACTCATTAGTAATTTATTTGGTTTACATCTTTGTTAATGCAGACCCAAGCTTCGCCTGTTGGTTCTGTTATGATTGAATGAAAATATATTTGTGTGCAACATTGGCACTAGTCTGACTTGATGTTCATGGCGTCACTAACTTGAGACACACTACATTGTTAGCTAATGTATATCTTAAAATGAAGTTGCGTCTTCCCTTCTATCCACTAGGTCACGTCATCAAGTTTACATCAGTTAATATTCCTGTAGTTAAGTCGTTAATGTAAAAAAACGGGCTACTGATCTAGACCATCCCCCTCTGCTGGCCACTAAATAATGCCTGCACGCGTAGTGGCAAAAGGACGATACCTATGTGCCAACTGGCGTACACATATTGCTTAAGTTGATTACTGGACGCATCATTAGAAAGTTACAGATTAGTGGGTGGTATAGGATAATTTTTACACAAATTTTAATATATGTTTTGCCAAAAACAGTGCTTCATTACTGCTGTGTAAGGAAGAGTAATTTGCAATATAATGCAGCTGAGGCACAAGCCGGTACTTTTAATTAACCCATCCCTCCAAAGTTATTCTGGAATGTAATTCTCTGACGGGATGTTTATCGGGCAATTCAGCTTAGTTATTTCCTTATTAAATGTAAACATTCCCGGCCACCTACGATTAATACGAATTCAGCAAAAGGTCAAATAAATGCTTAGTACTGAGGTACATATGATGTAGGTGTGTAATTTCCAAGTCTATCCTCCATCAGAGCACCTGTTCAGCTTGGCCAAAATGTCCTTGAAATGGTTTGATGTAGTCTGTTGTTAAGGTCCAAATATCCAAGAATTTATGGGCCAGATTCACAAGGCCCTAACGCCTCTTAGTGTCAAACTAGCGTAATTTGTTTACACTAATGTGGCCTTAAGGAGGCCATTCACTTTCACCTTATTTACAAAGTGCTGTAATACTTGCATTGTGCCACTTTGCGACCCCTTGCGCCACATTATGCCTGCGCCAGACATAACGTATGCAAGGAGGGCGTTCCGGCAGTGGTAGGCCCGTAAAAATGGTGCAGTGAAATTTACAACATTTCACTGTACCATTTTTAACATCATTTTTAACCACTGCTCAGAGCAGGCGTTAAAATGATGCACCCATTACTTTCAATGGGCCTCCCTTTACTTTGCAGGATTCGCACCATTATTTATGGCGCGAATCCCGCATAGTACCACAATAATGTCATAAATTATGACCCTACTGCTCTAACATGCACCCTGGTGCGCCGTATTGTAAATATGGTGCTATCATGGTGTCATTAGGTGCCAGGGGACGCAAGGAGAGTGGCGCATCACAGCTGATGCGCCACTTTCTTGTAAATCTGGCCCAAAATGAGCATCCCTCTGCTCACCTAAGTGTCATTCTATTTCCCATTGAGGGCTGTAGGATGCTGGCCTGGCTTATAGTGGGTACCTTGTGGCACTTACACATTGTGCCAGATCCAGTTATCCCTTATTAGTGGAATAGAGGTGTTCTAGCAGCTTAGGCTGATAGAGGTAGCTATAGCAGAGCAACATAGGCTGAACTAGGAGACATGCAAAGCTCCTCCCATACCACTTATGTCATATAGCACTATAAAATAAGAAAACACAATACTCAGAGTCACCAAAAATAAAGGTACTTTGTTTTAGTGACAATATGCCAAAAGTATCTCAGAGGATATACTCCCTTAGGAGGTAAGTAATATACACAAAATATATAGACACAAGCCAAAATCAGGTAAGTAACAGTTAGAAAAGTAGTGCAAACAATGTGGAACACAATAGAATGCAATAGGGAGAAATAGGCTTAGGGGCAACACAAACCATATACTCCAAAAGTGGAATGCGGACCACGAATGGATTCCAAACCTCTGGTAGTGTGTAGAGGGTTGCTGGGAGTGTAAGAAAACACTAAGGGTGTCCAAGATACCCCACCCCAAGACCCTGAAAAGTAGGAGTAAAGTTACCCTACTACTCCAGAAGGACAGTAAAGTCGAGATAGGGGATTCTGCAAGGACAACAACTAACCTCACAACACTGAAGATGGATTCCTGGACCTGAGGACCTGTGAAGGAAGGGGACCACGTCCAAGAGTCACGCAAGTCTGCCGGGGGGGCAGGAGCCCACTAAACCCCAGATGAAGGTACAAAAGGGCTGCCTCCGGGTGGAAGAAGCCAAAAAGTCTGCAACAACGGAAGGTGCCAGGAACTTCTCCTTTGGTCAGAAGATGTCCCACGGCGTGCTGGAGGATGTAGAGTTGTTTCCATGCAGAAAGACTGCAAACAAGCCTTGCAAGCTGCAAGAGTCGCGGTTGAGGATTTTGGGTGCTGCCAGGGCCCAAGAAGGACCAGGAGGTCGCCCCTTAGAGGAGGAGACAGAGGAGGTGCTCAGCAACACAGATAGCCCACGCAGAAGCTGGCAGCACCCGCAGAAGTACCTGAACAGGCACTTAGAAGATCTGAGGACAGCAGTCGACTCAGAATCACAAAAGAGGGTCCCACGACCTCAGACTCTAACTCAGCGAGTTGGGCAATGCAGGAAGGAGGGCTGGGGACCTGGGCTAGGCTGTGCAGGAAGGAAGTCTTGCAAAAGTGCACAGAAGCCTGAGCAGCTGCAGTTCACGCAGTACACAGGATTACTGTCTGGCGTGGGGAGGCAAGGACTTACCTCCACCAAATTTGGACAGAAGGGCCACTGGACTGTCAAAGACACTTGGACACTTGGAGCTACTGTGTTCCAGGGACCATGCTCGTCAGGATGAGAGGGGACCCAGAGAACCGATGATGCAGAAGTTTGGTGTCTGCATTGGCAGGGGGAAGATTCCTTCGACCCACAGGAGATTTCTTCTTGGCTTCCAGTGCAGGTTGAAGGCAGACAGCCCTCAGAGAATGCACCACCAGGAAACAGTCAAGAAAGCCGGCAGGATGAGGTGCTACAATGTTGCTGGTAGTCTTCTTGCTACTTCGTTGTGGTTATGCAGGCGTCCTGGAGCAGTCAGTGGTCGATCCTTGGCAGAAGTCGAAGAGGGAAGTGCAGAGGAACTCTGGTGAGCTCTTGCATTCGTTATCTGGTGAGGTGCCCACAGGAGAGACCCTAAATAGCCCCCAGAGGAGGATTGGCTATAGAGAAAGGTAAGCACCTATCAGGAGGGGTCTCTGACGTCGCCTGCTGGCACTGGCCACTCAGAGCTGTCCAATGTGCCCTCACACCTCTGCATCCAAGATGGCAGTGGTCTGTGACACACTGGAGGAGCTCTGGGCACCTCCCCTGGGAGGTGCTGGTCAGGGGAGTGGTCACTCCCTTTTCCTTTGTCCAGTTTCGCACCAGAGCAGGGCTGGGGGGATCCCTGAACCGGTGTAGACTGGCTTATGCAGAGAGGGCACCATCTGTGCCCTTCAAAGCATTTCCAGAGGCCAGGAGAAGCTACTCCTCCCAGGCCCTTCACACCTATTTCCAAAGGGAGAGGGTGCAACACCCTCTCTCAGAGGAAATCCTTTGTTCTGCCTTCCTGGGACCAGGCTGCCCAGGCACCAGGGGGGCAGAAACCTGTCGGAGGGGTTGGCAGCAGCAGTAGCTGCAGTGAAGACCCCAGAAAGTTAGTTTGGCAGTACCCGGGCTCTATGCTGGAGACCCGGTGATGCATGGAATTGTCCCCCCAAAAATGGTATTGGGGTGACAATTCCATGATCCTAGACATGTTACATGACCATGTTCGGAGTTACCATGGTGGCGCCACATATAGGTATTGACTTATATGTAGTGCACGCGTGTAATTGTGTCCCTGCACTCACAAAGTGCGGGGAATTTGCCCTGAACAATGTGGGGGCACCTTGGCTAGTGCCAGAGTGCCCACACACTAAGTAACTTGGCACCTAACCTTCACTAAGTGAGGGTTAGACATATAGGTGACTTATAAGTTACTTACGTGCAGTGTAAAATGGCTGTGAAATAACGTGGACATTATTTCACTCAGGCTGCAGTGGCAGTCCTGTGTAAGAATTGTCTGAGCTCCCTACGGGTGGCAAAATAAATGCTGCAGCCCATAGGGATCTCCTGGAACCCCCATACCCTGGGTACATAGGTACCATATACTAGGGAATTATAAGGGTGTTCCAGTGTGCCAATCTAGCCTGCAGTGACAATTTTAAAAGCAGAGAGAGCATAAACACTGAGGTTCTGGTTAGCAGAGCCTCAGTGATACAGTTAGGCACCACACAGGGAACAAGTATAGGCCACAAACCTATGAGCACCGGGGTCCTGGCTAGCAGGATCCCAGTGACACATATCAAACACACTGACAACAGAGGGTCTTCACTATGAGCACTGGGCCCTGGCTAGCAGGATCCCAGTGAGACAGTAAAAACACCCTGACATATACTCACAAGCAGGTGAAAAGTGGGGGTAACAAGGCTAGAAAGAGGCTACCTTCCTACACAACCCCCCCCCAAACAAAGGACAATAAGGCTGACCTTGGCCAGTTGAGTCTTTATTGTCTAAATGGTGATAATTGGAGAGTAGCTCTGTAATAGATTGGTTACTCCCTTTATCATCCACTATATGGTTACTTCCCTGTGGGGATGTAAACCACCCTGTTTGAAGTATTTAGCTAGCCAACAATGTGAAGTTATATTCCCAGAGTTCCTATTAGTATGCTTAAGTTTAGAGCAGTGGGAATTGTCCACTGGACCTATTTCAAGTGATGAGAATGCCAGACAGGGATTCTGTCTCAATAAAGCCATAGCTGGGCAAAATATTTGTCCATATGGCTGTAAGAGAGAACGGGGATGCTGTTTCTCTTGAGTTGGAGCAGGGCAGGGATGCTGTCCTATGAGCTCCACACTAGGGCAGGGCTGCTTTCCTAAGTGTTGTGAGGCAGTGCATGGTTGCTGCACTAAAGTTTCTCCGGGAGGGTTGGAGGGATGCTCCATGTTAACTAAAATGATGCACTTTTTCTCACCAATATTAGTTATCCCACAGAGAGGTACTTCCACCTTAGGGAGTACAGCTGTGCCAGCTGATGGTTCCCTTGGTACAGGTGCCACTCCAGGAGAGGTTTCTCCCACCACATGAATGGTATCCTGAATGGCAGGGTGGGTAGGGAATACTTTGATGCCCTTTTTACCTGTTGTTGGAGAAGGATCCTGAGTTTTCAGGCCTTTTTCTCTCCTTTGCTTTTTCATTTCAGCTGAAATGAGAGGAAGCAATTCATCAGGGATACCCAGCACAGCTGCATGGGTATTAAACTCTACCTCAGCCCAACCTGAGGCCTCTAGGTCATTACCTAAGAGACAGTCTACAGGTAAGCTAGGTGATACTACCACCTGCGTAGGGCCAGTAACTCCACCCCAACTAAACTGAATTATAGCTAAGGGAAGGAACTTAGTGGAGCTATGGACATCAATAATCTTGTACTGTTGTCCAATGATGTGTTGTGCAGGAGACGCTAGATTTTCAGTCACCAAAGTGATAGTGGCACCTGTGTCCCTGTAGGCCTGAGCCTCAACACCATTTATTGAAACTGTCTGCCTGAACGTATCTATTGTAAGGGGACAAGCAGCCAGTGTGGCAAGGCCAATGCCACCAGGTGTGACAGAAACTGTCTTGGGACTGACTACCCCAGTTTCTATGATGGACCCAAAAGTGAACCCAACTATACCCTTATTTTGACTGTTTCCAGCAGTCCCATCACTATTACCACTACTGCTAGGGGCACTAGAGTTTGATGTATTAGTGGTGGTAGGCTCAGGGGGTTTACCTGGGAAGGACTTATCCCCTGGCCTATGGCCTTTATTTTTACACACACAGCACCAAGGCTGTTTAATGCGTGTGGGTTGTGAAGAAGAGGAAGAAGATGATTTATCCCCACCCCCTGAAGAGTTTCTAGGATTTGAAGAAGGATCTTTAGTTTTACCTTTATCCCCATGCTTATCCTGAGATTTCTCACCATCTTTCTTCTTGCCATCCTTGTCACCCCCTGTATGAACTTTTCTGTTCACTCTTGTTCTGACCCATTTGTCTGCCTTCTTTCCCAATTCATGGGGAGAGGTCAGATCTGAGTCTACCAAGTACTGGTGCAACAAATCAGACACACAATTGTTAAGAATATGCTCTCTCAGGATCAGATTATACAGGCTTTCATAGTCAGTCACCTTACTGCCATCGTAACCAACCCTTCAAGGCCTTCACTGAACAGTCTACAAAGTCTGTCCAGTCTTGAGAGGACACTTTTCTGGTGTCTCTGAACTTAATCCTTTATTGTTCAGTGGTTAAGCCAAATCCATCCAAGAGTGCATCCTTCAAAACTTTGTAGTTGTTAGCATCACTTTCTCTGACAGTAAGGAGCCTATCCCTACCCTTACCAGTGAAAGATAGCCACAAGATAGCAGCCCACTGCCTTTGAGGGATCAACTGTACCATACAGGCCCTCTCAAGTTCAGCAAACCACTTGTTAATGTCATCCCCCTCCTTGTAAGGGGGGGCTATCTTATGCAAGTTTCTGGAATCTTGCTCCCAACAGGATTGCTTTCAAAAGCACTGCTGCTGCCACCATGGGGAACTAACCCCAATTCCACCCCAATTCCACTGCCAAACTAACTCTCAGGGGTTTTCTCTGCAGCTACCGCTGCTGCCAACCCTCAGACAGGTTTCTGCTCGCCTGGGGCGTGGGCAGCCCAGTCCCAGGAAGGCAGAACAAAGGATTTCCTCTGAGAGAGGTTGTTACACCCTATCCCTTTGGAAATAGGTGTTAAGGGCCTGAGAGGAGTAGCCTCTCCTGACCTCTGGAAGTGCTTGTGCCCTTCTTGCATAAACCAGTCTACACCGGTTCAGGGATCCCACAGCCCCTGCTCTGGCAGGAAACTGGACAACTCCCCTGTACATCACCACCCCAGGGGTGGTGCCCAGAGCTCCTCCAGTGTGTCCTAGACCTCTGCCATCATGAATGCACCATCTTATCACCCCATCTTGTTCCAGCCCTTCCCCATGAAGGTATTTAAAAAAAACATCAACCGACAGCTTACAGACCTTCTGGAACACAACAACATGCTAGACCTTTCACAATCCAGATTCATACTCAATCACAGCACCAAAACCACCCTCATTGCAGCCACAGATGACATCAGATGCCTCATCGACCAAGGAGAATTCACCACCTTCATCCTCCTTAATTTCTCCGAAGCCTTTGACACCGTCTCCCACCCCACCCTAATCACCAAACTACACCACATAGGAATTCAAGGTAACGCACTCAACTGGATAGCCTCCTTCCTATCTGGCCAAACACAAGGGATTTGCCTACCGATATTTGTCTCCAAGCCCTAAGACATCATCTACAGTGTGCCACAGGACTCCTCCCTCAGCCCCACCCTCTTCAACACCTACATGACACCCCTCGCAGACATCACCCATACCCACAAACTCAACATCATCTTCTACGCCTGTGGCAGCAAGCTAGTTCTATACCTCACAGATGATGCTGCAACCACAAACATTTACTTCCAAAACACCATGACCGACATCGTCACATGGATGAAGACCAACTGCCTCAAGCTGAACTTAGACAAAACTGAGGTCCTCATCTTTGGGAACAGCCCCTCTCCCTGGGATGACACATGGTGCCCACCCGTCCTCAGCCCTCACTCCACCCCACCAAACACGCATGCAACCTCAGAATCATCCTGAACTCGCAACTGACCATGAAGCAACAGATCAGCGCTGTCTCCTCAGCCTGCTTCAATATCCTGTGCATGCTCAGAAAGATCTTCCACTGAATCCCGCTGTCAGCAAGTAAAACTATCACTCAGGTCCTCATCACTACCCGACTCGACTACGGCAAAACACTCTCACTGGATCCACAAAACAGCTTATGAACTGCCTCCAGACCATCCAGAACGCGGCCACCTGATTCACCCCCAACCTCCCCAGAAGAACCAGCATCACCCTTTCAGCTCAGGGCTCTCTATCGGCTCCCTGTCCAGCAAAGATGCCTCTTCAAGCTCCTCGCCCACACCTACAAAGCCTTCTACAACTTAGGTCCCGCAAAATTCAACGACCGCCTCTCCTTCCACCAACCGATGAGACAACTTTGCTCCTCCTCTGTCTCGTCCAGACCCACGTACCCAACATCCAACACAGCCATTCTGGAGGACAATCCTTCTCCTACATCACACCCAAAGCCTGTTTCAATTCTGCATTCACAGGAAGAGTGCTGCATTGATTCCCCAGCTGCGTTGTAGGTGCTGTGTTGATTCTCCAGCTGTGAAACAGGCGCTGCATCGATGTTTCTGCAAAAAGAACAAGTGATGGACGGAATGCTGAACATTGTCAAACATTCACCCCCGGTACAGAGATCTGGACCTAAATCCTTTGTTTTTTGCAATCCATGCCATTCCAGTTACCAAGTTACTTAGTGTGTGGGCACCCTGGCACTAGCCAAGGTGCCCCCACATTGTTCAGGGCAAATTCACAGACTCACAAAGACTGGGGAAATTGCCCTGAACAATGTGGGGGCACCTTGACTGGTACCAGGGTGCCCTTACACTTAGTAACTTTGCACCTAACCTTCACTAAGTGAGGGTTAGACATATAGGTGACTTATAAGTTACTTGAGTGCAGTGTAAAATGGCTGTGAAATAACGCGGACGTTATTTCACTCAGGCTGCAGTGGCAGTCCTGTGTAAGAATTGTCTGAGCTGCCTATGTGTGGCAAAAGAAATGCTGCAGCCCATAGGGATCTCCTGGAACCCCAATACCCTGGGTACCTAGGTACCATATACTAGGGAATTACAAGGATGTTCCAGTGTGCCAATCAGAATGGGTGAAAATGTTCACTAGCCTGCAGTGACAATTTTATAAGCAGAGAGAGCATAAACACTGAGTTCTGGTGAGGGAGGGATAGTGGGCAAGGACTTACTCTTCCTACCCCTAACTTTGGGAGTACTTGGTCCATTGTTCCAGGATCCACGTTTCCCTGTCCTTTTTGCTTTTGGGCCTGAGCCTTGTCAAAGCAAAAATATGCCCAGGAATGCCCATCATTGCTGCATGAGCCTCCAACTCCACTTCAGCCCAAGCTGATGTCTCTAAATCATTGCCTAGTAAGCAATCTACAGGTAACTCCGTGGCTACCACAACTTTCTTTGGACCAGTAACCCCACCCTCCAGTTGAGATTCACAACAGCCATGGGGTGGCTAAGTGTGTTATTGTGAGCATCAGTCACTTGGTACTGCTGACCAAGTAGGTGTTGATCAGGGTGAACCAGTTTCTCTATAACCATAGTTACACTGGATCCTGTGTCCGTGTAGGTCTCAACCTCAACACCATTAATTAGGGGAAGGTACTTGTACTTACCCATATTAAGGGTACAAGCAACCAAGGTGGCAATGTCAATGCCACCATCAGAGACTAAAACAGCCTCTGTGGCCTCCCTAACAAGACCAACCTCAACTATACTGCCAATAGTGAGCCCAGATACACCCTTGGATTGGCTATTTGTAGTAGACTTCCCACTACCACTGCTATTACTAGGGGCACTATAGGTTGCAGTTGGGGTTGTGGTAGTGGGAGCCTTGGTGTTTTTCTTTGGACAAGTGGCATCACTTGCCCAATGGCCTTTTACTTTACATGAATAACACCATGGCCTTTTCTGATTGTTAGAAGAGGATTTGGACCCACCACCCCCAGAGGATTTTTGTGGGCCTGATGAAGACTCAGAATGTTTTTTACCTTTGTCCCCACCCTTGTCAGAAGACTTACCATCCTTCTCCTTGCCATCCTTGTCACCCCCTGTATGAACGTTTCTGTTCATTCTTGTTCTGGACCATTTGTCTGCCTTCTTTACCAATTCTTGGGGATAGGTCAGATCTGAGACTACCAAGTACTGGTACAGCAAATCAGACACACAATTGTTCAAAATATGCTCTCTCAGTATTAGATTATACAGGCTTTCATAGTCAGTCACCTTACTACAATGTAACCAACCCTCCAAGGCCTTCACTGAACAGTCTACAAAGTCTGTCCAGTCTTGAGAGGACTCTTTTCTGGTGTCTCTGACCTTAATCCTGTATTGTTCAGTGGTTAAGCCACATCCATCCAAGAGTGCATCCTTCAAAACTTTGTAATTGTTAGCATCACTTTCTCTGACAGTAAGGAGCCTATCCCTACCCTTACCAGTGAAAGATCGCCACAAGATAGCAGCCCACTGCCTTTGAGGGATCAACTGTACCATACAGGTCCTCTCAAGTACAGCAAACCACTTGTTAATGTCATCTCCCTCCTTGCAAGGAAGGACTATCTTATGCAGGTTTCTGGAATCTTGCTCTATAACAGGATTGCTATCAAAAACACTGCTACTGCCACCATGGGGAACTAACCCCAACCTCTGCCTTTCCCTTTCCACATCCATAGATTCCCTGTCTAAAGCCAGCTGCTGCTGTTTAAGCTTCAGCCTGGACCTGTCCCTAACTGACCGGACCCTAGTAACCTGGCCATTAGGAGTGAAAGGTGCCCTACTAATGTGTGACCCCCTCCCACTACCAGTGTCACTAGATGGCCTGTTAGCTAGGAGGTCATTAGCAGAACCCTCCCCAGCATCCTCAGGGGACTCCTCTGAGTCTGGCTGGGTACCCCCCCTCCTCTACCTCCTGATCCTGGGATGGGCAAGACTGGTTCTGGTCACTTTCTAGGAGAAGGCTAAGGAGAAGATCTTTTGTAGGATTCTTACCAATTGCTAAACCTCTTTCTTTGCAGAGACCCCTCAAACTTTTAATGTTTAGATTCCCATATGTTGCCTGGACAACTGTGGGAGTAAGCTCTACTGCAGACATGATAGAAAAGGTTTAGGACAGAGAGAGAAAAAAAAGAGTTTTGGGACTTTTTAAAGAACGTAGAAAAACAATTTAAAACTTTTGAAAACTTTTTACAGTTTTCTGAAACTTTTCAGAAACTTTTTACAAAGTTTTAGAGAAAGAAAGTTAAACTGTTTAGGTTACTGTCTATATTCTGAAATATTTGGTATATGTTTTTCTTATGAAGAGCACCAATGAGAAAGTGGTAAAGCAGTTACAAGTACTTCTCCCACGCCGGACCACCAATGTAGGAGGCTGGCCTGGCTTATAGTGGGTACCTAGTGGTACTTACACCTTGTGCCAGGTCCAGTTATCCCTTATTAGTAGATTAGTAGTGTTCTAGCAGCTTGGGCTGATAGAGGTAGCTATAGCAGAGCAGCTTAGGCTGAACTAGGAGACATGTAAAGCTCCTACTACACCACTTATATCATATAGCACTATATCATAAGAAACACAATACTCAGAGTTACTAAAATAAAGGTACTTTATTTTAGTGACAATATGCCAAAAGTACCTCAGAGGATATACTCCCTTACGAGGTAAGTAAAATACACAAAATATACAAAAACCAAAATCAGGTAAGTAAAACACTTAGAAAAGTAGTGCAAACACTGTAGAACACAATATAATGTAAAGGGAGAAAATAGACCTAGGGACAACACAAACCATATACTCCAAAACTGGAATGCAAACCACAAATGGACCCCAGGCCTAGTGTAGTGTGTAGAGGGTCGCTGGGAGTGTAAGAAAACACAAAGGGTGTCCAAGATACCCCACCCCAAGACCCTGAAAAGTAGGAGTAAAGTTACCCTAATTCCCCAGAAAGACAGTAAAGACGAGATAGGGGATTCTGCAAAGACAACAACTGACTGCAAAGCAGTGAAGACGGATTCCTGGACCTGAGGACCTGCAAAGGAAAGGGACCAAGGCCAAGAGTCACGCAAGTGTCCAGGGGGGGCAGGAGCCCACTAAACCCCGGAGGAAGGTGCAAAAGGGCTGCCTCTAGGTGGAAGAAGCTGAAGATTCTGCAACAACGGAAGGTGCCAGGAACATCTCCTTTGCTCAGAAGATGTCGCACGGCGTGCTGGAGGATGCAGAGTTGTTTCCATGCAGAAAGACCACAAACAAGCCGTGCTAGTTGCAAGAATCACGGTTGAGGTTTTGGGTGTTGCCAGGGCCCAGGATGGACCGGGAGGTCGCCCCTTGGAGGAGGAGACAGAGGGGGCACTCAGCAACAGAGAGAGCCCATGCAGAAGCTGGCAGCACCCGCAGAAGCACCTAAACAGGCATTCAGAAAATCTGAGCACAGCTGTCGTCTCAGCACAACAAAAGAGGGTCCCACGAAGTCGTACGCCAACTCAGTGAGTTGGGCAATGGAGGACGGAGTGCTGGGGACCTGGGATGTGCTGTGCACAAAGGAAGTCTTGCAAAAGTGCACAGAAGCCCTAGCAGCTGCAGATCACCCAGTACAAAGGATTACTGTCTGGTGTGGGAAGGCAAGGACTTACCTCCACCAAATATGGACAGAAGGACCACTGGACTGTCGGGGTCACTTGGATCCAGCTCCTGTGTTCCAGGGGCCACGCTCGTCAAGATGACAGGGGACCCAGAGGACCGGTGATGCAGAAGTTTTGTGCCTGCGTTGGCAGGGGGAAGATTCCGTCAACCCACAGGAGATTTCTTCTTGGCTTCCAGTGCAGGGTGAAGGCATACAGCCCTCAGAGAATGCATCACCAGGAAACAGTTGAGAAAGCCGGCAGGATTAGGCGCTACAATGTTGCTGGTAGTCTTCTTGCTACTTTGTTGCGGTTTTGCAGGCGTCCTGGAACAGTCAGCGGTCGATCCTTGGCAGAAGTCGAAGAAAGAAGTGGAGAGGAACTCTGGTGAGCTCTTGCATTTGTTATCTGAAGAGAAATCCACAGGAGAGACCCTAAATAGCCCTCAGAGGAGGACTGGCTACCTAACCAGGTAAGAGCCTATCAGGAGGGGTCTCTGACGTCACCTACTGGCACTGGCCACTCAGAGGTCTCCATTGTGCTCTCACACCTCTGCATTTAAGATGGCAGAGGTCTGGGACACACTGGAGGAACTCTGGGCACCACCCCTGGGGTGGTGATGGACAGGGGAGTGGTCACTCCCCTTTCCTTTGTCCAGTTTCGTGCCAGAGCAGGGGCTGGGAGATCCCTGAACCGGTGTAGACTGGTTTATGAAAGGAGGGCACGATCTGTGCCCTTCAAAGCATTTCCAGAAGCCAGGAGAGGCTACTTCTCTCAGGCCCTTAACACCTATTTCCAAAGGGAGAGGGTGTAACACCCTCTCCCAGAGGAAATCCTTTGCTCTGCCTTCCTGGGACTTGGCTGCCCAGGCCCCAGGGGGGCAGAAACCAGTCTGAGGGTTGGCAGCAGCGATAGCTGCAGAGCAAACCCCAGAGAGCTAGTTTGGCAGTACCCGGGGTCCATGCTGGAGCCCCGGGGATGCATGGGATTGGTACCCCAATACTAAATTTGGCTTGGGGGGTCAATTCCATGATCTTAGACATGTTACATGGCCATGTTTGGAGTTACCATTGTGAAGCTACACATAGGTATTGACTTATATGTAGTTCATGCGTGTAATGGTGTCCCCGCACCCACAAAGTCCGGGGAAATTGCCCTGAACAATGTGGGGGCATCTTGGCTAGTGCCTGGGTGCCCTCACACTTAGTACCTTTGCACCTAACCTTCACTAAGTGAGGATTAGACATATAGGTGACTTATAAGTTACTTAAGTGCAGTGTAAAATGGCTGTGAAATAACGTTGACGTTATTTCACTCAGGCTGCAATGGCAGTCCTGTGGAAGAATTGTCTGAGCTCCCTATGGGTGGCAAAATAAATGCTGCAGCCCATAGGGATCTCCTGGAACCCCAATACCCTGGGTACCTAGGTACCATATACTAGGGAATTATAAGAGTGTTCCAGTGTGCCAACCCGGATTGGTGAAAATGGTCACTAGCCTGCAGTGACAATTTTAAAAGCAGAGAGAGCATAAACACTGAGGTTCTGGATAGCAGAGCCTCAGTGATACAGTTAGGCACCACACAGGGAACCCACACAGGGCCCAAGTTATGAGCACTGGGGTCCTGGCTAACAGGATCCCAGTGACACAGGCAAAACAAACATACACACAAGTAAAAATGGGGGTAACATGCCAGGCAAGATGGTACTTTCCTACACCTGGGGGCATCAATTCTGTGTAAGGAGGAAGAGGGGGCTTTCATTACTTTAGAGATCCCTCAGGATGCTAGACAGCTCCCACGGGAGTCCCAGGACATTGGGACAGAGGAGGTGCAAAATGCGGTTGGTGCAGCACAAAAAATGAAGGTCCCACGCCGCCAGAAAACAACTCAGCAAGTTGGGCATCACAGGATGGAGTGCTGGGGACCCGGGCCAGGCTTTGCATGAAGGAATTTTTCAAATAGTGCACAGAGGCCTCAGGAGGTGAAGAAGACGCAGTACACAGGGGTACCATCGCTATCAGGGACGGCAAGGTCTTACCTTCTTTAAATTGCGTCAACAGGACCTCAGGACAATATATGTCGATGGGGTCCAACCTCTGTGTCCGTAGGAGCACGCTCGTCGCTGCGAAGGAGTCCAAGGGTACCAGTTGTCATCTTAGAAGGTGCCTGCCGGAGCAGGGGATTGACTCAGTCGCCTTATGGGAGATTTCTTTGGTCCTTCTGGTGCAGGGTGAAGGTAGGGAGTCCTCAGAGCGTGCACACAGGGGAAACTGTTGCAGTTGCTGGATGGAGCTGAAGTTGCAGAGGAAAAGTATCGCTTGTGGATACTTTGTTGCTGTTACAGAGGTTCCTGGAGCAGGCTGCAGTTGATCCAAGGTCAGAGGATAAAGTAGTGGTTGCAGAGGATTCCTAATGGAAACTTGTAAGCAGAATCTGAAGAGAACCCAGAGGAGAGACCCTAAATAGCCCTGAGAGGGGGATTGGCTACCTTATCAGGTGAGGACCTATCAGGAGGGGTCTCTGACGTCACCTGTTGGCACTGGCCACTCAGAGCCCTCCAGAGTGCCCCCACACCATGCAAAGCAAAATGATGGCTGAAGTCTGGGATACACTAGAGGAGCTCTGAGCACCACCCATAGGGTGGTGATGGACAGGGGAGTGGTCACTCCCCTTTCCTTTGTCCAGTTTCGCGCCAGAGCAGGGGACAAGGGATCCCTGAACCGTTGTAGACTGGCTCATGCAAGGAGGGCACAATCTGTGCCCTTCAAAGCATTTCCAGAGGCTCTGGGAGGCTACCCTTCCCAAGCCTGTGACACCTATTTCCAAAGGGAGAGGGTGTAGCACCGTCCTCCCAAAGGAAATGCTTTATTCTGCCTTCCTGGGACTGAGCTGCTCAGACCCCAGGAGGGCAGCACCCTGTCTGTGAGGAGGCAGCTGCTTTAGCTGCAGTGCAAGCCTCAGAGAGCTGGTTTGGCAGTACTGGGGGTCCATGGTGGAGCCCCCAGGATGCATGGGATTGGCCCCCCAATACACGATTTGGAATGGGGGGACAATTCCATGATCTTAGACACTTTACAAGGCCATATTCGGAGTTACCATTATGAAGTTACATATAGGTATTGACCCATATGTAGTACACACATGTATTGGCGTCCCCACACTCAAGAAGTCCGGGGATTTGGCCCCAGACAGCATGGGGGCACCTTTGCTAGTGCAAGGGTGCCCTCACAGTTAGTAACTGTAGGAGGCTGGCCTGGCTTATAGTGGGTACCTTGTGGTACTTACACCTTGTGCCAGGTCCAGTTATCCCTTATTAGTAGATTAGAGGTGTTCTAGCAGCTTAGGCTGATAGAGGTAGCTATAGCAGAGCAGCTTAGGCTGAACTAGGAGACATGCAAAGCTCCTACTACACCACTTATATCACTTAGCACTATATCATAAGAAACACAATACTCAGAGTTACTAAAAATAAAGGTACTTTATTTTAGTGTCAATATGCCAAAAGTATCTCAGAGTATATACTCCCTTAGGAGGTAAGTAATATACACAGAATATACACACACAACCAAAATCAGGTAGGTAAACAGTTAGAAACGTAGTGCAAAGTCTGTAGAACGCAATAGAATGCAATAGGGAAAAATAGGCCTAGGGGCAGCACAAACCATATACTACAAAAGTGGAATGCGAACAACGAATGGACCCCAGGCCTAGGGTAGTGTGTAGAGGGTAACTGGGAGTGTAAGAAAACACGAAGGGTGTCCAAGATACCCCACCCCAAGACCCTGAAAAGTAGGAGTAAAGTTACCGTACTACCCCCGAAAGACAGTAAAGTCAAGATAGGGGATTCTGCAAGGACAACAACTGACTGCAAAGCACTGAAGATGGATTCCTGGACCTGAGGACCTGTACAGGAAGGGGACCAAGTCCACGAGTCACGCAAGTGTCCAGGGGGGGGCAGGAGCCCACTAACCCCGGATGAAGGTGCAAAAGGGATGCCTCTGGGTGGAAGAAGCCAAAGATTCTGCAACAACGGAAGGTGCCAGGAATTTCTCCTTCAGGCAGAAGATGCCCCACGGCGTGCTGGAGGATGCAGAGTTGTAGCCACACAGAAAGACTGCAAACAAGCCCTGCTAGTTGCAAGAGTCGTGGTTGCAGGTTTTGGGTGCTGCCAGGGTCCAGAAAGGACCAGGAGGTCGCCCTTTGGAGGAGGAGACAGAGGGGGCACTCAGCAACACAGAGAGCCCACGCAGAAGCAGGCAGCAGCTGCAGAAGCACCTGAACAGGCATTCAGAAGATCTGAGTACGACGGTCGACTCAGCACAACAAAAGGGAGTCCCACGAAGTCGGAGTCCAACTCAGCGAGTTGGGCAATATAGGACAGAGTGCTGGGGACCTGGGCTAGGCTGTGCATGAAGGAAGTCTTGCAAAAGTGCACAAAAGCCCTAGCAGCTGCAGTTCACGCAGTACACAGGATTACTGTCTGGTGTGGGGAGGCAAGGACTTACCTCCACCAAATTTGGACAGAAGGGCAACTGGACTGTCGGAGACACTAGGATCCAGCTCCTTTGTTCCAGGGACCACGCTCGTCAGGATGAGAGGGGACCCAGAGGACCGGTGATGCAGCGGTTTGGTGCCTATGTTAGCAGGGGGAAGATTCCGTTGACCCACGGGAGATTTCTTCTTGGCTTCCAGTGCAGGGTGAAGGCAGACAGCCCTCAGGGCATACACCAACAGGAAACAGTCGAAAAAGCCAGCAGGATGCGGCGCTAAAATGTTGCTGGTAGTCTTCTTGCTACTTTGTTGCAGTTTTGCAGGCACCCTGGAGCAGTCAGCGGTCGATCCTTGGCAGAAGTCGAAGAGGGAAGTGCAGAGGAACTCTGGTGAGCTCTTGCATTCGTTATCTGGTGAGATACCCACAGGAGAGACCCTAAATAGCCCTCAGAGGAGGATTGGCTACTGAGAAAGGTAAGCACCTATCAGGAGGGGTATCTGACGTCACCTGCTGGCACTGGCCACTCAGAGCTGTCCATTGTGCCCTCCATTGGGACACACTGAAGGAGCTCTGGGCACCTCCCCTGGGAGGTCCTGGTCAGGGGAGCGGTCACTCCCCTTTCCTTTGTCCAGTTTCGCACCAGAGCAGGGCTGGGGGGATCCCTGAACCGGTGTAGACTGGCTTATGCAAGGAGGGCACCATCTGTGCCCTTCAAAGCATTATCAGAGGCTAGGAGAGGCTACTCCTCCCAGGCCCTTCACACCTATTTCCAAAGGGATAGGGTGTAACACCCTCTCTCAGAGGAAATCCTTTGTTCTGCCTTCCTGGGACAGGGCTGCCCAGGCCCCAGGGGGGCAGAAACCTGTTTTAGGGTTGGCAGCAGCAGTAGCTGCAGAGAAAACCCTGGAAAAGTTTGTTTGGCAGTACCCGGGCTCTATGCTGTAGACCCGGGGATGGTATTGGGGGGACAATTCCATGATCCTAGACATGTTACATGGCCATGTTCGGAGTTACCATGGTGACGCTACATATAGGTATTGGCCTATATGTAGTGCACGCGTTTAATGGTGTCCCCGCACTCACAAAGTCCGGGGAAATTGCCCTGAACAATGTGGGGACACCTTGGCTAGTGCCAGGGTGCCCTCACACTAAGTAACTTTGCACCTAACCTTCACTAAGTGAGGGTTTGACATATAGGTGACTTATAAGTTACTTAAGTGCAGTGTAAAATGGCTGTGAAATAACGTGGACTTTATTTCACTCAGGCTGCAGTGGCAGTCCTGTGTAAGAATTGTCTGAGCTCCCTATGGGTGGCAAAATAAATGCTGCAGCCCATAGGGACCTCCTGGAACCCCAGTACCCTGGGTACCTAGGTACCACATACTGGGGAATTATAAGGGTGTTCCAGTGTGCCAATCAGAATTGGTAAAGTTAGTCATTAGCCTGCAGTGACAATTTTAAAAGCAGAGAGAGCATAAACGCTGAGGTTCTGGTTAGCAGAGCATCAGTGATACAGTTAGGCACCACACAGGGAACACATACAGAGCACACTTTATGAGCACTGGGGTCCTGGCTAGCAGGATCCCAGTGACACAGGCAAAAACAAACAGATATAGAGTAAAAATGGGGGTAACATGCCCGGCAAAATTGTACTTTCCTGCAGTAACTTTGCACCTCAGTAAATGAAGGTTAGACATATAGGTGACTCATAAGTTACTTAAGTGCAGTGAAAACTCCTCCTGAGTTTTTCGGAGTGTCCCATGATCGTGCCTTTGAGAGTTTTATTAAACCTCTCAACCAATCCATTTGTTTGTGGATGACAAGGGGTGGTGAATTTGTTTGTTACACCACACTCCTTCCACATTGCTTTGAGGTATGCAGACATGAAGTTACTACTTCTGTCTGATACAACTTCCTTAGGGAAACCCACCCTGGAAAATATCCCCAGGAGTGCGTTTGCCACTGCAGGTGCAGTAATGGTCCTTAAGTGGATAGCTTCTGGATACCTTGTGGCATGGTCCACCACCACAAGGATGAATCTTTTGCCAGAAGCTGTAGGAGGGTCAAGGGGGCCAACAATATCAACCCCATACCCTCTCAAAGGGCACCCCAGCCACTGGCAGTGGGATTAAGAGGGCCTTTGGGGTGCCACCAGTCTTGCCACTGGCTTGGCAGGTGACACAGGAGTGAAAAAACTCCTTAGTGCCCTCTGACATATGAGGCCAGCGAAAATTGGGAGCAAGTGTGTCCCATGTTTTACTTTGCCCCAAATGTCCAGCCAAAGAAATGTCATGTGCCAGAGTTAGGAGGAATTCCCTATACTTTAAAGGGATGACCAGTCTCCTGGTGGCACCAGGTTTAGGGTCCTTTGTCTCAGTATTGAGGAGATTATTCTCCCAGTAAACTCTGTGGGCATCATTGACATCCCCATTTTGCTGTTTGACAGCTTGTTGTCTGAGACCCTCTAGTGTGGGACAGGTCTGCTGTGCCACAGTCAGTTCCTCCCTGGCAGCCCCTCCTGCACCCAAAAGCATAGCTGTGTCAGCTTCAAGCTCCTCTTGTGTAGGTTCTGCACAGGGAGTAGACTCCTCATCATCAAAAAAGGAATCATGTGGAAAGGGAGGGATAGTGGACAAGGGTTTGCCCTTCCTACCCCTAGTTTTGGGAGCACTTGGTCCATAGTTCCAGGATCCAAGTTTCTCTGCCCTCTTTGCTTCTTGGCCTGAGCCCTAAGAGCAAATAAATACCTTGGAATGTCCAGCATTGCTGCATGGGCCTCCAACTCCACTTCAGCCCAAGCTGAAGTCTCCAAATCATTAATTAAGAGACACTCTACAGGTAAGTCAGTGGATACCACAACTTTCTTTGGACCAGTAACCCCCCAGTTGAGATTCACAACAGCCATGGGGTGGCTAACAGTGTTGTTATGGGTGTCTGTCACTTGGTACTGATGACCAAGTAGATGTTGCTCAGGGTGATCCAGTTTCTCAATCACCATAGTGACACTGGCACCTGTGTCCCTGTAGGCCTCAACCTGAACATAATTTATTAGGGGTAGTTGCTAGTACTTATCCATATTAAGGGGACAAGCAACTAAGGTGGCAAGGTCAATGCCACCATCAGAGACTAAAACTGCCTCGGTGGTGTCCCTAACTAGACCAACCCCCACTACATTACCAAAAGTGAGCCCAGCTACACCCTTTGACTGGCTATTTGTAGTGTTCTACCTACCACCACGGCACTTGGGGGGGGGGGGGGTTACTGGCCCAAAGAAAGTTTTGGTAGCCACTGATTTACCTGTAGGGGCCTGCTCTTCCTCTTCGCCTTCTACCAAGGATCGACCACTGACTGCTTCAGGACACCTGCAAAACCGCAGCAAAGTAGCAAGACGACTACCAGCAACATTGTAGCGCCTAATCCTGCCGGCTTTCTCGACTGTTTCCAGGTGGTGCATGCTCTGGGGGTAGCCTGCCTTCACCCTGCACCAGAAGGTCCTAAGAAATCTCCAGTGGATCGACGGAATCTTCCCCCTGCTAACGCAGGCACCAAACGACTGCATCACTGGTCCTCTGGGTCCCCTCTCATCCTGACGAGCGTGGTCCCTGGAACACAGCAGCTCTGTCCAAGTGACTCCTACAGTCCAGTGACTCTTCGGTCCAAGTTTGGTGGAGGTAAGTCGTTGCCTCCCCACGCTAGACTGCAAAGCTGTGTACCATGTGATTTGCAGCTGCTCCGGCTCCTGTGCACTCTTCCAGGATTTCCTTCATGCACAGCCTAGCTTGGGTCCCCAGAACTCTGTCCTGTAGTGCACAACCCTCTGAGTTGGCCTCCAACGTCGTGAGACCCCCTTTTGTAACTTCGCGTGGACTCCAGTTCACTATTCTTCTAAGTGCCTGTTGGGGTAATTCTGCGGGTGCTGCATGCTTCTGTGAGGGCTTTCTGAGTTGCTGAGAGCCCCCTCTGTCTCCTCCTCCAATAGGCGACATCCTGGTCCTTCCTGGTCCTCAGCAGTACCCAAAAACCTCTACCGCAACCCTTGCAGCTAGCAAGGCTTGTTTGTGGTATTTCTGCATGGGAACACCTCTGCAAGCTTCATCGCAACGTGGGACATCTTTCTTCCAAAGGAGAAGTTCCTAGTCCTCTTCTTTCTTGCAGAACTCCAAGCTTCTTCCATCTGGAGGCAGCTTCCTTGCACCTTCATCCAGGGTTTCCTGGGCTCCTGCCCCCCCGGACACTGTCACGACTATTGGACTTGGTCCGCTTGCCTTGCAGGTCCTCAGGTCCGGAAATCTGTTGTCAGTGCACTGCTGGTGTTTGTTGTTCTTGCAGAATCCCCCTATCACACTTATTGTGCTCTTTTGGGGTAGTAGGTGCATTTTACTCCTACTTTTCAGGGTCTTGGGGTGGGGTATCTTGGACACCCTGACTGTTTTCTTACAGTCCCAGCGACCCTCTACAAGCTCTCATAGGTCTGGGGTCCAATCGTGATTTGCATTCCACTTTTGGAGTATATGGTTTGTATTGCCCCTATACCTATGCTTGCCTATTGCAACCTATTGTAATTCTACACTGTTTGCATTACTTTCCTGACTCTTACTTACCTGATTTTGGTTTGTGTACATATAACGTGTGTATATTACTTACCTTCTTACTGAGGGTACTCACTGAGATACTTGTGGCATATTGTCATAAAAATAAAGTACCTTTATTTTTAGTAACTCTGTGTATTGTGTTTTCTTATGATATTGTGCATATGATATAAGTGGTATAGTAGGAGCTTTGCATGTCTCCTAGTTCAGCCTAAGCTGCTTTGCCATAGCTACCTTCTATCAGCCTAAGCTGCTAGAAACACCTCTATTCTACTAATAAGGGATAACTGGACCTGGCACAAGGTGTAAGAACCTTTGGTACCCACTACAAGCCAGGCCAGCCTCCTACAAAGACTACCAGCAACATTGGAGCGCCTCATCCTGCCGGCTTTCTCGACTGTTTCCTGGTGGTGCATGCTCTGGGGGCTACCTGCCTTCATCCTGCACTGGAAGCCACGAAGAAATCTCCTGTTGGTCAACGGAATCTTCCTCCTGCTTCAGCAGGCACCAAACTTTAGTGTCACTAGTACTCTGGGACCCCTCTCATCCTGACGAGCGTGGCCCCTGGAACATAGGCGGTGGACCCAAGTGACCCAGACTGTCCAGTGGTCCAACTGTACAAATTCGGAGGAGGTAAGTCCTTGCCTTCCCTCTCCAGACAGTAATCCTCTGCACTGCGTGAACTGCAGCTACAAGGGCTTCTGTGCACATTTTCACAAAACCCTGCATGCACAACCAAACCTAGGTCCCCAGCACTCTGTCCTGTGATGCTCAGCTCCCTGAGTTGATCTCCGGTGTCGTGGGACCCTCTTTTGCAGTGTTGAGACGACTGCCGTGTTCAGACATCTTGAACCCGTGTTCAGGGACTTCTGTGGGTGCTTCCTGCTTGTGCATGGGCTCTCTACATTGCTGAGGGCCCCATCTGTCTCCTCTCCCAAGTGGTGACATCCTGGTTCTTTGTGGGCCCGGGCAGCACCCTTTTTCTTCAACCACGACTATTGCAGCTAGCAAGGCTTGTTTGCGGTATTTTGCCAAGGAAACTACTCTGCATCCTCCAGCGCACAGTGGGACATCTTCTGCACGAAGGAGAAGTTCCTACTCATTTCGTTGTTGCAGAATCTTCAGCTTCTTCCATCCGGAGGCAGCCAATTTGCACCTTCATCCGGGGTTTAGTGGGCTCCTGCCCCCCCTGGACACTCTCGCGACTCTTGGACTTGGCCCCCTTCCTTTGCAGGTCCTCAGGTCAAGGAATTTGTCTTCAGTGCTTTGCAGTCTGTTGCGGTCTTTGCAAAATCCTTTATCATGACTTTAGTGTGTTTCTGGGGAAATAGTAGTACTTTACTCCTACTTTCCAGGGTCTTGGGGTGGGGTATCTTGGACACCTTAGTGTTTTCTTACACTCCCAGCGACCCTCTACACTCTACACTAGCCTAGGGGTCCATTCTTGGTTTGCATTCTACTTTCTTAGTATATGGTTTTCTGTGTATATCTTGTGTATTTTACTTACCTCCTAAGGGAGTATATCCTCTGAGATATTTTTGACACATTGTCACTAAAATAAAGTACCTTTATTTTTAGTAACTCTGAGTATTGTGTTTTCTTGTGATATAGTGCTAAGTGATATAAGTGGTATAGTAGGAGCTTTGCATGTCTCCTAGTTCAGCCTAAGCTGCTCTGCTATAGCTACCTCTATCAGCCTAAGCTGCTAGAACACTTCTAATCTACTAATAAGGGATAACTGGACCTGGCACAAGGTGTAAGTACCACACGGTACCCACTTTAAGCCAGGCTAGCCTCCTACAAACCTGTCGGCCCCATGAAGGCTGAAGTGAGAACGGCATAACAGGGTGTGAATGGCCCAATGGCCGCAGCAACACCTGGTCTCTCAGCAGGGGCGGCCTGTCCTTTAGGGCGGAGGTGCCACGCCCCCCCCACCTTTTGCCCCTCATGAAGAGTGTCTGTCAGACTGAACAAAGTTCATGTTCAGGTCAGGCAGCCAGGAGCAGACATGCGCGATTGCACAGACTCCTGGCTGCCTGAGCTGAACTTCGGTGGGCTGAGGAGGTCACAGCTCCAATGGGCATGACTTACTCGGCTCAGCAAAGGTGCCTTGAGCCCCCCCTGGGTGACGAGGAAAGGGTCACACATTGACTTCGACAGCAGTCTCACTGACCCCATCCCACTCTGTGACGAGGCTGGGACTGCTGCCTTCCCTCATTGACTGACCTAGGGTCAGCCAATGAGGGAAGACAGCAGTCCCAACCCTCCTGGGACCTTCGAGGCTGAAGGTAAGTGTGTGTGTGTGTGTTTGATCTTTTAAAATGAATGTTTGGTGCGTGCATGCATGTTTGAATGTTATGAGTGTTGATAAAGGATGTGCTTAAGTGCGTGTGTGTGTGTGAACGAATGAGTGCGTGTGTGCTTCCCGCCCACCCCCCTCACTCCTATAGCTGCCGGCCACCACTGCCTCTCAGCTAGGCTTCTGCACATTACCACTTTCCCATTCCTCATCATATGGCTGAACATGAAGCCCTAGCGGGGTAGGGATCACAGCCCAGCTTCTGGGCCGGCCCATGGGCCGATGTGAAATGATGCAAAGGCCACAACATCACCTGGATTCTTTCCACTCTTCCTCCACCCTCACCATGAAGTCAGTGTTGTAGCTGGTGCAGGGGGTGTTGGGGAAGGACACTTCTTTTCAGGTCCAGCCCATGGGAACCATAGTGGTCTCACAACACACTGCTGCAAGCTCCCTCATCCCTGCCCTTGCCTCTAAGCACAGCAGCCTGTGTCTGTACCCCGCCTGCCCATGCAAGCCCCATATGAAAGAGACCTGGACAGGAGGCAGGGAGGACAGTAAGACACTGTGTGGGCAGTTGACAGAGGCCCACAAACAAACTGCCCAGTGCTGACACATAGGCATCAGCCCATCAGCCTATGGCCGAATGCCCATTTTGTCAATCCAAACTTATTGGTGGTGTTGTAGGATGCTACATATAAGGGAACTGCTATCCTCTACTTATAAATCGTCATTAGGTAGTTATAGTTAAATCAGCTGTTCCATAGAAAGACTATTTTTGTGTTGCTAATAACTTTAGCACTGTTTGACGAATCTCCACAAAATTTCCCAAAAAGGTGTTATTTTTTGACTAATTTGTGCAAAAAAATTTTTATGGTGGGCCTTCAAGTGGGGGCCAAGAATAAAGGGGTTCCTCCCCCAAAATAGGGATACATTTTTCATAGATTTCTTTAGACGAGGCTACAGTAAAATCTGCTGAACGGCAAATTTGGCAGGAAGCTAGGTCTTTGGTATAAATCCATTCAGTAGTTTTTGAGAAATTAAGGTTAAAAAATAATTGTATATCTGGATGGAGCACCAATGAAAAAATTAAGCACTATGATTGGCCCAGGCCCAGGGAGGCATGGGCCATCCTGATCCTGTGGGAGTTAGACTCCAGCGGGAGCTAGCACTATCAAATACCACGAGGAGCCTCCTCCAACCCCCAGTCCAATTACTTTGAAGGAGGGGGCCAATATGGCCCCCTTCTCTGAGCCATTAATGGCACCATGGACCGCATCCCCCAGGGCCTGCTCATGTGCTATGTTCCGAGGAGCCCATCCCCGGGCTATAGTGGTGTCCCTGTCTGCACCAGTGGTGAACAGAAAGGGCCTGATTCAGATCTTGGCGGACAAGTTACTCTGTCACAACGGTGATGGATTTCCTGTTCACCAAAATTTAAATCCCATTATATCCTCTGGGATTTATATTCCGGCAGATGTGATATCCATCACTGTTGTATGGAGTAACTCATCTGCCAAGATCTAAATCAGGCCCAACGTCTGCTCCCTGCTGGCGGGAGCGTTGGAAATGCTCCATTGATACAAAGAATTATAATTTGTTTAGTACTTCTACACATCTATGATGCATTAGGAGTACATGCGTTTTGTAAACACTTACACTGATTAGCCAGGCACCGGCTGTACAAAATTAGGTAGAAAAGTAATATAATAATTACCACCACTATGTAAACTCTGACACAAACTAACACGCTTATTGGATGATGTCATCGGTGATGTCATCAATTATGTAATTTGAGATGTCATCAGTGATGTCATAAATGATGTCATAGAACATGTCATGAGTGATGTTTTATCTGAGGGCATAAGCAGTGCATGCCAGGGGTGCAAGTTGCCACTAGGCAATTATACTTAGGATTGTGTTTCCATAGCAAAAGTGTTTTTGTTTTCCTAATAACTTTTGTGCCGCCTCACGAACCCTCACAAAACTTTCATAAAAGATTCTCTTCCACCTCAGCTTTTAACTGCAAAGTTTTGCTGATTACCTTCAAGCGTGGCCAAGAAAAAGGGGAGGTCCAAAAACACGTTTTCCACATTCAATAGGAAAATTACAAACCGCTACAGCTAAAACTACTGTACCAATTTAGACAAATTTGGCACAAAGTTAGATCTTGGTCCAGAAAGCAAGCTTTTGGTGCAAATCCGTTCAGTAGTTAATGAACAATAAAGCCTCAAATAAAATTACATATTTCATGTCCTGTAGGTCCTGTGGAACCGACAGATCTAATTGGATGGCACCCAATCAACAGCGATACGGCAACAGCCATCTTAGTACTCAGGACTCAGTCTCAAGTACTAAAAGAATGTTAAAAAAGAGGTAAGAAGGCAGAGTAGGAATACCCTACCCATCAAAGCCTGGTGGTGGAGTCCCAGAGGGGGGCCAACAATTTTATTTTTTTAATTTTGCTGCAAATTGCAGTGGGTCTGCATATCCACAGCAACATTTTAAAAAGAGCAGGAACAGTCATGCACAGCATGGAGTTGGCTGACCACAGGAAGTTGTATGCAGGGGCTGACTGGAATTTGCATTAGATATAATAATAAAAATTGATGTACATCAAAAAAAACCTAGACGTTAACTGAAAAACCAAAGGTTAGATTGATGTTATAGTTAGGTTTGGTAATAATATCTTACTTTGCATTAAAAAAATACCTTCGAAATTCACTGCAAAAACCATGGGTTAAATGGACATTATAGTAAGTGAAAATGTCTAAGACTATAACTCAATACTTCTCAATGCACTGCTTATGACCTCATATATTACATCGCTCATGACATGTTCAATGAGACCATTGATAATATCATGGCAACATGTGAAATGACATTGATGACAAAACTGCACATGGCAGGGACGTGAGCTATAGTTACTTTACCTCATGAGTTATAGTCATTTGAGAGTGGTGAATTTCAGAAGTTTTATTGGATTAAAATGGTATGTTTTAACTGACAGTATTAACTATTATGTAAAATCTTTATGTCTTTGGGATACGTTTGAAAATATGTATCCCACATATCACAGATGGCTCGCTGTTCAATTTTTTATGTTGGATCTGCATTGTTCGGTTTTCATGTTTTTATGTGTATGATGTTTCAATTTTCTAATTAATGTATGTATTATACGATTAAAGTCATACATTTATAATAAAGGTATATGTAATGAAAATATAATCTGCACATATTTATTGAGGTTACCAATTCTTCGATAAATACATTGAATCAATGTCATTTATTGTTAAAGTGACTTGTCATCTATGGTCAAGAAGGCCAACCCTATTTCTATAGCACTGTGAAAAAGCAGGGCCACTGGAATTATTGTTATTTATTATGTGCCAAAATATGTCCACAAATCATGCTGACCCAGCAGGTTAGCACAAATAATGGTGCAAGATAAATACTCCAAAAACTGTGCAACATAAATTTAGTGTGCATATTTTTCTACGGCAATATTCAAAACTTTGTAGCTCAGTATTTTTTTAAAAACACATTAAGGTGGTCATTATGACACTGGAGGTGAGTGATAAAGTGGCGGAAATACCTCCAACAGGCTGGAGGTAATTACTGTCAAATTATAACCATGGCGGTGAGAACTCCCATAGACAGTCAATGTACCACACAATCTGCCAGGGCATTAATACCACTCACCATGGTGGTAGCCATCAACAGCCATGCGGAAGACAAGGTACTGCCCACCATATTATGACATAGCACACCGCCATGATTTCTGGGGCAGAACCAACGCCATCAAAAGCCTGGCGGAAACACTGCACAGAAGACCAAACTCTCACCATCAGAGACACAGAGAAGAACAACGCCGCCATGGAACAGGAACTGCAAGTCTTCCTGATGCTCTTCTATGCCATGCTTCACCTGGAACACCAACGCCGACAAAGACGATGACGGTGAGTACAGCTGCCTAGCACACAAGGGAGGAAGGGAGGAAAAGGAGAGTGACACACACACACTCGAAACACACAAGACACACACACATCATAAACACAACCAGTTGCAGACATAAACCAATGGCACACGACACAAAGCAGAATAATACAAGGATTAGAGGCCGGAAGTACTGAAAATGTATTAGCAAAGCAAAAGCCACCACATGAACCAGATATGTACAATTGTCCAGAAAGGGCCAATGCCCAGTCCAAAGTACTAAGGGCTCCCATGGCCACAGGGCACAGTCCAAGGCCCAACTCGTTTCCTGACAACATCCTCACAGAACTGTGCAGGGGCATCATTATTGAAGTGGGCAGGCACCTCGGGGGGAAGGGGGGTCGGGGCACCTCAGCCGAAGTCGGGAACTTGCCCACTGGTTCTAGAGGGAGCTCCATGCCCATTTCTCTTTGCTGGGGAGTGGAAGGTCACAGTCTCTGAGGTGGGGAACTTGCCCACTGGTTCTGGAGGGGGCTCGATGCCCATTATCCTTTGCTGGGGAATGCAAGGGCACAGTCTCTGAGGTAGGGGACTTGCTCACTGCTTCTGGAGAGGGCTCCTTCTACAGCAGTCCCTGGAGGGTGGCCTACATGTCCGCTGCTGGAGGTGAGGGCTGCACCGTCTCAGCTGGAGGTGAGGGCTCCATGACCACTGGTGATGGTGGTGGTACCCTGCCAGCCTATGCTGGAGGTGAGGGTTGCTGTGTCTCAGCTGTGGAAGATGCCTCCTGGGCAGCCTTCATTGTAGGCGAGGGCTGCTGTGTGGCAGCTGGAGGTGAGGGCCTCTTCACTTTCATGATAGGAGGTGAGGGCTTCCTCTCTGCCCTGGCTGTTGGAGTGGGATCCTTCCCCTTCCTGGCTGTTGGAGTAGGATCCTTCCCCTTGCTGGCTGGTGGAGTGGGATACTTCCCCTTACTGGCTGATGGAGTGGGATCCTTCACTGTCTTGCCTCCATGACTAGAAGGTGCCTCCACTGTCCCCATGGACTGTTTGGCTGAGGTGCTTGGCTGGGTTGAGGGACCCTGCTCTTACGGGCAGGACGGGGTGGAGGGGGGCGGAAGAGGTCAAGTTGGGCAAGGAAAAGTTTTTTAGGGACGGTGGGGTGGGATGAGGGAGGAGGGATAGGAGTGGAGGTTGAGGGAGTGGTTGTTGGAGGAGTACATCCGCTGGACTTTGGTGCAGGTGCATAGGGAGTGTGCTGATGTGAGGTGGACGGCTGTTGGGTGTCTGAGTGCTTGTGTTTGTGACCTTTAGGAGGAGCGGGGACAGACAGGGTTGGCGAGGACACAGGGGACGTGTGCATGGATGTTGTGGAGGTGTCTGCTAGTGAGGTGTGGTGATGCCGGTGGTGGATGTTGAAGCAGTGCATACAGATGTGAGTGTGGACGTGGCTGTGATGGAGGTGGAGGAGGAGGAGGGGGAGACAGTGGAGGCAGTGGATGTGGTTGTGTCTGCAACTGTCTTGTGTTTGCGTGGGTGCTTGTGGGCTGAAGTGTGGTGGCTGTGTTTGACTGTGCCACTCTGAGGGTTGTCTTTTGTGCATGCTCGTCAGTATGTGTGCCTGGGATGGGTTGGGATTCAGGAGACTGGGACTGGGACGAGGTAGTTGGAGGGGAACGGTAGGAACAGGGACAATGGCTGCCATCAGAGAGGAGGCCAGAGCCTGAATTGATCTCCGTTGGGCCACCAATCCACCGTGGATGCCCTCCAGTAATGAACTGGATTGCTGCATCTGGGATGCCAGCCCCTGGATGGCATTCACAATGGTTGACTGCCCTACCGAGATAGATCTCAGGAGGTCAATAGCCTTCTCACTCAGGGCAGAGGGGCTCACTGGGACAGGGCCTGAGGTGCCTGGAGTGAAGGAGATGCCCACTCTCCTGGCTGAGCGGGCACGGGCAACTCGGTGAGGGGCTATTGGGACGGCAGTGCTGGTATGGGGGGTGGCGGCTGTACCTGCAGCTGGTGTGGTCACAGAGGTGTCCACCACCACCAGGGAGCTTCCATTCGAGGAGGTGTCTGAGTCAGTGTTGTCACCTCCTGTCTCTGCAGTGGTGCTCCCCTCGCCCTCCATCCCACTAGTTTCCTCGGCATCGGTGGACTCCTGGGTCCTGTGGGATGCAGCTCCCTCTGTCGCCAGTGCCCCTGCTCCTCCGCCAGATGATGCTAATGCACACATGGACAGTATGACAGAAGGAAAAAAGGGGGGAGAGAGAGAAAGGGAACACTGGGTCAGTTACAGCACCAACACCATAGTTAACATTCACAGCACCGTCACACACAGGAATCAGGATTGAGCACTATGCATTGCACTGCCATTGATTTGGGTGGATGCCACAGCAAGATGAGGGCCAAACACCACCAACTGCACCACTCCTGGGACCCACAAAGCCCTGACTGACATGGAATGCAAGCAAGCTAGGTTACCTGCATTTGCCATACACCCATTACCGTTGAGCTGGATCATGCTGCAATGTCTGGCCTGGCATTAAGGGGCACCTACTAACTCACACGCAGCACCCAGATTCCATGCCACCTACCAATTATTGTAGTAATGCCCACTGTACTCACCCCCTTGTGGCTGCTGTGATTCCCTCAAGTGCCCATCCAGCTCTGGTTAGGCCACCGCCAGTATGCGGGCCATGAGGATGGGTCAGGTTCCGATGGGCACCACCTGCTGTAGACCCCCCAGGGTCCGCACATCCTTGGCAATGGCATGCCACAATCCCTTCTTTTGATGAGCGCTGATCTGCAGAGGGGATGCAGACAGAAGAACACCATTACACATACAATCCAGCCTGTCACACATACAACCCACCAATCCTGTTTCAATCACCACTGGCACATACATCGTCCGGCGCCCACCATTTACACTACCACCAGACATCCCCCCGATGCAACGATGCTTGCACACACATCACCACGTATCATTCCTACACGCATTGTGCCCACATGCATCGTGCCCATAGTGTACTCACCTGTTGGTCTGGAGGCCCATACAGTAGTCCATACTGGGGTAGGACCCCATCCACCAGTCTCTCCAGCTCCTCTGAAGTGAAGGCCAGGGCCCTTTCCCTGGTCACACAGTCCATGGTAGGTTCCAGACACAAGTCACAGCAGCACACGCAGTGTAGGTCTTGTCCTGTGGAAAGACAGGAAACAAGTGAGGATTTGGATAGAAAATGGTGGTCACCTCTGAGGCGGTGTAGGCCGTCACCGCCGGCGCTGATCCCCATTGGTCACTGTACTCCATAGAGCCCCATATTAGCCAATGAGAAATTGCATGGCGGTGCAAGACCGCCTTCTGCCACAATGCCTAACATCGGTGGAGTTATCTTACTTCCACCGGTTCCAAGATACAGGACAGGTGGTCGCCATTTCATGGTGGTAGACAATGAGCAGATAAACCTTAACTGCGTCATTGCCTAAAATAGACATACATTGCCATTCCCACTGTCCCATCACATTGATGCTGTATGTACACTGAGGTGGTGGTTCCATTGTTCAAATTGTGACAGCCTACTCACTCTTGTGTCCCTTAGATACCTACTGCTGCGGATGAATAGTAGGAGACAAACCTCAGTGTACAGACCCCTTGTGGACTTGGCTATGCTGTAGGACAGGCACATTATACTCTCCTATAGATTGGACAGGGTCACAATCACAGAGCTGTGTACCCAATTGGTACCTGACCTGATATCAACCATCCGTCATACACTGGTATCCCCCCTCTTGTGCAAGTGCAATCAGTGCTCCATTTCCTCTCAACTGGTTCTTTCCAAGTGACAGTGGGATTGGCAGCAGGAATGTCACAGCCAATGTTCTCAATCGTGCTGGCAAGGGTTCTGTCTGCCCTGATGAAGCACATATGCAGCTACATTGTTTTTCTCCAGGTGGAAGATTTGGCCACTATTAAGGCAGGATTCTATGCAATGGGGCATATCCCCAATATTATTGGGCCGATTGACTGTACACATATTGCGTTATGCCCCCTCCCGCCAGAATGAACAGGTTTTCAGGAATTGGAAGAGTTTCCACTCACTGAATGTGCAAATGGTGTGCCTGGCTGACCAGTACATCTCCCACGTCACGGCCAAGTATCCTAGATCGGTGCATGACGCCTTTGTCCTGAGGAATAGCAACATCCTAAAAGTGATGGGCCAACTACAGGGGCACAGGGTGTGGCTAATAGGTGAGCCAGAGTCCCCACCCACTGCAGTGTATTCCTTCAGGTGTTATCCCCATAGGATTGTGTAATGCTAAAGTTTGTCCCTCACTATTTGCAGATGACTCTGGCTACCCAAACCTATTGTGGCTCCTGACCCCTGTGAGGAATGCCAGGACAGGGGCTCAGAACCATTATAATGAGGCACATGGGCGAACCAGAAGAATTATTGAAAGGACCTTCGGTCTCCTGAAGGCCAGGTTCAGGTGCCTCCATCTGACAGATGGATCCCTGTGCTTCTCACCCGGGAAGGTCTGCCAGATGGTAGTGACATGCTGCATGTTGCACAACCTGGCCCTCAGACGGCATGTGCCTTTTCTGCATGAGGAGGAGACTGGAGATGCCCCTGTGGCAGCAGTGGACCTTGAGGACAGTGAGGATGAGGAGGCAGAGGATGAGTATGTGGATAACAGAAAATCAGTTATACGTCAATACTTCCAATGACACACATGTTCTTCCTGCAGCTGCTTGTTCTCCTGCATGTTGTCAAGGATCTGGCCCATCATGTCATGGGATTGTTGGTAGGCACCCAGGATCTTGGTGAGTGCCTCTTGGTGAGTCGGTTCCCTGGGCCTGTCATCCCCCTGGCGCACAGCGGTCCTCCCAGTGTCCCTGTTCCCCTGTGCCTCTGTCCTGTGAACCGTGTGCACACTGCCACTGACTGTCCAGTGGTCCCTGATGGGCCAGGTTGTTGATCCAGATTTTGAAGTCCAGAGTTACTGTCATCACTGGGGCATCTTCTGTTGGGGGACTGGTTTGTCGTGGCACCTCCTCTCCGCTGACATTGGCTGGGGCACTTGCGGGGATGTAAGTGATGCATTATGCTTCATGCCTGTGACATATTGTACTTCCCTAGCTTCCCTTCTATCGTTGCTGTTTCCCTGCCTAGTGATGGGTGTCCATGCAGGGATGGGAGGGCTGTCCAAGCATTGGTATTGCATGCAGGGCTGGGCATTGGGGTTAGTCATGTGTGTAGGTGCAGTGTGTGTGATGGAGTGAAATGATGGGAGTGAGGGTGAGGAGGTGTGATGGCGTGCAGGTATGGGGGTTGATAAGTAGTAAATATTGACTCACCAGTGTCCAGTCCTTCAGCAACTCCAGTGAGTCCCTCAGGATGCAGTATTGCCAAGACTTGCTCCTCCCATGCTGTGAGCTGTGGGGGAGAAGGCGGGGGTCCACCGCCAGTCCTCTGAAATGCGAGCTGGTGCCTTGCTACTATGGAACGTACCTTCCCCTGTAGGTTGTTCCACATCTTCCTGATGTCATCCTTTGTTCTTGGATGCTGTTCCACGGCGTTCACCCTGTCCACGATTCTCCACCATAGCTCCATCTTCCTGGCAATGGAGATCTGCTGTACCTGTGCTCCAAACGGCTGTGACTCTACCCTGACTATTTCCTCGGCCATGATCCTCAACTCCTCATCTGTGAAACGGGGGTGCCTTTGTGGGGACATGGGTGTTGTGTGGTGTGTGTAAGTGTGTGGGTGTTGGTTACTGTGGTTGGGTGTGCGTAGTGGTGTGCGTGAGGGACATATGGGTGTATGTGGTATGTGTGTCTAGTTGTCGCAGTGGTCTTGGTGTCAGTCTGGTGGCAATGATTTGTATTCGTAAAGGATTGTAGGTGATGTGGGTGGGTGTTTTATAGTGCTGTGGGAGGGTGGGTGTGTATGAGTGTCAGGTGGGTGTTTTTGGTATTGGCCAATGTTGTGTAGTTTAGTATTTGGGTGTCCATTCTATGAGCGCCGGTGTGTACCGCCAATGGTTTACTGCCGTTGAATGTCTGCTGTGGTGATTCATGTGTCATGATTTAGTGGGCGCTGTTTTGTTGGTGGATGGTATGGGTGTTGGTACTGCCACTTTAGCACTGACCTTTGGACGGATTTGTGGATGTGGCAGTATTCTGTCAGATTGGTGTGTGTGTCATAATATGGCGAACAGATATTTGCCACCGCGGCGGTATGTTGGGGACCGTCACCATGTTGGTAAGCAGGATTTACCTCCACTGTCATGATGAGGGCCTAAGTGTCTGGTTTAGTAACAAAAATGTTCTTTTAATTTTGCAGGTGATTGACCCATGGATTAATTAATGCCAAGTACTACAAACCGCAGTATGTAAATTATGTGTAAAAAAAATCTCAGAGACACAATCAAATGAGAAAAATACAACTGTCCAGCAACTTTGTGACTGTCTGACTATACAAACATGTGCTTTCACTGGGTATTACTATGCACATTTGTGAGAAAATAGGGCTTATTGCAGAGGCCCCCTAACTTTTTTTCCCCGTTTTTCACTTTTTTTCTGGTGTTTTCCTGACACTGATGGTGCCCTGTGTACTGCTAAACAGACCCAGGGCTGTGCTCTGTGTAAAATGAGTATGCAAATTAGGCTAATTATAATTGGCTATATCAACCAACCTATAAGTCCTTACTCTATGGTAGGGCATGTAGGTTTAGGGACCCCAGATAGCTGCTGAGGTACCCAGTGTCATTTTAAAGACAGGCCTGCCATGCTGGCTGCTTTTAAACTAAAGATATATGCAAATTCAACTGTGGAATTAAAAGTACTTCCAAAGTCTTAAACTATCCTATTTTTACATATGTCACCCCTACGATGTGCCCTAAGTGCCCCTTGGGTTGGCTGCCATGCAACTATAAGCAGGAATCATATAGAAATTGTTTTATAAGCCCTGGTGAGCTACAATAGCCAAATTAATTTCTCCCTCACTGCAGTGAATGGCTTCCAAAGGCTAACATAGGGAGACTTCATTTTAATTAAGGGAGTCCTCTTAGGAACCACATATTTCGAGTTTGGTATCAAATTGATTGTTATAATAAATCCCACAACTTGCCATTGTTGCATTTAATATAAATAGTTCAGGGAAAGAGTTTTAAAACTGTACCTGAAAGTTGCCAACTTCAGCTCTGTAGTGCCCTTCTCTGATTGGCCAGCCTCTGGCAGCCTGGCCAGGCCGCCTTGATAAGGTATGAAGTGACTTGGGCTGAACACAAAGGAAGTGCCTGGGGTAGGAAATCTGACTCAGTGGATGGTGAAACAGGATGGTGGGAGAGCAGCCAAACTGGTCTTCAAAGGCAGGGAAAGATATTTGGAGCAGATCAGGACCTTCTCCACTTCTTGCTACCCCAGACAATTAGGTGCCCTCTTGATTAGATTAGGAGAGGGCAGGAGAGGGGTGTGTTTAGGATTTTTAACCACACCAGTGGGTGGGTTCATCCAGATCTAACCTCCAAAATTCAGTTTCAGCCATGTTGGATTTTTGAAGAATGTTGCTCCCTTGGATTGATTTTTGCCACACTTCCCAGGAAGTGATCATACAAGGGGGAAGTGTCTTGCCTGTGATTGGACAGTCAGGTCCCCCTGCTTTTCACCCCAGGAGCAAGGATAAATATGGCTGAGCTGCACCCACACCTCAGACCCCTACTAGAAAATGATACTGGAGAAGAAGGACTGCCCAGCTGGGCCCCTGGCCTGCACCTGGACACTGCACACACAAGGACTGCACCAGCTGCACACTTTGGACTTCAACAAGAAAATGACTTTGCTTTGCTTCTGCAACTCCAGGACTGGACTCCCTGTAAGCTGCAGGTGCAAACGAGCTGCCCAGAGTCCCCTGTATCAAGTCCTGCAAGAAGAGCCCAGCTGACCAGTGTCCAGCAGCCATTTGAGGATTCTGATCAGGTGCATTCTGGAAATTGTAGTCCCATCTCCCAAGGAGCAACTCAGAGATTTTGGAACCTTGGAACAAGTTGTGGACACTGCAATGACACAAAAAGGATATCTGGAAGAAGATCCAGTAATTTTGAGATGTTTAAAGCAACTCCGTAAGTTGAAGAGGTGCATTGTGGGAGTTGTATTTCCAGACCCCAAGAGGAAAACCAGAGCCTCTGAACCCTTGACAGGTGCAGTGGACCCCTTTCCTGTATGAAGAAACACTTCTGAAAGTAAGTGTAACAGTGTTACATCATAGTTGGCCTGAACTCTGGACTTTGTCCCTGTCCATTGTGACCTGGGTCAAATTAGTGACTTTTTGTGGTTCACCGTGCAAAGGATTCTGGCTGTTGCTTGACTAGGGCTCATACCTCAGTCAACCAATAACCCAATTTCTCACAGTGAGAGTTTAGATAAAAGTACGAATATTATGTGATCCAATTAAAGTGAGACAGGTATTTGGCGCTACCTAATTGTACTCATCGCCCCTCACTTGGGCTGATTATTTTAATAAGTCTTTCAGACTCTTCTGTCCTGTCACCAAGATAGTGGTAGTGATAATATTAGTGAGTTAACATTCTCTGTGTCTTACTTTATGTAGGCCGTACAGTCCCAAACAATCTAATTTGTAGCATGCATCTGTGCATTGAAAAGGGAAACTGAGTTGGTCCATCAAAGGGAGTTGAAAAACAAAGATCATTTGTCGCAATGCATTAGTAGTTTCAAATGTAGTTAGGGGAAAGTTGGAATGGGGCTTTTGTTAAGGAAATTAGGATTAGGTCAACTCAATACTAGGGATATAGGTGATCTTATTTAGAAAAGTACAATATGTTACTGTTTTCTGTGAGACTGACTGTATCAGCAACCTATTTTTGTTATCTTCTTTATCTGTTACATCAGCACCCAAGGGCAAGAAGAGGACATCGGAGGAGGGAAAGAATGAAGCCGGGGATGCCACCACCAGTATCACAGTAGGTGGAAGTACCACCACCACCATCAGCACCACGGCTGATGGCTCTGCTGGGCTCAGTAAGTCCTCCTGTTAAAATGGTTTCTCTAACTTTTACCTCTCCCCATTCAGAATGATTTTCCTTGATTTTTATACTGTCTGTTTTTTTTTTCAAATCATCTTCATTTTATCTAATATTTGTTCATTCTTATCTCTGCATTATCCTTTTTTCTATGTTTCATGTTTCTGTAACTGACTTCCTCCTGTTTGTACTAGTCTGTAGCTTTCTTTTGCTTTGTTATTAAGCTCTCTTCCCTACCTAATATATCCTGTGGACTGGTACTGTAAGACTAACAGAAAAGTTAGAGAAGACTGCAGACCCAGGCAAACTATTCATGCATGTTCATTGAGAAGGTTTTCTTTTTCTTGCTCATGCTCAAACAGTAAAATGAGAGAGTGGTCATGGTCATGGTGCCCCCCCCCCAATGTTGGTTTGTATCTATTATTCAGTATACCAGCAGTTTCAATGATAGTGTAGCATGTCAGGAAAGAAGGAAAGAAGTATGAAGACAGTCCCATTGCATTTCCCAACCAAAGCCATATGTCCTTCATTGACCAATTTATTCTACCCCCTTTATTGCGCTTCAAATGACTCACAGTCATCATAGCTCTGCCTCTCCATTACGAAAAGTTTTTGGGTGGCTTGACTACCTGACTTTTCTAACCCTGTCAACCAAAAAATGCAAAAAAAGTGATATTTTCGATAGAAGAGGAGATACTGCTAACCGAATTGTAATGATGTATTGCGGTTGTATTTTGTTAAAAATAATAAGGGAAGGCATATCTGGCATCTAAAATGAGAAATGTTACTGGCATCTAAAATGAGTAATGTTGCTTCTAGCCACACAGACCACCATAGCTGGGACCAGCTCCAGCGCGCTAGATGCAGAGGCATGTGGAGGGTAAGTCACCAGCAGGGATGGCCAGTGGCGAGTCAAATTGCTTGGTTATTGACAATTACTAGTATCTCACTGTATTTGTTAAGTAAGGCAGATCCCACCCATCATCATTCATCGCCTCCTTGCCCAGGCATTTTGTGACCTATAACCTAACTGCAGCATGGTTCAATTCGACACTGCAGTGTTGGCTGTGCAATGCGGGTCTGCTGCAGTTAATGGTGAATTTTTCAAAGTTTTCAATGCATTGTAAAAACCAAAACCAAAACAAGTTGTGTTTCCCTTCCCTCCCAGTGCCCACTCAGTCACCTCCTAGTACTCATCTCCTGTATTCTTTCCTAAGTTCTGTCGCTGCCTACCAAAAGAATCGAAAAATCCATTCTTGGCACGTGCCACATTTTCTGGCTAAATGGTTCATATATTTAATGACTTCCATAATGGATTTGCGCCTCTTCAAATTCAACTACAGTGACTGAATAAGCGAAGACTTAGGCACATGATGATGATCAGTGACACTCCACTATTCTATAGCAAAGCCTTACCTTGAAGTAGAGTAATTCAAGTTTCCTTTCCTTACTGCCAAGCGAATGTGTTTGTTTGAAATAATTTATGTTGGAGGGCAAGGTCAGGGAGTAAAGTGGGATTATGTGCATGATCTTGTGTTTTGCAATTGGGATACTCTGTGATGAATGTGTCTCATAAAATCTATATATCCTGTTTCTTTCCCTGTACTGCAGTGCATTATTCTTCCCACCATCTACTTACAGCAGACAGGATATCTATTATCTGCATATCATACATGACGTGTGTGATGTATATCATTTATCTGCCACCTTGGAGTCAGGGTGGAATTCAAAAGCATTTTGAGAATAGCAGGGCAATTGGAATTAAAGTAAGATAATTATCCTTTGCAGCTGCCCTAGCTGCAGACTGCAGAGAGCAGTAAAGTGGTACCCAATGTGATAGCTACGATGACTCCATTAACTTAACACAAAAAGAATACTTGTACTACATAGTGAATGATGCCTTACTCTTTAATGAGAGTTGATTTATTTTTATTTTGTCACACAAAGAGTCTGTTTGCTTTTTTTAGGACATCCTATAAAAGAAAAAACACAGTTTTTTTCTAAATCTGGTATTATGCTGCCTTAATTCCTTTCAGCCAGTCAGTGCTTTTAAGTGAGGCATGTGTGTGTGTAAAATCATGTCCCTGTGACTCTCCTAATCACATAAAAAATTCCAACAGCCCTCGGGAGCCAGCAATGTACTGCTACTGTGCCGCTATATCATTTTAAACAAGTTTGCACAGAGCATTGTTTACATTTTTTTTCTTTCTTGATATAGCCACTCCTGCTGGTCCACCAATGATACGGCAGGAGAAAGCAGCCCAGCTGTGGTGGCAGAGGTTGGAGGCCACCCATGCGGAGTGCCATTAGCTGGAGGAAGAGTATTGATGAGGCACATGACTCTGCCATGGGCCATAGGATCCTTCAAACAGCTACCTGTGTCTCCATCCTCCAGACCACATCATCACCAACGCTGTGGGCAGCTGGCAGTCACCTGTGCCTCTACCACCATTTCTGTCCCACCCTTCATTCCACCTGTTCCAACGCCCTGTTCTGAGTGAGCTGGCACACTTGGGCAGTCAGATGATGCACCTCGAGGGCCAGCAACAATAACTGTGGACCCTCATAGAAAATGCCCTTTTCTGAGCCCTTTTTTTTGGTTTTGTAGGAAGGGACTTTTGTTGTGGGTGGAAAGAATGGGAATTGGGAAGGGACTGGGACTTTAATATTTTTCTTGGGCTCTTTCGATTTTATTCGACATTTATTTGGGACGGGGTGATTTAATTGGGAAGAGGGGTAGGCCTGTTGTGGGTGGAGAGGGTAGGTTTTCTTACTTATATGTATATTCATTCTTTAAACTGAAAGATGATGGAAGGAACAAATATTTGCATACCTTATGCCTGGAATAGTTTTTTGTGTTTTACTTTTACTTTGCACTGCTGTCTTTTCATGCAGCATGTTTTCATCTGATTATAAAAGTGTATATATATTAGTTATAGTTAGTTATACCCTTGTCCTACTACCCTCTGTATATATATATATATTGACCATTAGGGGGCTATGCAGCCATTGTCTAAACTACTTAAAAAAAACTACCTAAACAAGAACTTATTTATCTGCAGTAGAAGATGGTTGCTTAACAACTAAACAAGTTCCCTTCACTCCTTAGTTATCTTACCTGAATAGATGAAGCAATGGATGCTACCTTTTTCGCTTTCTTACTGCACTGTTTCCCAAGGCGCCTTTTTAATGGTTGTGGTAGTGCACTAATAGGGAAGGCAGCAAAAGCGAGGTCCCACGCCCACCTAGGTGAGCTCCAACTGTAGGATTAATCAAATAGATGCTCCATCACAGGCAACAAAATTGAAAGAAAAACACAGAGTTAGTGGGGCATATATTTATATCATATCTTTAGAAAGTGGAGACCAGACTACTACTTCCATTATACAACCAGAAATACCAGCTATTATACAAAAAACTAGCAATAGTAACTTATTCTGAGCAGTAAGTAACGTATCAGAGTGAGGAAAAGTGTACTCAACATCTGGAGTGGACATGGTTAAGCGTTTACGCAACACAAGGCCTGAATGGCGATGACATTGATGAATGATGTTCTGCTGCATCTAAAATATAGATCCTTTTTATTCACGGTTGGATAAGTGGGGCTGATATGGGCTATTGCTCAGGTAATCGAAGATCCCACAGTGAGCTGGTTTCACATTTAACCACACCCACACCCACCCCACCAACTGTGTGATCCATTTATGGTGTAAATTGTGACACACCACAACAAATCATGCAGCCTGGAGGACAAGGGTTAAGGGTTTGATGAATGAATGGAAAAGGGGATTTGGGTAAAGGTGTGACAATGACAAACACTACACAACACATCAACAATAGTCATCAGGGCGATGAGCAGCACATCATCATCAATCTGTTGTGGAAGTAAACAAAGCAATGAATATGACACAGTTCTGTTAATTGCATTGAAAATAGACCTTTAGCCCCAGAGACCCAAGTTACTATTATATATCTAAATGTTCTGTCATCTAGGTTTGAAAAATACAAATTATGAAGTAATGAAGTGAACCCACCCAGTTCTAAGATTATGGTTGTAAAAAAGAAAAATGATACTGTATTGCCCAATTGGGCGATGCATCTGTATTCTCCTGAAATGTCTGTCACTCTTGGTGCCTGGCTGATTCAGTCCAGTAGGTAAGCAGGAGTGTTGAACTTTTACATTTCGTGCAGGAGAGGAGAAGGCCTGCAGATTGGATAACAGAAACAGTCTTATAGAGTCAAGGAAAAAGGACGGAGTGGCAAGCTTCACGAGGAGTGTACCAAGAAGACTCAGAGGCAGACCAAGAACATAAGAGGAGTTTCACATTGAGCCAGCAGTGCAGCACACATTCTTAGCAGCATTTTCCAAACCAATACACCTCTCAGAGTCATCATCATGGTTTCCTTTTGTTTCGGTAGTCCCACCATGTGTCCTTCGATCCTCCTCCTGATCATGAGTAACTCTCTTCCATTCCTGACCCTAGTGAGATAGACCTGTAGTGTACTGCTGTTGCAGAACAAGTAGAGAAACAGAATTGGAGTATTTTGTGTAGATTTGTGTTTGTTAACTAAAGTGACTGGTCTAGTCTCTGAAAAACCATAAAAAGGAGTGGACCTTGCATGTATATTTCATTAAGTTTGAAAGGGCCAATCACCTTCAGGAAAACCCATCCTGCATCAGGTCCCAAACATTGCAAATTATCAAAATCAATTGTACTAATTAGTTGAACACCCTCCCTCACTGTCTGCCACCACATAAATCATCACTCACAATCACTCAATATCATATTATCACTCATTAATGCAATATTTACCTCTTCCAATACAAGCACGGCGGTAGGAGCACAATTGTATCTCATCTTTGATGCAAGCAACACATTGGAATTTGGCAGTCTTGTAAATCAAAAGGCAGCTCTAGTGGAAAAAGAATAGGCATGGGAGGGAGGCAGATATTGTTGCAAATGTCCTGAAGGGAATGGGGAGGCTTCTTCAGCACACAATGGTCCAACTCCAATCTGGCCATACATGTGCGTGGGACAGCATACGTCAGACACAAACACAATGTTCCACTAGCTATATTCCTTTATTTTTTTGGCAAAAAAAGAAGGTTGTTGATAAATAATTAAAAAGTATGATAGTGGCCTATTGAGTGAGGGAAGTAGAGTTTTTCCTCAGACTCAGGTGGTTTACCCAGAAGTTGGTCAGCTAACACACTTGAGCCTGATCGATCCTTCTTCTCCTACTTCTCCTGTGGTATTTCAGGAACAGTAAAATTGTGTTGTATTAAGTGCTGGTTCATTTTGATCATGGTCAATCTCTCCACATTTTGAGGTGAGACTCTGGTCCTTCTCAATGTGACAACTGTGCCAGCTGCACTGAACACATGCTCATCAGACACCCTGGCTACCAGAAAAGACAGATACTTTATTACCACCCTGTTGAGCACTGGCCATTGGCACGTCTTCACATACCATACACCAATGGGTTTTGAGCAACACAGACCTCTTTGGGGTCATTCAGATACTCCTGGTACGTACTCTCAATGGTCACTGGTGTCTCTACTTGTTTGATCTCCTTTGCCTTCACCTCTGCACTGGACTCAGGACCTGGCACTTGAAACCAAGACAATGCAGAATTTAGGGCCAATTCTTCTGTTCCTGTGGTTGTGGTTGTTGCCAGAGTTATTGTTGCTGGTGATGGCTCATTGAGACAACAGGACTGCCCTCTCTGAAAGTTGAAGGAGGCACCCCAGAACTTCTGCCCAGGAGTGGACTCTAATTTCTAGCTGTTCTTCTTCCAGGTTTCTGGCTTGCTCAACAATCAGAAAAAGGAATTGAAAGTGGCTAGAATTTCTTTGTACCGTGGATCAAGTAGTGCGGCACAGATGCGCTCTTTGGACAGCATGATGTTTCTTTGCAGCCTTGTATTAACAGCTAAGCGAAGGATTAAACTCTCAACCAAGGCTTGCGCTTCTGCATTTTCATCCACACCTGCAAACCTTTCAGACACCTTTTTTAACTGGTCCTGTAGCAGGTGCAACAGGATCACTTGGGCCATTGTACTATCATCCTTGCTGACTTCCCTGTGAAAACCTCAAAAGGAAGTAGCATCTGTTCCAGGCATTTGACTAGGTCCCAATTGTCTGCATCTACGGTCGTGTTTTTCCCAATTACATCCCATCCTCTTTGAATGGCATATTCATTGATCTGTCTGTACTGCTCAAACAAATGTTGCAACATGTAATATGCCAAGTTCCAACATGGCACCTCCTGTATCAGGGCTTTACCTGGTCCTCCATTAACACACTGAATGATCCTCAAGTGTTTATGGGCTTTAAAAGAATGGCTGAAATGAGTGTAGATTCTTCTGCAGTTGACCAGTATGTTGCTGACCATGTCTTCTTTTTTGAGAAAGTACTGCACAACCAGGTTGATGCAAAATGTCAAACACAGGATCCTGAAATAGCCATCACCTACCATGGCATTAACTATATTACTTCAATGGAAACAAATACAATTCTAAGACCTCTGGGTCTCAGCCATTCACACACCTTGCTGTCAAAGTCTTCCAAGATGTTTGCAGCAGTGTGAGGTTTCTCCATGGTGAACATGGCTACTGTTGCATGCTGCTGAACAACCTCAAAAGTATCTTCCGCACTTAGACCTTTAGATAGCTATAGCCTAACCCTCACAAAAGAGATCTAGTGATACACATGTAATCAGTTGCTTGACAACTCGCTCACCTGTCTGTCATCGGGTGGAGGGTGTTTAACAGCAATTTGCTGCAAAGTTTGTCTAACCATACTGGAACAGCAACTTTGGCAAAATAGGTCCGACTGGTAACCTTTCAAACAGGGCAGATAGCTGCCACAAATTAAAAAAAATCCCACTCCTTCCACAAAAGAAAAAGGGAGGAGGTCCAGTGCTAGCATTTTACCCAGCTTCCCATTGTACAAGCGTGCTGTTAAGTGGTTGCAGTTGTAGAACCCCCCCTGCTTAAGCATGCAAGTAATAGTAGCCTGGATTTCTTTATTTCCTGGGGTGACTGATGCAGGCAACTTCTGAGAAGTAGGAGGTGACAAACTCAGTGTGTGTCTTGGGGCAGTTGCTGTATGCTGTGGTGTCAAAATACCAAGGGAAGTGAGGCTTCACCATATTTCAAACCAGAGTCCATAGTGGATCCTATTTAGTTTTATTGAGAATCAGGAGTTCGCTTGGCCTTCTGGCTTGCAGGCATGTGCCCCCCAACACCTTGAGACTTTTAGCCTACTTAGCCTGCTCTGTTTTAGCGCATTTATTTTAATTATTTCTTCTGAGATGACTGCTATGTTTATAGTTAATAAGATGTTTTGATTTCACGTTCTTAGTGCCAGTGTAAAGGCGTGACTATCAGCATCAAAGACAAGTGATATACGTAGCTGTTCACATCATGTCCCTTTCCCACTTACGTGTGACAGGAACATAATATACTTTTAGAGGGAATTGTTTATATAATTGCTGCCCCAAGCATGCCTTCTTATCTATTGTTTGGGAACATACCTGGGTAAGGGGTACTACAAGATCAGTATGAATACATTTCACACAGACAAGGTTATAAGAGGGATTCCTACTTGGTGCCATCAACACTATCTATGCTGCACGTCGCCGTGATGGAGACCCAGCCTTCGTGTCCCCATGGAGTATGATCTAGAGACCTGATGTCAAGGTAATGAGGGTTGGGCGGTGCTTCTCATGGACACGGTACTTGCAGATTAGGTTTATCACACCAAGCTCCTTTTAGATTAGAGATTAGGTTCTCCATGCTAGGGTTTTAGGGATATTTTGTATTCTATGTTATTGCAAGATGGTGGGGGTCTTTGTATTCAGGACTCTCATCTTTACCAGTCTGCTCCTTGCATTGTTCGTTACCCTAACCATTGCAGCTCATGCATTTTACAGTAGGTTTCAGTCTTGTTAATAAAACCTATTGAAAACTTTACTGCATCTCCTTCATTTCCTGTGTGTGACTGAAACTTACTGCTCATGTGAGAAAAGGGTAATCTCCGTTTTAACCACAACTCCCCTGAGATGTTGCATTTTTGAGTCCATGCATAAACGGTACCAGAAATCAACTTTAACAGTTTGGGTTTTTGGTGAGGTACTGCTTGTGATCTAGGAGGGTTGGGCCGACAGTTGCAACTTGTTGTAGGATTGGCTTAGTTGCCTACAAACAAAAGTGCTGTGATCCCTAAACCAGCAGTCTTGCCTAGAGCAAGAGTCCAACTATGACAAATCTCGTAAAAAATGGAGACCCTCACCACCTAGTTTCTATCAGTGGTATAATTCCTCCATTTATGTATTAGTAGCTGATTGTAAGAAGGTAGCCTCTTTCTAGCCTTGTTACCCCCACTTTTGGCCTGTTTGTTAGTATGTCTCAGGGTGTTTTTAATGTCTCACTGGGATCCTGCTAGCCAGGACCCCAGTTCTCATAGTTGTGGCCTGAATGTGTTCCCTTTGTGGTGCCTAACTGTGTCACTGAGGCTCTGCTAATCAGAACCTCAGTGCTTATGCTCTCTATGTCTTTAAAACTGTCACTGCAGGCTAGTGACCATTTTTACCAATTCTGATTGGCACACCCTTATAATTCCCTAGTATATGGTACCTAGGTACCCAGGGTATTGGGGTTCCAGGAGATCCCTACGGGCTGCAACATTTCTTTTGCCACCCATAGGGAGCTCAGACCATTCTTACACAGGACTGCCACTGCAGCCTGAGTGAAATAACGTCCACGTTATTTCACAGTCATTTTACACTGCACCTAAGTAACTTATAAGTCACCCATATGTCTAAAACTCACTTGGTGAAGGTTAGGTGCAAAGTTACTAAGTGTGAGGGCATCCTGGCACTAGCCAAGGTGCCCCCACATAGTTCAGGGCAATTTCCCCGGACTTTGTGCGTGCGGGGACACCATTACATGCGTGCACTACCTATAGGTCAATACCTATATGTAGCTTCACAATGGTAACTCTGAATATGGCCATGTAACATGTCTAAGATCATGGAATTGTCCCCCATGCCAAATCTGGTATTGGGGTGCCAATCCCATGCATCCTCGGGGCTCCAGCATGTACCCCGGGTACTGCCAAACCAGCTCTCTGGGGTTTTCACTGCAGCTACCACTGCTGCCAACCCACAGACAGGCTTGTGCCCCCCTGGGGTCTGGGCAGCCCATCCCAGAAAGGCAGAACAAAGGATTTCCTCTGAGAGAGGGTGTTACACCCTCTCCCTTTGGAAATAGGTGTTAAAGGCTGGAGAGAGGAGTAACCTCTCCTGGCCTCTGGGAATGCTTTGAAGGGCACAGATGGTGCCCTCCTTGCATAAACCAGTCTACACCGGACCAGGGATCCCCCAGCCCCTGCTCTGGCGCGAAACTGGACAAAGGAAAGGGGAGTGACCACTCCCCTGTCCATCACCACCCCAGGGGTGGTGCCCAGAGCTCCTCCAGTGTGTCCCAAACCTCTGCCATCTTGAATGCAGAAGTGTGAGGGCACAATGGAGACCTCTGAGTAGCCAGTGCCAGCAGGTGAATCCAGAGACCCCTCCTGATAGGTGCTTACCTGACTAGGTGGCCAATCCTCCTCTGAGGGCTATTTAGGGTCTCTCCTGTGGGCTTCTCGTCAGATAACGAATGCAAGAGCTCACCAGAGTTCCTCTGCATCTCCCTCTTTGACTTCTGCCAAGGATCGACCACTGACTGCTCCAGGACGCCTGCAAAACTGCAACAAAGCAGCAAGAAGACTACCAGCGACATTGTAGTGCCTACTCCTGCCGGCTTTCTCGACTGTTTCCTGGTGGTGCATGCTCAGGGGATTGTCTGCCTACATCCTGCACTGGAAGCCAAGAAGAACTCTCCAGTGGGTCGATAGAATCTTCCCCCTGCTAACGCAGGCACTAAACTTCTGCTTCACCGGTCCTCTGGGTCCCCTCTCATTATGACAAGCGTGGTCCCTGGAACACAGGTGCTGGATCCAAGTGACCCCGACAGTCCAGTGGTCCATCTGTCCAAATTTGGTGGAGGTAAGTTCTTGCCTCCCCACGCCAGACAGTAATCCTGTGTACTGCGTGAACTGCAGTAGGGATTCTGTGCACTTTTGCACGTAATCCTTCATACACACCACATCCCAGGTCCCCAGCACTCCGTCCTGCATTGCTCAACTCACTGAGTTGACCACCGGCTTCGTGGGACCCTCCATTGTAGTGTTGAGACGACTGCCATGCTCAGTTTTCTTGAACCTGTGTTCAAGTGCTTCTACCGGTGTTGCCTGCTTCTGCGTGGGCTCTCTGTATTGCTGAGTGCCCCCTCTGTCTCCTCATCCAAGGGGCGACCTCCTGGTCCTTCCTGGGCCTGGGCAGCACCCATTTTCTTCAAACGCAACCTTTGCAGCTAGCAAGTCTTGTTTGTGGTCTTTCTGCGTGGAATCAACTCTGCATTCTCCAGAACACGTGCGACATCTTCAGTGCAAAGGAGAAGTTCCTGGCATCTTCCGTTGCAGAATCTTCAGCTTCTTCCACCCAGAGGCAGCCATTTTGCACTTTCATCCGGGGTTTAGTGGGCTCCTGCCCCCCCTGACACTTTCGTGACTCTTGTACTTGGTCCTCTTCCTTTGCAGGTCCTCAGGTCCAAGAATCCGTCTTTTGTGCTTTGCAGTCTGTTGTGGCCTTTGCAGAATCTGCTATCACAACTTTAGTGTGTTTCTGGGAAAGTAGGGTAACTTTACTCCTACTTTTCAGGGTCTTGGGGTGGGGTATCTTGGACACCCTTACTGTTCTCTTACACTTCCAGCGACCCTCTACACACTACACTAGGCCTGGGGTCACTCAGTAGTTTGCATTCCACTTTTGGAGTATATGGTTTGTGTTGCCCCTAGGCCTATTGCATCCTATTGTATTCTACAGTTTGCATTACTTTTCTAACTGTTTACTTACCTGATTTTGGTTTGTGTGTATATTTTGTGCACTTTACTTACCTCCTAAGGCAGTATATCCTCTGAGATATTTTTTGGCACATTGTCACTAAAATAAAGTGCCTTTATTTTTAGTAACTCTGAATATTGTGATTCTTATGATATAGTGCTGTATGATATAAGTGGTATAGTAGGAGCTTTGCATGTCTCCTAGTTCAGCCTAAGCTGCTCTGCTATAGCTACCTCTATCATCCCAAGCTGCTAGACTACTACTAATCTACTAATAAGGGATAACTGGGCCTGACGCAAGGTGTAAGTACCATCAGGTACCCACTATAAATCAGGCCAGCCTCCTACACTGATAGCTTCATCATAGGGTCTTTCCTTCACCATCAGGAGAAGTCACCAGAAGAGACATAGTGGGAGCTGTGAAAAGTGCAGTGAAGGTGGAAAAAATACCTCTTATTCCAGGCAAGTGCTATTCATTGAATCTGGGATGAGGTAACTTTAAAAACAGTGTAATGTGATAGGAACAACTTACATGTCCTTCACGTCAAATGGTTGACATGTTTCAGCCTACTTCTGCCTGATTAGGTCATCAGCTTTTCTCAGGACCTCTATATGTCAGATCCCAACAGTTCCAAATGAGACACCCATTGTAACCTTTCTGTCTAAATGCATTAATTTACTTAATCTGGGAAGTTGGAAGCTCTTCCCTAGAAGGTAAAGCAGAGCATGAACATTAACAAACAGGCTTATACAACACTGAAACAGACTCACAGATTGTTAGCAAGTCACTAGTTGTTAAACATATTGATGCATCCTGTGAAGCAAGGACAAAGTTGCCAATATTTCCTTGTCAATTTCATGTACTGCTCCCTTTGAATATAACATGCCAAATGTATGCATGTATATTTAATGCCATAAGTTGAGGTGTTCCTTTAGTGCACACTAGTAGTATTAATAAAAATAGCTTGTCTTCAGAAAATTAAAAATTGCCATGTTAGTACAAGCACTTCAGGAAGCAATCTCACATGACCCTATAAATCAAAAGCAAATCATGGTGAGCAACATATGCTGTAAATCGAAGTGTGGTGTAACTGGATTTTGAAATAGATGTTCATTGTTCATAACGTATTGAAGGGATTATTGGAACCATCAGGTGTGGTGTCCCATCGAATACCGACGGAATCAAGACATTTTAGTGCCCGAAAAAAAGGCCATATTAATTGGACAGCAAGGCAATGTGCTGTGCCCCTTGTCAAAGCCCTTGTAAAATGAAAGCATACCTCACAGCGGGAATGCCTATGCCCCATAGAACCTGGAGAGGGGACAGGTATTCTCCATTGTGGTCTATCATAATGGGGGAAGAAAAAAAAGAAAGATCTTCGGTATGTACATTTAAAAAAAGCTGTGCCACCGGCTGTGGTTTCTTCATCTGGCTCTTGTGCCATTTCGAGTTTGCTGAGGCGGGTGATACTGGTGCACTGCTGGGGACGGGGCTGCTTTGCTTAAAGATGTCACCCTCTTCTTTCTCATCACCTCCCACTGTGATTGGAGCTGATTCGACACTCTCCTCACCTTCAACACCACCACCTGCATCAATTTTTTAAGGTGTTCTTAACACCAGATTTGCATGATTTTTTTGTGTTGGTAATTTAGCCTCCAGTAACATAGTGTGAACCAGGTTTACCTCAACAAACACTTATGTGGCAAATGGAGCATACTGCTATGTTATACTCCTGCTTGCTAATTGTTAAAAACTCCCAAACTGGAAAGGAGAAATGTATTAGTATACCAGTGCCAATGTCTGAGGAAGAAATGGAAGTAGGTGGGTGTGTTGTCGACTGCCTCTCTGCAGTGCATACATCTACTGAGGTAGGGGTTGATGGAGGTCTCAGCAGGGGCCTTACAAATATGTGAGCTGTTGCTGGTAGTGGCACCAGTGTCAAATCCCTCACAGCAGGTTGAAAGGGAGAGGTAATGTCGCTCTCATCTGGGCCAACTTCCATGACAATGACTGGCTCATCATCCTCATCATCCCCTTCCATAATTCTAAGGGTTTGAGGAACCTTTCTTTTTCCTTTCCTCTCCTGGAGTGTCACAGACTCTGCTGGAGTCCAATATATGGCCAGACCATCAGATGGGATGCTTGGAGAAGATGGTGGAGTACCCTTCCTTTTTCTTGCTGGATATCGGGGAGCTAGTGATTCCAAAAGAGAAGGTTCTGGCTTGGCCGGAAACTCAAACTCCTGTTCTGATTCTACTTTGGGAAGATCTACTATTGCTGGCTGCGGCTGCTGTCCACTTTGCTCAGTTTCTGCAACTACTGGGCACTACTTTGTGACAAGGAAAAATCCAATTCAATGGCACTGCTTGTCAGAGTCACCCTGATTGCAGTGGCTGCCTCGCTGACAAATATGGATATGGGCTTAGGTTAGGTTGGGGTGGTGCTGTTGATATGGGAGTGCTGCTCCCAGGTTCCTCCCTGGAGGCCAATGCAACGAGCACAACTTTCCAGAAAAAGGTTTTGGTTGGCACGTCAGTTGTGGAAAGCTATTTCTTCTCAATGGTCTCTTTCATGGCAGCACCTTTCTTTGGTGCCATCCTGAAGCTGTCAGTTGGCAGTGGTACTGAGCTGCACAAGCAGAAGAGATTAGAGGATTCACGTCACATGTTGCGTGGTCACATGTCTTTGTACAGGCCTTCTATCTGGCAGTACTGTGGGTGATGTGTCTTCTATTGTGAGCCTTAAAGGAAGCAAGCAAGAAAAACATTTAGTGAAATGTGGCATTGTTGCAGTTTGAGTTAGTACTGACAAAGACAATATAATTTAGTGGGGTTGGTTACTTTAATTATTATCCTAAATAATTTACAATATATTCAGCCATTTCAAAGTCAAACTACACCACAATAACAACTAATTTCATTTCCAATCAAAATAACAACATACAGATGTAACTCTTTGAAATATGTACATCTATTCTAAGGGGGACACCTGTGGCAGTCAGGGAGGTGCATGGGAAAATTGAATAATCCTTAAAAATGAAAGCTGATGTGCACCTATGGCAGTCAACAGGTGTAGGAAAGTACCATCTTGCCTGGCATGTTACCCCCATTTTTACATGTATGTAAGTTTGTTTTTGCCTGTCTCACTGGGATCCTGCTAGCCAGGACCCCAGTGCTCATAGTTTGTGGCCTGAATGCGTATACCTGTGTAGTGACTAACTGTGTCACTGAGGCTCAGCTAATCAGAACCGTAGTGCCTATGCTCTCTCTGCCTTTAAATTTGTCACTATAGGCTAGTGACCACTTTTACCAATTTCAATTGGCACACTGCAACACCCTTATAATTCCCTAGTATATGGTACCTAGGTACCCAGGGTATTGGGGTTCCAGGAGATCCCTATGCGTTGCTGCATTTCTTTTGCCACCCATAGTGAGTTCAGACAAACCTTTACACATGCCTGCCACTGCAGCCTGAGTGAAATAACGCACACGTTATTTCACAGCCATTTTCACTGTACTTAAGTAACTTATAAGTCACGTATATGTCTAACCTTCACTTGCTGAAGGTTAGGTGCAAAGTTACTAAATGTGAGAGCACCCTTGCACTAGCAAAGGTGCCCCCACTTAGTTCAGGGCAATTTCCCCCGACTTTGTGAGTGCGGGGACACCATTACACATGTGCACTACATATAGGTCAATACCTATATGTAGCTTTACAATGGTAACTCCGAATATGGCGATGTAACATATTCCCATACATACAGGGAGTGCAGAATTATTAGGCAAATGAGTATTTTGACCACATCATCCTCTTTATGCATGTTGTCTTACTCCAAGCTGTATAGGCTCGAAAGCCTACTACCAATTAAGCATATTAGGTGATGTGCATCTCTGTAATGAGAAGGGGTGTGGTCTAATGACATCAACACCCTATATCAGGTGTGCATAATTATTAGGCAACTTCCTTTCCTTTGGCAAAATGGGTCAAAAGAAGGACTTGACAGGCTCAGAAAAGTCAAAAATAGTGAGATATCTTGCAGAGGGATGCAGCACTCTTAAAATTGCAAAGCTTCTGAAGCGTGATCATCGAACAATCAAGCGTTTCATTCAAAATAGTCAACAGGGTCGCAAGAAGCGTGTGGAAAAACCAAGGCGCAAAATAACTGCCCATGAACTGAGAAAAGTCAAGCGTGCAGCTGCCACAATGCCACTTGCCACCAGTTTGGCCATATTTCAGAGCTGCAACATCACTGGAGTGCCCAAAAGCACAAGGTGTGCAATACTCAGAGACATGGCCAAGGTAAGAAAGGCTGAAAGACGACCACCACTGAACAAGACACACAAGCTGAAACGTCAAGACTGGGCCAAGAAATATCTCAAGACTGATTTTTATAAGGTTTTATGGACTGATGAAATGAGAGTGAGTCTTGATGGGCCAGATGGATGGGCCCGTGGCTGGATTGGTAAAGGGCAGAGAGCTCCAGTCCGACTCAGACGCCAGCAAGGTGGAGGTGGAGTACTGGTTTGGGCTGGTATCATCAAAGATGAGCTTGTGGGGCCTTTTTGGGTTGAGGATGGAGTCAAGCTCAACTCCCAGTCCTACTGCCAGTTCCTGGAAGACACCTTCTTCAAGCAGTGGTACAGGAAGAAGTCTGCATCCTTCAAGAAAAACATGATTTTCATGCAGGACAATGCTCCATCACACGCGTCCAAGTACTCCACAGCGTGGCTGGCAAGAAAGGGTATAAAAGAAGGAAATCTAATGACATGGCCTCCTTGTTCACCTGATCTGAACCCCATTGAGAAGCTGTGGTCCATCATCAAATGTGAGATTTACAAGGAGGGAAAACAGTACACCTCTCTGAACAGTGTCTGGGAGGCTGTGGTTGCTGCTGCACGCAATGTTGATGGTGAACAGATCAAAACACTGACAGAATCCATGGATGGCAGGCTTTTGAGTGTCCTTGCAAAGAAAGGTGGCTATATTGGTCACTGATTTGTTTTTGAATGTCAGAAATGTATATTTGTGAATGTTGAGATGTTATATTGGTTTCACTGGTAATAATAAATAATTGAAATGGGTATATATTTTTTTTTGTTAAGTTGCCTAATAATTATGCACAGTAATAGTCACCTGCACACACAGATATCCCCCTAACATAGCTAAAACTAAAAACAAACTAAAAACTACTTCCAAAAATATTCAGCTTTGATATTAATGAGTTTTTTGGGTTCATTGAGAACATGGTTGTTGTTCAATAATAAAATGAATCCTCAAAAATACAACTTGCCTAATAATTCTGCACTCCCTGTAAATACATATTCCCAGTATATGGCCATTCCAAATCTGGTATTGGGGAGCCAATTCCATGCATCCCGGGGGCTTCACTATGGACCCCGGGTACTGCCAAACCAGCTCTCTGGGGTTTTCTCTGCAGTTACCGCTGCTGCCACCCCACAGACAGTGTTCTGCCCTCCCGGGGTCTGGGCAGCTCAGTCCCAGGAAGGCACAACAAAGAATTTCCTCTGAGAGAGGGTGTTACACCCTCTCCCTTTGGAAATAGGTGTTAAAGGCTGGGGAGGGATAGCCTCTCCCAGCCTCTGGAAATGCTTTGAAGGGCACAGATGGTGCCCTCCTTGTATAGGCCAGTCTACACCGGTTTATGGAACCCCCAGTCCCTGCTCTGGCACGAAATTGGACAAAGGAAAGGGGAGTGACCACTCCCCTGTCCATCACCGCCCCAGGGGTGGTGCCCAGAGCTCCTCCACTGTGTACCAGACCTCTGCCATCTTGGATCCAGAGGTGTAAGGGCACTCTGGTGGCCTCTGAGTGACCAGTGCCAGCAGGTGAAGTCAGAGACCCCTCCTGATAGGTGCTTACCTGACTAGGTGGCCAATCCTCCTCTGAGGGCTATTTAGGGTCTCTCCAGTGGGCTTTTCCTCAAATAACGACTTGCAAGAATTCACCAGAGTTCCTCTGCACCTCTCTCTTTGACTTCTGCCAAGGACCGACCGATGACCGCTGACTGCTCCAGGACACCTGCAACAAAGTATCAAGAAGACTACCAGCGACATTGTAGCGCCTAATCCTGCTGGCTTTCTCAACTGTTTCCTGGTGGTTCATGCTTTGCGGCCTGCCTGCCTTCATCCTGCACTGGAAGCCACAAAGAAATCTCCTGTGGGTTGACGGAATCTTCCCCCCGCACCAGCAGGCACCAAACTTCAGCATTACCGGTACTCTGGGACCCCTCTCATCTTGATGAGCGTGGCCCCTGGAACACAGGTGGTGGACACAAGTGACCCAGACTGTCCAGTGGTCCAACTGTCCAAATTTGGAGGAGGTAAGTCCTTGCCTCCCCTCTCCAGACAGTAATGCTGTGCATCGCATGAACTGCAGCCACAAGGGCTTCTGTGCACATTTCCACACAATCCTGCATGCACAGTCAAGCCTATGTCCCCAGCACTCCGTCCTGCAATGCTCAGCTCCCTGAGTTGATCTCCGGTGTCGTGGGAGCCTCTTTTGCAGTGTTGAGATGACCACCATGTTCAGACTTCTTGAACCCGTGTTCAAGGACTTTTGCGGATGCTTCCTTCTTGTACGTGGGCTCTGTACATTGCTGAGGGCCCCTTCTGCCTCCTCTCCCAAGTGGCAACATCTTGGTCCTTCCTGGGCACGGGCAGCACCCTTTTTCTTCAATCCAGACTCTTGCAGCTAGCAAGGCTTGTTTGCAATATTTTGCCAAGAAAACAGCTCTGCATCCTCCAGCACTCTGTGGAACATCTTCTGCACAAAGGAGAAGTCCCTAGCTTCTTTTTTTGTTACAGAATCTTTAGCCTCTTCCACCTGGAAGAAGCTATTTTGCACTTTCATCCGATGTTTAGTGGGCTCCTTCCCCCTCTGGACACTTTCGCGACTCTTGGACTTGGTCCCCTTCCTTTACAGGTCCTTAGGTCCAGTAATCCATCTTCTGTGCTTTGTAGTCTGTTTTGGTCTTTGCAAAATCCTCTATCATGACTTTAGTGTGTTTCTGGGGAAATAGTTGTACCTTACTCCTACTTTCCAGGGTCTTGGGGTGGGGTATCTTGGACACCCTTAGTGTTTTCTTACACTCTCAATGAGCCTCTACACACTACACTAGCCTAGGGGTCCATTCGTGGTTCGCATTCCACTTTCTTAGTATATGGTTTGTGTTGCCCCTAGGCCTATTGCATCCTTTTATATTCTACAGTGTTTGCACTACTTTCTGACTGCTACTTACCTGATTTTGGTTTGTGTGTATATTTTGTGCACTTTACTTACCTCCTAAGGGAGTATATCCTCTGAGATATTTTTGGCACATTGTCACTGAAAGAAAGTACCTTTATTTTTAGTAAGTCTGAGTATTGTCTTTCCTATGATATAGTACCTATGTGACATAAGTGGTATAGTAGGAGCTTTGCATGTCTCCTGGTTCAGCCTAAGCTGCTTTGCTATAGCTACCTCTATCATCCTAAGCTGCTAGAACACTACTAATCTACTAATAAGGGATAGCTGGACCTGGCACAAGGTGTAAGTACCATTTGGTACCCACTATAAGCCAGGCCAGCCTCCTCCAACAGGTTTTGGGGAAAATGGAATAATCTTTAAAAAATGAATAATGCTGATGTGTGGGCAGTTCTCCTACTATGGCAGGCCTGGAGTTCAGGGGAAAGCGGAATATTGCCTAAAACAAAAATGCTGTTGTGTGGCTGTGCACCTATGCAGTCAGGGGGTGGATGGAGGCAAAAGGCAAAAAATGTTTTTTTTAAAGAACGACAAAAAAGAATTAAAAAAATAAAATGAATAAAGTAAAATTACAAAAATGAAATTAAAAAAATAATAATAAAAAAACACAAATTAATTGCTGATGTACTACGGGAGTATGAAAACCCCATTGGGAAGGCAAGGAGGTGCAGGCAAAAATTGCAAAAAAATGGACTGTTTATCATGAGAAAGTTCATAATATACATATACTACAATGATCCTCAAGCATATTATTAAACTGATATCAGGGAAAAGTAAAAAATTGAACAAAAACAAAAAGCCAAAGCCCTCTCTTATAAATCTCCCTAGAAAATGGCTTTGAAAACAAATTAATAGATAAAAGGTGGCTGCACAAAATGGCTGCTGACCACATTGTCGAATGAATTAATTACTCTTTATTAGATCATAGAAATATAGATCATAAAAGAATCACAATACAATACATTATAGAAAAACAGATCATATTTACAAATAAAAACTTTTCTTAAAAAAAACTGCATCAAATCCTACTAAAAGCAAAACACATAGGGCCTGATTCTAACTTTGGAGGACGGTGTTAAACCGTCCCAAAAGTGGCGGATATACCACCTACCGTATTACGAGTCCATTATATCCTATGGAACTCGTAATATGGTAGGTGGTATATCCGCCACTTTTGGGACGGTTTAACACCGTCCTCCAAAGTTAGAATCAGGCCCATAATCTTATTTTCAAAATAACTAAAACAGCACCTTTTAAGAAATAGCTGACAGAACTGCATGGTCATTCAACTGTTGGAGGAAGAGCAAAGCTACCCTGCAATTAGTAAAATTATTTTACCCTAACAGTGGTACCAAATACTGTTTCTAAAAAAGGCTTATCAAATTTACAAAAAAACACAAAGTGCAGCAGTGTTTGTGGGGATTGTTCATCACAGGGACAAATGCTGATATCACCAGAGGAGAACTGCCCTTGGGGAAAGGACAGCATCCAGCAGATAGACCACAACCTAAAACAGGTCAGGAACATTTTTTCATACACGTTATGAACATACAGCAGGTAAGGTGCTGGTCCTGGTGACATTTGGGCCATATAGTACTCCCTGACTGTCAACTTCATTACCTCATTAGTCTCCCGCCTGCTCATCTATGCCTGAGGAAGCAATCTTGAACCCATGCTTTATCCTTTTTAGATATTAAATGCATATTCTCAAACAAATGCGGGCAGCCCAGGGTAGTCATAGAGGCTTTGATGTATCTCAGCCACGGGATCGAACAGTCATGATTGCTAGCGAGGCAGTCCTTAATAATCAACTGATTAAGGACAGCCGCCTCATTGGCCCAGATTGCGCACCAAAGCTCCAAAGGGGCAACACTAATTGTCTCCTGTAGATATTCTTTACCCAACTCCTGATGGAAATAAAAGTGTGGATGGCGGAACACCCAACAACCGGCAGCAGAATCGATTTTCTTCCACCTGAATCCTCCCAACCTCTTTGTAGCCACATAACCCCATATCATAAGTCACTGTAGGTAAGCACTTCCTCTTATAGACTTCCAATATGGGGGCAACCGGCTTCCTCCCTATATTAGCAGGTAGGGAATAAGTAATTCCCACTGTGCACAAGAAGCCTAAGACCCTACTTTTCAAACAGGGAAGCCAATTACAGGCCTCATCATATTCTAATCATGAGTACTGGAAGCTTAGTTTAGCCAGAGCACGCCCTCCTATGTTCACTGGATGAGTCTTAGAATTTTTAGGACCATGACCATTACAAAAGTTTTCATGTAATTAGTTTCAAGGTCCACACTTTTCATAAACCCAACAAAGCTACCTACCAACTGCTGAAGCCCACTGGCTGTCCTCACCAGCAGGACTGTATGGTCTGCATACAATCAATCAATCAATCAGGGATTTGTAGAGCGCACTACTCACCCATGAGGATCTCAAGGTTCTGAGGAGGGGAGGGATGAAAAGGGTAGGAGGGAGGTGCTGCTACTGCTTGAACAGCCAGGTCTTGAGAAGTTTCCTGAAGGTAAGGAGGTCTTTGGTCTGGTGCAGGTGGGTGGGAAGAGTGTTCCACGTTTTGGCGGCGAGGTGCAAAAAAGATCTACTGCTGGTTGTAGTTCTGCAGAAGCATGGGACGGTTGCAAGGGTGAGGTCGGCGGAGCGGAGATGCCGGGTCGGGGTGTAGAAGGAGAGTCGTCTCTTGAGGTATTCTGGTCGGTGTTGGGCAGTGCTTTGTGAGTGTGGGTGAGGAGTTTGAAGGTGGTTCTCCTGTTGACTGGGAGCCAGTGCAGGTTTTCAGGTGGTCTGTGATGTGGCAGTGGCGGGGGATGTCCAGGATGAGGCGTGCAGAGGCATTCTGGATGTGTTGCAGCCTCTTCTGGAGTTTGGCCGTGATTCCTGTGTAGAGGGCATACCCGTAGTCCAGTTTGCTGCATACAAGGGCTTGGGTGACTGTTCTTCTGCTTTCGGTAGGTATCCATTTGTAGGTCTTTCGGAGCATGCAGAGGGTGTTGAAGCAGGAGGAAGAGATGGCGTTGACTTGCTGGGTCATGAATAGTGAGGGGTCAAAGATGAATCCTAGGTTGCATGCGTGGTCGGGCCACCAGGAGTCATCCCATGCGGAGGGGGTGGAGCCGAAGATGAGGACTTTCGTCTTGTCGGAATTTAGTTTGAGGCAGCTGCTCTTCATCCATTCGGCGATGGGCTTCATTCCTTCATGGAGGTAGGTCTTGGTGGAGTCCTTGGTGAGGGAAGGGATCAGCTGGGTGTCATCGGCGTAAAATGTAAAAATAAATTTCGCACTTGTATAGCGCACTACTCCCTCGTTAGGGTCTCAAGGCGCTGTACACATACCGCTGTGGAACCCCTCCTGGCTTTTCCCTGTGAGGCGCCCACTCCTGGGCAACCCCCAGGGTGAAGCCAGGCATCCAAGCATTGTCAGGGCCACTGTAGAGATTAAGCAAGCTATTGCCCAGAGTTACAGAGTGGGACTCATTAATTAGATTAAGCACCGAGGCAAGAATGATCTGGTCTGAGGGAATTGAGCCCAAGACCCACCAAGGCGAGAATTGAACCCTGGTCCCGGTCCAGATCTTTGCATCAGGGTCTGCCCCACTAACCATTGTGCCACACTTCTCCACTTCATCCGTATGAGATGATGTTGAGGTTGTGGAATCGGGCGATGTTAGCGAGCGGATCCATGTAGACTTTGAAGAGGGTCTGGCTGAGGGACAAACCCTGGGGAACGCTGCAGATGATTTTGGTGGCCTCCGAGTGGAATGGGGGGAGGTGGACTCTCTAGGTTCTGCCGGTGAGAAAGGAGGTGACCCAGTCCAGGGCTCTGTCGCGGATTCCAGCATTGCTGAGGCATGAGCGCAGGAAATGGTGGCAGACGGTGTTGAACGTGGCCGAGAGGTCCAGGAGGATGAGTGCCATGGTTTCGCCGCTGTCCAGGATGCTTCTGATGTAATCGGTGGCGGCGATGAGGGCGGTTTCGGTGCTGTGGTTGCTGCAGAATCCAGATTGGAAAGGGTCCAGGGTGCGGTTCTCCTTTTGGAAGCGGGTTAGTTGTCTGTTGACGGCCTTCTCGATTACTTTTGCCGGGAAGGGGAGCAGGGACATAGGCCGGAAGTTCTTGAGGTCCTTTGGGTCCGCCTTGGGTTTTTTGAGAAGGGTGTTGATCTCGGCGTGTTTCCAGCTCTCCAGGAAGGTGGCAGACTTGAAGGAGCAGGAATGGCATTGCTGCAAATGCGCGGGACATCAGCTCCTAAAGAAACCAAGGTTTTCTGCAGGCCATTAATATATAGGATGAGGGCAAGAACACACCCTTGGCGTACGCCACGATTGACTCTCTACGTTGAGGCGGTCTCACCATTTGGTCCATACCTAAGAGTCTCAAAAGGTTTACCAGCCCACCGTCAAGGCCCATTGTCAATACAAGTCCCCACAACTTCTACCTGTTGACACAGTCAAACGCACTTAACAGATCCATAAATGCCAAGTGGATGGAAGTACCCTTCATATATTTATACTTAGCCATAAGGAGGTAGCGATTAAGACACTGTTCTATTATGATAATCATTTTCTAAAGCATTATTGGGCCTGAGAGAGAATTGTATTCTCTTGCACTCAAGAAATCAGGCATTCCAACACAACTCACCCTATTAATTTTGAGGAGGAGTCTAACAAAGAAATTGGTCGATAATACCTGGGGTCCAAGATGTTGCCCTTTTTAAAAATTGGCACACTACAGAAGTTTTGCCAAGACATTGGAGGCCCTCCTCTACACACCGTGTTTAAAATATTAATTAAAAACGGGGGTCAAAATTCTGGTTATTTTGAAAACAAATCCATTGGGATCTCATCCACCCCAGGGGTCTTATTGGGGAAGCTATCATGAATAACCTTTAATACCTCCATCACCAAAATAAGGGGGACTAAGATTCAAAGGGAAATTTACCTAAGCGACATCGGCCATTACCTCATCTGGTCCATGGATGCTGGAAAAATGGTCAACCCAGGCTTTGGGGTAATGTGTGACGTAACAACGTCCGAAGAATTACCTTTAGCTAGACCTGCCCGAAAAACCTGCCAAAAGGCCAGAGTATCCTTTGTTTGGCAGACAACCACTATAGCTTCCCACTGCTCTTCTTTGACTTCGGCCCTCCGCTTCTTCAAGGCCCGGGCACAGGCCTTTCTACAGGCAGATATAACAACCTGGTCTCTAGGAATTTGCCTGAGTGCCTGATGCAAAGAGGCATTTGCCATCCTGCACATTTTGCACCTGGTCCATGATAAGCACTAAATTAGCAAAACGCCGGACCACCCTTAGTCCTTAGTCCCTAGAGCCTAATTAGAACTGACCACCTTCATTCCAGCCTCATTCCAGCCTGCAAAGGAGCTTTAACAAATAAGGCCAGGGAGTTGTGGTCACTATAAACAATAAACAGATGGTGTTCCTTCAGTCCCATGGATCAAAGCTAGGAGGTTCTGAGAAGCAAACACATAGTCGATGGTTGAGCTGCACCCCCACCCAATAAAGGTTGGAGCCATCATACCATCTGAGCTAATAGCAGGACTGGCTAAGTCACGTAACAGCAGAAAAGCATATAAATGCTGCCCATTCGGATCCAAATCCGCCTGGTCCACTTCACAACTGACAGGGTCGAAGGGGGAGCCCACTCGTAGGGATTTATCTTCCAACTTAGAATTAAAATCCCCTGCCAGTAGAATATTAAATAACTTATCCTAAGCCTGGGCTCCGTCAGCTAAAGAGCCAATGATTGGACAAAGGCTTCAAAAAGTAGAATTATTATTAAATGCAAAATCATTACTATAATAATTCACCATAAAATTCTTAACTTACCACCCCAGCTAACCTCAAACACCTGAACCCCCCTATGTCTGTTGCTACTGGAAGAATTTTGCACCTAATATTGACCTTGAACCAAGCCACCTGACCCCCCCTTTAGCACGATCTGAAGTTGAGGGAATGGCAAAATTCCTAAAACTGGTGTACCCATCAAGAACAAATTCGGACAGAGCCCAAGTGTCTTGCATAAGAAAAACATCAAAATTAGCTATAAACGACCACCAGCCTTCAACCTCTAGCTTTGAGGCCAAGCCAGCTAAATTTCAACTAAGAAATTTCAAATATAGCATCTTGCTAACGAGAGGTTGCAAACTAGTCAGCAAAATTATCAACTCTCCAGGTGAGTTTGCAGAAAACCTAGTCTCAGGCTCAGTCGTCAAAACAGTAGTGCTACCTCCCAACGCCTCAGCACCCCCACAAACAGGGGACTCCTCATTACACACATGGGACAGAGTTCCAGAATTCCAGCAAATTTATGAGGAGAGTGATTTTTTCTGCCCAACCCTAATTTATTTGTATTACCCACACACCAGATATCAAAATATATATACTTTTTTAGAAACACTAATTTCGGTTGTGTTACTGTTTCATTTTTTCAATCTGGAAAGTACAGTTCATTGTCATATTTAAGGAGGTCTTCTGGAAGGTGATCACCAGCTCTCTTATGATGTCTGAGAAACTGTTCTTCATCCACAGTTGTCTTGTGAAGTCCTATTACTTTTGGATATTAATTCACTATTTATTTTAATGATTGTCAGGCACTCTTCATTTTTGGGAAACAGACTTTTTCTTCTGACCTTGCCAATCCTCGCACCTGCCCTAAACACCCGCTCCCACAATACACTAGCTACAGGACATGCAAGATACTATACTGCAGCCTACTGAGATCTTGCCACTGTTCCTTTTTCACATGCAATAGTCAACATCTCTTGATCCAAGTGGACTTTTGTTCGGTTATCCAAGTAGTCTTGGAATATCTTCTCCATCATCATAGTTGTGGACATTATCTGTTTCGGAGTTGCCTACGTTTGTGAGCTTAGTTTAAGACCAGAAATGTTAATGAACCAACACATTGCAGATGTTTGACGTTAAAGTGTAGCTTTTGGTGCTGTGTGCTTAGAAACAGGAAACTGTTAGCACTGTGCGTGTTCTCCAGAGGTTTAAGGCAGCTCTTCAGTTCTTCACTGGCCTCAAAGTTGCAACCATTCATCTTCTAGGTCACTTGCATTCCTAAAAATCCACTTCTTCTAAATGGAGACATCCACTGTTGAAAAAAGAATGAAAGTGTGTAGCCCTTTTTTGTACCATTGATCCAGTATTGTGGCACAGATGTACTCTTCAGAAAAACAATCTCATTTTTTCAGACTTTCATTTGTGTTCACTCAATAGGTTAAGCTGTTCACCAAAGCAGTTGCTTTTCCGTTATAAATGTGGATGCTTGTTCCCCTGTTAGGAAGCCCTAGTGCTACACTGAAATTGTTTTAGTTGTGTGCAAAATTTGTATAATTTGCTTTGTGTGAAACGTGTGTGAGTTTACATGTAATTACATTGAATGCAAATTCTCTATTTAGTACTATATTTTAGCACCAAATGCATCCTCATCTCAGTTTTTGAAACAAGGATGTGTTTTGTGTTAAATAAAATCACTACAAACAATAGCTGCTCATGTTTTGTTATTGCTGTGTATTCACTGTACTTTTTTACAGAAATTGCACATTCACAGTGCTTTTTTCCATGAATTTAGCCTAATTGCACATAGTAGCATGATGGCATAGCTTTGGAAATTGTGAGTAACAAACAGAAAGCTGAATTTCAAAGAATATGTCAATTATTCTGGTGTAATTGAAATTTTGACCAGGCCTAAATGGTGTATCTCAATGTACAATCCTCTTTGCTGACTTCCCATGTTGAAGTTAAAAAAGCAGAAGCATTTGGATCAGGCTCTCAAGTAGCTTTGATTTGTCAGCAGTGGAAATCCTGTGAACGGTGACCAGTATGTTGTTGTTGACTCTGCCTTCTTTTTTTAGGAAGTTCTGCACAATTAGGATGATGCATTAACCTAAACATAGTACTCTCACATATCATATGTCAGTCATGGCTTTGATTATTATTCCTGCCATTGTGAATAACAATTAATCCAATTCTGAGACTTCATTGTTGAAGCCATTAATAGTCTTTCATGTTAAATTCCTTTAGGATATAGCAGTTGCATGCAATTTCTTCATGGAAATGATTACAACAGTTGCAAGTTGCTGACTGCCTTAAAAAGCATCAGCAATGGTGAGACCAGTGGCTAGCGTTTTGCTTAAACCCCCTGAAGCAAATCTATTGTATAGTGATGTACATGTCTGTGGCTTAACAAATGGTCGACATATCAGTTGTGAGGTGGATTTCCTTCATTGTTTCACCAACCAATTCAGCACATGATGGTGCAGCACTGGCACAGCAGCAGTTGAGAAACAGATCCTGCTTTGGACATTCTACTTTTGACATAGGGTCTTGACAAATTCAAGAACCCTTTTTCCTTCCACCAAAGAAAAAGGGAGTAGGTTAAATGCTAACATTTTATTTAGCTTCCCATTGTATAAATGGACAAGCTCATGGGTTCAGTGGTATGGGGCTGCTTGCTATACATAGATTTGATAGAAGGCTATTGTAGAAGTTTTTTGTTTTTGAGGATACGCCACCTCAATTGCTCAATAGATAGCAGGTAGGCTCCTTGACCACTTTGAAGTGACAAGTATATTCCTCTTTTCCTTGTGCCAGACTGAAGTTGCTACAGATGACTTCACCCTAACAGAAATAGGGCTTCTCACAATGGTAACATTTTCTTCTTTTTCACCACCAAATCTCTCCATGTGCGTGACAAATTTTTCTCTGTCAGCATCAGCTATCTTTTTCAGATGCTGTTCCCATATGATTGCATTTCAGATGGGTCTATAATTCCCACCTGGCTTCTCATGATGCGCTGGTTGGCAGCAAATGGTGCAGTCTGTGATATTGTCTTCCTGCAGGCTGAGTGTAAAGAAGACCCGCACCTGGGAAAGAATTTGCTTATAGAGTCAAATCAGAAGAACTTGTTGTGGTGAAGCTAAGTCAGCTTTCCATAGGGTGGGCTGTGATGGAGATAGTGGTTGCGTTGCTGCAGATCTTGAGGGTATTGAAAAGATGGAAGCAGGTGGGGTTGTTGGTACTACATGAATCAGAGCAGATTGAATTGAAGTGTCCTGCAGTACGTCTGTGCCACTTTCCACATGAACAATCAAGTGCATCTTCTTTGCTTCCAAGAGTTTTGTTTATCTTACTTTTCCCTTGTCTTGAGTGGCAGGGCCCAGGACTTCACTCCGCATCACAATCATCTGATGGGGGCTTGGAGAAGATGGAGGAGTGCTCCTTTTTTCCTCAGAGGAGATATTGAAGATGATGTGTCCAATTGGAAGTGCATTGAAAACAGTGTGATCTTCTGCAGAAGCTCAACCTTCTTCTCTGCTCCAACATCTGAAAGATCAGTTGTCGCACACTCTCTGATTACTGTTGTGCTTCATATGAAGATTTAGCTTGCTGTTGGGTCAATTCAATTTCAGATTTGCTCCTATCAGCCATGACTGCAAAGACATCTTCAGTTTTGGTGGTGGCGCTATTATTCATTCATGGCTGATCCTCCTTCCATCATCGTTCTGCTTATAAGAGGGTGCAGCAGGAATGCGGAATTGGCAAAAAGATGACAGCTTGATGCCATTGGTGGCAAGAGAGTTTTTCTCCTTACTGGCCAATTTCATAGCTCGAGCCTCCTTCTTTGGTGGCATTTTCTTAATCTTCTACTATTAGTCAGCAGCATAAGCAGAAGCACATTTTCAGTCAGTATCCCCTAGCATACCTAAGGGCAATAAAAATAAGAAGGAAGAGAATGAGACTTGAAAACTCTTCGCAGTGCAATATATGTCATCATCACCATCATCATAATAATATTATAAAAATCGAATAAATTAATTTAAAAAATACCCTCTGTCCCTCATGACTCATGGGCCCTATGGGATGTAAGGGCAGCCAAAATAAGCAAAGCTTCTTTCTCCCAGGGCCAAAGTGCCTCAATGGGAGAAGGGGACAGAAACAAACTATTAAATCAATTAAAAACAATCCACTACAATCAGAAACACATACACATAAATACTTCAGGAAAATTATGTGAGAAAAAAACAAATGCTGAATGCAAATGACATGGGCTTCTATCAACGCTCCTAGAAAATGACTTTTTTTAAAGGGAATTAAATGATAACTAGGAACACAAACTCATCCCACAAAATGAAGGTTGCTTGCCACATAGCCAGCAAAGAAGGGGGCTTGAAGAACAAAGAAAAAAATGACCAGACACATATACACACATGAACACAAACAAATTCACACATGACCAGCAAGGAAGGTGACATAGAGAAAAAAAAACTAAAAAATTAAAAGGGTCTCCTGTGACACACACACTGGCTTCACAAAATGGTGGTTGCCCACATGGTCAGTAAACAAGGAGGCATGGAAAACAAAGTTAACATGGTTGTCCTTTCCTGGCAGGATCGAAGGGAAAGGATTGCACAAATATACACCTAACATGTGACTGGGCCTATCCATTGGCCTTTAGTACATAACAGTAAATCAGCAACAAAAACGTAGAAGAAAATCCAACCAAGTTTAAAAAACACATAACAGCCGAGCAAAATGGGAACAGTGAGAAAAGACTAAAATAAATGGAAAAAATGCCTGGAATACAAACAACACAAGGCAACAGTTACCCCTGAAAAATACTTTTAAAAGTTGAATGAAATACAATTAATCAACCTTCTCACACACACCCACACACAAATGGTGGGCACACACATGGGGAAGAACAAAGGAAAATATCTGAATACATGAGTCTGGACTCCGTGAGCCATCTCAACCCTATCCACCGACAGGCAAACTCATTCAAACAGCCTACATTTGGCATCAGTGCAAGGCCATACACACGTCTCTAAAATCATAAAACAATATCTCTTGGATAGAAGCAAGAGAATGTGAATAATAAATTAAAATAGGCTTACAGCAGGCCAGCCCCCAAAAAGTAAAACACGCCAAAATATGAATACAAATCTGGACAAAATTAACAAAAACACAAGGAACGTGAGGAAATATTGTTAGCCTCAGGACTCCACCATCCAAAAAAGCTCATTAAACTTTGATCTCATATGATCTTGACTGCACATGCACTAACTTAAACTACAGGTCATCTGCAACAACAAACAAAATGAAAAAAAAATGTTTACAATGTGCACCCCCCTTATATTTATATACATCATGTCCCAAGTTACTCCAAGAAGATGGGATGTTGGTGCTCCAAATTGAATAAGCAGGTTTCTTAAAAAATTCTCCTAATGAAAGACAGTTTTGATGGCTTGTATTACACAAAATGTAATCTTGATCATTTCTTTCTCAAAATGTAATTTCCTACTGTTTTTTCTCACAATGTAAACTTGAAAATGTTTGAAAAAGATACTTAACAAAGCTGGCAGAGAAAAACGTTTGCAATTTGCAAACCCCTAAAATTTACATCATGACCCACATCACTATTATAAGGCTGCGTTTTGGTGATCCACATCCAATAAATCAATTCAGATGATGTCCCTTGTTCAGGGACACCCTGAAGGAGAGCTTCAAGAGTGTATTTTTGTTTTTCACTGTTTGACGTAGCATTTTATGAGCCATAGTTCACTAGCACTGCCTAATTAAGGGAACAGGGAAGCAAGAATAGCAGTCAAACAGAGATGTTACCTCCAAGGGCAGAGACAGAGTGCTAGAAAAAGGTAAGAGTTAAGAGAGAGAGAGGGCAAGGTTAGAAATCCACCTAAATCCTGATCTACCTGGGTTAACGTATCCTGTGGCTGTATAAGACTAATCTGAAGGTGTAGCTCAGGTGTGTGTTTTCCCCAGTGATGTTAGAATAGTTGATCTGGTTATGGGGAAGGACTTTGTGCAGTATCCTGAGAATCATTTTAAGGATAAAATTAGCAGCATAAGTGCTTGGTGGACGTAACTGGGTTGAACAGGCTCACAAGAAACTTGAAGTAAGCAGAAAAATGCACATTGGAACTCCAATATGTCATAATGGATATAGCTGAATAGAAGGATGATAAAAAGCCTGGACAGTTTTGGGGAAAATATATATATATATATATATATATATATATGCCTTAGATCAGTGATTCCCAACCTGTGGTCCAAGGACCCCTGGGGGTCAGCAAAGCCTACTCTGGCTCACTGCTTAGAAAATTAATTAATGTTAACAGATTATTAAAGTGTATATAAATAAAGTGGTTAAATGCGCAATTAAACATTTTACAACAGACTGCAAATGTCAAAGAATTTCAAATTGGAGGCTAAAAAGTAAATTAGTATCCTTGAATTGATTTGTGGGAGCAGTGCAGGTGCATCAAACAGAATTTAGTATGATTGATGTGTGGTTTCAATTGAATTTAGAAAAGCTCCAACCTTCCTATTAATATTATTTTTTCATTTTTTCAAAATTTGATTTGTTTGCAAATTAAACAAAATGTAATATTCTTTGTGTAAGTGTTTGATGGAATGTTTGTTTCTGTACTTTTTGTGTATTGCTTGGTGGTTCAAATCATGGACAATGTTTAAGCCTGGGTCCCCTGCTTCTAGTAGCGACTTAGTGGGATATCCCTGGATTCCAATAATAATTTAGTGGGGGTCTCTGGGTTCCAATAATGAGCAAGTGGGCATCCACAGAAGTCAAAACGTTGGGTACCACTGCTTTAGCTCATTTAAGCACTGATGACCAATCCAGATTTTTAGTGGAACTACAGCATTTATTCTGTCTACTACCCACCTATTTTTAAAATACCTTCAATGAATACACTACCTAGGACTACCACTCATAGAACTAAATCAATCAGCCATACTAAATTATAACAGGTACATGTAAAGGAATTATATTAAGACTATATAGCACAAATATTCATAGGGTTTCAAAATCCATCTTGTGCGACTTAAGGAATGGCCGGTCTCACAAACTACAATTAGACCATGAGAGAGTGTTTTTATTAATTAGAAAATAATGTTTGATTAGAAGTGTTTTAGTTAGCATAACTAGACTGCAAATTGAACTTAATGTGCCTTTGCCTGATTGCACTGACTTAAAGTTGTTGGAGGAAATGTGGCTTTTAAAATTGCATGAACAAGTCTGTTACATTCAGGTTTCTTGTTTGTGTTTTTTTCTTTTTGCAAAAAATAGCAGAAATGGGATGAATTTCATTGTGTTGTTATGTGGTACTGAATATAATATATGTATCTGTATGCCTTAGGAAGAAGCCATGTCAAGATGTTTTCGTATGTTGCAATATTCAAGGCCTGCTGCTGCAAGCCACAACTGTACCTTAATTCATTTCTAAAATAGCTTGTAGTTCAGTGTGATTCAATAATGCAATGCCTTTTCCCCTGTTTGTAGGATAAAGTTATTGAGCATTTATTAATGATTTATGCATTTTCTAAAGTGAATTATTTTATGTGGCACAATTTTCACAATTTTGATTGGTTTATGTCATGTATCTTTGTTACTACAGCCCTACGATACCACTTCACACCATGTCAAGTGTGCTGTTTTTCACTTCTCTGAAACTATGGAATGTGCTTTCCTGGGATGTGTGTCAGACTAAACTTGCCGGATCCTTTCTTTACATCTTTTGCTCATTTCTATGAAGGCAGATTCAATAATAATATGTTTATATGATTTATGTTTAAATGCCTTTTCCTTGCTTTCATACTGAACAGTCCCAATGTCCGACTGCTATCTGAGTTTTGCTTTAACAAATACTGTCTGTTGATTTATCTCTTTTCAGACTACGTCAGTCCTCTTGTTGATTACTCCCCCTTGACATATGAACTGAGATCATTGATCTTAGTTCATTACTGACATATATTTAGCTATAGCTAATTCTCTCATGTTATAACCTCAAGAAATCGGCTTTATTTTTTTACATTGTTGATGCTGATTTCAATCTGAATAACTGCCTACTTTTTCCCTCCTGTTATGGTTCTTAATTTTGAATAACCCTTAGCGGTTTTGACTTCGAATATGGCCCTGCAAAGGTTTTCTTTACTTGTTCCAAGTCCCCTATCGTTTGGAACTCACACATCCCCATTCCTGCACATTGGCCCTTGATAGAGCGTTCCTCCCTAATAATTTACCTGTGTTTGGACGCTCTTCGGGTCGATGAATCTTTTGGCTAAGTGAGACTCTCTTCACCCGAGATCAATCAATTTAATCTAATCAATAATCAATAACGAACATAAGCAATACCCTGGTCAACATAACACTTAACAATTAATCCAGAATACATTTCGGCGAACCATGACCTTTCGGTCATGAATAACCACACCAGTTTATTCAAAGTTAATGAATTTATTTCCCTATATTAACAAAGCTAGCACAATATAGATGTGTCTCAACACCAATTGATATATGTAAATGAACATTAATAGCTGTCCATAACGGCGGAAAAGATGCAATCTATGCAGTATTTGAATAACAATGCATTCGATAATAGCAACGCAAACCACTAAAACTATAATCTGTAATGAGCTAATTGCATACATTGGTCAGCATAACAAGGTCTCAAATTGCATCGTGCACCAATGATTCCTCATCTAACCTCGAATTAGCATCTGCATGTGGGACTTCATGCAAAAACAATTTAGCAACATTAATTTAGAAAACTCCTAGCTAGGGCTCTTATCAAAATCAGCAGTTGGTTACCTAAAAGAAACACAATGCAATTGTACAATTTCCTTTCATATTTACCAATTACAATCAGCATTCAAGGAAGTCTTCGTCTCACAGGTACCGGTTTTCGATCAGCATGGATACCGGTTTCGATCAGCATGGGGTGGGGCAAAGGGGCAAGGTGGACGGGGCAATTGCCTCACGGCGGCAAGATAAACTACTACTTCATGCAAAGGGGCAGTTCAAAGTTAAAGTCTCTAGGGCAAGAATTTCTTAAAGTCTCTTTCTCTCGATTAGAGAAAGCATCAAAGTCTCATTCAAAATTGCATCGGACATCAATTGGCATCGTAGAAGATGGCAAAATGACGAAGTCAGCAAGATGGGCCATAATGGCTGCAAAATGGCGGGTAAAAGGCTGGTAATGGCTGTAAAGGGTGCAAAAGCTAAAATGGCTGGTAATGGCTGCAAAAATGGCCGCTTTCTTCTTGTGCACCTGGTTTAAATAGACAACAGTTCAAATCCAGTAGGGTCTTCCATTGGAGGGTTCATAGGTTGGCTTCAAATTGTCCAATCAAAAACAACAGTTCTCAAGCTTCTACCTAGGCATACATTATCCTTGGAGACGGGTACGTAAGTTGCAACATATTATACCAATTAACTCACTTTCAGAGCTTCCATTGTCCGCACCTGCAGATTGACCTTGGAGCAAAGAAGAAGATGCCAGGCTGGCACGAAACCTTATAGATAAGCATGTGAACGATCTCAGTGGAAAAGTACAGCTTCAAGCAGAAATACACGTTTATTAGCACATTGGAAAAACACGAGCATCTAAACCGTGAGACCAGGCAACTAGGCCAAAGCCTCCACTAAAGTTATGCTAAGCTAAAGCATTTCAAACAAGCAAATCATAGCACACGTTTACGATTATGTCAGATTCGTGCAATTCTAATACATCACGTTATATAAAGCACGCTTATAAATGTTGGCAAACTACTCTGAGGGCACATTTGTCCCCGTACAATCTTTATTAATTCGATTAAAGTCACACTTGATTATTGCAGCACTACGTTTATGCGCTAATAAATATAAAACCTTCATTTCTGCGTCATCAATCCCTCCTCTGATGACTACTTGTCATCACACAAACTATTCCCACAAATTTTATTCCATTAAAATTCTGTCAGTTCTCTTTTCCTTTTAGTTCCCCTTGTTCTTTCTTTGTATTCTTCTGCCATTCTTTTCATCATTTTCTCTTCCTTCCTTCTCTTAATTCTTTCCATTATCATTAATATTCCCCTTTTTATTCCCCAAATCCCAAAGATGCTAATTATTACTATTAGTATTCCCTGTATTATTTTGAGTAATATTCCATTCCAAATGCCACCAAGCCAATTTCCCACTGAAGCAATTCCCTTTCCAACCTTCTCCCACACTCCTGGTTCTTTCAGTTCCTTCAAGTCTGCACTCTCTTTTGTTAGATTAGCAAGCATTGTTTTAATCTTTACACTGTTGTCTGGAATATACGTACAACAGTGACACGCACCAAGCATTTTGCAAACGCCGCCATCCTTTGCTAAAAGAATGTCTAAGGCAAGCCTGTTTTGAAGAGTCATAGCTCTTTCTGCTGCAAGTTCAGCATCCATCAGGATTATAGCACCTGAAAACTTTGTCAACATGTTATCCACTATAGTAGACAACTTTCTTATTTTGATGGAATTCAACACAACTCCCAATGAAGGAATCATGGCTCCAAATATATCTCCTACCACAGCAGCTGCGGTCTCTCTTTTCTGGATACGATGAGATCCAGACGTCTTTGGAATCATCGATAGGTCATCCAGTTGATAAACCTTTGGGAACACTATACCCAAATAACATCTCCCCCACCACCCTTTTGGAAGACGATAATAGGCATTATACCCACAAATGTAATATACACCTGGTATGACAGGGTCAAGTCCGTTCATCATGAATGTCCATTTGGCTTTAAAGATAAACTTATGTTTACACTCACTCGCTCCCACAAAAATGTTGTCATAATAAGATTCACCACGATATATACAAAATTTCCCTACATGCCAAGCATCTAAAGCTATTTTCCCTTGTGTTTTTATTGCGGCAAAATCATAATGATCTACTGAAGTCCTCTTACTTAGCTCTTTTTCTAATTTTGCATTCATTTGTGCCCTTCTATCATCTGTACGATCTAAAAAGCTTATTTCTACTGCAGAGAGCGAGCAGGTAAGGTTTTCCCTATGTGCGTGAGCCGTTTCAAAAGGTTGCATTGGCTCGAAAAATTCCCTCATTATTTTAGCATCCCAATCTTTAGCAATCTGACTTAGCTGCGCTATTATAGGAACATATGCAAAGGTAACATCATAATTTGAATAAAAATACTGTATGTTTGTCTGACCATAAAATCTAGAAGTTACTATACTACATGTAATCCCGTATGTAAGAGGCATGTGGTGATAAGTCACCCCTTCCTTTACCGATGTCGGTATCTGTGTACACACATAACAATCTTTCGCATCCATAGTCTCGACATATTCTGTTAGCAAGCGATAGAAAACGTTATACGAAAGTTCCTTCTTATCATGCAAGTGTCTCTCATCTAATTCTAGTCTTTTCAATGCAGTTAGTTCAGTGACAGTAACAGGAGCAAAAGTAGAAGCATCAATTTTCTCATTCTCACCCTTTCCACGTGTAGCAAGCACTATTGCCTGTTTTATTAGTACACATGCAGCTATCAAGCCTATACACGCATATTTACAATATTTCACTCTACTGTTTTGTGTAGCCATGATCTGTATCGAATCAGAGAGCTAGAAGCACCTATAAAGAAAACAATTTGGCAATTTGTTACAAAGCTGAACGAGCGCAATGTTCACACAGTTTTCTTCAGCAGCCCAGTCACTTATCGGTTAGCAGCATTTGTCTCAATTCGGCAATAACTCAGTCTTCTTTTTTTTTTGTTTTTTTTTTGTTTTCAGTTAGCAACGTTGTCTTAAATCGGGTTTAAGAGTCAATCAGGTTATCAAAGTCTTATCAAGTTAGCAAATGTCTCATCCGGTTTAGCAATGTCTCAGCTGGTTGTATCATGTTAGATTATAGCAAGCAATATCATTTATCACCCTTTCAATCAACAGAGTCCATAAAACTTTTCTTTTCTATTGGTATATCTTCTTCTTCGTTCTCGAGGCTAAGAGATACAAATTCGTCAGTCCAATCGTCATTCATTGCATATGCCCATTCTGGACCGGAATATCTCCTGTTTGGTATTCTTTTCCTTTTCAATTTTGCCTCTCTCTTTGATTCTGCCTCACTGGTACTTTCCTCTTTGGCAAAGTCTTTTTCTTCACTTGGTGTTGGTACCACGACAGACACTTCCTTTCTTTTCTCTTTCACTTTTGGCCCTTCACCGTCGTTCAACTTTTCTCTAGTCTTTGCTTTCACTGGTGATATACTTGGTCTTTTCTTTGCACTGTGTCCACTTGATGGACCTGCGATCTCTTCTGAGGAACTTTGAACAGTTTCGTTCTGTTTTGCCTTGTCCCCTCCTTCTGGGGAGTCAATCAGGTTTTTCTTTTCTTTTTCTGTACCGTCTGCTTCTGGGAAAGCCCTCCACTGATCAGACTCTCCTGCTTTTTCACCTCTTTCGAGCCCTTCGTCACCGTTACTTTCTTCAGGCTCTTTATCACTTTCAGCTGCTTCAGGCTCTTTGTCACCTTCAGCTGCTTCAGGCTCTTTCCTACCCTCAGCTGCTTCAGGCTCTTTGTCACCTTCAGCTGCTTCGTCGCTGTCTGAGGTTTCTCCTTGGTCTTCCCCAAGCGAATCTGTTGTTTCGTCCTCAGAGAATATTTCTCTCTCTCCTGTTTCTGCCTGTTCGCTTCTAGTTCTGTTTTGCTCTGTCTCAGCGTTCGGCACTGTGTTATCAGTTACTGGCAGTTTCAGCGCTTCAACTTCCTCATCTGTGGGACACAACACCTTCTTTGTGTGACTGGCGTGAATCCAGTTGGGAACTCCCGCACACTTCACAGCGGTAGTGGTCATCAGGATCACTTGGAAAGGGCCTTTCCAACGGGGTTCCAGACACGACTTCCTCACGTGCTTCTTTATCACGACCCAGTCACCTGCTTTCAGTGTGTGTCCTGGACCTTGGATCGGTGGCAAGGTGGTTGCTTCCACCTGGTGAGAGAAAGAGCGAACCACGTCAGCCAGACCTTTGCAGTAGTCTAACACCATATCATCTGTAATATTCAGAAGCGCGTTTGCGGGAACTGCAGGAAGTCTCATGGCCCTGCCCATGAGAATTTCGTGCGGGGACAATCCAGTCTTTCTGTCTGGGGTGTTTCTCATTGACATTAATACCAAAGGCAATGCGTCAGGCCATTTCAAATTTGTCGATGCACATATTTTCGCCATTCTTGATTTCAGTGTACCATTCATCTGCTCCACCAGTCCTGAGGCTTCAGGGCGATAGCTACAATGCAGTTTTTGCTCAATGTTCAGCGCTGCGCAAAGTAACTTTATCACCTCGTTATTGAAGTGACTTCCTCTATCTGATTCTAAAGAGATCGGGAATCCGAAACGTGGTATCAACTCCCTCAACAAGAGTTTTGCAACTGTAAGGCTGTCATTCCTACGTGTGGGGTATGCTTCAATCCAGTGACTAAAAATGCACACAATCACCAACACATACTTCAGACCTCCATGCACAGGCATCTCAATAAAGTCCATCTGCATTCTGCTGAAAGGGCCACTTGCCCTGCCAATGTGGCTCATGTTCACAACCGTTCCCTTCCCCGGGTTCATCTGCTGGCAAATGACACATCGATGGCAAACTGCTTCTGCAGCTTGACGGAATCTGGGGTTAAACCAATCAGTTTTGAACAATCTTATCATGGCATCTCTCCCTAGGTGAGCCTGCCCATGATAGAACCGCGCTAGCTGCGATAAGAGACTATTTGGTAAAACAAATTTTCCCTCATTTGAAACCCATAACTCATCTGGTCTCTTTGTACATTGTGACTTAATCCAGGAAGCTCTTTCATCCTCCCCGACACTATTCTGTAATGCTTTTAGTTCATCCATTGTATCTACAACCTTCAAGGCAAATGCTTCAGCTGGTTCTAGTTCTGGTTCACTTATCAAATTCCATTCATCCCTGAGCAATATACAGTTCAAGGCACAAAATCTTGCGACTTGATCCGCATATGCATTTCCCAGAGAAACATAGTCCTGTCCTTTTGTATGCACACTACACTTTACCACTGCAATTTCGGCTGGCATTTGGATGGCGTGTAACAATTCCCTTATTCTCTCCCCGTTTTTCACTGGGGACCCTGAAGAGGTCAGGAAACCTCTCTGTGACCATAGTTGCCCAAAATCATGCACAATTCCAAACCCGTACTGACTATCAGTGTAAATGGTAACCTTCATCAATGTAGACAGTTGGCATGCTCTTGTAAGTGCTACAAGCTCTGCTACTTGTGCAGAATAGACTCCTTGAAGCCAGGACGCTTCCAAGACACCTGTTACAGTACATACAGCATATCCTGCTTTCAATATTCCCAATGCATCTCTTAAACATGATCCATCAACAAAAACAATTTGGTCATTTTCATCAAGCTTAGTATCCTTAATGTCAGGTCGAGGTTTTGTGCAAAATTCAGTCACCTGAAGACAGTTGTGCTCGACATCCTCAGCGTTCTCAATTTCAGCATTTTCACCGGGAAGCAAGGTTGCTGGATTCAACGTAGTGCACCTTTTCAGCTGCACATTCGATGAGCCCAGAATTATTGTTTCATACCTTGTGAGTCTTGCTCCAGTCATGTGTTGCGTTCGGGAGCGGGTCAAAAGTATCTCAACTGAGTGAGGGACCATGACTGTTACTGGGTGTCCCATCACTATTCCTTCACTCTGAGTGAGGCTGATACCAACTGCTGCTACGGCGCGCAAACACCCTGGCAGTGCTGCTGCGACCGGATCCAAAGTAGCTGAAAAATACGCTACTGGTCTGTTTATGCCACCATGGGCTTGAGTCAAGACAGACAAAGAACATGCATCACGTTCATGACAAAACAATGTGAAAGGCTTCGTGTAATCAGGCATACCTAAAGCTGGAGCCCTGCACATGCATTCTTTCAATTCAATAAAAGCATCCATCTCATCTCCTTTCAGCTCAATTTGATCCAAGGCATCCTTCTGGGTCAGTTTCAGTAGAGGCTTCGCTAGAGTTGAGAAGTTGGGGATCCACTGGCGACAGTAGCTCACCATCCCCAAAAACTTCCTCACCTCCCTCCTCGTCTTTGGTGGACTCATTTGGAGTACACTTGGAATTCTTTCCTTCATTATTCTCTGTGACCCTTTCTCTATTTGATGACCCAAGTATTTTACTTTCTTCTGACAGAACTGCAACTTTGAAGGAGACACCTTGTGTCCATTCCTTCCCAAATGGTTCAGTAGGGCAATGGTGTCGGCTGTGCAGCCACTTTCTGTCTTAGATGCAATCAATAAGTCATCGATGTACTGTACTAGGGTTGACTCGAATGGCAATTCTAACGCTTCCAAGTCTTTCTTTAGAACCTGATTGAAAATTGACGGTGACTCCGAAAACCCTTGAGGAATTCGACACCAACTGTAGACTCTGTCTAAGAATTTGAAACAAAAGAGAAACTGGCTGTCCTCATGAAGAGGCACCGAAAAGAATGCTTGTGACAAGTCAATGACTGAGAACCACTCGGCATCGCAAGGGACTTGAAACATTATCACAGCTGGATTTGGTACGACAGGGCAGCATTTGATTATGATGTCATTTATTTTCCTCAAGTCCTGCACTATTCGGACCTTCCCACTCGGCTTTATTAGTCCCATGATTGGTGAATTACATGGACTGCTTAACACTTCTTTCAGTACTCCCTGTTTTACAAACTCGTCAATGAGTTGGGCGACTTTCATGAGGGTGTCTTGTGCCATGTGGTATTGTGGGGTCTGGGGAAAGATTGCATTGGGTTTTACAGTCACTTTCACTGGTTCCACTCCTTTCATCAATCCCACCTCTTTCCCTGTCATATCCCACACTTCCTTTCCGACTGTTTCTCGTAATTCAGTTGGAATATCTTCTTCAGTTATCATTGGTAAAAGGTTAATCAGAGGATATTTTTCATCGACAGTTTCCATCTCATCCCCTTCTTCACTGTCCTCTTCTTCCCCATCACTGCTCATCTGAATTCTAATTCCATTGTTCGAACACATATTCGAACATCCCAATTTGCACAATAGGTCTCTCCCTAACAGTGCTATCGGGCTTGAGTCACATACCACAAATTTATGTAACCCTTGATAGGTACCAATTGTGACTGGTACTGGATCTGTTATTGGGTTCGTCAGGTGACTGTTTGCTACTCCCACCACTTGGACTGTCCTCCCTGAGAGTGGCAAATTTGGTACTTCAATGCTCCTAACAGTTGAACGTGTGGCTCCTGTGTCGACCAAGAATGAAACGCTATGACCCATAACTCTTCCCTCCACATATGGACCCTTTTGATCAACTTCCAAGGATGCTGCAAGCACACAATTTCCCTCCTCATCTGAACTTTCACTCTCCCATACATTGTTTATTCCATTCTCACTGTGTAATGGGAACTGTTGTACGGTGCCATTTGTACTCATTACCTGACCCGAGACCTGTGGAGGAACCATCACTTGCTGCTGACTCACTGGTGCCAAAGGTATTTGCATTTGCTGATTAGGTACCATGGGAAACTGCTGTTGCATCGGCTGCATTTGCGTCATCTGCATACGGGGCATCTGCATTTGCTGCGGCTGCATGGGCTGTAATCCCTGCAGCTGATTTATGGTCTGAAAATTTGGGTTTGGACCTCTCATTTTCGGTCCCCTCATTGTCTGGAATGCATTGACATCATTGTTTTGCTGACCAACACCTGCACCTTCCTGCACCACCATCGGGCACTCGCGTTTCCAATGACCGACGATTCCGCACACGTGATACGGCATCACCTTTTTCATTGCCTGCACACCATTCGGAATTACAACAGTGTTCAAATCCGGACCATTACTCCCAAAACCTCCTCTGCCTCTGCCTCTCGCCTGTGGCTGAAACACCATATTTCCCTGCGGCTGCGGCTGCGGTATCTGCTGTTGGAACCCTTGCAGCCCTTGCAGACCTGTCTGAGCTGCTTTAAGTTGCATCATCATCACTTTCTCCTTCAACCTTTTCTGTTTCACTTCAATTTCGTCGCTACAGTATTTCGCGTAATTCAACACCTCATCAATAGGTTTCGACTGCCAACAAATCAAATGCGACTTTATCATCTGACTTATCTCTGGTCTCAGCCCTTCCACAAATCTAAACACAAAATGAAGCATGTCCTTCGCCTCTATTGTTTCCGTGCCACTGTAGTTCTTGAACGCCTTCAACAACCTCTCATAGTAACCATGAATCGACTCTTTAGCCTCTTGGGCAGTTCGATCAATCTTCTGCCAATCCACATTTTTCGCGGCAACTTTCGTCTTCAAATGCTCAATCACCTTGTAGTACAAGCTCATCACCATAGGTGATGGTGCACCCGTATCCCTGTCTCTCTCTGGTTCACTTGTCGGCCAACCTACAGCCCTTTTGCAATCCTCGCACAAATCTGCCGGAACCACAATCTCAAAGAGGGTGTTCAGGTCTTCCCAGAGACATTTTGCAAGCTTCACAAACCTATCAGTCTGTTGATACCATTCAATCGGTTTCTCTCTCAGTTTGGGAAAATCATCCGTAAAAGACTGAATGTCGCTCCTGTGCCACGGTACATGTATTAATTTTCCCCCTGCTGTCTCCCTCATTGGTAACATGGTTATTGCATCACTACTCTGTGGTCTTTTCTCTTTGTGCTCTGGGACACTGTCTTTCCTCTTTTCCTTTCTCTTTACCCATCTGCTTTCCCATTTGTCTAAGCACCTCCACACTTGCGCACTCTGCAGCAATTCTCTAAGGTGTGTCTTCATGCCTGCTGACCTCATGTGTTCAAAGTCTGTGGTCCCGAAATCCAATCTATAGCTCCTGCTCAAGTGTTTTGTCTTGTCTATCTCAACCCCGTTTTTGTCAGCTATTTCTTGCAACCTTCTATGTACCTTGTTCACTTCTCTCGTAATCCTAGGACATAGATACCTCAGCTCTTCTTCCGAGTAGGACTCTAACCTATTCACCCCCATAGTCCCTTCCACCAATTCTTCTGCTTCCATGTTCAACCTGACCCTGTTCAGATAGTCTTCTCCCTTCCCACTGGCTGAGCTTTGTGTGGAATTCAGACTGTTGAACCACTGTGTCAGCTGTTGCGCATTCAACCCCATCAGTGTAGCATTCACATCGACTGCCATTGATGGTTGCGGCAACTTTTCAGTGTTCGATGATAGCGGTATCATCAGTGGGGGACTCGACCTCACCATTGTTGACTGAGCACATATGGGACTAAACTCCATCAAGGACCCAGATCCAGTTGGCAGAGCCGCTATCGGAGTTGTCTCTGGAGTGTTTTGTATGCACCTCCTTTCCATTCCACTCTGCACCATTGATCCTTGACCGCTCATACCTGAGTTAGGCTGAATGTACAAAGGTACCGGTGGACCTACAGTAATGGGTAGGGATATCGCATCTACGTTCTGTCCATTTCCCATGTTCTGAGGCATGTTCATTCCCACACTATGGGTCATCATTGCCGGCATGCCCATCTGACTCCCCGTCATCTGAGCATGTGCGTTTCCCCCCTGCATCTGCTTTTGAGGCATCAAAAACTGAGTTGATTCAGCTTGTGCCAATGTTGGGTTGCGACCATTCTGTACTCCCATTACGGTTGGATCTAGGGTCATTCCCGTACTGTTGTCACTGCTGTAGTACCTTGGGACCTGCGGCTGATAATTCTCTGCTGGTTTCAATATAGGCACATCTGGATATATTCTCCTAACCTGCGGTATCTGCGGGGTGAACAGCAAACTCGGGTCCTTAGATCCCGATGGCGTTCCTGAACTCGGGGTTTCATTATTCTGTACCGGTGCCTGAGGGGCAGAACTGGTACTTGGACCTTGTCCATTCTCTGCATAAGGTGGCGGACGGTCGTTCAGCAATTGCATTATTAACTCCTCATCCTCTAACTCCTCTTCTCTCCTTAACTTTTCCTCGTCCTCTCTATCTTTGGAACACCTCCTGTTTGTCTTACAGGTAGCTTTCTTGCCTGTCGCCTCTTCTTCCTTAGTAATTGCGGGAAACAATTTTATCCCCTGCAATACATCTGACCTCCACACCTTCTGTGCATTATCCCACCTAGCGTCCGCTAGTGTCTTTTCTACCTTTCTTATCCTGGTCTCAAACTTATTTTGCTGTTGCTGTCTAGCCATTAGTTCCCAAATCGCTAGAGCCTCAAACTGTGCTGGCCTTGGAGGTACCTTCATGTCGTACATCGCGAATCTCAAATTCTCTAGGATCCTTATATTGAATGTCCCATGGATCGGGAACGCTACGCTCCCATGTTTCTCTGTCAGCTTGTGCCATTGCTTTAGCCAAAGGCACGGAGCTACCCCTTTTTCCTCCATTACAATGTAAGCTGGTGTACCTTCGGGCGGCGTCTCCTCTCCTACGCTCGTTTTAATGTAAGACTCCCCCTTCATCGCACTCTTAAATGCTTTAAAAAATTTCATTTTCTCGTCTTTTATTTCACAAAGTTTGTAATCAATAAGTGACTTTAATTCCCGGAATACTCTTCGCTTGCCTTTCCCCTTCCAATCGAGCCCCACGGACTGCATCCAATCCGTGCGCGACCCTTCTTTGCAACCAACCTATCCTAGTGACGTCACACTCACACACACTGCGGCTGACAAAGCCTCGCGGCTTGTCCTCCTTCACTCAGCTCCTCTCGTAACAACTTCTGGCATGTATTGCGAGCTACCAAAAAAATAATAATAAAACAGATCTGTCGGTTTACTACAGGAAGGGTAACACAATCGCTTCAGGACCTTAGGGATTTTTCACTAGCCTCGGCAGTTATTCCATCTTTCTCGGTCCCCACTTTCGCAAGCAAATTTGACCCGCAGACTGCTCTCAACTTGTCAGTGATCTATTCTAGTGCACTTAGAATTTGTCAAAGCCCGAAGTCGAAGTTTTCTTTCACTCCCTTAACACACGTACCGACTCGTTGACCACGCCCGATCAACCTACTAAACCGACCAGACCACAACATAAAACAAGTGTCTCATACACTTTTCAACATACTCCGGAGTCTCTTGACCTCGCAGGGCCCGTCTCAACAACAACAACCACGTGGACCTTTTTCTGCACAAAGCGCCACACGCACATGAAGTTCGACGACTTCCCTACTCTCACACTCGGAGTCGCACCTCCGCTATTTTCTATGAAGTTCGACGACTTCCCTACTCCTACACTCGGAGTCGCACCTCCGCTAATTTCTAAAATCCTCACAACCTTTTCAAACAGTCTGCGGCAATAAGCTGTGCAAGCGCAAAATCCTAACTTCACTCATACCGTCACCAGTACCGCCAACGCTGATTTCACACCTCCATTCTCTCCATTCGCAAGCTCCGAGATCCCGGGAAAGTCGCGGGGGACTTAGCCCATCATCATTCTCTCAATCTGTTTTACCCAAGAAAAATCTAATTCAACACCATATACCTCTCGAGCGGGGTCTCAAAAGTCTAAACCATCCTCTGCTACCATCTACTGATAGAGCGTTCCTCCCTAATAATTTACCTGTGTTTGGACGCTCTTCGGGTCGATGAATCTTTTGGCTAAGTGAGACTCTCTTCACCCGAGATCAATCAATTTAATCTAATCAATAATCAATAACGAACATAAGCAATACCCTGGTCAACATAACACTTAACAATTAATCCAGAATACATTTCGGCGAACCATGACCTTTCGGTCATGAATAACCACACCAGTTTATTCAAAGTTGATGAATTTATTTCCCTATATTAACAAAGCTAGCACAATATAGATGTGTCTCAACACCAATTGATATATGTAAATGAACATTAATAGCTGTCCATAACGGCGGAAAAGATGCAATCTATGCAGTATTTGAATAACAATGCATTCGATAATAGCAACGCAAACCACTAAAACTATAATCTGTAATGAGCTAATTGCATACATTGGTCAGCATAACAAGGTCTCAAATTGCATCGTGCACCAATGATTCCTCATCTAACCTCAAATTAGCATCTGCATGTGGGACTTCATGCAAAAACAATTTAGCAACATTAATTTAGAAAACTCCTAGCTAGGGCTCTTATCAAAATCAGCAGTTGGTTACCTAAAAGAAACACAATGCAATTGTACAATTTCCTTTCATATTTACCAATTACAATCAGCATTCAAGGAAGTCTTCGTCTCACAGGTACCGGTTTTCGATCAGCATGGATACCGGTTTCGATCAGCATGGGGTGGGGCAAAGGGGCAAGGTGGACGGGGCAATTGCCTCACGGCGGCAAGATAAACTACTACTTCATGCAAAGGGGCAGTTCAAAGTTAAAGTCTCTAGGGCAAGAATTTCTTAAAGTCTCTTTCTCTCGATTAGAGAAAGCATCAAAGTCTCATTCAAAATTGCATCGGACATCAATTGGCATCGTAGAAGATGGCAAAATGACGAAGTCAGCAAGATGGGCCATAATGGCTGCAAAATGGCGGGTAAAAGGCTGGTAATGGCTGTAAAGGGTGCAAAAGCTAAAATGGCTGGTAATGGCTGCAAAAATGGCCGCTTTCTTCTTGTGCACCTGGTTTAAATAGACAACAGTTCAAATCCAGTAGGGTCTTCCATTGGAGGGTTCATAGGTTGGCTTCAAATTGTCCAATCAAAAACAACAGTTCTCAAGCTTCTACCTAGGCATACATTATCCTTGGAGACGGGTACGTAAGTTGCAACATATTATACCAATTAACTCACTTTCAGAGCTTCCATTGTCCGCACCTGCAGATTGACCTTGGAGCAAAGAAGAAGATGCCAGGCTGGCACGAAACCTTATAGATAAGCATGTGAACGATCTCAGTGGAAAAGTACAGCTTCAAGCAGAAATACACGTTTATTAGCACATTGGAAAAACACGAGCATCTAAACCGTGAGACCAGGCAACTAGGCCAAAGCCTCCACTAAAGTTATGCTAAGCTAAAGCATTTCAAACAAGCAAATCATAGCACACGTTTACGATTATGTCAGATTCGTGCAATTCTAATACATCACGTTATATAAAGCACGCTTATAAATGTTGGCAAACTACTCTGAGGGCACATTTGTCCCCGTACAATCTTTATTAATTCGATTAAAGTCACACTTGATTATTGCAGCACTACGTTTATGCGCTAATAAATGTAAAACCTTCATTTCTGCGTCATCACCCTTTACACTGATTACTGAATGTGCAGACAACTACACAGATCAGGATGGTCTGCACTGGTAATGATACATGATGAACACTTGTGGGAGGCCAGATTGGAATTAAGTTTTTTCAAACTAATGCACAGCTGCCACTAGTCCCATTCAAAAGTCAGATCAGTAGGACCGTGGGCGCGAGTGGCCTGCTGGAGGTGAGATGACCATGATAATGATATTGGACATTTACTGTGGGAATGTCAGAAACTTCAGCAATTTTGGATAAATATATGGGACTTTATGAAAGACGTTCAGATGACAGAGAGCTCTTTAACAAGGCAAATGGCATTTTTGAATGTTGTGTCTGAGATGGTAGAGAGTACATATAAACATCAGAGAAGGTTCTTGTCTTTGATGGCAGTTGCAAAACCAGCAATTCTGTGAATATAGAACATCAAAAAGGCCCCTTTGGTGGTACACAAGAGTATATGCAAGAGGGCCTGAATACAGTGCTCTGTTATCCATTGAGGCTAAAAGTGGTGGACAACCAATGTGCCTATATATTACTTAAGGTGACTCAAACATTTATGGATGGTGCTTACAGGGTGGAGGGTGTTCGCAGGGAAAAGGGCCTTGGAGAACATATTGATCCTTGATGCTGCCTGTTAAACTGAGTCTTGAATTCCTTCAATGTGTTCTAGGGAGAGCTGGGCCTTACAGACAAGCAGTTAAAGTGATGGGGGGTTGTCACACCATATGCAGGAGATATAGGGCCTTATTACCACAACTATGGTAGCCTGACCACCACATTACAACCTTGGCGGGTAGACCCGCCAGGCAACCGCCGTCTCTGCTGGGAAGGTGGTACCTGATGGGTCGACACCAGCCAGAGCTGTACTCAGCCACGGTGTTGTTGAATTACAACCCCATTTTCTGCCAGCCTTTTCATGCTGGTCACCCCACCATAGAAAGGCTGTCGGAAAGCCATTGCCAGGAGCCACGGGCCCTGCACTTCCCATGCCCATGGCATGGGTGGTGCAGGGGCCCACCCGCCCAGCACCATTGGAATGCTTTGCATACAGTGCACATTCCCATGGTGCTGGGGTGCTACGGTATTGGCCTCGCCTCCCTTAAGGAAGACGAGGCTAATTCTGTAGCACTGTTCCCTCCGGGCAGTTTAGCAGGAACCCTGTAATACAACGTTCCCGCTAGTCAGCTCGGTGGGAACACTGTAATATGGTCAGGAAGATGCCACCACCATGACGGTGGCATCATCCCGGCAAGTTTGGCGGTTGGCTTGTCTGCCCGCCAAACTCATAATGAGGCCCTTAGTGTATTTTAAGATTTTACCCAATATATTACATAAAATACAGAGAATAACTTTTGGTCAGTATGCTTCATCCATTGGTCTATGAAATTGTCACTTAAGTGTTGCTTCTGTCCACCACACCATACATCATGGGGCAATAGGTCAATCCATTTTACCCATTGGCTCCCTTCACTTTGAGTAACAACCCAAACCCTGTGCACATTGTCAACATCCACCTAAAAATAGCCCCTTTCTCTTGAGTTATAAAACTGGTCGAAAGTACTCTTTTTTAGAAATGGTTTCTATTAAGTTTAAATAATAGAAATTGACTGTGCATGCATTGATTTTAAAGTTTATTTTATAAAGTGTTCAAGTGACATTCCAACATTGCTGTTGCCTGAGATTTGACTGCTTGGTAGGTGGTGACCAATTCTCGTCTCCTTCACAAATAATTGTAATAAAATGCATGGTTCAACTGAAAAGGCCAGAAAGCGTCATTAGTAAAACAATGCATCTGTGAATGTTTTTCACGTTTGCAATTTTTATTGCAAATTTAAGATGGCCACCTATAGGTGATGGAAAATATATTTTATCCTTTTTATTGTTTTCGCATATTCTTGCAATAAAAAGTACAAAAAAATCATTTTTGCTTGTTTTGCTTTGCTGGTTGTTGCAGTCAAAGTATTTTGTTTGTCTATTTAGTATTTTATTTCCCCTACTGGAGTGATTATATGATTTGTGCACTCCTCTTTTTCCCTCTGGGTGGAGATTCCCCATACAATTCTGGTATACGTATCACTTGTTCATTCCTTTCAATAAAAAGAAGCTAAAATAGCTGCAGTCCAAGAAGACAGTGGTTGAAAATGACAATGGCTGTGGTGGATGTACTGAAATGTGATTAGCCTTAGTACCTCTTTCAAACAATCATATGACTTCAGGTTATTGTGTTCGCAGAATTTATTTTGTCGCATCTCCTGCCCCAAAATGGCTGAGTTAGGGCCTTGTTGGATTTAACAATACAAACTTTCTTCTTCTTTTTTCGCCACTTATTTTTAACTACACAAAGAGGATGAGAGGAAGCGATATGTTCAGTTACAAAGTCCCCTGTGCCTCACCAATACCTATACTCCCTATAGGTGAGGCACAGGAGACATATTGAGAAAGCAGAAGATGATTGGAAGAGAAAGCTTATCCACCAGGATGTCATGAGCCTGTGGATCTGCTTTGTGACTCCAAGTTCCCGTTTTAAGACGCTTTGAAAGAATGGCGTTTACTACCTTGGATGACAGACTACAAGTATTCAGGAGCGAGATCTTTGAGGAGCACGGGGCAAGACAACTGAGACTTGAGGCAATTGTCCAGCAAGGTGAGACAGTTGAGATCTGGGGACACTTTAAGTAAGGGCTGCAAGCATTTGGGAGTACTTGAGACCAACTTAAAGCGAGGACACGCATATTCTGGATTCAGTGCAAGGGCGCCCAGGTGCTTAAATTGTGCAATGCATCTGACTGAGGAGATTTGATGGCGTGGCATTATTATAGTGGCATGATGAAATACACAGGCCACTGAATGTTCTTAAGCTTTTGTTAAAGTATAAATATTTTTCATCTTCAGCTGTTGGAGCCCAGTTGATCCAGGCAGCTGAAGCTTGCTTTTCTTACGAGTTTTAAATATCGCAGTTAGATTTACATGAGCACCAGTTACATTGCACAGGGTGAAAGCGGGGTATAGAATTCACCCAGGATCCAAAAGTGTTGGGGCTCGAACCTGGCTCCAAAGTTGGAAACTCTAGCCGTAACGCCACATCGCCTGTACCCTTGCTGACTTAGCTCTGTTCTTGTAGTACATAAAAATAAAGTCCTGTTCATGTTACCACTTTCTCCATGTCTTCATCAGTGTGGCGATGAGGCTGAGTCCCTTTCGCGTGCATACGGAGACGATGACGGCATCTGGGTGGTTCACCCATCTCTGTGCAAGTATTATTGAAGGCCACTTACTGAAATATGTTACAAGAGAAAAGCTTATCCCAGGTACTGAAATATGTTACAAGAGAAAAGCTTATCCCAGGTAAGGTTGCATTATTTGTCCAAGGCTTTGAGAAGGAGATCGCTACTACGAGAACAGTGGCTACTGATAGAAGCGACGGCTTGAGAGATGGTTTATTGCAGAAGACAAATAGGAGACTAATGGCTTAGAAGCAAGTCATGTCATGTCCTGTACCAGAAATGAGCTGCATGCTGAGATTTACATCTTGATGTAAGAAAGCTGTTATTAAGGTCCGCACGATTCACATAGCTGGTGATGTCTGGAAATTGTGATGTGCTAGAACACCTGACAAGAGACGACCAGTCTCACATGAGACTGACGTGATCAGCTGCAGGTGTGTGGAAGAGCTCCTGTAGTCAAGAGAAACTGCACGGAGCTGGGTCGCAAGGACTTCTGTTTTGATGTAGACTGTGGAGCTGAAGTTTCAAGTGCATGTGCTTGTCTATCAACATACAACTCTATTATCGTCTGACTCGATCTGATGCAGGATAACTATTGGTGAAACAAATGGAAGAATATGAAGCAAATGTCAGCAAAGTGCACACTTATTTAGCATGGCACCTAGTTTACACTGCAGAACAATAGCTTTGAAACAGTGCATACTTGAGTTGCTTTTGTGGATAAAAATAATGTGCAGTCAACATAATTGAAGTATATAAGAAACCTGACTTTTCTGCACAGTGACCACAGATTTTTCACCTTTTGCTGGACCATATTTTAGCTCTATTTAGAACTCTGTACTCTTCACTCCTGCAAACCGAGAGTAAAGTGTCAATGCTCCTCCTCCAAACATGGTTAAATTGGCTTGTTCCTGATTGGTACATTGATGATGCCTTTACACCCATAGTCTATGGTGTAGAAACTGCACCCAGGACCTTGAAGTTAAATGTCACCTGCAAGGTGAAGCACCTAGGGTGCTAGCCATTATACCTGCAAGGTGAAGCACCTAGGGTGCTAGCCATTATAGTGGCAGTGCAAACATTGCTTCAGGTCTACCCTGTGTAGCCTTACTGATGAAGTGTAAACCTGCAGTGCAACCTGTCAAAATAGCTCTTGTCTTTAGGTAAAGATGCACCTTTTACATGTTTGTAAGTCAGCCCTATGTACGCCTTCTGTCCCACAAGGCAGGTTCTATGATATTTAAAAGTGGCACAGGTAGAAAATGAATATTACCATGTTGCTACAGTGACAAGGCCCAACGCTATTTTAACTGTGGCAGGTCTCCTGTCCTGTGTAAAAACCAGAGTGCAGTTTAAAATACTAATGCTAATAGCTCAGGAATGGTACTAGCTACAAACAAAATTAAACCACTATTATTAGTAGTAATTCAAATCTAATTGAATGGTGAAGTTTTTTTTGCAATAAATATTAAGGAAAAGTAACTGTTAAACATCAAACTTTTCAAGCCCGATGTTCCTAGAGATTAATTTGCATTAGCTCGCCAACAAGTACCAGTCTGTGCTCAGCCGAGGAAGAGGTATGAAAGAGGTTTGAAGTTGCTCCCTGAATCACATAGTAAGTTTTCCTGAATAGGCAGAGAGGAATCCTCTCAGCTCAGTAGAATATACAAGGTGGGGGCTGTGGACATTCTGTTGACACCATAGTGTCATGTCCTGCCTGACATTTCTATTGAGCCATATAAAACTATTTGTAACACTTGAAATGGAGAGAAGAGGACGCCAGGACAATTCTTTTGAATCCCCCTTCTAGCTGCTGAAGGACCGTGCTTGCTTTTGTCCTACCAGACCACTGTCTCTGTGACTGGATTTTAGTGTTAGATGAGGGAATACACTGGTCATTTCAATAGTGCACTCCCCCACAGAAGCCTGATTTAAGTTGGCTGAAGATTTTTATCATCTTGAAAATGCCCTGACACATAGCATTTCTGTCCTGTTTGCAGCAAGGCAATCATGAACTACTAAAAAAGTGGGTAGGGTTGCACCCAGGAACATTTACCCTATTGGGTAGGGATTGCCCAGGGGTCACTCTCACCCGCTAGCTAGTGCCAGGCCTAAATGTGGCAATCGAGGACGCAACATCAGAACACTTTCTGCACCTGCAGAAGAACAGAAAAGGCTTTTCCTGCTGTCTTTGACCTAAGAGGAACTCTGAAAGACTGAGGCTGCTCCCTCCTGTTCCCAGAACAAAGAACTGGACACTGAGCATCAAATGGCTGACCTCCTGTGTGGTTACAGGGACACAACAAGCTGCAAGAGGCATGTTCCTAAAAGTTCCCCACTGCCAAGGGCACCTGGACTGGTCTCTGCTGTTGACCCCTGCCTGACAACCCGTGAGTCTCTAAGACCCAGATTTTAGAGGGCCCAGTGCCACGTTAGCACCGCCTTAGTGTCATTTTTTTTATGCCAAGGCAGCGCTAAGGTGGTTTTTTACCCACACCATATTTACATAGTGGTGCAATGCATGCATTGTGCCATTTTGTAACCCTTTGCGCTACATTATGCCTGTGCCAGGCATAATGTATGCAAAGGGGGCATTACCCTGTTAGGGGGACTGAAAAATGGTGCAAAGAAATCTGAAAGATTTCTTTGCGTCAATTTTTTCAGAACATTTAACGTCTGCTCAGAGGAACGTTTGGAAACTTTTGCAAACTTTTCCTCCTTACCAGTGGGAACTTTTCAAACTTTCTGACTTTCAGACTTTCACTGGAACCAATACACTCGGTGTATCCGACCCTGGCTCCATTACATTTGGCCTGAAATTACATCTTGGTCCTGGTTTATCACAACCATCTACTACATTTCAATATATTCTTCTAATTAAGTTTGGGATTCGAATTTCTAGGTGTTTTGACTTTATTACTGTTAAAAATGGGGTCTTTGGTTGGCAGTCAGGTTCCCCCTGTCCAAGCAAGGACCATCACTCTAGTAAGGGTAAAGTAGGATCACCCTCAGTTAACCCCCGCTCATCCGCTTGGTAGCTTGGCATGAGCAGGCAGGCTTAACTTCAGATACTAGGTGTAAAGTATTTTCACCAACACACAGTAACTCAGTAAAAACACTACAAAATGACACAGCACAGATTTAGAAAAATAGATAATATTTATCCAAACAAAACAAGACCAAAATGACAAAAATCCAACATACACAAGTCACGTTATGAATTTTTAAAGATTAAACTGTAAAATAGTGCTTAGAAACAGATACTGCTTCAATGAGGTGATAACACGGCGTTGTGACGGAGTTGTTCCCAACAATCTGACGCCAACAGCGTTGGGTACGGAGTCACTCAGACCTCTAGGTACAGTACCTCAGTAAAGTGTGAAAACAAGCCAGTGCACGAAGTCGGAGATTGCGGCGTCGCTGGATCCGGGGTGGCATCAGTTCCTGTGTTGCGGGACGAAGGAGCGGAGGCATCACAAAGTGGTGTTGGGTCCTTGCTGCAGTGCGGAGGAGGTGAGGCGGCATCAGTGCGAAGCATTGAATCTGTGCACTTTGGATGGAGTCGGTATCCAGCGGTCATGACATGGTGCGGCGACTTCCACAGAGTTGCGGACTTCGGTGGGGCTGCTGCGGTGTCAGGGCTGCGAGGGTCGTCACAGTCTAGCAAGGACCACGGAGTCAGCTGCAGTTGGCAGCACGGGATTCGGCAATGGCATTGATCCGGAGTCACCCAAAGTCGGTTTTCTTGGATTTTCACTGGCTTCTCCTTTCAAGGGCCTAAAGACTGGATAGGGCACCACTTGTCAGGGTAGTAGCCTCAGCAGAGAGTCCAGGTGCTGGTAAAGTAAGTCTTTGATGGCCCTGAGACTTCAGAACAGGGGGCAAGCTCAGTCCAAGTCCTTGGAGATTCTTCTCAAGCAGGAATATACCACAAAGTCCAGTCTTTGTCCCCTTTCACAGGCAGAAGCAGTAACTGTAGGACTACTTTAAAGAGAAGTCTCTGTTGTTTTCAAGATCCTGCCAGGCCCTAGACACACACCAGGGGGTTGGAGACTGCATTGTGTGAGGGCAGGCACAGCCCTTTCAGGTGTAAGTGACCACTCCTCCCCTCACTCCCAGCATAGATGGTGCATCAGGATATGCAGGCTAAACCCCAGCTCCCTTATCGTCACTGTCTAAAGAGAGGTGCAAACAGCCCAACTGTCAAACTGACCCAAACAGGGAATCCACAAACAGGCAGAGTCAAAGAATGGTTTAAGCAAGAAAATGCCTACTTTCTAAAAGTGGCATTTTCAAACACACAATCTAAAAAACAACTTCACTGAAAGATGTATTTTGAAATTGTGAGCTCAGAGACCCTTAACTCCAAATTTCCATCTGCCCCCAAAGGGAATCTGCACTATAATAATATTTAAAGGCAGCCCCCAAGTTAACCTATGGGAAAGACAGGCCTTGCCACAGTGAAAACAGAATTTGGCAGGATTTCACTGTTAGGACATGTAAAACACATCAGTACATGTCCCACCTTTAACATACACTGCACCCTTCCCATTGGGCTACCTAGGGCCTACCTTAGGGGTGCCTTACATGTATATTAAGGGAAGGTTTAGGCCTGGCAAGTGGGTACACTTGCCAAGTCAAATTGGCAGTTTAAACTGCAGACACTGCATTGGCAGGTCTGAGCCATATTTACAGGGCTACTCATGTGTCAGTGCTGCAGGCCCACTGGTAGCATTTGATTTACAGGCCAGGGGCACCTCTAGTGCACTGTATTAGGGACTTAAGAGTAAATCAAATATGCCAATCATGGAAAGTCAATTACACATATATTTTACATAGGAACACTTGCACTTTAGCACTGGATAGCAGGGGTAAAGTGCCCAGAGTAACAAAAACAGCAAAAACAACTTGGTAAACAGAGGCAAAACGTTAGAGGAGGCCACACAAAGGATGCTAAGTCTAACACATGTCCCTCCCAGTGAAAGTGGGGAGCAACTACCCAACCTCATGGGAGATCTCATCACTAAGGCGAAGAATCTGGACAGACCATCAGCATTGGTGTGTTCTGCATCAGGGCAGTGTTCCACCATAAAGTCCATCCCCTATAGGGAAATGGACCACCTCAACAGTTTTGGATTCCCACCCCTCATCTGCATTAACCATCTACGGGGCCTGTGGTAGGTCTGAACCCGGAAGTGAGTCCCAAACAAGTAGGGTCTTAGCTTCTTCAGCGCCCAGAACACAGCAAAAGCTTCATGCTCAATTGCACTCCACCTACATTCCCTGGTAAGTAACCTCCTGCTAATGAAAGCAACAGGCTGATCTAGGCCCTCTTCATTATGCTGTGAGAGTACTGCTCCTGTACAATGCTCTGAGGTGTCTGTTTGCACAACAAACTCCTTGGAGTAGTCAGGAACCTTCAGCACAGGGGCTATGCACATGGCAGCCTTCATGGCATCAAAAGCAGTCTGGCAAGCCTCCGTCAGATCACCTTCTTTGGTTGCTTCTTGGAAGTCAATTCAATCAAGGTGGCAACAATGGTGCCATATCTCTTGACAAACCTGTAATAGCCGGTGAGGCCTAAAAAGGCCTTCACCTCAGTCTGGGACTTGGGAGGCTCCCAAGACAGAATGGTGTCAATCTTTGGCTGTACGGGTGCCACCTGGCCACTCCCTACCTGGTGTCCCAAATACACCACTGAACCCTGCTCTATTTGGCACTTGCTTGCCTTAATAGTGAGGCCTGACTTCTGCAGGGCCTCCAACACTTTACAGAGGTGTTGCAAGTGTCCTCTCATGTGGAATCGAAGACAGCAATGTCGTCCAGGTAGGCAGCACTGAAATCATCCAGTCCAGCGGAACACCTGGTTGACTAACCTCTGAAAGGTGGCAGGGGCATTCTTCATCCCAAAGGGTATCACCCTAAACTAGTAATGCCCATCTGGTGTGGAGAATGCAGACCTCACCTTAGCCCCCTCAGTCAGGGCAATCTGCCAGTACCCAGAGGTAAGTTCAAACGTACTTAGGTACTCGGCAGCTCCCAACCGGTCAATGACCTCATCAACTTAGGGGATAGGGTGCCCATCAGTCTTGGTGACTACACTATGTCCCCGGTAATCCACACAGAACCTGAGTTCTGGAGTGGCACCAGGGGCAGCAGGCTTTGGGACCAAAACCACAGGGCTGGCCTAAGGGCTGCTGGAACCCCGACTGCCAACATTTTAGGGACCTTCTCTTTAATGTTAGCCCTTACCCTGTCAGTCACTCTGTTAACTTTGTGTTTAACAGGAGGACTGTCCCTAGTGTCCACATCATGTGTAGACAAGTGTGTGACCCTTTAGATCAGGGAGAACATGGAGGCGAACTCTCCTAAGACCTGGCAACAGTCTCTCTGCTGCTCTGCGGTCAGGGAGGGGGAGAGGTTCACCCCCTCCACAGACCCATCTTTCTCTCCTGCAGACAGGAGGTCAGAAAGAGGCTCGCTCTTTTCCTCCACCCCATCATCTGTTGTTAGAAGCATGGACAATTCAGTCCGCTCAAAGTGGGGTTAGAGACGGTTCACATGCAGGACCCTTAAGGGGTTCCTGGGAGTTCGCAAGTCCACCAGATAGGTGCCTTCACTCTTGCACTCCACTACCTCAAATGGCCCAGTCCACTTGTCCTGGAGTGCCCTAGGCTCCACCGGTGCCATCACCCGCACTTTTTGCCCAGACTAAAACTCGACCAGAGTGGCATTCTGGTCATACCACTGTTTCATGTCTGCCTGGCTTGCTTCCAGGTTCTCTTGTGCAAGAGCTCTGAAGCGGGAAGTCTGGTTTATGAAGGCTAGCATGTAACTAAATACATCCTGGGGAGGTTTACTGGGGGCTTTCTCTAAGCTCTCCTTCACCAGACTCAAAGGTCCCCTAACAGGGTGGCCATACAGTAACTCAAAAGGACTCAAGCCAAGCCCTTTTTGAGGCACCTCCCTGCAGGCGAACAGAAGGCATAACAAGAGGATGTCTCACTTCCACCTCCAGGGCTCTGACAGTCCATGATCATGCCTTTTAAGGTGCGGTTGAATCTCTCAACCAGACCATTGCTTTGGGGGTGGTAAGGAGTGGTGAATTTCTAAGTTACTCCTGCCACAAAGATTTCATATACGTGGATATGAAATTGGTACCCCTATCAGATACCACTTCCTTGGGGAACCCCATGCGGGTGAAAACACCCATCAATGAACAACCCACCACAGGGGAAGTGATTGACCTCAGCGGAATGGCTTCCGCGTACCGGGTGGCATGGTCTATCAAGACCAGGATGAACCTGTTGCCCATGGCTGTCTTGGGATCCAGAGGCCCCACGATGTCAATACCAACCCTTTTAAAGGGGGTACTAACTACAGAAAAAGGTTGGAGGGGAGCCTTACATTTCCCCCTACTCTTGCCACTTGCCTGACATGTCTTGCAAGACCTACAGTGTACATCTAAGTGCTGCGCATTTGGGGTCCGGAAAAAGTGAGTGACAGGTCACTCAAAGGGTCTTGTCCTTCCCAAATGACCAGCTAAAAGCACATCATGAGTCAGACCCAGTAGGAAGGCTTTGAAGTACCAGCACACGGGCTGACCCAGGCTCACCAACCTTAGCCTCACTATATAGGCCATCCTCCCAATTAATCGAATGTAATCCAGGCTCCTCGCCAGATGCCTGGTCTGCAGGCTGCTGTCGCAAACCCTCCAGAGTAGGTCATGTCTCCCGTGCCTCACAGATTGCTTCCCTGGTGGGTCCCCCCTCCTGCTGCCACTGAGTCAGATCAAGGACCTCCTCCCGCTCAGCCACATGTTCCCCTGTAGGCTCCTGGGCTTCACCCCCAGGCTCAGCCTCCTCCTGAACTGTGGAAACATTAGGAGCGGGTTTCCGACACCCCTTACCATTCCTCCTTCTGTCAGACACCTGGGGCACTCTTTAAGGCTCCATGGTCTCCTGATCACCCTGACAGGCTGCCTTCGACCGGGTGGACACACACACTCACCCAGGCAGACCCAACATCTCCAAGTGAGAGCTGCGTTCCACCTCCTTCCAAGGGTAATCCTCCAGGTCATTGCCAAGCAGACAATCTACAGGCATGGTTGGACTCACAGCTACTCTCAAGGCACCAGAGACCCCCCTCCCATTCAAAGGGAACCTGCATCACTCTGCACAGGCACTCTGAGTTGTCTACCGCAACTACTTGGTGAAGTGCATGGGGATCTATCTGCTTTTCAGACACCAGGTGACTTCACACAGTAGGCACACTGGCTCCTGTGTCTCTCAGAGTCTCCACCCTCTGTCCATTGATGGTCACCCACTGCCTGCACTTCTTAGTGTTCTCAGGCTCAAGGGTTCTCTGGACCATCTCACTGTCCCCTAGTGAGACGAGGGTCATTTCAGCTGGCTCCCACCCCCACTGGAACCAACTTCTCTCCAAGCGCTATACTAGCCAAACCCTGGGACTGCATACCAGTGGGTGCCGGTGTACTCTTGTGGCATTTGGTGTCCACCCTTACATGACCCAGCTGGTCACATGCATAACACTTACGCGGGGGGCCTTCTTCCACAGGTCTCCCTTTGGAGAACCATGGCTTCTTTTCATTGGGGGGGCTGGGAATCCTGACCCTGGGAACTAGGTTGGGGCCCTTTGAGTACTCCCCCTGGTTACCCTTACCCCCCTTTCTTCTGAGAGGGACCCTGCCCACCCTTGGCCTGGTCTCCCCCATATCTCTTCTGGACCTTGGTGCTCTCCCAGTGGTCTGCTTCCTGCAGAAGCTTCCTGGGGTCAGTCAGCTTGCTTTCAATTAGGTGCTGGCGCAGCTCTGGAAAACATAAACTGTACAAGTGCTCCTAAGCAATCAAATTGTAAAGCCCCTCATATGTTGTTAGCTTACTGCCCTTCACCCAACCATCCAGTGACCTGAAAAGAATCAACACATTCCAACCATGCTTGGGATTCCTACTTCTTATAAGACCTAAACTTGTCCTTGTAGTGCTCAGGGATGAGACCATACCTTGTGATCAGGGCGTCCTTCATGATAGGGTAGGTGAGCCCCTGGGGATCCCCTAAGGATGTCAGGGTGTCCCTTCCCTATACCTCGAAGTGTTTACACATACCCACCCCCCAATGAGCTTCAGGGACCAGATTCATATGGAGAGCAGACTCATACCCCTTGAACCACAACAGAATGTCATCCTCCCTCTTGGAATCCTTCACAAGGTCCTTAGGAATGTGTACACTCCTCTCAGGCTGCACTGTGTTATTGATGCCACCATCCCTACTAGACTGGTTCCTCTGATCCAGCTCCCTTAAGCTGAGTTCATGAGTGAACAATAACTTTTTCTCCTCTATGGCCATCCTCATTTTCTCCAACTTCAACTGGCTTGCCCTCTCTGCCTGTCTGTCCTGCAACTCTTCAGGAGTCAGACCCTTGGATAACACACTGCTACCTGTTGTGGAGACCCTCCCCCTAGACATAACAGGCCCAACCACTATGCCACTGTGAATGATCTGTGCCTCCTCCTCTTCACCCTCATCCTCTGTGTGCCCCTCAGCTTACTTGGCTGTCACTCAGGCTCTCAGTGCCCCTTGCAGCTTCTCCTTCTTGGCGGTGCTCTTAATGGGACAGGCAAGATCCTTACAGAACTGTTTAAATTGGGAAACTGTGTAACTCTCCAGTTTCCCTAAATCAAAAGCAGCTCCAGCTGATGCATCTCCAGATTGAGACATGATGAAGAGTTAAAAGTGCAAAGTTCCAAAGGCAGAATGGAGTTCAAAAGTAAATCAAGGATTACCACCATATGGAAATAGGGAAAAATCCAATAAAGAGAAAAAATAAATAAAATCACAAAGACAAGTAGAATGTGGTCATGTAGTGGTCTACACTGAAAACAGTAGAGTACACTTAATTACTTTATGTCCTGTATAAATACAAGTCCAATCCCAACCGCTGATCACCAGTGTTAGAAATTGGGTCTTTGGCTGGCAGTCAGGTTACCCCCTGTCCAAGCAAGGACCCTCACTCCAGTCAAGATAAAGGAGAATCACCTTCAGTTAACCCCCGCTCAGCCCCTTGGTAGCTTGGCACGAACAGGCAGGCTTAACTTCAGAGACCAGGTGTAAAGCATTTGTACCAACACACACAGTAACTCAGTGAAAACACTACAAAATGACACAACACAGGTTTGGACCAAAAGAGAATATTTATCTAAACAAAACAAGACCAAAATGACAAACATCCAACATACACAAGTCAACGTATGAATTTTTAAAGATTAAACTAAAAAATAGCACTTACAATCACAAAATGCGTCGATGAGGTGATAGCACGGCGTCGTGACGGAGTCGTTCCCAACAATCCAATGCCAACATCGCCGGGTACGGAGTCATGCAGACCCCAGGTACCATACCTTAGTAAAGTATGAAAACAAGCCAGTGAGCGAAGGGGGGGATTGCGGCGGCGCTAGATCCGAGGTGGCGTTGGTTCCGGTGCTGCGGGGCGAAGGAGCGGAGGCGTCATGAAGAGGTGTTGGGTCCTTGCTGCAGAGCGGTGGAGGTGAGGTGGCGTCGGTGCGAAGCGTTGAATCCGTGCACTTCAGATGGAGTCACTATCCGACAGTCACTACGTGGTGCAGCGACTTCCAGGGAGACCCGGACTTCAGCAGGGCTGCAGCAGTATCGGGTCTGCAAGGGTCATCGCACTCCAGCGAGGGCCACAGAGTTGGTTGCAGGCCGCATCACAGGATTCGGCAGCAGAGTCTGTCCGGAATCATCCAAAGTCCGTTTTCTTGAATTTTCACCAGCTTCTCCTTTCAAGGGCCCAGGGACTGGATACAGCACCATTTGACAAGGCAGGAGTCTCAGCAGAGGGTCCAGGTGCAGGTAGGGGAAGTTTCTGATGGTCCTGAGACTTCAGAACAGGGGGCACACTCAGTCCAAGCCCTTGGAGATTCTTCTCAAACAGGAATATACCACAAAGTCCAGTCTTTGTCCCCTTTCACAGGCAGAAGCAGCAACTGCAGGATAGCCCAACAAAGTACAGTCACAGGCAGGAGCAGCACTTCTCCTCAGCTCTTCAGCTTTTCTCCTTGGCATAGGTTCCTCTTGATACCAGAAGTGATCTGATTTTCAGGGGGTTTGGGTCCTCTTCTTATACTCCTTTCTGCCTTTGAAGTAGGCTTACTTCAAAGAGAAGTCTCTGTTGTTTCCAAGATCCTGCCTTGCCCAGGCCCCAGCCACACACCAGGGGGTTGGAGACTGCATTGTGTGAAAGCAGGCATAGCCCTTTCAGGTGTAAGTGACCACTTCTCCCCTCCCTCACAGCACAGATGGCTCATCAGGATATGAAGGCTACACCCCAGCTCCGTTTGTGTCACTGTCTAGAGAGAGGTGCAACCAGCCCAACTGTCAAACTGACTCAGATAGGGAATCCACAAACAGGCAGAGTCACAGAATGGTTTAAGCAAGAAAATGTCTACTTTCTAAAAGTGGCTTTTTCCATCACACAATCTTAAAAACAACTTCATTAAAATATGTTTTTTAAATTTGTGAGCTCAGAGACCCTAAACTCCATATTCCTATCTACTCCCAAAGGGAAAATGGACTTTAATTTGCCCCCATGTTAACATATGGGAGAGATAGGCCTTGCAACAGTGAAAATTGAAATTGGCAGTATTTCACTGTTAGGACATGTAAAACACATCAGTACATGTCCCACCTTTAACATACACTGCACTCCACCCATGGGGCTACCTAGGGCCTACCTTAGGGGTGCCTTACATGTATAATAAGGGAAAGTTTAGGCCTGGCAAATAGGTACACCTGCCAAGTCGAATTGGCAGTTTAAACTGCACACACAGACATTGCAGTTGCAGGTCTGAGCCATGTTTACAGGGCTACTCTTGTGGAAGGCACAATCAGTGATGCAGGCCCACTAGCAGCATTTGATTTACAGGCCTTTGGTACCTCTAGTGCACTGTACTAGGGCATTACTAGTAAATCAAATATGCCAATCATGGAAAGTCAGTTACACATATATTTTACGTAGGAACACTTGCACATTAGCACTGGATAGCAGTGGTAAAGTGCCCAGAGTAACAAAAACAGCAAAAACAGAGTCCAGCACACTACAACAACCTGGGAAACATAGGCAAAACGTTAGGGGAGACCAGGCCAAGGATGCCAAGTCTAAAGATTACCGTTTTGGTACTGCATAAATATTTTAAACATTGCCCTAAGTTAAGCAAGTGTGATCTGTGGCGTAGCTACCAGGGGTTTGAGCTCACAGTAACTGGTGCTTTCAAAGGAATAATGTTCAGACCAGAAAGTAAGAGACTATTAAAATATTAATATTTGTGAGTGGAGGGAGTTCTGGATGAATTCCAGATTGTAGTCAAACAGCTGGGGAATTATTTTGGGATTCAACAAAATGTAGCTTTGCACAGTCATTTTTTTAGTTGAATGCAAAGACCTAATGAATAGGTGGGCAAATGCATTACAGAATAAAATGTTTCACAGTGAATTGTGAGTTTGAAGGGTTACAGGTGCAACTATTATCCAGAAACGTGTGGGGATATGACATTGTAAGAAAACACAAGACAAAAATGTTAGCTTTCAAATATCTTGCAATGGAAAAGGCCATTGACCTAATTAGAATATTGAGATTTCACAATATGACAGAGTTGGATTCTGCTCATAATATTGTTTATGCATATTTAACAGAATGGAGAAGAACACTCATTGGCTGCAGGAAGAGTGGAACAGGCCTGAAAATGGAGGCTTAAATGAAGGCTAAAACTAGGGTCACATGAATGTCTGGGTAATAGAAAAGGCTGCAGCAAATGCTGGAAGCCAGGTCACATCAGCTGAGTTTGTAGAAATGCAAGAATTTGACCATGAACTATACAGTAGAAAAAGAGAATGTTGGGATAGTGAGCCACAAGCCCTGAACATTTTGGCCAACCAACTGCTGAAGGATATAGTGGTCCTCCTTCGGCTAGCTCCTTTTAGGAGCTGGATTATGAGAACTTTGCTGGCTGGTTGGCGAGGGCTAATGATGGGGTTCTGTCAATGGCGCAGCTCAAAATTGGTAGACCCATGCCCTCTGTCCTTCGTATGAAACTCCCTCAAAGTAGTTAAGCTCCCCTGCAAACATACAGAAAAGAGAGGGCATATAGCCTCTGTGATTCTGTGATTACACACACTTTGAGAAGAATTAAAGGCTAGATGTATCAAACTAGTTTGCATTCACAAACTGTGCGAATCACAAAATTCCACCATTTGTGAATGCAAAAAAGCCTTCTATGATGTATAAAAGGCATTCACAGTGCATTTTTAAGGAATTGCTAAAATAGCTATTCCCTAAAAATGAGACTAGGTTTAGCGAATCGCAAATTGCGATTCGCAAATAAGGAATTGCAAATCCAATATATGAAGCAGTCGCAAATAGCAATTAGTTGCAAAACGGGGATTTTGCATGTGCAATTTACCACCAAATGAAATCAGGTGGTAAACAGATGCAACCTATAAAAAGAGGCCTAGAATGCATCAGCCCTTTTCCACAATGCCTGCACCTTTAAGTCATGGTGAGGAGGATGAGGATCCTGGCAGGTTTGAGGAGAGGGAGGAGGAGAAAGGAGCACATTTTCAGAGTGCGCATTATTTGATCAAACAGAGGAGGAAATATATGACAAGTACAGGTTGAACTCTGCCATGATGCTGGATTTAATTGCAGATTTTCAACCTCTATTGCAGGGACACACACACACAGAGAACTAATTCCATTCTCACTCATCTGCAGGTATTATGTTCCCTTCACCTCTTAGCCTCAGGAAGCTATCAGGGGGTGATAGCAGCATCTGGAGGTGTATCTCAAAGTGCGCTTTCACGCTACTTTAATGCATTCATAAATGCTATGTTAAAAAAACTGAATCTGCACATAAAATTCCCCAACACCTCACAGGATTTGCAGCTAATTAAGTTAAATTTCTACCAGTTAGCCCAATTTTCACATGTTATTGGCTGCCTTGATGGGACATATGTGGCAATCTGTCCACCATCTGCAACAGAGTATATCTACAGAAATCATACAAATGCCTATTCAATGAACATCCAGGTCATTTGCAATGCTTCACACATCATAACTGATCTAGTGGCCATATACCCTGGTAACACACATGATTCCTACATTTTTAGGCACAGTGGAATGTACACTAAACATCTTGCTAGGGTGTTTGGCGAAGGATACCTAATTGGTAATGTCACAGAGAACAATGCTGCATACTGTATGAGTGACGTCACCGATAACAATAACTCATATGACACTCCTGTCATTGTAAGAGACAGTGCATATGCAGTGCGGTCCTTCATCCTGACACCGTATCTCAATCCGGCCACACCAAGTGAGCGGAGATACAATGCGGCACATAGGAGGACACGCAATGTGATAGGACCTTTGGACTGCTGAAGAGTCTCTTTCGGTGCCCGCACAAAAGTGGGGGTGCACTCCAATACAGTCCAGAAACCACCTGTAAGATTGTGGCCACATGTGCACTGCTGAAGAACATTGCTACAACACGAGGTATACCAGTGGAACCGACAGAGATTGACTCCGATGAGGATGACGACCCCTTGCCACCCCTTCACCCAGCAGACAGAACCAGAGCAGCAGATGGCAGGCAAAGACGTGCTGGAATTATGCACAATTATTTCTGATGTAAGTATTGACAACGCCACATCTCATTTCTTTTTTGCTACACCAATCACATGTATTGCCTTAACTCCCGGTCAATTATGTGGGCATAGGACATGGGTATTTCACAATAGCACAATCAGTACCCAATAACAATTGTCATACTATTAACATCATAGTATCACTGCATTGCGACAAAATATGCAAGGTTGAAGGTACTGAGACAGTACTATATCTGGAACTGTGACGCCTAGGATCCATTACAGGGGCTGTGACACTTCTGAGGCTAGAGAGTTGCTTACTGTCCCCACCACCCAGATTGCTGTTTGCAGCACTCCGAGCCATCTGCATTGTCTCCAATGCATTAGTAACTTTAACCAATCCTTGTGCAACGTCCCGACTGCATATTGACATTTCCACTTGCATGCCCACACCATGTCGTAACAGCAAAGCAGTTGTATTAGTGAGCCGATTTACAGATCTGCTGAACCTATCCAACCTACCCATCAATTGGTGATGGCGCCTATGGTGGGTGGCATGCTCCTGCCGCAGTACAGTGCAGAGTCTATTAATTGCAGTAGTCATCTCCCTTAGGCGTTGTACTGTAGCTTGTTGTCCCTCATGCAGCTTGACCATGTTGTGATTGTGAGACACCAACTGCCTGTGGATTGATCTCATGTGCTTACATTGTAGGTGCTGCACCTTCAACATGGATGCCTCAAGATCACCAAACAGAGATGGGCCCTCACCTTCCACTGTGCTTTGTCTGTCTTTTTCACAATGCCTCCTGAGGGGAGAATACTGGTGCTGAAACAGGGACTGCTGTCTGTGGGTGCGTCTACCAGCTGACGGTGGTGTCTGCACATCTTGTAACTCATCAGAGTGCTGAGTAAAATCTGGGCAGGGTTCCAACCTTGCCCTGTGTCTGGGTGGTACTGGTATGATGGACTCAGTGTTGTTGGTATCAGACTGTGGTTGACTTTCCTCACTCCCCCGTGTTTCAGTCTCCGCTGCATCAGGTGCAGGAACATCTGCAACAACAATATACGATACGCAACACCCACTGTGCTGATTTTGGTCTGGATGTCAGTCCACAATTTCCTTTTCTCATTTTCTGGAACATGTAGTGAGTTCTTCCCAAATAACTGGTCATGGTTCCTGACCACCTCTTCTGGGAGCACCTCCAATTCCTGCTCACTGAATTTCAGTTTTCTTTTTCTCCCTCCCGTGTCCTTGCCTTTCCATCAGTGGTCATTGGGATCACCTTGTCCTGGCTGACTCTCCTGAGTGCCTCCCTGGTGCTGTGTTGGGTCTCTGTGGCTCAAGCTTCTGGAAATAGCATGCTCTGACTCACCTCCTGGTTGTTATGTCATCATGCTGCTCCAGAATACAAAAATCGCAATTTGTGATTTCCATATACCGATTCTCAATTTTACTGCATTGCTATTTGGTACTCGCTATTTGCGATTGCGAATTTTTAGTAACCATAACAAATTCTGCGATTGCCTTGTTACATCACATTTTGCGAATCCCAATTAGCGATTCAGTAAAAATCGCTATTTGGAAATCGCAAATGCGGACCTTCATACATCTGGCCCTAAATCTTGTAAAAAGCGAACTATTTCACAGAGAAAATATTAAAATCCTGCAATGCTATTGGATAGCTTTTTGGTACTCAAATCCTTAGTTTTACCTGACTGCACAACAGGGATTTTAGGGCACGCACAGTCACTCTGTGATATGTTGTTAACTTCTTCTGAAGAATAAAATCTCTAACATTGCAAACTCCATCACTGCTTTGCAAAACGCCACTGTTAGTACTACTCTGGATGCGAAGACAGTGGAACTTGGCTCTGACTTTCCTAAACATATTGAATTTACTTCAATGACATATGAGGAATTTGTAAACATCTCTAATACTATCTCCTTGGGCTCTCCACTTAATCCAATGACACCTAAAATTGTACATCAGTCTTAGGTAGTAGTGGAAGACAATTTACAATTGATCTGAAATTTATCTTTATCTAAAGCAGTTGTTCCTCAGGCTTGGAAAAAAAACCTTGGTGGCACCATTACTAAAGAAACCAATAGCAGACACTGCTATACTGAGTGATTACCGGCCAGTTTCATTTCTCCCTTATCCTGGTAAGATCTTGGAGAAACAGATGAACAAACAATTGTCACAATATCTGAAGAACAATAATATGCTAGAGGAATCACAATCTGGCTTCAGGCCAGGTCACAGAACGGTGACAGAGTTGGTTTCTGTGCTAGATGGCCTCTGGACTCCAGCGGACCTAGGTAATTCCTTGGATTTAGTGCTGTTTGATTTGTTTACGTAATTTGATACTGTCTTCAATAACCATTTGCTACTCTGGCTGAGAGTTTGGTTTACAAGATAGAGCTCTGGAATGGTTTATATCATATCTTTCACAAAACTGGGAAGCAGTCGCTCTAGGGCCATTTGTATCTCAGTCTAAGTTTTTAAAATGTGGAGTACCACAAGGCTCTTCTTTAAACCGCAAGCCCTACCTATTCAGTTATTTGGCCCTAGTTGTATGAGCTATGCAGATGATCAAGGATTTGCTCTTTTCGTTGGGACAGACAGGCTATGACTGTATTCCCCGCTGATGAGATTTTCCAAAACTGCATGGCCTAGGCCCACGATATTTGCAGGCTGTTTCAGAAATATACTCCTGCCCAGCAATTTTGATCTTCTGAAGCTTTGTTAGCAAAGGTTCCTGGAGTTAATAAAGCCAGACTACGCAGTCGAGCGTTATCTCTAGTTGCAGCAAAGGCCTTGGTTGCATTGCTACTACAGCCACGGGTCCCTCCACAATTTTTAACCTTTAGGAAGGCATTTTTAAGACCTGTTTTTAGTCATTAGGGAATCATCATTTCATAAGGTTACATTCAATACGATCTTGTCACAGTTAGCACCAGAGCGCAATTTTTGATAACATTGCGCTATACAATTTTCTATTACATTACATTAAATGACATAATAGTTATGAGAAAGTCACAGAAGTTCATTAGAAAAATATAACCAAACACAGCAAAGAAAGTTAAGTTGTTGGTAGCCGTTGTGGCAAATGTATGTTGAAGAGAGTATGGGGAGAAAATAAATGATATTGCTCTGATAGTTGGTTTCAAGAATTTAAGACTGATTTGGTTTAGTTCTTCTGGAACGTGCTAATTATTAAGGGAAGAACGGAAGAGGTTGAACACCCTGGCTATTAGGCACTGAGCGGATTTCAAAAGAAGTCTATGGCCGGTAGAAAAGGCACAGGTTTCATTCTTTGATTGAAGCAAAAACAATGGGACAAAGTGTTTTCTGCAACAAATTGGCGAAGCTGTGTAAAGTGGTCCACGCATCCAGTTGAAGAATGGGTCAGTTCAAATTGGACAGAATAAAAAAGGTCGAACTGAAAGTGGGGGGATGTTGTGGGAGTGGGTTAAAGGCAATGTGGTGAAAATCAAGGCATCATGAAAGATAGATTAGAGAGTTAAAAGGGTCAAGGGGGTAGTGAACCGCCCGCTTCAGCAGCTACAGCGCGGGTGGGGTTCTTTGCGGCCCTCTTCTGTCTGGAACCCGGCAGACAAAAAGGTCCTCAATAATACTGAAAGAGTCAAAAGAAAAGAAGAGCAAGCAGCAGCAAGGAAGAAGACAGATGGGAAATTGAACAGGGAAACCAAAAAAGGAATATTAGAAGGAAGGGTTAAAAGAAGGATGAATGGATGAATGAGTAGGTGGATGAATGAGTATGTGGACGAATGAGTGGGTGAAATGATGAGTGAATGATAGGTGGAGAGATGGCAGAGTAAATGGATGGATGGATGGATGAGTGAATGGATAGGTGGATCATTATGTGGAAGGATGGCAGAGTAAAGGGATGGATGGATAGGTTGAGGAACATGTAGAGTGATGGCAAAGTGAAGGGATGGATTGATAGTGGGTGGAAAGGTGAAGGGATGGCAGATTAAAAGGATGGATGGATAGGTGGATGGACAGGCAGAATGATGGCAAAATAAACTAAAGGTTGGATAGTGGATAGATAGGTGAAAGGATGGCAGAGTGGATGGATGAATGGATAGCAGAGTTGGTGGAATGAGGGATGAATGGAAGGACGGATGGATGGATGGCAGAGTGGATGTGTGGATGGATGGCAGACTGAAAAAATTAATGGATGAGTTGATGAATGGATAGGTGAATGGCAGGATGGGTGGATGGATGGTTGGATGGATAGATGGATTGATGGATGATGGATGGATTTCTACATGGCAGAGTGGATGAATGGATGAATGGACTGCCAAGTGGAGGGCAGAGTAAATGGATAGGTGGCAGAAAGGATGGAAGGATGGGAGAGTGGATTGGTGGGTGGCAGAGTAGATGAATGGCAGAGTAGGTAGATTGACATATGAATGGCAGAGTAGATGAGTGGATGGATGACAGAGTGGATGGACGGCAGAATGGATGAATGAATGAATGAATGGATAGTGGATGGGTGGATAGATGGCAGAGTGGATGGATGACTGTGTATGGATGGATGCAGAGTAGATGGATCGCAGAGTGGATGGGTGGATGACTGAGTGAATAGATGGATGGATGATGGATGGATGTAGAGAGGATTGGTTGATGACAAAGAGAATAGATGGATAGATGGGAGAGTTGATCTAATGATGGGTGAATGGCAAAGGGGACGGATGGATGGTTGACAGAGTGGATGGGTGGATGGATGACAGGGTGGATGTGTGGATGGATGGCAGAGTGGATGGATGGATGAGTTGATGAAATGGATGAATGGCAGAATTGATGGATGGGCAGATGGACAGGCAAGTGGAAGGCAGAATGAATGGATGGATGGCAACAAGGATGGATGGGTGGATGGAAGAGTGGAGTGATGACAGATTGGATGAATTGATGGATGGCAGAATGGATGGATTGACAGGGGAATGGCAGAGTGGATTGGTGCGCGGATAGGAGAGGGCATTGATGTCAGAGTAGAGTGGATGGATGGATATTATAGTGAATGGATGGATAGATGGATGAGTGGATGGATGGAATGGAAAAGATGGATGGATTAAATTGATGAATGCAGATTGGATGAATGGATGACAGAGTGAATAGATAGATGGACAATGGATGGATGGATGGCAGAGTGTATTGATGGATGAATGGCAGGTGGGATGGATGGATCAATGTCAGAATGTGGATGGATGGCAGAATAAATGGATGGCAGAGTGGATGGATGGATGCAGATTGGATGGATGGGTGGCAGAGTGGATGGATGGATGAGTGGATGGATGGATGTGTGGATGGATGGAATGGATGGATGCAGATTGGACATATGGTTGGCAGAGTGGATGGATGGATGGATGGCAAAGTGAATAGATGGATGGTCAATGGATGGATGGCACAGTGGATTGATGGATGGCAGAGAGAATGGTTGGATTGATAAGTGAATGACTAGGTGGACCAGCATGTGGAAGGATGGAGTAAAAGGATGGATGGATAGGTTGAGGAACATGTAGAGTGATGGCAAAGTGAAGGTATGGATTGATAGTGGGTGGAATGTTGAAGGGATGGCAGATTAAAATGATGGATGGATAGGTGGATGGACAGGTGGAATGATGGCAAAGTAAACTAACTAAAGGATGGATAGTGGATAGATAGGTGAAAGGATGGCAGGGTGGATAGATTGATGGATGGATGGCAGAGTTGGTGGATTGAGGTATGAATGGAAGAATGGATTGATGGATACATGGCAGAGTGGATGTGTTGATGGATGGCAGACTGAAGGAATGAATGGATGAGTTGATGTATGGATAGATGGATGGATGGATGGATGGATGGATTGACTGATGATGGATGGATTTATGAATGGCAGAGTGGATGAATGGATGGATGGACAGCCAAGTGGAGGGCAGCATGAATGGATAGATGGCAGAAAGGATTGAAGGATGTCAGAGTGGATTGATGGATGGCAGAGTGGATTGATGGATGGCAGATTGGATGAAAGGCAGAGTATCTACATTGACAGATGAATGGCAGAGTGGATGAGTGGATGGATGACAGAGTGGACGGATGGCAGAATGGATGAATGAATGAATGAATACTGGATGGGTGGGTGGATGGTAGAGCGGATGGATGGGTGACAGTGTATGGATGGATAGATGGATGCAGAGTGGATGGATCGCACACTGGATGGATAGATGAATGGATGAATGACAGAGTGAATAGATGGATGGATGATGGATGGATGGTAGAGAGAATTGGTTGATGACGGTGAGAATAGATGGATAGATGGCAGAGTTGATGGAATTATGGGTGAATGGCAAAGGGGATGGATGGATGGGTGGCAGAGTGGATGGGTGGATGGATGACAGAGTGGATGTGTGGATGGATGGCAGACTGGATGGATGGATGAGTTGATGAGAGGACAAAATGGTAGAATTGATGGATGGGCGGATGGACAGGCGAGTGGAAGGCAGAATGAATGGATGGCTGGCAAAAAGGATGGATGGATGGAAGAGTGGATTGATAGATGGCAGATTGGATGAATTGATGGATGGTAGAATGGGTGGATTGACAGGTGAATGGCAGAGTGGGTTGGTGGGTAGAAAGGAGAGCGCATTGATGTCGGAGCAGAGTGGATGGATGGATAGATGGATGGATGGATGGATGGAATGGAAGAGATGGATGAATTAAATTGATGAATACAGATTGGATGAATGGATGACAGAGTGAATAGATAGATGGACAATGGATTGATGGTAGAGTGTATTTGATGGATGCAGAGAGAATGGATAATGTATGGCAGAGTTGATGGACTGATGGATGAATGGCAGAAGCAATGGATGGACAGATGTCAGAATGTGGATGGATGGCAGAGTAAATGGATGGCAGAATGGATGGATGGATGGAATGAATGGATGGAGACTGGATGGATGAGTGGCAGAGTGGATGGATGGATGAGTGGATGGATGGATATGATGGATGGATGGGTGGATGGATGAATGGATGGATGGAATGGATGGATGCGGATTGGATGTATTGGGTGGCAGAGTGGAAGGATGGATGGAAGGATGGCAGAGTGAATAGATGGATAGACAATGGATGAATGGCAGAGTGGATTAATGGATCGGATGGAAGAGAGAATGGATGGATGGATGGATGGCAGAGTTGATGGACTGATGGATGAATGGCAGATGGGATGGATGGATGGCAGAATGGATGGATGACAATATGGATGGATGGCAGAGTAAATGGATGGCACAATGGATGGATGGATGGGTGGATGGCACAGTGGATGGATGGATGAATGGATGGCAGAGTGAATGGATGAGATGGATGGCAGAGTGGATGGGTGGATGGCAGAGTAAATGGATGGCATAGTGGATGGATGGATGAGAGAGTGAATGGATAGATGGCAGAATGGATGACAGAGTGGATAAATGGATGGCGTATTGGGTGGATTGACAGATGAATGGCAGAGTGGATGAGTGGATGGATGACAGAGTGGATGGATGGATGGCAGATTGAATGGGTGGATGGAAGTATGGATGGATGGAGAGTGGATGGGTGGATGCATGAATGGCAGAGTGGATAGATAGCAGCGTGGATGGATGGATGGCAGAGAGAATAGATGGATGGATGGATGGCAGAGTGGATGGGTGGATGGTTGACAGAGTAGGTATGGGAATGGATAGCAGAGTGGATGGATGGATGAGCTGATGAGTGGATGGAAGGCAGAGTTGATCGATGGGCAGATGGATTGAATGATGGATGGATGGACTGATGGCAGAGTGGGTGAATGGATGGATGGACAGGCGAGTGGAAGGCCGATTGAATAGATGGATGGCAAAATGATGGATGAATGGCAGAATGGATTGATAGATGGCAGACTGGATGAATGAAGGAGTGGCAGAGTGGGTGGACTGACAGATGAATGGCATAGTAACTTGGTGGATGGACAGCAGAGCGGATTTTGGCTGAGTGGATGAGTGGATGGATGGCAGAGAAGGAATGGATGGATGGCAGAGAAGGAATGGATGGATGAAACTGATGCAATGGATGGATTCAGATTGGATGGAAGGGTGGCAGATAGGATGGATGGATGACAGAGTGTATAAATGGATGGAAAATGGATGGATGGCAATGTGAATGATGGATGGCAAAGAGAATGGATGGATGGATGACAGAGTGGATGGATTGAAGGATGGATGGAAGAGGGGATGGATGGCAGAAAGGATGGATGACAGGATGGATGGATGGATGATGAATGGTTGGGTGGATGACAAGCAAAGTAAATGGATGGCAGAGTGGATGAATGGATGGATGGATGCATGGGTGGCAGAATGAATGGATAGATGTCTTAATGGATGGATGGCAGAGTGCATTGATGGATGGATGGTAGAGTGAAAGGATAATGGCAGACAGAATGGATGGATGCAGAGTGTGTGGATGGATGATGGATGAAGAGTGGATGGGTGGATGATTGATGGATGGATGGTGGCACAGTGAATTGCTGCATGGTAGAGTGGAGTGGAAAAATGGTTGGATGGATGGCAGAGTTTATGAATTGATGGATGGATGGTAGGGTGGATGGATTGCAGAGTGGATGGCTAGATGGATTAACGGTGGACTAGATGGCTGGGTGGTTTAGTGTAGCGATAGATGGATGGCAGAGTGGGTGGGTGGATGATGGCAGAGTAGATAGATGGATGGATAGCAAAGTGGATTGATGGATGGCAGAGTGGATGACTAGATAGATGGTTGGCAGAGTTGATGGAGTGATGGATAAATGGTAGAGTGGATGACTCTCAGAACAGATGGATAGATGGTGGGATGGACACATGGATGGCAAAGTGGATGAATGACAGACTTGATGGATTCAAGTTTGACAGAGTGGATGGATGGATTGATGGAATCGGGACAATTGAATGATGGATGAAAGAATGATGGCTGACAGAATCTAATAGTGAAATAGCTGGTGGAATGAAGGGTGACAGAATGAATGGCTAGATGCATAGTGGAAGGGACAATGAAGCTTTTCTAGGGAGACGTTGGCTAATTTTCTTCACTTGTTTGGTACCATCAGCTTTTTTGTTAAAAGTGTGGGCTATTTTAATTTAATAATCTAAATGTGGTAGGATAGTGACTGGGTGTATCAACCAACCCTGATTTCTTCATAAAGGGTTGTCGAAGTTTCATGATCCTATGAATGTACAAGAAATTCATGGTAACAATGTTAAACATTTAATCGTGTAAGCCGAACACATAGCAAAGGTTACAAAAAAAACATATGACATTGAGACGTAGTGGAGAAAGAATGAGATTGTCAGTGTTAGATAATGAGCTTGTTTGAGAGCACAAAACGAGCCAAAACATTTAAGACTCTAAGGGCCAGATGTAGGAAGACTTTTGTGCGTCGCAAACTGCGAAGAACGCAGTTTGCGACGCGCAAAAGGCCAAACGCGATGCACAACCGCAAATTGCGAGTCGGTACCGACTCGCAATTTGAGGCTGCGACTTGCAAATAGGAAGGGGTGTTCCCTTCCTATTTGCGACTGCATCGCCATGCTGAGTTACTTTGTGACCGCGAATGCGGTCGCAAAAAAACTCGCAGTTACCATCCACTTGAAGTGGATGGTAACTCATTCGCAAAAGGGAAGGGGTCCCCATGGGACCCCTTCCCCTTTGTGAATGCCCCAAAAAATATTTTTTCAGAGCAGGCAGTGGTCCTATGGACCACTGCCTGCTCTGAAGAAATCGAAACCAAATGGTTTTGGGAGTTTTTCTTTTTGCAGCGCTGCAAAAAGAAAAAAAAACTGCTTTATTAAAAAAGCAGTCACAGACATGGTGGTCTGCTGTCTCCAGCAGGCCACCATCCCTGTGAGTGCATGGACTCGCTATGGGTTCGCAAACTGCGACCCACCTCATTAATATTCATGAGGTGGGTCTTTGCGACCCCATAGCGAGTCGCAGAAGGTGTCTGAGACACCTTTCTGCATAACATTTTGCGAGTTGCAAATTGCAAGTCGCTATGACTCGCAATTTGCAAGTTGCAAAATGTTTTTTTGCTACATCTGGCCCTAAGTTCTGTTTTAAGGTCCTTGAATTGTGATATGTAGATTCTTTTGTGCTGAAAAAAGGAAAAAGGTATTTTTTATCTGAGTGACTACAGTGTCAAGATGGTGACATTGTGAAACATTGTGAAACTCACAGACCAGTGAATATTCTAATGTTTTTGTTTAAGTGTTAACTTTCTTAGGTCTGGCAGGTGGAGACCCAGTGATCCAGGAAGCTGCTGCTTGCTGTCATCATTCTGTTCCTGTTGTACTAATAAACTGCTGCTCCTCAGGGGTGCAGCTATCAATAGCACAGCAGATGCAGTGACACTAGGGGCCTAGGTGTAAAAGGGCCAGGAGCACCCTAATAAGTATTTAATCAGAGACTGGGGCATCTACCTTAATTGCAATAAAGCCTATGCCGGCCTATGTCCCAAGTACTGGCTCGCTTTGTGCATGCAGGTGGTGATGTTACTCCTAATGAGAGATGTGATGGACTAAGAGAAGGGGCAGATGAAACATGTGGTGAGAAGGAGGAATGGAGGTATAGTATGGACGTTTCACTAACACATGGTAAGAAAACTCAGTGGGATTGAACTCTGGAACTTAATGAACGTCAGTCAAAGGTCAGAAGAACCATTTTTTGTTGTCATACATTTTTAAAGTTATTATAAGAAATGGCAACATTACTGTTAGAAATGGGGTCTTTGGTTGACAGTCAGGTTACCCCCTGTTCAAGCAAGGACCCTCACTCTAGTCAGGGTAAAAGAGAATCACCCTCAGCTAACCCCTGCTTACCCCCTTGGTAGCTTGGCAGAGCAGTAGGCTTAACCTCAGAGTGCTAGGTGTAAAGTATTTGTACCAACACACACAGTAACTTAATGAAAACACTACAAAATGACACTACACCAGTTTAGAAGAATAGGAAATATTTATCTAAACAAAACAAGACCAAAGCGACAAAAATCAGACATACACAAGTCAAGTTATGAATTTTTAAAGATTTAACTCAAAAATAGCGTTTAGAAACAAAAATGCTTCGATGAGATGTTAACACGGCGTCGTGACGGAGTCGTTCCCAACAAGCCGACACCGCGGCTCCGGACACAGAGTCGTGTAGACCCCCAAGTACAGTACCTTTGGTGAAGAGTGAAAACAAGCCGATGCGCGAAGTCGGGGATCGCGGCGTCTGTGCGAAACGTTATTAAGACGTGGTGTGGCGACTTCCACGGAGTCGTGGACTTCAGCGGGGCTGCTGCGGCATTGGGTCTGCGAAGAGCGTCGCGTTCCAGCGAAGGTCACGGTGTCGGGTGCAGGCGGCGTTACCAGTTTCAGCAGCGGCGTCGGTCCGGAGTCGTCCGAAGTCGATTTCCTTGGATTTCCACCAGCTTTCCTTTCAAGGGCCCAGGGACTGGATAGGGCACCACTTGTCGGGGCAGGAGTCTCTCCAGAGACTCCAGGTGCTGGCAGGGAGAAGTCTTTGCTGTCCCTGAGACTTCAAACAACAGGAGGCAAGCTCTAACTCAAGCCCTTGGAGATTTCTTCACAAAATGGAAGGCACACAAAGTCCAGTCTTTGCCCTCTTACTCTGGCAGAAGCAGCACTGCAGGAAAGCTCCACAAAGCACAGTCACAGGCAGGGCAGCACTTCTTCCTCAGCTATCAGCTCTTCTCCAGGCACAGGTTCCTCTTGGTTCCAGAAGTGTTTCTAAAGTCTGTAGATTTGGGTGCCCTTCTTATACCCATTTTAGTCTTTGAAGTCACCTTTCTTCAAAGGGGACTCACACCTACTTGTGAAATCCTGCCTTGCCGAGGCAAGGCCTCAGCACACAGCAGGGGGTTGGAGCCGGCATTGTCAGAGGCAGGCACCGTCCTTTCAGTTGAGAGTGACCACTCCACCCCTCCCTCCTAGCAGAGATGGCTAATCAGGAAATGCAGGTTACACCCCAGCCCCCTTTGTGTCACTGTCTAGTGCGAGGTGAAAAACAACCCAACTGTCAAACTGACCCAGACAGGGAATCCACAAACAAGGCAGAGTCACAGAATGGTTTAAGCATGTAAATGCTCAATTTCTAAAAGTGGCATTTTCAAACGCACAATCTTAAAATCAACTTTACTAAAAGATGTATTTTTTAATTGTGAGTTCAGGGACCCCAAACTCCACATGTCCATCTACTCTCTAGGGGAATCTACACTTTAATCATATTTAAAGGTAGCCCCCATATTATCCTATGAGAGAGACAGGCCTTGCAACTGTGAAAAACAAAATTGGCAGTATTTCACTGTCAGGACATATAAACCACATTACTATATGTCCTACCTTATCCATACACTGCACACTGCCCTTGGGGCTACCTAGGGCCTACCTTAGGGGTGCCTTACATGTAAGAAAAGGGAAGGTTTAGGCCTGGCAAGTGGGTACACTTGCCAAGTCGAATTTACAGTGTAAAAATACACACACAGACACTGCAGTGGCAGGTCTGAGACATGATTACAGAGCTACTTATGTGGGTGGCAAAACCAGTGCTGCAGGCCCACTAGTAACATTTGATTTACAGGCCCTGGCACCTCTAGTGCACCTTACTAGGGACTTACTAGTAAATCAAATAGGCCAATCATGGATAAACCAATTACATACAATTTACAAGGAGAGCATATGCACTTTAGCACTGGTTAGCAGTGGGAAAGTGCTCAGAGTTCAAAAGCCAACAGCGACAGGTCAGAAAAAAAATAGGAGGCAGGAGGCAAAAAGATTCGGGATGACCCTGCATAAGCAAAAGTCCAACAATTACTATGATATGTAACATTTGGGCTCAATAAAATATATCAAAAGACGCCACTTGGACTTGGATTCAAGAAATGACTCGTATAACATTATAGTAGCCACTACTTGGGCTGGTATTGTAAATAGTTTTATGGAACATGTCATATGTTACACCATAGCTTTTTTCCTAGAAATAAAAAATGTGCTTCTCTTTTCCCTCTTGGACCCTTCGCGAGTATCCCTCAAGGATTAGCACTGTATCTGAAGCCTTGTAGGCAATGATGGCTGCAGACGGAACAGATTGCATTCAAAATAGAACTGTTGTTTACTAGCAGAGGTCGTGTACGACGAAATTATGTTCGAGTCTAAATGCACTACACACTTGCGGGGCTAGAATGCCTTTATTAGCTGAGGACTGGTGTCTTTCTTTAGGAGCGGGGTGTTTCCTGCGTGTATGTAGGTATGACGTTAACCCTTGGTTGACAAATGATAGGCTTGAGTCATAAGTTGGAATAGAAATCTAAGGAATGTTCAAAAAGGCACATTGAGGAAATGTTTAAGCCAGGTTACACAATGATGGAGAGGAGGGATACATTTGAAGCAACTAATAGTGCCAAGTGTTTTATGATGTTGCTTTTAGCAAACCATATAGGCTGCTTTACAACCACTGTGATTAACTAATCAGAATGATACTTTAAAAAAGTACGTTGTTGGAAATTGGGTCAGAGGTTTGCACCTGTCTAAGTAGGGACCACAATCCCAGCCAGGGTATGTAAGTTATGCGCCCTAAATTGACCTGTGCTCACACTCTGGTAGCTCGGTACAGAGCAGTCAGGCTTAACTGAGGAGGCAATTTGTAAAGTATCTGTGCAACACTTAAAATACAATAACACAATAAAAACGCCACAGCGAGACTCCACACCAGCTTAATCATTGCAGCGCATGCATTTTACTGTCGATTGCAGTCCTTTCAATAAATATATTGAAAACTTTCCTGCATCTCCTTCATTGCCTGTGTGTGACTGAGACTTGTTTCTAACTTCCATTCCACTTTGACTCCCCTGAGATGTTGCAATCTAGAGTCCATGCGTAAGACTGCCAGAAATCACCTTTTACTCTCTACGTTTTTGGTGAACTATTGCTTGTGAGACGGGAGAGTTAGGCCGACAGTTGCGACTTGTTGTAGGTGTGACTCAGTCCCTAAACCAGCAGTCTCTGCTAGGAAAGTGAGTCCAACTACGACAAAGGATTCCAGTATTCTGATGACTTTGCCTAGGTTGGCCTCCGTGTGCTTTAGATATGGTAAGAGATCACAGAAATAACCTGAGTCCTGCCATTTGGGCTTCCCACCTTCTGCCAATTATGTGAAGACAAATTGTGAAGGGCTCTATTGCTAAGACAAATAAGAGGGGAAAATTTGACAACCTTGCCTAGTTCCACAGCATACCTGGTACTGCTCTGAAATAATACCATCAAAAGTTTGGAGAGAATTTTTATACTTTTATGGAAGGTCTTGCCCAGTCCAAAAGACGCCAAAGTGGTTTAAGACCGTATGTAGGAGTCTCCAGATAAGAGAATCAAAGGTCCTCTGTGTGTTGACCAATAACACAGCTGAGTGTGGCCATTCTGAAAGGGCAGATTCAGCAATCCTCAACAATCCCTTTTTTTCTGAGAAGTGTTCCGGCACAGAATTAAACCATTGTGGTCTATATGGACCAGGTGTGTCATATGAGATTGCAACCTTTTGACAAGTATTTTCCCCAGTATCTTATAGTCCACATTTGATATTGATATCAAATATCAATATTGAATAGTAATTCCTCCAGTGTACTGCCAGGCTTTAGGAGAGCCATAACGAGTGCCTCCCAAGTGGAGGGTGTGAGGAGTGCCTGTGCAAATGCCTTGTTTATAGAGCTCAACTGGCTTTGGAGCCAGTTGGTCCATGAAGGAACCACAGAGTTCATGTGGTAGGTCATCTGCATCTGGAACATTCCCTATCTAACAGAGAGCTGGTGTCTGTAACCTCCTGCAAGGAAATGCCCCAATTCTGTTCTGAGCGTGTTGAATTAGGAAAGCAGACCGCATCAAGGTAGTCATTTCCGATAGAATGTGGTCAGTTTGTCATTAGTGGCATACGTCCTTTTACAGTGTCTTAGAAATACTTTGTTCATGGTCTATGGATTGTTGGAGAGATCCCTTGAGGTCAATTGTTTGTGTCAGGATGGTGTTGGCCAGCTTCCTGTGTGTTGTCTGGTGGTACATTGCATGATCTAAGCATTGCTGCTCCTCTAGTAGAGAAGCATGCTCCTCCATAGCTATGAGCAAATTAGTGTGGCATGTGGCATCTGTGAGTGATTTGTTCTCTAGATCTTAACTGTGTCTATTCAGCGCTTCAAGCTGCTGGACAATGACTCCTTACCTTCACCGAAGCCTGTATACAGTGTCAATGCAGAGTCACTTTAGCCTCCCAAACAGTGGAATGGGAGTGAGTCGAACCCCCATTTCCTTCAAAGTAAAGGTCTATAAACTGCATGAGTAATTCACAGAAAATGTGGTCCTCCAGTACTCCATACTGGAGTCTCCATGTTAGAATTGGTGGTGTGATTTGTCCCCAGTTGGTATATCTCAACATGGGTTGTGATCTGACATGGTTTGGCCCAGATTTTCAGTCATGCGTATCTCTGATAAAAGGCTAAGGAAGGCAACAAAGCTATCTAAACGTACATGAAGATCATGGACCGGAAAGTAACAAGAGTACTCTGAGGCTTGTGGATATTTATGTTGCCAAATGTTTACAAAGCACCAGTGCTGTAACTAACACTGAAATGCCTTAGCTGTAGTGTGTGCTGGAATGTTCAGCAGTGGGCAGTGAGAAAGGTCTAAGCATGCATGCAGTATCCCACTAAAGTCTCTTCCTATAATTGTTGAGCAATTAGGCCAAGACACCAACAATGGACAGAGCAAGGAGTAGAAAATTGGTTGCCCTATGGTTGGTGCATAGATACAGCCTAGCATCTAAGTCATGCATCTCCAGGAAAATCCACCAATCAGGTTGCAATCTCAAAGTTAGACCCAGGAAGTTCCAACTCTAGTGTAGTCCATAATCAGCCACTAAGGAGAATTTGTGCTGTGATCTAAGTATGAGAAGGCTGAGCTATGTGACCAGTCAAGCAAGGCACAAAGAAATCTAAATGGCACAGTGTTCAATCCTGCAGGCTCGGTTCTAAGGCAAGGGGATCTATGTGATAAGGGCTAAGTGCCTCAGGTGCTGCCATATATGGCAACCCAGAACAAAGAAGACAATTTTTAATACTATGCAAATTGGATAGCCGTTACCAGCATATTAGCAGGGAAAGCTAAGGTATCTATGGACTAAATTGATTAGAAAGTCAAAGTTGCTCATCCTAAATTTGCGGAGTTACGATGGGTAAAACTGTGGAGATTTCACTGCTTGAATCAGAGTCAGATTCATTACAATGGTGTTGCGCAGCAGAGCTATCCAAGAGTCCAGGGGCAGTCTTTCACCTGAAAAACGCTGCCATCAGAATGGCTGCTTGTTGATGCCATAGGGCCTGTGAAGGCGAGGGGGATTTGGGCCTGTGGGGTCCCTTCAGCTTCCCCCACCCTCGTCACTTTGTAGACTGAAGTGAGAATTGTTGCGATCATCCCCATGCTTGATTGGACTTGTTGCCTCATAGTGTTCAGCCCATGCTTCCTCCGATGTAATAAAGAAAAAAGAACGCTAGCTGGTCATGACCTTCAGCTTGAAATGGAACAAGAGTGTGTTATGCACACCCATTCCCCATAGTCTCCACTTGACCTCTGTGAAACTGGGCCTTGAGTGATGGAATGCAATGGTGTAATCTCAATCGCAATAGTCAAGGATCTGGGCCACTGTCGGTCGAGGATCATTGGTTGTAGGTAGAGGGAGACCTGGCAGGTATGTGGTGGGCCCTCTCAAGTGTGAATCAGCCTTGAAGGGTCTGGGAGGTGACAGTCTGAGATGGTTCTCTATGCATTGGGTAGGGTTGTCGCCCTCCACACCCTCAGACAAACCAACTATGCATATGCAGACATTGTTTCATCAGGCTGTACCTTTGACATCTTCCACTCATCCTTTTGGAAGCGAACTCTGGAGGTGAGCACTAGTACCTGTTTTTGAAGATCTGACATCTGCGGATTAAGTTCCTGAAGTGTTGGTTCTGTGTTTTCACATCCTGTCGCATAATTTGCACTGATAATCCCTAAAGAGACGTAGGCTTATGGGCACTTAATCTAACTTTGCCGCCCTTAATGTGAATTTGGTATCCATGACTGCTGCCAGAATCCTTTCCAGCATTGTCAGGGTTGAAACTCTGGGTTCTGACCCAGCTGTGGGCATGACAGCAACAGAGGGGGTAGAGCAATCAGAGTTGATGGGGGCTCCTGGTTTCATAATAACAGCCCTTTTCAGAGGTGTAATCCAAGCTGCCTCACCCAGTTCTGGGGACAAGAGCAGCAAGGATGCGCTTACAGCAAAGTAAAACTTTGGGTATCCCCTTTAGTGCCTAATGAGTAGTCCAGGCATCAATCACAGAATAGTGCTGACTTTGGTCTCCCCCCGTGCCTCGATGCCTGCTGTGGTGAAGACAGCACTGTGCCTTGTGTTTGAGCTGATACTAGGGACTTGAGCCACATCAATGATAGGGCTTTACGGGGGTCATTGTAAGGGTGAGGCTCATGACCTCCCCCCATCCTACCACCAACCATGTCTAAGTCTGTGGATTTGTGGCCCGCTGATTTTCCATAGATACAGTAGGGGATGGTACAACTAAATATGCAGATCTGAAGGTGAGAGGCCAGAGGAAGGAAAAACACTGAAGGACCACCAAGATTTCTGGGGTCCCAAGAGGGTCCTTGGGCTCTCTGTACACTTTTTAAGTAGTCCTGCCTCCTCCCTGCTCTGCTGCCAGTTAAAGAATTGGGCCCCTAGAGGGGCCATGGAACATAACAGACAAAGGAGCAGTCTTGTCAGGTGCTATTATCCAGGTCGCACTCACAGCCATAGCTTGATGCTGCCCCGTGAGTGCATCCAGGTGACTGCTAGCATCACACCCCTCCATCTCTGAGGGAAATATGCTCATCAAATGCAGAAGGGGGTCCTCCTGTGTCATACCAGCTGTGTCGCCGACCACAGGGATCATACATGAACCACAGGATCAGATCGGGAGGTACGATGAGACCCAGATTTAGTGAGCGGCCACCATTTTGGAAGTGTGGCAGAGGCGGATGAGGGGTCCCTGTGAGGCAAAATGACAAGGTGATCATAGAGCTGTGGCTTCTAGAGAGTTCCAATTGCTCCAACGTTTCTGGACTGGCAGTGGCTTCCGTGGGTTATGTGCTGCAGAAAGGCCAGCCATGTCCCCACTGTAGAGCAATACTTATATTATAAATTTACTCTCACAATGAGTTTTGCAGCGGGAAGAGCAACCTTGAGACTGAAATCTGTTTATATTCTGCAGGAAACTGTTACAATGCCAGTGCTCCAGTTTAAGCATAGGCTGAGCTATTTCATCATAAGAGCTACTGGAGGCTAATCATTGGCACAACTATAGAAGCAGGAAACATACATGGTCACTGCACAACAGGTTTTAATCAGAGTAAGACGTACTGTTGTGTGTTAATGTATTTCATAGGGGAGTTGGGGTAAACCCTTTGGATCAATGCTAATAGCTAGTTTTTAAAACTCATACAGAGTATTCATAACTAGGACAAACTGATAAGACTGACGTACTCAGCATAAAAGTGGAACAGGAAGACTGGTTACTCTGAGACAGGTAAAACCCCAAAAGGCATAGGGAACACCTCTGAAGTATTATCTCTATTAGAGCTGAATGGGGACTAACTAAAACGTAACACTGTATGGGTGTTGAAACACAACAAACCCTGGTCCATTTTGGAACTGAGACAGAAAGCCAGATAGGAAACTAACCAGGAGAAAGTATGGACAATAATTCATAGAATAATTCTAAAAGATGAAGCAGTAGAGACAGAGACTACAGGAAGGAACTAAACTAGCGTTCGAAATGTATTAGAGAGCAGAAAATAATTCTATGGTTAAGAAAAATTAATCAGGAGCAACAACCAATATGAATAAAGACATAACGAGTAACCAGTATTTACCGTGAGATTACATCAAATGTGTAGAAAACTATCAAGATGAAGCTATACACAACAAGCACTCGGACAACTAAAGCACTGTTGGGCACGGAAACAGGTACAGGAAAGTACACAGAAGGGAACCAGCACAAATAACCCAGACGCAAGAAGACGTCTAACTCACCTAAAATTTGGAAAGATGAGGAAACACAGGCGTGCAAGCGTATAAAATACACAGGGCATGAAAGTTGAGAACAACTCAAGAAATACTTCGAAACAGGAGGAAGAGGATAGGAGTGCAGTGAAACACACAAACCAAGTGCAGAAATATGGTAAAACAGCTCGTTGATAAATCAAGCAGCAGCAGAGAAACAACAACTATCAGGATTTAGATATTTTTCAGACTATTAGGAAGCTGTTCCCACCACCGGCGACAGTCACAATTCAAGAGCTGCCAGAGTAAGCAATAGGAGGAAAACTGCTGTAGGCTGAAAGCATTCCTATACAATTCTTTCCAGCTCAAACTCACTCAGAGAAGCTGCCAAAACTGTCCAGCCCCATTTGCAAAAAATGTTTACAGAAGCCAGTCTCTAACAACTCAAACGAAGAAAAAGCAGAGGCAGAATCCTGACACGATTAGCCTACTGCAGGTTTGTTTTGTGCATTATACTATCAGAATATTGAGTCCTAAATATTGCGTTACAAAAATATTGAAGGAAAAAAATCAACAACAATAATATTAAGCAGATCAGAAAATAAAGGTATCTACTGATTTACTAAATACACACACCTTGACAATTTGTATATCTTAACGGTAAATAGATGTGGAGCTATGAATTTCGCCCTTATAGTTTTACTGTCAATATTCTTGCTACAATATTTTTGTGGATGCTCTTCTGACATACAACATTACCATGGCGAATTCTATTTAACACCATTTTAGCCCAACTATTCCCCCAGCAGTAAGGAAAAGGAACAGGATTGCCCTGTTAATAAAGAGGCGCAGATACATGCAGCCCCCTGCAGTTGCATGGTGCAATAAGCCAACATCTTTTGCTGCCCTTAAACCTACTAATAATTAGTTGTGGATTCCCCAGACGATTGTCCTCTGCAAATTAGATGCTGATGTGCTCAGCAGCCAATTATACCATGTAGAGCTCCTAATTAATCCAAGCTTGGAAAAAGAACATTAGTAGTGAATTTAAGGACAAAAAACAGGTATGCAGCTTCATCAAGCTTGATCACATAGCACTCCGGCTGCCTGGCGCAAGGCTCTTTATAACTTAGGCCCTGATTTATACTTTTTTGGCATTAGCGCAGATTTGCGTCAAAAAGTTTACCGCCGGCTAGCACCATTCCTGGATGCCAGCCAGGTGTCATATTAAGGAATGACGCTAGCCGGCGTTAAGGCCCGATTAGCATAAAAATAAATGACGCTAACCGGGTGGGGGAGGCGTAGGGGAAACAGGAGCTTGTGCGTCAAAGAATGGCACTAGTCAGGTTAGAGTCAGAAAAATTACTTTAAACTGACTAGCATCATTTTTTGACACACAACCCCCATGGACATAACTCCTGCCTTAGCAGAGACAGGAGTCATGCCCCCCTGCCCAACGCCCATGCCCAGGGGACATAAGTCCCCTGGACATGGCCATTGGGCACAGTGCCATGTAGAGAGGCCTTAGTTAGGCCCCCCATGGAACTTAAAAAAAAACTTACCTGGACTTACCTGGGATGGGTCCCCCCATCCTTAGGTGACCTCCAGGTGTGGGTGTCCCTGGGGACAGGGAAGGGCACATGTGGGCTGCTTCCATCCATGGTCTTCGACGATGGAAATGAGCCCACAGGTCTCCTAATGCTTGCCTTGACCCAGGCATTAAATAATGACACTAAGCAAGCTTAGCACCATTATTTAAGGCCCACCTCCTTCCGTGCATGATTTTTGCATGCAAGGATAAATAAGGAGCTAGGGCCTTTGAGTCATTTTTTTGCCCGGGAACGCCTACCTTGCATCTCATTGACGCATGGTAGGTTTTCACAGTAAAAAAATTATGTTAACTCCAATATTTTGACGCTAGACTGGTCTAGCATCAAAATATAAATATGGAGTTAAGTTTGCACCGGATTTGCATTAACAAAATGATGCAAATCCGGCGCAAACAGAGTATAAGTATGCCTCTAAGTTCATGAGGCTGCTAGGAGAGGATAAATAAAAGGACAACAGTGTACACACCTGGAAGTGACTGGAAGACAAAGACGCTGTAGATTCGTGTGGAAGGAGAAGGAGGACGAATACGAGACTGAAAGGTCAGCACCATAACTAGCATTGTTTCTTCTGTCTCGCTTTCTATTACCTCTTCTAAAAGACCCCCAGGCTCATATTTCCAACAAATCAAAATGTAGACCATTCTGTAATCAGTCCGACCTCTTCAGAATTTTGGAGAGGGTGAGAGGTCAGAAACCACATACAAACCCTGGGCAACACCTAAGCAGTCTTGTGCCCAGTACAAGGTTGAATCAACAGTAGCCCCAACCCTGGGTGTATTAGGACTGCAAGAAAATAGTTATCAATACTGACTATGAACTTTAGGTGCATCATGTAATGCTACAGTGCTATCGTAAAGCACTCTAACAACCTTGAGTAATGTGAGCACTATATATAGCTGCATACAATAAAATAAAACAAATATCATTGGCGATAGTAGTGATTTTGTTAAATGTATCTGCTGCCTTTGATACTGTCAGTCATGTACTATCGCCTTCCCACTTCAGAAAGTCAAAGCCTGTGGTGAATTCTAACCAGTACTGAATCTGTGTCTTCAGTCGACTGCATTGTATCACTCTACAAGTTCTCATTCACCAGTTTAGGACATCAATTGTATACATCAAAGAGTTTTGCCCTTCCCCATTGTCATGAACATTTTATATTCCCACTGACTTAATTCATTCTCAGTTTTGGCATGAAAGTGTACAATTATACCAGTGGTACTGCCAACAATACTAACGGAACATGTGACCCATTTCACAGTTTTAATTGCTGACTATCATGGATGAATGTGCACCACCGGCATAAAATGTAAATGGTGTCTTTTGGTGCCCCAAATAAGGTTAAGAACATCAAACGCATCTGCTTAGGCACTAGAGACTATTGTTTGCCACTAGTGACCAATGTGATGAACATAATATGCTATTCCATGCTGATCATTATAGTATCTGATATGTTCAATATCCACCTATAACCTATTGCTAGGATAATCATGTCCTATAACTTGCTGTTCTTTGTGTATAATAACGATGTTCGAGAGGTGTCCGAGAAAAGGTCACTATCGTCTTCAATTGTATGTTTAAGATCAGTATATGGCAGAGCATGAACAGGTTAGAGCTCAATTCCTCCAAGACAGAAGTGCTGGTTAGATGCCAAGACATTTTCTATCACGGACAAGGAAGCATGCAGCTAGCACAAAATGTGGGGAATCTGTGTTTTAAGATGACTACCTACTCTCCATGTAGCCAAATTACATAAACATATCTACCTCATATATTACAAGCTGACATTTCTTAATAAAAGTCGGGCTACTGAATACCCGAAGAAAGAACAACAGCAGCCATACCACTGATCTCGCATATTTGAACAAAATATTGAGTTCTAAATATCGAGTTACAGAAATATTGGAAAAGAATTGTGAAACAAAAATATCGTGATACAAAATGTCATTGTCAATAATATTTATTGTTTTCAAATAAGTAGTATTGTTGTTAAGCATATTGTTGTTGTTAATCTCGTTTTCAGTAGTACAGTTGTAAAAAATATAGTTTTTTATTGTCTTTATGTGGTTTAGTTTTATATATTAATTATTGTGGTGTTGTTTGTATAATTGTTAATATTTTTTAAATATAGTATCTCATTTTAAGTGATTTGTAATTGTTAATTTAATTGCTGATAGTAAAGTATAGTGTCATAGCGGGTTGCTAGGTTTGTCGGGGTAAAGGGTGGAAAGTTAAGTATAATTCATTAACAATTAATTATTAATGTATTTTTATTTATTTGATTGGTTATTATGTAAATTGTGTAATACTTATATTTTTAGCTATATACTATGTAGATGCTCTTGGGTTTGTAGGAGTATACAGTGGGAAGTTAAGTAATAATTAATGAACAATTCATGATTCGTTCATTGTTATTAATAAATTGATTATTTATTGTGTATATTGTTTAATATTTATATTTTTATGTTATATATTACATGCGGGCTGCTGATTTGTTTGAGCACAGAGTGGGAATTTACAGGAGCAACAATTAATTAACAATGAATTATTAATTTATAAATAATTATTAAATTGATTATTAATTATACTAATTGTGTTTTACTTATTTATTGTAGTTATCTTTTAAGTGTGGGCTGCTAAGTTTGTGGGGGTTTAGCGTGGGAAGTTAAGTAATTAATAACTAACATCTTTTAATTAATAAATAGTTACTAAATGGTTTAATAATCATGTAAATTGTTTAATTGTGTTTTATTTATATGTTAATTACTAATGTTCATATTAAGAGTTTTATATTTGCTGTAAATTAAAAGGGTTATTCAAATATGTTATTTGTTTAAAGTGAAGTATTTTCCCTACTTTTGCAAGACTGGAGTGGTTAAAGAACATTTTACCCCTCCAAAGTTCAATGTTTTCCCTATTGCAGCACAGACTGGAATTGCAATAGTAAATATTACCCCTCGGAAGTCCTACACTTTCCCTACTGTTGCACAGACTGGAGTAGGAATAGTAAATCTTACCTCTCCAAACTACAATGCTTTCTCTACTGTTGCAGACTGGAGTGGGAATAGTAAATGTAACCTCCCTGAAAGTCTATACTTTCACTATTGTTGCATAAACTGGAGTGGGAATAGTATATCTAGTATTACCAGATGTCACTACTTTTCTTAATATTGTTGAAATATATATATTTTATAGATATCAAAAACAAAAGTCTTTCATCAGATGAAGAGATGCACACTCCGAAGTCAAAAACAACAAATTCCATTTTATTTAATTCACATAACTCAGCTGAAAACATCATGCATCAAAAAAGCAATTGTTTTTGTGTTCATGACGCCTTGTTCACAGGTCCATCATGTGATTCCCCAACACCAGTAGAAGTTAAAATACAGATGACACCGACATAAACAAGGGGCTAAATTGTGCACAATGTCTTCTGAATCATTGTCAGCCAAATTAGGCTATGTTCACATACATTGATGACAGCCAAATTTAGAGCCATGATGGGGATAAACACTTCGGTTGTTGGCCAAAGCAAGGAAGAGCAGAAACAAACATTCAAAAAATTCAAATTGCATACAACAGCTCAATCGGCCATGTCTTATTTCTTGAGTCACAGTTAAATATCACAAACACACATCTGAAATTTAGTAATGTGAGATTGATCTGCACAATATAAGAATACATCTTAACATGATGTTACCTCATGTGTGTTACAATAATTAAAAAAAAAAAAAACAGCATTGCCCTGCAGACCACAAAAATGCAGTCACTGCATCATCCGGTTAGTATGTTACCCACTTTGCCTCCTATTTCTTTTGTATAAACCACAAAGGATCCCCCATCATAGTGCCAACAAATGTGATAAACACACTCATGACATCAACAATTAAGCCCAAGTGGGCAAAACAACGAAAACTGACAGATATCTTAGCTGTTCTGACATAACATTTGAGCAGCCCCCCAGCCCTGCATGAAAAGAAAAACACAAACACAAAGTCAATTTAAAAAGCATGCTTACATGGATTCAAACAAGTCTACACACAATTTTAAACAATAGATAAACTGTGGGGGTTAAAAAGAACCACAAGGAGGTAAAACAGACGAGGGGAACTTCCAATTAATCAAAATTACTGTTGCGCTCCACCATGCCTGGATAGAATTACATAGGTAGGGATCTCATTATTCTAAATGTACATGTAAATCTTCATCTGCATGTAAACTATTAGAAGTATTGGTATCTCGATCCAAAATGCCCCTATATCCCAGTTGTCTATGGGCGCGCATCATGTTGCCCACTCAGTTCGTTTGTGGGACTCTATTGATTGCAAAGTATCGCAACAATTTGCTGTCACCATTGTGATGTGTTGAGAAATGATGTGCTACAGGGTTTTGCTTTTCAACATGTTTTATAGTCCTGATGTGTTCCCATATCCACTGTCCATGTAGTCCTGCCCATGTAGCTCTTTCCACAGGGTCAAACCAATACATCAACACTAAAATCAGAGTAACAACCCAATGGATGATTGATAATTGTTACTACTCTCAGTAGGGAAGATAAACATTTAGTAACACTGCATATATTCTCACAGACAGGCTTGACATTTCCCATATTTGAGAAATCCTGCTTCTCTCACTGTCAAGCCTGTATCCATCTTGGAAACCTCATTCCTACTTAACCTGCCTTTTAGGCACAGCCCTCTTTTGTAGGTGATTTTTGAATGGTTCTCCAGCATTCCCTCCAGTCTACACTCAATGGCTAGTACTCCCAATTGTTTACTCAAGATATTTCTTCACTCTCTAGCCCTGTGATTAAAGGTGGTAAGAAACCTAAAATATATAGTCTAGGGACTACCTTGATTAACCTTAAGGATTGACAGATTCCCCCTATGCACTTGTTGAACCTTCTGTGAGGCTGCATCCAGTATACAATGTTTGTAACCACTTTTTTTTAACCTTGCTGTCATAGTGCCGCATTCAGGCTAAAGGGCTTCTTAAGTCCTGCAGTTCCTACATGCCCCTAGGAATTTGCCATACGAAATGCTATTAATTAATGCCTTCGGATGACTACTCTGTGCATGCAAAAGTGTTTTGCTTGTTGTGTGTTTTTTCTATACAATTTAGAAGACAGCTTGTTGTTTATTACCTCTACTTGCACATCCAGAACTTCAATCCTCTCATTGTTTATTTTCCCAGAAAATTGCTAATATAGATCATTCACATTGAACAAATTGATAAAGTTCAAAGTATGTTCTTAACACCTTCCCATTTTAGGAATTAATCATCAATACACCGAATCCACAACATTACATGAGTCTGCAAATTCACGTAGCTGGCAGCGAAGCAGGTGCCCATAACGGTCCCTTGTGTTGTCAAATGGGAAAAAGTTATTTTCCAAACAGAACTCAATCATAGTCAAATTCATTTCGGTGTAGAAAAACAAGGAGAGTGTTCTTGCTCTAAGAAAATGTCTACATGCGTTCATGTCATCAATGTTCCTAATGCTCATGTACAAACTGTTAATTTCCAGTGTAATGAGGAGAACATAATTCTCCCATGGGACATTATCTATCCTCCTCAGAAATATTTAAACTTTACTATTTTAAACCATATATATATATATATAGAATAATCCTTCAGGCTCTAAGCATGGGCTACAGGGTAAAGTAAGGTGCATGATCAAGGACCTTGAAACATAAGCCATGGAAATACTAACTATTTGATCTTCAAATATACATGCGTCTTCACATTGCCCAGTTCCCCAAAGGGAAGGCCGTTCAATGTCTCTCCTAAACACTGGATTATCCTATGAGCTGCCCACCCTCTCTGAGAGCAATACCAGATCTCCTTCTGTTCACAAAGAAGGTAGAGACCTGCACGTTCAACAAATATCTTAACTGGCCTCTGCTCTTGGGCGAGGGTGGGAATTAAAGCTTTAGCGCCAAGCAATCCTTTCTGTGAACGGCCACTCAATGTAATCTGTAAGTGAAAAAATATAATAAATAAACCACCCCACATGGATGTAGTTCTTCACAGATATCTATGGCATTAGTGTTATCCCATTTGGACAAAGCCAGCAGTATATCCAGGAACATTGTGGACTATGATATACACCACACCCAGAGGTCAGAAAGCTTTGCTGCATTCATTTTCCATTTGGATAGGCAGGAATGTATGTTTCACACAGTCCATTTTATATGTGAGCTGTGAAGGGCTTTTCTAGCTACTTATTACCACATTTATGCAACATCAGGCATTCTATTTCACTGGACCTTCTTTACCCCTTAGGATCTTCTGCTGCTCTTATCGCCTAGTTCCAAAAGAGGTGGTGCATTTCTCATACTAGAAATTACATCTGCCATTTAGCAAATGTTACAAATCACATCTGTTGTCCCACTAATTTTTTAATTGGTGCCTGGCTCTTGTAGGTATGTAGATCCTCATTATGTGCAGCCCCCAAAATGAGCTAGTATTTCCCCACCTCTGGAGTTATTAATATCAGGGTACTGGTATCTTCATTCATGGGGAAAATCTGGCCCATCATGATTTACACCCTATTGGTCACTGAGAAATGAGGATTTACTGGGGGATTATTTCTGGGTCCTATGCCCCTATTAATTCATCATTGCCACTCGATTTTCAGAGAAAGCAGTCAAAATCTCCATATGAAAGCAAAGAGATTTGCATTACTGCTATGGATTACATAGTTCCAATGGGGTCCGTTGTCAGCCCCTTAGGAATTAAAAGGCCAGACATACTGGGGGATTAGCATAAAAAAACTTGTAGAGATTATTGCTCTTAAACGACGTGGTGGCATTAAATCACATAACAACACTTATCTATGACAGCCAGGTGGACGTATGTCAGAGTTGCCAGCAGGCAAGGAATCATCTATGTGGTAATTCCAATTAGTGCTTGAACTGCTTGGTGGTCTGAACTCAAGGCTGATTCCTGTGGGAATGACTGTGACAGCAGAGGGGACTCCTCCATAATAGCGGAGGAGCGTTGCCCCCCTGCTCAGTTTGGCAGTGAAAAATAAAATGTTAATAAAATAATGTATTAACATTTTATTTATCACTGTTTCTGTTTGACAGCCATGGAATCTAGGGTGTGCCGGGCCATGGCAGGGAGGAGGAATGGTGGGCACTGTAAAGTGCGCCTGTTACCCTGGCCGGCTGTCTTAGGACTGCCAAACCGACATGTGCAGTTACATTTCCTCAACTCAGCTGTGTTGCACAGTCTGGTGGAGAAATGGCATAGGCTCCCTGTGCAAGAGAGCATCAGACCAGCCCACTCAGGACAATCCTGGTGCTACTCTCATATTTGGTACAGCATGAGAGAAGCATCTGGACTGGGAGCCTGCGCTTTGTGTCCCAATGACTGCTGGGAGGGGGTGCAGCACCGAGGCGAACGGAAGTGGGACGAGGAGCGGCAGTTAAGATTTATTTTTTATTTTTATTATTCCCCTAATCCCCCCGCAGAACCCCTTTAAATTGGCGGTAGGGGCCACTGTGTGACAGTCTCCAGCTCCGTGCATTCGTTTGCAGTTCACTTCTTACATGTTATTTGCACAATTGATATTGTGCATCCTGCTCCGCATATTGTTTTGATCCTGGCTCATTCTTTTGCTACAATTTTGTCAGTTCACTGATGAATAGTTGATGCCTAGCCTTTTCCATATGGGACCCTCCTTCCTAGCCATTCTGCAATTTTTTGGGACTTTCTAAATTGTCTATCCTGATGTTGATCCATATGATGTCATAGAGTCAAAACACCTTTGACAATGTTACATGTGAATCAAGATCTCAAATGTATGACAGCATATTCTTATACTATATCCAATTTGATAATGAACCTAAACTTGTCTGTGGTCATATGTTGTTCATTTCACACCCCTTCCTGTATAATCAAACACTGCCAGAACCACCTTTGAGAACCGAGCACATAATCACCTTTGTTCTCCTATTTTCCTTATATACATTGATAACTGAACTTGCAACTGTTTATTGATTTCTTCTGATTCGACTGTTGCTGCTAATATTTCTGTAGTTGGTAGCATGAACTTCTTTACAATACCCTCAGTGGTGGACATGGAATTCCATATATTCCAGCAGAAGCGCAGCATCAAGGAGTAGTTGGGTAGAAATCTCGAGGTGTGGCATAGGGTCGTGGTTATGAACCTTAAGGACAGAAAGCTACACAGAAATAAGGGAACAGCTCAAACAAAGAGGCATATTTTAAAGACAACATTTCATAAAGTAAAATCCCTCTGCCTCTTGCTTTGTTTCTACCGCTGATTTGGTACAAGAGATGGACCATTATGCTAGAGTTCAAGTAGACTACCATGTCTGGGTACCTTGGGACAAGGGTTGAACTTCAGCCATCCAGAATGGTTATGAGCTGTTTAGGAAGCATGCAGAAGGTTATGGGTGAATGACGAAATAGGCAATAACTTTGGGACCTGAGCCATATGATTTGCTAATACTGTGGTGAGGCAATGGCATGAAGACACTGGGCACTCACTCACTGTTGCACACCAAGGGGGCTGCCTATGAGTCGTGCGGAGCGATATTTTCAAATGTGATACCACTGCGCACAGTTCAGAGATTTAACGAGAGTGAGACCGCACCTTGTAGAACCTAATGCTTTTGCACGCAAAATGTCCTCTTTCTGACAGTGTGTGCAGAAATGGGTGCGGATTGCATACAGTAACAGACCTCATGTTGTTCCCTATTCTGAGCCCACCACAATGGCTGGTAATTAAGGTGTGGATACTGTTTGGAAACGGTGACTCTGGGCCCAGTATTTCTCCGAGATACTATCCTTCTCGGAAACGGCCCCAAAGAGTATGTCTGTATGACTTGTGAGTTTCAAAGGAGCAGACAGAAATAATCAGGGCAGAGGACAATGTCATACTGAGAGGGCATTGGCGCTCAATCACTGGCCTCACTTTAAATGTTCAATTTACATTAATTAAGGGCAATGAGGCAGCTCCAAACAGCAGCTATATTTTACGACTGTGTGTAAAGTCACTTCCCAGACAATGAAAGTGTGGAGGAAGACGTTGTTTAGCTTAAACAATGCATTACACACACTGTACGATAAGCTTCCCATAGTATTAGATAGTCTGCTGCACAGACGAGGCCTGTGGTCCGTTCGTTTAGCGATACTGAACTAGCATTGAAATGAAACAGTGAATTGCACTGATTTGCATACTTGTATGATCCGTTGTCTCTGCTTAAGCTGTGTGTGATGTAAAGCGCTGTGGCATCCCACGTTGGGATACGCAGTACTATAAAAGAAATTAAATAAATGTGAGAGAGAGGCTACAGAGAGATGAGGAGCATCATTGGAGGGTGGCTGTGAGGGAATCTGTGCTGAAGAAGGTCATTATGGGTGCCAATAAAGATTGTCGAACTGGGCACTGTGGTGTTGGGGCCCTAGGCCCTCATGCTACTAAAATAGGTCACAGACACAGTGGCATGGTCGGTAGAACTGGCCCTGGGCACGTGCGCCAGGCCCTTTTTATTGGCAGGGTCACCTGACCGTTGACGCCTGTGTTGGGTGGGTGTGGGGTGTAGATGGAAGGCCAGCCCTCAGCAGAGTGGCTGGCAAAACACTAGAACGTGTCCAGCAGGACACTACATTCCTCCAAAACTTTATTGAGGAACAAAACAAAGTCCAACCTATAAAATAAAACACAGTAACAAAAACACCACCATCAGTCTCTCGGCCTCAAGAAGGCAGGCCGCAGTATTGCAGGGGACAAGTGCAGCTGGGAGCACACAGACACTTTCACATGAGTCCATGATTTAACCAGGTACAGCCGGGCACGAACACTGTGCAGAAGAAGTTCGGACTCTGACAGTCAGATGGTTGGTTAGGTGTCCACTGATGCACTGTGGTTCAGTCCTGTGGGCACTCGTGGCGAGGATGGTGGTGTTTACAGTTCACTTTGTTCGAATTGGGTGTATCATTGGAATTGGGTGCATCATTGGAATTGGGTGCATCATTCGAATTGGGTGCATCAAGAGCGCTGCTGGAGTCCGCTGTGAATCTGCTTGCCGAGACATCCTGGCTTCATGAAGGCCAATCCCTTGAAGACGGATGACATCTGTGATGGCGTGAAGTCCTCCTCTGAAGCCTTTGTACATCCTGACACTCTGTTGGCAGAGCTGCTTCCAGATCACCTCTCGTTTGTGGATTCTTCACTCTGGAACTTCCTTGAGGCCCTTTCGATGGGTTTGCCACGGGATTGGCATGGACTGTGCTGGGCCGCGTGTGGGCCATCTGCAGGCCGCTGCAGGCTCTCCGACAGGAGCCACGGTCAAATCATTTGTGCAACTGCAAGGGTGGATGTTTTGTAGTCAGGGCGCTTGCTGACATGGATCAGGTGCAGACGGGCTCTCAGACGGTCTCAGGGCAATTGTCTCTCACGTTGCCAGGAGGATGTCTAGTTGGTGTGATGTTAATTCACTGACGACAGTCTTGGTGTGCTGTGACCTGTTGGAGTCTCCATTGCACAGCCTTGCTGTCTCCTTGACTTCATCGGTGGGGCAATGCCAAGTCCTCTCTCGCGCTTGGGAGGTCCCTTGTCTGGGTTTCCACGGGACTGCTTGTGGTCTGCGCAGAGGCTGCTTGTGTGCCACGTCAGGGCAGCTGCAAGACCTCCTAGGAGCCACTACCTAGTCGCTCGTGCAATCACAGGGGTAGATGGGTCTGGGTCACAACTTGCTCTTGCCACAGAGAGCAGGATACAGGCAGGGTTAGCAGGTGATCTTTGGTTGACTGGTTGTTCAGAGCATCACGATGTAGGACTCCAGTCTGGTTGTTTAACTGCTCCGCTGATGGATACCCTGATGCACATGGTAATGAGTGTGTTTGCCATTCGGAGACCTGGACGACAAGTGATGTTGCTGGAGTGAGGGTGACTGGAGGGACTTCGCCATTGCTAGTGCAGTCTTTCTTTTCCTCATGTGCAGATGCTGGCAGTGATGCCATCTGCTTTAAGCAGCCGATGACAGGTGGCTTGGATGGTCACACTTTGAAGCGTGGGGCAAGTACGCGGTTCGCGCATGGTGTCTTACATTTGGTACTCCTGCTGAGCTGTCTCCAGTGACGTCACCGCACCCCGGTGGCTGTCTTGTCAGTGGGTGCACTCTCTCTTTGTTGCATGAGTCCTCCATCTCGCCACCCTGTTGATCTTCCGCTCTTATTCTTCTGTGGTCGTCAGGTGTTGCAGTGTGACAGGTGATGTCACACAATCTCCTTTCTTCCTTCTTCATAGCGTGGTGTGTGCCACGCTTTCTTCTCCTTTGTTGTGGCGTCTGGCCACTTGTCTTCCTTTTGTGTGGACCTTTCGAAGGTCCTGTCCTGTTGAAGGACTAGGGGCTCTTCCCCGTGTTGCAGTGGTGGCATTGTGCCACTCAGGGTGTGCGACTCTTCTCTTGCCTGTTGTGAGTTGCTGTTGACTCCGTCTTGAGGCAGTGTGGGAGAGTAAACTCCTTGATTAGTCTTGGGCACGTTGCACGGCGGTCACGGTGGGTCACTTTCTTTCCTGCCTCCTCTTCACTGGAGGGCGCAGTGCTTGCGCCGTAAGGCAGTGCCTTCTCGGCACTGGGTCTTGCTTGAACCTGGGTGTGCTTTGCAGGGGTTGGTCACTTCTCTCAACCTGCTGTGCGATGGGCTAACGGTGGCCATCTTGTGTTGCAGAAAGGCCGGCTGGCGCGGCCTCTTGTCCCGTGCTTTACGACACGCTCTTGGGTGCTCTCTCAAAATTCGCAGGCGTTGCCTTAGTCGTCACGTTCTCTGGCGCAGCTCTCTGCGCATGTGTTATAGTCTCTTTTTCTGGGCGTCCTTTGTTAGCGCCTGGCATGTCCCTTTCTTGTCCTGCAGTGATATCTATCACTGCTGGGACATGTGGCGTTCTTTCGGCGATGGTGGTGGATGGCCGTCTGGGGCTGCGCCGTCCATGCGCGCTCTCCTCGTGCCTCACGTGGCACTTACGTCCATTCCTCACCGTTGCAGCTTGGCTGGGACAGCTGCGGTCCTCTCTGTCCTTGTGCAGCGTCGGTCACTTTGTTGTCATCTTCTACGCCGTTTCCGTCTTCTGCGCCATTGTGCTCCGCGGGCGCGCTGTTGGTCTTGTGCAGTCACTCTCTGGGGTGTTGCTGTAGACTTTCTTTCAACAAAGCTGGTTTGTCCACTTTAAAATAGAAATAGGGTGCACTACCGTCTTTGGCCACTGGATGCAACTAGTGCACTTCTTTCATGCTTGAAAGACAGTCTTTCCTCTTACCGGGCCTGTTTGTTTGGTTTGAAACAGATGCCGGTGAAGCCATGCTGCGGAGGAGTTCACCAGGCTTGAGGAGGCTGGAGGAGGCTGCAGGTAAGTGCTCTTTTGTTATTTTTCCTTTTTCTTTCTTCTCTTGTAATATTTTTCTATTTTCCTGCACAGCCTCGCTTGAAGAGGCAGGCAGACAGCACGGAGTTCAGTGATGGGGGTTGGAGGCTCCGGGCGTGTCAGCACCTCTCCTCTTCCTTCCACAGATTTTGAAGTTTGTGGGGGGGCTGTGCACCACCATTTCTCTGCTTTGGTGCGTGTATGCACCATGTACTTCAATTTGTTTCGGTGCGTGTCTGCACCTCGTATTTCAAATTGTTTTTGGTGCGTGTCTCCACCCATGCTTCATTCCACACGTTTTCCTTATTTATTTATTTTTTAACGGGGGCGGCCCTTGGCAATTGTGTTGTACTTGGTGCGTGTATGCACCATGTTTTTTTAATTATTTTCGGTGCGTGTCTGCACCGATGTGCTCTCTGACCACGCGGCAGCTGGGGGGCGGCTCTGGGCATTTTCTTTCTTCAGTGCGGTGAGTGTCTGCACCCTCGCACTTTCCTCCTCTTGCTGCCACAGCAGGCCGTGTCGTGGCATTTTCAGCCTTATTGAGGGAGGGGCGCCCCTGGGCATTTCCTTATTCCGGTGCAGGTCAGCACCGTTGAGCTTTCTTGCTTGCGGCGGCCGCAGACGGATTGGCAGTGCTGCGGGCTGCTATGTAGCGCACTATTGCTCTCCTTCTCTTCATGGCGCACGGCGCGCGTCAGCGCCATTATTGAAAAAGGAAAAGGAAAATGGGGGAAAACGACCCTGGGCCCTTTCTCCCTTCTCTTGCACCACGTTTTTCACGCGCGGCTGCAGCAGCATGGAACACGCTGCGGACCACGTTATTTTCTTGGGGATGGGGGCGACCGGCCCCAGTCTTGGTTCGGCGCCCTTTTCTTTTTCTTCACGGTGCGCAACAGCACCGTAAGTGCATTTCAAGCGCGCCCCAAGCAGCCTTCCCACGCGCTGCGGGTGCGCTTCAATCGACACATTGGGGGCATATGTGCGCTTTTAAACGCGGACTTGCCTGCCTTCCAGCACTCTATTTTCTGCGATGTCTGTGCAGCTCACACTCCCGATGGCAGCAGGTGTCTACATTTTCACCTCCTTGCCTTTTCGAGCAGCTTGATGCCCTTTTCTGTAGACAGCAGCAGCCGGTGCACGCATGGGGCAGTCTCACTCATCGCCAATGTAGTGTTGGGGCCCTAGGCCCTCATGCTACTAAAATAAGTCACACAGACACAGTGGCATGGTCGGTAGAACTGGCCCTGGGCCCGTGCGCCCGGCCCTTTTTATTGGCAGGGTCACCTGACCGGTGACGCCTGTGTTGGGTGGGTGTGGGGTGTAGATGGAAGGCCAGCCCTCAGCAGAGTGGCTGGCAAAACACTAGAATGTGTCCAGCAGGACACTACAGGCACCACCAACAAGAAAGTCATTCCTGACTTACAGCTGCAATTTCTTATGGTGTAGCAATTGCCACAGGGTCGGGCCTTGGGAACAGCATTATTGTTTCCTACCATTAAGGAGCGACTCTAATTGTCATTGAGCAATAAGACTGAAGACTGAACTCTTAATAGTTTATGAAAATTAACTTTGACCAATAAGTAAATCTATGGGAAGCAAGCTCTTTGACTAGGAAAGTAAATCCTTTGACACATCTCATTGTCAATAATCAGCTGTGAATGTTTGCCTTTTACCTTCAATTGGTTCTGATTACACACAAGGGTTCAACTGTAAACCAATGCAGAGGCCTTTCTATTCTTTGAAAATGTTTGTGTTAACCTTTGCTAGGAATGGAAGGGCGGTGTGCCGATTTCTACCATTTCTACAGAGGAACTGTCACCCTATGGTAACAATCTATCGCCCATATTTATACTTTTTTAGCACAGCATTTGCGTAATTTTTTAACGCAAAAGCAGCGCAAACTTACAAAATACAGTTGTGGCCCATAATTTTACTCCCTTTGCGCCAGATTAGCGTAATTCTTTTTAAACTAATCCGGCACAAACTGAACACCATATTTATATTTTGAGGCTAGACCTATCTAGCCTCAAAATATCGGAGTGTGCGTCATTTTCTGGATGCGTGAAATCGCCTTGCGTCAATGAGATGCAAGGTAGGCATTCCAGTCCAAAAAGTGACTCAAACCCCTGTGAGCCATATTTATCCAACCGGGCACAAATGACGTACGGATGGGAGGCGGAGCCGGAAAATGACACAAATCCCAATTTGCGTCAAATTTTAACGCTTGGGTCAGGGGAGGCATGAAAATGGGGCAAACACACCACTACTTAAGGCAAACTCACACAAGCAACATCATTGCTCAAGAAGGACGACATGGAGATGCTACTCATGCAGCATGCCAGAAGACGCAGAGCACAGGACCAACAGCAGCAGCTACCATCATACCAACATTGACCCCAAAAGCAACGCAGAAGGCAGGAGAGGCTATTCAGGACCAAGACAACTCTCCTGGGCCTCAGGGAACATGATATTATCCAGACGTACAGACTCAACTGGCAAGCCATACAGCAGCTGCTGCGCCAAATTGAGCCACAGTTAGCAGCCAGCTTGCAGACACCCCACATTATTCCACTGGAGACCAAGCTGCTAACTGTCCTGCACATGTTGGCAAGTGGCTCATTTCAAACTACTGGCGCCCTGGTTGCCGGGGTCTCACAGCCCTCATTCTCCGCCTTCCTTCCCAAGGTACTTGATGCCATCATATCCCTCACACCCCAACACACCAGCTTCCCCAACACACAGCAGAAGCAGCAGGAGACCTAACAAAGGTTTTATCAAATTAAAAAAGCACGTGCTTGGTGCCATTGACTGCACACATGTCTGGATTGTGCCACCTGCTGCAACCGAGAACCTATACCGCAACAGAAAGCACACACACTCCATCAATGTGCAAGCCATTGTTGATCACCAGGGATTGTTCACCAACATCATGGCAAAGTATCCTGGGAGTGTACATGATTCATTCATCTTCTGCCACAGCACCATCAATTGGCACTTCCAGGATGGACGATATGGCAATGTCCTTCGTCTCGGTAAGTCCAGAAACCTAGTAATTTACACACAGCACAACAACCCTGTAGGACACCCAAGACATACACCACTACATTGACACGTGGCCAGGAAGTCACTGAGGTGTGACACTGGTAGTCATGTTTGATATCCTGACTCAGTGGGATACACACCTATGGACAAATGACGGCTGCAAATAACAATAGATGCCATTCTAGAGCCACAAGGGACCAATTTAAAACCACACAGTGACAATGACATGGCCTTAACTGGCAGTACAACTTGGAAGATGAACCATTCAATATCACATAAGGCCACAGTCAATCCCACACCCTTCCAAGCAATACGTCCTATGTAAGGGGTGTGTAATGTGTGTTGCTGCAGGTCAAACACCATGAGACACATAGCATGATGACGCTAACTCAAATGAAGGTGACATGGAATTATTGAGGCAGTACCAACATCTCACATCACTCCTGGGGTGATATTGCCAGCTAGCAATAAGGAAGTGGACTGTGCAATGAAAACATGTTGATGTGACACTAATGCAAAGTGCACACTGCTACACATACTGAATGAGTCAATTCCCCATATACATAACAGATGTACAGGGAGATGGACCTTCCTGCACTAAAACCTTCACCCCCACAACCAAGTTAGCCAGCTCACCTGGAGCAAGTTCAGTAGTGTAGGTGCACGGTTGCACATGAGTCAACTGGGTGAGGGAACAAAAACAGGTTTGCAAAGAACTAGTCACACATGGGATAATTGTGCATTGTCAATACTGAACACTTCAGTGCTGCCAAATTATGGAGATGTGTTGTGCATTGTCACCTAGCCAAATCAAAGGGACTCACTGTTGCATTTCACCTGCAATTACATATGTCTAATTGGATGGGATGTCCAGGCCATTTAGTACAACCATGTTACCACCGCAGTGGAATCTAGTGTGTGTGTGTGGAAGTATCATGTCACCTCCAGTGAATGCACACGGACACATCTTTCTCACTACATAACGCATGGGAGATACACACTGAACTGCAGGTTTCTAAATATACCAGAGATATTAGGTCAGTTAGCCAAACACCAGTTTTGCTAGTCAAACAACCCAATGAAGAAAGAACCTCACAGAAGCCTAGGATCCCACACAGTACCACAAACACATATAAGTCACAGACGACACAAGATAACAACTTCCATGCAAAGTGACATTCCTGGTGCAACCAACAACAAAATACTTAGCCCCATTTTCTCTTTCAGCTGGTCAGGGTTACGGGATCCAGCCATCGATCATGACCCCATTTGCCAACCCAAGCACAGCAGCAGAGCGTGTCTATAATGAGGGACATCGTAGAACACGCGCCATAGTTGAATGGACTTTTGGCATCCTGAAGTCCAGATTTAGGTGCCTGGACATCACCGGAGACAGCCTCCTATATTCCCCAGAAATCGTCTGCAAGATGATTTTGACCTGTGCCATCCTGCACAACATTTGTGTTAGGAGAAACATTCCCCTATATGAACCTGAACAACAACTGCCTGAAGAGGAGGAGGAGGATGCTGTCTGGGAAAATGAGGGGGAACATCCTAACACAGCTGCAGGAATGCGTCGCAGACAACAGATCGTACAAAAACATTTCCAACTATAGTCACTATCACCACTTTGTTATGATATGGAATTAAACAGCTCACTTCATCACTCAATCATGCTCTGGGTAATTATTTATGCATCATATGATCTCTAGGAATCCTAATTAGAGTATTGCCTCATGGAGCATTGCAGAAAGATAAATTTGCATAATTCCGATGCCACATCACATTTGATGAGTATACATGTACAGCAAACATCACACACAGTTTTTATAAAATACATCCTGTCTATTTCACATTTGAAGGGCAATTTCAGAGGACCACAGCTATTGGACACATCCATGTTGCCTACATGGTCCATTGCAGCATTTAACACCCAACTAAGACACCATCAATCAAAGGGGAAAAGGTGCATCATACATGAGGTAGTGGATGTGCAATTGCATTGGTAACAGGAATGTATGACCAGACCCTTGACAGCATTTGTGACAAGAAGTGCATCAAACCTGAAAATGGATAGCACAAGTGCCCCAGGTATGACAAGCAATGCTCACAAGACAGCCCCTGCGCAGTCCATCTCAGGTAATAAGACCTGCCACTGCAATGTTTTAAGTCTCTGCCCACCCTTTTCTAAGCGGTGCTATAAATGGACTATCTGTACCCTGAGAATCATCATCTACACTCACCCAGACTCACATTCTGACTCCTGTGTGCTTCCCTTTTCAGTATGGCATGCCATAGTTCTAGTTCATCAGTCTGCATGGACTTCAGGTCCATTAATGCACTACCTGTTAGTTGGTAAGACCTGTAATCTGATGTCCATTGCTTCTCATGTGAAAGGTCCAGTTGGCCCCTTATACTAGATTCTCAACTCCAGGACTTGTGAGAGACTGAAGCTGCACACACCTGTGAGCACTCTCATGCTGCCCAGCCATTTGACTCTGCCCTGCCCTTGCTGCTGCCTGGAACTGCCTAGAAGCTGCCATTTCCTGAATCTCCTTGTTGTGCACTGGAGTACAATTCATTTGTGTACCAGAGCCGTTGTGGGATTCTGTGACAGTGCAGAGTACACCAGAAACTGCTCTTTGTTTCAACAGTGTTGTTCCTGCTTGTCCCAGTCAGACTCTGCTCACTGTGTATTTGCCTTGTTCATGTCTGTTCCTGACAGAGCCTGCATCCTGTTAGCCAGACTGGTTCCAGTCTTTGCGTTAACCAGAGTGGGTCCCTGTGGCTACATTTGCCTCATAGTTGGTTTCCATGACCTCCGTTTCCTCTTGGGGTATTGTGTCTAGTAGGCCTACGATCAGTCCTCAAATGTATGGAATAGTTTAATTTGTTTTCTTATCTTATTTTGTTCTGGGGCATGTTTTCAAAGGGGCAAATCCAGCCCCCATCCCTTGTCTGGTTTTGCATGTATTCATTGGTGCCAAACAGTGAGAGTGTGCTATGGCTGTATGCCTGGATTTGGTACTGTGCCTCCAGCTCAACAAACAAGGGCTGCTAATGTGTATGTAAGGACAATACATGTTTGCGCCCTGACGGTCCAGACACAGATTCACTTCTGCCTCCACCTTTTGATGGGGCTTGCGTGGTGACTAGCTGTGAGATTAATCAGCAGAGAGGCACTGATGTTCCCTGTTGCGGTGGGAATTTTAGAGCCCTACCCTGTGTACAAATGTAGTGAAGAAACTTGCCTGTTTTTCATTTACTGATCCATAACGTATTTGAGCACACCAAGGTTCCTCTGTCGTCAGCCTTCTGAAATTTCTGCTGTACCATAGCTGCCCTATCCCCTTGTATGGCGTTACCTGATCTTTGGCTTTAGGTCAAATCTGCTTCGAAGGATGCTAGCTTAATTCAAGGGTTGGCTCCACAGACTCCTGACTAGAACTTCATGTAACTGTTACACCATGGAGGCCAATACTGACACAGGGTACACATGGCCACACACTTGAACTGGACACTTTTGTTGAATGAATGACTGGAAATATGTGAACACATGCAGCATGATCTGCTGGTAAACCACAGCCACAGGAGAAACATAGGTCATTTACATTAGTCAAACTGTGGTGTACATAACAATGTTATGATTGAATTTGAGACTCTGTGTCACAAACACTGTACCTACCCAGCATGCTCAAATGCCTGACTCATGGGTAGTATACACAGAAGTGACCATGAAGTGGTAGCCAACATTTCATGACATGTGAGGGGTAACTTATCTGACATAGCCCTTATCAGCCATCCTCAATCTTTCCTGTCTATAGTTAGTAATGGGAAATGTATTGTCCCCAATGTCAAGCAAGTACACACAGCATTAGAGGCAACATAATTTACAAACACATATCATGGCTGATGTACCTCATTGATTGGCATCTGATGCTTATACCCATTTGTAACACATTCATACATGAACATTACGCCAAATGTTTTGCATGCCATTCCCACAGAGGTACACAAATAATTTTAACAGACAATTCACACACAAAACACACAGACCATGATTCTTTTTTTAGTAGCGTAGCTTTGCTGTCCTCTTTTGATGCAACACCTGCGCAATCTTGAAAAATCCAAATTAATTTCCAAAGTTTGTACTGCTGTTGCGTCAGTTAAGAGAGCTACTCCTGCACAACAACATGAGTATTATGGGCCACAGTAGTATGGTCTGCCACATGTGCCCAAACACTAGAGCACACACGGCAGGTCATACCATCCTATCATTGTCTAGTTATAGGCTGCATGCATGTTACAATTAGAAAAATGACTCACACAGAGTTTAAGACAGAATTTTTGATGCACACGTGTCAAAAATTACACATATGCATCAAAAATGATGCATATGTGTTAAACAATTACGCTCACGCACATTATACATCAATTGGCCCCTAGCGTTAATTCCACCAGCACACCCCAAGCATGCGGATATCCATTGAAATGTATTGATCCATGAATGCATGGGATTTTAACACATATGCGTAAAAAAACATTGACGCAAACCCTGTAAGCGTCACAAATTTACACGCAAGACAAAAAACGGGCCGCAAATGAGACAGGAAGTGATGTAATAGGATATCCTGTTTGCAGAAATGGTACAGTGGGTGTACTTTCACTTTCACTTTGCAGTCTGTGATTATACTAGACTGTGTGCCTGTGTTTTGGATTGTCTCTCTGTGAATATTGTGATTTTGTCTCCTGTGTGCTCTTTATATTGTCTTTTGGTGTTTGGTAAGTGTCTTTTGTATCCTGTGTAAGTGTATTTGTGTCATTAATTGTATTTAGATTAGTCTTTGTACGTTGGGAGTCTGTTTGTGGGTAGTATTAGTTGTGGTAGTTTTGGGCTGTATTTGGGTTAGATAAGTTTCCTTTTTCTTCCCCCTTTCCCTGCATTTCTCTCTTTACTTTTGATTTTTTGTTTTGGTGTGATATCGGGAAGGCCACGGCTGAGGCTCATGGGTGAGGAGGAGCTATGGGCATTTGTGTGGCTGGTGTGCCACTTCCTCACCCTGATTTTGGAGGCTGGGGGCCGTGTGATAGACACACGGAGGCAAGACGGCTGAGGTGGGCAAAGGTGCTGTTCCACCTGAGGCACATTTTCAACACCCAACACAACGATCACCAACTGAAGCATCGCTGGGCTGGCCTGGTGGCCTGAGAGCAGGACCTGCTGCACCACCTGGGTGTGGTGATTGGTGGCCCTGTTGGTGAGTACCAAATTGACTAATGTGTACTGTACAATGCTTTGGAGTGACAGTAGCAGATGTTGTGACATGCTGCATGCAATGTTTGTGGACTTGTGGAATGCAAGTTGAACAAACTGTGAGTGTACCAGGAATGGGATGTATTTCTCATGGTAATACATGGAAACAATGTAGATCACAGTTTTGTGGAACCATGTCCGAACTGTATTCAGGGCCATACGTACCAAGCTCTTCATAACCTTCACTATTATCTTCAGCCCATATTTCTACTTTGTTTGCGCTGCATTTGCATAATTTCTGGGCGCGAAAGTAGCGCACACTTGCTACATTCAAAGATATTTTGCTAATTAGCGCAGCTGTTGCGTCAACAAATGAGGCAAATGCGATACAAAATAAATTACACATCTGGGCCTAAGGTCACTGTTTCTGTGTATTTACTTCTGGACAAATCATTCACATGGCCAAACTCAAATGGGCCATTATGCTACCAGTTTGCATTATTACAAAACAGGGTCATCTCGTGTCATTTCAGAGTAGGCGTTGAAATCCTATCATTGAGTAGCAGTGCCCAATGACATATTTTCTTTGGGCACAATTGCTGGGACTGAGCTAGTGCAGTTACCATCTGTGTCACTTTGGTGCCAATCCATTTTCTAAAGTGAAAGGGTCAGCATGGGATCCCTGCTCTTTGCGAATGCATGGTCACAAACTATTTTTGAGCATGATGTTGTGCAAGGGACCACTGACTGCTTCCATGATACTATTTTAGTGAAGAAATAGGTTGTTAAATTAATTTCGGTACACTCCTGCTGATATATTGCAGCATTTCTACAAATGTAAACAGTATGAAGGCAGACACAGACATGGTGGTCTGCTGAGCTCAGCAGGCCAGCACTCCTGTGAGTGCCGCCATTCCCAAGGTGTTTTCAAATAGAGACCTACCTCATCATTACTGCAGAAGTAAGACATTTGCTACCCCTTTATTTTATTAGCGGACAGTGTTAGTTCTGGTGTACTACCACTGATCACCCAACTTGCCAATTGTAAGTTGCTGATTCTATCAATGTGTGATTTACAATACCTGATATAGGTACACATGGCCCAGAGTAACATATTTCAGGTGCAATGACTACACCTGTGCCCATGCATTATGTCAACGATGATCAAATAAGACATTGTCAGCATACATCATTTTGCAGTTTTGAATCAGGAAAGTGGCCAATCCATGTTTAGCGTAACATTGCCATCAAGTAACACACAGGATCCCTGCCATCATGTTGTCATAGGGGGCATATACAGCTTAGGGTACACTGTCAATGTGGCATATGTAACCTACATGCAACACTGGCACACCTATTATGGACCACTGAAAGCACAATAATTACTGAAAGCAAATCAACCCACATGACCATCACACTGTTACTCATTGTCCTTTGATGCACAAGCTACAATACCTGAGTCACTGGTATTGAAGTGCACCAGGAATGTGGCATTGCATGTGTCTCCCAATTACATAAGTTGAACTGGAGTACCATCTGGAAAGTATTAAGCACAAAATTGAGTAATCATGTTTGGCACCACATGATTGTTAGGGCCAGTGCATGTGTGCATATGTGTGTCTATCACTCACTGGAGTGACAGTGTCAATGGATGTTTGTAGTGGTATGTCTGTTGGGGTGTCTACATGCCTGATGTGCAGCTCTATCTTATAAAATGTCACATGCAGTGATTTGTTGTTCCCACTTTTGTACAGTGAGCAGACATTGAGCACATATCACCCTTCCATGTTTTACAGGTGGACCAGCCCCCTACACCATAGGTGAAGTGGCTCGATTCGAGGACCCAGACGTGTCCAGTGAATGTTAAAATGTTTGTCGTGTGTTGTGTTTGCAGCTGTTGTGTGATCGACTCCTGTGTGTTGGACTCATTGCAAGATATGATGAGCTGGCACGTGATTTGATATGTGACTTGACTGGAGGTTGACATAGTGTTCCATGGAAGAGTTAGACATTCACTGGCAGTGAGTCATATATTGGGAGTCGAGTGCTGCGCAATAGGCATGGGCAGGTGAACAAGGTGATTTGTTGCCACATGTATGCCAAAAAATGATCTGGAGGTGGCCAGTGTCATAATTTAGTCAGCAAGTCATACCCTAATTCACACAGAACAGTGATGCATCAGTTGTACACACCAACTTGTGCATCCCTGTTAAGTAATGAACATGTAGGACTGTACTGTCCCACAGCATCTAGCTCCACATGTTATACACCATTTACGTGGCACTTGAGTGATATGTCATAGGCGTGCATGCAGGTCAAGACCAGATGGGTGCTTGCATCAATGTGGTTGATTTAGGGAATGTGTCAGTGAGATCTGATGTTGATGGCTGTCCACAAATAGAAACATGAATGTAGATGTGATTGTCCAATCGTTGACTCAATCCAAGTTGGCAGGCCTCCTTACCTGTTGTAGACTGACTAAATCCATGTACAGCTGGACAAAGCTTTGTGGTTGTCCTTGATGGTTGAAAGTATGTATTGCATTCCCATCCCCCGAGGCACATGGTTAGGGGGAGAAAATATATGTAGCTAGGTGTAATGATCACAGTGTAGATGACAGACATGTAATTCAAGCATTCATGTGTGCCAAACTACAATGCCCCCTTATGATTACCAACTGCATACCATCCTGCCAGTTCCATATACAAATCACAGGACTAGTGTGCCTTGAATTTGATCCAGAAGATAGGGATTAGTTGGCATGTCACATGTTGCGTACTTGCAATATTTGTTATGTGACGAATAGCTCTACATATATGCACAGATCATTTAATTAAGTACACACCTTGTTGTGCATTGCTGTGCTGTTAGATAGTTGATGGGTAGGCTGCGTTGGCATGTCATTCCTCAGGGACATTCTATCATCTGTACTGTGATTTGGACTGCATGTGCTATTTGTGAGGAAGTGTTAGATTATCATCTGTACATGTATCACACAATGATATCACTAATGTTTGCCTATCTCTATTTTTACAGCTGACCACATGAATGCACAGGAAATCTTTGAATTTCAGAGGCAGGCAGTGCGGTACCAACACATCGTGGAGGCTGGCTACCGTATGATGGCTAGGCAATATCATCAAGAGAGAGCCACAGGGGCATGGAGGGCATTTAGCTAAGGGGGGCCAGCATTGGCCACAACAGCCGCCACCACAACAACTCCAAGCACAGTGGACACTGGGATGACTGCCACTACAGATGGTCCCTCAACCTCGTCAGCACAAGGCCCAACAGCAGCACCATCTGCACCACCACCTACAACCACAACAACAGCATCTGTTATATCAAGTGCTACTCAGACCACCACAGCTGGAGTAATGGACATGGCAGATTTCCGCAACCTCCAACGTGACATGCAACATATGTTGCATCGCATGGACAGTCTACAGCAGGAGGTGGCCCGCAACAGCAGGAGACTGCGAGCAATAAAGAAAATCGTGAGGAGGGCCAATCTTTGAATTTATTGTTCCTCATCCCTAATTCTGTCCCTTCCCTCCTCTTTCTTCATACTTTTTTTAGTGGGTTTAGGGGGGCTTAATGATAGGTTAGAGTAGGCTGTTAGTTTAGTTAGGATAAGTGGGTTGGGGGCAGGAATTTATATTATTACATGTTTGATTGTGGGTGGGGGTTGATGTTGGGGTTTATGTGTATTAAAAGAAATACAAAAAAATATATATTTATTTAGTATTAGTTAGTAAGTGTTTAGGTTAGTATGTGTTGTCCTACATGTGTCCCGTCATATAAGGGAGGTGGGAGGCTGAGTGTTTAGTTACATGCGGTAAGTAAGTTTAGCTTAGGGTAGTTAGGGCCAGTTGTGGGTAATGTATAGTTAGGTTAGTTTAGGTGTTTGACATAGTTTAAGTTTCCTTTCATATATATATATATATATGTATATATATATATATAGTAAAGTTTGATGTACTCCTTTACAGTATGTGCCATATGCTTGGGGATCAGGGCCTTTGCATGAGGGTACAGTGTCAAATTTGTGTTTGCCTGTGTGTTCCATCCTGCATCCACATCCTATTCTTGACATGATTATTCCCACTTCTAAATGACCTGTCACATTGGCAGCTACAACAAAGCTACTTCTCTATGCATATGCCATCCATTGAACCAACCACTCAAGGTAACTATGGTTCCCAATGTATTGTAAAGGTTGGTGTGATCTTAAATCTGTCATCGTTTGAGTCCTGTGTTGGAATCTTGAGCACTGTGGGACGTCTGCCTGCAGCCTGATGTTCATGTGTACTCTGTTAAAATGAGTGGTGTCATAATCTTATGAAGTTCAGCATACATAAATCACACCTATCATTTATTGTACTCCCAGGTGACGTTATTGTCCATACACTCGTACACATCCATTCCTGCTGTATGGTGTGGGTGTGGGATTAAAGTTTAGAGTCATATGTCACATACATAATGATTGTCTTGTAGGGAATGTGGGCCATATTGAGTTTCATATTGTAGATACTTTGGGCCTGACATATACATTTCTACACAGCATTATACTGTTTGTGATGCTTTAACTTCAGAAATGAACCAAAGGCAGCACAAATGATGATAAAATCCAGACCCTTGTGCATAGATATCAGCCCATATTCTTTCTACACTGTTGTATTGACATTCTGTGGCCGTTGACATGTTACATGCTTCACAAATCTCCTACACAGTTGAAGTGTCACATTACACAGAGACAAAGTGGTTGTGTAGGTGCTGTTTATTTTAAAGTGCTGTAGTGCAATATTTACATAGTCCAGGATTGTAAGTCCATTAGTGTGACACCGTCTATTGTGACACAACACAAGTGCAATGGTGAGGGACATGTCATTGGACATGCTGTGATGGAGTGTCAGTCAGTGCAGAGAAACATGAATTGCCAATTAGGTAGTGAGAGACAATTGCAGTCCATAGTGGTAAGGTAAACAGTGTGTTGGAGAACAGTGCATGTTACCAACTGTAGCAAGACTGGCATGTTATCAAGCACAGGACATAGGAAAATCACTACCCATGTGGCATGGACTGGTGGTACTGGGTACTCTTATGGCTGAAGGTGATCTGTTTCACATCTTCATCTTCTGATGTGTGTGTCGTCTCCTCTGCCCTTGGTGGTGGTGGGTTTGAGGGTGCAACACACACTTCAGTGTTTGAAGAAGTGGACTCTGAATTCCCGGTAGCTGCCAACTGTGGGGCTATTAAGGGCATAACTGCAGCAAGGAGGAGCTGCTGGCTATTGAGTATAGCAGCTACATCGCTGTGGTAGGCAGCCAGGTCGGCCCTGAGGGGGTCATGATTGTAGTTGTGCACGCATTGAAATGTTAGGGATGCCAGGTTTTGTGGCAACTCCTTAACTGCTGTGGTGAAATCCCTCCCACACAGTTGTAGTCCTTGCAGTAGGGATTGTTGGACTTGCATGGCTGCTGACTGTTCTGCGGATGTCATCATACACATGCACATCCCCTCAAGGCTGACTGCCATATTTTGCATCCCCACTGCACCTCCTTGGCCAGCTCCCGCTGTACTCTCACTACTGTCCTCTTAAAGGTGGTACCAGTGTCATCAGAGTCCTCAGCTGTGTTTGAGCTGGCAGGCTGTGCTATTGGGGTGGTGGGTGGGTCCTCTGTTATTGCTGCTACATCTGTGCTCCTCCTTGCGACAGAAGGTGGGGTCTGGAGGGTTCCAAGAACATCTTGGAGGGTTTCCTGGCTATTGGTTGTCAGCTCGTCATCCATGTCATCAGGATAGTCCAGGACAGGCATATCCACAGGAGTGTCATCGTCCTCTGCAATGAGATATTGTACAATTAGTGTGTCTGTGTTGTGCCAGTTGTAATGTGACGTCACTGACTTACTCTTAGTGGAACATTGTAATCTTGGTTCCTGTTCATTGTTCCTGTCATTAATGTTAGCATTCTCACAGGCCTGTGCCCCACCTGCATGTCACATGTAGTGTGGGCAGTTTGAGGAATTGTCTGTGTCACATCCTTTAGGTGTAGGTTCTGTCCAAATTGTGTGTTGCCACCTTCTTGTCCTACTCAACCCTCCCTCTACTTCCATTAGCATGGTGAGGCCTTGCAATGTCTGTGGGTGTTCTGATGCCACTTGCACCACATATAACAATATGGGACTGACCCAGTCTGGTATTTCACATACACCAATAGGTTGCTGAGACCTAGCACATACCATGTATTGCATTAGCATGACATGATACAGGTGTCAGCATTGGTAGCGTGTCATGTTGATGTTTGCCAATGTGTGCTACATTGGATTGCACTGATGGGCCTGGCAGTGTTTCATTGCCCCTTATGACTGTGCGGGTGCGTTTCACTAGCTAGACACATATGTCCTCCCCTTCAATGCTGTTGTCTTAGCAGTATGACAGTTGAGATGTTGCAAGGTGGCATTGCAGCTATTGTAACACAGGCAAGGGGTAGACCGTGGAATGGGCAGCATTGGTATGTCCTTACTGCTGTGTACTTCATGATGTAAGTAACAATAGATGATGTTTATTGCGCCTATAGACATGAGCATTTGACAGGATTTACACTTTGTCAGGAATTGAAGGGGATTGAACACATCATCATCCTGAACCCTCTATTTTGGATGTGTTTTTTCCATGGGCACCTAACTGCCATTTGCTACTTGACCAGCACACACAGCACAGGTGGTAGTGGCAACTGTTGTCAATGATAAATGCCACTTGTGGAAATGGCCTGAGACTGGACATTGTCGCCTAGTTCACGTTCTGACAATACCAGCTGTCCTGTGACTGCAGCCCATTTTACGTTCTACCCTACCTTCCTAGACTGACTTTGCCTTTCCAACAGCCGTGGCATGGCAGAGTACCTCCAGGCAAAGGTTGTTGGTGTTGTGTTGTGCTGTGCCCAAGGATTCCCCTGCACAGCCCATGCACCCCTGCTGTGCCCCTTTGCCCTTTCCACTGCCTGATTTCCATAGCTGACATGCATTGTGTAGTAGGTATGTACCTTCCTCTGCTTGCAGTTCACATTTAGGCATTTTTGTCCCCCATGCAACTTGCCCTGCATATGTGTTGTTTCCTGGTAGTCTGCACTGTCCTGCAATTCCTGTGACGATCTCCTCTGGGATGACGGCTGCCACCATCTCCTCCATCTCGCCCAAGGCCTCCTGCGGTGCTGGACTCCCACCTCCAGTTTGCAGTGCTGCCTTCCTGTTCCTTGCCATTTTTGTCTTCGTCCTGCGCTTGCAGTCATGCCGGTGTTTCTTGCACTCCATGACAGTTCTCCAGACCTCTGCCACACTGTTTATCTTGTCGACAATTTGTTGCCAAATTGCGTCTCTCCTCCTAATTGGCAATTTTGAGGTGACAAAAAGTTGATGCTGGTGCTCCCTCACCTCTCTGACCAGTATTTCATGCTCCTCTGCACTGAAACAACACTTCCTTTACTTCTTGTCTCTCCCCTTGGTCTTGTCTCTGTTCTCTGGTTCCCGGTAGATTGATGTCTCCCTGGGGTCTCTCTTGGCTTCTGGTATCCATTTTGGGGCTCCTTAGCACTGTTTACTGCATTTGTTCTGCTTTTTTACGCTAATGCTGTGGAAAATGGCACATATCCGGTTTGCGACGTCGCAAACTGGATTAATGTCATTTTCCCTGCGTTAATGTTGTTTTGCTTTATGACAGGGCACAATAGTTAGAGTAAAAAAAAATGACTCTAACCTGTGCTTTGCGCCACTGTGCGTCAAAGTATAAATTTGATGCACGGTGGGGCAAAGAAATGGCGCTAGCCCGCGTTAACTTTTTTGACGCAAAACTGTAAGTTTGCGCCGATTTTGCATCAAAAAAACGACACAAATGTGGCACTAAAAAAGTATAAATATGGCCCTATATGTCCTCACAGCAATATAGACTCTGTAGGTCAGAGCAACAGAGAGATTGCAGAAGCAAAAAATCCACCTTTCGCAGCACAGTGATGGCAATAGCGAGTCAATGAGTACACCAAAGAGCCCTAGTGACCTTTGAATGCCGAAAATCACAATTCATGACACTTGAGGGAACTGGCCGTGTTAAATCAAGAGCTCATAGACAACCGGGAAGCTGGACTTTAAATGAGGAGTTCACAGGTCCTTGCTGACTCTAAGGCCCATATTTATACTTTTTAGCGCTGCATTTGCATCATTTTTTGACGCAAAAGCAGAGCAAACTTACAAAATACAGTTGTATTTTGAAAGTTTGCGCCGATTTTACGTCAAAAACGATGCAAATGCGGCGCTAAAAAAGTATAAATATGGGCCTAAGTTAAGTAATGTTATATTTAAAGATAGATGAATCAGAGACAAATTAACACGAAGGACAGCTGTGCTGTGTAAGGCCGCAGACTGGCAGCTCTGTGTAAAGTGAGAGAAAGCGGTCTGAAAGCTGAGCCTCTGAGATAGCTCTTCTTTCTCAGGCTTGAAGTGACCTGTGAACTGAACGATTTCACTGCTATCAAGCACCTGCACATGAGTAACCTGAGAGATAGCTCTGAGACTGGAAGGAGTGTGAAAGCTGGCATCCACGTTTGCAGTCTAAAGATAACACCTTTCTGTTCTGGATAGCCTGGTTGGTAGCTCTACTTTTGTGACGCTCGCGCCTGTACATTCTGTCAGGGAACACCCCTTGTGTCCACCACTAGAGCCTGCAGCTCTCTGGAACCCACTGCTAGCTCTGTTGTCTGAAGTCTGAACATTTGCTAAAAGGTGGTATTAAAGTATGTCAACTCCAATCCAAACTTTTACAGTAAAACCCTTGTTCTACCCCTGATTTCCTTCAAAATCTAGGCTACTCACAGAAAAGAATCAAAACAGCGTGTTAGTGTTATAATGAACATTTACCTATAAACTGCTGAACAATGGGATGGAGGTTCTTGTTACTACTTGAAATGTTCTCTTCCCTCCTACCGAGGCTTTTACAACAGCAGGGAGGAAATAATTAGCACTGATGCTTTTTTTTAACTGAAGGTTAGTCTCTGTCACTTTTTCTAATGAAAATCATGCGTTAATGTGTTATTCTGTATTTTAGAGCAATTTACTTTCTAAACATTTGTTAATTACAATAATGCACTCCAGGGAATGAGGTAAAAACGGTTTATGCAAACCCAAGGTGCTGAAGGCAGTCAGCGTGCAGCCGTGTATGTCATGTCATATGCCAGGGACTGAAGCAACAACCCTTATTTCAGTCTCAGGATACATAAGTAACACTTTACTGCAAGTTATGTCGCCTATAAAAATATAGTGATAGAATATACTTAATGAGTCCTGCATTTAATTGACCTGACGCATGCAGAAACTTTAGTTATATAAAATTCCATACATAAAACCGATCACAACATGCATTTGCAAAAGCAAGAGGTCTGGCTTCAATGTGCAAACACAGGGCTGCACATATCATCCGAGCCTGTGTGTCAGGGTGGTTTCCCTGCATCTTGTCTTTTTTTTACGTCTGGGCTAGATAGCGCATGTGCTGTCTCTTCGAGACTATTGTAATCTTAAAGTGTGCTTAGAGGCCGCCCATTGCTTACCAATTGGTGGCTTGCATGCCACTGGTCTTTACAGCCTCATAATTGGTCACTGCAGGCCTAGAATAATTTCTGTTCTTGACTGTTGAGCAAGGACCAAGTACTGATTGATTCTACTTAATCAGTGCCCGTCCTTAGCTCCCAATGTGATTGAGGTACTTATTAACTTCTAGGGCCCTGTAAGCAGAAGGTGTGTGAATGGCACAAATCATGCCCAACAGGACAAACAAACCTGCAAAGTTTTATTTTCTATAGTTAATTTGTTTCTTTTTTTGCCAAGTCTTCTTTTCTCACTTTGCACTCATGTTTTTTTTTTTGCTTGTGTGCACTGTTCTCAAATGATGATAATTATCTTGTTCTAAATGTTGCAAGGCAAGATTGTTTATTTCTTATGTGTAATTTCCGAAATTATGCTTTAACAAATAATTGTGCTGTACACCCCACTCCACCCCACTCCTATCCAATCCGCTCCACTCCAATCCATGCCAATCCAATCCACCTCACCCACACCAATCTACCCCAATCAATGCAATCTAACCCACTCAATCCAGTCCACCCAAGACCAATCCACCCCACTCCGATCCAAACCACTCACCCAATCCACTCCAATCCACCACTCTCCAATCCTCCCAACCCACCCCACTCATATCTGCTTCATCTACCCCACTCCAATTTATGCCATTCCAATCCGTAACAATCTGCCACACTCCAATTTGAAACAATCTGCCCACTCAAAATCAAAATTATCTTCCCCACTCTAGTAAAAAACAATCTGCCCCACACGCATCCAAACCAATCTGCTTCACTCCAATGCAAAACAATTAGCCCCACTCCAATCTGTTCCAGACAAACCCAAAACAATCTGCCCCACTCCAATCTGTCCCACTCTACTCCAAAACAATCTGCTCCACTCCAGTCATCCAGACTCCAATGTCCCCCATTCCAATCCAAAATATCTGCCACCACTCCAGTTCAAAGCAATCTGCCCCACTCCAATCTGTCCTACTCCAATAAAAAACAATCTGCCCCACTCCATTCTAGAACAATCTGCCCCACTCCAATTCAAACAATCTGCCCCACTCTATTCTGCCCCACTCTCTCTTACCCAATTGGCATATTTGATCTACTTGTAAGTCCCTAGTAAAGTGCACTACGGGTGCCCAGAGCCTTTAGATTGAATGCTTCTAGTGGGTCTGCAGCACTGGTTGTGCCACCCACATAAGTAGCCCCTTAACCATGTCTCATGCCTGCCATTGAAGGGCCTGTGTGTGTTGTATCACTGCCACTTCAACTTGGCCTTTAAAAGTACTTGCCAAGCCTTAAACTCCCCTTTTGCTACATATACGTCACCCCTAAGGTAGGCCCTAGGTAACCCAAAGAGCAGGGTGCTGTGTAGGTAAAAGGCAGGACATATACTTGGGAGTTTTATATTTCCTAGTAGTGGAAAACTCCTAAATTAGTTTTCCACTGCTGGGAGTCCTGCTCCTTTAAGAGGCTAATATTAGGGCTACCTTCCTATATTGTTTGAGGGGTAGATTATGATAAGATATCAGGTCATATTTAGTATGGCCAGAATGGTAATACAAAAGCTTGCTGACTGGTGAGGTTCAATTTGATATTACTAGTTTAGAATGCTACTTTTAGAAAGTGAGCATTTCTGTGCACTTAAGATCCTTACATGCCTTAAAGCCTGTCTCCAATCCATGTCTGGGCAGGGCTGGATGGCAACTCCCTTGTAAATTTCACCAAGACAACCACAAACACAGGATGCTCAGTCACACCTGCACACATCTGCATTCTGAATGGGTCTTCCTGGGCTGGAAGGATGGAGGGCCTGACACTTATATCTCAAAGGACAGTACCCTGCACTCACCCAATGGACTGCCAAACCCACCACTAGGGGGCCTTGTGCACTCCTAAACCACTCTTTGAAGTCTCCCCCACTTCAAAGGCACATTTGGGTATATCAACTGGGTCCCTAGACACTTCTTGGGACAGACACTCTGCACCAGAACCTGCAACCTGCCAATAGAAGCTGCCTGGCTGACCTAAGGGCCCACCTCACCTGCTTTGCTGTAAAGGACTGCTGCCTTGCTGTTGCCGTGCTTCCTTGCTGGCCTCTGGCTCTGCTCATAAGTGCTCTCCAAGGGCTTGGATTGAGCTTGCCTCCTGTTTCTTAAAGACTTAGGGCCAAGAAGACTTCATCTCTGAAAAGATACTCCTTGGGCTGCGAAAATCGACGCACAGCCTGCCGGAATCAACTCACAGCCTGCCTAGCGGTGAAATAATCACTGCATCGCCGAACCAAAATGACTCAGCCCGGCTCCCCGAGTGGAGATCGACGAAGCGCCAGCATTGCAACCAGAACTTCGATGCACAGCCCATCAGATCGACGCATCGCCGAGCCAGAATGACGCAGCCCAAGTTCCTGTGAGAGGAATCGATACAGCGCCTGCCATGTGACAGAAATTTTGACGCATCGCCCACCAGATCGATGCAGCACCTGTGACTTAGCCCTGCAGGCCCAGGATTTCCACGCATCATCCCTGGGCATCAAAAGACCCTGCATCATAAAGAGGATTCAAGCCGGTGCACCAGAATTCAACGCAAAGCCCTTTCCGCATGGGAAAGAATCAACGCATCCTCTGTGTGTGCCCAGAAATCCGACGCACACCTATCTTTTTCCACACATCTCATCATCTGCGGTCTTAGTGTGTGTAATTTTAACGCAAACCAGGTATTTTGTGCTTGCAAGAGACAATTGTATCTTTTAAGAACTTAAGACACTTCTTATCATTACAATAGTGATATTTCAACTTGTGATTATTAAATCATGATCATTTTGACCTTAATTTAATCAGATAAATATCCTATATTTTTCTAAACCTGTGTGGTGTCTTTTTCTGGTGTTCTCACTGTGTTATTGCATGATTTATTACACAAATACTTTACACATTACATTCTAAGTTAAGCCTGACTGCTCAGCGCCAAGCTACGAGAGGGTGGGCACAGGATAATTTGGATTGTGTGTGACTTACCCTGACTAGGATTGTGGTCCCTACTTGGACAAGGCAGTATACCTCTGCCAACTAGAGACCCAATTTGTATCAATCATTCAATCAATCAAAAAAATGTATAAAGCGCGCTACTCACCCGTGAGGGTCAAAAGGCGCTTGGGAGAGGGGGGCAAGAGAGGTCTTTTGTTTTGCGGAGGTTGGTGGGGAGGGAGTTCCAGGTTTTGGGGGCGAGGTAGTAGAAGGACCTGCTTCCTGTGGTGGTGCGTTGGATGCGGGGGACTGTGGTTAGGGTGAGGTTGGCTGATCGGAGGTTGTGGGTGGGAGTATGGAAGTTCACTCTTTTGTTGAGGTATGTCGGGCCGGTGTTGTGGAGGGATTTGTGTGCGTGGATGAGGATCTTGAATGTGATTCTCTTGTTTATGGGGAGCCAGTGAAGGGTTTTGAGGTGTGGTGAGATTTGTTCATGGCGGGGAGGCCAATGACGAGGTGTGCGGCTGTGTTCTGGATTCTCTGGAGTTTGCGTGTGAGTTTGAGTGTGGTGCCGGCATAGAGGGCGTTACCGTAGTCTAGACTGCTGCTGATGAGTGCATGGGTGACTGTCTTCCTGGTCTCTGGGGGAATCCATTTGAAGGATTTTTTTTTAGAGTGCAGAGTGTGTGGAAGCAGGAGGAGGTTAGAGCATTTGCTGTGTCATGGAGAGGGAGGGGTCCAGGATGATGCTGAGGTTGCGTGCATGGTTTGTGGGGGTGGGTGCGGGTCCTAGGGCAGTGGGCCACCAGGAGTCGTCCCATACAGTTTTGTTGGGGCCGAAGATGATGATCTCGGTTTTGTTGGAGTTAAGCTTGAGGTGGTTAGTTGTCATCCAATTGGCGATGTCGAGGAGAACTGCGTGTAGGTTGGTTTTGGCGGTGGTGGGATTGCGGGTGAGGGAGAGGATGAGTTGGGTGTCATCTGCGTAGGAGAGGACAGTGATTCCGTGTGATCGTAGAATGTTGGCTAGGGGGATCATGTAAATGTTGAAGAGTGTGGGGCTGAGAGAGGACCCTTGGGGGACTCCGCAGATGATCTTGGTGGTGGTGGAGTGGAAAGGTGGGAGGCGGACTCTCTGGATCCGGTCAGTGAGGAAGGAGGTGAGACAGTCTAAGGCTTTGTGGCAAATTCCTATGTTGTGGAGGAGTGTGCAGAGTGTGTGGTGGCAGACAGTGTCAAAGGCTGCGGAGAGGTCTAGGAGGATGAGTGCAACGGTCTCGCCTTTGTCGACTTTGGTCCTAATGTCATCAGTGCATGCAATGAGGGCGGTTTCCGTGCTGTGGTTCTTGCAGAACCCGGATTGTGAGGGGTCAAGAATGTTGTTTTCTTCGAGGTAGTGGGATAGGCGGGTGTTGACTAGTTTCTCTGCGACCTTGGTGGGGAAAGGAAGGAGGGAAATGGGGCGATAGTTGGAGAGGATCTCTGGGTCGGCTTTGTTTTTTTTTAGGAGAGCGGTGATATCCGCATGCTTCCAGGGGTCTGGGTAGGTGGCGGAGTCGAAGGAGGAGTTGATTATGTTGCCGAGTATGGGGGCGATGGTTGTAGATGCGATGTGGACAGGGGTCGGAGGGGGATCCAGGGTGGATGGTGTTCATGGTTTTTTCGGTTTCTTCATGTGTGGTGGTGGTCCAGGTGGTGAGTGTGGTGGGGGGATCATGAGTGGGGGTAGAGTTGGGTGAGTGAGGGGTGCGTGTGGTGGGTGTGTGTGGTATGAAGCTGTTGTGAATGTCCAGGATTTTGTGGGGAAGTGGTTGGAGAGGGCATCACATAGGGGCTGTGTGTTGCTGGCTTTGGGTTTGGCTAGTTCATTAATGATGGTGAAGAGTTCTTTGCAGTTTAGAGAGTTGTTGTCAAGGCGTGTCTTGTAGTGGTCTCTTTGTAACAATTCCAAAGATCAAAATTAATCTTAAATGTTTTAGATCAAACTCCAGGATCAATTCACTAAACACTTTGTTCAATACTGTAAGGAAATGCCTCCTTGGCATGGTTACCCCCTGACTTTTTGCCTTTGCTGATGCCAAGTTATGATTTGAAAGTGTGCTGGGACCCTGCTGACCAGGCCCCAGCACCAGTGTTCTTTCCCTAAACTGTACCTTTGTTTCCACAATTGGCACAACCCTGGCACCCAGGTAAGTCCCTTGTAACTGGTACCCCTGGTACCAAGGGCCCGGATGGCAGGGAAGGTCTCTAAGTGCTGCAGCATGTCTTATGCCACCCTGGGGACCCCTCACTCAGCAAATGTACACTGCTTGCCAGCTTGTGTGTGCTGGTGGGGAGAAAATGACTAAGTCAACATGGCACTCCCCTCAGAGTGCCATGCCAACCTCACACTGCCTATGGCATAAATAAGTCACCCCTCTAGCAGGCCTTACAACCCTAAGGCAGGGTGCACTATTCCACAGGTGAGAATATAGGTGCATGAGCACTATGCCCCTACAGTGTCTAAGCAAAACCTTAGACATTGTAAGTGCAGGGTAGCCATAAGAGTATATGGTCTGGGAGTCTGTCAAACACGACCTCCACAGCACCATAATGGCTACACTGAAAACTGTGAAGTTTGGTATCAAACTTCTCAGCACAATAAATTCACACTGATGCCAGTGTGCACTTTATTGTAAAAATACACCCAGAGGGCATCTTGGAGATGCCCCCTGAAAATATACCCGACTCCAGTGTGGGCTGACTAGTTTTTGCCAGCCTGCCACACACCAGACATGTTGCTGGCCACATGGGGAACGTGCCTTTGTCACTCTGTGGCCAGGAACAAAGCCTGTACTGGGCAGAGGTGCTTCTCACCTCCCCCTGCAGGAACTGTAACACCTGGCGGTGAGCTTCAAAGGCTCACCCCCTTTGTTACAGTGCCACAGGGCATCACAGCTAGTGGAGATGCCCACCCCTCCGGCCACTGCCCCCACTTTTGGCGGCAAGGCTGGAGGAGATAATGAGAAAAACAAGGAGTCCTGAGCTGAGGTGACTCTTACTTTTAGAAATCCTCCATCTTGCAGATGGAGGATTCCCCCAATAGGATTAGGGATGTGCCCCCCTCCCCACAGGGAGGAGGCACAAAGAGGGTGTAGCCACCCTCAGGGCCAGTAGCCATTGGCTACTGCCCTCCCAGACCTAAACACACCCCTAAATTGAGTATTTAGGGGCTCCCAGAACCGAGGAAGATAGATTCCTGCAACCTGAAGACGAAGAAGGACTGCTGACCTGAAGCCCTGCAGAGAAGACGGAGACGACGACTGCTTTGGCCCCAGCAATACCGGACTGTCTCCCCACTTCAAGAAAAACTTCAACAGCAACGCATCCAACAGGGACCAGCGACCTTTGAAGCCTCAGAGGACTGCCCTGCATCTAAAAGGACCAAGAAGCTCCCGAGAACAGCCGCCCTGTTCGACAAAAATGCAACTTTGCAACAAAGAAGTAACTTTAAAAGACCACACGTTTCCTGCCGGAAGTGTGAGACTTTCCACTCTGCACCCGACGCCCTCGGCTCGACCTGCGGATAACCAACACTACAGGGAGGACTCCCTGGCGACTGCGAGCCCGTGAGTAGCCAGAATTTACCCCCTTGAGCCCCCACAGCGACACCTGCCGGGGAAATCCAGAGGCTCCCCCTGACCGCGACTGCCTGCTTCAAGGAACCCGACGCCTGGAAACCACACTGCACCCGCAGCCCCCAGGACCTGAAGGAATCGAAAAAGTGCAGGAGCGACCCCCAGGTGACCCTCTGCTTAGCCCAGGTGGTGGTTACCCGAGGAGCGCCCCCTGTGCCTGTCTGCATCGTTGAAGAGACCCCCGGGTCTCCCCATTGATTCCTATTGAAAACCTGAGGGTGTACTTTCTGTGCCTGCTTGTGTCCCCCCCGGTGCCCTACAAAACCCCCCTGGTCTGCCCTCCGAAGTCACGGGTACTTACCTGCTGGCAGACTGGAACCGGGGCACCCCATTTCCATTGAAGCCTATGTGTTTTGGGCACCACTTTGACCTCTGCACCTGGCCGGCCCTGAGCTGCTGGTGTGGTAACTTTGGGGTTGCCTTGAACCCCCAACGGTGGGCTACCTTGGACCCAACTTTGAACCCTGTAAGTGTTTTACCTGTGAACTTAACATTTACTTACCTCCCCCAGGAACTGTTGATTTGTGCAGTGTCCACTTTTAAAATAGCTTATTGCCATTTTTGCCAAAACTGTACATGCTATTGTGATAATTCAAAGTTCCCAGAATACCTGAGTGAAATACCTTTCATTTAAAGTATTGTTCGTAAATCTTGAACCTGTGGTTCCTAAAGTAAACTAAGAAAATATATTTTTCTATATAAAAACCTATTGAGGAGAGGTTGTGGGAACCCATATCCCACATTTGCCAAGCACCAAACCTCATCAGAGCATTCTGCTTATGACACCCAAAAAAACAAAACCCATTGGAGGGCTTTTGGGGAGAGAGTACTATCAGAGCTTTTGTCCTGGCACCACAACATCTTTCTGTCCCCTCTTGTACTACCATTCCCAATGGTACTACTTTTGCACAACCTATGGGGATAATGTCTACATCTTTGGCTGGGGCACCACATGTCAACTCCAGCTCCCCCTCTGACTCATCATTCCCTAGCATCTAGTCTGCTTCTGTGCGGTTAGATGTTTGAGGTTTCGAATTGCATTGGGAAAGCTTGTTCACAGGTCTTTTTCCAGGCAGGACTATGGACTCCAGAGAGATTATGTGAGAGTAAGTAAGACCTTGTTAGAAGTCTTGTGATACCAGGCAGCCAACTTGGGTTTGCCTACTTAGGCTGTGCTCTAGTGTGACACGGTTTGAGCTGCCAACAGCTTTCCATAGAAAAGAGTAGCTTAGCATGTGCGTCTCTGAATCTCAGCTTCCTGCCCTTCTCTAGGCATCCCAATTTTTTGTTCTCTCTGCAGTATCCCATTTCTTACTTCATATTCAGTGCCCCAATGAGCACCTTGGTACGTCAAATTCAAAGAAAGCAAAAAGAAAACATTCAAGGTTAGGGAAGTGTGTTGCATTTTCTTGCATTATAATAGACAATCAACGCAATAGCGAAACAGTGCGAGGACAAATCTTACTTTATTGATCAATGTCAGAATCTAGGAACAATGATATCCTCATGGGCATCTAGAACAACTTTGTTCCAAATTAGCTCCATCCAATGAAATCTCAGTGTGACATTTAAAGAGACCACTGCTGACTCCAGTGAGAGATTTGTTCTTTACAAAATGTTGTTCATATAGTTACTTGAGAGAACTGATTATTAAAAGACAGTCCTGATGCCTGAGAGCTCATGCTATTTGCTCCTAATACGAAGCAAATGTCTCAAAAGCAGTATGTTCAATGTCGTTCTATTGCAATGTGATATTGTTGGACCTAACAGCCTTATGGTGGTCACACCTAACTTTTTGCCTGCCTCCCTCCACTTTCTAGATACTGTTTTTGCGGGTTTTTAGACTCTGCAGACTTTACCACTGCTAACAAGTGCTAAAGGGCATATGCTCTCTCCCTTTAAACATGGTAACAGTGAATCTTACCCAACTGGACTACTTAATTTACTTATAAGTCCCTAGTAGCGTGCACTATATGTGCCCAGGGTCTGTAGATTAAATGTTACTAGTGGGCTTGAAGCACTGATTGTGCCACCCACATAAGTAGCCCCTTAACCCTGTCTCAGGCTGGCCATTGCAAGACCTGTGTGTGCAGTTTCAAAGTACTTGCCAAGCCTAAAACTCCCCTTTTTCTACATATAAGACACCCCTAAGGTGTGCCCCAGGTAACCCATAGGGCAGGGTGCTGTGTAGGCAAAAGACAGGACATGTACCTATGTAGTTTATATGTCCTGGTAGTGTAAAACTCTTAAATTCGTTTTTACTCTGCTGTGAGGCCTGCTCCCTTCATAGGCTAACATTGAGGCTTCCCTCATACATTGTTTGAGTGATAACTGCTGATCTGAAAGGAGTAGGAAGGTCATATTTAGTATGGCCAAAATGGTGATGTAAAATCCTCCTGACTGGTGAAGTTGGATTTAATATTACTGTTTTAGAAATGCCACTTTTAGAAAGTGAGCATTTCTCTGCACTTAAATCTTTCTGTACCTTACAATCCATGTCTGGCTGGGTTTAGTTGACAGCTCCTTGTGCATTCACTCAGACACACCCCAAACACAGGTTATTCAGCCTCGCTTACATACGTCTGCATTTTGAATGGGTCTTCCTGGGCTGGGAGGGTGGAGGGCCTGCCCTCACACAAAGGACTGCCACACCCCCTACTGGGACCCTGGCAGACAAGATTGAACTGAAAGGGGACCTGGTGCACCTCTAAGTCACTCTTTGAAGTCTCCCCCACTTCAAAGGCATATTTGGGTATATAAACAGGGCCTCTGCCCCTACCAACTCAGACACTTCCTGGAGAAGAAACCTGAACCAGAACCTGCATCCTGCCAAGGAGAACTGCCTGGTTGCCCAAAGGACTCACCTGTCTGCTTTCTGTGAAGGACTGTTGCCTTGCTGTTGACCTGCTGCCTTGCTGCTCTCTGGCTGTGGTGAAGAAGTGCTCTCCAGAGGCTTGGATAGAGCTTGCCTCCTGTTCTCTGAAGTCTCAGGACCAAAAAGACGTCATCTCTTCAAGAAGGACTCCTTGTGTGGCGAAATTCGACGCACAGCCTGCCAGAAACGATGCACAGCCTGCACTGCGGTGAAAATTTCCCCGCACGCCAAACCCGAATGACGTAGCCTGACTTTGCAATGAGAAGATCGATGCAGCACCAGTGTAGCGACCAGAACTTTGACGCATGGCCCACCGAATCGATGCACAGCCGAGTCTGAACGGCGCAGCCTGACTTCCAGAGAGAAATCGACACAGCGCCTTCTGTGCTGTAGAAAATTTGACGCAATGCCCACTGGATCAACGCACCTCGTGTGACTTCATCCTGTCAGCACAGGAAATCCATCCACCGTCCCCGGGGCATCTGAAAACTCTGCAACCCGAAGAGGATCCACGACCAAGCGCCGGAAATCGACACACAGCCACCCCTTCATGAAAACTAAACAACGCATCGCTGTGTGCTGCTCGAGAAATCCACGCGCACCCCTTTGTTTCCACGCTTCTCTTCCGCTGCGGTTCTTTACAGAGATTTTTCACGCGAACCAGGTACTTTTTGCTTCAAAGAGACTTTGTTTGCTTTTAAAAGACTTAAGACACTTTGGGCCAGATGTAGGAAGGCTTTTGCGCCTCGCAAACGGTGAAAAACGCCGTTTGTGAGGCGCAAAAGCCCTTACGCGCTGCAGAAACACATTTTGCGAGTCGGTACCGACTCGCAAAATGTGTTTAAGACTCGCAAATAGGAAGGGGTGTTCCCTTCCTATTTGCGAGTCGCACCGCAATGTAGAGTTGATTTGTGACTGCGAAAGCGGTCGCAAATCAACTCGCAGTTACCATCCACTTGAAGTGGATGGTAACTCATTCGCAAACGGGAAGGGGTCCCCATTGGACCCCTTCCCCTTTGTGAATGCTCAAAAAAATATTTTTTCAGAGCAAAAACTACTCTGAAAAAAACCGAAACTAAAAGGTTTCGGTATTTTTTCTATTTGCAGCTCGTTTTCCTCAGGCTGCAAAGAGAAAAAAAAACTGCTTTATTGAAAAGCAGTCACGGACATGGTGGTCTGCTGTCTCCAGAAGGCCACCATCCCCGTGAGTGCCTAGACTCGCTATGGGGTCGCAAACTGCGACCCACCTCATAAATATTTATGAGGTGGGTCTTTGCGACCCCATAGCGAGTCGCAGAAGGTGTCTGAGACACCTTTCTGCATAACATTTTGCGAGGTGCCAATTGCGAGTCGCTGGGACTCGCAATTTGCACCTCGCAAAATGTTTTCTACCTACATCTGGCCCATAATATCACTTTTCAGTGATATCTCAACATTTACTTATTGCATCTTTGATCGTTTTGACCTGCATTTATCCAGATAAATATCATATATTTTTCTAAACACTGTGTTGTGTATTTCTGTGGTGCTATATGGTGTTATTGTATGATTTATTGCACAAATACTTTACACATTGCCTTCTAAGTTAAGCTGACTGCTCAGTGTCAATTTTGATTGTGTGTGATTTACCCTGACTAGAGTGAGAGTCCTTGCTTGGACAGGGGGTAACCTGACTGCCAACCAAAGACCCCATTTCCAACAGATATGATTACTATTCTTGCTGTACATTGTTTTTCCTAACTTCAGTGCTACGCTTGTCTGAAAACTCAACAGTAGAAAAGCAGCATGCCCCAAAATCAAACAAACTACTTTGACAGAGAGCCTGTTTGGTGTGTGACACATATTGCCCATAGTAATACCAAAGAAAACTGGAGTTTTATGAACGTGAATGATAATTTGAACTTATCATAGTGTTCTTGTGTGTGTGTTCTGGTCATTTCCTGTCATCATCCATCGAGAGATGAATCTGGCCATAGAAAAAAGAAAACACATAAAGACTTAAGTACAGACCCTGTCAACAGACATCTCTTTCTTCTCTTTTCCCTCTTCCCACATTTCTCTTTTACTGGATTGCAGTGTGCCCATTGTGATCAGGGGGTTGGATAAAAGAGAAAAGATGGAGGTAAAATCCATGTTGTTTTCACAAGATACCAGCACTGGGTGTCCACTTTAGTTGCTGTGCTAATCTCTGTTTTGACACGTATGCCCATACCAGTGCCTCCTAGCCCATGTCATAATATATTGTTATACTTCATTAAAGTGTTGGCCCCAGCCTAAGGGATTTTCAGCACCATTTGGTGTTTGCAAACCCTTTAATCAAAATGGCCCATTTTTTTCCCATAAAGGGTCTAGTAACCATTCAGAAAACAGCCCAGTCTGCCTACAGAACATAGCAGAATACACCATGCCCTTCCATTGGAATTGATTATTCATAGCGTTTCATAGTCCATTCCCCACTTGTGATGAATCTCTGTCGTAAAGACTCACGTTAGAGTAGCGAGATTGCTGGATTTGGGTGGCAACACAACTGGGCACAGGGGACTGAGTCTGATCCTGCGCCATGTGACAACTGTCGGTCTAACCCTTCTGGCCAGCTAGCAGCACCTCAGCAGTACCCAAGAGTAATAGATGATTTGTGCCAGTCCCTAGCATGTCATCAGGATTTCTCAGGGAAATCATGGTGGAATAGATCTTACCCCTTTCTCTCCGTAAAATGTGTCTCACACATACAAAGGCAAAACAGAAATGAACGAGGTTCAATAGGTTTTATTGAATCAACTACATTCTAGGTAGAAAGGCATGTGTTGCAATTATGAGCATGATACAACCTAATAAAAGCAAGGCAATTACAAGGAAAGTGAAACATAGGAAAGTCCAACAACAATCATTCTAAAATCCCTACCTGCACGACTAAGATTCTGTATAAGACCATGGCAGTGTAAGCTTTAATCTGACCCCCTGGGAGAGCCCCATCACCTATACCTGTGATTGCAGGTAAAGAAGAGGTCTGTTGATCTACCGCCAATTCTCTCACATGGTGGGAGACACTGCGTCAAGTCTCAGCACAAACTTGCAAAGGTTGTGTGGCGTGTACGATGGCAACTGTTTGGAATTCCCCTTTACCATGTAGGGGGCAGTGAAGTGTTTTATAATAAAACAACTGGTGTTCTAAGGAAACTGCCCTGACTTGACCACACGTATACTTCTGTGCATAAGATTTGGGGACATGATGAGTGCTTTGTTGCGGCAATAATAGTAACTTATCACATACAACCTTGGATAGAGCAGAGCATGAGACTGTTGTGCAAAGAAAAGAATAACAGAAGTGTGTGTAAGGGACAAGATGATAAAATAATAAAAACATCTGCACTAAAAGAAGGCTTCAGCTAAAAAATATAGATAAATAAAAATGCATACCTCAGAGTAAAAGCACACAAGCTGCAGGCCTATGCTAAAGTAATGTGCCTGTGTAATAGCTAAAGTAGCTTCATGACACCTTGCTCACCTTTTGGACATCTGAAAATAAACCAAATACTTAAACAGTATTTGTGATGCCAGTTATCAAATAATTGTGATGGTTGGATCTCTTCATCATGGCCCCTCAAGGATCTACCCATTCTTCTGCCATCAAGATTTTGACCTACCTCATGAGCTTCTCACAGTGTAAAAACACCAAGAGTATTTTCATGATATTTCTTAAGCTGCCAAACAAATCTCACAGACGTGAAAGCCAAGTAAAAGATGCATGAAGATTCTCCTCATAGGCTGACTCCAAAGCTGTAGCTAGGAAATCAGGTGTGGCAGTCACCATGCATTTACATTACAAAGGGGGAACCAAATTCCAGCCCTGTTTTATTGGACCCTTACATGTTGAACTAAAATGATTAATCCACCAACAGCGAAACTTATCTTTTCTCCCACTATGCCTATAGCTAAAGACACATGCATATCCTACAAATCTCCACATGTGCTGCTTGATGGTTACCCCTGATTTCAAAGTAAGTGCAAAGCTGGATTCCAAGAATGATCAAGAGAGGTTAGAATACCTCATATACTAAAAGGGGTATGGCCTAGAGAATAAGATGTGGGAAACTGCAAATAAAGTACATGTTCCCAACTGAGTATATATTTTTGCCATTGATATCCTGCTGAACCCAAACTGGTGGGTTTGAGAGATACACTATCATACCCTTTTCTGTGTGGACCTGAGGTCTGGCTCAGTTTGAAAACTGCATCTCATCTAGAACTCTCTGCTTGCCTGTGGGATTTCCTCTTGCTTCAGTATTGGGTGTGGCCCAAGTTCTTATGTGTGACTCATATAAAAGCTTCATCTAGTCCAGACATCTTTGATTGACTTTGAGGCTCTTGAACTGGAGACAGTAGAATGTTTTCAGGCTCAAGATTCAGACTAGCAGACTCCAGTGTTTTACACATGTTTCTGTAGTACTTGTGCTCTGCTTCACTATGCTCTTCCGTTTTGAGGTACTATCCCTTTTCAGCTCCAGGCTTCCAGTTCCAGGACCTGCTTCATAGCTCTTTCTTTGTTACCACTGGAAATGTATGATCCAACTCAAATTGGTAGTCATTCAAAGATGGGATTCATTTTGCTTGCACTGGGTACATTTCCACAGTTTCATACCTGAAGACTTTGTTTGGGACTTGTGCATCAACGGCAGACTTTTACCTAGTGTTAAAGCAATATGAACTGAAGGGCACATTTATCATTATTTGATTCAGCACAGCAAGTCACCTTGCTGCACTGTATTTAACATGATATGGTGCATCCCTGTCCTTTCCTTGTGCTGGTGCATAATGTGCTGTCTTGCTCGAATGCAGGCACACTTGCACCATGGTGAAAGGGTACCAACATTGCAGGCAGGATTGTTTTTGTGCTGGAAGAGGCACCTTGCTGCACAAAAATAATCCTTAGAGGCATTTGATCTGTTTAAGTGTGCTAAAGAATGCAGCACACTTAAAAAGAGGAACCAACGAGGAGAAATAAAGATATCTCTCCTCGTTGCACCTCCCCTGGGAAGGCGTAGCATTTGGATGTATTCCCAGATTTACCAGTGTTGGTAAATCTGGGAATGTGCCAAACCACAGAGGTGGATGTGTGGGAGCACCTACACTGTGCTCAATGATCGCCACGCTGGGCAGAGTAACACAAGACAGCAATGTCCCCCACCATGCGTTACTCCAGATTTATGAAGCCACGCAGGGCCATGCAAGGTGGCCTGGCATGGCTTGAGAAATCTGACTCCGGTTTTGAATCGCCCTTGGGCCCCCTTGCGTAGTGCAATGGCAATGCAAAACCATGATAAACATGCCCCTATGTCTTGTGCAGCAGTGATCAAAACGAACCTACCAGTGGTCTAGGTACTGTAGATGCTTATTTTGATTCTTTGCATTTTAAAAATTGTAATGCTTTTGGTTTTCATCTCAATGCATACAGAAAGGCATAAAGAAAATGGTAAATCCAAAACCTGTCATTAGTATAGGTGAATCAATCTATATGATTCTGTGTTAATCCCTTAAGTGATGATGATTCCCCTTCCCCCACCTCTGTGCTGAGCTCTATCCCTGATTTTTGTGTCAGTTTTCACTTAAACCTTCATAACTTTCTTCCACAAAACATCTGAAGTCTTAATTGGTATCCTTTTTTGTCCATGTGTGTTTGTGGGGGATGGGGTTAAAGGTGCCAGGGGTCTGAGAAAAAAAGAAAAATGTGGCACAAATTGTTTTATAGCAAATGGGATAAAGTGCTATGCAAGAAAGTGTGTTGTTTATAAAATGTATATGAAAAATAGGTTTGCTGTGCTAAGATTCCCTCTTCCCAACAGTGATCAATATTTCCTCTCTTTATGCTGTTTCTTCCAACTTGTAGTTTCTGGGGGAAGGTGATGTGAAAGCAACGGATCCCAAAAAGCTATACACTTCCGAAAACTAGAAAAACGTATGAATTTAGCAAGGGATCATTTGTGTAGATCACTCAAGGTTTTCCCAAACAAAATTATTGTTGAAATAAAGAAAATAGTACAAAAAAGACAAATAAGTGACAATGATTTCAGCTGTACATTTTTGCACTGGAAGCCAATCTGCAAACATATAATACCAATACATCCACTGGACGTTTGTGGTTACCAAGATATATAGGGGCTGATTTAAGAAAGTGGTGCTGCACTCAGAGCAGCTCCACTTTCCTTGCGCCCCTACCGCCAGTGTGTGTGCCATATTTAATATATGGCGGACCATGGGCAGAGTAAGAGCGTGAGAATTCCTGATGCTATTGATGTACTCTGCAGGAGTAGCTCCAAAATGTTGGCGCTACTCCTGCGGAGTGCATAGGGGCCCATTGTATTCAATGGCATGTCCCCTTTTAACGTCTGCTCTGAGCTGGCATTAAAAGTGCCGAAAACAATTGCACAAGGAAATCTCTTAGATTTCATTGTGCATTTTTTCGGCCCTCCTAATGGGAGAGCGCCCCCTTTGCATATAATATGCCTGGTGCAGGCATAATGTAGCGCAAAGGGATACAAAGTGGTGCAATGCATGCATTGTGCTACTCTGTAAATATGACATCGTGTTTTTGGCCATCTAACACCACATTAGCATTAAAAAATGACGTTAGGATGGTGCTAGGGGCTCTTAAATCAGCCCCATAGTGTTTGCGAGTTGGCCTAACTATTTAATACATCAAGCCATCAACTGAGCAGCAGCTTTTAATGATTTAATGATTCAAAAGAACACTTTTATGAGTAAACCGTGGAAGAAAAGCTATACATTTTTTAAATATCCCCAGTAACCTGAGTTTAGGAATACAGGTTATTCGCAACACCCTGAAGCTGGGATTATCTGTTATATCAGTCTTACTGTTTTCTATTAAATGTTTGCATTAATGTACACTGACTTACATCTGGAAACCATAAATATGGAGAAACTCAATTCATAGTAACTTATGTCTTACCATTCTGAATTTCCACGTTTCCCCATAAACAATGTGACCATTTGAAGAGAGAAAATGATGTTTGGAAAAGATTCCTAAACCAAATGGGAGGGAGCAAGAAATAATTAATGTGGGTCACCCTCTACTTTAAGGCTGCAATCAATTCATCAATAAAAGGAGAGCCTACTCTCTGGGCCTACATGTATATACTAGACTATACAATGCAATATAACTGGCTTGATACCCAATCATACCATACCAGTTATTCATACAGGCATACACAGAAATACAAACTGTTGGACTTGCCATCCTTGGCGTGGTCTCCCCTAACTTTTTGCCTCTGTTTCTCAGGTTGTTCATGTGTGCTGGACTCTGTTTTTGTTACACTGGGCACTTTACCCCTGCTATCCAGTGCTAAAGTGCAAGTGCTCCTATATAAAATGTGAATGTAATTGGCTTTCCATGATTGGAATATCTGATTTACTGGTAAGTCCCTAGTACAGTGCACTAGAGGTGCCCAGGGCTTGTAAATCAAATGCTACTAGTGGGCCTGCAGCACTGGTTGTTCCACCCACATTAGTAGCCCTGTAAACATGGCTCAGACCTGCCACTGCAGTGTCTGTGTGTGCAGTTTGAAACCGCCAAATCAACTTGGCAAGCGTGCCCACTTGCCAGGCCTAAACCTTCCCTTTTCTTACATGTAAGACACTCCAAAGGTAGGCCCTAGGTAGCTCCAGGGGGGCAGGGTGCAGTGTATGTTTAAGGTAGGACATATACTAATGTGTTTTATATGTCCTGACAGTGAAAAATACTGCCAACTTCGGTTTTCACTGTTGCAAGGCCTATCTCTCTCATAGGTTAACATGGGGGCTGCCTTTAAATATTATTAAAGTGTAGATTCCCTTTGAGAGCAGATAGACATTTGGAGTTTGGGGTCTTTGAACTCACCATTTAAAATACATCTTTTAGTGAAGTTGTTTTTTAGATTGTGAGTTTGAAAATGCTACTTTTAGAAAGTATGCATTTTCTTGCTTATTCTGTGACTCTTCTTGTTTGTGGATTCCCTGTCTGGGTCAGTTTGACAGTTGGGCTGTTGGCACCTCTCCTCTAGACAGTGACACAAAGGGAGCTGGGGTGTAGCCTGCATATCCCGATGAGCCCTTTGGGCTGAGGGGAGGGGAGGAGTGGTCACTTACACCTGAAAGGGCTGTGCCTACCCTCACACAATGCAGTCTCCAACCCTCTGGTGTGTGTCTGGGGCCTAGCCTGGGCAAGGCAGGATCTTGGAAACAACAGAGACTTTTCTTTGAAGTAGGCCTAATTCAAAGGCCAAAATGGGTATAAGAAGAACACCCAAACCCCTGAAAATTAGATCACTTCTAGAAATCAAGAGAAACCTCTGCAAAGGAGAAGAGCTGAAGAGCTGAGGAAAAGTGCTACCCTGGCTGTGACTGTGCTTTGTGGAGCTATTCTGCAGTTGCTGCTTCTGCCTGTGAAAGGGGACAAATACTGGGCTTTGTTGTGCATTCCTGCTTGTGAAGAAATCTCCAAGGGCTTGAACTGAGCTTGCCTCCTGTTGTTGAAGTCTAAGGGCCATCAAAGACTTCCCCTGCAGGCACCTGGATTCTCTGCTGAGACTCCAGCCCTGCCAAGTGATGCCCTATCCAGTTCCTGGGCCCTTGAAAGGTGAAGCTGGCAGACCAAGACTGAAAATCCATGCACAGACCGCCGTGCAGGGAAAATTTCAGTGCACCTTCCGAGACGCACCTGAGAAATGATGCGTTGTGGCTTTGCGGCTGAAATCTATGATCCACCTGCATTGTGGCTGGAAGATTGACGGAACGAGGCTGGAGAAATGACGTGCAACACCCGCAGACGGAGCCTGTTAATGTTGCAACCTTACATAGCGTGGTTTTCTGATACTGTGAGGCCGGCTTTTCGATGCAAACCTCGTTGGGCGCGGAAAAACAACACATAGCCTGCCCGGACCCAAGGTGCCTGTCCGGATCAACGCATCGCTCTCTTGTGGAGAGGAAAAACGACGCACGCCAATCCAACCGGAGGAGGAACGACACACGGTCTTGCTCGCAAGTGAGAAATCGACGCATTGCTGGCCTTTTCAGACTGTTTTCTAAAGGATTTAAGACTTTTTTTGCTTTTTAATTCATAACTTGACTTGTGTATGTTGGATTTTTGTCATTTTCGGCTTGTTTTGTTTAGATTAATATCATCTATTTTAACTGAGGGTGATTCTCCTTACCCTGACTAGAGTGAGGGTCCTTGCTTGGACGGGGGTAACCTGACTGCCAACCAAAGACCCTATATCTAACACAAAACCTCAATATCTTTCCTTCATTGGGGTATGAAAATGTTATGCTCTTTTAGGCATCGTGAGGTCTTGGGGTGGGCCGTGTCCTGTAGTTACACACACTTGTGAAGAAAGTCCACATGGCATCTGTACCTAAATGCTGCCTCCTACCCCCTCTGCCTAAGATGTGAAGCAACATCAACAGGAATGTGAAAACATTTGCAGAACCAACAGTCACATTTAAGTGAAAAATTACACGCAGGTGCAACATCATTATTGGTGTAAATTCAACTAGTGGGTGAGAACACATTAAAAACAATTTGTAGAAACAAAAATCACATTAAGGTGCACAGATACATTTGAGTGCACAATCACCCTTGATACAGAGTCAGCACGAGTGTGTTGCACCATTTATGTGCAAAATCATGCTGTATACAAAGGGTAGCAAAATTGCATTAGGTGCAGAAAGTATGCATCCATATAACATCCGATCTGGTGGACAGCACACTGAGGACCAAACTCAGCAGGATTTTTTTAAACGTTTAGAAGCATAACTCACATGTGTTTGCAGATTCACATTTCAGGTTGAAGTGTAAGCATTATGGTGTCATATTTAGTTGAAAAGAAACATCAGTGTAGCATATGTGCAGATATGTGTTCAGGCACAAAACTTAAGGGTCAAATTTAAGAGCCACTAGTGCCACCAGAGCATCACTTTCTGTGACGCTCTAGTGGCGCTAAGCACTGCTCCATATTAATACATGGAGGTGTAATGCCACTTTTTTGTGCGTTACGCTTCCTTGTAAATATGGGCCCCTCCGATGCAGGATGCAGTTTTCTGCATCAGAGGGGCGTGCAATGGGTGTTGCAGTGGGCGCTCCTATGCAACACCCATTGCTTTTGATGCTGCCTCAGATTTATGAGGTGCGGTAAAACTTAGGCAGCGCCAAAAACTAACCCCACCCCAGGGGCGGTGTTAGCATGGCAAAACAAGGAGGAATTATTTCATTCCTCCTTGTTTTTTGCTTTTTCTGTGTGTGTTGCATGCAAAATGAAAGTGGGCAACATTTGTACTGTAGACAAATGGGCCTCCATTATAGTGCATGAATGCTTTGCTTCACAGTCAATGCTCCTTCATGGGACTCTTAAGGAAGACGAGCTAAGTTACCTAACAGCTAACAAGCATGATGGTGTGATAGAAATACTCCACCGGGTTGACCAAACAAGGAAGGCAATAAGTGAAGAGGGCTGACCCAAAGCCCTTCTTTAGTTATGTGTCTAGTATCAATGGCATGGCTCTGTCAGACAACTAAAACGTCTGCAGAAAAATCCAAAAAGTGTATCTTTGGTACATAGGAATAATTACCTTTTATCACCCGCTGGTTCTTTCTTCCCTGTACTTCTCGAACAAGAACCATTCATTACGAGCTCAAACAACAGCAACCGTTTGAGTATATTCAGGATTCATTGCTGACATTTACTCCAATGTAACTCCTTGATTCGGTGACGCGGTATGTTATGTGGAACAACAGTGATGGAAAGTTGCTGTGCTCTAATTAGAGCATTTTACTTTTGTGCTACTTCTACACATACACATACGTGCATGTTTGGGAAGTTTGCAAATTTGACTGTTTAGGTAAAATGATATAGAAACACGAATTGTTTCATTTCTTCAGAATAAAATCTGAACAATTAATTCGTATTCTATCCATTGGAAAGTGATACATAATATCCTAAACGCAGCTGTCCGTCTTTCCAATCGTCCCTATTCTTCTGTTGGTTAATGATATGCATTTACATTGTTAAGTTCAAATTCCACATGTGTTTATGAACCACTTTTACGGAAATATTACAATTAATCTGTCTTGAAATACAAATTAACAGCCATCATTCTGCTAATGAGGGAAGATTAAAAAATATATTTTCAAAAATTGGTTTCCTAAAAATATGTATAAGTGTTTTTTCAGCACAATTCAGCCCCTTTGTATTGACGATATTTCTGGGAACAGACGATCCAAAAGTCATCAATATCTGATGTCACATCAATTCACAGACTGTCAGTGATTGCCTTTAATTCAGTGCTTCTAATGAGGTTTAACGTCACGCTTAAGGTCACGTAGAAATAGATAACTCTTCAGTGTTCGATGACCATATGGAGCTAAATGCCTTCTCTTTATAAATGAGTAATAGGGGTTAGGAGAAGGCCACTGCTCACCTTGACACTTTCACTTGTTTACTGGTTCAATGAGTGTTCAATGCTATGAGCCTGCCCTAATCTTATTGGCGCTCATAACCAGAAACTCAAATACTTTTGTGGATTTGTCATACATTTGGTTGGTGGTGGTGGGGGGCGTTCAGTACAATGCAACTTCAGGGACAACCTTTAGAGATACTAATAGGAAAGGAGAGACCTGCAGTTTGCCCTTAATATGTGAATGAAATCCTTACTGAGGGTGAATACTGAAAATATGCCGTTGGTGTTTTTTTTTCCCAGTAAGCCTTCCAGAGAAACAGAGGGACAATGATTTGCCCAAGATCAAACAATTTGGAACAGTTGGAGAACCCGGGATTTGTGATGCAATACTGCTTGTTTCAAAAGCTATCACTTTATCACCATAACATATTTTGTTAAATAAACCTTGACAATTGGCACTGTATAGCCACTATCTCGGGGAGCAATATCTAATCTAGTTTTACTTTTAACCACAAATTATTAACAGGTTTCAGATTGGATCTGGATACTCTCAGACATGGAAAAAATAAGGACAAAAAAGCGAAAAGTGATGGTCGAACAAAACACATTTTAGCCAAATGGGGAGTCTTTTTTTTTTTTTTTTTTCATATGTTTATTGTTATTATACCAACAATGCCAAAAAAGGAAGTTACAGTGTGTTCAAGTTTGCTTAGTTGCCAAGTTATTTCATCAATATTTATCCCTCTTAGTTTCACATGTTAACAGTACCTTTACCATTTGTCATGTAGGTAAAGGTTTTGGGAACATTATGCACGTAATAATCATTATGTAACTCGTAACATATGTAAAAAACAAAGAAAATACAAAGAGAATGCAAAAGGACTAAAGATGAGAAGGAAGAAAAAGGAGGTTGAGGTCAAGAGAGGTCAGAATGAGTGTATGCGCGGGAGGAGAGGATGAGGGGGGGAAGAGGAGGAGAGTGGCGCACTCGCCGTGCTCGAGCAGACCCTTCATCATCCTCCGGGCTGGGATGATATGTGTTCTTGGAGTGATTTCGGGTCCGGACATGCAGGGGCAGTCCAGCAATCATACAGGCACGAGGGGCAAAGCCAACGAGGTTAGCGTGACTGTGGACTGGGGTCTCCAACCCCGGGCCGGCAACAATGGGAAGTGCATTTATGTCCTTCCATCCATGTGCTCTAATATATTGCGAGATGTGCTTGTGTCACAACGCGTCTGCTAAGATGTTACCTGTGATTCCTGCGGTTACAGTTCTTGCGTTCTGTGTAGCTTCCACCCTGAATTTGCTAGTGTACTAATTGTGTCGTCATTCCAAGCATGTACTATGATTGTTAGTTGTTATCTGTTCGTGACGTCTATTCAGGGGGGTAATTTATCATCTTTGTCTTCTAAAAGTGTCACAGAGGAGCTCCAGGTCTCTACACCCTTGACCTGGATCCCCGTGCCCTGAAGTAATTGCAGTGTATGTTCTTCTGCCTTTGCCCAGCATAACAACTCCGTTTGCCATTGGTGTATGCTAGGCGTACTGGGTGCTTTCCAATGCATAGCTATCATGCGTCTGTATCTCACTAGTGCTAGTGCTGTGCATCTGTGTGTTTGCTTCCGCCTTTTAGATCTTGCCCCTATGCCCAGAAGGCATAGCTCGGGGTTAGGGGACATTGGGGTATCGGTCCATTCGGACAACAAATTTATTATATCATTCCATGTGCGCTGAATTGGTGGACATCCCCATGTCATATGAAAAAAGGTAGCTTCTACAGCGCCGCACCTAGGGCAACTCTGTGGCATTTGGGGGAACGTGCATGCTAGTCAGTGAAGTGACAAATATGCTTGATGTACATAATTGAACTGGGTGTAGCGGAATCGGGGATTACGTGACACTTCATAAATCATTTTCATAGCCTGGTTCCATGCTTGTGCCTGGAGCGGCTCTAAGAGTACCTGATCCCACTTGTTTTCTGCTTGCTCCTGTCCGTGTTCAGTGTGCGTTGCCAGGATTTTATATATTCTGGATACGTTTAATGGGATTGTTGCGCTATCTAGCAAATCATGTATTGTAGGGGCAATTTTTGGTTCATTTTGTCCACAGTTCCAGGTTGAGCGAGCTAAGTGTCGTAATGCACCGTATGCTATGAAGCTTCCCTGCCCCAAATTATGGGCATTGGCCAGTGCATCGTATGTTGAGAAGCGTCCTTCGCTATAGATATCACCCGCTGTTTGTATGCCCTTCTCAGGCCATGTACACAGGCCTACCTTTCCTGCTATGTTTCCGATTTTTGGGATGGCCAGCAGTAGGATCTTGGGGAAGTAGTGTGGCTTTTTGTCCCCAGCTAGTGCGAAGCGTCCCCATATCCAGTGGGCGATATTTAGTAGGATGTTTTGTGTGTGCTTTGATCCATCTTGGTTCATCAAATATTGTAGTATACTAGTGTGACCTAGATCCGCAAGTATCATCTGTGTTTCTGCATTTGTGGGATTTCCAAGCCATTTAAACACCCATTGCAGCTGGGCAGAAGCATAATATAATCCAAATCTTGGTGCCCCTAGCCCTCCCGCTGTGAGCGGTTGATATATTTTCATTAGCGCCACACGGCTGCGGCCCCTTCCCCATATTAGGTCTATTAGTATGCTGTTCAATGATTTAAAAAAAGAAGCGGGAGTACCAGTGGGAGCACCATGAAGAAGTACAGCAGACGCGGTAGTATTAACATCTTTGCTACAGCAACTCTGCCCATGGGAGAGAGTGGGAGCGAGCACCAGAAGGATAGTGAGCCCCTGACGGAGCGTATCACTTGGCCCAGGTTTCCATCTTTGAGATCCAGTGGATCATTGTATACATTTATTCCCAAGTATTTAAAAGTGATGTGGCACCATTTCAGGTCCCCCGGGCTGGAAGTCAAACGGTGTATTTCGGGTACCGGTCGCATAGGGAATAAGCAGGATTTTGACCAATTTACTTTTAACCCAGACACCACACCAAATTTGTGTAGTAACCTTAGCAAGTCAGGTAGAGATTCTGAGTGATTTCGTAAAAATATTAATGCGTCTTCTGCGTATAGTGACACTATGCGATGCGTATGTCCGTCCAGGATACCCCATGCCGGAGCCAATGAGCGTAGCCGGGTGGCTAGTGGTTCAATGGCGAGGGCGAACAGCAGTGGGGATAGTGGGCAACCCTGTCTGGTGCCCCTTTCTATGGGGAACTTCTCAGATATTATATCGCCTGTCTTGACTCTCGCTGTTGGGCTAGAGTACAAGATCCTAACCCAGCTTATGTATGTCTTACCAAATCCCATGCGGTTTAGAGTTTCTATAAGGAAGGGCCATCCCAGAGTGTCGAATGCTTTTTCAATATCTAATGATACTGCTACTTGACTATATTCGCCCTCTGGGGTATTTGCCATTAGTCGCAGTAGATTCCGTATGTGGTAAAAGTACTGCGGCCTGGTATGAAACCGGACTGATCTTGGAGGACCAGGTCCGACACCCATGGGAGCAGCCGATTTGCCAGGATTTTGCCAAGCAGCTTACAGTCTGTGTTTAACAGGGATAATGGTCTATATGAGCGTACATCTAATGGGTCTCTGCCTGACTTGGGTAGTACTGCTATCAGTGCCTCCCTTAAAGTGACGGGAAGCTGACGAGTTTCAAGGCCTCAGTCAGCATTTCCAGATATGGGGGTTAGTGTTTGTGCAGAGAATGTACTATAGTACTCTATGGGTATGCCATCATTGCCTGGTGCTTTACCGTTAGCTAGTTGTTGCAAAGCTAGCTGTATCTCTGCCAGATCTATTGGTTTTTCTAAATCCTCCACCTGATCTGGGGTTAAGCGATTTAATTCTATCCCATTGAAGAACTCGTTTAACTGTTCTGTTGATGGAGGGGGTGGGGCCCTGTATAGTGTGCTGTAATACTCTTTAAAGGCGTTATTTATTTCCACTTGGGTGTTTACTATTATCCCAGTATCGAGGCGGATTGCCCCAATTGGGGAATTACGACTTTCATTCTTTAGCAGCCATGCCAACAATCTACCAGGTCTATCACCTTCTGCGTGTGCACGAGCCAGATAATGACGGAAGTCATACTGCCTTAGGCGTCAATCCGCCTTGCACCATTCTGTTCGTAGTCTATTCAGATCTGTCACTATGGTGGAGTCCTCTGCTTGTTTACATTCTGCTGTTCTGAAATCCCGCTCTAGCTGGCGGAGCTCCAGCATCAGTGTTTGTCATATTCCCACAGCCATCGATATACATGTGCCCCTTAGGACCACCTTGTGTGCGTCCCATTCATTTGCTCTAGAGCTTGTAGTCCCATGGTTTAGGGTAAAATATGAGGCAATATGAGTAGCTATATCTTTTCTAAAAGGGGGATCCTGCAGCAATCTTGGTTGGAGACGCCAGGTTGGGATACAAGCACGTGTTCTACCCCATTTAATGTGAACGACCAATGGGCTATGGTCTGAGATAACCCTTGCAGTGTATTCTGCGCTCGTGATTCTGTGCGTTAAGTCCTGTGAACTGAGTATTAAGTCTATACGGGTATGTAACAGGTGTACAGGGGAGTGGTACGAGTATTCCCTTTCTTGGGGGTGCAGATGTCTCCATACGTCTATTAGGCAATGGTCTGCTATCCATGACTGTAGCATCTCAGAGTTTTTTCTTACTGGGGCGGCCACCAGTGGGGGGTATGACCTATCCATATCTATGTGTGGGACGCCGTTCATGTCCCCCCCCCCATATGCTGGGTGCAGTCAAATCATTAGATAAGTGTGAGATCGTGTTGCATAGGAACTCACCCTGTTTGATGTTCGGGACGTATATCCCATTAATTACTAGCTTTTCACCATCTAGAGAGCCTACTATTTGTATAAACCTGCCATCTTTATCCGTTGTGGTGTGTTCTGCTATGTATGGGACCCCAGGGGCTATCCAAATCAGTACTCCTCTTGCAAAAGTTGATGTCCCTGATCCATACATTAGTCCCGCCCATTTCTTCCCTATGTGTTTAATGTCTTCTGGTGTGAGATGCGTTTCTTGCAATATGGCAATGTGGACATGATGGCGTTTTAAGTGCGCGTATACTCTGTTGCGTTTGGACATTCCCGCCATACCCTTCACATTCCAAGTTAGTATGTTATAGATAGACTCCTTGTGCATTGTATATTATAATGTAAACACTGCATATCCACATTGCGCGAGAAGCCCCCGATCTGTGCCCGCCATCCCCGCCATCCCCACCGTGAGCCCCCCACGAAAGCCTGCCCTAATAGTCGCCCCCCCATACCGATCCCAGTGCAAGATGATATCGACCTTAAGGAGGTGGGATAGACCCAAAGATAGAAAAAAATAACTGAATAAAACAATATAAAAGGATATTTGGGCCGATGCCCACCTTTAAACAGAGTGGCACAACTGGTGCTTAAACTTAAGTCTTTACAGTTCAGTTCCATTCGGGTACCGTCCAGGTGGTGGGGGATGTGGATTAACTGGTGCCAGGCACTTTGCCAGCCCACCCTCGTGATGCTTCTTTCCCCTGCGACAACCCTGGATGTGTTTGTGTCATCTGGCTTTGGTTTCTTGCGACTTGTAAAATCTGCGCCTGATCTGGTCACGTTGTGGGATGCCCATGTGTGTCCGCTCCCGCATGTTGGATGGGAGCGGGTGCGGCCCCTATTGTCCTAAGGTTGGCAAATTCTTTCCATACACCTTCTACGAGTCTTTAGATTTCGTCCGCCAGGCGTGGGGTGAGGTCAGGGCCACCCAGTAACTTGGAGAGAGAGGAGCTGGAGCCACTGCGCAATGAGCCACTTTAATTTAAATCTGTTTCATCTTTGGTGTCTGGTGGTAGGCGCGTAAATATGCTAGTGTCACTCATGATTTTTGCTTGATCAGCCGCCATTTGCGATTTGGTTGGACGCGCTGCGGTGCTTTTCCTTTTCTTTTTCTTAGAGCTGGGAGTGATCCATTCCTCTTTTGCTGTATCCTCGTTGAACGGTTCGGCTAGGCCCTTAGCATGTAACCATGTCCATGCGTCTTTAGGGGTTGGGAACATAAGAGTTTTTTCATCCATTATTATTCGGAGGGGAGCTGGGAACATAAGTGAGTAAGTGATTTTGTGCTCACACAATATTTGTTTGATTTTGATGTATGATGCTCTTTTACGTTGTACTTCCATTGTGTAGTCTGGGTAGGCAGTGACTTTGCTATTCTCCAGGCTGACTATGCCTGTAGTTCAAAAATGTTGGAGTACAAGGTCTCTGTCTCTGTAATTTAGGAATCGCGCTATCAGAAGGCGAGGTGGAGCGCCTGGCCGCGGAGGTCTGCCGGGGATTCTGTGCGCTCTTTCTATCACTGGTATTTTAGTGGAGTCTTGTGTGTCCATTATGATTGTCAGCCAGTTCTCTAGGAATTCCTCAGCGTTGGGTGTTTCTTTTCGCTCTGGTATACCGAGGAATCTAATGTTATTACGCCTGGAGCGGCCCTCCGCTTCCTCGGTCTTGCGTTGTAGTAGCGTCATTTCCATTTCCATTTGTTGAATATTAGTTCTCATGTCTGCGATCTCGGGTAGGACAGTTTTGAGTGCTAATTCTGTGTTGTTGACCCTGTCTGATAGTTTGTGATGGTCTGCGCGAAGTAGTGTAACCTCCATGACCGCCGTGTCAATTTTGCCCTCCAGTGAGGACTTGGTGTCCATGTTTGCCTGTAAAAGTTTGTCAAATTGCAGAGAATGGGTACGCAGTGTTTCGTTCACCTGGTGAAGTGTTGCAGTTTGTGTGTCGGGTTCGCTTGCAGAGGGTGGGTTACCACCATCCATGTGGCTCCCCGTTTTTTTTTTTTTTTGCTTGACCATTGTTGTAAGCGGCAGCGGTCACTGCTGGATTACTCATTGAGGCTGGTGTCGGTTAAATTGGCCTGTAGAATGCAGGGTATGCTGGTGTCTTACTCTGATTAATTTTGCAGGTGCGGACTACCTTGCAGGTTGTACGAGCCACCTTGATTATGTCCCTCTTGTAGATTCCAAAGAGCTTGTTCCTCTATGATGCTTGGTATGGGCTTATTTGCCTGTGAGTGGGGTCCGGGGGCATTCCGCCGTTAGTAACTGAGTACTGGAGAGCCAGCGCAAAGCTGTGTCTCATGCACGCTGCGTACCTGGTGAGTTGATAAGTTATCCAGGACCAATAGTGGGGGTAAATTTATATTGTCCAATTGAGCCTCCTGTCCATCGGACCAACTTCTGTTCCGTTTCCACGTTACTTATTTCACTCTACAAATGTTTGAGGAGTAGCAGGTTGAGCCTCCCAATCCAACGCGATGTCCTGATAGTGAAGAAGCAGTTATTAGGCTTCCTGTCCAGACGTGTGTACGCTTTGCGGCTTTTATCTATTTCCGTATGTTGGACTCTGGGAGGACAGATGGGATCCTGTTTGTTTGAAGCCTGGGTTTATGACTCTTTGTGTAGGGGGAAGTAGTTCCACTTGGGTTTATGGCACGTTTCTTTTTTTTTTTTTCACATAATTATTTTGTTGTTGTGCTTCGGGGGCCACCACCCAGCCCGTTCCGCTCCTCTGCCCATCCGAGGGCGGCGCGGTCACAGCTCTCCACCAGGGTGAGTCGCCGACTCCACGTCAGTGAGCCTGCACGCGGTCACCGCTCCCTCGGCGGCTCCCCCAGGGGGGCCCAGGCTCGGGCGCCTGTGACCCAAGAGTCCCGATCCCAGTCGCTGCCGGGGTGGGAGCAGCCCCAGACGGGGGCCGGGAGGCAGAGCCGGGGACCGGCGGCATCCACTCCCGTTCCGGGCAGCGCGGACCAGGCTCCCCCGGCTCCGGATAGCTCAGGTAGGCCGCAGCATGAACGGCGTATCGCCTTGGGGGCTCTGCGCCGGACGCACACAGCCCGCCGGCCCGACCTGGCCCCCCCCAGGTAGCGAGGGCGAGCGCGGGCAGGGACTCGGGAGGCTCGCGCACAGCAATAATCCGCACTTACCACCCAGATGGGGCCTGCGGCCCAGGCCCCTCCAGCGCTCGCGTCGGCCACGTCGATCCCACGTGGTCGGCTTTATTTTTCATCGAAGCTTGCAGCGGCCCTACTTGTGTAGGGGTCTTCACCCATTGCGTGGATTAGTATCGGGCATCACAGGGAACAGGATTACGGCAGATTTTGGTGGGCCGAGAGCGGAGCTCTTGGCTCAAGCGTCCACTCCGGCCGCCATCTTGGCCAAGCCCCCCAGCCAAATGGGGAGTCTAAGTTTAACTGGCTAACTAGACCATAACTAAGGTGGCATTTATTCTGATGGAGAACCCACTGGGCTACTTTCCCAGGGAAATGTGACTGTCTAAATGTATACTTCAGTGTGGAACATATTTCAGTAAACTGGAAAAGCCAGGATCAGATCTTAACTCTAATAGTGGTGTCTGCACACTCATCTGAACTGGCCACCCTGTTAGGGGTCCTCTCAATGTGGTTTCTTCAGCTTTCATTACCCGTATTGCACCAACCTATACATCCCCAAACCCAACATTGTCATAAAATGGAAAAAAAATTAGATTGTGAGACATTTTCTTTAGACTCTGAGACAATAGTTGGTTACTGGGAAGTATCTGTGTACCGTTCTTTGTCATTGGTGTTCCAGGTCTTATGACTATTCCATTCCATTTGAATAATTGAGTTATTCATTTTGCAAACCTGTGTCTCCAAAGATTCCAATAATGTGCAATAAATGCGTTGTTCAGGAGGTAGTACAGAGGTTGGAACTGGTGCTGAACTTGAGCCAGTGGTTGCTGGTATGGCTCCCCAGCACTCCTTTTTGGACACCTGCACCTATTTTATCTCAGGCATTTCGGAGACTGACAAAGGGAAAATACACAATGGGGAAAGAAGGCGGAAGAGAAAGGAGGAAAAACTGTTACAAAGAAAGAAAGCAGAAACACACAAGAGCGAGATAAAGCAGCGGGAGTATCTGCTGTTTGCAGTGAATTAAAGAGGACTGGGTGGCTTCAAGACTCCCATGGGCGTTTGAGCAGAGTTTTGGCCCGGCACTCATTCTCTTAGAAACTAAGCACTGGTTTGAACTCAAATGCAGTATGACACAAACAGACTAAAATATTGTAATATCTGGCTTAGCCATATCTATTAAAAGAGCCTGATTTAAAGAATAGTGTTATGGATTTAGCCCCCAAAAGGCACTTTTTGAATCGTAGTCCCCATTGCCGCCCAAAAGGCAACGTATGATGTGTCCATGCGTTCAAAGAATCTCTGCACAAAGTGTCCTGCAAAGTGATAATGGAAAGCTGTCCACCCTTTCCTTAACTGCTGTCTAAAACAGAATGCATATTATATCACGACAATGTGAGCTTGATGAAAACATATTTTTTAGAAAAATCAAAAAGGTATCCATTTCATTGGCAGTAACCACCCCATGACACCCAGTGACACAGATGGTTGCCATTACGTCTGTAAGCAACAAATAAGTTACAGGGCATGGTAAAAGACTGCAGAGCTGTAGAACGAAGCTATGCCTACAACCAGTGACGTAGCAAGCGTGCCATGGGCCCTAATGCAAAACACTGCGGGGTCAGTAATAAAAGACTGACATAGCTGGGGTGCACCACTGGTCCCCGGTGCCACTGCACCTTCTGCACCAGTGATAGGTAGACCCATGCCTACAATGAAACCTCTGCTAGGAGCCGCATAGTGGGATTACAAGATCAACAATGCTGCAGGTAAAGTTAAAACGAGCAAGCATCCATCAGAGTGAGAAAGTGTCTAGGCTTGTAAAAGTTAAATGTTACTGTGTGCAGCATCTTCCAAGTCTACTAGTTTTCTTCCCAGTGGTCGTTTAAAATTGGAAACACTAAAACAGCAGGTTTCGAAAAGGGTGTCTGACAATACAATTAGCAACCCTATCACTATATCTCAAAGAAGCGGAGGGAAATGGTGTGCTCTCATCCAATAGCGTCAAGCTGCTAAAACACCATTACTCTCGTATGGATTTTCCTGAGCTGTGACTAATCACGTGTCATCAGTCACACTTTAAAGACACCTCAAGCTGTGATGAAAAGACCATTATGTTATTCGTTACCCAACCGTTCAACTTCTTTCAATTTCTGTTAACTTGTAAAACGCCAGACTACAGCAATGCCAGCGTTTTGCAAAGACAAATCACGCGTGTTTTTACAATTAATTCTTCTAGTGCGTTACAACAATGAAAAATGGACAGAAATACAACATCTAGGAGGACAATCCACCACGTAATGTGAACAACATGCGAGAGACCTGTGTGAGATCGATGGACTGCTTGCAGGTAATCGGAAATTTTTTAGAGCCACGCAAATCTATGCCAGAATACAAATTGCGTGCAAATGGTTGCTGAAAAAAAGCGGAGAGGAAGTTTGACTAGTTAAAGCCCAATTGAAACAAGCTCCTGTGCTTAACAATTGAGGCAAGTAAAAACTGATAGAGTGTTATCACACAGAAAGTGCAAGACAAACTGCGCCATATTTACACACACACACCGTGCAAATAATTTGAGCAAAATACCAAATTAAGCAATCAACATATGCAGATTGTGGGTGAAGATTGAACTGCTACGGAAACGAGGACAGCTCACAAACCAAGCCAACCAACCGGTAGGTGATTCCGAAAAGCAGAGCAAGTGATTTACTTTCTAGCACATCCATCGGAAACCGTTTCAAAGCCATTTCAAATCCGTAATATACACACAATACAAGCCAATGGCCACGATTTGTCAGAATCGGTGTCTCTGCTGCGATTGATGTGGTACTCAGGATCGTGGAAGGGAGAAGGAAGTCCATATTTCAAGTCATAGTCTCCGTATACAGCATGTCTGATGAGGAGGTACATTTCAGCATATCATTTCTGATTCCACATCCTGGGAGTGACATTTTATAAAATATTGTCTTGAGAAAGGGATGGGATGGTCCAGAAATCTACTTGTCTTGTAAACAATTGCAATTACTTATGGCATTTGGTGGCACACAGGGAGCGGGCAGATTATGGCACCATTCCCATTGTATTAAAGCTTTGGATATGTGAGGGAACAGTTTTTGCCACGGTTTGGGTTCTACCAAGGGTTTTATTATGCCACCATTATGTTTATGTTTGATTCTGAACATTCTGGGATTCATTTTATGTCAAATCTTTGCATGTTCACAGGTTCCAGATATGCAGAGGATTTGTCTATACATAGCTCTGTTTAGGCTAGCATACTGATCATGGTAGGGCTCTGAGTATACGAGCATTTTAATTAGACTGATGATAGCAGAAATCAGGATATATCATTTTACTAATCAAAGTATGTGTCTCTTTCTTGCTAGATTTTTTGAGCAAGCATCTTAAAAATTGCTTTGCAAATTCACTTTTGAGCGTTCATTGGAATTAGGAGAACATTACAGTAAATCCACATTATATTTGCGGTCCATTACCTAGGTGGACAATTGAGGGTCTCCAAGACCCCCTCACAGACTGACCTCTCCACCTGATCACATTGTACAACTCTTGGGCAAATCACTTAACCTCGATGTTATTTGTCATTACCAAGTATTAGCACAATGTCTGGGTTACAATTCACAACTAGATAAACTCTGCAAGGCCTTGTCAGTCAAAATGTTATGGGCTTGATTCTTAAAGTTAGTTACACATATAATATTGGCTTACATTTGCAAAATTGGTTGTCCATGTTAGAAAGGATCTACTTGCATGAAGATTTTCATGAGTGCGTCTACTAACAGGGGCTTTAACTAGGCTGGAAGAGATAGTTCCAGTACAGGAATGCCCTGTGAGTTAGTGCACCCTTACAAACATATGCTTATGGGTATTCTCCAACTCCTCTCTTACCACTTTCCATCCTGGTTGCGAGCAGGAGTAAAACACTTCCAAGAGTGCAAGTGAGCTCAACTACTCCCAGAAAAAGTACAGAAGTAGGAAATACTTTTCTTTGTTCTTCAAGGGGAAAACATTTCCACAATGGAGAAAACAACCCGTTTTAACAAGTGAATTTGCCCTTGCTCAATATATGATTGCAAAAGCAAACATTTGCACGTGTGGTTTTGCATTATTGAACCATGTGAACCATTTTGAACATCTTATGCATAGGGATGCTTTCTCTGCCTAAGAATCATACAATCCTCTTTTCACAACTATAGTATGATACTGTAAATCGACAATCAAATAGTTTGTGCTGCAGGTGTTTGTACTGATTATCGGATGTAACACATGTATCGGATAAACAAAACAACCTGAACACTTGTTGCTTTTGATCCCCCAAAATATGTCATTGATGCCTGCATGGAATTCCACTTTATACAGGATATGATATTGAAGTGGGAGACTGATTTAACAGCACAAGCTAGGGTTTCAGTGCTGACTCTCCGTGTATTAGGATCCTGGCAAAGATATAAGTTTTTGGATCAAACGGAAATTAAGAAACATCTTTGCTGAAGAGCTTTATACCGTTTTATATTTTGCTGCTGTCATGGGGATTTTCATTGCATACATACAGCATTGAGGGTACCACAAATCATACAGATCTGTCTAATTCCATGCTAAACATCATTATGAATAGGGACTTTCCGGGAACTAATCATGAAAGTGACACAGGCAGAGGATTTCTCATTGCTGCACAGTTACAGTTGGCAGATGGAGGGGCATGTTGCTGCTAAGTGAGAAAGAAGTACACAGCAGCATAAAGGTGAAGCATGATCTCTAGACAAATCTACAATTTTCCATGCCATTGCTGTAGTATACACACTTCAGGCAAATCTTATCATGCTTGTTGGTAATTCTATCACAAGTAGAAATGATGCAATGATGCACACAATGTCATCCTATGCATTATGGCCCTCCTTACAACAGTGGCGGTAAGTGCAGCTTACCGCCATGCTGACTGCCGCCAACATACCGCGACTGCGGCGGTATACCGCTACCTGTATTATGACCCACACATAGAAATCCGCCACTATACAGACACACACACACACAAGTCCGCCAGCCCAAAGGTCAGTGATAAACTGGCGGTACCAAAACTCACACCGTTACGCCAACAGAAATACGCCCAGAGCATCATGACCCACGAATCACCGCAGCGGTCATTCAACCGCGGTAAACCATTGGCGGTACAGACCGCCGTGCTCAAAACACACACACACATACAAAACTACACCACATTGGACAATTCAAACTACACACACCTGACACACATACACACACCACACCCACACACCCACACCAATATAAAACACACACACACACTACCCACAACCCTTTATGACCCAAAGATTTTGGCAAGTGAGAGAGAGACAAGCCAGGAGCACCCACTGAATCTGAGCCACAAACCACCATCACCCATACACCATCCATGCACCTCACAGCACACACCCCAACACATCACCCCACACAACCTCACACATACCACTTACACTACACCCATGGCACCACAAAGACACCTCAGGTTCTCAGAGGAGGAGCTAAGGGTCATGGTGGAGGAAATCATCCGGGTAGAGCCACAGCTATTCGGACCACAGGTGCAGAAGACATCTATTGCAAGGAAGGTGGAGCTATGGTGGAGACTCGTGGACAGGGTCAACATCGTGGGACAGCATCCAAGAACAAGGGTTGACATTAGGAAGAGGTGCAACGACCTACCGGTTGCAAGACACCAGATAGCTGTACAGAGGACTGGCGGTGGGCCCCCACCTCCTCCCCCACAACTAAGAACATGGCAGGAGCAAGTCTTGGTGATCATGCATCCTGAGGGCCTGGCAGGAGTAGCAGGAGGACTGGACTCTGGTAAGTCAAATCATTACTACTTTATCCCCCACCCTACCTGCATGCCATCACAAACAACAACCCCTACCCTCACCCCCATTACCCCACCACCTCACATATACCCCACCATCACAACCCACCCATCCCAATCCCAAGCCCTGCATGCAACACCAATGCATGGATCCCCATCACAGACCTGCATGGACACCCATCACCACAGCATAGACACTAGTGACAATCACTTAGCCAAACCAATCACAACTCACACAAGCCATAGCTGCCTTGCTAATAACAACCATAGAGGGAAACATATCCATGCACAAGATGGCACACACAGAAACCATAACACTGCATTTACATCCCCACAGGACCCCCACTCAACATCACCGGAGAGGAGGTGCCAGCCACATCCACCCCCCCCCCCCAGAAGAGGCCCACAGTGATGACAGCAGCTCTGCACGCCTGGATCACGATGATCAACCTGGCCCATCAGGGTCCTTTGGACAGTCGGTTACCCAGGCACAGTCCCAACCCACCACCAAGCCTTCCCCCTCAGGAAACACCACCACAGCACCCCCACCCCAGCGAGCCCATCCTTTTGTCACCAGGACATGTCAATCAGCAGTGTGTCCACCACTACAGGGACCCCAGACAACCCTACAAACACAGGACGATCAGGGACCTGGGGTCAGTGGCAGTGGACACACGGTTCAGGGGACGGAGGCACAGGACAAGGAAGCTGGGGGGACTGCTCTGCGACAGGTGGAGGACAGGCCCAGGAAACCCACTCTCCACGAGGCACTCACCAACATCCTGGGAGCATACCACCATTCCCAGGAGACCATGGGCCAGATACTGGCCAAGTTGCAGGAGACCCAGCGGCTGCAGGATGGACAGTACCTGGGGATCAGGGAGGACCTGAGGGACATCCACACCACCCTGGTCACCATTGCAGGGGTGCTGGCTGACATGGCCAACACCATGAGGGAGGCAGTGGCACACCAACGGGCCCCTGACACTAGCCACACCAAAGAACAGCCCTCCACCTCTGCCGACGCTAGTGGACAGGAGGCCCCGCCACAGGAACAACAGGCCACCAGCACCCCACCCCCTGCAGAAGGAGAACCACCCTGCAAACGGTCCCTGAGATCCAGGCAGAAGCCAGAGAACATTGCCAAGACCCCCGCCAGGAAATAAGACTCTCCTGATTGTTACCCTTGTGTCCCACTCTGTCACCCTGTCCATCTTCAACTGCCATAGCTCCACTTCCTATGCCCCCTTGGACAATGCACCTGTGATACAAATAGACTGGACTCTACCCTGGACTTTCCTCCATCAGCAACCCAGCCCATTGCAATATCCCCTCCACTTATTAGCACCTAAATAAACACCTTTGGAACAAAATCAAATATGGAGTCTGTCAATTGTTTGACAAATGTATTATTTTCATAAACTGTAAACACTGCAATTCAAATGTACTGTAATATTTACAGCCCCAGCCTATGCCAAGCACACCTGCAGACCAGCAATCACCCAAATCAACTCACAGAAGTGGCTCAGACAAACACAAGCACCACACAATCACCATCCACATGCAGACATAACAACATCCACTGCCTCCACTGTGTCACCCTCCTCCTCCTCGTCCACCTCCCTCCCAGTAGCATCTCCACTCACACCTGCATGCACTACATCCTCATCCACTACCTCCATCACCAGCACACCTATCACTACATGTCCCTCACTGGCAGTCACCACCCCTACATCCATGCACATGTCACCTGTGTCCTCTCCCACTGTGTCTGTGACCCCTCCTCCCAAAGCACACAAATGCAAGCACTCAGACACCCAACAGCCATCCACCTCACAACAGCATCCAGCCCATGCACCTGCACCCAAACACAGCAGACTGACACCTCTTACAACCACTTTCTCTTCATCCACACCCAAACCTTCACCCTCTTCCCGCCCCAGTGTCCCTAAGAAGCTTTTCCTCGCCAACATTGACCTATTTCCTACCCATCCCCCATCCTTCACCTTGGGCCAGGGTGGCCAGAACCCATCCCAGCACCTTAGCCACCCAGTCCACGGCCACTGTGGTTTCTGCAGCAAATACAGGTGTGAGAGGCCCCAAGGAGTCAGCCCAGCCAGTGTGCCAGCACCACCTGCCAAGGCCAAGGAGGGTCCGCCACCTAGCAAGGGCAAGAAGGGGACACCAGCCAGCAAGGGGAAGGAGGCACCACCAGCCAGCAAGGGCAAGAAAAAGACACCAGCTGGCAGAAGCAAGGAGGCACCACCATCTGCCAAGGGCAGGAAGGGGCACACAACACCAGCCATTGCACTTCAGCCGTCCGAGGCTGCAGGTGAAGGCCTGGAGGCTACCACCACCACTGCCAGCACCACCACCTGCACCGTGGCCAGCACCGCCACCTGCACTGCGACCAGCACCGCCACATGCACTGCGGCCAGCACCGCCACATGCACCGCCGCCAGCATCACCACTGCCAGCAGCAGCAGCCCCAGTGGGCAGCTGTCCGAGGCTGCAGGTGAAGGCCTGGAGGCTAGCACCACCACTGCCAGCACCGCCACCTGCACCGTGGCCAGCACCGCCACATGCACCGCCATCAGCAGCACCACTGCCAGCAGCAGCAGCCTCAGTGGGCAGCCGTCCAAGGCTGCAGGTGAAGGCCTGGAGGCTACCACCACCACTGCCAGCACCGCCACCTACAGCGCAACTGGCATCCACTCAGCAGCCTTCACCACCAGCGAGCAGTGTGTAGTGGTGACTACATGGGCTGTAGTGCGTCCTGGCCCCTGCAACACCTGTTAGCGTGACACACAGGTGAGAGACTGTGACCTTGCCCCATCCAGGATGAAGCACACTGGGCACAAGGCCCCCCTCCAGAACCAGTGGAAGAAGCCATCCACTCAGCCCCTCCTTGCCAGAATAAAGCACACTGGGCACAAGACCCCCTCCAGAACCAGTGGTAGAAGGCATCCACTAGAGAGACTGTGCCCTTGCACTCCACAGGACCAAGCAGTGGGCAAACCACCCACTTGAGAGACTGTGGCTTTGCACTCCCCAGGACCAAGCAGTCGGCAAACCACCCACTTGAGAGACTGTGGCCTTGCACTCCCCAGGACCAAGCAGTGGGCATGGAACCCCCTCTAGGCCAGTGACGTTGTGCCATCTTCCGGCTGAGGTGCCCCCTCATTCCCCGTCCCCCTGAGGTGCCTGTGTTTTTTTGACCTGATGCCCCTGCAGTGTTCTCTCCGTATTGAGGCAGGAGTCAAGTGTGGCCTTGGCCTATGTGTTATGGCCCAGTGGGCCACAGACATTTTGGAGTGGACATTGTCCCTCCTTTTGTATATATTGATTATATTGTACATACTGTTTATTGTTTAAAGACGTATTTATCTAAAATTTTACTATTACACTCATTTTACTCCATTCCATTTGTTCTTGCATTATTCCTGAGGGTTATGGGGTGTATATGTATTGTTGTTGCATCTGTTTGTGTGTATGGTGTTAGGGGTGTTGCGTGTTGCGTGTGTGTGTCACTCTCTTTTTCCTCCCCCCCTCCCTTGTGTGCTAGGTGCAGTACTCACCATGGTCGTCTTCACCGGCGTTCATGTTCCTGGTTTATGAGAAGGTACACCAGCATTGGGAAAAAGTGCAGCTCGGGCTCCATGGCGTCGTAGTTCTTCCTTGAGTGTCAAGAGGTGAGTCGTTTCCCTTCAGTGTTCTGTTTCTGTCGTGCTTTTGATGGCATTGGTACCGTCCCAGAAAAGCTGGCGGATAGGGGTATAATCTGCAAGCCCAGGCAGCCCCTAAGTGATGTCTATGTTAGTTACCTCATCATTTGCAACTAATTGGTTTAAAACTCAACATTTTGAAATACGGTTTCAAGGGACAACCAGAGGAGGGTTGCATAGATATTGGACTCTCCAGCGCATAGATCTTCTGAGTAGTGACTCTACCTCACAAGCACATTCCCTTACTTTACGCTCTATTGTTATTTACCTCGTTTCTTCATTGACTATGTTTTTGTGGTGGTACTTGATGATTCTAGTGTAATAGTTGATGTGGGTGGCTATGAATCATACATATCAGGAAAATGAAGTACTGAAATTATTCTTTAACGCACAGTTAGGTTGTCCCTTATTATTAGAAATATACTATTTTGCTTTTAAAAAATATGAGAAGACACAGGAACACATATGTATTTAGGAAAGCATACCATTTAATTAGTAATTTTGGTGTTAAGAAAAATAATTTGAAAACAATGTAATTTCCACCAATATTACCTATTTTGGCAGGTACTGAGTTTATTTTTGAAGTCTTTTTTATCCTATCGCAAAGTATATAACTTACTATGTACAAACCCTTTTATGACACTCTTTTCCATATTTGAAAGATTATAATATTTTTTCAAACAAATTTTGGGGGCAAATATATTTGCAGTTGTAATTACAATTAATTGTGCCAATTTTTTTATTTAAGAGTGCAGATTCAGGTTTACATTTAAAGAACTAATGACTATATCTGCACACCCAATTTTACAACAGCATGATGTATTATTTGGTAGAGGTAAATCTGCAATAATGGATTGGATTTGGGCTTTGCAGGCTGACAACGCTTTGCAAAGTTCTAGTACATACCCACAAACTAGCAAGTTTGTGGACAGTAACCATAATTTTGGGCCTGATTCACAAATGGAAACTTACACTCTAATTCTTGGTATTCACAAACTATAAATTCAATTTTACTACTAATAACTTTAGACCTGTCCTATCTTTTTATGTGTGGCGCACTACCCCTGACAGCAGACTGTCCACTGTCATAAAATTACTCTTACTAAAATGAAACTCTTAGTTTGTGAATACAAAAAATAGTAAACTTAAATAAAAGTGTATGTTTAGCTATGTGAATGAGACCCTGTGTCTCTGCCTCCTGTAAAAGCATGCTTCCAGGGTGTGTGTGTGAAGGGAAAGCCACCACGATTTGTTGGGGTACATAGAAAGGGGGTTTTCTGTTGGCAGAAAAAGAAAACATGTACTTAGTACTTACTGTGGAATTTTTAAGTAAGCAAATACATACATATGTACATCTGTTCATATGTAAATGGTATTTGTGAAATAATTCCAGAAAGTTTCCTGGAAGGAAAACAAACGCTATTGCAGCTTCACAGAAACTTGCCAGGTAACATTCTAAATTTTAGGAATGTGTATATTTACTTGCAAAAGTTATTTACACATATATGGGTTTAGATTTACAAATTTAAAGCCTTCAGTGCTTCAAGCTGTGATGCTGAACATTCAATTTCAATGCAGGTATTAAGAGTTTGTATAGCAACATATCACTTAAGAAAGGAATTAAGGGAGTTGGAATGTTGTGGAAGAAATATAGTATTTCTGGTGTGACTTCACCATTTCTATTTGAGTTGATGCATTTTATCATGGATCACACCTATATACAATTTAACGAACAGTATCCTGTACTAGTCATTGGTTTAGTATGAAATGAACAACCATGAATATACTTATTTTCACCCTTATTTAGAAGGAAAATGTATAATTTATAGACAGAGGGACAGTTCACATATCCATTTCAAAAGCATGTAAAACAGTTCTCCTGTAATATCACCTTAGTTACTACTAAATGGACTCTCACAAAGGTACAAAAATGTCAAATGAGGAGATAGTATGAAGGTATTGTTGCTGTTCAGATGTTATCCAGGACATGGCTGCATAATGGTAGCATGAGTTCACTTCACCAGCAGCCTGCTCCTTTGCAATCCATACACATATCAAAATACTCCTTGCACATCACTTCCTGACCATTGTATGATTTCTAAGGATCTTTGAGCTTCACCTGGTCCTTCACACAGGCAAACCAAACCAACGTCCTGTACTAGGTGTTGGCATGCATCAACAGTAGAATGCAGCTGTACATCACCATGCATAGTCACTGCAGGATAGGTATAATGGCAAGGCACCTCTATGTCACATCCTATTATCCCGAGTGCTTAGTGTCATCTATTGAGCACTTGTTGCACTTCAGCCACCATGGCACAATTCACATTATTATTGAAATCTACACCACTTGCACTCCATCTATATGCACACTGTCTGCACTGCCATGAGCTAGTTCACACATATGTATTTGCCTTTCTTAGTTCAACACATGACAGCTTCATCTTCTACCAGTTGACAATAGCACGTAACCAAATAAAGAGGTTTACCCAATGATAACCCTACCTGACCTGGGTAAGGACATATGTATACAAAAAACAATTGGTCAAAGGCTGGTAAAAATTACTCAATTATCTACGAAGAAGAGTACCAATTACTCTCTTGGAAACTTAATTTCTTTATCAAAACAATTTATTATTCATTAATATAGTTGTAAAACGAAGGGAATCTGATACAAAACTGGTTTACACACTTAGGTGAACAAATAAACCTAATATTAACCTCACAATAACATCATATTTACAAAATGTACAAATATATACATATAAACATGTAGTCAAACAGAAATTGACAATAAAACATAAACAAAGTGTCCCAACTCAATAGCCCCCTTTGGGGGCAGTGGTCCGAGAAATATTTCGAAACGAAATCCACTTGAAAGCGGTGGTAGTGGTTAATTAACCCAATAAATGCAGAACCCAAATCAAGACCTTCTTAGGGTTTCTTGCATTATCCAATTTAAAAAAACACATTTGTACCTTCTACCAAGACCTGCCGCAAATCACAAGGTGCCGACGCGTTTCGGCCACTTCTATTTCGGGCCTCATCAGGACTACTATGGGACCACTTTTACCTAAACAATAAATACACAACAAAACCTAAATTAATACCAAAACATTTTTTACTCAAAAAAACTTAAACCTCATCACCCAGTGCACCTTATATAAAAAAAACAGGTCAGAACCTAACTCCAAATACATGTGGCCAATCATGCGAAACTAATTATACTTGAAAATGAGTTAAATGATTCCAACTATCTACTCAAGACACACCAAGTCCCAGTGTTGCATGCTCAAACTGTGTACCAATCATGTTGCAAATGAAAGAGCATGCATATTCTAGGCGTCAATAGTTTGCAACAAATACCTCTGAATGGATATTGTAGCGCTCAATCCCTTGTCTGTAGTGATCTAAACACTACAAAAAAGAAGACAAAAGAGAGAGAGAAAAGCTACCACTGGTCTGGAACTCAATCTATACACGCTAGATAATTTACCCCTAGTTTGTTTATGATTGAATTACTCACTGTGCAAAGCTTTGAATTTACAACACACGCTGTGCTGCCCGAAGTAGCAGTATCCTCTTTTCACTTTTCAAAATTCTCCTTTTAATTTACAAAATAATTCCTCCGGGCTCACGTGAACAGGACAATAGATGCCCGTCCACACTAATCGCGCTCAGCATCACAATCCTCGTAAAACCGATGCACCGGCTCCAAGAGAAAAAATAGGCGGTTGTGGAAGGCGGGGTTTGTGTGCAGAGCGCGTTGGCCATCATTGAATGGCTAAAAGCATACTCAAGCCTAATCTTAATCCTTATTGGGAAGCCCAAACGCTGCAACTAGCATTCAATTCAATACAAAATAAGCAGAATTTTACAAACCCAATGAATGGGGCATTAAATACAGAACCCCTTATTTTTTGTGCACAGCAGTGCCACACATATACTTATGATTGACAAAATGAAAACAGAAGTGATTTACGACAAGCTGTCTCCACGACGTTGTATTGGAAGACATTAAAACAAAGAGCTCGCAGTGCTAAGATACTTCTGTATGGAGCTCTACTATACCTAAAAAACAGGTACCTCCTCTGGGAGTTTCACCTTCAAAGAAAAAGAAAAACCAATTACTAGAGCCCTTTCTTGTTTGCTATTCTACACCATTCGGCATCTTTAAAGGAGGGGGTAATAATCTCACCTAAGCTTATCTACACAAAATTGGTTGTCATTCACTCTCCATTGTACAATAGTAAACATAGTTCACATAAGCGAGTCACAGTCAATTTCAACAACCCATTTCCTAAGGCCAATAAAAATCATGAGTTATTAAATCAGAGTCCAAATTTCTTCAATGTCATTTAGTCCTTGACGAACTATTTGGTATTTTTAAATCAAGCGTGCTTCTAACCTTACAAGTCTTCCTGTTATTGGTTGTCCCGCTGGTTTGATTTGTGCTACAGCTAACACAGTCCAACGAATGTCCTCTGCTGTATGTTTCTTTGCTGTATTATGTTCTACTAATGGTGCTCCTCTTGTAGAACATTTTATCCGCGACCTGTGTTGTAGGATGCGTGTTTTGACCATTTGTGTAGTTTGCCCAATGTACACTTTTTCACATGAGCATAAAATGCAATACACAACATTTTTAGTATTACAATTCGAAAAATTATTTTGGAAATGCACTTTTACATTTATCACAATCTCTTTTAAATCACATGTGAACTGGCATGCTAGGCATTTACTACACCGGTAATGCCCTTGTATCTTTGGTAATTGCAGCATCGTCCTTAGTCCTCTTTCTTGTGTACCTGTATTGTCTGCTTTTACCCAATGATCCTGTAGACTACGGGCTTATTTAAACGCAAACAAAGGTTTTGTTGTCCCTAGATCTTTCACTATCTTCCAGTTCCTCTCTATAATGGACCGGATTTTGTTGGCTTTTGGGCTATATGTAATCACACAAGTGAGAGGAATTTCTTTGGGCTTTTCTTTAGGAACTAGTAACGTCTCCCTGGGGGTATACCATGCTCTTTTTACAGCTGCCTTGACTAGTTTCTTAGTGTAACCCCTACTGAGCAATTATTCTGCTAATTCCTTCGCATTGCTAAAATAGTCTTCTTTATCACTACAATTGCGCCTAATACGGAGAAATTGCCCGTAAGGTAAGTTTTCTTTCAATGTCCTAGGATGACCGCTTGAAAAATGTAACAATGTGTTACGGTCTGTAGGTTTTTTATACAGACTAACTTCTAACTGTCCACTTCTAGCCAAAGATCTAAAAAATTGATTCTTTTGTTATCTTTGCTGATGGTAAACTTAAAATCTGCTGTACGTTGGTTTAGCCATTCGTGGAATGAGTTCAACGTTTCTACATTACCTTCCCAAATCAGTAAAACATCATCAATGTATCTATACCATTTAATGATATTACAACTAAATGGATTGCAATGTGCATAGATCCATTTCTGTTCAAAGCAGTCCATCACTAGGTTCGCTATTTCAGGGGCAAAGCTGCAACCCATGGCTACGCCTTTGATCTGTCTAGACCATTTTTCCTTATATTTAAAGAAATTACTTTTAAGGCAAAGTGTAGCTAAGGAAACTAAAAATTCTGTGGGCGGTTCTTTCAACCTTTGGTCATTATTAAGTACTTGTCTGATCACTTCAATAGCTTCATCCTGGGGGATGTTTGTGTACAGGGATTCTATGTCAAACGTGACCAGCATCTGTGTGTCTTCATTAAAGGAACAAGCTTCTATCTTATTGATAATATCCATAGAATCACGGATATAAGACCTAGTCTGAACTACATATGGTTTCAAAAACACATCCACATATTGGGCCAGGGGTTCTAAAATAGACCCACATGCTGAGACAATAGGTTTACCTGGTGGTTTATCTGGGTTTTTATGTATTTTAGGTAAAATGTAGAACCATGGAATTCTCCCATCATTTTGATTGAGGAATTCGAACTCTTTCTTACAAATCCATTTATTATCTCTTGCTTGGCAGGTGATCTGTTTGATCTGCGCAACCACTTGTTTTAAGACATGAGCTTGTATCTCACTATAATGTAATGTATTATTGAGCTGTCTCAAAACTTCTTGATCGTATTGGTTCAGATCCCAAACTACTATTCCACCACCTTTGTCTGCTGGTTTTATAATAATGTCATTTTTGTTAGTCAGGCTCATAATGGCCATTTTCTCTCCTTTAGTACAATTATCTTTGAAGGTAATTTTCTTAGAATTGAGTGAGTCAAGCTCTTTAAGTACAATGTCTTCAAAAACCTTGATTTCTAAGGGCATATCATTCCTATCTGGAAGAAAAGTGGATTTGGGTCTTAATCCACTATTATTTGGTTCTGCTTGTATGGACAAATCATTAAAGTGGGCTCTTAGTCGAACTTTACGAAGGAACCTTAGGACTTCAATTTTGCTGTCTAAAGGGTCTTGATTTTTCAAGGGAACGACGAAAGTCCTTTGCTCAAAACCTCTTTCTCTTCCGTATTTAAGGTGTACGTCGATAGATTGTATATAGGAATAAGCTCTTTTGTTCTTTCTACCTCCTGTATGTTCTTCTTCGAGTACAAAATAGGCCTTGATCTTGACAATAGCACATCAGCTTGTTGCTGGTAATTACAGTAACATGTGGTATCTAGATATTTTCTACAGGTTCACACTACATGTTCACGCTGGAACTGCACATGGACATGTGTGGAGTACTCCCCCAGACTGCAGCGTGTACGAAGTCGCACAATTACTGTTAATTAAATTAAACTTGTAGTTTGTGAACACAAAAAATTGTAAACTTACGAAAAAAGTGTACGCTTAGCTTTCTGAATCAAGCCCTGTGTGGACTACTCTATCTGACTGCAGAGCATCTGCAGTCATAAAATTACTACTAGTAAAATTAAACTCGTAGGGGCAGAATTAACAGCCCCTAGTGCCACCGAAGCATCACTTTTGGTGACGCTCCGGTGGTGCTAACCACTGCTCCATATTTACAAGGAGGAGTAATGCCACTTTGTGTGATGTTACTCCTCCTTGTAAATATGGGCCCCTCTGACGCGGTTTTCTCTGTCAGAGGGGTGTGCAATGGGTGTTGCGGTGAGCGTTCATTGCAACACCCATTGCTTTTGAAGCTGCCTCAGATTTACGAGTTGTTGTAAACCTGAAGCAGCACCAAAAACTAACACCACCTCAGGGGTGCCGTTAGCATGGCAAAACAAAGAGGAATGCTTTTTATTTCTCCTTGTTTTTTGCTTTTTCTATGTGAAGAAGCAAAATGCCATGGATGATTGTTTATGAGCAGGAAGGTGTCCCTTCCTGCACATAAACAGTCATTCCGAAATGACGCTTTGGTACTTCTATGTGTGCTGCATTTTGCAGTGCACCTAGACATAGAAGTGCCAAATCGCCATAATAGTTTGCTTATGTGCAGCTTCCTTGCACCTTCCTGTACATAAACAATCTAGCCCCTCAACACAGATGCCCTTACACTATGGTGCAAGGATGCCTGCGTTGGCACAGGCAGCTTCATTTAGCGCCGGCACAGGGGCAAATGCAGGGCTGCGCTGTGTCTCTGTAAATACAGCGCATCCCTGCATTTCAAAAGTGGTGCAGCGAGTGCTTATGTTTTTGGTGCAGCACCGCGCTGCACCACTTTGGCTTAAATCAGGGCCTTAGTTTGTGAATACAAAAAATAGCAAACTTAGACAACAGTGTAAGTCAGCTTTGTGAATCCGGTCTTGTGTCTCTGCACTCCTGTCAACGCCTGTTTTCAGGGAGGGTATGTGAAGAGAAAACCCCCACAATTTGTTGAGGTATATAAAACGGAGGGGTTCTGTGAGCATAAAAGAAAACAAATAGTAAGAGCTTACTGTGGAATTTTCAAGGAAGCAAATACATACATATGTATAACTGTTCATACGTAAATGGTATTTGTGAAATAATTCCAGAAATATTTCTGATAGGAAAACAAAGATTATCGCAGCTTCTCAGACACATACCAGGTAACATTCAAAATTTTAGAAATATGTATATTTACTTGCAAAAGTTATTTACACACATATGAGATTAGATTTACAAATTTCAAGCCGTAAGTGCTTTAAGCTTTGATGCTGAAACATTTAATTTCAATGAAGATATTAAGAGTTTGTATTGCAATATACCACACAAGGAAAGGATTAAGGAATTTGGGATGTTGTTGAAGAAATATAGTGCTCCTGGTGTAATTTCACCATTTCTATTTGAGTTGTTGCATTTTATCATGTATTACACCTATCTGCAATTTAATGGACAGTATCATATACTAGTTATGGTTTAATATGAAATGAATAACCATGAATATCGAATATCCTTATTTATATCCCTATTTATAAGATAAGGAAAATGTATATTTTATAGAAAGAGGGGCACTTCACAAATCCATTTGTAAAGCGTGCAGAATAGTGCTCCTGTAGTAAGTTCAACCTCAGTGACTACTAAATCGAAAATCACAAAGGTACAAGCATGTCGAATGAGGAGCTAGTATGAAGGTATTGTTGCTGTTCCGATATTATCTAGGACATGGCTGCATAATGGGAGCAGGAATTCACTTCACCAACAGCCTGCTCCCATGCCATCCCTAGCCATGTCAAAATACTGCTTGCACATCACTTACTAATCTCTGGATGATTCCTAAGGATCATTGAGCTTCATCTGGTACCTCACACAGGCAAATCAAATCAACGTCCTATACAGGTGTTGACATGCATCAACAGTAGAGTGCAGCTGTACATCACCATCCATAGTCACTGCAGGGTAGGTATAATGGCAAGGCACTTCTATGTCACATTCTATTATCCTGGATGCTAAGTGTCATCTATTGAGCACTTGTTGCATTTAAGTCACTATGGCACAAGTCACAATATTATTGAAATCTACACCACTTGCACTCCATCTATCTGCATGCTGTCTGCAATACGTATTTGCCTTTCCTAGTTCCGTGCATAACAGCTTCATCTTCTACCTGTTGACAATAGCGCACCAGTTTGTTTCTGGGAATTACAGTACCATGTGGCTTCTAGGTATCCACTACAGGTTCCCACTGGAACCGCACATGCTGCATGGTTTGTGGTTAAAATCACACCTCACAAACCCCTTCCTAATAGAAACACGATTGACGTTCTGATTGCATGCCTGCATGGAATGCCTCAGTCACTAGCTGGGGGGCAACTGTCACTCAATTCCACATCTCTCTATTACAGTTGACACTGCATAGTGCCTCTTTTCTCATCTGCTCCACTAAAGTGTCTAACCACAATCCCCCAATGGAAGACACACATGAATGTGAAGCAGCATGAAGTGTAAAATGAACATCCACAAGTCCCTCCTCTAATGCTCCGGGCACTGCCCTGAAGTAGATTTCACATTAATTGTAGGCCTCATCTGGTCCAGTGTGCTAAGGTCAGTTGGAAAGTGGATTATTGGTAAGGACAGATAAGGACCTACACTTAGCAATAGGCCATTAACCCCCACTAGGTTCAGTTAGGTCTCAATAAAGTAACTCCAACTAAACCCTTGGTAGCTTGGCAACTAGCAACAAGGCTTAACTTAATAGACAAAGGCCCATATTTATACTTTTTTAGCACCGCATTTGCGTCATTTTTTTGATGCAAAAGCAACACAAACTTACAAAATATAATTGTATTTTGAAAGTTTGCACTGCTTTTGCGTCAAGAAATGAAGCAAAAGAGGGGCAAAAAAGGACAAATAAGAGCCAAAGTGTGTAAAGCAATCAAATATCACAAAATAGTAATACAATAAAACACAGGAAACACTTTAAAAACAAAAAACCAATTTATCCCCTTGGCTGCCAGGCCTTTTCCCCCTCCTGTGCCGAGGCTTTTTTTGGCTATTTGGGGCAGTTCGCGCTTAGGCCCTCATAACTTTTTGTTCACATAAGCTACCCATGCCAAATTTGCGTCCTTTTTTCCAACATCCTAGGGATTTTAGAGGTACCCAGACTTTGTGGGTTCCCCTGAAGGAGACCATGAAATTAGCCAAAATACAGTGAAAATTTAGTTTTTTTCCAAAAAAGTGGAAAAAGGGCTGCAGAAAGCAGCTCGTGGGTTTTCCCCTGAAAATGGTATCAACAAAGGGTTTGCGGTGGCAAGATCACCATCTTCCCAGCTTTCAGGAACGGGCAGACTTGAACTGGAAAACCCTATTTTTCAATACAATTTTGACATTTTACTGGGACATACCCCATTTTTACTATTTTTTGTGCTTTCAGCCTCCTTCCAGTTAGTGACCAAAATGGGTGAGAAACCAATGCTGGATCCCAGACAGCTAAACATTTCTGGAAAGTAGACAAAATTCTGAATTCAGTAAGGGGTCATTTGTGTATATCCTACAAGTGTTTCCTACAGAAAATAACAGCTGAAATAAAAAAATATTGAAATTGAGGTGAAAAAAACAGACAGTTTTTTCCACATTTTACTCTGTAACTTTTTCCTGCGATCTCAGATTTTTGAAAGCAATATACCGTTACGTCAGCTGAACTCTTCTGGTTGCGGGGATATATAGGGCTGTAGGTTCATCAAGAACTCTAGGTACCCAGAGCCAATAAATGAGCTGCACCTTGCAATGGGTTTTTATTCTATACCGGGTATACAGCAATTCATTTGCTGAAATGTAAAAAGTGAAAAATAGGTATCAAGAAAACCTTTGTATTTCCAAAATGGCCACAAGATAAGGTGTTGAGAAGCAGTGGTTATTTGCACATCTCTGAATTCCGGGGTGCCCATACTAGCATGTGAATTACAGGGCATTTCTCAAATAGACGTCTTTTTCACACACTGCCTTACATTTGGAAGGAAAAAAAGTAGAGAAAGACAAGGGGCAATAACACTTGTTTTGCTATTCTGGGTTCCCCCACGTCTCCCGATACAAATGGTACCTCACTTGCGTGCGTAGGCCTAGCGCCCACGAAATGAAATGGCCCAAAACACAACGTGGACACATCACATTTTTACACAGAAAACAGAGGTGTTTTTTGCAAAGTGCCTACCTGTGGATTTTGGCCTCTAGCTCAGCCGGCACCTGGGGAAACCTAGCAAACCAGTGCATTTTTCAAAACTAGACACCTAGGGGAATCCAAGATGGGGTGACTTGTGGGGCTCTGACCAGGTTCTGTTACCCAGAATCCTTTGCAAACCTCAAAATTTGACCCAAAAAAAACACTTTTTCCTCTCATTTCGGTGACAGAAAGTTCTGGAATCTGACAGGAGCCACAAATGTCCTTCCACCCAGCATTCCCCCAAGTCTCCCGATAAAAATGGTACCTCACTCGTCCAGGTGCCTGCAACAGAAAAAGGCCAAAAACTTGTAGAGATTGAGGGGATAGCACAGCGAGTTGATAAGCACATATTTTTCTTTTATACATCTTTTAGGCTGACTCTGCTTTGGAGTCCCATGCAAGTGTGGTATCATTTTACTTGGGGGACTGAGGGGAACGCTGGGTGGTAGGAAATTTGTGCGGCAGCGGTGATCCTACAAAGAAAAGTGAGGAAAATATGATTTTTTAATGCAAATTTTGAGGTTTGCCGAGGAGTCTGGGTAAGAAAATGTTGGGGGATCCAGGCAAGCCACAACTCCTTGGACTCCTTGGGGTGTCTATTTTTAAAACATGTCTGGTTTGGTAGGTTTCCCTAGATGAAGGCCACACCCGGGACCAAAACCATAGGTGCCACCCCCCCCAAACACAGGTAGTTTTACAATAGATCATTTTGGTGTGTCCACATACTTAAGTGATGTTCCAAACACTAAAATTGTGAAAAGAAATGCACTTAGGTTATGTTAAAAAGACCCCTCATCCACCACTAAGTTGGTGGCATGCTTCATCATCGGGGTCCCACCCGAGGCACCTGGCATTTCACAGGTGTGCTGCGACGCCTGATTACAGTGGAGCAGGTTTTGTCATTTTTACCACACATACTGGTTGGATTTGGCACAAGGGTGAGTGATGGTTCAGTGGATCAAATTTTATTAACAAGAGATTTCACCAAAATGAAATGCACTGTTAATAACTGAAAGGCCAAAAAGCTGAACCAATGACTCACAGCTCATGAGCTGTAAAGCCACGGCAAGGCACCAACCGCTTTACAGTCCATTCACACATGTTTCATACATGACATGCACAAGACCATTCACGCCGCCAGCCACGGGCCCAGCACATTACAACACTCGCATCGACAGACAGCGCCACTCAAGGGCCCATCACTTACATACGCCCACATGCCTGATACAGCAATCACACCAGCTGAAGGGAGTGTGTGGACTGGTGTTTGGCTGGCAGTGTGTTGCAGTAGCCAACAGCAAGTCAATATGTACACCGTCAGCCAAGCCCCACTCCACACACAATGGCATCACTTTTTTTTTTTTAAACAAAGAAACCACTAACTAATTAGAAATAATTACAAAACTACAAACACAAAAGCTCTAACTAAGTACATGACAGAAATGCCAACCATGAAACTGAACACAAGAAAATACAAAACAGGCATTTTACACTCATGGTTGTTCCCAGTAATTCTTCTGGGTGTGGTAATTCTTGAAACAACCACCCACACACAGCCCAAGCTTTAAAGGACAATCTGGGCAGTACATTCGAGTCTCCCTCCGGAACCTCTTCAAAAACACACTCTACATTTCTTAGCTGGAAAGTCTTTTTTAGGTCTGGGAGGAATGTGCTCAGCAAAGTGGCGATCTTTCAATCTAGCCATATCCTCCACCACTGCTTCTCTAGGAACTCTGGCCTGTTCCACGACAATAAGGTTCTCTATCACTGACTCCTGAAATTTCACAAATGTCATCTTTGAGTCTGGAGACCTATCCTTAAACACAATAAAAGCATTAAAAGTTGCTAAGTGGAAGAGGTGAATTGCTAACTTCTTATACCAAACGTAAGACTTACGAATAGCAGTATAAGGTTCCAACCTTTGATCAACTTTATCTACACCTCCCATGTGCTTATTATAATCTAAAATGCACACAGGTTTGCGCACTTCAGCAACCTGGCCCCAAACAGTCACGGGGGAAGTACTCTCATCATGGATGGTACTTCGCATGTAGACATCCCTCCTGTCTGAAAACTTCAAAGCTAGCAGCTCATCATTCCGCAAGGCACTGCACTGTCCCCTCTCAAGTTTTTTATAGAAAAGCTCCCTTGGATAGCCTTTCCGGTTACAACGAATTGTGCCACAAGCAACAGTGTCCACCCTAAACAATTCCTTGAACAACTGCACTCCAGTGTAAAAGTTATCTACATAGAAATGGTGACCTTTGTTGAACAGTCGTCTACCAAGTTCCCACACAATTTTCTCAGTAACTCCAAAAGTGGGAGGACAACCAGGGGGGTCAATACTGGAATCCCTACCAGTGTAGACACGGAAATTATACACATATCCTGTACTACTTTCAGACAGCATATACAATTTAATTCCACATTGTGCCCTCTTGCTGGGAATGTACTGCCTAAAAACCAAACGACCCATGAAGAGGACCAAAGACTCATCCACAGCTATTTCTTTTCCTGGAACATAGACCTCTGAAATCCGATTTACAAAATGATCAAGGACAGGCCTAATCTTAAAAAGACGGTCAGAATCAGGGTGATCTTGTGGCAAGGCTAATGCATTGTCAATAAAATGCAGCATCCTAAGAAGAAGCAAATACCGATTACGACTCATGGCTGCAGGAAATATAGCTGTTGCCATCAGGGGACTAGTAGACCAATAAGAAGCCAGTGATGGCTTCCTTATCAACCCCATCAAAAGAGTCAAACCCAAAAAGCTTTTCATCTCCTTCAAATTTGTGGGAATCCACTGGGTAGCTCTAGAGTGTGGCCTAAGTCTAGCAGCGTTGTCCCTCAAATACTGCTCCGCATACAAATTAGTCTGCTCAACAATCTCTTACAAAAACACATCATCCACAAATAACTCAACGAAATTGACAGGCAAAAAGTTCTCTATATTGACTCTACACCCCGGTAGACCAGTAAAGGCAGGAAACCCTGGCTGCTCCATGTTTGGGGCAACCCAGAGTTCAGGTCTTCTAACGGGAAACCTTTCAGCCCCAGGTTGCTGCACTAATGGCACATCAGTGTCCTCCTCTAAAACAGGCCCTTCAGAGTGTGGCTTCCTCATCAGAAGATTCCTCTCCGACAGAAACTTCACTGCCAGAATCTCTCACTTCCTCCTCTGCCTCAGATGCAGAGTCCGTCTGGACAAATGCACCACCAACAACCAGCCCTGTGTAAGATAGGTAATAAAGTGTAGCTTTATCTGTAAGAGTTATAAACTCAAAAACTATACCGCTCACTTGCCTGAAAAAGCTTGACTCACCAGCAACTACTCTGCACAGACACAGCAACCACCAATGATATCCTACTAAAAAGAAAGAAAGAAAAGCAAATTAGAAATAAGACAACACAAATATCATTGTCCACTAATCTAAGGACAATTTCACACACAAACCTGCATTTAGTACACCACCTACAAACATGTCATTCATGCATGGCAACGATACGCCTTTGGAGAATTTTTTTTGACATACCTAAAACATGCAACTATGCAAACCGCAGGCCAACCACCGCCAAAACTGCAAGGAGCCACAGCAAAAAAAGCAAAAGCTTTGAACTAGAACAAAAAAGAGATTTTTTTTTTAATCACAAATACAAATACTTTGTCAATGGACAAACACCCAACCATCAAGCATTTAGAAATTGGTGCCTAAATGGATTCTGCCATAAGGGCAGATGGGACTACTAAAAAATAGGCCTATCTGCCCCAAGTAGGGCAGAAAATACATTTATTAGTTTGTCCCCATGGGGAGCGACCCTTGCCCAAGAGGCCACCCCCAAACAAAAAAACACACACACACACACACTATCCCTGGTGCCTAAGTGGCTTGATGGGCCTAAAAAAAATAGGCCCTTCTGCCCCCAAGGGGGGCATAAATGGGCAACAGCTCAATGCCCCCCTTGCCCAAGGGGACACCCCCCCACATAAATAAACATTAAAAAATTCTCTGGCGTTCTAGTGGTTTCTGCCCCCCTTGGGGGCAGATCAGCCTAAAAATAATAGATCGATCTGCCCCGGGGGGGTGGGGGGGGCAGAAATGCCCTTGATACACGTGCCCCCAAAGAGGGGGCAACCCTTGCCCAAGGGGCTGCCCCCCATCCCCTAACACACACACACTATCCCTGGTGTCTAAGTGGCTTCTCCCCCCTAGGGGGGCAGAAGTGGCCAACAGTTCAATGCCACCTTTGGGGGGCGCCCCTTGCCCAAGGGGACACCCCCCCCCACATAAATAAACATACACAAAAAAATCCCTGGCGTTCTAGTGGTTTCTGCCCCCCTTGGGGGCAGATCAGCCTAAAAATAATAAGCTGATCTGCCCCCAAGGGGGGCAGAAATGGCCACAGGTAACATGCCCTCAAAATGGGAGCGATCCTTGCCCAAGGGGCCGCTCCTGGATGCAAGACATTAGAAATATACACACACAAAAAAAATCCCTGGCGTCTAGTGGATTCTGATCAGCCTGAAAATAATAGGCCGATCTGCCCCCAAGGGGGGCAGAAATGGCCACAAGAAACATGCCCCCAAATGGGAGCGACCCTTGCCCAAGGGTCCGCTCCCCAACGCAAAACATTGTAAATATACAAAAAAGAAATGCCTGGTGTCTAGTGGATTCTACCCCTCTTGGGGGCAGATCGGCCTAAAAATAATAGGCCGATCTGCACCCAAGGGGGGCAGAAATGGCCACAAGAAACATGCCCCCAAATGGGAGCGACCCTTGCCCAAGGGGCCGCTCCCCAACGCAAAACATTGTAAACATCCCAAAAAAAACAATCCCTGGCGTCTAGTGGATTCTGCCCCCCTTGGGGGCAGATCGGCCTAAAAATATTAGGCCAATCTGCCCCCAAGGGGGGCAGAAATGGCCACAAGAAACATGCCCCCAAATGGAAGCGACCCTTGCCCAAGGGGCCGCTTCCCGACACACAAACAACAAAGTACAACAAAAAAGAGAAAATCCCTGGCGTCTTGTGGGCATTCCTGCTGCCCGATCGCAATGCGATCGGGCAGCAGGAATGCTCAAAGAGACACCGGGGGAAAGGAAAAGCCTTTCTTTTCCCCCGGTGCCTCTTTGTCCCAAACACCCCACCCGCCAGAAGAGAAATTTACCTGTTTCTCTGTACTCGCACTGGAAGGAAATGGCTTCCAGTGCGACCGGCACTGTGTAATGATCTCAGCGTGTGATCGCGCGCTGATGTCATTACAGGGGGTGGGGGGGCAGGGGGTGGAGGGGGCAGGGGGTGGAAGGGGAAGGGCTTCCCCTTCCATCCCTGCCATTGGGGGGTGGGGGAGAACCCCACAGAGGGAGCGCTAGCGCTCCCTCTGGGCTCTGTGCCCAGGACGTAATGGTTACGTCCTGGCACACGAGCACTGTGCCTCAGGACGTAACCATTACGCCCTGGGCACAGAAGGGGTTATAAAAATAGGCAATATTTTTATCCTTAATTTGACACCAAAACGAATAACATCCGATAAGGGGAACTGGAGATATGAATTATTAAAGAATTCATGATTTTTAACGCATAGAAAATAAAAGTGCCACTCGGGATAGCTGGTCACACCTTGACTGGGGCAAAGTCAAAGTTTAAGGCAGACCAGCATGGAGCCCTGCTCGGCTACAGGAAGCAGGAAGCTTCGGTCAAAAGTTTACCTCCGGACTTAGGCCCTCATTCTAACTCTGGCGGGCGGCGGTTGCCGCCCGCCAGGCGGGAAGCGCCATTTGGCCGCCACGCGGCCAAAATACCGCTTCCCGCATTCTGACATTCCCGCTGGGCCGGCGGGCGCTAAGCAAGTTAGCGCCCGCCGGCACAGCGGGAATAAGGGCCGCAACACAGGAGCCGGCTCCGAATGGAGCCGGCGGTGTTGCGGCGGTGCGACGGGTGCAGTTGCACCCGTCGCGCTTTTCACTGTCAACTTTTCACTGTCAACTTTTTTCGTTCTGACTTTTTTGGAGCTTTTTTCTTCCGACAGTGGTCAACCCTCCACAGCAAGCTGATTTCGATGCAAGGTCATTGGGTTACCTTTCCAGGAGCCCCTGGTAAATCCTGGAAGTTTGGGACTCTGGAGCTTTTCAGCAGGACAAACCTGCAAGTCAGGCCAGGTCGTGATTGAGGTAAGCCGGCTTGACTCACCACGGCGGGTCGGTCTCTTCATGGAGTTTTTTGCCAAAAGTTCTCCAATCTTCTCCAAATTTATGGATATTCTTCCAGAAAGTCCTTGAAGGTTCTTCAGGAGTCCACAGCTCAACCTGAGGTTCCAGAAGTTCTGAGTTGTTCCTTGAGGGCTAGGACGCCAACTCCCAGAATGCACCTGGATCAAACTCCAAAATGACCACTGGACAGTGATCAACTAGGCAGTTTCTTCAGGAGTTGATGTAGGGGACTTTTGTTACCTATTTTTCACCTGTAGCAAGCAGGGAGTCCCTTACTGAACCAGTTGAAGCCAGGCAAAGTCCTTTTTGTGATGAAGCCCAAGTGTGCAGCTGGTGCAGTCCTTAAGAGTGCAGTGTTCAGGGGTCCAGCAGGGCAGTCCTTTTTCTACTGATGTTGTTCCTTGTAGAGATCTGAGGTGTGGGTGCAGCTCTGCCAAATGTATCCTTGCTCCTGGGGTGAAAAGCAAGGGGGTGGGCAACTGTCCAATCACAGGCAGGCCACCACCCTCTCGGATGACCACTTCCTGCGTGGCAAAATCAAACGCAGGAAACAACAATCTTTAAAAATGCAAAATGGGAGAGCCTGAATTTTGGAAGTTAGGTCTGGCTGAGTCCACCCACTTGTGTGGATAAAAATCCTTAATACACCCCTTTCCTGCCCTCTCCTAATCTAATCAAGAGGGCATCTGGTTGTCTGGGTTTGCAGGACATGTGGGAGGTCCTGAGCTGCTCCAAATGTCCTTCCCTCCTTTGAAGACCAGTTTGGCTTCTCTCCTCCTACCCTGTTTTCACCATCATCTTCTGAGGCATATCTCCTCCCCCAGGCACTGTTTTTGTCTTCAGCCCAGGACACTTCACACCTCATCCAGGCAGCCTGACCAGGCTGCCTGGGGCTGACCAATCAGAGAAGGGCACTACAGAGCTGAAGTTCACAACTTTCAGGAAGAGTTCTAAAACTATTTCCATGGGCTAGTTATATTAAATTCAACAATGGCAAGTTGCTTTATTTATTATAACAATACGTTTGATACCACACCTGACCTAGTTAGCTCCTTTTGGGACTTTATTGATTAAAGAAAGTCTTCCCATTTTAGCAGATGGAGCCCATTCACTACAGTGAGGGGAAATAATTGTAGCTATTCTTCCTCACCAGGGTTTATAAAACAATTTTCATAAGGTTCGTGTTTAGAGTTACATAGCGCCAAGCCCTAGGGGCACTTAGGGCACACCTTAGCGGTGACCTAAGGGGTGAAAATAAGGTAGCTTAAGACTTTGCACGTACTTTTAATTCAAAAGTCAACTTTGCATGTAGCTTTAATTTAAAAACAGTCAGCAAGGCAGGCCTGCCTTTAAAACGACACTGAGTGCCTCAGCGGTGCATCTATGGATGCATTACCTATGCTGGGGTCCCTAAACCTACGCCTCCTACCATATACTTATAGGTAAGTTGACACAGCCAATCACAATTAGCCTAATTTGCATATCCATTTTACATGGAGCACTGGCTCAGGGACTGGTAAAGCAGTACCAAGAGCATACTCAAGAGTCAGTAACCACCAGTCTCTTTCCAAAAAGTTTGGGGGTGACCAGGGCAAAAAGGAGGACCAACTTGTGGATTTACACTTCACCTGAGCCGCAAGTTTTGATTTTTTTCCTTTCACTAAAGTGTTAGGACAAGACTGAGTAAGTGATCAAAAGAGGAGCAAGTCACTGTCAACACGTAAATATCCTCAAACACCATTGATGTGCACACTATGATATACCATACAAAAATGGTCATCTAAACACCCATGTGACTGCTCCCTTATTTAGTTATGAATTCTTTTGAATCAAGGTGTGTTTTGCAGTTTTCCATTCTCTCTGTTGCCTAAAACGTTTGCTCTATTTTGGGTATCAACATAATTAATATAGAAATAGCTGAGACAGGCTTATCAACCTACCAAATACAACAGGATGTAATATGGTATGATGGCGAAATTGGCCATTTCTGAGCCATTCTCACTCACTATTTGGATGGAGAGTGAAGGGAGATCCTAATTGTAAGTCAGAATGATACATATTAAAAATTCACAACTGAATTTGCAAATACAAACCATTGATCAGTTGCCAATACATCAAATGAGATGGTAACCTATTCACAAAGGTATATGTCCTTCTGGGACTTTTTCCCCTTTGTGAATCCTGCCAGACAATTTCGAGAGAGAAGGCAGTGATCCAAGAAAACAATTTTTGTGACCAGTCTCTTAGTATACTGGACCATTGTTCTCTTCTTCCATTAGTTGTGATATGGGCAACTTCAATTAGGAGGCAACTCAAACATAGAGGTGCTCATTTTGTCTTTGGTAGTAAAAACCGCCTACCACCGCGGATACCATCTGTCCACCATATTATAATAACTGCCGGACTTCCGCCACAAGAAGGGTGGAAATCCAGCCGTGATTATGCTTGCAGACGGTGGTAAGCTGGCGCTGCTACCACCAGCATCGCCACACCAGTAGAACGCCACCATCTGTATTATGACAATTCATACGGCTTGGTGGTGTTCTGCTGGCGGGGCAATGCTGGCGGTGGAAGTGCCCCTTACCTGCTGGACGACCTCCTCGCCAGACAAGGTAAGTCGGGCACCCAACAGGGGAGAGGGGTGGGAGGGTGGGGGTGTTGTGTGTGTGTGTCTGAGTGTGTGTGTGCGTGTGTGAATGCATCTGTGTGCGTTGTGTAGTTTACATGTTTGTATGCGTGTGAGTGAATACGTGTAACAATGGTGAAGTGAGTGTGTGTCTGTATGTCAGGGTGAGTGTGTAAGAATGTGTCAGTTTGTAAGTATGCATGTATGAATGCATGTATGCAGTGTGTGTATGAATGCGCGTATGGCAGTGTTAGTGAATGGGTGTATGTGTGGTGCGTGTGAGTGTCTGTGGACATGTATGCGGGGGTCTGGGGTGAGGGGCTGCTGTACTGGTGGGGGAGGGGGGTGGGGTGAGGGGGTGCTGTGTGTGTGTTTGGCTGTGGGTTCAGTTGTGTAGTGTGTGCATGTCTGCAGGTGTGTGTGCGTGCATGGGGGTGGGTGGGATGTGTGTGTTGATCAGAGGAAGTAGGGGGAGTTTGGATGGAGGGGGTTGGGGGGTGTCTGGTGAGTGTTGGGGAGACGGGGGAGCCACCTACCGGTGAAAGGGACGGAATTCCCTGTCACCGGTAGGGCCTACCGCAAGGGTTTTCGTGGCATTGCTAATGCCACGAAAACCATGGTGGTAGGTAGACTCATAATGCCACTGGCGGTACTGTGCCGGGTGCCGGGCGCCGGGCTGGAGATTAATATCTCCGGGCCGGCGGCTGATACCGCCATGGCGGTATGAGTGGAGAAGTGGGGGGTTGGCTGCAGCCAACCCGCCATTCTCATAATGTGATGGTATGTACCTCCAGCCTGTTAGCGGTACTACCGCCACATTAACACTCACCGCAGGGGTCATAATGACCCCCAGATTCTGTTAGACCTGGCATCCTTGGCGTGGTCTCCCCTGTCTGTTTTGCCTATGCTTTCTATGTTTTGACTGTGTGCTAGACTCTGTTTTTGCTGTTTTTGCTGGTCTTGGTACTCTGGACACTTTACCACTGCTGACCAGTGCTGACGTACAAATGCTCTCTGTGTAAATTGTATGTGTAATAGGCTTTTCCATGATTGGCATATTTGATTTACAGGTAAATCCCCAGCAAAGTGCACTAGAGGTGCCCAGGGTCTCAAATGTTACTAATGGGCCTGCAGCACTGATTGTGCTACCCACATTAGTAGTCCTGTAAATATGCCTCAGGCCTGCCACTGCAGTCTATGTGTGTGCAATTCTAAACTGCCAATTCAACCTGGCAAGTTTACCCGCTTGCCCGGCCCAAACCTGCCCTTTTTATACATGTAAGGCGCCCCAAGTTAGGCCCTAGGTATCCCCATGAGCAGGGTACAGTGTTTCGTAAAGGTAGGACATGTACTGATATGTTTTACATGTCCTGACAGTGAAATACTGACAAACTCAGTTTTCACTGTTGCAAGATGTATCTCTCTCCTAAGTTAACATGGGGTCTCTCTTTAAATATCTTTTAAGTGCAGATAGAGATATGGAGTTAGCGGTCTCTGAACACACAATTCAAAAATTTGTCTTTTGGTAAAGTTAGTTTTTTTTAGATTGTCAGTTTGAAAATGCCACTTTTCGAAAGTGGGCATTTTCTTGCTTGAACCATTCTGTGACTGCCTGATAGTGAATTCCCTGTCTGGGTCAGACTGACAGTTGCTTGCTGTGAATTTCTCACTTGACAGTGACACAAAGGCTGCTGGGGTGTACTCTGCATATCCTGATGGGTCATCTGAGCTAGAGGGGAGGAAGGAGCTCACACTTACTCCTGAAAGGGCTGTGCCTGCCCGCATACAATGCAGTCTCCAACCGCTCTGGTGTGTGTCTGGAGCAAGGCCTGTGCAAGAAAGGATCTTGTGAACAACAGAGGCTTTCCTTTGAGGTTTGCCTACTTCAAAGGGAGAAAGGGGAATAAGTAGTGGACCCAAAACTCCAAATTGTTAGATTACTTCTGGACTCAAGAGGAACCTCTGCCAAGGAGAAGAGCTGAAGAGCTGGAGGAGGAGTACTGCCCCTTTGCCTATGACTGTGCTTTGCTGGAATGGCCTGCAGTTGCTGCTTCTGCCTGAAGGAGGACAAAGACTGGACTTTGTGATATATTCCTGCAAGTGAAGTGTCTCCAAGCACTTGGACTGAGCTTGCCTTCTGTTTTGAAGTTTCAGGGCCATCAAAGACATCCTCTGCCAGCACCTGGACTCTCTGCTGAGACTCCTACACTGTCAAGTGGGGCCCTTGAAAGGTGAAACTGGTGGAACCAAGGCGGAAATCCACACACATGAGCAGTGCGGGCAAAAATTCAAAGAACCACCTGCAAAGCAGCAGTAAAAATTAAGCACCACCTGCACAGATGCTGAGAAATTAATGCACCACATGCCTTGTGGCTGGTAAATTAGCGCATCACCTGCATCGTAGCTGCTGAAATCGATGCATGGCCCATGCAGCATAGTTACTCAGAAAAACAACACATTGCTTACCCAACCAGAGAAGAAATGATGCACGGCTTCACTTGCATGCAAGGAATTGAAGCATTGCTGAATTTTCCGATGTGCTGTCACCCTTGCGTCTTTAGTTTTGACACTAACCAGGTACTTAGTGTAACATCAACGCATTCTTTGTTTTTCATGGAGCAAGACTCGTTTTAATTTAAAAATTCATAACTTTACTTGTGTATGTTGGATTTTAGTCGCTTTGCTCTTGTTTGATTTAGATAAATATTGGCTTTGTTTCAAATTGGTATGGGTTCCTTTTTGTATTGTTTTCACTGTCTTACTGTGTGTTTTGGTACAAATACTTTACACATTGCCTTTGAGATAAACCCGACTGTTTGTGCCAACTTACCAACGGGGTGTGCAGGGGTTATCTTAAGGGTGTATCTCCATTGCCCTTACTAGAGTGAGGGTCCATGCTTAGACAGAGTGCAAACTGACTGCCAGCCAGAGTCCCCATTTCTGAAACCGGTGATCAGCGGTGAGGATAGAACTAGTATTTGTACTTGACATCCATTGATTAAGTGTACACTACTGTTTTCAGTGCAGAGCATTATCTGACCACATACTACTTGTTTTTGCTTTTTCTCTTTTTGGATTTTTTCTCCTTCCTTTTTTTGTTATTTCTTGGGCACTCTGCCTTTTTCGAACTCTTGCATTTTTATTGAACCTCAGAAGCATGTCTCAATCTGGGGATGCGCCAGTGGTGGCTACAAAAGCTGTGTTTGAGCTGGAGAAACTGGAGGAGTACACAGTGTCTTAATTTAAGCAATTTTGTAAGGATCTTGCCTGCCCAATCAAGAGCTCTGCCAGGAAGGAGGAGCTGAAAAGGGCATTGAGGGCCTGGGTGGCAGCCAAGGAGGCTGGGGGCACACAGAGGATGAGGGTGAGGAGGTGTTGAGTGTTCATAATGTGGTGTTGGGCAACCCTGTTCTGCCCGGGGGGAGGGTCTCCATGGCAGGCAGTAGTCTTTCATCTAAACGTCTGACCCATGAGGAGTGGCAGGACAGACAAGCAGAGAGGGTGCACCAGTTGGTGTTAGGAAAACTTAAAATAGAGATGGAGGAGAGAAAGTTGGCTACAGAAGAGAATAAGATGCTCTTGGCTCATGAACGAAGTTTGAGGGAGCTGGACCAAAGGAGCCAGTCCAGCAGAGTTGGGGGCAGTAGTACCTCAGTGCAGCCTGAAAGGAGGGTTCACAGTCCAAAGGACTTAGTTAGGGATTACAAGAGGGAAGATGACATCTACCTCTGGTTCAAGGGGTATGAGTCTGCTCTCCACATGAACATGGTCCCTGAAGCACATTGGGGGGGGCGGTCTGTGGAAGCACTTTGAGGTAGAGGGGAGGGACACTCTGACATCCTTAGGGGATCCTTAGGGACTCACATACTCTATCATGAAGGACGCCCTACTCACTAGATATGGTCTTACTCCTGAGCAGTATGAGAAAAAGTTTAGGTCCTATAAGAAAAAGGAATCCCAAACTAGGTTGGTGTGTATGGACTCTTTTTGCAGGTCACTGGATGGTTGGGTGAAGGGTAGTAAGGTTACAACTTTTGAGGGGCTGTACAATTTTATTGCTTGCGAGCACTTGAATAGTCTTTGTTTTCAGAGCAGCGCCAGCGCCTAATTGACAGCAAGCTGACTGACCCCAGGAAGCTTGCTCAGGAAGCGGATTGGTGGGAGAGCACCAGGCTCCAAAAGAGGTATAGAGGAGACTTAGCCAAGGGTGGTCAGAGTTCCCTTCTGATGAAGTGGGTAGGTAAGGGTAAACAGGGGGGTTCTCTAGAGGGCACCAACCTAGTTTCCAGGGTAAGGATTCCTAGTCCCCCAGTAAAAATAAACCATGGGTCTCTACACCTGCAGCGAGGGGTCCCCGCAAGTGCTATGCATATGATCAGGTGGGTCACATGACGGTGGATCTCAAATGTCCCAAGTGAACACAGGCACCGACAGGTGCTCAGTCACAGGGTGTGGCCAGTGTAGCTCTTGGGGGGAGTTGGTTCCAGGAGAAGGGTGGGAGCCAGCTGAGATAACCCTTGTCTCACTAGGGGACAGTGAGATGGTCCAGAGGACCCTAGTACCTGAGAACACTAAGAAGTACAGGCAGTGGGTAACATCAATGGGCAGAAGGTGGAGGCTCTGAAAGACACAGGAGCCAGTGAGACTATGGTGAGAAGTCACATGGTGTCTGAAGAGCAGGTAGTTCCCCATGCACCTCACCAAGTAGTTGCAGTAGACATATCTGAGCGCCTGTGTAAAGTGGTGCAGGTTCCCTTTGAGTGGGGGATGGGCTCTCAGGTTCCTTAAGGGTAGATGAGAGTCCAACCATGGCTATTGATTGTCTGCTAGGCAATGATCTGGAGGATTCCCCTTGGAGTGAGGTGGAACGCAGGTCACACTTGGAGAGGTTGGATCTGCCTGTGTGGGTGTCCACCCGGTCAATGGCAGCCCATCAGGGTGATCAGGACGCCCTGGAGCCTGAGAGAGTGGCCCTGGTGCCTGCCAGAAAGAGGAAGGGCATGGTGTAGGAGGCTGGCCTGGTTTGTGGTGGGTACCTTGGGGACTTACAGCTTACACTATGTCCAGTTATCCCTTATTAGTGAAATGTAGTAGTGTTCTAGCAGCTTAGGCTGATAGAGGTAGCTATAGCAGAGCAGCTTAGACTAAACGAGGAGACATGCAAAGCTCATGCAATGCCACTTACAGTTACACAGTACCTATACACAAGTAAAGACAATACTCAGTGTTACCAAAAATAAAGGTAGTTTATTTGGGTGACACAGTACCAAAAATATCTTAGAGGCAATACCCCTTCTGGAGGTAAGTATTATACACAATATATACACTAGACACCAAAATAAGGAGAGTAATTAGACATAGGATAGTGCAAACAATAGGAAATGCTATAGTATGCAATGGGAGAAAATAAGTCTAGGGGCAACACAAACCATATACTAGAAATGCAGGAATGGAAAGGAATACGAATCATGAATTCCCCCCTAGACAAGTGTAGTGTGTGCAGAATTGCTGGGAGAGTAAGAATACAGTAAAGGTAAGTATATTACCCCACCCCAGAGCACAGGAAAGCAGGATTAAAGTACTGCAAGTTTCCTTAGGACACACTACACCTCGTGATTGGAATTATTGCAAGAACCAACTAAGTATGCAAACAACAAACAGTGGATTCCTGGACCTGAAGACCTGCAAAAGAAGGAGACCAAGTCCAGTAGTTGAAAGAAGTTCCAGGAAGGACAGGAGCCCCTGCCAACTTAGAAGAGGGTGCAAAAGAAGAGTCTCCGGTTGGACGAAGACTGCAGAAATACACCCTAAGAAGATGCCAGCGGGTTCCTGCATGATGCAAAGGATGTCCCACGTCGTGAAGTTGGATGCAGGCGAGTTTTGGCACTGGATTCCTCCAACAAGCCTTCATTACGACAAAGTTGCGTTTTGCATCAACTAGGTGCTATCTGGATCTAGGGGAGACCTGGGGGCCTCAACACTGAGTGAGGAGGAAGAGGGGGCTCTCAGCACTTCAGAGAGCCCTCAGAGCACCAGATAGCACCCACAGGTGTCCCAGGACACGGGGACAAATAAGGTGCAAAATGCAGTTGGTGCAGCACTACAAAGGAAGGTCCCACGCCGCCGGAGATCAACTCAGTGAGTTGAGCATTGCAGGATAGAGAGCTGGGAACCTGGGCCAGTCTGTGCATGAAGGAATTTTGCAAATATTGCAGAGGCCTCAGGAGGTGAAGAACACATGGTGCACAGGGGTACTGTCATTCTGGGGGAATGCAAGGTCTTACCTCCTCTAAATTCTGACAGCAGAACCTCAGGACAGTCTGTGTCGATGGGGTCCACCCTCTGTGTTCCAAGGATCATGCTTGTCGCTGTGAGAGAAGTCCAAGAGAACCAGTCGTCAACTTAGAAGGTGCCTGCGTGAGCAGGGGAATGACTCCGTCATCCCACTGGAGATTTCTTCAGTGCTTCTGGTGCAGGGTGAAGACAGGGAGCCCTCAGAGCGTGCACAACATGGAAACTGTTGCAGTTGCTGGCCGGAGCTGAAGTTGCAGAAGAAAAGTATCCCTTGTGGATACTTTGTTGCTGTTACAGCGGTTCCTGGAGCAGGCTGCAGTTGATCCGAGGTCAGAGGATGAAAAGGTAGTTGCAGAGGATTCCTGCTGTAAACTTGCAAGTAGAATCTGAAGAGAACCAACAGGAGAGACCCTAAATAGCTCTGAGTGGGGGATTGGCTACCTTATCAGGTAAGGACCTATCAGGAGGGGTCTCTGACGTCACCTGCTGGCACTGGCCACTCAGAGCCCTCCAGAGTGCCCCCACACCTTGCAAACCAAGATGGCTAAAGTCTGGGACACACTGGAGGAGCACTGGGCACCACCCCTAGGGTGGTGATGGACAGGGAAGTGGTCACTCCCCTTTCCTTTGTCCAGTTTCATGCCAGAGCAGGGGACAAGGGGTCCCTGAACAGGTGTAGACTGGATTATCCAAGGTGGGCACGATCTGTGCCCTTAAAGCATTTTCAAAGGCTGGGGGAGGCTACCCCTCCCCAGCCTGTGACACTTATTTCCAAAGGGAGTGGGTGTAACACCCTACTCTCAGAGGAAATGCTTTGTTCTGCTTTTCTGGGACTGAGCTTCTCAGACCCCAGGAGGGAAGAACCCTGTCTGTGAGGTGGCAGCAACTGTAGCTGCAGTGCAAGCCTCATAGAGCTGGTTAGGCAGTACTGGTGGTCCATTGTGGAGCCCCCAGGATGCATGGAATTGGCTCCCCAATACCAGATTTGGAATGGGGAGACAATTCCATGATGCACTTTTGTCGTAGCCAGGGCTTGTTGGCACCTCCCAACACAAAATCTCATCTGTAGCAATCTTCACGCTGTGGGACATCTTTTGCATAATGCAGGAACCCGCTGGCATCTTCCTAGGGTGCATTTATGTAGTCTTTGACTAACCAGGGACTCTTCTTTTGCACCCTCTTCTGGGTTGGCAGGGGCTCCTGTCCTTCCTGGAGCTTCTTTCGACTTCTGGAGGACTTGGTCCCCTTCCTTTGCAGGTCTTCAGGTCCAATAATCCAGCAGTTGTTCTTTGCAAACTTGGTTGACTGCTGCAAAATCCCAAAAATGAGGTGTAGTGTGTCCTAAGGAAACTTGCAGTACTTTACTCCTGCTTTTCTGGGCTCTGGGGTGGGTAATTTACTCACCTTTACTGTATTCTTACTCCCCCAGCGATTCTGCACACACTACACTTGTCTAGGGGGGAAGAACCCCCTCTTCCTCCTCACACAGAGTTGAGGCCCCCAGGTCTACCCTGGGTCCAGATAGCGACTAATTGTCGCAAAACGCGACTTTGCCGGAACCAAGGCTTATTGGAGGAATCCAGTGCCAAAACTCACCTGCATCCAACTTCACGACGTGGGACATCTTTTGCATCATGAAGGAACCCGCTGGCATCTTCCTAGGGTGCATTTCTGCAGTCTTCGTCCAACCGGGGACTCTTCTTTTGCACCCTCTTCTGGGTTGGCAGGGGCTCCTGTCCTTCCTGGAACTTATTTCGACTACTGGACTTGGTCTCCTTCTTTTCCAGGTCTTCAGGTCCAGGAATCTACTGTTTGTTTTTTGCAGACTTGGTTGGTTCTTGCAATAGTTCCAATCATGAGGTCTAGTGTGTCCTAAGGAAACTTGCAATACTTTACTCCTGCTTTTCTTGGGTAATTTACTTACCTTTACTCCATTCTTACTCTCCCAGCAATTCTGCCCACACTACACTTGCCTGGGGGGAATTCGTGATTCACATTACACTTTCTTAGTATATGGTTTGTGTTGCCCCTAGACCTATTTTCTCCCATTGCATTCTGTAGGATTTCCTACTGTTTGCATTGTTCTATGACTATTTACTTGTCTAATTTTGGTGTCTAGTCTATATATTGTGTATAATACTTACCTCCAGAAGGAGTATTGTCTCCCAGATATTTTTGGTACTGTGTCACCCAAATAAATACCTTTATTTTTGGTAACACTGACTATTGTCTTTACTTGTGTATAAGTACTGTGTGACTATAAGTGGTATTGCATGAGCTTTGCATGTCTCCTAGTTCAGCCTAAGCTGCTCTGCTATAGCTACCTCTAACAGCCTACGCTGCTAGAACACTACTACTTCACTAATAAGGGATAACTGGACCTGGTATAGGGTGCAAGTACCCAAGGTACCCACTACAAACCAGGCCAGCCTCCTACAGAAGCTACATATAGATATTGACTTATATGTAGTGCATGCGTGTAATGGCGTCCCGCACTCACAAAGTCCCGGGAAATGGCCCTGAACTATGTGGGGGCACCTTTACTAGTGCAAGGGTGCCCTCACACTTAGTTACTTTGCACCTAACCTTCAGCAAGTGAAGGTTAGACATACAGGTGACTTATAAGTTACCCAAGTGCAGTGAAAATGGCTGTGAAATAACGTGTGCATTATTACACGCAGGCTGCAGTGGCAGTCCTGTGAAAGGGTTTGTCTGATCTTCTTATGGGTGGCAGAATAAATGCTGCAGTCCATAAGGATCTCCTGGAACCCCAGTGCCTTGTGTACCTAGGTACCATATACTAAGGACGTATAAGGGGGGGGTCCAGTGTGCCAATTGAAATTGGTAAATGAAGTCACTAGCCTATAGTGACAAATTTAAAAGCAGAGAGAGCATAAGCACTGAGGTTCTGATTAGCAGAGCCTCAGTGACACAGCTAAGCACTATACAGACACACACATTAGGCCATAAACTATGAGCACTGGGGTCCTCACCAGCAGGATCCCAGTGAGACAGGCAAAAACATACTGACATACAGGTAAACATGGGGGTAACATGCCAAGAAAGATGGTACTCCCCTACACAAGGGACATGGGAAACCCACCTCAGAAGTTCTCAAGGCCTGGGAGGAGGCTGAACTTGAGGGGGACGCCCCGGAACCTACAGGGGAACAAGTGGAACAAGTTGCTGAACTGGGGAAGGTGCCCAAGCTGGCTCATTGGCAGCAGGAAGGGGGACCCAGCAGAGAGGAATTCTGTGAGACACAGAAGACATGCCTTACTCTGGAGGGTCTGCGGCAGCAGTCTGCAGACCAAGCATCTGGCAAGGATTCTGGATCACACTGGATCTATTCGGAGGATGGCCTCTTGTATAGTGAGCCTAAGGTTGCTGAGCCTGAGGTAGCACGTGTACTGGTGTACTCCAGTGCTTCAGCGCCTTCCTACTGGATTTGGCTCTTGATATACCTATAGTTGGACATTTAGGGCAGGACAAAACCTTTGAAAGGATTGTCACCCACTTCTACTGGCCTCAAATGTGCAGGCGCTCTGATGCATATTGTAGGTCTTGCCAAACTTGTCAGACAGGTGGCAAGAGTGGGGGGGAATGTAAGGCTCCCCTCCAGTCTTTTCCTGTGGTCAGCACCCCTTTGAAAGGGTGTGTATTGACATTGTGGGGCCTCTGGATCCCAAGACAGCCATGGGCAGCAGGTTTTTCCTGGTCTTGGTGGACCATGCCACCCAGTACCCAGAAGCTATCCCTCTTAGATCAATCACAGCCCCTGTGGTGTGTCGGGCATTGATGGGGGTTTTTACCCATATGGGGTTCCCCAAGGAGGTGGTATCTGACAGGGGCACCAACTTCATATCTACTTATATGAAGTCTCTGTGGAAGGAGTTTGGGATGACCTACAAGTTCACCATTCCGTACCACCCCCAAGGAATCGGTTTGGTTGAGAGATTCAACCGAACCCTGAAGGGCATGATTATGGGCCTGTCAGAGCCCATGAGGAGTAAGTGGGGACATGCCACAGAAGGGACTTGGTTTTAGCCCCTTTGAGTTGTTGTATAGCCACCCTGTGAAGGGACCTCTGAGTCTTGTGAAGGACGGCTTGGAGAAGGCCTCCAGTAACCCACCCCGGATGTTATTAGTTACATGCTGGCTTTAAGAAACCAGCCACATGCTTAAGGAAGCTTGCTCAAGAGAACGTGGAAGCAAGCCAGGAAGAGATTAAATGCTGGTATGACCAGAATGCCTCTCTGGTTGAGTTTCAGCCTAGCCAGAAAGTGTGGGCCATGGCCTCAGTGGAGCCTTGTGCTCTCCAAGATAAGTAGACTGGGCCTTTTGAGGTGGTGGAGTGCAAGAGTGAGGTCACCTATCCGGTGAACTTGCAGACTCCAAGTAACCCTTTAAGGGTCCTGCATGTGAACCCCCTCAAACCTCACTTTGAGAGGTCTGAGTTGACAATGCTCCTAGCAACATATGAGGGGGTGGAGGAAGAGAGTGAGCGTTTTCCTGACATCCTGTCTGCACAGGAGAAGGATGGCTCTGTGGAGGGTGTGACCCTCTCCCCCTCACTGACCCCAGAGCAACAGAGAAACTGTTGTCAGGTGCTGGGGCAGTTTGCCTCCTTGTTCTCCTTGACCTCAGGGGTCACTCATCTGTGTACACAAGATGTAGACACTGGGGACAGTCCGCCTGTAAAGCACAAGATTTACACAGTGACTGACAAGGTCAGGGCTAGCATCAAGGATGAGGTGTCAAAGATGTTAGCGTTAAGGATTATTGAATTTTACAGTAGCCCTTTGGCCAGGCCTGTGGTCCTGGTCCCAAAGGCTGCTGCCTTGGTGCCACCCCAGAACTCAGGTTCTGTGTGTACTACTGTGTACTCAATGTCATCACGAAAACTGAATGCCCCCTATCCCCAAGCTGATGAACTCATTGATCAGTTGGGAGCTGCCAACTTCCTCAGCAGCATGTTTGATCTAACATCTGGGTACTGCCAGATTGCTCTCACTGAGGGGGCAAAGGAGAGGTCAGCATTTTCCACTTCATATTGTATTGTATTGTATTGTAATCGTATTTATATAGCGCTTACTACCCCTGACGAGGCGTCGAAGCGCTTTTCGATGAGTAGCACGCTACTCTGGAACCCAACAAGAATTAGTGATGGATTAGTATCGTTAAATAATGAGTACAGTTTTAGTATTATTATGAGTTAATTTGAGCCGCGGATATGAGAGTTTGTTAGTTAGATTGACTGGAGTAATGGAGGGGTGGAGGAGGAAAGAAATCCAGAAGTGTTAATTGGGAGTATATCCTTCATTTACTCAACCCAAAGGCTTGGGATGAGTAAAGGGGGGCGGATTTTTGGGGCCTTTTAATTTAAGTAGTATTTGTGTGTCATCTGCATAGTTGTAGCATGTGAGATGGAAATCATTGATCAGTTCTGGTAAATATACCATGTAGATGTTGAAAAGCAAAGGTGAGATGATTGACCCTTGGGGGACCCCTGCTTTTGTGAGGTAGGGTTCTGAGGAGAAGGGGGGCGAGTGGATGATATTCGCTCTTTTTTGAAGATAGGAAGTAATCCAGCCGAGAGCAATCCCTTGTATGCCGGCTTCGTGGATTCTTTGAGTTAGGGTGTCATGGCCAACCGTATCAAAGGCAGCTGAGAGATCCAAGAGAAGTAGTGCAGCATCTCCATTTCGGTCGACTGTGTTTTTAAGATCGTCCCAGATTGCCATGAGTGCCGATTCAGTGCTTCTTCCTGGGCGGAATCCAGTTTGGAAGTCTGAAAGTATACAATTGTCTTCAATGAACTGTGACATCTGGGTGAATGCTGCTCTTTCTATCAATTTGCCCAGGAAAGGTCCATTTGTGATTGGTCTGTAGTTGTTGGGGTCTTGCGGGTCTAGGTTTGTTTTCTTTAATAAAGGTCGTATGTATGCCTTTTTCAGGTCTGCAGGAAAAGTTCCTGAAGTTAAAGAGTTGTTGATGATTCTTCTTACAGGTGTGGCAGCAGAAGTAGATAGCAGGATGTTCTTGAAGATTTGTGGTGGGCAAGGGTCAGAAGGGCAACCAGAAGGTCTGCTTGCTTTGACCAAATCCATAAATTCATCCTGGGATATTTGTTTGAAGGACTGTAGAGGTTGGGATGGTTTATTCTTAAAGGGTATTTTAGGAAAGGGGTTGGTGCTGATGGTTTTCTTCTGTTTTAAATAGGAGTCCAATGTGTCTGCCTTGGTTGTGTAGTGTACTGTGTTTACTACATGAACATGGATGTCAAAGGACAATTCTGTGGTTACTATGATGAACTTTTTTGTTGATCAATAAATTGAGCTTGAAACTCTCCATGGTATTAATGCCATTATACATTACATATTGATATATTACTTACTTGGAATTATAGATTCATGGGTGCCCTGACAGCTGTGTTTTGTCATTGTGAGTTTCCCTGGAAACATTAGAGGAGTTAGGAAGATCCTCTTCCCAGGAGCACCATGTTAAAATTGGAATGTTAATGCTATTATATTGACTCACTGTGAGCGCCCATATCCTATGACTTGCTTCCTATGTGCTCTCAATTTTCTTTGATGTTAAACATAGGGGTGCTGCTCCAGCCTTTTGTATTGTATGTTTTGATTATTCTTTGATTGGAGTGCTTTGCTTCGTTTGTACTTTATATTGTAAATATGGACCGTGATAAACTAGCAGCAGACATCTTTGGTAGTTTAGAGCAGACAGGGACTATACCTAAACCTTATACAGCGGGTGCCCAGCACACCAAAATGGGGCTCCGTGACAAATTTTTCAAATTAGAAAAATTGAAGAAACAGGAGATGTCTAAATGGTGGGATGGGGCAACCTTAAAACAATATGTAAAACTTCACAGGATACCTAGAGGTCTAAGATCACATATTTTTCCTACCTTTGATGATCTTGATCCAGACTTATTGGACAATTGGGAACAAGAAATAGTGTCAAGTTCTTTTAGACTAATGAATATTCTGATAGAAAACTCGGAGAGGAAAATCACTAAATTACAAACAGAAATTGCTGAATTAGAAACAGATATTAACAAAATGAACATGGAGGAACCAACGGCTAAGAACTATAAAATTCTTAATGAAATTATGGAACTGCATCAAAATGAGATTACACAAAGGAAGGCACGCAAACTTAGGCGAGATGAGTTGGATTACAAAAATGGTAGGATCTTTACATTCTCCCATAAATATGATCATTTATCCAAAAGAAGTGCGTCCCCATTAGGTTCTGATTTAGGCTCCTCATCCTCACTAAATAGTGCTTCTACCAGCAACAGTGATTTAAGTGCTATTTCCAACACTTCTAGACAGGACAGGTCAGCACAACCCTCTTTTTTAGCAGAGGTCCAGAGGATAAGGCAGGGACAATGGGAACTAGGCCGACGCAAGATAGACCCAGGAAAATCAGGCGGGGTGGCAGAGGAGGAACACGCAAATACAAGACAAGGAATGCAGACAAGATCATGGAACAGGGGGAAATAGCCAATTCTGATATTGGTTCTATCAATGTAATTAACCTCTCCAACTTGGAGCTTACTTCTCATGACATTACACTTCTTGACAAGGGACTAGGGTTCTGTCCAGGAGAATTTGGAGACTTTCAGAATACGAAAATTGATTTTTTCAAATTTATTAGACGTCTAAAACTGAAAAAAAAAAAAAAAAAAAAAAAAAGAAAAAATATTTTGCGAATCATTCTGATAACAGGGACAACATCATCTCCCTGGATGGTCTCAATGAAGACCAACAGTTGTCCATTAAGGATATTCAAGACACGGCCACTCTATTGTCTATAGCGGACTGCGAACAGGATCCTACCACTATAACTCGAATTTTATCGGATCTAGATATCCCATCTGACTCACTGCCTAGTGGTTTAAAAAGCAAATCAATGTGGACACCAACCCTGAATAGGGATAACTGTATAGAAACCTTTTTCAGAGTGGTCTGGCGTGATTTTAATAAACTAGAATCAAAGAATGACAGTCGCCATTATATTTGGCATCAGAACCTCACCCAAAAGGAAATGACAAACTTAAGACTATTGCGTACCAATGGGGAGATTACCATAAGAGAGGCAGACAAGGGGGGAAATATTGTAGTAATGAACACCTCAGATTATGATCAGGAGATTTATAGGCAACTAGGGGATGTGACTTGTTATGAAAAGATGATATCAGACCCTATCCCCGCACTTACGAATAAAATCAATAAATTTCTACATGACTGTTTTACTCAATCACTTTTAAAAGAAGATGAGTATATGTACCTTCGTATTCACAGACCCAGGAACCCTTGTATATATATACTACCTAAAGTACATAAGAGTCTCACTTCCCCTCCTGGCAGGCCTATTGTTTCAGGCATCGATGGTCCATCTGAGAGACTGTCGGAATATGTTGATATTTTTTTACAGCCTTATGTAGGAAACTTACCTTCCTATATTAAGGATACGAAACATATTCTCAGCATACTCATGGATATAACATGGGAACCAGGGATGATTTTAGTTACACTAGATGTCACCTCCCTTTATACCAGCATTAACCATGAACAAGGAAAGGAGGCACTACGTCTCTTCCTCTATAAAAGACCGGCGAACCTATATGGCCATACCCAAATGCTAATAAAAATGGTAGATCTGATCTTAAACAATAATGTATTTTTATTTAAAAGTGATTGGTATCGCCAAAAGCAAGGTGTAGCTATGGGATCCAAATTCTCACCGGCCTATGCGAATCTCTTTAAGGGAATGTTTGAGCAAAATATGATCTGGAGTAAAGAGGGTAGTAAATGGATCTCTGATATACTCTATTGGGGCAGATATATCGATGATTGTTTGATGATCTGGACTGGCGACTCACAAGAACTTGACAACTTCATTAACTATTTAAATAATAATGAGTATAATATTCACTTTACTTCTGAACGAAGTGTGACTAACATTGCCTTTCTTGACGTGGAACTTCTGATTTGCAACAACAAAATAGAAAGTCGTCTTTACAGAAAGAGTACTTCCTGTAACTCTATCCTACACGCAAAGAGCGCACATCCAGTTCATCAAATTAATGCGATACCGTATGGTGAGATGGTTAGGGCGAGGCGCAATTGTAGTCTTGAGGAAGATTTTGGCCTATGTATACAAGATATGAGCATGAGATTCAAAGCACGGGGATACTCCACTAAGGTGATAGACAAAGCTCGGATTAGGGCTTTACGTCTGTCCAGATCAGACACACTGGGTCAAAAATTGAGAACTAAGGATAATGGTATCCGCTGTATTGTGAATTTCACAAAAACGGCTACTTTATTACGTAAATGTATGAACAGACATTGGTCTATTCTAACAGCAGATCCTACTCTGAAAAAAGTGATCCCGGCTACCCCACTGTTTACGTATAGAAGAGGCAGAACCCTTAAAAATTTGCTATGTTCTAATTTTCGCTGTAAACCAACTCAGACTAACTGGCTTACCAGCCGTGGAAAGGGTTTCTTTAAGTGTGGACATTGTGGAATGTGTAGATGGGCCAAGTCAGGCATCTCCACATTCACCAGCTGTACTGGGACGCCATACAACATTAATCACAATATTACATGTGATAGTAATTTTGTCATCTACATGATTATGTGCAATTGTGGCCTATACTATGTAGGCAGTACTATCAGACCACTCAGAGTTAGGGCGGGTGAACATTTCAGAGCTTTGAAACAAGGTGACGAGAGATACCCTATAGTAAACCATATGCGACACTGTCCAAAACAAAAAAACATTGTTGGTTTTGAATTCTTTGAATTTGATCAGGTAAATAGAGACCCCAGAGGTGGCAATAGGGAACTAGCCCTCAGGAGAAAAGAATGTTATTGGATTTTGAAACTCAGAGCGGTGGAGGAGGGTCTCAATACCAACTTTGAAATGGAATACTATTTGGGAACATAAGAATAATTACTGATATTTATGCATCATCTTTACAATCTACTCTCCTCTCATTCTGACTTACTAAGTTCATTAAGCATATGTTATTCATGAATCTACTGCAAGTGTAGTCTTTTGATTATATTGTGTCTCATCTACATACAAGTCACTGGGTCAAATGCTATGTGAATTGATTATACTGACTGGTACCCAACTCAGAGGGACATATACTCTGTATTTGCGGCATGCATAAATACTCATTTGGAGAGATCAGATACATATATTGTGTTAGAACAGGAATACATAGTAATGCAATGGTAGATCATCATTAACTGTCTCAGGTTTGCTTGTTTGTAATCCAAACCATGGTGTAATTTATATGTTTTAGGTATACTTGACAGTGTGTTGTCTATACATAATATGAGTGGGGCATGAGACGGTCACGTGTACTCTTCCCCTTTCTCCTTTTACACCAAACACTTACGTATAGACCACTGGGTTTTTCGTATTAATCTATTCGGTTGTGCTGTGCGAGGGATACTACTACTTCACCTACATATATCTTGTTAGATGCAGCAATAAACAATTATGGTTACAACCAGATATCTTGGGGGAAGGAGTTCTCCCCATAGGCCATTATCTTGACACGGATGGTGGCGGTATGCAATTTAAGGAATTCCTTACAATTTTTGCTTTATTGCATGACTTAGGCTAATAAGAATTTGGGAGGATACTTATTTATTCGTTATGTTTTTGTTGTATATATCGATTATTAACATACATCAAGCTCGGGGTATATGCAGTTCCAAAATGACGCCCATTACGGGAGATAGTCCTTCTTTTCCTCTCGTGTCCTGTTGAAGGCTGGTCCTTCTCTCCTTTTCTAAGATGGCGCCCATACTCATGGGTTAGTCCATTTTCTATTACTTCACTACCAACGCGCGGAGGTTTTAAATTTCTATCCTCCTCCGTTAGTTCGACGTTCGAGATTAATGTACCGATACAGAGGACGCCGCGGGGGGATTTCGACCGCGGTCGTTGCCTTTCTTGATGATGGCTACTTACGTATACGATAGGTGAGATACTGAATTTGGTTATTGGGGACCTGGTGACTTGATGTCTCATTATTACTTTTGGGGATATTTCCTAATCGTGTTGATTTATATTTAGCATGCCTCAATTGCAGCATATAATAATTTTTCTTTCCGATTTCTTTCTTCACTCTGCATACTTAGGAAACGGTTCTTGAATACTTCATTTGCATCCTAATGTTGGATATTATATATATTTTACTCAGGTCAGTCTGGCACCTTTTGGTCACATTTGCTTGTACCCTTATTTGGGGACGTTTTTCTATTTAGACATGTAGGAGACTTAGTGGATTATATAGTGGATCTATGATTATTTTCCACAGACTCTGGACGGTTCTTAATGATACTGGTTATACATGTAGATATAATTTGAGTTAAGGTATGTTTCGATTTATGGGTTTTTCACTGTTTATTATGAAGGGCTCTGGTGGTGTTTCTGTTATCTTACACTGGGCAAGCTATTATTACATTGCGCACTTTGGTGTTGACTGGGTGTCTGGGGTGACTTTTCTTTGGACTTTGGAAACATGCACACTCATATTGTGATCAAACTTTGTACACATGGGTTATTCATATATATATTCCCATTTTGTGCTTTAACTTTATAGGCAATGTTATCATATTTTGTGATAATTTTAATAATTTTATTGTGGTGATGGGACTATATGTTAGTTCCCACCAGATGAATGATCACAAGAAGTCACAAATTACATGTTTTCGTTTTAGGATCTCACAAATTGTCACGATAAGATATACTTTATGGTCTGCTCTTGACGGTTCTGTACACATGTTATGAATTAGTGACTGTTCTCATTTTATTTCAGCCCTGATGAAGTCCGTGAGAGTACTGTTCTCATAGGACGAAACACGTGTTGGCTGTGGCTGTATGTGCTACATGGATACTGACTTCAATACTGTGTTTACTACATGAACATGGATGTCAAAGGACAATTCTGTGGTTACTATGATGAACTTTTTTGTTGAACAATAAATTGAGCTTGAAACTCTCCATGGTATTAATGCCATTATACATTACATATTGATATATTACTTACTTGGAATTATAGATTCATGGGTGCCCTGACAGCTGTGTTTTGGTTGTGTAGTGAGTTGCCAATTTGTTTGTGAAATCTTGAGTGGTGGGATGACTTCCTTCCATGCATTGAAGAACCAGAACCTTATGGGCCTGGCGGCGCAGGGTACGCCTGAAATCTCCTTGGATTCACCTGCCTCAACTAACAGAGACACGGGACACTCTGTCAGGCGTAAAAGATCAGATTTTATTAGCTGCAGCTAGTACAGTTGTCCCAGAAGTACACAAGGTATGTTCTCAGGAGACTGCCACTTTACTTTGTGGCGCACAATCTTATATACCGTATAAAAACCATTTATTAACTACATACACTCCCAGAACACATAGAAAGGAGCCAGTAAGAATAATGTAAAGATAGAACAGAGCCAATAGAAATGTCGGAAAACAAGACAGCACCAATAGAAGGAATTGGAAAACAAAGTATCAAGTGACTTAAGGTTGCCTCCCCTCCAGCTGTGTTTGTCACCCCTCCCTTGAACTAATTCATTAACCGATCCACAACGAAGTTGCATGTGGTGTGATAAGTTTGTGTGCGTTTGGAGGACAGTTGTGAAATGAGAGAATACTAGCAAAGGACAGCGAAGGCCAGACGATAAGATAAGATCGGCGGAGAATAGTGTGAGCCTACAGATAGTTGAAACAAGGATTAGAAAACCAGACAGGGATTAGTGTACTCGGTCAGACCTTAATACCAGCCTTGTAAAGATAGAGGCAGAAGGCTGTTTTGAACACCATGTTGCAGAATAAGCAGAAAAGGCAGAATGGACTTCGTTCGCTGTGCTGCCTGAGTGAAGGCAACATAAAATGGCGGCGGGCCACAAAATGGCGGGTCGATACGATCGTATTAAAAATCGAATTTCCTCAGACCCTCCTTTTGCCAGAACTCAGGCAAGATACACAAACTCATGTTAATCTGAGTCGATGTCTATGGCCATGAGGTCATCAAGCTGTTGCTGTACCATCATTTTGATATTCTCTGCTCTTTGTGACTTGGGTTTGGGAATACATGCAGTAGCACATAGGTTGCAGATGGCAGGACCGCAGTGCATACAAAGACAACAAGAGAATATAAAAGCTAAAATTACTCCAAAGAATGTCAATACCTTCCAACCCCATTTGGACAGTAATCCCCAAAACCACTCTGAAAAGGACCAATCTCCTTCGTCCTGATGAATCGACTCGGAGATTATGTGTAACTTAGAGATAGCTTGGTATACTGTCGGAGCGTCATTAGGTATGAAAATACAGCAACTTGATCCGATCAATTTGCATACTCCACCACGGTCCGCAAGAACAAAGTCTAAGGCAACACGGTTCTGCAAGGTCATAAGACGATCAGCCTGTAGTTCAGCTGTAATGTTACTTAAAGCTCCTACAGTGATGTCTATGGTGGTTTCTATGACACGAACCAATTGCCTTATATTTCTGCTGTTGGCCATTGGACCCCAGAAGGGAAGAAATCCTTTGAGGAAATCTCCTCCCTCTTGTCCTGCTGTGTCTTTCGAATCCACAATCCCTCTGCCATATCTATTTTTATGATGGTTCGCAGGAGCGGTGTATGTAGGGGGAAGAAGAAAGGCTATATAACAAGTACCAGAGAAATCAGCTGGCAACCATGTATAAGCCCTATCGTGGCAAACGAAGTATGTACCTTGAGATGGTACTAACGGCGGTGAATTCAGGGCTGAATAAACATATGTATGGGAACATAAACTTTCTCTTTGTCCGGTGTTTGGAGTTCTACCATTTATTTGCAGACAGAAATTTCCTTGTTGGGGTATGACCCGTATCGGAGGAGATTTTCCTTGCTTAACCTTATCATTGAGGCTGGAAATGTAATTAGTTATGTTCCAATTGGTATATGCTTTTCTTTCATCTATGGAAGCTTCACTTTTTTCCATGATTTTAGCCATAGCTACCATTCCCTTTATCAATAAACTATGACTGAAATCTGAACCAACACTATGTGAACTGACAGGTTGTTTAATTTTACTTTGATATGCATTATTGAAAATGACAAAATAAGCCCAAGCGGAACCTTCATAGGAGAATGGAAGAACTAAATATGGCATTCCTTTTTCTACCGTATGTGGTATGAGTCCACACACCCAACAGTCAGTTGTATTGATCACTAACTGATGTTGATGTAACAACTGGACGAAGGAATTGTTAAAGTATTCAGTTCTTCTGATGAGTTCATGCTGGGGAAGAGTGTGAAATAGGTGCGGAGAGATAGTAGAAGAAGATGTAGAGGTAGGAGAAGAGACAACTTTTTGCTGCAGAGTAATAATGATCCAGTTTACAGATGCCAAAAGAATACACGACAATATAATGACGCATAGAGCAATACTACAACGACTATATATTTCTTTACAATTATTCTTTACATTTTTACTTTCTCTTTTATCTAATGTAGCCTCCATCTTTCTAAGTGGATGCTCACGGCAATCTTCCTCAATCACTGTAGTCACGATTATCTACCGTCCTATGACATTGTGAGGTCCTGCAGGCCTATTGCCACTTACTCAGGTCGTAACTAAGACTCCTACCGTGACCCTGCAACCGGGATAGAGTACTACATAGGAGAGAAATTTACAAGTTCTTTGGTCTTGGTCTCAAATTATAGCGTTCCTGTCCAGAGGCAGTCTGGTTTTGAAACAATGTTCCTGGATTTGTCGTGTTCAAGCGACGATGCGATGGTATTGCTTCTTGAAGGATGTCGTCGTCCTCTTTCTCAGAAAGTGTTCCAATTAGACGCGCATCACTGAATGGTACAAATTGCGGAACTTTCTCACTTTCAGAGTCACTGATGCCTCTACGGACCCACTGATCGAAAGGCAAGGGCAAAGGCACTTTCTTGCAGTGCACGGCATGCACCCAGTTTTTCTTTCCTTCGACTTTAACTGCTGTTCTTGTGGTCAAAAGAACCAGGCGTGGCTCTCTCCATCTGGGCTCCAAATTTCTCTGTCGTTGGAAATTTTTCGTGCAGACCCAGTCACCTGGTCGGATGGAATGACCTGGGTCTGTGGAAGCCTCTGGTAGAGCACTCTGAACCTGTTGATGAAGAACACGCAATTTAGTTGTAAGGTCATGCAAGTAGTCAATCAACATCGGGTATGGCAAGTCTGAGTATTTCTTAGGGCGAGGAACTCCCCATACATTAGCTGGGCGACCAAATATCACTTCGTAAGGGCTAAGCCCCAAACGAGAGTGTACTGCTGTTCTGGTGGACAGAAGAGCCAATGGTAAAGCATCAGGCCAATTAAGTCCTGTGCTAGCTTGCACCTTAGCAATTTTAAGCTTCAAGGTTCCATTGTAGCATTCTACTAAACCAGCCGACTGTGGGTGATTCGCCGCGTGGAACTTCTGTTTTATGCCAAGACCTGCACAAACTTTTTGCATGACTTGACCCACAAATTCGCTCCCATTGTCACTCCAGACAATGCGCGGCAAACCAAACCTAGGGAAGAATTCTTTCAAAAGTATTTTGGCAGTTGATAAAGCAGTATTGTCCTTCAGAGGGTAGGCTTCTACCCATCTAGAAAAAGCACATACTACCACCAGAACATATTTGAGGTTGTTGCATCGTTCCATGTGAATATAATCGATCTGCAACACCTCAAATGGATATGTTGGAGGAGCAAAATGACCTGCTGGAGTTGGGGTTCCCTTTCCCGGATTGTACATCAAGCAAACAATACAATGTTTTACTACATTATTTGCACACTTTGGGATCCCCTCATTTTGCCACACTGGAGCCAGAAGTCTACATATTCCTTTTGCACTTAGGTGAGCTGGACCATGTGCCATAGTAACTACAGGTAGTACATAAGCATCTGGTAACAGCCAACGTTGATGTTCTGATAATTCAACCCAACATCCCATCTCATCTAACATTCCTGTACTTTCCTTCCACTTTCTCAACTCATTCTCCGTAGCCTCTCCTTGAATTGATTTCACACTCTCTACTGTATCTTCACACATTCCCTTTTCTCTTACGCAGTTTGCGGGACCTGCAACATACATTCGACTTGTGTTGTCTCTGGCTGTCTTTTTCGCTACATCATCTGCAAATGCATTTCCTCGACCAACATCGTCCACAATCTTTTTGTGTGCACTACACTTCACGATCGCTATCTGAGTAGGCATTGTAAGTGACTCAAGAAGTTCAGTCACTAATTGACCATGTTGTATCTTAGTACCATGGGAAGTAAAGAATCCTCTTTCCTTCCATAAGCGCCCAAAGTTAAACGCTACACCAAAAGCGTATTGGCTATCAGTGTACACGTTTACTCTTTTTCCTTTGGATAACACACACGCTCTAGTTAAGGCTATCAATTCAGCTGCCTGAGCTGAATTATGTCTAATGCATGCTGTCTCCACAATCGTATGCAAAGTAGTAATAGCGTAGGCTGAAACTGTATCTCCATTCGGGAGCTTGAAACAAGAACCATCTACCCATAGTGTTCCATCTGGATTCACTAATGGCGTGTCTTTTAGGTCAATTCTACCCTTAGTCTCTTCTTCAGTACGGAGAAAACAATCATGCTGTTCAGAGACATCTCTCTCTTCTGGAAGAGGCAACAAAGTAGCTGGATTCAGGGTATTACATCGTTTGATGTGTATGTGACTAGCCAAAAGCGTCAGCTCATATCCGGACAACCGAGCACTCGTAAGATGCTGCGTTTTTGTCCTATTTAGTAAAGTATCCACTGCATGTGGCACCATAACAATGAGAGTATTATCTAGCACTACTCCAGCAGACTGTCGAATAGAAATTGCTGCTGCCGCTGTCGCCTTAAGACAACTAGGCAATGCTTTAGCTACTGGATCTAACGTAGCTGAGAAATATGCGCATGGTCGCTGTTGATCTCCAAAACGCTGCGTTAAGACTGACAATGCACAACCCTCTCTTTCGTGGACATAGAGCGTAAAGGGCTTACTGTAATCAGGAGTACCCAATACAGGAGCAGAACACAAAGCAATACGCAAATCAGTAAAACTCTTCTGACATTCGTCAGTCCACGGAAGAGGCTGAGGCGTATCTTTTAAAGTTAGCGCCAACAGCGGTTTAGCCAATAAAGAGAAACTCGGAATCCACTGTCTACAATAAGAAGTAATGCCCAAAAAGGCACGTACCTCTCTTTGTGTGGATGGCACTGACATTTGTGCAATTGCCTGAATTCGTTCGGGGGTCAATCGTCGTCCTTCCTTTGACAAGAGATGACCCAAATAAGTCACCTCGCGACAGACATATTGTAATTTAGAAGGAGAAACCTTGTGATTCAGATCAAACAAATGACGTAACAGTGCAACGGTCACTTTTTTGCAAATCTCCTCTGAATCAGCGGCAACTAATAAGTCATCCATGTACTGAATGAGAGCGGCACCGGACGGTAAGGAAAAGGCATCAAGATGACATTTTAGAGCTTGACTGTAAATAGAGGGACTTTCACAATAACCTTGAGGTGCGCGTTTAAACCGGAAGCTTCGGCCTCCGAGGGAAAAACCAAAAATATCTCTACTCTCTTCGGCGATGGGAATACTAAAGAAAGCATTCTTTAGATCAATAACTGAAAACCAAGTCGCTGTAGAAGGTATCATCGTCAACAGAGCAGTGATATCTGGGACTACAGGAAACTGCGGTACGACAATTTTGTTTACCTCCCGAAGATCAATTACAAAACGATAAACAGGAGGCTGAGAAGGATCAGTGCGTTTAAGAACCGGAAGAACAGGACTGTTACATGTATTTCCTCTCGTTTCCTCAACCACACCCTTCTGAATCAAATCATGGACAATTTCCAGAAGTGCTTTCTCACCTTCAGTAGAGATTCTGTATTGCGGAATACGTGGCATTTCAGCATTGGGCTTAAGAGTAACAACATAAGGTGGGATCTCAAGACAACCAACGTCATTCGGACCCGTAGCCCAAAGCGTTTCGGGAAGAGAAAGCAATTCAGGTGGGAATTGATCTTTTGATAAGTACATTGGACTAGTCATTTTCTGTCCTAGAGTGAGGTATACACCAGAAGGTGAACAATATATCGTAGCATGCATTCTTTTTAATAGATCTAAACCCAACAGATTTTCACCACAACCATTCGTCAGAAGAAGCGAAGCTTCTAAATCATAAGGGCCTATTGAAACAGGCAAAGGGCAAGAAACTGGATTGCGAACAGGGGCGCCAGAAAATCCTACAGATACATTTGTTAAGCCAGACAAAGGTGCGCCAGGGAGTTTAGAATGAATGATAGAGCTTCTCATGGCACCAGTATCTAAAAGAAATGGCTCTGAAACACCCATTGTAGTGACATTAACATAAGGTCCATTCTGATCCACTGGAATTGACGTAACCCCCTTACTTTGTCCATGGCTGTCCTATTCAAAATGAAGACTTTCATTCCCTCCTTCAATATACTGATCCTCACTGTAATACTGTGTAGACCTAACATTTTGCTGGTCAAAGTAATTTCCGGAATTTGGAGGAACAAAAGAACGCTGCTCTTGGGTTAACACACCTCGACCTCTACCTCTATTTGCTGACTGAAGACCACCACGACCTCGTGAAGCAGATGTTGCTCCATTACGCTGCAACAATGCCGGACAACTGTTCTTAAAATGACCTTCCTCCCTACAATAAGCACATTGATTGGGACCTAGCAAAGGTCTTGGAATGAATGGTTCAGGCTTTTGATACAACCTCTGAAACTGCGGAGGCTGTTGAAACTGAGGCTGAACATAACGAGGAGGATAAGCCTGTTGCAAGAGAACTTTAGTTTTTAATTCTTTCGTCTTTTTCTCTTGTTTTTCCCTTTCTTCTTTGTCTCTATTTTCATAATATTGTGCAGTAGCCAATATCTGGGCGGAAGAAGAAACTGCCCATGAACTCTCGGAGTCTTTTAGCTTGTGTGATAGTTCAGGAAGCAAGTTATATACGAACTTATCCACAAATAATCGCTGTCCCCCTTCTGTAGCCATATCTTGACCACTGTGATCAATGAATGTCTCCTCGAATCGGGTAAAGAAATCGGAAACACTTTCATCTTTCTTTTGTTTACATGCTGCTAGCTTATCCCAATTAACTCTCAAAGCAGGCATCATTGTTTTCATTAATGTAATAATCCTACCAGGGAGTTCTGAGATCAAAGCGTCGGGCTTTGCACCACCTACTTGACCTCTATCTGCGGCAATAATAGCGTTCCAATCGCCGCCTAATTCTTGAGCGTGATCCTCTCTACGAATTTTAGCCCATATTGTCTGTGGAACTACATTTCCCATCAACATGTCAATATCTGCTAGATTCATAGTACATGCATCAACTGTTTGCGACAACTCTTTATAGTAACCAGCAGGATTTTTGCGTGGATCTGGGAGTGACTGTTTAAGTGCTAAAACTTCAGACCTTTTCCAGGGGACATGTATCCATATGCGCTGAAAATGCGCAGGAATAGCTGGATTAGCACCTGCTGCTGCAACTTCTTCCTTCCATATTGGAGAAACCTCTCTCATGGGATAGTTTTTCAGTGCTGTCCTAACTGAAGGATCAGAATCAGGAAAAGTCTGTGAGAACAATAGGGATCTGAAAGAAATAAGTGTTCTGACAGCGTTTTCAACCTTAGGACCCACAATAAGTCCTTTGTCAAAGTCAGCCTGAACATCTAACAGATCCTGTGGGACCGAACCCAAATTCATATCCTCCCATTCTTTAGCGAGAGTATCGCACATAACTTTAAAAACATATCTCTGCGTAGGTGCATTCCATTGCAGAAAGGTAGACATAAATATCAGACGTACTATATTGGGGACCCTTCTTGATCCATCTACAAGCAAGTGAGTCCAATTTTTCTCGCTCTTCGGAGTCTGGGAATTGACTACGAGACTGTCTTCGAGAAAAAGCTGGAGACACATTTAAAGCTTCAAAGAAAGGTGATAAGAGACCAGAGACAGTATCTGCAAATCGCTTACGCATAGATGGAGAATTTGACATAAGGATAGGGGACAAGGTATTAGGTGAATTAACTAAAGGAGCATTAGGAATTGCCAAAGGAGCAGAAGGCAAAGGAGTTAAAGGCAAAGCTGGCATAGGCAATACTTGAGGAGGCAATTGTGGAAAAGCTGGAGCAGGCGGAAGCACAACTGGCGGCTGAACAGGCTGTAACATCGGGGGTGCATTAGCACCTTGTACATAGGGCGGAGGCAATTTCAATAAGTGGGACATTAAGGAATCTTCCTCAAAATCTTTTCTCTTATCAAGGGAAGAGATAGGCAACGTCGGATAGTATTTATCTATTGCCATTCGATGCTGTCTGTCTGAAATTTCCATTGCATTATCTATTTCATCATCTTTGAATTGCTGAGCAGCCTGTATAATCGTCATTCCCTGTGTTTTCCTATCTCGTTTCGCTTGTTTAATTTCTCTCTGTTTGGCTTCCTTACGCCAAAGGCGAAAAGAGTCAAACATTGCCGGCCGGGCTTTTCTTTTAAATAACGTTGCTTCTAAATTATCTAGCACATCAGTTTCGAAACTACCATTTTCTGGCCATTTTAAAACACCATCTTTCTTTGTATATCGGGTCCATGTCTTATTAAAGGCAATAGGACCAACACCATGTTTAGAATAGAGCTCATATGTGGGAGTTCCAACCGAAGGAATCGGACAGGAGTCCTCAAGCTGGGAGTCCCTATTACAACCAAAGCAACAAAGTTTTCCAAACTTAGTCAGACCAGACATCTCACGATTTTTACTGGCTGTTCACAAACATCAAGGGGGTAAAACTTTCAGTTTACACAGCACAAATGCACTTACCCCTCGGCTTTGGCCACTGCAATGGCCAAATCTAAGGACCTAAGGACAAAACAAAGACCAAAATTTGTGGGCGCGACCCACCAAATACTTAACTAAGGATGTCTTCTTACACCAACAGAGGCCCGTCTATCGTCTCGCTTTACCATACATCATCAAAGAAAGGGCCAAGGCAGGGCGGCAGTCAGGGCAGCAGTCGTCAGTAGCCGTCAGGAAGGAGTAACCGCGCTGAAAAAGACCTTCGGACCACTTCGACATACAGGGGTCGCTTGACGTGGCTCGCGATTCCTCCAGAATTTTCTTGCGGGGTTCCTCACGACCTTCAGGCAGAACCGGTACCGCTGAAGCCGCCCCACGTTGGGCGCCAGTTGAAGAACCAGAACCTTATGGGCCTGGCGGCGCAGGGTACGCCTGAAATCTCCTTGGATTCACCTGCCTCAACTAACAGAGACACGGGACACTCTGTCAGGCGTAAAAGATCAGATTTTATTAGCTGCAGCTAGTACAGTTGTCCCAGAAGTACACAAGGTATGTTCTCAGGAGACTGCCACTTTACTTTGTGGCGCACAATCTTATATACCGTATAAAAACCATTTATTAACTACATACACTCCCAGAACACATAGAAAGGAGCCAGTAAGAATAATGTAAAGATAGAACAGAGCCAATAGAAATGTCGGAAAACAAGACAGCACCAATAGAAGGAATTGGAAAACAAAGTATCAAGTGACTTAAGGTTGCCTCCCCTCCAGCTGTGTTTGTCACCCCTCCCTTGAACTAATTCATTAACCGATCCACAACGAAGTTGCATGTGGTGTGATAAGTTTGTGTGCGTTTGGAGGACAGTTGTGAAATGAGAGAATACTAGCAAAGGACAGCGAAGGCCAGACGATAAGATAAGATCGGCGGAGAATAGTGTGAGCCTACAGATAGTTGAAACAAGGATTAGAAAACCAGACAGGGATTAGTGTACTCGGTCAGACCTTAATACCAGCCTTGTAAAGATAGAGGCAGAAGGCTGTTTTGAACACCATGTTGCAGAATAAGCAGAAAAGGCAGAATGGACTTCGTTCGCTGTGCTGCCTGAGTGAAGGCAACATAAAATGGCGGCGGGCCACAAAATGGCGGGTCGATACGATTGTATTAAAAATCGAATTTCCTCAGCATGTAGGTTTTCGAAATTCATTGACACTTCATATGGGCACTACCAGTTCACAGCAATGCCCTTTAGGATGAAAAATGTCCCTGCCACCTTTCAGAGGTTGGTTAACCAGGCTTTGGCTGGGTTAGAGCATTTCAGTGCAGCCTACTTGGATGAGATTGCAGTGTTCAGCTCCAGCTGGGAGGAACATTTGCAGCACCTCTGCAAAGTGATGAAGGCTCTGCAGAAGGCAGATCTCACTATTAAGGCTAGTAAGTGCCAAATAGGGCAGGGTTCTGTGGTGTACTTGGGACACCAGGTGGGAAGTGGCCAGGTAGCACCCCTGTAACCACCAAAAATTGACACAATTCTGGCTTAGGAGCCTCCCAAGTCCCAGACAGAGGTGAGAACCTTTCTGGGTCTCACAGGATACTACGGGAGGTTTGTCAAGGAGTATGGCACTATTGGTGCTCCCTTCACTGAGTTAACCTCGAAGAAGCAACCCAAATTGGTAATCTGGACTGAGGCTTGCCAGACAGCTTTTGATACCCTGAAGCCAGCCATGGGCACAGCACCTGTGGTGAAGGCACCTGACTTCTCCAAGGACTTTGTCGTACAGAGCATGATGTGGGAGCAGTACTTGCAAAGCTGAATGAAGAGGGCCTAGACCAGCCTGTAGCTTTCATTAGTAGGAGGTTACTTAGTGGAGTGCAATTGAGGGAGAAGCTTTTGCTGTGGTCTGGGAGCTGAAGAAGCTAGGACCCTACCTGTTTGGGACTCACTTCTGGGTTCAGACAGACCACATTCCCCTCAGATGGGTAATGCAGATGAGGGGTGAGAACACAAAACTGTTGAGGTGGTCCATCTCCCTACAGGAAATGGACTTTACAGTGGAACACCACCCTAGAACACAACATGCCAATGTTGATGGTTTGTCAAGATTCGTTCACTTTCGGGGGAGGGGGGCACGTGTTAGACCTGACATCTTTGGCATGGTCTCCCCTGTGCTTTTTGCCTCCAATGTTTTGACTGTGTCCTGGACTCTGTTTTAGCTGGTTTTGGTACACTGGGACCTTTACGACTGCAGACCAGTGCTAAGGTGCAAGTGCTTCCTGTGTAAATTGTATGTGTAATTGACTTTTCCATGATTGGCATATTTGATTTACTGCAAAGGCTGTTATTTCCTCCTCCTGCTGCATACAGATACCCTACTTGCTGAAGAATAATCCTTTTTTTTTAATATAAGGGGTGAATAGTTATAAACCCTATACTCATTAGTCTGTCCTTCATTTTACCACCTCACTTACCGGCTTTATCTCTCCTCTTCTCTCTTTTTCTTAAGTCTCATAACTCATTCTCCGGTCTCTAGTTCATCCACCCTTATATCCTTTTATCCTCAATTCACTTCTCTAAATGTTAAACATTGTCATATTATGTCTTACAATAGAAAGTGTGTTATTTCAATGTTTACATGTAATGAATGCCATCTAATGAATGAAGCACACTACACTCATCCGTTATGACATGCTGAATGTCCATGTGTTAAAATGCTATAGTGGGACCTATTATGAACTACAACAGCATATACGTTTGTCATAGTGGCTGAGGCAACAATGGGGCATGTGAAAAATCCACACATTCAAGACAATGGTATCATTAATTGTTTTTGTGGATGTTTCCATGGTATCTACGTAGGTTTCCACTTCAATGTCACCTTTGATGCAAAAGATAGCCTAAAGAAAAGGACTGATCATCTTTGCTCTTGCTGCTTTTATCTTCACAAGAGGCAGAAAGGAGGAGGTAGGCTGCATCAGGACCTGGAGCAAGAGTGAAGGACCCTTACCCACAGGATGCTCACCAACAGCTATAATTATATGGATGTGGAAGGGGAGTGGGAAGAGAATGATATTTCCTCCAAAGGTAGGGCCTCCAAACATTTCTTGTTTAGAAGTCTCTGGAGACATAGAGGAGGTGAATTTTGACACCACCACATCCCAGGAGGAAATCAAAAATAGTAGCCCTCATCACCAGAAATCAATAGTGTTTAGGGACTCCTGGCCAAAAACCTGGTTGTTTCTAAGAACAGGCCCCTTTAACATTGAGCTCGAGGTCTCCTCCTCCAGTGGCTGATGGTGCACTTTGCCCCTGGCATGGTTGAGCCCCTGTGTGTCACCCTTTTGCCCTTTCAACTCTGTGTTAATTGCAGCCAGTCCATGAGGGGATCAGCATGTTGACAGAGGAACAGAATGCCTTCCTACAGGCCTGTGAAAGGGGAGTTGCTGTAATTGAGAAGGGAGTGGGGGTCCAAAGATCCGCTTGATACCCAGGCTGTCTATTATTGGGAGATGACCTATCTGCTCTACAGCTGAACTGTCACCATGTGCTTCATCTCTCTGCCAGGCATGCCCCATTCGTCCCTCACTGCTATTTTTGTCAGTTTGTTCCTCTTCACCACTCACGCTCTGTGTCAATGATCAAAAAGACACTGGTTCATTCAACATCAGATTTTGAATTGTGGTATCAGACAGAGAATACAGGAGAGAGGGTTTGAGAACTGGAGGATATGGTGGTCTTATCTGGGATGGCTGTGCAGTAGGGCTTAAAGATTGCACTTATTTAAAATGAGTTCCAAGATGGCATTCTCTGCTTTATAATGCGAAGACTGGACCTATAATTGTCCCAATCCAATATGACATCCACCAATATGGGTCTGACTGTCTACTTCCTTTTACATGTCATGGCTAACACTGATAGCATAAAAGTCCTGGGGGAGAGAAGCATGTTGCATGCTGGTAAGTTTTTCTTTCTTCCATGCATTTTGTCACCAGGCTCTCCCTTGCTCACGTTTGTTGTTTTCCTCGTGTCCCTTCCTACCGCCTAGTCCTGGCTATGATTACATTTTATTTTTGGTGTTTTTGCTATTTTTCAATTACTATTTATTTCCAGTTAGACCAGTTTCCATCACTTGTTCTAGGCCAGCAGTCCTCAGGCCTGGGATGGGGTGAGTAATATTCAAAAGCCTTTTCTGTGATTATTGTATTTTACTTATGTATTGTATCACCATCTCCCAAACGTGTTCCCAGGTCCTAATGCTTTCTCTCTGGTCCAGTTGTTCTTCCCCCACTTTCTCTTAGTTTTGTTCCCCTCTGTCCTGAGGCTTTCTCTTTCCTATTAAATTTCAGATACATATTGTGTCCTTGAGGACTTGGGGCTGCTAGGAGCCTGGAGGCTTCTGCAGTGTTCTCTTCCTATATCCCCGATTCTTGACACACTGCTTCTGTCCCTTTGGAAGGTGTCAGGTCCTTGTTTACTTTACACATGCCCAGGTCACAGGATTTGGTAACAGTGACAACACCATGCCTAGGTTAGGGAAGGGATATAGGCCCGTATTTATACTTTTTGACGCTAAACTGCGCTAACGCAGTTTAGCGTCAAAAAATTTAGCGCCGTCTAACGCCATTCCGAAGCGCCATGCGGGCGCCGTATTTATGGAATGGCGTTAGCCGGCGCAAGCAGACCGGCACTGCCTGGTGTGCGTGGAAAAAAACCACGTAGACCAGGCAGCGCCGGCGTAGGGGGAAAATGGCGCTAGGGCGTCTTAAAATGGCGCAAGTCGGGTTGACGCTAAAAAATCGTCTAAACCCGATTAGCGCCATTTTTTCGACGCCCAGACGCCATTTAAATGACTCCTGTCTTAGTAAAGACAGGAGTCATGCCCCCTTGCCCAATGGCCATGCCCAGGGGACTTATGTCCCCTGGGCATGGTCATTGGGCATAGTGGCATGTAGGGGGGCACAAATAAGGCCCCCCTATGCCACCCAAAAAAATTTGAAAAATAACAAAAATTATACTTACGTGAACTTACCTGAATGTCCCTGGGGTGGGTCCCTCCATCCTTGGGTGTCCTCCTGGGGTGGGCAGGGGTGGCAGGGGGGGTCCCTGGGGGCAGGGGAGGGCACCTGTGGGCTCATTTTGAGCCCACAGGCCCCTTAACGCCTACCCTGACCCAGGCGTTAAAATGTGGCGCAAATGCGGGGTTTTTTGACCCGCCACCTCCCGGGCGTGATTTTTGCCCGGGAGTATAAATACGACGCATTTGCGTCGCCGTCATTTTTTTAGACGGGAACGCCTTCCTTGCATCTCATTAACGCAAGGAAGGCGTTCACGCTAAAAAATGACGCTCTTTGCCAATACTTTGGCGCTAGACGCGTCTAACGCCAAAGTATAAATATGGCGTTAGTTTTGCGCCGAATTTGCGTCGAAAAAAACGACGCAAATTCGGCGCAAACGGAGTATAAATACGGGCTATAATATATTGGGACTTTTGTCACTTTAAATATTTACTTTTGCAGATTTTCCTTCAAAGTTTACTCTGCACTTTTGTATTGTATTTAGACATTTATTTTTTAATTTAGGATGATCATTGGATGTCGGGCATAGTGGATTTTTCTTCGGTGACTTTAATTTTGGTTTCCTCAACCCATTTTTGTAGTGAACATTTGACTTTCTTCCCCTCACTGCTCTAAGTTTCAGTTCCATCTCCGGACGCAATTTTGTTCTTCTACCATCTTTACATTTATTTCCCCACACCCACCTTCACCCTACATATCCAATCTACAGTCCCTATTCCCAGACCCATAATTTATTCTGTGATTTTGTTTTCATTTACAGAGCAATACATATTTATTCGGTGTGGGCATCGTCTGTGAGTATGCTTGTCGATGTTGGTGTAAATGTGATGCCAGATTTGTAGTTCACAGATCAAGATTTAATTAAAAAATAATGATTGCTTGCATCCTAAGGTGCATACCCAAAAGACATGATAGCTAGAATAAAGACAATTACAATGACATTTATTAGGTAGGGAAAGGAAGGGACAATTTGTAGACCTAACGCGCCTGGTCCTTAGTAAGTAAACTTACAAGGGGACACATATAGGTCCATGAACCTTTTGAATTGCATGAAGTATATTAGCCATGCAGTAAATACTGGATCAATAATCAACGTCAGTAATCAAGTGGCATTCCATGGAAAAAACAACTCAAAACCATCTACTCATGAATAACCACAACTCGGTAAGAGAATTATTCAAGTTTTATTTCCCTGTTGATTCCAATACTAATTCATCTGTTAGCTCATTATTCAAACAACTCAATTATTAATTTTTTTAATTAAAACACGAATGACATTGACAATCAGAACTTGAAGAAAAACATATACTTGAATAAAATCCAATAAAGATTCCAGCATCAATAGCAGAGTTCAGCAAATAGCTTATCAGTCATTTGTCACTGTCCACGTCACCCTTGGGAAGCCCACCTCACCAAGATTAGCATCAGCATGTGGGGCTTCATGCAAAACAATTTAGAGAAAAACATACATTTGGAAAAACATCTTTCTAAGTGAAAATCTATAAAACAGCGCAGTCGGTACCCAGAAGAAAAGGTACAAGTTAGTCAGTCACATTTTCATAGCTACCTATCCACAGAATGGATCAGCAAAAAAGTCAGTCTTCGTCTTCAGGTCATCAAATTGATCAGTTCACATCAGGCTGTCAGAGTTTGAGCCCAACAACAGAATCTTGAACAGCGTTTCCTGACGTCATCAATTCTCCCCTCGCTTCTGAAATTTTAGCCCCTTGTCTTGACCTTTTATTAGGGTTTCCCAGTCCTTCACCCTAATTCCCCATTGGTCAGTCAGCCAGCAGATATGACTTTAACCTATAGTATTTGTTTACCAAATCTACAAATTTCAATATTAGTCTTTTCACCAGATGTAGATTGGTTCAACATACGATGTCCTCATCATCCGGCTCTTCAGGTATAGAAATTGTTGCATGTTCCTCTTCAGTCAGTGCCTCTATTGTTCAAGTCCTGGGAAAGTACATTTAGCCTACTCTACACATAATTGTATCAAATTGTCTTCATCATCTCCTGTCTGCCGGTACATTGCAGAACATTCTAGCTAAGCAACCTTAACTTCGGGTGGCTCAAAGACAGATCATACATTCAGTTTCTTGCAAAGCGTTCAGTATTTCAGCTCTTCGTGTGTGAGGCCTAGGAGAACTAGGCCTTTATTTGAGCTAAGTTAGCACTGCGAGTTAATGTAAAACATAGGTGATACATCGCATTATGACATATTACTACATTATTCTTATATATTTTCGTTATTCCACACAGTTTCAGTTATTTTAGTACAACATTGTATAAATGGCTACCATGCCCCGAGGGCACATTTTCAAACGTGCATATTATTTTTATACAATTAATTTCTCTATGACTTTTCATTATTTAAAACACATAAACATCATTAAAAATTTTCTTAATTAACATATCTGCTTCAACAGTCCCTCCTCTGATGACTAAATATGTATTCACACCTTTCTTTACCATCATTTTACAATTCTGTTTCTGATGTCTTCTGCCTTCTTCTCAAATTTTCCCTGTATATTCTTCCCCTGGGTTGTTCTTCCTTCCTCTGATTGTTTTTGGACTTTTTTAATTTCATCTTTTGCCATAATTTACATATGCCCCATAATCCTCTGTCGCTTATGATGTAATTCAGTCACTTTCTTAAATTTCTTTAGATCATCTATCTGATACATTTTAGGGAAAACTATCCCCAAATAACATGTCCCATGCCATCCTTTAGGAAGACGGTAATAAGCATTAAGTCCACAAACATAGTAAATCCCAGGAATCGCAGGGTCCTGACCCTTCAGCATAAAAGTCCATTTACTCTGAAAGAAAAACACATGCCTACATTCACTCGTTCCCACAAATAAAGTGTCCGTGCGTGATTTTGGCCTATATACACAAAACTTCCCTACATGTAATGCATCCAAAGCTAACTTCCCTCGTGTTTTAATAGCAGTATAAGCATAATCATTCTTATAAGTCCTTTTCTCTAGTCCCTATTCTAACGTCTCTTCCAATGCTTTTCTCCTGTCGTCTGTATGTCCTATAAAGCTTTTCTCTAAAGGTGTAAGCAAGCATGTTAAGCTATTCCTGTGCGCGTACCCAGTGCCAAATGTTAATGATGGTTCAAAGAAGCCTCTAACTAATACTAAGGGGGACATTCCATGTCAAGCGGAAACCGCCATTTGGCCTGCGGAGGCCATTCTGGCTTTCCCGCTGGGCCGTCGGGAAAAGGAGGCCCGCCGGCCCAGCGGGAAAGGCCCTGCAACACAGAAGCCGGCTCCGAATGGAGCCGGAGGTGTTGCAGGGGTGCGACGGGTGCAGTTGCACCCGTCGTGATTTCCACTGTCTGCTATGCAGACAGTGAAAATCATGCTGGGGCCCTGTTAGGGGGCCCCTGCACTGCCCATGCCAGGGGCCCCACGACACCCGTTCCCGCCATCCTGTTTCTGGCGGTGAAAACCGCCAGAAACAGGCTGGCGGGAAGGGGGTCGGAATCCCCATGGCGGCGCTGCTTGCAGCGCCGCCATGGAGGATTAGCCCAGCCGGGGCTAATCCGGCGGGAAACCGCCGGACCCGGTTTTCCGACCGCGGCTTTACAGCCGCGGTCGGAATGGGCAGGGAAGCACCGCCAGCCTGTTGGCGGTGCTTCCGACGACATCCACCCTGGCGGTCATAGACCGCCAGGGTTGGAATGAGGGGCTATATCATGTTCTTTAGTTATTTTACTCAAATATCTAATAATAGGAACAAATGAAAACACTAAATCATAATTGGAATAAACGTACTGTATCTACCCTTGGTTATAGAATCTTTTAGTAGCAAACTACAGCTCATGACATATGTTAATGGCAGACTATGGTATGTAACCCCTTCTTCCACTGAGGAAGGAATTTGCGTACACACAAGACAATTCCTTGCATCCATCGTTTCAACAAACTCACTCAAAAAACGATAGAATATGTTAGAAGAAAGCTCTCCTTGAGCATTAGTATAATCATGCAAATATTTCTCATCTAACTTAAACCTCTCAAAAGCTGTTAGTGTAGTAGTTTCAGGAACAGAAGCAATAGTAGCCTCTTTCATATCATGAACCGAAATTCCCACAATCATTATTATGAACATTATTCCACACATGACTGCTACTCCAACACTCAAATATCTACAATACCTAACGTAACTAACTTGGTTATTTAGCTCAGCCATGATCTGTAAAGAATCAGAAAGCAGAAATGACTCTTAGAAAATAACAGCACAAAAATCAAAAATGAAGAAAAATACTTTCTCACAGTTCAGTTTCGCAACTAGGGACCCTTCTTCCTTTGCAAAAAATCGATTAGCAGCTTGTCACATCCGGGTTTCAATTGTCATATCGGGTTATCAATGACTCTTTCAGGTATTATTTCAACTGTCTCCTTCTTAGTTTTCTTTAAATTAACTCAACAACTCAGTCTTTTGATCGCCTTCAAGTTACATCACAGTACTGACTCGGAACTTCTCTATCAACACAAAAGGACAGAAATTTGTGTTGCCATTCGTTGGTAGTTGCATATGCCCACTCAGGACCTGCGTATCTTCAACTTCCTATTCTCTTTCTATTCAACATACGTTCACCACCCAATTCTCCTTCACTCAGTTCTTCTTTTCTTGTAGTATCCACTTCTTCTTCTATTGTTTCATTTATGACCAATTCTTTCTTCTTTCCAATCTGTGACTCAGGCCAATTATCTCCTTTTTTCGTTCTTTCTGTCAGTATTCTTCTCAAGATTGGACTCTTTTCTTTTCCTTCTCTATGGTGTTTTCTCTTGATGGACTTGCAACGGGCTCAGGAGGAGTCAAATCTCTTTGACTCTGATCCGACTCATCTCTTTTACCCTCTCGATCTGGCACTGGTTCTGACTGTTTTTCAGCACCGTCTGCTTCTGGGAGAACCTCCACTGAACTAGGCTCTCCTGTTGTATCGGTTGAGATAGGTTCTTGCCCATTCACCTGTAATTCTTCACCTTCGTCTCTTACAGGGGTGATAGACCCAGTTCCACAAATTCAGACTCAACTTCAGGTTCTATCGGCTCTTGTTCTGGTTCAGGTGTAGTTACCTGTTTTGCTGTTGTTGGTACTTTCAACAACACTTCTTCATGTTCTTGCGGACACACTACTCTCTTTGTATGACTTGTGCATATCCAGTTAGGGAGTTCTGCACACTTTACAGCCATTATTGTCATTAGCAAAACCTGGTAAGGACCCTTCCAACGTGGTTCCAAACAGGTCTTGCGAATGTGCTTTTTGATGACAATCCAGTCTCCAGCTCTCAGATTGTGACCTGGGTCATGGATGGGTGGCAGGGTGTTGGCCTGCACCTGCTGAGAGAAAGAGCGAACCACATGAGCCAGACCCTTGCAATAGTCCAACACTATATCATCTGTAATATTGACAAGTGCATTTGCTGGAACTGCCGGCAATCTCATTGCTCTGCCCATGAGGATTTCATGGGCCGACAGCCCTGTCTTTCTGTCAGGTATGTTTCTCATTGACATTAACACCAGAGGTAATGCATCCGGCCATTTCAGATTGAAATAAATCAATTTTATTTAAACAATCTAACCATGGCATCCCTTCCAATATGTGCTTGCCCATGGTAATAACAGGCCATCTGAGACAATAAGCTATTAGGCAAGACCATTTGACCCTCCTCAGAAACCGAAATGTCATCAGGTCTTTGGACGCATTTTGATTTCACCCAAAGTCATTTCTCCTCCTTGTCCGCATTTTCCTGCAATGTTTTCAATTCTTCTAGCGTATCAATCAACTTTAATGCAAAACTTGTACAGTTAACATCTTCTTCAGGCATCAATTCCCACTTATCTTTGAATTATATACAGTTCAATGTGCAAAACCTTGCGACTTGATCCGCATATCCATTTCCCAATTAAATGTAATCTTGTGTCTTTTGATGTGCACTGCATTTTACCACTGCAATCTCTTCAGGAAACTGTATTGCGTACAATAACTATTTTATTTTGTCGCCATTTCTCACTGGTGTACCAGCTGAGGTCAGGAAACCTGTTTGCGACCACAATTGACCAAAATCATGAACGACTCCAAATCCATACTGACTGTCCATGTAGATTGTGACTCTCAATCTCGCAGATACATGGCATGCTCTAGTAAGAGCCACTAAATCTGCCACTTGTGCAGAATTTACACCTTGAAGCCAAGAAGCTTCTAATGTGCCTGTACATCTTTTCAATGTGACATTTGGAGCACCCAATATGCTTGTCTCATACCTTGTAAGTCTTGCACCAGTCAAATATTGTGTTTTCATCCTTGTCAGTAAGATTTCAACAGAATGTGGTACCATTACCATCAAAGGGTATCCCATGACTACCCCCTCAGTGTAGGAGGCTGGCCTGGCTTATAGTGGGTACCTGATGGTACTTACACCTTGTGCCAGGTCCAGTTATCCCTTATTAGTAGATTAGTAGTGTTCTAGCAGCTTAGGCTGATAGAGGTAGGTATAGCAGAGCAGCTTTGGCTGAACTAGGAGCTCCTACTATACCACTTATATCATATCGTACTATATCATAAGAATCACAATACTCAGAGTTACCAAAAATAAAGGTACTTTATTTTAGTGACAATGTGTCAGAAATATCTCAGAGGATATACTCCCTTAGGAGGTAAGTAAAATACACAAAATATACACACAAACCAAAATCAGGTAAGAAAACAGTTAGAAAAGTAGTGCAAACACTGTAGAAAACAATAGGATGCAATAGGCCTAGGGGCAACACAAACCATATACTAAGAAAGTGGAGTGCAAACCACTTAGGGACCCCAGGCACAGTGTAGTGTTTAGAGGGTCACTGAGAGTGTAAGAAAACACTGAGGGTGTCCAAGATACCCCCCCCCCAAGACCCTGAAAAATAGGAGTAAAGTTACCCTACTTCCCAAGAAACACACTAAAGTCGTGATAGGAGATTCTGCAAAGACCACAACTGACTGCAAAGCACTGAAGACGGATTCCTGGACCTGAGGACCTGTAAAGGAAAGGGACCAAGTCCAAGAGTCACAAAAGTGTCCAGGGGGGGCAGGAGCCCATTAAACCCCGGATGAAGGTGCAAAATGGCTGCCTCCGGGTGGAAGAAGCTGAAGATTCTGCAACAACGGAAGATGCCAGGAATTTCTCCTTTGCAAAGATGATGTCCCATGGCATTCTGGAGGATGCAAGTTGTTTCCACTCAGAAAGACCGCAAACAAGCCTTGCTAGCTGCAAAGGTCGCGGTTGAAGATAATGGGTGCTGCCCGGGCCCAGGAAGGACCAGAAGGTCGCCCCTTGGAGGAGGAGACAGAAGGGGCGCTCAGCAACACTGAAAGTCCATGCAGAAGGAGGCAACACCCGCAGAAGTACTTGAACATGGGTTCAAGAAAACTGAGCACAGCAGTCATCTCAAGACTACAAAGGAGGGTCCCACGAAGCCGGTGGTCAACTCAGTGAGTTGAGCAATGCAGGACGGAGTGCTGAGGACCTGGGCTATGCTGTGCATGAAGGATTCCTTGCAAAAGTGCACTGAAGTCCTAGCAGCTGCAGTTCACACAGTACACAGGATTACTGTATGGTGTGGGGAGGCAAGGACTTACCTCCACCTAATTTAGACAGATGGACCACTGGACTGTCAGGGTCACTTGGATCCAGCTCCTGTGTTCTAGGGACCATGCTCGTCATTATAAGAGGGGACCCAGTGGGCCAGTGAAGCAGAAGTTTGCTGCCTGCGTTAGCAGGGGGAAGATTCCGTCGACCCACGGGAAATTTATTCTTGGCTTCCAGTGCAGGGTGAAGGCAGACAGCCCCCAGAGCATGCACCACCAGGAAACAGTCGAGAAAGCCGGCAGGATTAGGCGCTACAATGTCACTGGTAGTCTTCTTGCTACTTTGTTGCAGTTTTGCAGGCGTCCTGGAGCTGTCAGCGGTCGATCCTTGGCAGAAGTCAAAGAGGGAGATGCAGAGCAACTCTGGTGAGCTCTTGCATTCGTTATCTGAAGAGAAGCCCACAGCAAAGACCTTAAATTGCCCTTAGAGGAGGATTGGCCACCTAGTCAGGTAAGAGCCTATCAGGAGGGGTCTCTGACGTCACCTGCTGGCACTGGCCACTCAGAGGCCTCCATTGTGCCCTCACACCTCTGCATTCAAGATGGCAGAGGTCCGGGACACACCTATTTCCAAAGGGAGAGGGTGTAACACCCTTTCTCAGAGGAAATTCTTTGTTCTGCCTTCCTGGGACTGAGCTGCCCAGACCCCAGGAGGGCAGAAGCCTGTCTGTGGGTTGGCAGCAGCGGTAGTTGCAGTGAAAACCCCAAAGAGCTGGTTTGGCAGTACCCGGGGTCCATGCTGAAGCCCCGGGGATGCATGGGATTGGCACCCCAATACCAGATTTGGCATGGGGGGGACAATTCCATTATCTTAGACATGTTACATGGCCATATTCGGAGTTACTATTGTGATGCTACATATAGGTATTGACCTATATGTAGTGCACGTGTGTAATGGTGTCCGCGCACTCACAAAGTCTGGGAAAATTGCCCTGAACTATGTGGAGGCACCTTGGCTAGTGCCAGGGTGCCCTCACACTTAGTAGATTTGCACCTAACCTTCACTAAGTGAGGGTTAGACATATAGGTGACTTATAAGTTACTGAAGTGCAGTGTAAAATGGCTGTGAAATAACGTGGACGTTATTTCACTCAGACTGCAGTGGCAGTCCTGTGTAAGAATGGTCTGAGCTCCCTATGGGTGGCAAAAGAAATGCTGCAGCCCATTGGGATCTCCTTGAACCCCAATACCCGGGGTACCTAGGTACCATATACTAGGGAATTATATGGGTGTTCCAGTGTGTCAATCAGAATTGGTAAAAATAGTCACTAGCCTGCAGTGACAATTTTAAAGATAGAGAGAACATAATCACTGAGGTTCTGGTTAGCAGAGCCTCAGTGACACAGTTAGGGACCACACAGGGAACACATTCAGGCCACAACTATGAGCACTGGGGTCCTGGCTAGCAGGATCCCAGTGGGACAGGCAAAAACAAACTGACACACAGTAAAAATGGGGGAAACATGCCAGGAAAGATAGTACTTTCCTACACAAACCCCCCCAAACGAGGGACAATAAGGCTAACCTTGCCCAGATGAGTCTTCATTGTCTAAGTGGAAATATCTGGAGAGTCCATCTGCATTGGAGTGGGTACTCCTAGGTCTATGTTCCACTGTATAGTCCATTCCCTGTAGCGAGATGGACCCCCTCAACAATTTAGGGTTTTCACCTTTCATTTGTTTAAGCCATAATAGAGGTTTGTGGTCTGTCTAAACAATAAAGTGAGCCCCAAACAGGTATGGTCTCAACTTTTTCAGTGCCCAGACCACAGCAAAGGCCTCCCTCTCTATGGAAGACCAACGCTTTTCTCTAGGGGTCAACCTCCTGCTGATGAAAGCAACAGGCTGATCCTGGCCCTCATTGTTAAGCTGTGATAGCACTGCCCCCACCCCTAATTCAGAAGCATCATTCTGGACTATGAACTTCTTGGAGTAACAAGGGCTTTTCTTTTTCAGGATCTGATTAAACAGTGATGGTGACTTCGTATACCCTTGTGTAAGCTTGCACCAGCTGTAGACTCTGTCTAGAAATTTAAAACTAAAAAGAAACTGACTATCCTCATGAAGCGGCACAGAAAAGAAAGCTTGTGGCAAGTCAACCACTGTGAACCACTCTGCATCGCAAGGAATCTGAAACAGTATCACTGCTGGATTTGCCACCACAGGACAACACTTGACTACCATGTCATTCACCTTTCGCAAATCTTGCACAATTACACTTTTCCACACGTCTTTTTCAAACCAATTATCAGTGAATTACATGGACTGCTCAACACTTCTTTCAAAACCTCTTGTCTCTAATTATTTGCGCCACTTTCATCAGAACATCCTGTGCCATGGTATATTGTGGAAGTTGCGGGAATACTACGTTTGGCTTCAAAGTGATAATAATCGGTTCCACTCCTTTAATCAAACTCACTTCATTTCCTGTCAGGTCCCACCTATCTTCCTGCACTGTTCCTTATAGATCTGCATGCAATTCTCTCACAGTAAACATTGGGAAAAACTTGATCAATGGATATTCCTCATTACCATCGTTAACCATTGTCCCAGACACCTGTTCTTCTTCATCATCACTATTAGTTTGTACTTCTATCCCAGTATCTGAGCAATTAATGGAACATTTTGTCTTACACAATAAGTCCCTTCCCAGTAGAGATACTGGACTTGAGACACAGACCACAAACCTATGCAATCCCTGAAAGTTACCAATCTCAACATGCACTGGATCTGTGACTGGATTTGTCAACTGTCTGTTGTCCACTCCCACGACTTGAACTGCCTGAAAGAGGTAAATTTGGAACTTCTGCACTTCTCACTGTAGAGCGTGTAGCTCCTATGTCCACCACAAATGAGACCTTGTAACCCATCACCTTCCCCTTCACAAAGGGTCCTCTCTCATCTACTTCTAGGGACGCTGCAAGCATACACGGTCCTTCATCCGAACTGTCACTCATCCATTCTTCGTTTATTTCATTCTCACTATAAAATGGGAATTGGTGTACTGTGTCATTACTTCTGTCTTGTCTCTGACCAGTGACCCGCTGAGTAAGCATCATCTGTTGCTGTTCCATTGGGGTTTGATGTATCTGCGTTTTCTGTCTAGGTACCATAGAAACCTGCTGCTGTATCGTTTGCAACTGTGTTAGTTGTGCACGAGGCACTTGCCCCTGCTGCATGGGTTGGAAATTTTGCACTTGTTTCTGAATGTTTGGAATAAATCTTCTCAGTCTTGGGACCTTCACAGTTTGAAATGTACTGACATCACCACCTTGCTGAACAACACCCTCCTGCACCATCAATGGGCACTCCCTCTTCCAGTGTCCCACGTTTCCGCACAAATGACATGGTAACATCTTTTTCATTCCCTGCATGTCATTCTGAACAACCACAGTACCCATGTTCGGACCACGAGTTATGTTGACTCCACGACCACTACCTCTCATCTGAGGCTGGAACATGACAGTTCCCTGCTGGTGCGGCATCTGTTGCACTAAAGCTACTTGCACTCCTGTCTGAGCTGCCTTTATTTGCATCACCATTGCTTTTTCCTTCAACTTTTTCTGCTTCACTTCAGTCTCATCACTACAGTAATTTGCATATTGCAACACCTCATCAATCGGCTTTGCCTGCCAGAAAATCTGGTTTCAATCCTTCGACAAATCGAAACACAAAATGCAGCATGTCTTTTGGCTCAATTGCTTCTTTGCCACTGTACTCTTGAAATGCTTTCAGCAATCTCTCATAGTACGTATGTATCGACTCCTTAGTCTCTTGCACTGTTCTGTCAATTCTCTGCCAGTCAATATTTTTAGGCAAAATTCTTGTTTTTAGGAACTCAATCACTTTGTTATAATGTTTCATCACCTCAGGTGAGGTTGCACCCGTAACTCTATCCCTTTCCGGTTCACTTGTTGGCCCATCCACTGCTCTCTTACACTCGACCCACAAATCAGCCGCAACCACTTTCTCCAACAATGTGTTTAAGTCTTCCCACAAACATTTAGAAAGTTTCACAAACCTGTCTGTCTGCTGATACCACTCAACCGGTTGTTCCCTTAGTTTTGGGTAATCATTTGTAAGTTACAATATATCACTTCTGTGCCATGGGTCATGAACAAACTGCCCTCCTGGAATTTCCCTCATCGGAAGGATGCCCATCTACCTTCCCACTTCTCCAATGCTCCCCAAATCTGAGCCGACCTCATATGCTCAAAATCCTTTGCCTCAAAATCTAACCTGTAACTTTGTTTCAAGTGTTTTGTTTTCTCAATCTCAATATCATGTGTTTCTGCCAGCTCTGCCAATTTCTGATGTATCTTACTCACTTCCCTTGTAATTCTTGGGCACAAGTACATCAGATCTTCTTCAGTGTAGGATTCTAGCCTGTCGTTCCCTCAACTAATTCTGTTGCTTCTGTAGATAACCTTACACAATTTATCTGCTCTTCACCCTTGGATGTATTTGGGGGTGTATTTAAACTGTCCAACCATTCACTCAATTGCTGAGCTGTAAATCCCTGTAATGAGATGTTACTTGCATTTGGTACTGGTACCTGCTGCATCGCTGCACCTGAAGTTTGCGGCGTCAAAAGTTTCAACCCTTGACTCACACTCGGGCCATTTACTGTATCTGGGAGTGCTACAAGTGGACTAAGATCCATCAACGGTCTGAATCCATTAAAAGTCTGACTCACAGATGACACCATCTGTACAGGATCACTCACTCCCCTCCTCACGAGACTCTGTGACATTTCATGTTCATCTCCTACACTCATTTTCTTTTGTGCAAATAGAGGTACCGCTGGACCAACAGTAATCGGTAGCGATATTGCATCTGGGGCTGCTCTGACACTTGCACCTTGTGGAAACGTTACCCCCATAGCCTGATTCATCACTGGTGTGATATCTGATTGTGTCCCTGTTATTAGCGTAAACTTCGGCAAACCCTGTGGCTGTGCCGTAGGCAATAACATTGGAGTCGGCTCAGTCTGAACTAGCATTGGCCTCGGAAGCACTTGTTCCGTGGGCACCACTAAATTCAAAATTGTCTCAAGAACTGGTATGTCTGGATAAATTCTCTGTATCGAGGGTGGATGCACCTGAGCTTGGACCACATAAGTAGTCCCTGCATTAGGAGTAATCTGTGCTACCCCTTGTGCCTGTCGATTATCAGTTTGCACTGGTCCCACTATCCCCGATGCCTGTGCTGGAACAGTTGGGGCAGAACTAGTACTTGGGCCCCCTGGATGGGTCACACATGCGGAGGTCAGTCCCTGAACAGCTGTGTGATAAGATTCTCAACATCTGAATCTTCGTCTTCTGCATAAAGCTTTTTCTTTTTGCCTTTTTCTGTGCTCTCATCACCCCTAGCAGCATCTTCCTTCTCTGTGTCATCTTCTTCTGCAATGGCGGGAAATAATTTAATTCCCTGTAATATCTCTGCTCTCCACCGTTTCTGTTCCCAATCCCACCTAGCTTATGCTAAGGATTTCTCCACTCTCTTCATTCTCCTCTTGAATTCCATCTCTTGTTGCTGTCTGGCTTCTAGCTCCCAAACCACTAAAGCCTCGAACTGTGCTGGTCTTGGTAATGGTTTTGTCTCATATAATGCCATTCGCAATTCATCCAAAATTCTCAAATTAAACGTTTCATGCTCTGGAAACGCTAAAGCTCCTAACTTCTTTGTCATTTTACACCACTGCTTCAACCAAAGACATGGTTCAACACCTCGCTCTCCAATCACAATGTATGCTGGAGAATCTTCGGTGGGGTCAGCTCCCCCACTGACGCCTTAATGTAAGACTCACCCTTCATCGCACTTCTGAACGTTTTGAAAAACTTCATTTTGTCTATTGTATTTATTTTGACTCAATAATGAAATGACTTTTACTCCCAAGATTCCCTTCACCCACTTACCCTACCATTTGCCTCTTACAGGCGGCTGCCAATCCGCTTGCGACTCTTCTTACTATCCAACCTATCCCAGTGTGGCACACTCTGAAGTCACACTCACACACAGCGGCTGACAAAGTCTTGAACCTTGTCCTCCTAAACTTCGGCTCAAACAAAACTAATGCGAATATTGCGAGCACTTAACCAAAAATCAATAACTAAAACAAACCTGCTGGTTTACTACAGGAAGGTACACAATTGCTTCAGAGACCTTACGGATTTTCACTAATGGGCCTTTCACTCAAATAGCTATTCCTCTTTCTCAGTCTCCCACATTCGCAAGCAAAATTTGACCCGCAAATTTCATTCTCAACTGATCAATGGGTCTGTCCTGGTGCACATAGGACTCGCCAAATCTCAGTCAAAATTTTCTCTTACTCAATTAACTAACACACCTGACTTGTTGACCATGCCTGATCAACCTACTAAACCAGACAGACTACAACATATAATCAAGTGTCTCCAACACTTGTCAATATACTCTGGAGTCTTAGACCACGCAGGGTCCGTACATCACCAACAACCACGTGGATAATATTTGAGCACAAAGCGCCATACACATATGAAGTTCAATGACTTCCCTACTCTCATACTACAGAGTACGCACACTCCTACTAACCTCAGTTGGAGTATGCAGACTCCCTACTTTACCTCACATACATCACAATTCACCTGCGATATGCTTAAGCCTTTTGCAAGCTCAACCTACCGCTTTCATACAATCACAAAACACCGAGAACATACCCGTCTTTACTAGCGGGATCCAGGATCTGGGAAAGTCATTTCTGGGCTTAAGGGGATATCTTCTTTGCTGCAATTGCCATTTCATAAAAAATTCAAACCTCATAAAAAAATACGAACAACTAACCTTAAATTAACTACCACCATAACCAGTATTCATCACATAACTAGTTCTCCAAGGAAACAAACCATCAAGCTGCTACCAAAAACTGCTAATGCGCCTGGTCCTTAGTAAGTAAACTTACAAGGGGACGCGTATAGGTCGATGAACCTTTTGAATCGAATGGAGCATCCTAGCCATCCAGTAAATACTGGATCAATAATCAAGTCGCATTCCATTGAAAAACAACTCAAAACCATCTACACATGAATAACCACAAATCAGTAAGAGAATTAATCAAGTTCTATTTCCCTATTGATTACAATACTAATTCATCTGTTAGCTCAATCTTTATTCAAACAACGCAATTATTAATTTTATTAATTTAAAACGTGAATTACATAGACAATCAGAACTTGAAGAAAAACATATGCTTGAATAAAAGCCATAAAGACTCCAGCATCAATAGCAGAGTTTAGCAAATAGCTCATCAGTCATTTGTCACTGTCCACGTCACCCTTGGGAAGCCTACCTAACCAAGATTAGCATCAGCATGTGGGGCTTCATGCAAAACAATTTAGAGAAAAACATAAATTGGGAAAAACATCTTTCTAAGTGAAAATCTATAAAACAGTGCAGTTGGTACCTAGAAGACAAAGCCCAGTGACAGAATCTTGAACAGCATTTCCTGACATCATCAATTCTCCCCTTGCTTCTAAACTTTTAGCCCCTTGTCAAGGCTTTTTATTAGGGTCTCCCAGTCCTTCCCCCTAATTCCCCATTGGTCAGTCAGTCAGCAGATATGACTTTAACCTATAGTATTTGTTTACCAAATCTACAAATTTCAATATTAGTCTTTTCAAAAGATGTGGATTGGTTTGCCACAGAATGTCCTCATCATCCGGCTCTTCAGGTATCAAAATTGTTGCAAGTTCCTCTTCAGTCAGTGCCTCTATTTTTCAAGTCCTGGGAAAGTACATTTAGCCTACTCTACATATAATTGTATCAAATTGTCTTCATCATCTCCTGTCTGCCGGTAGGTACATTGCAGAAAATTCTAGCTAAGCAACCTAAACTTTGGGTGGATCAAGGACGGGCCATACATACAGTTTCTTGCAAAGCGTTCAGTATTTCAGCTCTTCGTGTGCAAGGCCTAGGAGAACTAGGCCTTTATTTGTGAGTTAATGTAAAACATAGGTTATATATCTCATTATGACATATTCCTACATTATTCGTATATATTTTCGTTATTCCACACAGTTTCAGTTATTTTAGAACAACATCATATAAATGGCTACCATGCCCCAACGGAACATTTTCAAACGTGCACATTATTTTTCTACAATTAATTTCTCTACGACTTTTCACTATTTAAAACACATAAACATCATTAAAATGTTTCTTAATTAGCATATGTGCTTCAACAGTAGTATGATACAATGACATGTTTTGAATGGGTGTACATACATGAAGGGTTATATTGTGTGAGGATGATGTCAGTGGGTGGTGGATGAAGTGTTAATGGAGGATTTATGTCCATGGGAATGTGGTCATTAATGTTCCAGACTACACACACAAGGGTCTAGCTAGATGTTCGGATCAGTTTGGGCCATGGGAACTGGGTGAGCTGTATTGGTGGCCCTGCTGATTTTTGCTGTCCACCAAATGTACCCGGTACATAACATTGTCCTGCTAGTTGAATAGTGCCCTGGTCTGCAGATGATGATCAATGGCTGCTGATCTGCTTGTAGAATGTCCCCTCATCCAATGTGGTTGGTGGGCCACAGCGATATCAATAATGGATTTTGGGGGCTGCAGCTGTTAATTTAGGAATATTGATACTGGTTATCATGAGAAAATCCTAACGTATGTTGGGGAAGAGAAATATATGTGGTGCTTTGGGCATTGTACCATCAAAGTATTTGGTAGTGGCAGATCCAATATAAGTTTGTATTTGAAAGTAATGGCATTGTGGTACCTTTGGTGACAAAAGACAATCAGGTTAAATAGTCTGTGCAGTGGAAAACAGGCATTGACAGATTAGCTGTTATCTGCTTGATGCTCTCCAAATATCCATAGGCTACAATACATTGGCATTCTTAGTTTCCAGTAAACAGTGCTCCAATTGATATCATTGTTGTTCAGCATTATGAAGAATTGTATGGCAGAATATCATCAACAACAATATCATTTGGCATGAATATTGTGTCAAAATTATAATGTAAAGTACCATAATTTCATATCAAATATATAGTGGATGAGAATGTCGCTAAAAAAGGTAGGACTATGTTTTTTTTAAAAATAAATAATGATTTATAATTAATTAAATGACAATATGAAATTAATGAAAACGTAATATAATTAAAAACAATAGATATAATACCTTATGATGCATGTATTTAAATATATACACTCATATATTCACAAATATATATACACATAAATAGATGTATACATAAATAGATATATACATGGACATATATATAATACAAATTATTATTATTATTCTCAAAAAAATAAATCTATAAAATAAACACCTTTAACAAAAAGTTTAATTTAAAATAGTAACAGTAATGTTAAATTAAAATGACCAAACATGCATACAACAAAAATATCTAAAACGTATTTAAATATTCAATGAAACATAACAAATGGTGTTATTTTATACTTTCACAATGACGAAATATTACATTTATATAACATATACTAAAAAAGTAACAAATATGTAAATAATACAATGATTATAAAAAATAACTTAAATGCATTTTTAAAAATAATATAAATATTTAGAGAGCAAAATATTGAAAAAATAAAAACAATTAAAATGAAAAACAATAGGAAAAATTATCATTATATCTCCAGTTTATAAAAGAATTAGAAACTGTGTTAGACCTTGCATACACTACATTTAGGGGGTCATTACAACATTGGCGGTAAAAGCTGCTTACCAGCGTGCAGAAGACCGCCAATACACCGCCGCGGCCACGGAAATCCGCCACAGCTATTATGATCCACATCTCGGAATCCGCCGAAATTCAGACACCCACACAAGTCCGCCACACCAAAGGTCAGTGAAAAACTGGCGAAAACAAAACCTCCACCGTCACGCCAACAGAAACACGCCCATGCTATCATGACCCACGAATCCAAGCGGCGGTCTTTCTACCGCGGTATTCCATTGGCGGTACACACCGCCGCGCTCAAAATACACACACATCTCCAAAACACCGCCACATTGGACAATTCCAAATACACACACCTGAGACACATACAAACACCACTCCCACACAATCAATACTATATAAAACACACACCCACATCACCCACAAACCCCTACGACCAAAAAGTTTGACGAAGGCCAGAGAGACTGCACAGCATAGACAACCCCACCAGACAGAGGCACACAAAACCATCACCCACACAACATCCACGCACAAAACACCACACACCACTACACATCACCACACTAAGACCACATACACCACCCCACACATCACCTACACCACCCCATGGCACGGCAAAGACACCCCAGGTTCTCGGAGGAGGAGCTCAGGGTTATGGTGGAGGAAATCGTCCGGGTAGAGCCACACCTATTCGGATAACAGGTGCAGCACACCTCCATAGCTAGGAAGATGGAGCTATGGCGAAGAATAGTTGACAGGGTGAACGCAGTGGGACAACACACAAGAAATCGGGAGGACATCAGGAAGAGGTGGAACGACCTACGGGGGAAGGTGCGTTCCGTGGTCTCCAGGCACAACATCGCAGTACAACTGACTGGCTGAGGACCCCCACCTCCTCCCTCACAACTAACAACATGGGAGTAGCAGGTCTTGACCATTATGCATCCTGAGGGCCTAGGAGGAGTCGGTGGAGGAATGGACTCTGGTAAGTCAAATCTTAACTATCATATCCCCCACCCTACCTGCATGCTATCACTGACCCCCACCCTCACCCCCTCCCCTATCACTCCAATTCCTCACGAATGTACTAATAACACAAACCACCCATCCCAACACTAAGCCCTGCATGACACAACAAAGCATGGACACCCCTCACTAAAGCATGCCCACTGCACATACCCATAACACCCCCCCAACCATCATCACACAAGCCCCGACACAAGAATGCTAGCACCGGGGTACATGCTTACCCACCCATTGCACACCATGACACACACACATGCAATAATCATGCTTTTAAACCCCTGCAGGACCACTACCCAACGTCACCAGACAGGAGGGTCCAGACATCTCTACCCCACCCACAGAAGAGGCCCACAGTGATGACAGCAGCTCTGGCCAACTGGATCCAGATGACCAGCCCGCACCATCGTGGGCCTCGGGACAGTCGGTTCCCCTCGCACAGGCACAGCCCACCACAGACCTTCCACCCTCTGGTAACACCAACACAGCACCCACCCAGCGGGCCCATACCTCTGTCCCCAGGACACGTCAATCAGCTGTGTGTCCACCACTACAGGGAACCCAGGATAACCCACCACCCCAACAACAACAGGGACCTGGGGGCAGTGGTAGTGGGCACATGGTCCAGGGGACATAGGCCCAGGAACACAGGGGAACTGTGAGGGCTGCTATGCAACAGGGGGCGGACAGGCTAAGGAAACTCACTCTCCACGAGGCCCTCTCCTCCATCATGGGAGCCTACCACCACTCCCAGGAGACAATGGCTATGGTCCTGGCCAAGTTTCAGGAGACCCAGCGCATGCAGGAGGAACAGTATTTGGGCTTCAGGGAGGAACTCAGAACCATCAGCTCTGCCCTGGGCACCATCGTAGGGGTGCTGAAGGAGATACTGAGCACCAGGAGGGACACCGTGGCACTCCAAGGGGCCCCTGACACTAGCATGGACAATGAACTGCCCACCACCTCCGCCGGCGCTAGTGGACAGGAGGCACTGCCACAGGACCACCACACCAGCACCCCACCCCCTGCAGGCAGAGAACCACCCCGCAAGCGGTCCCTGAGATCCAGGAACAGGACAGAGTACGATGGCAAGACCCCCGCCAAGAAATGAGACCACCCTGATTGTCATCCCACTGTCCCACTTTGTAACCCTGTCCATATTGGAACTGCCCCAGCTCCACTTCCTATGCCCATATGGGCAGTGCACCTGTGAGACTACTAGATTGGACTCTGCCATGGGCATTCCTCCACCATCACCCCTCACCATTTTATCACCCCCCTCCAATATTTAGCACTTCAATAAACACCCTTGAAGCACAAAACAATCTGGAGTCAGTCTGTGATTTTGAAAATGTGTATTAGCAATGACAGTGACAAAATCTGTTCTCAAATGTAATGTCAACATACCTATGTGACACATCACAAGTCCATGAGGAATGTAAGCAGATGACACACGTTGGTAACCACACCTGTGAAACCGTAATGGAAATGTACAACTCAGTTACCATATACTGGTTGAAATTGGCAGACAGGATAGAGTTAGAAGTGTGAAAGTACTTGTAGTAGGCAGGAATGTGTTCTCACCTGTGTGTCACTGGAAATATTGCTGGATAACTGAGTCCCTGTTGTCAATGTCTTCTTCCTCTGCTTCCTCCTCATCACTGTCCACAGGCTCCACAGCTGCCACAACACCGTCATCTGGACCATCCTCCTGCAGAAAAGGCACCTGGCATCGCAAAGCCAGATTGTGAAGCATACAGCAGGCGATGATGATCTGGCACACCTTCTTGGTGAGTAGAATAGTGAACCACCTGTCATATGGAGGCACCTGAACCTGGCCTTCAGGAGGCCGAAGGTGCGTTCAATCACCCTCCTAGTGCGCCCATGGGCCTCATTGTAGCGTTCCTCTGCCCTGGGATTCCTCACTGGGGTCAGTAGCCATGACAGGTTGGGGTAACCAGAGTCCCCTAATAGCCACACACGGTGCCTCTGGAGTTGACCCATCACATAAGAGATGCTGCTATTCCGCAGGATGTAGGCGTCATGCACTGAGCCAGGGAACATAGCATTTACCTGGGAGATGTACTGGCCTGCCAAACATAACATCTGTACATCCATCGAATGATAACTCTTCCGGTTCCTGTACACCTGTTCACTCCTGTGGGGGGGGGAACCAGAGCTACATGGGTCCCATCAATGGCACCTATGATGTTGGGGATATGTCCAAGGGCATAGAAGTCATCTTTAACTGTAGCCAAATCCTCCACCTGAGAGAAAACGATGTAGCTCCTCATGTGTTTCAGCAGGGCAGACAACACTCTGGACAACACGTTGGAAAACATAGGCTGGGACATCCCTGATGCCCTGGCCACTGTTGTTTGAAAAGACCCACTTGCAAGGAAATGGAGCACTGATAGCACCTGCACTTGAGGGGGGATCCCTGTGGGACGGCAGATAGCTGACATCAGGTCAGGCTCCAACTGGGTACACAGTTCCTGGATTGTGGCACGGTCAAACCTGTAGGTGATGATTAAATGTCGCTCCTCCATTGTCAACAGGTCCACCAGCGGTCGGTACACCGGAGGATTCCGCCATCTCCTCACATGTGCCAGCTGACGGTGCCTAGGAAGGACAACAGCGACCACAGAGTCAAACAACTCAGAGGTATGTACCCACAGTCTACACAGAACACAAAACATAATCCAAAAAGTTGTCTGTATGTGTGTTGAGTCCAGGCCTAGGTATGTGTGACCCAGTTGAAAATGAAGCCATGTGGGCCCCTGAAATGGCGTCTGCCTGACCTCTAAACTGGGACAATGGGATGTGAGGTAACTGCGCTGGCGTTGTACACAGTCGCGGTAGGCGGCCGAAGACCGCGGCGCAATGCTGCATTGGTTAACATTGGACCCTATGGGTCCCAGGAGCCAATGACGAAGTGCGCCGGCGGTGATGATACGCACCGCCGCAGACGTAACCGCCGCGGACGTGACCGCCATTTTCTATCTGTTGAATCACTCGATACCTGATCTTCGACAGGAGAGGACCTACACTGTAAGTGCTGCTGTGACCTCGGTCTGGAAGAGACAATGGCTCGTGCGTCTGGGGAAAGGGCCCCTGCCTTCACTGCACAGGAGTTGGAGAAGCTCGTGGACGGGGTCCTCCCCCAGTACACGCTACTCTACGGTCCTCCAGACCAACAGGTGAGTACACAGGGAGCAAGTTGTATGGGCTATGCCTGTGTAGAGAGGGCTGGTTGTAAGAAGGAAGGGGGCAGAGTTCTGCGTGCATGAAGGACTGTGAATGCATGTGCCACATGGCAAGGGTAGAGATGTGGGCCACTCACTTTGACGGTGCAGTTGGTAATGACTTCTCTTCTTCCCCTGTACATGCCATGTAGGTCAGCGCCCACAAGAAGAAGGATATTTGGCGTGCCATCGCCAAGGACGTCCGGACCCTGGGGGTCCACCAGAGACGGAGCACCCACTGCCATAAAAGATAGGAGGACATTCGACGCTGGAGCAAGAAGACGGCGGAGGCTCAGCTGGGGATGGCCTCCCAACGTGGGAGGGGTGCCTGTCGCACCATGACCGCCCTGATGTTCCGGGTCCTGGCGGTGGCCTACCCTGAGTTGGATGGGCGCTTGAGGGCATCACAGCAGACACAAGGGGGTGAGTACAACATCATTCTGCGGACTTTGCGCGCAGTGAAGGTGTCTGGGTGGGGGAGGAGGGCTGTGGGTTTCCCTAGGCCAGGCTAGGCCCCTCCGTAATGCAGGCCATGTGGCACTCAACCCCACCTCTGTAGAGTGCCAAGTACAGGTATACATGCCCCTGTGTCATCTACGTGTGCTGATGTCCACCATAGCCATGTAGGCCATATCCCAGGAACTGCTTCAGTAGAGCCATACAGCGCGGCGTAGTGCAGGGGGCTGTTGTGTCTGTATTGTCCGTCAACAGTAGCGGTAAGCCATGCACTCAACCTGTCTTTCTTCTGTCATCCCCCCCCTTTTTTGTGCTCTCCCTGTTCTTGTGTGCATCAGCATCATCAGGCGGAGGTACAGTAGCACCGGAGCACGAGGAAGCTGCATCCCACATGGCCATGGAGGGCCACACCATGGACTCTGAATACACCAGTGGGACGGAGGGCGAGGGGAGCTTCACGGCGGTCACAGGATCAGCAACCAGCGACACGGACTCATCCTCCGATGGGAGCTCCCTTGTGGTGGCGGCAAAATCTGTGCCCCCCACTTCTACAGGTACAGCCGCCACCCCCCACCAGCACCGCCCTCCCAGCAGTCCCTCAGCCTTCGCCCGTGTCCGATCACCCATGGAGGGTGGGCATCACCTTCGCCCCAGGCACCTCAGCCCCTGCCCCTGTCACCTCTGCTGCCCTCAGTGAGGAGGCCATTGACCTCTTCAGGTCACTCACTGTTGGGCAGTCTACCATTTTGAATGCCATTCAGGGTGTAGAAAGGGAATTACAACACACAAATGCATTCCTGGAGGGCATTCATTCTGGTCAGGCTGCCCTTCATCGAACCCTGCAATCTCTGGCCTCAGCACTGATGGCAGCCATTGTCCCTGTCTCTAGCCTCCCCCCTCCAACTTCCTCCACCCAGACCCAATCCCCTGTACCCCAGCACACCATCAGACCAGCCTGCACACACATCAACACACAAGGGAAGCTCAGGCAAACAAAAGCACCACACATCCCACAGGCACTCACGCAAGCATCACACACATACAGACACAGCAACATCCACTGCCTCGTCTGTGTCCCCCTCCTCGTCGTCTCCCTCCTCCCTCCCAGTGTCGTCTACACTCTCACCTGCGTGCCCTACCACTACAGCCACTAGGTCCTGCACCAGCACACCCACCAGCACACCCCGCTCACCTGCACTCACCACCCCCACTACCATTTACACGTCCCCTGTGTCCTCTCCCAGTGTGTCTGTGACGCCCCCTCCCAAAGTACGCAAACGCAGGCACACACCCACCCAACAGCCATCCACCTCACGACAGCATCCAGCGCATGCACCTGCACCCAAAGCCACAAAAGTTACACCTCCTACAACCACCTCCTCTTCCTCCACTCCCAGACCCCCTCCAGCTACCCGTCCCAGTGTTCCTAAGAAACTTTTCCTGAGCAAGCTTGACCTCTTTCCCACCACCCCCGCCTCCAAATCATAGGTCCCGTACTAGCACCTCAGCCAAAAAATTGCCGGTACCAGTGGTGCCTGTTAGAGGTATGTGGAGTGCACCGGGCACCAGGGCAGCCAGTGTGACACGGAGCCACAGCACAGCCAGTCCTCCCCTGTGAAGCACCAGAAGTTGGACAGTGCCCGGCGGGAGAGGGGGAAGACTCCAGCCGGCAAAGACGCTCACAAGGGTCCCGGGGGGAGTGTCCACTCAGCTGTGACTCCTCCCAAGGTGGGGAAGGGGTAGAAGAAATCGCCAAAGTCTGGGAAGAGCAGCACGGCGGAGAAGACCGCCATCATCCGCGCTGCCCAGGAGGCCACCGCCAGCCCCATCGTCACTGGCCAGGAGGCCACCGCCAGAGTCAGTGCCCAGGAGGGCAGCCCCATTGTCACTGGCCAGGAGGGCACTGCCAGAGTCAGTGCCCAGGAGGGCAGCCCCATTGTCACTGGCCAGGAGGCCACCGCCAGAGTCAGTGCCCAGGAGGGCCCCAGCAGCCACAGCCATGGCAAGCACCGCTGAACAGGGCAAGCACCGCTGAACAGGTCATAAACAGCAAAGTCAAGCACCGCTGAACAGGGCACAGACCGCCATGGCAAGCACCGCTGAACAGGGCAAGCACCGCTGAACAGGTCATAAACAGCAAAGTCAAGCACAGCTGAACAGGGCAAGCCCTGCTGAACAGGGCACAGACGGCCATGGCAAGCACCGCTGAACAGGGCACAGACCGCCATGGCAAGCACCGCTGAACAGGGCAAGCACCGCTGAACAGGTCATAAACAGCAAAGTCAAGCACCGCTGAATAGGGCAAGCACCGCTGAACAGGGCACAGACCGCCATGGCAAGCACCGCTGAACAGGGCACAGACCGCCATGGCAAGCACCGCTGAACAGGGCAAGCACCGCTGAACAGGGCACAGACCGCCATGGCAAGCACCGCTGAACAGGGCACAGACCGCCATGGCAAGCACCGCTGAACAGGGCAAGCACCGCTGAACAGGGCACAGACCGCCATGGCAAGCACCGCTGAACAGGGCAAGCACCGCTGAACAGGTCATAAACAGCAAAGTCAAGAACCGCTGAACAGGGCACAGACCGCCATGGCAAGCACCGATGAACAGGGCAAGCACCGCCAACTCAAGCACCGCTAGCCCATGTGCGGCAGGGGCAGTGATGGAACTGGGACCGTCACGGGGAGAGTGATGCACTCTGGGCACCAGTCCCCCTCCAGAACCAGTGGAGAACAGCATCCACTCCGTCTGTCCTTAACAGGAATGAAGCACTCTGGGCACCAGTCCCCCTCCAGAACCAGTGGAGAACAGCGTCCACTCCGTCTGTCCTTACCAGGATGAAGCACTCTGGGCACCAGCCCCCCTCCAGAACCAGTGGAGAACAGCATCCACTCCGTCTGTCCTTACCAGGATGAAGCACTCTGGGCACCAGTCCCCCTCCAGAACCAGTGGAGACTGTTATCCACTTGAGAGACTGTGGCTTTGCACTCCCCAGGATGGTCCAGTGGGCAAACCACCCACTGCAGAGACTTGAGAGACTGTGGCTTTGCACTCCCCAGGATTGAACAGTGGGCAAACCACCCACTGTAGAGACTTGAGAGACTGTGGCTTTGCACTCCCCAGGATTGAACAGTGGGCAAACCACCCACTGTAGAGACTTGAGAGACTGTGGCTTTGCACTCCCCAGGATGGTACAGTGGGCAAACCACCCACTGTAGAGACTTGAGAGACTGTGGCTTTGCACTCCCCAGGATGGTACAGTGGGCAACCCACCCACTGTATAGACTTGAGAGACTGTGGCTTTGCACTACCCAGGATGGTACAGTGGGCAACCCACCCACTGTACAGACTTGAGAGACTGTGGCTTTGCACTCCCCAGGATGGTACAGTGGGCAACCCACTCACTGTAGAGACTTGAGAGACTGTGGCTTTGCACTCCCCAGGATACATCAATGGGCATGGAGCCCCCTTGTGGATCTGGCGTGGTGCAGTCATCCGGCTGAGGTGCCCCCCTTCCCTTCCCCCTGAGGTGCCTGTTGTATTTCTATCTGATGCCCCAGCAGTGTTCTCTCCGTTTTGATCAGGTATCTGATGTGGGCCTCGCCCATGCATTTTTGGCCCAGTGGTCAACGGACATTGAATGGTGCATTACCTGCACTACTAATCGTGATGTATATTTTGTTGAATGTGTAATTATATCTGTATATATTTGGTTACTGTATTTTGATATATTACAATGGTTGCACTCATTTCCTTTTGTCTTTGCATTCTTCCGGGGGGTTTGGGGGTTGTTACTGTAATGTTTGGATATGCATTGGTGTGTGTGTTGTAGTGGGTGAGGGTCGGGGTGGGACTGGGGGTGTTGCGTGTGTGTGTCCCTGACTTTTGCCTCCCCCTCCCCCATGTCGTAGGTGCAGTACTCACCGTTGTCTTCGGCGCCGGCGTTGATGATGGTCGTACAGGAGCAGGAAGACTATCGCAGGGAGTATTTGGAGTTCCGGTTCCATGGTGTCCTCCTTCCTCGTGGAGTGTGTAGAGGTGAGCGTTTTCCCTTTGAAATGGCTGTTTCCGCCGTGTTTTTATCCACAGTGAAACCGCCCCGGAAAAGGTGGCGGATTGGTAGGTTGTGATACTGTGGGCGGTACTTTGTCTTCCGCCTGTCTGTTGGCGGTGACCGCCGCACTGTTTGTCTGTACCGCCGTGGCGGTCGGAGTGTTAAAGTGGCTGTCTTTGTTGGCGGTTTCCGCCACGGTCATAATTCCCATTTTTTTACCGCCAGCCTGTTTGCGGTCTTACCGCCGCTTTAACACCGTCCGCCAGGGTTGTAATGACCCCCTTAGTATTATCATTCCACTGTATACAAAACCATCGAAGGTGTTGGAATTTGAAGTGGCTAGATTTATTAGTCCCATTTCAATTAAACAACAGTAGGATATTCAGCACCTCCCCTCCTGGGGCCTATGGGGGAACACCACTCTCCAAAGATTTAAGAGGACCAGTGGACTGGCCTTGTGGCCTCACCAGCAATTGTGCAGATGACAGGGGTGGACCAGGGTGACTCCCTGGGATCGCGACGCTGCATCCTGCGGCTCAGTTGATACTTGTTGAGACTATGCGCAAGTAAAGGGGGAACTCTTCTTGCCCGATAAAGCCAACATCTGCCTAATCATATCCTAGTTGGTGTGACTGCATTATCTGTATGTGTGGGGGCTGACCCCAGCTGAGAGGTTCAAAGTGAAATTATACCTTGGCAGTTCACTGGGATGCATGTGCCGCTTCCTTGATGAGGGTCATGCAGGCTTGGATTGATGTTGGGAGCTGGGATCGCCAAGGAGAAGACCCAGACAGAGTAAGCTGGACAAACATACTTAGCCATTCTTGCAGGGGCGTATCACCCCTAGAGCCCCAGATAGACAGTGCTGTATTATAGTGGTGGCCAAGACTAGATATGTCATCAGCAATGAAGCTCTCCTTTGAGCCGTTCAGGAGTCCAGACTCACCGCAGAAGCCAAGATCAATGAGGTGGGTGCAAATGTCTTGATCCTCTGGCAGGACCCGCAAAATATGATGGGCCAGGTGCCAGAGAGTCACACTTTTGCCAGGCACAATACTAAGCAGAAGATTTTTGCACTGTAAGGTGTCAGGAGTAGTATGGTGGCACGGATTGAGGATGCAGAAGGTCGTTCTCAACTTAAACTTTTTGGGATTCCCAGACGGAGCTGAATGGGACTCACACTGAGAAGTTCCATGAGAATTGGCTACGTGGCTTCATCCCAGGAGACCAACTATCCAAATGTTTCCTAATTGAGCAGACTAACCAGGTGCCTGGGATTTGGTGATTCAATGCCTTGTGGCTCTTGGAAGAACTCATGGTTGACGTCCTCAGGATGGCCATAGGGGATTATTTTGATTTAAATTAACATTCAGTAAAGTCTCCAGTGAGCCTCTGGGGGGGCTTCAAAACAGTGGTGCATGGTAAACTGTTTGCAGCAATACATGACTGGACACAGGGGAGGGAAAAGGAAATTAGCCTACTAGAAACCCCAAACCCTAATCTAACCCTGAACTCATTATTGGGATGGCCTCACCTCTTAAATCTATGCAACAGTTTTAAGAGCTCTGTAAGATGTTGAGACATAAGCTTCTCGACCCAGCAAGTGTTGCTGGGGCACTAGCTCAATTTAGATTATATAAGCAAGACAACAAGGAGGGAAAACTGATTTACTGGCTGGTCCAACAACAGGAGCATGTCATCCCAGTGCTCCAAACACAGGAGGGATAGCTGGCTTGTGCTTTTGCAGAGATTGCACAGACCTTTGCATGCTACTATCACATCCTTTACAGCTGCAAACCCCTGACCCACCACAACTGTCCCATCTAACAGCTGAGTACCTACCCATAGCTCAACTTTCAAGGGTTCAGCAAACTAAATTGAACACTCCTATGAATCTGGAGGAGCTTCAGGTGACTAATAGTGCTTCCCCCTCATGCAAAACTCTGGGACCGAATGGCTTCCCCCCCAAAACATTCTTAGCTTGTAGTACCACACCTACTGCATCTCTTCAAGGAAATAGGCTGCACAGGCTCCTTATCACTGGGCTTAAGGGTTGCTACTATCACTACAATACGCAAGCCAAGCAAAGTACCTGACCTATACTCTTCATCCAGACCTATTTTCTTGTTAATTATGAATGGAAGCTGCTGGCTAAAATAATGGCCACTAGACTCACCAGAGTTACCACATTGCTGGTTCAAGATGACTAAAATGGTTTTACGTCTGGGAGAGACACACGTCGCTTCCTGGGTAGGCTCCAGATTGCCCTCTCAAAGCTCAACTCACTGCACTGTCTAGCGGCCCTGCCATTGGTTGACTATGAAAATCTATTTAACGTGGTCCATTGGCCCTTCCTCTTACATATTCTATGCTGAATTAACTTTGGCCAAAGAGTCTTAAAACTGATTGAGGCCCTCTATGATTCCCCATATAAAAAGGTGTGTGTAAATGGGACAATTTCAGTTCCCTTCCTAATTCAGCTAGGCATGAGACAGAGCGGTCCACGCTTGCCCCTTCTCTTTGCTCTAGTATTAGAGCCTCTGGTAGCGAGAATCAGGGTGGATGCATAACTACAGCGTTTTTGCTGGCCGACCTACCATGAGGATAGGGTAGCACTGTATACCAACAATATGTTACTATAAATTCAATCCCTGTAAACTACTTTGCCCCACCTGACCCAATGCTTGATATATTCGAGGACACTTCAGGCCTCCAAGTCAATTAGCAGAAATCTCACTACATTCATTTAACTGGCTTAGTCACCAAACCAATGCCACACACCAGACTGCAGATTACTCAGGGACCATTTTGATACCACAATATCACCATCAACCTTGATCCCCAGTCACTTTGGAATCTGAACAGTCCCTATGTAGAAGTGGATGTGCAGTGACCAAGACTCCTGGGCTCATCTTCCCCTCCATCTCCTTGGCAAGGTGGCACTTTATAAAATGCTAGTACTCCCTTGTTTTCTGTATGTCCTACAAAACCACCCATAAATATTTTCACTGTCTGCTTTGCGGAGCTCCAGTCTGTGTTTACAAGGATCTTATGGGCTGCAAAGCCTCCAGAATAGCCTATACCAAATGCCCAATACCGGCCTATGAGGGTGGCCTTGGTGCACCGGACCTCTGCTTATATTACTGGGGGGCGCAGATGGTCTTACTAAGGGACAGATTATTCAGTTAGCACCACAACTCCTCCTGATACTTTGAGTTTCCTATCCTTGAACAATGGGGAGTGCATGGTTTGCTTTATGACAGTTGCTCTCTTGCTTCTCTCCCTCAGGAGTATAGGATTTCATTGTGCTGGTGGGCTGTCCTGTCCCATATCAAATGGCTGGGGAGGCCTAATGCTCAAAGCCCACTTTGGATAGGGATGTGGCTAAAACAGGTGACAGCTTGGCAGGCTTTCACAATTGGGACTAGATCAGGATTTATGTACTGGGTGCCCTGTGGGACATGATCACATAGGGGTCATTACGAATTTGGCAATCCCAAGACCACCATGTTGGCTGTGGCGGTCGTACCGTCAACAGGCTGGCGAAGAAGACCGTCAAATTATGACCATGGTGGTCCAGACTACAGAATACAGCCAATTCACCGCCGGCACCGCCAGTGCGGTCAGTCCACCATGGATGGCGGGAGGCACCTTCAGGCCGGCGGAGACAATGTTTCCGCCAGACAGATTACAAAGTTGCACACCGCCAACATCTCCGCCGCGATCACACCACCAAAGAAACTCTGGTAGAAACCAACTGTATAAAAGGAGACACTCACATTCAGGAAGCTCTACCCATCTGGAGCCGCCATGGAACCTGAACTGGACGTCTTCCTGCTGCTCCTGCTTCCCAAAGACTCCAGAACCAGCGACGATGACGGCGGCAGCAACCGTGAGTACACACACTTACCTGTGTATAATGCCAAGGTTGCAATGTACACACAACATACACATCCGGTTTGGGTGGCGATGGCGACACATACATGTACTCCTACACTGACACGCATATTCACACACAGACACACATGCAAAGATGCAGTACACACACCACGGCCAACACACACTACCAAAACACACGAGCCGCACACACAGTACCTGCACTGTCAAACACAACAACACACATTAGCCACGTACACAACTACACAACAGCCACAACGCCTCACACACACCGTCAACACTCACACCCCCACCTCACAATACATACAAACGCAATGTAGCAACACCATTGTACTAATACACACAATCACACAGCTATCCAACAAGCTGTACATCACACCACGCAAACACATCACACAGCATTTCGGACATACCAATCACCACATGCACGCACACAGTACAACTACACAAGGGCACACCACAAACCAAATAATAAATGGCAACACTAACAAAACACACAATAGCAAACGCAAATGAATGTCCCAAACACAGACATGTCCAACACACCATACCCAAACATCATAGAGGGACAAATGCAGGGCACACACCCACACAAGCAGCCCAGGCACAACAGGTAACACAACTACAACACACAAAACACAGTCACACACAAAAGAAAGCAGGCAAGACCATGATAGTCATGAGGAATGAAAGGCAAGACAAAGGTATAACGTTGGCACCAAATACTGGGTGTTCCAGATGTATGTATATTAAAAAAATGAATATGAAAATAAATAACTAAATACAATCAAACATTGCTGTTAGACCAGTCCATGATGGTGCACAATGGACAGATGGCATAATGTAGTGACCCTACTTGACTTCTGACTGGTAATCAACCTCCACGGGTAGGGGCATCAAGGGGGCAGGCAGGCACCTCTGGGATTGGGAGGGACAGGGGGGGTTGGTTTAGGCTTGGGGGTGGGTCTTTGGGCATGGGCTTGGGCTGGGAGGCTTTCGATGTGGCTTAGAGGAGGGCTGGAAACACTTTTGAGAGGTTGACTTCTTGGTAAGGGAGGGCCATGGGTAGTAGCGGGGGCAGGGGGAGGACTTGGAGGTGGTAGGGGTGTGGGCTTGGGAGGGAAACTGATCTTTTGGGGGGTCGCAGGGGGTGGGAGAGGAGCAGGGAAAAGGTTCGACTCTGAGAGGAAAAACCTCTTAAATACATAGGGAAGGTCATGGCAAAAGGGTTTGGGAGTGGAGGGGGAAGGAGGTGCTTGTAGGAGGTATTGTGGATGTCTTGGGTGCATGTGTGTGAGAGGAATGCTTGTGCGTGCTGGGTGTTTGTTGGTGGGTGAGTGTGGGTGTTTATGTGTCTTGGGAAGAGGAGGGTGAAGGAGGGGGTTGATGCTGTGCTGGATGGGTGACAGTGTTGGCGTGGTGACTGTAGGTATGGTGGATGTGCTGCATATGGGTGTGTCTGTGGTTGTGGTGTCTGCAGATGTGGTGACTGGAGTAGATGTCTGCGGGTCTACTATTGCCCTGACTCTGGGAAGGATAGATGTTGTGGATGTATCAGTGAATGTGGGTGTGCTGTCTGCAGGTGTGTCAGGTGTAGTATATATGAAGGTGGGGATGGCGGGGGAGTGGCTGCTGGTGTGTCTGCGGTGGGTGTTGTGTGTGTGCATGCCGGTGGCGGGTCTTGAGTTGATTGTGTTTGCCTGTGGAGGCATGCTTGTCTGTCTGTGTGCTCCGGCTGGGACTGGGAAGAAGGGTGTGGGATTGGGAAGAGGAAGAGAGAGGGGGGATGGAAGACAAAGGGTGACTGGCTGCTGTCAGTGTGGAGGCCAGAGCCTGAAAGGACCTTTGTAGGCCAGCCAGTGCACTGTGAATGCCCTCCACGAATGCATTGCTTTGTTGTATCTGAGTGGCCAGGTCCCTGGATGGCATTCACAGTGGGCGACTCACTCACAGAGATCAACCTCAGGGGATCAATAGCCTCCTCACTGAGGGCAGCAGGGCTGACTGAGGCAGGGGCAGAGGTGCGGCAGCAAAGGAGATGCCCACCCTCCTGTGTGAGCAGACACGGACACCTTGTTGGTGAGCTACAGGGAGGGCAGTGGTAGTAAGGGGGTGGCAGACAAAGATAGTGCTGGGGAGGTCTCAGATGGGTCCACCACCACCAGGGAGTATCCACTGGAGGAGAATTCCGAAGATGATGATGCAGAAGATCTGGTCTCCCCTGTAGCACTCCCCTCACCCTCCGGGCAACTGGGTCCCTTGCTGTCACTGGTCAGAGGACTCTGGGTCCTGTGGCCAACAGCAACCCCACTTCTCTGTGCCCCATCTGCTTCAACTGCCGAAGCTGATGCACACAAACAGAGAAAGAGGGAGGGGGAGAAGAGAGGGAGAGAAAGAGTTATCATATTCCTTACATACACACATTTATACGTACACAACTGTAGGTACACACCTCCAGGCTAGACAATCCCTGTTGGCATTAAACATATCCTACATCATGTCACAACATGTTACAACTATCCACCCCTTAATGTCAACCCTCACACCCACATCTGATTCCAAGTAAGCTTGCACTACTGGAGTATTCCAATTGAACACTTCTGTGAGAGGCTGGCCTGGTTTGTAGTGGGTACCAAAGGTACTTACACCTTATACCAGGTCCAGTTATCCTTTATTAGTGAAATATAGTCAGTGTCTAGAAGCCAGGCTGTCTAAGGGTAGCTGTAGCTGAGCAGCCAACGCTTATCTAGGAGACATGTAAAGGTCTTGCAATACCACTGTAGTCACACAGTACTCACACACATGAAAGAAAATACTCAGGGGGTCATTCTGACCTCGGCGGTAAAAGGCTCTTACCGCCGGTCAGAAGACCGCCATTCTACCGCCGCGGCCGCGGTAACCCGCCACGGTCATTCTGACCCACAACTGCTAAGCCGCCAAAAACCCGACATCCACGGAAGGCCGCCTCATCAGCGGGCAACGATAAACTGGAGATGACCAAACCTCCACCGCCATGCCAACACAAACACGCCCATGCCATTACGACCCACGAATCCACGCGGCGGTCATTCAACCGCGGTATTCCATTGGCGGTACACACCGCCGCGGTCAAAATACACAACCAGCTCCAAAACCCAGCCACATTGGACAATTTGAAATACACACACCTGATACACATACAAACACCACCCCCACACATCCAAGCAACTATAAAACACACACCCACATCACCCACAAACCCCCACTAGTTGGAAATCGGAGAGAAGGCGAGAGAGAGAGAGAGAGAGAGAGAGAGAGAGAGAGAACAGCAATCGAAAACCCCAACACACACAGGAACCCAACATCATCAACCACACCACATCTACGCACACATCACCACACACCACCACTCACATCACCACAAACACCACCCCACACCTCATCCACACCACCCCATGACACCCCAAAGACACCCAAGGTTTTCCGACCAAGAACTCCGGGTCATGGTGGAGGAAATCATAAGGGTAGAGCCCCAGCTCTTCGGCACACAGGTGCAACACACCACAATAGCCAGGAAGGCGGAGCTATGGCAGAGGATCGTCGACAGGGTCAACGCTGTGGGACAGCATCCCAGAAACCGGGAAGACATCAGAAAGCGCTGGAACGACCTATGGGGGAAGGTACGGTCGATGGTCTCCAGACACAACATCACTGTGCAGAGGACTGGCGGCGGACCACCACCCACCCCTCTCGAATTCACAGCATGGGAGCAAGAGGTCCTTAACATCCTGCATCCTGCGGGCCTCGCTGGAGTAGGAGGAGGAATGGACTCTGGTAAGTCTAGTCTCAACTACTCCCCCCCCCCAACCACCAGCATGCCAACCCACACCCCCACCCTCACCCCCAACCCCCCAGCACACATCCTCCCTGCCAATGTCTCACCAGCACAACCCACCCAACCCAAAACCAAACCCTGAATGCCAACACAAACCATGGACAACCATCACCTATGCATGACCACTGCACATACCCATACCCCGCACAAACCACCCTCACAACTCCTGCCACAAGGGAATGCCAGCACTGGGGGACAAGGGCACCCACAAATCGCACGCCATGGAACACACAGAAGCAATAACCATACTCTTTCACCCCTGCAGGGCCCGAACGCCAACACACCGGCCAGGAGGGTCCAGATATGTCCATCCCACCCCCAGAACAGGCCCGCAGTGAGGACAGCAGCTCTGTCGACCTGGAACCTGACGACCAGCCCGGACCATCGGGGACCTCTGGACAGTCGGTTCCCCACACACAGACACAGGCCACAGCAGACCTAACCCCCTCTGGGAATATCAGCACAGCTCCCACCCAGCGGGTCCATGCCTCTGTCTCCAGGACAGGTCAATCAGCGGTGTGTCCGCCACTACAGGGCACCCAGGCTGACCCAACACCCCAACAACAACAGGGACCTGGGGGCAGTGGTAGTGGGCACACCGTCCAGGGGACAGAGGCCCGGGGAAAGAGGGCAACTGGGAGGGCTGCAGTGCGACAGGGGGGGAGGACAGGCCCAGGGAACCGACTCTCCAAGAGGCCCTGACCACCATCATGGGAGCATACCACCGCTCCCAGGAGACGATGGCGACGGTACTGGCCAGGTTCCAGGAGATCCAGGCACAGCAGGAGGAACGGTACATGGGGTACAGAGAGGAGCTCAGGAACATCGTCCAGGCCCTGAACCTAATAGTCACCACATTGCGGGACCATGTGGCACCCCAAAGGGCCCCTGTCACCAGCCCGGACCAGGAACAGCCTACCACCTCCGCCGGCCCTAGTGGACAGGAGGCCCCACACAACGACGGGCCACCAGAACCCCACCTCCTGCTGAAGATCAACCACCCCGCAAGAGGAGCCTGAGATCACAAAGGAAGACAGTGTAGGATGCCAAGACCCCCGCCAGCCTAAGATCCCCCCAGATGTCATTCCACTGTCCCACATCGTCACCCTGTCCAACCTTGAACTGCCCCTGCTCCATCCTTCCACAGGCATATGGAAAATGCACCTGTGCGCCCGAGAACTGGACTCTGCCATGGACATCACTCCACCCCCACCCTTCACCGTTTTACTATCATGGACCTATATGTAGCACTTTCAATAAATCACAAATTGCACTTAAAACACTCAGGAGTCTGCTTGTATTCTTAACAAATGTATTACACATAACGGTTCAAAATTGTTCAGTTACATTGTGATGACAACATACCAATGTCAATGTGCTTTACTCCATGGCCGAACAAACCAGAAGTCACGCAGTGGGTCATACAGCTCTGAAAAGCCAAGGGAAAGTCACAATTCAGTTGAAAGGAACTGGGGGGAAACACAGAAAGTAGAGATGCAGGAGGCCAGAAGTAAATGTAAAATAGCGCGGGGGATTCTTACCTGGGTGCTACTGAAAATACTGTTGAATGACTGTGTCCCTGTTGTCCGTGTCGTCCCCGTCGTCTTCCTCCTCTTCACTCTCCACAGGCTCCACAGCTGCCACAACACCATCATCTGGACCATCCTCCTGCAGAAAAGGCACCTGGCGTCGCAATGCAAGATTGTGAAGCATACAGCAGGCCACGATGATCTGGCACACCTTCTTGGGTGAGTACATTAGGGATCCCCCTGTCATATGCAGGCACCTAAACCTGGCCTTCAGGAGGCCGAAGGTCCTTTCTATGATCCTCCTAGATCGCCCATGGGCCTCATTGTACCGTTCCTCTGCCCTGGTCCGGGGATTCCTCACTGGGGTCAGTAGCCAAGGCAGGTTGGGGTAACCAGAGTCACCTATTAGCCACACACGGTGTCTCTGTAGCTGTTCCATCACATAAGGGATGCTGCTATTTCGCATAACATACGCGTCATGCACTGACCCAGGGAACTTGGCATTTACATGGGAGATGTACTGGTCAGCCAAACAGACCACCTGGACATTCATCGAATGGTAACTTTTCCTGTTTCTGTACACCTGCTCGTCGTCTTTTGGGGGTACTAAGGCCACATGGGTCCCATCAATGGCACCAGTGATGTTGGGGATATGTCCAAGGACATAGAAGTCAGCCTTCACAGTGGCCAAATCACCCTCCCCAGGGAAAATAATGTAGCTCCGCATGTATTTCGTCTGGACAAAATCTTAGAAAACATAGGCTGAGACATCCCTGATGACATGGCCACTGTTGTCTGAAAAGACCCACTTGCCAAAAAATGGAGGACTGACAGAACCTGCACCAGAGGGGGAATTCCTGTGGGTTGGCGGATGGGGGACATCAGTGCTGGCTCCAGCTGGGCACACAGTTCATGTATAGTGGCTCGGTCAAGTCGGTATCGAAGTATTATATGACGTTCCTCCATTGTCGACAGGTCCACCAGCGGTCGGTACACGGGAGGATTTATCCTTCTCCTCGCAAGTCCCAGCGGACGGTGCCTAAGAAGGACAACATGGAGCACAGAGTCAAGCAACCCACAGGTACGTAACTACAGCTTGCACAGTACATGATTCTCAATGCATTGAATGGCTTTTATGAGTGGCAATGCAAGGCCTAGGCCTGTGTGACGCAGTGGTAATTAAGCCCTGTGGGCCCTTGTAATGGCGGCTGCCTGACCTGAGAAGTGTGACAGTGGGATGTGAGGTCAATGCGCTGGTGTGACACACCGTGGCGGTAGGCGGTCGAAGACCGCGGAGCAAAGCCGCATTGGTTAACATCGAACCCTATGGGTTTCACGAGCCAATGACTAGCTGCGCCGGCGGTCGCAGAACGCACCGCGGCGGTACGCGCCGCGGCGGCCGTGACTGCCATTTTCTATCTGGTTAATCACTCGAGACCTGATCATCCACAGGAGAGGACCTATACTGCAAGTGCTGCTGTGACCTCGGTCTGGGAGATACAATGGCTGCTGCGACTGGGGAAAGGGCCTCTGCCTTCACTACAGAAGAGTTGGAGAAACTTGTGGATGGGGTCCTGCCCCAGTATGCGCGACTCCACGGTCCTCCAGACCAACAGGTAAGTACACTGTGTGCACGTTGAATGGCCTATGCCTGGGTTGTGTATGGTGGATGTGAGATGGTGGGGTGGGGAGACAATGACGAGTACAAGGCACGACAGATGAGAGCATGTGCCACATGGCAAGGTTGGGGAGGGGGGCCAATCACATCTATCATGCGGAAAATTGATGATATTTCAATTCCCACCCTGTACATGTCAAATAGGTCAGCGCCCATCAGAAAGTCGACATTTGGCGTGCCATCGCCAAGGAAGTCCGGGCCCTGGGGGTCCACAACAGACGGGGCACCCACTGCCGCAAGAGGTGGGAGGACATCCGCCGCGGGACCAGGAAGACCGCTGAGTCACTGCTGGGGATGGCCTCCCAACCTAGGAGGGGTGCCAGTCGTACCCTGACCCCCTGATGTCCCGGATCCTGGCGGTGGGCTACCCCGATTTGGATGGGCACGTGAGGACATCACAGCAGACACAAGGGAGTGAGTACCAGCACATTCAGCTATCTTTACGCGCAGTGGAGGTGCCTGGGTGGGGGAAGAGGGCTGTGGGTGACATTAGGCCAGGGCGCTTTCTGTAGTGTAGTCCTCTGCTTTAGCCATGTCCCTGTGCCCCCGCCCCCCACCTCTGTAGGGTGACAAGTACAGCTATCCATGGACCTGCATCACCCATGTGCGCGTTTGTTGTCCCTAGACCTGTTGGCCTAGTCACAAGTACGGAATAGTGTACCCCGATTGCGCGGCTTAGTGCATGAGGCTCTTGCGTCTGTCCTCTCCGCCAACGGTGTTGACAATGCATGCACTCAACCAGTTTTTATGTCTCCCCCCACCCTTTTTCTTTATCTTCATGTGCATGTGTGCATTAGCATCATCAGGCGGAGGAGAATTGGCACCGGAGCACGAGGGAGCTGCAACTCACCAGGCCCGATGGGCCATGGCACAGACACCGAGGCCACCAGTGATACGGAGGGCGAGGGGAGCTTCACAACGGGGAGCCGTGGTGACACCAGCGACACCGACACGTCCTCGGATGGGAGCTCCCTAGCGGTGGCGGCAACATCCGTACCCTCCGCCTCTACAGGTACAGCCGCCACCCCGCGCACCAGCTCCGCCCTCCCAGCAGCCCCTCAGCCTTCGCTCCGTGCCCGCTCGCCCACGAAGGCGGGTGTCTCCTTCGCTCCAGGCACCTCAGGCCCTCCCCCTGTTACCCCTGCTGCCCTCAGTGAGGAGGTCATTGACCTCCTACAGACCATCATTGTTGGGCAGTCTACCCTTTTGAATGCCATCCAGGGGGTAGAGAGGGAGGTGCATCGTAGCAATGCATACCTGGAGGGCATTCATTCGGGTCAGGCTGCCCATCAACGATCGTTCAATGCTCTGGCCTCAGCACTGACGGCAGCCATTGTCCCTGTTTCCAGCCTCCCGCTTCTAACTGCCTCCAGCCTGTCTCTGTCTCCTGTTCCTCTGCCTATCCCATCCACACCATCAGACCAGCCTGCACACACCTCAACACCCAAGGGCAGCTCATCCAGACATAAGCACCACAGATCACACAAACATTCACCCAAGCAACACCCAGATGCAGACATGCCAACAGCCACTACCACCTCTGTGTCCCCCACCTCCTCGTCTCCCTCCTCCCTCCCTGTGACGTCTCTACTCACACCTGCATGCACACCACCAACAGCCAGTACTTCCATCACCAGCACACCTTCCAGTCCAGTCCGCACACGTGCAGTCACCACCCCCACTGCCATTTACACGTCCCCTGTGTCCTCTCCCACTGTGTCTGTCACCCCCTCTTCCAAGACACACAAACGCAGGCAGCCACCCACCCAACAGCCAAGCACCTCACGACAGCCTCCAGCCCATGCACCTTCACCCAAGGACAGCACACCTGACTCTCCTACAACCACCTCCTCTTCCTCCACTCCCATAACCACTACACCTACCCTTTACCCTGGTCCTAAAAAACTTTACCTCTCCACTCTTGACCTCTTTCCCTCCCCTGACCCCCCCCCTCCATCTGCTAAGAGTCCCAGGAGCGCCTCAGCCACCACCAGCCCAAGGGTCACCGTAGTGCATGGCTTTTGGAGTTCCCCCTTTGCCAGCAGTGATACATCGGTCAGCAGCAAGGGGACAGCCAGCCCCCCCCCTGGAAAGAGGACCCGTAAAGTAAGGGGCCGCCGCGGGAGGACTGACACGGCTGCCCCCAAGGACCAAAGTTCTGCCACTTCACCTGCCACAACATCCAGGGCCAGAGAGCCAGATCAAAGGAGGGCAAGGGCAGCAGGGCGGAGAAGTCAGCCAGCAGGAGCGCGGACCAGGAGGGCCCCACAAGCCCCATCCCGGGTGTGAGGGAGGACACCCAAGGGCCCAGCACACTGTCACCGAAGGGTCCAGCAAATGCACGGTCGGAGGGCGACTGAGCAGGGAGTCGTGGCCAGGTCTGTCTCCCTTGACTTACAGAACAAGCACCGCTGAACAGGGCCCCGCCATGCAGAAAGGCACCGCTGAACAGGGCCCCGCCGTGCAGAAAGGCACCGCTGAACAGGGCCCCGCCGTGCAGAAAGGCACCGCTGAACAGGGCCCCGCCGTGCAGAAAGGCACTGCTGAACAGGGCCCCGCCGTCCAGAAAGGCACCGCTGAACAGGGCCCCGCCGTCCAGAAAGGCACCGCTGAACAGGGCACCGCCGGGAGGAGCACCGCTGAACAGGGGCCCTTCATCTCAAGCACCGCTCCGCTGGGCCCTTCCTGTCAAGCACCGCTCCGCTGGGCCCTTTCTGTCAAGCACCGCTCCGCTGGGCCCGCTGTCTCAAGCACCGCTCCGCTGGGCCCTACCTGTCAAGCACCGCTCCGCTGGGCCCCGCCGTCTCAAGCACCGCCCCGCTGGGCCCTTCCTGTCAAGCGCCGCTCCGCTGGGCCCCGCCGCCTCAAGCACCGCTCCGCTGGGCCCTTCCTGTCAAGCACCGCCCCGCTGGGCCCTTCCTGTCAAGCACCGCTCCGCTGGGCCCCGCCGTCTCAAGCACCGCTCCGCTGGGCCCTTCCTGTCAAGCACCGCTCCGCTGGGCCCCGCCGTCTCAAGCACCACTCCGCTGGGCCCCGCCGTCTCAAGCATCGCTCCGCTGGGCCCTTCCTGTCAAGCACCGCTCCGCTGGGCCCTTCCTGTCAAGCACCGCTCCGCTGGGCCCCGCCGTCTCAAGCACCACTCCGCTGGGCCCTTCCTGTCAAGCACCGCTCCGCTGGGCCCCGCCACACCACATCTACGCACACATCACCACACACCACCACTCACATCACCACAAACACCACCCCACACCTCATCCACACCACCCCATGGCACCCCAAAGACACCCAAGGTTTTCCGACCAAGAACTCCGGGTCATGGTGGAGGAAATCATAAGGGTAGAGCCCCAGCTCTTCGGCACACAGGTGCAACACACCACAATAGCCAGGAAGGCGGAGCTATGGCAGAGGATCGTCGACAGGGTCAACGCTGTGGGACAGCATCCCAGAAACAGGGAAGACATCAGAAAGCGCTGGAACGACCTATGGGGGAAGGTACGGTCGATGGTCTCCAGACACAACATCACTGTGCAGAGGACTGGCGGCGGACCACCACCCACCCCTCTCGAATTCACAGCATGGGAGCAAGAGGTCCTTAACATCCTGCATCCTGCGGGCCTCGCTGGAGTAGGAGGAGGAATGGACTCTGGTAAGTCTAGTCTCAACTACTCCCCCCCCCCAACCACCAGCATGCCAACCCACACCCCCACCCTCACCCCCAACCCCCCAGCACACATCCTCCCTGCCAATGTCTCACCAGCACAACCCACCCAACCCAAAACCAAACCCTGAATGCCAACACAAACCATGGACAACCATCACCTATGCATGACCACTGCACATACCCATACCCCGCACAAACCACCCTCACAACTCCTGCCACAAGGGAATGCCAGCACTGGGGGACAAGGGCACCCACAAATCGCACGCCATGGAACACACAGAAGCAATAACCATGCTCTTTCACCCCTGCAGGGCCCGAACGCCAACACACCGGCCAGGAGGGTCCAGATATGTCCATCCCACCCCCAGAACAGGCCCGCAGTGAGGACAGCAGCTCTGTCGACCTGGAACCTGACGACCAGCCCGGACCATCGGGGACCTCTGGACAGTCGGTTCCCCACACACAGACACAGGCCACAGCAGACCTAACCCCCTCTGGGAATATCAGCACAGCTCCCACCCAGCGGGTCCATGCCTCTGTCCCCAGGACAGGTCAATCAGCGGTGTGTCCGCCACTACAGGGCACCCAGGCTGACCCAACACCCCAACAACAACAGGGACCTGGGGGCAGTGGTAGTGGGCACACCGTCCAGGGGACAGAGGCCCGGGGAAACAGGGCAACTGGGAGGGCTGCAGTGCGACAGGGGGGGAGGACAGGCCCAGGGAACCGACTCTCCAAGAGGCCCTGACCACCATCATGGGAGCATACCACCGCTCCCAGGAGACGATGGCGACGGTACTGGCCAGGTTCCAGGAGATCCAGGCACAGCAGGAGGAACGGTACATGGGGTACAGAGAGGAGCTCAGGAACATCGTCCAGGCCCTGAACCTAATAGTCACCACATTGCGGGACCATGTGGCACCCCAAAGGGCCCCTGTCACCAGCCCGGACCAGGAACAGCCTACCACCTCCGCCGGCCCTAGTGGACAGGAGGCCCCACACAACGACGGGCCACCAGAACCCCACCTCCTGCTGAAGATCAACCACCCCGCAAGAGGAGCCTGAGATCACAAAGGAAGACAGTGTAGGATGCCAAGACCCCCGCCAGCCTAAGATCCCCCCAGATGTCATTCCACTGTCCCACATCGTCACCCTGTCCAACCTTGAACTGCCCCTGCTCCATCCTTCCACAGGCATATGGAAAATGCACATGTGCGCCCGAGAACTGGACTCTGCCATGGACATCACTCCACCCCCACCCTTCACCGTTTTACTATCATGGACCTATATGTAGCACTTTAAATAAATCACAAATTGCACTTAAAACACTCAGGAGTCTGCTTGTATTCTTAACAAATGTATTACACATAACGGTTCAAAATTGTTCAGTTACATTGTGATGACAACATACCAATGTCAATGTGCTTTACTCCATGGCCGAACAAACCAGAAGTCACGCAGTGGGTCATACAGCTCTGAAAAGCCAAGGGAAAGTCACAATTCAGTTGAAAGGAACTGGGGGGAAACACAGAAAGTAGAGATGCAGGAGGCCAGAAGTAAATGTAAAATAGCGCGGGGGATTCTTACCTGGGTGCTACTGAAAATACTGTTGAATGACTGTGTCCCTGTTGTCCGTGTCGTCCCCGTCGTCTTCCTCCTCTTCACTCTCCACAGGCTCCACAGCTGCCACAACACCACCATCTGGACCATCCTCCTGCAGAAAAGGCACCTGGCGTCGCAATGCAAGATTGTGAAGCATACAGCAGGCCACGATGATCTGGCACACCTTCTTGGGTGAGTACATTAGGGATCCCCCTGTCATATGCAGGCACCTAAACCTGGCCTTCAGGAGGCCGAAGGTCCTTTCTATGATCCTCCTAGATCGCCCATGGGCCTCATTGTACCGTTCCTCTGCCCTGGTCCGGGGATTCCTCACTGGGGTCAGTAGCCAAGGCAGGTTGGGGTAACCAGAGTCACCTATTAGCCACACACGGTGTCTCTGTAGCTGTTCCATCACATAAGGGATGCTGCTATTTCGCATAACATACGCGTCATGCACTGACCCAGGGAACTTGGCATTTACATGGGAGATGTACTGGTCAGCCAAACAGACCACCTGGACATTCATCGAATGGTAACTTTTCCTGTTTCTGTACACCTGCTCGTCGTCTTTTGGGGGTACTAAGGCCACATGGGTCCCATCAATGGCACCAGTGATGTTGGGGATATGTCCAAGGACATAGAAGTCAGCCTTCACAGTGGCCAAATCACCCTCCCCAGGGAAAATAATGTAGCTCCGCATGTATTTCGTCTGGACAAAATCTTAGAAAACATAGGCTGAGACATCCCTGATGACATGGCCACTGTTGTCTGAAAAGACCCACTTGCCAAAAAATGGAGGACTGACAGAACCTGCACCAGAGGGGGAATTCCTGTGGGTTGGCGGATGGGGGACATCAGTGCTGGCTCCAGCTGGGCACACAGTTCATGTATAGTGGCTCGGTCAAGTCGGTATCGAAGTATTATATGACGTTCCTCCATTGTCGACAGGTCCACCAGCGGTCGGTACACGGGAGGATTTATCCTTCTCCTCGCAAGTCCCAGCGGACGGTGCCTAAGAAGGACAACATGGAGCACAGAGTCAAGCAACCCACAGGTACGTAACTACAGCTTGCACAGTACATGATTCTCAATGCATTGAATGGCTTTTATGAGTGGCAATGCAAGGCCTAGGCCTGTGTGACGCAGTGGTAATTAAGCCCTGTGGGCCCTTGTAATGGCGGCTGCCTGACCTGAGAAGTGTGACAGTGGGATGTGAGGTCAATGCGCTGGTGTGACACACCGTGGCGGTAGGCGGTCGAAGACCGCGGCGCAAAGCCGCATTGGTTAACATCGAACCCTATGGGTTTCACGAGCCAATGACTAGCTGCGCCGGCGGTCGCAGAACGCACCGCGGCGGTACGCGCCGCGGCGGCCGTGACTGCCATTTTCTATCTGGTTAATCACTCGAGACCTGATCATCCACAGGAGAGGACCTATACTGCAAGTGCTGCTGTGACCTCGGTCTGGGAGATACAATGGCTGCTGCGACTGGGGAAAGGGCCTCTGCCTTCACTACAGAAGAGTTGGAGAAACTTGTGGATGGGGTCCTGCCCCAGTATGCGCGACTCTACGGTCCTCCAGACCAACAGGTAAGTACACTGTGTGCACGTTGAATGGCCTATGCCTGGGTTGTGTATGGTGGATGTGAGATGGTGGGGTGGGGAGACAATGACGAGTACAAGGCACGACAGATGAGAGCATGTGCCACATGGCAAGGTTGGGGAGGGGGGCCAATCACATCTATCATGCGGAAAATTGATGATATTTCAATTCCCACCCTGTACATGTCAAATAGGTCAGCGCCCATCAGAAAGTCGACATTTGGCGTGCCATCGCCAAGGAAGTCCGGGCCCTGGGGGTCCACAACAGACGGGGCACCCACTGCCGCAAGAGGTGGGAGGACATCCGCCGCGGGACCAGGAAGACCGCTGAGTCACTGCTGGGGATGGCCTCCCAACCTAGGAGGGGTGCCAGTCGTACCCTGACCCCCTGATGTCCCGGATCCTGGCGGTGGGCTACCCCGATTTGGATGGGCACGTGAGGACATCACAGCAGACACAAGGGAGTGAGTACCAGCACATTCAGCTATCTTTACGCGCAGTGGAGGTGCCTGGGTGGGGGAAGAGGGCTGTGGGTGACATTAGGCCAGGGCGCTTTCTGTAGTGTAGTCCTCTGCTTTAGCCATGTCCCTGTGCCCCCGCCCCCCACCTCTGTAGGGTGACAAGTACAGCTATCCATGGACCTGCATCACCCATGTGCGCGTTTGTTGTCCCTAGACCTGTTGGCCTAGTCACAAGTACGGAATAGTGTACCCCGATTGCGCGGCTTAGTGCATGAGGCTCTTGCGTCTGTCCTCTCCGCCAACGGTGTTGACAATGCATGCACTCAACCAGTTTTTATGTCTCCCCCCACCCTTTTTCTTTATCTTCATGTGCATGTGTGCATTAGCATCATCAGGCGGAGGAGAATTGGCACCGGAGCACGAGGGAGCTGCAACTCACCAGGCCCCGATGGGCCATGGCACAGACACCGAGGCCACCAGTGATACGGAGGGCGAGGGGAGCTTCACAACGGGGAGCCGTGGTGACACCAGCGACACCGACACGTCCTCGGATGGGAGCTCCCTAGCGGTGGCGGCAACATCCGTACCCTCCGCCTCTACAGGTACAGCCGCCACCCCGCGCACCAGCTCCGCCCTCCCAGCAGCCCCTCAGCCTTCGCTCCGTGCCCGCTCGCCCACGAAGGCGGGTGTCTCCTTCGCTCCAGGCACCTCAGGCCCTCCCCCTGTTACCCCTGCTGCCCTCAGTGAGGAGGTCATTGACCTCCTACAGACCATCATTGTTGGGCAGTCTACCCTTTTGAATGCCATCCAGGGGGTAGAGAGGGAGGTGCATCGTAGCAATGCATACCTGGAGGGCATTCATTCGGGTCAGGCTGCCCATCAACGATCGTTCAATGCTCTGGCCTCAGCACTGACGGCAGCCATTGTCCCTGTTTCCAGCCTCCCGCTTCTAACTGCCTCCAGCCTGTCTCTGTCTCCTGTTCCTCTGCCTATCCCATCCACACCATCAGACCAGCCTGCACACACCTCAACACCCAAGGGCAGCTCATCCAGACATAAGCACCACAGATCACACAAACATTCACCCAAGCAACACCCAGATGCAGACATGCCAACAGCCACTACCACCTCTGTGTCCCCCACCTCCTCGTCTCCCTCCTCCCTCCCTGTGACGTCTCTACTCACACCTGCATGCACACCACCAACAGCCAGTACTTCCATCACCAGCACACCTTCCAGTCCAGTCCGCACACGTGCAGTCACCACCCCCACTGCCATTTACACGTCCCCTGTGTCCTCTCCCACTGTGTCTGTCACCCCCTCTTCCAAGACACACAAACGCAGGCAGCCACCCACCCAACAGCCAAGCACCTCACGACAGCCTCCAGCCCATGCACCTTCACCCAAGGACAGCACACCTGACTCTCCTACAACCACCTCCTCTTCCTCCACTCCCATAACCACTACACCTACCCTTTACCCTGGTCCTAAAAAACTTTACCTCTCCACTCTTGACCTCTTTCCCTCCCCTGACCCCCCCCCCTCCATCTGCTAAGAGTCCCAGGAGCGCCTCAGCCACCACCAGCCCAAGGGTCACCGTAGTGCATGGCTTTTGGAGTTCCCCCTTTGCCAGCAGTGATACATCGGTCAGCAGCAAGGGGACAGCCAGCCCCCCCCCTGGAAAGAGGACCCGTAAAGTAAGGGGCCGCCGCGGGAGGACTGACACGGCTGCCCCCAAGGACCAAAGTTCTGCCACTTCACCTGCCACAACATCCAGGGCCAGAGAGCCAGATCAAAGGAGGGCAAGGGCAGCAGGGCGGAGAAGTCAGCCAGCAGGAGCGCGGACCAGGAGGGCCCCACAAGCCCCATCCCGGGTGTGAGGGAGGACACCCAAGGGCCCAGCACACTGTCACCGAAGGGTCCAGCAAATGCACGGTCGGAGGGCGACTGAGCAGGGAGTCGTGGCCAGGTCTGTCTCCCTTGACTTACAGAACAAGCACCGCTGAACAGGGCCCCGCCATGCAGAAAGGCACCGCTGAACAGGGCCCCGCCGTGCAGAAAGGCACCGCTGAACAGGGCCCCGCCGTGCAGAAAGGCACCGCTGAACAGGGCCCCGCCGTGCAGAAAGGCACTGCTGAACAGGGCCCCGCCGTCCAGAAAGGCACCGCTGAACAGGGCCCCGCCGTCCAGAAAGGCACCGCTGAACAGGGCACCGCCGGGAGGAGCACCGCTGAACAGGGGCCCTTCATCTCAAGCACCGCTCCGCTGGGCCCTTCCTGTCAAGCACCGCTCCGCTGGGCCCTTTCTGTCAAGCACCGCTCCGCTGGGCCCGCTGTCTCAAGCACCGCTCCGCTGGGCCCTACCTGTCAAGCACCGCTCCGCTGGGCCCCGCCGTCTCAAGCACCGCTCCGCTGGGCCCTTCCTGTCAAGCACCGCTCCGCTGGGCCCCGCCGCCTCAAGCACCGCTCCGCTGGGCCCTTCCTGTCAAGCACCGCCCCGCTGGGCCCTTCCTGTCAAGCACCGCTCCGCTGGGCCCCGCCGTCTCAAGCACCGCTCCGCTGGGCCCTTCCTGTCAAGCACCGCTCCGCTGGGCCCCGCCGTCTCAAGCACCACTCCGCTGGGCCCCGCCGTCTCAAGCATCGCTCCGCTGGGCCCTTCCTGTCAAGCACCGCTCTGCTGGGCCCTTCCTGTCAAGCACCGCTCCGCTGGGCCCCGCCGTCTCAAGCACCACTCCGCTGGGCCCTTCCTGTCAAGCACCGCTCCGCTGGGCCCCGCCGTCTCAAGCACTGCTCCGCTGGGCCCTTCCTGTCAAGCACCGCTCCGCTGGGCCCTTCCTGTCAAGCACCGCTCCGCTGGGCCCCGCCGTCTCAAGCACCGCTCCGCTGGGCCCCGCCGTCTCAAGCACCGCTCCGCTGGGCCCCGCCGTCTCAAGCACCACTCCGCTGGGCCCTTCCTGTCAAGCACTGCTCCGCTGGGCCCTTCCTGTCAAGCACCGCTCCGCTGGGCCCCGCCATCTCAAGCACCGCTCCGCTGGGCCCTTCCTGTCAAGCACCGCTCTGCTGGGCCCCGCCGTCTCAAGCACCACTCCGCTGGGCCCCGCCGTCTCAAGCACCGCTCCGCTGGGCCCTTCCTGTCAAGCACCGCTCCGCTGGGCCCCGCCGTCTCAAGCACCGCTGGCCCATGGACAGTGCCGGTTCTGTGTCGTGCTAATGTTCACGCTGCACTCGGGCCACCCTGCCTCCTCCATTGCCTGTGGAGACTGTTATCCACTTGATGGACTGTGGCTTTGCACTCCCCAGGATATGACAGTGGGCAAGCCACCCACTTGTGAGACTTGAGAGACTGTGGCTTTGCACTCCCCAGGATATGACAGTGGGCAAGCCACCCACTGTAGAGACTTGAGAGACTGTGGCTTTGCACTCCCCAGGATTGAACAGTGGGCATGGTGGCCCCTTCTTGGATCTGGCGTCGTGGACTCATGTGGCTGTGGTGCCCCCCCTTCCCTTCCCTCTGAGGTGCCTGTAGTTTTATCATCTGATGCCCCTGCAGTGTTCTCTCCAACGGGCTCAGGTCTCCTGTGTGGGCTTTGCCCATGTGTTGATACACTTTGGCCCACGGACATTTGCAATTTCTGTGACTGTGCGGGACTTTTTGCCTCTATTTATCGGTTATGCAATGTTTACACTTGGATTTTTTTATTTCATTTTCCTATTTTACCATGACTTCAATTAACCTATTTTTTCCATAAATGTTGTTTCTCACTTTAATCTTATCTTTTCGTTATTCCGGGGGGTTTGGGTGGGGTCACTTTGACTTGGTGCTCTGCATTGGTGTGTAGATAGTTGGGGGGTGGGTGTAATGCGTATGTGTGTGCCCGTAACCCTTCTTCCTCTCCCCCTCCCCTGTGTTCTAGGTGCGGTACTCACCGTTGTCGTCTGCGCCGGAGTTCGTACTCGTGGTAGATGAGCAGGTAGACGAGAGCAGGTAGGATGTTCAATTCGGGCTCCATGCTGTCCTCCGTCCTCGTGGAGTGTATAGAGGTGAGCGTTTTCCCGTTCGTAGTCTGTTTCCGCCGTGTTTTTATCGGCGGGGCTCCCGCCCCGGAAAAGGTGGCGGGGTTGGTGAGTTGTGATAGGGTTGTCTGCCGCCTGCCTGTTGGCGGTGACCGCCGGGCTGTTTGTCTGTCCCGCCGTGGCGGTCGGAGTGTTAAAGTGGCGGGCTCTGTTGGCGGTTCCCGTCAGGGTCAGAATTCTATTTTTTGGACCGCCAGCCTGTTGGCGGATTGGACGCCGCTTTATCACCGACCGCCAGGGTCAGAATGACCCCCTCAGTGTTACAAAAATAAATGTACTTCATTTTTAGTGACACAATGTCAAAAATACCTTAGAGACTATACTCCCTTAGGTGGTAAGTAATATACACAGTATATACACTATAATGCAGAAATAGCTGTAAAAACAGTTAGAAAACAGTGTGAATAGTGAAAATCACAATAGGTTGCAATGGGCCTAGGGGGAACACAAACCATACACTAAAACAGTGGAATGCGAAAGTTTGTTTCCCACCTAGGCAAGTGTAGTGTGTAGAGGGATGCTGGGAGTGTAAGAAAACACCAAAGGTAAGTAATAGAACTCACCCCAGAGCCCAGGAAAACAGGAGTAAATCACAGTAGGTTTCCTAGAAAACACAAGAGGTCATGATATAAGATAATGCAAGAACCAGAAGAGACTGCAAGACACCAACAATTGATTCCTGGACCTGAAGACCTGTGGAAGAAGGGGACCAAGTCCAAGAAGCACTGAAGAGTCCAGGGAGAACAGGAGCCCCTGCTAACCCAGATGAAGGTGCAAAAGAAGAACCACTGGTGAGGAAGAACAGTCAGTACTGCACCGAAGAAGATGGATGCGGGTTTCTGTTTGGTGCAGATGATGTCCCACACTAGATGGATGATTGCAGTCTGGTTTGCGTCACTGGATTCCGCCAACAAGCCTTGGTACACACAAAGCACACAATTAGCGGAAAATGGTGATTCCAGGGACCAGGAGGGACCTGGTGGCCTCTACCTAGGAGGGGGAGACAGAGGAGGCTCTCAGCAACTCAGAGAGCCCGCAGAAGACCAGACAATGCACACAGGAGTCCCACATCATGGAGACAAAGCAGGTGCAAATGGAGGCCCACGCTGCATGACACAAAGTGATCCCACGCCACCTGGAGAACCACTCAGGAAGCTGTGCGTCGCAGGAAGGAGTGCTGGGGCCTGGAGCTGTGCACGAAGAACTTTGTGGAAGGTTACACACAAGCCTTGGCAACTGCAAATCACACAGTGCATGGGGGTACTGTCTTGCGTGGGAGGCAAGATCTTACCTCCACCAAAGTTGGACAGCTGGACCTTAGGACTGTCGGGTACAACTTCAGTCTACCACCTGTGTTGCTGGATCCACGTTTGTCGTCAGGAGAGGGGACCCACACCACCGGTCGTCGCTGCAAAGGGGTGCCTACTGAAGCAGGGAAGTGACTCTTTCACTTCAAGGGAGATTCCTTCACTTCTCCTGGTACAGGCTGAAGACAGGCAGTCCTCAGAGGATGCACGACCTGGAAACAGTTGCAGTTGCTGGCAGGAGCTTCTTTGTTGCAGTTTGTAGAGTTCCTGGAGGGTCCAGATGCAGTTCTGTCTGTAGAAGATGAAGTAAAGGATGCAGAGGATTCCGGCTGGAGTCTTGCAATCTAAATCTGAGGAAACACCCAGCAGAGAGACCCTAAAGAGCCCTGAAAGGGGGGTTGGCTAGCTAGACAGGTAAGCACCTATCAGGGGAGTGCTCTGACGTCACCTGCTGGAACTGACCACTCAGATGCTCCCAGAGTGCCCCACCACCTTGAAATTCAAGATTGCAAAACCCAGGGACACTCTGGAGGAGCTCTGGGCACCACCCCTGGGGTGGTTATGGGCAGAGGAGTGGTCACTCACCTTTCCTTTGTCCAGTTTTGCGCCAGAGCAGGGACTGGGGGTCCCTGAACCGGTGCAAACTGGGTTATGCAAGGAGGGCACCATCTGTGCCCTTTAAAGGATTTCCAGAGGCTCTGGGAGGCTACCCCTCCCATGCCTGTAACACCTATTTCCAAAGGAAATGCTTTGTTCTGCCTTCCTGAGCCCGAGCTGCTTGAGCAACAGGAGGGCAGAAACCTGTCTGTGAGGTGGCAGCAGCTGGGGCTGCCTGGAAAACCTCAGAAGGCTGGTATTGCAGTACTGGGGGTCCACTGTGGATCCCCAGAGTGCATGGAAATGTAAAACCAATACTGGAATCAGTATTGGGGTACAATTCCCATTGTGAAGCTGGTGCACACATAAAATGGCAACCCCAAACTCACAAAGTCCAGAAAAATGGTCCTGGGCGATGTGGGGGAACCTCTGCTAGTTCAGGGGTGCCCTCACACACAAGTACTTCGCACCTTGCCTTCAGGGTTGGAAATATAGATGACTTATAAGTGACCTGGTGCAGTAAAAATGGCTTTGAAATGGTGCATGCACAGGCTGCAATGGCGGTCCTGTAGAAGCCTTTGCATGGGCCCTGTATGGGTGGCAAAAGTAATGCTGCAGCTGATAGGAATCCCCTCGAACGCCAATGCCCCGGGTACCTAAGTATCATATATTAGGGACGTAAAAGGGGGCACCAGTATGCCAATGTGGTACGAAATACTGGGTTACCAGTATGTAGTGACAAATTTGGGAAAAACGAGGGCATAAGCATTGAAGTCCTGGCTAGAAGGGTCCAAGTGACACAGTCACACAGGCCAAAAATGTGGGTAACCACGCTAGAAAGTGGCTACTTTCACACAACCTCTAAATCATGTCAGCATGCTACTCATGCCCTGCCACAAGTAGGCATATCAAGCAGATTCCAGAACATATCTCTCAATACTCCTATCACCTATTTGAAGAGCAGGTTACTGATCACAAGACATCATGCATTTCCTGAGACAACACCTCACCAGACCTTCTAATTTAGCAATGTCCCTTTATAGTCTAGACTAACAGATTCACAGACAACACAGCACCTGCCATATATATCACATGGCTGTCTGACCCCCCAAAAATATATGGCAACATGGATAAATGAACTGATGAAGCTAGAACAAGTGGGACTCCAATACAGGTGACAAATGATGTGTAGAACACAAGTCTGGAGTACAGGCAGGGCATGACATTCATAGAGGGACGCCTGCTGACACAAAACACAGACACACCACACCATTGCATAAACGCACGTGCAGCTACAATGGCTTACAAAGCACACATGATACATCCATAGAAAACATACTAAGTGCTGTCTCTCAACAACTTCACTGCAGACAGCCACAATTGACATCATCGGCCAACTACCATTCCACCTGGCTGTCAACACCAGAGCAGTACGCGTTCTTTTGGCGACAAAAATGCAAAAATCCAGCACACTCAAAACAAAGTAATTTATGCATTGTGCTGATATGTTGTGGTTTAACCTTTTCCATTGCAGAGTTCAATCCTGAAAACTTATTTTTAATATGCTTACAAATACTGTTCCTTTGCAATGTATTGCTGCAGGTGTTAGGGTGTGGCCCCTTTCCAGAGACTTTCCCTGCAACATGCCTGGCGTGGTTCTGCGCTGGGCCAAGACTCTATAAAAGAGAGCCAGCCCAACTCCCAGTGCTCACTATTCAGAGGTTCCAGTGCACAGCAGCAGCTTCTTCCTGAGCTCCTGTCCCGGCAGCTTATTTGGATCTTCCAGTCTTCTGCCCTAATCCTTCATTGGTGATAGTTTTTCCAGGCAGTAAGATGGTGGTTGGACAGTCCCGACACCGTTATTTAGAATTTTTATATTCTTGGTTTAAATTCTTAAATGAGTAACAGATTACTTGCGCACTACCATTTCTTGACATTTATATGGTAGTTTACAAATAGGCAAGACGCGCGATTTATTTCATAAAGGTATGACTTTGTTATTCATTGCGCGCTACCATTTCTTGACATTCACATGGTGGCTTAAGAATCGGCAAGATGCGCGATTCGTTTTATGGTGTTTAAACATTGTTGTCCATTGCGCGCTACTATTTCTTGACATTTACAGGATGTTTTACGAATTGGCAAGACGCACAACTCGTTTCATGAGCATTTAACTTTGTTGTTCATTGCACGCTACCATTTCTTGGCATTTTACATGGTGGCTTAAGAATCGGCAAAAGAAGCGCAATTCGTTTCATTGTACTTTGATCTTGTTATTTATTGTGAGCTGTTATTCCTTGACATTTACATCGTGTTTTACGAATCAGCAAGACGCTCTATTCGATTAATGATGATTGGACTTTGATATTCATTGCGTGCTACCATTTCTTGGTATTTTACATGGTAACACTCGAATTGGCAAGACGCACAATTCTCTCCTCGAGTTTAATTCATGTTGTTTATTGTATGCTACTATTCTAAGATATTTATTATGTAATATTCGAGTTGACAAGTTATGTGATTTGTTTCCTGAATCCATATTGTGTTATTCATGGTGCACAATCCTTTTATGGTGTTTACTATATATATATATATATATATATATATATATATATATATATATATATATGTATATATCTGCAATATGCGCAATTTGTGTTGAAACATTTTAAGAGTACACAGAAGGCCAGAGTTTCTAGATGCAATATTGTATGGTCCTAGTATACATTCTCAAAACAGGATTTATATGACTGGTTTAAAATTTAGTCAGAATGTTTTTTCTGATTCTCATATAAAGGAAAGTACCTGAATAAGAACGTTTTCATTTAATTCATCTTGATTCCCCTACAGGTATCCGGCCATCTTGAAACTTAGTCATTTTAAACTTAACTCTTAGATTGTTCGTGTTTTCAGAGTGACTAGGCTTAGAATCATAGTCTAGTATTGATTTTAGGAGATATAATTTTCATATTGTGTGTTCTAACCTTTTTCTTACTACAGGTCTCCTTCCCAGCAGTTCCCTTCCTAATCCCCTCTTCCCCTCTTGAACTCTCTCAGTCTCTGTGATTTATCTATCAGAGTTTTGGAGCTGTTCAGTGGTGGACGTGTTGGGAACGTGCACAGACCCCGAGGATCTGGTGACTCTGACACTGGCATGCAGTTCCAGTTTCAGGACTTGACGACATGAGTAAACCAACATCAATCACACCATACCTTACTAGTGAGTCCATGTACCTAACTCCAGACTACACATATTGCATACCAAAATGACATGTACAAATGACGTACACATGGCCCTACCCAACTTCCAATGCATATACAACATTTCCCATTACAACAAATATCTGCACAAGAAATAGTCGTTCAAATATACCATTACATCATGATCACATAAGTAATGCTGAACATTATCCTTACCAGACTGGACACATAAGCTAAGTCAAGGGTAGCAAATATTGTCCCATTTCACATGTTGAGTCCCCAAGTAACCATTAAGACATGATGAAGTCAGCATATTACCCTGGTTGCTAAAGAACTGGTAGGGCATTTCCGACATAGCATTGACATAGCATATTATAAAAGGCAAACTCTGCCAAGGAACTCACCTCTTCTAGAACCAATCCATTGGGACAGAGAAGAAATGCTCACATGTCAATCACATGGAAGAGCATGATGAGTCCAAATACACAAATGAGACACCCAAAGTAGAATGTCCTATTGTTGCAACCTTCACATACACCGTTGAATGGAGATGAACAGACAATGGGTGCACAGCAACAAACACAGATATGTACTGTCCTACACAGGGAAAACTGTGTTGTAATTGAGATGACAGCCTCACATGTAGTCCATACCTGAACCAGTACTAGTTATATATTGACCCTGTACCATATAAGTGAGTCACCTAGTTGACACCACAGGTGATCAGCACAACTGGGAGTGGTCATATACCTTGGAGCCAATATGCAGATGGATGGGCAAGGTTAGAGTCAATGGTTATGGTGAAACACCAGCTCACATCCATAGGAATGTCAAGATGGGGCAACACATGTGGCATTGACATTTGAGCATCTCCACATGCAGCCAGGATACAGGACTCCAAAATTTACACATAGCTAACCATAATGCCAGATACACATCTCCTACATCTGCAAGGTGGTACCAACTGATTCCCACTAGTCTACAAAAATTCCTCAGCTACTAAATCACAGAAGCTACAGTGAGACAGCTAACCCCATACAACCAGAGCCAAGTATGAGGAAACAGTCAAAACCTACCTCCTTGTTGCTGCTGTGCTGCCCTCAAATGCCCAACCACTTCAGGGTAGGCCAGTGCCAAAATGTGGGCTATTAGCTGGGGTCAGGGTCTGATGGGCACTTCTCCCTCTTTTGGAGGACATCCCCAGCTGGGCCTCTACGGTCTTCCGGGCTGAGCGCCTCAGGTTCTCCCACCACTTGCGACAATGGGTGCTCAGCCGGCTGTGGTCTCCCAAGGTCCGCACTTGCTTGCCCATCATCTGATGGGTGTTCACCTAAATGGATGGCACAGACAAAAGGAGAAATTCATGTACACATGCCCCATACCAACAGGAGATGACACTACACAACTGTAACAGCAAGTGAGCACACATACCCATCTTCTCAGCACACATGCGTGTACAGTATGCTACATACATGCATCTACTCCAACAACAGTTCACATACCCAAATCACCATCACACACATCACCAATCACACATGGCAGGGGCATGGGACTCATCTGTTTCTCTGGTGCCCCATGTAGCTGTCCGTACAGGAGTAGGACCTCCGTCACCAGCTTCTCCAGCTCTTCCAGTGTGAAGGCAGGGGCCCTATCACCTGCAGGACGTGGCATGGTGGCTCTCAGAGGCAGTACACAACAGTTAAAATAGAGGAGGTCTTGCTAGCAACAGTGTTATGAGTCAAGTGAACAAGACTGCAGAAAATGGCGGTCACATATGTCCAATCCGACTTACATTTCTGTCAATTTGCGTGATATACACGATGTTTATGATGTACATTTCTATGGTCTGTATTATGTGAGTTAGCACTGCTATGCATCTCCTAACATTTCAGGTGTCTGCTGCTATTACATGTGCTGCTGACGTGGGTCAACTGCATGACTCATTGAATATTCTCTCCTCTATACAAAGATATCCGGTTGTGAGGTAAATGAGCCAACCCCAAGTGTACCGTCCACAGTAGACCTGGCAACCATGGAGGACATACATGTCATCCAGACCTATCGCCTGAATCGCCAGACCAACATGGATCTATGTAGACAGATGTAGCCAGAACGGATGCCAGGCAATCGCAATCCCTATTGCATTCCTTCCATCACAACAAGTGTTGTCATTGCTACACTTCCTGGCCACAGGGTCATTCCAGAATAATGACACCTTAACAGCAGAGATGTCTCAGCCCATGTTCAGTCTGGTGCTGAGGGATGTACTGTGTGCTTTCTTGAAACACCTGGAAATCAGATTGCCCAAAGAGCAAATATGGTCTATGTGAAGGCAGACTATTTTACAGATGGGACAGGTTCCTTATGTGGTAGGGGCCATTGATGGCACCCATGTATCCCTGGTCCCTCCAACTGTCAATGAACAGGTGTATAGGAACAGGAAGAACTACCACTCTATCAGCATGCAGGTTGTGTGTCTTGCAGACCAGTACATCTCCTATGTGACAGCCAAGTTTCTGGGTTCAGTGCTTTATTCCTACATTATGCAGAACTGCAATCTCCCACACATGATGGTACGACTACACACACAGAGGGCCTGGATGGTTGGTAAGTAGGCATTGTAGTGTGTTGTTATGAAATGTGACCTGTCATTAATATCTGCCCACTGGCTGAACTTCTGTTCGATTAGTTGTACCATTGTGTTCACAGGTGACTCTGACTATCCAAACCTTTCTCGGCTGCTGTCACCTGTGAGGTACCCAGCCATGCCAGGGGAACTCTGTTTCAATGAGACCCACAGGAGAACAAGGCCTGTCATTGAACGAACCTTCGGCCTCCTGAAGGCAAGATGCAGGTGCCTTGACCTATCTGGAGGTGCCCTCCTCTACTCGCCCCACAAGGTTTGCCAAATCATCATAGCCTGCTGCATGCTCCACAATCTAGCCCTGGGGCATTGGATACCATTGCTAGCTGATGATGGTGAGGCAGCTGTATGTGTGGCTGCATATGGTGATATGGAAAGTGATGAAGAGAGGAAGAAGGAGCAGCTGACTGTAGGACAAAACTCATCAATCAGTACTTCCAGTGACATACAGGTATGTGGGGTGAGGCTTTTCAAGTTTTGTCAGCGCACTATTAGAAGTGGAAAGCTGACATTACACCTCCTGATCTTGGCATATGTGATGGTGTAATGATGTCCAAGGCATATGTGTGAGAAGTGAAAGCAAACAGTGAGAATGTAAAGTATACTGTATTAGTGGTTCACCTCTAACATGTATTGTAGCTACTGATTCAAACATTCTTTTCTCAAATGGACTGATCAGATTAGACTTGAATTACCTGCATTCTCCTATTCCCATCTCCACCCACCATCTGGATGTGGATTTCATCTGTGGGTCTGCTACCTAAGGCTTGAGGCATACATAGTCAGTAGTCAATGGTGACTGAGTACAGTTCTGAGAGGGGTACATGACAGGTAGCCTGTTAAATGGATCATGTGAGGGGCCAGAGCGTGGTACTCGATAGGTCCAATCTGGGTGCCCATGAATAGGAGTTATACTAGAATAGTGATGCAGTCGATTGCCATTATATGTGCTTATTGTGTCGTCTTGCCTTCCATCCTATGGAACGCTCTATCTTGCTCTAATTGCACATGGCGCAACAGATATTTGTCTTGTGTTACTGTGTATTTCAACCTCACTCTATAATATCTGTCAATGTACATTACTGTTGTCATGTGTATCCTGCTGAGGGAGCCTCTGTTCGAAGGCCATTACACTGCTAGTACGAATCAGGGGGGCATTACCAGACCACACTTGTGTAGAAGGACAAATGTTGTTGGAGCATTAAATGCACAGGTAAAATAGTTAGGTTCTAAAGTGATTTATTGTGCAATTCTGTTTTGTGACATGTGAAAGTGATGTGAAGAACATAACAAACAGGTGATGAGTGGACTCATGGTAGATGGATAGATCAGAATAGCTGCTACAACACTGGGTCACAGAGGTCCAGTGTCCTTGTACCAAGGGAAAATGGAGTTCTGCCTCAGTCCAGTTCACAGGGTGTCTCAGCGGCACACAAGGGTGACAAATCAGGAGAGGTTCACTTCCTGGCAATGGGTTTGGTCTTGGTATTTGCTCCACATGGATGTCTGGATGGACGTCCATGTTTGTGGGGGGTTCTTCAGCTACAGATGGAGGGGTGTCTGAGGCTTAGGCTTCCCCTGGCAGGGCTTCCATTCCACTGGCTGCCGCTGATGTAGAAGTGGCAGATGTCATGTTGCAAGTGGAAGGGTTCTTAGGGTGGGTTTCTAAACCACGCAGGGTGCTCGTCATGTCCCTCAGCACCTCTGCTATGGGGGCTATGGTGGCATTGTGTGCCTCCCATTGCTGCATGACCTCCTGGTGGTATTTCCTCTGCAGTCTTTGATTTTCCCCAAACATGGTGATGATCTGGCTATCATGTCCTGGGAATTTTGGAATGCTCCCAGTGCTTGAGTGATGGTATCCTGGTCAGTGGAGTCCATTGGTTGCCCCATTCTCTGGCCACAGCATCCCTCCCATGCCCCCTGCCCCATATGCCTGTGCCCCTGACACAGTATGCACACTCCCAGTGTTAGCAGGACGATCATTGTCTGGAGTGTCAAGGTCTGACTCCGGTCCCTATACTGTGGGGCACACAATAGATTGTACAGTCCTTGGGGTACAGGTTTGGGACGCATGCTGGCCTGTGATGTTGGAGCAACACTACTAGGGGTGAGGGGATTGATGTGGGCAGGGTAAGGCTAGGAGTCGTCGACTGACCAGGTGTTCAGATGGGCCAGGTAGGTCGTCACTGTCTAGACATCCAAGCATGTTGTCCTGAGGGGGACTGGCAGTGTCTGGTATCCTCTCCATGGTGGCAATGGCAGGGTTCCCTGTGGATGGAGTGAGCCACAGAGTACAGTTGAGTAGGTGTGTTTGGTTCCCTCTTTGTGAGATGCATACAGTGGCTTGCCATGATTCCCTGCAATGACAATGACAGATGCTGCACAGCATAGCTTGGTAGTACATACAAGTCTGGGACAAGAGTACCATACTCCATCTCGGATGCTGTCATCCATGATTAGTATGTATGGCACTGCTGATGGGTTCTATTACTATCTGATACTTGACATGACTATTCGACTCTGATATCTAATGAGTATTCAGGCTTGGTAGTTGTCACACAATTTTGCTGCACATTGCTCCGTGATGTCCCATTAGGAACACAGTATGGGAGCATGCAGGGTAATATTTCTGTCTCTGGATGTTGAGCATGTGCATGGAGTCTGATATCTTACCTTCCAACCCAGGGTCAGTCCATTACGGGCTTGGGGACATGGATCAGTATCCATTTGCAATTGTCACTGTGCTGTAGCGGTGTTTTTGTGTTGCCATTGTGGTGTGCCATTGCATTGCTGTCATTGCCATGTACTGGAGCTCAGTCATACATTCTAGTTGGTGTAGGCAGTACAACACGAATGAAAAATGAAGTGATGTGACATTGCACGTTTTTGCATATATGGTTTGGTGCATTGAGGGAGTCGTAGTGATAGGATTAGCCTATAGTATCCTTGCCCTTGCCAAGGGCTGTGTGGGTTGGTGGCATGCAGGAGAGTGGCATTGGGTTATTGGCTGGTAGGTATAGGGGAACAATCAATGAATTAGGGGGTATTTGGGTGGTGAGGAGGCATGCAGGACATGACAATTGTGTGACATTGAAGTTGTGGGTACTTACCAAACTCCAGTCCCCCAGGTATTACAGTCAGGCCCTCCGGATGCAGTATCTCCAAGACCTTCTCCTCCCAAGATGTGAACTGTGGGAGCGGAGGTGGAAGCCCACTGCCAGTCTTGTGCAGGGCTATCTGGTGTCCAGATGCCATGGAACGCACCTTCCTCCGCAGGTCATTCCACCTTTTCCTGATGTTGTCCCTTGTGTGTGGATGGGTGCCTACTGAGGTGACCCTGTTGACTATTCTTTGCCATAACTCCATTTTCTTGCAATTGATGTTAGCTAGACCTGTGCTCCAAACAGGCTCTATCCTGACAATTTCATCCACCATGACCCTCAACTCCTTGTCGGTGAATCATGGGTGCTTTTGTGGGGACATGGTTGTGATTGTGTTGACAGTGGGGGGGGGTTGTTTTGTATGGAAGGGATCAATGCTGGGTGGTTGATGAGGTGTGGTGGTGCGTTGTGAGGGATGTGCTGTTGTTGTAAAATGTGTGTGCCCGTTATGTGTATATTGTGTTCGGTTAGCTGGTGTGTGATGCGTGTGATGTGTGTGTGCCTACAGTGTTAGGTTGCTCTCTCTGTGTTTGTGTCTGCTCTCTGTTTCTCAGTATTGAGGTTTTTTTGTGTGGGGGTGAGTTATATAGTGTGTGTAGGTGTGTCGGGTATGCTGATGTGTGTCAGGTTTGGGGTATTCAAGCTGTCCAATGTAGTGTTGCGTTCTGTCAGTGGTGCTTTCTGACTGCAGTGGCTCAGACCGCAAATGTTTTTCAACCATGGAAGAACCGCTGTGGTGATTTGTGAGTTGTAATCTGGTGGGTGGATTTGTGTTGGGATGGCGGTGCTGGTGGTGGAAGCACCTCTTTCCTGCCCACCAGTTTCCTAGCAGCTTCAGAATTTTGGCTGCTTTTTGGCGGCCTTCACTGTGTGGATCGTAATACAGAGGTCGGATGACGGCAAACATTGGCTGCCCCCACCAGAGTGGTCTTGACAGAAGACTGCCAAAGTCGTAATGAGGTCTGTAATGTCCTTTGATCAACTCAAGATTGAGTTTAGGCTCCGCAGCTCTCACTTGTTTAAGTACTTGCAAATAGAGTATGCCCTGGACGCCCATCAGGAGGCCTTGGAAAAGGTCTCAGAATACAATCCCTTGAAAGCTAAACATACATTGAGGCTGTTGGGGTGTAGGGGAATTTCTCGCCTCTGTGAGTCCCACTGCCTCAATGCTCCCAATCTTGTATAAAAACTACACAAGAGTTAGGAAGAAAACATAGGGGAACTTGATGATGTTAGCGCATCAAACCTTAAGAAGTAAACTTCAACGGGAAGTGAATAGGTCGATGAACCTTTTGACTCACATTTAAGATGTTCCCACCATAGATTCAGTACATGCAGATCAATAATCAGTAATAATTCAATAACATCAGTAATCAATTGGAGTCAGTAATTACCACACACCATGACCTTTCAGACATGAACAACTACACCTTCTCGTAAAAGTTAGAATATTTATTTCCCTAATTAAACAACGCTAATCCCACGTAAAATAATCTCAAAATCAAATGATAAACATACAGAAACATCACTAGCTGCCCGAAGTGGCAAAAGTAGCGCATTCTAATCAAAGCTTGAACAATTATACATTCTAAGGTTACGGTGCAAAGTAATAACAAGAACAATTGGGCAAACGATATCACATACATTTAGATTCAGCAAAGGAAAGACATCGACTGTTACTCCCTATAGCAGACTTTCATTAGTGAGGATCCTTATCTAACACCAGATTAGCATTAGCATGTTGGGCTTCATGCAAAACATTTTAATCAACACAAATTTAGAAAACATCTAACTATGGCTCTCTCAAAATAGTGCAGTTGGTACCTAGAAAGAAAAGCAAATAGGCATAACAAAACACATACGTAACAGTTTACCTCTCTTCAAGTGGATCGGCAAGCTAAAATAGTCTTCGACATCAGTTTCGTCAGCAAGGCATCAGGATTCTGCATCAAAGTTCAGAAACGCAAAGTCTTTCAGCAATTTGAAAGAATACAGGTAAACCCTCAAGCAGAATGGGAAGAATGGGGAGAACGGCCAATGGCAAATGGTGGTTTATTCTCAGTGCAGTCTGGCTAAGTTTGATTTCCTAAAACTACTTCCCACATCCTAATTGGTCAGGGGATCGCAAGTTCTCACTATGTACAGTAAAACTAAAATATCAAATCTATAGTTTCTACTAGTAGACAGTTCACATGTCGCTGATTGGCTTCTCTTGTAATGTCCTGGTCATTCGGCTTGTCAGGTAACAATATTGTTGCAGTTTATACTCCAGTCAGTGTCTCTATTGTTCTCCTCCTGAGAAAGTCAGTCTTACACATATCACACTTATAATGTTACATTTTACAAGAATAGCATCTTCTAGCAAGCGGTTCTCATGAGAAAGACTTTTAGCTAGGAGCACATTTGGTCATTACAGTGGAATATCTTAATTTATTTTCTAAGCAAAGGTTTTATTAATCAGTTTAGAAATACAGCTTGACACGAGGCTGTGCAACGAGGCCAAGACCTCCACTAAGTAAAGACCTACAATTAATAAAGTTAATACATAATGCTTAACCCTCAATATAGTGTATTACTACATTAAACAAACATAAGCTCCATGTTTCATATTGATAAGCCATTAATAAGTACACATCGTGAACATTGGCGGCCACTCACATGGACACATATTCAAATGTGTGCATTATTTTTCTCTATATTATTACATTTTCTATGCAAATCCATTACTCAGAATACATGAATATCCATTTATATTTTTATTAAAACACCTGCTTTAGCAATGATGATGATTGGTGTGGAGTTAAAATGCCCTCATGGTTGTTGGCCATCTCTTCTAACCTTAAACTCATACAGCTTAACTATTTCCATAGCGTATACTACAGCCCAGATAGGTTGTGGAAAATAGAGCAGGCTGAGTCAGTGAGATGTGTGTGACATAGAGAACCAGATGGCTCTCTTCTATGATGTCACATTTACCTGTCTCACCAAAGCCACCTACTCGCAATTCACAACCTACTTTCTCACCTCCTACAGACCTCAGAGGCGCTGGACCCAAATGTGGCTTTTCTTGGGATAATGGAGGGCTGGGCAAACACAAGATAACAGACTCTGCTAGCCGGAAACAGCCACCTGGTAGATAAAAGACAATTAGGTAGAAGCTTGTGAGCCTCTGACCGACCCCCACTTCACCACCCCAGACGGTGTCCACATGGTGTTGGAGAAGGGACACTGCTGTGGGGGCAAAAATGAAATGTACAATGCATAGTGTGCGCCTATAGGCATGAAGAGATCTGGGGGCAATGGCCTTCAGGCTCTTTCAATGAAGGAGATTAAGGGCCTGATTATGAACTTGGAGGATGGGATACCCTGAAACAAATGTGACAGATATCCTATGGAACTTGTAATACAGCGGATGAGTATCCCATCCGCCAGCATACTAATCAGGCCCTGAAAATATTTGACTGTAATTTCCTGTTGTACATCAAAACATGGGATTGGTTGTCAATATTTATAATAATTTTGCTAATTACTATATTCTGTGCTGTCTTGCTGTCCTGACTTGCTGTATTATTTGTTTGGGCTTAAATACAATAATGCAATAACCAGATGTATAAAAACTATATTTTTTGTGTAGTTTATATTTTTGTTTTGTTCTTTATATGTGTTTAGGTTCACATTGTTGAATTTGTATAAATATTAATAAATAATTTTCAGATTTTCAATGCTGTATTTTTCAAAAGAGTAATTGTTTCCTTACTCCTACAGCTCTGTTGTCACCTTCACAGAAGTCATATTTGTCCTGCACAGGCTTATTGCACAAATGTCAGACCCACAGTGCAGACAATGTGGAGATTCCTGGGAAGCCAAGACATGTGTTTCAGTAGCTCGGTTACATAGCAGAGATTGTACAGTGCATACCTTTGTATGTTGCATGCCGTCTCTGTAGTTTTGAAACACATGTCCAAAGGAGTGTTCTGTGTTATAGGTACATAAGACAGAAACCCACCCTGAAGTGTCATGCATTTACATTTAGTAGACCACAAGTCTACACATGCACAGGGAATACATTTTCAATAACCACCATGCCAGCCATTTCATTGTCACTCAAGTATAAGGGTGAATTCTGTAGGAACTATATGAAATGAGTCAATCTTCGAGAATGTAAATGTGTTGGTCGAGTCAGGCCAAAGAAATTTACCCTTCTGAAGCCACATTGGTGTGTAGTGTTTCATTGTGGCTCACATCAAAGTACATGTTGCTGGAGCATGGGCTATCTGATGTCAGTAGGCTTGCTTAGTCATTGTAAGCCATGAGAAGGGTACTGGGTTAATCTGCAGATGAATCCAAAAGTGTGTAGTCATGTCCCTGTACTTATCAGCATGTGTACTTTACAGTTGTGGTGTGCTGACAAGTTGCAAATTTTGTGCTTGGTGTTTCTGACATGTGTGTGACACAACCATTTGGGCCTGGAAGATTTTGAAGGTCCAGCTGGGACTGTCCTTCAAATGTGGGCGGGGTGAGTGGCAGACCATGACCCTCCTAATGGCCTGCATTGTGGTGGTGGCGTACCCAGAACTTAATGGGTGTTTGAGGGCAGCACAGCAGCCACAAGGGGGTGAGTACATGGAATAGTCCTACCTGTCACATAGCCAAGTTGTTGTTTGAGGTTCTGACATCTTCCACTGAGAGATGGGTCATGTGTGATCCACTAGATGAGTAACTGTTTGTGTAGATATGTAATGGGGTCCATACTGATGTGCCTTTCCTATTACCCCCAGGGACCTACGACACAACTGGGTACACTCCACAAATAAAGTTCCTCTCCAGGCGCAACACATGGCCGTGTACATTGCTAAATTTGTTGTTGTAGTGGGTCTAAATTCTACGAAACAGACCACTACTTGTCAGTGTTACAGCCCAAATACAAATAAGTGACTGTTCACTGTCCTCAGTCATGTTTCTGCTCAAGTGAGTAATTTGGCTTCTGCCCACCAGAAGCCACTTGTCTTCAGTGTGTGACGAGTGCTGGTGTCTCACTACTGTCTGTCATGTGAAGGTGGCCATCATATATGTGACAGAGCATACATTTATTTTGGGTGCTGCTACAGATCAAAACTTTCCCTTGCTAAGTGGTGAATGTACATTGACATAATGTATGTGCAATGACTGGTGCCAACCTTCCCTTTGCCTACATCTTAGCATGTGTACCTACCTTTTTGACAACTTGTTTCATGCATGATCTATCTGTGTTCATATGGTGATTTTTGTATTCTCTCACATCTATGTGCATGCCAACCTGTGTTTGGAATAGGACAATATGCAATCGGGCTACATTTCATGTGTGTCACCATTTATTGTTGGCTCACATGTACCCTCACCCGTCACTGCATGCCATTTGGCATGTACAACCTCAGTAACAATGAGGGACATGACAGGTAGGACCAGAGTTTTTACACACAATATGCATTTCCATGCCGTCGATGTTGGACCATGTGGAGATGTGCACTTCACATGTGAGGAAAGTCCGTTACCTGACTGTTGGAATGTATCATGAAGTGACTTGCAGTTGTGTTGGAATCACATGTTTGGGTACAATCTTTCATCCGTGCACATCAGGGTTTGTATGACCAAAATGGAGACAGTTATGTAAATTCCCATTGGGCAACGTATTGAGGGCCTTCTACAAGAACTTGCAAATCTCTGGGCCTCTGCAACATACAAAGGACTGATGGTTACTATTGATGCAATCAGAGTATGTCATTGTCAGTGGTGCCAGACAGTAGTACTGATTTCCCTGTGGCTTGCATATTCTTTAGTTGTGTATTTTACAGACACATTTTCTTGAGAATTTGCACATTTTGTCAACAGTGTACATATCCATTCCAAAACTGTAGTATATCTGAGCAATATCAGTACTACCTCCAAGGCTCCATTAGGACAAATTACACATGGTGAAGTGTGCATTGTTGATATGTTTCCAGTGTGACATAAGTATTTCCATGTCACCTTCTTCAGGCTACTGCACTTCTCTCAACAACATGCCAGGATTTTGGAGCATCATTTCTCATTGTTGTGTCATTGTGTATATGACTGATCAGTATAGGGGAAGGTGCGGAAGACTTTGTGACGCGAAGGGTTAATTAGCTTGAACAGTGTAGATGAGCGTGATGCCTGCCGAAGCCAGAGCAACGTGGAAGAAATTAACGATGTTCGCTTTCAAGCTTGTTTTCTTTTGACATTCCGTAGATAAACTTATTCGCAGCTGCATGTGTGAGAAACAGGCTGTGAAGGAGATTCAGTCTCAACCTTGAGAACGAGACCACAGTAAAAGATGGAATGTAAATAATGGCCAGGGAATGGCAAGGCAGCCAAGAGACATGTACTGATAACATAGCTAGAAAATACTGGAAGGGGCTAGAATCCAAGCTTCAGGTTACTTAAACACTGAAAGGTGGGTGAGGGAATTGAAGCTCGCAGATGGAGTTGTGAAACTGTCATCTTCAAACCCAGAGCTGCCTCCCTGTTGTGCTGTTCCAAGACCGTGATGCTTGAGGGGGAGAGAGGTCCAAGCAGGCGGTAGATGGCTTCCCAGCATTTCGTGGACTAAGTTAAATTCCACACAGGGATGAAAGGCCTTTGTTTCTCTGCTCCATTATTATGACTGATTATTTATGCTTGCACTGTGTTTATAACCTGAAGTATTCAGCTCGTTTATATTTTGCTTTCTAAACCTCATAGTGTGAACCTGCTACAGTAACTGAAACATGCATTTTGGTGTGTAGTAAATCAAAGCTTATCTGAAGTATACAGTTCATTTATATTTTGCTTCCTGAACATCGTAGTGACAGCCTGCTGCAGTAATTGAAACATGCATTTTGGTGTGCAGTGAATCAAAGCTTATCTGAAGTATTCAATTCATTTATATTCTGCTTCCTGAACATCGCAGTGTGATGCATTTTGGTATACAGTTAATCAAAACTTATATCTGTTAATGAACTCTTTGCTTATATATATGCATAGATGCTCTTTGTAGTGTACTTATATATAAATAGATGCTTTTCATTGCTATTCTTATTCTACTATTGTTAGTGTGCTAAATGCCTACATTTAACTGCAATTCTAGTAAAGCTAAATTGTATTTATAATTGGCGTGTGGTCCTTCATTGAGCGTCCTTATTGACTTATACCGAACAGGTGTCAACCAGTCACCTGGATAAGACAGTGATAAATAGATGGATGCATGACCTTGTGTGGGATCTGTTTGGAATGAACTTGGCATTGGCCTGCTATTAAATGACAACATGTAACTGAGCTATGCTCCATGAGGCAAAGCCTTGAAGGTGTCTTCAACTTGTTCAATGATTACCATGACTGCACAACTTTCGCCATGCAATGGTAGTTGTCTGAGATCTGATTTTTCTGTCGGCAACTGTTTACAGGCCACGTGGGATACATGCATGTGGTATAGTACATGAAGGAGGCACTTTGATATAGTTTGTTGCTGGGGCCTACTTGGCATCATGGTAATGTTTGCTAATCACAGCTGTTGTTCAAGTGTGATCAGGAACATGTGGTGACCCTTTTCCTCTTTGTCTTTGCAAGCTGGGGAGAAAGGGCATGACCAAGTGGGGATGCATCTGTCCATGATACCTCCAATTATGACACCACCGACACAGAGGGACCCAGTGGCCCACATAGTGAGGGGAGTGCCACGGAGACAGGAGAAATGTCATCATCATCGGACTCTTCTTCCAGTGGCCACTCCCTAGTGGTGGCAGACCCATCAGGACCTGCTCCTCTACCATCTTTGTCCACCACCTACAGTTCCATCACCACCCTCCCTGTTGCTCCCCACCCTGTTGGTCATACCCACTCACCCAAGAGGGTGGGTGTCTCCTTAGCTTCAAGCACCTCAGCCCCTGATACCCCTGCTTCTCTGAGTGAGGAGGCTATTGCTCCCCTGAGGAGTCTGTGGGACAGACTGCCATTGTGAATGCCATCCAGGGGATGGCCAGCCAACTTCAACAGACCAATGCTTTCCTGGAAGGCATTCATAGTGCAATGTCTGGCCTACAGAGATCTTTTCAGGCTCTGACCTCCTCACTGAAGGCAGCCAGTCACCTTCCCATTCCTCCCCCCCTCCACCTCCGTCTTCCCAATCCTAATTCCCTATTCCCCAACCTGTCCCAAGCACAAAGACACATCTGCATGCACACACCCAGCCCAACACACACAAGCAGCACACATTGATACAAACATCACAAGACACACCGGCATGCAGGCACTCAACATTCACCTACAAACACCATATCAGCCACCACTTCACCAGACACCCCCATCACCCCAACTGACCACCACACCACATCCAGCATACCCACAGACACCACTACAACAGCCAGTGGCACTTCTACCACACCCACAGTATAACCAGACAACAGCTCACAACCCACGGACCCGCACACCTCAGACACTATACCCCAGACACCAGCACAACACCCACAGACACATCCACTACATCAGCCATACCTGCAGACACCAACCCAACACATACAGATACATTCACCACATTGACCCTACCCACAAACACCACACCAACACATGCCTCACACAAGCACTCCCCCAAGGCATCTAAGCCCACATACAAGACAACCACTCACTCAACCTCAAAATCCCCAACCCCTTTTGATGACTCTACCCATTTCCCCAAGGAGAGTTTCCTTTTTGACCTTGCCCTTTCCCCCTGTTCCCTCTAAACCCCCTCCCAAACCTTGAGGTCCCCACCCACATCCCAACCCATCCCTTCCACATCCAGGTCCTCCCCTGTCACACCTGGCACCCCTGCAAGCACACACACCCCGCTCAAAGAAGAAGCCCAGCCCTCCCAAGAAAAAGACCCTCCCTCCCAAACCCAAACTCCGCCATCCCAAATACAATCCCACCTCACCCAAGGATGATCCCTGAGGTGTCTGCCCATTTGATGCCCCTTTCTGTGGAGGTTCCCTGTCAGTGATTGGAGTCAAGTGTGGACACAGTGATGTGCATGGACATATATCGACTGGCCAATGGCCTTTGTTCAAAATTATTTGGATTGAATAAACCCAAGTTGTTGTTTTTTGGGTACATATTTGTCCTGCATTACTTTTCTACCTTTATGTTGTTCCTTAGTAACGTGTGTTGTATGCCTACAGTTGTGTGTGTTTCACCCTGATTGCTGATTCAGTTGCAGTTGTCTGCAATATCTCACTTTGTGGGCAGTGCTGGTGTCACCTAAGTCAAATATTGATGTTGACTGTATGGATATGTGACTGGTAATCCTACTGGGGTGTCATTGCATTGTGTTGTGTTTCTTATGGCAAGTATTTCATCTTGTGTTGTCCAATGTCAACATGTATAGTGTTAGACTTGTCCCCATGATATGGACTGTACATCCATCTCAAGTGTGGACGCGAGAGTTTTGTTTGTCTACACGTGGAGGGTGTTCAACTGTGCTATCTTTCTTTGCATTTGACTGAACATGTGTCCATTTTGATGTGTGTACCTTGCAGCCACTTCATCTAGATGTGTAGCCCATGCTGTTGCTGTTCTATGTGTTTTCTTGACTTGCACTTACACATTATTATGCAGATAGGCATGTCACCTGGCTCTACTGTTGTTAATCCCTGAGATATATGACGGGCCATTTCATGTGCAAATGTTGTTTTAGGGGTCTGCTAAAAGATCTATGTCCCAGGGCTGCATCCTTCAATGAGTTCTCCTGATGCCCCCATCCCTGTTGTGCAGGTATTGTTTGTATTGTGAGATTTGGATATTCGTCTTTCAAGCTATTGTGCATCCCATTGACCTTCCATTGTCTTGCAATGTGGGTGATGTGTGGGTCCACTGGAGAGTGGTATCATGGAAGGGGTGTTTGTGTTTAATGACACATCCATAAATATGTGTCTTCAGTCTGACAACAATTCATGGCATGTGACCAATGTGTGGGTGTCATTTGAATTATGTGTGCTGTTGCTGTGGTGTTGATGTTGTGTGAAACAATGCTCTGTATACTTCACTGTATACTTCACTGTCCCTGTGCTACGATGAACAGACGTGTTTTTGTGGAGTGTGGCGGTGCAGTGTCAATGACCTGCCCAAAGGGGGCATTTGATGGCTGTAAATGTGTCATTCTTTATGGGTGACTGACTGTGGGCACAATGACATGTGTACTTGGTGCCCGTAGTGTGACCCCAATATCATGCGGATGGTGGAGCGACGATCTGTTGTTAAGCTTCATGACACAGGTAGGTGTGTGTTCCTACCGTCAGTTGCGTCCACGACGGAATGGATTTTGGGCACCTTTGTTGAGAAGTGGCAGTGCTAGAAATGGGGTATTTGGTTGGCAGTCAGGTTAACCCCTGTCCAAGCAAGGACCCTCGCTCTAGTCAGGGTAAAGAAGAATCACCCTCAGTTATCCCCCGCTCACCCCCTTGGTAGCTTGGCACAAGCAAGCAGGCTTAACGTCAGAGTCTAGGTGTAAAGTATTTGTAAAAGTACACACAGTAACTCAGTGAAAACACTACAAATGACACAACACAGGTTTAGAAAAATAGGAAATATTTATCTAAACAAAACAAGACCAAAACAACAAAAATCCAACATACACAAGTCAAGTTATTAATTTTAAAAGCAAAACAGTCTTAAATCCTTGAGAAAACAATAAAAACACTGTCAGCGTTGAAAAGTACCTGGGTAGCATCAAAATAACACACACAGGCGAGTGTGCATCGGAAAAGGTTAGGGATGCATCGATTTCTCACCCGCAAGCCAGACCGTGTGTCGTTTCTCCTTCTCCGGTCGGGTCGGTGTGCGTCATTTTTCCTCTCCACAGGAGAGCCATGCGTTGATCTGGGCAAGCACTCAGGCCCAGGCAGGCTTTGCGTCGTTTTTCCGCGCACAGCAACGTTTGCATCGATAATCCTGCCATACGGTATTAGCAAAACTGCGCTATGTGGGTTGTGACGTTATCAGCCTCCGTCAGCGGGTGCGTCGATCTTCCAGTCAAGATGCTGGTGGAGTGTCGATTTCTGCTGCGAAGCCGGTGGTGCATTGTTTTTCAGCCACTTCTCGGAAGGTGTGTCGATATTTTCCCGGTACGGCGGTCTTCAGCCTTGGTGCCGGCTTCACCTTCCAAGGCCCCAGGAACTGGATAGGGCACCATTTGGCAGGGCAGGAGTCTCAGCAGAGAGTCCAGGTGCTGGCAGGAGAAGTCTTTGAGGGCCCTGAGACTTCAACAACAGGAGGCAAGCTCAGGACAAGCCCTTGGAGATTTCTTCACAAGCAGGAATGCACAACAAAGTCCAGTCTTTGTCCCCTTGCACAGGCAGAAGCAGCAACTGCAGGATAGCTCCACAAAGCACAGTCACAGGCATGCAGCACTTCTCCTCAGCTCTTCAGCTCTTCTCCAGGCAGAGGTTCCTCTTGATGTCCAGAAGTGATCAAAAGTCTGTGGCTTTGGGAGCTCTTCTTATACCTATTTTGACCTTTGAAGTAGGCTTATTTCAAAAGACAATCTATCTTGTTTGTGAAATCCTGCCTTGCCCAGGCCAGGCCCCAGACACTCACCAGGGGGTTGGAGACTGCATTGTGTGAGGGCAGGCACAACCCTTTCAGGTGTAAGTGACCACTCCTCCCCTCACTCCTAGCACAGATGGCTCATCAGGATATGCAGGCTACACCCCAGCTCCCTTTGTGTCACTGTCTAGAGAGAGGTGCAAACAGCCCAACTGTCAAACTGACCCAGACAGGGAATCCACAAACAGGCAGTCACAGAATGGTTTAAGCAAGAAACTGCCCTCTTTCTAAAAGTGGTATTTTCAAACACACAATCTTAAAACCAACTTTACTGTAGTGAATCCTAGTTTGTTTTAATGGGATAACAGGAGTTAGCTTAGCCTTTGGCTTGCAGACTCGTGCCCCCATCACATAGTGACTTTTAACCTACTTAGCTTGCTTTGTCTTAGCCCATTTATTTAATTAATTCTTCTAAGATGGCTGCCATGTTTATAATTAGGCCATTTGTTTAAGTTTATGTTATCAGTGCCACCGCACTAAGGCGTCAAATCAAGCAACAAAGACAAACAAACTGTAGGTACTTTCCCTCTTACCGCTTTTGAGGGAATTGTTTATATTAATTACGGTCCCAAGCATGCTGTGTTATCTATTGTTTGGGAACAACCTAAGTCAGGGGTCCAAGCAGATCTGTATAAATACACCTCACTTTAGACCAGAGGTCTTCAAACTGGGGGGCGAGCCCCCCTTGGGGGGCCTCAAGTGATCCCAGGGGGGGGGCGCCAAACTCTGGCCAAAAGAAATATTATACAGATAACATGCCTTTGTTTTAAGCAGAAGCATGTTATTACAGTTTTAAAAAGGTAACAGTACTTAACTGCAATGTTTAAATAGGTTTAGACCTATTTAAACATTGCCATCGTTCTAAAATAATTTTGAAAAATTCTGAGGGGGGCCCAATGATTTTTAATTTTTCAACTGGGGGGGTGCGGCATTAAAAAGTTTGAAGACCACTGCTTTAGACAGATAATCAGAGGGATTCCGACCACATACCATCGCTGCTATCGATGCTGCATGTCGCCTTGACGCTCACCAGGACTTCGTGTTCCTACCAAGTCTGAGCTAGAGATCTCATTCCAAGGTAACAAGGGTTGGGGGCTCTTCTCAATGACATGGCATTGGCAGATTAGGTTTAAAATACCCAGCTCTCCTTTAGGTAGAAGTTTAGGCCTATCAGAATAGGGTAATAGGACATATGATACACTCTATGTCTTTCTATGTTACTGCAAGATGGTGGGGGTCTCTAAATTATGACTCTTGTTTGTACAATTCTGTCTCTTGCATTGTTTATCATACTAATCATTGCAGCCCATGAAATTTACCGCAGATTGCAGATTGTGTTGAATAAAAACTTTTGAAACATTACTGCATCTTAGTTATTGCCTGTGTTTGGTTGAGACATGATATATCTGTGAGAGAGGTGATCTCCGTTTAACCACGACACTCCCTGAGATGTCATACTCTTGAGTCCATGCGTAAAGGCTGCCACAAATCACCTTCAACAGTTTGGGTTTTTGGTGAGGTACTGCTAGTGAGACGGAAGGGTTGGGATTACAGTTGCGACTTGTTGTAGGATAGGCACAGTCACCTACAAACATAAGTACTGTCATCCTTAAATCTGCAGTCTTGCCTAAAGCAAGAGTCCAACGAAGACATTACTAAAAGATGTATTTTTAAATTGTGAGCTCTGAGACCCCAAACTCCACATGTCTATCTGCTCCTAAAGGGAATCTATGCTTTAATCATTTTTAAAGGTAGCCCCCATGTTAACCTATGAGAGGGATAGGCCTTACAACAGTGAAAACCGAATTTGGCAGTATTTCACTGTCAGGACATGTAAAACACATTAGTATATGTCCTACATCACACACACACTGCACCCTGCTCATGGGGCTACCTAGGGCCTACCTTATGGGTGTCTTACATGTAAGAAAAGGGAAGGTTTAGGCCTGGCAAGTTGAATTGGCAGTTAAAATCTGCACACACAGACACTGCACTGGCAGGTCTGAGCCATGTTTACAGGGCTACTAATGTGGGTGGCACAATCAGTGCTGCAGGCCACTAGTAGCATTTGATTTACAGGCCCTGGGCACCTCTAGTGCACTGTACTAGGGACTTACCAGTAAATCAAATATGCTAATCATGGAAATCCAATTACACATACATTTTACATAGGAGCACTTCCACTTTAGCACTGGAAAGCAGTGGCAAAGTGCCCTGAGGAACAAAAACAGCAAAAACTGAGTCCAGCACACATCAACAACCTGGTAACAGAGGCAAAAAGTTAGAAGAGACCACGCCAAGGATGCCAAGTCTAACACGCAGGACGTGTGTGATGGGCTCCATGGTGGCACAGGACGTGTAATGTCTGTGGGTAAGTTGCTCCCTTCATACTCTCCATTTCCGCCTGCTGGAACGTGGTGGTTGGGCTGCCACAGTCACATTGGCGGTGTGCCAAATCATAATGTGTCCAGTGAAAACACTGGCTTCATTGGCCTGTTTGTCCTGCCTCATCACAGCGGTGGTCTGCGCTGCATAGCGGTGTTGGCGGTGCTGGCAGGACTGTGGTGGTCTTTGCCCTATGGGACCGCCGACATCGTAATACAGTGGTCCGACCGCCGAGCCAATGGTGGCTGGACCACCGACGCCATGGCAGTGCACGGACCCCCCCAGCATATAATGAGGACCTCAGTTTCTACATAAATGTCTGGCAAGCTAGATTATGTAGAAAACTATTTTAGCACACTTACATTTAGTTAAATTCAGGGCTTTCCTTCAGTTGGTTTCTACTGACGTAAGAGCATATTTTACTTACAGATTCCCAATAGCTTTTTTAGCATGGAACAGCTTATGAACATATGTATTTTATCCATGTTGAAGATTTCCACATTTCTTGCACTAATTTTCCGACAAGCTCCTTCATTTTACCATCTTTTCTGGAGTCCAATAGGTCCTGTACAGTAAGAAAACAATTATTTCTCTTAAAGGCAACCAGACTGACAGTGGAACACAATAAATAAAAACTTTACTTGCCACAGATTATCCAGATCTTCCTCCAAAAAGCATCAGCTCCAGCTTTGATTCAAGGGATGGTTCCTGCTATCTTCTACTCCACACATTAGGCCATACTATTTTGATATCTCCTTTTTTATCACTCTAGATAAGTGCCTTTCTCATTTCGTGCTTGTTCCTTAGGGATCCCTCTCCTAGTTAATTGATGAGTACCACAAACAAAGCTACATGTACTAAAATTTTGACAAACCAGCGGAGGTTCCTGTGAATAATTCCTCCCATGGTTTCAGGCCATTATCGTTTATGAGGTCCCCCACTCGGAGAATCTAACTACCTTGAGAAGATGTAAGCGATCTTTTAAACAATCTGGAGTTCCCGGTGAGTCCCAAATTGGTGTGTAAGCACTGTAGCACAGGATATCCCATCCATGACTAAGCTTGTGCCATAGTGCCTTTAATTTTACCCTCTTGCAATATTTTGGAGACCAAAATGTATATAAAAAGCGACCTGAAGCTTTACCACGTCTAGCCATTATCAATTTGTTTTACCACGACCCAGTGACCCAAGGAGCTTTCTAAAACTTTTTAAGCTGGAAGGCCCATCAGTACAACTGAACATCTGAGAATTGAAGGCCATTCTTTCTTTTATTTCTTCTTAATTTCTTCTAGGAAATTCTTACTTCATTTTTAGCCAAGAAAAATCACGAATGCAACTCTGTATTTTCTGAAGGGAAACAGGGTCAAAACGTAACAGGATACATCTAAATAAAAAAGTGAGTTTTGGGAGGGAGCACGAGTTCGCTAGGTTAACTCACCCATAGACTGTCAGCGGGAATTTTGTGGATTCCTGCAGATTCTGGAAGGTTCTATCACAAAAATGTAGGAAAAAATGTGTGATTTCCAGCAAAGTTGGACGTTTGCAGGGCATTGTGGGTAAAAGAATGGTGCGGGGTGCATGTGCAACACACCACCCTGGAATCCCCCAGGTGTTTAGTTTCCAGATGTGTGTAGGTCTTGTGGATTTTTCTACATGGCAGCGTCCCAAAGTCCATAAAGTGCAGCCCTCACTATTCCAAGTAGGACGATTTTGAGAGTTAGCCAAGCTCTCATGGCCCAAATGTAAAACCAAAGCCCAAAATAATCAAATGTCATCTTGCTTGCAGAGGGATAAGATGTTTTAGTGTGTGGGTCAGAGCTGATAGACTGTTACCCCCTTCAGTTGAGGTGGGGGCATAACCAGGCCCATACTGGTTGGTAGTCACCACCCCACTATTTTTATTTTTTATTTTTATTCCCTGGCATCTAGTAGACTTTCTGCCTCCCGGGGTGTGGATCAGGGGTAATTGCCCCATCTGCCCACTGGTGGGCAGAACAACTTTGGCCCCATTTATTTGGGGTGGGGGTATGGCCATACCTCCACCCTCTTATGTTAGAAAGAAATTTTCCCTGGTCTCTAGTGGGCTTTCTGCCCCCCTTGGTGGCAGATGTGCCTTCCAAAAATAGGCCAATCTGCCCCCAAGGGCGGCAGATATGGCCAACAGTAATGTGCCCCCATGGGGAGTGACCCTTACCCAAGGGGCTTACCCCTAAAGAAAACACACACATACACACACACCAATCCCTGGTGCCTAAGTGGTTTCTGCCCCCCCGGGGGCAGATCAGCCTAATAGAAATAGGCCGATCTGCCCCCAAGGGGAGCAGAAATGGCCTAAAATAAATTTGCCACCCCTAGGGGAGCGACCCTTGCCTAAAAGGTCGCTCCCCTTGCGTGAAATTGGCGCACAAAAAAAATCCCCAGTGCCTAGTGGTTTCTATAAAAATAGGCTGATCTGCCCCCAAGGGGGCAAAAAAGGCCTAAAATAAATTTGCCACCCCAGGGGAACGGCCCTTGCCTAAGGGGTCGCTCCCTTTGTGTGAAATTGACACAAAAAATAAAGATCCTTGGTGTCTAGTGGTTTCTGCCCCCCTTGGGGGCAGATTGGCCTAACAAAAATTTGCCAATCTGCCCCCAAGGGGGGCAGAAATGGTCTAAGTACAATATGCCCACCAGGGGAGCAACCCTTGCCTAAGGGATCGCTCCCCATATATAAAAAACAAAAGTAAACATAAACAAAAATATATCCCTGGTGTCTAGGGGTTTCTGCCCCCCCCCCCCAAGGGCAGATCGACCTAATTATAATAGGGCGGGCAGAAAAGGCCTAAAAATATTTTGCCCCCCTGGGGAGCGGCCCTTACCCAAGGGGCCGCTCCCCTTATGCACAAGTATATAAAAAAAAAATCCCTGGTATCTAGTGGTTTCTGCCCCCCTTGGGGGCAGATCGGCCCAAGAACAATAGGCCGATCTGCCCCCGGGGGGGCAGAAATGGCCTAAAAGAAATCCCCCCGGGGAGCAACCCTTGCCTAAGGGCTCGCTCCCCTTGCGTGAATTTGCCTTAAAAAAAAGCCTCCCTGGTGTCTAGTGGTTTCTGCCCCCGATCTGCCCCCAAGGGGGGGCAGAAATGGCCTAAATATAATTTGCCCCCTAGGGGAGAGACCCTTGCCTAAGGGGTCGCTCCCCACCTCTAAAAAACAAAAAAGCAAAAAAGCAAAAAGAAAATGATCCCTGGCACCTAGAGGTTTCTACCCCCTTGGGGGCAGATCGGCCTAATACCAATAGGTAATAAATTTGTCCCCCCCCCCGGGAAGCAACCCTTGCCTAAGGGATCGCTCCCCTTGCGTGAGTTCGCCTTCAGAAAAAAACTCCCTGGTGGCTAGTGGTTTCTGCCCCCCTTGGGGGTGGATTGGGCTCATAAAAATAGGCCGATCTGCCCCCAAGGGGAGCGGAAATGGCCTAAATGTAATTTGCCCTCTAGGGGAGCAACCCTTGCCGAAGGGGTCGCTCCTCACCTCTAAAAAACAGAACAAAAACAAATTATCCCTGCCGCCTAGATTTTTTCTACCCCCCCGGGGGCAGATCAGCCTAATAACAATAGGCCGACCTGCCCCCAGGGGGGCAGAAAAGGGATTGAAAAAAATTGGCCCCCTGGGGACCGACCCTTAACAAAGGGGTCACTCCCCTTATGCCAATTTCCTTATATCAAAAAATCCCTGGTGTCTAGTGGGCATTTCAGCAGACGGATCGCTTCACGATCCGGCTTCTGAAATTCTCTTAGAGACTTCAAAGGGAAGGAAATTCTTTTCCTTCCCTTTGAAGCCCCTCAGGCCCCCATCACATGATCGGAAGAGAAATGCTTTGCATTTCTCTTCCAATCGAGCGCAATCTGGAGGTGGCCTCTGATGAGGTCAGCGCACGATCGCATGCTGATGTCATCAGACGTCACTGGCGGGGGGTCGGGGTGGAAGGAGAAGGGCTTCCCCTTCTATCCCTGCCTTGGGGGGGGTGGGAGGGAAGCCCACAGAGGGAGCGCTAGCGCTCCCTCCAAGCTCATGTGCGAGGACGTAATGGTTACATCCTCGGCACAGGAACACTGTGCAGGTGGACGTAACCATTATGTCCCTGGCACAGAAGGGGTTAAATAGCCTTTCCTGTATTAACTCTTTCACAAATGTTCTTATAGGTGACCCCTCTGTACTTTCAGAGACATTCACAACCTGATTCTCCAAGCTCTCAAGGGATTCATGGGTTGCTCTTTCTCTTGTTCTTAACATAGCTAATAGCCTAGCATTTTCCTCAACTTACAGATAGATATTTTCTAGTTTCTGTTCTAACCCAGACATTCTCATCATCACATCATCTAATTGTTTCAACCGTGACAGATATAACTCTTGAATTTGTTTTGACTGAATTTAGAGATTGCAACATATTTTTCTAGATGGTTATGCCTCTCAGTATATCATCTATTTCTGCCATATCTGGCTTGTCTGATCCAGAGCTTAAATGTATAACCATGTATGTTAAAGGTGCTGGGCGTTTCCTCTTCATCTACCACTTTGTAAGGTGAAAATACTTTTTGGTTGCTCTGCTGAGCAGCTCTGTCCTCCACTTCTACTTGTGAGAGTAACTCAAACCTACTAGACAGTGTACGTTAAGTCATCAGGTCGAACTCCCTTTACTAAAGACCTGTCAGCAGTTTGAGCCTCACCTTCCTAGCCCAGGTTTGTAGGTCAAGTCATGAAGGCCGCACACTCTGCTCCCACCTCCATGCCAACTGCATCTTTTTCTTTTGTCTGGGGTCCATAGTTTGTGTAGTTACTATCAGAGGGGGAGTGAATGTTCCTCTTTAACCTTAGAAAGGATCATAGGGAAGGGCAGGTCTAGTGACCTCCTGTCCTCCTGCAGGAGGAGTTTAGTCATCCTTGTAGATCCGGCTGTCCTGTGGCGGTTTCCTTATTCAAGGATGTTTTGAAGGAGCAAATCTGCAATTTGCCTAAATGTATGTTCTGAGGTTTGTTGGAGAGACCTGTTTCCATGCTGGAAAACGTTACATGATATCTCACAATTATTTTTTGGTTGGGTTTGAAAGTTCTTCCTGTAATTACCAGCTCACACTCTTCAGGACCCTGATTACAATCCTGGAAAAGACTTATTTATTTGATCAGTATGCTTTGTCTACTATGTGTTAACTTAGGTTCCAAAACCCGGAGGATGGTCACAGTCCGCTTTCCTCCAACACTGGAGCTGTGGGTGCTGTTGTCAAGGACATTGGGTGCTGTTGTCAAGGACATTTGATCCAGTGCTCCTGATCGGTTCTCCCTATTTTGCACAGCCAAAGAGACACTACCATCCTGCAGACGACTGCTGGAATCAAGGTAAGCGCTGGTGCTGTTCCGCTCATATGGAAGGGGAGTCTATGTGCTACTGCCTGGCCCTCGGAGAGCACCTCAGCAGCTAGGAACCAACACCGGGCGAGCACACCATGCAGTATGACTGCGACGGGCCCGCTAAGATGTTTTAAACAGTTACTATTTGTCCCCTATGCTGATTCATTATGAAGGCAGGTACCACTGTGCAATTTACGAGGATTAAGAGTGCTCACCATGTTTCCCTGTCAATAAAAACGTTTGAGAATTATTTAAAGTTACCTATTCTCACCCAGACCATTGATTATAAAGAATTATGCCAAGAGACAAGAATTAGGACATTGCATATTCAACTAGAATAAAATACGGCATTTTAGGAAAAGTCTATCAGGCCTATTCATAAACTGTATAGTAGTACATAATAGTACTACTCACTTACTGCAAAATGCTATTCACATACCTACATGCAACAACCAACAAAAGAGTAAGCTCATTGCTATACACAGTCTACACTTCTATAGTTACAACAACCAAAAAGGACCTAAAACAGTCGTAAATGCACTCCACCTCAGACGTGGACTAAATCCAGGGCCACACATGAATAACCAATGATACTGCAACACCCTATCACAGGAAATAATGGAGACAGGGACTTAATATAGAATCCCTTCGGATATAATTATAATATAAAGTAATGTATTTAAACTTTATAAAAATATTTATCAAATTAATTTAATTACAAAATTACATATAAATAAAAATGAACATTATGTTATTTTAAAACATTTACATTTTTCCTTCAAATTTACAAAAGTTACTTATTTTTAACCAAATAAATTAATTTAAATGAATGATTACTTAACTTTAATTACATTTTGTTATGTAGTAGATATGTATATGCAGAAACATTTTTAGGTGTGTCATTTATCATTTTAAATTAATCTTTAAAAATTGTAGAAAATAATATTGCAGCATTTGTTTTATTTTGTTCTACATTTAAATTAAATATATAAAGTTAATTTACATTACGATTTATCATACAGATATTTTTTTTTTTTTAAGCTTCTTTAACTTCTTTACTTTTCCCCATACTTTGTCACAGAGAGTTATCTGCACTAGTGACGGAGACGTCTGCCTATGTGTGAAAATGTCTAGTCATAAATTTTCACCTCATAAATTATGCCCGCCGCCTGGAATTCAGGTGGTTGAGATATTTAAGTCTATACTTTGTACTAACTTTACTCTAGCAAATTGTTACTAGTCAGAAGTGTAAGAGTAAATTTACATGTGTATACTTACTCACATGTAGATTTACTTTTCTGACTATTTCACAAATTGTAAGAGTACATTTACACATGTAGGTTTTTTCACATGTAAATTTACCTTTGTGATAAGGCTCCTATACAATTACAACCTAGTGATACATGTGATGCTCTTTCATGTGCCACTGGGTAAGGGCATGTGTAACTGTAATATTCTGCTTGCAAGAACGCCAATAGAATTATTATGAGCAGGCTGTATATCTCTCTCTATTATGAAGGATAGAACACTGAAAGCAATTCAGTTTATGAAGTAAGACTTTGTTGGTGCAGAATAAGGTGTGGAGTATGTCACCCTACTATTTTGTGGACATAGTGGGGGTCATTCTGACCTCGGCGGTAAAAGGCCCTTACCGCCGGTCAGAAGTCCGCCATTCTACCGCCGCGGCCGCGGTAAACTGCCACGGTCATTCTGACCACCAACTGTGAAACCGCCAAAAACCCGACATCCAAGGAAGGCCGCCTCATCAGCGGGCCGCGGAAAACTGGAGATGACCAAACCTCCACCGTCACGCCAACACAAACACGCCCATGCCATTCAGACCCACGAATCCACGCGGCGGTCTTTCAACCGCGGTATTCCATTGGCGGTACACACCGCCGCGCTCAAAATACACACACAGCTCCAAAACACAGCCACAATGGACAATTTGAAATACACACACCTGACACACATACAAACAACACTCCCACACATCCAATCAACTATAAAACACACACCCACATCACCCACAAACCCCCACTAGTTGGAAATCGGAGAGAAGGCGATAGAGATAGAGATAGAGAGAGCGAGCACAGCAATCGAAAACCCCAACACACACAGGAACCCAACTTCATCACCCACACCACATTTACGCACACATCACCACATATCACCACGCACATCACCACAAACACCACCCCACACCTCATCCACACCACCCCATGGCACCCCAAAGACACCCCAGGTTCTCGGACCAAGAACTCAGGGTCATGGTGGATGAAATTATAAGGGTTGAGCCCCAGCTCTTCGGCACACAGGTGCAGCACATCACTATAGCAAGGAAGGCTGAGCTATGGCAAAGGATCGTAGACAGGGTCAACGCTGTGGGACAGCATCCCAGAAATTGGGAAGATATCAGAAAGCGATGGAACGACCTACGGGGGAAGGTGCGCTCGATGGTGTCGCGACACAACATCGCTGTGCAGAAGACTGGCGGCGGACCCCCACCCACTCCACCCCAATTCACAGCATGGGAGCAAGAGGTAGTAAACATCCTGCATCCTGATGGGCTCGCTGGAGTACACGGAGGAATGGACTCTGGTAAGTCGAATCTCAACTACTTCACCCCCCCCCCAACCACCAGCATGCCAACCCCCCCCACCTCACCCCCAATCTCAACCCCCCAGCACACAACCTCCCTGCCAATGTCTCACCAGCACAACCCACCCTAAATAACACCAACCCCTGAATGCCAACACAAACCATAGACAGCCACCACCAAAGCATGACCATTGCACATACCCATACACCCCCCCCCCCCCACCACCCTCACAACACCTCCCACAAGGGAATGCCAGCACTGGGGGACAAGGGCACTCAAAATGCACGCCATGGCACACACAGAAACAATAACCATACTCCTTTACCCCTGCAGGGCCCGAACGCCAACACACCGCCACGGAGGGTCCAGATTTGTCCATCCCACCCCCAGAACAGGCCCCCAGCGAGGACAGCAGCTCTGTTGACCTAGAACCTGATGACCAGCCCGGACCATCGGGGACCTCTGGACAGTCGGTTCCCCACACACAGACACAGGCCACAGCAGACCCAACCCCCTCTGGGAACACCACCACAGCTCCCACCCAGCGGGCCCATGCCTCTGTCTCCAGGACGCGTCAAGCAGCGGTGTGTCCGCCACTACAGGGCACCCAGGCTGACCCAACACCCCAACAACAACAGGGACCTGGGGGCAGTGGTAGTGGGCACACTGTCCAGGGGACAGAGGCCCGGGGAAACAGGGCAACTGGGAGGGCTGCTGTGCGACAGGGGGGGGAGGACAGGCCCAGGGAACCCACTCTCCAAGAGGCCCTCACCACCATCATGGGAGCATACCATCATTCCCAGGAGACGATGGCGACGGTACTGGCCAGGTTCACCGAGACCCAGGCACAGCAGGAGGAACGGTACATGGGGTTCAGCAATTAACTCAGGAACATCGCTACCGCTATGGGGACCATAGTCCAGGCCCTCAACCGGATAGAAACCACATTGCGGGACCATGTGGCACCACAAAGGGCCCCTGTCACTAGCCAGGAACAGCCTACCACCTCCGCCGGCGCTAGTGGTCAGGAGGCCCCCACAGAACGACGGCCCACCAGAACCCCACCTCCTGCTGAAGAACAACCACCCCGCAAGAGGAACCTGAGATCTCACAGGAAGACAGAGTAGGATGCCAAGACCCCTGCCAGCATAAGATACCCCCTGATGTCATCCCACTGTCCCACAGTGTCACCCTGTCCAACCTTGAACTGCCCCTGCTCCATCCTTCCACAGGCATATGGAAAATGCACCTGTGAAACTGAGAACTGGACTCTGCCATGGACATAACTCCACCCTCACCCATCACCGTTTTAATATCATGTACCAATATCTAGCACTAAAAATAAATCACTCATTGCACTGAAATCATTCAGGAGTCAGCCTGTATTATTTACAAATGTATAACACATTACTGATCAATAATGTTCTGTTATTTTTGTGATGACAACATACCGATGTCAATAAGCATTAGTCCATGGGCTAACCAAGCAGAAGTCACGCAGTGGGTCATACAGCACTGAAAAGGGAAGGGAAAATCAAACATCAGTTTAAAAGAACTGGGGGGAAATACACAAAGTAAAGATGCAGGGGGCTTTCAGTAAATGTTAAATGGCGTGGGTGATTCTTACCTGTGTGCTAATGAAAATACTGTTGGATAACTCTGTCCCTGTTGTCTGTGTCGTCCTCTTCGTCTTCCTCCTCTTCACTCTCCTCAGGCTCCACAGGTGCTTCAACACCACCATCTGGACCATCCTCCTGCAGGAAAGGCACCTGACGTCGCAATGCCAGATTGTGAAGCATACAGCAGGCCACGATGATCTGGCACACCTTCTTTGGTGAGTACATCCGGGATCCCCCTGTCATATGCAGGCACCTAAACCTGGCCTTCAGGAGGCCAAAGGTTCTTTCTATGATCCTCCTAGTTCGCCCATGGGCCTCATTGTACCGTTCCTCTGCCCTGGTCCGGGGATTCCTCACTGGGGTCAATAGCCAAGGCAGGTTGGGGTAACCAGAGTTACCAATTAGCCACACACGTTGTCTCTGTAGCTGTTCCATCACATAAGGGATGCTGCTATTACACATCACATACGCGTCATTCACTGACCCAGGGAACTTGGCATTCACATGGGAGATGTACTGGTCAGCCAAACAGACCACCTGGACGTTCATAGAATGGTAACTTTTCCTGTTTCTGTACACCTGCTCATCGTCTTTTGGGGGTACTAAAGCCACATGGGTCCCATCAATGGCACCAATTATGTTGGGGATATGTCCAAGGGCATAAAAATCACCCTTCACAGTGGCCAAATCAACCTCCTCAGGGAATACAATGTAGCTCCGCATGTGTTTCGTCAGGGCAGACAACACTCTAGACACAATTTTTGAAAACATAGGCTGAGACATTCCAGATGACATGGCCACTGTTGTCTGGAATGAGCCACTTGCCAAAAAATGGAGGACTGACAGAACCTGCACTAGAGGGGGAATTCCTGTGGGTTGGCGGATGGGGGACATCAAGGCTGGCTCCAGCTTGGCACACAGTTCATGTATAGTGGCTCGGTCAAGTCGGTATCGTAGTATGATATGGCGTTCTTCCATTGTCGACAGGTCCACCAGCGGTTGGTACACGCGAGGATTCATCCTTCTCCTCGCAAGTCCCAGCGGACGGTGCCTAGGAAGGACAACATGGAGCACAGAGTCAAGCAAATCACAGGTACGTTCACCACAGCATGCCGAGCACACGATTATCTATGTATTGAAAGGCGTGTATGTGTGGCAATGCAAGGCCTAGGCCTGTGTGACACAGTACAAATTATGCCATGTGGGCCCTTGAAATGGCGGCTGCCTGACCTGTGAAGTGGGACAATGGGATGTGAGGTCAATGCGCTGGCGTGGCACACCGTGGCGGTAGGCGGTCGAAGACCGCTATACGAAGCCGCATTGGTTAACATTGAAGCCTATGGGTTTCAGGAGCCAATGACGAGGTGCGCCGGCGGTCGCGGTACGCACCGCCGCGGTACGCACCGCCGCGGGCGTGACCGCCATTTTCTATCTGCTTAATCACTCGAGACCTGATCATCCACAGGAGAGGACCTATACTGCAAGTGCTGCTGTGACCTCGGTCTGGAAGTGACAATGGCTGCTGCGACTGGGGAAAGGGCCCCTGCCTTCACGTCTGAGGAGTTGGAGAAACTTGTGGATGGGGTCCTCCCCCAGTATGCGTTACTCTACGGTCCTCCAGACCAACAGGTAAGTACACTGGGTGCACATTGAATGGCCTATGCCTGTGTGGAGTGGGGTGGATGTAAGTTGGTGGGGTGGGGGGCGAATGAGGAGTGCAACGCACGACAGATGAGAGCATGTGCCATATGGCAAGGTTGGGGAGGGGGGGCCAATCACATCTAACATGCAGAAAATTGATGAATTTTTCCTTCCCACTCTGTACATGTCAAATAGGTCAGCGCCCAACAGAAAGTGGACATTTGGCGTGCCATCGCCAAGGAAGTCCGGGCCCTGGGGGTCCACGTCAGACGGGGCACCCACTGCCGCAAGAGGTGGGAGGACATCCGCCGCGGGACCAGGAAGACTGCCGAGTCACTGCTGGGGATGGCCTCCCAACCTAGGAGGGGTGCCAGTCGTACCCTGACCCCCCTGATGTCCCGGATCCTGGCGGTGGCCTACCCTGATTTGGATGGGCGCTTGAGGACATCACAGCAGACACAAGGGGGTGAGTATCAGCACATTCTGCTATCTTTCTGCGCAGTGGAGGCGTATGGGTGGGGGAGGAGGGTTGTGGGTGACATTAGGCCAGGGCGCTTTCTGTAGTGTAGTCCTCTCCTTTAGGCATGGCCCTGTGCTCCCGGCCCCCACCTCTGTAGGGTGACAAGTACAGCTATCGATGGTCCAGCATCACACATGTGCGCGTTTTTCGTCTCTAGACCTGTTGTCCTAGTCAGAAGTACTGAGTAGTGTACCCCGAATGCGTGGCTTAGTGCATGAGGCTCCTGTGTCTGTCCTCTCCGCCAACGGTGTTGACATTGCATGCACTCAACCTGGTCTTCGTTTTTCTCCCCCCACCCTTCTTCTTCATCTTCTTGTGCATGTGTGCATTAGCATCATCAGGCGGAGGAGAATTGGCATCGGAGCACGAGGGAGCTGCAAGTCACAAGGCCCCGGTGGGCCCAGGAACAGACACCGAGGGCACCAGTGATCCGGAGGGTGAGGGGAGCACCACAACGGGGACCGGTGGTGACACCACCGACACGTCCTCGGATGGGAGCTCCCTAGCGGTGGCGGTAACATCCGGGCCCCCCGCCTCTACAGGTACAGCCGCCACCCAGCGCACCAGCCCCGCCCTCCCAGCAGCCCCTCAGCCTACGCTCCATGCCTGCTCGCCCAGGAAGGCGGGCGTCTCCTTCGCCCCAGGCACCTCAGCCCCTGCCCCTGTCACCCCTGCTGCCCTCAGTGAGGAGGTCATTGACCTCCTTCAGACCATCATTGTTGGGCAGACTACCCTTTTGAATGCCATCCAGGGGGTAGAAAGGGAGGTGCATCGGAGCAATGCCTACCTGGAGGGCATTCATTCGGGTCAGGCTGCCCATCAACGATCGTTCAATGCTCTGGCCTCAGCACTGACGGCAGCCATTGTCCCTGTTTCCAGCCTCCCTCTTCTGACTGCCTCCACCCTGTCTCTGTCTCCTGTTCCTCAGCCTATCCCATCCACACCATCAGACCAGCCTGCACACACCTCAACACCCAAGGGCAGCTCATCCAGACACAAGCACCACAGAACCCACAAGCATTCACGCAAGCAACACCCAGATGCAGACATTCCAACAGTCACTACCACCTCTGTGTCCCCCTCCTCCTCGTCTCCCTCCTCCCTCCCTGTGACGTCTACACTCACACCTGCATGCACACCACCATCAGCCAGTGCTTCCATCACCAGCACACCCTCCAGTACAGTCCGCACACGTGCAGTCACCACCCCCACTACCATTTACACGTCCCCTGTGTCCTCCCTCACTGTGTCTGTCACCCCCTCTTCCAAGACACACAAACGCAGGCAGACACCCACCCAACAGCCATCCACCTCACGACAGCCTCCAGCACAAGCACCTGCACCCAAAGACAGCACACCTGACTCTCCTACAACCACATCCTCTTCCTCCACTCCCATCACCACTTCTCCTACCCTTTACCTTGGTCCTAAAAAACTTTTCCTCGCTAATCTTAACCTCTTTCCCTCCCATGACCCACCCCCTCCATCTGCAAAGAGTCCCAAGAGCACCTCAGCCACCACCAGCCCAGCTTCGAGTGTCACTGTGGTGCATGGGTTCTGGAGTCCACCCTTTGCCAGCAGTGACACTTCAATCAGCAGCAAGGGGACAGCCAGCCCCCCCCCCAGGCAGGAGGACCAGGAAACTAAAGGGCCGCCGTGAGAGGACTGACACGGCTGCCCCCAAGGAGCAAAGTTCGCCCACTTCACCAGCCACAACATCTAGGGGAGGCAAGGGCCCGAGAGCCCCATCTAAGGAGCGAAAGGGCAGCAGGGCGGAGAAGTCAGCCAGCAGGAGCGCGGAGCAGGAGGGCCCCACAAGCCCCATCCCGGGTGTTAGGGAGGACACCAAAGGGCCCAGGACTCCGTCACCGAAGGGTCCAGCAACAGCACGGTCGGAGGGCGACTGAGCAGGGAGTCCAGGCCAGGTCTGGCTCCCTTGACTTACTGGACGAGCACCGCTGAAGAGGGCCCTGCCGTGCAGAAGAGCATCGCTGAACAGGGCCCCGCCGTGCAGAAGAGCACTGCTGAAGAGGGCCCCGCCGTGCAGAAGAGCACCGCTGAACAGGGCCCCGCCGTGCAGAAGAGTCCCGCTGAACAGGGCCCCGCCGTGCAGAAGAGCACCGCTGAAGAGGGCCCCGCTGTGCAGAAGAGCACCGCTGAACAGGGCCCCGCTGTGCAGAAGAGCACCGCTGAAGAGGGCCCTGCCGTGCAGAAGAGCACCGCTGAACAGGGCCCCGCCGTGCAGAAGAACACTGCTGAACAGGGCCCGCCGTGCAGAAGAGCACCGCTGAACAGGGCCCTGCCGTGCAGAAGAGCACCGCTGAAGAGGGCCCCGCCGTGCAGAAGAGCACCGCTGAAGAGGGCCCTTCCTGTCAAGCACCGCTCCGCTGGGCCCTTCCTGTCAAGCACCGCTCCGCTGGGCCCTTCCTGTCAAGCACCGCTCCGCTGGGCCCCGCCGTCTCAAGCACCGCTCCGCTGGGCCCTTCCTGTCAAGCACCGCTCCGCTGGGCCCCGCCGTCTCAAGCACCACTCCGCTGGGCCCCGCCGTCTCAAGCACCACTCCGCTGGGCCCCGCCGTCTCAAGCACCGCTCCGCTGGGACCCGCCGTCTCAAGCACCGCTCCGCTGGGCCCTTCCTGTCAAGCACCGCTCCGCTGGGCCCTTCCTGCCAAGCACCGCTCCGCTGGGCCCCGCCGTCTCAGGCACCGCTCCGCTGGGCCCTTCCTGTCAAGCACCGCTCCGCTGCGCCCCGCCGTCTCAGGCACCGCTCCGCTGGGCCCTTCCTGTCAAGCACCGCTCCGCTGGGCCCCGCCGTATCAAGCACCGCTCTGCTGGGCCCTTCCTGTCAAGCACCGCTCCGCTGGGCCCTTCCTGTCAAGCACCGCTCCGCTGGGCCCTTCCTGCCAAGCACCGCTCCGCTGGGCCCCGCCGTCTCAGGCACCGCTCCGCTGGGCCCTTCCTGTGAAGCACCGCTCCGCTGCGCCCCGCCGTCTCAGGCACCGCTCCGCTGGGCCCTTCCTGTCAAGCACCGCTCCGCTGGGCCCCGCCGTCTCAAGCACCGCTCTGCTGGGCCCTTCCTGTCAAGCACCGCTCCGCTGGGCCCTTCCTGTCAAGCACCGCTCCGCTGGGCCCCGCCGTCTCAAGCACCACTCCGCTGGGACCCGCCGTCTCAGGCACCGCTCCGCTGGGCCCTTCCTGTCAAGCACCGCTCCGCTGGGCCCTTCCTGTCAAGCACCGCTCCGCTGGGCCCTGCCGTCTCAGGCACCGCTCCGCTGGGCCCTTCCTGTCAAGCACGGCTCCGCTGGGCCCCTCCGTCTCAGGCACCGCTCCGCTGGGCCCTTCCTGTCAAGCACCGCTCCGCTGGGCCCTTCCTGTCAAGCACAGCTCCGCTGGGCCCCGCCGTCTCAAGCACCGCTCCGCTGGGCCCTTCCTGTCAAGCACCGCTCCGCTGGGCCCTTCCTGTCAAGCACCGCTCCGCTGGGCCCCGCCGTCTCAGGCACCGCTCCGCTGGGCCCTTCCTGTCAAGCACCGCTCCGCTGGGCACCGCCGTCTCAAGCACCGCTCCGCTGGGCCCTTCCTGCATGCACTGTTAACGGTTCACTGTGCCCACCATGCCTCCTCCTTGACCAGTGGAGACTGTAATCCACCTGATGGACTGTGGCTTTGCACTCCCCAGGATGGAACAGTGGGCAACCCACCTACTGTATAGACTTGAGAGACTGTGGCTTTGCACTCCCCAGGATGGCACAGTGGGCAACCCACCAACTGTAGAGACTTGAGAGACTGTGGCTTTGCACTCCCCAGGATGGTACAGTGGGCAAACCAACCACTGGAGAGACTTGAGAGACAGTGGCTTTGCACTCCCCAGGATGTAACAGTGGGCAACCCACCTACTGTAGAGACTTGAGAGACTGTGGCTTTGCACTCCCCAGGATGGCACAGTAGGCATGGTGGCCCCTTCGTGGATCTGGCGTCGTGGACTCATGTGGCTGTGGTGCCCCCCCCTTCCCTTCCCCCTGAGGTGCCTGTAGTTTTTTCATCAGATGCCCCTGCAGTGTTCTCTCCAAAGGACTCAGGTCTCCTGTGTGGGCTTTGCCCTTGTGTTGTTACACTTTGGCCCACGGACACTTCGATTTTCTTTTGATGTGCAGGACTAATTGCCTCGGTTATCCATTGCACTGTATATAGAATTATTTTGACATTGATTTTTTGGCTAGTTGACCAATACTTTTCAGAGACTATTTTGTACATAAATTTGTATTCACAATTTAATTATGTCTTTGCATTTTTCAGGGGGGTTTGGGTGGTGTCACTGTGACTTGTTGCTCTGCATTGGTGTGTACATAGTTTGGGGGGTGGGGGTCGCATATGTGTGTGCCGTAAGCTTTCCTCCTCCCCCCTCCCGTGTGTCGTAGGTGCAGTACTCACTGTTGTCGTCTGCGCCGGCGTTCGTACTCGTGGTAGATGAGCAGGTAGACGAGAGCAGGTAGGATGTTTAATTCGGGTTCCATGCTGTCCTCCTTCCTCGTGGAGTGCGTAGAGGTGAGCGTTTTCCCGTTCGTAGTCTGTTTCCGCCGTGTTTTTATCGGCGGTGCTCCCGCCCCGGAAAAGGTGGCGGATTGGTGAGTTATGATACTGTGGGCGGTACATTGTCTGCCGCCTGTCTGTTGGCGGTGACCGCCGCGCTGTTTGTCTGTACCGCCGTGGCGGGCGGAGTGTTAATGTGGCAGGCTGTGTTGGCGGTTCCCCCCAGGGTCAGAATTCCATTTTTTGGACCGCCAGCCTGTTGGCGGGTTGGCCGCCGCTTTATCACCGACCGCCAGGGTTAGAATCACCCCCAGTATGTGAAATGGCATTGATAATGTTCATATTTCTTTTCCAGCTCCATTTAATAATATGGGGAAGTCAATGAGAGAGTCCCGGGCTGCTGAAGTAGTAGAGAACCGAAACAAGGAAAGTGCGAGTTTCGCTGCTGCTGTCTCGATGTGATGTAGGTGCTGATCCACTAAGAATCAAAGTGTTGCCTTCATCAAGTTCCCTTATGATAAAGCTCTAGACCACCAGAGGACGACAGTAGTAAGGCAGCAGGGGTAGTATTTTGTGCAATGCATTCATTAAACCAAAGCACGTTGAGGATAATTTATTCACATTTGCAGAGAGAGATAAATCGTTGTCCATGTAAACTCCCAATTTCCGAACCAACCCCACAGTGATTGGGATCGAGTTATCTCCAGGTGGCTAAACGTCTGCTGCCAGAGGTCGTGGAGGAGGGCCTGAGAAACTGCTCATTACTTCCATTTGTCCCTGTTAAACTTGAAAGAATTGGCCTTAGGCCACTCTGAAACATCTCTTATACAATCATGAAACAAAGCCCTTGGAGAATGAGAGGTGCAGTCTAGGGTCAGAATTAGTTGGGTATCTGTGTGACCTAATCAGCTTAGCCAAAGTTCTTAAGTAAAAACTGAATAGTGTTGGGCTTAGGGAGGAACTCCTGCTAAACTACTCCAAAGAAAAAGCAAAAGGAGGAAAGACAAACTGCTTGCATTCTTCCATCCAAAAAGGAAGCCAACCATTTCACAGCTCTCCCCTTTATTCCTACTTCTGATAGCCTAGACAGTAAAATGCCTTGATTAGCAGTACCAAATGCAGCAAATAGGTTGAGTACCAGCTCTAACTGGTCACCATCATCTACTGCCATATGTAGGTCAACTAGAGCAGTAATCAAGGCTCCTACTGTAGTGTGGCCATTTTTAGTGTAGCTTTATGCGCGTTAGCTTAACGTACTAGGCCTCTGTGCACTTTGCCCTAGATGCATTTTATTTAGCCTCGCACTGTTATTTTACAATAACCAGTTTCACGGTCTTGTTTTATTTCCTTCTATCACACTGTTTAGCTTACTTCAGCACTGTGTTCTCAAACAATACATTCTTGCTCACTCTGTGCTTCAGTCAAGGATACAGTCTGGTACATTGCCGATAGACGTGGTAGAAGTTTAGTCTTTATGGTTCGTAGACAGTACACATCCTTATGTAGGGAACATCGGGGTGTTAGTTCACATCAATAGTATAAAAACACTTTCTAGTCCCGGTACACGTAAGAGGGAGATTCCGACCAGGAACCCACAACTAGATGCTGACTGCCCTTTTGCAGATGCTTATCCAGATCACAGGCCTTTGCTCAGGTATGAGGGTTGATGTCCTCCCGGGGAAACCAGAAAGGCAGGCTTAGAGCTTCACATGCTGTGTTCAAAATATAACTTAGAGAGAACATAATTTAGTTGCAATATGATAGCCTTGTTCTTATGTTTCAATCTCCTTGTTACTATTTCAATCCTACTGTGTTGTATGGTTCTGGTTATTGCGGCTCACGCCTTGTTATCTAAAATGCAGTTGTTTTATTAAACCAATCTTTAAAACTCAAACTGCCTTTGTCATTTATATATGAGACCGCACTTTGTACGAGAGAACTGGTTGTGACATGAGCGACCACGACTTCCCTGGGAAGCACTAAGATGGCATGCGCTCAGCTGCCCAATTGTCTCTTCCCTTTGGGAGAGATGAGGCACTGCTAGTTAGCCGGAGCATTACCCGGATTTGGGGTGACAAGGGTCCTTCACCATGGGTCAGACTTAGGCCCTCATTCTGACCTTGGCGGGCGGCGGAGGCCGCCCGCCAAAGTCCCGCCGTCAGGTTACCGTTCCGCGGTTGAAAGACCGCGGCGGTAATTCTGACTTTCCCGCTGGGCTGGCGGGCGGTCGCCTTCAGAACGCCAGCCAGCCCAGCGGGAAAGAGGCTTCCACGATGAAGCCGGCTCGGAATCGAGCCGGCGGAGTGGAAGCTGTGCGACGGGTGCAGTTGCACCCGTCGCGTATTTCACTGTCTGCGCAGCAGACAGTGAAATACATGTAGGGGCCCTCTTACGGGGGCCCCTGCAATGCCCATGCCAGTGGCATGGGCACTGCAGGGGCCCCCAGGGGCTCCGCGACCCCCCCTACCGCCATCCGGATCTCGGCGGTCCGACCGCCGGGATCTGGATGGCGGTAGGGGGGGTCGGAATCCCCGCAGCGCTGCAGCAAGCTGCGCCGCCGCGGAAGATTCAATGGGGCCGCGGTACACTGGCGGGACCCCGCCAGTGGTGCCGGTCCGACCGCGGCTTTACCGCCGCGGTCGGAATCCCCATTGGAGCACCGCCGGCCTGTCGGCGGCGCTCCCGCGGTCCTCCGCCCTGGCGGTCAAAGACCGCCAGGGTCAGAATGACCACCTTAGTCTCCCACACTGTGAACGATCCTGCCGGCCAAAAATCCAGTAGTCTTATTGAGATAATGAGAGACTACGCGACATGGCGCCGCCAACGTTTGGTCTGACTCTAATTTTCAGGTCCACCAGTTTATCTCGGTCTCATATACTATAACGATCCCACAGTTCCTTTAAAGGAGACATCCGTGGCACTGAGGATTTCCACCACAGTGGTATAGGCAATCCTATTTAAAGCGGATGGTTGTTCAAGCTTGAACCTTAATGGGAAAATCCCCGTCTTGGTGTGCCTTCTCTGAATTTTCACTGTTTTTCGAAATGGCAAATCCCCAGATAATGCAAATAGCTCTTAACATGAGACAACTGCTCACAGCACATTTGCTAGCAAATGATCTTACGATCCAGGGTGGTCCAGTCACGTTTGTGGTGGCCGCCCACGCAGCCTATAGAACAGAACTTTTTTACTCTTGGGTCACATTTCCCGCAGTTGATGGGAACACAAATACATTTCACACATATACAGTTGCGAACACGCCTGGACAGTACAGGGCGTATGCATACCTAGAGATACCTCTATCTTATCAAGAACATAATAATTGGCTTGATGGCGCCCTACCCCATACATTATTACTAGTAAGGTTAGGTCCACTAAGTAATGATGGTCCTACCTGGCCTTTATTGGCCACATATACAAATATTGCAAATATGGTGGTGGCTGAAGTTCGACGTTTGTATACAGACTTAACGGCTACATATAGACGCTTAGTACAATTTGTGATGCAGACACTAAATACAAACCCAGCGCGTGCTGCTCCAGCACAACCACATACAGTAGCACCAGGTATAAACCCGGTAACTGTACACTCTATTATGGGTAAAGTTCCAGCGAAATGGGAGGAGACTCCCTTTTGGCTGGCACAGAAAATTAATACGCTGGAGGCATTATTTCCCCATACGGGACCTCAGGACGAACACAGAATACGGACTATGTGTTTACCCTTTGGGATGGTTCCCACAGTGGAACATTGTAATCCATGGGGCATGGTGTTTGCTGCGCTCTATACAACGGCACACAGTACACCGACATTGGCCAACCTACCGGAAGTGCTTAAACAAATTCAGGATGAATACGGGGCAGCCCCGGCCTTAGATTTAGGAATGCAACTGATGGGCAACTTTGCCTCGGTTTCTTCAATAATCCTAAGCAATCTAAAAGGAGAAGCAGTTGCACTTGCAGTGCGCATGCGTCTTAGTGACGTCCCGCAAAAAGATCAGGAGCGGGAACTGCCTAAAATAATAGCGGAAACATATTCCAGTATCGGTCGAGATAGCCTAGGGGCTAGACCACAAAAACCTCAATTTCAGGGAAAAATTAGTAAAGAAAATGCTAAACAGCAACCTGAGGGTAATAAGAAGCGCTGGGAGAAAAAACAACAAACACCTAAAAAAGAAAGGGGAGAATCTCCACGTACGGAGCCCTCGCAGAATAGGTATAATCTCAGAAATAGAGATAATATAAAAACACCTGATAGATATCAATATACTGATACACGCCAATCTCGTTCCTTTCAGGACTCATCAGAAAAGAGAAATGAGAGAGGTGGGTGGTCAGAGCGGAGGACAGAGTACGTGAAACCGAGACAGGAATCACAACGCTCTTCGGAGGTTTCTGTCAAGAAGGAAGAGAAACCCATACAACAAAAACAACAGTTTAAAAAGAAAAAGGTGGCGGCAGTCTCAGTTAGACATGCCACTCAGGAAGTGAGTTCTCCTGAAGAACAAGACATGGGCACTAGCACTGCTAGACAGCGCGGCCGAGGTCACAATAGTTCGCCGGAATCTTCTAGAGCATCTGGAGGTGAAAGCAACTGATGACTTCATACAAGTTGAAACAGCAGATATGCGTGTCTCCGAACCCGATAGGGTGTATACAGAGACTTTACAATTGGAAGGAGACGTCGTGCGCACTATACACGCAATCTTTTGGGATCGTGTAGTTAAGATATATGACATCTTACTGGCTGAACAAGATTGGCCGTCTGATTTTGTCCGCACCTGCCCAATTGGGGAGGAAGTTATTAAACCTTCCTTCTCGCCCCTTGTTCCAGGAGAACTCGCAGAGTCCTATTGCATCAAATGGGCTCTGGCACAAGCACCTGCCGTATACAGAAATCACGTTGGGTGGGACAGGGATTCTCCATATCATGTAATTCTGATTAAAGTTGAACCTCAGCCACAACCGCAGTATCCCATAAAACATGAAGCAAGGGCACCGGTGAGAGAAATACTTACACAATTAGAATATCAGGGAGTAATTGAACCCTGTGTCTCACCGATGAATAATCCTTTATTCCCTGTAGCTAAACCGGACCATTCATATAGAATAGTCTTAGACTACAGACATTTGAACGGACATAGACGCACATATGCTATACAAAATTCACATAGCGCTGCACTGATGAGCAACACAGTGTGGAAAAAATATTAAACTACTTTGGATATCTCGAATGGATTCTTCTGCCAAAATATTGCACTGGAAAGCAGGGATTTAACAAGCTTTAGTGCGTTAGGCTCCCAGAAACAAATCTGTAGTTTGCCTCAGGGGTATAAGAACAGCCCAGGACTGTTTGCAGCTCGTGTGACTGAAATTTTACATGAGTTAGACCCTGAAGCGTTGTCATATGTGGATGATATATATCTCACGGATGATGAGTTGCTAGAACATTTAAGACGGGTCGCCCGCATTGTTGTAGGGTTTGCCGAAGTCGGCTACAAATTTAACTTTAAAAAATCAAAAATTGCCTTCCTCAGTGTCATATTCCTCGGATATGAACTGTCGAATGAAGGTAAGAGCCTAGCGCCCCAATTTTTTTAGAAATGTGCACAGTTGCAACCAACAAATACAATTAAGAAGCTCCAATCGTTGTTGGGCTTTCTCAATTTTCGCAGAACATACATTCCTGATTATGCTACACGCATAAAACCTTTATATGAATTAATACGTCATGATTTTTCGAGCAAATTCTGGACAATTGAACATACACATACTCTTCGGGAGTTACAAGCAGATATGCTGGCTGTGAAACATCTACATACATGGGACAGTAAGACGCATTTGGTCATCAGGGTGATAGCTGGAACCATTGGGTTTACTTATGTCACATTTAATGAAGGTGAGACAGTCCAGATTGGCTACAAGTCACACTTGTATTCTACTGCTGAACAACGATTTGCTTCCACGGAGAAAATACTAACTGCTGTACAGATGGCTGTTATTAAAGAAAGACCTCTTGCCCAGGGAAAACGCATTATTGTCGTTTCTCCTATTCCGGCCCTCGAGGCTGTTACAAAAGCTAGCGTCCCGAACGCAAAAGCACTACATCCAAGATGGATACAATGGGCTATGTCTTTGACAGCCACTGTTCTGCTTTCCCTTTTATCTCATATCCAGGCTTACAGAACCTCTCTGGAATGCACTTCTGAGTTTAAAGAAGACATTTATTGTTGTTAATTCCCCACCCACAAGTTCCTGAGAGACGAAATTAGTAGAATGGAAGCACATGTTCAAAAGTAGTTGCAGCAGTGAAAGCAAAATATATCAAAGTACTTCTCAGTTGCAATGTACACAGCAAATATAGGTGAAGAATTTATAGCATAACTTCAAAGCAAAGCATAAAAGCCAAATTCATCACCGTATGGGCAAGGTGGTAGGGCCTATACTCAGCTTCATCTTTCTGGGGTCTGCAAGTTGATGACTGTGGTCAACTGCGAGAAAGAGATTCTCTACCCAAACGGGAGACGGGCAACTGACGTCTAGTTCCCGTCTGAAGTCAAGCAGATTCAAATCTAACTCACTGTAGCCCAGAGTCATCCTTAAAAGCAAACTCAGTGAGAGAGCCGAATAACCTTGGAGAGGGGCCAATTCTCCTGAGCTCACTCGCTCTCAGACTGGATTGCAAGGTAAACACAAAATCTGTGTGCTCTTATCAGCTAAGGTCTCGTGTGAAGAAAACAGCTTGGTCCATCTTGTGGAAAAACACACCTTGGAAAAACACAGCTCATTTGTAATGTCTCAACTGCAATGTCTAACCACACGTTAAAGTCCATAGGCAGCTAACCTAAATATCAAATGTAATGTCTAATGCCATGTCAAAGCCAATAGGCAGCTAAACTGAATATCAAATGTAATGTCTAATGTCATGTCAAAGCCAATAGGCAGCTAAACTGAATACAGAATGTAATGGCTAATGCCATGTCAAAGCCAATAGGCAGCTAAACTGAACAAAACATATAGGTGGTCATTACAACCCTGGCGGACGGTGTTAAAGCGGCGGTAAGACCGACAACAGGCCGGCGGTAAAAAAATTGGAATTATGACCGTGGCGGAAACCGCCAACAAAGACAGCCACTTTAACACTCAGACCGCCACGGCGGTACAGACAAACAGCGCGGCGGTCACCGCCAACAGACAGGCGGAGGACAATGTACCGCCCACAGTATCACAACCTACCAATCCGCCACCTTTTACGGGGCGGATTCACCGCGGATCAAAACACGGCGGAAACAGGAATTTCTAAGGGAAAACGCTCACCTCTACACAATCCACGAGGAAGAAGGGCACCATGGAGCCGGAACTCCATATTCTCCCTGCGATAGTCTTCCTGCTCCTATACGAGGATCATCAACGCCGCCGGCGAAGACCACGGTGAGTACTGCACCTACGACATAGGGGAGGGGGGAGGCAAAAACACAGGGACACACACAACCAACATCCCAACCCCCACCCCGACCCTCACCCACAACAACACACACACCAATGCATATCTATACATTACAGTAACACCCCCCAACCCCCCGGAAGAATGCAAAGACAAAAGGAAATTAGTGGAACCATTGTAATATATTAAAATCAAGTAGGCAAAAATATATATATACACCATTGTTAGAAATGGGGTCTTTGGTTGACAGTCAGGTTGCCCCCTGTTCAAGCAAGGACCCTCACTCTAGTCAGGGTAAAAGAGAATCACCCTCAGCTAACCCCTGATTACCCCCTTGGTAGCTTGGCAGAGCAGTAGGCTTAACTTCAGAGTGCTAGATGTAAAGTATTTGTACCAAGACACACAGTAACTCAATGAAAACACTACAAAATTACACAACACCAGTTTAGAATAATAGGAAATATTTATCTAAACAAAACAAGACCAAAACGACAAAAATCCGACATACACAAGTCAAGTTATGAATTTTTAGAGATTAAACTAAAAAATAGCGCTTAGAAACACAAAATGCTTCCATGAGGTGTTAACACGGCGTCGTGACGGAGTCGTTCCCAACAAGCCGACACCAGCGGCGCCGGACACAGAGTCGCGTAGACCCCCAAGTACAGTACCTTTGGTGAAGAGTGAAAACAAGTCGATGCGCGAAGTCGGGGATCGTGGCGTCTGTGCGAAGGGTTGAATCCGCGCACTTCGAGCGGCGTCGGTCAAGACGTGGTGCGGCGACTTCCACGGAGTCGTGGACTTCAGCGGCGTCGGGCCTGTGAAGAGCGTCACGTTCCAGCGAAGGTCACGGCATCGGGTGCAGGCAGCGTCCCCGGAGTCAGCAGCGGCATCGGTCCAGAGTCGTCCGAAGTCGATTTCCTTGGATTTCCACCAGCTTTCCTTTCAAGGGCCCTGGGACTGGATAGGGCACCACTTGTCAGAGCAGGAGTCTCTCCAGAGACTCCAGGTGCTGGCAGAGAGAAGGCTTTGCTGTCCCTGAGACTTCAAACAACAGGAGGCAAGCTCTAAATCAAGCCCTTGGAGATTTCTTCACAAGATGGAAGGCACACAAAGTCCAGTCTTTGCCCTCTTGCTCTGGCAAAAGCAGCACTGCAGGAAAGCGCCACAAAGCACAGTCACAGGCAGGGCAGCACTTCTTCCTCAACTATTCAGCTCTTCTCCAAGCAGAGGATCCTCTTGGTTCCAGAAGTGTTTCTAAAGTCTGTAGATTTGGGTGCCCTTCTTATACCCATTTTAGTCTTTGAAGTCGCCTTTCTTCAAAGGGGACTCACGCCTACTTGTGTAATCCTGCCTTGCCCAGGCAAGGCCTCAGACACACACCAGGGGGTTGGAGCCGGCATTGTCAGAGGCAGGCACAGTCCTTTCAGATGAGAGTGACCACTCCACCCCTCCCTCCTAGCAGAGATGGCTAATCAGGAAATGCAGGTAACACCCCAGCCCCCTTTGTGTCAATGTCTAGTGCGAGGTGAAAAACAACCAAACTGTCAAACTGACCCAGACAGGGAATCCACAAACAAGGCAGAGTCACAGAATGGTTTAAGCAAGAAAATGCTCACTTTCTAAAAGTGGCATTTTCGAACGCACAATCTTAAAATCAACTTTACTAAAAGGTGTATTTTTAAATTGTGAATTCAGGGACCCCAAGCTCCCCATGTCCTTCTACTCTCTAGGGGAATCTACACTTTAATCATATTTAAAGGTAGCCCCCATGTTATCCTATGAGAGAGACAGGCCTTGCAACAGTGAAAAACGAAGTTGGCAGTATTTCACTGTCAGGACATATAAACCACATTACTATGGCCCTCATTCTGACCTTGGCGGGCGGCGGAGGCCGCCCGCCAAAGTCCCGCCGTCAGGTTACCGTTCCGCGGTCGAAAGACCGCGGCGGTAATTCTGACTTTCCCGCTGGGCTGGCGGGCGGTCGCCTTCAGACCGCCAGCCAGCCCAGCGGGAAAGAGGCTTCCACGATGAAGCCGGCTCGGAATCGAGCCGGCGGAGTGGAAGCTGTGCGACGGGTGCAGTTGCACCCGTCGCGTATTTCACTGTCTGCGCAGCAGACAGTGAAATACATGTAGGGGCCCTTTTACGGGGGCCCCTGCAATGCCCATGCCAGTGGCATGGGCACTGCAGGGGCCCCCAGGGGCCCCGCGACCCCCCCTACCGCCATCCGGATCTCGGCGGTCCGACCGCCGGGATCTGGATGGCGGTAGGGGGGGTCGGAATCCCCGCGGCGGTGCAGCAAGCTGCGCCGCCGCGGAGGATTCAATGGGGCCGCGGTACACTGGCGGGACCCCGCCAGTGGTGCCGGTCCGACCGCGGCTTTACCGCCGCGGTCGGAATCCCCATTGGAGCACCGCCGGCCTGTCGGCGGTGCTCCCGCGGTCCTCCGCCCTGGCGGTCAAAGACCGCCAGGGTCAGAATGACCACCTATATGTCCTACCTTATCCATACACTGCACCCTGCCCTTGGGGCTACCTAGGGCCTACCTTAGGGGTGCCTTACATGTAAGAAAAGGGAAGGATTAGGCCTGGCAAGTGGGTACACTTGCCAAGTCGAATTTACAGTGTAAAAATACACACACAGACACCGCAGTGGCAGCTCTGAGACATGATTACAGGGTTACTTATGTGGGTGGCACAACCAGTGCTGCAGGCCCACTAGTAACATTTGATTTACAGGCCCTAGGCACCTCTAGTGCACTTTACTAGGGACTTAACAGTAAAACAAATATGCCAATCATGGATAAACCAATTACATACAATTTACACAGAGAGCATATGCACTTTAGCACTGGTTAGCAGTGGTAAAGTGCTCAGAGTTCAAAAACCAACTGCAACAGGTCTGAAAAAATAGGAGGCAGGAAGCAAAAAGATGGAGGATGACCCTGCATAAGCAAAAAAGTCCAACAACCATAAACAAAATATACACCACGATTAGTAGTGCAGGTATTGCACCATTCATGGTCTGTGGACCACTGGGCCCAAAATTCATGGGCGAGGCCCACACAAGATACCCGATCAAAACAGAGAGAACACTGAAGGGGCATCAGATAGAAATACAACAGGCACCTCAGGGGGAAGGGAAGGGGGGGCACCTCAGCCGGATGAGTGCACCACGCCAGATCCACGAGTGGGCTCTATGCCCATTGATGTATCCTGGGGAGTGCAAAGCCACAGTCTCTCAAGTCTCTGCAGTGGGTGGTTTGCCCACTGTACCATCCTGGGGAGTGCAAAGCCACAGTCTCTCAAGTCTCTGCAGTGGGTGGTTTGCCCACTGTACCATCCTGGGGAGTGCAAAGCCACAGTCTCTCAAGTCTCTGGAGTGGGTGGTTTGCCCACTGTACCATCCTGGGGAGTGCAAAGCCACAGTCTCTCAAGTCTCTGCAGTGGGTGGTTTGCCCACTGCACCATCCTGGGGAGTGCAAAGCCACAGTCTCTCAAGTGGACAACAGTCTCCACTGGTTCTGGAGGGGGCTTTGTGCCAAGAGTGCTTCATCCTGCCAAGGACTGAGGTAGTGGATGTATCTCTCCACTGGTTCTGGAGGGGGCTTTGTGCCCAGAGTGCTTCATCCTGTGCAGGACAGACGGAGTGGATGCCTTTCTCCACTGGTTCTGGAGGGGGCTTCATGTCCAGAGTGCTTCATCCTGCCAAGGACTGAGGTAGTGGATGTATCTCTCCACTGGTTCTGGAGGGGGCTTTGTGCCCAGAGTGCTTCATCCTGTGCAGGACAGACGGAGTGGATGCCTTTCTCCACTGGTTCTGGAGGGGGCTTCGTGCCCAGAGTGCTTCATCCTGCCAAGGACTGAGGTAGTGGATGCCTTTCTCAACTGGTTCTGGAGGGGGACTGGTGCCCAGAGTGCAGCACACACCCTGTGACGGTCCCAGTAGCGTCACTGCCCCTGCCGCAAATGGGCTAGTGGTGCATTCCATGGCGGTCTTTGCCCTGTTCAGCGGTCCCTGGCCTGTTCAGCGGTGCTTGAGTTGCCAGTGTCAGACCTGTTCAGCGGTGCATTCTATGGCGGTCTTTTCCCTGTTCAGCGGTCCCTTGCCTGTTCAGCGGTGCTTGAGTTGCCAGTGTCAGACCTGTTCAGCTGTGCATTCCATGGCGGTCTTTGCCCTGTTCAGCGGTCCCTGCCCTGTTCAGCGGTCCTTGCCAAGGCGGTCCTTCATTGCCCAGCAGGGCTGTGGCTGGCGTTCCTTCATGGGTCAGCTGGGCTGTGGCTTGCGGGCCCTCCTGGCCAGCTGGGCTGTGGCTGGCGGTGGCCTCCTGGCCAGTGACGATGGGGCTGGCCTCCTGGGCAGTGACTCTGGCGGTGGCCTCCTGGCCAGTGACGATGGGGATGGCCTCCTGGGCAATGACTCTGGCGGTGGCCTCCTGGCCAGTGATGATGGGGCTGGCGGTGGCCTCCTGGGCAGCGGGGATGATAGCGGTCTTCTCCGCCGTGCTGATCCTCCCAGACTTTGGAGATTTCTTCTGCCCCTTGCCCACCTTGGGAGGAGTCACAGCTGAGTCGACACTCCCCACGGGACCCTTGTGAGCGGCTTTGCTGGCTGGAGTCTTCCCCCTCTCCTGCCGGGCACTGTCCAACTTCTGGTGCTTCACGGGGGGACTGGCTGTGCTGTGGCTCCATGTCACACTGGCTGTCCTGGTGGCCGGTGCACTCCACATACCTGTAACAACAGGCACCACTGGTCCCGGAGGTTTTTTGGCTGAGGTGCTAGTACAGGACCTATAAGTTGGAAGGGGGGGGTGGTGGGAAATAGGTTAAGGGGGGACAGGAAAAGTTGTTTGGAGACACTGGGACGGGTAGCTGGAGGGGGTTTGGGAGTGGAGGAAGAGGTGGTGGTTGTAGGAGGTGTAACTTTTGTGGATTTGGGTGCAGGTGCATGCGCTGGAGGCTGTTGTGAGGTGGATGGCTGTTGGGTGGGTGTGTGCCTGCGTTTGTGTATCTTCGGAGGGGGCGTCACAGACACACTGGGAGAGGACACAGGGGACGTGTAAATGGTAGTGGGGTGGTGAGTGCACGTGAGCGGGGTGTGGTGGTGGGTGTGCTGGTGCGGGACGTAGTGGCTGTAGTGGTAGTGCATGCAGGTGTGAGTGTAGATGAGACTGGGAGGGAGGAGGGAGATGAGGAGGAGGGGGACACAGTGGAGCCAGTGGATGTTGGTGTGTCTGTATGTGTGTGTGATGCTTGCGTGAGTGCCTGTGGGATGTGTGGTGCTTATGTTTGCCTGAGCTTCCCTTGTGTGGTGAGGTGTGTGCAGGCTGGTCTGATGGTGTGCTTGGGATGGGCTGGGGTACAGGGGATTGGGTCTGGGTGGAGGAAGTTGGAAGGGGGAGGCTAGATACAGGGACAATGGCTGCCATCAGTGCTGAGGCCAGAGTTTGCAGGGTTCGATGAAGGGCAGCCTGACCAGAATGAATGCCCTCCAGGAATGCATTTGTGTGTTGCAATTCCCTTTCTACACCCTGGATGGCATTCAAAATGGTAGACTGCCCAACAGTGAGGGACCTGAGGAGGTCAATGGCCTCCTCTCTGAGGGCAGCAGAGGTGACAGGGGCAGGGGCTGAGGTGCCTGGGGCGAAGGTGATGCCCACCCTCCTGGGTGAGCGGGCACGGGGCGAAGGCTGAGGGGCTGCTGGGAGGGCGGTGCTGGTAGGGGGAGTGGCGGCTGTACCTGTAGAAGTGGGGGACACAGATTTTGCCGCCACCACAAGGGAGCTCCCATCGGAGGACGAGTCCGTGTCGCTGGTTGCAGATCCTGTGACCGCCGTGGTGCTCCCCTCGCCCTCCGTCCCACTGGTGTATTCTGAGTCCGTGGTGTGGCCCTCCATGGCCATGTGGGATGCAGCTCCCTCGTGCTCCGGTGCCACTGTACCTCCGTCTGATGATGCTGATGCACACAAGAACAGGGAGACCACAAAAAGGGGGAGGGTGGCAGAAGAAAGACAGGTTGAGTGCATGGCTTACCGCTACCGTTAGCGGACAATACAGGCACAGCAGCCCCCTGCACTACGTCGCGCTGTTGGGCTCTACAGATGCAATTCCTGGGATATGGCCTACATGGCTATGGACGACATCTGCACACATAGATGACACAGGGGCATGAATACCTGTACTTGGCACTCTACAGAATTGAGTGGGGTGCCACATGGCCTGCATTACGGAGGGGCCTAGCCTACGGAACTCGCCCTGGCCTAGGAAAACCCACAGCCCTCCTCCCCCACCCAGACACCTTCACTGCGCGCAAAGTCCGCTGAATGATGTTGTACTCACCCCCTTGTGTCTGCTGTGATGCCCTCAATCGCCCATCCAACTCAGGGTAGGCCACCGCCAGGATCCGGAACATCAGGGGGGTCATGGTTCGACGGGCACCCCTCCCACGTTGGGAGGCCATCCCCAGCTGAGCCTCCGCCATCTTCTTGCTCCAGCGGCGCATGTCCTCCCATCTTTTCCGGCAGTGGGTGCTCCGTCTGTGGTGGACCCCCAGGGTCCGGACGTCCTTGGCGATGGCACGCCAAATATCCTTCTTCTGGTGGGCGCTGACCTACATGACATGTACAGGGGAAGAAGAGAAGTCATTACCAACTGCACCGTCTAAGTGAGTGGCCCACATCCCTACCCTTGCCATGTGGCACATGCATTCACAGTCCTTCATGCACGCAGAACTGTGCCCCCTTCATTCTTACAACCAGCCCTCTCCACACAGGCATAGCCCATACAACGTGCTCCCTGTGTACTTACCTGTTGGTCTGGAGGACCGTAGAGTAGCGTGTACTGAGGCAGGACCCCATCGACAAGCTTCTCCAACTCTTCTGCAGTGAAGGCAGGGGCCCTTTCCCCAGACGCACAAGCCATTGTCTCTTCCAGACCGAGGTCACAGCAGCACTTGCAGTGTAGGTGTTCTCCTGTCGAAGATCAGATATCGAGTGATTCAACAGATAGAAAATGGCGGTCACGTCAGCGGCAGTCACGTCCGCGGCGGTGCGTACCATCACCGCCGGCGTACATCGTCATTGGCTCCTGGGACCCATAGGGTCCAATGTTAACCAATGCAGCATTGCGCCGCGGTCTTCGACCGCCTACCGAGATGGTGTACAACGCCAGAGCAGTTACCTCACATACCATTGTCCCAGTTTAGAGGTCAGGCAGCCGCCATTTCAGGGGCCCTCCCAGTTCCCCTGTGTTCCTGGGCCTCCGTCCCCTGGACTGTGTGCCCACTGCCACTACCCCCAGGTCCCTGTTGTTGTTGGGGTGGTGGGTTATCCTGGGTTCCCTGTAGTGGTGGACACACAGCTGATTGACGTGTCCTGAAGACGGAGGTATGGGCCCGCTGGGTGGGTGCTGTGCTGGTGTTACCAGAGGGTGGAAGGTCTGTGGTGGGCTGTGCCTGTGTGAAGGAAACCGACTGTCCCGAGGCCCACAATGGTCCGTGCTGGTCATCTGGATCCAGTTGGACAGAGCTGCTGTCATCACTGTGGGCTTCTTCTGTGGGTGGGGTGGAGATGTCTGGACCCTCCTGTCTGGTGACGTTGGGTAGTGGTCCTGCAGGGGTGTAAAAGCATGATTATTGCATCTGTGTGTGTCATGGTGTGCAATGGGTGGGTGACCGTGTACCCCAGTGCTAGCATTCCTGTGTGGGGGCTTGTGTGATGATGGTTGAGGGGGGTGTTATGGGTATGTGCAGTGGGCATTCTTTAGTGATGGGTGTCTATGCTTTGTTGTGTCATGCAGGGCTTGGTGTTGGGATGTGTGGTTTGTGATGTTGGGACATTTGTGAGGAGTTGGGGTGCTGGGGGTGAGGGTGGGGGTATGTGATAGCATGCAGGTAGGGTGGGGGATATGATAGTTAAGATTTGACTTACCAGAGTCCATTCCTCCACCGACTCTTGCGAGGCCCTCAGGATGCAGAATCGCCAAGACCTGCTCCTCCCATGTTGTTAGTTGTGGGGGAGGAGGTAGGGGTCTGCCGCCAGTCCGCTGTACCGCCAGGTGCTGTCTTGAGACCACGGAACGCACCTTCCCCCATAGGTTGCTCCACCTCTTCCTGATGTCGTCCCGATTTCTTGGGTGCTGTCCCACTGCGTTGACCCTGTCGACTATTCTTCGCCATAGCTCCATCTTCCTTGCTATGGAGGTGTGCTGCACCTGTGCTCCAAATAGCTGTGGCTCTACCCGTACGATTTCCTCCACCATGACCCTAAGCTCCTCCTCCGAGAACCTGGGGTGTCTTTGCAGTGCCATGGGGTGGTGTGGGTGATGTGTGGGGTGGTGTGTGTTGTGCTGTGTGTTGTGCTGTGTGGGGTGATATTTAGGGGTGTGTTGTGTGAGGTGCATGGATGTTATGTGGGTGATGGTGTTGTGTGCCTGTGGATGCTAGTTTGTGGATGGTGGTGTCTCTCTCTGGCCTTCTCTCTGTAATATTGGTCCTAGGGGTTTGTGGGTGATGTGGGTGTGTGTTTTATATTGTATTGGGTGTGTGGGAGTGGTGTGTGTATGTGTATCAGGTGTGTGTATTTCAAATTGTCCAATGTGGTGGTGTTTTGGAGATTCGTGGGTCGTGATAGCATGGGCGTATTTCTGTTGGCGTGACGGTGGAGGTTTTGTTTTCGCCAGTTTATCACTTACCTTTGGTGTGGCGGACTTGTGTGGGTGTCTGGATTTTGTCGGATTTTGAGATGTGGGTCGTAATAGCTGTGGCGGATTTCCGCGGCTGCGGCGGTGTGTTGGCGGTCTTCTACACGGCGGTAAGCGGCTTTTACCGCCAATGTTGTAATGACCCCCATAGAGTGCTACTGGTGAACATTGAGCAACTAATATGCGCAGTGGTGAAACACAAAGTCATTGGTCAAACACAATTAATAGCATCACAGCCACTGATGTTGACTACATTTTTGACCCAAAGTTACAAACTCAGGAATTTCTGCAATTTGAAGTTGAATATCCAGTCCCCACTGACACATTGCCTATTGATCAATATCAAGTAGTCATGTATACTGATGGCTCTGCACAACCAGCGATTGGGACGAAACACCAATATTCGGCTGCATGTGCAGTAGTGAGCGGCTATATGGAGGGGGAGAAGTTCTGCCCCCAACATACTTATACACAGACCTTAGGGGATTGTACAGCACAATTAGCTGAGCTAAAAGCTCTACTGCTGGCAGTAGAACATACAGATCTGACGCAGTTCACACTGATTGTTTGTGATTCGTATTACTGCGTCCAGCCTTTTAATGAATATCTACATTACTGCCTCTTCAATGAGTTCAGAGATTCAAAAGGCAACACCATTAAACACAGACTACTGTGGGGGAAGGTAGCAGGCTTGAAAGAGACGCTACCCAAAGTCCATGTTGTGCATACACTTGGACACCAGCGTGTTGGAATACACTTTGCTGGAAATACTTTGGCTGATGAGGCCGCAAAGTCGGCAGTGGCAGTTGCCTCTGTAGCTGCAGTAACTCGTTCAAGTTCCAAACTAGACACAGAGATTATGGCTGCCATAAGGGCTATGGTTGATGGCACGCCTTATCGTAAAGGATTTCCTGATAAATACCAATACTTCATGGGAAGTATGCTGAACGCTGAGGTTAAAATTCATAGCGTAGGCGTACGCGACATCCCAAATAAAGCTGTAAGACTACAATTGATTAAAGCAGCGCATGAGGGAGTGGCATCTACACATGCTGGCGTGGCCGCTACAATTTCGCTATTGCAGGCCCGTTACTGGTGGCCTGGTCTCTATAAAGAGACTAAGCAGTATGTCCTTTTTTGTGACATCTGTCAACAAATTAAAGTTTCAACAGCTAAGCGTCCGCCACAGACACCCCTCTTAATATCCAACAGACCGTTACAATGTGTTCCCTTGGACCATTGCGGTCCACTAACACCTGATAGTGCATACAAATATATACTAGTCGCTGTTGATTCTTGCTCCAGATTTGTGTGGGTGTGGTCACAGTGCTCAGCTGACGCTCGGACTGTTATTAAAGATTTGCGAGTCTTTGTCGGTACATATGCAGTTGCGCCATTCCATTCGGACCAGGCCCCTGCTTTTGCCTCAAGGGCATTCAGGGACACCATGGCTTCGTTGGGGGTCCAACTCCAGTACTCGTCTCCATTTCATCCCGAGGGAAATTCTGTTGTGGAGCGATTAAACCGCAATTTAAAGCAATCCTTAACAGCCAGAGACTTAGGTACGGGTCATAGTTGGCTAACCCACCTGAATGGAGTTCAGAGAGCCCTCAATAACCTGCCTAGAAGGTCCCTGGGGGGTCGTACTTCATATGAGTGCCTGTTCAGAACACAAATGTTTGTTCTGGATCTTGATGGTCCTGGTGTGGAGGCGGCAGAAATGCCTTTTGGCATAAATGATCGTGTAATTTACAGGAATTACAGCAGTTCCGTGAAGATAACTCTTCTAAACGTGCTGCCTCCACAGGAATTAAGGATGTGCCAGTAACACCTACAGGCTGTATTCCCAGGGTTGGGGATCTTGTGCGTGAAAAGGTCGCAGTGAAAAAATAATTTGGCCCTTCTTATTGAGCACCAGTCCCTGTGTTGGGGATACACGGAACGAGAACTGTTATTTTACCACCATTGCCAGGTGCCAAAGAAAATCGCTTTGTTTCCATTGACAATGTCAAGTTACAACATGTGGCCGATTCTACACAGCAGACCAGGAGGAACGTCCAGTAGTTCCCAAATCCCTCTCTCTACTGGGGAAGATGTTCCGCTTCAAGTTATCTATACCAACACTGTTGCCTCGCCGAGCTTGGGGAGGGTGGTTGATGATCTCGCATTAGTTCCACTGACAACAAATAACTTAGACACATTTGATCAAGTCATCATGACTACTGACGTGACGGTTGGTGCTATCTACAGTGTGCCACCGCGTGAGACACCAACTCCTCCATTGGATACGGTGATGCCTTTTACACGAACTGCCTCTGGTTACTTGGCCTACAACAACGATGGTCTATCGGACTCCTTTGCCTCATCGACTACTGACCTGTCAGGTCCACGTAAGCTGATGTGTTGGCTTCAAGATACGTAATTTGTTTTTCCATGGAATTATCTGTGGCTCTTATTGACTATGCTAACATTTTTTCTTTGGATTGGGTTTGTAATTACCTTTTTTCTGTTGATACATGGTCATTTTCTTCCTGAGAGATCAGCGGTTGAACAGGTGGAGGAGGTGTTGAAACCACATTTTTCATCACATAGGGTCCAAAGAGACTTGTCTTTTGTGAACATTTCTGCAATACCAATTCCGGATGGGATTGTGTGGGATAAAGTGATGTTTGATATATACGGTCCCACTGAGATAATTCAAATACCGTATGTCCTAAAGTTATCTATGAATGATATAGTAATACCAGGCATTGTATCTGATGATTGGGATGTGAAAACAGTGGATTCAATGATGACAGAATTGCAATATTATACTGTTTATGAAAATGAAGATGTTTACCAGTTTAAAGACAACTATGGTGACATGTTTTGCTATAATTATTATGGGCACCATTTCATCCACAAAGCAAATAGTCCAAAATCAATATTTGACTATACACAATGGGAACATTGCCCAACTCCCCTACAGGGAAGTTCCAAAACTTACTTTGATAAATTTACGTATTTTTCTGGGCATCATCAAACAAATGCTAAGTCATATTATTTTAGGTTAACTCCGTCTAAAGATAAACAAATGTTGTTGACTAACACGAAATTCATATATTCAGATTCCTTTGTTTCCCGATTGTCAATTAAAGGTTATGAATATTGGTAAAAAAATATTGATTTGAAAAGTGTTTGGGGGACAAAACATTGGCAAACACAGGGTAGAGAAACATTGTTTAGAGCATGTCTCATTCCCGTCCAAATGATTTTTTTGAATGAAACATTACAACAGAGAAGCTGTTTAGGCTTAGCAACAATCAGAGAATTGAATATGCCTAGTATACCTGTCCCTGCCAAAATTAATAACTGGCAGAAATACATAAATGCCACTTTTAGTGAACTTACAGAATGGGTCCAGAATGGTACTTTTAACACTTCATTGACACGTCCAGGTGGGTGGTTATTGTGGCCAATAGACACCAACGAGTGTCATCAACGTTTTGCCACCTCCTCTGGGGGTTTCCAGACGAGTAGGTCAGACCCTCGCTATTTATCCCCAGAACATGCTGAAATAATTACTACAAATAGTGTGGGAAAATTGTGCCAACAATGGTTAAAATCATCCTTGCTAGATGCAGTTAAGACACATCTCACTCTCCTGTCTAATAACACTGACTTACAGGATTTTTTGTCAGGCCCGAAGACACCACGTGTGAAGCGTTTCTTGTATGAAGTATACAATGAAATATGGAAACTTTCCCAACAAGAGGCTGCAGCCCGGTTAAGGCAGATAGATCAGGAAAATCTGAAGGAGGCATTAGCTGTTGTTGATAATGGAATTCACACTTTATCCGACCGGATATATACCATTAACAACATTGTTTCTTCTGCTATAGACATTATACGATCTGATATGTCTTCTTTATATCATGGACAGAGTCAGACCAGGTCCATTATGCAGTTGGGTTGGACACTTCAAACGTTGAAGGCAGGTCGCGTTCCGTGGCAGCACATCGGTGCCAGGGAAATATTATTTTCCTTTAATTTAACGCGACAACAACAACTAATGGCTAAGAAGGAGGCGACTTATGTCATGCTCAACATTGAGAAGTTAGAAAGATTGCCTTTTACTGTGCAGAGTGGTTAATACACGGGGTTATTAATCTGCCTATTTCTACATTACAGTTCACTTCTTTTCTGAAACATGTTCCGGTAGGCAGACATGAGAAGTTGGGAGATAGTTACATCCGTGAGATGTGGGAGCTTCACTTCTTATACAAATGTCTCAATGGTATGAGAGAAGTCTTTCTTAGCGGTAGTGAATGCGAGACTTCAGTCAGCCATTCGATGATTTGTGAGCAGCTGTCCTTGCATGGGGCATGTAATGCCTCGGTGGTGAACTTGGCTTGCTATCTGAAGGGAGTTTGGAACACACCTGCTCCCTAATAGTCTTTGGCATGGATTTTCCGGTTTTGTCATCTGCCGAAGTGGAGACTCTCCTGCTTTCCATGACAACTTTATCGAATGTAACTTTTTTTAATTGACATTGTGATTTGAAATTCAGCATTTTTTGCTGCATGCTTATATTTTAAATTGAGGATTAATATGCTTTGGTGTAGACTTAACTTGTTGAAATGTGATAGGGTTTTAATTATATTTTAGCTTAAGGCATTTTTAGCTTTGGCTTAAACCACTTTCTACCGACAAGGGGAGGGTGTAGTGTGGCCATTTTTAGTGTAGCTTTATGCGCGTTAGCTTAACGTACTAGGCCTCTGTGCACTTTGCCCTAGATGCATTTTATTTAGCCTTGCACTGTTATTTTACAATAACCAGTTTCACGGTCTTGTTTTATTTCATTCTATCACACTGTTTAGCTTACTTCAGCACTGTGTTCTCAAACAATACCTTCTTGCTCACTCTGTGCTTCAGTCAAGGATACAGTCTGGTACACTGCCGATAGACGTGGTAGAAGTTTAGTCTTTATGGTTCGTAGACAGTACACATCCTTACGTAGGGAACATCGGGGTGTTAGTTCACATCAATAGTATAAAAACACTTTCTAGTCCCGGTACACGTAAGAACGAGATTCCGACCAGGAACCCACAACTAGATGCTGACTGCCCTGTTGCAGATGCTGATCCAGATCACAGGCCTTTGCTCAGGTATGAGGGTTGATGTCCTCCCAGGAAAACCAGAAAGGCAGGCATAGAACTCCACATGCTGTGCTCAAAATATAACTTAGAGAGAACATAATTTAGTTGCAATATGATAGCCTTATTCTTATGTTTCACTCTCCTCGTTACTATTTCAATCCTACTGTGTTGTATGGTTCTGGTTATTGCGGCTCACGCCTTGTTATCTAAAATGCAGTTGTTTTATTAAACCAATCTTTAAAACTCAAACTGACTTTGTCATTTATATATGAGACCGCACTTTGTACAAGAGAACTGGTTGTGACCTGAGTGACCACGACTTCCCTAGGAAGCACTAAGATGTCATGCGCTCGGCTGCCCAATTGTCTCTTCCCTTTGGGAGAGATGAGGCACTGCTAGTTAGCCGGAGCATAACCCGGATTTGGGGTGACAAGGGTCCTTCACCGTGGATCAGACTTAATACCCCACACTGTGAACGATCCTGCCGCCCAAAAATCCAGTAGTCTCATTAAGATAATGAGAGCCTACGCAACACTACTGTGCTGTGGAGAGAATGAAAACCAAAGTGAGCCTCCTTTACTAAATTATGTTCCTCTAAAAAACTAGAGTTTTTTGTTGACAATTGTGTCAAGAATTTTGCTAGGAAAAGGTAAAAGAGAGATGGTCTAAAATTAATAGGGCTTGCTGGATCAGTGGAAGGCTATTTCTGAAGGGGAGCACTAGTGCCTTTGTCCATTCTGGAGGCCCTAAGGCCATCTGCAGAGACTGATCACATTTGGCTGGTAGTGTTTCTGCTGCATAGTCCGCTAGCTGCTTCCAAGCTGTGAGAGGTAGTGAGTCCAATGGTGAACCCAACGAAATTAAGCTAGCTAAAGTAAGAAGCTCACTCTCTGATAGCTGATCTAAGTCATTGAGCACTGTTGACGTGGATTCTATGTATGGAACTACCAAGAGAGTTTTCTCTGCCAAAAAAGTAGATGAAAGGTTTGGATCAAGAGGGAGAGCTGAGAGAATAGCTTCAGCCTTTTCAAAATAAACTGCTAAGTCATCACATAGGAGGTAGATGAGAGGCACAGGCTGGTGATGGAGAAAATGGGCCGGGTGGAGAATGGAGCTGTCAAAACTTCGTTTGCAAAGTTGTCTGCTTTGATAGTTTTAATCTGCTTCTTATGCTTTCTTAGTGGCAGTTTATAATCTTATTTTAAATCCATTCAGAAATTCAAATATCATGCTCTTCTGAGTTTCTTGCAGTGGCTTCTGGCTGCCTGTATTTCACCTTCAAACCAAGGGGCCAAAGAGTACTGTGTGACAGTGGCTTTTAAGGGGTAGAGTGTTCTCAAGCGCCTTAGTATTCCAAGCCTGATAGTTGTTATAAGCTTCAGCAACATTGCTGGGGTTGGTGGCAGGGAGGGAAGATAAGAGAAATTTCTCTGATTTTTCCGATTTGGACCAGGAACATGTGGGGACCATGGAGGCCTTCCTCTTATTTAGTGCACCAAAATGGATACTATGAGCTGACCCCAAATTAAAGGAAATAAATACATGATTGGACCAAACTACCAGACATTCCCCATCCAATCTAATCAGATCGGTAGGACAACAAATTAGATCCAGTATATGCCCATGAGCTTGTGTTGGACCTGTGACTAATTGTTGGAGACCCATTGCTACCAAAGAATTCACCAGATTGACAGATACCGAGGTATTAGAGGTGTCTGCCAAAATATGAAAATCACCCAGTACAAATATCAAGATGTAGTGCATCTGAAATTTGGCTGTCGTCTTTGATGTCACAATAATGATCTAGAAGTGAACATATTGACATTATAATGTGTGAATCACTAACAAGCTAACTGTAAAGTTGTGCACTGAAAACCTATATTAAGGTGCATTCACTTCAGACTACCAATTTGATGTATGTGGTATAGCCATTCTAACTCAAGTAAAATCCTTTATTTTGATTTAATATTAATATGTTTCCTTATGATGTTAGGGAATAGTTATCATTTAAATAATAATAATACATTTCTTCATGAATATGTTTTAAATGTTGTATACTGCTGTAAAATGGTAGTTCCTTATCATATTTACTAACATGTATTAAGTTATTTCACTTTTGCAATTTACTGTAACATAAATATTGACAAGATTTATAACATAAATAAACTGTACCATTTTATTTCTATTCTGCTTTAGTTTAGTCATATTGATTTGCAAGGCCTCAGTCCTGCAGAATGCGGTATACTTCTTCTTTGCTAACGTGTCATTTCTTTCCAGAAGTCATTACCATTAATTGTTAGTTTGGAAATAGATGGGCTATTGTTTTACTCATAGAGAGCCTGAGAAAGTAACCATGTGGATGGTATACTGAGAAACAGAGAAGTTAAAGACAAACTCAATTCATTATTTGTTGAGTAGTTGTACAGTAGAGCAAAGATGGCTACCTTCCCATGACAGTCTTGGGAACTTGACTTGATGTTCCAGATGCCTGTCACATGATGTGCTATGACTGGACAATGAAATCTTTCGATCCTTATGACGTTAGCAATGGACAAATCATTATTAACTTTGGACTTTATTTTATTGTTTCTAGTTAGCTGGAATAAAAGAGATCCATTGGACTTTGAGAGGTACAGACCCCCTTTCCCTTGCCCCACACCTTTCCCAGTGCTTGCTGAGAAAACTTAGATTCGCCCTGACCCATGAGAAGAGTCTTGATAGAGCTTCTGAGATGCTGACACCTTCCCTTTTACCTACTTGCTGCCAAAGTTAGTTAGCTTAATTTTGTCCCAGATGTTGTTTTTCCCAATTCCCTTTGTCCTTTATTTCCTTTTTACTTTGTCCCCAATGTTTCGTAGCCCAGCACATGTTAATTAGTGTCTTGTTATTTCTAGAGATTTTGTTCCCTTGTTAGCTAACTTAGAGGCTTCTTAGATTGCCTTTATTTTTAGGAGAGTTGGTCAGCGTTTGTTCTATGACCATCAGGTTCTTCTTCTGTTGTTCTGTATAGCCCTTATTGAATGTTTAGTTTGTCTTATGTTAGTGTGCCTAAACTATTTCCACAGTTTGGGCCAACCTATGGTGATACTCTATCTTCATAGTTAGGTTTTGAGAATCATTTATATTAATCTGAGTATAAGTTTTAATAAAACCCTTTAACTTTATTTCTGACTTGGGTTTTCTTTGTGTGGCCAAATTGGTCATACTGTAAATTTTAATGTCTAACCCCTTACTAGGGTGAAAAGATTTGTCAACCTCATTTAGAGCATACCTGAAATGCTCCACCAGATGCATAAGAGATGATAAAAGGCAAGATAAAATCTGCAGATGCCTGTACAAAGTTCAAGCAAGGTCCTGGAGAGGTATAGCATACTAATTCAGTCACCTAGCACAAAGACAAAGCAGAGAAACTCAAAATAAATCCTAATAGCTCAGCATCAAAAAAGTATTTTGTCTGAATTTTGTTTAATTTCAAACAAGATTTAAAATTAATATCCAATCCACTTCCTCTTTGCAGAGGGCGTGGGAGATGAACATTGTTATATCTTTCACAGCATGCTTTAACTAAATCAAAATTGGAGTCAGGCATTGCTCAGATTTCAGTACCAAAGAGAATGTCACAGCCGGTACATTAATCTCAACACCGTGCTTCACAAGTGAACTTGCATAAATGAGCCCACATTTCAGAGCTGAATCTCGAGATGCAGACAAAGCAATGGTATTAGACTGAGGGGAGGCCAATACATAAAAGTATTCAGTTGGCGACATAAGGATGACTTAGAACAGCAAACAGAAGAAACGTAAATACTCAGACCTTTTTCTTAAAATGCTAATCTCTCGTGTAAGTAATGCTGGAATATGTTCTTACCTTAGGTTCTACTAAATAGAAACATTTACAATCTCTTGCACCTATAAAGTGCTCATGTGCAGAGAGGAGAAATTATATCTTGCTCAGCTGCACTGCAAGCCGGCTAAGTGTTCTGGCATGTATAAAACACTGGAGCACATGCCAAAGTGGCATTTGAGTTTGTGGAGACAAGGCAAAGGAAAAGTTGTGTCTGCCCTGAAAAGAGCAAACAATGGAAACATATAATTGCTTAAAATTCCCCCACTAATCAATTAAAAACAGTGCCCATGAAGTAGTCACTTTCCACAGTTAAAAATACATCTCAACACTGCTAAACACTGCTAAATAAAAACAGTTATAATCTCTTGCGCCTATAAAGTGCTCATGTGTAAAGAGAAGAAATGACATCTAGAGCAGCCACGTTGCAGGCCAACTTTAAGTATTCTGGCATCTATAAAACACTGGAGTGCAAAACAAAATGGTGTCCCAGTTTGGGGAGACACAGCGAAGGAGAAATTGTATCTGCCTCGAGTTGTGACGAAAGCTAGAATTAGCAAAGTGACAATGAACTTTGTTCAGCCTAAACTGATCTAAATGAAACAGCAAAGAACAAAGTAGTCTCTGAAGATGGGTGTTTGTGTTACTAGATCAATAGCTCTACTTCCAGTGAGAGCTTCATCTTTAAATCAAGCAGTGGCAAGACAAACAGGCCTCCCTTTGCCAATGTTCATTGTTTGCTGGTATTAGTTTTGCCAATGCAGCTTATGCATTGACAAAGCCAAAGCCAATTGCGGTAATGAACATCCTGGAATGGTATTTTTGTGTTATCAAGATGACCATCATTCCTACAACCCTGGTTATTACTTCACCCACAGACGATCACAGTGGCAAGGGGCTAGATACTACAGCTGAACAAGAAGCTGGCAAAAATCTGTCTTGGCACCCATGGCATCAGCCATTATGGCTCTAGCTGTGCTGTAACCATGTTGATTACACCCTCCCTTTCATATTTCATCTCGCTGCCCCCATATCAAAGGCAAATGTCTCTTTCCAGCACCTCATGTCTCTAGCCACTTAACCTGGCAATTGTCACTTTTGGGCATTGCACATCTGCTTAGCCTTTACATCTGTTTCTCTGTGCTATGGCATCGCCCCCTTTACATGACGTATACACATTTAGCAGCCTGAAAGTGGGGTCCTAGAAATGTACCCCTAAAATGGGAGTAAATTTCCATGAGCACTACTAAAAATTTTGCTGATGTGTCGGGAGTTTTCTTCCTGCTCTTCGGGGATATTATCAGATTATCTGTGCTAGACAGCCATGAATGTCAGTGCACACTTGAAAGAATGGACACTGCATGACACAGTGGTGTGCCAGATCTCTATTTGAGGTACCTTAAATAACATAATTTTCAGTGGCATACTATCTCTATTTGAGGTACCTTAAATAACATAATTTTCAGTGGCATGCTATCTGTCACAAGTGGATTCCATGTGTGACAGCGTGTACATTTGGAACACCACCTTTCCTCCCCTTTAAAAGAAGGAGGGAGGGAAATGAAGAGGAAGGCAGAAGGAACATCTGTCTTTTTAAAGGATATTGTCTTTCTGCTACACTCCTTTAAACATGGCCTCGCTGCTTCATAACATAATATAGAAAGCAAGGAAATTAAGATAGACACGAACAAGAGAAGGTTCTTTTAAGAATTGGGAATATTAGTTGAGTAGGGGCGAGTACCCATCTCAAATGATAATCACAATCCTTGTCACAGTAAATCATTAAAGTCACTAAATTGACCTGAGCTCAACCCCCAAGTAGAGCTAGAAGTGGATACAGAGTGGCAAGCTTAACTTGGAAGCAATGTGTAAAGTATTTATGCATTACCAAAACAGTAATTAAGTCAAAACACAATACAGAAAAAAATCCCAAACCAATTTAGCTTAGCACTTAACTCATCAAGTGTTCTTTTAACAATATACTATTTATGCATCAGAGCTTCCAGTAGCAATGTGTGACAAGGGTCACTGGCATTGAGGACCTGACTCTGCAACATCAGCCTTAGGACAGGGTGCTGTCTTTGTACTGTTACTATTTAGGACCCAGTTATTTAAGTGTGGTTTGTGTGACATTATTCTACATTTTGATAATGTCCACTGAAGACTGAAAAATTAAATGCAGAATGTTTGACCTGGCCCTTTTTGCATGGTCATCCCTAAACTTTTTGCCTCCTTTCTCCTATTTTTTCTGACCTGTTTTTGTTGGCTTTAGGACTCTGGACACTTTACCACTGCTAACCAGTGCTAAAGTGCATATGGTCTCTGCCTAAATTCTATTGTGATTGGCTATCCATGACTGGCATATTTGATTTACTGGTATGTCCTTAGTCTAGTGCACTATATGTGCCCAGGGCCTTTATATCAAATGCTTCTGTTAGGCCCACAGCACTGACTGTGCCGTCCACATGAGTATCTCCGTAAACCTGTCTCAGACCTGTCACTGCAGTGCCTGTGGTTGTCGTTTTGCACTGCCAAGTGTACCCACTTGCCAGGCCCAAACCATCCCTTATACTACATGTAAGTCACCCCTAAGGTATGCCCCAGGTAGCCCCATGGGCAGGTTGCAGTGTATTCAAAAGGTAAGACATACTAGTGTGTTGTACCTGATAGTGAAATATTATTAAATTATTTTTTCACTATCTCTCCCAAAGGTTAACATGGGGATTGCCTTTAAATATCTTTTAAGTACAGTTTCCCATTGGGAGCGGATACAGATTTGGAGTTTGGGGTCTCTGAACTCACAATTAAAAAATACACATTTTTGTGAAGTTGTTTTTTAGATTGTCTGTTTGAAAATGCCACTTTTAGAAAGTGGACATTTTCTTGCTTAACCATTCTATGCCTCTGCCAAGCTGCTAAATACATGTCTGGGTCAGACTGACATTTGGGCTGTTTGTGAGTTCACTCTAGACAGTGACACAAAGGGAGCTGAGGGGTGTCCTGCATATCCTGATGAGTCTTCCTGAGCTAGAGTGGGAGGGAGAAGCTGATACCTGCAACTGAAAAGGCTGTACCGGCCCTCACACAATACAGTCTCCAACCCCCTAGTGTGTGTCTGGGGCAGGGCAAGGAAGAGGCAGGGTTTTGTGCACTACAAACACTTTCCTTTGAAGTTTTCCTACTTCAAAGGCAGAAATGAGTATAAGTAGTGGACCCAAAATCCCAGATTTTTAAATTATTTCTGGATCAAGAGGAAATTCTGCCAAGGGGAAGAGCTTGATGCTTGAGGAGGACATGCCACTCTGCCTGTTGCTTTGCTGTGCTCGCCTGCTGCTTCTTCCTGAAGAAGGAAAGGACTGGACTTTCCTTTCAGAACTCCTGCTTGTGAAGTTTCTCCAAGGGTTTGGACTGAGCTTGCCCCCTGTTCTGAAGTCTAAGGAACATCAAAGACTTCATCTGCCAGTGCCTGGGCCCTTCTGTTGAGAGACCTGACTTGCTAAGTGGTGCCAAATCCAGTCCCTTGGCTCTAAGAAGTGGAAGCTGGCAACCTGTGAGGGAAAATCCACGCACCGATGTGTGCGCATCAGAAAAATAGACAAGGCACCTGTTCCACAGGTGAAAATTTGATGTAGCGCCGGCCTCGCGGCTAGAGAATCAACGTAGCGCCTATTCTCAATGCGGACCTGTCGCGCACCCCATCTGAATATTCCACACATCGACCCTGGGCATCAAAATCTTCCACATACCACATAGACCTGAGGTTACTTGTCTAAAAATTGACACATCTCTTCCCTGAGAGGAAAGAATTGATGCACGGCCTCACTTGGGAGTAAGGAATGAATGCATTGCTTGCTTTTCAGACACACGCTCGTGGTGTGGCTTTATTTTTGACGCCTACCAGGTACTTTGTGCTAAAACAACGCATCCATTGAGTTCTTTGGTGTAAGACTCTTTTTACTTTAAAAATTCAAATCTTTGCTTGTGTATGTTGGATTTTTGTCGTTTTGGTCTTGTTTGATTTCGATAAATATTGATGATTTTTCTAAACTGGTGTGGAGTCCCTTTGCAGTGTTTTCACTGTGTTACTGTGTGTGTTTGTTTCAAATATTTACACATTGCCTCTGAGATAAGCCTGTCTGCTTGTGCCAAGCTAACAAGGGGGTTAGCAGGGGTTGTCTGAGCTCTGTATCTCCCTTACCCTGAGTAGAGTGAGGGTACTTAGACAGGGTGTATACTGACTGCCCACTAGAGACCCCATTTCTAACACAGAACATAACACCATCACCATTTTTGAGTCACGTTTGTCTGAAACTAAACAAGTGGATGTGGCACAAACTTGGATGTGGAAAGGAATTGTGCTTGTTGCTGTCAAGTCTAGGAACTGATGTAAAAGAAATACAGGAGAACTTGTCAGAACTGGAAGAAGGTGTTGCTAAAGGACTGAGGCCCTCTTTTATGGAGACTTGGTATAGGACAGCACACCAAGTCACCTTGATGCACTGCCCTGCGCCAAAGTAAAAGGGCAGGAATGCACCATATTTATCCAATACAGTGCATTCCTGTCCTTTCCCCCTGTGCTGGTGCCATTTCGGCAGCTTAGCTGTGTTGTCTGCAGGATTGTTTTTGTGGAGGAAGGGGCACGTTCCTGCACAAAAACAATCCCTTGGGCATTTTCCTTTTTCTATTTGTGCAGATGGTCACTTGCCCAAAAGACTTGTTTCAACTTCTGGTGTCTCTTTAGCCACACAAGAAGTCAGCTAGCTGACCCTTGAACACCACTTATTAGTCCTGGGTACAAGTTAGAGGACGTTCAGCTCTTCAGGATCTCCACACAGGTCACAGACCAGAGTCTTCTCCCTCTTCTGTTCTTCTGCAGGTCTAGATGCATTCTGAGGAGCTGAGGGTGTGCCCATTTTTGCACAGTGCACTCCCTAATGATAGGTAAAGAATTTCCAAGAGCAAATCTCCCCCTTTTTTGAGGGCATATGGTTTGATTTACTGCAAAATGACCCACAGTGCAAAAGACTGTAGTCCACCTAGGGGTGTGTATATGGAAATGAGGATACTCTCTGACCTATCTACACCAAACTGGTTCAGGAACCAGTTTACCTCACTCTGTGAATGGAGCTGCAATGGCTAGGGTGTACCCTGGGATCTAAGAGGCTTTTCTTCCCCAGATCTCAAGTTATACTAAACTATGAGTTGCCAGACTTCAACCTGGTCCCTTTCAAGTTAATGAAGTTCCTGAACACTCCAAAATGTATTTTCCTGAGATAACCAAGGACAACCTGCCAAAATGCCCAGGCTATTGTCTCTGCTCTGGGAGATGTTTTAAACCTCAGGTGGTGAAGCACTGTCAGGGAGGAATGCTGCACTCAGAATAATGCTCATTAGCCTACTTTAGCATTCGGCCCTCCTAAGGCCCACGTAGTGATGAATTAATTAAAAGTAGAATCCTCTCTTATAAAAAGGGTTATTTCGACCATCGTGCCTGTAGGTTTAAAAGCTGACTGAACGTGTAGGTTTGATGCCATGTTTTTCTTGTCAGCCTAGTAGATGGCACAATATGTGCTGCAGTCGCATATGGCGCAGGTGTATTTCCTGGGCTGCATGCTATGGCCTTACATAAAAGTTAAATATGCCAATTTGGATTTAGCTAATTTAACCATATCAATGGGTCAGGGTACATGCAGTGGGGACTGGACAGCAGTGGCCCAGTGGGTAGAGTTTAAAAACCAGGAGCATAGGTCTATAAAACATAGGAATGACCACACAAAAAGGGCTTTTTCTCACAGTGGGGCCTCTGGGGCTTTGCTTTGGATGTCTAACAGGAAGTAGATACAGTTCAATGGGCGGCCAGTTACAGTTACAACTGGCAAACAAAATCACAGTTACATTTCTGAGAATAAAAGTGCTTGAAATTAGCTAGAACACACAGTAGATTCCTTATCAATTTCAAAATCTACATGGAACCTTATTATGAATGTGTGCACTGTCGCTGAGCACCTAATTCTAAGAAATTGCTAAGTGTAAAGAGCATACACCCAGCAGTGGTTGTCTTGCTTTCAAGCTCTGTTCTGAACTCATGCTTTGTCACTTAGAATTGTTGAGTTATGTACCTGCATTTCAGACAATGCAATATCTTATTGCCATTGTTTTTTTATCGCATATCTTAAAAATAGACACAGAGAATTGCTACGTGTTACTTCATCTTTTCATGATTGGACACATTTAACTTGTAAATGGCTTGCCATGATGGCATTCATAGATTGTGGTTGAAAATGGAATCCAGGGCTCTCACTGGATCAATGTGTTCCAAAATTGTAAATATGAATCTGGAATTTATGGTCAGGGTCCAATGGAATCTTGAAAATACACTATTTTCAAAAAGTAGGTCACTTAGAAACCATTCAAAGCACAAGGTCAAGGTGAAGGGGAAATTCATGCTGTGTTGGGGCAAATGCTCTATGTTTGGATAATGAGAGCCATCCTAGCCTTTCATGACTTTAGACAGCCCAGAGTACTTTTGCTTCAGTGAACTTGATAATCATGCATGCCCTAAGAAAGTTCTCCCTTTAATTTAATTTGGGACACCAAAATTGCATCCTTTTTTTGCTAGAGTGGCTACTATGCTCCCACCCCAGCCTATGCAGTAGCTGATGGTGGTGTTCAGCGTCAAAGGAACAGGCATATTTAGTTGTATTTCTGTGGAGTGACTTCCTAAATCCTCTCCCCTGAAAAGTTCAGTTTAGATCTCCATAACTGTCTTCCACGGCCTTCATCATGGCAGAGGCATATATCGTGTGCTTGGAGTATGTGGGGTTTGTCTGTAAAGAGCTAGAATCCCACTGAACTACATGTGTGCCACACAAAATGTAGGTCTCCTTTGTGTTGGGCTGCTAATGTCTATCTCTGACATTCCAGCCTGCTTGCACACACTCTCCTGTCCCACATATTGAAAAAGAATTCTCCAAGGGCTTGATTTAGAGCTTGCCTCCTGTTGTTTGAAGTCTCAAGGACAGCAAAGACTTCTCTCTACCAGCACCTGGAGTCTCTGGAGAGACTCCTACTCTGCCAAGTGGCTCCCATCCAGTTCCTGGGACTCTGAAAGGAGAAGCTGGCAGCCCAAGACACACCAACTGCATTGCGGAGAAAAGATTAATGCGACTCCGATCTGCGGCTGAAAAATCGACGCGCCGCCGGCTTCGCAGCTGAAAATCGACACTCACCTGCAACACGACCGAAAGATCGATGCCCGGAGCTGGGGAAATGATGCGCAGCATCGCTGACGGAAGCTGGTGAGATCACAACCGGCGCTGCGTGGTTTTCAGATCATCGTGCAGCTGAATTTCTTATGCAGCTGCATGTGCAGCTGGGTGTGTAAAAATTACGCAAGGCCTGCCCGGACCCGAGAGTGCTGACCGGATCAAAGCATCGCTCTCCTGCAGAGAGAAGAATTGACGCACGCGACCCGACTAAAGGAGAAACGACACAAGGTCTCCCTTGTGAGCGATATCAACGCATCACAAGCCCTTTTTGACGCAAACTCACCCATATGGGGTTATTTTTGACACGCCCAAGGTACATTTTCACGCTAACAGCGTTAGTGTGTGTTTAGAATTACATGAAGACTCTTTTTGGTTTTTAATTGATAACTTGACTTTTGTAATATGGATTTTTATTGTTTTGGTCTTGTTTTGTTTAGATAAATATTCTCTTTTTTTCTAAACATGTGTTGTGTCATTTTGTAGTGTTTTCATTGAGTTACTGTGTGTGTTGGTACAAATACTTAAACCTCGCACTCTGAAGTTAAGCCTGCTGCTCGTGCCAAGCTACCAAGGAGGTAAGCAGGGGTTAGCTGAGGGTGATTCTCTTTTACCCTGACTAGAGTGAGGGTCTTTGCTTGGACAGGGGGTAACCTGATTTCCAACCAAAGACCCCATTTCTAACAGTAAGCAAATATCGCTCCCATGATTACAGGTAAAAGTGCCTTTTTAATCAACTGGCACCAAACAACAGTCTACCCATGCCCAGTAAAGGAATAGTAGTTATGACCATGGATGTGATACAGTTTACATGTCTAGCACCAAAATGGGAGCACCAAAATCATCATAGGGGCCTGGTATCCACAAACTCAAGAATCAAGGTCAGCGGGTAGAAGAAATGCAGAGGAGGCTAGAATGCACAAAACAGAGGCAGGACTTTACAGACAATTATCCATGAATGATCTTTATCTCAGTAGTATATTTAAATGATTCCAGTGTTAAAGCTTTTTCGACAGTAGTTTTTTGCTTGACTGCAGTGTTCCCTTTCATGGGTAGACATGATCATCTTAAAAGTGGGACATGATTCCCTGTGTAATCAGCAGCAAGTAGAGCAGCAGTTTTTAACCTTTTAATTTCTGCAAAACCCCCTGAATGACAGCTGGAAGCCTGGGAGCACAAAGCCATTTCTATGACTTGTACATCAACAATAATACACATACAAATCCACAAACAAGTACACTTATGAAGTCACCACATCTACCTTCCTTTGCAACGGCATGTTTAAATAGCTGTGCAGATGCTTATGAATTTCCAGAAAATCATAAGTAATTCAAAAGTGTAATAGTCAGAAACTGATTACTAGTTCAGGCTGGAGCAAGTTTGAATGCAAACAGTGATTGTGCATATTCACACATACTCTGTCTTGATCTAGCAATCAGCTTCTGTTAAAGTGTTTTTAGAAAGCTTACATTTTTAACATAGTTTTATTATTTTTATTATTACATATATCAAATACATTGGAGAGGCAGTATAGTAGACTTCAAGTAAGTATTATTGAGACTTCATGAAAATATGAGCCTTGTAGGAGGACTACCTTCATACAGTTATTTTCTTCAAAATGTTTATGACTATTGACAGAAAATAATGCTTACAGGTCATTTGGTTCCATGGAAGCCTGAGTAGGTGCAGTGGTCCCCTACGGGTAAGCAGACCACAAGATAAGAACCGCTACACTATAGTGCTTGTCCAATATATGATTTGCTTTCTGTTGGTTGAAGACAAATTCTTTTGTGTCTATGCAGGGCATGGTTACTCAGTCTTCACAATTTTGATGATTTAAGCTTTGTCAATCTGACCCTAAATGCCCAACTGTTTGTTTTAAAAAATTAATCCATTTAAGAAAGACGAGGCGAGAGCGCATTTTGAGCGCCTTTCAAGATGGCCACCGGACTCTAAACCTTCCGGTCGACCTTGGTGTCTATTTTTAAAACAAATTGGTATTTCCACATTTCGAGATGATTTGAACATGGAATTTAGTGTCAGAAGGTAACGACCTTCACATGGCATATTTTAATTACTTTTTGGAAGCTGTTTTTGATTAATACTGATTTAGGAATGTGCGAGCTGACAACTACCTGCCATTTTCTGACAGAAATCCTGAGGTGAAATATAGTCAGTCTGCAGATCTTCAAATTTATATCTACAAAGTCTACCAGTAGGATACTTATTTCCAACTGCTTTATATTACTATTGCCATTTATCTACTATAACTACAATTGTTTTCAAATCAATTTAAAGACAGACTTTTACTTTCACTTCCCTTGACCTATTTTTATACATGGGCAAACCGCCAAAGCAAAAAGATAAAGAGTCTTCTTTTTCCTTCTCGTCTAAGAGTATTGCTCTTTCCAAGGCTCAAAAGTTATATTTAGTTCCTAAATCTTTGTTGATTCTAATGGAAGGAATAGAGGATACTTGAACAGGTTGCTCGTCTTCATCTTCTGGTGCATCTCCCAAGAAGCTTTCTACCACAGTTAAATGGCATACAAAAGACACAGAATCACCTCCAAAGTCACCATCATCTTTCACTTTGGATGATGTTATGGAGGAACTCAGAACCATAAAGCCATTTGTGGTAAAAACTAACGCCTCGCTTCTAAGAATTGATGATAAATTATCTTCTCATGACCAACGTATTACTGCAACAGAACAAAGGATTACCGACCTTGAGCAATTCATTCCAACCTTGAGCATACTTTGTAAGGAAATTGAGTTTCCCAAGTGGGCCACTGAAGATTTAGAAATCAGGAATAGAAGGAATAACCTTTGATTATATGGTATCTCGGAGAACTCAGAAGGACCAAATATAATCTCTTTTTTACAACGGATACTACCTCCTATTGTTAAGCTACAAGATCTTGGCCCACTCAATATCCAAAGAGTGCACCGTCTAGGTCCAAAACCATCTGAAAACGAGAAAAATATTAAGCCAAGGGGCATCATTATTCTATTTCTTCAGCATACAGATTTAACGCAGATTCTTGTAGCAGCTAAAAACATAAAACTTCTGCAATGGTCTGGTCATAAGGTCTTCTTCTCTCAAGATGTCTCTAATGCAACAACTGCCAGACAAAAACATTTTCTGGAATATCAACCACAACTTAAATCTCTGAATATAATATATGGCCTACTTCATCCTTCCATCTTTAAGATAACTTATGAAGAATCATCTTATTCATTTGAAGATCCTGCTAAACTTCGAGATTTCCTTTGCCAGATTTGCCATGAGAATATGGAACTTGGAGCAACAGCGAAATGATAATCCATATTTTTGTATTTGTTATACTGGTTTTACTTCTTACTTTCTGCATGATCCTTGTTTCTTGATATTATATATGTCCTCATTCATTTAAATATTGTGTTTCTTTTTCATTATTTTTCAGTGTCTACTTTTCTGGATTTTTTATTTCCTGTGCCATTTATGTGTTGTGGTCGTGTGTTGATTATTACATATCCCTTCGTCTGTTATTTCTGGTAAGTTTTCTAGTATTTTATTTCCCTCATGTTCCTGTATTTATTCATCTTTGTTCTATGTGTATTAAACCCCTGTTCTTTAGTGCTTCATATGTAACGTGGTTCTTTTTTAATTGTCATTAATACCACTAAGATCTTTTTTACCGGAGTCGAGTTCGGTCCCATCCTTTTTGGCTCTCCACACTCTCTGTATCCTTTGGGATATATATCTATCCCTTTAAGGTTCTTTCTGCAACTAAGTTTTCTTCTTCCTGAGTTGCCTTCTTTCCTAACATGCTTTTCAAGGTTTTTTTCACCCTTTCTCTGTTCTTCTCTCTATCTCTATTCTTTATTCAGGACTTTTTTTCATTTCTGAAACTTCTTCTATGGCTCTTAAATAAATAAGAAATATCCCTAGTGTATATAGATGTCTTCACATGATACACAGCTGAGAATCACTTCTTAGAATGTTAAAGGATTGAAGAATCCAGTTAAATGCCAATGAGTGCTCTCTCATCTCTCTTGCTTATATTGCCATCTAGCACTTCTCCAAGAAACTCACATAACTACTGCAGATTTACATAACCTTAAGAAGTAATGGGTGGAGGACATATATAATTCTCCATCAGTTCTAGTTAAAAAAGTGGTAGCAATCATTTTCATAAAAAAATTTAATATTAATTTGGTAAAACAAGAGATTGACAATGATGGTCAGTGGGTCATTATACAATTAAAAATACGTGACATTCTGTATACTATTATGAACGTACATGGGCCCACAAATCCAGACCCTAGTTTTTGGAAGAAAGTATCCCAAAAGATTGTAGAACATCATACTGATAACCTTATTTTGTGGGGGATTTTAATAGTATTCTTGATACTTTTCTAGATCATAAATCTACGACCAAATTCATTCCGAACAAAGCACATAAAGCCTTCATTCACATAATCGATCATAACGCTCTTTCTGATTCTTGGAGATTAGCCCATCCCTCTCTTCAAGAATACACTTTATTTTCTAATCCCCATGGATCCCAAACTAGAATAGATTATATTTTTCTTAGTAAGCACCTTACACAATATATTTAGTATTCAGAAATAGGTTCGATCTTAATTTCAGAACATGCTCGGGTCTCTACAGACATAGACATTCCCCAGAATTCTTCCCCCAAATCTAGATGGAGGTTTAATAATTCTTTGTTCTCAGATAAGTTTTTCATATCCGCTTTTAAAGAATTTATCCCTGAATACTTTAATAATAATGACACAAGTGAAACTCCATTTAAATTTGTTTGGGAAGCTTTTAAGGCTGCATCCAGAGGTTTCATCATCAATTACATCTCCAATAAACGGAGAACTAGGGAAAAAGAATCATCCTCCATTTTAAGTAATATTAATGCACTGGAACACAAAGTCTACACTCCCAAACAAAACAAAATGGACTTCCAGCAACTAATTGCTGCTAAGATTGAATTTAATAAAGTTACAATAGAAAAGGCATGCAGGACTTTTTTTTTTTAAATTAAGGCACAATACTATAGAGGTAAGAATAAATCTGGTGCTCTTTTAGCTAATTATCTTAAAGGTAGAAAAGAAAAGAGTTCTGTTAAATCTATTATCAATTCATCAGGAGATACTCTCCTTCGTGATATAGATATTGTGAAAAGTTTTGCAGAATTGTATAAAAACCTCTACACTCCAGAATCCATTCCTTTTGATGATCTATTAAGTAATTATTTCTCTCATTCTTCCATGCGTAAACAATCTCAAACGGATCTATCCCGTTTAGATGCTCCACTATAATTAGATGAATTATTTACAGCAGCCAAAAGTCTCCCGTCTGGTAAAGCACCAGGTCCTGATGAATTCACTGTAGAATTCTATCTCCAATTCTAAAACCTAATTTTTCCTCAACTCTTCAAACTAATTAACTATTTTATCTCAAATAAGAATTCATCTGGTCCCTTCACGGAAGCAATAATGTGTGTCATCCCTAAAAAAGAAAGAGATCTCTCTCAATGTAAAAATGATCGTCCTATATCTCTCATAAATACTGATTGCAAAATATTTGCAAAAGCACTTGCCATTAGATTAAATACATTTATACCTAACTTAATTGATGTTGAACAGTCTGGTTTTGTCAACGGTAGGAATATAGTAGATAACTCATGTGTCTTCCTAAATATTCTTAGCAAAGCCCCCAAACTTAAACATTCTTTAGCTGCAATTGCTTTAGATGCCGAGAAAGCATTTGACAGAGTCAACTGGAAATGTATGATTCAGGCCCTATGCTGGCATGGTTTGGTGCAGGATTTATTAAAAGAATATCACTATTATACTCTTCTCCACTCTCTTCTGTATTATTTAATGGAATTCAATCATCCTATTTCTCTTTAAATAGGGGTACAAGACAGGGGTGCCCGTTATCCCCATTGCTTTTCTTATTAACATTGGAAACCTTTTTACATAGACTTAAACTCTCTGAAACAATTTCTGGTTTTCATTATAGAGATGTTCATGTTAAATTTACCACTTATGTGGATGATAGCTTACTATATATTTCTAAATTAGAATCCTCCCTTCCTTATGTTTTGGATCAGTTACATCAATATTCAAATGTCCCAGGATATAAACGTAACAATGATAATATGTGAAATAATGCATTCAAATAAATATTGTCTTAGAACTGAATTTGCAGATACAGGTTTGGCATGGCAACCTGATAAAATTATATGTTTGGGAATTTTATATTGTGACAACCTTAGAAACACTATTAAAATTAATAATTAATATTATGCTTTCCGAAATCACTAAGTTGTCCCAAAATTAATCTCCTCTTTTTTTATCTTGGTGGGGAAGACTTGATTCTATTAAAATGATGCTTCTTCCAATTAATTTTTTTTTTTTTATGATGTTGATTCTCAAAATACCTGAGAAATATTTTAAGTCAATTGATGAGATTTTAACACAATTCTTATACAATTGGAAAACACCTTGTATCTCTCTAAATCGTTTAAAGTTAGACAAGAACTCTGGTGGAGTTAAATTTCCCAACTTTTGCCTATACCAGTAAGCATTTAATATTAAGCAATGTCAAGGATGTTTTCTAACTGATTCGCAGACTCAAATTAAGTTATGGTATCAATTAGAACAAGGTTTCATTTCTCCCTTCCTTCATGAGCATGTCCTATATATGTTGCAGACCCCTAAATATTGGACTCCATCATTGATTTCATTTAAATGCTCCCTTTTTCAACCTATGTCATTACTAACTCTTCTTCTAGAGAAAATGTATTACGTAGTCCTATTTGGTATAACAAACATCTTTCACATAACGGCAAGCTACTTTTTTGGCATACATGGTTACAGAAACATATTTGTATAGTCTCTCAACTCCTTTTACCTCATTTGGTCATTATTCCCTTTAGTTCCCTTTCCTTCACTTATAATCTACCCCCCACATGTTTTAAGCAATACCAGATTCTGAAACTCCTTCTTTCACATACATTAGCAACCTTTTCTTCCTCTTTATGGCATACCAATTCACAGCCATCCCCAGACACATCATGAACTACTCCAAAGCAGCACCTATATATAAAACCCTCATAACTCCTTCAGTAGACAAATCTAAATCTAAAACAGAAAAGTTATGGGAACAGGACTTACTTACTTACTGACTGGCCTATCTCTTTATGGCAGCGATTATGGGATAATATACACTCCACTGCACGCCCAGCTAATCTTACCTAGACTTTCTAATATTTTTACAATAGACTGTTTTATACACCTGCTTGCCTTTTTAAGCTAAAAATACTGAAAACTGACACTTGTTGGCGTTGTAACTCTAGTTCTGGAATTTATATTCATATGTTTTTCTGATGCTCCAAGGTAACTCAGTTTTGGGACAATGTTTGGTATACTATTCAGAATATTATTGGTTTTCGTGTTCCCTTTTCCATCAATGTACTGTTTTTAGGCAGTTTGAGTGTTCTCTGGTTTCATAACAAAAGGAGTCACAAATTAATAGATCTACTTGTAGCAATTGCTTACCAGGCGATCACCTCCAACTGGAAGTCTACTGAAAATGTTTCTTGTTTGCAGTGATGGAATTTAGTGTGTCACAATCACCTTCTAGATCGCTAGAATTTATCATCATCTTTATTAGCGTTCAAGATGGAAAACTTTGGGAACAATTTACATGTATTTATCAACGCCCACTAAGAACCTTTATTAGGATTTCTTTAGTTTCAGCAGATTATGTTACTTTAAGGTTGTATTTTAATAACCATACTGCTAAATATTCCTTTTATATACAAAGAGCTCTTTCCTTATTGTCCTTATAAATTCATTACTTACAGTTTGTTCTTATTATATAAATTTTGAAGTTTTGATATATTCTCCTTTATAGAATTAATATTGTATGCTCTTTGATATCTATTATATCCGGCTTTTAATTCTTTCTTTTCTTTCTTCCTCTTTTCTCCTTTCTTTAGAAAAAAATATTTTTATTTTTACATTTTCATAATGTGTTTTGCGTACAGTTGTATACACTATTAGGTACATTCTATTTGTATATGATGTATTTGAACTGTCATGTACAATTTTGTTGCTACCACTTTATTTACTTAACGAATTGTTATTCCTGAATTTTTGTTCTTTATTACTCTTTATCCTAATAAAACGTATTAAAATTAAAAAAGAAAGACAAAGCACTGTTCTGCAGTAACACTTAAACGGGGACACTCCTTTCTCGTCTACCCTATACAAGATATGCTTACTATAGATGCCTTAACCCACATTATGATAGTAATTAGTTCTTAAAATGCAGTGTTTGGCCATTAATCAAATTGAGCATGATACACTAAACAATTATACTGGAGGTCTTTTTTTATTTGAGCAGAACAAACACAGCAACCTAGCAAATCATACACGTTTAAAAAGAAGTCAGTCATAAATTCCATGGTCTGACAATTCATAGTCTCTGGGTAGAATATGAACAACATACAGCGTCGCAATAACATTGTGTATAATGTACACTACATGCTGTGACATCCTGGCCTAAACAGACTTTTCAGTTGAATAGCATTTTAGTGTAGTACAACAATCCACTATATTTTTTTCTCACTACATTCATAGCACTGTGAATTGTAGGCCACTTGCTTTACTGATCAGTAGCATACACAAAAAACGTAAATATAATGTGTTATTCTAAAAAGCCAAAATGATTAATTAGAATATGTCTACAATGTCTGTAGGGGTGGATTTATGATGAATGAGGTTTTTATTCTAGTGGAACTCCTACAATATGCGTACTTTATCATCAGAAATATCTTGAAGCTTTTAAACAAAAACAATTTACACTCACTAGAGAGAAAAACACAGAAAATAACATACCAAAAGCTTTACATTTTAATAACAATGAATGCGCTTCTGACTAAGCGCCTCACTGAACCATAAAGCTTTATTAGAAGTAGCTCCTTTGAAAACATCAAAAGCATGCAGTGAATTGCATTAGTCTAACTACATATCTTACTCATGCTGTATGAGCATTTGTACCGATAAAATGCTTAATTAAAAACAGAGCTGCTTTTGACAGCTCTCTGGCACACAAGGCAAGGTGATCCCAACGGGACCAATGAGTGAGGAATATGAATGCATGATGAATACTAAAGACAACTGCCAGCACCGCCGTTCACTTGCCATTTCTAATCAGAACGGAAAGCATTGTCTGTGCAAAAATATTAGCTAAGGAGAAATATAGACCAGAGAATAGAAAAAATAATAGGCTTAACACAGAATTGACGTTACTCACATGTAGGCCTTCGACTGAGCGCTGGCAGGCATATTTTCGTGACGAAATAGTTTTTTTTCTCTTATTGCGCTCCTGTGGTTAATACACATTTAAAGGCATTGTTTTTAAGGATGTGTTATTGATGCCATATCTTTTAGAGATGCACTGCTAAAAAAGGAGTGTTTCCTAATCGGAAATGTAAGCTTTGCGACTAGAACAAAATGTACTGGCCACTTTATACGCATTCAATTTAGAAATAGAGCATTCCAAGGGAAACTCATGAATCCACCAACTTCATCCTGTTGTTGCGTGTATTCTGGCTGTGCCTTACATAGGCGCATCAGCAGAATGCCATGAATTCTGAGCCAGGCAAGCCATAATCATTTACCATTTTGGGCAAAGTATTAGAGCCTTTGGATAAGACATTTGCTTCGCATTTTAGCTCATCAAAGGCATGAGCTAGGCCCAGTGGCGTAGCGTGGGTTGTCAGCACCCGGGCAAGGCAAGTAATTTGCGCCCCCTAACCCGTGGATTTTAGCACTCGCGAGTGCGAGCGCGCCCCCCCCCCCCCCCGATGTTGCGCCCGGTGCGGCCGGCCCCCCCTGCACCCTCCACGCTTCGCCACCGGCTAGGCCCAAGTATGAGCAAGCCAGCAGTTATAAGTGAATCACAAGAGCGAGAAGCAAGGAGCATATAGTGGAGCAAACGTTGCACAAAATCGGCTCTGTGCAAACACCCCACAGTAACATGCTGCATCCCAACCACAACGCGAATGCAGCAAACAGAAGTCTGTAAGGGTCTATCAATTACTCTCTGGCTTGTCCTGTTAGTGGCATCAATAGTAGGGGTGTGAGATATTTATGTAATTTGCTGTTACATAATTATCAAAATTAAACAAAATTACAAGAAACGCAAATCTGTCATTTTGCACTATATTTTAAGGCATCCTAGCATCAATTTGTGACACATTTTGTGCTAAGAAATAGTGCAAAAAGAAAAAAATCACAGCTGCTTGCATTGTGTTGTTCCTGTCAGTTCACACTAAAGTTTTACTATTGATGGCACATTTGTGGCAAACTTTGACCTCAAATGGTGCATAATTGTGCAAAGTGGGGCAGTGGTGTAATCTGAGGAATTTCACGTAGCAAGCATAAAATTAAATTCCAGAAATTATGTAAATTAAGGTGGCATAATTTAAATTTTGCTGTGACCTCATCAGTTAGTGGCTGAACCAAGCATCTAATAGCCACTTGGCTCGGATCATAGATTGCCCGACGGTGAAAAAGGTGAGGATCCGAGGCCATCTCGTCAATGATCAATTTAGACTGAGCAAGGTCAAATGTATTTAAACCGCTCTTGTCTGTGCCTTCCATGGCAACCTTTCCATTAAGGAAGATTCAAGAGAAAGGTGAGCCACCGATAATTAGCACTTATCTGTAACCAGTTGCAAACAGTTACTTGAATGAGGGAATAAGAGGTAATTTTTCGAATAGAAAAAATGCAAGCCTTTACCGAGTCACAACCTACAATGGTCTCACCATGAAAAGCAGATACAATTCTCTTACATTTCTAAAAGGTTCTAATTTCATATACATCTGTTGCCTTTCTTTAAAATCCACCCAAACAATCTTACCTCTACCAGCAATGAAAACACATCACATAGCCAAAATGGTGCTAACAAAAGAAGCCTAACTAAGGAAACAAAACGTGGAACAAAGTATCTAATTAATGCCAGGAGCAAGTTAAGTATAATGCGCTTTCTTCACAGTTTGCAGAACTCAGTCAGATCTCAGCTGTCACAAACTAAAAGTCAATCAATAAAATGACCACCTGCCCATCGGAGAAAACTCCCAGCAGGTCAGAGTCATTTACCTTTTGTTTCTCAAAAACCAACTCCTGGTTTGGTAGTTTGTTCTTGAAAACCAATAATGTTTGCTGAGCAGCATCCCAAAGCATGGCTGCCACTCAACAAACTTTCAGTGCCAGAGATCTCCAAAGAGCCACCAGAGATCTTAAAATATGGTGGGCGGTAGTCCACTGTAAATGAGACCCTTAGATTTCATCCACTGTTAGCTAGAAATGGGATGGCCTAGTGTACGTGAGGAGTTATACTTCGCTTCCATGTAAGCATCTGTATATCTCATGCTGCACTCAATGTAACAGATATGCTGCACTCAAGCGTTAGCAAATAGTGACAAAGTGGGACAAACCTGAAAACAGTTCTGCATCACTATGCAGATTAAGCAGCCTACCAAGCAACAAGCAAAAACAATGCTTACATGCTTTCCACAAAGAGACTCCTCAGTTGAGATCCAGCGGCGGCAAGATTACTTTTCCGCCTGCAAGAAACGGCTCAGCCTCTAAGCTACTTTGCAAGTTGTACTGGGTCCCAGCAGAGAAACGCATTCAGTTCAAGGCTCTGTGCGTAACTCACCGGATTATGAATATTCAGGGTGCGTCAAGTTTGTCGTCCTTGCTCCTCCCCTACCAGTTCTCTACGATCGGCAGACTCGAATTTGGCAGTGATCCCCCACATCAGTGTGGTCAGAAAGGGAGGACTCTCTTTCGAGTGAGAGCCCCTGCGCTATGGAACCTCTTGCCTTTATATCTACAGCAGGAGACTCACCTGCAGTATCTATGAAGGTGCCTGTGAGGGAATTGGTGTTCAGAAGCCATCATAATGGACACGCTCTATATTGTCTGCGTGTTCTTTTTATTGATGTGTCTTTAGCTTCCATGAAGGATGAGTTTTTATGTTCACAGTTCTTTGCTGCTACAGATGTTGAGTAAAGAGAATAGTAAAAATAGAGCCTCGCTCTTCTAATACAATTTAGAGTCTGCCATACAACTTGGTTCTCCATTGCTTCACGATTTCAATGGCCCTTTAAATCATTCCAGTGGACTAGATACAATATCGAAGTAGAAGAACATACTTTCCCTTCTTCCTTTTCCTCCATGGGACGTAGTCCTCAATCCATTGCACCTTTACATATAAATTGTTGTTCTTTCTCATAGAAGGCCTTTCCAATAAACCAGAGCCAACTTTGCAAAGACATAAATAGTCACCTGTAATTGCTTTCAGTTGCATTTGTGTGTTTTGTTTTTCAGGTTTTCACTACACAGTGTGTTTTCTCTTGCCTCCTATTACTGTTCACTTTTCCCTCTACCTCAAGCAGCCACCACAAACCTTGTCAGGGTGAATTCACAAGCAACCCCCAATTTAAACTGTGTGCAACCCTCTGGAAGCTTGTCACAGAGCAGTAAGGCTTAATGTGTGAAGTATTTATGCAGCATTTTAAACAGTAATAAAGTGAAGACACAACACAAGAAAAATCCAACACCAATTTAGAAAAATAGAGTAAATTTTAATAAACAGGTCAAAATCAAACCAACAAAAATCCAAGCACTGAACCTGGAGAAATGCAAATTCAAACATTTCAGTTAAAATATCTCCAAAAATCACAAAGCACCAACTGTGGTTATCTGGTTGCAGTAGTTCGGGACAAAGTCACAAGTTCAGGCTGACCACAGTAGGGTGTGGGACGGCTACAGGGACCCACTTAGGTTTGCTGATCACAGTACCTTAATCCTGGTTGAGAAGAAGTGCAGAGACCCACATTGGTAAGCAGAGGTTATGTAAGGTCTGCTGAGGAGATGTGTCAGGCAGCAGCAGTTCCGGGGAGCTACAAAGTTCAATGCAATGTCCTGGTGTGTAAATGTCTTGGACTGCATTGAGCAAAGTGATGTCCTTGCGTGGAGATGCGTCACACAGCAGTGGTTCCAATGGGCTGGGCTAAAGGACACAAAGTCCTTGCATTGGGGAAGTTTGTGCAGCAGGAGTGATGTGCCACTTGAGAGGGTGACACGTCAAGTAGCAGAGGCAACGTACCAGTTCTGCAGGAGATGCACAGTGCCACAAAGGACATGCATTGGTTTTGCTGAATCTATGAATGGGCTGGCAGAGAAACGTCTGGGTCCAGGACTGGGATGGCACTTCTTGGGAGAGTAGAACTCATAGATGGCACAGTAGAAGTGGTGGGTTTATTGTTGTTAGAAACCTGTTCTGTCCCTGAAGCGTCTGATCAGGAGGCCAGCCAACTAGCCCTTCAAGTAACTCTAGGTCTTGGGTGTAGAGATGCAGTTCCAGTCCATTTCACACAGACAAGAGAGCAGCAGGGCAACAGGTCAGCACAGCAGGGCACTGACCCTTCCGGGCAGCAGTCCAACAGAGTGACAGTCCTTTCAGCAGCACAACAGACCTTCTTCCTGGCAGAGTCCACCGGTCCAGATGTGTACTGAGAAGTTTGGTGCAAGGGTCCAATATTTATACATGGTGCCCACTTTCAAGAAGAGGAAGCTTCTAGAGGTTTTCAACCCCCTGAGGTGTCAGGCATCCCCAGATCTAGCCCCAGCTAGTCTTGTCTCACAAAAGACTAGTGACAAATCCCTTGTGAGAGTACTCTGGTAGAGGCTTTGTGATGTGCATTTGTGGTAGGTGACAGCTCCTAGCCCTCATCAACTCAGAGTGGCCCATCCTGCCAACACCAATCTTCCCTTTGTCTCACTGGCTGGAAGCACTACACAAACACCAAATGCCAGCTACACTAGTCATGTGACCCCCCCGATCAGGCTGCAGGCACCAAATGGTTAGGACAAGAAAATGCCAACTTTCTAAAAGTGGCATTTTCAGAATTGTTACTAAAACTCCAACCTTCCTATTGCAGAGGGCTTTTAATTACAATTCTTTAGACATCCAACTTGGCCTGTCAACCTGCACCCATTTGTAAGTTACAGATTACTTAATGTAATAAGGTAACTCCAATGTTATCCTATGGGAGAGGCAGGCCTTGCAGTAGTGAAAAACTATTTTAAGAGCTTTTCATTACCAAGACATGAAAAATGTAAAAGTACATGCCCAGCTTTTTAAATATACTCCACCCTGGCCTATGGGCTGATCAGGGCCTATCGTAGGGTTAGCTTACATGTATTATAAAGGGAGGTTTGGGCCTAGTAAGGAGTTTATTTTGCCAGGAGACATCTAAAGGGCTACCTAAGATGGTGGCACAATGAATGCTGCAGGCCTACCAGTGGCATTTTATTTACAGGCCCTGGGTACATGTAGTACCACTTTACTAGGGACATACAAGTAAATTAAAAGTATCAATTGGGAGTAATTCAATTTCACCATGTTTAAAATAGACAGTGCATGCACTTTAGCACTGGTGGGCACTGGTAAAGCATGCAGAGTCCTAAAACCCAAGAAAACAGATTCAGAAAACAGAAGTGGGAAGGCAAAAAGTCTGGGGATGACCCTGCAGACAGGGCCACGCCCAACAGTCTGTATATTGTCAACGTCTAAAACTTGTTTGATTTGTAAAACATCTTTATTCTATAGTTGTTTATGTAAATCACTGTAGAAACACTCAAGATTGCTTCATCCCAACCCCTAAAATGTTGATCTGTCAGCAAAAGCCATCCCGCCATATAGAGAGGCAGTACACCTCAAGAAGAGAGGCCATCTAACTACAGCTAATTCATCTCTGCGCTGTAGCAAATTACAGATGCTGTGCATAGTGCAAAAATTTTTTTTATGGACAGTAGTCCTGATCTCTTGTGATAAAAAATAAGAATGAGTCTCAAAGAGAATTCTTGGCTCCTTTTCTATGGCTGACCTGAAGTTCCAAAAAAGAGGATAGAATGATGAACCTTGAATTCATCTCAATAGGAATTCTTCCTTTCTTCAGAGCTGAAGGAAAAGAATTATGTAAAATGCACAGGTTTTACTGAAAATATAATTAAGACCGATTTGCCTTTTGCTTGTTGACTCAGGCTGTAAGTAGGAAAAACCAATGCCAAGAGATGGCTTGCACCAAAGGAAGTATGATAAATACCAATCTTCTCCGACTTAACAAAGGGAATTTCTTCTAAGGTGTTGTTTTAATTCATACAATAGAGGAGTTGGAAGCTGTGGTGTATTGTTTCTTTCATTGACCAGGAGACAAAACTGGCCAGCTTCACTGAGTGTCAAATACTCAGTTCCAACTAATACAGCCAAGGGGTGGAGCCAGGAGTATGACCGAAAGGCAACTTCTTAATAGAGCTCCGCAGCAGCCAACTCCATTGGGGTTGACAAGGTGCCCTAACAAGGTAAAAGGTAGGCTAAATATACCAGTTTTATTTAGCAGGAGGCATCCTGCAAGTGATATGGCCACACTTGAAGATGCTGGCCTTACTTACTCACAGTAGATCATCGGAGACAGGCTACAAAGAACAACTGCACGGTGTATTGTGCATTGGAGGCCCTCTACACCCTCAAAGGATCCTCTTGGCAAGTCTGGATAGAAGGCAGAGACCTTATGGGAGCAACGACTAAAAGACTTGCTCTGTAGAGCACTGTTATAGATTGTGGAGGGTACTCTGAGATGCCACACTGGAGCCATGGGAAGAGTATCTAGCAAGGCATGGATATAGAATGAGGACTATACAATGTCTATTTTGACTCTTCAAAGGCCTGGAACGGACTAAAAGAGACAATTAACCACTACGGCTAACTTCTTGGGGTAAATGACATTTTGATCACTTGATTTTGTCCCCGAATCAAAGGACAACTTAAAGAGCAAGGTATGGCCCTCACCAAGAACTGCCTCTACTACGATTGCAACCTGCATATCCTGTGCCTTTGAAACAGGTGCTGGGCATGTAATGAGATAAAGACAAGCCATGCATGGAAATTTAACTTGTTTGAGGTAAAGGACATACTGTACAAGCTGTGATGAGGGGACCGCTCTGCACTATTTCTACTGCCTGCCCAAACCACAACAAATTTTGACAAGGAAAATAAAGCCGGTCCCGATGCACCACTTTTCTTGTGTCGCCTCTGCTCCACCTAACGACACCCTGTTTGCGCCGTACTTTCAACACGATGCACCATGGCGGTCGTTAGGACAATAGCGTCAAAATCTTTGATCCTATTGTGGCGCTTTGCTACACTAGCATCAAAAAGTTTGAAGCTAGTGCAGCAAAGCACAGGGAGGCCCATTGATAAAAATGGGTGTGTCATTTTAATGCCTGCTATGAGCAGACGTGAAAAATGACGGAAAAATGGTGTAATGAAATGTTGTAAATTTCACTGCCTCATTATTTCGGGCTCCCTACGTCGGAACACCCCCCCTTGCATACATTATGCCTGGTGCAGACATAATGTGAGCAATGGTTTACAAAGTGGGGCAATGCAAGCATTACTCCACTTTGTAAATACAGCGCAGGAGAATGGCCTCCTTAAAGTCGCATTACCATTAAATTTCTATAAACCTGGAAAAAAAAAACACCCATCTGGACACTATCTATGTATCCCCTTAACGTTATAAAGAGGGGGACTCAAGAAAAGTTGAAGAACCCCCACAAACAGATACGCTTGGAACTGTCAGAAAGAGCATGTCAGGGAGCAATGCAGAAAAGGGAACTACATCTACCCAGACTCGGCTGCCTGGGGGACATTCATTACACTATAGGGCTCCAGGGGATGGAAAACTCTGGGAATAGAATGTCCAAACCTCAAAGACAACTAATATTTCCTGAAACTGTGACTCGAAAAACCTTTAAACAGACAATGGAGCAGGATATGCAAGTGCAAGATAGCACTATCTTAAGCGCACGTATTGCCTTATGAAACTCCATGTGTAACCACCCCCAGAAAAAAGAGGCTATGCTTGCTTCCTAACTAGCTTCATTACAGAACAAACCAAACTTATCTTAAACCTTTCACTGGAACTGCAGTGCGTGCATACGCTGAGATTAAGGAAGCTTGGGTTCAAAGAAGGCTCCCAACAGGTGATTGTCCGCTTCCCTAGGCATTAACAGGCCAGCCAAATCATACTGGCGACCATTGCATCATCATCACGCAGGAATTCTCCCATAAAATAAATCCCAGACGCAAACATTTCCTGACACTTCCACTCCCGACTATGGAAGCTTGAAATCGGTATGATTTATTGGATCCAGCAATTATGTTGATCACCCATAAAAATAAAACAACTGAATTTGATAACCAAAGCCTACTAGAAAACCTGCTATACTCATTGGAGGAAACGGACATGGACACAAATCAGAGGAGTGAGGCCAGTGCACCTACAAGGTTACACACAGAAGGGACTCAGGACAACACATGATTGGTGGAAAAGGAAAGACAGGAAGAAGTCACTCAGCAATGGACCAGAGGATCAAAAGCCAGACACACCATCAGATTACACTCCGCCAGGAACAAGTCCAGGTCACAGTTGAAGTCCTCCAGGAGACGGCTAAAGTGGCTTCCTCACAGATAAGAAATTCTTGACCTATAGTATCTTGCCCATTGCTTGTCCCACTTTTGTGTTTCCTTCCAAAAATGCACCTAGACGGGATTGTCCCTTAGCATTGGAATGTAATATATGCTCCCATGGCAATTCAGTTTTACAATGAGAGATACATGGCTAAATTACGATAAGAGATCTAATACGCCTCAATCGAGTGGTGTCTCCCTCTCTGTTCCTCATCTAATATTCAGTACTTCTAGATGTACTGGATCTATCTCAATATGAATACAGGTGCCATCCCAGCCTATGCACACTTTCCAATAGTGCAGAGGTTCTATGCTCCAAACTGCCTAATCCCTACTTGCTGGCCTTGGGAGGAAGCACAGCAGCGTGGGTGACAAGTTATCTCCCAGGTGTAGGAAAGTATCCTCTTTCTAGCTTGATTACCCCCACTTTTGGCCTTTTTGTCAGTGTGTTTGACTGTGTGTAGTTATGCTCTCTCCCTTAAATTTAGTTGTTGGTTACTGTTGTCACAGTATTTCACCCACAATTGGCACACTGGTGCCCCATTATAAGTCCCCATGTATATGGTACCTAGGTACTCAGGGCATTGGGGTTCCAGGGGATCACTATGGGCTGCAGCATATATTTTGCCACCCAAAGGGAGCCCATGTGAAGGCTTCTGCAGGACTTCAATTGCACCCTTTTACTGCCATTTTTCACTACACTAGGGGCCAGATGTAGCAAGAAATGATTTTGCGAATCAGAAATTGCGAGTTGGTGCAACTCGCAATTTCCGATTCACAAAATCATGTGCAGAATGGTGTCTCAGGCACCTTCTGCGAATTGCAAGGGGGTCGCAAAGACCCACCTCATTAATATTAATGAGGTGGGTTGCAATTTGCGACCCCCTTGCGTTTCTCTGCACTCACAGGGATGGTGGCCTGCTGGAGACAGCAGACCTCCATGTATGTGACTGCTTTGTTAATAAAGAAGTTTTTTGTTTTTTTATTGCAGCCCGTTTTCCTTAAAGGAAAACGAGTTGCAATACAAAATAAAAAATTAAACCATTTGGTTTCGTTTTTTCAGAGTAGGCAGTGGTCCATTAGACCACTGCCTGCTCTGAAAAAACATTTTTTGCGACATTCACAAAGGGGAAGGGGTCCCATTGGGACCCCTTCCCTTTTCCGAATGAGTTAGCACCCACTTCAAGTGTGTGCTAACTGCAAATTGCTTTGCGACCGCTTTCGCTGTTACAAAGCAATTCTGCATCGCGGTGCGAGACGCAAATAGGAAGGGAACACCCCTTCCTATTTGCGAGTCGCATTCCCATTTTGCAAGTCGGAATCGACTCGCAAAATGGGATTGTGCATCGCGATGTGTGTTTTGCATGGCGCAAACTGAGATTTTCGCAGTTTGCGCCATGCAAAACGCTTCTTACATCTGGCTCTAGGTCACTTATAGGTCGACCATATGGCAGGCCTCTAGCTCAGAGGGCAGGGTGCAAAGTACCTGTGTCTGAGGTCACCCCTGCAGTAGCAGAGGTGCCCCCATGAACTCCAGGCCCATTTCCCCAGGCTTTGTGAGTGCGGGAACAACATTTTACACGTGTACTGGACATAGGTCACTACCTATGTCCAGCTACATAATAGTGACTCTGAACATAGGCATGTTTGGTATCAAACATGTTGGAATCATACCCCAAGGTTTTTGCAAGCATTGGTTGTATGATTTCATGCACTCTCGGTGCTCTTTAGAGGACCCCCAGTATTGCCATTACAGCCTTCTGAGGGTTTCCAGGCAGCTCAAGCTGCTGCCACCTCCCAGACAGGTTTCTGTTCTCCTGTTGTTTGAGAAACCCAAGCCCAGGAAGGCAGAACAAAGGATGTCCTTTGGGAGAGGGGTGTTACACCCTCTCCCTTTGGAAATGGGTGTTACAGGCTTGGGAGAGATAGCCTCCCCAAGCCACTGGCAATGCTTTGAAGGGCACATTTCGTGCCCTCCTTGCATAAAGCAGCCTACACCGGTTCAGGGACCCCCAGGCCCTCCTCTGGCATGAAACTGGACAAAGAAAAGGGGAGTGACCACTCCCCTGTCCATCACCACACCAAGGTTGGTGCTCAGAGCCTCTCCAGGGGTTTCCTGGGTTTTGCCATCTTAGATTCAAGGTTGGCAGGGAACTCTGGGAGCATTAGAGTGACCAGTGCCAGCAAGTGACGTCAGAGCCCCCTCCTGATAGGTGGTTACCCAGCTAGGTGACAAATCCCCCTTTTCAGGGCTATTTAGGGTCTCTTTCTTGGGTGGTTCCTCAGATTCAGATTGCAAGACTCCAGCAGGAATCCTCTGCATCCTCTACTTCGACGTCTCACCGAGGAAACTGCATCTGGACTCTTCCGAACACTACAAGCTGCAACAAAAAAGCAAGATGCCTTCTGCAACATTGTGTTTCCAGCTCCTTCCAGCAACAGCAAAATTTCCCTGGTCATGCATCCTCTGAGGACAGCCTGCCTTCATCCTGCATCAGAAGAACAAAGGAATCTCCCTGGGGGTGAAGGAGTCACTCCCCTGCTTCTGCAGACACCAACTGCAATGACGACCGGCTGCGCTGATCCGCTCTCCTCCTGAGCTGCATCATGGGTAGTGGATTGAAGTGGTCCTGACAGTTCTCTCTTCCAACGGTCCAATTTTGGTGATTTTCACTATTTCCACTGTTTTTTAAATGTCTTATGCCTAATTCTGCCTTTAAGTGTATATCATTTGTGTGTTTTACCTCCTGAGGGAGTATAGTCTCTATGGTATTTTTGGTAATAGTGTCACCAAAATAAAGTACCTTTATTTATGTAACACTGAGGGGGTCATTCCATCCCTGGCGGTCGGTGTTAAAGCGGCGGCTAACCCGCCAACAGGCTGGCGGGAAAAAAAATGGAATTCTGACCCTGGCGGAAACCGCCAACAGAGACCGCCACTTTAACACTCCGACCGCCACGGCGGGACAAACAAACACCGCGGCGGTCACCGCCAACAGACAGGCGGGAGTCAATGTACCGCCCACCCTATCACAACCCACCAATCCGACACCTTTTCCGGGGCGGTAGCCCCGCCGATAAAAACACTGCGGAAACAGACATTTCAAACGGAAAACGCTCACCTCCATACACCTCACGAGGAATCTGGACAGCATGGAACCCGAACTACACATCCTCCCAGCTATTGTATTCCTGCTCCTCTACCAGGAGCACGAACGCCGGCGCAGAAGACTACGGTGAGTACTGCACCTACGACACAGGGGAGGCAAAAAATTACGGGGACACACATACGCGACACCCCCCCCCCACCCTCACCCACTACAACACACACATCAATGCACAGCAACAACTCAGAGTTACACCCCCAAACCCCCTGGAAGAATGCAAATACAAAAGGAAATGATTATGAAATTTGGATTATATTGTAAGGCTGAGTATAAAATATATCAAACATCTATAACTATATATATATAAAATGTCCTGTCCGATATGTGTATCAGCCATTGTTCGTGGGCCACTGGGCCACAACACATGGGCAAAGCCCACACAGGATACCTGACTCCAATGGAGAGAACACTGCAGGGGGATCAGATAGGAAAACTACAGGCACCTCAGGGGGAAGGGAAGGGGGGGGCACCTCAGCCACATGAGTACACGACGCCAGATCCACGAGGGGCCTCCATGGCCACTGTGCCATCCTGGGGAGTGCAAAGCCACAGTCTCTCAAGTCTCTACAGTGGGTGGGTTGCCCACTGTGCCATCCTGGGGAGTGCAAAGCCACAGTCTCTCAAGTCTCACCAGTGGGTGGGTTGCCCACTGTGCCATCCTGGGGAGTGCAAAGCCACAGTCTCTCAAGTCTCTACAGTGGGTGGCTTGCCCACTGTGCCATCCTGGGGAGTGCAAAGCCACAGTCTCTCAAGTCTCTACAGTGGGTGGGTTGCCCACTGTGCCATCCTGGGGAGTGCAAAGCCACAGTCTCACAAGTGGATGACAGACTCCACTGGTTCTGGAGGGGGACTGGTGCCCAGAGTGCTTCGTGCAGCCCTGCCCGACACAGAATGGGGCCTGCCCCTTCCGCCAATGGTTCATGAGATGAAGGGCCCAGTTCAGCGTTGCTTGAGATGAAGGGCCCAGCGGAGCGGTGCTTGAGATGGCGGTGCCCAGCGGAGCGGTGCTTGAGATGAAGGGCCCAGCGGAGCGGTGCTTGAGACAGCGGTGCCCAGCGGAGCGGTGCTTGAGATGAAGGGCCCAGCGGAGCGGTGCTTGAGATGAAGGGCCCAGCGGAGCGGTGCTTGAGACGGCGGTGCCCAGCGGAGCGGTGCTTGAGATGAAGGGCCCAGCGGAGCGGTGCTTGAGATGAAGGGCCCAGCGGAGCGGTGCTTGAGACGGCGGTGCCCAGCGGAGCGGTGCTTGAGATGAAGGGCCCAGCGGAGCGGTGCTTGAGACGGCGGTGCCCAGCGGAGCGGTGCTTGAGATGAAGGGCCCAGCGGAGCGGTGCTTGAGATGAAGGGCCCTGTTCAGCGGTGCTTGAGACGGCGGTGCCCAGCGGAGCAGTGCTTGAGATGAAGGGCCCAGCGGAGCAGTGCTTGAGATGAAGGGCCCAGCGGAGCGGTGCTTGAGATGAAGGGCCCTGTTCAGCGGTGCTTGAGACGGCGGTGCCCTGTTCAGCGGTTCTTGACTTGAAGGGCCCTGTTCAGCGGTGCTTGACTTGAAGGGCCCTGTTCAGCGGTGCTTGACTTGAAGGGCCCTGTTCAGCGGTGCTTGAGACGGCGGTGCCCTGTTCAGCGGTTCTTGACTTGAAGGGCCCTGTTCAGCTGTGCTTGACTTGAAGGGCCCTGTTCAGCGGTGCTTGACTTGAAGGGCCCTGTTCAGCGGTGCTTGACTTGAAGGGCCCTGTTCAGCGGTGCTTGACTTGAAGGGCCCAGTTCAGCGGTGCTTGAGATGAGTGTCCAGGTCAGCAGATCCGGCCATGGCATGGATGTCACTCGCCACCTGACATGTGGCTGGCGGGGCCTTCCTGCCCATCTGTCTTATCGCTTGCGGGGCCATCCTGTGCTGCAGTACCGGGCCTGTGGGTGTCCTCCTGCACACCTGGAATGGGGCTGGTGGGGCCCTCCTGGGCAGCTGGCCTGCTGCCGGATTTGTCGGCGTGCTGCCCTTGCCACCCTTCCCTGCTCGTCTGTGGCCCTTTCCTCCCTTTGGCGGTGCGGCAGGTGGCACCCCACTTCCTAACGGAGCCAGGGTAGGGATATTTGAGCCTGCTGTCTTTGGCCTCTCGCGCCGGGCACTGGCAATCTTTGCTTGCTTTTCCGGGGGTGGGCTGGCCGTGTCTTGGCTCCTAGCCGAACTAGCTGGCCTTGAGGGTGGGGGACTCCAAAGTCTGTGGACAATTGTCTTTGTAGATCCCGGTTTTGTGGTGGCTGAGGTGCTGATTGGAGTCTTATGAGATGGACGGGGTGGGGGAGTTGTTGGAAAGAGGTCAAGTTTGGAAAGGAAAAGCAATTTGGAAAGAGAGGGACGGGTAAGTGTAGTGGGTATGGGAGTGGAGGAAGAGGATGTGGTTGTAGGAGAGTGAAGTCTGGTGTCTTTGGGTGCAGGTGCTGGAGGCTGTCGTGAGGTGGATGGCTGTTGGGTGGGTGGCTGCCTGCGTTTGTGTGGTTTGGAAGAGGGGGTGACAGACACACTGGGAGAGGACACAAGGGACGTGTAAATGGTAGTGGGGGTGGTGACTGCACGTGTGCGGAGTGTTCTGGTGGGTGTGCTGGTGATGGACATAGTGGCTGATGATGTTGTGCATGCAAGTGTGAGTGGAGACGTCACAGGGAGGGAGGAGGGAGACGAGGAGGAGGGGGACACAGAGGAGGCAGTGGCTGTTGGTATGTCTGCATGTGAATGTTGCCTGTGTGAATGCTTGTGTGATGTGTGGTGCTTATGTCTGGATGAGCTTCCCTTGGGTGTTGAGGTGTGTGCAGGCTGGTCTGATGGTGTGTCTGGGATAGGCAGAGGTACAGGGCTTTGGGTCTGGGTGGAGGAAGTTGGAGGGGGGAGGCTAGAGACAGGGACAATGGCTGCCGTCAGTGCTGAGGCCAGAGCGTTGAACGATCGCTGATGGGCAGCCTGACCCGAATGAATGCCCTCCAGGTATGCATTACTCCGGTGCACCTCCCTTTCTACACCCTGGATGGCATTCAAAAGGGTAGACTGCCCAACAATGATGGTCCTCAGGAGGTCAATGACCTCCTCACTGAGGGCAGCAGGGGTGACAGGGGCAGGGCCTGAGGTGCCTGGGGCGAAGGAGATGCCCACCTTCCTGGGTGAGTGGGCATGGGGCGAACGCTGAGGGGCTGCTGGGAGGGCGGTGCTGGTGCGCTGGGTGGCGGCTGTACCTGTTGGTGCGGGGGGCACGGATGTTGCCGCCACCACAAGGTAGCTCCCTTCCGAGGAGGAGTCCGTGTCGCTGGTGTCAGCACGTGTCCGCACTGTGGAGCTCCCCTCGCCCTCCGTCCCACTGGTGTACTCAGAGTCCATTGCATGGCCCTCCAGGGCCATGTGGGATGCAGCTCCCTCGTGCTCCGATGCCACTTCTCCTCCGCAAGATGATGCTAATGCACACATGAACAGGAAGACCACAAAAAAAGGGTGGGGGGGAGAAATAAAGACATGTTGAGTGCATGCATGGGTGACACCGTTGGCGGAGAGGACAGACACAGAAGCCCCCTGCACTACGCCGCGCACTTGGGGTACACTACTCAATCAGTGGGACATGGCCTACAAGCCTATGGAAGACAACTGCACACATAGATGACACAGGCCCATGATTAGCTGTACTAGGCACCCTACATAGGTGGGGGGCGAGGGCACAGGGCCATGCCTTACGGAGGGGCCTAGCCTACTGAAATCGCCCTGGCCTAGGGATACCCACAGCCCTCTTCCCCCACCCAGACACCTCCACTGCGCGCAAAGATAGCAGAATGTGCTTGTACTCACCCCCTTGTGTCTGCTGTGATGTCCTCACGCGCCCATCTAAATCGGGGTAGGCCACCGCCAGGATCCGGGACATCAGGGGGGTCAGAGTACGACTGGCACCCCTCCTACGTTGGGAGGCCATCCCCAGCTGAGCCTCCGCCGTCTTCCTGCTCCAGCGTCGGATGTCCTCCCACCTCTTCCGGCAGTGGGCGCCCCGTCTGTTGTGGACCCCCAGGGTCCGGACGTCCTTGGCGATGGCACGCCAAATAGCGACTTTCTGATGGGCGCTGACCTATGTGACATGTACAGGGGGAGGAAAAAAATCATCACCTTCTGCATGCTCGATGTGAGTGGCCCCCCATCCCCACCCTTGCCATGTGGCACATGCTCCCATCTGTCGTTTGATGCATGCCTCAATCGCTCCCCTCCCCACCATCTTTCATTCACCCCACTCAACACAGGCATTGGCCACAAAGCATGGTCCCAGTGTACTTACCTGTTGGTCTGGAGGACCGTAGAGTAGCGCATACTGGGGGAGGACCCCATCCACGAGTTTCTCCAATTCTTCAGAAGTGAAGGCAGGGGCCCTTTCCCCAGTCGCAGCAGCCATTGTCCCTTCCAGACCGAGGTCACAGCAGCACTTGCAGTATAGGTCCTCTCCTGTGGAAGATCAGGTATCGAGTGATTAAGCAGATAGAAAATGGCGGTCACGCCCGCGGCGGTGAGTACCGCGACCGCCGGTGCACATCGTCATTGGCTCCTGAAACCCATAGGGTTCAATGTTAACCAATGCGGCTTTGCGCCGCGGTCTTTGACCGCCTACCGCCACGGTGTGCCACGCCAGCGCATTGACCTCACATCCCACTGTCGCACTTCACAGGTCAGCAAGGGCCCACATGGCTTAATTTCAACAGCGTCACACATACCTATGCCTTGCATCAACACTCATACAAGCCATTCAATGCATTGAGAATCGTGTTCTGTGCAAGCTGTTAGAACGTACCTGTGGGTTGATTGACTCTGTGCTCCATGTTGTCCTTCATAGGCACCGTCCGCTGGGACATGCGAGGAGATGGAGGAATCTTTCCGTGTACAGACCGCTGGTGGACCTGTCGACAATGGAGGAACGACATGTCATGCTGACATACAGGCTTGACCGAGCCACTATACAGGAACTGTGTGCCCAGCTGGAGCCAGACCTGATGTCACCCATCCACCAACCCACAGGGATCCCCCCTCTAGTACAGGTGCTGTCAGTGCTCCATTTCCTAGCAAGTGGGTCATTTCAAACAACAGTGGCCATATCATCAGGGATGTCCCAGCCCATGTTTTCCAAGGTGTTGTCCAGAGTGTTGTCTGCCCTGCTCAAACACATGCGGAGCTACATAGTTTTCCCTGAGGTGGGGGATTTGCCTACCGTGAAGGGTGATTTCTATTCCCCTGGACATATTCCCAACATCATCAGTGCCATTGATGGGACACATGTTGCTTTGGTCCCCCCCAGCAGGAGTGAACAGGTGTACAGGAACAGGAAGAGTTATTATTCCATGAATATCCAGGTGGTCTGTTTGGCACACCAGTACATCTCCCATGTTAATGCCAAGTTCCCTGGGCCAGTGCATGACGCCTACATCCTGCGGAATAGCAGTGTCCCGTTTGTGATGGGTCAACTCCAGAGGCACCGGGTGTGGCTATTAGGGGACTCTGGTTACCCCAACCTGTCCTGGCTATTGACCCCAGTAGGAATCCCAGAAACAGGGCAGAGGAACGCTACAATGAGGCCCATGGGAGAACTAGGAGGGTGATTGAGCAAACCTTTGGCCTCCTGAAGGCCAGGTTTAGGTGCCTCCATATGACAGGTGGATCCCTAATGTACTCACCAAAGAAGGTGTGCCAGATCATCGTGGCCTGCTGTATGCTTCACAACCTGGCTATGCGACGCCAGGTGCCTTTTCTGCAGGAGGATGGTCCAGATGGTGGTGTTGTAGCAGCTGTGGAGCCTGTGGAGAGTGAAGAGGAGGAAGGCAAAGAGGACGACATAGAGAACAGGAACACAGTAATACAGCAGTGTTTTCAATGACACACAGGTAAGAGTACACACTGGCATATTACATTTACTTAAAGACTCCTACCTCTCTACTGTCTGACTTTTTCCCCCAGTGTATGGTAACTGTGTTGTGACTTTCCCTTCCGTTTTCAGATATGTGGGCCCCACTGCGTGACATCTGCTTTGTTTCCCCATGGACTACAGCTGTGTGACAGCGGTTTGTTGGCATCACAATGTGAATGTAAATTTTGTCACGGTCATGTCTAATACATTTGTTCAAAATCACAGCCAGACTCCAGATTGTTTATGTGCAATAAGTGTGTTTATTCAAGTGCTCTAAATTGGATGGGTGGTTGCAAATCGTTGAGGGGTGATGGTGGAGGATTGTCCATGGCAGAGTCCAGACTATCAGTATCACAGGTGCATTGTCCAAATGCCTGTGGTAAGTGGAGCAGGGGCAGTTTAAAGTTGGACAGGGTGACAATGTGGGACAGTGGGATGACAATCAGGGAGGTATCCTTTGCTGGCGGGGGTCTTGACATCTTATGCTGTCTTCTTCCTGGATCTCAGGGCCCGCTTGCGGGGTGGTTCTCCTTCTGCAGGGGGTGGGGTTCTGGTGGCCTGTTGGTCTTGTGTCGGGGCCTCCTGTCCACTAGCGCCGGCGGAGGTGGTAGGCAGTTCTTGGTCCATGCTAGTGTCAGGGGCCCTTTGAGGTGCCACAGTGTCCTGCAATGTGGTGACTACCTGATTGAGGGCCACTACGATGGTACCCATGGCGGAACTCATGTTTCTTAGTTCCTCCCTGAACCCCATATACTGTTGCTCCTGCAGAAGCTGGATCTCCTGAAACCTGGCCAGGACCGTCGCCATCGTCTCCTGGGAGTGGTGGTAGGCTCCTATGACGGAGGAGAGGGCCTCGTGGAGAGTGGGTTCCCTGGGCCTGTCCCCCCAGACGCACAGCAGCCTTCCCAGTTCCCCTGTTTCCCTGGGCCTCTGTCCCCTGGACCGTGTGCCCAATACCACTGCCCCCAGGTCCCTGTTGTTGTTGGGGTGTTGGGTTAGCCTGGGTTCCCTGTAGTGGTGGACACACCGCTGATTGACGTGTCCTGGGGACAGAGGTATGGGCCCGCTGGGTGGGTACTGTGCTGGTGTTCCCAGAGGGGGGAAGGTCTGCTGTGGCCTGTGGCTGTCTGAGGGGAACCGACTGTCCCGAGGTCTCCGATGGACCGGGCTGGTCATCTAGATCCAGGGAGACAGAGCTGCTGTCCTCACTGTGGGCCTCTTGTGGGGGTGGAGTGGACATTTGTGGACCCTCCTGTGCGGTGACCTGACGTTCGGGTCCTGCAGGGGTACAAAAGTATGGTCATTGCTTCTGTGTGTGCCATGGCGTGCAATGGGTGGGTGCCCGTGTACCCCAGGGCTGGCATTCCTTTGTGGGGGCTGTTGTGACAGTGGTTTGGGGGGGGATGGGTATGTGCAGTGGGCATGCTTGGGTGATGGGTGTCCATGCTTTGTGGTCGCATGCAGGGCCAGGTTTTGGGATGGGTGGGTTGTGATGGTGAGACATTTGCAAGGAGTAGGTGTGATGGGGTGGGGGTGAGGGTGGGGGTATGAGTTGGCATGCTGGTGGGGTGGGCGGATAAAGTAGTCAAAGGTTTGACTTACCAGAGTCCATTCCTCCAGATACTCCTGCGAGGCCCTCAGGATGCAGGATGTTCAAGACTTGCTTCTCCCATGCTGTAAATTCTGGGGGAGTAGGTGGGGGTCCGCCGCCAGTCCGCTGCACCGCGATCTTGTGCCTGGATACCATGGAACGCACCTTCCCCCGTAGGTCGTTCCACCGCTTCCTGATGTCGTCCCTATTTCTTGGGTGCTGTCCCACAGCGTTGACCCTGTCGACTATTCTGCCCCATAGCTCCATCTTCCTGGCAATGGTGGTGTGCTGCACCTGTGTCCCGAACAGCTGTGGCTCTACTCATACAATTTCCTCCACCATGACCCTGAGTTCGTCATCTGAGAACCTGGGGTGTCTTTGAGGTGCCATGGGGTGGTGTGGGTGATGTGTGGGGTGGTGTGTGTGGTGATAAGTGTGGTGATATGTAGTGGTGTGTGGTGTTTTGTGCGTGGAAGTTGTGTGGGTGATGGTGTTGTGTGCCTGTGGCTGCTAGTTTGTTGATGGTGGTGTCTCTCTCTCTGGCCTTCTCCCTATATTTTTGGTTGTAGGGGTTTGTGGGTGATGTGGGTGTGTGTTTTATATTGTATTGGGTGTGTGGGAGTGGTGTGTGTATGTGTATCAGGTGTGTGTATTTTGAATTGTCCAATGTGGCTGTGTTTTGTAAATGTGTGTGTATTTTGAGCGCGCGGTTGAAAGAACGCCACGTGGATTCGTGTGTCGTGATAGTGTGGGCATATTTCTGTTGGCGTGACGGTGGAGGTTTGGTCATCGCCAGTTTCTCGCTGCCCTTTGGTGTGGCGGACTTTTGTGGATGTCGGGATTTTGGCGGTTTGCCTGTTGTGGGTCAGAATGACCGTGGCGGTTTACCGCGGCGGTGTTATGGCGGTCTTCTGTCTGGCGGTAAGCGCCTTTTACCGCCGAGGTTGGAATGACCCCCAGAGTGTTTTCTTTAATGTGTGTAAGTACTGTGTGACTACAATGGTATTGCATGAGCTTTGCATGTCTCCTAGATAAGGCTTGGCTGCTCATCCACAGCTACCTCTAGAGAGCCTGGCTTCTAGACACTGACTACGCTATACTGATAAGGGATACGTGGACCTGGTATAAAGTATAAGTACCATAAGTACCCACCACACACCAGGTCAGCCTCCTACATTGCTGGTGCACGGGTGGAATAAGTACTTGCAATTGCCTTTTCATTCCGTCACCTGGTGCTTTCCAAAGGAAAGACCACTCCATACCTAGAGACATACATAGTACCTAGTGCATGAATCTAGTCTCTAAAATTTAGGCAAGCTAGGGTATAGGCTTAGCCCTTGCTCTAAAGGTCTTTCTGATAGACTAGGGGTTATATAGGTTAGGTACACCATACACTTTCCTAACAAACACCAAGTCCACAGCTGGACCTAGCTCTGAGGTCATGGGCTCTCCTTATGAAGGCCTGACCTTTAAGAAATTGAAGGGGCTATGTGCAGAGAGGAAGCTGGGCAAAGAAAAAAACCCTAATAAGAGTCTGATCTTGAACCTCCTCTACCAGGATAACCAAGATCATACTGGTACTAAGAAGGAGTAGAGGAAGGAGACAATACCCTCCTTGAGTCAGAACAGGATATTGTGGGTCTGGGGGACGGTTCTTCAAAGGATCTTGCAGTCCTTAGAAGCCCAACTAGTGTAGCTGGTAGTGTGAGGGGAAGTCACACAGGTAGGGCTCCCTTTACACCAAGCAGACAGGTAGAAAGAGTCATTAAGACTAGGGAAAGATCCACCTCTGCCCACTCTGATGTCACTCCAGTGTCTGAGGGGTCACACTGCACAACTCCAGGAGATGACTCTAAAGATAGAGAGCTCAGAAAGACTGGAGGAGGCCAGGCTGAGGCTGCAGCAACAACACCTAGTCCTAGATAGGGAGGCCTTGGCAGTGGAGAGAGAGAGGCAGAGGTCGGGGTTAGCACCCATGGTGGCAGCAGCAACAGCTTACGTTTCAGGGATTACAGAGTCAGGGAGGAATCCTTGGATTCCAGAAACTTTCACAAAATTGTTCCCCCATATAGGGTAGAGGATGAGATTTACAAATGGTTTGCTGCGTTTAAGAGGGCCTGTAAAGTTCAGAGGGTCCCTCAAAGGCAGCGGGCTGCTATTCTCTGGTTGTCCTTCTCTGACAAGGGGAGGAAGGATATACTTCTTACTGTCAGAGAGGAAGATGCAAACAATTACAACATACTGAAAACAGCACTCTTACATGGTTTAGGTCTCACCACTGAGCAATACAGAATCAAATTCAGGGAGACCAGAAAAGAGGCCTCACAGATTGGGTTGACTTTCTGGTCTATTCTGTTAAAGCTTTAGAAGGCTGGTTACATGGCAGCAAAGTCTCTGACTATGGAGGCTTGTACAAACCATTAGTGAGAGAGCATATTTTGAATAATTGTGTGTCTGACTTGTTGCACCAGTACTTGTTGGGCTCAGATCTGACCTCTCCCCAAGAATTGGGAAAGAAGGCAGACAAATGGGTCAGAACAAGGGTGAGCAGAAAAGCTCATACAGGGCGTGGCAAGGACAGGAAGAAGGATGGTAAGTCAGAACAAGGGTGGGGACAAAGATAAAAGTAAAGACTCCTCCTCAGGTCCACAAAACTCCTCTGGGGCCAGGAATAAAACTTCTTTTTCATCTTTTACACATATTAAAAAGCCTTGGTGCTATGTGTACAGAAATAAAGTCCATAGGCCAGGGAATAAATCCTGTCCTGGTAAAACCCCTGAGCTTCCACCTCTACTAACTCCACGCCCACTGCTAGTGCCCCTAGTAGTATTTAGAAGTAGTAATAGTGGTGGGACTACTGGCAATAGTCAAAACAAAAGTGTAGTTGGATTACCATTTGGGTCCCTAATAGAAACTGGGGTAGGTGTGGAAACCCCGAAGGCAGCTTCTGTCTCACAAGGTGGCACTGGCATTTCCCCAGTCGTGCATCCTCTGAGGACAGCCCATCTTCAGCCTGCATCAGAAGAACGAAGGAATCTCCGTTGGGGTGAAGGAGTCACTCCCCTGCTTCTGCAGGAACAAAATGCGATGATGATTGGCTGCGTGGATCCCCTCTCCTGCCGAGCTTCGTGGATCCTGCATCACGGATGGCAGATTGAAGTGGTCCAGGAGGTCCTCTCTTCCAACTGTTCAACTTTGGTGGCGATAAGAGCTCACCTCCCCACGCAAGACAGTACCCCCATGCACCACTTTCTTTGCAGCTGCCAAGCCTTGATGGCATCCTTCCTCAAAAATCTTTGTGCATCTTGAAGCTCCAGCCCCCAGCACTCTATCCCGCAAGGCACAACTTCCTGAGTCATTCTCCGGCGGCGTGGGAGCCTTTGTCGTAGTGCTGCATGAGCCTCTTCTGCAACTCTTGTGTCCCCATCCTGTGGGGCTCCCGTGTGCACGGTCTGTGTTGCTGAGGGCCCTCTCTGATTCTCTCTCCTGGGTAGAGTCCACCTGGTCCTTCCTGGTCCCCAGCAGCTTCATTTTTTTGGTAACCGTGAGCATTGTGCCGGCCAACGCTTGTTGGCAGAGTCCGACAGTGCAAACCCGACTGCAATCCTTTTTACTGGCGTGGGACATCACCTGCACCCTCCAGGAACCCGACTTTTTCTTCTTGGATCCAGTGCTGACTCTTCTTCCTCACCGTTGTTTCACTTCTTGCAGCTTAATCCTGGTGGGTAGGGGCTCCTGTCCTCCCTGGACTCTTCAGTGCTTCTTGGACTTGGTCCCCTTCTTCCACAGGTCTTCTTGTCCAGGACTCCACTGTTAGTTTCTTGCAGTCTCTTCTGGGTTTTGCAATACTCTTCATTACTTCTCTGTGTGTGTTCTAGGAAACTTATTGTGATTTAGTCCTGGTTTCCTGGTCGCTGGGGTACTTAACTTTGGGCTGTCCTAGTACTCCCAGCTCCCCTCTACACACTACAATTGCCTAGGTGGGGGACCGACTTTCTCATTCCACTTTCTTAGTATATTGTTTGTGCTCTTCCTAGGCCCATTTCTAACTATTGTGATTTTCACTATTAGCACTGTTTTATGCCTATTTCTGCATACTAGTGTATATAATTTGTGTATTATTTACCTCCTGAGGTGGTATAGTCTCTATGGTATTTTTGGTATTTGTGTCACCAAAATAAAGTACCTTCATTTTTGTAACACTGAGTGTATTCTTTCATCTGTGTAACTACAGTGGTAATGCATGAGCTTTGCATGTGTCCTAGATAAACCTTGGCTTCTCATCCACAGGTACCCCTAGAGAGACTGGCTTTTAAACACTGACTACAGTACAGTAATAAGGGATATCTGGACCTGTTATAAGGTGTAAGTACCATAGGTACCCACCCCACACCAGGCCAGCCTACTACACCAAGTCACTGGTGCTGGGTTAGGTACTGCTGGGTGACGTCTGGATACATTGGGTTCCCTAATCACTGCCCTTTCCTCACAGGATATCCCCAGACTCCTTCCCCACAGCTTAACTCTCCCCCTGCCCCCGCGCTCACATATTAACGACATAGCCAAATTTCTCATTGACCGGCCACCATTAGAAGGCTTTTCACAACACTAATACCTTCCCAGACTAGGACACATACCTGACACTTTAAGGACTGAACCTTTTATAAAACTCACTTTCCAGCGAAAACTACAAATGAGTTACACAGTCATAACAATTCATTCACAATTGGCGAACTCGTCAAAGAAATAACTTTGCTATAGTCTCCCTGAACGTGAATGGTTGGACTCACTTTCTCAAACAAAAGATACTATGCACCCGGACATTGTCCTCATCCAGGAAATTCACCTCTCTACTGTAGAACGTTAAACATTGAGTAGAGACTAGATAGGTAAGGAGTACAATGCCAGCAAGCACTGCACCATGGGGATGATACGTACTTCTTCAAAACTGTACAGGAAGGGAGTGGTGGCCATGTTCATATGGAAAGGGCTTCCTTTCAGAGTACACAAAACGCAGCAGGACCCACGGGGACATTACACACTAATCAAAGGTGTGGTGCAAGACCAAACATTGCTTAAAGACTCTATCTATAGGCCAATGGCCAACAAGCATGATGTGCATATACTCGGTACACTTCTGGATTGACAACATTATCAGAATACTATTTCAATAGCTGCATGCATAAAATCTTCGACTTAGTGATTGAAATATATCCCTGGATACATATTTAGATAAGTCAAGCCATCCAGGAAAGAAATATAGGCCCTCATTATGAGATTGGCGGCAAATGACGCCTACCGCCACGGCGACGGCCACCAACATACTATCGCTGTGGCTACCGACCGTCCATGCAATCATGACCGTAGCCGGAATTCTGCCAGAAGGCTGGCGGAATTTCGGCGACGGTCATGGCGCCAGATGGCGGTAAGGTAGCGCTGCTGCCAGCAGCAGCGCCGCCCCAGCAAAACACCGCCTGCCGGATCATGTTCCATGATACTGTTGAAGTAAGCCGCAGCAAGGCCTACTAGTGCAAGGGGTTCACCCTTCTCTGCACAAAGTCCTCAGGCCATATAGGAAGAAGTTGGCACAGAAACTGAAATAAAAGACAAAGTTTATTAAACCTCATGAGGTGGTACTACAGTTCAAACAGCACCCTTCGGTAATGTTTGAAGTAGCACACTGAACTGAGAGAGCATGGTCCTCTTATACCCATGCAGGGGCTAAAAGGAGGTAGTACAATTATAGAAGCAAGACTTGCATACATGTAAGGTCATGTGGAAATGCACAGTCGACAGGTAGGAGGGGCTAACAGTTTCAAGGATTAGTTGACACATTACTGTCTGTTACTGATTACTAACAGCTGCAGATCTTACTGGGCATGTGCGAAAGTGGGAGATGCTAAATATAACTTGTCACTAGGCAGATTTTCAAGAGTAGTTAACAGAAAGGTAGGACAGAGCACATGGTGAGCACATGGCAGCATGTGGCAAAGAAAATGGCTGCCATGAATACAAAATGGATTCAGCGAAATGTTCACAATAGTTGCTAAATACAAGATGTCTTCTGCTAATGCTTAATCAAATAGCTGCTAAACTATAACAGACGACCCTTTCAGCATTAGCTGAAGACATTCGTCTTTCTGGGATAATCTAAATATTCATCTTGTATATTTATGCTCATCATTTCAGCTATTTCCTTATCTAACATGTGTTGTGCTTTCATTTCTGTAATATTTCTTTTGGTAGGCATACAAGAAGTAATACATATGGAGCAGAACATTGGGCCACACTGAATACAGATACAGCATGTGAAAAATATTGCAATCATTACACACAGGATAGTCAGTAGTTTTCAGCCCCAAACCATCCAGAAAACGTCCAAGTACCAGTCTCTGTGTGGATTTCTGCAGCAATTTTATGCAATTTAGATATTGCATCATATACTGAAGGTGAGTGATCTGGAATAAAAACACAGCAACTACTACCGATGATGCGACATGCCCTCGATCAGCTAATATCACATCTAGTATCAAACGATTTTGGAGCGCTACAGTCCTCGCAATTTGGAGCTCCTCTGTAATATTCCCAAGTGCCAGAGCTGCCTGATTGGTAACAGCTTCCACAACCCTAGTCAATCGACTCACTTTCCTACTGTTTAACGCAGCACCCACAAAGGAGAACAACCCTAAATTAAAATCAACATATTGCTGCAGGCTAGTATCCGTTTGGTCTACCTCATTTGTACTTATTGCCCTTTTAAATCTAATTTTAATGATGTCATTTAACAGTTTAAAATCTCTGTGATATGATGCAGGGGCCAAAAACACAGGGGGTAATAGAAAAGATACATAACACACACCTGACCACCCAACAGGTAGTTGGTAATATCCATAGTTACCACAAACAAAATATGTATTATGTGAAGCTGTAAAACTACTATTATTTACACCCTCAATAGTTAAAATCAAGGTACAATCACTTATCCCTACTGGAATTCGTCCCAATGCTACGTATACATAAATCTCCTTTAGTTTTTGTAACAGAAATCACGAATTGTTCTTTCTTTTCAGAGTCTCTTATATTTGTGACGACATATGGTATTGAAACATTGTCCGGTTGATACTCTTCCCATTCCCATTTAGTTCCTTTGGCTTGGGGATACCCATCTTTGTCTTGGTAGCATACTTTATTAAGGCGAAAAAGAAGTCCGCCCTCTGTACATTTTCCAGATGCAAACAAAAGCATGCACCAAGATTGACAAGAACCATTGTGTGAAAAAGGAAGAGGAATGAAAGGTGTTCCTCCTTTCTTTTGATGCGAAGGTATCATTCCACATACCCAACAGTTAGTAGTATTTGTAGCATTATGAGTATGATGCAACATATGAATGAAAGTATTATTGAAGTACGATTGACGGTGCTTCTGCTCCTGATAGGGAAGCGTAAAGTAATAGTGATCCTCTGGTACTGGAGTAGTGGCAACAAAAAACTCACGAGCAGGAGCCTTCTTTTCAACAAACCAGGTGATTATTGCTATAACCACCAAAACAACAACAAACCCCATAGTGCTAATGATCAGTTTGTTATTCATTTTAGCAACAGTGATAATTGACCCTTTCAGAAATTAATTAAAAACACTCGTTGGAGCTCTTATCTCTGGGCAGCCGCTGATTTCTTCACCACAGGCCAAGACGGGTGTCACTACTCTAATGCATGGCTGATCCCCCCCCCTTGCCACATTGGCTCTCTGTTTCACTTGCCCAGGGCGGTAGCTCAACCAGTTTTTTTCAAAGAATTTTCATATTCTTTCCTCGGTCTCAAATTATATTGCGACACTCCAGAAGTCGTATGGTCCGGGAAGGACTCCTCAGATTCGTCAGGTGATATAGCACGGCCATTCTCCGTAATCAAAATCTCTCGATGATCGGTCAGCACAGCAGGTTCCACCAAGGTAGGTAGCACTCTCTTGCAGTGAGTACTATGGACCCAATTATTTCGGTTCGTCACTCGAACTGCTGTCCTTGTTGCAAGGAGCACCTGTTCTGGGCCTCACCACCTTGGTTCCAAGCTACTTGATCTTTCAAAGGACTTAATCATCACCTGGTCACCAGGTCGGAGTTCATGGCCTTCACCTGTAGATCTGTCAGGCAGTGCTTCTCGAACCTGTTGATGAATAGAAACCAAATTGTTGGTTAACTGTGCCAAATAATCATTCATCAGGACACAAGGTACATCATATACAGAATTTGGCTTAGGAACTCCCCAAATGTTCATTGGCCTTCCAAACACCACTTCGTAAGGACTAAGGCCGATTCGAGAGTGTGGCACTGACCTAATAGACAATAATGTCAACGGTAATGCATCCGGCCAAGTTAAGGATGTGGAAGCCTGTATCTTCGCTAACTTCAGCTTCAAAGTAGCATTATACCTTTCCACCAACCCTGCTGATTGTGGTTGGAAAACCGCATGGAATTCTGTTTGATCCCTAATCCTTTCAGGACATACTTAATAACTTCCCCAACAAAATGAGGTCCGTTATCATCCCATAAAAGTCTGCAAGCACCAAGCCTAGGGAAAAATTCTTTCAAAAGCACCTTCGCTGTGGTAATGGCAGTATTATCCTTTGTGGGGTACGCCTCTATCCATTTACTGAAGGCACATACCACCACCAAGACATGCTTTAAATTGTTGCAGCGTTCAAGCTGAATATAATCCATTTGTAGAACTTCAAAAGGTGCAATTGGTGTAGCAAACCCTCCAGCAGGAGTACGTGTCCCTTTTCCAGGATTGTATTGTAAACAGAACAAACAAGACTGTACTACTCTCTTAGCTATACTGGAAATTTCTGGATGCTCCCAAACTTGCATAAGCAACTTTGTTATTGTTGAAGCTCCAACATGTGCCAGCCCATGTGCCATCTGAACCATAGGTTGTACAAAAGCTATAGGCAATTTCCATTTATCCATCTGCTTATTCCGCCAACAGCCCTCATCATCCAATTCTCCTTCTTCAGACCATTGCTCACGTTCCTTCACAGAAGCAGATTTCTGTATATCTAATACGTCTTGTCTAGCATTATGCCAACGTTCAGCTTGTGACTTCACTACATACATAGAAGTAGTACTTCGCTGCATCGCAGTCTCACGTGCTACGCGGTCCACAAGAGCATTACCTTGCCCTATCTTATCGGTCACTTTCCTATGTGCACTACATTTCACAATAGCTAGTTTCTTTGGATATGTCAATGCAGTCAAGAGGTTATGCACTAATTCTCCGTGCATTATCTGCATCCCCTGGGATGTGAGAAAGCCTCTCTCCTTCCAAAGCAAACCAAAATCATGAGCCACTCCAAAAGCATAGCGGCTGTCTGTATAAATGTTCACACATAAGTCAGTACTAGGCTCACATGCTCGTGTCAAAGCTATTAGTTCAGCTGCTTGAGCTGACTTCTGTGGTATACGAGCTGTCTCCACTACCGTGTGTATTGTGGTGATTGCATATGCAGCTGAGGTCGTACCGTCTGGCAACTTCAAACAAGACCCATCAACCCACAATTCCCCTTTTACATCTGGAAGGGGCGTATTTTGTAAATCAATATGACCCTTTGTCTGTTCTTCGGTAAGGAATATACAATCATGTGTTTCTTGTGACTGAGGCTGAGTCACCGGATATGGCAACAAAGTGACTGGATTTAGTGTTGCACATCTCTTCAGTGTAATGTGAGGAGCCAGCAATGCCAATTCATATCCTGTCATGCGAGCGCTAGTTAAATGTTGTGTCTTTGATTTAAAAGAGCATCAACCGCATGGGGTACTAACACCAACAGCTTATGTGACAAAACTATCCCTTCACTCTGACGTATTGACACAGCTGTTGCGGCAACTGAACGAAAACATCCAGGCAACGCTCGAGCGACAGGGTCAAGTACTGCTGAAAAATATGCACAGGGACGCTGCTTATCGCCATGTGTCTGTACTAAAACTGACAATGCACATCCATCTTTCTCATGTACGTAAAGTGCAAAAAGCTTCATGTAATCTGGAGTACCTAACACTGGTGCTGAACAAAGGGCTTGTCGTAGCTGCCGGAAAGCAGTCTCACATTCATCTGTCCATGGGAGGGGCATTGGAGTATCTTTAGTCAAAAGTGCTAGCAAAGGTTTGACAATGTGTGAAAACCCTAATATCCATTGCCTACAAAAAGAAGTAATAACCAAGGAATGCATGAACATCTTTCTGAGTAGAGGGTACTGGTGTGTCTAAAATTGCTTGAATACGATCTGATGTAAGTGCACGGCCCTCCTTAGACAAAAGGTGACCTAAATAGGTTACCTTTGGTCTACAATATTGCAATTTCTTTTGTGACACTTTATGATGGTGTGAAGCAAGAAAAGAAAGTAAGGACAAAGTGCACTTTTCACATTGCTCAGGGGTATAAGCTGCCAACAAAATATCATCGACATACTGTATGAGAGCCACGCCTTCAGGCAAAACAAAAGAATCAAGTTGTCGTTTTAACGCTTGACTATAAATACTTTGACTCTCAGTATAGCCTTGAAGAACTCTGCAAAATCTATATGATCGTTTATTTAAAGTAAAACCAAACAAATATTGGCTGTCAGGATGAATAGGGATCGAAAAGAAAGCATTCTTCAAGTCTATCACAGAGAACGTAGTTGCTGTCGGGGGAACCAAAGTAAGAAGTAGATACCACAGGATATTGTGGTATCTCAATCTTATTGACTTCTCTCAAATCAATAATGAATCAGTAAATCCTAGTATCAGTATCCTTTTTCAGAATAGGAAGAATCGGACTGTTACAAATATTATACAGAACTTCCTCAACAAATCCAACTGCAATAAGATCATGCACAATTCTTGTGAGTGCTTCTTCGCCCTCCTGTGAAATTTTGTATTGAGGCAAACGTGGCAATACAGCTCCCTCCTTGACACTAATATGTACCGGTGGAATAATCATTTGTCCCACATCAGTATCCGAAGTAGCCCACAAACTACTAGGTAGTGACGCTAATGCAATATCTTCTTTAACAAGACAAACTCTTTCCATCACAGGATGATTATCATTTAAAATAACACACACCCCTTCAGGAGAGCATCGTATTGTAGCCCTGAAATACATGAGCATATCAAGACCCACAATATTGCCTAGTGTATTTGGAGAAAGCAAAAATGGACATGGAGCAGTAAATTTATCAACATGGAATACAAGTGGTTGTGACAATGGGCTAGGGGAAGGTGTTCCATCGAAAACCTATCGATGTAATGGTTAAGCCAGACAGGGGAGCCCTTGGAATCAATTGTTTAGACAAGGCGCTACGAGTAGCTCCTGTATCAACCAGAAACTGATCAGTAGAACCCAAAACATGTGCTGTAACATAGGGACCCCTCTGATCTACTGGAACTTCAACTGATTCCTAACCCCATCCTAGGCAATCATATGCATAAGCAGAATCATGGAAATCAGGCTGCACATAGTTAGACATCTGGTATTGGTTGCATCTATCAAAAGTGTTAAACCCATCCTGCCCTCGTACATTAGCATCAACCCTAGCATGATCATTTGTGCTTCTTCTAGGTCCTGAATATCCTGAGCGATTTCTCATTTGTCCCCGACCAGGTGAACACTGCTGAACACGTAGTGCTGGACAATCGGCAGTCCAATGCCCAAATTTCTTACAATACGCACACTGATCAACAGACAAATTCGAACTAGTGTAAGAAGGACCATAAGATCCACGTCCACCTCTATCACTACCTCTAAAAGGTGGACCATAAGCTTGAGCCAACATAACCTTCGTCTTTAATTCTTTAATCTTTTTATCCTCGCTACCTTTTGCTTCTAATTCCTGACGTTCATAATACTGAGCCATAGTCAAAAGAGAAACTGGAGTAGAGGTAGTCCATGAACTTTCACTAGCTTTTAGATGACTAGCTATTCCTGGTAACAGATTTGTGACATATTTATCGACAAACAAATGTCTGCCTGTATCATCTGACAATAACTGGCTGCTAAAATCATGAAATGCTTCTTCAAAGCGTGTAAAGAAATCAGAGACCGATTCATCTGCCTTTTGCTTACAAGACGCTAAAACAGTCCAATCTATCTTTTTAGGGGGAATAATCGTTTTTAACTTATCTAATATGGCTGCGGGAAGATCTAGTGATATGGCTTTTTCGCAGGTTCCCTATCCCCGTCCATCTGTTCTAATTCTTTCCATGATGCCCCAAAAACTACACAATCATCAATTTTACGAACAGTTCTCCACATATCTGGCGGTAATATCAATCTGAAAAATAAATCAATGTCAGCCAAAGTCATAGTACAAGAACTAATTGCTCCCTCAACTTCCTCATAAAAGGCGGCTGGATTTTTCCGCGGGTCAGGTAATGCTGTTTTAAGTGCCATTACATCTGCCCTATTCCAAGGAATATACACCCAATTATAAATAAAATAACCCTTAGCATCAACAGAAGTTTTATCATCACTTGTACCCAATCCTTTAGGAGGAACATACAAAGGCGCGGCCTCCCGCATTGGTTTCGCGTGAACTATCATAGTTTTATCTGTTCCAAAGATGGAAGCTTGCACCCCGCCGGTGTGAGATGTCCGTGCAACTACGTCCACAGCCCTTTTCTCCTCTTGCAAACAGACTGCCACAACACATAATTTCACCAAACGCCTGATTGCATCAGCCACCTGGGAGAAAACAAAAAGACCATCACGCATTTGCTTATGATCAGCTGCTACATCATCGGGTTCTAACTCATCAGAATATTTCCGATATAGTTCAATAACTTCTGTGCCAAATGCCTCAGTAAAATATAGCTGCTCCTTTTCCGCCCACCCTTTCATGTTGTCTAAAAGTTCAGAAGCAGAGACAGCACTACGAATTGTTTTACGAGCAATAGATCTAAGCTCAGATGCACGGTCAGCAGGCAACATAGAGCGACTGTCTCGTATCTTCTGTTGCTCCGAACCGGAGGTCTTAGCTAACTCATGAGGGGCAGAAGGAACGACATACGGAGGTGGAGGGCGATCTTGTAACAAAAAATCATTGTGTGGTTTATTAAGGATAAGATAGAGAGGTTGCCTAACGGTGTATTGGCCAGTTACCTGTAATTTATGTTCTTTCTCTTCTAGCTCCTTTTAGTCATTTATTTATTTATTTCTCATTTCCAATGCTTTCACATATACATTCTTCCGCTGCTCTTTCTCAAGCAAGGCTTGCTCACGCTTCACTCGTCCACGCACTTCTTCCTCCCACATTCGTACACAGTCAAACATATCTTGCCTAGACTTTCGCTTACACATACATTGTTCCACATACTCAATCTTTCGCAAATCAAATGACCCATGCATAGGCCAACGGAACTCAGGATCCGCACAAGTGTATTTATTCCATAATGTGCTGTACATTATAGAAGAAAGACCATGTTTAACATACATATCTCTATTGGGCGTCCCGGTTGCGATTCTTCCAGTCTCAAATTGGTACCATTACAAAAGCAACACATCCTATGAAGTGCGCTAAAAACAGGCATGCCAAAAATAGTGCAGAATATGCAATATTATAATCAAAGTAGCACTTAAGGTGCCATTCAAATCAGAATTAAATTGGAGAAAAATCTCCTCATTACCTGCCTATATAAATTGCAATTTATATATCAATTCAAAGGACACAAATTGACTAGTCACCCAAAACACGAGAGCCACAGTAAGTAGTGCTAAACTTCATTACCAAACAAAGGCATCAAAACCCACAGCAAGTGCCGTAAAACGTCTCTTACCAATCACAGGGTGTCCAGGTTCCAACTGCCAAGTTCTAAAATCGACCAAATGGTCACTGCATGATGAATGAACAAAAAGGATCTCAGTCGAGGACCGGCGCGACCTGGATGGTCAAATCAGAAAGAAGGGAAAAACGCCCTGGTTGACAAGACTCGGGTTTCCTCAGGCATTGATCGTCCGCAGCGAGATCCCAATCCTTCGTCGCGACCAATCAGTTGGGTGTCCGAGTCGCCGATGAGTCCCTGTTCGGGTGCCAATTTGTTGAAGTAAGCCGCAGCAAGGCCTACTAGTGCAAGGGGTTCACCCTTCTCTGCACAAAGTCCTCAGACCATATAGGAAGAAGTTGGCACAGAAACTGAAATAAAAGACAAAGTTTATTAAACCTCATGAGGTGGTACTACAGTTCAAACAGAACCCTTCGGTAATGTTTGAAGTAGCACACTGAACTGAGAGAACATGGTCCTTTTATACCCACACAGGGGCTAAAAGGAGGTGGTACAATTATAGAAGCAAGACTTGCATACATGTAAGGTCATGTGGAAATGCACAGTCGACAGGTAGGAGGGGCTAACAGTTTCAAGGACTAGTTGACACATTACTGTCTATTACTGATCACTAATAGCTGCAGATCTTACTGGGCATGTGCGAAAGTGGGAGATGCTAAATATAACTTGTCACTAGGCAGATTTTCAAGAGTAGTTAACAGAAAGGTAGGACAGAGCACATAGTGAGCACATGGCAGCATGTGGCAAAGAAAATGGCTGCCATGAATACAAAATGGATTCCGCGAAATGTTCACAATAGTTGCTAAATACAAGATGTCTTCTGCTAATGCCTAATCTAATCGCTGCTAAACTACAACAATACGGCATGGTAGTGTTTTGCTGGCAGACACTGCTGCTGGCAGCAGCGCCGCGTCCCATCTCCTGCCAGAGGACCCCCTGCAAGCAGGTAAGTCGGGTTTTCCGACAGGAGAGGGGGTAGGGGTGTTGTGTGCGTGTGTGGGTGTGTGTGTGACTGTGTTTGAATGCATGCATGCGGGTGTGAGGCCTGTGTAATACGTGTGTGAATGAGTGGGTGTGTGTGTACGTGCATGTTGTGTCATTTGATTGTGTGTGTGCCTGGATCGGTGTGTTGACTTGGTGGTTTGCCTTTGGCCAAACCGACAATGTCATAATAGTGGAGGTATGTACCGTCAGCCTGTTGGCTGTAATACCTCTACTATTACACCGTCCGCCGAGGTCGTAATGACCCCTGTAATACTCACAGGAACCTCAGACATGACCTCCTATCAAACTTTCTTCTTTGTGATTCCTAGTGATCATTACACCCCAAGGACATGGAAAAAATATTTACCTCCTGTATACATGGTAAATGCTCGCTAGTAGATTTCTTTCTTATCTTGACCTCTCTCATGAGATGCAGATCAGTCAGCATAATAACAAAACACAGCACCTCACACATCAACACTATAGAGATCACCATATACCTAGGGTTAATTAAACACCCAGCAACAGAATGGAGACTTAACTTATTGCTTTATAAGACACCGCAGGAGAAACAGAATTTGGTCTCCATGCTCCGCACTTACTCAGCAAAGAATGACCAAACAGTATCCTCCATCCACTGGGGTCCACACTTGCACAACCGCTTGAAATCCTGAATGTTAGAAAGTACACTCCCCAGAATTCTTATGACCCACCCCTGAATCTATCTGGGTACTCCCCTCCTCTACCTCCTGATCCTGGGTTCGACCATTCAGATTCTGGTCACTTTCAAGGAGAAGGTTAAGAAGGAGATCCTTGGTAGGGTTCTTACCAATCCCTAAAATTCTTTCTATAGGGAGACCCCTCAAACTTTTAAAGTTAAGATTGTCATAAATTGTTTTCACAACTTTGGGTGTAGCCTCTACCATAGACATGGTGAAAAGAAAGAGCTTAGGGGTAAGAGAAAATGTGTTGAGTTTGCAAGAACAGAGAAAAAAACTTTTCAAACTTTTTAGAAAGTTTTTAGAGTGAAAGTAAGACTGTTAAGTTTACTTGTGTATATTTCTAAGTATTAGGAATATGGTTTTCTTATAAAAAGCACCAATGACAAAGTGGTAAAGCAGTTACAAGTACTTATCCCACCGTAGCACCACCAATGTAGGAGGCTGGCCTGGCTTGTAGTGGGTACCAATGGTACTTACACCTTATACCAGGTCCAGTTATCCCTTATTAGTAGAGTGTAGTAGTGTTCTAGTAGAGTAGGCTGATAGAGGTAGCTATAGCAGAGCAGACAAGGCTGAACTAGGAGAAATGTAAAGCTCATGCAATACCACTTATATCATATAGGTACTATATCATAAGAAAGACAATACTCATAGTTACTAAAAATTAAGGTACTTTATTTTAGTGACAATGTGCCAAAACTATATCAGAGGGTATACTCCCTTAGGAGATAAGTAACATACACAAAATATACACAACTAACCAAATCAGGTAAGTAAAACAGTCAGAAAGTAGTGCAAACACTGTAAAACAAAATAGAATGCAATAGGCCTAGGGGCAACACAAAACATATACTAAGTAAGTGGAATGCAAACCACAAATGCACCCCTAGGCAAGTGTAGTGTGTAGAGGGTCACTGGGAGTGTGAGAAAACCCCAAGGGTGTAAAGGAGACCCCAAGCCAGGACCCAGGAAAGCTGGAGTAATGTACTACTATTTCCCACAAAACACAATAAGTCGTGATAAAGGATTTTCAAGGACCACACCAGACTGCAAAGCAATGAAGACGGATTCCTGGACCTGAAGATCTGTAAAGGAAGAGGACCAATTCCAAGAGTCGCTAAAGTGTCCAGGGGGGGCAGGAGCCCACTAAACCTCGGATGAAGGTGCAAAATGACTGCCTCCGAGTGGAAGAAGATGCTGGTTTTGCGCAACAAAAGGAGGTAGGTGGTTCTGCGTTGTGCAGAAACTGTCCCACGGTGTGCTGGAGGATGCAGAGTTTTTTCCTTAGCACAATACCACAAACAAGCCTTGCTACCTGCAAGAGTCATGGTTAAAGAAAAAGGGTGCTACCCGGACCCAGGAAGGACCAGGATGTCGCCACTCAGGAGGGCAGACAAAGGGGGCCCTCAGCAATGTAGAGAGCCCACGGGAAGGAGGGAAGCACCTGCAAGACTCCTTGAACACGGGTTCAAGAAGACTGAACAGCGGTTGTCTCAACACTGCAGAGAGGGGTCCCACAACACCTGAGGTCAACTCAGGGAGCTGAGCATCGCAGGACGGAGTTCTGGGGACCTAGGCTCGGCTGTGCATGCAGGATTTCTTGGAAATATGCACAGAAGCCCTTGTAGCTGCAGATCACATGGTGCACAGGATTATTGTCTGGGGAGGGGAGGCAAGGACTTACCTCCTCCAAATTTGGACAGTTGGACCACTGGACAGTCAGGGTCACCTGGGTCCACCACCTGTGTTCCAGGGGCCACGCTCGTCAAGTTGGGAGGGTACCAAGAGTACCGGTGAGGCTGTAGTTTGGTGCCTGCTGAAGCAGGGGGAAGACTCTGTCAACCCACAGGAGATTTCTTCGTGGCTTCCAGTGTAGGGTGAAGGCAGGCAGCCCCCAAAGCATGCACCACCAGGAAACAGTCGAGAAAGCCGGCATGATTAGGAGCTACAATGTCGATTGTAGTCTTCTGGCTACTTTGTTGCAGTTTTGCAGGCGTCCTGGAGCAGTCAATGGTCGATCCTTGGCAGAAGTTGAGGAGAGAAATGCAGAGGAGTCCTGGTGGATTCTTGCAAGTCGTAATATGATGAGAAGCCCGCAGGAGAGACCCTAAATAGCCTTGAGAGGAGGATTGGCTACCTACCCAGGTATGCACCTATCAGGAGGGGTCTCTGACGTCACCTGTTGGCTCTGGCCACTCTGAGGCCTCCAGAGTGTCTTCACACCTCTGAAAACAAAATGGCAGAGGTCTGAGACACTGGAGGAGCTCTGGGCACCACAAAGGGAGCTTAGGTGTGACTGATGGGCCATCAATATCCTCATGGGCCATCCTGGGCAGGATGAGAGGGAGGAGCTGGCCACAGCTTAAAATTTACACCTGAATAGGCTGTTTTCTGATACCACACAATCAATCAGGGTTCTTATAGATCGTGACTACCCGTGAGGGTCTGAAGGTGCTGGGGGAGGTTAGGGGGTGGATCTGTGGATTAGTTGAAGAGCAAAGTCCTGAGGTCCTTCCTGACATGCGTCAGAGATGGTGATTGCCTGAGATGCAGAGGCAGGGAGTTCCAGGTCTTCGCAGTGTGGTAGGAGAAGGACCTTCCTCCAGCCATGGACTTGCAGATCTGTGGGATGGTGGCCATGGCCAATTGGGCGGAGTGGAGATGTCTGGTGGGAGTGTAGAAGGAGAGCCAGTGGTTGAGGTATGAAGTCCGGCGTTTTGAAGGGCTTTGTAGGCGTGTGTGAGGAGCTTGAAGGTAATTAATTTGTTGATAGGTAGACACTGGAGGTTTCTCAGGTAGTCTTTGATGTGGCTGCAGCGTAGGATGTTCAAGATGAGTCTGACAGAGGCGTTCTGGATGTTCTGTAGTTTCTTTAGGAGTTTCTGGGTGATGCCGGAGTGGAGTGCATTGTCGTAGTCAAGTTTGCTGCTGACAAGTGCATGAGAGACCATTTTCCTGGATTCAGTGGTGACCTACTGTAGGAAGATAGCCTCCATCTAGCATTGGTACCCCCACTTTTGGCCTGTTTGTGAGTATATGTCAGTGTGTTTTTACTGTCTCACTGGGATCCTGCTAGCAAGGACCCAAATGCTCATAGTGAGAACCCTATTTGTCAGTGTGGTTTATATTTCTCACTGGGACCGTGCTAGCCAGGGCCCCAGTGCTCATAGTTTGTGGCCTGAATGTGTTCCCTGTGTAGTGCCTAACTGTGTCACTGAGGCTCTGCTAATCAGAACCTCAGTTCTTATGCTCTCTCTGCCTTTAAAATTGTCACTACAGGATAGTGACCGTTTTTACCAATTCTGATTGGCTCACTGGAACACCCTTATAATTCTCTAGTATGTGGTGCGCGTGCACTACATATAGATCAATACCTATATGTAGCTTCACAATTGTAACTCCGAATATGGCCATGTGACAAGTTTAAGATCATGAAATTGTCCCCTCATGCCAAATCTGGTATTGGGGTCCCAAACCCATGCATCCCCGGGGCTCCAGCACGGACCCCAGGTACTGACAAACCAGCTCTCTGAGGTTTTCACGGTAGCTACCGCTGCTGCCAACCCACAGTCATGCTTCTGCCCCTCCAGGGGTCTGGGCAGCCCAGTCCTAGGAAGGCAGAACAAAGAATTTCCTCTGAGAGAGGGTATTGCACCCTCTCCCTTTGGAAATAGGTATTAAGAGCTGGGGAGAAGTAGCCTCCCCCAGCCTCTGGAAATGCTTTGAAGGGCACAGATGGTGCCCTCCTTGCATAAGCCAGTCTACACCGGTTCAGGGATCCCCCAGCCCCTGCTCTGGCGCGAAACTGGACAAAGGAAAGGGGAGTGACCACTCCCCTGTCCATTACCACCGCAGGGGTGGTGCCCAGAGCTCTTCCAGTGTGCCCCAGACCTCTGCCATCTTGAATGCAGAGGTGTGAGGGCACAATGGAGGCCTCTGAGTGGCCAGTGCAAGCAGGTGACGTCAGAGACCCCTCCTGATAGGTGCTTACGTGACTAGGTGGCCAATCCTCCTCTGAGGGCTATTTAGGGTCCCTCCTGTGGGCCTCTCTTCATAGAAAGAATGGAAGAGCTCACCAGAGTTACTCTGCATCTTCCTCTTCGACTTCTGCCAAGGATCGACCGCTGACTGCTCCAGGATGCCTGCAAAACTGCAACAAAGTAGCAAGAAGACTACCAGCAACATTGTAGCGCCTAATCCTTCCGGCGTTCTTGACTGTTTCCTGGTGGTGCATGCTCTGAGGGCTGTCTGCCTTCATCCTGCACTGGAAGCCAAGAAGAAATCTCCCATGGGTCGACGGAATCTTCCCCCTGCTACCACAGGCACCCAACTTCTGCTTTACCAGTCTTCTGGGTTCCCTCTCATCTTGACAAGCATGGTCCCTGGAACACAGGAGCTGGATCCAAGTGACCCCGACAGTCCAGTGGTCCACCTGTCCAAATTTGGCAGGTAAGTCCTTCCCTCCCCACGCCAGACAGTAATCCTCTGTACTGCGTGAACTGCAGCTGCTGGGCTTCTGTGCACTTTTGCAAGGAATCCTTCGTGCACAGCGTAGCCCAGGTCCCCAGCACTCCTCCCTGCATTGCTCAACTCGCTGAGTTGACCACCGGCTTAGTCGGACCCTCCTTTGTAGTGTTGAGACGACTGCTGTGCTCAGTTCTCTTGAACCCGTGTTCAAGTACTTCTGTGGGTGCTGCCTGCTTCTGCATGGGCTCTCTGTGTGGCTCAGCGAACCTTCTGTCTCCTCCTCCAAGGGGCGACCTCCTGCTCCTCCTGGGCCCAGGCAGCACCCATTTTCTTCAACTGCGACCATTGCAGCTAGCAAGGCTTGTTTGCGGTCTTTCTGCGTGGAAACAACTCTGCATCCTTCAGCACACCATGGGACATCTTCTGTGCAAAGGAGAAGTTCCTGGCATTTTCTTTTGTTGCTGAATCTTCAGCTTCTTCCACCAAGAGTCAGCCATTTTGCACCTTCATCTGGGGTTTAGTGGGCTCCTGCCCCGCTGGACACTTTCGTGACTCTTGGACTTGGTCCCCTTCCTTTACAGGTCCTCAGGTCCAGAAACCCGTCTTCAGTGCTTTGCAGTCAGTTGTTGTCTTTGCAGAATCTCCTATCACGACTTTAGTGTATTTTTGGGGAAGTAGGGTAACTTTACTCCTACTTTTCAGGATCTTGGGGTGGGGTAGTGTTTTCTTACACTCCCAGAGACCCTCTACACACTACACTAGGCCTGGGGTCCCTAAGTGGGTCGCATTCCACTTTCTTAGTATATGGTTTGTGTTGCCCCTAGGCCTATTGCATCCTATTGTATTCTACAGTGTTTGCACTACTTTTCTATCTGTTTACTTACCTGATTTTGGTTTGTGTGTATATTTGGTGTATTTTACTTACCTCTTAAGGGAGTATATCCTCTGAGATATTTTTGGCACATTGTCACTAAAATAAAGTACCTTTATTTTTAGTAACTCTGAGTATTGTGATTCTTATGATATAGTGCTATATGATATAAGTGGTATAGTATGAGCTTTGCATGTCTCCTAGTTCAGCCTAAGCTGCTGTGCTATAGCTACCTCTATCAGCCTAAGCTGCAAGTACACTACTAATCTACTGATAAGGGATAACTGGACCTGGCACAAGGTTTTAGTACCATCAGGTACCCACTATAAGCCAGGCCAGCCTCCTACACCTACTTGAAGATCTTTCGAAGAAGGCAGACTATATGGAAGCAGGAGTATGAAACGATGTTGATTTGGTGGTTCATTGTGAGCGAGGAGTCCAGGGTGATGTTGAGGTTTTGTGCGAGGTCTGTGTTGGGGGGGTTCCGAGTACTGCGGGCCACCAGAAGTCATCCCAGGGGGAAGAGGTGGAGCCCAGGATGAGGACTTTGGGTTTGTCTGATTTAAGCTTGAGGTAGCTATCCTTCATCCAGGTGGTGACTGCCTTCATCCCATTGTGAAAGTTGTTCTTGGTGGTTGTGGGTTTGTCTCTGAGGGAGAAAATCAGCAGGGTGTCATTGGTGTAGGAGCCGATGTTGAGTCTATGACTTTTGACAATGGCTGCGAGCAGGGCTATGTTGATGTTGAAGAGGGTGTGGCTCAGGGAGGATCCCTGAGGCACTCTACAGGTGATCTCTGTGGGTTGAATGGTTGAAATCTAACTCTCTTTGTTTGGCCAGTGAGGAGGAGCGGATCCATTCTAGGGCTTTGTCGTGAATGCCGGCGTCTTGGAGTCTTGCGCAGATGGTGTCAAAGGTGGCTGAGGGATCCAAGAGGATGAGGGCAGCAGTTTTGCTTCGGTCAAGGAGGGTACGGATGTCATCTGTAGCAGCGAGGACAGTGGTCTTGGTGCTGTGGTTGTTTCTGAAGCCGGATTGGGATTACAAAGGACTATTTAACCCCCTGCAGTAAGTCTGGAGTCAGCAGGAAGGGAGATGACCCCTATGTACTTCGGAGCCCTTCTTTGAAGTATCTCCCATTTCAAAGGCACCACTGGGAATAGGAACTGTACTTTTGACCATACCTACTCAGTACTCTTCTGGACCTGTGGATACTCTTTCAAAAAGAAGGACTGTTGTACTTCTACAAGGACTGCTACTCTGATGGATTGCTGGCAGAACTGCTTTCTTGCTGTGTCGACCTGCTGCCTGCTGCCCTCCTGGCCTGGGTTACTAGGACTGGACCCATATTACTTCAGCCCAGAACAAGAGCAACTCCAAGGTCATGCTGGTGTGCCTCCTGTTCTTCTGAAGTCTCAGGGACACTACAGACGTTCAACTCATCACATACAGCACCTCGACTTTGCCATACCAACTTGTGCCAATCCAGTCCTGGGCCCTTGGAAGTGTGTATAAAGTGCAGCTCCAGTCCAAAATCTGTCTATAGATGCTGTTGCTTCACTCTGAACCAGTGCATCTTGATCAATGCCGACTCAATGCCGCTGTTGTGAGGATCAGGGACATGGCATCACCGTTGACGCTGGAGCATTGCTGCAAGGTTCAGGAATGTCACATTGTCAACTGCACGATGCATCGCCTCCATTCCAAAAGCATCTTCCACTTTGCTCAGCTCGGCCCGAAGCAACACCTACATCACCAGGATTGACACCAAGGAATCCCTCCTTTGATCCTTGCATCTTGTCCTTGAAGTTGATGCAACGCCGAACCAAGGTACTGTTTCAGCTGGCCAAGAGTGGTCCCTGTATCTGACCCGTGCTCCATCGCAGTCGACCTGACTTTTCATATTTGACCTGGACCAGGGTGACCAGATAGCCCCAGTTGGCGATTTATGCTTTTAAGCACTAGAATCCAGTTTATTCTTTAAAAATTAATATTTAGATTTATGCTTTTTGAATTTTTGTTATTATGGTCTTCTTTTGTTCATTAAATTAGGCTCTATTATTATAACTAGGTGTGGTATTTTTGGAGTGGTGTTTTTACTGTTTTAAGTTTTGAAGTAGTGCACAAATACTTAATGCATTGCCTCTTTAATTAAGCCTGCCTGCTCTGTGCCAAGCTACCAGGGGTGAGCACAGGTTAATGTAGGGTGTGTTTGTGACTGACCCTGACTAGTATTGTGGTAAAGGACTTGTTCTTATGATAAAGACATACAACTGCAGATTCCTCACCTTAGAATAGATATCCAAGAGCTACCTCACCAGAGGTGGGTCTGTGAATGGCTCAAACCAAGAAATCTAGGGGCACCAAATGGGAAAATGCACATCCTAATGGATGCCTGTCCTAGTAGTATGCATGTCCTCCATGAACATGTGGAAAGACGCCCATATACCAGCTTGGCAGATGTCAGGACAGGTTCCCCCATTTGCTAACACAGTAGTAGCAGCCTTGACCCCGGTAGAATGGGCCTGTAAGCCCTCAGGAGGAAGCTTTTTAGCTAATGCATAGCAGAGCTTGGTCCAGAGTGCAATCCATTGAGAGATGGTATGTTTCTGCTCTGCCTTGGAGTTTTTTCGCTCCAGTGAACCCAATGAATATCATATTGTCCACCAGTGTTCTTTAGTCTGATCAATGTAGAAAGATTTGGCTCTGTTTAGTTCCAGGTGGTGGAGTCTTTCCTCCTTGGAAGGATGAGGCAGACTGATGTCTTGGCTGACATAAAAGGGAGTGACCACCTTCGGCAGAAAAGAGGCATATGCCAGAAGACCAGTTTGTCCAGGTAAAAACTGGTATGCAGGAAGTTAACTGAAAGAGCTTAAAGCATGCTGAGCCTTCGGGCTGATGTAATAATCACCAAAAAAAAGAGGCCTTTGAGAGTTAAAAGTCTGAGTGGACAACTATGCAGCGGTTCACTCGAATAGTAAGCCCATGAGAAACATTAGGACAAAATTAAGGCCCTGCTGGGGCATGATGAAAGGGGAAGGTAGGATCAAATGTTGCAAGCCCTTAAAAACGTGTCACAATAGGTGACAAACAGTTAGGACTGACAAGGAAACCATAAAAAAGCTAATATGGCTGAATACTCTTTAATGGTGCCCAGGACAAGGCCTTCCTTAGTTAAGGACAGTACGAACAGCAAAACCTCTGACAAAGGGGCAGAAAGTGGGGCAACAGGACGGCAGGATCACCAAATAAAAAATTAACCCTAGTATCAGGCATATCCAGTCTTTGTTGCTAGAGTGACATCCCAGATCTTGGGAGGCAGCTCAAAGGATTTCAACTGTCTCCACTTAGTCTCCATTCATGGAGGTGGAATGTGAGTCATTTTGCGTGAGGGACCCTTCCATACTGCTGCAACAGAAATTCCTCCCAAAGAGGTAGCCTGAACAGAGGACAGATGCTTGTGCTCAGGAATTTGGGATACCAAACTCTCCTTGCCCAGTCTATATCCACTAGAACTGTATGTGGAAAGAAGTACAGGTGTCCCAGAATTCCAGTGTAAACTGAACACCTCCCCAAGCAAAAACCACTTTGTAAACTCCAACACCCAGAAGAGCTCACACTGCATATTCTTCTGGTGGTGAATAGATCAAGCCAAGGTTTTCCCCATCCTCAAAAGAGACATGGGCCACCTTCCGGTTTAGATGCCATTTGTGATCTGCAAGACATCATCGACTGAGTTCATCCACCTTGGAGTTCAAAGATTCCACCAGGAAGGTGTCCTGTCCAGAGACACAGGGGGGGTCATTCTGACCCCGGCGGTCTCAGACCGCCGGGGCCAGGGTCGGCGGGAGCACCGCCGACAGACCGGCGGTGCCCCGCAGGGCATTCTGACCGCGGCGGTTCGGCCGCGGTCAGACTAGGAAAACCGGCGGTCTCCCGCCGGTTTTCCGCTGCCCTACAGAATCCTCCATGGCGGTGGAGCGCGCTCCGCCGCCATGGGGATTCTGACACCCCCTACCGCCATCCTGTTCCTGGCGGGTCTCCCGCCACGAACAGGATGGCGGTAGGGGGTGCCGCGGGGCCCCTGGGGGCCCCTGCAGTGCCCATGCCAATGGCATGGGCACTGCAGGGGCCCCCGTAAGAGGGCCCCACTTTGTATTTCAGTGTCTGCTTTGCAGACACTGAAATACGCGACGGGTGCCACTGCACCCGTCGCACCTTCCCACTACGCCGGCTCAATTCTGAGCCGGCGTCCTCGTGGGAAGGTTGATTTGCCCTGGGCTGGCGGGCGGCCTTTTGGCGGTCGCCCGCCAGCCCAGGGCAAATCCCAAAATACCCTCAGCGGTCTTTCGACCGCGGAGCGGTATTTTGGTGGGGGAAGTCTGGCGGGCGGCCTCCGCCGCCCGCCGGACTTAGAATGACCCCCAGGGTCTCCAGTCACAGAGTCCACATCACTCCACCTTGTTTGTTACAGTACCACATGACGGTAGTGTTTCTGTGAACACCTGAACCTGCCTTCCTTTGACAGACGGGAGGAAGGCTTTCAATGCTAAGCAAATTGCTTTCAGTTCCAGAGGACTGATGTAGAGTTGGGACTATGCTGATGAGCAGAGTCGTCTGATCGCAACCTCTCCTAGGTGGCCGTCATAACCAAGAACAGATGTGTCAGTCACTACTGTCAGTTCTGGGTGGGGAAAGGAGAGGGGTCTGCTGCTGGTTCAATCAAGGTCCATTAGCCACCTCTGCAGATCTTTTGCAGTGTCCTTCTAAATCAGGACCAGGTCTGAGAGATTACCTTGATGCTGCACCCACTGGGACTTCAGGTCCCATTGCAGAGCGTGCAGATGCCATCAGGTGTGCTTCACCAACTGTATGCAGGAGTCCATCATACCCAGCAGTCTCAGAATCGGTCTCACCAAAGTAGAAGATAGAGGTTCAAACAGCTGGATCATAGCTTGAAAGTCCTTCACTCTCTGCCCTGGATGGTAAGTGCAGAACTGCATCATACCCAGAAAAGCTCCAATGAAAGGAAGGAAACTTCAGCATGTGATAGTGAACCAACTCGGTGGCCATGGGAGTCGGAATCCGCTCATAAGTGTGTAACATCTCACCTGCCGAATCGACTAGCCCTGAAAGTGGATGGTGCTGGAGCATTGGGCCCATACCCGGCTGTCGCCAGCACTGAGAACCACGGGTGCTAAGCCATGACAAGTAGGAGGGCTGCTGCGGAGAGTACAGAAGCAAGAAACTAGGTTGAGATGCCGCAGGTGCATATATTTGTGTTAGTAGCAAATATTCAAACAAGAACTTTGAAAGTCGAAGTGGAGAAGGGTTCCAAGTGAATTTGGGTCAGTCAGTCCTAAGAGATGGGCGAGTGCTGTGTTGAAGGGACAGATAATGGACTTCATTGCCTTTAGCAGATTGAAAGGGAGTTCGGTTCAAATCCCTGAACCTAGAGAGGCAGAGATGGGCACCCTCTTCGTGTCCAGTGCAGTAGTGCAAACGACCCCTGAGAAGCCGACGGGAGCCCCATGAAGAGCTCTCTTTTCTTTGTAAAGGGCAGGGTGCCCTGGAATGGGTCCGCCCTAAGAGAAGGACCCAAGTCTTGGAAAGCGTTGCGGTTCCAGCCGCATCCGGTGAGCTCTTGCTGGTCCTTGAATATCTAGGGGAGATGGTGTAAATCTTGTTCTAGGCTGTACCCATACCTGGAGCAGGTCTCTAAGCTGAGCAGCTTCTGTTGTGTTGGAACAATGTAAGTATCAGAAGGTGTCAAGTCAGATCCGTAACTTCAGGTAAGGATTGGCTGTAACGGCTGAGTTGGTCAGGCTGCAGCATGAAGAAGAACTGGGTGCGAATTGCTGCAGAAACTCTGGGGAAAAGCAGGCCGTTCCTGTGGATCACCCCTGCTATGGTGGTCTCCTCTCCCCGTACCCCTCACTGGGGTGTAGGGCTAGCGTTCTGCCTCAGCCGGCACCTAGCAGCTGACTTAGAAATAGTGTGGACAAAGGGAATCTGACTGTTTAATTAAAACTAGGCATCGCAAAGGACCGAGTCGGGTCTTGACACAAAGGCCCTCATTACAACATTGGCAGACGGCAACCGCCGCCCGCCAAGTTGTAAACGATGTGCGGCCGCCAATATGGCCGCACTCCCGCGGTGGCCATTACGAGATCCCCGCTGGGCCGGTGGGCAGAAACCTAGTTTCCGCCCGCCGACCCAGTGGGAATGTCGGCCGCAACACGGGAGCCGGCTCCAAATGGAGCCGGCGGTGTTGCGGCGGTGCGACGGGTGCAGTAGCATCCATCACGCTTTTCACTGTCTGCTATGGGGACAGTGAAAAGCTCCATGGGGCAGTGGCAGGGGGCCCCGCGACTCCCCTTTCCGCCAGCCTTTTCATGGCGGTTCTTACTGCCATGAAAAGGCTGGCGGGAGGGGGACTTGTAATCCCCTGGGCAGAACTACAAGCAGGGCTGCCCTGGAGGATTACAACCGCTGGGACCAACGTGGCAGTAAACCGCCGGCCCCGGCGGTGCGACCGCAGTGCTTCCGCCACAGTCGTAATACCATGGATTGCACCGCCAGCCTGTTGAGAGTGCATCCATCGAAACAGCCCTGGTGGTCTTTGACCACCAGGTTTGTAATGAGGGCCAAAGTGAATTCTGCCCAGTGCTCTGAAAGTCAAAGTGAAGAAATAGTGAACCCCAACAAATGCAGAAGGTTTTCTGTAGTCTAGAGGTAGGTGGTGACTGCCTGGGGTGAGCCTGCCTACAGCACCCAGTTGAGAGAGTGGAAGACTGGATACTCTGACCTCTGCAAATTGGCTGCACTCAATGCCATCACTTTTATGAACATCCGAGGGCCCTGGTGAGGCAAAAGGGGAGCACAGCAAACTGGAAATGCTCCTGGCCCACCATGAACTGCAGGTAACACCTGTAGGTCTTCAGAATGGGAATTTGTAAGCATGTGTCCTTAAGGTCCAACGCTACCATCCAGTCTCCAGGATCTAGGGTACTCAAGATCTGGGCCAGGGTGAGCATTTTGAACCTCTCTTATCAGAGAAAGGCTTTGAGATGGTGAAGATCCAGGATAGGCTGGAGGCCTCTGTCCTTTTTTGGCACCAGACAATAGCAGGAACAGCAACAATGACCTGGCCAAAAGAGCCTGCACTACCCATTCGAGCAAGGAGAGGTGGTTTTCCACCAACTGATCTTGGACAGGTGGCCAGAGAGGCAGTGTTTCAAGCAGTGGAAGTATAACCCCAGTGGACAATTTGGAGCATCCACTTATCCGGTGTTATTCGTTGCCACTGGGACAGATGGTGCTGAAGTCTGCCACCAACAGCATGGCTGTGCTATGTGGAAGGCATGCTAAAGGGGCTTAGAGACTGCGACAGCTGAAGGAGCAGGGGATTGCACAATACGGTAGCTATGATTCCTGTATCCTTTTTGGAAGCTATGTTCATGGCCATGAAAAAGCTGGGAGGTTGGGTGGCCTTTGGGTTATGGCTGATACTGTGGGTGCAGCTGAGAAACCCTAACATAGCCACTGAAAGGGCAAAAGGAGGAGTGGCAGTAGTCTGATTCTCCTGAAAGGGCCCAAGCGCTGAATCAGCCTTATCAAATAACAGTGAAGAGCCATTGACAGGCATGTTCATCAGAGCCAACTGGACATCCCCCAAGAAGCCAGCTGATCAGAGCCAGGCATGGCAGCAAAGTGCAGCGGTGGAGGCATTTGCCCTGCCAAGCACATCAGTGGTATCCAACCCACACAGGATGGAGAACATTCCTGTGCCCCTCACATCAATAACAGCCTGGTTCAGTACGGCTCAGGCCTCTTCCAAGACCGTGGGCAGCACTTACGCAGCCATGTCCCACAAGGTGTGGAAGTATTGGCCCAAGAAGGAGGCAGCAGTCACCGACCACAAAGCTAGGCTGGTGGGAGAGATTCCCTGTCCAGAGAAGTGGTGGGGAACTTGCTAGGATGAAGTTTGGTGGTCGAGGCCTGCACCACCAGGCTCTTGGGAGTTGGGTGAGGAAAGCTGGGTTCCCTAGGACGGTGGCAATGGAAATCACCCTCTGCATGGGAGCACCTGTGTAGTTTTGTTTAGTCAAAACCTGGATGAAGGGAAACTGGAGGTCGAGGACCTCTGCCATCCTTCTCACCACCAAAGCGAAGGATGTGCCTCATCCGTTGCAGGCCCCTGAGACTACACCAGGCCAGAATCTAGATATACATCCAGCCCACTGGCATCTCCCAGCTCCTTGTACCTTTTGTCAAATTGAAAGGGATGGGCCATCTCATCAGAGGGGTCAAAGAACTGTAGGCATCATCGTGACCCACCAAAGTCCAATTCCACACTAGGCACGTCAAAGGCCACGGGCAGCATGGCCTGGCCCGAATGGTCGACATGATCTGGACAGCACCAGAGTCTATTTTGAGCAGCAGCGAGGTGGCACCATTTTGGAGTCAGATAGGGCAATGGGGTCTGTGCCGTCAGGTGGCACAGGTGACATCATGTGTGGTGTTGGGAGGACATGCTCCAGCATAGGTCTTGGACTTGATGCCGGAGTCGGTCCGGAGACAGATTAAGAGGGCCCAGCTAGTGCTGGAGCAGGTTTGCCAGCTGTACCCCAGCTGGGGCATGTTTTGGCTGCATGGAGTCTGAGGGTGCATCAGAGAGATCTGGGGGCCCACAAATGAAGTGCATGTCCACAGAAAACTCCTTATGTTGGGCAAGGTCATTTTCGCCCTGGGAGAGTCAGGGATGCGTAGAGCAGACCCAGCCTCTGGCTTCACTGGAGGAGTGCAGGAGAGAGGCCCAGAAGCACAAGATTGAGGGAGAGCAGCTGAAGTATGCTTCAACTTCTTCTTCTTGTGCTTCTTTCACTTACCCAACTTTGATGACAATGTCTTGGACTTCGAAGAAAACTGATTACGAGACAGGCTCAGTGACTGGGCATTAGATCTTCCTCTAGATTGGTAATTTTCATGGCTTGTTCCTGGATTGCCTTCAGGTGCAACGGCTGACAGTCAGCACTGGCCTAGGACCACAGGCACACCAAGTAGGGATAAGAAACAGGCATCTGTCTCTGACATTCCCCACAAGGCAATGGGTGTGTTAGGGGATGTTAGAAATTGGGTTTCTGGTTGGCAGAAGTATGCACCCTGTCCAAGAAGGAACTACAATCCTGGTCAGGATAAGTCAGATACACACCATATAATTAACCTATGCTCACCCTCTGGTAGCTTGGCACAGAATGCATTGTGAACAGTATTTGAACAACACATAAAAAGACATACATAAAAAGACACTACACCTTATTAAACAATAGAGCTTAATTAAAATTTTATGGGCAAAACAAGGCCAAAATGACAAAAATCCAACAAGTAGAAGTTGAGATAAGCATTTTTAAAGATTAAACTGAAATGTTGTACTTAAAAGTAGAAAGCGCCAACAGAGGCTATCTGGTCATGCTAGACCAGGTTAAATCCAAACTTTCAGGTAGACCATAATGTAGTGTGAGCCAGATACAGTGCCAAACAAGTACCACTGAAGATTTACCTTCTCTAGAGTTGAGCCAAGAGTCTTGTTCACGGTAAGAAGTTTGCCGGAAGGAAGGAGAGCGTCACTGGTGGTGATCCCCAGCTGCGAAGAGTCTGCCGGATGTCACAGACAGGTAGACTGGAACCTCGCGGTCATGAGCTGCAATTCTTACTCTGCAAGGAGACAAACTTGAGGTGGCTAGCGCTAATTCTTAGGGCAAGCGGCGCAGTTTTGGTGTGAGCAGGCCTGTTCACGGTCACAAAGAGCCCAAAAGCTTGATTTCAGGAGCCAAAAACCACTTCCAAGGCTCCAGGACTGGAGAGGTGCCTCTTGGGGGTCTGGAGCTGGTTGAAGACATGTCCAGGTGAGGTGGAAGTCTTTTGTGTCCCTGAGACTTCAGAGGAACAGAAGGCAAGCCAGCAAGACCTTGGAGACACTTTGGTTCTAGGTTGGGCAGATTCAGATCTAATCCTTCTCACTACTAGGCAAGGAGGGAAGCAAGCATGGGGTCAGCATAGCAGCAGTTCAGCAGAGTGATAGTCCTTTCAGCAGCAGATCACTTCCTGAAGGGTATCTACAGGTCCACACGCCAAGGATGCAAGTGAGGCCGTGCATCGATTCTTTTTCCACCTGGTTAGTGATGTATCGGTTTCCAAACAACCAGCAGCCTTGGTCCGTGCGGTGATGCTGAAGATTTTGACACCCAGGGAAAATGTGTGTAACATATGGACGCACAGCAGCAATGAATCCGTGATGAGTTGATTCCACTGGTGCTGCGTTGAATTGTCAGCTACAGTGCAGGCGCTGCATACATTTTTCTGTTGCTCAGCTCCGATTGTGAGGCATGGATTTTCTTTCTGGTTCTGCCAGCTTCTCCTTTCAGGGGCCCAGGGGCTGGATGTCGCACCACTTGCAGAGTCAGAGGGTCTTAGCAAGAGAGGCCAGGTGCTGGCAGTTGAAGTCTTTGATGTCCCTGAGATTTCTTAAGAGGAGGCAAGCTCAGTCCAAACCCCCTGGAGAATCACAAGCAGGATACACAGCAAAGTCCAGTCTTTGTCCTCTTTTAGGCAGAAGCAGCAATAGCAGGTCAACCCAGCAAAGCAAACACAGCAAAGGGGTAGTACTCCTCTTCCAGCTCTTCAGCTCTTCTCCTTGGCAGAGGTTCCTCTCAATCCAGGAGTGTTGTAAAAGTCTGGGGCTTTGGGTTCACTACTTATATTCATTTCTGCCATTGAAGTAGGTAAAGTTGAGAGGGAAGTCTCTGCTGCACACAAGAACCTGCCTTGCCCAGGCCTGGCCGCAGACACACAGCAGGAGGTTGGAGACTGCATTGTGTGAGGACAGGCACAGCTCTTTCATGTGCAGATGTCAGCTCCTCCCTTCTCCCTCTATCCCAGGAAGACTCATCAGGATATGCAGGATGCACCTTAGCTCCCTCTGCGTTACTGTATAGCGGGAATTCACAAACAGTCCAACTGTCAGGCTGACCCAGATGTGGATTCCACAGGCATGCAGCGATACAGAATGGTTTAGCAAGAAAATGCCCACTTTCTAAAAGTGGCATTTTCAAACAAACAACCTAAAAAGCAACTCTACCAAAAGATGAATTTTTAAATTGTGAGTTCAGAGACCCCAAACTCCCGATCTCTATCTGCTCCCAATGGCAAACTGTGCTTAAAAGATATTTAAAGGCAGGCCCCATGTTAACCTATGGGAGGGATAGGCCTTGCGATAGTAAAAATTAATTTTGCAGTATTTCACTATCAGAACATGTAAAACACCCCAGCACATGCCCTATCTCTTAAATCCACTGCACCCTGGCCATGGGGCTACCCAGGGCCTACCTTGGGGTGACTTATGTACAGTAAAAGGGAAGGTTTGGGCCTGGTAAGTGGGTACACTTGCCAGGTCAAATTGGCATTGTAAAACTGAACACAGACACTGCAGTGGTAGGTCTGAGACATGTGTACAGGGCTACTCATGTGGGTGGCAAAATCAGTGCTGCAGGCCCACTAATAGTATATGCTGTACAGGCCCTGGGCACCTCTAGTGCACTTTACTAGGGACTTACTAGTAAATCAGGGATAACCAATCATAATCCCAATTTACACAGGAAGCACTTGCACTTTAGCACTGGTCAGCAGTGATAAAGTGCAGAGAGTACAAAGAACAGCAGAAAATGAAGTCCAGCACACAGTCCAACATAAAGGAAGCAAAGGCAAAAAGACAGGGGAAACCACGTCAAGGATGCCAGGTCTTACAAGGTAGCTCTCCAGATCTGTGCTGTTGGCAATAAAAGAAAGAAACTGATGTCAGCGCCCAGAAGTGGCACCTAATTAGATACCAAGCACGTCACTTCTGACATCATCAACGCCAACATTGAGCTGATCAATGCCAGCTAACAGCATTCCGAGGTACTTCTCAAGATTATCTGGATACAGTCTGAATCCTTGAGAATATTTTAAGGGGAGGAATCTGCAGTTAGACGTCTGTATCAGAAAAGATGATGTAGACAAGACATTGTCTCTCTTGCTGAACACAGAGAAAGTCTTGTTCTGGGACATAGGGAGATCTAGACTAGGGGAAAAGTTCCTCACCAAAATTAAATGTTTATATACTAACCCGATGTTGGTAGCGAGTTGTAATGGACACACCTCTTCAGAGTTCCAGATTTATAGGGGAATATGACAGGGTGCCCCTTGTCATCACTGCTGTTTATTCTAGCACTCAAGTCTTCAGCGACAGCTATAAGATAAAAACAAGGATATTCAGGGTATCCACACAGCAGGGGAAGAACGCAAGGATGGCCAGTGTTACTCTTGCACAGATAGCAGCCGTTCTAAAACCTGCAAATGGCAGCTCTTTAGCACAAACTCCTTCAGGAATTTGGCATTATATGAGCATCTTCAAGCACAGCTTCCCTCTTACCACATTTTACACTGCATCCTAACATTAGCCTAGCCTAATGTTTCAGGTTTCAAGGCTTCCCACTTGCTATATTTTCAAATCAGTATTTTGTTTTTCATGGTTTTTAGAAGTGAAGTCCTGATAGCAAATACTTTGGAAAAAAATAGGTGCCCCAACCCATTGTTCCTCCTCTCATTCACTCCTGAATAGCGGAGTAAAGAGCTGTATTTTTGCCTAAATGTAAAGAGTGGATTACAAATGATTGATTCTTTTTGTGATGAAAGAGACAAAATAATTGTACTTCCTGTCCAACGCTCTTGAAATGTACACATTTAGAAACAAGACTAGCGAACAAGTAAAAAGAGACTGGGCAGTCAGGGTGTACTGTGCATGCAACACATGCAATGCTGATCGGGGCATGCACTTGCAAGTGGCTGTTCAGAAATGCAGACTAGCATGATGCTGGGCCCTTTACTGGACAGATCTACCTGCCTTGACCTACACCAGAGCAGAGATGGGTACAATTTGCAAGATTTGCTTTTTGTCTGTACGCTGGGAGAACCCTGAATATTTACACACCCTATAGCAACGGAGCATTCGTTTACATTTTGTGTTCATGGAACTCTCTCACAAATTGATGATTTTGTAACCTCACTTATTCCCATGATCCTCACTATTGCAAAGAGTCACAGGAACCTCAATTCTCCCTAGTGGGGTCTCTGATCATGACATGGTTAGCATGCTGCTGAAAGTGGACAAGCTTGTACCCCCCCCCACAGTCAATTGATGCCCTCTGATAAATCACTCCTCTGTTCCTTCCTGAGGAGTTACTTGGAGAAAAATGAAGATTCCATTACCTCAACTCAAATGCTATTGGAGGTGAGGAAAACATTTATTAGGGAGATTAATGAGAGATGAAGTCATTATAAAAAAGAAAGGTAAGGTACAAAGACTAGCATTGTTTACAGACGTGCAGAAGCGCATGACACTATGGCCCTCCTTACAACCCTGGCGGTCGTGATAACAGGCTGGTGGTAACAAACATTGAATTATGACCATGGCGGAAAACGCTCAGACAGACAGCGACTTTAACACACTGACCGCCACGGCGGTAGCAACATGCACCACGGCGGTAACCGCCAACAGCCAGGCGGAAGACAATGTACTGTCCACTGTATTAAGACAGGCCTATCCGCCACCTTTTCTGGGGCGGTACCAACGACATCAAAAGCACGGCAGAAACAGAACACAGAAGTCAAAGGACTCACCTCTGGAGACCCAGGGAACAACCAGGACGCCACGGAGCCCGAGTTGCACATCTTCCCCATGCTTGTCTACCTTTTCCTGCATTACGAACATCAACGCCGGCGAAGATGACCACGGTGAGTACTGCCACCTAGCACACAAGGGAGGTGGGGAGGAAAAAGAGAGTGACACACACAAGTAACAAGCAACACCCCCACCCCCAACACCATACACACAACCAGATGCAGTAACATTACATGTACACCGCGTAACCCTCAGGAATAATGCAAGGACAAAATGATTTGAAGAAAGTGAGCATAATAAGATAAAATAGTATAAATACGTGCTTCAAAATAAAAAAGTATAGACATATTTACAAATGGAGGGACACTGCCCAGTCATAAATGTCCGTGGGTCACAGGGCCACAACACATAGGCCAAGGCCCCACCTCACGCCCTGTGATGCAGATCTTGGGGAGTGCAAGGTCACAGTCTCTCACCTGGGTGTCACACCTATAGGATTTGCAGGGTCCAGGAAGCACTACATCTCATGAAGGCAGGACTACACATTGCTTGCCGGTGGTGATGGCTGCTCAGTGGTGGCAGTGATAGGGCTGGTGTCGGGGCTGGCAGTGGTGGGGGGGAGGCTCCAGCCCTTCTCCTGTAGCCTTAGATGGCTGCCCACTGGGGCTGCTGATACTGGCAGTGGTGATGTTGGCGGTGCTGTTGGCAGTGTTGGTGGCGGTGCTGGCAGAGGTGGGGGGAGGCTCCAGCCCTTCCCCTGTAGCCTCGGACGGCTGCCCACTGGGGCTGCTGCTGCTGGCAGTGGTACTGGTGGTAGTGCTGGCAGTGGTGGGGGGAGGCTCCAGCCCATCCCCTGCAGCCTCGGACGGCTGCCAACTGGGGCTGCTGCTGCTGGCACTGGGGCTGCTGCTGCTGGCAGTGGTGCTGGTGGCGGTGCTGGTGGAGGTGCTGGAAGTGGTGGGGGAAGGTTCCAGCCCTTCCCCTGCAGCCTCGGATGGCTGAACCGCCATGGTTGGTGGTGGGGACTCCAAATGAGTCCCAGCACCAGGCCTCCTTCCTGCCTGCTGGTGCAAGTCCTTGCCCTTCCCTTTGGCAGTTGGTGGTGCCTCCTTCCCCTTCCCTTCGGCAGCTGGTGGTGCCTCCTTGCCTTTCCCTTTCACAGCTGGGGGTGCCTCCTTGCCCTTCCTTGACACACCTGGTGCAAGCACATTTTCAGTGCTGCTGCCTGGTTCCCTAGAGCCTCTCCCACCTGCAGTAGCTGTCGACACTACTGTGGCCGTGGACTGGGTGGCTGAGGTGCTCAACTGGGTTCTGATCACCCTGGCCCCACATGAAGGATGGGGGGGAGGGGTAGAGAAGAGGTCAACGGAGTAGAGGAAAAGCTTCTTAGGGACATTGGGGCAGGAATAGGGTGAAGGTTTGGGAGTGGAGGAAGAGAAAGTGGTTGTAGGAGGTGTCTGCTGTGTTTGGGTGCAGGTGCCTGGGCTGGATGCTGTTGTGAGGTGGACGGCAGTTGGGTGTCTGAGTGCTTGCGTTTGTGTACTTTGGGAGGAGGGGGCACAGACACAGTGGGAGAGGACACAGGGGACGTGCGCATGGATGTGGGGGTGGTGACTGCCAGTGAGGGGTGTGTAGTGATAGGCGTGATGGTAATGGAGGTTGTGGATGAGGATTTAGTGCATGCAGGTGTGAGTGGAGACGTTACTGGGAGGGAGGGGGAAGATGAGGAGGAGGGGGCCACAGTGGAGGCAGTGGATGTTGGTATGTCTGAATCTGGATGGTGTCTGTGTGAGTGCCTATGGGATGATGTGTGGTGCTTGTGTTTGCCTGAGCCCCTCCTGTGTGTTGTCTTGTGTGCATGCTGGTCTGCCTGTGTGCTTGGGATAGGTTGGGGTTGAAGGGAATGGGACTGGGCAGAGGAAGTTGGAGGGGGAGGCTAGTAACAGGGACAATGGCTGCCATCAGAGAGGAGGCCAGAGCCTGGATTGATCTCTGTTGGGCTGCCCTCCAAGAATGCATTTGTTTGTTGCAAATGGGCTGCCAGCCCCTGGATGGCATTCACTATGGTTGACTGCCCAACAGAGATGGATCGCAGGAGGTCAATAGCCTCCTCACTGAGGGCAGCAGGGCTAACTGAGCAGGGCCTGAGGTGTCTGGGGCGAAGGAGATGCCCACCCTCCTGGTTGAGTGGGCATGGGAAACACACTGAAGGGCTGCTGGGAGGGCGGTGCTGGTACGGGGGTGGGGCTGTGCCTGTAGTTGGGGTGGCCACAGAGGTTTCTGCCACCACCAGGAAGCTTCCATCGGAGTAGGTGTCGCTGTCCGAACTGTCACCTCCAGTCTCCGCCATGGTGCTTTCCTCGCCCTCCGTCCCAATGGTGCCCTCACCGTCAGTGGATTCGGCATCATGGGCCCTGTGGGATGCAGCTCCCTTCGTCGCCGGTGAGTCTGCTCCTCCACCAGATGATGCTAATGCACATAAGGACAGGGTGACAAAACAAAAAGGGGGGGAGGGGACAAAGGATACACTTGGTCAATGGCTTCTCCAGCGCCACTATTGGCGTACACCACACCCACACACACACACACACACACACACACACACAGGGAACAGCCCTACGCACTAGGCAATGCACTACCAGTCACAATGCTAGTCACCAGGCCATGGACAGGAATACCTAACGGCAATAGCAGCACACCTGAGACCCACAGACCCCTGCCCAGTAGTGTATGCCTACTAGCTTGGTAGGAGGTGGTGTACATAATACACTGCCCAAAATGGGACCTACCCTGCAATGTCCGGCCTGGCCTAGGGGCACCCAAAGGCCAACATCCGCCACCCGGAGACCACCCCACCACATGCAAGTAGTATATTGGGAAACCATCAGGCCATCGGGGGGTCAGGGTTCGACGGACTCCCCTTCCTCATTGGGAGGCCATCCCCAGCACGGCCTCCGCCATCTTCCTTGCCCAGCATCTCAGGTCCTCCCACCATGTGCGACAATGTGTGCTCCGCCTGCCATAGACCCCCAGGGTCCGCATGCCCTTGGAGATGGCAGGCCATATACCCTTCTTTTGATGGGCGCTGACCTAAGGAAAAATACACATAGAAAAAGGTATCAGTCAGACCATCCGGCCTGTTACACTCATGTCTCACCATAGCCCTCATATCCCCTTACTCACAGACATTGCCCACCATACATGCAGCACGATGCCCAGAACCCTTCCACCAACAACCCCCACACGAGGCCCGCACACACAGCACTCCATGCATTCATGTCCCATGCATCGTGCTCACAGTGTACTCACATGTTGGGGTGGAGGCCCATACAGCAATCGGTATTGGGGTAGGACCCCATCCACCAGTTTCTTCAACTCCATAGCAGTGAAATCAGGGGCCCTTTCCCCCGTGACACGAGCCATGGTCGGTTACAGACACAGGTCACAGCAGCACTTGCAGTGTAGGTCCTCTCCTGTTGAAGGTCAGGTAGCAAGTGAGTGAACAGATAGAAAATGGCGGTCACGTCCACAGCGGTGCGTACCGTCACCGCCGGGGTACATCACCATTGGCCACTGTAACCCATAGGGCCCAATGACAACCAATGAGGAGTTGCACAGCGGTACTCGACAGCCTCCCGCAACGGCGCACAACGTTAGCGGTATTACCTCATTTCTACATGTCCATCCACACCGGACAGGCGGACGCCATTTCAGGGGGGGCCAGGCCATGGCACCTAACTGCGTCACAGTACACATATTCACCAGTTGGGCCTATCCAACAATATTGTGTTACAGTCACAACATGCAATGCAGTGTAGTGTTTGGAAATGTGGAATACTGACCAGCTGCTCCCCGTTTTGCCCCCTAGATTACAACCGCTGCGGATGAATAGGAGATGGAGACATACCCCCGTGTACAGACCCCTGGTAGACTTGGCAACAATGGAAGACAGGCACATTATCCTCACCTATAGGTGCCACAAACACAGAGCTCTGTGCCCAACTGGAGCCTGACCTGCTATCTGCTATCCGTCACCCTACCGGGATCCCCCATCTTGTGCAAGTCCTATCTGTGCTCCATTTCTTGGCAACTGGCTCCTTCCAAGTGACAGTGGGCTTGGCAGCAGGAATGTCACAGCCAATGTTCTCAATAGTGCTGACCAGAGTGTTGTCTGCCCTGATTAAATACATGCTCAGCTACATCATTTTCCCCCAGGTGGAGGATTTGGCCACAGTGAAAGCTGACTTCTATGCAAAGGGACATATCCCCAACATTATTGGGGCTATTGACATATTGCATTTGCCCCCTCCCCCCCCCAGAGAAATGAACAGGTGTTCAGAAATCAAAAGAGCTTTCACTCCATGAATGTGCAGGTAGTGTGTCTGGTTGATCAGTACATCTCCCGTGTCAATCCTGGGTCTGTGCATGATGCCTTTATCCTGCGGAATAGCAGCATCCCAAATGTGATGGCTCAACTCCAGAGGCACCGGGTGTGGCTAAAAGGTGAGCCATGGTTCCCACCCAGTGGATGTTGGTGTATGGGTATGGTATTGGCCATAAGGGTTAGTGTATCTCTAACAGGTGTCCCTTGATATTTGCAGGTGACTCTGGTTACCCCAACCTCTCATGTCTACTGACCCCAGTGAGGAATGCCAGGACAAGGGCAGAGTAACGTTACAATGAGGCACATGGGCGGATAAGAAGGATTTTCGAGAGGACCTTCCGCCTCCTGAAGGCCAGGTTTTGTTGTCTCCACCTAACTGGTGGATCCCTGTACTACTCACCCAAGAAGTTTTGCCAGTTAATCGTGGCATGCTCCATGTTGCATAACCTTGCCTTGAGACGCAAGGTGCCTTTTCTGCAGGAGGATGATGCTGAGATGGGCGTGTGGCAGCTGTGGACCCTGGGGACAGTGAAGATGAGGAGGCAGAGGATGAGGATGAGGGCAAAAGAACAGCAATAATACGACAGTACCTCCAGTGACACACAGGTACGACACTATCTTCACTTTACATTGACAGTTTTGTGTTGGACATTGTACATGGCAGGCAGATTCTCCCAATTTTATGGCCACTTACTGTACCCTTTGGCATCTCTCTATTTTCAGATATCTGTGCCCCACTCTGGCACCTGGTGTGTTGACTGCAGCCTACTACAGGTCATTCCTATGTATACATTCCTGTACAGTTGTATTGCAGTGTTTAAAGCTTGTTAAACAAATACATAGTTCAATCATTTGCCAGACTCCATACGTATTTTTTTAAATGGTGTTTATTTATTTAAGTGCCAATAAGTAGAGGGGTACGTGCAATGGGCTGGGGTGAAAGTGGAGGAAAGCCCAGGATACACTCCAGTCTATTTTTATCACAGATGCATTGTCCAAGGGGGCATAGGAAGTGGAGCAATGTCAGTTCAAGGTGGACAGGGTGACAGAGTGGGACACAAGGGTGACAATCAGGGGAGTACTATTTCCTGGCGGGGTCTTGGCAATGTTCTCTGGCTTCTGCCTGGATCGCAGGGACTATTTGTGGGGTGGTTCTCCTTCTGCAGGGGGTGCTGGTGACCTGTTGTTCCTGTGGCGGGGCCTCCTGTCTACTAGCAGTAGTGGAGGAGGAGGGCTGTTCATCGGTGTGGCTAGTGTCAGGGGCCCAGTGGTGTGTCACTGCCTCCCTCATGGTGTTGGCCTGCAATGGTGACCAGGGTGGTGTTGATGTCCTTCAGGTCCTCCCTGATCCGCAGGTACTGTACCTCCTGTAGTCGCTGGGTCTCCTGCAACTTGTCCAGTATGTGGCCCATCGTCTCCTGGGAATGGTGGTATGCTCCTGGAGAGTCGGTTCCCTGGGCCTGTCCTCCCCCTGTCGCACAGCAGTCTTCCCTGCTTCCCTGTTGTCCTGTGCCTCTGTCCCCTGAACCGTGTGCCGACTGCCACTGATCCCAGGTCCCTGATTGTCATGTGTTTGGGGGGTGTCCTGGGGTCCCTGTAATGGTGGACACACTGCTGATTGACATGTCCTGGAGACAGAGGTATGGGCCCGCTGGGTGGGTACTGTGCTAGTCTTTCCTGAGGGGGAGGCTCTGTGGTGGTATGGGACTGTGTCTGGTTAACCGACTGTCTGGAGATTGCTGATGGGCCTGGTTGGTCATCCAGATACAGCCATCCAGAGCTTCTGTCAACACTGTGGGCTTCTTCTGTGTGGGGACTGGATGTTGCTGGCACCTCCTCTCCAGTGACATTGGGTGGGGGACCTGTGGGGATGTAAATGTAGTGTTATTGATTCTGCATGTGACTTCTTGTTCATGGGTGTGTTGCCCTCTATGGTTGTGAATGCCCGGTCAGCTTTGACTTGTGTGAGTAGTGATTTTGTGGGCTAAGTGATTGTCTCTAGTGTGCATGCTTTAGTGATGGGTGTCCATGCAGGTATGTGATGGGGGTCTGTGCATTGGTGTTACGTGCAGGGCTTGGTATTGGGATGGGTGGGTTGTGATGGTGGGGTGTACGTGAGGTGGTGGAGTGATGGGGGTGAGGGTATGGGTGGGGGTATGTGATGGCATGCAGGTAGGGGCAGTGAAAGTAGTAATGAGTTGCCTTACTAGAGTCCAGTCCTCCTGCTACTCCTGCCAGGCCCTCAGGAAGCATGATTGCCAAGACCTACTCCTCCCATGTTGTTAGTTGTGGGGGAGGAGGTGGGGGTCCACCGCCAGTCCCCTGTACTGCTATCTAGTGTCTTGCTACCATGGAACAAACCTTCCCCGGTAGGTCATTCCACCTCTTCCTGATGTCATCCCTTGTTCTGGGGTGCTGTCCCACGGCGTTGACCCTGTCCACGATTCTCCGCCATAGCTCCATCTTCCTAGCAATGGAAGTCTGCTGCACCTGTGATCCGAATAGCTGTGGCTTTACCCGGATGATTTCCTCCACCAGGATCCTTAGCTCCTCCTCTGAGAACCTGGGGTGTCTTTGTGGTGCCATGGGTGTAGTGTGAGTGGTGTGTGTGAGGGTGCGTGGGGTGATGTGTTGGGGTGTGTGCTGTAAGGTAAGTGGATGGTGTATGGGTGATGGTGTTATGTGGCTTTGGTTCTGTGGGTGCTCTTGGTGTCTCTCTCTCTTCATTTTTTTTTAGTCGTAAAGGGTTGTGGGTAATGTGTGTGAGTTTTATAGTGGTGTGAGTGTGGTGTGTGTTTGTGTGTCAGGTGTGTGTAGTTTGAATTGTCCAATGTAGTGTTGGTTTGTTTGAGTATGTATATTTTGAGCACGGCGATATGTACCCCCAATGGTTTACCACGGTGGTGGTTCGTGGGTCATAATGCTGTGGGTGTAGTTCTGTTGGCGTAACAGTGTGGGTTTTGGTACTGCCAGTTTATCACTGACCTTTGGAATGGCGGACTTGTTTGTGTGGCTTTATAGTGACGGATTGGTATGTGTGTGTCATAATATGGGTAGCGGTAATCCGCTGCGCTGGCGGTATGTTGGCGGAAGTGGGACTTACTGCCAATGTCATAATGAGGGCCTATAAAATGATGGTCCCCTAAAATCACACTTGAACACAATTATGTAAGACACAATATATGGACTTAATGCTATCTCCTACTCTAAAGCAGAGATCACCCTTGTGAGGATACAATAAAATAATTATGAGCAGTGAGAACAGGTGGGTTGGTTGCTTGCACACATGTTGAAACAAAAGAAAGCTAAACATTCAGTACTAGTGATTAGAGATGATTGTGTTTGTTTATTGACACAAAACATCAAAGTGAATGAGAGGAATTAAATCGGCCCATCACGTGTCCTCCCTACCCATATGCATAATTACAAACTAAGGGCCATATGTACGAAAGGATTTTACCCATTCTGTGTCTATGGGAAAAAGATTTCGTACATATGGCCTTAAGTGATGTTCCCAACAGAACTAAAAGAAAAAAAGGTTTGACAGTGAAATCCTATTAACTCCAACCCTTCTTAGGCCAGAAGGGATACTATTTTCAGCACAGATCGGCATCCACCAAGGTGACATGCTTCATCAACGGGCTGTGCTCCATGTTGGGTGGGCAGTGCAAAACCCAATGGGCTCCTTTCAAAGCACTTTGATGGAGATCTTTCTTGCATCTTGTGGTTCACATTGGCCAATGAAGAGATTTCATTATTTGTTTTTTTCTCAAGTAAAACCTAGAGACATTTTAAATAACATCAGAAGATTAGAACATATATTATATATCTAGCTTTAAAGAGTGCCTCAGTATTTCAATAACAGCTAAATACTAAGTTAACAAACTATCTAAAGAAAGTGTATTCTCTTTCCTTCTTAGATTTAGTAAAAAATATTACAGTGGTAAATTTTAAACCTGCCAACTCTTGACAAATTTCCTTAAAGTAAAACAAATAACAAATTGAATCAATTTTTTGCAAACATATTAACATTTTTAAGGGATTGTGAAACTGTAGATGAATTACTGTAAGACATTATGGCCCATCCGCCGCCCACCAAAGTTGCGCGTCGTGAATACCGCACCGCGGTCGGAAGACCGCAGCGGGTATTCAGAGTTTTCCCCTGGGCTGGCGGGCGGCCGCCGAAAGGCCGCCCGCCAGCCCAGGGGAAAACGACCTTCCCACCATGAAGCCGGCTCGTAATCGAGCCGGCGGAGTGGGAAGGTGCGACGGGTGCTACTGCACCCGTCGCGTATTTCACTGTCTGCTATGCAGACAGTGAAATACATTTTGGGGCCCTCTTACGGGGGCCCCTGCAGTGCCCATGCCGTTGGCATGGGCACTGCAGGGGCCCCCAGGGGCCCCGCGACTCCCCCTCCCGCCATCCGGTTCCCGGCGGGAGAACCGCCAGGAACTGGATGGCGGGAGGGGGAGTCGGAATCCCCAAGCCGGCGCAGCAAGCTGCGCCGGCTTGGAGGATTCCTTGGGGGCAGCGGGAAACCGGCGGGAGACCGCCGGTTTCCCTTCTCTGACCGCGGCTAAGCCGCCGCGGTCAGAATGCCCCGCGGGGCACCGCCGGCCTGTCGGCGGTGCTCCCGCGTGCCGCGGCCCTGGCGGTTCTATACCGCCAGGGTCGTAATGAGGGCCTATATACTCCGGATTCCACTCCCAAGAAGATAAAATCACAGAATAGCGAATCTCGATAGAGAACAACTTTGCAAATAATGTGGATTTCTCATCCTTTGGAAAATTATGTGTCCAAGAATATATATAAACACTTCTTTCAAGAAAAAAAGAAATGTTTCCGGGTCCAGATGGCTTCATAATTTTGTTTCCCTAATTTCTGTAAATTACTTTTACCCAATCTTTCAATTTACTCAATATTTATCTTTGGTCAGTTTCGCCTAATGTTCCTTTTTAGCTGCATCAATATATTTAATCCAAAAAGAAGGCAAAGATCTGCAACTCTGTAAAAATTACCATCCTATTTCATTAGTTAACATTGATTACAACCTTTTCTCAGACCTTTGGCCCTTCCTTTAGAACCTTTTTACCAAAAGTATTAGCTGAGGATTTTTGTTAAAGGAAGATTGATATCTAATAGTAAAAGAATGTTCTCTCATATATTTACAAAATCTCATATTTATAAGGATTCTCTTGGATCAATTGTCTGTGATACCGAAAAGGCCTTTAATTCTGTGAATTTTTTATTTTTTATTTTTCAAACACTTAAATGGATTGGCCTTAGTCCCAAACAAATATCTCCCTTTAACACGTCTCCTTAGGAGGCAATATTTTGGCCCTCATTCTGACCTTGGCGGGCGGCGGAGGCCGCCCGCCAAAGTCCCGCCGTCAGATTACCGTTCCGCGGTCGAAAGACCGCGGCGGTAATTCTGACTTTCCCGCTGGGCTGGCGGGCGGTCGCCTTCAGACCGCCCGCCAGCCCAGCGGGAAAGAGGCTTCCACGATGAAGCCGGCTCGGAATCGAGCCGGCGGAGTGGAAGCTGTGCGACGGGTGCAGTTGCACCCGTCGCGTATTTCACTGTCTGCACAGCAGACAGTGAAATACATGTAGGGGCCCTCTTACGGGGGCCCCTGCAATGACCATGCCAGTGGCATGGGCACTGCAGGGGCCCCCAGGGGCCCCGCGACCCTCCCTACCGCCATCCGGATCCCGGCGGTCGGACCGCCGGGATCTGGATGGCGGTAGGGGGGGTCGGAATCCCCGCGGCGGTGCAGCAAGCTGCGCCGCCGTGGAGGATTCAATGGGGCGGCGGTACACTGGCGGGAGCCCGCCAGTGGTGCCGGTCCAACCGCGGCTTTACCGCCGCGGTCGGAATCCCCATTGGAGCACCGCCGGCCTGTCGGCGGTGCTCCCGCGGTCCTCCGCCCTGGCGGTCAAAGACCGCCAGGGTCAGAATGACCACCTTTGTGCCTTCTACTCAATTCATACTGCAAAGAGGAGTTCCACAAGGCTGATCTTTATACCTTTCTCTGTTTGAATCTGATTACAGCCCCTTTTGTCTGTAATTAGACTTAACACACACATTCAATATTTACAATATGGTGACAAACAGATCACATTGTTTGCTTACACAAATTATATTTTATTATTCATGTCAAACCCCCAAGCATCTCTACTTGCTTTTTTTAAAAGACAAACCATACCTTCCCTCTAGTTTCAATTTATTAATTGAAATCTGACAAATGTTAAATGTTACCATTTAATAAAGCATATTTTGAAGAGGGCCTTCATTCGAATAGTTTTACTTGGAACTCTCAGAATAATAAGTACTTAGTAGTGTGTTTTTGATCTTCACTCAATGATACTGTTTAGACAATATTTAGTGAGACATGTTAGCAAAGTACCAACCCTAATTAAATAATGGAATCTATTGTTCCTTTCCTGGTGGGGTCGCCTTGACTTAATAAAAATTGTGATCAACCATAATGTCTTATATATTTTATCTACACTACCTATAAATATCCTAGCTCCTGTAAACAATGTTATATTTGCCTGCTCTCCACTTTTCTTTGGGATGGGACAAGACCTCATATGTTCTTAGCAAATCTTAAGACAAATAAAGAAGAGAGTGGTATCAACTTTCCAGATTTTCAGAATTGTCATAAAGCATCTTTGGTGCCACAGTCTGTTTTTGGCTGTCATGCACTCATATATTCCAACCTACTTGGTTTAATTTGGAAGAAAACTTAACACACCTTTTCTCTTTCAAAGACCACAAACCTTTTCTTCTTCTATACTTAAGAATGTTTGTTGAACGCTAGAACCATTACTTTTTTCCTATAATATTGGGTGGCAAAAAAATGTACAGTAAGTTATATGGTATAATACAAATAGTAAAATAAATAACCAAACAATCTTTTGGAAAACAAGGCCTAATATGATTTACCAATTATTACATGAGGAACATTTAAACTAATTTTTAGAAGCAAAAAACATTTTTCCAATCTCTTTTGAAAAGAGATTTGATTCTCTCATTAATGTTATATCTTGTGCTTATACTAATCTGTCCTCACATATTACAGAGGCCACTCAAAATAATGAAAATATTCTACACTGTTAACAACAATTAAATAGGTATCTGCCATTTATAAAATTTTGAATGATACTACTGGTACATAGGCATAAATCTCAGATAGATTTGAAATGGGAACATGATCGAAATACAACTTGGGAAGTACTCCTATGGAATAAAATTTGGAGTAAAATAAGAAACCTTGTTTTTATATAAAACAGATTGCTAATAATATCAGTATATTTTAATAAAATGCATTACACTATTCTAGGTAATTGTTGGTCAGTGCAATACTTAATATGCAGATTTGAAACATATGATCCTTTCATGTTATTTGGTTCATGATTTCTGGTGTAAAGTTTGGATGCAAATCCATTAAATGTTCAGTGACTATACACCTTGCTATCTGTTTAATACAGACTAGGAAGTCTCTTGGATTACTGGAAGAACATCTCGTCAATGTTACTTAATTGATTTGATATTTACAGTTGCTATTCAGCAAGTTACAAACAAAACTGAAAACATTTCAGTCTAATACATTTTCAAGCTTGATGGTATGCAATTTGTCATAATCATAGGCCAGATAGATCTTTGTTTCATTTATTTTTCTTACAATGAAAAGAGAATTAGCTTGGTTTGCTACAACTGCTTCACTTGATAACTCAGTTTTAGCACATAGATTACATTGGCCCTTATTACAAGTTTGGGGGTCCGTGGGCCGCCATGGTGGCATTGGTGGTCGAACCGCTATTGGGTTGGCGGTTGGAAAAAATGTATTACAAGTCATGCATAGCCAGGCAGCATAGACCACTACATTCACAAGGCAGCACAAACAGGCCGACAGAGCCTGTGATGCCGCTGGACACATTATGAGGTTGCCTTCCATTAATGTGACCGTGGCTGTCCAACCACCACACCTCAGCAGGTGGAAATGGGGAGCATAAAAGGAGACACTCACCTGCAGGCAGCCTTACACATCCGGTGCTGCCATGGAGCCCATCACACACGCCCTGCTGCTGCTGATGATCCTCGAAGGGGCTCAAAATCCACACCGCCTTGGACAGAATCGACCATAAGTACACACACCTACCTGTGCCATTACGCTCAACAATAGATCGTTGTGCTGCCATCCACATTATATGGGGGTCACACTATGGGCACCAAGTACACTTGTCATTTTGTCCTAGGTCAGAATCAAAAACAAATAGGGACACATTCACAGTCACAATATACCCCCATATACTCACACTGCACCGCAAAACTACACAAAAACACATTCCTGCTCATTGTAGGCACAGAGACAGTGAAGTGTACACAACACTGTTTCAGACAACAACACAGCAACATCACATCTACAAATACATCTCACACACTCACATTGCACACATGCCATGGTCTGTCGTGACATTAAACATAAATATGTATAGATGCGGCATGGAACACAAACACCACTACCATTAAACAGCCCTGCAAAGGACACACACATCACCCACACTGCAACACAATGGAAGGACAATGGGATGCACAAAAGTTTGAGAGACAAATATACAAAGATCTCTATGCAAACAATACCTACACAATAGGGATGGGGCATAAGGAGCACTCGGGGAAGGAGGTTGCACTGGGACACATATCACTTTGCACATGCACCTTAAATAATATTTGCACAGGAAATGGCCCTACAAGTATCTCAGGGACGAACCATACTAGAACCAAAGTATATGCCTATCTGCACAATGTGGAAGTGCAAGTCAACAAAGCACATAAAACTCCAACTGCATGGGACATACATCTACATGAAGTAGCTGCAAGGTACACACAGCTAAACGGACACATGCACGGTCAAATGCAAACAAAGGTAGCACAATTGAACACACTCCATGTCTGCACAAAGAAAACTCAAGCTGCCACACATTAGAAGAATCTATAATTCATATCAGGAGCACAGGTCTAACACCATACATGCTCATGTTAGAAAACACAAGATGAAATACTTACCACACCAAACAGAACTCAGTGCAATGACACCTCAATTGCATTAACGCCCACATATCCAGACAGTCAACATCTACCTTTGTCTTGAATGACACCAGCACTGCCCAAAAATTCAGATACTGCAAACAACAACAAATGGATCAGCAAGCAGGCTATAACACATACAACTGTAGGCGGACAACACAAGTTTCTTAGGAACAACATTAAGGTAGAAAAGGAATTGCAAAACCAAAATAAATATATACCAAATGCTTGGGTTTATTGTAAAACACATTTCAATAGTCCAAGGCCATTGGCCAGTCCATATCCCATTGTCCAGGTACATCATTGTGCCTCACTTGACTCCTTTACTTCCAGGGAACCTCCACAGGAAGGGGCATTAAGTTGGCAGACAGGAATCTCAGGGAACATCTTTGGGGGGTGAGATTGTCAGACTTGTGTTGGGTGAGTTTTGGAGGGGTAGGCTTCTTCTTCGGGGGTTTGTTGCTTGCAGGGTGGGCAGGTGTGAGAACTGAGGTTTTGGAGGGGAGGACTTGGAGGTGGAAGGGATGGTTTGGGAGGTCAGTCGGGGCCTCTTAGGTTTGGGACGGTGGAGGGAACAGGGGAAAGAGCAAGCTCAAATAAAAAATCAGACTTGGGAACATGGGGACAGTCATCAGAAGGGGTGGGGTTTTGGACGTTGAGGGAGTGGTTGTCTGCTGTGTTTTCTGTGGATGCCTTGGAAGTGTGCTTGAGGGAGGTATGCTTGTGTATGGATGGTGTCATTTGTGTGTTTGAGTGTAGGCATTTGTGTGTCTTGGGGCTGGGGGGTCAAGGTGCTGGGTGATGTGGGAGTGATGGATGTGTGTATGCCTGTTCGGGTGGTGTCTGTGGGTATGCTGGTAGTGTTGGAAGTCTGTGTGTCTGTTGGGGTAACATCTGCGGGTATGCTGGATGTGGTGGATGTCTGTGTGTCTGTTGGGGTGCTGTCTGCTGGTATGGTGGGAGTGGTGGATGTCTGTGTTTGTTGGGGTGATGTCTGCGGCTATGGTGGGTTTGGTGGGTGTCACTGACTATTGTGGTGGTGCCGGTGGGTATGCTTGGTGTGGTGTGTGGTACAGTGGGGGGGGGTCTGTGGAAGTGGCTACTGATAAGTGTGTGGGTGTCTGTTGTTTGCTTGTGTACCAGTGTGTTTTGTGATGCTTGTGTCTATGTGTGCTACTCTTGTGTATTGAGGTGGGTGCATGCAGATTGGTCTGTGTGCTTGGGGTAGGTAGGGTAACAGTGGATTTGGATTGGGAAGAGTAAGGTGGATAGGGTGGAAGGTGGGGGGTGACTGTCTGCCATCACTGTGGTGACCAGAGCCTGAAAAGATCTCTGCAGGCCTGATATTGCACAATAAATGCCTTCCAGGAATGCACTCGTATGCTGCCGTTGGGTTGCCAGTTCCTGGATGGCATTCGCAATGAATGTATGACCCACAGAGATAGTCCTTAAGAAGGTCAATAGCCTCCTCACTGAGGGCAGCAGGACAGCAGGGGCTGGGCTGGAGGTGCCTGTGGCAAAGCAGACTCCCACCCTCTTGGGTGAGCGGGCATGGCCAACTGGGTGGGGAGCAACAGGGAAGGTAGTGATAGAACTGGGGTTGGCAGACAAAGATGGTACAGGGGTATGTCCTGATGGGTCTCCCATCACTAGGGAGTGGCCACCTTAGGAGGAATCTGATGATGAAGAAGATGCTGATCCAGTCTTCCCCGTGGCACTCCCCTTACTCTCTGGTTAACTGTGTGTCAGTGGTATCTTGAACTGCGATCCCATGGCCAGATGCTTCCCCATTCGGCTGTGAACTGTCTTCTTTGCTTCCCTGGGCTACTGCTGCTAATACAAAGAGAAATAGGGTCATCACATGTCTACGATCACCCTTGACCAACAGCTCTGATTAGCTATGATGTCAGGTAGGTCCCAGAAACACACTCCACTTAAGTGGCCCATACAAGTGCCATATCATATGCATGCATGAACTGTCAACAGTTGTCCACAGGAAAATCAGAATCTCAGGCGACTACAATTGCATGGCTGAAGTTGTGCAATCACAGAAACCATTGAACAAGTAGGAGACCTTATCAGCCTCAAGGCTTTGCCCCATGGTGCATACCTCAGTTACCTGTTGTCATACAGTAGTAGGCCAGTGCCGACTCCATTCCCACAGCTCATACACACATATATTTGTCACATACATAATGACCCAACAGTACAAAATGATGCCCCAAACTCCTGCCATGTTGCTGACAACAGTACAATAGCCGGGTGAAGGTGACATGGAAATACTCATGTCACACTGGAAGCAGTTCCACAATGCACACTCACCAAGTGATATTTGTCCCAATGGAGTCATGGAGGTAGTACTAATGTTGCTCAGATAGGCCACACATTTGACATGGAAATGGAGACTGTAGACATCATGTGCAATATGACAGGAATATATGTCTTTAAACTCCACAACACAATGAATCAGCAAGCCTCAGGGAAATCACCACTAATATCGGGCACCCCATATAATGACATACTCAGAATGCATCAGGAGACACCATTAGTCCCTTATATGTTGGAAAGGCCCAGAGATTTGCAAGTACTTGTTGAAGGCCCTCAGCATGTTCACAATTGGAAGCTACATCATTGTCTCCATTTAGTTCATACAAACCCAGATGTCTGTGAATGAATGCCTGTACCCAAACACATGTGATCTCATCATAACTGAAAGTCACTTGATGATGCATGCCAATGGTCAGGTTACAAACCTTCCCCATTTCACATGTGCTAAGCAATTTTCTACATGAATCTACATCAACGGCATAGAAATGCACGATGTGGCTAAAAACTCTAGGCCTACCTGTCATGTCCCTAATTGTTACTGCTGTTGTACAAGCCAAAACACATGCTATGATGTGTGATGGTATGTCTTAGCCAATGAGCAATGGTGACACACTCTTGCATGTGGCACAACATGCAATGTACCCCCACTGTAAATGTCTTATACCACACACAGGTTGCCATGCACATATATGTGAGGGAACACAGACATCATCCTATCAACATAGGTAGACCCTGAATGAAAAAGCAGCTTACAAATGTTTTGCTAAAGAGAAAGGGACATATTCTGACATTTAAGCACAGGAAATGTGGGCAACAGTGATGGCGCATATATCATGTCAATGGGCATTCCCCACTTACTAACAGAAGGTATGGATCTGTAGCTGCAACCAAATAACAATGTAGGCTCTGTCACATGTATAATGGCCATCTTCAAGTTACAGACAGTAGTGAGGCACAAGCACCGGTAATATGCGGAAGACAACTAGCTTCGGGTGGCAGATGCCAAAATATTATTTTAACCAGACACATGGCTGAGGACAGTGATCTATCATTTCCAGGACATGTCTATATAAACAATCACTCATCTACTGTGTTACACATGCCTCATCCGTAGTCGTCAGGGGGAGTTGTCAGAACACATTCACTTGGCAATGTGACAGGCAGGAATATGTCCTATACTCACCCCCTTTTGGCTGCTGTGATGTCCTCAAATGACCATCTCGGTAGGCCACCGCCAGAATGCAGGCCATTAGGGGGTTCATGGTCCGACAGGCAACCCACCCACATTGGGAAGACATCCCGAGCTGGACCTCTGTGATACTCCAGGTCCAGCGTCTCAAGTCCTCCCACCTCTTTCGACAGTGGACCCTCCGCCGGCTGTGGACCCCCAGGCTCTGCACCTTCGTGGCAATGGCTCCTCATTCCTTTTTCTGATGGCTGTTGAACTGCATGGATGCAAAACACAAATCAAGAGATTACAATCACAAGTTTTTTCACAACTGGTTGAGTCACACACATTTCAGAAACACCAGGCTAGAACTTTTCTATTCGACTACACTAGCCAAGTGTGAAACACAAAAGCCAGTAAGTATAGGCACCTCACTACAGACATATGCAAACGCATCTGCAGACTAACCCACTAACATGCTCATGGCTTACGATGATTAAGCAAGCTTACTGACATCAGTTAGTTCATGCTCTAGCAACCTGTACTGTGATGTGAACCAGAATGAACACTACACACCTATGTGGCTTCTGATGGGTAAACCCCTTAGGCACGAATCAGTCAATACATTCAGATTCTGCGAGAATGACTCATTGCATAGAGTCCCTACAAGCAACTGCCAGAGTACAAACCTCAGCATTACACATGAGTAACAATCAAGGGGCTGGCATAGTGGATGAAGAATGAGTCTTCCTTGACCATGTGTGGACATCTGGAATAACAAATGCAGACTCATGCCACTTCAGGGGGTGGGTTCTGTGGTATGTACCTGTACCACAGAATACTCGTTTGGACATATGTGTCTATCCTACAGAGTTGGCATCCAATAAACAAAGGCATGCATTGCACTGTTTCAGCTATGTGGCCAAGCTATTGAGTCACATATCATGTCCTCACAGGAATCAATACACTACCTGCGCTGTGGGACTGTTAGTTATGCAATACACCTATACAAGACAAATATGACCTGTGTGAAGGTGATAGAGCTGCGGGAGTAAGGCATCTGTCATAAGTCTAAGACACACATTGACAATGATGCATAATGTACATATGGGCTAGATGAATGATTTACCTCTGCATTCATTCATAATCTAGTCAAAGGTATGAGGCATTCAGGCGTAGGTTTTGCCAGTAGAGCCTCATATTAGCCACATGCTAGGATCTGCTGGGGTACAGGGAGTGGGTACAGTGCCACAGTTGCATAGCCACAGTCACTTTCCCACAGCCTGGACTGGGTTCCAGACTGGGAGATACATCTGACAGACCCATATCTCTGCAGGCTAAGCAGACAGAACCTACATGACACTCCAGTCCCATCACTTCCATGCATGACAGTACATCACATGGCCATCAGCAATTTGGCAATTTGGCATGACGTTGGCACAAGCCCCGGCTATATGCGGAAGACAAGTAGCCTCGGAGGACAGTGATCCATCACTTCCTTACCTTTGGCTTGTAACACTGAGGAGTAGTGGTCTGTTGCATAGAATTTACACCCACTACAAACAACAAACAATACTTGATTGTTCACTGTACACGAGCCATATGTTGTCCCTGGAGAACAAGTTGTTTGTATATTGCACCCAGTTGTGTCTTAGAGTGAGTCATGATATGCCTTCCACACAACAGTTTAGCAAGGCTAGATGTGGTTTGAAAGATCAGTGGCACTATACACATTGCTCACATTGTTCTCAAATTACTCATATTACTCATACAACATGTTCATGCTGTCATGCACATACATGTTGTCTGGCTTTTACAACAATTAAGGGGAAAGAGATGTCAGTGGGTGGCAGTAATGACTCCTTATCTAGTTATGTGCATCCAACACAAGGATGATCTAGGACCCCAAAAACTTCACACAACAAAATACAACTATACTTAACATATGGCACTGGCCACCAATACCTGCACATTGTCCATCCCATTGATGCAACACAGACTGCAACAATAGGTACACAAGAGGTCTAACTGCCACACAAGGGCACATTCTGAGGATGTGAAGTACAGAGAAGAATGTGCACATGAGATACTTTACTGCTCCTCTGGTGAGCCATAGAGCTATCCATACAGGGGGAGGACCTCAGTCACAAGCCTCTCCAGCTCCTCTGGAGAGAAGGCAGAGGCCCTATCACCCGCTGGACGTGGCATGATTTCTCCCACAGGCAGTACACAGCCATTTAGGTTGTGGAGGTGTTGCTGGCTGCAGTGTCAGACGTCAAGTGAGTGAATCTGCAGAACATGGCAGTCACATCTGCCACGTACGCAGTTGTCACTGCCGGCAGATGCAGCCATTGTCTCGCGAGCACCACTGGCAACAACATTAGCCTATGGCTGTGTCTGCCATGGTTGCAACCGCCTATCGTCATGACGACTTCCGCCGGAGGTCGCAGGCAATTCCTAATGTCCAGTGGAGTTGGTCAGGCATCTGCCATTTTGGCGGCCTAAAATGCTGTATTGGGCTTTATGTACTGTGTCACACCTACAAAAAAGGTTTTTGTACCTCACAAACATCCTTATCCTGTCTTGTCATATAGGAGCTACTACTCAGCCACCACTGTAGTATGTTGCAGGGCACAGATGACATTTAACAGTGAGGCACAGTCCACCATTGCAGATGGACATTTTGGTGGTCAGGATATACAGTCACATTTCGTGGGGCAATTGTGTTGCACATCTTTGATTTTTGGTCCAAATCCATGTTGTGGACATGTGTAAAAAAACATGGGGGTCACATGTGACCCTTGTATTATTTGCAGCTGTGATATTTACTGGGTGCCATGTCTATCCAGCCAGAAATACTTTGTCACATATCATCATTGACATGCATCATGTATGTTGCTGTGGACACACTGACTAATGGTGGAAATAACTTCTTGTCATACACAGGTACCCACGGAGAGGGAAGGTGCAACAACTTCCTATCTACTATCCACTGCCAGACCTTCAGACCATGGAGTAAATGTGCATAATAATTTATAACCTCTTGGATAGGCTAACAATAGTGGGCTTATGTCATCATTTGGAGCCAGATCTGATGCCAGCTACTAGTTTTCTAACCAGCATACCATCCATTCATCAGGTCATGTCAGTATTTCACTTCCTAGCCACAGGGTCCTTCCAACATACAGTGGCCCTATCTGCTGGTATGTCCCAACCTATGTTCAGTCTGGGTTTGAAGGATGTTCTCTCAGCAATGTTGAAACACCTTGACAGCTATATCTGGTTTGCCCAATGTGATGATTTATCCCATGTGTAGGCTGACGTTTCTGGTGTTGCATTTATCCCACATGTGATGGGAGCAATTGATGGCACACATGTTGGCTTGGTCCCACCGACGGCTACGCAGGCCAATGAACAAGTTTATCACAACAGAAAGAACTTCCATTCCATCAATGCGCAAGTTGTCTGTTTGGCGGATCGCTACATTTAACTTGTGAGTGCCCGTTATCTGGGTTCAGCCCATGATTCCTTCATAGTGGAGAAAAGCACCATACTCCAGCGGATGTCACGACTGTGCCAAAAGATGGCCTGGCTGGTTGGTAAGTCACATCTGTTGTGTTTGTGCAATGTCAGGTGCTACAATCATAATGTGAGTGACTCATTGTTGCACAAATGTCCCATTCCTTTACAGGAGACTCTGCATATCCAAACCGTCCTTGATTGTTGACAGCACAAAGGAATCCAACTAAGCCAGGGGAAGTCCGTTTCAATGAGGCCCATGAAAGAACACAGCTGGTAGTGAAGTGGGTTTTCGGGCTCCTGAAGGCCAGATTTAGGTGTCTGGACAGGACTGACGGAGCCCACCTGTACTCACCTGGAAAAGTGTCAGATCACTGTGGCATGCTGCATGCTTCATAACATCACCATGCAGAGGAATAGCCTATACATCCCAGAGGAGGGGGAGCCTGCAGTGCCACCGGGTGAGATTCCTGCAATGCCAAGTGAGGATGACAGTGGTGAAGAGGAAGCAGCTGACGTGCAGAAAGTTCTCATCAACAGATACTTTTCATGAGTGTTTGTCATGTATTGTAATGACTGAGACTGTACAATGATCTATAGTTGTGAGAATGGGTGACGTTGAATGATTTAGCAACAGCTAGGGAGCTGATACTCTGCAATATTCAGCCAAAGGCTGCTTGAAGAGTTTGACACATACCCACCTTGATTATGTTTCTTTGTGTCAGTTTCATTGCAATGAAATTATGTTTCCATTTGCTTGCTATGTGATTTGTGTAATAGGTATGTTTTCAAGCCTAAACTCCTTGTTTTGTCTTTGTACAGGTACCTTCACCATGACATCCTCATGTGGGCATTTCAGAGTTGTGACATTGGCAGGTATCTGATGCTGCTCTGACATACAAAGTGGACATGGATTATTCCAGGTAACGTAGGTCACAGATTTGGGGTGTATGAGACCTGTGCCAAGGCAGCTTGCACAGTGGTTAGGTGGAAGGTCAATGGTGCACTTTGGACTTGTTTTGTGTCCTGTACTGGACCAATTGCATTATGTGTGTTATCATGGGGGCATACAATATGTTGTCATAGATTGTGACTAAGTCATTCACCCATCACATTGGTTAAATAATTTTCTTGTATGACCTGTATGCAGCTGTAGATGTGTTTAATCATTGCAGGCCACAGTTCCTGTGCCACAACATTGACATATGTTTGTGCCATTTCATGGTCATTTGATTATGAGGGGCCTGTGATCAGGGGCTGTTGTACTGTTATCTGTCTCCATCTTGGATTATGTGGTGTTGGATTACTTTTGTGTGGTATGTGATGAGGCTCAAGCTGTTGACATAATTGTGGGAAAACAGGGCTTATTGCAGAAGCCCTCTAACTTTTTGCTCCAATTTTTGACTCATGTTGGTGTTTTCTGACTCTGAGGTTGCCCTGGGCACTGCTAAACAGTACAGGGGCCTGTGTTCTGATTAAAATGAAATATGCAAATTAGGCTAATTATAATTGGCTGTGTCAATCTACCTATATGTCCCTAGTATATGGTAAGACACGTAGGTTTAGGGTCCCCAGCATAGGTAGTGTACCCATAGGTGCACTGCTTGGCGCCCAGTGTCATTTTAAAGCCGGCCTGCCTTGCTGGCTGCGTTTCAGTTAAAGTTAACCCCAAATCTGACTTTGGATGTAAACGTTCTTCTAAATCCCTAAGGTACCTTATTTTTACATATAAGTCACCCCTAATGTGTATTTTTACATATAAGTCACCTGTAGGGTGTGCCCTAGGTGACCCCCGGGTTGGGTGCAGTTTAACTATAAGCAGGGACTTTTTAAAATATGTTTTAGAAGCCCTGGTGAAGGAAAAATAGCAACATTTGTTTTTTTCCATTGTAGTGAATGGGCTCCATAGGCTAACGTGGACAGACTTTATTTTAAAATAATAAACACTTATTTTCATAGAAAGGAGCTAAATCTGGCATTGTTAATATTATATTACAAGTTACAATAAACCCAACAGCTTTTCACTGTTGAATTTAATATAAATTACACCTAGAAAGAGTTTTGGAACTCTTTCTTAAAGTTAACAGTTTCAGATTGTAGTGCCCTTCTCAGCTCTTAGTGCCCTTTTCTGCCGCTGGCAGTCTGAGCCAGGCTGCCTTGTTGAGGTGTGCTGCCTTGATGAGGTGTGAAGTGGCCTGGGCTGACACAAAGGAAGCATGTGGTGGGATTTTTGGCATCTCTCTATTTTCAGATATCTGTGCCCCACTCTGGCACCTGGTGTGTTGACTGCAGCCTACTACAGGTCATTCCTATGTATACATTCCTGTACAGTTGTATTGCAGTGTTTAAAGCTTGTTAAACAAATACATAGTTCAATCATTTGCCAGACTCCATACGTATTTTTTTAAATGGTGTTTATTTATTTAAGTGCCAATAAGTAGAGGGGTACGTGCAATGGGCTGGGGTGAAAGTGGAGGAAAGCCCAGGATACACTCCAGTCTATTTCTATCACAGATGCATTGTCCAAGGGGGCATAGGAAGTGGAGCAATGTCAGTTCAAGGTGGACAGGGTGACAGAGTGGGACACAAGGGTGACAATCAGGGGAGTACTATTTCCTGGCGGGGTCTTGGCAATGTTCTCTGGCTTCTGCCTGGATCGCAGGGACTATTTGTGCGGTGGTTCTCCTTCTGCAGGGGGTGCTGGTGACCTGTTGTTCCTGTGGCGGGGCCTCCTGTCTACTAGCAGTAGTGGAGGAGGAGGGCTGTTCATCGGTGTGGCTAGTGTCAGGGTCCCAGTGGTGTGTCACTGCCTCCCTCATGGTGTTGGCCTGCAATGGTGACCAGGGTGGTGTTGATGTCCTTCAGGTCCTCCCTGATCCGCAGGTACTGTACCTCCTGTAGTCGCTGGGTCTCCTGCAACTTGTCCAGTATGTGGCCCATCGTCTCCTGGGAATGGTGGTATGCTCCTGGAGAGTCGGTTCCCTGGGCCTGTCCTCCCCCTGTCGCACAGCAGTCTTCCCTGCTTCCCTGTTGTCCTGTGCCTCTGTCCCCTGAACCGTGTGCCGACTGCCACTGATCCCAGGTCCCTGATTGTCATGTGTTTGTGGGGTGTCCTGGGGTCCCTGTAATGGTGGACACACTGCTGATTGACATGTCCTGGAGACAGAGGTATGGGCCCGCTGGGTGGGTACTGTGCTGGTCTTTCCTGAGGGGGAGGCTCTGTGGTGGTATGGGACTGTGTCTGGTTAACCGACTGTCTGGAGATTGCTGATGGGCCTGGTTGGTCATCCAGATACAGCCATCCAGAGCTTCTGTCATCACTGTGGGCTTCTTCTGTGTGGGGACTGGATGTTGCTGGCACCTCCTCTCCAGTGACATTGGGTGGGAGACCTGTGGGGATGTATATGCAGTGTTATTGATTCTGCATGTGACTTCTTGTGCATGGGTGTGTTGCCCTCTATGGTTGTGAATGCCCTGTCAGCTTTGACTTGTGTGAGTAGTGATTTTGTGGGCTAAGTGATTGTCTCTAGTGTGCATGCTTTAGTGATGGGTGTCCATGCAGGTATGTGATGGGGGTCTGTGCATTGGTGTTACGTGCAGGGCTTGGTATTGGGATGGGTGGGTTGTGATGGTGGGGTGTACGTGAGGTGGTGGAGTGATGGGGGTGAGGGTATGGGTGGGGTATGTGATGGCATGCAGGTAGGGGCAGTGAAAGTAGTAATGAGTTGCCTTACTAGAGTCCAGTCCTCCTGCTACTCCTGCCAGGCCCTCAGGAAGCATGATTGCCAAGACCTACTCCTCCCATGTTGTTAGTTGTGGGGGAGGAGGTGGGGGTCCACCGCCAGTCCCCTGTACTGCTATCTAGTGTCTTGCTACCATGGAACAAACCTTCCCCGGTAGGTCATTCCACCTCTTCCTGATGTCATCCCTTGTTCTGGGGTGCTGTCCCACGGCGTTGACCCTGTCCACGATTCTCCGCCATAGCTCCATCTTCCTAGCAATGGATGTCTGCTGCACCTGTGATCCGAATAGCTGTGGCTTTACCCGGATGATTTCCTCCACCAGGATCCTTAGCTCCTCCTCTGAGAACCTGGGGTGTCTTTGTGGTGCCATGGGTGTAGTGTGAGTGGTGTGTGTGAGGGTGCGTGGGGTGATGTGTTGGGGTGTGTGCTGTAAGGTAAGTGGATGGTGTATGGGTGATGGTGTTATGTGGCTTTGGTTCTGTGGGTGCTCTTGGTGTCTCTCTCTCTTCATTTTTTTTTAGTCGTAAAGGGTTGTGGGTAATGTGTGTGAGTTTTATAGTGGTGTGAGTGTGGTGTGTGTTTGTGTGCAAGGTGTGTGTAGTTTGAATTGTCCAATGTAGTGTTGGTTTGTTTGAGTATGTATATTTTGAGCACGGCGATATGTACCCCCAATGGTTTACCACGGTGGTGGTTCGTGGGTCATAATGCTGTGGGTGTAGTTCTGTTGGTGTAACAGTGTGGGTTTTGGTACTGCCAGTTTATCACTGACCTTTGGAATGGCGGACTTGTTTGTGTGGCTTTATAGTGACGGATTGGTATGTGTGTGTCATAATATGGGTAGCGGTAATCCGCTGCGCTGGCGGTATGTTGGCGGAAGTGGGACTTACTGCCAATGTCATAATGAGGGCCTATAAAATGATGGTCCCCTAAAATCACACTTGAACACAATTATGTAAGACACAATATATGGACTTAATGCTATCTCCTACTCTAAAGCAGAGATCACCCTTGTGAGGATACAATAAAATAATTATGAGCAGTGAGAACAGGTGGGTTGGTTGCTTGCACACCAGTTGAAACAAAAGAAAGCTAAACATTCAGTACTAGTGATTAGAGATGATTGTGTTTGTTTATTGACACAAAACATCAAAGTGAATGAGAGGAATTAAATCGGCCCATCACGTGTCCTCCCTACCCATATGCATAATTACAAACTAAGGGCCATATGTACGAAAGGATTTTACCCATTCTGTGTCTATGGGAAAAAGATTTCGTACATATGGCCTTAAGTGATGTTCCCAACAGAACTAAAAGAAAAAAAGGTTTGACAGTGAAATCCTATTAACTCCAACCCTTCTTAGGCCAGAAGGGATACTATTTTCAGCACAGATCGGCATCCACCAAGGTGACATGCTTCATCAACGGGCTGTGCTCCATGTTGGGTGGGCAGTGCAAAACCCAATGGGCTCCTTTCAAAGCACTTTGATGGAGATCTTTCTTGCATCTTGTGGTTCACATTGGCCAATGAAGAGATTTCATTATTTGTTTTTTTCTCAAGTAAAACCTAGAGACATTTTAAATAACATCAGAAGATTAGAACATATATTATATATCTAGCTTTAAAGAGTGCCTCAGTATTTCAATAACAGCTAAATACTAAGTTAACAAACTATCTAAAGAAAGTGTATTCTCTTTCCTTCTTAGATTTAGTAAAAAATATTACAGTGGTAAATTTTAAACCTGCCAACTCTTGACAAATTTCCTTAAAGTAAAACAAATAACAAATTGAATCAATTTTTTGCAAACATATTAACATTTTTAAGGGATTGTGAAACTGTAGATGAATTACTGTAAGACATTATGGCCCATCCGCCGCCCACCAAAGTTGCGCGTCGTGAATACCGCACCGCGGTCGGAAGACCGCGGCGGGTATTCAGAGTTTTCCCCTGGGCTGGCGGGCGGCCGCCGAAAGGCCGCCCGCCAGCCCAGGGGAAAACGACCTTCCCACCATGAAGCCGGCTCGTAAGCGAGCCGGCGGAGTGGGAAGGTGCGACGGGTGCTACTGCACCCGTCGCGTATTTCACTGTCTGCTATGCAGACAGTGAAATACATTTTGGGGCCCTCTTACTGGGGGCATGGGCACTGCAGGGGCCCCCAGGGGCCCCGCGACTCCCCCTCCCGCCATCCGGTTCCCGGCGGGAGAACCGCCAGGAACTGGATGGCGGGAGGGGGAGTCGGAATCCCCAAGCCGGCGCAGCAAGCTGCGCCGGCTTGGAGGATTCCTTGGGGGCAGCGGGAAACCGGCGGGAGACCGCCGGTTTCCCTTCTCTGACCGCGGCTAAGCCGCCGCGGTCAGAATGCCCCGCGGGGCACCGCCGGCCTGTCGGCGGTGCTCCCGCGTGCCGCGGCCCTGGCGGTTCTATACCGCCAGGGTCGTAATGAGGGCCTATATACTCCGGATTCCACTCCCAAGAAGATAAAATCACAGAATAGCGAATCTCGATAGAGAACAACTTTGCAAATAATGTGGATTTCTCATCCTTTGGAAAATTATGTGTCCAAGAATATATATAAACACTTCTTTCAAGAAAAAAAGAAATGTTTCCGGGTCCAGATGGCTTCATAATTGTGTTTCCCTAATTTCTGTAAATTACTTTTACCCAATCTTTCAATTTACTCAATATTTATCTTTGGTCAGTTTTGCCTAATGTTCCTTTTTAGCTGCATCAATATATTTAATCCAAAAAGAAGGCAAAGATCTGCAACTCTGTAAAAATTACCATCCTATTTCATTAGTTAACATTGATTACAACCTTTTCTCAGACCTTTGGCCCTTCCTTTAGAACCTTTTTACCAAAAGTATTAGCTGAGGATTTTTGTTAAAGGAAGATTGATATCTAATAGTAAAAGAATGTTCTCTCATATATTTACAAAATCTCATATTTATAAGGATTCTCTTGGATCAATTGTCTGTGATACCGAAAAGGCCTTTAATTCTGTGAATTGTTTTTTTTTTATTTTTCAAACACTTAAATGGATTGGCCTTAGTCCCAAACAAATATCTCCCTTTAACACGTCTCCTTAGGAGGCAATATTTTGGCCCTCATTCTGACCTTGGCGGGCGGCGGAGGCCGCCCGCCAAAGTCCCGCCGTCAGATTACCGTTCCGCGGTCGAAAGACCGCGGCGGTAATTCTGACTTTCCCGCTGGGCTGGCGGGCGGTCGCCTTCAGACCGCCCGCCAGCCCAGCGGGAAAGAGGCTTCCACGATGAAGCCGGCTCGGAATCGAGCCGGCGGAGTGGAAGCTGTGCGACGGGTGCAGTTGCACCCGTCGCGTATTTCACTGTCTGCACAGCAGACAGTGAAATACATGTAGGGGCCCTCTTACGGGGGCCCCTGCAATGCCCATGCCAGTGGCATGGGCACTGCAGGGGCCCCCAGGGGCCCCGCGACCCCCCCTACCGCCATCCGGATCCCGGCGGTCGGACCGCCGGGATCTGGATGGCGGTAGGGGGGGTCGGAATCCCCGCGGCGGTGCAGCAAGCTGCGCCGCCGTGGAGGATTCAATGGGGCGGCGGTACACTGGCGGGAGCCCGCCAGTGGTGCCGGTCCAACCGCGGCTTTACCGCCGCGGTCGGAATCCCCATTGGAGCACCGCCGGCCTGTCGGCGGTGCTCCCGCGGTCCTCCGCCCTGGCGGTCAAAGACCGCCAGGGTCAGAATGACCACCTTTGTGCCTTCTACTCAATTCATACTGCAAAGAGGAGTTCCACAAGGCTGATCTTTATACCTTTCTCTGTTTGAATCTGATTACAGCCCCTTTTGTCTGTAATTAGACTTAACACACACATTCAATATTTACAATATGGTGACAAACAGATCACATTGTTTGCTTACACAAATTATATTTTATTATTCATGTCAAACCCCCAAGCATCTCTACTTGCTTTTTTTAAAAGACAAACCATACCTTCCCTCTAGTTTCAATTTATTAATTGAAATCTGACAAATGTTAAATGTTACCATTTAATAAAGCATATTTTGAAGAGGGCCTTCATTCGAATAGTTTTACTTGGAACTCTCAGAATAATAAGTACTTAGTAGTGTGTTTTTGATCTTCACTTAATGATACTGTTTAGACAATATTTAGTGAGACATGTTAGCAAAGTACCAACCCTAATTAAATAATGGAATCTATTGTTCCTTTCCTGGTGGGGTCGCCTTGACTTAATAAAAATTGTGATCAACCATAATGTCTTATATATTTTATCTACACTACCTATAAATATCCTAGCTCCTGTAAACAATGTTATATTTGCCTGCTCTCCACTTTTCTTTGGGATGGGACAAGACCTCATATGTTCTTAGCAAATCTTAAGACAAATAAAGAAGAGAGTGGTATCAACTTTCCAGATTTTCAGAATTGTCATAAAGCATCTTTGGTGCCACAGTCTGTTTTTGGCTGTCATGCACTCATATATTCCAACCTACTTGGTTTAATTTGGAAGAACACTTAACACACCTTTTCTCTTTCAAAGACCACAAACCTTTTCTTCTTCTATACTTAAGAATGTTTGTTGAACGCTAGAACCATTACTTTTTTCCTATAATATTGGGTGGCAAAAAAATGTACAGTAAGTTATATGGTATAATACAAATAGTAAAATAAATAACCAAACAATCTTTTGGAAAACAAGGCCTAATATGATTTACCAATTATTACATGAGGAACATTTAAACTAATTTTTAGAAGCAAAAAACATTTTTCCAATCTCTTTTGAAAAGAGATTTGATTCTCTCATTAATGTTATATCTTGTGCTTATACTAATCTGTCCTCACATATTACAGAGGCCACTCAAAATAATGAAAATATTCTACACTGTTAACAACAATTAAATAGGTATCTGCCATTTATAAAATTTTGAATGATACTACTGGTACATAGGCATAAATCTCAGATAGATTTGAAATGGGAACATGATCGAAATACAACTTGGGAAGTACTCCTATGGAATAAAATTTGGAGTAAAATAAGAAACCTTGTTTTTATATAAAACAGATTGCTAATAATATCAGTATATTTTAATAAAATGCATTACACTATTCTAGGTAATTGTTGGTCAGTGCAATACTTAATATGCAGATTTGAAACATATGATCCTTTCATGTTATTTTGTTCATGATTTCTGGTGTAAAGTTTGGATGCAAATCCATTAAATGTTCAGTGACTATACACCTTGCTATCTGTTTAATACAGACTAGGAAGTCTCTTGGATTACTGGAAGAACATCTCGTCAATGTTACTTAATTGATTTGATATTTACAGTTGCTATTCAGCAAGTTACAAACAAAACTGAAAACATTTCAGTCTAATACATTTTCAAGCTTGATGGTATGCAATTTGTCATAATCATAGGCCAGATAGATCTTTGTTTCATCTATTTTTCTTACAATGAAAAGAGAATTAGCTTGGTTTGCTACAACTGCTTCACTTGATAACTCAGTTTTAGCACATAGATTACATTGGCCCTTATTACAAGTTTGGGGGTCCGTGGGCCGCCATGGTGGCATTGGTGGTCGAACCGCTATTGGGTTGGCGGTTGGAAAAAATGTATTACAAGTCATGCATAGCCAGGCAGCATAGACCACTACATTCACAAGGCAGCACAAACAGGCCGACAGAGCCTGTGTTGCCGCTGGACACATTATGAGGTTGCCTTCCATTAATGTGACCGTGGCTGTCCAACCACCACACCTCAGCAGGTGGAAATGGGGAGCATAAAAGGAGACACTCACCTGCAGGCAGCCTTACACATCCAGTGCTGCCATGGAGCCCATCACACACGCCCTGCTGCTGCTGATGATCCTCGAAGGGGCTCAAAATCCACACCGCCTTGGACAGAATCGACCATAAGTACACACACCTGCCTGTGCCATTACGCTCAACAATAGATCGTTGTGCTGCCATCCACATTATATGGGGGTCACACTATGGGCACCAAGTACACTTGTCATTTTGTCCTAGGTCAGAATCAAAAACAAATAGGGACACATTCACAGTCACAATATACCCCCATATACTCACACTGCACCGCAAAACTACACAAAAACACATTCCTGCTCATTGTAGGCACAGAGACAGTGAAGTGTACACAACACTGTTTCAGACAACAACACAGCAACATCACATCTACAAATACATCTCACACACTCACATTGCACACATGCCATGGTCTGTCGTGACATTAAACATAAATATGTATAGATGCGGCATGGAACACAAACACCACTACCATTAAACAGCCCTGCAAAGGACACACACATCACCCACACTGCAACACAATGGAAGGACAATGGGATGCACAAAAGTTTGAGAGACAAATATACAAAGATCTCTATGCAAACAATACCTACACAATAGGGATGGGGCATAAGGAGCACTCGGAGAAGGAGGTTGCACTGGGACACATATCACTTTGCACATGCACCTTAAATAATATTTGCACAGGAAATGGCCCTACAAGTATCTCAGGGACGAACCATACTAGAACCAAAGTATATGCCTATCTGCACAATGTGGAAGTGCAAGTCAACAAAGCACATAAAACTCCAACTGCATGGGACATACATCTACATGAAGTAGCTGCAAGGTACACACAGCTAAACGGACACATGCACGGTCAAATGCAAACAAAGGTAGCACAATTGAACACACTCCATGTCTGCACAAAGAAAACTCAAGCTGCCACACATTAGAAGAATCTATAATTCATATCAGGAGCACAGGTCTAACACCATACATGCTCATGTTAGAAAACACAAGATGAAATACTTACCACACCAAACAGAACTCAGTGCAATGACACCACAATTGCATTAACGCCCACATATCCAGACAGTCAACATCTACCTTTGTCTTGAATGACACCAGCACTGCCCAAAAATTCAGATACTGCAAACAACAACAAATGGATCAGCAAGCAGGCTATAACACATACAACTGTAGGCGGACAACACAAGTTTCTTAGGAACAACATTAAGGTAGAAAAGGAATTGCAAAACCAAAATAAATATATACCAAATGCTTGGGTTTATTGTAAAACACATTTCAATAGTCCAAGGCCATTGGCCAGTCCATATCCCATTGTCCAGGTACATCATTGTGCCTCACTTGACTCCTTTACTTCCAGGGAACCTCCACAGGAAGGGGCATTAAGTTGGCAGACAGGAATCTCAGGGAACATCTTTGGGGGGTGAGATTGTCAGACTTGTGTTGGGTGAGTTTTGGAGGGGTAGGCTTCTTCTTCGGGGGTTTGTTGCTTGCAGGGTGGGCAGGTGTGAGAACTGAGGTTTTGGAGGGGAGGACTTGGAGGTGGAAGGGATGGTTTGGGAGGTCAGTCGGGGCCTCTTAGGTTTGGGACGGTGGAGGGAACAGGGGAAAGAGCAAGCTCAAATAAAAAATCAGACTTGGGAACATGGGGACAGTCATCAGAAGGGGTGGGGTTTTGGACGTTGAGGGAGTGGTTGTCTGCTGTGTTTTCTGTGGATGCCTTGGATGTGTGCTTGAGGGAGGTATGCTTGTGTATGGATGGTGTCATTTGTGTGTTTGAGTGTAGGCATTTGTGTGTCTTGGGGCTGGGGGGTCAAGGTGCTGGGTGATGTGGGAGTGATGGATGTGTGTATGCCTGTTCGGGTGGTGTCTGTGGGTATGCTGGTAGTGTTGGAAGTCTGTGTGTCTGTTGGGGTAACATCTGCGGGTATGCTGGATGTGGTGGATGTCTGTGTGTCTGTTGGGGTGCTGTCTGCTGATATGGTGGGAGTGGTGGATGTCTGTGTTTGTTGGGGTGATGTCTGCGGCTATGGTGGGTTTGGTGGGTGTCACTGACTATTGTGGTGGTGCCGGTGGGTATGCTTGGTGTGGTGTGTGGTACAGTGGGGGGGGGTCTGTGGAAGTGGCTACTGATAAGTGTGTGGGTGTCTGTTGTTTGCTTGTGTACCAGTGTGTTTTGTGATGCTTGTGTCTATGTGTGCTACTCTTGTGTATTGAGGTGGGTGCATGCAGATTGGTCTGTGTGCTTGGGGTAGGTAGGGTAACAGTGGATTTGGATTGGGAAGAGTAAGGTGGATAGGGTGGAAGGTGGGGGGTGACTGTCTGCCATCACTGTGGTGACCAGAGCCTGAAAAGATCTCTGCAGGCCTGATATTGCACAATAAATGCCTTCCAGGAATGCACTCGTATGCTGCCGTTGGGTTGCCAGTTCCTGGATGGCATTCGCAATGAATGTATGACCCACAGAGATAGTCCTTAAGAAGGTCAATAGCCTCCTCACTGAGGGCAGCAGGACAGCAGGGGCTGGGCTGGAGGTGCCTGTGGCAAAGCAGACTCCCACCCTCTTGGGTGAGCGGGCATGGCCAACTGGGTGGGGAGCAACAGGGAAGGTAGTGATAGAACTGGGGTTGGCAGACAAAGATGGTACAGGGGTATGTCCTGATGGGTCTCCCATCACTAGGGAGTGGCCACCTTAGGAGGAATCTGATGATGAAGAAGATGCTGATCCAGTCTTCCCCGTGGCACTCCCCTTACTCTCTGGTTAACTGTGTGTCAGTGGTATCTTGAACTGCGATCCCATGGCCAGATGCTTCCCCATTCGGCTGTGAACTGTCTTCTTTGCTTCCCTGGGCTACTGCTGCTAATACAAAGAGAAATAGGGTCATCACATGTCTACGATCACCCTTGACCAACAGCTCTGATTAGCTATGATGTCAGGTAGGTCCCAGAAACACACTCCACTTAAGTGGCCCATACAAGTGCCATATCATATGCATGCATGAACTGTCAACAGTTGTCCACAGGAAAATCAGAATCTCAGGCGACTACAATTGCATGGCTGAAGTTGTGCAATCACAGAAACCATTGAACAAGTAGGAGACCTTATCAGCCTCAAGGCTTTGCCCCATGGTGCATACCTCAGTTACCTGTTGTCATACAGTAGTAGGCCAGTGCCGACTCCATTCCCCCAGCTCATACACACATATATTTGTCACATACATAATGACCCAACAGTACAAAATGATGCCCCAAACTCCTGCCATGTTGCTGACAACAGTACAATAGCCGGGTGAAGGTGACATGGAAATACTCATGTCACACTGGAAGCAGTTCCACAATGCACACTCACCAAGTGATATTTGTCCCAATGGAGTCATGGAGGTAGTACTAATGTTGCTCAGATAGGCCACACATTTGACATGGAAATGGAGACTGTAGACATCATGTGCAATATGACAGGAATATATGTCTTTAAACTCCACAACACAATGAATCAGCAAGCCTCAGGGAAATCACCACTAATATCGGGCACCCCATATAATGACATACTCAGAATGCATCAGGAGACACCATTAGTCCCTTATATGTTGGAAAGGCCCAGAGATTTGCAAGTACTTGTTGAAGGCCCTCAGCGTGTTCACAATTGGAAGCTACATCATTGTCTCCATTTAGTTCATACAAACCCAGATGTCTGTGAATGAATGCCTGTACCCAAACACATGTGATCTCATCATAACTGAAAGTCACTTGATGATGCATGCCAATGGTCAGGTTACAAACCTTCCCCATTTCACATGTGCTAAGCAATTTTCTACATGAACCTACATCAACGGCATAGAAATGCACGATGTGGCTAAAAACTCTAGGCCTACCTGTCATGTCCCTAATTGTTACTGCTGTTGTACAAGCCAAAACACATGCTATGATGTGTGATGGTATGTCTTAGCCAATGAGCAATGGTGACACACTCTTGCATGTGGCACAACATGCAATGTACCCCCACTGTAAATGTCTTATACCACACACAGGTTGCCATGCACATATATGTGAGGGAACACAGACATCATCCTATCAACATAGGTAGACCCTGAATGAAAAAGCAGCTTACAAATGTTTTGCTAAAGAGAAAGGGACATATTCTGACATTTAAGCACAGGAAATGTGGGCAACAGTGATGGCGCATATATCATGTCAATGGGCATTCCCCACTTACTAACAGAAGGTATGGATCTGTAGCTGCAACCAAATAACAATGTAGGCTCTGTCACATGTATAATGGCCATCTTCAAGTTACAGACAGTAGTGAGGCACAAGCACCGGTAATATGCGAAAGACAACTAGCTTCGGGTGGCAGATGCCAAAATATTATTTTAACCAGACACATGGCTGAGGACAGTGATCTATCATTTCCAGGACATGTCTATATAAACAATCACTCATCTACTGTGTTACACATGCCTCATCCGTAGTCGTCAGGGGGAGTTGTCAGAACACATTCACTTGGCAATGTGACAGGCAGGAATATGTCCTATACTCACCCCCTTTTGGCTGCTGTGATGTCCTCAAATGACCATCTCGGTAGGCCACCGCCAGAATGCAGGCCATTAGGGGGTTCATGGTCCGACAGGCAACCCACCCACATTGGGAAGACATCCCGAGCTGGACCTCTGTGATACTCCAGGTCCAGCGTCTCAAGTCCTCCCACCTCTTTCGACAGTGGACCCTCCGCTGGCTGTGGACCCCCAGGCTCTGCACCTTCGTGGCAATGGCTCCTCATTCCTTTTTCTGATGGCTGTTGAACTGCATGGATGCAAAACACAAATCAAGAGATTACAATCACAAGTTTTTTCACAACTGGTTGAGTCACACACATTTCAGAAACACCAGGCTAGAACTTTTCTATTCGACTACACTAGCCAAGTGTGAAACACAAAAGCCAGTAAGTATAGGCACCTCACTACAGACATATGCAAACGCATCTGCAGACTAACCCACTAACATGCTCATGGCTTACGATGATTAAGCAAGCTTACTGACATCAGTTAGTTCATGCTCTAGCAACCTGTACTGTGATGTGAACCAGAATGAACACTACACACCTATGTGGCTTCTGATGGGTAAACCCCTTAGGCACGAATCAGTCAATACATTCAGATTCTGCGAGAATGACTCATTGCATAGAGTCCCTACAAGCAACTGCCAGAGTACAAACCTCAGCATTACACATGAGTAACAATCAAGGGGCTGGCATAGTGGATGAAGAATGAGTCTTCCTTGACCATGTGTGGACATCTGGAATAACAAATGCAGACTCATGCCACTTCAGGGGGTGGGTTCTGTGGTATGTACCTGTACCACAGAATACTCGTTTGGACATATGTGTCTATCCTACAGAGTTGGCATCCAATAAACAAAGGCATGCATTGCACTGTTTCAGCTATGTGGCCAAGCTATTGAGTCACATATCATGTCCTCACAGGAATCAATACACTACCTGCGCTGTGGGACTGTTAGCTATGCAATACACCTATACAAGACAAATATGACATGTGTGAAGGTGATAGAGCTGCGGGAGTAAGGCATCTGTCATAAGTCTAAGACACACATTGACAATGATGCATAATGTACATATGGGCTAGATGAATGATTTACCTCTGCATTCATTCATAATCTAGTCAAAGGTATGAGGCATTCAGGTGTAGGTTTTGCCAGTAGAGCCTCATATTAGCCACATGCTAGGATCTGCTGGGGTACAGGGAGTGGGTACAGTGCCACAGTTGCATAGCCACAGTCACTTTCCCACAGCCTGGACTGGGTTCCAGACTGGGAGATACATCTGACAGACCCATATCTCTGCAGGCTAAGCAGACAGAACCTACATGACACTCCAGTCCCATCACTTCCATGCATGACAGTACATCACATGGCCATCAGCAATTTGGCAATTTGGCATGACGTTGGCACAAGCCCCGGCTATATGCGGAAGACAAGTAGCCTCGGAGGACAGTGATCCATCACTTCCTTACCTTTGGCTTGTAACACTGAGGAGTAGTGGTCTGTTGCATAGAATTTACGCCCACTACAAACAACAAACAATACTTGATTGTTCACTGTACACGAGCCATATGTTGTCCCTGGAGAACAAGTTGTTTGTATATTGCACCCAGTTGTGTCTTAGAGTGAGTCATGATATGCCTTCCACACAACAGTTTAGCAAGGCTAGATGTGGTTTGAAAGATCAGTGGCACTATACACATTGCTCACATTGTTCTCAAATTACTCATATTACTCATACAACATGTTCATGCTGTCATGCACATACATGTTGTCTGGCTTTTACAACAATTAAGAGGAAAGAGATGTCAGTGGGTGGCAGTAATGACTCCTTATCTAGTTATGTGCATCCAACACAAGGATGATCTAGGACCCCAAAAACTTCACACAACAAAATACAACTATACTTAACATATGGCACTGGCCACCAATACCTGCACATTGTCCATCCCATTGATGCAACACAGACTGCAACAATAGGTACACAAGAGGTCTAACTGCCACACAAGGGCACATTCTGAGGATGTGAAGTACAGAGAAGAATGTGCACATGAGATACTTACCTGCTCCTCTGGTGAGCCATAGAGCTATCCATACAGGGGGAGGACCTTAGTCACAAGCCTCTCCAGCTCCTCTGGAGAGAAGGCAGAGGCCCTATCACCCGCTGGACGTGGCATGATTTCTCCCACAGGCAGTACACAGCCATTTAGGTTGTGGAGGTGTTGCTGGCTGCAGTGTCAGACGTCAAGTGAGTGAATCTGCAGAACATGGCAGTCACATCTGCCACGTACGCAGTTGTCACTGCCGGCAGATGCAGCCATTGTCTCGCGAGCACCACTGGCAACAACATTAGCCTATGGCTGTGTCTGCCATGGTTGCAACCGCCTATCGTCATGACGACTTCCGCCGGAGGTCGCAGACAATTCCTAATGTCCAGTGGAGTTGGTCAGGCATCTGCCATTTTGGCGGCCTAAAATGCTGTATTGGGCTTTATGTACTGTGTCACACCTACAAAAAAGGTTTTTGTACCTCACAAACATCCTTATCCTGTCTTGTCATATAGGAGCTACTACTCAGCCACCACTGTAGTATGTTGCAGGGCACAGATGACATTTAACAGTGAGGCACAGTCCACCATTGCAGATGGACATTTTGGTGGTCAGGATATACAGTCACATTTCGTGGGGCAATTGTGTTGCACATCTTTGATTTTTGGTCCAAATCCATGTTGTGGACATGTGTAAAAAAACATGGGGGTCACATGTGACCCTTGTATTATTTGCAGCTGTGATATTTACTGGGTGCCATGTCTATCCAGCCAGAAATACTTTGTCACATATCATCATTGACATGCATCATGTATGTTGCTGTGGACACACTGACTAATGGTGGAAATAACTTCTTGTCATACACAGGTACCCACGGAGAGGGAAGGTGCAACAACTTCCTATCTACTATCCACTGCCAGACCTTCAGACCATGGAGTAAATGTGCATAATAATTTATAACCTCTTGGATAGGCTAACAATAGTGGGCTTATGTCATCATTTGGAGCCAGATCTGATGCCAGCTACTAGTTTTCTAACCAGCATACCATCCATTCATCAGGTCATGTCAGTATTTCACTTCCTAGCCACAGGGTCCTTCCAACATACAGTGGCCCTATCTGCTGGTATGTCCCAACCTATGTTCAGTCTGGGTTTGAAGGATGTTCTCTCAGCAATGTTGAAACACCTTGACAGCTATATCTGGTTTGCCCAATGTGATGATTTATCCCATGTGTAGGCTGACGTTTCTGGTGTTGCATTTATCCCACATGTGATGGGAGCAATTGATGGCACACATGTTGGCTTGGTCCCACCGACGGCTACGCAGGCCAATGAACAAGTTTATCACAACAGAAAGAACTTCCATTCCATCAATGCGCAAGTTGTCTGTTTGGCGGATCGCTACATTTAACTTGTGAGTGCCCGTTATCTGGGTTCAGCCCATGATTCCTTCATAGTGGAGAAAAGCACCATACTCCAGCGGATGTCACGACTGTGCCAAAAGATGGCCTGGCTGGTTGGTAAGTCACATCTGTTGTGTTTGTGCAATGTCAGGTGCTACAATCATAATGTGAGTGACTCATTGTTGCACAAATGTCCCATTCCTTTACAGGAGACTCTGCATATCCAAACCGTCCTTGATTGTTGACAGCACAAAGGAATCCAGCTAAGCCAGGGGAAGTCCGTTTCAATGAGGCCCATGAAAGAACACAGCTGGTAGTGAAGTGGGTTTTCGGGCTCCTGAAGGCCAGATTTAGGTGTCTGGACAGGACTGACGGAGCCCACCTGTACTCACCTGGAAAAGTGTGTCAGATCACTGTGGCATGCTGCATGCTTCATAACATCACCATGCAGAGGAATAGCCTATACATCCCAGAGGAGGGGGAGCCTGCAGTGCCACCGGGTGAGATTCCTGCAATGCCAAGTGAGGATGACAGTGGTGAAGAGGAAGCAGCTGACGTGCAGAAAGTTCTCATCAACAGCTACTTTTCATGAGTGTTTGTCATGTATTGTAATGACTGCGACTGTACAATGATCTATAGTTGTGAGAATGGGTGACGTTGAATGATTTAGCAACAGCTAGGGAGCTGATACTCTGCAATATTCAGCCAAAGGCTGCTTGAAGAGTTTGACACATACCCACCTTGATTATGTTTCTTTGTGTCAGTTTCATTGCAATGAAATTATGTTTCCATTTGCTTGCTATGTGATTTGTGTAATAGGTATGTTTTCAAGCCTAAACTCCTTGTTTTGTCTTTGTACAGGTACCTTCACCATGACATCCTCATGTGGGCATTTCAGAGTTGTGACATTGGCAGGTATCTGATGCTGCTCTGACATACAAAGTGGACATGGATTATTCCAGGTAACGTAGGTCACAGATTTGGGGTGTATGAGACCTGTGCCAAGGCAGCTTGCACAGTGGTTAGGTGGAAGGTCAATGGTGCACTTTGGACTTGTTTTGTGTCCTGTACTGGACCAATTGCATTATGTGTGTTATCATGGGGGCATACAATATGTTGTCATAGATTGTGACTAAGTCATTCACCCATCACATTGGTTAAATAATGTTCTTGTATGACCTGTATGCAGCTGTAGATGTGTTTAATCATTGCAGGCCACAGTTCCTGTGCCACAACATTGACATATGTTTGTGCCATTTCATGGTCATTTGATTATGAGGGGCCTGTGATCAGGGGCTGTTGTACTGTTATCTGTCTCCATCTTGGATTATGTGGTGTTGGATTACTTTTGTGTGGTATGTGATGAGGCTCAAGCTGTTGACATAATTGTGGGAAAACAGGGCTTATTGCAGAAGCCCTCTAACTTTTTGCTCCAATTTTTGACTCATGTTGGTGTTTTCTGACTCTGAGGTTGCCCTGGGCACTGCTAAACAGTACAGGGGCCTGTGTTCTGATTAAAATGAAATATGCAAATTAGGCTAATTATAATTGGCTGTGTCAGTCTACCTATATGTCCCTAGTATATGGTAGGACACGTAGGTTTAGGGTCCCCAGCATAGGTAGTGTACCCATAGGTGCACTGCTTGGCGCCCAGTGTCATTTTAAAGCCGGCCTGCCTTGCTGGCTGCGTTTCAGTTAAAGTTAACCCCAAATCTGACTTTGGATGTAAACGTTCTTCTAAATCCCTAAGGTACCTTATTTTTACATATAAGTCACCCCTAATGTGTATTTTTACATATAAGTCACCTGTAGGGTGTGCCCTAGGTGACCCCCGGGTTGGGTGCAGTTTAACTATAAGCAGGGACTTTTTAAAATATGTTTTAGAAGCCCTGTTGAAGGAAAAATAGCAACATTTGTTTTTTTCCATTGTAGTGAATGGGCTCCATAGGCTAACGTGGACAGACTTTATTTTAAAATAATAAACACTTATTTTCATAGAAAGGAGCTAAATCTGGCATTGTTAATATTATATTACAAGTTACAATAAACCCAACAGCTTTTCACTGTTGAATTTAATATAAATTACACCTAGAAAGAGTTTTGGAACTCTTTCTTAAAGTTAACAGTTTCAGATTGTAGTGCCCTTCTCAGCTCTTAGTGCCCTTTTCTGCCGCTGGCAGTCTGAGCCAGGCTGCCTTGTTGAGGTGTGCTGCCTTGATGAGGTGTGAAGTGGCCTGGGCTGACACAAAGGAAGCATGTGGTGGGAGGAGATCTGCCTCAGCAGATGGCAAAAGAGGATGGGGGACAGCAGCCAAACTGGTCTTCAAAGGAGGAAAGGTAATTTGGGACAGCAACTGTCCCTCCCCCATTCCTCCAAACCCAGACAACCAGGTGCCCCCTGAATAGATTAGAAGAGAGCTGGAAAGGGGTGTGCCAAGGGAAACTTAGCCAGTGGGTGGGCTCAGCTAGACCTAATCTCTGAGATTGAATTTTGGCTATCTTGGATTTTTGGAGAATGTTGTTCCCTGGGATTGATTTTTGCCACACTTCCCAGGAAGTAGTCAATCAAGAGGTTGGTGGTCTGCATATGATTGGAAAGCGCCCCCCTGCTTTCCAGGAGCAAGGACAATGGGTCAAGCCGGCTTACGTCAACCGTAACCCAGCCTGACTTTCAGGTTCCTCCCGCTGAAAAGCTCCAGAACCCCAGACTTCAAGGATTTCACTGTCGGCTCGTGGAAAGGCAATCTGACAATTGTGACTCAAAATCAGTTTGCAGTGGAGGGTCACCTGACATCAGAGAGAAAAAAGCTCCAACGTTGACGGAGGATTCCCGAGCAGTGGATCCGAGGAGGGCTCCAGGGAGGTCAGCTTCAGTTTCAAGTTGGTCCCGGATGAAGATTTCCATCACGAAAAATCGTCTAAGTCCGGATGTAGAATCCTTGACTGAGGTCTCCTTCGACACATTTCAGAAGAGGGCTCCAGGGAGGTCTGATTCAACTTGTGACTTGGTCCCGGTCCAGAAAATCTTCAAGAAAAAGACTAAGGCCCTCATTGTGACATTGGCGGTCTTTCCGAGTACTGCTGTGGTGTCGGCAGCCAACCGACCTCCACAGAGGCGGTAATTGTCCACCAGATAATGACACACAAACACAAAAGTGTCAGAAACCAGCCAAAACCTCAATTCCGTCAGACCCAATGGAGGCGAAAAACTGTCGGACACACCACCCTCCCCGCTATGCCAGCATCACACCGCCCTCCAAATGATGGACCTCAAGTCACCACACCGGACACTCAACAGCGGTCAGCCGTAGCAGAATTGGGCACTCAACATGATTAAAAGCCAACAATGGCCAGATAGAAAAACCCACACCTGACACATATACACACAATGCACACACTCACCAACAGCACTATAAAACACACCCCCACACAATCCACAATCCTTTGCAAACACAAAGAGACTGCTACACTTTGCAAGGCCAAACCTTTAGAGAACTGCACACACACATCACATCCACCTACACACCCGTTATGCATCACACACCACACACCCTACCTCAACGCCTAACACCCTCTGCACAAAACACACTACACAATAGGCATGTTCCCACAAAAGAACACTGGTTTCATTGATGAGGAGTTGCAGGTCATGGTGGACGAAATCGTCAGGGTAAAGCCACAGCTGTTTGGTTCACATATCCAGCAGATCTCCACTGCCAGGAAGATGGAACTATGGAAGAGGACTGTGGACAGGGTGAACTCCGTGGGACAATACCCACGCACAATGGAAGACATTTGAAAGAGGTGGAACGACCTACGGGGGAAAGTGCGCTCCATTGCATCAAGGCAACTGGTCGCCATCACGAGGACTGACGGTGGACCCCCACCTTCTTCCCCACAGTTGACAGCAATGGAGGCGCAAGTCTTAGCAACCCTGCAACCTGAGGGCCTAACTGGGGTAACTGGCGGACTGTACAATAGTAAGTCACCATTATGACACTATCTCCACTGATACCTGCATGGCATGTCACCCCCCCCCACCCTGACTCCCTACACCACACTTCATCCCATATAGTGCACCACCCCAATAACAACCCTTAAGTGTGTACCCCTGCATGCCCTACCCACTGCAAGCACATCCCTCCCCGCTCTGCATGCACACACAACAGCAATGCATGGCCAGCATGTAGCACTACCAATCCCACAATCCACCACATTAACCAAAGATGGGACGACAAAACCAAACTCATTGGGAAGCCAGAAATGCGGAATATGTGAGAGACAAAGATGCCAACAAATCATTCACATCCAACCAATGTCAGTGGCGAGCAGGTGCTATGGCAACCCAGTCCTCCACCAGAAGATGTCCTCAGTGATGACAGCAACTCTGGTTTCCCCCGAGCTGGATGAACTCCCTGGCCTATCTGGGACCACTGGTCAGTCGGCATCCACACCCCACAGCCAGTCCACCACAGGGCTCCCCCATCCGACTCCAACACCACAGCAGCCAGCCAACGTCCCCAAACCTCTGTCCCCAGGATACGTAGATCAATACTGTGACCACCTGTACAGGGAGCTGAGCCAACACCACACAGCCAAGACAGTGAAGGTCCAGGTGGAAGTTGGAGTGAGCACACCATTCAGGGGACACAGGCAGAGGGGCCAGGGACAGTGGGAGGTCGGCTTTGCACCAGGGGGAGTCCAGGCCCAGGGAACCGACTGCCCAGGAGGCACTCACTCATGTCCTGGGGGCATAACAACAATCCCAGGACAAGATGGACCAGGAGCTCACCATCATGCAGGAGAACCAGCGGCTGCAGGGGGTACACCACCAGGAGGTCATACAGAAGTTGCAGGCCCTAAATGCTAACATGGTTGTAGGGGTGCTAGGTGACATGGCCAACACCATGTGGGAAAACAAAGCACACCAGCGGCCCACTTCCACTAGCCACTCCATTCAGCAGCAATCAACATCTGCTGCAGCTAGTGGACAGGAGGTCCTCCAACACCACCCACGGGCCACCAGCACACCACCCCCTGGTGAAAGTTAACCCCCCGCAAATGTTCCCGGCAACTCAGACAGACACCAGAGACTGTTGCCAAGATCAAGACTACCGTCAGGAAATGACCCCCTCCAGAATGTCCCCCTTGTGTGTCATTGAGTCACCTTGTACACTTTGGACTGCCATTGCTCCTTTCCTATGGACCTGTGCTACAAATCAACTGGGCCACAACACTCATCAATCAATCAGGGAATTTGTAAAGCGCACTACTCACCCGTGAGGGTCTCAAGGCGCTGAAGTTTTCGTCCACCATACCCCTACTCTATTGCACTATCCCTTCCTCTTTGTAACTTTAATAAACACCCTTGAACACAACTGGATTATTTGTGCTTTCTCATACAACTATATGCAATGTATTGAACTGCATTATCCTGTGCAAATGTCCTGTAATGTGTGAATCCATCAAACAAATGTGTTTATGCAGTCTGTAGTCATCACATCAGTACACAGTTGTGACCACACCACCATCTGCAAACAGGGAAAGCATAGGTGACAGTCAACTGGAAAGTAAATGTATTGCTTGGCACAACACAATAGGCACACAGCACTTAACTGAAATGGAGATATGAACAGAAGTATAGTCTTACCTGAGGGTCATTGGAAGTACTGCTGTATGATATGTGTTCTGTTGTCCACATCCTCCTCCTCCTCACCCGCATCACTGTCTTCAATGTTCTCTGCTGCCACAGATGCACACTCCCCCGCATCACTGTCTTCAATGTTCTCTGCTGCCACGGGTGCATTGTCTTCCTCCTCCTCCTGCAGGTAGGGCACATGGTGTCTGAGGTCCAAATTGTGCAGCATGCAGCAAGCCACCACTATCTGGCAGAACGTCTTAGGGGCATAGCATAGGGATCAACCTGTTAAGTGGAGACACCGGAACCTGGCATTCAGTAGGCCAAATGTTCAACAACCCTCCTGGTACGGCCATGTGCATCATTGTACCGATTTTCTGCCCCTGTCCTCGGATTCCTCACTGGGGTCAACAGCCAGGGAAGGTTTGGGTAGCCGGAGACACCTGGAAGTATTGAGGGACACACATTACTCATGTACAATGGCATGGAGTACAACACCAGTTGGCATACACTGACATACATTGTGCAAAGACTCAAGCTCACCTATGAGCCACATTCTGTGCCTCTGTAGTCATACCATCTCCTTTGGGATGCTTCTATTCCTCAATACATAGGCATCATGCACAGATCCATGAAACTTGGCAGTGATGTGGGAGATGTATTGATCAGCAAGGCACAGCATCTGGACATTTAGAGAGTGGTAACTCTTCCTATTCCTGTAGACCTGTTCATTTGCCCTGGGAGGGACACAGGCAATATGAGTACTGTCAATGGCCCAAATCACATGTGGTATGTGTCCCATGGCGTAGAATCCAGCTTTCACAATGGGCAAATCTTCACTCTGGGGGAATGAGATGTAGCTGCTCACATGTTTCAGCAAGGCAGCCAAAACCCTTCCCAGAAAAATCTAAAACATTGGCTGTGACATTTCTGCAGCCAAGCCCACTGTCACCCGGAATGAACCACTTGCCAGGAAGTGGAGCACTGACAGTACCTGTACTGCAGGGGGTATTGCTGTAGCGCTACGGATAACAGGAATCAAATCTGCCTCCAATTGTTATCACAGCTCAGTAATTGTGGCCCTGTTCAGACGATAGGTAAGTATGATGTGCCAGTCCTCCAGTGTAGCCAAGTCCACTAGGGGTCTGTACACGGGTGCTTGCCTCCTCCTCTGCAGTGTTAGGTGTCTAAGTAGACCAAACATGAGATGTGTGTGACTACAGGAAGTAACGACACGCAATAACACAGTACACAGAGCATGTATGTTTGAGGCTTACTGGAACTGTCTTGAATTGTACAGTCGATACCTATGACGCACATTCAATTGTCCAACATAAGTACCAGCATTGGGAAATGACAACCGCCTGTCCTGTATGCAGAGACAGGTGGAAGTGGCCTCACTCCGTCGGCGTTTGGAGTCATGGCGGAAGGCGGTCTGCACCGCTGTGCAACTCCTCTTTGGAGCATTATGGACCACAGAAACCAATGATGATCAACACCGGCGGTGACAGTGTTCACCGCCGCGGACGTGACTGCCATTTTCTCTGTACCACATCACTTGACTCCTGACTCTCTATGGTTCAACACCTCCACTGCGTGTGCTGCTTTATCCTGTGTCTGGAACCCACAATGGCCCGTGCTACAGGGGAAGGGCCCCCGGCCTTCACTTTGGAGGAGCTGCAGAAGCTTGTGGATGGGGTTCTACCCTGTATGGGTAGTTGTACGGGCCTCCAGACCAAAAGGTTAGTACATCGTGGGTAAGTTGGATGCAACATGGTTGCATGAAGATGCATGTGTGTGCTGGCAGCGTGTTATTTGTGGGGTGGGGTTTTGGCTGCATGCAATGTGTATGCAGAGGTACGGGGCATGTGTGTGCTTAATATGGGACCTATGCAGTATGTAAGCCATTTCTGTTAAAGAATGGTGGGTTGGGTCATCATTTCCTTCTGTCTGTGGTCCCTATGCAGGTCAGCGCACATCAGAAGAAAGGGTTGTGGCGTGCCATCGCCAAGGATGTGCGGGCCCTGGAGGTCCACAGCCGGCAGAGGACCCACTGCAGGAAACGGTGGGAGGACCTGAGGCGCTGGCCCGGAAGACCGCAGAGGCCCAGCTAGGGATGGCCTCCCAATGAGGGAGAGATGCCTGTCGGACATTGACCCCCCTAATGGCCCACATACTGGCATTCGCCAATCCTGAGTTGGATGGGTGCCCGAGGGCAGAACACCAGCCACAAGGGGGTGAGTACAAAGTGTGCGGTATTTATTTTTGTTGCCTGCCATGGGGTTTGGGTGCAAGGTTCTAGTCAGTGGATGCCCCAATATGCCGCTCTAGCTATTCTTGTGGGGTCCTGCTTAGGAATGTAGGGTGGTATGTATATTTGGTATTGGTGAGTAGCTAGAAAACATGGCAGACAGGGCTCAGGGAGTCCCAGTAAGCTGTGCAGGTGGTAGTGTTTGGATTATTTACTGCTATTGTACCCAGGTAAAGGTTTGTCATTGTGGTCCATACTGCACAGTTTTAGTCCCAGTGAGTGGTTGTGATATGTATTCCATATGTGCTATTGTTGCTGTAATTGACCCTGTGCTCCCTTTGCTTCCTTTTCCCATCCTGTCCTTGTGTGCATCAGCATCATCTGGCGAAGGAGCAGGGGCGCTGGCGAGTGGGAGAGCTGCAGCCCACGGGGCCCCGGAGACGGAGAGCACAGACGCCGAGGGACCAGTGGGTTGGACAGAAAGGGGAGCACCACATGGACACAGACTGGAGCAACGACATCTGACTCAGATTCCTCCTCTGATGGAAGCTCCCTGGTGGTGGCGGACCCCTCTGGGACCACCCTGGCAACAACATCTTCTGCCCCCCATACCAGCACTGCCCTCCTAGTAGCCCCCCACAGTTGCACGTGCCCGCTCACCCAGGAATGTGGGTGTCTCCAGGCACCTCAGGCCCAGCCCTAGTCAGTCCAGTTGCCCTCACAGAGGAGGCTATTGACCTCCTGAGATCCATCTCTGTAGAGCAGTCAACCATAGTGAATGCCATCCAGGTGCTGGCATCCGAGATGCAGCAATGAAATCCTTATCTGGAGGACATTCATGGTGGCTTGGCTGCCCTACACAGATTGTTTCAGGCTCTGGCCTCCGCTTTGATGGGAGCCAGTGTCCCTAGTTCTTCTGTCCCCCTCCAACTACCTGTTTCCAGTCCCAAAGCCCTCTCCCCCAACCTATCCCATGCATACAATCAGACAAGCATGCACCCAAGACAACAGACAGGACTCACACAGACAAGCAGAGGCACCACACTTCACTTCTCAAGCACACACACAGCCAACACACAGATGCACATACAACAGCCACTGCCTCCACTGTCTACCCCTCTTCCTCCTTTACACTCACACCAGCACACACACCTGCATGCACTGCATCATCAGTCCCGGATCCTGCCACATGTACAGCCTTGCCCACAGTCACCACAACAACAGACACACATACTCGCACCCCATTTACCACATGTGCAGTCACCACCATCACAACCTCATGCTGCACACCCAGCTCACTTGCAGACACCACAACAACATACATACACACGCCCTGTTTGTCCTCTCCGACCCTGTCTGCCCCTCCCAAAACACATAAACACTCCCATTCAGACACTCAACAGCCATCCAACTCACACATGCACACTTTCCAGGCACCTGCACCCACGTCCCGCACACCTACTCCTCCCACAACCACTCCCTCCACCTCCACTCCCAAACCTCCTCCCACAACACGCCCCCTTGGACCTAAGAAACTTTCCCTTTCCTGCCTTAACCCCTTCCCTCCTCCCCTCCCCATCATGCCCATGAGAGGAAGATCCCTCTCCCCTAGCCCACTACCTCCAGCTCCAAGGCCACTCCTGTTCCTCCCCCTAAAACTGCACCTACCGTTAAGGGGCACAAGAATGGCTCTCCAGCCCCCTACCCCAAGCAACCACCTACGCCCCCTAAACAATGGAGCAAGGACCTGCCCCCTCCCAAACCCAAGTCAAAGGTCCCCTCTCCCAAGAACCTCCAAACCTCCCCCCGACCGGCGCCCTGAGGTACCTGCCTACCATCACCATGATGCCCCTGCCAAGTAGAGTGACTTGGGCTGTCAGGAGTCAAGTTGGGCCTTGGATGCTGCCCTGTGGCATTTTACGTACATTGGACCAGCCAACAGCCCTTTCTGCAAATATGCATATTTTGTTTTATTGAGGTCGCTATACCCAATGTATTCCAGTGGTCAGACCAAAGGTATGTGTCCTGGCTCTCTTTGCTTGTGGCTTATGTTGTTGAATTTCTCTGCAGATAGTTCTCCGTGTGTGGTTTGTGCGTGTTGTGCGTGTGGGTCTGTCACTCTCCCCTCCCTCTCTTAGGCGGCTGTACTCACCGTTGTACTCTCCATTGCTGCTCCTGGACTGTCATTGCCTGGTACGGCAGGACTTCCAGTTTGGGTTCCATGGTGGCCACAGACTCCCCTGTGTCCCTGGAGGTGAGTGTCTCCTTTTATATGATGTGTTTCCGGCAAGATTTTGGTGGCGGTGGTCCCGCCCTGAAAATTTTGGCAGTCTGCTATGTCATGATATGGTAGGTAGGTCTTTGTCTTCCACCAGCCTGAAGATGGATACCGCTGTGGTCAGTTGACGGTCCGCACTGGCGGTTGGGGTGGTACATTGGCTGTCTATGGGAGGGATCACCACCATTGTCATAATTTGGCAGTCTTCACCGCCAGCCTGGCGGCGGTACTACCGCCATCACCAGCGTGGCGGTCAGCTGACCGCCAATGTCAAATGAGGGCCTAAGTCCGAAGGTAAAACTTTGACTGAGGTCTCCCGCTCACTGTAGCTGAGCAATGTTCCTCTGAGGTCAGCCTCAAATTTTGACTTTGTCCTGGTCGAATTCGACCAGATGTCCATATTGGCGCTTTTAGTTTCTAAGTATTAAAAAACATTTCATCTTTAAAAATTCATATCTCTGGTTCCCTTTATTGGATTTTTGTCGTTTTAGTGATCATTTTAAGGATAAAAATATAATCTATTTGCATAAATTGGTGTTGGATTTTTATTATGTTTTGTGTTTTACTTATTTACTGTTTTGTGATTTTTAAATGCTTTACACACCTGTTTCCTAAATTAAGCCTAACTGCTCATTGCTAAGCTACCAAGGGTTGAGCTGGGATTAATTTATTGCGACCCTGACTGGACCTAGTGGGGGTTTGTGGCTTACTGCTAAGTGTAGCTACTTATGTGCCCTTACCAATAATCCACTTTCTAGCAATCATCCAATTTAATGTTGGCCTATTCTACAGGACAATGTCTGACAAATCCCTTCCTTCCGTGGTCTGGGCGGCTGTATCTTGGAATATGTACTTTGACTCAGTATGAGTCACACATTCTTGTTTCAAAAAGTCAAGACACATGGACAGTCTATGTGCTGTACACAGGGATAAAATGTTTGTTGTGAGCAGACACTTGAACTAACATGTTTGTGTACAATGTTTGTAATCCCAAGCAGGACACTCTGTACCTGTGACAGATCCCTCCTTGAACAAGTAAGTTATATCTTCATCATATGGTTCACATGGTCTTACATCTCTTCATAGCAAAATATTGAAATTAAGCAAACAGACAACGAGTTTGTGATGGGTGAATTTATTATAATGCTAATGCTGAAAATGAAATTTGGATGAGAAAAGAAGAAAACAATTAAGCGAAGTAAGTGTCACAGTAAATGAAATCATTGGAGTAGATGCCACACCATTGGGAGTCCAGAGTACTCCTACCATTGGAATTGGTAGGTAGTTGAGGATCAGCCAACAGAGTGAATATGTGGCACACAAAGAAGTTGCTTTAGGAAGAGGTCACTTGCTGGCAGTGGTGGGTGTCTTGCCATCTGCTCCTCCTGGATTCTTTGCCGGACCTCCACACTTGTGTGGGGGGGGATCTGCTGTTACAAGGGCAGAGGTGTCTGGGGAGGGTTCCTCCACTGGCAGGGACTCCCTTCCATTACCTGGCACCAATGTAGATGTGCCTGGTGTTGATAAGCCAAAGGAAGGGGAAGATTGGTTTTGAAAAGCCCTGCTCACAGTGGGTGTGAATGTCCCTCATCATCCCAATTAGGGAGGCCATGTTGTTACTGTGAGCCTCCATCTGTTCTCGCATGTCCCTATGCATGTCCCTCTGTGGTTGCTTGATTTCCCTGAGTTCAGTTACGACCTGGCCCATTACGCCTTGCGACTTCTGATAGACCCCCCCAAGATGTGGCTGATGGTGTTCTGGCCAGGAGCAGCCTCAGTGGCCTCATCCAGGTGGCCCAGGTGGCATCCCTCCCACGTACCGTACCCCCACGGCCCTATACCTTTGCCACAGGGTGCACTCTCCCATTTGTTCCTGGACTCTCATTGTCCAGAGTGATGCGCTGCAACTCAGGATTCAGACTGGTGGGAACAAGATGGTAGATTGTGCTCAGTAGACAGGTTGGGGGGAGATTGGTCGCCTGTGATGTTGAGGCAACCAGGCTGGGAAGTGTTGAAACAGGAGTCTTTGCAGAAGAGGAGACTGGACTGGTGGTTGAAGTGACACTAACAGAGCCTTTTACAGACACACAGCCTTCCTGACCTTAGTAGTCATGTCACTCCCTCTACTTCCCATGTTTGACAAATGGTATTCTCCCAGCTGGGTAAACGTACATTGTGAGTTGTCGAACAGAGGTCTTTAGACAATTAAATACTGTTCTGGTATTTGGAGTTGCTGAAACAGTGCCTCCGGTGAGTTGCAGTAAGGTCACTCTCTCTACTACACACACTTGACTAATGTTCTCCCCTCAGGTGAGTACTGTGCAACTAAGAGTTCACTAACAGATGTATTATAGCATCCACTGTTCTAGTGTTTGTAGTTACAGGAATAGTCCTCCTGGGAGTTGTAGTCATATCAGTTCCTGTACTACACACACTTGACAAATGTTATCTCCCCAGGTGTGTACCCTTAAATTGATACTTAACAAATAGGGGTCTTTGAACAAGTGACAACTGATCTGATGTCTGAAGTTATAGAACAGTGCCTGCTGGGAGTTGGAATCACGTCAGTGCCTATATTGCTCACACTTGACAAATACTACTTCCCCAGGTGTGTACCCTTAAATTGATAGATAACAAACAGGGGTCTTTGGAAACGTGACCACGGGTGTGGTGCTTGGAGTTATAGATCAGTGTCTGCTGGTAGTTGGAGTCATGGCAGTCCCTGTATTGCACACACTATACAAATGCCATCTACCCAGGTGGATACACTTCAATTGTGAGTTGCCAAATAGAGGTCTTTGGACAGGTGGACAGGACTGGTGGGTTGATTAACAGTAAATGAGGGAAAAGGTAAGCTATGAGAAAGCATGACATAGCATTTTGGTGGCATTTTTTGTGTGGTGACTTACCAGACTCCACTCCCCCGGGTATTCCTGTCAAGTCCTCAGAATGCAAGATGGCCAAGACTATCTCCTTCCAGGGAAAGAGATGTAATGGGGCTCTGGGAGGGCCACTGCCAGTCTTGGCCTGCAGCCAGTGCTTGAAGACCAGGGAATGGACCTTTCCCCGGAGGTTGTTCCACCTCTTCCTGATGTGTTCCTTTGTGCACCGGGTGGTAACTACAGCATTCACTCTTTCGACGATCCTGTCTCACATTTCCATTTCCCTACTGAGAGGAGTGTGCTGGACTTGTGCTTCAAAAATTTGTGGCTCTATTCTTAATATTTCATTCAACATGACCTGTAACTCATTTTCAGAAAAACTGGAAGTTTTGGAATGTGACATGTTGGAACAAAAAAAACGGATGACAGTGACTTACTAAACAGGGGAAGTGCAAAAGTGTGTGAATGAACAAAAGTGTGTGCAGGGTGTTTAATGGGAGGGTGAAAAAGGGATGCCTAATCTATGTACGCTACAAAATAAGGTGCTCTGGCTTCTGTGTATGGCATTGTAAATACAAAGGATTGTTGTTGGAAACGTTCTATCTCTGAAGGGTCATCCCAAACTTTTTGCCTTCCTCCTCCTCTTTTTCTGACCTTTTTTTGTTGGCTGTAGGACTGCCAACCAGTGCTAAAGTGCTTGTGCTCTCTCCTAAAAAGATGGTAAAATTGGCTCATACCCATTTGGCATATTTAATTTACTTGTAATACCCTAATAAATTTCACTACATGTGCCCAGGGCCTGTAAATTAAATGCTACTAGTGGGCCTGCAGCACTGATTCTCTTCTTTCATTCCTCTGGCACTTCTACCGCCTTCGGTACCCTCTTTAGAACCTTACTTTATCATCTCAAATGTGTTGCATAACTCTCATTTTCAGGCCTACTTACAACCACATCAGCTTAAGAATCATCAATTTAATGACATGCCATGTAGGATGGCATTTCATGAAGAAGTTGTTTCAACGTAAACTATGTTTTTGTTTTGCTCTTACTGCCAGTTGGTCTCTTTGAGGAATCTGAAGATGGGTTCACAAAAAGTAGAGATGGAAATACATTTAAATTTGAGTTGTGATTATTATGGTGCCAATTAGGGTAGCTTTTGAGGCATCTGCATCCCTTGCCACTTACCATGACACATATGTTTTGAATTAAAAGCTTAGTCTGCATTCTCAATAAAAATGGTGGCAGAGGTTGTTTTAGCAATTCTTTATGTAGTCATATTACATAGTAATACACATCAGTACTTCTACATACAAAGTAATAAAATAAGAAACACAGTGACAGCGGTATCCTTACCTCTGTGCCCGATCACATCCCATCTCCCTCCTTCCTGAAAGCCAAGTACAAAACATGCCCTTCCCTTCACTTCTGCAGGGGTCCTCCTCCCCACTGATAGAAATTGCATTGTTGATCAGACTACATCATGGAGCAACATTATTTTCTGGCTGATATAAATGAGTTGTCTCGCACATCCCTTCTTGCCCTGGCAGTGCATTATAGGGGTTCCAATTGAATCTTCCCTTTAATTATTGTGAGACGTGCTATGGTGTGTTTGTCATTTGTTCATGTGAACCCTGGACAGACACTCAGTAAGGTAGAGAGAACAATAATAATATGGGATGAGTGTACAGCCATACTATACTTCCGAAGTGTGGAGGAACCCACCCCATACGTCAAATGTGTCTGTCTGATCATTAATGCAGTAAATCATCTGCTCAAAAGTTGCCATTGTTTATATCACTTGAAACCAAGATGCTATATCTGGTGTGCGTGTTATCCTCCACATCCTAAGAATGCAAAGTGGCAACCACTAACATGGGGCAAACCATTTAGTTATGTGGTGTGTGACCTCTGGGTCCTCATTGCAGTCATGCAGGAGGGCTGCTTGGCTCGTTAGTCATCCTGCAGCACCCAGGGATTCTTCTTGATGTTCGATACCTCTCCCAATATTGACTTAGAGCTGGGCATTGCACCTCCAGCACACTGCTAATATGTCTGTCTTTGAGTCACTAGGGAACCAGTGCCACCTATGTAGTATTGTATACTAGTTCAGATTCAGGCATGCTTCCCTGCATGAATTATTGTATACACCCAGTATATCTGCCCACTCTTCATCTGTATATTCAACTTGCATCAATGGGTCAACCATGCTTTCAATTGGCTTGAAGTGGGGACTGAGAACATGTTGTTTTGGAGGATCATTTAAAGACTTGTTTGTGCACCTTTAAACATCCCCCATGTTCAAAAATAGGTAAGAGAAGTGGATTGTGGCAATGCCATAGAAGAGGGATCAGTTTTCTGCGAAGGCAGTGGTGTAGTCCTTTAAAGGCCCAGAAGAGTGATGTTGGTAAATGAAATTCGGGTTCAACCTCTGCAAATGTCTTTAGGCTACCTTCTTTTATCAGTTGGTCTATTGTTCGTATCCCCTTGCTCTGAAATTGTCCCCACGAGGACTCTGTGCCTCCTAATTTATTACAGCCATTGTTCCATAAGAATGCTCATAAGGGTTGTTTTCTCCAAATCTGATTGGGGCTTTATGCCATACTTAGGTGAAGGCCTGCAATATTAGGTTGGAAGAAATAAGACCCCTGTAGGAGGCTGGACTGGCTTGTAGTGAGTACCAAGGGGTACTTACACCTTGCACCAGGCCCAGGTATCCCTTATTAGTGTATAGTGGTGTCTAGCAGCTTAGGCTGATAGAAAATGGTAGCTTAGCAGAGCAGCTTAGGCTGAACTAGGAGATGAGTGAAGCTCCTACAGTACCACTAGTGTCATATGCACAATATCATAAGAAAACACAATATACAGATATACTAAAAATAAAGGTACTTTATTTTTATGACAATATGCCAAAAGTAACTCAGTGAGTACCCTCAGTATGAGGATAGCAAATATACACAAGATATATGTACACAATACCAAAATATGCAGTAATAGCAATAGAAAACAGTGCAAACAATATATAGTCACAATAGAATGCAATGGGGGCACATAGGGATAGGGGCAACACAAACCATATACTCTAGAAGTGAAATGCGAAGCACGAATGGAACCCCAAACCTATGTGACCTTGTAGAGGGTCGCTGGGACTGTAAGAAAACAGTGAGGGTTAGAAAAATAGCCCACCCCAAGACCCTGAAAAGTGGGTGCAAAGTGCACCTAAGTTCCCCAAAGAGCACAGAAGTCGTGATAGGGGAATTCTGCAGGAAAGACCAACACCAGCAATGCAACAATGATGGATTTCCAGACGAGGGCACCTGTGGAACAAGGGGACCAAGTCCAAAAGTCACGATCAAGTCGGGAGTGGGCAAATGCCCAGGAAATGCCAGATGTGGGTGCAAAGAAGCTGCCACTGGATGGTAGAAGCTGAGGATTCTGCAAGAACGACAAGGGCTAGAACCTTCCTTTTTGGAGGATGGATGTCCCACGTCGTGAAGAGTCGTGCAGAAGAGTTTTCCCGCAGAAAGACCGCAAACAAGCCTTGCTAGCTGCAAAGCTTGCGGTTAGGGTTTTTGGATGCTGCTGTGGCCCAGGAGGGACCAGGATGTCACCAATTGCGTGAGGGGACAGAGGGGGAGTCCAGCAAGACAAGGAGCCCTCTCAGAAGCAAGCAGCACCCGCAGAAGTGCCGGAACAGGCACTACAAAGTGGAGTGAAACGGTGCTCACCCGAAGTTACACAAGAGAGTCCCACGCCGCCGGAGGACAACTCAGGGGGTTGTGCAATGCAGGTTAGAGTGCTGTGGTTCCAGGCTTGGCTGTGCACAAAGGAAATCTTCGTGGAGTGCACAGGAGCCGGAGTAGCTGCAAAACACACGGTTCCCAGCAATGCAGTCTAGCGTGGGGAGGCAAGGACTTACCTCCACCAAACTTGGACTGAAGAGTCACTGGACTGTGGGAGTCACTTGGACAGAGTTGCTGAGTTCAAGGGACCTCGCTCGTCGTGCTGAGAGGAGACCCAGAGGACCGGTGATGCAGTTCTTTGGTGCCTGCGGTTGCAGGGGGAAGATTCCGTCGACCCACAGGAGATTTCTTCGGAGCTTCTAGTGCAGAGAGGAGGCAGACTACCCCCACAGCATGCACCACCAGGAAAACAGTCGAGAAGGCGGCAGGATCAGCGTTACAAGGTCGCAGTAGTCGTCTTTGCTACTTTGTTGCAGTTTTGCAGGTTTCCAGCGCGGTCAGCAGTCGATTCCTTGGCAGAAGGTGAAGAGAGAGATGCAGAGGAACTCTGATGAGCTCTTGCATTCGTTATCTAAGGAATTCCCCAAAGCAGAGACCCTAAATAGCCAGAAAAGAGGGTTTGGCCACTTAGGAGAGAGGATAGGCTATCAACACCTGAAGAAGCCTATCAGAAGGAGTCTCTGACGTCACCTGCCACTCAGAGCAGTTCAGTGTGCCAGCAGCACCTCTGTTTCCAAGATGGCAGAGGTCTGGAGCACACTGGAGGAGCTCTGGGCACCTCCCAGAGGAGGTGCAGGTCAGGGGAGTGGTCACTCCCCTTTCCTTTGTCCAGTTTCGCGCCAGAGCAGGGCTGAGGGGTCCCTGAACCGGTGTAGACTGGCTTATGCAGAAATGGGCACCATCTGTGCCCATGAAAGCATTTCCAGAGCCTGGGGGAGGCTACTCCTCCCCTGCCTTAACACCTTTTTCCAAAGGGAGAGGGTGTAACACCCTCTCTCTGAGGAAGTCCTTTGTTCTACCTTCCTGGGCCAAGCCTGGCTGGACCCCAGGAGGTCAGAAACCTGTCTGAGGGGTTGGCAGCAGCCGCAGTGAAACCCCTGAAAAGGCAGTTTGGCAGTACCCGGGTCTGTGCTAGAGACCCGGGGAATCATGGGATTGTCTCCCCAATACCAGTATGGCATTGGGGGGGCAATTCCATGATCTTAGACATGTTACATGGCCATGTTCGGAGTTACCATTGTGAAGCTACACATAGGTAGTGACCTATGTATAGTGCACGCGTGTAATGGTGTCCCCGCACTCACAAAGTCCGGGGAATTTGCCCTGAACAATGTGGGAGCACCTTGGCTTGTGCCAGGGTGCCCACACACTAAGTAACTTAGCACCTAACCTTTACCAGGTAAAGGTTAGACATATAGGTGACTTATAAGTTACTTAAGTGCAGTGGTAAATGGCTATGAAATAACGTGGACGTTATTTCACTCAGGCTGCAGTGGAAGGCCTGTGTAAGAATTGTCAGAGCTCCCTATGGGTGGCAAAAGAAATGCTGCAGCCCATAGGGATCTCCTGGAACCCCAATACCCTGGGTACCTCAGTACCATATACTAGGAAATTATAAGGGTGTTCCAGTATGCCAATGTGAATTGGTGAAATTGGTCACTAGCCTGTTAGTGACAATTTGAAAAGAAATGAGAGAGCATAACCACTGAGGTTCTGAATAGCAGAGCCTCAGTGAGACAGTTAGTCATAACACAGGTAACACATACAGGGCACACTTATGAGCACTGGGGCCCTGGCTGGCAGGGTCCCAGTGACACATACAACTAAAACAACATATATACAGTGAAATATGGGGGTAACATGCAAGGCAAGATGGTACTTTCCTACAACCCCTCTTAGTATCCATGTATAGTATTTGTGTAATGTCACTTGCTCTGAGTAGAGACCTCTCTATATAGACCTGTTGTGACATTTCATGGGAGTTATGGATCATGTAGCAAACGTGTGCAAGTTGGAATGCAAACCAATGTTATTTTATGTGGGGCAGTCTTAATACACTGCTCTCCATTTCATCATGGAGCTTTCCACATTTTAGACAAGGTTTCCACCCCTACTATATGACTGTTTTCATCAGCTTATTGAGTTCACCTATAATGTATGCAGGAATTCTAAGTGGTAATATTCTGAAGAGGTAGCTCTGGCGTGGCAAGCCATTAATTTAAAAATATTTTACTTTACCTCACACTGACAAGTAGATCATGGACCTGTGTTCTTGGTCTGCCTAGATTTTAAATTTCAAGGGATCTATATTATTTTCTAATATACGGCGAAGGTCCCTGTTTGTATATATCCCCAAAGTGCTTTATATTGGATAGTTTCCACCAGATTTTGTGATCCCATGTTGATGCTGTTGTGGAGGAGTGGGAAAAGGGTGGCTCGTCACTTTTGCTCTAGTTTAATTTGTAGCCTGCTAATACTGAGAACATGAGGGTATGAATAGCTATGAGTGGGCTGGATACGGTGCCCAGGATGTCATCCTTGTATAGGAAAGTAGCAAGGCCCACTCAATGCTGTGGACAGGAACAAGGCTTTGTTCTACAATGATGACAATATTGTGTTTCCACAGCTAAGTGAGTTAAGCTCTATGCTTTTTCCAAGGGATGAGACAGCAAGAGCTTTTCCTTTGTGGGTAAGCAGTACAAGCCACAGGTGGTTACCAAACCAGAGATCCAAAGATCAGAGAAAACCACCAGTGTCTATCTGAGAAGGCAATCACAGCACGTTACATGGAGGACATCTCCTTTCATCTCAGAGCTATCATTTGGGGTTGTTTCCAGTGTGCTTCAGCTGCTACTCTTTGTGCTTCTCATGCAAGTCAAAAGAGAAATGGAGGGTGGTTTAACCAATCTGCACTTTCCAACACAGTGAGTGAAGAAGACTGGGGAAGGGTATACAGACACCTTAATTTCCCTTTTATTTACAGTTTTATTGCTTTTATACTTTTGCATTTCTAAAAGAAAACATAGACATAAAAAAAAAAAAATCAGTAGAAGACTGTGACAAGCGAGAGTCTGTAGGTCCCTTCGCCCCCAAACTGAAGTCCCATTCAAAAATAGATATAGCCATCTGTTACCCTTTTCCTCTTGTATTTGTATAGTTTGTACTTGAGTGCATTTGTAAAACGCGTTCTGGCCATAGCATCGAAGCACTAAGTGGAAAGGAAGGCAGGTGAAAAGTGGAGCAAGAGGAGATGCCAACAAGCAACTTCCCAGGGGCAAGTTACAGTGCAAAGAGCCATGTTTTCAGCTGTTTCCGGAAAAGCATGAAAGATTCCACTTTCCTGATATGGAGCAGGAGAGTATTCCACAGCTTAACTGCCGAAACCAAAAAGGCTCGGTCATCCCATCTGGATTTCTTACAATGGGGTACTGAGATCAAGTAGAGACTGGCGGATCTTAGGTGGCGGCTAGGCGCATACCATCTTAAAGAGGAGGAAAGGTATTTGGACACCTGAGAGTACAAAGCCTTGTAAGTAATACAGAGAGCTTTAAAGAAAATAAGCTTCCCCACAGGCAGCCAGTGCAGTCGCCTAAGACTCTCACTGGCAGATGCCACCCGCGCGGGTTCCAGCACCAGACGAGCTCTTAAGAATACTCACACTATTGGCTCATATTAACCCATATGTTTCTCACAAATCATATTAGATTTGGCTGGACAAACGCTGAATGTGTCTATTCATTTCTGTTTTTGTTTATGTCACCCCAAATAATGGGTGAACATTCACACTAATGCCCACAAGGTAGAGAATTACACCTCTTTTACAGGTCTGTTTTAGGATGGCTGTCCAGAGCACCTTTTCAAGCCCACTAGTGCAGCCCTATGATGCTTTACTTCTTAGTGTAATCTTACCATGGAACAGGATATCTTTCAGCATATAATATCATGGTTCAATCCCCAAAAAGCAAATGCTACCAAACCATTGTGGTAGCCTAGCAACTAGAAAGCAGGTGCTGACACAGATGTCCCAAAATCATGACAAATTCATGGGAAACCAGAAAGTTACAAATGGACAAGGCTGCCCTTTTACATCTTCAATGGGATCCCCACTGACCAGAAGATTTAAAATCACAGTAAATTAGGAACAAACAGTCTCAATGTGGCAATTAAGAGTGGGATGTCCTCGAAAAACCACCCTTCAGTAGTTTACTAAACCCAGAAGACAAACAAACACACAAATCACTACATGTCCTTGTTGTGCACAAGAAAGGAGAGTTTTGCTATCAGTATTCACAGCTCTCCCAATGGGCATTCACTGTGCTTAGTCCTGCGCCACAGGACATATCTCAAGCTTCTGTTGTCCTCATGAGATGATGCAAAAAGATTGCCACTTCTGTATGGGAATACTTTCCGTTTTTGCAACCCCTGCAAAAGACATTTTCACTCTGGACACATAGCATGAACGGTGGAGGGAAGAAAGCAATAAACACTATTCCAAATGAGAGTAAAGGAAAATACACAAGTCTGGCAATTCTAACATTGAGGAGTGTGTGTAGATATTACTAGTTGCAGATCCCACACATGCCTTATTTTACTAATCACCAAAGCTGAAAGGCTGAATTGGACAGTACACACATCTCAATATTCACCAGGGGTATTAGATCAGGTGTTCAATGAGATGGAAAGGCAAATCAATAAATGGATTACACCTAGACCAGAGCTGAATAACGCTGACCAGAGATTAATGACACTGAGACAGTATGCATACAGCAAGTTCTTTATCTAGGCAGTTGTGAGGAAATGGCTTTTTGCAAGTTCACCTCCACTTTTTCATCATTAGGTACTGGCATAATGACTCTGTTGTGCTTTGAGCCCAGCTGACTAGGCCACAGTTCATGTGATCTGACCCTTAAAGGTGTATGTTTAGTTGGCTTATAAGGAATTGGCATATGTTAATTTACTTATAAGTCCTTAGTATTTGGTCTGAGGGGTAACCAGGGCCTGTAAGCTATGACCCTCGTGGACTGCAGCTCTGGATGTGTCCCCACAAGTGTGACAAAGAAAGCATGTCTTCTAGTTTGCCACTGCAGACTGGTACAGCAGTTTTTAAACAGCTAAATTGCCCATTTAAACTTATGGCAAAGCCAATCCCTTCTTTTTTAATATGTATAATTCACTACTAAGGCAGTCCTGACGAGCCCTACAGCAGGGTGCTGTAAATTTAAAAGAATGGTATGTGTTTTTATGTGTCCTGACAGTAAAAACCCTGCATTGTGGTTTTTACTGTGGAAAGGCTAGTAGCCCCCATGGCGAGTATATAGTTACATACTGACAACTCAACAGTGCTAACTTCTAAATGTACTACCAAAGTTAGTACTTCGAGTTACAAAAGAATAAGTGCATTAAACCCACCTTGCTGCTCAAGTCGAATATATTGTTACTAATTTTAAAAAAGCAACTTTAGAAAGTTGCCACTTTGTTGCCCCAAGTTTCTAGTAGCTATTTACAGTTGCACACAAGTTACGGGCCTCGAGGCAGCTCTCCGTGCCCCTGGCAGCAGTCCTTCAGGGCAGCAGTCTACCAGAGTGGCAGTCCTTTCAGCAGCAGAGCAGTCCTTCCTGGAAGAGGCTTTCACAGGTCCAAAGGTGTACTAAAGAGTTGCTGTCTGAGGTTCAATATTTAAACCAGGTGCCTCCTTTGAAGTGAGAGCGGGTTCTAGAGTTTTACCTTTGAAGTGTACAAGTTTTCTGCCTCCCTTGCTTTGGCTTCAGATGAACTACAGGGGGTTTGCAGTTCAAGTGTAAGTAGGCCTGTGCCAAGTTCCACTCTCCCATCCTACCAATGATGGCCCATCCAGGCCCACCTAAGTTCTCCACTGTGTGAAGCTCTCTGGGAGGAACACACAAAGCCCAACTGTCAGCTACACCCAGTCATGTGAGCCAGAGACAGGCTGCAGGCACTAAATGGTTAGGAGAGGAGGAAATGCAAACTTTTTAAACGCTGCATTTTCAAAAACCTAATTTAAAATTCTACATTTCCATAGGAGTGAATTTTTCATTACAAGTCCAAAGACACCAAACATGAACTGGTTACCTGTTCCTTTTTGGAGGTTATAGCTTATTAAATGTAATAAGGTAACTTCAATGTTATGCTACAGTAGACGTAGGCCTTGCAATCGTGGAAAACAAATTTAAGAACTTTTCACGACCAGGACATGTAAAACTTAAAAGTACATGTCAAACTTTTTAGTTACACTGCATCCTACCCCCTGGGCTTCCTAAGTCGTACCCTAGGGTGATACATGCATTAAAAAGGGTGGTTTGGGCCTAGCAAAAGCTGTTTTTGCCAGGTCAAATTAGCAGTTTAAAACTGCACACACAGGTGGCAGTGGCAGGCCTCAGGCATGCTTAAAGGGCTACTTAATTGGGTGGCACAATCAGTGCTGCAGACGCACTAGTAGCATTTATTTACAAACCTTGGGTACATGTAGTACCACCTTACTAGGGACTTATACATACATTAAAATGCCAATTGGGAATAAGCCAATGTAGCCATGCTTTAAAGGAGTGAGGCCATGCCCTTTAGCACTGGTTAGCAGTGGTAAAGTGCACAGAGTCCTAAAGCCAGCAAAAAAAGAGATCAGCAAAAACAGCACAGGAAGGCAAGAAATGTAGGGGAAGGCCATTCTAAGGCTGACAGGTTGAACAGTCACCCTTATTTTTCAGTAGTACTTTGAATCAAGGAGTCCATTTGGTATGTAACCAAGATCGGATGTTTAAAGGGCACACATATGCAGTAAGAATGGAAGTGCGTGTAATGTGTGATTGTTTGATTGCTTACAGACAAACCTGACATGTTTTAACATTGAACAAACCTGGAGGATATCATGATCTTCTTAGTCCCCTTAAGTGGGAAAACAAACGATGGCAATGGAGTGGAGTACTTTTATCTTATTCCTTGACTGAATAGAATAAAACTATGTACTAGATTCAAGGAACCACCCAGAGACAACATTATGTATTAGACTAAATGTGTTGGCTCCAGAGGTCTGGCCATCCTACCTTGTTTCTGTAGGGCTAGGCTGTTGCAGTCCAAGTGCAGTGTGACACGCTAATTAAAAGATGTGTATTTCGGACCCCAGCTCCTCCTCTCTTAGGAACTGGGTCAAGCACTGTTATTGGCTTTATTGTGTTGGGAGGCCTTTAATCCTTCTAATGGGGATAAGAATAATTAACTTGGACCAGTAGGGGGGGGGGGGGAACAAAGTTCTTTATTCGGATTATGAGTTGAGCCACAGTGATATGGCAATTATTAAAGTGTCATAAGGAGTGTATCTATTATGTTAGGGGATATACATGTAAACTATGCATGTGTGTTTAACCCTCGATTGGTACCTTGCTGAACCCTGTAGTCCTATGGAGCACAAAACTGTACTTGAGTGCAGATTTCTCTTATAACATGTAAAATAATGTAATCACAGAGACTTTCGGTAAGCACTACAGACCTACATCATGAATGTCTACTCACATTATAAGGCTTACCCCGGGTCAATATCAATTCTTAAAGAGTCCCTTTTGTAACAGCTATTTGTGTGGAGATACCGGACTGCTAAAGATGCTAGTCTTACACATGTGCAGCTCACATAAGCATGTGCAAAGGTGTTCATATGTAATCAGTCAAGAAACTTTTACCCTATCTGTGCAGCAGCGGCCTTACCTTAAAACGCTGATACTGGTGGTTAGCATTCGCACTACAATTATTGTGAATTTACTGTGAGTAAGACTAAGGTAGTGAGACCACTCACAGTAAAGTTCCAAAAACAGCTGGTCAAATGCAAAACTTCCTGTAGACTAAATGGGCAGGACCCATTTGCTACAGTTGGCCTTTGCACTTGACTCACTATGACTACGCCCTGATAATCCATACATATGTTTGAAACTATGAAGCATTAGTAATTGATATTTTTTGTTAGCCAATATTTTTGTTACCCTTATGGGTTTAGGGGGTGTTGTCACTCATGCTGTATTGTCACTCATGTTGTACTATTTTTGTATTACTGAAATTAAGTTCTCTTCAACAGCAGTAGTGAAGCTACGGAATATAGTTGCAGCATTAAAATTATCTGTAAGTATACAATGTGACAAATTTAATGAGAAAGAAATTAAGTTGTGGTTTATCGAACAGTTTGCATATGCCTAGTATACAAGCAGAAACATTTACCCGGAATTCAGGATATGTCTGTTTGGCCTGACTCGTACAGCTTATTAAAGCAGCCACCCCCTCTGAGCAGTGACACTAATGGCCCTTAGTGTTGCCAGCCTTACCTTCTGACTGCTAATAGGATAAGGCATTGTGGTGTTGTTTTTACAAATGGGCCAAGAGGTTTTTGGTAACTCCCAGTATCATTCCATTTGCAAAGGTGAACAACTGCCCTTTTTGGGCTTTGGTAGGCTGCCACCTGGAAAAACCTACTAGAGAGAGACAGTTCGGAAACCTAGACATATGAGGAAGTCCAAGGAGGAGTGCTATGCATGCATCTCACACCATTGTCTTACCCACAATGCCATGCAAACCTCAAACTTTGCCTGAAATCAAGCAGTTTCCCTACATTTCTGTGATGGAAACTTTCCAAATGTGCAGAAATCCACACAATTCCTACCACCAGCATTGCCTACTTGTGCCAATAAAAATGCTGCACCACTTGTGTGGTTGGGCCTAGGGCCAGCTACAGGAACGGATCCAACTGAGGTTAATAGGAGTCCCCACGCATGGGCTCCTATTGTGCTTGGTTTGATCAGTTCCTGCAATGGGCACTAGGCTTAGCCACACAAGTGGAGCAGGTTTTTTTGTTGTGGATTTCTGAAGTTTACATCACAGAAATGTAAGGAAAATACATGATTTCAGGCAAAGTTTGAGCTTTGCAAAGCATTGTGAGTAAAAAAGCCTCAAGGGATCCATGTGTTACCCCATTCTGGGTTCCCCTAGGTATCCAGTTTTCAAAAATATACAGGTTTGCTGTTCTCTATGTGCTGGCTATGCCAGGGCCCGAAATCCACAGCTACACACTTAGCAAAAAAACAAGTGATTTTGGAGAGGAAAAATGTGATGTATCAATGTTGTGTTCTGGGCACGTATCTGCTGCTGCACCCGTACGAGTGAGGTACCATTTTTATCAGGAGGCACGTGGGAGCACAGAATAGTAGGACATTTGTTACTACCAATTGGATTTCACTGCATCTGTGCCTTCCAATGGTAAGACAGAGTGTAAGAAAATGAATACTCTCTAAATCATATGCTAGTATGGGTACCCACAACTTCAGTTTTACTGCTCCTACACTCTGTATCCTGTTGGCCATTTCAGAACTACATAGGTTTACTCGATACCCATTTTTGACTCTACATATTTCACCATATGAACTGCTCTATACTCTGTACTCAATGAAAAACCATTTTACAGTGCACCTCAGTTTCTGGCTCTGGCTTTCTTGGGTTTTTGGACAACCTACCAACCCTATATATGAACACAACCAGAACGGCCTAGTAAACGTAATGGTATATTGCTTTTGAAATTGGCTTTTGTGACAAAAGGTTATAGATGAAAAAGTTGTCACAAATGACCTTTTTCCCTACTCGTTTTCAGTATTTCATTTCCAACGTTAGTTTCTTTGAGAAAACTTTGAAGGATCGACAAATATGACCCCTTGCTGAATGTGGATTTGTGTCTACTTTTCAGAAATCTATAGCTTTCCTGGGTCACCCATGGGTTTCACACTGGTTTCCACCACCAACTGAAAGTAGAGTGAGGGAACAAAAAACAAGAAAAACTGGATATCTCTTTGAAAAATGACAAAACTGTGGTAAAATTTAGGTTTTTGATTCAGCTCTGCATGTTCCTGAAAGTTTAGAAGATGGTGACTTTAGCACAACAAATCGTTGGTTGGTGTTATTTTTTTTTTTTTTTAAAGTGAAATTTTATCCAGAGCACTTTTTTTCATATTTTTCCCCCAAAACTCAAAATTTAGCAATATTTTTGCTATTTTCTCTGTCCCCTCAGGGGAATCCGCAGACCCTGGGTACCTTTAGAATCCTCAGGAAGGTAGAAAAAAAGAGGATGTAAATTTGGTGTTTATAGCTTATGTGGACAAAAACGTATGGAGGCTTAATTGCGAATCACTCCCAAAATAGCAGTGGGGAGGAAAAGCCCTAGCAGCGGAAGGTTAATGGGTCATCCTGGGAGGGAGGAGCTTGGCACAGCCTCACTTACACCTGAATAGACTGCGTCCTGTCCACAAGCAAATCTTAACAACCCTGTATTGTCACCCCATCCCTCTTGGAGGCAGAACAGGAGAGAGAGGGGTTCCTTTCACTGCAAAGCCACTATCTAGAAGCTTCTCCCACCTCCAGGAACCAGGGAACCAAATTATAAATACTGTGTTTCAGACGCCACCTCCTTAGTACAATTCTGGACCTGTGGCTACTCTGCCATGAAACTACTGCTGTGCTGCTGAAGGCCTGACACTCTGCTGGACTGCTGTTTTGCTGGACTCCTGATTTAATCTACTCACCTGTACCTGGGGGTGAGAAGGACTGGACCTATATCTCTTTAACCTAGAGTGACTCCAAGGGCTCACTGACTGGCCCCCTGATCTAAAGAGTCAGGGACATACAAGAGTTCCAGCACCTAGACCTGCCATCTGTGATTCTGGCTTGCCAAGTGGTGGCTCCCCTTGTCGTGGACCATTGGAGGTGGGCCTAAGGTACTTGCTCCAATGGAACTGACACATCCTCTACTACGGGTGCAGAACCAAGGCATATCCACTGTTGTTGCCTCACCATTACTGTTTGGGTCGTAACCAATACAACAGACTGTCAACGCTGCATCTTGGGACCAGCACATTGCCTTTGGAACCGCCACTACACAATGCTTTCCCCAGTGAAAGCTCCTCGCATTCCTCATCAATGGCAGCCTCGAGAACAAATTTGAACCTCTGTATCAGTGCTATTGCGTGGATTGGAATCAATGCATCAGCTTGACTGCACCATGAATCCTCGAAACCAGTCTTCACATTGTAAGCCCCGTCAACAGGATCCTCGACAGCAACACATCTGGATCTCACACTGCAGCCCCCCAGATCTCGGATACAATGCATCACCCCCGCTACACAACACATCTTTGTCTCAGACCCACGAAATGCTCCGCAGCCAGAATTTAAGGTACTTTGGTTCAGTGAGCCTACTTGGATCCCTGAAGCCATCCCATGCTCCATCAGCCTAAACATTTGACTTTGTCCTACTGCAATGCGACCAGATATCCCCAGCTGGCACTTCTTGCTTCTAAGCGGTTTTACACTTTATTCTTTAAAAATTAATGTCAAGTTCTACTTAATAGACTTTTGTTGTTTTTGTTGTGTTTTATTTAGCAAATCAAGTTATATTTTTCTAACTTGGTGTGGTGTCCTTTTTGTGAGGTACTTTCACTGTTTTACAAATACTTTGAACACTGCCTCTAGGTTAAGCCTTACTGCTCTGTGCCAAGCTAGAAGGGGACTGAGCACAGGTTAACTGGGAGTTTGCTTGTGCCTTACTCTGACTAGGGTTGTGGTTGCTGCTTGACTAGGGCCTACACTCCAGCCAACTAGTAACCCAGTTTCTAACGCTGACTACCTCTAACAGACTATTAGTGGTCACTGATTTCTAGTACTGGGTCAATGATTTGGCAGCAGACACTAAAGCTTCTGAATTGTGCAAGCTGCTCTTCTCCTTACATTTAGTGCAAAATATTCAGGCTCCAACTCATGTGAAAGGTTACACTTTAGAGCCACTGTGGACATCTTATATTATACTGCAGATCTTCTAACAGAGGTCCCTGTGGCCTTATCATTTTGTACTAAAACAGACTAGCTTTCATTGTTATTTCACCAATGTCAAATAAGAATGATTCAATTCAAGACTATGGAAAGCTGTTAAAACAGAATATCCAGCTGAAGGACTCAATGCATCTCTATTTTTCACCATAATCAAACTGAGGTAGATTGTGCAAATGTGTTTTAGCTCTGCGTGTAATCAGGCAGTAATCATCACACTCTGTTGCTTAGTCAGTCTTCTCCTTCATGTTCCAAATCTGTCCTTTGGTATTCTCTGGAACTAAAAGATGCTATAATTCAATTGTGTTGGGATGAAAACAAATGGCAATCTCATCCTACTAAGGAATTGGAAAGTCACAATTAAACTTACACAAACAATTAAGACTAAGCTAATTTTTTTTGTAATAAAATAGCCTCTTCCATGTATGTCCAGATATCGGTTTTCCAGATTTTGAACAAGCTTGATGCATCCAAAATTCAGCCAGGGTGACACCTTCCAAAGAACTTTATAACTGCCTCAATAACTTTTTTTATTGAGTAAATATTGTCTGAGAAACAAAAGTGAGCAAGGTCCTTTTCCATCAGTTTCAACTGGCATTAAACCTTGACTGCCATAACTTGACCATCTATTTTGACTTCAGAGGCTGAATTAATTCAGGAAGTTTTTGTATATGATATTGGTACCCCTTTGAACTACATGCCCCTTCTATTTTTAATCCATTGCTTCAAATGATTAATTCTCTACTTGGGACTCTATTAAACCCCTCCTTATTGATAGATAAGGAAAATGCCTTTTTTTTTTTTTTTTTTTACAAAATAGCATGTTTACTCCCATCTTGAAGAAATTGGTACATATCCATATAAGCTTAAGAATGTTTTGCCCAATCTGGCTTCTACCTTTTGCAGCCGCAATTCTGAGGAACCATGTCACATAACTACTATGTAGCAAATTACAGGCCAATGATTGATTTGTAACCCAGCAGGCTGGCTATAGGTCAGTCCATTGAACAGAATCTGTTATCTTCGCTATTGTTTATCATCTGGGACATAATGTGGCTACTTCTCAGGAAAATGTCTTAGTCATGTTGGACCTGTTGGCAGTGGTTGATCATTCCATCTTGTTAGTCTGGGTCACTGTGACAGGAATAAGAGGCTCTGCAGTTGAATATTGTCAACCCTTTGGAGGTAAAACTAGATTTCTTTACTCGCCAGCAACAACCAGTTAGCTGAAGGTTTCAGAGGGTTCATCTCTCTCTCCTCATTTATTCAACACATATTCCTCTCTTCTGTGTTGGCAAATAAAGGTATTAAAGCACATATATATATAAGTGGATGATACACAATTGGTAGCACACCTTGGAAATATTCCCTCCTCCTTTTATGAGTGCCAACAGACCTTGAGAACAATTGGATGGGGACCAATGAGCTCAAATTTAATGCAGAGAAACATTTATCATCATTGTCAATGGCCGCATGGATTTCTGGCTGTTTGCCTCTAGGCTGTCTGAAATGGGCACCTTACCAATTCCTAATACTCTAAAGAGTTTATGAGTACATTTTGATTCTTAATTGACGTTGACTGCACAAATAGCTTCTGTTGTGTCGTCTTGCACTTACCATCTTATTATTAATAAGCTATTGGAAACTGTTACCTGCACTTCACAGGTTTCAGTTATGCAGCTCAGAAGATTAAGTACCTGTTGCAGTGATCTGTGCAAACATTTTGAGGTTATAGGTTCTAATGCCAGGAAGATATCTTGGTGGCCAAATTAGGGGAGGCGGGGTGTTTTGAACATTTCTTCTCTTAGTGAGGAAGTGCAGTTTTATACCTTTAAACACTGCTCTACATCAGATCATGTGAGAGGCATCTGGTTGCCGCATAACTAAATAATTACCCTTGTTTATCTTGGACATGTAGTCTGTGCAACGGAGAGGGACTGCTTTAAATTATGGTTCTTAGGTTCATGGGCCTTTGCTGTGGTAAGCCCAAGGGAAACACAACACAAATGCTGCCAACTGGACCCAACTTTTCAACTGAAGATGCATTTATTAGGAGGGAGTGAGACCCCATACATTTCCTCCCCTAAATTGTCTCCCTGCCTCCAGGTCCCACAGCTTCCTTTGTCCACTAGTAGAACGCCTGTGGCAGAGGAAGACAGGGGCCTCTTCCTTCTGGAGATCACACTCCTGCAGGATCAGTCCATAAAATATCTAGGGGAGCACTTGAGAGTCCACTTCAATAGGTCCATCCATCTACTGTTCCCCATAGGGTGTAGGGAGCCAGTGCCACAGATCCCAGAAACACAAACCCTAGTACTAGGTCTCATGGTGGTGAAACTACTGTTTAGTGCAGATTTCGCTCAAGGTGTATAATACAGTGAAGCACACATACTTTTCGGTAATTTTAACAGCTGTACCTACTAACATTATTAATGCACACTCATAAGGCCTGCCCAGGACAGCAGTGCTCCCTGCAGGGTCCCTTCTACAACTGACTAGCTGTTAGCAGATCCTGGGCTGAGCTACTCTATTGTCTCACATGGTCAGACTGCCCACCTGTGCATGTGTGTTTACATGGAACCAGTCCAGAGCCTGTTACCCTAACTGTGCAGCAGCAGATCTTATCTTAAAAGGCAGACACTGATGGTTAGCCCATTTTAGCAGAGCTTATAGCGGGTGATACTCACAGCTCAAGTCTATAGATCAGGTAGTTGAAAAAAAACTAAATATCCAGGGGCATTAATGGGCAGAACCCATTACTCGTGTGTATATCTTGCATGCTAAACAAAAAACAAACAATGTTATCAACTTTTAAATAATGTGTGCAGTAAAATTGAAAAACCAAGTTGGACAGGCACACTTTAATGTGGAAGGAAAAACCCAGTATTGAAAAAAAGAGATGTCACTATCACTGCTGTGACATAGTATAACTTTAGGTGCATGGTGTGTTAGGTTTACAGCAGGAACTGCGTAAACATCGGAAGCCATGAGCAAACAGAAATTTGGAAATTAAATGCCAAACTCCAATTCATATGACAGGGATGCTTTACTCAACAGATCTCCCAGCACAATAGATATCACTGATATAAAGACCAAGCCAAATAGTTAGCTCTGTGCTCCCTGATTTGGCAGATAAAGAAAGGGAGGCACAGAAACAAAGTCATACACTCAGGATCACACAAAGTGGCCAAGACAGGAAGCCAACATTAGAACACCAGCTCCCTGGTTTTGTAGAAACGAAACCAAAACTGTGCACCAGTTTTTAAAAGTGTATTTTATAATTTGTAGTTCTGAACTGTTTATGCTAGCTCCTGCATACCAAGCAACGTGGATTAGGAGTTTGTTGTAGGGATGTGTGTGAGAGACAGAAAGTGACTGTATAAGTGTATTTAGAGACTGCGTCATAAAGAAAAAGAGAGAGTGTGTATGTACTAACAGACATTTCCACAATACGTGTGAGAATAGTGTTCTAAATGCAGATTTTGGTGTATTGTTCTTTTAAACAATGGCTAAGAAAACTAATAGACCAGCAATGGAATATCACTCAACTCATACTTGCTTTGTATATAATTTAGTAAGCAGCATGGAAAACCATCCTCTCACCAAATGTTCACCACCTTTCAAAAAAGTATTTATTTTGCCTCATTTTCGATGGGATCACCTTATAAAAATATCCAACTTCATAAAAAATTTGGATGTCACAAAACAAGTATGATAGAGAATAAGTGTTCCTGCACCAATACGGGTAGATTTTGTGCCATATTTAACATTTCAAAAAGAACCTTCAAAGACCCACTGTGTGCACAACTTAATGTTGCAGAAACAGCCACCATTAGCAACTGTGTAGTCAAATATAGTCACAAAGGGTGTTAACCCATAAGTACACTTTCACTACTGATCCATATTTGCCGAGACAGTGTCTAGAGCAAAGGCCTTATTATTTATATACTAAACAGATATTATGTAAGTAAATTACAACCACCAACTCTTCAACTTGGGATCTGAATGACTAACAAAACTGTAATACAGCTCTTTTTGGTCAGAATATTGCCTCAATACTGTTGTTTGTCACAAAACTACACACTGAATAAGTTACTACATTCATCACATTTGCTTGGTTACTTTTAATCATGGTGTAGTTAATGTAAATAAGCAACTATCATTTTTTTTAGTTTGGTACATTTCTGGGAAATAACATTAATGATTGTAATTCAACATTTACTTTAAGGCTCAACTTATTTAATTCAACTTATTTCATTCACTGGCAATTAATGCAGCACGGAGAGTGATAATACTGTGCCTTTATCTTTCATATTCAAATACCATCCACCGTTAATTAAAGAAAGAAGAATTAGTAACACGTTTTCATTCAACTAACAAAGTGCAACGACAGAAGCTGGGCTGACTTTTCAGTGCCAAATATATTTTCTTAACTATTGGAGAGCACTTGAAGCAAAAGTTACAGAGTTTTTCACATGTACCTGTTTCTAATATACTCGCGATACATCAGGACATCCTCTTTTGCCATTGTCTGCATATGTCCACTGCCAGCCTGGATATGAGCAGTGAAAATCTCAATTGACTTTTTATCAACTTTAGGAGGCTGGACCTCATATATGCTGTCCTGGGAGAATGATGAGATGTGTGTTACATTTATCACATTCTCCAAGTTCACTGATCTTAGTTGCTGAATATTCTTCTCTTGTTTCTGTTGACTATGTCCGAGCTGAACAAACTTAGTATACACTTGAAGGTCATCTTCTGAAGGAGGGTCTGAGAGGTTAATCCCATAAATGTCCTTCATTGGCTGGAATAAGCTGTCATTAGTTTTTGTGCTATCACCAGTCTCAGTAATTTTTACTGGTGTTGAACGCTGTGAAACTGCCCCTTCATCTTCTCTATCTGTTCCAGAATCATCCTCAGAACTGCTGGAAACAGCTTCCTCACTTGGTGGGGGAGGGGCACTTGCAGCTGTTTTACGCTGTAGCACGGTTTCATCCTTGTTAGTTTTGTTTCCCGGCACAGATTTTTCAGTCTCATCTGGCTTACGCACAGTAAAAGGACTTGGATCAATGCCGACATTTTTTGGCGTGAAGTCTCTTGCAGAATTTGTCATTGCCAAGCAAAAAGTGTCATCCAGGCTGCTAAGTTCATAAGGCCGAAAGAACTCATTATGGATATCTGTCTCTTCATCATACTTGTTAAACTTCTTTATTGTCAGCTTTCTTCTGTTTTCAGCACAAGGTACTTCATCGAAAGGCAATGGCAAATGCTCTAGAACCTCTGGTGTCCACCAAAACGTGTAGCTTCTCTTTGTTTGTGAAAGCTTCATAGTATTTGTGTGGTGCAAATAAAAATCAGTAGGAAGTTCCCAGAGGTGAGGCTTTCCTTCAGCTGGCTGAAACACCTTTAGGAACAAATTGATTGAGTCTTGCCTGTCAGCATCTGAGAAGGCATTGCTGTAGTATCTAGAAAGAGTCTGCATAATATCCTTGGAATGCTGGGTCCATGGTGCAATCTTCCTGTAGGTTTTTACTCGATGAACCAGCTGGGAACCGCCATACTGGAGGGAAAGAGTGTCACCGTGGTCTTCATACAGCTCCTCAAAAAGCCTAACAGCATCTGTGTCAAACTGAAGATTTGGCTTATCAATTAGTCCCAATGAATAAAGCTGATAGGCCAGCGCACATTTCCCTACCATAAACTGGGCAGTGTTTGTACGGTCCAGACAGTCAACACAATTAGTTCGAAGAACACCTGTCTGTAAGTGACCTGTTGGAAGAACTACTCCACCAAGTTGATTCCATTTCTCATCTGGTCGCAGTGTGCTACAGTAGAAATCTGGCCGATTGACAAAAAACCCTGTTTTTTTCACAACACTGTCAGCAATTACATTAAGTCGATCAAGAACATTACATAGTTTGCTTTTTGTAAATTTAGCCATGTCCCAAGCAATATACTCAATACAGTGCTCTGGGGGCAAAAATTGATTAAGATAAGTCACAGCAGAAACAAGTTCTTCACTAAGAATTCTTTCATGCTTCCTTTTTTCTCGCTCCTTGACGAGATTCAAAATAATAATAGGTGAGCCAAACCTCTGTAACATTTGATCGAAGTGTAATGCAGCTACATGTGCAAATGGGTCTGCCTGATCCAATGTTATTGGTGGTTTTGGAATCATAGTTGAAATATCCTGAGACCAGTATAATGGCACTGACCCTCGAACTTGCACATAAGACGAGTAGCTTCCAGCAGTGAATGACATGACCGAAGCATCATAGACAATCTGCTCAGTCTCAACTTCATTGGCAACATCGCCCTCACAATTGGCTCCTCTCTTAAGGAAACGTGTTCCAGCAAATTTGCTGGATCGTCTAGCCATCAGAGTGACGTATACCGGATGACCATAGATTAACAGCTTTGACTGCCCGCAGAAGCCGTGAATGATGTACAGTAACCAGTCATAATGCACTGTGTCTTTCACAATCTCCAGCAGCTCACCATTCCATACGTACTTCATATACGGCTCACTACGGATTCCGAACACCCCACTCCCACCCTGGATAAGCCCTTCATCTTCAAATATATCAAAACTTTCCTGCCGACTTTGTGGAGTACTTTCTTTTTTCAGTAGATCAATGGGCATCCTTAAGATGGATAGGTTGTACTGAAGGGAGTGGGTCAAATCATAGCTGTAGCTAAAATAAAAATTACTTGAGAGATCCACATTTTGAAATATTCTAACGTACCTAGCTTCATCGGGGTGAGTAACTCTAACAGAATCGTTTGGAATGTAGATCATGGTAGTATCTTCAATTTTGTATACTGCATGCCCCCCAATATCAGCCATCTTTCGCCTTTTCGTTATTAGGACTATATAATAACCTTCTAAAAAGCGAACAAATCCCACGACTCCAAAAGCGGAGACAGCTCGTGACAATCCGGAGGCCCCCTTCTGGCCCATTTTTGTTCTGTTGCCAAGGTCCAAGCGTCCAAGAAGCTCCCTAACTTCTTGCTGTGTATACACATGCTTATCATCAATGACCACCAAATCCTTGGGCTCAGTGCGATCAATTTTCAAAACTCGGTACTTGGTCTCTGCATGATTGCTGCCAACCAAGAAATAGCGAGCTCTGGTCTCATACAGTACAAGTTTCTGTACTGAGCTGATTATGGGGGCAGCTGTCGGCATGATGCTCCTGTTTCTCGGAATGCAGTCCTCATCTGTAGGTCAGACACCTACACAGTTCCCGTCCTGCACGGTACAGATCAACTAATACCACGGAAAGCCTTGCTTCAGTGCTAGTCAGGTGCTTGCCATGATGGACACCAAAAACGGACTAGCTAGTTGAGCCTAAGGTCACACGTCGTAACATAATAGCCATCATTCGGTAGTATCGCGGCGGTTGTAGACAACAGTGGCTAGCTTAATCAGTGCAGGTTTCCGTATTTAATTCGTTAGTGAACACAATTTTTTCACATTTCACGAAAGAATATGTAGGATAGTTACCTTAAAAAAGTTAAAATTATGTTACTTCGAGTTAGTAATCCGTTTCATATTATTGAACTGAAGAGAAAATAACAGTGATATTTAAAAAAAATTAACATTAGGATTTGATTTTTAAAGGTCTCCATGTAATGAAAACTAAAACGACAAATAGCCGAAGCCTGTCTTCGACAAGCTGCACAGCTCACAGCCGTTGTTCCCGAAAGAAAGACGAATCCTAGCCCAAGCTAATATGACGTACCGAATGGCACGTCGTAAAAAAATACACTTTACGTTATAAAGCTTTATCTTTTCTGGGTGCTGTAGTTCTTTAGTGTTACCATGGCCGTGCACTTATCATAGCCATGTAATTCCCTGGACTATATTTCCCAATGTCCCTTGCGCTTCAAACATTACCGCCCCGCCCCTAGCGTCCCATAGTCCTGTCCTTCAGCGTTCATGCTTCCGCTAGCTCTCTGGGAAGGTCGAGTCTTAGCGAGGCGAAGGTATTTTCGTCGCGAGCAACGAAGCTGCATTTGGTAGAATATCTCTGCTGGTTCCCGCCGCTATAATGTTGGGACAGAGCGTCCGAAGGTTCGCCACCTCCGTCATCCGCAGGTCCCATTATGAAGAGGGGCCTGGGAAGGTAACCTAATAGTGTGCGGGTATAGGGTGATTAAGAGAAGGCCTGTTTCTTCCTTTCACGGGTCGAGACTTAAGTCCCACTCGCGCCTAAATGGCCGTATTGCTATTTTACAAGGAGTTGTGGTAGCCGGGTCTATCTTTGTGGCAATGGTCGACCAATTTGCCATTTTTTGGGTCTAGAATTTTATCTTTGTTTTGTTCTGAAGAAAAGCGCAACGCCGGCTTGTTGCTTCGGCCCAGCGAATGCTGCCGAGCAAGTGCACTTGATGAGAGCATATATCAATATGAGGACATCTATGATCCTGTAAACGCTTTCTGATGCACCAGCTTCGCTGCTCTTGACCTTCAGCTGCAACCATTCTCTTAATCTAGATAGGAATGTAAAGCTTTAGGTTCATCTTGTATGTGCTTCACCCCATTTTTAGTTAGTTTCACGCATTAGATTTGTGTGTTCTTGGTAGTCCTCAATTGTTATCGCAGCGGGTTTTTGGTGCTTTGGTGCGTGGAGCACTGCTTGCAGTTTTTTTGGGGGTAAGGTTTTTTGGTGTCTTTGGTTTGAGATTAGTAGGCAAGCAAACAGCAGGTCGTAGTGCCTGTGGGCTCCGTGTGGGTAGTAGTGTTTTGAATTTAGGCCCATGTTTCATGAACATTTGCAATGTCCTTGCGTCGCGAGAGGACAACTTAAAGGCTTCGGTAATATTCACAAATTGTGCCGCCTTGAGTGGCTTCGTAAAGAAATGTAACAGCCTGTGCTGCAGTGTTATATGTTCAGCTTGGAGGCGTCTTATGAATGGAGCATGGGCGTTTCGGTGCTTCCACTCACAGATTTAACGCAATTCTAGGTTTACAAAAGTTAGTAAACCTGAGATTGTATCAAGTCGTTATGCCTCACAAACAATGGCATAACGAGGACAAAAAAATAGTTTTTTTTTAACCCTTCCCTATATTCTCTTTCAATACGTGACGCATTCTGCATCATGCATAATAAGAACAAAATGCCTCATTGTTTTTTTTTTGTTTTTTTTTTGCAGAAGTATGTTCCTTCCTGCACAAAAACAACTATGCCCCTAACTCAGGCACCCTTAAACAAGGGTGCCTGCATTAGTGCTAGGCAACACTTAGTGCGGCAGTGTAAGGAGATAGCAAAATGGCCTGTATCTTTGTACATGTGGAGCGCTTGTGCTCTCACATTTTCACAGAACACAGCAAGTCTCTTGTGCTGCATTGCGTGAAATAATAGTAAATGTTCCCCTCATCCAAATCTCCTTTATACTTTACCCACTTATGAGTGAAGGCCCAGAGGTGTATTCCCACTTGTGTTGCGGTAAATCGTATGTTGGAATGACACTATTTTGAAAAGCAGAATCCTGGACAAGCCATACAGAAGTAGGACTAAAGGATAAAAATTGAATGGGCATATAAGGTATGCATTATGCACATACAGTGTGTAGTGAACTTCAAACGTTGAAAGGTGTTCTGCAGTAGACAATCATTTTAGAGGCTGAATCGCTGCTACTTTTACATGTGTACCTGGACCAAAAGAGTTTAGCTATTTTTACCTAGATAGTACACTTGCTACATTGATAGGTAGTAGTACATTGTCAATCTGTTTATTATTCATAATGGTGCCCAGCACCATTAACACTCTTGTTCATTTAAACTCTTCATTTGCAATGCTTAATTTACAAAACATTAGTTAGAGTTGAATAGTACCCCATCTCCCCCCAAATCACTTCACCCCGTCCTTTGGTGGCTTGAACTGAGGCCTAAACCTACCTCCTGCACGGCGCCCGTAGTAGTGAAAGCATATTCAGCATTTCACTTCTGCTATACTGAAACACTTTGTTCTCATAGCCGTAGACCTTCATCTCTGTAGGAAGTGATTGAGAGGTTGGTGAATGTTTTCTAGATAACAAACACACCCCAGAATTAATGTATTTTGTAATTGTGCATTTATCTTCTGCATGCTATAAATGTACTCCATAAGCTTGCACCCTACATATCGTTAAACCCCCACATCTGCAAACGACTTGGCGCCATTATGTGGCAGAAGTATTGGACACAAAGTAAAATAACAGAGTAACTTGGTTAATTTTCAGCAAAAAATAAAATAATGCATGTTGATGTCTTATAGGTTGCATCTTGGTGCTCCAAATGATTTTCAATTTAAAATCGTTATTGCTATTGGCTTAAATTAAGTTGAACATTATTATCTAACGCATTAGAAGAGGTGTGGTTAAACTGTTGCCTAGTATTTATTTAATACCAACGTTTCAGTGTGCCTAATGTGATGGGCACGATAGTTGAGGATTACTTTGAGATCTTGCCCAATTGTCCATAGGCCTTTTATATTTCCATATCTCCTAAGAACGTTGTGCTTAGCTGATTCATTTTAGAAATGTTTAAAGGTTGCTCAAATTAATTTTGAGCGTGAGAAATAGTTCAGACACCCTCCTACCCCCCACCCACACCCCGAAAATAAAAGACGACGTATTGATGCCTTTAACAGCATTCACTAATAATGAAATATCATTTTTGTTTTATGAACAGAACATTCCGTTTTCTGTGGAAAACAAATGGAGACTTCTAGCGATGATGACTGCGTTCTTTGGAAGTGGCTTTGCCTTTCCTTTTATAATTGTCAGACACCAACTGCTGAAGAAGTGAAGAGGCAAGTAAACTACTTTTTTCTGCCCTGCAGACTTGTGATTTTTTTAAAACGTTTTCTTGAAAGTAAAACACAAACGCCTTTTACCCAAGCTACACTATTGGAATTAACCTTTAACACAACATTTATTTCAGATTTTAGGAGGAGTGCAAATTTATTAATTTGGCTGGCGTTTTTCATGTAAGCCACTAAGAGGTTTCATGTACAGTGAAGTGTGGGCGGAGTACCGTAATATCACTGCTTCGTGACGTTCTGTGCTAAGCATTCCTCTGGGTAATTGACTGAGGCCCAATTTGCTGTTGTGGAAAAAAATAATTTTACACACTGTTAGGGACTTTATGGGTTAGTCAGCTGTTATACCGGAAACCACTCACAGTCGAGAAAGAAGTAAATCATAAAACCATATACTTGCATTTTCTTTTTCCTGTATTTGATGCGCAGGCATGTTCTGATAGATAAAGGGCTGGTGCAAATGATGTGAACATAACAGTATGAAAAACCGTGATACTGTAAACGCTTTCTGATGCACCATGTCCAGTTACAGTGCTAATGCATATAATTGTGTACACAAATCCTTCCCATCTCAAATGTACCTTCCACGGGGAGGCCTATATAGAAAAAGCCATTTACCTTGTGTAACTATTTTTATAGTGATTAAAATGCTCATTTGATGTTACACCGCCCCCCCTCCCCATTTGAAAAAAACTGCCTTCCTGACCCGCGTTAACATGTAACTTTATCAGGTCAAGTTCTTTAAAAAATTCATGCACGTTGGCCAAAGTGGCACGATTTCTTTCTACATAATGCTCCTTTTCTATGAAAACTTAATGACCACAATTATCCTGCTTTGCAACTGCAGGTCCCTTCCCAGCAAAGGCCGTTGTTCCTTGGCGCTCTTGCCCCATGCAAATATATAAAGTATGTGTACATTTCTATGCCCTGCCCCCTTCCAGTTAAACATTCATTTTAAGTCGCATGTCTTTTTTTTTCCCTTCAGATTTCTGGCGTGGAGTATTACAGAGAAGCCTGATGTAACGCTGAATGGACTTTATTGAAACTATTTCCATTGTTATTGTAAATAAACTTAATAATATATAACTCTGTCGTCAAGTGTTTTACTTTGTGTTTTAAATTACTCGCAAGCTTTTCAACACTATCAATCGTCAAAATGTGTTCAGTGCTCCGACTAGGAAGATTCACTAGTTCTTATGCTTGTAGTTCACTATGCTACATTTTTTTGCTCACAAAGTTAAAAGGAAAAACAATTAGGGGGATTTGGCATGCAGTCGAATACATATCGGTTGCCCTAGAAGTTAGACTGACCTTGTCTTGGGACACTGTAATCTATATAAATGCACCCAAGACTGAATGTCTGCTCTTAAACACATCAAGGGGATTTGGTGCACAATTTGTGTGACCTGGTGAACGCTGCATTTGGAGTCCTTCTGTCAACCATACCTTGGCAAGTACACCTTGCTTCTCAAAGCCACAACAGGCACATTCTTTTTCTGGGCGTTCCTGTTCATCGGAACAACCTAGCCTTTCTTGGTAATGTAATATTGAAGTGGTGGCCGTGACAAGTAAACATTCTCATTTTACGTGGCATAAGACCCTGATTTAAGACTTAATTTCAAGATGTGACCTATCCAGCCCAAGGCTTTTATCCCACTTAAAGCAGTTTTATAGGGTTCTCTATTAGACTTCCTTACAAAGTTGGTAACTCTTAATACGCATTATCAGAATAAGGATTGTATTTTAAATGTTAATGTATGAATCCTGATTCCTAAGTAATTTGTTTTTAAGTTCCCAACAGAAAAGTAAACAGTCGGCCACATCAAAGATTCCACAGCCCATTTCAGCGGGGTCAAATATATCATTTATATGTGGCAATAATCAGGCACCGTTTGTGAATTCATAGTTCGTATCGGGGTACCTATTGTCGTATATACACACACACATGCGGGATATAAGAAGTTGTGGGCTAGTGCTGTAGATCATTTGACTAAAGAGAGATGTGCGGGTTCAGCGGTAAAGTCTGGAAGTTTTGCTTCCATAGCGCCACAGATTCTGGAATATGGAAACCTGCTTAATCCTGTTGGGTGTTAATTGCGGATCCTGGTTTGATCAACTGGGAAGAGTTCATTGATATGAAACATCTCTCTTAACGTTGCTGTTTGCCTTTATGGTTGAGCGCATACTTCCTTCTCATGTCAGGCAGGTAACTATGGGCACCACTCCACCTTTCCTCCTGGAGAGTAAATCCTGTTGTATCCACTTTTATGCAACAACCGATGCCATGTGTATATTGTACTACCAACTAAATGTATACAATTGTGTTTTCCAAGGAGGTTTTCAAATAGTTTTTCTGCAAGTTAAGTGGGGTCAGCTTTGGCAGGGAGACATTTATCCAGTTATGCACATATTGATTCTGGGCCACATAATAATATTACCCAAAGTCTAGGGCTGCTATGCCACCATGTGTGTACGGGAATTTAAAAGGTTACCAGACTATACAAGGTTGCACACCTGTCCAGGCTAGTCGGTTCATTAGTTTGAACGCTTTGACAATGACCGTAGGCGTGTTCAAAGATGTGTTCACTGTGGCAGGACTATCCCCTTCATTATGGGAATTCTACCTGTCCGTGGTAGTGGGAGCCAAACACCTGGTTATGTTGTCTTCGAGTCTTCTGAGTAGTCTCATAATTGTTATAACCCAATTGGGTCTTTGTGCACTTCGATGGCTGAGCCTGTCGGCTGTTTAGATATCAATTACAGTGGAAACTCTAGGGGAATTCCCTAGTAACCATCGTCAAAGGGGAGATTATGGGTTTACCCTAATTTATTTTCAACTCTTGATAGGTTACCAAATTGAATGATTTCTTGTAAAAAAGATGAGTTTTGTGGCATGGTCTCTGATATAAAGTTATAGATCATCTTCATAGGCTCATACCACCAGTTGGGATCCCAGGAATTTTAATATTCTGTGCCTCTGCCTCTTTGTAAACACACACCAGCGGCCCTGGCACCAGAGCATACAATAGGTAAGGCACGTTCCTACCTGGAGTGTAATCTTATACTGATGCATGTAGAAGGCAAAGTGTAAATGAGCCATACTAAATTTAATAATATATCTCCCATGCCTAATTTTCAAAATGGTATACTTTTAAGGGAACAGAGGTCCCTAACTGATAATTGAATGGAATATAAATGAATTGCAGTTGGTACCTACTTATCCTTGGGCTCCTAATGTTTTGTAATAATTTTCTCAAGACAGCAAACCTAAACTACAATTTGGTGGCATCCAAAAATGCAGCTGCAGCCTGGGTATTGGGGTCTACTTGCGCAACAGCATGAAAGCATGTCCTTAAACTGTTCGCAGTTTTACACCCAATACGAACCCAGATTGTTCAGACAAAAACAGCCCTGGCATAAAAGCACTAAAGTGATTGGCCAAAATGTTTCCCATTATTTTAGTGTCCCTATTTAAAAGTGAAAATGAATGGATCCCAAAGACTGTCCAGACTGCAAGCTTCCCCTTCGTGTGATAGCCTTTTTAGGGTCGAACCTGCGTCGCTTGCACAAGCGTATCGCTTGCGAGACGCTTTAGTAGTTAAAAAAGGGCTCAGAGCCCCGACCATGTCACGTCAGTGTCTCATTGGTTCGTGGGCTTGCCTTTTAAAATCTGCTTGCTTTCATTAGTGGAAGGCATGCATATGTCATGCCTTTTCCGGTGGTGAGCCCCCCTGGAGTTCAGCAACAAATTACTGAAAACATGAGGCTACGTTTTACAACAGGAAACTCTCAGGTGTGGGAAACCACACACAACTGTGACATGATGAAAATGGACAACAATGGTTAGCCACCAGGGGAGCCAGAAGGAACAGTTTGTGAACCACTCCTGCTCAGGGGCACCTCCCTCTTCATACAGTCTGTGCAATGCATGAATGGCAAGTGCTAACGTCCCATTGGCCATATTATGGATGGATGGGTGTAAAGGTACAGAATGATATGACGATCTTGGCACACACACTACCCTCCATTGCACTCATTGGGTCCTAAGCATACAGATGCATCACCATGAGGCAAATCGCTCTTAGTTCTTTAATGGCATTAAGGCTGAGCACAGTACTGTTCATTATTTTGAGCATTTCCCACCATGTTATTTGCAACGCACAGGAATGTGCTTTGGCTTGCAAGGTGAAGAAGGGTATAGACTCTCGCACCAATACTTGAACAGTCTAAAATCTTCACAAAGTCCTTGAACTGAGCCCAACCAAAATAATCAGCAGCTCTTCTCCTTCGTGCCAGGTGCAACAGTGTTGTGTTAAACAGGTGCTGGTACAGTTCACACCGATCTTCTCCGGGGATGAGCAGAGTTTGTGTGTGTATGGTGATAATGGTGCACAGGCCACGCCACCCAGAGACAAGCTGGGTAAAAGTGAACTCGCCACACTGCCAGTAGATGTCCATCAGTGTGGAGTTGCCCCATTGCAGATCCAGAATGTGCAATATTGTGCCACAATTCTTGTTCATGCCCAGTGGAATGGTTCTTTAGCTTCTGAAATACAACGTGAGCTTCCGTCCAATTAGTGGTTGCCCTTTCCCTTCTATCCACTTGTACCTTGCACTGACATGGTGTGTCTTCGCTGTCATTCAACCCTCCCCTGGGACCACAGACGGAACCTGGCGGGGACAAGTTTGTGCACTGGTTCAGTAGTTTAGCTACATCCAATAATCTTTTCTTGTGAAAATCCCGGGGCCACACGGTGTCCCCTGCCCCCCGTAGCTCCCTTTCTGTGCATTCTGTCCAGTTCAGTTCAGTTTGCTAGGCTCAGTGAGAAGGTACAGTTCTGTAGGATTGGTCTTATTTACTATAATCCTATGGGACTCCACTCTAGTAGGTTGCATTGTAGCCCTAATTCTACACCGGTAGAGATGGAGAAGGCATTTCGCTTTTTCAGGGCTATCTCTTCGGGTAAGTATAATCTGTCTGTGCCTACTGCATGTAGTATCAGCAAGCAGACAACATCTTAGTTCCCACGGCGGTTGTGCACTGATACTACATGTTGTGTAAAAGGGTGCAGTATGTTACATGTGGGATGCTAGTGTTGGGTGCAGTGTAATTAAAGGTAATGTGAGTGAAGTCCCTGCGGAGGAGCGACCACTCCCGAATAAACTCCATTAGAGCAGACTGTTCTTTAGAAATGTATGGATGCAGTAGCATCGCTAGCAACCATAGAATGTATAAACACAATATTACACCTAACTTAGAGATCATTGCTGTTTTTGAGGTGTTTCTGGCTGAGATGTCTTATGGTTTTCTCAATGATGGGGGCAAACTGTTGAGAAACCAGTTTGAAAAGGGTCCTTGAGGCAAGGTGTGGTACAGGATCCCATTGGGGAGTATGGTGTGAAAAAAGTCCTTGAAGTGTGTTGTGGCTCTTGATCCTGCTGGGTGTTTTGTTGTGGCCGCTGAGAAGGTGATGGTCCACTGTAGCGGTGGTGCACTTAATGGCTCAACTGCAGACCTTTTGGACGAGAGCTATGTTTGGTTGTTATAAGAAAAATTGCATACCAGTATGTTGCCAATTACTCCTTAAGAATTTCCGGCTCTCAATGTTTTTTGGTGTGGTATTGGGGGTAGCCTTGATAAAGATACCTGGTTCTGGACGAAATAGGTTATTTGTAAACATTAAATTTTTACAGTGTCAGGCCTCCCACCCTCCCTGCTTAACTAAGTATGCGTTTGGATGGTGTGTTTTGTGGGGTTATTCTCATGTAATAGGTGTTTTTTTAACCTTCTAACTGGTGCTATATTGATGTGGCCAGCCCTGCGGTGCCCGGGTGTGTGCACAGGGCAGTGTCAGCGGCACGAGGCGGTGTTTCTGTTCTACATGTGTGTGGAGGTGGGGGGGGGGGGGTGCAAAAGGGGAGGCGTCCCTGCATACTGAACATTGTTTGATGAACACAACATGCTCTGAGGTCACGTGTCCACCCTTCAGGTCTCAGCACATGGCGCGCCTAGTAATCCTACCAAGTGGTGGCAGGTGTCCTAACTACGCCCCTTTTCTCAAGGCTTCCTTTGGGCTAGTTTTGGGCTTCTTTGTTTTGTTCTTGGACATTTCCCTAGACCTCTGAACTTTGTCGTGTACTGGTGGGGGTCGGAGTGTGGCTCTATGGCCCCCATTTCTCTGATTTGCAGATCGTGATATTGGAATCATTGCACCCTTCAAGCAGTATGTGGCCTTGCCTGTCACCCTATTGCGAAACCCGTTGTGGGGATGAGCTTACTCCTGCGTTCTGCTTTGCTCGGGGGTGGGATGATGCTTATACTCCCTCCCTAGCACCCCCTCTCCCTCAGTGTAGGAAGTTGGCTCTGTATATACTATTTCAAAGTAAGAAATAGCATTCACAGAGTCCAAGGGTTCCCCTTAGAGGTAAAATAGTGCCAAAATTAGATCATTCTAATGCTCTATTTTTTGGTAGTGTGGTCGAACATTAGGCTTATCAGAGGGTTGTGTTAAGCATGTGTTGTGTACACACAGGCAATAAATGAGGAAAAAACACTCAAAGACTTAACTCCAGGCCAGTAGTTTTTATATAGAAAAATATATTTTCTTTATTTTTTAGAAACACAAGTTCAAGATTTGAAGTAAATACATAAAATGCAAGATACTCCACACAGGTAAGTTAGGAACTTTGAATTAGAGCAATAACCTATACAGTTTTTGTTAAAATGGCAAACTATTTTAAAAGTAGACACTGCAAAAATAAACAGTTCCTGGGGGAGGTAAGTATTGGTTAGGTTGTGAGGTAAGTAAGACACTTGCAAGACTCAGTTCCTGGGCATAGGCAACCCCAAAGTTAACACACCAGCAGCTCAGGGTCAGTCAGGTGCAGGGGTCAAAGGAGGGCCCAAAACACATAGGCACTTTTGAAGAACACTGGTGCTCCGGTTTCAGTCTGCCTACAGGTAAGTACCTGCATCTTCGGAGGGCAGACCAGGGGGGTTTAGCAGAGCACTGGAGGGGACACATGTATGCACACAAAACACACCCTCAGCAGCACAGGTGCAGCCGTGTGCAGTGTGCAAAGCAGGCGTCTGGTTTTGTATTGGAATCAATGGGAGGACCCGGGGGGTCACTCTAGCGGTGCAGGCAGGGCACAGGGGGTCTTCTCGGGCCAGCCTCCGACTGGGCTAGGTGGAGGGTCACTCCTGCACTGCAGTTCGGTTCCTTCTGGTCCTGGGGGTTGCGGGTGCAGTTCTTGGTCCAGGCATCGGGTTACTTGTTACAGGCAGTCGGAGTCAGGGGGAGCCTCTGGATTCTTTCTGCATGCCTCGCTGTGAGGGTCCAGGGGGGATGTTTCGGACTACTCACGAGGTCTCAGTCTCATGGGAGTCCTCCCTGTAGTGTTGGTTCTCTTGAGCTTGAGCCGGGGGCGTCGCGTGCAGAGGGTGAAGTCTCATGCTTCCGGCGGGAAGAGTGAAGTCTTTAAAAGTTGCAAGAAAGTTGGAAAGTTGTTGCTGTTGTTGAACAGTGCGGCTGCTCACAGGAGTTTCTTTGTCCTTTGGTTCAGGACAGTCCTCTGAGGTTTCAGAGGTCACTTGTCCCTGTCGAATGTGTCACTGTTGCAGTTTTCTTCGAGGCAGGAGACAAGCCGGTAGGGCTGGGGCCAAAGCAGTTGTCGTCTCAGTCGTCTCTGCAGGGCTTTCAGGTCAGCAGTCCTTCTTGTTTCAGGTTGCAGGAATCTGATTTCCTGGGTATTAGGGTGCCCCTAAATACTAAATGTAGGGGTGTGTTTAGGTCTGGGAGGGCAGTAGCCAATGGCTACTGTCCTGGAGGGTGGGTACACCCTCTTTGTGCCTCCTCCCTGTGGGGAGGGGGGCACAACCCTAATCCTATTGGGGGTAATCCTCCAAAACTAAGATGGAGGATTTCTAAAGGCAGGGGTCATCTCAGCTCAGGGCACCTTAGGGGCTGTCCTGACTGGTGGGTGACGACTCCTTGTTTTCCTAATTATCTCCTCCAGCCTTGCCCCCAAAAGAGGGGGCAGTGGCCAGAGGGGAAGGCATCTCCACTAGCTGGGATGCCCTGGGGCGCTGTAACAAAGGGGGTGAGCCTTTGAGACTCACCGCCAGGTGTTACAGTTCCTGCAGGGGGAGGTGTGAAGCACCTCCACCCAGTGCAGGCTTTGTCCCTAGCCACAGAGTGACAAAGGCACTCTCCCCATGTGGCCAGCAACTCGTCTGGTTGTGGCAGGCTGGCAGAAACTTCGTGTTTGACAAACTCCCAGACCATATACTCTTATGGCTACCCTGCACTTACAATTTCTAAGGTTTTGCTTAGACACTGCAGGGGCATAGCGCTCATGCACATATGCCCTCACCTGTGGTATAGTGCACCCTGCCTTAGGGCTGTAAGGCCTGCTAAAGGGGTGACTTACCCATGCCACAGGCAGTGTGAGGTTGGCATGGTACTCTGAGGGAGTGCCATGTCGACTTAGTCTTTTTCTCCCCAGCAGCACACACAAGCTGTGAGGCAGTGTGCATGTGCTGAGTGAGGGGTCCCCAGGGTGGCATAAGAAATGCTGCATCCCTTAGGGACCTTCCCTGGCATCATTGCCCTTCGTACGAGGGGTACCAGTTACAAGGGACTTATCTGAGTGCCAGGGCTGTGCCAATTGTGGAAGCAAAGGTACAGTTTAGGGAAAGAACACTGGTGCTGGGGCCTGGTTAGTAGGGTCCCAGCACAGTTTCAATAAAAACTTAGAATCAGCAAAGGCAAAAAAAGTCAGGGGATAACCATGCCTAGGAGGCAGTTCCTTACACTCAGACTATATCCTTTCGGTTCTGCTGCTATTAGGAAGCCCTGGGGGTAAGGTGTAGGCAGAAGACATCGCAGTCTGAGGAGTCTGGAGCAAGGGCGGAACTGGTCGGCGTTCTACCCACATTTTGGGGATGTACTGGGGAGACTGGATGTCCTATTGAGGCCCCTTCCTACATACTCAATGACTTGTGGTGCTTTGTTTAAACTCATGCATGTGCTGTGAGCGTTATGTGGTCATGCTACGGTGAGTGCACGGAAGATCTGGTTCCGGACACTGGAGGGCAGCTTCGTTTTGGGACAAAAATGTCTATTTGGCTAGGGGCCATTGGAGGCGCTATTGCTGTTGGGACCACGCAGCAAAGTCTATTCTGGGGGCCCAAAAATGTGAACCATCAGACTTGGCAATAGGAACACATCCCACTTAGCCTATGGGTTTGAGGATCTGGAGTGCCCGCCTTTTCAGTGGCAGTTGGAGAGCTGCCATGCCCCTCTCAGACAGCCCTTCCCCTGGGGTGTGGCCTGCTTACCCCCTCCCATCCCCTGGGGGACCAGCAGCAGAGGGGGGCCCAGGCTGTGCCGGTCACCCTAAATAATAAACTCCAGTGAGGATTCCTTTTCAACAGCCACAAGGCAGCATGGGATGGTGGACTCCAGCGAGGACACCCAGTCAAAAGTCACACAACAACCCTGAATGTCCCAAGTACAAGCAAAAGGTTGAAATCCCTAATGTTATTCTAATTTTTTTTTTTTTTTTTTTTTTAATCCTACTGCATTGAATTTTAAGGTGTGCTCAAAGTGTATACTTATACCAAGGCTACTAAGGTTTACTGCACATTTGGATTCTGTATCTGCGCAAAAGCATTGCTTCCCCAAATGGCTATCCCTCCTTGTTGTGGCCCGATCCATGATGGGCCTGGTTCTTCAGTTGCAGCTGCTGATGACATGTGCTGGTCCAATTACCTGATCCCTGCTGCAGTGGTGTGGTAGTGGACTCATTTTCATGCAGCTGAGTATAAGGTGCTGCTACATTTCCCTGAGTCTGATTTTGTGAGTGGGAGTTCTGCAGGGCCTCGGCTCATTGACTTCTGCAAATGGTGTGGCCTTAACCGGCATCTGTCGGCCATGTGGCCCATTCTATGGCAATCGTAGCAGTGTATGGGGTTTGGCTGCTGCCAGCCACGCTGGTTTCCAGCGTTGTAGCCATTTAGGAACCCTCAGAGATCCCGCAGTTGAGTTCCCTTTATAGCTGGTGCCATTTCCATGCTTGCGGCCAATGTGGCCCCCTTGAGGATGGTTTTTCTTAGCTTGTGTTGGATCAACTTAGTGTTGTCCCTCTGGGCCTGTTCCTGCTTCTCTTTACCTTTCTCTTGTTTCCTCTTATGGAAGTATTGTATGTGTGCTTGCATTTCTCACCAGGGTTTAGTTTCTAGCCCTACTATGCTGTCGAAACAACTTTGTATTTCAGAGGGCAGCCCCTTCTTGAGAATGTTATAGAAAAAAATGCCTTGAGGACCCATATCTGTCCACAGCTGTCCTGTCTCCTGTCCCCACCGTTCTCTCATCCGACCTAGGAAGTCCATTATGTTCTCCCCAGGTTTCATGGTTCAGCCATCAACCAACCTCAGAGAATACTTCCCTCATGACCATCCATCTGCTTGACAGACTCCTAACATCGCCTATCGCTAGAGTGATCCCTGCTGTGTTTTTCTCAAAGCATGAGATCCATTTCCAAGCCCCATCCAACAACGGTGGCAGCTTTGCTCTTAATCCCTCCTTATCCATCTGGGATCATGGCACATAGATGGTCCATGCGGTGCCCCTCTCTAGTAGCGGGCATAGTCTCACTTCGGACATCTCTACTTGTTTTCCTTCTACATAGCGTTACCATCTCCTCGGACCCTTCTGCATGTTAGGTAAGTTCTACTTGGGATCTCCCCCTCTATGACAGTTGCAGTCTTTGGCATTCGCTATGTCCTCTGGTTTGAAGGATCCCTCCTCCGGCCAGGGCCTATCATACTGATCACTTCTCTTGGTCCAGGGGGCTATCAGGTGGCAAAAGGGTTGGTTTAATGTATCTAAGCTGAGTCCACACCAGGCTGCCTTGGTCCCTAATCTCCTGTTCAACCCCCCCCCCCCTTCGCTGGCATTCTGGTGAGGTAAGGACCCCCATCAAAAGCTTTCCTTGTGACTCTATCACGGATTCTTCCATGACCGGTGCTCTATACCTACTCCTGCTCTCCTCAGGTGGAGGATGCGCTACGCTGCACTCATGCTGGGCTTCCAGGGTGCTCTCTCTCTCTCCTCTATTCACGCCATTTCTCTAACTCCCATCTAGATTGTTTCCTTTGCTCTGAGCTACATGCTGCCCTTCTAAGTCTGGATCTGCCCTCATGGTCACTCTCCCTCGTTTTTTTGGCTACCTGAGAGTACCCTGTGGTTCCCTCATCTCTGCTAGATCTTGGAGGGCTGGGTACTTTTCCCTTGCTAGCTAGCTCACTGTTCAAGATGGCTATAAATCTTCCCTTCACTTGCATTTGTTCCCCAGAATAAGCTGGGGTGCATGCTCCCTGTGTCACTGAGGCTCGGTCTGTGGACCACGACGGACAGTGGGCCAAGCTTCGGGGTGCTCTAACACTGGACTGGGGTGTCGCAGGGAGTGTAGGGGCCTGTGGGCCTGATGATTCACCATGCCTAGATCTAACATCCTGTTGTTCTGTAGGTCCCCCTTGAGCTCTCTCAACTGGTAGGTTAGTGTATCCCAACACAGGGATAGAATGCATCAGGAAGAGCACCGCCATACCTACATATATTGGGGGCGGTGTGGGCATCTTGCTTACTGGTGATGGATGGGTCAAGGTTATCAGCTTAGACTTACTCAAAAAATGGCCCAGAGCTCTATCAGGGTGTCCTTTTTCTCCTTGTTTTGCCCTGAATACTTTGTTTTTACGTATAACCTTGTGTGTGCGATTATATTAGTGTGGAAGGTTCCCCCTTTTGGCCAGGGGAACGTGTGAGTCTTGGTATGTGCATGTAATTCATGGCAGAGTTTACTAAGCTTTTTGGCCTGAGTAGGAAACTTACTCTGCATGTGTTCTAAAGGTGATCCCATGGTGGGATTTGGGTAGGCTTTTCAGGGGGCAGTTACTCTACTAAGTGTACGGTCGTTAGTGGCTTTTTAAGTTACACAAGTTCTAGCTTTCTCTATATTTATATGGTTTTCTCTCTTAAGTTGCTAACTTTTCAGTTTTTATAGATTTTTCTAATTTTTACTGTGGTAAGAGGAAGTATGTACAAAGGAACTGCTGGATCACTCCAGTAATGGGAACTGTATACACAAGGGTTTTGCCAAACCTAATCTTATTGGGGAGGATACACACACGGGGATTCCTCGATCTAATGAGCTCAACGTTATTCACAAATGCATCAGAAATACACATTTATTGATTGATCCGATATTACCATTCTCACTGCTGTTTAAGAATAAATGACCCTCAAGTCTCTTTTTCCGAGATCTTCAAAAATACGGTACTATACTCTGTCTTCTACACCAACTTTCTGCCTAGATCTTTCTACACTTCCACAGCAACACTATTGGATACTAAATATGAGAAAAATATGCCTATGTTCCTGTTCCACACTGCTAAGGCACTAATTAGTTCACTAGTACTAATAAATAGATTCCTGCCATAGCCTGCTCAGACGCCTCCCCCAGTACTCTTCCGGCTAGACAAGTTTCTCATTTTTGCCTCCAGAGCTTTATTTAACATCCATAGGTGCACACCACCGTTCCCTTTTGCAAAAATCCGGTGGCTGACAGCTAAAAGCAGGTACCTCTAAAAATTGATAACAATATGTAAAGTGGTTAACAGTTCATTCCCAGATCACATCAACAACATACTGACCAGCGGCACACTCTCCAGGACTTATATAATCTGTGAATCAGAACTTGCAGAGCACACCCAAGCCACCTTGTGCATCATCTAGATTATGATCTTGCTACCTCATATGTCCCTTTCTCTTGAAATCACTACTCTAAACATCAGAGTTTGCCCCACACTCAATGTAGTTAAACCACTCTGAAATCCCATTGCCTCATTCTACTTTTTTGAGTACGGGAACCAAAAAGCAGAATTAGGCGCATGGTACTGCAATTGTAAATCTACCACATTACCGTGATATACATAATTGTACTATCTGTGGTGGTATGCTGCTGTCTCGCCATCACAAAATTGCCACTTTGTTCAAAACCTAAATCAGCTCCCCAGTTTATGTGTGCCATTATATCTGTCTTACCATGTGCTGCAGTTTAATCTCATGTAAGACATTTATGGTTCAAACTTGTTTTTGATTAATTTTGGTGACAGCACTCATTAATCCGTAAATCCGCTAGTGCCAAACTGAAAGTCTCAGTCTTCCACTGCAGGCACTTCACAGATTTGGTTAATATTGCGGATACTGGAAGTTTCAAAATGGGATCTTTTTACTGCTGGAAAAATTTGTTACCTTTTTAAAAGAGTAAAGTGCAAATGTTATTTTTTTGTGATTTCAGAATTGGAGTCCACATGTTCATTCACCATAGGGTCCCTGTAAAAAAATGCCTCTTTTTGCGTGATCAACCCTATTTGTCTTCACTGAAGCTCTTGGTTTTTAAACTCTCTACACTGGGACCCTGCTAACCAGGCCCTGGTGATGTGCTCTGACCTCTGTTGAATAAGTTAAAATCCATAATTGGCACCTTTCATTTAACTATAAATCCTTAGTATATTGCTCCCTGTATGCCTGGGGTCTATAGGTTAAATAGCACTAATGGACGAGAGCTTGTATTGTGCCACCACTAAAGTGACAACGAAAGCGTGACTAGTCCTGCCGCAGCAGCATAGCTGAGCAGTTTTAAAACTGCCACTTCGGCCTGTCAAAATCACTCTTTTGTCAGGCTTAAACCTTCCTTTTAAATGTCAGTAAGTCACCCCTAAAGTAGGCCATACCAGCCGTAAGGCAGAGTGCACAGTATTTAAAAGTAGGACATATGTATTTAATGTTTCGATACATCATCTTTGAAGTGAAAAAAGCTGCAACCCTCTTTTTCACTGTAGCAATGCTGTGCCATAAAAGATACCTGATTACTTTATTACATTTAATAAAGCTAACTTCAAATTGGCATTAATTAGAAAAATACATTAAGCACTCATTTTCATAGTTAAGCGAATTCCAGCACAAATGTTGTTTAACAGTTGCAGAAATAATGGCTTTAGAAAGCGACTGCTTTTCTGCCTAGAGCCTCAAGTAGCCTTTTTAGAGTTAATCCCCAACTGTCAAAGAGGCGTATCCTATTCCTGACAGAATGGCCTGCACATATGTTTCCACCAACTGTAAGCTTCAATGGGGTATCCCCTATCACAGGCAGATGTAACTCACAAAGAGGCCTGCCATTTCCTTTGTCATGGTAATCCAAATGGTACCAATCTCAGTCAGGGGAATGGGGAAACCTGTTTCAGAACTGTTTCTAATTTCCCTAGACACACTAAATGGTCTGCCATGTTGGATATTCGCAGACCAGTGCACTGTGGGATTGTTTGACACATAACCAGGAAATTATGTCAAAGTGTGTAAGGTTTCCCCTGTGAACTTTTTCCCTATTGGTCAGGGAGTCTCTCCCACCCAGTCACAAGTGGCAGGCATAAATGTGGCACTCCTGGGTACCTTCTTCAGAACACAATTTGACTTGTGGAAGACAAAACATAGACTGCACCTGCTGCTGAACCTGTGGAGAAAGACTGCAAGGGCTGGAACTGCCCGATGCTGACCCCATAGCTGCCAACGTTGAATCATCAGTCAGACTCAGCTTGCGTGTTTCCCCCACTGAAAAGATGTTAACTTCCAGAAAAGATTCTAAGTCCAAACGTACAGGGACTCACTGAGCCCAGTATCGAACAGAATCTGGCTCCCATCAATACCTTCATGAGCACAAATTCTTGACTTCCTCCCCTCAGAGCTTTCTGCCATTAATAGCAAATGCTCCAAGTTTCTCGCCCAGGCTCAAATGAGGCTACCAACATAGAGCCCTTCATGGGATCCAGCCTACCATGACCTGCTGACGATCAATCAATGAGGACTTTTCTCCAGAAACTCTTCTAAGTCAGAAAATAAACTTTCCACTGGGACAACATCTGGTCCCTGTATCTGACCAGCAGTGGATCGCAGCTGGCCTTAACATTTGATTTGAGTATAGTTTACCACGAATCTGATAACTATCACCGGTGCTTTGCACTTTTAGGTTCTAAGTTGGCTTAAAACCTTTAAGAATCATATCTTCAGTTGCCTATTGTTGAGGTTTGTTGTTTTGCTGTCTATTTGTTCATTACATTTGACTCCATTTTTATGAATTGGAATAGGATTTTTATTATGTTGCCAACAACTGCCATTGGTGAGTTCAGCTTTAAATTGCTGAGACTTAACTGGACACTGTACAGAATTGTGACATTATTACTTGGTGAATACTCACATCCCCTCCAACTAATAATCCTCATTCTGACACTCCCATAATGTTAGAGCTAAATGTGAAGAAGCAAGATGTATACATGTTTTTTTGTAGGGGAGGTATTGCATGATCCTGCTCCACCAGAGTATGTTCTCTGGAAATGTACACAAATACCCCCGAAACAAAAACAATAAGTAAATTCTAATGAAATCAGTTGAAATATATTAGAGGAGACTATAAGCCAGGGGACAGGTGATATTTTCAGTGGTAGGAAACATAATGAATTCATGTAAGAACTGAAAAAACCCACATGTCTCTGAAGCTGAAGTGGGCATGGCGGTGTAGCTAGACGTTTTGCAAGATGAATCCATTCTACACTAACCTGCAGTGCATTTCCCACCATAACATTACTTTGGGTGTTGCCTATAGGTAGAGTTTCTTTGCCTTTGACTCGTGATATGACTGTATGACGCATAATGACATTGACAGTAAGCCCGTAATTCCCCACTGCACGATTACAAACTTCAGATTTGTATTTCGTTATTGAGTTTGGAAGTATGCTTAAGATCGGACATTAGAAGTGCAATTGTTTTACAATTTTCAGATGGAAACAGGAGTGTCGAAAGGTCACTGAGAGGAAGGCTATCATCACAGAACACTACCGGGGATGGCATTACATTGGATGTGTGAACGTCTGCACTAGAAAACTTTTTTTTCCCTGAGAATCTATATTGACTTCAGCCAGGAGTGAGACCAGGTAGTTTGGAAGGGATTGTTTCATCTGTGTTTTCCACACGTTCTATTGTTCAGGTTCTGCCTTCAGTGCCAATGTCAACACCCATGTGTATCATGACAGTACTCGGTGAAGGAATTATGCTATTTCCAATAGACCAAACACTTTACTTTGAAAACAGGTGTCTTTGCTGACCTAATAGAAATGTACCTTCATTTCTGACGATGATGTCTCTGAAGTAGAATTAATGGACAGGCACAGGTAGAACCATTTCTTAATTCCGGTCAAGACTAGAAGAAGGAGCCAGAGATTAATGATCTTCCACTTTCAGTTCCAATAGTATTTTTTTTTTTATAATGGACTTGTTAAACAACAACTTGTTGTAAAAACAACAAAAAATATTTATATATATTTATATATATATGCACTGCTGCAGATGGTCAGTCAATTTCCCCCTACAAAAAAAATGCTGCAAAATGCAGAAAAAACACATTTAGGCTCTATTACATTTACAAATACATACATAAATATATTACATACAACAGCAAACCAAAAAGAAACATTCATCTTTAGAAAGGGGTTTTGACGCAACGGGATCAGTGTTAAAACACCATTTCACTGCAAACATGGTCTATGTCAAAAACATGCATCCTCATTTAGATTTTAACGGAACAGGAACACTGCTGTAAATTGGCTGTACCTTCTTTGTGGTAAGAAAAGCACTCTGTTTAAACGTGTTGTTCCTCCACCTGCTCGGCAACCAGCACTGGTTTTCCGTACCCGGGACCGCTATGCGCGGCACAGGTGATACCAGCTAGGGTAAATGCGTAATGGCCCCATACCTTACACAGGGAAAAGTTTCCTGCGCCCAAGGGCCTTTGTGTTTTTTCAAGAATAAAAGTCCACCTTGGCAATGGAGTTTGTTTCCTTGGTGGAAAACAAATAAATCTGGCTCCCACTTGGAAAAATGTATTGCCTGTGCTGCACAAGTGGCTCCACTGAAGACACGGAGATCCCCACCAGCCTGCTGGGGTCTCTAAATTTGGCAGTCGATACTCAACCATTAAGTGGGAAGCCATAGCCTCCACTGACCTAATGGGAAATTGAGCCGTCCACCAGTCTGTAAATGATCCTATCAGCTTGCAAAATATTTCGAAAACGATACAAGAAAAACACTGCCTTTGGGATAAAATGTAACAAATGATTCAGTACTCAAAACACACAAGAGGAATGCCCAGTTTGACTTTTAGAAATACATTTCCAAAACACGCATACAGGACATCATCTAGGTTCATTATCATTATCTCAATCAAGATTTTCCATGTCTATCTTAATTTCAAGCTGCTAGACGTGTAAAAATGATTTTGATGCAAAAGAAAAACTTTTTGATGAGGCTTTTAAGTCAAATGTAATATCCCAAAAAACAAGTCAGCAGTGATCAAAGGAAACAAAGCAAGTCAACTCAGCACACATTCTGTAAATTAATTCTTCATACTATGCACAGTAATACGGAACTCCTGAAAGTGTCTAACAACATGAGGACATAGAGAGAGGAATTAGGTGAAGTGGATATGGGAGGAGTTACCCACTAAATCTCCAGCGCATTACCAGAACACACATCCTATCAGTGCAACTCCCTGTACGTCATTTCAGTGCATCATGGTGTGTTGAAAAGGACAACTAATACATACCTGGTGAAGATGGAAGATGAGTTGTGTTTCTTTCTTGAGGCATAGAGTTCACTTAGGGAGAAGAATCCATTTCTTACAGTGTAATACACAATGGGAAAGAGAACTTCAAGACCCTTTTGGTTCTTTGAGCACTTGCTTATCTCTAATACAACATGATGATATATTCAATAAAATAATGAAACAATGTAATTTGAATGAATTTGCATACTCTAGTGTGCATTGACAGGTGAGTCCCACCGATCACTAGGCTTCTTTAATTCCAACACGAACATTTTCCCATGTCATGCTGATGTAATCCCTTCAATTCCACTTCTTTGGATGTGCCAGTTGACTTCATATGTTTATCACTTATACGTTTAATCACACTGAATCATCTATCACTAATCCAAACATTATGATTTTTTTTTGTTGATATTCTTTGTCAGTCTTTACAAAACCGTCTTTTGAAATGTTGATGGAATTCCAAAAACGAGAGTTATTTCATTTTGCCAATCCCCATTAAGGAAGGCAAAATAGGAGATCCAAGGGACATTTAAACTTTAGAGTTACCTCCAGGCACCAGTGAAACCTTAAACATGATTGACATGTTCCTACAAACACAATGCAAACCATGTACATATACAGTGTTATCATGGGACGTTTCTACTACAGTTACTTTGACTGGAATGAGAATTTTTTCCTCCAACTAAATGAGACATCAATGGGAAACTGTGCAGTTTCGAAGCTATATGCATTTTTTCATGATAAGATTTGCAGAAGATTATATACTCAACAATAATACTTGGACAAAAACATTGATGGGATGTCTTAGGTTTGTAGATTATATATTGTTAATCTGACAAAGAGACATTTGGTGTGTGAGTTCAAAGCACTGAGCACAATAAATGAAATCTCTATTGTCAACTATGAAATCAACCAAGAGAGAATAATCTGTTTGAATGTCACTGTTAACAATAAAGTAAGGCACCATACACACAGACATTTACAGTAAGCCAACACATTACATTTTTGAACTTCATTACAAGGGTATCCTTCAGAATGTGCTTAAACTGCCAAACTTTAAAAGGCAAAGCATATTGAGTCCCACCCTGAGAGGTAAAAAAAAAAGATGATGTGCCAGAAATGCAGCAGGAGGGCATGTTCCTCAGAGGCTGTGGAAGGGCCAAGACAAGAGCAGAGATGCAAACAAGTTCGGATTTACTAATTGTTAGACCTGACAGACTTAGGGTGGTCATCCCCCATCTTGTTGCCTGTCTCCCTTTACTTTTCTGACACTGTTTTCGCTGGTTTTAGGACTCTGCACACTTCAGCACTGCTGACCAGTGCTAAAGTGAATGTGCTGTCTTCCCTAAACGTGGTACATTGGTTCCTCCCCAATTGGCATATTTAATCTACTTGTAAGTTCGTAGTAAAGTGCACTGTGTGCACCCATGGCCTGTAAATCAAATGCTACTAGTGGGCCTGCAGCACTGATTGTGCCACCCACATAAGTAGCCCTGTAAACATGTCTAAGTCCTGCCACTGCAGTGTCTGTGTGTGCAGTCTTGCGTTGCCATTTGACCTTGCAAGTGTACCCACTTGCAAGGCCCAAACCTTCCCTTTTTGACCATGTAAGGCACCCCTGAGGTAGGCCCTGGGTAGCCCCATGGGCAGAGTGCAAGGTGCAGTGTATGTTAAAAGTAGGACATGTACTAGTGTGTTTTACTAGTGAAATACTGCCAAATTGCAGTCCCTCTAGACAGTGACACAAAGAAAGCTAGGGTGTAGCCTACATATCTTGATGGGCCAACTGTGCTAGAGTGGAGGGAGGAGTGGTCACTTACAACTGAGTAGGCTGTGCCTGCCCTCACACAATGCAGTCTCTGACCCCCTGGTGTGTGTCTTGGCCTGCCCTGGGCAAGGCAATATCTTGTCAACAACAGAGACTTTCCTTTGAAGTATTCCTACTTCAAAGACAGAACTGGGTATAAGTAGTGGACCCAAAACCCCAGATTTTCAGAAAACTTCTGGATCAAGAGAAACCTCTGCCAAGGAGAAGAGCTTAAGAGCTGGAGGAGGAGTACTGCCCCTTTGCTGTGTGTGCTTTGCTGGGTTGGCCTGCAGTTGCTGATTCTGCCTTAAAGAAGGCAAAAACTAGACTTTGCTGTGTATCCTGCTTGTGAGGCTTCTCCAAGGGCTTTGAGTAGAGCTTGCCTCCTGTTTGAAGTCTCAGGTATATCAAAGACTTCAGCTCCATCTACCTACAGCACTGGGAACTGTGTGTTTTGTGCTGCAACAGAAGAAAAACCACTGTGACGCTGTCAACAACGCTGCTGACTGCACCGTGACCTGACAGCACCACATGGAGCCGTGCCCCACATTACACCGGAACCCTGGTCTCACTGACTACGCCACCTGATGCCGTTACCGAGCCCCTGCTTGCACCGTGACCTGTGGGCCCCGCACTTCACATCACCTTGCTTACACCGCAGCCTTTGCATCCCCGACGCTTCACGCTGACACCAACAGTGCTGTCTGCACTGTGGCCTGAGGACACCGCTAGTGAGGTATACAAAGAACAGTGGGGTACACCGCAGCCCCGGTCCACCATCATCAGCGTCATTGACTCCAGTGTCATCAACAGACACCCCTGTCTGCACCGTGACCCGTGAGCGCCACACGGAACCCAACCCACACTGCTGCCTTGGACCTACCGATGACAACGCTTCAGCAATGACAATGCCTCTGCCTGCACCATGACCGGGAGGCACTGCAAGTCGCACCGCCGCTTCACGCTGCAGCCCTGGTCCCACCGATGCTGCAATTTGCCATCACTGAGCAGCTGCCTGCACTGTGACATGGGGCACAGCAGGTCGCATCGTCCCGCTTCGCACCGCAGCCCGACACCATCACTCCAGCGCTCCGGGCTTTGTCATCATCCCGGAGTGTGATCTGCCATGTGTGTGACTTCAAGGACCTGATGACCCCCCCCCTGCACCGACCTCCAGAACTGACGCCTGTGACACCAGCAATGGCACACTCTGGATCTCATCACGAGGATCACGACACCCTGCATTTCAAAGATACTATTTGCGGGCCTTCCCGACACTGTAGTTGGCCTGTGATGCCGCGTCTGGCCTGAACTGTTGGATTTGTTGTATACAACACCGTGATAGCTCCAGATGGAGCTATAAACTTCAAGGAACAATATTTCTAAGTTAATTCTTTCAAATTTCATATCTTTATTACGGTATATTGGATTTTTCTCATTTTGGTCTACGTAGATAAATCTTGGCAATTTTTTCTAAAACTGGCGTGGTCTCCTTTTGTAGTGTTTTCACTGTATTACTGTGTGTTTTGTGCAAATGCTTTACACATTGCTTCTGAGATAAGCTTGACTATTCTTGCCAAGCTACCAAGGGGTTATCTGAGCTGGGTATCTCCCTTATTCTGACTAGAGTGAGGGTCTCTTCTTGGACAGTGTGCAAACTGACTGCCAACTAGAGACCCCATTTCTAACACCTGGTACCAGCCTTTGAACTGGTGGACTCTCTATAGTATTTCACACATTCACCTAAGCCCAGACAATGCAGGACCTCCAATCCCAGCTGGGACTGCTTAGTGAAACACATAACAACTGTCTGGTTCCAAAAATTGCCCCCGGAGGTGAAAGGGGAATGGGATAAAATAAGAAAAGATGAACTTGTATCCTTGAAGAAACTGCTCTATTGTCTTGTGCACTGCCTAGTAGGATCAGGACTCCCTTGACCTTATATACTCAATGCAGATGGCATACACAAAAAGCAGCAATAGGCACTGTTACCCATAGGTTCCTAACTTAAAATGATCTATCAATTATTTACACTATATGTACACTTATAGACATCATTATAATTATTGCATGAAAGACAGCAGAAACTATTTCAAGAATAGACTGGAGATTTTCTGGGACTCCGGAACATACAGGGTTCAGTTTCAGACTGGAATAAAACTTGTAGCTCTAGAAGTTTCTCCCAAAAATACCAGCTACAACTTGTCAAGAAACAAAGTGGCAAACTTGAAATTCGGGTACAATAGAGTTCAGGGCGCTGCAATGAAAAAATCCATAGCTCTGGTCTTAATACTCAAACAATGTCCAGTGTCCAAAAACGTACTCATGCCTTCATAGGAATCTGCCTTGGAATTAGACAAATTTACTAACCTGTGCATTAGTGCATACTAACCTGAGGGGAAAGTACTCAGCCAGGTCTAGTACTTTAACAGGAGTCTGAAGATGATAGGAGACTCAGTGTAAGAAAATTAAGAGTAGGCAGAATCGTAGCTCAGGAATGAAGACACTGGAAGCGTTGAAGATGCCAGGATCACAGGCTCATCAGGAAGGGTTGGAAGATCAGAGTGCTGGAAGTTCTGGAGGATTCAAAAAGTGAGTGCAGGGACGATGCTTATTCAGGACTGGAAATGAGGCCAAGCCCTGACGCAGGTTTAGAGGAGGTAGCAAGGAGTAATCTAGAAGGTATGTGTCCCATGTGGAAGCATGAAATATTCCAAAGAACTTTGGGAAAATCACGTGTTACATACAACAGATATAAGGCTTTGGAAATGGCAGGTACAAAAGGTAATTCATAATATTAATAAACAATTACACGCGGACACCGAGTTCATGATGGTACAATTCAGTGGATCACAGTGAAAGGGTAACTATCCTCACTAGACATGTGACATCTGCAGGTGCAAAACAGACTAAACTTGCATAGCAACAGAACAAGAGGATCAATGGTTCAGGCTTCCTGGGAGGGAAATCATGGCGTGCTTGAGACTGGAAGGCACTACAAGGGAAGCATGACTGGGAGTACTCGGGCAAGAAGACACCACAAGGGAAGGGTGTCATGAGCCCGGCAAGTAAAACTCAATGCACGTAGGGCAGAAGATGGAGTTATGATGTAGAACCTCCACATCTGGTTCTAGAAAGTTCTTCCCTTCCTCTGTAAAGGCTCCAAGACGTCTGGGGTGACAAAGGACCAGTGCTAGGGACATTTGTGTGTGCTGGAGTTAAACCTTATGAAGTGTAAGTGGGCCAAGGAACTGCTCTGCCTCTTCCTAGCTGGATGGCCAATCCTGCCCACACTTAGGTGGTCATTATGAACATGGCAGTAAACATCGCCCCGCTGGCAGTGGCGGTAACTACCGCCAACATGCTGATGGTCCGGATCGCCAAATAATGAAGCCAGTGAGAAACACTAGTGGTCCATCCACACACCACCATCTTTGTAAGTCCCGACGAGGACGGAGGAGGCCGCCCACAGGCCGGCGGAAAGTCCTTCCCGCCCACCAAACAATGAAACACAAGACCGCCATCAGTTCTGGTGCGGGACCCACCGCCAGGCAAAGCGTGGCAGAAACGAACTATATAAAAGGAGGCATGAAGAGAGAGTTGGAAATAATGGCAGTGCTGCTCCTTGCCATATACCTCCAGGACCGTGACCGCCGTCGAAGACGGCAAAGGTAAGTACCGCAACCTAGTACACATGTGAAGAAAGGGCACAGTTACACACCCACCCCACCCACCCTGCAACGCAACCCCAACCCCTCCGACATCCCAAGCCAAACATAACATTACAAAATGTACTTACCAGACACAAGCCAACAAAGACCTGCACCAAAGTACACAGATGTGCACGTCACCCCTCCATAGTGAAACGCTGTATAAAGTCACCAGATTGTGCCACCAGCACTACTGGGCACTGAAACTTTATTTACGAAGACATTACGTCATGTCCAAATAAGGCCATTGGCCAGTCCATTACAACTAACCTGAAGGGTCACTACAGGCCAAACTTGACTCCCACATGTGCAAAGGGTACTCCACTTGAAAGGGGCATCAATGGGGCAGCCAGGCACCTCAGGGAATAGGGGAAGGGGATGGGGACTTACGTCTGGATGGGGGGGGGGGTTGAGCTTAGGTTTGGGAGGTGGAGGGAGTTTGGGCTTGCCCTTGGAAGTATGGGGAGTGGGCTTGGACCGGGGGTGAGAGAGGGACCTGGGGCAACAAAGGGCTTCTTCCACCCTGGGGTAGGGGTAGGGGAATGGGAAGGGCGGACTGGGGCGATCTTGGACGTGGAAGGAGTGGACTGGGCAAGGAGATGGGCACATTTATGGATGAGACGAGGTGGGCCACCGGGTTCGAACAGGTCAATACAGGAGAGGAAAAGCTCTTTAGGGGCAGTTGGAGGGGATTTGGAGGTAGGTCTGGAGTGGAGGTTGAGGAAGTGCTTGTTTCAGGTGTAGATGTGCCGGGCATGGATGCAGGTACCTGTAAGGTATGCTGATGTGTGGTGGATGTGTGTGGTATGGATGTCTGTGAATGTTTGAGTGTTTTGGGAGGGTGGCTGGACACTGTGGGAGAAGACAGGCTGCCAGTGTACATGGATGCTGTCTGGGTGTCTGCAGGTCTGGTGAGTGTGCTGCAAGTGTCTGTCAATGTAGTTGTGGTAAGTGCAGGTGTGGTGTCCGGGGTGCATGTCTGGATGTCAGATGTTGTGGTGACTGCATGAAAGGGGGTAGCAGCAGTGACTAAGGGTGCAATGCGTGTGGGTGTGCATGGTGAGGTGACAGACCAGGTGGCGGGGGAGGTTCACACACTGGGGGAAGTGTATGTTGTTGTGTGTGCTTTGGTATGTTGGGTGTGTGCCTGCCTGTGGTGGGAAGTGTGGTGCTTGTGTTTGTCTGTGTGCTTCTTGTGTGTTGATCTGTGTGCATGGCTGTCTGTATGTGTGCTTGGGATGGGTGAAGGGAATGGGGTGCTGGAAGGGGTGGAGGTGGTGGGAGGGGGGACGGAAAGACCAGGGAAACTGGCTGCCGTCAAAGAGAGGGCCAGAGCCTGAAAAGATCACTGTAGGCAAAGACATGGCACCGTGAATGCCTTCTAGGTATGCATTGCATTGCTGCATCTGGGATGCTAGCCCCTGGATGGCATTCACGATGGTTGACCGCCCTACAGAGATGGTTCTCAGAAGGTCAATAACCTCCTCCGTGAGGGTAGCAGGGCTGACTGGGGCAGGGGATGAGATGCCTGGAGCGAAGGAGATGCCCACCCTCCTGGGTGAGCAGGCACAAGCAACTGGGTGGGGAGCAACTGGGAGGGCGGTGATGGCATGGGGGTGGCGGAAGATGGCATAGAATGGGTGTGCCCATTATGGTTCACCACCATCAGGGAGCTCCCATTGGAGGAGGTATCAGTCACTACCTCCAGTGGTAGTTGCCTCCCCAGTGGTACTCCCCTCGCCCTCCAACCCACTGGACCCCTGGGCGTTGCTCGACTCTGTCTCCTTGGAACTATGGACTGCTGCATCCCCAGTCGCCGGTGCCACTGCTCCCTTGCCAGATGATGCTGATGTACACAAAGGACACAAGAGCACAGGGGTAGAGTGACAAAACAAGGGAGAACTTTGTCAAAAACTGAATATATATACATCTCCCGCCCACACACACTCCCATCCAGGTCACACACCTACACGCAGCACCTACAACATACGTCGTGACGGTGCCCTTGACTAGTGCCCATTACCCCAGAATACACCACATAACCCACATAAAACACAGACCTGATTCACTGTGTGGACTACACCCATGAGAGACCATGCCCAGCCAATGCACTTACAAGTCCATGAGGCCACAAAGCATACCAGATTACAGAGAGGGGACCTCTCCCCATGTGCCTTTTGAGACTGCCCAAACTAGCCCTCATACCATTCCAGGGACTTTGACGGGGCAAGACTGCAGGAACACACCTGTCCAAGTGCCTGGCGCTAGAATGTATACATACCACAGCACCAACATACATCCATCTCAGCAGTATTCGAACAGAGTAGGTACTCACCCCCTTGTGACTGCTGTGCTGCCTTCAAGCGCCTATCCAAATCCAGAATGCAGGCCATTAGGGGGGGTCAGGGTCCGATGGGCACCCCTTCCTCGTTGGGAGGCCTTCCTCAGCTGGGCCTTTCTAGTCTTCCTGGCTCATCGCCTCAGGTCCTCCCACCGCTTCCTGCAGTGGGTGTTGGCTTGCCACAGGCCTTTCTCTTGATGGGCGCTGACCCGCATGGGACACACAGAGCAAACAAAACAGACGTCAGTATGTGTGCACCGAATACAGATAACATGTTGTTCCCTATGGAACGGCCATTGTTGAAAGGCAAGTTATGAACTCACATACAGTACATGCCAGACAGTCTACGGATGGGCAGTCACACATGAACCTACATGCAAACAGGCATTTGCCACAATCACACACATCTAAGGATAACAGATGCCAACTCACCTGCTCCTCTGGTCGCCCATACAGCTTGGCATACAGGGATAGGGCCCCGTCCACCACCTTCTCCAGCTCCTCTCTGTTGAAGGCTGGGGCCCGTTCCCCTGTGACCCGCGCCATCTCAGTAACCAGAGTCAGGACACAGCAGCACACGCAGTGGAGTACTAGCCTGCACAGGAATCAGGAGCCAAGTGTCAAGGGTCTGACGAAATGGCGTAGGTACCACTGCGGTGTGCTCCGTCACCACCGGCGGTGATCATGATTGGCCCAGGTTCCCCATTGACAACAGTGTAACCAATGATCGGGTGCACAGCGGTGAACACCGCCTTCTGCCATAACGACTAACGCCAGCGGAAAGAAGTCACTTCCACTCTCTCATACCTGGATGGCAGGAGGCTGCCATTTTGCTACAACCACATCAACATAGCCTGGCCAGGGGCCTCATCCTGGGCTTCAAAATCTCTGACCTTAGTCGCTCGCTGATATGAGTCTAGGATCCTCACATGTACCCATCTTTGGAATTGTGTCCAGACTGGGATGCCATTACGACAGAGTTAACTCAGCACACATCGCACTTACAAAGATACAGTGACATCATGTGATGCAAGTGTATGTTTGCACTCAATATGTGTTCTTTCCTCCCCCATAGGTACAGACCTATGTGGCGAGGGAGGGCCCCATCTGTTTACAGACCTCTGGTTGATTTGGAAACTATTGAGGAACGTCACATCATTGTCACCTACAGACTCAATAGAGCTACTGTCCATGACCTCTGTACATTAATGGATCCTGTACTGAAACCAGCTAATCGAAATCAGCATGCCATCCCTACAACTGTGCAAGTGCTATCTGTACTCCATTTTTTGGCTACAGGCTCATGTCAGGTGGCAGTGGGCATGGATGCAGGGGTCTCACAGCCAATGTTCAGTTCAGCCTCATCCTGTCAAAATGCCTGGATGCATTCGTCCAACATGTGCAAACAAACGTCCAGTTTCCCCAAAGGGCTGAACCTCCTGCCATCAAATCTGGATTTTATGCCTTTGCTAACATCCCTCATGTAATAGGTGCAATTGATGGAACCCACATAGCTCTCATACTCCCAAGAGTGAATTAACAGGTGCACATAAGTCGGAAGAACTATCACTCCATGAATGTACAATTGGTGTGTACTGCTGACCAGTACACATCACATGTCAATGCCAGGTTCTCAGGCTCAGTTCATGATTCCTTTGTCCTGAGAAACAGCAGTGTACCACACTTGATGGAACAACTACACGGGGAAAGAGGATGGCTCATAAGTGAGTGTGTATTGCACTGGATCTGTACATAGCTGATAGCCAGGATATGTGCAAGTAAAGTCAGTTTCTTAAGGTCCTGTTTCGCCCACTTTTGCAGGTGATTCTGGCTACCCCAACTTGCAATGGCTCCTGACACCTGTGAGGAAAGCCAGAACAGATGCAAAGAGGAATTATAATGAGTCCCAGGGACGCACTAGGAGGGTGATTGAGCGCACTATAGGTTTCCTGAAGGCTAGATTTAATTGCCTCCATCTCTCTGGGGGATCCATGTGCTATGTCCCTGACGAGGTTTGTAAGATAGTGGTGGCCTGCTGCATGCTGCACAACTTGGCTGTGAGGAAAGCTATCCCCTTCTGGAAGAGGAGGGTGCTGTCCAACCAGCCCAGCAGCCTCAGAGAGGGGATGAGAGTGATGGTGAGGAAGAAGAGGGGAAAGATATCAACTTCACGAACCAGCTGATCCGCCTATACTTCCAGTGACTATAAGGCACTGTTCAATGATGCTGATGTCTTCACTGCATAGATGCAGTCTGACTCATGTAATTGGTAATGTGGTGTCTATAGTCAGTGAAACTGTTAACTGATGACAGGCATGTTCCAGGTAACCCAATATTATGTACAGTGTGACATACTACATATATTACAGTGTGCTGGATCCCCTCCTGCAATAAAAGTATAATTATGAAATTGACTGGCTAATGCATACACACTCACAATTGATATCTCATATTGACAAGGGACATACGATTTGTGCATAGGTTTATTTATTAAATGACAAAATATACATATTTCGTGGGACAGTGATACGCAGGGGGCACATAGTGCGTACCCATACTCAGGTACATATGCTCAGCTGTTGGTAGCACTGGGCTTTGGTCCATGTGGCAATTGGTAGATGGTGTGATGGCAGTGGCATGTCAACAAGGGAGCACAGTGGCACACAACGGAGACAGTTCAGGACAGAGTCACTTCCGAGGTGTGGGCTTGGTCTTGACTGGTGTTTCAGTGGCATGTCTGGGTCTGAGGGTGTGTTTGCGTGCCTAGAGCTGGGCTGCAGGGGTAGGGCTGCTGGTTTCCTGTGTGTCCTCAGGCAGTGCCACCAGTCCAGTAGCTGCTGCAGATGTAGAGGGCAGGGCATTGTCCAGGCTAGTGGTAAGGGCTTACAGGTGGGTGGAGGACTCAGGCTAGCTGCGGTACTGCTGCTGAAGCACCCCTGTAATGGAGGACATGGTGGCATTAAGCTGTTTCCATTGCTCCATGGCCTCCTGGTGGTGTGCTACCTGCAGCCTCTGATTGTGCTCCAACATGGCAAGGATCTGGCCCATCCCGTCCTGGGTATGGTGGTATGCTCCTACGACCTCAGATATCACCACCTGGGCTGCTGCATCCATCCTTTGGCCACCTCCATGGGCCACTGATGCCCTCCCACTGGCCCTAGCCCCCTGTGCCCAGGTCTGGCAGTCCCCTTGCACTGGCCCCTTCATCATCCTGCCTGTTGGTGGGTGGAGACTCTGGCCTCTGTGCATGTGGGCCACCAGTCTGTGGCCGGGAGACATTGATGCGGGGTTGTTTGGCCAGAGCTGATGATGGTGGCTGGGTGGTAGGGCTGTCAGTGGTGTCCTGGGTGGGGCTGCTGGGGTCCAGTACTCTGTGATGGGCCAGAGTATTCCTTAATTTCCATATATCCCTCTGCACTCTCCTGAGTGGGGCCTCTGTCTTCATGTGGGGCGCTGGCACTCCTTGGCATTTCCGTCCGGGTGGCATGGGTGGTGGTGCCGGTGGGGGGGGGGGGATGTTTAATTGATGCGTTGCTCTGCCCTATTTTGGGCTTATATTCCCCTGTTGTGGCGTGCAAGGCCCCTTTGTGCATATTTCTTTGCATTTTATGTGGGGGTGGAGGTGCATTGTGGGTGCTGTAGTGCCACTGGGAATCCATGCATGGGTGGGTGACTGTGCACAGGGGGCAGGATGGAGGTCTGTTTCTGGGATAGTGGACATGCAGGCTAGTTGGATGTGGGTGTTGTGGACTGGCTGGGGATGGGTCCTGGTGGGAGTGAGAGGGATGGGGTGATACATGCATTATAGGTGGGGTGAATGTTAGGTATAGTGGTTGACTTACCCGAGTCCAGTCCTCCAGTGAGTCCAGTGACGCCCTCTGGGTGCAGGATAGCCAGAACCTTCTCCTCCTAGTCGGTGTATTAGGGGGGTGTAGGTGGGGGACCACCACCAGTCTTTTGTACGGTGATGTTGTGCCTGGATGCCAGTGACCAAACCTTCCAGCGCAGGTCGTTCCATCTCTTCCGGATGCCATCCCTTGTGCATGGATGGTTTCCCACTGCGTTGACCTTGACTATTGTCTGCCATAGCTCCATCTTCCTGGCCACAGGTGTCTGCTGCACCTGTGCCCCGAATAGCTGTGGCTCGACCCTGAGTTTTTCGTCCACCATGGTCCTTAGCTCCCTATCCGTGAAGCAGGGGTGCATAGGGGGTGCCATGGTGTGTGTTGTGGGTGGTGTGTTGTGGGTCTGTTGGTGAGGGTGTTGTGTGGTTGTGTGTGTGGCTTATAAAGGTGTTTGGGTGTTGTATGTGTTTTGGTGGTGTATTTGTGCGTGTGACTTGTGTTATGTTGTGTTCAGTGTATGTGTGTTTTGTTGTCAATCTCAGTCGTGCTATTGGTGATGCAAAGGATTGTGGGTTATGTGTGTGGGAGTTTTATAGTGTTGTGGATGTGTGTCAGGTGTGTGGGTTTCAAAGTTGCCAATGTGTGTATTTGATGTCAGTGCATCCCACTGCTGGCCGTGGCGGTCCGTACTGCGAATGGTCGTTCAGCATCCATTATCCACCACGCTGATTTGTGCTTCATTATTTGGTGGGCGGACGATTTGTCTGTATGGTGGTGGCGGTGTGGGGTGTACTGCCTTTCCGCCATTGTAGGTCCTGGCAGTGGGTGGAGGTTGCAGGATTTTTCGAGGTATGGCATCATTATTCGGTGGTGTCCAGTCTACCACCACTGGCGGTCTTCTGTTCACCGTCGCCACAGTGGTAGGCAGTGATTACCGCCAAGTTTATAATGATTGCCTTAGTCTCCTTTGTCTCACTGTCTGGGGAGAATACACAACGCCCAGCAGCAGAGTCATTCACAGTCTGGTGACCCAGGACACTGGCAGAAGGCACAAATGCATAGGACAGGAAAATGCCAACATTCTAAAAGTGCCATTTCCAGCATTGTGAATTAAACTCCGTCTTCATCATTAAAGAGAATGTAAAATTACAATTCATTTAAGTGTAAACTCCATATCTCTATCTGCTCCCAATCAAAAGTTATTACACTTTAAATGTAATAAGGTAAGCCTGTATTAGTCAGTGGGGGAGATAGGCCTTAAAACACCAAAAGCTACTTTAGAAGTTTTTCACTGCTAGGACATGTAAAACATAAATCCAGGTGTCCTATGTTTTAAATACAATGCATCCTGCCCTATGAGCCTTTAGGGTCTACTGTAGGGTTGACTTGCATGTATTAAAAATGAAGGTTTAGACCTAACCAAAGATTATTCTGCCAGGTCAAAATGGCAGTTTAAAACTGCACAGTCTGTAGGGGCAGGTCTGATATAAGTTTTAAAATGCTACTTTACTGAGCGGCATAATACTGCCACAGGCCCAGTGGTAATTTGCACATAGTCCTAAAACCAACTAAAACTAATTCTGCAGTGAAGACAAAAATCTGGGGGAGACTCTGATAAAAACAATTAGTTTAACCATAGAGGTCTTAACAAACGTTTAGAATTATCATGCTTTTGTTAATGGTTTAAATGTAAATATGTTGTTAAAACTTGGTAGTCTGGTGGTGACAATCACAATTCCCATTTACAAATAGTGGTGCTTTTTGTGTTCCAAGCAGTTCATTATGATAGAGCAATGTACTAAGTTCTAATTTTATGGTGCTCATGTGTTGACATCTATACTGAGTATATATATATTCACAATATTTCATATAGATCCACATACACATTGGAAAACAAGCAGCAGAAATCAATACCCCCAATTACATTTGATAGGTGAGATAGTTATAGCAAAATTATTTGAACAAGAATTTGCATTTTTTCTATTGTTAATAGTTCTTTTTAGGTCAAGAGTAAGCGTGCAACCTCTTCTATACTTTTAGTATAATTCTGTTGGCTTGAAGCCATTTCATTTGTTCGTTTCAGTGTCAATTAAAAATCCTTGTTTGCTAGTGGTCAGTCATGCCTCTTTGTCCCTCCTTTTTTCTCTGTGGTAGCAGGAACTAACTCCTGTGTAATTACACTTTGTCGTGTTTAACTGTTCTTTGGGTCACTTTTTTTTTCTTGCTTTCCTGTTCATGTTCGGTGAAGCTTCCCTTTTCATTTGGAGAGCATTTTTGCTTTCAGTGAACATAACTTTGGCCCTCATTACGACCTCTGCGGTCTTATTCAAAGACCGCTGAGGAACCGCCGTGCTGAAGACCGCCAGTGCAGGCGGTTTTCCACGTGGCGTATTATGACTGCTGGCAGCCCTCCGTCCTTTTTCGGACGGAGAGCCGCCAGCAGCCATACTGGCGGTCGGTGGGGAAGTGGAGGTTGCTCCACCTCCACCGCCCCGTCATCAGAACACCGCCCACCGAATCACGTCCCATGATTCGGTGTGGCGGTGTTCTGGTGACAGGGTTCTGGCGGTGGAGCAGCCCCCACGGATCCCATCCCCTCCCGGAGGATCAACGGACAATGTAAGTTGATCGTCCGTTAGGGGAGGGGAGTGTTGTGTGTTGTGTGTGTGCATGGGGGTGTGCGTGTAAGTATGTAGAGGGGGTGTGTGATTGCGTGTCTGCATGCGGGGGTGTTTGGTGTTTATGGGAAATGTGTGCGTATATGTCTGAGTGCATGTGTGCGTGTATGTGTGCTGGTATGTCTTGTAGTGTATGTGTGCGTGTAGGGGTGTGTGTATGTGCATGTTGGGGGTCCTGCCAACTTTAGGGGGTGGCAGGGATGTGGGGGAGGACTCGGGGGTGGGGGAGACCCCTACCAGTGCCAGGGAAGGACTGATAGTTCCAAACCACCCGAGATCCATGGCAGTATGCAGGGTCGTGATGCCGCCGGTGTTCTGGTGACGGCCGCCAGGCAGGAGACCGAAGTCTCCAGCCCAGCGGTCGGAGTGGAGAAGTGGCGGATGACCATGGCGGTAACCCCATGATCATAATTCAATTTTTTTCCGCAGGCCTGTTGGCGGTATTACTGCCACTTCTCCCCCGTCCACCGGGGTTGTAATGAGGGCCTATATGTCATACTCAATAAATGCCCCTAGCTCATCTAGATAACAAATATCTATATTCGCAAAAACACAACGCATCACCTAACACATTAATTTTCTCCATTTCAGTTCAACAAAACGTCCTGTTTTACGACATTGTGCCTTCCTAAACTACATTTAAACAATCAGCACTTTTCTGAATTGACGAGCATCCATTTATTTGTACATTTTACACAACGTAGAGAAATTGACTCTCTTGAGCCCAAGCAAATCGAAAACCTCCTGGAATAAAAGTACAAATAAAGTCCGTGCACTCGAGCAAAAGCTTGACTGAAACAGTAAAACAGCCCCTTCATAGTTGGCCACCAGTATTGGGAGGTTTGAAAGCCTATGCCACAGTACTCTATTTTCAGTGTCTATGCCATAAAATGAAACCCTATAGTTATACACTATTTAATTATACGACTGATAAAACATCGTCCTTCTTGTGGCCATGCTTTGGTCAGGCATGACATAATTGCAGCACTTAATTCAGTGTGCCATATTTTGCCAAGAGAGGATTGTGGAAATGGTAGGTTTTTTCAAGTTTTCAAATGAGATCTTGTGTTTAGAGCTTTGCCCGCAGGTATAGCATGTTTCTACCCACCGTAACTGGAAAGATAGGCTGGAGATACTTCAGTACGCCTGCTGACTCCCCTCCCTTAATACCTATTTCCCATTTTCTGGTTCTCCAGCGCCACAAGGTCATACGAATGGCAATAGCGCTATGCAAATATCATCACTCCACTGCATACAAACAAAAAGTTAAAACAATGCAATTTTCAACGCCAAGACCTCTAACTTTACATTACAGGCTTGTTTTGCATTGTCAGCAGGGTTACCATACCATTCCAGCATAGCGTCTTTTACATTCAAAGCAACTTCCATTTCAATAGTTTCAGTCACATAGACGACAGTACCAAAATACACTGTAACATATATTGGCTACAACACTACAGTACAGCATGGTGCTCCATTTAGAGGAGTGCTTTCTAAAAATAAGAAGACAGGATAGCTGTACATAGTCTGCTTATGTAAGCCACCCATACGTTCCTGCATTCGGGTGATGTCCAGCACCAGAGAGGGAGATATAAATGACAACAAATTAAAAAAGTATGGTATTTGCACCACGCTAACATTTTGCAAACTCAGAACTCCATTATCTCCACAAGGATGTAGCTTTTTCTTGAACTGAAACTGAATTAATATATTCATTAACACTTCATTGACAGTGAACATCAATGACAGAGAGGAGTAAGTTGCATACCATAAAGGTTTATTAGTAAATTTGTAAGGTTACACTCTCCAATCAAATCTAGTAGACATAAGTCAAAATTCCACCTAAATACAGCTAACATAAAGATAATCCGAATGATTCAATTAGTAATGTGATCATTGCATTATTAAAAGCACCATATGTAAATCAAAGCAAACACTTGTTTCCGTGAATTAAGCTCTCTAATGCTGAACTAAGGTTACCGGCAGGTTAGGGAAGTTCAGACGCAGCGAGTGTTAGCAAATATAACATTGAAAGAAGTCCAAATAAATGTTCCAATTAGAATGAGAAGAAATGTACGTGTTCTTGAGCGGATCTGCATGAGCAGAAAAATAAGGAGCATTGGTCTCAAGAGAAGGAAGAAGACGTCCACCTGCAAAGGTGGACATGAGTAAGTGATCTAACTAACAAGCTTCAAACAGTTAAAACTTAAGCTCAAACCCAATGTTCTCTCCATAGTTAGTGTCAGCCTCTTTTTCACAGATAATAAAATGACCACTTCTTCGTTCATTGCGACCTTCATGATATCTCACAAAGGAGTATTCACCCCCTCAGTTTCCCAACCTGTGCAGGTACCAAGGTCATTGTCCACATGTAAACTAACGAAGATTAACATTTCTAAATGAGCACGCGGTGAGTGCGGTGTCTGAAATAGGAAAAGTATTATGCAAAACAAGCGAAAATGCAACCTTTATTTTAGACACAAAGTAAGACACTTAGGGCCTGATGACAGCTTTGGCGGAAGGGGTTAATCTGTCCCAAATGTGACGGATATCCTACCCGCCGTATTACGAGTCCATTATATCCTATGGAACTCGTAATACGGTGGGCGGGATATCCGTCACATTTGGGACGGATTAACCCCCTCCGCCAAAATTGTAATCAGGCACTTAGGCCTACTCATGACACTCTTAAACTCCACATATGCTAACTAAAGTTAATCAAAATATAGATCCATTCAGTTTACTGAACCTCAATATAAAACAACATGCAAAATATTTTGTTCAGTATTATGGGAAAGTTAGGAATATATAATGTGTGAATCATGTGTGGTAATGCTACTACAGGATAGCATATTAATAAGCACAAAAAAGTGATGATGGCACTGCATCATCATTTATGCCCATTTACAGGATAGGCATGTTTTGATATAATGTTAGAGTAAATAAACAGTATCCAAACATGGTATGATCATAGCGATCCATGTAGGAGGCTGGCCTGGCTTATAGTGGGTACCTGATGGTACTTACACCTTGTGCCATGTCCAGTTATCCCTTATTAGTAGATTAGTAGTGTTCTAGCAGCTTAGGCTGATAGAGGTAGCTATAGCAGAGTATCTTAGGCTAATCTAGGAGACATGCAAAGCTCCTACTATACCACTTATATCATATAGCACTATATCATAAGAATCATAATACTCAGTTACTAAAAATAAAGGTACTTTATTTAGTGACAATGTGCCAAGAAAATATCTCAGAGGATATACTCCCTTAGGAGGTAACTAAAATACACAAAATATACACACAAACCAAAATCAGGTAAGTAAACAGTTAGAAAAGTAGTACAAACACTGTAGAATACAATAGGATGCAATAGGCCTAGGGGGCAACACAAACCATATACTAAAAAAGTGGAATGCAAACCACTTAGGGACCCCAGGCCTAGTGTAGTGTGTAGAGGGTCGCTGGGAGTGTTAGAAAACATGAAAGGTGTCCAAGATACACCACCCCAAGACCCTGAAAAGTAGGAGTAAAGTTACCCTACTTCCCCAGAAACACATTAAAGTTGTGATAGGAGATTCTGCAAAGACCACAACAGAGTGAAAAACACTGAAGATGGATTCCTGGACCTGAGGACCTGCAAAGGACGGGGACCAAGTCCAAGAGTCACAAAAGTGTCAGGGGGGGCAGGAGCCCACTATACCCCTGATGAAAGTACAAAATGGCTGCCTCCCGGTGGAAAAAACTTAACATTCGGCAACAACGGAAGATGCCAGGAACTTCTCCTTTGCACAGAAGATGTCCCACGGCGTGGTGGAGGATGCACAGTTGTTTCCACACAGAAAGACCTTAAACAAGCCTTGCTAACTGCAAAGGTCATGGTTGAAGAAAAAGGGTGCTGCCCGGGCCCAGGCAGGACCAGGAGGTCGCCACTTGGAAGAGGAGACAGAGGGGGCACCCAGCAACACAGAGAGCCCACGCAGAAGCAGGCAGCACCCGTAGAAGTACTTGAACACAGGTTCAAGAAAACTGAGCATGGCAGTCATTTCAACACTACAAAGGAGGGTCCCACGAAGCCGGTGGCCAACTCAGCAAGTTGAGCAATGCAGGACGGAGTACTAGGGACCTGGGCTGTACTGTGCACAAAGGATTCCTTACAAAAGTGCACAGAAGTTCTAGCAGCTGCAGTTCACGCAATACACAGGATTACTGTCTGGCGTGGGGAGGCAAGGACTTACCTCCACCAAATTTGGACAGATGGACCACTGGACTGTCGGGGTCACTTGGATCCAGATCCTGTGTTCCAGGGACCATGCTCGTCACGATGAGAGGGAACCCAGAGGCCCGGTGACGCAGAAGTTTGGTGCCTGCGTTAGCAGGGGGAAGATTCAGTCGACCCATAGGAGATTTCTTCTTGGCTTCCAGTACAGGGTGAAGGCAGACAGCCCCCAGAGCATGCACCACCAGGAAACAGTCGAGAAAGCCGTCAGGATGAGGCACTACAATTTCGCTGGTAGTCTTCTTGCTACTTTGTTGCAGTTTTGCAAGCGACCTGGAGCAGTCAGCGGTCGATCCTTGGCAGAAGTCGAAGAGGGAGATGCAGAGGAACTCTGGTGAGCCCTTGCATTCGTTATCTGAAGAGAAGCCCACAAGAGAGACCCTAAATAGCCCTCAGAGGAGGACTGACCACCTAGTCAGGAAAGCACCTATTAGGAGGGGTCTCTGACTTCACCTGCTGGCACTGGCCACTCAGAGGCCTCCATTGTGCCCTCACACCTCTGCATTCAAGATGGCAGAGTTCTGGGACACACTGGAGGAGCTCTGGGCATCACCCCTGGGGTGGTGATGGACAGGGGAGTGGTCACTCCCCTTTCCTTTGTCCAGTTACGCGCCAGAGCAGGGGCTGGGGAATCCCTGAACCGGTGTAGACTGGTTTATGCAAGGAGGGCACCATCTGTGCCCTTCAAAGCATTCCCAGAGGCCAGGAGAGGCTACTCCTCTCAGGCCCTTAACACCTATTTCCAAAGGGAGAGCGTGTAACACCCTCTCTCAGAGGAAATCCTTTGTTCTGCCTTCCTGGGACTGGGCTGACCAGACCCCAGGAGGGCAGAAGCCTGTCTGTGGGTTGGCAGCAGCGGTAGCTGCAGTGAAAACCCCAGAGAGCTGGTTTGGCAGTACCCGGGTTCCATGCTGGAGTCCCGGTGATGCATGGGATTGGCACCCTAATACCACATTTGGCATGGGGGGAGAATTCCATGATCTTAGACATGTTACATGGCCATATTCGGAGTTACCATTGTGAAGCTACATATAGGTGTTTACCTATATGTAGTGCATGCGAGTAATGGTGTCCCCGCCCTCACAAAGTCCAGGGAAATTGCCCTGAACTACATGGGGGCACCTTGACCAGTGCCAGGGTGCCCTCACACTTAGTAACTTTGCACCTAACCTTCACTAAGGGAGGGTTAGATATATAGGTGACTTATGAGTTACTTAAGTGCAGATTAAAATAGCTGTGAAATAACGTGGACGTTATTTCACTCAGGCTTCAGTGGCAGTCCTGTGTAAGAATTGTCTAGGTTCCCTATGGGTGGCAAAAGAAATGCTGCAGCCCATAGGGATCTCCTGGAACCCCAATACCCTGGGTACCTAGGTACCATATACTAGGGAATTATAAGGGTGTTCCAGTGTGCCAATTAGAATTTGTAAAAATGGTCACTAGCCTGCAGTGACACTTTTAAAGGCAGAGAGAGCATAAGCACTGAGGTTCTGATTAGCAGAGCCTCAGTGACACAGTTAGGCACCACACAGGAAACACACATTCAGGCCACACTACGAGCACTGGGGTCCTGGCTAGCAGTATCCCAGTGAGACAGGCAAAAACAAACTGACACACAATAAAAAATGGGGGTGACATGCAAGGCAAGATGGTACATTTCTACACAACCCCCCCAAACGAGGGACAATAAGGCTAACCTTGCCCAGATGAGTCTTCATTGTCTAAGTGGAAATATCTGGAGAGTCCATCTGCATTGGAGTGGGTACTCCCAGGTCTATGTTCCACTGTATAGCCCATTACCTGTAGGGAGATGGACCACCTCAACAAATTAGGGTTTTACCCTTTCATTTGTTTAAGCCATAATAGAGGTTTGTGGTCTGTCTGAACAATAAAGTGAGTACCAAACAGGTATGGTCTCAACTTTTTCAGTGCCCAGACCACAGCAAAGGCCTCCCTCTCTATGGCAGACCAACGCTTTTCTCTAGGGGTCAACCTCCTGCTGATAAAGGCAACAGGTTGATCCTGGCCCTCAGTGGTAAGCTGTGATAGTACTGCCCCTCCCCCTAATTCGGAAGCATCAGTCTGGACTATGAATTTCTTGGAGTAACAAGGGGTTTTTAGGACAGGTGCAGAGCACATGACCTGTTTTAGCTCATCAAAAGCCTTTTGACAGCTAGCTGTCTACAATACCTGTTTCGGCATCTTCTTACTAGTGAGATCATTAAGAGTAGCTCCAATGGAGCCATAGTTCTTAATGAACCTCTTATAGTACCCTGTGAGGCCTAAGAAGGCTCTCACATGGGCTTGAGTTGTAGGGGGAGCCCATTCCATAATGGTCTGGATCTTCCCCTGCAGTGGTGCAATTTGTTCCCCACCTACCAGGTGGCCCAGATAAACCACTTTCCCCTGCCCTATCTGGCACTTTGAAGCCTTGATAGTGAGGCCTGCTTTTTGCAGGGTCTCCAAAACATTCCATAGGTGGACCAGGTGCTCATCCCAGGTGGATCTAAAGACAGCTATATCATCTAGATATGCTGCACTAAAAGCTTCCAAACCTTGCAAGACTATGTTCACTAACCTCTGAAAAGTGGCAGGTGCATTCTTCAAACCAAAGGGCATATCAGTGAACTGATAGCGCCCTCCAATGGTCGAAAATGCAGTTTTAGGTTTGGCATATTCTGATAATTTAATCTGCCAATACCCTGCGGTTAAATCAAAGGTGCTTAGATACTTGGGAGAAGCCAGTATATCTATTAGCTCATCTGCCCTGGGTATAGGGTGAGCATCAGTTTTGGTTACTTGATTGAGACCTCTGTAGTCAACACAAAACCTAATTTCTCTTTTACCTTCCTTACTGTGAGGTTTTGGGACAAGCACCACTGGACTAGACCACAGCCTTTCTGAAGGCTCAATCAATCCTAAGTCCAATATTCTCTGTACCTCTTGTTTTATGCAGTCCCTGACATGGTCCTGTCAGGGTCCAGACATTGGTCCAGGGGACTGCCAAGAAGAGGAAGGGCAGGGGGCACGGGAAACTGGCCCCAGAAGTTCCCACAGTCCGGGAGGAGGCAGAGCCTGAGGGTGATGCCCCGGAGCCTACAGGAGAACCGGTGGCTGAACTGGGGGACGTCCCTGAGCTGTCGCAGTGGCAACAGGAAGGGGGGGCCCACCAGGGAAGCATTCTTTGCAGCACTGAAGACATGCCCTACTTTGGAGGGTTTGCGGCAGCAGGCTGCAGACCAGGCAGCTGGCAAGGTGCCAGGATCACACTTGATATATTGGGAGGATGACCTCCTGTATAACGAGCCTAAAGTTCCTGACTCTGGATCATCCCGTGTGCTGGTGGTACCCCAGTGCTTCAGGACCTTCCTTCTGGGGTTGGCTCATGATGTGCCTTCAGATGGATATTTGGGGCAGGACAAGACCTTTGAGAGGCTTATCACCCACTTTTATTGGCCTCTAATGTGCAAGCACTCAGATGCACATTGCAGGTCTTGTCAGACTTGTCAGGCAAGTGGCAAGAGTGGTAGTAAATGTAAGGCTCCCCTCCAGCCTTTGCCTGTTGTCAGTAGTCCCTTTGAGAGGGTAGGCATTGACATCGTGGGGCCTCTGGATCCTAAGACAGCCATGGGCAACAGGTTTATCCTGGTCTTGGTGGACCATGCCAACAGGTAACCAGAATTCATTCCTTTGAGATCAATCACTTCCCCTGCGGTGGGTTGTGCTTTGATGGCGGTTTTTACCCACATGGGGTTCCCCAAGGAAATGGTATCTGATAGGGGTACCAACTTCATATCCATGTGGAAGGAGTGTGGGGTAACCCACAAGTTCACCACCCCTTACCACCCCCAAAGTAATGGTCTGGTTGAGAGATTCAACTGCACCTTGAAAGGCATGATCATGGGCCTGTCAGAGCCCTTGAGGCGGAAGTGGGACGTCCTCTTGCCATGCCTTTTGTTCGCCTACAGGGAGGTGCCTCAAAAGGGACTTGGGTTTAGTCCCTTTGAGCTGATTTATGGCCACCCTGTGAGGGGACCTTTGAGTCTGGTCAAGGAAGCTTTGGAGAAAGCTCCTAGTAACCCCCCCAGGATGTATTCAGTTACATGCTAGCTCTGAGAACCCATGCTGCCCGTTTCAGGCGTCTCGCTCAGGAGAACCTGGAAGCAAGCCAGGAGGACATGAAACACTGGTATGACCAGAATGCCACTCTGGTCGAGTTTCAACCTTGACAAAAAGTGTGGGTGATGACACCAGTGGAGCCTAGGGCGCTCTAAGATAAGTGGACTGGGCCATTTGAGGTGGTGGATCGCAAGAGTGAAGTCACCTACCTGGTAGACTTGCGGTCTCCAAGGAACCCTTTAAGGGTCCTGCATGTCAACCGCCTCAAACCTCACTTTGAGTGGACTGAACTGTCCATGCTCCTTGCGACAGATGATGGGGTAGAGGAGGAGAGTGAGCCTCTTACTGACCTCCTGTCTGCAGGAGAAAAAGATGGGTCAGTGGACGGAGTGATCCTCTCCCTCTCCCTGACTGAGGATCAGCAAGGTGACTGTTGCCACGTGTTGGGACAACTTTCCTCACTGTTTTCCCTGATCCCAGGAGTCACACACTTGTGCACACATGATGGTGACACAGGGGACAGTACACCCATTAAACAGAAGGTTTACAGGCTGACTGACAGGGTCAGGGCATGCATTAAGGATGAGGTATCCAAATTGCTTGCCCTAGGGGTTATTGAGCACTCCTTGGGCAAGCCCAGTGGTATTGGTACCAAAGGCTGCTGCACCTGGTGCCACTCCAGAACTCAGGTTCTGTGTGGACTACCGGAGACTCAATGCGGTCAGCAAGACTGATGCACACCCCATCTCCCGAGCTGATGAGCTCATTGAGCAGTTGGGAGCTGCCAAGTACCTCAGTACGTTTGATTTAACATCTGGGTACTGACAGTTTGCCTTAACTGAGGGGGCCAAGGAGAGGTCAGCATTCTCTACCCCAAATGGACACTTTCAATTTAAAGTGATGCCATTTGAGATGAAGAATGCCCCTGCCACCTTTCAGAGGTTGGTCAACCAGGTGTTGGCTGTACTGGATGAGTTCAGTGCCGCCTACCTGGATGACATCGCTGTGTTTAGTTCCACATGGGAGGAAACACCTGCAGCACCTCTGGAGATTGTTAGAGGCCCTGCAGAAGGCAGGCCTCACTATTAAGGTGAGCAAGTGCCAAATAGGGCATGGTTCTGTGGTGTACTTAGGACACTAGGTGGGCCGTGGCCAGGTGGCACCTCTACAGACTAAGATTGATACAATTCTGGCTTGGGAGCCTCCCAAGACCCAGACTGAAGTGAGAGCCTTTTTAGGTCTCACAGGATACTACAGGACGTTTGTGAAGGGATATGGTACCATTGTTACCCCCTTAACTGAGTTGACTTCTAAGAAGCAACCCAGGAAAGTGATCTGGACAGAGGCTTGCCAGAACGCTTTTGATGCCCTGAAGGCTGCCATGTGCACAGCACCTGTGCTGAAGGCACCTGACTACTCTAAGGAGTGTGTTGTGCAAACAGACGCCTCAGAGCATGGTATTGGAGCAGTACTCTCACAGCTTAATGAAGTGGGCCTAGATCAACCCGTAGCCTTCATTAGCAGGAGGTTGCTACCCAGGGAACGTAGGTGAAGTGCCATAGAACATGAAGCATTTGCTGTGGTCTGGGCACTGAAGAAGCTAAGACCCTACTTGTTTGGGACTCACTTCTAAGTTCAGACCGACCACAGGCCCCTCAGATGGTTAATGCAGATGAGGGGTGAGAATCCAAAACTGTTGAAGTGGTCCATTTCCCTACAGGGGATGGACTTTACGGTGGAACATCGTCCTGGTACAGAGCACGCCAATGCTGATGGTCTGTCCAGGTTCTTCTGCCTTAGTGACGAGAACTCCCATGAGGTTGGGTAGTTGCTCCCAACTTTTAGCTGGGGGGGACACGTGTTAGACTTTTCATTCTTGGCGTGGTCTCCCTTAACTTTTTGCCTCTGTTCCCCAGGTTGTTGATGTGTGCTGGACTCTGATATTGCTGTTTTTGTTACTCTGGGCACTTTACCACTGCTAACCAGTGCTAAAGTGCAAGTCCTCCTTTACAAAATGTGTATGTAAATGGCTTATCCATGATTGGCATATTTGGTTTACTAGTAAGTCCCTAGTAAAGTGCACTAGAGGTGCCAGGGTCTGTAAATCAAAGGCTACTAGTGGGCCTGCAGCACTGTTTGTGGCACCCACACAAGTAGCTCTGTAATCATGTCTCAGACCTGCCACTGCAGTGTCTGTGTGTGCAGTTTTAAATGTAGATTCGACTTGGCAAGTGTACCCACTTGCCAGGCCTAAACCTTCGCTTTTCTTACATGTAAGACTTCCCTAAGTTAGGCCCTAGGTAGCCCCAAGGCCAGGGTGCAGTGTATGGTTAAGGTAGGACATATAGGTAGTCATTACAACCCTGGCGGACGGTGTGAAAGCGGCGGTAAGACCGCCAACAGGCCGGCGGAAAAAAAATTGCAATTAGGACCGTGGCGGAAACCGCCAACAAAGACAGCCACTTTAACACTCCGACCCCCACGGCAGTACAAACAAACAACGCGGCGGTCACCGCCAACAGACAGGCGGGAGACAATGTACCGCCCACACTATGACAGACCAATCCGCCACCTTTTCCGGGGCGAATTCACTGCGGATTAAAACACAGCGGAAACAGGAATCCCGAAGGAAAAACGCACACCTCTACACACCCCACGAGGAACGAGGACGCCATGGATCCGGAACTCCAAATTCTACCTGCAATAGTCTTCCTGCTCCTCTACCAGGAGCACGAACGCCGGCGGCGAAGACCACGGTGAGTACTGCACCTACGACACAGGGGAGGGGGTAGGGAAAAAACAGGGACACACACACGCAACACCCCCATCCCCACCTTCACCCACTACAAAACACACACACATGCATGTCAATACATCACAGTTACACCCCGCAACCCCCCCCCCCGGAAGAATGCAAAGACAATAGAAAATGAGTGTAGCCATTGTAATATATTAAAAGCAAGTAGGCAGAAATATATATATATACACCATGTACAAAATATATACCAAGCATAGTAGTCCAGGTAGTGCTCTAATAAAGTATGTGGAAAACTGGGACCACACGGTATGGGCGAGCCCCACACAAGATCCCCGACCATGACGGAGAGAACACTGCATGGGCATCAGAGAGCAACTAAACAAGCACCTCAGGGTGATGGAAGGGGGGGCACCTCAGCCGCTTGAGTGCACGGCGCCAAATCCACGAGGGGGCCACATGCCCACTGTTCAATCCTGGGGAGTGCAAAGCCACAATCTCTCAAGTCTCTACAGTGGGTGGGTTGCCCACTGTTCAATCCTGGGGAGTGCATAGCCGCCCTCTCTCAGGTCTCTACAGTGGGTGGTTTGCCCACTGTTCAATCCTGGGGAGCGCAAAGCCACAGTCTCTCAAGTCTCTACAGTGGGTGGTTTGCCCACTGTTCAATCCTGGGGAGTGCAAAGCCACAGTCTCTCAAGTGGATAACAGTCTCCACTGGTTTCTGGAGGGGACATGGTGCCCAGAGTGCTTCATCCTGATAAGGACAGAGGTAGTGGATGACAGTCTCCACTGGTTCTGGAGGGGGCATGGTGCCCAGAGTGCTTCATCCTGCTAAGGACAGAGGTAGTGGATGACAGTCTCCACTGGTTCTGGAGGGGGCATGGTGCCCAGAGTGCATCATTCACCCCGTGACGGATTCAGTTGCGTCAGTGCCCTTGTCGCTCATGGGCCAGCGGTGCTTGAGATGGCGGCGACCTGTTCAGCGGTGCTTGAGATGGCGGTGCCCTGTTCAGCGGTGCTTGAGATGGCGGTCTCCATTGCAGGGACTCAGCTGCTGGCGGTCCTTCATGGCCCAGCAGGGCTTTTGCTGGTGGTCCTTCATGGCCCAGCGGGGCTTTTGCTGGCGGTCCTTCATGGCCCAGCGGGGCTTGTGCTGGCGGTGGCCTCCTGGGCAGGTGGGCTTCTGCTGGTGGTGGCCTCCTGGGCAGGTGGGCTGGTGCTGGCGGGCCCCTCCTGGGCAGGTGGGCTAGTGCTGGCGGGCCCCTCCTGGGCAGGTGGGCTTGTGCTGGCGGTCCGGTCCTGGGCAGCTGGGCTTGTGCTGGCGGGCCTGTCCTGGGCAGCTGGGCTTGTGCTGGCGGGCCTGTCCTGGGCAGCTGGGCTTGTGCTGGTGGGCCTGTCCTGGGCAGCTGGGCTCGTGCTGGAGGTGGCCTCCTGGGCAGCTGGGCTTGTGCTGGCGGGCCTGTCCTGGGCAGTTGGGCTGGTGCTGGAGGTGGCCTCCTGGGCAGCGGGGATGATGGCTGTCTTCTCCGACGTGCTGCTCTTCCCAGACTTGCCAGGTTTCTTGTGGCCCTCCCCCACCTTGGATGGTGTCACAGTTGACTCCACACTCCCACCGGGACCCCTGGGAGCGACTTTGGTCGCTGGAGTCTTCCCCCTCTCCCGCCGGGCACTGGCCAACTTCTGATGCTTCACAGGTGGGGGACTGTCTGTGCTGTTGCTCCGTGCCTCCGTGGCTGCCCTGGTGGCCGGTGCACTCCAGATTCCGGTGACTACAGACACCACTGGTCCCGGAGATGTTGTGGCTGAGGTGCTAGTTCGGGACCTAGGAGACGGACGGGGTGGGGGAGGTGTAGGAAAGAGGTCAAGGTTGGGCAGGAAAAGTTTTTGGGACACACTGGGACGGGTAGCTGGAGGGGGTTTGGGAGTGGAGGAAGAGGTGGTGGTTGTAGGAGGTGTTCGTTTGGTGACTTTGGGTGAAGGTGCATGCGCTGGAGGCTGTCGTGAGGTGCATGGCTGTTGGGTGGGTGTGTGCCTGCATTTGTGTATCTTGGGAGGGGGCGTCACAGCCACACTGGGAGAGGACACAGGGGATGTGGGAATGGTAGTGGGGGTGGTGACTGCACGTGAGCGGGGTGTTGTGGTGGGTGTGCTGGAGAGGGACGTAGTGTCTGTAGAGGTAGTGCATGCAGGTGTGAGTGTAGACGAGACTTGGAAGGAGGAGGGAGACGAGGACGAGGGGGACACAGTGGAGGCAGTGGATGTTGGTGTGTCTGCATGTGTCTGGTGCTTGCATGAGTGCCTGTGGGATGTGTGGTGCTTATGTTTGCCTGAGCTTCCCTTGTGTGTTGACGTGTGTGCATGCTGGTCTGTAGGTGTGCTTGGGATAGGCTGAGGTACAGGGGATTGGGTCGGGTTGAGGAAGTTGGAGGGGGAGGGGGAGGCTAGACACAGGGACAATGGCTGCCATCAGGGCTGAGGCCAGAGTCTGTAAAGCTCACTGAAGGGCCGCCTGACCAGAATGAATGCCCTCCAGGAATGCATTTGTTTGTTGCAACTGCCTTTTTACACCCTGGATGGCATTCAAAATGGTAGACTGCTCAACAGTGAGGGACCTGAGGAGGTCAATGCCATCCTCACTGAGGGCAGCAGGGGTGACTGGGGCAGGGCCTGAGGTTCCTGGGGCGAAGGTGATGCCCACCCTCCCGGGTGAGCGGGCACAGGGCGAAGGCTGAGGGACTGCTGGGAGGGCGGTGCTGGAAGGGGGGTGGCGGCTTTACCAGTAGATGGGGTGGCACAGATATTGCCACCACCACAAGGGAGCTCCCATCAGAGGACGAGTCCGTGTCACTGGTGTCAGCTCCTGTCCCCACCGTGGAGCTCCCCTCGCCCTCTGTCCCACTGGTGAAGTCCAAGTCCGTAGTGTGTCCCTCCATGGCCATGTGGGATGCAGCCCCCTGGTGCTCCGGTGCCACTGATCCTCCGCCTGATTATGCTAATGCACACAAGAACAGGGGGACCACAAAAAGGGGGGGGGACGACAGAAGAAAGACATGTTGAGTGCATGCATTACCGCTACCGTTGGTGGGCACGACAGACACAGAAGCCCCCTGCACTACGCCGCGCTCTTGGGCTCCACTGCTCAATTCCTGGGAAATGGCCTACAAGGCTATTGATGACATCTGCACACATAGATGACACAGGGGCATGACTAGGTGTACTTGGCACTCTACAGAGATGGGGTGGGGTGCCACATGGCCTGCCTTACGGAGGGACCTTGCCTATGGACCTCGCCCTGGCCTAGGGGAACCCACAGCCCACCTCCCCCACCCAGACCCCTCCACTGCACGCAATGTCAGCAGAATGAGAGTGTACACACCCCCTTGTGGCTGCTGTGATGCCCTCAAGCGCCCATCCAACTCCGGGTCGGCCACCGCCAGGATCCTGAACATCAGGGGGGTCATGGTGCGACGGGCACCCCTCCCACGTTGGGAGGCCATCCCCAGCTGAGCCTCCGCCGTCTTCTTCCTCCATTGGCAAATGTCCTCCCATCTTTTCCGGCAGTGGGTGCTCCATCTGTGGTGACCCCCAGGGTCCGGACGTCCTTGGCGATGGCATGCCAAATATATTTTTTCTGGTGAGCGCTGACGTACATGCACGCAGCACTCTCCCCCCTTCCTTCTTGCATCCAGCCCTCTCCACACAGGCATAGCCCATACAACATGCTTCCTGTGTACTTACCTGTTTGTCTGGAGGACCGTAGAGTAGCGTGTACTAGGGGAGGACCCCATCCACGAGTTTCTCCAACTCCTCCGATGTGAAGGCAGGGGCCCTTTCCACAGACACTCAAGACATTTTCTCTTCCAGACCGAGGTCACAGCAGCACTTGCAGTGTAGGTCCTCTCCTGTCGAAGATCAGGTATCGAGTGATTGAACAGATAGAAAATGGCGGTCACGTCCGCGGCGGTGCGTACCGTCACCGCCGGCGTACATCGTCATTGGCTCCTGGGACCCATAGCGTCCAATGTTAACCAATGCAGCATTGCGCTGCGGTCTTCGACCGCCTACCGCGATGGTGTACAACGCCAGCGCAATTACCTCACATCCCATTGTCCCACTTTAGAGGTCAGGCAGCCACCATTTCAGGGGCCCACATGGCTTCATTTTCAACTGCGTCACACTAGGCCTAGACTCAACACACATACAGGCCACCTTTTGTGTACGAATGGTGTTCTGGGTAAACTGTGGGTACATACCTCTGAGTTGTTTGACTCTGTGCTTGCTGTTGTCCTTCATAGGCACCATCAGCTGGGACATGTGAGGAGATAGCGGCATCCTCCGGTGTACCGACCGTTGGTGGACCTGTCGACAATGGAGGAGCGACATGTGATTATCACATACAGGCTTCACCGTGCCACAATCCAGGAACTGTGTACCCAGATGGAGCCAGACCTGATGTCAGCAATCCGCAATGTCACAGGAATCCCCCCTCAAGTGCAGGTGCTGTCAATGCTCCATTTCCTTGCAAGTGGGTCTTTTCAAACAACAGTGGCCATAGCATCAGGGATGTCCCAGCCCATGTTTTCCAACGCATTGTCCAGAGTGTTGTCTGCCCTCCTGAAACACATGCAGAGCTATATCGTTTCCCTCAGGTGGAGGATTTGCCTACAGTGAAAGGTGATTTCTATGCCCTGGGACACATCCCCAACATCATAGGTGCCATTGATGGGACACATGTGGCTTTGGTCCCCACCGCAGGAGTGAACAGGTGTACAGAAACCGGAAGAGCTATCATTCAATGAATGTACAGATGGTATGTTTGGCAGACCAGTACATCTCCCATGTGAATGCCATCTTCCCTGGCTCAGTGCATGACGCCTACATCCTGCGGAATAGCAGCATCCCTTATGTAATGGGTCAACTCCAGAGGCACTGTGTGTGGCTATTAGGTGAGCACCTGGAAGCATGACAGTGGGAATGGTTGTCTAGGTCTGGGGATATCGCTACAGGTTAGTGTGTGTCTAACAGTTGTCCCTTGCCATTTGCAGGTGACTCTGGTTACCCCAACCTGTCATGGCTACTGACCCCAGTGAGGAATCCCAGGACAAGGGCAGAGGAATGCTACAATGAGGCCCATGGGTGAACTAGGAGGGTGATCGAGCGGACCTTTGGCCTCCTGAAGGCCAGGTTCAGGTGCCTCCATATTACAGATGGATCCCTATTCTACTCACCAAAGAAGGTGTGCCATATCATCGTGGCCTGCTGTATGCTTCACAACTTGGCTTTGCGACAACAGGTGCCTTTTCTGCAGGAGGATGTTCCAGATGGCGGTGTTGTGGCAGCTGTGGAGCCTGTGGACAGTGAAGACGAGGAAGCAGAGGAAGAAGACATGAACAACAGGGACTCAGTGATCCAGCAATATTTCCAGTAAGAGTATAGACCTGCCTACTACATGTACTTTAACACTACTACCTCTCTACTGTCTGTAGTTTTCACCCAGTGTATGGTCACTGAGTTGTCACTTTCCCTTACGATTTCGCAGATGTGGGTCCCACTGTGTGACATCTGCCTAGATTCCTCATGGACTAGAGCTGTGTGACATAGGTATGTTGACATTACAATTGAAAGAGCATTTTGTCACTGTAATTGCTAATACACTATTTCAAAATCACAGACAGACTCCAGATTGTTTTGTGCTTTAAGTGTGTTTATTTAAGTGCTCACTAATGGAGGGGGTAGTGAAATGGTGAGGGGTGATGGCGGAGGAATGTCCATGGCAGAGTCCAGTCTATCAGTCTCACAGGTGCATTGCCCATTTGGGCATAGGAAGTGGAGCTGGGGCAGTTTAAGTATGGACATGGTGACGGGGGTCTTGGCATCATGCTCTGTCTTGTTCCTGGATCTCAGGGACCGTTTGCGTGGTGGTTCTCCCTCTGAGGGCGTGGGGTGCTGGTGTGGTGGTCCTGTGGCGGGGTGTCCTGTCCACTAGCGTCGGCAGAGGTGGTGGGCAGTTCATCGTCCATGCTAGTGTCAGGGGCCCCTTGTAGTGCCACAGTGTCCCTCCTGGTGTTCACAAGTTCCTTCAGCACCCCTACGATGGTGCCCAGGGTGGAGCTGATGGTTCTGAGTTCCTCCCTGAAGCCCACATACTGGTCCTCCTGCAGGCGCTGGGTCTCCTGAAATTTGGCCAGTACCGTTGCCATCGTCTCCTGGGAGTGGTGGTAGGCTCCCATGATGTTGGAGAGGGCCTCGTGGAGAGTGGGTTCCCTTGGCCTGTCCGCCCCCTGTTGCACAGCAGCCCTCCCAGTTCCCCTGTGTTCCTGGGCCTCTGTCCCCTGGACCCTGTGCCCACTGCCACTGCCCCCAGGTCCCTGTTGTTATTGGGGTGGTGGGTTACCCTGGGTTCCCTGTAGTGGTGGACACACAGCTGATTGACGTGTCCTGGGGACGGAGGTATGGGCCCGCTGGGTGGGTGCTGTGCTGGTGTTTCCAGAGGGGGGAAGGTCTGTGGTGGCCTGTGACTGGGTGAGGGGAACCGACTGTCCAGAGGTCCCCGATGGGCCGGGCTGGTCATCTAGATCCAAATGGACAGAGCTGCTGTCATCACTGTGGGCCTCTTCTGTTGGTGGTGTGGACATGTGTGGGCCCTTCTGTCCGGTGACGTAGGGTAGGGGTCCTGCAGGGGTATAAAAGGATGGTTATTACATCTGTGTGTGTCATGGTGTGCAATGGGTGGGTGACCGTGTACCCCAGTGCTTGCATTCTTGTGTGGGACCTTGTGTGATGATGGTTTAGGGGTTGTATGGGTATGTGCAGTGGGCATGCTTCAGTGATGGGTGTCCATGCTTTGTTGTTGCATGCAGGGCTTGGTGTTGGGATGGGTGGTTTGTGATGTTGGGACATATGTGAGGAGTTGGAGTGATGGGGGTGAGGGTGAGGGTGGGGGTATGTGCTGTCATGCAGGTAGGGTGGGGGATGTAATAGTTAAGATTTGACTTACCAGAGTTCATTCCTCCACCTACTCCTGCGAGGCCCTTAGGATGCAGAATCGCCAAGACCTGCTCCTCCCATATTGTTAGTTGTGGGTGAGGAGGTGGGGGTCTGCCACCAGTCCACTGAACCGCCAGGTGGTGTCTTGAGACCACGGAACGCACCTTCCCCGTAGGTCGTTCCACCTCTTCCTGATGTCCTCCCGATTTCTTGGGTGCTGTCCCACTGCGTTGACCCTGTCCACTATTCTTCGCCATAGCTCCATCTTCCTTGCAATGGAGGTGTGCTGCACCTGTGATCCGAATAGCTGTGGCTCTAACCGGACGATTTCCTCCACTATGACCCTGAGCTCCTCCTCCGAGAACCTGGGGTGTCTTTGCCGTGCCATGGGGTGGTGTAGGTAATGTGTGGGGTGGAGTGTGTGGTGATAAGTGTGATAAGTGTGCTGATATGTAGTGGGGTGTTGTGTGAGGTGTGTGGAAGTTCTGCGGGTAATGGTGTTGTGTGCCTGTGGTTGCTGTTGTTCTTGCTGGTGCTGTCTCTCTCTGGCCTTCTTTCGGAATTTTTGGTCGTAAGGGTTTGTGGGTGATGTGGGTGTGTGTTTTATATTGTATTGTGTGTGTGGGAGTGGTGTGTGTATGTGTATCAGGTGTGTGTCTTTTGAATTGTCCAATGTGGCTGTGTTTTGTAAAAGTGTGTGTATTTTGAGCGCAGCGGTGTGTACCACCAATGGAATACCGCAGTTGAAAGACCGACGCGTGGATTCGTGTGTCATGATAGTGTGGGCGTATTCCTGTTGGCGTGACGGTGGAGGTTTTGTTTTCGTCAGTTTATCACTGACCTTTGGTGTGGCAGACTTGTGTGGGTGTCTAGATTTTGGCGGATTCCGAACTGTGGGTCATAATAGCTTTGGCGGAATTCCGCGGCCGCGTCGGTGTGTTGGTGATCTTCTGCACGGCAGTAAGCGGCTTTTACCGCCAATGTTGTAATGAGGTCCATAGTAATGTGTTTTATATGTCCTGACAGTGAAATATTGCTAAATGTGTTTTTCACTGTTGCAAGGCCTGTCCCTCTTATAGGTTAACATGGGAGCTACCTTTAAAATCTGATTAAAGTGTTTATTCCATTTGGGAACAGATGGACATGTGGAGTTTGGGGTCTCTGAGGTCACAATTTAAAAATACATCTTTTAGTAAAGGTGATTTTAAGATTGTGTGTTTGAAAATGCCACTTTTAGAAAGTGAGCATTTTCTTGCTTATACCATTTCTGTGGCTCTGCCTGTTTGTAGATTCCCTGTCTGGGTCAGTTTGACAGTTGGGCTGGTTGCACCTCATACTAGACAGTGACACAAAGAGAGCTGTGGTGTAACCTGCATATCCTGATGAGCCATCTGTGCTAGGAGGGAAGGGAGGAGTGGTCACTCACACCTGAAAGGGCTGTGCCTGCCCTCACACAATGCAGTCTCCAACCCCCTGAGTGTCTGGGGCCTGGCCTGGGCAAGGCAGGATTTCACATTCAAAAGAGACTTTAATTTGAAGTAGGCCTACTTCAAAGGATAAATTGAGTATAAGAAGGGCACCCAAAACCACAGACTTGAGAAATACGTCTGGAAGCAATAGGAACCTCTGCCTGGAGAAGAGCTGAAGAGCTGAGGAAGAAGAGCTGCCCTGCCTGTGACTCTGCTTTGTGGAGCTATCCTGCAGTTGCTGCTTTTGCCAGAGTAAGAGGGCAAAGACTAGACTTTGTGTGCCTTCCATCTTCAGAAGAAATCTCCAACGGCTTGATTTAGAGCTTGCCTCCTGTTGTTTGAATTCTCAGGGACAGCAAAGACGTCTCTCTGCCAGCAACTGGAGTCCTCTGCCCTGTGGTGCTCATCCAATTCCTGGGACCCTGAAAGGAGAACCTGGCAGCCTAAAGACAAGGAAATCAACGGACAGAGCGCTGTGCAGGGAAAAGATCGACGCAGCTCTAATCTGTGGCTGAAGAAATGACACACCACTGGCTCCGCAGCTGAGAATTGACGCTCACAGGAAACTAAACCGAAGAATCGACGCACAGAGCAGGAGAAACGACGTGCAGTATTGCTGACGGAGGCTGGGAGATCACAACCCACGCTGCGGGGTTTTCAGATCATCATGCGGCTGGATTTCTGACTCAAGTACTGCTGGGTGTTGAAAAACAATGCAAGGCCTGCCCGGAACGGAGAGTGCTGACCGGATTGACGCATCGCTGTCCTGCGGAGAGAAGAAACGACCCATGACCCGGCGAAAGGAGAAATGACGCAAGGTCCTGCTCGTGAGTGGAATCAAAGCATCACATGCCCTTTTTGATGCGCACTCACCCGTGAGGCATTACGTATGACGCACCCAAGGTACTTTTTCACACTGACAGCGTAAGTGTGTGTTTGAAACTACTTAAAGACTCTTTTTTGGATTTTGAATTGATAACTTGAATTGTGTATTGTAGATTTTTGTCGTTTTGGTCTTGTTTTGTTTAGATAAATATTTCCTATTTTTCCAAACTGGTGTTGTGTCATTTTGTAGTGTTTTCATTAAGTTACTGCGTGTGTTGGTACAAATACTTTACACCTAGCACTCTGAAGTTAAGCCTACTGCTCTGCTGAGCTATCAAGGGGGTAAGCAGGGGTTAGCTGACAGTGATTCTCTTTTACCCTTACTGGAGTGAGGTTCCTTGCTTGAACGGGGGTAACCTGACTGTCAACCAAAGACCCCATTTCTAACAATATTCAATTAGATTCTTACTGATGGTCTGAGTGAAAGTCAAGTTCAATGTATTGTTGTTCAATTTGTTGATGAACTCAGTGGCTGTGGCCTAAGAACCCATCCTGATAATAAAGAGGTCATGAGTATATCTCAGCCAGAAAATAATACTATCCAGGTCAGATTCCAAAGAAACACTTGCTCATCCCACCAGCCAAGGAATACATTTGTGAAGCTGAGGGCAAAACAAGTACCCATCACTGTGCCAAGGATGTGATGGTAGAGAATACCGTTGAAAGTAAAGATGTTATTGTGGAGACAGTGCCTTATCTCCACAATCATCTTGAAATCCGCCAAATAGTTGATGGGTCTAGCCCATAGAAAATGATCACAAGCAGTGATCCCATTCTCATAGTCAGTGACTGTGTACAAGAAGCTAATGTCGAGTGTCATCAGGAGAAACTCCTCTTCCCATGAACTGCCTGTAATCTTGTCTAAAATATCTTCGGTGACCCTAACATACATATAGCTTCCCGAGCACGGCATCTACATATTTTGACACATTCTCTTGTGGACTATCCTTGGACAACATAATAGGTCTGCCGGAGGGGATTGGTCTCGTTCTTGTGAACCTTGTAAAGAAGATAAAGTGTGGATAGCTTTGAAAACTCCTTCCTCAAAAAGCAATATTCATCCCAGTCTTATAGTCTCTTATCCCTCAGATCACCAATTTGTCCCACAGGGTAGTAATGCTGTTGGTATAAGTGGCCTTGCCAACAACCCAATAGGAGGTGGAATCATTAATTTACCTATGCTTCTCTTTTGAGCACAACTACATTCCCGCCGTTTTCCACTGGACGTAAAAATATACTCTCATCTTTTGTAAAGGAATCTGGGGCCTCCATTTATTTAAGAGAAGTATTGTGTCTTGTTTTGCAAAATTTACCTTTCCTCAGATTTTGAAGATCTTTAATGACTATGGGGGTTATAACGAGTTTGGCGTTCCCATGACCGCCGTGTTGGCAGTGGCGGTCATACCGCCAACAGGCTGGCGGAGAACACCACCAAATTATGACCATGGCGGTATTCACACCAGAATACAGCCACTGCACCGCCACTGTGGTCAGGCCGCCCGAACGACGGTAGCCACCTGCAGGACGGAGGAGACCATGTTTCCGCCGGACAGATTGTGATGCTGCACATCACCGAAGTTTCTGTCACTGTCGCACCACTACGTGAACCTGGTGGAAACCAACTGTATAAAAAGAGACATTAACCTTCAGAAAGCCATGGAACCTGAACTACTTATCTTCCCACTGCGCCTGCTTGCCCAGTGACTTCAGAATCAGTGACAACAACGACGATATCAACCGCGAGTACACACACCTACCTGTCACTGTTGTAAAATGTCAAAGTACCTATGCACACACAACATACCAATTGAGAATGAGTCGTGAGGGCGACACTCACACGTAACCTCACACTGACACGCACACTCACTGACAACCAAATACACACCCGCTCATACACAGTACACATGCTATGGCCATCACACACACAGACACATCAAAAACACACACCTACCCCCAGAAACACAGCACCGTTACAGTCACACACAACAACACGCAACACCACCAAATGACATTACAACACCACAACCACAAAACCAGCAAAGCATTGGCAAGCACCCACAATAGACACTACCTATTAACAAATCACACATACAACACAACGTACCACCAACAGGGAACAAACACACACTATCATACAATGCAGCATTCGACATATCCCTCATACACACATCACAACGTATCTGACATACCATTCACCACACATGCTAATGCACCAGGTCCAAGCACACAAAGGCAAACAACACTGCAACAAACACGTCAACCAACTCAAAACACCACTCAATACCATCACAGCAACATGTCCCCAACATACACATGCCCATCACACAACACACACACATCACTGGGGGCGACATACACTGCACACAACCTCACATGCTGCCCAGACAAAACAGGTAGCACAACCACCACTGACACACAAATACTTTCACACAGAAATAATGTCAGCCAGGAACAAAACTGCGTTAAGAGAAGATATGCAGGACAAAGATGTAACTGCGATAACCCAACAACTGGTTGGTCCAATATTTGTATTAAGTGAATAAATATTACAAAAATGTCCAAGGCCATAGGCCATTCCAAATTATCAATGTACAACATGTACACATTGCACATGTGTGTGCCCCCAAATTGACTTCTGACTGCCATGTAACCTCCGCAGGTAGGGACATCAAGGTGGCCAGCAGGCACCTCTGGGATAAGGGAGGGGTGGGGGGGATTGGGAGAGGGACCTTTGGGATTGGGCTTGGGAGGAGGTGGTTTAGGGCTAGGCTTAGGGGAGGGTTGGGTAATCTTGGGAGGGGTAGACTTCTTGGCGGGGAGGGGCATGACTACTTGCAGGAGACGCCTTGGAGGTGGAAGGGCCGGACTTGGGGAGGAACACCAAATGTTTATCGGTATCACAGGGTGGAAGAGGAGTAGGGAAAAGGGCAAACTCCGAAAGGAAAGCTTTTTTACACACATGGGGCCAGGCATAGCAAAAGGGTTTGGGTGTGGAGGGAGAGGGAGTGGTTTTCTGAGGTGTTGTGGATGTCTTGGGTGCATGTTTGTGCAAGGTATGCTTGTGGGTGGTGGGTGTCTGTTGGGTGGGTGAGTGTGAGCACTTATGTGTCTTGGGGGTGAGGTGCTGGGAGATGCCATGGTGAGTGGGTGAGTGTCTGTTGCAATGGTGACTGCAGGTATGGTAAATGTGCTGCGTGTTGGCATGTCTGTTGTGGTGCCTGCAGATGTGGTGACTGTGATGGATGTCTGAGGGTCTGCTGTCATACTGTCATGCTGTCTGTGGGTAAGATAGGTGTAGTGGCTGGATCTGTGAATTTCGGTGTGGTGTCTGCAGGTGTGTCTGGTGTACTGTCTGTGATGCGGGGGTGGTGGGGGTGTCAGGGCAGGTTGTGACTGTTACTGCAGCTGCAGATGGATATTGTTTGTGTACATGCTGGGGGGGTGTCTTGTGGTGCTTGTGTTTGTCAGAGCTACCCTTGGAAGTGAGGTGAATGCATTCTCTTCTTTCTGTGTGTTTTGGTTGGGTTGGGCAAGAGGGGTTTGGGATTGGGAAGTGGAAGGTGGAGGGTGGGCAGAAGACAAACGGTGACTGGTTGCTGTTTAATGTGGAGGCTAGAGCCTGAAAGGATCTCTGTAGGTCAGCCAGTGCACTGTGAATGCCCTCCAGGAATGCATTACTCTGTTGTACTTGAGTTGCCAGTCCCTGGATGGCATTCACAATGGTTTACTGACTCACAGAGATGGACCTCAGGAGGTCAATAGCCTCCTCACTGTGGGCAGCATGGCTGACAGCGGCAGGGGCAGATGTGCCTGCAGCAAAGGAGACGCCCAACCTCTTGGGTGAGTGGTCATGGCCAACTGGGTGGAGAGTTGTAGGGAGGGTGGTGGTAGAAAGGGGTGGGCGACAAAGATGGTGCTGGGGTGGTCCCAGATGGGTCAGCCACTGCCAGGAAGTGTCCAATGGAGGAGTATTCACAGGATGATGCACTCGATCCTGTGTCCTCCTTGGCACTCAGGTCGCCGTCCGGGCCACTGGGCCTCTCGCTGTCAGTGGTTTCAGCACTCTGGCCCCCGTGGCCGGCAACTTCTCCACTTGCCTAGGCCCCATCTCCTTTGCCTACCGATGCTTATACACAAAGGGAGAGAGGAAGAGACAGGGAGAGAGAGAGTCAACACATTCTTCACACATACAAACATTACAACATGCACAGCAGTTGCTATACATCTCTTGCTAGGAAAGTCCCAGTTAAAACCCTTTAGAGCCTACATTATGTCACAAAAAGATAATTCCAACTTTCCGATTTGACGACAGTCTCATCCACAACATAAGCCAACCATCTGACCACTACTTGACCATCGTATCAAATCACCTGTTACTCAAATGTATCATGCCCATGATGGATTGGCTAAACCAAAACATGTACAGCCCATCACTGTCCAACATCACATCAGTTTAAGGAAATGCAGCTGACTGATAACACAATATCATGTCTACTCCGACTCCACACCTGCCCAGTCCATCACCAAAAGTCAAGTTCCACAAAATGTAAGTAATCTCACTTCACATATGACACAGCGTCTTGCCTTCCAATCACATGCCTAACTGATCATTCTGTACATAACTTTCACAATGGCAACATTCTCTGATGAATACACTACAAGTGGCATTCCCATACCGTGGGCATCACAAATTTAGATTACATGTCTGGGAAACATCAATCTAAATACTAGTAAAAGATTCATCAGGAGTTTCAGCAACCACTAATAAGAAACATTGTCACATATACAACTACTCAATGTACTGCATTTGGGGGCTACCTAGCACACACACAGGATACATCCACAGACATCCACAGGGAGCATATTTACCCCAACAAAACTATGGACACCATACAAAGTGCTTTAAGGGAGTCATAACATTCCACCAGACATGCAGAATAGAAGCCTCTACATGACAACATAAGAACACCTCCATCACTAACAACTGTCCTGATTCACACTACCCAAGTCCAAACTTAACTCTTACACAACTGATTACCAATGTACCCATAAATTACACATACACCTAGAGGGAAGCTATTTAACTAGCAACATATCCCAAAATACCACAGGTGTATGTGATATGGAACATCTGCTACACCAATAAGTCAGGCTGTAATGAGCTGAGCCATAAACATTACTGTGAAAACAGCCTCAGATCAGCTAAGGTAAGTCTGGGAAAAAAGGGGCTACCATATATAATCTGCCATGAAGCATCAATTGACAAATGATGTAGGCAGCAAATAGCATATATAGCACTCATATAGGTATGGCATTGGCCTATCTTGCATGGACAATACACATGCGCTAAGGGTTAAGCAGCCTAGCCACTTGCCTTCTCTACAACAAGCATATTGAAATACAAGTTATTTTTACACATGTCAATGGAATACCATGAAATATGAAGGTCTAATAGACAACATGAGTTCCACACTGTAGGATGTCCACCTTTATCAACCATTCACATTTCCCATTGTATGAATATGACATGACAGTGGGGACACCTCCTCAAACCTAATAGGAGCAGTACTAAGTTGACCATAACAAAAGGCTGATTTGGATGATAGCCTTGCATGAAGCGTCCAGCTATTTCAGGACACAGGATTACTTGGCCCTGGAACTCATCTGTCAGACCCAATGTTGTACATAGACCAGATTCAGTGACTAGGATTGGTCAGGCACCCTAGATCTACATAACTCACCATTCGGATTAATGGACCTGGGGACACTAGCTGGGAAGGATGACAGCAGGTAAGAAATATAAATGGCTGAGTAGAGTCACACATAAGTCAGTCCGATGTGCAGCTCCACATGCAGTCATACTATTTGCTAGACTCAGGTAATCAACATGTTTCCATGCACAATAATACAATGGCCACATCTGTGTCTGTATATAACTGTAGTACCATGTATTCTCAGTAGTCAACATACCTTTAACACCTACAAATTTGTCAATACTTAGACAGCATACATTAAACTATCAGGGGAGAGTACATGGGTTCTGCCAGTACTTACCCACTTGTGACCTTCAAATGCTCATCCACCTCAGGGTAGGTCACCAAAATGCAGGCCATTAGGGGCATCAAGATGCGATGGGAAACCTCTCCCTCATTGGGATGACATCCCTAGCTGGGCCTCTGCGGTCTTCCGGGTCCAGCGTCTTAGGTCCTCCCAGGATACGCACTTGCTTAGCGATGGCACGCCAGATTCCCTTCTTCTGATGGGTATTGACCTGCATGGATGACACAGACAAAAGGAGAAACTCCTGTCCACATGCACCATAACAATAGTAGTGGATAGAACACATCTGTAACAGCAACAGTCCAATCCTCTCAGCTCACACTCCTTCACAAAGCACCATTTGCATGCATCAACACCTTCAGTAGTTTACATTAACGGTACACCTTCGTACACCATACCTATTACACATTGGTATGACATTGGACTCACCATCTCCTCTGGTGCACTATATAGCTATTCATACAGGGGTAGGACCTCTGCCAGTAGCTGCTCCAGCTCTTCAAGGATGAAGGCAGGAATCCTATCAACTGCAGGGTGTAGCATGGTAGCTCCCAGAACACAGCAGCTCAGGTCATGGAGGTCTTGCTGGCAGCAGTGTCAGGAGTCAAGTGAGCAATACTGCAGAAGATGTCGGTCACGCCCGCCACGTACATGACCGTCACCGCCGGCGGACATCGCCACTGGCCCAGTTCTGCCAAAGGCAGCAATATATTCCATTGGCGAATAACACTGCGGTTGTGACCGCCTACCGCCATGACGGCTTCTGCCGGCAGACCTAGGTCACTTCCTCATGTCCAGTACAGTAGGTCAGACGGCTGCCAATTTGAGCACATTTCATGTATGGAATTGTATAATAATCTGTGTTAACTATACCCCATATTGTGCTGTACATCTGTAAGCACTTGCCCTCATGTTTAGGTGACATTTTCCTGCATCTGTGCTGTAAATGCAGTGTTGTAGGAGGACATGTGGTGATAGCAATGTACAACTACTCTGAGGTTTCTATGTGTTTTGAAAATGTTGATAATGTCCCAAAATAAGTGTGACACATGTCTTAACGATTGGTCTTACAAACATGTCCAGTAACAGGTGTATTTATAAGTGTAATCCCCTATGTAGTTGAGGCAATTTGCACCAGGGAGGGAGTCATCGGATGCATAGCCATGTCCTGTACTGTATATGTCAGAGATAGTAGCCATCCCTGACAGCTGTTATGTGTGAGTCATTTAATTAACTGTACTTGATGTATGTAAGCTACATGTCATATACTGTGTTTACAAGTTTTCACATAGTTACCCTGCCAAGAGGAGAGGAAGATGACCATGAGTGTACCGTCCGCTAGTAGGCCTGCACACAATGGAGGAAAGAAATTGTATCGTCTGAATCGTCATACTATCATGGATCTTTGTAAACAGTTGGGGCCAGACCTGATGCCTGCCATTTGCAATCATTATAGCATACCTCCCATCGTTCATGTCTTCTCAGTGCTACACTTCCAGGCCACTGGCTCCTTTCAAAATACAGTGGCTCTAACTGCAGGGATGTCTCAGCCCAGGTTCAGTCTTCTTTTGAAGGATGCACTGTGTCCATTAATGAAACACCTGGGCAGCTACATCAGGTTTCCCCAAAGAGTGGATTTGGCCTATGTGAAGGCAGACCTTTATGCAATGGTACACATTCCAATTGTGGTTGGAGCCATTGATAGCACCCATGTAGCCTTGGTTCCCCCAAGTGGCAATAAGCAGGTGAATAGGAACAGGAAAAACTACTACTCCATCAACGTTCAAGTGGTGTGTCTGGCACACCTGTACATTTCACAAGTCACAGCAAAGTATCCAGGATCAGTCCATGATTCCTTCATCATGCGGAACAGCAATGTCCCACTGCTAATGACATGACTCTACACAGAGAGGACCTGGCTGGGTTAGTAAGTTACAATTGAAATGTGTGTTTGCAATGTATGTCTCCTGCCATCACAATGTTGCACGTCCCACATACATGTTTGTGTTGTTCTACCATTTTGTTCACAGGTGACTCTGGCTATCTAAACCGTCCTTGGCTGTTGACACCAGTGAGGCACCCAACCACGCTAGGGGAAATCTGCTACAATGAGGCCAACAGGAGGACAAGGCGTGTAGTTGAGCGGACTTTTGGGCTCCTGGATGCAAGATTTAGGGACTTGGACAGATCAGGAGGAGCTCACCAAGGTATGTCAAATGATAGTTGCCTGCTGCATGCTCCACAATCTTGCCCTGAGACATCAGATAACACTTATACCAGAAGAGGGGGAGGCAGCAGAACCTGTGGGTGGAAATACAGAAATGTCAAGTGATGAAGAGCCAGAGGAAGATGAAGCAGGAGACTCTATGGCTGATCTCATCAATCATTACTTCAACTGACTAATAGGTATGTGAAGTTGACCTATTGTGATGTAATTGTGCAACCAGATGTTGATGGCTAGCATGTCACCTCCTTTATGCATCGTCTGTGGGGGTGTAGTGAGCTCCAATGCCTATGAGTGGGTTGTGAATGTAGACTGATAGTTTGCATTGTGTACAGGACAGAGTGGTCTACAGTATCATGTACGGTAACAGCAGATACAAACTTACACTGCTGGACATGCCTTCCCGGATGTGAGGATTATATTTTACTATGCCCTATTCCTTTCTCTTTCACTCACAGATTGCTCTAGATCCTGTTTGGCTCAGCAAACTTGGCTAATGTAAACAGTATCAGAAGCAGATGGGAATTGTTGATAGACATGAGAAGTGGACATGACTGAAACCAGGTGATATTAGTGTTGTTTAAGTTGGGTGTAACTAAGATTGTTGTACAGTCAGAACACTGGGGTGGAGAAGTGTTTTCCCGTATATTTAACCTGTTGGGTACAGGAGGTTGTCAAAGGGTGTATTTGTGTCTGGAGATGTGGCTGGCTCATGTGTAAATGTTGGATCATAGCCTCTCGCATCACAATGGGTTGAGTTGTTTATGAACTACTTGGACCTAGCTGTCATTGTGTTCATACTTCACACACCAAGGTGCATGTCACTGTAGACTGACATAGGTTAGTGACATTCCTACAGATATGGGACCAATGTAATTGAAAGGTTTTAGGACTAGGCACTTCAGTAATCATCTTTCTATGTTCCATGGGATATGTGAATTTGAATCTATGGTATGGGTATGTGATGAGGCTATATCAGGTGATACAGAGGACCTATCAGTGTGCCTCCTACCTTGTATGAAGTTTACCATGACCTTACATTTCTATCCTATGTTTTGTAATTGTGTGACACCTTAGCATACATCGTGATGCTACTTTCAGTCATGCTCTATGCACTGTTTGCAATTCTACGTGTAAATGTGTGTAGAACTAGATTTCAACTTATTGGAAATCTGTCCTGTTACATTTCAGTTGAAATATGTATCCTGCTGATAGTGTCCCTATTTGATGTCCATAACAATGGGTGTACAATACAGAGGGACATAATCAGACCAGAGTTGGCATGAATAACTATTGTACATGGGTTATAAAAGACACTTACACAGACCCTGTGTTTAAGTGTGATGTATTGCGCATATCAGTATATCTGTGACTATAAGAGGAAAGAAATGAAACAAAGGTGATGGGTTCAGTCATGGTGGATGGAATCATCAGGGTAGCTGCTACACCAGTTGGAAACACAATTCTAGTGTCTTTGTACCACAGGAAAATGGAGTTCAGTCTCAGAACAGTCAACAGGGTGTATCTGTGGCACACAAGGGGAACCTATCAGGAGCGGTTCACTTTCTGGCAGTGGGTTTGGTCTTGGTATCTGCTCCTCCTGGATGTCTGGGTGGATGTCCACATTTGTGAGGGGGTTTCTTCAGACACAGAAGGAGGGGTGTCTGATGCATTCCCTTCCCTGGCAGGGCCTCTATTCCACTAGCAGCCTCAGATGTGGAAGGGGCTGATGGTTTATTGCTAGCGGAAGGGGCGAGATGTTGTGTATAAAACCTAATCTGGGTGGTAGTCTTTTCCCTCAGCTCCCCTGCAATGGAAGTCAGGAAGGCATTTTGTGCCTGCAATTGCACCATGCCTTCCTGGTGGTGGTCCCTCTGCAGCATTTGAATTTCCCGCAGTATGGTGATGACTTTGCCGATCATGCCTTGGGAACTATGATAGGATCCCAAGACTTGGGAGATGGTATCCTGGTCAGTTGGGTCCCTTTAAGGCCCCATCCTCTGGCCTACAGCATCCCTCCCACACATTCTACCCCTACATGCCTGTGCCCCTGGCACAGTGTGCCTACTCCTAGTGGTTGCAGGTCCATCATTGTCAGGGATGGCAAGGTTAGACTCAGGTACCTGTACAGTGTTTGGTAAATGGTGAGGTGTAGGTGCTGTGATGTGAGTGAGTGACGTTTGTAGCGGATTGTTTGTGCTACTGATGTGTGTATTGTTAATGTTGTGCTGATGTGGGGTGAGTGATGAGTGAAATGTGTATGTGTGCCTATGGTGTAAAAGAGCAAAATCTATCTTTTTAGACTTCTCTGTGTATGGAGTTCTGGATGCAAAGGATTGTGGGTTGTGTAAGGGTGTGTTTTATAGTGCAGTGAGTAGGTGCGTCGGGTAAGGGTGTGTTTTATAGTGCAGTGAGTAGGTGCGTCGGGTATGTGGATGTGTGTCAGCTGTGGGGTATTCAAACTTTCCAATCTGGTGGTGTGTTCTGACTGATGTGAGTTGAGACCGCCACGGTTCGCTCCACCAATGGTTTTCCACCATGGAAGAACTGCTGTTGTGATTTGTGGATCATAATATGATGGGAGGATTTTTGTTGGGCTGGCAATGCTGGTGGTAGAACCGCCTCTTTTCAGTCCTCCAGTGTCCTGGTGGTGACTGAAATTTGACTGTTTTTTGGCTGTGTTCATAGTGTGACTCATATTACTGGGGTCATATGACCGCCAACTTGGCAGTCTTTTGGCGGCTGCCACGTGGCAGTTTTACCGTCAGACAGCCAAACTCGTAATAAGGCCCTAAGTCATGAAAAGTGTCAATATTATCATAAGGCATAGTAGAAAGAAAAGTAGAGGGAGGTTTGAAACCACGCCTATCCCACATATTACATCAGTCCGGCATTGTCTATGACATCATTGATAATATCACTGCAAAATTTGCAATTGAATCATTGATGAGAAAACTATGCACGGCAGGGGCATGAATTATAGTTTCTTGAATAAGTATAACTATAAAGATAAGTATAACTGCTGAATTTCAGGGGCTATGTGTGAGTAAAATCTGAACCGAATTATAACATCCCTGTAACCTATGTTTTTTTGTGTGAATTTCTAAGTTTTTTTGTTTAATTCTATTTCCTAACTAAACATCTCTGTAACCTTTGTTTTTTATTTGAATTTCTACATTTTTTTAATGCTGTTTCCTAACTATATCTTCCATTTAATGTTTTTTTTTTCAGTTATACACACACACACACATATGTGAACAATCAACAATCACATTCTTCGGTGTTTTTGATGAGGGACGTTTTAGAATACAGAGAAGTATTATGGAAATAAAGTTATGTTCAGAAAACTAGCTTTGAACTATTTTTGAACATTTGACCTTAGGCATTACAGATATTAAAGTTTGTTTCTTTTAAACATGAGGTTTAATCCTGTGGTGGAAGGATTTATATACAGTATGTATAATGATTATGTGCATGGTATTTAGGGGTAGGTATAACTCATGTAATTTGCTGTAGCATACTTACACAAACTTAAAGCAAAATTACACAAAATTACATGGAATCATGTAAGGAGCATAACCCAGAATTTAACACTATTTTCTTATTGTAAAATGCACCCTTGCATCCAAAATGGACCAAAGGATGCATTTTGAGTTAATCAAATAGCACTAAATGCAACAGAACAGGAACAGCAGCAGCCATCAGCTCACGCTCTCTAAGTTTGTTGTTCCTGTGCTCCTGCAGTATGCTTTTTTGTCAAATTACTCATAATTCCACAATACTGGTGTAATCACATAATTTTCTGTAATTAGGCATCAAAAAATAACACAAAAGTGCCAAAATTACTCAGGTTACTCCAGCATAATAAAATTTTTGACCAGGCCTAATGGTATTCAGAGTTTTTATATGTGACATATGAATTGCCATAGAAAGGATTGACAGAATATTAATGACTGTTAATTACCTTTTCTGTGGCAGTCGCCTAGTAACCGAGCTTATCTTCTGCTTTCTGTCATCTGTACTACACTGTTAAGATTCTAATGACATTTACAAACTCCTTGACCTTTAGCCTTATAGTTTATGATTTCATCAGAACCCCCTTGATAGTGATATACTAACCTTTTACATGGTTAAACAGTACATTGTGATTTTTGTTTTATAAATCTGATCAGTGAAGAAGATAGAATACCAAGAGAAAGACATCAGAACAAAAGTATGTCACAGAATTAAACATCAAAATCCCATACTGCGTCTCCCAACCTGAGACTCAGGACTTTAGATCAGGAAAATACCATTGGTGTGGGGGCTATCTACCAGGAGGTTGTAAGAACCTTCAATCACCAAATATGTTTCTTCAATGAGCAGTGCTCTCTAAATACAGAGAAAGCAGGCGTAGCTGACAGGTATCTGGAAAGAGGAGAACGGATTGCGCTAATTGCAGTAGAACCAATGAGTGTACTAGAGAGAACGCTTCAGGCTAAGATCAACTTGAATCCCAACAAAAGAGTATAAAGATGGTCTGACTAAAAATCCCACTTTAAGAAGAAGATAGATGAATTAGTCACTAATAAACAGCACCATGCCTCAGATAAATAGAGTGCTTCTATTGAATGAGACCCTGGTGCTAGTGAATCTAGACAGAGGAAGAGAGGTTACCATAGTCTGCCAGAATCTCCAGAAGTTTCTAAATATGGCCTCTCAGGAAGTGGAGATTGTTAGTCCTGACAGCCTTAGGGTGGTCATCCCCCAACTTTTTGCCTGCCTGCCTCCACTTTTACTGAACAACTACTGTCTAAACGACAATTGTGCCTGAATAACAATTGCCTGAACAACTCATTTTAAGGTAAGGTTTTCTTTTTGGTTTTTATGGTTTATTAGTTGTTTAGAAAAAAAAAAATATATATATATATATATATATATATATATATATATATATATATATATATATTAGTTGTTCAGGCAATTGTTATTCAGGCACAATTGTTGTTTAGACAGTAGTTGTTCAGTACTTAGTTGTAGAGACTTTTTAGTTGTTTAGCAGTAGTGGTTTAGGCTTTAGTTGTTTAGGACCTAGCTGTTCGGTCACATATTCCGTTCCTGGGCATCAAAAGACCCTGCATCACAGTGAGGATCCAAGACTGCGCACCATAAATTGAACCAAAGCCCTTACAGCGTGAGAAGAATCGACACATCGTCTGTGTGCATCAGGGAATTAATGCACACCTTCCTTTTTCCACGTATCTCATCCTCTACGGTCTTTGTGTGTATAATTTTAACGCATACCAGGTACTTTGTACACACAAGAGACATTTGTTGATTCATAAAGACTTAAGACTCTTTTTATCATTGCAAAAGTGATATTTCAACCTGTGCGTCTCAAATCCTGATTGTTTTGACCTTAATTTAGTCAGATAAATATCTTATATTTTTCTAATCCTGTGTGGTGTATTTTTGTGGTGTTATCACTGTGTTATTGCATTATTTATTGCACAAATACTTTACAATTTGCCTTCTAAGTAAAGCCTGACTGCTCAGTGCCAAGCTACCAGAGGGTTGGCGCAGGATAATTTGGATTGTGTGTGACTTACCCTGGCTAGGATTGTGGTCCCTACTTGGACAAAGGTGTATACCTCTGCCAACTAGAGACCCCATTTCTAACAGAGATCATGACTGAGATGGGCATATAAAAACCCTCAATCAAATTTATGAAACTCATCTAAATATTGAAGGAGATATACAACATTCCATCAAAAAAAATGATCAAATGCATATCATATTATATTACCTTAGTATGCCTGACCTCTGCAAATTGTAAAGAATGCTCCTTCAGGGGAAACAGTGACAGTGGACTTTAGGTACATGCACAATGTCCACTAAAACTGGAAAGTAAATGAGACTTTAAAGCCATACTAACTGAATTACAGTGTCAGAGGTGATAGTTCCTTATGATTCTAGAATGACATCCCACCTTTCCCTTCGGTAAACCCTAAGGCTCGCAGTGGCTCATAATACCTTCATGAATACAAATAGCCATACTGGAACTCCTGCCGTCCACAATGCACATAGTGCAGGCCTCATGATGAATCTGGTATGAATCTGGTACAAATGAGGGAGAAAACAACCCAGGGCTAAAATTTTGTTTGACCAATGTGTACTGCCTGAATCCCAATAAGAGACTACATTCACATTTCCTGGAACCCAACACAGCTATACGCGTCTGCTTTAAGGGTACAAGAATAGCCCAGGAGTTGTTTGCTTCTAGGATCATGGTATTGTTTCAAGCTGACATTGATGAAGTATACTTTGTGTCTGATATCTTCCTTACAGATAATAACTTAGATGAACACCCTGCCTGAGCCAATAGTGTCATAATGATTTTAGAAATAACTCTCCTCTAATTGGATGGGTGACCCTTCATAAACTGCAGGCTCTACGCGAATGCTAATATTTGGTCGTACCTACTTGCCACATTGGTCACAGAGTTAAAGTCTTTATCAACTTGTGATGCCCACCTTTTCTTATGGCAATATAAACAGCCTTACTGAGGGAACAGCCCACTGCACAAGACAAATAATTGTAACATCACCAGTGCCCACTCTTCAAGCTACTTCTAAAGCCAGCCCTAAACCAGTGATTGATACAAAAGGAATCTTGTCACCCTGTGTCAGAGATACAGTTTCAGTATGACCCACACTCAGAAATCTAGAGTTCCCCCACTATCAACAGACAGTGCCCTATGCTCCTCACGTATTGCCTCTACATACATACCAGATGGTCCTTTACACAGGCGGCATTCAGACACATTCTAAACCATTAGGTCACACCTCAAACTGTGGCTGTACATTCACTATGCAGTAGATTAGATATGTGTATAGCACGCAGACTTGTAATATTGCAAGTGTCACTCAGTCACAAAATAAAGGTCAATGCATAGGTGGTATTGGCAATACATTTGACAGTGAAGGGTGAAGCTCCTCCTAAAATATTAATTACTAAGTATGTGTACACCTTAACATTTTAGAACACACCCTTGATATCTATTCCTGGTGTAGTTGATGGTCATTGTCAAAATGAGGAAGTGAGAGCTCGCTGTATATAAGCTCTGCATTAGGAACTTGCTTCTGATCAAGCAGAAATTATTGCTACCACATCCCTGCTACAACAGGCAGATCCTTTTAGTTTTATGCCAAAACCGATAAGGACATATATATGAAAGTATTGGTTGTCAGCTACCAATGTTAAGAGATTACACCAATACCTTTCACCCAATGGTGAAAACTCCTTGGGATGATGTGCCTGGATCATGTACATTCATGTCCATCAGCCAGTCAGCGTATTGAGTTGATTCTGGTGGCTGTAGAATTTTGCTTTGAATTCCTATCAGTTTGATCACAAATAAATGCCCCATTTGTGGAGTCATAAAAGACTGCCTCCGCATATCAATAACGGGTGCAGTTTAAATGTCCATTTAGACAATGGCAAGGCGTTCACTACAAGAGGTTATGTTGAAACTATGCTTACAATAGTAGAACAATTGCATTTCCTAAAGTATTTTAGATTTCACTCTAATACAGTGCTTAATTTGTAAATAAAAACGTGCATGTGCCCAAAGCCCTCCTCTTAAACACGCGGCTGCTGCATTTAAATCTGCGAGTACGGAATACTGGAGCAGCGTAATCCTGAAGCCATCTCGGGCCTCTTCAATACATTTAAAGCCACTCCCTGCCCCTTCAGCTCTGCAGCTTTCTGCTTTCTCCCATTGTGACGCTTTCTTGTTTTTGTCTTCCTGCGTCTTTCCCATATGTGTCTTTTGCTCGCAGCAAATGCTTAAGGCAGAAGACTAAGTGCCGGCCCTCCAAAATATGTGCTGGTGCTCAGCACCGGAAGCAACAAGCACAGATTAAGCACTGCTCTAACAAAGTAGTTGAAAGATTGAGCGGCACAATATAGCAAGACTTGGAACCGGTGCAACTGTCACACCCACTGAGCGATGCAGCTGACATCACAATATACTGAAAGAAGCATCCAATGCTCCCCTGCCATATGCACCCAACAGTCAGCTTCTGTTATTGATTACAGTACCATTCATCCTCACTCAGGTGGTGCATGGTCCCTATCTCCTGTCATCCAAGAACCTCAGTCATATTTGTTTTTTCATTGCGCCGTAAAGAGTTTTGTTACTGTCAAAATCGTGACATTTCTACTTTATAATCGCATCTACTGGGACAAAGTCAGCTACGAAATTCCAGGCCCTACAGAAACGGACCAAATACCAAATCGGTTTTAACTCAACAAGCATGACTTTGTCCTAACGCAATACTTTTTGCTTGGAGATATTAGCACTCAAGCTTCCTTCAGAAACAGCAATCCCTATCTTGACAATTTTAAGGAAATGTACTACTTCCACTACCGTGCTACTTTCTCATTTGGATATCATTCTTCGAAAGACGTTAATTAGGTCTATAATTACAATAGAAACACTACCAAACAACATGAACAACAGATGTGGACAGCCCACCTTCTTTCAGAATGTAGTCACCTTTTTTGAGGCTGAATCTAGACATGATTTAAGTGCTTAGTTTTATTTAGATGGCATAAAACATGCATTTGTCTCTTTTTGAGTCCTTCATTGAATCTGTGTATTCATGTTGTGATTAATCCTGTTCAAAGTGTATGGGGTAATTACACTTTGTGAGCACAGGATAACGCTGTTTTATTCCCTGCTTTATTTTCCTCAATGAGAAAATACAGCAGGCCTCTTATTTGTGTTTTGCTGCCCCGGTGGATATCCTTTGCATGTCAGATGATGATACTTATTAACCCGGCTGGGATTATGGGAGGGATCTTGAGGGGCCACAATCAAACCAATCCAAACACATTAATGATTTCTATAAAACCAGCATCCTTTTGCAAATTAACTAGATCCCTGGTGTCCATTACTTATAGGGCCACATGTACAAAGCTTTCTAGAAGTCGCAAACGGTCTGACTCGCAGAATCGGGCCATTGGCAACCACTAAAAAGCATTTTCGTATGTACCAAGGCCAAATTGCAGTACGGTAACCTGTTACCTAATCACAGTTTGGCTTTGCAATTTGGTATTAGGAATGAGCGTGTTAAGGGCGTCCCTTCCTAACACCGACTCGCAGTGGTATGTGTGAACTTTTTTGTGACCGGAACGCAGTCATGAAACATTCACATTTTACCACCAATTTCAAATCATGATAACCCATTCGCAAATGGGAAGGGATCCCCAAATGACTTTGTGAATGTTTGTAAAGCTTTATTCCTAAGAGCAGGCAGAATTCCCACAGACCACTGCATAATCTTAAAAAATGGACAAAGCGTTTCTTTTTCTTTTTTAAAAGCATCCCGGTTTCCTTTAGAAAAAACGGGCTGCATAAAAAAAAACGAAAAATGCTTTGTTTAAAAGCATTCACAGACATGGTGGTCTGCTGACCCCAGCAAACTACCATCAATGTATTTTTTGCAATTCCCTATCATGACCTCATCAGTAGTCGTGAAGTAGGTCTACTTGCGACCCACTGGGAATCGCCAATGAGAAGTTTCCTACATTTGAATTTGTGATTCGTGTGTAATTGCAATTAGGAACTCTCAGTTTAAAACTTTTGTACATGTGTCCCTTAGTGCTTTTAACCTGTGGCGACAATCTGCTCACACTCATTCTCTTGCCTCCAAACATCACTTATGCAAATGCGTAATGCACGTTATCTTAATCATATTTCATTTATGCCTAGGACCCATACAACTGAAATGCGATCCATTTAGTTTTCCTCTGAACACATTCTAGGCAGATATCGTTCTACGGGGAAGTTGTGAAGCATATGGAGGATACTTACATACATAATACTCAACAAGTGATTTCTCTTAATGGCATGCTTCATTGTCTAAAGAAGTATACACTGTAGTAACTTCCTCTGTGCTTAAGATACTCAAGGATTATCTAGAGTTTCTATATCAGGAAACTGAAAATAAAATCATGCTGTCAAAATCATGACATCATACAACCGATGAGAGCATTGTAGACCCATAAGTCGCACAAGGTGTCCGTCCATTAGGTGTTTTCAATGAGAAACCAGTTTTTCTCCAGAACAATCAGCACTAATATGCACGGATAATCTACAGGGAGTGCAGAATTATTAGGCAAATGAGTATTTTGACCACATCATCCTCTTTATGCATGTTGTCTTACTCCAAGCTGTATAGGCTCGAAAGCCTACTACCAATTAAGCATATTAGGTGATGTGCATCTCTGTAATGAGAAGGGGTGTGGTCTAATGACATCAACACCCTATATCAGGTGTGCATAATTATTAGGCAACTTCCTTTCCTTTGGCAAAATGGGTCAAAAGAAGGACTTGACAGGCTCAGAAAAGTCAAAAATAGTGAGATATCTTGCAGAGGGATGCAGCACTCTTAAAATTGCAAAGCTTCTGAAGCGTGATCATCGAACAATCAAGCGTTTCATTCAAAATAGTCAACAGGGTCGCAAGAAGCGTGTGGAAAAACCAAGGCGCAAAATAACTGCCCATGAACTGAGAAAAGTCAAGCGTGCAGCTGCCACGATGCCACTTGCCACCAGTTTGGCCATATTTCAGAGCTGCAACATCACTGGAGTGCCCAAAAGCACAAGGTGTGCAATACTCAGAGACATGGCCAAGGTAAGAAAGGCTGAAAGACGACCACCACTGAACAAGACACACAAGCTGAAACGTCAAGACTGGGCCAAGAAATATCTCAAGACTGATTTTTCTAAGGTTTTATGGACTGATGAAATGAGAGTGAGTCTTGATGGGCCCGATCGATGGGCCCATGGCTGGATTGGTAAAGGGCAGAGAGCTCCAGTCCGACTCAGACGCCAGCAAGGTGGAGGTGGAGTACTGGTTTGGGCTGGTATCATCAAAGATGAGCTTGTGGGGCCTTTTCGGGTTGAGGATGGAGTCAAGCTCAACTCCCAGTCCTACTGCCAGTTCCTGGAAGACACCTTCTTCAAGCAGTGGTACAGGAAGAAGTCTGCATCCTTCAAGAAAAACATGATTTTCATGCAGGACAATGCTCCATCACACGCGTCCAAGTACTCCACAGCGTGGCTGGCAAGAAAGGGTATAAAAGAAGGAAATCTAATGACATGGCCTCCTTGTTCACCTGATCTGAACCCCATTGAGAACCTGTGGTCCATCATCAAATGTGAGATTTACAAGGAGGGAAAACAGTACACCTCTCTGAACAGTGTCTGGGATGCTGTGGTTGCTGCTGCACGCAATGTTGATGGTGAACAGATCAAAACACTGACAGAATCCATGGATGGCAGGCTTTTGAGTGTCCTTGCAAAGAAAGGTGGCTATATTGGTCACTGATTTGTTTTTGTTTTGTTTTTGAATGTCAGAAATGTATATTTGTGAATGTTGAGATGTTATATTGGTTTCACTGGTAATTAAAAATAATTGAAATGGGTATATATTCTTTTTTGTTAAGTTGCCTAATAATTATACACAGTGATAGTCACCTGCACACACAGATATCCCCCTAACATAGCTAAAACTAAAAACAAACTAAAAACTACTTCCAAAAATATTCAGTTTTGATATTAATGAGTTTTTTGGGTTCATTGAGAACATGGTTGTTGTTCAATAATAAAATGAATCCTCAAAAATACAACTTGCCTAATAATTCTGCACTCCCTGTATGTTTGGCGATGTAGCATCATAGCAGCAGAGCAACTGAGGAGACACGAAGATGGGGCCCTCCGAGCCCGAGAGCAGACACGTTGCCCCGCTTCTGTTTAAGAGAATACATCAGCCATGGTCCCCATTGAGCTCCCGGGGGCTTAGTTATTGTTCCCCATTGACTCCGGGGGTGTCCGAGGCTGTGGAGCCGTCAGAGTCGAGAGAAGAGGGAAAAGCATGAAACGCCAGGACGCAAGGTATGAGCAGACAGCAGCAGATAGCAGGTGGCAGGGAACAAGAGATAAAGCAAAAACAACAAGTGATGGACGGAATGCTGAACTTTGTCAAACATTCACCCCCAGTACAGTGATCTGGGCCTAAATCCATCGTTTTTTTGCTGCCCATGCCATTCGAGTCTCGACCCAGCCATATGCAAATCAGTCTTGACCCTGTTCCCCATGGGAACAGTCCAGCCTGAACTGCTAGGCCAGGTCTTCCCTGGACTGGAAACAAGCATCGTAGGACCGGTTTCGGGGTTTCACCCCTCATCAGCCAGGCTAGCTTGAATCCAGTGGTATGGGAAGCACAGGACCCACGTCTGGGCATACCCTTCCCACTTAGGGTGACAAAGCAAAAACAACAAGTGATGGACGGAATGCTGAACATTGCCAAACATTCACCCCCAGTACAGTGATCTGGGCCTAAATCCATAATTATTTTGCTGCCCATGCCATTCCAGTCTTGACCCAGCCATATGCAAATCAGTCTTGACCCTGTTCCCCATGGGAACAGTCCAGCCCGAACTGCTAGGCCAGGTCTTCCCTGGACTGGAAACAAGCATCCTAGGACCGGTTTCGGGGTTTCACCCCTCATCAGCCAGGCTAGCTTGAATCCAGTGGCATGGGAAGCACAGGACCCACGTCTGGGCATACCCTTCCCACTTAGAGCGACAAAGCAAAAACAACAAGTGATGGACGGAATACTGAACATTGTCAAACATTGACCCCCAGTACAGTGATCTGGGCCTAAATCCATCGTTTTTTTGCTGCCCATGCCATTCCAGTCTCGACCCAGCCATATGCAAATCAGTCTTGACCCTGTTCCCCATGGGAACAGTCCAGCCAGAACTGCTAGGCCAGGTCTTCCCTGGACTGGAAACAAGCATCCTAGGACCGGTTTTTGGGTTTCACCCCTCATCAAACTGGGGTGGCATGGTGAGCAAAAGAACAATGGATTAAACCCAGATCTGTGACTGGGGGTGAGTGTTTGCATTGTTCAGCACTCCATCCAGCATCCTTTTGTGTTGCTAAAGTTTCCCCAAGTGGGAAGGGTATACCCAGACGTGGGTCCCTTGCTCACTGTGCCACTGGATTCAAGCTAGCCTGGCTGAATAAGGGTGAAACCCTGAAACCGGTCCCAGGATGCTTGTTTCCGGTCCAGGGAGGACCTGGCTTGGCAGTTCGGGCTGAACTGTTCCCATGAGGGAACAGGATCAAGACTGATTTGCATATGGCTGGGTCCAAACTGGGGTGGCAAGGTGAGCAAAAGAACGATGGATTAAACCCACATCTGTGACTGGGGGTGAGTATTTGCATTGTTCAGCACTCCATCCATCATCCTTTTGTGTTTCTAAAGTTTCCCCAAGTGGGAAGGGTATACCCAGACGTGGGTCCCTTGCTCACTGTGCCACTGGATTCAAGCTAGCCTGGCTGATGAAGGGTGAAACCCTGAAACCGGTCCCAGGATGCTTGTTTCCGATCCAGGGAGGACCTGGCTTGGCAGTTCGGGCTGGACTGTTCCCATGAGGGAACAGGATCAAGACTGATTTGCATATGGCTGGGTCCAAACTGGGGTGGCATGGTGAGCAAAAGAACGATGGATTAAACCCAGATCTGTGACTGGGGGTGAGTGTTTGCATTGTTCAGCACTCCGTCCATCATCCTTTTGTGTTGCTAAAGTTTCCCCAAGTGGGAAGGGTATACCCAGACGTGGGTCCCTTGCTCACTGTGCCACTGGATTCAAGCTAGCCTGGCTGATGAAGGGTGAAACCCTGAAACCGGTCCCAGGATGCTTGTTTCCGGTCCAGGGAGGACCTGGCTTGGCAGTTCGGGCTGGACTGTTCCCATTAGGGAACAGGATCAAGACTGATTTGCATATGGCTGGGTCCAAACTGGGGTGGCAAGGTGAGCAAAAGAACGATGGATTAAACCCACATCTGTGACTGGGGGTGAGTGTTTGCATTGTACAGCACTCCATCCATCATCCTTTTGTGTTGCTAAAGTTTCCGCAAGTGGGAAGGGTATACCCAGACGTGGGTCCCTTGCTCACTGTGCCACTGGATTCAAGCTAGCCTGGCTGATGAAGGGTGAAACCCTGAAACCGGTCCCAGGATGCTTGTTTCCGATCCAGGGAGGACCTGGCTTGGCAGTTCGGGCTGGACTGTTCCCATGAGGGAACAGGATCAAGACTGATTTGCATATGGCTGGGTCCAAACTGGGGTGGCATGGTGAGCAAAAGAACGATGGATTAAACCCAGATCTGTGACTGGGGGTGAGTGTTTGCATTGTTCAGCACTCCGTCCATCATCCTTTTGTGTTGCTAAAGTTTCCCCAAGTGGGAAGGGTATACCCAGACGTGGGTCCCTTGCTCACTGTGCCACTGCATTCAAGCTAGCCTGGCTGATGAAGGGTGAAACCCTGAAACCGGTCCCAGGATGCTTGTTTGCGGTCCAGGGAGGACCTGGCTTGGCAGTTCGGGCTGGACTGTTCCCATGAGGGAACAGGATCAAGACTGATTTGCATATGGCTGGGTCCAAACTGGGGTGGCATGGTGAGCAAAAGAACGATGAATTAAACCCAGATCTGTGACTGGGGGTGAGTGTTTGCATTGTTCAGCACTCCGTCCATCATCCTTTTGTGTAGGCAACAAGCGATAGACAGCTGTGGTTTTAAGTGGCCTTAAGTGGGTGAGATAGCGTGACAAGGTGTGTTGTGGGACACCGAGTAGGGGCTGCACTAGGAGAGAGTCATCCTGCTCAATACCTTCCACTGCGAGCATGCTTTGTTTTATTATCTGCGGCCCTGCTGTACTTCGCCTGCCCTAACTGACTACCAGCCCCAGATACATTGACCCAGTATTGGGCCCATTTGGGTTGTCATTCTAGCTGCAGCCCGCTGTGAACGGCGCCTGACCCAATTGCCCCGGATCACACCTAGTCCTAGGTACCAAGAGCCGTGTGAGGGCTGTGGGGGTAGGGGTGAAGGTGCATGGAAGTAGATGGCTTAGGGGGCGGTACGGCTTGCGCCCCTATCCCCCTTTATGATTCCCTCTTCCTAAGCATCCTGGGGAGTGTTAGCACATCAGATTTTATTAAGTAAACTTACAACAAGGGAATTGCGTATAGGCCGATGGATCTTTTGACTGTGCTTTGAGTTTTTCCCACCATGTAATCCCGTACCAATACAAATCGATAGCAAAAACAATCAATGACATCAATAATCAATAGGAGTCAGTAATTTCCACATACCTTGACCTTGCGGTCATGAAAAACCACACCTTTATGTAAAAGTTAGAATGTTTATTTCCCTATATTAACAATGCTAATGTCACATAACTTAATCTCAATATCAAGTGATAAACATACAGAAACAATACAAAGCAGCGAAATAATCTCAATCTAATCAAAGCTTGAGCCACTACATATTCTAAGGTTACAGTATAAATTAATAATACGAATAGCTGCATAAACTAAATAGCATACATATAGATTCAGCAAAGAAAAGGCATCAACTGTTGTTACATGTAGCGAACTTCATCAGTGAGAACCCTAACTAACACCACATTAGAATAGCATGTTTGGGCTTCATGCAAAACAATTTAGTCAACACAAATTTGGAACCCATCTAACAATGGCTCTATCAAAAGTAGCAGTTGGTACCTAGAAACAAAAGAAAATAGACATAACAATCAGTAACATCAGGGTATACCTGTCTTCACTATGGTTCAGCAATAGGACATCAGTTCGGTCAGCAAGACATCAGTATTCAGCATCAAAGTTCAGGAGAAACAAAGTCTCCTCATACATTTCAGAAAAGAATAATAACTAAACACTCAAGACAGTTAAGAAGAATATCACAGAATGTCCCCTCAGGACCGTTAGGAAGAAAATAGCTAATGGACTCTCTCCTCTCAGTGCATTCTGGCTAAGTTAGATTTCCTAAAACAACTCCCCACGTACTTAATAGTCAAAGAATCGCATGTTTACACTTAGTCCAATGAAAATAAAACTCCAAATCTAAAGTTTTACTACTACACGATTCACGTGTCGATGACTGGCTCCTCTTCTCCTGTTCCCATTGTTCGACTTGTCAGGTATCAATATTGTTGCAATTTATACTCCAGTCAGTACATCCATTGTCTTTTCCTGGGAAGGTCACTCTTACATATACTACATTTTATAATGTTTCCCTACCCAGTACAGCATCTTATAGCAAGCAGTTTCTCATGAGAATGAACTTCAGCTATGAGCACATGGTCAGTACGGTGGAAAATCACAATTTAATTTTCAAAGCATCCATTTTATCAGTCGCCTAAGAAATGCAGCTTGACATGAGGCCATGCAACTAGGCCAAGACTTCGGTAAGTTAAGGCCTACGATTAATAAAGCTAATACATAATATGTGACCCTTAATATGACATATTACTACATTAATCAAACATGAGCTCAACAGTTTACTTTAAAAAGCCATTAATAAGTACACTTCATGAACATTGGCGGCCACTCAAGTGGGCGCAACATCAAATGCGTGCATTATTTTTCTCTAACTTAATATAATTTGAATGCAAATTCAACCCTCAGAATCCATGAATATTCATTAGTAAAATTCAGTGTTAACAATCCCTCCTCTGATGACTAAATGTGTCATCATGCTAAAGTTTCCCACACAAATTTTCTATTGCTTCAGCTTAAAATTCTGTCATCTCTATCCCCTTAAATCTTCGTTCCCTTTTTGAATTTTCCCTTTTCATTTCTTCCCTCCTCTGATAATTTTTAATTTTCTTCAATTTAATTATCCTACTTAATTTACATATTCCCCATGCTCCAATTATGCAAATCACAATAATCAATATTCCTTGTATTATTTTCAATATTATCCCCTTCCCAATGTTGCTGAGCCGATTTCCCACTGAAGCAACTCCTTTGCCAACTTTCTCCCAAACATCTGTTTCTTTTAATTCTTTTAAATCAGCACTTTCATTAGTCAGATTAGTAAGTAAGCTTCTAATTTCTTTACTGTTATCAGGAATGTTCGAGCAGCAATGCCTCAAATTAAGCATTTTGCGAACTCCGCAATCTTTTGCTAAAAGAATGTCTAACGCAAGGCGGTTCTGAAGAGTCATTCCTCTTTCCGCAGCCAATTCTGTGTCTCTCAGGATCATGGCTTCTGAAAAATTTGTCAACATGTTATCCACAATAGTAGACAACTTCCGAATCTTTATAGAATTCAGAACAACTCCTACTGAAGGAATCATTGCTCCAAATATATCTCTCACGATACCAGAAGAAGACTTTCTCTCTTCCCTACTGTGATGTAATTTAGACATTCTCGGAAATATTTTCAAGTCATCAAGTTGGAATATCTTTGGGAAAACTATCCCCAAGTAACCAGTGCCATGTCATCCTCGGAAGACGGTAATAAGCATTAGGTCCACAAATGTAATATATACCAGGAATCACTGGATCCTGTCCATCCATTTATTCTGAAACAAAAACACATGCCTACCTTTACTCATACCCACAAAAAACGTGTCAGTACTAGATCTCGGTCTATATACGAAAAGCTTCCCTACGTGTTGTGCATCTAAAGCTTATTTCCCTTGTGTTTTTATTTCACTAAAAGCATAATCATTCCTAAAAGTCCTTTTCTTTAAACCCTTTTCTAACTTCTTCTTCAATGCCTTTCTTCTGTCATCTGTCTGATCTAAGAAGCTCTTTTCTAATGGTGTAAGCAAGCATGTCAGATTATTTTTGTGCGCATATGCAGTACTGAAAATGAATGTAATTAATTAATAAAGAAACCCCTTATTAATACTATGTGATTGTCCTTAGCTACTCTACTCAGATACCTAATTATGGAGACAAATGAAAACATATCATGGTTTGAATGGAAATATTGAAGTACTCCTGGTTATAGAATCTTGTTAGTAAAAGACTGCAACTTATCCCATACGTAAGAGGCAAATTATGATAGGTAACTCCTTCTTCGACTGATGAAGGAATTTGCGTACACACATAACAATTCCTCGCACCCATCATCTCAACAGACTCACTCAATAAGCAATAGAAAACATTAGCAGAAAGTTCCCGTTTTGCATTGTCTACATGCACCTCACCTAACCTAAACTTCTCTGTCTTTGTTAATGCAGTAGTTGTCTCTAAAGTTGAAGTATGGTTGGCTTTACATATTGTCATATTAGGTTTTCAAAAGTCTTTTCTGGTTACTTTGAACAATTTCTTTCTCTTTGTACTTTTCTCAAATTTGCCTCAACAATTCAGTTTGTTATCTTCTTTCAAGTGCCAAAATATTGACCTGGAATATCTCGATCAAAACAAAAAGACAAAAATTCTCTTTGCCATTCACTTATGCATATGCCCATTCAGGACCTGCGTACCTTCGACTCACTATTCTCTTTCGATTCAACTTTTGATCTCCATTCAATTCTCCTTCACTTAAATCTTCTCTTCTTGTCGTATCTACTTCTTCCTCGATTATTGTCACAACAACTTCTTCCTTTCTGTTTGCTTGTGACTCCGGCCACTTATCTTCTTTCAGTAGAACCTTGGTCAATGCTCTTTTCAGTGTTGAACTTGAAACTTCTTCTTGCTCTGCAGGATTTTCTCTGGACAGACCTATGACTGGGTCAGGAGGAGTCAGACCACATTGGCTTTTATCCGCCTTAACTCCTTCCCCCTCGGGGTCTGGTGTTTGTCTGTTTGTCTCTGAAAATCATCTACTTCTGGGAAAGCCCTCCTCTGACTAGGCTCTCCTGCTGCCTCAATCGATATTGGCTCACTGTCCCTCTCCTGGAGGTCTTCTCCTTCGTGTCTCACAGGAATGACTGAAACGTTCTCAAAGTGCTCAGATCGGGTCTCAGTTCCTCTTTCTTCTCTTTCTGGCTCTGAGACTTGTTTGGTCATTATTGGTACTCTCAACAACTCCTCTTCATTGTCCAAAGGACATGACACTTTTCTCGTATGCCTTTTGTGTATCCAGTTCGGAACTCCAGCACACTTCACAGCTGTGGTAGTGATCAAAACTACCTGGAAAGGGCCTTTCCACCCAGGTTCCAAACACGTCATACCCACAATCAATATCACACACAATATCACACATACAATTGCTAAACCAAAACTCATGTATTTACAGGACCTGTTCTTTCTACCCTGCTGACTAATGTTACCCATGATCTGTAAAGAATCAGAAAGTAGAAGAGAAAAACGTATAATTATGCAGCAAAATCAAAAACAAAAATCTTCAATCTTTTTTCAGCAATTATTTACAGCTTTTAGTCTCATTTCTAGGCTCCTTTTTCTAAAAAATCAGTACGTTTGTCAAAAATCGGTTTAGCAGCTTTTCAAATCGGGTTATCTTGTCATATTAGGTTTTCAAAAGTCTTTTCTGGTTACTTTGAACAATTTCTTTCTCTTTGTACTTTTCTCAAATTTGCCTCAACAATTCAGTTTGTTATCTTCTTTCAAGTGCCAAAATATTGGCCTGGAATATCTCGATCAAAACAAAAAGACAAAAATTCTCTTTGCCATTCACTTATGCATATGCCCATTCAGGACCTGCGTATCTTCGACTCACTATTCTCTTTCGATTCAACTTTCGATCTCCATTCAATTCTCCTTCACTTAAATCTTCTCTTCTTGTCGTATCTACTTCTTCTTCGATTATTGTCACAACAACTTCTTCCTTTCTGTTTGCTTGTGACTCCGGCCACTTATCTTCTTTCAGTAGACCCTTGGTCAATGCTCTTTTCAGTGTTGAACTTGAAACTTCTTCTTGCTCTGCAGGATTTTCTCTGGACGGACCTATGACTGGGTCAGGAGGAGTCAGACCACATTGGCTTTTATCCGCCTTAACTCCTTCCCCCTCGGGGTCTGGTGTTTGTCTGTTTGTCTCTGAAAATCATCTACTTCTGGGAAAGCCCTCCTCTGACTAGGCTCTCCTGCTGCCTCAATCGATATTGGCTCACTGTCCCTCTCCTGGAGGTCTTCTCCTTCGTGTCTCACAGGAGTGACTGAAACGTTCTCAAAGTGCTCAGATCGGGTCTCAGTTCCTCTTTCTTCTCTTTCTGGCTCTGAGACTTGTTTGGTCATTATTGGTACTCTCAACAACTCCTTCTTCATTGTCCAAAGGACATGACACTTTTCTCGTATGCCTTTTGTGTATCCAGTTCGGAACTCCAGCACACTTCACAGCTGTGGTAGTGATCAAAACTACCTGGAAAGGGCCTTTCCACCCAGGTTCCAAACACGTCTTCCTCACATATTTTTGGGCCACAACCCAGTCACCAACCCTGATGGCTTCCACCTGCTGAGAGAAAGAGTGAACCACATTAGGCAGACCTTTGCAGTATTCCATCACCATATCATCTGTTATGTTCACAAGACCATTTGCAGGAACCGCTGGCAATCTCATTTCTCTGCCCATGAGGATCTCATGTGATGACAATCCTGTCTTCCTATCTGGTGTGTTTCTCATTGTCATCAGAACTAGCAGTAGTGTGTCAGGCCATTTCAGATCCGTGGACACAAACATTTTCGCCATTCTTGATTTCAAGGTACCATTCATTTGTTACACTAGTCCTCATGCTTCAGGGCGGTAACTACAATGCAACTTCTGCTGAATGTTTAAGGCTGCACATAGTAATTCCACTACATCATTGTTGAAGTGACTTCCTCTATCTGATTCCAAAGAGATTGGAAACCCAAAACGTGGTATCAGTTCCCTAAGCAGTAGTTTCTCTATTGTTAGGCTGTCATTTCTCTGTGTAGGGTATGCTTCAATCCAGTGACAAAAGAGGCAGACAATCACCAACACATATCTCAAACCTCCACACACAGGCATCTCAATAAAATCCATTTGCATTTTGCTAGAGTGAACTTTCCCACAGGGCTTTTTCAATCCCATTATCGGTGAATTACATGGGCTGCTCAACACCTCTTTCAAGGCCCCTTGTTTACAAATTCTGCAATTATGTGAGCAACCTTCATGAGATCATCCTGTGACATGGGATACTCGGGAATCTGAGTAAAAATTGTACTTGACTTTACAGGAACATTAACTGGCTCAACTCCATTTATCAGGCCAATCTCTTTCCCTGTCAGATTCCACACTCTCTCCTTAACCGTTCTCTGTAAATCAGGAGGAAGCTCCCTCACTGAGAATACTAGAAAGAAATTAATCAGAGGGTACTCCTCCATTATTGTCTTACACTCGGTCTCTTGAGCTGGGTCATCACTATTTGTCTGTATCTCGATTCTATCATTTGAACAAGTAATGGAGCACCTGGTTTTACACAGCAAGTCTCTTCCCAGTAGGGATACTGGACTTGAATCACAGACTGCAAATTTGTGCAATCCTTTAAAGTTGCCAGTTTTAACCTGAACTGGTTCTGTCATTGGATTGGTCAAATGCTGATTCACTACTCATATAATCTGAACTGTCTTTCCTGAAAGGGGCATGTCTGGAACTTCTGCAGTTCTCACTGTAGAGTGTGTAGCTCCTGTGTCAACCAAGAATGAAACTTTGTGACCCATGACTTTTCCCTTGACATATGGGCCTTTCTGATCTACTTCTAAAGAAGCTGCAAGCACACATTCCTCTTCATCCGAAAACTCGCTCACCCAATCATTGTTTATTCCATTCTCACTGTGTAACAGGAATTGGTGTATTGTGTTATTACTCTGGTTAGACCTCTGACCTGTGACCTCTTGAGGAAGCATCACCTGCTGCTGTTCCATTGGGGCTTGAGGTATTTGAATTTGCTGTCTAAGTACCATTTGAACCTGTTGTTGCATTGGCTGCAACTGTCTCATTTGTACACGTGGCATTTGCACCTGCTGCATGGGTTGAAAGTTTTGTATTTGATTCACATTATCATGTAAATTCGGATTATGACCTCTCATTCTTGGTCCTCTTATGGTTTGATAAGCAGACGAGCTGATGTCACTTGCTTGCTAAACAACACCTTCCTGCACCATCATCAGACACTCCTGCTTCCAATGTAAGACCGCTCCGCAAGCGTGACAAGGCAACAATCTCTTCATTCCCTGCACATCATTCTGAACCACTACAGTAACTAAATCGGGACTACAGTTTCCATTACCAATTCCTCTGCGACCTCTACCTCTCATCTGATTTTGAAACACATTTCCTTGCTGCTTCTGTTGTTGCGAAAAATTTCCCTGCATCCCTGTTTGGGCCGCTTTAATGTGCATCACCATCTCATTTTCTTTCAGTTTTCTCTGCTTCAACTCATTCTCATCACTACAGTACTTTGCAAATTGCAACACCTCATCAATTGGCTTTGCTTGCCAGCAAATCAAATGACTCTTAATCATCTGACTAATTTTCAGGTCTCAACCCATCCACAAATCTGAACACAAAATGAATCACATCATATCTCTGTACCACTGTAATGCTTAAATGCCTGCAACAATCTTTCATTATATGCATGTATCGACTCATTTGCTTCCTGAGCTGTCCTGTCTATTCTCTGCCAGTCAATGTTTTTGGGAAAATGTTTGTTTTAGAAAATTAAATGACTTTGTAGTAATATTTCATTACTTCAGGAGATGGAGCATCCGTATTAGGATCTCGCTCTGGTTCTTTTCTCGGCCAATATATACTCCTCTTACACTCCATCCTCAGATCAGCTGGAACTACTATCTGTAATAAAGTGTTCAAGTCTTCTCACAGAAACTTCGCAAGTTTCACAAACCTGTCTGTCTGCTGGTACCTGCTGGTGTCTCTCTCAACCTGGGATAGTCATTTGTTAAGGACAGAATGTCAATTCTGCTCCAAGGGACATGAACAGAATTCCCTCCTGGAATCTCTCTCATTGGTAAACTTTTCACTGGATCCTTGCCCTGCTGCACATTTGCAGTCACCTCAGCAGAATCCCTTTTTCTTTTATCTCTCTTCTTTGCCCGTCTGCCTTCTCACTTGTCTAAGGCTCCCCATGTCTGGACAATTTGGAGTAAATCCCTAAGGTGTGCCTTCATTCCTGCAGATATCATGCGTTCAAAGTCTTTTGTGTCAAAATCTAACCTGTAACTTCTTTTCTAATGCTTTGTTTTCTCTATTTCTATGCTGTACTTCTCTGCCAAGTCTGCCTGCCTTTGATGCACATTGCTCACTTCCCTCGTAATTTTCAGGCACAGATATCTCAACTCCACTTTGGTGTAAGACTCTAGTCTGTTCACACCCATAGTTCCTTCAATAAGCTAACCCGCTTCAGTTCCTAGCCTCGTATAGTTCAAGTACTCCTCTCCCCTAGGAGCACTCTGCAGGGTATTCAGCTTGTCTAACCTTTCAGTCAATTGTTGGACTGTCAAACCTTTCAGCAAAATGTTGCTGGCCTGGGCATGTGGCACTTGTTGTACCACTGTATTCGGGGACTGCGGCATCAGTAATTTCAGACACTGTCTAACATTCGACCCCATGACAGCATCCAGAGAACTCCGAATGGACTAAGGTCTAGCAATGATCTCCATCAGTCAAAGGTCTGTCCCAGAGGAGAGACTACTCAGATATTTTCATTAAATCCTCCCCTCATTGAACTCTGACTTAGGACTCCCTGCCCATTTGTACTGTTTTTCTCTTGTGCGAACAAAGGTACAACTGGCTCAATAGTGACAGGTACAGATCCAGCACCTGGGCTTGGCCTGATACTCAAGTTCTGTGGGTGCATAATTCCGGTATTCTGGCTCATCAATACGGACCTATCTGATTGTTTCCCCATTATGGGCGCATTTCGGCACTGCTTGTGACTGCACTTGAGGCAGTAAAAGTGGAGTTGGTTCTGTCTGACCCAATATCGGTTTCGGGAAACCTGTCCTGTCGACACTGTTAGGTTTGTGGAAGTTTCCACTATGGGTACATCAGGGTAAATTCTCTGGACACTCGACTGTGGCACCTGATTTTGTGCTACTGGAGTAATAGTAGCATTGAGACTTCTCGGCATTGGGCTCTGTGTCATGCTAGGATTAGTCTGCACTGGACTCATTGTTGAGTTAACCTGTGTCGGTGCTGAAGGATTTACACTAGTGCTCGGACAACTCTTTTGTGCTGCACATGGTGGGGGACGATTTCTCAATAACTGCAAAATAAACTCATCATCATCTGACTCTTCCTCAAGCATAAATGATCCTCTAGACTCTTTTGATCTCTGCTCTCTACTCTCAGGAGGGCTTCTGTTTGTTTTCCTGGTAGCTTTCCTTCCTTCTCTCTCACTGTCCTATGTAATTGCTGGAAACAGTTTAATCCCCTGTAAAGTCTCAGCCCTCCACAATTTCTGATCACTGTCCTATCTAGCCTCCGCTACTGTCTTTTCTGCCTTTCTCATCCTCCTCTCAAATTTCTGTTGCTGTTGCTGTCTGGCTACTAACTCCCAGATTGCCAATGCTTCGAACTGTGCTGGTCTCCGAGAGGGTTTCAGATCATACAGCACTCTCCTCAGATTCTCTAAGCTCCTCAAATTAAATTTTCCATGGGCATGAAACGCTAAGCTCCCATCTTTCTCTGTCACTTTGCACCACTGCTTCAGCCAAAGACATGGCACAACACCCTGTTCTTCGATTACAATGTAAGCTGGTGTACCTTCTGGCGGTGCAATATCCCCTATACTTGATGTAATGTACATATCCCCACTTAAGGCACTCTTTAAAGCTTTGAAAAATTTCATTTTTGTGACCTTTATGTTGTTCAAAATCAAATCAGGAAGATACTTTTAATCCTAGAATTCTCTTCACCCACCTTCTCAACCAATTGCGCTTCACAGATGGCTGCCAATCCGTGCACGACCCTTCTTACTAACCAACCTATACCAGCGCGGCTCCAATGATGTCACACTCGCACGTACTGCGGCTGACAAAGTCTTGTGGCTTGTCCTCTTAAACTCAGATTCACACGAGACTAATGCAAAATTATTGCGAGCACTAAACAAAATCAAAACTCAATTTGTCCGTTTACCTCAGTTAAGAGAACACAATTGCTTCAGAAACTTTATGGATTTTTCACTGACACTGTTTCGGTCTAGCAGCTACTCCTTCTTTCTCAGTTTCCCTGATTCACATACAAAATTCGACCTGCAAATTTCACTCTCAACTGATCAGTGGGTCTGTCCTGATGCACATAGGGCTCACCAGATCTCAGTCGACAATGTATTCTACTCACTTTGACTCACACTCGGACTTGTGGACTACACCCAATCAACCTATTAAACCAGACAAATGACAACAAAAACCAAGTGTCTCACACACTTTGCAATATACTTCGGAGTCTTAGACCAAACAGGGTCCATATACCAACAACCACGTGGACAATTGTTTAGCACAAAGGGCCACACATGTGAAGTTTGACGACTTCCCTGCTCTCACACTTCGGAGTACGCACACTCCTCTTACAACTTCATTTGGAGTACGCAAACTCCTTAAACCTTCACAAATATCACAATTCACCTGCGATTTGCATAAACTGTGCAAGCGCAAAACCTACATCATTCACACCGTCACTAGAACACCGAGAACATCCTCAAACAATCATTAGTAAGCTACATGATTCTGGGAAAGTCGTTTCTGGTATTTAGGGGCACATTTTCTCTATACTTTGTATCATTGAATCTAAACAAATCCAAAGTTTCACCAATTTCACTGAATCTGCAAATCTTCTCCTCTTTGTATGATATTACCCTTACCTCACTACCATCGCTGGGAACACCTGTTTTTCCTCACTTACTATCTCTGGGACCAAATACTCTGCTACCTATCTATGATCTTTATGATGAACTATTAAGGAGACAAACCTGTACTGGGCCTCTATGATGGGCTCTTAAGGAGGCAAACCATCCTTTGCTGCCATTTCTGTTAGTACGTCAGACATTATTAAGTAAACTTACAAGGGAGACATGTTTAGGCCATGGACCTTTTGACTGCGCTTCGAGTTGTTCCCTCCATGTAACCCAGTACCAATAAATATTGATAGAAATGACATCAATAATCAATAGGAGTCAGTAACTTCCACACACCATGACCTTGCGGTCATGAATAACCACACCTTTATGTAAAAGTTTGAATGTTTATTTCCCTATATTAACAATGCTAATGTCACGTAACTGAATCCCAATATCAAGTGATAAACATACAGAAACAATTCTGTCTGACCAGAGAGGAGAAAGAATCTGAATCTAATCAAAGCTTGAGCCACTACACATTCTAAGGTTACAGATTCAGCAAAGAAAAGCCATCAACTGTTTTTATATGTAGCAAACTTCTTCAGTGAGAACCCTAACTAACACCAGATTAGAATAGCATATTTGGGCTTCATACAAAACAATTTAGTCAACACATATTTGGAAAACATCTAACTATGGCTCTATCAAAAGTAGGGGTTGGTACCTAGAAATAAAGGCAAATAGACAAAAGAATCAGTAACATCGTCTTATGCCTGTCCTTAATATGGTTCAGCCAGCAGTGACAGTGTTTTGTCAATAGGACATCAGTTCGGTTAGCAAGATATCAGGATTCAGCATCAAAGTTCAGAAAAGGCAAAGTCTCTTCATGCAGTTCAGAAAAGAATAATAACTCAAGAGAGTTAAGAAGAATATCACGGAATGACCCCACAGGACCGTTAGAAAGAAAATAGCTAATGGCCTCTCTCCTCTTGGTGCAATCCGGCTAAGTTAGATTTCCTAGAACTACCTCCCACATCCTTATTGGTCAAAGAATTGCATGTTTACACTTAGTCCAATGAAAATAAAACCCCAAATCCAAAGTTTTACTACTACACGGTTCACATGTTGATGATTGGCTCCTCTTCTGTTCCCGCCGTTTAGCTTGTCAGGTATCAATATTGTTGCAAGTTATACTCCAGTCAGTGCATCCATTGTCTTTTCCTGGGAAGGTCACTCTTACACATACTACATTATACAATGTTTCCCTAGCTAGTACAGCATCTTCTAGCAAGAAGTTTCTCATGAGAACGAACTTCACCTACGAGCACATGGTCAGTACATTGGAAAATCACAATTTAATTTTCTAAGAAGCCATTTTATCAGTCGCCTAAGAAATGCAGCTTGACATGAGGCCGTGCAACTAGGCCAAGACCTCGCAAAGTTAAGGTATACGATTAATAAAGCTAATACATAATACATGGCCCTTAATATGAGATATTACTACAGTAATCATACATGAGCTCAACATTTTACATTAATAAGCCGCTAATAAGTACCCTTCGTGAACGCTTGCGGCCACTCAAATGGGCACAACATCATATGTGTGCATTTATTTTCTCCAAGTAAATGCGTTTTCTATGCAAATTTAACACTCATAATACATGGATATTCAATAGTAAAATTCAGCATTAACAGGAGCTCAGAAAGTCACAGCATATCTGATATTGAAAAGAGAAGGGGATAAATCTAGAAACTCAACTCTGCAACCCCACGCTAAGGTAAGAGCTGCAGAGTGACAGACAGAGCAGGGCAAGTGATAGCAGGCCTCTATCTAGATTGTTACTAGAACTTTTTGACAAGAAAGGGCAAATACTGCACACAGAGCAATGACCAAGGGTGTGTGCAACAAAGTGGATCAAAATAGAGCCATCTATTAAGGAGGTAAACAAGCAAGACGCCAGTTAGCTAAGGGCGAGCCTAGGTTTGTAGGTCCTCTGCCCTCGGCTGTGCTGCACCTTATTCACAGTGCCTCAAAACTGCCCCTCTTCAAGTACAAGAGGGGCAGGAGGTAGGGAACCCTCTACAAGTAATGCAATCCTTCAGAGTTTGAGCACATTTCGTGGCAGGAAACAAGTGTAAGAGACTACAGCACAGAATGACAAGTGTGAAAGTCATGCACTGCCCACAAAGTGTAAATATAAAGGAAACCCAGTCAAAAGTGAGTTTACTGGAATCAACTCCGAGCACAGTGAGGATTTTAAAAAAAAATTAAAACTTGCATCCGTAGACCCGCATGACTGGAAGAAAAGCAAGTGAGAATGACCAATCCATGAATCAGTGCACAACAGCCCAGGGGATTACACCACCCACTCTTTCACTGTGTTCAGAAAGCCTCAGAAATGAATCAGGATCACGTTGACTAAGGTTACAAGAAACTGTGGACCTGCTGCTGAACAGGAACCGGGTCAGGTAGGTCAGCCAGAATTTAGGCCTGGTGTGAATGATGCAACGACCCCTTTGTTCTCCGTATAGGCCAAATTATACCTATTAGACAAAAACGAGTAGTAAAGCTTCTTGCTTCATCCCACAACAGAGACATTGATCTTCCCTGTTCAACCATGCATAACTCCGAAGAGGCACAATGCTTGTTCATGTCAAATCCAATTAAACTCATCAATAGGAACTTAGACTCCCGACCATCACTTTGGAAATAGCCCGTGCATGATTGGTGAAAGTCTTGTGAATCATGTGAAAACACGGATTCCCTCGCCTGCGTGAATCATGATAAAACATGCCCTCCCTCGCATGGGAGTGCTCTTTCAGGCCCATATAATTTCCAAGCAGCAAAAGGGGTATTTCACAACCTTCCAAGTCACTCCACAGCTTCACTTAGCAAATCATTCTGAACACGCTGCAGGCTGCAGTTGCAGCATTGCATTACCATTCGAATAAAACGGACATCCAAGGCAACCTGCTTAACACATTGGTTCTTTATGTGACAGGGATAGATGATAAATTAAGACAACGTAATTCACTCGTTGTCAGAGCCCAGACTGTGAGCAGTATCATGCAATAAACTCTCTGCACATGCTCACCTATATTGGATAAGCTAATCACCGTGTCTGGCATCAAAAGCAGGCTTCTTGAGGTAGTAAAGCCGGGCAGGACTAAGCCAGCAGAAACAAAGTTTGCGACAAGTTAAAATCAGGAATCAACGCACGATATAACTATGAGCAAGAATCGAGCAAGCCTGGGAAGAAACAGCCATATTACAATAAGTGTCACAGCAGAAATTCATCAGGTAGAGAACTTGGAGGTTGGAGCTTCAAAGCTATTACTGAACCCCCAGCCAGACACCCAATAAATGTGCAGGGCTGTCAATTGAGAGTGGGACTACACCTGCAAGCCCAGTGCAACATATGCTGGATGAAGTTCCACAGAAGGAGAAAGGGGCTACCCCCACTGTGGTAGACCAACAGGCTTCCAACAAGCTAACTTCGGGCAGACAAGCTAACCAAGAACTTAAGTCAGGGGCGGACCAGGATGACTCAATCCTTCCCACTTCTAAAGACTCCCCCGATTGAGCAAGCAGGAGAGGAAGAAACAGAATAAGAGTAGAAACTGATACTCTACACCAGTTATGGTAAAAATATGGTAAAGTTCTATTCAATGTTTCATAAATAGAGTTGCAAAGACTTGCTATCTAAGACTGAGGGGGATCAAACTTTTAGGATAACCTCAAAGGCAAAAATTATAGATCATAAATGGCAGTTGAATGACCAGCAGGAGGCAGAATTTCAACCAAACAATTTTTCATGTCCATGTGGGCCTCTATTAGTGGTAGTAGCTACACTCGCAAGCATGGAAACTCAAACTGAAACTGAATGACTCAGCTTCAAGCAACCTATAACACTCACAGGCACATTACTAAAAAAGGATCAATAATTAACCCATAAGCCTGTAGGAGCCCAAGATGAGGACCTCAACCAAGAATCTAAGAAGGTTGCTACATGGGGACATGTAAAGGTAACAGGACGTGTTTTAAATCCCATATTACAATAAGTGTCACAGCAGAAATTCATCAGGTAGAGAACTTGGAGGTTGGAGCTTCAAAGCTATTACTGAACCCCCAGCCAGACACCCAATAAATGTGCAGGGCTGTCACTTGAGAGTGGGACTACACCTGCAAGCCCAGTGCAACATATGCTGGATGAAGTTCCACAGAAGGAGAAAGGGGCTACCCCCACTGTGGTAGACCAACAGGCTTCCAACAAGCTAACTTCGGGCAGACAAGCTAACCAAGAACTTAAGTCAGGGGCGGACCAGGATGACTCAATCCTTCCCACTTCTAAAGACTCCCCCGATTGAGCAAGCAGGAGAGGAAGAAACAGAATAAGAGTAGAAACTGATACTCTACACCAGTTATGGGAAAAATATGGTAAAGTTCTATTCAATGTTTCATAAATAGAGTTGCAAAGACTTGCTATCTAAGACTGAGGGGGGTCAAACTTTTAGGATAACCTCAAAGGCAAAAATTATAGATCATAAATGGCAGTTGAATGACCAGCAGGAGGCAGAATTTCAACCAAACAATTTTTCATGTCCATGTGGGCCTCTATTAGTGGTAGTAGCTACACTCGCAAGCATGGAAACTCAAACTGAAACTGAATGACTCAGCTTCAAGCAACCTATAACACTCACAGGCACATTACTAAAAAAGGATCAATAAGTAACCCATAAGCCTGTAGGAGCCCAAGATGAGGACCTCAACCAAGAATCTAAGAAGGTTGCTACATGGGGACATGTAAAGGTAACAGGACGTGTTTTAAATCCCATATTACAAGCCACTGAAGGCTCTGAGCCTCAAAGGGAAGAGAAAACAAACAGTGCCCATGGGCCAAGCAATTACTATGCCCGAGATTCCAGCAGAACAAAATACTATAGTATCCGGAATACAAACAAGGGGCACCAATTTTTGCAGGCTGTTGGCAGCAATTCCAGGGCTAGCAGGCATACAATCAGGAGACATAACCTCCATAGAGTTTATGGGACCTCACGGACTGCACCAAACTACTGTTCTCAATTTTTCCATATCCCGTCATCTCAAATGGTATATGTGCATAAACCACGTTTAGGAATTGCGCTATAAAGATCAGTTGGTTCATTGGGATTGCATACCGCTCGCTGTTAGCAATCCAGGAACCACTTTAATGGGGAAGATCCAAATGAGTCTCTATATTGAGAAGTGCTGTGGGACTGTCCTCATTAGCATTCCTTGCACCTCGAGGTGATAGTGTCCCTGACCTGGTTAGGTCTCAAGAAGAGGCAACTAGACACAGTGCCGGACAATTAAATTGTCACACATAAGAATGGACTTGGCTCACAGCCGCACTATCTACAAAATCCCAGCCACAGAAGCCAAGGGAAATAAACACCTGTTCATGGACTGTTGGGGGTTTAGACAATAAAACCCATGATGAAGACCTCATAAAATAATGGCAGCAATTTCATGTTATAGCCTTTCAGGAAACCTGGTCTCAAACCCCAGTTTCTTTAACAGGGTACGTCGAATATACTTGCCCGGCTGTTATAGGAATGCAATATGGCCGCCCCATAAGGGCCCTCTCTCTCATCAGCTCAGTCTTGAAGGTACAAATTTCTCATTTTGCACTAACAGAACCTGGCTTACTTGCAGTGCTTTTGGAAGGTTGGAAGGTAGAAGGGGATACTCTCTTAATTATTATAAACATCTCTTTAAACCCCTACCCAAAACATAAAAGGACAGCCGTTGAAAACTATGTCAAGTCATAATGGATGTGAAAGCAGTTTACAATGATGTGTACATGATTTTAAAGGGGGAATTCAACCTGAACATGTTTCACATCCAAGAAGAGGAAGCGAACCAGTGCGAGATTTGCATTGAAGGGGTAATCCCAAAGTAACCCTTATCACCAAAGAAATACTTTGACAGACCAGGGAAAATGTTCTTCGATTACTGCAGTTCAGTAGGCCTTAGGGTTCTTAACGGCAGGTTTTCTGGAAAGCAACCGCCAGCACGTATCCCACATCTGGACTATACACCAGTGAATGTCACCTTTTCAGCCATATGAAACCGTTTAGCATTCACCAAAATTTTTGCAGTGACCATTTTCTATAGTTCATCACTCTAAAAGCAATTAGTCTGCCCTTCCCTGAGTCAATGTCCTCCTGTCCGATTGACATAACATGAACATAAAAAAGTATAACATGGGATTAGGTTACAGCACCAGATATTCTCTATAGATGTGCAACTTTTATGCTAAAAACCCAGGCCTAAAGGATCCCACAGGTAGCTGACTGGATCTCACAAGATATTAAAATGAAATCCCCCAGGAGATCCCACAATACTGGCTACGTTTCAAAGGCCCAGCCAAAAAAAATGGCTGGATTATGAAGTGAGATGCACCAAGAAAATTGTGAAAGGCTCATGTGACAGCTAAGAGTTAATCCACAATGTACAGTAATAAAAGTGCAGTAGACCATCGGAAAGGTCCTTAAGTTGTGGGCCAAAAGACTCACAGTATTTTGTAGACAGAAGATCATCGAGAGTCCTGGAGGCGCTTGATAATTCAGCCAATTCATAAAGATGGTGAGCCTACAAAACCTTTTATTTATCAGTTGATTGCGTTAATTGACATTGATGCCAATTATTTTGCAAACATTTTATTAAAATACCTTGGGCCAGAAAACAAGGGAACTTCCGTATGAATCAAAAATTATTCCCCCCAAAGCAGGGCTGCCTATCAAATCTGATGGCCATCTCCATGCTTATGGATCGTAACATACAGACATGTTTGCTTCTGTATGCATGCCTTGTAGATTTCAAGGCAGCATTTGACCAGATATCAAGAAAGTGCGTTTGGGGAAAATTACGATCCTGGGGCACCCTGCCAGAGCTTTTCAGCGCAACAGAACTTATTAACTTAAGAACTTAGAAAGTGTGCAATGGCAGTTCTCTTTCAAGGAAAATTGCAACCACTGACAGTTTAAAATATTGATGTATTTTAGCTTGCTTTTTAGGGTCAAGCTTGCAAGTGCTAGCACGTGTTTCAAATGCCTGTCGGTCACCATTTGTTGGTTTGCGTGCCACTCTTCTTTACAGCCTTGTAATTCGTCAAGGCATGTCTGGCATCATCTCCAGTCCTCAATGTGGAGCTGGGATCAAGCACTAATTAATTTCAACTTAATTAGTGTCTGCCCGATTCTCCCGATGTGTTTGAGGTACTATTTTGTTCTAACTACCAATGCCCCACAAACAGAAGGCTTGTGACTGGCAAAACAGCGCCCTGCAAGACAAACAATATTGCAAAGTTTTATTTTTTAAAACGAACTTTTTTTTATTTTGTTAATTCATCTTTTCTCTGTTTCCATTCATGTTTTTATTTTGTTTTTGCTTGTGGGCGCAGTTGTCAAAAGATGACAATGAACTTGTTCGAAATAGCGAGACTCATTGCAATGCAAATGCTTGTTAACTTGCTCTTTTCTGATCTCACCAGGATGCTGGATAAAGTTAACTCACATTCACTGATACTTGGTAATAAATCCCTATCTAACCTACTCTCTTCAGAGGAGTTGGTGCTTTTGCGTTGCAGTAGAGTGGGCCTGCTGTAGCTGATAATTGCCCTTTTCGAATATAAAAAGTCAAACCAATTTAAGTTGAACTTAGAAAATGACTGAACGCATTATTTTTGGGGAATGACTGAATAAACCAGATTCAAATAAAGGTAAGGTCAGTGCTACAGAGCAACTACTGGTCGTTTCATAGGGAAGTGAAATTATGCTTGGATATGATGTTACACTGGTTGATGCATTGATGGTAAAAATCTATAAATGTGTCATCTTACTGCCAAAATCAGCCTCTCACTGGCCCAGGTTCACTTGGAACTTGGACTCTATCAGCAACTTTTGGCCAGGAAAAGTGCTTTCATCAAAATAAGACCAAAACAGTAACCTCTAATACACTTGATGGTGTGATATGGAATGAGCTCCAGAATGCTGGGGCAAGGTTGCTCATACTCGATACCTGGATGCTTGCATGGATGATCTACATATTTGGGAGATATGAAGTTTGGGAGTTAGTTACAACAAGTTTAAAAAAGTGGTGAATGCCAACCCCCAGATTGTTTTATCATCTTATAATATCCCAGGAAAGCAATCGTATCTCAGAGTGAATTATTCAACCTACATAAAAAGCAGATTACTGGCTTTTCAACTTGGGGCCCTGCCAACATTGGACCATATATCGAAGTGGCAAATGCGACTGCCTGAGGCAAAATGCTGATTTTGTAACGAGGAACGGCAATCAATCTTACATGTAATATAGCTGGGCAACATATTACAACTGCTTTGTCTGCAGTTTAACCTCTTGAAAGTGCTAACTTGTAGGCAGGACGTTATAACAGCTCTGAAACCGCTAATTATACTACTGAGGCCCTCATTACGAGTCTGGCGGTCCTAGGACCACTGGTCTCGCGGTGGTGGTCGGATCAATGCCAATTTGGTGGTCCGACAGCCACATTATGACGGTGGCATAAAAAAAGGGCACTGCCACTTTTTTCACCGGCCAACGGCCTGGCGGTGCCGGTGGTGTTAATCCACCAGGGAAGCACTGCCCTGGGGATTACGACTCTTCATAGCTGTTCCACTGCCATGCAATGGCTGGCGGAGATGGGGTGCCGGGGGCCTTTTTAGCATGTTGAAGGCTTCTACTATTTTGGAATTGGATTGGTTCATGTGTTCAAACCAATTTTTGGTGGCATTTTAATGGGCTTCACTTCTGTGACTTCACACCCGATCTGTGGATATTGCCAGTCCTGATCATTGCAGGGCTCCTGTTCTGTCCTCCTGCTTTAATTCAAGAATCATGCTGTAATGATTCGCTGATGTCACTTACATTGTAGATATCTTTAGAGAATTAACACAGTGTTTTCATAGACTCGGGACTTGTGTGTCATGTGCTGTATTATCCTCCCATACTATTGGACATTTCCTTGAAAAAGCATCAGCTGCTGGTGGAACAATATTGTCCCACCACAACACTTGTGCATCCTCACAGCTTTCGGATTTGCAAGCTGTTTCTTTTCATTTGCCACTTTGCTTGTCTCAAGTGCCTCTTGCCCCACCTTCTCCTTTTGCTATGTTTACTTAGCTTTATATCACTTATTCCTCTGTTGAAACAGCACCCTTCTACTCCATCCTGTAAAGGATGTCTGCTGCTTTTGGCTGCAGTAGTCTCTGGATTTCCTACCCAATCACAATCTTTCTCTCAACTGGTTACAGTGTTGTGCTTTTCACCTTGCCCATATCTTCTGTCAATGTTTTAAATCAGTGCTTGGGACATTTCCGATATGATGCTCCCTTATTTTAAGATGCCATCCTCTCTCTTGACCTTCTAGGCATCTTACCTTTTTGAATTTTCCATCTTGTTCACTGCATGCATTTTTCGTTGACTTGACATATTTTCCCACTCCTTGGTTTTTCGCAGCACAACTCTTTAATTATTCTCCAACGATAAGGGTGACCTGTGCTTCCTAACGTCTTCCACTTTATCATCTGCATACATCTCTAATTATTGTAAGGGGATCTTATATGTAGCTCATGGGTAACCCTAATTTTGATGTCCTTTTCTGTACCCTATTTGTAGCTGGTATTAAGACACTGTGGGGGTCATTACAACATTGGCGGTAAACGCCGCTTACCACCATGCAGAAGACCGCCAATACACCGCCGCGGCCGCGGAATTCCGCCACAGCTATTATGACACACATCTCGGAATCCGCCGAAATTCAGACAACAACACAAGTCCGCCACACCAAAGGTCAGTGATAAACTGGCGAAAAGAAAACCACACGCCCATGCTATTACAACCCACGAATCCACGCGGCGGTCTTTCAACCGCGGTATTCCATTGGCGGTACACACAGCCGCGCTCAAAATACACACACATCTCCAAAACACTGCCACATTGGACAATTCCAAATACACACACCTGATACACATACAAACAACACTCCCACACACCCAACACAATATAAAACACACACCGACATCACCCACAAACCCCTACGACCCAAAATCAGAGACAAAGGCGACAGAGAGAGAGCACAGCAATAGAGAACCCCACCACACAGAGGCACAAAACACCATCACCCACACAACATCCACACACAAAATTCCACACACCACTTCACATCACCACACTCATCACCACATACACCACCCCACACATCACCTACACCACCCCATGGCACGCCAAAGACACCCCAGGTTTTCCGAGGAGGAGCTCAGGGTCATGGTGGAGGAAATCGTACGGGTAGAGCCACAGCTATTTGGATCACAGGTGCAGCACACCTCTATAGCCAGGAAGATGGAGCTATGGCGAAGATTCGTCGACAGGGTAAACGCAGTGGGACAGCACCCAAGAAATCAGGAGGACATCAGGAAGAGGTGGAACGACCTACGGGGGAAGGTGCGTTCAGTGGTCTCCAGGCACAACATCGCGTTTCAGCGGACTGGCGGCGGACCCCCAGCTCCTCCCCCACAACTAACAACATGGGAGGAGCCGGTCTTGACTATTATGCATCCAGAGGGCCTCGGAGGAGTCGGTGGAGGAATGGACACTGGTAAGTCAAATCTTAACTATCATATCCCCCACCCTACCTGCATGCTATCACACAACCCCACCCTCACCCCCTCCCCTATCACTCCAACTCCTCACTAATGTACTTATAACACAAACCACCCATCCCAACACCAAGCCCTGCATGACACAACTAAGCATGGACACCCATCACTAAAGCATGACCACTGCACATACCCATAACACCCCCCAACCATCATCACACAAGCCCCCACACTGGAATGCTTACACTGGGGTACACGCACACCCACCCATTGCACACCATGACACACACAGATGCAATAATCATGCTTTTATACCCCTGCAGGACCACTACCTAACGTCACCAGACAGGAGGGTCCAGACATGTCCACTCCAACCCCAGAAGAGGCCCACAGTGATGACAGCAGCTCTGGCCAACTGGATCCAGATGACCAGCCCGGACCATCGTGGGCCTCGGGACAGTCGGTTCCCCTCACACAGGCACAGCCCAATACTGACCTTCCACCCTCTGGCAACACCAGCACAGCACCCACCCAGCGGGCCCATACCTCCGTACCCAGGACACGTCAGTCAGCTGTGTGTCCACCACTACAGGGATCCCAGGATAACCCACCACCCCAACAACAACAGGGACCTGGAGGCAGTGGTAGTGGGCACACAGTCCAGGGGACGGAGGCACAGGAACACAGGGGAACTGGGAGGGCTGCCGTGCGACAGGGGGCAGACAGGCCAAGGGAACCCACTCTCCACGAGGCCCTCTCCTCCATAATGGGAGCATACCACCACTCCCAGGAGACGATGGCAACGGTCATGGCCAAGTTTCAGGAGACCCAGTGCATGCAGGATGAACAGTATTTGGGGTTCAGGGAGGAGCTCAGAACCATCAGCTCCGCCCTGGGCACCATCGTAGGGGTGCTGAAGGACATACAAAAGACCATGAGGGACACCGTGGCACTCCAAGGGGCCCCTGACACTAGCATGGATGATGAACTGCCCACCACTTCCGCCGGCGCTAGTGGACAGGACGCTCCGCCACAGGACCACCACACCAGCACCCCACCCCCTGCAGACGGAGAACCATCCCGCAAGCGGTCCCTGAGATCCAGGAACAGGACAGAGCAAGATGGCAAGACCCCCGCCAGGAAATGAGACCACCCTGATTGTCCTCCCACTGTCCCACTTTGTTACCCTGTCCAGATTGGAACTGCCCCAGCTCCACTTCCTATGCCCATATGGGCAATGCACCTGTGAGACTAATAGACTGGACTCTGCCATGGACATTCCTCCACCATCACCCATCACCATTTTGCCACCCCCTCCAATAATTAGCACTTCAATAAACACCCTTGAACCACAAAACAATCTGGAGTCAGCCTGTGATTTTGAAAATGTGTATTAGCTATGACAGTGACAAAATCCGTTCTCAGTAGTAATGTCAACATACCTATGTCACACATCACAAGTCCACGAAGGATGCAAGCAGATGACACACGTTGGTAACCACACCTGTGAAACCGTAATGGAAATGTATCACTCAGTTAGCAGATACTACTTCAAATTGACAGACAGGATAGAGGTAGAAGTATGAAAGTGAATGTAATAGTAAAAAAATTGTTCTCATCTGTGTGTCACTGGAAATATTGCTGTATGATAGAGTCCCTGTTATCAATGTCTTCTTCCTCTGCTTCCTCCTCATCACTGTCCACAGGCTCCACAGCTGCCACAACACCGTCATCTGGACCATCCTCCTGCAGAAAAGGCACCTGGCGTCGCAAAGCAAGATTGTGAAGCATCGAGCAGGCGATGATGATCTGGCACACCTTCCTTGGTGAGTAGAATAGGGAACCACCTGTCATATGGAGGCACCTGAACCTGGCCTTAAGGAGGTCAAAGGTGGGTTCGATCACCCTCCTAGTCCGCCCATGGGCCTCATTGTAGCGTTCCTCTGCCCTAGTCCTGGGATTTCTCACTGGGGTCAATAGCCATGACAGGTTGGGGTAACCAGAGTCCCCTAATAGCCACACCAAGTGCCTCTGGAGTTGACCCATCACATAAGGGATGCTGCTATTCCGCAGGATGTAGGCGTCATGCACAGAGTCAGGGAACATAGCATTTACCTGGGAAATGTACTGGTCTGCCAAACATACCATCTGTACATTCATTGAATGATAACTCTTCTGGTTCCTGTACACCTGTTCACTCCTGTGGGGGGGTCCCGTCAATGGCACCTATGATGTTAGGGATATATCCCAGGGCATAGAAGTCACCTTTAACTGTAGCCAAATTCTCCACCTGAGGGAAAACGATGTAGATCCTCATGTGTTTCAGCAGGGCATACAACACTCTGGACAACACGTTGGAAAACATAGGCTGGGACATCCCTGATGCCATGGCCACTGTTGTCTGAAATGACCCACTTGCTAGGAAATGGAGCACTGATAGCACCTGCACTTGAGGGGGGATTCCTGTGGGATGGCGGATTGGTGACATCAGGTCTGGCTCCAACTGGGTACACAGTTCCTGGATTGTGGCACGGTCAAACCTGTAGGTGATGATTAAATGTCGCTCCTCCATTGTTAACAGATCCACCAGCGGTCGGTACACCGGAGGATTCCGCCATCTCCTCACATGTCCCAGCTGACGGTGCCTAGGAAGGACAAAAGCGACCACAGAGTCAACAAATTCTGAGGTATGTACCCACAGCTACACAGAACACAACACTAAATACAATATCCTTCCTGTATGTGTGTTGAGTGTAGGCCTAGGTATGTGTGACGCAGTTGTAAATGAAGCCATGTGGGCCCCTGAAATGGCAGCTGCCTGACCTCTAAAGTGGGACAATGGGCTGTGAGGTAACTGCGCTGGCGTTGTACACCGTCGCGGTAGGCGGTCAAAGACCGCGGCGCAATGCTGCATTGGTTAACATTGGACCCTATGGGTCCCAGGAGCCAATGACAAAGTGCGCCGGCGGTGATGATACGCACCGCCGCGGACGTCACCGCCATTTTCTGTCTGTTCAATCACTCGATACCTGATCTTCGACAGGAGAGGACCTATACTGCAAGTGCTGCGGTGACCTCGGTCTGGAAGAGACAATGGCTGGTGCGTCTGGGGAAAGGGCCCCTGCCTTCACTGCACAGGAGTTGGAGAGGCTCGTGGACGGGGTCCTCCCCCAGTACACGCTACTCTACGGTCCTCCAGACCTACAGGTAAGTACACAGGGAGCACGTTGTATGGGCTATGCCTGGGTGGAGAGGCCTGGATGTCAGTAGGAAGGGGGCAGAGTCCTGCGAGCATGTAGAAGTGTGATTGCATGTGCCACATGGCAAGGGCAGGGATGTGGGCCACTCACTTCGACGGTGCTGTTGCTAATGATTTCTCTTCTTCCCCTGTACATGTCATGTAGGTCAGCGCCCACCAGAAGAAGGATATTTGGCGTGCCATCGCCAAGGACGTCCGGACCCTGGGGGTCCACCAGAGACGGAGCACCCACTGCCGTAAAAGATGGGAGGACATTCGCCGCTGGAGCAAGAAGACGGCGGAGGCTCAGCTGGGGATGGCCTCCCAACGTGGGAGGGGTGCCCGTCGAACCATGACCCCCCCTGATGTTCCGGATCCTGGCGGTGGCCTACCCTGAGTTGGATGGGCGCATGAGGGCATCACAGCAGATACAAGGGGGTGAGTACACTCACATTCTCATGACTTTGCGTGCAGTGGAGGGGTCTGGGTGGGGCAGGAGGGCTGTGGGTTTCCCTAGGCCAGGGCGAGTTCCGTAGGCTCCGGAATCCAGGTCATGTGCCACTCCACCCCACCTCTGTAGACTGCCAAGTACAGGTATACATGCCCCTGTGTCATCTATGTGGGTAGATGACACTCATAGCCATGTAGGCCATATCCCATGAACTGCATCTGTAGAGGCCAAGAGTACGGCGTAGTGCAGTGGGCTGCTGTGTCTGTATTGTCCGCCAACGATAGCGGTAAGCCATGCACTCAACATGTCTTTCTTCTGTTTCCCCACCCCTTTTTGTGCTCTCCCTGTTCTTTTGTACATCAGCATCATCAGGCGGAGGTACAGTGGCACCGGAGCACGAGGGGGCTGCATCCCACATGGCCATGGAGGGCCACACCACGGACACAGAATACACCAGTGGGACGGAGGGCGAGGGGAGCTTCACGTCGGTCACCGGATCAGCAAACAGCGACACAGACTCGTCCTCCGATGGGAGCTCCCTTGTGGTGGCGGCACCATCTGTGCCCCCCACTTCTACAGGTACAGCTGCCACCCCCCCCTACCAGCACCGCCCTCCCAGCAGCCCCTCAGCCTTCGCTCCGTGCGCGCTCATCCAGGAAGGTGGGCATCACCTTCGCCCCAGGCACCTCAGCCCCTGCCCCTGTCACCACTGCTGCCCTCAGTGAGGAGGCCATTGACCTCCTCAGGTCACTCACTGTTGGGCAATCTACCATTGTGAATGCCATCCAGGATGTAGAAAGGGAGTTGCAACACACTAATGCATTCCTGGAGGGCATTCATTCTGGTCAGGCTGCCCATCAACGAACCCTGCAATCTCTGTCCTCAGCACTGATGGCAGCCATTGTCCCTGTGTCTAGCCTCCCCCCTCCAACTTCCTCCACCCAGACCCAATCCCCTGTACCCCAGCCTATCCCAAGCACACCATCAGACCAGCCTGCACACACCTCAACACACAAGGGCAGCTCAGGCAAACATAGGCACCACACATCCCACAGGCACTCACACAAGCATCACCCACATACAGACACAGCAAAATCCACTGCCTCCACTGTGTCCCCTCGTCGTCGTCTCCCTCCTCCCTCCCAGTCTCGTCTACACTCTCACCTGCATGCACTACCACTACAGCCACTAGGACTCGCACCAGAACACCCAGCACCACACCCCGCTCACCTGCACTCACCACCCCCACTATCATTTACATGTCCCCTGTGTCCTCTCCCAGTGTGTCTGTGACGCCCCCTCCCAAAGTACACAAACGCGGACACCCACACACCCAACATCCATCCACCTCACGACAGCCTCCAGAACCTGCACCTGCACCCAAATCATCTAAAGTTACACCTCCTACAACCACCTCCTCTTCCTCCACTCCCAGACCTCCTCCAGCTACCCGTCCCAGTGTTCGTCAGAAACTTTTCCTGAGCAACCTTGACCTCTGTCCCACCACCCCCACCCCTCCAATTCATAGGTCCCGTAGTAGCACCTCAGCCAAAAAAAAGTCCGGTACCAGTGGTGCGTGTTAGTGGTATGTGGAGTGCACTGGCCACCAGGGCAGCCAGTGTGACACAGAGCCAAAGCACTGCCAGTCCACCCCCTGTAAAGCACCAGAAGTTGGACAGTGCCCGACGGGAGAGGGTGAAGACTCCTGCCGGCAAAGCCGCCCACAAAGGCCCCGGGGGGAGAGTCGAGTCAGCTGTGACCCCTCCCAAGGTGGTGAAGGGGCAGAAGAAGTCTCCAAAGTCTGGTAAGAGCAGCACGGCGGAGAAGGCCGCCATCCTCCCCACTGGCCAGGATGCCACCGCCAGCCCCATCGTCACTGGTCCGGAGACCACTGCCAGAGTCAGTGCCCTGGAGGGCAGCACTATCGTCACTGGTCCGTAGACCACCGCCAGAGTCAGTGCCCTGGAGGGCAGCACTATCGTCACTGGTCCGGAGACCACCGCCAGAGTCAGTGCCCTGGAGGGCAGCACTATCGTCACTGGTCCGGAGACCACCGCCAGCGTCAGTGCCCTGGAGGGCCCTGGCACCCACAGCCCCACTGGGCACTGAGGGACCGTCATGCCTCACACCGCTGAACAGGTCAGAAACGGCAAAGTCAAGCACCGCTGAACAGGGCAAAGACCGCCATGGCAAGCACCGCTGAACAGGGCACAGACCGCCATGGCAAGCACCGCTGAACAGGGCAAGCACCGCTGAACAGGTCAGAAACGGCAAAGTCAAGCACCGCTGAACAGGGCAAAGACCGCCATGGCAAGCACCGCTAAACGGCAAAGTCAAGCACCGCTGAACAGGGCAAGCACCGCTGAACAGGTCAGAAACGGCAAAGTCAAGCACCGCTGAACAGGGCAAAGACCGCCATGGCAAGCACCGCTGAACAGGGCACAGACCGCCATGGCAAGCACCACTGAACAGGGCAAGCACCGCTGAACAGGTCAGAAACAGCAAAGTCAAGCACCGCTGAACAGGGCAAAGACCGCCATGGCAAGCACTGCTGAACAGGGCACAGACCGCCATGGCAAGCACAGCTGAACAGGGCAAGCACCGCTGAACAGGGCAAGCACCGCTGAACAGGTCAGAAACTGAAAAGTAAAGCACCGCTGAACAGGGCACAGACCGCCATGGCAAGCACCGCTGAACAGGGCAAGCACCGCTGAACAGGTCAGAAACGGCAAAGTCAAGCACCGCTGAACAGGGCAAAGACCGCCATGGCAAGCACCGCTGAACAGGGCACAGACCGCCATGGCAAGCACCGCTGAACAGGGCAAGCACCGCTGAACAGGTCAGAAACGGCAAAGTCAAGCACCGCTGAACAGGGCACAGACCGCCATGGCAAGCACCGCTGAACAGGGCAAGCACTGCTGAACAGGTCAGAAACGGCAAAGTCAAGCACCGCTGAACAGGGCAAGCACCGCTGAACAGGTCAGAAACGGCAAAGTCAAGCACCGCTGAACAGGGCAAAGACCGCCATGGCAAGCACCGCTGAACAGGGCACAGACCGCCATGGCAAGCACCGCTGAACAGGGCAAGCAGCGCTGAACAGGTCAGAAACGGCAAAGTCAAGCACTGCTGAACAGGGCAAAGACCGCAATGGCAAGCACCGCTGAACAGGGCACAGACCGCCATGGCAAGCACCGCTGAACAGGGCAAGCACCGCTGAACAGGTCAGAAACGGCAAAATCAAGCACCGCTGAACAGGGCAAAGACCGCCATGGCAAGCACCGCTGAACAGGGCACAGACCGCCATGGCAAGCACCACTGAACAGGGCAAGCACCGCTGAACAGGTCAGAAACGGAAAAGTCAAGCACCACTGAACAGGGCAAAGACCGCCATGCAAGCACCGCTGAACAGGGCAAGCACCGCCAACTCAAGCATCGTTAGCCCATGTGCGGCTGGGACAGTGATGGAACTGGGACCGTCACGAGGAGCGTGATGCACTCTGGGCACCAGTCCCCCTCCAGAACCAGTGGAGAACTGCATCCACTACCTCTGTCCTTCACAGGATGAAGCACTCGGGGCACCAGTCCCCCTCCAGAACCAGGGGAGAACTGCATCAACTACCTCTGTCCTTCACAGGATGAAGCACTCGGGGCACCAGTCCACCTCCAGAACCAGTGGAGAACTGCATCCACTACCTCTGTCCTTCACAGGATGAAGCACTCTGGGCACCAGTCCCCCTCCAGAACCAGTGGAGACTGTTATCCACTTGAGAGACTGTGGCTTTGCACTCCCCAGGATTGATCAGTGGGCAAACCACCCACTGTAGAGACTTGAGACATTGTGGCTTTGCACTCCCCAGGATGGTACAGTGGGCAACCCACCCACTGGAGAGACTTGAGAGACTGTGGCTTTGCACTCCCCAGGATGGTACAGTGGGCAAACCACCCACTGGAGAGACTTGAGAGACTGTGGCTTTGCACTCCCCAGGATGGTACAGTGGGCAAACCACCCACTGGAGAGACTTGAGAGACTGTGGCTTTGCACTCCCCAGGATGGTACAGTGGGCAATCCACCCACTGGAGAGACTTGAGAGACTGTGGCTTTGCACTCCCCAGGATGGTACAGTGGGCAACCCACCCACTGGAGAGACTTGAGAGACTGTGGCTTTGCACTCCCCAGGATGGTACAGTGGGCAAACCACCCTCTGTAGAGACTTGAGAGACTGTGGCTTTGCACTCCCCAGGATGGTACAGTGGGCAAACCACCCACTGTAGAGATTTGAGAGATTGTGGCTTTACACTCCCCAGGATGGTACAGTGGGTAAACCACCCACTGGAGAGACTTGAGAGACTGTGGCTTTGCACTCCCCAGGATACATCAATGGGCATGGAGCCCCCGTCGTGGATCTGGATTTGCACTCATCCGGCTGAGGTGCCCCCTCTTCCCTTCCCCCTGAGGTGCCTGTTGTATTTCTATCTGATGCCCCGGCAGTGTTCTCTCTGTTTCTGGACAGGTATCGTGTGTGGGCCTTGCCCATGCATTTTGGGCCCAGTGGTCCACGGACATTGAATTGTGCATACCTGCACTACTAATCTTGATGTATATATTTGGAATGTGTATATATTTCTGTATATATAAGCTTACTGTATTTTTATTCATTACAATAGTTATACTGATTCCCTTTTGTCTTTGCATTCTTCCGGGGGGGGTTGTGGGTTGTTCCTGTGATGTTTGGATATGCATTGGTGTGTGTGTTGTAGTGGGTGAGGTTCGGGGTGGGGGTGGGGGTGTTGCATGTGTGTTCCCCTGACTTTTGCCTCCCCCTCCCCTATGTCGTAGGTGCAGTACTCACCATTGTCTTCGGCGCCGCCGTTGCTGATGTTCGTAGAGGAGCAGGAAGACAAGCGCAGGGAGTATTTGGAGTTTGGGCTCCATGGTGCCCTCCTTCCTCGTGGAGTGTGTTAAGGTGAGCGTTTTCCCATTGCAAAAGCTGTTTCCGCCGTGTTTTTATCCACGGTGAATCCGCCCCGGAAAAGGTGGCGGATTGGTTTGTTGTAATACTGTGGGCGGTACTTTGTCTTCCGCCTGTCTGTTGGCGGTGACCGCCATGCTGCTTGTCTGTACCGCCGTGGCGGTCGGAGTGTTAAAATGGCTGTCTATGTTGGCGGTTTCCGCCACGGTCATAATTCCCTTTTTTTCTCCGCCGGCCTGTTTGCGGTATTACCGCAGCTTTAACACCGTCCGCCAGGGTTGTAATGACCCCCTGTGTATGGTGAAACTGTGTTAGTGCCCCAGTGCATATGCTCTCTCCTTCAAATGGTATTGGTAAAATTGGTTTCAGCCAATTGGTACATTTTACTTTACAGTAAGGTCTCCAATGGCATAGACATTAAATGTCATATGTGGGTTACAGTGTGCATTTATTAATACCAACCACATGCATGACAAACGTATATGGCTTCCAGGAGCACCACTGTGATCTAGCTGAACTGCAGTTTAAAAGCACTGCAGAGCCACATGTAAGGTGCTTTGGCTATGTAAGAAAACCTATTTTGTATATTAATAGGTCACCTGCCTCGGGGAGGCGTGGCTACTACCAGAGGAAAATGGACACCTAATTGGCCAACTCTGCCGTGCTGAGGGACAATAATGGCCTGCTCTGCTGATATACCGCCTCCAGGGGCACTTTAAATAGTGCCCAGCATATAGGGAGGTGTGGTGCTTTCAGCTACACACTTTTGGCGGAAAAACTTTGAGAGAAACACCTTATATAACCAAGCGCTCCAGAAGCTGCCTCACATCGCCTGACTCTAAAAATGGCTGACACCAGGACTCCAAGTGAGTGAATTTCTACTTGACTACCCCAGTGTCACTATGAACATCCTACTCTTAGAGGTGAGCACTTAGGAGCAGTACTCTACAATGCTTTATGAGGGTAGGGCTTTATAATATGTAAAACGAGTCTACCGACCAGAGCAAATATGGCATGAGCTCTTGCATCCTATGTTTGACCCTAAGATGCCCACCATAATTTAATACAGCTCTCTCTAAAGAATGCTCCAGAATTTTCTTCCTTCTAAACTACTCACATTGGCATCCTGAATTTCTCCACCTCAACAGCAATCCAAATTGCAGACAGGAGGGGGCAAAAAATAATCCCTTACACCCCAAAGTGCTGTACCTTGCTATTCAACAATCTGCATTGAAGCACCATATTAAATTATTTTAGTATTGGTAACCCAGGCAGGATACCAACTTCTGCACCTCACCCTACCTCCGAACATTCAGCGCCTCCTTCAAACATTTCAAGGACTACCGAAACCCCACTAAGTGCACCCAACTTGAAGAATACAGTAAGGTCTGCTCTCAAAATAGCAGACTCCAAATTGCACGACCCCAAAGAAGCAAGGGGAGATCTGAAAGACACCAAACCAGCACAAAAGAGACACAAGCAGGACCTCCCTGAGCCCAAACTCCCCAATAAAATCTAAATCTGAGAACTCTTCTACTCTAGACCTAATTATGCAGAAACGCAACATTCCACACATGCTTGCTCAATCAACAAAATCCACCACAGAAACTGTACAGAGCAACCTTGCATCTTTGAAACAAGAAATGATGCAACTGGGTGGCAGAATCTCTGAAATAAAATCATGGATAAACCTCCTGGAAGACCACAAACACAACTCTTCTAAACATTACCAACCACTACCGTGAGTCTGACTCAATAAGAAAGGAACATTATCGAGCTTGAAGATATAAATAGAAGGGGCATCTTGCGCATTTTTGGACTTCCTAAAGGTGGCGAAAATCAAGCTCCTTCTTGTGCAACCTTCATTGAAAAATAGAACCTCCATGTACTCAATATAAACTTAGACAAGGACTTTGAAATAACCAGAGCGCATGGAGTGCCCACACATAAGCCCGCAAACAGGAAAGCTCCGGGAGCCCTCATTTTCAGGCCTGTGAGCTACTCACATACTGAAGCAATCCTCACACAGATGAAGAATAAACAGAGAATTAAGTAGCAAGTCACCTCTATTGGGATCCATCAAGATTACTCCAAAGACACTGTCAAGAAACGAAAAGCGTTTCTTTCCCAAAGACAAACTCTGAAAGCTCTGTCAATACAATTTTCATTTATTGGTCCTGCATCAATAAAAACATCTTACAACAGCAAAACCATCGTTTTTGAAGACCCTAAGGAACTGGACTCCTACACCGTGGAAATCCAAGACCTGAAAATAACTACTCAAAAACTCAGAAGGAATGGCTCACACTTAACGTGAATCTTTCCTCCTAATTTTCACTAACTTTCTTCTTCTACTGACTCAAGCCAAACTTTATAAACTAGGCCTCCAATTCTCTGACACATACTGGAGCTGTGATAAGGAAACAGGAGACTTGAAACACATGCTAATGGAGTGCACCTCCATCAAAATGTTCTGGCAGGACATCAGTAATACAATATCTCAAATACTTCATAGGAAATGGATTCCTACTTTTAGCCTCTATTATACTGGGCATCCTCCATTAAATGGCATTAAACAAAGAGGACCATCTCCTATGGGACATTCTAGCAACAACTGACCTTAAAGTTATGCTGAATGAATGGAAAGACTCATCCAAACTATTCCCCACACATGGTGGGAATGGGTCAGATTCACCGGAACTGCCTGTAACTCACTAAACGTATAGTTGATGACAAAACAACTCTGGTGCAAACTAGACAACTTTATGCCTCACTCGTCTATGTAACCACGATCACTCGATCATTCATGCATTCAATCACTCATTCTCCCACACTCAGCTTCCTCTCCCCACTCTCCCACCTCCTCCTCCCCAACCCCCCTCCCCATGTACCCCCTACTTTTCACCCCATCACCTTCTTCTTCTCTTCTCTTGTCTCTGCTCTTTTACTCTGACTCATTCATCTAAACTGAGCTACCTTAATTATTCACCACAGCCTCAAAATGTTCCCGGTGCCAATAACAATACATACACTGATTAACCTCACCTCATCATTGCAAACAAATGCACTTATCTCTACCCTCTACTTTTATAAATGTGGACCAACTCCTCATGCTACACCCTAAAGAGCTGCCCAACTTGATTTGATGGTACCATACAATGTATTGTTTCTTTTCCTTCATGTTATTTAATTTTCCTATTGTACAAAATCCTAATAAAGCGCACTTGAAATACATTCTCTAGGAGCATACCTAAATATAAATACATTTTTGGAATCTCTACCTGGGAAACATGAATCAAAGATATTTTCCCTGTAGTTTCTAAAATCTTATTTAATGGCAACATCAGATTTTGTTAACCTTAGAGGAAAAGTAACTTTATGAAAATGTACTTTGTGCTGTCTGAGCCAAAACTGGCATGGAACTGTTATGACCTGTGCATCATGTTCTTCATCCGCAGCAGGCCGTTGATCATCATCTTAGATGATGACCCCCTAGACACATCTCACCAGTTCTCATCCTGCAATATTTTCTGCTGAGAAAACTGACAACTCTGATAAAAAAAACTAGGACTATATGTATCATGCATTTTACTGGTCGCAATCGGGCCGATTCATAGAATTGGGCAATTTGCGACTGGTAAAATGCATTTTGGTATATATGAATTTCAACTCACAATTTTCTAACATGTTACTGAATTGTAATTTGCAATTGTGAATACATACAGATTCGGTATTTGGAAGAGGTGCGTTCAGGACATCTTTTCCTAATTCTGAATTGCAGTGATATGTAGGAATGTTTTGTGAATGTAATGCGGTCGCGAAACATTTGCATTTTACCACCTACTTCAAGTAGGTGGTAACCCATACTCAAATAGGGGAAGAGTCCCGAAGAGATCCCTTCCCCTTTGTAAATGGTAGCAAAAATGATTTTTAAGGGCAGGCAGTGGTCCCACAGACCACTGCCTGCTGTCAAAAAATTAAAAGAAAACTTTCCATTTTTCTTTTTTTAACCACATCCCGTTTTCCCAAAAAATTAAAAAAAGATTGCTTTATTTTAAAGCGATCAGAGATGGTGGTCTGCTGACCACAGCAGGCTACTATGGATGCTATTTTTGTGTTTCCTAATGAGTCGCAAAATGCGACCTGCCTCATTAATATTAATGAGGCATTTCAGTTTATGACTCGTTAGGAAATGCTAAATGTAACTCATAGAGTTTCATACATTAGGAATAGCGATTACCTAATAGAGATTCACCCTTAGTCCTACTAGAACCCTTCCAGCAAATCTCATTGTTTTGACTCCAGTCCCTATGCCTCTAGCAACCCCTGAACAGATCAGCGGGGAAAAGTACTACATTTGAAGTATTTATGAACCAGTGTCATCTCAAGTTCTTGTTTAGGTCCACCATTTTTCCTGACAATGTTGCCAAGTTAGCTTTTATGAAATAGGAGAATTACGAGCTTAAAAAAAAGACTAGCCTGCCGTAAGCAAACAAATCAAGATTACATTTGGTGAGTGACTTGAGGTTGAAAGTGCTTCAAAACTGTGAATGGTTGATTGTTTAAAAGTGACTTTGATTACCCTGATGCAACTGCTTCCCAGCGTTTCATGTTGAAAAAGGGGTGCTGAGTGAGAAACTAGGAGAACCTGACCTGAGGAGTGAAGTCCTGTTTCCTATTTCCCGAACCTAGCGGAACCAGTCTAGCTGAGAGGGAGACTATGAAGGATACCCTGTCCATTCCCTTTCTCCCATTCCCAGCCCACTTTCCTCTGGAGGCCCACACTTGCTCCCACAACTTAAGTGTTGAGGGTTAGCCTATGGGTGAGAGAGTGTATTAATGTTTATTCCTGAGGAACCTGGATTTCAGGTGAGTGGTACCTTAACAAGAACAACATCTGCCACTCATCAGGCCAGTGAACATTCCTGCATGGAGTTAACAGCCCAGACCTTCATAGCAAAATATCCTGGCCTCTGGACCCAAGAAGGCAGAAGTGTTGTCAACAGACAGCCTTTTATCAGGGATTAACCATCTGGGGGTGGGCATAAACAGTTGGCAGAGCAAAGGGCATCCTTAACCATACCTGTTTGACTTGAGATAACAGGTACATCTCCTATTAATTCCCAAGACTGCTAAACCATTTGGTACCAATCAAAGCAGGAGTGGAGCCTGACAGAGGACAGGAGACCCCATCTAAACAGCAGAGTGGCTTTAGAGGGTCAGGGACCTTCCTGGTAGAAGACAATTTCAGATATCTTAGATTTAGCGCTTCTAGGAGATTTTACAGTGAAGCAAAGAGGAGGTGCTGAAAAAGAAAGTGGGATGTGAAAATAAACAGGATTGGACAGAAACAGTTCTTCAGTCTTTACCTGTGCAGCTGATAGGATTGGCACCTCACCACCATCTCCTCAGTACAATTTTGAAAGGCTACGCCTGCACAAGAAGGCCTTGCTAGGAGAAAGAAGACTCCTGGCATCTGCTGTCACCCAGGGACTGGGACTGCTATCCAACGGTCATGTGGCTGTCTTCCTGTTTGCCTTTACTAGGGAAGCAAAAAGCATAAGGACTCCTGAGTCCTGCAAGGCCCAGCTAATCACAGAAGACTTGACTCTGCAGAACCAGTGGCTGGATTAAGGCCTCATACCTAGAATCCTGCCCTGAGAACCTTTGGGGTGTAGGAGTGATCAGAACGAGTATTTCACCAGTTGGGGAATAGTGGGTTATGAATAAGGGGAGGTAAAGTTAATGAGAGTTTCCCACGGAGGCCATACCCAAGGTGGGTAGGAAAATGAGCTATGTTCTGCTTAGTGCTTCTTATTGAACAGAAAATGGGTTTCACAGAGCCTTGCGGTGTAACTACCCAGTCTCATGGACCTCTCTTTTTACTTGTAGTTTGTTGGTGCTGCTTGAATTTAACAAAATTTTCTCTGGGAATTGCCTGCTGCTTGTTCCATATCTTCCAGGGGACGATGTGAGAATTTGTTCTCTGAGTGTAGGAAAGTACCATCTTTCTTGGCATGTTACCCCCAATTTCTGCCTGTTTGTCAGTATGTTTTACCTGTCTCCCTGGGATCCTGCTAGTCAGGACCTCAGTCCTCATAGTTTGTGGCCTAATGTGTGTGTTGTCAGTAGTGCTTAACTGTGTCACTGAAGTTCTGCTAACCAGAACTTCAGTGCTTATACTCTCTCTGCTTCCAAATTAGTCACTATAGTTTAGTGACTTCATATTCCAATCCCAATTGGCTCACTGGACCTCCCCCTTATAAGCCCCTAGTATATGGTACCTAGGTACCCAGGGCATTGGGGTCCCAGGAGATTCTTATGGGCTGCAGCATTTCTTTTGCCACCCATAAGGAGCTCAGACAAACCCTTCAGGACTGCCACTGCAGCCTGCGTGAAATTGTGCACACACTATTTCACAGCCATTGTCACTGCACTTAAGTAACTTATAAGTCACCTATATGTCTAACCTTCATTTACTGAAGGCTAGGTGCAAAGTTACTAAGTGTGAGAGCGCCCTTGCACTAGCAAAGGTGCCCCTATGCTGTCCAGGGCCAATTCCCCAGACTTCGTGAGTGCAGGGATACCATCACACCCGTGCACTACATATAGGTCAATACCGATATGTAGCTTCATAATGGTAAGTCTGAATATGGCCATTTAAAGTGTCTAAGATCATGGAATTGCCCCCCCATTCCAAATCTGCTAGGGGGGTGGGGGGCGATCCCATGCATCTTAGGGGCTCCTCCATGGACCCTCAGTACTGCCAGACCAGCTCTCTGACGCTTGCACTGCAGCTACAGCTGCTGCCACCTCACAGACAGGTTTCTGCCCTCCTGGGGTTCTATGCAGCTCAGTCCCAGGAAGGCAGAACAAAGCATTTCCTTTGGGAGGAGGGTGTTACACCCTCTCCCTTTGGAGATAGGTGCTACAGGCTTGGGAGGGGCCCAGAGCCTCTGGAATTGCGTTGAAGGGCACAAATGGTGCCCTCCTTGCATAAGCCAGTCTACACCGGTTCAGGGACCCCCAGTCCCTGCTCTGGCGCAAAACTGGGTAAAGGAAAGGGGAGTGACCACTCCCCCTGTCTATCCCCATCCCAGGGGTGGTGCCCAGAGCGCCTCCAGTGTGTCCCTGGTGTTAGCCATCTTGTTTCCCAAGGAGTTGGGACACTCTGGAGATCTCTGGGTGGCCAGTGCCAGCAGGTGATGTCAGAGGCCTCTCCTGATAGGTGCATACCTGGGTAGATAGCAAAACCCCCTCTCAGGACTATTTAGGGTCCCTCCTGTGGGTTCCTCTTCAGATTCAGCTTGCAAGACTCCTCCAGGAATCCTCTGAATCCCCTCCTTTAGCTTCTGACCATCTGATCAACCGCAGACTGCTCCAGGAACCGCTGTAACTGCAACAAAGTATCCAGGATGACTAACATGACCTGCAACTTCAGCTCCAGCTAGCATTTGCAACGGTTTCTGAGGTGTGCACGCTCTGAGGACTCCCTGTCTTCACCGTGCACCAGAAGAGGCGAAGGAATCTCCCGTGCACTGACAGAGTCACTTCCCTGCTCCTGCAGGCACCTTCCAAGATGATACCTCTCCTGACGACGAGTGTGCTCCATGGAACACAGGTGGTGGACCTATTTGACCCAGACTGTCCTAAGTTTCAGCTTTCCAAATTTGGAGGAGGTAAGAGCTTGCCTTCCCGGTTTGCAACAGTACCCCTGTGCACCGCGTCATCTCTAGCTTCTTGGGCTTCTGTACACTTTTTCCACGAATCCTTCATGCACAGTTTAGCCCAGGTCCCCAGCACTCCATCTTGTGACGCACAACTCACTGCGTTGTTCTCCAGCGGCGTGGAACCTCCTTTTGTTGTGCTGCACCAACTGCAATTTGTACCTTCTTTGTCCCCGGGTCCTGGGACTCCCATGGGTGCTGCATGGTCATCTGTGGGCTCTCTGCAGTGCTGGGAACCCCCTCTGCCTCCTCAGTTCGAGTTGAGGCCCCCAGGTCCCTCCTGCGTCCAGGCAGCACCATTTTGACGCAGACTGCGACTTTGCTTGAACCAAGGCTTGTTTGCCGAATCCAGTGACGCAAACAGCCTGCATCCAACATCTCGACGTGGGACATCTCCTGCACCACACAGGAACCCGCAGCCATCTTCTTTGGTGCTCTTCTGCAGATTCCTTCTAACCGGAGAATCCTATTTTGCACCATCTTCTAGGGTGGCAGGGGGTCTGCCCTTCCTGGAATTTTCTGTGACTTCTGGACTTGATCTCCTCTCTTCACAGGTCTTCAGGTCCGGGAACCCACCATTTGTTGCTTGCAGTCTTGCTTGGTTCTTGCAATAACTCTTATCACGACTTGCAGTGTGCCCTGAGGAAACTTGCAGAACTTTACTACTATTTTTCTGGGCTCTGGGGTGGGGTATTTTGCTGACCTTCGCTGTTTCCTTACACTCCCAGCACCCCTCTACACACTACACTAGCCTATGGGGGAGGTTGTGATTCGCATTTCACTTTCTTAGTATATGGTTTGTGTTGCCCCAGGCCTATTGCATTTTATTGTATTTTCTACTGTTTTCACTATTCTATGACTATTTACTTACCTGATTTTGGTCTCTAGTGTATATATTGTGTATAATACTTACCTCCAGAAGGATTATTGCCTCAAAGATATTTTTGGCCTTTTGTCACTAAAATAAAGAACCTTTATTTTTGGTAACACTGAGTATTGTCTTTTATTGTGTATAAGTACTGTGTAACTATAGTGGTATTGCAGGAGCTTTGCATGTCTCCTAGTTCTGCCTAAGCTGCTCTGCTACAGCTACCCCTAGACAGCCTAAGCTGCTAGAACACTACTACATTTCACTAATAAGGGATAACTGGACCTGGTATAACGTGTAAGTACCTAGGGTACCCTCTACAAACCAGGCCAGCTTCCTACACTGAGTCATGTGTTAAAACCTGATCAGTATGTGCTTATTAGGTTGGTGACAGTTGCCCTCCTGAAATTATTAACACACTTTTAACAGTAGGTATGCTTTTAACAATATTGATTGCTACACACTTTTTTCAAATATTTTGAACAAACACACAATTGTTGATTACTATACTATATATTACAGAACCACAGTATTTGTGTGCATACTTCCCACCATTCCCATGGACACATATCCCGTGAAACACATTGACCAAGTTTCATGTGTTTTTCACATTGTGAAAGGCAATAAAAAGGGATGGAGAGAGACACAGAGAGGAATATAATACTGGATATGATGGAGTATTGATAACACTGATCTGATAATACTGAATAATGACATTAAGGCATTTATAATAGTATGGTGCTGATGTGTCTGTGTTACTGATAATACTGAGTGAATTGATAATTTGCAGTGTTGATACTGCAATATACTTATAACTGACCACAAATGATATAGAGCCACTGATGGTATATGAATACTGATGAGGATCAATTAGTGCTAAAACGGAGGTATTGCTGATACTATGGGACATTTAAACAGGGGTCCCTAATCTAATATGGCGACTGATCAAGGGCACTACAAGAAGAGTAAAACACACAACACTCTCACATCCAAATCTCACATATGAATTAATCCAATATCAATGCATATTCTAAACAGGAAAATAGTTTTATTAATATACACTAAGAAATCTAGAAAAATAACAACTACACATATATAAAGAAACAATTTCCCCCACATACCAAAACATGAAACTCAATCATCTGAATTACAATAGAGAACAATAACAAATTCAACTGCAACACATAGAGACAGACATATAAGACAGAGACAAAAAAGGAAATAAAAATTAGAAACACCGGACAAACAAATTAATGATAGCAATATAAGCAAACAACTACAGACAATAGAGTAATGTGTCTCTGGAATCAAGCTGCACCCAAATGACAAGCCCCAATCAGGGCATAACCGGTCTTGGACTACTTGTGTTCTGGTTTAGGGAGGACTTTGCCTCACATTTCAAGCAGCACTGTTCCTCTTGGAGTTGAGTCCAGACTGACTTGCATATGACTGGCTCCAAACTGAAGTGGCATGGTGTGCAAAAGAACAATGGACTGGTCTGCGGCCTCGAGTAATTACCAGTGGCTGAGGTTAATTCAAGCATTCCATTCACCACATTGTTGTTTGTTGTAGTAGATGTCCTAATTGCGATGGGTATGCCCAGATGTGGGTCCAGTGCTCACTGTGCCACTAGAGCCAAGCTGCACTAGAACCAAGCTACTGTAACTCTACTAATACTGAACCATTGATTATACTTAGACACTGATGGAGAGAACTATTCCAGTTTCGGTACCATTAAAAAAATTGTACACACCTTGCCATTAGGTAAAAGATGGTAGCAACAGGAGTGCCAATACTTCTCAGTAATAACGTGGAATGCCAGTTATCCTTGATAATATTCTGACATTGGTGGCTCTCCTGTAACTCCCCTCCACTTCCATGATGGCCTGTTTGGGCACTTAGAGCTATTGACTGCAGCCGCCTTGAGCTTTCAAAATTAATTTCATCACCCAATTATCTTCACTTGGCTAATACGTTGCTGTAACTGTCTGCATCCTGCACAGGAATTTACAAATCTACAAATCAGGTGTTAGTATGTGAGCAGCAAAGATAAGATGCTATATGTTCCTTCTGCTGTATAGATTAATGGTTGAAGTACTCCTGTTGTGACCCCAGAAACTGAGAATGCACTACACTACATGGATCATCTCATCTCAGGAATCATGAAAAGAAAGAGATGAGAGTGGTTGGACTAAGAAATGGCAAAAAACCTGAAGCCAAACGCATGGTTAAATTAACCACTAATAACACTGAGAAATGTATGATCCTGAACCATCGATGATGTTTAAACGATGATACAAAGTCCTCAGTGACAATGAACGCTGTGAAGGCTGCACCATGGCTGATACTGTGCCAGAAATTATACTGACCAGTGATGATACAGACCCTAATGTGACACTAAACGTGCTGAGTAATTGGTTATAGTTAGCAAATGCTGATACTTACCTTCTATTAATACTTCGTCATTAATTCTATTGAACTATAGAAACAGTGAGTCACTGAAAATATTGAACCTCTGGTTATGATGCATCACTGATGCTATGCAACTAATAAAAAGGATCACAGAAGATTTTGAAACATTAATGATATAAAACACTGATAATGCTGGGCCCCCAATGATGTTAAGCATCTGGTAGTACTGAGCCACTGATAAAACAGTGCAACAATAATACTCCCAACTTAGACAAATTCTATTTAGATGCTTCTCAGGTTTGCTGTATGCCATTGAGTTCATTTTAATTGCTCAGCTTCCAAAAGTATAAAGCACATTTTGTTTCAAGATTAACATGAAGTAATTAATGACAGTGGTCTTTGAGAAACATTGGAAGTAGATAAGGAGTTTTTGTTTGGGGGTTTGTTCTAATACTGCATACAATTATCAAGTAATTTGTTCTGGACAGAGCATGTCAACAAAACACTTCAAAATCTGAAGCATTATTTAAATGGCATGCGCCATTTTTCCCACGCACGTGTAAACCGATTTTCCCTTCAAATTTACTGAGTAGTTAAGGCCACAGCTATTAACCAGCTAGTTTATGGTTCTGAACTTTGAAGCCTGAACAAAAGTTACTATCCATTCCTAATCCATACCGGGTTTTGTGGAAGCCAGTCTGCTCATGCAAATCCTTGTTCCTGAATTAGCACTTCCTGCAGTGCTAATTGACTCCTGAACCTCACCTATTTCTTGTTCCTTAAACTAGCACTGCCTGCAGTGCTGCCTTGTTTCCTTGATCCCTTAACCAGCACTTCTTGTGCTCCCTTTAAGCCTCTCCTTCTGTATTTTTCTTTTCCTTGCCCTTGCATTACCATTTCCTTGTTCCAATGCCTAGGTAGTTGTTTGCCTGCTATCTTGCTTCTAGTTTCCGTGTATGTTTAGTACTTGCTTTCTGCCAAGTGTGCCCTGTGTTTTCCTTTCTTTCCTGTAAATCTCTTCTCCTTGCTATGTTGTGTAGCCATTTTTTTTTTTGATAAATAATTTTTATTGATTTTTGCAAAAGAAGAAAAACCATGATACAAACGTCATAACACGATGCCAACGGGCATCCAACATTGGTCGAACCTGTGATCCCAGATAGCACTTGTATTAGAGATAACATGTTATTCAGGAGCCTAGTGCGGCCTCCCATTTCCCCCATATCCTATTATATTTATTCGGACATCCTCTAGCCTCATATACAAGTTTTTCACTCTGCGCACACCAATCCACTCCCTGTCTCCATTTAGCCAATGATGGGGCATTCTTGGCCTTCCAGTTTGCCACTATATCCCTCTTAGCCACTAAACACGCCACCCCGAGGAAAATTCGATCAGGTCTCCTTAGCTCGATGTCACCCATGATCCCAAGGAGGAGGGGTAGAGGCTCTCTCTCTATATTCTCCTGCAACACCTCAGAAATCTCCCCCAGGACCGCTCCCCAATAGGCTACCATGGCCGGGCAGGTCCACACCATGTGGAAGAAGTCAGCTGTAAGGTTTCTGCAGCGGGGGCACTCCGCGTTGGGGCGGAGGCCCGCTCTGTGTAGTTTGTCGGGTGTGAGGTATGCTGTGTGCAAAAAGTAAGTTTGTATCAACCTGAAACAGGTGGCGATCGCCAGGGCACGCAGGGCCATTAGCGCCTCACCCCATTCCATCTCTCTCTTCCTTGGGGCCCACCCACCCACCCCTCCCATCTCTGGCGAAGTACCTCCAGGGAGCCCGAGGTGCCGGAGACCAGGGTGCGATATATCTGGGAAACACCTCCCCTACCCAGGCTCCCCATCAATGCCTTGGCCTCCATGAGGCTGCATTCAGGTATGGTTTCTCCCACTCGGATGTGTACTGATAAGGCATGTCGGAGCTGGAGGTATCTGTGGAACTGTGTCTTATTTAATGAAAAGTTTTTCTGGAGATCTTCAAAGGACCGTATGTGTGACCCGTTCCAGACATCGCCTAGTGTGGAGATGCCTATGTTATCCCAGTTCCGAAACCCCTCCAGGCCTGCCACCTCCACCAATTGCCTCCCATGCCACAGTGGGGTCTGTTGGGTAAGTCGTCCCCACCACCCAGTCGATTTTTGAGCCGTCCGCCATCCCTGTAGAACCACCCTGGTCACATCTGGGACGTCTCGAGAGATCGGACCTCCATAGAGGGTGTCCAAGATCCGTGGGTAACCCATCGTTTGGAGCTCCAGTCGGTATGCCGGGTCTGTCCACCCACCCCCCATCCAGTCATTAATCACAAGTACTTGTGTCGCGAGGTGGTAGGAGTGGATATTGGACATGCCCAAACCTCCATCATATACATCCCTCTGGCAGGTTTTGAGCGCTAACCGTGGGCGGGCTCCGCTCCATATAAATTGGCGTACCAATGAGTCCATTTCCCCAAACCATTTCCTAGGGATGGGATGGGGAAAATTTTGCAGGAGGTAGAGGAGCCTAGGAAGGATCATCATCTTGTAGAGTGCGATTCTACCGAGCAGGTTAAGGGGGAGTGTCCTCCAGTGTAGGAGATCACTTCTGATTTTTCTGGTTAACGGTGTAATGTTAAGTTCCCATGTCAACTCAGGGAGAAGTGAAATATATATTCCCAGGTATTTGAAGCTGTTTCTTCGTACTGGAATATTTCGCTGCCAGTCCACACAATCCCCGGAGCGGTGCAGGGGGACCAGCAGGGACTTGGCGGGGTTCAGGATCAGCCCCGAGGCTTCCGCAAAAAGGCCCAGGATCTCTAGCACACGGGGGCCACTTTTAGCCGGGTTGGATATATATAGGAGGACATCATCTGCGTATAGAGCCACACGGTCTTCTGCACAGGCAGGCCAGGACCAGCCCTCGATCAGGGGATCTCCTCGCAGCAGTATCGCAAGAGGCTCTATCATTAATGCGAAGAGCAACGGGGATAGCGGGCAACCCTGCCGGGTTCCACGGCCAATAGGAAACGGGTCAGAGACCACTCCATTCACCCGGACTCGAGCTGTCGGTTTGGAGTACAGGAGTCTCACTAGGCCTCGGAATCTGGGACCGAGCCCATTTTTCTGCAGGACCAGTTCAAGGTAGGACCAATCCACTGTGTCAAAGGCTTTTTCAAAGTCCAGCAAGAGTAATGCCAAGTGTGCGTGCGACAGAGTATTGCGATGTGCCAGAGCCAGATGCAACCGCCTAATGCAGTGCCTGGTACTGCGAGTGGGCATAAAGCCACACTGGTCAGGGTGCACTAGTGTAGGCATTATCTCTTTCAGTCTAGAGGCCAGGGTCGAGGAAAGCACTTTGATCTCAATGTTTAGAAGTGAGATGGGTCGGTATGCCGAACAATGTCGCGATGGGGGTTGGGTTTTGGGGATCACTACTATTGTCGCTTGGTCAATCTCGGTGGGAAATCAGCCTAGTTTCTCGGCTTCCCCATACATGTTGAGTAAGTGGGGACCCAGTATATCACTGCATTTGCTATATAGCTCTGCCAGGAGTCCGTCAGGGCCTGGGGTCTTGCCCGATGCCAGGTTGGAAATTGCACTGGTGATCTCTGCAAGGCTAATAGTTTCTTCCAGTCTGTCTCTTGCCTCCAGGGAGATCCTGGGGAGAGTGATCTCATTCAGGAGGGGAGTCTCTTTCTCAATGGCGGGGCGGGGTGCATTGCATAGAGGTGGGCATAGTAGGAAGCAAAACTTTGTGCGATCTCAGCTGGTGTCCTAGAGAGGGAGCCCGAGGGCTCTAAAATCTCAGGTATAACCCTGCTGGCCAGAGGACGCACGGCCAGCCAATGTAGGAGCTTCCCATTTTTGTCCCCCCAGCCATATATACGGGCTACCGAAGCTCTCCAAATGCACCTGGCCGAATCTAGCATTATGTGTTTAATTTCTTCTCTAACCATAGTCAGCTGTCTCAGGGCAGCGGCAGACGAAGAAGTCGTTTGTTGGCGTTCCAGTCTCAGGGCCCTGGCCTCCAGGTCAGAGATCTGGGAGTTCCTGTCCCGCTCGCGGGTACAGAGAAGGTACTTGGCATGCCCTCTGAGGGTAGCCTTACAGGCGGCCCATAATGTTCCCGGGGAGCGGACCGACCCCAGATTCAGATCGAAGTATTGAGTTAGTTGATTTCTGATCTCTCGGGTATAGTCTTCGTCTTGTAAATACCATGCGTTTAGGCGCCATACCGGGCGTCTAGAGGGATCTGCTCCACCCAGTCGGACCCGCACTGGTGCGTGGTCCGAGACTCCCCGGGGGAGTATCTCTGCCCCTGTGACACTCAAGAGGTCCAGAGCAGACATGAATACCAGATCGATTCTGGATTGCGTCCGGTGGGCGGCCGACGTGTGGGTGTACCGGCGATCCCTAGGGTGCCAAGTTCTCCATACCTCGCAAAGGCCAAGGCTCTCGGTCCAGCTAGTAAGAGCCGAAGCCCTGGCTAATCTACTGGCCGTGATCTCGCCGGATACATCCAAATCCGGATCGAGAACCGCGTTGAAGTCCCCCCCCAGCAGGGTAGTCCCCTGGGGCAATCCCACAACCACTCGGCAAAGCGAGTGCAAGAAGGCATCAAGTCTCGTCGGGGGGGCGTACGCAGATATAACATTTATCGGAGTTCCATGAAGAGTCCCCGTGGCCACTACGAATCTGCCCTGTGGGTCGGCCTGCGTGGCTGTGATCACCACAGGCAGAGAGCGGTGAAGTAAAATGGCTACCCCTCTAGAGCCCCTGGAGAAGCCTGCGTGGTATACTCTGTCATACCCTCCCCGTATTAGCATGGAGCACCTAGTCCCAAGGAGGTGGGTTTCCTGCAAAAGGACCACTAAGGGGGAGTATCTGCGGAGAGTGTTAAATACTGCTGACCTCTTAATCTTATCCAACAGACCATTTACGTTCCAGGAAAGAACCTGAGTTAATGAGTGCCAGGCGTGAATTGCATAGGTGTTGCATAGGGCTGAGTGTCAGGCTGTGGACCCAGGGACGACCATTCCAAACATAACAGTGAAATAATAAGGAAGCTAACCAACTTCTTCCTATCTAGGCTAACTTCAAAAACCCCTCCCCCCAACCACCCTCCTCCCCATACTCCCACCCCGGAAGCATCTGTCGCCCAAATACCCAACCAAAACCAGACAGCCAGCAGGACTGTCCTTGGGGTGGAGTGGTGGACCCCTCCATATAATCGGATCAATTACAATTAGTGGTAACCTGCCAAGTCTCGGGCATCCTATAGTAGAAAGGCATGACGCCTTCTGTAGTGACCCTTGTAAGGTCTGCATAGGTAAAACGGACATCCCAAGTCATTCTGGACTCCCATCAGCGGGTGTCAAATGCGTCATATTAACCAAGGACCGGGGACTGGCTCAGGCCGTTATCATCTGCCGTTTGGCTTGAGATCCGAGGCCCAGAAGGGTTTCTTCTCTGTTTGTGAGCCAGAATCTCGGATTTCCTCATTGTTTGCCAAACTGTTTGTGTCTTTCGGTCTCCCTCTCCGGGATCTGGTGCGCCTCCGGCTCCTCCGGGGTCCTCCCGGGGTGGGGGGTCCGACCCGAGGGGCCCCCTCCGTGTGTTCCAGGGGCCCCCTCCGTGCTCCGATGCCCTCCTCCGTCAGCCAGTCCCAAGCCTCTTCAGGTGTTTCAAAAAAATGCGCTCACCCGGCCAAGAGGACCTTGAGCCGCGCGGGGAAGAGGAGCATGTATGAAAGTTGCATTGCTCTAAGCTTCTGCTTAACGTGCTCATACGACCGGCGGCGGATCTGGACCTCACGGGTGTAGTCTGGGAAAATTAAGATTTTATGGTTCTCCCATTGAAGATCTTCCGACCTCCTAGCCTCTTTAAGGATATTGGGCCTCATTACGACCCTGGCGGGCGGCGGAGGCCGCCCGCCAGGATGCTGCCCTACAAAATACCGCGCCGCGGTCAAAAGACCGCAGCGGGTATTACAAGTTTTCCCCTGGGCTGGCGGGCGGTTGCTGAAAAACCGCCCGCCAGCCCAGGGGAAAACGACCTTCCCACGAGGATGCCGGCTCGTAATCGAGCCGGCGGAGTGGGAAGGTGCGACGGGTGCAGTGGCACCCGTCGCGTATTTCAGTGTCTGCAAGGCAGACACTGAAATACTTTGCGGGGCCCTCTTACGGGGGCCCCTGCCGTGCCCATGCCATTGGCATGGGCACGGCAGGGGCCCCCAGGGGCCCCGCGACCCCCCCCTACCGCCATCCTGTTCATAGCGGCTTTCCCGCCATGAACAGGATGGCGGTAGGGGGGGTCGGAATCCTCATGGCTGCGGAGCGCGCTCCGCAGCCATGGAGGATTCACACGAGCAGCGGAAAGTCAGCGGGAGACCGCTGACTTTCCGCTTCTGACCACGGCTGAACCGCCGCGGTCAGAATGCTCGTTGGAGCACCGCCAGCCTGTTGGCGGTGCTCCCGTGGTCGGTGGCCCTGGCGGCCACCGGCCGCCAGGGTCAGAATGACCCTCATTGTCTCTATCTTTAAAGTTAAAGAAGCGCGCAATCATTGGGCATTTTGGGCCGCCCGTGTGGGGCGCGGGGCCAGTGCCCTGTGGGCTCTATCAATCGCAAACCAGGGCGAAAGGGACTGGTCCGGCATCCATGCTTTAATCCACTTTTCTAGGAACTCAGATGCCCCACCATCCTCTATGCCCTCCGGAAATCCGATGAAACGCAGGTTATTGCGTCTTGACCGGTTTTCTGCATCTTCCGCACGACGGTGCAGCTCGCCGGTTCGAGTCTGCAGCTGGGCCACTTTACTTCTAAGGTCAGCTAGGTCGTTTTCAGTCTGGGAGACTCTAGTTTCAACCTCGGTGATCCGGCTCACTGCGTTTCTGAGGTCCTGTCAAACCAGACCCACGTCTTCTCGTACTTCCCCGATCTTAGTCTCCACAGCAGACTGTGATGATTGAATGGCTTGAAGGGTGGCATTCACTCCGTCTGGTGCGGGGCCTCCGCTAGCTGTGTCTCCCTCTCCTCGCTGGCCCGCCGGCGTCGTGAACTGGTCAATCTTTTGCTGGGAAGGTGGGGGTTGTTTGTTCGCCTTGTCTCTCCCCATCACGACATCGGAGACAGGAGTCGGGTAGTTTTCCAAATCAAGTCTAGACCCCTTGCACGTTTGTTGTTGCTGCGATTACGAGTCCGTGGGGAGAGGCATTCAGGCCCAAACTGTGATCTTCTCCACCTTTGGGATCTGATGACTCCACGATAAGTCCAGTTTCGTCCTGGCCCAGCTACCAATTGCCATTAGGTATTAAGTGCTAAGGGGGGGGTAGGGCTCCTTCCTTCCCTGACTCCTTTCCCCTCCCCATCCCGTTTTCCACCCCGAGCCGGCACCTTCAGTAGAGCCTCGACCGGCCCCGGTGTTAATTACTCTGCTCCAGTGACGCCACGAGGTCACTCAGGGCCATTGCCGATCCGATGGTATGTCCGCGGCAGGCCCACTCAGATCAGGGACTCAGAAAGGGTGGCCCCAAGTCTCTCCATTCAGGTGCTGATTTTTCGGCTGTGTCGGTATCTTCAGAACAGCCTCATCCTGCCTCGGTGTCTCCGCTGCACTCCGTGGACCCCTGGTATGCCTCTGTCGACACTCAGGGCACCAGGGAGTCCCTCTCTGCAACCGCCCCTCCGCCGCTCCAGCTCCGGCCAGCGGGGTCTCGGGTACAGCACAGCCGCTCAGCTCCTTCCGCCGATGCCCCCAAGCCGGCGCACGGCCGCAGCCTCATCTGCACGGCGCTCTCCTCCTCCGGACGCAGCAGCGCTGCCCCCACATGCCGCGGGAACCGCGCTAGGGTCGCAGCCTCAACCCCTTCCAGGGTTCTCTTCTTACCCCATCACACCTCTGTTCCAGCGCGGCCGCGTCCGGGGGGATCGCAGGTCCGGCCCTAGCTCAGCCGCGGAAATCAGTCCTGGCCGCCATTTTGTTTTCGGGGACGGGACGGGCGCGGCTCGACAACGGGGGCCGCTTTCGCCAGGTGCTCCCCGCCGGAGATTCCCAGGGGTCCAGGGGTCACAAGGACTGTTAAAACGATGTCCTCGGCTCGGTCAGGCCACTTTAACTACGGGCGGATGACGGAGGGGTCCAGAGCACTCTCAGAGTGCGACCGCCATCTTGACGCCCGAAGCCACGCCCCCTGTGTAGCCATTTTAGTTATAGCTTCATGCACGTTATTTCAGCACACTAGGCCTGCCGCTGTGCACTTTGACCTAGATATTTTATTCAGCTTCATTTATTATTTTAGCAAAAGCCACATTTGCGGTCTTGTTTTATTTCTCTTTATCTAGCTATTCTTTGTTTAGGCCAGCACTGTGTTTTTAAACAAGCACTCTATGCTTCTCTCAAGGCTACAGTACGTTAGGTTGCTGGTGAACGTGGTAAATGTTTTGTCTCTGGTTTTCATAGAAATACACACATCCTTATGTAGGGACATTTTCTCAGAACATCAGTTGTTTTATTATGAAAACACTTCCTTGTCCCATACACGTTAGAGGGAGATTCCAGCCAGAGTACCACGACTGTATGCTGATTGCTGAACGCTTCGCTACAGCTGCTTATGCAGACTTCAGGCCTTTGCTCAGGTATGGGGGATGGTGTCTTCCGGGGGGACTATGGTAACGTTATTTCTATGCTTTACTCTCCTTTTCACAATTTTAATCTTGTCAAGCTTTATCATCCTGGTTATTGCAGTAGATGCTTTATTGTCTAAGATGCAGTCGCTTCATTAAAACCTTATTGAAACATATCCTGCCTCTGCTTGTCATTGTATAGGTGAGACTAATGTAACTGAGAGAAACGGATGAGACCTGAGTAACCACGATTTCCTTGAGGAGTCAATTGTGTCATGCGCTCGGCTGCCCAATCATCCATGCTATTGGGAGAGATGAGGCACTGCAAAACCCGGATTGGGGCGACAGGTGTCCCCTGTAGTGGGTTAAGACTCAGTCTCCCACACGGCAGGCAATTCTGCGCTCAAATCCAGTAGTCTCATTAGAATAATGAGAGCCTACGTGATAGCTAGCTTCTTGTGTATTGTGGTTGTATTTAGTTCTACACCCTTGCTGTTACCGCCTTGCGTGTTCCTGATTGATCAACACGATCAGTGGGCTAAGCTGACAACCTAGGCGGTGTTTCTTGTCCTCTGTGAGCATTGTCTTTCAGTCACTATTTTAACATCGCCACAGGGTCAGTTCCACAGACCCTGCATTTGCATGTATATCCAATATATAGGTATTATCAATCAGAATCATCAGTAACAGCAATTGTGGGTGAGGAACTTACAGAGCTTCAGTCTTATTGTGTGGAGCTTCCGAATGCTTTACTCCACATTTCCTTTGCTGTTGATGTTGATATATATACACATATATATATATATATATATATATATATATATATATATATAGAGAGAGAGAGAGAGAGAGAGAGATAGATAGATAGATAGATAGATAGATAGATAGTTAGATAGATAGATAGATAGATAGATAGATAGATAGATAGATAGATAGATAGATAGATAGATAGATAGATAGATAGATAGATAGATAGATAGATATTGAATGTTTGTCCTGGGTTGTTAGTTAGACTGGGTACCACATTGCCTCTTGAATGTCTGTGCTTTCTAAACCTTATCTCTTTTATTCCCTTGAATAGAGCTTCCCTTTTGGATGCCCAATCTCCTATGATATCTGTGTGATCTTGGGCAGCTCTGTACCCAGTATTCTGCCTCCTTTGTCTTCCCTGCCATCAGCCTAGCTAGCACCCCTTGACAGTTCCTGACACTACATGTAACTAGGCCTGCAAATTACATGTTACCATTGTGCCCTCTGCACTGATTGTCCCACCCACTTAAGTAGTCCTTTATACATGCTTCAGGCCTGCCATTGCACGCTATGTGGGCAGTTTTAAACTGCCGTTTTGACCAGACAAAATACATCTTTTGTCAGGCCCAAACCTTCCTTTTTAATACACATACATCACCCCTAGGGCAGGTCCCGGACAGCCCAGCAAGCAGGGTGTAGTGTATTTGAAAAGTTGGACATATCCTTTTAGGTTTTACATGTCCTGTAAATAAAAAACTCAAACTCGTTTTTCACTACTGCAATGCCTACCTGTCCCATAGGATAACACTGGGGTTACCTTAACTTCCAGATGGGATCATGATCAAGTTCATGTTTGATGTCTAAGGAACTGTAATCGAAAATCCTCTCTTGTGGTAAAATCGAATTTTTATTTACAATTTTGAAAATGCCATTTTTAGAAATTTGGCATTTCCCTGCCTTAGTCATTTGCTGCCTGCAGCCTGTATCTGGGTCACAAGTCTGTGTGTTTGACAGTAGGGCTTTGTGTATTCCTCCTAGACAGCCTCGCACAATAGAGAGCTCTGGTGTGTCTGGATGGGCCATCACTGGCAGGATGGTATGGAGGACCTGCGCACAGCTCAAATTACACTTGAAAAGGCCGTCTCCTACCTCCACACAAAGGGCTGGATGCCATCTGCAGTTATTCTGGAGCCAGGGCCAGGTAGGTAGGGCACCTGTGCATTTCAAATGGAAAACTCCAGAAGCTTTTCCCACTTAAAAGGCAGAAATGGATATAAATATTGGACCTCAGACACCAACTATTCAGTACACTTCTGGACAGATACTCTGCAAGGAAGAAGGACTGCTGTGCTGCTGGAATGTTTGCCACTCTGCTGGACTGCTGCTCTAAAGGACTGCTGTCCTACTGTGCTGTGTTTACCTGCTGCGTGCTGTCCTTTTACCTGGGTGAGATAGACTGAACCTGCATCTGGTCAACCCAAAACCTCAATAGTGACTCCAAGGACTAGTTGGCCGGCCTCCTGACTTGATCCTCAGGGAAGGAAGGCTTCAAGAATCTTGACTCCAGCACCTGGTATCTGCCATTTGTAAATCCATCCTACCAAGTGGTGCCATCTCAGTCCTGAACCTCAGTCCTCAACCCTTGTACGTGGGCCTAAGATGCTTTACCTGCCTCTGTAGGAGCAATGGAACCAACACATCTTCTCTGCTACCTGATGAAGCCCTCAGCAAAACTGGCACATCAATACTACAGCTCGTTGTTCTCTGTCGCAAAGACCTGCATCGCTTCTCAGCCCATCACCTCAGTGGAACCTCTGCTGTGTGATGCATCTTTTACGAAGGCTCACGTATCCCTTGCTGATGACAGCCTTAATGACAATAGACTTGACATCACAGCCTCTCAGCTCCTCAAAACCGAGGCATCATTCTGATCACATGACGCATCCTCAACACCAAACTTTGCATCGCAAGCCCTCGTCAACAGGATCCTTGATGACAACACAAGACCTCACACCGCAGCATCTCTGCAGCTCAGAACTGACATTTCGCTTTCGCTGCATAACACATCTTCAATGTGGACACTCGCAATACTCGACAAACCAGGACTTATTCCCTAGGGTGCCTGGGGTGAGCTGGTCTCATCCTGGCACACGGTTCCCAGCTCGTCCTGCAAACGGCCCATGGGGGGAGGGCTAGCGCTCCCGTGTGTCTCCCTCCTACACCCCCCAATCGGGGAAGGAAGGGGAATCACTTCCTCTTCCACCCCCACTCGGCAATCTGATGACATCAGCGTGCTCACAGCACCCCAACATCATCAAATGCTGCCGAGGACGTGCTGGAAGCCATTTGCTTCCAGCGCGAGTGGAGAGAAGATATCTGCACAGTGAGTCCTTCTCCTGGGGGGTTGTTGGGGGTGGAAAACAGACACAGGGGGAAAGGAAAGAGTTTTTCCTTTCCCCCTGTGCCTGTTTTCCACTAGGCACCAGGGATGTTCTGTTTGTTTATTTTGGGGAGCGACCCCTTGGGCAAGGGTCGCTCCCCTGGGGGCAATATCAGATCCATGTTTTGGCCCCCCTGGGGGCAGATCAGCTGTTTTTTAGGCCGATCTGCTCCTAGGGGGTGCAGGTCGAAACCCACTAGGAACCAGGGATTATGTTTTGCCATAATGTTTTTGGGCAGCAAACCCCGTAGGCAAGGGTCACTGCCCTGGGGGCAATATGATTTTATGTGTTTATGCCCCCCTGGGGCTAGATCGGCCATGTTTTTGGCCGATCTCGCCCCCAGGGGGGTCCAAACCCACTAGGCCCCAGGGATTGTGTGTTTTGTGTGTGTGTGTTTTGTGTCTTGGGGGCACCCTTTGGGCAAGGGTCACCTTGGGGCAGATCAGCCTGTTTTTTTTAGGCCCATCTGCCCCCAAGGCGTTAGGGAATTTTTTTTTTGTTCCCCTTTTTTTGTGCTGGGATGCCCCCTTTGGCAAGGGTCACCCTCCCCCAAAGGGGGCCCAGAACTGTTGGTCATTTCTGCCCCCCTTGGGGGCAGATCGGCCTATTTTGTTAGGCCATCCACTGAGGGACCAAGGATCTTGTGTGTGTGTGTTTTTTGTGGGGGTGGCCCCTTTGGCAAGGGTCGCCCCCCAATGGGGACACATTACTGATGGCCATATTAGCCCCCCTTGGGGGCAGCTCGCACTATATTTTTAAGGCCCATCTGCCCCCAAGATGCACCAAGATGTCAGGGATTTTTTTATTTTTTTTGTTCCCCTCTGGGTTTTCTTGTGCTGGGCGCCCCAGTTGGAAAGGGTCGCCCCCAAAAGGGGCACAGAACTGTTGGTCATTTCTGCCCCCCTTGGGGGCAGATCAGCCTATTTTGTTTTAGGCCCATCTGCCCCCAAGGGGGGCAGGAGCCACTTAGGCACCAGGGAAAATTTGTAAGTTCTTGGTGGCGGGGTGTTTGTCAACTGGCAAAGTATTTGTATTTGTGATTATAATAGTTTATTTCTTCTTTTTGTTCTAGTTCAAAGCTTTTGCTTCCTTTGCTGTGGATCCTTGTAGTTTTTCTTAGTTGCATATTTTAGGTAAGTAGAAGCAATTTAATTCAGAGGAGTATTGTTGACATGCATAAATGACATGTTTGTAGGTGGTGTACTAAATGCAGGATTGTGTTTGAAATTATCCTTAGATTTGTGCACAATTATATTTGTGTTGTCTTATGTCTAATTTGCTTTTCTTTTTAGTGGGATACCATTGGTGATTGCTGTGTCTGTGCAGAGTAGTTGCTGGTGAGTCTAACTTTTTCAGGCAAGTGAGTGGTATAGTTTTTTAGTACATAACTCTTTGTGATAAAGCCACACTTTGTTTATTACTCATTTTAGACAGTGCTGGTGGTTGTTAGCAATCCATTTGTTGTTAGAAAGGATCATGGCTAGCTGCAGAGTGACCGCTCAGCAGGTTGTTGGCATGCTTTTTGAGTTGTCTTCTGACCATGATTATGAGACTGACTCTGCATCTGAGGCAGAGGAGGAAGAGAGAGATTCTGGCAGTGAGTTTTCTGTCCGAGAGGATTCTTCTGATGAGGAAGCCACTCTCAGTGCAGATGAAGGGCCTGTTTTAGAGGAGGACATTGATGTGCCAAGAGTGCAGCAGCCTGGGGCTGAAGGGTTTCCCATTGGAAGACCTGACACCTGGATTGCCCCAAACATGGAGCAGCCACAGTTACCTGCACTTACTGGTCTCCCAGGGTGTAGAGTCAATATGGAAAACTTTTTGCCTGTCAATTTCTTTCACTTGATTATGGACGATGTATTTTTGGAAGAGATTGTTGAGCAGACTAATTTGTATGCGGAGCAGTACTTGAGGGACAACACTGCCAGACTTAAGCATCAGTCTAGAGCTACCCAGTTGGTTCCCACAAATCAGGAAGAGATGAAAAAGTTCTTAGGTTTGACTTTTTTGATGGGGTTGATAAGGAATCTGTCACTGGCCTCTTATTGGTCTACTAGTCCCTTGATGCCAACGGCTATATTTCCTGCAACCATGACTTGTAATCGCTATTTGCTTCTTCTTCGGATGCTGCATTTTGTTGACAATGCTTTAGCCTTGCCCCAGGATCACCCTGATTGTGACAGTCTTTTTAAGATTAGGCCTGTCCTTGATCATTTTGTAGATCAGTTTTCAGAGGTGTATGTTCCAGGCAAAGAGATAAGTGTGGACGAGTCTTTGGTCCTGTTCAAGGGGCGTTTGGTTTTCAAGCAGTACATTCAAAGCAAGAGGGCACTGTATGAAATTAAGTTGTATATGCTGTCAGATAGTAGTAGAGGATATGTATATAATATCCGGTTCTACACTGGTAGGGATTCCAGTATTGACCCCCATTGTTGTCCGCCCACTTTTGGAGTTACTGAGAAAATTGTGTGGAAACTTGGTAGATGACTGTTTAACAAAGGTCACCATTTGTACGTAGATCATTTCTACACTGGAGTGCAGTTGTTCAAGGAGTTGTTTAGAGTGGACACTGTTGCTTCTGGCACAATCCGTTCTAACTGGAAAGGCTATCAAAGGGAGCTTGCCTGTAAAAAACTTGAGAGGGGACAGTGGAGTGCCTTGCGGAATAATGAGCTGCTAGCCCTGAAATTTTCAGACAGGAGGGATGTGTACATCTAACTACCATCCATGATGAGAGTACTTTCCCTGTGACTGTTTGCAAAGTGCGCAAACCTGTGTGCATTTTAGACTACAATTAGCAGATGGGTGAGGTTGATAGAGTAGATCAGAGGTTGGAAACTTACACTGCTCTTCGTAAATCTTCCGTGTGATATAAAAAGTTGGCCATACATTTATTTCATTTGGCAAATTTTAATGCTTTTATTGTGTTCAAGGATTGTTCACCTGAGTCAAGGATGACATTTGTTTAATTTCAGGAGTCAGTGATAGAGAGCCTTATTGTGGTGGAACAGGCAAGAGTTCCTAAAGTAGCAGTGGTGGAGGATGTGGCTAGATTGAAAGATCGCCACTTTCCTGATCACATTCCTCCCACTCCCAAAATAAACTTGCCCACTAAGAAATGTAGAGTCTGTGCCCGAAGAGGTATCCGACGGGAGAGCCGGATGTACTGCCCTGATTACCCTTCAAAGCCTGGGCTGTGTGTGGCCAGCTGTTTCAGGAGTTACCACACCCAAAAAAGTTTTTGGGAAATACAGTGAGCGTAAACTGCCTGTTTTATATTTTCAGATGTTCAGTTTCACATTTCTATCATGTTTTCAGTTAGAGCTTTTGTGTTTGTAGTTTAGTATTTATTTTATAATTAGTTAGTGGTTTATAAGCAAAAAAAGTGATGGCGGTGTGTGGAGTGATGCTTGGCTGGCAGTGTGTGTGGAGTGGCGCTTGGCTGGCAGTGTGTGTGGAGTGGCGCTTGGCTGCGGTGTGGGTGGACTGGCGCTTGGCTGGCGATGTGTGTGGAGTGGTACTTGGCTGGCAGTGCATGAGGAGTGGCACTTGGCTGGCGGTGTGTGTGGAGTGGAGATTGGCTGGAGGTGTGCGTGGAGTGGGGACCTATGTTTTAGGTCCTGGGTGCGGCCTTCATCTAGGGAAACCTACTAAACCCAGACATTTTTTTAAAACTAGACACCCCAAGGAGTCCAGGGAGGTGTGGCTTGCGTGGATCCCCCAACATTTTCTTACCCAGACTCCTCTGCAAACCTCAAAATCTGCTTAAAAAAGCAAATTTTCCTCACTTTTCTTTGTAGGATCACCGCTCCGGCACAAATTTCCTACTCCCCAATGTTCCTCTCAGTCTCCCAATTAGAATGATACCTCACTTGTGTGGTTTCCCAAAGCAGAGTCAGCCTAAAGATGTATAAAGGAAAAATATGTGCTTATCAACTCGCTGTGCTCTCCCCTCAATCTCTGCAGGTTTTTGGCCTTTTTCTGTTGCTGGCACCTGGGCCCCCACACAAGTGATGTACCATTTTTATTGGGAGACCTGGGGAACGCTGGATGGATGGAAATTTGTGGCTCCTCTCAGGTTCCAGAACTTTCTGTCACCGAAATGTGAGGAAAAAGTGTTTTTTTTGCCAAATTTTAAGATTTACAATGGATTCTGGGTAAGAGAACACTGGAGGATCATCGCAAGTCACACCTCCCTGGACTCCCTCAGGTGTCTAGTTTTCAGAAATGTTTGGGTTTGGTAGGTTTCCCTATATTGCTGCTGAACCTAGGACCAAAAACGCAGGTGCCCCCCCCCAAAAAAAACTGTTAGTTTTGTATTTGATAATTTTGATGTGTCTACATAGGGTTTTGGGGCATTTCCTTTTGCAGGCACTAAGCCTACCCACAGAAGTGAGGTACCATTTTTATCGGGAGACTTGGGGAAACGCTGGGTGGAAGGACATTTGCAGCTCCTCTCAGATTCCAAAACTTTGTCACCGAAATGTAAGGAAAAATTATTTTTTTAGCCAAATTTTGAGGTTTTCAAAGGATTCTGGGTAACAGAACCTGGTGAGAGCCCGACGAGCCACCCTATCATGGATTTCCCGAGGTGTCTAGTTTTAAAAAATGCACAGGTTTGGTAGGTTTCCCTCGGTGCCGGCTGAGCTAGAGGCCAAAATCCACATCTAGGCACTGTGCAAAAAACAGCTCTGTTTTCTTTTGGAAAATGTGATGTGCCCACATTTTGTTTTGCAGCATTTCCTGTTGCGGGCGCTAGGCCTACCCACTCAAGTGAGGTACCATTTTTATTGGGAGACTTTGGGGAATGCTGGTTGGAAGGAAATTTGTGGTTCCTCTCAGATTCCAGAACTTTCTGTATCCGAAATGCGAGGAAAAGGTGTTTTTTGGGCAAATTTTGAGGTTTGCAAAGGTTTCTGGGTAACAGAACCTGGTGAGAGCCCCGCAAGCCACCCTATCATGGATTTCCCTACGTGTCTAGTTTTCCAAAATGCGCAGGTTTGGTAGGTTTCCCTAGGTGCCGGCTAAGCTAGAGGCCAAAATCTGCAGCTAGGCACTTTGCAAAAAACACGTCTGATTTCAATGTAAAAATGTGATGTGTTCATATTGCATTTCCTGTCGCGAGCATTAGGCCTACCCATGCTAGTGAGGTACCATTTTTATTGAGAGACTTGGGGGAACACAGAATAGCAAAGTAGGTTTTATTGCCCCTTGTCTTTGTCAGGAATCCCCAAGGTGCCTCCTGCGATATCTGTCTGCATCCACAGGGATTAGGGTTTTATCATATCTCTGTTGTTAATTAAACCTTCATGTTTCTAAGTAAACATAATGTGCTGTGTTACACAATCGGTTTTATCAATGATTGTTTTACCAATGCTTGCTTGCTACTGTGAGTAGGTGTAGACATGTGCTTCTGATTGGGGCCCATGACGTTATTTTCATCCACATGTGGAAACTCAACTGCTTTCCTGATTGGCTATATATAGCAGAGTGAAGCGTGCCTCCCTGCTTGGCTTTGTTTTGCTTCCTGATCTCAGCACCTGACTTGGCAGTCTAGCCCATGCTGTCATCCTCGTATTCAGGACTTTTGTGGCAATTCTTTTCTTCGTTCCTGTACCAGCTGACACCAGGCATTCCTCCAGCATACCAGAAAAGACTGCAGCTAAGTGACTAGTACTCGCCAGGGAGTTTGTTGTTTGAGCTCTGCGCTTTCCTAGAACAGCTTTTTTATTTCAGACCCTGTATTTTGGCAGAGTGCTTATCTTGAAGAGACAAATTCATTTCTGAACATTCTACACTATTATTGTAGTTACTTGCCTAAATGTGCTTCAGGATATCTGCTTGAGCTCAAGTACAACAAAAAGTGACAGTGCAATTTTAAAAGAGCATTTACATGAATGACTTTTCTTTCTCTAATAGCATAACTCTTGGATTTAAATTGTGTCATTCATGCCTGTGTTTCAGGTTTGGGGAATTTGCTTTTTGAAGGGTTTTTCACACACACAGTGAAACCAAGCCAAACTGTGCCACCCTAACTGTTTGAACCCAGAGTAGACGTTTGTATTTCTTGGATTCTTTTTGTTCCTTTTTGTTTAACCCTATGCATGCAGGAAAGTTATATGTGATATAATTAATGCCCTTATTTGTCTTTCTTTTGCATGATAAATGCAACCACAATTCTAATTGTAGTGTGCAACAGTGAATCTCTGTGAAGCCAGCCCTAGTGTTGCAGTACTCATTGTTATGGTACTCAGTTTGGGGTTTTGGTAATGCAGTGTTAGTAATTGTGCCAACAGTTATTATTATCAGGAATCCCCAAGGTGCCTCCTGCGATATCTGTCTGCATCCACAGGGATGTTCCAGGAGGTCGGGGCATACCATCGCCCCTGCAGACATCCTGCTTTTCAGGTGAGTGGCCCGCTTTGACAGTCTTTCTCTACATTTTGTCCTTCCAAATGTAAGACAGTGTATAAAAAAGACGTCTATTTGAGTAATGCCCTGTAATTCACATGGTAGCATGGGCACCCCGGAATTCAGAGATGTGCAAATAAACACTGCTTCTCAGTCTTTATATTTCACCAAATGAATTTCTGTATACCCGGAATAGAATAGAAACCCATTGTAAGGTGCAGCTCATTTATTGGCTCTGGGTACCTATGGTTCATGATGAACCTACAAGCCCTATATATCCCCGCAACCAGAAGAGTCCAGAAGACGTAACAGTATATTGTTTTCAGAAAAATCTGACATCGCAGGAAAAAGTTACAGAGTAAAACATTGAGAAAAATGGCTGTTTTTTAATCTCAATTTCAATATTTTCTTTATTTCAGCTGTTATCTTCTGTTAGAAAAATTTGTAGGATCTACACAAATGACCCTTTGCTGAATTCAGAATTGTGTCTACTTTTCAGAAATATTTAGCTTTCTGGGATCCAGCATTGGTTTCACACCCATTTCTGTCACTAAGTGGAAGGAGGCTGAAAGCACAAAAAATAGTACAAATGGAGTATGTCCCAGTAAAATACAAAAATTGTGTTGATTTTTTTTATTTTTATTCAAGTCTGCCTGTTCCTGAAAGCTGGGAAGCTGGTGATTTTAGCACTGCAAACCCTTTGTTGATGCCCTTTTCAGGGGAAAAATCTTCACCCTTCCTCTGCAGCTCTTTTTCCCCATTTAAAAAATAAATAAAATTGTTGCTTTAATTTGGCTAATTTCTAAACTCTGGGTACCTCTAGAATCCCTAGAATGTTGGAAAAAAAGGACGCCAATTTGGTGTGGATAGCTCATGTGAATAAAAAGTTATGTGGGCCTAAGCGCGAACTACTCAAATAGCCAAAACAAGGCCTGGCACCTGAGGGGGGAAAGGCCTGGTGGTGAAGGGGTTAAGGTACTTTGTTCAGTAAGCCTAACTGGCTCCCTGTAGCTAGCCGGCCCTTTTTCATGGTCAGCCTGAACTTGTGGCTTTGTCCCAGTCCGGGACAACCAGATAGCCACAGTTAGCACTTTGTACTTTTTGGTACTATTTTTCCTGAAATCTTTAAAACTGAATATCTTTGGTTCTACTGATCTCATTTGTGTCGCTTTGGTCATATTATTTTTTTTTTAAATGACTCAATGTTTCTAAATTGGTGTGGAATCTTTTTTTGTGGTGTGTTTTCACTGTGTTATTGTTTGAAATGTTGCACAACCACTTTACACATTGCCTATAAATAAAGCCGGACTGCTCTTTGCCAAACTACCAGAGGGTTGAGCACAGGTTAATTTGGGGTTGGCTTGTGATTTCACCCTGACAAGAATTGTGGTTGCTGCTTAAAAAGGGTTTCAACTCCTCAACCATTAACCAAATTTCCTACAGTCATTATAATTTCTGAACCACATATTCTATTGAGCCATCAGTCATAACATTGATAAATATTAACAATGTGTCATTGTAATTCTGCATCAGTCGCAATAGTGAACCAGTGTTAGGATTGAGTCGCTGGAAGTATTGCTATCGGAAAAAGTACTGAATTACATTATTGAGCCTCTCATAACACAGAGTGTTAGAAATGGGGTCTTTGGTTGACAGTCAGGTTACCCCCTGTTCAAGCAACAACCCTCTAGTCAGGGTAAAAGAGAATCACCCTCAGCTAACCCCTGCTTACCCCCTTGGTAGCTTGGCAGAGCAGTAGGCTTAACTTCAGAGTGCTAGGTGTAAAGTATGTGTACCAACACACACAGTAACTTAATGAAAACACTGCAAAATGACACAACACCAGTTTAGAACAATAGGAAATATTTATCTAAACAAAACAAGACCAAAAGGACAAAAATCCGACATACCAAGTCAAGTTATGAATTTTTAAAGATTAAACTAAAAAATAGCGCTTAGAAACACAAAAATGCTTCGAGGAGGTGTTAACACGGCGTTTTGACAGAGTCGTTCCCAACAAGCCGAAACCAGTGGCGCCGGACACAGAGTAGCGTGGACCCCCAACTTCAGTACCTTTGGTGAAGAGTGAAAACAAGTCGATGAGCGAAGTCGGGGATCGTGGCGTCTGTGCGAAATGTTGAATCCGCGCACTTCAAGCAGCGTCTTTTCCCTCTTACTCTGGCAGAAGCAGCAACTGCAGGAAAGCTCCACAAAGCACAGTCACAGACAGGGCAGCAGTTCTCCTCAGCTCTTCAGCTCTTCTCCAGGCAGAGGTTCCTCTTGATGTCCAGAAGTGATCTAACGTCTGTGGTTTTGGGTGCCCTTCTTATGCCCAATTTCTCCTTTGAAGTAGGCCTACTTCAAAGTAAAGTCTTTTTTGAATGTGAAAACCTGCCTTGCCCAGGCCAGGCCCCAGACACTCACCAGGGGGTCGGAGACTGCATTGTGTGAGGACAGACACAGCCTTTTCAGGTGTAAGTGACCACTCACCCCCTCCCTCCTAGCAAAGATGGCTCATCAGGAAATGCAGACTACACCCCAGCTCCTTTTGTGTCACTGCCTAGTGTGAGGTGCAACCAGCCCAACTGTCAAACTGACCCAGATAGGAAATCCACAAACAGGCAGAGTCACAGAAATGGTATAAGCAAGAAAATGCTCACTTTCTAAAAGTGGCATTTTCAAACACACAATCTTAAAATCAACATTACTAAAAGATGTATTTTGAAATTGTGAGCTCAGAGACCCCAAACTCCACATGTCCATCCGCTCCCAAAGGGAATCTACGCTTTAATCAGATTTAAAGATAGCCCCCATGTTAACCTATGAGAGGGACAGGCCTTGCAACAGTGAAAAACGAATTTAGCAATATTTCATTGTCAGGACATATAAAACACATTACTATATGTCCTACCTTAACCATACACTGCACCCTGCCCTTGATGCTACCTAGGGCCTACCGTAGGGGGGCCTGACATGTAAGAAAAGGGAAAGTTTAGACCTGGCAAGTAGGTACACTTGCCAAGTCGAATTTACAGTTAAAACTGCACACACAGACACTACAATGGCAGGTCTACTTATGTGGGTGGCACAACCAATGCTGTAGGCCCACTAGTAGCATTTGATTTACAGACCCTGGCACCTCTAGTGCAGAAAAAAATAGGAGGCAGGAGGCAAAAAGATTGGGGATGACCCTGCATAAGCAAAAAAGTCCAAGACAGAGCCAATCACCATACTGAGACAGTGAAGATAATACCCTACAATGTATACTGTGCCATTGGTGCTGCAATGCCACTTATACTGCTGGGATCTAGGAGTGATCAGAAAGAACATTCCAAAAGTTGAAGAAAAGTGGGACTCGCTCATGGGTGTCAATTCACCAAAATGCCAGAGGTAGCGGAAGTGATATCATGTGCCCTTTGACCTCCACTTTCGCTCACAGACACATACACACAAATTCACACTTACGAACACACTCTCTCACATAAATACACTCTCACTCGCAAGCACACACGAAACATACATTTAAAAGCTTTTTTACTTGCTTCAGATGCCACTGAAGGGCATATTCATATTTTTATTACACAAATAGTGAATAATATTTTATTTTTCACTATTGACAGAAAACAAAGAGTGCGGAGTCCCAACTGACGTCCATAAGGACGAGCTGCCACTGTGCTCCTGGCACTGAATTTGCCTCCTCTGAAGCCAGAGGTCGCAAATGCAGTGCCAGGGGTCGCAAAGGGCAAGCCAGGGGTCGAAGCTGCGACCAGTAAATGACATCCATGGACTCACTTTAGATAAGTAAAATACTCTGAAAATACACTGATAATACTCTGCCACTGCTAAAAGTGAACTGCTGATTATTTCAAGCCACTGATTATGCCAAATGATAATACCGAGGATTTTTTACAACTGAGCAACTAATATTATAAAACCACTGATATTGCAGGAAATGTGATACTAATGATCCACTAATAATAAGACAGTTTAATTATGAGTTACTAAACCACTAATCGAACTGACCACTGAAAATATACTAAGTTAGTGATAGTGCTAAGCAGTGCTTGAAATGGAAAAATAGAAGTGCAGGTACTCTGTAATAGAGTACCTGCTTATTTCTGAGAAGTGCCGGTACTCTCCAATTAAAAGTATTACGTTTTTCTTGAGAAGTACAGGTACTCTCCCCCTCAAAATTAAAAAGTGCCTGTACTCCGTACCCGACAGTACCGGCCCATTTAAAGCACTGGTGCTGAGCAACGTTTCATACTCAAAAACACTGAAATCACTGAACCACTGACGGTAATGAGCTACTGGTAATTTTGGTCCAGTTGTAATGATGCCACTAGTGAAAGTGAACAATTTATAATACTAAAATATTAGGTCATCAATAATACTGCGATATTCTTGTTACTATGCACGTAATAGTAGAGAGCTGGATAATGATGAGAAATTGATAATAGAGACTCATCGATGAGAGTGGACGTTTAGTTGTCTTTAGTCATTGACGATGCTAAACCACTGCTAATAACGAGTTAAGAACAGGGCTGAATTACTATGATGTTTGCCCTACTGGAGCACTTGTTAACAATATCCTGGAGTACATCTACAGTAGTTTATGTCAAGAATAAAAAATAATTTCTGGTACAATAATGAACAGTCTCACTAGTTGTGGTGAATGCACGATGTTTCTTGTGGTACCAAATACATGATGTTATTATAATCCATTGGTTTTACCTCCTGCATCGTAAATCTCTTTGTAGCCTGCAGAACAAAGGCCACAATCTGGAGAAAATAGCTCAGTTAATATTCCTGCTTTAGCAATCTATAGATAACATTCATGGTTTAGGTTTCAATCCTGGCAGGGATGATTGACCTTTTATACTTAATAGGTTGATATAATACATGCTATTGAAATGAGTAAGGGCGCTTTATTGTGAAAGACTAACGTCAAATCCTCTTTCCCCTCTTCATTTCGCAAAACGTATCTTTCCAGCCCCACTACTCCAACTATTTTCATTCCTTGCCTCCTCGTGGTGCACCCTCTCTTCACTCCTCAGGGACCTGATTCCGAAGTGTACGTAAAAATGTGACCGCGTTCACTGCTCTATCTGCATGGACTTCGGAAGACGCTGCTATATTTTCCTTGCTTAGTCCTGGGCAGATGCTATTATTGTTCATAAATTTTTTCAAATGCATATTTCATCGGTTTGCTTTTAAATAACCAAAACATATATCTGGCCTAAAATAATTAATTATTAGTAAACAATAAATTAGAATATTTCTGGCAAAAATTATTATTTTCGTTCATCCCTGTCACTTACAGAAGACATTACAAGAATGGCCCTTTGGTAAATGACCCACATCGTTTAGGAAGAACTGGATTAATTGTATGGAACTGGATTCATGGGTATGTAAATTTTGCTTTTGACAAAAAGAAAGATATGGTATTGAAAGAGCAAGTTATTTTTATTTCATTCGCTTGCTATCTATGCTAATGGTAGTCTACTTAACATTTGTGCGTGTTGTTTTCATCCAAGCCTAATTGACACGCATACAAATGACGCAGTTATGCAACTGGTGAGATAAATAAATTATACATGAAAATTACATTACGCTTCAAATACTGATGCACAGATTCCAAATGGAATTACAGATGAAGATAGCCTACATTGCAATGAATGATAATGCCTCATCATTCCGCCTCCTTTAATTAAACTTCATTCTTCGAGAAGAAAATGTTACTCTTCAGAGAAAACAGGATTTTAAATGGTCGTGTGTTACTGCAAGCTTACTTAGTTCCAATACTCTTGCCTCATCCTAGCGGTAACTACTAAATATAGATTTAATAAAAGTACAACTAAGCATTTGGTATACTTTATGCTTTTTGTTAGACCTGACATCCCTAGTGTGGTGTGCTGTCTTTTTGCCTCTGCTTCCTGTATATTTGACTGTGTGCTGGATATAGTGTTTGCTGGTTTTTGGTACTCAGGATGCTTTGCCACTGCTGACCAGTGCTAAAATGCAAGTGCTCCCTGTGTTAATTGGGATTATGATTGTTTATCCCCGATTGACATATTTGAATTACTAGTAAGTCCCTAGTAAAGTGCACTAGAGGTGCCCAGAGCCCGTAAAACAAATGCTACTAGTGGGCCTGCAGCACTGATTGTGCCACCCACATGAGTAGCCCTGTAAACATGTCTCAGACCTGTCACTGCAGTGTCTGCAGTTATGCACTGCCAATTAGACCTGGCAAGTGTAGCCAATTAGACATTGCCAGGCCCAAACCTTCCCTTTTACTACATGTAAGTCAACCCTAAGGTAGGCCTTAGGTAGCCCCATGGGCAAGTTGCAGTGTATTTAGAAGGTAGGTCATGTACTGGTGTGTTTTACATATCCTGATAGTGAAATACTTCTAATTTCGGTTTTCACTATTATAAGGCCTATATCTCCCATAGGGTAACATGGTCATTGACTTGAAATATCTTGTAAGTGCCTTTTCCAATTGGAAGCAGATAGAGATGTGGAGCTTGGGGCCTCTGAAATCACAATTTAAAAACACACATTTTAGGGAAGCCGTTTGTTAGATTGTAAGTTTGAAAATGCCACTTTTAGAAAGTGGGCATTTTCTTGCTTAACCATTCTGTGCCTCTGCTTGGCTACTGAATCCACGTCTGAGTCAGACTGACAGTTTGTGAATTCACTCTAGACTTTACCACAAAGGGAGTTGAGGTGTGTCCTGTATAACCTAATGGGTCCTCCTGGGCTATAGTGGGGGGGAGGAGCTGACATCTGCACTTGAATGGGCTGTGCCTGACCTCACACATCACAGTGTCCAACCCCCTGGAGTGTGGCTAGGGCAGGACAAGGAAGAGGCAGGGTCTTGTACACTACAAGGACTTTCCTTTGACGTTTGCCTACTTCAAAGGTAGAAATGAGTATAAGTATTGGACTGCTGACCCCACAGTTTTAGAACACCTCTGAATCAAGAGGAACCTCCGCCAAGGAGAAGAGCTCAAGAGCTGTGAGGAGGAGTACTGTTCCTTTGCTATGTGTGCTTTGCTGGGTTGGCCTGCACTTTCTGCTTCTGCCTTAGAGAGGACAAAAACTGGACTTTTCTGTGTATTCTTCTTGTGACTTTTCTTCAAGGGCTTGGACAGAGCTTGCCTCCTGGTCAGAAGTCTCAGGGACATCAAAGACTTCATCTGCCAGCACCTAGGGTCTCTTGCAGAGATCCCTGACTTGCCAAGTGATGCCACATCCAGTCCCTGGGCCCTTGGAAGGAGAAGCTGGTAAAACCTGAGAGATAATCCATGCACTGGAGCCAAGCGGCAGAAGAAACGACGCAGCGCCTGCACCGTGGCTGAAAATCAACGCAGCACCAGTGAAATAGACGTATTGCCAGCTCAGCATGGATTTGTCGCTGCTGTGCGTTGGGATTTCCATGCAATATCCCCAGGTGTCAAAATCTCCATCATCGCACGGACTTGAATCTGCTTGTATGAAAACCGACACATCCTTTCCCTGCGAGGAAAGAATTGACGCATTGCTTATCCGGCAGAGAAAGAATCGACACACGGCCTCACCTGAGAGTAAGGAATCAACACATCACTTGCTTTTCCGACACACGCACGCCCATGCGTTTTTATTTTTGTTGCATACCAGGCACTTAGGGGGTAATTCTGACCTCAGCGGTAAAAGTCGCTTACCGCCGGCCAGAAGGCCGCCATAACACCGCCGTGGTAAACCGCCACAGTCATTCTGACCCGCAACTGGCAAACCGCCAAAAACCCGACATCCACAAAAATCCGCCACACCAAAGGTCAGCGGGAAACTGGCGATGACCAAACCTCCACCGTCACGCCAACAGAAATACGCCCATGCCATTCCGACCCACAAATCCCCGCAGCGGTCTTTCAACCGCGGTATTCCATTGGCTGTACACACCGCCGCGGTTAAAATACACACACCTTTACAAAACACATCCACATTGGATAATTCAAAATACACACACCTGAGACACATAAGCACACCACTCCCACACACCCAATCCAGTATAAAACACACACCCACATCACCCACAAACCCCTACGACCACAATTGCGAGTGAAGGACAGAGAGAGAGAGCACAGCATAGAGTACACCATCACACAGAGGCAAATCACAACATCACCCACACACTTTCCACGCACAAAACACCATACACCACCACACTCACCACACTCTACAACACATACACCACCCCTCACCTCATCCACACCACCCCATGGCACCCCAAAGACACCCCAGGTTCTCTGACGCCGAACTCAGGGTCATGGTGGAGGAAATAGTTTGTGTAGAGCCCCAGCTCTTCGGGGCACAGGTGCAGCATACCACCATTGCCACGAAGATGGAGCTATGGAGCAGAATAGTGGACAGGGTCAACGCTGTGGGACAGCATCCACGCAATCGGGACGACATCAGGAAGCGGTGGAACGACCTACGGGGGAAGGTGCGTTCCATGGTATCAAGGCACAACATTGCGGTGCAGAAGACTGGCGGCGGACCCCCAACTACTCCCCCAGAATTCACAGCATGGGAGGAGGAAGTCTTGCACATCCTGCATCCTGAGGGCCTCGCAGGAGTAGGCGGAGGAATGGACTCTGGTAAGCCAAATCTTCACTACTTCATTCCCCCCACCCCACCTGCATGCCAAATCATACCCCCACCCTCACCCCCATCACACCAACTCCTTGCTAATGGCTCACCATCACAACCCACCCATCCCAAAACCTAGCCCTGCATGCCTCCCCAAAGCATGGACACTCATCCCCAAAGCATGCCCACTGCACACACCCATCACCCCCACAAGCCACCGTCACAAAAGCCCCCACAAGGGAATGCCAGCACTGGGGGACACGGCCACCCACCCATTACACGAAATGCCACACACAGAAGCAATAACCATACTCTTATACCCCTGCAAGACCCGAACGCCACCACACCGCCACGGAGGGTCCAGAGATGTCCATCCCACCCCCAGAAGAGGCCCCCAGTGATGACAGCAGCTCTGTCTCCCTGGACCCTGATGACCAGCCCGACCCACCGGGGACCTCGGGACAGTCGGTTCCCCACAGACAGCCACAGGCTACACCAGACCCAACCCCCTCTGGGAACACCAGCACAGCTCCCACCCAGCAGGCCCATGCCTCTGTCTCCAGGACACGTCAATCAGCGGTGTGTCCACCACTACAGGGCACCCAGGTTGACCCACCACCCCAACAACAACAGGGACCTGGGGGCAGTGGTAGTGGGCACCCCGTCCAGGGGACAGAGGCCCAGGGAAACAGGGGAACTGGGAGGGCTGCTGTGCGACGGGGGGGGACAGGCCCAGGGAACCGACTCTCCAAGAGGCCCTCTCCTCCATCATGGGAGCATACCACCGCTCCCAGGAGACGATGGCTACGGTACTGGCCAGGTTCCAGGAGATCCAGGTCATGCAGGAGCAACAGTACATGGGGTTCAGAGAGGAACTGAGGAACATTAGTTCCGCAATGGGGACCATCGTCGTGGCCCTAACCCAGATAGTAACCACATTGCGGGACCATGTGGCACCACAAAGGGCCCCTGTCACTAGCCTGGACCAGGAACAGCCTACCACCTCCGCCGGCGCTAGTGGACAGGAGGCCCCCACACAACGACGGGCCACCAGAACCCCACCTCCTGCAGAAGAAGAACCACCCCGCAAGCGGAACCTGAGATCTCACAAGAAGACAGAGTAGGATTGCAAGACCCCCGCCAGCAAACGATACCCCCTGATGTCATCCCATTGTCACCCTGTCCAACCTTGAACTGCCCCTGCTCCATCCTTCCACAGGCATATGGACAATGCACCTGTGCGACTGAGAACTGGACTCTGCCATGGACATTACTCCACCATCACCCATCCCCGTTTTACAATCATGTTCCATAAATTTAGCACTTTAATTAAATCACTTTTTGCACTAAAAAAATCTGGAGTCTGCTTGTAATTTGAACAAATGTATTAGACATAACGGTGCCAAAATGTTCAGTTACATTGTGATGACAACATACCACTGTCACACAGCTGTAGTCCATGGGCAAACAAAGCAGAGGTCACGCAGTGGGGCCTACAGGTCTGAAAACGGAAGGGAAAGTCACAACTCAGTTAACAGGAACTGGGGGGGAACTCAGACAGTAGAGAGGCAGGAGACTTTAAGTAAATGTAAAATGGCGTGGTTGATCCGTACCTGTGTGCTACTGAAAATACTGTTGTATCACTGTGTCCCTGTTGTCTGTGTCGTCCCTGTCGTCCTCCTCCTCTTCACTCTCCACAGGCTCCACAGCTGCTACAACACCACCATCTGGACCATCCTCCTGCAGGAAAGGCACCTGGCATCGCAAAGCCAGGTTGTGAAGCATACAGCAGGCCACGATGATATAGCACACCTTCTTTGGTGAGTACATTAGGGATCCCCCTGTCATATGCAGGCACCTAAACCTGGCCTTCAGGAGGCCGAAGGTTCTTTCTATAATCCTCCTAGTTCGCCCATGGGCCTCATTGTAGCGTTCCTCTGCCCTTGTCCTGGGATTCCTCACTGGGGTAAGTAGCCACGACAGGTTGGGGTAACCAGAGTCACCTATTAGCCACACACGGTGTCTCTGTAGCTGTTCCATCACATAAGGGATGCTGCTATTTCGCATGATGTACGCGTCATGCACTGACCCAGGGAACTTGGCATTTACATGGGAGATGTACTGGTCAGCCAAACAGACCACCTGGACATTCATAGAATGATAACTTTTTCTGTTCCTGTACACCTGCTCACTGCCACTGGGGGGAACCAAGGCCACATGTGTCCCATCAATGGCCCCAATGATGTTGGGGATATGTCCAAGGGCATAGAAATCACCCTTCACTGTAGCCAAATCGGCCACCTCAGGGAAAACAATGTAGCTCCGCATGTGTTTCAGCAGGGCAGACAACACTCTGACATTACACAAGGGAGAGCGGATGGGAGCAAGGGGAAAAAAAACAAACCGTACTCGACTCCCACATAAACACAATCACAAAAAAGGGGAGTACGGGGTTGTTTATAAAGTAGGGGGGTCAGTAGTGTACTAATTGTGACGCTAGACCACTCGTAGTCCTCAACTAGAGGTGAAAATTGGGTGGGCTGTGTAGTGGTGTTCGGTCTGGGGGGAAGGAGAGGAGCTGGGGAAAAAACAAGGAAAGGAAAGTTTCCTTTACGGACTAGGTGGTCTCACACACTATATAGTGTCATGCTTCATCATATGACCACCTAGCCCCACCCAGGTAGGACAGTGCCACCTGGGCGGACTCGACCTCACTGTTAAAAGAACAGGAGGGAGTGCGTAAATTAATCTTATTCCTGGAAATAGGGATCCAGCTATGCTAGGGAAATAAAAACACCTACTCAGGTACCTGGGTAACTTTAATGGGGGTCCTGTGTGGTGTGGTTAAAAAGGATGGGGAACCAGTGTGAGAGCAATGACTCACAAGGTCACCTGTCTAAAATGGGGTAGCCGACATGTTTCTGCCCTTATGGTGGAGCTATGGAGAGTCTCTGGGCATTCATCAGGGCATTGGATCCCTGTAGTGATTCCTACTTAAACACTGCGAAAATAATCACATAGGGAAGGGAGGGCCTACCTTAACCAAGAAAATATCTGGGGAGGACCCTCACAGTTGAGGCTACTAGACTCTGGTATCCTGGAGAGGGAGCGTCCCCTTATAGTCAGACTTGCATCAAAGGTGGGCGCTCTCTGTGCGCCTATACCGACCTCTCGTTCAGGACCGCTTGGATGAGCTCTCCAGGATACCAGAGGCTAGTAGCCTCAACTGTGAGGGTCCTCCCCAGATATTTTCTAACTGCTTAATCACTCGAGACCTGATCATCCACAGGAGAGGACCTATACTGCAAGTGCTGCTGTGAACTCGGTCTGGAAGAGACAATGGCTGCTGCGACTGGGGAAAGGGCCCCTGCCTTCACATCTGAGGAATTGGATAAACTCATTGATGGGGTCCTCCCCCAGTATGCGCTACTCTACGGTCCTCCAGACCAACAGGTAAGTACACTGGGAGCACGTAGTATGGGCTATGCCTGTGTTGAGTGGGGTGGATGTAAGATGGTGGGGAGGGGAGCATATGAGGATAGCAACGCACGACAGATGAGAGCATGTGCCACATGGCAAGGTTGGGGAGGGGGGGCCACTCACATCGACCATGCAGAAAAGTGATGATATTTCTTTTTCCACCCTGTCCATGTCACATAGGTCAGCGCCCATCAGAAGATCGACATTTGGCGTGCCATCGCCAAGGACGTCCGGGCCCTGGGGGTCCACAACAGACGGGGCACCCACTGCCGCAAGAGGTGGGAGGACATCCGCCGCTGGAGCAGAAAGACCGCCGAGGCTCTGCTGGGGATGGCCTCCCAACGTAAGAGGGGTGCCAGTCGTCAATTGACCCCCCTGATGTCCCGGATCCTGGCGGTGGCCTACCCCGATTTGGATTGGCGCGTGAGGACATCACAGCAGACACAAGGGGGTGAGTATCAGCACATTCTGCTATATTAGCGCACATTGGAGGCGTCTGGGCGGGGGAGGAGGGCTGTGGCTATCTCTAGGCCAGGGCGGTTTCTGTAGGCTAGGCCCCTCCGTTAGACATGGCCCTGTGCCCCCGCCCCCCACCTCTGTAGGGTGCTAAGTACAGCTATCCATGGCCCGGGCTCACCTATGTGTGCATTTGTTGTCCATAGACTTGTAGGCCAAGTCACAATAATTGAGTAGTGTACCCCGAGTGCGTGGCGTAGTGCAGGGGGCTTCTGTGTCTGTCCTCTCCGCCAACGGTGCCGCCAATGCATGCACTCAACATGTCTTTCTTTTTTCTCTCCCCCCCTTATTTTTGGGTTTTCCTGCTCATGTGTGCATTAGCATCATCAGGCGGAGGAGAAGTGGCATCGGCGCACGAGGGAGCTGCATCTCACATGGGCCCGGAGGGCCCTGCAACCGACTCGGACTTAACCAGTGAGACGGAGGGCGAGGGGGGCTCCACAACGGGGACCCGTGGAGACGTCAGCGACACTGACACGTCCTCGGAAGGGAGCTCCCTTGTGGTGGCGGCACCATCCGTGCCCACCGCAAAAACAGGTACAGCCGCCACCCAGCGCACCAGCTCCGCCCTCCCAGCAGCCCCTCAACTTTCACCCCGTGCCCGCTCGGCCAGGAAGCCGGCCATCTCCTTCGCCCCTGGCACCTCAGGTCCTGCCCCAGTTACCCCTGCTGCCCTCAGTGAGGAGGTCATTGACCTCCTCCGGACGCTCATTGTTGGCAGTCTACCCTTTTGAATGCCATCCAGGGGGTGGAAAGGGCGGTGCATCGGAGCAATGCATACCTGGAGGGCATTCATTCGGGTCAGGCTGCCCATCAGCGATCGTTCAACGCTCTGGCCTCAGCACTGACGGCAGCAATTGTCCCTGTGTCTAGCCTCCCCCCTCCAATTTCCTCAACCCAGTCCCACTCCCCTGTTCCTCTGCCTATCCCAGACACACCTACAGACCAGCCTGCACACACATCAACACCCAAGGGCAGCTCATCCAGACATAAGCACCACAGATCACACAAGCATTCACCCAAGCAACATCCACATGCAGACACAGCAACACCCACTGCCTCCACTGTGTCCCCCTCGTCTCCCTCCTCCCTCCCTGTGACGTCTCCACTCACACCTGCATGCACACCACCATCAGCCAGTACGTCCATCACCAGCACACCCACCAGAAAGGTCCGCACACGTGCAGTCACCACCCCCACTACCATTTACACGTCCCGTGTCCTCTCCCAGTGTGTCTGTCACCCCCTCTTCCAAACCACACAAACCCAGGCAGCCACCCACCCAACAGCCATCCACCTCACGACAGCCTCCGTCACAAGCACCTGCACCCAAAGACAGCACACTTGACTCTCCTACAACCACATCCTCTTCCTCCACTCCCATACCCACTACAACTACCCGTCCCTGTCTTTCGAAATTGATTTTCCTTTCCAACCTTGACCTCTTTCCAACAACTGACCCACCCCCTCCATCTCGTAAGAGTCCAACCAGCACCTCAGCCACCACAAGCCCTGCACCTACTAGGACCATCGTTCAGGGCTATTGGAGTCCACCAGCTCCTAGGGCAGGAACATCGGCCAGCAGCAAGGGGACAGCCAGCCCACCCCCTGGGAAAAGAAGCAAAAAAGTGAAGGGCCGGCGCCACAGGCCTGAGACGGCTGCCCCCAAGGACACCAGCCTTGCACCGTCACCTGGCCCATCCACCAAGGGAGGCAAGGGCCCCAGAGATTCTTCCAAGGAGGGCAAGGGCCCCAGAGATACTTCCAAGGGAGGCAAGGGCCCCAGAGATTCGTCCAAGGAGGGCAAGGGCCCCAGAGATACTTCCAAGGGAGGCAAGGGCCCCAGAGATTCGTCCAAGGAGGGCAAGGGCAGCAGGGCGAAGAAGTCCGGCAGCAGGCGAGCTGCCCAGGAGGGCCCCACCAGCCCCATTTGGGGTGTGACGGAGGACACCCACGGGCCAAGGAGTCCAACACAGGAGGGCCCCGCAAGCGATAGGTCGGATGGCGACTGAGCAGGAATGATTGCCCAGATCTGGTTCACTAGGAACACAAGACAAGCACAGCTGAACAGGGCCCGCCGTGAGAAGCACCGCTCTGCTGGGCCCCGCCGTGAGAAGAACCGCTGAACAGGGCCCGCCGTGAGAAGAACCGCTGAACAGGGCCCCGCCGTGAGAAGCACCGCTCCGCTGGGCCCCGCCGTGAGAAGATCCGCTGAACAGGGCCCCGCAGTGAGAAGAACCGCTGAACAGGGTCCCGCCGTGAGAAGAACCACTGAACAGGGCCCCGCCGTGAGAAGCACCGCTCCGCTGGGCCCCGCCGTGAGAAGAACCGCTGAATAGGGCCCCGCCGTGAGAAGAACCGCTGAACAGGGCCCCGCCGTGAGAAGAACCGCTGAACAGGGCCCCGCCGTGAGAAGAACCGCTGAACAGGGCCCCGCCGTGAGAAGCACCGCTCCGCACGGCCCCGCCATGAGAAGAACCACTGAACAGGGCCCCGCCGTGAGAAGAACCGCTGAACAGGGCCCCGCCGTGAGAAGGACCGCTGAACAGGGCCCCGCTGTGAGAAGCACCGCTCCGCTGGGCCCTTCCTCTCAAGCACCGCTCCGCTGGGCCCTTCATCACAAGCACCGCTCCGCTGGGCCCCGCCGTCTCCTGTCAGGCAACGCTCCGCTGGGCCCTTCCTCTCAAGCACCGCTCCGCTGGACCCTTCATCTCAAGCACCGCTCCGCTGGGCCCTTCCTGTCAAGCACCGCTCCGCTGGGCCCTTCATCTCAAGCACCGCTCCGCTGGGCCCGCCGTCTCCTGTCAGGCACCGCTCCGCTGGGCCCTTCCTGTCAAGCACCGCTCCGCTGGGCCCTTCATCTCAAGCATCGCTCCGCTGGGCCCTTCCTCTCAAGCACCGCTCCGCTGGGCCCTTCATCTCAAGCACCGCTCGCTGGGCCCCGCCGTCTCCTGTCAGGCACCGCTCCGCTGGGCCCTTCCTGTCAAGCACCGCTCCGCTGGGCCCTTCATCTCAAGCACCGCTCCGCTGGTCCCTTCCTGTCAAGCACCGCTCCGCTGGGCCCTTCATCTCAAGCACCGCTCCGCTGTGCCCTTCCTCTCAAGCACCGCTCCGCTGGGCCCTTCATCTCAAGCACCGCTCCGCTGGGCCCCGCCGTCTCCTGTCAGGCACCGCTCCGCTGGGCCCTTCCTGTCAAGCACCGCTCCGCTGGGCCCTTCCTGTCAAGCACCGCTCCGCTGGGCCCTTCCTCTCAAGCACTGCTCCGCTGGGCCCTTCCTCTCAAGCACCGCTCCGCTGGGCCCTTCCTGTCAAGCACCGCTCCGCTGGGCCCTTCCTCTCAAGCACCGCTCCGCTGGGCCCTTCCTGTCAAGCACCGCTCCGCTGGGCCCTTCCTGTCAAGCACCGCTCCGCTGGGCCCTTCCTCTCAAGCACCTCTCCGCTGGGCCCTTCCTGTCAAGCACCGCTCCGCTGGGCCCTTCCTCTCAAGCACCGCTCCACTGTGCCCCGCCGTCTCTGCACCGCTCCACTGGGCCCTTCCTGTCAAGCACCGCTCCGCTGGGCCCTTCCTCTCAAGCTCCGCTCCGCTGGGGCCTTCATCTCAAGCACCGCTGGCCCATTGGCAGGGCCGGATCTGTGTCGCGCAGGGCTTCACAAAGCACTCTGGGCACCATGCCTCCTCCATAACCAGTGGAGTCTGTAATCCACCAGATGGACTGTGGCTTTGCACTCCCCAGGATGGTACAGTGGGCAATCCACCCACTGAAAAGACTTGTGAGACTGTGGCTTTGCACTCCCCAGGATGGTACAGTGGGCAATCCACCCACTGTAGAGACTTGTGAGACTGTGGCTTTGCACTCCCCAGGATGGTACAGTGGGCAATCCACCCACTGTAGAGACTTGTGAGACTGTGGCTTTGCACTCCCCAGGATGGTACAGAGGGCAATCCACCCACTGAAAAGACTTGTGAGACTGTGGCTTTGCACTCCCCAGGATGGTACAGTGGGCATGGAGGCCCCTCGTGGATCTGGCGTCGTGGACTCATGTGGCTGAGGTGCCCCCCCTTCCCTTCCCCCTGAGGTGCTTGTGGTTTTATTATCTGATGCCCCAGCAGTGTTCTCTCCAATGGAATCGGGTTTCGTGTGTGGGCTTTGCCCATGTGTTTATGCACATTGGCCAACAGACAATGGCATGTAGCCAATATGTGCCGGACTTTTGGACTATGTTCATATTCTTCATGTTGTGATTTATTTGTTTTAATAATCTAATATTTCACTTAAGTTCAAATATGCTTTAATATACTTCTATTTTAATGATCATTTTATTTTGTCTTTGAATTATTCCGGGGGATTTGGGGGGTGTAAATCTGACTTGTTGCTCTGCATTGGTGTGTGGGGATTTGGGGGGGGGAGGGTGTCGCGTATGTGTGTGCCCGTAATCTTTTCTCCTCCCCCCTCCCCTGTGTCGTAGGTGCAGTACTTACCGTTGTCTCCTGCGGCGGCGTTCGTGCTCCTGGTAGAGGAGCAGGTAGACAATCGCTGGTAGGATGTTTAATTCGGGTTCCATGCTGTCCAGATTCCTCGTGGAGTGTATAGAGGTGAGCGTTTTCCCGTTCGTGATCTGTTTCCGCCGTGTTTTTATCGGCGGGGCTCCTGCCCCGGAAAAGGTGGCGGATTGGTGGGTCGTGATAGGGTGGGTGGTACATTGTCTGCCGCCTGTCTGTTGGCGGTGACCGCCGTGCTGTTTGTTTGCCCCGCCGTGGCGGTCGGAGTGTTAAAGTGGCGGGCTGTGTTGGCGGTTCCCGCCAGGGTCAGAATTCCATTTTTTTGACCGCCTGCCTGTTGGCGGGTTGGCCGCCGCTTTAACACCGACCGCCAGGGTCGGAATGACCCCCTTAGTGCTAAAACAACACATCCATTGATTCTTATGGATGAAGACTCTTTTTCTACTTTTAAAATTGATATCTCTTCATGTGTATGTTGGATTTTGTAGTTTTAGTTTTGTTTACTCTAGATAAATATTGCCTATTTTTCTAAACGGGCATGGAGTCCTTTTGTGGTGTTTTCACTGTGGTACTCTGTCTTTCTGCAAATACTTTACACACTGCATCTGAGATAAGCCTGACTGCTTGTGCCAAGCTACCAGTGGGTGAGCAGGGGTTTAACTGAGCTGTGTATCTCCCTTATCCTGCCTAGGGTGAGGGTCCCTACTTGGGCAGGGTGTGAACTGACTTCTAACTACAGACCCCATTTCTAACACTTTTGTATATGGTTTTGCATTCCAGTTCCTGTAAACATTATTAGATGCAGGGGTGCATGATTTTTTAAAAATGGTGCATGTTTAATAAGTTAAATAATGGAGTGCTGCATGGATTGAGAAATGTTTGGTGGTACTTGGGAATTTTGTGTTAACATTTGCCTTACAGTTAAACTATTTTACTGTAAGGTAAACTTATTAATAAGACCATGTTTTTATCTTAAACTCACTTTTGTAGTAGTAGTCTTTCTTTACTATGTTAATAGCCCTTCTTCACCACACCTTCGATTTAAGTGAGGCAGCATTTATGTGTTTAAACTTAAATGTGCATTAATATTAGTCACTCTTTGCCTTGATTCACATGTGTATACTGACATGGAGCTATTGCAATTGAAACAAAATCATTACAATGTCTTAAAGTGTCTCAGTTAGGTCTCAAACCCATCTGATTCAAAATTGACATCTTATCAAGATTTACATAATTTGTTTATATTTCTCGCCTGACACTACATGTGTCAAGATGTAAACTGTTTATTTCTGAATGACACTGTTCTCTGAAAGCCTGCTAGAGGATGCTTTCTGTTGCAATATCCAAGGTCTTTACAAATGCGCACTGTATTGCATTAATTCACAATGGTTTTGTGTTGTTTATTGAACTAGTTTGTTCTAACACCTCCAGACAACATTAGACCAAAAGGGGTCAATCAATATTCATTTAATGGGCTAGTATTAAGGTGCTAGGATTATATGATGTTTACGATGTTTTAAAATGTGATTTGATGGAGCAGTGGTCATACCATGCTGATTTTACAGTTTCTGTACTTTTTATGCAAGAAACCTGTGCATAAACCCTTTAATTAGAGGGTCAGCCAGAGAGGTTTTTAAGGTCTTTCCTGAGCCTATGGATGCTGTATGATTTCCTACTGGTTTGATGCACACTTGAGACTTAGCATTTCTCTGATTTTTGCCCATTATTATATAATTTTGTACTTAATGACCTACATGGCAAACAACATCCATATAATTCAGTGAGCTGTTGCTGCATTTGCATTTTAATTATTTCTGTAGTGTACATTTACATTTTGTAATAAACGTTTGTTGTTTTCTAATTTTCTATCTCAAGCTCCCTTTTTGAGTCAGTCCTTTTCTTACTGACTGTAATTTGAAATGCTGTGTGAACCATGCCTTTGACTTTGAGATTATTACTCTCCATGATCCATCCAGTGTTTGAGCTCACTACTATAATGCAGATGTCCTATGGCCCTAGGCACCCACACTAATTATTCAAGTGGAATATTCCCCTTTCATATTATTATCACATGCAGCGATATATGAGCTTCCAACCCTCTTTCTCTTTTTAGATGTAATTGGACGCATATTTAGCTGTGTGTTGAACACATGTAAAACCAAATAAAAAAGTTAAAGTAAGGAAAATAAAAAGGCTGCGTCACTACCCTTTATTGAATAGCTGCTTTATGGCAGCAGTTTTATGAATTCACCTAAAGAAAGCTTTGTAACCCTGCTTCTATCAGATTACTCCCAGAGTTGCTGTATGACCAGCAACAGTGTCATCCCACCGGTGCCAGCAGTAACAAGGCCTGTGTGATGCTGCATGAATCACAGCTCTCGCAATCAGTGTCAGGTTGTTGTCAGCAGAGTCCACTGACAATCAACAAGGCACCATGCCTCAGGAAAAGAAATACCTGACCCCAAGTTGCCATCTTAGATGTAGCTCTTGTGAGGCCACAGAGCCACAGAGAAAAGGCCCTGCATGGTTCACACTACCTGAGTGAGTGGACTGGGTTCTGCAGTGACATCACCTGCCAGGGAAGCTTTTGGCTCTCTAAGGCTCCAGAGCAGGCATGCGAGCACAACTTGTGCAACTTGATTGAATTTGCACAATGAAATTGCCCAGTGCTCAATGGGCATGCCGTAAGGAGCATTGGGAGGTTATCTACACGAGGATGCCAGAGCTATGCTGTGAAACAAACAGCATGTGGCAGGGTGAGTATGGCGTAGGTCGGTCGCCACCTCAATGCCAGTTGTCTGACCTGCTTCCACGGATAACAGCGGACACCAGGGGCCATATTACATAAAGTGCCCCGAGAGTTCAGTGGGCATGTGTTTACGCCCCACCATGGCACTTTGGTGTTACAGAAGTGGCCGCAGACACTTGTGCGGCCCCTTCTGTAATAACAATAGTGCTGGTGCACATATAGCACCAGTGCTAACATCAGAGGGCATTCCCTAATTTGCATGGGTGCATGAATCCATGCAAATGAGGGAATCCTTATGCCTCTGCGCTTGTGCCGTATTACCAACCTGGCTGCAGAGGCAAACATGCCTTTAGAAGGCACACTGAAATGGCACCACAAAACGGTAGTGCACCTAAAGTGTGCCTTCTAAAGGCAGCCCTCTGGAGGGGAGAAAAGAGGTCCCATGGACCCCCCAGCCATCCCCTTACAGCTGGAAGCAGTCACTCACTGCACCTGCTAGCAAGGTGATCTCTACTCTCACTTATAATTGCAGGCAGGATGCCACCTGCACAGAGAAACACGGAGCAGCTTTTAAACCACTGCTGTGTATTTCTCTTAAATGTGCTGCCCGGAGGGCAGCATGAGTTGGCAGCTGCCCTGGGGTGCAGCGCATTCAGTATAATACAGTGCACTCTCCTTGTATGCACCGGGTGCACCTATTGAAAGGTGCACCTGACGCAAACAAGAAGAATGCGCCATATTCTGTGACAAAGACCCTGGTATAGAGCTCACATGCTTTTTAATTTTCATTTGCAGAATATGTTTGAGGTTGCTTGTGTTCTTGTTTAATGTGTGATATTACGTTTGCTGGAGCATTTTCATCCTTTGCAGGAATCAATGCTCAACTTCAGGTCATCAGATCTTTGGACCCTGCAACAGGATGTGGTAGAACCATACAATTCAATTTCAATTCACACCAATTAAGTTACACAGTATGACAAATGCAGCCATACAAGAAAAACTCCAGTTGGAAATAAAGTTAAGGGATTTATTACAAACTCAAGCTCAACGTCGCGTAGACAACTCCCAGGCAACATTTTAAAGATAAAGAATCACCAAGGGTTGTCCAAAGTGATAAAATAAGTTCAGGCAAACTAACATTAATAAAACTAATCATTCAATAAGTAAAGTACAGAACATTAGTAAGATCATCTGAGATACTCAGATACTGATACTCAGGTTTGGTCAGCATCAGTCAATTTCAAATCAGCAGAGTTATAATTTAGCTTAGCATAGGGGAAACCCTTCTATTAGCCAAATTAAGGGATAACATGTGTGGGGTGGTATCCATGCTGGCTAAAAACAAAAAGGGAAAAAGAATTTGGAATAAGGTAATCTCGAGCAACAGTACTAACTAAGGTGGGAAAAAAATAGGAAAAAGGGAAAGTTCCAGCATTTCAGAAGCTCGATTAAGCTGGGCATCTGAAAGAGGCAACACAGAGAGGAAGATACCTCTTCAAGGGGCTCAGCATTCAGGATTCTTCATTTTCAAGGCATCTGGTCGGAGTGGGAATCTGAGAATCTGACCAAAGTCCGACTAGTCAAAAACATATTAAAGTTCATACAACAATCTGATTCGCTCTGAGAGACAGTCCACATTACTTTGCAGGGGCATCATCCAAAAGCAATCGATCACACAACTCCAGGTTGCAACATCATCAGATCTTCCCAGGTCTGTAATGGGAACCTCATCCATCCATGTGGCTCCACATAAAATTGAAACAATTGCATATAATGTCAAGCCACATTTCAGGATGTTCTACAGTCAAGGACACTGTTTCACTTCCTTCTTTGTCTAAAATAATAGGGGTCTATTACCAAAACTAGTCTTCTCATGGGAACGAAGTCTGAAAGAAAGATCACGTTATGAAAATGAATCAGCATTTCTTGTACAGTCACAAAATACAGGCCTAGCATGCGTCACTTAGGCTAATGCAAGTGAGTTAAAATAATACCTTTATTTAAAACATCCTAAAAAACACATTTAATATACAAACTTAAAAATTTGACTTCAATAATTCTCCATTAATAACCATGTTACAGTCACTTTAAACAAAAAGACTCTGTTAAAACATTTTATTCAGTACGACACTGAACTGCATTTCTCTATGTTTTCAAACTTATTTAAATTATTAGTCATTAGAAATTCAGTATTGTTTCAATATATCTTGTTAGTGTTAGGTCTAAATTATAACATAATATCAATTAAACATTTCAAACATGTAATTTATCACCTATACCACCAGGGTTTCGAACATTAGTATAAATAAATACACATTTAAAATTGATTCACGGTGCATCTTTCTACAGTCAAACTATTAGTACTTTGGTCAACATTACGCATATATTGTCTATTTTTTCTTTTTTTTGATGTGTCCTCATTTACTTTATATGCTTCCATTCTGAACTCGAGACTCGTATTCCGTTCTTTCACCTGTGGATGGGTCAAAATGTTCGTAATAGGAAGTCTTCGGGATAAGAAACATGACCAGGGTTCAAGTCCCGCTTCGGCAGGTCTTGGGCTCAATTCCCCTTGACCAGATAATTCTCGCCTCGGTGCCTAATCTAATTCATGGGTCCCACTCTGTAACTCTGGGCAATAGCTTTCTTAATCTCCACAACGGCCCCAACAGCGCTTGGATGCCTGGCTTCACCCTGGGGGTGCTCAGGAGTGGGCGCCTCACAGGGAAAAGCCAGGAGGGGTTCCATAGCGGTATGAGTACAGCGCCTTGAGACCCTAACGGGTGAGTAGTGCGCTATACAAGTGCTAATTTACATTTACATTTTATATGGACCCATCCACCATCTTGTTTCAGTCCCGTATGGCTTTAATCATCGGACAGCTGCTAGCCTATGAACGGGAAGTTTTTTATGTAAGAAAAGCACCATGATCCACCCACCTTAACCAGGGCCTCCACAGCTTTGCCACCTCCTATGCACAAGACTGACTGAAGTCCAAGTTGCATGTGCTAGCCACAGCAGTCAGTCATTCCGGCCTAGAAGGGGGTTTTGAGGATGTCCATTGCCTGCAGATATCCCTCCTACCCAGCAGTATCAAGAAGAACAACAAATTCCTTTTATAACCATATAACCGTACAGGTTGTCTATCTTGGGGGATTAGCTGAAGAGGATTAGTTCTGGGGTCAACACTAACTGTAAATGTAATACCTCACTTAGTACCCCAAAATCCTCGGCCTAAAAGCCCAGGATGTGAGGACAAAGCACAAACATGTGGAGATCATCAGCTATAGAGAGCCCACGGTTCCTAAAAGCCATGTTCCCTTTGGATCCAAATTTGGCTTTTTTGGGGGGACTATAATATGCCCTATGAAGAACGAAGAGGTGATTCCTTCTCAAATGTGCAGGTTTCATCACTTGATAGAGGAGACGCCATGAGACTAACCTTAAGCGAGTAACCTCTTCGCTTGGGGTAAGTTCACCCCTTAAAGATCCAGGGACGTCCTGGTTCAAACTATCTAGAACTAAGCTGTAGTAAGCCGCTACTTCTTTTTTACCAGATGGACCATTATTCAGCAGCTCCTCCAGCTCATTTGTGTGAGCTCCCGCTTCTCGCAGAGAGTGGGCCCAACTTTATAGTTGGTAATACTCAATTCTAGATAGAGACCTCCGCATCTTTAGCACAAATTCCTCCCAGGAATTTAGTTTCCCTTCTTGAAGTACCTGACCCCATTCTACAATGCCTGCTTCCTTCAAAGGTCGAGATAGGGAGCCCTTAAGGCACGCTGGTGTGCCTGGGGAGTCCCATATCGGGGCATAAATACTGTAGTACGATAAGTTTGTAATTTTCCTTATCTGTGCCCATAGCACAGCAGCGGCTTGTAGAACTTTCAATCTTACTCTTTTGTAGAATTTGGGGTGACCGAATTTATACATAAATGTTTGCCCGTCTCCACCCTCACTTTTAAACATTGCCTTCTTTAACTGATTACCCCCCTTCCCAGATAACAAATCTTTTGAATTCTTTAACTGAAAGGCCCAAGTGTATTACTGGATATCAGGCAAAGCTATCCCTCCTTTAACGTACTTCCTTCTAAGCTTCTTCCTTGCAATTTTGGTTCCCTTAGAAGCCCAAATAAAACTATCGATTTTAGCTTGGAGTTTTTGTATCCCTACCTTCTTAAAATGTAAAAGGATCATATTGAAAAGAAAAGTAAGTTTTGGAAGGATGGACATTTTTATTAAATTTGCTCTTCCATATAAACTTAGTGGGAGATGAGACTAACTCAGCAGGAGTTTATTTACCTCTCGTGTTACACATTTCATGTTTACTTCTGGAAAATCCTCCAAATCATTGCAGATCTTAACACCTAACTATTTTATCACTTTTCTTATTAATCTATGCTATTCATCCACATTCCATGTCATAATTTCTGTATTGGCCATATTAACTGCATACCCCAAACCTGGCCAAATTCTGATGTTAAAGACTCAAGCCTAGCTAACGTGTGTATGAAAGTACCATCTTGCCTGGCATGTTACCCCCATTTTTTACTTATATGTATGTTTGTTTTTGCCTGTGTCACTCGGATCCTGCTAGCCAGGACCCCAGTGCTCATAAAGTGTGCCCTAGATGTGTTCCCTGTGTGGTGCCTAACTGTATCACTAAGGCTCTGCTAACCAGAACCTCAGTATTTATGCTCTCTCTGCTTTTAAAATTGTCACTGCAGGCTAGTGACCAATTTTACCAATTCTGATTGGCACACTGGAACACCCTTATAATTCCCTAGTATATGGTACCTAGGTACCCAGGGTTCCAGGAGATCCCTATGGGCTGCAGCATTTCTTTTGCCACCCATCGGGAGCTCAGGCAATTCTTACACATGACTGCCACTGCAGCCTGAGTGAAATAACATCCACTTTATTTTGCAGCCATTTTACACTGCACTTAAGTAACTTATAAGTCACCTATATGTCTAACCCTCACTTAGTGAAGGTTAGGTGCAAAGTTACTAAGTGTGAGGGCACCCTGGCAGCAGCCAAGGTACCCCCAAATTGTTCAGGGCAATTACCCCGGACTTTGTTAGTGCGGGGACACCATTACACGTGTGAACTACATATAGGTCAATACCTATGTGTAGCTTCAGAATGATAACTCCGAACATGTTCATGTGAAATGTCTAAGATCATGAAATTGTCCCCCCAATACCATTTTGGTATTGGGGGGACAATCCCCTGCATCCCCGGGGCTCCAGCATGGACCCCGGGTACTGCCAATCTAGCTCTCTAGGGTTTTCTCTGCAGCTACCGCTTCTGCCAACCCTCAGACAGGTTTCTGCCCCACTAGGGCCTTGGCAGCCTAGTCCCAGGAATACAGAACAAAGGATTTCCTCTGAGAGAGGGTGTTACACCCTCTCCCTTTGGAAATAGGTGTTAAGGGCCTGAGAGGAGTAGCCTCTTCTGGCCTCTGGAAATGCTTTGAAGGGCCCTCCTTGCATAAACCAGTCTACACCGGTTCAGTGATCCCCTAGCCCCTGCTCTGGTGTGAAACTGGACAAAGGAAAGGGGAGCCTATCCATCACCACCCCAGGGGTGGTGCCCAGAGCTCCTCCAATGTGTCCCAGACCTCTGCCATCTTGAATGAAGAGGTGTGAGGGCACAATGGAGACCTCTGAGTGGCCAGTGCCAGCAGGTGACGTCAGAGACCCCTCCTGATAGGCTCTTACTTGGTTAGGTACCCAATCCTCCTCTGAGGGCTATTTAGGGTCTCTCCTGTGGGTTTCTCATCAGATAACGAATGCAAGATCTCACCAGAGTTCCTCTGCACTTCTCTCTTCGACTTCTGCCAAGGATCGACCGCTGACTGCTCCAGGACGCCTGCAAAACTGCAACAAAGTAGCAAGAAGACTACCAGCAACATTGTAGCGCCTAATCCTGCCGGCTTTTTCAACTGTTTCCTGGTGGTGCATGCTCTGAGGGCTATCTGCCTTCACCCTGCACTGGAAGGCAAGAAGAAATCTCCAGTGGGTCAACGGAATCTTCACCCTGCCAACGCAGGCACCAAACTTCTGTATCACCGGTCCTCTGGGTCCCCTCTCATCTTGATGCGCGTGGTCCCTGGAACACAGGCGCTGGCTCCAAGTGGCCCGACAGTCCAGTGTCCTTCTGTCCAAATTTGGTGGAGGTAAGTCCTTGCGTCCCCACGCCAGACAATAATCCTGTGCACTATGTGATCTGCAGCTGCTAGGGCTCCTGTGCACTTTTGCAAGACTTCCTTTGTGCACAGCACAGCCCAGGTCCCCAGCACTCCATCCTGCATTGCCCAACTCGCTGAGTTGAACTCCGACTTCGTGGGACCCTCTTTTGTTGTGCTGAGACGACTGCAGTGCTCAGATTTTCTGAATGCCTGTTCAGGTGGTTCTGCGGGTGCTGCCTGCTTCTGCGTGGGCTCTCTGTCTTGCTGAGCGCCCTCTCTGTTTCCTCCTCCAAGGGGCGACCTCCTGGTCCTTCCTGGGCCCTGGCAGCACCCACAATCCTCTAATGCGACTCTTGCAGCTAGCAAGGCTTGATTGCAGTCTTTCTGCGTGGAAACAACTCTGCATCCTCCAGCACGCCGTGGGACATCTTCTGACCAAAGGATAAGTTCCTGGCTCCTTCCGTTGTTGCAGAATCTTCAGCTTCTTCCACCCAGAGACAGCCCTTTTGCACCTCCATCTGGGGTTTAGTGGAGTCCCCCCTGGACACTTGCGTGACTCTTGGACTTGGTCCCCTTCCTTTGCAGGTCCTCAAGTCCATGAATCTGTCTTCAGTGCTTTGCAGTCAGTTGTTGTCCTTGCAGAATCCCCTATCTCAACTTTACTGTCTTTCTGGGGTAGTAGTGTAAATTTACACCTACTTTTCAGGGTCTTGGGGTAGGGTATTGTGGTAGGCTTTGCGGTACAAAGGACTCTGGGCCGTATATATGTGGGAAAAGAAAGGATTTTTATTTGTTTTCGGGAAGATTAAGTGGAAAAGAATGTTCGTATAAGGTAGCAACCAAAATGTGTTTTAGGAACAGTTCCACGTAGGTTCTCCTCGTCTTAATGTCTCTGCCTTTTCTTCTCCTTTAGGAGTCTTGCGGATTATTGGATTGCATCTCTTCCTTGTGAAGCCACGATCCTCCGGGATCGTGGCGGAGTCTGCTGTCGTCTGTATCCTGATTTCCTGATACGTCGTTGTTCCGGCGAGCCGTCTTCTCCTCTGCTCCGGATTCAGCGTCTTCCTCTCGCGGCCTTCTTCCTTTGTCAGGCGGTCAATTTCTGTCTCCAGGGAACTCTTCCCCTTCCTTGAAGTCCGTTGTCCGTTTTAATTCCGACACGCGGAAATCCGGTGTCGGCGACTCTCGTGGCGTTCGTGCGTCCCCATGGAAACGCGCAAGGGTTCCGGACGAGGCGCGCAAAAGGTGCCAGTCCGCAGAGTCGGAAGACGAGGTCGACGAGACCCGTCTACACTCCCCATCCCATGATCGGGACTGGTAGAGGACCGCAGAGTCGGGGCACCAGGATAGGAAATCGGCAGGGCATTGTTGGGATCCAGATATGTGGCGGACCTGAAAGGTAAAAGGCTGGAGCTCAAGAAACCAACGCAAGACTCTCGAATTAGTGTCCTTATGTGAGGCCAACCACGTCAACGGGGCATGATCGGTGTAGAGGACAAAAGGCCTGCCCAAGAGATAATACTGCAAACATTCTATGGCCCACTTAATCGCTAGGCATTCCTTCTCAATAGCAGGATAGTGACACTCTCTGGGAAGAAGCTTTCTGCTAATGAAAACAATAGGATGTTCGTGACCCATCTCATCGGGCTGAGAGAAAACGGCGCCGAGACCGACGTTGGAAGCGTCGGTGTACAGGTGGAAGGGTTTGGAAAAATCCGGACACTTCAACACCGGTTCCGTCGTAAGGAATCGCTTGAGCATATTAAACCCCTGAAGCTGAGAGTCAGTAAAAAGGGGTAGCCTGGTGGGGTAGTGTTTTTTAAGGAGGTCGGTTAGGGGAGCTGCAATTGTGAAATATTGAGGAATGAATCTGCGGTAGTATCCTACCAACCCTAAAAAGGAACGAAGTTCTTTCTTGGTTTTGGGCACAGGTACTTGTAAGATGGCCTCAACTTTATCTTTTTGGGGTCGTAGGACCCCGTTACCAATAAGGTAACCGAGATAAGCAATTTGTGTTTGGCCTAAAACGCATTTTTTTGGATTGGCCTTAAGGCCAGCCCCGGCTAAAGTGTGGAATACTTTGTCGAGATGATGTAGGTGTTCAGTCCATGAGTTGCTAAAAATGACGATATCGTCCAGGTATGCTGCCGTTAACGCTTGGAACAGTTTTAAGAGCCGGTCCATCAAGCGTTGAAATGTAGCAGGTGCTCCATGAAGGCCAAAGGGAAGGACAGTGAAATGATAAAGACCAGACTGGTTTGCAAAGGCTGTCTTCTCTTTGTCGGAAGGGGCCAGTGGGATCTGCCAATAGCCTTTTGTTGGGTCCAGAGTGGACATATAGCGGGCACTTCCTATTTTCTCCAGCACCTCGTCCACTCGTGGGATAGGATAAGTGTCAAAAAGGGATATGTCGTTTAACCTCCGGAAGTCGATGCAAAACCGGATAGACCCATCGGGTTTTGGAACGAGAACAACCGGGGAGCACCAAGGGCTGGTGGACGGTTCAATAACCTTTAGGGCTAACATTTTCGCTATTTCTTCCTCAATGATATGCTTCCGTGCTTCGGGAATCCGGTAGGGCCGTAGGCGAATGGTTTCGCCCTCTGGTGTTCTAATATGGTATTGAATCAGAGAAGTCCGGCCGGGAGTCTCTGAAAAAAAATCAGAGTATTGTTGTAACAATGTGGATAACTGACTTTTTTCTATTCTGGAAAGAGAGTTGTTTACGCAGGGACTTACCCCCTGTTCTATGCTTGTGGTGGGATAAAGGTCCAGGCCTAACCCAGTGTTTGGTGTTATTAGGAACCCAGTAGCAGAGAGGCTAGGAGTGTCTTCAGGTGTTTCCCATTTTTTTAGCAGATTAATATGATAGATTTAAGTCCTTTTTGGGTGTGTATTAATTTCAATAAGATAGGTGACGGGAGAAACTGCTTTTAATACGCGGAAGGGTCCTTGCCATTTAGCCAATAGTTTATGTTCTGAAGTGGGTCGCATTATTAGAACCTGGTCGGTAGGTTGAAAAACCCGTAGTTTGGTGCCCTGATCGTAATACGCTTTTTGATTTTCTTGTGCCTTCTCTAAATGTTTTCGTACATCTTCCCAAACAGTCTGCAAATGTGATTTTAACTTATGGATATACTCGAGTAGGGGTTTTTCTTCATTACCCTCTTCTTCCCACATTTCGGCTGCCATGTCAAGTAAGTTACGGGGTTGTCTCCCAAATACCAGTTCGAGAGGACTATGTCCAGTGGAAGATTGTTCATGAGTCCGGATAGCATAGAGAACCAGAGGCAGTTTCTGGTCCCAGTCTTTTCCGGAGTCATCTACTGTTTTTCTCAGTAATGTTTTAATGGTGCGGTTATATCGTTCCACTAAACCGTCCGTTTGAGGATGGTATACTGCGGTTTTTATCTGAGTGATCCCTAGTGTTTTACATATCTGTTTCATAAGGGCCGATACAAAAGGAGTCCCCTGATCAGTTAGGATCTCTTGAGGAAAACCTACTCAGGAGAAAAACGTTATCATGGCTTGGGCGACTGACTTCGTGGTTATACTGGTAAGAGGGATGGCCTCGGGATATCTGGTAGCATAGTCAACCAAGACGAGTATATAAGTGTGCACTTTAGATGATGGTAAGAGAGGGCCTACCAGATCCATACCTACGCGTCTAAATGGAGTGTCTATAATAGGTAGAGGTTGTAAAGGGGCCTTCCTCAAGGCTCCTGGGTCTACTAACTGACACCTAGGACATTGTGTGCAGTATTTTCTGATGTGGGCATAAACACCTGGCCAATAGAAGCGTCTCAATAAGTATTCTTCAGTTTTTTTCTCGCCGTAATGTCCACTCCCTGGTTGGTTATGGGCCAAAAATAGGTCCTGAGTCCTGTAGACCTCTGGTACCACTAGTTGTTTCTTTTCTCCGTTTGAGGTCATAGTGACCCTATACAGCAGGTTTTTGTGAATTAGGAAAAAGGGACCCACCTCCCTGGTAGATTACGTTTTGGCATTCTTCCATGCATGTACGAGGGTAGGGTCCTCCCGCTGGCTAGTTCCAAAATAGACGGAGACGTTGTCAATACTGGCTACCAGTCTCTCTGAGGAATTCATAGGTCGGCCTGCTGAGTACTTTCGTTTCTGTTGCCTTTTCTCTTTTCAGGTTAGTTTCCTCCGAACTGAAGACCCCTCAATGGGACTGTTGGCAAACGGTGCATCGGACCACCAGTCAGGAAATTGTTCAGGTTTTCTTGTTTGGTCTAAGAGATCAGTGAACCAAGAATAATCTGTACCGATGACGCAATCTTCTATTAATTTGTCCATAATCCCTATGGGAAGGAAATCGTTATACTCCCCCCATTCTATTCTGACCAGTTCTAGGGGGTAGTTTGCTTTATCCCTGTGAATGCAACATATAGTAACCCACTGGCTCGGTGTCAGGCTTACTTGACTTACTAAATCTCTGCAGATCACTGATTGACTACAACCTGAGTCAATCAAGGCCTCTATTGGTGTTCCATTTACCTTTATGGTCTGTTTGTAAGTACGATTCCCTTTTCCAATACACAACACTCTACCCCGGGTGACCCCTATTTCCATAGGTTCTACCCCTTCGTTTTTCCTGGGACATCCTCTTGTAATGTGGCCCCATTCTCCGCAACTAAAGCATTGCGGTTGTTGCATGGGGCTGGATTCTCCAGCTCTAGGATATCCTGGTTCCTCGGGAGTCCGTCGGGGAGGATATTTGAGGGGCCCTATGGCCGGTTTGCTTGGGTTCCTGGGGCCTAAAGTCTTAACATCCACAGACCGGTGATAGGCGCATGCCAGATCGACTGCCAGTTCTGTGTCTATCTTGGGATGCTGCCGTATCCAATTCCTGGTACTACCGGGAAGAGAGTCTAGGTATTGTTCCAGGATAACTGCTTTAATGACGTCTTCTCAGTCTGTCCCTAATGGGCCCAGCCATTTCAGACCTAAATCCTTAACCCTAAAATAGAAAGTACGGGGATCCTCGCTCTGTCCCCATTTCACTTTCCTAAATTTCATCCTATAATACTCGGTATCGTGGCCTACCCTTTCTAGAATACTTTTCTTAATATCCTTATAAGGGGTAGTGCCACCGGGATTCGCAGCCTGATAGGCTGTTTGAAGAATACCTGTCAGGAGGGGCGCGATATACTGGCCCCACCTTTCTTCAGGCCATTGAGCCGAAGAGGCCACACGTTCAAAGTTTGTGAAGAAGGAGTCAGGATCTTCTCCTTCCTGGAACTTTTGTAGTACCGAGCTGGGAACGTTAGGGTGGACTTTGCTGGCTGCAATGGTGTCAGTTAGTTTCTGGAGCGCAGTCTTGTGTACCAGCTGGTTACTAGCCATAATGGTGGCTTGGCTTTTCAGTGCTGTTTGAAGGGCCTCACGATCTTCTTTTGCCTCTCTTTGATGGGCCTCCCATACCAGTTGGAGGTGGCGCTGACCCTCAGCCAATTGTTTGATCATATCCTCCAGTGTGGGCTTCTCCCCCATTTTGTCTGCCTATATGTACCGCCAGGGAACCAATCCCACTTCTGACACCACTGTGGTAGGCTTGGCAGTACAAAGGACTCTGGGCCGTATAGATGTGGGAAAAGAAAGGGTTTTTATTTGTTTTTGGGAAGATTAAGTGGAAAAGAATGTTCGTATAAGGTAGCAACCAAAATGTCTGTTAGGAACAGTTCCACGTAGGTTCTCCTTGTCTTAATGTCTCTGTCTTTTCTTCTCCTTTAGGAGTCTTGCGGATTATTGGATTGCATCTCTTCCTTGTGAAGCCACGACCCTCCGGGATCGTGGCGGAGTCTGCTGTCGTCTGTATCCTGATTTCCTGATTCGTCGTTGTTCCGGCGAGCTGTCTTCTCCTCTGCTCCGGATTCGGCGTCTTCCTCTCGCGGCCTTCTCCCTTCGTCCGGCGGTCGATTTCTGTCTCCAGGGAACTCCTCCCCCTCCTTGAAGTCCGTCGTCCATTTTAATTCCAACACGCACAAATCCGGTGTCAGCGACTCTCGTGGCGTTCGTGCGTCCCCATGGAAACACGCAAGGGTTCCGGACGAGGCACGCGAAAAGCGCCAGTCCGCAGAGTAGGAAGACGAGGTCGACGAGACCCGTCTACAGGTATCTTGGACACTCTGAGTGTTTTCTTACACTCCCAGTGACCCTCTACACACTACACTAGGCCTGGGGTCCATTCATGGTTCGCATTCCACTTTTGGAGTATATTGTTTGTGTTGCCCCTAGGCCTATTTTCTACTATTGCATTCTATTGTGTTCTACAGTGTTTGCACTACTTTTCTAAGTGCTTTACTTACCTGATTTTGGTTTATGTGTATATTTTGTGTATATTACTTACCTCCTAAGGGAGTATATCCTCTGAGATACTTTTGGCATATTGTCACTAAAATAAAGTACCTTTATTTTTTGTAACTCTGAGTATTGTGTTTCTTATGATATAGTGCTAAGTGATAGAAGTGGTATAGTAGGAGCTTTGCATGTCTCCTAGTTCAGCCTAAGCTGCTCTGCTATAGCTATCTCTATCAGCCTAAGCTGCTAGAACACTACTAATCTACTAATAAGGGATAACTGGACCTGGCACAGGGTGTAAGTACCACAAGGTACCCACTATAAGCCAGGCCAGCCTCCTACATCCTGGACCTGAAGACCTGCAAAAGAAGGGGACCAAGTCCAGAAGTCAAAAGAAGTTCCTGGAAAGACAGGAGCCCCTGCCAACCCAGAAGAGGGTGCAAAAGAAGAGTCCCAGGTTGGACGAAGACTGCAGGAATGCACCCTAGGAATATGCCAGTGGATTCCTGCATGATGCAAAGGATGTCCCACGACATGAAGATGGATGCAGACGTGATTTCATGTTGGAAGTCACCAGCAAGCCTTGGCTACGACAAAATTGCGTTTTGCATCAAAATGGTGCTGGCAGGACCCAGGAGGGAACTGGGGGCCTCAACTTAGTGTGAGGAGGAAGAGGGGGCTCTCAGCACTTTAGAGAGCCCTCAGGATGCCAGACAGCACCCATGGGAGTCCCAGGTCACGGGGACAAAGGAGGTACAAAACACAGTTGGTGCAGCACTACAAAGAAGAGTCCCACGCTGCCGGAGGTCAACTCAGCGAGTTGAGCATCGCAGGATAGAGTCCTGGGGACCTGGGCCAGGCTGTGCATGAAGGACGTTTGCAAATACTGCACAGAGGCCTCAGGAGATGAATGTGACACAGTGCACAGGGGTACTGTCGCTCTCAGGGAAGGCAAAGTCTTACCTTCTCCTGACTGCATCACCAGGACCTCAGGACAGTCTGTGTCGATGGGGTCCACCCTCTGTGTTTCTAGGAGCATGCTTGTCACTGTGAGAGGAGTCCAGGAGTAGTGGTCATCGACTTGGAAGGTGCCTGCATGAGCAGGGGAGTGACTCCATCACTCAACAGGAGATTTCTACAGTCCTTCTGGTGCTGGGTGAAGACAGGGAGTCCTCAAAGCGTGCACATTGTGGAAACTGTTGCAGTTGCTGGCAGGAGCTGAAGTTGCAGAAGAAAAGTATCCCTTGTGGATACTTTGTTGCTGTTACAGCGGTTCCTGGAGCTGGCTGGGGTTGATCCGAGGTCAGAGGATGAAGTAGTAGTTGCAGAGGTTCCTGCTGGAAACTTGCAAATAGAATCTGAAGAGAACCCACAGGAGAGACCCTAAATAGCCCTGAGAGGGGGATTGGCTACTTTATCAGGTAAGGACGTATCAGGAGGGGTCTCTGATGCCACCTGCTGGCAATAGCCACTCAGAGCCCTCCAGAGTGGCTCCACACCTTGCAAAGCAACATGGCTGAAGTCTGGGACACACTGGAGGAGCTCTGGGCACCACCCCTAGGGTGGTGATTGTAGGAAAGTACCATCTTGCCTGTCATGTTACCCCCATATTTCACTGTATATATGTTGTTTTAGTGTATGTGTCAAGTGCTCATAAGTGTGCCCTGTATGTGTTCCCTGTGTGATGACTAACTGTCTCACTGAGGCTCTGCTAACCAGAACCTCAGTGGTTATGCTCTCTCTGCTTTCCATATTGTCACTAACAGGCTTGTGAGCAATTTCACTAATTCTCATTGGCATACTGGCACTCTCTTATAATTCCCTAGTATATGGTACTGAGGTACCCAGGGTATTGGGGTTCCAGGAGATCCCTATGGGATGCAGCATTTCTTTTGCCAGCCATAGGGAGATCTGACTATTCTTACACAGGCCTGCCAGTGCAGCTTGAGTGAAATAACGTCCACGTTATTTCACAGCCATTTACCACTGCACTTAAGTAACTTATAAGTCACCTATATGTCTAACCTTCACCTGGTGAAGGTTGGGTGCAAAGTTACTTAGTGTGTGGGCACCCTGGCACTAGCCAAGATGCCCCCACATTGTTCAGGGCAAATTCCCCAGACTTTGTGAGTGCGGGGACACCATTTCACGCGTGCACTATACATAGGTCACTACCTATGTATAGCGTCACAATGGTAACTCCGAACATGGCCATGTAACATGTCTAAGATCATGGAATTGTCACCCCAATGCCATTCTGGCATTGGGGAGACAATTCCATAATCCCCCGGGTCTCTAGCACAGAACCCAGGTACTGCCAAACTGCCTTTCCGGGGTCTCCACTGCAGCTGCTGCTGCTGCCAACCCCTCAGACAGGTTTCTGCCCTCCTGGGGTCCAGGCAGCCCTGGCCCAGGAGGGCAGAACAAAGGTCTTCCTCTGAGAGAGGGTGTAACACCCTCTCCCTTTGGAAATAGGTGTGAAGGCTGGGGAGGAGTAGCCTCCCCCAGGCTCTGGAAATGCTTTGATGGGCACAGATGGTGCCCATCGCTGCATAAGCTAGTCTACACCGGTTCCAGGATCCCCCAGCCCTGCTCTGGCACGAAACTGGACAAAGGAAAGGGGAGTGACCACTCCCCTGACCTGCACCTCCCAGGGGAGGTGCCCAGAGCTCCTCCAGTGTGCCCCAGACCTCTGCCATCTTGGAAACAGAGGTGTTGCTGGCACACTGGACTGCTCTGAGTGGCCAGTGCCATCAGGTGACGTCAGAGACTCCTTCTGATAGGCTCTTACCTTTCTTACTAGCCTATCCTCCTTCCTAGGTAGCCAAACCTCCTTTTCTGGCTATTTAGGGTCTCTGCTTTGGGGAATTCTTCAGATACCGAATGCAAGAGCTCACCAGAGTTCCTCTGCATTTCCCTCTTCACCTTCTACCAAAGGATCGACCGCTGATTGCCAAGGACGCCTGCAAAACCGCAACAAAGTAGCAAAGACGACTACTGCAACCTTGTATCGCTTCATCCAACCGGCTTTCTCGCCTGTTTCCTGGTGGTGCATGCTTTGGGGGTAACCTGCCTCCTTCTTGCACCAGGAGCTCTGAAGAAATCTCCTGTGGGTCGACGAAATCTTCCCCCTGCAACCGCAGGCAACAAAAGACTGCATCACCGGTCCTCTGGGTCCCCTCTCAGCACGACGAGCGTGGTCTCTGGAACTCAGCAACTCTGTCCAAGTGACTCCCACAGTCCAGTGACTCTTCAGTCCAAGTTTGGTGGAGGTAAGTTCTTGCCTCCCCACGCTAGACTGCATTGCTGGGTACCATGTGATTTGCAGCTGCTCCGGCTCCTGTGCACTCTTCCAGGATTTCCTTCATGCACAGCCAAGCCTGGGTCCCCGATACTCTAACCTGCAGTGCACAACCTTCTGAGTTGTCCTCCGGCGTCTTGGGACTCCCTTTTGTGACTTCCGGTGGACTCGGGTTCACTCCTCTTCTAAGTGCCTGTTCCGGTACTTCTGCAGGTTCTGCCTGCTTCTGTGAGGGCTCCCTGACTTGCTGGGCACCCCCTCTGTCTCCTCATCCAAGCGGCGACATCCTGGTCTCTCCTGGGCCACAGCAGCATACAAAAACCCTAACGGTGACCTTTGCAACTAGCGAGGCTTGTTTGCGATCTTTCTGCGTGGGAACACCTCTGCAAGCTTCTTCACGACGTGGGACATCCATCCTCCAAATGGGAAGTTCCTAGTCCTCTTCGTTCTTGCAAAACACCAAGCTTCTTCCATCCAGTGGCAGCTTCCTTGCACCCTCAGCTGGCATTTCCTGGGTTCCTGCCCACTCTCGACACTGTCGCGACTCTTGGACTTGGTCCCCTTGTCTTACAGGTACTCAGGTCTGGAAATCCACTGTTGTTGCATTGCTGGTGTTGGTTTTCCTTCCAGAATCCCCCTATCACGACTTCTGTGCTCTCTGGGTGTTGTAGGTGCACTTTACACCTACCTTACAGGGTCTTGGGGTGGGCTATTTTTCTAACACTCACTGTTTTCTTACAGTCCCAGCGACCCTCTACAAGCTCACATAGGTTTGGGGTCCATTCGTGGTTCGCATTCCACTTTTGGAGTATACGGTTTGTGTTGCCCCTATACCTATGTGCTCCTATTGCAATTTATTGTAACTTTACACTGCTTGCATTACTTCCTTTTGCTATTACTGCATATTTTTGGTATTGTGTACATATATCTGGTGTATATTTGGCATCCTCATACTGAGGGTACTCACTGAGATACGTTTGGCATATTGTCATAAAAATAAAGTAGCTTTATTTTTAGTATACTTTGTATTGTGTTTTCTTATGATATTGTGCATATGACACCAGTGGTATAGTAGGAGCTTTACATGTCTCCTAGATCAGCCTAAGCTGTTTTGCTATAGCTACCTTCTATCAGCCTTAGCTGCTAGAAACACCTCTTCTACACTAATAAGGGATAACTGGACCTGGCACAAGGTGTAAGTACCTCTGGTACCCACTACAAGCCAGGCCAGCCTCCTACATTGGTTGTGCAGCGGTGGGATAAGTACTTGTAACTACTTACCACTTTGTCATACTGTACTTTTCATAAGAGAAAAATATACAAAACAAGTTCAGTGTATGTACACCTAACCAAAAAGTTTTGCTTTTCTTCTCTTACACTGTCTGCTAAGTGCTGAAAAGTACTCCTAAACTTTCTAAAAGTTTCAAAAAGTTTGAAAAGGTTTTTTTCCTGTTCTTTAAAAAGTCCTGAAACTTTTTCTCTCTTCTCACTGTCTCTAAACCTTCTTCTATCATGTCTGATGTAGGAACTTCTCTTAAAGTGTTCAATACAACATATGACAATCTTAACTTTAAGAGCCTAAGGAGTCTCTGCATTGATAGAGGTTTAGTGGTAGGAAAGAACCCTTCTAGAGAATTTCTGTTTAACATGCTCATTGAAAATGATAAGTCCCTAGCTGGCACTTCAACTGAGAAGTTAGTAGATAGCTCATACTCTGACTCAGGGGAGCCCCTTGAGGGAGGTGTACAGGGTTCTCTTCAAAATCTGCCCCTTAGCAGACCACATAGCAATGCTGGTAGTAATAGAAGCTCCCATCATAGTAGGGATGTTTTTCTTCCTGAAGGCCAAGTTGTTAGAGTACAAGCTGTTAGGGACAGGTCTCCCTCTGTTAATTCCAACATATCCTCAGTATCCAAGCATTCCCAACCCACCCACCCTGAAGACAACATGTTAGAAAGGGAACTCAAAAAGTTGAGAGTGGAAGAGACCAGACTGAAGCTTAAACAACAACAGCTGGCTCTAGACAGGTAATCCCTGGATCTGGAGAAGGAGAGACAGAGGTTGGGGTTAGACCCCATGGTGGCAGCAGCGGTATTCCTGATAGCAATCCTGTGAGAGAGCATGATTCCAGGAATCTACACAAGATAGTTCCCCCTTACAAGGAGGGGGATGACATTAACAAGTGGTTTGCTGCACTTGAGAGGGCCTGTATGGTACAGGGGGTCCCTCAAAGGCAGTGGGCTGCTATCCTATGGCTATCTTTCAATGGAAAGGGTAGGGATAGGCTCCTTACTGTTAGAGAAAGTGATGCCAATAATTTTGCAGTTTTGAAGGATGCACTCTTGGATGGATTTGGCTTAACCACTGAACAATACAGGATTAAGTTCAGAGACACCAGAAAAGAGTCCTCACAAGACTGGATAGACTTTGTTGACTGTTCAGTGAAGGCCTTGGAAGGGTGGTTACATGGCAGTAAAGTTTCTGACTATGAAAGCCTGTATAATCGTATTCTGAGAGCGCATATTCTGAATAACTGTGTGTCTGACTTGTTACACCAATATCTAGTGGACTCAGATCTGACCTCTTCCCTAGAATTGGGAAAGAAGGCAGACACATGGGTCAGAAGAAGAGTGAACAGAAAAGTTCATACAGGGGGTGACAAGGATGGCAAGAAGCGTCAATGGGTCCTTTTGGACCCTCGAGACTCGAAACATGTTGACGCATGATTAGAGAGTTTATGATAATTTCCTACCCCTCGCTTGCCTTTTGATTTAGAGTGATTGAGCATGATTTCTCAATTGTCATTTTCTACTTGTTTCTAATCTTGGCCAAGACCTTGTATTGACTGAATAAATTTATGATGTTGTTTTAGGTTTTGAGCCAATTTTACATCTTTCCTCTCCTGCTCATATATTGTCTGTAGGTCAGCAGTGTCCGCAACATACCTCACTACGGCAGTCACTATAAAAGCTCTCCGGCAAAGAGGAGCCTGTCAGACATTGCAGCGCCAGTCTGATGAGGAGCATCCCCGATGATGAAGCATGACATCCAATTGGATGTGTGAGGGCTCTTGTTCCTAAACATTTAGGTTTCCCTGCCACTTAACCTTGGAACAGTGTACTCTGTTTTTTAGTTTAATTATACCCGTCAGACTGCACACTGGACAATTAATCTTCCTGTATCTCCTCTTGGAGTTTAGTCCATTTTAATGCTCCAGCCAGGGATGAGAAATCAAACTCCAGAGTCAAAGAAGGAGCTAGTGCTTCAGAGATTATGGGAAACATTTTTGGTGCCCTAATTTCATCTGTAGGTGTGATCTTGAATAATATCAAGATTAGAAAGTTGTCAACGACAGTGGATAAGCTATCTAGAGACACTGCAGGTGCCTTATTGTGAATGGACACAAAAATGGTTGCTGTGAGATCAATGGTTTTGCAAAATCGCCTTGCGTTAGACATACTCCTTGCAAAAGAAGGCTTGCAAAATGTTACATGTGCAAAAATGTTGCACTTAAACACCTGACAATAGTAACAGGTATTGGTTTTTCAGCTATTGGAAGGTAGTTTGGAAACCTAGGGAAGGAACTGTGGGAACCATCCTAAGGCCCCTATTGATAATGGCTTTGTGTGCCCTAATTGCAGTTGGGATTTACAAATTTATCAAGAAGCCAAAGGAGAAGAATAGACGGAGAAAGGAGGAGATTGAAATGGAGACTAAGGCAAGTATTAAGGAAAGTAACTTTACACGATTAGAGGACTATAGAAGACCTTGCTTGAATAAGCCTCTGAAACCTTGAGCTATCTCATTAAAATGAGAGTTGTAGCATTTTGTGATGGCTTGATTTGCCATCAAAGGGGGGACTGATATAGTTGATCATTTAATGTTGTCCCTCATGTCACAGAAGTCATCAATATTTGACAATATATGCATTCCTCTTGCCGCGTGTTGTCTCCTTGCCGGTGCTGTCTCTGCCAATGTTGCCCCACTCACTCCTCACAGTGCTACCCTGGACGTGAGGTTCCTGACCTTCCCCACCTCCAGGGCAGCTCTCCTCCAGCAGCCACCACTCTCTCATGGACGTCTCTGCTCCTGGCTCCAGTGTCCTGGACCGGGAAACGTCCCTAGCCAGTACGTGATTGCGGGATGGCATACGTGCCTGCCCGAGAACAGCAATGGTAAGGCCAGTGGTGGCAGAGTGGGGTCTCCCTTCCTTGCGTCCTTCCGTTTCAGGCTCCTCCACTACACTGCAAAGCCCGACAAATACCACAACCCGATCTGCCGCTCTCCGCCTGCCGACATGTTCTCCAGTATTTAAAACATTAGATGACATGCAGCAAGTGGAAGGATCTGGCCACAGTGACTAAAGTAGGGTGGAGACTGTCCCCAGTCCACTCAGAGAATAAGAGGGAGGCTTCGACTGTATCCGCACCCGAAGATAAGTCCCTTCATTTTTTTCAAGGGGTAAAAGGAGAATACAGCGCTAAAGACTACTGGGTCGGGTGGTTTGAAAGGGCACCCCACCACAGTCAGTGGTACGAATAGGGGGGCTTTTTGTTGAGGTGAGTGATCTAGCTCACCAATGTGAATACAGGGAAGGGGAAGACCCCCCCCAAGGAAGTTAAAATTATACCTGGCCGTAAGAGACCTCAAAGCCAGGTAGCGTCGCGGGGAGAAAAAAAAATCCGCGCAGGCACCTCTTAAACGGCAACAGAGAATCACTCCCTCGCTTACGGCTTTTTTCGAGGTGCAAAACTCAGTAGAGCCTCTGATCAAACCCCTTTCAGTCCTGTATCGTGGTGAAGGCTCGGAGAGGGTGGAGGATTTAGGTAAGGGAGGAGAGGACACAGAGGCCACACTTGGGTGAAGGTAATGTACAGGCCTCGCAGGCTGGTCCCCTAGAAGTTTTGCTTCATTCTCTAACAAAGGAGGTCAGGCAAGGTTTTCTGGTATCTCAAGCTAATCAGAAGGAGATCCAGAAGTCTGTGAAGGCTTAGCGAACAAACTGGATTTACTGGCACAAAAACCTAGGCCCTGGAATCTCAAGTAGAACAGCTAAAAGAGTTCTCTGCAAGGAGTAGACAAGAGATAGATGAATTGAAGGTTAAAAACAAAGAGAGCCTCGACAGACTGGAATCCTTAGTGAACAATGCAAGAAGAAACAATATCAAGTTAATGAATGTTCCAGAAGGGAAGGAAGGTGAAGATATCAAGGCTTTTGTGGTGGACCCTCTGATACAAAGCGCTGCCTGGGAAGGGCCAGAGACGGTACTAGTAAGTCATATCCAGCGAGTGCATCGAGACCCATTCCAGAAATCTGCAAACAGAATTAAACCCAGGAGGATCTTAATGAACTTCCTTACTTATACTGTAAAAAGAAAAAATACTGTCAAAGGCCTTAACATCAGGAACCGTAAGCGTGAAGGACTGCTCCTTCTGGGTTGGATTGGTGTAGGAAAGTACCATCTTTCTTGACATGTAACCCCCATTTTTACCTGTATGTCAGTATGTTTTTGCCTATCTCATGGAGATCCTGCTGGTCAGGACCCCAGTGCTCATAGTTTATGGTCTAATGTGTGTGTATGTACAGTGCTTGAATGTGTCACTTAGGCTCTGCTAATCGGAACCTCAGTGCTTATGGTCTCTCTGCTTTTAAATTTGTCACTATAGGCTAGTGACTTAATTTACCAATTTCAATTGGCACACTGTACCCCCTTATAAGTCCCTAGTATATGGTACCTAGGTACCCAGGGCATTGGGGTTCCAGGAGAACCTTATGGGCTGCAACATTTCTTTTGCCACCCATAAGGAACTCAGACAAACCCTTTCACAGGACTGCCACTGCAGCCTGCGTGAAATAGTGCACACATTATTTCACAGCCATTTTCACTGCACGTAAGTAACTTATAAGTTATAATCACTTGCTGAAGGTTAGGTACACTAGCAAAGGTGCCCCCACATAGTTCAGGGCCATTTGCCAGGACTTTGTGAGTGCCGGGACGCCATTACACCGTGCACTACATATAGGGCAATACCTTTATGTAGCTTCACAATGGTAACTCCGAATATGGCCATGTAAGGTGTCTAAGATCATGGAATTGTCCCCCCATTCCAAATCTGGTATTGGGGAGCCAATTCCATGCATCCTGGGGGCTCCACTATGGACCCTGAGTACTGCCAAACCAGCTCTCTGAGGTGTACACTGCAGCTACAGCTGCTGCCACTTGACAGACAGGGTTCTGCCCTCTTGGGGTCTGAGCAGTTCAGTCCCAGGAAGGCAGAACAAAGCATTTCCTCTTAAAACAGGGTGTTACACCCTCTCCCTTTGGAAATGGGTGTTACAGGCTGGGTAGGGGTAGCCTCCCACAGCATCTGGAAATACTTTGAAGGGCACATATGGTGCCCTCCTTGCATAAGCCAGTCTACACCGGTTCAGAGACCCCTTGTCCCCTGCTCTGGTGCGAAACTAGACAAATGAAAGGGGAGTGACCACTCCCCTGTCAATCACTGTAGGAGGCTGGCCTGGCTTGTAGTGGGTACCAGAGGTACTTACACCTTGTGCCAGGTCCAGTTATCCCTTATTAGTGTAGAAGAGGTGTTTCTAGCAGCTAAGGCTGATAGAAGGTAGCTATAGCAAAGCAGCTTAGGCTGATCTAGGAGACATGTAAAGCTCCTACTATACCACTGGTGTCATATGCACAATATCATAAGAAAACACAATACACAGATATACTAAACATAAAGATACTTTATTTTTATGACAATATGCCAAAAGTATCTCAGTGAGTACCCTCAGTATGAGGATGCCAAATATACACCAGATATATGTACACAATACCAAAAATATGCAGGTAATAGCAAGAAAAGTAATGCAAGCAGTGTAAAGTTACAATAGATTGCAATAGGAGCAAATAGGTATAGGGGCAACACAAACCATATACTACAAAAGTGGAATTGGAACCACAAATGGACCCCAAACCTATGTGAGCTTGTAGAGGGTCGTTGGGACTGTAAGAAAACAGTGAGGGTTAGAAAAATAGCCTACCCCAAGACCCTGTAAGGTAGGTGTAAAGTGCACCTACAACCCCAGAGAGCACAGAAGTCGTGATAGGGGGATTCTGCAAGGAAAACCAACACCAGCAATGCAACAACAGTGGATTTCCGGACCTGAGTACCTGTAAGACAAGGGGACCAAGTCCAAGAGTCGCAACAGTGTTGAGAGTGGGCAGGAGCCCAGGAAATGCCAGCTGAGGGAGCAAGGAAGCTGCCACCGGATGGAAGAAGCTTGAAGTTCTGCAAGAAAGAAGAGGACTAGGAACTTCACCTTTGGAGAATGAATGTCCCACGTCGAGATGAAGCTTGCAGAGGTGTTCCCATGCAAAAAGACCGCAAACAAGCATTGCTAGCTGCAAGGGTCGCAGTTAGGGTTTTTGGGTGCTGCTGTGGCCCAGGAGGGACCAGGATGTCGCCACTTGGAGGAAGAGGCAGAGGGGGTACCAGCAAGTTAGGGAGCCCTCACAGAAGCAGGCAGCACCCTCAGAAGTACCTGAACAGGCACTTGGAAGAAGAGTGAACTGGAGTCCACACTAAGGGGGTTATTACAACTTTGGAGGAGGTGTTAATCCGTCCCAAAAGTGACGGTAAAGTGACAGATATACCACCAGCCGTATTACGAGTTCCATAGGATATAATGGACTCGTAATACGGCTGGTGGTATATCCGTCACTTTACCGTCACTTTTGGGACGGATTAACACCTCCTCCAAAGTTGTAATAACCCCCTAAGTCACAAAAGGGAGTCCCACGAGGCTGGAGGACAACTCAGAAGGTTGTGCACTGCAGGTTAGAGTGTCGGGGACCCAGGCTTGGTTGTGCACAAAGGAAATCCTGGAAAAGTGCACAGGAGCCGGAGTAGCTGCAAATCACACGGTACCCAGCAATGCAGTCTAGCGTGGGGAGGCAAGGACTTACCTCCACCAAATTTGGACTGAAGAGTCACTGGACTGTGGGAGTCACTTGGATAGAGTTGCTGAGTTCCAGGGACCAAGCTCGTCGTGCTGAGAGGCGTCCCAGAGGACCGGTGATGCAGTCTTTTGGTGCCTGCGGATGCAGGGGGAAGATTCCGTCGACCCACGGGAGATTTCTTCAGAGCTCCTGGTGCAGAGAGGAGGCAGGCTACCCCCAGAGCATGCACAACCTGGAAACAGTCAAGAAAACTGGCAGGATGAAGCGATACAAGGTTGCTAGTAGTCTTCTGGCTACTTTGTTGCGGTTTTGCAGGCGTCCTGAGCAGTTTGCGGTCGATCCTTTGGCAGAAGGTGAAGAGGGAGATGCAGAGGAACTCTGATGAGCTCTTGCATTCGTTATCTGGTGAGATCCCCAAAGCAGAGACCCTAAATAGCCAGAAAAGGAGGTTTGGCTACCTAGGGAGGAGAATTGGCTACCAAGAGAGGTAAGAGCCTATCAGAAGGAGCCTCTGACATCACCTGCTGGCACTGGCCACTCAGAGCAGTCCAGTGTGCCACAAACACCTCTGTTTCCAAGATGGCAGAGGTCTGGGACACACTGGAGGAGCTCTGGGCACCTCCCCTGGGAGGTGCAGGTCAGGGGAGTGGTCACTCCCCTTTCCTTTGTCCAGTTTTGCGCCACAGCAGGGCTGGGGGATCCCTGAACCGGTGTAGACTGGCTTATGCAGAGATGGGCACCATCTGTGCCCATCAAAGCATTTCCAGAGGCTACTCCTCCCCAGCCCTTTCCAAAGGGAGAGGGTGTTACACCCTCTCTCAGAGGAAGTCCTTTGTTCTGCCTTCCTGGGCCAGGGCTGCCTGGACCCCAGGAGGGCAGAAACCTGTCTGAGGGGTTGGCAGCAGCAGCAGCTGCAGTGGAGATCCCGGAAAGGCAGTTTGACAGTACCCATGTTCTGTGCTAGAGACCCGGGCGATCATTGGGCATTGGGGTGACAATTCCATGATCTTAGACATGTTACATGGCCATGTTCGGAGTTACCATTCTGACGCTGTACATAGCACGCGTGTAATGGTGTCCCCGCACTCACAAAGTCCGGGGAATTTGCCCTGAACGATGTGGGGGCATCTTGGCTAGTGCCAGGGTGCCCACACACTAAGTAACTTTGCAACCAACATATAGGTGACTTATAAGTTACTTAAGTGCAGTGGTAAATGGCTGTGAAATAACGTGGACGTTATTTCACTCAGGCTGCACTGGCAGGCCTGTGTAAGAATTGTCAGAGCTCCCTATGGGTGGCAAAAGAAATGCTGCAGCCCATAGGATCTCCTTGAACCCCAATACCCTGGGTATCTCAGTACCATGTACTAGGGAATTATATGGGTGTACCAGTATGTAATGTGAATTGGTAAATTTAGTCGCTAGCCTGTTAGTGACAAATTTGGAAAGCAGAGAGAGCATAACCACTGAGGTTCTGGTTAGCAGAGCCTCAGTGAGACAGTTAGGCATCACACAGGGAACACTTACAGGGCACATACTTATGAGCACTGGGGCCCTGCCTGGCAGGGTCCCAGTGACACATAGACTAAAACAACATATATACAGTGAAATATGGGGGTATCATGCCAGGCAAGATGGTACTTTCCTACACAACCCCCCCCCAAACGAAGGACAATAAAACTAGCCATGACCTGATGAGTCTTCATTGTCTAAGTGGAAATATCTGGAGAGTCCATCTGCATTGGAGTGGGTACTCCCAGGTCTATGTTCCACTGTATAGTCCATTCCCTGTAGAGATATGGACCACCTCAACAATTTAGGGTTTTCACCTTTCATTTGTGGTCTGTCTGAACAATGAAGTGAGTGCCAAACAGGTATGGCCTCAACTTTTTCAGTGCCCAGACCACAGCAAAGGCCTCCCTCTCTATGGCAGACCAATGCTTTTCTCTAGGGGTCAACCTTCTGCTGATAAAAGCAACTGGTCGATCCTGGCCTGCAGAATTCAGTTGTGATGAGACTTCCCCTACCCCTAATTCAGATGCATCAGTTTGAACAATTAATTTTTTGGAGTAACATTGGCTTTTTAGGACAGGTGCAGTGCACATATATGGCCTGTTTGAGCTCCTCAAAAGCTTTCTGACAGCTAGCTGTCCACAATACCTTTTTAAGCATCTTTTTACTGGTGAGATCATTAAGTGGGGCTGCTATGGAGCCATAGTTTTTAATGAATCTCCTGTAATACCCAGTGAGGTTTAGGAAGGCTCTCACTTGGGTCTGTGTTGTAGGGGGAACCCAATCCATGATTGTCTGGATTTTCCCCTGAAGAGGTGCAATCTGTTATCCACCTACCAGGTGTCCCAGATAAACCACTTTTCCCTGCCCTATGTGGCACTTTGAGGCCTTGATAGTGAGGCCTGCCTTTTGCAGGGCCTCCAAAACTTTCCAAAGGTGGACCAGGTGCTCATCCCAGGTGGAGCTAAAGATAGCTTGCAGGGCTGTGTTCACCAACTTCTGAAAAGTGGCAGGTGCATTTTTCAAACCAAAGGGCATCACTGTAAATTGGTAGTGCCCTCCTATAGTTGAAAATGCAGTTTTATGTTTAGCATCCTCAGCCAATTTGATCGGCCAGTACCCTGCAGTCAAATCAAAGGTGCTTAGATAATTGGCAGATGCCAGTGTATCTATGAGCTCATCTGCCCTGGGTATAGGATGAGCATCAGTTTTTGTTACCTGATTGAGACCTCTGTAATCCACACAAAACCTCATCTCCCTTTTCCATCTTTTGAGTGAGGCTTTGGTACAAGCACCACAGGACTCGCCTGTGGGCTTTCAGAAGGTTCAACCACTCCTAGATCAAGCATTTTCTGAACCTCTTGTTTTATGCAGTCCCTGGCATGGTCAGGCTGCCTATAGATGTTACTTTTGACAGGCAAGCTGTTTCCAGTATCAATTGAGTGTTCACATCAAGATGTGGTGCCTGGCACAGTATAAAAGAGTTCAGAAAATTGTCCAAGGAGATTTATGCAGTTGTCTTTCTGTTCTGCATTCAGCCAATCTGCCAAAACTACTCCCTCCATTAAAGCATCCTCTTCAGTGGAGGAGAAGAGATCAGGGATAGGGTCACTCTCTTCTTCCTGTCCTTCATCTGTTGCCATGAGCAGGGTGAGATCAGCCCTGTCATAGTAGGGTTTTAGGCGGTTGACATGAATCACCCTAAGGAGACTCCTGGCAGTGCCCAGGTCTACCAGATGGGTAACCTGACCCTTTTTCTCAACAATTAGATGAGGTCCACTCCATTTGTCTTGGAGTGCTCTTGGGGCCACACGCTCCAATACCCACACCTTCTGTCCTGGTTGGTACTGAATCAGAACAGCCTTCTGGTCATGCCATTGCTTCTGGAGCTCTTGGCTGGCCTGAAGGTTTTTACTGGCCTTTTTCAGGGACTCGGCCATTCTGGACCTTAGGCCAAGTACAGAGTCCACTATGTCCTGTTTGGGAGCTTTTAAAGGTTGTTCCCAACCCTCCTTTACAAGTGTTAGTGGACCTCTTACAGGGTGTCCAAAGAGGAGTTCAAAGGGGTTGAAGCCCACTCCTTTCTGGGGTACCTCCCTGTAAGCAAAAAGGAGGCAAGGTAACAGGACATCCCATCTCCTCCTGAGTTTTTCAGGGAGTCCCATTATCATACCTTTGAGAGCTTTATTAAAATTCTCTACCAGTCCATTAGTCTGTGGGTGATAAGGTGTGGTGAATTTGTAGGTTACACCACATTTGTTCTACATAGCTTTCAAGTATGCAGACATAAAGTTGCTACCCCTGTCTGATACAACCTCTTTTGGGAAGCCCACCCTGGAAAAGATTCCCAGGAGGGCTTTTGCCACTGCAGGAGCTGTAGTGGTCCTAAGAGGAATTGCTTCAGGATATCTTGTGGCATGGTACACAACCACCAAGATAAACCTATTGCCTGAAGCAGTAGGAGGGTCAAGGGGGCCAACTATGCCAACCCATACCCTTTCAAAGGGGACCCGAACCACAGGTAGTGGAATAAGGGGAGCCTTTGGTGTGCCACCAGTCTTGCCACTGGCTTGGCAGGTCACACAAGACTTACACAAATCTTTAGTGTCCTCTGACATCCTAGGCCAGTGAAAGAGGGGGACAAGCCTTTCCCATGTTTTGATCTGGCCCAAATGCCCAGCCAAAGGAATGTTATGTGCCAGAGTTAGGAGGAACTCTCTGTACTGCAGGGGAATGACCAATCTCCTGGCTGCTCCAGGTTTTGGGTCCCTGGCTTCTGTGTACAAGAGGTTGTCCTCCCAGTAAACTCTGTGTGAGTAACTGACATCCCTATTTTGCTGCTTGACAGCTTGCTGTCTGAGACCCTCTAATGTGGACAGGATTGCTGTGCCACACTCAGCTCTTCCCTGGAAGGCCCCCCTCCACCCAAAAGCTCAGCAGTGTCTGCTGCCAGGTCATCTGGTGAAGGTTCTGCACAGGGAGGAAATTATTCTTCCTCAGAAGGAAAATCATCTGTAGAGGGAGAGATAGTGGATAGGGATTTACCCTTGCTACCCATAGCTTCAGGGAGCACTTGGTCCATTGTTCCAAGATCTAAGTTACCCTGTCCTTTTTGCTTTTTGGCCTGAGCCCTTGTCAAAGCAAAAATATGCCCAGGAATGCCCCGCATTGCTGCATGAGCGTCCAACTCCACGTCTGCCCAAGCTGATGTCTCTAAATCGTTCCCTAGTAGACAGTCTACAGGTAAATCGGAGGCAACCACAACTTTCTTTGGACCAGTAACCCCCCCCAGTTGAGATTCACAACAGCCATGGGGTGGCTAAGAGTGTTGTTATGAGCATCTGTCACTTGATACTGCTGACCAAGTAGTTGTTGTTCAGGGTGTACCAGTTTCTCTATTACCATGGTAACAGTGTCACCTGTGTCCCTGTAGGCCTGAACCTCAACACCATTTATTAGGGGAAGTTGCTTGTACTTATCCATATTAAAGGGACAAGCAACCAAGGTGGCCAAATCAATGGCACCTTCAGAGACTAGCACAGCCTCTGTGGTCTCCCTAACAAGACCAACCCCAACTAAATTACCAAAAGTGAGCCCAGCTACTCCCTTGGATTGGCTATTAGTAGGTTTGCTCCCACCACCACTGCTATTACTAGGGGCACTAGAATGTGCAGTAGGGGTTGTGGTAGTGGGAGGTTTGGTGTTTTTCTTTGGACAACTGGCATCAGTTGTCCAATGGCCTTTGACTTTACACAAATAACACCAAGGCTTTTTAACTTGAATATTGGAAGAGGATTTGGACCCACTACCCCCACCAGAGGATTTTTGTGGGCCTGATGAAGACTCAGTTTTAGTTTTGTCCCCACCCTTGTCACCTTGTCATCCTTCTTCTTGCCATCCTTGTCACCCCCTGTATGAACTTTTCTGTTCACTCTTGTTCTGACCCATGTGTCTGCCTTCTTTCCCAATTCTTGGGGAGAGGTCAGATCTGAGTCCTCTAGATATTGGTGTAACAAGTCAGACACACAGTTATTCAGAATATGCGCTCTCAGAATAAGATTATACAGGCTTTCATAGTCAGAGACATTACTGCCATGTAACCACCCCTCCAAGGCCTTCACTGAACAGTCAACAAAGTCTATCCAGTCTTGTGAGGACTCTTTTCTGGTGTCTCTGAACTTAATCCTGTATTGTTCAGTGGTTAAGCCAAATCCATCCAAAAGTGCATCCTTCAAAACTGCAAAATTGTTAGCATCACTTTCTCTAACAGTAAGGAGCCTATCCCTACCCTTTCCATTGAACGATAGCCACAATATAGCAGCCCACTGCCTTTGATGGACCCCCTGTACCATACAGGCCCTCTCAAGTGCAGCAAACCACTTGTTGATCTCATCCCCCTCCTTGTAAGGGGGGACTATCGTGTGCAGATTCCTGGAATCATGCTCTCTAACAGGATTACTATCAGGAATACTGCTACTGCCACCATGGGGTCCAAACCCCAATCTCTGTCTCTCTTTCTCCAGGTCTAGGGATTCCCTATCTAAGGCCAGCTGTTGCTGTTTAAGCTTCAGTCTGGTCTCTTCCACTCTCAACGTTTTGAGTTCCCTTTCTAACATGTCTTCAGGGTGGGTGGGTTGGGAATGCTTAGACACAGAAGATAAATTGGAAACAACAGAGGGAGATCTGTCCCTAACTGACTGGACTCTAATAAACTGGCCTCCAGGAATAAAGACACCCCTACTACTATGGGAACCTCCATTACTACCATCATTACTAGGTAGCCTGCTAAGGGGCAGATTTGGAACAGAACCCTCCCCACCTCCCTCAAGGAGATCCCCTGAGTCAGAATGGGAGCCATCTATTAACTTCTCATTTGAAGTGCCTCCTAGAGACTCATCATTCACAATAAGCATGTTATATAGAAACTCTTTTGTGGGGTTCTTTCCTATCACTAAACCTCTATCTAATCAGAGACTCCTTAGGCTCCTGTAATTCAAATTGTCATAGGTAGTATTGACCATTTTAAGAGCAGACTCTACATCAGACATGATAGTAAAAGGTTTAGAAATAGTGGGAAGGAAGAAAAAGTTTCAGAACTTTTTAAAGAACAGAGAAAAAAAACGTTTTCTAACTTTTTGGAAACTTTTAGAAGTTTTAGAGTACTTTTCAGAACTTTAGTAAAAAGTTTAAGAGGAGAAAAGCAAATCTTTTTGGTTAGGTGTACATAAACTGAACTTGTTTTGTATATTATTCTCTTGTGAAAAGTACACAATGACAAAGTGGTAAGCAGTTACAAGTACTTATCCCACCGCCGCACAACCAATGTAAGAGGCTGGCCTGGCTTGTAGTGGGAACCAGAGGTACTTACACCTTGTGCCAGGTTCAGTTATCCCTTATTAGTGTACAAGAGGTGTTTCTAGCAGCTTAGGCTGATAGAAGATAGCTATGGCAAAGCAGCTTAGGCTGAACTAGGAGACATGTAAAGCTCCTACTATACCACTAGTGTCATATGCACAATATCATAAGAAAACACAATACACAGAAGTACTAAAAATAAAGGTACTTCATTTTTATGACAATATGCCAAAAGTATCTCAGTGAGTACCCTCAGTATGAGGATAAGATATATACACAAGATATATGTACACAAACCAAAATTATGCAGGTAATAGCAAGAAAAGTAATGCAAGCAGTGTAAAGTTACAGTAGATTGCAATAGGAACACATAGGTATAGGGGCAACACAAACATATACTCCAAAAGTGGAATGCAAACCACGAATGGACCCCAAACCTATGTGAGCTTGTAGAGGGTCGCTGGGACTGTAAGAAAACAGTGAGGGTTAGAAAAATAGCCCACCCCAAGACCCTGAAAGGTAGGTGTAAAGTGCACCTACTACCCCCAGAGAGCACAGAAGTCGTGATAGGGGGATTCTGCAGGAAGAACAAACACCAGCAATGCAACAACAGTGGATTTCTGGACCTGAGTACCTGTAAGACAAGGGGACCAAGTCCAATAGTCGGAACAGTGTCGAGAGTGGGCAGGAGCCCAGGAAACGCCAGCTGAGGGTGCAAGGAAGCTGCCACCTTTTGGAAGAAGCTTGAAGTTCTACAAGAAAGAAGAGGAATAGGAACTTCCCCTTTGGAGGATGAATGTCCCACGTCAAGATGAAGCTTGCAGAGGTGTTCCCACGCAGAAAGACCGCAAACAAGCATTGCTAGCTGCAAGGGTCGCAGTTAGGGTTTTTGGGTGCTACTGTGGCCCTGGAGGGACCAAGATGTCGCCACTTGGAGGAAGAGACAGAGGGGGCACCCAGCAAGTTAGGGAGCCCTCACAAAAGCAAGCAGCACCCGCAGAAGTACCTGAACAGGCACTTGGAAATGGAGTCCACGCAAAGTCACAAAAGGGATTCCCACGACGCCGGAGGACAACTCAGAAGGTTGTGCACTGCAGGTTAGAGTGTCGGGGACCCAGGCTTGGCTGTGCACAAAGGAAATCCTGGAAGAGTGCACAGGAGCCGGAGTATCTGCAAATCATGCGGTACCCAGCAATGCAGTCTAGCGTGGGGAGGCAAGGACTTACCTCTACCAAACTTGGACTGAAGAGTCACTGAACTGTGGGAGTCACTTGGACAGAGTTGCTGAGTTCCAGGGACCACACTCGTCGTGCTGAGAGGGGACCCAGAGGACCAGTGATGCAGTCTTTTGGTGCCTGCGGTTGCAGGGGGAAGATTCCATCGACCCACGGGAGATTTGTTCAGAGTTCCTGGTGCAGAGAGGAGGCAGGCTACCCCCAGAGCATGCACCACCTGGAAACAGTTGAGAAAGCCGGCAGGATGAAGCGATGCAAGGTTGCTAGTAGTCGTCTTGCTACTTTGTTGCAGTTTTGCAGGCGTCCTGAGCAGTTTGCGGTCGATCCTTTGGCAGACGGTGAAGAGGGAGATGCAGAGGAACTCTGATGAGCTCTTGCATTCGTTATCTGGTGAGATCCCCAAAGCTTAGACCCTAAATAGCCAGAAAAGGAGGTTTGGCTACCTAGGGAGGAGGATTGGCTACCAAGAGAGGTAAGAGCCTATCAGAAGGAGACTCTGACGTCACCTGCTGGCACTGGCCACTCAGAGCAGTCCAGTGTGCCACAAACACCTCTGTTTCCAAGATGGCAGAGGTCTGGGACACACTGGAGGAGCTCTGGGCACCTCCCCTGGGAGGTGCAGGTCAGGGGAGTGGTCACTCCCCTTTCCTTTGTCCAGTTTCGCGCCAGAGCAGGGCTGGGGGAATCCCGGAACCGGTGTAGACTGGCTTATGCAGAGATGGGCACCATCTGTGCCCATCAAAGCATTTCCAGAGCCTGGGGGAGGCTATGCCTCCCTAGGCCTCAGAACTATTTCCAAGGAAGAGGGTGTTACACCCTCTCTCAGAGGAAGTCTTTTGTTCTGCCTTCCTGGGCCAAGGCTTCCTGGACCCCAGGAGGGCAGAAACCTGTCTGAGGGGTTGGCAGCAGCAGCAGCTGCAGTGGAGACCCCGGAAAGGCAGTTTGGCAGTACCCGTGTTCTGTGCTAGAGACCCGGGGGATCATGGAATTTTCCCAATTCCATGATCTTAGACATGTTACATGGCCATGTTCGGAGTTACCATTGTGACGCTGTACATAGGTAATGACCTATGTACAGTGCACGCGTGTAATGGTGTCCCCGAACTCAGAAAGTCCGGGGAATTTGCCCTGAACGATGTGGGGGCATCTTGGCTAGTGCCAGGGTGCCCACACACTAAGTAACTTTGCACCCAACCTTCACCAGGTGAAGGTTAGACATATAGGTGACTTATAAGTTACTTAAGTGCAGTGGTAAATGGCTGTGAAATAACGTGGACGTTATTTCACTCGGCTGCACTGGCAGGCCTGTGTAAGAATTGTCAGAGCTCCCTACGGGTGGCAAAAGAAATGCTGCAGCCCATAGGATCTCCTGGAACCCCAATACCCTGGGTATCTCAGTACCATGTACTAGGGAATTATATGGGTGTACCAGTATGCCAATGTCAATTGGTATATTTAGTCACTAGCCTGTTAGTGACAAATTTGGAAAGCAGAGAGAGCATAACCACTGAGGTTCTGGTTAGCAGAGCCTCAGTGAGACAGTTAGGCATCACACAGGGAACACATACAGGGCACATACTTATGAGACTGGGGCCCTGCCTGGCAGGGTCCCAGTGACACATAGACTAAAACAACATATATACAGTGAAATATGGGGGTAACATGCCAGGCAAGATGGTACTTTCCTACAGTGTTTCCTAAGATTCAGATTGCAAGACTCCAGCAGGACTCCTCTGCATCCATTATTTCATCTTCTACTGACGGAACCGCAGCTGAACCCTCCAGAAACTCTACAACCTGCAACAAAGAAGCCAAGGCGACCTGCAACATTGTATCTTCAGCTCCTGCCAGCAACTGCAACTGCTGCCAGGTCATGCATCCTCCGCTGATTGCCTGTCTCCAGCCTGCACCAGAAGAACCGAAGGAATCTCCTGTGGAGTGACGGAGTTACTTCCCTGCTTCTGCAGCACCTCTCTGCAGCAACGACTGGTGGCGTGGGACACCTCTTCAGGTGACGAACATCGATCCAGTAACATTGGCCGCAGACTAAAGTAACCCCGTCAGTCCCATGGTCCAGCTGTCAAACTTTGGCGGACGTAAGAGCTTGCCTTCCCACGCAAGACAGTACCCCAATGCACCACATGACTTGCAGTTGCCAAGGCTTGTGTGTGACCTTCCAAGAAGTGCTTCGTGTACAGCAGAGTTTAGGGCCCCAGCACTCCATCCTGCGACGCCCAGCTTTCTGAGTGGTTCTCCGAATACGTGGGATCCCTTTGTGTCATGCTGCGTGGACCTCTAATTGCACGTTCTTTGTCCCTGTGCTATGGGACTCCTGTGCACGCTGCCTGGTCTTCTGAGAGCTCTCTGAGTTGCTAAGAGCTCTCTCTGTCTCCCCCTCCTGAGTAGAGGCCACCAGGTCCCTCCTGGTCCCGGACAGCGCAATCTTCTGCTAACCACAAGCTTTTTGTGTGCCAAGGCTTGTTGGTGGAATCCAGCGACGCAAGCCAGACTGCAATCATTCATCCCATGTGGGACATCTTCTGCACCAACCAGGAACCTGCATCTGTCTTCTTGGGTGTATAACTGACTTTGGGGGTCATTCTGACCCTGGCGGTCATGGACCGCCAGGGCCAACAACTGCGGAAGCACCGCCAACAGGCTGGCGGTGCTTCCTGGCCAATTCTGACCGCGGCGGTAAAGCCGCGGTCAGAAAAGGGAAACCGGCGGTTTCCCGCCGGTTTTCCCCTGGCCATAGGAATCCTCCATGGGGATTCCGACCCCCTTCCCGCCATCCTGTTCCTGGCGGTTCTTACCACCAGGAACAGGATGGCGGGAACGGGTGTCGTGGGGCCCCTGGGGGCCCCTGCACTGCGCATGCCACTGGCATGGGCAGTGCAGGGGCCCCCTAACAGGGCCCCATAAAGATTTTCAGTGTCTGCTTTGCAGACACTGAAAATTGCGACGGGTGCCACTGCACCCGTCGCACCCCTTCAACTCCGCCGGCTCCATTCGGAGCCGGCTTCATTGTTGAAGGGGCTTTCCCGCTGGGCCGGCGGGCGGCCTTCTGGCGGGAAAGTCAGAATGACCGCCGCGGTCATTTGACCGCGGTACGGTCTTCTGGCGGTTCCCGCCAGGCGGGCGGCTTCCGCCGCCCGCGGGAGTCAGAATGACCCCCTTTGTCTTCTCACCAGTGGTTCCTCTTTAGTACCTTCATCCGGGTTAGCAGGGGCTTCTGTTCTCCCTGGACTCTTCAGTGCTTCTTAGACTTTGTCCCTTCTTCCACAGGTCTTCAGGTCCAAGATCCCATAATTGGTGTCTTGCATTCTCTTCTGGGTCTTGCATAATATTCTATCACAACTTCTTGTGTGTTTCAGGAAACTTACTATGATTTACTCCTGTTTTCCTAGGCTCTGGGGTGGGTTTTATTACTCACCTTTGGTGTTTTCGTACACTCCCAGCGCCCCAATACACACTACACTTGTCTAGGTGGGAAACTGACTTTCTCATTCCACTATTTTACTATATGGTTTGTGTTCCCCCTCGGCCCATTGCAACCTATTGTGATTTTCACTATTTGCACTGTTTTCTGATGATTTTGCATCCATTTCTGCATTCTAGTGTATATACTGTGTATATTGCTTACCTCCTAAGGGAGTATAGACTCTAAGGTATTTTTGGCTTGTGTCACTAAAAATAAAGTACCTTTATTTTTGTAACACTGAGTATTTTCTTTCATGTGTGTGAGTACTGTGTGACTACAGAGGTATTGCAAGAGCTTTGCATGTCTCCTAGATCAGCCTTGGCTGCTCAGCTACAGCTACCCCTAGCTGCTAGACACTGACTACATTTCACTAATAAGAGATAACTGGACCTGGTATAAGGTGTAAGAACCTTTGGTACCCACTACAAACCAGGCTAGTCTCCTACAGTGTACCCACTTGCCAGTCCAAAACCTTCCCTTTTTGTACATGTGAAGCACCCAGAAGATGTACATGTGAAGCACCCTTAAGGTAGGCCCCAGGTAGCCCCAAGGGCAGGGTGCAGTGTATGTTAATGGTGGGACATGTACTTATGTGTTTTACATGTCCTAACAGTGAAATACTGCCAAATTTTTTTTCACCATTGCAAGGCCTATCTCTCTCATAGGTTAACATGGGGGCTGCCTTTACACATCCTTAAAGTGCAGTTTCCCTTTTAGAGATGATGGAAATATGGACTTTGGGATCTCTGAATACACAATTTAAAAATACACCTTTTGGCCAACTAGAGACCCCATTTCTAACAAATGTCAATCCACAGTTCAGGATGTTCTACATTCAAGGACACCATTTCACTTCCTTCTATGTCTAAAACAATAGGCATTCATTACCAAAGCTAGTCTTCTCATTGTAAAGAAGACTGAAAGAAAGTGCACATTAAGAAAATGAATCAGCATTTCCTACACAATCATAAAAAATACAGGTTAAGCAGGTCTCACTTAGACTAATGCAATTAAGTTAAAACAATGCTTTTAATTAATACACCCTAATAAACACATTTAATATGTAAACTTATAAATTTGACTTCAATAATTCTCCATTAATAATCATGTTAGTCACTGCAAACGAAAAGACTCTGGTGGTCATTACAACCCTGGCAGTCGGTGTTAAAGTGGCGGTAAAACCGCCAGCAGGCCGGCAGAAAAAAAATTGGAATTATGACCGTGGCGGAAACCACCAACAAAGACAGCCACTTTAACACTCGGACCGCCATGGCAGTTCATACAAACAGCGCGGCGGTCACTGCCAACAGACAGGCGGAGGACAATGTACCGCCCACAGTATCACAACCTACCAATCCGCCACCTTTTCCGGGGCGGATTCACCGCAGATAAAAACACGGCGGAAACAGCCATTTCAAAGGGAAAACGCTCACCTCTACACACCCCACGAGGAATCTGGATGCCATGGAGCCGGAACTCCATATACTCCCTGCGATAGTCTTCCTGCTCCTATACGAGGATCAACAACAGCGTCGGCGAAGACTACGGTGAGTACTGCACCTACGACATAGGGGAGGGGGAGGGAAAAACACAGGGACACACACAACCAACATCACAACCCCCACCCCGACCCTCACCCACTACAACACACACACCAATGCATAACCAAACATTACAGTAACAACCCCCAACCCCCCCGGAAGAATGCAAAGACAAAAGGAAATGAGTTGAACCATTGTAATATATCAAAATATAGTAACCAAATATATACATATATATATACACATCAAACAAAATATACACCACGATCAGTAGTGCAGGTAATGCACCATTCCATTGTCCGTGGACCACTGGGCACAAAATGCATGGGCGAGGCCCATACTAGATACCTGATCAAAATGGAGAGAACACTGCTGGGGCATCAGATAGAAATACAACAGGTACCTCAGCGGGAAGGGGGGCACCTCAGCTGGATGAGTGCACCACGCTAGATCCACGAGGGGGCTCCACGCCCATTGATGTATCCTGGGGAGTGCAAAGCCACAGTCTCTCAAGTCTCTACAGTGGGTGGGTTGCCCACTGTACCATCCTGGGGAGTGCAAAGCCCCAGTCTCTCAAGTCTCTACAGTGGGTGGCTTGCCCACTGTACCATCCTGGGGAGTGCAAAGCCACAGTCTCTCAAGTCTCTACAGTGGATGGCTTGTCCACTGTACCATCCTGGGGAGTTCAAAGCCACAGTCTCTCAAGTGGATTACAGGCTCCACTGGTTCTGGAGGGGGACTGGTGCCCAGAGTGCTTCATCCTGGGAAGGACAGACAGAGTGGATGCATGTCTCCACTGGTTCTGAAGGGGGACTGGTGCCCAGAGTGCTTCATCCTGGAAAGGACAGACGGAGTGGATGCATGTCTCCACTGGTTCTGGAGGGGGACTGGTGCCCAGAGTGCTTCATGCTGTGCAGGACAGATGGAGTGGATGCATGTCTCCACTGGTTCTGGAGGGGGACTGGTGCCCAGAGTGCAGCACTCACCCCGTGACGGTCCCTGTTGCGTCACTGCCCCTGCCGCTAATGGGCTAGCGGTGTATTCCATGGCGGTCTTTGCCCTGTTCAGCGGTGTTTGAGTTGACAGTTTCTGACCTGTTCAGCAGTGCTTTCCATGGCGGTCTTTGCCTTGTTCAGCAGTGGTTGAGTTGGCAGTTTCTGACCTGTTCAGCGGTGCTTGAGTTGGCAGTTTCGGGCCTGTTCAGCGGTGCTTGCCCTGTTCAGCGGTGCTTTCCATGGCGGTCTTTGCCCTCTTCAGCGGTGCTTGAGTTGGCAGTTTCTGACCTGTTCAGCGGTGCTTGCCCTGTTCAGTGGTGCTTTCCATGGCGGTCTTTGCCTTGTTCAGCGGTCCCTGGCCTGTTCAGCGGTGCTTGCCAAGGTGGTCCTTCATTGCCCAGCAGGCCTGTGGCTGGCGGTCCTTCATGGGTCAGCTGGGCTGTGGCTTGTGGGGCCCGCCTGGCCAGTGACGATTGGGCTGGCCTCCTGGGCAGTGACTCCGGTGGTGGCCTCCTGGCCAGTGACGATTAGGCTGGCCTCCTGGGCAGTGACTCTGGCGGTGGCCTCCTGGCCAGTGACGATTGGGCTGGCCTCCTGGGCAGTGACTCTGGCGGTGGCCTCCTGGCCAGTGACGATTGAGCTGGCCTCCTGGGCACTGACTCCGGCGGTGGCCTCCTGGCCAGTGACGATTAGGCTTGCCTCCTGGGCAGTGACTCTGGCGGTGGCCTCCTGACCAGTGACTGTGGCAGTGGCCTCCTGGCCAATGACTTTGGGGCTGGCCTCCTGGTCAGTGACTCCGGCGGTGGCCTCCTGGCCAGTGACGATTGGGCTGGCGGTGGCCTCCTGGGCAGCGGGGATGATGGCAGTCTTCTCCGCCGTGCTGCCCCTCCCAGACTTTGGAGATTTCTTCTGCCCCTTCCCCACCTTGGGAGGAGTCACAGCTGAGTCAACACTACCCCTGGGACCCTTGTGAGCGGCTTTTCTGGCTGGAGTCTTCCCCCTCTCCCGCCGGACACTGTCCAACTTCTGGTGCTTCACGGAGGGGGAATGGCTGTGCTGTGGTTCCGTGCCACACTGGCTGGCCTGGTGGCCGGTGCACTCCACATACCTGTAACAGGTACCACTGGTCCCGGGGATTTTTTGGCTGAGGTGCTAGTACGGGACCTATGAGTTGGAGGGGGGGGTGGGAAAGAGCTAAAGGTTGGCCAGGAAAAGTTTCTTAGGAACACTGGGACGGGTAGCTGGAGGAGGTTTGGAAGTGGAGGAAGAGATAGTGGTTGTAGGAGGTGTACGTTTGGTGATTTTGGGTGAAGGTGCATGCGCTGGAGGCTGTTGTGAGGTGGATGGCTGTTGGGTGGGTGTGTGCCTGCGTTTGTGTATCTTGGGAGGGGCGTCACACACACACTGGGAGAGGACACAGAGGACGTGTAAATGGGAGTGGGGGTGGTGAGTGCACGTGAGCGGGGTGTGGTGGTGGGTGTGATGGTGCGGGACGTAGTGGCTGTAGAGGTAGTGCATGCAGGTGAGAGTGTAGACGAGACTGGGAGGGAGGAGGGAAACGACGAGGAGGGGGACACAGTGGAGGCAGTGGATGTTGGTGTGTCTGTATGTGTGTGATGCTTGCGTGAGTGCCTGTGGGATGTGTGGTGCTTATGTTTGCCTGAGCTTCCCTTGTGTGTTGAGGTGTGTGCATGCTGGTCTGATGGTGTGCTTGGGATAGGCTGGGGTACAGGGGATTGGGTCTGGGTGGAGGAAGTTGGAGGGGGGAGGCTAGAGACAGGGACAATGGCTGCCATCAGTGTTGAGGCCAGAGTTTGCAGGGTTCAATGAAGGGCAGCCTGACCAGAATGAATGCCCTCCAGGAATGCATTTGTTTGTTGCAATTCCCTTTCTACACCCTGGATGGCATTCAAAATGGTAGACTGCCCAACAGTGAGGGACCTGAGGAGGTCAATGGCCTCCTCACTGAGGGCAGCAGAGGTGACAGGGGCAGGGGCTGAGGTGCCTGGGGCGAAGGTGATGCCCACCCTCCTGGGTGAGCGGGCACAGGGCGAAGGCTGAAGGGCTTCTGGGAGGGCGGTGCTGGTAGGGGGGTGGCGGCTGTACCTGTAGAAGTGGGGGGCACAGATTTTGCCGCCACCACAAGGGAGCTCCCATCGGAGGACGAGTCCGTGTCGCTGGTTGCTGATCCTGTCCCAGCCGTGAAGCTCCCCTCGCCCTCCGTCCCTCTGGTGTATTCCGAGTCTGTGGTGTGGTCCTCCATGGCCATGTGGGATGCAGCTCCCTCGTGCTCCGGTGCCACTGTACCTCCGCCTGATGATGCTGATGCACACAAGAAGAGGGAGACCACAAAAAGGGGGGGGAGACCACAATTTCAGGGGCCCCCATGGCCTCATTACCAACTGCGTCACACAGACCTAGGCCTTGTTGCGCAACACAAATACAGGCCAGATTTTGTGTCTGAATGGTGTTCTATGTAGACTGTGGGTACATACCTCTGAGTTGTTTGACTCTGTGGTCGCTGTTGTCATTCCTAGGCACCGTCCGCTCGGACATGTGAGGAGACGGCGGAATCCTCCGGTGTACCGACCGCTGGTGGACCTGTCGACAATGGAGGAAAGACATTTGATCATCAACTACAGGTTTGACCGTGCCACAATCCAGGAACTGTGTGCCCAGTTGGAGCCAGACCTGATGTCAGCAATCCGCCATTCCACAGGGATCCCCCCTCAAGTGCAGGTGCTATCTGTGCTCCATTTCCTTGCAAGTGGGTCATTTCAAACAACAGTGGCCATAGCATCAGGGATGTCCCAGCCTATGTTTTCCAACGTGTTGTCCAGAGTGTTGTATGCCCTGCTGAAACACATGCTACAATGAGCTACATCGTTTTCCCTCAGGTGGAGGATTTGCATACAGTTAAAGGTGACTTCTATGCCCTTGGACATATCCCCAACATCATAGGTGCCATTGATGGGACCCATGTAGCTCTGGTCCCCCCCCACAGGAGTGAACAGGTGTATAGGAACCGGAAGAGTTATCATTCGATGAATGTACAGATGGTATGTTTGGCAGACCAGTACATCTCCCAGGTAAATGCTATGTTCCCTGGCTCTGTGCATGACGCTTACATCCTGCGGAATAGCAGCATCCCTTATATGATGGGTCAACTCCAGAGGCACCGGGTGTGGCTTTTAGGGGACTCTGGTTACCCCAACCTCCCATGGCTACTGACCCCAGTGAGGAATCCCAGGACCAGGGCAGAGGAACGCTACAATGAGGCTCATGGGCGGACAAGGAGGGTGATCGAACACACCTTCGGCCTCCTGAAGGCAAGGTTCAGGTGCCTCCATATGACAGGTGGTTCCCTATTCTACTCACCAAGGAAGGTATGCCAGATCATCGTGGCATGCTGTATGCTTCACAACTTGGCTTTGCGATGACAGGTGCCTTTTCTGCAGGAGGATGGTCCAGATGACGGTGTTGTAGCATCTGTGGGGCCTGTGGACAGTGATGAGGAGGAAGCAGAGGAAGAAGACATTGACAACAGGGACTCAGTTATCTAGCAATATTTCCAGTGACACACAGGTGAGAACACATTCCTGCCTACTACAAGTACTTTCACACTTCTACCTCTATCCTGTCTGTCGATTTCACCTAGTATATGGTAACTGAGTTGTACATTTACCTTACGGTTTCACAGGTGTGGTTTCCAACGTGTGTCATCTGCTTAGATTCCTCATGGACTTGAGATGTGTGACATAGGTATGTTGACATTACATTTGAAAACGCATTTTGTCACTGTCATTGCTAATACACGTTTTCAAAATCACAGACTGACTCCAGATTGTTTTGTGGTTCAAGGGTGTTTATTGAAGTGCTCAATATTGGAGGGGGGTTGTAAAATGGTGAGGGGTGATGGTGGAGGAATGTCCATGGCACAGTCCAGTCTATTAGTCTCACAGGTCCATTGCCCATCTGGGCATAGGAAGTGGAGCTGGGGCAGTTCCAAGATGACAAAGTGGGACAGTAGGATGACAATCAGGGTGGTCTAATTTCTTGGCGGGGGTCTTGGCATCGTGCTCTGTCTTGTTCCTGGATCTCAGGGACTGTTTGTGGGATGGTTCTCCGTCTGCAGGGGGTGGGGTGCTGGTGTGGTGGTCCTGTGGCGGGGCGTCCTGTCCACTAGCGCCGGCGGAGGTGGTGGGCAGTTCATCATCCATGCTAGTGTCAGGGGCCCCTTGCAGTGCCACAGTGTCCCTCCTGGTGTTAAGTATCTCCTTCAGCACCCCTACGATGGTGCCCAGGGCAGAGCTGATGGTTCTGAGTGTCTCCCTGAAGCCCAAATACTGTTCCTCCTGCAGCCGCTGGGTTTCCTGGAACTTGGCCAGGACCGTTGCCATCGTCTCCTGGGAGTGGTGGTATGCTCCCATGATGGAGGAGAGGGCCTCGTGGAGAGTGGATTCCCTAGGCCTGTCTGCCCCATGTCGCACAGCAGCCCTCCCAGTTCCCCTGTGTTCCTGTGCCTCCGTCCCCTGGACCGTGTGCCCACTACCATTGCCCCCAGGTCCCTGTTGTTGTTGGGGTGGTGGGTTATCCTGGGTTCCCTGTAGTGGTGGACAAACAGCTGATTGACGTGTCCTGGGGACGGAGGTATGGGCCCGCTGGGTGGGTGCTGTGCTGGTGTTACCAGAGGGTGGAAGGTCTGTGGTGGCCTGTGACTTGGTGTGGGGAACCGACTGTCCCGAGGCCCACAGTGGTCCGAGCTGGTCATCTGGATCCAGTTGGACAGAGCTGCAGTCATCACTGTGGGCCTCTTCTGTGGGTGGGGTGGAGATGTCTGGACCCTCCTATCTGGTGACATTGGGTAGTGGTCCTGCAGGGGTATAAAAGCATGATTATTGCATCTGTGTGTGTCAAGGTGGGCAATGGGTGGGTGAGCGTGTACCCCAGTGCTAGCATTCCTGTGTGTGGGCTTGTGTGATGATGGTTGAGGGAGGTGTTATGGGTATGTGCAGTGGACATGCTTTAGTGATGGGTGTCCATGCTTTGTTGTGTCATGAGTGTGGGGGTCTGTGATAGCATGCAGGTAGGGTGGGGGATATGATAGTTAAGATTTGACTTACCAGAGTCCATTCCTCCACCGACTCCTGCGAGGCCCTCAGGATGCAGAATAGTCAAGACCTGCTCCTCCCATGTTGTTAGTTGTGGGGGAGGAGGTGGGGGTCTGCCGCCAGTCCGCTGTACCGCGATGTTGTGTCTTGAGACCACAGAACGCACCTTCCCCCGTAGGTCGTTCCACCTCTTCCTGATGTCGTCCCGATTTCTTGGATGCTGTCCCACTGCGTTGACCCTGTTGACTATTCTTCGCCATAGCTCCATCTTCCTAGCTATGGAGGTGTGCTGCACCTGTGCTTCAAATAGCTGTGGCTCTACCCGTACGATTTCCTCCACCATGACCCTGAGCTCCTCCTCAGAGAACCTGGGGTGTCTTTGCCGTGCCATGGGGTGGTGTAGGTGATGTGTGGGGTGGTGTATGTGGTGATAAGTGTGGTAATATGTAGTGGTGTGTGGTGTTTTGTGCGTGGAAGTAGTGTGGGTGATGGTGTTGTGTGCCTGTGGATACTAGTGTTCTTGCTGGTGCTGTCTCTCTCTGGCTTTCGTTCGTGATTTGTTGTCGTAAGGGTTTGTGGGTGATGTGGGTGTGTGTTTTATATTGTATTGGGAATGTGGGAGTGGTGTGTGTATGTGTATCAGGTGTGTGTATTTCAAATTGTCCAATGTGGCGGTGTTTTGTAGAAGTGTGTGTATTTTGAGCGCAGCGGTGTGTACCGCCAATGGAATACCGCGGTTGAAGAACCGCCACGTGGATTCGTGTGTCGTGATAGCATAGGCGTATTTCTGTTGGCGTGACGGTGGAGGTTTTGTTTTCGCCAGTTTATCACTGACCTTTGGTGTGGCGGACTTGTGCGGGTGTCTGAATTTTGTCGGATTTCGAGATGTGGGTCGTAATAGCTGTGGCGGAATTCCGTGGCCGCGGCGGTGTGTTGGTGGTCTTCTGCACGGCGGTAAGCAGCTTTTACCGCCAATGTTGTAATGACCCCCTCTGTTAGTACATTTCAATCAGTATAACGTGGAACTGCATTTCTTTATTTTTGTACACTTATTTAAATCATTCATCCTTAGAAATTCAATATCTTTTAAACATGTAATGTATCACCTATCCCACCAGGGTTCCTAATATTAGTCCAAATAAATGCACACTTAAAATAGATTCAAAGTGCATCTTTTTAAAGTCAAACTGTTAGTAATTTGGTTAGCATAATGCGTATATTGTCACATGTTGATGACTTCTGTGACATGAGGGATAGCGCTAAATTATCAACTATATCTATTTTCTGAGCACAACAGTGGCATAGAAACCCACACAGATTACAAATGGGAAGAACCAGACAGCTTATATGAGACATAGCTTGTTATAGTAGTTATCTGCTATCACCAGATAATATCTAGTCCAAATAAAGTTCCTGCTCATTCCCCAGACAATTGAACAATTGTGACCCTGGCCATATACCCATTGCAAAACATTTACCCCATACCTCACCTGCTTTGGTGGCCTGGAGGCAGAATCAGATCTGGTTAAAGCCTAGATCAAATACCCTCTTACCTGTCAGCTTCATATGCACCTCTCCATGGCCCTCATTATGAGTCTGGTTGTCACATTCGCCAGATCCGTGGTGGTGGTCCCACCACCAATAAGCGGAGCCTCCACAGTCAGATCACCGACACCGCCAGGCTGTCGCAAGCTGGCAGCCTGGCGGGCCCAGTGGTTTTGATCCTCTATGGCAATGCTTCTTGCAGCCCCACCCTGGAGATTACGAGTCCCCATCCGCCAGCCTTTCCATGGCTGTTTACACCGCTATGGAAAGGCTGGTGGAATGGGGGTGTGGGGATCCCCAGGGGTCCCCTGCACTTGAAATAGGTAGTGCAGGGTCCCCCTTGCACATCCCCATTGCGCATTCCACTGCCCAAATTACGGGCAGTGGAATGCTCAATGGGTGTTTCTGCACCCCCGCACCACCTTATTGGTGCCAATGTTAAGGCCCTGTTCACTGCAGGGCCGGCGGGTGGAAACACTGTTTCTACCCGTAGGCTCTGCGGTAAAGTTCTATTTGGGATGGCGGGGCTCAGGCTACACAGGCCGTCTGAAGGTGGGAAGAGTTTGGCAGGGAGCCTCCACTGCCCGCCAATCTCTTAATGAAGGCCTATGACTTTACAGGAGTGGTCCCACCTGTCACTAGAACCCCAGACTGTAGTCTGAGTCTGGGAGCACCTTCTGCTGTTCACTGGTGCTATCGGAGATTTGTTCAGGAAAAGAGATTGACACCAAGCTCACCAAATTCACACTTGCTCCTTTTTACTTGCTGCTCACTCCATACTTGCCCACACTCAGTATAAGTGTATCAAAACTGCTTCCATGTTTTTTCCTAGAAGAGGTTCCCAAAGATTGGCGAAAGCAGGTCACCTGATGGTATAGGACTGCTTTCTAAACTCAGTTACAAGTTTTAAAGCATTTTTCATACCTGTATATGCATCACTTTTTCAGTTAATCAGCAAACCAGTTCCTATTACATCCAGACACTTGAAGGACTGCCTACGCCCTCTGTCACTTTAATGAGTTTCAAAGATCATGCTGCTAAAACCTGCTTTGGAGCTCAGTGCACACTATTAAACAAGTAAAGAGTGGCAGGGATCCGGCAGCTGTATAAGGAGGCAGTGTGTGTGTGAAACAAAATTGTGTACATTTAGAGAAGCTACGATGCAGAGATATGACCTTTCTGGTGTTTTGTGTTACACTTTTGGTGGGGAGATGTAAGAAAGATAAGGTGCCTGAACAATGTTGTCTAACGGGTTTTCAGCATTATGTATTGAAAACCACCTTGTTTTAAGCGCAGTTGTTGGCAAACAGCCTTAACGCTGACGAGAGAGAGGCAGCAAGAGCTTGAAGCACATGGACCTCAATCATTGAGGTCTTCCAGACCGTAGGTAGAAAAGATCTGGATAAAACATTGCAGACTCTTTCAGTAACTACAACATGGAATGGAACCTAGAGGAATCAAAAGGCCAGCAGGCCTTGAACTTACCAACTGAATCTGGGACAATGTGTAAAATTCCACTGAATAAAGCACAGTTCTCCATAAGCACAATCAGGTCTCTCAGTTCTAAACATTGAATTTGTGAACTGTGACAAACTGGATAGTAATTTAAACACATGACATTGGATACATGGAATCTATGTTAAAGGGAACATAATATCTCCTTCTGCTCCTAAACCTTTAAATCCTTCAAGTCAGTGCTTTCAAAATGTCTTGTACAATGACGTGTGTCAATTCTAACCTATGCTTATTTTGTCAATATTGGTTCACTAGTGGCCCTAAAAGGACCAGGTCAGGTCTGAGTAGCTAATTGGTATATGTGCCAGCAGCAGGGCCTGTGCTCTGTGAGCGGATTATAACTTGCAACAGTTCCCGGCAGACGTTTAACAAATTGTCCTCTTGCCCAAACTGACAGCCTTGCCTACGTATCTTTGCATCTTTTTGAATACCTTAGTTTTTTCATCATTTGCAGTTTTACAACTAAAATGCCTAATATAGGTAAAAGAAAACAAACTAAATGCTGAAAACAACATATGTTCATCGCACGCCCATACCCACACATGTAGGATTATATTCAATATAAACACTGGGGAGTACATGAACACACTACAACAATGGTCAAGGCTGGAGCCCAAAAAGCAACTTGGTGAGGACAATGTTTGTAACCACTGTCTTCCCAGCAGTAGCACCTAATGCTGTCCTACTACTCTTAGTCCATACTAATACCCAGATCTGAACCTGTTTCACTATCTCCAAATGACCGAAACCGTTCAATCAACATTATTTGTATGGCGCACTTATCACCCATGAGGGTATCCAGGTGCTGAGGATGCTGCCTGGGCTTCATTGGAACAGCCAGGTCTTAAGACCTCTTCTGAATTCTAAGGGAGAAGTTCTTAGCTGGAAGGGGAGGCTATTACATGCTTCCGGTGTGATGAAGAAGAAGGTGAGGCCATCGTGGGTACTTCAGCAGATGCTGGGGCTGCTCACGAGGGAGAGCGAGGCAATGCCAGGTGTTTGGAAGGGCAGTGGAAATTCAGGCGGTTGTTGAGGCAAGCGGGTCCTTGAATATGCAAGGCTTTGTAGGCATATGTCAGCAGCATGAATTGACAACGTTTGTGTACGGATATCCAGTGGAGGTTCCTTAGGTGAGAGAGGTGTGAGTCTGTGTTGGGTGGTCCAAGATGAGCCTGGCCGCTGCATTTGGGATGATTCATATTCTTTTCTTGAGGTGTGTTATGAGTCTGGTATATATATATATAAATATATATATATATATATATATTGTTGCCGTAGTCTAGGCGGCTGGTGATGAGGGCATGTGTGATGATTCGTCTTGTGGCAGGCAGAAGAGACTGCATTGCTCTGCTTCTTCATGTTGAGTTTATTGCCAATGATGATTCCTAGGTTTCTGGTATGGCATGTTGGTGTTGGGCGATCAGCAGGACACCAGGAGTCATCTGAAGGTGAGGTGCTGTTTCCGAACAGCATTAATTCTATTTTGTCAGTGTTGAGTTTGAGTCAGTTTTCCTTTATCCAGTCCACGATGCTGTTCATACAGATGTGGAAGCACATCTTCGCAGTGGAGAGGTCTTTGGAAAGCAAGAGGATTATAGGCATGGGAGGTTATTTTTAGTCTGAGATTTTTTATGATATTGGCCTAGGGGATCATATTAGTGTTGAGTCAAGAGGGACTTAGGGCTGAGCCCTGGAGATCGCTGCAGGCGTTGTCGCTGCAGATGTTTTGAGGTGAAGGGAGAGAGGAGGACTCTCTGAATGCTCCAAAATAGAAAGGAGGTGATCCATGTCGGGCTGTTTCCTCTGCTGCTGATCTGGTAGAGCCTCTTGAGCAGGGTGTGATTGGAGACTATGTCAAAGGCTGCTGAGAGGTCAAGGAGGATGAGAGCAGCAGAGTCTCTTTGGTCGAGGAGGCTTCTAATATCAGCCATGGCAACGAGCAGACAGATTCAGTGCTATGGTTGTAGCGAAAACCGAATTTGGTTGAGTCCAGGAATTCGTGATCCTATAAGTATGTTGTTGAGCTGTTGGTTTATGGCTTTTTCAATAAGCTTTGATGGAAGGGGGAGCAGGGAGATTGGGTCGTTGTTTTTTAGTTTGTCGGGGTCGGTGGAGAGGTTCTTGAGGAGGGGTTTGACTTTGGCGTGTTTCCATTCTTCATGTGGCTGAGGTGATGAAGGTGCTGAGGATGCCCGTTGATGCATGTGGGGCAGGCATGGGTCCACGGGGATCCTTAATGGATTGAGCTCCTGATGTCAATAGTATTTTTCGTAGTGAGCTGGTTCCTGTTGCAGATTCTGTTGTTGGTGGGGGTATCAGTCGAGTCGAGAAGGCTTATGGTCCCAGCAGCTGTGGGTTGGAGTGCAACGTTTTTGTAAATGGTGGCTAATTTTTCGTGGAATTAGTCAGAGAGGGAGTGCAATGGTCCTGAGATGGGGGTTACTCTGTTTTACATTGCTGATGGGTTGGAGAACTCCTTGACGATTTTGAGGAGTTCTTGGCTGCGGTTGGAGCTGGCTTGTATGTGAGTAGACAATGTGAGTTTTCTGGTGTCTTTCAGATGGCTGTGGTGTTGGCTCCGGGGAATTTTTGTGGGTGGTTCAGTCATTGGGATCCTTGGTGGGGCACCATCACCTCTCGAGTTGTTTGCTCTTTGACTTAGTGCTCTGAGCTCTGGTGTGTAACAGCTGGCTTGTTTGTGGGAATCTGTTAGGTTTGGCTGGTTTGCTGGAGGCTACTATGTCTGCACACTCTGAGATCCAGTTGGTAATGTCTTTGATAGCTTTTACGATGTCTGCTGTGATGTCTGAGAGGTGGCAGTTGATGACATCAGATCACTGGGTCTCTGATACTTTGCACCAGCTATGATTGGAGGTGCGGAGTGATCTGGCGGTGTGGCCGGGAGCCGTGGTGTAGGTAAAATGGACAATGGAGAGGACCGATCAGGTGAGTTCAGTGGTATGACTATATTTGACTCTGTTGCTGGATGTGAAGATGGTATCCAGCATGTTTGTGGGGTCTGTGACTAATTGATTGAGGCCAATGACGTTCATGCTGTCAGTTGGAGGTGTTGGCTTCGCTGGGGTTACCTTAGTGGAAATTGAGAACTTCTTGAAAGATCTAGGCCCTCATTATGAACTTGGTGGTAATCACCACCGACAGCCGTGCTGATGGTGAACAAGAGACCGCCAGTGGCGGTGAACTGCACACCACTGAATAATGATGCCAAAAAGACAAACCTCCAAAACTTCTGCAGCCTCCACCCACCCCAAGGGCCAACAACGACAGAAAGTCAGTACACCCCACGCCGCCACAGCCATGCAGACAAATCCTCCTCCCACCAAATAATGATGCACACATCAGCTTGGCGGACAGTGAATGTCGAACGACCATTGGCGGTACGGACCGCCACGGCCAGCAATGGGACCCACCAACAACAAATGCAAACATTGGCAAGTTTGAAACCCACACACATGACACACATCCACAACACCATAAAACACACACATACACACCCCACAATCCTTTGCAACGCCAATAGCACAACAGATATTGACAACACAACACACATGCACTGAACTCAACATTACACGTCATACACACCAAAACACCACCAAAACCCATACATTCCCCAAACACCATCACAAGCCACACACCCAACCACACAACAGCACCCTAACAATACACCTACAACACACCACCCACAACACACACCATGGCACCCCCTAAGCACCCCCACTTCACAGACAGGGCTCTAAGGACCATGATGGATGAAATACTCAGGGTTGAGCCACAACTATTCGGGGCACAGGTGCAGCAGACACCCGTGGCCAGTAAGATGGAGCTATGGCAGAGGATAGTCAGCAAGGTCAACGAAGTGGGAAACCATCCACGCACAAGCGAGGACATCAGGAAGAGATGGAACGACCTGCGTGGGAAGGTTCTTTCCATGGCATCCAGGCCCAACATCGCTGTACAGAAGACTGGTGGTGGTCCTCCACCTCCTTCCCCCAAATACACCCACTGGGAGGAGAAGTTCCTGGCTATCCTGCACCTGGAGTGCCTCCCCGGACTCACTGGAGGACTGGACTCGGGTAAGTTAAATACAATACCTTAACAGTCACCACACATGTAATGCATGTATCACCCCATCCCCTCACTACCACCAGGACCCCATCCCCTACCCAGTCCACAACAACCACACACCCACATCCAAGTCCCCTGCATGCCCACAATCCCACAAACAAATCACCATCCAGCCCCCTGTGCACAGTCACCTACCCCTGCATGAAATCCCAGTGGCACTACAACACCCACAATGCACCTCAACCCCCCACAACAGATGCACCCAAATGTACACAAAGGGACCTTGCATGCCACTACAGGGGACTATAGCCACCAATTAGTGCAGACCAGTGCAACAATTGCCAAAACAGTACAGGACACTCACATGTCTATTTTCTCACACATAGGCACCACCACCTATGCCACCCGCACGGAGACGTCAAGGAGTGCCAGTCCTCCACCTGAAGACAGAGGCCCCACTCAGGAGAGTGCAGAGGGATGTCTGGACACAGAGGAGATCCCTGGCCCATCCCACAGTCCTGGACTGTCACCCTCCAGAAGCCCCACCCAGGACACCACTGACAGCCCTACCACTCAGCCACCATCATCAGCTCTGGCCAAACGACCGCACACCAGTTTCTGCCAACCATGGACTGGATGCCCACATGTACAGAGGCCAGAGTCTCCACCCACCATCAGGCAGGATGATGAAGGGCCCAGTGCAAGTGGGACTGCCAGACCTGTGCAGGGGCCACAGGCACAGGGGGCTAGGGCCAGTGGGAGGGCATCAGTGGATCGGGGGTGGCCAGAGGATGGATGCAGCAGCCCAGGAGGTGATTTCAGAGGTCCCGGGAGCATACCACAATTCCCAGGACAGGATGGGCCAGATCCTGGCAACATTGGAGCAGAATCAGAGGCTGCAGATAGCACACCACCAAGAGGCCATGGAGCAATGGAAACAGCTCAATGCCACCATAGCCTCTATTGCAGGGGTGCTGCAGCACCAGTACCACAGCCAGCCTGAGTCCTCCACCCACCTGCAGGCACCTACCACTAGCCAGGACACTGCCCTGCCATCTACATCTGCACCATCCACTTGACTGGTGGCACTGCCAGAGGACTCACAGGACACCAGCACCCCTATCCCTGCAGCCCAGCTGAACCTTCGCAACCATGCCCTCAGACCCAGATATGCCACTGAAACAACAGCCAAGACCAAGCCCAGCACCAGAAAGTGACTCTGCCCTGAACTGTCTCCCTTGTGTGCCACTGAACTAACTTGTTGACATGCCACTGCCATCACACCATCTTCCAATGGCCACATGGACTATATGCCCAGTACAACCAACAGCTGAACATATGTGCCTGAGTATGTTTTTCACCATGTGCCCACTCCCTTTAACTATCTCAACACTTATGTATATATTGCCATTGAATAAGTACACCTGTGCACTCAAATTATTTGTCCTTAATCAATATGAGAGATCAATTGTGAATGTGAATGCATTAGCCAGTTACAATCATAATCCCACTTTATTGCAGGAGGGGATCCAACACACTTTGTCTGAACTATGTCACACTGTACCTGAAATTGCGTTCCCTGGCACATGCCATTCAGTCATGATTTAGCATTGTCACTGACAAAAGACAACACAGTACTTATTACATGAGTCAGACTGATGCAGGGAAGACATCAGCATCATTGAACAGTACCTTAGAGTCACTGGAAGTATAGCCGGATTAGCTGGGTCATGGAGTTGATATCTTCCCCCTCTTCTTCCTCACCATCTCTCATCCCTCCTCTGAGGTTGCAGGGCTGGTTGAACAGCACCCTCCTCATCCAGAAGGGGGATAGCTTTCCTCACAGCCAAGTTGTGCAGCATGTAGCAGGCCACCACTATCTTACACACCTTGTCAGGGACACAGCGAGATGGAGGCAACAAAATCTTGCCTTCAGGAGCCCTATAGTGCGCTCTATCACCCTCCTAGTACGGCCATGGGCCTCATTATAATTCCTCTCTGCATCTGTCCTGGGATTCCTCTCAGGTGTCAGGAGCCATTGCAAGTCGGGGTAGCCAGAATCACCTGCAAAAGTGGGTGAAAGAGGACTTGAACAAACAGGTTTTACTTGCATACAGCCTGGCTGTCAGCTATGTAACTGATCCAGTATCAGACACACTCACCTATGAACCAAGCTCTGCCCCTTGTAGTTGTCCCATCATGTGTGGCACGCTGCTGTTTCTCAGGACAAATGAATCATGGACTGGTCCTGGGAACCTGGCATTGACATGTGAAATGTACTGATCAGAAGTACACACCAATTGTACATTCATGGAGTGATAGTTCTTACAATTCCTATATACCTGTTAATTCACTCTTGGGGGTATGAGGGCTATGTGGGTTCCATCAATGGCACCTATCACAAGGGGATATTAGCAAAGGCATAGGATCCAGATTTGATGGCGGTGACTTCAGCCCTTTGGGTAAACTGGACATATGTCTGTAAGTGTTGAACAACTGCATCCAGGAAATTGGACAGGATGTAGCTGAACATTGGCTGTGATCCTCCTGCAGGCATGCCCACTGTCACCTGAAATGAGCCCGTGGCCAAAAAATGTAGCACAGATAGCACTTGCACAGTTGCAGGGATGGCATGCTGATTCTGATTGGCTGGCTTCAGAACAGGATCCATTAATGCACAGAGGTCATGGATTGTAGCTCTATTAAGTCTATTATTAAGTTGGTAGGTAATACTGATATGATGTTCCTCCATAGTGGCCAGATCTACCAGGGGTCTGTAAAGAGATGGGGCCCTCCCTCGCCACATGGGTCTGTACCTATGGGGGAGGAAAGAACACATTTTGAGTGTCAACACACACTTGCATCACATGATGTCACTGTACTTTTCAAAATGCAACACATAGGTAACGCACACAAACAGAAAGAATGAGGTACACCGTCAAGCTAATGTGTGCTGAGGTTTCTCTGTCATAATAGTATCACATTGTATACACACTTCCAACCGTGAGTACATGTGTGTATCAAAGAATCATGTCAGTAATCAACAGAGGGGAGAGAGAATGGGGCCATGGATGAGGCCCCCGGCGAGGCTATGGAGACATGGTAAAAGCAAAATGGCAGCCTCCTGCCATCCAGGTATGGTAGTGTGGAAGTGACTTCATTCCGCTGGAGTTAGTCGTCATGGCGGTAGGCGGTGTTCAGCGCCACGCACCTAATCATTGGATGACATGGTTGTCAATGGGGAACCTGGGCCAATCATGATCGCCGCCAGCGGTGACGGTGCACACCGCCGCGGTATCTACCGCCATTTTGACAGACCCTTGACACCTGACTCCTACATCACATGAAGGTTAGTACTCTACTGCGTGTGCTGCTGTGTCCTGACTCTGATCCGTGAGATGGCGCTTGTGACAGGGGAACGGGCCCCGGCCTTCACCACGGAGGAGCTGGAGAAGATGGTGGACGGGGTCCTACCCCTGTATGCGAAGTTGTATGGGCGACCAGAGGATCAGGTGAGTTGCCATCTGTCACCCTTAGATGTGTGTGATTGTGGCAGATGCATGTGTGTTTGATGCGTGACTGCCCAGCCGTAGGTTGTCTGGCACCTTCTGCTTGTAATTTGTTCATATGCAAGTCTCCATGGGCCATGTCAGTATGAAGAGGCATGGCATTTGTGCACGGGGCACCCACACTGATGTCTGTTTCTTTGCTCTGTGTGTCCCATGCAGGTTAGCGCCCATCAAAAGAAAGGCCTGTGGCAAGCCATCACCAAGGAAGTGTGGACCCTGGGGGTCTACAACTAGCAGAGCACCCACTGCAGAAAGCGGTGGGAGGACCTGAGGCGCTGGGCCAAGAAGACCGGAGAGGCCCAGCTGGGGAAGGCCTCCCAACGAGGAAGGGGTGCCCATCGGACCCTGACCCCCCTAATGGCCTCCATTCTGGCGGTGGCCAATCCGGATTTGGATGGGCATTTGAAGGCAGCACAGCAGCCACAAGGGGGTGAGTACCAACTCTGTTGTGATACCACTTTGATGGGTGTATTTGGGTGCTGTGGGATGCCGGCATTGTAGGTGCCAAGCACTTAGACAGGTGTGTCCCTGCAGTTCTGCCCCCTCCACGTCCTTGGGATAGTGTCATAGCTAGTTTTAGCAGAGTCTGTAGTCCTATTAGGGGTCCCCTTTTTGTCATCTGGAATTCATTCTGATCTTATGAACTTGTAGATGTATTGGCTTGGCCTCTCATGGGTTCACTTCACACAGTGTATCAGAGTTGTGTTTCATTAAGGTTTATTGGTATATGCTGGGGTCATGCCTGCTACTTAGGGGCACATTCATAACATATCTCGTGTCTGCTGAGGGTTTGTGTCTGACCTGGGAGGATGTGTCTGTGTCCCAAAATGTATATATTTTCAGGATTTGACATACTTCTTTCTAGTTTTGTCTCCTCAACCCTGTGCTCTTGTGTACCTGTGTACGTTAGCATCATCTGGCAAGGGGCCTGAGGCACCAGCGAGTGGGGATACAGCAGCTCACGGTTCCAAGGCGGCACAGTCTACCAACGCCAAGGGGACCAGTGGGTTGGAGGGCGAGGGGAGTACCACGGGGGAGGCAACTACCACTGGAGGTAGTGACTCTGATACCTCCTCCGATGGCAGCTCCCTGGTAGTGGTGGACCCAACTGGGCCCACCCATTCTTTGTCATCTTCTGCCACCCCCTATTCCGTCACTGCCCCCCCAGTTGCTCCCCACCGAGTTGCCCATGCCTGCTCACCCAGGAGGGTGGGCGCCTCCTTCACCCCAGGCACCTCATCCCCTGCCCCAGTCAGCCCTACTACCCTCACGGAGGAGGCTATTGACCTCCTGAGAACCATCTATGTAGGGCAGACAACCATTGTGAATGCCATCCACGAGCTAGAATCCCAGATGCAGCAATGCAATGCATACCTGGAAGGCATTCATGGTACCATGTCTGGCCTACAGAGATCTTTTCAGGCTCTGGCTTCCTCTTTGACGGCAGCCAGTGTCCCTGGTTTTTCCGTCCCCCCTCCCACCACCTCTACCCCTTCCAGCACCCCACTCCCTTCACCCATCTGAAGCACACATACGAAGAACCATGCACACAGATCGACACATAAGAAGCACACAGACAAACACAAGTACCACACTGCCCACCACAGGCAGGCATACACCCAACATACCAAAGCACACACAACAACATACACCTCCCCCATTGTGTCAACCACCCCCTCCCCCCTGTCACCTCACCATGCACACCCACAAGCACTGCACCCTCAGACACTGCTGCTGCCCCCATTCATGCAGTCACCACAAAAGCTAACATCCAGACATGCACCCCAGACACCACACCTGCATGCACCATGACTACATTTACAGACACTTAAAGCAAACTCACCAGACCTGCAGACACCCAAACAACATTCAGCTACACTGGCAGCCTGTCTTCTCCCACTGTGTCCACCCCTCCCCGTCCCAAAACACTTTGATCTGAGGCACAACCGCACCCCAATAATGCACAATTTTACTGCATGCCCAGGCTAAATATAGAAATGAGTTCCTATCCTCCCCAGATTTGGGCTATTTGACCATCCTGAGTTTGTAAATTTTTACTAAGGGTGTATGGGGTAATGTATGTTTGGTAATAATAGTGGAAGTGTGAGAAAACAGGGCTGATTGCAGAGGCCCCCTAACTTTTTGCCACCATTTTTCACTTTTTGCTGGTGTTTTCTTGACTCTGATGGTGCCCTGGGTACTGCTAACCAGTCCCAGTGTCTGTGCTCTGTATAAAATGAATATGCAAATTAGGCTAATTATAATTGGCTATGTCAACCTACCTATAAGTCCCTACTTTATGGTATGGCATGTAGGTTTAGGGACCCCATAGGTGCAATGCTGAGGTGCCCAGTGTCATTTTAAAGACAGACCTGCCTTGCTGGCTGCTTTTAAACTAATGTTATATGCAAATTCGACTTTGGAATTAAAAGTACTTCCAAAGTCTTAAACTACCTTATTTTTACATACGTCACCCTAAGGAGTGCCCTATGTGCCCCTAGGAATGGGTGCCATGTAACTATAACTTATCAAAATTGTTTTATATGCCCTGGTGAGGAAAAACAGCAAAGTTCGTTCTTCCCTCACGCTAGTGAATGGCCTCCATGGGCTAACATGGGGAGACTTTAATTTAATTAACAAAGTCCCCATAAGAGACAGCTACCTTGAGTTTAGTATCAAATTATTGTTATAATAAATCCCACAACTTGCCATTGTTGGATTTAATATAACTAGTGCAGGTAAAGAGTTTTAAAACGCTTCCTAAAAGTTTCCAACTTCAGCTCTGTAGTGCCCCTCTCTGATTGGCCAGCCTCTGGCAGCCTGGCTATGCTGCCTTGATGAGGTGTGAAGTGCCCTGGGCTGAACACAAAGGATGTGCCTGGGGGAGGAAATCTGCCTCAGCAGATGGTGAAACAGGATGGGGGAGAGCAGTCAAACTGGTCTTCAAAGGCAGGAAAGGACATTTGGAGCAGCTCAGGACCTCCCATGTTTCCTGCAACCCCAGACAATTAGGGGAGGGGTGTTTTTAGGGTTTTTAGCCACACCAGTGTGTGGGCTCGGGCAGATTTAACCTCCAAAATTACCTTCAGCCATTTTGGATTTTTGAAGAATGTTGCTCCGTGGGATAGATTTTTGCCTTCCCAGGAAGGGGTCATCAAAGAGGGAAAGAACATGCCTGTGATTAAACAACCAGGACCTCCCTGCTTTCCACCCCAGGAGCAAGGATAAATATGGCAGAGCTGCACCCACACCTCAAATCCCTACCATGAACAAGACAAAGAAGAAGAAGTACTGCCCTGCTGGACCCCTGATCTGCACCTGGACACTGCACTCTGAAGGACTGCACCAGCTGCACACTTGGGCTTCACCACTAAAAGTACTTTGCCTATCCTCTACTGCTTCAAGGAGGGACTCCCTGTTTGCTAAAGGTACAACGGAGCTGCCCAGAGTCTCCTGCATCAAGTCCTGCAAGAAGAGCCCAACTGACCAGCGTCCAGTGGCCATTTGAGGATTCTGAACAGATGGATTCTGGGAATTGTAGTCCCAACCCCCAAGGAGCAACTCAGAGCTTCTGGAACATTGGATCAAGTTGGGGACAGTTCAAGGACCCAAAAAGGACCTCTGGAAGACGCTCCAGAAGTTTGGACACATTTGGATCAACTCCATAAGTTGAAGAAGTGCATTGTGGGAGTTGTAGTCTCAGACCCTACGAGGCAAACCAGAGTTGCTGAATCCTTGGCTGGTGCTGTGGACCACTTTCCTGAATCAAGAGACACTTCTGAAAGTAAGTGAAACAGTGCTACCTCATGGGTGGCCTGAACTCTGTCCAGTGTAACCTTTTTCTTATCCCTTTGAACGCTAGTTGCTAGTATGCTCTAGAAAACATTATTTAAAAAAAATCATATCTCTGGTTCCCCTTATCTGATTTTATTTGTTTTGGTGTTATTTTAAAGATAAAAAATAAAATCTATTTTTATAAATTGGTGTTGGATTTGTATTGTGTTTTGTGTTTTACCTATTTACTATTTTGTGATTTTTAAATTCTTTACACACTTGTCTCCTAAGTTAAACCTTGTCGCTCGTTGCCAAGCAACCAAGGGTTCAGCTGGGTTTAATTTACTGAGACCTAATTAGACCTAAGTGGAAGTTAGTTGCCTATTGCTAAGTGCAGGTACTTACCTGCCCTTGCCAATAGTGCACTTTCCAACAGGAAGTGTATGAGTTTGAACCTACTATTGCATGACACACTGCAGATCAATGCACAGGCCTGACACCAATCTTCATCTGAGAAAACCTCTCTCAATTCCACCTCCCATGTTTGTTATGCTTTCAGTGATGTCCACGCAAGGTCCTCGAGGAGGGCCCTAAACAAGAGCGATATCAGTCGGCATCCCTCTCCCCAGCGGAGAAACCCCCCTAGCACCTGCGATGATATCGGAGCAGCTGGAAACATGCACCACACCTCTTTCACGGTATTCTCCAGTTTTGCCACCAACTGAAAGGTATCCTGTGCTTCTTGGTAGGAAATGAAGGCATCCCCAGGGTAGAGATCGCCCGCTGTCATGGAACCGCCCCACTCCCTCCACTGCTCCATGGACTTGTCTGTATCTAATTTATGAAGTGGAGCTAAGTCCCAAAGCCATAGCTCCCGATCAAATGGTGCCCTATGGAGGTCTCCTGTGACCACCCTCTTCCAGACCTCTGCAATGTGCTGCACGATATAGGGAACTGGTCAATGTGCCCTCCCCCACTCATGAGGAGCCTAGCTAATGGATTGCCTCCAATCATGACTCGTAGTAAACACGTCTCCCAGTTGTCCCCATCTGTCTGCCATTTTGCTGCATATTGTGGATGGGGAGCATAATAGTAATGTTGCATGTCAGATAATGGTAGTCCTCATCTTTCATAGGAGTAAAGAGTTTTGTACGGCGTAAAGGCAACACAGTAGGAAGACCATCTTGGCTAGAGCTACCCTGCCCATAACGAGGACGGGGCATGTGTTCCCGAGGTTGACTGACCCCCAAAGTCCCTTCAACATCCTTTCTATGTTACATTGAGTTTGTCTTGCTGCGATGTGGGCTAGCATGATTCCAAAATATCTAAAGTTATCAGTCTCCACCCACAACCACTCTCGAGGGACATCCACCCGTCCTCCCAAGTGAAATAAAAGCACTTTACGGTGAATGAACCACAGGCCAGAGACTTCTCTGAATGCCTCTATGTGCCACAACAGATTAGGTACTGCCTCCCTAGGAGAGCGGACATAGACAAGTGTGTCATCTGCATATGGCAAGATAATGTGCACACTGTCTCCATCTGTGATCCCCAGTCTCTCATCTCCTGCTGTAATAAGACCGCCAGGGGCTCCAGTGCCAGGTCAAAGAGCAGCAATGACAGAGGGAAGCCTTGTCAGGTGCCCCTTCCAACTGACCAATTGTTCAACAATGAAGTGCCCACCTAGACCCTGGCCAGCGGAGCTGTGTATAGCAACGGCACCCAGTCTTGAAAGGAGGGCCGAAATCTCATTTACTCCAGCACAGCCAGTAAGTATGACCAATCCACTGTATCAAAGGCTTTTTCCAAGTCGATAGCCACCAGTGCCATTAATCTTTGGATATTAAGAGTGGAACTCCCACCATGGACAAAACAGAATTGATCCTCATGTACAAGGCCGCATATAACTCTTTGAAGCATGGTCACCAACAACTTACAGAGTACCTTAATACCGTATTTAACTATGGTCAGTGGCCTGTATTTTAATGGATCGGCAACATCCCCTCAGGTTTGAGTAGTAGGCATGTATGCATCTCACGCATGCAGGGGGGGAATCTTATTCCTCTTCACCTTCTGGAATACTTCCAGCTATTGTTCCAAGAGAAGTGTGGAGTAAGTCTGGTAGAATTCTTCTGGGACGGCATCCCCCCCATGTCTTTGATCTTTATGGCCCCCATAGTTCCTCAAGACAGAGGTCTACATCTAGTTTCTGCACTTCCTCTGATGCAAATCTTGGGAGCTCCAGTTGGTGAAGAAAGCAATTCACCACAGCCTCTGCCTTGGGTTCCCTGGCTCTGTATACGTTCTGAAGGTGTGTCTGAAAGGTCTGAAGAAAGGTGCAAGATGGGCAGTGCTTCCCGCTCCCATCAGAGTATCCAGGCCAAGAGTTTCCAAGATTTATCACTCTCTCTGTACTGCCTGTAGTGTGTGAGCATGTACTTGTCCAATTTTTCCCAAAGAGTGTGCAGCTCTCTCTGTGTCTCTACAAACCCTTGCTTATCCTCAATCACAAATGTACCCCTGTGCTGATGTTCTGCCAGCTTTTCCTCACATCTTCCTACCTCCCACTTCAACTGCTTCAATGTACCACATGTAGTCCCTATGCCAACACTTCACATTACCATCTTCATGACCTCCTATTTGTTTGCCCTGCTAGACGTCGTACCCCAACTGTGTTCCATGTAGTACGTCAGTGCATCTGACAAGGAAGCCCTACACACGGCATCCAGGAGGACCACCAGGGGCAGCCGACAGCTCCTTCCGGCACTAGCCCTTGTACACCACACGAACCGGACTAATATTGGGGTGTAATCAGACAGGTATCTCCCCATATGTGCAGCATCCCCCAATGTAGCATGGGCGAACCCCGTCACTAATATAAGATCCAAGTGTCTATAGATATTATGCATCAGTAGTAACCTGTCCTCTGAAATCTAAATCAGGCCCTTACTCATCAATGGCTTTCTTCCTACACAGGCATAATGTCTATTCTTATACCCATCCATCACACAATTAAAGTCTCCCGCCCATATGATGGGGGAACCAGTACCATCCTGTTGTAATTTAGTAGCGATTAGATTAAGCATTAGCAGAAGATATCTTGTATTTACCAACTATTGTGAACATTTCGCCCTCCTACCTATCGACATTAGCCCCTCCTACCTGTCGACTGTGCATTTCCATATGTATATAAGTCTTGCTTCTGTAATTGTACCACCTTCTTTTTAGCCCCTGCGTGGGTATAAAAGGAACATGCTCTATTAGTTCAGTGTGCTACTTCAAACATTACCGATGGGTGCTGTTTGAACTGTAGTACCACCTATTGAGGTTTAATAAACTTTGGGGATCATTACAACATTGGCGATAAAAGCCGCTTACCGCCGTGCAGAAGACCGCCAACACACCGCCGCAGCAGAGGAATTCCGCCACCATCATTATGACCCACAGCTTGAAATCCGCCAAAATTGAGACACCCACACAAGTCCGCCACACCAAAGGTCGGTGATAAACTGGTGATAAACTGGCGAAAACAAAACCTACACCGTCACGCCAACAGAAATACGCCCACACTATCACGACCCACGAATCCACGCGCAAAATACACACACATATACAAAACACATCCAAATTGGACAATTCAAAATACACACACCTGATACACATACACACACCACTCCCACACACCAAATACAATATAAAACACCCACCCACAAACCCCTACGACCACAATTGCGACAGAAGGCCAGAGAGAGACACTACAATCTACAACCAAGCATCCACAGGCACACAATACCATCACCCACATAACATCCACGCACCTCACACAACACACCACTAAATATCACCCCACATATCACAACACACACCAACCCACACATCACCCACACCACCCCATGGCACGGCAAAGACACCCCAGGTTCTCTGAGGAGGAGCTCAAGGTCATGGTGGAGGAAATCATCCGGGTAGAGCCACAGCTATTCGGATCACAGGTGCAGCACACCTCCGTAGCTAGGGAGATGGAGATATGGCGAAGAATAGTGGACAGGGTCAACGCAGTGGGACAGCACCCAAGAAATGGGGATGACATCAGGAAGAGGTGGAATGACCTACGGGGGAAGGTGCGTTCCCTGGTCTCAAGACACCACTTTGCGGTTCAGAGGACTGGGGGCGGACCCCCACCTCCTCCCCCACAACTAACAACATGGAAGGAGCAAGTCTTGGCTATTCTGCATCCTGAGGGCCTCGAAGGAGTAGCTGGAGGAATGGCCTCTGGTAAGTCAAACCTTAACTACTATATCCCCCACCCTACCTACATGTCATCACATACCCCCACCCTCGCCCTCACACCCATCACTCCTACTCCTCACAAATGTCCCAATATCATAAACTACACATCCCAACACCAAGCCCTGCATGCAACAACAAAGCATGGACACCCATCACCAATGCATGGTCACTGCACATACCCATACACCCCCCTAAACCATCATCACACAAGGTCCCACACAGGAATGCAAGCACTGGGGTACACGGTCACCCACCCATTGCACACCATGGTACACCCAGATGCAATAATCATGCGTTTACACCCCTGCAGGACCCCTACCCAACGTCACCGCACAGGAGGGTCCACACATATCCACACCACCAACAGAAGAGGCCCACAGTGGTGACAGCAGCTCTGTCCAACTGGATCTAGATGACCAGCCCGGCCCATCTGGGACCTCGGGACAGTCGGTTCCCCTCACACTGGCACAGGCCACTACAGAGCTTGCCCCCTCTGGAAACACCAGCACAGCACCCACCCAGCGGGCCCATACCTCTGTCCCCAGGACACCTCAATCAGTAGTGTGTCCACCACTACAGGGAACCCAGGCTAACCCACCACCCCAACAACAACAGGGACCTGGGGGCAGTGGCAGTGGGCACACCGTTCAGTGGACAGAGGCCCAGGAAAACAGGGGAACTGGGAGGGCTGCTGTGCGACAGGGGGAGGACAGGCTCAGGGAACAAACTCTCCACGAGGCCCTCTCCAACATCATGGGAGCGTACCATCATTCCCAGGAGACGATGGCAACGGTACTGGACAAGTTTCAGGAGACCCAGCGGCTGCAGGAGGAACAGTATTTGGGCTTCAAGGAGGAACTCAGATCCATCAATTCCACCCTGGGCACCATCGTAGGGGTGTTGAAGGAAGTCCTCAACACCAGGAGGGACACTATGGCACAACAAGGGGCCCCTGACACTAGCCTGAACGATGAACTGCCCACCACCTCCGCCGGTGCTAGTGGACAGGAGGCACCGCCACAGGACCACCACTCCAGCACCCCACCCCCTGCAGAGGGAGACCCACCCCACAAACGGTCCCTGAGATCCAGGACAAAGACAGAGAATGATGCCAAGTCCCCGCCAAGAAATGAGACCACCCTAAATGTCATTCTTTTGTCCCACCTTGTCACCCTGTCCATCCTCAAACTGCCCCAGCTCCACTTCCTCTGCCCCTTTGGACACTGCACCTGTGAGACTAATAGCTTGCACTCTGCCATGGACATTCCTCCACCATCACTCCTCACCATTTTACAACCCCCTCCAATATTGAGCACTTAAATAAACACCCTTAAAGCACAAAACAATCTGGAGTCTCTCTGTGATTTCGAAATAGTGTATTAGCAATTACAGTGACAAAATGCTCTTTCAATTGTAATGTCAACATACCTATGTCACACACCTCTACTCCATGAGGAAACAAAGCAGATGTCACAGAGTGGGACCCACATCTGTGAAATCGTAAGGGAAAGTGACAACTCAGTGACCATACACTGGGTGAAAAGGACAGACAGTAGAGAGGTAGTAGTGTTAAAGTACATGTAGTAGGCAGGTTTGTATTCTTACCTGTGTCTCACTGGAAGTATTGCAGGATCACAGAGTTCCTGTTGTCGATGTCCTCTTCTTCTGCTTCCTCGTCTTCGCTGTCCACAGGCTCCACAGCTGCCACAACACCTCCATCTGGACCATCCTCCTGCAGAAAAGGCACCTGTTGTCGCAAAGCTAAGTTGTGAAGCATACAGCAGGCCACGATGATCTGGCACACCTTCTTTGGTGAGTAGAATAGGGAACTACCTGTCATATGGAGGCACCGGAACCTGGCCTTCAGGATGGCGAAAGTCCGCTCTATAATCCTCCTAGTTCGCCCATGGGCCTCATTGTAGCATTCCTCTGCCCTTGTCCTGGGATTCCTCACTGGGGTCAGTAGCCATGACAGGTTGGGGTAGCCAGAGTCACCTGCAAATGGCGAGGGACAACTGTTAGACACACACTAACTCTTAGGGACATCCCCAGACACCTAGTCACACTGTATTGGGTCCATGTCCTCACCTAATAGCCACACACGGTGCCTCTGGAGTTGCCCCATCACATAAGGGATGCTGCTATTCCGCAGGTTGTAAGCGTCATGCACTGAGCCAGGGAATTTGGCATTAACATGGGAGATGTACTGGTCTGCGAAACACACCATCTGCACATTCATCAAATGGTAACTCTTCTGGTTTCTGTACACCTGTTGACTCCTGCGGGGGGGACCAAGGCCACATGTGTCCCATCAATGGCACCTATGATGTTGGGGATATGTCCAAGGGCATAGAAGTCACCTTTCACTGTAGGCAAATCCTCCACTTGAGGGAACACGATGTAGGTCCGCATGTGTTTCAGCAGGGCAGACAACACTCTGGACAACACGTTGGAAAACATAGGCTGGGACATCCCTGAAGGTATGGCCACTGTAGTTTGAAAAGACCCACTTGCAAGGAAATGGAGTACTGACAGCACCTGCACTTGAGGGGGGATTCCTGTGGGATGACGGATAGCTGACATCAGGTCTGGCTCGAACTGGGCACACAGTTCCAGGATTGTGGCACGATCAAGCCTGTAGGTGATGATTACATGTCTTTCCTCCATTGTCGACAGGTCCACCAGTGGTCTGCACACCGGAGGATGCCGCCATCTCCTCACATGTCCCAGCGGACGGTGCCTATGAAGGACAACAGCGAGCACAGAGTCAACCAACTCAGAGGTACGTAAACACAGCTTACTCAGAAAACCATTCATAACACAAATTTTGCCTGTATGAGTGTTGAGGCAAGGCCTAGGTGTGTGTGACGCAGTTAAAGATAAAGCCATGTGGGCCCCCGAAATGGTGGCTGCCTGACCTGTAAAGTGGGACAATGGGATGTAAGGTAACTCGCTGACATTGTACACCATTGCGGTAGGCGGTTGAAGACCGCAGCGCAATTCTGCATTGGTTAACATTGGACCCTATGGGTCCCAGGAGCCAATGACGATGTACACCGGTGGTGACGGTACCCACCGCCACGGACGTGACCGTCATTTTCTATCTGTTCAATCACTCGACACCTGATCTTCGAAAGGAGAGGACCTACACTGCAAGTGCTGCTGTGTCCTCGGTCTGGAAGAGACAATGGCTTGTGCGATTGGGGAAAGGGCCCCTGCCTTCAGCGCGGAGGAGTTGGAGAAACTCGTGGATGGTGTCCTCCCCCAGTACACGCTACTCCACGGTCCTCCAGACAAACAGGTAATTACACTGTGAGCATGCTGTATGGGCAATGCCTGTGTGGAGTGGGGTGGATGAAAGATGGGGGGGGGAGAATGAGGCGTGCATGAAACGATGGTGAGTGCATGTGCCACATGGCAAGGATAGGGATGCGGGCCAATGACTGTGACGGTGCAGTTGGTAATAACTTCTCTTTTTCCCCTGTACAATTCATGTAGGTCAGCGCCCACCAGAAGAATGATATTCGGTGTGCCATCGCCAAGGACGTCCGGACCCTGGGGGTCTATCAGAGACGGAGCACCCACTGCCGGAAAAGATGGGAGGACATTCGCCGCTGGAGCAAGAAGACAGCGGAGGCCCAGCTGGGGATGGCCTCCCAACGTGGGAGGGGTGTCCGTTGCACCATGACCCCCCTGGTGTTCAGGATCCTGGTGGTGGCATACCCGGAGTTGGATGGGCACTTGAGGGCATCACAGCAGCAACAAGGGGGTGAGTACACTCTCATTCTGCTGATTCAGGGAGCAGTGGAGGTGTCTGGGTGGGGGAGGTGGCCTTTGGGTTTCCCTAGGCCAGGGCAAGTGTGCTAGTTAAGTCCTTTTTTTCAGGCAGACCCTGTGGCACCCCACCCCACCTGGGTACAGTGCCAACTACACCTAGTTAGGCTCATGTGACATCCATGTGTGCAGATATCGGCCATAGCCTTGTAGGCCATGTCCCAGGGATTGAATAGTGGACCCCAAGTGCGCGGCGTAGTACAGGGGGCTTCTGTGTCTGTCGTGTCCGCCAACTGTAGCGGTAATGCATGAACTCAACATGTCTTTCTTCTGTCTCCCCCCCCCCCCTTTTGTGGTCTCCCTGTACATGTGTGCATTAGCATCATCAGGCGGAGGAGCAGTGGCACCGGAGCAGGAGGGAGCTGCATCCCACATGGCCCTGGAGGGCGACACTACAGAGTCTGATTTCACCAGTGGGACGGAGGGCGAGGGGAGCTCCACGGCAGGGACAGGATCTGACACCAGTGATACGGACTCGTCCTCTGATGGGAGATCCCTTGTGGTGGCGGCCCCATCTGTGCCCCCCGCATCTACAGGTACAGCCGCCACCCCCCCTCCAGCACCTCCCTCCCAGCAGCCCTTCAGCCTTTGCCCCTTGCCCGCTCACCCAGGAGGTTGGGCATCACCTTCGCCCCAGGCACCTCAGCCCCTGCCCCAGTCACCCCTGCTGCCCTCAGTGAGGAGGGCATTGGCCTCCTCAGGTCCCTCACTGTTGGGCAGTCTACCATTTTGAATGCCATCCAGGGTGTTGAGAGACAATTGCAACTAACCAATGCATTCCAGGAGGGCATTCATTCTGGTCAGGCAGCCCTTCAACGAGCTTTTCAGACTCTGGCCTCAGCACTGATGGCAGCCATTGTCCCTGTCTCTAGCTTCCCCCCTCCAACTTCCTCCACCCAGGCCCAATCCCCTGTACCTCAGCCTACCCCAAGCACACCATCAGACCAGCATGCACACACCTCAACACACAAAGGAAGCTCAGGCAAACATAAGCACCACACATCCCACAGGCACTCACGCAAGCATCACACACATGCAGACATAGCAACATCCACTGCCTCCATTGTGTACCCCTCCTCCTTGTCTCCCTCCTCCCTCCCAGTCTCGTCTCCACTCACACCTGCATGCACTACATCTACAGCCACTACTTCCATCACCAGCACACCCACCAGCACACCCCGCTCATGTGCAGTCACCACCCCCACCACCATTCACACATCCCCTGTGTCCTCTCCCAGTGAGTCTGTGACGCCACCTCCCAAGGTAAACAAACGCAGGCACACACCCACCCAACAGCCATCCACCTCACGACAGCCTCCAGCGCATGCACCTTCACCCAAAGTCACCAAACGTACACCTCCTTCAACCACAACCTCTTCCTCCACTCCCAAACCCCCTCCAGCTACCCATCCCAGTGTTCCTAAGAAACTTTTCCTGTCCACCCTTGACCTCTTTCCCTCACCTCCCCCACCTCGTCAGTCTCCTAGGGCCCGACTCTCCAGGTCCCAACCTAGCACCTCAGCCACAACATCGGCGGGACCAGTGGTGCCAGTAGTCACTGGATTCTGGAGTGCACCAGGCAGCAGGGCAGCCAGTGTGGCAAGGAGCCAGAGCACGGACAGTCCCCCACCTGTCAAGCATCAAGAGTTGGGCAGTTCCCGGCGGGAGAGGGGGAAGACAACAGCCAGCAAACCCGCTTCCAGGGGTACAGGTGGGAGTGTGGAGTCAGCTGTGACACCTTCCAAGGTGGGGAAGGGGCACAAGAAACCCGGCAAGTCTGGGAAGATCAGCACAGCGGAGAAGACCGCCTTCAGCCCCGCTATCCAGGAGCCGGCCAGCAGCAGCCCCGCTGCCCCAGACAGGACCACCAGCATCAGCCCCGCTGCCCAGGAGGCGGCCGCCAGAATCAGCCCCGCTGGCCCAGACAGGACCGCCAGCATCAGCCCCGCTGCCCAGGAGGCGACCGCCAGAATCAGCCCCACTGGCCCAGACAGGACCGCCAGCATCAGTCCCGCTGCCCAGGTGGTGACCGCCAGCAGCCCAGCTGGCCCAGACAGGACTGCCAGCATCAGCCCCGCTGCCCAGGAGGCGACCGCCAGCAGTAGCCCCGCTGGCCCAGACAGGACCGCCAGCAACAGCCCTGCTGCCCAAGACAGGACCGCCAGCAGCAGCCCGCTGCCCCAGACAGGACCGCTAGCAGCAGCCCCGCTGCCCAAGACAGTACTGCCAGCATCAGCCTCGCTGCCCAGGAGGCGACCGCCAGCAGCAGCCCCGCTGGCCCAGACAGGACCGCCAGCAGCAGCCCTGCTGCCCAAGACAGGACTGCCAGCAGCAGCCCCGCTGCCCAAGACAGGACCGCCAGCAGCTGAAGTGCTGCCAAGGACACCGCCGCCACAATCACCGCTGCCAAGGACACCGCTGCCACAAGCACCGCTGCCAAGGACACCGCTGCCACAAGCACCGCTGCCGAGGACACCACCGCCACAAGCACCGCTGCAAAGGACACCGCCGCCACGAGCACCGCTGCCAAAGACACCGCCGCCACAAGCACCGCAGCCCATGAGCACCAAAAACACTGACGCTACTGAGGCCGCCACAAGCAGGATGAAGCACTCTGGGCAACAAGCCCCCTCCAGAACCAGTGGAGACTATTATCCCCTTGAGAGACTGTGGATTTGCACTCCCCAGGATTGAACAGTGGGCAAACCACCCACTGTAGAGACTTGAGAGACTGTGGCTTTGCACTCCCTAGGATTGAACAGTGGGCAAACCACCCACTGTAGAGACTTGAGAGACTGTGGCTTTGCACTCCCCAGGATTGAACAGTGGGAAAACCACCCACTGTAGAGACTTGAGAGACTGTGGCTTTGCACTCCCCAGGATTGACAGTGGGCATGGGGCCCCCTCGTAGATTTGGCGTCGCACACTCAACCGGCTGAGGTGCCCCCCTTTCCCTTCCCCCTGAGGTGCCTGTTTTATTTCTATCTGTTGCCCCTGCAGTGTTCTCTCCGTCATGTTCGGGTATCTTGTGTGGGCCTCGCTCATGCATTTGGGCCCTGTGGTCCACGGACTTTAAGGGTGGAATACCCTGGACTAATATTCTTGGTGTATATATTTGTAAATAGTGTATGTATATTATTTGACTACTGAATTTTAATATATTACAATCGTTCCCCTCATTTCCTTTTGTCTTTGCATTCTTGGGGGGTTTGGGGGTGTAACTGTAATGTATCATGCTGTATTAGTGTGTGTGTTGTCGTGGGTGAGGGTGGGGGTGGGGGTATTGCGTGTTGCGTGTGTGTCTCACTCTTTTTTCCCTCCCCCTCCCCTGGGTCGTAGGTGCAGTACTCACCGTGGTCTTCTCCGCCGGCGTTCGTGCTCCTGGTAGAGGAGCAAGAAGATAATGGCTGGTAAAATGTGGAGCTCGGATTCCATGGCGTCCTGGATCCTCGTGGGGTGTGCAGAAGTGAGCATTTTCCCTTCGAAGTCCTGCTTCCGCCGTGTTTTTGTTCGCAGTGAATCTGCCCCGGAAAAGGTGGCGGATTGGTAGGTTGTGATACTGAGGGCAGTACATTGTCTCCCACCTGTCTGTTGGCGATGACCGACATGCTGTTTGTTTGTACCTTCGTGGCGGTCGGAGTATTAAAGTGGCTGTCTTTGTTGGCGGTTTCTGCCATGGTCGTAATTCCATTTTTTTCCACCGGCCTGTTGGCGGGCTTACCACCGCTTTAACACTGACTGCCAGGGTTGTAATGAGCACCTTTGTCTTTTATTTCAGTTTCTGTGCCAACTTCTTCCTATATGGTCTGAGGACTTTGTGCAGAGAAGGGTGAACCCCTTGCACTAGTAGGCCTTGCTGAGGCTTACTTCGACAATCCTGGAGCAGATCTTACATCCAACCCAAAAAATGGCGATCATCCATGTTGGTGGCATAAGTATTTAATATAGTGATGACCTTCCCAACCAGTGTACCCTGCACAAGCACATATCGTCCCTCCATGTCTGTCTCACTGTATGTGTGATGAAAGGGCACCCCGGGGGCAACCCAGATGGATACCCTCCTAGCATAACATGAATATGTGGCTGAATAGAGTTGACCCCTCCATTTTTTCCCCAATTTCTGTGTTTCATTGGCAATGAGATATGTTTCTTGTAAGAATGCTAAGTAGACCTTGGTGCGGTCTGAGAATGAATGGACAGAATATCTTTTAGTGTAGCCCCCTAACCCTCTGATATTCCAGGAGATAATGTTGTAGTTTTCCCAATATGTGGCATTATGTATATAACTGCAGTCGGCTCATCCTCCCTCTACTAAGGTGAAGCATGAGCTGAGACCCCCCCCCCAACCGTGGCACCAATGTGGACATTGAGCAGCAACTTAGAGACAGCCCTCTAGAACAGTGGTTTTCAAACTTTTTAATGCTGCCCCGCCAGGTGGAAGAAATAGCCCATCGGGCCCCCCTCAGAATTATTCACAATTATGTTAGTAAGTTGGTAATGTTTACATATATCTAGGCTTATTTAAACATTGTAGTCAAGTTCTGTTACCTTTCTAATAGTGCAACAAATTATTTTCTGCTTAAAACACAGCACTGTTGTCTGCAAAATGTTTCTTTTGGCCAGAACCTGGCACCCCCCCCCCCCCCTGGATCACTTGAGGCCTCACTAAGGGGGCCTGCTTCCCAGTTTGAAGACCCCTGTTCTAGAACTTAAATACAGAACCAAAACAAACAACTCCCCATCTTTCACCCCTATCAAACAATCAAACAAAAAACAGTCATGGTCACCCATGTATATAAAGCTGTCAGGTCAAGCAGCATAGCCTCAAAGCATGACAAAGAAAAAAGAATAGGACCTACCACAAAATGTGGGAGTGGGTTCCAACCTCCGTACATAATTGCTGGGTGGCATAATGTCTTTATGAGACAATCATACTACTGTAGTCCCCATGATTGCATTGGACAGGCAACATGTGAAGAGACATATTCCCCCTTTTAGCCCCCCCAACAGAAAGTCAAAACAGGCGTGCAGCGAGCTGTCTTCAGGAAATAGATTCTTTAATGTGCCAGTCAAAATTCAGCAAAAGCGTGTAGCACAGCAGGCGAGCATGTCTGAAGCCAGCACAGACTTCACTCTCCAATTCTGTCCAGCTCTGGTTTACCCACCACATCTGTGCTACCATTAACCCCCTCCAGCGTCTCTGAGACTGAGTTCAGTGTCATGGTGCCATCACTTTGTATCACCACATGTGATGTTACAGGACCTCCTGCAGTGCACATGTCAGTGTGTTTGTGTGTCCCCGGGTCTCCAACAGAGGTGAGGTGGCACCCCTGAGGTTGTGTTAGACCCCTCCAGGAGCCTATTGTCTATTGAGGCACTTTATCCCACATTTCTGGCCACCGCCAGACATCCTCCGGGCTATCAAAAAAGTGTGATTGTACACTTGATATCACACTGAGCCCGGAAACATGAGCATGTATTTTAGGTCCATACACTTTAGGTGTCATTCAATGTCAAGAAAGGACTTCCAGTCACCCTGCACTCGCTGTATATATGCAGCATATTTTGTGATTGTGATAATGTGCAGTGTCATGTTCATATGCAGCCCTGAAGACACTGTCTCTGTCTTTGTAATTTAGGACATGGGCTATGATCCCCAGGGGAGGGGTGGCAGTGGTGGTAGGGAGACCAGCACCTGCTGTATGCATTCAATGACAAAGAAACTCAAGAGGTCTTGTGGTTGTAGCACTTCTTGCACCCACTCCTCTATAAATTGTTTCATAGATCTCCCTTCAGCACGTTTCAGGAAACTCAGAAATCTGACATTGTTGCAGCGTGCTCACCCTTTGGCATCCTCTGTCCTGGCCTCTAGTGCTCCTGTTTTGGAGAGGACGCCTGCCATTTGTTTCTGGAGGGTGGCCACATCCTGCTTGAGCCCATCAATTGAATCCTCAGCAGCACACACTTTGTTGTGTTGTCCTAGCACAGTTCCTGGGAAATGTTTTTCCCCATTGCAAGGGTGATGTACTGAAACCAGGGGACAGACTTTTACCAGTCTCAGATGTGGCGTCCCCTCCAATTCAGAGTTCAGCTTGTTGCGGCTGAATAGATGGTAATCAGAACCAGTTTGGACTTGTTTATAAATTCACAATGGAGGAGGAGTGCCGTTTTCCAATCCAGCACTCACCGGACTTCCCAAACAGCATTTAAAGTCAATGGCGCCTGCAAGATGCTTCTCACGTTGGGCTTTGGGCACCGTGCTGGCCAGTCATCTGTATGCTATGCCGCTATACTGAGGATGCTTTGTGATACAGTGTCCCCAGCAGGGGAAGATTCCAGACATGCTAAAGGGGGAGAATAGGTTGAGCAGTGTACCACCAGCCGCTTGGCGGCAGGGCAAGCGCCTTAGCCACATACAGCCCTCACCTCTACCATCCAGTACATTAGGGCGGAGGGGAGGGGCTCTGCAAAGCCGATCCACAGACTGCGATCATCTCCTTTTCCAAGTGCAGAGACCGCGACCACACTCCTCACCCGCAGGCCTCCCAATGTGATAGTACCCCTGTCAGGGAAAGGAGAAGGTGGCCGTCGTCGGTCAGTTGATCCAATGACTCTCCCCGTGCCTCCAGCTCTGCCTGAAGTGACCGATCCCAGACTTCAGTATCCACTGACACTCACTAATGCCTCAATTTGTGCTTTCCTGGTACCTGCTTGCAGGTATCGGAGCCCAGCACAGCCCCTGCACAGGAAACAATACGTGGGGCAGGCTCCGAGCAGTCCTTGCACCGTGACCACTCTAGGTAGGCCGTGCACACCACATTCCACTGTCACCACCAAATTCGATTTTGACACCAGCAAGGGGTCCCCAAGAGCGTCCCTAATCAAAAGCTACCAAGATTTCCTTGGTTAGATGCAGGATCGCACAGGATATTGGTGCGGTCCAAGAGGTGTTCCTCAAGGATGCGTCCTAAGGGCCATCCCCTTTATGTCTTGTCCGTGCCCCCTTTGTATCTTTAAATATCATGCAACTCTTTTGCCACACATATTTTTTTGTTACAAAAATAAAATATTTAAGCATTCTTTAGTTGAATCAGATTCACGTGTTTCCTATTTTGTGAATATTTGAAATGGAATGGATAGTGTTTTTTGCATACCTATTTTGGTTATTAGGAAAACAAGTTAATAATGGCTATCTCCCGAGGTGCTGTGCTGTTCCAGTCTGTTAGAGCCAACACCAAGCACCTCTACAAGTATGCATACGCATGCGTATTACCATAAGTATAATCCTGGCAGACTGCCCGATATTATGATCTTAAAACGCAAAATTTCCTCCCTTTCCTGTCTGAAACATTTAATTCTATTAAGGGCAGGGAAGAAAGTATTGTGCTTCAGTCTTTCCTCCTTTGAATAGCAGCTTGAAAGTTAACACATGAATAACTACAAATCGCAATATTCCACGGACTAGAACTACAAAATGTTACTTTAATGACCCAATCGCTAATCACCAAGTTCGTAGCACCAATCTGATCATATTCTTTCTTTGCTTGAAGGTTTTCATCGCCTAGTGCGCTTGTTTGTTTTTCTGCAACTGTGAACGAAAAACAAATCATGGATCATATTGGTCTAGATTTGCGGTCATTTCCTTTCTTCGCTTTAACCTGTATTAATATTATATGAATCTATTTTAAACAGCTATCAACAAAGAAGGGATAAACAAATCATGTACTCAGCATAATAATCACAATGACATTACAGCAGTTTGTAATGGGTAGGAGACTACTCACCTCCGTCTCTTCCGTGTACAGCTACAATATTCAGGCGCAAAAGGTAAGAAAACTTTGCAGTCAGGACCGGAGATGAGAATTTAGTTCAAAGCTTAGACAGCAACATAGATGTGACAACTTTTTCAAAGTTGAATTGTTATCTACCCATTTCATGATATCCTTCAGACTAGCATCTACTAAGTAAAGTATTGTTGCAATGCCACATCTAATGGAATAAACCCCAAATCTGTCCACATTTATTCCTGCTGCTGACATAATCCACTTCATTCACCAGGCTAAGGAAGCTGTAGAAACCGTTTTGTCTCTCCAGACCTTAATTTCCTAGTTCCAGCCTCATATTCCATCAAACAGTGATCTACGCACACTCATGTACTGTCAGGAAAAACTAGCAAAAGAGATCAATATTTTTTCGAGTTTTACTACATTTTGCCAGCACAAACGCAACACCTTGTGGGTTAAAGATCCTGCTGTCTTCATGTAAGGTGTCAACATCTGATACTCTATGACAGGAAAATCAGCACAGAAGCATGGTAAATTTTGCTGGCAATAGCTTATGTGAAAGATTTTCATTGGCTGGCTAGTGTTCTAAGAAACTCAGGCCAAAATTGACATCCCAAAGGGAAGTATAAATAGACTCTGGGGGAACCGAGAGCCTAATGCTGTTCAGAAGTTTCTTTATAATCAGGGTTTTTCCTATAAGTAAATAGTTTAATGAGAGATGTCCATATGAAACAGCCGATCAGTAACAATGTATTGCTCTGTAAACCAAGCCTTGGTGAGCCTAATGAGAGAGGAACTTAACTACAGTCATGACGTCTGCCACCAAGGGATCCAGGTGCTATCCATCACACCAACTGAACCACTTTTACCATTCTTATTTATATCTTTATTTGGTTCATGGAGACTAAGCTTCATTAATAGAGACAGTAGTTTGATTGCAAAGGGCTTGGGACTTGTAATTGTCCCTATATACTCACCATATTATAATCTCGAGTTGGTTTGAAGTTATCAGAGGTAAGTTCTCTTTTGGGTCTTTGAGAATCTAGAGAAGCAACTAAGTTTTATCAGTACTGGGAATCAAACGTGTGACTGCTAAAGTGGGTTCAAACAATATCAGTTTTCTCCCTGACATCTCATCTGTGTGGTCAGACTTAGTATCATTATGAAGACAGGACAAATATAGTGCAGATCTTATTGCCAGTTCTGCTGGAGGGGATGCAAGGCTATTATTCCTGGGCCTGGATGACAACTCTAAGACTGATCCGGTTGATGATTCAGAAAAACAAATACATTTGGCATGGACTTCAAAGTTCATTGACTGTTGAAAGGCCTGTGAATCCAATCTTCAGTTGCTCAGATCTACGAGGTGTCTGGAGTTCCAGTCTGCCATCACATTGGTTTAGTCAAGAAGGTAGTCTGCCATTACCAATGCAATGTGTCCTAGGCAGAAGTCCCTCATCAGGTTTGCCAGAGAGGTGGAGCTAGTCCCATCTAACCTGCTGTTATCCCTGATTCATACATATTTTCCATCTCCAGAAGGATACCGCATTGCATTCTGTTTCGTCCAACACTTCACTGCAAAGCAGCCTGCCAGCTGTTCCAAGCAGTTTATATGGAGTTGGCGTATTCGGACAGTAAAGTATTTTACAGACACCCAAATGAGTCATTCAGTCTGCTGTGCTAGCATGGGATTTGATAATCATGCCCAGATATGATTCAACGGTCCATGTTCTGGTGCCACCATTGTAGCTCTTGCCTGGTCTTTGTATGATCTATCACATCTGTGTAAGAAAGCGCTTTTCAACCTGATGGTGCCATGATTCTGAGATCGTTTAGATAGAATCTAAAAGAAAGCATGCCAATCTGGATAGTTGCTGCAGAGAAATATTGTTGCTAATTGTTGGAAATGGCCTTTCTGCAGGGTCACCCCCAAACTTTTTGCCTTCCTCCTTCTATTTTTTTGACCTCATTTCTGCTGGCTTTAGGACTCTGCGCACTTTACCACTGCTAATCAGTGCTAAAGTGCATATGCTCTCTCCCTAAAACATGGTGACATTGGCTAATACCCAATTGGCTTATTTAATTTACGTATAAGTCCCTAGTAAAGTGCACTACATGTGCCCAGGGCCTTTAAATTAAATACTACTAGTGGGCCTGCAGCACTAATTGTGACACCCACATAAGTAGCCCTTAACCATGTCTCAGGCCTGCCACTGCAAGGCCTGTGTGTGCAGTTTCACTGCCACTTCGACTTGGCATTTAAAAGTAATTGCCAAGCCTTAAACTTCCTTTTTTCTACATATGTCACCCCTAAGGTAGGCCCTTGGTAACCCATAGGGCAGGGTGCTATGTAGATAAAAGGCAGGCCAGATACCTGTGTCGTTTATATGTTCTGGCAGTGTAAAACTCCTAAATTCGTTTTTCACTGCTGTGAGGCCTGCTCCTTTCATAGAATAGTTTTAGGGCTACCCTCATATACTGTTTGAGTGGTAGATTCTGATCTGAAAGGAGTAACCAAGTCACATTTAGTATGGCCAGAATGGTAATAGAAAATCCTGCTTATTGGTGAAGTTGGATTTAATATTACTATTCTGGGAATGCCACTTTTAGAAAGTGAGCATTTCTCTCCACTTAAATCCTTCTGTGCCTTACAATCCACATCTGGCTAGGTTAGTTGAACGCTCCCTTGTGCATTTCACTCAGACAACCCCAAACACAGGATGCTCAGTCACACCTGCACACATCTGCATACTGAATGGGTCTTTCTGGGCAGGGAGGGTGTAGGCCCTGACACTTACATTTGAAAGGACAGTGCCTGCCCTCACAAAATGGACTGCCAAATCCCCTACTGGGACCCTGGCAGACAGGATGGAATTGAAAGGGCACCTTGTGCACTTCTAAGCCACTCTTTGAAGTCTCCCCCACTTCAAAGGCACATTTGGGTATTTAAACCGGTCTCTGACACTACCAACTCGGACACTTCTTGAAAAGATACCTACTGGGAAAGGAACTCTGAACCAGAACCTGCTGCCTGCTAAGATAAGCTGCCTGGCTGCCCAAAAGATTCACCTGACTGCTTTGCTGAAAAGGACTACTGCCTTGCTGTTGCCCTGCTACCTTGCAGCCCTTTGGCTCTGCTAAGAAGAGCTCTCCAAAGGCTTGGATTGAGCTTGCCTCCTGTTTTCTGAAGTCTCAGGGCCAAAAAGACTTCAACTCTGCAAAGAACTTGTGTGGCAAAAATCGACACACAGCCTGCCGGAATTGATGCACAGCCTGCCTCGCGGTGAGAAAATCACTGCACACCGAACCGGAACGACGCAGCCCGGCTCCCCGAGTGGAGATCGACTCAGCGCCAGCGAGTGGAACTTCGACGCACAGCCCACTTGATCGATGCATAGCCGAGCCAGAATGACGCAGCCCAACTTCCTGCAAGAAGAATCGACCCAGTGCCTGCCGTGCGACAGAAATTTCCCCACATCACCCACCAGATTGAAGCAGCTCCTGTGACTTCCTCCTACACGCCCAGAATTTCTCCGCATCATCCCTGGCAGGGTGTCCAAATACCCTGCAACCCAAAGAGGATCCAAGTCTGCGCACCGCAAATTGACGCAAATTGTTCTGTGAATCTTTTTCTTGATCTCCTGAACTTTTCCATTAGGAAAGTGATGCTGTATTGTTGCTGAGCCTATTATGAAGCCTTGAAGCTTTAGGATCTCATCAGACATAGTTCCCACTTCATTGCATAGGTAAGAAAGCCTAGCTCTGGAGGGTGTCTTCTTCAAGAGATATATGTGTCAACATATTGTACCAGTGCTAGCCTATGAAGAATAGGTCATCAAGCTACATTATTAACTCCACTGCCATTGCACTGAAGCATTCCACTACCCATACCCTCACTTTGTTGAAGCACCATGGGTCTGAGGACAGCCCAACGAACATAGGGATTCGTAGATGACTGTTACAAGAAAACTGATGAAACTTGGAGTGTAGTTTATACATCAATATAGGCAGATAGGTGTTCTTGAGGACCAGACAAACCATCTAATCATCCGTATGGAGGACATCCTTCAAAATATGTATAGCTTCTATTTTGAAAAGTCAAGACAGAATCCAATAATTTATTTCATTGAGATTTATCACAAGCTGGAATCCTTTGTCCTTCTTTCTTAATAGAAAAAAGGCTGCTAACAAAGCCATTGAATGTGCCACTTTTTGTAGAAATGAGGATGCTTCTGCTTCTGTTGACTCTTGTTGTTGTCACAATAGTTAACATCTCACAGCCAAGCTATATGACTATGGTGCCATGGAATTCCAGACGAATATGTGTTCAGTCTACATCTGACATTAGTTGCTTCCAATTTGACAGAAACTGTTTTGTTCTGCCCTCAAGGCATACTTGATCCAGAGGAAGCCCACTCACCTGGCATCCCTGGCTGAAAGGTTTACTCTCCCCATACACTACTATAGAAACAGTCCCGCTTTGTGATAGGACCAGTTAGGTCCCGCAGTTTGTTTTGATATACTGGCTAGCCACTATTCCAAACCATTTTCAGATCTCAGAAGAATTTGTCCATGAATGTGGACATGTTTGGGTACACCTGGTATGTGATGGGTACTTTACCACCCAGAGATGGCCTGGGACACTATGCACTAAAGCTGTTCATAACATCCCTTTTCCAATACCTTGGCAGTCTAGTTTAAACATTGTCTGCAGAATGAGGAGACAGACTCCAGTGGGTGAATTGTGGGTGCACAATTTACTCCAGATTAAAGACACCCTCCAATAAGTGGGACAAGTGCTGTGTCTTTCATCCTTGTCTTCCCATCTCTTTTATTTTGTTGCTCCAAGGCAACAATGATGGTTGTTTTTCTTTTTTGGAAAGGATCAAACTCTCTGGATTATAGAATCCTTCTGCAGCTGATAGTTTCAAGTTGACTGGTGGTTTGGAGGGTGAAAAAAGTCATGCAACTTTCCAGGAATAGCACCAGTTTTGGTCAGGACGAACTGTTTCACTTTTTTCATTATATCCTTGTTGGAAGACTTATTTGATTTCTCATTTAGCTTGGAAAAGAGAGGGTGTTCTTAGTAGTTATATTGACGATCTAAAACTTGTTTTTTCCTGAATGTTATGCCCCCAGCTCAATCTGAAGGCTGCCTGCTTAGCTCCTTAACGCAGGACTGCAGAGGTCTCTTCCACAGAGTCATTTACCATGGCCCCAATGGTTCTTCTTGGCCTGAAATTACCTGTCCTAATTCTTCTGAACCAGAACACAAAAGGCCCCTTTAACAGTCTGATAGTTGCCTTGATGACAGCCTTATTAACCCTTCTTACTTTAAAATGTGGCATCTGTCACAACCACTTCAGAGTCTCGTGAGGGCGGTGAGAGAGTGATCACACCAAGGAGTTCACGAGTGGGCAGGTGCCAGACTCACCCATACTAAGTTACAAAATCAACATCTTAATTTTACAACCCCATTTGTGCCGGGTACTACTAGGGCAGGAGTGTGACTAACTGGCACAGAGAGATGTTGTAATCTCCAGTTGCTCTGATGCATGCTGCAATTCTAAAGCACAGAACCACAGAAGGAAACAAGATGGTGGTACGTCCCTGCACTAGAGAGAGGACTAAGCATCCCTCCTTTGTAATGCTCCTGCCAAGATTAGGAAGTCTCTTTGGCAGTGAGCTGGGGCAGAAGGTTCATGTGTTGCATGAGGTGAAAACAGGCTTAAACAAGAATGGGTCATCCTACAAATTGTCTGTAGCAAGAGCGATCAGTACCAAACTGAATTACCTACCGCAAAACAACACAAATAATGAGACAAGAGGAATAAGAAGTACTTAGCTGAAGATGTTAGCAGAGAAGAAAGAGGTGATTATGGAAGCCTTGTATTAATGACTGGGAGAACCAAGTCACATGTTTGGAGTTCTACTCCTTGGATCATTGTGTTGCAAGGGTCTACTTTGGGAATGCATTGCAGAGCAGAAGTTCCAATGAAGCTGCTAGGCTGTAATAAGAGGTCCTTGCATCAGGAACGTTCACGCTTGGGGTTGTGCCACGCAGCAGAGGGGATGCATCTGTTCCACGTGATCCAAAGATGGGCTGGTAGAGCACCTTCAGGCCCATTTCTAAGAGCACAGAACTGGGGCGACACCACTTGGCAGGGTAATATGCACAAATGGAAGAACACAGGTGCTAGGCTCAAGGTTGTTGACGCCTTCTTTCCCAGAAGCTCAGGAGGCCAGCCAACTAGCCCTTGGATTCACTGTTGCGTACTGGGTTCAGCAAATATGGGTCCAGTCCTTAATACAGGGGGGCAGTAGGCCCTGTACAGCAGGGCAGCAGACCTTCAGAGCATCAGTCTTCATGCTAACAATATTATTTTTGTTTTTGGAGTATGATTCTCAAATCCACAGTTATTAAAAAAAGCTGTTGGGACCACTCAAGTGAGATACCTGTCTTCATTTTTTGTGTCCAAAAAGGAGTCTTGAGACAGATGAAGCCAGGACAGTGCCTCTGAAGTTGCACTCCTCTTGTTCTCTTGCGCGACTGATGTACCAGGAGAGGTGTTCTTCCTTATCAGATTTTGGTGATCCTTGCTGGATCTGTTTTCCACCCTAAATTCCAATTTTAATTTAGACACCTAAAACCCATTTGATCAGACAAGAATGACAGACAGGTGAGGTTTAAAATATAAAGGTTTTTTTTCAGAGTGGAAGTCATAAGGAATAAAGTAAAATAGTCAAAATCAATTTATCAATTAATCAAAGTACTAAGCTCAGTTAGAGTCCAGAATCAATCAAATAACTCAGTAAAGTTCAGGTCAGCAAAATACAGAGTATTTAATGGGAGAGCAATCCAGCATGCATTCAGTAAGAAAGAGCTCCACAGCACATCTAAAAAGAGCACACTTGTATTGGGTTCAGAGAAAACATTTAATACATTCAGTACAGTTGTACAGGGTTCCCACAGAATAAAACAATCAAAATTAAATAGGGTGAAAGTCTCAATTCCAGAACATGAAGAATCTCAGGGATGGCACCTCCACTAAAACAATTATCGCTACATTTAAAATACTGCTGAAATTACGTTTCAATTTCTAAACATCATTTTTCTGAGATTTGAAAATACAAGTTTGTCCAAGTGATACAGAACATTGGTAGCAAATGTCATAAGGAAAATGGAGTATGAGGCCCACAACTGCTAGGTTAGCTAGAGATTGATTTTTCATTAGTGCGCCCATATGTATATATATATATATATATTTAAAAGTTAACACTTTATCACAGTCTCCCTATGAACTTTTCTCTCTTATTTTTAGTTTAGAAACCGCTGCCTGGTGGCTGTGTCCTGGATCCAAATATGACTGGAGGTCTCTCTGTTTGTTCTGCACTGCTGTGTCCGTCCTTTCAATGTGTGCCTCAGGCCAGGCTGTTCTTGTTCAATATGCACCTCAAAACAGAGCTGTCCAGGGGCCATCACTCAGTCCAGTGATTCTTCTTTATTTAGACTGCACCACCACCCACGCTAGCAGCACCATTTAGCATCCTTTCTCAATGTTTTCAAGTGTATTTCTCTAGAAATGTCAGATATTGATGTATACAGAAGTTATTGTTTGTTAAAAGAAGAATCAAATATAATTACCTTTTGAGACTCCGAATGTATAATGCTCAATAAGCTGAACATGCAGTGAAAACATTAAGCACCAAAGAAATCTTTGAAATAGATATTTTTAAGGCTTGTATTTGAACAAGACCAATACGTGTGACCATGCAGACTGGGCCGCAGCATGATCGCTGTACGAACTTATTGGCTGTTCCCTGAAAGCTTAAGTCTCAGAAATGATGAGTGGGAATGACAAAGTGCAGCAGTTTGCCACACTGTGTACGTGAGTGTCATCTTTTGTTATTTGCAAAATCTTAACAGTTTAGGTCATTGAAGAGTGCAAAGTTTAGGAAAGTCCATGTCAGTAAGTGTTGGTAACCATGCACAATGTGTCACATATAGCAGTGCACTTTCCAATCAGGCCATACGAGAAGGGTGATAAACCAGTCAGGTAAGACTCTCCGAGGCTTCTGTTTTTTCCTACCTTGTTGCTTCGTCTTTGATTTAAGCCCTGCGAATCACAGCAGCGTGCTCTGATGCAATCTGCTGTCTTCAACATTCATGGGATGTCCTTCCTGGCAGCCTCAGGGTACTGAAGAAGTGTGCAAAAAAAGCAAACATTGCTGCCGAAGTAAATTTGACTAGCTTTAAGATATGTACAAAATCTCTGTGCAACCTGCCTCCTTTTAAATGCCTCCTATGTCCACGCCCTTAAATGCCTCCCATGTCCACGCCCTTTTTATTTCCCAAAGTTGCAGATCTCTACCATGTCTGTCCTGCAAGCTGAAGGAGTAAAATACCAGCCTCATCATATGTTTGAGGATAAAAAAAAAACACGGCACAGACATGGGAGGTGCAGAAAGGGACTGGTTGCACACAGACACCCACAGATATTCTTTCACAACTTTGCGTGTATGTGTTTGCATACGTTAGCACATTAAAATCCAGACCTATTGGCTTTGACAATCTCTGTTCCTGTCATGATTTGGGGCACATATGCACATCTGTCTGAAGCCAGAAAAGAAAGTATGCATGTTTGTGGTAAATGTCATGCTTTTCAAGAAAAACCATGGTGGTACAGCGAAGAGGGACTGGGTTTAAATATGCCCACCACAGTTACTTGCAGAAAGCAGGATGTGCACAGGAGGTGAAGAACCATGTTTATTGGTTCCATATTTTAAGGACCCGGAAACCCTGAGTGAGTGTCTATTATTCAATAACCTTGGGACCTCCGACAGCTTCGTTCCGGTTCCCAAAGATGCCTGTGTTCAGACCATCGTCGTGGAACATAATTCAGGTTTTTCCCCTTCCTTTCTGAGAGGTTTTCCAGGCCTGCCAACTTCCCCCAAAATTCCACAGTGTGAGGAGAAGGCGGGCCATGGAGCAGGTGTGGCATCATGCCGAGAAGCACCTAAGAGGCACACTTGCCTCCAACCCCAGCCCCAAACCCCCTCCTCTAACAAAAAGAACAAAAACTTGATGAGGCTGCTGCCGATGTCCTGGGGTGTTTTCACACCTATTAATGTACATTGGCAGCTAAAAACCTCCGAAAACGAGCTGAAAACCACTGCTTACAGTGGTTTTCAGCTCATTTTCCTTGCCACTGTCTGATATTGGCTCCTCACCGGGAGACCATGTGAGCAGTGCTTAATTTGTGCTTGTTGTTTCCGGTGCTAAGCACTGGCACTTATTTTTGAGGGCCGGCGCTTATTAATCTTCCCTAAGCATTTGCTGCCAGCAAAAGATATATATGGTAAAGATGGAGGAAAAGAAAAACGAAAAAGCGTCACAATGGGAGAAAGCAGAAAGCTGCAAACGTGAGCTGAAAGGGGAGGGAGTGGCTCTAAACAGATTCAAGAGGCCCGAGATGGCTTCAGGATTACGCTGCATCAGAATTCCGTGTTCGCTGTTTAAGAGGAAGGCTTTGAGCACCAGCACGTTTTTATTTACAAATTAAGCACTGCATGTGAGGGGAGCCAATATCGTGTGTCACACGGTGACACCGTGTGAATTGGCAGTTCTGGCTTTCTGCTTGTACAGAGATAACCTTCTGTTTGCATTAGGGCTCCGTCTCTGCGTGCACACTTGTAGGGTCCTCTTGAACGGGGCACATCATTTGTCACTCTGGCTAAAGGATGAGACTGTTGTCTTTGCTGTTGTGATTTTCTTCTGCTTCGTTCTGCGATGATTGGGGAGTTCTTCTAACGCCGCTTGAGACATTCCAGAACTGCTGCCTATTCAATGACTGTTTCATGTCAATTTCATGTCAATTTCATTCTGTATAGGTACCTGGGTTCATAAGCAGATCCTTGCTCCCAGTGTTATATAACGTACTGATTATTTACTACTGAGTTTACACAACTTGCTAATGAATGTTAGGTTTGTGATATGCATATAACAGGGATGGTTTTTTAGTTGCTTGTTAGATCATGAAGTTTTAGAGAAGTGTTCCTAAACTGGCATGTGACAGCCCTGATTTGGGTTTCAAGCTATTGTTTCTCCTCTGTGTTTTGTTCCTTATTATAAGACTGTGAGGTATTTGGCCTCATGTGGACAGTAGTTAACCAGCTGTTTACTCAATATATAAGCATTTAATATTAATTAATTGTATGAGCAATTCAGTATTGTTGAGTTATTTGAATCTTTACGTTTGCCAATCCCAGTACAGGTGTCCTCCACTGGTGTAACTCCCCTGCTACCCGTCCCCAGTTTAGCTTCTCTGTCACTCTGGTGTATTTTGTGCAGAGACGGAGCCGCAGAAAGGTGGGCCACTGGGGGGTACTGTTCCTGAGGATTCTGGGCCATGACAGTTTCTTTAGGTATAGAGCACTCCAAAGGAAGGCATGTCTTTCCTGTCACTGTTACTCTATCTGTCCCTGCATGTGCTCTCTTTTACTGCCTCCCTCCCTCCCTATACTCGCACTCCCATCCTGTTTGTGATCATAGGCCACTTTAATCTCACCTCTCCCTCCCTTCCAAATACTACCACTCTGCTGGCCACGCCATACTTAATTTTTTAGTTATGTTTTTTTTTTACTGTGGCCCAGCAGCAAGAAAGCACTGCATTTCCACTTCCTCACGTTTTCATGCTTTTCATGACCTGTTTTATCTATTTTTTAATTTACCAGTCTAACATGGCCATCCACCAAGTGTGATCAGTAACTTCAAAATGGCCCTATGTGTTATGATGCGTATGCACACATGCATCACAAAACACTGAGGACTTGCATCCTGACAGACATGCATGTGCCACAATGCAAGTGTGACCATCAGCTCCATCTTGGAGTTGGTTTTCTTTAATAGAAAACTCCTTTCAACATTGCCAGTGATAGAGAGAAATTCTTAATTTTGCAAATGAAACACACTTATTGACAAAATAAATAAATAGTAAATGACGTGGGCACTTTTAATACATCATTTATAATAGGTAATCACATATAGCTATTATAAGCAAACACTCTTAACACGTTGTAATAAAATGAGTTAGCCAAAATACTAATGCCTTTTAGGATGTCAACTTTACACATTTAAGCCTAAGAGTCATGATTTCATATTATGCAATTGCTTTGCACAAGATGTTTTTCTTTTTCTTCCCACTGCAGATGTTGTATTTTTCCAAAAGCTTTCTGTTAGCTAGTGGATAGGCATATGTTATGTATTAGAGAACTGATAGTAGGTTTCTGTCCGGGAGGAGAGGAAGATGCCAGGAAGTGCGACTCATGGGAGAAGCTGATGATAACGCGTCCAAACCTTGTTAATTTAACTTACAAGGGGACTCGTTTTAGGCCCATGAATCTTTTGACCAAGTTTGGGGACTTCCCAGAACGAGATATCCGCCTAGCATTTCAATCAATAGATCAATAACCTAATCAATATTTACCATAACTAGTCAATCAAACTAATCAATAACATTTAATGAACTGAAACACACTGTGACCTTTCAGCTATGAATAACCACACAAAATCTAGTAAGAGTTAGGATATTTATTCCCTATTAGTTACACTCTAGTATCATATTTATTAGTCGCAATATCAATAAGCACATCAATACCACTATAACTTGGCAACTCGAGTAAGACTTTATCAAAGCATAGGTCAAGAACATTAGAACAAAGCACGTTAACATGAGTCAACTTTAGCAGAGTATCATTAGTACATTATTAAACAAAGCAAGAATTCAGTCATTTGTCTATTTGCATCCGATATCAGTGAACTCCTTAACTAACCTCTAATTAGCATCAGCATGTTGGGCTTCATGCAAAACGATTTAGCAACATGAATTTGGAAAACATCTAACTATGGCCTCTATCAAAAGAGCAGTTGGTACCTAGAAAGAAAAGGCAAACAGACAATTACAGTTTATCATCAGATAGTTACCTCTCCGATTGAGTCAGCATGCAGGATCAGTCTTCGTCCTCAGGACATCGGTCGATTCGCCATCAGCCAGGGCAGGCAGGTAAGTCTCAGTAGGGCATAGCAAGAAAACTCTTCCCTCATAAGGAGGAGAAGTTCATATCAGGCAAGGGATAGGATGAGGATGGTTTAAAGTATAAGACAAAGTCTCTCAGAAGGGCAAGGGATAGCAAAGTAATGGGTCGGTGGAATGTCCGGTAATGGCTGATTTCTCCTTGGGTCACGCCGTTATATCAAAGTTGTTGAACAAGTCTTTAATTTCCCATTGGGCAATATTTGGTGCATCATTATCTCTGTCCAATAATCTGTCACACACCTTACTAGAATTTTCACCTAAGACAGTTCTCATGCAGTTAATTGGCTCCTGTGATTGACGTCTTCGACGGGTAGAATGTCAGGTAAGAAAAGTTACACTTGTCGATCCAGTCAGTAGTTCCATTGTCTTCTCCTAGTCCAGGTGACCTTGCACCTGTTGCGAATTACACTGTTGCATTCAGCAAGAATGTCTCATTGAGCAATTTGGGTCTCATGAGAAAGAATTTACTACAGCTACACACATATCTAGCTTCTGGAAAAGTACAGCTTTGTGTCCTTCAGGGAAGCAGCACATTGCACGTTAGAAAAACACAGTTAATATGAGACCAGGCAGCTAAGCCCAGACCCTTGCTAAGTAAGGCCTATTGATTAATTTAGCAGAACCCTAATACATAACTCTTAATGCTAATACAAAATCATACATTAGTACACTGTTAATTCATTATTAGTCAGTTTCATTAATCACCGTATACATTGGTGGCCACTCCCTGTGGGCACATTTCAAACGTGTGCATTAGTCTTACCTTAACACATTTTATGCGGTTTTATTAGACATTTTATTGCGAGCTTTTCATGTTAATATTATTTTTATATAAATATAAAAGTTACACTCCAACAATCCCTCCTCTGATGACTCTTGTCATCACACAAACCCCTTTCCTTACAATTTATCATTTTCAAATTTCTCTCATTTCAATTTCTTCCCTCAACTTTACCCCTTCTAATTTTGCTCTGAACAATTTCTCCCTTTTCTTTTCTTCCCTCCTCTTATTATTTTTCGCCATTTTCAATTTAATTCTTTTACTAATTTTGCATGACAACCATAATCCAAATAAGCAAGCTAAAACAATCAATATTCCCTGTATTATTTTTGCCAATATTACTAAACCATTTTCCCACTTTAGCATGTCCCTTTCCAACCTTTTCCCAAACTCCAGGTTCTTTCAGCTCCTTCAAATCTGTACTATTTCTTGTTAGGTTAGTAAGCATACTTCTAATCTCATTACTATTATCAGGTATGTAGGCACAACAATGTCGCTCATTAAGCATTTTACAAACTCTGCCATTTTTCGCTAAAAGAATGTCTAAAGCAAGCCTGTTTTGAAGAGTCATAGCCCTCTCCGCAGCAAGTTCAGTATCCATCAGGAGTATAGCTCCTGTAAAATTTGTCAGCATATTATCCACAATAGTAGACAACTTTCAAATCTTTATGGAGTTCAAGATAACTCCCACTGAAGGAATTATTGCTCCAAATATGTCTCCTACTACACCAGCAGCAGTCTCTCTCCTTTGTCTAGTACGATGTAATTCAGACAATTTCGGAAACTTTTTCAAGTCCTCTAACTGATATATCTTTGGGAAAACTATCCCCAAATAACATGTCCCATACCATCCCTTTGGAAGACAGTAATAAGCATTAAGTCCACATATATAACAGATCCCAGGGATCGCTGGATCCTGTCTATTTAACATGAACGTCCACTTACTTTGAAACAAAAACACATGCTTACATTCACTCGTTACCACAAACACATTATCATAATATGACTTTGGTCACGTTATCCAGAGCTTTCCTACGTGTAGTGCATCTAAAGCTAATTTCCCTTGTTCCCTAATTGCACTATAGCTCTCACTATTTACAAAAGCTCTCTGCTGCAATCCTTTCTCCAACTTCCCCTTCAATGCCCTTCTTCTATCTTCCGTGTGATCTAAAAAGCTTTTCTCTACAGGTGTAAGCAAACATGTCAGATTATTGCGGCGTGCATAAGATGTACTAATTGTTAATGTCGCTTCAGAGAACCCCTTAGCTAATTTTATGTTATAGTATTTCGCTACACTATTTAAGTCCTCTATGATAGGCACATAAGAAAAAACAAGATCATTGTTAGAATAAAAGTACTGTATCTCTTCCTGGTTATAGAATCATGTTAGTAACAAACTATAGCTTATCCCATACGTTAAAGGCAAACTATGGTAGGTAACTCCCTCTTGTACTGAAACAGGAATTTGTGTACACACACATAACAATCTTTCGCATCCAGAGTGTCAACATACTCACTCAGCAAGAGATAGAAAACATTAGTCGATAGTTCCCCTTTTGCGTTAGTTCCCTTATGCAAATATCTTGTGTCCTGCTCGAACTTCTCCCAAGCTGTTAGTGTAGTTGCGGTCTCAGGAATTGTAGCATTGTTAGTTTCACTCTTATCCACCAAAGGCATTCCCACAATCAAAACTATAATGAATATCACACACACAACGCCCAAAGCAACACCCAAACATTTACAACGCCTACTTCCTCTATTATCATCTCTAGTGTTAGCCATGATCTGTAAAGAATCAGAAAGTGAATTATTATTAGCTCAAACAACAACCAACAGAGGATGGCTAAAGCTCTTTTTTTTTCTTTTTCCTTCAGCAAGTTAAAGCAAGCGAAAGTCTTTCTTCAGCAATTATTTGAAGCTTTCACATTCACTCCCAGGATCCTTGTCCATTCCGGTTAGCAGCTTGTCAAAATTAGTTTCCAAATGTCAATTCAGGTCAACAGTGTCACATCCGGTACATTTTTATCAGTCTCCTTTCTCAATTTTCATGCCCACACAGTGTGACTTAGCCAGACTCAGGTACCATAGTATTGACCTGGAACTTCTCTATCAAAACAGAACGCCAAGATCTCCTGTTGCCACTCAGCTGACGTTGCGAATGCCCATTCAGGACCTGCGTACCTTCTGTTTGCTACTCTCTTTCTTTTCAACTTGCGATCATCTTGCAACTCTCCTTCACTCAGATCTACTTTCCTTGTTGTATCAACTTCTTCCTCTATCGCATCATTGACAACCACCTTTCCTTTTGTCACTTGCGATTCTGGCCACTTATCTCCTTTCAGCGTCTCTCTGGTCTTTGATCTTCCTTGTGGCAGCTCGTTGCCCTCCTCTGACTCTATGATGTTTTTTCTTGATGGACCTGCAATTTGCTCATGAGGAGTCTGGACACTTTGACTCTCTTCCACCTCAACTCCTTCACCTCCTGGGTCTGTCAGGGGCTCTACTTCAATACCGCATCCGTCTGCTTCTGGGAGAACCTCTCTCTGGATCGGTCCTCCTGGCGCCTCAGTTGACATATGTTCACCGTCACCCCTCTGGGTCTCGTCTCTTATTGGGGTGACCAAGCCGTCCTCAACGGGCTCTCCTTCTGTCTCAGTTCCCCTTTGATTACTCTCCGGCCCTGTGGCTTCCTTTTCTGTAGCTGTTATTTTCGATAATTCATTTTCCTCATCAGTTGGACACGTCACCTTTTTCGTGTGACTGGCATGGATCCAGTTTGGAATTCCCGCACACTTCACAGCAGTGGTAGTCGTTAATATTACTTGATATGGCCCCTTCCAACATGGCTCCAAACACGACTTCCACACGTGTTTCTTGATGACAACCCAGTCACCAGCCTTCAGGTTGTGACCTGGATCATTTATCGGTGGAAGTGTGGTGGCCTCCACCTGGTGAGAGAAAGAGCGGACCACATCAGCCAGACCCTTGCACTAGTCCAACACCATATCATCCGTGATATTCACAAGAGCATTTGCAGGCACTGCGGGCAGTCTCATAGCTCGGCCCATGAGAATTTCATGAGGAGACAGTCCTGTTTTTTTGTTGGGTGTGTTTCTCATTGACATTAGCACTAAGGGCAATGCATCAGGCCATTTCAAATTTGTAGCTGCACACATTTTTGCCATTCTCGACTTCAGTGTACCATTCATCTGCTCCACTAATCCTGATGCTTCAGGGCGGTAACTACAATGCAACTTCTGTTCAATGTTCAATGCTGCACACAAGAGCTTAACCACCTCGTTGTTGAAGTGACTTCCCCTATCTGATTCTAAAGAGATCAGAAACCCGAAACGTGGAATCAATTCCCTAAGCAGCAACTTCGCTACTGTGAGAGTGTCATTTCTGCGTGTAGGGTAAGCTTCAATCCAGTGACTAAAGATGCACACAATCACCAACACATATCTCAATCCTCCACACACAGGCATTTCAATAAAATCCAGTTGCATTCTGCTAAATGGACCTCCTGCTCTCCCAATGTGGCTCAAATTCACCACTGTCCCTTTCCCCGCATTCATCTGCTGACAGATGATGCACCTGTGGCAAATCACTTCTGCGGCTTGTGTGAACTTCGGGTTAAACCAGTCAATCTTGAACAACCTGATCATGGCATCTCTCTCAATATGTGCTTGCCCATGGTAAAACCTTGCAAACTGTGACAGTAGACTGTTCGGCAAAACCATTTTCCCCTCGTCTGAAACCCACAAGTCATCTGGTCTTTGTACACATTGCATCTTAAGCCAAGTGCGTTTCTCATCTCTGCTGGCACATCTCTGCAACAATTTCAATTCCTCAAACGTGTCAACCACCCTTAAAGCGTAACCTGTGCATGTCTCATTTTCTGTTTCAGGTAACAATTCCCTCTGATCATTGAACAGCATACAGTTCAATGCGCAAAACCTTGCGACTTGATCCGCATATCCATTTCCTATTGAAACAAAGGCACTCATTACAACCCTGGCGGTCTGTGTTAAAGCAGCGGTAAGACCGCCAACAGGCTGGCGGGAAAAAAAAGGGATTGCGACCACGGCGGAAACCGCCAACATAGACAGCCACTTTAACACTCCGACCGCCACGGCTGTACAGACAAACAGCATGGCGGTCACCGCCAACAATCAGGCGGAACACAATCTGCCACCCACACTATTGTGAGAGGCCAATCAACCACCTTTTCAGGGGCGGATTCAACGCGAACAAAAACACGGTGGAAACAGGACTTGGAAGGGGAAACACTCACCTCTACATAACCCACGAGGAACCAGGACGCCATGGAGCCTGAACTCCAAATACTCCCTGCGATTGTCTTCCTGCTCCTCTACCAGGAGCACGACCGTAGGCGGCGACGACCACGGTGAGTACTGAACCTACAACACAGGGGAGCGGGAGGAAAAAGAGAGTGACACACACATGCAACACGCAACACCCGCACCCTACCCTCACCCACTACAACACACACACCAATATATGCTGAAACATTACATATACACCCCTCAACCCCCCCTGGAAGAACGCAATGACAAAAGGTAATGAGTTCAACAATTGTAATCATGTAAAATCCATTAATCAAAAATATATATACACTATAAACAAATATGTACACCAAGACTTCAAGTCCAGGTACTGCACCAATATAGTCCAGGGACCACTGGGTCCAAAATGCATGGGCGAGATACCCGATCGAAATGGAGAGAACACTGCAGGGGCATCAGGTCGAAAAAAAACAGGCACCTCAGGGGGAAGGCACCTAGGCCGGATGAGTGCACGACGTCAGCTCCACGAGGGGGCTCCATGCCCATTGATGTATCCTGGGAAGTGCAAAGCCACAGTCTCTCAAGTCTCTCAAGTGGGTGGTTTGCTCACTGCTTTATCCTGGGGAGTGCAAAGCTGCAGTCTCTCAAGTCTCTCAAGTGGGTAGGTTGCCCACTGATTTATCCTGGGGAGTGCAAAGCCACAGTTTCTTAAGTCTCTCAAGTGGGTGGGTTGCCCACTGCTTTATCCTGGGAAGTGCAAAGCCACAGTTTCTCAAGTGGATGTCTTCCTACACTGGTTCTAGAGGGGGTCCTGTGCCCAGAGTGCTTCATCCTGCCAAGGACTGAGGTAGTGGATGTGATTCTCCACTGGTTCTGGAGGGGGCTTGGTGCCCAGAGTGCTTCATCCTGCCAAGGACTGAGGTAATGGATGTGATTCTCCACTGGTTCTAGAGGGGGCCTTGTGCCCAGAGTGCTTTATCCTGCCAAGGACTGAGGTAGTGGATGTGATACTCCACTGGTTCTGGAGGGGGCCTTGTGCCTAGAGTTCTTCATCCTGCCAAGGACTGAGGTAGTGGATGTGATTCTCCACTGGTTCTGGAGGGGCCTTGTGCCCAGAGTGCTTCATCCTGCCAAAGACTGAGGTAGTGGATGTGATTCTCCACTGGTTCTGGAGGGGGCTTTGTGCCCAGAGTGCTTCATCCTGCCAAGGACTGAGGTAGTGGATGTGATTCTCCACTGGTTCTGGAGGGGGCCTTGTGCCCAGAGTGCTTCATCCTGCCAAGGGCAGGACTGAGGTAGTGGATGTGATACTCCACTGGTTCTGGAGGGGCTTTGTGCCCAGAGTGCTTCATCCTGCCAAGGACTGAGGTAGTGGATGTGATTCTCCACTGGTTCTGGAGTGGGCCTTGTGCCCAGAGTGCTTCATCCTGCCAAGGGCAGGACTGAGGTAGTGGATGTGATACTCCACTGGTTCTGGAGGGGGCTTTGTGCCCAGAGTGCTTCATCCTGCCAAGGACTAAGGTAGTGGATGTGATACTCCACTGAAGGTGGGGCAACATGGAAGCTGCCCAGGCCCCTGGAACTGACCACCAGCCTTGTACGAATGACCACTGGGGATGGAAGCCATGTCTGTGGTAATGCCACTGGCTCAGGATGTGGCGTGGCCACTGGCGGTGCTGGCGGCGGGCTCAGTAGCGGCGGTGCTTGCAGCGGTCATTGGGCAGCGGTGCTGGTGGGGGTCTCACTGACCTCGGTGCTGGCGGCAGTGTCATGAGCGGCGGTGCAGGTGGCGGGCTCACTGACCTCGGTGCTGGCGGCGGTGTCATGAGTGGCGGTGCTGGTGGCGGGCTCACTGTCCTTGGTGCTGGCGGCGGTGTCATGGGCGGCGGTGCTGGTGGCGGGCTCACTGACCGCGGTGCTGCTGAAGGGCACAGTGTCTGCAGTGCTGGTGAAGGGCTCAGTATCTTGGGTGCTGGCGGCAGTGCCCATGGCGGCGGTACATGTGGCAGTGCCGGTCTTGTCCGCCGTGCAGGTTGGCGGCGACGTTGACTTGCCTTTCTTTTTCTGGCCCTTCCCCACCTTGGATGGTGGCGCAGCTGTCTTGCCACTCCCAACTGTTGTCTTGGCTGAGCCCTTGGTAGCAGGTGTGTTGGCCTTCTCCTTCCCGGATTTGGGCAACTTCTTCTGTTTTGGGAGTGGGGGTGGGGGAATGTCCTTGGCCACGCTCCTTGGGACACTGGCAGCCCTGCTGCTTGGCGCACTCCAGAATCCGGTTACTGCTGGCACCACTGTGCCCGGTGATGTGATGGCTGAGATGCTGGGTTGTGACCTGGAAAGGCGGGCCCTAGGGGACGGAAGTGGTGGGGGAGGCGAAGGGAAGAGGTCAAGGTTTGACAAGAAAAGTTTTTTAGACACACTGGGACAGGTAGATGGAGGGGGTTTGGGAGTGGAGGAAGAGGTAGTGGTTGTAGGAGGTGTTCGTTTGCTGACTTTGGGTGAAAGTGCATGGGCTGGAGACTGTCGTGAGGTGGATGGCTGTTGGGTGGGTGTGTGACTGCGTTTATGTACTTTGGAAGGAGGGCTCACAGACACACTGGTAGAGGACACAGGGGATGTGTGAATGGTAGTGGGGGTGGTGATTGCACGTGAGCAGTGTGTGGTGATGGGCGTGCTGGTGATGGAGGTAGTGGCTGAAGATGTAGTGCATGCAGGAGTGAGTGGAGACGTGACATTGAGGGAGGAGGGAGACGTGGAGGAGGGGGACACAGTGGAGGCAGTGGATGTTGGTATGTGTGCATGGGTATCATGCTTGTGTGAGTGCCTGTGGGATGATGGTGTGGTTGGGATAGGCTGAGGTACTGGGGATTGGATCTGGGTGAAGGAAGTTGGAGGGGGGAGGTTGGACACAGGGACAATGGCTGCCATCAGTGCTGAGGCCAGAGTCTGAAATGCTCGCTGTTGGGCTGCCTGGCCAGAATGAATGCCTTCCAGGTATGCATTTGTCTGTTGCAACTGCCTCTCTACACCCTGGATGGCATTCAGAATGACAGACTGCCCAACAGTGAGAGATCTCAGGAGGTCAATGGCCTCCTCACTGAGGGCAGCAGGGCTGACTGGGGCAGGGCCTGAGCTGCCTGGGGCGAAGGAGATGCCCACCCTTCTGGGTGAGTGGCCAAGGGGCACACGCTGAGGGGCTGCTGGGAGGGCAGTACTGGTAGGGGGGGTGGCGGTTGTACCTGTAGATGCGAGGGGCACAGAGGGGCCCGCCACCGCAAGGGAGCTCCCATCAGAGGAGGAGTCGATGTCGATGGTCTCTGCACCAGTCCCCGCAGTGGAGCTCCCCTCGCCCTCCGTCCCACTGGTGAATTCTGACTCCGTAGTCTCGCCCTCCAGGGCCATGTGGGATGCAGCTCCCTCCTGCTCCGGTGGCACAGCTCCTCCGCCTGATGATGCTAATGCACACAAGAACAGGGAGACCACAAAAAGGGGGGGAAAGAAAGTAGAAAGACATATTCAGTACATGCAATACCGCTACCGTTGGCGGAACCTACATACACAGCAGCCCTCAGCACAACGCCATGCACTTAGAGTTCCCTAATTCCTCACAGGGACATGGGGTACATGGCCTATGCCCGATTGCTGCACACATGGAAGTCACAGGAGCCTGACTAGGTGTAGATGGCTCTTACTACTGGTGGAGTTGGGGTGCCACTTAGCCTGCCTCACAAAGGGTCCTTGCCTACAAGGCTCGCCCTAGCCAAGGGGAACCCACAGCCCACCTCCCCCACCCAGACACCTCCAATGCGTGCAGAGTCAGATGGATGTGACTGTACTCACCCCCTTGTGGCTGCTGTGATACCCTCAATCGCCCATCCAACTCCGGATACGCCACCGCCAGAATTCGGAACATCAGGGGGGTCATGGTGCGACAGGCAACCTTCCCACTTTGGGAGGCAATCTCCAGCTGGGCCTCCACCATCTTCTTGCTCCAGTGGCGAATGTTCTCCCTTCTTTTACGGCAGTGGGTGCTCCGTCTGTGGTGGACCCCCAGGGCACGGACGTCCTTGGCGATGGCATGCCAAATATCCTTCTTCTGGTGGGCGCTGACCTTCAGGAATAGTACAGGGGAAAAGGTACAACATTAACCGTCCGGACCGTCACAGTCATTGGCCCACATTCCCACCCTTGCCCTGACGCACATACACTCACCGGCGAATCATGCAGGCCTCATCCCCCCATCTGCCATCCACACCACTCAAAACAGGCATTGCCCATACAGCATGCTCACAGTGTACTCACCTGTTTGTCTGGAGGACCGTAGAGTAGCATGTACTGGGGAAGGACCCCATCCACTAGTTTATTCAACTCCTCCGATGTGAAGGCAGGTGCCCTTTCCCCAGACACATGAGCCATCGTCGCTTCCAGACTGAGGTCACAGCAGGGCTTGCAGTGTAGGTCCTCTCCCATTGAAGATCAGGTATCAAGTGAGTGAACATAGAGAAAATGGTGGTCACGTCCGCGGCAGTGCGTACCGTCACCGCCATTTCAGGGGGCCACATGGCATTAATTTTAAATGCCTCACACATATCTAGGCATTGTATACACACTAAGACAGGCACATAGCGGATTGACAAATTTGTGCAATAAAGTTGTTGTTTTAGTACCTCAGTGTTGGCTGACCCTCTGATCGCTGTTCTCATCCATAGAGCACGTCCGCTGGGGCAGGTGATGAGATGGCGGCATCCTCCGGTGTACAGACCGCTGGTGGACCTGTCGACAATGGAAGAGCGACATGTAACTGTCACCTACAGACTAGATTGTGCCACAATCCATGAACTGTGTGCCCAGTTGCAGCCAGACCTGATGTCAGCTATCCCCCATCCCACAGGAATCCACCCACCAGTGCAGGTCCTGTCAGTACTCCATTTCCTGGCAAGTGGTTCTTTTCAAACTACAGTGGCCATAGCATCAGGGATGTCCCAGCCTATGTTCTCAAATGTGTTGTCCAGAGTGTTGTCTGCCCTGCTGAAACACATGCACAGCTACATCGTTTTCCCTCAGGTGAAGCATTTACCTACAGTGAAAGGTGACTTCTATGTCCTGGGACATATCCCCAACATCATAGGTGCCATTGATGGGACACATGTGGCCTTGGTATCCCCCGCAGGAGTGAACAGGTGTACAGAAACCGGAAGAGCTACCATTCTATGAATGTGCAGATGGTGTGTTTGGCAGACCAGTACATCTCCCATGTGAACGCCAAGTTTCCTGGCTCAGTGCATGATGCTTACATTCTGAGGAATAGCAGCATCCCTTATGTGATGGGGAAACTCCAGAGGCACCGTGTGTGGCTAATAGGTGAGGACAAGGACCCTATACAGTGTGAATAGTTGTCTGGGTCTGGGGTTGTCCCTAAGGGTTAGTGTGTGTCTAACAGTTCTCCCTCGACATTTGCAGGTGACTCTGGCTACCCCAACCTGTCATGGCTACTAACCCTAGTGAGGAATCCCAGGACAAGGGCAGAGGAACGGTACAATGAGGCACATTGGCAAACTAGGAGGGTTATAGAGAGGACCTTCGGCCTCCTGAAGGCCAGGTTCCGGTGCCTCCAAATGACAGGTGGTTCTCTCTACTACTCATCGAAGAAGGTATACCAGATCATCGTGGCCTGCTGTATGCTGCACAACTTGGCTTTGCGAAGACAGGTGCCTTTTCTGCAGGAGGATGGTCCAGAGGGAGGTCTTGTGGCAGCTGTGGAACCTGTGGACAGTGAAGAAGAGGAGGCAGAAGAAGAGGACATAGACAACAGAAACACCGTGATCCAGCAATTCTTCCAGTGAGACACAGGTAAGAAGACATCACTGCCTCCTACATCTGATAAAATTGTTCGACCTATCAACTGTCTGTCACATTCACCCAGTGTATGGACCCTAATTTGTCACTTTCCCTTTCGATTTCACAGATGTGGGTCCCACTGTGTGACCTCTGCTATGTTACCTCATGAACTAGAGCTGTGTGACTTAGGTATGTTGACAATAAAATGGACATTGCTATTTCCCTCGGTTATTGCTAGTACACATTTATGAAAGCACAGGCTGACTCCAGATTGTTTTGTGATTCAAGGGTGTTTATTAAAGTGCTAAATAGTGGAGGGGGTTGTAAAATGGTCAGGGGTGATGGTGGAGGAATGTCCATGGAAGAGGCCAGTCTATTTGTCTCACAGGTGCATTGTCCAAAGCGGCATAGGAAGTGGAGCTAGGGCAGTTTAAGGAAGGACAGGGTGACAAAGTAGGACAGAGGGATGACATTCAGGGTGGTCTCATTTCTTGGCAGGGTTCTTGGCATTGCTCTCTGTCTTTGTCCTGGATCTGATGGACCGCTTGCGGGGTGGTTCTCCATCTGCAGGGGGTGGGGTGCTGGTGTCGTGGTCCTGTGGCGGTGGCTCCTGTCCACTAGTGCCGGCAGAGGTGGTGGGCAGTTCATCGTCCAGGCTAGTGTCAGGGGCCCCTTGTTTTGCCACAGTGTCCCTCCTGGTGTTCACAAGGTTCTTCAGTACCCCTACAATGGTGCCCAGGGTGGTGTTGATGGACTTGAGTTCCTCCCTGAACCCCAAATACTGTTTCTCCTGCAGCCGCTGGGTCTCCTGAAACTTGGCCAGGACCGTTGCCATCGTCTCCTGGGAATGATGGTACGCTCCCATGATGTTGAAGAGGGCCTCGTGGAGAGTGAGTTCCCTGCGCCTGTCCACCCCCTGTCGCACAGCAGACCTCCCAGTTCCCCTGTTTTCCTGGGCCTCTGCCCCCTGAACAGTGTGCCCACTTCCACTGCCCCCAGGTCCCTGCTGTTCTTGGGGTGGTGGGTTAGCCTGGGTTCCCTGTAGTGGTGGACACACTGCTGCTTGACGTGTCCTGGGGACAGAGGTATGGGCCCGCTGGGTGGGTGCTGTGCTGGTGTTTCCTGAGGGGGAGGCTCTGTGGTGGCCTGTGACTATGTGAGGGGAACCGACTGTCCCGAGGTCCCAGATGGGCCGGGCTGGTCATCTAGATCCAGTTGGACAGAGCTGTTGTCGTCACTGTGGGCCTCTTCTGTGGGGGGAGTGGACATGTCTGGAACCTCCTGTCCGGTGACATTGGGTAGGGGTCCTGCAGGGGTGTAAAGGCATGATTATTGCATCTGTGTGTGCCATGGTGTGCAATGGGTGGGTGACCCTGTACCCCAGTGCTTACATTCTTGTGTAGGACCTTGTGTGATAATTGTTTAGGGGTCTGTGTGGGTATGTGTAGTGGACATGCATTGGTGATGGGTGTCCATGCTTTGTTGTTGCATGCATGGCTTGTGTTGGGATGTGTGGTTTGTGATAGTGGGACATATGTGAGGAGTTGGAGTGATGGGGGTGAGGGCGAAGGTGGGGGTATGTGAGAGCATGCAGGTAGGGTGGGGGATGAAGTAGTTAAAGATTTGACTTACCAGAGTCCATTCCTCCAGCTACTCCTGCGAGGCCCTCAGGATGCAGTATAGCCAAGACCTGCTCCTCCCATGTTGTTATTTGTGGGGGAGGAGGTGGGGGTCCGCCGCCAGTCCTCTGAACCACAGTGTGGTGTCTTGAGACCACAGAACGTACTTTCCCCCGTAGGTCGTTCCACCTCTTCCTGATGTCATCCCGTGTTCTTGGGTGCTGTCCCACTGCGTTGACCCTGTCCAAGATTTTGTGCCATAGCTCCATCTTCCTAGCTATGGAGGTGTGCTGCACCTGTGATCCGAATAGCTGTGGCTCTACCCGGATGATTTCCTCCACCATGACCCTGAGCTCCTCCTCAGAAACCTGGGGTGTCTTTGCCATGCCATGGGGTGGTGTGGGTGATGTGTGAGGTGGTGTGTGATGTGATGTGTGGGGTGATGTGCGTGGATGTGTATGAGTGATGGTGTTGTGTTCCTCTGTATGCTGGTGTGGTCTTTGCTTTGCTGTCTCTCTGCTTCATCCAAATTTTCGGTAGTAAGGGTTTGTGGGTCATGTGGGTGTGTGTTTTATATTGTATTGGGTTTGTGGGAGTGATGTGTGTATGTGTATCAGGTGTGTGTATTTCAAATTGTCCAATGTGGTTGTGTTTTGTAAAAGTGTGTGTATTTTGAGCGCGGCGGTGTGTACCGCCATTGGAATAAAGCTGTTGAAAGACCGCCACGCGGATTCGTGGGTCATGATAGTGTGGGCGTATTCCTGTTGGCATGGTGGTGTGGCGGACTTGTGTGGGTGTCTAGATTTTGACAGATTTTGAGCTGCGGGCCATTAAAGCTGTGGCGGAATTCCACGGGCGCGGCGGTGTGTTGGTGGTCTTTTGCACGGCGGTAAGCAGGATTGACCGCCAATGTTGTAGTGAGGGCCCAAGTCTTGTGATTTCACATGAGTGCTGCATTTTACCACGGCAATTTCATTAGGTAACTGAATCGCGTGCAACAACTCCTTAATTCTTTCACCATTTTTCACTGGAGAACCAAAAGAGGTCAGGAAACCCCTCTGTGGCCATAGCTGGCCAAAATCATGGACCATTCAAAATCCGTATCTGCTCTCAGTATAGATAGTCACTCTCAGTTCAGCGGCGGCATGGCAAGCTCTAGTAAGAGCAACCAATTCAGCCACTTGAGCGGAATACACTCTCTCAAGCCAATACGCTTCCAGGATACCAGTGATTGTACATACTGCATATCCGGCTCTCAGCATTCCTACTGAGTCTCTCAAACATGAGCCATCAACAAAGATAATGTGGTCATTCTCTTCCAATTGGGTATCTTTAATATCAGGTCTCGGTTTGGTGCACATTTCTGTTACCTCAAGACAATCATGTTTTACATCATCAGCATCTTCAACCTCTGTATTTTCATTTGGAAGCAACGTTGCCGGGTGCAGCACTGTACATCTTTTCAAAGTTACATTTGGTGACCCCAATATGATCGTTTTATACTTCGTCAGTCTTGCATTTGTCATGTGCTGCGTTTTCGTATGGGTTAACAAGATCTCAACTGAGTGTGGGACCATAAGTGTTAAAGGATGTCCCATCACTTTGCCTTCACATTGCGCGAGGCTTTGACCAACTGCTGCTACCGCACGCAGACAACCTGGGAAGGCTGCTGAAACTGGGTCCAAGGTAGCTGAAAAATATGCTACTGGTCGGTTTGCACCTTCATGGACCTGTGTCAAGACAGACAAAGAACATGCATCACATTCATGACAAAACAGGACAAAAGGCTTTGTGTAATCAGGCATACCTAAAGCTGGAGCCCTGCACATACACTCCCTTAGCTCAATGAACGCCTTCATCTCTTTCTCGGACGAAGTTATGACATCTGGCCCATTTTTAACCTCCTTAACCGTCAGTCTTACCAATGGCTTGGAGATGACTGAGAAGTTTGGGATCCACTGGCGACAGTAGCCCACCATTCCCAGAAACATCTTAACATCTCTTCTATCGTCGGGGGATTCATCTGCAATAGGGCGGTCACTCATTCCTTGGATATTTTCCTCGACCCTTTCACAATTAGATGACCTAAGTATTTCACCTCTTTCTGACAATATTGCAGCTTCTTTGGGGACACCTTATGTCCGTTCTTTCCCAAGTGGTTTAGTAAGGCAATGGTATCGTACTTGCAATCATCTCTTGTTTTGGATGCAATCAACAAATCGTCAATGTACTGTACTAGAGTCAATTGAAAAGGCAATTCGAATGACTCCAAATGTTTCTTCAATATCTGATTGAAGACGGAAGGTGATTCCGAAAATCCTTGGGGAATTCGACACCAACTGTAGACCTTGTCCAAGAATTTGAAACTGAAAAGAAATTTGCTGTCCTCATGAAGAGGCACAGAAAAAAATGCTTGGGACAAATCAACAACTGAGAACCATTCGGCATCACATGGAATCTGAAACATGATCACAGCTGTATTTGGCACCACTGGGCAACATTTCACCACTATGTCATTGATTTTCCTTAAGTCTTGTACAATTCAAACTTTTCCACAAGGCTTTCTCAGTCCCATTATAGGTGAATTACATGGACTGACCATCACTTCTTTCAAGACCCCTTGCTTCACAAAGTCTTCAATTATCTGCGTTACCTGTATGAGGACATCTTGCGCCATATGGTACTGCGTTACTTGGGGAAACACAGCATTTGGGTTCACACTGACCTTAACTGGTTCTACTCCTTTTATCAGTCCCACTTCCTTTCCTGTCAAATCCCACACTTTTTCCTTTACTGTCCCCTGCAAATCTGCTGGCAGATCAGTCACTGTGAACATTGGGAAGAAGCTTATCAGGGGGTACTCCTCATCTGTGGTCCCCGTCTCAGGCTGTGAGATCTGTCCATCATCCCCTTCATCGTCACTGTTTGTCTGCACCTCAATCCCTTCATTGGAACAGGTGATAGAACACCTCGTCTTGCACAGTAAGTCTCTTCCCAGTAGGGACACGGGACTTGAGTCACAAACCAAAAATCGGTGCAATCCCTGAAAAGTGCCAATCTCAACCTGAACCGGATCTGTAATCGGGTTAGTCAAGAGTTGATTTGCTACTCCTACTACCTTTATTGTACGTCCCGAAAGAGGCAATTTAGGAACCTCTGCACTTCGGACTGTAGAGCCCTTAGCTCCTGTGTCAACCAAGAATGAGACTTTGTGACCCATCACTTTCCCTTGCACGTAAGGTCCCCTCTGATCTACTTCTAGGGACGCTGCAAGCCTGCATTCCTCACTGTCAGCTTTCATCCGACCATTCATCGTTTATTCCATTCTCGCCACGCAATGGGAACTGTTGTACTGCATTATTTTGACTCATCCCCTGACCTGTGACCTGTTGAGGAAGCATCACCTGTTGCTGTCCCACTGGGGCTAAGGGCAACTGCATTTGCTGTCTAGGTACCAAAGGAACCTGCTGTTGCATTTTCTGCATCTGCACTGGTTGTACATGTGGCATCTGTACTTGTTGCATGGGTTGGAGACCCTGCATCTGAACCATGTTATTTTGAAAGTTTGGATTTTGACCCCTCATTCTTGGTCCTTTAACATTTTGGAATGCATTGACATCATTGCTTTGTTGAACAACACCCTCCTGCACCATCATCGGGTACTCCCGCTTCCAGTGTCCGACGCCCCTGCAAGCATGACAAGGTAACACCTTCTTCATCCTCTGCACATCATTTTGAACCACTACAGTATTCAGATCTGGACCACGGTTTGCAAAACCTCCTCGACCTCTGCCTCTCATTTGCGCCTGAAACATCCCGTTTTCTTGTGGCTGTTGCACCATCTGCTGTAAACCATTTCCCTGCATCCCTGCTTGTGCTGCCTTAGTTTGCATCACCATCACTTTCTCCTTCAACTTTCTCTGCTTCAACTCAACTTCGTCACTACAGTATTTTGCATACTGCAACACCTCATCAATCGGCTTCGCTTGCCAACAGATCAAATGATTCTTAATCATTTGGCTAATCTCGGGCCTCAGTCCTTCAACAAACCTGAACACAAGGTGATTCATGTCCTTTGCCTCTATGACCTCTGTACCACTGTAGTGCTTGAACGCTTTCAACAACCTCTCATAGTAGGCATGTATCGACTCTTTGGCTTCCTGTGCTGTTCAATCAATCTTTTGCCAATCAATATTTTACGGTGACACCTTCTGCTTCAAGAACTCAATCACCTTATAGTAGTACCTCATTACATCAGGAGACGGTGCTCCTGTGGCTCTGTCCCTTGCCGGTTCCGCTGTTGGCCAATCAACACTTCTCTTGCATTCGAGCCACAAATCAGCAGGAACTATAATCTCAAAAAGGGTATTCAGGTCTTCCCAAAGACACTTCGCAAGCTTCACAAACCTATCTTTCTGCTGATACAACTCTATTGGCTTTTCCCTCAGCCTGGGAAAGTCATTCGTGAATGGCAGCATGTCATCTCTAGACCATGGTACGTGGACAAGAACCCCTCCTGCTGTCTCTCTCATTGGTAACATTTTTATTGTACCGGTGTCAGGCACTGATTTCGCCTGCTACTGCTCCGAGCAGTCACTTTTCCTTTTATCTCTTTTCTTTGCCCATCTGCCTTCCCACTTCTCTAAGGGTCCCCAAACTTGTGCACTCTGCAGTATTTCTTTAAGGTGTGTCTTCATCCCAGTAGACCTTATGTGATCAAAATCCTTAGGTTCGAAGTCTAACCTGCAACTCCCCTTCAGATGCTTAGTATTGTCTAGGTCTATGCCATATTTATCTGCCAGGTTTGCCAGTTTCTGGTGCACCTTGCTCACTTCTTTATTTATCTTTGGGCACAGATATCTCAATTCTGCTTCAGTATATGACTCTAGCCTATTCACTCCCATGCTCCCTTCCACTAGCTCAGCTGCTTCCATGCCCAACCTCACAAAATTCAGGTATTCCTCTCTTTCCGACCGCTCTGCTGTTGAAGGAGTAGTCTGTGGTGAACTTGTCCAACCATTCATTCAGTTGTTGCGCAGTCAACCCTTGCAATGAGATATTTCCAGCCTGCATTATCGGTGTTTGCGGTACATTCGCACTTGAGATCTGCGGAGTCAGCAGTCCCAAACCAAACTGTCTCATGGTATCTGGAGGAACCCCAATCGGACTGAAGTCTAACAGGGACCTAGATCTCTCTACTGTCTGTTCCACTGGTGTCATCCCTTGAGAGCTCCCTACGAACCCTCCTCTTGTCATTTCTTTGGTCATTACTCCCTGATCGCATACACTAGGCTTCGCCTGTGCATATAATGGGTACTGGCGGACCAGCTGTAATAGGTAAGGATATAGCGGCTGGCGACTGCCTGCTTCCCAAAACCTGTGGAGCATTAGCTCCCATGTTCTGATTCAATGTAGATGCTGTGGCTAACTGTGGTCCCATGACTAAGGTGTAATTCGGAACCATCTTTTGCTGCGCCTGAGACAGTAAAAGTGGAGTTGGCTCAATCTGTATTAGCTTTGGTCTCGAATATGCCAGATCTGACGGCACCATCAAACTTGTAGTAGTCTCTAGTACTGGGACATCAGGGTAGAGCCTCTGAACCGGTGGTGGCTGTAACTGAGGTTGCACCTCTGGAGCAGCAGACACACTGACACTATTCTGTATCGGAACTGGTGTTGCGACTGCATTAACCTGTACGGCGTTTGTTGTCCCCTGGTTCTGTGTCGAATTTGCCGGACATGCACTAGTACTTGGTCTATTATTAGCTAGGGCAAATGGCGGTGGTCGATCATGTAGCAACTGATTAAGAAACTCATCATCATCTGAGTCATCTGCCTCTGCCCAGGACTTTTTAGTCTCCTTTTCTTTGCTAGACCCCTTATCCATTTTACAAGTGGCTTTTCTTCCTTGTGTTTTGGCTTCTTGAGTTACTGCCAGAAACATCCTAACTCCATCTATTATTTCCCTTCTATACATCCTGTGCTCACTATCCCACCTAGTCTCCGCTAACGTCTTTTCTGCTTTCCTCATTCTCCTCTCAAATTTCTGTTGTCGTTGTCGTATGGCCATCAATTCCCAAATTACTAATGCCTCAAACTGTTCTGGCCTCGGAGGTGGCTTTTGTTCATTTAACACCTTCTGCAAATTTTCCAAAATCCTTATATTGAATGTTCTGTGCCCCGGAAACGCCAAAGACCCTTCTTTCTCTGTCATTTTGCACCATTGCTTTATCCAAAGACATGGCCCGACTCCTCTCTCCTCCATTACGGCATAAGCCGGTGTATCCTCTGGCGGTGTATGCTCCCCTACACTCGCGGTAATGTACACATCTCCCCTCAAAGCGCTCTTTAGCCTACCTTCTCAACCAATAGCCTCTCACGGACGGCTGCCAATCCGTGCGCGACCCTTCTTACTAACTGACCTATCCCAGCGCTGCTCCAATGACATCACACTCACACACTGCGGCTGACAAAGTCTTGCCGATTGTCTTCCTCACTCTTGATTCGCACAAAACGAATGCAATATATATTGAGAGCACTAACAAAACTTAAATGTGCCGGTTTACTACAGGAAGGGTAACACAATCGCTTCAGAACTTTACAGAGATTTTGCTTTTAGCCTCGGCCGCTGCTCTCTCCTTCTCAGATCCCGCACTCGCAAGCAAAATTTGACCCACAAATTTTACTCTTGACTTGTCAATAGTTTGTTCTAGTGCACTTTAGAGCTCACCAAATCTCCATCAAAGTTTTCATTCACTCACTTTGACTCAAACTTGACTCGTCAACCGCGCCTGATTGACCTATTAAACCACGCAAATTACAACATAAACCATCAATATACTCTGGAGTCTTAGACTACACAGGGTCCGTACATCACCAACAACCACGTGGACAATTTTGAGCACAAAGCGCCACACTCACATGAAGTTTGCCGACTTCCCTACTCTCATACTGCGGAGTACGTACACTCCTACTAAAACATTACCTGGCCTAAAATTCTCACAACCTCACAATTCACCTGCGGTATGCATAAGCTGTGCAAGCGCAAACCCTATGTCACTCACACTATCACTAGAACACCGAGAACATACCCTACTTACTTCGGCAAGCTCCGAGATTCCGGGAAAGTCATTTGAGACTTAGGGGCACATAATTTTTCCAATTTGCATTATCTCAAAAACTATTTTCAAACAATGGTCCCTCATCCTAGGGTCCCAAAGGGCCGAAACCGTCCTCTGCTACCAGAACTGATAACGCATCCAAACCTTGTTAATTTAACTTGCAAGGGGACTCGTTTTAGGCCCATGAATCTTTTGACCACATTTGGGGACTTCCCAGAACGAGATATCTGCCTAGCATTTCAATCAATAGATCAATAACCTAATCGATATTTACCATAACTAGTCAACCAAACTAATCAATAACATTTAATAAACTGAAACACACAATGACCTTTCACCCATGAATAACCACACAAAATCTAGTAAGAGTTAGGATATTTATTCCCTATTAGTTACACTCTAGTATGATATTTATTAGTCGCAATATCAATAAGCACATCAATACCACTATAACTTGGCAACTCGAGTAAGACTTTATCAAAGCATAGGTCATGAACATTAGAACAAAGCACGACGTTAACATGAGTCAACTTTAGCAGAGTATCATTAGTACATTATTCAACAAAGCAAGAATTCAGTCATTTGTCTATTTGCATTCGATATCAGTGACCTCCTTAACTAACCTCTAATTAGCATCAGCATGTTGGGCTTTATGCAAAACTATTTAGCAACATGAATTTGGAAAACATCTAACTACGGCCTCTATCAAAAGAGCAGTTGGTACCTAGAAAGAAAAGGCAAACAGACAATTACAGTTTATCATCAGATAGATACCCCTCCGAATGAGTCAGCATGCAGGATCAGTCTTTGTCCTCAGGACATCGGTCGATTCGCTATCAGCCAGGGCAGGCATGTAAGTCTCAGTAGGGCACAGCAGGAAAACTCTTCCCTCATAAGGAGGAGAAGTGCATATCAGGCAAGGGATAGGATGAGGATGGTTTAAAGTATAAGACAAAGTCTCTCAGAAGGGCAAGGGATAGCAAAGTAATGGGTCGGTGGAATGTCCGGTAATGGCTGATTTTTCCTTGGGTCACGCCGTTATATCAAAGTTGTTGAACAAGTCTCTAATTTCCCATTGGGCAATATTTGGTGCATCTTTATCTCTGTCCAATAATCCGTCACACACCTTACTGGAATTTTCACCTAAGACAGTTCTCATGCAGTTAATTGGCTCCTGTGATTGACGTCTTCAACGGGTAGAATGTCAGGTAAGAAAAGTTACACTTGTCGGTCAAGTCAGTAGTTCCATTGTCTTCTCCTAGTCCAGGCGACCTTGCACCTGTTGCGAATTACACTGTTGCATTCGGCAAGAATGTCTCCTTGAGCAAGTCAGGTCTCATGAGAAATAATTTTCTACAGCTACACACATATCTCTAGCTTCTGGAAAAGTACAGCTTTGTGTCATTCAGGGAAGCAGCACATTGCACGTTAGAAAAACACAGTTAATATGAGACCAGGCAACCAGAACCTTGCTAACTAAGGCCTAGTGATTAATTTAACATAACCCTAATACATAACTCTTAATGCTAATACAAAATCATACATTAGTACACTGTTAATTCATTATTAGTCAGTTTCATAAATCACCGTATACATTGGTGGCCACTCCCCGTGGGCACATTTTAAATGCGTGCATTAGTATTACATTTTATTTGGTTTTATTAGACATTTTATTGCAAGCTTTTCATGTTAATATTTATTATAAAAGTTACACTCCAACACTGTCTAAACCACAAAATTCTGTTCAGTGTAACACTTCAAGGACATAGCCATGTGTGAACCATTGTTGTCCCCCCTTTTTGTCTCTTGATGTATGTACAGCAGCTTTGCTGTGGGACCTTTTAGGAGTTTCTAATTAGAAACCATTATTATTAATTATCAGACCCTGTGAAGACCCCTATTATGGATGACTTCCAGGGCTTAAGTTATGATGACGATATGGTATCAGCCATATTGCAGGCACCTTCTATCCTTGATAATGATGGATCGGCTCCATCAGGTAGTCTCAAGGAGGATTGGAACAAACTTTCATCCTTGAAACGAGAATTAATCAAAACAGTCATGCATGGGACCATCATGACTGAATACCTACGTGCTAATATAGCACCTAATGGTCTGTTAGTGTTGAATATCCCTAGGATTTTTTTTTACAAGATCTAGCCTTTAGAAAAGATTGGGCTCAAATCGCATGGAAGTGTACCAGAGACTGGTTGGTACTGATCATCAATACTTCCAAACGCATTGCTGACTCCATTACTGTCCAAATCAGTGCTATGGAAAATACTTTGAAGACAACAGTCACATTGACTACCTTTAAAAGCCGCCTTGCAGAAATTACCTCTGAACTGAATGATACGAAAGAGTTTTTAACTCAGCAAAAAATCACTAAACTTCAGAAGGATATAGTCAAGTTTAGTAGGGAGAAGGTTTATCCTTATATTAAGGACGACTATGAACTAGACACCCAGTCCCGGTCCTCTGATGAATCAACCGCTTCCCATAAAAAAACACGTAACTTCTCTAGTGGCTCATCATCAGACGGTTGGAGTACTGATGAAAGTACATCACAACCTTTTTATAGTTATCCTCCCTATCCGGTGAGTCATTCTATACCTTGGCAACCACCGTACCCATACTTCCAACCTCGCCCCATGATGCCATTTGGCCGGGGCAGAGGCAGAGGCAGAAGAAGAGGAAGAGGGAGACCGGTACAATGGTCAAGGGAAGAACCACAAATGGTGACCAGAAGTCAAACAAAGAGCCCCATGCAGAGAACTTAGTTGTCAATTTGTCCAAGAGAGTACTCACAGTGGACGAATCCAGCGTTCTCAACAGGGGTCTAGGTTTTGTACCAACTCCTAATGAGGATTTTTTCCGTTCACATATAGAACTAGCTCAGTTCTTTCGGAAAATTCGTCTGCATGTGTTCTTTAAAGATAGACCATCTGAACCACAAGTGTTGGGTTCAGGCCTAAAAAAACCTTCATCCTTCGTACCACCATCGACTACGATGCCGAGTGAAATATTGACCTTTGAAAAAGCTGTATTAGCCGATGTATCTCGGCTGAGTCCTAAACATTCTTACATCAATATCCCTACTAAAGAGAGGCAAGCTTTACAACATCTAGCTACGGATCCAGATATCGTTATTAAACAGGCTGACAAAGGTGGTGCTATTGTGATTATGGACACAGTTGATTATAGATGTGAATGTTTACGTCTTTTGAGCGACACTACCTATTACAATAAGATTACTAGAGATCCAACTAGGAGACTACAAACTCAGATTAGATGCCTCCTCGAAGAAGCTAAGAATAACTCATGGATTTCCCCTAAGGAGGCTGAGTTCCTTGACACAGCTCACCCTAGAATTCCTTATTTTTACTGTTTACCCAAAATTCATAAGGGCGTAAGACCCCCACCAGGACGACCAATAGTATCAGGTATAGGTTCGGTCCTTGAACCATTGTCAATTTTTTATCAGCCCTTAGTGAGAAATTCCTCCACCTTCCTACAGGACACTAAGGATGTTCTCACTTTGATTGAATCTATCAATTGCACTGGGAACATACAAGGTATTATTACCTTAGACGTGGAAGCACTGTATACAAATATCCCTCAGGAGGCTACTTTGCAGGTTGTGGAATCAGCACTTTTGAATACTACTATACCCCGATCCACCCCTGTAGCTTTCATCATGCAGTGTGCCACCCTGGCTCTGACAGAGAACTATTTTGAATTTGAAGAACAATTTTTTCATCAGATTAGGGGGACGTCAATGGGCAGTACCTTTGCGCCTAGTCTGGCCTGCCTTTACATGTATGATTTTGAAGAAAAATATATTCTTTCTCAATCCAATCCTTTTCATACTGATATAAAACTATGGAGGCGCTATATAGATGATATATTGGTCATTTGGCAAGGACCATTGTCAAAAGCAGATGAATTTACTACCTGGGTAAATTCCCTTGACCCTTACTTGAATTTCACGGCTACAATATCAGCATCTGGCCTACCTTTTCTTGATTTGATGATTACCATTGATCATAATGGTCAATTGGCAACTAGTACGTATCACAAACCTACAGATCGTAACAGTCTGTTGTTATACGAGAGTCACCATCCTAAAGCTCTCAGAGACAACTTACCCGTGGGACAGTTCTTGCGTCTTAGACGCAATTGCAGTTCCACACATGATTTTGATCAACAAGCAAATACTCTACAAATAAAACTCCATGAACGACACTATCCACAAAGACTTGTGAATGTGGCACGCAAGAGAGCAAAAAATAATCACAGGGAAAGTCTCTTGACAACCAAGGATAAGGCTCCTCAAACCCGAATAACTTGTGTCTCTACATTCACTCCACTGTCCAATGACATTAAAAAATTAATCAATAAACGTTGCTCAATTTTGGAGAGTGGTGGGACGACAATGCCAAAACCACTATTTGCCTTCAAACGCACCTCTAATATCAAAGATATAGTGGTTCATACCCGTCCACAGGTTACTTATGACATCCCTACACAAAGATCACTGTGGGATCTTCCCCCAGTCCAAGGCCACTACCCCTGTGGCAACTGTAACGTGTGCAAACTGACTAAACAAACAACATCATTAGATCTTGAACCTATAGGGAAGTGGCATTTAAGAAAACATACAAACTGCAATTCTAAGAATTGCATTTACATGATTACATGCCCCTGTGGACTACGCTATATTGGGATGACTACACGCCCGGTTAAGATACGTATTAATGAGCATAGGAGTAATATCAGATGCCACAGGGTTACTACTAAACTTTGTGCGCACTTTTTAGATACTCCGCACACCCCGGATGACCTTTGGTGGGTGATTTTGGAAGCCCCGAGAGTCCATCTGAATGCCTCCGATGTTCTTTTTAGAATTGAACAACGCTGGATCTTTAAATTAGGGACTTCTATCCGGGGATTAAATGATTACATTCCGTGGACTACACTTTCTTCTTAATTCCCTTAGCCTAAGGAATTTTCTTTAGGTTATTAGTGGTGTACTAAGATTTTCTCTATACCAATAGAGACTCATTTGCATTAGACTATTGCTATCACCATCTATAATATTATTATATCTACATTAAGAGATGTCCTTGTCACTACTGGCTATATTTTAGACGAACTTTCTTTTTGTACTCATTTGTTAGCATAATTTGAACAATCAGATTGTTTCTTCCACTTCGACACATGTGAATAATCACGAGATATCGTTTCCTCGTTTTAGACCAAGTCCTTTTTTATGTCTAGGGACTTGTTGACATAGTCCGTTTTCTATTTTCAGTATTCTCTAAGCGCGCAAGCCGGCAATCCTTTCCGGTCTCGCGTCAACACATAAATACCCCTCCGAGCGCCCAGCCACTCGTTCATGGGGACGCTGTCAGGCGGGTAGGTAAAAGAACCTACGAACGACACAACTAATGTAAGTGAAACTTTTTCGTTTTTACCGAGAATTCACGCGGACCGACAGACTTTCACCCACCATGATTGACTTCAGTCTGGTGCCTTTGCCAACTAGATGGGTCAACTGGACCCTTAATTAGATGTATCAATCGGACCTTGATTTAGATGGTTATTTACTACAATCTAAGCTCCCTTTTTCAGCATTTGGTTTGCCAACGTAGTTTCAACACCTTCTAACCACGTGTGTGATAACAACACCCAATTGGGCACTGATTTTAAGCCTGTTATAAGTGTTTTGTTTCATTTTCACCATGCACCTTACTAATCCATTAAGTACAATGGTTTACAACAATATATATTTATTATGACAGTGTTTTCTCTGCATTGTGACATAATTCTCATCACTATGGATTTTAACTGCCAGAGATGCATTAGATCATTAGAGTAGATACTTGATCTGAGTTCTTTTTGCAATAAGACTATTGTCAACATTGATTTTTTATGACTACCATAATAATAGATTGTCAGTTCCAGTTCCTGACAGTTGATTCCAAGGAGCCTTATCCTGTTACCAGGGATGGTAAGCTTAACTTGCACATATTCCTTTGTGAATTACGCACAGAATTATTATATTTGTTTGATTCACTTGGAATACACTTGCTTTACATGTGCTTTGATTTCTATTTTTAGGGCAACCTTTTTTGACATAGCATAGACACACAAAAAGTAAGTGACTGTCTTTGTATTCCTTCCCCTAGTCGGGCTTATAGATAAAAATATTTTTGGAGAAGTTAAAATTTTTTGATTGGTCCTGATGAAGCGTCGCTGGATCCGGCTGGACCACTAGACGCGAAACATGTAGACCTGACTAGAGGTACCATAAAGGGTTCTATCCTCTTGCGTCATTGTTGGGAGTATGTGAGCATTACAACTCACTTTTAGACTCTCACTTCGTTTTTAATCTTGGTCTCCATCTTACTAACTTTGATTAAAATTTATGATTAATATACCTTGATGGATAACCAATTTTAATATTTTCACACTCTCCTTTATTGCTCGGATACAAAAAAATTGGTATTCCTTCTGCAAGATTTGATTCTACCGCTACTATTAGAGCAATACGGTTAAGAGCCCCCTTTGGGGAGCCCGTTAGGCATTGCAGCACCGGCCTAACGAGGAGCTGTCCCAATGATGAAGCCAGTCATCCAATGCGATGCTTGAGGGCTCTTGCTCCTGTTGAATTAGGCCCCCTTTGTACTAAGTATTGGAACAATGTACCTTTATTTTTCTATGAACCATTGTAAAGACATGTGAAACCATAAAGTTTACCTGCTCCCAGTCTTTAGAAAAGAATGATTGGTTCATGGGAGTGGGAATGAGTTCCAATGTTGCAACTAATGTTCTGTGTGTGCTCCTTAGACTAGGAAGGAGCAGATCTTAGAGATGCTTGCTGGCTTTGAGCTTAGTAGCTCCTCCCAGCCTCTGCTAATCTTCACTGCCTGAGTGCTAAAGCTTCACGCCTATGCATGGCTATTTTTGCATCAGAAACCTTAATTTTATTTTCTGAAGCTGACATCTTAACTTATTATGCTTAATTTGAATATTGTTCCCGCCTAAACTCTTCTTTAATTTAGATTACAGATTTTCCTTTATCAAACACATTTATTACATATTCTGCATTCTGTTTGTAATTCTTACCAATGTGTTATTATATTTCATTTTGAAATATCGACTTTTAGATTATTTGAGTCTGTAATAATGATGAAAAAATGTCAATACTTAATGAACTAATGATTTGATTTGAACTAATTTGGTAATAAATTATTTTTAAACTCACTTAAATTATTCTTGAAGTTTTCTGCGAAATATTAATAGTAATGTATTATATTGTACTGTACTTATACTTATATAGTGCTTATTACCCCAGACAAGGCCTTTAAGCACTTTTTGGAAAATAGCACACTATTCCAGAACCTAAGGCATATGTCACAGATTAGTATAGGGATATATAAGTTGTTAATTTGAGCGGTGGATATGTGAGTCTGTTAGTATGATTGAATATGATAAAGGATAGAAAGAAGAGGTAAGAGTCTAGATAGTGTTTTTGGGAGATCATATTAGTAAGATGAGGTTTGGTGTGAGGCAAAGGAGGGATAGAGAAGGAAAGAGTCTGGAAAGGGTTATTACAGAGATCATAGTTGTAAAATGAGGATTGGGATGAGTCGAATGAGTGATACAAGAGGAAAGAGTCTAGGAAAAATTATTTAGGGGATCATAGTAGGAAAAGGAGGTTTGGGGTGAGTCAAGGAGGAATAGAGGGGGGAAGAGTCTAAAAAGGGTTATATGGGAGGGGAGATCATAGTAGTAGAAGGAGATTTGGAGTGAGTCAAGAAGGGATAAAGGATGGAAGAGTCAATAAAGAGTCTTAGGGAAATCATACTAGTAGAATGAGGTTTGGGATGAGTCAGAAAGTGGAGTTAGAGGATATATTGAGAGAGAGAGAGAGAGAGAGAGAGAAGGATATAGAGTGCATTGGATGGATTTGAAGGCTCCTTTTTGTTTTTTTGTACACTTTTTTTGGTTTTAACTGTTTATGGAATTTAAAAAAATAATGTAAATGATAGATCGGTATCCTCTCTCTTTGGCAACCAACAAAGATCCATACAACCAATGGTGGGGCTGAATGATAATTATATGCAGTGTTTGAGACATAACAATTCCTGCTCCAGCAAGTGGCATCAGAGTGAAGGTTAGTGTCACAGGAGAAAAGGAGCTAACACTTTCCCAGTTTAAAATTGCCCATGTCCCAATTTTGAACATTGAAGAAGTTTTCGCAGTTCTGAAGCCGTTTGCAGTGGTGGAGGAGTGAGTATTAATAGGGTTGGACATCACAATTGTTAATGTTATGCTTACAGTATTGTGTTGAAATTATGAGCCTGGTTACGACCTTGGTGGATAGGATCTTCCGTTACAAACATGACAGCTATCTCGCCCACCATTTTACAAGTTCCATAGGATATAATGGAACTTGTAACACAGGAGACGGGATATCCGTCACGTTTGTGATGAAGTATCCCATCCGCCAAGGTCGTACTCAGGCCCTATATGTTTTATGTTCTGGTGATAGATATGGTTTAGTTGTGTTAGTGTGTATACTTGTCTGAAGCTGAGCAGTTGAAGTTGTTATTGGGCTTGTCACAGTCCAAAATCCTAGTTTCACTTGTCTGCTAAGTTTTGTGGTGTTGGGTCGTGAGTTACCAACGACCACACATTGAGATAGGAACCCGTAACTGATTGTTGTGATTGTACTAATGGTGATTGGTGCTAGTAGATTCTGTTGGGAAAATTGAAAGCTACATCAGTCAGAGTGTAATCCTGGGTTGATATTTCAACTGTGTGTGTTAAAGTTGGGGGGTACTACTTCTGACTATTTGTTGTGTGAGTAATTACTTTGAATTCCTTAGTGGAGTAGACAAGAATTGCTTGTTTGCCGTGCTTGCCTGGAGTATGTGAAATTAGAAGTACAAGAAAATTGTAAAGGAGGGTGAAGATCTGTTATGAGTAAGAATTGCGTCAGGGAGTACAGCACTGCGATAAGGTCAAAGGATCGAAGTATTGTGCTGGGTTTGGTTGGTGAGTTATCAGGTATTGTGTTGTGATAGGTCCACAAAGGAAAGTATTGTGCTGAGATTGGATGTATTGAATTGTGATTAGGACAAAACATTGACTATATTCTGAATTGAATTGTGTTCATTTCCATTGCTGAAGTGTTGTATTCGTGAAATATTTCAGAGCCCTTCAAGATTCAAGATTTAATGAGGGGCGATATGCGAGGCCCTGTCCATGAGGATGCGGATGCACCAACAGGAGGTACACCAGACCATTATATGACAACAAGCGTAGGGCTTCATACACGTTTGTGGCTTCATCAATACCATATGAGCAGTAAAAAGGAGGGAACATTAAGAATTCTTTAATATGGAGTTATTGAGAATTTGAGGGGAATAATATATGACATGAAACCACCTCCAAGACCTGCACAGTATGAAGCCTTAAATGCTTGGGAGTGTGCAGCATGTGCAAAGAGAGAGAAAAATATCAGAATAGAGTAAAAAGACTGGTGCGTAATTAAGTTTTTGCTAAATGGGACAAAGAACAGCATAGTTGGAGGAAATGTATAGTTGAAGGAGCTAGAATTTACCCGGCCTTTACAATAGAGAAGCCTAAAAGGAATCTGAAACAGAAATGAAAAGGCTGATGCTCCAGGAAAGTCAAATTGTGATAGTGTCAGTCAGTCAGTCAAAGAATCTTTATTCTGCAAGTGCCAAAAAAGTACAAAGCATTTCAGACAAAAAAATTAAATAATTAAAATACAATACAAATATTAAACATAAAAAATCCTCAATCAACTTTATCACAAAATTCTATGCAAAGCCATAATCAGTCAACCCGACAACCCTGTAAGATACAAACATGTACAATACAAAGGTAAAAGCCCGGCATCAGGGTAAAATCATACATTGCCAAATTATACTAATGTGTGTCTACTTCAATCAATCCATATAGTTTCCTAATGGTCATAGCCGATTTAATGAAGCTTAAGACAGGATGGCACAATTGTATTGAGGAGAGTTTTTCAATATTAATCAGTGCCTCCTGATAAAATGTAATTTGTAATTTATGTAAAATTGGCAAAATAGAAATTTGTCTCGGTGCAGAGTAAAGCGGACAGAATAAGAAAAAGTGACACGTGCCATGCTTTGAAAGATTGTCACAAGGGCAGTTTGGGAGCATTTTATGCCAGGTACATTTCTTTGGAACAGCCATTCCAAAATGTATCAAATTTAATCTGAATAAAACAAGGAGAGAGTATGATAATGAACTCGAAAACTAAGTTAAATATGGTTCTATCACCGTGGAGGTAGAGATTTCAACATAGGATTCAAATGTTTTCAATTTTGCTGCCTCTTGATATCTGCAATTTGTGGCATACTCTATATATTGTAATTTAAGCACTTCCTTAGCATTAGTAGGTAGAGTCCCTGGATTAGTAAACATGTTTTCTAACCCTAAAGTCCGAAAGGAATTCTGAACAGAAGTAAGCCACGGAACTTTAGCTGATTGGATAATTGTGATAGTGATTCTGCTGATGATCTCATGGATGTTTTGTTGTCATCATGTCCATTGCCTTGTGTTGTCTCATCATCAGATTCAGATGACACTACAACATCTAGTCGTACTGTTGCCACAGCCCCTGTTGACCCAAATGCAGCTCAGATTTGGGGACCACTTCAAACTCTTTCAATTGCAGCTGCACCTATTTAGACAGCTAGTTGCTCTGGTTGTTTCTGCTTCTACTGTGACTGAAGCTGCACCAATGTAACAAGTCACATCAGCTCCACCTTAGCTGTTCCTTTTGTATCTACAACAGTAACCATTGCATCAAAACGTGTTGTTCCAGGAGCTGTATGTGGAGTAGCCACTACAGGTTTTATCGCACTATCACGGTATTCACAGATTGTTACTTGGAGACCCCCACATAGTGTTCAGTCTCTGAGAGAAGGGAGTAAACTTGTTTTCATAACTCCAGTTACTCCAGTTCCTCAAGGGGGAAAAGGACCATTAGATAATTGGATTTTTCCCCCATGGTTTGAGGAGAACCAGAGAGTAGAGGGACAGAAGAGACTGAGGGCCTGATTTAGAAGTTGGGGGTAATGGTCCAGTCGACGAATTTTCGACTGTATACTCGCCTACTGCCACGACTGCCCACCATATTTAGATGTTGGCGGTCACGTAGGCGAAAGACCACATTCCAACTGCCATCTCTGGCAAGAAACACTGCCCGCGTTGACCGCGGGAAATAGAAAAGGGATGCAGATGGGACCGCAGCCAGCCTTCCCATCGTGCAGATTTAGATGTGCCTTACCGCCAAGGACCTCCACTCCTCAGTTGGAGGATTGGGGGAGAAAGGGAGTAAAAACTCACCTTTTTTTCTACTTACCCCCTTCTTCGACTGGTCATGACTGGACAACACCTGTCATTCCTGCTGCCACAGACTCATGTGAAAACACAACACCCCAGGTGACGGACTACAAGGCCAGTGTGCATTGGGTGGGCACTGCAAGGGAGGTGGGGACCACTGGAGAAATATACATGTCACAGTAATTTTTTCATCACTGTGACATGCCTATGTTGGGGACCCGAGTGGGTCAGGCATGGGTGGGGACCCACTGGTACACAACACATATTGCACACAAACACAACTGTCATTATGGTGCCAGTATTCATTTACAAATGAATGCTGGCACCACAATGACGGTACATTCACACTTGTCAACTGTGTCCATGTGTGAAAGTTGCCAGGGGACCTGTATCTGTCATGTTGTGCTGTGAGTTGTGTGTGTGAGTCTCTATGTTTATGGGTGTATGTGATGCGAATGGCTGGTTGAGGTGGTGGGAGCAGGTGTGTGTGAGTGTGTTTGTGTAGCTAAGTGTGTAGTTATATTGTTTATTGTGGTTGTGTTGTGTGAGTGCAATGTCTAGGGTGTGGATATGTTGAGTTATGGATGTATGCCATGTGTGTGTTTGGCATTTATAGGTTGTGTTGTGTCAGAACGGCAATGTGCTTTTGTGTGAATGTGTTGTGTTGTGTGTAGTGGCAGGTACACCTATGGCTAAGGAACAGTGTGTGTGTGTCACTTACCCTGTTCCATAGTCCCTGTCATTGTACAAAGTCCATTGAGTCCCACTGACGTCTCTCGCCGCCAGGAAATCACCACCATTCAGACCACCAACAGAACTGTGACATCCAAATGCGGCGGAGGAAAGGCAGTCGACGTGACGGTGATCACAGGTCCGCATCTGACGCAACTTGGAGGTGCCGACCGCCAACATCTAAATCAGGCCAGGAGTCAATTTCCATAAGTTAAGAAAGATTTAGACCCCTAGATGTACCAAAATTAAATGTGAAATTGGAAGAAATTATTGGAGGATGTTTGGACCTCTCACAGTTGAATCAATAACAGGAAAATGAGTTAATATATCTGAGTAAAGAGATTACTAGGCATGCAGCTACAACACATGAGATATTAACAGAACTGGCTGTGAAATATGAGGTAGACCTCTCTAAAAGTCTTTCTTTGCAGAAATGTTTCAGGAGACAACTAGATGATGAAGCGATTGTCACCATGCAGTCTTCAGGGATGATGTTACACATTGCTGAAATGGGTAAATGTATTTAAAAATAGAGCAATTTTGACAGATTGTGGAGCAAATGGATCAAAAGGCAGGAAAAGAAAGAAAAGCAAACAGTGTAGAGGTAAATGTCAAACTGCCTCCAGCACCCTCTGATGAAGAAGAGGCCCTGAGGTTGGTACCCCAGGTGACAGATTTGTGAAAATGTCAAAGGTTTTGTGGGCATATTTGAATACCTTTTTCAACATTATGTTGCTGGGTGATTTATAGGTAAGATAACTATACAGTGGTCACATAAAGACTCCCAAGGGATCCACATACTCATGCACCATCTCCTACAGTAATGATAAAGTATGATGAGGTGATTTATTTCCTGAAAGGGATGTTGATTGTTTAAATAGCAATAGAACGACTCTGGAAGCTAAAGAATCAGTGCATTCCTATTACGAATGATTGTTGCAGATGTTTAAACAGCAAAGTGGTAAATAAAATCCTGAAATCGGAGATTTGGAGAGCTTTGTTTCACAGTTAATTCTTAGGTTGCACCCAGAGATCAGTATGCACAAACAACAGAATGTGGTTTACTGGCAGACTCAACCAAAATATTAAATCCTGAGGTATGGTATGTACTGCAGTGATGAGCAAGAGATGAAGCAGAAAAGACTTAAGGAAAAGTTGGCAGAAAAAGGGTTTCAAAATCAGCCATACGTGGGAAATATTGGTGGAATGCAACATGTTGGTTACCTGAGTGGAGGCCAAATGATGGAAGGTGGAGCTGATGTTTCACAAGGCAGAACTTGAGGTGTTCTGGTTGGTGTGAATTGCAGTGTAGATAACACAAAGTTGTCATTTTTGTAACAATCTTCACATTGGAAGAGGGAGTGGTGATGGAATCCCACTAGGGTAGCTGGTGATGGACAAATGCAAAACGTTAATTCAACTCAAATGCAAAATGTCCCAGTTTAACAAGTGCAAACTCCAAAATCAGTCACAAGCCCCAATGATGGCAGTCCCTCAAGCTCGGATTACTCCACAGTCCACAGAACATTGGTAACTCCAGGTTTAATGTGAATCATGTTCCAGGAGCAAACCTCAATCCTTTCCAAAATAAGAATCCATTTCAACAATTCCCCATGTTTGCGAATGAGAACTTTGACTCTAGCAACTCACAGTGACGATGCCTGAGGGGGGAGGAAGATTGCATACTTGGTGTAGGTATAGAGGTAGACCAGAGTGGCCCATTTGTATAAGGTGAGGTGAATGTTGACCAAGTGACACTGGCTCTACCCATTCCACTGTGTGAATAGCGGAAGTCCCTGACCTAACTCTGGCAAGGAGATCCCCGTTATAAATGTTACAAATAAACAAACAATTAACCCTGTATCAAAAAAGGTCCCTTTAAAAATAGGACCATTTGAAGAGGATCACCAGCTTGTTGTATGTAATTTGAGTGCTGTAAACCTTTTAGGGAAGAATCTTTTATTCAAATTAAATTGCTCAATTTACTGTACAGTGGATGCTGTTGAGATTCAAATGCACAGTGAAGATGTTGAATTTCAAATGGAAAGACAAGGGACAGTAGTTGGACTGTTCCCTGTGAAAACAGTAAAGGACTTACCTCTCAATTTACAAGACATGTATGGGATTTTTCAGAACCTGCCTGAATAACAGTTCAACCTAATGCCAAGTTTCTAAGAACAGCACCCTAGAATCTCGCACCTGAGACAGTGGCTGGGTGACTACAGTGACTGAAGCAATGCGATGACAAGGAATCATGTGAGAAATAGTTGGACCCAGGCCCAGCTCTTCCCATGCTGCTGCATCGCTCTTGCTCCTGTCTTCTCCTTGCTTTTCCCCCCATTTTTTTGTGTGCCTTCTCTTTGCTTTTCTCTTATTCTCACTGCTTTCTCCTTGCTCTTTCCCCTATTTTTGTGTGCCTTCTCCTTGCTCTTTCCCCGATTTTTGTGTGCCTTCTCCTTGCTTTTCCCTCATTTTCCCTGCTTTCTCCTTTCTTTTTCTGCCATTTTTTGCATGCCTTCTCCTTGCTTTTCCCTCATTTTTACTGCTACCTCCTTGCTTTTTAGCACTTTTTTGTGTCTTCTCCTTCTTTTCCCCCATTTGTTGTGTGCCTTCTCCTTGCTTTCCCCTTATTTTTACTGCTTTCACCTTGCTTTTTCCTCCATTTTTTGTGCTTTCTCCTTGCTTTTCCCCATTTTTTGTGTGCCTTCTCCTTGCTTTTCCCTAGTTTTTACTGCTTTCACCTTGCTTTTTCCCTCAGTTTATGTGTGCTTTCTCCTTGCTTTTCCCACCATTTTTTTGTATACCTTCTCCTCGCTTTTCCTCGTTTTCACTGCTTTCTTCTTGCTTTTTTCCTCATTGCCACTGCTGCATGTTGCCTGTTGTTTCCTGCTTCCCGCATAACCCCGCCCACTGCCTCCCAGCACCCTTCCCTCCTCCCAGGACCTACTTAATGGAGGCCACAACGCTACCCCATTGAGCAGGACCAAGGCCCAGCTCTCCCCATGCTGCTCAATCACTCTTGCTCCTGTGTTCTCTTTGTTTTTTTCCCCGATTTTTAAGTGCCGTCTCTTTGCTTTTCCCTTGTTCTCATTGCTTTCTCCTTTCATTTTCCTTTGTTTTTTGTGTTCCTTCTACTTGCTTTTCACTCATTTTCACTGCTTTTTCCTTGCTTCCCCCTGTTTTTTGTGTGCCATCTCCTTGCTTTTCCCTCATTTTCCCTGCTTTTTCCATGCTTTTTCCACTGTTTTTTGTGCAGCCTCCCTGTGCAACACCAGACCATTGTCTCATGTCTTGAATTCTGAAATGCTCTCAAGACCTAGCTGCTCGAATAAGCCTCAGAGACCTGCATGTGTCTAGATACCTTGTCAAGTGATTAGGCATGCTTTACAAATCCTGATTGATTGATTGAAGTCCATCCAACTCGCCAATCATGGGCTTGCAAAAGCCGAACAGCAAGTATAGGATCATGTAGGACTTATAAAATTAAAAGTATAGTAATTCCATGTTGTTCTGTGGTACCAAATCAAGCTACAATATTGTTTCAGGTCCCCTGTGAAGCAGAATGGTTCTAAACTAATGATCTTTGGCAAGCTTTTTTTTATCCCTTTGCATGAGGATAGACAGTTTTTGTTTTCTTTTAGATTTCAAAGCAGAGTTTTGGCATGGTGTCAAGTCCCACAAAGGCATGCAGAAAGCCCATAAATCTTTAATCGGGTTTTGCGTAAGAATCTACAGGTTTTACTAATGCCCTGTAATCCAGTCCCTGTGCAGTATACTGATGACCTATTTGTGGTGTCAAGTTGTCAAACACAAGAAAGAGGGGAGGGATGGCTTGATGCTGTGGTGAAATGGAAATACTTCACTGAGGTTTCAGGAGGTGCAGGCCTGGGCTCACACGGATGCTTGTCCAGGCCTCTCTGAACCCATAATTTAGTGGCTGCAACAAATGAGACTCATGGCCACTAGATCCCACTGCCGTTATGGCCAACCCATGCGATATCCTATTCAGGTACAGACGTTAAGCTGGCATTGCCATCACTGAAAATGGGCTTCCCCTTGTCCCAAAGGCTGGGCCTGAGGGGCTGTGACAACCCCCTCCGCACTAGCCCCTACATCTTCATAAACCCAGCATAGGAGGAATTCAAATTGCCTTACCAGCAACAAGCTTTGTGATGCCTTGTGTCTCTCTCTCTAGTTTGACAGGGAGGGAGGAACATTCTCTTCTGGGGAGCCTCGCTACCCCATACTGCCTGCTGCTGCTCTGAAAACCACCTGCTGCTGCTCTTCACACCAAGGAGGTAGTTTGAGACACCCTCAGCTTCCTCTTAACATACTCACACATGTCAAAGGTTAAACATGTGCACCAACTCCTCTTCTTAGAAGTGGTGGTCAATTGCCCCAAGATGAAACATTCCACAGTTATGGCAGAAGCCACAGGAATCAAGAATATTACTATGGTGATCTTGCTGAAAGAATTGGTGGATATCGAGATCTCAGTAGGTACTGTGAACACAGCATTGCTTGACAACACACCAGTGGAACAATCCCTGCAACAAGACATTACTAATTTTTAGGCAGCAGGTGGCATCTCATGAGGGCAGAGTAGGTAGACAGAACAATATCTTAATGTGCAACCCTATGAAGGCTACACAAGAAAGTCGTGGACTTGGATGACCACAGGAGGAAGGACAATGTGCATATATTTGGAATCTTGGAACAGGCAGAAAAAGATGGCAGGCACCTCTTTCTAAGCACTCTGATTCCCACAATGTTGATTATTACTTTTGACCTGCCACTGGAGTTCCACCAAGCGCACCTGGTGTTACACACAACACTAAAGTTGACAGCCCCATCACATACTACTTTGTTGTGTCAGACAATAACAGGCCTGCAGAATCATCACAACAGTGAAAACTCATGGCTCATAGCAGTTTGAGAACAAATATCTCTGCTGATATGAATGGCAAATAAAAAATACTTCTGGCTCAATGAACACATGTCTGTAAAAGGGAAATCAGATATGGTTTGCTTGAACTAGCTGAGATGCTAATCGCTTTTCAAGGGTTCCACCATGGAATACAATGAACCGGATGATCTGGAGAGTTTGTTGACACAATGGATGGCAGGGACATGGAGGCAACACCCTCAGCTCAAGAACCAACAACTATCTCAGTGAAGCGGTCGGCACTCCACCCTGTTTGGACCAAGAGGAGAGACTTTGGTGGAAAACAGTGACATGCAGGTGGGCACAGGGAGAAAAACTGAGAAAATGGATACAAACTAAACCCAGAAACAAATCGATATCAGCTACTGAGATGTGACTTGCCTCCTCTAATGAGAGTACCTTTCGCCTCGCTCTGCCCCATCCTGCTTTCTCCACAATATTAATATGTTGTTTCACCACCTTTGGAAGCCTTGCTGCTTTATAATTTGCTCATACCTGAAGTGGAGTGCGGTGATCCCCCCATGCCTGCCTCCCCCAATTCTCCCCGTTTTTCTATGGACAGCTGTGGGGAGGCAATATGGGGAAAGCTGATTGAACAGTAGAAGGGTCTCAATCAATGATCTCGATGACTTTCAACCCTCACTGATGCTATGATATATCCTTTTTGGAGATGGGTGGACAGGGTTTGTGGATTGTAGGTAAAATCACACTCCTCTCCCCCTGGTGAGGTGAACCATCTAGCACATACTCAAATATGCTTAAGTCCGTTAAAGCTATACCTGTATTTTGAACATAGCCAGGTGTGCACCACACACCTCCTTCCTTGCAGTTAGGCACCAGGCTACAGTTGCAGCAGGTAGACAGTCTACTTTCCACAGTAGCTTCCTTTGATATTCACCTCACAGGTATCCCTCACACTCCTTTATTGCTACTCCTCCTGGGCTCATTGGTCATTGACTGTGTTCACATTTCTATATCATTCCATACTATGCACACACTCCTTCCTCTCCCACGTGCAGGTCATTCCCTATGCATCTCTCATCTTGAACAGGCTATTTCCCATGCCCAAAATGATCATGGAGACATCACCATTGTGAGACATACCATACCAAAGCTGACAGTGACATCACTCAACTTCATTACATAAAGCGTGAAAAAATCCTCACCTTTCTAGGTCGACATCAGCCTGACGTTGCCCTACTCCCAGAAACACATCTGATACCTGTGGAATGAGAAAACGTATGTGGTTATTAGGTGGGCAAATCACTACATGATTGTTTTAGTCCCTCAAGGTCCCCTGCTAATGGTACCTCATCAAGGCACCAAAAGAGGGGCATGGCAATATTACTACATAAATTCTTCCAGTTAGAGAATTATAGACCTGAATTAACCTGGAAGGCTCTTACATATTTGCCAAACTCAACATTTACGAAACATCCATAATTGTGGGTTGTGTGTACATCCCCTTGGAAGACAAATCTACCTTCCTGTCCAAATTGAACAGAATTCTCACCTCCTTCAGCAAGACTAAAGTCAGACTGGGAAGAGATTGGAATGTCATCATAGATAGATTGACGGAGAGCAAGATGGCGGCCGCGTAACGCAGCCGCGAAGCGTCTGCTCCGACCAAGGAAACCTCCCAGTGTTGCGGCAGCTCTCCCGTGGGTCGGAGCTTCCTTCGGCAGTCGCGCTTAGAGGAAAACAATGTAGCGGCATTTTAGCAACATTGTGCTGACTCGCGTTGCTTCACCTGCTCCCTCTTTTTTTGGGGATGACTGTCCCAGGACTCTCAGGAGGGGCGGCACAGGGGAAATATTGGGGGTGACATTGCTTTTTGAAGGACTGCTTTTCATGTGAGGATTGTTCTAGGCTACTTGGCTCTTGGTTTCTGCGGGGCCCTTTTTTTTCCCCTGGGAGAAGTAAAACTACGTGGATTTGCTGACGGAGGTTAAAAGGATTGCAAAGTGTTTTCCCGGGATGCAGTCTGGACTGCTCCTGCTCCTACCTGAAGACAACTACAGGTCTGTGCTCACGGGTCCCAATTGGGGGCAATTTTCGACGTGGACTCAAAAAACGGTCAGAGTTTCTTTATTTTATTACAAGTATTTGACACTGGGCGTATATTATAATAACGCATTTTGCATTAAAAAGCAAAAAAAAAAGGTAAAAATGCCACCTAAAGGAGCGAAAAATGTGACTCTGTCTGGACGAGGCAAGCCGGTAAGAGTAAGCCTGTTGGCACGGCAAGAGGGGGGGTACGGATATAAAACAAGGCTTAGGTGAGAAGGTTGTCTCCAAAAACAAGAGTGCTTCACTGGACAGGTATTTTGAGAAAGGGAAGGACATACTGGTGGGGGGCATAGATACCCCCCCCGCCGCCGTGGAGGAGGCTGATCCTCTATTAAACGAAGAGATGACGGCTATAGATGTGCCCCCCCCGCATGAAGGTGGGCAGAGTGATGCTGAAGATGTGGCAACTTTACAAAAACAAGCTACCGGGAGTCAGATGGAGCAGAGGGAGCAGAGGGAGGGCGCACAAGGCGCTAGGTCATTATTACAGGTGGAGCGGAGGCCAGTGGAATTACGCGATAATGAGACAATACAAGGAGACAAGTTTTTCTCACTATCAGATCATTCAAGTTGGTCAAGCAACGAGCAGCTGGATTTGGAGGCGGATAAAACTTCTTCTGAATTCGAATCTGAGGTGTCCTCTTTGGCACTGGGAAAGGAATTACAGGAGAGTGGCAGGAGTGCCACTGTTAGGAAAAAACAGAGGAAGAGAAGTGAGCAAGTAGGACCTAATAAGCACTCCACTAACCCATTGGACATTAAGGGTCTTCAGGGGCTTCAGTGGGAGTATTCCAAGGATGATTTAACTCTATATGATAATGGTGAAAAACAGCCTAATCCTGTGTCACTGGAAACCATATATCAAAGCATTATGGAACATCGAGAGGAATCTAAATTAGAGAGCCGTAGGACTCAAATGGCTTGCCGCAAGATGCAAATCCAAATTCGTCGAGTAGCTAAGACATGTTCAGAGTTTACTACACGGATGGAAGAAGCAGAGACCCGGATCTCGCGTCTGGAGGATGAGGCTGGAGCTCGCCAGTCATCTCGAGAAATGATGGAGAAACAACTTGAGGACACTCAGTGGAAACTGACAGATTTAGAGGACAGAATGAGGAGGAATAATCTGCGCGTCCTGGGTGTACCAGAAGGACTTGAAGGATCAGATATACATAGCTTTATGGTCGCACTTTTTAAGGAAGCTTTTCCGGACTTACACCAGTGGGACTGGGACAAAGAGGTTCAAAGAGCCCATCGATTTCCTTTTAGCAAAATAGGACCAAACTCAGAAGGAGGAAGTGGTAGACCTAGAGCAATATTAATCTCTTTGCTTAATTATCAGGCAAGGCAGGCTATATACGACCGAGCTCGACCCAATGCTAGAAGTAAGGCTAAGGGATGTGAGTTTTTTGTGAGACCAGACTATTGCCATATTACTGTTGAAAAAAGGTGGAGGCTCCGGCAGTTAATTCAGCCACTTCAAAGTAAGGGGGCACAGGTTTTTTTATTAAATCCGGCTAAACTGAAAGTAATAATGGATAATAGGACTTACTTCTTCACGACAGAGGAGAAAGCAAGGGCTTTTTTGGGTGGACTTAACGGTCCGGTTCCCTAAGATAGATTTTCTGGATTGGGATATAGGGGTGGGGGTAAAGTAGAGAGGGTTAGGAGTTAAGCCCTGAGAAGTCGAGCCGGGGGTAAGATATTGTTTTGGCTGAAACAGGGTTAGATAGAGAGAGAGATAAAGACAAAGACAAAGAAAGGGAGAAAAGGTAAAAGAAAAAAAAAGAAAAAGAAAATCATGCACTGGGTAGGGACGGTCGGAGCGGAAGCTTTACCATCATTAGGGACAGTGAGATCCCATACTCTCCATAAATTGGGTGTAAGGGTAGGGGTAAGGGGTGTAGGGGGGTGGGGGGGGGGTCGGTAGCAGGGCTGGGGTACAAGGGGTGGGAGGATGGGAGAGGGGGGAGAGGGGTGGTGGGGAGTGGGGGGACACTAATATAGGTAGAAATGTTCAGAACAATTTAATGAAGACATATCAAAAGAAGAGGATGTATAGGATTCAATATCAACAAGTTGGTTTCTTTAAGGGAGAAAGTACTGACGTGAGTTTGGTACATCAAACTGAGTGATATGGCAAATAGATTAAGGATTTGTACACTGAATATTTGCGGTCTAAATAGCCCCCAGAAAAGGAAAAGAGTGGCAGCTGGTCTTAAACTAATTAAATCAGATTTATATTGCTTGCAGGAAACACACATTGCATGGAGTAAGCGAGAGCTCATACGAGAGCTTGGGTTGACGCCTCTTGTTTGTACCAGACAGGAGGTTTCGACACGTGGGGTGACGATACTTGCCAGAAATAACAATGTACAAGTTTGTAGATCTCGGGCAAGTAACGATGGGCGGTGGGCTCTCTTAGAATTATCCGTGAATACATTTAAATTTACCCTCTGCACTATATATGGATCAGTTTTGGACGAGGCTGAGCCTCTGGATACGTTGAATATGGAACTAGTTGGATGGCCCTTACCAATAATTATTTGTGGCGACTTAAATATTCATTTAGAGGTAGGTAGCAGGAGCATGGACACCCAGAGTTTATATCAGGGACGAAAGCCTAAAGTATGGAAAGCTCTAAGGAGGTTAGTAAGGGAACATGGGTTGAGAGATGTCTGGGAAAATATTAAAACTGTAGATCCAGGGTATACCTATTACTCGTTCCCACATGCTAAATTGGTAAGGTTGGATTATTTTTTCGTATCACAAAACTTAATCCATGGGGCTGAAATAGAATGCAAACCCAGATTCTTATCAGATCATAATCCATTAATATTGTCCATAACAATTAAGGGACCATCTAATCCGCGTCGTGTATGGACATTTGATAGGAAATTGTTGGTTGACCCAGGATATATATCCCATATGAAAGAGTGGATTCACCACTTTTTTGATATCAATAGGAATACGGCAGATCCGGGGATGGTATGGGATTCATTTAAAGCTGCAGTGAGAGGTGAAACTCTTAGCTATAGTTTGGGAATACAGAAAATTAGGGGGAAGGAAATTGTACAACTTCAAGAAAGATTAATAACAAAAGAGAGGGAATTAGCTAGTAAAATTACTAGTAGAGAAGACATTACTCTCACTCAGACCCAAATGGTGATTCTTAAGGCTAAAATAAATGCTTACTTGAATAAAACAGTGGCAGCCGTCTATCAAAGTCACCGATTGGAGTGTTATGAATATGGTGAATCCACTGGAAAAGTCTTAGCTAGACGGGTCAGACAAAAGGCAGTTAAACAGAATGTTTTGAATATAATTGATGGTAATGGGCGGAAACATACAGAGTTAGAAGGAATTCTAGAGGTTTTTAAGGGTTACTATCAGGAGCTGTATAGTGAAGATATAGTGTATTCTGAACAGCTACAAAAAAAGGTTAGTGAATTTCTGGGGGGATTAAAGAGTACAAGGCTCTCTTCTGAGGAACAAATTACATTAGATGCACCAATTCGTATTGATGAGATAATTGAGGCAGTAAGCTCCCTGGCAACAGGGAAAGCTGCTGGACCGGATGCAATACCACTTGAATTTTACAAGACCTTCCTGATAGACATTAAAAAGGATATGCATAGCATTTTTTGTATAGCGCAGGCAGGTCAGGCACCCTTATCGTGGGAATGTGCAAGTATTATAGTGCTAAAAAAAAAGGATAAATCAACAGAGTTCCCCAGTTCATACAGACCCATATCTTTGTTAAACGTAGATGGAAAGATTTATGCAAAGATTTTGGCCAGTAGATTGGCAAATGTGATAGTCAGGCTGGTTAGAAAACAACAACATGGGTTTATTCCGGGTAGAGATACAATAGATCATATAAGAAGAATAATAGCCATGTTTGATCTTGCAGAACTATATCAAACAAATTTAGGATTATTACTTTTGGATGCCGAGAAGGCATTTGATCGTGTATCGTGGAAGTTTCTATGGGAAGTCATGCGCTGGAAAGGTATAGGGAGTGGATATATCACAGCTATAAAAACTTTATATGTAGCCCCAAAAGCTAGAATTTGCATTGCTGGTTTGGAATCAGATACTATCTTAATCTCTAGGGGGACTAGACAAGGGTGTCCATGTTCCCCCTTGCTCTTTGCTCTATATATTGATTCTTTCTTGCTGAGATTAGAAGAATGCAAAAATATTCAACCTCTATTATATCATGGAGAAACATATAAGGTGTTTGCATATGCTGATGATGTAGCTATAGTGACAAGCAACACGGAGGAAGCTATTAAGGCAATAGAAATAGAGGCAAGAGAGTTCGGAAAATACTCCGGATATAAGCTGAACTCAGATAAAACACAAATAGTATGTTCTGGGCACGTTTCACTAGTAGATAGACGATTGGTATCTGAAGCAGTGTATTTGGGGGTGAAGATTACATCAGTGGTTAATCGGTTGGTGGAAATTAATTTTATCCCATTATTAAATAGAATAAAGAGGGATTTAGACCGAATGCATAATTTGCACTTATCGCTAGAGGGTCGCTGCAATGTATTGAAAATGATGGTTCTGCCAAAAATCCTATATTTATTTCGGGCTATTCCCCTTGAGGTTGATAAAAAATGGCTTAAAAGATTGGAAAAGATGGGGAATAATTTTTTATGGGGATATGCTAAAACGAGAAGGGCAATGAAGTATATGACACTTCCCAAAGATCGAGGCGGGTGGTCAGTCCCTAATTTTACACTGTATTACTACGCCTGTTGCCTTCAACATATGGATGAACTTATAAGGGGAAGTTTTAAGGGTAATGAAGAAGTAAAATCAACCCCTATTTATACTATGATGGCGGGTGGGGAGGCAAGTGGTTGGTTATCAAAATTTGAGGAACCAAGTTACTTTAAAAAAGTAAGATTTAAGCCTTTTCTGTCCGCCTTCAAGGTTTGGGCTCAGATAAAACGGAGTATGGGACTGGGAAAGATTACGGCTTATACACCAGTGAAATTTTCAGCTATCCCAAATCATATCTTTAGGGATCCCATACGAGATTTTTGGCGTTCTAGGGGAATAAATAAAGTCGGAGACTTGTATTGTAAATCCGGTTATAAAACATTTACGGATCTGCAGTCTCAATTTGGCTTACCTAAGACCCATTTTTTAAAATTTTTGCAAATACGACATTTTTTACAGTCTCAGAAGTGCGTTACAGTACAGTTGTCGGAGATCCCGGTAGTTGAGGCTGTTAAAAATGGGGCAAAGATTGGCAAGTTATATAAGTTACTAACAGAGTTACAAGTAGATGATATGGCACAACAGAATGAGAGATGGATTGCACGATTTGGGGTGGCTGGAGAGTGGGTGGACCAATCCTTAGCCATGGCTGAGACAACATTTCTATCAGCTAATTTGAAAACCCAGCATTACAAAACACTGATGGACTTATATTATACTCCAGCAAAACTGAAAAAGTGGGGGATATCCTCTGGAAGCTGCAATCGATGTGGGGAAGTTGAAGCTGAGATAATACATATGTTTTTTGTATGCCCAATGTTGCAGGGAATATTAAATGAGATAGAGGTATTCCTTAAGAAGATCACGCATTGCAATATTCAGGTTACTGTTATGCTGGTAGTATTGGGAGTCGTGGACTCATCTGAAAGTACGGAACCTGCACTGTATAAAATAAGGCGATTTTTATTTTTGTCCATGGCAATATACCGCTTATGTATTGCTACAGATTGGCTCAAAAAAGAACCCCCCACGTTTGAGAATTGGCGCTCTAGATTACTTACCATCTATAATACTGAATTAAGTCTCTATAAGTTAAAGGGTCATAAGAAGAGACATAGAGGAGAACGAATGTGGGCACCACTGACTAGATGGTTGGAATATCAAGACACAGTTTAAACAAAAAAAAAAAAAAATGCTAATTGTTTCGATATGTGATATATATAACTGAGGTTTTTTTAAAGGTCTTCTTTCTCCCGTTGTTTTGTTTACTTTACTTTCTTCGCATGGATATATTATGTCTTCTTCTTTTTTTTCTCATGTAACCCCCTCCCTCCGACATATTAAAATAAATAAAAATAAAAAAAAAAATAAAAAAAAAAGGAATGTCATCATAGAAATGTCTGGGAATCCGGACCTCGGACACAATTGAGACTGGAACATACTGCAATATATTTTAGATAATGCCCTGTTTGAACCATGGAGAATTCTACACCCCAGTAACAAGAGATTATACTTTTATATTATATCCCCATAATGCCTGTACTTGACTGTTTTAGCAATCCCCATTATAGCACTCATAATCCTGCATGGGACCATAGACCATCACCTCATAACACTTCAACGAAGTCTAGGGATGATTCCGCCTGTGAGCACCTTTTGGCAGATGAACACCTCTAAATAGAAGGACCCTCATGCTAAAGCTTGTCTGCAATAGCATGTAGAGCAATTCCTCCTTGACAGTTAGAGCTCAGTGTCTTCACCACAGAAACTATGGGGCACAGCGAATGCTCTAATGAGAGATGTGGTAGAGGCAAAGAGGAAGTCATATACTAACATAATACTACTGGGATCACAGGAATTGACTTCAGCATACTCTCCAACTCTCACACCAACAGTACGACAATGCTTACTTCATATAAAAATGGTACTAAATGAACAACAAACAGCAGCGGCAGATATATCATTGTTCCACTTACACCAATGCAATACAAATGTGGAGAAAAAGCGGGCAGGCTATTAGCTGCTCAGCTTTGCCAACTGGATTCCAGGAGTCCAGTGATCCATGACAAAAATAGGGGGCTCACTGACTATCCCAGTGGATGGTTTGGCAGTTTTGCACTCTTTCAATGAATCCTAATATACTATGGATGGACACCTAGATGACACTGCAGATACTGAATGTTCCCACTGCCTTCCTGTCTCCACATTGTCAAGGGACCAGATCAATTACTGATGAGAAGACTGCTGAGGTTATTGATGAAATGGCCTTAAATAAAGCTCCAGGGAATTACGGATTCCCTGCTGAGTTTCATAAATTCACTAAACAGCCGTTGATTCCACTACTGTTTTCAATGTTTTTTGAGACACTAGAGGAAGGTCATGTAAGTGGCAAATTTACCAGAGCTAAGATTTCTCAGATTCCGAAACCAGGTTGGGACCCCCTGGATTGTTCTAATTATAGGCCTATTTCACTCCGTAATACCTATATCAAGATCATTGTGAAGGTCCTGGCTAATCCCTTAAAACGATTGTTGCCAAATGAGTCCACTATTTTCAGGTAGCATTTGTAGCAGGACGCTTGTCTACTAATCAATTACATACTCTTTTGCATGTTCTCTGGCATGTGCAAGACGACCTTGAAAACTGAGTCCGTCTATCCCTAGATGCCAATAAGATCTTTGACATAATGGAATGGGGATATATGTTTAGAACTCTGGAAAGGATGGTCATAGGTGGCAATTTTCTCATGCTGATTAAAAGCATGAACCTCTCTCTCACTGCATCGGTTACTAGCTGGGGACATACTTACCCCTACTTTCCAGTTCACCCCAGTATGAGGCAAGGCTGCCCCCTTTCCACACTGCTCTCCATATTAGCATTGGTACCTCTAGCCGTTGCTATAAGTTAGGCAGGCAGCATCAAGGGGGTATTGGCATCAGTGGGGGAATGCTAGCTATTTTACTATGCAGATGATATTGATGGAGCAGATGTTTTAATTAAGCAAATTTATAATGATTAATGTGTGTTTATTAATGAGAAAAATGCATAGAAAAATTAATTTTAGAAAATAACGTGCACATTTGAAAATGTGCCCTCGGAGAGTAGTCACCATGTGTATTAACAGATGCAAAATAATAGAAAAATCTATAAGAAAATGTACTAATATGTCATACCGAAAGGTATAACCTATGGGTTATGTTAATACATATTCTTAAATTAGCTGGACTAAAAGGCCTGGTTTCACTGGGCATTGCTTGCTCATAACGTGGAGACTCGGAATGCCTTGCTAGGACTGGTAACTGGAAGGAGAAGCCTTGAACCACTCAGAGTTCAGACGACTTAGCTGGAACATTCTGCAATGTACCGACGAACAGTAGATGATGAAGACAATTTGATACAATTATGTGTAGTGTAGGCTAAATGTACTTTCCCAGGACTTGAACAATAGAGGCACTGACTGAAGAGATAGATGCAACAATTTAGTTACCTAAAGAGCTGGATGATGTTCTCATCGCAAGAAGGACCAATCAATTTTATGGGACACAAGACATATGCAAAATTAAAGATCTGGTAAACAAAAACTATAGGTTAGAGTCATAACTTCCGACAGACTGACCAATTAGCAATTAGTGGGGTGGACTGGGAGACCCTAATAAAAAGTCATGACAAGGGGTGAGGAACCAGAACTGTGAGGAGAAAGTTGATGACGTCAGGAGACGCTGTCCGAGGTGCTGACTTTAAGCTTATACTCTGTTGAGCCTGATACGTAGCTGACCATTGATGACCTGAAGACGAAAACTGACTTGTTGCTGATCCATCTTAGATAGGTAGACTGACAATTTTGTGTCTTTTCTTCTAGGTACCAACTGCGCTGTTTTGTAGAATTTCTCTCTTTTAGTTAGATTTTTCCAAATTAATGTTTTTCTCAAAATTATTTTCGCATGAAGACCCACATGCTGATGCTAATCTTGGTTAGGTAGGCTGACAAGGGGAGACGTTGACGGTGACAAATGACTGACAAATTAATTTGCTGAATTACATCATTAATGCTGATATTAACTGACTTATGATTTGCATTGTTGCTCATGTTTTCCTTAAATAATTTTTTTTTCTTTTGATGAACTAATAAAGATTGATTAATAAAGGCATAATTAACATTTGATTAGAATTGTAATCAATAGGGAATACAAATTGTTAACCTTCTACATGAGTGATGGTTATTTCTGATTAGGGTGTTTTTTCTGATGGTACTTAAGGTGTTTTATCTTGTTCTATGGATGTTGATTATTGATTCAGTGATCACTGCATGACTAGGATACTCCATGCAATTCAAAAGATTAATTGACCTATGCGCGTCCCTTGTAAGTTTACTTACTAAGGACCAGGCGCGCTAGAAGTTTTTGGTAGCAGCTTGATGGTTAGTTTCCTTGGGGAAATAGTTATATGGTGATTACTGGTTATGGTAGTAGTTTAGGTTAGGGTTAGTTGTTCATATTTTATGAGGTTTGAATTTTGTTTTTCTGAAATGGCAATTGTAGCAAAGATGATGTCCCTTTAAGCCCAGAAATGACTTTCCCAGATCCTGGATCCTGCTAGTAAAGTTTGGTATGTTCTCGGCGTGTTTTATGATAGTGTGAAAGTGGTAGGTTGCGCTTGCACAGGCTTAAGCAAATCGCAGGTGAATTGTGAGGCCTGTGAGGTAAAGTAGGGAGTCTGCGTACTCCAGTTGAGGTTAGTAGGGGTGTGCGTACTCCGTAGTATGAGAGTAGGGAAGTCATCGAACTTCATATGTGTGTGGCGCTTTGTGCTCAAAAAATTTCCACGTTGTTGTTGGTGATATACGGACCCTGCGTGGTCTAAGACTCCGAAGTAAATTGACAAGTGGAGGAGACACTTGGTTATATGTTGTAATCTGTCTGGTTTAGTAGGTTGATCGGACGTGGTCACTGTGAGTGTGATAATTGGGTAAAAGAAAATTTAGACTGAGATTTGGCGAGTTCTATGTGGACCAGGACAGACCCATTGATCAGTTGAGGGTAAAATTTGCAGGTCGAATTTTGCTTGCAAATGTGGGAGACTGAGGAAGAGGAATAGCTATATGAGCCAAGAGAGCCATTAGTGAAAATCCGTAAGGTCTCTGAAGCGATTGTGTCCCTTCCTATAGTAAACCAGCAGGTTTGTTTTAGTTATTGGGTTTTGGTAAGTGCTCGCAATAATTTGCATTAGTTGTGTGAATCGAGTCAAGGAGGACGAGCCGCAAGACTTTGTCAGCCGCTGTGTGTCAGAGTGTGCCGCGCTGGGATAGGTCGGTTAGTGAGAAGAGCCACAAGTGAATTTGGCAGCCGTCTGTAAGAGGCAATTGGTTGAGTAAGCGGGTGAAGGGAATCTTGGGAGTAAAAGTAATTTCATATATTAAACCAAAGGTAAACAAAGCAGGTAAAATGAAGATTTTCAAGGCATTTAAGAGTGCGATGAGGGGTGATACTTACATTAAGGCATCAGTGGGGGAGCTGACCCCAACAGAAGATTCTCCGGATTATGTTGTGATAGCAGAGCGAGTCGTAGCACTGTGTTTATGGTTAAAGCAATTGTGTGAGTTAAAAAAAAAAAACAGGGGCCTTTAGCATTTCCGGAGCATGGAACGTTTAATTTGAGAATTTTGGATCAGTTGCGAATGTCATTGTACGACATGAGGCCATTACCGAGACCAGTACAGTTTTAAGCCTTAGCGGTTTGGGAGCTAGTGGCCAGACAGCAACAAGAGATGAAGTTCAAGAGGAGTATGAAGCAAAATTGAAAAATCATTAGCTGAAGCTAGATGGGATTGGGAGCAAAAGAGATGGAGAATGGCAACATTGCAGGAGGTCAAGCTGTTTCCTGCTATTACAGAGGGAGACGAGGCAGAGATAGAAGATAGTGCTAAAGAGGATGAGAGTGGAGGGAGAAAGAAAAAGATGCCGAGGGAGCAAGTGGCTCCAAAGCCAATGCTGATTCAGACAGATCCGACACCAATGTTATTGCCTTCAGCTCAAGCACAGGGTCTACCGAAGTTTACACCACTGACAGGAACACAGTCAGATATCACACCAGTTATGAATCAGGCAATGGTGGTAACATTTGCGCAAGGTGAAGGTGCTAGGGCAGCTCCAGATGCAATATCATTACCAATTACTGTTGGTCCAGCGGTACCCTTATTTGCACAGAAGAAGTCAGATGCAGGGGAGCAGAATGAAATGTCACAGAGCCTCGGAAGGAGGGGAGTGAGCGATCCTGCGCAGCTGATGTCGTTTGCAGGACAAACTTTCAATGGATTTAGAACCTTAATGGATCTTAGTCCACTTGTAGCACTTCCAGATGCAGTAAATAGCCCAAATGTGAGTCAGAGTTTGAGACTTCTGACACCACAATCTTTAGGTGCAGTGGTGCAACAGTTACCAGTGCCAAATGCAAGTAACATTTCATTACAGGGATTGTGAGCTCAGCAATTAAGTGAGTGGTTAGATAGTCTAAACACACCTCAGAATGCACCCAAGGGCGAGGATCAGATAAATCGTGTAAGGTTGAATATAGAAACCACTGAATTAGTCGAGGGAAGAGTGGGTGTGAACAGATTATAATCTTACACAGAAGAAGAGCTGAGGGAATTATGCCCAAAGATTACAAGAGAGGTTAGTAAAATACATCAAATATTGGCAGAGTTAGCAGAAAAACATGACATTGACATTGAGAAAACAAAGCATTTGAAACACAGCTACAGATTACATTTTGAGGCAAAGGATTTCGAACACATGAGATCAGCAGGATTGAAGGCACACTTGAGAGAACTGCTGCAGAGTGCACAGATTTGGGGAGCATTAGAGAAGTGGAAAGGTAGATGGACAAAGAAAAAAGATAAACAAAAATGGGATTCACAAGAAGGGGCTGAAGGTGTCGACAAGGGGGAATAAGTCAAGATGCTTCCAAGGAGAGAAATCCCAGGAGGGCAGTTTGTTCGTGTTCCATGGCACTGGACAAATGATTATCCAAAATTGAGGGAGAAACTGGTTGAGTGGTATCAACAGACAGAGAGATTTGTGAAACTTTCCAAACGTTTTTGGGAAGACTGGAACACGCTATTAGAGATAGTGGTGCTGACAGACTTTGTGGGTCGAGTGTAAGAGGGCTGTTGATTGGCCAACAAGTGAACTGGAAAGGGATAAAGTAACAGGTGCACCTTCACCCTGTTGTGTAGCCATTTTAGTTATAGTTCATGCACGTTATTTTAACACACTAGGCCACTGTGCATTCTAACCCAGATATATTTTATTCAGCTTCGTCTTATTATTGTTACAATAACCATTTTTACGGTCTTGTTTTATTTTCAGTTTATCTAACTGTTTTTGCCTAGGCCATTACTCTGTTCTCAAACAAGACATTCTTGATCACTTTGTGCTTCTTCCAAGGCTACAGCATGGTACATTACCGGTGAACGTGGTAGAAGTTTAGTCTTCAACATTCGTAGAAAACACACATCCTTACGTAGGAACATTTTCTCAGAACATCAGCTGTGTTATTATTAAAACACTTTCTTGTCCCTCATACGTTAGAGGGAGATTCCAGCCAGTGAACCACGACTGTATGCTGATTGCTGAATGCTTTGCTACAGATGCTAACGCAGACCGCAGGCCTTTGCTCAGGTATGGGGGTTGATGTCTTCCTCAGGGAACCTGAAAGGCAGAATTAGAGCTTAACATGCTGTGCTCAATCATAGCCTAGGTAGGAACTAGTCCATTGATCATAGTGACAATATGATAGCGTTGTTTTTATGCTTCACTCTTCTCGTCACAATTTCAAAACTGTCATGTTGTGTAGTCCTGGTTATTGCAGCTCATGCTTTGCTATCTAAGATGCAGTTGTTTTATTAAACTCATTATTGAAACGTATACTGCTTCTGTTTGTCATTTATATATGAGACTGAATTGTAAATGAGAGAAACAGATGAGACCTGAATGACCACGACTTCCCTGAGAAGCCAAGTATGTCATGCGCTCAGCTGCCCAGTCATCCCTATCCTTGGGTAGAGATGAGGCACTGCTAGTTAGCCGTAGCAAAACCCGGATTGGAGTGACAGGTGTCACCTGCAGTGGGTTAGGCTTAGTCTCCCACACCTGATTCTGCCTCTCAAAATCCAGTTGTCTCATTTGAATAATGAGAGCCTACGCGACAACCCGAGGTAATGAAAAATTATTATAAAGTGATTGAGTTTCCGAAGACAAGGATTTCTCCCAAAAACATTGATCGGCAGAGGATTGATAGAACGATCCAAGAGTCTAAAGAGTCAATACATACCTACTATGAAAGATTGTTAAAAGCATTCAAAGAGTACAATGGTAAGAAAGCAATTGAGCCGAAAGACATGTTGCATTTTGCATTTTGTGTTGAGGTTTATCGAAGGTCTGAGGCCAGAGGTAGGGCAGATGATTAAGAGCCATTTGATTTGCTGGTAAGCAAAACTGATTGATGAGGTGTTGCAATATGCAAAATACTGTAGTGACGAAATTTAATTGAAACAGAAAAAGTTGAAAGAGAAAGCGATGGTGATGCAAATAAAGGCAGTTCAAACAGGAGTGCAGGGAGCTATAGTATTGCCTATGCCTCCGCAACAGAGAGCAGTTATGTTCCAACCTCATGTGAGGGGTAGAGGGCGTGGAATGGACATGATGCGTGGTCCAGACTTAGGGACTGCGGTTGTTCAGAATGACACGAAAGGTATGAAAAAGATGTTACTGTGTCATTTGTACGAAAACGCTGGACACTGGAAACGGGAGTGTCTGTTGATGGCGCAGGATGGTGTGGTTCAGCAAGGTGACGTCAGTCCATTTCAAACTGTGAAAGTCCAAAAAATGAAGGGGTTCATTCCTAATGCTCAGAATCGAGGACAGAATTTCCTATCGGTGCAGCAAATGCAGGTGCGGCGCGCACAATTTGCTCCATTACAGCCAGCACAGCAGCAGGTCCCCATGGTTCCTAGACAGCAAATGCAAATACCTCAAGCCCCGATGGAGCAGCAACAGGTGATGCTTACTCAGCAGGTCACAGGTCAAAGACAAGACAGTAATAATAACACAGTGCATCAGTTTCCATTTTACAGTGAGGATGTAATAAACGAAGAATGGATGAGTGACAGTTCGGATGAAGATGAAGGAGCCTGTATGCTTGCCACTTCCCTAGAAGTAGATCGGAGAGGGCCTTTTGTGAATGAGAAGGTGATGGGTTACAAGGTCTCATTCTTGGTTGATACAGGAGCTACGCGCTGTACAGTCAGAAGCATAGAAGTCCCAAATTTACCTCTTTCAGGCAGGACAGTTCAAGTTGTAGGAGTGGAGAACAGGCAGTTAACAAATTTAATCACAGAACCAGTACAGGTTGAAATTGGAAATTACCAAGGATTGCATAGATTTGTGGTGTGCGATTTAAGTCCCATATCCTTATTGGGTAGAGACTTACTGTGCAAGACCAAATGTTCCATCAATTGTTCAGACACAGGTATAGAAGTCCAGACAAATAGTGATGATGAAGAAGAGCAGGCAACTGCAATGATAGTTAGCAATGCCTATGAAGAATACCCATTGATTTAATTTTTCCCAATGTTCACTGTGAAAGAATTGCATGCACATTTACTAGGAACTGTGAAGGAAGAAGTCTGGGATCTGACAGGAAAGGAAGTAGGTCTGATTAAGGGAGTGGAGCCAATTAAAATCACTTTGAAGCTGAATGCAGTGTTCCTGCAGCTTCCACAGTATAACATGGCACAGGATGTTTTAATGAAAGTGGCACAAATAATCGGAGACTTTTTAAAACAAAGAGTTTTGAAAGAAGTGCTGAGTAGCCCATGTAATTCACTGATAATAGGTTTGAAAAAGCCATGTGGGAAAGTACGAGTTGCACAAGACTTGCGGAAAGTGAATGACATGGTGGTTAAATGTTGTCTGATAGTGCCCAATCCAGTAGTGATACTGTTTCAGATTCCTTGCGATGCAGAGTGGTTCACAGTGGTAGATCTGTCACAAGCTTTCTTTTCTGTGCCTCTTCATGAGGAAAGTCAGTTTCTTTTTAGTTTCAAATTCCTAGACAGAGTCTACAGCTGGTGTAGGCTTCTACAAGGGTATACGGAGTCACCATCACTGTTTAATCAGATCCTGAAAAATAACCTGGAGTCGTTGGAATTGCCATTCCAATCGACTCTTGTGCAGTGTATTGATGATTTGCTAATCGCATTCAGAACAAGGGACGAGTGTAAACATGACTCGATTGCCCTGTTGAATCATTTGGGAGAGTTTGGACATAAAGTCTCACCTGTGAAATTGCAGTATTTCCAAAAGTCAGTGAAATATTTGGGACACAAGACTGAGAAGGGATTGAGGAGAATTTCCAGGGATAGGATTACTATGATTCTGCAGAGAAGTGCCCCAACTTCACCGAGAGTCGTCATAATGTTTCTGGGAATGGTGGAATACTGTAGACAGTGGATTCCAAATTTTGCTGAAATTTCCAAACCCTTACAGCAGTTGACCCATAAAGAGATTACAGATCTCATTACCCTAGATGAGGACCAAATGAAAGCATTCACTGAATTGAGAGAGAGTTTGTGCAGAGCTCCAGCGTTGGGAATGCCTGATTACACAAAGCCTTTCACATTGTTTTGTCATGAATGTGATGCTTGTTCTTTGTCTGTCTTGACAAAGGTCCATGGAGATGCTTATTGCCCAGTAGCTTATTTTTCAGCTCCCTTGGACCCGGTTGCAGCAACTTTACCAGTTTGTCTGCGTGCAGTAGTCGCAGTTGGTCAAAGTCTTTCCCAATGTGAGGGGATAGTCATGGGATACCCTTTGACGGTAATGGTATCACACTCTGTTGAGATTTTACTGACAAGGACAAAAACACAATATTTGACGGGAGCAAGACTGACACGGTAATAGATGAGCACATTGGGTGCTCCAAATGTAACATTGAAAAGATGTACAGTGCTGAATCCAGCAACATTACTTCCAAGTTACACTGTTGAAATTGAAAAGGAGGAAGACATTGAGCATGATTGTCTTGAGGTAACTGAGCTATGTACAAAACCGAGTCCTGACATTAGAGACACACGTTTAGAAGAAAATGACCAAATTATCTTTGTTGATGGTTCATGTCTCAGAGATGGAGCAGACACATTGAGAGCAGGATATGTTGTGTGCACAATTAGAGGCACATTAGAAGCTTCATGGCTTCCAGGTGTGTATTCTGCACAAGTGACAAAACTAGTAGCTTGCTATGTTTCTGCAAGGTTAAGAGTCACAATCTACACTGATAGTCAATATGGATTTGGAATTGTTCATGATTTTGGCCAGTTGTGGTCACAGCGAGGTTTCATGACCTCTACTAGAACACCAGTGAGAAATGGTGACCGCATAAAAGAATTGTTTTATGCAATTCGGTTACCTGAAGAAATTGCTGTGGTAAAATGCAGTGCACACCATAAGACACAGGATTACATTTACTTGGGAAATGGATATGCGGATCAAGTCGCAAGGATTTGCGCATTGAACTGTATATCGTTTAAAGACAAGTGGGAACTAATGCCTGAAGAAGAAAATAATTGTGCAAGTTTTGCTTTGAAAATAATTGACATACTAGAGGAATTGAAGACCTTGCAGGAAAATGCAGACAAGGAAGGGAAAAAGCTTTGGGTAAAACTTAAATGTATTCAAAGACCAGATGAGATTTGGGTTTCTGAGGAGGGCCAGATGGTACTGCCAAACAGTTTTTTTGACTCAGATGGCCGGTTACTATCATGGCCAAGCACATATTGGAAGAGATGCCATGGTTAGATTGTTCAAAGTTGATTGGTTTAATCCAAAGTTCAGACAAGCAGCAGAGGCAGTATGTGATAGACGTTTAATCTATCAGCAACTAAATGTGGGAAAAGGGACAGTGGTGAATTTGAGCCACATTGGAAGAGCAGGAGGACCATTCAGCAGAATGCAGTTAGATTTCATTGAAATGCCTGCATGTGGTGGATTGAAGTACCTGCTGGTGATTGTGTGTGTGTTTAGTCATCGGATTGAAGCATACCCCACACGTAGGAATGATAGTCTCACAGTTGCAAAGCTGTTGCTTAGAGAGTTAATACCACGGTTCGGATTTCCGATCTCTTTAAAATCAGATAGGGGAACACACTTCAATAACGAAGTGATCAAACTCTTGTGTGCAGCATTAAAAATTGAGCAGAAGTTGCATTGCAATTATCGCCCAGAAGCATCAGGACTTGTAAAGTAAATGAATAGTACACTGAAATCAAGAATTGCCAAAATGTGTGCCGCAACAAATCTAAAATGGCCAGATGCATTACCTTTGGTGTTTATGTCAATGTGCAATATACCTGACAGGAGGACAGGACTGTCGCCCCACAAGATTCTCATGGGCAGAGCAATGAGGTTGCCAGCAATTCCAGCAAATGCTCTTGTCAATATTACAGATGATATGGTGTTGGACTACTGCAAAGGTCTGGCTGATGTGGTTCGATCTTTCTCTCAGCAGGTGCAGGCTGTTACCCTGCCACCCATCCATGACCCAGGTCACAACCGGAGAGCTGGAGATTGGGTAATCATCAAAAAGCATGTTCCAAAGACTTGTCTAGAGCTACGTTGGAAGGGCCCATGGTGATGCTGACAACTAAGACAGCTGTGAAGTGTGCTGGACTACCAAACTGGATACATGAGAGCCATCCCAAGAGAGTGGTGAGTCCGCAAGATCATGAAGAAGTGTTGTTGAGAGCACCAACAGCAGCGAAACAAGTGGCTCTTCCTGAGCCAGAACCGGAGCAAGCTGAGCCTGAAATTGACCCAGAGCTGGTGGAAGACGGGTCAATCACACAAAAGTGCAGAAGTACAAGAAGGTGAGCAAGAGTCTAACTTAACAGAGACAACCGGAGAACCAAGCACAGGAAGGGTTTTCCCCGAAGTAGACGTGCTGAAGCACAAAAGGGGCAAGTGCCAGATCAAGAGGGGTAAAGAGTTGAGACGGATCAAAGACAAAGTGGTCCGACTCCTCCTGAACCCATTGCAGGTCCATCAAGAGAAAGCATCATAGAAAGAGGAAAAGAGAAGAGTCAAATTTTGAAAAGAATATTGACAGAAGGATCAAGGAAAGGAGACAATTGGCCTAAATCGCAAATAGAAAAGAAGAAATTGTTTATAAATGAGCTAATAGAGGAAGAAGTAGACACTACAAGAAAAGACGAACTAAGTGAAGGAGAATTATCTGGAGAACAATGGCTGAAAAGGAAAAGAGTAGCAAGTCGAAGATACGCAGGTCCTGAGTGGGCATATGCAGCAACAAGTAAGGGGCAAAACAAGTTCATGTCCTTTTGCTTTGACAGAGAAGTTCCGATCAGTACTTTGATGCAACCTGAAGGGAATCAATAGACTGAGTTGTTGAGCTAATCTGAAGAAGAATTTAAAAAGAGTCTTTTGAAATAAACCCAGAAAAGACATTGATATGACATTTGAAACCTGAATGTGACAAGCTGCTAACTGATTTTGATAAAGGAAAAAAGGGTTCTTGTGTGTGAAATTGAACTACGAGAAAGAAGCATTTTTGATTTTTCAATTTTGATTTTTCCTGTTGCACTTTAACTAAGAGTTATTTCTGCTTTCTGATTCTCTACAGATCATGGCTGAATTAAATAATCACGTTAGAAATATTAGATATTGCCGATATTTTAGAGTTGGAGTGGCAATCATGTGTGGAATAATGTTTATAATAATGACTGTGGGAATGTCTATTCATGAGATGAAAGAAGCTGCTTTTACTCCTGATACTACACTAACAGCTTTAGAGAGGTTCAAGCTAGATGAAAAATATTTACATGACTATACTAATGCATGAGGAGAGTTTTGTTCTAATGTTTTCTATCAGTTGTTGAGTGAGTATGTGAAGATAATGGATGCAAAGAGTTGTCTTGTGTGCACGCAAATCCCTTCCTCTGTGGAAATAGGGGTTACGTACCATAGTTTACGTTTGACGTTCAGCATAACTTGTAGTTTGCTATAAACCAGATTCTATAACCAAGAGTATATTCAGTATTTCTACTCTAATCATGATTTAGGGCCAGATGTATCAAACCGTTTTACCCATTCTGTGCCTATGGGAAAATGTGTTCGTACATATGGCCCTTAGTATTTTCTTTTGTACCCATTACTAGATATTTGAGAAAAATAGCTATGGAGCATGATATAGTATTAGTTAGGGGATCCTTTGAACCAACACTAACATTTGGAACTGCTTATGCTCACCGTAATAATCTAACCTGCTTATTAACTACATTAGAGAAGAGCTTTATGGGACATACTGATGATAGAAGGAAGGCACTGAAGGAGAAATTAGAGAAAGGGCTGGAGAAAAGGACTTATAACAATGACTATGCTTAAACTGATATTAAAACGCAAGGGAGATTAGCCTTAGATGCATTACACGTAGGGAAGCTCTGTATGTATAGGCCAAAATCGCGCACTGACACTTTATTTGTGGGAGCAAGTGAATGTAGCATGTGTTTTTGTTTCAGAGTAAATGGACTTTTAAGCTGAATGGTCCGGACCCTGTGATTCCTGGAATTTACTACATTTGTGGATTTAATGCTGATTACCGTCTTCCTAGAGGATGGTATGGGACATGCTATTAAGGGATAGTTTTCCCTAAGATTTATCAGATCAATGATCTAAAGAAAATACAGAAAATGAATGAATTACATCATGAACGACAGAGGAGGGAAACCTCTTCTGCAATTGTGGGGGATATTTTTGGTGCAATAATTCCTTCCGTAGGGGTTATTCTGAATGCAAACAAGATACAAAAATTGTCTAATATTGTGGATAATAGGCTGACAAACTTTACAGGGGCAATACTCCTGTCAAATAGGCTTGCTTTAGACATAATTTTGGCGAAAGACGGCAGAGTCTGTAAAATGATTAATGCCAGGCACTGTTGTTCATATATTCCAGAGAATGATAAAGAGATAAGAGACTTGCTTACTAACTTAACTAATTCAAGCAAGGATTTGAAGGAATTGAAGGAACCGGGGGTTTGGGAGAAGGTTGGAAATGGAGTTGCCTCTGTGGGAAATTGGTTTAGTCAAATTTTGAATGGGATATTATAGAAAATTGTCCAGGGGATATTACTTGAGATTGTTTCCATATTAGGATTATGAGGTGCATTCAAATTATGGCAAAAGAAAAAATGAAGGAAAACTAAAAATGATCAGAGGAGGGAAGAATCACCTAGGAGACAAATTTATAGGGAAAACTCAAGAAGAAGACAAAATACATCTGAGACAAGTTTGTAAAGTGTTGACAAGAAAGGAGTGATGACATATTTAGTCATCAGAGGAGGGACTGATGGAGCAGATATGCTAATTAAAGAAATTACTAATGATTAATGTGTGTTTATTAATGAGAAAAATGCGTAGAGAAATTAATTTTAGAAAATAACGTGCGCATTTGAAAATGTGCCCTCGGAGAGTGGTCACCATGTGTAATAACAGATGCAAAATAATAGAAAAATCTATAAGAAAATGTACTAATATGTCATAACGAAAAGTATAACCTATGTTTTCTGTTAATTCATATTCTTAAATTAGCCGGACTAAAAGGCCTGGTTTCACTGGGCCTTGCTTGCTCATAACATGGAGACTCCAAATGCCTTGCAAAGACTGGTAACTTGAAGGAGAAACCTTGAACCACTCAGAGTTCAGACGGCTTAGCTGGAACATTCTGCAATGCACCGACGAACAGGAGATGATGAAGACAATTTGATACAATTATATGTAGTGTAGGCTAAATGCACTTTCCCAGGACTTGAACAAAAGAGGCACTGACTGAAGAGATAGTTGCAACAATTTCGTTACCTGAAGAGCCGGATGATGTTCTCATTGCAAGAAGGACCAATCAATGAGACACAAGACATATGCAAAATTAAAGATTTGGACTGACCAATTAGCAATTAGTTGGATGGACTGGGAGACCCTAATAAAAAGTCGTGACAAGGGGTGAGGAACCAGAACTGTGAGGAGAAAGTTGATGACGTCAGGAGAAGCTGTCCGAGGTGCTGACTTTGGGCTTATACTCTGTTGAGCCTGATACGTAGCTGACCATTGATGACCTGAAGACAAAGACTGACTTGTTGCTGATCCATCTTAGATAGGTAGCTATGAAAATGTGACTGACAATGTTGTGCCTTTTCTTCTAGGTACCAACTGTGCTGTTTTGTAGAATTTCTCTCTTTTAGGTAAATTTTTCCCAATTAATGTTTTTCTCTAAATTGTTTTTGCATGAAAACCCCCAAACTGATGCTAATCTTGGTTAGGTAGGCTGACAAGGGGAGACTTTGATGGTGACAAATGACTAACAAATTAATTTGCTGAATTACATCATTAATGCCGATATTCACTGACTTATGATTTGCATTGTTGCTCATGTTTTCCTTAAAGAAAAATGTTTTCTTTTGATGAACTAATAAAGATCGATTAAGAAAGGCATAATTAACATTTGATTAGAATTGTAATCAATAGGGAATAAAAATTGTTAACCTTTTCCATGAGTGATGGTTATTTCTGATTAAGGTAGTTTTTCCTGTGGTACTGAAGGTGTTTTATTTTGTTCTATGGATGTTGATCATTGATTCAGTGATCACTGCTTGACTAAGATACTCCATGCGATTCAAAAGATTCATCGACCTATACACGTCCCCTTGTAAGTTTACTTACTAAGGACCAGATGGGCTAGCAACATCTTCCTCACTTTGGCCTCTGTTCTCTCATGACTTCAACTGATCTCTTCTCTAGTTTTTTGGGACATAAAATAAATTGGTCAAAGTGTGAAGCGATGGTACTCACTGCTTCCATAATGCGTGCTTCAGTAAGCTCCCTACCTTTTCATTAGAAGACTGCAACCCTGAATTACTTTGGCATTATCCTCAGTAGGGGCCTACAGGGAATGGTACATGACAACATCCTCCCTCTGATGGACAAAACATGAAGGCAAATTTCCAGAAATGGACAGCTTTGAACCCTTCTTTGTGGGAAAACATGCAGGCAAATAAAATGAATATAGCTCACCACTTCAGTTACATTTTTGGGATGCTCACACTATTGACCCCTCACACATTGTTGAACGAGATTGCTAAATTGATTTGATTTCTGGATTTGTATGGGGCATTACAAAACCAAGGTTACAGAGCTCTAAACTCATTGCGAAAGAAGCAAACGGGGGACGTATGCCCCACATCGATTGGTTGGCTCACGGGTTATTGCAACCGATTTACACAATTAAAACTCATCGGGAAACCAATGGAAAACCACACCTTACTTGTCATAGGGGATCCAGTGGCATACTACACAAACTGCACATGAGACTTAGCACTCTTAAATCCAGTGATTTCAACCTCCCACTATGTGTTGGAGAGGGAGCACATGTTACTGAACATTACTGCATGCCTCATTCTAAAGTTCCTATTTGGTGTAATAGAGTGATTGTTATAGACAATGATGAGATCATCTGGGCACTATGGAGACAGACACAAATCCAATGTCTCGACAGTTTTGCTTACAGACAGTCAACTGAGAATGTTCCCCAAATTACAGCAATAAGATGAACACCGGAGATGTGTACAATTGTCCCATGCCCTTTACATCTCTTCGACAGGCCTACAGGCCTAATACTGTGTTGTCATTGGCATTGGTCACCTGCTCGACTTCAGAGAGAAAACTTTAACTGCTGTGTCAGGGAGACCAGATCCTCGGGGTCTGCGCACGTTCCCAACATGTCCATCACAAGACAGCTCCAAAACTCTGATAGAAATATCACAGAGCCTAAGAGAGTCCAAGTGGGGAAAAGAGGATTAGGTAGGGAACAGCTGGGAAGGAGACCTGTAGGAAGCAAAAGGTTAACCAACACAATATCAGAATATAATTACATTGACTTTCACTAAACTATGGTTCTAAGCATGCATTGTCTTACTGTGACCATGAATAATCTAAGAAGTGACTTTAACTAGACCTCAAAAACTCTGGGTACTTGGAACAAATCAAGAATGATTAATGCAGTGTTTCATATGAGCTTTTCCTAAAATGTCACATAATGTCAAGGGATACAAGAACCTTCTAGAATACTGTTTTAGAACAAACACTGCATTTTTAACATGAGGACAAAATAATCTGAAACATTCCCTGGAAAACAATTGGAATTGTACCAGGGACTTGATATGCACAAAGACCGTCACATTTTGAATTTATCATCTTCACAGGAAATCCATAGGCTCAGGATAAATGTGTGTACTTCAACAAACATTACACATTAAAGTTTTTACTTGCCATCAAATGATCGCGCACACTGTTGCAGATCTGAACACCAAGTTTTACATGCGGGAAATGAATCGTGCACACTACCGATTCTAACAAGAATATGCAAATGCCATGAAATGATTGCGCAAGCCTTTGCCGATCTGAACACCAAGATTTACATGCAGTAAATGAATCGCGCTCACTGCTGATTCTAACAAGAATATGCAAATCCCATGAAATGATCGTGCAAGCCTTTGCTGATCTGAACACCAAGATTTACATGTGGTAAATGAATCGCGCTCACTGCCGATTCTAACAAGAATATGCAAATGCCATGAGATGATCGCGCAAGCCTATTGCCGATCTGAACACCAAGATTTACATCTTAGCAATGATTCACGTACTCTTAAAGTTTCACAAGTAGGCCCAAAAACTCAAGAGATTTTTTAGAATGGGGTCGGGGGCCCAGCCCGACCTCTGTCTTACCACCCTGCTCAAAGATCACCAAGATAATGTGGGGCAGGCCTGGAACGACAAGGTAGGCCTCCGGAACAGGAGCTCAGGAAATTACTGCTGCCCTGCACCGGGACCTCTGAATAGTGAGCATGTGGAGCTGAGCTGACTCCCTTACATAGAGTCTGGCCCAGCCCACAAACCACACCCAGTCATGCTGCAGAGAAAGCTTCTAGAAGGTCCTAGAAGGGGACCACACCCTAACACACTCAGTCAGTCTGTAGCAATACCTTACAAATGAACAGTTATTGCAAACATCCTTAATAGTGTTTTTCAAGGTTAAAGTCTGCAATGCAAAAGGTTAGCATACTGCATATAAATACGATGCATGAATTATGCTCTTGCATAAAGGCTGGGTTTTTATATTTTTGTCGCCCGTAGAGCATGCACTGTCCAGATGTTGACATGCTGGAGATGTAACTCTCTGAACTGTGACACAGTGCATATTTCATGGGCCTGTCCACAGGTATGCCTTTATTGGAATCAAATATCTGCATGTATTAAAACAGAACTCTTGTTCCATGAAGGCTTGACAGCACACTTAGCTCTTCTTCTGACATGAGTGACCACCTCAACTTGCCCTCCCACTTCGTAGGATGGGTGGCTACCCCTTTAGGGATTGCCAAAATTATAACTGTGAGACATTGGAAAACTCCTACTGAGAATAGTTAAAGGATATGTTTGAAATAGCATCTTTTGAAAAAATAATATATAAAATTAATGACAAACCTATACGATTTGAGGAGATCTTGGGTAAGTTCCTCAACCTGAGGACTCAATAGGATGGGTTTATAGAGGTTCTAACTGTTGCTACACCTTCCCCTGAATTGTATGGTATGGTAACAGCTTTGCACTTCATCAGGAACTTCTAGTGGGCATTCCTAGAGTATTTCCACAAGCCCCTCGCACATTGAAAGATGCTGATAATATTTGTTTGTTGATTATTTGCTGCTATCCTGGGATAGTTTGCTTCCTGTTCCTGTTTTTCTGTGGGTACCTTCTTGACCATCTTCAATGTGATTGCACATTGTATGAAGCTACGGCCATTATTGCTTGTATTTGTGTACTGCTCCTTGAGGCCTATCATCAAGACTTCTACTAGGCTGTTGAATATTGTTAAAAGACAGCAGGACAGTCTTTATTTGTACTTTTTGGAGGCACCATTACTCTGTTCTCCTTCGTCTCCTCCCTTCTGTAACCAGATGTTTTAATACTTAACGTATTCATGTATGAAGTACTGCTCAATCATTGTTACATTGTTTGAATACTCTTCACGTTCAAACCAATAGAGAAATGTGGGATAAAAAAGTTCAAAAGAAGCCTGTAAACAGGGGATGATTGCCCTCCTAAATCATTTGCCTGAGAACAGAAATAAAGGTGCATATTTATACTTTTTGAGGCCAAATTGATGCAAAACTGCACTAATGCAGTTTTGCATCAAAAAGTTTAGCGCCGGCTTGCGCCATTCTACAGCACCAGACGGGTTCAATATTTAAGGAATAGCACAAGCCGGTGCTAAGCTTGGGCTAGCGTAAAAAAAACTAGACACTAGCTGGGTGGGGGTGGCGGTATGGGAAAAGGAGGTTGTGCAACAGAAAATAATGCCAGGCTGGTTAGCAGCAAAAATAATGCTGCTAACCAGCCTAGCGTCATTTCCTGATGGACAACCACCCAAAAAATGATTCCTCTCTTTGTATAGACAGAAGTCATGCCCAGCACCCCAATGGCCGGCCCAGGGGACCAGCGTCCCCTATGCATGGCCATTACACACAGTGTCAGGCGGGGGCCACATGTAAGGCTCCCCAGTGGCACTTAAAATAAAATATAAAAAATACTTACCTTACTCACCTGGGATAGGGTCTCCAATCCTCTGGTGTCCCTATGGTGTGGGTGTTCCTGGGGCTTGGGGTGGGCACCTGTGGGCCTATTCCATGGTGTTTGTCCATGGAAATGGCTCCACAAGGTACCTCAAAGCCTGGTCTGACCCAGGCATTAAATAATGAAGCTAAGCAAGCTTAACGTCATTGTGTGGGTGCGCCTCCCACCCGTGCGTCATTTTAGCATGGGGAGATAAATATGGCACTAAGGTGATAGCATATTTTTGGGACGGGAATGCCTACCTTGCATCTCATTGAAGCAAGGTGGGTTCACGCATCCAAAAAAATGAAACAAACGTGAATATATTGACGCTAGATGGGTCTAGCATCAAAATATAAACATGGAGTTAAGTTTGCCATGTTTTAGAGTAAAAAAATGGTGCTAAAACGGTGCAAACAAAGTAGAAATATGCCACAAAGTATATTGGCCCTGAGCAAGTTGCAGTACTGTTAAAAAGAGGCCCAGTATTTAGGACAACACATTGAGAAAGGAGCAAAGAAGGTGTCACATTAGAGAATTACTGCTTTTTTGAAAATGAACTCACCCAAAACGCAGAGAGAAGTAAGTCTATTCCCGGGAACAGTGGGCTACTGTAGACAGTGAGTACCCGACTGTTCCCTGTTGGCCAAGCCTTTACTGAGGCTGATGCACACAGATGTGCCTGATCTGTTCCATGGGACAACAATTGCTTAAAAGTATTCTTAGTGGTGAGAGAAATTCTCCATTGTGCTGCAGCACTAGGAATGCATGATTACAGTAAAATGTTTACTTTGTTTTGCCCTAAGATGGAGAGCTGCTCTCTCTCACTGCTTACTCAATTGCACAGAGATTCTTAAAGACACTCGCATATTATCCAACTGCCCTTGATCCTGTAGCCTCAGGACTGTCTGGCTGCCTTAAAGCAGATGCAGTGGTTGGGATCGGTATTTAAGAGAAGCAAAATATAGTCATGGGACATCCTCTTAGAATGATGGTCCCACATTCAGTGGAGATTTTGCTTACAAGAACCAAAACCCAATATATATGACAAATAGCAGACCCACAAAGAGCAAACAATTAATTCTTGCAGTTGCAAATGTAATCTAAAACAGATGTTAGACTCTTAATCCAGTCACATTGTTACCATTGCCTGAAAATGAAATTGATGTGGAAGAATTTGAGCATGAACGTCTCAATATTCAAAGATTTGTTCACCAAGCCAAAGCCTGGTATTAATGATGAACCCCTTCCTGAACCTGACTATGCAATGTTTATTGACAGCTCATTTTCAAGAGACAATGAGCAGAATTTGGGAGCAGCTTTTGCTGTCTGCACAGTGCAGGAAGTGGCAGAAGCTTCCTGGTTTTCAGGTGTCGCCTCTGCTTAAGTAGCAGAACTGGTCACCCTTACCACAACTTGTTATCTTTCATACCAATTGCAAGTGACAATATTTACTGACAGTCAATATGGCTTTGGTGTGCTCCATGAATTTGGAAAGTTGTGGTCACAGAGGGGATTCATGACTTTGTCTGGATTTCCTACTTGGAATGGAGGCTATGTGATGAGAATGTTGGAAGCTTTACAGTTGCCACAAGGTTTTCTAGTGGTAAATGCACAGCCCACAAAAGTGGAAATGATTATGTAGCCATTAGAATGACATATGCTGATGAAGTTGCTTGGTATTGGGCAACTGTGGCATGTGCTTTTAACAAAGAGTCCCCACAAGAATTTGATGATGTATTTTTCTTTGCTATTGTCTGTAGTTGATAGTTGGTAAGAAATCAAAAGACTGAAGGAGGAAGTGTCAGAAACGGAACAACAATGATGGGTAGGTGCAGGATGTTTTAAGAAAGAAAATGAGATTGGGGTCTCAGCCGATGGAAAACCTGTTTGCCTGATAGTTTGTTATCTCCAATGACTAGACATTTTCATGGACCTGCACACATAGGGAAGGATGCCATGGTAAGATTGTTCAGGCTAAATTGGTTGAATCCCTTATTTAGAGTTTTAGCTGAGGAACTGTGTCACTCACTGTTGTTGCCGGAACGTATACCATGGTTTGGATTTCCAGTTTCTCTGGAGTCAGACCGAGAGACTTATGTTAATAATGTGATCATTATAATGCTGTGTGTAGCATTACAAGTGGAACACCAGTGTGTTCACCAATACGAAATGTTTGACACCAAATATCCCTATATTCAGTGAAGTCATCATTTAGCTGGGAAACTGGTATTGACTAATGTCTAGCACATGCATTTAAAATGGCTTCCCTGGTCACTTACTATGTCTGAGAATTGACAAAGACATAGCGGGTGTATCTGCTTGTGTAGAGATACCCTCACATGTAATATAATGCACCCTGCCTTAGGGCTGTAAGGCCTGCTAGATGGGAGCCCGTAGGGACCCTCTTTAGTCCCCCACGGCCTAGGTACCAGAGGTACCCTATACTAAGGACTTGAATAAGGAAACTGTGCAGTTTTGAGAAAGAGATATGGCACTAGGGACCCGATAGCAGGAACCCAGTGCACTTTCAGTCAACATCACATCAGATAACAGGCAGAAAGTGCGGGCTAACTATGCCAAAGATGGGTGCTTTCCTACATGACCCCCTCCAAAATGAAAGAGGATGAAACCAATATTTCCCAAGAGAGTCTTCATCTTCTAAGTGGAAGAACCTGGAAAGGGCATCTGCAGTGGCCTGATTAGTCCCACGGCTTTGTTCCACTGAAAAGTCAATTCCCTGTAGGAAGATGGACCAACTAAACAGTTTGGGGGATTCACCTTTTATCTGCATTAGCCATCTGAAAGGCCTGTGGTCAATTTGAACAAGGAAATGATTGCCAAACATGTATGGCCTCAGATTCTTCAGGGACCAAAACACAGAAAAGGCTTCCTTCTCAATCTCACTCCAACACTGCTCTCTGTGGAGAAACCTCCTGCTAATGAAAGTAACAGACTGGTCATGGCCATCATCATTGATTTAGGACAGGACTGCTCCTATCCAACGTTCAGAGGCATTTGTCTGCACTATGAACTGCTTGGTCTAATCTGGAGGTTTCAGAACACGTGCTGAGCACATTGCTTCCTTCAGAGTGTCAAAGGCCTTTTGACAACTCACTGTCCAGTTTACTTTCTTGGGCATCTTTTTGGAGGTCAGTTCTGTGAGAGGTGCCACAATGGTGTCATATCCTTTCACAAAACTGCTGTAGTACCCAATTAAATCAAGGAATGCCCTAACTTGGGTCCGGGTTATTGGAGCTACCCAGTCCAGAATTGTCTGGATCTTGGATTTTAGTGGTTGAACTTGACCCCCCACCTACACAGTGACTCAAATATACAACCTGGCCTGCACTTTTCAGAGCCTCTTGGACATTTCCAAGATGGATCAGGCGATTCTTACAGGTAGAGCTAAAGACAGCAACATGCTTCACTAAAGTCTTCTAACCCAGCCAGGACTTTATTCAATAACCTTTGGAAGATGACAGAGGCATTTTGCACTCCAAAAGGCATATCAATAAACGTATAATGCCCATCAGGAGTGGAGAATGCAGATCTCTCTTTTGCTCCAGGGGTCAGACCTATCTGAAAGTATACTTATGTGAGATCAAAAGTACTGAGATATTTGGCTGCCCCTAAACTGTCAATCAGTTCATCAGCACTAGGATTGAATGTGCATCTGCTTTGGTCACAGCAGTAAGCCCCCTATAATCCACCAAAAACTTCATTTCTTTTTTTCCACCATGGGAATGAGGCTTGTGGATTAAGACAACTGGGCTGGCCCAGGGGCTCCTAGAGTGCTCAATGACTCCCAATACCAGCATCTTGCTTACTTCAGATTTGATGCTCTCTTTGACATGATTAGACTGTCTGTGGATTTTATTTTTGACAGGCTGTCTCCAGTGTCTGCATCATATGTATACTAGGTAGTCTGACCAGTGGTCAAAGAGAAGAGCTCAGCATACTGATGCAACACTTCCTTGCACTCAGTCTGCTGTTTGTCATTGAGGGTATCAGAAAAGACCACCCCTTCAACTGAGCCATCTTTGGGGTTGCTAGAGAGGAGACCAGGGAGAGATTCACTCTGAGCTTCCTGTCCCTCATAAGTGACCATGAGCATTGTCACCTCAGCTCTGTCATGATAGGGTTTAAAGTGATTGATATAGATAACCCTTTTGGTGTTCCTGCAAGAGCAATAGTCCACCAAGTAGATGACTTCTCCTTTTCTTTCTAGGATAGGTTAGGGTGAGCTCCATTTGTCTTGGAGGTTCCTAGGATCCACAGGCTCCAAGACTCAAAACTTCAGCTCTGGTTGGGACACGACCACCGCAGCCCTTTGGTCATATCTGAGGTTCTGGAGCTCTTGTCTGGCATCAAGATTTTTATATGCTTTTTTCATGTACTCAGCCATTCTGGAGAGAAGGCAAAGTACATAGTTCGCAATATCCTGTATAGCTTCTCTGAGAGGTGTCTCCATCCCCTCCTTCACAAGACAAAGTGGTCTCCTTACAGGATGCCCAAACAGAAGTTCAAAGGGAGAAACACCTACTCCCCTATGTCACACTTCCCTGTAAATGAAAATCAGGCATGGAAGTAAGACATCTCATCTTGTTCTGAGTTTTTCAAGGAGTCCACCAATCATACCTTTACATTTCTTGTTGAATCCCTCAACAAGGCCATTTATTTGTGGATGATATGGGGTAGTGAACTTGTAGGTCGCACACATTCAGCGCACATGTGCTTCAGATAGCCAGACATGAAGTTTGTACCTCTGTCTGACATCACCTCCTTTGGAAAGCCCACTCTGGTAAAGATACCAATGAGGGACCCTGCTACTGCATGGGCTGTACTAGTCCTCAGGGAAATTACTTCATGATACCCAGGTGCATGATCCACTGCAACCAGTATGAATCTGTTTCCTGATGCAGTTGGAGGGTCAAGGAGACTTACAATGTCAATCCCTACCCTTTCAAAGGGAACCCCAACCACTGAAAGTGGGATTAAGGGGGCCTTCGGGTGGCCACCTGTCTTGCCACTGGCTTGACAGATGGCACAGGAGTTACAAACCTCCTTCACCTTCTAGGACATAGCTGGCCAGTAAAATTGGTTCACCAACCTACTCCACATTCTAGCCTGGCCAACATGCCCGGCTAAGGGGATATCATGTGCCAGAGCATAGAGAAACTGCAGAGGCACTACCACTCTCCTTGTGGCACCAAGTTTGGGGCCTCTGGCCTCAGTGAAAAAGAGTCCCTCATCCAAATATGTCCCGTAGGAGCCACTGATATCTCCCCTTTCCTGATCAGCAGCTTGCTGTCTCAGGTCCTCAAGAGTGGGACAATTCCTCTGTCCCTGGCACATATCTTCCCTAGAGGGTTTCCCTAGGCCCAAGAACTCTGCCATGAAAGGCCAAGGCTCCTGGGGCACAATTCCCTCTGGGGCTAAAAGGTTTTTCCCAGAGGGGATGGGACCTGATCTGACATCTGTTTGGAAGCTGGTTTCCCAGACTTCTTGCCCTTTCTCTTGGTAGGTTAGGCCATTATTCTAGACTCCAACTCTCCCTTTTCACTCTGAGCTTAGCTTTGTGCTCTGATTTTTATGCACACTCAGGTTATTCAGCATGGTGGCATGGGTTTTCCTTCTGACCTCAGCCCATGATGAGGACTCCAGTCATTGCTTAACAGACATTGTACAGAGATTGCAGCAGATACCAACACCTTCTTCCGGCCAATAACCCCTCCCATTCTAAGGATGCCATCACAATGCGATGCAGCTTAGCCTGATTGTCAGCCTTGAGGGCTGTATATGTCTTACCATGATGACACTAGCACCTGCGCTTCAACCCTAATCCCATTAATATGTGGCTGTTGTCTGTATCTCTCCAGGTTACTGGGCCAGACAGCCAGTGCAGCTACTTCTACCCACCCTCTAAGACTAGAGTTGCTTCAGTAGGTGCACTGACATGGGTAGGGCCTACCTGGACTCCCATCTGGAGACTTACCACTGCATTTACTGCAAGCGCACTGCAGTCATTCTTTTTGTGGGTACAGCTGGGGTCTCCAGTTTGGTGTCCACGAGCCTTGCAGTCATTGCACCAAGTCTCTTTGGAATCCCAGTTTTTACCTTTTTACCCATCCTTGGATTGTTAAGAATCATGGAGTCCACCCTTCTGTGCAGGTTTAGAAGACTCTTGGCTTTTATCCTTGTTCTGGTTACCATCTTTCCCTTGTGGGGGCTTTTTTCTGGCTTGCTTTTTGTGGTCTCCCGCACCAGTGGCAGTTTTGGTCACCTTTGCCTTGACCCAAATGCATGCCTTCTTCCCCAACTCTTGAGGAGAAAGTTGATCTAGGTCTAACATGTGCTGATGTAACTTCTCTTGAACACAATTACTCAGAAGATGCCCTTCCATCAATAAATTGTAAAGCCCATCATAATCATGCACATTGTTACCTGTTAACCAGCCACCTGGTGTATTTACTGAAAAGTCCACAAAATCTATGGAGGACTGACTCTGGGTTTTTTGAGTCTCCCTGAACCTGATTCTGTACTCTTCAGGAATAAGCCCAAATCCCTTCATCAGTGTGTCTTTGATGAGGTCAGGAGACCTAGCATCTGCCTCATTCAGTGTCAGAAGTCTAATCTTTGCACTTTCCTGAGAACATTTCCCAACAGAGAGTGCCCTCTCAAGGGTTGTGAACCACTTGGAGGTATCATCACCATCCTCATAGTTGGGGACAATCCCTTTGGGGATTTTAGAGTCAGAATTTCCTACTCTGGTCCTAGGTATAAAGATGATGCCACCATTCAAGGGTGCTACACACATTTCTGCTCTTTCACTTTCTCTGACCAGTATCCTGTCCTCAAGGGCAATTCTTTGAGCCAGTCTTTCTAATATAATCTCTTATTCAGAGATCTCTTTAATGGGCCTTGAGACCCTGAGCCATCCTCACAAGAGTGAGATGTTCTAGACACCTTTGGTTGTCTCCGAGGTGCAGGTTCCTCTTTTTCAAGTGGTAGAGGGTCCAGATCCTCCTCCTCACTCAATCTGCCCTGACCCTGGGTCTGCAGTGGTAGGGTTTGATTCAGTTTTGATTTTGTACCCTTTGCAGGGGTCCTTAACTGCTTATGAGAATGCTGGAGGTAAGGGGTAAGGTTGAGCTCCTTATCTATACCCACTGAGGCTCTCATTATTTTTACTAAAGTTAGGATCATTTTGGAGCTAGAATTTTTTTTTTTTAACACAGATTTTATAGTCCTAACTAAAGTACGTTTTAAAATGTTTTTAAATTGAACTGTTAAAACTACAGGGACTTCACCATGGCCCTAACATTTACTTTTAGAAATTTGGAAAAAGAACCAAGTCATAACTGCAATTGAACTAAAGGCAATTTTTTGATTTACTTGTGTGGTCACACATTGGCCAGGTGGTATCAGCAAATGCAAAGTCGCAGACCCCTCCGCTGTTCCACCAATGTAGGAAGCTGGGTCTCTATATGGTGCACTAAAAGGAAATACACGGTGACAAGAGTCCAGTGGATCCCTAACTGACTTGCAGAGGCAAAAGTAGATAGTTGTAATGCTCTATTTTGTGGTATCGTGGGTAAGGAGTTAGGCTTATCAGAAAGTAGTGCTAAGCATTTTTGTACTCTGGGAGACAATAAATGAGACACACACTCAGATAATGAATCAGAGAACAATTTAGAAAAGTAGCACTTCTTTTTATATGTATATTGAAACCAAGAACATCATTACAAGATAAGCAAGTTTTTAACCATAAATTCTTTTCACTTGCAAAAGAGGACACAGTGCAATATTTGAGTTCTTCAATGTTAACTTATGGGAGCAAAACAAGTTCAGCAAACATATACTTTATGACGACTTAAGAGGCCAGTGTCTGAAACTTAAGGTGAGTATAGGGCAAGGGTCAGGACCACACCAACAGGTCACTCCAGGCAGCACTAGGGCAGCCGGGTGCAGAGGTGCAGACCGGCATTGGGTGCCCAATGTATTTCAATGGGGATTGGTCTCTATGGATATAGGCTGCAGGCTCTAGCTTTGAAGCCAGTGGGGGAAAACCAACAGGTAGATAACAAACATGGAGTGATTGGGGACATAGGTGCACCTTTGGTTCTCTTCACAAAGGCCCAGAGGTGACGGATGTAGGGGTGTCCTTTGGTGTTGGGTTTCTGTGTCCAGGAGCACTCGTAGTTGAGAGATCCTGTAGTCCGAGACTGCAGGCATCGCCATGGATTACAGGAGGGGTGAAAACCACATTGGACTCGAGCTCAGGAGAGCTGGAGGATATCGTAGACACCAGGGGCCCACTTCAGCTCAGGCCGTATGTGACGGGTGCAGTGGTTGCTTCAGGTGTCAGGTTTCTCTCACCACAGAGGTTGCGGCGATGGTAACTGCATGCAGGGGCTTCAGGGGACTTTGGGGAGTCCAGGAGGGGTAAAACTGCAATGAATGCAGACTCTGGGGAGCTGGAGAACATTGTTGGCACCAGAGGTCCACTCCAACTCGGGTCGCTGAGGGCGGGTGCAGTGGTCACTGCAGGTGTCAGATCTTTGTGCTTCCAGAGGCTGCAGAATCCTTTCTTTAGAGTTTGTTTGGGAGCAGGTCTTTCTGCTCCCGGGTGTGTTGAGTCTTTTTCGAAGGCAGGCAGTCCTCCTGGGTTTCTGGAGGCTCTGCTGCAGGACAAGTCATCTTTTGGGTACAGAGTCTGTTGAGGGTTGCAAACTGACTGGCAGGGTTGGTACCAGGTCAGCTGCTTCTTTTCTCCTCTTCTGCTGGTGCGACTTCAGTGGCCTTGGGCTTCTTAGGTCATTACGATGTGAGTTTTTGGGTTCATTATTACCAGTTAACTAAAGTAAGTGACCGGTTTTCATATGTTTCTCAAGAGGTTTACTTACCCAGTCATGTAGGTCCTGATGAAGCGTCAGTGGATCTGGATAGACCGATAGACGCGAAACATGTCGACCATTATATAGAGGTTTCCTTTAATTAATTTTTTTTAGGACACTCTAGCACATTTATTGACTTTTGAAAGGTATATGAGCATAATCCTCAATTTTACTTTCAAAATTGCTTTTAACCTTGGTCTTCATCCTTGTTATACTAGACCGATTAAATGATGAAGTTTATGGATGAATAACCAATTTTAGAACCTCTTTCACTTCTTTTTTTGCTTGGGGTGGTGACTTGCGGCACCCTTATTTTGCACTGTTGAACCTTCCAGTCACTATCTCATTAATTCGGCTGAGAGCCCCCACTACGGGGTGCCCACTAGGCATTGCAGTGCCGGCCTAGTGAGGAGCTATTCCCGATGATGATAACAGTCATCCAGAGTGATGCTTGAGGGCTCTTGCTCCTGAGATCTCAGGTCTCCCCTGTTTTCATCTTTTTCTTTCTATATTTTGTGCCTTTGGAACAGTGTACCTTTATATAATCACTATTACAGGGAGATTGTACACTGTACCAGAAATACTCCCGGTCCCTCCTTTTGTGTTAGCGTACCACCTAAATACTCAATTGAAGGGTGTTACAGGGAGTGCCAGGTGGCAGCCAATGGGTTGCCCAATTTTAAAGTCTCTACACCCTCTCCGTGAGCCCTTCCGTTGGGAAGTGGGCATAACCCTCACCCTAGAGGTTTAATTCCATCCAAAACCAAGATGGAGGAATTTAAAAAGTGGTGTCCACTTCAGCTCGTCCACCTTAGGAGTGGGGCTGCCATGATGTGTACATACCTCCTAATCTACTGAATTTTCCCACTTGTCTTTCCACCAAGAATTGGGGTCAGGACAGGCAGGTTTGTTTTCTCCGCCACCTGGAGAGACCTGGGTTGCATTACAAAGGTGGCTTACCGTTGAAGCTTCTTGCCCTAGAATGTCCTGCCTGGATGAGGTTTCAACAACCCCGCCCAGTGCAGGCTTTTGTCTCTGGCCTCCGAGAGCACTGGCTCTCATCTTAAGGGGTCAGAAATGTAGCTAAGATGAATTGATCAGGACAATTCAGTCAACAAACTAATAGCTGGTAGCTTTTCAGGGGGCACCTGTGAGATGTCCTTTGGGTGCATGTATTGGTAAATCCAACACTGGCATCAGTGTGGGTTCACCAATATGAGATGTCTGATACCAAACATTCCTATCTTCAGTGAAGCCATCATGTAGCATGGGAACCCGTATTGACCAGTGTACAGCACATGCTTCTAGAATGGCTCCCCTGGTCACTTACTATGTCTGAGAAGTGACACAGACATAGCTGGAGCATATCTGCTTGTACAGATATGCCCTTCATTTGGTATTTTTAAATTGAAATTATTATGCTTTTTTTTAATGTCATTACCACCCAAACCTTACTTTAATTTAGATTTTTTCCTTTATGGAACACACTTGCTGCATATTCTGCATTCTATTTGAAATTCGTACAATTGTGCTATTTTAATTCATTTTGAAAATTCTACTTTTAGATCTGAATAATAATAACGACTAAAATGTAAATACTTGATTAACTAATGATTTTATTTGAAGTAATTTGTTAACTAAGTCCTTGTAAACTCACTTGAATTCTTCTTGTTGTTTCATTTCCTGTGAAGTCCTAATTGATCTTTAGTGTTTATGGAAATTATTTCTCTTTGTTGAATAACAAAGGTCTGTGCAACCATTTGCAGGGATGTATGACGAGAGCTCACAAGAGCATGACTTACAATCTCTCCTCTGCTGGAACTTTTTAAAATGACTGAGTCACTGAGGGAGTTAACAATAATGTACAAATCAAATTTCGTGAAACCCATTTGACCACACAAGCAGAACCAGGAACTGATGATTGAAGTTATCATAATAATAATAATAATAATATCCAGTCGATAATCAGTCCTTTATATATGCATGTCAGGAAAATATTAAAAAGATACAGGATTACAGCTGGCAAGCTGAAATATCGCAATTAGTTCAGTCTTAATAGGTTAAGATACAAACCAACAACAGACACTACAATACAGAAACTTTGGATTAGGAATAGGTGTTCCATAAAAATACTCCTGTTCTCTCTCCTAAACATGAATTTATTCTAAAATCAACTAATCAGAGTTCTAAGTAAGGAATGAGGATGGTTTAAATGGAATATTATGGACATTTGGAAATGCAAGAAGGTGTCAGCGTAGGGAAGACCCAAGTAGAAGTCTTCCAGCAAAAGAAATAAATGTTTAGCATGAAGATTCATATTTGCAAGAAGCAAAGAAGCAGATAGGTCTGATGGCTAAAGCAATCTGTTCTAACTTTTAAAAGAGAGAGCATTAGCTAAATCAGACAGAACCTTCAACATTAGTTGTATCTCCTCCCTCCCCACCAGGAACGAACTGTCTACTTGTCCATGGTGTACATTTGCAACATCACCCACATTTTTCATCCTACAGAACTTGGACAGTTACTGCAACCTTGTGCATCCCCCATTCCTGATATCCGATGAATAGCAGACTTCATCAGCTCAGTAGGTCTTCATGTGTCTTGCCAAGATTTCTCTTCTCAGGCCTTACTATCAGCAAAACAAATACATATAACAATACTCCTTTTCTGTAACTAATTAAACCTTGAACCTCACCTGTAAAAAAAAGCATGTTAACCAAGCAAATGCATTTCAAAATTAAGGGCTTCAGTCGGGCTAACTAAACATTAAGGGCCATATTTATACTTTTTGACGCAAAGCTGCGCCAGCGCAATTTTGCGTCAAAATTTTTACCGCCGGCTAACGCCATTTCGATGCGCCGTGCGGGTGTCAAATTTATACTTTGACGCATGGCGGCGTAACCAACAGGTGGGAGTCATTTTTTTTTTACGCACACAGCGGCGTCAAGTCGTAAAGGAAAAACAACGTTAACGCGACGTAAATGACTGTGGGTCGATTTACGACAGCGCAACCCGGAAAGCGACGTTTATTTTGACGCAATAGCGTCAAAATTACCCGCGAACACTGCCCTTTCAGCAGCGGAGAGCCACAATGGATCCCAGATGCCACTACAGACCCCAGGAAGATGACAGCAGACCAGGAACCAGCCAGGATGATCCATACAGGAACCAGGACATATATAGAAAAAAAAGAAAGTGTCGCTTCAGTGCAGAGGAGCAGGAAATCCGGGTTAAAGAGGTGACGGAACACCAGCACCAACTGTTCATCACCTCTAAGTTGCCAATCAGCAGGAGAGAGGTCGTATGGCAACAAATTGTTGACAAGATCAACAGTGTGGCAGAAGTACGCAGGACAGTCACCGAGTGTAAGAAACGCTGGCATGACTGAAAACGTAGGACAAAGGAAAAAATGGCCAGGAACAGGAAGGCAGCAATGCAGACTGGAGGGGGGAGTCCAGCACACCAGGAGGCCCTGGACCACATGGAGGAGATGGTCGCAGCCGTCATCCCTGAGGAGATCGTCACAGGGATTCAAGGACAGGACAGCGCAGACTACCACGAGACAACGCACATGCAGGGTAAGTCGCATGGGGAATTATAATGCAATAATGTTAACTGCAACCGGGGTGGGGAATACCTACTACACAATGCATGTAAGTCAGCATATATATGGAGTGGCATGGGTAAAGGGGCACGGCAGGGGGGCATGCCCAGCACAGACAGAAGCTGGGGCACGACATAACACAGCACCAACAACAGTCCCATGGGGGCATCCTGTCATGACAACAATGGATCTAAGGGAAAGCCGCGACAGGTGGGAAGGCCACTACGTCAAACTTACATCCTGGCACTCGTCAGTCAAAATATATCCTACATCAACTAGGTCCCTATTAGTAATCCAGTAGCCAAAACAACAACTGCAATGTAACTGCAACAACAGTTGACACTAACACCTCTGATCTCTGTGCAGCTATAGTAGCCAATGGCAGTAACCTCCCCATGGAACATACATACCTAAATTAGGGGGTGAGGTTGACATCTGCAACAATCTCCAGAAATAAGACAAAGGCACCAGTACACTCAAATGTCAATGCCCATAGTTGACACATACATCAGCCAAAGTAAACAGCAATAGGAGCCACACAGCACTAAGGACACACACATGCTGCATACGTCAGGGTCCCTCACGTGCCTGGCTAACAAGGCAACATCACTAATGTCATACTGCTCAGACAACAACATTGAGGAGGGGACACATGCAACTGGTCACTGAAACACACCTGCACAGTCAGAGGACCAAATAGGACATTGATACGATAAACAGGGCAATCCAATTAAACACACATTACCCAACATCAGCTGGAAACATCAACAATGTCTACATCCATATCACATCGTAACATTGCCATGCACAGGATATGCCACATAACAATTACAATTAGGTCAATGTGAACAAACAGATTTTGGGGCAGGTCCTGAGAGGCAAGTGTGCTGCCAGGGCAATCACAACACCCACAGCCAGTGAAAGGTCTCACCATAAGAATAGATATACACGGAGGGTCGAGTAGGAAAAAAAGATGGCTATTCCCTAATTGGTACAAAGCAACACCTAGAGGCGATTAGGCAGACAAGTCTGATAACTCTATATCATACATGTGACACACAGGTGGGCCATAGGCCTATAACAATGCCCATATGAAGGACAGCAGATACCAATACCAAACAAGATCACAAAGTAAAGTCATCAAAAGGCTTGCATGTTACGTCAAAATTGTCACAACACAGACACACTAATTGTACCCTGTTTCATTGCAGAGGAACATGTAACTCCTGCCGATATGCCTGTCACTGATTTCCCTGATGACATGGATGACGAGCCCATAAACATTCCCCAGGAGACCATCCAAAAGGTCCTTGAAACCCTCCAGACCCCACCTTCAGTCACAAGGAGGAGCACAGAACAAGTAGCCATCACAGAAGAACCACCCACCACCCCAATTGTAAGACCTGCCAGCTCCAATACAGCTGAGGACTCTGACGACACTGGCACCAGCTTTGAAAGAACTGTAGTTGGTGTATAGCGGGAGCTGGCCAAGGAGGTGCGGGTGGGGATGCAAAATATGGCAGCCAGCCTTGAGGGGGTGCGCTCGTGCATGTTGTCATCTGCAGATCAGGCAGCAGCTATGCAAGCCCTAACATCCATACTGCAAGGACTACAAGAAACTATAAAGGAATTCACCACTGCAGTAAGGGAGTTGCCCCAACACCTCGCACCCCAAACTTTCCACTGCATGCACGAATGCAATCATGACTCTCTCAGGGCTGACCTGGCTGCCTACCATCGTGATGTGGCTGCTATTCTCAAAAACCAGCAGGCCCTCCTTGCAGCAGTACTGCCCTTAAGAACTTCACAGGGAGCAGCCCCCGGGATGTCTGACTCCACGTCTTCTAACACTGAGGTGTGTGTTGCCCCTTCACAACCAACAACAACAAGGACAAACCAGGCAACACACACAACAGAAGAAGAAGACATGGAACAGATCACATTCTCACGGAAGAGTACCCGGAAGCACTAGTCCCTGCACCATGGCCTACTTTGACCAAGGTCCTACGTTTTGTCAAATGCCAGTCTCACTACAACTATACTCAAAGACTGTCCTGCTAACCACTGTATGACTTGTCAGCATTGCCAGTGAATGTCTCTCTCCTACTATTCGGCAAATCCTGTCCCTCTGCACTGTCTGTTACATCACCTCAGCATGTCAGGAGCATCATCCACACCCCTTCTGTAGGATCACCATGTAAGAATGCACCAGAACGGACTCAGCAAACATGGACAATGTACATTTTGCACCACAGCACCGATCAATAAATAGCACTTGCACACTGTATATGTCTCTGTGTAATTTGACACATCAACTGTGCAGTAGGTAACTCTAAAGTGCCTTTGTGACAACCATGTAGCTTGTCAATACAACTGTCCTGACATCATGTAGTCTGATACATCTGTGCAGTAGCCAGGATTGCATCATAGCCCGACCATCCTGAGGAGAATAACTGATGAAGGGACAAACCACACACAATTATGCTGTGTTGGACAGAATAATGCTCCATCTATAGCAATCCAAGTCAACTAATGGTGGCTGAGAAATGTAGGCACCATGCAATACTGAAAAATGAATGTATGCAGCATAATCTAAGCAAACACAACAAAACACTGCATCAATCACCCTTTCTGAGTATACTTCCATGAAGGGAAGTCATGCTGAATTTTTACACACATGATCTATGTCAGCAATGAAGACAACAAGACAAGAGTGTTAACAACACCTCATCTACAAAGATGTCCCTGAACATCACACTGCAGTCCGACCTAATAAATTTACCACAATACCAAGACTGGAAGCACACTTTGTGATGTAGAATACCTACTCATCAACACAAATCCTTGGTGATCGATGTAAACTACTAATGGTGGGTCTACCAAATGGTGGATACTTACCAAGTTAGCACAGGAGTAGCTGCCATGTTAAACCTCCATTTTCTGTGGTGGGTAGCATAGGACACAAATGTCATAGAAAAACATTCACCTACACTGATGTCAAGCCCATGATCAAGTAGCAGTTAACGCATAATGCAAAGGGTTAACTATATGTTTATTCCTATGTATTCACACCAGAGGCAACTAAGGGAAAAGTCATACCTACACTAATCTAACCTGACTACGCCTAACCCACAACTGTCCCTAACTAACGTAAGCTAAACTCACTCTACACATATAACAAATCGATCTAAACATCAACCCCCCACCCACCATTATGAGACAGGACACATGCAGAACAACACATACTAACCTACACACATACTATACTATCCTAATCATATATTTTTTTGTATATATTTTTTATTTTTATTTTTTGGATTTTTTTTTTTTTTTTTTTTATAAACAGACAGGAACCCCAACATTGACCCCCACCCACCCACACAAAAATGAAAAATAGAAAGAATAAGGACCCTCCACCCTCCTCCCTAACACTAACTAAGCTAACAACCTACACTAACCTAACACTAATCCCCAAAACCCAACTATCATTACAAAAAGGAAAGAGGAGAGAGGGGAGGGATAAATTTAAAACAAGCAATAAAGTCCTAGAGGTTGGCCCTCCGTAGGGTCCGCCTGATGGACCGAACCCTTTTCTTAATGTAGGCCACATCCTGGCTTAGCTTGTCCACCTTGGTAATAAACTTGTCCATTTTCCTGTTTAATGCCAGGAATGCCGCAGGGTCAATAGGAGGGGCTGCTGCAGTCTGTGTGCTGGCAGAGGTGCACGGTGTTGGAGTTGTTGTTTGCCCACTGGACTGTCCTGCAGCTCGGAAATTGCTGGGTCCAGGTCGTGCTGCAGAGGCAGGGTCAACTGTCCCCGCCGTTGCTGGGGCCACTTGGGGAGAACTGGTGGATGTGGTGGTGGTGGCTGTTGTGGGCAATGTTGGGCCACCCTGTGGTGAGGCCCACCATGCTCCGGAGGCCCGATCCGCTTGGTATTTTCGGGCCATCCTTCTGAACCCCGACTGCACCTGCAGGATGTGCCGGTATCTCATTGCACGCCTTTCGAACTGATGTCTCTGTGCGGCACTCATGTTTGCAGCTGTGAAGAGAAAGGGCAACTATTTACCATAGGAAATGCATTGGGTGGAATAGCACAATGGGTCAATTGCACATTACTTGTACTGTATTTGTTACAGCGATTTTCACAACATAGATCATTGAAAGTCTCAGAGGAAGTACATGGGAAGCCTGCATACAAAAGGGCATCTCACACCTAGCATATCCATGTCTCTACATGATGGGTGACATCAGCCTAAACTTCTCATCCAAATAATGGGTAATGCAGCTGACATTATGGCTGAACCTCTTCCGCCTACTGACTTCACTACATATGTCACTCTATGTGATAACAATCACAACCCTCAATATATGCCATTTGTAATTGTTTTTTGCTAATATAGAACTCATGTGCCATAACCGAATGTGTACACTAGGTTCAAAACAAAGTTGCCAAAGGTCACAAGTATGTGTAACATACTGGTTGCTACAGTCCTAGGTACCCTATTCCCAAACACATGGCAGTCTTTGAGGGGGGGGTGGGAAGAACAACCAACAATCCCATATTCAATGGACACCCAGGAGTGTATAGAAAGCTCAACAAGTATTTGCCTCCACACACAACACCAATGAAGGGCTAGCAAGAAATTGGAGTCAGCCAAACCTTGTCCTATCCAAGGTCCACACATGTCAAAATGTACTGACTTAGGCCAACATCACATACTACCAGTGAGGCATATTTTACCACACACACAGAGGAGCAAGAACACCCATGATCATGAGTAGAATGAACACCTAGGCCATTGCACTCTAGTCCCGCACACTTCTAGTTCAACTTGTGGTAGTACATGCCCCCGGAAGATCCAACCTACAGTGTACTCAGTCCATCCTCAACTAGGGAAGCTGCATATTTAAGACAAGCATTTTGCAGAAGCTATCTGGGAGAATGTCAGTCTGAAATGCAGACTCAGTCCAAGCCAAGTCCCAGAGCAACTCTTACATTAACCAGTGTATTCCACATGACTCATCCCATTCCCCATAGCGGGCCCGACTGGTATGGCCTACAGACCCTAAATCTGAGAGATGGATAAGCATAGGTCTACTGAAACTGAAGTGATAATTGAAATCCCACTAATGGAACAATACCAATGAATGGGCAGCGCATCAAACCTTGAATTCTGTTGAACACACAGTAGTCCATCATGCATCACTAGCAAACAATAAAAATAGCACACATGCAACCCTCACTGTAGGTGTCGGGGTCCTCAAAATGAGCCACCTCTCCCACGGTGTACGGTGCAGGTCCACCTGTAAAGCATGGAAGGAAGAATATACTCAGACTCCGTGCACTGACAAACAATTGCAATTACAAAGACAATGTGAGAATATGACATGCGTAATGAAACACTTTCACACATGCTCATACTGCATGGAATAATTCTTGATCAACATTTACATTGGATGAGTCTCCTGCTACAGTTACACACCCTACTACACACATGCAGTGGCCAGGACAGTCATGTAGTGTCAAAGATGCACCTCCATTAGTATGCCCCAACAATATCGGGTGCATTCATCTCATCATGTGCATCCCAGAGAGACATCGAAAAGCTGGTTACTTGAGGACTGCATGACCCCTCAAACTCAAACAGCCTATGTGGTCATTTTCAACACACACCAACCAGACACACATGTGACATATGTGTGGACAACATAGCTAACTTCAATTGACGTGAAGGCAGCACTCATTTATAGCATCATATTGGGTTTACAAATTTCAGTCTAGCTATGGCGTCTACATATGTAGGTATGATGTTTCAACATCCATTTTTCACTGACTATTGTGACCTTTAGAGTTCAAATAGAGGCATTAACGTGTCGCTTGTCTGATACAAAGGCAACACTACATTACATACAGCTACAGGCAACCGGTATGTGTAGAAAACATGAGCTACCTGACTGCTAGCATTTGTCTTCCTACACATTGTGCAACAATTACCCAGTAGGTTTCCCTAGCATTACACACAGTCAGCTACTTATCTAGCAGATTGGGTAACAATCATCACATGTCCCCACACAGCTTTCAATTGTTCACATGTAATTGATTTGTACTCACCAACATGTCCACCAATCCTGATTCCCAGGTGGTCCAGCAGATCCTGCTCCCTGGATATCAGATCAGCCCAGCGGTGCTTGAGTTGATGGTTATTCCTCAGGCTACCATAGACACGGACCAAGTGATGGCGCACCTTCCCCCACCGGACTTTACGTGCCTCCGTGTGATACCCCTGTATCACACGACCCCCAGCCTCCAGCATGAGTGGGAGGAAATGGCAAACAAGCCATAAAAATCCCCCCAATTCCTCCTCACCCATCCTGGCAAGCCGTGGCCTACCTGACATCTCTGCACTAACAAAGTGGAAAAAGTTGGACAAAAAGGAAAAGGGGGAAATGGGGAAAGGTAGAGTAGTGAAAAACAAAGAAAACTTAAGAATGAGAGCCCAACTAACCCTAAAATTACACTACCCAGAACAGACTCCCACAGACAATAAAAGAAACACTGGACTTGACAAAAGTATACAATACAGACTCAGACAGTATTCAACAATAAGACAATGATGACAAAAGCACAATAGAGAAGTACACTGGACACAAAAGCACTAAAACACAGGACAACACTTTCCACACAGCCACACAGTCTAGAATAATCTGAGACTGCAAAGTGAAAGTGAAAGTACACCCACAGTACAGAATCTGTAAACAGGATATCCTATTACATCACATCCTGCATAAAATGGCCACCGTTTTTATTTTTCCGTTATGCGTCATTTTTTCACGCATACAGATTGTGCGTCATATTTTTTGACGCATAAGAGTGCACATAATGCAGAGTCAAAAAAAAAATTGTCATTGTTCCCTTATATTTGTGTGAGGCTTATTTTACAGTTCTAAAGTTGAAATTTAAGCCGCTGGCAAATATGATGACCAAATATGAAAATAAATTTTGACTCTGCATTATATGCACTCCTGTGCGTCAAAAATTTATGACGCCCAAGCTGTATGCGTGGAAATATGACGCATTATAGAAAATATGGTGGCCATGTAATGCTGGTTATTAATACATTTATTTTAAAATGATATTTTTTGACTCAGCATTATTTGCACTCCTATGCGTCAAAAAATATGACGCACAATCTGTATCTGTATGTGTGGAAATATGACGCATTTTGACAAATATGTCTTTATTTTGTCAAATTGTGAAGAGAATTTTGTCATGACCAAACGGTGCTAAGTGATACACATTTGGGCTTAGCTATGGCACATGTCCCTTATAGGATGTATAGAAGGCATTCACAGTGTAATAGTAATGATTGCTCCAAATGGTTATTACCCATAATTGTACACATATTTTGGGTAATTGCTGATGGGTAATTTCAAATGATGAATGTGATACCAGTATGTATTCCTTAGCAAAAATGTGTCCACATTTATCACGGTAATCCAAATTATCTATAGGCCAAATAGGTAGTGCAATTGTCACCTACACTTTTTATGGGGGTAACCATGTCCTAATTATGAATTTGTGTATCTTATATGTGTTTAACTTTTGACATGTAGGCCACACATGCGCCTTATGCATGTGTGTACTTCACATGTGCATATTTCATGTATATTTGGGGGGCGGTAGAGGTGGACTTAGGCCCCCAGCACCCTAGGGTTTGCCCTTCGAGATTTGCTAATTTATCCAAGGGTTTCATTTATTCAGTAATGCTAAACCTGCAGCAGCAGGCTCATGGAAGCCCATAGGGTATGATTCACTGTTTGCCATTCAATAATCCCATTTGCCCATTTGACGTTTTGCCCTATTGATTCTTTGGAGCAATCTGACATACCATTTTGCATTAATATTTTTTGCTAAATCTCGACGTTCCTCATGTGCTGATGACAAATAGGTTGTTGATGTATGTGGCCCTTTATGCATTACCTGGTTTAGTGGCATGTTTCATTCTTCCTGCTAGGTTCCAACTGGGACACTACTGTGATCGGCTGTTTGCAAATATGTTGTTGATTGGATGGCACATGTTTATATGTGTGGTCCAATGTAGATCCACTATCAACTGTCAGGGTGTATGTTGTCACTGTAACTTCCAGGTCTCCTCATGAGTTAGTGGCAGCTAATCTTGTTCCAATTGGGCTTGTTTGTAGCAAGAATGGAGAGAAGCCATTGAGGACATGGTCACCTACACATGGATGGTCCCATCCTGTCACTGAACACGTGTAATGAGACTTTCGAATGGGCAACCTTTTTGTGCTGAGTGAGAGAATGTCTCAGGTGTCTGGATCTGGCATGTGTCATTGCCACATTTGTACTCCGGTTGGCCTCTGTGGATGGTAATGTATCATGAAACATCATAGCCTCTGTGCAGAAGTAAATGGCTGGTATTCAACACACTTGAAAAAGTGTTACTCAGCATTTTGAACAGTCAGGGTCCTCATATGTGTTGACTTTTCATGGACATTATCTGAGGTTGCTTGTTTTGATGGAGGCCATTTACACCATCATACACTATGGTCCTGGTCCACTGTCACACTTTTAAGTTTAGGCATTAATGAAGGTCAGACAACGGAAGGGCCAAGATTTGGCTATTCATGGGCACTGTCACAAATCTGATGCAAATGACAGTCAGATGATGCACTACTATGTATTTGAGTATACATTGATGAGGCTAATGACAAATTATTGTCTGAGGTACAAAAGGCATTGGACAGCATGTGTGGTCCATAGGTGGACCCCAGGTATCTGTAGGATACCCACGGACAGGTGCCAGTCAGGCTGACAGGATGCTGGGTCAATCAGGTGCAAGCTCTTTCAGTAATCACATGATCACGTGTTCTGACTAGGACTGATCAGAGGGAGCATTAGACATTTGAGATGTCACACTGTGTATGTCCTGTGTTGTTTTGAAGGTGACACATGAACCCTGATAAAGTGTTACACGGCAACATTAGTGTCAAAGCTTAATGATGTAATGGCTCACATTCAAACATGTATGCAGTTGGAGGCATCTGCAGGGACAGGGCATGTACATTTGGGTGGTGTGCATGTAGGGGATCACAGGTGTAGCCTCCATCTGTGTCTCACTAGTCCTGTCAGATGGGATTAGCTGATAAATAGCCTACAGTACCTTTCACAGAAGAATCAATCTACAGGTGATACCAGGCCTTATAAACTCCAAGGCAGTGTATTATATGAGCTGTGTTCCATGCACTGAGATGGTAGTATGACAATGGCCGGCATAGTAAAGGGTGTGGCACACTGGATGACTCTTGTGAGTGTGTGTGTGTAGATGAGGGAATCTGAGTGTACACAAATCGGCATTCCAGGGACCTCTTCAGACAGGTGGGGTGTGAGCAGCTGCAAGTGTGTGTATTGTTTTTAGAAAATGCCTGACATGTAGATGGGATGTGATGTGCTGGATGCTTGTCATAGGTGTAGCACTTGTGCTGTGTATGTTCTGCTTATGTGTAACTCTAGTGACAGATAGTCATTGCAATGATAGTAAGTAGTTGGAATTACTGTTGGCAAGAGTCTAGTACTACATTCCTGTTCCTGAAGCATTAGCATGTGAACTGGCTGATGTATGAGGCCTGTTTTCCCCTAGTTGAGTGATGGTGTTTTAGTTGTGTGCCATCTGCTGTGATGATCCATGTTTCCTACATGTATGTGAGTCATATGTGTGGTCCTCAGCTATTGCCCTTCAAAGGTGAACTGTACAGGATGTCTGTCATTTACATTGTGTGTGTATTTGACCATTGTATGGTGGCCATTACATTTGTGGTGTATATTTTTCGTGTGATGATTGTTATGTCATTATTGCTCAATGAGACGACATTCTTCTTCAGCAATTTCAAACTAAAGGTGGGCAGAAATGAATAGGCCAAACCATGATGTGGTGTTTGTTATCTGTGTTTATTTACAATTGTGCATTAAGTGGTGATAGTAAAAATTAAGAAAATAAATCATTTACAATGTGTTGGCGCCTACGCACTCCAGCAGCCGTGTTTGGTTGTTCCCCCTCCTGTTGCAGGCCAGCATCCTCCTCTTCGTCGTCTTCAGGCATGTATGGGTCTGGTTTCAGGAGGGGAATGTTCCTTTTTACACAAATGTTGTGCAATATGGCACAAGTGAGTATGATCCTACAGACCATCTGTGGGGAATATAGTAGGCTACTGCCAGTGATGTCAAGGCAGCGGAACCTTGACTTTAGGATCCCAAAGGTGCGCTCGACAATGCTGTGTGTCCTCTTATGGGCGTCATTGTATGCCCGCTCTGCAGCAGTGGTCGGGTTCCCAAATGGTGTCATTAGCCACGGCTGGATGCCATACCCCTGATCAGCTGAAAGAAAAACACAGAATGGGATCATGTAGATGTAGCTGGCACTATTGAAAAGACCTTTAATGGCAGTAGTTGTCTTGTGTTGTCTGTGACTCTTTTGTGTACTAATGTAACAACCTATACTTGTAGGCTATACCTTCTGCATTGTGTTTTTTCCTTGGCTGAGCAAGTGTTTGTCTGCTAACCGTTTGTCAGCAGTATGTTTTGGGAATTGCAATAGAGTGTGTCCTCCCTAGCATTGTGACTTGTGATACAGGTGTCCGTGTGTCTTCACTGGGGGTGAGATGATAGTTCCATGCAGAGTTAAAATTGAAAGTGTTGTTAACACGTTCATATCAAAGTACCCTGGACATCCCATACCTTGAAACTTATGCAATGTATTAATGTAAAGGTTATTGTGACACTTACAATTTGCAAGGTGACATTTAGGCAACCACACTCATTAATGTCTTCACATTAAGCTGTACAGTAAATTACAATGTGTGACAGGTTCAATGGTGAGTTAAGAAACATGGCAAGTGATGTGAGGACCTCAGTGTGTTCCTGTCTAGGTGTTGCTGTTGTGGTGTATGTGTTGTGTGTCCTAGAGAGTTGCTGTGCAGTGTGTATATGAGTACGTTTCTGTACTTACCAACAAGTAGTCCATTGCCATACCGTCCATCCTGGAAGTGTTGGTTGATGGTGCTGTGACGGAAGATGAAGGAGTCATGTACACTCCCAGGATATTTAGCCACGATGTTGCTGATCAATCCCTGGTGACCGACTATGGCCTGCACGTTGATTGAATGTGTGTGCTTCCTGTTGCGGTAGAGGTGTTCTGTTGCAGCAGGTGGTACAAGGCGTACATGTGTGAAGTCGATTGCACCAAGGACGTGTGGGAAGCCACTGATGGCATAGAACCCCTGTTTAGTTTCCTGCTGCTTGTGCAGTGTGTTAGGGAAGCAGATGTGGAGGGGTGTCAGGCGAATGATGGCATCCAGTACTTTTGGCAGAAATGCGGAGAATGATGGTTGTGATATTCCGCCAACCAGGGCACCAGTTGTTTGAAAGGAGCCACTTGCCAGCAGGTGAAGTACGGCAAGCAGCTTTGTTTCTGTTGGGATAGTGCGTGGTGTCACCAAAGTGGGGGCCAACTGCTGTTCAATGTTTCGCAGCAGCTGCTGAATGGCCTGCCAGTTCAACCGGTACCTCTGGATGATGTTGTGTTCCCTGAGGCCATGCAGGGTTGTTCTTGGGCGGAATATCCTCTCCTGCCTTCTGCGCTGCCTTTGGGGTCCCTGCTGTTGTTGTTGTAGCTGCTGTTGTTGCTGCAGGGCTCTGCGTCTACGTGCACGCTGGATAAAAATCACCTCCATGTCTCCCTGTTGCTGCTCTAATGCTCTGTTGTTTGTTCTGTGTGTTCTGATTAAATACAGGTGTGTTTGCCCCATTTTAACGCCTGCCCTGACCCAGGCGTTAAATTGTGACGCACATCGGGCTTTGCGTCATTTTTTTGCTCCGCCTCCCGGCCGAGAGTCATTTTTGCCCGGAAGCATAAATACGACGCACGGCTGCGCGCGGCGTTTTTTGGACGGGAACGCCTACCCTGCATATCATTAACGCAGGGCGGGTTGCCGCATCCAGAAAATGACGCACACGGTGGATTTTTGTCGTCCGCGGGCTCGGGCGTCAGGGTTTAAATATGGGGCAACGTTTGCGCTGATTGTGCGCCAAATATTTTGACGCATAATCGGCGCAAACGGAGTATAAATATGCCCCTAAATGTGCATTTCAAATACATGGTTTTACATGCACACAAGTAACTCTCAAAGTTAATTCAGAAAATGAATAAAAGAATGCATATTCACTTAAAAAATTTAAATATAAATCATGAATGATGAACACATGCAAGCATTTTAAATTAACATTAGTGAGCACATTTATAAATCTTTGTTCTTTCAGTTGTTACATTTCATTAATGTGTTTAAATGTTCATGTATTATTTATTTTTAAGGCTCACAGTAAATATAATATCAAATATGAATGCATATTTGTGCTTGTAAAGGATAGAGTCTACATTTTACTGCTCCAATTACAATAATGCCCGCTCTGGCACCAACATGAAATGGTAAAACAAGCATTGGAAAAGGCAATCATCCTGTACTTTAAAGCCGAGGGCTATTGGATTGGACAATGCTTGTCTTGTTTTGTTTAGCATAGGAACATTGTAGAGGAGGAGTTAAACAATGTAGTTCACTAAGCAGAGGCTCATCCTTATGACTTGAATTGTCCAAAATCTCACAACTTCAGTGCTGTTGACAGACAGACCATGTGGCAGCACAATATGCCATTGTGATACAGAAGTGCACTGTGGGCAAATTCAAAGACTGGCAAGAAGCATTTGATGGACCAAGGTCCACAGAAATGAAGTAGACTTCTACTGAGAATTATAGGAAAGTGCAACATTATAAAATGTTAATACTATCAAAATATTGTTCCTATTTTGTGCACCTTCCTTATGCAGACACAAAAAACAAACCTTGTTGAGCTATACGCCATCTGCAACCACCCCCTCTATGTGGGAGGATGGTCAATCCCATATCTCAAGTTTTATTACAAGCCTTTGTTATCACATAAATCTTACAAATATTAGGACTAGCCATTACCCCTAGTGTCTCTGTGAAGTGTGTGTCATCACTGTCTTTTTAATCATCGATCCTACTTTAAAAGAACCTCATATAAGACCTTAGCAGTCTGTACGTAGCTAGCAGGCAATCACTAAAATGTTTCCGATCCCAAGGCTTACTAGATATACCTCCATTTGATAAAAGCCATCTAGTCCCATTGTTTATCATTGTTTTTCCACTAGTTCATATCGCTCATCTCAATATATTCCACCGGTACTACTGGGTTATTTAAGTATTTACAGATGCATGAATACACTGAAAATGTGTGGTACAATTGTCTTATGATTACAAGTATTACCCCAGGACAGAATAGAACCATGTTCTAGTAAGCCACTCTACTATTTCTCACTTGTTGCAATTTATATAATGGCTTTTCTAATAAAACGTACATTTCAAATAACCATGCTACATGTTTAAGTTTTTTCTGCTATTGTAAATCACTTCTATAATGAGAGGTCCTTTATGTATTGTTACATGTTTAAAAAAAAAAAGTGTTTTGCCCTTTGGCACATGTGTCTGTGGACAAACATTTATTCCTAATTTAAGAACTTAAAATTCATTTCCTTAAAATCATGAGTTGACAATTGTCTTTTTACTTCTGGTGTTAGCGAAAACCTTTTGATTTAAAACATATATATACATATTGTTAACGCGTCCCTTTATGACTAATTTACTCACTTTGGGACTCATTTTAGGCCAATTAATCTTTTGACCCTGATTGAAGACACCTTAGGACGAGATAACTAATCAACATGTCAATCAATACGTCAATAATGTCATCAATATTTATTAAAACAATGCAATTCACCTTAGTCATTGACATTTAATGAAACTCAGGAAACACCATGACCTTTCAGTCATGAATAACCACACCAGAATAATATGATTTGGTGATATTTATTCCCTATTGATTACAATTCTACTAGTAAGTGTATTAGTCTCAAAACCAAGAAACACATTAGCATAGTCACAATATGGCAACTCTGATAAGATTTCATCAAAGCAAGAATCACAAACATCAGAATATAACACAACGTCAGCATAGGTTATCTTTAGCAGAGTATCATTATCACGTTATTCAACAAAGCATAGATTTGGTCATTTGTCTATTTGCGTCAGTTTAGTGAACCCCTCTCCTAACCTCGAATTAGCATTGGCATGTTGGGCTTCATGCAAAACAATTTAGTAACACCAATTTGGAAAACATCTAACTATGGTCTCTGTCAAAAGAAGTTGGTATCTAGAAAGGAAAAGCAAACACACAATCACAATTTCATTGTCATATAGTTACCCTCCAGTTTGGGTCAGCACTCAGGTTCAGTCTTCGTCCTCAGGACATCAGTTGGTTCGCCATCAGGAATTCGGGCAATTTAAGGGCAAGGATGATTCTAAGTAAATTAGCAAGTCACTAAGCAAAGTGACAAAGTGTCTGGATCATAGCAAATCGCATCAGCATCTCCCCCTCTCCTAGCCTCCTACTCCCTAGTTCTAATTCACTTCCTGGTGTCAAGGGTTTTTATCCCCTTTACGTTGTACATTCCCCTAAAATCTGGTTGGACAATGGGTTGCACCCCACTATCTTTAACCAATTAACTTCATATTAGCTCATCGAATTTGTCACCCCATAACAGTTCTCACGTATTTTGTTGGTCCGTATGATTGACGTCCTTAGCGGGTGGAATGTCCGGTATGATTTCATAGTCTTGTGGTCTTTTGCGCATCTTCGGTCAGTGGCTCCATTGTCTGTACCAGTTCAGACGACCTTGTACCTACGACTGGTCTACAGTGTTGCATTCAGCTAAAATGTTTCTATGAGCAAGTCGAATTCAGCTTCTAGTTTGGAGGAAAACAAGAGTTCATGTCCTTCAGCAAGTCAGCACACTGCACGTTAGAAAAATACATTTAATATGAGAGTCAGGCAGCTAGGCCTCAACTCATGCTAACTAAAGCCTAATGATTTATTAGCAAAACTCTTACATATGTCTATTATTATTAGTGTAAAATCATATCATAACATATCATTTCAACATTATTAGTCAATTTTGTTAGTCCCCATATATGTTGGCGGCCACCTTTCAAGCGCACGTTATAGCAAAATACATTAACACATCTTCTATGCAACATTATTATACATTAGTTTCCGAAACATTTCATGTTAATATAGATTATATAAGCTACGCTCTCTCAGTCCCTCCTCTGATGACACTTGTCATCACACAAACCTTTCCCTTAACATTTCACCTTGCGCAAAATGCGCATTTCAACATCCTGTCCTTTGTGTGAGCTTTCCCAAATTTCATTAAACATTTTCTCCCTTTCATTCTCTTCATTCCTTTTATTTCGTTTTGTCAAATTTCGTTTAATTCTTTCATTAATTTTGCATGATCCCCATAATCCCAATAAGCAAATCAGACCAATCAATAGACCCCCTAATATTTTTGCAAGCACCCCATTCCAAATATTACTAAACCAATTCCCTACTTTGGTAATTCCTTTCCCAACTTTTTCCCAAATGCCAGGTTCTTTCAGCTCCTTCAAATCTGCACTATCTCTTGTTAGGTTAGTAAGCATACTTCTTATCTTTTTGCTATTATCTGGTATGAATGCGCAACAATGGCGCTCATTAAGCATATTACAGACTCCGCCGCTCTTTGCTAAAAGAATGTCTAAAGCAAGCCGGTTTTGAAGAGTCATAGCCCTCTCCACAGCAAGTTCAGTATCCATCAGGAGTATAGCCCCTGGGAAGTTTGTTAGCATGTTATCCACAATAGTAGCCAACTTTCAAATCTTTATGGAGTTTAAGATAACCCCTACTGAAGGAATTATGGCTCCAAATATGTCACCAATGACAGCAGCCGCTGTCTCTCGTTTTTGTCTAGCATGTTGTAATTCTGAAATTTTAAGAATTTGCTTTAAGTCATTAATTTAGTAAATCTTTGGGAAAACTATTCCCAAATAACATGTCCCATACCATCCCTTTGGAAGACGGTAATAAGCATTAAGTCCACATATATAATAGATCCCAGGGATCGCTGGATTCTGTCCATTTAACATGAATGTCCATTTACTCTGAAACAAAAACACATGCCTGCACTCACTCGTTCCCACAAATAAAGTGTCATGTTCAGATTTTGGCCTATATATACAAAGCCTACCTACATGTAATGCATCTATAGCTAACTTGCCCTGTGTCTTTATTGCAGTGTAAGCATAATTATTTGCATGCATGTGTTTTTCTAATCCCTTTTCTAGCCTTTCCTTTAATGCCTTTCGTCTATCATCAGTGTGATCTAAGAAGCTCTTCTCTACAGGCGTTAGTAAACAGGTTAGATTATTGCGGTGCGCATAAGCTGTCCCAAATGTCAGTGTCGGCTCAAAGAAACCCCTAACTAATTTTATGCTATGTTCTTTAGCTAATTTGTTTAGAAACTCAATCACTGGCACAAAGGAAAACACTACATCCAAGTTAGAGTAGAAGTATTGCACATACTCTTGATCATAGAATCTTGTTAGTAGCAAGCTACAGCAATTCCCGTAAATTAGCAGCAAGCTATGGTAAGTAACCCCTTCTTGTACTGACGAAGGAATCTTTGTGCACACATAACAATTCTTTGCATCCACTGTGTCACCATACTCATTCAACAAGCGATAGAAGACATTAGTAGATAGTTCCCCTTTTGAATTAGTTCCCTCATGCAAGTATTTTGCATCCTGCTCAAACTTCTCCCACGGTGTTAGTGTAGCAGTCTCAGGTTTTGAAGCATTATTAGTCACTTTCTTATCCATCCATGGCATTCCCACAATCACACCTATAATTATTATTGCACATACATTACCTAAAATAACACTCAACCAACCACACATCCTACCCTTTTTACTCTTACTTTTAGTGTAACTCATGATCTGTAAAGAATCAGATAGCAGAATAATATAAAGCAAACAATCAACTTGAGGACGATATAAAAGCTCTTTTTTTTTTTTTTTCTTGTGCGAATACTCTCTCTCTCTCTCTCTGCGGGTATTTACAGCGTCTCACTCACTCCAGGACCCCTTTGTCAAATCAGGTTTAGCAGCTTGTCATAATCGGTTTTCAGATTCAATTCAACAATGTCACATCCGGTAATTTATCCGTCTCTTTTCTCAGCTTTCAATTTTTAATTTCAATATTTTAACACAGTCTCCTTTTAGAGCTGAATTCAGGTGCCGTAGTATTGACCTGGTACCTCCCGATCAAAACAGAACACCAAGAATTCTTGTTGCCATTCAGCGGTTGTTGCATATGCCCATTCAGGACCTGCGTACCTCCTGTTTGCAACTCTTTTTCTTTTCAGTCTGCGTTCACTTTGTAAATCTCCTTCACTAAAATCCTCTTTTCTGGTTGTGTCAACTTCTTCCTCTATTGTATCACAAGGGACCACCTTTTCTCCTGCAGCTTGTGGCTTTGGCCAGTTATCTCCTTTATGAGTTTTCTTTTTGCTTGGACTTTCAGAACGTTGAACAGCGCCCTCCTCTTGTGCTATGGTGTTTTCTCTTGATGGACCTGCAACTGGCTCAGGAGAAGTCAGTTCACTTTGATCTCCCTCTGCTTCTTCCCCCTCGCCTTCAGGGTCTGTCACGGGCTCAACTTCAAACCTGTATCCGTCTGTTTCTAGGAGAACCTCTCTTTGCGTCGGTTCCCCTGTTACCTCAGTTGAGATAGGCTCACTGTCACCCCTCTGGAACTCACTTTGAGTGACTGAACCGTCCTCATTGGGCTCTCCTTCAGTCTCAGTTCCCCTTTGAATACTCTCCGGCCCTGAGACTTCCTTTTCTGCAACTGTTGTTTTGGATACTTCAAGTTCCTCGTCAGTTGGACACGTCACCCTCTTTGTGTGACTGGCATGTATCCAATTTGGAACACATGCACATTTCACATCAGGAGTGGTTGTCAGTATTACTTGATATGGTCTCTTCCAACGCGGCTCCAAGCACGACTTCCTCACGTGTTTCTTGACAACAACCCAGTCATCAGGTTTCAGGGTGTGAGCTGGATCACTGATCGGTGGCAATGTGTTAGCCTCCACCTGGTGAGAAAAAGAGCGGACCACATCAGCCAGACCCTTGCAGTAGTCCAACACCATATCATCTGTGATATTCACAAGAGCATTTGCAGGTACTGCGGGTAATCGCATAGCTCGACCCATCAGAATTTCATGGGGGGATAGTCCAGTTTTCTTGTCAAGTGTGTTTCTCATTGACATCAGTACTAAGGGCAATGCATCTGCCCACTTCAAATTGGTAGCTGCGCACATTTTTGCCATTCTCGACTTCAAGGTACCATTCATCTGTTCCACTAGTCCTGATGCTTCAGGGCGATAGCTACAATGCAGCTTCTGCTCAATGTTCAGTGAGGCACACAAGAGCTTGATTACCTCAATTTGGAAGTGTCTGCCCCTATCTGATTCTAAAGGGAGCGGGAATCCAAAACGTGGTATTAACTCCCTAAGCAGCAACTCTGCTACAGTGAGACTGTCATTCCTACGTGTAGGGTATGCTTCAATCCAATGACTGAAAACACACACAATCACCAATACATACCTCAGTCCTCCACACATAGGCATTTCAGTGAAGTCCATCTGCATCCTGCTAAATGGACCGCCAGCTCTCCCAACGTGGCTCATGTTTACCACAGTACCTTTTCCGGCATTCATCTGTTGATAGATGATGCATCTGTGACAGATAACCTCTGCAGCTTGTCTGAATTTTGGATTGAACCAATCGATTTTGAACAACCTGATCATTGCGTCTCTCCCTTTATGGGCTTGGCCATGATAGAACCTTGCAAACTGTGACAGAAGACTGTTTGGCAAAACCATTTTCCCCTCCTTTGAGACCCATAAGTCATCAGCTCTTTGTACACAGTGCATTCTCTGCCAGGAGCGTTTTTCTTCTTTGCTAGCACGTCCCTGCAGTAATTTTAGTTCATCTTATGTGTCATAAACCCTCAATGCAAAATTCAAACATGTTTCATTTTCAGTTTCAGGTAACAATTCCCACTGATCTCGGAACGATGTACAGTTCAATGCGCAAAACCTTGCGACTTGATCTGCATGGCCGTTTCCCATTGACACAAAGTCTTGTGATTTAACATGAGCATTGCATTTCACCACGGCAATTTCAAGAGGTAACTGAATCGCATGCAACAAATCCTTAATCTTTTTGCCATTTTTCACTGGTGAACCAGAAGAGGTCATGAAACCCCTCTGTGACCATAGTTGGTCAAAATCATGTACAATTCCGAATCCGTGTCTGCTGTCAGTATAGATAGTGACTTTCAGGTTTTCAGCTGCGTGGCATGCCTTAGTAAGGGCAATTAATTGAGCCACTTGTGCAGAGTACACTCTTTCGAGCCAGGAAGCTTCTAAAATACCAGTGATTGTACACACGGCCTACCCAGCTCTCAGTACTCCCACTGAGTCTCTCAAGCATGAGCCATCAACAAACATAATGTAATCATTCTCTTCTAACTGGGTATCTTTGATGTCAGGTCTTGGTTTTGTGCATAGTTCTGTCACCTCAAGACAGTCATGTTCCACTTCCTCAGCATCATTAATGTCTGTATTTTCAATAGGAAGTAATGTTGCCGGGTTCAATACAGTACATCACTTGAGGGAAACATTCGGAGACCCCAGTATAACGGTCTCATATCTAGTTAACCTAGCATTTGTCATATGCTGTGTTTTGGTTCGGGTTAACAGAATTTCAACTGAATGAGGAACCATTACTGTTAAGGGATGTCCCATCACTATGCCTTCACACTGTGTGAGGCTTTGACCAACTGCTGCAACTGCACGCAAACAACCCGGTAAGGCTGCTGTGACTGGGTCCAAAGTAGCTGAAAAATATGCTACTGGGCGGTTTGCACCTCCATGGACCTGTGTTAAAACAGACAAAGAACATGCATCACGTTCATGACAAAACAGTAGAAAAGGCTCCGTGTAATCAGGCATACCTAAAGATGGTGCCCTGCAAATACATTCCCTCAATTTCATGAATGCCTTCGTCTCTTTCTCGGACAAGGTTATGTTACCTAGGTCATCCTGAACTTCCTTGCCTGTCAGTTTTATCAATGGTTTAGAGATAATCGAGAAATTGGGAATCCACTGACGACAATAGCCCACCATTCCCAAAAACATTCTGACATCTCTTTTGGTTGTCGGGGGATTCATCTGCAGTATGGCTGTCACTCTCTCTTTAGATATTTTCCTCGGCCCTTTCTCAATCAGATGACCTAAGTACTTCACCTCTCTCTGACAGTATTGTAGCTTCTTTAGGGACACTTTATGTCTGTTCTTTCCCAAATGGTTCAGTAAGGCAATTGTGTCATACCTGAAGTCGTCTTTTGTCCTGGACGTAATCAACAAATCATCAATGTACTGTACTAGAGACGAACTGAAAGGTAGTTCTAATGACTCCAAACCCTTTTTCAGTATCTGATTGAAGATGAAAGGTGACTCAGAAAACCCTTGAGGAATTCTGCACCAACTTTAACTTTATCCAGGAATTTGAAACTGAAAAGAAATTGGCTGTCCTCATGAAGAGGCACCGAAAAGAATGCTTGAGACAAGTCCACAATTGTGAACCACTCTGCATCACATGGAACCTGAAACATAATCACAGCTGGATTCGGCACTATGGGGCAGCATTTTACCACAATCTCGTTTATTTTTCTCAAGTCTTGCACAATTTGAACTTTCCCACAAGGGTTTTTCAGACCCATTATTGGTGAATTACACAGGCTGCTCATTACTTCCTTCAGAACCCCTTGCTTCACAAAGTCTGCAATTATCTGTGCCACCTGAATGAGGACATCTTGCGTCATGTGGTACTGCGGTACCTGCGGAAACACTGCATTCGGCTTAACCTGTACTTTGACCGGTTCTACTCCTTTTATCAGTCCCACTTCTTTTCCTGTCAGGTCCCACACTTTCTCTGTCACTGTCCCCTGCAACTCGGGTGGCAAGTCAAGTACTGTAAGCATCGGGAATAAGGTTATCAGAGGGTATTCTTCATTTGCGGTCTCTGTCTCCAATTCTGAAAACTGCCCATCGTCCCCTCCATCATCACTGTTTGTCTGAACCTCAGTCCCTTCATTAGAACAGGTAATTGAACACCTCGTTTTGCACAGCAAGTCTCTTCCCAGTAGGGATACTGGACTAGAATCACAGACTACAAATTTGTGCAGTCCCTGGAAATTACCAGTCTCAACTTGGACCAGATCTGTAATCGGATTTGTCAGGAACTGATTTGCTACTCCTACCACTCTTATGGTACGCCCTGAAAGTCGCAATTTCGGAACCTCTGCACTTCTGACTGTAGAGCATGTAGCTCCTGTGTCGACTAGGAATAAAACCTTATGACCCATTACCTTCCCCTCTACATAGGGTCCTCTCTGATCTACCTCTAGGGACACTGCAAGCCTGCACTCCTCACTGTCTGAACAATCATCCGACCATTCATCGTTTGTTCAATCCTCTCCACGCAATGGGAACTGTAGTACTGTGTTATTTTGACTCATCGTTTGGCCTGTGACCTGTTGAGGAACCATCACTTGTTGCTGTCCCATTGGAGCTAATGGTAATTGCATTTGCTGTCTAGGTACCATGGGAACCTGCTGTTGTACCTGCTGAATCTGTGCTGGTTGAACACGCGGCATTTGCATTTGCTACATGGGCTGTAACCCCTGCATCTCTACCATGTTATTTTGGAAGTTCTGATTTTGACCCCTCAGTTTTGAACCCCTCACATTTTGAAAGGTACCAACATCATTGCTTTGTTGAACAACACCATCCTGCACCACCATTGGGCATTCCGCTTCCAATGCCCAGCACGCGTGACATGGTGACACCTTTTTCATTCCCTGCACATCATTTTGAACCACAACAGCATTCAGGTCTGGACCACGGTTCACAAAACCTCGACCTCGGCCTCTCAATTGTGCCTGAAACATGCCATTCCCTTGTGGTTGCTGCTGTACCATCTGCTGGATTCCATTTCCCTGCATCCCTGCCTGCGCTACCTTAATCTGCATCACCATCACCTTCTCTTTCAACTTTCTTTGCTTCATCTCAATCTCGTCACTACAGTATTTTGCATACTGCAATACCTCATCAATCGGCTTTGCTTGCCAACAGATCAAATGATTCTTAATCATCTGGCTAATCTCTGGTCTCAGCCCTTCAACAAACCTGAACACAAGATGGTTCATGTCTTTCGGCTCAATAGTCTCAGTGCCACTGTAATGTTTGAATGCCTTCAACAATCTCTCATAATAGGCATGAATCGACTCTTTGGCCTCCTGTGAGGTTCGATTGATTTTCTGCCAATCAGTCACTTTCGGCGACACTTTCTGCTTCAAAAACTCAATCACTTTATGATAATATTTCATCACCTCCTCAGATGGTGCTCCAGTAACCTTATCCCTTGCCGGTTCCTGTGTCGGCCAATCCACACCTCTCTTACATTCAAGCCATAAGTCAGGTGGAACTATAATCTCAAACAGGGTATTCAAGACTTCCCAGAGACATTTCGCAAGCTTCACGAACCTGTCCGTCTGTTGGTACCATTCTATTGGCTTCTCCCTCAACCTGGGATAATCATTTGTGAATGACAGGATGTCTCCCCCCCCTCCGGCTGTTTCTCTCATTGGCAACATTTTTATTGTCCCCGTGTCCGGTGCGGCTTTATCCTGCTTTGGTTCCGGATCATCGCCTTTCTCTTTATCCCTTTTCTTTGCCCATCTGCCCTCCCATTTCTCTAAGGCACCCCAGATCTTTGCAGTATTTCTTTAAGATGTGCTTTCATTCCGGCAGACCTCATATGATCAAAATCTTTAGAATGGAAGTCTAATCTGTAGCTTCTTTTCAAATGTTTAGTGTTCTCAATATCAATATTGTATTTATCTGCCAGGTTTGCCAACCTCTGATGCACCTTACTCACTTCTTTAGTGCTTTTGGGGCACAGATACCTCAATTCTGCTTCTGTGTATGACTCTAATCTGTTCACTCCCATTATTCCTTCCACTAGTTCTGCAGCTTCTACACCCATCTCACAAAATTCAGGTATTCATCCCTTTCTGACCTCTCTGTGGTCACCGTAGTAGTTTGTGAAGCGTTGATCTTTTCTAACCACTCATTCAACTGTTGCATGGAGAAGCCTTGCAACTACATGTTTCCTGACTGCATCAAGGGTGACTGTGACGTATTTGTACTCAGTGTCTGTGGGGCTAGCACACTTAGCCCTGCTTGTCTCATTGCCTCTAAAGGAGCCCTAATCAGACTGAGGTCTAGCAAATACCTGAGTCCTTCTGCTGCTTGTTCCCTTGGTGTCATTGGATGGGGAGTTCCTGTGAACCCTCCTCTTATTACCTCTTGGGTCCTCACTCCCTGATCATGCACGTCAGGCTTACCTTGCGCATACAGCGGTACTGGCGGACCAACAGTAATTGGTAATGATATGGCAGCTGGTGTCAGGCCAGGTCCCAAACCCCGTGGAGCAGTAACTCCCAAAGCTTGACTCATCGTGGTTGCGGCAGGTACTGACTGCGGTCCTGCCACTGGATTGTAACCCGGAATCAGTTGTTGCTGCGGCTGGGGCAGCAATTGCGGAGTTGGCTCAATCTGCACTAGCTTTGATCGCGTATATATCGGATCAGGCAGCACCATCAGACTCGTATTTGTCTCTAGTACTGGGACATCTGGATAAATCCTCTGTATCTGTGGCGGAGGTTGCAACTGTATCTACGTGTCTGGTGCAGTGGGTACACTGGCACCATTTTGTATCAAAACTGTATCGCTTGTCTGCACTGTACTTGTAATTCCCTTACTTTGTGTTGATTCCTCGGGACCCGCACTAGTGCTCGGAGCAGTGTCCTTTATAGCATAAGGTGGCGGGCGATCATGTAACAACTGATTAAGAAACTCCTCATCATCTGAATCGTCTTCATCCACCCAGGACCTCTGAGTTTCTTTTGTCTAGCTAGAGCCCTTGTCTGTCTTACAGGTGGCTTTCTTTCCCTGTGTCTCGTCTTCTTGGGTTATTGCCGGAAACAATTTAAGTCCGTCAACTATTCCCCTTCTCCACATCCTGCTCTCATTGTCTGATCTAGCTTCAGCTAAAGTTTTCTCTGCGCTTTTTATTCTCCTTTCAAGTTTTTGCTGTCTTTGTCGTATGGCCATTAAATCCCAGACTGCTAATGCCTCATACTGAGCTGGTCTCGGAAGCGGCTTTTGCACAATTAACATCCACCTCAAGTTCTCTAAGATCCTTGTATTAAACGTTCCATGTTCCGGAAACGCTAAACATCCCTCCTTCTCTGTTAATTTGCGCCACTGCTTCATCCAAAGACATGGCGCAACTCCCTTTTCCTCCATTACTATATAAGCTGGAGTACCCTCAGGTGGTGTAGGCTCCCCTTCACTCGCCCTAATATATGTATCTCCCTTCCAGGCACTCTTTAAAGCCTTGAAAAACTTCATTTTTGCGTCTTTTATTTAGTTTTGAATCTAATCAGAAAGTGACTTTAATTCCCAGAACACTCTTCACCCGCCATTCTCAACCTATTGCCTCTCACAGACGGCTGCCAATCCGTGCGCGACCCCTCTCGGCAACTGACCTATCCCAGCGCGGCACTACTTGACGTCACACCCACACACACTTGCAGCTGACAAAGTCTTGCGGCTTGTCCTCCTCACACAAACTAATGCAATATATTGCGAGCACCGTTAACAACAAAAAAAAAACAAATTTGCCGGTTTACTACAGGGAGGGTAACACGATCGCTTCAGAACTTTACAGAGATTTCACTTGAAGCCTCAGCCGCTACTCTCTCCTTCTCAGCTCCTGCACTCGCAAGCAGAATTCGACCCGCAAATCCTACTCTCGACTTGTCAATGGTTCGTTCTAGTGCACTTTACAACTTGCCAAATCTCCATCGAAGGTTTCACTCACACAATTTGACTCAAACTCGACTTGTCAACCACGCCCGATTGACCTATTAAACTGCACAAATTACAACATAAACCCAAGTGTCTCCTACACTTGTCAATATACTCCGGAGTCTTAGACCATGACGGGTCCGTACATCACCAACAACAACCACGTGGATAATTTTGAGCACTAAGCGCCACACTCATATGAAGTTCGCCGACTTCCCTACTCTCATACTGCGGTGTACGCCCACTCCTACTAAAACAACATTACCTGACCTAAATCCACACAAGCTTTCACAAAACACCTGCAATATGCATAAGCTGAGCAAGCGCAAATTCTACACCACACATACTAAAACGCCGAGAACATACCCAACTCACTTAGGCAGGCTCCGAGATTCCGGGAAAGTCATGGGGAATTTAGAAACACATCATAGCTCCAACTTGCATTATCTTGAAAAACAATTTAAACAATAGTCCTCCGTTCTAGGCCCCCCAAAGGGCCTAAACCGTTCCTCTGCTACCAGAACTGTTAACGCATCCCTTTATGACTAATTTACTCACTTTGGGACTCGTTTTAGGCCAATGAATCTTTTGACCCTGATTGAAGACACCTTAGGACGAGATACCTAATCAACATGTCCATCAATACGTCAATAATGTCATCAATATTTACATATTAAAACAATGCAATTCACCTTAGTCATTGACATTTAATGAAACTCAGGAAACACCATGACCTTTCAGTCATGAATAACCACACCAGAATAATATGATTTTGTGATATTTATTCCCTATTCATTACAATTCTAATAGTAAGTTTATTAGTCTCAAAACCAAGAAACACATTAGCATAGTCACAATATAACAACTCTGATAAGATTTCATCAAAGCAAGAATCACAAACATCAGAATATAACACGACGTCAGCATAGGTTATCTTTAGCAGAGTATCATTATCACGTTATTCAACAAATCATAGATTTGGTCATTTGTCTATTTGCGTCAGTTTAGTTAACCCCTCTCCTAATCAAGAATTAGCATTGGCATGTTGGGCTTCATGCAAAACAATTTAGTAACACCAATTTGGAAAACATCTAACTATGGTCTCTGTCAAAAGAAGCAGTTGGTACCTAGAAAGGAAAAGCAAACAGACAATCACAATTTCATTGTCATATAGTTACCTTCCAGTTTGGGTCAGCACTCAGGTTCGGTCTTCGTCCTCAGGACATCAGTTGGTTCGCCATCAGGAATTCAGCTCCGGTAAAAAAAGGCCACTTCCCTCATCAGGAGGTAAAGTGTAAACGGGCAATCTAAGGGCAAGGATGATTCTAAGTAAATTAGCAAGTCACTAAGCAAAGTGACAAAGTGTCTGGATCATAGCAAATCGCATCAGCGTCTCCCCCTCTCCTAGCCTCCTACTCCCTAGTTCTAATTCACTTCCTGGTGTCAAGGGTTTTTATCCCCTTTTTTGTTGTACATTCCCCTAAAATCTGGTTGGACAAGGGGTTGCACCCCACTATCTTTAACCAATTAACTTCATATTAGCTCATCGAATTTGTCACCCCATAACAGTTCTCACGTATTTTATTAGTCCTTATGATTGACGTCTTTAGCGGGTTGAATGTCTGGTATGATTTCATAGTCTTGTGGTCCTTTGCGCATCTTCGGTCAGTGGCTCCATTGTCTGTACCAGTTCAGGTGACCTTGTACCTATGACTGGTCTACAGTGTTGCATTTAGCTAAAATGTTTCTATGAGCAAGTCGAATTTCATGAGAACGGATCTACTATGGTTACATTCAGCTTCTAGTTTGGAGGAAAACAAGAGTTCCTGTCCGTCAGCAAGTCAGCACACTGCACGTTAGAAAAATACATTTAATATGAGAGTCAGACAGCTAGGCATTTACTCATGCTAACTAAAGCCTAAAGATTTATTAGCAAAACTCTTACATATGTCTATTATTATTAGTGTAAAATCATATCATAACATATCATTATTAGTCAATCTTATTAGTCCCGTATATGTTGGCGGCCACTCCCCGTGGGCACCTTTCAATCGCACGTTATAGCAAAATACATTAACACATCTTCTATGCAACATTATTATACATTAGTTCCGAAACATTTCATGTTAATATAGATTATATAAGCTACGCTCTCTCAATATCATGTACATATGTAAAAGTGCTTTTAGATAGCTGGTTTCCTCCATTGGTCTGTTGCTGTGTCATTCACATTTTGTTTCACCAACTACAGCATACAGCATACAGCATGAGTCCGAGTATCAGCCCATTTCAGCTTCTGGGTAATGTCACTTTAATTCTACTCATCCACAAGCATTGGCAAAGCCAACATGTCTGGCTTCAAAGTAATGTATGGCACTGTGAAGCATTATAATTAAATAGCAGTGGAAAAAATATGTATTTGCGTGTAATCAAAGTACTATAGAATAATATTGGTGTAGTTTAAAAGGTCAGGTGAGAGTTGCACTGTCAATACAGACCTAAAAATCTGTGTAGGTGAATGACCGCCCTCCCCCAATCTGTTCTGCTGCAGAGAAAATCAACATCACTTTTCTAGTGATCTAAAACATTAAAATGCCATATGTGTGCCCCTGAAAGTTCAACCTCAGGCAGCTGGATGAAGAAACAAAATGATCAAAGCTGTGTGGGGACAAGCAGTTATTGTGGAAGCACACACCTTCTGCCCAATCAAAACATATACTCCTGCCTTCCCACATGTGGGCGGAGCCAAAGCCCCTCTCTAGTCAGGCTCACTTAATTGTCAAGCCAGATCATAACAAGAAGCTCAAGGTAGTTCTCTTCATTGCCAGAGTTATTGATCTTACTTTACTGCTTTAGTGTTGCCTTTGTGTTTAGAGTCTAGTGTGATAGAATGGTGCTTTCTAACATGTTGAGCACAGGGCACATCCCAGGTTGATCAGTTCTTGTTTCTTACTAATGGTACTATTATATAATCCTTTTGTTTTGGAATGGCCTTTTTTTATCTGACTTCTGCTATTTCACAGCATACCAAATAGTGTCATTTTTTAAACTGTTCTTCATGAAGTTTTAATGTTTTAGTGTGCACAAAATGAAGTGCATTTATAAGTGCACTTGTATGTCATGGTGATATATAATTTAAAAGAGGACTACGGGTATATCTTTAAACCACTTTAGTCTGCATGTCCTGCTTGTATGACTTTCTAGTCGGTTTTCAGTGCTGTTGTATGTCCTGCTTATAGAAATTTAACTATTATATTAATAATTTGAGATCTTTCATTTTTTACAATTTCCTGCCCTATTATCTTCCTTTGCAGCCCTATCTGTATCTATCTATGTATCTTAGCAACGATGTTTATCCATCTTTGCAAATCTATCTATCTATCTCTCTATCTCTCTCTATCTCTCTATCTATCTATCTATCTATCTATCTATCTATCTATCTATCTATCTATCTATCTATCTATCTATCTATCTATCTATCTATCTATCTATGTCTGCCTGTCTGTCTGTCTGTCTTTGCAAAGCTATACAACCATATCTAGCTGTCTTTGCAAATCTCTATATTTCTTTATTTGCCTCTTTCTATCTATTTGTAAGAAATACCAAACTACTACAAAAAAAGCATTTGCAAAGTCAAGATGCTGGTAGTCAATGTTAGGCCAATAGGCATTTGTAACTCTGGTGTTAACAGAGACCTTTTGATTTTACTTCAATTATACGTAACACATAGTTACTTATATGGGTTTCCAAGCAGATTTCATCCACTTGTCTGTCATTTGGTCATTCACATTTTGTTCCAGTCACTGCAGCATGTGGCAGTGGGTTAACATGAACAACCTTCAGCTCATTTCACAAGGACCACACCCAAACTTCAGTGTCAGGGACTACTATGGTAATATCTGCTTTTTAACCAAATATGTGTTTGTTTTTAACCAATGATTTTTTAGTGTGATGATGGGCAGGCTGCTTTCCCAAATGTAAGGTTTTTGCACAAGCAATCTCAGAACAAAACAAGGATTGCCAAAGCCAAAAGACTGATGACCAACCCCAGCTCTGTTGGCTTTGCCAATGCTTGTTTTCTTTGATTTATAACTGCCATGTTACTTGTGTTCCTATATGTAAACATTTGTATTTTTGCTTAAATACGGCGGTGTGCCTACAGGTTTCTACCCTGTGTAGGTCTTTCTCAAGAACAACTATTTTGCAAAGCCCACCATGGATATGAAATTTGTATGATACACTCTTGTAAACATTATGACCCTCATTACGACTCTGGTGGTTGGTGATAAAGTGGTGGTAATACCGCCAACAGGCCGGTGGTAATTACAGCCAAATTATGACTATGGCAGAAAGATCTCTAAAAGACAGCCAATGTACCACATCGACCACCAGGGCGGAAACAACAGCCACCACAGCGGTACTGCCTACATCCAGGCGGAAGTCAAAGTTCCGCCCACCAAATTACAACAACACAATCCGCCACCTTTTCCGGGGCGGTACCAACGGCATTAAAAAAAAGCCTGGCGGAAACTCAGCTCAGAAGGGAAAGGACTCACCATTGGAGACACAGGAAGAACCAATCCGCCATGGAACCCGAACTGCATGTATTTCCGATGATATTGTACGTTCTGCTCCACCACGAACACCAACGCCGATGAAGACAATGACGGTGAGTGCAGCCGCCTAGCACACAAGGAAGGGGGAAGGAAAAAGAGAGTGACACACACACGCACAACACATACCCCATACACACAACCAGATGCACAAGAAAGCAAGTTAATCCCTCTAAATCGGATGAGTAATGCAAAGACAAAATGAATTTACCAAAGTGAGTGTAATAATATCGTTCGATCGTTCGTTAACTTTATTTCTGTAAAAATAAATACCATAAAAGCACACCACAATTCACAAGTTCATAATTTTACAAAAGAACAGGCTATGCATAAAAATCCTCAAATATAAAATGTTAAACTGCATAAAAAACCTTAAACATAGAACATTTTCCCTATGAAAATTCATACCATATTATAAAATTGTGCGAAAATGCAAAGTTTTTCGTAATAAATATCATGGATCAAATATATACCTAACTAGAAACAATAAATAAGGTAAGAATAAAAGCATTTCTGTTTAAAAGATGTAAGAATGTAAAAACATGAAAAATTCATTAGACAGTGAGAAGTTGATGGATGCATACATTAAAATTCACGAGTAAGTTCATCAATGACCACTCCCAACGTCTATTGTTAAATTTTCCCATGTTTTTTTTAACATATTCAATCTGCAATGCCAAATAGATTCTAAATATTTTGCCAAACAGCAAGCCACTAAAACAGATGGATCAGATTTAAAGACTCTCAAAGCCGATAGGCAATTCCTAAAACCCATTTTTCTACATAATGGAATAATCCAAAAAGCCCTCTGTTTATGGTATGCAGAACATTGAAAGAGGACATGGGTTATGGATTCTTCCCTAGCGCAACCCATCGGGCACATCTTAGAGGTGCAACTAGTATTGGTCCATTTGTAAGTTAGGATGCGCAGAGGGAGAGAGCCTATCCTAAATCTAGTATACAATGCACGTGCACGTGGGGAAAGTCATGTATCCATGTATTGCTCAGATTCATAGTGGCATTTGATTTTTAGAAAAGTGCCAGTCATAGATGATGATGAGACTGCAGACAATTGTGTAAGTTGGGCATTGAGCCAAAATGCATCCTTCAGAATCTGTGTTGCATTTTTTGGAATAGATAACGGATCCTTCCAGTATGTCCCCAAACCAAGTAGTATGAAGTCTACATACGCACACCACTTAATTTTTGAACTAGTGTTGTTATCCAGCAGGTTAGCTAGCCCGCGACTCTAGGGAATAAGATAATCTAGTGACCATAGGCGAATCCAAAACAATAGAGGCCTGAGAGCAGCGATCTGGCTAATTGGAGGCAAATTTAGATCCATTTGGATAGGAAGCGTTGGGGTACTGGAGGGAACTGTTAGCAGCATCTTTAGAAAAGAGTTTTCCGCCCTTGTCAGGTCGTCTAGATTGCAATGACCCCACAATTCAGCTCCATAAAGAGCCCCCCCCCTTGCTTGCGATTTATATATTTAAAAATACGGGCGTTATGGCAAAGCTAGGGGATCTGGCTGCAAATCTTACGATACCACTCGCTCGTTGTTTCAAGCGGAGGTTTGCTTTCTGGAGATGAGAGTGCCATTTATGTGTGTCTTCTAATTTCAGACCTAAATAGTCAAAGTAGCCAACTCTTTCCAGCGTGGCACCCTCTAGATAAATGGGTCACCTAATCCTGCCTTTTTTGTCCCCAAAAACCATGCATTTAGTTTTCGATCGGTTAATTTCCAGGCCATGATCATTGCAGAAGTCCATAAACATCGAGAGCAAGGTTGAAAGGCCTGTAGCTGTTTGGGATATCAACAAGGTGTCATCGGCAAATAGGAGGCAAGGAATCTTCTGCCCTCCTATCTTGGGGGCATCATTGGAACTCTCCATAAGATAGGGAATGCATGCATTTATAAATAGGAGGAATAAAGTAGGGGCGAGTACACAACCTTGTCTCACGCCGCGGGCAGTGAGAAATTCTTCAGTTAGTTCACCTCGCGGACCCCATCTACTTCTGACAGGGAACTCCCAGTTTGATCAAGACCTCTCACAATTTGAAGCGGGGTACTAAATCGAAGGATGATTTTAAATCGACAAATGCTACAAATAGGTGGCCTGAGTCCGTGTCAACAATTTTCCATTTACTGGACATAAAGCGAAAAATCTGGTCTATTGTACTGACTTTTTCCCTAAAACACGCTTGGAGGTGGCTTAAGATTTGGTTTTCCACTATCCATTTCCTCAGCCTGCTCAAAAATTGGTGGCAAAATATTTTTTGAAGGTTGTCAAGAAGGCTGATAGGTTTGTAATTTCCCGGGGAATTTCTCTCTCCTTTCTTGTATATGGGCACAATAATTGCCTCTTTCCATGAGTCAGGATAGGATCTAGTAAGCAGAATAGCATTAGAAAGCCTATTAATATACGGACCCCAGATGTTCTGGTCCGCTTTAAACATATCTGAGGGGATCCCATCCGACCCTGGGAGTGTAATAATATCAACACAGTAAAAAAAAAAAAATGTTGCCAATATAACAGATATTTACAAATGCACAGAACAAGGGACACTGCCCAGTCCTCAGTTCGCGTGGGCTACATGGCCACAGGCCAAAGTCCAAGGCCCCACTTGTCACCTGGATCAACACAGAGAGAACACTGCAGGGGCCTCAGTTGGCAAATAGCCAGGCACCTCAGGGGGAGGACGGGGCACCTCAGCCGGGAACTGAAAGAAGACCACTGGTTCTGGGGGGGCAACATGCCCTGTGCCTGGTCCTGGGGAGTGATATGCCACAGTCTATCAAGTGGGTGTCTTGCCCACTGGTTCTGGAGGGGGCAACATGCCCTGTGCTTGGCCTAGGGAGTGATTGGCCACAGTCTCTCAGGTGGGTGTCTTGCCCACTGGTTCTGGAGGGGGCAACATGCCCTGCGCTTGGTCCTGGGGAGTCATAGACCACAGTCTCTCAGGTGGGTGTCTTGCCTATTGGTTCTGTAGGGGGCAACATGCCCTGTGCTTGGTCCTGGGGAGTGATAAGCCAAAGTCTCTGGAGTGGGTGTCTTGCCCACTGGTTCTGGAGGGGGCAACATGCCCTGTGCTTGGTCCTGGGGAGTGATAGGCCACAGTCTCTTGAGTGGGTGTCTTGCCCACTGGTTCTGGAGTGGACAGGCAGCACAGTAGCCCATGGAGGCAGGATTGCATTGTGTCCGCCGGTGGTGATGGCTGTACTGTGTTGGTGATGGTGGTGGTGGGAGGCTTCAGAACATCCCCTGCACCCTCGGATGGATGCACTGTGGTGGTGCTGGTGGTGGCGGGAGGTTCCTGCACATCCCTGGCACCCTTGGATTGATGCACTTTGGTGGTGGCGGTGGTGGTGGGAGGTTCCTGCACATCCCCTGCACCCTCGGATCTATGCAGAACCATGGTTGGTGGTGAGCGCTCCGTGACATCTGCTGGTGTAGGCTCCTGGCACTTCTTGCCTGCTGGTGCAGGCTCCTTGCCCTTTCGAGTGGCAGGTGCCAGCTCCTTGCCCTTCTTGCCTGCTGGTGCAGGCTCCTTGCCCTTTCGGCTGGCAGGTGCAGGCTCCTTGCCCTTCTTGCCTGCTGGTGCAGGCTCCTTGCCCTTCTTGCCTGCTGGTGCAGGCTCCTTGCCTTTTCGGGTGGAAGGAACAGGCCCCTTGCCCTTCTTGCCTGCCGGTGCAGGCTCCTTCCCCTCTAGTCTGGCTGGTGCATGCTCCTTCCCCTTCAGTAAATGTGGCCTGTATTCCTTTCCACCACGAGTAGGTGTGTATGGAACTGGGCCCGTGGACTGTGTGGCTGAGGTGCTTGGCTGGGCTTGTGTTTCCCTGGCCGGGGGGCAAGGGGTAGGGAAGAGGTCATTGTTGGATAGGAAAAGTTTCTTAGGGGCATTGGGCCAGGAAGACGAAGAAGGAATGGGATTGGAGGATGAGGGAGTGGTTGTTTGAGATGTTTGTCTGCTGGATTTGGGTGCAAGGGCTGTATGCTGTTGTGAGGTGGATGGCTGTTGGTTGTCTTGGTGCTTGTGTTTGTGTACTTTAGGAGGGGGGACAGACACAGTGGCAGAGGACATATGGGACATGTGCATGGATGTTGTGGAGGTGTCTGCCAGTGAGGTGTGTGTTCTGCTTGGTGTGGTGATGATGCTGGTAGTGGATGATGATGTAGTGCATATAGGTGTGAGTTTGGACATAGCTGGGAGGGAGGTGGTGGAGGGAGAGGGGGGGAGACAGAGGAAATAGTGGATGTTGGTGTGTCTGCAAATGAATGTTGTTTGTGTGAGTGCCTGTGGGATGAGGTGTGGTGCTTGTGTTTGCCTGTGCCACTCTTAGGTGTTGTCTTGTGTGCATGCTCGTCTATATGTGTGCCTGGGATGGGTTGGGGTTGAGGAGAATGGGACTGGGAAGTGGAATTTGGAGGGAGGACGGTAGAAACAGGGACAATGGCTGCCATCAAAGAGGAGGCCAGAGCCTGAATCGATCAATAGCCTCCTCACTCAGGGCAGCAGGGCTCACTGGGGCAGGGCCTGAGGTGCCTGGGACGAAGGAGATGCCCACCCTCCTGTGTGAGCGGGCACGGGAAACTCGATGAGGGGCTGCTGGGAGGACAGTTCTGGTATGAGGGTGGTGGCTGTACCTGTAGCTGGGGTGGTCATAGAAGTGTCCACCACCGCCATGGAGCTTCCATCGGTGGAGGTATCTGTGTCTGAAGTGTCCCCTCCAGTCTCTGCCGTGGTGCTTCCCTCACCCTCATTCCCACTGGTGCCCTCAGCATCGGTGGACTCTGCCTCCTGGGTCCTGTGGGATGCAGCTCCCTCCATCACTGGTGCCTCCGATCCTCCACCAGATGATGCTAATGCATAAGGACAGGATGACAAAACAAAAAAAGGGGGAAGAGAGACAAAGGATACACTGGGTCAATGGCTGCACCAACACCACCGTTGGCATACACAGCACCCTCATACACAGGGAACAGGCCTACACACTATGCATTTCACCACCACTGATATTGCTAGCCACCAAGGCATGAGAATGGGCACACACTGCCAACTGCAGCACACCTGGGCCTACACAGCCCTGACCAGTAGAGGATGCTTACAAGCTAGGTATGCAGGATTATCCCTTCAGAACCCTAGCCACCGGAGGACCTATGCTGCTATATCAGGCCTGGCCTAGGGCACCAACTGACACGCATCCACCACCCGGATACCACCCCACCAGGCGTAAGTTGTAATGATCGGCACTGTACTCACTCCCTTGTGGCTGCTGTAATGCCTTCAAGCGCCCATCCAGTTCTGAATAGGCCACCGCCAGTATGCGGGCCATCACGGGGGGTCAGGGTTCAACAGGCATCCCTTCCTTGTTGGGAGGCCATCCCCAGCTGGGCCTCCTCCGTCTTCCGTGCCCAGCGTCTCAGGCCCTCCCACCGTTTGTGACAGTGGGTGCTCCGCCTGCCATAGACCCCCAGGGTCCGCACCTCCTTGGCGATGGCATGCCATATACCCTTCTTTTGAGGGGAGCTGACCTGCAGAGGCAATACACACAGAAAAATACCATTAGACAAACAGTCCAGCCTGTTACACATATGGCCCACCATTCCCGTCCCCATCACCATTGGCACACACATAGCCCAGCACACATGCTGTATGCCACAAAGAGGACATCCACCCCCTTACATTAGGCCTTCACACACACCTCTCCATGCATTCATGCCACATGCATCGTGCCCACAGTGTACTCACCTGTTGGTCTGGAGGACCATACAGCAGTCCGTACTGGGGTAGGACCCCATCCACCAGTCTCTCCAACTCCTCCGAAGTGAAGGCTGGGGCCCTTTTCCTGGTCACACGGGCCATGGTAGTTTCCAGACACAGGTCACAGCAACACATGCAGTGTAGGTCCTCTCCTATGGAACGTCAGAAAACAAGTGAGGAATCAGATAGAAAATGACGGTCACGTCCGGGCGGGGCATACCGTCACCACCGGTGTAGCTCACCATTGCCCACTGTAACCACTAAGGCCCAATATTAACCAATGAGGAGTTGCACAGCGGGTCCCGACTGCCTCCAGACACGGCACACAATGTCAGCGGAATTACCTCATTTCCACCTGTCCCTCCACACAGGACAGGCAGATGCCATTTCAGGGGGGGCAGCCCTATGGATTCATGCTGCGTCACAGGAGAAATAGGCACATACTGGACAAATCACACCGACACATTACAAGTTTCCAGATTGAAAACTCCTGTTGTGGTTCCAGTGTTCAGTTTGTGACAGCCTCCTCACTCTTGTGTCCCTTAGATACCTACCGCTGCGGATGAATAGTAGATGGAGACAACCCATGTGTACAGACCCCTGGTGGGCTTGGCAACACTGGAGGACAGGCACATTATCCTCACCTATAGACTCAACAGGGCCACAATCACAGAGCTGTGTGCCCAATTGGAGCCTGACCTGATATCTGCTATCTGTCACCTCACTGCGATCCCCCATATTGTGCAAGTGCTATCTGCACTCCATTTCCTGGCAACTAGTTCTTTCCAAGTGACAGTGGGCTTGGCAGCAGGAATGTCACAGCCAATGTTCTCAAACGTGCTGACAAGAGTCTTGTCTGCCCTGATTAAACACATGTGCAGCTACATTGTATTTCCCAAGGTTGAAGATTTGGCCACAGTGAAGGCTGAGTTCTATGCAATGGGACATATCCCCAACATAACAGGGGCGATTGATGGAACACATATTGCATTTGTCCCGCCCGCAGAATGAACAGGTGTTCAGGAATTGTAAGAGTTTCCACTCCATGAATGTTCAGATGGTGTGCTTGGTGGACCAGTACATCTCCCACGTCAATGCTAAGTATCCTGGGTCAGTGCATGATGCCTTTATCCTGAGGAATAGCAGCATCCCACATGTGATGGCCCAACTACAGAGGTGCAGGGTGTGGCTAATAGGTGAGCCCTGGTTCTCACCCAGTAGATATTGGTATATAGGTATGGTGTGGGACATATAGGATAGTGCGTGGCTAAATGTTGTTCCTCAATATTGCAGGTGACTGGCCACCCAAACCTGTCATGGCTGCTGGCCCCTGTGAGGAATGCCAGGACAAGGGCAGAAGAACATTATAATGAGGCACATGGGCGAACAAGAAGGATAATTGAAAGGACCTTTGGCCTCCTGAAGGCCAGGTTCCGTGCCTCCATCTAACAGGTGGATCACTGTGCTAGTCTCCCAAGAAGGTCTGCCAGACAGTAGTGGCATGCTGCATGTTGCACAACCTGGCCCTAAGACGACATGTCCCTTTTCTGCAGGAGGAGGAGACTGGAGATGCCCGTGTGGCAGCAGTAGACCCTGTGGACAGTGAGGATGAGGAGGCAGAGGATGAGGACAACAGAACATCAGTTATTGGACAATACTTCCAATGACACACAGGTAGGACAGTGTAACTTTACATTTCAATGACTTTGATTGTAATCTGTGTGGCAGTGGCATGCTGATATTTCCCACTTCTATACCCACTTACTGTTCCCTTTGCCAGTTCATTTTGCAGATGTTGGTGAATTGACATATACTCTTGGTGTGATCACTACAACCAGCTACAGGTCATTAATCTATGCTCATTCTATGTACAGTTCATTTTCAATGTTTGTACCTGTTTCAATCAATACATATTTGATATACAAGACATACTCAAAATGGATTTTTTTTAAAGGGTGTTTATTTAAGTGCTAACATAAGAGTGCAATGAGATGGGGTGATGATGGAGGAAAGTCCAGGGTATTGTTCCAGTCTGTTTGTAGCACAAGTGCATTGTCCAAGGGGTCATAGGAAGGGGAGCAATGGCAGTTCAAGGTGGACAGGGCGACTGAGTGGGACACAAGGGTGACAGTCAGGAGAGTCTCATTTCCTGGCAGGGGTCTTGGCAAGTGGTGGGTCACCTTCTGCAGGGGAAGAGGTGCTGGTGGCCAGTGAGTCCTGTGGCGGAGCCTCCTGGCCACTAGCTGCAGCGTACGTGGAAGGCTGTTCAGAGGTCTGGCTAGTGGCAGGGGCCCCCTGGTGTGAGACTGCCTCCTGCATAATGTTGGCCATGTCTGCCAGCACTCGTGCAATGGAGGTCAAGGTGTTGTTGATGCCCTGCAAGTCCGTCGTGATCCCCTGGTACTGTCCCTCCTGCAGGCGCCTGTTCTCCTGCACGTTTTCCAGGATCTGGCCACATTGTCCTGGGAATGTTGATAGGCTCCCTAGAACTCAGCGAGTGCCTCCTGGAGAGTTGGTTCCCTGGGCTTGTCCTCCTTCTGGTGCAGAGCAGTCCTCAGAGTTTAACCTGTTCGCCTGTGCTTTTGTCCCCTGAACCGTGTGCCCACTGCCACTGACCCCCGGTCCCTGATTGTCTTGGGGGCGAGGTGTGGCCTGGGGTCCCTGTATAGGTGGGCACACTGAAGATTGATGTGTCCTGGGGACAGAGGTGTGGGTACGCTTGGTGGGTGCTATTTCCAGATGCGGAGGCCCGGTGGTAGTGTGTGTGACTAGGTCTGGGCAGCCCGCTGTCCAGTGGTCCCTGATGGGACAGGTAGGTCATCCAGATCCTGAAGACCAGAGTTGCTGTCATCACTGTGGGCCTCTTCAGTTGGGGGACTAGATAGTGCTGGCACCTCTTCTCCGCTGACATTGGCTTGCGTACCTGTGGGAATGTAAATGATGTGTTATGGTTTATGTGTCTGACATATTGTACATCTGTGGTTGGATTTACCCTACCAGCTTTCAATTGTATATGTTAGTGTATGGTGGGATTGTTAGTTCTCTCTGCTATGCATGCTCTAGTGATGAGTGTCCATGCAGGGCTGTGAGGGGTGTCCATGCTTTGGTACAGCATGCAGGGTTTGGCATTGGGATAAGTGCGATGTGATGGTGGGGTGTGTGGGATGTAGTGGAGTGATGGGAGTGAGGGTCAGAGTGTGTGATGGCATGCAGGTGGGGGGGGGTGATAATAGTAGAGAGTTGACTTACCAGAGTCCAGTCCTCCTCCGACTCCAGCCAGGCCCTCAGGATGCAGTATTGCCAAGACTTGCTCCTCCGATGCTGTGAGTTGTGGGGGAGGAGGTGGGGGCCCACCGCCAGTCCTCTGGATAGCGAGCTGGTGTCTTGCTACTATGGAATGTACCTTCCCCCGCAGGTCGTTCCACCTCTTCCTGATGTCATCCCTAGTTATGGGGTGCTGTCCCACGGCGTTGACCCTGTCCACGATTTTCCACCATAGCTCCATCTTCCTGGCTATTGATATCTGCTGAACCTGTGCTCCAAATAGCTGTGGCTCTACCCTGACAATTTCCTCCACCATGACTCTTTGCTCCTCCTCTGTGAAATGGGGGTATCTTTGTGGTGCCATGGGTGTTATGTGAGGTGTGTTGGTGAGGGTGTGTTGGTCAATATGTTGGGGTGTATGATGTGGAGTGCGTGAGTTGTGTATAGGTGTGAGTAGTGTGTGGCTCTGGTTGTGTCAGTGGTCTTGGTGTCTCTCTGGTGGCAATGCTTTGTAGTTGTAAAGGGTTGTGGGTAATGTGGGTGGGTGTTTTATAGTGGTGTGGGTGTGGTGTGTGTATGGGTGTCAGGTGTGTGTTGTTTGAATTGTCCAATGCGGTGTTGTTTTGTCTGTGGGTGTCCAATGTGAGTGTGGCGGTATGTACCGCCAATGGTTTACCACCGTTGAATGTCCGCTGTGGTGATTCGTGGGTCATAATGTGATGGGTGTTGTTCTGTTGGTGCAACGGTATGGGTTTTGATACTGACACTTTATCACTGACCTTTGGGCTGGCGGATTTGTGTGTGTGGCTGAATTCTGTTGTATTGGTGTGTGTGTCATAATATGGTGAACGGATATCCTCTGCGGTAAGTTGGTGGCCGTCAGCATGGCGGTAAGTGGGAGTTACCGCCAATGTCATAATGAGGGCCTACGTTACTTAGACATAGACGCATTTTGCCTGCAGTTACCCAATCAAATAGGGATCTACAGTTACCCTTAACATTTAATCAGTTTGATAAATGGTGCTTGAATGTAATGTAAATCTTTTCCACATTTTTTAACTGGCCGTTGGCTAAACAAAGGTAATGATATTACGAAGGCATGTTTCGATGAAGTAACAGAATGATGTTTTCAAATGTTTTACAACTGTGCCCTTGCGGTGCAAACCTTTTGAATCCTGGCATATTCAAAAGCATAATTGTTCACTCTATTTACAAATGTGCATGAAGGTGCAACACAGATTTGCAGAACCCAACCATTCTAATTAAAATAGTTTCTTATGAGATGTACCCATGTCTGCCATTCTTCTCTTTCACCACACTCTTTCTCTTACATGCCTTTGTGAATCAGCCACAAAACGTCCATTTCCCTATTAGGAAAAGTACGAAGAGCACATAGCTGCCAGGCCGTATGCCAAACCCATAGCAGGCGGCTAACCCTGAAGAAGAATGTTTTATTTTATGTGGAACTCATCATGTCTCTTTCACATTTTGCGATATTCAATTATGAAAAAGGCCTGCAAAGTGTGTTCAGAATGGGGATGACAGCAGATAAACTAATGTACTCAGACAGATAGCTTGTAATGCAAGGCTTGCTTAAAAGAGACACCTCAAGCGACATGCATTGCTTCATTCGCCCAGCAAAAAACAGACATCGGGATGTCCACGTATGTCTGGACAGGGGTTGTGAAGAAATTGTTTTGTTGATGCCTTGGAAAATCCCAACCATTGGAGCAATGTGAAAGTCCTGCTTAGGGTTATCTTGTATCATCTTGCCATCATGAAATTATGTTTTACTCTGATTGGTTAGATGCCTAATATATGTGTAGCACAATGCACCCTATGAGCAACATCACACTATATAGTTACCCAGAGTGATGAAGGAATCACCTTTTTCTGTATCCTGATTATAGGAAGTATTTTGACGCCTTTGTGGTTTTCATGCATAAAAGTTCTGGCAGGTGATTCTCTTATGGAACATGTTATTTCTAAGCTCATCGCCCTATGAATTCATGAAAAATACAGCTGCACATGAAACTTGACTTTGCCTGTGTCTTTTTATTTAGCTTCCACACTGTGTCCTTCTAGCGGTACACACCTTTCAACTACTGGCACTTTCAAAAGCATAATTGTTCACTCTATTTACAAATGTGCATGACAGTGCAACAGAGATTTTCCTAAAACTCAACCATTTCAATGTTTCTTCTGAGTTGTACCCCTGACTGCCATTCTTCTCTTTCGCCACACTCTTTCGCCTATAAGCTCTCTTTATAATCATCTGCATTAAAGTTTTTATCTGAACCTAAACACAACTCAGAAATTCTCTGAAAAACACAGTAAAAAGAGGTTTTGGAACAAAGCCTAAAAACAGTGAAATTCTCTAGTTATGGTTAGCTGTGCAAACCATAACTCACCCCGCCATGCATTGCTCATGATCTCAGACATCATCAGTGAGCACATCTCAAGTGATCTGAAATGACATTATCAATGGATTCAGAGACTAGATCTCAAAACAGTGATGAAATCAAATATAACTTCACCAAAGACATTATTTCTAACATCCTTGTATGGACACGTACAATGTGTGAGGCAGACTGTATTTTCATTAAGCAAGGACAATAAATAATTTAAGTACACCCTGAGTGCTTCTAAAAAAGGCAAATTAACCCAACATTCTTTGGGACCGATTCGCAAAGCATTTATGAGTATGGGAAGTAGTTCTTCAGGAGTCTTCTTTTACATTCTCTTACATGCCTTTTTCGAATCGACCACAAAACGTCCATCTCCCTATTAGGAAAAATGCAAAGAGCACATAGCTGCCAGGCCATACGACAAACCCATAGCAGGCAGCTGGCCCCAACTGCGCACGGCCTACGGCCTGCTCAGTGGCAGGTGATCAGACCTTTGTAATTCTTTTAATGATTGTTTAATACCGTAGTACCACTACCACATCGTCACAAGGGGTGCCGTGCTGAGCACCATGATACCAGCAGCTGGTACCACTGTACTTTTGACACAGCATACAAAATAATATGTTTTTTAAAATTTGACTTAAAGCATGGTCCCTTTGGGACGCCTCGCCCCCATCCCACATGGCCCTGTGGGTGACAGGATATTACAACCCTGTAATGGCAGCCCAAATGTTTCCTTCAGCATTGCAGCAAGCCAATCAGATCTTGAGTACCATGGCACCGGCACCAGTACTGCAGCACACCAGTATTGTAGTACTGAAAAGACCAGTGGGAGACAAATCTCCCTCAGCCAATCAGAAGGCCATATTTTTAAACCTTTTATAGTACTGTCTGACTTCCTTAGGGACCTAACTAACTTCTTCTGAGCATTAACCCTTTCATGCCCAGACCTAGCTCCTCTTCAAACACTAATTTCTTCAAAACGTCTGGACAGATTTCCACTGTGTTAGACCTACCATTCTTGGCATGGTATCTCCCCAAACTTTGCTCCATCACCCCTATTTCACTTAATTTGTTCTGTTGGCTTTAGGACTCTGTTCACTTTACTACTGCTAACCAGTGCTAAAGTGCTAGTGCTCTCTACTTCAAACATGGCAAAACTGTCCTACACTTAATTGGAAAATGTAATTGTCTTGTATGTTCCTAGTGGATGGTTCTTGGGACCTGTAAATTAAATGCTTACTAATGGGCCTGCAGCACTCATTGTGACACCTGTAAAGAAACACTTTAAAACGTCTCAAGTCTGACACTGCAGCCCGTTGTGCAGTTTTAAACTGCCATTTTGACCTAGCAAAATAAACCTTTTGCCAGGCATACATCTCCTTTTATAATACTTGGAAGTCATCCTACTGTAGGTGCAAAAGGCTTATAGGGCAGCGTGCATTGTATTTAAAAATTATATGACGTGTGTTCAGGTTTTAAATGTCCTGGAAGTGAAGTACTCCGTTGTAAGGCCCATCTCTCTCATTGCCTAACACTGTGATACCTGTAACTCCCACACCAGATACAATGTTTATGACCTCACCATGTTTATACTCGGGTGGGCCCAATTGGCAAAATTTGATTCAGCAGAACTCTGTGGAATTACATTAAAATTCAGGGAGATTCTGCAGAATTCCACGATGGGTCGGATTGGGCATCTGGCAATATTTACACAGCGTAAAACCCACCTTTGCATCTCAAAATGGATGCAAGGATGTATTTTGTGCTAAGAAATATCACTGCCAAATACCAAATGTACTTACAATCCTTACCCCTCGATGCCCTTACATACTTTGCAGTGGTGATTACTGCAGGATATCTAAGGGTGCTGAGCGGTATGCACTGTAAATTAATTTGGTTTTTGGCACTTCTGTTCATATATTCTGAGTATGTAAGGGTGCCAATGATTATGCTCAGCAGTGCAGTCAGTGGTTTTTAAACAGGGCCAGAAGAGAGACCTGCACCTCTATGTTTAAAAACCACTGCAGATTAAAGTTTACCCTGCAGTGTTTTTAAACATAGAGGGACAGCTCCCTCACCCAGCCCTGTTTGTGAACCAAAAAGCACATATTATTTCCTCTGGCAGAGCGGTGGAGTTTATTAGTAATTGCATTTTATAAGAGTAACGCAGAGTTACTCAATTCTTCCTATTCTGCCAGTGGAATAAAAAATTATGCCGACCCCTACTTTATACTAATAAGCAACAAAACCGAAAAGCACAATATAATTAAAAAATATATTTGAATAACACATAATACTAAATTAAAACGTTTAATGTAGTCATCTCCTTTATAGTATTAAGGGTATTATGATATGTAATCTTATTTTTAAGATTATTTGTGACATTTTTAATTGCAGCTGTCGGAGTATTGCGTTTGGTGTATAATTTTATTTTTACCTAATAATTTTTGCAGTTTTCTATAGCATGAATAAGACCTAATGAATATCACAGTGCTTTTTATAAGAACAATTACACACTACAGCAAAGCAGTGTAGATGAGATCATAGATAATTTCTCATTTTTCACATAAGAACAGTGTCCAACCGCAAAAAGGTAGTGTAGTGGTTTACACGAGCTTATCTCATGTGGTGTGGGTTGTAATGTCAAGGGGTTCTGGGATGGAATGTTGGAAGAGGTTTGGATATAGTGTACCTGTGTGGCAGTCTCTGTGTGAGAATAAACTGAAGTATTTCCACTTCTACATGTGCCGAGGGCTTCATTACTACAGGCATTTTGGGGACGAGCACAGAGATTGCGGAACCCACGTATAACAATCTCCTTTACCTGAAGAATTACAGACCTGGCCCCAGTCAAGTGCTCATCTATTTTGGAGTGAGAAGAAGGTTTATGCGGAAAGTACGGTCAGTGCGCATGCGAGTAAAAAAGCGACCGTACTGTCATCGAAGGACACTGTCATAGTTAACGGAAGGATTCAGGTACGCATTCAGTGCCCTGAGGAAAGGACGAGAGGTGGGACTGACGCACATGCTTCTTTTGTCTGGCTACATTGTTATCAGTGAAATACCAGCAAGCTAACCTTTCCTGAACTGAATAATAAAAGAAATTCTAGCTGACGCGTCAAGAATTTTCAAGGCGATGATTATGCTATCTCTCTCTTTACTGTCCAAAATATAGCAGCCAATCAGTTAACAGTTAAAGAAAAAACGACACATCCCATGATGCTTAATACATGATCACATGCCCCAATCACCAGCCACGACCTCTGTCCATAAATACCATAACCCCAAATGTCACTTCCTCTTTCTTTAAGATAAGTACTATTTTCTTTCCCCCCATTCTTAATACTTGTTATAAGATTGTTTGTATTTCTCATTGTGATTATCTAAGCAGCGATGCAATTTAGCTCGCTTATTTATTGTTTTTAGCGCTTCGTGCGCTTCTTCGTTATCGGCTTTGTGCCGATTTTAATTGGCCCTTTTTTATGTGGAGCCTGCTACGCGCGTCGCGCACGTAGTCTTTCATTTATGGTTATATTCCTCCTTGGGTGTGCGCTGCTTCATGAGCCGATCCTTTCGGTTTCTCTTTTGAAGGAGATCGGCTCGTGATTGCTGCTCACGCTAGAGGGGAAGCCCAGTATTCATTCCTTCTCTCTGTACTCCCTGACACCCAACGTGTTCTAAACGTCTGGGTTGTATAAATAATAAAGGCTTGGCCTAGAGTGCCCAACGGGCTGCTCCCTCCACACCTTATTGGGCACATACATTTTTCTTTTGGCCTGTTAGGGGTTTTTTGCACTCCCGCTTTTACTTGCCCAATTTTACCCTGTTCCACTCTAATATAATTGCTCAATGGAGTGAGCAAGAAGCTGGGTACTACCCTGGAGACATTGGTAACCAGCTGGAGGTTAACCTAGTGGAAGCCCTTGATACTAGGGTTCACAGTCCGTAAATGACGCCCTAGTGAGAGCCTTAGGACCCTTTTTGGGTCAGCTATTTAAATATGCATGTTCCCGTGGTTGGCTTCATGGGAAACAACCCCTTCCTGAGGGAAATAAAGCAAAGTCCAAGTCTAAATCAAAAAATATCGAAGGAACAGATGCTTCTTCTGGGGACTTGCATGCTGACTTATTTGACAAACTGCGCAAAAAATGAGCTACCGAACATAACTATAGCTCTAAAAAAGAATCTACCTTTTCCCCATCCTCTTCGGATAAGGATTCTTCTTCTAAGGATTCTGATGACTCGGAGGCTCCGGGTCCCAGTAAGAAAGCAAAGAAACAGGCACCACCTTTTCAGGTTTTGGATTTTGACCCCACCGAGATTGTGCATCCCAGATCTTCCAATTGGGTTCCGTCATCTGAAATGGCACAATATGTTCACTCCAATCTTAGAAGGAGTTTTGACAAGGAGATACGCTCTCACCTCCCTGCAGAATGCCCAAGACCAGATGTGGAAGACATAGTGTCTGACACTCCTGAAATTGACCCCACTATGGTGGTGGGGGTTCTCCCAGGGAGGGTGGGGAGGGGCACGTTAGGGGGGTTTGTGGGGGGGGTGCTAAGGGGTAGGAATGCTGGCAAAAAAAAAAAAAAATTACCTTATACACCTCAGATTTATTTTTATTTGGATAAGAGCCAGGGGGCCCAGGGAGTCAGGAAGGATCTAGTGAAAGTGATGTCATGGAATGTCAACGGGCTTCGTGTACGAGCTAGGGCCTGGAGAGTTCTGCAATTTCTTAGGGACTCTCCAGCCCATATTATAGTTTTACAGGAAACACATTTGACTAAAGAGGAGAGTGCTGTTTTGTTTATAACACAGAGATGGGTAGGGGATTTTGTTACCACTGAGCACAATTTTGATACAAAGGGAGTGGCGATTTTGGTCAAGCGTCAGCTGAATGTCACCCTATTTAAGGTGTTAACGGATAAGTTAGGGAGATGGATTATACTTAGATTACAGATGGGGGGTAAGGCATTTACACTGGTAGGATATTATGGTCCTAACTGCGACGATTTGGAACCTCTTAGGACAGTTTTTTCCCATCTTTTGAGTTTTTCAGACCCAGTTATTATGATGGGTGACTTTAATGTGATTCTTGATAGTAGGCTTGACAGGTCAGCAAAATCTAGGTCAGTGGCTACTCCAAAGTCTCAGCAATATTTAAAGTTAATGATGAAGGACTTTAGCTTGTGCGATTTGTTGAGGTAGAGAGCAGGGCAAAAGCAGGAATTCTCATTTTATAATCAAAAATATGGTCATGCATCACGGATTGACTAGTTTCTAGTGGACCACGCTATATGTCATTTGGTAGAGTCTATAGTTTACTCACCTGCCCATTTATCAGATCATGCTGCAGTGACCTTAAGTTTGAGTTGTCCTCTTGCAGGGGGGGTCAGATGGAATTTTGATCGGTCTCTCTTAATGGAGGATGAGATTATTTGTACTCTTCGGAAGGAGGTTGAGGATTTTTTTAGGGTGAACCAGGGGACAGCATCAGCAGTAATATGGGACACTTTTAAGGCAGTAGTAAGGGGAAGAATCATAAGTCTTATGAGTTATAGGAATAAGAAATACAGAGAGGAAGTGGGAGCTCTAGAACAACAAATAGCTTTATATAATACTTACTACAATAAAGGTGGAAATCGGACAAATTTGGAGAATAAGATCCCTCAGTTAAAGCTGCAGTTGGCATCGGTTTTACAGACTAGGATTACTAAGCAATGGGAGGCAAGAGAGTTAATCCACTTTGTATATTGAGAAAATATGGGGAAATTACTAGCTTGGAAGTATAAAAAGGATCAGGGGCGTAATTGGGTTAAGGAATTGGTGAATCCTCAGACAGGGGTTAGTGTTGCAACTCCAGTGGATATACGGGCGGTCTTTTATACATTTTTCACAGATCTCTATACTGAGGAGAGGGAGGTAAGCGAGGAGACGATTGGTGCATGGTTGGGAAGTGATACGACTCTCCGTTTGTCACGGAGTAAACAGAGCGTTTTGTCTAGACCTATCACGGAGGGGAAGATAAGAGCAGTGTTAAAAGAGAGTAAAAATGGTAAGGCCCCCAGGCCCCGAAGGACAAAGCCGAAATAATGGTATGGAATATGAAAGGTATAAATCAGCGTATTACGACTTGTATGAGGTATTTAGGATTGTCCATTGTCCACGATTTGAAACAAGTACCTGTAGTAAATATTAGGTCAATTATAGCTGAGTGTAACAAGTTAATGCTTGGTTGGTTACATTTGCCGCTTACAGTTATTGGGAGGGTGAATTTGGTTAAAATGATAATATTGCCTAAGCTGAATTTTCTCTTTAATTCTATCCCGCCATCTTTCGATGAAAAATTGTTGGCTTTATGTCAACAGAAAATAACCTCCTTTATATGGGCACACAAGGGTCCTTAGATAGCTTGGAAGAAGTTGTGTAGGAAAAGAGGGAAGGGGGGTTTGACTCTCCCGGATGTCCACTATTATGCCTGGGCATTTCACTTAAATAACACTAGGATGCCTCTCCAGATTTGTCAGCAGTGGGTACAATGTTTAACTGTATGGTGGCTACTGAAAAGGGGGGCGCAAGATACTTCCTATATAAGTTCGGGCATCCCAAATTTTAAATTGAGAATACTTCAAGATGCTGCTAAAGTTTGGTTTGAGGTGCGTTGAGTGGCAAAGATTCCATATTATAGTCTGGGGGCTCCAGTTTGGATTCCCCAGGCACTCTCGAATGTTTAACAAAAGTATTGGCTCGACCTTTACAGAGAGCTGGAGTCGAAGTGTGGGGGGATCTGATCGAGGCAGGCACCTTGCTGTCTTGGGAGGAGCTTACAGAAATAACAGAGGGATCTCTTTCAAGATGGAAATATGTCCAGATTAAGGATTGGTCTCGCAAGCCCGCCATTACTTTGGGCCATGCAAATCACCTAGAGGATGGTTTGGTAAGGCCTCATGCTCAAGTACAAAAGGTTTCCAAATGATATTGGGGAATGTTGGATGCTTCAGAGGGTTACTTTAGTTTACCAGATGATCGATGGAAGGGCCAGTTTCCTCGGGGGCAGGTCCGGAGTGGGTGGGAAGTGTCAATGCGAGGGGTGTTCAAAATTGTTAAATTGGCTTAATTGAGGAGGAATCACCTTTTTACCTTACATAGGGCCTTTTTTTCCCCTGATAGGATTTCTAAGATGAGGAGAGGCGAGGAGGTGTTGTGTGCGAAATGTGGATTGTCAGGGGCTTCTGATAGTCATATGTTTTTCGACTGTCCAATGGTGTTTTCTTTTTGGAGAGAAGTATGCATAGCTCTTTCAGCGATCCTTTGACGAGAAGTCTATTCAACTTTGTCTTTAGTTATCTTTTTGGTACAGGAAGGGGACGAATTAACTAAGAGTAACGTTAAAACTATTTTGTATTATGCAATGCTATTGGCTAGGAGAGAAGTTTGCAAGAAGTGGATGGCTTCCTCTGCTCCTTCCTATATGGACTGGCTTAACAATTTGATGTCTATATCAAGACGGGACATAGAAGTGAGCAAGACAAATAGGGTAAAGAAGATAAAGATTTGGTCATGTCTATGGGAATGGAAAGACACTTTAGTATAATGGTTGCGTACTTGATTCATGCTTCCTATGATTAAAGAACTTAGGCCCATATTTATACTTTTTGACGCAAAACTGCGCCAACGCAGTTTTGCGTCAAAAAAATTAGCGCCGGCTAATGCCATTCTGAAGCGCCATGCGGGCGCCGTATTTATTGAATGACGTTAGCCGGCGTTAGCCGCCGGCGCTGTCTGGTGTGCGTTAAAAAAAACGACGTACACCAGGCAGCGCCGGCGTAGGGGGAAAATGGCGTATGGGCGTCCAGAAATGGTGCAAGTCAGGCTGAGGCAAAAAAATCGCCACAACCCGATTTGCGCCATTTTTTTACGACGCCCATCCCCCATTGAAATGACTCCTGTCTTAGCAAAGACAGGAGTCATGCCCCCTTGCCCAATGGCCATGCCCAGGGGACTTCTGTCCCCTGGGCATGGTCATTGGGCATAGTGGCATGTAGGGGGGCACAAATCAGGCCCCCCTATGCCACAAAAAAAAAAAAAAAAATACTTACCTGGACTTACCTTAATTTCCCTGGGGTGGGTCCCTCCATCCTTGGGTGTCCTCCTGGGGTGGGCAAGGGTGGCAGGGGGTGTCCCTGGGGGCAGGGGAGGGCACCTCTGGGCTCATTCTGAGCCCACAGGTCCCTTAACGCCTGCCCTGACCCAGGCGCTAAAATCCGGCGCAAATGCGGGTTTTTTAGTCCCGCCCACTCCCGGGCGTCATTTTTGCCCGGGAGTATAAATACGACGCATATGCATCGCAGTCATTTTTTAAGACGGGAACGCCTACCTTGCATATCATTAACGCAAGGAAGGTGTTCACGCAAAAAAATGACGCTAACTCCATGAACTTTGGCGCTAGACGCGTCTAACGTCAAAGTATAAATATGGAGTTAGTTTTGCGTCGAATTTGCGTCGAAAAAAACGACGCAAATTCGGCGCAAACGGAGTATAAATATGCCCCTTAGTTGCTCTCGAATTTTGGATACTGATTTTAGTGTCTAAGTGAGAGAGCTTGGTTCTCCCTGGCCATAGCTAAGTCTGCGTTTGGTGAACATCATAAGGGCGCTATTGAGTGGTTTGAAGGCCAGAGGTGTATGAGGACAAAAGAAAAGAAATAAAAAAATAAAATAAAAAAAATAAAAAAACAAAGTCTCCCCATTTTAGCCTATGGAGCCCATTTACCACAATGAGGGAAAAACACATTTGGTTATTTTTCCTCACCAGGGCTTATACTACATTTGTATGAGGTCCCTGCTTTATAGATACCCTGCACCCAACCCAGGGGACAACTAGGGCATACTTTAGGGGTGACTTATATGTATAAATAAGGTAGTTTAAGACTTTGGAAATACTTTTAGTTCCAAAGTTTTAGTTCCAAAGTTGAATTTCAAGGTAACTTTAATTTAAAAGCAGGCCTGCCTTTAAAAAAATGACACTGGGCACCTCAGCAATGCACTTAGGAATGTACCACCTATGCTGGGGTCCTTAAACCTACATGCCCTACCATATGCCACGGACTTATAGGTAGGTTGATACTGCCAATTATAATTGGCCTAATTTGCATATTCATTTTAATCAGAGCACAGGCCCTGGGACTGATTAGCAGTGTCCAGGGCACCATCAGAGCCAGGAAAACACCAGCAAAAAAGTGAAAAATGGGGGCAAAAAGTTAGGGGGGTTTTGCAATCAGTCCAGTTTTCTAAGAAAAATCTCTAATATCAAAACATTTATTATTCAACTGTAACAATATTTGCTTTACACTCACTGATCTACCTATGTGATTTCACCATGCAATTAGTAAATCCATCACCGTTTTTTTTAAGAGATGCGGGTAAACCCACCTATAGCGTGAAAAAATTGGTATGATGCTTTGGAGATGTACTTAGGAGCAATTGGTGCATCGCAATTTCACCCTGAGAGGAAGAAATTCCTACTTCTACACTCATTGGGATTTGAAGGATGATCTGTATACAAACACCTTCCTAACACAATCAAAAAGGGACAGGGAAATTTTATAAAGGTCCAGTATACAACCTCCCTAGGTACTGAATTGCTACAAAATTGGTAAACTATTCCTATGGATGAAAGTAACAAAGGGGCACGGGTCAAAAAGACACTTCTTAAATTAGAAGCAAAAGCCCTCACACACCCAATGGATGTCATGCTTCATCATAGGGTCAGCTCCTCATCTGGCCGGCGCTGTAATGCCTGATGGGCCCCACAAGGGGGGTACTTTACCGGAGATCTTTATACAGAAGTGTGTGCCAAGGCCGGAATCAATTTAAACCTATCCTCAATACATAGCAGAAGAGAAATGAAAAATTAAAATTGTCTCAGGGGCCTTTGAACAACTGATTAAATTGGTATGGAGGCCCTCGGTCAAGGTTAAAAAAAAAATGAACAGGAGTGGAGAAGGAATCAGGTTCCATTCACTCAACTAATGGTACCAACTAGAAAAGAGTCATTTCCTTTTAGCTGATGATCTGGTCAACATGTTTCGCAGTCTAAATGCCTTTACAGATCATGCAGTGCTTCATCAGGACCTAAAGAAACTCCTAAGCTGCAATATATACACTAGTAAGGTTAATTTAGAGAATTACTCACATAACAGGCTACACTACTTCCAACCTAAGTAGGGGAACCCTCCCTATTAGGAGTCGGATTCCTTAGGACATTGCGTACCTTACGACCAGTGACGCTAATTTGTAGTCTGGTCCCTCGCCGTATACCTACCTGACATTCACCGTCCCGGAAGTACAAACACCTTCCACCTTTGAGAGTCAACCAGGGAGAGTAGGTTGACGATTACATGGAAACGGTCAAGAAACTTGAACTTAGATTTGATATCCAACCTAGCTTAGTAGTAATCAGACACAAATTCTTCAAAAGAGAGCAAAATGTTGGAGAAGACATTGATACATACATTTCAGCACTAAGGAAGCTTGTAGCTGATTGTCAGTTCGAAGTATTCAGTGATCAATTAGTAAAAGATCAATTCATTTAAAAATGCACAGATAAGACTATCCAATGAAAACTACTCTTTATGGGAAATCTGTCTCTTGAAGAGACCATATGAGTGGCAAAAAGCATTGAGACATAAAAACATTCTGTCAAGGAACTTGAAAACAAAACAACAGAAGCCATCGGGGTAGTTTACTCCAAGGAAGAAAAGACCTTGTAATTGACAATGGGCGATAGTAAACCATTTTTTATACAGCCCAATATATGCTTTAGGTGTGGGAATCAAGACCATTCCAAGAGTAACAAGACTTGTCCTGCAAAAAATGTGACATGCAGGGTTTGTAACAAACAAGGACATTTTGCCAGAGTGTGCAAAAGTGGCACACGCAGCGCCAACACTTACCAAAATTCATGCATGTACCCAAATAGCTCAGGTGTATCCAATGTCACAGAAGTAGATGAAGGTGAAGTTAACAAAATACAGGATTACCGGAGGGGCATGGTGGTATTTGTTCCTGAAGATCAGATAATGAGTGGGGATCCAGCCACATGCATAAATCCATATGTAGAAATTGGTGTAGATGTGACAAGGTTATCAAGCTGTTAGTCAATTCAGGAGCTAGAATAACAATGATAACCCAATAATTATTTAAGGAAGTGTGGGAGACAGACCTCTTGAGGCACCCGACAGGGCACCAGTTTCATATGAAGGCAGGAAAATCGAGTTGGCAGTTTTTTTTTTAAGATGTCTTAGAATTGAAAGGTAGGAACATTTTTGGCAAAATATATGTTGCAATAAAAGGATTATATGTATCAGGGTGGTTCCATCAAGGCCTATTCCAAATGGTATTAAAAATGGGTACCAAAGAGAAAGTATCTGTTGCGCAATCAGGAGATTACTTAGATGGTGTAAAGAAGAGCTTCCTTTGGTATTTGCAGGAAAACTTGGTACAATCCAAAACAATTAATTAATCAAATAAAAGTGAAAGAGGGTGTAATTCCGGCGAAGCACAAGTTAAGAAGCATGTCTTTCAGCATGAGAGATAGATTGGAGAAGGAATTTATGGAATTTTGTTAGAAAGGTGTATAGAACTGATTTAATCTTCTCTATGGTTGTCACCTTTAGTAGATGCTAGAAAGCAAAATGGTGATTTGAGGGTGTGTGCTGATCTTCACAGTTTGAATAAACACATATGGGTAGATCCACATCCTCTAATGAAAACAACAGAGATGATAACCATGGTTGGAGATCTAAATGTTTTTCTAAATTAGATTTAGCTGCAGCAAAACATCAGGTCATTCTTGATCCAACTTCAAGACATCTTACTGCTTTTTTCTCACCATAGGAACATTTCAATATTGTGGAATGCCATGCGGCTTGGCGTCAGCAGCTACCGTATTTCAGAGGGTAATGTTTCAAATGCTAAATGACATCAATGGTGTAGCTGTATTTCAGGTCCATATCCTGATTTATGGGGCATCAAGAGAAGCACATGATACCATTTAAAAAAAAGTCTTAAGAGTAATGCAGCAAAGAGGAGTTGTATTAAAAAGTGAAAAATTACAATTTTTGAAAAAGAAGGTTGAGTATTTGGGCCATGTATGGTCTGAGCATGGAGTGGAACCAAAACCTGGGTTGGTCAAAGCCATCATCGATGCATCACCACCCATTGACAAGACAAGTTTGAAATATTTCATTGGGGTGTGTGGGTTTTACTCACGTTTTATCTAAAAAATCAAACAAATAACTCCTGTATTTGTATGGAATGGGAAGTGTCAGGACACATCTGAGTGGATTAAATCCCAATTGGTGGAATCAAAGATTTTAAAACCATATGACCCAAAAATTCAGTGTACGATCACAATGGAGGCCAGTAGTTTTGAATTAGGTGCTGCTCAGACTCAGGTGAAGGAGGGTGTTAAAATGACATTGGGTTATGCATCAAGGGTTCTCAGGGGCTCAGAAGTGCATTTTCCAGTCATTGAGAAAGAACTTTTAGCATGTTGGTGGGCCATTAGGAAATTCAATCTGTACATTTGGGGAAATAAGTTTGTTTTGCGTGCAGAATACAGCCCTCTGGTCTCCATTTTGACAGGGGACAAGAACAAGGATCACACACTAAATATTTCAAGATTGTCCACTAAATTTTTATTTTATAACTTTCCCGGTAACAAAAATGTAGAAGCTATTAATTTGGAGGGTATGTGTGCTGTGAGTGAAAATGAATGGAGGGAAGAATTGTCAAAGGATGTAACCTTGACACGTCATCAAGTTCATAAAATGTGGGTGGCCCAAATGAAAAGAGTGTACCTATTGAGTTTCAAACATTTGTGAAAGTTTCTGATGAGTTGTCTGTTGAGGATGACATGCTGATGAGGGGTGAGAGGTGTGTACCTCCCAAAAGTGTTAGATGCAAAATCATATCTGATGCACAAGAAGGACACAAAACGCAGGCTACGTGAACCATGTTGGTGGCCCACTACGAACCAGCATGTTGATGAGTTTGAAAGTGAATGCGTAATATGCAACAGTTGTGAAAAAGGACTTGAAACAAGAAGTCCACCTTTACAACTCATAGAAATGCCCTCAAAACCATGGGAGAAAGTAGGAGTTGACCTTATAGGTCCATTCACTATGTTGCTGGCCTCATCTAAATTTGCTGTACTCTTGATTGACTACTATTCAAATGGCCAGACGTTAGGTTCATGGGAGATCCCACAACAAGGAATGTGATTGATTTTTTAAGGGATTTTTTTTTTTTGCAGGATGGGTTCCCGTTGTTCATTGTATCATACAATGGGGTGCAATTTGTAAGTGATAAATTTGAAACATTTTAATAACAAAGAGAAGTCAAATATATCAAAAATTTGTTCTGTCATCCACAAACAAATGGTCTTGTGGAACTCATGAATTGTGTGTTGGGAAATTGTGTACAATGAGCTATATGGAATAAGTCAAACCTACAGAATGCAGTACAATCCATGGTTCTATTGCACGACTCCTCATTTGCCCACAAAGTTTTCTTCTTTCTAATTGTTACGTGGCAGGAAATCTTCTTCCAAAACTGCCCAAGATGGATGTCCAAGTGGGTAAAACATAATAAGATATGTGGTAGTGCAGTTAGGGTTAAACACAAAATTGGTAGAATATATTGACAAGGTTGTTAAAGTGAAAAAAAACATTGTAAAAGTTGACGGTACAAGTCGTTTAACAGACCAAGGAAACAGTATGGACTGTAACCTTGAAACTAAACCCAGTGGTGTAAACAAGACCAATCAAAATATGTATGTCTGTAGGAGCAGTATACAAAGGAGAGTAACTATCCGATATCTTTGATATGTCCTGTGTCCATGAACTTAACATGTGCATGGTTATTTGACTTTGCTTTACCATGTTAAATTGTAATATTGTTACTTGCTATGGGTATATACTGCAAATGTATTCTTAAATGATGATCTGATTTGTAATTTGCCCCCATGTTCCAATTGTAAAATAGTTGCTCACTATGAGTTCTTACCTGCATTGTATTCTTAACTATTGAGCCATGTTATTTCTAAGCTGTGTACAAGGTTTGCATGGTTTAAATAGATGTTTGGCTTGTTCATATAGAGGGAAAGGGTAAGGTAGTGGTTTAGACAAGCTTGTCTTGTGTGGGTTGGGTAATGATGTCAAGGGATTCTGAGATGGAATGTTAGAAGTGGTTTCGAGATAGAGGCAGTTGATTGAGTTGGTGACAATGCTTTCCGTACCTGTGTGGTGGTCTCTGCATGAGAATAAACTAACGTATTTTTACTCCTGCGTGTGGTGAGGGCTCCATTACTACAGGTAGTTTAGACATGAATGCTTCCCATGAGGTTACAGAATAATAGACCCGATTTGCATGTTTGAAGTTTGAGTAAGACCATTGCACCATCACACAAACGATGTTCTACCAGATCCAAATGCACAGTACTCTCTGGAAATTGATAGTATAACTTTATAACTACAGACGACAGTCCAACTGCCCAGGCCCTGGTTGGGGTCATCACGCCCCAAATTTCTAGCAGGCAAGATCATGCACAAGCCACACAGGGAGAGACATACAGGGGTAGTAACCTGCATGTGAGTCTTCCCGTTAATTGACAGGTCAGGGAGGTGCATAGAGCAGATATTCACCAGACAGTCACCATTGGGTGACCCACCATACCTCAAGTTTCCCCCCGACACAGCACCGACAGGCCCTCTAAATCCATGGCACAGGTACCTCTTGAGAAACTCCACTTTCTGTTCCTATTGTTTGAACACAGGCTGCAGGGGTGGGCATCGGGGGACCTCCAAAGCCATCAGGTCTCCTGAACTCCACTGAGGCATTCCAGCTGCTGTCACTACCTTATTTCAATAAATCTGATTGAATGGCAAAATATATTGATATACCAGTAACATAGTAAACATAATGAGACTTTAAAACATGAATTTCCCTTGAGATATTGAGGAACTTTCAAAAATTCATTTTACAGAATAATGTCTGTGCATTATATTGCTGCATCAGTCTTTCTCAATCCAGCAGTTAGATATCTTCATCTTCTAGCTTGTCTTCAGTATTTCCAAATCAGGAAGGCGGATCTAATGGCAACCGGCTGATTTACTCTACAATGCAGTGTTGAATTGGGAGGTTCTTATTTTGGCTCCTGGCTTCCATGATATTGCTAATTCTGATTCCCAAACCAAAATCACCATGGGCTGAAAGGGTGCTTCAGGTACCGTGTAGTTTTTTTTACTTTAAATCACAAAAATGACTTCACTTTAGTTGTCTTTTTAAATGGATAGATAGATAGATAGATAGATAGATAGATAGATAGATAGATAGATAGATAGATAGATAGATAGATAGATAGATAGATAGATAGATAGATAGATAGATAGATCATCCAGTATTGCATCGGATGCTATCATAAACCATGTAGTCAAAGACAGAGTGCTTAGCAATTATCACCAGAAACCCATGATGGTAATATAGCACAATATTTTACAGGTTACCTGTAATGCATTTGTTTATAGTACAGGTTTATTTTGAGATAGTTAGTGTCAAATCCAATTCCACTCACCTGAGTACTCAAGCTGCTGCAGAAGCGAAGACTATCCACCTATGCCCCCTGTGGCCAACCTGGTGAAAGTATACATCAAGACAGAGCAAATCCCCCAAAGGGAAGAGGGGTTGGGAAGTGAGAGAGAGAATAAAGAATGTGTCGTCTGTTGCTCATTTTTGGCACTTAGGCTGGAGTTTGCTGGTGGATTGGAAGAATTATGGATATTACCGCCAAACTTTCTAATTGAGGAGTCATCTTTTATGAGCCTTCAATGGGGATGTGTGTCTGGAATGTAAACATACACAACCAACATCTTGTTTATGTGATATCTTAACAGCATACATTCTACATTGTTCAACTAAGGAGTGCAGTTTAGGCCTTGATGGACCCATCAAGAAGAACAACAACCACAGACATTTTTGAGCACAAAGTGTCACAATCACCTCGAGTACTCCACAAAGCTCTTTACAACATCACACGTTACCGCAATCTTCAAGCAAAAAGTATTGCAAGCGCAAATTTCTATTTATAGTGTCACTTGTAGGCACCACACTGGAACTTTATCAATCTCTGGAACAGATCATGGGACGAATTACAGGGTGGGCAAATTTTGGACCGGGCAACAACATGAGGTCAATCCTTTCTCCCTAACACTAAACAAAAATATGGTCTCCCTCTTAAGGGATGTAACCTTAACTCTGCTACTAACATTGTTAAAGCATTTTTAATCATTTATAGGAATCAAATTCACAACAAGTTCTATTAAACTTTTGACCCAGTAAGATGTGTGGTGAACCATAAACAATTACTTCAAAACTACCCCAATAATTTAGACACCATGAACAATGTGGCCATGAAAGGAAACGTCCAATCAGGAATATAGTTCAAAACATTATTACAAACACAAGCTCTAAGTCATGTAGACTATGTGCAAAACTAAGTTATAGAGGTATATAATCACCAAGGGTTGCCCAAGGCGATGTCATAAGTTATGGCAAACTAACATCAATTAAACTAAGCACACAAGAAGAATGATACAGAAAGTTAACAAAATATTCTGAGACACAGAAATCATGCGGTGCTCAGAAGTCACAATCATTTAGTCAATGCAAATTCAATGTAAGTCAAAATCAGTGGCTGAACATATGTTAACCCTACAGCTAACCAAATTAGGGAAGTACATATGTGGTGATTAACACATGTGGGCAAAATACAAAAATACAGAAAGGGACAAAAATAATTTGGAAAATAGAATAACTCGGGCTACTGAACACTAACTAGGGAAAATAAAATAATGTGTCAGCATTGTGGAGTTTCTAACCTAAAAAGGGTCATGTTAAGGGACAAGGGCAATTAGCAGAGAGGAAGATACCCCTCCAAGGGATACAGCATTCAGGGAATCATCATCAGCGAAGCATCTGGTCAGCAAGCATGAGTAGAGTGCCTTTCTCAGGTCAAGATGCTTCAGCATCAGCTCTGAATCTCCTCTCCTCTACATCGGCATCTGAACAAAGTTCGATCAGCAGCAACATATCAATCCACATGAAATGTTCCAATTGGATTCCAAAATAGGGTCATAGTACACAAAAGGGGCATCATTCAATCATAATTCATTAGCAACTTCAGGTTGCAGCAGTCCAACAAACTTCCACGTCTTTCATGAGAACATTTCCTCTTTCCATGCAACTCCAAAAGGTTGTAACAATTATGTACAAATCAGAAAATGTCCAAGCCCAAAAAAGCTTATCTTCCATGGTTAGACAATAGACTTTTTACAAGTGAGACTTTGCTTTATATTATGAAAAAAATAATTCCAACACCTTTACATAAGTGCAAAATGCAAGCTCTTAAACTTCAATAAGGCAACAATGGCGTATGTACTGGACATCTCATTTTGTATGCGCATTAGTATAGCACTTATGCTCAATATGCTACACCACACTTGTTGCCCTGATCTTTACATTTTAACCAGAGGAACCCTGTCAAACCAATATAGAAAAAAGTTAGCAGAGCACACACGGTTAGACAATAGACTTTTTAAAAGTGGGACTTTGCTTCTCATGGGAAAGAAATCTGAAAGAAGGCTTTACGTTGTGAAAAAAAATATTCCAACATATTTATATGACTGCAAACTGCAAGCTCAGCAAGCCTTGCTTAAGCCAACAGAAGAAAATCATAAAATGCAGTTAATTAATACTCTTTAGTAAAATATATATAGTATGCAAACTAATAAATTGTCCATTAATTATATAAGATCAGAATAAGGCAATAATTTCATTTAAATTGGAAAAGCTTTGTTATTGTATTACATTTGGTATTCAAAGTCATTAATCTTTCATAAAACCTAAGAAACCTAAATTTGTTTTGACATTGGCTATTAGTTTAGAGTCTAAATTACAGTTTAACATAACTTCTAACTTTCTAACATGAGATTAAATTAGAAAGACACCAACGTCAAACTGGAATACAAGCAAAAATGCACATTTAAAATGCATGTCAGTGCAGCTTTCTACGTTACTTTTTCTCTCTTCTACGTTTGTAACTGAAACTTGTCACAGTCTGCTGACTTCAGCAGCACAAAGAACTGACCTAAAATTTACTCCCTTTGAGTCCCTCCTTTGATTGCAAAATACGCCATCACAAAAAGGCCAGATTATCATTCAAATGAGACAATTCAGAATCTCGATGTGAGGTCTGCTGTAATTCTCCATTTTCTTGAGATAACAATAATAAGTCCCATCAGATAACAAGCCCCGTGCAAGAACAGCCATTGAATGGCTGACAGAAGTCTTGCATTCACTACCACTAAGAAAGGCCTCTTTTGTGCCACTGAAACATTTGTATGAGAAGGGCAGCTCCCACACCTCATGGATGTAAATATCTCCCAGCCTTTCATATCTGCATACTGGAATGTGTTTTAAGCAGGACGTGAATTGAAGTGTTGAAATAGGCAGATTAATGACTCTGGGGGTGATTTTAACCTTGGCAGACGGCGGAGGCCGTCCGCCAAGGTACCGCCGTGAAATGACCGCACCGCGGTCAAAAGACCGCGACGGCCATTTAAACATTTCCGCTGGGCCGGCGGGCGCTCTCCGAAAGAGCGCCCGCCGGCCCAGCAGAAATGCCCCTGCAACGAGGACACCGGCTCAGAATTGAGCCGGCGTAGTTGCAGGGGTGCGACGGGTGCAGTTGCACCCGTCGCGTATTTCAGTGTCTGCAAAGCAGACACTGAAATACTTTGCGGGGCCCTCTTACGGGGGCCCCTGCAGTGCCCATGCCATTGGCATGGGCACTGCAGGGGCCCCCAGGGGCCCCGCGGCACCCCCTACCGCCATCCTGTTCATGGCAGGTTTCCCGCCATGAACAGGATGGCGGTAGGGGGTGTCTGAATCCCGCGCTCCGCCGCCATGGAGTATTCAATGGGGCAGCGGTAAACCGGCGGGAGACCGCCGGTTTACCCTTTCTGACCGCGGCTGAACCGCCGCGGTCAGAATGCCCTCGGGAGCACCGCCAGCCTGTTGGCGGTGCTCCCGTGGTCGGTGACCCTGGCGGTCACCGGCCGCCAGGGTCAGAATGACCCCCTCTGTGTATTAACCACTCAGCAAATGGTATTTCAGCCACAGTAAAAGGCAACTTTTCTAACTTGTTGATGATTAACATGACATAAGTTGCTTCTTTCTTAGCCATTAGTTGTTGTTGTCGCGTTAAATTAAATGTGGAAAATATGTCCCTCGCGCTAACGTGTTGCCAGGGAACAGGACCTGCCTTCAATGTTCGAAGTGTCCAACCCAACTACATAATGGACCTTAGTTGACTCAGTCCATGGTGTAAAGAAGACATAGCACTTTGTTTTATGTCTATTGCAGAGGAAACGATTTTGCTTAAGGTGTATATCTGGTCGGACAGGGTATTAACCCCATTATCTACAACCGCTAATGCCTTCTGTAAGTTTTCCAGGAACATCAAGATCTGGAACATACATTTGAGTTCCAAACAGGCACTCATATGAAGTACAACCCCCCAGGGACCTTCTAGGCAGATTGTTAAGTTCTCTCTGAACTCTTTATTGGTGATTAAGCTAACTATGACCTACCTATCATCTACAACAGCTAATGCCTTCTGTAAGTTTTCCAGGAACATCAAGATCTGGAACATACATTTGAGTTCCAAACAGGCAATCGTATGAAGTATGACCCCCAGGGACCTTCTAGGCAGATTGTTAAGTTCTCTCTGAACTCCATATTGGTGATTAAGCCAACTATGACCTGTACCTAAGAATCTGGCTGTTAAGGACTGCTTTAAATCATGGTTTCGTCCCTCAACGACACTGTTTTCCTCGGGATGAAATGGAGACGAGTAATGGAGTTGGACCTCTAAAGAAGCCATGGTGTCCCTGAATGCCCTTGAGGCAAAATCAGGGCCCTGGTCTGAGTGGAAAGCCGCAGCTGCATATGTACCGATAAAGACTTGCAGATCTTTATTAACAGTCCGAGCGTCAGCTGAGCTTTTTGGCCACACCCATAGAAATCTGGAGCAAGAGTCAACAGCGACTAAAATGTATTTGTATGCACTGTCCGGTGTTAGGACACCACAACGGTCCAAGTACACACATTGTAATGGTTTGTTGGAAATTAGGAGGGGTGTCTGCGGTGGGCGTTTGAGGGTGGAACCTTTAATTTGTTGGCAGATGTCACAACAAAGGACATACTGCTTGGTCTGTTTGTATAGACCTGGCCACCAATAACATGCTTGTAATAATGCTATTGCAGCTGCCACACCAGCATGGGCAGATGCTACCGCCTCATGTGCTGTTTTAATCAACTCAGATCTTATATCTTTGTTGGGAATTACTCAAACCCCCACGCCTGGTATTTTTACTTTGGCGTCAAGGCAGCCTCCCATTCTGTAGGTATATTTAGCAGGAAATGCTTTTGGATCGGGCGTGTCTTCAGCTATGGCTTTCACTGCAGCCCATATGTCATTGTCCGGTTTTGTTCCAGAACAGGTTACTGCAACAACAGCAGCCGTAGCTACTGCTCATTTGGCGGCTTCATCAGCCAGCGTATTTCCAGCACTGTGTATTTCAACAAGCTGGTGTCCTAGTGTACAACATGGACGTTTGGTAGCGTTTCCTTCAGATCCCCTACTTTCCCCCACAGAAGTCTGTGTTTGATGTTGCCTTTAGAATCTCTGAACCCATTCTGGCGTATTCATTTGAAGGACTGGACACAATAATACGAGTCACAGACAATCAGTGTTAACTGTGCAGGATCCGTGTGTTCCAGTACCATCACCAGAGCCTTTAGCTCTGCTAATTGTGAGGTGCAATCCTCTAGGGTTTGCGTGTATGTATGCTGGGGACAAAATGTATTATCCTCCATATAGCCACTTACGACTGCGCAAGCAGCGGAGTATTGATGTTTTGTGCCAAATGCAGGTTGTGCTGAGCCATCGGTGTACATGACTCTTTGATACTGACCAATAGGCTGTGTTTTTGCCGGATTTGCAAATATTCTTGTGTTTGGAATTTTGAGTCAAAAATGTAGTCAACATCAGTGGCTGTCAAAGACGTTGCCCATTGAATCCAACGTGGATGTAATGCTTTAGCATTTGGAACGCTTGGTTTGGTAACAGCCTCAAGGTGCTGGAATTGGAGAGATGACAATAATGTGTTTCCCCTGGGCTAGTGGTCTTTCTTCAAGGACAGCCATCTGAACAGCAGTGAGAATTTTCTCAGTGGGAGCGAAGCGTTGTCCTGCTGCTGAATACAAATGTGATTTGTATGCAATCGGGACTGTCTCACCCTCATTGAAAGTTACATAGGTGAAACCAATGGCACCAGCAATTACTCTGATTACCAGATATTTTTTGTTGTCCCTTGTGTGTAAGTGTGGTGCTGCAAAAATGTCTGTTTGCAAAGCTCTGAGAATGCGTGTGTTTGACTGTCCAAAATTTACTTGAAAAGTTAGGACGTATTAAGTCATATAAAGGTTTTATGCGTGATGCGTAATCTGGAATGTAAATTCTGCCAAAATTTAGGAAACCCAATGGGGATTGGAGTTTGTTAATTGTTTTTGGAGGTTGTAACTGTGTGCATTTTTCAAAGAATTGTGGCGCTAGGTTCTTTCCTTCACTTGATAGCTCGTATCCCAAAAACAGGACGCTAAGGAAGGCTATTTTAGTTTTTGGGAAATTGATTTGGTAGGCGAACTCGGCAACACCGACAACAATGCGGGCTACCCTTCTTAAATGTTGCAGTAATTCATCATCCGTGAGATGAATATCATCTACACAGGACAATGCTTCAGGATCAATGTCATGCAATATGAAGTCACACAAGCTGCTAACAGTCCTGAGCTGTTCTTGCACCCCTGAGGTAAACGACAGAATTTTTTCTAGTGCGCTGAAACTTGTTAGGTCTCTACTCGCAGGTGCCTTATTTTGGCAGAAGAAACCATTGTAAATGTCCATTGTTGTTTTGTATTTTTTGCGCTTTATGTTGTTCATGAGTGCTGTGCTATGTGAGTTTTGTATAGCGTATGTGCATGTATGACTGTTTAAATGTCTGTAGTCTAAGACTATTCTGTATGAATGGTCTGGTTTAGCTACTGGGAATAAGGGATTATTCATTGGTGAGACACTGTGTTCGATTACGCACTGGTTCTCCAGTTGTGTGAGGATTTCCCTCACGGGTGCTTTAGCATCATGTTTTATTGGATATTGGGGTTGTGGTTGGGGTTGTTTTTTTAATAGGGATTACATGATAGGGGGAATCTTTATCCCATCCTACGTGGTTGCGATATAACGCGGGTGCCCTGTGCCAATGCCTAAACGATGGCATAAGATTCTGCGTCCTCCTCTGGAACAAGAGACGAGAAAGAAGGTTTGATAACATCTTCCCCATATGGGCAAGTACGGACAAATTCAGGTGGTCAATCCCTTTCGGCCAATAGAATATCATATATATTTATGACGTTGTCCCAAAAGATTGTCTCCTTCTAACTGTACTGTACTTTGTACACCCTATCAGGCGTGGAGATGTGCATGTCCGCGGTTTCTACTTGTAGTAAGTCATCAGTTGCTTTCACCTCCAGATGCTCTAGAAGATTCTGGCGAACCATTGTGACCTCTGTCACGTTTAATAGCGCTAATGCCCACTTCTTGTTCTTCAACTGAGCCCTCTTCTTGAGTGGAATGTTGGACTGCAACTGCTGCCACCTTTTTCTTTTTTAATTGGGGTTTTTGTTGGGTAAGTTTCTCTTCTTTTTGAACAGAAACTTCTGTTGAGCGTTGGGATTCCTGTCTCGGTTTCACGTACTCAGTTCTTCGTTCTGACCACCCACCTCTCTCATTGCGTTTTTACGGCGAATCCTGAAAGGAACGAGATTAGCGTGCATCAGTATATTGATATCTGTCAGGCGTTTTTATGTAATCTCTATTTCTGAGATTATATCTATTTTGTGGGGTCTCCGTATGTGGAGATCCTCCCCTTTCTTTTTTAGGTATTTGTCTTTTTTTATCCCAGCGTTTCTTAGTACCCTCAGGAGCGTGTTTGGTAGAATCTTTATTAGATTTACCCTGTAGCTGTAGTTTTGTGCGTCTGGCCCCCAGACTATCTCGACCAATACTTGAGTAGGTCTCTGCAGTAATCTTTGGCAGCTCACGTTCTTGATCAAGAACGTCCTGTAGCTGCGACTGCTTACCCTTTAAGGTTACTTCTTATAATTGAGGATACTGTGGGAAAATTGCCCATTAGTTGCATCCCCCAGTCCAGGGCCGGGGCAGCCCCGTATTTGTCTTAAATTTGTTTTAGAATAGAGCGTGCCAAATACCGTGCACAGTTATCTATAGTGGGAACCATCCTGAATGGCAAGCACATAGTTAATATTCTATGCTTATCCTGAAGTCTCATGTGGGGAAATACTGCTTCCAGTACATTTATTTTTTGAGCTAACCAAAACTGAATTTCTTCTCGTTTGGCAGGCACTTTAACCATGATCAAATGTACAGTCGTAGGATTAATGCCTGGCATTACTGCATGTGGTTGTGCCGGAACAGCGCGTGCCGGGTTTGTATTTAATATTTGCATCACAAACTGTACTAATCGTATATATATTTCTGTCAGCTCAGCGTACAAGTGGCGGACTTCAGCTACCGCCAAGGTTGCTGCATCAGGGTGCGGTGTATAAGTGGCCAATAAAGGCCAGGTAGGACCATCATTACTTAGAGGACCTAATCTAACATGTAAATCTGTGTGGTGTATGGTGCCATCAAGCCAGTTATTATGTTTTTGATAAGATAGAGGTTTTTCTAGATATGCATATGCTCTATATTGTGCAGGTATGTTTGCAGGTGTATAGTGATGAAATGGATTTGTGTTCCCATCAGCTGCTGGAAATGTGACCTAAGAATAAAAAAATTCAGTTCTTTAGGTTGGGTGTGCCTCAACTACAAATGTGACTGGACCTCCCTGGGCCGTTAGGCCATGTGCCAATAAATGTGCAGTAAGTGGTGGTCGCATTTTGACTGCAACTCCTACCCATTGCAGGTTCGCCATAATGAATGGTAAATATGTGGAGAGATAAGTACACCAAATGGGGATTATCCTTTTAATGGTTCAAGCTTGAACACCTACAGCATTATTTAGGTACTCCCTACTTAGCTGAGGAGGAAAATCCTCAATACCATGGATATGTCCGTATATAGTAGTGAAGTGTCTTTGTATGTAGTGAGGCAGAGATACTCAGAAGGACCCGAAAATTAGAGCCTGACCAAACGTTGGAGGCGCCATGTCACGTAGGCTCTCATTATTCTAATGAGACTACTGGACTTGAGCAGCAGAATCCCCTGCAGTGTGGGGGACTGAGTCTAACCCACTACAGGTGACACCTGTCGGCCTAATCCGGGTTTTGCTCCGGATAACTAGCAGTGTCTCATCTCCACCCAAGAGCAGGGATGATTGGGCAGCCAAGCGCATGACACAATTGACTCCTCAGGGAAATCATGGTCACTCAGGTCGCATCCGTTTCTCTCCTTTACATTAGTCTCACATATACAAGGACAAACAGAGGCAGTATATGTTCCACTAAGGTTTCAATGAAGCAAATGCATCCTAGATAATAAAGCATATACTGCAATAAGCAGGACTATAAAGCATGACAGGTTTAAAATTGACGCGCTATCCTTCGACCACGCCAGTGCTCCGGCCCTGTTCAGAGGGTCTTGACTTAAGGCTTATCAGGGCCTTCCTCAACTTTACCTGGTCGCCACTGGGACCCTCAACACCTTTGCTGTGAGGTTACCACCTTTTTTATACTTCCTACTCTACAAGATTTCCACCTACCGCATAAGACCCACTAACCTTACCATAGGTTTGTTTCAAGTTTCGTCTCCTTGGCCGGACGGCCCAGCCTTGATGAAGTCACCTGAGTGAAGAAAAATGTGTTGGCTGTATCTTGAAGACTGCATAATCCTGAGGCAAACTGTGCCTACAATTAAAGACACTGTTCATTACCAACTTGGGATCTTCACGTTTTGTTCTCTCCATCCTCAACTACACTACCAGGAATACATACCCTGACTACGTGATTGGCCTACATTTTCTGTGTGCTGTGGTCACATTGTTTTTGCTGTTACTGTGTACTCTGGTACCCAATTTCATGCCTACTGGGTAGTAAGGCACCGGACCACTTGGCACCAGACCCTAACTTTATTGACATTTGTTTACTATACTGGTTCTTACTCCCCAGATGTGCGGCATCTCTCATCCCTACTACCCTTGTCTTTTGCTCTTAGGTTTAAAATTGACAAGGAGAGTACAGCATAAAAATAATGCTACCATGTTGTCACTAGAGCCATTAAAATAATTCCTACCTAGGCTATGTTAGAGCACAGCGTGTTAAGCTCTAGTTCTGCCCTTCAGGTTCCCCTGGGAAGACATCATCAATCATACCTGAGAAAGAGGCCTGTAGCCTACAAAAGCAGCTGTAGCGAAGTGTTCAGCAATCAGCATACAGTCGTGGTCATCTGGCTGGAATCTCCCTCTAATGTGTATGGGTCAGAGAAGTGTTTTTATATTAAAACAGCTGAGGTTCTGAGAAAATTTCTCTACATAAGGATGTGTATGTTTCTATGAACACCAGCGACAAAAAGTTACCACGTTCACCGGCAACCTAACTTACTGCAGCCGTAAGAAAAGCACAGAGTGAAAGAAATGTCTTGTTTAAGAACGCAGTGCTGTCCTAGGCAAAGACCAGCTAGATAGAGAGAAATAAAAACAAGACCGCAAATGTGGCTTTTTGTGAACAAAATATATCTAGGTTAGAGTGCACAGCGGCAGGCCTAGTATGCTAAAATAACGTATATGGAGCTATAACTAAAATGGCTACACAACACATGCACCCTTTCACTGCCATTTACACTGCACCAGGTCACTTATAAGTCACTTATATGGCAGGCCTTCCAACCCTGAAGGCTAGGTGCAAAGCACCTGTGTGTGAGGGCACCCCTGCACTAGCAGAGGTGCCCTTACATCATCCAGGACCATTTTCCCAGACTTCGTGATTGCGGGAACTCCATTTTACGCATGCACAATGGTAACTCCGAATATCGCCATGTCTAACATATTGGAATTATACTCCAATACTGAGTCTAGCATTGGTTGTATAATTCCACACACTCTGGGGGCTCCACAGTGGACCACCAAAACTGCCATACCAGCCTTCTGAGGTTTTCCATACAGCTCCAGCTGCTGCCACCTCACCAACAGGTTTCTGCCATCCTGTTGCTCAAGCAGCTCGAGTCCAGGAAGGCAGAACAAGGGATTTCCTTTGGGAGAGGGGTGTTACACCCTCTCCCTTTGGAAATAGGTGTTACTGGGATGGGAGGGGTAGCCTCCTAGACCCTCTGGAAATGCTTTGATGCCCTACTTGCATAATCCAGTCTACACCAGTTCAGGGACCCCCAGTCCCTGCTCTGGCACAAAACTGGACAAAAGGAAAGGGGAGTGGCCACTCCCCTGTCCATCACCACCCAAGGGGTGGTGCCGAGAGCTCCTCCAGAGTGTCCCTGGTTTTTTCCATCTTGGATTCCAAGGTGGTGGTGTACTCTGGGAGCATCTGAGTGGCCAGTGCCAGCAATGGACGTCAGAGCCCTTCCCTGATGAGTGCTACCTGTATAGCCAACCAACCCTCCTTTCAGGGCTTTTTAGGGTCTTTCATCTTCAGCTCCTGCCAGCAACTGCAACTTCTTCTAGGTGGTGCATCCTCCGAGGACTACCTGTCTTCAGCCTGCACCAGAAGGACGAAGGAATCTCCCTTGAAGTGAAGGAGTCACTTCCCTGCTTCAGCAGGCACCCCTCTGCAGCAATGACTGTTGGCTTGGGTCCCTTCTCCTGTAGAAGTGCGTGGATACAGCAAGACGGGTGGCAGACTGAAGTGGTTCTGATGGTCCCAAGGCCCAGCTGTCCACCTTTAGTGGGGGTAAGAGCTTGCACCCCTATTCATAACAGTACCCACTTGCACCTCATGTTTTGCAGTTGCCAAGGCTTGTTGGCATCCTTTCACAACGTTCTTCAGCCCCCAGCACTCTATCCTGGGATGCACAGCTTCCTGAGTGGTTCTCCGGCGGTGTGGGATCCCTTTGTGTAGTGCTGCTTGGGCCTCCTTTTGCATCTTCTTTGTCCCAGTGCAGTGGGACTCCTGTGCACGCGGCCTGGTCTTCTGAAGGCTCTCTGAGTTGCTAAGAGCCCCCTCTGTTTCCCCCTCCTGGGTAGAGTCCCTCCTGGTCCCAGGCAGCGGCATTTTCTGCTAACTGCGTGCTTTGCGTGTGCCAAGCAATCAATCAATCAATCAATCAAATCATTTGTAAAGCGCACTACTCACCCGTGAGGGTCTCAAGGTGCTGATGGGGGCTGGGGAGTCGCAGAGGTCTTGTGATGGTGGGATGTTGTTGATGTTGGAGCCGGGGTTGGAAAGTTCCTTCATGATGTTGAAGAGCTCCTTATAGCTGTGTGCGTTTTTGTTGATGCGTTCTTTGAAAGCAGGTCTTTTGGTGGTTCGGATGAGTTGGTGGTGTCGGAGGATGGCGTTCTTGAAGGCTGTGTGGTTGTCCAGAGTCTGTTCTTGGCGCCACTTTTTCTCGAATCTTCTGCATATTTGCTTGGATTCTTGGAGGTCGGCGGTGAACCAGAAGGCCTTTCTGTTGGTGCATCTCTTAGAGGGTTTCTTGATTGGGGCAAGAGTGTTGGCAGTCGTTGATCCATTGCCTGAGGTTGCAGGCTGCTGTGTGGGTGTCCGCAGTGGGTTCCGGGAGCGAGTGGTGATCAGCTGGTCTTCTGTGACCTTGTTCCATCTGCTGTGGGGAATCTGTTGCGAGTGATGGTGTGTTGTGGGTTTCTCGAAGGAGAAGTGGATGCAGCAGTGGTTGGTCCAGTGGAGTTCGGTGGTGTGGCTGATGGAGGCATGTTTGCTGGCAGAGAAAATGGGGTCGAGCGTGTGTCCTGTGGAGTGCGTGGGTGTTGTGACGAGCTGCTTGAGGCCGAGGTTGTCGAGCTTGTTGAGCAGGGTGGTGGAGTTGTTGTTGTTGGTGTTCTCGAGGTGGAAGTTTAGGTCCCCGAGGAGTATGTAGTCTGTGGATGCGAGGGCATGTGTGCTGATGACATCAGAGATGGAGTGGCTGAACTGCTGCTGGGGGCCGGGGATCTGTAAACGAGGGTCCCTCTGAGGGTGGTGTTTGGATCTGTGTGGATCTGGCGGTGCTGAGGGTGTCTTTGGTGATGGTCGTGATTCTGAGGGTATTCCTGTGGACGATGGATGGTGGACAATAGCAATGCCTCCGCCTGGTCTGTTGGTGCAGTCCCTCTGGGTGATCTTGTAGCCGCCCGGGATGGCTATGGCGATGTTGTGTGCTGAGGAGGGGCTCATCCAGGTCTCGGTCAGGAAGGCGACATCTGGGGAGGCTGAGTCAAGTAGATTCCAGAGTTCGACGGCGTGTCTGTGGACGGTGTGGGTATTGAGTAGGATGCATTTGAGGTGGTTGCGTCCTGTCTTGGTGAGTGGGTCATTTGCGTGGATGCTAGTAAAGGTGCAGTTCCGGCAGGAGAAGAGTCCGTGGGTGAGCTGCTGGGTGGCTTGATGGCAGGAGGATGAGCGGCCGGCATTGCAAGTTTGGAAAGTGGTGGCATCATAGCAGAGTCTAGTGTCACGGCGGTGGGGGGGGGGAGAACCAGGGGTTCCGCCACTGGACGCAGTTCAGGCACGGTCCAGGTGCAGAGGGGCACAGACGGACTTGCCTTTGGTGCACCTTCAGCACGCCAGCGGCACGCCCATGCGCACGGCCACCATTAAGTAGGGAGGGGGGAGTTGAGGACAGCTAGGAGGCGGGAGCGAAGGCAGAAAACGGCATGAAAAAAGAGGGTGGGCCGCGGAGGCAGCAGCAACGGGATTACAGCACGAGAGAGAGGAGGGGGGCAGGGCCGCAGACGCAGCAGCGGTGGGGGAGAGAGAGAGGAGCGAGAGTGAGAGAGAGTGGAGTGAGGGGAGAGAAATACGAGAAGAGTGTAACACAGAAGCGAGGCGAAAAGGCAAAAGGAGCACTGTGAAAGGCAAAAGGGGCACAAATTGTACAGACACGGAAGAGAAAGCACACAGAGAGCAAAGCAGGAAAAAGGAGGAGAGAAGCACTGGGTGGCCTAGTGGGAAAGCAGAGCTCCCCACTAGACATCAGGGATGAGGTGCAGGCAGAAGCCTGCGGGTGGAGGAGGGCCTCGAACTCCTTACAGAGTTCAGGAGTTCAGAGGCACTAGGGCTCTACTTAGAGGTGGAGCTATGGGAGGCACAGCAGTTCACTGACCAGGTCAGTGGTATTGCTCGTCCTACTGCGCAGCGGGTGCCATTAAGTAGGGAGGGAGGAGGAGAGGACAGCTGGGAGGTGGGAACTGGGTGGAACATAGCACGAAAAAAGGGGGCGGGCCGCAGGGGCAGCAGTGGCGGAGGAGAGAGAGAGGAGTGAAAGTGAGAGAGAGAGAGTGGAGTGAGGGGAGCGAAATACAAGAAAAGAATGTAACGAAGAAGTGAGGCGAAATGGCAAAAGGAGCACTGTGAAAGGCAAAAGTCAAAAGGGGCACAAAAGGGACAGACACGGAAGAGAAAGCACACAGAAAGCAAAGCAGGAAAAAGGAGGAGAGAAGCAGAGGGCAGCCTACTAAGAAATCAGAGCTCCCCACTAGACACCAGGGATGAGGCGCAGGCAGAAGCCTGCGAGTGGAGGAGGGCCTCAAACTCCTGACAGAGGTCAGGAGTTCAAGGAACGAGGGCTCTACTCACAGGTGGAGCTACAGGAGGCAGAGCAGTTCAGTGACCAAGGCTTGTTGGCGGAATCCAGCAATGCAAACCAGACTGCAATCATCCAGCGTGGGACATCATCTACACCAACCAGGAACTCACATTCGTCTTCTTGGGTGCAGTACTGACTGTTCTTCTTCACCGGTGGTTCTTCTTTTGCACCTTTATCCGGGTTAGCAGGGGCTCCTGTTCTCTCTGGACTCTTCAGTGCTTTTTGGACTTGGTCCCCTTCTTCCACAGGTCTTCAGGTCCATCGTTGGTGTCTTGCAGTCTCTTCTGGTTCTTGCATAATCTTCTATCACATGCTCTTGTGTGTTCTAGGGAACATACTGTGATTTACTCCTGCTTTTCTGGACTCTGGGGTGGGTTCTATTACTTACCCATGGTGTTTTCTTACACTCCCAACACCCTTCTACACACTTTATGTCAGGCCAATCCGCCACCTTTTCCGGTGCGGATTCACCGTGGATAAAAACACGGCGGAACCAGGCATTTCGAAGGGAAAACACTCACCTCTACACACTCCACGAGGAACGACGACACCATGGAGCCGGAACTCCATATTCTTCCTGCGCTAGTCTTCCTGCTCCTGTATCAGGAGCACCAACGCCGGCGGCGAAGACCACGGTGAGTACTGCACCTATGACATAGGGGAGAGGGGAGGGAAAAAACAGGGACACACACACGCAACACCCCCACCCCCACCCTCACCCACTACAACACACACCAATGCATATCCAAACATTACAGTAACACCCCCCAAACCCCCCCGGAAGAATGCAAAGACAAAAGGAAATGAGTGTAACCATTGTAATATATCAAAATAGAGTAAGCAAAAATATACATATATACACTATTAACAAAATATACACCACAAATAGTAGTCCAGGTAATGCACCATTCATAGTCCGAGGACCACTGGGCCCAAAATGCATGGACGAGGCCCACACAAGATACCCGAACATGACGGAGAGAACACTGCAGGGGCATCAGATAGAAATACAACAGGCACCTCAGGGGGAAGGGAAGGGGGCCACCTCAGCCGGATGAGTGCACAACGCCAGATCCACGAGGGGGCTCCATGCCCATTGATGTATCCTGGGGAGTGCAAAGCCACAGTCTCTCAAGTCTCTACAGTGGGTGGGTTGCCCACTGTTACATCCTGCGGAGTGCAAAGCCACAGTCTCTCAAGTCCCTACAGTGGGTGGTTTGCCCACTGCTTTATCCTGGGGAGTGCAAAGCCACAGTCTCTCAAGTCTCTACAGTGGGTGGTTTGCCCACTGTTACATCCTGGGGAGTGCAAAACCACAGTCTCTCAAGTCCCTACAGTGGGTGGTTTGCCCACTGCTTTATCCTGGGGAGTGCCAAGCCACAGTCTCTCAAGTCACTCTAGTGGGTTGTTTGCCCACTGTTCAATCCTGGGGAGTGCAAAGCCACAGTCTCTCAAGTCTCTACAGTGGGTGGTTTGCCCACTGCTTTATCCTGAGGAGTGCAAAGCCACAGTCGCTCAAGTCACTCCAGTGGGTGGTTTGCCCACTGCTTTATCCTGGGGAGTGCAAAGCCACAGTCTCTCAAGTCACTCCAGTGGGTGGTTTGCCCACTGTTCAATCCTGGGGAGTCAAAAGCCACAGTCTCTCAAGTGGATAACAGTCTCCACTGGTTCTGGAGGGGGCTTTGTGCCCAGAGTGCTTCATCCTGTGCAGGACAGACGGAGTGGATGGATCTCTCCACTGGTTCTGGAGGGGGCTTTGTGCCCAGAGTGCTTCATCCTGTGCAGGACAGACGGAGTGGATGCATATCTCCACTGGTTCTGGAGGGGGACTGGTGCCCAGAGTGCATCACTCACCCCGTGACGGTCCCTGTTGCGTCACTGCCCCTGCCGCTCATGGGCTAGCGGCGCTTGATTTGGCGGTCCTTGCCCTGTTCAGCGGTGCTTGACTTGGCGGTCCTTGCCCTGTTCAGCGGTGCTTGCCCTGTTCAGCGGTCCTTGCCCTGTTCAGCGGTGCTTGCCCTGTTCAGCGGTGCTTGACTTGGCGGTCCTTGCCCTGTTCAGATTTGCTTGCCCTGTTCAGCGGTGCTTGACTTGGCGGTCCTAGCCCTGTTCAGCGGTGCTTGCCCTGTTCAGCGGTGCTTGACTTGGCGGTCCTTGCCCTGTTCAGCGGTGCTTGCCCTGTTCAGCGGTGCTTGACTTAGCGGTCCTTGCCCTGTTCAGCGGTCCTTGCCCTGTTCAGCGGTGCTTGCCCTGTTCAGCGGTGCTTGACTTGGCGGTCCTTGCCCTGTTCAGCGTTGCCTGACTTGGCGGTCCTTGCCCTGTTCAGCGGTGCTTGACTTGGCAGTCCTTCATTGCCCAGCTGAGCTGTGGCTGGCGGTCCTTAATTGCCCAGCTGGGCTGTGGCTGGCGGAGCCCTCCTGGGCAGCTGGGCTGTGGCTGGCGGGGCCTTCCTGGGCAGCTGGGCTGTGGCTGGCGGGGTCCTCCTGGGCAGCTGGGCTGTGGCTGGCGGGGCCCTCCTGGGCAGCTGGGCTGTGGCTGGCGGGGCCCTCCTGGGCAGCTGGGCTGTGGCTGGCGGGCCCTCCTGGGCAGCTGGGCTGTGGCTGGCGTGGCCCTCCTGGGCAGCTGGGCTGTGGCTGGCATGGCCCTCCTGGGCAGCTGGGCTGTGGCTGGCATGGCCCTCCTGGGCAGCTGGGCTGTGGCTGGCAGGGTCCTCCTGGACAGCGCCGATGGGGCTGGTGGGGTCCTCCTGGACAGCGACGATGGGGCTGACAGTGGCCTCCTGGCCAGCAGGGATGATGACGGTCTTCTCAGCCGTGCTGGTCCACCCAGACTTTGTGGGTTTCTTCTGCCCCTTCCCCACCTTGGGAGGAGTCACAGCTGAGTCCACACTCCCCCCGGGACTCCAGTGAGCGGCTTGGGTGGCTGAAGTCTTCCCCCTCTGCCGCCGGGCACTGACCAACTTCTGGTGCTTCACAGGGGGGGGATTGGCTGTGCTCTGGCTCCGTGATACACTGGCTGGCCTGGTGGCCGGAGCACTCCACATACCTGTGACAACAGGCACCACTGGTCCCGGTGATTTAGTGGCTGAGGTGCTAGTACGTGACCTATGAGTTGGACGGGGGGTGGTGGGAAATAGGTTAAGGGTGGACATGAAAAGTTGTTTGGAGACACTGGGACGGGTAGCTGGAGGGGGTTTGGGAGTGGAGGAAGAGGTGGTGGTTGTAGGAGGTGTAACTTTTGTGGATTTGGGTGCAGGTGCCTGCGCTGGAGGCTGTCGTGAGGTGGACGGCTGTTGGGTGGGTGTGTGCCTGCGTTTCTGTACCTTGGGAGGGGGCGTCACAGACACACTGGGTGAGGACACAGGGGACGTGTGAATGGTAGTGGGGTGGTGAGTGCACGTGAGCTGGGTGTGCTGGTGTGTGTGCTGGAGAGGGACGTAGTGGCTGTAGAGGTAGTGCATGCAGGTGTGAGTGTAGACGAGACTGGGAGGGAGGAGGGAGACAACGAGGAGGGGGACACAGTGGAGGCAGTGGATGTTGGTGTGTCTGTATGTGTGTGATGCTTGCGTGAGTGCCTGTGGGATGTGTGGTGCTTATGTTTGCCTGAGCTTCCCTTGTGTGTTGACGTGTGTGCAGGCTGGTCTGATGGTGTGCTTGGGATAGGCAGAGGTACAGGGGATTGAGTCTGGGTGGAGGAAGTTGGAGGGGGGAGGCTAGACACGGGGACAATGGCTGCCATCAGTGCTGAGGCCAGAGTTTGAACGGTTCGATGAAGGGCAGCCTGACCAGAATGAATGCCCTCTAGGAATGCATTTGTGTGTTGCAACTCCCTTTCTACACCCTGGATGGCATTCAAAATGGTAGACTGCCCAACAGTGAGGGACCTGAGGAGGTCAATGTCCTCCTCACTGAGGGCAGCAGAGGTGACAGGGGCAGGGGCTGAGGTGCCTGGGGCGAAGGTGATGTCCACCCTCCTGGGTGAGCGGGCACGGGGCGAAGGCTGAGGGGCTTCTGGGAGGGCGGTGCTGGTAGGGGGGTTGGCGGCTGTACCTGTTGAAGTGGGGGGCACAGATGTTGCCGCCACCACAAGGGATCTCCTATCGGAGGACGAGTCTGTGTCGCTGGTTACAGATCCTGTGACCGCCGTGGTGCTCCCCTCGCCCTCCGTCCCACTGGTGTATTCAGAGTCCGTAGTGTGGGCCTCCATGCCCATGTGGCCTGATGATGCTAATGCACACAAGAACAGGGAGACCGCAAAAAAAGGGGGGGGGAACAGAAGAAAGACAGGTTGAGTGCATGGCTTACCGCTACCGTTGGCGGACAAGACAGACACAGCAGCCCCCTGCACTACATCGCACTGTTGGGCTCTACAGTGCAATTCCTGGGAAATGGCCTACAAGGCTATGTGCGACATCTGCACACATAGATGACACAGGTGCATGAATAGCTGTAGTTTGCACTCTACAGAGGTGGGGTGGGGGGCCACAGGGCCATGCCTTATGAAGGGACCTAGCCTACGTAACTCACCCTGGCCAAGGGAAACCCACAGCCCTCCTCCCCCACCCAAACTGCTCCACTGCGCGCAAAGTCAGCAGAATGAGAGTGTACTCACCCCCTTCTGTCTGCTGTGATGCCCTCAAGCGCCATCCAACTCAGGGTAGGCCACCGCCAGGATCCGGAACATCAGGGGGTCATGGTTCAACGGGCATCCCTCCCACGTTGGGAGGCCATCCCCAGCTGAGCCTCCCCCGTCTTCTTGCTCCAGCGGCGAATGTCCTCCCATCTCTTCCGGCAGTGGGTGCTCCGTCTGTGGTGGACCCCCAGGGTCCGGACGTCCTTGGCGATGGCACGCCAAATATCCTTCTTCAGGTGGGCGCTGACCTACATGAAATGTACAGGGGAAGAAGAGAAGTCATTAACAACTGCACCGGCAAAGTGAGTGGCCCCCATCCCTACCCTTGCCATGTGGCACATGCCCCCACAGTCTTTCATGCACGCAGAACTCTGCCCCCTTCCCTCTTACAACCAGCCCTCTCCACACAGGGATAGCCCATACAACATGCTCCCTGTGTACTTACCTGTTGGTCTGGAGGACCGTAGAGTAGCGTGTACTGGGGGAGAACCCCGTCAATGAGCTTCTCCAACTCCTCCAATGTGAAGGCAAGGGCCCTTTCCCCAGACGCACGAGCCATTGTCTCTTCCAGACCGAGGTCACAGCAGCACTTGCAGTGCAGGTCCTCTCCTGTCGAAGATCAGGTATCGAGTGATTCAACAGCTAGAAAATGGCAGTCACGTCCGCGCCTGTCACGTCCGCGGCGGTCACGTCCGCGGCAGTGCGTACCATCACCGCCGGCGTACATCGTCATTGGCTCCTGGGACCCATGGGGTCCAATGTTAACTAATGCAGCATTGCGCCGCGGTCTTCGACCGCCTACCGCGACGGTGTACAACGCCAGCGCAATTACCTCACATCCCATTGTCATGCTTTAGAGGTCAGGCAGCCGCCATTTCAGGGGCCCACATGGCCTAATTACCAACTGCGTCACACATACCTAGGCCTACTCTCAACACACATACAGGCCAGATTTTGTGTATGAATTGTGTTCTGTGTAGACTGTGGGTACATACCTCTGAGTTGTTTGACTCTGTGCTCGCTGTTGTCCTTCATAGGCACCGTCCGCTGGGACATGTAAGGAGATGGTGGAATCCTCTGGTGTACCGACCACTGGTGGACCTGTCGACAATGGAGGAAAGAAATTTGATCATCACCTGCAGGTTTGACCGTGCCACAATCCAGGAACTGTGTACCCAGTTGGAGCCAGACCTGATGTCAGCAATCCGCCATCCCACAGGGATCCCCCCTCAAGTGCAGGTGCTATCAGTGCTCCATTTCCTTGCAAGTGGGTCATTTCAAACAACAGTCGCCATAGCATCAGGGATGTCCCAGCCTATTTTTTCCAACGTGTTGTCCAGAGTGTTGTCTGCCCTGCTGAAACACATGCAGAGCTACATCGTTTTCCCTCAGGTGGAGGATTTGCCTATAGTTAAAGGTGACTTCTATGCCATTGGACATATCCCCAACATCATAGGTGCCATTGATGGGACCCATGTAGCTCTGGTACCCCCCCACCACAGGAGTGAACAGGTGTACAGGAACCGGAAGAGTTATCATTCGATGAATGTACAGATGGTATGTTTGGCAGACCAGTACATCTCCCATGTGAATGCCATGTTCCCTGGCTCAGTGCATGACGCCTACATCATGCGGAATAGCAGCATCCCTTATGTGATGGGTCAACTACAGAGGCACCGGGTGTGGCTGTTAGGTGACTCTGGTTACCCCAACCTGTCATGGCTACTGACCCCAGTGAGGAATCCCAGGACCAGGGCAGAGGAACGCTACAATGAGGCCCATGGGCGGACTAGGAGGGTGATCAAACGCTCCTTCGGCCTCCTGAAGGCCAGGTTTAGGTGCCTCCATATGACAGGTGGATCCCTATTCTACTCACCAAAGAAGGAGTGCCAGATCATCGTGGCCTGCTGTACGCTTCATAACTTGGCTTTGCGACGACAGGTGCCTTTTCTGCAGGAGGATGGTCCAGATGGTGGGGTTGTGGCAGCTGTGAAGCCTGTGGACAGTGATGAGGAGGAAGCAGAGGAAGAAGACATTGACAACAGGGACTCAGTCATCCTGCAATATTTCCAGTGAAACATAGGTGAGAATACATTCCTGCCTACTACAAGTACTTTTACACTTCTACCTCTATCCTGTCTGTCGATTTCACCCAGTGTATGGTCACTGAGTTGTCACTTTCCCTTACGGTTTCACAGGTGTGGGTCCCAACGTGTGTCATCTGCTTAGATTCCTCATGGACTAGAGCTGTGTGACATAGGTATGTTGACATTACTATTTCCTGGAAATTTTGTCACTGTAATTGCAAATACACTATTTCAAAATCACAGACAGACTCCAGATCTTTTGGTGCTTTAGGTGTGTTTATTTAAATACAAAATATTGGAGGGGGAAGTTAAATGGTGAGGGGTGATGGCGGAGGAGTGTCCATGGCAGAGTCCAGTCTATTTGTCTCATAGGTGCATTGCCCATATGGGCATAGGAAGTGGAGCTGGGGCTGTTGCAATATGGACAGGGTGACAAAGTGGGACAGCGGGTTGACAATCAGGGTGGTCTCATTTCTTGGCGGGGGTCTTGGCATCGTGCTCTGTCTTGTTCCTGGATCTCAGGGACCGCTTGCGGGGTGGTTCTCCATCTGCAGGAGGTGGGGTGCTGGTGTGGTGGTCCTGTGGCGGTGCCTCCTGTCCACTAGCGCCGGCAAAGGTGGTGGGCAGTTCATCGTCCATGCTAGTGTCAGGGGCCCCTTGGAGTGGCACAGTGTCCCTCCTGCTGTTGAGTATTTCCTTCAGCACCCCTACGATGGTGCCCAGGGCGGAGCTGATGGTTCTGAGTTCCTCCCTGAAGCCCAAATACTGTTCCTCCTGCTTGAGCTGGGTCTCCTGAAACTTGGCCAGGACCGTTGCCATCGTCTCCTGGGAGTGGTGGTATGCTCCCATGATGGAGGAGAGGGCCTTGTGGAGAGTGGTTTCCCTTGGCCGGTCCGCCCCCTGTCGCACAGCAGCCCTCCCAGTTCCCCTGTGTTCCTGGGCCTTCGTCCCCTGGACCGTGTGGCCACTACCACTGCCCCCAGGTCCCTGTTGTTGTTGGGGTGGTGGGTTATCCTGGGTTCCCTGTAGTGGTGGACACACAGCTGATTGACATGTCCTGGGGACGGAGGTATGGGCCCGCTGGGTTGGTGCTGTGCTGGTGTTACCAGAGGGTGGAAGGTCTGTGGTGGCCTGTGCCTGTGTGAGGGGAACCGACTGTCCCGAGGCCCACGATGGTCCGGGCTGGTCATCTAGTTCCAGTTGGACAGAGCTGCTGTCATCACTGTGGGCCTCTTCTGTGGGTGCGGTGGAGATGTCTGGACCCTCCTGTCTGGTGACGTTGGGTAGTGGTCCTTCAGGGGTGGAAAAGCATGATTATTGCATCTGTGTGTGTCATGGTGTGCAATGGGTGGGTGACCGTGTACCCCAGTGCTTGCATTCCTGTGTAGGACCTTGTGTGATAATGGTTTAGGGGGGTGTATGGGTATGTGCAGTGGCCATGCTTTAGTGATGGGTGTCCATGCGTTGTTGTTGCATGCAGGGCTTGGTTTTGGGATGTGTGGTTTGTGATATTGGTACATTTGTGAGGAGCTGGAGTGACAGGGGAGGGGCAAGGGTGGGGGTATGTGATAGCATGGATGTAGGGTGGGGGATATGGTAGTTAAAGATTTGACTTACCGGAGTCCATTCCTCTACCGACTCCTGCGAGGCCCTCAGGATGCAGAATCGCCAAGACCTGCTCCTCCCATGTTGTTAATTGTGGGTGAGGAGGTGGGGGTCCGCCGCCAGTCCGCTGGACCGCCAGGTGGTGTCTGGAGACCACGGAACGCACCTTCCCCGTAGGTCGTTCCACCTCTTCCTGATGTCGTCCCGATTTCTTGGGTGTTGTCCCACTGCGTTGACCCTGTCGACTATTCTTCGCCATAGCTCCATCTTCCTTGCAATTGAGGTGTGCTGCACCTGTGCTCCAAATATCTGAGGCTCTACCCGGATGATTTTCTCCACCATGACACTGAGCTCCTCCTCCGAGAACCTGGGGTGTCTTTGCCGTGCCATGGGGTGGTGTAGGTGATGTGTGGGGTGGTGTGTGTGGTGATAAGTGTGGTGATATGTAGTGGTGTGTGGTGTTTTGTGCGTGGAAGTTGTGTGGGTGATGGTGTTGGGTGCCTGTGGCTGCTAGTTTGTGGATGGTGGTGTCTCTCTCTGGCCTTCTCTCTGTAATAGTGGTCGTAGGGGTTTGTGGGTGATGTGGGTGTGTGTTTTATATTGTAATGGGTGTGTGGGAGTGGTGTGTGTATGTGTATCAGGTGTGTGTATTTCGATTTGTCCAATGTGGCAGTGTTTTGTAGAAGTGTGTGTATTTTGAGCGCAGCGGTGGGTATTGCCAATGGAATACCGCAGTTGAAAGACCGCCGCGTGGATTCGTGGGTCGTGATAGCGTGGGCGTATTTCTGTTGGCGTGACGGTGGAGGTTTTTTTTTCGCCAGTTTATCACTGACCTTTGGTGTGGCGGACTTGTGTGGGTGTCTGAATTTTGTCGGATTTCGAGATGTGGGTCATAATAGCTGTGGCGGAATTCCACGGCCGAGGCGGTGTGTTGGCGGTCTTCTGCACGGCGGATAGCGGCTTTTACCGTCAATGTTGTAATGACCACCTGAGTATTTTCTTTCATGTGTGTGAGTACTGTGTGACTACAGTGGTATTGCATGAGCTTTGCATGACTCCTAGTTAGGCCTTGGGTGCTCACCCACACTACCCCTGAGAGACTGGCTTCTAGACACTGACTACATTTCACTAATAAGGGATAACTGGACCTGGTATAAGGTGTAAGTACCTTTGATACCCACTACAAACCAAGCCAGCCTCCTTCATTGGTGGTGTAGCAGTGGGATAAGTACTTGCAATTGCCTTACACTCGGTTACTGGTACTTTCCACAGGAAAGGGTACTCTATACCTAGAGCTATACATACATATACCTAGTACAGGATCTAGGGCCAGATGTAGCAAAGGGTTTTTCCCATTCTGTGTCAATGGGAAAATGTGTTCGTACATGTGGCCCCTAGTCTCTTACTTTCCTTTTTAAGAGACTAGGGATTAGGTAGGGTAGGTTTTTCTTTTTCACTACACTACTCTACCACTCACTACACTATGTCTACTGCTGGGCCTAGCTCTGAGGTCAGGGTACTCCCTATGGGGGCATGACCTTCAAAGAACTCAAGGGGGTTTGCTCAGAGAGGAGCTTAGATGTAGGGAAGAATCCTAATAAGAATTTTCTTTTGAGTCTCCTTCAGGATGACCAGGAGCAGACTGGTAACCAGGAGGAGGTGTAGGAGGGTGATCCTACCCCTTTAGAATCAGGGGATCATCCTGAAGATTCAGGGGAGGGCTCTTCAAAAGATCTCCCCCCTAGCAAACCATCTAGTGTAGCTGGCAGTGGGAGGTGTAGTCACTCTGGGAGGGCTCCCTTCACACCTAGAGGTCAGGTTACTAGGGTTACTAAGGTTAGGGAAAGATCTACCTCTGCCCACTCTCATGTCACCTCAGTTTCTGAGGGATCCCATGGTTCAGCTCCAGGTGATGACTCCATAGATAGGGAGCTCAGGAAACTGGGACTGGATGAGGTCAGGCTGAGGCTGCAGCAGCAACAGCCAGCCCCAGATAGGGAGGCTTGGCTGTGGAGAGAGAAAGAAATGGGTTGGGGTTAGTTCCCCATGGTGGCAGCAGTTTCAGGAATTATGGTGTCAGGGAGAATACTTTTGATTCCAGATATCTGCACAAAATTGTTCCCCCTTTCAAGGAGAGGGATGACATCTATAAGTGGTTTGCTGTACTTGAGAGTGCCTGTAAAGTACATAGGGTCCCTCAATGGCAGTGGGCTGCTATTCTGTGGTTGTCCTTTTCTGGCAAGGAGAGGAATAGACTTCTCACTGTCAGGGAAGAAGATTCAGACAATTATGGTATTCTGAAGACAGCACTCTTGGATGGATTTGGCTTCACCACTGAACAATATAGAATAAAGTTCAGAGAGACCAGAAAAGATTCTTCACAAGATTGGATAGACTTTGTGAACTGTTCTGTGAAGGCTTTAGAAGGGTGGTTACATGGCAGCAAAGTGTTTGATCATGAGGGTCTTTATAATCTAATTCTGAGAGAGCATATTCTGAAAAATTGTGGGGGTCATTCTGACCCTGGCGGCCGGTGACCGCCAGGGTCACCGACCACGGGAGCACCGCCAACAGGCTGGCGGTGCTCCCAAGGGCATTCTGACCGCGGCGGTTCAGCCGCGGTCAGAAAGGGTAAACCGGCGGTCTCCCGCCGGTTTACCGCTGCCCCATTGAATGGGGATTCAGACACCCCCTACCGCCATCTGTTTCCCGCCATGAACAGGATGGCGGTAGGGGGTGCCGCGGGGCCCCTGGGGGCCCCTGCAGTGCCCATGCCAATGGCATGGGCACTGCAGGGGCCCCCGTAAGAGGGCCCCACAAAGTATTTCAGTGTCTGCTTTGCAGACGCTGAAATACGCGACGGGTGCAACTGCACCCGTTGCACCCCTGCAACTACGCCGGCTCAATTCTGAGCCGGCGTCCTCGTTGCAGGGGCATTTCCGCTGGGCCGGCGGGCGCTCTTTTGGAGAGCGCCCGCCGGCCCAGCGGAAATGTTTGAATGGCCACCGCGGTCTTTTGACCGCGGTGCGGTCATTTGTCGGCGGTACCTTGGCGGACGGCCTCCGCCGTCCGCCAAGGTCTGAATGACCCCCTGTGTGTCTAATTTGTTGCACCAGTACTTGGTAGACTCAGATCTGACCTCTCCCCAAGAATTGGGAAAGAAGACAGACAAATGGGTCTGAACAAGGGTGAGCAGAAAAGCTCATACAGGGGGTGACAAGGACAAGAAGAAGGATGGTAAGTCTAATGACAAAGGTGGGGACAAAGATAAGAACAAGAGTCTTCATCAGGCCCATAAAAATCCTCTGGGGGTGGGTCTAAATCCTCTTCAAACCAACAGAATAAAAAGCCTTGGTGTTACCAATGTAAGAATAAAGGCCATTTGGCAAGTAACCCCACTAGTCCCAAGAGGAACACCAAACCTCCCACTACCACAGCCCCTAGTGCTTCCACTAGTGCCCCTAGTAACAGCACTAGTGGTGGGACAAATACTACAAATAACCAGTCCAAGGATGTAGCAGGGCTCACTCTGGGTAATGTAGTGGGAGTTGGTTTAGTTGGGGAAACCACTGAGGCTGTTTTAGTCTCAGATGGTGGCATTCACATTGCCACCTTTGTTGCTTGTCCCCTTAACATGGATAAGTAAAAGCAACAACACCTAATAAATGGTGTTCAGGTTGAGGCCTACAGAGACACAGGATCCAGTGTCACAATGGTGATGGAAAAACTGGTAGCCCCTGAGCAGCACCTACTTGGTCATCAGTACCGAGTGACAGACACCCACAATAACACTGTTAGCCACCCCATGGCTGTTTTGGGGGGTGGTTACTGGTCCAAAGAAAGTTGTGGTATCCACTGACCTACCTGTAGAATGTCTACTGGGTAATGATTTGGAGACGTCAGTTTGGGCTGAAGTGGAATTGGAGGCTGATGCAGAAATGCTTGGCATTCCTGGGCACATCTTTGCTTTGACAAGGGCTCAGGCCAAGAAGCAAAGAGGACAGGGAAACTTGGATCTTGGAACAATGGACCAAGTGCTCCCAAAAACTAGGTGTAGAAAGGGTAAACCCTTGTCCACTGTCCCTCCCTCTACTGAAGATTCCCTTTTCAAGGAGGAGGAGTCTACTCCCTATTCCTGAGGAGCTCCAGGCTGCCTCAGCTGAGCTTTTGGGTGCAGGGGGGCCTGCCGGGAAGGAGTTGAGTGTGGCACAGCAGACCTGTCCCACACTAGAGGGTTTGAGAGAGCTCCAGGCTGACTCAGCTGTGCTTTTGGGTGCAGGGGGGGCCTGCCGGGAAGGAGTTGAGTGTGGCACAGCAGACCTGTCCCACACTAGAGGGTTTGAGAGAGCAAGCTGTCAAACAGGAAGCAGGGGATGTCAGTGACTCTCACAGAGTGTACTGGGACAGAGGCAAGGGACCCAAAACCTGGTGCTACCAGGAGACTGGTCATTTCCTTGTAGTATAGGGAGTTTCTTCCAACACTAGCACATGCCATTTCCCTTGCTAGACATTTGGGGCAAAGCAAGACCTGGGACAGACTAGTCCCTCACTTTCACTGGCCTCATATGTCTGAATACACAAAAGGGTCCTGTCACTCTTGTGTTACTTGCCAAGCCAGTCGTAAGACTGGTGGCACCCCAAAGGACCCCTCAATCCCACCACCAGTGGTTGGGGTGCCCTTTGAGAGGGTAGGGGTTGACATAGTTGGCCCCCTTGACCCTCCTACTGCTTCTGGCAATAGGTTTATGTTGGTTGTAGTGGACCATGCCACTAGATACCCAGAAGCAATTCCTCCGAGGGCCACTACAGCTCCTTCAGTGGCAAAGTCCCTCCTGGGAATATTTCCCAGGGTGGGCTTTCCAAAAGAGGTGGTGTCAGACAGGGTAGTAACTTCATGTCTGCATACCTGAAAGCAATGTGGAAAGCGTGTTGTGCAACCTACAACTGCACCATACCTTACCATCCCCAGACAAATGGGTTGGTTGAGAGATTTAATAAAACTCTCAAAGGTATGATTATGGGACTATCTGAAAACCTTAGAAGGAGATGGGATGTCCTATTACCATGCCTCCTTCTTGCCTACAGGGAGGTACCCCAGTGGGAGTGGGCTACAGCTCATTTGAACTCCTTTTTGGTCACCGTGTTAGGGGTCCATTAGCTCTTGTGAAGGACGGGTAGGGAAAACATTTAAAGCCCCCCAAAAAGGGTATAGTGGATTATGTACTCGGCCTAAGATCTAGAATGGCCAAGTACATGAAAAGGGCCACCAAAAACCTTCAGGCAAGCTAAGAGTTGAAAAAACAATGGCATGACCAGAAGACTGTCCTGACTGACTACTACCCAGGACAGAAGGTGTTGGTACTGGAGCCTGTGGCACCCAGAGCACTCCAAGACTAAAGGAGTGGCCCACATCTGATAGTGGAAAAAAGGGTGAGGTCACTTATTTAGTGGACCTAGGCACTCCCAGAAGTCCTCTATGAGTACTTCATGTGAACTGCCTGAAACCCTACTATGACAGGGCTGACTTAACCCTACTTATGGCCACTGATGAGGGACTGGAAGAAGAAAGTGACCCTCTCCCTGATCTCTTCTCCGACACTGCAGCTGATGGCTCAGTGGAAGGAGTTGTTCTTGCAGATTGCCTTTCTGAAGAACAGAAGGACGCCAATTCTCTGAACTTTTCTCTCTGACACCTGGTCAGACCACTTGGTGTGAGCACACCATAGATACTGGAGACAGTTTTTCTTTCAAAAGTAAGATTTATAGACAGCCTGACCATGTCAGGGACTGCATTAAGTCTGAGGTTCAGAAGATGTTGGACGTAGGAGTGATTGAGCACTCAGATAGCCCCTGGACCAGCCTATTGGTGCTAGTACCCAAGCCTCATTCCCAGAATGGGAAAAAAGGAGATGAGGTTTTGTGTTGATTATAGAGGGCTAAATACAGTCACAAAGACTGATGCTCACCCTATACCCAGGGCAGATGAGCTGATAGATACACTGGCATCTGCCAAGAATCTCAGCACTTTTGACTTGACTGCAGGGTATTGGCAGATCAAGCTATCAGAAGAGGCTAAACCAAAAACTGCTTTCTCTACCATTGGAGGGCATTATTAGTTTACTGTTATGCCCTTTGGTTTGAAGCATACACCTGCCTCTTTCCAGAGGCATGTGAGCACAGTCCTTCAAGGTCTGGGAGCTTTCAGTGCAGCATATCTTGATGATATTGCTGTAATCAGCTCCAACTGGGATGACTACCTGGTCTACCTATGGAAAGTTTTGGAGGCCCTGCAAAAGGCAGACCTCTCTATCAAGGCTTCAAAGTTCCATATAGGGCAGGGAAAGGTTGTTTTCTGGGACACCTAGTTGTTGGAGAACAGATTGAACCACTTCAGGGGAAGATCCAAACTATTTTAGACTGGTCTCCCCCTACAACACAGACCCAAGTCAGAGCCTTTCTTGGTCTCACTGGGTACAACAGGGGGTTTATTAAGAATTATGGCTCCATTGTTGCCCCTCTTAAAGACCTTACTTCTAAGGAAATGCCTAAGAAGGTTTTGTGGACAGCTAGCTGTCAGAAAGTTTTTTGAGTAGCTCAGGCAGGCTATGTGTACTGCACCTGTCCTAAAAAGCTCAAACTATTCAAATAAGTTTATTGTCCAGACAGAGGCTTCAGAGGTAGGGGTTAGGACGGTGCTATCACAACTCAATTCAGAGGGCCAGGATCAACCTGTTGCTTTTATTAGTGGATGGTTGACCCCTAGAGAAAATAGTTGGTCAGCCATAAAGAGGGAGGCTTTTGCTGTGGGCTGGGCCCCAAAGAAGCTGAGACCATACCTATTTGGGATTCACTTCATAGTTCAGACGGATACAAACCTGTCTTATAGTTAAAACAAATGAAAGGCGAAAACCCCAAATTGTTGAGGTGGTCCATTTTCCTACAGGACTTAACAGTGTAACACAGACCTGGGAGTAACCACTCCAATGCAGATGGACTCTCCAGATATTTCCACGTAGACAATGAAGACTCATCTGGGCAAGGTTAGCCTTATTGTCCCTCATTTGGGAGGGTAGAGGTTGTGTAGAAATGTACTCTCTTTTTGGATGTTACCCCCAATGTTCTGCCTCATGTCAGTGTGTTTGTCTGTATCACTGGGATACTGCTAACCAAGACCACAGTGCTTATGCTGTCTCTCCTCCCAGTTTTGTCACTGCATACTGGTAACCCAGTATTTCATTCCAAATTGGCATACCGGTCACCCTTATAAGTCCGTAGCATATGGTACTGAGGTACCCAGGGCATTGAGGTTCTAGGGGATCCCTATGGGCTGCAGCATTAATTTTGCCACCCATAGGGAGCCCATGCAAAGGCTTCTACAGTATTGCCATTGCAGCTTATGTGAAATGGTGTGTGCATCCTTTCACTGCCATTTACACTGCACCAGGTCACTTATAAGTCACCTATATGTCAGGCCTTCCAACCCCGAAGGCTAGGTGCAAAGTGCCTGTGTGTAAGGGCACCCCTGCACTAGCAGAGGTGCCCCAGGTCATCCACAACCATTTTCGCAGACTTCGTGAGTGCGGGGACGCCATTTTACACGTGCACTGGACAAAGCTCAATACCTATGTCCAGCTGCACAATAGTAACTCCAAATATGGCCATGTTAGGTGCCCAACATCTTGGAATTATACCCCAATACTGATTCTAGCATTGGTTGTATAATCCCACACACTCTGGGGGCTCCACAGTGGACCCCCAGTACTGCCATACCACCCTTCTGAGGTCTTCCAGGCAGCCCCAGCTGCTGCCACCTCACAGACAGGTTTCTGCCCTCCTGTTGCCCTCCAGTTGCTCAAGCAGCTCTAGCCCAGGAAGGCAGGTCAAAGCACTTCCTTTGGGAGAGGGGTGTTACACCCTCTCCCTTTGGAAAAAGATGTTACAGGCATGGGAGGGGTGGCCTCCCAGAGCCTCTGGAAATGCTTTGATGCCCTCCTTGCATAATCCAGTCTACACCAGTTCAGGGACCCCCAGTCCTTGCTCTGGCACAAAACTGGACAAAGGAAAGGGGGGTGATCACTCCAATGTCCATCGACACCCCAGTGGTGGTGCCCAGTGCTCCTTCAGAGAGTCCCTGGGTTTTGCCAACTTGGATTCCAAGGTGGTGGGGCACTCTGGGAGCGTCTGAGTGGCCAGTGCCAGCAGGTGACCTCAAAGCCCTCCGCTGATAGGTGCTTACCTGTGTAGCTGAACAATCTCCCTTTTAGGGCTATTTAGGGTCTCTCCTCTGGGTGTTTCCTCAGATTCGGATTGCAAGACTCCAGCAGGAATCCTCTGCATCCTTTACTTCACCTTTTCCAGCGAAACTGCATCTGGACCCTCCAGGAACTCTACAAACTGCAACAAAGAAGCCAAGACAACTTCTGCGACATTGTATCTTCAGCTCCTACCAGCAACTGCAACTGTTTTTAGGTCGTGCATCCTCCGAGGACTGCCTGTCTTCAGCCTGCACCAGAAGAATGAAGAAATCTCCCTTGAAGTGAAGGAGTCACTTCCCTGCTTCAGCAGGCACCCCTCTGCAGCAACGACTGGTGGGTTGGGTCCCCTCTCCTGAAGAAGTGCATGGATCCAGCAACACAGGTGGTGGACTGAAAGAGTCTTGACAGTCCCAGGGTCCAGCTGTTCAACTTTGGTGGAGGTAAGATCTTGGCTCCCCACGCAAGACAGCACCCCTGTGCACCACATGTTTTGCAGTTTCCAAGGCTTGTTGGCATCCTTCCACGAAGTTCTTCATGCACTGTGCAGCTCCAGCCCCCAGCACTCTATCCTGCAGCGCACAGCTTCCTGAGTTGTTGTCCGGCGGCGTGGGATCCCTTTGTGTAGTACTGCGCGGGTCTCCTTTTGCACCTTCTTTGTCCCCAGGGTGTGGGACTCCTGTGCGTGCTGCCCGGTCTTCTGAGGGCTTTGTGAGTTGCTGAGAGCCTTCTCCTTCCCCCCTCCTGGGCAGAGGCCACCAGGTCCCTCCTGGTCCCGGGCAGTGCAATTTTCCACTAACTGCGTGCTTTGCGTGTGCCAAGGCTTGTTGGCGGAATCCAGCGACACAAACCAGACTGCAATCATCCATCCAGCGTGGTAGATCATCTGCACCATCCAGGAACCCACATCCATCTTCTTGGGTGCAGTACTGACTGCTCTTCTTCCCCGTGGTTCTTCTTTTGAACCTTCATCCTCGTTAGCAGGGGCTCCTGTTCTCCCTGGACTCTTCAGTGCTTCTTGGACTTGGTCCCCTTCTTCCACAGGTCTTCAGGTCCAGGAATCCATTGTTGGTATCTTGCATTCTCTTTTGGTTCTTGCAAAATCTTCAGCGTACTCGCGGCACATTGCTCTGCACTAATATTAAAGTTAGACTTCTGCAATACTTTTCAGCTACTGATACATCTGGATGCATGACGCTACGTATATAACTGAGATGGACTTTCATATTGTCGTTAACTTTGCCACTTTTCAGCCCTGATGAAGTCGATGGGTTACCTCCCAAGAGGAAACACGTGTTGACGAAACATGTGTTGGCTGTGTCAAAATTGAAAAGATGTGTCAAAATTGAAAGCATCATCAGATAAACACAAGATGACTGAAATTATGTTTTACTGGTTTAAAATTGGATTACTGGCTGCATCACATACAAGGATTAAAGTGTTTACTTCAAAATTCAATATTATTGGACTTAATTATGATGTGTTGATGGGGATGTTGGTACCTCTTTTTGTTTACACACACTAAAAACTTGTATTGATAAGATATGATGGAATTTACTATATACTCTAGAGTGTCCCTTGAATGTTGATTGGTTTCTGCCAGTCATTGACTGTTCAGGTCTTTGTGGGGAGGAGGGTGTTTTTCCCCTACAAGAGCACTGCTTTTTTCATATTACTGCTACAATACATTGTTTATCGGGTCTTTGAGCGCCAGTTTATTCCTATGAAAGCACCCCTCATACATATTTATTCTTTCACGTTTTCTTGTGTGTTCTAGGAAACCTAACGTGATTTTCTCCTGCTTTCCTGGTGTAGGTTCTATTACTTACCCTTGGTGTTTTCTTACACTCTCAGTGCCCCTCTTCACACTACACTTGCTTAGGTGGGAAACCGACTTTCGCATTCCACTATTTTAGTATATGGTTTGTGTTCCCCCTAGGCCCATTTCTACCTATTGTGATCTTCACTATTTGCACTGTTTTCTAACTTTTTTTACAGCTATTACTGCATTATAGTGTATATCCTTGTATAGTACTTACCTCCTAAGGGAGAATAGTCTCTAAGGTTTTTTTGGCATTTGCGTCACCAAATAAAAGTACCTTAATTTTTGTAACACTGAGTATTTTCTTTCATGTGTGTGAGTATTGTGTGACTACCGTGGCACTGCATGAGCTTTGCATGACTCCTAGTTAGGCCTTGGCTGTTCGCCCACACTACCCCTAGAGAGCCTGACTTGAAGGCGCTGACTACATTTCACTAATAAGGGATAAGGGGACCTGGCACCCACTACAAACCAGGCAAGCCTCCTACATGCCTCATTTATACTCTCATGCAAAAATGGTTCACGGGGTGGCAAGGTAGACCTAAATAATGGCGCTAAGCCTGCTTAGCGCCATTATTTAACATCTGGGTCAGGGCAGGCGTTAGGGGACCTGTGGTCCCATTTCCATGGTCAAACTCCATGGAAAGAGCCCACAGGTGCCCACTCCAAGCCCTAGGAACACCCTCACCCACACCAGAGGGACACCAGAGGATGGGGGGCCCCATCCCAGATAAGTAGGGTAACTATAGGTAAGTAATTTTTAAAGTGTCACTGGGGGCCCTGAAATGTTCCCCCCACATGGCACTGGGTGCAATGGCCATGCCCAGAGGACCCTTTTTCCCTGTGCTGGCCATTGGGGTGGTGGGCATGACTCCTGTCTTTTATTAGACAGGAGTCATGTGGTATGGATGGTTTTACATCAGGAAATTACGCTAGGCTGGATAAAGGCATTTTATTTGCCTCTAACCAGTTTACTGCTGTTTTGGGAGCCAAATCTCCCTTCCCCCAACTGCCACCCCTACCCGGCTAACACAACTTTCGCAGATGCTAGCCTACCCTCTGCGCCGGCTCGGGATTACGCAAATTTGTTGCCCGTCTGGCGCTCTGGAATGACACAAGCTGGTGCTATACTGTTTGGCTCAAAACTGTGTTTGCTCAGTTTTGCGTTAAAACGTATAAACATGGGCCATAATGTCTTACAAACTCTCCACATCATACATTTTTGGAAAAACTACTCCCAGGTAACAAGTTCCACACCAGCCTTTAAGCAGCTTGTAATAAGCTTTCTTTCCACAAATAAAATAAACACCAGTTATCGCTGGATCCTGTCCATTTAACATAAAGGTCCAAGTGCTTTTAAATACAAAAACATGTCTCCATTCATTAGTTCCTACAAAATACGTACCTGTCTTTGACCTTGGTCTATTTATACATATGTTTCCAGCATGCTGCCATTCTAAAACTAAGAATTCTTGACGTTTAGGCACTGAGGGGGTCATTCTGCCGCCGCCCGCCAAGCGGGAACCGTCAGAATACCGCTGCGCGGTCAAAAGACCACCGCGGTTATTCTGAGTTTCCCGCTGGGCTGGCGGGCGACCGCCAGAAGGCCACCCGCCAGCCCAGCGGGAAACCCCCTTCCATGAGGATGCCAGCTCCGAATGGAGCCGGCAGAGTGGAAGGGGTGCGACGGGTGCAGTTGCACCCGTCGCGATTTTCAGTGTCTGCTTGGCAGACACTGAAAATCTTGGTGGGGCCCTGTTAGGGGGCCCCTGCAGTGCCCATGCCATTGGCATGGGCACTGCAGGGGCCCCCAGGGGCCCCACGACACCCGTTACCGCCAGCCAGGTTCTGGCGGTCAAAACCGCCAGAACCAGGCTGGCGGTAAGGGGGTCGGAATCCACATGGCGGCGCTGCTTGCAGCGCCACCATGGAGGATTCCCTTGGGCAGCGGGAAACCGGCGGGACACCGCCGGTTTCCCGTTTCTGACCGCGGCGGTAGAATGCCCATGGGAGCACCGCCAGCCTGTTGGCGGTGCTCCTGCGGTCGGTGGCCCTGGCGGTCCATGACCGCCAGGGTCAAAATGACCCCCTGAATGTGCAACATCTGTTTACCATTATTGTAAAAGTACTCCCTTTTCTTTTTTGTCTTTCATTGCCCTCCTTCTATCATCTACTAGTACAATGATCTCTTTTTCAACTTAGCTAAGTATGAAAGTCAAATTATTCTTGTGTGCATATGCTGTTTGAAATGTCAGGGTAGGGTCTAAGAATCCTTCCACAATGTTGATGTTTTTTGCTTTAGCAAAAGAATACCCCAGGTCATAGTTTGAATAGAACTATTGATAATACTTCTGATCATACAAGTCAGAACTGGGTATAAGAAGAAGACCCAAAACCCCAGACTTTTAGAATCTTTCTGGAATCAAGACGAACCTCTGCCCAGGAGAAGAGCTGAAGGAGGCGTACTGTCCCTTTGCTGTGTTGCTTTGCTGGACTGGCCTGCAGTTGCTGCTTCTGCCTGAAAAGAGTGCAAAGGGTGTACTTTGCTGTGTGTCCTGCTTGAGAAAATTCTCCAACTGCTTGGAGTAGAGCTTGCCTCTTGTTGGAAGTCTCAGGGTCACCAAAGACTTCAGTTTCCTCGACCTGCAGCACTGGGAACTGTGGGGGTCATTCTGACCTTGGCGGTCCATGACCGCCATGGCGGAGTGCGGCGGAAGCACCGCCAACAGGCTGGCGGTGCTTCCTGGGCGATTCTGACCGCGGCGGTAAAGCCGCGGTCGGAAAAGGGGAGCCGGCGGTTTCCTGCTGGTTTCCCGCTGGCCCGGGGAACCCGCCATGGCGGCGCTGCTTGCAGCACCGCCATGGGGATTCCGACCCCCTTACCGCCAGCCTGTTTCTGGCGGTGTCCACCGCCGGAACCAGGATGGCGGGAACGGGTGCCGTGGGGCCCCTGGGGGCCCCTGCACTGCCCATGCCACTGGCATGGGCACTGCAGGGGCCCCCTAACAGGGCCCCACAAAGATTTTCACTGTCTGCTTAGCAGACAGTGAAAATCGCGACGGGTGCCACTGCACCCGTCGCACCCCTTCAACTCCGCCGGCTAAATTCCGAGCCGGCTTCATTGTTGAAGGGGCTGTCCCGATGGGCCGGCCGGCGGTCTTCTGGCGGTCGCCCGCCGGCCCAGCGGGAAAGCCGGAATGACCGCCGTGGTCTTTTGACCGCGGTGCGGTCTTTCGGCAGGAACCGCTTGGCGGGCGGCGACCGCCGACCGCCGCGGTCAGAATGACCGCCTGTGTGTTTTGTGCTGTTCAAGAGGAGAAACCACAGTGACACAGCATACGGCGTGGCTGGCCTGCACCGTGACCTGCCGATGCCACACGGAGTCGCATTGCCCCCCTTCGGACCGTGACCCTGGTCTCACTGAGGCTGTCATCAATGACTTCACCGAGCCGCTGCTCACACCACGACCTGTGGGCCCTGCACTCGGGCATCGCCTGCTCACACTGCAGCCTGGGCATCCCGAAGACGACGCTCCTGCTGACACCTGCGCCGCTGCCTGCACCGTGGCCTGTGGACACCGCTCGTGAGGGACACGAAGCACCGTCCCATCCGGCACCGCAGCCCTGGTTCACCGACGCCAGCACCAGCGTCTCTTGTGTCGTCACCAGGCATCCTGCCTGCACCGTGGCCTGTGGACACCGCTCGTGAGGGTCACGAAGCACCGTCCCGTCCCGCTGGCTTGGGCCTACAGAGGTCAGCACGTCAGCAACAACGACGCCGCTGCCTGCACTGTGGCCTGTGGACACCGCACATCGCACCGCCCCGCTTCACACTGCAGCCCTGGTCTCACTGACGCCTCTGGACACCGTCACAGAGCCACTGCCTGCACGGTGACCTGTGGGCACCGCACGTCGCATTGTCCCGCTTCACACCGCAGCCCCAACGCCATCCACGCCGACACACCTGACTTCATCAGCCTGGAGTTCGATCTGCAACGCGTGTGACCTCAAGGGCCCGACGACTCCTGCACCGACACCGCAACATCAGTGACGTCGCTCTCCAGAACACACCGTGAGGATCATGACGCCCTGCAAATGCAAGGTACTGTTTGCGGGTCTTTCCGACACTGTAGCTGGCCTGCAACGCCGTGGCCGGCCTGAACTGTTGGTTTTGTTGATCACGACGCCGTGATAGCCCCAGATGGAGCTATCGACTTCAATGAACTGTAGTTTTGAGTAAATCTTGCAGAATTCATATTTTTCTTACTGTAGGTTGGATTTTTATCGTATTTGGTCTTATTTTATATAGATAAATATTGGCTATTTTTCTAAAACTGGTGTGGTGTCCTTTTGTAGTGTTTTCACTTATTACTGTGTGTTATGGGCAAATGCTTTACACATTGCTTCTGAGATAAGCCTGACTGCTCGTGCCAAACTACCAAGGGAGTGAGCAGGGGTTATCTGAGCGGGTATCTCCCTGATCCTCACTAGAGTGAGGGTCCCTACTTGGACAGGGTGCAAACCAACTGCCAACTAGAGGCCACATTTCTAACATGCCCCTTCCTCACCTTGGCAGATAGTGGTGTGACCTTAGGTCTGGCAGCTGGAGTCTTTGAGGTGGCCTTGCTGGGTGGTTGTAGCTCCTTCCCCTTCCTGGATCCTGTCCCCCTCTTCACCTTGCCAGGTGACGGAATGGCTTTGGCCTTGGCAGCGGTAGGTGGCACACTGGCGTGGCTGACGGGTGCCCCCTTAGAGCCTTTGATAGCTGCAGGAACCACAGCGGATGACGCTTTGGTGGCTGAGGTGCTGGGCTGGGTTCTGGCCACCCTGGCCTGAGGGGAAGGACAGGGGGAGGGGGAGGGAAGAGGTCAATGTTTGCCAGGAATAGCTTCTTAGGGACACCGGGGCAGGAAGAGGGAGAGGGTTTGGGAGTGGAGGAAGAGGAAGTGGTTGCAGGAGGTATCTGTCTGCTGAGTTTGGGGGCAGGTGCATGGGCTGGATGCTGTTGTGAGGTGGATTGCTGTTGGATGGGTGCTTGCGTTTGTGTGCTTTGGGAGGAGAGGTCACAGAGACACTGGGAGAGGACACAGGGGACATGTGCATGGATGTGGGGGTGGTGACTGCCAGTGAGGGGTATGTTCTGATGGGCATGCTGGTGATGGAGGTAGTGGATGAGGATGTAGTGCATGCAGGTGTGAGTGGAGACGCTACTGGGGGGAGGTGGACGAGGAGGAGAAGGGGGACATAGTGGAGGGAGTGGATGTTGGTGTGTCTGCATGGGGATGGTGCTTGTGTGAGTGCCTGTGAGATGAAGTGTGGTACTTGTGTTTGCCTGAGCCACTTTTGTGTGGTGATTTGGGTGAATGCTGGTCTGAAGGTGTGCTTGGGATAGGTTGAGGTTGAGGGGAGTGGGACTGGGTAGAGGAAGTTGGAGGAGGGAGGCTAGAGACAGGGACAATGGCTGCCATCAGTGCTGAGGCCAGAGCCTAAAATGTTCTCTGTTGGGCCGCCACACCAGAGTGAATGCCCTTCAGGTATGCATTTGTTTGTTGTAAATGCCTCTCAACACCCTGGATGGCATTCAGTATGGTTGACTGCCCAACAGTGAGGGATCTCAGGAGGTCAGTAGCCTCCTCACTGAGGGCAGCAGGGCTGACTGGGGCAGGGCGTGAGGTGCCTGGGGCGAAGAAGATGCCCACCCTCCTGGGTGAGCGGGCACGGGAAACACGCTGAGGGGCTGCTGGGAGGGCGGTGCTGATAGGGGGGTGGGGGCTGGGAGCTTCCATCGGAGGAGTCGCCGCTATCTGTGGTGTCCCCGTCATGGTGCTCCCCTCTCCCTCTGTCCCACTGGTGCCCTCACCGTCGGTGGATTCGGCCTCCAGTCCCATGTGGGATGCAGCTCCATCCATCATCAGTGCCTCTGCTCCTCCACCAGATGATGCTAATGCACACAAGGACAGGGTGACAAAACAAAAGGGGGGGGAGAGACAGAGGATATGCTTGGTCAATGCCAGCAGCAACACTACCGTTGGCGTACACAACTCTCAGAAGCAGCCCTACGCACTAGACCATGCGCTACCAGTTACTAAGATAGTCACCAGCCCATGGGGTACAATGCCTAATGCCATTAGCTGCACACCTGAAACCCACAGGATCCTGCCCGGTAGTAGGTGAACACTAACACTATTGGGGGTGGAGTGCTTCAGAGCCTTCCCAACAAGGGACCTATCCTGCCATGTTCGCCCTGGACTAAGGGCACCCACAGCCCACATCCCCCACCCAGGTAAACCATACCCACGCACAGCCATGGTTCTGAATCTCTACTCACCCCCTTGTGGCTGCTGTGATGCCTTCAAGCACCCATCCAACTCCAGATAGGCCACCGCCAGGATGCAGAACATCAGGGGGGTAAGGGTACGACGGGTACCCCTTCTTCGTTGGGAGGCCAGCCCCAGCTGGGCCTCTGCCGTCTTCCTTGCCCAGCGGCGCAGGTCCTCCCACCATTTGCGGCAGTGGGTGCTCCGCTTGTCTAGGACCTCCAGGGTCTGCACCTCCTTGGCGATGGCACACCAAATACCCTTTTTCTGATGGGTGCTGACCTGCATGGAAAAGACAGCAGAAAAGGGCATTAGTTAACCATCCAGACCGTCACACTCATGGCCCACCAGATCCATCCCATCCCCTGAAGAAAATACATTGAGCATCATACATGCATTACCCTGGCCAGGACAATTCAGACCCCCCCTACATGTGGCTTACACACACAGCAATCCATACATTCATGGCCCACGCATCATGCTCACAGTGTACTCACCTGTTTGTCTGGAGGACCGTAGAGTAACGTGTACTGGGGTAGCACCCCATCCACCAGTTTTTCCAACTTCTTCTCAGTGAAGGCAGGGAGCCTTTCCCCAGACACATGAGCCATTGTCGCTTCCAGACACAGGTCACAGCAGCACTTGCAGTGTAGGTCCTCTCCTGTTGAAGGTCAGGTAGCAAGTGAGTGAAAAGATAGAAAATGACGGTCACGTCCGTGGCGGTGCATAACGTCACCTCCGACGTACATCGCCATCGGCCCCTGGAACCTATAAGGCCCAATGATAACCAATGCGCAGTTGAGGGGCAGTCGTCGACCGCCTACCGCAACAGCGCACAATGCCAGCGGAATTACCTCATTTCCACTTGTCCATCCTCACAGGTCAGGCAGCCGCCATTTCAGGGGGGCACAGGCCATGACACCTAACTGCATCACAGCAGACATTGGCACAGCAACTGACTCTCAGATTCACATATAGGTTCTATAAAGTAAACAATGCATCATTATTTCAATTGATGTGTGAATAAGACCCTCTGCTCACCGTTTTCCCCAATAGGCTTCTGCCACTGAGGATGAATATGAGATGGCGACATCCTCCGGCATACAGACCCCTGGTGGACCTTGCGACTATGGAGGACAGACACATTATTCTAACCTACAGACTTGATCGGGCCACAATCCAAGAACTGTGTGCCCAATTGGAGCCAGACCTGATGTCAGCTATCCGCCAGCCCACAGGGATTCTCCCTCTAGTGCAGGTCCTGTCAGTGCTCCATTTCCTGGCAAGTGGTTCCTTCCAAACAACAGTGGCCATGGCATCAGGGATGTAACAGCCAATGGTTTCAAACGTGTTGACCAGAGTGTTGTCAGCCCTGCTGAAACACATGCACAGCTACATTGTATTCCCCAGGTGGAGGATTTGGCCACAGTGAAAGCTGACTTTTATGCCCTGGGACATATCCCCAACATCATTGGTGCCATAGATGGTACACATGTAGCATTTGTCCACCCTGGAGAAATGAACATGTGTTAAGGAATAGAAAAAGATATCACTCTATGAATGTGCAGATGGTGTGTTTGGCGGACCAGTACATCTCCCATGTGAATGCCAAGTTTCCTGGCTCTGTGCATGACGCATTTATCTTGAGGAAGAGCAGCATCCCATATGTGATGGGCCAACTCCAGAGGCACCGGGTGTGGCTAATAGGTGAGCCCAAGGTCACCACCCAGTATAAGTTTGTGTCTGGGTATGTGGTTGTCCCTAAGGGTTAGTGTGTGTCTAACAGGTATCCCTCGATATTTTCAACTGACTCTGGTTACCCCAACCTCTCATGGCTACTGACCCCAGTGAGGAATGCCAGGACAAGGACAGAGGAACGTTACAATGAGGCACATGGGCGAACAAGGAGGATCATTGAACGAACCTTTGGCCTCCTGAAGGCCAGGTTCTGGTGCCTCCATCTGACAGGTGGATCCCTGTACTACTCACCCAAGAAGGTGTGCCAGATAATCGTTACATGTTGCATGTTGCACAACCTGGCCTTGAGACACCAGGTGCCTTTTCTGCAGGAGGATGAGCCTGGAGATGGACTTGTGGCAGCAGTGGACCCTGTGGACAGTGAGGAAGAGGAGGCAGAGGAAGAAGTTGTGGACAACAGAAGTAATATAATTCAGCAGTACTACCAGTGACACACAGGTAAGACACTGTAACTCCACTTTACATTTCAGTTTTCTGTTGGAAATTGTACATGGCAGCCTGATTTCCCTATGTCTATGGCCACTTACTGTACCCTTTGGCATCTCTATTTTCAGATTTTCAGATCTCTGGCTCCTGGTATGTTTACTGCTGCCCACTAAAGGTCATACCAATGTATAAATGAATGTATATATGACTTGCAATGTTTTCAGAATGTTGTACTAATACATGATTCAATCTCAAGACTCAAGATTAGTATTTGTTCCAAGGGTGTTTATTTATATGCTCATACGTAGAGAGTGATGTGCAATGGGCTGGGGTGATGGTGGAGGAATGTCCAGTTAGAGCCCAGTCTCTTTGTATCACAGGTGCATTGTCCAATGGGGCATAGGAAGGGGAGTAATGGCAGTTCAAGTTGGACAGGGTGACAGAATGGGACAGAAGGGTGACAATCAGGAGAGTCTTATTTCCTGGCGGGTGTCTTGGCAATGTTCCCTGGCTTCTGCCTGGATCGCAGGGACCATTTGCGAGGTGGTTATCCTTGTGCTGGGGGTGGGGTGCTGGTGGCCTGTTGGTCCTGTGACGGGGCCTCCTGTCCACTAGCGCCGGCGGAGGTGGAGGGCTGTTCTTCAGTGTGGCTAGTGTCAGGGGCCCCTTGGTGTGTCACTGCCTCGCTCATGGTCTTGCCCATGTCTGCCAGCACCCCTGCAATGGTGACCGGGATGGTGCAGATGTTTTTGAGGTCCTCCCTGATCCCCTGCTACTGTCCCTCCTACAGCCGCTGGGTATCCTGCAACTTGTACAGTATCTGGCCCATGGTCTCCTGGGAATGGTGGTATGCTCCTAGGATGTTGGAGAGTGCCTCGTGGAGAGTGGGTTCCCTGGGCCTGTCCTCCCCCGTCGCATAGCAGTCCTCCCAGCTTCCCTGTTGTCCTGTGCCTCTTACCCCTGAACCGTGTGCCCACTGCCACGGTTGGTCATCGTGATCCAGGTGTGCAGAGCTGCTGTCATTGTGGGCCTCCTCTGGGGGGGGGGCTGGTTGTTGGTGGCAACTCCTCTCCGGTGACATTGACTAGGGGTATTGTGGGGATGAAAATGCAGTGTTATTGTATCTGCGTGTGCCATCTTGTGCATGGGTTTGTTTCCCTGTATGGTTGGGATAGCCCTGGCAGCTTAGGCTTGTGTGCGTGGTGATTTTGTAGGCTAGGTGATTCTCTCTAATGGGCATGCTGTTGTGATGGGGGTCCATGCAGGTCTGTGATGAGGGTCCATGGATTGGTGTTACATGCAGGGCATGGTTTTGGGATAGGTGGGTTGTGATGGTGGGGTATATGTGAGGTGGTGGAGTGATGGGGGTGAGGGTAGGAGTTTGTGATGGCATGCAGGTAGGGTGGGCGATATAGCAGTAAAGATTTGACTTACCAGAGTCCATTCCTCCTGCTACTCCTGCAAGGCCCTCAGGTTGCATTATTGCCAAGACTTGCTCCTCCCATGTTGTTAGTTGTGGGGGAGGAGGTGGGGGTCTACCGACAGTCCTCTGTGCGGCTACCTGGTGTCTTGCAACCACAGAACGCACCTTCCCCCGTAGGTCGTTCCACCTCTTCCTGATGCCATCCCTTGTTCTTGGGTGCTGTCCCACGGCGGTGACATTGGGTAGGGGTCCTGCAGGGGTATAAAGGCATGTTTATTGCATCTGTGTGTGTCAAGGTGTGCAATGGGTGGGTGACCGTGTACCCCAGTGCTAGAATTCCTGTGTGGGACCTTGTGTGATGATGGTTTAGGGGGGTGTATGGGTATGTGCAGTGGGCATGCTTTAGTGATGGGTGTCCATGCTTTGGTGTTGCATGCAGGGCTTGGTGTTGGGATGGGCGGTTTGTGATAGTGGGACATTTGTGAGGAGTAGGAGTGATGGGGTGAGTATGAGGGTGGGGGTATGTGCTGGCATGCAGGTAGGGTGGGGGATGTAATAGTAAAGCTTTGACTTACCAGAGTCCATTCCTCCACCTACTCCTGCGAGGCCCTCAGGATGCAGAATTGCCAGGACCTGCTCCTCCCATGTTGTTAGTTGTGGGGGAGGAGGTGGGGGTCCGCCGCCAGTCCGCTGAACCGCCAGGTGGTGTCTGGAGACCACGGTACGCACCTTCCCCCGTAGGTCGTTCCACCTCTTCCTGATGTCCTCCCGATTTCTTGGGTGTTGTCCCACTGCGTTGACTCTGTCCACGATTCTCCGCCATAGCTCCATCTTCCTAGCAATGGACGTCTGCTGCATCTGTGATCCGAATAGCTGTGGCTCTACCCGGATGATTTCCTCCACCATGACCCTTAGCTCCTCTGAAAACCTGGGGTGCCTTTGGGGTGCCATGGATGTGGTGTGAGTGAGATGTGTGAGAATGTGTGGGGTGATGTGGGGGGTGATGTGTTGTGGTGTGTGGTGTGAGGTGCGTGGATGGTGTATGGGTGATGGTGTTATGTGGCTCAGATTGAGTTGGTGCTCCTGGCTTGTGTCTCTCTGTGTCAGCAACTTGTTTTTCATTGAAAGGGTTGTGGGTAATATGGGTGTGTGTTTTATAGTGGTGTGAGTGTGTGGGTGTGGTGTGTGTATGTGTATCAGGTGTGTGTAGTTTGAATTGTCCAATGTGGTGTAGTTTTGTAAGTGTGTGTGTATTTTGAACGCGGCAGTGTGTACCGCCAATGGTTTACCACGGTTGAAAGACCACTGTAGTGATTCGTGGGTTGTGATACTGTGGGCGTATTCCTGTTGGCGTAACGGTGTGGGTGTTGGTACCACCAATTTATCGCTGACCTTTGGTCTGGCGTAGTTGTGTGGGTGTCTGTATTGTGGTGGATTTCGCAGTGTGGGTCATAATACCCGTAGCAGAATACTGCCCCAGTCACGGTATGTTGGCGGCCATCAGCAGGGCGGTAGGTGGCATTTACCGCCAGGGTTGTAATGAAGGCCTTTATGTCTGTTTTTTCCTAAATGATTCAGGAGAGCTATGCTATCTCTTCTACATGCTTATCATGTATTAGACGCAACCAAGAGGTTGTCAATGTATTGCACCAGGTCTGAATAATAGGGCATTCTAAGGGACTCCAAGATCCAAGATCTTGTTCAAAACCTGACTAAAAAGATTGATGGTGATTCCGTATGCCCCTGAGGAGTGCAGTCCCATGTTCAAATATTACTGCCAAATCTGAATGAAAAAAATAATTGACAGTCCTTATGCAGGGGAATGGAAAATAATGCTTGACACAAGTCAGTGGCCAAAAACCATTCCGCTTCACAAGGAATCTGGAATAAAATCACTGCTGGATTTGGTGCGACAGGACAACGTGGAGCGACAATATGTGGTATTTTTCATTGGGCTTCTACAAATCTAAAAAAGGGGAATTACAAGGGCTTCCCAAAATTTTCTTCAGAACACCTTGCTCAATCAAACTCTAAATTAAGGGGGTTGTTCCTTCAACTACCTCAGGTGTCATAATGATGATATTCTCAAATACACTGCGTTTGGCTTCACTGTGATTTTGATTGGCTCAGCTCCTTTTATGAGATCAATGTCCTTTCCTGAAAAATCCCACACCTAAGGAATTACTGTTTCCTGCAATTCTTCTGGCAAATCATTACATGTCATTACTAGATATAGCGTGACAAGTGGGTACTGCACTATAATTTTACAAGGGACAGATTCTTCCTCATATGTTTGAATTTCTATTCCTTTTGGGTGTACAGCTAATGGAACAATTTAACTTGCACAACAGGTCACGTCCTAACACATTTACTGGACTTTAATCACAAACGACTTGTTGGTGTTTGTCTTCAAATAAACGTATTTTCGCTGGGACATGTTCTATAACAGTATTTGTCAATTCCTTGTTTGCAACTCCTATAACCTGAATTCTTCTTCCTAATAGGGAAAGTCTGGCATTTCTGCAGTTCTGACAGTGGCGCGTGTAGCTCCATTGTTGACGAAGAATGACATTTACATAGGGACCACGTTGATCTACCTTTAAGGGTTCAACTAACATGCAGTCCTCATCATCAGAACTTAAGTCAATTAAAGGAAATTGTGAAGCTATGTGTTTCACATTTGCATTTGCCATTTTCTTTGTGTTTACTTTTGCCACCTGATTCATGTTTTGTTGAGGAACAATCACCTGCTGCTGTGGCATCGGGGCTTGTGGAACCTGCATTTGTTGTACTGGGGACACTTGTACATTTGGGTTTCGGGTCTTCAGACTCTTTGAATTTGAACCTGATTGTTACCTTGAGTCTGAGAAACTCCAGCATTCTGCACCAAATTATTCACATTATTATAGGGACATTCCCTCCGCCAATAACCATAATTATTGCAAACATGACATGGACTTTTTTTCTTCAATGAGTGAATGTCAACAACATTTCTATTCTGATCTACATGAACACCATGGTGGTCATTACAACCCTGGCGGACGGTGTTAAAGCGGCGGTAAGACCGCCAACAGGCCGGCAGTTAAAAATTAGCAATTACGACCGTGGCGGAAACCGACAACAAAGACAGCCACTTTAACACTCTGACCGCCACAGCGGTGCAAACAAACAGCGCGGCGGTCACCGCCAACAGATAGGCGGGAGACAATGTACCGCCCACACTATTAAAACCCACCAATCCGCCACCTATTCCGGGGCCGATTCACCGCGGACAAAAACATGGCGGAATCAGGAATTCCGAAGGGAAAACGCTCACCTCTACACACCCCACGAGGAACGAGGACACCATGGACCGAAACTCCAAATTCTACCTGCGCATAGTCTTCCTGCTCCTCTACCAGGAGCACGAACGCCGGCGGCGAAGACCACGGTTAGTACTGCACCTACGACACGGGGAGGGAAAAAACAGGGACACACACACGCAACACGCAACGCCCCACCCTCACCCACTACAACACACACACTAATGCATATTAATACATCACAGTTACACCCCACAACCCCACCGGAAGAATGCAAAGACAATAGAAAATGAGTGTAACCATTGTAATATATTAAAATCAAGTAGGCAAAAATATATATAGACACCATTTACAAAATATATACCAAGCATAGTAGTCCAGGTAGTGCTCCAATTAAGTCAGTGGAACACTTGGCCCACACTGTATGGGCGAGGCCCACACAAGATCCCCGACCATGACGGAGAGAACACTGTAGGGGCATCAGAGAGAAACTAAACAGGCACCTCAGGGGGAAGGAAAGGGGGGGCACCTCATCCGGTTGAGTGCACGACGCCAAATCCACGAGGGGGCCACATGCCCACTGTTCAATCCTGGGGAATGCAAAGCCACAGTCTCTCAAGTCTCTACAGTGGGTGGGTTGCCCACTGTGCAATCATGGGGAGTGCAAAGCCACAGTCTCTCAAGTCTCTACAGGGGTGGGTTGCCCACTGTTCCATCCTGGGGAGTGCAAAGCCACAGTCTCTCAAGTCTCTACAGTGGGTGGCTTGCCCACTGTTCCATCCTGGGGAGTGCAAAGCCACAGTCTCTCATGTGAATAACAGTCTCCATTGGTTCCGGAGGCATGGTGCCCAGAGTGCTTCATCCTGCTAAGGACAGAGGTAGTGGATGGATCTCTCCACTGGTTCTGGAGGGGGCATGGTGCCCAGAGTGCTTCATTCTGCCCGTGACGGACTCAGTAGCGTCAGTGCCCTTGGCGATCATGGGCCAGCGGTGCTTGAGGCGGCGGTGCCCTGTTCAGCGGTGCTTGAGACGGCGGTGCCCTGGTCAGCGGTGCTTGAGACGGCGGTGCCCTGGTCAGCGGTGCTTGAGACGGCGCTGCCCTGGTCAGCGGTGCTTGAGCCGGCGGTGCCCTGGTCAGCGGTGCTTGAGCCGGTGGTGCCCTGTTCAGCGGTGCTTGAGATGGCTGTGCCCTGTTCAGCTTGAGACGGTGGTGCCCTGTTCAGCAGTGCTTGAGACGGTGGTGCCCTGTTCAGCGGTGCTTAAGGCAGCGGTGCCCTGGTCAGCGGTGCTTGAGACGGCGGTCTCCATTGCAGGGACTCAGCTGCTGGCAGACCTTCATGGCCCAGCGTGGCTTTTGCTGGCGGTCCTTCATGGCCCAGCAGGGCTTGTGCTGGCGGTCCTTCATGGCCCAGCGGGGCTTGTGCTGGCAGTCCTTCATGGCCCAGTGGGGCTTTTGCTGGCGGTCCTTCATGGCCCAGCGGGGCTTTTGCTGGCAGTCCTTCATGGCCCAGTGGGGCTGGTGCTGGCGGTGGCCTCCTGGGCAGGGGTGCTGGTGCTGGTAGTGGCCTCCTGGGCAGCTGGGCTTGTGCTGGCGGTGGCCTCCTGGGCAGCTGAGCTGGTGCTGGCGGTGGCCTCCTGGGCAGCTGGGCTGGTGCTGGCGGTGGCCTCCTTGGCAGCTGGGGTTGTGCTGGCAGTGGCCTCCTGGGCAGCTGGGCTGGTGCTGGCGGTGGCCTCCTGGACAGCTGGGCTTGTGCTGGCGGTGGCCTCCTGGGCAGCGGGGATGATGGCGGTCTTCTCCGCCGTGCTGCTCTTCCCAGACTTGCCGGGTTTCTTGTGGCCCTTCCCCACCTTCGAAGGTGTCACAACTGACTCCACACTCCCACCGGGACCCCTGGGAGCGGCTTTGGTGGCTGGAGTCTTCCCCCTCTCCCACGGGCACTGGCCAACTTCTGATGCTTCACAGGTGGGGGACAGTCTGTGCTGTGGCTCCGTGCCACACTGGCTGCACTGGCGGCCGGTGCACTCCAGATTCCGGTGACTAACGGCACCACTGGTCCCAGAGATGTTGTGGCTGAGGTGCTAGTTTGGGACCTATGAGACAGACGGGGTGGGGCAGGTGTGGGAAAGAGGTCGAGGTTGGACAGCAAAAGTTTTTTTGACACACTGGGAGGGGTAGCTGGAGGGGGTTTGGGAGTGGAGGAAGAGGTTGTGGTTGTAGGAGGTGTTTGTTTGCTGACTTTGGGTGAAGGTGCATGCGCTGGAGGCTGTCGTGAGGTGGATGGCTGTTAGGTGGATGTGTGCCTGAGTTTGTGTATCTTTGGAGGGGGCGTCACAGACACACTGGGAGAGGACACAGGGGACGTGTGAATGGTAGTGGGGGTGGTGACTGCACGTGAGCGGGGTGTGGTGGTGGGTGTGCTGGAGAGGGACGTAGTGGCTGTAGAGGTAGTGCATGCAGGTGTGAGAGTAGAGGAGACAGGGAGGGAGGAGGGAGACAAGGAGGAGGGGGACACAGTGGAGGCAGTGGATGTTGGTGTGTCTGCATGTGTGTGATGCTTGCGTGAGTGGCTGTGGGATGTGTGGTGCTTATGTTTGCCTGAGCTTCCCTTGTGTGTTGACGTGTGTGCATGCTGGTCTGTAGGTGTGCTTGGGACAGGCTGAGGTACAGGGGATTGGGTGGGGGTGGAGGAAGTTGGAGGGGGGAGGCTAGACACAGGGACAATGGTTGCCATCAGTGCTGAGGCCAGAGTCTGAAAAGCTCGCTGAAGGGCCGCCTGACCAGAATGAATGTCCTCCAGGAATGCATTTGTTTGTTGCAACTGCCTTTCTACACCCTGGATGGCATTCAAAATGGTAGACTGCCCAACAGTGAGGGACCTGAGGAGGCCAATGGCCTCCTCACTGAGGGCAGCAGGGGTGACTGGGGCAGGGCCTGAAGTGCCTGGGGCGAAGGTGATGCCCACCCTCACGCGTGAGCGGGCACGGGGTGAAGGCTGAGGGGCTGCTGGGAGGGCGGTGCTGGAAGGGGGGTGGCGGCTGTACCTGTAGATGGGGGTGGCACAGATGTTGCCGCCACCACAAGGAAGCTCCGAGCAGAGGACGAGTCCGTGTCACTGGTCTCAGCTCCTGTCCCCGCCGTGGAGCTCCCCTCGCCCTCCATCCCACTGGTGAAGTCCGATTCCGTAGTGTGGCCCTCCATGGCCATGTGGGATGCAGCCCCCTGGTGCTCCAGTGCCACTGCTCCTCCGCCTGATGATGCTAATGCACACAAGAACAGGGAGACCAAAAAAAGGGGACGACGACAGAAGAAAGACATGTTGAGTGCATGCATTACCGCTACCGTTGGCGGACACAACAGACACAGAAGCCCCCTGCACTACACCGTGCTCTTGGGCTCCACTGTTCAATTCCTGGGAAATGGCCTACAAGGCTATGGACGACATCTGCACACATAGATGACACAGGGGCATGACTAGGTGCAGTTGTCAATCTACAGAGGTGGGGTGGGTGCCACATGGCCTGCCTTACTGAGGGACCTTGCCTATAGAACTTGCCCTGGCGTAGGGAAACCCACAGCCCACCTCCCCCACCCAGACCCCTCCACTGCGCGCAGTCAGCAGAATGCGAGTGTACTGAACCTCTTTTGGCTGCTGTGATGCCCTCAAGCGCCCATCCAACTCTAGGTACGCCACCGCCAGGATCCTGAACATCAGGGGGTTCATGGTGCAACGGGCACCCCTCCCACATTGGGAGGCCATCCCCAGCTAAGCCTCCGCCGTCTTCTTGCTCCAGATGCGAATGTCCTCCCATCTTTTCCGGCAGTGGGTGCTCCGTCTGTGGTAGACCCCCAGGGTCCGGACGTCCTTGGCGATGGCACGCCAAATATGTTTTTTCTGGTGGGCGCTGACCTACATGATTTGTACAGGGGGAAGAGATACTTATTACCAACTGCACAGTCAAAGTGATTGGCCCCCATCCCTACCCTTGCCATGCGGCACATGCACTCACCGTTGTTTCATGCACGCCGCACTCTCCCCCCTTCCTTCTTACATCCACCCCTCTCCACACAGGCATAGCCCATACATCATGCTCCCAGTGTACTTACCTGTTTGTCTGGAGGACCGTAGAGTAGCATGTACTGGGGGGAGGACCCCGTCCACAAGTTTCTCCAACTCCTCCGCTGTGAAGGCAGGGGCCCTTTCCCCAGACACTCGAGCCATTGTCTCTTCCAGACCGAGGTCACAGCAGCACTTGCAGTGTAGGTCCTCTCCTGTCGAAGATCAGGTATCGAGCGATTGAACAGATAGAAAATGGCGGTCACGTCCGCGGCGGTGCGTACCGTAACCGCCGGCGTACATCCTCATTGGCTCCTGGTACCCATAGGGTCCAATGTTAACCAATGCAGCATTGCGCCACGGTCTTCGACCGCCTACCGCGACGGTGTACAACACCAGCGCAGTTACCTCACATCCCATTGTCCCACTTTAGAGGTCAGGCAGCCGCCATTTCAGGGGCCCACATGGCTTCATTTTCAACTGTGTCACACATACCTAGGCCTAGACTCAACACACATACAGGCCACTTTTTGAGTATGAATGGTGTTCTGTGTAAGCTGTGGGTACGTACCTCTGAGTTGTTTGACTCCGTGCCCGCTGTTGTCCTTCATAGGCACCGTCCGCTGGGACATGTGAGGAGATGGCGGCATCCTCCGGTGTACCGACCGTTGGTGGACCTGTCGACAATGGAGGAAAGACATGTGATAAGCACATACAGGCTTAACCGTGCCACAATCCAGGAACTGTGTACCCAGTTGGAGCCAGACCTGATGTCAGCTATCCGCCATTCCCACAGGAATCCCCCCTCAAGTGCAGGTACTGTCTGTGCTCCATTTCCTTGCAAGTGGGTCATTTCAAACAACAGTGGCCATAGCATCAGGGATGTCACAGCCTATGTTTTCCAACGTATTGTCTGGAGTGTTGTCTGCCCTGCTGAAACACATGCGGAGCTACATCGTTTTCCCTCAGGTGGAGGATTTGCCTACAGTGAAAGGTGATTTCTATGCCCTGGGACATATCCCCAACATTATAGGTGCCATTGATGGGACCAATGTGGCTTTGGTCCCCCCCCACAGGAGTGAACAGGTGTACAGAAACAGGAAGAGTTATCATTCGATGAATGTACAGATGGTATGTTTGGCAGACCAGTACATCTCCCATGTGAATGCCATGTTCCCTGGCTCAGTGCATGACGCTTACATACTGCGAATAGCAGCATCCCTTATGTGATGGGTTAACTCCAGAGGCACCGTGTGTGGCTATTAGGTGAGCACCTGGAAGCTAGTCAGTGGGAATGGTTGTCTGGGTCTGGGGATATCCCTCCAGGTTAGTGTGTGTCTAACAGTTGTCCCTCGCCATTTGCAGGTGACTCTGGTTACCCCAACCTGTCATGGCTACTGACCCCAGTGAGGAATCTCAGGACAAGGGCAGAGGAACGCTACAATGAGGCCCATGGGCGAACTAGGAGGGTGATCGAGCAGAACTTCGGCCTCCTGAAGGCCAGGTTCAGGTGCCTCCATATGACAGGTGGATCCCTATTCTACTCACCCAAGAAGGTGTGCCAGATCATCGTGGCCTGCTGTATGCTTCACAACTTGGCTATGCAACGACAGGTGCCCTTTCTGCAGGAGGATGGTCCAGATGGTGGTGTTGTTGCAGCTGTGGAGCCTGTGGACAGTGAAGACAAGGAAGCAGAGGAAGAAGACATGGACAACAGGGACTCAGTGATCCAGCAATATTTCCAGTGACACACAAGTAAGAATACAAACCTGCCTACTACATGTACTTAAACACTACTACCTCTCTACTGTCTGTCGTTTTCACCCAGTGTATGGTCACTGAGTTGTCACTTTCCCTTACGATTTCACAGATGTGGGTCCCACTGTGTGACATCTGCTTTGATTCCTCATGGACTAGAGCTGTGTGACATAGGTATGTTGCCATTACCAATGAAAAAGCTTTTTGCCACAGTTATTGCTAATACAGTATTCCGAAATCACAGACAGACTCCAGATCTTTTTGTGCTTTAAGGGTGTTTATTTAAGTGCTCAATATTGGAGGGGGTTGTACAATGGTGAGGGGTGATGGCGGAGGAATGTCCATGGCAGAGTCTAGTCTATTAGTCTCACAGGTGCATTGCCCAAATGGGCATAGGAAGTGGAGCTAGGGCAGTTTGAGGATGGACAGGGTGACAAAGTGGGACTGTAGGATGACTATCAGGGTGATCTCATTTCTTGGCGGGGGTCTTGGCATCGTTCTCTGTCTTTGTCCTGGATCTCAGGGACCATTTGCGAGGTGGTTCTCCCTCTGCAGGGGGTGGGGTGCTGGTGTGGTGGTCCTGTGGCGGTGCCTCCTGTCCACTAGCGCCGGCGGAGGTGGTGGGCAGTTTATCGTCCAGGCTAGTGTCAGGGGCCCCTTTTAGTGCCACAGTGTCCCTCCTGGTGTTGAGTACTTCCTTCAGCACCCCTACGATGGTGCCCATGGTGGAATTGATGGTTCTGAGTTCCTCCTTGAAGCCCATATACTGTTCCTCCTGCAGGCGCTGGGTCTCCTGAAACTTGGCCAGTACCGTTGCCATTGTCTCCTGGGAGTGGTGGTAGGGTCCCATGATGGAGGAGAGGGCCTCGTGGAGAGTGGGTTCCCTGGGCCTGTCCACCCCCTGTGGCACAGCAGCCCTCCCAGTTCCCCTGTGTTCCTGGGCCTCCGTCCCCTGGACCGTTTGCCCACTACCACTGCCCCCAGGTCCCTGTTGTTGTTGAGGTGGTGGGTTAGCCTGGGTTCCCTGTAGTGGTGGACACACTTCTGATTGACGTGTCCTGGGGACGGAGGTATGGGCCCGCTGGGTGGGTGCTGTGCTGTGCTGGTGTTTCCAGAGGGGGGAAGCTCTGTAGTGGCCTGTGACTGGGTATGGGGAACCGACTGTCCCGAGGTCCCCGATGGGCCTGGCTGGTCATCTAGATCCAGTTGGACAGAGGTGCTGTCATCATGGTGGGCCTCTTCTGTTGGTGGTGTGGACATGTGTGGACCCTCCTGTCCGGTGACGTTGGGTAGGGGTCCTGCAGGGGTATAAAGGCATGATTATTGCATCTGTGTGTGTCAAGGTGTGCAATGGGTGGGTGACCGTGTACCACAGTGCTAGAATTCCTGTGTGGGACCTTGTGTGATGATGGTTTAGGGGGGTGTATGGGTATGTGCAGTGGGCATGCTTTAGTGATGGGTGTCCATGCTTTGGTGTTGCATGCAGGGCTTGGTGTTGGGATGGGCGGTTTGTGATAGTGGGACATTTGTGAGGAGTAGGAGTGATGGGGTGAGTGTGAGAGTGGGGGTATGTGCTGGCATGCAGGTAGGGTGGGGGATGTAATAGTAAAGCTTTGACTTACCAGAGTCCATTCCTCCACCTACTCCTGCGAGGCCCTCAGGATGCAGAATTGCCAGGACCTGCTCCTCCCATGTTGTTAGTTGTGGGGGAGGAGGTGGGGGTCCTCCGCCAGTCAGCTGAACCACCAGGTGGTGTCTGGAGACCACGGAACACACCTTCCCCCGTAGGTCGTTCCACCTCTTCCTGATGTCCTCCCGATTTCTTGGGTGTTGTCCCACTGCGTTGACCCTGTCCACTATTCTTCGCCATAGCTCCATCTTCCTAGCTATGGAGGTGTGCTGCACATGTGATCCGAATAGCTGTGTCTCTACCCAGACGATTTCCTTTATGAAGTCACCTGAGTGACGAAACACGTGTTGGCTGTATCTCGAAGACTGCATAATCCTGTGGCAAACTGTGCCTACGATTAAAGACACTTCATTACCAACTTGGGATCTTCACGTTTTGTTCTCTCCATCCTCGACTATACTACCAGGGATACATATCCTCATTACGTGATTGGACTGTACACTTTTGTGTGCTGTGGTCACATTGCTTTTGATACCCTCTATCTGGTATTTCTCTCATCAGTATCATTTTCACATTGTCTTCAGCTGGATTTGCTCCTGCTGGAGACAAATCCTGCTTTGCTTTATTTTGATCTCTTTTCTTTAACCATCTGCCTTCCCACGTATCTAATGCTCCCCATATTTGAATGTATGTAAATAATTCCTTGATTTGCATTCTCATTCCAGGAGATCTCATATATCTGTGTTACTGAACTCTAATCTGTAGCTTCTCTTTAAGGGTTTAGATTTTTCTAAATCCACCTCACATTTCTGAGCCAATTCTGCAAACTTTTTGTGAGTCCTTCCTGCATGTTTATTAACATCTTTGCACATGAAGCACAATTAATCTTCTGTGTATGTTTCTGAATGCTCCATCTTGAGCGTTCCCATAATGAATTTGTTTAATTTGAATTTCACTCTGGGCACATTCACTCTTCTGTCTCTCTCTGGTGTCTCTTGTGATCTAATGTTACTATTTGTTGCACCTGTCACTTCTTATGGACTCAGATTGTTTAACCAATCAGTTAACTGCTGTGCTGAAAGACTTTGCAAACAAATATTAATTCTCTAGGGCATATTTTGTGTGGTACTACAATGTTCACTTGTAATACGATCTAGTATGGGCATTAAAGGAAGTATGGTTCCCTGAAGAATCATCACATTAAGAACTGATGCTTGATTTAACATCTGGTTAGGTTCTGCAATTCGTATAGGGGTCTAAGTTAGGTCAAAAGAAGCTATTCTCTCCATCTCTGAATTGTTTGAATATACTCCTCTCTGCATATCAATTGACGATATCCCTGCAGATGCAGCTGGTATTTCAAAAACTGCTGAAACATTAATTGACTTAGCACTACTTCCAGGATTACCTGAATCATACAATGGAGCAACTGGACCTATAGTCATGGGAACTGTTAATGCATCAGGACCCATCAAATTTGTCTGACTTTGTGGAATTTGAATTCCAGTGCTTTGACCTGTTAAGACAGTACTGAATGTCGGTAATTTTTGACTCAGGGTAACATTTGACATTGTCTGCACTGGTGTATACATAGGCATAGTCGGATTCTGATTACAGTTCTGCACAGGTGTAGTCACATTAGATGTCTGCACCATCTGATTCATATTAGGATGTGGTATTACCTGAATCACAACTGGATTTGTAATGGATTGTGCTGTATTAATAGAACTGGTGGATAAACCACGGGCACTGTACTTGGAACTGTCTGAATTGAGGTCTGTGTAGTTGGAGCAGTTGGCAGTTCGAACATTTGGGACTACAGTCTGTACTGCTTCCTCAACTGAATGATAGGATGGGAGAGGATTCATCAGAAGCTGATTTATGAACTCATCTTCCGAAACACTTTCATATGTGAGTGTCTTTTGTGAGAAAGTAGCCTCCTTCTGGCATGGTTATCCCCACTTTTGGCCTGTTTGTGAGTGTGTGTCAGTATGTTTTCACTTTGTCACTGGGACCCTGCTATCAGTGTGTTTTGCCTGTCTCACTGGGATCATGCTGTTCAGGACCCCAGTGCTCATAGTTTGTGGCCTAATGTGTGTGTTGTCAATAGTGCTTAACTATGTCACTGCTAACCAGAACCTCAGGGTTTATGCTCTCTCTGCTTCTAAATTCATCACTACAGGCTAGTGACTCTATTTACCAATTCCAATTGGCACACTGGACCCCCCTTATAAGTCCCTAGTATATGGTACCTAGGTACCCAGGGCATTGGGGTTCCAGGAGATGCTTATGGGCTGCAGCATGTCTTTTGCCACCCATAAGGAACTCAGACAAACCCTTTCACAGTTCTGCCACTGCAGCCTGCGTGAAAAAGTGCACACACTATTTCACAGCTATTTTCACTGCACTTAAGTTATGTCTAACCTTCATTTACTGAAGGCTAGGTGCAAAGTTACTAATAGTGAGGGCAACCGTACACTAGCAAAGGTGCACACACTCTGTCCAGGGCCAAATCCCAAGACTTCGTGAGTGCAGGAACACCATTACACGTGTGCACTACATATAGGTCAATACATATATGTAGCTTTACAATTGTAACTCTGAATATGGCCATGTAAGGTGTCTAAGATCAGGGAATTGTCCCCCATTCCAAATCTGGTATGGGGGGGCAATCCCATGCATCCTGGGGGCTCCACCATGGACCCCCAGTACTGCCAAACCAGCTCTCTGAAGCTTGCACTGCAGCTGCTTCCACCTCACAGGCAGGGTTCTGCCCTCCTCGGGTCTGAGCAGCTCAGTCCCAGGAAGGCAGAACAAAGCATTTCCTTTGGGAGGAGGGTGTTACACCCTCTCCCTTTGGAAATAGGTGTTACAGGCTTGGGAGGGGTAGCCTCCCAGAGCTTCTGGAAATGCTTTGAAGGGCACAGATGGTGCCCTCCTTACATAAGCCAGTCTACACCAGTTCGGGGACCCTCAGTCCCTGGTCTGTCGCAAAACTGGACAAAGGAAAGGGGAGTGACCACTCCCCTGTCCATCACCACCCCAGGGGCGGTGCCCAGAGCTCCTCCAGTGTGTCCCAGACTTCAGCCATCTTGTTTTCCAAGGTGTGGGGACACTCTGGAAGCCTCTGAGTGGCCAGTGCCAGCAGGTGACATCAGAGACCCCTCCTGATAGGTCCATACCTGATAAGGTAGCCAATCCCCCTCTCAGGGCTATTTAGGGCCTCTCCTGTGGGTTTCTCTTCAGATTCTACTTGCCAGTTTCCAGCAGGAATCCTCTGCAACTACTACTTCATCCTCTGACCTCGGATTGACCACAGCCTACTCCAGGAACCGCTCTAACAGCAACAAAGTATCTTTTCTTCTGCAACTTCAGTTCCAGCCAGCAACTGCAACAGTTTTCTGTGGTGTGCACACTCTGGGGACTCCCTGTCTTCACCCTTCACCAGAAGGACCGAAGAAATCTCCTGTGAAGTGACGGAGTCACTTCCCTGCTCCAGCAGGCACCTTTTAAGATGATGACAGGTTCCCTTGGATCCTCGCCTGGCAACGAGTGAGCTCCTTGGAACAGGTGGTGGACCCTTTCGACCCAGACTGTCCTAAGGTCCTGCTGTCCAACTTTGGAGGAGGTAAGAGCTTGCCTTCCCTGTTTGCGACAGTACCCCTGTTGTAGGAAAGTACCATCTTGCGTGGCATATTACCCCCATTTTAACTGTATGTATGTTTGTTTTTGCCTATGTGTCACTGGGATCCTGCTAGTTAGGACCCCAGTGCTCATAAAGTATGCCCTGTATGTGTTCCCTGTGTGGTGCCTAACTGTATCACTGAGGCTCTGCTAATCAGAACCTCAGTGTTTATGCTCTCTCTGCTTTTAAAATTGTCACTGCAGGCTAGTGACTAATTTTACCAATTCTCATTGGCACACTGGAACACCCTTATAATTCCCTTGTATATGGTACCTAGGTACCCAGGGTATTGGGGTTCCAGGAGATCCCTATGGGCTGCAGCATTTCTTTTGCCACCCATAGGGAGCTCAGACAAATCTGACACAGGACTGCCACTGCAACCTGAGTGAAATAACGTCCACGTCATTTCACAGCCGTTTTACACTGCACTTAAGTAACTTATAAGTCACCTATATGTCTAACCCTCACTTGATGAAGGTTAGATGCAAAGCTACTTAGTGTGTGGGTACCCTGGCACTAGCCAAGGTGCTCCCACATTGTTCAGGGCAAATTCCGCGGACTTTGTGAGAGCGGGGACACCATTACACGTGTGCACTACATATAGGTCACTACCTATATGTAGCTTCACAATGGTAACTCCGAACATGGCCATGTAACATGTCTAGGATCATGGAATTGTCACCCCAATACCATTCTGGTATTGCGGGGACAATTCGATGCATCCCCGGGTCTCCAGCATAGAGCCCGGGTACTGCCAAATTAACTTTCCGGGGTCTCCACTGCAGCTACTGCTGCTGCCAACCCCTCAGACAGGTTTCTGCCCCCCTGGGGCCTGGGAAGCCTGGTCCCAGGAAGGCAGAACAAAGGATTTCCTCTGAGAGAGGGTGTTACACTCTCTCCCTTTGGAAATAGGTGTGAAGGGCCTTGGAGGAGTAGCCTCTCCTGGCCTCTGGAAATGCTTTGAAGGGCACAGATGGTGCCCTCCTTGCATGAGCCAGTCTACACCGGTTCAGGAATCCCCCCAGCCCTGCTCTGGCGTGAAACTGGACAAAGGAAAGGGGAGTGACCACTCCCCTGACCAGCACCTCCCAGGGGTGGTGCCCAGAGCTCCTCCAGTGTGTCCCAGACCTCTGCCATCTTGGATGCAGAGGTGTGAGGGCACAATGGACAGCTCTGAGTGGCCTGTGCAAGCAGGTGATGTCAGAGACCCCTCCTGATAGGTGCTTACCTTTCTCTGTAGCCTATCCTCCTCTGTGGGTTATTTAGGGTCTCTCCTGTGGGTATCTCACCAGATAACGAATACAAGAGCTCACCAGAGTTCCTCTTCACTTCCCTCTTATACTTCTGCCAAGGATCGACCGCTGACTGCTCCAGGACGCCTGCATAACCTCAACAAAGTAGCAAGAAGACTACCAGCAATATTGTAGCGCCTCATACTGCCAGCTTTCTTAACTGTTTCCTGGTGGTGCATGCTCTGAGGGCTGTCTGCCTTCACCTTGCACTGGAAGCCAAGAAGAAATCTCCAGTGGGTCGACTGAATCTTCCCCCTGCCAACGCAGGCACCAAACTTCTGCATCACCGGTCCTCTGGGTCCCCTCTCATCCTGACTAGCGTGGTCCCAGTGTCTTTGACAGTCCAGTGGCCCTTCTGTCCAAATTTGGTGGAGGTAAGTCCTTGCCTCCCCACGTCAGACAGTAATCCTGTGTACTGCGTGAACTGCAGCTGCTCGGGCTTCTGTGCACTGTTGCAAGACTTCCTTCATGCACACCCTAACCCAGGTACCAAGCACTCCGTCCTGCATTGCCCAACTCGCTGAGTTGGACTCCGACATTGTGGGACCCTCCTTTGTGACTCTGAGTTGACCGCTGTCCTCAGATCTTCTAAGTGCCTGTTCAGGTGCTTCTGCAGGTGCTGCCTGCTTCTGCATGGGCTCTCCGTGTTGCTGAGCGCCCCCTCTGTCTCCTCCTCCAAGGGGCAACCTCCTGATCCTTACTGGGCTCTAGCAGCACCCAAAATCCTCAACCGCGACTATTGCAGCTGACAAGACTTGTTTGTGGTCTTTCTGCGTGGATACAACTCTGCATCCCCCAACACGCCGTGGGACATCTTCTGACCAAAGGAAAAGTTCCTGGCACCTTCCGTTGTTGCAGAATCTTTGGCTTCTTCCACCCAGAGGCAGCCCTTTTGCGCCTTCATCCGGGGTTTAGTGGGCTCCTGCTTCCCCTGGACACTTGCGTGACTCTTGGACTTGGTCCCCTTCCTATGCAGGTCCTCAGGTCCAGGAATCCGTCTTCAGTGCTTTGCAGTCAGTTGTTGTCCTTGCAGAATCCCCTATCTCGACTTTACTGTCTTTCTGGGGTAGTAGTGTAACTTTACTCGTACTTTTCAGGGTCTTGGGGTGGGGTATCTTGGACACCCTTAGTGGTTTCTTACACTCCCAGTGACCCTCTACACACTACACTAGGCCTGGGGTCCATTCGTGGTTCTCATTCCACTTTTGGAGTATATGGTTTGTGTTGCCCCTAGGCCTATTTCTCCCTATTGCATTCTATTGTGTTCTACATTGTTGGCACTACTTTTCTAACTATTACTTACCAGATTTTGGTTTGTGTCTATATATTTTGTGTATAATACTTACCTCCTAAGGGAGAATATCCTCTGAGATACTTTTGGCATATTGTCACTAAAATAAAGTACTTTTATTTTTTAGTAACTCTGAGTATTGTATTTTCTTATGATATAGTGCTATATGATATAAGTGGTATAGTAGGAGCTTTGCATGTCTCCTAGTTCAGCCTAAGCTGCTCTGCTATAGCTACCTCTATCAGCCTAAGCTGCTAGAACACCTCTGTTCTACTAATAAGGGATAACTGGACCTGGCACAAGGTGTAAGTACCACAAGGTACCCACTATAAGCCAGGCCAGCCTCCTACACCTGTGCACTGTGGCATCTTCCCCTCCTGAGGCCTCTGTGCACCAGTTGCAAGAATCCCTCATGCACAACCTGGCCCAGGTCCCCAGCACTCTATCCTGCGACGCTCAACTTGCTGAGTTGTCCTCCAGCAGCGTGGGACCTTCTTTTGTAGTGCTGCAACAACTGCTATTTTCACCTTCTTTGTCCCCGTGTCCTGGGACCTCCGTGGGTGCTGCCTGGTCATGTGTAGGTTCCCTCCAGTGTTGGGAGCCCCCTCTGCCTCCTCAGTCTGGGTTGAGGCCCCCAGGTCCCTCCTGGGTCCAGGAAGCGCCACTTTGACGCAATCTGCAACATTGCTTGAACCAAGGCTTGTTGGACACAACCTGCACCAAAACCCGCCTGCATCCAACATGTCTACATGGGACATCCATTGCATCAAGCAGGAACCCGCAACCATCTTCCCTTGGTGCATTTCTGCAGTCTTCATCGAAACGGAGACTCTTCTTTTGCACCCTCTTCTAGGTTGGCAGGGGCTCCTGTACTTCCTGGAACCTTCTCTGACTTCTGGACTTGGTCTCCTCTCTTTGCAGTTCTTCAGCTCCAGGAATCCACCATTTGTTGTTTGTAGTCTTGCTTGGTTCTTTCAATAACTCTAATCACAAATTGTAGAGTGTCCTAAGGAAACTTGCAGTACTTACTCCTACTTTCCTGGGCTCTGGGGTGGGGTATTTTACTCACCTTTGTGGTTTTCTTAATCTCCCAGAGATTCTCGACACACTACACTTGTCTAGGGGGAAGGAATTTGTGATTTGCATTCCACTTTCTTAGAATATGGTTTGTGTTTCCCCTAGACCTATTTTCTCCTATTGTAATCTCTACAGCATTTCCTATTGTTTGCGCTATCCTATGTCTAATTACTTACCTTATTTTGGTGTCTAGTGTATATATTGTGTATAATACTTACCTCTAGAAGGAGTATTGCCTCTAAGATATTTTTGGCCTTGTGTCACCCAAATGAACTACCTTTATTTTTGGTAACAGTGAGTATTGTCTACACTTGTGTATAAGTACTATGTAACTCTAGTGGTATTGCAGGAGCTTTGCATGTCTCCTAGTCCAGCCTAAGCTGCTCTGCTACAGCTACCTCTATAAGCCTAAACTGCTAAAACACTAGTACATTTCACTAATAAGGGATAACTGGACCTGGTATAAGGTGTAAGTACCCAAGGTACTCACTACAAAGCAGGCCAGCCTCCTACACTATTTACTCTGATTCTCTGCTGTCTGATCTGTCTTTGCTGTCTGTTTCTTCCTTATCTTAGGTTTGGTACTCCCATCACCTTCGTCTGCAATGGCTGGAAACATTCTCACTCCATCTAGTATCTCGGATCTCCACATCTTTTGTTCTGCATCCCATCTAGCTTCTGCTAATGTCTTAACTGCTTACCTCATTCTATTCTCAAATGTTGTGTTTATTTCTGTCTTTCAACAAACTCCCAAATAGCGAGGGCTTCAAATTCTGGTGGTCTTGGAGGAGGGTTTGATTCACACATATCTCTTCCCCAATTGTCTAAAACTCTTAGATTAAATGTTCCATAACAAGGAAAAATTGATGGACCCTCATTTTCAGTTATTCCACACCATTCTTTAAATATAAGCATGCCGAAACTCCTTTTAATTCTGACACTTCGCAAGCTGGTGTTCCCTTGGGTGCTGCTTTTTCACCCACTCTCACTGGAATAAACACATCTCCTCTTAGCGCATAACTAGTTACAGTCAAATCCAGGAAGTAAATTCAGTCCCACAATCCTTTTAAAAAAGCTGCTCTTAACTAATAGCAACACAGTACTGTTGACCAATACCAGCGGAGCTTCTCACTAATCAACCTATACCAGTGCGACACAGAATGACGTCACAGTCACTTGTCCCAGCAGCTGCAATCGCTTCGCAATTGTCTCTCACACAGTCCCTCACTCAAACGTAATGCAAAATATTGTAAGCAAAATCATCAACCTGTATGCACACTACGGGTAGAACCACAAACACTTTGAAAGCTGTATGGTCTACGCTTTTGATTATGGCTTTCACAACTGCACAACAAGTGAAACTTGACCAGCAATTCTCACTCCGGTTGATATAGATCCCCCATAGGCCTTTCGGATTCACCAAGTACCAACTACAACTCACACTCATTCAAGGAAAACTATTGGCACTGTCAATGGCACCTCATGACATGTACCTCATTTCAGACAATAAATTAACCAAGTGTCTTCTACACTTGTGCATTATCCTGGGATTTTAAGCCTCGAAAGACCCGTCAACAACAACAATATTTTGCACAAACTGCCACAATCACTTCAAGTATGACAACTGTGCAAAACACTTCACAACATCACACTTCACCGCAATCTTCAAGCAAAAAGCATTGCAAGCGCAAATCCCTATTTATACTCACTTGTAGGCAGGATGCTGGAACTTCATCAATCTTTGGAACGGATCATGGGACGAATTAAAGGGTGGGCAAATTTTGTACTGGACAATGGCATGAGGTCGATTAGGACTTGAAAATTCTTCTCGCCCACTTGCTATGACTATTCCTATTCTATTAGGTCGAGCTATTTTTAAGACTTCCTCACCTCTTCTGGTGAGTTGACGTAGAACAGGTGTTCTGTACAATCAGAGAGTGACTGAGGCCTTTAAATCTTGTTACTGTCACATTTGCTCTGAGTTCAGAGACAGAGGTCAAAAGTCAGTTTGTCTTACAATTAATATCCTTCTGACTGCTGAGTTCCAGGATTGTGTCTGTTTTTTCCTAACACATAACATTTCAATAGCTAAGTCATCTGTACAAACATTTCAAAATATAGTTCAGTAGTTGTGAAAGCCATTGTTTGTACTGTGTGATGAAAAAAATATTTTAATAGGGTGAAAACAAATCAGAACACTTTACTTGGCGATGTGCAAAGAATAAATATGTTTTCTGAAACCAGATTTGATTTTCACAGATTTGGTAATACATTATATAGTTTTATCAGTAAAGCTGCGATTTAGACATTTCTTGGAAATTCTATGTCTGCAAATGACAGTGTGTGACAACATCATGCTTTAGTAATATATTTATTCAAAGTGAGTGTTTAAACATAAACCCTCCTGCCTTGGTAGCAGTGCTATTAATAAACAAAGTAATGGATCATATGGCCCATATATGTGGGATCGATTTATTTTACACATGGTGCAAACGTTTAGCCTACTTAATGGAACACAGAAGTTTTTTTATACAGCAGAAGTGCTGTGCTCATATTTATGAAGGTACACTCATGTGAGAATGAAGAAAAAGGTGCCTCTGTAAACTAGAATATTTGTCTAGGATCATACAATTTGAGAACTGTTTACAGGTCAAGTACTTCACAGTTGTGGTCGAGCAGATTTTTCAAGTTACTCAACCTGCAATTCTAGTAAAAATTCTATAATTTTTCAAGGCTTTGGTCAATCCTTTCTCCCCATCACTAAACAAAAATATGGTTTCCCCTCTTATGGGACATAACTATAACTCTGCAACCAAAATTCCAGGAATCAAATGCACAATGAGGTCGATGAAACTTTTGACACAGTAAGATGTGTGGTGGACCATAAACAATTACGTCAACACCACCCTTATAATTTAGACACCATGACCAATGTTTCCACGGAAGGAAAAGTCCAATCAGATATATAGTTCAAGTGCAAACACAAGCTCAAAGTCATGTACACTATGCACAAAAGCAAGTTTTAGAGGTAAATATTCACCAAGTATTGCCCAAGGTGACAAAATAAATTCAGGTGTACTAACATCAATAAAACTAAGCACTGAAGAAAAATGATACAAAAGTTAACACAAATATCTGAGAAACAAAAAATCACATGGTGCTCAGAAGTCACGATCATTTAGTCAATTCCAATTCAATATAAGTCAAAATCAGTAGCTGAATATATGTCAACCCTACAGCTAACCAAATTAGTGAAATACAGGTTTGGAGAGTAACACGTGGGCAAAATACAAAAATACAAAAAGGGGCAAAAATAATTTGGAAAATAGAATAATTCGGCCTACTTGGCACTAACTAGGAAAAATAAAATAAACATCAACATTGTGAAGTTTTTAACCTAAAAAGGGTCATGTCAAGGTGCAAGGGCAAATGGTAGAGAGGAAAATAAATCTCCAAGGGATACAGCATTCAGGAAATCTTCATCAGCAAAGCATCTGGTCAGCAAGCATCAAGAGAGTGTCTGTCTCAGGTCAGGACAAGACTGCTTCAGCATCAGCTATGAATCTCCTTTCCTCTACATCTGCATCTGAGCAAAGTTCGATCAGCAACGACATGTCAATCCACATCAAATCTTCTGATTGGCTTTTAGGATAAGTTCATATTACAAAAAAGGGCAAAATCCAATCATACTTCATTAGCAACAGCAACTTCAGGTTACAATAGTCCAAAATTACCCCAGGCTGTCATGAGAACATCTCCTCTTTCCCTGTGACTCCAAATGGTTGTAACAATTTTGTACAAATCAGACCATGTTCCTGTACTATTAACTTTTCAAGGTTAAATAAGCTCATCTTCAGGGTTAGCCAATGGACTTTTTTACAAGCGGGACTTTGCTTCTCATGGGAAAGAAATCTGAAAGAAGGTTTCAGGTTATGAAAAAAATAATTCCAACTGTAGGAGGCTGGCCTGGTTTGTAGTGGGTACCTAAGGTCCAGGTCCAGTTATCCTTATTAGTGAAATGTAGGCAATGTCTAGAAGCCAGGCTCTCTAGAGGTAGCTGTGAATGAGCAGCCAAGGCTTATCTAGGAGACATGCAAAGCTCATGCAATACCACTGTAGTCACACTTACTACTTACACACATGAAAGAAACACCCAGTGTTACAAAAAGAAAGGTACTTTATTTTGGTGACACAAATGCCAAAAATACCATAGAGACTATACTCCCTTAGGAGGTAAGTAACACACAAATTAAATACACTAGTATGTAGAAATAGGCATAAAAAGAGTTAGAAAACAGTGCAATTAGTGAAAACCACAATAGTTAGAAATGGGCCTGGGGGAGCACAAACCATATACTAAGAAAGTGGAATGCGAAAGTCGGTCCCCCACCTAGGCAAGAGTAGTGTGTATAGCGGAGCTGGGAGTACTAGGAAAGCCCACCACCCAGGGAAGCAGGAGTAAATCACAGTACGTTTCCTAGAACAACACAGAGAAGTAAAGAAGTCTATTGCAAAACCCAGAAGAGACTGCAGGACACCAACTGTGGATTCCTGAACAGGAAGACCTGTGGAAGAAGAGGACCAAGTCCAAGAAGCACAGCAGGGTCCAGGAAGGGGAGGAGCCCCTCCCCACCAGGATAAAGGTGCAAAAGGAGAACCACCGAAGAAGAGTCAGCACTCCACCCAAGAAGACAGAGTCAGGTTCCTGGAGGGTGCAGGTGATGACCCACGCCGGATGGAGGATTGCAGTCGGGTTTGCGTCATCGGAGTCTGCCAACAAGCTTTGGCACATGCAAAGCTTGTGGTTAGAGGAAAATGGCGCTGCCGGAGACCAGGAAGGATCAGGTGGACTCTACCCAAGAGGGGGAGTGAGAGGGGGCCCTCAGCGACACAAAGAGCCAGCAGAAGACCAGGCAGCGCACACAGGAGTCCCAAAGGACGGGGACACGAAAGTTGGAGAAGAGGCCCACTCAGCACTACAAGAAAGGCTCCCACACCGCTGGAGAACCACTCAGGGAGCTGAGCGTTACAGGATAGAGTCCTGGAGGCTGGCGGTTCAAGATGCATGAAGATCTTGGAGGAAGGATGCCAACAAGCCTTTGAGGCTGAAAAGGGTGCAGTGCATGGGAGTACTGTCTTGCTTTGAAGGCAAGGTCTTGCCTCCACCAAAGTTGGACAGTTGGAAGAAAGGACCATCGGGACCACTTCAGTCCACCACCCATGATGCAGGATCCACGCAGTGCTGCAGGAGAGGGGATCCACGCAGCCCTTTCTCGTCACAATTGGTGCCTGCAGAAGCAGGGGAGTGACTCCTTCACCCCAAGGAAGATTCCTTGATTCTACTGGAGCAGGCTGAAGGCGGGCTGTCCTCAGAGGATGCACAACCAGGGAAATGTTGCAGTTGCTAGCAGGAAGCAGAGATTTAATGTTGCAGAAGGCATCTTGCTTCTTTGTTACAGCTTGTAGGGTCATGAAGAGTCCAGATGCAGTTTCTCAGTGAGAAGTTGAAGTGGAGGTTGCAGAGGATTCCTGCTGGAGTCTTGCAATCCTAATCTGAGGAACCACCCAAAGGATGGACCCTAAATTGCCCTGAAAGGGGGATTGGTCACCTAACTGGGTGACAACCTATCAGGAGGGGGCTCTGACGTCACCTGCTGGCACGGGCAACTCAGATGCTCCCAGAGTTCCCTGCCAACCTTGAATCCAAGATGGCAAAGCCCAGGGACCCTCTGGAGGAGCTCTGAGCACCAACCCTGGGGTGGTGATGGACAGGGGGGTGGTCACTCCCCTTTCCTTTGTCCAGTTTTGCTCCAGAGCAGGAACTGGAGGTCCCTGAACTGGTGTAGACTGGTTTATGCAAGGGCACCAAATGTGCCCTTCAATGCATTTCCAGTGGCTTGGGAGGCTACCCCTCCCAAGCCTATAACACCTATTTCCAAAGGGAGAGGGTGTAACACCCCTCTCCCAAAGGAAATGCTTTGTTCTGCCTTTCTGCGCTTGAGCTTCTCAAGCAACAGGAGGGCAGAAACCTGTCTGAGTGGTGGCAGCAGTTGGCTGTAATGGTAATACTGGGGGTCCTCTAAGGAGCCCCCAGAGTGCATGGAATCATACAACCAGTTCTTGCAAAAGCATTGGGTTATGATTCCAACATGTTTGATGCCAAACATCCCTATTTTCGGAGTTACCATTATCTATCTGGACTTAAATAGTGGCCTATGTCCAGTACACACGTAAAATGGCGTCCCCGCACTTACGAAGTCTGGGAAAATGGGCCTGGAGTTTGTGGGGGCACCTCTGCTAGTGCTCTCACACAGAGGTACTTTGCACCCTGCCCTCTGGGTTTAAAGGCCTGCCATAGGGGTGACTTAGAAATGACCTGGTGTAGTGAAAAATGGCAGTGAAAGGGTGCTTGCACCTTTTCCCACAGGCTGCAATGCCAGTCCTGCAGAAGCCCTTGCATAGGCTCCCTATGGGTGACAAAATATATGCTGCAGCCCATAGGGATCCCCTGGAACCCGAATGCCCTGGGTACCTAGGTACCATATATTAGGGACTTATAATGGGGCACCAGTGTGCCGATTGTGTGTAAAATGCTGAGTTTTGGGAGAGAGAGCATAATCACCGGTGTCCTGGTTAGCAGGATCCCAGTGAACACAGTCAAGGACACTGATATCAGGCAGAAAAAGTGGGTAACCATGCCAAGAAAGAGGGTCCTTCCCTACAAGTCTATGCTGCAAGGTGTGTGGCCTTGTGTATTTGCCATGTCAGTTAAGCATTGCTGAAGCACAATGCCTGTACTTGCTAGACATTACTAATTTCACATAGGTTATTGGCCATAGAATATGCCCTCTTGCATGCTGCATGACAAACCCCTGGGATTAACCAGGTCTACCATGTGTACCATTGTACTACAGTTCCTAATCAGCCCTAGTATTGTTATGGGTAAATGTTTATTTGGGCATACACTACCATTTTGTATACCTACAATTTCAATGCATGAGTACCTTTGCATTGTTACCTTAAGAGAGGTATATGTTTCTAATGAGGGTTTGTCATTTTTACATACAACAAATGTTTTTTTATTGTCAGGACATGCCACACGTGATGTTTTTGGTAACATAAGCCTATTAGTGATTCAAACATGTACATGTTCAGCTTGTCTGATACATATTTCCATCCTCACCAACAGACAACATGACTGCCTGCCCAGGAAAAAGCATACGGGATCCGTCATGAAAGATACTGCAACCACAGGCATGTTGCACGGTTTACCGATAGATGGGCCATGAACATTGAGGTGAAGGCATCCAGGACATGGAGGTCTGGACCTCATGAACACCAAGGACCTGAAAAGGCAGGCACCAGCCAGGAAGTCGATGTGCCTTACGGTGGGGGAGCTGTTGCAGTTCGTGGAACATCAACAGCACAGACAACACATGCACCACTGCCTTGAGTCACAACTCCAGGACAGCCACCTGCATTCGAAAAACAGGCCCTTAAATACCTATCTGAACTGAAAATACTGTTGGCTGGCATGGAACTTCAGATAGCCACTCTTATGAAGATGGTGAACAATTTGCAGCAGTCAATGGACCTCATTGCTGAGAAGAAGCAATCCTCACTTGGAATTTCTGCAGTTCTCATGTTTATAGGTTAGTTTGGTAATAATCATTTTTAACATTTTATTAGTGGTTTGTTGTTAGGTGGGGATATGGGTGGATAGGGTTATTAAGTGGGTGGGATTGATGTTTAGGATATGTTTAATAAAACATATATATATATATATATATTTATATGCAAAAAAGATTTCTGCCACTTCATTAAAAAGCAGAAAAAAAGAGAGTCACACCCAACATGTCCACTTCTCAAGCATAAAGCTTTGTTTGAACAAAATATTATATTGTTCCAAAGAGCAAACTGATACAAAAAGAAAAAATATATATGTAATCCTAAAATGGCAACGCGTTTCAACACAGAAGTGTCTTCATCATGGCCAAATTGAAAAAAAAAACGTGTTTCAACACAGAAGTGTCTTCATCATATTGTTTATAACCTGTGACATTTAGAGCCAGTATATTATATATATATTTTTTTGTTTATTATTTTTTTATTGGTTATAGTTTAAATATGATTGTTTTTTTATTTTTTTGACATTTGATATTCACATTATGAATATCACCCTTAAATTGTTTTGGTATCACCCCTAAATTGTTATTTTGTATTTGAATTTTCAGTTATGTGACATTGATAATGGTATATGGATTGGAAGGAAAAGAATCAATTTGTATAAAATATGGGTGATATTGCATTAATCTTTGTGAATATAATATTTTATTTAAAACGTATTTTAGAATTCACTTTGGTGCCCCTCAAGATATAATTGGATTCATCCTATGTAAAGCAGTATTTTTTCTGTGTCTATTAACAAGGGGTATTTAAGTCTAGCTGGGTAAGTGTGCAGAGTTTTTCAATTTGGCCATGATGAAGACACTTCTGTGTTGAAACACGTTTTTTTTTTAATTTGGCCATGATAAAGACACTTCTGTGTTGAAATGCGTTTTTTTTCAATTTGGCCATGATGAAGCCACTTCTGTGTTGAAACACGTTGCCATTTTAGGATTATATATATATTGTTTATTTTTGTATCAGTTTGCTCTTTTGAACAATATAATATTTTGTTCAAATAAAGCTTTATGCTTGAGGAGTGGACATGTTTGGTGCGACTCTCTTTTTTTCTGCTTTTTAATGAAGTGGCAGAAATCTTTTTTGCATTTATAACGGGTACCACTACAGTTTTTTCGCACCTGCCTCGTCTGGTGGATGTAGCCGGCTGAAGTGGGGTTTTCATTTGTTAATACATATATATATACATATATATATATATGTATATATATATATATATATAAATATTTGTTTAGGTTTCAGTGTGAGTTTGTGTTGATATTGTGTAAAAATGTGTATTAAGGGGTTGGAAGATTGATGTTTGAAATGTATGTTGTGGTATATGTGTAGAGTAGTATAAGTTAAGGTTAGGTAGGCCAAGGTAGATCTTAGTTAAGTTAGTGTAGGTTAGTTAGCTTAGGTTAGTTTAGTCATAGTTTAGCTAGGATAAGTAAGGTAGTGTAGTTAGTTTTATATTTTATAGGTTTTATATGGATAATACTAAATAATGTTTTCTAATTTCATGACTGTTTCCTTATTTACTGCGTAGGAGTTGTCATATGTTGTTAGGTTGTGTTAAGCACATGCTATGGGATTTCCAGGTAGTGTTTGTATACATGTGTAACCAGGTGAAATACCTACAGGGAAGATCCTGTCAAGTTTGCAATGGAGTCACTTAAGAGATTTTCAAACCCGATTGGACAATGTAAGTGTCACTCTTGCTGTGAATGAACACACAGCCCAAAACAGGTATTCACATACTGTTGGTGTAAGGTATGCTACATGTATTGTATGGACGATTATGTCAAACAGTTGCCACTTATCAAGAAGGTTACACACTCACCCTGGTCCCATGTTATTGTCACAGTAGTGTTGTCTGCTGACTAGTATCTATGGAGATGCCCCCCACCTATGCTTTAACTGCATTTATCCTTACTGTTGACTGATTGCTAATTGTTGCACTTCATGCTTGTGACCTTGGGTAACTACTTCCTATTTTAGATGCACATAGGGTTTACATAAGCTATCCCCCTTGGCCTGTGTAGATTTGCCCATGGCTCTATGAAACACAATTCCCTTTAGATAGTAGGTAGTGTCTTTAGGGACAGCACATCTGTTGGACCTGGCTCTTTTTACAGAGTCATCCCCAAATGTTTTGCCTTCCTCCTGCTATTTTTTCTGACTTCTTTTTGTTGGTTATAGGATTCCGAGCACTTTATCACTGCTGATCAGAGCTAAAGTGCATGTGCTCTCACTTCTAAATTTGGTATGATTGGCTTACACCTAATTGGCACATTTAATTTAGGTGTAAGTCCCTTGTACAATGGTATCCCTATACTATGGGCTGGTAAGTTAAATGCCACTAGTGGGCCTGCAGCGCAGTTTATGCCACCCACAGAAGTAGCCTTTCAAACCTGTCTCGGTCCTGCTACCATAGGGCCTGCATGCAGTTTACTGCCACAGGCACTTGGCATCTAAATTTACTTGCCAGGCCTGGAACTCCCCTTTTACTACACGTACGTCACCCCTAAGGTAGGCCCTAGCTAGCCCTATGGTCAGGATGCTATGTATGTAAAAGGCAGGATATGTGCCTGGTTGTGTGGCCTATCCTGGTAGTGACAAACAGCCTATATGTTTTCTCACTGCTGTGAGTGCTGCCTTATGTCTAGGTGGTATTGTCTAATCTATAAAGGGTAGCGTTGGCATGTTTGGTATGGTTGTAATTGTAGGGAGAGATGCTGCTTACTGGTGTAGGTGTTTTTTTATTGCCATTATAAAAATGCTACTTTTAGAAAGTGGGCATTTCCCTGTGCTTATGACTCTGGTGTTTTGCAGCTTTACTCCAATCTGTGTTTGGGGCAGAGTGGCAGCTAGGCTTTGTGCATACTTTTCAGACAGTCTGTACACAAGGAGGGTGGTGGTGTCACAAAGATTCATCTGCATATTGAATGATCTTCCTGGGCTGAGAGAAGGAAAGGCAGGGCACACCTGCATATGTGTCCCCTGGTGTGTGATCACTGCCATGGCCCAGGCAGGTCTTGAGTAGCCGCCAGTCGACAGTAATCAAGCGCAGCCGAGGCATGCTCGCGAAGGTGCCCGGGGGCACAGAGGTGCTTGGAGTAGTGCCCCCAGGACACAGGCAGGCACCCGCTTCGGTTGCATTCACCGTCGCGGCCAGGGTGGATAAAAAGGAAGAAGCAGCACTGCGTGCAGGAGGTGCACGTTCAGAAGAGTGCAGCCATACCGTGTGGAGACAGGGAGCTGCCACCTAGTTCTCCTCTTTTCTTTTCCCCCGCTACTTGACAATGAGGTGGACCCTCGCAAGACAACTGGGATCGCCTCCCTAGGAGGGACCAGGATCAAGGAGTGTGAGCTTCCCCTCTTCAATGGAGCAGTATCACTCAAGCAGCAGGATCCAGCTGGAAGAACGGTGCCTGTCCAGCCCTCTCTTCTAGTGCCACATTTGTTGTAATAGGAGCATGTGAGTTCTTCAGTGCCCAGAGTGCTGGACAAACTACTGCCTTCCCCCTAGTAGGAGCATAGGAGCTCCCACACTTCAAGTGTGAGTCTGGGGCTTACCACCCCACGTGTAAGAGAAGCACAAGTACATGTCAGACGATGTTTGTAGCACTCCTATAAATATGCTTATGATGATATGTGCATTTGCCTTGTGCCTGAGATATGCCATTTGACGAATGTGTTTCATGATGAGGTCATGACCTCCTTGCTAATGTGTTCACTCTGCCATGTGCATTTTTAGTGATGTTTCATCTTATGTGCAGCCATGATGGTGTTTTGACAGTTGTGATTATGTGTTTAATATGACATGGCATTTTTGGTATCATGTGTTTACTATGACATGTGCATTTTTGGTAACAATGATTACCTGGCTACTGCTTGTGTTACAGAGTACTAGTAACCTATGTGATGTCCTGACAACTGCTTGTGTAGAAGGGTATTTCTGACATGTGTTTGGTCTAATGATGTTTTGTGTAATACAGTTTATTTTTCTATAACTGGGTGTTGTGTTTCCTTTGTGGTGTATTTATTGCATCATGTGTGTTTTGTCTGTTGTGCAGTCACTTTACACATTGCCTCTGGGATATGCCTGACTGCTTGTGTTAAGCTACCAAGGGAGTGAGCAGGGATTATCTTGGGTGTATAACTCCTTCGCCCTGATTAGAGTGGGTGGGTTCTGCCTGGCTTAGATGCATACCTTAGCCAACCAGGAACTCCATTTTTAACAACATCCTTCATGGTCTACTTAGTCCAGTCATCAACTTACATTTAATATGCAGGTTGAAGATAGTGCATTTATTTACATCTGTGTCACAGTAATAGTTATTTCAGTAACAACAGTTATTTCAGCAACAACCCCAACATTGTTTTAGAGCTAAAGATCATCCAGACAGTCTATGGGGGATACATGTCATGAGACATGTGGAGGAGAGGACTATTCCAGTGAGGGGGAGATCCAAATTGCCATTAGAGAAAGGAGGCCACATTGACAGTCCACAAATGGATAAGAGCAACAGGTGGGCAAACACAAAGTGGACAGTGCCAGATAAGAAGGGCAATGGCATGTTACTCAACACGTGTCCAATGGGAAACTGGCCAAGGGCCACAGACAAAGGTTTCTGGGAAGTTATCTGCCTGAAAGTGGGGAAATCCACTTCTTCCTCCTGTGCTGTGTGGTGTGCCTGCCCTGAGGATGATGGTCTTTGTACACGAGGCTTCTGAGACACACACACATCAAGGACTGAAGATGTGACTCCCCTGTGCCCTCAGCACTTGCCTGTGTCGACAAGAAAGGCAGCATACCACTGAGAAGGGCCTGCTGGCTTGCCAGCACAGCAACCTTGTCACAGTGGAAGGCACCCATTGTTGTAATATCGGAGTCCTAGTTCCACTCAATAGATTGAAGGATGGTGCATATAGCCTCCAGCGGGGTGGCAACCTCATTGGTGTTACATTGGCATGGCTATTGTTGCCTCTGCCTCATGATCATGACACCAGCGAAGTCAGCCAGGGGCTGTTCCAGTCTCTGGAGCAGGGCGTGGGGAAGTTGCACTATATTTGCCTGTCAGATGGCAGTTCCTCCGTATTTCTCACATGCAAATGTCTGACAAGGGTGTTTGTTTGTGTCATACCACACATTGTAACACAGTTACACAGCTTGATGGCCTGCCATCCCATTGTGGATATGTTGAGGTAAGGTGCACATCCTGCTTGGTGATTGGTACTTCTTTTCATGATGGATATGCCTTTTTTGTATTTAGAGCACTACTGTGCACATTGCACCAACCCTGTCCCAAGTCACCAGTGTGCCAAGCATTCCTTGTGGCCACTACTCAGGCCACAGCTCCTGTGAAAGTGAACAGGGTTTGTTGATATATTAAATTTCATCCTGCTTTCAGCCTTACACATGCTCCATCATGGCAGTCTGCCTTGTTGTGCTGTCTGGCATGCACGTTGTCCATCATGTGGCCAAGGTTCATATTGGTCATGCATCCACACTACTCTACACAGCTAGCAACCTGCTACACTGCAGGAATGTGTAAGTGCATGTACTTACCATGGGTGTGGTATCTGAGTAAACAGGTGTCCATTGTGGGCTAACTCTGAAGAGATATACACAGTAAAAAAAGGTAGCTAGCTAGCACTGATGCTCACACCATTTCATCAGTGCCGGAGTTGGTTATCTGCTGAGTATCACACATTGTTAGACTCAAACCTACTCATTTGAATGTGTTCATGACTCGTCTGGCATTCCTCATTTAGGCTCAGTGGCACCACTTACTGTCACACACAGATGGAAGCCTGATCACACATTGACACATGTGACGCAAACCCTACATTTATATTCACCATTTCAAATTGCCTAACATGGCTACATGTATTTGTGAGCTATGTATCAGGCTGGACCCTCACATGGTAGTAGTTTTGATAATGCATGACATGTATCTACCCTGGTTTGCCACAGAACTTTACACACACTTCTCAGCCTTAAACCATCACAGATTCCTGAACATATGGCAACCTAGCTCATCCTGTCACTTATGCATTTCCTGTTTGTCAACTTCCTTCTTTAACATATGTATACTGGTACGGGTTTTCTTCTTCTGTCTCCCTCCCGACATGTGCTATATATTTCCCCTGATGCACATCGCATGTAAGATGTACTACACCTATGCCCTCTTCTATATCATCCTTCCTACCTGCAACAGATGTGTGACACTTTCAAACACAGCAATGTGTGTGTGTATAGCTCAGACTGCCTTGCAGTACACACACCACTTCTCACCTCCTATGCAGTGTGCCCTCTTTCAAACACAGTGAAAGTTCAATGTGCTCAACCATGCCTACATTAAACAGCACTACCAGTGGACAACCTGTCTCACACACCATCCATTGTTTGACAAAACACAAAGCTGACTATTTTATGCATGACTTGCTTCACCCTCTTCAGTTTTTTTAAATACCAGGATTTAGGATGTTGGCTACTATAGCAGGTTACACCTGTGTGCTTACACCCCAGACATCAGTGCCACAGTGTGCAATGTAGTTTAATGCTAAAGACTAAGGCCCTCATTATGACATTGGCAGTAAGTGCCGCTTACCGCAATGCTTACTGCCGCCAACATGCAGCGACCGCAGCGGTATACAGCTACGCGTATTATGATCCAAACATAGAAACCCACCACTATACAGACACACACACAAGTCCGCCACACCAACGGTCAGTGATAAAATGGCGGTAACAAAACCCACACCGTTACACCAACAGAAATACGCTCACAGCATTATGACCCACGAATCACCGCAGTGGACATTCAACCGCGGTAAACCATTGGCGGTACATACCACCGCGCTCAAAACACCACCACATTGGTGAATACAAACTACACACACCTGACACACATACACACACCACACCCACACACCCACTCCAATATAAAACACACACTCGCATTACCCACAACCCTTTACCACTACAAACAATTTACAACAGAGAGAGAGACATGCTAGGAGCACCCACAGAACCAGAGCCACAGAACACCATCACCCATACATCATCCACGCACATCACAGCACACACCCCAACCCATCCCCCCCACACCCTCACACACACCACACACACTACACCCATGGCACCACAAAGACACCCCAGTTTCTCTGAGGAGAAGCTAGGGGTCATGCAGGAGGAAATCAAACAGCTATTCGGATCATAGGTGCAGCAGACATCCATTGCTAGGAAGATGGAGCTATGGCGGAGAGTCGTGGACAGGGTCAACGCCGTGGGACAGCATCCAAGAACAAGGCATGACATCTGGAAGACGTGGAACGACCTACGGGGGGAGGTGCGTTCTGTGGTTGCAAGACACCAGATAGCAGCACAGAGGACTAGCGGTGGACCCCCACCTCCTCTCCCACAACTAACAACATGGGAGGAGCAAGTCTTGGCAATAATGCATCCTGAGGGCCTGGCAGGAGTAGCAGGAGGACTGGACTCTGGTAAAACCAATCTTAACTACTTTCATCCCCCTACCTGCATGCCATCACATTCCCCCACCCCTACCCTCACCCCCATCACCCCACCACCTCACATACACCCCACCATCACAACCCACACCTCCCAGTACCCAGCACTGCATGCAACAACAATGCATGGACACCACTCACAGCCCTGCATGGACACCCATCACCACAGCATGCACAGTAGTGACAATCACTTAGCCAATCAAATTACAACTCACACAAGCCAAAGCTGCCTTGGTAATAACAACCATAGAGGGAAACATACCCATGCACAAGATGTCACACGCATTAAAAATAGCACTGCATTTACATACCCACAGGACCCCACACAACGTCAACGGAGAGGAGGTGCCAGCAATATCCAGTCCCCCCCAAAGAGGCCCACAGTGATGACAGCAGCTCTGCACGCCTGATATGGATGACCAACCTGGCCCATCAGGGACCTCTGGACAGTCGGTTACCCAGGCACAGTCCCATCCCACCACAGTGCCTCCCCGCTCAGGAAACACCAGCACAACACCCACCCAGATGGCCCATACCACTGTCCCCAAGACATGTCAATCAGCAGTGTGTCCACCACTACAGGGACTCCAGGCAACCCCACAAACACAGGACAATCAGGGACCTGGGGACAGTGGCAGTGGGCACAGGGTTCAGGGGACAGAGGCACAGGACAACAGGGAAGCTGGGAGGACTGCTGTGCCACAGGGAGAGGACAGGCCCAGGGAACCGACTCTCCACTAGGCACTCAGCAACATCCTGGGAGCATACCACCATTCCCAGGAGACCATGGGCCAGATACTGGCCAAGTTGTAGGAGACTCAACAGCTGCAGGGGGGACAGTACCTGGGCATCAGGGAGGACCTGAAGGACATCCACATCACCCTGGTCACCATTGCAGGGGTGCTGGCAGACATGGCCAACACCAAGAGGGAGGTGGTGGCACACCAACAGGCATCCCTGACACTAGCCACACCGATGAACAGCCTTCCACCTCTGCTGCTGCTAGTGGACAGGAGGCCCCATAACAGGAACAACAAGCCACCAGCACCCCACCCCCTGCAGAAGGAAAACCACCCCGCAAACGGTCTCTGCGATCCAGGCAGAAGCCAGAGAACATTGCCAAGACCTCCGCCAGGAAATAAGACTCCCCTGATTGTCACCCTTGTGTCCCACTCTGTCACCCTGTCCACTTTGAACTGACATTGCTCCCCTTCCTATGCCCCCTTGGACAATGCACCTGTGATACCAATAGACTGGACCCTATCCTGAACTTTCCTCCACCATCACCGAAGCCCATTGCACATCCCCATTTACTGCTCAGCACTGAAATAAACACCCTTGGAAAAAACAAGTATGGAGTATGTCAAATGATTTAAGGATGTGGTTGTTTAACACAGTAGACAGTGCAAATAGACGGTACAGTGATGTATACATAGTTATGACCTGTATTGTGCTACAGTCACTACACCAGGAGTCACAGAAGGGCACAAATATCTGCAAATAGACATGTTAAAGGGTACAATAAGTTGCCTTTGTAGTGGGAACAGCAGCCAGCCAGAGAAAATTCACTTCACAAAACAGCAATGGAAGGTGAGGTTACAGTGTCTTACCTGTGTGTCACTGGAAGTACTGTTGTATTATAATTGTTCTGTTGTCCACTTCCTCTACCTCCTCTTCGTCACTGTCCACAGGCTCCAACGCTGCCACACGACCAACTCCAGCCTCATACTCCAGCAGAAAAGGCACCTGGCGTCTCAGGGCCAGGTTGTGCAACATGCAATGATGATCTGGCAGACCTTCTTGGGTGAGTAGCATAGTGATCCACCTGTCAGATGGAGGCACCTGAACCTGGCCTTCAGGAGGCCAAAGGTGCGCTCAATGATCCTCCTTGTTCGCCCATGTGCCTCATTGTAACATTGTAACATTCCTCTGCCCTTGTCCTGGCATTCCTCACTGGGGTCATTAGCCATGAGAGGTTGGGGTAACCAGAGTCACCTGTAAATATCGAGGGATACCTGTTAGCCAGACCCTCACCCTTAGGGCCAAACCCACACCCATATACCAACGGACATTGGGTGGGGACCATGGGCTCACCTATTAGCCACACCCTGTGCCTCTGGAGCCATCACATATGGGATGCTGCTATTCCTCAGGATAAAAGCATCATGCACAGACCCAGGATACTTTGCATTCACATGGGAGATGTACTGGTCCGCCAGGCACACTATCTGCACATTGATAGAGTGAAAGCTCTTTCGATTTCTGAACACCTGTTAATTTCTCTGGGGGGGGGAACAAAGGCAATATGTGTACCATCAATAGCACCAATGATGTTGGGGATATGTCCCGGTGCATGAAGTCAGCCTTCACTGTAGCCAAATCCTCCACCTGGGGGAAAACGATGTAGCTGCGCATGTGTTTCATCAGGGCAGACAACACTCTGGTCAGCACGATTGAGAACATAGGCTGCTGCCATGGCCACTGTTGCTTGGAAGCAGCCATTTGCCAAGAAATGGAGCACTGATAGGACTTGCACAAGAGGGGGGATCCTAGTGGGGTGACGGATAGCTTAGATCAGGTCTGGCTCCAATTGGGCACGCAGCTCTTGGATGGTGGCCCTATCAAGTCTGTAGGTGAGGATAATGTGCCTGTCCTCCATTATTGCCAGGTCAACCAGGGGTCTGTACACACGGGTATGTCTCCATCTCCTATTTATCCTCAGCGGCTGAACTCGGGTGAAAAACAGTGAGTAGATGGTCAGGTTCAAACATATCCTCAGAGTAAAATGCCTTGCATTTTGTGACAGAAACAATATGTGAACGTGTAGTTCCATAAATGTGCCTATGTCTGCTGTGACGCATTTAGGTGCCATGGCCTGTTCCCCCCTGAAATGGCGGCCGCCTGACCTGTGTGGAGGGACAAGTGGAAATGAGGTAATTCAGCTGAAGTTGTTTGCCGTTGCGGGAGGCGGTCGACGACCGCCGTGCCATACCCAATTAGTTATCATTGGGCCCTATGGGTTCCATTAGCCAATGGTGATGTACACCTGCATTGACGGTATGCACCGCCGCGGACGTGACCGCCATTTTGTATCTGTTCACTCACTTGCTACTTTACCTTCAACAGGAGAGGACCTATACTGCAAGTGCTGCTGTGACCTGTGTCTGGAAGTGACCTTGGCTCGAGTGTCTGGGGAAAGGGCCCCTGCCTTCACTTCGAAGGAGCTGGAGAGACTAGTGGATGGGGCCCTACCCCAGTACCGTTTACTTGATGGTCCTCCAGACCAACAGGTTGTAGGAGGCTGGCCTGGCTCATAGTGGGTACCTTGTGGTACTTACACCTTGTGCCAGGTCCAGTTATCCCTTATTAGTAGAATAGAGGTGTTCTAGCAGCTTAGGCTGATAGAGGTAGCTATAGCAGAGCAGCTTAGGCTGAACTAGGAGACATGCAAAGCTCCTACTATACCACTTATATCATATAGCACTATATCAGAAGAAAACACAATACTCAGAGTTACTAAAAATAAAGATACTTTATTTTAGTGACAATATGCCAAAAGTATCTCAAATGATACCCTCACTTAGGAGGTATCAGGTAAGTAACAGTAAGAAAAGTAGTGCAAACAATGTAGAATCACAATAGGATGCAATAGGTAGAAATAGGCTTAGGGGCAACACAAACCATATTCTCCAAAAGTGGAATGAGAACCACGAATGGACCCCAGGCCTATTGTAGGTTGTAGAGGGTCGCCGGGACTGTTAGAAAACACTAAGGGTGTCCAAGATACCCAACCCCAAGACCCTGACAAGTAGGAGTAAAGTTACCCTACTACCCCAGAAAGACAGTAAAGTTGAGATAGGGGATTCTGCAAGAACAACAACTGCCAGCAAAACACTGAAAACGGATTCCTGGACCTGATGACCTGTAAAGGAAGGGGACAAAGTCCAAGAGTCATGGAAGGGTCCAGGGGGGGCAGGAGCCCACTAAATCCCGGATGAGGGTGCAAAAGGGCTGCCTCCGGGTGGAAGAAGCCAAAAATTATGCAACAACGGAAGGTGCCAGAAATTTCTTCTTTGGTCAGAAGATGTCCCACAGCGTGCTGGAGGATGCAGAGTTGTTTCCACACAGAAAGACCGCAAACATGCCTTGCTAGCTGCAAGAGTCGCGGTTAAGGGTTTTGGGTGCTGCTAAGGCCCAGGAAGGACTAGGAGGTCGCAACTTGGAGGAGATCCCCCGCAGAAGCAGACAGCACCTGTAGAAGTACAGCAAAAGGCACTTAGAAGATCTGAGGACAGCAGTCGACTCAGAGTCACAGAGGAGGGTCCCACGACATCGAAGTCCAACTCAGCGAGTTGGTCAATGCAGGACGGAGTGCTGGGGACCTGGCCTAGGCTGTGCACAAAGGAAGTCTTGGAAAAGTGCACAGAAGCCCGAGCAGCTGCAGATCACGCAGTACACAGGATTACTGTCTGGCATGGGGAGGCAAGGACTTACCTCCACCAAATTTGGACGGAAGGGCCAGTGGACTGTGTGAGACACTTGGACCAAGCTCCTGTGTTCCAGGGACCATGCTCGTCAGGATGAGAGTGGACCCAGAGGACTGGTGATGCAGAAGTTTGGTTCCTGCGTTAGCAGGGGGAAGATTCCGTTGACCCACAGGAGATTTCTTCTTGGCTTCCAGTACAGGGTGAATGCAGACAGCCCTCAGAGCATGCACCACCAGGAAACAGTCGAGAGAGCCGGCAGGATGAGGCGCTACAATGTTGCTGGTAGTCATCTTGCTACTTTGTTGTGGTTTTGCAGGCATCCTGGAGCAGTCAGCAGTCGATCCTTGGCAGATGTCGAAGAGGGAAGTGCAGAGGAACTCTGGTGAGCTCTTGCATTTGTTATCTGAGTAATAGGCCAGAGGAGAGACCCTAATTAGCCCACAGAGGAGGATTGGCTACTGAGAAAGGTAAGCACCTATCAGGAGGGGTCTCTGACGTCACCTGCTGGCACTGGCCACTCAGAGCTGTCCATTGTGCCCCAACACCTCTGCATCCAAGATGGCAGAGGTCTGGGACAGACTGGAGGAGCCCTGGGCACCTCCCCTGGGAGGTGCTGGTCAGGGGAGTGGTCACTCCCCTTTTCTTTGTCGAGTTTTGCGCCAAAGCAGGGCTGGGGGATCCCTGAACCGGTGTAGACTGGCTTATGCAGAGAGGGCACCATCTGTGCCCATCAAAGCATTTCCAGAGGCTGGGGAGGCTACTCCTCCCCAGCCCTTCACACCTATTATATGAGCCTCCAACTCCACTTCTGCCTAAGCTGATGTCTCTAAATCATTCCCTGGTAGACAGTCTACAGGTAAATCTGAGGCAACCACAACTTTCTTTGGACCAGTAACCCCCTCCCCCCAGTTGAAATTCACAACAGACATGGGGTGGCTAAGAGTGTTGTTATGAGCGTCTGTCACTTGGTACTGCTGACCAAGTAGGTGTTGTTAGGGGTGGACCAGTTTCTCTATCACCATAGTTACACTGGCTCCTGTGTCACTCTAGGCCTGAACCTCAACACCATTTATTAGGGGAAGTTGCTTGTACTTATCCATATTAAGGGGACAAGCAACTAAGGTGGCCAAATCAATGGCACCTTCAGAGACTAAAACAGCCTCTGTGGTCTCCCTAACAAGACCAACCCCAACTACATTGCCAATAGTGTGCCCAGCTACACCCTTGAATTGGCTATTTGTAGGTTTCCCACCACCACTGCTATTACTAGGGGCACTAGAATTTGCAGCAGGGGTTATGGTAGTGGGAGGTTTGGTGTTTTTCTTTGGACAACTGGAATCAGTTGCCCAATGGTCTTTGACTTTACACAAATAACACCAAGGCTTTTTAGGTTGATTATTGGAAGAGGATTTGGACCCACCACCCCCACCAGAGGCTTTTGTGGGCCTGATGAAGACTCAGTATGCTTACTTTTGTCCCCACCCTTGTCAGAAGACGTACCATCCTTCTTCTTGCCATCCTTGTCACCCCCTGTATGAACTTTTCTGTTCACCCTTGTTCTGACCCACTTGTCTGCCTTCTTTCCAAATTCTTGGGGAGAGGTCAGATCCGAGTCCACTAGGTATTGGTGCAACAAGTCAGACACACAGTTGTTCAGAATGTGCTCTCTCAGAATAAGATTATACAGGCTTTCATAGTCAGATACCTCACTGCCATGTAACCACCCTTCCAAGGCCTTCACTGAACAGTCCACAAAATCTATCCAGTCTTGAGAGGACTCTTTTCTGGTGTCTCTGAACTTAATCCTGTTTTGTTCAGTGGTTAAGCCAAATCCATCCAAGAGTGCATCCTTCAATACTGTGTAATTGTTAGCTTCACTTTCTCTAACAGTAAGGAGCCTATCCCTACCCTTTCCAGTGAAAGATAGCCACAAAATAGCAGCCCACTGCCTTTGAGGGACCAACTGTATCACACAGGCCCTCTCAAGTGCAGCAAACAACTTGCTGATGTCATCCCCCTCCTTGGAAGGGGGGACTATCTTGTGCAGATTCCTGGAATCATGCTCTCTAACAGGATTACTATCAGGAATACTGCTGCTGCCACCACGGGGTCCTAACCCCAACCTCTTTCTTTCCTTCTCAATGTCTAGGGATTCCCTATCTGAGGCCAGCTGTTGCTGTTTAAGCTTCAGTCTGGTCTCTTCAACCCTCAACTTTTTGAGCTCCCTGGGCGGGTGGATTGGGAATGCTTTGACACAGAAGACAAATTGAAAACTTCAGAGGGGGACCTGTACCTATCTGTCTGGACCCTGGTAACCTGGCCTCTAGGAATAAAGGATGCCCTACTGTGATGGGAGCCTCCATTACTACCAGCATTACTAGGAGCCCTGCTAAGGGGCAGACCCTGTTCAGAACCCTCCCCGCCCTTCTCAGGGAACCCTCCTGAATCAGACCGGGAAGTTTCTACATGTTCTAACCTCTCATTTGATGGGCCAACTTGGTTCTCATCATCTACAATAAGCATGTTGAACAGAAACTCTTTTGTAGGGTTATTTCCTATAACTAAACCTCTATCTAAGCAGAGACTCCTTAAGTTCTTGTAATTCAAAATGTCATCAGCAGCATTGACAGTTTTGGGAGCAGAATCTACCACAGACATGATAGCAAAGGTTTAGAGATAGTGAGAAGAGAGAAAAAGTTTCAGAACTTTTTAAAGCACAGAGAAAAAAAAAAAATTCTAACTTTTAGAAAACTTTTAGAAGTTTTAAGAAACCTTTCAGAACTTTGTAAAAAAGTTTTAGAGAAGAAAAGCAAAACTTTTTGGTTAACTGTACATACACTGACCTGTTTGGTATATGATTCTCTTATGAAAAGTACAAAATGACAAAGTGGCAAGTAGTTACAAGTACTTATCCCACCGCTGTACAACCAATGTAGGAGGCTGGCCTGGCTTGTAGTGGGTACCAGAGGTACTTACACCTTGTGCCTGGTCCGGTTATCCCCTATTAGTGTAGAAGAGGTGTTTCTAGCAGCTTAGACTGATAGAAGGTAGCTATGGCAAAGCAGCTTAGGCTGAACTAGGAGACATGCAAAGCTCCTACTATACCACTTATATCATATGCACAATATAATAATAAAACACAATACACAGAGTTACTAAAATTAAAGGTACTTTATTTTTATGACAATATGCCACAAGTATCTCAGTGAGTACCCTCAGTAAGAAGGTAAGTTATATACACAAGTTATATGTACACAAACCAAAATTAGGTAAGTAAGAGCAAGAAAAGTAATGCAAACAGTGTAGAATTACAATAGGTTGCAATAGGAGAACATAGGTATAGGGGCAACACAAACCATTTACTCCAAAAGTGGAATGCGAACCACGAATGGACCCCAGACCTATGTGAGCTTGTAGAGGGTTGCTGGGACTGTAAGAAAACAGTGAGGGTTACCAAAATACCCCACCCCAAGACCCTGAAAAGTAGGAGTAGAGTGCACCTACTACCCCCAGAGAGCACAATAGTCGTGATAGGGGGATTCTGCAGGAAGAACAAACACCAGCAGTGCACTGGCAACGGATTTCCAGACCTGAGGACCTGCAAGGCAAGGAGACCAAGTCCAATAGTCACGACAGTGTCCGGGGGGGCAGGAGCCCAGGAAACCCCGGATGAAGGTGCAAGGAAGCTGCCTCCGAATGGAAGAAGCTTGGAGTTCTGCAAGAAAGAAGAGGACTAGGAACTTCTCCTTTGGAAGACAGATGTCCCACGTCGCGTTAAAGCTTGCAGAGGTTTTCTCATGCAGAAATACTGCAAACAAGCCTTGCTAGTTGCAAGGGTTGCGGTAGAGGTTTTGGGTGCTGCTGAGGACCAGGATGGACCAGGATGTCGCCTTTTGGAGGAGGAGACAGAAGGTGCGCTCAGCAACTCAGAGAGCCCTCACAGAAGCAGGCAGCACCCGCAGAAGTACCCTAACAGGCACTTAGAAGAAGAGTGAACTGGAGGCCATGAAAAGTTACAACGGGGGGTCCCACGACGTCGGTGGAAAACTCAGAAGGTTGTGCACTGCAGGATGGAGTACTGCGGACCCAGGCTAGGCTGTGCACAAAGGAAATCCTGGAAGAGTGCACAGGAGCCGAAGCAGCTGCAAATCACGCAGTACACAGTTTTGCAGTCTAGCGTGGGGAGGCAAGGACTTACCTCCACCAAACTTGGACTGAAGAGTCACTGGACTGTGGGAGTCACTTGGACAGAGTTGCTGTGTTCCAGGGACCACGCTCGTCAGGATGAGAGGGGACCCAGAGGGCCAGTGATGCAGTCTTTTGGTGCCTCCGTTAGCAGGGGGAAGATTCCGTTGACCCACGGGAGATTTCTTCGGAGCTTCTGGTGCAGGGTGAAGGCAGGCTACCCCCAGAGCATGCACCACCTAGAAACAGTCGAGAAAGCCGGCAGGATTAGGCGCTACAATGTTGCTGGTAGTTGTCTTGCTACTTTGTTGCGGTTTTGCAGGCATCCTGAGCAGTCAGCGGTTGATCCTTTGGTAGAAGGTGAAGAGGGAGATGCAGAGGAACTCTGGTGAGCTCTTGCATTCGTTATCTGAAGAATTCCCCAAAGCAGAGACCCTAAGTAGCCAGAAAAGGAAGTTTGGCTGCCAAGTTAGGAGGATTGGCTACCAAGAGAGGTAAGATCCTATCAGAAGGAGCCTCTGACATCACCTGCTGGCACCGGCCACTCAGAGCAGTCCAGTGTGCCCCCAACACCTCTGTTTCCAAGATGGCAGAGGTCTGGGACACACTGGAGGAGCTCTGGGCACATCCCATGGGAGGTACTGGTCAGGGGAGTGGTCACTCCCCTTTCCTTTGTCCAGTTTTGCGCCAGAGCAGGGCTGGGGGATCCCTGAACTGGTGTAGACTGGCTTATGCAGAGATGGGCACCATCTGTGCCCATCAAAACATTTCCAGAGGCTGGGGGAGGCTACTCCTCCCCAGCCCTTCACACCTATTTCCAAAGGGAGAGGGTGTAACACCCACTCTCAGAGGAAATCCTTTGTTCTGCCTTCCTGGGCCAGGGCTGCCTGGACCCCAGGAGGGCAGAAACCTGTCTGAGGGGTTGGCAGCAGCAGCAGCTGCAGTGGAGACCCCGGAAAGGAAGTTTGGCAGTACCCGGGTTCTGTGCTAGAGACCCGGGGGATCATGGAATTGTCCCCCCAATCCCAGAATGGTATTGGGCTGACAATTCCATGATCTTAGACATGTTACATGGCCATGTTCGGAGTTACCATTGTGACGCTATAGACAGGTAGTGACCTATGTATAATGCACGCGTGTAATGCTGTCCCCGCACTCACAAAGTCCGGGGAATTTACCCTGAACAATGTGGGGGCACCTTGGCTAGTGCCAGGGTGCCCACACACTAAGTAACTTTGCACCCAACCTTCACCAGGTGAAGGATAGACATATAGGTGACTTATAAGTTACTTCTGTGCAGTGGTAAATGGCTGTGAAATAACGTGGACGTTATTTCACGCAGGCTGCAGTGGCAGGCCTGTGTAAGAATTGTCAGAGCTCCCTATGGGTGGCAAAAGAAATGCTGCAGTCCATAGGTGTAGGAAAGTACCATCTTGCCTGGCATGTTACCCCCATATTTCACTGTATATATGTTGTTTTAGTTGTATGTGTCACTGGGACCCTGCCAGCCAGGGCCCCAGTGCTCATAAGTGTGCCCTGTATGTGTTACCTGTGTTATGACTAACTGTCTCACTGAGGCTCTGCTAATCAGAACCTCATTGGTTATGCTCTCTCCTTTCTTTCAAATTGTCACTAACAGGCTAGTGACCAATTTTACCAATTTACATTGGCATACTGGAACACCCTTATAATTCCCTAGTATATGGTACTGAGGTACCCAGGGTATTGGGGTTCCAGGAGATCCCTATGGGCTGCAGCATTTCTTTTGCCACCCATAGGGAGCTCTGACAATTCTTACACAGGCCTGCCACTGCAGCCTGAGTGAAATAACGTCCACGTTATTACACAGCCATTTTACACTGCACTTAAGTAACTTATAAGTCACCTATATATCTAACCTTTACCTGGTAAAGGTTGGGTGCTAAGTTACTTAGTGTGTGGGCACCCTGGCACTAGCCAAGGTGCCCCCACATTGTTCAGGGCCAATTCCCCGGAGTTTGTGAGTGCGGGGACACCATTACACGCGTGCACTACATATAGGTCACTACCTATGTGTAGCTTCACAATGGTCACTCCGAATATGGCCATGTAACATGTCTAAGATCATGGAATTGCCCCCTCTATGCCAGCCTGGCATTGTTGGCACAATCCCATGATCCCACGGGTCTCTAGCACAGACCTGAGTACTGCCAAACTGCCTTTTCAGGGGTTTCACTGCAGCTGCTGCTGCTGCCAACCCCTCAGACAGGTTTCAGCCCTCCTGGGGTCCAGCCAGGCTTGGCCCAGGAAGGCAGAACAAAGGACTTCCTCAGAGAGTGGGTGTTACACCCTCTCCCTTTGGAATAAGGTGTTAAGGCAGGGGAGGAGTAGCCTCCCCCAGCCTCTGGAAATGCTTTCATGGGCACAGATGGTGCCCATTTCTGCATAAGCCAGTCTACACCAGTTCAGGGACCCCTCAGCCCTGCTCTGGCGCGAAACTGGACAAAGGAAAGGGGAGTGACCACTCCCCTGACCTGCACCTCCCCTGGGAGGTGCCCAGAGCTCCTCCAGTGTGCTCCAGACCTCTGCCATCTTGGAAACAGAGGTGCTGCTGGCACACTGGACTGCTCTGAGTGGCCAGGGCCAGCAGGTGACATCAGAGACTCCTTCTGATAGGCTCCTTCAGGTGTTGCTAGCCTATCCTCTCTCCTAAATAGCCAAACCCTCTTTTCTAGCTATTTAGGGTCTCTGCTTTGGGAAATTCCTTAGATAACGAATGCAAGAGCTCATCAGAGTTCCTCTGCATCTCTCTCTTCACCTTCTGTCAAGGAATCGACTGCTGACCGCGCTGGAAGCCTGCAAAACTGCAACAAAGTAGCAACGACGACTACTGCGACACTGTAACGCTAATCCAGCCGCCTTCTCGACTGTTTTCCTGGTGGTGCATGCTGTGGGGGTAGTCTGCCTCCTCTCTGCACTAGAAGCTCCGAAGAAATCTCCTGTGGGTCGACAGAATCTTCCCCCTGCAACCGCAGGCACCAAAGAACTGCATCACCGGTCCTCTGGGTCTCCTCTCAGCACAACGAGCGAGGTCCCTTGAACTCAGCAACTCTGTCCAAGTGACTCCCACAGTCCAGTGACTCTTCAGTCCAAGTTTGGTGGAGGTAAGTCCTTGCCTCTCCACGCCAGACTGCATTGCTGGGAACCGCGTGTTTTGCAGCTACTCCGGCTCCTGTGCACTCAACGAAGATTTCCTTTGTGCACAGCCAAGCCTGGGTCCACGGCACTCTAACCTGCATTGCACGACCTCCTGAGTTGTCCTCCGGCGGCGTGGGACTCTCTTGTGCAACTTTGGATGAGCACCGTTTCACTCCACTTCGAAGTGCCTGTTCTGGCACTTCTGTGGGTGCTGCCTGCTTCTGAGAGGGCTCCTTGTCTTGATGGACGCCCCCTCTGTCCTCTGACGCAATTTGCGACATCCTGGTCCCTCCTGGGCCACAGCAGCATCCAAAAACCGTAACCACAAGCTTTGCAGCTAGCAAGGCTTGTTTGCAGTGTTTCGGCGAGAAAACACTTCTGCACAACTCTTCACGACGTGGGACATCCATCCTCCAAAGGGGAAGTTTCTAGCCCTTGTCGTTCCTGCAGAATCCTCAGCTTCTACCTTCAAGTAGCAGCTTCTTTGCACCCACAGCTGGCATTTCCTGGGCATCTGCCCACTCTCGACTTGATCGTGACTTTTGGACTTGGTCCCCTTGTTCCACAGGTACCCACGTCTGGAAATCCATCGTTGTTGCATTGCTGGTTTTGGTCTTTCCTGCAGAATTCCCTATCACGACTTCTGTGCTCTTTGGGGAACTTTAGTGCACTTTGCACTCACTTTTCAGGGTCTTGGGGTGGGCTATTTTTCTAACCCTCACTGTTTTCTTACAGTCCCAGCGACCCTCTATAAGGTCACATAGGTTTGGGGTCCATTTGTGGTTCGCATTCCACTTTTGGAGTATATGGTTTGTGTTGCCCCTATCCCTATGTGTCCCCATTGCATCCTATTGTAACTATACATTGTTTGCACTGTTTTCTAATACTATACTGCATATTTTTGGTATTGTGTACATATATCTTGTGTATATTTGCTATCCTCATACTGAGGGTACTCACTGAGATACTTTCGCATATTGTCATAAAAAGAAAGTACCTTTATTTTTAGTATATCTGTGTATTGTGTTTTCTTATGATATTGTGCATATGACACTAGTGGTACTGTAGGAGCTTCACTCGTCTCCTAGTTCAGCCTAAGCTACTCTGCTAAGCTACCTTTTCTATCAGCCTAAGCTGCTAGACCCCCCTCTACACTAATAAGGGATACCTGGGCCTGGTGCAAGGTGTAAGTACCCCTTGGTACTCACTACAATCCAGTCCAGCCTCCTACAATAGGGATCTCCTGGAACCCCAATACCCTGGGTACCTCAGTACCATATACAATGGAATTAAATGGGTGTACCAGTATGCCAATGTGAATTGGTAAATTTAGTCACTAGCCTGTTAGTGACAAATTTGGAAAGCAGAGAGAGCATAACCACTGAGGTTCTGGTTAGCAGAGCCTCAGTGAGACAGTTAGTCACCACACAGGGAACACATACAGGGCACATACTATGAGCACTGGGGCCCTGCCCGGCAGGGTCCCAGTGACACAAGGGCTAAAACAACATACATACAGTGAAATATGGGGGTAACATGCCAGGCAAGATGGTACTTTCCTACATACAGCCACCACCCCCGTACGAGCACCGCCCTCCCAGCAGCCTCTCAGCGTGTTTCCCGTGCACGCTCACCCAGTCAGCCATGATGCCCTCAGTGAGGAGTCTACTGAGCACCTGCGATCCATCTTTGATGGACAGTCAACCATAGTGAATGCCATCCAGGGGATGGCAGGGCATTTGCAACAAACAAATGCATTCCTGGAGGGCATTCACTCTTGCGTGGTGGCCCAACAGAGATCATTCCAGGCTCTGGCCAACTCCCTGATGGGAGCCATTGTCCCTGTCTCTAGCCTCCCCCCTCCAACTTCCTCTACCAGTCCCATTCCCCTCAACCCCAGCCAATCCCAAGCACACCCTCAGACCAGCATGCACCCAAATCAACACACAGAAGTTGCCCAGGCAAACACAAGCACCACACTTCATCCCACAGGCACTCACACAAGCACCATCCAGATGCAGACACACCAACATCCACTGCCTCCCCTGTGTCCCCCTCCTCCTTGTCATCCACCTCCCTTCCAGTAGCGTCTCCACTCATACCTGCATGCACTACATCCTAATCCACAACTTCCATCACCATCACTCCTATCACTACACGTCCCTCACTGGCAGTCACCATCCCCATAACCATGCACACGTCCCCTGTGTCCTCTCCCACTGTGTCTGTGCCCCCTCCTCCCAAAGTACACAAATGCAAGCACTCAGACACCTAACAGCCATCCACTTCATGGCAGCATCCAGCCCATGTACCTGCACCCAAGCACAGCAGAGAGACACCTCGTACCACCACTCCCTCTTCCTCCACTCCCAATCCTTCACCCTCTTCCAACTCCAGTGTCCATAAAAAGCTTTTCCTCTCCACCCTTGACCTATTCCCTGCCCCTCCCCCCGTCCTTCACTTCGGGCCAGGGTGGTCAGGACCCAGGCTAGCACCTCAGCCACCAGGTCCACGGCCACGGTCGTTTCTGCAGCCACTGCAGTTGTGAGAGGCACGGTGAAGACACCCGTCCACACACCCAGTGTGCTTTCACCAGCTGCCAAGGGCAAAAAGGGAGCACCAGCTGGCAAACGGCAGCAGGCACCACCAGCTGGCAGAAGCAAGGAGGCACCACCAGCTGCCCGTGGTAGGAAGGGAACACCAGCTACCAAGGGCAATGACAAAGGCACATATGCCGCAGGCAGGATGGATATGGAACCTGGTGCTGGAGCAGCATCTGGGCAAACAACACCAACCATGGCACTTCAGCCATCCGAGGCTGTGGGGGAAGGGCTGGAGTCTCCCCCCACCACAGGCAGTACCGCCACCTGCACCAGCACCACTCCCACCACCACTGCCAGAAGCAGCAGCCCTTGTGGGCAGCCGTCCGAGGCTGCGGGGGAAGGGCTGGAGCCTCCCCCCACCACAGGCAGCACCCCCCGCCAGCACCGCCACCAGCACCACTGCGACCACCACTGGCAGCATCAGCAGCCCCAGTGGGCAGCCATCCGAGGCTGTGGGGGAAGGTCTGGAGCCTCCCCCCACCACTGGCAGCACCGCTGCCAGCCCCGCCACTGCCACCACTGAGCAGCTGTCACTGCTGGGGGCAGTGTGTACTCGTGCCTCCATGGGCTGTAGTGCGTCCTTGCCCCTGCAAAAATTGTAGGTGTGACACCCAGGTGAGAGACTGTGACCTTGCACCTTCCAAGAACTGCATCACAGGCCACCAGGCCCCCTCCAGAACCAGTGGAAGAAGGCATCCACTCACCCTCTCCTTGCCAGGATGAAGCACACTGGGCACAAGGCCCCTCCAGAACCAGTGGAAGAAGGCATCCACTAGAGAGACTGTGACCTTGCAACCTCCAAGATCTGCATCACAGGGCACCAGGCCCCCTCCAGAACCAGTGGAAGAAGGCATCCACTAGAGAGACTGTGGCCTTGCACTCCCCAGGACCAAATAGTGGGCAAACCACCCACTTGAGAGACTGTGGCTTTGCACTCCCCAGGACCAAGCAGTGGGAAACCACCCACTTGAGAGACTGTGGCCTTGCACGCCCCAGGACCAAGCAGTGGGCAAACCACCCACTTTAGAGACTGTGACCTTGCACTCCCCAGGACCAAGCAGTGGACAAACCACCCACTTGAGAGACTGTGGCTTTGCACTCCCCAGGACATCACAGAGGGCATGTAGACCCCTCCAGGAGCAGTGACGTTGTACCATCTTCGGCTGAGGTGTCCCCCCTTCCTCTTCCCCCTGAGGTGCCTGTGTATTTTCGACCTAATGCCCCAGCAGTGTTCTCTCCATATTGAGGCAGGAGTTAAGTGGAGCCTTGGCCTGTGTGATATGGCCCTGTGGGCCACGAACATTTTGGACTGGGCAGTGTCCCTCCATTTGTATATATTGTAGATACTGTTTTGTGCTTTGAGGATGTATTTCTCAGAATTTATATTATTACACTGACTTTACTCACTTTCTTTTGTCCTTGCGTTATTCCTGGGGGGTACGGGGTAGGGGTGTTTGTGTGTATGGTGTTGGGGGTGGGGATAGGGGTGTTGTGTGTGTGTGTCACTCTCTTTTTCCTCCCACCCTCCCTTGTGTGCTAGCTGCAGTACTGACCGTGGTCGTCTTCGCCACCGTTCATGTTCTTGGTGTAGGAGGAGGTATACCAGCATGGGTAACACCTGTAGTTCGGGCTCCATGGCGTTGTGGTTCTTCCTTGAGTGTCCAGAGGTGAGTCGTTTTCCTTCTGTGTACTGTTGGTATCGCCCCGGAAAAGCTGTCAGATTGGCTTGTTGTAATACTGTGGGCGGTACATTGTCTTCCGCCTGGCTATTGGCGGTTACCACTGCGGTGCTTGTTGCTACCGCCGTGACGGTCGGTGTGTTAAAGTGGCTGTCTATGTGGGCAGTTTCCATCGTGGTCATAATTTCATTTTTTTTACCGCTGGCCTGTTGGCAGTCTTACCGCCACTTTATCACCAACCGCCAGGGTTGTAATGAGGGCCTAAGTGACATATTTACGAGCCCCATGGGCAACCAGATCAACACTTGTGTTGACGCACCAGCGGCACAGATGTCAGACCCATATATAAAAGGACACGCAAAGGCTAATTGCCTGCCTTAGATTGACCTCATAGATATGGGGTAAGGCAAGGCAGAGTGTCAGGGAGGCATTCAATGGGTGTTGTGGCAGGGTTTCAAATACAACTCTCATGACTTTTACCTCATTCCCAGAGTTACAAGGCCGAGGGAACCTGGATATGTGTAAAAACCATGTACCTATCCAAGGCAGGCTTAACAAGGAGAAATATTTTTGTTTCTCTTCCTTTTTGCCTCTTTCCATGTATGCTGCCTTCTACTGCACAGATAGGAAGTGGTAAATACCTCCACGGATTGTTGCTGTGCAGGAAGGTGTGCCTTCCTGCACAAAGACAATACTGCATGCAACGCAGGCACCCTTGCAACATGTTGCAACTGTGCCTGCATTGACACCAGGCAGCCATAAGGGCACCAGCGCTTGGGAAAGGAATAGGAATGCACCATTTTTTGAAAATATGTTTCTGCCCTTTCCCTGTAGCACAGGGCAGCACAGCATGGTCACTTGTTGTGCTGTCCTGGGCCACTATTGTTGTACTTGTGCCGCTCAGACATGGCTCTGCACATGGTCCTATGTGGTGGTACTTCACATGCCTAGCACCTGACTCCCCTCTCAGGTGAGGAATTGATCCTCTGACATGAACATTCCATTCCACTGCTTTGCAGTCCAGATTTGGCTGCATGGTCCCACGAGAAATCTACTATCCTCATGGTTCAAGAGGGCATGCATTATCAAAGTCAGGGTGTTCAGAGTTCCCATGCCCTGCCTTTTTTTACAAATGTGTTGCTTTTGCATTACGCACTCAAAAGTGGCACAAGTCTGATTTGCCTTGCTTTATGTTGCACAAATCAGCCATGTGTCACTTTCGCAGCACATATGCCAGTTTTCTTTATGAAATCCTTTCCACTGATGTATCAATTTTTTTTACTCCTCATGGGACATTATGCCATGGTGCACCGTGTTGTAAATATGACATATCCATGGTGTAGAAAACTGTTGCCGCAGCACTTTGGTTTGCTGCATCGCTGGCACAATACATTGATGCTTCACTTTTTGTAAATATGCCCCCTGGTGTTGTTGATCATCTAGTGATTGTGAATGGTATACAGCACTTATATTTAGGTGTCGGTTTTCTCACTGCACTCTATTGCATTCTTTTAAGGTGGAGTTTGATTTGTGTAAATTCTACTATTTTATCTTAGTTTCAACTACAAATATTTTTTTAATATACTTTGAAATATTGTTAAAGAGTTGTGCCATTATAAAAAAACTCAACCCAGCATGGATATTCACATATTTTTTTCAAATGTTATAACTGTGCTGTGCTTAAACGTAGCCATACAAAACCTTCTTTGAACTAAGCTGTGACTGTTCAAATACATTTACCAAGAGAGTCAACAGTTGTTGGGATTTCAAATTTCTCTTGCAGACTGAATCACCAGCGGCAGATTTACAAACTAGTCAACCAAAGCAACACAACGTAACAATACAACTTGCTGCGCTGTGGTGCGTGTACAGGGAGAGGACAGGAATGCTCCATATCTACAGAGAAATGTTGCATTCCTGCTCTCTCCCTGTGCTGGCACACCGATTACAGCTTACGCCAACGCAGGCACCGTTTGCATTGTGTTGTAAGGGTGCCTGCATTATAGCCAGGATTGTTTTTGAGCAGGGAGGGACATCTTTCTGTAAAACAACACAGTCATCAGAGGTGTTTCCCTCTTTACATATGTGCTACAGAATGCGGCCCCATATAAAGCAAAAAAACAAAAAGAAATAAACATATTTCTCCATGCTATGCCTCACATTGGGAGGCATAGCATTTTGATGCATTCCCAGGTTTGATAGTGTTAGTAAATCAGGGAATGCACCAAAAGCAGTGGGTGAATGCATGGGAACACCCCCACTCCACCTATGGAACGCCTTCTCAGGGCAAATTAACTCAAGGCAGTGACTTGAGTTGTCTTGTGTTCGCCGAGATCTACTATGCCACGAGGAACTGTACAAGGTGGCATAGTAAATCTCACTTAAGGGTATGCCTCGCCTTGTTTGATGCAATGGTGACACAAGCCCTTTGTAAATCTGGACCCAGTGTCCTGGTAAGTGGGACACTGGGTCCACTGGTAAGTGGGTAACACCTGAAATCTAACTTTTGATAACGCTTGCTTGTCTCTGTTGCTGCAAGGATCAGATAAAAACCTGACATGAGCAAGAGAAGGAAATTCCACTGCTGGGTCTTCAAAACATGGCTCCTAAAGACATGGGAACAGTAGCATGTGTCTGGAAATTCATCAAATGTATTTGCACCAGTGTTATGAGAGGATGGCACATGGTGGACTGATTGTAAAAGGCCTTAACATGCTTTAATAGTACTTGTGCTTCCCAAAAGAGCCTCTGGCAGTTCTTTAAGTAGTTAGCAACAACAAGGACTTGTCAGCTGTGCACTGATGTAGTTCAGACAACAATTAGAAAAGTACAGCCTCCAAATATGTTAATGAGATCTTGTGGCAAGTCTTTTTTATTCAATAAATTATATGTTTTCACTTTTTGTGAAGCAACACACTTTCTCACATGTAATGTAATTTGAATTGCTGCACCAATAATTTTCAGAAATTTGTCAGATAGAAGTACTAGAGAACAAATGTAAAGATATGAGGTGAAATCCAACAACACAGGATTAACTAAAGGCAAGTATCTTGCCTTTGGATCAAAGAGTAAACTATCAGTTGCGGTCCTCATGAAATATCCCCTTAATTACGTCACATTGCTAACAAGATTCTTCATGTACATAAATATTTACTTTGATTTCCAGAATGTTTCCAAAATTCACACTAAATATTGAAGGTTGTGAATGGCTTTTATGATATCCAAGTGTGGTCTAGTGGCTTTGGTACCAACTTCAGCAATTGAGGACTTCAGGTTAAGCTTCTCCGCTCAATGAAATTGCTTGATCAAGGGTACATCAATGTATGTCTCTGTGCCCAAATGCCAATATTTGGTAAGAATGTGGAAGTGTGTCGTTTTTCTCTCCTACACAAGAACGATGCATCGATTTCCGGACGGGCAACCTCAGGTCCACGCAGGTTCACTGTGGTTTTGGCGCCCAGCGTCAATGCGTGGAAAATTCCAGTTCACAGTGATGAAGAGAAGCACTGCGTGGGTGATGCATTGATTTTGCATTGATTTTGGCAGCCTCCAGCAGGCGTTGCATCGATTTTCTAGCAGCGAAGCAGGTGGTGCATCAATTTCTCAGCTGTGAAGCAGTTGCTGCATTGATTTTTCTCCTGCACGGCTTCTATGTGTGGATTTCAGTCTGGGTTCCATCAGCTTCTCGTTTCAAGGACCAAGGGACTGGATTGGGCTCCACTTGAAAGGGTTGGAGTCTCAGCAAGAGAGTCCAGGTGCAGGCAGAGGAAGTCTGTGATGGCCCTGAGACTTCAGAACAGGGGGCAAGCTCAGTCCAAGCCTTTGGAGTCACTTCACTTGAAGGAAAAAACAGCAAAGTCCAGTCTTTGTCCTCTCTCAGGTAGAAGCAGCAACTGTAGGCCAACCCAGAAAATCACACTGACAGGCAAAGGGGCAGTACTCCTCCTCCAGCTCTTCAGCTCTTCTCCTTGATAGAGGTTCCTCTTGATTCATAAGTAATCTAAAAAAACTGGGTTTTGGGTCCACTACTTATACTCCTTTCTGCCTTTGAAGTAGGCAAACTTCAAAGGAAAGTATCTCATAAGATCCTGCCGTGCCCAGGCCTGACCACAGCCACACACCAGGGGGTTGGAGACTGCATTGTGTGAGGGCAGGCAGAGCCTTTGCAGCTGTAAGTGTCAGCTTCTCCAACCTCACTCTATCCCAGGAGACTTATCAGTAGATGCAGGTTACACATGAGTTCCCTTTGTGTCAAGGTCTAGAGGGAATTCACAAACAGCCCAACTGTCAGTCTGACCCAGATGTGTATTCCACAGGCAGACAGAGGCACAGAATGGTTAAGCCAGAAAATGGACACTTTCTAAAAGTGGCATTTTCAAACTGACAATCTAAAAAACAACTTTACCATTTGTTGTCTTTGTAAATTGTGAGTTTAGATACCTTTAGAGACACCTTATCTCTAGCTGCTCCCAATGAGAAACTGAAGGCAGTCCCCATGTTAACCTATGAGAGAGATAAGCCTTGCAACATTGAAAAACAAATTTGGCAGTATTTCACTACCAGGACATGTAAAACACATCAGTACAGGTCCTACCTTTAACATACACTGCACCCTGCCCTAGGGGCTACCTAGGGGTACCTTACGTGTACAAAAAGGGAAGGTTTGGGCCTGGCAAGTACAATTTAAAATTGCACCCACAGCACTGGAGTGGCAGGTCTGAGCCATGTTTACAGCACTACTCATGTGAGTGGCACAATCAGTGCTGCAGGCCCACTAGTACATGTGTTTTACAGGCCCTGTGAACCTCTAGTGCACTTAACTAGGGACTTACTAGTAAATAAAATATGACAATCATGTAAAAGCCAATTACAAACACAGGTTACACAGAAAGCACTTGCACTTTAGCACTGGTCAGCAGTGGTAAAGTGCCCAGAGTACCAAAAACCAGCAAAAGCAAAGTCCAGCACTCAGTCAAAACACAGGATCTAGAGGCAAAAAGATAGGCGAAACCATACCAAGGATGCCAGGTCTGACAGAACTGTACAAGAAAAGATATTCCTTTATATTGAGGTAATTTAAAGCTATGAATGCACCATCTTGAAAGTGTTACACTTGACAGGGGGTGCTGGTTTTCAAGGGGTAAGGGGCTGCGCCCCTAGCCTTTTCTGGCCTCTCTAGTGAAGCATATATTTAATTACATGATGAAAGTAAAACATTTTCTGCACAACATTTTCTGAGTGAAAGTTGTACACTTTGAAAAGCCCCACTGCGCCTGCGTCAGTATGTGGCTGAAAGCTGCACAGTAGGGCTGACAGGGCTTTCCCACGCAAAGCCCTTACGTTTTCTCAGAACGCAGTGACGTCCCTGGCTTATCTCCTCCTCCACCAGAAGCCCTGATAGTAAACAGCCTGGGGCGTTTTTTGTTCGGCCCGGATTTCTGAAAACTTCATGTCACTCCTTGTCACTCCGATATTATTATCCACCCTTTCCTATTTACTCAAATGGTGGGGTGTGATCAGAAAGGTCTACATACCAGAGGTCACATTTTATTAAAAAAATGTGGCATTGTGCAAAGAAAACCCCTTTTCCTGCATTACAAGCAGTCTGTGGCAGAGAAATGGAATAAATACAATAAATAACTCCATCCAGGGCTCTCTGGAAGACAGGAGTATGACCTGAAGACCTCAAGTCATAAATAGGCCAAAGACAACCCTGCACACAAGTAAGTTGGAGCTCTATCTTTTTTACAGACAATAAGAAAAAAATCTGTTCTCTCAGCTCTCCTCTCCCTTCACTGCCTCTGTAGGTGATTTCATCCCTCAAAGGCAGTAATGGTTCCAGTAACTTATCATGGCTAGTTATGCTCATTTTATTTCTTCTGCAGACTAATGACGTGATATTTCATATTAAACGTGTAATCTGCAGCTCAAATAAACGTGTACCTTTTATCACTGAAACTGCTGTATACTGGATGGGTGAGGCAATGTGTGTTTGTTTGAATAAGTGTTTGCAGGGCTTGACTGAGTGGCTGAGAAAATGTGGTTGTCTGTGTATAAGAGTTGTGTGAATGGCAGTGGATGAGAATGAGGATGAGTAAATGGGTAAGTGACCAAAGGCAGTGGGTGAGTAGGTGAATGGAAATACGTGGGTAGTGAGGCTCACTCACAAGGTGCAATTCCGTTTTGTATTTGTGCCCCACCACTGCTTTCAGTCACCAGCCACCACTGACACTTGATTCACAACGTGCCCCCTTTGCTTCCAAACTGACTTATTGTGAGCAGGGTCCTGGCATATGAAAGTCTTCTGCAACCAAAGCCATTTATTGAAATGCACCAGACTGTGATGGTTGTGAGTCCATTGATAGATATACACACACACCGGCTTTCAGTCCATGTGACCCAGCCTCTTACTGATATATCTTTAGAAACCTACAACTCACCCTGTTCTCAAAATTAATGATAAGAGGAAGCAGCAATGATTCTTCACTTGGTTCGAAAGAACAAAAACCGTGAGCATGTCAGACAGAGATGTTTTTTTCTGAGCAAAATGAAGTGGTTCTTAAAAGAAGCACTGGCAACAACAATTGGTGTAGCTCAACGTTCTTCGTAAATAACAGTTAACTTTCTGTTGGGTTATACATATGAGCAGGTCATTTGGGGTTGCCCGTAGCTGCCCTCCAAGTATCTTCACCTAAAAGTTCAGTGCAGAAAAATATCGGTCATTCATATGGAGAGGAAAGGTCATGATTACCATTGGTTAAAAAGCACATTGAACCCATTTACTAACCACTAGGTCCAGTTGCTTCCAAAGCTGCACATTTTCAATTCTGGCCTTTGATGCGGTTTTAGCTGTCTTGCTAGACTACTATTTTCCCATAAAATATAAACATAATATACATAATATATAGACTTGTGATCAGTGGATTTTATCCATTGGTCTGTGGAACTGGTATTCACATTTGATTCCAAACTCCGAATCATACTGCATGAGCAATATGCCAGCCCACTGTACCCATTAGCTCCACTTTAAGAGACTGTAAAAAGCCTGTGTACATTGTTCACATTCACCTACAAATTGTTATTTTTCAGTATAGTGACAAGGCTGGTGCATTCAAAGTGTGTTTTATTTTAATATTAACATGAACCACTGTGTTTTGGGTGCATTGTAAATGCCCAGTTAGATGGTAATGTATGTTCTGTCTCCATTTTAAAGTTGCTGTGATAAAATGTTTAAGTGAAACTATAATATTGCAACCGCCTGCAATCTTAGTGCTTGGCAGTGATTTTATCACGTCTCATTCAGAAATAATAACAACAACATGCAGGACACGACTAAATACTGTTTCAAACAACATCATTAGTTAAGCTGCCAAATCAGTGATTATTATTTCGTTTTACATTTGTATTGCCAGCATACGGCAACCATTTTTTTTTTCATTTTATTTTGTGACACATACTTTCCTTAAAAATGTAAATGAAAAATGAACCAATTAAACTCTTTTCAAAGTTATTTTATTCCTAAAATAATTTTCATAGTTAGATCTTTATAGGGTGCTTGTGAATACTTAGAAATGATGCTGCTCTTCAGTCACTGAAGTAGGTGCAATTACAGGCTCCTTGCTTCATAGAAATACTATTAAGAATGTTTTGAATGGATGCTTTTTTTGCCTCCTACCTGTCTCTCTGTGCCAAGTGGCTTTGTTTTGTTCAGTGTATTTGCATGCATGTGCCTTCCCTTAATTCACCCCAGTCACTTGCATGTAAACTTCAATGAGGTAGCACTACAGCAGACTGGGTGGCTCAGTGAATGAGCCACTCAATGTCTTGTATTATGGAATTTGTATAACGCTAACTACCTTTATGTGGAGCGGTGAAGTGCATATCTTTTTTGGCAGCATGCTACACCATGTGGGTTTGGAAGTGGCAGGGTGTTGTCTTTGATTTGAGCATATTTTGGAACTATTTCCCTATCATGTGTGATGACCATTAAGGTAGGGGTATCTAGTTATGGGATGCAGCACATTGCAGTGTGATAGATGAGGAATTGTTAAAGATAGATATGCAGTTTTAGGTTTTGCCTGCACAGTGCGTGTGCTGTGCTTGTGAAATCTATTGTATTTAATATAAATCTTAAAAGAGACTTACATCCTGCCCCCTTGCTTTCATTGCTTTTCTTTGGTTTCTGTGCTTGCCACTTACTTTTCCACCACTTCTATTGGCTGTACCATTATTTCCTGCATTTACCAATGTATTTGTTCCTCATGTGTTTGCTCTAGTGCTCCTTTTTGTTACGGAGGCAGGCACTTGTTTACCCTAACGGTGCACTCTGTACCGAGCGCACCGTGGTTTGTAAGGGGCGCCTTGCCTAGAGTTCCCAAGTTTCACATTATCTTTTATATTATAACTCTTTAAAGCCTAGAGTGCTTATCTTAGAAGCATCCTCGCCCTGCACCTGGCTTTTGTTTTGTCTTTGCATTCCAGAGCAGCTGTAGATGAAGATTAATTGTCGTGGGAAAAGGGGGCAGAAAAGGAAGAAGACCCTTTGAAGACTCACAGTGTGATAGAAGTGCACTGCAGGCAGTGACAATGAAATAGTAAGTACTGGGACTAGGAAGTGTTTTTCAAGCACTAAACAACGTATCTGCAGTTTCAAATGCTCTGTTCCTTCAATACTTACACTGCTGAGTCCTCTATCTTCCAGGGGCAATTAACTGCTGTAAAGTTCCAAGTGGACATGAAAACCAACTCATATGAGAGCTGCAAAAACCGCAGAACAGCAAGCTTTACCCCCAAAGATCATTGCATTGTAACTAACACGCAGAGTGACCATTGTACTGCTATTTGTGTTCTGTTTTGAAACAAAGTCAACATTTAGTGCCTTCTATCTAGCTGGTACCATTCCAGAAACCGCTCAAGTTGCACTGCTCCTTTGACATCTCCGTGCCATTTCTGGGTGTTTATCTTTCATCAAGTGGACTGACCAGGCTCAAACTGTCAACTTCCCACTACTCTTCCTTATGATACTTAGTAAAACCCATGCACGTTAAAGCTCCATTGACATGCATGTTATTTCCCAGCAGACTACAACAGAGTTTTAGGCATCGGAACTGTGTCTCCAACTGAGCGTCTAAGCTTCCCAGATCTGCGTGCATGGCTCAACCATTCCATATTTTTCATTTGCGTTCTGGGACGCGTGATCCATGCTTTGAAATGCTTTTACAATGTATATTAAATATAAAAGATAAGATGACCTCCTTGGCCTCATTTGTGAGCTGCAGTCCTAATTGCTTGTGTTTGTGTCAGATCTCTGTCTACCTGCCCCTTCTCAACACCATTCTTATGTACACATGCAGTGTTTACTTTTATTGATTTCTGGAGGCAGTTAATTTCCATATGGCATCTCCATGGTAATGTTTAATCAAGACCAGGAAGAGGAGGTTATGAAAACTTTTCATAAAGTAACTGCAGAGTTTCAAATAGGGTTTTATACTCCCAGACAGTGCAGGCCCCGCTTAATGGTTCGTTTTTATTTCTTAGGAGTGTAAACTGTGCCCTGGCCGGTGTGTGGAAATTATACCCTCATACCGCATTACACAGTTCTCATTACACACTCACTACTGCACACTCACTACTGTCCTCTTTTAACATCTTTAATCAGATCTGTATTTGTTAAGCTCTTTGGGGCAGTGCGCTGGACAGTACAAAACACAGATTAATATGCGGTACATTGCTTCCAAGGGGAAATGTGAGTTCTGTTCCAGCTTTCACAATGGGCTGCGTGTTAATGGTTGTTCTTTGCGTGTTATACTTCTTCTCCATTACTTCTCCAACAATCGATACACTATATTAGGTAGATCTTTACCGGTATCTCTGAGCTGTGCCTGCTCCCACAATACCTAGGCTGTCATCGGTGGTTCTTCAAGAACAAGCTAAATCTTACAAGAACAAAAAAGCATAATATGAAACACAGAGGCGAAACCTAATGCACTAACCAATGCTTGTTAGAATATGTGTTTTTTGCTGGCATCTGTGATCAGCTGGTCAGCTTCCTTTATCGCGTTGGGAGTTTTTCTATTATGCCCTCAACCCAGTCTCCTATGCTGGCTGTAGCAGGAGGCCGTCTGCTCATAGTTTATGGACCGCCAGCGGTAACAGGTGAGGTCGAGGAGTGAGGGAGATCAGAACTGATAACTCTCCCTACCATTCTGTGTGCCTATGAGTGCAGACACAGTCTACAGCGCATCCAGTATTTTGCTAACTGCAAGTCAGCGCGGGAACTTTCGTGCTGTGAGTTATCACGTGCGCCGCAGGAAGCACCTGAGACAGCAGGTCGCGAGTTCAGATCACAGCAAGCAAATTCGTCGCAAACTGTAAACTATGTCAGGCTAGTTCTCTTGCAGTTCTAAGAGGAATTTTGAAAATCCAACAATAAAACCAACCTATTCTTTCAAATCTGTAAACTCCTGCTTGGTGGGCTCGCATTTTGCTGTCTTGGGCACAATGCCTGTTCGGCCCAGGCGTTAGGGCTGGCCCTCACCTCCGCCAAGAAGAAACTAGACATCAGTTGATAATACCCTTTTTTGATTTATCGCTGCGCGGTTTCGAAACCCCATCTTTCCCGAGATCAGTCATTATGACAAACAAGCAGAGCGGTCCCAGACCACACTACACGCAGCCCCTGAAATTACAACGGGCGCTACATTAATATTTCCCTCAGTAAGTCTCAGATCTGCTGCAGTCCGACGGGGATAATCTGTACTGTACTTACCTTCTCGAGTTAAGTCAGAACACTGCTACTGATGTAGAGGCACCCCAAAGCATTTTCTGCCGCACGGGGATGTTATCAATCACAAAGGAATGACCTTTTTCAAGAGCGAAATCTCCCTGCGTATGCCCTCCTAATGTGAGTAACGCCATGCCAGCGTGATGGCAAGATTTATCATGCCGAGAAGCTGTGCTGAGCTATGAGACAGCTTTCCATTTTCCAAGAAACACACAACTGCAGTTGTAATTGTTTGTGCATTCTCGCAAATGCCAACAAAATCACACATCTGTCATGCCAGCTGAAAAAGCGCATCCCATTTAGCGCAGTTAGGACTCCACTCATCCATGAAAAGGTCATTCAGGCTTTAACTGGCTACTGTATGTGCGATTAAGCACAGGAAATTATCCCCCGGGCCTTGAAACGCATAACTTGCATCTGCGGCGAGAGAGCCATTCTTCATGTATTCAGAGACACATTTCATTGCTGTTGTGAAAGACTCTTGTTTTAATTTGTACAGAACACTGCATTTAGCGTACTTTGGACCTATTTCTATTCCCTTTCTACGTTTAATATATTTTACATCATTCAAAGGCGCAAAACAAGCAGGCATCATGTATGTATGTATGCCTGTATTAATATATATGGGAAAAATGATAGTGAGGGAGGGAAGCACACTGCCCGCTTCGCCAGTACAGCCAATACGTTTTGGTAGAAGCAGTACTCAAGTGTGTACATACTCACAATTAATCAGTTCTTTGCCACAATGACGTCCGATGGATTTTTAGTGCCTCAGGCAAGGCATGTTTTGGGGTCTCCCTTTAGATTAACGTCGAGTTTATTGCCCATTTTCAACTAACTCAATCCCTTGTGCTGGAATCCTACATGAAACTGTCTAAAAGGGGGGCATGCAAAAACAAACAAAAGCTCACACTTTCCACCATCCGTCAACTGGTATTAAAAAAAAACGTGAACAAGCATTGATAAATACATTTCTTGCTGGATCTAGATTTCAACAATATTTTACACAGAATTCAGTGTCTAGCCAGCCATTTCTTCTCATTGTAGGAAACACACCAAAAGGGTAACTTGGAGTATGTTCAGTTGACTCGTGCATAAGACATATGTATTGAGCACTTACAATTGCACCATTAACAGCCGCATATTCATAATAACAAAGAAATCCCAATTCGCAACTGGCAGTCTCAGTCCAACAGTAAAAATCAAAGCATAAATCCATGGATTTTCACTATTCTATTTAGAGACGTGGCCATTTTCTCCTTAATTCACCTCCCTTCATTGTCCTTCAGCTCTTCTTTCTATGTGTACACATTTTTGGTTAGACAGTGACCTCTGACTCTATTGAGTTAGAGCAATTGGATTGTCAAAGAGACAGAAGAGGTAAAGAGAACAGTTTAGTGACAGAGGTTAAGTAGAAGGAGAAGGCAGGTAGCGTGGAAGTGAGATAGAGAGAATCATGTGGTAGGGAGAGACGTAAGACGAAGAAAGGTTTAATATCCAGAAAGTTACAGATATATAGAGAGAGGAAGAAGCAGGTAGAGAAAGAGTGGTAGTAAGATAGTTAGGATTAGCATGAAATAGAGTGGTCAAGAGAACTAGTGATAGTGAGAACAAAATGTAGCAGAATCAAGAGTGGTGGTGTGCATTTAGAGGGGTGAGACAGAGATAGAGGTAAGTAGAAAGGTGAGTTCAAAAGAAGTAGAGGCAGAGTTAAGTTGAGGTAGAGTGCGCATGTAATGTGAAAAGTATGGACGGATGTACTGTGGAGAGAACAGTGAGATAGAGAGAAGGCAAAAGGAGTAACATAAGAAGGATAGGTCAGGTAGCAAAAGTAGTAAGTCAGAGAGGAAGCTAGAGAAAGAGGTGGGAAGGACAGCAATAGATGGGGGTTTAGAGAAAAAAAGATGAAGTAAAGAGACAGAAGAGAGGTAGTGAAATAGAGGTGAGATGAATCATATGTAGATAGTGAGAGGATGAGGTAGAGAAAAGGAGGTAGAGGGAGAGAAAGCGGTAGCAATAAAGAAGTAAACTAGGGATAGAGGTATAGTACAAAGAGAAAGGTGGGGTTACAGAGGTGAGGTTGTGAATGAATGTTAAGGAAAATTGTGATGGTAGATAGCAATAGATAGAGACCAATGTGGGTTGACGAGAGATGAGGTTTTGACAGATATGAGATGTGAGGTAGAGAGAGAAATGAGAGGTGAGATTGCAAGCTGTGAGGGAGAGAGGGGGTTGAAGGAGGCAAGGAGACATGAGGTATAGAGAGCAGGAGTGGGAGGGGGATAGAGAGTTGAAGTACAGAGATAGATACGTTTCAGATAGAAGGAAGTAGATGGCAAAGAGATACAAAGAGGTGGTATGAGAACAGAGCAGTGAGTTTGAGAGAGAGGTGTGATAGAAAGAAATAGATGAGACAGAGAGAGAGGGGTAGATAGATATGTTGATGTAGGCATTGCAATTGATGGAGAGAGGAGTGATGTGAGAGAGGTACAGGGAGGTGAGATAGAGAGATATATTAAGAGAAAGATGAGATAGAGAGAGTTGAGGTAAGAACATAGAGATTTAGAGCTAAGTGAAGCGAAAGAAAGATGAAGAGAGAAGTATGGTGAGGTATGGAAGTGGGGGGACAAAAAGATTCATTATTAGGTGTTGTCTAGTGACAGCGTTAGCTGGTTTGCCAATCTCATGTAATAAAAACTCATGACTATTGATGCATAGAGTGGGTTTGGGTCATCCTTCATCCTTTGGCCTGTAAATATATCCCAAAGCCCATCTCAGCCACTTTCTGTCTTACACATAGATTGATGGCCTGGTTACTTACTGGTAATCTTCATTACTCTGAGTCCAGGTCTTCCTCTCCACCGTCCATGCTCTGAGTGAAGTTCCTATTGCCAAAAGTAGTCACTAAAACACAAAGAAGCTCATCCATGCTGTTCAAATTGGGGTTTCTGGTTGTCAGAGTATGCATCTTGTGCAAGTAGGCACCACCACTTCTAGTCAGGGTAAGCTACACACACACTTAGAGATAACCTGTGCTCATCCTCTGGTAGCTTGGTACAGGGCAGTCAGGTTTATCCAAAGAGGCGATGTGTAAATAATTTGTGCAACACACACACAGTAACACAATAAGAACACCACAAAATGTACTCCACACATGTTTAGAAAAATAGATACTATTTTTATGAGTAAACCAAGACCAGAATGACAAAACTCCAATCAGTAGAAGTTGAGTTATGAATTTATAAAGAATAAACAAAAAATAGTGTTTAGAAGCCAATAGCGCTAAAAGGTTACTTGAGGTTGTGCTTGGTGAAGGTAAAACTAAAGTTCATGCCAACCGCGATGGAGGGCAGGCCAGCTATGGAACCCATGTAGGGTCTGCTGATGGAAGCATCACCGTCAAGGACTCGATGCGTGAAGCAGAGGAGGAGATGCGTTGCTCTTGATCGGGGAGCTGTAGATGCTGCGTCAGTTTAGAGCTGAACAACATTGAGGCCGCGTCGAAGATCAGGCAGTGTTAGGTGTCAAGGCAATGTGTTGTTGTTGAACCGCTGCGGTGTCCATGGGTCAGGAGCAGAGACAATGCATGGGCATCAGGAGGAAATGCATCTGTCCCGATTGGCGCAACATCTATGATGCTTGGATTTTATTGAGTTTCAGCACAGATACTCACTTCCAAGGGCCCAGGACTTTGTTGGCACCACTTGGCAAAGCAGGACTCACAGCATACAAAGTCCAAGTGCTGGTTACAGGTAGGCTTTAATGTCCCTGAGAACAGGGGGCAAGCCAACAAGCCCTTGGAGTCACTCTGGGTTCATATGAGAGGTGCACAGTCCTTTCTCAGTAGGGCAGTGATCAGCTGGCAGCAGGGTAACTTAACACAGCAGAGAGCAATTCTTCTTGGAAAGAAGTCCAGCAGAGTGCCATTCCTTGTGGCACAGCAGTCCTTACTCCAGGTAGAGTTCTTCACAGGCCCAGTAGCGTACTAATTTGGTAGAGTCAGAGGCCCAGTTCTTATAGCCCAAATGTGCCTTTGATGTGGGGGTGACTTCAAAGAAGGGTCTTTGAAGTGCACAGAGGTACTTTTTTCCTCAGCTCTGGGTCCAGACTATCAGTAGTGGCTATTAAGCCTTTTATGTGGGGACAGGAACTCCCTTTTTAAGTGTAAGTGCCCTGCCCAGAAAGAGCCATCAGAATACAGATGAATGCAGAAGAATACTCTGACACACCTAACCTTCCTGTGTTTGTGGCTACTTAAAGGGAATGCACAAAGTGTAGCTGTTGCCCACCCAGATGTGTATTGGAAACAGGCTGCAGGCACACAGAGCTGTAAGAGCAGAGAAATGCCTGCTTTCTACAAGTGGCATTTCTAAAAGTCATTTTAAATCCAACTTTAACAATAAAGAGGGGTTATCTTTACTATCACAATTATATGAAACATGATGTAGCTACTCCTTTCTGATTTTCAGGAATTACTGCTTAAAAGTATATTAAGGAATTCCCAGTGTTGGTCTGTGAGAGGAGTGGGGCTTACACTAGTGAAAAACAGCTTTTGGAATCTTTTACTACCAGGTCATGTAAAACTTAAATGTACATGTCCTGCCTTTTACTTACAAAGCACGCTGCCATATGGGCTACCTAGGGCCTACCTTTGGGGTGACATATGTAATATTAGGGGAGTTTCAGGCTTGGCAAGGAGTTTTAAATGGCAAGTCAAAGTTGCAGTTAAACTGCACACACGGGCCCCGCAATGGCAGGCCTACAACAGGTTTGAAAGGCAACTTGGGTGGGTGGCACAATCAATGCTGCAGGCCCACTGGTAGCATTTAATTCACAGGCCTTGGATATATGGTATACCACTTTACAAGAGACTTACAAGTATTAAATCTGCCAATTGTTGATATACCAATGTTACCATGTTTAGGGGGGAAGCATATGCACTTTAGCACTGGTGAGCAGTTTCCTCAGAGTCCTAAGGCCAGCAAAAATGGGAGGAAACTGGCAAAACGTTTGGGGAAGTTCACCCTAAGTCTGACAGGTCTAACACATGCCTTTTTCATTCCTCTTCAATTTGGCCAATGGCCTTGTCATCAGCAGTCAACATGGTAAAAAGGAAGCCTTCCTGCTCCACTTCCTGTATTTACCAAGCTATTCAGAGATAAAGCCAAAAATCAATAGGGAAGGGAAGAATGGGAATCCTCAACAGTGAAGCGAAAGACCTGGACTTGGAGTAGTGAAGATTACCTGTAAGTAACTGGACCTCACATCTTCCTCTCCACATTCCTTAATACTTGAACTGGTTCCAAAGCAAGAATAAGCTTCCTAAATATGACAAGCAACTCTTTTGTTCTCTTGCCAATTTAGTAATAAACACACATCAGTATATATTTGTAATCCAACAAGAATATGCTTTATTAATTCATATATTCATTTGAGAGCTTAAAACTAAAGAACTGAAAGGTTGTTGCCATATTTCCTCCCACCTGAAACCTGAAATGTCTCATAAATGTGTGGGGAGTCACTACCCATGTACTTGTGTGTTGTAAAATTGCCTCTCTGAAGTGTCACCCCAAACTTTTTGCCTCCCTTCTCTTCTTGTTCTGACCTCAATTTTGCTGGCTTTAGGACTCTGAAAACATTACCACTGCTAACCAGTGCTAAAGTACATGTGCTCTCTCCCTAAAAACATGGTGACATTGGCTTAGACACAATTGGCATATTAAATGTACTTGTAAGTCCCTAATAAAGTGCACTACATGTGCCCCGGGCCTGTAAATTAAATGCTACTAGTGGACCGGCAGCACTGATTGTGCCACCCACATACGTGGCCCCTTAACCATGTCTCAGGCCTGCCATTGGCAGGACTGTGTGTGCAGGTTCACTGCCTCTTTGACTTGGCATTTAAAAGTACTCGCCAAACCTTAAACTCCCTTTTTTCTACATACAAGTCACCCCTAAGGTAGGCACTGGGTAACTCACAGGGCAGGGTGCTCTGTTAGTAAAAGGCAGCACATGTACCTATGTGTTTTACATGTCTTGGTAGTGAAAAACGCACAAATTAGTTTTCCACTACTGTGACACCTGCTCCTCCCATAAACTAGCATTAGAACTGCCCTCATATACTTCTGAGAGGTAGATTCTGGTCAGAGGAGTGGCTCTGTCATCTTTAGTATTGCTAGAATGGCAATAGAAATCCTGGTTACTGGTGAAGTTGGATTAAATATTACTCTTTTAGAAATGCCACTTTAAGAATGTTGGCATTTCTCTGCACTTACTGCCATCTGTCCCTGACAGCCTGTCTCCAATCCACATCTGGTCTGTGCCGGTTGACAGCTCCACTTGTGCATTCCACCCAGACAGCCATAAACACAGGACACTCAGTCACATCTGCATTCATCTGCATACTGAATGGGTCTCCCTAGGCTGGAAGGGTGGAGGGGCTCTCTCTTACATTTCAAAGGCCAGTGGTCTGCCCTCACAAAAAGGACTGATAACACCCCACAGGGATCCTGGCAGACAGGACTAGGCTGAAAGGGGGAATTGTTCACTTCAAAACACTCTTTGAAGTCCCCCCACTTCAAAGGAATGTTTGGGTATTGACTTTGTTTTAATCAGATAAATATTATCTATTTTTCTAAACCCGTGTGGTGTATTTTTGTGTTATTTTCAATGTGTCACTGTATGAGTTATTGCACAAATACTTTATACATTGCCTTCTAAGGTAAGCTTGCCTGCTCTGTGCCAAGGTACCAGAGGGTGAGCACAGGATAATTTGTGTTGTGTTGTGACTTTCACTGACTAGGATTGTGGTCCCTATTTGTACAAAGGTGTATACCTCTTCCAACTAGAGAACATGTTTCTAACACTGTGTTACAGATATGTGTCATTGATGGCCTCTTAAAAAGACCCAGGAAACTGCCATACCCCTGATTGACCTTCCCCGTATCTTTTCTGATAATGACATGCCCTGAATGTCATAAGCTTCTGAGACAGATTGTTTTAAACATTTACAAAGTGTAAAATCTTCAGACGTTAACCCTTATTCTGCCACCTAATGACTGAGGGCCTGATTTAAATTTTTGCGAAGAGGGTTACTCCATCACAAAAGTGACAGATATCCCATCTGCTGTAGTATAATCCCATAATAGTCTATGGAGAATGTAATACGGCAGACAAAAATGTCTGTCACAGTTGTGATGGAGTAACCCGTCCGCAAAACTCTAAATCAGGCCCTGAGTTCAGGAGAAGTAAATGCTTACTGCTGTTTTCACAAGTAAGGTATGTGAGAGCTGCTGTTCCATTGCAGATGGATCTGGAAAAACAGACAAGACTATCTCTGAATTACAGTTGAGATTAGAAGCAAGTTTAGGCAAATTCAGCCACCTTGTCCAGAACCACCTTATCCAGAAATATTCTGAGAAAAGATTATGTACACAACAGAGCTCCCAATTTACTATTTCTAGCTGAAGAAACAACAACTAGAAATGGAAGCTTATCAGTCAAAAACTTAAAATCAGCTTTCTCTAAGCTCTTTCTCTAAATGGTGAATGCTGTAATGCCAACAACACCAAAGGGAACTCTACACAAAAAACCTTTATACAATCTGCAAAATGCACAGTCTGCAAAACCCACTGGTCCAAGATTGAGTTTCTTAAGAAGAACATTAACTAATTATTTAATTGAGTTACTCAGGAAAACAAATGATTCTGTGTTGCATCGGTAGCTCCTATGTGGCTTAGACTGAGTTGAACCTGTGGCTTAGACGGAATTATACTTGAGACTTAGACTGAGTTGAACCTGATGCTCCTTGATTGCTGAGACTGTGCTTTTTCAACCAAAGGGGCACTCTAACCACAACCACAAGGGCTGACAATTCCTGGCTTGAAAAGCTGCAATATAAGCCCTGAAGTTACCAAAAGATTTTCTTCTAGATTGGGATTTGTTCATAGATAAGACATTTCTATCTTTATCTGGTCTTTTAGCTGGCTTCAAAACAGTGTGATGCCACTAAAGCAGTTTTCATTTAAAGGCTGTATGTGCTAAATCCACCTTCCATGATGTCATTCACATTTGATGTCTGTGGGCTATGGGCGGACCTGCCTCCATTGCTGCTACACTTTAGGAATCATAAGACACTTCAGAGAGGGAGCACCCTTGTTGGTCTATTAAAACTATCTGTTAGCTCTGATCCTTGTTCTAACTGATCTGCAAACTTCTTAAAGTCTTTAATCAAAGACTGGGTGATGTAGCTGGAATATGCTTCTGCTGTAATTGAAAAATGATGTGCTGCCTAAGCGCTCTTTATGGCTAAATCCACTCTTTTATCCACAGTAACATTAGACACAGCTTCATCTTGGGATACTATTTAACCACCAATGAATCTACCTTAACCTGGGTGGGAAACTAGTCTCCAAAAACGTGCATAGGGTATCTTTTGGATAGGAAATGCGGAAAAGAACGTTTGTCCAACCCTTTCCACTCCATTAGTTTCTTAACTGCACCATGTAAAGGAAGACTATCCAACTCTTTTTACTGATACTGACAGAAAAAAATCTACATTATTGTCCACCACTATTTTCTGTGGAAAATACATCTTACAGTACGATTCCTGAGTCAATCTGCCCTTAACCTCCTTTTCATCATCATCATCATCGTAATAATGTAAACCCACTTGTGACAACTTAGAAGAAGGATTAGTCCTTGCTTTTAAAGCAGCAGCTACAGCCAATTCAATCATTGGCTGGATAGCTGCTAAACCTTTTCACCCAGAAGACTCTCCAGATTCAATGGACTCTGAATCCTCCATGCTTTTAGGTTGCTTCTCAGCACACTACTTTGATAGCTAAATTATTATCAGCATTGTGCACTACTCAGGACTTTCCCTACAAGCACTTCCTGCTTTAAAGTGTTGCTAGGCAGCATGTCCCATCACAAGATACTGCCATTACTGAGTCAGGCGGTGCTCAAAGGACCTCACAGAGTGCAATAATCATAGTTTTTATTGTCTCGCTATGGAGAAGGTTTCAACTTTGTTTCCCGACCTGAGGACTCCTCGAACCCTTGATATCTTGAGTGAGAGTTTAAGACCCTAACAGTTGGGCCACAACCTGTGTTCCCAAAGTGATCCACTTAATCAAGATCTTTATCTCAGAACTTTGACAGGCATCCGCATGACCCGGTGTCTCCCTTTGTTTCTCAAGAACCCACAACAGTGGAGCCTCTAATCAATGTTATGGAGATGCCAGGGCAAAGTTCATACAGAAATACAATATTTTAATATTAATTATACTTACCTGTGTCAGCCAATCCTGCCTGCAGATTCAAAAAATCAAAAGGTGCAAAACCTGAAGTTCTCTTTTAGGTTGAGCATAGCAGTGCGCAAGTGCTGCTTTTCCGAAATGTTGGTATGTACTTGGGCTTTTAACCACACCCACCTCACACCCATCACTACCACTTGTTTGTGGGCTTGCCCTTCAAAAACCCTTTGATGATATGGGTAAATAGTTTACCTTTGTCCCGCCTTGGGGAGGTTTTGTTACTGCCTTGGCCATCGCCCCTGTTACATGGCTAAATGCACTTTTGCCGATAACTTTGACTGCAAGCGAACTTCTTTTTGCTTTTGTGTGTCTCTTCATGCTGATGCTCATTGCGACCGTGGTGCTGTGAATCGGCTCACTTATGTGAAACTGTTTTACTTTTAACTTTCAACCCCAAACTCTCCGCCGTCCAAAACTACACTTTTCCTCCTCTTTCTCCTTCGAGACTGATGATGGCTGAAACAAGTTCCATATGGTTTTCCCAACTATTCCGCTAAATAGAAAACCACAATTTTCGCCCTCTTACACCGTGTATAGCGATGCTCACTACGCTTTGAATGGCTACATTTTGGGTACAGGCTCTGTAAAAAATGAAAGACTCAACAGCACGGTACACCTTGTAGAAACCAAGGGGCATATTTATACTCTGTTTGCGCCGGAATTGCGTGGTTTTTTGTTACGCAATTCCGACGCAAAACTAACTCCATATTTATACTTTGGCGTTAGATGCGTCTAGCGCCAAAGTCCATGGAGTTTGCGTCATTTTTTAGCGTGGACACCTACTTTGCGTTAATGAGATGCAAGGTAGGCGTTCCCGTCTAAAAAATTGACTCCGAGGCATGTGCGCCGTATTTACACTCCCGGGCAAAATTCACGCCCGGGAGTGGGCGGGTCAAAAAAAATTACGTACGGCCGCTTTTGCGCCATTTTTTAGCGCCTGGACAAGGCAGGCGTTAAGGGACCTGTGGGCTCGGAAGGAGCCCAGAGGTGCCCTCCCATGCCCCCAGGGACACCCCCTGTCACCCTTGCCCAACCCCAGGAGGACACCCAAGGCTGGAGGGACCCATCCCAGGGACATTAAGGTAAGTTTCGGTAAGTATTTTTTTAAAAAAATTTTGTGGCATAGGGGGGCCTGATTTGTGCCCCCCTACATGCCACTATGCCCAATGACCATGCCCAGGGGACAGAAGTCCCCTGGGCATGGCCATTGTGCAAGGGGGCATGACTCCTGTCTTTGCTAAGACAGGAGTCATTTCTATGGGGGTTGGGAGTCGAAAAAAATGGCGCAAATCGGGTTGAGACGAAAAAGTTGCCTCAGCCTGACTTGCCCCATTTTTTGGCGCCCAAGCTCCATATCCCACTACGCCGGCGCTGCCGGCGTGTACGTCGTTTTTTTCACGCACACCAGGCAGCGCTGGCGGCTAACGCCGGCTAACGTCATTGATTAAATACGGCGCCCGCATGGCGCTTCAGAATGGCGTTAGCCGGCGCTAATTTTTTTGACGCAAAACTGCGTTAGTGCAGTTTTGCGTCAAAAAGTATAAATATGGCCCCAAATATGGAAAGTGCCCCACTAGTTGGGGGCTCAGTGAGGGTTGGGACAGGAAACAGCAAAATACATACACACTGGCCTCTTCCCGAGTCCACGGCCCTACCTGAGGAGAAAAACTACACAAACTCCTATGGACGTTCGTTAAACACCCTTTCCCAGGGGTATGTGAGCTAGATGTGCATCTGTGGTACCCTAGGAATCACCTTCTGAGAAGCAGTCTGTGGCGGGCAGCCTGCTGTCTCTCTGCTACCCGCGTTGCACTCTGGGACTTGTAGTTTTGCTTTTACCTTTGTAATTATAGGAGTAAAAATATCAGCATGCAAAGGACTGCTGGACAAAAAACAAGCACTGACTGTCGTTACCACACGCCACAGGGTGCCATTCGGTAACTATGTCTAAATGAGTAAGAATGTGGAAGGATGTGTGTGTTGGGGAGAGGGCAGGGGTGTTTAAAGTATTTTGTTACTATTTTGTGTGCAAAATAGAGAAATTGGTATCAACATGTATTCACCAGTGAGTTCACAGAGTTTCTGAATACCTTTGCAAATGGTGACATTTTCTCTAAACGTTGACACATTTCACGCAAAGTTTGTTTAACTTTTCTGTAGATATGGGCTGCTTCTACTCTGGAATAGTGGCAAAAATTGTGCAAGTTTACCTTTTTAGTGAACGCTATGCACTTCTATGTGCATTTCTGCCATGCACAGACATGCCTGGCTGATGTGCACGTGGCCAATTGTTGGTGGTCTGCAAGATATGGGACAGAGGTAGACAGAACTGCAGCACAAGCAGGTTTAATGACAGCTGTCTGGCCACAAGCCACCGCTTTCACATCAGTATCCATATTGTGCAATCGTCTGGGACACCTGCGGGGACAACCTTCATTGCCATGTGATAGGGAGGTGCAAGCTCCAGGGAGACATGGATGCACATGCAATCAGATGTATGCATAGAGAATATTGGCTAGAGAATGCTGTTTGAGGCCACCAATGCAGGGCCGGATTGGCCTTTTACTCCAAAGGGCCTCTCCCCAGTGGGCTGGAGCATTTGGAGGCCAGTTTTGAAAGACCAGGGCCACTCCTGGTGATTCTGTCACTTTCTCCAGCTCTCTCAGGTTAATTGCAGCAGGAACAGGGAGGCTTCAAGAGATAAAGAGAGGGTTGATAGGGGAAGGAAGAGAGAAACTGATGGAAGGTATAAGAAAGGAGAGAAAGAGAGATTGCCCAAGAAGATGAAGTGGGCAGGGCTGGCTTGAGCATTTTTTGCCAGGGCTGCTTCTGGTTCCCCTTTCTGGCCCTGACCACTGTAGTTCTTTCTTGAATGCCACAAGTGGAGTCTGAGGGGCAAAGACCTTTGCCTTCCGAATGCTAATTCAACCTAATTTCCTGGCACAAGGTCCTAATTTACAATACACGAAAGTGCAATGTGATTCACAATGGGCATGAATCACAAAGGAAGCATCCCTCCTACTTTCCAATCAACAACAGTCAGCGTAAATGCGCTGCAACCATTTTTGTGGATGCAAAGAGTGGGATAGTTAGTGGTTGCTCAGGGAAAGTGTAAACCATTTGTAAAGTGTAAACTATCAAGATTTGACTGCTTTTATTATGCTTGTGTATGCTACAGATATCATGAGGTGCAGAGTGGATGCCACAAATCCCTGCATGCATTCTCCGCTGTCCCATTCACAATGTGCAACTGGTTGAGAGCTTGCCAACCCTGTCCCTGTTTATTTATTTCAATTATTAAAGCACTCTTACTGAAGTGCTTAAAGGACAGGGCTCCAAATACAGGTATCGTGTGATTTGGATTCAGGGATGGAAGTCTGCAGCCTCAAGCAGGACTCCATCCCACATTCGCTACTTTTCACAAGGAGTCAGAATCCGATTCCTGTCTCGGTTACATCATTGCTTAATTTGTAAATAAAAATGTGGCAGTGCTCAAAGCCCTGCTCCTAAACCTGCGGCTGCTGCAATTAAATGTGTGAACACAGAATACTGAGGCAGCGTAGTCGTGAAGCCATCTCAGGCCTCTTCAATCCATTTACAGCCACTCCCTGCCCCTTTAGCTCAGTCTTGCAGCTTTCTGCTTTCTCCCATTGTGACACTTCATCGTTTTTCTCTTCTTCCATCTTACCCATATGTGTTTTTTGCTCGCAGTAAATGCTTGAGGCAGAAAAATAAGTGCCAGCCCTCAAAAATAAGTGCCGGTGCTCCGCACCCGAAACAACAAGCACAAATTAAGCACTGGGTAATATAAATAAGGTGGACAGATTGTGCTCTTTTTAAAAGACCCTTTGCAGTCCAAGGCCTTTGAGCTTTTGTCATGCCAGAAAAGGGAGGCTTGTCTCAGTGCAAAGCAAAAAGAGTGTTGCAAGCAGCCTCTTTTGGGCTTCAAACTACTGTTATCATATGTGTATGTTGCGTAGAACGATGCGCAATTTCTAAACACCACAGATACAATTTGCAAAGCTGTTCATGGCAGAGTATCTACTTTTACAGCTGAACATGTCTCACGGTCCCCATGTCTCCATGTTAGCCGGGTGAGGGTGGCAGTATGGAGAAGGGGGTTTTGCACCAAAAAATTGCATTAGGCTGGTTAGAGGCAACCTGTCAATCACTATGAAGAGGATGCCACACAGGTGTTGATGATTTTAAAAATGCATAATTGTGTGCCATAATTACCTACAATTGTTCAGTATTGAAACTCACACAAAAGGGTTGCAAGGGAGTGGATCAAAGAGTGGTTTGCATGAGAGTTGGAAGCACCATGGAAACAGTCAGAGATTTACCCCAGCAATGGCTAGAGCAACTGTCCTTCCAGAGTGGGAAAGTCACTTTCCCAATGGACCACCCCCAAACTTTGTGTGGTGTGCAGGAAGGGATTTATCCATTAGAAAAACAAAGAGCCAAAAATGCATTTTTGCCTTTCCACAATAGTGAGTTGTAGTGGATGAACAAGAGTGCAATAGGGAAATAGCCACTTGGGAAAATGTCATATGACATTCCCTGTAGTACAACTAGAAAGCTGCGACTGGAAAGGCTTTCAAGATGAACTACTTGGAATGTATGTGAATTTCCTTAGCTTGTAAATCTACACCTGTGAATGGGAGTATGTGTTGGGGTGTAGATATGAGTATTCTTTGTGGCAAAGGCCATCAGTCATTATCATTAAAAAGCAACTTTGGCTAATCGCCATCAATTTCTTCATTTCAGCTATTCCAGTTTGTGAATTGTTTTGTATCTTGCTGCAGTTTTTCTAAAGATCCCCAGGTGGCCGGGGCACTTTACTGCAGATTCGGTCAATTCCAATATCGAATTCTTCCCATGCATCCAAAATAATGTTTTATGTGAATTCCCTTACACTGGCCTATCAATAGTTCATCTAGCCTTCCCTTCGAGCAGTGCTGAGATGTTTATGGACACAAGACATTGGACTACATTGCTCTTGTTCTTGAAACACTACAATGGCTTTCATTGAAGCAACACATTAATTTGTCATGGGCATAGCTTGGTCAGTATGATTGGGGGGTTGTTAGCTTCAGATTTCCTGACAATCACGCTGGCACATGATGTTAAAATACATTATACGACAAGCAAAGTGCACAAGAGGGGCTTAAGAGGCAGTGGAAAGAGAGAGAAATGCAAATTGGTAGGTATAATAAGTGTGAGAAAGCCATTATTTTGTGAAATAACCAATATTTGTGAAGTATTTCAAAACATAGAAAGGGAGAGAGTGTGTGTTCATTTTTGTCTGTGTGTGGAAAAACTCCAGGTGAAACTGACAGACACCTCACCATACCCAACTGAAATACCTGCATACAACTCTTCATCATAAAATACATTTAATAGGGGGTGTAACCCCCCCCCCCCCCCAGAAGCTATGCCCTTGAAGGTGGCCTGCATCTATACCCTCCTATTCAGTTGAGAAACTGAAAATCTCTGCCGGTCAGCCTTCTCCTTGATTCTCCTGAATCCAAACAAGCATTTGTAATGCAAGAGATCTCACATTTGCTTGAGTTAGAGCTATTGGCATTGTAAATTCATAACTGGACTTTTCTTGCCACATAAATTGGTCAACCCTGCTTCATAATTTCATCTTTTTCTGCCATATAATTAGAGTGGCTCTGCATATAACTAAATCACTTCCATTTACCTTCTTCCTCTATCTGCAGCAAAAAATGAGAATGTTGCCATTTAGCATCCTAATTTAAATCTGCCATGCTAATTTCAATAGAATACCACTTTCACCACCCCACCATCGGTGTTGCTGGCTGGCTAACACAATTCCCCACCAAAAAAAGACACAAGACAACCACAGAGGAGAAATAAACTAGAAGGGTCACCCAAACATATTGAGGCCCATATTTATACTTTTTGCCGCAAAACTGTGCGAGCACAGTTTTGTGTCAAAATAATAGCGTTGGCTTGCGTCATTCCAGAGTGCCAGCCGGGCGCAAGATTTATGGAATCCTGCAAGCCGGCAAAAAGGGTGGGCTAGCGTCTGGGAAAATGACGTTAGCCAGGTTGGGGTGGCAGTATGGGAGAACACCAAAAAATGACGTTAAGCTGGTTAGAGGCAAACAAAAAAACCCACCTTTAACCAACTTAACGTCATTTCCTGATACAAAACCATCCATACCACATGACTCCTGTCTTATAAAAGACAGGACTCATGCCCACCACCCCAATGGCCAGCACAGGGGACAAGGATCCCCTGGGCATGGCCATTGCTACCAGTGCCCTGTAGGGGGGTTCCATTTCAGGGTACCCAATGTTACTTTGATTTTATTTTTAAATACTTACCTCTACTTACTCTACTTACCTGGGATGCCCCCCCCCCATCCTCTGGTGTCCCTTTGGTGTGGGTGGGGATGTTCTTAGGGCTTGGGGAGGGCACCTGTGGACCCATTCCATGGTGTTTAACTATGGAAATGAGTTCACAGGTCCCCTAACACCTGGTTTCTCACGCGGTCGTTAGAATAAAGGCAGTCCTTAGTGTTACTGGCGCCCTGTGCGATGATCTTTGTTTAAGCCCAGCCCCATCACCTTCTTCTCCACGTATCTCCTCACTCTCACCTTCCAACCATGCCACTCATCTCTCCATAGCCCCATCTCACATTTATTTAATTTCTTGTATAGTACTACACGTCCCAATGTAGGATGTCAGAGCTCTATCAATCACAAACATGCAGTGTACAGAGACAATGCATCTTACGAGGGTATAAAGAAATGTATAGGAAATATTCCTTAAGACAATAGGGGTTACAAGGTTTAGGAGTCAAATATGTTTATCAGACACGGCTTGCGGGAGGGAAAATGGGTAGGGCGGCGCAGCTCATGGCAGGGAAGGTGGGGCTAAAAAAATAATAATAATAAAATGTACCTTTTTCCCGTACCGCTCCATCCACTCTGCTCTGCTCCAACGCTGCAGGCACAGGCTCCCAGCCTGCCTTGTAGCCAATCCTAGCACTGCTCAAAGCAGCGTTAGGATTGGCTGGGAGCGCCCTCCCAGGCAGACTGGGAGCCTGTGCCTGCTCTCTCCAGCCCGGCAACACAGTGCTTGGCTGGAGAGAGCACACTGCGCATGATGTGTGTTTTGCCGGCCCGAGACGGCCGGCTAAACATACATGCGCACTGAGGGGGAGTGTGCCCTCCGTCTCCGTCTCCGTCATGTCTGTGGCCCCGCCCACCTTTATAGTAAAAACATATAGGCAGACATTGCACTTTATGACTGCTTGGTCTGGAGAAGCGCAGAGTTGCGATTTAAAATGTACTGCAGTAGTTGGGGTTGTCTGACAAATAAGAACTTATGACTATCCTTTTTGCAACCTTAGAATAGCAAAAGCTTAAGGAATAAGGAATAAAGTAAAGTTCTAAATTAGTCCTTGTAGTTTGCATGCAACTCCTGGATGCTGGTTACATAGCGCACTGTGATGTATTAGAGGGATTGTAATTCTTGAACTGAAAGTAGCAAAAGGATCTCTGTGACAAAAGCACCAACTCACTAAGCTATCTGCGTAAAATACAAATATGTTATCTAAATGTCACACATTGTGCTTTGCAGTTGTGACATTGGCTCCCTGTGCTACTTGGTGTGTTAGAACTGTGACTAGACGAAATCTCTCCCTAAAGTACATTAATCGCCAATGGCTCAGCAAGCCATACAGATACCATAACAATGACAGGTTGTGTCCTTGTAAAATAACAATTTAAGTTTAGTGTACAGTGCTTTTCAGAATTTGTCTACGGGAGCCCTGCGTTGTGTGAGTTTTTTTTCTACTTCAGCTTTTGGACTCGAAGTTGGTGCAATTCAGGGAAGCAGACAATCTGATTCCACTTTCCGTCCTCTTTTTGGTGAAGTCTCCTCTGTGCAATCCAATCTAGCTTGAATGAAACTTGTAGAAAGAGTATTTCCTGTTTTAGTATGTGTCTGGAGTTGGAATAATAGCCTGCTTCCTATATGACTATTATGATTTGCTATGTAGTTTCTGTGGTAAGCCAGTGTGAATGCTTTGGAGGATAATGCTTTGGCTGGAGACAGAATAACTGGAGTCCTGGCATAAACTGTATCAGTATGCTTTATTGCATAGTAGTTGTGGGCGACATTTAAAAACCCCAAATAACAGCATCAAATTATATTTAGTACTGTATTTTCGAAAAGTTGTTCTCTTGATCACTGTTTTCCTTCTCTACCTTTGAGAGATTGGCATTTAAAGTGTGGCAGGTGGCGCAAGTTATGGTGTGTGTCGCAGAAGAGATGAATTTCAATAGTTTGATGAATTTGAGCCAAAATCATGGCTCACTTAAGATTTACTGAATTTTCAGCTTCCAGACCCTGCTCCAAGCCCTCCATGGCCGCCCACCTATGTTGTGCATAGCTTTTGTCTGTGCAGTGCAGGATTTGGCTATGGGGCCCTGTGGCTACCCAGCCCCCACTCTACATGTCCTGCTATGTGCTCATTCAGCACTGTGAGCAGCCTTTCGTCAGGACCTGTGCCCAAGCACATTTTGCTATGTAGCAGGGATTTGTTGCAGGTCTTGTCTTGCACCAGGCTTAATTTGCCAGCTGCTAGAATTCATGCAAATCATTTGAACAGCGGCCTATTTAATACTGAATGAAATCCTAATTGCCGTCCCATTAATCTTTGCCCCTTGCGTCCGATAAATCTGTTCATAACTTGACATAACTAACATTAAGTTAAGACCAATAAACCTCTGCCAAATTTTGTGGGGATTTATGAAAGTCTGACAAATTTACTAGAAGACGAACATTGCTTTCACTCCTCCCACCCCCGTTGATTGGCCTGCGTGAAATTGAGAAAAACAAGAATAGGCTTTATATGGAAAGTCTCTGCCAAATTTCATGCAGATCCATCGGATGATGTAAAAGTCATTAATTGATCAAACATGTTTGGACACCTTATTTAACTGTCCCTCTTCCTATTGGACCTGCACAAAACCAGAAATACTTGCACTTGGTGTTAATCGATGAATGTCTGGCACATTTGATACAGATTGTTCCAAAAATGCTAAAGTTAACAATTCTAAACTGTCTTGCCTTCCTGTTAACTGTGCCCCCTCTATATGCCCCCCTTTTGATAGATTGGCACAAAACCTAATATGCAAATCAAAACCAAACCTTCCAAGTTCCTGACAAATTGCAGATTCATCACACAGGACCAATACTATTAGCACATGAACACTTTTTTGCACCCTCCTTTTTAACGGCCCCTATTTAATGGACTAATTCAAATATATCAATAGTAGTATGAATGTACTAAATGTCTGCCAAATTTCAGGCATATAATTTAAATGATTCCAAAGTTACTAACAACTTTATAAAAGGATTTTCTGCTGACAAGATATAGAAGAGTCTTAACCCTTTATATCCCTCCCAGCACCTTCTTTGGATGTGAATATCTAAGAAACAACTGAACAGATTTACACCAAATCAAAATAAACACACTTTTTGAGTTAAGTTCTGTTTTCAAGCCTAGCTTGGTGTAAATCCATTCAGCGTTTTTTGCTCTGTTTTTCAGTAAAATTTCTTAGGGGGGCTAATATGGTTAATGATGAACATTTCCACCATCCCTTTTTTTTTAACCTGTAGACAGATGTTCATGAAATATGCTATGCCGAACATTTGCTTACTGAGCTGGTATAATCACAAGCTTCTTGAAAATCCATTTACGGCATCCACAGGTATAGGCAAATCCTTTTTTTGGGGGGTTGAGCGGGCAAGCACACTGTTCCCTGTTATAATCACTCTGTGGGCTTTTAACCACACCTATGCCACACCCATCAGTTTTGATGGTTTGTGGGCTTGTCTTTTAAAATTTGTTTGTTTTCATTAGTGAAAGGCATGCATACGTCATGCCTTTTCCGGTGTTTAACCCTCCTTGAGAGTACCGGCCAACTACTAAAAACATGCAAGGCTCCGTGTTTTCCAAATGGCTTCTTGACTACTTTTTCTTTTTATTTACAATGCAGCTCGATCTCGTTGGGCAGTAGTTGAGCGCTTTGCATGACATTGACCCTGTTACATAGTTAAATGCAAATTTGCCGGTCACATGGATAATTGCACTTTTGCCGATACGTTTGACTGCGAGCTAACTTCTTTTTCATTTTGTGTGTCTCTTTCACGCTCATGGCTGCCGTCGGCTCGTTTATGTGACTGTTTTACCTTTCAAGTTCAGTTTATGTGGCAAGCAAAGTCCGCTTAGGAGTTTACAACGCTAATATCTCTAACTCGAGTAAATGCGAGACCCATTGCATTGCAAATGCTTGTTTCATGTTCATGGTTGATGGCAAGGAAGTCGGCCATATTGAGAGGGGTTGGGAACGTTGTGGATGATTTTTTTTGTGCTACGGTGACTACTTTTGCAAAAGGAGCTTTGCTCATTGAGTAAGCAGTGTGTTGGAGAAGACGGACAAAGAGGTAAGAATGTTTTGTCTGATCTTATGTGCTCATCTGCCTGAAAAGGAGCACACTTTAAACTATGTCTTCAAGCATCAGTGAATCAAAGCCAGTAGAACCTTTTCTTTCAATACAAATAAGAATCATGTATTTCGATGATCTGCAATTAAAATGAAATGTGTTTCCATACATGAAGGAGTGATCACTCAGTCAATAAGATCAGCTGCTTTGGTACTCGTTATTTGTGATTATTGTTATTATTATTATTATTATTATTATTACATATTATCACTAATATAGATGCACTGTATAAAAAGTAATAGTTTTTTTTTTCTTTCACTGCAGCAGACGTTTTTTAAGGTTTTAGTCATGACTGAAAATGCAAGTTACACCTTGTTTTTAGAGGCACTTCCAGGATCACCCTTAGAAGGCTTCTATTTTGCCAACTGATGTGCTCAGGTAATTTCTAACTTCTATACAATTCCACCCAAAATGTACAAATTAAGAGTTTCTCTACACTTGGAACACCTGAATAAGCAGAGATCTAGCTTCAGTCAGTCTCATTTGACCGCGTGGAAGCTTTATTTTGTGCAGTCTGTGTGGTGTTAATTGCTCTGTCAGTTGTGAGTGAACGGCCCCGGCTGTCATCACTAGTCCCCATCTGTCCTCTGTCCCACCACTCATGATTAACACTCATTTACCGCCCTCAATGGGAAAAGACTGCGCAAACCTTGCCAAGATTTGAATGTGCAAACCTAAAGCTGCACAAAGACTGCACCTGGTGTCTGGGGCGATACCGCTATCACAATTTGTCATTTGTGACGGCTTGCTAAAGCTTAAACCAGTTCTAGAAAAAAAGCCTGTATACGAAAAATCCTTGTGACCGATCACTCACTGGGTGTGCATACTAAATATCGAAGTGTGAACATCGATGGATCCAAATATTGCAGACAAAATAACAAAAAAGAAATATTAACTGTTAGGTCTAAAGTTTATACACCTAAGTCCACCTATATGTACGTATACCACACATATATGGCATGTAGATGTGGAGTAAGGTATACCAAACCTATGTTTACCTATATGAAATTACTTTTTCATAGTTTGTCCTTCGTTATTCTGTTTTAGATATTTTTGTATGTCGATAGTCTTCATGTCGATATTCAGTTATATAATCTGATAACTGCGCTAAATTAATTAATTGTTTCATCATGAGTTTCTCCTTCTGTGTTAAAGCTAGAATGCACACCCACGTCAGTTAAAACAATGTTATGTTAGTTGCAAGACATGTAAATGTGCAATGTACTTCTTCCATAAAAATACACATTTACTGCAGAGTGCACACACAGAAAAGAAAAAATATTGATTTAATCCCTGCATGAGAGAATGATAAGGACTCGACAATACATATGCGAATGTCTATTTTAAACTATATATTGCTTGGGCAACATTGAGACATAAGCAACAAAATTATAGCGTTTTGCATGCCCAAATAGATATTTGGGTAACTTTACTTGGGGTGAGGTTTTCCTACTCATATATAATTTTGTATCAGTCTATACGGAACCCAATAATGCCCAACGTTTTTTGAAGCTGAGTATACTATCTGACAATTACGTCATTCTGTTTTCACCTGCAGAAATGTGAAAATCTGTGGCTTTTTTTTGGTTGTTGTGCTTTTTCTGGGCTTTTTTTTCATTGGATACAGGCTTGTTTTGGGCTTCTTAGCGGAGGGTTGGTTTTCTTTTTGGGCTTCTTTTCACAGGATTGTTCAGACTACTACATTAGAACCTTTATCTTGGTTAAATTAATGTATGTATGCCAAAACTGTGCATTCCAGACAAAATTGTGTGTATTATGAGACCCCATAAGCTGATGTTTGTAAAAAAAAAAAAGACTGAATTCCCAAAATATTTTTAAAGCTGATTTTTGTGTGACAATTTATGTGTGGAGACTTATTACTAATATTTGTATTTGTGTGCTCGGGACATTGTAAACGTTGCTGTTTTGTATAACCATGAAGAAGCATTGTCAAAGTTTTTTTTTATATTACTGCTAGCAAAGCTGCCTGATGCACAGAGGTGATCACTGCTAGTAATCTTACATACAGTGGTCACTAATGTAATCTAGTCCGATGTGGTCACTAGTACAACTCTAATAATATTAGTAGCTTGGGATGACTTTCATTAAACATAAGGAGCTCGTGTTACACAAATTGTTGGAGACCCCTGCTCTGAGGTTGCTGTGCTGGTCCATGACAGCACTTTGAGCTTGGGGATTACAAGTATGTCCACAGTTATAGGAGGGTGAGAATGAGGCTGCTTCCTGAGACCCAGCACACGTGCATTTTCTCATGACTGTTTGCATGCATTAGCACATTTGAAGCCAGCCCTATTAGCTTTTGTGAACACCCAAAAATGGTCTTTGGATCAGCTCCTTTCAGACATTAGTTTGTTTGGGTCATCCCACTTTAGCCATTGCATTGAGATCATCTCAATCACACTTTGGAGCCAAGAGGAGTATTTGTGCCTCACGGTCATGTGAAAATAGATGTATTTTTCCACCTTCCAAGGAGTGCTTTCAATGCAATGCATTATGTGAGTTGTTTCCAGCAGCAGTAGCAGCTAGCAAAAACGATTTGTTGAATACATGAGTCACCTTGACTAAGGGTTTCCTTCAGTAAAAGCAACTCATACTCAGTGAGTAAAGTACTAGAATTTAAATCCAAACAAGTAAGAAAATGTGCCGAATTTTCCAAATGTTTTTAAAGAAAGTCTTCTTTTGTGTAAAAAAAAGTTACTGAGTGATTGAGAATAAATGAGGGAGAGGGAGTATGAGAATAGGTGTGTTTGAATGTAATTCAGCATATATGAGAGTGTGTGTTTGAGAAAGTCTAAGTGAATGAGAGTGAATTACAGGGGAATGAGTGAGAATAAGATAAAAGAGAGTAAGTGTAACTGTGCATGAGAATGAGTGAAACTGAACGAGACTGATAGAGCTGGGCTGTGACAGTGTGCCTGAGAGTGTTGGAGTTAGTGAGATTGAGTACATGGAAGTTTGAGATAGTTTGAAGGAGGGAGGGAGTGTGCATGGGAAAGAGTGTGAGTGAGAATAAGTGTGCATGAGTGAATGAAAGTGAGCATGAGTGAGTGAGTGTGTGGTACACTTGAGGGTCTCCAGCTAGCCATGGGATACACAAGGTAATTCTTTGTTCACGGAGGTAGTACTCCCAAAATCTGGCGCTGCCATTTGGGATGCCCTGGGTAAAATGCTTGTGCTACCATATTGAACATAATTCTTGGCATTGGGAAGGGCAACCAAGACAAACGTGCGGCAGGGGGCAACTGTGTCAAAATGCTAACCATGGAATACTAGAGGTATTTTTAGACATTGGGTCATCTGTGGTACATGCATGCAGTTGATGGACACATTTTGTCATTTGTATATTATATGTAATTCTTGGCATTCAGGAGCACTAATGACATATGGGGGCAAATATTGGCCCTGACTTGCAGTCAGTAATTTTTGACATATGAAGCACCCATGGTATATGGGTACAATCATTCACAGAATTCTACCACTGGCATATTGAATGTAGTTCTCAGCATAAGTGGGCAGCTATCACAAAATGCTGGCCCTAGCATACTAGGGATAGTTTTTGAAATATGGGTCACACTTAGTTTATGAATGCAGTCAACGGGAAAATTGTGGCTATGACATATTGTGTGTAATGTTTGACATATAGGGCAACCTTGACAAAATGCTGACTCCTAAACATTGGAGGTATTTATTGAGATACCATTGGCACCCACTAAATATTTTAAAAAATAGGGCAAACTATTGGGAAGTGTCATGCTTCATTGGCTTGGCACACCATGAAAGTGCATTGTTATTTTATGATTGCCAGTTAAGAGCCAATGGGATTCAAGCAAACGTGTGTGAAAATAGTGCTTTGAACTATACTTTTTGACCCCAATTTTTCACAGTTTTGTCAAGACACACCCACCTCAACCCACTTAGTAGAAGTAGTGCTTGCTTCATTTCAGAGTGTTATGCCCGCCACTTTCAAAGCTCACAACCCACCTCCCCCATTGCCTCCCACACACACATGCACAAACACATGCACAGGCACACACACACACACACACACACATGCACACACATTCTTTCACTTCCACCCCAGACGATATCACGGGGTTGAACCCTTTTCCCACTTTTATTTACAATAATATTCTGTTGACTGCTCGTTCAGTATAAGTGAGCTTTAAATGTTACAATGACATATATAAACAATTCACCATAGTAATACAAAATACATGTAAATGTATTGAAATGAAATAGTTGTTGTTTTCTTTTTTTAAATAATTTTTATCAGTACCCAAGATAGTACAAATGCAAATTCATCAATTCAAACATTCATATTACAATGTGCAAAGGAGCATTCACCCTACTCTACATCGCCTCTGCGATTACATTACCTGTTGGCTAACCATTCACCCAATATTCCCCATGTGGCTTGTCCCTTTCATCTCCCTCCCTTCCCTTTTCGTTCGTACAATGCATGTTCCAACTGATATATTGCTAGAAGGCGATTTAACCAGGTTTGGAATGTGGGGGGTTGTTGATCCAACCATGCAGAGGAGACACAGAGTCAATACACAGACATTATTGCAAAAATAAACTTAGAGACACTTGGCTCAATTGAATCCGATACCCGAGTATCACAACTCCAGGGGTTAGTTCAACTTCTAATCTGACAACATCTTTAATGAACTGCTCAACTTTCTTCCTCAGAGTCAACAGCTTTGTACAGATGGCAAACATATGGATTACATCCGCTCCATATAACTGACATCTTGGCCAATGTATCCCCTCTACCTGACCCCACTTTAATAGCTTCCCGGGGTGATATACAGATCAAAAATCATTTTATAGTGGTGTGCCTGGAGGGATGCTGAAATCAGGGTACTACATCCTAGCCCAAGGGATTCATAAAAATCCAATTCTTCCACATTAAGCTTGTCACACCACTTTTTACTATACTTTGCCAAGTCCTCAGGTAATTCATCATTCAATCTGGCGTAGATTGACTTTATCGTGATCTTGTCACTGGAGATCATTATCTCTATCAAAGAGCACTTTGCAATGCTTGCTACCCCACAAGTTTTCCTATGAATAAAATCCCTTACTTGTAGGTATTTTAAAAAAAACCTTTGGGCCAGACCAAATTTTCCACGCAAATTCTCAAATGTAGTGATTGTAGATCCATCAAAGAAATTACCTTATCTTTGTATCCCCTGTCGATTCCAACTTGCCATAAAATTATCTCTAAATATCTCGGGGAGGAGAGTATTATTCATAATCAAAGTATAATAATTATATCTGCCAAGCCCAATTCTCTTCCTTCAAGGATCCCAGCATTTAAAAGCAGCATTTAGAATTTTAAACCAAACCTTCTTAAAATAGCTGGGCTCCAAAAATGCCAACAGTGCCCTATTAGCAGCAGACCCGATTAATAATTCATAGATATTCAGAACATACTCTTCACCCCTTGCCGGGCTGCTATTTTTAAACAAGGGATGCATATACTGAAATGCAGCTGCCATCTGGTACAGCTTAAAATTAGGAAGAGACCACCCACTCTTCTCCCTAAATAGTGTCATATATTTATTGGCTTTCCTGATCTTACCATATGACCAAACAAACCACATTATAAGTTCATCCACCATGCTAAACCAGGATTTCTCAAACTCTAGTGGAATAGCCCGAAATAGATATAGAACCTTAGGGAGAAGCATCATCTTTATCATATTACACCGCCCCATAATTGTCATATGTAGATTATTCCATCTGCCGAGATTATGTCTAGCACTATTAACAATTGGCATAAGGTTATTCCAGACGATTTGCTCTACTTGTGGTCGGATATCAATCCCTAAATAAACTGCATGATCTACCCTTCGTGCATCCGATGATCTGCAAAGCTCATTTAATACTATCTGAGTCTTATCTTTATTAAGTCAATAGCCAGAAACTGCCCCAAAGCTTTCTGCAGCCCTCTCAATTTCCTTGAGGGCCAGATCCGTGTTGACAGTAATAACTGCAACATCGTCTGCGTAAGCCCGAATTTTTGTACCCCACCCATTGCGGACCACTGGCTGAATATTTGCATTTTTTTCCAAATATTGCAGGAAAGGATCTAAATATAGTGCAAATAATAAAGGTAAACACGGACATCCTTGCCTTGTACCCCGCTCAATCCTGAGATCATTTGAGTAGTCACCACTTATCTGTATTTTAGCGCTTGGATGTTTATACAGAGCCTTAACTGCTGTGATGAATCTTTCCTCTAGACTGTATATCCGCAGAGTTTCCCACAGATATTCCCAATTGACTCTATCAAATGTTTTCTCAGCATCCAACAGAACCATAGCCATGGGCTCCTCTGCTAAATATGTGGCATCAAATAACCCTTCTAATATGATCGGTTGTGTCCCTGCCAGGGACAACCCCATGCTGATTATGGCTAACCAATTTGCTGATACAGGCAGACAACTGAGTCACAAATTTTTTAGAATAAGCTTTCCCATCCCTTTTTATAAGGTTAATTGGGCGATACGAGCTTACGCAAAGTGGATCCTTACCTTTCTTTAAAAACACTACTATATTAGCGGTGCCCCAAAACGGTGGGGGATTACCCCCTTGCTGTACTTGAATTAGCACCTTCAACAACACTCATAAGAGCATGTTCTTAAAGTGTTTATATAATTCAAGAGGAATACCATCCGGGCCAGCAGCCTTTCCATTCGGAAGCAATATGCGCCATTCTTAATCGCTCAGAAAAGTTGCTCTTCTGCTGCCTGCAATTTTCCCATGAGTACCTGAAGCTGGGATGGTGCCTGTTTTGGTCATCTTACACTGAAGCCGAGAGTTTCCCCCCTTATCACAGCCTTTAATGTATCCCACACAATCTCAATTGGAGCAGTTCCCATATTGAAATCCAGAAATTCCTTCAAACGTGTGCTCATATGCTGTATATATAGGGGGTCATTCAGCAGAGCTCTCTCAAACGTCCAGCCCTTCCTAAGTCTCTGCCAATCCTTTATTTTAACCTCCAACAGCAGAGGATGATGATCTGCCATGAACCGGGGGTTTAACTTGATCTCCGATCCCTCTAGGAATATAGATGAGACAAGGAAATAGTCTAGCCAGGCAAACCTCCTATGGGGAGCTGAGAAATATGTATATCCCGGGTTTGACCGTTTCAGTGTTGGCCATACATCTATCAATTCAACTGCATATTCTTGAGGGCCTGAAAAACTCTGGGCTTGCGTCCCGGGTAGCTTTTCTTCCTAACATCTCTTAAATTCTGCGGTCCATCCCATGACCAGTTAAAATTTGGATCTCCACATACGACGTACAGGACGGGCCATAGTGCTAGTTCTGCAGAGATAAAATCAAATAATGACAGATCGTCATCCGCCGAGCCATACAATGAACATAGCGTGAATCTTACATTACCCAATAAACATTCTATAAGCACCCATCTCCCAATTGGATCCGCTTTCCTCTGGGTGACAGCACATTTAGAGTTACTTGCCAGGATGGTGACCCCCTTTGTTTTAGACTTCTGCTCAGAGCACCCTAACAGACGCAAACCCAGAGTCTCCAGCAGAGTTTTATCTGACTTTTCTATATGTGTTTCTTCCAGACAATAAATGTCCGCTTTTAACATTTTCAGATCACCTGTCGTTTTCCTCCTCTTGCGGGGATTATTTAGGCCACATATATTTATAGATGCTATCCGAAGTACCGCCACATAGATATCTCAGATTGATTTTGCATGTCTAAATCGCCCTTATTAGTTATCAACTCGCTATTCTTACAGCAATACTTAGTTCTCCATCTCTACCCCTTTGATTCCATCTTCATACCAGGTACTCCAAGCAATGAGACAGTTTGTACTTGGTAATCATATCTTTGGTTGCATTTTCTTGGGTGCCAAATTTTCCTTCCCCCCCAATGGCATCTTGCCCCCTCCCCCCACCAACCCTTCTCATTCCTCCCTCGCCCCCTACCACCCCCTCCTCCCCATCTGCCCTGCATCCCTCCTCTTAACCCCCCTCCTCCCTGCTCCCTCCCTTGACCCTCGCTGAGACCTCCCTTCCCCACCCCGCTCCCCCCACCCTTCGGAGCAATCAGACCAGCGTTGGCCTGAATGTTGGTACCACCCATGCTCACCCCAAACTTCCCACCTTATCTCCTTTAAGAACCCCTTACTTTCTTAACTAACATTCCCACCCAGAGGCAAATACCTCACTTCTTGCTCATTATACTGCTTTAAGCCCCAGCAGGTACTCTTTTGCCTGAACCTCAGAATTAAACAATTTAACTTTCCCATTAACCACTGTCTTTAAACGTGCTGGGGCCAACAAATACGCCTCCCCTCCTTTGTCCTGAAATGGTTTGATCAACTGCCGTAGCCTCCATCTTCACTCCTCGGTAACATGACAATAGTCTGGTCGGGTAAAAAAGTAACCCCCTCCACACAGCGTGAGGCATCTGGGCAGGCTTTTTCAAATATAGCCTGTCTTAACAAGTAATTACCAAAAAAGACTATATTTAGATTCCACTTTGTGATCACCCTCTCGCCGTACTCCTGGAAATCTGTGTACCCTTTGGACCTTAGACTCCCAGTCCCAATCGGTAAGCTCTGGATAGGCATCTCGCAACACTTTAATCATATATGCCCTGATGTCATTGCCCTCTACCCCTTCTCCAATGCCTAAAAAGCGTAAATTATTCCTCCTCTACTGATTCTCCTGGTCTTCGAGTTTCCACATAATATCAGTCAATTGTCCATCATGCGCTACACTTTGTTCTCTTAGGGCCTCAATGTCCGCCTCCACCGCCATCGTTCTTTACTCCATTGTACTTAATTTTTCTTCGATTTCTATACAAGACTTCACCACCTTGTGAACAGTTCCTTGCAGGTGTTTTGTAGCAATCCGAGGCCGACGTCTCTCCACCCTTGTCTCTGTTTGCAGCTCCTTAATCAAGTCATATATTGACTGTAACATTTCTGAATCTGTACTAGTGGTGCCAATACTAAGGTCCGGACAGCCTACCCGCATGTCAGCACCCTTGTCAGACTTGAATTGAACCTCAGAGGTGTGCACCTTCGCTGTGCCCATCAGGTTTGTTCCTGAGTAGTCCCATTTAAGTGTCTTACTACTCTGAGCTGAAAGCTCAGTTCCTCCGCTGAGACCAACCTGCGTTTTTAAGCCCTTGCATTGCCGCCCTTGCTGTCGCACAGTGGACTCTGCGATTGATGATACGCTCCCTGACTCAGAGGATATACTACCTCCTGTTTCACTCTGATTGAGGCTGCTGCTGGTAGTATCTGAATCCTCAGTTAAAGAATACAATTTATCGCCACCATCCTTAGACCAATCAGGAGCTTTCTTCCTCTTTCCAGTCTTTTTGGCTCCTGCCTCAAGACTTTGGACCGTGTAGCTTGAGTCCCCCTCGCACACCACGGGAGGGATATCATCTTCCCCTTGGCTGACCTGTACGCTGGCATTAGATTCTAATTCTGCAAGAAGTGGTTGCATACTTTTACTGACGGGCTCATTAACTTCCTCATTGTTTGACAGCTTTTGGTCTTCTCAGTTGCCCAAAGTGCCTAACGGTCCACCATCGGCACCTTGCATCGCGATCAGGAGGGAGTCATTCTCATCAAATATTTCCCTAGCGCCTTCGGAGCGTGCCCTCTCCCCACTGATTAACATATGGTTTTCTTTTAGTGCCGATTGGTTGTCTGCTGGAGGGCACTCGACGTGCTCAGAACTATATTCTTGCATTCCCCCAGTCAAACAACACGTAATCGTAGGCTGTAGTTTATCCTTCCCTCTGACATCTGATGGTGGAGATGAGGGGGCATGCTGGCGCTGTTCTTGGCATCCTTAGTTGCCCCAACTGTAGTTTTTCCGCTCGGCTTCACTGCTGTCAAGATAGGACGTCTGCTTCCGGGGATGGAGTTCCCATTGACTTTCCTCTTTCGCGCTGTCCGGGCCCCTCCCCTTTTTCACCAGTATTTCGGCTACTTTTTGGTGCCATACTTACTTTGAAGGCACTGGGAAGCGTATCACAAAATTTGCAGAGCCTCGTTGACAGAAATTCTGTGCTCCACGCAAACAATCTAAGAGCACTACTCTAGAAACAATATGCTGTTTTCAGGGAGTCCTGGCCATACATGTCCAGTTGATCTAGTCCTAAGGTGAGCACAGTAAACCTTAAGCGTTGAGACCCACTTCCACGCCAGGCCTTGTACCCTCTGTTAAATATTCTCCTAAGGCACCTTACCCGTACTCACACGTGGTTGGCAGATACAGCGCCGCGCCTCTCTGCTCCTTGGGGGGGGGGCCACAATCCAGGGCCCATATGTTGAATCACTGCAGCGGAGAAGGCAAAAGCGGGAGGAGAGGGCACACACGCGTTAGTCCAGCATTACGTCTTCTCCAGCTACTTCTTCGCTGCACTCCAGGATCCACACGTTACATTGCCACCGCCGAGAAGGCAAGAGCGGGAGGAGGGGGCGCATATCTGTGTGCATTACCCTCCTCGTGTTCCGTACTCACTCGTGGTCAGCAAATGCAGCGCTGCGCCTCTCTGTTCCTCGGGGGGGCGCACTCCAGGGCCCATACGTAGAATCACCGCCGGGGAGAAGGCAAAAGCGGGAGGAGAGGGCACACATATGTTAGTCCAGTATTGCGTCTTCATCAGCTACTGCTCCGCTGCTGCCGGCGTCTGGGGTGGGCGGGGTCTAACGGCCGTCAGCTACGTGGCCACCATCTTGCTCCACACAACACCCAAAATAGTTGTTGTTTTCTACATTTTCCAGATTTCTCCTATGGAACAACTGCTTGAAAATAATTTAGTCACCTTCATCACATTGTATTGTAAATTTGTGGACATCCTCTTGAGCTATAGGTTATGAATTCTGCCAAAAGGCATTCATCCATTCCTTTCAGCCACTCCCATACTGGGGCACTGTTTTAAACCTCCAATATTTAGCTTTTAATTTGCTTTGCCACTAGCAGTCCTAGTCCAGTCAGTGTTCATTGTCCCTTTGCTTTGTCTTCTAACACTTCCAAGAATACCAGTGTTTATTTATTTATTTATTATTTAATGCGTTTTTATATAGCGCGGACTATACCCGAGGGTGTCAGAGCGCTTCACAATAGGCAAAGTAGAGATACAAGAGGAGAAAAATTACAAGTGAGCCTGTTACAAAAACAAACGTTACATTACATGAGGCAATAGTGAAAATTGTGCAAGTATCAAGAGCAAAAAAGTCCACGAGGTAGCAAACGATACGTTACGAAAGGAAAAAGTGACGTGTGCAGGTTACAAGAGCACATAAAGTACGAGTAAAGATAAAAAAAAATTGCAATAAATGGTAGACACTCAAAACACTCAAACAATAGTTCCGTTACATGAGGCAGTGGTGGCCGTTGTGCATGTATCAAAAGTAAACAAGATATAAGAGGTAGCAAATGATACGTTGTAAAAGGAAAGGTGCCGTGTGCAAGATACAAAAGAGTACAAAATACAGGTAGAGGTATAAAACTGCACTAAATGGCAGACACTCAAAACACAAAAACACCCTGGGAAGGCACTTCTATAGGCGTGGAGAACAGAATTTCCTATAATGGAAGGACTTCCTTCAGGAAACAGAGAACTAGAATTAAATTTGGAAGTGTCTTTGAAGGAGGAGAGCTTTGAGGTCAGTTTTGAAGGCCTGGGAAGAGGTGGTGGTCCGAAGCTGAGGCGGGAGTGAGTTCCAGATTCTCACCGCGTTGCCTGAAAAGGATTGGGCCATCGATCTTTCCTTCTTGAAAATGGGAGGTTCAAGCAGTAACTTTTCTGCATTACGTGATGGTCTGGAGCCCCCAGAGAGTTTCAGTTTATTCACCAGGTAGCAAGGGGAGGAGGAGTGCAAGGCTTTGTGGGTGATACATACAGTTTTGTAGATAGATCTTGCCTCTATGGGAAGCCAACGGAGGGTGGATAAAATGGGTGTGATGTGTTGCTTCTTTTGGCCCCATATATGAAACGAGCTGCTGAATGGAGAATAGACTTCAGGGGGGAAAGGTGGGATTTGGGAAGGCCAGTAAGAAGAGAGTTGCAGTAGTCCAATCTGGAGAGAACCAGCGATTGGACCAGGGTTTTAAGGTCATGCTCCGGGAAGAAGCGACGAATCCCCCAAAGAAGGCGCAGTTGGTGTCGAGCAGACTTTGCAATGGAGTCGATGTGGGAGAGTAGATTGAGTTTTTTGTCGAGAGTGACACCAAGGGATTTTGCGCTCTCGACAATGATGAGCTTATTGTTCATTAAATTGATCTGATCCATCCATGTTTGCACTGGGGGATGAGAAAGTGAGGAGGAGAGGAGGAGGAATTCTGTTTTGGAGGGATTCAGGATCAGTTGATGAGTTACCATCCAGTTTTGAATGGAGTCGAGAGTAGAGCTAAGGAAGGAGAGATCGTGAGTGGAGGCCACCTTGAGGTAGATCTGAGTGTCATCCGCATATAGATGATAGTGGATCCCGGATTTACTCAGGAGATTTCCCAACGGTTCTAAATAGAGATTGAACAGTGTGGGTGCAAGTATGGAGCCTTGAGGAACACCTTGACTGACCGCTAAAGGAGCTGAAAGACTGTTCGCTATTTTGATCATTTGGGATCTATCAGAGAGGAAGGAGGCAAACCATTTGAGCACAGTGCCCTCCATGCCCATTCTCTGTTGAAGAGTGTTAAGGAGAGTGTTGTGATTGACAGTGTCAAAGGCTGCAGAAAGGTCGAGAAGAATTAGAAGACACGACTCCCCTGAATCGAGTATCCGCAGCGCGTCATCAATCACTAGCAGCAGGGCTGTTTCAGTGCTGCAGTTTTGAATGAAGCCGGACTGGAAATTGTCAAGAAGATCATTTTCCTTGATATGGCGAGAGAGTTGTTTCGCTACACATTTTTCTGTGATTTTTGCAAGAAAGGGTAGGTTAGTGATGGGACGGTAATTGTTGAGGTCGTTCGCATCAGCAGTGGGTTTTTTAAGCAGGGGGGTGACCTGCCCAGTTTTGAAGGAAACAGGAAGGGAGCCTTGACTGAGGGAGAGGTTAACCAGAGTGGTCCAATAGGAAAGAGAATTAGTATAGAAGTCAATGGCAATGGCACTAGGGATGGGGTCAAGAGAGTGGTTAGAGGGCTTTGTATCGAGGATGCATTTAAGGAGAGCATCATCAGAGATGGGGTCAAAGTTTTGCCAAATGGTTAAGGATTTGCGCTCCTCTGTAGGGGTAGGATGAATGACCTGATCTACAAGTGATTTTACTTTTTCGTCAAAGAATACAGCGAATTCCGCTGCTTTCTTTGTGGAATCTTCCAATTTGGAGGTTGGGTAAGAGCTGTTTGGGTTCTTGATGAGGTCGAATAGTTTTTTTGGGTCTATTTTTGGCTGAGTCAAGGAGGGATTTGTAGTGCGACGCTTTTCCAAGGAAGATGAGCTTGTGGTACTTGGATCTTGCTAAACGAAGAGTGGCCAAATTTTCAGTGGAGGGCGCTTGTCTCCATTGTTTCTCAAGGGCTCTTAGGAACTTCCTTTCTTGATAGAGGGATTTGTTGAACCAAGGTGCCGAGGGAGTGGGCCTTTTCTTTTTGCTTTGGAGCGGAGCGACATTATTGATTTCGACTGCAAGGACTGTGAGGCATTGGGAGGTGAGTTCGTTAACATCTAGGTCCGGGTCTAGCCTTGGAAGTGATAGCAAAGCAGAGTCGCAGAGGGTGCTGAGGTCAATATTTTTAGTGTCACGGAACCAGGAAGTAGCCCTCTTGGGCTGGCCAAGAGTTATAGAGTGTGATAGGTGAATAGAGAATGGGATGAGGAGGTGGTCTGACCAGTCTACATGGATAGGGGTAGCGATAGTCAGCAAGCCTGCTTTAGAAATAACAAGGTCCAGGATTGAGCCTTTAGAGTGTGTTGTTTCTGTGCAGTGTTGGCTAAGATCGTTTGCAGAGAGGAAGGTGGCCAGCAGATTCGCATAGGTGTCTTGAGGCGAGCCCCAATGCACATTGAAGTCACCCACGAAGATCTGATTGTCACTTTGTGTGTATTGGTCGCTGATGCAGTCCGTGAGTTCCTCCATAAACGAAGGGCTGCTACCAGGTGGGTGGTAAATGACATGGAATCTGAGAGGTGCGCGGTGGTGCAATTGAAGCTCAAGAGATAGGCATTCAAAAGTGTGGAAGGAGCTGTTAGGAAGAGCCTTAAGTTGAAGGGAGTTTCTAAAGATGACTGCAACACCTCCCCCAACTTTGTCAATTCTATCATTTCTAAGTATAGAATAGCCTGTGGGTACCAGGAGATCAAACATAGAGTGAGAGGTATCGTTGAACCAGGTCTCTGTGAGGAAGAGCATGTCAATATTGTGCAAGTTGATGGTATCGGAGATTTCAAGTTTGTGTTTTATTGCAGATCTGCAGTTGTGGAGCAAACAGCGCAGCTCTGACACAACTGTTTTGGTGATGGGGGCACTTGGGCTATGAGGGGTGATAGGGATATTGTACTTATATGAGGGCGCTCGGGATTTAGGTGGGCGAGTGGTTCTGACAGAGGAGATGGTCGGAATAGAGTAGATAACAGGGTTACTGGGAAGTGAAAGTGAAGGAAGGGTGGCATTCGAGTGCTTGTGTGGATTTGCAGACGACAGGCTATGCTTAGTTATAATGGGATGTGGGGGTGAGGTGCATCTCGTGGAAGGGTGAGTGGTTGTCAAAGGAATTGAGGTGTGTGGGAAAGTCGAGATCTTGGAGCTTAAAACTAAAATGGTTGCTTCAAGTTGGGAGATGGCGGTGATTAGAGAGCCTAGCTTATTTTCCAGAGAGAGTGAGGGAGAGCACGGCATGTTGGGTGGCTCGAAGGAAACAGGAGGGGGTGCACTAGGCAGTGTACGGCAGGGAGAGGTGGGGGAACGGGAGGGGAGTAGGGGTATAGGGTTCAGAGGTGGGGAAAGGTTTTGGAAGAGAGCAGGAGTTGGTGCATCAGGGGTGAGAGGAGAGTTGTCGTTGTTGGCATTGCAAGAAGGATAGGACTTAAGGGCAAAATTAGGGGGCGATAGGAGAGGAGTGGGGCGGTGGGGCGGAAGGAGAGGAGTGGGGCGGTGGGGCGGAAGGAGAGGGGAGGAGTCATAGGGATTAGGGAGGTTTGGAAGGAAGGGAGGGGGTTGGATAGGTCCTGGTCGCTAAGTGAGGTGGCTGTGAGGGAGCGGGTATCAGGCAGAGTGAGGGGGACTGGGAGAAAGGGAAGTTGAAGAAAGGAGGTGATTCTGCCCGGACCGAGGGAGGGAAGGGGTTACCCGGGGAGGAAAGGGGGTAGTACAGCATTGCTGAAGGAGAGTGGGGAGGGAGAGAGATGGGATGTAGTTGTGGGGAAATCGGGGAACAAAGTGAGGGGAGGAGTGGGTGGAAAAGCAGAGAGGAGGAGGGAACAAGGGGAACGTAGGGAACATAGACAAGGGGAGAGGGCTGGAGGAGAGGTGGTCTATGGAGGGGGGTGGCCGAAAGGGATAGGGGGGAGGAGATGAGAATGGAGTGCCGGGACGGTGCAGAATGGACGAGGAGCGTGTTAGCTAGAGGTAATGCTGAAGTGAAGAGGGGAGGGGCAAACTGTGAGGGGGGAAGAATAGGAGGGGAGGCAAACTGTGAGGGGGGAAGAATAGGAGGGGAGGTCCGAGGGGAGAGAAGAGGGTCGGCCTGTGCCTCCCTAGGGTGCAGCCTGTTGGAGAGTGGGGGGGTCAAGGGAGGAGAAAGGGAGTAATTGGTGGAGCTGGATGGAGAGTCAAGGGATAGCCCGGTCGCAGGGGAGGGGAGTAGGGAAGGGAAGAGGCGGTCAAAGAGAGAGAGATAGGTGTCTTTGGCTTGTATCATAACAGTGCCGTTGTTATAGAGTGAGATAGTGAGGGAGCCGTTAAAGCCCGCAGAGGGGGAAATTTTTAGCTTTTTCCCATGAGGGATAGAGGAGGAGGAGGTGACTTTAAAGGAATTGTAAAAGCTGGTAGACCAAGAGGGTATGTCGTGCGTGAAGAAAATTAGATCGTTTTTGAGCCCCCCATACCGACCATTGTAAAACTGATCGACAAAAAGGGAATCAGGGAAACATTCAATGGTGTTATGCTTGAAACGTTTTGCTGCAGTTTTGGTCAGGTTAGGAGGGTAGATGATTTTGTAGCAATTAATTCCAGACTTAATTCGAGCGGTGGCCATGTTGGGAAATTGTGGAGGAGGCGGGTGGTGGGGATGAGGGAAGGGTGTTACTAGGACGGTGGTGGTGAGGAGAAGAATGAGTGCAAGAGGGGGGCACAAAATCCAGGCGTCGGGTGACGGATCCTGAGTTATTGAGGAGACGGGAAAGTGAGGCGATTAGGGATAGATTGATACTTCAGAACAAGGCTGATTCAACAAGATAGGACTGCAGATGGAGTGGTGTAAGAGGTAAATCACTGTACTTATCATCCTGAGATATAAACCATACAAAGCACAGCATCACAATAGGTGTCAAACGCATTATACGCCCAAAATCTCAACAGTCTAATATTAGCCACCCACCTCCTACGTATCACCTGCATTATGGGCAAAAAGCACAGGGTGGAACATAATTTCACTAGCATAACCCCAAGTATGCACGACAACCACAAAATCATCACAGTTTAGAGGTGGCCAGAACAGGGTCTGAAAATCAAACTACAAGAAATACATTTCCTAACACCACAAATACACAATGGGGCCTGGCGCCCTATACACCACCAGGACCCCCTGGTCCAATGGCCAAGTCAAAGGGGCTCAAATGCCCTGTGTCCAGAATGTCAGGGCTGCTTCCAATGCAGCGAAAGACCAGCGTGCGTAGTTGCGCAAACCTAAACGTTGCAACTGGCACTAAGTGCTGCACAGTTGTGAAGAAATGGTGCAAGGAGTGCATCTCACTCCTAACTCAGACAGACCTACCTCCAAAAGCCCTAAGAGTCTAGAGGAAGGTAACTTTCAGTAAGACTCCCTATGGGATCCGTCTAGGTCCCCCTGCTAACTTAGTTTCTGCTAACTCGGTCCCCAGCCTCTCGCATCACAGTGGGAATTCCGCACCCAGGAATCCAAGGTCCCTCAAGCCGGGGCAGATCGTGGATCAGCGCCCATCACTTGTCCCCGTCCCCCTCCGCCATCTGTCTCTCCCAGGATGTTTGCGGTGTCCCCCGCAATGCTGCAGTGCGCTGCGATGAGTTAGGGCGCTGACCCTCCGGCCCAGCAACGAGGGGGGCAGAGCGTTCTCCTCTCACCTCACTCGCCTGAAGGTCCAGGTTTTAAAACTGGGATTACCTCCCAATCCGTTCTGCGCAACAGGGGAGAACTCCCGGCCACCCAGCTCAGCAGTAGGGCCCTCCGCCTTCTGAGAGAAATGTAGGCCTAGGACGCGACCCAGCGTGCCGCGCCAGGTCGCATCCGATTATGGCGTCCCGGTGCGCTGAAGGACCCGGCCCTCATCTGGAGGGTGTAAACGGGAGTGCCCCGCCGCTGTACGGGTGTTTCTGGGCAGCGAGGAGGCTCCCAGTCCAATGGGCAACCCCTCCAGGCCCACCGATCCAAGTTGCGCCGCGCGACCAAGGAGAGAACGCTCCCGGCCACCCGGCCTTGTCCAAGGGCCTTCCTCCCCTCAGGAGAGAAGGGGTTGCGCAGCAGTCTACGGTGCTCCAGAGGGTAAAAGGAGCCGGCCCCTGCCCGGAGACCGAGAATTTCGGAGCCCCTCCGTCGTGTGTATATTCCTGGACAGCATGGGGGCTTAGATGTCCGGCGGCTCCCCCTCCGTGGCCTCCGACCCTACCCGGCGGCGAAGCTCCTTGCTCAGGCCACCGATAAGGTCCCGCGCCGGTGTAAACTGTGGGTTCGGGCACTGGTGTGGGGCGCTCCTGGAATGGGTGTAAACACCGGTGGTTGCTGCGCTGGGTGTAAACGCTGCCGGGTCCTGCCTGGACCGATGTGTGGATGGCGAGGGCTTCTCGGCTTTGCCCTCGGGACGGCTCCCAGTCTCCAGGCTATGCGGATGTGCGAGTCCGGGTCATGAGCACACATGGGCTGACAGTAACCCGGCCCGCCGCTGGGTAGTGTTACAGCACAGGCTGCCGGTATCTTGCTGGGGCTCCCCCGCCGCCTGTCACATCCCAGATCCGAGGGTGGCACTGGGAGCGCTGCCGATGCCCAGTCCGCGGCAGCAGGCTCTCGGCAGCCAAGCGGTGACCTTCTGCTGGTGACTGCTGAGCCCCGCTTACCGGAGCCGTCCTCGGGGGGCGCAGACCCCCCTCGGGGGGCGCAGACCCTCGGGGGGCGCAGACCCACGGGGGCCGCAGAGGGAGGTGAGAGGCTCGCGGTCCGTGCGCCCCCTGGAGCCCCGAGCCCGTTTGCCCCCCACACACCCCCTGGGCCTGGCGCCCCCACCCCCTGCACTGGGCAGTCACTGCCGCCTCCTTCCCAGGGCCTTGTGCCGGCCGGGGGACCGCTAGTCCGAGCCGGCGGCCGATCGCCCCTGGATGCGTCAGCGGGTGCCTGCTGTGTGCCCCTTCCTCTCTGCTCCGGTGCCCCCCCGGCTCTCCCGGTGCCCCCCGCCCGTCCAGGGCTCACCACCTCCAGGCAGCATGGGCAGCGACCACAGAGGACGGGAGTCTCGGGAGTGTGGGAGAAAGGTATGAGGCCAACCCAATTCTTTTGTCAAAATTCAAGAGATCTTATGCCAGTACCTTTGAATGAATATGCATTCCCATATAACGTGAAACAGAATTCCAAGCGAGGCTAGTGAACTTAGAAATTTAGATGGTGTACTTCTGATTATCTTCCAGAGTCGCTCTAAGGATTAATATACTCTGTGAGATTGGGAATAATTTAGCCTAGTCCTAGGTATTCTATTGTCAATATGGCCTCCAGAGGGCAGAAGCCAGGAAGTGAGTTTTGGGCCCAGTGTTTGGACTTCCAGGGTGTGTCGTATCTGAAGGTAGCTCAAAACGTGATCTGTGTACTTGAAATTCTTCACTCAGTGTTTGAAACATTAGTGTGTGATTATCCTTCCATGTCTCTCTCAACATTGTTATTCCAATATAACCCCAGCTCCTAAAACAAAGCTGATTGGCATTATGTGTTAATCAATTTCCCACTCATTGAGGAGTTCCTTCTGTAGGTTTATGGCCCCACACCATCCATCAAAGAGCCCTTTGTCAGCACTCAATAACTAATTTAGTACTTGGGGAAAGGGTTATATATATTAGGCCACCATATAACATGGACCTTAAGCTAATTTCTAACAAGGCTTCAGGTTCACTGGGTATTCTTGATCATCTCATCCTTCGAATACCCATTGACTAATCATAATGAGTTGGGTTGCCCAATAGTATATCTTCATATCTGCCATTGCCAGTCCTCTGTAAATGGACTGGCAATAGGAGATTGAACACATTAATCTAATGTGGGTTCCACTCAGTGCATAAAAATATGAAGTAGCTTTCCCTAACCTTCTTAAAGACGGAAGCAGATATGTTATATGGGCAATTTTGGAAAGTATATGGCATCCATGGTAGAGCAATCATTTTAAAGAGAGAGTCCCTGCCCATAATTTACAGTGGTAGTAAGTTTCAGTTATCCAAGTCTTAGCATCATTGAGGGTTAGCAGTAATATGTATTTCCAGATATTTAAGACTTTCTTTGGCTGTCTTTAGCCAGGATTGCCAAGAGGCTGTCATCGGGTCTCCAAACATGGAATATATAATTGATTCTTCCCAAATAAATACCAGTTCTGAGCTTTCCTCGAATGCCTCTATAAATTACATAATTTTGAGTATCTTGAGTATCTGTATTGCATATAAAGAGAGTCAGTAATCCATGTCATCATTCCACTTCAGCTCCTGCATTATTCTATTACAACGTATGCACACTGTCAAGGTTTGATTGCTAATGCAAATAGACGAGTTGACAGGAGACATATCTGCATTGTACCATGCTGGTTACACATGAACATGTGCACACAAGTGTTGGGGCTGCACATGCAAGACTACAATTGTGCTCAGTCCGTTAACTGTGCACAGGCAGCCAGGCGCAGAGAGGACTGTTCAGGATTAGATATTGACCTAGGGTAGGCAATATATTATTAGTTATAGCGGAAGCCAGTGTGGTTTACTGTCTTGTCTGCAGTGACACTTTATTATACATGCGAGGAAATGGGCTGTGGTGTGGTGAGGCAACCTCACCCTGTGATACATTAAGGACCCTTAGGTTTCGTCTGTCAATCCCTTAGCTCAACCCTGGGTAGATGTGGCACTGAGCAGCAAGGCATACACAGAGGAATAATTGTAAAGCATTTGAACAGCATCAAAACAATCAAAGAAGAGATCAACATGACACTCAGGAAATCCAACACCAATTTATAAAAAGAGACTGTATTTTTCATAAGGATTGAGGGCCAGATGTATCAAACATTTTTGTTGGCCCGTCTGCGATCGCAAAAATGCATTTTGGTATGTATCTATTCAAATTTGCGATTTGGTAACTTGTTACCAAATCGCAAATTGGATTTGCGACTACATACTGATTCGGTATTAGGAAGGGCATGTCAAGGGTATCCCTTCATATACCGAATCGCAGAGATATATATGATTGTTCTGTGACTCTGAGTGCGGTCGCAAAACAATCACAGTTATCACCAATTTCAAATTGGAGGTAACCCATTTGCAAAACTTTTTTAAGAGCTAGCAGTGGTCCCACGGACCACTGCCTACTATTAAAAAATGAAAAGAAAACTTTTCATTTTTCTTTTTTAAAAGCATCCCATTTTCCTTTAACCCCTTGGGTGCAGCACTACCTCCCTGATGTGGGTCACGACCAGAGAGGGGGTTAAGAAATGTTTTATTTTATTTTAAAAAATCCCAGGAGACAGGAGAGCTCTTCCGTGTCTCCCCCAGCAACCCATTTGTGACGTCAGCATGCCGCGAGGCGCGCTGCCGCTTCCTGCTCCAGTGGGGAAAACAGGCTCTAACGGGCCTCCTCGATGTTGGGGAAGGCCTCGTTTGAAAGGAGAGATTCTCCCTTTTCAAACGAGGCCTTCCTCAAATGGTTCTGTTGAGGGCCAGGAAACCCCACTAGACACCAGGGATTTTACTTGGGGGGGGGGGGGTTGGCCCCCCTGGAAAACAGGGTGGGGTACATTTTAGTTTTAAAAAATATGTTTACTCATGTTGGGGGGGGCTTTAATGAAAATGAGATGGGGTCGCCCCCATAAGCAGGGCAACCACCTGTGGGACAAATATAGATCTATATATAGATATATTTATATAGCTATATATATATATATATATATATATATATATATAAATATATATAGAGAGAGAGAGAGATCACTTTTGTCAATGCATGTGTGGTTTCCCTGAGGGCTGCAATCGCCCCCCAGGAAAACTAAACTCACATATCAAAGTGATCTATATATATATATATATATATATATATATATATATATATATAGATGTATTATATACATATAGGTATATATATATATATATTTATTAATATATATATATATATATATATATATATATATATATATATATATATATATATATATATATATTCGCCGCCAGTTCTCTTGCAGTTGCAGCTTGCGTTTTCAAAGCAATGCACATACTTCAACTGAAGCGTTTCAAATGTAGCTTTTAGGCAGCAATAAAAAAGTCAAGTAAGTCTTATCATTATGTTTCTGCTACAAAAGGATCTGACTTTTGCCTAGTGGTAGTTTTTATGCTATAAAGTATTGCAGAAGGTTTATATGCCTACTGCAAAAATCAAATATGTATTTTATGTGAATAGCTGAGTGAAAAACCAGGCATTACCTGCACTGTATAATACAAATGAAATGTATGTGCGAGTGGGGCTATAGAGAGATGAAGGGCACTTTTACTGGGTGGTAGCGAGGGAATCCGAGGAGGAGGTCATCAGAGTGGGAGCACCAATAACGATTGTTGGACTGGGCGCCAGGGGCGCTAAAGACCGTGACGATGGGTCTGTGACAAGGTGAAGTAATAGGTTGACTATTTTTGAGTGTCTTGAGAGAACGTGCTGATTGAGGGAAGAAGCGAAGGTAAGGTGACCTCTACTGTTGCACGTATCACACACACACTCACCCACCAGCAATTATGTGACTATCTACATAGGCTATTGTTTTAGATTAACAGTTTAGCCAGTAGCAGAGATGGCATCTTGTTAGATGACTGCTGCTCAAGCCATAACTCAAATTATAGAGAACAGTTCTGACATCGGTTCAGAGATTGAGACAGCAGATACTGAGGCAGCTTCTGAGGGATAAGACAATGGCACAGACTCTGGGAATGATTTTTCAGTCTGAGGAGTCCCATTCAATAACTCCTCTTCCAGTGATTCTGAAGGAGGTGATGAGGACATTCCTGTTGTCCCTTCGCCAACACAGTCTGTGCAGTGGGCCAATAGCGAGTTAGCCCAATCCAGAGAGCAGGTGCATGCTGCATCAGGCACAGAGTGAGTGCTCTCTTGGGAGCTCCCCAATTTAGTTCAGCCCCAAATTCCACTGCCCAAATCATATTGTGGAGACATCAAAATTATCTATCACAAAACAACCTGGTTTTGGAGGGCAGGCACCTGCGTTTTTGGTCCTGGGCTTGGCGGCCATATAGGGAAACCTACCAAACCCACACATTTCTGGAAACTAGACACCCGGGGAGTCCACAGAGGTGTGACCTGTGTGGATTCCCCAAAGTTTTCTTACCCAGAATACCCTGTGAAGGTGAAATGTTGAATTAAAAACTCTATTTTTTCTTGCATTTCTGTCACACAAACTACAGGAATATGCTGGGAACCACAAAATTCCTACCACCCAGTGTTTCCCCACTTGTCCTGATAAAAACGCTACCCCACTTGTTGCGATCACCCTCTCGCCGTATTGTTTTCTTTGGGAAAATGTGATGTGTCCATGTTGTGTTTTGGGGCATTTCCTGCCACGAGCACTAGGCCTACCCACACTAGTGAGGTGCCATTTTTATCAGGAGACTTGGGGGAGTGCTGGGTGGGAGGAAGTTTGTGGCTCCTCTCAGATTCCAGAACTTTGCAGCACCGAAATCTGAGATAAAAGTCTTTTTTGACATATTTTGAGGTTTGCAAAGGATTCTTGGTAATAGAACCTAGTGAGAACCCCACAAGTCATCCCATCCTGAATTCCCCTTGGTGTCCAGTTTTGAAAAATGCACAGGTTTGGTAGGTTTCACTAGGTGCCGGCTGAGCTAGAGGCCAAAATCCACAGCTAGGCACTTTCCAAAAAACACGTTAGATTTCAATGTAAAAATGTGATGTGTCCATGTTGTGTTTCCTGTCGCGGGCAGTAAGCCTACCCACACAAGTGAGGTACCATTTTTATTGGGAGACTTAGGGGAATACAGAATAGCAGAACAACTGTTATTTCCCCTTGACTTTCTCTACATTTTGTCCTTCCAAATGTAAGACAGTGTGTAAAAAAGAAGTCTATTTGAGAAATGCCCTGTAATTTACATGCTGGTATTGGGCCCCCAGAATTCAGAGATGTGCAAATAACCACTGCTTCTCAACACCTTATCTTGTCCCCATTTCTGAAATACACAGGTTTCCTTGATACCTATTTTTAACTCTTTAAATGTCACCAAATGAATTGCTGTATACCCAGTATACCATAAAACCCCATTGCATGGTGCAGCTCATTTAATGGCTCTGGATACCTAGGGTTTTTGATGAAACTACAAGCCCTATATATCCCTGCAACCAGAAGAGTCAAGCAGACATAATGATATATTGCTTTCAAACATCTGCCATAGATGGAAAAAGTTATAGAGGAAAATGTGGACAGAAATAGCTCTTTTTTTACCTCAATTTCAATATTTATTTTATTTGAGCTGTTACTTCCTGTAGGAAAACCTTGAAGGATCTACACAAATGACACCTTGCTAAATTCAGAATTTTGTCTATATTTCAGAAATGTTTAGTTGTCTGGGATCCAGCATTGGTTTCACACCTATCTCTGTCACTAACTGGAAGAAGGTTGAAACCACAAAAAATAGTAAAAATGGGTATGACCCAGTAAAATGCCAAAAACGTGTTGAAAAATGTTGTTTTCTGATTCAAGTCTGACTGTTCCTGAAAGCTGGGAAGATGGTGATTTTAGCACCATAAAACCTTTGCTGATTCCATTTTCAGGGTAAAAGTTGCATGCTTTCTTCTGCAGCCCTTTTTTCCTGTTTTTCTGAAAAACAAATGACATTTTTAGCTGTATTTTGGCTAATTTCTTTGTCGCCTCCAGGGGAACCCACAAACTCTGGGTACCTTTAAAATCTCTAGGACGTTGGAAAAAAGGACACAAATTTGGCATGGATAGCTTATGTGGACAAAAGGTTATGAAGGCCTAAACGAAAACTACACCAAATAGCCAAAAAGGTCTCAGCACTGGGGTGGTGGAGAGTGGGGGGGAAGGCTCAGCAGCTAAGGGGTTAAGGAAAACAGGCAATATTAAAAATAAAAAATACATTGCTTTAATTAAAAGCAATCACAGACATAGTGGTCTGCTGAGCCCAGCAGGCCACCATCCCTGTGATTGTAGCCGTTCACCATGGGTCGCAAATTGTGACCTACCTCATGAATATTAATGAGGTAGGTCCATTTGCGCACCCCTGTGAATTGCTATATGAAATTCCTGGAGTTTCATACATTCCAATAGCGATTACTTAATTGCGATTCGCAAACAATCACAATTTGGTAATCACTATTGGAAAGAATGATACGTCTGGCCCTTTGAAACTAGAATGGAAAAGATCCACCACAGGGTTCCCGAGATACAGATTTTGTAAGCAATAATAAATAAAAACAATTTTCCTCAACTGTGACCAAGCCTTTGCAAAGTCAACGAAATTCGACACTAAGGAACTTTTTCAAGAAAAACCTTCGTAAATGTCAATGCGTTTGGTTAGGAGTACTTGAGGCAACCAACAACTGACAGGGAGCTAGCCGGAGGGACCACCAAAGTCCTAAAGAACAGCTACCTTCACAGAAGAAGCAGTCTTTCAGCAGGTCCTGATGCAAGGGATGAAGGATGCTGAAAATGCTCTAAGGATGCTGTGGCTGCAATGCCATCAATGGGGGTCATACTGCAGGGATGTCATGATCCATGAAGATGATAAAGGTGGTCCTGGTTGCAGGGTTGACATCCCACAAAGTCCTCTGTTGTCTGGCGAAGTCTAGTCACCACTGGATTACCAGTCACCATTGTCACAGTCACAGGCCATTCCTTCATGGATAGATAACTTTCCTTCTGAGGTTCCCAGCAAATCTCTGATAATGCTCTTGGGTTCAGCAAAGTTAGGTGCAACTCTGTGCATCGGGTCTTGGTCCTCTGTGCTGCACAGTGGCGGCAGTAGTGGCTTGAGTACTTTAGGCTACCAACTTGCCCCAACAAGCTTCTTCAACTGTTGTGTCTATGTGCTGCTAGCAGGAGGTCAGTCAGTTCCCTTGGCTTGATTGAGCTCTGGAGACAGCTTCTCCCTGAGCAGGACATGGCAGGCACAGTCTCTTCCATTGCTAGTAACCAGCCGCAGCAAGTGCAGTCTTCAACAGTGCTGCCTCTATTTACTGGTTCCTCGAAGCAGCAGGGTAGACCTTCTTTGGTCCATTTTCCAAGGTGGTTGAGATCTGAGGCCTGGGTGCCAGGGCTGCCTAATTTATGGTTGGAAAGTGTCCTTAAGGCACGATGCAATTAGTAGCCGATGGACTACCAGGTTTCCTCCCACCTGGTGACCTCTTGCTGTGGAGTGTGGCATCTGGCTATCCAAAGATGCACCATTCTGCCTCCTCCCAAAATGACAGGAGCCCTCTCTTGGTGGAAAGACCACACTAGCACACACCTGGGGTGTGGCTACATTAGGGCTACACACCCCTTCGGAAAGCAGTTAGGCAACTGGTTTGCCCTCTCTGCCTCCCATGCCAGCATGTTTACCTCAACAATGGGGCAGCCCTCCCCTGGAGCCACACATCTGCCCTTCAAAGGTGTCTTCACCTTTGAAGCCAGCCTTTTGGGGCTAATGCCCAAGTGGCTTCCTGCAGTAGTGAGGTGACATCTCCTTGGCCTGCAATCCCTCATTGTGTTCCTTCCTGAGACTCATTAGCACATGTCTCCAGGAAGGCTCCAGATGTGCCCGGGAAGGCCTTGGAGTTTTAAAGGCAAAAAGTGGCAGCTTTGCTAAAGCTTCACACTGCAACAAGTTCTTTTCATTTCAACTTGAGATACAAGTCAGGTTTAATATAATGAGTTGTTTGATGCCTTGGAGTGCCCACTTTGGTTGCCCTGTTTAGGGGTTAACACAGCTGAAGGGTCAAAGTGCAACCCTGTACTAGCCAGTTGGGCGACCAGACCTTTCCACAGGAAAACCATCTGTTTTGCACATTTTACTGTTTGGCACATGTCCTGCCTGTGTCATATGTTGCCCCCTCTTTTCATGATATTTAAGATACCACCTAGCCCATGCTCATATACCTGTTTTGAAAGCCTCCCATGTGCACAGAAGGATGGGACTGAGTCTTCATTCATCATGAAATACACTTCTGTATCCTCCAACCATAACGTTTTGTTCTTTGTTTTCATTTTAGGTGCTTCATGCTTGTTTGCAGACGAATTTCCTCCCACCTCTCAGATTCAGAAAGCCCTAGCATGACCCCTGCTCTCATGTTAATATGTGAGGATATACATTTCTTTGGTAGAGTAAAGCTTCTTTTATTTTGAGTTTTAAGCAGGGGTTGGGATCTCAAAAGCATGAAACTATTTTCATTTGGCTAATGTTCATGATGAACATCTGATTGGCGCTCCTATCTAATCATGAGTCCATATTCTCTTCAGTTAGATGTTCAGGCACTGTTCAAGGAATACTGAAGCTTACTCTTCTTCCACATTGGATCCTGTCTATCTGCTATATGTTGATACTTTGGCATAGTTTCTCTGGGTTATCACTGTGTCTCCCTTCTGGTCATCTTCCTATGTTTTCTGTTCCAGGGGTTTGGAAACTGATTCCTCTGTCAGTCTGACTCGACAGGTCAGTCTCTTTCTGTGCCTTCGGTCTTTAAGCCTGCACCATGCAGCCTCACAGATACTCCAGTTTCATTGCTTTTGTCTATGAATCACATATGGTGCTTCTGGACCACCCTTGTGTAGTATAAAAATAGAAAGATTAGTATAGATTCATAAAACTGTTCTCCTTTCCACTCTCAGCATAGTTGAGAATCTTGGCAATGAATTGCTTAGAAAGTGGTCAATGATGGCGGGTGGGGGGCTGAGTGATCAGTGGGCAATTATAAAATATGGCAATAAGTCTTCAGATGGAACCCATGATGGTGACCAGGTACATAGAACCTAGTGCGGTCTGCCACTGGACAGCCCCTCCGGCACCCTAAGGGTTTGTAGATTGTTGCAGCATACCCTCCCCTCTGAGTCTTCCTTCCTGTCCTCCAGTTGCCTAACTGAGCCCAACACATGTGTTATGTTATGCTGAAGAGCAGTTGCTACATCCTCCTTTGCTGAGATATAGAGCTTCTGGTGCACAGGGATACATCCACTGCTCTTGCACCATCTTTATTTCTGTTGTGGTGTAAATCTCTTTTGTTGCTTTGAGAATAGTGTTTGTATGGTTTGTTGTCACATTCACCTCTTTATTTACTGCCACAACGGATTCAGGGGGTCATTCTGACTTCGGCGGGCGGCGGAGGCCGCCCGCCAAAGTTCCCCCGACAGAATACCGCAGCGCGGTCAAAAGACCGCCGCGGTAATTCTGAGTTTCCCGCTGGGCCGGCGGGCGACCACCAGAAGGCCGCCCGCCCGCCCAGCGGGAAACCCCCTTCCACGAGGTTCCAGCTCCGAATGGGGCCGGCGGAGTGGAAAGGGTGCGACGGGTACAGTTGCACCAGTCACGATTTTGCTATGCAGACACTGAAAATCTTTGTTGGGCCCTGTTAGGGGGCCCCTGCAGTGCCCATGCCATTGGCATTGGCACTGCAGGGGCCCCCAGGGGCCCCACGACATCCGTTCCCGCCAGCAAGGTTCTGGCGGTCAAAACCGCCAGAACCAGGCTGGCGGGAAGGGGGTCGGAATCCCCATGGCGGCGCTGCCTGCAGCGCCGCCATGGAGGATTCCTCAGGCCAGGGGAAAACCGACGGGAAACCGCTGGTTTCCCTTTTCTGACCGCGGCTTTACCGCTGCGGTCAGAATTGTCCTGGATGCACCGCCAGCCTGTTGGCGGTGCACCCGCAGTCCCCGGGCCTGGCAGTCTATGACCGCCCGGGTCGGAATGACCCCCTCAGTCTTCGGGGCCATTTGCCATTGAGAATTTGTCTATCTCAATTAAAGTCACTCCCTGTCTGTCTTTATCCTTCCCCATCTGAGATAGAGGTAAGTCTCTGCAACTAGCGACTTGAGTTTTGGACCACTCCCAGTCTGGGTTTGTAAGCAATAAAGGCTCTTCATGTTTCTTTAGCATCTCTGCATTCCTAATCTACTTGTTGGGGGAGGAGCAATGTTTCTCTTGCCTGGTGTTATTGTCTTCTATGCCATTACACAGCCTACTCCCAAAAATTTCCACATCTCTGCCTCTTCTGTTTGCTGAGTTTCGATGGGTGTGGAGGGATTCTGTTTTATGCCTACAAGCTTTTAGTTGAGTGCTTTGCTTCCCCGGTCCTCAAGTATCTCTAAGTATGATTTGCTTTCCTTCCTGGCTGATGTATAGCCCGTCCAGAGTGGCACGATCTGGTGGAGAACAAGGATGGGGATGATGGAGCCTTCCAAGAGTTTCCCTACATATGATGTGTTGCAAAATTAGGGAAATGAAAAAGAAGATCAATGGCTAGTTGGCACTGCTCTGTGTAACTCACTTCGGTGTCATCATCTCTATTTGGGCTCACCCAGTGCAGTTCTCCCTTTGTATCTTTCACCATGGCAGGCTCTTTCCCCACTGTTTATAACACCACCGCTCCCCAGCCTGGCAGGCTACTTGCAGGCCATGGGGGTCATGCATGGGCCAGACTGTCCTACTGCAGTGCGGGGAACATATTCAGTCTTCTGCCTGGATCTGGTAGAGCAGGCAGCATAGAGGAGAGTCCAAGGGGGAGAGAAACAGACATAAGACTGCCACCACGGGTTTCACCACATCAACTGCAACTGCTGGAGCACCCGCGGAGGTCTTCTTCCCACCTCAGGTTCAGAAACCGAAAGCACTCTGGTGAGACAAATAACTTATCACACCAGAAGTCGACATATGCACATTAAATTCAGATTTCAGAGCAGATAATGGTAAATCATTAAAATCTAGTTAATAACAATCAGTTTCAGAGCTTGGCCATCCATATCTCTAATACAAATTTGCATGTGTGGGAATGGGATAACACATGCAGGCAAAACAAAAAGAAAATACAAAAATAATTGGAAAATCATCTATCTAGGGTAGCTCTCTATAAGAATACACTGGTGTGAATATCTAAGCTAAAAAGGAAACAAGAAACCACATTTAGGCCCATATTTATACTTTTTGACGCAAAACTGCGCTAACGCAGTTTTGCGTCAAAAAAATTAGCGCCGGCTAACGCCATTCTGAAGTACCATGCGGGCGCCGTATTTATTGAATGACGTTAGCCGGCGTTAGCCGGCGGCGCCGTCTGGTGTGCGTTAAAAAAAACGACGTACACCAGGCAGCGCCGGCGTAGGGGAAAATGGAGCTTGGGCATCAAGAAATGGGGCAAGTCAGGTTGAGGCAATTTTTTCGCCTCAACCCGATTTGCGCCATTTTTTTTTCACTCCCAACCCCCATAGAAATGACTCCTGTCTTAGCAAAGACAGGAGTCATGCCCCTTGCCCAATGGCCATGCCCAGGGGACTTCTGTCCCCTGGGCATGGTCATTGGGCATAGTGGCATGCAGGGGGGCACAAATCAGGCCCCCCTATGCCACAAAAAAAATTAAAAATAAACACTTACCTGAACTTACCTTAATGTCCCTGGGATGGGTCCCTCCAGCCTTGGGTGTCCTCCTGGGGTGGGCAAGGGTGACAGGGGGTGTCCCTGGGGGCATGGGAGGGCACCTCTGGGCTCCTTCAGAGCCCACAGGTCCCTTAACGCCTGCCTTTTGCAGGCGCTAAAAAAAGGCGCAAAAGCGGCCGTACGTCATTTTTTTTGACCCGCCCACTCCCGGGCGTGAATTTTGCCCGGGAGTATAAATCCGACGCACATGCCTCGGAGTCGATTTTTTTGACGTGAACGCCTACCTTGCATCTCATTAACACAAATTAGGTGTCCACGCAAAAAAATGACGCAAACTCCATGGACTTTGGCGCTAGACGCGTCTAATGCCAAAGTATAAATATGGAGTTAGTTTTGCATCGAAATTGCGTAAAAAAAAACGACGCAATTCCGGCGCAAACGGAGTATAAATATGCCCCTTAGTTTATATCTCTCCTCATTGAACAGCAGACAGGAATGTTTCATCAAGCAGAAACTTCACTGTTGTGCAGTATCAATAGACAGCAGCATCAGGACAGTGTAGAACACAGGCTGCATATAGGCCAAGTCAGTAGTTCAGAATTGATTGGGCATTTTAATACTGAATAGCATTAGGAAAGGGGTAATAAGAAAATCTAACTTTAATTCTTCATAGGACATCTGAGAGTGTTAGGGATTAACGAGAAGAGAGAGCAGCACCACATCAAGGGTCATCAGCAAGCTAACTAACACGACTGACTAGAAAATTTCAAAAGTCTCTCCCTAACTAGAAATGTCTACAAGTTTCCGATTGGTCCTCCAGGTGGGCTCATCTTGCACACTAGAATCAATATCCAATAAGAATTCCACAAGCCCATCAGGTTTGCAACTATTCCGGATTTCTCAGGAAAGATACATGGTCATCTCGATTAATTCATATAGGGCCAGATGTAGCAAGCATTTTGCATGGTGCAAACTGTGAAAATCGCAGTTTGCGCCATGCAAAATGCCCATCGCGATGCACATTCACAATTTGCGAGTGGGTACCGACTCGCAAATTGTGAATTCGACTCGCAAATACGAAGGGGTGTCCCCTTCCCATTTGCGACTCGCATCGCTATGCTAAATTGCTTTGTGACCGCGAATGCGGTCGCAAAGCAATTCGCAGTTACCACCAGTGTCACACTGGTGGTAACCCATTTGCAAAAGGGAAGGGGTCCCCATGGGACCCCTTCCCCTTTGTGAATGTTGCCCAAAATGTTTTACCAGAGCAGGCAGTGTTCCAATGGACCACTGCCTACTCTGAAAAAATTAAACCAAATGGTTTCCGTATTTTTTTTATTTTGCAACTCGTTTTCCTTTAAGGAAAACGGGCTGCAAAATAAATTTAAAAAACTGCTTTATTGAAAAAGCAGTCACAGACATGGAGGTCTGCTGTCTTCAGCAGGTCACCATCCCTGTGAGTGCAGGGACTCGCTATGGGGTCGCAAAATGCAACCCACCTCATTAATATTAATGAGGTGGGTCTTCGCGACCCCATAGCGAATCGCAGATGGTGTCTGAGACACCGTTCTGCATCCGATTTTGCGAATCAGAAATTGCGAGTCGCACCGACTTGCAATTTCCAATTCGCGAAATCGGAACTACCTACATCTGGCCAATAGTTCCGCCTACATATGATACTTAATTATTTGTTGTTACTTTGAGATCCTTTCCCACAGCTCACAGGACGATTTAACCAATTTTCGTGTGAAAGGAATATGGCTTCCTGACTTGTTCAACAGCTAGGACAAATACTGTTACATTGGTAATTTTATCAAGACATTTTCTTTTTCTTTAATACAATAGGACATTCAACAACACGTCCGCAACCTAGGGACTAATTCAGGTCAGCGGGAAACAGAATAAACAAGTAATTTTCCTCTACTGCTGTAAAAATTAATCTTCAGGCCTAGTCTTGCTAAGAAATCTTAAATACACATTAATACAATTAACACTTATAAAACCTATTGCGCACCTTACAATTTGAAATGTGCATTTATTTTTCTGTACACATGTACCCCACGTAAATAAATTCATTTAAATCAATATAAGTATGAAACATTCATGCTCATTTAATACTCATAATATACTTAATTTCTAAAATTCTTTTAAGAATAATACTTTTGATATTAATACGTCAGTAGCTCACTTAAGTGTGTATGCACAACATCTTTCTTCTGACAGAACACAATGTCAAATACGAATGGAGGCCACATTGTCTACCATAATTCAAATGTGCACATTTTACGTTTCATGTTAATTTCTCTGTTGGACTTTTAAATGAAGGTTTATAAGACACCATGTGCTAACCTCCATGACACTAATGTTTTAATAAAATTTGATCTCTATCCGTCCCTCTTCTGCCAGCAATATGTGCTGTTACAGAAGTACATTCTCGTTTACAATGAGACAATTCAAAATCTTGTAGTATGCTAATGCATAGGTCTAGGTCTGAGATAATTTTCAGTTTTCTTCATGGTCTTGTAATATCTGTTTCTCATATTTTCCATTTCAATCTCTTCCCTCCTCTGTCTATTCTGTGTTCTTTGTCTCTTCCAGAAATTGTAAAACTTGTAAAATCGAAGTGCAGAAATTATACGCACTGTCACAATCAATAAAAGTTTCAGGATCATTCTTATAAATCCATTTCCCAGATTCCCATCCCAAGATCCTACTTTAGAGAATCCTTCACCTATTCTTTCCCAAATATTTGTCTGTTTCAGGTCATTCAGGTAATTTTTCAGACTTGTTAGATTAGAAAGGTATTTCCTTATCTCTTTACTGTTGTCAGGTGTGCACGTGCAGCAGTGTTTGATCTTTAAAACTCAACAAACTCTGCTTTCCTTTGCTAAAAGGATGTCTAACGCAAGGTGATTCTGCCAAACATAGATCTTACCGCAACCATTTCTAAGTCCATTAGGAGTGCTGCACCTGCAAAATCAGTTGACATTTTATCTACAATAATTGATAACTTCCATATCTTAATGTCATTTAGGATCACACCTACTAATGGAATAAATGCTCCCAAAATATCTCCAGTAAACTCTTAACTACTTGCTCCTCTTTTTTTCCTCATTTTTGGGCTCTCATTCCCTGCTGGATTGTCAATGTTGTCTACTTGATGAATTTTTGGGAAAAAACACTCCTAAATACCATTTGCCATCCCAGCCATTCGGTAATCTGTAATAAGAGGTCTTTCCACAATGTAAATACACCAGGCACAGCGGGGTCTTGTTCATTTAACATGTGATCCCATACATTCCTAAACAGAAACTCATATCTACATTCACTTGTTCCTACAAACTTATTGTCAGTTTTCGTTTGCAGCCTATATATAGAAAGCTTCCCTACATGTTGATAATCCAAAGCTATGCTTCCTTGTCTATAAGGCATTTCTTCTGTCATCAACTTGATTAATGAACTCCTGATCTACTTATGCAAGAAGACATACTAGATTATTTCTGTGTGCATATGCCGTTCCAAAAGTCAGTGTAGGTTCAAAGAACTCACCTATTATATCTATGTTCTTAGCTTTTGCAATGCTGCTCAAATGCTTATTAATGGGAACAAAAGAGAAAACCAGATCAAGTTTGAGTAAAAATACTGAATGCTTTCTTGATTGTACAAACGTGTTAACAATAAGCTGCAACTAATGCCATAAGTTAGTGGTAAGCTATGATATGCGGTCCCCTCTTATACTGACGGAATCTGTTTACACATGCAACAGTCATGTACATTCATTGTATCCACATACTCATACAGCAGTTTATGATAAACCCCGGAAGACAAATTTCCTTTTGTGTCTACTAAATGAAGCAATACCTTGTCCTTGTGTAACTTATCCTGTTTAGATGGTGTAATTACCTGCACTGGGATTCCTGTGCTTTGCAGCTATTCTTTCATTGAAACACTCAGTCCTGCAATCAACAAAATGCACGCAATCATACATACTATAACTAAACCAATTCACACATTAACTATGTTCACTCTGTCCTGTGTCATGGCTTTCTTAGAATCTGAGAAGGAAAAGAGAAAAAGAAAAAACAATTTTAAAAGCAGAAGTGAACAAAAATCAAATCCAAAACGGCTTTAAAAAAAAGTCCTTCTGCACTTATTTACAACAGTTGTTGATCTTCTAGAAAGTTTGTCAAGTTTTAAATAGAAGGTTCTCAAATTAGTTCAAAATGTTTGTTTTCAATATATTGTAGTTTCATGATTGCTTATTGTCACTTTCAGTGTGTAATGTTCTGTGTTAGTCAATGGGTAAGGTTATTTCAAAACTCAGTTCAAATGTGAATTCAAGTTCCAGAATGTTTAACTGATTTCCCACGATCAAAAACAGGCCATAAACTCATTCTCTCATTAATATGCAACAAGATGGATCCATTCAGGTGAAGAGTATTTGTGGCTTAGCACTCATTTCCTTTTTGTTCTCCTCACAGCACAAACTTCGTCTTCACTCTGTTTCAACTCTTCAACTGCTTCCATTTAAGTTGAGAATTTATCAGCAACCAGTTCAGGTGTGGATGCAGGCCACTGATCTCCTTTTACAGTTCTCTTTTTCTGTGCAACTGGACTCACAAGTTTGCTGTGCTGTCAGGAGTCAGTTGGCTTTGCAATTTTATCTGCATTCAGAATACTTGTACTTTCACCATTTCACACAAACTCTGCTTCAGCTGCGTGTTCAGTCCTTACAGCTTGGTCAATCTGAATCTCTTCTTCTTTTGCATTCACTCTGAGGTGATCAGACCCTGTGTTTTCAAGAGGACATGGAACTTTGCATGAATCGTGTTCGGAAGACCAGCAGACTTCACAGCTGTTGTCATCACCAAGATGACTTGATATTGAATTGAATGTTGTTGTGGCACAAACCATTTCCAGTCAAGCTTTGAGTGTTCCATTCATTTGTTCCGCCAATCCAGATGCCTCTGAAATGTAACTGCAATGCAATTTTTGCTCAATGTTCAGTGCTGCACACAACAACTTTATGATCTCATTACTAAAATGAGTTCCTCGTTCTGATTCCATAGAAGACGGGAAGCCAAACCTTGGCATCAGCTCCCTTAGCAGCAGCTTGGCTACAGGAAGACTGCCACTCATACGTGTTGGATCGGCTTCTATCCAGTGGAAAAACACACACACAATTACCAGCACATTCTTCAATCCATTGCAAGCCGGCATTTCAATACCATCAAGAGGCATTCTGTTAAATGGGCCTCCCGCTATGCCTCTGTTGTTCAAATTAACCACAGTGCCTTTCCCTAAATTCATTTTCCAACATGTAACACATCTGTGACATACCGCTTCTACAATTAACCTAAATCTGGAGTTGTACCACCTCTGTTTAAATGTGCAAGTCATTGCATCTCTGCCAAGATGAACTTGACCATGATAATATCTAGCCAAAGAGGTCAAAAAACAATCTGGCAACACGACTTTCCCTTCATTTGAAACCCAAACATCATCTTCCTTTCCCTGTACACAACCTGCTCTACTCCAACTTCTGTATTTTTCCTCTGTTGCCTCTTCCTTCAATCTTTTAATTTCAATTTTGATTTGTCTCACCGGTGTCACTTCCACCACCCCACTCTTCATTGAAGGTGACGCAATGGAGTGCACATTATCTGGCATTTTGGTCAGCATAGGCATAATCATTTGACCTATGGTGTGCTTTACAACCACAATTTTCTCAGGTAACTGCAGGGCATTTAATAGACTGTGAATTCTCTCACCATTTTAAATGGGTGATCCTGAAGAGGTCATAAAACCTAGCTGGTGCCATAACTGCCCAAAGTTGTGGACAACACCAAATCCATATTGGCTATCTGTGAATATTATCACTTTAAGCTGCTCAGATACCAGCATGCTCTTGTAAGGGCAACCAATGTAGCTACTGGGGCAGAAATGACTCCTTTCAGTAGTGAAGCTTTGACTACTTCTGAGAGGGTACAGAATGCATGACCAGCTCTCAGAGTACCCTCATTGTCTCTTAAATAGGAGCCATCAACAAAAACAACCTTGTCATCCTCCTTTAAAGGAGTATCCTGAATATCAGGTCTGGGTTTGGTACATAGTTCAGTGACATCAAGGCAGTCATGTCCCACTTCATTAATATAATTTGAAACATTAACAGGTGACAATTTAGCAGGATTCAAAGTTGAGCACCTTTTGATTGTCAAATTGAAGAGCCAAGAATTAATAACTCATAATGGGGAACTGGTCAAAAATTGGGATTTGGTTTGGGTCTTACCACATCAATCAATAGGGGGGACTTTAGAGCCCTATCACTGTTTCTACTGCAGTGCCAGATATGATCTGGTCCACCCTAGTTTAGTGAGGCTCTGTGCATCTTCTCGGGCTTGTATTTCAGATAAGCCGAGGGGCTGTTCAAGGGCTGCAGGATTTCATTCACTCACGGGCTTCTGCTACTATCATGTTATTCCACATCAACATATAGGGAAAGTGTGCTTTTAAAAAAAGATTACGAAAGATTTAAATGGGGCCTCAGCGCATGCTCTGTTGAAGTGCAGCGGACATGTTGACTGCTAGACTATGCCCGTTCCCATGTCCGCGCTACTCCTCCACTTAGCTCCTCACTTTATTTTCTGTTTGCTGCTGAGGAGTTAGGAGAATGACGAGTAAAAAAAAGGACAGAAAATAAATTGTATCTTGGGGGCGTAGGGCCACGGGTGCCAAAGGACAAGTCAGGCAGAGCACCTGCTACTCCTACCAGGCCCTAATTGGCATCCCTATATGTGCGGCTAAATATAATCAGCCTAAACGGGAACAGCGGTATCGAGTCCAGATGTTTTTAAAGTACACAGTCTCTTCTGTGGGAATTGCCCTCTTAACTGAAAAGCATTGCAATGGGGATTAAAACGTGGTCGTACTGTGCATTCCAACAGCCATTCTGACCTGAGGCCTATACCAGGCTGCATTATAATATCAGACACCCAATACCTAGGGATGATGGGAGCAGATCACGTTTATGCTTTTGTATTGTTTTCTTGACCATTCGATAAGCAATCGGGCGATTAATAACGAATCAGGCAAAAGAGCAAAATGGGCATTGGGCACATTTGCGTTTGCTCAAGTGGTAAATGCAGCATATTTGTTCACAAAACTTTGTAGAACGAAATGTGCAATTAACTATGCAAATACTGCTGTCCACGTGCTCATCTATAGCCTAGCAAAACTTGAATGTTACAGGAGCAACTGTGAACAGATCGCATTGCACGTGGCCTAGCGCAGTTAGACAATGAAGCAAATCGTTTAGCGAGCCAACTAAGTTATGTACAGAAAAAGGTGAGTAAAAGTAAACAGACCGCAGAAGCACACCCATAACATAGAACAACCCAAAAGTACATCAAAGTTATGCTAATCCACCGAAATATTTTCCAGTCCAGTATATTGCAGGGAAACACTCTTATTTAACAGAAGCATGTCAAAATGCAGGTTCATCTCAACCTACACATTTGAAAAACTCAGACCCACTTTTTCCAGTTAATTCAGGAAGGGCGAACGATTTTTATATGATATCCTATAATTGTTACTTTTTACCGAAAGTCCATAAAAAAAATTCATCACCATAATCCACGATCAGCACAAAAGCCCAGACTGTCCTCATTTACGTACTACAAAAACGTATTGCAATTTTCTACGCTTCCCACCATCATCAGTGCCACAGATGAAGGATACAAGCCAAACAAACTTGACAGTTTTGTCACCCCAAACCATTTCCTTCGAAAATTGGATGCAAACAAAACCTGTTTTGCGCTGAATCTGATTATGTTATTTTTAAATGAGTAAACTCGGGTAAACATTTTGTTCTTGTCCTAAAATACCTTCAGCATAGTTCATTCTGCGTGAACCTAACAGACTCCAGGTATTGCAAAAAAGCAAAGTGAAAAAAATGGATTCCTTTCTGCTCAGGTAATAAAACCCTTTCAGCGAAATCCCATTTTCTCAAGGCACACCAGACATCTCTATAAAGACTCCTGCATCATTAATTTCCTCGGAGGCAGACAGAAAATGCCTTGGACCTTGGTACTTCCTATGCTGGCAGTGTTTTAAGAAATAAAAGCTTTATAAACCAAAACGTGATTTGTAAGCCCCTTGAAAAAAATCATCTAGGATAAGACAAATTCCTCATGCTTACACATACCTTTGCTTAGAATTCGTTGCTCATCTTTCTCAATGTGCCAAGAATGTGCGTCTCAAGATATGGAAGTAAAAAACTAGTGCTCACTTGGTATGTACTGTCACGAGTTTGTCATATTATCCATGAAATCGTTTTCCTCATTATGGTCGTTGTAGTCCTTCATGCTATATATGTCTCAGTGAGCCCTCGGTATCATATTCATTATAAACACGGAAACGTCAAAAACAATACTTTCATTCCTGTGTTAGTGGCTATTTTTTTATACAAAACCGTGCTGCGTGGGCTTTGCGTCATTATCAGCCTCCATTAGCGGGTGTTGGGTGTCGTTTCTCCAGCCACGTTGCGTCGACCTTCCAGCCACGATGCAGGTGGAGCGTTAATTTCACCCGTGAAGCCGGCGGCGCGTCATTTATCAGCAGCGTCACAGAAGGTGCCTTGAAAATGTCCTGCACTGAAGTCTGTGCGTCGATTTTCAGTTCTTGTTTGCCAACTTTACCTTTCAAGGGCCCAGGAACTGGATAGGGCACCTCTTGGCAGAGCAGGAGTGTCAGCAGAGAATCCAGATGTTGGCAGGGGAAGTCTTTGATGGCCCTGAGACTTCAACAAAAGGAGGCAAGCTCAGTTTAAGCCCTTGTAGATTCTTCTCAAGCAGGAATGCACAACAAAGTCCAGTCTTTGTCCCATTTCACAGGCAGAAGCAGCAACTACAGGATCGCCCAACAAAGCACAGACACAGCCAGGGGCAGCACTTCTCCTCAGCTCTTCAGCCCTCTTCAGCCCTTCTCCTTGGCAGAGGTTCCTCTTGATTCCAGAAGTGATCTAATTTTCAGGGGTTTGGGGGGCTCTTCTGATACCCCTTTCTGTTTCTGAAGTAGGCCTACTTCAAAGAGAAATCTCTGTTGTTTTCAAGATTCTTCCTTGCCCAGGCGAGACCCTAGACGCACACCAGGGGGTTGGAGACTGCATTGTGCGAGGGCAGGCACAGCCCTTTCAGTGGTGAGTGACCTCTCCTCCCCTCCCTCCCAGCACAGATGGGTCATCAGGATATGCAGGCTACACCCAAGCTTCCCTTTGTGTCACTGTCTAGAGAGAGGTGCAAACAGCCCAACTGTCAAACTGACCCAGACAGGGAATCCACAAACATGCAGAGTCACAGAATGGTTTAAGCAAGAAAATACCTACTTTCTAAAAGCAGCATTTTCAAACACACAATCTAAAAACCAACTTCACTAAAAGATGTATTTTTAAATTGTGAGTTCAGGGACCCTAAACTCCAGATGTGTATCTGCTCCCAAAGAGAATCTGCTCTTTAATAATATATAAAGGCAGCCCCCATGTTAACCTATGAGAGAGATAGGCCTCGCAACAGTGAAAACCGAATTTGGCAGTATTTCACTGTCACGACATATAAAACACATAAGTGCATGTTCCACTTTTAACATACACTGCACCCTGCCCATGGGGCTACCTAGGGCCTACCTTGGGGGTGTGTTACATGTATAAAAAGGGAAGGTTTAGGCCTGGCAAGTGGGTACACTTGCCAATTTAAATAAGCAGTTTAAAGCTGCACATACAGACACTGCAGTGGTAGGTATAAGCCATGTTTACAGGGCTACTTAGGTGGGTGGCACAACCAGTGCTGCAGGCCCACTAATAGCATTTGATTTACAGGCCCTGGGCACCTCTAGAGCACTGTACTAGGGACTTACTAGTAAATCAAATATGCCAATAATGGAAAGTCAATTACACAAACATTTTACATAGGAGCACGTTAGCACTGGATAGCAGTGGTAAAGTGTCCAGAGTAACAAAAACAGCAAAAACAGAGTCCAGCATACATCAGGCAAAAAGTTAGGGGAGACCATGCCATGGATGCCAAGTCCAACAGTAGGATTCACATTGGAGCCGTTGCCAGTCACCCCAATTACAAGCTGTATTTGTTGGAAGTTACTTACTGTGGCACCACTTACTCTACTTCCTCTCATTGGTCAATCCTTGTTAGTATTTCCTATCCATCCCAAGCATGCATGCAATAGCTTGCGCTTGACCGAGCCTCAATGCATGACTAGTCCAAGGGACTGAATTAATTGTCGGTGGACTGAGTAATCTCCGTTGGACTGGACGAGGACTTAACGTCTGCTAAGTCAAGACTATTTCACCCACCAAATTTGGAAATGGCCGCCAAGCCAGCAGTCATTTCTAAACCATTGTCAGAAACTGCCATCACAGCAGTTCCTGTCAATGCTGTTTAGGGTTTAGTGCATGACTCCATCAATATGACAGAACCCTGCACCAAACTGTTTTGTTTATTATTTTTTAAACTGAAAATCCAGAATTGAGATTTTCTGTTGAAAAATAAAAAATACAATGCTCCCATCACCATGTCCCATGTTGAAGGGAGAATTTGGCAGTTTTTAGTGTTGGGGTGGATTGGTAAGGTGGGCACTTGAGCAATGGGCTGATTTCTGAGTTGTAGATGTGGTCCGCTTTTTTGGGCAACTGTATGTCAATCAATCGATCAGAATTTATAAAGCCCGGCTAATCACTCATTAGGGGTTTCCGGTGCTTGCAGGCCCCAGAGGCTTATTTGAACATCCAGGTCTGAGGCTCATTTGGAATTTTAGAAATGAGGTAATGGGCCGGAGGTAGATCTTTTGTAGCATGCGCAAAGTGAGGAAGCAGGCAGAGGAGACGGCGTTGGTCTGTGATTTCATGGTGAGTTTATTGTCATCGATAATTCTGATGTTTGTAGCATGGTCGGAGGGAGTGGGTGTGGGTCCTAGGTCTGATGGCCACCAGTAGTCACTCCATATGTTGCTGCTGCTGCCAAACATCAGTACTTCCCTCTTGTCTGTGTTCAGCTGCAGGCAGTTGTTCTTCATCCACTCAGCAAAGCTTGTCATGCATCTGTGGAAGCTTGTTCTGGTGGTGGAGGGGTCACCGGTAAATGAGAGGATGAGTTGGGTGTCATCTGCGTAGAAAATTATTTTGAGACCATGGGATATGTGTTGAAGCCCCTGGGGCTGCGGGATGAGTTGGTGAACTCCTCGGGTTCGGGGATGAAAGGTGGGAGGTAGATCTTCTGGGTTCTTCCAGTGAGGAGGGAGGTGATCCATCTGAGTATGTCCCCTAGGATGCTGATGTGGTGGAGTCTTTCTATAAGCATTTGGTGGGATACAGTGTTGAAAACTGCCAAGAGTTCGGGAGGATCAAAGCTGCTGTTTCTCCTTGGTCAAGAACGGTTCGGATGTTTTTAGTGGCTGTGATCAGGGCAGTTTTGGTGCTGTGATTGCTATGTTTCTTGGTTGCACACAGTACCTGGGATGTTTAAAAAATACCGATGCACTGAGACCGCAGAGGAGGAGATGCATGGAAAAATTAGGTGTTTTGTCATATTTTCCGACGCGGTACAGACGTTGCGTTGTTACTTTCCACTCGGCAAGGGGTTTGTGTCGTTTTCAGCACACAATCCTCATTCCTCACTGCGATGCAAGGATATTATGATGCCCAGGGAAGATGCATTGAAAATCCTTGATGCTCTGGAAGAAGGAGCAGGTCCTGTGTTAATCCGGTAGGCAGTGCGTAGAATTTTCCATCGCAAGGCAGGCGCTGCGTCAATTTTCTAGTCAGTAAGTCAGTGCTGCAATGTTGCTGTCTTTTGTGCGGCAATTTTTCTGCATCGATGCAAGCTTTGTGTTGATTTCTGCAGCCGTTGCATCAATTTTCAACACACAAGGAATTTTTTGAAGGGATGATGTCTTTGTTGGTCCTGACACTTCAGAAACAGGAGGCAGGTTCAATCCAAGCCCTTGGAGAGCACTTTTGGGGAAGGAAGAGTCCTTCCAGCCAAGTCAGAGGCCTGCAGGGCAACAGGGCAACAGCAGGGCAGCAGTCCTTTCCAGCAAAGCAGTCCAGATGAGTCCATTGGGCAGCCAGGCAGCTCCTCTGACGGGGTGCAGGTGTAGGTCCAGAGGTGTCTGATTTGGTGAGATCAGAGAAACAGTTCATATACCCAAAAAATCCTTTGAAGGAGGGGAGACTTCAAAGAGTGGTTTTGAAGTGCACAAGTTCCCATTTCAGCCCAGTCCTGTCTGCCAGGGTCCCAATGGGGGGTTATCAGCCCTTTGAGTGAGGGCAGGCCACTGGCCTTTGAAATGTAAGTGTAAGGCCCTCCACCCATCCAACCCAGGAAGACCAATTCAATATGCAGATGAATGCAGATGTGACTGAGTGTCCTGTGTTTGTGGTTGTCTTGGTGAATTGCACAAGGGAGCTGTCAACCAGCACAGACCAGATGTTGATTGGTGACAGGGTGTAAGGCACAGATGGTTTTAAGTGCAGAGAAATACTCACTTTTTAAAAGTGGCATTTCTACAATAGTAATATAAATTCCAACCACAGCAATAAGCAGGATTTTTTATTAATATTTTGGCCATACTAAATATTACCTGGTTACCCCTTTCAGATCAGAATCAACCACTTAAAAAGCATATGAGGGCAGTCCTAATGCTAGTCTATGAAAGGAGCCGGCTTCACAATAGTGGAAAACAAATGTAGGAGTTTTTCAATACCAGGGCATATTAAACACATTTGTACATGTCCTGCCTTTTACCTACATAGCACCCTGCCCTATGGGTTAACTAGTGCCTACTTTAGGGGTGACTTATATGTAGAAAAAGGCTTGGCAAATGCCTTTAAATGCCAAGTCAAAGGGGCAGTGAAACTACACACACAGGCCATGTAATTGCAGGCCTGAGACATGATTAAGGGGCCACTTATGTGGGTGGCACAATCAGTGCTGCAGCCCACTAATATCATTTAATTTACAGGCGCTGGGGACATGTAGTGCACTTTGTTAGGGACTTACAAGTAAATTAACTATGCCAATTGGGTCTGAGCCAATGTCACTACGTTTTTAGGGAGAGAGCACATGCACTTTAGCACTCGTTAGTGGTAAAGTGTCCAGAGTCCTAAAGCCAGCAAAAATGAGGTCTGAACAAGAAGAGAAGGAAGGCAAAAAGTGTGGGCTGACCCTTCAGGGATGCCATTTTCCAACAGTGTGATGTTGTTTCCGCTGGATGCCGGGTTGGACAAGTCCTTAGCCATGTTGAAAGGTTTGTTGGTGTTGTTGGTGCTGGTTTTGATGCATGTGGCAAGGGCTGCCTTTTTTGTTGCCCTCAACAGGTGGTGGTAGAGGTTGAGGGAGGTCTTGAAGACTGTTCTTTCTGAGCTGTCCTTGCAGGCGCACCATCTCTTCTCCCTGTTTGCTGTCTTGTTATGCTGTTCTGAGTTCTTGGGTGTACCGGCTGGCCTTTTTGGAGGATTTTATCTGGATGTTGCTCTTGATGGGGACGATGCTGTTGGCACACTTGGTGATCCAGGCATTTAAGTTTTTCACTCTCTGTTTCAAGTTGGTGGTGGTAGTGGGGGTTGTAGGTGTTGAGGCCGTCCACCTAGCTGGTCTCAGAGATTTTGTTCCATTTTGGAGGTGCAGGGGATGGAGATGCTGAAATGGACGTTGGAGTGATTGGAACATGTGAGTTCTGTAACATGGCTGTATTTGATACAGTTACTATTGGTGAAAATATGGGTCCAGCATGTGTTATACGGTGTGTGTAGGGTCGTGAACAATCTGGGTCAATCCAAGGCTGCTCATACTGTTGAGACGGTATGCAGTGTTGTTGTTATTGGGATCGTTGATGTTGGAATTTAGGTTGCCTAGAGAGATGTAGTCCTTGGAGCCTAAAGCTAAGAGAGCAATGAAGTCTGCAATGGTGTTGAAGAAGCTGGAGCATGGGTCTGCGGGTCATTATGCGAGGGTGCCTCTGATGGTTGTTTTGTCATCAATGTGGAGCTTGAAGTTGAGATGTTCCATAGAAGTTGTGGTAGTGTCAGTGGTGCACTGTATGGTCTCTTTGTAGGTGATGGCTGATCCTCCTTCTAGTTTGTTGGTGCGGTCCTCATGAGCGATTTTATATCCGTCGGAGATCACTGTGCCAATGTTTGGGGAGGATGGGGGGTTGAGCCAGTTCTCAGTGAGGAAGACGATGTTGGGTGCAAAGGGGGCAATGAGATCTCATAATTTGATGGAATGCTTGCATAGTAAGTGTGTGTTGATAAGGGTGCAAGTTGGTGTTTTTGTTCCAGTGGTGTCTGGTGTGTTCGGGGCTGGTCTGTTGGCTGGTGTGTGTGCTTTGGTAGGTGAAGTGGAGATGGTTGCAGGTAAAAGATCCTAATGTGACAGTGTTTGCTGCGGTGTCCGGGGTCAAGAGTGTAGAGTTCGGTGATGGTGTATCTTCGGGGAGGGAGGGAATCAGGAGTCATGGCACTGGACAGTGTCCAGGCACGGATGGTTGAAGACAGGCTTGCCTTGGCGTGCCCTCAGTGCACCAGTGGGACTCCCGGTGTGTGCATCCGCTGCTCGGTCTCACCAAAGCTTGCATTAAGTAGGCCCTGGTGTGGGTAGGACTTCTATTGGCGGAAAGAATTGTGAGTGTTTTCCATGACACAGGCCACTGAAGAGCTTCCCTGGCAGGTGCAACTATGTTGGTGACACTACTAGCTTGCTGTTCTTTTTATGTGGCATTTCACACTTTTTTATTATGATGTATTTCCATGGTTATGAAAATATGGGCATTTTTGGGGATAATGAATATCTACCAGATGGGAATGTTCCATGCTATGTATAATTTCACTGATGATGTCTGGGCAGTAACGATCATGTGCTTTATTATGACCTATGCATTTCCGGTGATATATGTTTATTAGGACATGTACATTTAATTTAGCAATGTTTACCTGACTACTGCTTATGTTGCAGAATAACTAGCAACCTATATGTGAATGTGACTACTGCTGTCTTTCACAGAGTAGTAGTACTTTGTAATGTTCTGACAACTGCTTGGGTAGCAGGGTATTTGTAGGAGGCTGACCTGGCTTATAGTGGGTACCTGATGGTACTTACACCTTGTGCCAGGTCCAGTTATCCCTTATTAGTAGATTAGTAGTGTTCTAGCAGCTTAGGCTGATAGAGGTAGCTAAAGCTAAAGCAGAGCAGCTTAGACTGAACTAGGAGACATGCAAAGCTCCTACTATACCACTTATATAATATAGCACTATATCATAAGAAACACAAGACTCAGAGTTACTAAAAATAAAGGTACTTTATTTTAGTGACAATGTGCCAAAAATATCTCATAGGATATACTCCCTTAGGAGGTAAGTAGAATACACAAAATATTCACACAAACCAAAATCAGGTAAGTAACCAGTTAGAAAAGTAGTGCAAACACTGTAGAACACAATAGGATGCAATAGGCCTAGGAGCAACACAAACCATCTACTCTAAAAGTGGAATGCGAACCACGAATGGACCCCAGGCCGAGTGTAGTGTGTAGAGGGTCGTTGGGAGTGTAAGAAAACACTAAGGGTGTCCAAGATACCCCACCCCAAGACCCTGAAAAGTAGGAGTAAAGTTACCCTACCTCCTCAGAAACACACTAAAGTTGTGATAGGAGATTTTGCAAAAGCAACAACTGACTGCAAAGCACTGAAGACAGGTTCCTGGACCTGAGGACCTGTAAAAGAAGGGGACCAAGTCCAAGAGTTACGCAAGTGTCCAGGGGGGGCAGGAGCCCACTAAACCCTGGGTGAAGGTGCAAAAGGGCTGCCTCCAGGTGGAAGAAGCTGAGGATTTTGCAACAACAGAAGATGCCAGGAACTTCTCCTTTGCACAGACGATGTCCCACGGCGTGCTGGAGGATGCAGAGTTGTTTCCACACAGAAAGACCGCAAACAAGCCCTGCTAGCTGCAAGAGTCATGGTTGAAGAAAATGGGTGCTGCCCGGGCCCAGAAAGGACCAGGAGGTCGCTCCTTGGAGGAGGAGACAGAGGGGGTGCTTAGCAGCATAGAGAGCCCATGCAGAAGCAGGCAGCACCCACAGAAGCACTTCAACAGGTGTTCAAGAAATCTGAGCATGTTGGTCATCTCAACACTACAAAGGAGGGTCCCACGAAGTTGATGGTCAACTCAGTGAGTTGAGCAATGCAGGACAGAGTGCTGGGGACCTGGGCTATGCTGTGCATGAAGGATTCCTTGCAAAAGTGCACAGAAGCCCTAGCAGCAGCAGTTCACGCAGTACACAGGATTATTGTCGGCGTGGGTAGGCAAGGACTTACCTCATTTGGACAGAAGGACCACTGGACTGTCAGGGGTCATTTGGATCCAGCTCCTGTGTTCCAGGGACCATGCTCGGCGTGATGAGAGGGGACCCAGAGGACCGGTGAAGCAGAAGTTTGGTGCCTGCGTTAGCAGGGGGAAGATTCCGTCAACCCACAGGAGATTTCTTTTTGGCTTCCAGTGCAGGGTGAAGGCAGACAGCCCTCAGAGCATGCACCACCAGGAAACAGTTGAGAAAGGCAGCAGAATTAGGCACTACAATATTACTGGTAGTCGTCTTGCTACTTTGTTGCGGTTTTGCAGGCGTCCTGGAGCAGTCAGTGGTTGATCCTTGGCAGAAGTCAAAGAGGGAGATGTAGAGGAACTCTGGTGAGCTCTTGCATTCGTTATCTGACAAGAAACCCACAGGATAGGCCCCAAATAGCCCTCAGAGGAGGATTGACCACCTAACCAGGTAAGCACCTATCAGGAGGGGTCTCTGACGTCACCTGCTGGCACTGGCCACTCAGAGGCCTCCATTGTGCCCTCACACCTCTGCATTCAAGATGGCAGAGGTGTGGGACACACTGGAGCAGCTCTGGGCACAACCCCTGGGGTGGTGAAGGACAGGGGAGTGATCACTCCCCTTTCCTTTGTCCAGTTTTGCACCAGAGCAGGGGCTGGGGGATCCCTGAGCCAGTGTAGACTGGCTTATGCAAGGAGGGCACCATCTGTGCCCTTCAAAGCATTTCCAGAGGCTGGGGGATGCTAACCCTCCCCAGCCCTTAACACCTATTTCCAAAGGGAGAGGGTGTAACACCCTCTCTCAGAGTAAATTCTTTGTTCTGCCTTCCTGGGACTGGGCTGCCCAGGCCCCAGGAGGGCAGAAGCCTGTCTGTGGGTTGGCAGCAGCGGTAGCTGCAGTGAAAACCCCAGAGAGTTAGTTTGACAGTACCCGGGGTCCATGCTGGAGCCCTGGGGATGCATGGGATGGCACCCCAATCCCAGATTTGGCATGGGGGGACAGTTCCATGATCTTAGACATGTTACATGGCAATATTCAGAGTTATCATTGTGAAGCTACATATAGGTATTGACCTATATGTAGTGCACGCATGTAATGGTGTCCCCGCACTCACAAAGTCTAGGGAAATTGCCCTGAACAATGTGGGGACACCTTGGCTAGTGCCAGGGTGCCTTCACACCTAGTAACTTTGCACCTAACCTTCACTAGGTGAGGGTTGGACATAAAGGTGACTTATAAGTTACTTAAGTACAGTGTAAAATGGCTGTGAAATAACGTAGACGTTATTTCACTCAGGCTGCAGTGGCAGTCCTTTGTAATATTGGTCTGAGCTCCCTATGGGTGGCAAAAGAAATGCTGCAGCCCATAGGGATCTCCTGGAACCCCAATACCCTGGGTACCTAGGTACCATATACTAGGGAATTATAAGTGCGTTCCAGTGTGCCAATCAGAATTGGTGAATATGGTCACTAGCCTGCAGTGACAATTTTAAAAGCAGAGAGAGCATAAGCACTGAGGTTCTGGCTAGCAGAGTCTCAGTGACACAGTTAGGCACCACACAGGGAACTCCTTTAGGCCACAAACTATGAGCACTGGGGTCCTGGCTAGCAGGATCCCAGTGACACAGGCAAAAACTAACTGACACACAAGTAAAAATGAGGGTAACATGCCAGGCAAGATGGTACTTTCCTACAGTATTACTGATATGGTGTGTTTGGTCTAACGATGTTGTGTACAATACAGTTTATTTTTATATAACTTGGTGTTGTGTTTCCTTTGTGGTGGGGATAGTGTGTCACATGTGTTGTGTGTGTTGTGTAATTGCTTTACGCACTACCTCTGGGATAGGCCTGACTGCTCGTGAAAGGTACCAATGGGGGTGAACAGAGGTTATCATTGGTGTGTAATTCCCTCACCCTGACTAGAGTGGTTGGGTTTCTGCCTGGCTTAGGTGCATACCCTAGCCAGCCAGAATCCCCATTTCTAGCAGCTGGAGCAGAAGTGGCCTCAATGATATTCAGGTGTGGTTCACCAGTGAAAGTTAACCTGTGCAGAAGGAAGTGCTGGCAACCTCTGCATGTTTTTATTTTATTCAGTGAAGTTAAGAAAACAAAAGGTAATGTTCAGAGATTTTTACAGCTAGACTGATAGCCCTGTAGGTTAATGTGGGTATTGCATGATTACTTTCACCATCAAAAGGTCACAGGTTCAGTTCAGTCCCCATATTGCCATGGCTATAATCATGTTAACTGCAGTCACAAGCGCCACATTCTATGTTCAGGCCATGGATATTCTGCAGCTTTTTAGGAACATGTTTTCTGCTATTATTTTGATAGTGCATCAGAAGGTTTAAAAAGAGCACTGATTACTGCTCCCACCCCAAATATATCCTTCATTGTTTTATGCTCATCTTTTAATGGTGAATATGGGTATACCATCCTGATGCAATAATAGAAAATTCACCACAAGCTAGGCAAATACTGGTCAGACACAAATATATTTCATATGTTTTAACCACAACCTGAATTACATGGACAAAACTTCTTGGAAATAATTCAGTTTTTCATTTTTTGGCAATACTTTTTTTAGAGAACTACTCCTCATTGTTCTCCTTGTTTTATTTCTACTTAAAACACTGAAGTAGTGTTTAGCAAAATTATGCAAACCGCAAATGTGGGCCACTCTTTTTGGAGTGCCTGGGCCTATTTCTGATCCCAATCCAACCCTGTTGCAATGCCCCTTACCGCCAGGGTTTTGCCGGCAGTGAGGACCAGTCACTCCGACCTCTAACTCTACCCATCCAAATTAGGTGGTCTCAGGTCTGAAAAGTGATGCATTTTGCAGAGGCAGCGTAACCTGCACTTCAGTATGCCAAAGGTCCATTCGATGATGAACCCTGTTGTTTTATGTGCCTTGTTTTACTGCCTTTAACTTCTGGTTTTTGGAGTCAAATATGGTGTCAGTGTCCAAAGGATGCAAGGCCTATACACTGTCCCCTTAAAGAGCATGAGAAAGATAAACATGTAGGTCACATTACACAAACATTTCTAGCTACTGTATGCATTAAGTCAGCAATTCTCTTACTAAGTAATAAGCCATAGCCAAAGTCCCCCTGAGAGAGTTGGTTATGTATTTCACTGTGGCGGACATGAAAGAGTCACGGGTGCTGCATGGTAATAAGGTCAGTTATGATGCATGAGGCATCACACACTGCCTGTACATTGTCAAATGGGTGCTTTACATATTTTTACATATGAATTAATTTGCACAGGGGGCATTTGGCAGTATGTGTGATATGAGCACAGCCAATTACATTGGGAAATTGCGCTACCCTGTAAACATTACTTTGGTCAGTTGCAAATATTTTGGCATATTAGGTAAAAATATGTATTTGTTTACTTTGCTAACCATGATGTCCAGAAACCTATGACTAAACCTAGAAAAACCAAATTGTGACACTTCTCCTGCCACTGCTATGACTCCCTGGTGATTGTCTGAGGTGTAGACAACACTATGCCTACACAGGGTTTGCATTGCTTCTGAATATTGGGGTCTGTAGCTGAGGTTGTGACTCAGCAATTAATTCCAAAATTACCTCACTTTTGAGTCTGTACTTCGCATATATCTCCTCCTCAGTCTGCTTAAAATGGGTGACCCTCACCTGTCTCTACCTCATCCTCTGCCTACCAGCCAAAATCCTCATCCTCCTTGCCAAGCCATGCAGAGCTGCCATTATTAATGAGCCAGATGCATTTTTTGTGATTTTTTAGTTTGCACCTGGATACCACCAGATCCAGATTGATGGTGATTGATTTCCTAAATGGCCATTTTGTGACTATTTGCAATTAGGAAATCCTTTGTACATAGTGTTAGCAATTTGCTATTTGGAAATCCCTATTTGGGATTTCTTATTTAGCCATTTCCAAAATGCAATTTCTACTAGACAGAAATTGCATATTTCACCACAGCAAATGCCTTTTGTATATACCAAAATTGTATTTTGCCTTTCCTAACGGCCCAAAATAGTGATTTGCACCATTAAGAAATGCAAAATGCCTTCATACATAGGGCCCTGAAAGTAAAACTAGCTTTTAGCAGCAAATAGCGCATAAAATGTTAAAAAATGTTGTGCTGGATTGGAACAAAGTCAAAAGTTCCAGCCGCCCGCGATATATAACTTTTACACTTACTTTCAGAAATGTTTCTTGATGCAGAAAAGTGAGGCACAGTACCAGAGAAGGGTCCAGAAGCTCTGGTTTGCCTCTTGGGGTCTGGGACTACAACTTCCACCACAATGCACCTGGTCAATCCAAGTGAAATTCAGGTGAAGCTTATCAGCTGGAGTTGTCCTTGCTGATGTTGCAGGTAGCCCTTCCAGCACTTTTCTACCTGGTGCTAATCAGGAAGTTCACTTCTTATCCTTTAAGACAGGCAACGTCCTTTAGTTTATGAAGCCTTATGAGTGCATTGGGTGCAGTCCTTATGGGTGCTGCCCTCTCTCTGCATGCAAGGGTCTATCAGGGAAGTCCATCTTCTCCAGATATTTCCTTTAGGTCTTTGAGAGCCTGCAGCACTAGCCAAGAGACCAGAAGCTTTGATTTGCCTCTTGGAGGGTTGGGACTACAATTCCCACAATTCACCTGGTCAAATCCTTTAAGGTCCAGGTGAAGCTGATCAGCTGGGTTTGTCCTGGTGGAGTTGGTTCAGGTGACTTCTGGAAGCTCTTTTGTACCTGTTGCTTTCAGGGAGTCCACTCCTTAATCCTTTTGTAGCCAGGCCGAGTCCTCTTTTGTGAAGCCCAAAGTATGCACCAGGTGCAGTCCTTATGAGTGCAATTCTCTTATGGTGCAGACCAGGGGTTCAGCAGGACAGTCCTTTTCTCCTAATATTATCAGACAGGGTTCTGAGTTGCTGAACAGCTCTCCCATATTCATCTGGGTTTCTGGGCTGGCAAGCAGGGGTACTCCTCTGACCAATGAGGTACCACCCTCTGTGATGACAACTTTTAGAAGTGTGGCATATATTTGTCACAAAAACCAAAATGGAGAAAATCTCTCCTTGACATTCAGGTCTGGCTAAGTCCACTCACAGATGTGGCTAATTTTCCTATATACGCTCCTCTCCTAATTCAATTACAGGGGCTCCCATCTGGCTAGGGATGCAGGAAGTGGGGTTGTGCCTGGGTCCTGCACTATCTGTCTGTCCTTCTCCCTTTGAAGACCAGTTTGCCTACCCAACCCCTTCCTATCCTGGCATCTGCAGGCAGCAGATTTCCACCTACCAGATGTCTCCTTTGTCTCAGCCCAGGCCACTTCACACCTCATCAGTGCAGCTTGGCTCAGACTGTCAAAGACTGACCAATCAGGAGAGGCTGCTACAGGGCTGATTGTAGGTAACTTTAGGAAAGCAGTTCTTAAACTACTTTCCTGCAATAGCTATGATAAATCCAACGTTGGGAAGTTGGGTTTATTGTGACTATTATTTTGACACTTTGAATGACTGTTCTAGCTGACTCCTGTCAAAAATTAGACTGTATTAAAGTTTGATAAAGCCTTCCCCTGTTAGCCTGTACAGCTAGCAGTGACGCAATATGGAAAACAAAATGGGCAGTTGTTTCCTCACCAGGGCATATAAAGCATATTTTGTAATGTTCCTGCTTATTATTACAATGCCCCCTACCCTTGGGGCACCTAGAGTAGACCTTAGGGGGTGATGAATATGTAACAATAAGGTAGTTTAAGACTTTGGAAGTACTTTTAATTCCAAAGTTGAATTTACACAAAGCTGTATTTTAAAAGCAGCCTGCAAGGCAGGGATGCCTTTTAAAATGACAGCAGGCAACACAGCAGTCTTCTAAACCTACATGCCCTACCATATACTAGGGACTTACAGTTAGGTTTTAGGTACCAGTTATAAGTATACCAAATTACTATATACCTTTTGAACAGAGCACTGGCCCAGAGCCTGGTTACCACAGCCCAGGGCACAATCAGCGTCAGAAGACACCAGTATCAGTCAAATAGAGAAGCAAAAAGTAGGGGGACAATGCAAAAACCCTGTTTCCTCACACTTGTTATGTTCTTTCTTGGTATTCCTTGGCTAACTACACCTAGGCTCCTCATTTTCCATCACCACAATGCTCATTACATAAAGTAATCCAATTAATTTGTAATTTTGCTCCTATAACTACTTGCAGGGTGACAGGAACAAATATCGCACGTTAGTAGAGGTGCCATGGCAACTTATATATTTGTAAGATTACAAAGTGATTAAATGTCCACTTTTCTAACCATGGCTCGGAACAACATAAATACTCCTTTCCTTTGACATTATGCTAATTAATGAAAATATAACTGTTTGGCAAACTTAGAGTAGCAAGTCAACTGCAACAAGAAGGTGTTTGAGAAATGTTGCTAACCTGCTGTCTTTTGAGGCCTGTATCTAACCAGTTTGGTCACTATAGCTGTAGCTTGGGTTTCCTGCAGTACATTGTGAATAAATTCTATGCAGCTTAGTCTAGGAAAGCTTGAAGGAGGCATGAATGGCTTGCATATTAAAGGTTCTGTCATTAATAATATACAATCTTACTCCCGATCCTCCCTCAGTGTGCTTGCTAGTAGCTTAGACAAGAGCCACTGATGAAAGGACTGGAGACACAAAGGAACTGACAGCTCAGCAGTGCCATATTTGTACCCTTATGTTTAGCAAACACTCAGCATAGATGGGCAATAGATATCTCAGATTACCTACACAATCAAGAATCCTGCTTATTTATAGCATCCCCACTGGAAACTAAAAGAAGTGCAGATGATCTGTTTTTTTAAAGAAGAGTATTCCAAGAAATATTCTGGCAGTTGACAGTCCATGGGAACAATGACTTGGACCCATATGTACGAAATTCGGATTTTACGATTCCCAAAGAGGGAATCCATAGAAATCGTTATTTCGGAATCACAAAACAGAATGTATGTACGTTGTGATTTCCTAATAGTGATTCCTACAGAGTTGCAGTCACTATTAGGTAAATGCAAATTAGGAAATCACTAAATTGCAATTTCCTAATAGGAATTCGCAAAATATTCACATATGGCCCCAAATGTGTTGCTGATAATGGTGTGAGAGTGCTAATGTTGAGAAAGTTAGTATTATGTATAACAAGTGTTGTTCTCAATGGGAATGGCCAGAGTAGAGCCATTTCAAAAGAGAACAAGACTGGGATCTTTGTGTATGTTTGACAAAAATCACTGTGCGTCTTGTCTAGCCAGAAATGCTATTTGGTACCATAAAAAAGCAGGGAGTGATGCTTCTGCTATTTTTAACACATCAAGTTTATGTTAAACTCTTGTATTCACCAGTTGCCATGCCGTTTCATTGTGGGTTTTGTTTGCAGAAACTTACCTTATGTTTTTGACAAGAATTTTTCACTTTACACCACCATCCAAGTTCAAATCAAAGATCATTAGTCAATACGAGTAGGAATACTAATTAATTTTCTGTGAAATATTATGGACAGTTAATTTTGGACTACCTCTTCTAGCAGCTAAGGCTGGACTTGCATAATTTATGGAATGGGGTGAGTGTAAACAAATTCAGTTAAATTGATAGAAGGGATTTCTCATTTGATATCTGATATAGTTAAAGATTTGTACTGCTTGTCTATGGTTGATCATTTAGGTGCTAAAAATATGTGATGTCAAAATAACTCAACAGATATCCTCCAAAGACAATCTCTACTACTCTTTACCTCATATACACCAGAGATAAGATTAGCCCCCAACTCACCGCCATCATCAATGCTTCATTGACCACTGACACCTTCCCTGATGCTTGGAAACATGCAGAGGTCAGACCCATCCTCAACAAACCTTCAGCAGACCCCTGCAAACTCCAGAACTACTACCCCATCTCTCCACTCCCATTCCCCGCCAAGGTACTGGAAAAGGCCATCAACCTATAACTTATCGATCACCTAGAAAGAAATAGCCTGCTCGACTCCTCCCAATCAGGATTCAGAATGAATCACACCACAGAGACAGCTTTGATCTCCACAACTAACGACATGTGCTCCAAAGGAGACAAAGGAAAATCAGCCTGACTGATCCTGCTTGACCTCTCCTCAACCTCTCTTCCGAATTCGACACGGCCTCCCACCTCACTCTCATCAATCGCTTCACCATATTGGAATAACAGATGACAAACTGAGATAGATGGCATTGTTCCTTACTGGACGCGCCCAGAAAATCCACCTTCCCTCCCTACATATTGCAAGGCAAGTAAATCATATGAGGTGTCCCCGAAGGCTCATCCATCAGCCCCACTCTTTTCAACATCTACATGACTCATCTCGCAGACATCACCAGCACGCACAACATCAATATCATCTCCTATGCTGACGACACCCAGTTAGTGCTATCGCTCTCGGCCAACACCCCCCCGGCAATGAAAGTTAACCTCTACAACTGCATGAAGGACGTCCCAGCATGGATGAGGGACAACTGCCTAAAACTCAACACCGACAAGACAGAGGCCCTCATCTTCAGCAAACAAACAGCCCTCTGGAATGACTCCTGGTGGCAGTCGGAACTCAGACCCATGCCCACTTTGAAACACCAGGCCAGCAACCCCAGCATCATACTAGACAGCAAGCAAAGACTCCAGTTGATCCAGAATGCAGCTGCCAGACTGATCCTCAACCTTTCCAAAAGAGCTCACATCACTCTGCACTTGAAAGACCTCCACTGGCTCCCGGATCAGAGGAGAATCCAATTCAAGCTCATGAAATGCCTACAAACCCTTCCACGACTTGGGACCTGCCTACCTGAACAACTCGCTACACTTCCACCCCCCCTCTAGGAACCTCCGCTCCACATACCTTGCCCTCACACAGATCCCCCACGCATGGCACTGATGCACAGGAGGTCACACCTTCTCCCACCTTGCCACCAAAGCCTGGAACACCCTCTAACTCCGCACCTCACCCTCGATGACAGACTTTAGAAAGGGGCTAAAGACCTGGCTCTTTGAATGAAGCCCACTGCAAAGTGTCTGGAAACCCTCATGTGTGAAAAGCTGTGCTATATAAATACTACCTGATTGATTGATACAATAATATCCGTACCAGCTAATAGCCTGCAAAATACTGTGATGTCTAGAACTGAGTTTGGGAGATATTAAATATTAAGCTACTATGGGCCTGATTTAGAGTTTGTCAGAGGAGTTACTCTGTCACAACGGTGATGGATATCCTATCCGCCGGAATATAAATCGCATAGGATATAATGGGATTTACATTTTGGAGGGTGGGATAACTGTCACAGTTGTGACGGAATGACCCCTCTGCAAAAATCAAAATTAGGCCCTATGGGTTGCTTTCAATATGTCATATTTTCCTTTAATTTTTCATTGCTTTGTTAATGTTAGAAATTGTGTCTCTAGTTAGCAAGGGTATACACCCTTATCCAAGTAGAGACCACAATCCTAGTCAGGGTAAGTCACAACACAATCCAAACTATCCTACGATCACCCTCTGGTAGCTTGGCACAGAGAAGGCAGGTGTAACTTAGAAGGCAATGTGTAAGGTATTTGTGCAATAACTCATACAGTAACACGGTGAAAACATCACAAAAAGTACTCCACACCAGTTTAGAAAAATAGATATTATTTATCTGAATAAAATAAGATCTAATTGACAAAAATCGAATATGCACAAGTCAAGATGTCACTTTTTAAAGATTTAAATGAGTCTCAATTCTTAGGAATCAGTGGTTATATCCTTGTAACACACGGTACCTGGGATGAGTTGAAAAATAATGATGCAAGGGGGGTGCAGAGGAGGGGATGCGCTGAAAAATAAGGCACTGCGTAAGATCTTCCGGCGTCGGACAGATGATGTGTTGTTTCTTTCCGCCCTGCAAGTTGATGCGTCAATTTCCAGGAGCACAGCCTTGGTTCTTCACTGCGATGCGGGCATATTTGGATGCCCAGGGATGATGTGTTGAAAATCCTTGACATGCTGTTAGATAGAGAAGGTACTGTGTTGATCTGGTAGACGATGCAGCTAATTTTCAGCCACGAGGCAGGCGCTGTGTCAATTCCTGCAGGCAACATACTGGGATTTTCTTATTTTTGATGAAGTCTTTGTGGCCCTGAGTCTTCAGAACAGAAGGCAAGCTCAACCCGAGCACTTGGAAAGCACTTGTGGGGGGAAGGCAGAGTCCTTCCGGCAGAATCAGAGGCCAGCAGGCAGCAGGGCAACAAGTAGGGCAGCAGCCCTTCTCAGTAAAGCAGTTCAGATGAGTCCTTTGGGCAGCCAGGCAGTCCCTCTGACAGATTCCAGTTGTATATCCAGAGGTGTCTGCTTTTGTGGGGTCAGAGAACCAGTATATACACCCAAAAATGCCTTTGAAGTGTGGGAAACTTCAAAGAGTGGTTTTGAGGTGCACATGTTCCCCTTTCAACCCAGCCCTGTCTGTCAGGATCCCTATGGGGATTATCAGTCCTTTGTGTAAGGGCAAGCCACTGGCCTTTGAAGTATAAGAGCGAGCCTATCCACCATTCCTGCCCAGGGAATCCCATCTCTATGCAGATGGATGCAGCTGCAGCTGAGTGTCCTGTGTTTAGGGCTGTCTGGGTGGAATGCACAAGGGGAGCTGTCATCCAGAACACCCCAGATGTGGTTTGGAGACAGGCTGTAGGGCACAGATGGCAGTAAGTGTAGAGAAATGCCCACTTTCTTAAATTGGCATTTCTAAAATAGTAATATTAAATCCAACTTCACCAGTGTAGGAAAATACCCTCTTTCTTGGCATGGTTACCCCCATTTTCTGCCTGTTGTCAGTGTCTTTGACTGTGTTCACTAGGATCCTGCTAACCAGGACCCCAGTTATTATTCTCTCTCCCTTCTAACTTGGTAACTGTTAGAAATTGAGTCTTTGGTTGGCAGTTAGGTTATCCAGTGTCCAAGCAAGGATCCTCACTCTAGTCAGGGTAGTCACACACAATCCAAATTATCCTGTGCCCACCCTCTGGTAGCTTGGCACTGAGCAGTCAGGCTTAACTTAGAAGGCAATGTGTAAAGTAGTTGTGCAATAAATCATGCAATAACACAGTAGAACACCACAAAAATACACCACGCCGTGTTTTGAAAAATATATAATATTTATCGGGTAAAATGAAGGTCAAAATGATTAAGATGCAATAAGTATATGTTGAGATATCACTGTAAAAATTATATAAAGTGTCTTTTAGTCTCTTAAATGCAATAAATGTCTCTTGCAAGCACAAAGTACCTGGTTTGCGTTAAAAATCTGGAAAACAGGGAGGTGTGCGTCGATTTCTCGGGCCGCACGCGGAGATGCGTTGTTTATTTTTCTGGCAGGGAAGGCTTTGTGTCGATTTCCAGTGCTTGGTCTTGGTTCCTCTTCGGGTTGCGGGGTTTTTGGACACCTCGGGACGATGTGTGGAATTCCAGCGCTGACAGGACAAAGTCACAGGGGTTGTGTCGATCCGGTGGGCGTAACGTGGACATTTATACTGCACGGCAGGCGCTGCGTTGATTACTCTCTGGAAGTGGGGCTTCATCATTCCGGCTCAGCTGTGCGTTGATCCAGTGGGCCATGCGTCAGATTTCCGGTTGCTACGCTAGTGCTGCATTGATCTGTTGCGAAGTCGGGCTGAGTCGTTCCGGTGTGCAGTGAATTTTTCAAAGCGGTCTAGGTTGTGCGTTACTTCTGGCAGGCTGTTCATCGATTTTTGCTGCACAGAGAGTTCTTCTTGCAGGAATGAAGCCTTTTTGGTCCTGAGACTTCAGAGAACAGGAGGCAAGCTCTATCCAAGCCCTTGGAGAGCACTCCTCAGCGCAGCCAGAGAGCAGCAAGGCAGCAGAGCAACATCAAGGCAGCAGTCCTTCACAGAACGCAGTCAGGTGAGTCCTTATGGTAGCCAGGCAGTTCTTCTTGGCAGGTTGCAGGTTCTGGTTCAGGTTCTCTTCTCCAGGAAGTGTCTGAGTTGGGATGGGCAGAGGCCCTGTTTAAATACCCAAAAGTGCCTTTGAAGTGGGGGAGACTTCAAAGAGTGGCTTAGAAGTGCACAAGGTCCCCTTTCAGTTCAATCCTGTCTGCCAGGGTCCCAGCAGGGGGTGTGGCAGTCATTTGTGTGAGGGCAGGCTACTGTCCTTTGACATATAAGTGTCAGGCCCTCCACCCTGCCAGCCCAGGAAGACCCATTCAAAATGTAGATGCATGCAAGTGAGGCTGAGCATCCTGTGTTTGGGATTTGGGAGTGAATGCACAAGGGAGCTGTCAACTGAACCTAGTCAGATGTGGATTTTAAGGCACAGAAGGATTTAAGTGCAGAGAAATGCTCACTTTCTAAAAGTGGCATTTCGAAAATAGCAATATTTAATCCAACTTCACCTGTCAGCAGGATTTTGTGTTACCATTCTGGCCGTACTAAATATGACCTTCCTACTCCTTTCAGATCAGCGGCTACCACTCAAACAGTATATGAGGGTAACCCTAATGTTAGCCTATGAAAGGAGCTCGACTTAGGAGTTTTATCCTACCAGGACATGTAACTACAGAGGTACATGTCCTGCCTTTTGTCTACACAGCACTCTGCCCTATGGATTACCTAGGGCCTACCTTAGGAGTGACTTATATGTGGAAAAAGGGGAGTTTTAGGCTTGGCAAGCAATTTTAAATGCCAAGTCCAATTGGCTCTGAAACTGCACACACAGACCTTGCAATGGCAGGCCTGGGACATGGTTAAGGGGCTACTTAAGTGGGCGGCACAATCAGTGCTGCAGGCCCACTAGTAGCATTTAATCTACAGGCCTTGGGCACATATAGTGCACTTTACTAGGGACTTATAAGGAAATTATCTAATAATGCAGTTGGGTATGATCCAATGTTATCATGTTTAAAGGGAGAGAGCATATGCACTTTAGCACTGGTTAGCAGTGGTAAAGTGTGCAAATACTTAAAACCAGGAAAAACAGTATCCAAAAAGTGGAGGGAGGCAGGCAAAAAGTTAGGGGCGACCACCCTAAGGCTGTCAGGTCTAACAGTAACACTTATTTTCACCCCTCATTTGGCATACTGGTGCCCCTATGGAAGTCCCTATTGTATAGGACACAGGTACCCAGGGTATTGGGGTACCAGGGGATCCCCATTGGCTGCAGCATGTATTATGCCAGCCATAGGGAGCCCATGCAAACTGTTCTGCAGGCCTGCCATTGCAGCCTGTGTGAAAGTGTGCATGCACCCTTTTGTACTACAGGTCACTCCACCAGGTCACTGTAAATCACCCCTATGGCAAGCCCACCTAGCACAGAGAGCAGGGTGCAAGTACCTGTGTGTGAGAGCACCCCTGCACTAGCAGAGGTGCCCCCATGAACTCCAGTGCCATTTTTGTGGACTTTGTGAGTGTGTATAATGGACGTGGGTCACCACCTATGTCCAGCTACATAATGGTAACTCCGAACCCAGGCACATTTGCTATCATACATGTTGAAATCATGCCCCAATACTGTTGTGAGTAGTGGAAGTATGATTCCAAGCACTCTGGGAGCTCCTTAGAGGACCCCCAGCATTGCTCCCACCAGCCTTTTAGGGTTTTCTGGGCAGCCCAAGCTGCTGCCTCCCCTCAGACAGGTTTCTGCCCTTCTGCAGCGCAAGCCCAGTATGGCAGGACAAAGGATTTCCTTTGGAACAGCGGGTAACACTCTCTTCCTTTGGAAATAGGTGTTACATGGTTTGGGAGGGGTAGCCTCCCCAAGCAACTTGTATGCTTTGAAGGGCACATTTGGTGTCCTCCTTGCATAAACCAGTCCACACCGGTTCAGGGACCTCCAGTCCCTGCTCTGGCACGAAACTGGACAATGGAAAGGGGAGTGACCACTCCCCTGTCCATCACCACCCCAGGGGTGGTGCCTAGAGCTCCCCCAGAGAATTCCTGGGTTCTGCCATCTTGAATCCAAGGTTAGCAGGGACCTCTGGGAGCATCTGAGTGGCTAAGTCAGGCAGGTGACGTCAGATCCCTCTCCTGATAGTTGGTCACCTGGCTAGGTTACCAATCCCCCTTTCATGCCTAGTTAGGGTCTTTGTCTCTTGAGTGGGTCCTCAGATTCAGCTTGCAAGATGTCAGCAGGACTCCTCTGCAACCTCTACTTCGACTTCTAGCCCCTGGAACCATGACTGGACCCTCCATGAACCGACAATTTGCATCCACCATGAAGTCTCTGCTTGCAGCATTGTTTCCACAGCTCCTTCCAGCATCTGCAACATTTCCCTGGCTGTGCATGCTCTGAGGGTGGCAAGTCTTCAGTCTGCATGAGAAGGAAGAAGGAATCTCTCTTGGAGGGAAGGAGTCACTCACCTGCATCTGCATGCACCAATTGCAACGACGCCCGCGTGGATCCTGCATCCTGGGTGGTGGTCCAGAGTAGTCCCCTTGGTCCTCTCTACCAGCTTTCCAAATTTAGTGGAGGTGAGCCCTTGCCTTCGCACCCAGGACAGTACCCCACTGCACTGCGTCTCTTGCAGCTACCAAGGCTTGTTTGCATCTCCCCCATGGGATTTTTAGGCTCCATGTAGCCCAAGGCCCCAGCACTCTTTTCTGCAATGCACAGCCCTCTACGTGCCTCTCCTGCGGCGTGTGACCCTTCTCCAGTAGCACTGCATGGGCTCCCCTGCGACTCCTGGTTCCTTGTCCAGTGGGTGTCCTGTGGGGGCTGTCACTTCTTCTTTGGACTCTGCCTTGCTGAAGGTCTTCCTAAGACTTCCCCATGGGTTGAGTCCTCCTGGACCTTGCTGGTCCCCAGCAGCTCCACATTTGCTTCACCATGACTTTGGCCTTTGCCAAGGTTTGTTGATGGCTTTTCCACAACACTGACTACTGCAATCCTCCATCCGGCGTGGGACATTGACAGCATCCTCCAGGAACTCTTTACCTGCTCCAGGGCTGCATTTCTGACCATCTTTGTCCTACCGTCGAGCAACTCCTGCATCCACAGCTGGGTGGGTAGTAGCTCCTACTTCTCCTGGACTCCTCTGTGACTTCTGGACTTGGTCCCCTTCTTCCACAGCTCTTCCTCTTCAGGAATCCACCACTGGTTTCTTGTAGTCTTGTCTGGGTGTTGCATTTTCTGCTTTTCCTTCCTTTTGGGTGATTTATCTAAAATCTAGTAATTTACTCCCTTCCTCCTGGTCGGTAGAGGGCATTGTGGTTCTTACCTTTGGGCTTTCCTAGTACCCCTAGCTTCTCTCTACACATTCCACTTACCTAGGTGGGGGTCCTGTGTTCTCATTCCATTTTGTTAGTATATGGTTTGAGCTCCCCATAGGGTCACTATTGTCTATCTGCATTTGCACTGGTTTTCTATCACTTTTTATGCCTATTGCTGATAACTAGTGTACATATCTAGTGTGTTACTTACCTCCTATTGAAAAGTTGCCTCTCTAGTACTTTTTGGTATTGTGTCACTAAAATAAAGTGCATTTATTTTTGTAACACTGAGTGGTTTCTTTCATGTGTGTAAGTGCTGTGTGACTACAGTGATATTGCATGAGATTTGCATGTCTCCTAGATAAGCCTTGGCTGCTCATCCACAGCTACCTTTAGAGAGCCTCGCTTCTAGACACTGCCTACACTACACTAATAGGGGATACCTGGTATAAGGTGTAAGTACCTCAATAACCCACCACACACCAGGCCAGCTTCCTACAACCAGTAAGCAGGATGTTCTATTACCATTCTGGCCATACTAAACATGACAGGGCTACTCCCTTCAGATCAGAATCTACCACCTAAAAGTATATAAGGGCAGTTCTAATGCTGGCCTAAGAGAGGAGCAGGCCTCACAGTAGTGATAATCTAATTTGTGAGTTTATCACTGCCAAGGCATGTAAAATACATAAGTACATGTCCTGCCTTTTACTTACACAGCACCCTGCCCTAAGAGTTACCTAGGGACTACCTTAGGGGTTACACATGTAGAAAAAGGGGAGTTTAAGGCTTGACAAGTAGTTTTAAATGTCAAGTCAAAGTGGCAGTAAAACTGCACATGCACCCCTTGCAATGACAGGCCTGAGACATGGTTAAGGGGCTACTTATGTGGGTGGCACAATCAGTGCTGCAGGCCTACTAGTAGCATTTAACTTACAGACCCTGGACACCCCTAGTGCACTTTACTAGGGACTTACAAGTAAATTAAATATGCCAATTGAATAGGAGCCAATGGTACCATGTTTAGGGGAGGCAGGCAAAAAGTTGGGGGGGATGACCACTCTAAGGCTGTCAGGTCTAACAGTTAAAAATACCTAGGAAGCACAGCACTCCAAAAAGCATCCTGCCTTTGTTCACCCTTAAGTATGTGGAAATCTATACCTATATAGAAAAATATTTGTATACATTATTCTATTTTTCAGACCTTTTTCACTTTTAGCCCAGGAAAGCTGTGCCAGTTGTAGTTTTAAGACATACTTATAGCAAAGTCATGTGACTTTTTCCAATAGGTAGTTATAGTTAAAACCTAGTTTCCTCAGGAAAATATTTTTTTTGTTATGTCAATACCTTTGGCACCATTTGACACATCTTCACAAAATTGTCCCAACTAATACAATAGTTGTTTCAGTTGCAATCTTGAAAGTTTGGGGGTAATTCATCAAGTGAGGCTCGAGGAAAAGGGGGGATCCCTAAACGTGTTTTCCCAATGCATTTTCCCTTAGGGCCAAATTTGCCAAGAAGCTAACTCTTGGTGTGCAAATTCTCCTTTTTGTGATTTGGTGTAAATCCATTCAGTAGTATTAGAGATATTGAAGCAAAATAGTTATAAATATCTAGGGATGTGGCTCCTCTGCAGATCCAAAGTCCCTGTGCTCTTTCCTTATAGGCGACCAACACTTCAACTAGGAAGTGTTGGCAGCCATTTTGGGACACAGCTTCAGCCAAGTCCAAAAAAAAAATATAAAAGGAAGAAAAAAGAAAAGATGGCATGGTATGAATACCCTTACCCCACATCCTTGGTCCAATCAGTGCTGCAGGCCTACTAGTAGCATTTAACTTACAGACCCTGGACACCCCTAGTGCACTTTACTAGGGACTTACAAGTAAATTAAATATGCCAATTGAATAGGAGCCAATGGTACCATGTTTAGGGGAGGCAGGCAAAAAGTTGGGGGGGATGACCACTCTAAGGCTGTCAGGTCTAACAGTTAAAAATACCTAGGAAGCACAGCACTCCAAAAAGCATCCTGCCTTTGTTCACCCTTAAGTATGTGGAAATCTATACCTATATAGAAAAATATTTGTATACATTATTCTATTTTTCAGACCTTTTCCACTTTTAGCCCAGGAAAGCTGTGCCAGTTGTAGTTTTAAGACATACTTATAGCAAAGTCATGTGACTTTTTCCAATAGGTAGTTATAGTTAAAACCTAGTTTCCTCAGGAAAAACATTTTTTTGTTATGTCAATACCTTTGGCACCATTTGACACATCTTCACAAAATTGTCCCAACTAATACAATAGTTGTTTCAGTTGCTATCTTGAAAGTTTGGGGGTAATTCATCAAGTGAGGCTCGAGGAAAAGGGGGGATCCCTAAACGTGTTTTCCCAATGCATTTTCCCTTAGGGCCAAATTTGCCAAGAAGCTAACTCTTGGTGTGCAAATTCTCCTTTTTGTGATTTGGTGTAAATCCATTCAGTAGTATTAGAGATATTGAAGCAAAATAGTTATAAATATCTAGGGATGTGGCTCCTCTGCAGATCCAAAGTCCCTGTGCTCTTTCCTTATAGGCGACCAACACTTCAACTAGGAAGTGTTGGCAGCCATTTTGGGACACAGCTTCAGCCAAGTCCCAAAAAAAAAATATTAAAAGGAAGAAAAAAGAAAAGATGGCATGGTATGAATACCCTTACCCCACATCCTTGGTCCTGAGGTTCCCATGGGATCCTGCCAGGGCAAAAAAGTCTCTTTTTGAAAACTTTTCAACAAAATTTGCGATGAATCTGCAGATTTTGCCAAAGTTTTTAAAAAAACAGGAGCAGTCTCCAGCGCTTCTTTTTTAGCATCTGTAAGTGCTTCCCATTGAGGTTTAATTTCTGTGAAACAAGCACCATGTCACAATGAATCGTGCCCTGCGTATTTATCCAAGAAGAGGCCACTGTTTTGTGCAGAATGTTAACTCAACTGGAGTACTTTTTACTGGTAACTAGTATATGCTACATTGTTGGCTATTTATATAGTGCATCTCCTACACTACAGCTGCGTAAAGGACACTTAGGTAATGTTTCCAGTGACCTTGTGTGTCTATAACTTTGCCAATGTGATTCTTCCTGAGCATCTTCATCAGATAATTTTCAAGGTGAAACTGCAGAGAAAATACACTTGAAGAATTTATACATTACAGAAATAAGTGCTTCTTTGGTGGAGATGTGAACATATTCCTCAGCATTAAGAACGCATCTCCAAAATCATCGAGAAACATGCTTGTGGGGCCTTATAGTAAACTGTCCATCATCCTGGGAAAAGGGTGGGAAGACGTAGCATTTATGGGGGGGTAAATGGGTGGGACTTCTGGGCTATTTTACATACTTGTAGTTTTTAATACTTGTAGTTTTTAAAAGAAAGAACATGATCTCTGGTCTGAGCAGCAGTTGTTGGCAATAAAGAACACTCTGGTCACAGTCACAACCTAAGATAGTGCACTCGTAAAAAAAGCAATAATGCTAACACCTCCACAAAGTATTACAGATAACTTTTCATGGTGGAAATGCAGAAAACAACACTTACTTTGCCTTGATCATGCATAGGAAGTTAGGATGATTAGTACTTCAGAGAAGCAGTGTTTCAGAAAATGTCAGGGGCAGTTTGCAGTGATAAAGTGCACAGAGTCCTAAGGCCAACAGAAGCAAACAACCCAGAAAAGAGGAGGCTAGCAGGCAAGACGTTTTGGGGAAGACCACTCTATGACTGACAGGTCTAATACTGATAGACAGTTTCATCTTCTCAGTAATAACTGTGGACTTCTAATCTTCAAAGAGCCGTGATCCAAAGACACATGTCTGGTGCAAGGGTGTGCTGACCTTGACTGAAACTCAGAGTTTTGTGCAATTGAATAGCAGTGAAGTAACCCTGGTGGTTGGCCCTGAGGTCACCATTTTCGGATGGTGATAGGCTGAGGAGTTCCTTGAATGCTTCACTATTCCTGAATCCTCAGGCAATTATTCGAGTTTGCTGGTTAAGCAATCTGAAGACTTGGAGAGGAAGAGTTAAAAACAATTACAGGGGACAGAGAGGTGTGGAAGAAGAGAGAGCTGCAAAGGCAGCAGTGTAGAGGAGGAGGTGAGGTAGATAAGAAAGGATTTTGAGTACTGGGAAGTTGTGGACGTAGAGGTAGATACGGAGGAAGAAATGCATAACATGCACTTTGTGGGAGTCATGCCAAACCCATAAAATACCATTTCAGACTACTTTCTATACATGTTCAGTGTCTGGAGCTCGCATTTGGGATGCTTGAGTAGGTCCTGTTTTGTGTGGCATTGCTGAGCTTTTTCTGCAGTGTTAGAAATTAGACTTGTACACTGCCACATCTTTTTACAAAATAAGAACTAAGGGCCATATCTACGAACATTTTTTCCCATAGACACAGAATGGGTAAAAACCTTTGCTACATCTGGCCCTAAGTTTGATAAACTAAAATAGTGAGTCACGCTTACACAGCAAACTTTGTGAATTGGGTTTTTCTTGTTTTCTGGTGAATGATTTTAATGTAAATGTATACCTATTCAACTTTGTATGATTGTTAAGTCTGGAACGTGATTCATCCATTTTTAATATTAACCATTTCATGTGTCAAATGTAACAAGCATTGACAATGTCAATAGGTTTGGCTTTAAAGGAATGCTGTATGGTAGTGTGAAGCAATACAATTAAATATTATGGGAATTAATATGTATTATGTGGAAATAAAGAACTGTAGAATAACATTGGTGTAGGTTAAAATGCTAGATGACAGTTTCACTGTCAAGCCATGCCTCAAAATCTGTGTAGGTTAATGACTACCCTCCTCCAGTCTGTGCTTCTGCCAGAGAACAACAAACAGCATAAAGTGTCTAGTTATCTAAGGCACTTCTACAGCATTACAATGTCATCATGTTTGTGTCCCTGAAAGTGTAATCCAAACCAGCTTGATAAATACACCAAATAATCATAGCTGGTGGAGAGCAAGCACTTTTTAGTGAAAACACATTTCTGCCCAATCAAAACGTGTACTCCCAATGTGTAGACGTGGCAAAGTCGCTCTCTAGCGCTGCCCACATAACCGTCTGACAACAGCTGCTCTGTCATGCCAGACTATAACATTGATATTTTCCTCTCTTTTGTGCAGCTTTCACTTAGCATACCCTGTTTGAAAACTTGTTTAGGAGCTAAGCAGTTATGCGTTGACAATACCTTTACTATGTAATAGAGCCAAGTCTATTGAACATTATCAGTTTGTCCTAAAAGCAGTTGAAAAAATCTGATTAATAGTGTTCTATATCCTAAAATTAAAGCGGAGGAAAGAAGGAATCAATTGCTACCTTTTTTATTTCGATTTATTTGCCTCGCCGCTTCGCTGCCTACAATAAACGGCCCAGGTAAAATTGAATGTACTACACGAGTCATTTATGATGTGATTTAAAAGGCTGTCTTTCATTTCTACCCTGCTGGGAAATATATCAGTTGAGAATACCCAGTGAATAAAACATATATTGTATTCATTAGAAATACCACAGATTGAAGTTTTTGTGAAGAAAATGTGGACATTGCCCTTTGTTCCTGATTGATTTGGTCTATGACGTTGCAACGTACAAACTATCAATTACGCTAATTGATTTGTACCTGTAAGTAAGCATTCCTGTGACCAAAGCACTGTAATATCACTTGGGTCCCCACAGTCGGTCTAAGTGTGTATTAGGACCCCACATTCATTCCCTGTCTTCGAAAATTGACAAGAATAATAAGCCCTCATGCAGTCCACATTGTCTGCCTCCAAATACTGGCGCTATGGCCATGACTCACATTTAATTAAAGCAGCAGAAAATAATGTTGTTTTTATTACACATGAAAATTCTTTGGTATCCCATGAACCTATATGTTTTCAGCAATACTTTTGCTTCCAATGTCATTCCAAATTGAATTTACGACAGCATGGGTGGCCTCATAAAACCTTTTCACTCGAGAGCTAGATTTTCTACACCTTTCATCCCTGAGCAAGAGCTAGCATTGCTATTGTCAAATGAAAGCAAAAAATGTGGCTAGCATTAATTTATCAAACAAGGACAACATCTGTTGTGCACCTATTTCGAATTCTTCTAAATCATGGATTCTCAAAGTACGGCCCGCGGGCCTCATGCGGCCCCTCTGACCTTTACATGCAGCCCTTCCAGCAACAGGAGCACTGGGCAGCTGTTTGCTCGACTCTGCACTAACAATAAAAATATGAAATACACGCACAATCATTTATTTCAAGCTCATTGGTGTTAAAGAAAGGAAGTAACTAGGGACTCTTGCGCTTAACTTTAGAAACACCTTCATTTTTAAAGACATCTTGCAACACAAGTGTAAAACTAAGACAGCCTCTTCAAAATTAAAAAAGTGTATTTAGTTAACATGCAGAACATTTTCGCCTTAGTACAATTTATTTTATCAGTGCATTGAGATGTACCCATTTAAAAGTGATAGTTTTCAAACATAAATTTGGAAACATTTTTTATTTCCCTTACCCTGAGAACACCATCAATAGTAAATTAAAGAGACAAGTCACTTGGTATGTGCGCTTTATGGGTGGCCTGGGTTCCTATCATACATGAACAAAATTACACTTTAATAAATCAAACATAGAAGCAGGTTTTGTGCAGCGCACACCATGGATCATGTATTTCGAGGTCATCTTAAATGTGATAATGCGGAAAAAGTAGGGAAAGTGAGATTAAACAATTGCCTAGGATCACACAATTTGGAAAAGTGGGTAAACCGGGATTAGTTCCAGGTTTTCTGGGTTCCCATTGTTTATTTCAGCCATTAGATGTATATAATTTGCTTCTCCTACATCTACCTTGCCACCAATCCCCCCAGCCACCCCACCCGACTGCCACTGCCCTGGCATCTATGCAGCCCCAGGCATGTCACAGACCAAACTTTTTGGCCGCTGGGAAAATGTTTGTGAGTACCCATGTTCTAAATGCTTCGCACGTTGCATACAAGTGGTTGACCAACGCAGCCATTGTACTTAGTTGACTTTTTGAGTAAGAAAAAGCTCATAATTGAAGATGTTATATGAAAAATGTTATGTTATGTTATTTCTTAACCCCAAGCGTGACAGTGGCTTCATGGCGCTAAAAAACACACTTCACTAACTTTACGCAACTGACAAACAAAATCACAACAGCTGACCGTCTTAAATAGCCAGGTTTTTACCTGCTTTTTGAATACTACAAACAAGTATTGTCTTTGTACTCAACTCCCTGGCAGCTGCAGTGGAAAAAGAGAGAGTAGAGTTCGAGATGTTAAATGGGTGTTTAATGCTGGAAAACAAGGGGCATATCCGTAAAGAAACTGATAAAGGATGACTAAAGATATGAAATAAATTCTATGGTCAAATTATAACCAATCGAGTTGAAATAGAACAGGGTGATATGGATGAAGTCCTCTAAGCAGTTTTTCGTCAAGGCCAAATTACAGGAGCTGGAGTAATCTAGACGGGATTGAATTAGAGCGGTTACCACTTGTAGGGGCGAATGGTAAATTCCTTATTAACAACTTGAAGTGCCAAAAAACAAGGGTTGGCAACCTTTGATACTTGGGGTTCTAAAGGTAGATTTGTTTCCAGAATTGTGCCAAGATTCATCGAGGTTCATAGTGGTTCATCAATGATATCATTCCCTGAAAATTAGAGGGCCTAGTCGCAAAAGCATTTTGGAGCCAATGAAGTAGTACTCCTAGGGCCGTCTTATACATTGTGCCCCGGGGCCACAATGAGCATGTGTTCCTGTTTTGCATGCCCCAGAGTACAATGGTATTACAGAAAGGACTGCAGACACTTCTGCATCCCATTCTGTAATACTGATAGCGCTGGCGCAGATGTAGCACCAGCGCTATCATGAGAGCGCATACCCTCGAAGAGACAATCACTATGCCGCTGCATCTGCGCTGTATTACAGATGTGGGCACAGAAGAAAAACATGCCTTCAGGTGGCGCACTGAAAGTATGCGACAAAAAGGTGGCATGTGGGAAGCTGTTTGCTTTGAGAAAGCACTGTAGCAAGCAAACTGCCATTTAAAACAATATCCTGGAGTCACTGTGAAATTTAGAGTCCTAGAAAGCAAATCCCCCAGAATTTCATTGCCATTATTATAGTGTTCGGCATTGGAGTTATTTTGGATATGGCTACAAAGCTCTCAGCCAGTGATACCTCTGTATTTTTGGTAGAAGGCTTTGTATACATACTTTTTGGTCTTCAAGATTTGCCACAGAAGTAGCACTGGAATATCTTGTGCCTCATTATAGTAAATATTTGAGGTGTGCTCATACCTTGTACCCGAGTTCTTTTGTCACAGAATCCTTGTATCTGAACTGGCATTGGCCAATCTCCTGCAGTGGTCTCCAGGATTATCAAATCAAGACTGTTCGGAATGATTTTTGCCTGATGGAAGACTGTTCACCGGTCGTCTGGTAAAGGTTTCTGGGTGCATATAGAAAGCTGATGACCACTGCTGGATGTCCAGTTAACTGGGAGCACTGGAATCCTGGTGTGAACAGTAAACTGTTGCAATGGTTGTCTGTGTGCAAATGTTGTTGTGGTTAAAGATGGACAAAGGAATCTAGTACATCTACAGAGGATTGATGAAACGTAGTAAACAGTTAAACCAATTTTTCCATTTTGAAATCGAAAAGTAAAACTTTTGCAACATGAGAGTCTCCAAAACCCGAGTCATTTCACATCGCTTGAGCAGTGGTCTGAGTTTTGATGCCTGCTTAGAATTCTTTATACAAGATGCATGCAAATGATCCCGAGCGTCCATAAAGTAGATTCAAACTCAGGGAGATCATATCTATACCAGCTTTTGCCTGGTCTAAGTATTTTCTACCAGAATTTACGACTGATCGAGACCACACAAAAATATGTATGCACAGCTGTTTACTGAACATGTTCCCAGTGGAGCTAGAACAATTTTCAGGGAGGGGGCGCTATCATCACTGTTATATCACAGTCGTAGGGAATGTGAAAAATCCTAGCATCACACAAAGAATAAGTGTAGCAGATGAGCAATACAATTTCAGCAGGAAAGTAGTAAGGGAGTGGTATGTAGCCGCTGGTGCTTTTTGGGGCACATTGTCACAAATATATTAATGTAGCATGATGGGGTAGCGCACTGTCATTTTCCTATTTAAAATCTTTGCTTCCATCACACTTCAGAATTACAAAAACAGTTCTTCGTCTGTGCTTTCGTAACTGCTGGTATATATTGAAATATTTGTATAATACATTTACACGTACTTAAATTTTATTAATAAATGACATCCTTGCAGCCAATCCTTTCACACTCTTTGTACTCATGCAAGATTTCCAAGTAGTTCATTTTACAAAATCCGCTCACTTTGCAATCAGAAAGCGAAAAGTAAACACCAATCTATATTTTCAAAGACATGGCCTGACATTTGACCTCTGGCTTTCAGCATGCAGCAAATGTAAAATGACAAAGACAACATTTCAAGGCATCTCTATTGCTGAACTGATTATCTATGGTGGTGCTGCAGCATCCCGGCATTCTACTTCTGGTGCCTAAGCAGTTTCCCTGGCAAATGTCAACTGGATTAATCCACTGAAATGACCTCAATAAGATTGTAGGGGATGAATGAATGAACGAATTAATGAACAGCGACTTGTAGAGTGCACGGACACTCCAAAGCTTGTCCTGGCGCTAAGCTAGTTGGCCATCTACTGAGTAAAATTAAACCTCCTATTATTGCTGAAAAAAACAGGGTTTCATTTTGTTTTTGAATGAAAAGCTAACCGCCTCTGATCGCAGCTCAGAAGGGCGTTTGTTCCAGGCAATAGGTCAGAGGTGAAAAAGGCCCAACCACCCGTTCTGATGCGACGAAGCTTGGGATCCTTGCCAGAAACCTATTAGCTGAGTGCATGTTTCTAGCGGGGGTGTAAAAGCTGATTCTGGCCCTGAGAAAACCAGCACCTGTACGATGAAGTACCCTATGGACCAAGACTACTGTTTTGAAGAGAATTCTCTTCCTTATTGCAAGAGCACACAGGTGGGGTAAATGTATGTTCTTTGCATGAGGCTTAGGAGAACGCAGGCTGCCGTATTCTGGACCACTTGAACTCTATTAAGCCAATAATCAGGAAGTTCTACATAATAAGCCGTTACCATAGTTTAGTCTATGCGTTATGAGCGTCTGGGCGACCACCTTTCTTGCAGAGAGTGACAAAAAGTGCAGAAACTTTTTTAATATGGACAAAAGCAGAGGGCAAGTGCCCACCACCAACTTGATTTGAGAATTATCAAATATAGCACCTGAGTTCTTAACTGTCCCACCCCCCGAGTGCCTCTGGTGAGGCATATTCAGGCCAGAAAGACTGCAATGGTGCAGATGTTTTTTTAGCAGAAGAATACAATTTTAGCGTTGTCTGCATTACATTTTAGTTGATGGGTGGTCATACATTGGAAGACTGCAGTTAGGCATGTTTTTATGGACTGTTCTGCAATCTCTTCTCCCTTCCCACATGAGAACAGCAGCTCAATATTGTCAGCAAATGAAATCCTTTTTTCCCCATCACTTATGTTAGCTGGGCTAAGGGGGTGAGATACACATGAAATAGTGTAGAGCTCAAAGCAGAGCCCTCCAGCACCCCTACAGTCAACTCACATGGTCGTAAGGAAAATGAGGGAACCCATGCATCCTGTCCTCTTCTTCCAAAAATGGAGGCTAGCCAGTTCATTGTCCACCTATCTTGCTGAATTTAAGATGTGCTAGGAGCTTGGAGTAGGTGATCATATTGAAGGCCGCTGACAGGTCTAACATGATCAGCACAGCTTTCCCTCCGACATCCAAGCTGCTTCTAACATATTCAGTGATTTCTATTATTGCTGACAAAGTACTGAATTTAGGTCTAAATCCGGACTGGCTGAAATGGAGCAGATCATTAGTTTCCAGGTACTGGGAAAGTTGTTGGCTTGCAAATTCTTCCGGCAACTTAGACAGGGTGTGCATCAGGGCTATTGGCCTATAGTTGGCCTGCACGCTGGCCTCCCCAAAGGGTATTATAAGCAAGTGCTGCATTTGTGCCTGCTTCCGTGATGCAGGAACTATTTCTGAGGTCAGTGAGGAATTAAGCACCATATTGACCAAAGGATTATTAATGGCTGCTCCCAGTGTTAACAGTTTAGGAAGATAGGGATCTGATGGAGAACACTATTTAAGGCTGCGCAGAGCTGCCAATGATTCCTCCAATGGAATAGACAGAAAGCTAGAGAAAGTATCCTTAGTGGGCATAGGTGTATTTGAGCATGTTATATTCAGCAGATTCTCCTCCAACTGAGAGCCTATAGAGAGGCTGGCTTCGGTGGGTAAAATCCCATTTTGAAAATAGGAAGCCAGCTGGTCACACTATTCCATTGAGGGTTGTTGGATTTTGATGCACGCCTCTGGGGTCCTAAAAGTTTCTATAACTTAAAAATCCTAAGATTCATTACCTGCTGCCTCTATCCTATCTTTACAATATCATTTCTTGGCTAGTTTTACTTCAGCATAATATTTTTTTAGGGCAGCCTTTTAATATGGCTTTGTCCTTTGCATTGTAGTTTTTCCACCACTGTCTCTCCAAGATCTTACATTGTTTGTTCTCATTCCTGAGACTGTTGGTGAACCAAGGGCCAGACAGCTTATTCTTACGTTGTGAGTGAACAGAGACTGGTGCAAGCTTATTAGATGTATTGAAAATCCAATTGTTGAGCCGGTTGGTATCTTCCTCAACTGAGCTAGAAATGGAAGGAGTACTCTCTTCAAAAGACTTAATGAATTCTAGAGGTAGAACTGTATGAAATGCTCTGGAAGCACAAGAAGCTTCCAGAGCAAAGACAGTTGGCAATGACAGGCCAACTAAACTCAATCATAAAGTTGTGGGTCTATACTAGTGCGATAGGCTCTTCTACTTGTAGAATTACGCTGGCAAAAATTTGGTCCAATACATGACCAGCTTAATGTGCTGGGTAAGTTCTAAAGAAGGCATGGTGTCTAATAAACTGATCACCTCACTGTCTTCTACTTTGTCCATATGTAAATTAAGGTCCCCCACGATATTAAAATGTGTATATCTTAGTGCCCAATGAGCAAGAGCATTATCCAACAACTTAAGGAAAGGTCCTGCCGTTCCGGGAGTCTGTAGATTAGTGCTCTGCCCACCGACTGATAGATGACAGGGAGAGGCAAAAGCTTCTTAGAGGCCACCAACAGAGATTGACATACAGTCATAAGCTTCCTTGTATACCATAGCTATCCCTCCTCCTCTTCCGCAATGGCAATCCTGTATATTTATTTTATAACTTTTATGAGTGGCTGTGGCAGTTGTGGGGTTAAATGACTCTGATAACTGTGTTTCAGTCATAAACAAAATATCTAAATTTTCTTCAGTCCATAAGTCAAAGATGTGTTCGGCATGTTTTTGCAATGAACAAACATTAATCAAAGCTGCAGAGAAAGGTGTGTTCCTTGCCTGAACTTAGGAAAGGAGGTACAGACAGTAGCCTGAGACAAGGGTTTTACTTACCAGTCACAATAAGGGCAAGAATACTTGCTCTTCAAAGCAGATGGAAAGCATTGGGAATTACATCTCTGTGCAATGGTTATGCTAAGCAATGGATCACTATTATAATAGATACACATCCTACCTCTCAGTGGGTCATGGGCAGAGTGGATGGCACTGGCTGCTTTCGTGATGCTGATGGGTGCAGACAGGATTGCCTTTGGCAGACATTCAGCACGCCAGTGGTGTGCTCACTGCGCACCTGCGCAGCGTCTCTCCTTAAGAACATATGGCCCAAGGAAAGCTAGAGTGCACACTGACCAAAAACGGCACCTATAGCTGTCCCAAAGTGGGAAAAATGGCCTGCTTAGATTAAAATAAATTTTAGTTGCTCCCAACCTCCCTTAGATGTGCAAAAATAGCAAATACAGTAACACAATATTTTTAAGAATCAGGCTTTTAAATACCTAAAAACAGTCTCGGTGCAATTTGCAGAAACCTTATTGCTGATGCATCTGCGCAGCGTCTCTCTTTAAGTACATGTGGCGTAAAGAAGGCTAGAGCACACACTGACCAAAAATGGTGCCTCCAGCTGTGATGTGATGAGGATGTAGCTGGGATGTGATAAGAAGCCACTAAACGTGATTAAAATTCCTGTGCAGACAAGTTTTCATGCACAAATAGAAAAAATGGTTACTCATACAGAGAACATTATAGGAAACCACTATCCTATTTGTAGGAGGCTTTTAGGGCGTCTGGTCATTGAATGCTTCACAGAGTGTCTGACAAAACTCCCTTGATGACCTCCATGCAATTTGGATGCCATTCACTCTATGGACAGATTGATGACAAAAGTGCAAAAAGGTAGCCCCACACCTCCAAAGTACATTTAAGAGAAAGGACACCAAAGCACCTTGGAGAGGTCTGCTTTTTTGTCCCACAGAGGGAGGAAATACCCTGCTCAGAAGCCCTGGAAAAGATGTTGGTTCTGTAAGAGTCTGAACTGTCAATTAAGTGACAAGGACTTGTACTGGCAAGGCTGTTGGTTGCCTTGAATGTTGCTGCAGAGGAGAGTGCAGGTGAGATGAGCTGTCCTGTGGAAGAGGTAGTTTGGGGTGGTGTGCTTCTCAGTTTCTCCAGACTGGGTGGGATGTGCTTCTGAGGATATAAGTGGGAGTGGTGTGCTTACCTGGATAATACGAAATGTTAACCTGAACAAGCAGGCACACAATCAATGTAATCCCTAGGTTTCCTGGAAGTGGTACAGTCAGAAGTTGATGAGGTAGGGATGATTCCTTTTGAAACGGAAAGGATAGGTAGTTGCCTAAATCTGATTATAGAATCAAGTGTGTCCCATTGAGGGCTGTGTCCCTCATCCCCTTTCAGGCATTGAGCCAGCCGTTACTGTTTGTGAGTTATAGAGTTATGAGACTTCCTTGACCTCTACTGATGAGGCCAGTAGGCCTGTTGGTGCTTACCCTGGTAGCAGCAGCCCTGTGATTGACAGTGAAGCTGCCACATTTGAAGTGGAGGTACTGTCACTGAAGTCTGTGAGACAGGTGTATTTATAGAGTGTGTCACCCTTAAGGGCTTGTGCTGTGGGCCAATCCTGCTGGTCCTGGGTGACTTGATTAGTGTTCAGTCAAAAAAAGAGAAAACCCTGAGTTAAAAGACCAGTCACAGGGTATGGCTCTAGTGATAATGAAGGTGGAGAAGGAAGTCGTGACTCTGCAGTATGAGGCTATAAGCCCTCACCTGGAAACATCTGGAGGCTGACTCAGCCACATGAGCATTCTAGGCCTACCTGCCTAGAGACAGAAATGTTTTAACATATTGGAGGTGTCAGAAGTGTGACATGTGTCCCTAAGAGGAGAGCAATGATGACCCAAGTGTGCCACCGAGGCATATTGTGAGGCACTAAAACAGATGTCAGATATGGCCCTTTCAGAGAATGGTTCATACAGAGTTTGCTACCTAATCTCCTTTGTGGTGAAGACATCCACCTGGAGCCACTGGCACAACAATGAAGTTAGCCATGCTCACTGTGGTGATGGCACTAGAAAAGCGACTCTAACATTTGGGGGCACTCTTGAGTGCATGCTGGGGGATCTCCTTTATGGAGCTGAGAGAACTCCTCAGGCTGCTGTTGCAGATCCTAGCCTCTGGGCTGGGATTGTGATATCAAGGTAATTGGCCTGCAACTGTGCCTTTGGTTAGAGTGATTCTGTTTGTGAGGTTGAGTACACTTTTTTCTGCCAACTTGAGTGGGAGGAGGCCTTGTGTGTCACTTCCCTTTAGATCTTTATGTGGAATTCATGACGGTAGTAGCGATAAGGCTATCAGACTGCATGCCCTTTCCTGAGAATGAACTCTTAGAACTGGTTACTCCAGTGCTGAACGTACCAAAGGGGACTGGGTTTGTGACTGACTGTACCATATGAACGAACAGGTGACACTTTACCACCCACATGTGGGGGAGGGAGAGGCAGAGCCACCTTCCCAGGAGAGATACAAACACACCGAAAAACGTATATATGGTAAGACCTGAAATACCAATTTACAGTTTATGCCAGCAAAATGGAAGCTGAATAGTTTTTGCTATCTAATGGGCTTTCATTTGTAACAGCTAGAAATCAAAATCCAGTTGTTTCCAAAGTCGAAATCCTACAATTTTTTTTAGCAAGATTAGACTCCAAGTATACTTTGAAGACAAAGAAGATAGCAAAGTTGAAGAATGACTTGCCTTTCTCTCTCCTCATGGCAGACATGCCTCCACAAGTCTTGCTGTGGGAAGTTAATCTGTTACATCAGAGACATCACTTCCTCTAGAAAAATGGCAGTCTGACCCCCACAGACAGGGCGGTTTGACTGCCCTATTATGACCGTAACAGATGGGCCACTGTCCGACTGCTGCATTGCCAGGTTGTAGCCTCCCGACAGCCTGGTGGTCTCGGCAGTCGCAATCCACCTGGGCAGTGTTGCAAGCAGCGCTGCCTTGGGGATTACGAGTCCCCTTTCCACCAGCCTTTGCATGATGGTCTCACCATCATGCAAAGGCTGGCGGCAAAGGGGTGTCGGAGGCCCCATGCCCTTGGCATGGGCAATGCTGGGGCCCCCTTGGACACCCGTCGTGCATTTCACTACCCGAATTACGGGCAGTGAAATGTGCGACGGGTGCTGTCACACCTGACGCACCACAACATTGCACCTGGCTCGATTACGAGCCGGCGTCAATGTTGTGGTGAGCTTTCCACTGGGCCAGCGGGTGGAAGCTCTGTTTTTGCCTGCTGGCCCAGCAGAAAACTCCGAATAGAGTGGCCAGCATACCACCAGCAATAGTGGTATGCTGGCTGCAGCGGCTTCGGCGGTCTTTTAAAAAAACTGCCAAAGTTGTAATGAGGGCCTGAGTTTTTGTACTCAAACATCTCCGAAAATTAGGCATTGAGGGTGATAGACATGTTGAACAAAAGAACTCTGCCCCACATGGTGCCCACTAAATTGTTAATAGAACTAGCCACCCTTTGCCTGAAGAAAAATTTCTCTGCATTCAAAGATGAGCTATTCCTACAGTACCTAAGAATAGCCTTGGGTTGTGTATTTGCACCAGAAATTGTGAATATTTTAATGTCGTACTTTGAGGACAAGTGGATCTATGGAGATGCAAATACTTTCAAGAAGCACTTTAAGTCCTGGCATCGATATACTGATGATGTGTCTCTTGTCTGGAATACCCCAGAGAGTATTCTCACCGAATTCCACGAATAGTTGAATGGGAGGTCGGTTGCCCCTAGATTTACTATGCCATACAATAAAGAGACATTACATTTTCTAGAAATGTGGGTTTTCATACAAGATAACAAACGTTTAGTCAATCTATATATTAAATCTTCAGATAAAAACACTTTATTGCATTTTGAGAGTAGTCATCCAAAACATTCAAAGAAAATGTGCAGCATGGGCAGTTTTTTATGAATCCATAGAAATTGTTAAAAAAGGAAGTCTATTTCCAGAATGGAGAATACAACGCATAATACTAATGGCAGGGCTACCCCTAAAAACTTGTGAAAAACTCTATGAAGAGGGCATGGTTCGCACCCCGCGAAAGCTTACTCACTCAAAAAGTCAGACAAAAAATGACTCAATTTACATGCATACTTACATTTCGCCAATGGCCAACAAAATGAAGAAATCCATAATTTCTAATTTGATGCTATTGAGCTCCTTCAATATTCAAGGGTCTTTATTTTCATTCAAAAAGGATAAGAATCTTCAAAAACATGTAGTTAAGGCAGTAAGAAGAACCGAAGGGAGATCCTTACCGCAGATACTGGGACTTCTGTCAGTATTTGGCCACTATAGGTACATCAACTGCACAGCATGCTAATTCACTAAAAACAGCAAAAGCATAATGATTAATGGAATCAGAATGCAATGTCCAATTATAATACCAGAAATGTGGTCCATTGCATTACGTGTCCTTGTCAAAAGACATATATTGGCCAAACTACCGAACCCATCAAAATCAGGATCCTACAACATCGATCCAGAATAAGATGTAGCACACAAGGAGCCCGATTGGTCTTGCATTATGATACAGTGGGACACACTGAAAATTATATAGAATGGTCAGTCCTTTACGTAACGCCTAAAACCATCAAAGGCAAATGAATTGAAAATCTGCTCTCAGAACAGAAGCTTGCCTGATTGAAAGGTTTCACACTGCCACACAGGGACTAAATGAACATAATGATATCTGGTCTTTGATTAATATATGATGAGCTCCGCAAAATGGTCCATGCACAGATGCAATCCCTATGTTCCTGCTGTAGGAGAATGAGCTCATATTTTCGATAAGAAAATGTACAGGTACAGTTTTGGCCTGTGAGCAATATATGACAACCCCCAGACAGAGGATAGACTGTAAGACTTGATGCTGCCATAGAGGCTAGATACGCAGGATAGAATGTGGTTGCTGCACCTTTGGATGAACTGAATAATATGATGCTGCCATAGGGGCTAGATAAGCAGGATAGACTGTGGTTGCTGCACCATTGGATGAACTGAATAATATCTTATTCTTGTTATACAAGGGGTACTTGAAGATGTCTAGCTTTGACCTTGCATTAATATTTGATAATGTTTATGTAGATGAAAGTGTAAAGAGAAGTCACTGATGTGAGACTCTATCTTTGTACATCAGTTTGACTCAAAAGTATAATGCTCACTTTTAAATGACCCTAAATATACCTAATGTGTAGTTGATATAGATTTTCAACAGGCAATACGCTTGAGGCAATAATGATTAAAACGTATACAATATTACAAAGAGAAGATACAAATGTAATTACGTAATCTTAGTTCCACTGTCGCAAAAGATTGAGTGTAAATATTATGTAACACAAGCGGTATATGAACATGTCCATTTTTGGATTTAGACTATTATATAATGTCCCCCATGAAGATGTATGTGTAAAGATAAGACACTGATGTTAGACTTAAGTTTGGTGATCTTAGTTGCACAAGGGGTGTATGAACATGTCAATTTTTGGCTATAGACTATTAAATGATGTCCCCCATGGAGATGTATGTGTAAAGATAACACACTGATTTTCGACATACGTTTGGTAATCTTGTTAGCTTCTGATCAAGTTTAAATGTATGACTGACGATATTATAGGATTTCAAATACATCCTGTACTATGAGCGTATTAGATATGTTGTTCAAAGTAATAATGTACTCATTATCTGGGTACTGATTCAAAGATGGACCTTATGTATTAAGAGAAAACAATGTAAAAAAATATTCTAGATAATGCTCTCTGTTAATTAGGTAGGTTAGGCCTGTCTTTTTAATTGTTACATTTTCACTGAATGAATGGGCAGTGATAAAGCATAAGTACCATTTTGGTATACACAGCCATGTGCCCAGGCATTGTTTTTAAGATATAGCGTGGACTGATTTGAACCAGAACGTAATGGTACATCATATATTACCACATCAATGCTCAGAAAACATTTTGAAGTTAGGTAACATACCGCCAATATTGTGTGACAGCATTAACTCTGGAGTTACGGTCTAGCTATTTATCACCCATACTAAATTACTATGATAGATGTTATTCACCTCCGCGGAGCACAAGCCACTTAAAATGAAGAAAGTATGCACTCACATATCCACATCTACGTCAGAAACATAGGGGCAGCAGACCGCCTTCAAATGACTCAGTAAGTACCTTTCTAAGTACCACCAGCCTGCGTGTTTGTTTGTTTATTATTTATTGAATGACACATCATATTAACTCTGAAACCCGTCCTTGACTTCCTACCAACCGGGCTGAGGTGCATCCATTTGAAATAAGGAGTGTCTGTGTGAAGGGGGAACCTTTATTTCGAACGAATGATCGATTGACTTCGTCCTGGATAATTATATCATGACTTTGACCTTTAGAAGGCGGGATTAAGGGGACTGCTGCCTCTTGAGATATTTTTTACAGCCCCCCCTACTTTTCACCAGGGTATGATAATATGCATGAGTGTTAGAAACGGGGTCTCTGGTTGGCAGTTAGTTTGCACTCTGTCCAAGCAGGGACCCTCACTCTAGTCAGGGTAAGGGAGTTACACTCCTAAGACAACCCCTGCTCACTCCCTTGGTAGCTTGGCACAAGCAGTCAGGCTTATCTCAAAGGCAATGTGTAAAGTATTTGTACTAACACACACAGTAATACAGTGAAAACACTACAAAATGGACACCACACCAGTTTAGAAAAATAGCCAATGTTTATCTAAATCAAATAAGACCAAAATGACAAAATGCAATATACACAAGTAAAGTTATGAATTTTTTAAATAATAGACTCTTACTCCATAGAAAACAATGAAAACGTTGTTACACAAAGTACCTGGTTTGTGTCAAAAATAAAGCCGCACTAGCGAGCGTGCACCGAAAAAGTCAGCGATGCATCGTTTTTCTCTCCCACAAGGGAGCGATGCATCGATTTCCAGACCGGGGCACCTTTGCACAGGTTCACATTGATTTCGATGCCCATCGATGATGCATGTGAAATCTGGCTGCACGGTGATGAAAAACCATGCTACATAGGGTTTGCGTTGTTTTCAGCAGCCGCAAGCGGGTGTTGCACCATTTCTCCATCTGTGATGCAGGTGATGAATCGATTTCCCAGCCGCGATGAAGATGGTGCGTCCATTTCAACCGTGAGGTGGGTGGCGTGTCGTTTTTACAGCCACTTTGCAGGTGATGCGTCAAAATGTTTGCTGCATGACTTCCTGTTCATGGATTTCAGTCCTGTTATACCAGCCTCACCTTTCCAGGGTCCAAGGACTGCATAGGGCATCACTTGGCAGGGTTGGAGTCTCAGCAGAGAGTCCAGGTGCTGCAGAGGAAGTCTTTGATGACCCTGAGACTTCAAAACAGTAGGTAATCTCAGTCCAAGCTCTTGGAGACACTTCACAAGGAGGAATATACCACAGAGTCCAGTCGTTGTCCTCTTTCAGGCAGAAGCAGCAACTGCAGGCCAACCCAGCAAACCACAGTCACAGGCAAAGGGGCAGTACTCCTCCAGCTCTTCTCCTTGGCAGAGGTTCCTCTTGGTTCCGGAAGTAATCTGAAAATCTGGGGTTTTGGGTCCACTACTTATACCTCTTTCTGCCTTTGAAGTAGGCAAACTTCAAAGGAAAGTCTCTGCTGTTCACAAGATCCTGTCTTGCCCAGGCCTGGCCTCAGGCACACACCAGGAGGTTGGAGGCTGCATTGTGTGAGGGCAGGCACAGCCCTTTCAGGTGTAAATGACCACTCCTCCCTCCACTCTAGCCTAGATGGCCCATCAGGATAGGCAGGCTACACCCTAGCTCCCTCTGTGTCACTGTCTAGTGGATATTCACAAACAGCTCAACTATCAGTCTGACCCAGACAGGGACTACACAAGCAGGCAGAGGCACAGAATGGTTTACTCAAGAAAATGCCCACTTTCTAAAAGTGGCATTTTCAAACTGACAATCTGAAAACCAACTTTACCAAAAGACGTATTTTTAAATTGTGAGTGCAGAGACCACAAACTCCACATCTCTATCTGCTCGCAAAGGAAAACCACTTAATTTATTTTTAAAGGCAGTCCCCATGTTAACTTTTAAGAGAGATAGGCCTTGCAACAGTGAAATCCGTATTTGGCAGAATTTCACCCACCTTTAACATACACCGCACCCTGACCATGGGGCTACGTAGGGCCTACCTTAGAGGTGCCTTTGGGTCTGTCACGTGGGTACACTTGCCGGGTCGAATTGGCAGTTTAAAACTACACACAGACACTGCAGTGGCAGGCCTGAGCCATGTTTACAGGGCAACTCATGTGGTGGCACAATCAGTACTGCAGGCCCAATAGTAGCATTTGGTTTATGAGCCCTCGGCACTTCTATTGCACTTTCCTAAGGACTTACTAGTAAATCAAATGTGCCAATCATGGAAAAGCCAATCACACATACATTTTATACAGAGAGCACTTGCACTTTAGCACTGGTCAGCAGTGGTAAAGTGCCCAGAGTAACAAAACCAGCAAAAACATAGTCAAAACATGGGAAGCAGAGGCAACAAACATAGGAGAGACTACGCCAAGGATGCCAGGTCAAACAATGAGATATTCACTATTTTGCCACCCTCTCCCCACAAACAAATTTAAAATCTTCTAGCAGTTTCTGCTATGCATTAATTGGAGTAGCTCATCGAGGGGTGAGGCAAGAGAGATTGCACACGTAGGATTGGAAAAACGTTAGCTTGGCTGCTCTGGTGTTTAGTCAATGCATTGCACCTGAACAGTTCTTTTGCTTGATGCTGGTAGTGTTGGATTCCAATCAGCTCCATCTCTGCTAATCTAAATGATTTTCACATGATTGTGATCTGAAAAGCATGCAATCACAGGGGTAATAAGCCAGTTGAGGGGGACAAGTACACAAGTGCTCATATGAGAGCAGCTGTGGCTTCTTTCTTTCTCTCTTTCTTATTCCTTTATCTGGCATGCAATCCACTGTTTTCTGGATGATCTAATATGCATAGGTCCATGTGGATATGCACAAACGTCAGGGGCCTATAAGAAAGTGGCTGTTTTTAACAAACATGTTGGTACATATTTTAAGTAGAATCCCTTCTTGGGCACCTCTTTGTTGACTTAGTCACAATTGTTCATTGTTGTATTTTCATAAATGCCAGCAATACCCATAATGACAATGGGTATTTGTTTTTCTAAGATTTATTTATAGGTAACACTTGCCTTGTACAGTCCTGAAGAGGGCAGAAAACCAACAGGCTAAAACGCATTGACTTTCCTTGCATAAGGAGTCCACAAGAAATCGGAAGAAATAACCACAATACACATCAATCTTTGTATAAATGAAGATGATGGACACAAATTTGTAATAAGAGAAAATAAAACATAAACAAGAACCATACCTATAGCTATCTTGAGTACTTTTGTTATGAACATTATGCATACATAGGCCAATTCTCTGACGTAATCCAATAGCATTTAATTTACTATTGTTGATTTAATAATTACATCATTTATCCCTCGTGGGCCAATTCCCTTCTTGTTCACAAGGGGAAAGTGGGGCATGGCCACCTGACAGGATTTAAACATTTGATTGTGGGTGGAAGGTCAGTTACTCTGCTGAAGGCAAGCCTATCTGTGCCTGTCCATGCCCAAACAGGACTAGGGGCTAGCATCCCTACCCAGACATCCACATTTCCAAGAAAGCTGCTCTGCTCAGCAACTTTTGTCACTTAAGCCTTCACCTAGGATGCAGATATGAACACCCTTTAATTTGGATAATGGTGAAAATCACTGTTCTGCCTGTAGCTACTATTGGAAGGCTCAGGAAAGGCCCAACAAGATGACTGTACACCCATCAATAAATAGGGAACGCTGGAAGATGTGCCTAGTCAACTGTAGATCCTTACAATGTCATAAAACAGAGATTTGATTGATGTTAGAGGAGGAGCAGCCAGATGTTCTGTTTATTACAAAAATCTGGCTCCATGAAAATGCAGGTCCATCATTCTGTTGGGCCTACCAGTGGGTTACCATATGTGCAGACCTGACCGTGTTGTCAGAATAGGGGGCGGAATTGCCATTGTTCTAAAAGATAATTATAGGTGTCTAAATATTCCTCTGCCCATCCCTGATTGTGAAAATGTCCAGTTTATTATAAGGCCACCCCACACCTGCACTTTCACTGGGATTTTAATCTGTAGACTTCCTGGCTCATGCAGTAAACTTATGGAAGCCGTACCGGATATGGTGGCCAGCCTGGCCATTGAAAAATATCATCTCACAATTCTAGGAAGTTTTAACATGCACTTAGATGAGACTGATAATCCAGTTACCAAAAGACTAATACAGAACTTGGAGGCCATTCAGATAGTACAAAAAGTGGGTGGCCGAAACTATGAGAAAGGGCACCGCCTGGACCCAATTTATAGCAATGACTCAAAGATTCAGGTAAGTATGTCCTCTCCTCCACCAAGGACAGACCATCATTTCATACCATTCACACTTGAGAATCTCTTGGCAAGGGCCGTAGCTAATCCCTCTACAACATTATATTGCAGGTGGGCTAACTATTTACCCAATGACTGGATGGCAGCATTGGAGGCCACTTCACCTATACTAGGGGAGCACTAGATGAGACTTATAAGCGCTGGGAGGCCAGGATAATGCAAGCTCTTGAGGGATGTATTCCAGTATCCAAGATATCACAGACTAAATGCTAAAACAGCCCCATGGCTTAATAGTCACCTTGCTTTGCTGAGAATAAACTGTAAGACACTTGAGTGGAGATAGAGGAAATCCTATGAGACACAGCTAAAAACAGATTACAAATATGCCATTAGGCACTACCACAGTGAAATTAAAAAGGCACAGGCCTCTTATAAAGAGGAGAAAATTAGCCATGCCTCGAATTCCCCAAAGGAATTGTTTAAGATTTTTAACTCCTTTACTATTGTTGAGCATGGTAGTATCCTTCCACCTTTCATTGTGGCTCGGTGCAAAGAGTTAGTGGCCTTTTTCCAGAAAACAGTCATGGACATCTATGATTTACTACAATGTAACCTAGTCCAACCCTTCTTTCAAATATTTAATTTTCTGCTTTCCCGAGACTCAGTGCAATTGGCATCTATCCCAGGCACCAATGAGGAGAATGTTCTTGCATTCATGTGCAAGGTTAAATCTGGTTCGCCTTTAGATATTTTGGCCAAGGGTCTGCAAGTACTACTTCCAATCATAGTTGAAGTACTTAACCTCTTACTCTCCTTGGGAGTAGTTCCAAAGAAATGGAAACATGCTGTAATTAGACCCATGTTGAAGAAACCCCTCCTTGACCCCCTGAGTCACATAATTACCAACCAACTTCTTTGTCGCCTGCTATGGGAAAGATCCTAGAGAACCATGTCAATCAAAGGCTCTTGAGCTTCCTTGAAGAAAACCAGCATTTACATCCCACACAAATGCGCTTTTGTGCACAGCACGGAGTCAGCTCTTCTAGCAGGAACAGAGGAGCCTAAAATTATACTTGATCAGGAAGGTGCAACCGCAATCATTTTGCTGGGCGTAAGTGCAGCATTTGATAAAGTGGACCTTATGATCTTGATTGAGAGAGCTAAATAAAGAGGAGCCCACGATAAGGCACTGGAATGACTTGCATCCTTGGTAAAGGACAGAAATGTTCAGATTAGTGAAAACTCCTGCTTCTCGCACATTATACCATCTAAGTGCGGGGAACCACATGGTTCGGCACTTAACCCCATCTTTTTTAATGTCTATATGCGACCTTTGGCGGAAATCGTCCAGGAGTATGGGCTGTCTCTTATGCAGACAATACATAATTGGTGGCATCTTTTGCTTGGGGGTTGAATCTGAAGCATCATCAGCTAGCTCCCTGCCTTGAAAAAGGTGCTAGTTGGGTGGCGAACTGTTGCCTGAAATTAAATGGTGACAAGACTGAGTTAATGATCCTGGGAAATAACCCACTCCCTATGCCAGTGATCAGCTTTCCAAAATGTTTAAGGAACCCTCCTGTCCCCAGTTCCCCTCTAAATAATCTGGGAATGTGGTTGGAAAAAACCTTAGTCATGGATGCCCAAGCAAAAAAGGTTGCGGCCACTTGCTTTGGGCTAGTAAGAACAATATATAATGGATATAATCTTGGAGTGTTCCAGAAGAACTGTTGTACAATCCCTGGTGGTATCCCGCCTGGACTATGTCAATTTGCTTTACCTTGGCTCATCAAAATACGTCACAAAAAAATTGCAGGGAGACCAAAAAGCTCATGCCAGGATCCTTTTTAAAATGTTGAGATCTAACTAAGTGAAAGAGGCCATTAGAATGCTAGTCTTGTTGCATATTGATTCAAGAATTAAATTTAAATCCACATGTTTTGGCACATAAAGTTCTCAACCTCAAGGGCCCTCCAAAGATTAGAGGACTCCTCTCTGCATACTTACAGACTAGATCCCTATGTTGCACCCACAACCACTTACTGAGGATTCCAAGAATTCATAGAGCCAGGTGGAGAGGCAGATTATTTACATACCTGGTTCCCAAACTTTGGAATTCACTGCCCCCTGAGTTGAGACATCTGGATGATGAACCCTGTCTCAGGAAAGTGTTTAAAGCCTGCATCTATATATAATAAACTCATGCAAATGGCTTCCTGCTTTGCTCCTTGTCGTCTGCTTACTCTCTCACCTAATGCTGGAAAGCCATAGGGTAGCCAGACACTCTATAAATACATAAACATGAACATCAACCTGAATATATAGACATCAGCTTTTACAGCCCAAGTGAGTTAGACCTCATAGGCCCTCATTATGAACACAGCTGTAAACACCGTCGACAGCCGTGGCGACGGCGAACAGAAGTCCGCCATTGGCGGTGAACAGAAACCCACCATATAATGATACAAAAATCAGAAACCAACAAAAATCTCCCTGCCACCAGTCACTGCCAGGACCTTGTCGGCGGAAATGCTGGACCTCCCACCCCGCCACCACTGAGCACACAAACAGCCCGGCCTCCAAATAATGAAGCACAAATCACCGCAGCAGTTAGTGGAAGCCGAATGACCATTGGCAGTACAGACCGCCACGGGCAGCAAGTGGACTCAACAACAAAAAATGCATACATTGGTAAGTTTGAAACCCACACACCTGACACACATCTACAACACTATAAAACACACACAGACACACCCCACAATCCTTTTCAATGAAATTAGGCCAACTAATACAGAGAACTCCAGAAGCAGACACCGAACGCCACAATACACGAAACATACACCCAACCACACAAGAGAACCCTCACCTAGATCCACACAAGGCACCATTCACAATACTCAGTATGGCACCCCCCCCAAACACCCACAGTTCACAGAAAGGGAGATAAGGACCATGGTGGATGAGATCCTGAAAGTCGAGTCACAATTATTCGGGGCACAGGTCCAGCACACACCCATCGCCAGGAAGATAGAGCTATGGCAGACAATAGTGAAAAGGTCAATGCAGTGGGACACCATCCATGCACCAGGGACGACATCCGCAAGAGATGGAACGGCCTATGTGGGAAGGTCCGGTCCATGACATACAGGCACCACATTGCAGTCGAGAAGACTGGGGGAGGACCTCCTCCAACACCACCCGACTACACTGACTGGGAGGAAAAGGTACTGGCCATCCTGCACCCTGAGGGACTCACTGGACTCACTGGAGGAATGGACTCGGGTAAGTCATCTACAATTACCCCATAACATCACACTGGAATGCATGCACCACCTCACCCCTCCAACTACCACCAGGACCACTACCCCACCCAGGCCACAATCACTATATCCAGTCCCCCTGCATGCCCACAAACCCACAAACAGGCCCACATCCCTCCCCCTGTGCACAGCCACCCACCCCTGCAAGGAATCACAATGCCTACAGCACCCACAATGCACCTCCACATTCTAAGCAAAAAAGCAATGCTAACCTCACGAAAGCAAACTGCATGACCCCAAAGTGTGAAACCTGCACAAACACGCCCAGTCCTGTGCACCTCATCCGATCATGCTAATGTAACATACATGTCCATTCCTCCCAACAGGCACCACCACCCATGCCACCCTGACGGACAGGACAAGGAGTGGCCCATAGGGATACAGAGGCACCTCCCAGGACACTGGGGATGGAACCCTGGCCCCTGACGATCACCCTGGCCCCTCTCACAGTCCTGGACTGTCACCATTCAGCAGCCCCAACCGGGATACCACTGACACCTCTACCACCCAGCCAACGACATCAGCCATGGGCAACCGTCCCCACACCTGCGCATCCAGGCCACAGACTGGTGGAACACAAGTACAGAGGCCACAGTCACCCCCTACCAACAGGAAGGAAGACTATGGCCCCAGTACAAGTGGTACTGCCAGACCTAGGCAGGGGACAAAGGCACAGGGGGCTAGGCCAAGTGGGAGGGCATCAGTGGCCCACGGGGGAGGCCACAGGATGGATGCTGCAGCCCATGACATGACATCCATCTTAACCTGTACTGGCCGACACAAGGTGCCCAAACGGACCCTCAGGTGCAGATATGGCACAGGAACACAATGACTGTGGCAAGAACTGTCCTCCAAGTGTCCCACTGAATCAACCACCAAACCATGTGAAAACTAGAACAAACTCTTGTAAACATTAATGGACCTACCACTACTGCCAACAATGCTACAACCATGTTGCCATATTGTACAACCACCAGTAGGCCACTCCCATCACTGTAATCTGCACAAATGTATCCCTGCACCAAATAAAAAAAACTTTTCACCTGTTACAATGTCCCCTGTCAGTAAGTTTAAACAAAGTGAAGTATGGCTGCAACTGTATGATAACTCTTTTATTGTTATCTGAGTAGCAGGAAATGCACCACACACCTTACATGTTGTTGTGCCTACAGATGTGTTGAACTTTTATACTATTTTGTAATCTGTCCTATGCAGACCTGGTCACAGTGGCAATGAGTTTTGCCCCAACACCCCCCTAGATGACAAGGCACACTGACATTATGGTGCACAGACAGCAAACTTATCCAATTGTCCCACAAAGTTCCTGGAAGTAGAGTTGTATCAGTTGGGTCCCGGTATGTACATCTTCTCCCTCATCATCATCACCATCACTCTCATCCCCTCTCTGAAGAAGCTGATCTGGATATTCAGCACCCTCCTCCTCCAAGAGGGGGATAGAATTTCTCACAGCCACATTGTGCAGCATGTAGCAGGCCACCACTATTCTACACACCTTTTCAGGCCAGTAGGCCAGGGAACTGCCAGAGATATGTAGGCAGAGAAATCTAGCCTTCAGGAGATCTATTGTGTGCTCTATTACCCTCCTAGTATGTCCATGGGCCTCATTGTAATTCCTCTTAGCATCTGTTCCAGGACTCCTCACTAGTGTCAGGAGCCAACCCAAGTTGGGATAGCCACAATCACCTAGAAAAAGGTGCAAAACAGGACATTCATTGACAGTCCTCAGAGCCTGGCTGTCTGCTATGTGGCAATAAGTGTCAGAAACACCTACCTATGATCTACCCTCTGTCCTCTTGTAGTTGTTCCATCTTGTGTGGCACACTACTGTTCCTCAGCACAAAGGAATCATGGACTGAACCAGGGAACATGGCCTTCACATTTGAGATGTACTGGTCTGCAGTACACACCAATTGAATGTTCATGGAATGAAAGTTCTTCCAGTTTCTGTACACCTGTTCACTGACTCTTGGGAGGATGATAGCTATGTGGGTGCCATCGATGGCACCTATCACATGGGTTATGTTGGCAAAGGCATAGAAGTCTGACTTGATGGCAGGGAGGTCAGCACTTTGGAAAAACCTCACATAGGACTGTAGGTGTCGTACAAATGCATTCAGAAATCTTTACAGTATATGCTAAGCATTGGCTGTGAAAAACCTGAATCCATGCCCACTGTCACTTGAAAGGAGCCTGTGGCCAGGAAATGGAGTGCAGAGAGCATCTGCACTTCAGTAGGGATGGCATGCTGATTACGATTTGCCGATGCCAGTGCTGGATCCAGTAATGCACAAAGTTCATAACTAGTTGCATGAGTGAGTCTGTAATTGATAATGATGTGACGCTCCTCCATGGTCCACAAATCAACAAGTGGTCTGTACACCGATGGGGCCCTTCCTCACCACAAGGGTCTGTACCTCGGAGGAGTTGAAAACACGTGTGAGGAACACACATACATCTGCACACATTGTTTTTCATTCAGCACTGCAGGCATGAATGTCGACAACACTAATGCTTAGTGTGTGTGACATAACAGAAACATGATCACAATGATATATCAGGACTGGTCAGGTGAGGAAATGTATATTGTTACATGCCTAGGGGTGTTAGGGGACAATAGGGCCTGTATTGTGTAGATGAGGGTTTTACAACTGCGTAGTTAAGGCCAAAATGTCTGCCCCCTGTAATCCAGACGTGTTGTGGAAGTGACCTCATACCTCTAGCGGTTGACGTAATAGCGTAAGGCGGTGCTTATCGCTGTGCGCAAATTCATTGGTTAACATGGTTGTCAATGGGCAATCTTGGCGTATCATGATCTCCGCTGGCGGTGACGGTGCACACCGCCGCGGTGCGTACGCGAACTCATCACCCCAACTTCACTTGACTCCCTGATCTCGTGCATGCAGGTACTTCACTGAGTGTACTGCTGTGCCCTGCCTCTGGTCATGGAAATGGCACGTATTGCAGCGGAAAGGGCCCTGGCCTTCACCAACAAGGAATAGGAGAAGCTCGTGGATGGGGTCCTGCCCCTGTACGCCAAGCTCTATGGTCGGCCAGAGGTACAGGTGAGTAGGAGGATTGGGGGGGGCATGGATGTGTGTAGTTGTGGGTGTTTGCTGCATACATGTGTGCACCTGTGACACTGTATGGTCCAGGGTTCCTGACATGCTGCGTGTGTGTGTGCTGTTAGGCTGTTTGAAATGTCTGTTCCATAGTGGACATATAGCCAGCTGTATATGATTGGCCAGTGTCTGACCTCAGTGTTACTTTTCTGTGTGCCCCATATAGGTCAGCGCCCACCAGAAGAGCGCACTTTGGCATGCCATCGCCAAGGAAGTGTGGACCCTGGGAGTCTACAACCGGCGGAGCACCCATTGCAGGAAGAGGTGGGAGGACCTGCGGCACTGGGCGAGGAAGATCTGCGAGGCCCAGCTGGGGAAGTCCTCCCAATGAGGAAGGGGTGCCCGTCAGGCACTGAGCCCCCTTATGCAACGCATCCTGGCAGTGGTGTACCCGGACCTGGATGGGCGCTTGAAGGCTGCACAGCAGTCACAAGGGGGTGAGTACATATACCATATTTTGGCCCCTTGATGTGTGTGTGTGTGTGTGCGTTCGTGTTTATGCTGTCTAGTGGCAGCGACTATGACGGATGTCCATCTACATAATGGCCCCCGTGGGGAGTAGGAATGTTTGGGTCAAGTCTGCAGTACATCAGGTCCTTAAGTTAGTTGGGGAATGGCTGTAGAGCAGGGTTCTGGCCACTAGTCAGGATCATAGCCATGTGTATAGTGGTAGGTGCTGCCTGGTGGAAGGTTTTCTGGGTGGGTGTATGTGTGAACCACTAATGTACCTGCATTCAGCTATTTACCAGTGTCTCTCCTGTTTTGTCTCCCCATCCCTGTTCTCTTGTGTTGTCTCTGTAAATCAGCATCATCTGGCGAGGGAGCTGAGGCACCAGCGAGTGGGGATGCAGCATCCCACGGATCCTCGGAGACAGGGTCGTCTGACGCCAAGGGGACCAGTGGGTTGGAGGGTGAGGGGAGTGCCACAGGGGAGGCAACTACCACTGGAGGAAGTGACTCTGATACCTCCTCCGATGGGAGCTCCCTGGCGGTGGGGGACCCTAGTGGGCCCAACCCTACTGTGTCATCTTCCGCCACCCCCCACACCATCACTGCCCTCCCATTTTCTCCCCACCGAGTTGCCTGTGCCCACTCACCCAGAAGGGTGGGCGTCTTGTTCGTCCCAGGCACCTCATCCTCTGCCCCAGTCAGCCCTGCTGCCCTCACGGAGGAGGCTATTGACCTCCTGAGAACCATCTCTGTAGGGCAGACAACCATTGTCAATGCCATCCAGGGGCTAGCATCAGAGGTGCAGCAGACCAATGCCTATCTGGATGGCATTCACGGTGCCTTGTCTGGCCTACAGAGATCTTTTCAGGCTCTGGCCTCCTCTTGGACGACAGCTAGTGGCCCTGGTCATTCCATCCCCCCTCCAACCACCTCTACCCCTTCCAGCACCCCACTCCCATCACCCGTCCAAAGCACACATTCTAACATGCAGGCACACACCTCAACACACAAGAAGCACACTTCAAGACACAAGCACCACACCTCCCACCACAAGCATACACACAGCCAACATACACATGCACACACACCAACATCCACTTCCCCCAGTGTGTCCACCTCTTCCGCATCCCTGTCTTTCCCCGGTACATGCACACCCCCAGGCACTGCACCCTCATTCAATGTTGCTGGCCCTGTTCCTGCAGTCACCACAATAGCACACATCCATTCATGCACTCCAGACACCACACCTGCACTCACCACAACGACTTTAGTTAACATATGCAGCACACTCACCAGACTTGCAGACACCCGGACAACATCCATTTACACTGACAGCCTGTCTTGTCCCACTGTGTCCACCCCCCCTCCAAAGACACTGAAACGCACCAAAACATACACCCATCATTCATCCACCACACTTCAGCATACTGTGCAGTCACCTGCAGCCATGTCACAGACACCTACACCTGTCATGACCACTCCCTCTAACTCCACTCCCACGCCTTCCTCCAGGTCCACCCCAATTGTACCTAAGAAACATTTCCTCTCCTGTGTTGACCTTTTCCAACCCACTGGCCCCTTTTCCCTAAATGTGCTCACATCCTTGCCCTTTCCACTCCTCCCATATCACGCCCACCCCTGTCCACCATTCCCATTCCCATGCCCCTTTCCCAGAGAGGAAGAAGCCCCGTGCTGAACCAGGTCCATCTGCCAACCCCTGGTCCAAGCCCACTCCCCCACCTTCCAAGGGCAAACCCCAAACTCCTCCACCTTCCAAACATAAGTCTAAGACCCCCCCAGTCGTAAATCCCCACCACCACCCCCTACCCCTGTTCCTTGAGGTGCCTGGATGCCCCATTGTTGTCCCTATGAGGAGTACCGTAGCACTTGTGGGAATCAAGTTGGGGCCATTGTGGCCCATCGGACTTCTTTCCATATGGACTGGCCATTGGCATTCTAAGGACTTCTGTTGCTCAGTGAGCATAATAAAGATTAATGTGTGGCCTATGTTTTTTAGGCACACTCTTGATCCTTGGTATCTCGTTTCATTGTTTGTGGGTGTGGGGCACATGTACGTACTTTGGGCAGGTTGGTTTTGCCTTGATTCGGGTAAGTACCTCTTGCTATGGGGTGTATGGCTTGTGCTGCTGTGAAGGGTTATGGGAGTGTTGCAGGGTGGGTGGAGTGGGTGGGTATGTAACTGTGCCCTTTCCTCCCTTGTGTAGTAGGTTGCGGTACTCACCATTGTCGTCTTTGTTGGCGGTCTCGGTCGTGGATGTATATGGCAAGGAGCAGGGCTGGCATGATCTGCAACTCTCTCTAAATGTCTGCTTTGGCGTGCTGTGTGGCCCTCCGGTGAGTGTTTCCTTATATTTGATTCGTTTCCGTCTGGCTTTGCGTGGCGGTGGTTCCCGCCCCGGAACTGACGGCAATATAGTGCTTCATTATTTGATGGGCGGGTAGGGCGTTTCTGTCGGCCTGTGGGCGGGCTCTGCTGTCGTTGTCGGCACTCCTCTGCTGGCGGTGAGTGGTTTTCTGGATGCCTGTGTTTCAGTTGGTTCATTATTTGGCGGTTCGGACCACACGTCTGTTGTCGGTTGTTACCGCCAGCGGTGCGGTGTTTACCTCCGTGTACATAATGAGGGCCACAGTGACAAAATAAAACTGCACATAAAATGCAATAGATCAGACAGGCCAATAAATCTCACACGTCTACATACATTCATATACTGCTAACAAAACATATACTTTAAAACTTTTAAACTTTTAAAAATGTCACAGAACAGAATTACAGTATGAGAAAACAGGCAGTACATTGAAACAGATATTCCTAGCTGGACGGGTGCCCACTCTTCTGCAAGATTAATTTAACAGCTTGCTCTGTCTTAACGTATGCCTCCTCAAACAGTTTCACTAACAGCTTTTACACAACTTTAAATAATGAATAAAGAATAAATAATGAATAAAGAAGGCAGACCTTGGTATCAGCCTAGTGTGAAAGAGTGAAGGGCCCCTTATCTGGGACCCACAACCTTAATGGAGTGACCACTTGGAATATCAAGCTTGGAGTTTCTTCTGACGTTGATTAACCATATTAGATCAGTTTTCTATGTTTGTATTTTCTAACAAAAAAAACAACTTTTCAAGATAGCAAAACACTATGGCCTGGATCTCAAAGCATTTTTGACTTGCAGTATTATATTTCCTTGGTCAGTGGTTGGTACAAAAAACTTTACTACTGTTTTATTGGTGAGTGGGAGGAAGTAGAGGCAAGGGTCAATAATCCAACAGAAGAAAAGTGCTGCATGCCTTTGCGGGTTAATTCCTAACTGCTAAAGTCAACAACACAACTAATGATAAATCAAGTGAGATGCTCTTTTGTCAGGATTCTAATCATAATGGGCTGAATTATAGCACTAAAAGAAAGCAATGTCTAGATAGAATTTATTAATCTAAGATCTGACATTGCCTGTCTGCAGGTGTTCACGAGCACTCAATCCTATGCCAATTAAGCTATGCAGTGGTAGCCATTACTACACAAAGGGGGTCATTCCAACCTTGGCGGTAAAAGGCGCTTACCGCTGTCAGAAGACCGCCAACATACCGCCGCGCCTTCAGTAAACCGCCACGGTCATTCTGACCCACAACAGGCAAACCGCCAAAATACAGACATCCACAAAAGTCCCCCACACCAAAGGGCAGCGAGAAACTGGCGATGACTAAACCTCCACCGTCACGCCAACAGAAATACGCCCACACTATCACAACACACGAATCCACGCGGCGGTCTTTCAACCGCGGTATTCTATTGGCGGTACACACCGCCGCGCTCAAAATACACACACTCTTACATAACACAACCTCATTGGACAATTCAAAATACACACACCTGATACACATACACATACCACTCCCACACACCCAATTCAATATAAAACACACACCCACATCACCCACAAACATCCACTCCTAGAGAATCGGTACCACGCACAGAGAAATAGATATCCGAGCACCCAGACGCGCATATTACATTCACCCAGCAATATTACCAGCACCACACAAGCCACCCCACACATCACCCACACCACCCCATGGCACCGCAAAGACACCCCAGGTTTTCTGAGGATGAACTCAGGGTCATGGTGGAGGAAATCGTACGGGTAGAGCCACAGCTCTTCGGAACGCAGGTGCAGCACACCTCAATTGCCAGGAAGATGGAGCTATGGAGCAGAAGAGTCGACAGGGTCAACGCTGTGGGACAGCACCCAAGAAATAGGGACGACATCAGGAAGCGGTGGTACGACCTACGGGGGAAGGTGCGTTCAATGGTATCCAGGCACAACATCGCGGTTCAGCGGACTGGCGGCGGTCCACCACCTCCTCCCCTGAATTTACAACATGGGAGGAGCAGGTCTTGGCGATCCTGCATCCTGAGGGCCTCGCAGGGGTATCTGGAGGAATGGACTCTGGTAAGTCTCATCTTCACTACTTCATCCCCCCCACCCCACCAGCATGCCAACTCATACCCCCACCCACACCCTCACCCCCATCACTCCTACTCCTTGCAAATGTCTCACCATCACAACCCACCCATCCCAACCCCAAGCCCTGCATGCTACCAGAAAGCATGGACACCCATCACCAAAGCATGACCACTGCACATCCCCATCCCCCCCCAAACCACCGTCACTAAAGCCCCCACACAGGAATGCAAGCACTGGGGTACACGGGCACCCACCCATTGCACGCTATGGCACACACAGATGCAATAACCATCCTTTTATACCCCTGCAGGACCCGAACGCCACGTCACCGCGCAGGAGGGTTCACAAATGTCCACTCCACCCCCAGAAGAGGCCCACAGTGATGACAGCACCTCTGTCGACCTGGATCTAGATGACCAGCCCGGCCCATCGGGGACCTCAGGACAGTCGGTTCCCCTCAGACAGCCACAGGCCACAGCAGACCTTCCCTCCTCTGGGAACACCAGCACAGCACCCACCCAGCGGGCCCATACCTCTGTCCCCAGGACACGTCAAGCAGCGGTGTGTCCACCAGTACAGGGCACCCAGGTTAACCCACCACCCCAACAACAACAGGGACCTGGGGGCAGTGGTAGTGGGCACACGGTCCAGGTGACAGAGGCCCAGGGAAACAGGGGAACTGGGAGGGCTGCTGTGCGACGGGGGGGGACAGGCCCAGGGAACCCACTCTCCACGAGGCCCTCTCCTCCATCATGGGAGCCTACCATCATTCTCAGGAGACGATGGCGACGGTACTGGCCAGGTTTCAGGAGATCCAGCTCCTGCAGGAGGAACAGTATTTGGGGTTCAGGGAGGAACTACGAACCATCAGTTCCGCCCTGGGCACCATTGTAGGGGCTCTGAATCTGGTAGTCACCACATTGCGGGACACTGTAGCACCACAAAGTGCCCCTGACACTAGCATGGACCAAGAACTGCCTACCACCTCTGCCGGCGCTAGTGGACAGGAGGCCCCACCACAGGAGCAACAGGCCACCAGCACCCCACCCCCTGCAGAAGGAGAACCACCCCACAAGCGGGCCCTGAGATCCAGGAAGAAGACAGAGTAAGATGACAAGACCCCCGCCAGGAAAGGATACCTCCCTGATTGTCATCCCACTGTCCCACATTGTCACCCTGTCCATCCTTAAACTGCCCCTTCTCCACTTTCCACGGGCATTTGGACAATGCACCTGTGATACTAATAGCCTGGACTCTGCCATGGACATTCCTCCACCATCACCCCTCACCGATTTGCAACCACCCACCAATATAGAGCACTGTAATAAACACAGTTATTGCACAAAACAATCAGGAGTCTGGCTGTTTTTTTATTTAACAAATGTATTAGACATTACCGTGCCAAAATGCTTATTTACATTGTGATGCCAACATACCAATGTCACACAGCTGTAGTCCATGGGGAAACAAAGCAGATGTCACGCAGTGGGGCCCACATCTCTGAAATCGGAAGGGAAAGTCACAACTCAGTTACCATACACTGGGGGAAAAGGACAGACAGTAGAGAGGTAGTAGTATTTAAGTATATGTAATATGCCGGTGTGTATTCTTACCTGTGTGTCATTGGAAATACTGCTGTATTACTGTGTTTCTGTTGTCTATGTCGTCTTCTTCGGCTTCCTCGTCTTCACTCTCCACAGGCCCACAGCTGCTACAACACCACCATCTGGACCATCCTCCTGCAGAAAAGGCACCTGTCGTCGCAAAGCCAGGTTGTGAAGCATACAGCAGGCCACGATGATCTGGCACACCTTCTTTGGTGAGTAGAATAGGGATCCACCTGTCATATGGAGGCAGCGGAACCTGGCCTTCAGGAGGCCGAAGGTCCGCTCGATCACCCTCCTAGTTCTCCCATGGGCCTCATTGTAGCGTTCCTCTGCCCTTGTCCTGGGATTGCTCACTGGGGTCAGTAGCCAGGACAGGTTGGGGTAACCAGAGTCACCAATTAGCAACACACTTTGCCTCTGGAGTTGACCCATCACGTAAGGGATGCTGCTATTCCGCATGATGTACGCGTCATGCACTGAGCCAGGGAACTTGGCATTAACATGGGAGATGTACTGGTCTGCCAAACAGACCATCTGCACATTCATGGAATGATAACTCTTCCTGTTTCTGTACACCTGTTCACTCCTGTGGGGGGGAACCAAAGCCACATGGGTCCCACCAATGGCACCTATGATGTTGGGGATATGTCCAAGGGCATAGAAGTCACCTTTCACTGTAGGCAAATCCCCCACCTCAGGGAAAACGATGTAGCTGCGCATGTGTTTCAGCAGGGCAGACAACACTCTGGACAACACTTTGGAAAACATAGGCTGGGACATCCCTGACGATATGGCCACTGTTGTTTGAAATGACCCACTAGCAAGGAAATGGAGCACTGACAGCACCTGCACTAGAGGGGGGATCCCTGTGGGTTGGCGGATTGGTGACATCAGGTCTGGCTACAGCTGGGCACACAGTTCAAGAATAGTGGCTCGGTCAAGCCTGTATGTCAGTATGACATGTCTTTCCTCCATTGTCGACAGGTCCACCAGCGGTCTGTACACCGGAATATTCTGCCATCTCCTCGCATGTCCCAGCGGACGGTGCCTATGAAGGACAACAGCGAGCACAGAGTCAATCAACCCACAGGTACGTAAAAACAGCTTGCACATAACACAATTCTCAATCCATTGAATGGTTTGTATGACTGTTGATGCAAGGCCTAGGTATGTGTGACGCAGTAAAAAGTAAGCCATGTGGGCCCCTGAAATGGCGGCTGCCTGACCTGTGAAATGCGACAATGGGATGTGAGGTAAATGCGCTGGCGTGACACACCGTGGCGGTAGGCGGTCGAAGACCGCGGCGCAAAGCAGCATTGGTTAACCTTGAACCCTATGGGTCTCAGGAACCAATGACGATGTGCGCCGGCGGTTGCGGTACGCACCGCCGCGGTACGCACCGCAGCGGGCGTGACCGCCATTTTCTATCTGCTTAATCACTCGATACCTGATCTTCGACAGGAGAGGACCTACACTGCAAGTGCTGCTGTGACCTCGGTCTGGAAGAGACAATGGCTCATGCGACTGGGGAAAAGGCCCCTGCCTTCACAGCTCAGGAGTTGGAGAAACTTGTGGATGGGGTCCTCCCCCAGTACGCGCTACCCTACGGTCCTCCAGACAACAGGTAAGTACACTGGGAGCATGCTTTATGGGCAATGCTTGTGTTGAGTGGGGTGGATGAAAGATGGTGGGGAGGGGAGCGATTGAGGCATGCATCAAACGACGGTGAGAGCATGTGCCACATGGCAAGGGTAGGGATGGGGGGCTACTCACATTGACCATGCAGAAGGTGATGACTATTTTTCTCCCCCTGTACATTTCACATAGGTCAGCGCCCACCAGAAGATCGATATTTGGCGTGCCATCGCCAAGGATATCCGACCCTGGGGGTCCACCACAGACGGGGCATCCACTGCCGGAAGAGATGGGAGGACATCCGCCGCTGGAGCAGGAAGACGGCGGAGGCTCAGCTGGGGATGGCCTCCCAACGTGGGAGGGGTGCCAGTCGAACTTTGACCCCCCTGATGTCCCAGATCCTGGCGGTGGCCTACCCCGATTTGGATGGGCGCGTGAGGACATCACAGCAGACACAAGGGGGTGAGTACACTCTCATTCTGCTGACTTTGCGTGCAGTGGAGGTGTCTGGGTGGGGGAGGAGGACTGTGGATATCCCTAGGCCAGGGCGATTTCTGTAGGCTAGGCCCCTCCTTAAGGTATGGCCCTGTGCCCCCGCCCCCCACCTCTGTAGGGTGCCAAGTACAGCTATTTATGGCCCTGTGTCATCTATGTGTGCAGATGTCGTCCATAGGCTTGTAGGCCATGTCCCACGGATTGAGTAGTTGACCCCAAGTGCGCAGCGTAGTGCAGGGGGCTTCTGTGTCTGTCCTGTCCGCTAACGGTGTCGCCAATGCATGCACTCAACATGTCTTTATTTTGTCCCCCCCCCCTTATTTTTGGTCTTCCTGTTCATGTGTGCATTAGCATCATCAGGCGGAGGAGAAGTGGCATCGGAGCATGAGGGAGCTGCATCCCACATGGCCATGGAGGGCCATGCAACGGACTCCGAATTCACCAGTGGGACGGAGGGCGAGGGGAGCTCCACAGCGGGGACTCGGGCAGACATCAGTGACACCGACTCGTCCTCTGAAGGGAGCTCCCTTGTGGTGGCAGCAACATCTGTGCCCCCCGCAACAACAGGTACAGCCGCCACCCACCGCACCAGCACCGCCTTCCCAGCAGCCCCTCAGCGTTTGCCCCGTGCCCACTCACCCAGGAAGGTGGGCATCTCCTTCGCCCCAGGCACCTCAGGCCCTGCCCCTGTCACCCCTGCTGCCCTCAGTGAGGAGGTCATTGACCTCCTGAGGACGCTCACTGTTGGGCAGGCTACCATTTTGAATGCCATCCAGGGTGTAGAAAGGGAGGTGCACCAGAGTAATGCATACCTGGAGGGCATTCATTCTGGTCAGGCTGCCCTTCAGCGATCGTTCCAGACTCTGGCCTCAGCACTGATGGCAGCCATTGTCCCTGCCTCTAGCCTCCCCCCTCCAACTTCCTCCACCCATACCCTATCAAATGTACCTCTGCCTATCCTAGACACACCATCAGACCAGCCTTCACACACCTCAACACCCAAGGGAAGCTCAGCCAGACATAAGCACCACACATCACACAGGCATTCACACAAGCAACATCCACATACAGACATACCAACACCCACTGCCTCCACTGTGTCCCCCTCCTCCTCGTCTCCCTCCTCCCTCCCTGTCACGTCTCCACTCACACCTGCATGCACAACATCTTCAGCCACTACCTCCATCACCAGCACACACACCAGAACCCCCCGCACACGTGTAGTCACCACCCCCACTGCCATTTACACGTCTACTGTGTCCTCTCCCAGTGTGTCTGTGACCCCTTCTTCCAAGATACACAAACGCAGGCAGCCACCCACCCAACAGCCATCCACCTTACGACAGCCTCCAGCCCAAGCACCTGCACCCAAAGACACCAAGCTTACAACTCCTACAACCACAACCATACCCACTACACCTACCCGTCCCACTGCTCCTAAAAAGCTTTTCCTGTCCAAACTCAACTTCTTTCCACCAACTCCCCCACCCCGTCCATGTCATAGGACCACAGTCAGCACCTCAGCCACGACAAAACCGGCCCCTGTCATCACAGTCTGCCATGGACTGTGGAGTGCCCCACCCTCCAGGGCATCCAGTTCGGTACGAAGCCAAGGCACGGGCAGCCCACCCCCGGAGAAACATCCCAAGATAGGCAGTGGCCGGCGCGAGAGGGTGAAAACACCAGGGACTAAAATCCCTACCATGGCTCCGGCAGGAAGTGTGGAGACAGCTGGCACACCGCCCAAGGTGGGGAAGAGCCACAGGCGATCAGGGAAGGCTGGGAAGGGCAGCACGCCCGACAACACCGCCATCAGCCCAGCTGGCCAGGAGGGCCCCGCCATCCCCATCCCAGGAGGGCAGGAGGCCACCAACAGGCCCGGCACAGCTGCCCAGGAGGGCCCCGCCAGCCACAGGACAGATGGCAAATGACCTCCCCGCCATGGCCGGATCCGCTGAACTGGGCCCTTCATCTCAAGTACTGCTGCACTGGGCACCGCTGTCTCAAGTACCGCTGCACTGGGCACCGCCGTCTCAAGTACCGCTGCACTGAGCCCTTCATCTCAAGCACCGCTGCACTGGGCACCGCCGTCTCAAGCACCGCTGAACTGGGCACCGCCGTCTCAAGTACCGCTGCACTGGGCACCGCCATCTCAAGTACCGCTTCACTGGGCCCTTCATCTCAAGCACCGCTGCACTGGGCCCTTCATCTCAAGCACTGCTGGCCCATGAGCGGCAGGGGCTGGCCCGCATCTGTGTCGGGCAGGGCTGCACAAAGCACTCTGGACACCAGGCCCCCTCCAGAACCAGTGGATACTGTTATCCACTTGTGAGACTGTGGCTTTGCACTCCCCAGGATTGAACAGTGGGCAGCCCACCCACTGTCTGGACTTGTGAGACTGTGGCTTTGCACTCCCCAGGATGTCACAGTGGGCAGCCCACCCACTGTCTGGACTTGTGAGACTGTGGCTTTGCACTCCCCAGGATTGAACAGTGGGCAGCCCACCCACTGTCTGGACTTGTGAGACTGTGGCTTTGCACTCCCCAGGATGTCACAGTGGGCAGCCCACCCACTGTCTGGACTTGTGAGACTGTGGCTTTGCACTCCCCAGGATTGAACAGTGGGCAGCCCAACCACTGTCTGGACTTGTGAGACTGTGGCTTTGCACTCCCCAGGATTGAACAGTGGCCATGGAGGCCCCTGGTGGATCTGGCGTCGTGCACTCATCTGGCTGAGGTGCCCCCCCTTCCCTTCCCCCTGAGGTGCCTGTAGTTTTGCTATCTGATGCCTCTGCAGTGTTCTTTCCGTTGGAGTCAGGTATCCTGTGTGGGCTTTGCCCATGTGATTTGGGCCCAGTGGTCCACGAACGATGCCTGCTACAATGCTCGGACTTGTACATTTATGTATATAAGAGTTTTTGATGTGTATATTTATTTTTTGGGCAGTAATACAATATATTCCAATGTTTAGAATCGTTTCCTTTTGTATTTGCATTCTTACAGGGGGTTTGGGGGGTCACTCTGATGTGTTGCTATGCATTGATGTGTTTGTTGTAGTGGGTGAGGGTGAGGGTGGGTGTGTCGCGTATGTGTGTACCCGTAATAATTTCCCCTCCCCCTCCCCTGTGTCGTAGGTACAGTACTCACCGTTGTCTTCTGCACCGGTGTTCGTGCTCCTGGTAGAGGAGCAGGAACACTATCGCTGGGAGTATGTGGAGTTCGGGTTCCATGCTGTCCGTATTCCTCGTGGGCTGTATGGAGGTGAGCGTTTTCCCTTCGAAATGGCAGTTTGCGCCGTGTTTTTATCGGCGCGGCTACCGCCCCGGAAAAGGTGGCGGATTGGCAGGTTGTGATAGGGTAGGCGGTACATTGTCTCCCGCCTGTCTGTTGGCGGTGACCGCCACGCTGTTTGTTTGTACCGCCGTGGCGGGCGGTGTGTTGATGTGGCGGTCGCTGTTGGCGGTTTCCGCCAGGGTCGGAATTCCATTTTTTTTCCCGCCAGCCTGTTTGCGGTTTTCCCGCCGCTTTAAAACCGACCGCCAGGGTTGGAATGACCACCAAAGTGTTCTTCTGAGAAGATTGTCAAACTTGGCAGGTGAGACATGTGTCAGTGTGTTCGCACAAATATAGATGGAAGGGATACTGGGCAATAGCACTGGTCAGCATTGGTAGCATAAGAATGATGCAACGGGGAGAAATATCTTTATTTCTCCCTGTTTTTTCCTCTTTCTATGTGTGCTGCATTGTGCAGCACACATAGAAACAGGAAAACACCTCTTATGATTGTTTTTTTGCAGGAAGGTGTACTTATGACGCATTTCTGCCCTTTATGGGTGGTGCAGGGTGGCACAGCAAGGCACTTGCTGTACCGCCCTGTGCCACGGGCTTCGTACATTGGGCCCTTAGTTTTCTAGGAGTTTGAGCAGCCATCCACAAATTAGTACCAAGAAAATGTCGTTTATGGGGTATCTTCCATGCAATGTTACTACAGTATTTGGGCCAGTGCTGCATGGCAACCAGGGAACCCTACCAAGTCTAATCATTTGTTTCTTTCAATATTTCTTTATTTTATTTTCATGCAAATGATACATAGTATAACAAATAGACTGAAGAAAAAGCCAGCATTAAGTCTTCGCTGTGTCACTTACCAGAATAATTGAAGCACAGTCTTGAAAAGTAGGTAGTGCCTATTTTATACATTATACATGAGATCTATCAATGACCTCAATAGTATATATAATGCAATAGTTTCATCCAGCAAGAATGAATTAAAGCTTCACTTGCTTGGCTGAAAAGATAAATGAGGGAGAAATGCAATTAGTTTTTAGTCAGTGAGTTAGAGGCATCAAGTAGACCAGTCCTTTTTACTTCTGGGGAACTAACTATTCTCTCACTACCCCCTCATGGTCCAACAGTAGGAAATCAATTTGATCAGGGGTGAATTCCCATATCAGTATCATCTTCCACCACAACCTTGGTGCACTCTGACTTGGTTTCCAGACCAGAGCAGTATTAGGAACTCCATGCAGTCTGAAGATTACTCAGTGGTAAATAATTCAGACTTTAAGATATCTTATGCTGGGAGAACCAAGCAGCTAATTTGGAAAGGATCATAGGTGTCTACTTAGACAATGCATTCATTGGTGATATTTTTAATTATCTGAATCACTCAGGTTATCACCAGTTTTCTGAGAGTGAAAAAGGCTTGGGTGATACATGAAGGAACAGTTGGGCTAATTTCTTTCAGCCCACTCATTCCATGTTATCATTGTCTGAGGGATCCATAGACATGCCTTAAGCCTGATGGGTGTCAGCTATTGTAGCAAGGTGTCTATCTTATGTAGAAAGCTGGCCCTCTATGTGGTGTGCAAAACCTGGAACATTTTAAGGTAGCTGGTCGAGCAGTTAGGCTAATCCAGGAAATGTGCTAAATATTTGCTGTACTCACTAATCCAATCATGCATCACACACACTCAGAGAATAACTAGAGACAAGAATTTATAAAAAAATACTTCAGACTTTTATATACATTTTAAGACTAAGGGCCTCATTACGACCCTGGCGGGCGGCGGAGGCCGCCCGCCAGGATGCCGCCCTCCATAATACCGCTCCGCGGTCAGAAGACCGCGGAGGGTATTATGAGTTTTTCCCTGGGCTGGCGGGCGGTCTCCAAAAGACCGCCCGCCAGCCCAGGGAAAAACTCCCTTCCCACGAGGATGCCGGCTCGTAATCGAGCCGGCGGAGTGGGAAGGTGCGACGGGTGCTACTGCACCCGTCGCGTATTTCACTGTCTGCTACGCAGACAGTGAAATACTAGCGGGGCCCTCTTACGGGCATGGGCACTGCAGGGGCCCCCAGGGGCCCCACGACAATCCTTACCGCCATCCTGTTCCTGGAGGGCGAGCCGCCAGGAACAGGATGGCGGTAAGGATTGTCAGAATCCCCTCGGCGGCGCAGCGAGCTGCGCCGCCTTGGAGGATTCTTAGGGGCAGTGGAAAACCGTCGGGAGACCGCCGGTTTTCCCTTTCTGACCGCGGCCAAAGCGCCGCGGTCAGAATGCCCAAGGGAGCACCGCCGGCCTGTCGGCGGTGCTCCCGCCCCCGTTGGCCCTGGCGGTTCTCTACCGCCAGGGTCATAATGAGGCCCTAAGATCTTTAAGATACGTTAAGAACTTTTGAGATATGACTTTTGAAAGTTTTAATAAAGTTAGTTTTTCTGTGCGTAGTTATGCACCATAGGAATCAACAGGCAGTCACTTGTATGTATTAAAAGTCGCACAGTTGAGTTACCAGTCTCTTCTTTTGCAGGATGGTCACAACGGTCGGTGGGCACCTTGTGCCAGCTGGAGATCCTTGGGCGGCTTCTCTCGGCACAGGGCCATCTGGAGGGGCACTTGGAAAGGGAGCTGGTTTGCAGATTTACAGGTGGTGCCTGGGGATCCCCTTGGGCTGCCGAGGTCGCAAGGGGTTGGGGACCCCGGGCACACAGCAGATCCCGTGATGCAGGGCTCAGGGTGGCCGGATGCAGGGCAAGTTGAAGGTCTTGGATGCTGTGCGCCAAGGGACACTTTGGAGTTGGAGGGAAGTCTTTTTCCCTGGGCCTTGCAGGAGGTCGTGGGCGCTCTGGTGGTAGATACAGGGAGTCACTGAAGTCCCTCAACTGGGGCTTCCTCCTGGTCCAGTTGAGGCTCTGGGTGAGCCATTTTTGGGGTTGTCTGATGAGCACTGACCAGTATCTGGGGTATTGGTACAACTCGGCCACGGGAGGGTGCTGTGCCACCAAAGTTGGCACACTTGCAGGTCTCAACTGGGCTGTCATTGTTGTGTCATCGGGTCCAGCTGCAACTTCCAGTTGCAAGATATCATCCTGTCAGTGATGGGACCCTCACCGGTTTGCAGGTTCCTTTGGTTTCTCGAGTGGTACCTCCACTCAGGAGGGAGATCGCAGGCTAATTGCGAAGCCTGGAGATCCTCAAGGTCTTTTGCTGTTGGTCCAGTAGTCAGCTCGTTTGTAGCGGCAATTGTCGGGACTCTGGTACAGCAAGCAGGGGTCTTGGGGCCTCTTCTGGCGTAGCAGGTCCATGCTGTCTTCTTTTATTCCAGAAGAATCTAAAATCTTGGTCTTGGGGAGCTCACTAAATGCTGAATTTAGTGGGCATTTTATAGGGAACCTGGTAGAGTCCAATGGGACACTTACTCTTGGGCGGCTACACCCACTATAGTGACCACTTCCTGTGGGAAGGATCACTTCCCTAAACCTCATTGGATATTTTCCTGCCATCCAACATGGAAGAAAATAAAAAGGGGGTCCACTTTGCTGCATACCCCTAGGGGGTCTACCCTATGTGAGATTTCCTGCCTTTGCTCCCTCCAAAAGCGAGGGTTTACAAAGAGGGAAGCCATCTGCTGCTAGCAGAAGCCCTGAGGATCGAGCTTCAAGGGTGGTAGCCCTTTGAAGCTCAATCCCAGGGCAGTGCACATTCCTGATAGAGGGTGTGTTAGCTCCTCCACCCAGAAAGGGCATTGTCTTACAAACCAGAGAGACAGGGCTCTCCCCCAGGTTTGTATATTGACTGTCTGGATGTGGCAGGCTGGCTGGAACCAGTCAGCAACCATGCCAGGATAGTTAGCTTTTGCAGGGGACACCTCTAAGGTGACCCCTGGGTATGTTTTATGATACATCCAGTACTGGTACCAGTTTGTATTTATCATGCTGAATTGTTTGATACCAAACAATCCAGGGTTCAGAGTAGCCATTATGTAGCTGGGAAACTCGTGTTGACCAGTGTCCAGCGCATACATTAAAATAGCTGCTCTGATCACTCACTATGTCCCAGGTTTGGTAGGTACACAATGGGGACATATTGCTCATGCAGCTATGCCCTCATATGTAATATGGAGCACCCTACCTTAGGGCTGTAAGGCCTGCTAGAGGGGTGCCTTACCCATAGCAAATCTAGTGTATGGATTGCCATTCACACAGGTAGTGTGCCAAGTCGAGTTTGTGTGGTAGGTTTGCACCAGAACATTCAGCCTGCTATGGCAGTGCTGGGTGCACCTGGATGCATGGCCCTAGAGGATAGCACAGTCAGTACTGCTGCCCTCAAGGGCTTACCCATAGTACCCCATGCCCTGGGTATCTAAGTACCTTTTATTAGGGACTTATAGTGATAGCTAAAGGTGTATCCAATTACTTTTATAACATTTTACGGAAAGAACCCTGGCACTGGGAACCTGGTTAGCTGGATCCTAGAGCATTCCAGTCCAAGTTGCATTCAGAAACCAGGCAAAAAGTGTGTGTGTGTGTGTGGGGGGAGGTACTACAACAAGGTGCTAGTCTCGCACATCTTGTCCATGTGCATTTCGTTAGTCAGTAAACACAGATCAAGTGATCTGGTTGTCTGGTGTAGATACTACAGTTTTGCAATGTTAATTCTTTGTTCAACCACACTGGTGCATTCTGTGGCTGTGGTGCAAATAGAACAGCTGTGACAAGTGAAGGACTTCAAAGTAATGCCAAGTGAGCTAATCAAAGCCCCCAGAGGGGATATGTGCAAAAAACATTTAGGGCCAGATTTAAGAAAGGTAGCGCTGCACTTTTCTTGCACTCCTTAGCACCCTCCTAACGCCACCATGTGTGCGCTGTATCTAAGATATGGTGCACCATGGAGGTAGTTAGGGAACTAGTGTCAAAATGTTTGACACTATTTTGGAGCTTTGCAGGATTAGCGACAAAAGTATTGACTCTAATCCTGCAAAGCCCATTCAGGCCCATTATAAATAAATGTGTTGTTAGATGGTGCAAGGGACTCTTAAATCTGCCCCTTATTGATTTCAGTACAGGTCTCATGCCATTAGATGCATATGATTTAATACCAGAACAAATCTGGACTAATCATGTCTGATGGACCTCTACTGGAAACATACCGAAGATGTAATTAAGTTAGGCACTGCTGTCATCTTAATTGTCTGCTGTCGGATAGTTGAAGCAAGAACATTTCTTAAAGCCATTCTTAGCCCTACCTTTCTAAACCCCTATTTATGATGATGTCCTAAATTCTGAGCTCTTGAGGGATCGTTTTCATGTTTAGCCACAGTGGGTAGCTTTGGTGGTGAATTTAATCTTAGGCATCGCTTGACAATTACTTCATTTGAATTTCTATCCAGAAACACTGGAGAATAATTGAATCATGAACATCTTAGTACGTATAAAGAAGTCAGGTCAAGATAGAATTAGCAAAGTATTGTATACATACAGAAATGTTTTAATCAGCCCACTCAGTGGCAGTTGGCCTCCCTGGTGAGTTCCACACCTGATCATTAATGGCCTAGATAGAAAACACCCACAAATACTGTAAGAGTATACCCAATGGATCTTGATAGTGAAGTCTTAGTCAAGCCCAGCTCTTTCCAGGTTGTTGGTGATAGCCCCAGCTACTGGACGAAATGCTTTGTCAGCATCTAGTGAGATGGTTAGAGCCTCTCTCGAACAGACATTAGTTTGCAAGTAGAGGTCTTCCAAACTCCTAAGATGATACTTGAACAAGTGTCCAGGTATGAAACCCACCTGTGACATATGTACCAATGGTGGTGTGACATTGTTCATTCTAGTTGGAATGATCCTGCCCGGTATCTTGACCTCCAAGGTGATTAGAGATATCAGGTGATAGACATTATATTGGGTCCCTTCCGTCCTTATGTATGAGAATGCTGGTAGTTCTACTGGAAGCAGAGTACCTCTGCTCTCACTCTCCTTGAATGTATGAGTGTTTATTAATTTGAAAATAATGTTTATTTACATGTGATTAGGTTAGCACTATTAGGCCGCAAAACAAATTTACTGGGCCTTTGACCTGTTTGCACTGAGATCAATTTTAAAGTTGTTAAAAAAACATAGCTTTAAGAGATGAGCAATGTCCATGTTTTTGTCTTCTGTATTTTCCTTTTCATAAAATAAAAAGAATGGAATTCATTTAATGGAGTTGTTTATTTCTACATTACTTATCAGTGTACCTTAGGAGGTGCCACTGTTCTCTATTAATTCTTAAAACGTTTTTGTGTAGCTTGCTTTGAGAGTACAATGTCATATTCCTTGTATGTAAGGTAAACTGAATAATTATATATTCATAACTTAGGCAGTCTCTGAAATAGCTTGTTTTATGTAACACAATTTCTGCATTGATTCCTTTATGTTGTGTATCTTAGTTACCCCTCACGCAAAGCAAGATCATTCTCTTTCTCTGTGCTGAAACTATAAGGTATGCCTTTTCTGGGATGCTTTTCAGATGTTTCCTTGCTTTCATACTTAGCAGTCCTTATGTCAGACTGTTATACTAGGCTTTATAAATAGACTTTCCCTTGACTTATGAACTGAGTAGATTTATGTTTTTTCATTACTGAACTATATTTTGGTGATGGCTAATTCTATTAAGTTATTATCTCTCATTGCTGACTTTGTTTTTTGTATTATTTTTGCCTTCTGTGAGGATTCTCAGTTTTGAATAACCACTTATGGTTTTGACTTTGAATATTGTCCTGCAAAGGTTTTCATTGCACTAGGGCCTCAGTCCTTTGGAACTCACACGGCCTGATTATGCATATTGGCCTTTTAAAGTTACTGGTGTAAACTACCCAGAAATGCAGTATACAGCATAGTGGCTCATTGGCCTGTGTTGTAAAATTATTTTCTGAATCCATCTTTTCTAGGTGATTTGCAAGGGCAAATGTTGGTGAAAGCTTCTAGTATTTCCTCAATAGAGATTTTGCCTTCCAGTAAAGCAATGACTTCATTGGGCAGAGGCTTGCGTCATTTTATCAGCATATTTTGAGCTATAGGACCCACATAAGAGGGATTCCAATGCTCCTGTGATGTCATGGAGGAGGGTAATTAAGTTGCTGCAATAGACAGTGGTGTGGAATTACTATAGCCCGATGCCCAGCACTTATTGTTTGGGGTCAGGTGTAGTAGGCTGGCCCTTTATGTAGTGTACAAAGCTTGGCACACTGTGCGGGAGTCCAGACAACCACACAGTGGTTTCCAGGGGTAAAAACAACACCACTTAATGCTCTAATGTTAACGGTAGCTTGGTTGAGCAGTTAGGCCAGTCTTGGAGAAGTGCAAAGCATTTGTTGTACTCACAGGATCAATCTTGCAACTCACACACTCAAAGGAATATTTTAAGACCAAGATTTTCAAAATTGGTTAAGTACTTTTCAAGATATGAATTTTTGAAGTTTAATAAATAAATAATTACGCACCATAGAAGTAAATGAAGGATTACCTTTAAAAATGCATATAAAATCATACAGTAGGTTTGCCAAGTTCTTCTTTTGCAGTTTGTCGAGGCTGTCGGTGGGCACACTGAGCCAGCTTTGAGAAGATCGGGCTGCTGCCAGTTCTGGCAGGAGCAGTGGGGAAAGGTCTCTGGAGCCGGGCCACTGCGGCGAACCACTTGGAAAAGCACTGAACAAGTAAGTTTAAAGGTGAATCCTGGGGGTTCCCTTGGAGTGTCAAGGTTGCAAGGGGTGGACCCTTGGTGCAGGACACAGGGTGGCTGGGTGCAGAACGAATCAGTGAGCCAGGAGTTGTGTGCAAGGATGCCCTCAGAAACAGGAGCTAGATCGGTTCAAGGGTCGATGGCAGGACAACACGGGCACTCTGATGTGAGGCCCAGGTTATTTCTGAAGTCCCTCAACAGGGGCTTCCTCCTGGTCCCTTTACAGTCCTGGGTGTGCTTTTTTTCTGGGTGTCTGACGTCAGGTGACCATTACCAAAGGTATTGGTACGGGTCAGCAGCTGAAGGGAATATTGCCACCAAACCTAACACACTGGCAGGGTTTGTCTTCATGGTCTTTGTTGTGAAGTTTGGTCTGGCTGCAGTAGCCGGTTTCAGAGTTAGCATCCAGTCAGTGAAGTGGACTTTACTGGCTTGTTGGTTCCTTATGGATATAGAGTGGTACCTCCACTTTGTAAGGAGTTCTCTGGTAATTTGCTAAGCCTGGAGGTCGTCTGGGGTTCTTTAGAGTTTTTCCAGTTGTTCAAGCAGCTCCTCAGCGGCGATTGTCGGGTCCTGGGTGCAGCAGGCTGGGTTTGGCGTCTTTTCTATGTGCAGCAGGTCCACAGTTCTTGTGCCTTTGGATCTTCTTGTTGCTGGTCTTCTTCTGTCCATCAAATCTGATTTCTTGGTCTAGGAATGGCCATTAAATACTGTATATAGTGGGTGTTTTAGGGGGAACCTGGTAGTGACCAATATGTCATCTACCTTAGGGTGGCTACACCCCTTAAGTGACCTCTTCCTGTGGGCAGAGATAACTTTCCTGATTGGATAATTTTCTTCCATCCAAGATGGAGGAAAATGAAATGGAGAGTCCATCTCACATGCAACACCTTATGGGTGGTGCATGCTATTTAGGGCAACTCCCCCTGTCCTTTGTTTGAGTTTCTCGTCATTGCTCCTGCTAAAAGTGGGGTTTAGCAATAGCGGTGGCCATCTGATGCTAGTAGCAGGCCTGGAGATGGGGTTTCAAAGGCAGTAAGCCCTTTAAAGCTCACCAACAGGACAGTGCACATTCCTGAGGGAGGAGGTGTTAGCAACTCCACCCAGAAAGTGCTTTGTTCTGAATCCCAGAGGGCAGAGACCCTCACCCCACAAATGCAGACTTGTGTCTGGGGGTGGCAGGCTGGTTGTGATTGGCCAGCAACCATTCCAGGGTAGATAGCTTTTGCAGGGGCACCTCTAAGGTGTCCCCAGGTATATTTTATAATAAATCCAACACTGGTACCAGTTTGGATTTATCATTCTGACTTGTTTGATACCAAAGAACCCAGGGTTCAGAGTGGTCATCATGTAGCTGTGAAAACTCATACTGACCAGTGTCCAGCACATACATTCAAAATAGCTGCTCCGTTCACTCACTATGTCCCAGGTTTGGCAAGGACACAGTGCAGGCATATTTCTCATGCAGCAATGCCCTAACATACAGTATAGTGCACCCTTCCTATGGGTTGTAAGGTCTGCCAGAGATGTGACTTACCTATATTGCATGCAGTGTGTAGTGGACAGGGCACACAGGCTTTGTGTCATATCAAGTTTGCATTTTAGGTTTGCATTGAGACACTAAGGGCCTTATTTATACTTTTTGGTGCAAAACTGCACTAATGCAGTTTTGCACCAATGCAAATGGTAGGCTAGCTTAAAAAAAATGATGTTAGGCAGTTTTGAGTCAAAATAAATGATTCTGACCAGATTAGCATAATTTTTTGACACTAAGGGGCATATTTATACTCTGTTTGCACTGAATTAGCATCCGTTTTTTTTTTCACTCTAATTCAGTGCAAAACTAACTCCATATTTATACTTTGGTGCTAGACCCGTCTAGCGCCAAATTTATGGAGTTAAATTAATTTTTTGGAAGTGGAAACCTACCTTGCCTTAATGAGATGCAAGATAGGTGTTCCCGTGCAAAAAATGACTCTATGGCCTTAACGCCATATTTATACTCCTATGCAAAAATGGTGCAAGGGAGGGAGGAGGGGTCAAAAAGCTTGCTTTGCCCCATGTTTTAAGACCTGGGCCAAGGCAGGCGTTAGGGGACCTGTGGGTCTATTTCCATGGTGGAACACCATGGAATAAGCCCAGAGGTGCCCTCCCTGGGCCCCAGGGGCACCCCCACCCACACTAGAGGGACTGCGAGGATGGGGGACCCCATCCCAGGTAAATACAGGTAAGTGCATTTTATTTTTGAAAGTGCCATTGGGGGCCCTGAAATGGGCCCTCATACATGGCACAGGGTGCAATGGCCATGCCCAGGGAACCCCCGTGCCTCTGTGCTGGCCATTGGGTGGTGGGCATGACTCCTGCCTTTTCTAAGGCAGGAGTCATGTAGCATGGTAGGTTTAGCACCATAAAATGACGCTAATCTGGTTAGAGTCATTTTCTTTTACTCTAACATGCCTAAAGCCATTTTTTGGTGCTAAACCCTCTTCTTCTATACTGCCAGCCCCACCCAACTAAAGTCATTTTTTAAAACTCTAGCCTACCCTTTGCACCGGCTTGCACCATTCCATAAATATGGTGCCCGGCTGGTGCACAGAAATGGTGCAAGCCGGTGCTAAACTTTTTGATGCAAAACTGAGTTAGTGCAGTTCTGCAGCAAAAAGTATAAATAAGGGCCAATATTTTGTAAGTTTGCGCCACTTTTGAGTCAGAAAATGACGTTAAAGCGGTGCAAAAAAAGTATAAATCAGGGCCTTAGTGCTAGATGGGTCTAGCACCAAAGTATAAATATGGAGTTAGATTTGCAGCGAATTAGAGTACAAAAAATGATGCTAATTCGGTGCAAACAGAGTATAAATATGCCCCTCAATATGGCGTTAAGGCCATAGAGTAATTTTTTGCACGGGAACGCCTACCTTGCATCTCATTAAGGCAAGGTAGGTCTCCACTTTCAAAAAATGACTTTAACTCCATAAATTTGGTGCTAGAGGGGTCTAGGACGAAGGTATAAATATGGAGTTAGTTTTGCACCGAATTAGAGTAAAAAAAATGACACTAATTCGGTGCAAACAGAGTATAAATATGCCCCTAAACATGCAATGGCAGTGCTGGGTGCACCTGAATGCATGGCCTTAGAGTGTGGCACAATCAGTGTTGCTGCCCTCAGCGGCCTACTCCCAGTACCTCCAGCCCTGGGTACCTAAGTACCACTTACTAGAGATTTATGGTGGCAGCTAAAGGTGTGGGCACTAAGACTGTGTAAGCTACATAATTTACCAGACAGAACGTGGAGGCTAACCATGTCAAAACAAGGCCTTTTCTCACATCAAAGCCAACACATTTTTATGTTTATTTTGTTTTTGGAACAAGTTGGGTCAACCACCTGCAGCACAAACCCTTTGTCTGCCAGTTTACAAGGAAGAAAACTGTCTGCAGTTGAGGTAAAATGCATGTCCATAGGATAAAGTGGTTAGAACTTGTATTTATGGTTCATTATTGTAAAGCCTTTATTATTAGGGTGAGCACTCAAAATAAAAGTTTTAAGGTCACACTGCACTATTGGCAGTGAGTCGAGTAAAATAAAGTATACACAATTTTGAAAGGTTTAACAAAATGAGGCTACGTGTAATGCTCCCAGAATGCTCTCTGATTAAATGCAAATGTTTGCAGAAGCTTATAAGCAAGACTGATGATTTTTTGCTTTCAAAATGAAATGTTCAGAAAAAAAACGCAAGTAGGAAAAAATAATGTTTGCTAGTTTCAGTCCAATTTTAGGTACCATTTCTTTGAAGCATCATTTAGTAAAATATGTTGACACATACTAGTAATTCAAAACATATTCATAATGGAAAATCAGTGTAACCATTTTCAAGAAGATTATGGTAAACAAGAAATTATACAAGCACATGTAAATCCAACCGACATTGGTTATTAATATTTTGGTTTTCTCAATGTGTGTCTTGTTTTGACATGGCTTTTGTAACTCTTTATTGTTGTGGGAGCTGCCAGGAGTTCACCACTCTACCAAACATTGTCAAAAAGCAAAACATGTTTTTAGGTCTGAAAAAGCACACACTGCCACAGTAGTTCCTGGCACTGCACCAAACTACTTGGTGTGCTAATGTGCTCCTTGTGGAAGAGCAGAATGCTACTATCACTCACAGTAAAGCCAGCAGATAGATGGATAGAGAGAAACAGAATTTTAATAAAAACAAAATCATTTTTTTTACGGCAGACCTAATTAGAGGTCCAATTTTTAAAGAAATTCACAATAATGCACCCATGGTTATGTCTTTGCATTAGTGATTTTCATGAATTCACAAGAATTTACAGAAGTAGATCAGGAAATCATACCCCTAGAAAATATTGGTGAACTGTATTTTGGCATGAGCAAATGTGCAGGTGTAGATGTGCTTTTGCAAAAATCTATTGAGCGTTTGCAAGTTCATTTTCCCTCCTGCCACATTTGTCCCCAACCCTGGAGCAACTTCCACTTCTGCCCTTGTCTGGAGTTAATTCCCAACCTTTCTCAGTATGGGAAAAGATTAGGGAAGAGCTGGTGAAAGCCTTTAAAATATGCAAGTTAGTAGATTTGCACTGGCTCAAAGCCTTTCCAGCCCTGGAACTATTACTAAAAGCTTCCTCCAGTCCTAGTATGTAGTTCTGTGGAAAAGTGGCAAAATAAGGAAATTGTTATAGTAGGGCTTAAAATTGCTAGTAATGAAACCCTACTATAATAATCAGAGAGGTCCTACTATAATAATCAGAGAGGCTAATATCAGAGCTCTTACAGAATGAAATTGTTGAGAAAATTTGTCGCCGCACTACATGGCAACAAAGGGACAGGTAGCTTTTGTACAGGACAAGTAGATCTAAGAAGGAAGCTGCCCCATGGACAAGAAGATATTTTATTAAATTCCACACCCCTGTATAAACATTTGCCTTTCCCTTCATACAGCTGCACAGCTAACAGTCTGTCTGCTTTTGCTCTGTATTGATGCATTTGTTTTAACTTAACCAGATGTCATTCTGTTTTATGATTCAAGAAAAGATTTAGGGTGGGTTTGGCAGGCTCTAGTGTGTTTGGAACCAAGTAAGGCGCTTTGATTATACTTCCTATTTCTTGACTATTCATTCTAATCTTGCCTGTTCGCCCTTAGCTTTTTCTTTGACTACAGCTCTCATGATAAGGCCTTTCCAGATTGCCTTACCATATGCCAATAGGATCTGAATTAACTGATAGGGTCATTTATCAGTGCACTGTGTCAGATAATATAGTATTGCAGTCTCATAATTTTAATGTAAAGACCAGCAGCCAATCTAAGGGTCTAGAATTCCAGTAACTTTACAAATTGATTATAGATTTGGGAGTACATGAAGGAAGAGTTTTGGGCTATATTTGTATATTTGTGGAAAATGTCTTAGCATTAACATGGACTAAAAGGTAATCTGTAAGGTATTAGGTTTGATAAATGTAGTACTTCTCAATCACCTTTACCCATAGCTCAAATTTTAAGCATGTCAGGTTGCAATAACAAGTACTTCAGCTGTGAGTGAGCAATGAAAAAAGCACGAGGGGAAGAATACTCCCTTCTGACATCAAGCCTTAGAACCTCACTTCAAATGCAATCTGGATTTGTCGCTGTCTCAATGTCAACAACTCCATCATCGAATGCAGGCCTCCTCTCTCACACTGCTTGTGTGATAGTTCAGACTGCTTGCATTAGACTTTCTGTTTTGATCAAGGTAGTAAATGAGTTTCATTACTTATCTACAGATATTATTATCAAGGGTCTGCTGTTGTGCCCATGGAGTAACTTTCTAGTGGTCACAGGGTCAAGCAGGCCGTATTTAATATCCAGAACTTATTAGTAGAGTTTGTTTCCTTATAGGTGTTGTCGCTAATGAATAGTCCACTGATATAGCTATAGACTGGCCTTCAAGCAGAAATTATTTTTCCTGGCTGACGGGCATTAACGTTTTCTAGGAGGCAGGTGATCATCAATCAGGGTCATTGTTCTTTGTTTTAGTTCCGTGGCATCATCTGTCAGGCCCATTGGAAACTTAGAGGTTTTCTACAGCATTGATCAAGGAGGCATAGGATCAGCTCCACCATGACTACAATTTGGGTAAAACCAACAGTCTGCTTGTATACCTCAGCATAGCAAAGACATACAAATGTTTATAGCAATGTTTCCATTAGGTGACAGGAGAGGTGAGTGCCGGGTTTCTGAGATGGAAGGGACCTGTGATATGGATTTGGTTACTTTTTTGACTTCTGCCTTCTGTATTTATACAGTTTAAATATATTTGTATTTGGCATATATGTATAAAGTTGAATTGTATTTGTATTTAGCTTGAAATACTGATATGTAATGCTGATATGCCTACTGCAACATGTAATGAGTGTAAAGTGAGATATTGCTACACCATGGTTAATAAATCGATAAAGAGTTTATAAAAAATAAAAAAAAATTCCATTAGATTAGCTTTTTGAGTTCAGGAACAACAAATTAAATTTATCAAGAAGGGCGTATTTACTAGACCATTGGAAGACAATGGGTTGTTAGTTAGAGAGGATGTGAGTCCTTCCCATGTAATAAGTCCAAAATCTTGTCAGGTCCAATACATAAGTTTGATGAATAAATAAACGTGGGCTTAACCCATTGTAACTATGGCACAGAGCAAACAGACATAACATAAGGAGTATTTAAAATATTTAACACTATCACACCAGTTAAAAAGTCAAACCATAACCTAATAATATAATAAAATCCCACAACCACTTGCTAAAATTAGAACAATGCACAAAAATGATTACAATTGAATCAAAAAAGGAACTGAAGATATGAGTTTATAAAAGTTTATGGCAAAAAGCACCAAAAGACGTACTGTACCAAACAGACGTCACTGTTTGCTTTTGACTAGTACCTAGGAATGATTTCAGACTAACCTTCTTAGAGCAGCGGTCAGATACACCAAAGCAGGCCATGCTGATGAAATATTTTACATTATGACTTAGCCTTTGAAATGGAAATTGACATCCTCCACCAGGTCAATGTTGCAGGCTGTGTCTGGTGAAGTTCTTTCATAGTCAGATAGCTCTTGGTCAAGTTTCCACAGAAGAGTTTGTGTTTGGCAGGAAAAGCTCTAAGCAAATAAAATCAAATTTTGCTCTTGCTGAGGTCCTCACTGTCAGAAACGTTTTATACTTTGGCCCTGTTAAAATTCCTACCTTTGGACTAAGGGCCTCCCTATGAGTCTGGTGGTCCAAGGATCGCCAGACTCGCGGTGACGGTTGGACGCCGCACTACAGGCGATTCGACTGCCACATCAAGACCTGGTGGTTGGACTGCCAGGAGACTGACGTCACTGCTGGAAACATGATTCCTGATGGGCTGACAGCAGTCAGGGTTGTGCTCAGCCACCTTGCTGATCACAACCCCACTTAAATGCCAGCCTTTCCATGTTGGAAAGGCTGGAGGTAAGCCAGTGCTGGGGTCCCCCTGCCTAGCACCGTCGGAATTAATACTGTCTGCTTTACGGCAGTGCTCATTTCAAGGGTGCTGGAGTGCTATGGCATTGGCCTCGGCTCCCTTAAGGGAGTCCGATGGTGGGACCGCCAAAGTCGTAATCAGGCTCTTAGGGCCATATTTATAGGCCCCTACTGCCACAGGAGCGTCACTTTTTGTGATGCTCCTGTGGAGCTAAGCCCTGCGCTGTATTTACAAGGTGGCTCCTTCCCACGCAGCACTGTGCGTGGAAGGGGCGTGCGCTGGGTTTTGCTGTGGGTGTGCCACAGCAACACCCATTGCATTTTGACACTGCCTCAGATGTATGAAATTTCATAAACCTGAGGCAGCCCCAAAATCTAACACCACCCCCATGGGTGGTGTTAGCAGGGTGCAACGAGGAGAAATACTTGTATTCCTCCTCGTTTGTTGCTTTTTATATGCGTGCTGCATTCTGCAGCATGCACAGAAAGAGAAAAATGCCAGAAATTATTGTTTGTGTGCGGGAATGTGTCCCTTCCTGCACATAAATAATCATTTTAAAATGGCATTGTGCACCACAGACAGAAGGCCCAAAGCGTCATTAGCGCCACTAGTGATTGTTTATGCACAGGAAGGGACACCTTCCCGCCATAAACAATCAAATCCCTCAATGCAGACATCCTTGCACAATGGTGCAAGGATGCCTGCATTGGCGCTAGCAGCTAAACTTAGCACCAGCGCAGAAGGAAACGCAGGGGTGTGCAATATTCCCTTAAATACGGTGCATCCCTGCTTTCTAAAGTGATGCAGCGCTGCCAATTTTGGCGCAGCACCGCGCTGCACCACTTTTCCTTAAATCTGGCCCTCAGTCTCTTTTTTGGAGCTTGAAATCCTCCACTGGGGGAAGCCTGAAAGCTGTGCCCTATAAAGTCTTTTGAAAATCAAATACCTTTGCTGCATGGTCCAGTTGAAGCTTCAGATACCTAGGAAGACCTGTGTCTAATCCAGCCTATTGTGGCCCTTATAGCCATAATGGTGTTCAGCCAACCGCCCCTTTCAGACCTCTTCTGAGTTCTGGGTACAAGTGAGACCAGGTCCCTTCAAATATGCACTTAGGCCATTCACAATAGGTCTAGTCCTCTTCTCTACTGTAGGTCCAGATGTGTTCTGGTGAAATGAGGGTGACATGCAGCTTTTGTATGATTCACTAGCCAGTGGGCAGGGATGACTCTAGGCCACTCCTTAACCAATCAGAAAAGTGTTCCCAAGGGCAAACCTCCAATTTTTGCAGTGCATACTGTTTGCTTTACTACACACTACCCCACACTATTTGGAGTAAAATCCAACTTGGCGAAACCCATCTGACCTGATGGTGACTGGTGTCCCAGCCAGGGAGTGTGTCTAAGGAAATGAGCAGTCCCCTCCTCCTTAGCTACTCCAAACTGCCAAACAGGTCCAGAGGCCAGCTAACCCATTCCGCTTGACTAGGCCAAATTGGTTACAGGGAAACAAAGGCTGCTGTTCCCCTGGTCTCCCTTAAAAAAGGTAGGCAAGCCTCATCTTGGTCCCTTTCAAGTAAATGAAGATCATGAACCCTCCCCAGCTGCCCTTGTTGGGCTGAATCACCTCATTAAGGAGAGAGAGGCCAGCTGCTGGCAGGACAGGCTAGGGCTATTAAGTCACTGGAGGTTCAGGCACATAACGTATAATTATTTAAAAGTGACTTTACTAAAATATTTATCAAATATCCAAAATTACCAGTGAATTGGATTTTTAATAACTGTTTAAAAAAGTGATTTAAGTAGTTATCCCAAGCTTGGGTGTTTTATTTTGAGCTTTGGTTTTTCTGATTGGACAGCCACAGTCTTTTATAGTGAAAACATCTTTGGTAGCTAGTCACTGCAGGTACAGACCAGTACTACATTCTTTAATGTGGCACTTTTAAGTACTCAACATGTTACTGTGTGGGCTACATTGCCTATTTCTAAAGAAAAATAGAATCATCGTAAAAAAGGAATTGTTTTTATTCATCTTCAATTTGTTTTCATTATCAATTGATGCATGGTAAGTACACAGTAAAATAATTGCAAATCACAACTCGATTGTTGTTGCATTGGAAATAATAGGCTTTTCAACAAATTACAAACTATATCAATTTCTTCAACAAGTCTCTAACAAACATGCTTCTGATGTATTGTTTTGATCAACCTTAATTGCAAAACGATATAGGTGAAAACCTTGTAATCCATTTTCTCCCACATGCAGACACTAATTACTTGCTTAGTTGGGAAATCCACAAGTAATCTTCACAAAAGACCTAATGGTGAATTGTGAATTATGACTGCTTTAAAATGATTTATCGCTTTCTGGATGCTCCCATGAGCTTCACACCTGCTTTCCCCCACAAATGTCTAATTTCTTAGTCTTAAAAAATCCCAACAGTATGTGGCTCTTTGCTTGGGCACAGAGTTCCATTACCTCACTTTTCATTGTGAAAGGAAGCAAAACGTGTCTGTGCCCAAGCAAGGAACCGAAAGATGTTCGAATTTTATTTGAACCTAAGAAAAAATCCAATCAATGTCCAATTCCATGCTGGAACACAGACAAACATGCCTATGCTCCACGAAAGAGGCTACCACTCTTTGGATTTTCCCTAATACTCCTTGGGACAACGAGGTACTCAGCTCCTTCTTCTCAGACAGCTTCTCATAAATGGATTAATTCTGAGACACAGGACCTGGAAACTAAGAAGTGGAGATGGAAGGCAAGGGACTAGGAATAGGAGTGGAAAATTCTATTCCCTCCCCTCCCATTTCCCACCTCCTGGTTCATGTATTCTTCTAGTGAGAAAGGGGGAGTGGCAGGAGGAGCTGGGCTGGAAATACAATCTTCTCTTCCATCTTCCCCCTTCCCACCTCCAGAAGAAGTGGTTGAATCCTGAGTGCATAGTTAGGAAGCAGCTAGGGTCAGTAACAGCTCCCTTTAGCACCTCCTTTACCCCTGCCCACTGTCATCATCCTTGGATGAACCTGACATCACTACAATGACACTCTAATGCTTGTACAATGTCACAATAGGGCAGCCAAGAGTTAACTATTTTAATATTGTTTTTAAAAAACTATATAGAGCATTTTGCCCACAAAAACACATTAACGCATTTGAATGACAAAGCACTGAATATGTATACTTGATGTACAGTTTGCTATTCAAATATTCTTACCATTTATTGTAACATCTACCTAAAATGTATAAAATTCCCATCTCACTGTAACATTGTATACGTTTATCAGTGTGTAATTGTTATCAATGCAATATTTCATGATTACAAATCAATAATTTATCCACACATTTAATCTAATACAATAAAAAGTAATAATGAAGTATAATATAAGAACACTTTAGCATTTGCATTACAACGTCTGCAAAACTGGACATCACAAATATTACCCACACATGCCACATTCCCTTCAAGAAAATGGATACTGCAAATGCCAAAGAGCATAAACAATTTTTATAATTATGTTTCAATGACACCCCATCCTACTCATTTGTTTCAGTGTAAGCCAATACATTAATTGATGTGTTCAACATTAAATTATTACTGGATGAACATGTATCTGCCCCCCTTGAGAACTGACAACCTTTTATTCTTAATTTTGTGAAAAGAGCAATATGAAGTTGCTTCATAATAAGAAGTTGTACTATTTTCCAACACTGTGATCCACCCAGGACAAAAGGAGGCCAAATGGTCAATGCATTTATTGTGCTGCAACACTATCCTCTGTAAATCGAACGTTTGAAAAGGATTGGTTTTATGATTCTCTAGTGGGAAAATAACCAAGATAGGAACTTAACAGGGGCGGCTCCTCCGCTAGAGCAGAGAAGTGTCGCCTTCCTCCAGCAGCAGCACTGGAAAACATTTAAAAGAAAAGATAATAAACTTTACTTATTATCATTTTCTTTTAAAGGGGCGGGGCCACAGCACTCCCCCTCAGAGCACATGTGTGTTTGGCTGGCCATCTCGGGCCGGCCAAACACACATGCACAGTGTGCTCTCTCCAGCCCAGCAACTAGGAAGCCTGCACAGGCTCCCAGTCTGCCTGCCAATCCTGATACTGCTCTGAGCAGCATCAGGATTGGCCACAGGACAGGCTGGGAGCCTGTGCCTGCAGGCAGTAGAGAAAAAGTAGATGGAGCAGTGTGGCGCGGCAAGGGAGGTAAGTAATATTTTTGTATTTTAATTTTTATTTATCCTCAGTACTCAGACTTATGGGACACCTTCCTTCACAAGGAACGCAAATTAGCAGCAGCTATCTTCTGAAATATTTTCACTGAAGCTATGATCTAATTTATTTCTGTTTTAAAAGGTTTTTGTGCCTCTACTTAGTGATGCTTAGCACTGCACTTCATTATAGTTGTTATATAAATAATTCATTCTAATTTTGGCAATGATATAGAATAACTTTCTATAAATTAAGTGTACTTAATGAAGGGATGCATCAAAGTGAAAGCACTCAAGCATAATGTAAAATCTTCTTCAAAGCCAGCAAACACATCATATAGTGGATCGGTCAGTACACGTTAATCTATCAACAGATACAAGCTTGTTTATTCTTGAGTGAAATTAAACAAACCTGATGCTTGACTTTAGTAACTTGGAACCACTGTTCTTTCTGCTCATGCTTACTCTGCTGATCTGCCCATTTTCCATTCTACAAACTATTTCGTAAGATCATCTGTCCATCTGACTTTGCTCTTGGTCAGAATTTGATCATCTGATTCTTATTAAAAATCTTTTGTGATAGGCTATGTATTTGCATCTTGTCTTCTCCCAGGGAACTTGTTTCCATTGCCAGTGTAGGGGGATCTCTTAGTCGGTGCGCTTTGTGACTAGCAGACTACTAATTTTGCACAAAATACTTTTTTGACTCAAAGCAAACTTGAGACCATGCTTTTCAATATTTTACCTAGTTACAGTAACTCCAAAGGAGGGACTCCAAAAGTTAAACAAGCATTTGCAATGCAATAGGCCTCACATTTGTATGAGTTAGAGCTATTGGTGTTGTAAATGCATAACAAGACTTTTCTTGCCACATAAATCATTCAACCGTGCCACATAATTTGCTCCTCTCTGACACACAATTCCAGTGGCCTTGCATATAACTAAAGCACTTCTATTTAACTTCATCTATCTGCAGCAAAAAATTAAAATATTGCCGTTTAGCAACCTAATTTAAATCTGCCACGCTAATTAGAATAGAATAACACTTTCACCGCCCCACCATCAGAGTTGCTGGCTGACTAACAAAAATGCTGGGGGAAGGCTAGAAGTGGAAATATTAACAAGTGATCATGTAGATTACATTTTCACTATTACAGGTCATGTGTGTTCTTAACTCTCACAGGTTTTTCAATGCCTATGTCAACCTCTTTTGTGGTTATTGTAAATAGAGAGATCTGTATGTTGTTTGTTCACAGGCTTGACTAATCATAAATACTTTAGAGGGTTAATGTGCATATTACTTGTGCTGTTTTTTAAATCTCTGTTTTCTCCTTTTATCACTGTTTCCTGTCTTCCTTTTCCTCCTTTCTGTCTCTTGAGCCGAGTCAAATTCTAATTAAGAAAATTAAGTGGGACCTGAAGGATGAGTGCTGATTCCCTGCACTGGCACAAATTTACTGGTAGTACCCTGAGTGTGCAATCACCTCAATTCTAGCAGACCACAGTAAGGCAGAATTAGTTGATTTGGAATCAGGAATCCCTTGGCTCAAATGAAGGAACGATGCACTAGCATGTGGGAGTGGGGGGTGGGGTAGTCTGAAGAAGTTCCTTCGCTGGCATGTGCCCGCTAGTCAACACAGTTAGTGGTGTCAGCAATGGGCACTGAAGTGACAGGCAGACTCCAGGTTTTGGCATCCCAGCGCTCACCTCCTGGAGTGAGTAAATGGATGAATGAATGAAAATACTTGCACGGGGGCCACCCAGAAAACCCCAGTGCCTAGAGGAGTGAAGTGCACTTCTGAAAATATTTGAATGCATCGGTTCAGAAACAAGCGCCGAATACCCATGCAGGACAGCTAAATTCTGACCACTGACAATGCTCTCATAGTTTCCGAAGCATTGAACCTTGCCTGACGAAAATGCACGTGGTCTGTGTTAGGAAAACAAAAAAGCAATTGGTTAAATACTTGAATTAACTTCAGACCCTGGTAATTATTCGGGGCTGCATTCTAGTCCATAGTTATTCAGTTCGCTGTTTGATGGAGTTCTGTGTATCGGTGCTTGGTATTTGAAATTCATGGGATCCAAGACTTTTCTGAGCAGAATGCAAATTCTGAAAAAATGTCCCTAGTCATACAGAGAACCCACGCTGTGGCAAGCACACCGTGTGCTCATTATCTGCCTTCTCCCAAGCGAACTTCAGCCTGCCGGCGCCTCCCTGCATTGGGTAGCCCATGTTCTCCCATTTGCTGACTTTATCCCTGATAAAGAGGCGAACAGTAATCTTCTTGAAACGGATACACTCTTATCAAACAGCTGTGAAAAGGATCACAACTCCAAGCGCATGAGCATCGCAAAAGAGAAAAAGAAACAAATAAATTACGTGCTTATTTACTGAAGAGAAGTAAAATTGAGCACGTATTTGGAGCATAGCCATGTTTCACTTCAAGGCTCTGCTGATTACTGCTGTGGCAAGCTGAGCATTTTTCAGTGCCTTTCTTGCACTCGAATATATAAAAGGTTGCTCATGTTTCCCTTCTCTGGCGATGCGCCCCCTAGGGGAGGAGAGCAGAGCTTAAAATAGAAACCCAGTCACTCCGAGGGCGGTGTGCTAAGCCCAGGACGTAAAGCACACAGAAAAGCACAAACACAATTACTCAAAGGTTTATAAACTCACTACACATAAACACGGAGATGAAAACAGACAAACACGTACACAAACACCTGCAATACCTCTGCGTGAGTCCGCAGTGCATGAAGCTTGAAAGCAACATGGAGTGCGACGCGAAGGGGAGTTGGGAGTTTGCGTTTGAAACTGTCATAGCCGCAGAAGGGGAGAGAAAAAAGAGAAAAACAATGGGGAAAAAGAGCGCGATCACGCTACTACAGTTCACTCATAGTAAAACCTATTGGCAAAAGTGCAATTATCTACGTAACCGGCAATGCAATTAACTACGTAACAGGGTCGATGTCATGCAAAGCGCTCGACTTCTGCCAAGCGAGATCACGCTGCGGAAAAAGATAGAAAGTAGCACACAAACCGGATGGAAAACATGGAGCCTCGCATGTTTTCAGTACTTGGTCACTGCGCTCGAGGAGGGCTAGCCACCGGAAAAGGCATGACGTATGCATGCCTTCCACTAATGAAAGCAAGCAGATTTTAAAAGGCAAGCCCACAAACCAATGAAAGACAATGACGTAACATGAACGGGGCTCCGAGCCCTTTTCTAACTACAAAAGTGTCTCACAAGCGAAATGCATGCGCAAGAGCATGCGACGCAGGCTCGACCCTAAAAAGTACATAAAAATGGTTGTGCCTATAATAACCTATTAGTCGAGATCCTGGGAATTTCTGGAAGCAATATCAGGTCACCTTAATTGGTGACTCTGGAAGCTCAAAAACAATTAAAGGTAGACCCTCCTGAAATGTACAGAGAAGTAGAGCATTTATTCAAGCATATGGGAAATCAGGTATGTAAACAAGTTAATGTACTGCAGTGAAAATTGAAAGCTGATTGTAGAATTTCCAAATTCTCCATTTTGCTCAAGTCAGCGGGGTCTTGTCAATCAACATTTACCACCAATTGTACGTGAATGGTCTCAGAATGATTTCTGGTATTTGCGTTTCATTTACAACCAGTGTCTACATTCCAGGATCAACTTTCCCACCCATGTACCTTCAGTTTCAGTAGATTTTACTTGAAGACGTATAATACTAACCTAATGAAAAGATTTTACATCTTGCATTTCTTATATAATACCAATACTTAGAATTTAAAATACAAAGAATATTGTTCTATTTCTGTTGTGAAAATAAGCACATATTTTATTTGACCACAAAAAAGTAGCTATTAATGCCTAACAATAAATGTCGATTTACTTTTGACCATAATTCCGAACTAACAGGGTGACATACTGTATGCAAGTGGGTAAGATTTTCTCTGCATCCAGCAAGATGTCTTAAAAGCCTTCACTGATCATAAAAAATGTTACCACTTATGGATAAGGACAAGAGTATGGCAATTAGTCAACTAAGTGTGAGTCTATGTTAAAGTAAGGTGTGAATGAGCTGGGTCCATGGAATCTAATTACTAAGTGGAGGTATAAAGTTATGAAAAGGGTATGTATGTTATTGCACTCAATGTGGACGTATGGTGACCTCTGGACATACGCATTCATGGTTCCCAGGTTCAATGTGCCCCTAATAAACATCATCAAACATGAGCATTTCCAATGTTTATTGGCCTTACTAGTAACGTCACCCAGTATAAAGCATTTCAGTTGTTACTCATATTACTGAAAGAAACATACTCTTTCATCATTTGCAAATAAAGGCATGTATGTTAATTAAGTATTTCATGGAATATCAGCTGCTTCCTCAGTTCCACACTTTGCTTGCCCAAGCACAATCCTTATTACCCCAAGTGTCGGGGCCGTGAAGGAAAAGGATGGAGCCCTCTTTATTAGGTCAGGCATTCAAGACTTCTTGTGTATACTTTAGTATATACTTCTATACTTGTTTGTGGGGTCTCTGCTTTTTCACTGGTTTGTCTCAGTGCCCTTAAAAAATCCTTGCTTGCTAGTGGTCAATCCTTGCTCTTTGTCCCACCTTTTTCCACAGTTGTACACTCCCCTGGAGCATGGCCCTAGTACTTGTTCCCTTCCACTTGTGCCTATGTAGCATGTGCTTAGGGATTACTTTTTTCAAAGGCTAATAGCATTTGACCAGAGCGCTGGATGTTTCAGTGGCTCTAGGCTGTTTCTGTTTACAGGGCTCTAGTCTATTACTTATTTTCATCTGCAGTCATGTGTGACTTTGTTTACTCCATTCATTACACTCCCTAGCCATTTTCTGTTCTTGCATTTCAAATGATTGTTCCTTTTGTCTGTCTCTGTGAGCTCACGTCGTCGCTTTGAACCAGCCTCTTATGTCAACTGTTTCACTTTTTATTTTCAGTTTGTGTGGCAGGAAAACGCTAATAGCTCTGACTCGAGCGAACGCGAAACCCATTGCAGTTCAAATGCTTCTTTTATTGTTTCGGTCACTTTTAAACCCGTTCTTATGAAATGTTGGAACACTGAAAATATTTTCTTCCCTCCTCTATTTTAATCCACGTATTTTTGCATAATGTTTTTAGAGTCATTTTTCAATGTACAAGTGCTTTTTTCGAAGGTGTTTTTAATTAACGTCAGAAGACGCAAAAGAAACCACGTGACAAGAATAGCATCGACTAAAGAATCCATGAGCTATGAGTGCTTGGCACGAGGCGATGCTCGGCGGAGCTGCGAGCGCGAGGCTGGGCAGGAGGTGGGCCGCTGCTGTTCCGAGGAAGAGTAACTACGGCCTGGGTGTGCCTGGCAGTTGAAAATAGCATCTTTGCTGACTCCAGTTGAAGCCTCACTTCTTGTAAATGACTTTTATCACAACAGGATTAAGCGTGACCGCAGCGCTGCTGTCGGCTAAAGTTGCTTTTGTCACTCAATTTCTATTGAACTTGGAAGCGGGGTAGAGCCCAGTCACCACGAATCTTCCGAATAATTGCATGACAGCAGCCAGTTATTGATGCTCATGTGCATATTTTTGAGCTTGGTTTCAAATTTTATGTAAATAGGCTGCTCATTTTTATACACTGTTTTATGTATCCTGATTTGTACTTTTATAGCTGTATACGCCGAATAAAATAATTTTATCTGGCTGTCTGTCTGAGTTGCATTCAACATTTTCTCCGTGAACCAGTCCTCTAGCCAGTAGCTCGAGTGAGTTTTGAATGAGAGGTATGAAGGAATGAATAAATGAAGAGCCATTTTTAACGTGCTCAGCTGCTTTAGAACAAAGGGTCCCGACGTTCACACCAGCGAGCTTGCTAGCATTCCCTAAACAGATGATTTTTTAGTCCGAATTCAAAAGCTTTCTCATTATCAAGGTCTATCACAACTTCTGGTACAGAGTTCTATAATTTTCTTGCCAGGGATGAGAAAGATCATTTTCCCGACCTTTTATTTTGAATCATCCAGATGCAGACAAAGCCTTGATTAGAGAAGCAAAGTGCCCTACCTGGGGCACACCTCTTGAATCTCCTTTGTAACTATATAAGTCCTTTATGTTGTAATGCTCTGAATAGAGATTTGTATAGCTTTGCATTGAACCTTGGAATGATCGTACATCCTCACATACATTTTTCACTTACAATATTCAAAAGTGCATTTTGCTGAATTTCACCTAATTTCAGGGGAAAAAACTGTGCTATTTCCAGCATCCTACTCTGTATCTCAAAGTGTGCGAGGCCTGCAAGTAAAGAACTGATTTCATTAATGTCGACTGGCACCTTTATGGACGTTATTGGTTGCTTCAGGAGATGATATAATGCAACTGGTAGCTCACATCATATCAAAACCATCTGTGCAAGGTATAAAGAATTGCTGAAAACCTTTGTGATCTCTCTTAAGGCCTGGGAAGATGATAAAAAGGAGGAAAGTACAGGAAGGAGCAGTCAGTGGAAATAACACTTTACTGAAGATTTTACCTGTCTATCTGAGTTTTCTGCAGTTTCTCCTCCTCGGAAATGTAGAATTTAAAATATCACATAAAAAATATATGAATCCAGATATGGGCATTTCATTTTTTTCAATTTTGGTTGCTGTTTAAAACAAGCATTAGCAAAGCCAATCAGTGTAATTTTAACGTAATAGTGCATGCAAACATGTAGACATGACGTTTCAATGCAATTGCACAGTAATGCCAGACCTGCTGGCTTTGCAGATGCTCTGTAGCGGTGGTGATGGTAGTGGTGAACCTTTGATGCTGGTGGTACTGACGGTGTTATTGGTATTTCATTGGTGGTAGTGGTATGGTGGATGTGGTACTTGTAGAGGTGATTTTGTTGGTAGTGGTACTGAAACTGATGATGGTATTGGTGGCAGAGGTGGTATTATAGGTGCTAATGTACAGTATTAGTGGTGATAATTGTGGTACAGATGGTAGTGGTGTTGGTGCTGACTGGCAGTAAAAGGCCTGGATACTTTGTTTCGGTTGTCCAGGCTCAGAATCAATGAGAAGTGGTGCGGGCCAGTGCTCAAAAGATGAGCATGGTCGGCTCACATGCATTAATCACAGTTATTTGCTACTGCCAAATAGCCCACAGCCAGACCCTAGGCCACAACTCCTACCTTACGTTACATTTTCTTTGATGGTGGAGTTTCATCTGATCCTCAAGTGGCGATACTCAATGTTTTTAGGGTCGAGCGTACAAGTGCTCCGTCTCTGTTGTAATCTCTCTTTGGGCTTTTAACCATGCCCATGTCACACCTGCCACTTTCATTGGTTCGTGGGCTTGACTTTTAAGATCTGCTTGATTTCGTTAAAGGCATGCATACGTCATGCCTTTTCCGGTGTTTAGCCCTCCTCGAGCGCACCGGCCAACTACTGAAACATGTTTTCAGCCTGGTTTCTGCGCTAGTTTATCTTTTTATTTTCCTCTCAGTGCGATCGCTCTGGGTTTTACACAGAGCAATCACGTTCGTTTATTTAGTTTTCAATTTCAGCGCGACTGTGCTGGCTTTTACATAGCACGCTAGTTTTTTTTCTTTCAATTTATGTGGCAAGAAAAGTAGATTAGGAGTTTACAATGCTAATAACTCTAACTCAAGCAAATGTGAGACCTGTTGCATTGCAAATGCTTGTTTTCTATAGTTAGTGCTGGTTGTCCATTCTCTAACTCCTCAACATCAAAAAGGAGGCTATTTCAAGCAAAGCGAGGGACAATGCACCCACCCTTTAATGTCATCGAGGATCACAGGGAGTGTGATGTCACATCCTCTATCACTGGCATTCTGGTGAATGGACATCTGTGAATAAAAGATGTATGTTTGTCCACTTCCACGAGAAATATTAATAATACTGTCTTTCTGCCTCCACAATGTACTCACAACTTAGGTCAATTGATGATATAATAAACAATATCTTTCTCAATTATACTCATGGTCAGGGGCGTAGCAATAAACAGTGCAGAAGATCCAATGACACCCACCGCCGGCTCCTCCGCTATGGCGGAGGAGCTCCACCCCCTGTCAGCAGTAACCACTGCAAATCATTTAACAATGAAAGAATAATAAACTCAGTTTATTATCCTTTCATGGTTAAAGGGGTGGGAAATGGGGATGACGGGGACGAGGAAAGTGCACTTTGCACTCCCCTCAGTGCTCATGTATATTTGGCCAAACACACATGTGGACTGTGCTCTCTCCAACCTGGCACTATGTTGCTGGGCTGGAGAGAGCAGGCACACACTCCCAGTCTGCCTGGGAGCTCCCTGGCTGCACACCACCAGCCAATTCTAATGCTGCTCTGAGCAACGTCAGACTTGGCCGCAGGGCAGGCTGGTAGAATATGCTGTCTGCTGAGGAGACGGAGGATCGCAGCGATGCGGTAAAAAATACATGTTCTTTACTTTTTTATATTATTAATACTCCCCATGTGCTACCCCCCTCGCTTGTTACCACCATGAGCCCCAACTGGGGACACCATGACCCAGGGGGTTTACAAGATAGGAGACAGCTGCACTCCTGTTATGGTTGTTTTACTACCCGAAGTGCAGACATGAGGGGCCTTTTCTCTTGATTGCACCAGGGCCTATGGGGCTTTTCTCATGCCACTGCACATCGTTGGTACTAACTCAAAGATTTTAGGTGCCCATCATGTTATCTTTGATATTCAATTCAATCTCAGTCATGAGTGAAAGGTTCTTCTACGGCTGTTCCATAAATGCAACTGTGGGCGAACGTCAGGTTTTCAATGAAAGAACACTTATGAAGTATATTATAAACAAAAAAATTCTTCTGCGCATTTAGAGACTGAAAGCTTAGTAAATAGTGCCACCTGTCTTTCTTTGTAAGTTAGTGAACAACAGCATAACCCTTACGCTTCATGGGCTTAATAGATGCATGCATGGTACTCCAGGGATAAGATTTCAAGTCAGCCGAAATGTCATATTCTGACATGACTGTATGCCGCAAACTGCCAGCCTGGATGTTTCTTGGACTGTGATCAGCACTCACTAAAGGTTTACAGAAAGTAGGGCTGAGAGAAGCTAAAAAAACAAGGTCTAAATAAGGAAAACGAGTGATTGTGGCAGCTTCAAGTCTGTAACTGTAATTGCCTCTATTTTTTGCTGAGGACACGTTTCTCTAATTACTGTGGATGTCAGGGAATGCATCTACCGAATGTAAGCTATAATATACATCACTGTTTGCTTCTGTGCAGTTTATAAAGCTGAACAGATGACTGTCTCTTCTTTGCGAAGGAATAAGTGATAATATTGCTCTAAATAAGAAAACTGTTCCACTGGGCTGGTTAGTTTCACTTGCTGGCATCGTTTGGTACGTACATATTCAAAACTTTTCCCAGAAGGTTGGCACCTGTGTGCCTCAGTAGAACATAGTCGAGTGACAGGACCATCAAGATTCTGATGTGGAATATAACATGAGAAAGTTTGGTGTGAGAACTCACATATTTACTCAGCCTATGCTTTCCTCTCAATGACTTAAGTAGCTACACTAGATCTGCTTGTAAGGTACATGCCACTCATAGCTAACTTTACATGTTCTGCAAGCACTGAAAGCTTGTACCAGTCAGTCTTGGAATTTTGTCTGCAGGGAATGGAAATATTGTGCTGCTGCTACCCACACTGTACCACTCCTCTGAAAAGGGAAGCTTGTACTGTTTCTGCCAAATGTTCCTGTTATGTGAAGAAGTAATGTTTCCACTTCTGCTGCCCTGTTAGAAATTGGGTCTATGGTTGGCAGTCAGTTTGCACTTTCTCCAAGCAGCGACCCCATTTCTAACATTGGAGATCAGCGGTGAGGATTGGACTTGTATTTGTACTTGATATACAGTGATTAACCCCTTCGCTACCAGGCATTTTCCCCTCCAGTACCGAGCCTTTTTTTGGCTATTTGGGGCAGTTCGCACGTAGGCCCTCATAACGTTTTGTCCACATAAGCTATCCATGGCAAATTTGTATCCTTTTTTTCCACAGGGGTAAGGGTACCAGAGTTTGTGGGTTCCCCTAGAGGAGACCAAGAAATTAGCCAAAATACAGCAAAAAAGTAGTTTTTTAAAAAAAAACAGAACATGGGAAAAAAGGGTTGCAGAAGAAGGCTTGTGGCTTTTTCACTGAAAATGGCATCAACAAAGGGTTTGTGGTGCTAAAATCACCATCTTTCCAACTTTCAGGAACAGGCAGACTTGAATCAGAAAACCCAATTTTTCAACACAATTTTGGCATTTTCCTGGGACATACCCCATTTATACTATTATTTGTGCAGTCAGCCTCCTTCTAGTTAGTGACAGAAATGGGTGTGTGTAGGAGGCTGGCCTGGCTTATAGTGGGTACCTTGTGGTACTTACACCTTGTGGAAGGTCCAGTTATCCCTTATTAGTAGGTTAGAGGTGTTCTAGCAGCTTAGGCCGATAGAGGTAGCTATAGCAGAGCAGCTTAGGCTGAACTAGGAGACATGCAAAGCTCCTACTATACCACTTATATCATATAGCACTATATCATAAGAAAACACAATACTCAGAGTTACTAAAAATCAAGGTACTTTATTTTAGTGACAATATGGCAAAAGTATCTCAGAGGATATACTCCCTTAGGAGGTAAGTAATATACGCAAAATATTTAGACACAAACCAAAATCAGGTAAGTAACAGTTAGAAAAGTAGTGTAAACAATGTAGAACACAATCAAATGCAATAGGGAGAAATAGGCCTAGGGGCAACACAAACCATATACTCCAAAAGTGGAATATGAACCACAAATGGGCCCCAGGCCTAGTGTAGTGTGTAGAGGGTCGCTGGGAGTGTAAGAAAACACTAAGGGCGTCCAAGATACCCCACTCCAAGACCCTGAAAAGTAGGAGTAAAGTTACCCTACTACCCCAGAAAGACAGTAAAGTCGAGATAGGGGATTCTGCAAGGACAACAACTGACTGCAAAACACTGAAGACGGATTCCTGGACCTGAGGACCTGTAAAGGAAGGGGACCAAGTCCAAGAGTCACGTAAGTGTCCAGGGGGGGCAGGAGCCCACTAAACCCCGGATGAAGGTGCAAAAGGGCTGCCTTTGGGTGGAAGAATCCAAAGATTCTGCAACAACGGAAGGTGCCAGGAACTTCTCCTTTGGTCAGAAGATGTCCCACGGCGTGCTGGAGGATGCAGAGTTGTTTCCACACAGAAAGATTGCAAACAACCCTTGCTAGCTGTAAGAGTTGCATTTGAGGATTTTGGGTGCTGCTAGGGCCCAGGAAGGACCAGGAGGTCGTCCCTTGGAGTAGAAGACAGAGGGGGCGCTCAGCAAATCAGAGAGCCCACGCAGAAGCAGGCATCACCCGCAGAAACACCTGAACAGGCACTTAGAAGATCTGAGGACGACGGTCGACTCAGAGCAACAAAAGAGGGTCCCACGATGTCGGAGTCCAACCCAGCGAGTTGGGCAATGCAGGACGAAGTACTGGGGACCTGGGCTAGGCTGTGCACAAAGGAAGTCCTGCAAAAGTTCACAGAAGGCAGAGCAGCTGCATTTCACGCAGTACATAGGATTACTGTCTGGCGTGGGGAGGCAAGGACTTACCTCCACCAAATTTGGACAGAAGGGCCACTGGACTGCCAAATACACTTGGACCCAGCTCCTGTGTTCCAGGGACCACACTCGTCAGGATGAGAGGGGACCCAGAGACAGGTGATGCAGAAGTTTGGTGCCTGCGTTAGCAGGGGGAAGATTCCGTTGACCCACAGGAGATTTCTTCTTGGCTTCCAGTGCAGGGTGAAGGCAGACAACCCTCAGAGCATGCACCACCAGGAAATAGTCGAGAAAGCCGGCAGGATGAGGTGCTACAATGTTGCTGGTAGTCTTCTAGCTACTTTGTTGCAGTTATGCAGGCGTCCTGGAGCAGTCAGCGGTCGATCCTTGGCAGAAGTCGAAGAGGGACTCTGGTGAGCTCTTGCATTCGTTATCTGGTGAGATACCCACAGGAGAGACCCCAAATAGCCCACAGAGGAGGATTGGCTACTGAGAAAGGTAAGCACCTATCAGGAGGGGTCTCTGACATCACCTGCTGGCACTAGCCAATCAGAGCTGTCCATTGTGCCCTCACACCTCTGCATCCAAGATGGCAGAGGTCTCGGACACACTGGAGGAGCTCTGGGCACCTCCCCTGGGATGTGCTGGTCAGGGGAGTGGTCACTCCCCTTTCCTTTGTCCAGTTTCACACCAGAGTAGGGCTGGGGATCCCTGAACCGGTGTAGACTGGCTTATGCAGAGAGGGCACCATCTGTGCCCTCCAAAGCATTTCCAGAGGCCAGGAGAGGCTACCCCTCCCAGGCCCTTCACACCTATTCCCAAAGGGAGAGGGCGTAACACCCTCTCTCAGAGGAAATCCTTTGTTCTGCCTTCCTGGGACCAGGCTGCCCAGGCCACAGGGGGGCAGAAACCTGTCTGAGGGGTTGGCAGCAGCAGTAGCTGCAGTGGAGACCCCGGAAAATTAGTTTGGCAGTATCCAGGCTCTGTGCTGGACATCTGGGGATGCATGGAATTGTATTGGGGTGACAATTCCATGATCCTAGACATGTTACATGGCCATGTTCGGAGTTACCATTGTGACTCTACATATAGGTATTGACCTATATGTAGGGCACACGTGTAATGGTGTCCCCACACTCACAACGTCTGGGGAATTTGCCCTGAACAATGTGGGGGCCCCGTGGCTAGTGCCAGGGTGCCCACACACTAAGTAACTTTGCACCTAACCTTCACCAAGTGAGGGTTAGACATATAGGTGACTTATAAGTTACTTAAGTGCAGTGTAGAATGGCTGTGAAATAACATGGACGTTATTTCACTCAGGCTGCAGTGGCAGTCCTGTGTAAGAATTGTCTGAGCTCCGCTGCAGCCCATAGGGATCTCCTGGAACCCCAATACCCTGGGTACCTAGGTACCATATACAAGGGAATTATAAGGGTGTTCCATTGTGTCAATGAGAACTGGTAAAATAGTCACTACCCTGCAGTGACAATTTTAAAAGCAGAGAGAGTATAAACACTGAGGTTCTGGTTAGCAGAGCCTCAGTGATACAGTTAGGCACCACACAGGGAACACATATAGACCACAAACTTATGAGCACTGGGGTCCTGGCTAGCAGTATCCCGATGACACATATCAAACATACTGACAACATAGGGATTTCACTATGAGCACTGGGCCCTGGCTAGCAGGATCCCAGTCAGACAGCAAAAGCACCCTAACATATACTCACAAACAGGCTAAAAGTGGGGGTAACAAGGCTAGAAAGAAGCTACATTTCTACAGTGTGAAACCAATGCTGGATCCCAGAAAGCTAAACATTTCTGAAACGTAGACAGAATTCTGAATTCAGCAAGGGGTAATTTGGGTAGATCCTAGAAGGTTTTCCTGCAGAAAATAACAGCTGAAATAAAAATATATTGAAATTGAGGTGAAAAAAACAGCCATTTTTCTTCGTAACGTTTTCCTGCGATGGCAGATTTTGAAAGCAATATACCGTTATGTCTGCTTGACTCTTCTGGTTGCGGGGATAAATAGGGCTTGTAGGTTAATCAAGAACCCTAGGTACCCAGAGCCAATAAATGAGCTGCACCTTGCAATGGGTTTTCATACTATACCGGGTATACAGCAATTCATTTGCTGAAATATAAAGAGTGTAAAATGGGTATCAAGAAAACCTTTGTATTTCTAAAATGGGCACAAGATAAGGTGTTGAGAAGCAGTGGTTATTTGCCCATCTCTGAATTCCGGGTCACCCATACTAGCATGTGAATTACTGGCCATTTCTCAAATAGACGTCTTTTTTACACTGTCTTACATTTGGAAGGAAAAAATGTAGAGAAAGACAAGGGGCAATGACAATTGTTTTGTTATCCTGTGTTCCCCCAAGTCTCCCGATAAAAATGGTACCTCACTTGTGTGGGTAGACCTAATGCTTGCGACAGGAACTCAACATGGACACATCACATTTTTACATTGAAATCAAATGTGTTTTTTGCTAAGTGCCCAGCTGTAGATTTTGGCCTCTAGCTCAGCCAGCACCTAGGAAAACCTACCAAACCTGTGCATTTTTGAAAACTGGACATCTAGGGGAATCCAGGATGGGGTGACTTGTGGGGCTCTCACCAGGTACTGTTACCCAGAATCCTTTGCAAACCTCAAAATTTGGCCAGAAAAACACCTTTTCCTCACATTTCGGTGACAGAAAGTTCTGGAACCTGAGAGGATCCACACATTTCCTTCCACCCAGTGTTTCCCCAAGTGTCCCAATAAAAATGGTATCTCACTTGTGTGGGTAGGCCTAGCGCCCACGACAGGAAACGCCTCAAAACACAACGTGGACACATCACATTTTCCCAAAGAAAACAGGTCTGTTTTTTTTTAAAGTGCCTAGCTGTGGATTTTGGCCTCTTGCTCAGGGGCACCTAAGGAAATCTACCAAACCTGTGCACTTTTTAAAACTAGACACCTAGGGGAATCTAAGATGGGGTGACTTGTGGGCCTTTCACCAAGTTATGCTACCCAGAATCCTTAGCAAACCTCAAAACCTGTCCAAAAAAACACTTTTTCCTCATATCTTGGTGACCGAAAGTTTTGGAATCTAAGAGGAGTCACAAGTTCTCTTCCACCCAGCGTCCCCCCAAGTCTCCAAATACAAATGGTACCTCACTTGTGTGAGTAGGCCTAGTTCCTGCGAAACAAAATGCCCCAAAACACTATCAGGACACTACCTGTTTTTGCAGGGGGCACCTGTGTTTTTGGTCCTGGTCTCAGCAGCCATACAGGGAAACCTACCAAATCCAAACATTTCTGAAAACTAGACACCCGAGGGAATCCAGGGAGGTGTGACTTGCGTGGATCCCCCGGTGTTTTCTTACCCAGAATCCTCAACAAACCTCATGTTTAGCTAAAAAAATCAAATTTTCACACATTTCTGTGTGAGATCAATGTGCCAGGACACATTTCCTACCACCCAACGTTCCCCTCAGTCTCCCAGTAAAAATGATACCTCACTTGTGTAGGTGGGCCAAGTGCCTGTGACAGGGAAGCGCCAAAACATGTCGAAATTGAGGGGGAACCAAAGCGGGTCCTAAAGGGCAGTTTGAAAAAAAACATTTTTTAACAAGTGGGGCAGAATTTTTATTGGTTTAGATGAAACAATGCTGGGTTGTAGGAATTTTGTGGATTCCTGCAGATTCTGACGGGTTCCATCACACAAATGTGGAAAAAATGTGTGATTTCCAGCAAAGTTGAAAGTTTGCAGGGCATTGTGGTTAAGAAAATGGTGCGGGGTTCATGTAAAGCACACCACCCTGAACTCACCCAAATGTTAGTTTTCAGGTGTGTCTAGGTCTTGTGGATTTTTCTACATGGCAGTGTCTCAAATTCCAAAAAGTGCAGCCCTCACCATTCCAAGAGGGACGATTTTGAGAGTTAGCCAATTTCTCATGGCCCAAATGTAAAACCAAAACCCAAAATAATCAAATGTCATCTTGCTTGCCATGGGATAAGATTTTTAAGTGAGCGGGGGGAGAGGTGAAAGACGGTTACCCCCTTCAGTTTGGTGGTGGGGGCATAACCATGCCCATACTGGTTGATAGCCACCACCACACTATTTTTTTTAAAATTCCCTGTCATATAGTAGACTTTCTGCCCCCCCGAAGTATGGATCAGGGGTAATTGCCCCATCTACCAACTGGTGGGCAGAACAACTTTGGCCCCATTTATTTGGGGTGGAGGTATGGCCATACCCCCACCCTCTTATTTTGAAAAGAAAATCTTCCCTGGTCTCTGGTGGGCTTTCTGCTCCCCCTTGAGGGCAGTTGGGCCTTCCAAAAATAGGCCGATCTGCCCCTAAAGTGGGCAGATATGGCCAACAGTAATGTGCCCCCATAGGGAGAGACCCTTGCCCGAGGGGCTCCTCCCCCAAACAAAAAACACATACACACACACCAATCCCTGGTGCCTAAGTGGTTTCTGCCCCCCCAGCCGGCAGATCGGCCTAATAGAAATAGGCCAATCTGTCCCAAGGGGGGCAGAAATGGCCTAAAAACAATTTGCCCCCCCCCTCCCCGGGGAGCGACCCTTGCCTAAGGTGTTGGTCCCCTTATCAATTTAAATTTAAAAAAGAATCCCTGGTGTCTAGTGGCTTCTGCCCCCCAGGGGCAGAGCGGCCTAATTATTATGGGCCAATCTGCCCCCATGAGGGGCAGAAAAGGCCTAATAAAAAAAATTGCCCCCCAGGGAGTGACCCTTGCCTAAGGGGTCGCTCCCCTTCTCAATATAAATAAAAAAAAAAACATCCCTAGGCAGATCGGCCTAATTAATATAAGCTGATCTGCCCCCAGGGGAGGCAGAAAAGGCCTTATAATAAATTGCCCCCCTTGAGGAGTGACCTTTGCCCAAGGGGCCGCTCCCCTTCTTTGTTTACCTAAAGTAAACAAACTCCCTGGTTTATAGTTGGCATTCCTGCAGCACGATCTCTATACGATAGTGCTGCAGGAATGCTCATAGAGACATGAAAAGGGAAGGAAAAGCCTTTCCTTCCCATTTCATGCCTCTCTGCCTCCCCTGCCCCCGTACCGTGGAGAAACAAATCTGTTTCTCCTCGGTTGCACTGGAAGCATGGCTTCCAGCGTGATGGGAGTTGACCTCTGATGAGGTCAGCGCGCGATCGAGGGCTGACGTCATCAGACGTCCCTGGTGGGTCAGGGGGGTCGGGGTGGAATGGGAAGTGATTCCCCTTCCAGCCCTGCCACATTGTCCACAAAGGGAGCGCGAGCTCCGGTGCCGGGACGTAATGGTTAAGTCCTTGGCACAGGAGCACTGTGCAGCGGGATGCAACCATTATGTCCGCGGCACAGTACCAGTTAAGTGTACACTACTGTTTTCAGTGCAGACCAATACGTGACCACATACCACTTGTTTTTGTTTTTTCTCTTTTTGGACTTTCTCCTGGTTGCATATTTTTGTGATTTTTTAAACTTCTCTTGGGAACTCTCTATTCTTTTTTGAACTTTGCATCTTTGAGTGAACCTTACCAACATGTTTCAATCTGGGGAAGCACCAGCTGTGGCTACAAAGGCTGTTTATGAGTTGGAGAAACTGGAGGAGTACACAGTGGCTCAACTTAAGCAACTTTGTAAGGATCTTGCCTGCCCAATCAAGAGCTCTGCCGGGAAGGAGGAACTGCAAATGGCATTGAGGGCCTGGGTGGCAGCCAAGGAGGTTGTAGGGCACACAGAGGAGGAGAGTGAGGGTGAGGAGGTGCAGAGTGTTCAAAATGTGGTAGTGGAAGTACCTGTTCTGCCTGGGGGGAGGGTCTCTAGGACAGGTAGCAGTGTGTCACCCTGAAGAGTTGCAGGACAGACAGGCAGAGAGGGTTCACCAGTTGGAGTTTGAGAAGCTTAAATGGAGATGGAAGAGAGAAGGTTGGCCAAAGAGGAGAAAAGGTGCTATTGGCCCATGAGCTCAGTTTAAAGGAGCTGTATCAGATGAGCCAGTCTAATAGAGATGGTGGCATCAGTACCTAAGTTCCGCCCGAGTGGAGGGTGCACATTTCTAAGGATCTGGTGAAGGATTACAAGAGGAAGGATGACATATATCTGTGGTTCAAGGTGTACAACATGGTCCCTGAAGCAAATTGGGGGGGGGGGGTCTGTGGAAGCACTTTGAGGCAGAGGGGAGGGACACTCTGACATACTTAAGGGATCCTCAGGGACTCACCTACTCTATTATGAAGGACGCCAAACTCACAAGATATGGTCTGAGCCCTGAGCAGTAAAAGGACAAGTTTAGGTCCTACAAAAAGAAGGAATCCCAAATCTGGTTGGAATGTGTTGACTCTTTTCGCAGGTAACTGGATGGTTGGGTGAAGGGCAGTGAGATGACAACATTTGAGGGGCTGTACAATTTGATTGCTTGGGAGCATTTGTATAGTCTTGTGTGCCAGAGCTGTGTTAGCACTTAATTGACAGCAAGCTGACTGACTCCAGGCAGCTTGCTCAGGAAGCGGACCAGTGGGAGAGCACCAGTGTCTAGAGGAGGAATAGGGTAGACCATGCCAAGGGTTGGCAGGGTCCCCATCAAAAGAAGTGGGGGGTAAGGGTAAAACAGGGGGAGTTCATTAAAGGGCCCCAACCTAGTTCCCAGGGTAAGGATTGCCAGCCCCAGTAGAAAAGAAACCATGGGTCTCTACAGGGAAACCTGCAGAGAAGGGTCCCCGTAAGTGCTTTGCATGTGATCAGGTGAGTCACATGGGGGGGATCCCAAATGTCCCAAGGGGACACAGGCAGCCACTGGTGCTCAGACACAGGGTTTAGCCAGTGTAGGTCTTCGGGAGGAGTTGGTTCTAGGTGGGTGGGAGCCAGCTGAGATGACCCTTATCTCACTAGGGTACAGTGAGATGGTCCAGAGGACCCTCATGCATGAGAACACTAAGAAGTACAGGCAGTGGGTCACCATCAATGGACATAGGGTAGAGGCTCTGAGAGACACAGGAGCCAGTGTGACTACTGTGTGAAGTCACCTGGTGTCTGAAGAGCAGGTAGTTCCCCATGAATTTCTCCAAGTAGTTGCAGTAGACAACTCCAAGCTCCTGTGCAAAGTGGCAGAGGTTCCCTTTGAATGGTGGTCTCAGGCTCCTTGAGGGTAGCTGTGAGTCCAACCATGCATGTTGATTGTCTGCTTGGCAATGACCTGGAGGATTCCCCTTGAAAGGAGGTGAAACACAGGTCTCCCTTGGAGATTTTGGGTTTGCCAAGGTGGATTTTTGTGTCCTCTGAGTCAATGGTGATCAGGAGACCCTAGAGACTGGAAGAGTCGCCCAGGTGTCTGCCAGAAGGAGGAAGGGCAAGGGGCGCTGGAAGCTTGTTCCAGAAGTTCCCACATTCCGGGAGGAGGCTGGACCTGAGAGGGACACCCCAGAGCCTACAGGGAAACAGGTGGCTGAGCTGGAGGAGGTCCCTGAGCTGACTCAGTGGCAGCAGGAAGGGGGACCCACCAGGGAAGCATTCTGTGAGGCACAGAGAACATGCCCTGCTCTGGAGGGTTTGTGGCAGCAGGCTGCAGACCAGGCATCTGGCAAGGAGTCTGGTTCACATTTTATTTATTGGGAGGATGGCCTCCTATATAGCGAGCCTAAGGTTGCTGAGCCTGGGGCAGCCCGTGTGCTGGTGGTACCCCAGTGCTTCAGAGCCTTCCTACTGGGTTTGGCTCATGATGTGCCTTTAGCTGGACATTGGGGCAGGACAAGACCTTTGAGAGGCTTGTCACCCACTTTTACGGGCCCAAATATGCAGGCACTCTGATACATATTGTAGGTCTTGCCAAACTTGTCAGGCAAGTGACAAGAGTAGGGGGAATGTAAGGCTCCCCTCCAACCTTTTCCTGTTGTCAGCACACCCTACAAAAGGTTGGGTATTGACATTGTGGGGCCTCTGGATCCCAAGACAGCCATGGGTAACAGGTTTATCCTGGTCTTGGTGGACCATGCCACCAGGTACTCAGAAGCCATTTCTTTGAGATCAATCACTGCCCCTGTGGTGGGATGTGCATTGATGTTTTTTTTTTTACCCGCATGGGGTTCCCCAAGGAGGTTGTATCTGATAGGGGTACCGACTTCATATCTACCTATATGAAGTCTCTGTGGGAGGAGTATGGGGTGACATATAAGTTCGCCACTGCTTACCACCCCAAGGAAATGGTCTCATTGAGAGATTCAACTGCACCTTGAAAGGCATGATCATGGGCCTGTCAGAGCCCTTGAGGCATAAGTGAGCGGCTCTTTTGTCATACCTTCTGTTTGCTTACAGGGAGGTGCCACAAAAGGGACTTGGTTTTAGCCCCTTTGAATTATTGTATGAACACCCTGTGAGAGGACCTCTGAGTCAGGTTAGGGAAGGCTTGTAGAGGGCCTCCAGTAAGCCCCCCGCATGTCTTTAACTACATCAAGGCTTTTAGGAACCACACAGTCCGCTTCAGGAAGCTCGCTCAGGAGAACCTGGAAGTGAGCCAGGAAGACATGAAAAGCTTGCATGACCAGAATGCCACGCTGGTTGAGTTTCAGCCTGGCCAGAAAGTGTGTGTAATGGCCCCAGTAGAGCCTAGGGCTCTCCAGGACAAGTGGGACTGGGCCTTTCGAGGTGGTGGAGTGCAAGAGTGATGTCACCTATCTGTTGAACTTGCAGACTACCAGGAACCCTTTGACGGTCCTGCATGTGAACTGCCTCAAGCCTCACTTTGGGAGGTCCGAGTTGACAATGCTTCTAGCAACAGATGATGGGGTGAAGGAAGAGAGTGAGCCTCTTCCTGACCTCCTGTCTGCTAAGGAGAAAGATGGGTCTGTTGAGGGTGTGAATATCTCCCCTCACAGACCCCAGAGCAACAGATGGACTGTCACCAGGTGTTGGGACAGTTTGCCTCATTGCTTTCCTTGGTCCCGGGGGCACTCATTTGTGTACACATGATGTGGACACTGGGGACAGCCTACCTGTAAAGGGTATCTGACATGGTCAGGGCTAACATCAAAGGAGGAGGTGTCCAAAATGTTAGCTCTTGGGGTTATTGAGTTTTCCAGGAGCCCTTGGGCCAGCCCCAGTGGTCTTGGTCTCAAAGGCTGCTGCTCCTGGTGCCACTCCAGAACATGTCCCACCTTTAACATACACTGCACCCTGCCCATGGGGTTACCTGGGGCCTACCTTAGGGGTGCCTTACAAATCCAAAAAGAGAAGGTTTGGGCAGGTTGAATTGGAAGCTTAAAGCTCCACATACAGACACTGCAGTGGCAGGTCTGAGCTTATGTTTACAGGGCAATTTATGTGGGTGGCACAATCAGTGCTACAGGCCCAATAGCATCATTTGATATACAGGCCCTGAGCACCTCTAGTGCACTTTACTAGGGACTTACTAGTAAATCAAATGTGCCAATCATGGAAAAGCCAATTACACACACAATTTACACAGGAAGCACTTGCACATTAGCAATGGCCAGCAGTGGAAAATTGCCCAGAGTACCAAAAACAGCAAAAACAGAGTCCAGTACACAGTCAAAACATGGAATGCAGGGGCAAAATAGATATGTGAACCTTGCCAAAGATGTCAGGTCTAACATGCCCCATCCCAAGAAAACATGAAGGATATCTGGAATGTACTTGCAGAAAATACCGAGACCAGAAAGAAGCTTTATTGGGACCTGGGTCAAAAACTAGTTAACAGAGATCTTGGTTCGAATCCTGGCTTCCAAATTTGATCAAACTATGTGACTCTGGGCAATTACCTTTCTTTGCTTTGCCTCCTATTCTGTGATCCTGACATATGACAATACATTGAAATAATTCAGATCATGATGCACACTGTTCAGAAGCCCTTCTTTTATATAATTCAATACACCTTTATGGTAATGCTTCTATACAATACCAATGGTCACTGATACAATTGTCATCAGTCCAGAAGGTGGAAAGAATGTGATACCCATCCCAGATCTGAATTACACAATATCTAATAAGAAAATCAGCTCAGTGAAACTGTGTGACATTAAGAAATTGCATTTCTTCACTGTGCCTACTTCTTCATTATCATCACATATGACAACATTTTGAAATAATTTAGTTCAGAAGATACACTGTCACAGATCTCTCTTTTATATGTTTTAAAACACCATCATGTTGCTTCACAGGGTTATATAGAAGAAACAAATCAGTTGACTTCCCTCTTAATTCATGGTTAACATTGTTAGGGCAGAAGGGGTGTGGTTCACTATTATAATAAGGACTACCCAGTGCAGCAATATAATCTAATGTGCTATAGTTCAAAATATACTTTAATTTAAAAGTTCATACCCTGGTTATAACAAAATTGGCAATCAGCAACTGGGCATTGTAGGAAGGTAGCCTCTTTCTAGCCTTGTTACCCCCACTTTTGGCCTTTTTGTGAGTATATGTCAGGGTGTTTTTACTGTCTCACTGGGATCCTGCTAGCCAGGGCCCCAGTGCTCATAGTGGAAACCCTGTGTTGTCAGTGTGTTTGATATGTGTCACTGGGATCCTGCTAGCCAGGACCTCAGTGCTCATACGTTAGTGGCCTATATGTGTTCCCTGTGTGGTGCCTAACTGTATCACTGAGGCTCTGCTAACCAGAACCTCAGTGTTTATGCTCTCTCTGCTTTTAAAATTGTCACTGCAGGCTAGTGACTAATTTTACCAATTCTTATTAGCACACCGGAACACCCTATAATTCCCTTGTATATGGTACCTAGGTACCCAGGGTATTGGGGTTCCAGGAGATCCCTATAGGCTGCAGCATTTCTTTTGCCACCCATAGGGAGCTCAGACAATTCTTACACAGGACTGCCACTGCAGCCTGCGTGAAATAACATCCACGTTATTTCACAGCCATTTTACACTGCACTTAAGTAACATATAAGTCACCTATATGTCTAACCCTAACTTAGTGCAGGTTAGGTGCAAAATTACTTAGTGTGAGAGCACCCTGGCACTAGCCAAGGTGACCCCACATTGTTCAGGGCAAATTCACCAGACTTTGTGAGTGCGGGGACACCATTACATGTGTGCACTACATATAGGTCAATACCCATATGTAGCATCACAATGGTAACTCCGAACATGGCCATGTTACATGTCTAGGATCATGGAATTGTTACCCCAATACCATTCTGGTATTGGGGGGACAATTCCATGCATCCCCGGGGCTCCAGCATAGAGTCCAGGTACTGCCAAACTAACTCTCTGGGGTTTTCTCTGTAGCTACCCCTGCTGCTAACCCTCAGACAGGTTTCTGCCCCCGTGGGCCTGGGCAGCCCAGTCACAGGAAGGCAGAACAAAGGATTTCCTCTGAGAGAGGGTGTTACACCCTCTCCCTTTGGAAATAGGTGTGAAGGGCCTGAGAGGAGTAGCCTCTCCTGGCCTCTGGAAATGCTTTGAAGGGCACAGATGGTGCCCTCCTTGCATAAGCCAGTCTACACCAGTTCAGGGATCCCCCCAGCCCTGCTCTGGTGCAAAACTGGACAAAGGAAAGGGGAGTGACCACTCCCCTGACCAGCACCTTCCTAAGGGAAGTGCCCAGAGCTCCTCCAGTGTGTCCCAGACCTCTGCCATCTTAGATGCAGAGGTGTTGGGGCACAATGGAGACCTCTGAGTGGCCAGTGCCAGCAGGTGACGTCAGAGGCCCACCTGATAGGTGCTTACCTCTCTCTGTAGCCAATCCTCCTCTGAGGGCTATTTAGGGTCTCTCCTGTGGGTTTCTCATCAGATAACGAATGCAAGAGCTCACCAGTTCCTCTGCACTTCCCTCTTTGACTTCTGCCAAGGATCGACCGCTGACTGCTCCAGGACACCTGCATAACCGCAACAAAGTAGCTAGAAGACTACCAGCAACATTGTAGCACCTCATCCTGACGGCTTTCTCGACTATTTCCTGGTGGTGCATGCTCTGAGGGTTGTCTGCCTTCACCCAGCACTGGAAGTCAAGAAGAAATCTCCTGTGGGTCGACGGAATCTTCCCCCTGCCAACGCAGGCACCAAACTTCTGCATCACTGGTCCTCTGGGTCCCCTCTTATCCTGACGAGCGTGGTCCCTGGAACACAGGAACTGGATCCAAGTGTCCCTGACAGTCCAGTGGCCCTTCTGTCCAAATTTGGTGGCGGTAAGTCCTTGCCTCCCCACGCCAGACAGTAATCCTGTGTACTGTGTGAAATGCAGCTGCTAGGGCTTATTTGCACTTTTGCAAGACTTCCATTGTGCACAGCCTATCCCACATCCCCAGCACTCCGTCCTGCATTGCCCAACTCGCTGAGTTGGACTCCGACTTCGTGGGACTCCCTTTTGTTGTGCTGAGATGACTGCTGTGCTCAGATCTTCTGGACGCCTGTTCAGGTGCTTCTGTAGGTGCTGCCTGCTTCTGCATGGGCTCTCTGTGTTGCTGAGCGGCCCCTCTGTCCCCTCCTCCAAGGGGCGACCTCCTGGTCCTTCCTGGGCCCTGGCAGCACCCAAAATCCACAACCGCGACTCTTGTAGCTAGCAAGGCTTGTTTGTGTTTTTTCTGCATGGAAACAACTCTGCATCCTCCAGCACGCCGTGGGACATCTTCTGACTAAAGGGAAATTTCCCGGCACCTTCTGTCACTTTGGCTTCTTCCACCTGGAGGCAGCCCTTTTGCACCTTCATCCGGGGTTAAGTGGGCTCCTGTCCCCCTTGACACTTGCGTGACTCTTGGACTTGGTCTTCTTCCTTTGCAGGTCCTCAGGTCCAGGAATCTGTCTTCAGTGCTTTGCAGTCAGTTGTTGCCTTTGTAGAATCCCCTATCTCCACTTTACTGTCTTTCTGGGGTAGTATGGTAACTTTTCTCCTACGTTTCAGGGTCTTGGGGTGGGGTATCTTAGACACCCTTAGTGTTTTCTTACACTCCCATCGACCCTCTACACACTACACTAGACCTGGGGTCCATTCGTGGTTCGCATTCCACTTTTGGAGTATATGGTTTGTGTTGCCCCTAGGCCTATTGTCTCCTATTGCATTCTATTGTGTCCTACAGAGTTTGCACTACTTTTCTAACTGGTTACTTACCTGATTTTGGTTTGTGTGTATATTTTGTGTATATTACTTACCTCCTAAGGGAGTATATCCTCTGAGATACTTTTGGCATATTGTCACTAAAATAAAGTACATTTATTTTTAGTAACTCTGAGTATTGTGTTTCTTATGATATAGTGCTAAGTGATATAAGTGGTATAGTAGGAGCTTTGCATGTCTCCTAGTTTAGCCTAAGCTGCTCTGCAATAGCTACCTCTATCAGCCTAAGCTGCTAGAACTCTACTAATCTACTAATAAGGGAGAACTGGACCTGGCACAAGGTGTAAGTACCACTAGGTACCCACTATAAGCCAGGCCAGCCTCCTTCAAGCATGGCCTATTTCATGGGGTAGACTATGATTACAGTACCGCGCTCTGTGAAAAATACTACATGAGTTGACAGCCTCACCAATAGCTCATCACAGGGCCTCTTCAAGGAGTGGGGCCTGGGGAAATCTGCTCCATCTGCTCCCCCTACTGACACTGTTTCACCAATAGGCCAGACCCCAGAGGGGAAATATTTGAGCACCAAAACATATTGACAGAAAAGAGAAGTGGGGTCTGTTACTTGACCCTTCTATTTTCAGTCTTGTGGTAGTTGAACAGTAATAAAAAGCATTATTAGCTCACCCACATATAATTTTAATACAGGTATGATAGTTGACCAAAGGGAGAATATTGACTTAAGGGACATAACTTTAACCAAACTAGGGAGCCCATATTTGGAGACTGTACAACCAGATTAGTATAATATCTTGACTTCTTCCCAGTGCTAAAAGTGGAATCCACTGATGAAGAATGGGACATTAGTTCAGTGAGGGTTTGTCAGGTTATATTTGTATGTGAACATATGGGAATTCATTGACAGGTTTGGCTATTTATTTCAGGAGCTTTGTACTTCCTATATCTTTATGTCTTTTATCTAAAGCACTACCCCTTCAACTCCTCTCTGCCCTCATTTTGCCTGTTAGCTACCTGAGATGTACCTGTTCTGTATGTATGAATGAACTACACGATGTTCCTTCTGCGACTGACACTTGTTTTTTACTTGTTCATTGTGTTGGGGAATGTTGCTTTTCTGCTATCCATGTTGTACATTTAGGGCCTGAATCAGATCTTGATGGTTAAACCGCCATCCCACTGAGGTAGCGGTCCCAAGTACTCTGTCAAGCTGATGAAGTTCTGACTGCCGTATTTAGATCTATAGCAGTTCAACCACCGTCTGTGTCGATGGAGTGTATTCCATTGTGCTGGCCTTATCCTGTAGCTGACAGGATGAACTCCAGTGCTAGCGAGTATTACTCCGCAGTCATTGGAACGGCGGGATTGTGCCGGCCATATTTATAAAACACAGTTGTGCTAGCAGTGTACCAGCTGCAGTCCCCTGATGGGGGGAGTCCATCACAGGACCTGTTCAGCATTGTATTATGACTATGGCTATTCGATGGATGTTAGCAGCCCACCCCTGATGTATAATGGATAAAGGCAAACACCTTTAAAATACACTATAAAACACACTCCATTTCAGACCATGATCTTTCGCTATGCCACTGCAGCAGACTATTCTGATGCAGATTCTACCACAAAAGACAACGTTTTGTTCATTTCATTGTCTCCCTCTGTATTTTATTCACATATCACACATTTGTTTTATTTTGCATCAACTTTTGGGGCACCAGTATGGCAGGGTAGAGGAATCCACAGTTTACAGAGGACGAATTGTCAGCCAAGATGGATGAAATTATTAGAGTAAAGCCACAATCGTTTGGAGCACAAGTATAATATACAACCACATCTCCGAAAAGGGAAATGTGGACCAGAATAGTGAACAGAGTGAATGCTGTAGCTAACAAACTGCACACACAGGAGGAAATTAGGAAGAGGTGGAATGACATAAGGGGGAGTGGTTGTATTTCTCTTCTGAACAATAAACAATTTGTTTTGTTAGATTGTGTGTTGTTCTCCACGGATCATCGCTTTGCATTTTCTTAGTCCTTTGCTTTATCTCAGTGTAGTTTGTTGTACGCCAAATCAGGTTCCAAACGCCACCTATTTGCACATGAAGGTATAGTGCTTGTAAGTGGTATTTTCACCTATTCACATTATACACATATGTGTGTACATACTATAAATATGTGTTCATTTTCACCTAACTAATTTAGATAGGTACATGTAACCCACTTTTTAACAAGTATTGTCAATGGTGTTAGAAAATGACTACAACTACCATGAGTGCTTGTTCTTGTCTCTGGAAATTAATAGTACAGTGGGATGTAGCTCAACTCCCTTTTCTTCCATATATGCACAAATGTCAAATATATCAGTTTTATCTATTTGCAATTCACCATTTCATGGTATGCATGAAAATGTTGTCTGTTCAGTTGATACAGTATGTTGTCAACTTCTAGTTACTCATTTGAAGTAATCTACTTGCTTCCATAAATCATAGTTTGTTGATTCAAAGGTTTCCAATCATGCTCTGTGGCATGCTGAATTTAAGTAATATTGATACACAATTTACTTTGCAGTATTCATATGATGACCAATGCCATTAATGCTAATATATTGTGTCATAGTTGTTTTTTTAGGTTGCTAGGCCTAGAAATGGCTCAGCTCTCATATATCCTCTCTACTGTGCCATGGTCTCCTGGGAATGATGGTAAGCTCCCATGATATTAGAGAGTGCCTTGTGGAGTGTTGGTTCCCTGGGCCTGTCCTCCCCCTGTCGTACAGCCGTCCTCCCAGTTTCCCTGTTATCCTGTGCCTCTGTCCCCTGAACCGTGTGCCCACTGCCACTGCCCCCAGGTCCCTGATCGTCCTGTGTTAGTGGTGTTGCCTGGGTTCTCTGTAGTGGTGGACACACTGCTGATTGACATGTCCTGAGGACAGAGGGATGGGCCCGCTGGGTGGATGCTGTGGTGGTGTTTCCTGAGGGGGGAGGCTTTGTGGTGGCTTGTGACTGTGTCAGGGGAACCGACTGTACCGAGGTACCTGATGGGCTGGCTGATCATGTTGATCCAGTTGTGCAGAGCTGCTGTCATCACTGTGGGTCTCTTCCGTGGGGGGACTGGATATGTCTGGCACCTCCTGTCCGGTGACGTTGGGTAGGGGTCCTGTAGGGGTGTAAAAGCATGATTATTGCATCTGTGTGTGCCATTGTGTGCAATGGCTGAGTGACCCTCTACTCCAATGCTTGTATTCTTGTCTTGGTCCTTGTCTGATAGTTGGTTTGGGATCTGTGTGGGTATCTGTACTGGACATGCTTTGGTGATGGGTGTTGATGCACTGGTGTTACATGCAGGGTTTGTTTTTGGGATGTGTGGGTTGTGTTGGTGGGGTATCTGTGGGTTGTTGGGGTGATGGGTGTGAGGGTAAGGGCGGGGTATGTGATGACATGCAGGTAGGGTGGGGGATAAAGTAGTAAAGTTTTGCCTTACCAGAGTCCAGTCCTCCTGCTACGCCTGCAAGGCCCTCAGGATGCAGTATTGCCAAGACTTGCTCCTCCCATGTTGTTAGTTGTGGGGGAGGAGGTGGGGGTCCACCGCCAGTCCTCTGTACTGCAATCTGGTGTCTGGAGACCAAGGAACGCACCTTCCCCCATAGGTCGTTCCACCTCTTCCTGATGTCATCCCGTGTTCTTGGATGCTGTCCCACTGCGTTGACCCTGTCAACAATTCTCCGCCATAGCTCTATCTTCCTTGCAATGGAGGTGTGCTGCACCTGTGATCCGAATAGCTGTGGCTCTACCTGGATGATTTCCTCCACCATGACTCTGAGCTCAGAGAACCTGCGGTGTCGTTGAGGTGCCATGATGTGGTGTGGGTGATGTGTGAGATGGTATGTGTAGTGATGTGTGAGGGGATGTGTTGGTGTGTGTTGTTTGAGGTGCGTGGATGTTGTGTATGTGATGGAGTTTTGTGTCTGTGGATGCTGGTGTTGTTTAAGGTAGTGTCTCTCTCTGGCCTGCTTTCATATTTCTGGTAGTAAGGGTCTGTGGGTAATGTGGGTGTGTATTTTATATTGGATTGGGTGTAAGGTGTGGTGTGTGTATGTGTATTTCAAATTGTCCAATGTGGTTGTGTTTTATATATGTGTGTGTATTTTGAGCACAGCGGTGTGTACCGCCAATGGTTTACTGTGGTTGAAAGTCCGCCGCGTTGATTCATGGGTCGTGATAGTGTGGGCGTATTCTTGTTGGCGTGACGGTGTCGGTTTTGGTATTGCCAGTATATCACTGACCTTTGGTGTGGCGGACTTGTGTGGGTGTCTGTATTGTGGCGGATTCCGAGCTGTGGATCGTAATACCTGTAGCGGAATTCCGCAGCGGTATGTTGGCGGTCTTCTGCACAGCGGTAAGCGGGATTTACCGCCAGGGTTGTAATGAGGCCTATGTTTTTATACATTTTTTTCAACAGAAGTATAACGTACACCATTGCACTATCAATGTTCAGCACAGTAACATACACTTTTAACTGTGTCATATTTTCCCAAAAAGTGTTGTACGTATGTGACATTGGTAAACAAACTAGCCACCATTTTGAGTGGTGGTGACGCACAAACAATTTGAAAATTCACTGCTTCACATCCTAAAATGGTGGGTCCCTGACTTTTACATCAGGACATTGGCTATCCAATAGCTGTAGGTGGAAGCTGACCGCATAGCAGCTATAACACTCTATGACGGACACAGCCAAAAGCTAACGTGTGATGGCTACGCACGAAAGCCAATGACTATGTGTGTCTCCATCACGGATCGTGTATGCCATTTACTTGTATGCGGTATCAAGAAAAAGGCTCACCTACCTCCTAACACTTCAGCCAACAACAGCTCTTCAACCTTCGTTGCTGTTATATGTCCTCTGGGAGCCAGGATGCAGGAAAAAGCAGGTGAAGGGGTACCTGCCTTTTTTGTGGAGCCATTTTAGTGATGTTTGTGGGCATTTTTCTTTAGCAACTAGGCCTGCTGACTGTACCCGTTAGCCTAGTACCTGTCCGTTGTTCCTGTACAGAAGTCACCTTTCACTGTAGGCAAATCCTCCAACTTAGGGAAAATGATGTATCTCCTTACGAGTTTCAGCAGGGCAGACAACGCTCTGGACAACACGTTGGAAAACATAGGCTGGGACATCCCTGATGCCATGGCCACTGTTGTCTGAAAAGAGCCACTTGCAAGGAAATGGAGCACTGACAGCACCTGCACGTCAGGGGGGATTCCAGTTGGATGGCGAATTGGTGACATCAGGTCTGGCTCCAACTGGGTACATAGTTCCTGGATTGTGGCACGGTCGAACCGGTAGGTCACGATCAAATGTCTCTCTTCCATTGTCAACAGGTCCACCAGCGGTCGGTACACCGGCGGATTCCGCCATCTTCCAATATGTCCCAACTGACGGTGCCTAAGAAGGACAACAGCAAAGAAACTGTCACCATTCCTCCAGGTATGTACCCACAGTCACACACAAGACTACAACAGTCAATTAACCCTTCCTGGATATGTTTTGAGTGTAGGCCTCGGTATGTGTGATGCAGTAGTAAATGAAGCCATGTGGGCCCCTGAAATGGCGGCTGCCTGACCTCTAAACTGGGACAATGGAATTGTGGGGTAACTGCGCTGGCGTTGGACACCGTCGCGGTAGGTGGTCGTAGAGCGCTTCACAATGCTGCATTGGTTAACATTGGACTCTATGGGTCCCAGGAGCCAATGAACAGGTGCGCTGGCGGTGATGATGCGCCCCACCCCGGACGTCACCGCCGCGGACGTCACCACCATTTTCTATCTGTTGAATCACTAGATACCTGACCTTCGACAGGAGAGGACCTACACTGCCAGTGCAGCTGTGACCTCGGTCTGGAAGCGACGATGGCTGCTGCGTCTGGGGAAAGGGCCCCTGCCTTCACTGCACAGGAGTTGGAGAAACTTGTGGATGGGGTCCTCCCCCAGTACACGCTACTCTACGGTCCTCCAGACCAACAGGTTAGTACACAGGGACCACGTTGTATGGGCTATGCTGGGTGGAGAGGGCTGGGTGGAAGAGGGAAGGGGGCAGAGTACATAGAACAGTTATGTATGGGGATGAATGGGCCACATGGACAGAGTTGGGAGGGGGCCACTCACATTGACGGTGCAGTAGATAATGACTGTTCCTCTTTCCTTGTGCATATCATGTAGGTCCACGCCCACCAGAAGAGGGACATTTGGCGTGCCATCGCCAAGGAGGTCCGGACCCTGGGGGCCCACCAGAGACGGGGCACCCACTGCCGGAAGAGATGGGAGGACATTCGCTGCTGCAGCAAGAAGATGGCAGAGGCTCAGCTGGGGATGGCCTCCCAATGTGGGAGGGGTGCCCGTCGCACCATGACCCCCCTGATGTTCCGGATCCTGGCAGTGGCCTACCCGGAGTTGGATAGGTGCTTAAGGACATCACAGCAGACACAAGGGGGTGAGTACAACCTCATTCTGGGAACTATGCGTGCAGTGGAGGTGTCTGGGTGGGGGAGGTGGGCTGTGGGTGTCCCTAGGCCAGGGCGAGTTAGGTAGGCAACACCCCTCCGTAATGTAGGCCATGTGGCACTCTACTCAAGCTCAGAACAGAGGCAAGTTGATGTATAGTTGCCCCTTTGCCATCCATGTGCGCAGATTTCTACCATTGCCATGTAGGCCATATCCCAGAAATTGCATGTGCAGAGGGCAGGAGCACGGCACTAAAACTCTCTTTCTTCTGTCTCCCCCCTTTTCCTGCTCTTCCCTGTCCTTTTGTACATCAGCATCATCAGGCGGAGGTACAGTGGCACCGGAGCACGAGGGAGCTGCATCCCACATGGCCATGGAGGGCCACACCACAGACTCTGAATGCACCAGTCGGACGGAGGGCGAGGGGAGCTTCACGTCGGCCACAGGATCACCAACCAGCGACACGGACTCGTCCGCCGATGTGAGCTCCCCTGTGGTGGCGGCACCATCTGTGCGCCCCACTTCTACAGGTACAGCCGCCACCTCCCCTACCAGCACCGCCCTCCCAGCAGCCCCTCAGCGTGTGTCCCATGCCCGCTCACCCAGGAGGGTGGGCATCACCTTCACCCCAGGCACCTCAGGCCCTGCCCCAGTCACTCCTGCTGCCCTCAGTGAGGAGGCCATTGACCTCCTCAGGTCACTCACTGTTGGGCAGTCTACCATTGTGAATGCCATCCAGGGTGTAGAACAAGATTTGAAACACGGTAATGCATTCCTGGAAGGCATTCATTCTGGTCAGGCTGTCCTTCAGCGAACTCTGCAATCTCTGGCCTCAGCACTGATGGCAGCCATTGTCCCTGTGTCCAGCCTCCCCCCTCCAACTTCCTCCACCCAGACCCGATCCCCTGTACCCCAGCCCATCCCAAGCACACCTACAGACCAGCAGGCACACAAGTCAACACCCAAAAGTAGCTCAAGCAAACATAGGCACCACACACACCACAGGCACTCACACAAGCATCACACCCATACAGACACAGCAACATCCACTGTCTCCACTGTGTCCCCCTCCTCCTCTTCTCCCTCCTCCCTCTCAGCATCGTCTACACACACACCTGCATGCACCACATCTACAGGCACTAGGACTCGCACCAGGACACCCAGCACCACACGCCGCTCACCTGCACTCACCACCTCCACTGCCATTTACACGTCCCCTGTGTCCTCTCCCAGTGTGTCTGTGACGCCCCCTCCCAAAGTACCCAAACGCCGGCAATCACTCACCCAACATCCATCCACCTCACGACAGCCTCCAGTACCTGCACCTGCACCCAAAACAGCTAAAGTGACACCTCCTACAACCACCTCCTCTACCTCCACTCCCAGACCCCCTCCAGCTACCCATCCCAGTGTCCGTCAGAAACTGTCCCTCTGTCAAATTGACCTGTTTGCCTCCACCCCCCCTCCTCCAGTTCATCAGTCCCGTCGTAGCGCCTCAGCCAAAAAGCCTCCAGTGCCAGTGGTGCGTGTTCCAGGTTTTTGGAGTGCACCGTCCACCAGGGCAGGCAGTAGGACCCGGAGCCAAGGCACTGGCAGCCCACCCCCTGTAAAGGCTCCGAAATTGGAGAGTGGACGACGGGACCGTGTCAAGACTCCTGGTGGGACAACAACTGAAATGGGATCGAAGGCGATTGGTGAGTCAGCTGTAACTCCAAAGAAGGTGGGGAAGGTCTGAGGAAGTCTGCCCAGCCTGTTGTGAGTGTCGCCATCATTTCCGGCGGTCCAGACACAACCGCCAGCACCGTCGTTACTGGTCAGGAGACCACCGCCAGAGTCAGTGCCCAGGAGGGCCCAAGTATCGTTACTGGTCAGTAGACCACCACCGGAGTCAGTGCCCAGGAGGGACCAGGATCCCACAGCCCCGCTGGGCGATGATGGAACGTCAAGCCACACACCAATGTCCAGTGTGGAGTTCGTCATGCCACACACCAATGTCCAGTGTGGAGTTCGTCATGCCACACACCAATGTCCAGTGTGGAGTTCGTCATGCCACACACCAATGTCAGTATCCAAACCGCCATGTCAGAGCACCGCTGAACAGTCCATAGACCGCCATGGCAAAGCACTGCTGAACAGGGCAAAGACTGCCATGGTGAAGACCGCTGAACAGGACAAAGACCGCCATGGCAAAGCACCGCTGAACAGGGCAAAGACTGCCATGTCAAAGCACTGCTGAACAGGGCAAAGACCGCCATGGTGAAGACCGCTGAACAGTCCATAGACCGCCATGTCAGAGCACCGCTGAACAGGGAAAAGACTGCCATGTCAAAGCACCGCTAAACAGGGCAAAGACCGCCATGGCAAAGCACTGTTGAACAGGGCAAAGACCGCCATGGCAAAGCACTGTTGAACAAGGCTAAGACCGCCATGGCAAAGCACCGCTGAACAAGGCCAAGACCGCCATGGTGAAGACCGCTGAACAGTCCATAGACCGCCATGTCAGAGCACCGCTGAACAGGGCAAAGACTGCCATGTCAAAGCACCACTGAACAGTGCAAAGACCGCCATGTCAAAGCACCGCTGAACAGGGCAAAGACCGCCATGTCAAAGCACCGCTGAACAGGGCAAAGACCGCCATGGCAAAGCACCGCTGAATAGGGCAAAGACCGCCATGGCAAAGCACTGCTGAACAGGGCAAAGACTGCCATGTCAAAGCACCGCTGAACAGGGCAAAGACCGTGTGGGTATGAATGTACCGCCACATCAGGCATCCTTATCCCATGTGCAGCTGGGACAGTGACAGGACAGGAACTTTCACGGGGAGACTCATCCAGTCTGGGCACCAGTCCCACCCAGTACCAGTTGAGAACTGCATCTACTTGCGATAATGTGGCTTTGCACTCCCCAGGATGGTACAGTGGGCAAACCACCCACTGTAAAGACTTGTGAGACTGTGGCTTTGCACTCCCCAGGATGGTACAGTGGGCAAAACACCCACTGTAAAGACTTGTGAGACTGTGGCTTTGCACTCCCCAGGATGGTACAGTGGGCAAACCACCCACTTGTGAGACTTGAGAGACTGTGGCTTTGCACTCCCCAGGATACATCAATGGGCATGGAGCCCCGTCGTGGATCTGGCTTTGCATTCATCCGGCTGAGGTGCCCCCCCTTCCCTTCCCCCTGAGGTGCCTTTAGTGTTGAAATCTAATTTCCCGGCAGTGTTCTCTCGGATTTTGGTCAGGAATCTATTGTGGGCCTGGCCCATGCATTTTTGGACTGTTGGTGCACGGACATTGTTGTGTACATATCTGCACTACTTCTTGTATTGTATATATAATTATGACAGATTTCGAGATGAATTCAATATATTTTTATATGACATGTATATTGGCACATTACAATGTTTGCCCGCAATTCGCTTTGTCTTTGCATTCTTCCGGGGGAATTGTGGGTTGTTCATGTGATATTTTTGACTGCATTGGTGTGTATGTTGTGATATGCGAGGGTGGGGGTGTTTAGTGGGTGTCCCCCTAACTTTTGCATCCCCCCTCCCCATGTCGTAGATGCAGTACTCACCGGTATGTTCTGCGCCTACGTCGCTGTTGTTCGTAGAGGAGCAGAAAGACAAGGGCAGGTAGGATTTGGAGTTCCGGCTCCATGGAGTCGTCGTTCCTCATGGAGTGTGTTCAGGTGAGCGTTTTCCCACAGCAAAAGCTGTTTCCGCCGTGTTTTTATCCACGGAGAATCCGCCCCGGAAAAGGTGGCGGATAGGCCTGTTGTGATAGGGTGGGCGGTACATTGTCTTCAGCCTGTCTGTTGGTGGTGACCGCCACGCTGTTTGGCCAAAGGTATACATGTTTCTATTATATGACTTGAGAATGCATGTGTGTTTATTTCAACATGATGTGTTGATAATGTACACATATGCATAACCCTAGGAATACGACACTTTAGAGTTAAATGGCATCTAATTATTAACAGAAATGTAACAAACCCAGGGAACCTGGGGACCTAATACATCCCTGACATGTTTGAAGTTTAGAGGTAGCATTGGTTGTATATTCTGTGAAAAACCGACTAGTGCAAATACCACATCATATTGGCTTTGTGTATTTACAACAATGTGTACTGTGTCTATGATATAGTAGCTTGTGTTAAATGATTACACACAACTGTGTGGACACATTCCTATGTAGGGGTTGTTGTGTTTTTTGCGTAGGTGTCCACTGCCATGGAGGCAGTTGGCACCATATTGGTGTTTGTGAATGATATGTTGTGGTGTTTTATTTTAGGTTTTTGTAACTATCACATTATAGACATCTGCATCGAACATCATTGTACTATTGCTTGGAAGTATTTTATTATCATCTGCAAGTCCAGTGCTAATGTATACAGGCAAGTCCAGAATGAAAGGTAAAACAGTGACTTACCTTCAGTTTTGGCGATGACAGGGTGGATTTTCATCTTGGTCCAGCAGCAGCAGCAAAGATAGGACGATTGGATTCATGGCAGCAAGAAATGAGAAAAGTCAAAAACTTTGAGTTTTTGTGCTTGTGTCTCTCCCAGTGCACCAACTCAGGTGTTGACGTTTAGCTGCCTTAGTTGCATCAGTGGGAAGGCACATTGTGATTGGCTCAGTGGAAAAAGTGGAAGGTGTTCTGCCGCCAGCTACTTTTGTCTATGGCGCTGTTGATTCAGGTGAAGACTCATGGTGGTGACAGTGGTTCGTCTGAGGTCTTTCATCTACAGGCCTGCCAACAGCTAAATAGAGCGGGTGGACCATCAAGGTGGCGGATGGGAAATCTATTTCAACAGTGGGAACATTACCGCCAAGATCTAAATCAGGCACTTAGGCCCTCATTATGACATTGGCGGCGACTGTTAATGTGGCTGTAATACCGCCAACAGCCTGACGGTAATTACTGCCAAATTACGACCATTACAGTGATATCTCTTATAGACAGCCAATGTACCACACCAACCGCCAAGGCGTTAAAACCACTGACCATGGTGGTAGCCATCAACAGCCAGGCGGAAGTCAAGGTACAGCGCCCTCCATATTATGACATAGCAAACCGTCAGGATTTCCGGGGTGGTACCAACACCATCAAAAGCCTGGCTGGAACACTCCACAGAAAATAAAAGACTCACCATCAGGGACACAGAGGACTCTGCCGCTGCCATGGAACCGCAACTCCAAGTCTTCCCGATGCTCTACCATGCCATGGCTGTTCTACAACACTAACACCGACGAAGACAATGGTGAGTACAGCTGCCTAGCACACAAGGGAGGTACGAAAAGGAGAGTGACACGCACACACACAACACATACCGTTCACACACACACCATACACAGAACCAGCTGCAGAGTAAAACGAATGTCACAGGATACACGTGAAAATAATGCAAGGACAACAATACTGATGTATGAACACTGTAAGTTGCTGCCAACAGCCACCATAAAGAAACATGAAATGTAAATACAGACATCTATGTCCAGATTGGGCCAATGGATGGTCCAAAGTACCAAAGGCCCACATGGCCACAGGGCACAGTCCAAGACCCAACTTGACTCCTGACGTAATCCGGACTCCACTGTTATGGGGCATCATGTTGGAAATGGGCAGGCACCTCAGGGGGAAGAGGGGATGGAGGCACCTCAGCTGAAGTAGATAATATGCCCACTGGTTCTGGAGGGGGCTCCTTGCCCAATTGTCACCAGAGGGGAGTGAAAGGCCACAGTCTCTGGAGTAGATAACATGCCCACTGGTTCTGGAGGGGGCTCCTTGCCTAATTGTCTCTGGAGCGGAGTGAAAGGCCACAGTCTCTGGAGTAGGTAACATGCCCACTGGTTCTGGAGGGGGCTCCTTGCCCAACAGTCTCTGGAGGGTGGGTTACATGCCCTCAGCTAGTGTAGCGGGCTCCTTGGGTGCCTCTGCTGGTGGAGAGGGCTCCGTGCCCTCTGCTGGTGGAGGGTGCAACTTGGGTGCTTCTGTTGGTGGAGAGGGCTCCTTGCCCTCTGCTGGTGGGGGGAGGGGCTCCTTAGGTGCTCCTTTGGTGCTCCTTGGGTGCCTCTACTGGTGGAGAGGGTTCCTTGCTCTCTGCTGGTTGAGAGGGCTCCTTGGGTGCCTCTGCTGGTGGAGAGGGCTCCTTACCCTCTGCTGGCGAAGGGGGCTCCTTGCCCTATGCTGATGAAGAGGGCTCCTTGCTCTCTGCTGGTAGAGAGGGCTCATTGGGTGCCTGTGCTGTTGGAGAGGGCACCTTGGCTTTCTTTGGTGTGGTGGTGGAGGGGGAACCTTGGCTTTCTTTGGTAGTGGAGGGGGCTCCTTGACTTTCTTTGGTGGTGGTGGGGGATCCATGTGCTCCCTCTTGTGACGGGCTCCCTTGGCCTTTGACATGCGACTGGTGTCCTTGCCTCCAGGTCTAGGAGGTGCCTCCACTGAACCCATCTTCTGTCTCTTGGCTTTCGCCACCCTAGTCCTCCCTTTCTGAGGCAGAGGTGTGCACTTACTAGGAGTGGCTGCCATCACACTCAGAGGCCCCTTGGTGCCACAGCTGTTTTTTGGTGAGAGCTGTGGCCGACTGTATGGCTGTGGTGCTGGGCTAGGTCATTGGAACCCTGCACTTACGGGCAGGACGGGAGGTTCAAGTAGGAGGGAAGAGGTCAAGTTGGGCAAAGAAAAGCTTCTTAGGGACATTGGGGCTGGATGTGGGAGGAGGGATGGGAGTGGAGCTAGAGGGAGTGGCTGTAGGAGGTGTATGTCTGCTAGACTTGGGTGCATGGATAGTGTGCGTGTGTGAGGTGGATGGATTTTGGGTGTCTGTGTGGGAGCTTTTGTGTCTCTTAGGAGGGGGTGGGGCAGACAGGGTGGGAGAGGACAAACAGGACATGTGGATGGATGCTGTGGAAGGGTCTGCAAGTGCTGTGTGTGTGCTGCATGATGTGGTGATTATGGTAGTGGATGTTGATGCAGTGCATGCAGGTTTGTGTGCGGATATGACTGTGAGGTAGGAGGATGAGGAGGAGGAGGGGGAGACAGTGGAGGCGGTGGATGTTGTTGTGTGTGCAACTGTATGTTGTTTGTGTGAGTGCTTGTGGCTTGAAGTGTGCTGCCTGTGTTTGTCTGTGCCACTATTGTGTGATGTTTTGTGTGCATGCTTGTCTGTATGTGTGCATGGTATGGGTTGGGGTTGAGGAGAATGGGAAGTGGTAGTTGGAGGGGGGACAGTAGGACCAGGGACACTGGCTGCCATCAGAGAGGAGGCCAGAACCTGAAATGATCCCTGTAGGGCTGTCAACACACTGTGGATGCCCTCCAGGTAGGTATTGCATTGCTGGATCTGGGATGCCAGTCCCTGGATGGGCATTCACTATGGTTGACTGCCCTACAGAAATAGATCTCAGGAGGTCAGTAGCCTCCTCACTGAGGGCATTAGGGTACACTGGGGCAGGGCCTGAGGTGCCTGGAGCGATGGAGATGCCCACCCTCCTGGGTGAGCGGGCACGGCCAACTCGGTGGGGGGCTACTGGAAGTGCGGTACTGGTACAGGGGTGGGGGCTGTACCTGAAGCTGGGGTAGTTCCAGAGGTGTCTGCCACCACCAGGGTGCTTCCATTGGAGGAGGAATCAGAGTAAGTATCACCTCCTGTCCCCACCGTGGTGCTCCTATCGCCCTCCATCCCACTGGTCCCCAAGACATCGGTGGACTCTGCCTCCTGAGTCCTGTGGGACGCAGCTCCCTCAGTAGCGGATGCCCCTGCTCCTCTGCCCGATGATGCTAATGCATACATGGACAGAATGGCAGAAGAATATAGGGGGGAGAGAGAAAGTGAGCACTGGGTCAATTACATCACCAACACCACAGATGGCATACACATTACCATCACACACAGAGATCAATATTGAGCACCATGCACCACACTGGCATTCCATTGGCTAGGTACCACAGCAAGATGAGATCCAACCACTGCCATCTGCGCCCCTCCTGGTACCTAGTAAGCCCTGTCTGACATGGAGTGCCACCTAGCTAGTTAACACAATTTTGCCATTCACCCATTTACCCTGAACTGGACCACACAGCAATGTCTGAGCTGGTATTAAGGGGCACCCACTAACTGACACCCACCACCGGGATCCTATGCTAGGCAACAAAGATGGTTGTTACACACACTGCACTCACCGCCTTGTGGCTGCTGTGCTGCCCTCAAGTGCCCATCCAGCTCTGGATAGGCTACCACCAATATGTGAGCCATCAGGGGAGGTCAGGTTCCTATGGGCATCCCTCCGTCATTGGGAGGCCATCCCCTGCGGAACCTCTGCGGTCTTCCGGGCCCAGCGTCTCAGGTCCTCCCACCGTTTCCTGCAGTGGGTGCTCCACCTGCTATAGACCCCCAGGGTCTGCACATCCTTGGTGATGGCACGCCAAAATCCTTTCTTCTGATGGGTGCTGACCTGCAGGTGAAATACAGACAGGAAGACACCATTAACCATACAATCCAGCAACTCATCATCTGTGAAAAGGGTGTGCCTTTGTAGGGATATAGGTGTTGTGTGGTGTGTGTTGTGCAGTGGGTGTTGAGTAATGTGGTGGAGTGTGGGGTGCGTGACGGATGGATGGGTGTTTGTGGTATGTGTGTAGTTGTGTCTCTGAATTGCATGGCTATCTCTTGGCTATTTTGTGTGTTGTGGTTGTGGGTAATGTGGGTGGGTAATTTATAGTGCTGTGGGTGGGTGTGGTGTGTGTATCAGTGTCAGGTGTGGAAATTCTGGTTTTGGCCAGTATTGTGTTGTTATAAATTTGGGTGGCCATTCTGACCGTGCCAGGGTGTACCTCCAATGGTTTACCGCTGTTGATTGTCTGCTGTGGTGATTCGTGGGTCATAACGTGTTGTTTTGTTTGGCATAATGGTACGGGTGTTCGTACTGACAGTTTACCACTAATCTTTGGTCTGGCGGATATGTGTTTGTGGCAGTATTCTGTCGGTCTAGTGTGCGTGTGTCATAATATGGCGAACGGATGTTCGTCTCCGTGACGGTGTGTTGGAGCCCATCACCGCAGTGATAATCGGGATTTGCTGCCAATGTCATAAAGAGAGCCTTAATGTTTTGTTCATTGTGTTGGGAAATGTTGCTCTGCTGCTATCCATGTTGCACATTTAATGTGTTGTGAAGCTCTGTATAAAACTTTCTGTTATACCAGCTGTCCTTTATCTGGATGTTCTCAACACCTACTCAGGCAGTCCACACCTGCTTAGAAAATTAAATAATGTTAACAGATTGATAAAGCATATGTGGGACCTGGCCCTTTTTGCAGGGTCATCCCTGCTTCATTCCTCCTATTTCTTATGACTTCTCGCTGTTGGCTGTAGGACTCTGAGCACTTTATCATTGCTGATCAGATCTAAAGTGCAGGTGCTCTCCCTTCTAAAGTTGGTTTTATTGGCTTACACCTAATTGGCATATTTAATTTACCTATAAGTCCCTTGTACAGTGGTATCACTATGCCTAGGGCCTGCAAATTAAATGCTACTAGTGGGCCTGCAGTGCTGCTTGAACCTCCCACTGAAGTAGCCTTTCAAACCTGTGTCAGGCCTGCTAGCGCAGGGCCTGCATGCACAGTTGTCTGCCACAGGGACCTGGCATCTAAATTTACTTGCATTGGAAATGCCCTGCCTTATTCATAGGGGGTATTGTCTTATTTATGAGCGGTAGTGTAGGCGTTTTTAGTATGGTTTTAATAGTAGATAGAAATGCTGCTTATTGGTGTAGGTGGAGTTTTTATTACCATTATAGAAATGCCACTTCTGGAAAGTGAGAATTTCTCTGTGCTTCTGACTTTGGCGTTTTGCAGCTTGACGCCAATCCACATCTGGGAAGAGTGACAGCTAGGATTTGTGCATACTTTTCAGACAGCCTGTACACAAGGAGTATGGATGTGTCACAGAGGTATATCTACACATTGAATGGTCTTCCTGGGCTGAGAGAAGGGGAGGTGGGGCACACATGCATCTGTAAAGACTGTGCCCATGCCTTACACAAAGGGCTCGTTTACCACCAACTGATGTCTGGAGCCTGTGCTGGAGGAGAGAGGGGACACTCTTAGAACCAGTTGTAATGGGTTGGAACCTCCTCTCCCCCTCTTTGTTAACACTGTGCAAAACTAAGTATAAGTACAGGGGGGTTTTCCCATGAAAAGGAGAGACTGAAGAGACTTAAAGAAAAGGATACAGAATGCTGCTGGAAGGACTCACTAGGAACCTCCTTGGACTGATGCTGTTGTGCTGATCTGTGACCTGCTGGGTCACTAGGAGGGACTGCCACTGACTGCAACTCTTTGTGCTGGCCTGGTTTTTGGCCCTACCTCCCTCTGCTCCACCTTGTGTTCTCCAGGGGCTGGATGCTGTGACCCCTGCCTCTTACATCTCCTTGCTTTTCAGTGCAGAGGAGTGCTGTGCCCTTATTGCAGAGGGCCCTGTGGAGCATCTTTCTCTATTCCCTTGAGAGCACCTTGGATTTGATTACTAAAGCGCCTTCGATGATATTCTAAATACATCTGGATAGAGCTTCCCGTGAGTCTTGCTACCAGAAAATCACAGCTGCGACCCAGGCAGGCTATGTTCTGAAGCGCGTCTGAAACTCGCTGTGCTGGGGACCTCTGGGGCACAGCCAGGTGAAGATAGGAGCGAACGTGTTCCTGATAGTGTCCCCAGGGAGACAAGCACTGAGGAAAGTGCCCCAGGGGAACCGGCCAGCACCTCCTGTGGGTGCTTCACCGCAGTGGCCTGACTTTCCAAGACACGGGTCTCTTCCCCTTTGTGGAACCTGCCCCCGAGGGTCCCCTGAGACCAGAGGAGCTGCAGTGTTCTCTACGAGCCCCAGGAGGAGTGCTCGATGCCTCACGAGTGCCGCTGTGTGAGGAGCAGGCCGCATCCCACGTGGGTGAGGGCTTACATCGAGATAACTCCATTGTGGGCACCGTCTGGGGCCTGGATTGCTGGGGCTTTGTTTTAGGAGCAGAGAAGTTCCGAAAGCGGGACACGGGTGTCTCCGTTATCACCTGGGGCCTGGAAGCCCTAAGTTAGGAGACTAACAGGGGCTTCCCTCCTGGGAAGCACAGTAAATTTTGGTGAAGAACTGCACTATACAAAAGACAAAATGATTTGCATTGTCAATGCTTGTTTTAATGCATGATGTGAGTGAACCTACAAAAATATATGAGCAGAGTTTACTGTTGGTGTTACATGTGAATCAAGCACTTTTTGAAATGGACTACCTGACTTTGAAAAAGTTTCAAACACAGCTGATAAGTGGCTTCAATTCATGTATAACAATTTGCCAGTTCTGGCATTTTAGCCAAAAGCATTTTGCATGCTGGGATTTTGAGACCACAATGAACAGGTTAAAAAACAAAGCTAAAAGCTCTACAATGCAATAGGCTGTTGGCTGAAAAACCAGGAATGGATTATCATATCATACATTGTAGCAATATTTCATAGACTCCAAATAATGCAAATATCTGCCTTTCTTTCTTGTAGTTAATCGCAGATTCAACAGCCGAGTGAGGTGAGTGAGTGAGAGGGAGATGATAGAATTTCAAATGTAAATAAGAGCATACCAGTGCTAAAGTGCTAACATTAACTCATATTGGAAATTGGATATGGTAAAAAGGTTATTACTCACCAGACAAATGTGAGGAGCAGCAGCTGGACGTGTCTCAAGAGTCACAAATGGAAAAAACAAAATACTGATTTTAGTGATTTAGATGGAGCTCCAACAACATGATGCGGCCTACTTTGAACAAGTGCAGTATATGCTGCTGATTCCGCAATGTGAGGGCCACCAGTGGTTTCATTCCTCAACACATCGAACCTGGGATTGGCACTGGATACAGAAAGATGTAAATGGCAGCAAAAGTGAGAATCACAAATAGAAAGTGTCAGTGAATAAAAAATGATAATTATGGAAAACACATATCAAAATGAGGACTGGTTGAGAACAGGGTGGTAGGATGGATGGATGGGTGAACTGACAGATTGGCATTGGAAGGAGGGTAGGTCTCAGGCAATTTACAGGTTTTACATCAAGTCTAGTTATGGTGTGGAAGGGCTACATAGGTCCTTGTTGTGCTTATACTCTCTGTCTCTCTGATGTTTGTGACACAGAAAAATAGCTTATTTTTGTGTTTTGAGAGTGCACACAGCAAGCCAAATTGCATCAGAACACTAAAACACCAGCACCAAATAAGAGTCACGAAAAAGAAAAACAAACAACTGGTAAACAGATCTTTTTAAAGCCTTCCTAAATTTGGTTAATGTTGAAGATTTCTCATTTCACTGGTTTCATATTCCAATAACAGGCACAGAGCATCTCCATCCAACATCTTGTTTGGCTTACAGACAGTCCCTACATTGACACTTAGCACAATTTAATCTATCAAATATTAATGTGCCCTGGTACAGAAGGCCGTGCACAGCTGGAGAAAGGAAATTGACTCCAGGTTGGGTGATATCATCAATGATGTCTTTTGAGATGTTATCAGAGATCTCATTCAACATGTCATGAGTGATGTAATATCTGCATCATACATCACTAGTACTGCAACACCTTCGTATAGAAAAAAATAGAGTTATAGAACTAAAATAAAACCCCATGCGAAATATAGTAAAATTAAATTACATTATTTAAAATAGTTATAGATATTAATATATATAATGTAATGTTAAAACATATATACGAATGGTACATCTGTAATACTTAATGAAAAAAAAGTGTCCCTATTTAGAATGTAAAAATTAATACATTTTTTGTCATTCAAATATAACCAAATTAATGTTTATTACGTCCCACATCACTTTGAATAATTATTTATGCATAACAAAACATATATTTCTTTAGGTGGGAATTAACTTTTTAACTTCAGAAAAAAATGTTAATTTACTATAGTTCTATTAATTAACAAATCTTGAGGAAGTCAATGAGATTAATTTCTCGGAGACGAAACACGTGTTGGCTGTTGGATGTTGTTGTGATGACCACATATTGAATCTTTCTGATGTGATGAACATGTATGAAAGCCTCGCACAAGAATAAAGACACTGAACTTTAACTCTGTTTGGATTATATATTGATTCTCCGAAGACCAAGAACCTAACTGCAAAGACTCTTATCTTATTTCATACGAGTGCCCTGGCCTTTTGAATCAGTTTGGTTTTTCCTATTGGTAAAACACTGGAGGTGCTGGGTGGACCCTCCGTTCTGGAGCACTGTATTTACTGTCTATTGTTAAAGAAATGTTTTGGTGATATTCTGTTAGCGCCTATCCCTATCATTTTCCCCCCTTTTCTTCACAACAATTAAGTTGAGTGCTGTAGCATTTTTTATTTTACTCTACATTTAAAATACACCTATAAAATAAATGTACAATTTATTTATTAAAGATGATAAAATAATTGTTTTATATTTAATGTAAACTTATTTTGATATTTATTTTCGAGTTTAATAAATACTTTTATTTCTTCCTGTATTTTCCCATGCTGAGATCACATTCCCAACTATAGAGTCTCCATATGTGAAAACATATTGACATTGAAAATGTCTGTAAAACATAACACATTACTTTCATTAGGCGGCAAAAACTGCTGCCATAAATTTAATCCACGGTAAAAATACTCTTAATAAAAATATGTTCACATTTAAATGAAACAGCTGCTAAATGCAATCTTTATAATAAGTAATCAAACTTAAAATGTTGTAGGCCTGCAAATAAACAAAAGTGCTTATTGAAGTTAGCCTAACTCACAATATCATATAAAATGGGGAAATGATTCATCGACACTGAAAAGCCAGTTTTTACATTGAATAGTTGTTTGTGGAAAAAGTTTTTCTGCTCTTTACTGCAGATATTGCCACTTTAAAAGACTGCTGTTAGCTAGTCAATAGACACTTTTTTTGTGTGTTAGAGAAGTTATAGATGGTTCTCAGCAGGAGGTGACGAAGCAACAGGAAGAAAGATTAATTGGAAGAAGTGTTTGGACCTCAAGAAAAAAACATTGTAACTTTTCACAGACTAGTATCTGAAAATCAATTATGCTCTGATGAGAAAACAGTTTGCCTATTGACTTGAAAGATGACCAAGAGTTGCTGATATTCTATTGGAAGATGAAGAAGACGAAAGAAAATAATGTTGCAACATAGAATTTGTGTTTATATATTAGTGAACATTCCTAGACATCAGACCTCAGAACCCAGATACCTAGATTCCGGATTACTTCCCCGACATTTTAGTTGAAGACACACCTCTGAATTTCTAGACTTCTCTACATGAGAAGTTATTTAGCCTAATTATATGTCTGCTAATTTATGACTGTGAATAATTTCCAGTCTGCAAACGTGTTATGCTTGCACATATATCTCACTCTCTTATCAGAACTCTTCATTGGGTTTCTGAACTGACACCTTTTCCTGTCTTTATCCAAAATTAATTTTGACTAGGACATTTCCTTTCTGGAACACACTTGTTGTATTATCACCTTACTGACTGTGATTTTAACAAATATTTTGTTCTATTCTATAATCAAATACTGATTGATAAATTATATAACATTTTAGTGCTAAAATGAAGACATTAATGCTTTATGAATAAATAGATGAAAGACTAAAGGATTATAAAATAATACTTTAACTCACACTAACTTTCTCTGTTAACTGAATTTAAAAGAATTAATGATTTATTGATATGTAGATGATTGTTCCTAATTTTTCATTGTCGTCGAACAAAGGTCCTTACTACCAATGGAGGAGGTTACTTAATGATTGTGATATAGCTTACCCCACTCCCTCAATTGGATGGATAGTGTCACAAGAGAGAGGAGCTGAATTAAGTTACGCCAACCTAGAAGTGGTCATGTTCTTTAAGTCCAAAGCCCAACCTTGAAGACTGAAGGCGTTGCAGTTTCAAAGATAGTTGCAGTTGATGCCATTGTCTTTTTGAGATTACATTCCTACATTGAAGTTGTGTGTTTTGTGTTTTATAACATAGTGGTGCTTTATGCTTAGAAGTTGAGCAGTTGAAGTTATCAGACTCAAAGTAGTCTAAGATCCCAAGATAGATGAAAAAAAGGTGTTATTTGTCTACTAAAGGTTTTTGATGCAGATTTGTGAGATACCATCGACTGCACAATTGAGATAGGAACTATAACCATTTGTTGTGATTGTATTAATATTGATTGGTGTTAGTGGAACCTATTGCACAAAGGGGAAGCTACTTCAGTTAGGATGATCTCCCACTGGTCGATATTTTGCTCATATATATGTGTGTGTGTGTGTGTGTGTGAAACTGAATGGTAATGAACCTCATCTATGACTGTTTCTTTTGTGAATGGTCTACTTTGAATTCTTTAGCGGAGCAGATAAAAGTTATTTGTTTATTGTGCTTCCTTAGAGTTGCTTAAGTCTTGTGCACAAGAAAATTGTAAAGGAGGGTGAACCGCTACAAGGAGTGAAGAGTTACATCATAGAGTGTGGCGCTGGGATATGTCAGTTGATGTGAACTGAAGCACTGAGATTGATTGCGGAGTCATGAAAAAATAAGTTGTGATAGCTTTGAGGAAGAAGAGTTGTGACAGGATTAGAGGAAAGTATTGAGAAAAGAGAATTATAAACAGAACAAAACAACTGAAATTTTTAATTTGATTACTGTTTATTGATTGTTGAATTATTGCAAAAATTAAATATTTTAAAGCTCTTAGACATCTAATGGCAGGAGATGTGGGAGTCCCCGTTTGAGGGGGTGAGAAGGCAGCACCGGAAGGTATGTCAGCTCATTATATGGTGGCAAATAACAGGGTTCCATACAAGCTTCTGGCTTTGTCAATGGTGGAAAATCATTGAAAATGTAGGACCATTAAGATTTCCACAATATGGTACTTTTAATTTAAAGATTATTAAAATGTTTTGAGAGAAGTTATATGAAATGAAGCCACCTCCTAGATCTACACAATATGAAGCATTAAAGGCTTGGGAGAGAGCAGTTTATGCTAAGAATGGAAAGTGCCAGAGTAGAGGAAGAAGAGTAGTGCAAAATTACTCAGATGCTCAATGGCAACAAAGGTGGAGGCAGTGTGTAGTCAAGGGAGCTATGATGTACCAAGCTATAACTAGAGAACAGACTGAAAAGAATCAGAAACAGGGAGATGATGATGAAAAAGCTGTGAGAAAAACAGACACTGATAGTGATTCAGTGGGTGATATTTTAGAAGCATTGTTGTTCTCACATCCACCTCCAAATGTAGCCCTCAATGAGTACAGATGGTGTTGTAACCATTAGTGCTTTTGTGACTGCTGCTACTGTTGATCCAAGCATGATTCAGATTATAAGACCATTTCCAGCACTTTTGATTGTTCCTGCACATAGTGAAGCAGCCCCTACTGTATTTGCCCCAGGTGTACTGCTTCAATTGTGACTGTTCCTTCCCCAGTGTTACAAGTTGTATCAGCACAGACATTGACAGTACCTGTTGCCACTGCACCAATAAATATTGTTCCAAATACTGTTGTTTAAGGTGTGGTCAGAAGAGAAACGCTGACAGGCTTCATTTCATCCAGACATCGCAAAAGTCACAGATTGTTAGATGGACACCACCACAAAATGTCCAATTGTTGAGAGAATGGAGGAGATTTGTCTTCATGACACCAATTGCACAGGGAGAAACAGGACCATTTGATGATAGGATATTTGCCCTCTGGTTTGAAGAGATATTAGAGAGTAAGAAAGTGAGAGGAACTGAGAAACCAGCCACTAGCCTTCCAGGAAAAGGTGAGGTCCTTTTATGTGCCAAAATTGAAGGTAGCATTACAAGAAATTATTAGAAGTTGTTTAGACATTTCACATCTGAATCGATAGCAAAAAAGCAAACAGTTAGATTTAAGTAAAGAAATAAAAAGACATGCAGCTGCCACCTTTGATAAATGACAAAACCTTTAGATGAGATCTTGAGGTATGCAAAATATTGTAGTGACCTAGAGAGAAGTGTATGCTTGCACAGACAAAGTTGGTTCAAATGGGGTTTCAGAATCAATCATTTGGATGAAATAGTAACAGGGTCCACACAACCCCATTCCACGAACGTGCTCCGAGACCAGCAACTCAATACTTCGTGGGCACCGTCAACAGTCAGAGAAACAAACACCCAACCCTAACCCGGACGTCCGGGTTAAAATGAAAGAGGAAGACGAACGAAGGAAGAAGCCCACACACGAGGAGAGCAGGACCGGCGAGGAGAGGAGGACAGATGGACCAAGGAGGGAGGCGTGAACGAAGACACATGGAGCGGAGTGAATATAGAAATGCCAGAAATGCGCACAGGATAAGGCAGAGAGTCGGAGACGTTTCCACAAGAGGACACACCACCGACAGTCAGAGCCTCGAGCTGCAACTCCCGCCAAGTCCCCAGAGGGATGTGGCTTTCGCAGGTACATGCCTGCTTGTCGAACCCTGTGGGATACTGCTGGTAGAGGGAAGGGGGCACGGGTGGGGAAAGAAGTAAAGGGAGAAAGTCCACGCTGATATCTCCTTTACTTTTTTTTTACTAACCAACACTATTTTCCCACTGGCTAAAATGTGTCCTGTGAAGACAACAGGGTTCTCAAAACATAGAGAACTAATATTTGTGTTTCATGTGTAAAAGGAGCATGACATCACAGTGGTTAAAATATATTGGAAGCACTCGCTGAGTTTTTTGTTTTCCCACCACGCCCCACACTCTCCTTAACCCCATTGCAGAAAAAGAGAAATAAGACTACTTACCGTATCCTTTGGTTTGTTTTTTTGTTTATTTTTCCTTCCCTCTTTTCTTCCTGGATCCGACGATGGGGGTTTATCCTCTGGAGAGCCAAGCCTAATAGAGATAAAAGGAAACGAGCTCTATTAGATAAGAAGATAAAGAACAGAAGTGAAGAAAAGAAAAGAGAGAGACAGAGATATCAAGAGAAACAGGAGGAAAGAAATTTTGTAAGAAAACTGAAGTAACATACATGAACAACAAAGACAGAAATGTTAAAACCTTTAATAAAAGCCAATTTCTGAACCATACAGTGGCTCCGTTGAGATCATTAAAGTCTCCAGCCTGACCCAATATCCCATGCCCTCTACAGAAATGTTGGTGGAATACAAGGCTAGAGGTCAAATTGCACAAGGTGGAGTCAATTTTTCACAAAGTATATGTCAAAGTGTTTTGGTTGTTCCAAATTCAGGGATAGATATTATGACGTTGAAGAACCAACTCCTTGTCACTATTGCAACAGGCTCGGCATTGGAAGAGATATTGTAGACAGAATCCAAATCAAGAGAGTGGTGATAGTCATGTGAAAGGGATAAATCAAAAGCAAATGCAAAATGTTAAAGTTCAAAGACCTGTCCAACGAATGCAGATGTCAATGCAATCACAAGTTCTTATGATGCAGATCCCACAAGCGCTGATGGCACCACAACCTTTGGGTAATCTCAGATTCAATATCAATCAGGTATCAAGAGTAAATTCCAATCAGTTCTCAAATCAAAACCCATTTCAGCAATTCCCTATGTTGGACAACAAGAGTTTTGAATTTGACCATTCCCAATGATGGTGCCTGTGTCAGGAGGAAGATGGCGTACTTGATACAGTATTAAAGGTAGACCAAAGTAGACAATTTGTAGAAGGAAAGGTTAATGGTCACCAAGTGTTATTTCTTATCAACACAGGAGCTACCAACTCCACTGCTAGAACAGCGGAAGTCACAGACCTACCCCTCTCAGGAAAGAAGATCCAAGTTGTAGGTGTCACAAATAAACAACTTACTAACCCTGTTTAAAAGAAAGTGGCTGTAAACATAGCTTCATTGGAGGAAGAACATCAGTTTCCGGTATGCTATTCAACTCCTGTAAATTTGCTAGGAAACGTCTTTTTGTGCATGTTAAATTGCACCACATACTGCACATTACATGGGGTTGAATTTCAAATGCAAAATAAAGCTGTTGAATTTAAAATGGCCATACAAGAAACAGCTGTAGGATTATATCCTGTGAGAAAGGTGGAAGATTTACTTCCAGATTTGAGACATACAGTAAAAACAGAAGTAGGGGATTTTTCAGGGTGAGACATCAGACTAATTAAAGGTGAAGAACCAGTCTGAATAACAATAAAATCAAATGATGTGTTCCAGAGTACACCAATATATAGTTTAACTCCAGAGACAGTGGCTGGAATAACACCAGTGACTGAAAATATGTGAAAACAAGAGAGTTTGAAAGAAATTGTCGGTAGTCCTTGCAATTCACCAAATTTGGGTTTACAGAAGCCCAATTGGAAGTAGAAGATGGTACAGGAACTTCAAAAAATAAACAACATACTTGTTCCATGTTGTTCCATGGCACTGAAACCGGCAGCAATATTGTTTCAGATTCCATGCACTGCTGAGTGGTTTATCTGTTGTGGATCTGTGCCAGGCCTTCTTCTCTGTTCCACTGCATGAGGATAGTCAATTCCTGTTCTCAGTTATGATAGAGTTTTAGCATAGCGCTGATTTCAATCTTTAATCAGATCTTGAAAAAGAATCTTGGTACTTTGCAGATGCCTTGAAGTTTAGTTCTTCTATGGTACATTGATGATTTACTTGTGGCATCAAATACACAAGAAGCCTGTAAACAGGACACAATTGTTTTTTTAAACCATCTAGCTGAGGACAGACACAAGGTGTCCCCAAGCAAATTGCAATATGGTCAAAAAGAAATCCTATATTTGGGACATATTATTGAGAAGGGAATGAGAAAGGTGTCACAGGAGAGAATAGAGACAATTATGAAGATGAATCAACCCAGAACTCAGATAGAGGTCAGAACTTTATTGGTAATGTTTGGCTATTGTAGACAGTGGATATCTAACTTTTCCCTAGTGGCCACGCCTTCACTGAGGCTGATGCACAATGATGTGCTTGATCTTCTTCCATGTGACAATGATTGCTGGAATGCTTTCCTAGAGCTGAAATAAAGCCTCAATCTTGCAACGGCACTGGGAATGCCTCCTTACAGTAAGATGTTCACATTGTTTTGCAGTGAGAGGGAGTACTGCACTGTCAGTGCTTGCTCAGATGCATGGAGTCTCACAAAGACCAGTGGCATATTTTTCGACAACAGTTGACCATGTTGCACAGGACTTCCTGGCTACATTAAAGTGGTTGTGGCAGTTGGTGGCAGTATTGTGAGATGTGAGAACATAGTGATGAGATATCATCTTCAGTCATGGTCCCTCACTTGGTGTATGTTTTGGTCACCCATTTAAAAACAAACAGCATACTTACAAAGTATGAACAACAAATACTTGCAGCTGAGAATGTTTTCTTGAACCGATGTCAGATGCTGAATCCAGCTACATTATTTCCATTGTCTGAGAATGAAATTGATAAGAATGAAATTGAACACGACTGTCCAGATGTTACAGATGTATGCACCAAGCCACGACCAGACATTAAGGATAAATCTCTTGATGAGCCGGACTGTGTAATCTTTGTGGAGGCGCATGCTTATGAGAAAATGAAGGAACTTTGAAAGCGGCTTATGCAGTTTACACACTTTAAGAAGCGGTGGAAGCTTAATGGCTTTACGGTGTTATTCCTGCACAAGTGGTGGAACTAATTGCCCATGTAAGAGCTTGTTGTCTTTCAGCTCCATGGAGAGTGACTATATTTACATATAGATAATATAGCTTTGGTGTAGTCCATGACTTTGGACAGATATAGAAACAGAGGGAATGTATGACATCATCATAGATTACTAATTACCCCAAGAGATTGCAGTAGTCAAATGTGTAACTCATAGAAGTGGTAATGGTGATGTCACTGTTGGAAATTGGAATGCTGATTAAATTGCAGTGTTGCACACTTGTGACATGCACATTTAACAGAGAATATGCAAATGAATCTGAAGAGGACACTACATTTTCAGTGTTGTTGTCAGTAGCTGACACCTGTGAAGAAATCAAGAGACTACAGGAAGAAGTTCCAGAAGTAGAACGGCAAGGGTGAATCTGAGCAGAGTGTGCAAAAAATGCAAATTACATTTGGGTTTCAGCAGATGGAAGACCACGGTTGGCAAACAGTTTATTGTTTCCCATGAAACAACATTTCCATATTCCTGCACACATTGGAAGGGATGCAAAGGTTATTAGGCTTGGCAAGTACTTTTAAATGCCAAGTCGAATTGCCAGTGAAACTGCACAAACAGGCCTTGCAATGGCAGGCCTGAGACAAGGTTAAGGGGCTACTTAAATGGGTGGCACAATCAGTGCTGCAGGCGCACTAGTAGCATTTATTCTACAGGCCCTGGGCACATATAGTGCACTCTACTAGGGACTTATAAGTAAATTAAATAGTCCAGTGGGGTATGATCCAATGTTACCATGTTTAAAGGTAGAGAGCATATGCACTTTAGGACTGGTTAGCAGCGATAAAGTGTGCAGAGTCTAAAAACCAGCAAAAATAGTATCTACAAAGTGGAGGGAGGCAGGCAGGCAAAAAGCTAGGGGTGACCACCCCAAGGCTGTCAGGTCTAACATGTGTCACCCCCAGCTGAATGTGAAGAGAGCTACCCAACCTCCTGGGAGCTCTCATCGCTAAGGCGGAAGTATCTGGAGAGACCATCAGCGTTGGCGTGGTCAATCCCCGGGCGATGGTCCATCGTAAAGTCCATCCCCTGTAGGGAAATGGACCACCTCAAGAGTTTAGGATTCTCTCCCCTCATCTGCATGAGCCATCTGAGGGGCCTGTGGTCTGTCTGAACCCGGAAGTGAGTTGCAAACAGGTATGGTCTTAGCTTCTTCAGTGCACAGACCACAGCAAATGCTTCTCTTTCAATAGCACTCCACCTCTGTTCCCGTGGTTCTAGTCTTCTGCTAATAAAGACTACTGGTTGGTCTGAGCCCTCCTCATTTAGCTCTTCTAGAACAGCCCCTATGCCATGCTCTGAAGCGTCTGCCTGCACAATAAATTCCCGGGGAGTAGTCAGGGGTCTTGAGCATGGGGACTGTGCACATGACTTCCTTCAGGGAGTCAAAGGCTTTCTGGCAAGCCTCTGTCCAATTCACCAACCTAGGTTGCTTTTTGGAAGCAAGTTCTGTCAAGGGTGACACAATGATACCATAGCCTTTGACAAACCTACGGTAGTATCCAGTGAGGCCTAAGAAGGCTCTCACTTTGGTCTGTGTTCTAGGCAGTTGCCCTGCCTTGATAGTTTCAGTCTTGGCCTGGAGTGGCTGCACCTTGCCCCTACCTACCAGGTGTCCCAAGTACACCACAGAACCCTGCCGAATCTGGCACTAACTAGCCTTGATGGCCAGGCCTGCCTGTTGCAGAGCCTGAAGCATCTCCTTGAGGTGGAGCAGGTATTCCTAACAGCTAGAACTATGAACAGCTATATCATCTAGGTAGGCTGCGCAGTAGGCATCCTTGCTAGCTAGGAACCCGTCAACGAACCGTTGGAAGGTAGCAGGGGTATTTTTCAACCCAAAGGGCATCACCCGGAACTGGTAATGGCCATCAGGTGTGGAAATGTGCAGATCTCTCTTTAGCCCCCTTAGTCAAGGCGATCTGCCAGTACTCTGATGTGAGGTCAAAAGTACTCTGGTCTTGGCAGCACCTAGCCTGTCAATGAGCTCATCAGCTCGGGGATGGGGTGAGCGTCAGTCTGTGTGACTGAGTTGAGACCCCAGTAGTCCACACAGAAGCAGAGTTCTGGTTTTGCACCGGGGGCAGCAGCCTTAGGTACCAGCACCACAGGCCTGGCCCAGGGACTGCTGGATTTTTCAATAACCCCTCGGGCCAACTTCTTCAGACCTCCTCCTTGATGCTGGCCATCACCTTATCTGACAACCTGTAAATTTTGTTCTTTAAAGGGGGACTGTCACCTGTGTCAATATCATGGACATACATATCTGAGACCAAGCACCTAAGTATAGTAGCCGGATATCATGAGCATACAACTGGTCAGTTATATATAGTTAGCATCATTCTAAACCATAGTGTTGGTATATGAAGATGATGGTATCTTCATACTTATTTGAGTAGCTCTATTAGTAGTTTTTTTCCTCAAGGTCACTCTTGGCCAGCTCCAAAAGATTTGGGTTTGCTGGCGGAGGGCCAGCATGTAGCTGACCACATCCTGGGAAGGTGTCTTGGGAGCTTTCTCCCAGCCCTCTGTAATTATGCTTAGCGGTCCCCTGACAGAGTGACCATAGAGAAGCTCAAAGGGCTGAACCCCACCCCTTTCTTTGGCACCTCCCTAGAAGCAAACTGCAGGCATGGCAAGAGGACGTCCCACTTACGCCTCATGGCCTCAGGTAGGCCAGTGATCATGCCTTTAAGGGTTTTGTTGAATCTCTCAACAAGACCATTGAATTGAGGATGATAAGGGGTGGTAAACTGGTAGGTGTAGGAAAGTACCATCTTGCCTGGCATGTTACCCCCATTTTTCACTGTATATATGTTGTTTTAGTTGTATGTGTCACTGGGACCCTGGTAACCCAGGGCCCCAGTGCTCATAAGTGTGCCTGAATGTGTTACCTGTGTAGTGACTAACTGTCTCACTGAGGCTCTGCTAATCAGAACCTCAGTGGTTATGCTCTCTCATTTCTTTCCAAATTGTCACTAACAGGCTAGTGACCATTTTTACCAATTTACATTGGCTTACTGGAACACCCTTATAATTCCCTAGTATATGGTACTGAGGTACCCAGGGTATTGGGGTTCCAGGAGATCCCTATGGGCTGCAGCATTTCTTTTGCCACCCATAGGGAGCTCTGACAATTCTTACACAGGCCTGCCACTGCAGCCTGAGTGAAATAACGTCCACGTTATTTCACAGCCATTTTACACTGCACTTAAGTAACTTATAAGTCACCTATATGTCTAACCTTTACCTGGTAAAGGTTAGGTGCAAAGTTACTTAGTGTGAGGGCACCCTGGCACTAGCCAAGGTGCCCCCACATTGTTCAGAGCCAATTCCCTGAACTTTGTGAGTGCGGGGACACCATTACACGCGTGCACTACATATAGGTCACTACCTATATGTAGCTTCACAATGGTAAACTCCGAATATGGCCATGTAACATGTCTATGATCATGGAATTGCCCCCTCTATACCATCCTGGCATAGTTGGCACAATCCCATGATCCCAGTGGTCTGTAGCACAGACCCTGGTACTGCCAAACTGCCCTTCCTGGGGTTTCACTGCAGCTGCTGCTGCTGCCAACCCCTCAGACAGGCATCTGCCCTCCTGGGGTCCAGCCAGGCCTGGCCCAGGATGGCAGAACAAAGAACTTCCTCTGAGAGAGGGTGTGACACCCTCTCCCTTTGGAAAATGGTGTGAAGGCAGGGGAGGAGTAGCCTCCCCCAGCCTCTGGAAATGCTTTGTTGGGCACAGAGGTGCCCAATTCTGCATAAGCCAGTCTACACCGGTTCAGGGGACCCCTTAGCCCTGCTCTGGCGTGAAACTGGACAAAGGAAAGGGGAGTGACCACTCCCCTGACCTGCACCTCCCCTGGGAGGTGTCCAGAGCTCCTCCAGTGTGCTCCAGACCTCTGCCATCTTGGAAACAGAGGTGCTGCTGGCACACTGGACTGCTCTGAGTGGCCAGTGCCACCAGGTGACGTCAGAGACTCCTTGTGATAGGCTCCTTCAGGTGTTGCTAGCCTATCCTCTCTCCTAGGTAGCCAAACCCTCTTTTCTGGCTATTTAGGGTCTCTGTCTCTGGGGAAACTTTAGATAACGAATGCATGAGCTCAGCCGAGTTCCTCTGCATCTCTCTCTTCACCTTCTGATAAGGAATCGACTGCTGACCGCGCTGGCAGCCTGCAAACCTGCAACATAGTAGCAAAGACGACTACTGCAACTCTGTAACGCTGATCCTGCCGCCTTCTCGACTGTTTTCCTGCTTGTGCATGCTGTGGGGGTAGTCTGCCTCCTCTCTGCACCAGAAGCTCCGAAGAAATCTCCTGTGGGTCGACGGAATCTTCCCTCTGCAACCGCAGGCACCAAAAAGCTGCATTACCGGTGTTGGACTTTTGCTTATGCAGGGTCATCCCCAGACTTTTTTGCCTCCTGCCTCCTATATTTTTCTGACATGTTGCTGTTGGCTTTTCGACTCTGAGCACTTTACCACTGCTAACCAGTGCTAAAGTGCCTATGCTCCCCTGTTTAAATTGTATGTAAGTGGTTTATCCATGATTGGCATATTTGAATTACTAGTAAGTCCCTAGTAAGGTGCACTAGAGGTGCCAGGGCCTGTAAATCAAATGCTACTAGTGGGCCTGCAGCACTGGTTGTGCCACCCACATAAGTAGCTCTGTAATCATGTCTCAGACCTGCCACTGCAGTGTCTGTGTGTGTATTTTTACACTGTAAATTCGACTTGGCAAGTGTACCCACTTGCCAGGCCTAAACCTTCCCTTTCCTTACATGTAAGGCACCCCTAAGGTATGCCCTAGGTAGCCCCAAGGGCAGGGTGCAGTGTATGGATAAGGTAGGACATATAGTAATGTGGTTTATATGTCCTGACAGTGAAATACTGCCAATTTCGTTTTCACTGTTGCAAGGTCTGTCTCTCTCTCATAGGATAATATGGGGGCTACCTTTAAATATGATTAAAGTGTAGATTCCCCTAGAGAAGAGATGGACAGGTGGAGTTTGGGATCCCTGAACTCACAATTTAAAAATGCATCTTTTAGTAAAGTTGATTTTGAGATTGTGCGTTTGAAAATGCCACTTTTAGAAAGTGAGCATTTTCTTGCTTAAACCATTCTGTGACTCTGCCTTGTTTGTGGATTCCCTGTCTGGGTCAGTTGACAGTTGGGTTGTTTTTCACCTCACACCAGACAGTGACACAAAGGGAGCTGGGGTGTGATCTGCATTCCTGATTAGCCATCTCTGCTAGGAGGGAGGGGTGGAGTGGTCACTCTCATCTGAAAGGACTGTGCCTGCCTCTGACAATGCTGTCTCCAGCCCCCTGGTGTGTGTCTGAGGCCTTGCCTGGGCAAGGCAGGATCTCACAAGAAGGTGTGAGTCCCCTTTGAAGAAAGGTGACTTCAAAGACTAAAATGAGTATAAGAAGGGCACCCAAACTTACAAACTTTAGAAACACTTCTGGAATCAAGGGGAACCTCTGCCTGGAGAAGAGCTGATCGCTGAGGAACAAGTGCTGCCCTGCCTGTGACTGTGCTTTGTGGAGCTTTCCTGCAGTGCTGCTTCTGCCTGAGTAAGAGGGCAAAGACTGGACTTTGTGTGCCTTCCATCTTGAAGAAGAAATCTCCAAGGGCTTGATGTAGAGCTTGCCTCCTGTTATTGAAGTCTCAGGGATAGCAAAGACTTCTTCCTGCCAGCACCTGGAGTCTCTGGAGAGACCCCTACTCTGCTCTGTGGTGCCCTTCCAGTTCCTGGGACCCTGAAAGGAGAGGCTGGCAGCCTAAGGACAAAAATACACGCACCGCGCACCGTGCGGAGAAAAGATCGACGCGAATCCGATCGCGGCTGAGAAAACGACGCGACGCCGGCTCCGCAGCTGAGAAACGACGCCGCTGGAAACGCAACCAGAGAATCGACGCCCGGAGCAGGAGAAACGACGCGCAGCATCGCTGACGAAGGCTGAGAGATCGCAACCAGCGCCGCGGGACTTCGGACCGTCGCGTGGCTGGCTTTTTCGACGCGCCTCGCCGAGCCGAGCTGTTTTCGACGCATATACCCGTGCCGGGTTATTTTCGACGCACACCGCCCGTGCGGGGTTATTTTTGCCGCAAACCAGGTACATTTACACGCTAGCAGCGCTAGTGTGTTGTTACAACTACCTAAAGACTCTTTTTATTTTAAACCTTTAAAAACTCATAACTTGACTTGTGTATGTTGGATTTTTGTCGTTTTGGTCTTGTTTTGTCTAGATAAATATTTCCTATTTTTCTAAACTGGTGTTGTGTCATTTTGTAGTGTTTTCATTAAGTTACTGTGTGTGTTGGTACAAATACTTTACGCCCAGCACTCTGAGGTTAAGCCTACTGCTCTGCCAAGCTACCAAGGGGGTAAGCAGGGGTTAGCTGAGGGTGATTCTCTTTTATCCTAACTAGAGTGAGGGTCCTTGCTTGAACAGGGGGTAACCTGACTGTCAACCAAAGACCCCATTTCTAACAACCGGTCCCTTGGGTCTCCTCTCAGCACAACGAGCGAGGTCCCTCGAATCCAGCGACTCTGTCCAAGTGACCCCCACAGTCCAGTGACTCTTCAGTCCAAGTTTGGTGGAGGTAAGTCCTTGCCTCACCTCGCTGGGCTGCATTGCTGGGAACCGCAACTTTTGCAGCTACTCCGGCCCCTGTGCACTTCTGGCGGAAATCCTTTGTGCACAGCCAAGCCTGGGTCCACGGCACTCTAACCTGCATTGCACGACTTTCTAAGTTGGTCTCCGGCGACGTGGGACTCCTTTGTGCGACTTCGGGTGAGCACCATTTCACGCATCCTCGTAGTGCCTGTTTCTGGCACTTCTCTGGGTGCTACCTGCTGCTGAGAGGGCTCCTTGTCTTGCTCGACGTCCCCTCTCTCTCCTGGTCCAATTTGCGACCTCCTGGTCCCTCCAGGGCCACAGCAGCGTCCAAAAACACTAACTGCACGATTTGCAGCTAGCAAGGCTTGTTGGCATTCTTTTGGTGGGAAAACACTTCTGCACGACTCTGCACGGTGAGAAGGATCCGTCCACCAAAGATGAAGTCTCTAGCCCTTTTCGTTCCTGCAGAAACCTCAGCTTCTTCTGTCCAGTAGAAGCTTCTTTGCACCCGCAGCTGGCATTTCCTGGGCATTTGCCCATCTCCGACTTGCTTGTGACTTTTGGACTTGGTCCCCTTGTTCCACAGGTACCCTAGATTGGAAATCCACAGTTGTTGCATTGTTGGTTTGTGTCTTTCCTGCATTATTCCTCTAACACGACTTCTTTGTCCTAAGGGGAACTTTAGTGCACTTTGCACTCACTTTTCAGGGTCTTGGGGAGGGTTATTTTTCTAACTCTCACTATTTTCTAATAGTCCCAGCGACCCTCTACAAGGTCACATAGGTTTGGGGTCCATTCGTGGTTCGCATTCCACTTTTGGAGTATATGGTTTGTGTTGCCCCTATCCCTATGTTTCCCCATTGCATCCTATTGTAACTATACATTGTTTGCACTGTTTTCTAAGACTATACTGCATATTTTTGCTATTGTGTATATATATCTTGTGTATATTTCCTATCCTCTCACTGAGGGTACACTCTAAGATACTTTGGCATATTGTCATAAAAATAAAGTACCTTTATTTTTAGTATAACTGTGTATTGTGTTTTCTTATGATATTGTGCATATGACACTAACTGGTACTGTAGTAGCTTCACACGTCTCCTAGTTCAGCCTAAGCTGCTCTGCTAAGCTACCATTATCTATCAGCCTAAGCTGCTAGACACCCTATACACTAATAAGGGATAACTGGGCCTGGTGCAAGGTGCAAGTACCCCTTGGTACTCACTACAATCCTCCTACAGTAGGTCACTCCACACCCATCCCACATGGACTTCATGTATGAAGACATTAATTTTGTGCCTCTGTCAGACACAACTTCCTTATGGAATCCCACACAGGGAAATATTCCCATCAGGGCTCTGGTCACCACTGGTGCCGTTACGGTTCACAGAGGGATTGCCTCTGGATAGCGGGTGGCATGGTCCACCAAAACCTGGATAAACCTGTTGCCCAAGGCAGTTTTGGGATCCAAGGAACCAATGACGTTGATCCCACCCTTTCAAAGGGGGTGCCAATGACAGGAAGTGGGATCAGGGGGGCCTTAAGCCTTTTCCCTGTCTTCCCACTAGCCTGGCCGGTGTGGCAGTCCCTGCAGATATTTTCTGAGGCTACCCTCATTCGAGGCCAATGGAAGTGGGTGACAAGCCTGGCAAAGGTCTTCTGTTGGCCCAAATGTCCTGCCAGGGGTATGTTGTGAGCCAGACCCAGTAGGAAGGTCCGGTAACACTGGGGGATCACCAGCACGTGTGCTGCCCCAAATGCCGGAGCCTTAGCCTCACTGTAAAGGAGATCATTCTCCCAGTAGATGTGGTGATCTCCAGAGGCTTCACCAGCTGCTTGGGCTGTGGCCTGTTGACTCAGACACTCAAAGGTGGGGCATTCCTTCTGCGCCCTGCAGAATTCTGCCCTGTTTAGCCCACCCTCTACTTGCCAGGCAGCAAGTTCAGGCAGGTTGCCCAGGTCAGCTATGTCCTCTCCAGTTGGTTCAGGGGCCTCCTCCTCCTCAGGGGCCCCATCCACCACCGTGGGAACTTCTAAGACAGGTTTCCCACACCTCTTGCCCTTCCTCTTTGCAGCTGTCTGGGCCATTGTTCCAGGCTCCAGGCGCCCTTGACTCCCTTCCCGGGCAGCCATGGACCATGGACCTTGTGGTCATGCAGACCCACTCAGGCAAACCGAACATCTCCAGGTGGGATCTGAGCTCTACCTCCTTCCAGGCTCAATATCATTGCCTAACAGACAATCTACAGGCATGGCAGGACTCACTGCTACTTTCAGAGTACCAGAGTTCCCCCCGAACTCAAAGGGAACCAGGGCCACCAATAGGGGACTCTCATGATTGTCCGCAACTATGACCTGGTGGAATGTATAAGGGACTATCTGCTCTGCTGACACCAGCTGACTCTTGACAGTAGTCATACCGGCTCCTGTGTCACGCAGATCCTCCACCCTTTGCCCATCAATGGTGACCCACTGCTTATACTTTAAAGTATTGGTAGGCATGTGGGCTTTAGGCACCATCTCCTTATCTCCCAGGGATACTATAGACACCTCTGTCTGCCTCCCATAGCTAATTATCTCCCGCCCGAGTGCTACACTAGCCAACCCAGGTGTATGTCCAGTGGTGGACTGTGCTCTCTTGGAACTTTGGGAGTCGCCCTTAGAGTGTCCATGCTGGAAGCACTCTAAGCATTTGGGGATGAACTTCCCTAACTTCCTGTCGAAGAACCCTGGTTTCTGTGGGTGTCTCCCCAGATGCATTTTTGGACACTCTGGTGCTAACCCAGAGGTCCGCCTCCTCAACAAGCTTCCTGGGATCAGTCAGCTTACTATCTACTAAGTGCTGGCGCAACTCTGTAAAAGTAATACTGAGCATATGCTCTCTCAGAACAAATCATATAACCCTTTGTAATCATTCACTTTGCTGCCCCGCACCCATCCATTCAGTGCCTTGTTGGAGAAAAAGAAACAGTCTACCCAAGTTTGTGTGGAAGGTTTGGTGCTTTCCCTAAACCTTTGACGGTATTTCTCAGGGGTCAGCCCAAACTTGGCCAGTAAAGCGGCTTTCATGGGTGCATAGACATTCTGATCATGTGGAGCTAGTGTAAGAAGTGTGTCCCTCCCCACTGCTGGTACATAAAACCACAAGGCAGCCCCCCATTGCTCCTCTGAGGTCCCATGGGCCCTTAGTGCAACTTCATAGGCAGCCAACCACTTGTCAATGTCATCTCCCACCACAAAACTTGGCACCACATTCTTGGGTATACAAACCTTTTTCTCCCCGATAGATCCTGCATGTATGCTGCCACCATCACCACTGGACTCAGACTGTCTTGCCTTGATCTCAGCTCCTTGAGACTCAGTTCATTATCCAACTGCCCTCCTTTCCTCCTGTTGAGCTTCAATTTTCAACCTTGCCATTTGCAATTTAAATTCCCTTTCCTCTCTCCTTTCCTCTGCGGTCAGGTCCCAATCAGAGACATTGCTACCTGGTTTGGCAGGGGGCACAATTGCAGTGGCAACATCATCATCCTTGGCGTCTCAAGGCAAGGTATGCAACATGCAGCATGCCACAATTATCTTGCAGACCTCCTTGTGTGAGTAGTACAGGGATCTACCTGTTATATGGAGGGAACGAAACCTGGCCTTCAGGAGGCCAAAGGTCCTCTTGATAATCCTTCTTGTCCACCCATGTGCCTCATTGTAATGTTCCTCTGCCCTTGTCCTGGCATTCCTCAAAGGGGTTAGTAGCCCTGAGAGGTTGGGGTAACCAGAGTCACCTGCACATATCGAGGGATACCTGTTAGACACACACTAACCCTTATGGCCCACACCATACCCATACACCACCATCCACTGGGTGGGAACCAGGGCTTACCTATTAGCCACACCCGGGGCCTCTGGAGTTCAACCATCACATATGGGATGCTGCCATTCCTCAGGATAAAGGCATCATGCACAGACCCTGGATAGTTTGCATTGACATGGGAGATGTTCTGGTCCACCAGGCACACTATCTGCACATTCATGGAGTGAAAGCTCTTACAATTTCTGAACACCTGTTCATTTCTTCGGTGGGGGGGGACAAACACAATATGTGTACAATCAATAGCCCCAATTATGTTGGGGATATGTCCCATTGCATAGAAGTAAGCTTTCACTGTGGCCAAATCTTCAACCTGGGGAAAACGATGTAGCTGCACATGTATTTAATCAGGGCAGACAACACTCTGGTCAGCACTTTTGAAAACATTGGCTGTGACACTCCTGCTGCCAAGCCCACTGTCACTTGGAAGGAGCCAGTTGCCAAGAAATGGAGCAAAGATAAGACTTGTACAACGGGGGGATCCCGGTGGGCTGACGAATAGCAGATATATGGTCAGGCTCCAATTGGGCACACAGCTCTGTGATTGTGGCCCTGTCCAGTCTATAGGTGAGGATAATGTGCCTGGCCTCCATTGTTGCCAAGTCCACCAGAGGTCTGTTCATGGGGTGGGGAATGTCTCCATCTCCTATTCATCTGCAGCGGTTGTAATCTAGGGGGCAAAATGGGGAGCAGCTGGTCAGTATTCTACATTTCCAAACACTACACTGCATTGCATGTTGTGACTGTAACAGTATATTGTTGTATAGGCCCAAATGGTGCCCATGTGTACTGTGACGCAGTTAGGTGCCATGGCCTGCACCCCCTGAAATGGCGAGCACCTGTCCGGTGTGGATGGACATGTGGAAATGAGGTAATGCCGCTGATGTTGTGTGCCATTGCGGGAGGCGCTTGAGTACCACCGTGCAACTCCTCATTGGTTGTCATTGGGCCCTATGGGTTACAGTGGGCAATGGTGATGTACGCCGGCAGTGACGGTACGCACCCCGCGGACGTGACCACCATTTTCTATCTGTTCATTGACTTGCTACCTGACCTTCAGCAGGAGAGGACCTACACTGAAAGTGCTGCTGTGACCTGTGTCTGGAACTGACCATGGCTCGTGTCACTGGGGAAATTGCCAGTGCCTTAACCACTGCAGAGTTGGAGAGGCTGGTGGATGGGGTCCTACCTCAATACTGAATGCTGTATGGGCCTCCAGACCAACAGGTGAGTACACTGTGAGCACGATGCATGGGGCATGGATGCATGGAGTGCCGTGTGTGACGCCCCTGTGTAGGGGGGGTTGGTGGATGGGCCCTGGGCAGCGTGCTGCATGTATGGTGGGCAATTTCTGTACATAAGGGGATGTGAGGGCTATGGTGGGACATGCGTGTAACAGGCCGGATGGTCTGACTGATACCTTTTCCTATGTGTATTTCTCTGCAGGTCAGCACCCATCAAAAAGAGGGTATATGGCGTACCATCGCCAAGGATGTGCGTACCCTGGGGGTCTAAGGCAGGCGGAGCATCCACTGTTGCAAACGTTGGGAGAATCTGAAACGCTGGGCAAGGAAGACGGCGGACGCCTAGCTGGGGATGGCCTCCCAACGAGGAAGGGGTGCACGTCGAACCCTGAAACCCCTGATGGCCTACATACTTGCGGTGGCCTATCCGGAGCTGGATGGGCGCTTGTGGGCATCACAGCACCCACAAGGGGGTGAGTACACTTTCCCAATTTACCACTTGCATGTGGTGGGGTGGTCTCTGAGTGTGGGATGTGGGCCTGTGGGTGCCCCTTGACCAGGCGGGACATTGCAGGGTAGGACCCATGTTGGACAGGGTCTGCTGTACACCAGTTCCTACCAAGCTAGTAGGCATCCACTACTGGGCAGGGGTCTGTGCATCTCAGGTATGCTGCTATTTGAGTTAGGTATTCCTGTCCATGGTCTGGTGACTAGCATTGTGACTGGTTGTACATTGCCTAGTGAGTAGGGCTGTTCCCTGTGTGTGTGTGTGTGTGTGTGTTGTGTACACCAACGGTGGTGTTGGAGCAGCCATTGACCAAGTGTATCCTTTGTCTCTTCTCTCCCCCTTTTTGTTTTGTCACCCTATCCTTATGTGCACTGTAAGAAAGTAGCCTCTTTCTAGCATGGTTACCCCCACTTTTGGCCTGTTTGTGAGTGTGTGTCAGTGTGTTTTTACTGTGTCACTGGGATCCTGCTAGCTAGGACCCAGTGCTCATAGATAAAAACCTATATGTCAGTATGTTTTGCCTGTCTCACTGGGATCCTGCTAGCCAGGACCCCAGTGCCCATCGTTTGTGGCCTTATGTGTATGCCTGTGTAGTGCCTAACTGTGTCACTGAGGCTCTGCTAATCAGAAGCTCAGTGCTTATGCTCTCTCTGCTTTTAAATTTGTCACTGTAGGCCAGTGACTTCAGTTACCAATTTCAGTTGGCATACTGGACCCCCTTATAAGTCTCTAGTATATGGTACGTAGGTGCCCAGGACTTTGGGGTTCAAGGAGATCCATATGGGGAGCTCAGACAAACCCTTACACATGACTGCCATTGTAGCCTCGTGAAATAGTGCACACACTATTTCACAGCCATTTTCACTGCACTTAAGTAACCTATAAGTCACCTATATGTCTAACTTTTACTTGCTGAAGGTTAGGTGCAAAGTTACTAAGTGTGAGGGCATCCTTGCACTAGCAAAGGTGCTCCTACATAGTTCAGGGCCATTTCCCCAGACTTTGTGAGTGCGGGGACACCATTACATGCGTGCACTACATATAGGTCAATACCTATATGTAGCTTCACAATGGTAACTCTGAATATGGCCATGCAACATGTCTAAGATCATGGAATTGGCACCCATTCCAAACCTGGTATTGGGGAGCCAATTCAATGCATCCTGGGGGCTCCACCATGGACCCCCAGTACTGCCAAACCAGCTCTCTGAGGCTTGCACTGCAGCTACAGCTGCTGCCACCTCACAGACAGGGTTCTGCCCTCCCGGGGTCTGTGCAGCACAGTCCCAGAAAGGCGGAACAAAGTATTTCCTCTGAGAGCAGGGTGTTACACCCTCTCCCTTTGGAAATAGGTGTTACAGGCTGGAAGGGGTAGCCTCTCCCAGCCTCTGGAAATGCTTTGAAGGGCACAGATGGTGCCCGCCTTGCATAAACCAGTCTACACCGGTTCAGGGACCCCTTCTCCCGTGCTCTGGTGGGAAACTGGACCAAGGAAACGGGAGTGACCACTTCCCTGACCATCACCACCCCAGGGGTGGTGCCCAGAGCTTCTCCAGTGTGTCCCAGACATCAGCCATCTTGCTTTGCAAGGTGTGGGGACACTCTGGAGGGCTCTGAGTGGCCAGTGCCAGCAGGTGACATCAGATACCCCTCCTGATAGGTCCATACCTGACAAGGTAGCCAATCCCCCTCTCAGGGCTATTTAGGGTCTCTCCTGTAGGTTCTCTTCAGATTCTGCTTGCAAGTTTCCTTCAGGAATCCCCTGCAACAACTTCAGACTCTTCTGACCTCGGATCAACGCCAGCCTGCTCCAAGAAACGCTGAAACTGCAACAAATTGTCTACAAGAGACACTTTTTTCAGCAACCTCAGCTCCAAGTCACGCTCGGAGGACTCCCTGTCTTCATCTGGCACCAGAAGAACAGAAGAAATCTCCAGTGGAGTGACAGAGTCACTCCCCTGCTCCAAGCAGACACCTTCCAAGACAGCGACCTGTACCCTGGGACTCCTCTCACAATGACAAGCGTGCTCCTAAGGACACAGAGGGTGGACATCATGGACATAGACTGTCCTGCGGTCCTGCTGATGCAATTTGGAGGAGGTAAGACCTTGCCTTCCCGAGAATGATGGTATCCCTGTGTGCTGTGTCTTCTTCACCTCCTGAGGCCTCTGTGCACTCTTTGCAAAATTCCTTTGTGCACAGCCTGGCCCAGGTCCCCAGCACTCGACCCTGCAATGCTCAAGTCACTGAGTTGTTCTCCAGCGGTGTGGGACCTTCTTTTGTTGTGCTGCATCAACCATGTTTTGCACCTCCTTTGAACCCGGATCCTGTGGCTTCTGGGGGTGCTGGCTGGTATCCCTAGGGCTCTCTAAAGTGATGAGAGCCCCCTCTTCCTCTTCACACAGAGTTGAGGGCCCCAGGTCTCTCCTGGGTCCATGCAGTGCCATTTTGATGAAAAATGCACTTTTGTCGTAGCCAAGGCTTGTTGGTGGCCTTCCAATACGAAATCTCATCTGCAACGATCTTCACATCGTGGGACATCTTTTGCATCATGCAGAAACTCACTGGCATCTTCCTAGGGTGCATTTCAGCAGTCTTCAACTAACCAGGGACTCTTCGTTTGCACCCTCTTCTGGGTTGGCAGGGTCTTCCTGTCCTTCCTGGAACTTCTTTCGACTTCTGGACTTGGTTCCCTTCCTTTGCAGGTCCTCAGGTCCAATAATCCAGAAGTTGTTCTGTGCAAACTTGGTTGGCTGCTGCAAAATCCCCAAAACGAGGTGTAATGTGTCCTAAGGAAACTTGAAGTGCTTTACTCCTGCTTTTCTGGGCTCTGGGGTGGGGTAATTTACTTAACTTTACTGTATTCTTACTCTCCCAGCGATTCTGCACACTACACTTGTCTAGGGGGAATTTGTGATTCACATTCCACATTTTTAGTATATGGTTTGTGTTGCCCCTAGACCTATTTTCTCCCATTGTATTCTATGGGATTTCAGACTGTTTGCATTGTTCTATGACTATTTACATGTCTAATTTTGGTGTCTAGTGTATATATTGTGTATAATACTTACCTCCAGAAGGAGTATTGCCTCTAAGATATTTTTGGTACTGTGTCACCCAAATAAATACCTTTATTTTTGGTAACACTGACTATTGTCTTTACTCGTGTATAAGTACTGTGTAACTATAAGTGGTAATGCATGAGTGTTGCATGTCTCCTAGTTCAGCCTAAGCTGCTCTGCTATATCTACCTCTATCAGCCTAAGCTGCTAGAACACTACTACATTCACTTACAAGGGATAACTGGACCTAGTGTAAGGTGTAATTACCCAAGGTACCCACTACAAACCAGGCCAGCCTCCTACATGCATTAGCATCATCTGACTGAGGTGGGAGCAGAGGCACCGGCGATGGAGGGAGCTGCATGACACAGGGCCCATGAGGGCCCATGAGGCCAAATACACCGACGGTGAGGGCACCAGTGGGACGAAGGGCGAGGGGAGCACCACAGCGGAGATAGGAGGGGACAGTTCTGACAGTGATTCCTCCTCTGATGGAAGCTCCCTGGTGGTGGCAGGCACCTCTGTGCCCACCCCAACTCCAGGTACAGCTGCCACCCCCGTACCAGCACCGCCCTCCCAGCAGCGTGTTTAACATGCCCGCTCACCCAGGAGGATGGGCACCTCCTTCGCCCCAGGCACCTCAGGCCCTGCCCCAGTTAATCCTGCTGTCCTCAGTGAGGAGGCTATTGACCTCCTGCGATCCATCTCTGTTGGGCAGTCAACCATTGTGAATGCCATCCAGGGGCTGGCAGGCCATTTGCAGCAAACTAATGCATTCCTGGAGGGCATTCACTCTGGCATGGCTGCCTAACAGAGATCAATCCAGGCTCTGGCCTCCTCTCTGATGGCAGCCATTCTCCCTGTCTCTAGCCTCCCACCTCCAACTTCCTCTACCCAGTCTCATTCCCCTAAACCCCAACCTAACCCAAGCACACAGGCAGACCAGAATGCACTCAAGACAACACACAGGAGTGGCTCAAGAAAACACAAGCACCACACATCATCCCACAGGCACTCACACAAACACCATCCAGATGCAGACATACCAACATCCACTGCCTCCACTGTGGACCCCTCCTCCTCCTCCTCCAGCTACCTCCCAGTAGCTTATCCACTTACCCCTGCATGCACTACATCCTCATCCACTATCTGCATCACCATCACGCCTATCACTACACACCCCTCACTGGCAGTCACCACCCCCACATCCATGCACACGTCCCCTGTGTCCTCTCCCACTGTGTCTGTGCACCCTCCTCCCAAAGTACACAAACGCAGCCCATGCACCTGCACCCAATCTCAGCAGACACCTCATACAACCACTCCCTCTTCCTCAACTCCCAAACCTTCACCCTCTTCCCGCCCCAATGTCCCTAAGAAGGTTTTCATCTCCATCGTTGACCTCTTACCTATCCCCCTCATCCTTCACATTGGGCCAGGGTGGTCAGAACCCAGGCGAGCACCTCAGCCACCCAGTCCACGGCCACAGTAGTGTCGACAGCTACTGCAGGTGGGAGAGGCTCCAGGAAACCAGGCAGCAGCACTGAAAGTGTGCCAGCACCAGCTGCCAAAGGGAAGGGCTAGGAGGCACCACCAGCTGCCAAAGGTAAGGGCAAGGGGCTTGTCCCAGCAGGCAGGAGGGACAGGAGGCCTGGTGCTGGGACTTATTCTGAGCCCCCACCACCAACCATGGTGGTTCAGCCATCCGAGGCTGCAGGAGATGGGCTGGAGCCTCCCCCCACCACTGCCAGCACTGCCACCAGCACCGCCACCAGCACCACTGCCAGCACAGCCACCATTACCTCCAGCAGCAGCCCCAGTGAGCAGCCGTCCAAGGCTGCAGGGGATGGGCTAGAGCCTCCCCCACCACTGCCAGCACCACCACCAGTGCCACTGCCATCACCGCCAACAGCACCGCCACCAGCACCACTACCAGCAGCAGCAGCCCCAGTGGGCAGCCGTCCGAGGCTGCAGGGGATGGGCTGGAGCCTACCCCACCCACTGCCAGCAGCGCCACCAGCACAGCCACCAGCACCACTGCCAGGAGCAGCAGCCCCAGTGGGCAGCCGTCCGAGGTTGCAGGGGATGGGCTGGAGCCTCCCCCCACCACTGCCTACCCTGACACCAGCACCACCACTGAGCAGCCGTCACCGCCGGCGGGCAGTGTGTAGTCCTGCCTCCATGGGCTGTAGTGTATACTGGACCCTGCAAATCCTGTAGATGTGACACCCAGGTGAGAGACTGTGACCTTGCACTCCCCAAGTGCTGCATCACAAGGCACAAAGCCCCTTCCAGAACCAGTGGAATAAGCCATCCACTCCCCCATCCTTGCCAGGATGAAGCACACTGGGCACAATGCCCCCTCCAGAACCAGTGGAGAAGCCATCCACTCACCGCAACCCTACCAGGATGAAGCACACTGGGCACAATGCCCCCTCCAAAGCCAGTGGAGAAGCCATCCAATCACCCCATCCTTGCAAGGATGAAGCACACTGGGCACTATGCCCCCTCCAGAACCAGTGGAGAAGCCATCCACTAGTGAGACTGTGGCCTTGCACTCCCCAGGACCAAGTAGTGGGCAAACCACCTAATTGAGAGACTTTGGCCTTGCACTCCTCAGGACCAAGCAGTGTGCAAATTCCCAACTTGAGAGACTGTGGCCTTGCACTCCTCAGGACCAATCAGTGTGCAAATCCCCTACTTGAGAGACTGTGGCCTTGTACTCCCCAGGACCAAGCAGTGGGCAAATCACCCACTTGAGAGACTGTGGCCTTGCACTCCCCAGGGCCAAGCAGTGGGCAAACCACCCACTTGAGAGACTGTGGCATTGCACTCCCCAAGACCAAGCAGTGAGCAAATCACCCACTTGAGAGACTGTGGCCTTGCACTCCCCAGGACATCGCTGTGGGCATGTAGCTCCCTCCAGGACCAGTGGTGTTGTACCATCTTCCGGCTGAGGTGCCCCCCCCATTCCCCGTCCCGCTGAGGTGCCTGTGTATTTTTGACCTGATGGCCCTGCAGTGTTCGCTCCTTGTTGTTGCAGGAGTGAGGTGGGGCCTTGGCCTATGTTTTGTGGCCCTGTGGCCACGGATATTGAGTACTGGGCAGTGTCCCTCCATTTGTAAATATGTGTATACATTTTGAATTTGAAGCACATATTTGTACTATTTTCTTATTACACTCACTTTAATCAATTCCCTTTGTCCTCGCATTATTCCTGAGGGGCATGGGGTAGATATGTAGTGTTAGTGCATTTGATGGTGTGTATGGTGTTGGGGGTGGGGGTGTTGCATGTTGCGTGTGTCACTCTCTTTTTCGTCCCCCCTCCCTTGTGTGCTAGGCGGCAGTACTCACCATTGTCGTCTTCGCCGGCGTTGCTGCTCGTAATGCAGGAAAAGGTATACAAGCATGGGAAAGATGTGCAACTTGGACTCCATGGCATCATGGTTGTTCCCTGTGTCTCCAGAGGTGAGTCCTTTGACTTCTGTGTTCTGTTTCCACTGTGCTTTTGATGTTGTTGGTACTGCCCCAGAAAAGGTGGCGGATAGGTGTGTCATAATAGTGTGGGCAGTACATTGTCTTCTGCCTGGCTGTTGGCGGTTACCGCCCAGGTGCTTGTTGCTTCCGCCATGGCAGTCAGTATGTTAAAGTGGCTGTCTGTGTGAACAGTTTCCGCCATGGTCATAGTTCCATTTTGGTTACTGCTGGCCTGTTGGTGGTATTACCGCAGCATTATCACCGACCGCCAGTGTTGTAATGAGGGCCAAAGTGTCTTAAGTCTTTTAAAAGCAATCAAAATCTCTTTCAAGCTCAAAGTACCTGGTTTGCGTGCAAAATCCCTGCAAAGAACCGCAGAGGAGGAGATGCGTGGAAACAAAGGGGGTGTGCGTCGATTTCTCAGACCGCACACAGTGATGCATCGTTTAGTTTTCCCACAGGGACGGCTGTGCATTGATTTCCGGCTCTTGTCGTGGATCCTCTTCGGGTTATGGGGTTTTCGGACACCCGGGGGACGATGCATGGATTTCCTGTACTGGAAGGACAAAGTCACAGGAGCTGCGTTGATTCGGTGGGCGTTGCGTTTAATTTTCTACCACAGGGCAGGCACTGTGTCGATTCCTCTCTGGAAGTCGGGCTGCGCCATTCCGGCTCGGCTGTGTGTTGATCTGGTGGGCCGTGCGTCAAATTTCTGGTCGCTAAGCTGGCGCTGTGTCGATCTTCTCGATGCAAAGTCGGGCTGCGTTGTTCCGGTTTGGCGTGCAGTAAATTTTTCAACGCGGTGCAGGCTATGCGTCGTTTCTGGCAGGCTGTGCATCGAATTTTGCCACACAAGGAGTCTTTTTTGTAGAGATTAAATCTTTTTTGTCCTGACACTTCAGGGAACAGAAGGCAAGCTCTATCCAAGCCCTTGGAGAGCACTTCTTCAACACAGCCAGAGAGCAGCAAGGCAGCAGGGCAACAGCAAGGCAGCAGTCCTTCACAGAAAGCAGACAAGTGAGTCCTTTGGGCAGCCAGGCAGTTCTTCTTGGCAGGATACAGGTTCTGGTTCAAGTTTCTTTTCCAGGAAGTGTCTGAGTTGGTAGGGGCAGGGGCCCTGTTTAAATACCCAAATGTGCTTTTGAAGTGGGGGAGACTTCAAAGAGTGGCAGTTCAATCCTGTCTGCCAGGGGCCCAGTAGGGGGTGTGGCAGTCTTTGTGGAGGGTAGGCTACTGTTCTTTGACATGCAAGTGTCAGTCCCTCCACCGTCCCAGCCCAGGAAGACCAATTCAAATGCAGATGTATGCAAGTGAGGCTAAGTATCCTGTGTTTGGGGTGTGCCTGAGTGAATGCATAAGGGAGCTGTCAACTAAACCCAGCCAGACGTGGATTGTAAGGCACAGAAGGATTTAAGTGCAGAAAAATGCTCATTTTCTAAAAGTGGCATTTCTAAAATAGTAATATTAAATCCAGCTTCACTAGTCAGCTGGATTTTATATCACCATTCTGGCCATACTAAATATGACCTTGCTCCTCCTTTCAGATCAGCAGCTACCACTCAAACAATGTATGAGGGCAGCCCCAATGTTAGCCTATGAAGGGAGCAGGCCTTACAACAGTGTAAAAATGAATTTAGGAGTTTTACACTACCAGGACATGTAAACTACACAGGTACATGTCCTGCCTTTTGCCTACACAGCACCCTGCCCTATAGGTTACCTAGGCCATATGTTAGGGGTGACCTATATGTAGAAAAAGAGGAGTATTAGGTTATGTAGAAAAAGGGGAGTTTTAGGCTTGGCAAGTACTTTTAAATGCCAAGTCGAATTAGCAGTGAAACTGCACACACAGGCCTTGCAATGGCAGGCCTGATACAAGGTTAGGCAGCTACTTAAGTGGGTGGCACAATCAGTGCTGCAGGCCCACTAGTAGCATTTAATCTACAGGCCCTGGGCACATATAGTACTTTCTACTAGGGACTTATAAGTCAATTAAATAGTCCAATGGGGTATGATCCAATTTTACCATGTTTAAAGGGAGAGAGCATATGCACTTTAGCACTGGTTAGCAGTGGTAAAGTGCACAGAGTCTAAAAACCAGCAAAAACAGTATCTAAAAAGTGGAGGGAGGCAGGCAAAAAGTTAGGGGTGACCACCATATGGCTGTCAGCTCTAACACATGTATATAACACATGTATAATACAAGAAGTCTTAGTATGACTAGACAGGCAACGAGGAGGCTGGAGGGACTGTGACGAATCCACAGGTAGCTACTGTATCCACCAGAAAAAGTGTTACCGAAGGTAAGTAAGTTGTTCTTCTGATGGATAAAAGTACCTTTGGATTTCTCACCTAATGAATAGATTTCCAAAGCAGTCCCGCACTTGGAGGTGGGTGCCTGTCTGGTCAAACCAAGAAATCTTTCAAAACAGAACATGCAAAATGGCCATCCCTCCTGGCCTAACTTCCGAGTCCAAGCAATAATTCTTCGCAAAAGTGTGGAGGGAAGCCAAAGTTGCAGCCTTACAAATTTCAACAACTAGGACACCTCTAGCCAAGGCTGAAGTGACAGACTTAGCACTCACGCACACGTCTAGCTGACGTGATAGCCATTAGGAAAATTGGTTTTAAAACTAAAAGCCTTAACGGCAAGAATGCATAGGTGAACCCATCAAAAAAGTTAGAAATAAATTCAAATCCCACTGACGAATTACAAACCGAGTGGGAGGAAACTTGTTAGTCAATCCTTTAAGGAACCTAATAACTATAGGGGACTTAAATAAGGAAGGCTAATCAGGAAGGCAAAGAAAGGCAGACAGTGCTGACAAATAACCCTTCACAGTCGCAACAGCACAACCTTTCTGTGCCAGGGAAAGGGCAAAAAGCCAAATATCAGAGAAATGGGCCTTTAAGGGATCAATTTGCCTCTCTCCACACCAAGTAACAAATTTTGCCCATCTGTTGGCATAGACAGTCTTGGTGGAGTGTCGCCTGACCGATAACATAACATCCACTACTTCTGCAGGGAGAGAAAAGGAACTCAGATTGCCCCATTCAATCTCCAGGCATGTAGGTGCAGGCTCTGGAGGTGGGGGTGTAGAATCTGCCCCAGCGACTGCGAGAGGAGGTCTACCCTGTAAGGGAGAAGGAACGGCTGGCACAGTGAGAGTTGGAAAAGGTCTGTGTACCACACCCTTCTTGGCCAACCTGGGCTATTAAAATGACTTGAGCCCTATCTTGGCGAAACTTCCTCAGAACTCAAGGAATCAAAGTTAGGGGGGGAAACGCATAAAGCAACTGATCCCACCAAGAGATACTGGAGGCTGCAGAACGACGGGCAGTAGCGTTCCCCTAAGTGGCAAACAGGTCTATCTGTGGAAACCCCCACATCGGGAAGATGTGAAGAACCAGGTCTAGATGGAGACGCCACTCGTGATCAGCAAGGAAATGCCAAATGAGATCTTCTGCATGTGCATTGAGAATTCCGGCCAGATGGTTTGCTACTATGCAAATCCGATGGTCCTGTGCCCAGGACCACAGCCACAGAGCCTCTCTGCAGAGAAGGTACTACCCTACCTCCCTGCTTGTTGATATACCACATCGTGGGAGTGTTGTCCGTCAAGACTTGAGCTGACTGACCGCAAAGGGACGGGAGGAAGGCCTTGAGAGCCAGACGTATTGCCCATAATTCTTACAGATTGATGTGAAACATCTGTTCCATTGGAGACGAATGACCTTTGATCTACAGGTCCTCCAGATGAGCTCTCCACCCTAGAGTGGAAGCATCCATTATGACCGTGGCCAGCGGACATGGTAGACAAAACGGCCTTCTTGGGGAAAGTTTGCCGTCCACAGCCCACCATCATAGATCCACTGCAGCATCTCTGGAGATCGTTATTGACTCCTCGAGAGCCCCTTTGTGTTGAAACCAATGCTTGCAGAGGCACCAGTGAAGAGCTCTCATGTGCCAACGTGTATGAGTGACCAAAAGAATATAGGAGGCGACCCGACCGAGCAGATGCAGGAACTTCAGGATTGGCCTCTCCATTCTGAAACATTGGAATCAACGTCTGAATGTCCTGAATCCTCTGAGGAGGAGGGTAGGCCTGATTCAATGTTGTGTCCAGTACTGCCCCTATGAACAGGAGGCGCTGAGAGGGCGCCAGGTGAGATTTGGGCACATTTACTGTAAAGCCCAGGTTGAACAACAACTGGGTTGACACTTTCAAGTGATGCAGCACGAGCTCTGGGGACCCGGCTTTGATCAGCCAATCGTCCAGGTAATGGAATAGCGATACTCCCTTCCTTCTGAGGTCCGCTGCAGCCACTGCCATCACCTTCGTGAAGACTCGGGGTACGGAAGGAAGACCAAAAGGAAGGACCGCAAACTGGTAGTGTTGAGACCCTACCACAACCAGGAGATACTTCCTGTGTGACTTCAGAATAGGGACAGGAAAATAAGCATCCTGCAAGTCGACAGACATCATCCAGTCTTCCTTGTTCAATGCAAGAAGCACCTGTGCTTGGGTCAGCATTTTTAACTTCTCCTGTTTGAGGAACCAATTCAAAATCCTCAGATCCAGGTTAGGCCTCAATCAACCATGCTTCTTGGGAATCAGGCAATACCTTGAATAACATCCCTAACACCTATCCTGCTCCGGAACCAACTCCACTGCACCCTTGAACAAAAGGATCTGCACCTCCTGTCAAAGCAACAGGAGATGATCTTCCATGCAAAACGAATGATGAGGAAGGATGGGAGGGGGAAACTCCTGAAAAGGAAGGACATAAACTTTCCCCACAATACTCAGCACTCAAGAATCTGATGTGATTAACTCCCACTTGTGGAGAAAACGAGATAACCTTCCCCTACGGGAGAAACATGATGTAAAATGGAGAGAAAACTAGGGCTGCTTTCCTTGATGGGCTCCCCCAGAGGAAGAGGATGAAGCGGAAGGCTGCTGAGTGGCTCCTCGCAGCCTAACCCTCCCCGACTTCTACAAGATCTGTAGAGAGGGTTGTTAGGCTGCTGAACGCTGGATTGTGGCCTTCCACGGAAAGAGGTCTCACGACCAAAACCCCTGAACCTTTGAAAAGACCTAAGGGATGCAGATGATGAAGCTTGGAGTCTCAAAGACCTTGCAGTAGCCCTGCTGTCTTTAAATTGTTCTAAAGCTGAGTCTGCTTTGGACCCAAACAACTTCTCTCCATCAAAAGGAAGGTCCATAAGAGTAGGCTGAACATCAGTGGAGAAACCAGAAACCCTGAACCAGGCATGCTGCCTGGTTGCCACTGCAGTTCCCATTGCCCTGGCAACCGAATCCACTGTGTCCAAGCCAGATTGAATAATCTGCTTGGCTGCCTCTTGACTGCCCAACAGGAGTTTATCAAACTGTCCCTGTACATCCTGAGGCAATCTTGGTACAACAGCTCTCGCAGAGTCCATCAGGGTATGGATATACCTTCCCAGCACACACGTAGCATTGAGAGACTTCAAGGCCATCCTGCACGGGGAGAAGTCCTTTTAACTGTTTGCTCCATATGCTTAGACTCCCTATCTGAAGGAGTCGCAGGGAACAATCCAGGAGCAGACCTCGCAGAACAAGAGGCTTGCACCACCAAGCTCTCAGGCGTTGGCTGCTCTGACAAAAACTGCTGATCCCCGGGAGCAACTCTGTACCTCCTAGCCACAGTCCTGGAGACTGCTGTAGTCAGGACAGGGTTCCTCCAAATCTCCAGAATGGGCTCAGTAAGGGCATCATTAAAAGGGAGGAGAGGCTCCGAAGACGTAGCCGATGGATGTAACACCTCCGTTAAAATGTTTGTCTTCATCTCTGAAGCCGGCAAAGGAAGGTCCAAAAACTCAGGAGCCTTCCTTGGTGTGGTAAGAAGCTGCCTCCGCTGTGAGCTCTCCAGGAGATAAGAAATCCCACTCGGGGGATGTATCCAGGCCACTTGCAGAGTCTAGGCCTTTAAATTCACCCATAGGCTCTGGAATTTCTCCTTCCTCCAACAGCTGCTGCCTATATTTCTGCTCCTCCAAGAGCCTCAAGGCCCTTCTCCTCCACCTCAGTCTAGACTTCAAAATCGCCGTTAACAGAGAATTATCCGATGTCGACGACGCTGGTTTCTAAGCAGATGGATGCTCCGGCGGACGAGAGGATGGAGAGACACTGTGGGTCCAACGGGATCCATTTGATGCCAACATAGACTCCATCGGCGCCGTCGGCAGCATCATCCGGGGTGGCGAAGTCATCGGTGACGAACTATCACCTTCATCTGGATAGAAGTGTACAAACTGATCCTGCTTGTATAGCCCCGGCAAACCCAGCGTGAACACTAATGGACCCGTGGGACCAGCAGGCGCACCAGCTGGGGCCATAGCTCTGTTAAAAATGCAAAACATAGCATTGAGGAACGCTGATGAATCCGCTCCCGGAGTCAGGAAGGCAGGAAACCTCTGCTCCTCCTGAGGGGTCTGAACGAATTCCGATGCCTGCACACCAGACTCCCGACCCTGTATGGACACGGGAGAGAACTGAGCCATAGGTTTCACCGGGGACTCGGAGACCTGTAACAAAGTCGGTGAGGGAGAATCCTGTGGACTCCAAGGCTGAGGAGTCACCATAGGACTGATCTCCCGCGCCGCAGGGCGCCGTCTCGGAGGGGATCGAGACTGAGAACGATCCCTGGAAGAACTGCGTTGAGATTCGTGCCAGCGTTGCTTCTTATGTGACCTCAAGGACTATGTGAAGAAGTATCCCTCGCCTTTGATCTTTGATTACCCCTTTTCTCCTTCTTAGCTATCGCCAAGAAGAGCTTAGCCTCTCTTTCCTTCAAGGCCTCCGGGTTCGTCCTCTGGCAAGACACGCATCTGTCCATGTCGTGGTCCGAACTCAGGCACCACAAGCAATTCTCATGAGGATCTGTCACTGACATGCGACCCCGCACTCAAAACAAGGCTTAAATCCCGAAATAGTAACTGTTCAAGAGGTAGGAAAAATAAATGGAAATTGCATGGGATTTCTTTAGATTACCCACAGTCATAGACACTGTTAAGGCATATGAAAGTTATCTAACCTGTCTGATGAAACATTCAAATTACTGTTAGAGGAGAGGAGTGCTGAAATTTTCCATAGAGAAAAAGGAGATGTTTTAAGGAATGTTTGGAAGAAAGAAGATGAATATAAAAAGAATATGGTTTATGTAAACTTGAAACTAGATAGAAGACATAAAAGGAAATTGTGTGTTTACAAAAGGAGAAAACAGGTTGGAAAAGGACATGCTGCGATCAGTAATTTTGAACACACCTTTGAAGTACTGGTACGACCTGTCCAACTAATAACATGAAAGAGGCAGTTATTTCTGGTGTTTACTGTGTGTGTGGACAATATGCCTATTTACAATTGGCAGTTGATTGGGAGGGTGTTTGGTATTTATGTATCACGTAAATAGCGTAGATGCATTGACAATGACATCATACGATAGACACCCACATAGTATGAATGATGGGTCACAATTAGTGGGAGATATTTTGGAGCAATTATACCACCTGTAGATATAGACTTAAACGATGAGAAAAAAGGAAAGCTATCAACAGTAGTAGATAAAATAGCTACTTGTACATCTGTTGCCTTACTAGCAATTTGCACAGAATTAGTAGCTATTAGATCAATGATTTTGCAAGATTGATTATCTTTAGATATTTTGTTAGCAGAGAAAGGCAGAGTCTGTGAGATGCTGAAAGCTCAACATTGCTACTGATAATGAACTGATGAGAGTAACAAGATAGTAGAATTTGTAAAGAACATTTCTGATTTGAAACCTGAATTTGAACCTTTAGAAACCACTAGTGTATTAGAGAGTTTAGGCAAAGGACCTTCTGCTATTTGTAACTGATTTGCAACAGTGGGTGGACGTTTTTTTGGCGTCATATCGAGATCTGTACAAATCACTGGTATTGTTTGATAACTTTATACACTTTGGCCTAGATTTATGGACTTTTGACGCAGGGCAGTACACCTTGCTGTGCTACCCTGCCTCAAAGGGAAAGGTCAGAAATGCACTGTATCTATTTAAAACAGCGCATTCCTGTCCTTCCCCAGATGCCGTTTTTGGCTGCCTGGCTCCAATGCAGGCACCCTTTCAACATGGTGAAAGGGTGTCTGCACTGCATGCAGAATTGTTTTGGAGTAGGAAAGATAGCTTCCTGCATAAGAAAAATCCTGGGAGGCTTTTTCCTCTTTGTCGCACACATAGAAAAAGACCCACTGCAATGCCAAGGGAGCACCTCCCTAACACAGAGTAAGGCAGCGTAGCAATTTGCGCTACCCTGCCTTAATCCATATTTATGAAGCACGCTGAGCTAAGTAGTTTTGCATGACCCCATAGGTATGGGTGAAAGGTTTACGCTGCTGTAGCATCACTAAAAGTGATGCAAAAGCGGCACAAGCCTCTCATAAATATGCCCCTTTATGTAAGGGTTTTAAATACTATCTAAATTAAAGAAAAATAGAAATATAAAGAGTTAGAAATATATGAAAGAAAGAATTGAGAGTTGAGGGAAATTGAACCCCCCCAAAAATAAAAAGTATGACTCAACTGAAAATAAGAGTGCACTCTGAAGATTCATCTGTGAAGACAGTGTGATGGTTTTTTAACCATAAGTGGGGGGGAAACTGCTTCTGTGAATTTTATCCACTGTTAATACTCTAAATAATAATATGTACAAGCTTACCTTTAAATAAAATGTTTAAATGCAAATCTTGTAGTAGGTAAACATATTTAAAATATTGTACACCTCGAAATAAATAAAGTGCTGATTTAGGTTAGCCTAACCATTGATGCCATGTAAAATGGAAAAATAATGCTGGTTAGAAATTAGGTCTTTGGTTGGCAGTCAGGTGAACCTCTGTCCAAACAAGGACCCTCGCTATAGTCAGTGTAAAGGAGAATCACATTCAGTCAACCCCTGCTCACTCCCTTCGTAGGTTAGCACGTGCAGGGTGGCTTAACTCAGAAGCAGTGTGTGAAGTATTTGTACCAACATACACAGTAAAACAGTGAACCACTACAAAATGACACAACACAGGTTTAGAAAAATAGTCATTATTTTGTCTAAATAGACAGTTAACAATATGATTTTAGCACTTAAAAGCATAAAAATAGTTTTTAGATTCCCAGAGTCCTAAAGCCAACAAAAACAGGTCAGGAAAAAATAGGAGGAAAGAGCCAAAAGGTTTAGAGGTGACCCTGCAAAAAGGGCCATTTCCATCACAACCCCCCACCAGCTTAAAGCCAGGGGAGACCAATCAATACCTTGATAGACTTCCTTGATTGGGGCGATAGAACAGGGACCCAGGCCCACAACAGCAGGGGCACGTTCCAGTTCTGCACCTTCCTGACTCCAGCTGGATCCGTCTGTCCCTACTCTTAGGACCCACTAAACTAACCCATGGGGAACACTTCTCCTCATCTGCAGATACCATCTATGCAACACCTAACCTTACTTTACTCACAGATGTATTCCAGGGGGCAGACAGTGCCACCATGGGCAACACAGTGGTGTGGCCCACTCTACCCCGAGGGTGTGACTCCTGTCCCCCCCAGGGGCAACTCTGTCTTCCATGACAGCAAGCCACAGTGGCCACTGACAACGGTCAGGGATGAGAGTCAGGCCCCAGGCCTTCCAAGGCTCTCCAACCACTGTTACTGTGGAAAGTGGAGAGCAGTAGTCCAGGTGCCTGGCACCCTTTGACCACTCTCCCTTCTACCAGGTCAGGGATAACAGCCTGACACTGGCCCTCCCCTCTGGGGCCCTGTACCCTCCCCCTAGAAGCGGTATCCCCAGAGTCCAGAATTGTCAGGGTGCTTAAGGAAACAGTCCTGCACAATTCTCCCGCCAGTGCAGGGACATTAACCTGCAACTGGTTTTGCAACCTGGGGTCTGTACCTTCAGGTTGGACCAGGGCCAGGGGGAAGGCTTCCCTCCCCCTGCCCTTCCCTCTGGGGTCCTGCACCCCCCCAGAATTCAACATGGTGTGGGCACTGTTAGCAGTAGCCCCTCCCTCCAGGTCAGGGGGGACAACCTGAGCCAGGCCCTTCAAACCAGGGTCTGAACCCTTGGACTGAACTGGGATCAGGGGGTGAGTCTCTGCCTACCGTGACTCTACTCCCAGGGTTCTGCTCCACCCACCATTGGGAGTACCCCTATAAGTCACACGGGGGGTGATTGGGCAAACCGCCCTCCCCATCAGGTCAGGGTTTACCCCCGCACCTGACCCTCCAGCCCTGGGTCTGTACCCACAGACTGAACCACTGGCTGAAAATCCAGGACTTCCTGGGGAGAACACCTACCCTCCATCAGTTCAGAGCTTAACTCCTGAACCTGACCATCCAACCCAGAGTCACCACCCTTAGGCTGGACCACTGCCTGGCAAGACTCGACTTCCTGGGGGGCACACCCACCTCCCACCAGGGAAACACCTTTCCTAAGGACTACCCGAAAGTCTGACTGGTGCTGGTCCCCTGACCTCTGCCCACCTGGCAGAGCCTGGTTCCCCCAGCCTAGAAATGGTATCGCCAAGGTCATTCCTGGGGGGCTCTGACTTCAGAGCTAATCCCTGACCCTCAAGATTCTCCCCTGGGGCCCGCAACCCCCTCTCAACTCTCTGTCTGGACTTCTGCACCCCCTCACTAGGTGTGGTACTGCCAGACACCAGAACTGGTGTGGTGCTGGCTACAGCCATCCCCCAAGTTCTCCTGACACTATGGGGTCTCCCTTAGCAGCTGGCCCTACGGTACAGGCCAATCTCCCCTCCTAGCGTTCACTTATGGAACCCTTCATGACATGGGTCTTGTCAGGCACTCTGGGGCTCAGCCCACCCCATTCCCTCTCCTCTGAGACTGGTCATGGGATCCCTCACCCATCCCATTACACTGGGCCCTACCTGGAACACTGCAAGCCTTCCCCACCTCACCTGGTTGGGAAATACCTAAGCCACTCCCTTCAGGAGCCCCCCCAAATGACTCTTCTCTTTAGACTCTCTGGTACTCACCCAGAGGTCTGCCTCCAGTGCAAGTTCCTTGGGGTCAGAGAAGTCCCCTCAACCTGGGGTTGGCATAGCTCTGGAAAACAACAACTGGACATATGCACTCCAACAATCACATCACACAGCCCCTCACATGTGTTCACCAAACTACCCTTCACCCAACCATCCGGTGATTCAGCCTGGAAAAACTACCGCACTTCACCCTCCTGAGACTGGTGAGGCAGTACTTGACTGTCCCTGACACTCAACACACACTCTTCTGGGCCGTCTCCACTCTCAGAACCAGGACCTATACCTGGGGGAACCCCTCTCCCTGTCACTCTCACCTAGAGCCAGTAGAGTATCCCTCCTACCACTAGAAATATGACTCCTTATACCAGTTCCCCAATTCACCTCAGGGACCCTGTACATCACTGGAGCTACCTCATAATCCTGACCCTCCTGGTGTATGTTAACCCCCTCCTTCAAGTAGGGCAACAAGTCTCTGGGTATGTGCACTTCTTCAGCAGCACTGAACATACAATGTTTGCTGCCACCATTTAAGATGGACTCAGCCCTCATGACTTCCAGCTTTCTCAGTCTAAGTTCATAAGCCAAGATTATCCTTTTTTCCTCTAAGTCCAGTCTTCTCTGCTCCATCCTAAACTTCTCTAACTCCAACTGGTGAGCCCTCTCTGCCTGTCTGTCCTGCTACTCAGGAGTGGGAGACAGTGGAGGTAATGGATATTGTTGTGTGTGCAACTGTATGTTGTTTGTATGAGTTCTTGTGGCTTGAAGTGTGGCTTGAAGTGTGCCGCCTGTGTTTGTCTGTGCCACTTCTGTGTGATGTTTTGTGTGCATGCTTGTCTATATGTGTGCTTGGGATGGGTTGGGGTTGAGGAGACTGGGACTGGGCAGTGATAGTTGGAGGGGGGACGGTAGCTCTGGCTGCGATCAGAGAGAAGGCTAGAGCCTGAAACGATCTCTGTAGGGCCGTCAACCCACTGTGGATGCCCTCCAGGTAGGCAATGCATTGCTGCATCTGTGATGCCAGCCCCTGGATGGCATTCACTATGGTTGACTGCCCTACAGAGATGGATCTCAGAAGGTCAGTAGCCTCCTCACTGAGGTTAGCAGGGCTCACTTGGGCAGGGCCTGAGGTGCCTGGGGCGAAGGAGGTGCCTACCCTCCTGGGTGAGTGGGCACGGCCAACTCGGTGGGGGGCTACTGGGAGGGCGGTGCTGGTACCGGGGTGGTGGTTGTACCTGTAGCTGGGGTGGTTCCAGAGATGTCCACCACCACTAGGGTCCTTCCATCGGAGGAGGAATCAGAGTCAGTGTTGTCACCTCCTGTCCCCACCATGGTGCTCCTCTCGCCCTCCGTCCCACTGGTCCCCTCGGAGTCAGTAGACTCTGCCTCCTGGGTCCCGTGGGCTGCAGCTCCCTCAGTAGCTGATGCCCCTGCGCCTCTGCCAGATTATGCTAATGCACAAATGGACAGGATGACAGAAGAATATAGGGGGAGAGAGAAAGGGAGCACTAGGTCAAGTACAGCACCAACACCACAGATGGCATACACATTACCATCACACAGAGGGTCAAGATTGAGCACTATGCACCGCACAGGCATTCCATTGGCTAGGTACCACAGCAAGACGAGAGCCAACCACCGCCATCTGCACACCTTCTGGTACCTACTAAGCCCTGTCTGACATGGAATGCCACCTAGCTAGTTAGCACGATTTTGCCATTCACCCATTTACCCTGAGCTGGACCAAGCAGCAATGTCTGAGCTGGCATTAAGGGGCACCCACTAACTGAATCCGACCACCAGGATCCCATGCCAGGCAGCAAAGATGGTTGTTACACACACTGTACTCACCCCTTGTGGCTGCTGTGCTGCCCTCAAGTGCCCATCCAGCTCTGGGTAGGCTATCCCCAGTATGCGAGCCATCAGGAGAGGTCAGGTTTCTACTGGCACCCCTCCCTCATTGGGAGGCCATCCCTAGCTGGGCCTCTGCGGTCTTCTGGGAACCAGCGTCTCAAGTCCTCTCACTGTTTTCTGCAGTGGGTGCTTCGCCTGCTATGGACCCGCAGGGTCCGCACGTCCTTGGAGATGGCATGCCACAATCCCTTTTTCTGATAGGCACTGACCTGCAGAGGAAATACAGACAGGAGGACACCATTAACTATACAATCCAGCAACTCATCATCTGTGAAATGGGGGTGCCTTTGTGGGGACATGGGTGTTGTGTGGTGTGTGTTGTGCAGTGGGTGTTGAGTAATGTGGTGGAGTGTGGGGTGCGTGACGGATGGATGGGTGTTTGTGGTGTATGCGTAGTTGTGTCTCTGATTTGCGTGGCTATCGCTTGGCTATTTTCCGTGTTCGTAAAGGGTTGTGGGTAACGTGGGTGTGTATTTTATAGTGCTGTGGGTGGGTGGTTGTGGTGTGCGTATCAGTGTCAGGTGTGTGATTTTGGTTTTGGCCAAAGTTGTGTTGTAATAATTTGGGTGGCCATTCTGACCGCGCCAGTGTGTACTGCCAATGGTTTATCACCGTTGATTGTCTGCTTTGGTGATTTGTGGGTCATAATGTGGAGGGTGTTGTTTTCTTGGTATAACGGTATGGGTGTTCGTACCGACAGTTTACCACTAACCTTTGGTCTGGCGGATATGTGTTTGTGGCAGTATTCTGTTGTTTTAGTGTGCGTGTGTCATAATATGGCAAACGGATGTTCGCCTCCGCGACGGTATGCTGGCGGCCATCACTGCAGCGATAAGCAGGATTTACCCCCAATGTCATAAAGAGTGCCTTATTGTTTTCTGAAGCTCTGTATAAATGTTTCCACTACACCAGTGTTGTACCTGTTCTGTATGTGTGAGTTAATTGTGTGATGTTCCTTCTGCTACTGATATATGTTCTTTACTTGTTCATTGTGTTGGGAAATGTTGATCTGCTGTATGTTCTAAACACCTACTCAGGCAGTCCGCACCTACTTAGAATATTAAATAATATTAACAGATTGATAAAGCATAAGTTGGACCTGGCCCTTTTTGCAGGGTCATCCCCAAACTTTTTGCCTCATTCCTCCTATTTCTTATGACTTCTTGCTGTTGGCTGCAGGACTCTGAGCACTTTATCACTGCTGATCAGAGCCAAAGTGCAGGTGCTCTCCCTTCTAAAGTTGGTATGATTGGCTTATACCTAATTGGCATATTTAATTTACCTGTAAGTCCCTTGTACAGTGGTGTCCCTATACCTAGGGCCTGCAAATTAAATGCTACTAGTGGGCCTGCAGTGCTGCTTGAACCACCCACTGAAGTAGCCTTTCAAACCCGTGTTAGGCATGCTAGCTCATGGCCTGCGTGCACATTTTTCTGCCACAGGGACCTGGCATCTAAATTTACTTGCATTGGAAAAGCCCTGCCTTATGCCTACAGGGTATTGTCTGATTTATGAGGGGTAGTGTAGGCACTTTCTTATGCTTTTAATGGTAGTGAGAAATAGTGCTTACTGGTGTAGATGGAGTTTTTATTACCATTATAGAAATGACACTTCTGGAAAGTGAGTATTTCGCAGTGCTTATGACTCTGGTCTATTGCAGCTTGACTCCAATCCACATCTGGGCAGAGTGACAGCTGGGATTTGTGCATACTTTCCAGACAGCCTGTAGACAAGGAGGGTGGAGGTGTCATAGAGGTACATCTACATATTGAATGGTCTTCCTGAGCTGAGAGAAGGGGAGGCGGGCACACATGCATCTGTAAAGACTGTGCCCTAGGCTCAGACAAAGGGCTTGTTAACCCTCAACTGATGTCTGGAGCTTGTGCTGCAGGAGAGAGGGGACACTCCTAGAACCAGTTGTATCTGGTTGGAACCTCCTCTCCCCCTCTTTGTTAATACTGTGCAAAACTGAGTATAGGTACAGGGTGTTTTCCCCATGAAAAGGAGACACTGAATAGACTTAAGAAAAAGGACACAGAATGCTGCTGGAAGGACTCACCAGGAACCGCCTTGGACTGCTGCTGCTGTGTTGATCTGTGACCTGCATGGGTCACTAGGAGGGACTGCTACTGACTGCAACTCTTTGTGCTGGCCTGTTTTTTGGCCCTACCACACTGTGCTCCACCTTGTGTTCTGTAGGGGCTGGGTGCTGTGGCCTCTGCCTCCTACATCTCCTTGCTTTTTAGTGCAAAGGAGCATTGTGCTCTGATTGCAGAGGGCCTGAGGAGCAACTCTCTCTCTATTCCCTTGAGAGCGCCTTGGCTTTCATTACTAAAGTGCCTTGGGAGCGCCTTGGATGATCTTCTAAACACACCTGGGGAGAGCTTCCCATGAGTCTTGCTACCAGAAAATCACCCCGCGACCCAGGCAGGCTTTGTTCTGAAGCGTGTCTGAAATTCGCTTCACTAGGGACCCCCAAGGTGTGGCCAGGTGAAGATAAGAGCGAACGTGTTCCTGATAGTGTCCCTGGGAGATAAGCACTGAGGAAAGTGCCCCCGGGAACCTGCCAGCACCTCCTTTGGGTGCTTGGCCACAGTGGCCTGAGTTTCCAAGACACGGGTGTCTCCCCCTTTGGAGGACCTGCCACCTAGGACCCCCTGAGACCAGAGGAGCTGCAGTGTCCTCAACAAGCCCCTGGAGGAACGCTCGATGCATCATGACTGCCCCCGTGTGAGGAGCGGGCCGCTTTCCGCGTGGGTTCAGGCTTACCTTGAGAGAACCCCCCTGTGGGCACCGTCTGGGCCCTGGATTGCTAGGGGCTTTGTTTTAGGAGCAGAGAAGTTCCGAAAGAAAGTGGGGCACGGGCATCCCTGTTATCACCTGGGGCCTGGGAGCCCTAATTTAGGAGACTAACAGGAACCCCCCCTGGGAACCATAGTAATTTTTGGTGAAGAACTGCACTACACAAAAGACAAAATGATTTGCATTGCCAATGCTTGTTTTAATGCATGATGTGAGTGAATCTACAAAAATATACGAGCATGTATATCATGTTACATGTGAATCAAGCACTATTTTAAATGGACTAGCCGTCTTTGAAAAAGTGTTAAGCACAGCTGATAAGTGGCTCCATTTCATGTATAACAATTTGCCAGTTCTGGCATTTTAGTCAAAAGCATTTTGCATGCTGGGATTTTGAGACCACAATGAACATGTTAAAAAGCAAAACTAAAAGCTCTACACTGCAATAGGCTGTTGGTGAAAAACCAGGAATGGATTATGATATCATACATCGCAGCAACACTTCATAGAGTCAAAATAACGGTTAGCTCCTGAATATCTGCCTTTCTTTCTTGTAAGTAATCGCAGATTCAACAGCCCAGTGAGGTGAGTGAGTTCGAGGGAGATGATAGAATTTCAAATGCAAATAAGAGCATACCAGTGATAAAGTGCTAACATTAACTCTTATTGGAAATTGGATATGGTAAAAAGGTTATTACTCACCAGACGAATGTGAGGAGCAGCAGCTGGACGTGTGTCAAGAGTCGCAAATGGAAAAAACAAAATACTAGTACCCATTTTCTCCAGGAGAGATTTTAGTGATTTAGATGGAGCTCCTGCATCAACAACATGATGTATTGTAGTATGTGCTGCTGATTCCGTAATACGAGGGCCACCAGTGGTTTCACTCCTCTACACATCGAACCTGGGATTGGCACTGGATACAGAAAGATGTAAATGGCAGCGAAAGTGAGAAACACAAACAGAAAGTGGCAGTGAATAAAAAATGACAATTACGGAAAACATATATCAAAATTGGGACTGGTTGAGAACAGGGTGGTAGGATGGATGGATGGGTGGACTGACAGATTGGCAATGGAGGCAGGGTAGGTCTCGGGATGAGGTTTTACATCAAGCCTAGGTACGGTGTGGAAGGGCGACATAGGTCCTTTTAGTTCTTATACACTCTATCTAGCCGATGTTTGTGACACTGAAAAATTAAGTTTATTTTGGGGTTTTGAGAGTGCACACAGCAAGCCAAATTGCATCACAACACTAAAACACCAGCACGAAATAAGAGTCAAGAAAAAGAAAAACAAACAACTGGTAAACAGATCTTTTTGAAACCTTCCTAAATTAGGTAAGGGTTGAATATTTCGCATTTCACTGGTTTCATGTTCCACTGACAGGCACTGAGTATCTCCATCCAACATCTTGTTTGGCTTACAGACAGTCCCTACATTGACACTGAGCACAATTTAATCTATCAAATATTAATGTGCCATAGTGCAGAAGGCCGTGCACAGTTGGAGTGAGGGAAATGACCCTCACGGAGGTTGGGTGATATCATCAATGATTCCTTTTGAGATGTCATCTGAGATCTCATTTAACATGTCATGAGTGATGTAATATCAGCATCATACATGGGGAACCACTAGTACTCAAACACCTTCGCATAGAAAAAAATAAAGCTATAGAATTAAAATAAAACCCTATGCGAAATATAGTAGAATTAAATTACATTATTTAAAATAATTATAGATATTAATATGTATAATGTAATGTTAAAACAGATATACGGATGGTACTTATGTAAAACGTAATAATAAAAACGTGTCCTTATTTAGAATTGAAAAATTAGTAAAAATGTTATTATTAAAATATAACCAAATTAAAGTTTATTACTTCACACATCACTGCGCGTTTGTGGAGGCGGCAGGAGGCAGCCAATTGGGTCAGGACAGGAGCCCTTTAAACTTTCATCGGCGCTCCCGCCTCGCGGGACGCGCGTTTGTGGAGGCGGCAGGAGGCAGCCAATTGGGTCAGGGCAGGAGCCCTTTAAACTTTCATCGGCGCTCCCGCCTCGCGGGACGCGCGTTTGTGGAGGCGGCAGGAGGCAGCCAATTGGGTCAGGGCAGGAGCCCTTTAAACTTTCATCGGCGCTCCCGCTTCGCGGGACGCGCGCGGGCGGGCCCGTCCTGCGCCCGTCTTCGTCCGAAAGAGGCTGGGCTGGGCCACCCCTCTTTCGCCTATAGTAAGGAGTGACTGCCCAAATCCTTTTCATTTACATGATACATATTTTGGTGTCTCCATTTTGTTGATAGTGGACTTTTAATAGCCTACCTGGTTTTATCTTGTGTGTTGCCCCGCTGCTGCATTGTTCTCAAGCGCTGCGAATATGGGCAGGAAAAAAGGAGTCCAATCTGGGCCTCAGGGGGGGGGGGGGTGGCAGCAGCAGACAGGGCTATGGTGCCACCACTTTAGATTCCTTTCTTGCAAGAGCGGTTGGGGTTGTGACAAAAGAAATTGATTTGGCAGAAAGGAGGTTATCCATGGAATTGGAAGATTGGCACCAGGCCCCAACAGAAAATAGCCCCCGTGAGGCCGTGGCTGTGGAGGTGGACTTTCTGGAGGTAGGGCAAGGTGCTGGCATGGCTGAAAATGAGCCTGCTCAGACTGAGCCAACTGAGTCAACAGAGGATTTGGGGTCCCTTGGCCCCTCCAGAAGAAGTAAAAGACTTCTTTTGTCCTCGCCCCCGGCCTGTTCTGTGGAAAAATGTAGCCCTCCCCGAGGAAAAGAAAAGCCTTAAAAAAACTGGTACCAAAGACAAAAACACCTCTCTTGGAACTCCCTAAGGGTGGGAGCACTGATTTTTCACCTTGCCAGCATCATGGGCACGACACAACTAATATTTTGACTAAATTTTGTGAAATTATTCAGGAGCTTTTGTCTCCCGTGGTGGCGAAATTGTCAGCCATAGAAAAAACAGTATCCCCGATTTGTGCGCAAGGAGGTCATGGAAGCCAGGGTATTGGTAAAAGTGGGGCCTTGACAAGGCATTCCTGTGTTAGTAAGGAGTTGCCCGTCCCAGAGGTAGATGCAGGACTCTTGGGGTCCATGGAAAAATCAGCCCCCCTTTTGGTGAAATCGGTAAATAATGTGGGAGAGGGACTCTGTATTGAAACTGCTTTGACTGAAGCGACACCTTCATTGAGGCTAGCAAGGCCAGTCTATATGTCTAGATGTAATAGACAGTCAGATACGGACTCTGTGGCAGTTGGGGGGGGTGGCCAACTGCTGTCTGCAAATGACAATTTGAACCAGCTAACGGCCAGGCCTTCCACGGCTTGCTTGGATCTTCCCCCTGCATGTGCCCCGTATGTGGTAGTGATGTTGAATGTGCCTGCTCTTGTTGATGGGGCAACTGAGTCTACAAACCAACTCATAAATAAGGTTGGACACTGGCTGAGTAAAAATTGTGACTTTTCATGTAAGGACTTTAAGGATATCCTGTTTGCCAGAAGAATTGGGTGGGTTGGCCCTAAAAACAAGACGGGGGAGGGCGACTGTATTATTATAAATGTTAGATATCCCGCCATGACTAGAAGGCTTCTCTCTAGCCATCGCTCTCCTGCTCCGAGTGCAGGTGCTATAGGGATGGTTCCCCTGGCCTATTTTTATGATCATATGCGAGCATGTACTGGAGTCTCCTCTGGATCTGGTAGGAATCCCCCCCTGGGTCAATTCAGCTTGCAGGCACACAGCAGAAAAACTAATAGCAATCTATCCCTGGAAGGGGTGGATTGACAATGCGCTAAGGCCCTGGATATACAAGAAGAGGTACCCCCACAGTGTAATCTTATCTCATGGAACATTGCTGGCTATGACACTAAACTATCTGATCAAGCATGGGTTGGGTGTGTGGCTAACTATGATGTTATCATGCTTCAGGAAACTTGGTCGACAGGACTGGCTGCATGGGATGGGTATGACAGATATGCAATTCCAGCCGTACAGTCTCTTGGTGGTCGCTCGAAAGGTGGCCTGGTTACTCTAATCCGCCTCTCTAAGACATTGGGGGCGTTTCAAATTAACTGTAACCATCAAGGTATATTGCTGGTATGGGTACTCTTTTCCAATCATTTTAATGTATTATTGGTCAACTTCTATAATGCTGTGTGGGATATGGGGTGCCAAATTGGGGCCCTGTTCTCCATTCTTAAGATAATGCAATTTAGAATGGAGAAGGTGGGATTGGAATTTCGTGCCATCATCTCTGGGGACTTTAATGCCAAGTTGGGCTGGTCCAATACTGTGTTTAACCCCTTCATCCGTGACTGCGAGGTCTTTTCAGCGCTGGGTCCTCAGGACTCCAGAGGCAGGGATCTATTAATGGAACTCGGGGAGATGGGCCTTTTGAATTTCTACGACATCGAAGCAGTAGGCACTCATCAACTTCCAACCTATGTCGGGAGAGGGTCTGGATCCACCATTGACTACATTTTTATGTCCCCTCCTATGAGAGACTTGGTGATGGGAGGTAAAGTGTTAGGTGAATGCTTTAGCGATCATAATCCCCTTATATTGTCCTTTAAACTCCCGGGGGCGGGTCGCCTACTGGGACGAGGCAGGCATGTAACGGTGGTGACAAAGGACCAGGGTAGGCGGCTTGGGTGGAAGCAAGTAGACCACCAAAAAGTTCTGGGAAGGGTGGTGGGGAAGAACCTACATCTATTTATGGAAATACTCCTGACAGAAGCGCCAAATCCCATGACTGTTATGGATGCGATAACAGTAGTATATGCAGCAGTCAGAGACTGTCTTTTTGTAGTAGGCAACCAACTTAATAAACGTAAATGTGGCTGGTACGACAAAGCCTGCTATGATGCGAGGGCAAATCTAAAGATGGCTACCAAGACCCACCCTAGAGATTGGGTTCTCGTTAAAGAAGCGAGAACAAGGTATAAAAGGACCCTGAAGGAAAGCAAGCTAAAATATAAAGATAAAGCTTGGGAAGAGTTAGAGCGCGCGACAGCTTTGAAAGACCCCGGCCTGTTTTGGAAGGTGGTGAATAGAGGCTCCCTTGAAACAGAAACCTCCGTGGGCCTTGGTTGTAATATAGCCCCGGAGGCCTGGGTAACTCATTTCTGTAACATATTTGAGGGTACCCCCCTAAGTAACATACAGGAGAGTGAGTATGATGTGGCTCCTAACTTAGCAATCAGATTCTCACTACAGGAGGTTATTGATGCGATACAGAGTTGTGCGCACAATAAAGCTCCGGGCCCGGACTTGATCCCGATGGATTTGTATAAAGCTAACCCTCAGTTATGGGCACCCATTCTCCTAAATGTTCTCAATGCAGCTGTAACTGTGGGCATCCCTGCCTCTTGGAGATTGGCATGCATAGTCCCAGTGTTTAAAAAAGGTGATCGTAATGATCCTAAGTCCTATCGCCCTATTTCACTGCTGGATGCCTCGGTGAAGATTCTGGGGCGGATCATCCTAGGGCGCCTAGAGGCCTGGATGATAGAAAATGATATTTTAAGTCGGGAACAGTATGGCTTCAGGGAAGGTCTTGGTACGCAAGAACAGTCTTAATTTACTGATGATAATTAATAAATACACACAGGCCAGAAAAGGTACCCTTTATCTTGCTTTTATGGATCTCAGCTGTGCTTTTGACAAAGTGAACCGGTCATTATTATGGGAGAGGCTAATTCAGTTAGGACTGGACCCGATTATTGTAGAGCTTCTCCGGTATCTCCACTCAGGGACAGTGGCAAATGTAAGGGTGGGCCCAAATGGGGAACGTTCGGAGGCATTCAAGCTTTCAAGGGGTGTGCGCCAGGGTTGTGTCTTGGCCCCTACCTTGTTCCTTCTATATACTAATGGACTTACAGATTTTCTGATGGAACACTGCAGGGATGTCCCGAAGGTGAAAGGTATTGATATCCCTGTGCTGACGTATGCGGATGACGCGGTCCTTATGGCCCGCACGATGAATGGTCTCCGAGATTTAGTTAGAGCTTATGTCATCTTTATGTCAGCACTGGGGATGGAGGTCAATTTTAAGAAGTCGCATTTTATGGTCTGTGGTAAACCTATGAGCAGGGTTGGGGAGCTAAGGGTGGAGGACCAAGTTATTAGTAGAGTCCAAGAGTTCCCATACTTAGGGGTCATCTTTGATGAGACAGGTTCTTGGAAACCCTGTATTGCCAGAAGGATTGTTCTTTTTCATGCAACAGTTGGTGCAACCTTTGACTTCGCGGCTAGGGTAGGTAGCAAACCGATCAAACCCCTGCTTGAAATCTTTAGGCGGAAATGCCTACCTGTCCTTCTGTATGGTTCAGCACTTTGGGGGTTTAAGGATACCCGAGCCCTTATGGTCGAAGAAAATCGTTTTTGCAGAAGGCTTCTGGGTGTTGGTCAAAATATTCCTGGTTTTTGCCTCCACCTGGAACTGGACCTTGAGTACGTACAGGACACTACCCAGCTGGCTCCCCTTTTGTTATAGATTTCAGTTTGGAGTAATGAACAGGCCTCTCTTAATAGGGATATCCTAAGGGATTGCTTGGCCTGCGATCATGTAAAACATATCCCCTGGTTGTCACACATAAGGAAGATGGCTTACGACCTGGGGCGGCCTGAATTGTTTGATTGTCACGAAGACCTAACTAGCTATGATAAAAAATGGGTTAAGGATAACTATCAGAGAATCCAGGCGACAAAGAGGGAGGGGGAGGCCCTAAGGAAAAATTCGATCAGGGAATTTATGATGCTAAAGATGTGGGTGGGTCCTGAGCAATATCTTTTAGAAATCAAGGATGTGAGGGAAAGGTCTCTCATAACACGATTTCGCCTGGGGATCATTAGAAGCAATTTGTGCTTCCCCCTAGGTCAGTATGGGGAGAAGTGTATTAGACCCTGCCCCTGTGATGGGGTATCACATCAGACTTTGATCCATTTTACACTGTTCTGTGTCTTCTATTCTCCATTTAGAACCTGATTTTTACTACCACTCCTTAGGCCCAAGGGTTTTGTGCAATATCGTCCCGCCTTCATGTGGCTGCAAATGGCCTCAGATGTACTGGTATGGAAGGGCCTGGGCTCATTCCTGAAGGGAGCTACTACTTGGCGCAAAAATGTAGAATTTTTAGAATGATTTCATTTATCTTTTTCAGCTTTTATGAATGAGGTTTTATCTTTTTTTGTTTTTTATTTCTATTTATATATATATATATATATATATATATATGTATATATATATATATATATATGTATTTATATGTACATGTTTTTTATGATGGGTGTTTTTATCATACATGGTTTTTATTGGTATTTTTACAATGCTTTGGTGATTATTTGTTGTAATGGATGAATTCTTTTCATACCGAATAAAGCTTCTTCTACTTCACACATCACTTTCAATAATTATTGATGCATAGTAAAACATATCTTACTTTAGGTGGGAAATAACTTTTTAACTTCAAAAAAATAATGTTAATTTACTATAGTTCTATTAATTAAAAAATTGCAATATTAGGTTGAGTGTTGTAGCATTCTCTATTGAACTCTACATTTAAAATACACCTATAAAATACATGTGCAATTTATTTATTAAAAAGAATAAAAAAATTGTTTCATATTTACTGTAAGCTTATTTTTTTAATTTATTTTTGAGTTTATTAAACACTTTTATTACTTCCTGTACTTTCCATTGCTGAGATCACATTCCCAACTATAGGGTCTCCATATGTGGAAACATATTGACATTGAAAATGTCTGTAAGACATAACACATTACTTTCTTTAGGGGGCAAAAACTGCTGCTGTAAATTTAATCCACTGTAAAAATACTCTCACTAATAATATGAACAAGTCCACATTGAAATAAAACAGCTGCTCAATGCAATCTTTATAATAAGTAATCAAACTTAAAATGTTGTAGGCCTGCAAATAAACAGAAGTGCTCATTGAAGTTAGCCTAACTCTCAATGTCATGTAAAATGGGAAAATAATGCATTGACACTGAAAAGCCAGTTTTTACATTGAATAGTTGTTAGTGGAAAATGTTTTTCTGCTCCATACTGCAGATGTTGCCACTTTAGAAGACTGCTTTTAGCTTGTCAATAGACACTTTTTTGTGTGTTAAAGAAGTTATAGTATGGTCCTCATCAGGAGGTGATGAAGCGGCAGGAAGAAAGATTAATTGGAAGAAGTGTTTGGACCTCAAGAAAACAACGTTGTAACTTTTCACAGACTAATATCTGAAAGTCAATTATGCTCTGTTGAGAAAACAGAGAGTTTGCCTATTGAATTGGAAGATGACCAAGAGTTTGCTGATATTCTATTGGGAGATGAAGAAGACGAAAGAAAATAATGTTGAAACATAGAATTTGTATTTTTATATTAGTACATATTCCTAGACCTCAGAACACAGATACCTAGATTCCGGATTCCTTCCCTACATAATAGTTGGAGACACACCACTGAATTTCTAGACTTCTCTACATTTGAGGTTATTTAGCCTAAGTATATATGTCTGCTGATTTATGACTGTGAATAATTTGCAGTCTGATATGCAAAGGTGTTATGCTTGCACACATATCTCACTCTCTTATCAGAACTATCCATTGTATTGTAATATAATAGTATTTATATAGCGCTTACTACCCCTGATGAGGTGTTGAATCGCTTTTCGGCGAGTAGCACGCTACTACGGAACCCAAAAAGAATTAGTGGTGGATTAGTATAGGAAAATATGAGTACAGTTTTAGTATTCTTATGAGTTAATTTGAGCCGCAAATATGTGAGTTTGTTAGTTCGAGTGACTGGAGTAATGGAGGGGTATATCAAGAAGTATGTTTTTAAAAACTTACCAACTTCACAAAGCTTTCACCAAATCAAAGAGCAGTGGAACACTTTAGTTAACATGACATCTGTAAAGTGCACGTTCACTAAATGCCATTGAATAATTAAAGTTGTCATCATTTGATCGTCCACATGAGGGTGACAGGCTAAGTGAACTTGCCAGGATTCAAAAGTGTGACAATTTGGTAAAATAACACCTACATGAAATGAATGAGCCACCAAATCCTGCTAAATACATTTTGCAGAAGAAAAATTCAGAACAATCCCATTTTTAGTGGGAGAATGATATTGCAAAAAAGTTTTGCTGGAAGATATTTGAGTGAAGTTGGGAAACGTGAACACTAAACAACAGGGATACATTAAACAAAAAGAATCCGTGGGCCTGTGCCCATCCCGATAGCTGGCCACAACCCCACAACTTAGGTCCCAACAGAATTTCTACCCTGCCTTGTGACAGCAGATTGAGGAATATACCATCAGTCTAAACTCCCACAGGGGAGGGAAAAGATCGCTCTAGGCGCCATGCTGTATATCATAGGCCATCTTACAGAAAGTCATCAAGTGCCTAGCAGGTGTTTGTGCCCACTCATTATAGCCACCTCCAATCCCCTCCCCCACCGGCATTTGGTATTGTGGAAGTGGCCGCAAATGCTTGTGTACCCCCTTCTGCAATATGGATGAGGCCGTTGTAATCATGAGGTAGCATGTGGTTGTGGTTCCCTGCAAAGGAGGGAACACTTTGCCTTTGCACTTGCACCTTATTACAAACATGGACACAGAGACAAAATATCCTCTGACTGTGCAAGACATAGAGGAGGTGCAACGTGCTCGGTTACCCCTTGAGCAGGAGACACATTGCCCCAGGGGCCCCTCAGACATCATCCTATTTAACAAGAGGTTTTTGCACTTCCTGTAGACATGCTGTGGTTTCAACTGTGGTCGGAGTTTCACTAATGCCCTCTCCTCGATGATGGCGCCACATGTCAGAGCATTTTTTGTAAACTGGTACATTGTAGGCTCACCGAATTAAGGGTGCACCAATGCTCAAACAGGGACGGAACATCAGATATGTAATGTGGGCCCAGGATTTTGTTTTTAAAATGGGTGTGGGTTGATCCATCCTGACATCAGGCTACACTCCCCACCACAGGAGTTTAAGCAGTCATTCTGCCCCTCTGGAGCCTAGCGCACAAAGACTGCAGCCATTGTTGTGGTGAGTTAAAGGATATTTAGACTCTTTAGACTCTTTAGTTTTGACATATGGGCTGACAGCAAGGGAGTAAAACCCCCATTCTGCCCTCTCTCTGTGGCAGAAAGACTTTCCGGTGTCTGGTGGTTAGTGCCCAATGCCACTTTAGCTGGATGTACCCACAAAATTCCTTTTTTGGTTACCAATCCCTTGTGTGTAATCTATGTTTTGGCCATGGACAGGAAGACAAGAGGTCATACATCCAATCTATCACCTAAGGGGGCATAAAGACTGTCTGGTGCCCAAGGATGGGGTTTGCAATTCAGTGCGAAGAAGGTCAAGCCTCAAATCTTACTCTGTTTTTCACTTGTTTTCATTATGATCTGGTTGGATTTCTGACTCCCAACCACAAGGTTGGGCAGATAGGGGACAAACACCCTAATTTGCCCACCCAGGGAGATCTATAGCCCACAAGGCTGCCATGGGAAAAAAATATAAAAGTAATGGGATGGGGACTGGACTGTTATGGCATTAGGCACCACCCATGGGCAGCAATCAGTATCTCTGTGCCATAGGTGAGGCAGGATGTGGGATCTACCCAGTCCATATATCAAAACTATTATCAAAATAATCCCAATTTATCACTTGCCGGTGAATGGCTGTAGTATTCAGACACTGGTTAAGGTGAAGCCCAGGGAATCCTACTAACCCTAGGCATTTCTAAAACATGAGACAGAAAGGAATCAAGTGTAGCAGGACTTGATTCAAACCCACTCCATCTCCTTACCCAGTGTACTCTGCAAACATCAACAACCCACAATCTCGTTTGATCTTCCACAGGGAATGGCTGCAATATTGTGTCCCAGAGTCACCTGGCACAGAGGCAACCCACCAACCCTGGGAATATTTGGAAAATAGGGACCTAACACCATCCAGGGCAAGGTGGCTAGCATTAATTCCTGCAGGTTTTCTCACCCAGAATGCCCTGCAGATGTTGAAATATGGGTCAAAAATCCCATATGTGTCAAAGATCTCAGGCACTCTCAGGCAATGGTTAAAGTTGTAACACAAGGCATTCTCACACTTCTCCTGATAAAAAGAAAAACTGCCCCTATGTGTTAGTGGATCTGCCGCATCCAAATTTACAGCCATGTGAAGACCACATTAACACTATATTGACTTCACATATTTCAAGTTTTGAATGGTTCTTTCCTCAACAGTTGGCCCATCCGCAAATGTATGGTACTGTTTTTACTGGGAGGAATGGGGTAACGGTAGGTGGTAGGACTTTTCTCAGTTTGAACACATTCTGGAACATTCTCTGACAGAAATGTGAGAACATTCTGGATTTTAGTCAATGTTTGTGGTTTGCAGGGCATTCTAAGTAAGAAAAAGTATTGGGATTCTTGAAATCCATACTCCCATGGACTACCCTGGTTGTCTAGTTTTCAGAAATGTTTGGGTTTCGTAGCTTTCCATCACTGCCAGCCTGTCCTGTACCCATATACCACAACTACCCAGATCTCCAGTGGGGAAAAAAGGAAAAGTCTTGATGTATCCACACTACATTTTGGGCCTGCTTAAAGGATCCTCAACATTTAGAAGAGGGTATGAACATGTGGCTTACATACAAAAGTGCTGAAGGATTAAGTGCAAAGTGAAATATACATTCTGGCCGGCATGCAGTTAATTCTTGTTAAAAAAAACATGCATTGGCAAAGCTGAGAAATCTGGGTATTTCGACTAAATATTGTGTCAAAAATATCCTAAGGCGCAAATATCATGTCATATTGTGATGTCAAGAATATCGCAGTACAGAATATAGAAGGTAAGACTATCGCTGTTTTTGGTCTTTCATATCTTTTTAAATGTAGTTGTACATAATATTGTTTTTTAATTTAGTTAGTAGCGTTTTAACATTTTTGTTTTGTTATTTTAATGTTATGTATGTTTAATCATTTTAGTGTTTTCTTTTTCTGATTTGGTAATGTATTTTAAGTTTTTTTTTAACATTGTGTTTCTGATCTGACACCTTTTCCTATCTTTATCCAAAATTAATTTTGATTAGGAAATTTCCTTTCAGGAACACACTTGTAATATCACCATACTGACTGTGATTTTAACAAATATTTTGTTCTATTCTATAATCAAATACTGATTGACATTAACTCACACTAACTTTCTCTGTTGACTGAAATTAAAAGAATTAGGCCCTCATTACAACTTTGGCGGGCGTAACCGCCATGCGGCAGCCTATGCTGCCGCACTCCAACGGTGGCCATTTCGACATCGATGATGGCTGTAACATGGGAGCCGGCTCCAAATGGAGCCGGCGGTGTTGCAGTGGTGCCACGGGTGCACCCGTCGCGCTTTTCACTGCTATGCAGACAGTGAAAAGCTTCATGGGGCTGTGCCAGGGGCCCCTGCACTGCCCATGCCTAAGGCATGGGCAGTGCAGGGGCCCCCAGGGGCCCGCGACTCCCCTTTCCGCCAGCCTTTTCATGGTGGTTCCTACTGCCATGAAAAGGCTGGCGGGAGGGGGACTCGTAATCCCCTCGGCAGCGCTGCAAGCAGCGCTGCCCTGGAGGATTAAATCCGCCGGGACCAAAGTGGCGGAAAACCGCCGGTCCCAGTGGTGTGACCCAAGATTGCACCGCCAGCCTGTTGGCGGTACAATCGACAAAACAGCCCTGGCGGTCTTTGACTGCCAGGGTTGTAATGAGGCCCATAATGATTGATTGATATGTAGATGATTGTTCCTCATTTCTCAATGTCGATGAACAAAGGTCCATACGACTAAGGGAGGAGGTTACTTAATGATTGTGCTATAGCACACTCCGCTCCCTCAAGTGGTAGCCAGAGGATGGTTAGTGTCACAAGAGAGAGGAGCTGACTTAAGTTACGCCAACCTCGAATTGCTCATGTCTTTCAAGTCCAAAGCCCAACCTTGAAGCCTGAAAGTGTTGCTGTTTCAAAGATAGTTGTTGCCATTGTCTTTTTGAGATTACATTGTTATATTGAAGTTGTATGTTTTGTGTTTTATAACAGTGGTGCTTTATGCTTAGAAGTTGAGCAGTTGAAGTTATCAGACTCAATGTGTTCTAAGATCGCAAGATAGTTGAAAAAAGTTGTTATTTGTCTACTAAAGGTTTGACTGCATAATTGAGATAGGAACTATGACAATTTGTTGTAATTGTACTAATATTGATTGGTGTTAGTGGAACCTATTGCACAAAGGGGAAGCTACTTCAGTTAAGGTGATCTCCCACTGGTCGAGATTTTGTTCATGTATGTGTGTATGTGTGTGTGTGTTTGTGAAACAGAAAGGTAATGAACCTCATCTCTGATTGTTTCTTTTGTGAATGGTCTACTTTGAATTCTTTAGCAGAGCAGACAAAAGTTATTTGTTTATTGTGCTTGCTTAGAGTTGCAGAAGTCTTGTGCACAAGAAAATTGTAAAGGAGGGTGAACCGCTACAAGGAGTGAAGAGTTACGTCATAGAGTGTGGCGCTGGGATCTGGGATAGGTCAGTTGATGTAAACTGAAGCACTGAGATTGGTTGACAAGTCATGAAAAAATGAAGAAAAAAAACTGTGATAGTTTTGAGGGAGAAGAGTTGTGACAGGACTAGAAGAAAGAATTGAGAATACAGAATTATAAACAGAACAAAACCATTGACATTTTAAATTTGATTATTACACCAATAAATATTGTTCCATAAACTGTTGTTCGAGGTGTGGTCAGAAGAGAAACTCTGACAGGGTTCATTTCATCCCAACATCGCAGAAGTCCCAGATTGTTAGATGGACACCACCACAAAATGTCCAATCATTGAGAGAATGGAGGAGATTTGTCTTCACTACACCAATTGCACAGGGAGAAACAGGACCCTTTTATGATAGGATTTTGCCCCATGGTTTGGGAGACACCAAGAATAAGAAAGTGAGAGAAACTGGGAATTTGAATCGGTAGCAAAAAAAAAATATATATTGTATCTAAGTAAAGAAATTAAAAGATGTGCAGCTGCCACTCATGATAAATGACAAAACCTTTAGATGAGATCTTGGGGTATGCAAAATATTGTAGTGATGAGCAGGGAATGAAGCAGAAGAGTTCTAGAGGGGCGTTTATGCTTGCACAGTCAAATTTGGTTCAAAAGGGGTTTCAGAATCAATTGCTTGGAGGAAATTTTGGTGGAATGCAATGCTAGAGGTCAAATGGCACAAGGTGGAGTCCGTTTTTCACAGGATTGATGTCAAAGTGTTTTGGTTGTTCCAAGTTCAGGGATAGATATTATGACGTTGAAGAGCCAACTTCTTGTCACTATTGCAACAGGTTCGGCATTGGAAGAGAGATTGTAGACAGAATCCAAATCAAGTGAGTGGTGACAGTCATGTGAAAGGGATAAATCAAAAGCAAATGCAAAATGTTAAAGTTCAAGGACCTGTCCAACGAATGCAGTTGTCAATTCAATCACAAGTTCTTATGATGCAGATCCCACAAGCTCTGATGGCACCACAACCTATGGGTAATCTCAGATTCAATATCAATTAGGAATCAAGAGAAAATTCAAATTAGTTTGAAAATCAAGACCCATTTCAGCAGTTCCCTATGTTGGGCAACTCCCAATGACGGTGCCTGTGTCAGGAGGAAGACTGCGTACTTGACGCAGTAGTAAAGGTAGACCAAAGTGGACAATTTGTAGAAGGAAAGGTTAATGTTCACCAAGTGTCATTTCTTATCAACACAGGAGCTACCAACTCCACTGCTAGAACAGTGAAAGTCCCAGACCTACCCCTCTCAGGAAAGAAGATCCAAGTTCTAGGTGTCATAGTTAAACAACTTACTAAGCCTGTTTAAAAGAAAGTGGCTGTAAACATAGCTTCATTTGAGGAAGAACATCAGTTTCTGGTATGCTATTGAAGTCCTATACATTTTCTAGGAAATAATTTTTCATGCAAGTTAAATTGCACCACCTACCGCACATTGCATGGTGATGAATTTCAAATGCAAGATAACGCTGTTGAATTTTAAATGGCCATACAAGACACAGTAGTAGGATTATATCCTGTGAGTGGAGGATTTACTTTCAGATTTGAGACATACAGTAAAAACAGAAGTAGGGGATTTTTCAGGGTAATACATAAGACTAATTAAAGGTTTACAACCAGTCTGAATAACAATAAAACCAAATGCTGTGTTCCAGAGAACACCAATATATACTTTAACACCAGAGACAGTGGCTGGAATAACACCAGTGACTGAAAATATGTGAAAACAAGAAAGTTTGAAAGAAATTGTTGGTAGTCCTTGCAATTCGCCCAATATGGGTTTACAGAAGCCCAACTGGAAATAGAAGATGGTACAGGATCTTCGAAAAATAAACAAAATACTGGTTCCATGTTGTTCCATGGTACTGAAACCAGCAGCAATATTATTTCAGATTCACTGCACTGCTGAGTAGTTTATCGTTGTGGATCTTTGCCAGGCCTTCTTCTCTGTTCCACTGCATGAGGACAGTCAATTCCTGTTCTCACTTATGATAGAGTTTTAGCATAGCAATGATTTCAATCTTTATTCAGATCTCGAAAAAGAATCTTGGGACTCTGCTGATGCCTTGAAATTCAGTTCTTGTACAGTACATTGATGATTTACTTGTGGCATCAAATACACAAGAAGCCTGTAAACAGGACACAATTGCTTTTTTAAACCGTCTAGCTGAGAACAGACACAAGGGCCCATATTTATACTTTTTGTTGCAAAACTGCGCCGGCGCAGTTTTGCGTAAAAAATATTACCACCGGCTAACACCATTTTGGTGCGCCGTGCGGGCGTCATATTTATACTTTGACGCACGGTGGCGCAAACAACAGGTGGGAGTCATTATTTTTGACGCACACCGAGGCGTCACGTCGTAAAGGAAAACGACGTTAACGCGGCGGAAATGACTGTGGGTCGATTTACGACACTGCAAACCGGATATGCGCCGTTTTTTTTTACGCAATAGCGTCAAAAAACACAGCGAACACAGCCATTTCACCAGAGGAGAGCCAAAATGGATCCCAGATGCCACTACACACCCCAGGAAGATGACAGCAGACCAGGAACCAGCCAGGAGAACCCACACAAGAACAAGGACACTTTTAAGAAGAAAAGAAAGTGTCGCTTCAGTGCAGAGGAGCAGGAAATCCTGGTTAAAGAGGTGACGGAACACCAGCACCAACTGTTTGTCACATCAAAGTTGCCAATCAGTAGGAGAGAGGCTATATGGCAACAAATTGTCGACAAAATTAACAGTGTGGCTGAAGTACGCAGAACAGTCATTGAGTGCAAGAAACGCTGGCATGACTGCAAACGCAGGACCAAGGAAAAGATGGCCAGGAACAGGAAGGCAGCACTGCAGACTGGAGGGGGGAGTCCAGCACACCAGGAGGCCCTGGCCCACATGGAGGAGATGGTCGCAGCCGTCATCCCTGAGGAGATCGTCACAGGGATTCAAGGACAGGACAGAGCAGACTACCAGGACACAACGCACATGCAGGGTAAGTCGCATGGGGAATTGAAATGCACTAATGTCAACTGCAACCGGGGGGGGGAAATACCTACTACACATTGCATGGAAGTCATCTAATACATGGAGTGACATGGGTAAAGGGGCACGGCAGGGGGGCATGGCCCGTTCTGAGAAGACTTGGGGCACAAATTACACAACACCAACAACAGTCCCATGGGGGCATGCTGTCATGCCAACGATGGAGCAAAGGGAAAGCCACGACAGGAGGGAAGGCCACTACGTCAAACTGACATCCTGGCACTCGTCAGCCAACATACCTCCTACATTAACTAGGGCCCTATTAGCAATCCTCTAGCCAAACCGACAACTTCAATGTAACTGCGACATCAGTTGCCACTACCACCTCTGATCTGTGTGCAGCTCAAGTAGCCAATGGCAGTAACCTCCCCATGGAACATACATACCTAAATTAGGGGGTGAGGATGACATCTGCAACAATCTCCTGAAACAAGACAAAGGCCCCAGTACACTCAAATTTCAATGCCCATAGTTGTCACAAACATCAGCCAAAGTAAACAACAATAGGAGCGACACAGCATTAAGGACACACCCATGCTGCATATGTCAGGGTCCATCCTGTGCCTGGGTAACAAGGCAACATCACAAATGTCATACTGCTCAGACAACAGCATTGAGGAGGGGACACATGTAACTGGTCACTGAAATACACCTGAACAGTCAGAGGACGAAATAGGACACTGATACGACTATCAGGGCAATCCAATGTAACACACATTACCCAACATCAGCAGGACCCATTAACAATGTCAACATCCATATCAGATCATAGCTATGCCATGCATAGGATATGCAACATGTCAATTACATTGAAGTCGATGTGAACGATCAGGGATTGGGGCAGGTCCTGATAGTTAAGTGTGCTGCCAGGGCCATCAGAACACCCACAGCCAGTGAAAGGTCTCACCATGAGAATGGATATACACGGAGGGTCGAGTAGGAAAAGAAGGTGGCAATTCTCTACTTGGCATAAAGCAACACCTAGAGGCAATGAGGCTGACAAGTCTGATAACTCAATAACATACATGTGACACACAGGTGGGCCATAGGCCTGAAACAATGCCCATCTGAAGGACTGCAAATATTAATACAAAACAAGATCACAAAGTGAATTCATCAAAAGGCAGGCACGTCACGTCAAAATTGTCACAACACAGACACACTAATTTTACCCTGTTTCATTGCAGAAGAAGATGGATCTCCTGCCGATATGCCTGTCCCAGATTTCCATGATGACATGGATGACGAGCCGATAAACATTCCCCAGTAGACTATCCAAAAGGTCCTTGAAACCCTCCAGACCCCACCTTCAGTCACAAGGAGGAGCACAGAACAAGCAGCCATCGCAGAGGATCCACCCACCACCCCTAATTGTAAGACCTGCCAGCTCCAATACAGCTGAGGACTCAGACGACACAGGCACCAGCTTTGAGAGAACTGTAGTTGGAGTACAGCGGGAGCTGGCCAAGGAGGTGCGGGTGGGGATGCAAAATATGGCAGCCAGCCTTGAGGGGGTGCGTTTGTGCATGATGCCATCTGCAGATCAGGCAGCAGCTATGCAAGCCCTAACATCTATCTTGCAGGAACTGCAGAAAACCCAGAAGGAAATCAGCACAGCTGTAATATAGTTGACCCAACACCTACAACAGCAATCCTGTCAACGCGTGCACGAATGCAACATTGAACCCCTCAGGGCCGACCTGGCTGCCTACCATCGTGATGTGGCTGCTATTCTCAAGAACCAGCAGGCCCTCCTTGCAGCAGTACTGCCCTTAAGACCTTCACAGGGAGCAGCCACCGGGATGTCTGACTCCACATCTTCTACCACTGAGGTGTGTGTTGCCCCTTCACAACCAACAATATCAAGGACAAAGCAGGCAACACACACATCAGAAGAAGGAGACATGGAACAGATCACATTCACAAGGAAAAGTACCCGGAAGCACTAGTCCCTGCCACATGGCCAACTATTACCAAAGTCCTGCGTTTTGAAACATGACAGTCTTACAACAACTGTACTCAAGCACTGTTCTGCTAACCACTGTATAACTTGTCACCCAGCCCAGTGATTGTCTCTCTCCTACTCATTGGCTAAGTCTGTCCCTCTGCACTGTCTGAAACAGCAACCCCAGCATGACAAAAGCATTTTGGTAAACCCTTGTGTTGGATCACAATGGAAGATATCACTATAATGGACTCACAATCATAGACAATGTACATATAGCACTACAGCACTTTTCAATAAATAGCACTTACACAACAAATCTGTCTCTGGGTAATGTGACATATCAACTGCGTAGTAGATAATTGAAATGTCCCTACTGTCAAATAACGTAGCTTGTCAATACAACTGTCCAGAAATTATGTAGTTAGAGAAATCTGCATAGTGACCATGATTGCATCATACTCTGCCCATCCCGAGGGAATAATCTGATGAAGTGAGAAACCATACACCACCATGCTGTGTTGGACAGAAGAATGCTTCCTCAGGGGATAACTAAGTAATCAAATAGTGCCCGCTAAATGTTGTCAACGTGCAAAAATAACACACTAAACATGCCACACTAATCTAAGTAAACACTAAAAAAAACTGCACAAATGAAGGTGTCTGAGTTAACATTCAAATAGGTAATCATGCCGAACTGTGTCACAAATGATGTATGAGGGTTATGAAGACAAGAATACAAGATTGCCAATGAGAACTCATCTCAATGCAGTCAGACCTAAAACTGTTTCCCCAATATCAAGTCTAGAAGCACTGTTAGTGACTTTGAAAACACACTTATCAACAGAAACACATTGTCATCCATATTAACTGTGATTGGTGGTTGCAACAAAGGGTAGACACTTTGCAAGGTAGCTCTGGGTTAGCTGCCAATCGTACAGCTCAGTTGGGATTTGTGTGTAGCATTGGACACAGATGTTATAGTACAAAAGAGATGTACACGGAATCCAAACCCACGATCAAGTACCATTCAACACATACTATTAAGGGGTAGCCAAATATTTATTAAAAGCTAACCATAGATGAGGAAACTGAGGGAAAAATCTTACCTACCCTAATCTACCCTGACTACTCATTACCCACAACTGTCCCTAACTAACCTAAGCTACACTTACTTATCATATGTAACGAAGCATTCTAAACATCTACCCCCACCCCCCTTATGAGACGGGACACATTGAGGACAACACATACTAACCTAAACACATACTATACTATCCTAAACAAATATATTTTTTTTGGTAAATTTGTTTTTTATGTTTTTTGCTTTGTTTTTTTTTTAACACACAAGATCCCCAACATAGCCATCCACCCACACATGTAATAAGTCAAAAAAGAAAGAAGCAGGACCTCCTACCCCCCACCCACTAACACTGACTAAACTAACAGCCTATACTAACCTAACACTAAGCCCCCTAAGCCCACTAAGTATAAGAACAAGGAAAGAGGAGGGAGGGGAGGGTATCATGTCCATCTATTCAACTGTCTAGAGGTTGGCCCTCCGGAGGGTCCTCTTGATATCCTTGACCCACCGTTTAATGTGCTGCACGTCCCGGCTCAGGTGGCTCACCTTGCGCAGCACTTTGTCCATCTTGTTTTCAAGTCTATTGAAGGCTGCAGGGTCAACAGCTGGAGCAGTTGCAGTCTGGGTACCGGTGGAGGAGGTCTGTGTGGGCTGTCCTGCACCGGTGGCAATGCTGGGGCCAGGAAATCCAGCAGATGTAAATTCAACAGAGGCAGCTGTGGGTGGGGCCACCTGGCTCAGATTGGTGGTTGTTTCTGTGGTGGCTGTGGTGGGCACAGTAGGCCCATCCTGTGGGAAGGCTCGCCATGCCCCGGAGGCACGTTCATAACGATATCGCCGGGCCATCCTCCGGAACCCCGACTCCACCAGCAGAATGTGCTGGTATCGCATGGCCCGACGCTGAAATTCACGGACCTGGTCTGGAGTCATGTTAGCTGCTGTGAAGACAAATGCAGATATGCCACATTAGTAACTGCATTGTGTGAAACAGCACAGCAAGTTAATCAGACAATACATCTACTGTACTTCTAACAGCTCATATCACGATACAGAGCATCGAATGTCCCTGAGGAAGTACATGGCAGGCCAGACAACAAAGGTCACATCACACAAAGCACATTCATAACCCACAAGATGGGTAACAACTGGCCTTGATTTGCAATCTGAGTTCTGACAGTTAACATCTAAGAATCATGCTGCATATCCTCCACCAAGAGCTGGGCAACAAATGTCAGTGTACGGAAAGCAAAACTAAAGCCACATGGTCTGCAAGTTGTAACTGGACTTTCCAGTATGGTACCAAGTGCCAAACCTGAGAATATATACTAGTATGTAACCAAACCGTCACTTCTTCACAGGTATGTGTAACATACTGGTAGCATCAATACTAGGTACCCCATTAACAACATGTACACCGAGGAGTGTATAGGCTAATCCACACATGTTTGTCTCTACAGACACACCACAGGTAAGGTCTATCTACATTTTGGAGTCAGCAAACCCTAGAGGACTCATAGGGTCAGACATGTCAGGAAAATCAGAACTTAGTACACAACATATACTTCCAGTGAGGCCTGACTTACATCAGACACAGAGTTGCTAGAACACCCATGATCATGAATTGCATGCACACCTAGGCCATTACACTCAGGTTCCACAGACTTGATGCACTACAAGTGGAAGTACATGATGCTAGGAGGTTCTACCTACTGTTTCAAAATTACGTAGGTAAATAGTGAAGCAGATGTCTATTGGGAAGCTATTAGCTCCACCAATCTTAGAGAATATGGGTCTGACAGGCTGGCTAACTAGGGGCTGACTTCCATTGCGACTCTTGGTGATACAAGTGTCAGAGACATGACTATCCCCTGTACTCACAGTGGGGCCTACAGGGATGTCCTACAATCCCTACATGATACCATTGGATACGCATTGGCTAACTCAAAACATGTGAAAACTGCATTCCCACTCATGGAACAAGTGAAAAACTTGCCCACAGCATCACACCTTGCTATGCGTCCAACTCACACAAGTCCATAACCAGCAAACACAACACATAACAGACATATCAACACTTACTGTAGTGGTCGGGGTCCTCAAATGTCGCCACCTCTCCCACAGTGTATCGCGCCGGTCCACCAGTAAGGTATGGAAGGAAGAAATTTGCTCAAAATCTGTGCACAGTGCAACATTTTCAGTATCATTTACAATGTGTAGGCTGAATAAGTAAATGGCAGCCATTCAGACATGATAGTACTGCATCTGATATTTCACGGCCAACTTGTACATAGCATGGGTCTCCTGTGACAGTTACACACATATCTGCACACATACATTGGCCCTAACTATCATGTGGTTGCAAACTTGCATCATAATTGGTGAGCACTAAAAAATGTGGAGTGTAATCGTCTCATCATGTGCATCCAAGAGAAACATCCAATGCCTGGTTACTTGAGGACTGCATTACCAGTCAAACGTGTCTTGTGGCCATGACACATTTAGTGCACATAGGCCAAATGTACAGAGGGAGGGGCAGGGACTCCTGTAAGCCATCCTGTTGTTACAGTATAGTCAATTGATGTGGCACAGCTATGGTGATTTGCACCAACCATGTAGATGTAAAGCCATGTGCATTCACTTGGACTGCCATCCATATTTGGATTGTGGCTCAACCGATTCCAACAAACATCTTACGATGTTACCTGAGGGCACCTTACACCTTTACACGATGTATTCAAATCATGAACTGACAATTATCCAAAAAGATTAAGAAACACAATAATCCCACACATTCATAGTACTTCTGTGAACGCTTTCCTTCCACACTCACCAGACTCACATGAGACCAATGTTTGAGCCACTTTGCTATTATAAATTGTCGTGAAGGCAGCACTCATTTTCAGCATCATGTAGTGATTCTAAAGTCAGTCTAGCAATTACGTCAACATAGTTGGCCTAAATGTTGGTACATATGTACTCCTCTGTCAATAGTACCCTATATAGACATGATTGGCTCCTATTTTGTTAGCTGTGCTGACAGAAAGGCTGTACTAATTTCCTTCATGGTAAAGTTACCTGTAAGTTTGCTGAGCACGTGCTACCTGACAGCTAGCAATTGTGATCCTTGCCACAGTGCATCAATGATCCCCTTAAATGTCCCCAAAATTACACACAGTCATCAAGTTAGCTGGCAGACATTGCACTAATCCACTGATGTCACTACAGAGCATTCATTTGTGCACAATTACAATAGTCGTACTCACCAACAGTGCCACCAATCATGATTCCCAGGTAGTCCAAGAGATCCTGCTCCCTGGTGATGAGGTCAGCCCACCGGTGCTTCAGCTGGTGGTCACTCCTCTGGCTGGCATACACACGCTGCAGGTGATGCAGCACCTTTCCCCACCGGATTCTGCGCGCCTCTGTCGGGTACCCCTGTATGACCCTGCCCCCTGCCTGGATCATGAGCGGCAAGAAATGTGTCACCAGCCAGATGAAGCCCCCCAACTCCTCTTCCCCCATCCTGCCAAGACGTGGCCTACCAGACATACTTATAATTGAAGAGAAGGAATAGGGGTAAAAGAAATGGGTGAAAGTAGGGGTAAAAAGACAGAAAAAAAGTAAACTTAAACACTAAAAGAGCCCAACTATCCCCAAATTAACACTACCCACAACAGACTCCCACAAACAAGAAATACACAAGATAAATGGACAAATGTAGACAAAACACAGTACTACAGAATACACAAACAAAATGTTTTTCACAAAAGGACTTTACAGATAGCACACAGGACAAATACAGCACAAAATCTCTGGGCAACACTCTCTACACAGCCACACAGTTGAGAAGGATCATAGACTGCAAAGTGAAAGTGAAAGTACACCCACTGTACATGATCTGTAAACAGGATATCCTATTACATCACTTCCTGAATGAAAAGTCCCGCCTTTTTGGCGTTATGCGTCATTTTTTGTTGCACAAAACTGTATTTGCGTCATTTTTTTTTACGCACAGACGTGAATATTAACCCGCATCCACATAATGATACATGGACTGTACAAATTTCTGGATGCGGGCTATATTTCACTCCTGTGCGTCAAAAAAAATGACGCAAATACAGTTTTGGTAAACAAAAAATGACGCACACCACTAGGGATGTCAAAATTACAGTGCATTAACTGGTTTGGGGCATTTTTACTTCTTTTTTGGTTATTTTACATTTGGAACACATCAGAGATTGGCTAATTGAAGACAGTATGGTGTTGATGGTGTATGTTCACATTTGTGACATCATACTGCAGCGGAACATCATCCACTACACCCTTCACAGTATGTTTACCGTTGGCTGACGTCATAGATGGTCATAAGTGTGGCCTACATATATGTGTGGCACAAATTGTGCATGTTTGCCATAAGGAGAGGATAGCAATGTGACACACATATGTACAATACCTAATTGCCTTTGGCTCAAAGTGTGTGCTTTGACAACTAATTTGTTGGTTGACCAGATGTGTGTGTACATCACATGAAGCATTATTGTACATTTGGTTGTATGAATGTGACGTCCATGTGTCCAACCCTAAGATGCAAGCAAAAATTGGAATGAGCAAGTGCATGTGTTAGTCATACATGTAACAACACCCACAAAGTATACTTCCAAGTTTTAGGGTCACGTAGACACCACATGTGACATAGCATGCACCAGTTTGGATGGCAGACACATGTTCATGTCAAAGGTCCACAATTTCTACATCCTATGTCCTAGAGTATTGGTAAGAGCTTCCTAGGCACTAGTTGATGAATCCCACAGTGAGTCATACACATGCATTGAGGAAGTGGGTACCATGTTGTTTGCACAGATAGACAAGGGTCAATCTCATATGTATGATGACACCACAGTTGAGGCCATAGAAGTAAGCCCCAACTATCAAGTGGCTGTGGTGGACCAGCATACAAGACAGCACGTGTCCACATATTTCCAGTGATCAATTGCACATAGGTGTCTTGTTCATGTGTGTGGTCCAATGATGATCCTGTAGATTTTTTGGGATGTAATTTGTCACAGTTCGGACCAGGACTCATCATGAGTCAGTGGCAGCTATTCCTGTAACTACTGAGTATCCTTTGTTGATCAATGTGAGTAAAGTAAATGTGGACATGTGAACCAACATGCGGATGGTCCCACCCTGTCACTAAAGACGTGTAATGAGACAGTCAACAGGGCAACCTTGGTGTGCTGAGTGAGATAATGTCTCAATTGTCATGTTCCGGCAGGTGTCATTACAACATTTGTACACAGGTTGGCCTCTGCACTTCCCACTGCATCTGGGAACATCATAGCCTCTGTGCTGTTTATTCTTGCAGCTATTCACCACACACGGCCCATCACTATGTTGTGCGCACTGTGATGCTGTGTGTGAACTGTCATGGTTCTGACATTTGTGTATTAGTCATGTACATTATCAGAGGTTGCTGGTTGTGCTGAAAGCCCCGTACCCAAGCCCTGCCTATGACCCTGGGACACTGTCACACTTTGTCATTCATGCATAAATGCAACCCAGAAAAGGGATGGGCCATGAATTTTGCATTTCCAAGAGGATTTAACTCAAATGGTACAGTTAAAAGGCAGATGATGCTATACAATGTATTTGTGTATGCATGGTAGAAGCCCATGCCCAATGCCCCCTGATGAATGGCAGGTTTGCTAACGCAAGTGTGGTACATATGTAGACACAGGGATACTTTAGTGTGACGCACAGACAGTTTCCAGTCAGGCTGACAGAATGCAAGTTGATTCAGGAGCCAGCTACTGGACAAGTTACATAATCAGCGGTCTGACTGAGACTGCTTGGAGGACAAACTAGACAGTTGACATGTCAATCTGTGTATGTCCTGTGTTTTTGAAGGTGACAAATGAACCCACGGGCTGTGTTACACGGCTTAATTACTATCAATGGTTGACGATGTATTTGACACAATGGCAACTCCTATGCTGTTCCAGGCATCATCAGGGGCAGTGCTTTTTGTAATGGGTGGTGTGCATGGAGGTGATCACAGGTGTGGGCTGCATCTGTTTCTCACCAGCCTTGTAGGTGAGACTTGCATTGTAAGGGCCAACAGACATTTTCACAAGGGGAAGCAATCTACATGTGCTAATAGGGCTTTGAAACTAGAAGACAGTGTATAAATTGACCTGACGTCCATGCAGTCAGATGTTCTTTGACAATGGCATACCTTAGGAAAGGGTGTAGCACACTGGTTTGCTAATGTTGGTCTGTGTTTGTAGAGGAGGTATTATTAGGGTACACATCTTAGTATTCCAGGGACCTCTTCCGACAGGTGGGTTGTGACCAGGTGCATGGGTGTGTCAGGAGTTAGGAAATGGGCTGACATGTACATGGAATGTCATGTGCGCAATGCATGTCATATGTGTCGCACTTGTGCTGTCTATGTTCTGCTTCTATGGAACTCTAGTCACAAATATTGCAAATATTGGATGCAGTAGGACTAACTGCTGTCAAGGGTCTTGTCAGACATTCCTGTTAGTGATGCCAAAGCACATTGACATCCTCATGTATGAGGCTTGTTTTCCCCTTATTGAGTGATGGCGTCATAGTTGTGTGCCATATGCTGCGTTGGACCTTGCTTTCAACATGTATGTGTGAAATAGTTGTGGTCCTCTGCTATAGGCCTTCAAAGGAGATATGTACATGATATATGTCTTTAAGAGTGTGTGTGTATGTGACCATTGTATGTATCTGGGATGTTCCGTGTCCTACTCAGTATCTCAGCAATGCTCCATGAGGCAACACTCTTATTCTGATAAGTAGAGATGAAGGTGTGTAAAAAGGAATAGCCAGACCATGATATGGTGATTATAATAGGTGTTTATTTACATTAGTTAACTAAAGTGGTGAAGGTGATCATATTCAGAAGAAATTATTTACAATCTGTTGCCGCCTGCGTATACCAGCAGCTGTGTTCTGTAGTTCGCCCTCCTGTTGCAGGCCAGCATCCTCCTCTTCCTCCTCTTCAGGCATGTGTGGTTCCAGGAGGGGAATGTTTCTTCTGATACAAATGTTGTGCAACATTGCACATGTGAGGATGATCCTACAGACCATCTCGGGGGAATATAGGAGACTACCACCAGTGATGTCGAGGCAGCGGAACCTTCACTTGAGGATGCCAAAGGTCCGCTCGACAATGCTGCGTTTCCTCCTATGGGCCTCGTTGTATGCACGCTCTGCAGCTGTACTCGGGTTGCCAAATGGTGTCATAATCCATGGCTGGATGCCATACCCTTGATCAGCTGCAAGAGAAAATGAATGGGATCATGTTGATGTAGATGGCACTATTGAAAAGACCTTTAATGGCAGTAGTTGTCTTGTGTTGTCTGTGACTCTTTTGTGTACTAATGTGACATCCTATGCTTGTAGGCTGTACCATCTGCATTGTCTTGTTTCCTTGGCTGAACGAGTGTTTGTCTGCTAACCGGTTGTCAGCAGTATGTTTTAAGATTTTCAGTACAGTGTGCCCTCCCTAGCATTGTGACTTGTGATACAGGTGTCCGTGTGTCTTCACTGGGGGTGAGATGATAGTTCCATGCACAGTTAAAATTGAAAGTGTTGTTAACACGTTCATATGAAAGTACCCTGGACATCCCATACCTTTAGACTCATGAAATGTATTAAGGTAAAGGTCATTGGGACACTTACAATTTGCAAGGTGACATTTCGGCAACCAAACTCATTGACATCTTCACATTAGGCTGTACAGTAAATTCCGATGTGTGACAGGTTCAATGGTGACTTAAGAAACATGGCTAGCGATGTCACAACCTCAGTGTGTTCCTGTCAACATGTTGCTGTTGTGGTGTATGTGTTGTGTGTCCTAGAGGGTTGCTGTGCAGTGTGTGAATAAGTAGGTTTTTGTACTTACCAACAAGTAGTCCATTGCCATACCGTCCATCCTGGAAGTGTTCATTGATGGTGCAGTGACGGAAGATGTATGAGTCATGTACACTCCCAGGATATTTAGCAACGATGTTGATGATCAATCCTTGGTGATCGACAATCGCCTGCACGTTGATGGAATGTGTGTGCTTCCTGTTGCGGTAGAGGTGTTCAGTTGCAGCAGGTGGCACAAGGCGTACATGTGTGCAGTTGATTGCACCAAGGACGTGTGGGAAGCCACTGATTGCGTAGAACCCCTGTTTAGTTTCCTGCTGCTTCTGCAGTGTGTTAGGGAAGCAGATGTGGCGGGGTGTCAGTTGAATGATGGTGTCCAGTACTTTGGGCAAAAAGGCGGAGAATGATGGTTGTGATATTCCGCCAACCAGGGCACCAGTTGTTTGAAAAGAGCCACTTGCCAGCATGTGAAGAACGGCAAGCAGCTTTGTTTCTGTTGGTTGGGATGGTGCGGGGTGTCACCAAAGTGGGGGCCAACTGCTGTTCAATATTTTGACGCACAATCGGCACAGACAGTGTATAAATATGCCCCAAGGTGTCCCAAGCAAATTGCAATATGGTCAAAAAGAAGTCCTTTATTTGGGACATTTTATTGAGAAGGGAATGAGAAAGGTGTCACAGGAGAGACTAGAGACAATTCTGAAGATGAATCGACCCAGAACTCAGTTAGAGGTCAGAACTTTACTGGTAATGGTTGGCTATTGTAGACAGTGGATATCTAACTTTTCCCTTGTGGCCACGCCTTCACTGAGACTGATGCACAATGATGTGCTTGATCTTCTTCCATGTGACAACGATGGCTGGAATGCTTTCCTAGAGCTGAAATAAAGCCTCAATCTTGCCACGGCACTGGGAATGCCTCCTTACAGTAAGATCTTCACATTGTTTTGCAGTGAGAGGGAGTACTGCACTCTCAGTATTAACTCAGTTGCATGGAGACTCACAAAGACCTGTGGCATATTTTTCAACAATACTTGACCCTGTCACACACAGGACTGCCTGGCTGCATTAAAGCGGTTGTGGCAGTCGGTGGCAGTATTGTGAGATATGAGAACATAGTGATGGGATATCCTCCTACAGTCATGGTCCCTCACTTGGTGGGTGTTTTGGTCACCCAAATAAAAACAAACAGCATACTTACAAAGTATGAACAACAAATACTTGCAGCTGAAAATGTATTTTTGACGAGATGTCAGATGCTAAATCCAGCTACATTATTTCCATTGCCTGAGAATGAAATTGATAAGAGTGAAATTGAACATAACTGTCTAGATGTTTCAGATTTATGCACCAAGCCACGACCAGACATTAAGGATAAACCTCTCAATGAGCCAGACTGTGCAATCTTTGTGGAGGGGCATGCTTATGAGACAATGAAGGAACTTTGAAAGCAGCTTATGCAGTTTACACACTTTAAGAAGTGGAGGATGATTCATGGCTTTAAGGTGCTATTTCTGCACAAGTGGTGAAACTACATGCCCATGCAAGAACTTGTTGTCTTTCAGCTCCATGGAGAGTGACTATATTTACATATAGATAATATAGCTTTGGTGTAGTCCATGAATTTGGACAGATATAGACACAGAGGGAATGTATGACATCATCATAGATCACTAATTACCCCAAGAGATTGAGTAGTCAAATGTGCAACTCATAGAAGTGGTAATGGTTATGTCACTGTTGGAAATTGCTATGCTGATTAAATTGCAGTGTTGCACACTTGTTGCAAGCACATTTAACAGAGAATATGCAAATTAATCTGAAGAGGACACTACGTTTTCAGTGTTGCTGTCAGTAGCTGACACCTGTGAAGAAATCAAGAGACTACAGGAAGATGTTTCAGAGGCAGAACGGCAAGGGTGAATTCGAGCAGGGTATATTAAAAATGCAAATTACATTTGGGTTTCAGCAGATGGAAGACCAGGGTTTGCAAACAGTTTATTGTTTCCCATGACACAACATTTCCATATTCCTGCACACATTGGAATGGATACAAAGGTTAGTCTATTTTGAAAGAATTTGTTTAATCCCAGATTCCGAGTTTTACCTGAAGAGCTATGTACAGATGTGATGCATGTCAGCAGATGAATGTATGAAGGAGAACCTTTGTAACACTTAGCCACAATGGAAGATCAGGAGGACCCCTTAACAGTATGGTGTAGGATTTCATTGAAATGCCTGTTTGCATGGGGCTGAGCTATATCTTGGTTATAGTGTGCATTTTGTCCCAGTGGCTGGAAGCCCACCCAACACGGAAAATTATAGTCTCACTGTAGCTAAGCTTCTGTTACGAGATATCATTCCATGGTTAAGATTCCTGATTTCCCTGGAGTCAGACAGAGGGGCTTATTTCAAGAATGAGGCCCTTAGAATGCTGTGAGTGGCTCTTCAGGTAAAAAAGAGATTGCACTGTAGCTATCATCCCAAGGGTTCAGGATAGTGGAGAAATAGAACTGAACCCTGAATTCTCGAGTGGCCAATGTTTGTGCATCTATTTAATTGAAATGGCCAGATGCTTTACCACTGTTTTTAATAAGTCTTTGAAGCACCCATGACAGGAGAAAATGATTATCGCCTTATGCAGTCCTCATGGGTCATGCTATGAGATTGCCTGTTGTAGCTGCAAATGTTCTTGTTAACATCACAGATGACATGATACTCGATTACTGCAAAGGATTAGCTCATGTGGTTTGTTCTGTTTCTCACCAGGTTGGAGCTGTTGCCAGTCCAAATCAGGAGCAATCCCATGACCTTAACCCAGGTGATTGGGTTTTGGTGACGAAGCATGTGTGAAAATCCTGCCTTGAGCCAAGGTGGAAAGGCCCCTACCAAGTCATCCTGATTACAAACCCTGCTGTCAAATGTGCCAGGATACCTAATTGGGTGCATGCCTCGCACACTCGGAGAGTAAGGTGCCTGTATGAAGAAATAGTGTTCCTAGAGCCAAATCCAAGATCTCCTGTACCTGTCCATCCAGAAGGACCAGATGGGGTGAACTACAGCCAGATCTTTCACCGGAGCAAGTTTCTGAAATCTTGCAAAGTGGTTTGGGAGAGGGAGAAACGAGAGCTCAAAATAAAGGGTCTATTGAAACAACACTAGAGCAATCAAATGATTCGGAGGACGGAACAAAGGTTGAGAAGTGAAAGGCCCTCAAGCAGATCAAAATGGCAAAATGGTTGGAAAAAAATTGAGATCAAACGTCTAACCTGAATGAATTCCACAAACCATTGTTGAAGAAACAAAGTTTAGTTGGATGAGAGAAACAGAAGAAGATCAACAGACACTAAGGAGATCCAAGAGAGCAAGACTGCCTTGTCATAGATATTCTGAACCTAAATGGGCTTACTATACAGAGAATGTGCTAGATGTGTCACATCAAAATCTTAACAAACTGAGATCAGAGTTATTTGAACCTTCATGATATGCCGCACGGAGAAATGGCATTGATTAACCCCTTCACTGCCAGGCCTTTTCCCCTCCTGTGACAAGCCTTTTTTGGCTATTTGGGGCAGTTTGCGCTTATGCCCACATAACTTTTTGCTCACATAAGCTACCCACGCCACATTTGCATCCTTTTTGTCCAACATCCATAAGAAATTAGCCAAAATAAAGCAGATTTTTTTTTTTTTTTTAAACATGGGAAAAAGGGCTGCAGAAGAAGGCTTGTGGTTTTTTTCCCTGAAAATGGCATCAACAAAGGGTTTGTGGTGGTAAAATCACCATCTTCCCAGCTTTTAGGAACAGGCAGAGCTGAATTAGGAAACCCAATTTTTCAACACAATTTTGACATTTTACTGGGACATACCCCATTTTTACTATTTGTTGTGCTTTCAGACTCCTTCCAGTTAGTGACAGAAAAGGGTGAGAAACTAATGCTGGATCCCAGAAAGCTAAACATTTCAGATAGGAAATTTGTGCTGCAGAAGTGATCCTACAAAGAAAAGTGAGGAAAATATCATTTTTTAAGCAAATTTTGAGGTTTGCCGAGGACTCTGGGCAAGAAAATGTTGGGGGATCCAGGCAAGCCACACCTCCTTGGACTCCTTGGGGTGTCCATTTTTAAAATATGTCTGGGTTTGGTATGTTTCCCTAGATAAAGGCTGCACTCGGGACCACAAACATAGGTGCCCGCCCCCCCAAACACAAGTAGTTTTGCAATAGATCATTTTGGTGTGTCCACATACTTATGTGATGTTCCAAACACTAATATTGTGAAAAGAAACACACTTAGGTTATGTTAAAAAGACCCCTCACCCACCAACGAAGTTGGTGGCATGCTTCATCATCGGGGTCCCACCCAAAACACTTAGCGTGTCATAGGTGTGCTGCGACGCCTGATTACATATTCACAAAAAATAGCAGGCAGGAACGAATCTAAACATTAATTCAACCAACCAATAAATTCACTTTTGGCTAGTAGGGTCAATTACTTTCCCCGTATGTATAAATTTATTTATTTACAAAAATAGCAGTGTAAACTTTATCATGAGCACATATATAAAAAACCTCCAATTATCACAAGTCAAATCAAGGAATTATAACATAAAATGTACTATACAAGTATTTACAACTAAACATAAACAAAACACATCAAAAAGAAAATGCCCAACGAAATAACTCATCCAGGTCACTCTGGAACAATTCTCATTGTGATCCTGTCTACTAAGGGTGACCAAGGGGTTAGCACTCCTCCACACACACCTAAAACTCTTTTAAGGTATTTATCTGGTGCTTATACAATATTTATACGTTCTGTTCGTTATTTATACACCCTTGATTCCACAAGGAAAATGTTGACGCGTTTCGGCCTTTAAACTTGTGGCCTTTTCAGGACAGTCGAAGGACACTGGCTCCACTTCATTAAGTCAACAAAGCCTCATGTTGTGTCAAACCATCAGATCCAATTAATTATTTGACTATTAGCATTATCCTACCGTCTCTGGTTACATTAAACGGTAATGGCACCATGCGTTTGGATGTCTGTGTCATTATTGAATGGTTATTTTTTCTTTTGACTCAGCAGTATCCCCGTTCGTGCCGATAAATCGTTCTTGGCTCTGCGTACGGAAACTTGTTCAGCGGAGCAGGTTTTATCATTTTTACCATACATACTGGTTGGATTTGGCACAAGGGTGAGTGATGGTTCAGTGGATCAAATTTTATTAACAAGAGATTTCACAAAAACGAAATGCACTGTTAATAACTGAAAGGCCAAAAAACGGAACCAATGACTCACAGCTCGTGAGCTGTAAAGTCACGGCAAGGCACCAACCGCTTTACAGTCCATTCACACACCTTTCATACGTGACACGCACAAGACCATTCACGCCACCAGCCACGGGCCCAGCACATTACAACACTCGCATCGACAGACAGCGCCACTCAAGGGCCCATCACTTACATATGCCCACATGCCTGATACAGCAATCACACCATCTGACGGAAGTGTGTGGACTGGCGTTTGGCTGGCAGTGTGTTGCAGTAGCCAACCGCAAGTCAACATGTACACCGTCAGCCAAGGGCCACTCCACACACAATGGCATCACTTTTTTTCTGTTTTAAAACAAAGAAAACACTAATTAGAAATAATTACAAAACTACAAACACAAAAGCTCTAACTAAGTACATGACAGAAATGCCAACCATGAAATTGAACACATGAAAATATAAAATGGGAAGTTTACACTCATGGTAGTGCCCAGTAATTCTTCTGGATGTGGTAATTCTTGAAATAACCACACACCCACAGCCCAGGCTTTGAAGGACAATCTGGGCAGTACATTCGAGTCTCCCTTCGGATACCTCTTCGAGCACACACTCTGCATTTCTTAGCTGGAAAGTCTTTTTTTGGCATGGGAGGAATGTGCTCAGCAAAGTGGGAATCTTTCAATCTAGCCACATCTTCCACCACTGCTTCTCTAGGGACTCTTGCCTGTTCCACCACTACAAGGCTCTCTATCACTGACTACTGAAATTTCACAAATGTCATCTTTGACTCTGGAGACCTATCCTTAAACACAATAAAAGCATTAAAAGTTGCTAAGTGTAAGAGGTGAATTGCTAACTTCTTATACCAAACGTAAGACTTACGAATAGCAGTATAAGGTTCCAACCTCTGATCAACTCTATCTACACCTCCCATTTGCTTATTATAATCTAAAATGCACACAGGTTAGCGCACTTCAGCAGCCTGGCCCCAAACATTCACACGGGAAGTACTCTCATCATGGATGGTACTTAGCATGTAGGCATCCCTCTTGTCTGAAAATTTCAAAGCTAGCAGCTCATCATTCCGCAAGGCACTGCACTGTCCCCTCTCAAGTTTTTTGCAGCCAAGCTCCCTTGGATAGCCTTTCCGGTTACAACGAACTGTGCCACAAGCAACCGTGTCCACTCTAAACAATTCCTTGAACAACTGCACTCCAGTGTAGAAGTTCTCTACATACAAATGGTGACCTTTGTTGAGCAGTTGTCCACCAAGTTCCCACACAATTTTCTCAGTAACTCCAAAAGTGAGAGGACAACCAGGGGCGTCAATACTTGAATCCCTACCAGTGTAGACACGGAAACTATGCACATAATCCTGTACTACTTTCAGACAGCATATACAATTTAATTCCATATCGTGCCCTCTTGCTAGGAATGTACTGCCTAAAAACCAAACGACACTTGAAGAGGACCAAAGACTCGTCCACAGCTATTTCTTTGCCTGGAACATAGACCTCTGAAAACCGATCTGCAAAATGATCAGGTACAGGCCTAATCTTAAAAAGACCGTCACAATCAGGGTGATCTCGTGGCAAGGCTAATGCATTGTCAACAAAATGCAGCATCCTAAGAAGAAGCAAATACCGATTATGACTCATGGTTGCAGGAAATATAGCTGTTGCCATCAAGGGACTAGTAGACCAATAAGAAGCCAGTGACGGCTTCCTTATCAACCCCATCAACACAGTTAAACCCAAAAACCTTTTCAACTCCTCCAACTTTGTGGGAATCCACTGGGTAGCTCTAGAGTGTTGCCTACGTCTAGCAGTGTTGTCCCTCAAATACTGCTCTGCATACAAATTAGTCTGCTCAACAATCTCTTCCAAAAACACATTATCCACAAATAACTCAAAGAAATTGACAGGCAAAAAGTTCTCTGTATTGCCTCTACACCCCGAGAGACCAGTAAAGGCAGGCAACTCTGTCTGCTCCATGTTTGGGGCAACCCAGAGTGCAGGTCTTCTAACGGGAAACCTTTCAGCTCCAGGTTGCTGCACTAATGGCACGTCAGTGTCCTCCTCTAAAACAGGCCCTTCATCTGCAGTGGCTTCCTCATCAGAAGATTCCTCTCCGACAGAAACTTCACTACCAGAATCTCTCACTTCCTCCTCTCCGTCTCATAATCATGATCAGACAATGACTCAAAAAAGCATAGCAACCACCAGCTGAGCGGTCATCCTGCGACTAGCCATGATCTTACTACGAAAAGTAACTTGACAAATGCACCACCAACAACCAGCACTGTGTAAGATAAGTAATAAAGTGTAGCTTTATCAGTAAGAGTTATAAACTCAAAAACTATACCGCTCACTTGCATGAAAAAGCTTGACTCACCAGCAACTACTCTGCACAGACACGGCAGTCACCAATGATATCCCACTAAAAAGACAACACAAATATCATTGTGCAAAAATCTAAGGACAATTTCACACACAATCCTGCATTTAGTACACCACATACAAACAGGTCATTCATGCATGGCAACAATCCTCTTTGGAGTAAATTGTTTTTACCTACCTAAAACATGCAACTATGCAAACCGCAGGTCAACCACCACCAAAACCGCAAGGAGCCACAGCAAAGAAAGCAAAAGCTTTGAACCAGAACAACAAGGAGATTTTTTTTTAGCACAAATACTTCACCAGTTGACAAACACCCCACCATCAAGCATTTAGAAATTGGTGCCTAAGTGGATTCTGCCATTGGGGCAGATGGGCCTACTAAAAAATAGGCCTATCTGCCCCAAGGAGGGCAGAAAATACCTTTAGTAGTGTGTTCTCATGGAGAGCGACCCTTGCCCAAGGGGCCAACCCCCAAACAAAAAAAAACACACACATACACACTATCCCTGGTGCCTAAATGGCTGCTGCCCCCCTTGGGGGCAATGGGCCTAAAACAAATAGGCCCATCTGCCCCCAAAAGGGGCAGAAATGGCCAACAGTTCAATGCCCCGTTGGGGAGTGCCCCTTGCCCAAGGGGACGCCCCCCCCCCCACATAAATAAACATATTTAAAAAGTCCCTGGCATTCTGGTGGTTTCTGCTTCTCTTAGGGGCAGATCAGCCTTGGTAACTGTGCCCCCAAAGGGCCGCCCCCCCCATCCACTAACACACACACACTATCCCTGGTGTCTAAGTGGCTTCTGCCCCCCTTGGGGGCAGATGGGCCTAAACAAAATAGGCCCATCTCCCCCCAAGGGGGACAGAAATGGCCAACAGTTCCATGCCCCCCTTGGAGGGGAACCCCTTGCCCAAGTGGGTACCCCCCCACATAAATAAATATTTTGACAAAAATCCCTGGTGTTCTAGTGAATTCTGCCCCCCTTGGGGGCAGATCAGCCTAAAAATAATAGGCTGATCTGCCCCCAAGGGGAGCAGAAATAGCCACAGCTAACATGCCCCCAAAATGGGAACGACCCTTGCCCAAGTGGCCGCTCCCCGACACAAAAAACATTTAGAATAAACAAAAACAAAAAATCCCTGGCGTCTAGTGGGCATTCCTGCTGCCCGATCACAATGCAGGAATGCTTAAAGAGTCACTGGGGGAAAGGAAAACCCTTTCCTTTCCCCCAGTGCCTCTTCATTTAAAACCCCCCCACCCGCCGGAGGAGAAACACACCTGTTTCTCCTGAATCGCACTGAAGACAAATGGCTTCCAGTGCGAACGGCACCCTGTAATGATGTTAGTGCACAATCGCTTGCTGATGTCATTAGGGAGGGGCGAGGGGGTGGGTTGGAAGGGGAAGGGCTTCCCCTTCCATCCCTGCCTTGAGGGGGTGGGAGGGAAGCCCACAGAGGGAGGACGAGGTGCCGAGAACGTAATGGTTACATCCTCGGCACATGAGCACTGTGCCGGTGGACGTAACCGTTACGTCCCCGGCACAGAACGGGTTAAGTGAGAATCCTTGACAAGCACTATTTAGTGAAATTAGGAACAAAATAAATTGGCATGACACATTATGAAGTGTGTTTGAAACTGCAGAAACTGAGAATAAACAATTTATGAGAGTGAATAAACAGAATTGAGAAGAATTTCCTAGAGCCAAGCCAGCAGTAGTAGAGTAGGGATAACACATTTAGAAGAACCTGAAGTAAAGATATGAATGCATAGCAAAGATTTTTTTGTATATAAGCTAAATGAAATAACTATAAGTAATCATCACACGTTTTGCCCGTTTGCACAAGTAGATATCAGCACAGAAAATTGAGTCTGCATGGTGCTAGATTCTACTTAAGGTCTGACCTTGTGTATCTTTACCAAAGTTTAGAAGTGTAGAATAGTGACTGTTGTCACACTAATAGTCATCATTTTAGCTGGAATGAACTTTGCACCAGAAATAGAGACATTTAAGTCTACACCTGTACTTACTTTACCTGCACAAACAATAGATGAGACAAAATTAAAGGCTTCATTTGTAGATTATTCAAAAGAAGAGTTTTCAGCTAATATTTATTCTAGATTAGTTCAGGAATACACTCAAACTTTAGATAGTAAGGATTGCCATGCTTGTGAGCACGTCCCTTCTTCAGCTGCAGAAGAAGTGATATGCCACCATATCATAGTCATGTGCAATTACATGTAGTATTTTGCTTAATTTATTTTATAGACAGGGACGATTTGAATTTAAAGTCCTCCTTCAGAAATGAGTGAATCCTAACCCAAAGGCAAAGGATATGGAAAGTGCATGGGACTTCTTTAGATTACCTACAGTCATAGACACTGTTAAGGCATACGAAATAAACCTAATCTGTCGGATGAAACAATCATATTACTGTTAGAGGAGAGGAGTGCCCAAATTTTCCATAGGGAAAAAGGAGATGTTTTAAGGAATGTTTGGAAGAAAGAAGAAGATGAATTTAAAAAGAATATGGTTTATGCAAACGTGAAACTAGATGGAAGACAAAAAAAGGAAATTGTGTGTTTACAAAAGGAGAAAACAGGTTGGAAAAGGACATGATGGGGTCAGTAGGTTTGAAAACACCTTTGAAGTATTGGTAGGACCTGTCCAAATGATAACATGAAATAGGCAGTTGATATTCCTGGTGTTTATTGTGTGTGTGTTTGCTATTTAGCCTTGCTGTTTCCCAAGATGTATCATGTACTTAGCATAGACTCTTTGATAATGACATCATACAATAGACACCCACATAGTGTGACTGATGGGACACAATTAGTGGGTGATATTGTTGAGCAACTACACCACCTGTAGGTATAATCTTAAACAATGAGAAAAAGGGATAGCTATCAACAGTAGTAGATAAAATAGATACTAGTACATCTGTTGCCTTACTAGCAATTGGCACAGAATTAGGAGCTATTAGATCAAAGATTTTGCAAGATTGATTATCTTTAGATATTTTGTTAGCATAGAAAGGCAGAGTCTGTGAGATGCTGAAAGCTCAGCATTGCTACTGATAATGAACTGATGAGAGTGACAAGATAGTAGAATTTGTAAAGAATATTTCTAATTTGAAACCTGAATTTGAACCTTTAGAAACCACTAGTGTATTAGAGAGTTTAGGCAAAGGACCTTCTACCATTTGTAACAGATTTGCAACAGTGGGTGGAGGATTCTTTAGGGTCATATCAAGATCTGTACTCATCACTGGTATTGTTTGATAACGTTATTGCTTTGGCACAGATTTATGTACTTATGAAGCAGGGCAGTGCATCAAGTCAACCTTGCTGCACTGCCTCAAGGGGAAAGGGCAGAAATGCACTGTATCTATTCAAAATGGCACATTCCTCTCCTTTCCTCTGAACTGATGATTTTTTGGCTGCCTAGCTCTAATGCAGGCACCCTTACAACATGGTGAAAGGGTGTCTGCATTGCATACAGGATTGTTTTTGAGCAGGAAGGATAGCTTCCCTCACAAAAACAAACCTATGAGGCTTTTTCCTCTTTGCAGCGCACATAGAAAAAGCCCCATCGAAATGCCCGGGGAACACCTTCCTAACACAGAGTAAGGCAGCATAGCGATTTGCACTACTCTGCCTTAATCCATATTTATGAAGCATACAGAGCCGAGCAAAGTAGTTTTGCATGACCCCATAGATATGGGTGAAAGGTTTACGCTGCTGTAGCGTCACTAAAAGTGATGCAAAAGAGGCACAAGCCTCTTATAAATATGCCCCTTTATGTAAAGGTTTTAAATGCTATTTAAATTAAAGAAAAAAATATATAAAGAGTTAGAAATAGATAAAAGAAAGAATAGAGAATATAAGAAGCTGGGGGGAATTGAAACCCCCAAAAATAAAAAGAATGACTCATCTGAAAATAAGAATGCACTCTGAAGATTCATTTGTGAAGACATTGTGATGATTTTTCAACCATAAGTGGGGGGAAACTGCTGCTGTGAATTTTATCCACTGATAAAATATTCTAAATAATAATATGTTCAAGCTTACCTTTAAATAAAACATGTGCTAAATGCAAAGCTTGTAGTAGGTAAACATATTTAAAATATTGTAGACCTGCAAATAAATAAAGTGCTGATTTAGGTTAGCCTATCCACTGATGCCATGTAAAATGGAAAAATAATGCATGTTAGAAATGGGGTCTTGGCAGTCAGTTGAACCCCTGTCCAAGCAAGGACCCTCACTCTATTCAGGGTAAAGGAGAATCACATTCAGTTAACCCCCGTTCACCTCCTTGGTAGCTTAGCACGAGCAGGCAGGCTTAACTCAGAAGCAATGTGTAAAGTATTTGTACCAACACACACAGTAATACAGTGAAGCACTACAAAATGACACATGTTTAGAAAAATAGTAATTATTTTATCTAAATAGACAAGAATGAAATGAATTTAGCACTTAAAAGCATAAAAATAGTGCCTAGAGGCCCAGAGTCCAAAAGCCAACAAAAACTGATCAGAAAAAATGGGAGGGAGGAGGCAAAATGTTTAGGGATGACCCTGCAAAAAGGGCCATTTCCAACAATGCACTAACACTGAAAGGCCTGTTTTCACATTGAATAGTTGCTTCTGAACAATGTGTTTTTAATGGATCTCTCTCTCTCTTAACAAAACTCTTCACTGGATTTCTGTACTGACACCTTGTCCCCTCTTTATCCCAAATTAATTTTTGTGCATGGAATTTCCTTTATTGAACATGTTTGTTGCATTATCATTATATTGACTGTGATCTTAACTAATACTAATATTGTGTTCTATTTTATAATCAAATATCGATTGATAGATTATATTAACTTGTAATGCCGAAATTTAAAAATGAATGCCTAATGGATAAATGGATGAACAACTAAAAGATTTGAAAATAAAACACTTTAACTCACACTAATCCTCTATGTTGCCTGAATTTAAGATACTTTAATGATTTATTGTTATGTAGATGATTGGTCTTCATTTCTCTTGGTTGATGAATAAAGGTCCATACGAACAATGGATGTGGTCATTTAATAAATATACTTGAAGATTGGGATACAGCGACCCTTCCTCCCTCAGAACTTAACATGGTTACTCAGTGCACATTAGAGAAAATGTGTGTGTTCAATGGCAGGACTACATTTAAGTTAAACATGACCATGTATATGGCAAAGAACAAAAACAGGGCAAGAAACCCATGCCTGAGGTGGGATCCGAAAGTTATCACTAATTGTGCTGCAACTGTGTGGTGCATTGAATTAGGAGAGGTGGCTGTCTCTCTGTGTACAGAAAGCCATTGCTTCTCTGCCTCTGAACGAGAAACGAGGCATTGGCAGTCAATATCGTAGGCCCTATGACTTTCTCTGAATCTTGACATTTACTTTTCTGCTTCAGTTATTAAAAATCTGATTTCACAAATGTCAAATTTTAAAAAAACAACTTAAAAAAAAGACAAAATATAACCTTAGAGCATTTAAAATAATAATTAAGGTCAAGAGCAAAACAAAGGAGTTTTGAAGCCTTGATCGGTGACCTCAATGTGTACCCATTTTTTCCCCTGGGAATCTAGCAGGTTACAGTATTTTGAACTTGGCCGAATGGTGAAAAAACATTTACTCGGATGGAAAAATTACGGTGACTGACTATACAAAACAACTCTCCTGAATTCCAGGGGGAATTCAGTGCCGTGTAAGCGGAATCAATACTGCAGCGCGGCACACGCTCGAAGGGCTTTGCGATCAAAGCTCTCAAGAGTTTCTTTCGGCAGCAAGAGCTGCCGCCTGAAGTGCGAAAATACTGTTGTCGGAACATTTCCACTCACAATTCATTTAACACTGCAACAATTTCATATGTTTATAACTTACATTTGTTTTCAATGCTGTGAAAATAAATCTCTGCTAAATAGACTGCGCTTCCCATTTATCAGCAGGTAAATTGCTCAACTCGTTGAAGCGGAGTTGTATGAAAGCCACATCTCGCTGTCCTTAAGTATTAAAAACGTTTTCAAATTTGCAGACATTTAAGGGAAGCATTTTTTAATGTCAGCAGAGAACCATTATAAACCCGTTCGTTTGTCCTAAAGTTTTGTGTATTTTCTGTGTATTTGGTCGAGTGCTGAAGGATGGACCGTCGGGGCAGCAAACAGGAAGAATTAGAATGAAGCTAGAAAGTAATGGAAGTCGTTTGGTCGCACTTCCGTGTGTCCGTGGTCCCTCGCGGGAGGTTGAACTGGGTGCACTAGGAGGCGGAGCGATGGAACAATAGGACGCTGAGCTTCGATTGTGCAGGGATCACCTTCTCCCTGTGTCCTGGTTTGCAAAGATACAGCTGATTCAGGAATGGGAGGCTTAGGTATGTGGCCAGCTGGTAAGTAACAGTCTGGAAGAACACCAACGTTCGGGTCAGTGATAGCTCTGTGTGACAGGTACAGGTATTTAAAGTCTGTTTGATCCTTGGTTGGAAGTCACTGCAGAATTTACCTTGCTGTGGTAATGTGATTTTCTATGTCATCTCCACACAGATGCGATGGAAACCAACATTTTCCATTGCAAAGGTGTTCAAACCAGCTCCTTACAGCAGTATATCACCATTAAAATCGGCCCATGAGTGTAGGAGTATGGGTGCAACCCTACCAGTTCTGAAATGCCCCTCCCCTCTCACCAAACTTTCGCAGCCCACCAGGAGAAACCACAAAGGCAGAATGGCTTTTCCAGTGTTGCACTCATCAAGTAGCCATACTCCTACCGTCTAACGGTATGGCAGATAAACACTAGCAGTATGAAAAGTAGAACTATTCAGACTAATCGATTAACTACACCTCCCACCCTAAAGACTCATCTATGATAGCATATTTTATATTTCGGTCATGAAACCATCTTCTTTCAGAGGTAGACCATGCAAATGACACCTGAGCACAAGCTGCTTGTGAAAGAATGCTTGTTTCAGATTGCACACACCCACTCAAACCCCCGGAGTCTAACTAATTTCACTTGGTATTTTAAAAACAATTTAAAACTGTCACTCCATTTGAAATTCTAAAGTATATTTATTGCATATTTAAGAGATACAGATAGGGCCAGGCTGGAAAGGAAGGCATCCAGGACTGAGGTGCACCAACATACAATGCCTACCTCGGAACAGTCAGGTTCCTATAGGTGATGGGCGCACGATGCCAGGGTATATCTAAGTGGAACAGATGTGTGACTTTTTAAAAACGCGGATCCTATTAAAAATGAAGTGATTTAAAACGTTTTTATTCATAGCTAATTATTAATTTTTAAAAGTAATCTGAACTTTTTAGGTAGTACTCACCTATTCTGTATTTCTCCTTTCACAGATACATTTCGTTATCCAACCACCATCCCAAAGTTCTTACATTTAATGTTAGTCCAATACAAAATTATTTTCTCGATAACTGTCGCATGATCCTGTGACTTTCAGTCTCTACTAAACTACAGAGGTTCTGTTCTGAAATGCTCTGAAAGCACTGAAACACTAGACTTGTCTTCTCATTGGTGGTAGCAGGACCAGCTTTTGGCAATGGTGAGCTGGGCCCACGTCCAGGGCGCTAATCTTCAGAGGGGCTCAAAGAGTTCTCTACATTAAGGTCCTACAAACAGCTGTATCCCTATACCTGGGCTCCATTGAGTCGTGTAAAGTGATTTTAATGTTAATCATTTTTACTCACCACAGTTGTTTTTCACACTCTACCACCCTTTGTCCTTGCCCTACCTCTTATCCCCTGCCAACACACACCAACACCCTCTCCCTATGTGGGTGATTCAGGTGAGTTGGGGAAGTTCGGAAGATGATTGTGGTGGGATGCACTATGCCGCTTTGTTTTAGCCAGCCAGGGCAGGCCTGCGAAACGGTGGCCCTGCAGCATGTGTTTTTTTCACCAGCATTTGTGAGGTAACAAGTTTCTTTCTGCCCAGGGTGCTGTCCAAGCAAGAGCTGACTCTGGCCGGCAGAATTTTACTTCCTCCTTTTCAGTGGCCTTAAAGCAAATTGGAAATCACTTTTCCTAATGTAGAGAAGAGGGTGAGTCTATTTAAACGTAAGGTTAAGAAACAGAAACAATTGAACCAAAAAGTAGCTTATCTCACAAGTGGTTATTTATATTGTTGACATGATCAAAGGGAAACAAATCGATTGATCATCAAAGTTTGTTTCATTATACATCTCTATACATTGTAAGCATCAGCATGTACTATCATATTTGTATTTTCTCGTAAACAGGAGAAAGGCATTCAGACTTAACGGTAAACATGCAGACAAAAAAGACAATAACATCTTCATTGTGCAAAAGCAGTATGCCATCACCATTCAGCTGTGAGTTTGATTGTGTACCAGTGTGAGTTACCAAGAAAACTAAATTTGTCCAGGATGTACACAGCTTTGTGCCAGTTCATAAGTTTTACAGGAGTTACATTTTTTTTTTAAATTGTCCATTAGTTTTTACTGCACTCAAGTATGCATGACGTTTACGGAGCATCTCTCAAAAAAGTCTAAAGAAGGAAATCTGTAATCTAATATAGTTTTTTGCAGGACCTCTTGTGTGTTGTCCAGTATTTTACCTGTAAATAATGTGGTCTCATTTCATCAACCCTCTGCCTGTTTTAATGCCTCCTCTGTGTGGAGACTGGTTGGGCGTGTGTGGCAAGACAATATGGAGGATTTGTTTTAATGGAAATCTGAAATTGTGGCCATCAGTGTTTGCAAATAAAGAAAAGAAAAGAGTGCTTTATCTCCTTTCTTTGAACATCTAAGAAGGCATTAAAACAGGAAAAGGGCCCTAACGTGTTGAGGTTTCTTAGAGGGGAAATACCGGCTGACACAATAGGGATCTTGTAAAAAAACATAATAGACTACAAATGTATTTTTGTAGGCATTTCTCAGAGTACCTTTATAACCCCCCATGCGTACGTGAGTTGTGTGTGGAGAAAATGAGAAAGGCTCATGTCATAGGCAATATCCAGCATCCTCCCGAGCATCCTATAAAAACACCCGCAGAGAGCTCAAATGGATTACAATAGTGCTGCTGGTGAACAAGGCACAACTTTTCCAGTGCCTCCATGAATCCCTAGGAGGCCCAAAATCTTTTCAGTCCCGGTACCCGACTCGCAAATGCCTCCTCAAATTCTTTTGTTCTGAGCATTTTGATTACCCACTCTTGAAATACTGGAGCCCTGAATGATCTCCAGTTCCGCAGAATTAGCAACCGGGTGGCTACAGAGGCAATAGAAACAAGTACCAGGCCCCATTTATCCATGTGCGACCTTTGCCCTTACTAATCAAACCAAAGAATGCAGCCTCGGGGTCAGGGACCATCTTTATCCTGAGTGCAAGGCTAAGAGCGGCAAAGACCTCCTGCCAAAACTGCTCCAGCCTCTGACACAGGAAAAAGATGTGCACCCAGCCCCCATCCCTGATTGCTGGCAGCGGAAGCACCAATGGAAACATTCTAGGGAGGGTCTCAGGAGTGTAATAAGCCATCCAACGAGATAAAAAGGAGATTCTTTTAAAATTAGCAGCTCTCAATGCCTTATGGCCTAGTATTGAAATAGAATTCCATTCAACCTACAAGATGGAACATTGTGTAGAGAAGCATTTTTTTTCCAAAGGACTGCCCAGTTGGGACCTCTCAGCTTGTCCCTGGAGTAGTCTATACCAACTACCTATCCCCTTCAACTTCAACCTCACCAGAGATCATATGACAGGGTGGGGGTCAGATCCTACATCCGAGGACAGAGCTTTCAAAAAAGAAGAAATATGCTCGAACCCCAGGAACAACTGCTTACAGGAATCCCCGCATCGGATCTGCAATTCCTGCCATGGGATACACTTCCTGCATAGCAAAAACTGGTTCTCTAACTCCCTTCCTATTCCAAAACCCTGCCTGGCTCTGTGTTACTGGCAGACCTGCACATCTACACTCCTGCAATGTAAGATACAGGATACCTCCTGTGATGCTTTAAACTCGACAGAATGTTTGGAAGTGGACACACATCTCCTGCAGCCCCTTATATCTGCTTTTCTTGGGTAGATTGGTTGTTTTGCTAAACACTGGCAGCTGAGTTCCTGCTTCACGAATCATTCTATTCATAAAAAATGATCGACCGACCTGTCTTGATCTAGCTAGCAAGTCAAGTAGAGCAGCTTTGTAGTACGTCTGACCCTAGAGGCCTTCTTGTTCCAAACAAAATAAGTAAAAAGTGAATCTAACTTGGCAAAATAACTCTTTTTAATTTTGATTGAGACGTTCATAAACAGAAAGAGCAGCAGCGGTAAAGTTGACATTTAGAGCCACTTTACCCACTAATGTTAAGGAAAAAAGAGCCCCTCTCTCCAGCAAGCCCCTTATTTGCTTGAGCATCGGCGCATAATTCAAGCATAAAAGCTCAGCATAATTACTAGTTACAAAAATCCCAAGATAACTGGTCAGTTTTGCAGAATAGGTCTATTGTTGCAGACGGATGGGAGTTGACAAGCTGAAAAATTAAACACAAGCAATTTCGTTTTAGCCTGATTGATTTTATACCCCCGATCTCCTCGAACCATGCAATCTCCTTGAAGGCCTCCCGAACACTCTGCGCTTCTAACCTAAGATATAAAATAATGTCATCCACAAACAGTTTTAACTCCAACGGGGCAATGATTGCCTGATTTTCCGGGATCCTAGCAGCTAAGGACTACATAAAAAATGTATGTTCACTGTCCCTGCCAATTGGGCATTCACATATATTTGAGCTTGTGCCCCTAATAGAGATTCCGCAGCATTGTGGTGAACCCCACAGGGAAGTCAAACTTACCCAAACCAAAAAAACAATGTGTCCCAATTCACCAAATCAAATGCTTTTTCCGCATCAACCATTATTACTACAGCTTAATTCTGATTAGCAAAAAAATAATCTAGTGCCTGTAGCAAAATTCCAGTATTCACCGAAATGTGCCGGCCCACAACGAACCCCATCTGGTCAAGATGTATCAATGCCTGGGCTGCTGGGGTTATCCGTCTTGGCCAAACTTTTATTAACAACTTCTAGTCAATATTTGAAAGACTAATTAGGTGGTAAACATTAACATCTTTGGGGCACTTGTCTCTCTTTAAAAAAAACTGACAATCGTGGACTTTTTGAAGGATGCTGGGACTACCCTGCCATCTTTGACAAAGTTAAACAACTTAGTTAAAAAAGGGACAAGCTCACTCGCAAAGACTTTAAAAAACTCGACCTGGAAACCATTGTTGCCACACACCTTCCCAATAGGCAGTGTGGCAAGGGCTTCATGAATCTCTTTCCCCGATATATTCAGAGTCATGGATTTGCCCAGAGCAGTTGTCAAACACAGAAGTTGTAACAACTGAAAATACTCGGCTACGCTGGCCTGGGGTATTAAATATATTAAGTACTTACTTTCGTATAATACCCTATAGTGTTGTAGAAAAGCCTAGGACACTGCCACTTTATCGGTGATGAGCCCCAGAAACTGGGTCCTGTAATTGGCCAATTAACCATTCTCACACTTCAAATGACCAGACCATGCTAGCAATTTTCGAATCGTTTGGCTTTCCTCATAAATCCACTGTTGAAAACACGTGGAGCTATTGATATCTTCAGTGATGAAATATTCTCTTAGCTCATGTCTTGTCCTGCTCAAATGGAGCTCCATTTTCTCATCATGTCCCTGGTAGTTTATATTGACCTGGAGGGCAGCATCTAATGCTGCTTGAAGCACAGCAATTCGCTTTGCCCAGTGCGTTTGATTGCTGCACCTTATAAGCTATAACCCACCCCCAAGTTGTAGCCTTAAAGCTTCCCAAACCAAAAAAAGAGAAGCTGTGCCCTCATTCACGGCAAAAAAGTAGTGAATAAAAGCTCTCATCTCTCCAAAGCTCTCCTGGTTGGTGAGATATTTTTGATCCAGTTGCCACCTGGACCTCTCCCTCTGTTTAATTTCCAACTCAAGAGTGACAATAGCAATGGAGTGGCCATAGAATAAGTGACCCAAAGGCTGAGACAGAAGATGATCCAGCAGACCCCCACAAGGGCTGGAAGAGTCCAGAGTATAAGCAAATATTTCTGTAGCCGAGGGAACCTGCAGTGAGCCCTCGGTAGCCCACCCCCTGTTCTGCAGCTCCATAACTCTCCCCCACACCCATCTGGCCCAACAACTGGAAGATGACCACAGGGCTGGAAGGGTTAGAAGCCATCCTGGTCTCTTTACGTGGACGTGGGCTGCAATTTGCTCTTGCAACTTGCCCTGTAGGTTTCTTAGCTCTTTGTGCCAAAGCAGAGGTATCAAAACTTCCTGCAGTGCCCCCGGACTTGATGTGTTTCCTCATTTATTTTTTCAAAAGTGGTCAACTAGGTGCCTGGCATAAAGTAAAAAATCAGCAATAATCTGAGGAAGCTGATAAAAGTCTTGCAGGCAGGCAAGATAGCAGAGGCAATAAAATGGCAGCAAGGTGGAAAAGGCCAGAGACCTCCTGGAAGCTGGAGTCCTTGCCTCAACACAAGGACGTGCAGAGTCACAGAAGGGACACTCTGTTGGACCCCCATAGCTAGTGTGCCTGGGTTCAGCAGAGATCATCAGAGACTTAAACAAGGTAGTGTAGATATTCAAACACACAACTGCAGTGGGCGGTAGATGCACTGCGCGAAATGGCTGATTTTTGATTCACACTTATAAAGTCACAGCTCACAGACGGATCGTTTAAGACCATAGCTATGGGAAGCCGCTCATGTCAAAATTACAGCTTCCCATATGGGGAACCTACTGAAATGCATAGTGTGCTGCAAAATTAATACAACACATGCCAAAATGAATGTAATATGTGTCAAAATAAATATTTTACCTGGCACAGTGAATCTGACTTGAACCAAAATAAATATGAAACCTGGCATAGTGAATATGCTACTTAGTGAATAATATGAATAACACATACTCTAAAATTACTGATCTATATATCAATCATACTGAAATAAATATGCCTGTCGCTGTAAACAATAAAGCAATCACTGAAACAAATAAAATATTCATTTAAAAGAATGGGGCATTTCTTGAAATGACTGACATATGCCAAGAGGAACATGGGATGTACTGAAATAAATATGACAGATTGAAATGAATATAAGGTACAGAAATTAATATATTATATTCTGAAAATACTATAATGCACATTGAAATAATACAACATACACTGAAATAAATATTACATACGTTGCAATGAATATGAACTGTGCTGAAATGAATATATTACCCAGATTACAATGAATATGAGATATACAGCAGTAAATAGGAGATGATTTAAAATGGATATGGCGTGTGTTGAAATGAACATAAGCACCATAGAATTTAATTTGACATGCCTTCAAAGAGTATGACCAGAGGTCAAATTCTCTGACATTTGTCAACATGAATAAGGCATTAATTGAAATTAATATTATACATATTGAAATGATTATGATATTTGTTCAATGGATAAGTTGCATTGTAAACTTAATATGACAAGTGCTAATATGAATATGACATCCATTGAAATAAATATAACATTGATTGAAAGGAATACAACACATGTTAAAATTAATATGACATGAGTTGAAATAAACATGAGCTTCATTGAAATACATTTGACATGAATAAATGTAATGTTAAACAGAGCATGGCATTTATCAAAATGAATATGGCTTGCAATGAAAGTAATATGATACACATTGACATGATTAATATACGTGTTGCGATGGATCTAGTTCATGTTAAAATTAATATGATGTGTTAATATGAATGAGACATCAACTGAAAGTAATACGACACATGCTAAGATGAATATAGCATGCTCTGAAATAAATATGAGCCCTATTGAAATAAATTCAGCATGCCTTAAACTGAATATGAGCAATGTGGAAATTAAAATGAAACTTGCAAAGATGAATATGTTATGCTTTGAAAATAATATGATACACATCAACATGAATATTGGATATACTTAAATATGACCTATGTTGAAATGGCTATGACCAATGTTAAATTTATTATGATCGTTGTTAAGGTGAATATGGCATCCACTGAAATGAATATGACCTTCACTAAAAGGAATATGACACATGTTAAGATGAATATGAACCACCATGATATTAATATGACACCTGCTGAAATTAATATAGACCATATAAAACTGAATATAACATTCATTAACATGAATATGATACTTTTGGAAATTAATATGAAACTATGTGAGATAAATGCAGCATGCTTTTAAATGAATAAAGCACATATCAAAATGAACACAAGCAATGTTTAAATTGGTATGACCCCTTTTTAAATGAATATGGCTTGCATTGAACTTATGTTGATTTCCTTTAAATTTAATATTACATATTGAAATGATTATGACATGTTCTGAAATGATATTATATGGATGGAAATGAATTAACTAAAATTAATATACTGCACATTTAACAGAATCTAAAACAAGGAACCTGCCGTTACCACACTTCCATGACATGCATCCATTTACAATGCAGGTAAGTATTTCTACATTTGTCACAGAGTACTTCATCAGACAGTTAAGTATTATTTTGAATAACATATTGTTTTATGTGTGCATGGAGGTAAAGGGAGGTAAGGATGATTTTAGTGTTTAAAGGTGGGTAGAGGTAAAGGGATGTAAGGATAATTTTTGAATTTAGGGGTGAGTACAGGTAAAGGAGGTAAAATTGATTTTAGGGACTAGGAAGTGGGTAGAGGTAGAGGGAGGTAAGAAATAAAAAAGGGGGGTCCATCCTTACAAAATAAAAGACACACAAATAAACATATGTTTATATATATATATATATATATATATATATATATATATATATATATATATACATATATATAATATCATATATATATATATATATCAATATATATATGTGTGTGTGTGTGTGCATACACACATATGTATATATCTTTACCATTTCAGGATTACAGTGCCTCCTAAATGTTGCAAAAAATAAGTAGGGAACTCTGGGTAGTTCACAAGTTTAGGTAGAGAACATCTCCTTTCTATGGAGCACCCTTCAACACCAACAACACTTTGAATCTGCTCACTTCAAATGTCCATTTTTCTAGCAAAGTATTTAAGCATAAGATTTGTATAGTTCCATTGACGCCAAGCAAGAACATGACAAAGGGCCTTATTGAGATCATGGATGATGAGTTACTCTGTCACAATGGTGACAGATATCCTGTCTGCCGAAATACAAATACTGTAGGATTTATATTTTGGAGGATGTGATATTCATCATAGTTGTGATGGAGTAACTCATCTGCCAAGATCTTAAGTAGGCCCTAAGTCTTTTTTTTTATTTTGACACTTTACACATAGGACTAGTTAGTGCCCTTCATGCTGAGCTAAAAGATTACAAAAGCTGTTTACCACTCCAGGCACTGCATCACAACTTTGAATCAGAAAAATATAAGCCTCACACATTGAATTAAACTCCAATAGCAGCAAAGTACTCTTCAACATAGCCTAAACATTCTCCACTCCTTCAGCCACAACACACATCATAACCCCTGCACAGGAACTCTGCAACAACCGTGCAAACCTTTTGTAGGAAAGTATACTCTTTTTGGCATGTTACCCCCAATTTCTGCCTGATGTCAGTGTGACTGACTGTGTCACTGGGATCCTGCTAACCAGGACCCCAGTGCTTATGCTCTCTCTCCTCTAAATGTTGTCACTGCATACTGGTAACCCAGTATTTCATCCCAAATTGGCATATTGGTCACCCCTTATAAGTCCCTAGAATATGGTGCATTAGGGTTCCAGGGGATCCCTATGGGCTGCAGCATTACTTTTGCCACCCATAGAGAGCCCATGCAAAGGCTTCCACAGGACTACCATTGCAGCCTATGTGAAATGGTGCATGCACCATTTCACAGCCATTTACACAGCACCATGTCACTTATAAGTCACCCATATACCAGGCCTTCCAACCCTTAAGGCGGGGTGCAGAGTACCTGTGTGTGAGGGTACCCCTGCGCTAGCAGCGGTGCCCCCACGTCACCCAGGACCATTTTTCCAGACTTCATGAGTGCCGGAATGCCATTTTACACTTGCAGTATACATAGGTCACTACGTATGTACAGCTTCACAATGGTGACTCTGAATATGGCCATGTTTGGTATCAAACATGTTGGAATCATACCTCAAGGCTTTTGCAAGCATTGGTTGTATGATTCCATGTACTCTGGGGGCTGCTTAAAGGACCCCCAGTACTGCCATTACAGGCTTCTGAGGTTTTCCAGGCAGCCCCAGCTGCTGCCACCTCACAGACAGGTTTCTGCCCTCCTGCTGCTTGAGCAGCTCAAGCCCAGGAAGGCAGAACAAAGGATTTCCTTTGTGAGAGGGATGTTACACCCTCTCCCCTTGGAAATAGGCATAACAGGCATGGGAGAGGTAGCCTCCCAGAGCCTCTGGAAATTCTTTGAAGGGCACAGATGGTGCCCTCCTTGTATAATCCAGTCTACACCAGTTCAAGGAATCCCAGTCCCTGCTCTGGCACAAAACTGGACAACATAAAAGAGATTGACCACTCCCCTGTCCATCAACACCCCAGGGGTGGTGCTCAGAGCTCCTCCTGAGTGTCGCTGGGGTTTGCCATCTTGGATTCCAAGTTGGCAGGGCACTCTGGGAGCATCTGAGTGGCCGGTGCCAGCAGGTGAGGTCAGAGCTCTCCCCTAATAGGGGCTTACCTGTTAGCTGGTCAATCCCCCTTTCAGGGCTTTTTATGGTCTCTCTCTTGGGTGGTTCTTCAGATATGGATTGCAAGACTCCAGCAGGAATTCTCTGCATCCTTTACTTCACCTTCTTATCAAAGAAACTGTATCTGGACCCTCCAGGATTTCTGCAACTGCAACAAAGAAGCAAAGACGACTTCTGCAACATTGTATCTTCACTCCTGCCAGTAACTGCAACTGTTTCATGGTCGTGCGTCCTCAGAGGACAGCCAGTCTTAAGCCTGCACCTGAAGAACAAAGGAATCTCCCTTGAATTGAAGGAGTCACTTCCCTGCTTCAGCAGGCACCCCTCTGCACGACGACCGGTGGCTTGGGTCCCCTCTCCTGAAGACGTACATGGATCCAGCAACATGGGTGGTGGACTGAAGTGGTCATGATGGTCCTGAAGTCCAGCTGTCCAACTTTGGTGGAGGTAAGAGCTTGCCTCCCCACCCAAGACAGTACCCCCTTACACAGCATGTCAGCATGTTTGCAGTTGCCAAGGCTTGTTGGCATCCTTCCACAAAGTTCTTCATGCACCTTGCAGCACCGGCCCCCAGCACTCCTTCCTGTGACGCACAGGCTACTGCGTGGTTCTCTGGGGCATGGGATCCCTTTGTGTAGTGCTGGGTGGGCCTCCCTTTGAACCTTTTTGCCCCAGTGCTGTGGGACTCCTATGCATGCTGCCTGGTCTTCTGAGGGCTTTCTCAGTTGCTGAGAGCCTCCTCTGCCTCCACCTCCTGGGTAGAGGTCACCAGGTCCCTCCTGACCCCAGGCAGCGCCATTTTCCACTAACTGCTAGCTTTGTGTGTCCCATGGCTTGTTGGCTGAATCCAACGACGCAAACCAGACTGCAATCATCCATTTAGAGTGGGACATCATCTGCGCCAATCAAGAACCCACATCCATCTTCTTGGATGCAGTACTGACTGTTCTTCTTCACCGGTGGTTCTTCTTTTGCACCTTCATCCTGGTTAGCAGGAGCTCCTGTTCTCCCTGGACTCTTCCGTGCTCCTTGGACTTGGTCCTCTTCTTCCACAGGTCTTCAAGTCCAGGAATCCATCATTGGTGTCTTGCAGTCTCTTCTGTTTCTTGCAAAATCTTCTATCGCATGTTCTTGTGTGTTCTAGGAAAGTAACTGTGATTTTCTCCTGCTTTCCTGGGCTTTGGGGTGGGTTCTATTACTTACCTTTGGTGATTTCTTACACTCACAGCGCCCCTCTGCACACTACACTTTCCTACATGGAAAACCGACTTTCACATTCCACTATTTTAGCATATGGTTTGTGTTTCCTCTAGGCCCATTTCTAACTATTGTGATATTCACTATTTGCACTGTTTTCTAACTGTTTTTACAGCTATTTCTGTATTCTAGTGTATATACTGCGTATATTACTTACCTCATAAAGGAGTATAGTCTCTAAGGTATTTTTGGCATTGTGCCACTAAAATAAAGTACCTTTATTTTTGTAACACTGGGTATTTTCTTCATGTATGTGAGTATTGTGTGACTACAGTGGTATTGCATTAGCTTGGCTGGTCATCCACACTATCCCTAGAAAGCCTGGCTTCTAGACACTGACTACATTTCACTAATAAGGGAGAACTGGGATAAAGTGTAAGCACCTTTAGTACCCAATACAAACCACCCTCCTACACGTTTCCCATGACAAGATCACCAACGTCTACAGATACTTCAAACATAGCGTAAGGCCTTCGGCTTCCTCAAGCAACACAACAACCCCACTACCACCACAGACATCCGACTAACTGAATGGAGCCAGGTTGCCCCACAAGGCACTGCCTCCATCATGAACTCAGTCCACTCAGGGGACCCAATTGGCCCATGCCCTCACATCTTCAACCACACACTCACCATCTTGTTCAACACCTCAATTGCCACTTCCATTTTCTCAGAGGAAAGAAAGCACACAGAACTCAATGCCCTACTAAAAAAAAACATTGGCAGACCCCAGCAAACTCAACAACTACTGACCGATCTCCCTGCTCCCATTCCTGGCCAAGGTTATAGAATAAACCTTCAACCTACAACTCTCCTCTCATCTGGAAATTAACTTCCTATTTGACTCCTCCCAATCCAGATTCCACAGCAACAAAAGCACAGAGACAGCCCTCATTGAGCTACCAATGACATCCGAGCCCTACTTGACCGAGGAGTGTGAGAAAACAGGGCTGATTGCAGAGGCCCCCTACATTTTTGCTCCAAGTTTTCACTTTTTGTTGGTGTTTTCCTGATTCTAATGGTGTCCTGGGTACTGCTAACCAGTCCCATCACCTGTGGTCTGTGTAAAATCAGTATGCAAATTAAGCTAATTATAATTGGCTATGCCAACCTACCTATAAGTCACTAGTAGATGGTAGGGCATGTAGGTTTAGGGACCCCAGCATAGGTAGTGTACCCACAGGTGCACTGCTAAGGTGCTCAGTGTCATTTTAAAGGCAGGCCTATAATTAAAGTTATATGCAAATTCGACTTTGGAATTAACAGTACTTTCAAAGTATTAAACTGCCTTATTTTTACATATATGTCACCCTAAGGTATGCCCTATGTGCCCCAAGGGCTGGGTGCCATGGAACTATAAGCAGGAACCTTATAAAATAGTTTTATAAGCCCTGGTTAGGTAAAACAGCCAAATTTGTTTTTCCTCATTGTAGTGGATGGCCTCCGTAGACTAGAATGGGGAGAATTTTTTAAATTTATAAAGTCCCCTTAAGTGTCAGATACCTCAAGTTTGATATCAAATTAATTGTTATAATAAATCCCACAATTTACAATTGTTGGATTTAATATAACCTGTTCAGGTAAATAGCTTTAACTCTACCTAAAACGTTGCCAACTTCAGCCCTGTAGTGCTCTACTCTGATTGGCCAGCCTCTGGCAGCCTGGCCAGGCTGCCTTGATGAGGTGTTAAGTAGCCTGGGCTGAACACAAAGGAATGTGCCTGGGGGAGGAGAACTTGCCTCAGCATATGGAGAAGCAGGAAGGGGGAGGGCTGCCAAATTGGTCTTCAAAGGCAGGGAAGGACATTCGGAGCAACCCAGCACTTTTCTCACGCCTGGCAAACCCAGAAAATTAGGTGCCCCCCTAATTAGATTAGGCGAGGGAAGTAGAAGGGTGTGTTTAAGATTTTTAGCCACACCAGTAGATGGCTCAGCCAGATGTAACCTCCAAAAATCAGTTTCAACCATGATAGACTTTTGAGGAATTTTGCTCCCTGGGATTGATTTTTGCCACACTTCCCAGGAACTGCTCATCACATGGGGAAGGGCCAGGGGCCTGATTAGAGAACCAGGACCCCCCTGTTTTTCACCCAGAAACAAGGATAAAACTGGCAGACCTGCATCCACACCTCAGATCCTTACCAGATTCCTACAAGGAAGAACTACAGAAGAAGAAGGACTGCCTGCTAGACCCCTGGCCTGCACCAGGACACTGCACTTTGCAGGACTGCACCAGCTGCACACTTAGGCTTCACCACAAGGAGGACTTTGCCTGACTTCAACTGGTTCAAGGAGGGACTCCCTGTTTGCTACAGGTGAAAAATTGCTAACCAGAGTCCCCTGCACCAACTCCTGAAGAAACTGACCAGCTGACCACTGTCCAGTGGCCAATTTGGAGTTTGCGCTAGGTGCATTCTGGGAGTTGTAGTCCGCACCCTCAAGGAGCATCTCAGATCTTCTGGAACCTTGGGGTGAGCTGTGGACCTCAAAAGAACCTTCAAAGAACATCTGGGAAAAGATCCAGAAATTTGGAGAAGTTTGGAGAACTTTTTGAGAAAAGCTTCATAAAGTGACCGGCCCGCAGTGGCAACTCTAGCCGGCTTGCCTCAACCATGACCTGGCCTGACTTGCAAGTTCATCCCGGTGAAGAAAATCTCAGAAAAATTGACTAAGTCCGAACGTAGAAAGTTGACCGGGACCTCCCAGGCAGTGTATCCGAAGAGGGCTCCAAGGAAGTCAGATCAAGATTCAGGTTTGCCCCGGTCGAAGGATTTTCATCTAAAAAAAAAATGACTAAGTCAGAAGGTAAAAATCTCCACCAAGGGCTCCCGCTACACATGTCAGAGGAAGAGTTTCAGGACGTCTGATTGTACTGGAGACTTGGTCCCGCTGAAGAAAATCTTAAAGAAAATGACTAAGTCTGAAGGTAAACGTTTGACCAAGGACTCCCACGGGCTGTTAGCCGAGCAGGGGTCCATCGCGGTCGGCCTCAAACTTTGACATTGCCCCGGTCAAGGTGCGACCAGATGACCAATTTGGCGCTATTTGTTTCTAAACACTAAAAAGCATTAATTCTTTAAAAAAATGATATCTCCAGTTCCCCTTATCCAATATTAATCATTTTGGTGTCATTTTAAAGATAAGAATACAATAAATCTTTATAAATTGGTGGTGGATTTTTATTGTGTTTTACTTATTCACTGTTTTGTGATTTGTAAATGCTTTTACACATTTTTCTCCTAAATTAAGGCTTGTCACTCATTGCCAAGCTACCAAAGGTTGAGCTTAGTTTTAATTTATTGAGACCTGACTGGACTTAAGTGGAGGTTAGTGCCCTATTGCTAAGTGTAGGTACTTACCTTCCTTTTCCAATAACCCATTTTCCAACAAGGAGGGACCGAGGTCTGATCCTCCTACACCTCTCATCAGCCTTCGATATGGCCTCCCACCACACACTCATCAAAAGTCTGCACAACATAGGCAAATAGGAGCCAATCTCAGATGACTCGCCTCTTTTCCGCCAGAAGAACGCAAAAAATCTGCCTTCCCCTCTTTTACTCTGAACCTAAGGAAATCATCGTGGAGTACCCCAAGGATCCTCACAGAGCCTTACCCATTTATATGACACCTCCGACCATCATCGCCAAAACCCATGGATTCAACAGCATATCCTAAGCAGATGACACATTATGTTTCCTCTTCCTCTACGAAGACACAAGCAACACCAAGAAAAACTTCCACAACAGTATGACAGATGTGGCTAACTGGATGAAGGACAAATGCCGGAAGCTCAACACAGACAAGACCGAGTACTGAGTTTCAGAAACAAAAGCTCCCAATGTTTGGTTAATTGACCATGCATGACAGGGTGAGTTACTGTTTGTGTGGTGGTTGGTTAGTGTGCGTGTGGGGTTCTGGGCACAGAAGCGGTGAATGTGGATGGGTACATGAGGGCTTAACGGAAGTGGAACTGAAGACTCCCTTTGTGGTGTGTAGAGCAGTGCTGTGCGTGGTGAGAGGGTTTGAGAGCGCAAAGGTAGGGGGAGGACCAGGGTTCCCTGCACTGGGCACAGTCCAGGTACAGAAAGGCTTGCCTTGGCACACTAGCAGTGCACCCTCTGCATGGCTGTGCTGGGGTAACAAGTAGGTGCTGGGAGGGTGGTAAGTGCAGAGGCGGTGTTGAGGAGTGGCAAAATGCAGGAGAGTAAAAACAAGATAAGGAGCACTAGGGTGAGGAAATGGTGGCAAACTGGAAAAATCAGAAGCAAAGCAAGCAGAAAACAGGGCATAGAGAGGCACACAAAACCAGGGGAAAACTAACTGAAAATGGGGCACAGAAAAGGGTAAACTAACATGAATCACACAGAGTCACAGACAAGGGTTGAAACAAGAAGAAAATGGGCATAGAGAGGCACTGAACAAGGGCAAAACAAGCAGAAAACGGGCCAAAGAAGAGTCACAAAAGAAAGGAAAACAAACAGGAAAAGAGAAACAGACAAGAAGAAAACCATGCATAAAGAGGTTTAAACTGGTAGAAACAAGCAGAAAGTGGCACACACAAGGACAAAAAAGAAGCCCAGAGGGGAGCAAAGGTGAAACAAAGCAGAAAACGAGCACAGACAAAGACAAAAATGAAGCACAAAGAGAAACAAACAAGCCAGAAACAAGCACAAAAAATGGAGCTTAGGAGTGTCAGAAAGCAAGGCAATAACAATACAGACAGATTCCTAAACAAGAGCTAAAACAAAGCACAGAGAGGCATTAACAAGGGCTGAAATGAAAAGAAAACTGGCACAGAGAGGCGCATAACAAGGGAAAATAAGACACATACAAGGCCAAAATGGAGCACAAACAAGGGAAAATGCAATATGATCTCAAAATTTGCACTATACAAAAAAGGACTAAGGCACTTTTGCATGTTTATAATGCACTCACTAGTACATATGAGAGTGCCTTTGAACACTTGGGCTCAGAATGTGCGCTTTAAAAAAAGTATTTTTTTAAAAGTACTGTGCACATGATATGGAGTTCAACCTGCGCTCAGTAATCGAGTCACTTGATGCAGTCTTACCTGCTGCAGTGGGGCACAGCAGGGGCTCACTTCCGCATATACCAGTCTGGCTCCAGCCTCAAAAATCTGCACAGAGGAAGCCCTGGAGGTGCTGAGAGCGGGAGTCTGGGATGGCTTACTGTGGGTGTACTGGAGAGGACCTGTGATCCAAAGCCGACAGCATAGAAGGGTTAAAACTAGACTGTCTGCTGCCTGGTTCTGTGTGTGTTATCAGCCTGATCCTTCCCACAACTCTTCCTCTTGCTGAGCCATCAAAGGCCCCCCATCCACTTTCCAAAGTGGGCTCTGCAACTTATATTGAACTTCACTGTGATTGGCTGTCAGTGTCATGTACTTTTCAGTGTGTGTTATACAAACAATTAACCATATCCATTTCTTTCATATCTTTATACAGTTCAGTCAATATTTTGTGTGCCTCAATGTGATTCATATCCAGTTTCAGTGATGCAAATATTTATTTCAAGTACATTGTTATTTACCTCATTGTTATTTCTATCCATCTCAAGATTTGTTATAATGAAATAATTAGCTGATATTATTTTTTTTTAATGAACTTTAATGTTAGATTAGCTCAGTACACTATCCAACACTAGCTCACAGCACAGTACACACATGGAACAGCATATTGTATAATCAGGGTCACTGGAATTATATGATTCTGAAGCCGCTGCATTTTTTGCATAATTATGGATTTGCCACATTTGCCACATAATCCACTATTTGCCACATAATCTGCAGGTGTGAGCAAAAACTAATGTTGTTTCTAGCCCAAAGCATCAATATTTATGAAAAACATGGCAAAACTTTGTCCTGTGCACTGTAAGGCCCTTCAAAAACGTTATTTGGCCATCTTTTGTTTGCCTGTTGCTGCATTTGGCATTCAGTTGGTACTAATAAGACAAAATCTTTTCACAGACTATCAATCATTCAATCAATTAGTAGATATGTAGAGTTCTACTTGTGACCCATGAAGGAATCCAGGCACTGGCAGGGTCCAGTTGATTAGCTGAATAGCCAGGTCTTCACGGACTTCCGTAACTCTGGAACAGATGGGGAGGTCCGTGGATAGAAGGGTAGCTCATTCCGAAACTTCACTGCTAAGTAGGAGAAGGAGTGACCACCGCATATGCTATGTCAGATCCTAGGGGTGAGGGTTAGAGAAAAAAACGGGAGCGGAGGTGATGGTGGGCTGATGGAAGTTCAGGCCGTGGCTCACGTAAGCAAGTCTTGAGTTGTGTAGGGCCTTCTATGCATGGGTCAGGAGCTTGAACTGGCATCTTTTTTGTACATGGAGCTAGTGGAAACCCTTTGAGGTAGGGAGTGATGCGATCCCTCCATAGAGAGCATTGCTATAGTCCAGGTGGCTGGTGATGGTATGTCTTTAGATTTTGGGTAACAATTGAATATCTTACGTAGCATGTGGAGGATGAAGAAGCAAGAGGAGATGGAGTTAATCTGAGTCATCATGGTTAGCTTGATGTCCAGAGTGATGCCTAGGATCCTAGCATGGTGAGTCAAGATAGGAGTAGGTCCAAGTTCTGAGGGAGCTTTTCTTGCCAAAAATCCATACCTTTGTCTTGTCCGTGTTGAGTTTCAGACAGTTGTCCTTCATTCAGTTGGCAAAGTCTGTCATGCAGTTTTGGAAGTTGGTCTTGGTGGTGTCTTCAGAGAGGGAGAGGATGGGTAGCGTGTTGTCACATAGGATATGATGATGAGTCTATGGATTTTGGCGATGGTAGCCAGAGGTGTCAAATAAGTGTTGAAGAGGGTGGGGCTGAGCGAGGATCCTAAGGGTACTCCACAGATGCTTTTCTTAGGTCCAGAGGTGAAAAGGGGAAGGTGAACTTTTTGCAATCTTCCGGTGAGGAAAGAGGTGAGTCATCTGAGAGCGGCTCCTTGGATGCCTATGTTGTGCATCCTTTTGATGAATGTGTGGTAGGAGATCTATTAAAGGCTGCTGAGAGGTGTAGGATGATCAGAGCAGCAGTCCCTTCTCAGTCGAGTAGGGCTCGGATGCCGGCGGTAGCTGTGATGCAGGCTGTCTTGATTGGGTGCTTGCTGCTGGCCTGGCTTGGGAGGACTCACGTATGAGGTTCCATTCCAAATGTGAGAAGGGTTGTTGAGTGTGTTTTTTTTATTTTTAATACCTTGGCCGGAACAGGAGAAGGGAGATTGGTCAGTAGTTGTTGAGTTCACTGGGGTCTGCCAACGGTTTCATTATTAGGGTGTTGGCAGCTGCATGTTTCTAGTCCTCAGGTAAGGTGACCTTGGCAATTGAGGTGTTGAACTGTGGTTCTAAAAATTCTGGACCCATGTAATCTGCTTTGCCACAGCAGTACGATTTTAGTATCAAAAGACCGATAATGACTAGTACACTAAGCATGAGCATTTTCGCTCAATTCCAGCAGCGTTTTCACCTCGAAATCGCCATTTTCGTCCTGCACTCGTGGCTCCCATTTTATACACGACAGCCATTTTAAAAGTTGCCCTCACATAGGCTTATAATACAGTCGGATTTGATTCCAAGGACACGTACACCTTGATTGACTTTTCTCTGACCTGGGCAAGCTGGAACCATTGCCTCAGGCCAAACCTGTTTGGTCAGTCTCTCTCCCAGTGGCCGAATCAGATAGCATCAAGGCACACCATGCCATAAAACCCTTATTATCGCTCACACACCCTGCCTAATCTTGCTCACACCTGCACCTGCTCTTTTCTTCTTCTTACTTTACGAGGGGGAGGTGCCCGTTTTTATTGGGGGTCCACACTTATCTGATGTGAAATTCTAGGCCTTGCCGGGTAATTTATTATGGGTTGGATGACATGAAATATGAGGTTTCATCATGACACTGTTTTTTCCTTTGTAGTGAAAACATGTGAATGACCAACCAAAATGTCAAGAATGTTTGCCTGAAGCTTAAAAAACTGTATATAAGGAAACCTGATTTTGCATTGACACACAGTCTCCTGAGAACATACAAGTCGTGCTGTTGTACTTCTAGGACGCCTGTCAATTGGTTGCAGCCAATAAATTCGATCTTTGACTTCACCTAGAAGACTCTGAGTTTCTGTAATCTGAATCAGGAAAGTACCCGAGGTCTTTGGGTGTACCCTGGCACCGCTGGGTTACCGGATCAGTACCGGTTCTGAAAAACCCAGTACCTCAGTTGGCGCCCAACGTGGGGCGATACCAGCGGTACCGGTCCAAGCCTGAGGTCCGTAGGGAGCTTCGTGTGAAAATTCTGGGGGAAGGCCGCCACTTCATCGACCCCTGCATGTCGACGTGGTTCGAAAGTCTTTGCTGCGAGGTTCCCCGCTTCCAGACGGCTACGAAGGACTGCTGCCCTGGCTTTCGCCCTGATTTGGACCCTTGATGTTTGGTAGAGCGAAACGATAAGACGAGTCTTCTGGTGACGTCATTGATATTTTCAGTTAAGTATAAGTGGAGCGTCTCCCAGTCCTTCGTTGGACACTTGGTTTGGTCCTTAGTTGGACACTTGGTTTGGTCCTTAAGTTGGACATTTGGTTTGGTATCCCTTCGGGATCACTTTGATTTGAAACTTGCAAGTACCAAAGCCGAAGGACTCGTGTATTCACGAGACTATCGTAAACGATAATCCTTTGAAGTTTGAAGCTAGACTAGTGAGCGAAGATGCCTGGTCTTAGCAGACTTGGAAATTTGTTTTGTCTTGGTTGTAAAAGGGACTCCCGGTTGGAGGACTCATGTCCGGTTCCTCCGATTGGAACTCCAACTTATGAACTATATGTGAAGCACGGAGTAGGCCCCATCACATATAATGAAGTATGGATCCGTTACACCAGAAAAGATGGTGTTTTAAAATGGCCCCAAAATGGTAGCTTTGACACAGAAATCTTAGATAACCTCGAAGTTAGACTTTTGAAGAAGAAAGCCCGGCCGGCAATGTTTGATTCTTTCCGCTTATGGCGTAAAGAAGCCAAGCAAAAGGAAATTAAATTAGCTAAGAAAAATAAGAGAGAAAAAGGTATTTCGATTATGCAAGCTGCTATACAGTTTAAAGATAACGAAGCAGAACAGTTGAATGAGCAGTTGCATAGGCGACATAAAATGACAGTAGATAAATGCTATCCAGTTTTGTCGCCTCTTCAGCAAGATGCAGCAAAAGACTCTGAAAAAGATCCCCTAATGTCGCATTTGCTAAGTTCGCCACCACCCTATGCGCAGAATGCAACGGCACCTCCGCAACCTCTAGTTGCACAACCAGTGGTTGCATTGCCTCCTGCTCCTCCCCAGCACCCACCAGCTATTCTTCAGTTGGTTCCTATTCCTCCGGTGCAGCCTTCTCAAGGGCCACCGGCTTTGACATCTGCTCTGCCTTTACTTCCTACAACTTTGACTACTATAGCGACTACCACTCCTGGTATTGTTTCTGACACTGCTTCTGTCTCTGCCTTGTCTCATTCTGTTTTTCCTCCTGTACATTTGTCAACCTCTCCCTCTATCCGTCAGAGAATGACAAACACTGTGTCTGTCTTTTATCCCCTCTCTTTGGGTCATTAGCTACGACCCCAGTTACAGAGCGTAAGCAATTGCGTAGCCAATTGCCTGATGGTATGGAGAAAGAGACACTAAATTATTTGGCGCATAAATGGGTTACTGAACCAGCGAGATATGAACTAGAGTCTGTTATGGATGTCTTCCATCAGTGGGAAGAACCGAAACAGAGATACGTTTTTGAGAAAATGTGTACTTTTCTTTCTGAGGATTTAGAGGAAAATGGTTTGGAGCCCAATCCGCCTAAGTTGTGTCGTGTACGGCTTGATTTTTCGACAGGTTTGATTGTGGGTTCAGATGTCGAGAAAGCAGTTGCGACGTTATTGTCGTTTAGGACTGAAGGTGTTTCCAGGTTATTGTTTAAATATGATTCTTCTGCTAAAAAGAAAGGGAAACAGTACCCCATGAGAGAAGTTCCCCCACAGTGGAGGGAAGGGGACCCAAATGCTAATCCACCTGTCCTGCCTCACTTCCAGCGTGTATGGGTACACGTTCCATGGAAGTGAGCTGAAGTTTTAGCCCTTAAGCAGACATTGCCTGATCCCCGTAAGAATCCTACAGGGTATTACAAGGAATTGTCACAGACTGCGGGGTCTTGCATTATGAATTTAGCGGACATAGACATGTTGTTTGGGAATGTTGTTCCACAGCCTTTATGGGGAAAGATTCGCCATGCAGACCATGCTCAAGAATTAGGTGACACATGGGCTAATATTGCTGCTGCAGATGCCCGACAAATTGGTGGTGCTAAACCTGAGCCTTTAGTGACAGAACTTCCTGGTAGAATTATTGATTACATGAAAACTATAATGCCTGCGATGCGTGTAAACTGGGATAAATTGTCTGCATGTAAGCAAAAGAAAGAAAAAACGGTATCAGATTTCTTCACCAAGTTTGAAGAAACGTTTGTGGACCACAGTGGTCAAGATATGAGCACGGAAGGTGGTGAACGTTTGTTCGTCGATACATTTGTGCATAATCTGCTTCCTGAGTTGTGTAAAAAGTTAAAAGACTCAGAAAGTTCTTGGGCAGTTTCCTCTTCGGCACAGATATTGGCTACTGCACAGTACTACGAAAATAGAGATAAAGATGAGAGAGATAGAGTAGAGAAGAAAACAAAAGATTTGAAAACGAAGGTTCTGTTACAACAAGCGTACCCGCCACGTGGTGGTCAGAATAGTGGTGCACAGAACAACTATCAGAATAACTATCAGCCCCAACCGTTTCAGAGAAACTCGCAAAGAGCTGAGTATGCTCAACCACGTATCCCAGTAGGTCCCAATCAGTGTTCATATTGCAAGGAAGAGGGTCATTTCAAGTATAGTTGCCCTGCTTTGCTACAGCGCGCAAATGGTACTTCTGGTTTAAGAGGTCGAGGTGTTCCACAAGCACCTAGAGGAAGAGGACGTGGATATGTTCCCCAGAGCGCGCGCCCATTCCTCCCTCAAAACTCAATGAACAGATTTGATCAACAGGTTAATGCATCTGATAGGACGGCTAAGTACTATACTGATGATTACTATACAGAGGGTGAGCATTTGGACAGTAATGATTGCTAGGACAGCCATAGACAAAGAGAGGGAGTTGTTTCAGTTCCAGTAGATCAGAGTGGGCCTTATGTTAAGGTGATTGCATCAGGTGTGTCAGAACCTTTTCTGTTGGATACTGGTGCTACCAAGAGTTCTATTATGCACTCAAAACTCCCTGGCGCACCTTTGTCTGGCGAAACAAATGTATCAGTAGGTTTTTCCGGCGCCCCAGTTAGAAATCCGATTTCTAACCCTATATCTCTTTCTGTTGGACCTTGTTCATTTGAAACACCCCTTATTTTGACGACAGGTTGTGGCGAGAACTTATTAGGACTAGATCTGTTAAAGAGATTGTATGCGACATTGTATTGCTCTCCTTCTGGAGTGCAACTCACATTGGGTAAGAAAGTGGTTTCACCAATGTATTTGTCAAAGGACAGATTTCCATCAGAATTTTCGTCTCTTCCTAATATTCTTTGGGCTACTGGACCTAATGATGTAGGTCTTTTGGAAATTCAGCCATATGTGATAACATTAAAAGCCAATGTTAAAATGCCACGTATTCCCCAATACAAGATCTCTAGTGAAGGGGAAAAAGCGTTGATGGCAATTATTCGTGATCTGATTGAGAAGGATGTAATTGAAGAGACAAGAGGCAACGTTTGCAATAGTCCTGTTTTGCCTGTCTTGAAGCATACTGACCCTACTCAGCCACCTGTTTATAGGTTTGTAATTGATCTTAGAGAGGTGAACAAAATAGTTGTGCCACAGTTTCCAGTCGTCCCCGATATCACTGCATTGTTGACAATGATTCCAGCTTCAGCCACTTGGTTCTCAGTAATAGACCTGAAGAATGCTTTCTTCAGCATCCCTATTGCAGAAGAGAGCAGGGACATTTTTGGCTTCAATTTGGGAGGACGAAGCTTCAGATTTAAGAGAGCTCCTCAAGGCTATTGTGAAAGTCCATCTATCTATAGTCAGGCTTTGAAAGCACAACTTGACACTCTTATGTTACCTGATGGCGCCACTCTCATTCAATATGTCGATGATTTGCTAGTTGCCGCAGATACTAAGGAGATCTGCAAAGAAGCAACATTGTCATTATTGCGTCATTTGTCTGACTTACACCACAAAGTGTCCCTTTCAAAATTACAGTATTGTCAAAAAGAAGTGACCTATTTAGGTCATCTCTTTTCGAAGGAGGGAAGGCAACTGACCCCCGAGAGAATCAGGGCTGTTGCAGCAATGAGTGTTCCAAGAACACAAAGAGAAGTGCGTGCTTTCTTGGGTATTACATCATATTGCAGACAATGGATACCTAATTTTTCGTTAATAGCCAAACCCTTGGTGGCCTTAACTTGTAAAGATATACCAAATCCCGTCCCATGGTCTGAAGATTGTCAGAAAAGTTTTGTCGAATTACGTGATGCATTATGTTCAGCTCTTGTGTTGGGTACCCCCAACTACAGCAAGCCTTTTACATTGTATGTCCATGAGAAAGAAGGTTGTGCGTTAGCAGTTTTGACACAACAGTTTGGAGACAGGGAGCGTCCATGCGCCTATTTCTCTTCAACCTTAGACCCAGTAGCTAAGGCACTACCGAGCTGCTTAATAGCGGCAGCGGCAGCTGCTGTTTCTATCCGACAGTCTGCTGGTTTAGTGATGAATAACACATTAGTCGTAATGGTTCCACATGCAGTGGACACGTTGTTAAACAGAACCAAGACACAGCATTTAACTAGTGCTCGATTGTCAGGTTACGAGTTGACATTGTTAGCAAGCCATGTACATATAAAAAGATGCACTACACTTAACCCAGCTACGTTATTGCCAATTGTGACGGAGTTAGATACTTCTGAACAACATGATTGTCTCCGTAGAACAGAAGAGGAAACGAAAGGGAGAATAGACCTTCTGGACACTCCCATTGCAAAGAGTGATGGTACTTTGTGGGTGGATGGTTCATGCTTTAAGCTCCCGAATGGTGACACGACTGCGGCGTATGCTGTGACAACTTTGTGTACGATTGTTGAAGCTGCACGTATCCCACATAATTCAGCCCAAGCAGCTGAGTTAATAGCCCTAACAAGAGCATGTACAGTATCAAAAGGAATGAAAGTGACTATCTATACCGATAGCCAATATGCGTTTGGTGTGGTCCATAGTTTTGGGCGTTTGTGGAAGGAACGTGGGTTCCTGACCTCGCATGGAACTAAAATACAGCATGGTCAGTTGGTAAATGAGCTCCTTGATTCACTTACTTTACCGTTGCAAGTTGCGATTGTGAAGTGTAGCGCACATAAAAAGGTGACTGATGATGTTGGTCGTGGGAATGCATTTGCTGACGAGGTCGCAAAAGAAACGGCAAGGAATGTGATGAGCCGAATGTATGTCGCAAGCCCTGCAAGATGGATTGGTGATGTTGGAATGTGTGAAGACATGATAGAAAGCGTGAAATCGATTCAAGCTGAAGCCACAGAGAGAGAATTGAGTGTGTGGAGAGAAAGTACGGGTAAATTGGATGCGAATGGTTGTTGGGTCGAGTTGTCAGAACATCAGAGATGGTTGCTACCCGATTCGTATGTGCTTGCAGTAGTTACAATGGCTCATGGAATGGCTCACATCAGTGTGAAAGGAATTTGTAAGTTGTTGGCCCCAGTATGGCAAAATGCAGGAATTCCCAAGTGCGCAGAAAATTTAGTTAAAAATTGCATGGTATGCCTGAAACACAACCCTGGTAGAGGAACCCCAACTCCAGCTGGTCATTTTGCACCTCCTACGTATCCGTTTGAGGTTTTGCAGCTAGATTTCATCCACATGGAGAGGTGCAACAACTTAAAATATGTACTCGTTGTTGTTTGTGCCTTTTCAAGATGGGTGGAAGCCTATCCCCTAAAAGACAATACTGCGCTATCCACAGCCAAAGCCCTTGTGAAAGAGTTCTTCCCTAGGTTCGGAATGCCGAGAATGATCTGGAGTGACAATGGAAGTGAATTTGTGGGTCAAGTGATGAAGAAAGTATGCGAAGGGCTAGGCATCAACCAAAATTTTCACGCTGCAAATCACCCCCAATCAGCTGGATTAGTGGAGTGCTATAACGGCACTCTAAAGCTAAAATTGGCCAAGATACAAGCGAGCTCTGGTCTCAAATGGCCTGACGCTCTACCCTTAGCACTCCTATCAACCAGAATGACTGTGCATTCACGAGTGAAACTTAGGCCCGTATTTATACTTTTTGACGCTAAACTGCGCTAACGCAGTTTAGCGTCAAAAGATTTTGCGCCGGCTAACGCCATTCTGAAGCACCATGCGGCCGCCGTATTCATTGAATGGCGTTAGCCGGCGCAAGCAGACCGGCGCTGCCTGGTGTGCGTGGAAAAAAACCACGTACACCAGGCAGCGCCGGCGTAGGGAAAAATGGCGCTAGGGCGTCTTAAAAATGGTGCAAGTCAGGTTGACGCAAAAAAACGCCTCCACCCGATTTGCGCCATTTTTAACGACGCCCAGACGCCATTTACATGACTCCTGTCTTAGTAAAGACAGGAGTCATGCCCCCTTGCCCAATGGCCATGCCCAGGGGACTTATGTCCCCTGGGCATGGTCATTGGGCATTGAGGCATGTAGGGGGGCACAAATCAGGCCCCCCTATGCCACAAAAAAAAAAAAAAAAAAAAAAAATGTATACTTACCTGAACTTACTTGAATGTCCCTGGGGTGGGTCCCTCCATCCTTGGGTGTCCTCCTGGGGTGGGCAAGGGTGGCAGGGGGGATCCCTGGGGGCATGGGAGGGCAGCTGTGGGCTCATTTTGAGCCCACAGGTCCCTTAACGCCTGCCCTGACCCAGGCGTTAAAAAGTGGCGCAAATGCGGGGTTTTCTGCCCCGCCAACTCCCGGGCGTGATTTTTGCCCGGGAGTATAAATACGATGCATTTGCGTCGCAGTCATTTTTTTGGACGGGAACGCCTACCTTGCATCTCATTAACGCAAGGAAGGCGTTCACGCTAAAAAATGACGCTCTTTACTCATACTTTGGCGCTAGACGCGTCTAGCGCCAAAGTATAAATATGGCGTTAGTTTTGCGCCGAATTTGTATCGAAAAAAACGACCCTAATTCGGCGCAAACGGAGTATAAATATGCCCCTTAGTCCTTACGAAATAGTCTTTGGCCGCCCGGCCAATATAGGGGGAGTGCCTAGGCCCAAGAAGTTCAGCGAGATAGAGCATCCTGTCTTGCTTGACTATCTGTATGAATTGACGGCTAAATTGCGTGTCTTACATCAACAGGTCCACGACACCTTGCCTCCGGTCTCTGAATCTCCAGGTCATCCCATTGAGCCTGGATCCTGGGTTTTAATAAAGAACTTTCAGCGAACCAAAAACGAGCAGCCCAGGTGGACCGGACCGCACCTCATTCTTCTCTCCACAAGATCAGCTGTTCGAGTAGAAGGGAAGAAACACTGGATCCATGGGACCCATTGCAAAAGGGTACCCCTACCTCTGACATGTGACCGGTGGGTCCAGGAAGGTGTCGCCGACTCAGAGACTGAAACCGTGCCACGTTTTTTGCCTTTCAGCGATGCACGAATAAAAGGAACACTCACTGAGAAAGAAAGTGATGACATTTTACAATCAGCAGTATCACCGTCAGTCCGATTGGACACTACAGAACCTGAACTCCTTTTTCAGGACCACACGATACCTGGGACTAACCGTTATAATCTACGACCAAGAATAAAGGACAAATAAAACAGTTTACTTTTCTTCTCTTTAGCAAAGTTCTCCAATATGGAAAATTATTTTTGAATGACTTTTTGCTTTTTGTATTTTTTGAACCTCCATCCGGGTTCAGCTGTAGGATCGTGGCTGAAAAGACTTAGGGGGGTAGCCTGTGGACACAAGGTCTACAGGTCTGGTTTGTTCTAGGGCGGCCTGGAACATTCAGAACACTCCTAAGTGAAGTAAACCAACCGCCACGAGCGGCAACGGTTAGAGGATGGAATCTTTCCAAAATGGAGAACATGTTGAAAGACTGAGGCCCATATTTATACTTTTTGACGCTAAACTGCGCTAACGCAGTTTAGCGTCAAAAAGTTTTGCGCCGTCTAACGCCATTCTGAAGCGCCATGCGGGCGCCGTATTTATGGAATGGCGTTAGTCGGCGCAATCAGACCGGCGCTGCCTGGTTTGCGTGGGAAAAAACCACGTAGACCAGACAGCGCCGGCGTAGGGGGAAAATGGCGCATGGGCGTCTTAAAATGGGGCAAGTCAGGTTACGTCGAAAAAATCGTCTTAACCCGACTTGCGCCATTTATTTTCGACGCCCATCCCCCATCAACATGACTCCTATCATTGTAAAGATAGGAGTCATGCCCCCTTGCCCAATGGCCATGCCCAGGGGACTTCTGTCCCCTGGGCATGGTCATTGGGCATAGTGGCATGTAGGGGGGCACAAATAAGGCCCCCCTATGCCACCAAAAAAATATATAAAAAAAAAAAAATTATACTTACCTGAACTTACCTGAATGTCCCTGGGGTGGGTCCCTCCATCCTTGGGGGTCCTCCTGGGGTGGGCAAGGGTGGCAGGGGGGGTCCCTGGGGGCATGGGAGGGCACCTGTGGGCTCATTTTGAGCCCACAGGCCCCTTAACGCCTGCCCTGAGCAGGCGTTAAAAAGTGGCGCAAATGCGCCGTTTTTAGCCACGCCAACTCCCGGGCGTCTCTTTTGCCCGGGAGTATAAATACCACGTAAAGGCCTGGGAGTCATTTTTTAGACGGGAACGCCTCCCTTGCATATCATTAACGCAAGGAAGGGGTTCACGCTAAAAAATGACGCACATTCCGGGAACTTTGGCGCTATTCGCCTCTAACGCCATAGTATAAATATGGCGTTAGTTGGCGTTAGTTTTGCGTCGAAATTGCGTCAAAAAAAACGACGCAATTTCGGCGCAAACGGAGTATAAATATGGCCCTGAGTTTCAAGAAGAGAATATGTGAAACGATAACCAGGAAACGGTTTTTGCTGCTGTGCATTTTTATGTTATTTAGTATACTTATGTTTTTTATAGGATATATTTTATTCTGTTTTAATGTGATATTGGCACCCACTACCTCGTCTGCACCTCCTCCTTCGACTGTTTCCCCACATTCTTTTCAACTCCTCCCTAAACATGAATCTGCTAGGAGACTAGAGTTCATTAATAACTCCTTCATCCAGCTTTTGCACCAACACCAACTAGTGATAAATACAACTAACTGTTGGGTGTGTGGCCTTATGCCTCACACAGCAGATAAAGGTATCCCTTATCTGATCCTGCCTTTTAGCCACAATGGTTCCGTGTGGGCATTCAGAACGATATTCATCTATGCACACTACCCCCTTCGTTTTGCGGAAGACAGCCCTAAGAAAAATGCTTTGGTTAAAGGAATCATAGACATGATGAAGGACAATATCTCCTACGAGACTATCCCCAGAGATGAGACAATGGCATATATAGGATGGAACATGACCGGATATGAAGCCACAATGAATGAGAAACAGCAAGCTAAGATATCTTCCCTGATTTGGGTTGTACCCCATCAGGGTCACATGTGTCTGCAAGGTACTGGCAAGAATCCCAGAGCTCAGCTAGGGTAAAGCGTCTGCACTGAGACATATGTCTTCGCATCTCAGACCTCCCCTCCGCTTTTGGCAGCTAAGGGTACCTATTTCATCTGCCATGATAGAGCCTTTACATGGTTGCCCCCTGACTTTTCGGGCACATGCTTTGTTTCGTTCCTGTTGCCCCCTACCTACACAGCAGCGGCAGATTACCACAAGACAAGGATAGTTAGAGGCGTCTTCAGTGAAGAAGACACTGCAGGACAAGAATTTGGGGACTTCGTAAAGGGTTTTCTGCCGTTCTGGGGACAAATAAGTAACAGCAGGAGTATAAGGCAATTGATAAGAGTGGTTGAATCCACCGTGGCTGAAACCGCTGGTGCCCTTGGTAACTTGACTGCTGAGCTCCAGTCGGATCGTCTTATGACCCTTCAGAACAGGGTCGCATTAGATGTCATACTTGCAGACCGGGGTGGAGTATGTACATTGATTCAGTCGAGTTGCTGTGTTTTTGTCCCAGATAACGCTCCAACAGTATACCAGGCCATCTCCAAACTGCATAGAATTTCCGAATCTATTCATTTAGATAAAGGAGATTGGTCATTAATGGGATGGCTCTGGGAACTGATATCAGCATGGGGATGGAAGATTCTGATGGTCATTGGGATGATCTTGGCCATTCTTTTCCTGTTCTGTCTATGCGTGCAGTGTGCCCCTGCGATATGTGGCCTCTGTGTTACATCATGCATAAGGAAACCTGCACCAAGAGACGAGCTAAATACTAGGATGATGTTACAGCAACATCTCAACGACTTTAGAAACATAGACCTGGACTCAGATTAGCATGAGAATAGGTTTATTGCCTATGTAAGGGCAAAAGGAGGGTTTGTGGTTCTAAAAATTCTGGACCCATGTAATCTGCTTTGCCACAGCAGTACGATTTTTTTATCAAAAGACCGATAATGACTAGTACACTAAGCATGAGCATTTTCGCTCAATTCCAGCAGCGTTTTTACCTCGAAATCGCCATTTTCGTCCTGCACTCGTGGCTCCCATTTTATACACGACAGCCATTTTAAAAGTTGCCCTCACATAGGCTTATAATACAGTCGGATTTGATTCCAAGGACACGTACACCTTGATTGACTTTTCTCTGACCTGGGCAAGCTGGAACCATTGCCTCAGGCCAAACCTGTTTGGTCAGTCTCTCTCCCAGTGGCCGAATCAGATAGCATCAAGGCACACCATGCCATAAAACCCTTATTATCGCTCACACACCCTGCCTAATCTTGCTCACACCTGCACCTGCTCTTTTCTTCTTCTTACTTTACGAGGGGGAGGTGCCCGTTTTTATTGGGGGTCCACACTTATCTGATGTGAAATTCTAGGCCTTGCCGGGTAATTTATTATGGGTTGGATGACATGAAATATGAGGTTTCATCATGACACTGTTTTTTCCTTTGTAGTGAAAACATATGAATGACCAACCAAAATGTCAAGAATGTTTGCCTGAAGCTTAAAAAACTGTATATAAGGAAACCTGATTTTGCATTGACACACAGTCTCCTGAGAACATACAAGTCGTGCTGTTGTACTTCTAGGACGCCTGTCAGTTGGTTGCAGCCAATAAATTCGATCTTTGACTTCACCTAGAAGACTCTGAGTTTCTGTAGTCTGAATCAGGAAAGTACCCAAGGTCTTTGGGTGTACCCTGGCACCGCTGGGTTACCGGATCAGTACCGGTTCTGAAAAACCCAGTACCTCAGAACAAGGTGGTGAGTATGTGGTTAAAGATGAGTTGATGGCGTGGGTTTGTTGGGGCCCCTGAGTGGACTGAGTTCATAATGGAGGGGGTGCCCTGTGGGGCAAGCGGGCTCGAATCGGATAGTCAGATGTCTGTGGTAGTAGTGGGGTTGTTGTGTTGCTTGAAGACGTTGATGGCTCTAGGCTTGGGTTTGAAGATTTTGTAGATGTTGGTGATCTTTTTATGGAAGACGTTTGCAAGATTCCTGTGAGGGAGTAATATTGTTTGTTGTAGCTGGAACAATGTAGAATTCTTTGATGATGTTGAAGAGTTCTTGGCTGCTATTGGGGCTTGAGTCAATGCGTGAGGCTAAGACCTTTTTCTTTGATTCTGTTAACTGTCTGTGGTAGAGGTTGAGGGCTGCCTTGAAGGCGGTCTTGTCAGTCATGGCCTTGCTGTTGCGCCATCTCATTTGCAGTTGTATTCAGTGTCGTATAGTGGTTCTGAGGTCCTCAGTGTACCAGCTAGCCTGCTTGGTGGACCTTCTGTGGGCTTTGTTGCCGATAGGAGCAATGCTGTTGGTGCAATTGGTGATCCAATTGTTGAAGGTTCTGACGTTCTGGTCTAGGTTGTTGGAGGAGTTGGGGTAGGTGGTATTGAGGCCTTTGATCCATGTGTCTTATGGGACTCTGCCCCAGCTGCTGTGTGGGGCATTGGGCAGACTGGCGGTGGAGGTCCGTGAGCTGATGATGTTGAAGTGAACAATGGAGAGGTCAGTCCAGGTGAGTTCTGTGGTGTGGCTGTACCTGATGCAGTCACTGTAGGTGGAGATCGGGGTCTAGTGTGTGGCCTGCGGTATGCATGGGGCAGTGGACAAGTTGGGTGATTCTGATGTTGTTCATGCTGTTGATGAGGTTGGTAATATTGATGTCATTGTGGTCATTGAGATGGGAGATGAGGTTGAGTAGGAAAGTGTAGTTGTTGAAGTCTATGGTGAGGGGGGCAATGAAGTTAGCAATGAAATTACAGGAGGCCAGATATGGTCCTAGAGGATGTTAACACGGATATAAATAGTAAAATAATACAGTAATAACATCACAAAATGCCCTGCATTATGCTGCAGAATTTGCCTTTTCTTGCCATGTAATTTAGTCAACCCTGTCACACATCTTGGCCCTCGTCTGCCACATAAATCCAGTGGCCCTGTGTATAATACATCAACAGTCCAGCAGTGTCAACCGTGTCCCATAACTCCTTTCCACACATCAGGATGGTACAGCCAAAGTACAGTGGCATTAATCATGGCTGAAATGGGGCCATAAGGGTGCTGTACATGCCATTACATTGGGAGCTGTTGTCCAGGAACTAGTCTGGATACACATTCCCATCATTCGCTCATCTCTCCGTCATTCCACATGTTTGACCCTAACTTTTAACTGGTTTTAATGTCGTTGATATCATGAGTAAATGGATATTCTTGCAGTGGGCCCCAGATGTTCCTGGGCCACCCACAGAGCCTAGGGCATGGTGAAATTGCAGAGTTCTAGTTGGTTTGTTACAGTATGTCATATCATACAACCAGGATTCACTGTGAATATGCAATCCCTGCTCCACACACAACACACGCCTCTCCACATCCTTTACTCCTTATGTATACCCTCTTACACCTCAACCCTCTCATCAGTCCTTATCTATTACTCATCATACCTCACTCCTGACTTTCTTTTGACCCCTCAGTCCTTCCCGTTTTCTCCTCTCCTCATTCTTTTCTTCTCTTCTATCACGCTTAGGGACCAGTTTAAATTTTTGATGGAGAGGGAATGGTGTAATTGCGTGAAATTTCTATCGGACCAAAGGATATTTCAAAATTTGGTGGTGGGCCCCTCCATCAGGCCAACATGGTAATTTACTCCATCACCCTAGCAGAGAATGCGATGACTGACAAAATATAAAGGAGGCCCCTAAATGACCTACTTCCTCCTCTACCCTCACTCCATATCCCTCACCATCCATCAGCCAACCGCTATTCCCCATATGGAAGCCATCTCTCACCTCTGATTTTTAAAAATCACTTCACATACCTCACTCAATCTACTTTTTATGTTTCATCCCTCGCCCCTCCATTGCCCCTCTACATCCCAAATTCTTTATTTCAACCCTTTATCTCCCACTGTTTTTTTCTCACTCTGCATCACTTATCTGTCACACTTCATCCCTCACCTCTCCCTAGTCTTCTTTCCTCATCCCCCAACTGCTCATACCTGTCTGCAGACTGTCCTGAGGTCCTGCTTATGCAATTTGGAGGAGGTAAGACCTTGCCTCTGAGATATAAGTCAAATGAACAATGATAATAGCATAACATGTATATCACACTGTACATTTTAGGACATGCTATCCCCTTACATATCATGCCTCAGTTTGCATTCCTCACTTGTATCCTATTGACCTTACTCCTCTTTCTTTGCTTCTCATCCTTTTGTAATCAACCATCATTCTTCATTATCATCCCTCACTCCTCAGTGCTCAGCCCTGAAATCTAACTCCTCATACTTCATTTCTCATTTGTCATCTTTAATTCCTTACTTTGAATCACCCCTTCCTTCTGTCACACTCCTCAACCCTCACTTATCGTCCTTTCTCACATCCCTCACTCACCTTCTCTCCTCTCTCACTCCCGATCCTCACCACTCAAACCTCATCCCTTGTTCCTCTCGCCTAATCCTTCATTATCTCAACCACTGTCCTCACTCTTCTTCCCTCATTCTACACTCTTCACCCCTGATTTCTTACTCAATATCCCTCATCTATCAAGGTTCACCTACCCTCACTTCAGCAGTTACAATGGAACTGCATGAATGATGTTTACTAAAATGTCCACCAGCCTGACCATATTAGGATATCCTCATCTCTCCCTCCTCAAGACAAAGGCCTCAATCTTCATCTTATATTTCTCACTCATCATCCCTCACTTTTCTCTCATTCTACATCCCTCCCTATAGCCTCAGCAATCAACCTTCAGTCCCCACACTTCATCTCTTATTCCTTATTTCTCATCTCTCACTCTTCATCCATCACTCCCCATTCTTCATTCTTCTAATGTGCAGTATCTAATCCCTCATTCATAAAACCTCCCTCCTTAACCCTCATTCTCCACACTCAATACTTATTTAGCAATCCTAATTTCTCATCCCTTATCATTTATCCCACCCTCTTCTACTCTTACACCTCATAGATCACTCTTCATCTCTCATTCCTCATGTCTCACTCCACATTATTTTCATTTTCACCTCTCTATTGTTTATCCTTTACTTCAGATTTCTCATCCCTCAATCTTCATCTCCCATTCCTCAATTCTCATTCTTTCCTCATTGGTCTTCATTCCTTGTTTCCTGTCCAGAACCCCTCATTTCTCTTTTTCACTTCTCATTCTTCAGTCTGCATCCTTCACTTCTCATCTTTCCTTCCTCATACATCATGCCTCACGTCTCAGTCCTTACTTTTCGTGCCATATTCCTTGTCCCTCACTCTTCACATTTTTCACTCCTTGGGCCTTAACCCTCATTGATCTTCCCTCAACCCTCATCCTCATTCTTTACCTCTCTTCGCTCACTGCTTGTCCTCCACTTCTCCTTTCTCACTCTTCATCTTTCATTCCTCACTCATTACCCTTAGCCCCTCAATCGCATTTCATACCTCTGTCTTAACCTCTCACTCACCATTTCTCTTTAACTCTTATCCCTTACTCCTCATTCCTCACTCCTTTTCCCTCCCCCCTCCATCTATGGTTTTGTGTTTTTACTTGTCAGTCTTCATTTTTCAACCTTCACTCCTAATTATTCATCCCTCACTTCCCATCTTTTACTACTCATCTCTTGATCTGCATACCTCATGCAGCACTCCTTATTTCTCACTACTTAGATAAAGGGCTTTTGTTAATTTTTAGCTCAGCATGAATGCACCAGCTAATCGTATGCTTAAAGGCTTTGCTGTAAAAAATGGCAAAAGACTTTGGGGGTCATTCCAACATTGGCGGTAAAAGCCGCTTACCGCCGTGCAGAAGACCGCAAATACACCGCTGCGGCCGCGGAATTCCGCCACTGCTATTATGACCCACATCTTGGAATGCGCCGAAATTCAGACACCCACACAATTCTGCCACACCAAAGGTCAGTGATAAACTGGCAAAAACAAAACCTCCACCTCCACGCCAACAGAAACACGCCCATGCTATTATGACCCACGAATCCACGCGGCGGTCTTTCAACCGCGCTATTCCATTGGCGGTACACACCGTCGCGCTCAAAATACACACACATCTCCAAAACACCGCCACATTGGACAATTCCAAATACACACACCTGATACACATACAAACAACACTCCCACACACCCAACACAATATAAAACACACACCCACATCACCCACAAACCCCTACGACCTTAAATCTGAGACGAAGGCCAGAGAGATAGCACAGATTAGACAATCCCACCACTCAGAGGCACACAACACCATCAACCACACTACTTACACGCACAAAATACCACACACCACCACACATCACCACACTCATCAACACATACACCACCCCACACATCACCCACTCCACCCCATGTCACGCCAAAGACACCCCCGTTTTTCAGAGGAGGAGCTCCGGGTCATGGTGGAGGAAATCCTACGGGTAGAGCCACAGCTATTTGGCTCACAGGTGCAGCACACATCCATAGCCAGGAAGATGGAGTTATGGCGAAGAATAGTCGACAGGGTCAACGCTGTGGGACAGCATCCAAGAAATCAGGAGGACATCAGGAAGAGGTAGAATGACCTACGGGGGAAGGTGCGTTCAGTGGTCTCCAGGCACAACATCGCAGTTCAGCGGACTGGCGGTGGACCCCCACCTCCTCCCCCACAACTAACAACATGGGAGGAGCAAGTCTTGACCATCATGCATCCAGAGGGCCTCGGAGGAGTCGGTGGAGGAATGGACACTGGTAAGTCAATTCTTAACTTTCATATCTCCCATTCTACCTGCATGCTATCACACACCCCCACCCTCACCCCCTCCCCTATCACTCCATATCTTCACTAATGTACGCATAACACAAACCACCCATACCAACACCAAGCCCTGCATGACACAACTAAGCATGGACACCCAGCACTAAAGCATGCTCACTACACATACCAAGAACACCCCCCCAACCATCATCACACAAGCCCTCACACAGGAATGCTTGCACTGGGGTACACGGTGAGCCACCAATTGCACACCATGACACTTCTCATCTTTCCTTCCTCATACATCATCCCTCACGTCTCAGTCCTTACTTTTCGTGCCATATTCCTTGTCCCTCCCTGTTCACATTTTTCACTGGTTGGGCCTCAACCCTCATTGATCATCCCTCAACCCTCATCCACATTCTTTACCTCTCTTCACTCACTGCTTGTCCTCCGCTTCTCCTTTCTCACTCTTCATCCTTCATTCCTCACTCATTACCCTTAGCCCCTCAATCGCATTTCATACCTCTGTCTTAACCTCTCACTCACCATTTCTCTTTAACTCTTATCCCTTACTCCTTATTCCTCACTCCTTTTCCCTCCCCCCTCCATCTATGGTTTTGTGTTTTTACTTGTCAGTCTTCATTTTTCAACCTACACTCCTAATCATTCATCCCTCACTTCCCATCTTTTACTACTCATCTCTTGATCTGCATACCTCATGCAGCACTCCTTATTTCTCACTACTTAGATAAAGGGCTTTTGTTATTTTTTAGCTCAGCATGAATGCACCAGCTAATCGTATGCTTAAAGGCTTTGTTGTAAAAAATGGCAAAAGACTTTGGGGGTCATTCCAACATTGGCGGTAAAAGCCGCTTACCGCCGTGCAGAAGACCGCAAATACACCGCCGCGGCCGCGGAATTCCGCCACAGCTATTATGACCCACATCTTGGAATCCGCCGAAATTCAGACACCCACACAAGTCTGCCACACCAAAGGTCAGTGATAAACTGGCGAAAACAAAACCTCCACGCCAACAGAAACACGCCCATGCTATTACGACCCACGAATCCACGCGGCGGTCTTTCAACCGCGGTATTCCATTGGCGGTACACACCGCCGCGCTCAAAATACACACACATCTCCAAAACACCGCCACATTGGGCAATTCCAAATACACACACCTGATACACATACAAACAACACTCCCACACACCCAAAACAATATAAAACACACACACAAACCCCTGCGACCTAAAATCTGAGACGAAGGCTAGAGAGATAGCATAGATTAGACAATCCCACCACTCAGAGGCACACAACACCATCAACCACACTACTTCCATGCACAAAACACCACACACCACCACACATCACCACACTCATCAACACATACACCATCCCACACATCACCCACCCCACCCCATGTCACGCCAAAGACACCCCCGTTTTTCTGAGGAGGAGCTCTGGGTCATGGTGGAGGAAATCCTACGGGTAGAGCCACAGCTATTTGGCTCACAGGTGCAGCACACATCCATAGCCAGGAAGATGGAGTTATGGCGCAGAATAGTTGACAGGGTCAACGCTGTGGGACAGCATCCAAGAAATCGGGAGGACATCAGGAAGAGGTGGAACGACCTACGGGGGAAGGTGCGTTCAGTGGTCTCCAGGCACAACATCGCAGTTCAGCGGACTGGCGGCGGACCCCCACCTCCTCCCCCACAACTAACAACATGGGAGGAGCAAGTCTTGACCATCATGCATCCAGAGGGCCTCGGAGGAGTCGGTGGAGGAATGGACACTGGTAAGTCAATTCTTAACTTTCATATCTCCCACCCTACCTGCATGCTATCATACACCCCCACCCCCTCCCCTATCACTCCAAATCTTCACTAATGTACGCATAACACAAACCACCCATACCAACACCAAGCCCTGCATGACACAACTAAGCATGGACACCCAGCACTAAAGCATGCTCACTGCACATACCCAGAACACCCCCCCAACCATCATCACACAAGCCCTCACACAGGAATGCTTGCACTGGGGTACACGGTGAGCCACCAATTGCACACCATGACACACACACATGCAATAATCATGCCCTTATGCCCCTGCAGGATCACGACGGACCATCACCACCCCGGAGGGTCCAGACAACTCCACTCCACCCACAGAAGAGGCCCACAGTGACGATAGCAGCTCTGCCCTACTAGATCCTGATGACCAGCCCGGACCATCGTGGGCCTCGGGACAGTCGGTTCCCCTTTCACAGGCACAGCCCAACACTGACCTTCCACCCTCTGGTAACACCAGCACAGCACCCACCCAGCGGGCCCAAACCTCCGTACCCAGGACAGGTCAATCAGTGGTGTGTCCACCACTACAGGGAACCCAGGAAAACCCACCACCCCAACAACAACAGGGACCTTGGGGCAGTGGTAGTGGGCACACGGTCCAGGGGACGGAGGCACAGGAACACAGGGGAACTGGGAGGGCTGCTGTGCGACAGGGGGCAGACAGGCCAAGGGAACCCACTCTCCACGAGGCCCTCTCCTCCATCATGGGAGCATACCACCTCTCCCAGGAGACGATGGCGACGGTCCTGGTCAAGTTTCAGGAGACTCAGCGCCTGCAGGAGGACCAGTATTTGGGGTTTAGGGAGGAGCTCAGGACCATCAGCTCCTCTGTGGGCACCATCGTAGGGGTGCTGAAGGACATACAGCAGACCTTGAGGGACACCGTGGCACTCCAAGGGGCCCCTGACACTAGCCAGGACGAAGAACTGCCCACCACCTCCGCCGGCGCTAGTGGACAGGACGCCCCGCCACAGGACCACCACACCAGCACCCCACCCCCTGCAGACGGACAACCACCTCGCAAGTGGGCCTGAGATCCAGGAACAGAACAGTGCAAGATGGCAAGACCCCCGCGAGGAAATGAGACCACCCTGATTGTCCTCCCACTGTCCCACTTTGTTACCATACTTAAACTGCCCCAGCTCCACTTCCTATGCCCAGATGGGCAGTGTACCTGTGAGACTATTAGACTGGACTCTGCCATGGACATTCCTCCACCATCACCCATCACCTTTTTTACAATCCCCCTCCATTTGTGAGCACCTCAATAAACACCCTTGAACCACAAGACATTCTGGAGTCAGTCTATGATTTGGTAATATGTATTATCAATGACAGTGTAAAAAAGCGTTTCTACTTGTAAAGGCAACATACCTATGTCACACATCACAAGTCCTTGAAGGATGCATGCAGATGATACACTTGGTAACCACACCTGTGAAACCGTAATGGAAAGGAACAACTCAGTTACCAAATAATGCTATGAAATTACACACAGGATAGAGGAAGACGTGTGACAGTGAATGTAATGCTAAAAATGTAAATGTTCTCACGTGTGTCACTGGAAATATTGCTGTATGACTGACTCCCTGTTGTCGTTGTCTTCTTCCTCAGCTTCCTCCTCATCACTGTCCACAGGCTCCACAGCTGCCACAACACCGTCATCTGGACCATCCTCCTGCAGAAAAGGCACCTGGCGTCGCAATGCAAGATTGTGAAGCATCGAGCAGGCGATGATGATCTGGCACACCTTTTTCGGTGAGTAGAATAGGGAACCACCTGTCATATGGAGGCACCTGAACCTGGCCTTCAGGAGGCCGAAGGTGCATTCGATCACCCTCCTAGTCCGCCCATGGGCCTCAATGTAGCGTTCCTCTGCCCTGGGATTCCTCACTGGAGTCAATAGCCAGGACAGGTTGGGGTAACCAGAGTCCCCTAATAGCCACACACGGTGCCTCTGTAGTTGACCCATCATATCAGGGATGCTGCTATTCCGCAGGATGTAGGCGTCATGCACTGAGCCAGGGAACATAGCATTAACTTGGGAGATGTGCTGGTCTGCCAAACAGTCCATCTGTACATTCATAGAATGATAACTCTTCCTGTTCCTGTACACCTGTTCACTCCTGTGGGGGGGGGACCAGAGCTACATGGGTCCCATCAATTACACCTATGATGTTGGGGATATCTCCAAGGGCATAGAAGTCACCTTTCACTGTAGCCAAATCTTCCACCTCAGGGAAAATGATGTATCTCCTTACGTGTTTCAGCAGGGCAGACAATACTCTGGACAGGACGTTTGAAAACATAGGCTGGACATCCCTGATGCCATGGCCACTGTTGTCTGAAATGACCCACTTGCAAGGAAATGGAGCACTGACAGCACCTGCACGTCAGGGGGGATTCCAGTGGGATGGCGGATTGGTGACATCAGGTCTGGCTCCAACTGGGTACATAGTTCCTGGATTGTGGCACGGTCAAACAGGTAGGTGACGATGACATGTCGCTCCTCCATTGTCAACAGGTCCACCAGCGGTCGGTACACCGGAGGATTCCGCCATCTTCTCAAATGTCCCAGCTGACGGTGCCTAGGAAGGACAACAGCGACGACCGAGTCAAATTTTAGCAAGGTATGTACCCACAGTCACACAGAAGACGACACCAAACACAAAACCCTTCCTGCATGTGTGTTGAGTGTAGGCCTAGCTATGTGTGACGCAGAAGTAAATGAAGCCATGTGGGCCCCTGAAATGGCGGCTGCCTGACCTCTACACTGGGACAATGGGATTGTGTGGTAACTGCGTTGGTGTTGTACAAAGTCGCGGTAGGCGGTCGCAGACCGCGGAGCAATGCTGCATTGGTTAACATCGGACCCTATGGGTCCCAGGAGCCAATGAACAAGTGCGCCGGCGGTGATGATACGCACCGCCGCGGACGTCACCGCCGCGGAAGTCACTGCCATTTTCTATCTGTTCAATCACTAGATACCTGACCTTCGACAGGAGAGGACCTACACTGCAAGTGCTGCAGTGACCTCGTCTGGAAGCGACAATGGCTGCCGCATCTGGGGAAAGGGCCCCTGCCTTCACTGCTCAGGAGTTGGAGAAACTAGTAGACGGGGTCCTCCCCCAGTACACGCTACTCTGCGGTCCTCCAGACCAACAGGTAAGTACACAGGGAGCACGTTGTATGGGCTAGGCCTGGGTGGAAAGGGCTGGTTGTAAGAAGGAAGGGGGCAGAGTTCAGGGAACATGGTTGCATGTGCCAAATGGCAAGGGTAGGGAGGGTGGACACTTACATCTACGGTGCAGTTGGTAATGGCTTCTCTTCTTCCCTTGTGCCTGTCATGTAGGTCAGCGCCCACCAGAAGAAGGACATTTGGCGTGCCATCGCCAAGGACGTCCGGACCCTGGGGGCCCACCAGAGACGGGGCACCCACTGCCGGAAGAGATGGGAGGACATTCGCCGCTGCAGCAAGAAGACGGCGGAGGCTCAGCTGGGGATGGCCTCCCAACATGGGAGAGGTGCCCTTCGCACCATGACCCCCCTGATGTTCCGGATCCTGGCGGTGGCATACCCTGAGTTGGATGGGCGCTTGAGGGCATTACAGCAGATACAAGGGGATGAGTACTACCTCATTCTGTGGAGTTTGCGCGCAGTGGAGGGGTCTGGGTGGGGGAGGAGGGCTGTGGGTGTACCTAGGCCAGGCAGAAATACTTAGGCTAGGCCCCTCTGTAATGCAGGCCATGTAGCACTCTACCCCACCGCAGTATAGTGCCAAGTACAGGTATAGATGCCCCTGTGACATCCATGTGTGCAGATGTCCACCATAGCCATGTAGTCCACATCCCAGGAATTGCATCTGCAGAGGCCAGGAGCACGGTGTAGTGCAGGGGGCAGCTGTGTCTGTATTGTCCACCAACGGTAGCGGTATGCCATGCACTCAACCTGTTCTTCTTCTGTCTTCCCCCCCCCCTTTTTGTGCTCTCCCTGTTCTTTTGTGCATCAGCATCATCAGGCGGAGGTACAGTGGCACCGGAGCACGAGGGAGCTGCATCCCACATAGCCATGGAGGGCCACACCACGGACTCAGAATGTACCAGTGGGACGGAGGGCGAGGGGAGCTTCACGTCGGCTACCGGATCACCAACCAGCGACACGGACTCGTCCGCCGATGGGAGCTCCCTTGTGGTGGCGGCAGCATTTGTGCCCCCCACTTCTACAGGTACAGCCGCCACCTCCCCTACCAGCACCGCCCTCCCTGCAGCCCCTCAGCATTTGCCCCGTGCCCGCTCACCCAGGAGGGTGGGCATCACCTTCGCCCCAGGCACCTCAGGCCCTGCCCCAGTCACCTCTGCTTCCCTCAGTGAGGAGGCCATTGACCTCCTCAGGTCACTCACTGTTGGGCAGTCTACCGTTGTGAATGCCATCCAGGGTGTAGAAATAGAGTTGCAACACGGTAATGCATTCCTGGAGGGCATTCATTCTGGTCAGGCTGTCCTTCAGCGAACCCTGCAATCTCTGGCCTCAGCACTGATGGCAGCCATTGTCCCTGTGTCTAGCCTCCCCCTCCAACCTCCTCCACCCAGACCCAATCCCCTGTACCCCAGCCCATCCCAAGCACACCTACAGACCAGCATGCACATACGTCAACACCCAAGGGAAGCTCTGGCAAACATAGGCACCACACAACCCACAGGCACTCAAACAAGCATCACACACATGCAGACACACCAACACACACTGCCTCCACTGTGTCCCCCTCCTCGTCGTCTGCCTCCTCCCTCCCAGTGTCGTCTACACTCTCACCTGCATGCACTACATCTACAGGCACCAGGAATCGCACCAGGACACCCAGCACCACAAGCCGCTCACCTGCACTCACCACCTCCACTCCCATTTACACGTCCCCTGTGTCCTCTCCCAGTGTGTCTGTGACGCCCCCACCCAAAGTACACAAACGCCGGCAACCACACATCCAACATCCATCCACCTCATGACAGCCCCCAGTACCTGCACCTGCACCCAAAACACCTAAAGTTACACCTCCTACAACCACCTCCTCTTCCTCCACTCCCAGACCCCCTCCAACTACCCATCCCAGTGTTCGTCAGAAACTGTCCCTCTGTAAAATTGACCTTTTTGCCCCCACCCCCCTCCAATTCATCAGTCCCGTCGTAGCGCCTCAGCCAAAAAGCCACCAGTACCAGTGGTGCCTGTTAAAGGTGTGTGGAGTGCACCGGCCACCAGGGCAGGCAGTGTGACCCGGAGCAAAGGCACTGGCAGCCCACCCCCTGTAAAGGCTCTGAAATTGGAAAGTGGGCGACGGGACCGTGTGAAGACTCCTGGAGGCAAAACAACTCACAGGGATTCCAGGGGAATTGCAGAAGCAGCTGTGACTCCTCCAAAGGTGGATAAGGGCCAGAGGAAGTCTGCACAGCCTGGTGTGAGCATCACAGCGGAGAATGGCGGCATCATTCCCGGCGGTCTAAACGCCTCCGCCAGCACCGTCGTGACTGTTCCTGAGACCACCGCCAGAGTCATAGCCCAGGAGGGCCCAAGTATCGTCACTGGTCAGGAGACCACCGCCAGAGTCATAGCCCAGGAGGGCCCAAGTATCGTCACTGGTCAGGAGACCACCGCCACCGCCAGAGTCAGTGCCCAGGAGGGCCCAAGTATCGTCACTGGTCATGAGACCACCGCCAGAGTCATAGCCCAGGAGGGCCCAAGTATCGTCACTGGTCAGGAGACCACCGCCAAAGTCATAGCCCAGGAGGGCCCAAGTATCGTCACTGGTCAGGAGACCACCGCCAGAGTCATAGCCCAGGAGGGCCCAAGTATCGTCACTGGTCAGGAGACCACCGCCAGAGTCATAGCCAAGGAGGGCCCAAGTATCATCACTGGTCAGGAGACCACCGCCGGAGTCAGTGCCCAGGAGGGCCCCGCCTGCCACAGCCCCGCTGGGCAATGAGGGAACGTCATGCCACATACCAATGCCCAGTCCAGAGAACGTAATGCCACACACCAATGCCCAGTCCAGGCACCGTTGAACAGTACAGGGACCACCATGGAAAAGCACCGCTGAACAGTCCAGGGATCGCCATGGCAAAGCACCGCTGAACAGTCCAGGGACCGCCATGGCAAAGCACTGCTGAACAGTCCAGGGACCGCCATGGCAAAGCACCGCTGAACAGGGCATGCACCGGGGAAGAATGAAAAGGCCACCACATCACGCATCGTTATCCCATGTGCAGCTGGGACAGTGACGGGACAGGAACTGTCACGGGGAGTCTAATCCAGTCTGGGCACCAGTCCCCCTACAGAACCAGTGGAGGCTGTTATCGCCTTGAGAGACTGTGGCTTTGCACTCCCCAGGATGTAACAGTGGGCAACCCACCCACTGTAGAGACTTGAGAGACTGTGGATTTGCACTCCCCACGATGGAACAGTGGGCAAGCCACCCACTGTAGAGACTTGAGAGACTGTGGCTTTGCACTCCCCAGGATGGAACAGTGGGCAACCCACCCACTGTAGAGACTTGAGAGACTGTGGCTTTGCACTCCCCAGGATGGAACAGTGGGCAACCCACCCACTGTAGAGACTTGAGAGACTGTGGCTTTGCACTCCCCAGGATGGAACAGTGGGCAACCCACCCACTGTAGAGACTTGAGAGACTGTGGCTTTGCACTCCCCAGGATGGAACAGTGGGCAACCCACCCACTGTAGAGACTTGAGAGACTGTGGCTTTGCACTCCCCAGGATGGAACAGTGGGCAAACCACCCACTGTAGAGACTTGAGAGACTGTGGCTTTGCACTCCCCAGGATGGAACAGTGGGCAACCCACCCACTGTAGAGACTTGAGAGACTGTGGCTTTGCACTCCCCAGGATACATCAATGGGCATGGAGCCCCGTTGTGGATCTGGCTTTGCACTCATCCGGCTGAGGTGCCCCCCCCAACCCCCTGAGGTGCCTGTAGTTTTCTATCTGATGCCCCTGCAGTGTTCTCTCCTATTGTGGCCAGGTATCTTTTGTGGGCCTCGCCCATGCATTTTTGGACTAGTGGTGCACGGACATTGATATGTGCATATCTGCACTACTTCTCGTCATGTATATACTTTTGACTGGTTTAATGATATATCTGTATATATTTGAGACATGCATATTGCTACATTACAATGTTTGAACTGATTTCGTTTTGTCTTTGCATTCTTCCGGGGGGGGGTTGTGGGTTGTTCATTAGATTTTTGTGAATGCATTGGTGTTTGTGTAGTACTATGCGAGGGTGGGGGTGTTGCATGTGTGTCCCCCTAACCTTTGCCTCCCTCCTCCCCTATGTCGTAGGTGCAGTACTCACCGTTGTCTTCGCCGGCGCCGGCGTTGGTCTTCGTAGATGAGTAGGAATACAAGGGCCGGTAGGATTTGGAGTTCCACCTCCATGGAGTCCTCCTTCCTCGTGGGATGTGTTCAGGTGAGCGTTTTCCCATTGCAGATACTGTTTCCGCCGTGTTTTTATCCACGGTGAAACCGCCCCGGAAAAGGTGGCGGATTGGCGGGTTGTGATACTATGGGCGGTACATTGTCTTCTGCTTGTCTGTTGGCGGTGACCGCCGCGCTGCTTGTCTGGACCGCTGTGGCGGGCGGTGTGTTAGAGGTGGCTGTCTTTCTCCGCCGGCCTATTTGCGGTATTACCGCACCTTTAACACCGTCCGCCAGGGTTGTAATGACCACCTTTGTCACTTTCTAGCTTGCAGTGGATGGAACTGTACAAATCTATGCTTAAAAACTTTGCTAGAAAAAAAATGGACATTTGAGGTGAGCAGACGCAGAGTGTTGTGTTGTTGTACGGTGCTCCACAGAAAGAAGCTGCTCTCCACCTAAGTTTGGGAACCACCCAGAGTTCTCAAATTATTTTTTGCATAATTTATGCAGCACCTTAATCCAGAAACAATAAAGATATGTACATATGTGTACACACATATATGTGTATATCAACAGACATCCAACGAAGAAAAACACTCACTTAGAGAGAAGGTAGCAGGGATTTACTCCAAACACAACGCATTTCAGCCAACTCCACGGCCTTGATCACATGAGATCTGAGCGTTTTTCTTCGTTGGATGTCTGTTGAGATTATTTACCAGTGTTCTCCGCCGGTCGACGCTCCACCCTCCTCAGGTAGTGGCCCGTTTGGAGTTCAGTACTTTGTATATATCTGTATATATATATATATATATATATATATATATATAAATATATATATCTTCACACCAGTTTGAAACGCGTTTCGATCAAGACCGTGAGGATCGAAACGCGTTGGTGTTAGTTTCTTTGGGGTCCTGTTATGAAATAAAAGTAACCTGCTGTAATCCTGTGAGTGCCCCAATTTTGACTCAATTGTCAAACTGGTGTGAAGATTATTGATGGGAATAGGTCCTTCCCATATGCAGGCACCGACATGAGAAGAGCGCGCCTTTTTGGATCTGTTAGAGTTGTTATATATATTTATTTTAAAAAAAACACTTAGTAGCGGTCGCTACTAGGTAGTTATAGTAAGGACCTAGGGGGTCATTACAACCCTGGCGGTCTTCGACCGCCAGGGCTGCTTTGGAGGAAGCACCGCCAACAGGCTGGCGGTGCTTCCAGGGGGGATTATGACCGCCACTTTTGTCCCGGCGGGAGTAATCCTCCAGAGTCCCCCTCCTGCCAGCCTTTTCATGGCGGTAAGAACCAAAATGAAAAGGCGAGTCACGGAGCCCCTGGGGGCCCCTGCACTGCCCATGGCACTGGCAGGGGCAGTGCAGGGGCCCCCTGCCACGGCCCGTGCAGCTTTTCACTGTCAGCTGTGCAGACAGTGAAAAGCGCGACGGGTACACCTGCACGCATTGCACAGCCGCAACTCCGCCGGCTCCTGTGTTGCAGCCGAGATCCCCGCCGGCCCAGCGGGGATCTCATTATGGCCGCGGCGGGAGTGCGGCCGCATTGGCGGCCGCCCGGCGGTCCAAAATTGGCGCCAAGGTTGTAATAACCCCCTAGTTTCTATAGAATTTTTTTTCTTTGTTTTGCAAATAACTTTGGTGATCACCACCTCCTTGGATCTAAACTCATTGGAGAAGGGCCATGCGGACCCCTTTGAGGAGCCACTGATGGTCCTGGGGGCCACTACCCCCCAGGGAGAGCTCCTGCTATGTCCTGGGCTGCTCACCCACAGTACATAGGTGTTTGCCTTTGAGAGAGAGTGAGAGAGAGAGAGAGAGGAAGAGAGAGAGAGAGAGAGAGAGAGAGCGAGAGAGAGATACACATTGCAATTGTCTCTCCATGCAATACCTGCCCATCACAAGTTAGCTGTGGCATAATGGTTAGGGTCACAGACTCTCACACTGAAAGTTGAGGCTTCCAGTCCAAGTGTGTCAGTGGTCATTTCACTGTCTTAAGGTATTTCAAAGGTTTAAGGTGATCTCAGTCTTTTTAATTGACAAATATATTATTCTTTTCTATTTGTTCAGACATATCTCATTCTAAGTATATAATTTATCAAAGCCTAAAAAACTCCCTCTCTCTCTCCCTCTCACTTTCTTTCTCACACTCTTTCAATGTCTCTTTTTCAATCTCTTTCTCCCACTCACACAACCAGTCAGACCCTTACACACCGACTCACAGACCCACTCAGACACTCACAAACCCACTCACTGACTCACTCTGACCATCATGCACCCACTCACAGCCACACTCATACTCTCATCAACCCCTCACAAAAGCACTCAGATGCACACACAGCCACTTACAGACCCACTCAGACTCTCGGACACCCAGTCACAGACCCACTGAAACCCTCAAGCACCCACTCACAGACCCACACAGAAACTGACACACTCACCGTGACACCAGTGCACCCACTCTCACATCCTGTCTTACAGCCACCGTCACCCCAGATCCACCCTCTCACACCTATTCTCACACCTAGAGAGACAGGCCGTGGCCAACTCCCGCCATGCTCGGCCCAGGGGCCGTGCACAGTGTGGATTGGGGGCCAGGGGGCTGGTGGCAGGGTTATAATTAGGCTCACATTTTAAGCATACTAAACCATAGAAATTTACCTTTTAGACTCAGAGTTATCTCAAGTAACTATAACTTGTGCCCTAAGGTAACTATAATTTGCACCCTCTCCATGCACTGCTAATTACCCCACAAATTACGGCACTCATGACATTTTTCATAACACAACTTATAATATCAATGTAATAATTGCAGTAAAATTTTGGATCAAGAAACTGTGCCTGGTGGGGTAGCAAGTTATAGTTACCTTAGGACACGAGTTATAGTTACTTAAGATAACTCTAACTATAACAGGTGAATTTCAATGGTTTTGTAAAATGTGAACCTAACAATAACGTCCCTGTAATCTTTGGTTTTGTGAGTGAATAAATGTGTGTATGTGTGTGTGTGTGTTCTATTACTTACCTTCTTTTAACTCTACCTACCACTACCTAAACCCTAAAATCACCCTTACTTCCTTTTACCTGTACCCACCCTTAAAATCTAAAAGCTATCCTTACCTACCTTTACCTCTACCTATCTTTAAACCCTAAAATCATCCTTACTGCCCTTTATCTCTAAGTGCACATAAGAAATTGTGGGCCACATGTACAAACGTCAAGTTTTGTGACTCACAAATTGTAAGATTTAGTGACTCGCAACTTGTGAGTCGCAAAACCTGATGTACAACTGTCTTTCAGACACTGTGACTCACACATGGGTCGCAAATGGACCTGCCTCATCAATATTGATGAGGAAGGTCACAATTTGCAACCCATTGTGAATGGCTACAATCACAGGTATGGTGGCCTGCTGGGGTCAAACGGACCACTATGTCTGTTAATGCTTTTAACTAAAACAATCTTTTTTTGTAATGCAGCCCATTCTCCTTAATGGAACATGGGATGTATTACAAAACTAAAACATACAAGTTTTCTTTTCCTTTTTAAAAGTGTGCAGTGGTCTGTGGGACCACTGCCTGCTCTTAAAAATGTTTGCATTCCCATTCACAAGGAGACGGGTCCCTTTAGGTCCCCTTCTCATTTGCAAATGGCTTACCATCAACTTGAAGTTGATGGTAACTGTGAATGTTTTGCAACTGCATTCCCGGTTGCAAAACATTCTTACATCCCTCTGTGACTCATTCTTTAGAAGGGACGCCATTGGCATGCCCCTTCCAAATAGCAATTCGCAAACCCTATTTCACAAAATATGGATGGTACATGACAAAAAGCCCCTTACCCATTGCAAACAACCCAATGGGCCATGTGCGACTGGTAAAATTGCTTCATACATATGGCCCTACGTTATTTACAAATATACTTACCTGCATGATAAATACTGTGTGACAAATGTAGAAATACTTGCCTGCATTGTAAACGGATGCATGTAATGGATGTGTGGTAAAGGCTGGTTCCTTGTTTTAGATTCTTCTAAATATGTGCTTTATTAATTTTAGTTAATTTATTTTAGTCCATATAATATCTTTCAGAAAATGCAATATTCATTTTGATATGTAACATTAATTTTAAAGCTAATCAATATAAGTTCAATGCAAGACATGTTCATTATACAGGGATCATATTCATTTAAACATAGCTTTTGTTCATTTCAATATGTGTTTTATTAATTTCAAAGCAAGCTACATTTATCTCACAAAGTTTCATATTCATTTAAAAACGTGTCATATTCATGTTAATGAATGTCATATTAATTTTGATGTGAGCCTTATTAATTTCACCAGGTGTCATTTTGATTTCAAAGTTGTTCACATTCATCTTAACATGTCATATGCCTTTCAATGAATATCATTTTCATTTCAATGGAGGTCATATTCACCTCAACATCTGTCATAATAATTTTAACATGGGTCATATCCATTTAAACATATGTCATATTCATTTCAATAAATGCAATATTCATTTTGATGTGCATTATATTAATTTCAAAGCATAACATCTTCATGGTGTTTCATTTTAATATCAGCATTGGTCATATTCATTTTAAGGCATGTTGAATTAATTTCAATGGGGCCCATATTCTTTTCAATGCATCTCAGGTATTATTCTTAGCATTTGTCACATTCCTTTTAATTGATGCCTCATTCATATTAACACATCATATTAATTTTAATGTGAATTATATCCATTGCAAAACGTATCATAATCATGTCAATGAGTATCATATTACATTCAATACAAGCCGTATTCATTTTGATAAATGCCATGTTCATTTAAATCTTACTTGTATTCATTTTAAAACATGTTAGATTCATTTCAGTAAAGCTCATATTTATTTCAACTCATCTCATATTCATTTTAACATGTGCGATATTCTTTTAAATCAGTGTCATATTTATTTCAATGGTTGTCATATTCATTTTAATGCTTAATAAACTAATTTTAAGATGCAAACTATCCATTTTAACATATAGCATATTCATTTGAACATGTATCATAATCATTTCAGTGCATTCTATTTTCATTTTGAAAAATGTCATGAGAATTTCAGCTTTGGCCATACTCATTTGAAGGTATGTCAAATTCAATTCAATAGGGCTTATATTAATCTCAACACAAGCCATATTCATTGTAAATGATCTCCTATTCATTTCTGTATACCTTATATTAATTATAATCTGGGTAGTATTAATTTCAAATCAATTCATATTCATTGCAACATGTGTAATGTTCATTTTAGTGTATGTTATATTCTGTTCAATGTGCATCATTCTTTTCAGAATATAATATATTCATTTCAATACCTTATATTCATTTCAACCTGTCGATTCGTTTCAATGTATGTCATATTCCTTTTGAAATATGTCAGTCATTTCAAGAAATGTCTCATTCTTTTTCATGAATATTGCATTTGTTTCAGTGATTACTATATTGTTCACAGTGAGAGACATATTGATTTCAGTATGATTGATATATATTTCAGTATACCTCAATTCGTAGTGTGTGTTGTTCATATTATTTACTAAGTCACATATTCACTCTGCCAGGTTTCATATTTGTTTTGGTTGAAGTCAGATTCACTCTGCCAGGTATCATATTTATTTTCACACATATTACATTCATTCTGGTGTGTGCCATATTCTATTTGCATCATGGCACGCTATCCATTTCAGGTGGAGTCTGATTTGGGGAGTTGGAATTTTGACATGGACGGCTTCCCTTACATAGCACCACCTCAATGATCACTCCTGAAGCTGTGTAAATGTCGCTAACCTGAAATGAGTACAGCAATATCTGTACTTGAAGATTGCTCACCCTCTCGTAATATGAGGAAAAAGGGGAAAGGGAAATAAATGGACGACCTCTTCAAAAGGCTTTTTTCTATAGCATAGAAAAGAAATACTTTTTACTATAGCATAGATTTATCTCTGCCAAATACGTATGTCTGACCTACATCTTCTACCACCCAGCTTGAAAGCATGTTTTCTTATATACGTGCATAATTATGTGTCACTCCCGTAAGAGAGAGAATTAAATCAATGTGCACATGAACATTCCTCTCTTTCTATCACATCTTCTAGGATATGTCATATACACTTACACACAAATACAGTTCACTTGAAATCTTCAACATGATCATAATCAATTACAATAGTTCAGAAAATTATAATCACAGTGTTATGGATCCTAATACTTGAGTTGATGGATTGAGACTCTAATGCAGATGTTTAATCCTGTTTAGAGATGAAGTAGTTTAAATACAATCCATAGATACTCAATTCACATTGTAACTCTGAGCCCAACTTCTCATTCTTGAAATAAGCATATTGAACAAAAATATGTCTTTCAGTGAAAAATTTGATTCCTAAAAATATCCACGCATCCACCAAGACTTAAATCCATCCAAAATATATACACTCTAAAATGCAGTGTCCATGTACTTGAACAACCATTTCCTAAAACTCATAGAAGTCATGTCTTTTATCGAGCCAAAAATATACACGTTCTGAAATAGCGTGACTTTGGCTTGAGTCACAGACATCCACAAAGACTTGTTATGAAATCCTACTTAATTCACATTGCAAACAAAATTTCACAAGTCTTAACTTGTGCTGAGACAGGATCCATTGCTTCAAAACACTCTAAACTCTGACTCCAAAACAGCCATGCTGACATCAAACCACAAGCACCATTGAGAAGCACCACTTTTACTTTGCTGCTCGAAACTGATGCTTTTGAATTCTGAACGCTTGTGCAGGTTACAAACATTCAATATTCATCTAAAAGTGGCAACTTCTTCTGAGCATAGACACTGAAATCAAGTTCATTGTCTGAAGTCAGAGACCTGTTGGAAACCGAATCTTGTTAAGGCTATTAGTGTTAAGGTATTTACAAATCTTAGCAAACAAAATACTTTTTCTTTTTGTAAGTAACCTTTATCTCTTATGCTTCCTTCCCTGGTCCCTGACAATTAAGACAGGAGCTGCTGGTTTTTCCTATCTTGGTGGAACCAGTAGGCCTCCTCCAATGAGTCACTTCATATCAGTACTGGTGACGGATGAATGCAGGCAAGAACAAACCACGCCATATCTTTACCTGCCTACAGAGGCATGCGAAGGTGGGCTGTGAGTCTTGGTGCAGACAAAATTGAAAACACGACCTGTCACACATCCCATGTGCCAGGTCCCCTACCACTGCATGTGATATTTGTAAGTCACTCCAACAGAAGGCCTACAGCCCTAAGACAGGATGCATTATATCATATGTGAGGACATATCTGCCCAAGCGGGTATGCTCCTACTAGGTCTTTGTCAATTCTTAGACATAGTAAGTTGACAGGGAAGCCATTTTGAGTACATGTGCTGGACGCTGGTCATTACGAGCGCCTGAACTGCATGATGGTTTCACTGAAACCAGGGATGTTTGGTATCAAACGTCTCATATTAATAAACCCTCACTGAATTGAGTGATGGATTTATTAATACATGCAATCAGAGGGCACCCGACTGCTAGTATTTTAACGGACTCATTAAAACCAGTACAGCCACCCTAGACAGATTTCTGTCCTCCTCAGGTGAGAGCCAGCGCTCTCGGAGGCCAGGAGCAAAAGCCTGCCCTGGGAGGAGGTGTTATCACTTCTTCCAGGCAAGATGGACATTCTAGGGCAGGAAGCTTCAAAGGCGAAGCCGACTTTGTAATGTGACCCATGTCTCTCCAGTTGGCGGACATGACCAACCCCGTGTCCTGACCCCACTTTTTGGCGGCAAGGCAGGTGGAAACATTAGTAAGATTAGGAGTTGTGCCCACATCATGCCAGTCCCACTCCTAAGGTGGACCATTTGATGTGGACACCACTTTTCAAATTCCTCCATTTTGTTTTGGGCGGAATTAGTATTCAAGGGTCAGGGTTATGCCCACTTCCCAACAGAAGTGATCATATAGAGGGTGTAGTCACCCTAAAGGTAGGCAACCCATTGACTTCTACCTGGCACTCCCAGTAATGTTCCTATATAGAGTATGCAGGTGGCATCCCTGAATCCAAGAACCGAGATTCAAAGGATCAAGAGAAGAAGGACAAAGAAGAGCCACTGCCTGATGAGAACAGCAAAAGAGATGTGGACATTTTGGCATGAAACCCTGCCTGCCCACACCTCTCTCGACAATTTCAACAGAGTAACTCGTCCTGCAAGCTGAAGAACTACCAAAGCCTCAGGTAGCCAGCCAGCACATCAAAACCACTGCCAGTCTCCCTTGGAGTAGAGGAGCTACTTTCCTGCAGTATATAGGCACGAGAAAGCAGACTCCTAGTCGCTCTATCCACTCTGCACCTAGGTTTTCTGGCCTGGGTACCAAAGAGCCAGCTATGTCCTCTTGCTCGGTGGTCCTTATGCGACCTAAGCCCCTGTTTTGGAGCTCTCTGGGTTGTCCCCAAGTCCTCCTGTACAGCCTGTTTTTAGGTGCCCCCCTTCTTCGTAGTGCACCCAGCTACAACCACACCATCACCTTGCTCCCAGTGGAATTCAGAGAGCCCCTGAGAAACTGCTGGTTGTACTTTGCACATTGGGCCCCTACATCTTTAATTCCAGAAGGTGACCCCCCAAAACGGACTGTACTTACCTTTATGTATTATTGACTTTTCTCACCATAGGATTGCATTGTGCATAAAGGCGCACAGGTTGAACTCATGACTTACCTATACATTTTAAACACAAAATCAGTACATACTCCTTTGCACATTTCTTGTTTTTAAAATATATATAGAAGAAGAACATGTTACTTACCTTCGGTAACGCTTTTTCTGGTGGATACAGCAGCTACCTGTGGATTCCTCACCTTATGAATTCTCCCAATGTGCCAGCGTTCGACAGCAACTTTCTTCCCAGCTCTTCACGTCGATAAGGACGTCACAATTGCACGGCTCTGCATGCGACTCCATCTGACGTCATTGTGGCAATAAGAGGTCCTCGTCAGTGTGCTGTTTTCAGTTTCACAATTTTTTACGTGCCTTTGAGGCGAACAGGTGAAAACAGACCTCACAAAAACAACATACATATACTAATCCAAATAAAATATAAACACAATATTTCTTTGCATAAAAACACCCAAAAACGTATATACGTATCTAGCAAAAGAAGTCTTGGTATGACCAGACAGGCAACGGGGAGGCAGGTGGGACTGTGAGGAATCCACATGTAGCTACTTTATCCACCAGAAAAAGCGTTACCGAAGGTAAGTAATTTGTTCTTCTGATGGATACAACTACCTGTGGATTCCTCACCTTATGAATAGAGTCCCAAAGCAGTGCCACACTCGGAGGTGGGTGCCTGACCAGTCACACCAAGAAATCCTGCAACACAGAAAGTTCAAAATGGCCGTCCCTCCTAACTTCAGAATCCAAGCAATAATGCTTCGCAAAAGTGTGGAGGGAAGCTCAAGTTGCTGCCTTACAAATATCCACCACTGGTACACCTCTAGCCACGGCCTAAGTAGCAGACTCAGCCCTGGTGGAATGGGCTCTAATACCCTCAGGAGGAACCTTCTTTGCCAGTGAATAACAGATCTTTATGCAAAGAATGACCCACCTGGATATGGTTCTCTTGTGGACAGCTTTGCCCTTCATCTTGCCCACATATCCAATAAGAGTTGGTCATCAACACAAAAGTCTTTTGTCCTTTTAATATAAAAACTCAGAGCTCTTCTCGGGTCTAGCCAATTAAGTCTTTCTTCCTCCTTTGAAGGGTGGGGAGGAGGGTAGAAGGATAAAATATTAATAGACTGCCCCCATATAGAAGGGAGTGACAACCTTAGGAAGGAAAGCTGCCCTGGTTCTCAACACCACCTTGTCAGCATGAAAGGATGTAAAGGGAGGTTTGACACTAAGAGCCTGGAGATCACTCACATGCTTAGCAGACATGATAGCTATCAGGAAGACTGTTTTCAAGATTAACAGCCTCAATGAACAAGAATGCATAGGCTCAAACAGTGAACCCATTAAAAAAGTAAGAACCAAATTCAAACCCCACTGAGGCATGAGAAATGGAGTCGGAGGAAACTTGTTAGTCAGGCCTCTCAAGAACCTGACAACTATAGGAGATTTAAACAAGGAAGGTTGATCAGGAAGGCACCGAAAGGCCGACAGCACCGATAAGTAACCCTTCACAGTCACAACTGCACAACCCTTCTGTGCTAAAGAAAGGGCAAAAAGCAAAACATCAGATAAATAGGCCTTTAAGGGATCAATTTACCTCTCTCCACACCAAGCAACAAATTTTGCTCATCTGTTGGCATAGGCAGTTTTGGTAGAGTGTTGCTTGGCCGATAAAATAACATCCACCACTTCTGGGGGGAGAGAAAAAGAACTCAAATTGCCCCATTCAATCTCCAGGCATGTAGGTGCAGGCTCTGGAGGTGGGGGTGTAGAACCTGCCCCTGCGACTGCGAGAGAAGGTCTGCCCTGTGCGGGTGACAGATCAGAGGGCACAATGAGAGTTGGAGAAGGTATGAGTACCACACCCTTCTTGGCCAACCCTGAGCTATTAAAATTACTTGGGCCCGATCTTGGTGAATCTTCCTCAGAACCCGAGGAATCAAGGGCATGGGGGGAAACGGGTAAAGTAACTGGTCGCACCAAGACATCTGAAACGCGCCCCCAAATGCTCCTTGCACCGGATAATGGAGGTTGCAGAACGACGGGCAGTGTGAGTTCCCCGAGTGGCAAACAGGTCTATCTGTGGAAAACCACACATCCGGAAGATGTGAAGAACCAAGTCTGGATGGAGACGCCACTCATGATCGCCGAGAAATGCCCACTGAGACTGTCCGCATGTACGTTGAGAACCCCGGCCAGATGGTTTGCTACTATGCAAATCCAATGGTACTGAGCCCAGGACCAGAGCCGCAGAGCCTCTCGGCAGAGAAGGTACAACCCTACTCTTCCCTGCTTGTTGATTCACCACATTGCGGTAGTGTTGTTCATCAAGACCTGAACTGACTGACGCAAAGGGATGGGAGGAAGGCCTTGAGAGCCACACATATCGCCCGTAATTCTAAAAGTTTGATGTGAAACATCTGTTCCACTGGAGACCAATGCCCTTTGACCTCCAGGTCCCCCAGATGAGCTCTCCTCCCTAGAGTGGAAGCATCCGTTATGACCGTGGCCACTGGAGGTGGTAGACAAAATGGCCTTCCTTGGGAAAGGTTGCCGTCCACAGCCCACCATTGTAGATCCGTTGTAGCGTCTCTGGAGATTGTTATTCACTCTTCGAGATCCCCTTTGTGTTGAAACCACTGCTTGCGGAGGCACCATTGGAGAGCCCTCATGTGCCAACTTGCATGAGTGACCAACAGAATGCAAGAAGCGAACAGACCGAGCAGACGTAGGACATTGAGAACTGGAACAAGCGCTCCATTTTGAAACATTAGAATCAACGCCTAAATGTCCTGAATCCACTGAGGCGGAGGTTAGCCCCGATTCAATGTTGTATCCAGTACTGCCCCTATGAACAGGAGGCGCTGAGAGGGCTTCAGGTGAGACTTCGGCACGTTTACCATAAAGCCCAGGTTGAACAACAACTGTGTTGCCATTTGCAGGTGATGCAGCACAAGCTCTGGGGACTTGGCTTTTAGCAGCCAATCATCCAGGTAAGGGAATACAGATACTTCCTTCCTTCTGAGGTCTGCTGCAACCACCGCCATCACCTTCGTGAAGACTCGAGGTGTGGAAGTAAGACCAAAAGGAAGGATCACAAACTGGCAGTGTTGTGACCCTACCACAAACCAGAGATACTTCCTGTGTGACTTCAGAATGGGGATATGAAAATAAGTATCCTGCAAGTTGACAGACACCATCCAATCTTCCTTGTTCAAAGCCAGAAGCACCTGCGCTAGAGTCGCCATTTTGAATTTCTCCTGTTTGAAGAACCAATTTAAAATCCTCAGGTCCAGGATAGGTCTCAATCGACCATCCTTCTTGGGAATCAGGAAATATCTCGAATAGCATCCCTGACCCCTTTACTGCTCTGGAACAAACTCCACTGCACCTTTTGATTAATGGACTTGAACCTCCTGCTGCAGCAACAGGAGATGATCATCTGAACACAACAAATGACAGGGAGGGATGGGAGGTGGAAACTCCCGAAAAGGAAGAGCATAACCTATCCCCACAATACTTAGGGCCTCATTCTGACTTTGGCGGGCGGCGGAGGCCGCCCGGCAAAGTACCGCCATCAGAATACCGCTGCGCGGTCAAAAGACCGCAGAGGTAATTCTGAGTTTCCCGCTGGGCTGGCGGGCGACCGCCAGAAGGCCGCCCGCCAGCCCAGCGGGAAGCACCCTTCCATGAGGATGCCGGCTCCGAATGGAGCCGGCGGAGTGGAAGGGGTGTGACTGGTGCAGTTGCACCCGTCGCGATTTTCAGTGTGTGCATGGCAGACACTGAAAATCTTTGTGGGGCCCTGTTACGGGGGCCCCTGCAGTGCCCATGCCATTGGCATGGGCACTGCAGGGGCCCCCAGGGGCCCCACGACACCCCATACCGCCATTCTGTTCCTGGCGGCCAAAAACCGCCAGGAACAGGATGGCGGTATGGGGGTCGGAATCCCCATGGCGGCGCAGCAAGCTGCGCCGCCATGGCGGATTCCCCAGGGCAGCGGGAAACCGGCGGTACACCGACGGTTTTCCGTTTCTGACCGCGGCTGTACCGCTGCGGTCAGAATGCCCATGGGAGCACCGCCAGCCTGTTGGCGGTGCTCCCGCGGTCGTTGGCCCTGGCGGATTTTACCGCCAGGGTCAGAATGACCCCCTTAGTACCCAAGAGTCTGATGTGACTAACTCCCACTTGTGGAGTAAATGAAATATCCTGCTCCCTACGGGAGAAGCATGACTTAAAATGGATGGAAAACTAGGGCTGCTTTCCGTGTTGTGTTCCCCCAGAGGGAGAGGATGAGGCAGGGTGCTTCTGGGTGGCTCCTCATGTCCTAACCCTCCCCCACTCTGTAAAATATCTATAGAGAGGGTTGGCATGCTGTTGACTGCTGGACTGAGGCCTTCCACGATGAGCCTATCCACGACCAAACCCCCTATATCTCCGAAAGGATCTGAAGGGAGTAGATGCAGAAGCCTGTAGCCCCAAAGATCTCACAGTCGCCCTGCTGTCTTTGAAACGTTCTAAAGCAGAGTCCGCCTTGGACCCAAACAACTTTTAGCTGTCAAATGGGAGGTCCAATAAAGTTGCTTGAACATCCGTTGAAAACCCAGAAGACCTTAGCCACGCATGTCTCCTAGTGGCCACCGAAGGACCTATTGCCCTGGCTACTGATTCTGCTGTATCCAGACCAGACTGGATGATCTGCTTGGCCGCCGCTTGGGTGTCCAAAAGGAGCTCATCAAAGTGCCCCTTCATATCCTGAGGCAAGTTAGGCACCACAGCTCTAGCCATGTCCATCAGGGCATAAATATATCTACCCAGCACACAGGCAGCATTGACTTATTTTATTGCCACACTACAAGATGAGAGCGTCTTCTTGGCTGCTTGCTCCATTCTCTTGGACTCCCATTCCAATGGATTAACAGGAAAGGAACCAGGTGCAGAACGAGCAGAACAAGGAGTCAGATGTTGGGATAAAAATCTAGGATCCGCAGGAGCAACCCTGTACCTCCTTGCTACAGTCCTAGACACCGCTGGAGACGTAACAGGCTCTCTACAAATGTCCAAAATAGGCTTAGTAAGAGCATCATTGAAAGGGAGCAGGGGCTCTGCCGAAGTGGAGGAAGGATGCAATACCTCTGTCAAAATGTTTGTCTTTACTTCCGAAGATGGCAATGGAAGCTCCAAAAATTCTGCAGCCTTCCTTATGACAGTGTGATAGGATGCTGCCTCCGCCGTAAAGGCACAGAAGAAAGGGAACTGACGTCAGCACGCCGGCGAGGACCTTTAAATGCCACAATGACATCAGACGGAGTTGAGTGCAGAGCCGTGCAATTGTGCCATCTACGTCAACTTGAAGAACTGGGAAGAAAGTTTCTATTGAATGGTGGCGCATTGGGAGAATTCAGAAGGTGAGGAATCCACAGGTAGTTGCATCCATCAGAAGTGTTATTTTTCTAAACTGATCTTTGATTTATTCTTCCAGTTTGTGTCTCATTTATTGCCTCTGTAAGTACAACAAATGCTTAGTACTACCCTCTGATGAGCTTAAGTGCTCGCCCACGCTACCACAAAAGAGAACATTAGTGTTATCTACTTTTCCCTATGTCAAATAATTGGAGACATCCTGGACTCTCTGCACTGTGTACTTCTTTTTAGTGCACCATGTAGAAGGCTGGCCTGGTTTGTTTTGGGTACCAAAGGTACTTACACCTTATATAAGGTCAGTTATCCCTTATTAGTGAAATGTAGTCAGTGTCTAGAAGCCAGGCTGTCTAGAGGTAACTGTAGGCAGAGCAGCCAAGGCTGAACTAGGAGACATGCAAAGCTCTTGCAATACCACTGTAGTCACACAGTACTAACACACATGAAAGACAAAACTCAGTGTTTCAAAAATAAAGATACTTTATTTTAGTCACACAAGGCCAAATATACATTGGAAACTATACTCCCTTAGGAGGTAAGTAAATTACACAATATATACACTAGTAACCAAAAACAGGTAAGTAAATAGTCAGAAAATGGTGCAAACAGTGAAAATCACAATAGGTTGCAATGGGCCTAGGGGGACACAAATCGTATACTAAAATAGTTGAATGCGAAAGTCGGTTGCCCACCTAGGCAAGTGTTGTGTGTAGAGGGGCACTGGGAGTGTAAGAACATGCCAAAGGTAATTAAAATACCCCACCCCAGAGCCGAGGAAAAGCAGGAGTAAAACACAGCAAGTTTCCTAAAACACACTAGAAGTCATGGTAGAAGATAATGCAAGAACCAGAAGAGACTGCAAGACACCAACGATGGATTCCTGGACCTGAAGATCTGTGGAAGGAGGGGACCAAGTCCAAGAAGCACTGAAGAATCCAGGGAGAACAGGAGTCCCTGCTAATCCGGATGAAGGTGCAAAAGAGGAACCACCGGTGAGAAGACAAAGTCAGTATTGCACCAAAGAAGACAGATGCGGGTTCCTGGTTGATGCCGAAGATGTCCGACGCCGGTTGGATGAATGGAGTCTGGTTTTTGTCCCTGGATTCCGCCACAAGCCTTAGCTCACGCAAATCATGCGGTTAGAGGAAAATGCCGCTGTCCAGGACAAGGAGGGACCTGGTGGCCTCTACCCAGGAGGGTGAGACAGAGGGGGCTCTCAGCAACTCAGAGAGCCTTCAGAAGACCAGGCAGGGTGCACAGGAGTCCCACAGCCTGGGGACAAATAAGGTGCAATTGGAGGCACATGCAGCACAACACAAAAGATTCCCACACCACCTGAGAACCACTCAGGAAGCTGTGCGTCGCAGGATGGAGTGCCAGGTGCCTAAGCAGTGCTCTGCAAGAAGAATTTCTTGGAAGGTTGCAGACAAGCATTGGAAAGTGCAAGTCACATGGTGCATGGGGGTACTGTCTTGTGTGGGGAGGCAAGCTCTTACCTCCACCAAAGTTGGACAGCTGGACGTTGGAACGTCAGGAGTCACTTTAGTCCACCAGCCATGTTGCTGTATCCACGCCTGTCATCTGGAAAGGGGACCCAGACCACTGGTCGTCACTGCAGAGAGGTGCCTGATGAAGCAGGGAAGTGACTCCGTCAGTCCACGGGAGATTGCTTTGGTTCTTCTGGTGCAGGCTGAAGGCAGTGGGTCCTTGGAGGATGCATGACCTGGAAACTGTTGCGGTGGCTGGCAGAAGCTGAAGATACAAAGTTGCAGAAGTCCTCTTAGCTTCTTTGTTGCAGTTTTGTAGAGTTCCTGGATCAGTCAGCTGTTTATCCGTCGGTAGAAGATGAAGTAAAGGATGAAAAGGATTCCTGCTGGAGTCTTGCAATCCGAATCTGAAGAAACACTCAAAGGAGAGACCCTAAATAGCCCAGAGAGGGGGATTGCTCACCTAACCAGGTAAGCATCTATCAGGAGGGGTCTCTGATGTCACCTGCTCGCACTGGCCACTCAAATGCTCCCACAGTGCCCCACCACCTTGGAATCCAAGATGGCAAAACCCAGTGACGCTCTGGAGTAGCTTTGGGCACCACCCCTGGGGGTGGTGATGGACAGGGGAGTGATCACTACCCCTTCCTTTGTCCAGTTTCGTGTTAGAGCAGGGACAGGGGGTCCCTGAACCTGTGTAGACTGGATTGTGCAAGGAGGGCACCATCTATGCCCTTCAAAGAATTTCTAAAGGCTCATAAACCTCCCATGCCTGTAACACCTATTTCCAAAGTGAGAATGTATATCACCCCTCTCCTAAATGAAATGCAATGTTCTGCCTTCCTGGGAATGAGCTGCTCAGCCCCCAGGAGGAAGAAACCTGTCTGTGAGGTGGCAGCAGCTGGGGCTGCAGTTGAAACCTCAGAATGCTGGTATGGCAGTACTGGAGGTCCACTGTGGAGCCCCCAGAGTGCATGGAATTGTGCTGCCAATACTGGAATCAGTATTGGAGTACAATTCCCAGTTATTAGATATCTTGCATGGCCATATTCGAAGTTACCATTGTGAAGCTGTGCATAGGTATTGACCTATATACAGTGCACACTTAAAATGGTGTCCCCGCACTCATGAAGTCTGGGAAAATGGTCCTGGACAACATGGGGGCACCTCTGCTAGTGCAGGGGTGCCCTCACACAAAGATACTTTGCACCCAGCCTTTAGGGTCTGAAGCCTGACATATAGGTGACTTAGAAGTGACTTGGTGCAATGAAAATGGCTGTGAAAAAGTGCACGCTCTATTTCACACAGTCTGCAATGGCAGTCCTGTAGAAGCCTTTGTATGGGCTCCTCATTGGTGGCAAAAGAAATGCTGCTGCCCATAAGGATCCACTGGAACCCCACTGCCCTGGGTAGCTAGGTACCATATATTAGGGACTTATAATGGGGGCAGTATTCCAATTTGGAGTGAAATACTGTGTTACCAGTATGTAAGTATAAATTTGGAACCAGAGAAAGCATAAGCACTGAAGTTATGGTTAGCAGGACCCCAGTGACACAGTCAGGCATACTGACAAAAACTGTAAAACAGACTGACAAGTAGGCCACAAACCATGAGCACTGGGGTCCTGGCTAGCAGGATCCCAGTAACACAGTTAAAACACACTTACAAACACTGACAAACAGGCCAAAAAATGGGGGTAACCATGCTAGAAAGAGGCTACTTTCTCACACACTATATAGGTAGTCAGATTCCTATAGATCTAAAGTGTTAAATATGGCTCAACAGACCTGCCAAGCAGGATTTGACAGTTTGGTGCCATAGGATGCCCACAGCACCCACCCTGAATATTCTGTGGGATTAAGGGAAGTCACCCCCACTTATTCAGGTCAGCTTATTGTTGCTGGGCTCAAGCAAAGGTTGGGAGCTGGCAGAGACTTATGCTATGCAGCCTTCTGTCAGTTTAGGCAGATTAGGGGTAATGTTCTAAAAGTAAGGTTCCCTTAATATTTATTAAGAATCCAACTTCACTATTGAAATGGATATTTAATAACGACTAAAAATAGTTGTTTAATTTCTTTCTAGCTGATTCCATTCCTGAGATACATTATTAGTATTGAACTTGTACTCTGGTTTTCTACATAGGACAGCAAAGGCTTGCAACAGTAAAAATAACTTTTAAGACATTGTCACTATAGGGTCATGGTAACATTAATTTTCTACATTTCCCACTTTTAAATACCATGCACATTACCTTGTGAGCTACAAGTCTTACATTGGAGTGACCTACTATGATTTAAAAAATAGTTTTTTTTACCTAGCAAAAATATTTTTAACAGGACGCACTGCAGGTTTTACACTGCTACAGGTGTAAGCCTGAAGCCATTTTTTCCATTGTCATGTTACTGTATAGCACAATAAGTGTTACAGTCCACAGGTGATAGTTAATGTTTCATGTTATGACTTATTTCCACACCATATACTATTGCCTCCTAGAAAAAATAGTGAAATACATCAATAAGTGATTACCCAGTTTCGCCATGTTCTAGTAGTCAGAGCACATACACTGGACAGTAGAACTGCAGAGTCTAAAAACCTCCAATAAAATAGGTTTCATCAAGAAGTACAAACTTTTTAAACCTATAATATTCAAACAGAAGCTCATTCTGCAAGCATGACCTGGGCCTCTTTGCTGCTGAATTATAAGTTACCAGACTGGACCTGGATAATGGGTTCATGCTGGTGTCCGTGCAAGACTGGCTCCACATATACCCTAGGGATCTCTGAATTGAAGATAGACATTGGCTTTGATGTCTGCTGAGGGTCAGACGTATACATTGATTGAGGACTTATGGTTGTGGTTCCTGAAGACGGAGCTGTGCCGAAAGGTGCATTAAAACTTAAATTAAATTGAATCTTAGCAACAAAAATGAATGGGCATCAAATGCAGTCTAAAGATATGTTTTGGAATTGAATGTTTTGAAAATACTTTTGGATAATAAGAGTATTTTTATCATAGCCGGATTAACCATTAGGAGCCCATCGAAGCCCAAAAGATGTCATAGAATTTCATGTTTTCATCAAAAAGAATTGTGAAAGAACTTTAGTAGTCATTACAACCCAGGCGGTTGGTGTTAATGTGGCGGTAAGACCGCCAACAGGCCGGCGGAAAAAGAAATGGAATTACGACCGTGGCGGAAACCGCCAACAAAGACAGCCACTTTAATACTCCGACCGCCACGGCGGTACAACAGACAGGCGGGAGACACTGCACCGCCACAGTATCACAACCTACCAATCCACCACCTTTTCCGGGGTGGATTAACCGCGAACAAAAACACGGCGGAAACAGGACTTCGAAGGGAAAACGCTCACCTCTGCACACCCCACGAGGAACCAGGGCGCCATGGAACCTGAGCTCCACATTTTACCAGCCTTTATCTTCTTGCTCCTCTACCAGGAGCACGAACGCCGGTGGCGAAGACCACGGTGAGTACTGCACCTACGACACAGGGGAGGGAAAACACAGTGACACACACAACACCCCCATCCTCACCCTCACCCACGACAACACACACACTAATACAGCATGATACATTACAGTTACACCCCCAACCCCCTCGGAAGAATGCAAAGAAAAAAGGAAATGAGGTGAACGATTGTAATATATTAAAATTCAGTAGTCAAATAATATACATACCCTATTTACAAATATATACACCAAGAATGTTAGCCCAGGGTATTCCACCCTTAAAGTCCGTGGACCACTGGGCCCCAAATGCATGGGCGAGGCCCACACAAGATACCCGAACATGATGGAGAGAACATTGCAGGGGCATCAGATAGAAATAAAACAGGCACCTCAGGGGGAACGGAAAGGGGGGGCACCTCAGCCGGTTGAGTGCACAAAGCCAAATCCACGAGGGGGCCCCATGCCCACTGTTCAATCCTGGGGAGTGCAAAGCCACAGTCTCACAAGTCTCTACAGTGGGTGGTTTGCCCACTGTTCAATCCTGGGGAGTGCAAAGCCACAGTCTCTCAAGTCTCTAGAGTGGGTGGGTTGCCCACTGATCAATCCTGGGGAGTGCAAAGCCACAGTCTCACAAGTCTCTACAGTGGGTGGTTTGCCCACTGTTCAATCCTGGGGAATGCAAAGCCACAGTCTCACAAGTCTTTACAGTGGGTGGGTTGCCCACTGATCGATCCTGGGGAGTGCAAAGCCATAGTCTCACAAGTCTCTACAGTGGGTGGGTTGCCCACTGTTCAATCCTGGGGAGTGCAAAGCCACAGTCTCTCAAGTGGATAACAGTCTACACTGGTTCTGGAGGGGGCTTGGTGCCCAGAGTGCTTCATCCTGCAAGGACAGAGGTAGTGGATGTAAATCTCCACTGGCTCTGGAGGGGGCTTGGTGCCCAGAGTGCTTCATTCTGCCAAGGACAGAGGTGGTGGATGTGATACTCCACTGGTTCTGGAGGGGCTTGGTGCCCAGAGTGCTTCATTCTGCCAAGGACAGAGGTGGTGGATGTGATACTCCACTGGTTCTGGAGGGGCTTGGTGCCCAGAGTGCTTCATCCTGCTTGTGGCGGCCTCAGTAGCGTCAGTGTTTTTGGCGCTCATGGGACTGTGGTGATTGTGGCGGTGGTGTCCTTGGCAGCGGTGATTGTGGCGGCAGTGTCCTTGGCAGCGCTTCAGCTGCTGGCGGTCCTGTCTTGGACAACGGGGCTGCTGCTGGCAGTCCTGTCTGGGCCAGCGGGGCTTCTGCTGGCGGTTGCCTCCTGGGCAGCGGGGCTGATGCTGGCAGTCGCCTCCTGGCCAGCGGGGCTGATGCTGGCGGTTGCCTCCTGGGCAGCGGTGCTGATGCTGGCGGTTGCCTCCTGGGCAGCAGGCTGATGCTGGCGGTCGCCTCCTGGCCAGCTGGGCTGCTGCTGGCGGTCGCCTCCTGGGCAGTGGGGCTGATGCTGGCGGTCCTGTCTGGGCCAGCGGGGCTGCTGGCGGTCGCATCCTAGGCAGCGGAGTTGATGCTGGCCGTCCTGTCTGGGCCAGCGGGGCTGCTGCTGGCCGGCTCCTGGGCAGCGGGGCTGATGGCGGTCTTCTCCACCGTGCTGATCTTCCCAGATTTGCCGGGTTTCTTGTGCCCCTTCCCCACCTTGGAAGGGTCGCAGCTGACTCCACACTCCCACCTGTTCCCCTGGAAGCGGGTTTGCTGGCTGGTGTCTTCCCCCTCTCCCACCGGGCACTGGCCAACTTTTGAGGCTTGACAGGTGGGGGACTGTCTGTGCTGTGGCTCCTTGCCACACTGCCCAAGGGTAGGTCGCTCCCCCTGCCGCTGCAGCTCCTCCAGGTTCCTGAGTTCCTGAGACCCACCCCACAGTAAGTACCCCCCACCACCCAGCCCCTCGTTCTGCCCCGCGCTACTCACCCTCTCTCCTGCTCCTGCTTCTTTTCCTCTTTCCTTCTTCTCTGTTCTTCCTCCTCGCTCCTCGTCTGTATTCTTCTTCTGTACTCCTCTTCTCCCCGTCTTCTCTCTTCTTCTCTTCTTCCTCATCTTCTGCTGTGGTATTCTGCACCCTGTTTCTTCGTTTTTTGTATCTCCCTCCGTGTTCTTCAGTGTTCTTCAGTGTTCTTCTGTGTTCCTCTGTGTTCTTCTGTCTTCTTCTGTCTTCCTCTGTGTTTTTCTGTCTTCCTCGGTGTTCTTCTGTCTCCCTCTGTGTTCTTCTGTATTCTTCTCTGTTCTTCTGTCTTCCTCTGTCTTCTTCTGTCTTCCTCTGTGTTCTTCTGTATTCTTCTCTGTTCTTCTGTACTCCTCTCTGTTCTTCTGTATTCTTCTGTGTGTCTTCTGCTCTTCCGGTCTTCTGCTCTTCCGGTCTTCTGCTCTTCTGTTCTTCTTTTCTTCTTGTCTTCTTGTCTTCTGCCTCCTCCGTCCTCTTCTCCCCGCGCCTGCCCTCCTGCTCCTGCCTCATCCCCCTCCCCCACTCGCATCCCCCCATCTATCTCCCCTATCTAACCCGTTCACTTTCTACCTCCCTCACTCCTCCTATCTACCTATCTCTCCATCTCTCTATCCCACTATCCAACTCCCTCACTCTCCACCTCCTCCTATCTTCCTATCTTCCTATCTCTCTATCTTTTTCCCTATCTATCGATTTCTCTATCTACCTTTTCTCTCTACCTATTTCTCTATCTCTCCCCCCCTCCCGCCACCCCCTCTATTACCTATCTTCCTATCCCCTCACTCTACCTCTCACCCTCACCCACCTCCACAACCCCCCCTCCCCTATCTTCACAACCCTACACCTATCTTTCTCCCTAATCTCCTAAACCTCCTAACACTCTCCCCCCTCCACCCTTAAACCCCCCTCCCCCAGCTCTTCTCACTCTACCTGTCCCCCCCTCCCTCGCGCTTTCCCGCCGCGACCTCCTGCAAGCCCCCGCCCCCCAGCTCCCATTCGCCCCCAGCTGACCCCTCCCCCCCTCCTACCTCATATGGCGGCCGCTGCGCGACAGTGGTAGCGACCCTTGACCCAAGGGTAGGTCGCTCCCCCTGCCGCTGCAGCGCCTCCAGGTTCCTGAGTTCCTGAGACCCACCCCACAGTAAGTACCCCCCACCTCCCAGCCCCTCGTTCTGCCCCGCGCTACTCACCCTCTCTCCTGCTCCTGCTTCTTTTCCTCTTTCCTTCTTCTCTGTTCTTCCTCCTCGCTCCTCGTCTGTATTCTTCTTCTGTACTCCTCTTCTCCCCATCTTCTCTCCTCTTCTCTTCTTCCTCATCTTCTGCTGTGGTATTCTGCACCCTGTTTCTTCGTTTTTTGTATCTCCCTCCGTGTTCTTCTGTGTTCTTCTGTGTTCCTCTGTCTTCTTCTGTCTTCCTCTGTCTTCTTCTGTCTTCCTCTGTCTTCTTCTGTCTTCCTCTGTGTTTTTCTGTCTTCCTCGGTGTTCTTCTGTCTCCCTCTGTGTTCTTCTGTATTCTTCTCTGTTCTTCTGTCTTCCTCTGTCTTCTTCTGTGTGTGTTCTTCTGTATTCTTCTCTGTTCTTCTGTACTCCTCTCTGTTCTTCTGTGTTCTTCTGTGTGTCTTCTGCTCTTCCGGTCTTCTGCTCTTCCGGTCTTCAGTCCTTCCGGTCTTCTGCTCTTCTGTTCTTCTTTTCTTCTGTTCTTCTTTTCTTCTTGTCTTCTTGTCTTCTGCCTTCGGCTCTTCTGCCTCCTCCGTCCTCTTCTCCCCGCGCCTGCCCTCCTGCTCCTGCCTCATCCCCCTCCCCCACTCGCATCCCCCCCTCTATATCCCCTATCTAACCCGTTCACTTTCTACCTCCGTCACCCCTCCTATCTACCTATCTCTCCATCTCTCTATCCCACTATCCAACTCCCTCACTCTCCACCTCCTCCTATCTTCCTATCTTCCTATCTCTCTATCTTTTTCCCTATCTATCGATTTCTCTATCTACCTTTTCTCTCTACCTATTTCTCTATCTCTCCCCCCCTCCCGCCACCCCCTCTATTACCTATCTTCCTATCCCCTCACTCTACCTCTCACCCTCACCCACCTCTACAACCCCCCCTCCCCTATCTTCACAACCCTACACCTATCTTTCTCCCTAATCTCCTAAACCTCCTAACACTCTCCCCCCTCCCCCAGCTCTTCTCACTCTACCTGTCCCCTCCTTCCCTCGCGCTTTCCCGCCGCGACCTCCTGCACGCCCCCGCCCCCCAGCTCCCATTCGCCCCCAGCTGACCCCTCCCCCCCCTCCTACCTCATATGGCGGCCGCTGCGCGACAGTGGTAGCGACCCTTGACCCAAGGGTAGGTCGCTCCCCCTGCCGCTGCAGCTCCTCCAGGTTCCTGAGTTCCTGAGACCCACCCCACAGTAAGTACCCCCCACCTCCCAGCCCCTCGTTCTGCCCCGCGCTACTCATCCTCTCTCCTGCTTCTTTTCCTCTTTCCTTCTTCTCTGTTCTTCCTCCTCGCTCCTCGTCTGTATTCTTCTTCTGTACTCCTCTTCTCCCCGTCTTCTCTCCTCTTCTCTTCTTCCTCATCTTCTGCTGTGGTATTCTGCACCCTGTTTCTTCGTTTTTTGTATCTCCCTCCGTGTTCTTCTGTGTTCTTCTGTGTTCCTCTGTCTTCTTCTGTGTTCCTCTGACTTCTTCTGTCTTCCTCTGTCTTCTTCTGTCTTCCTCTGTGTTTTTCTGTCTTCCTCGGTGTTCTTCTGTCTCCCTCTGTATTCTTCTGTATTCTTCTCTGTTCTTCTGTCTTCCTCTGTCTTCCTCTGTCTTCTTCTGTCTTCCACTGTCTTCTTCTGTCTTCCTCTGTCTTCTTCTGTCTTCCTCTGTGTTCTTCTGTATTCTTCTCTGTTCTTCTGTACTCCTCTCTGTTCTTCTGTGTGTCTTCTGCTCTTCCGGTCTTCTGCTCTTCCGGTCTTCAGTCCTTCCGGTCTTCTGCTCTTCTGTTCTTCTTTTCTTCTGTTCTTCTTTTCTTCTTGTCTTCTTGTCTTCTGCCTTCTGCTCTTCTGCCTCCTCCGTCCTCTTCTCCCCGCGCCTGCCCTCCTGCTCCTGCCTCATCCCCCTCCCCCACTCGCATCCCCCCCTCTATCTCCTCTATCTAACCCGTTCACTTTCTACCTCCCTCACTCCTCCTATCTACCTATCTCTCCATCTCTCTATCCCACTATCCAACTCCCTCACTCTCCACCTCCTCCTATCTTCCTATCTCTCTATCTTTTTCCCTATCTATCGATTTCTCTATCTACCTTTTCTCTCTACCTATTTCTCTATCTCTCCCCCCTCCCGCCACCCCCTCTATTACCTATCTTCCTATCCCCTCACTCTACCTCTCACCCTCACCCACCTCTACAACCCCCCCTCCCCTATCTTCACAACCCTACACCTATCTTTCTCCCTAATCTCCTAAACCTCTTAACACTCTCCCCCCTCCACCCTTAAAACCCCCTCCCCCAGCTCTTCTCACTCTACCTGTCCCCCCCCTCCCTCGCGCTTTCCCGCCGCGACCTCCTGCACGCCCCCGCCCCCCAGCTCCCATTCGCCCCCAGCTGACCCCTCCCCCCCCTCCTACCTCATATGGCGGCCGCTGCGCGACAGTGGTAGCGACCCTTGACCCAAGGGTAGGTCGCTCCCCCTGCCGCTGCAGCTCCTCCAGGTTCCTGAGTTCCTGAGACCCACCCCACAGTAAGTACCCCCCACCTCCCAGCCCCTCGTTCTGCCCGTGCTACTCACCCTCTCTCCTGCTCCTGCTTCTTTTCCTCTTTCCTTCTTCTCTGTTCTTCCTCCTCGCTCCTCGTCTGTATTCTTCTTCTGTACTCCTCTTCTCCCCGTCTTCTCTCTTCTTCTCTTCTTCCTCATCTTCTGCTGTGGTATTCTGCACCCTGTTTCTTCGTTTTTTTGTATCTCCCTCCGTGTTCTTCTGTGTTCTTCTGTGTTCCTCTGTGTTCCTCTGTCTTCTTCTGTCTTCCTCTGTCTTCTTCTGTCTTCCTCTGTGTTTTTCTGTCTTCCTCGTTGTTCTTCTGTCTCCCTCTGTGTTCTTCTGTATTCTTCTCTGTTCTTCTGTCTTCCTCTGTCTTCTTCTGTCTTCCTCTGTGTTCTTCTGTATTCTTCTCTGTTCTTCTGTACTCCTCTCTGTTCTTCTGTGTTCTTCTGTGTGTCTTCTGCTCTTCCGGTCTTCTGCTCTTCCGGTCTTCAGTCCTTCCGGTCTTCTGCTCTTCTGTTCTTCTTTTCTTCTGTTCTTCTTTTCTTCTTGTCTTCTTGTCTTCTGCCTTCGGCTCTTCTGCCTCCTCCGTCCTCTTCTCCCCGCGCCTGCCCTCCTGCTCCTGCCTCATCCCCCTCCCCCACTCGCATCCCCCCATCTATCTCCCCTATCTAACCCGTTCACTTTCTACCTCCCTCACTCCTCCTATCTACCTATCTCTCCATCTCTCTATCCCACTATCCAACTCCCTCACTCTCCACCTCCTCCTATCTTCCTATCTCTCTATCTTTTTCCCTATCTATCGATTTCTCTATCTACCTTTTCTCTCTACCTATTTCTCTATCTCTCCCCCCCTCCCGCCACCCCCTCTATTACCTATCTTCCTATCCCCTCACTCTACCTCTCACCCTCACCCACCTCCACAACCCCCCCTCCACTATCTTCACAACCCTACACCTATCTTTCTCCCTAATCTCCTAAACCTCCTAACACTCTCCCCCCTCCACCCTTAAACCCCCCTCCCCCAGCTCTTCTCACTCTACCTGTCCCCCCCCCTCCCTCGCGCTTTCCCGCCGCGACCTCCTGCAAGCCCCCGCCCCCCAGCTCCCATTCGCCCCCAGCTGACCCCTCCCCCCCTCCTACCTCATATGGCGGCCAGAGGCAAGCCCGTCTGCGCCCGTCCGCGCCTGGCCCGCGCCCAGCGCCATGACCCCTGGTCCCCAGCGCTCCCAAGCCCCGATGATCCGCTATGACCCCACCACCCTCCATGCCCTCAACCCAGGACGCTCCAACACCTGCTTCCAAGCTCACCCCAAACGCACCCATGGACCCTTCGCCTGCAACTCCTGCAAACGCATCTTCCACCACGCAACAACTACGACCACAAGCCCACGCGCCATCAACCACCTCAAGTGCATCCTAGTCAACGCTCGCTCCGTTCACAAACACGCCGTTGAACTCTGGGACCTCCTAGACTCCACAGCACCGGACGTCGCCTTCATCACGGAGACCTGGATGAACGCCTCCTCTGCTCCAGACATCGCCACCGCCATCCCCGAAGGCTACAAGATCTCCAGGAAAGACCGCACCAACCAAGTAGGAGGAGGCATCGCCATCGTCTTCAAAGACTCCATCAGCGTCACCACCTCCACTGAAGACTCCCCTCTTGCCGCTGAACACCTGCATTTTCAGATTCGCACCGACCCGAGGACCACCCTCAGAGGATCCCTCGTCTACCGTCCTCCCGGACCTCGCGCCCCTTTCAGCGACACCATCGCCGACTTCATCTCCCCGCACGCCCTCGCCTCACTGGACTACATCCTCCTAGGCGACCTCAACTTCCATCTGGAACAAAACAACGACCCCAACACCACCACCCTGCTCGCCAACCTCGCCAACCTCGGCCTCAAACAACTGGTGAACACTGCCACCCACATCGCCGGACACACACTCGACCCTATCTTCTCCGCCAGCAAACACGTCTTCTTCAGCCACGCCTCCGCCCTTCATTGGACCGACCACAGCTGCGTCCACTTCACATTCCGACGTGAGACCCGCCACCTCCGCACTCAACCCATCCCTCGCCGACAGTGGAACAAGATCCCTGAAGAGCAACTCTTCGCCGCACTCGCCGTCAACCAACCCACCCTCACCACCGACCCCAACGTCGCAGCCCTCAACCTCACAAACTGGATCTCCAACTGCGCAGACAACCTTGCTCCCCTCAAACGCTCGCAGCGACAGAACAACACCAAGAAACCCCTCTGGTTCTCTGACACCCTCAAAGAATCAAAGAAAACTTGTCGCGCACTTGAGAAAGCCTGGCGCAAGGACCGCACCGCTGACAACATGACCGCCCTCAAGAACGCTACCCGCAAACACCACCACCTGATCCGCACTGCCAAAAGGAATTTTTTCACTGACAGACTGGACAAAAACAGCCACAACAGCAGAGAACTCTTCAGCATCGTCAAGGAGTTCTCCAACCCCAGCGCCAACGCCAACGCCGTCACGCCCTCACAGGATCTATGCGAATCCCTCGTCACTTTCTTCCATCGCAAGATCAGCGACCTCCACGACAGCTTCGGACACCAGACCCAACCTAACACCACCGAACCCACATCCCCGACCATCACCCTCAACAACTGGACCCACATCAGCACGGAAGAAACCAAATCCATCATGAACTCTATCCACTCCGGCGCCCCTTCGGACCCCTGCCCGCACTTCATCTTTAACAAAGCCGACAACATCATCGCCCCGCACCTCCAGACCGTCATCAACTCTTCTTTTTCTTCTGCTACCTTCCCCGAATGCTGGAAACACGCCGAAGTCAACGCCCTACTAAAGAAACCTACGGCTGACCCGAGCGACCTGAAAAACTTCCGCCCCATCTCCCTTCTGCCTTTCCCAGCCAAAGTAATAGAGAAGACCGTCAACAAACAGCTGACCACCTTCCTGGAAGACAACAACCTGCTCGACCCCTCACAGACCGGATTCCGAACCAACCACAGCACTGAAACCGCCCTCATCTCAGTCACAGACGACATCAGAACCCTGATGGACAACGGTGAAACAGTCGCCCTCATTCTTCTCGACCTCTCGGCTGCCTTTGACACCGTCTGTCACCGCACCCTAATCACCCGCCTCCGCTCCACCGGGATCCAAGACCAGGCCCTGGACTGGATCGCCTCCTTCCTCGTAAACCGCTCCCAAAGAGTCTACCTCCCTCCGTTTTGCTCAGAACCCACTGAGATCATCTGCGTCGTACCTCAAGGCTCATCACTCAGCCCGACACTCTTCAATGTCTACATGAGCCCCCTCGCTAACATCGTACGCAAGCACGACATCATCATCACCTCCTACGCCGACGACACCCAACTTATACTCTCCCTCACGAAGGACCCCGCCAGCGCCAAGACCAACCTTCAAGAGGGTATGAAGGACGTCGCAGATTGGATGAGGCTCAGCCGCCTAAAGCTGAACTCTGAAAAAACTGAAGTCCTCATCCTCGGCAACACCCCGTCCGCCTGGGACGACTCCTGGTGGCCCACGGCCCTCGGCACCGCACCGACCCCCGCAGACCACGCCCGCAACCTCGGCTTCATCTTGGACCCCCTTCTCACCATGACCAAGCAAGTCAACGCCGTGTCCTCCGCCTGCTTCCTCACCCTCCGCATGCTCCGCAAGATCTTCCGCTGGATCCCCGCCGACACCAGAAAAACCGTGACCCACGCCCTCGTCACGAGCCGCCTGGACTACGGCAACACCCTCTACGCTGGGACCACCGCCAAACTCCAAAATCGCCTGCAACGCATTCAAAACGCCTCAGCCCGCCTCATCCTCGACGTACCCCGCAACAGCCACATCTCCGCACACCTGAGACACCTGCATTGGCTCCCAGTCAGCAAAAGGATCACCTTCCGACTTCTCACCCACGCACACAAAGCCCTCCACGACAAGGGACCGGAATACCTCAACAGACTGCTCAACTTCTACGTCCCCACCCGCCCCCTCCGCTCCTCTGGCCTCGCACTCACCGCCGTCCCTCGCATCCGACGCTCCACGGCGGGTGGGAGATCTTTCTCCTTCCTGGCGGCCAAGACCTGGAACTCCCTCCCCACCAGCCTCAGGACCAGCCAGGACCACTCCGCTTTCCGGAGACTCCTAAAGACCTGGCTGTTCGAGCAGCGATAACCACCCCCTTTGTCCCTAGCGCCTTGAGACCCGCACGGTGAGTAGCGCGCTTTATAAATGCTAATGATTTGATTTGATTTGCCTGACCTGCTGCCTGGTGCACTCCAGAATCCAGTGACTACTGGCACCACTGGTCCCGCCGATGTTGTGGCTGAGGTGCTAGGTTGGGACCTGGAGAGTCGGGCCATAGGAGACTGACGGGGTGGGGGAGGTGAGGGAAAGAGGTCAAGGGTGGACAGGAAAAGTTTCTTAGGAACACTGGGACGGGTAGCTGGAGGGCGTTTGGGAGTGGAGGAAGAGGTTGTGGTTGTAGGAGGTGTACGTTTGGTGACTTTGGGTGAAGGTGTATGCGCTGGAGGCTGTCGTGAGGTGGATGGCTGTTGGGTGGGTGTGTGCCTGCGTTTGTGTACCTTGGGAGGTGGCGTCACAGACACACTGGGAGAGGACACAGGGGATGTGTGAATGGTAGTGGGAGTGGTGACTGCACGTGAGCGGGGTGTGGTGGTGGGTGTGCTGGTGATGGAAGTAGTGGCTGTAGATGTAGTGCATGCAGGTGTGAGTGGAGACGAGATAGGGAGGGAGGAGGGAGACGAGGAGGAGGGGGACACAGTGGAGGCAGTGGATGTTGCTATGTCTGCATGTGTGTGATGCTTGCAGGATTGCATGTGGGATGTGTGGTGCTTATGTTTGCCTGAGCTTCCTTTGTGTGTTGAGGTGTGTGCATGCTGGTCTGATGGTGTGCTTGGGGTAGGCTGAGGTACAGGGGATTGGGTCTGGGTGGAGAAAGTTGGAGGGGGGAGGCTAGAGACAGGGACAATGGCTGCCATCAGTGCTGAGGCCAGAGTCTGAAAAGCTTGCTGAAGGGCTGCCTGACCAGAATGAATGCGCTCCAGGAATGCATTGGTTTGTGGCAACTGTCTCTCTACACCCTGGATGGCATTCAAAATGGTAGACTGCCCAACAGTGAGGGACCTGAAGAGGTAAATGGCCTCCTCACTGAGGGCAGCAGGGGTGACTGGGGCAGGGGCTGAGGTGCCTGAGGCGAAGGTGATGCCCACCCACCTGGGTAAGCGGCACGGGGCAAAGGCTGAGGAGCTGCTGGAAGGGTGGTGCTGGAGGGGGGGGGGGTGTTGGCTGTACCTGTAGATGCGGAGGGCACAGATGGGGCCGCCACCACAAGGGAGCTCCCATCAGAGGACGAGTCCGTATCACTGGTGTCAGCTTCTGTCCCCGCCGCGGAGCTCCCCTCGCCCTCCATCCCACTGGTGAAATCAGACTCCGTAGTGTCACCCTCCAGGGCCATGTGGGATGCAGCTCCCTCCTGCTCCGGTGCCACTGCTCCTCCACCTGATGATGCTAATGCACACATGTACAGGGAGACCACAAAAAGGGGGGGGAGACAGAAGAAAGACATGTTGATTGCATGCATTACCGCTACTGTTGGCGGACACGACAGACACAGAAGCCCCCTGCACTACACCGCGCACTTGGGGTCCACTATTCAATCCCTGGGACAAGGCCTACAAGGCTATGGCCGATATCTGCACACATGGATGTCACAGGAGCCTGACGAGGTGTAGTTGGCACTGTACCCAGGTGGGGTGGGGTGCCACAGGGTCTGCCTGAAAAAGGGGACTTAACTAGCACACTCGCCCTGGCCTAGGGAAACCCACAGTCCACCTCCCCCACCCAGACACCTCCACTGCACACTGAATCAGCAGAATGAGAGTGTACTCACCTCCTTGTTGCTGCTGTGATGCCCTCAAGCACCCATTCAACTCCGGGTACGCCACCGCCAGGATCAGGGGAGTCATGGTGCGATGGGTACCCCTCTCACGTTGGGAGGCCATCCCGAGCTGGCCCTCCGCCATCTTCTTCCTCCAGCGGCGAACGTCCTCCCATCTTTTACGGCAGTGGGTGCTCCGTCTGTGATAGACCCCCAGGGTCTGGACGTCCTTGGCGATGGCACGCCAAATACCCAATTTTTTGGTGGGCACTGACCTACATGAATTGTACAGGGGAAAAAGAGAAGTTATTATCAACTGCACCATCACAGTCATTGGCCCGCATCCCTATCCTTGCCATGTGGCACATGCACTCACCGTCGTTTCATGGACGCATCATTCTCCCCCCCCCATCTTTTATCCACACCACTCCACACAGGCATTGCCCATACAGCATGCTCATAGTGTACTTACCTGTTTATCTGGAGGACCGTAGAGTAGCGTGTACTAGGGAGGACCCCATCCACGAGTTTCTCCAACTCCTCCGTGCTGAAGGCAGGGGCCGTTTCCCCCAGACGCACAAGCCTTTGTCTCTTCCAGACTGAGGTCACAGCAGCACTTGCAGTGTAGGTCCTCTCCTGTCGAAGCTCAGGTATCGAGTGATTGAACAGATGGAAAATGGCGGTCAGGTCCGCGGCGGTGCGTACCGTCACCGCTGCGGACATCGTCATTGGCTCCTAGGACCCATAGGGTCCAATGTTAACCAATGCAGAATTGCGCCGCGGTATTCGACCGCCTACCACAACGGTGTACAACGCCAGCGCAGTTACCTCACATCTTCTTGTCCCACTTTACAGGTCAGGCAGCCGCCATTTCAGGGGCCCACATGGCTTTATTTTTAAATGCGTCACACATACCTAGTTCTGCCTCAACACTCATACAGGCAAAATTCTGGTTATGAATAGTTTTCTGAGTAAGCTGTGTTTAAGTACCTCTGAGTTGGTTGACTCTGTGCTCGCTGTTGTCCTTCATAGGCACCGTCCGCTGGGACATGTGAGGAGATGGCGGCGTCCTCCAGTGTACAGACCGCTGGTGGACCTGTCGACAATGGAGGAAAGACATGTAATCATCACCTACAGGCTTGATCGTGCCACAATCCTGGAACTGTGTGCCCAGTTGTAGCCAGACCTGATGTCAGCTATCCGCCATCCCACAGGAATCCCCCCTCAAGTGCAGGTGCTGTCAGTACTCCATTTCCTTGCAAGTGGGTCTTTTCAAACTACAGTGGCCATAGCATCAGGGATGTCCCAGCCTATGTTTTTCAACGTGTTGTCCAGAGTGTTGTCTGCCCTGCTGAAGCACATGCGGAGCTACATCGTGTTTCCTCAGGTGGAGGATTTGCCTACAGTGAAAGGTGACTTCTATGCCCTTGGACATATCCCCAACATCATATGTGCCATTGATGGGACACATGTGGCCTTGGTGCCCCGCAGGTGTGAACAGGTGTACAGAAACCGCAAGAGTAACCATTCGATGAATGTGCATATGGTGTGTTTGGCCAACAAGTACATCTCCTATGTTAATGCCAAATTCCCTAGCTCAGTGCATGACGCTTACATCCTGCGGAATAGCAGCATCCCTTATGTGATGGGGCAACTCCAGATGCACTGTGTGTGGCTATTAGGTGAGGACATGGACCCAATACAGCATGACCAGGTGTCTGGGTCTGGGGATGTCCCTAAGAGTTAGTGTGTGTCTAACAGTTGTCCCTCGCCATTTGCATGTGACTCTGGGTACCCCAACCTGTCATGACTACTGACCCCAGTGAGAAATCCCAGGACAAGGGCAGAGGAATGCTACAATGAGGCCCATGGGTGAACTAGGAGGATTATAGAGCGGACCTTTGGCCTCCTGAAGGCCAGGTTCCGGTGCCTCCATATGACAGGTGGTTCCCTATTCTACTCACCAAAGAAGGTGTGCCAGATCATCGTGGCCTGCTGTATGCTTCACGACTCAGCTTTACCATGACAGGTGCCTTTTCTGCAGGAGGATGGTCCAGATGGAGGTGTTGTGGCAGCTGTGGAGCCTGTGGACAGGGAAGACGAGGAAGCAGAAGAAGAGGACATCGACAACAGGAACTCTGTGATCTTGCAATACTTCCAGTGAGACACAGGTAAGAATACAAACCTGCCTACTACATGTACTTTAACACTACTACCTCTCTACTGTCTGTCCTTTGCACCCAGTGTATGGTCACTGAGTTGTCTCTTTCCCTTACAATTTCACAGATGTGGGTCCCACTGTGTGACATCTGCTTTGTTTCCTCATGGACTAGAGCTGTATGACATAGGTATGTTGACATTACAATTGAAAGAGCATTTTGTCACGGTAATTGCTAATACACTATTTAGAAATCAGAGACAGACTCCAGATTGTTTTGTGCTTTAAGGGTGTTTATTTAAGTGCTCAATATTGTAGGGGGTTGTAAAATGGTGAGGGGTGATAGTGGAGGAATGTCCATGGCAGAGTCCAAGCTATTAGTCTCACAGGTGCATTGTCCAAAGGGGCCTAGGAAGTGGAGCTGGGGTAGTTTGAGGATGGACAGGGTGACAAGGTGGGACAAAAGGATGACATTCAGGGCGGTCTCATTTCTTGGCGGAGGTCTTGGCATTGTTCTCTGTCTTTGTCCTGGATCTCAGGGACCATTTGCGGGGTGGTTCTCCCTCTGCAGGGGGTGGGGTGCTGGTGTGGTCGTCCTGTGGTGTGCCCCTACGATGGTGCCCAGGGTGGAATTGATGGATCTGAGTTCTTCCCTGAAGCCCAAATACTGTTCCTCCTGCAGCCGCTGGGTCTCCTGAAACTTGGCCAGTACCGTTGCCATCGTCTCCTAGGAATTTTGGTAGGCACCCATGATGTTGGAGAGGGCCTCATGGAGAGTGGGTTCCCTTGGCCTGTCCTCCCCCTGTCGCACAGCAGCCCTCCCAGTTCCAGTGTTTCCCTGAGCCTCTGTCCCCTGAACGGTGTGCCCACTGCCACTGCCCCCAGGTCCCTGTTGTTGTTGCTTGACATTTCCTGGGGATAGAGGTATGGGCCCGCTGGGTGGGTGCTGTGCTGGTGTTTCCAGAGGGGGCAAGCTCTGTAGGGGCCTGTGCCAGTGTGAGGGGAACTGACTGTCCTGAGGTTCCAGATGGGCAGGGCTGGTCATCTAGACCCAGTTGGACACAGCTGCTGTCATCACTGTGGGCCACTTCTGTTGGTGGTGTGGACATGTGTGGACCCTCCTGTGCGGTGATGTTGGGTAGGGGTGTAAAAGCATGAATATTTCATCTGGGTGTACCATGGTGTGCAATGGGTGGGTGACCGTGTACCCCAGTGCTTGCATTCCTGTGTGGGACCTTGTGTGATGATGGTTTAGGGGGGTGTATGGGTATGTGCAGTGGCCATGCATTGGTGATGGGTGTCCATGCTTTGTTGTTGCATGCAGCGCTTGGTGTTGGAATGTGTGGTTTGTGATAATGGTACATTTGTGAGGAGTAGGAGTGATGGGTGTGAGGGCGAGGGTGGGGGTATGTGATGGCATGCAGGTAGGGTGGTGGATATAGTAGTTAAAGTTTCACTTACCAGAGTCCATTCCTCCAGCTACTCCTTCGAGGCCCTCAGGATGCAGAATAGCCAAGACTTGCTCTTCCCATGTTGTTAGTTGTGGGGGAGGAGGTTGGGGTCTACCGCCTGTCCTCTGAACCGCAAGGTGGTGTCTTGAAACCATGGAACGCACCTTTCCCCGTAGGTCGTTCCATCTCTTCCTGATGTCATCCCCATTTCTTGGGTGCTGTCCCACTGCGTTGACCCTGTCCACTATTCTTTGCCATAGCTCCATTTTCCTAGCTATGGAGGTGTGCTGCACCTGTGATCTGAATAGCTGTGGCTCTACCTGGATGATTTCCTCCACCATGACCCTGAGCTCCTCCTCAGAGAACCTGGGGTGTCTTTGCCGTGCCATGGGGTGGTGTGGGTGATGTGTGGGGTGGTGTGTGTTGTGATATGTGGGGTGATATTCAGTGGTGTGTTGTGTGAGGTGTGTGGATGTTATGTGGGTGATGGTATTGTGTGCCAGTGGATGCTTGGTTGTAGATTGTAGTGTCTCTCTCTGGCCTTCTGTCGCAATTGTGGTTGTAGGGGTTTGTGGGTGATGTGGGTGTGTGTTTTATATTGTATTGGGTGTGTGGGTGTGGTGTGTGTATGTGTATCAGGTGTGTGTATTTCGAATTGTCCAATGTGGTAGTGTTTTATAAGAGTGTGTATTTTGAGCGCGGCGGTGTGTACCGCCAATGGAATACTGCGGTTGAAAGACCGCCATGTGGATTCGTGGGTCGTGATAGTGTGGGCGTATTTCTGTTGGCGTGACGGTGGAGGTTTTGTTTTCGCCAGTTTATCACTGACTTTGGTGTGGTGGACTTGTGTGGGTGTCTCAATTTGGGCGGATTCCGATCTGTGGGTCATAATGACCGTGGCGGAATTCCACTGCCGCGGCAGTGTGTTGGCAGTCTTCTGCACGGCGGTAAGTGGCTTTTACCGCCAATGTTGTAATGACCCCCTTTGTGCTTTAAAAAAATGTGGCTGTAAGTTGTTAGGCTGTAGCTCAAGTGGAATAAGCACTGATTAGAATGTATGATTTGGAGTATGAGATGATACAAATAGCATGTATGCAATGAGGTTGGAGACAACGATATGAATTAATATACAGGGGAGTGTTTTTATTCTGTTTATGTGATTTTATCATAAGAGGATCAATGTTTTTGCATAATCATGGTTTGTATTTGGCCTACAATATATCGGTATTTTATATTGAATTGAAAAATAAACGATAAAACTAAATGTTCAGAGACGTACATGCATACTTAATATAATGATAATAATAATAATAATAATAATAATAATAATAATAATAATAATATATATATATAATATATATAATATAACAGCTGGTCCACCTGAGGGGTGGGCATGGGGGATTTTCATAGTTATTTATTTCAGTGCCTTAACTGCCCCATAAACTGATATTAGTGACAGGGGTTGCCAGTTCAATGATTTAAGGTACTATTTTGTTATTTTTAACTTCTAGTGCCCTGCAAACAGAAGGTGTATGACTGGCAAAAATGTGCCGAGCAGGAGAAACAAAATTATAGTTTCATTTTCTATAGTTAACTTTCTTTTATTTTGCCAACTCTTCCTTTCCCACTTTGTACTCATGTTATGTTTTGTTTTTGCTCATGAGCATGGTTCTCAAATTCTGATGATTATCTTGTTCTAAATATTGCAAAGCAGCATTATTGCTTTGCTATGAGTAACTTTAGCACATAATCATGCCGTACACCCCAATCCGCCCCACTTCAATCAACGCCAATCCACCCTCACCCTCCATCACTCCACCCTACTCAATCCAAACCACCCCAGTCTAATCCAGTCTGCCCTGCTCCAAACCACCCCAGTCCAATCCAAACCAGTTACCCCAATCCACTCCATTCCAATCCTTCCTACCCACTCCAATCTGCTCCACTCCAATCCAAAACAATCTACCTCATTCCAATCTAAAAGAATCTGCCCCACTCCAATCCAAAACAATCTGCACTGCTCCAAAACAATCTGCCCCACTCCAATCGAAAACAATTTTCCCCACTCTAAAACAATCTACCCACTCCAATAGAAAACAATCTGCCCTGCTCCAGTCCAAAACAATCTGCCTCCACTCCAATCCAAAACATTCTGCCCAACATCAATCTGCCCCACTCCAGTCTAAAACAATCTACTCCTCTCCAGCCAAAAACAAACTGCCCCACTCCAATCGGCCCCACTCCATTCCAAAACAATCTGCTCCCCCTCAATCTTCCTCACTTTAGTCCAAAACAGTCAGCCCTACTGAACTCCAGAACAATTGGCCCCACTCCAGTCTGCCCACCTCCAATTTGTCCCACTCCAATCCAAAACAATATGCTTCATTCCAGTCCAAAACATTCTGCCCCACTCCAATCTAAACCACTCAGCCGCGCTTCAGTCTGCCCCACTCAAATCCAAAACAATAATGGCTCCACTCCAATCTGCCCCACTCTAATCCAAAACAGTCTGTCTCACTCTAATCTGCCCAACTCAAATCTAAAACAATCTGCCCCACTCCAATCCAAAATAATCTGACCACTCCAATCCAAAACAATCTGCCCCACTCCAATCCTAGACAATCTATCCAACTCCAATTTGCCTTACTCTAATCCATTCCACCCCACTCCAATCCACCACCCCAATCCAATCCAAGCCACCCCATTTCCATCAACCCTACCCCAATCCAATGCACCCACCCCAATCTAGTCCACCTCAATTTGATCAACTCCAATCCACCCCACTCCATCCAATCCACAACACTCCAATCCAATCCACTCTGCTGCAATCTAATCCTCTCCAATCCACCTCAACAATCAAATCTACTCTGCTCCATTCCACCTCGCTCCAATCCAACCCACACTACTCAGTCCATTTCACCCTACTCCAATCAACCTCATGCCACTCCAAACCCATCTACCCCAATCCAATCCAAACCACCCCACTCCAATCCCCCACCCCATTTCAATACACCCGACCCCACTCCACCCCAGTCCATCCTATCCAGGCCACCCCACCAGCCCACCATGCTCCAATTCACCCAACTCCAATTCACGTCCACTCCAATCTAATTCAACCCAATCCATTCCAATCCAATTCACCTCACTCTATTTCAACCCACCCTACCCCAGTTCAGTCCACCAAATCAATCCAATAAATCCAGCCCACCCCAGTCCAATCCCCTACTGCAATCCACCTTACTCCAATCCACTGCACTCCAATCCACCCCACTCCAGTCCAATCTATCTCACTCCAGCCCACTCCATTCAATCCAATCCACCCACTCTAGTCTCATCAACCCCACGCCTGTCCAATCCACCCCACTCCAGTCCAACCCACTCCACTCCACCCCACTCCAAAGCACCCCACTCTACTCCAATCTATCCCAGTGCAATCCACCACATCCCAGTCCTATCACTCCAATCCAATCCACCCGCCCCAATGCAATATAATCCACCCACTCCAATCCACCCCACTAAAGTCCACCTAAATTCAATCCACCTCACCCCATTTCAATCCACCCCACTCAAATCCAATCCACCCCATCCAGTCCTTCCACTTAAATCCACCCCACTCTACCCCAATCTACTCCACCCTACTCTACTTCAAGCCAATCCACTCCACTACCTCAATCCACTCCAACCCATTCCACCCTATTCCACCCCATACCACTCTACAACACTGCAGTTTACAACACTCTTTGCCACTGAACAACATAACTCAACTGCCCTCTACTCCACCCTTTGAAACTCTACTTCCTCTACTCCACTCTATGACACTCTACACCAACAAATCCACTCTACAACACTCCACTCTAGGACACTCTGTGCCACCAACTTTAAACCATGCTGAACTTAACTACACCAATGTAAAACATGGCAAAAACACATTGCCACAGCCAATACCTCTTGAATAGGCGAGACCTATTGGCTTTGCCTATGTTTGTTTGAGAAATTTGTCTACTATTTTTTAATTCCTCATTCTACTCCCACGTGTGCTAGTTCCTCAGATGTTTAAAATCATTTGCTCCAATAATATGCAAAAAACGTATTTATTTTTGACTGTCTCTGTAACTGTTTCCACATGCATAATGCTGGATTACACATCTTAAAATTTTGTTATTCACTATGTTAAGCATACATCTTGTCAGTGAAGAGGTGTAGCCTTGATAGTAAAAGAGGCATGGAGGGTTAAGAAAATTACACGCCGTAGGTTTGCTCCTTTGATATAACAATAATGTTTTCTGAAACAAGAAGAATTACATGTTCCCTTAAGTAGTTTCACTCTTACCTGTCAACAGTTTTCACATCAAGCAACTTGACAGCTTTGCATTGATCATGTACTTTATTTCTGTCATCCTGCAGATGAAGTTCCTTAGCGTTGTCTTTCTCATCCATTTCTTTTACATTCAAGCTGGTCGCATTGTAAGTATTAATCGGGGAAGGCACACCTAAGTACATGGCTTGTGCTTCCTAAACAACTCAAATGGAATGATTCCTGTTGTAAAATGCAGGGTAAACATATATTCCACCATTCTATCCTTCACCATTTTAACCCAGTCATTCCCACCTAGTTTTGCAATTTGTATCATCTCCTTCAATTTTCTATTAAACCTCTCCACCATTCCATTTGTCTGTGAATGGTACAAAGCACACCTTCTGTGTATGATACTGCTATATTCAGAAATCTCTCCATGTCTTTTCAAGTAAGATTTACCCTATTATTAGTCAGAATACATGGAGGATTTTCCTGCCCTAAATAAACACTTTAACCAAAAACTTGATAACCTTAGATGAAATGGTATCATGCACCACATAGACCTAAGGTCACCTCGAAGGCGCATCCATATGCGCCAGTAAAAACTTAAATGTGCCACCAAAATTCAAAGGTTCCCCAATTTCCATTGCTATTTAATTCCTCACTTCCACTGGAATATCATGACAAATCAAAGGAGCTGATCTCATTTTCTGTGTTTTCTCATTCAGCCTACACTCCCAGCATTCCCTTACAATTCTTTCAAACTGGAGGTTCAATCCAGGCCTCCAATAAACACCTCTCAAACATTCCTTGGGCTGACAAAGTCCCTTGATGACCTTTGTGAGTGAGCTGCACCAAACGATTCCTCACGCCACATGTACGGACTAACCTAATTCCTCTAAATGCTAGATTGTTGTTGATAATTCATCACAAAACTTGTAATATCCTCACCACCACCTTGATTCTCACAACCACCCTCAATGGCTTCCCTGACTCTCTTGAGAATGTTATCCTTGACAATTTCATCCAACCATTCAACTTCGGATACACAACCACCCAAAATCTCACATACCCTGACCTCATCTTCCTTCCATCGTGTATCCTTCTGAAACCAATTTCCACAAGCAATCTGCTGTTTTATTGTCAACACCAGGGATATAAGAAACAGCAAAATGATAGTCCTGCAAAGCAACTAACCATCTATAAACACAATAAGTAATGTTGTCTAGTCCTTTTTTTTGCTAAAAACCTCTTGAAGAGGTTTGTGATCAGTCTGGGCTACAAATTTCACACCCTACAAGAATTATGTGAAGTTCTTTATAGCCCTATACACTGCCAAAGCTTCCATTTCTATTGTGGAATACAGAATCCCTGCACCTTCCAATGACCTTGAGGTGAAGGCAATGGTATCCTTACTTCTACCATATCTCTGCTTCAAAACAGCATTCAAAACATATTCACTTGTGTCTGTCACAACAAACAAGGCACATCTGGGGCACAAAGGTTTTCTGAAGCTAAACCAGCACAAAGATTTTCTGAAGCTAAACCAGCTTTAAAATTTGAAAACTCTTCTTGACATTATTTCTCCCAACCTAATTGGGTCCTATTCCTGAGCAAACAATGAATTGCACAGGTTTGGCTGGCAATATTCTGAATAAACCTACAACAAACCTCAGCCATTCTCAAAATATCTTGCATGTGTACTTTTTTGGAGGGGTTAGGCAAATCAATGATTGCTCTGACAAGGTCAATTTTGGGCTTAATACCTTCTACTGATATGACCATACAAAAGAAAGTGATTTCAGGTTGGCAAAATTTCCATTTGTTGAGCTTCAAAGTAATACCTTTAAGAGTGAAAACATGTAGCACCTCTCTAAGTTTGTCATGATGCAATTCAAAGGAGTTGATGAAACTCCAAACAACAACCTGAAACAACTGTACCCCAGAAATCCCACCCAAATCATTTGTCACGAGTCTTTGGAAAACTGAAGAGGAAAGAAAAGAAAAAATAAACGAGGAAAAACACAACACTTAGAAAACCTAAGAAAGAATAAGAACAAAGAGAAAATTAGAAAAGAAAACTCAATACATCTTTGTGTAATGCACTGGTACACAAAAATGTACCTGAATGCTCCTAGAAATGTTGAAAATACAGTGGAAACAAGAAGATTAACCAGCTTAATGTATAAACAGATTGAGTCTTTTTTCAAGAAGAACAGTCTTTCTTCCATATAGGTGAGAGCAAACCAAAATAAATCAGAGAACACCAGCCTCACAGAAGAGGAAAAGGTAGTTGCCATAGAGGTCACAGACTCTAGATATTGTTCTCGATGTTGTACACAGGAATTTATGAAAAGAAAGGTGCCACAAAGGTCCTGAGCTACAGACACTGTTCTTGTATTGTACACAGAAGCATATAGAATTTGAGTGTCCAAAGGAGCAGAAGTGTGAGGTTGAAACCATGCAGGGAAACCAGGGCACTGCAGGCTATGACAAGTGCAAGGTGAGAAAGACAGAAAGTTCCTTGGTGATCAGTGGTTGCTCGCACACGCAGTGCACGCTTCTCATTTCCCAATCACACAATGAAGCTTGCGCTCGCTTTTCAATGATATTAGGAATTTTCCTTATGCTCAGGTCATGCAATAAAGTATGCGTTTGAGTGTGAGCAATCTTAGGAAAATATTGATGAGTTGAAAAGTTCAGAGAAGATAAAAAAACAAGCAAAGGCTGATTCAAAAATAATATAATAGTTAATAAATAGACTTGGGCACGTCTGTATAAAAAAGTGTTGCAAATGGCTGGTGCAGTAAAATAGCTGAATTCCCACAACAATAACAGTACCATAAGAAGTAGATGCAGAGCACAAACATTCCTGGTGAGAAGCTAGGAAGGTCAACCAAATAAGTGTTGGCATTTCCCAATGTAAATACAAGCAGGCTCTGCATCTAAGCCAATGTGGAAGTTCAACTCGTAGACCGCAAGGTAAGAAATCCAAACTTTATTGTAGAGATGAGAAACTCCAGCCACCATATGCAACCTCAGGCAGAACCCAGCAACAACTGCCTTTAATGCTTAAAGATCAATTCACAACAATCCAGCATTCTCAAAGAACATACCATAACACAGGTCACAGGGAAGAATACAGAACATATCAAATAGGTTTAATAATACTAGAAATACAACACATGTCTATAATGTTTTGTTAAATATAGAATGCAATGCTGAAATTAACAGAAAAGGTACATTTTAATACATTACACTTCAATATCTATAAAGGCTTTGGGTTGTTAAAGGTGCCATGACTGTATATGTTGTAAACACATCGGAAACAAAATGAAAACCTTTATATAAAACATAAGGTCAAAACTTTCACTGTTAAACATTTCATTTATTGAAATTTAACATATTGTGGATACTTATTTAGTGATATTTATCTGAGCCTTACAATATGTTGGTTCCACATCAGGTCCCTCAAAGGAATGATGGAAGGAACATAGGTTACATCTGAAAGAGACTTCCAAGATCAACACATTGAGAACTGTAGATGAAGGTTTGTCTATTGATAAGGAGTTTCATACTACTCTATGAGCAAGGAGAGAAATTCACTTAGACAAGGCATTTTGAAATTAGTCCCTTAGAATGTCTTTACAGGGGGAACTTAGTTGAGATGTTTAGATGATAATTTAAGCTTTGTCTTGATAACATTACTGGAAATACTGTAATACTCTGAAGAGAGATACCAGGTTAGAGAACAGCTGGTTGATATACTGCTGGAAAGTTGATTATAGAATGTTATCAAGAATTTAAGGTTGTACTTCCCCTCTAGGATAATGAAGCTTCTGAATATATAAATGTTTAAAGCTTGTGGAAAAAGACAAAAGGATATGGAGATTGCACATGCTTCATGTTACTGCTAGAGTAAAGGATACCATATGGGAATAGGGCTTGTATGTAATGTTACCAAGAGATTATGGATTTGCGTTTAACTTTTATAGTTACTGATGACAATGAGTATTAATAAGTGTATTCAGAGCCACAATATGAAAATGGACATAAGGAATGAATGTTTCTTTAGAGAGAAACAATATCAAAGTATAGCATGAGGAGATATGGCATGTGAATGAATGATAGAACGCCAGGGTTTGCGTTTTCACTTGCAGCCATATAAGGATACCATATTGGAATAGGGCTTGTATGTAAAGTTACCAAGAGATTATGGATTTGCGTTTAACTTTTATAGTTACTGATAGCAATGAGTATTAATAAGTGTATTGTGAGCCACAATATGAAAATGGACATAAGGAATGAATGTTTCTTTAGAGAGAAACAATATCGAAGTATAGCATGAGGAGATATGGCATGTGAATGAATGATAGAACGCCAGGGTTTGCGTTTTCACTTGCAGCAATATATGTTTTGTTTGTAAATATATGAAATTCTGAAGTGTGGTGAAATAGATACAAGGAAATAAATATTGGATTATCTTTAAGATTGTTGTTTAATTACAGGATACTGTGTGAGGAAATGTGTGGTGATAAGGAACAGAACAGTATTGAGAGATCAAGGGTTTGAGTCTCTCTTCTGGAGATGCTGATGTGTATGTTTATTCAGTATGTCACAATATTTGTTAGATATTTTATAGCTTTTGGGATTTAGGCTTTGGTGTTGAAGGACAGTGGTGATACATTTTGGAAATTATAGAGGGATAAGACGTTTGTGTGGTGAATCATGATTTAACTGTTAGAGAGACTTATATTAGGGAATCGTAAATGTATTGAAGACAATTAGTACATATGAAAAACTCAATGGAGGGTTGTTGTCTTTGGTTTTCCTGCTGTTGTTGAAATTTGGTAACATTTGGAATACCTAATGGCAGAAAATGGCATCAGATGCTATGGACTTGATCATATGCATTTAAGGAAGTAGTTTGGATGAATAACCTATCACTTTGGTACACTGAGAAGGTGATTATGCTGCAATATAGAGGTGAGGGGTAATATTGTGTGAAGGGTCCGATCTGTTTTTGAATTTCTTTGTAAATATTAATTTCCTAGTAGGATATAATTAGAGATCTGTGAAGAAGTATGGAGCATAATGATGTGCTGTAGGATTTGGAATGATATTCTTTTCACCTCAATTTGAGATGAGTGTTTGTGATTGTTAATTACAGTAGGTGATTTAAGAAAACATATGTACTTATTCATTCAGGGTGTGCTGTACATTTGATGGTGAGGTGTAGTCTACATCCTATTAAGTTCTAATGCACCATGCTTCTGAAACTTAAAGCACACATGGTACGTTTATATATTAATAATGACAAGAAATAGGTATGTATTAGATATCAATGATATAATCCAACAAGTGGATACAATTGAGAGTGTAGATAACATCAGAGATTATCTGATCTAATGACTTGCCTGGAAATATGATACAGTAGAATTACAGATGATCTATGAAGAGTCGCTTTTTAGAAGTTTTTTTATATATTGCAGCCTGAATAAATGGCTGAATATAATGACCAGCATGCATACATAATGTGGCTAGGAGAAAGCTGTGCATCTGGGGTAAAATGAATAATTATTGAAAATGGATATATGACCAACGTGATATAAGATCTTTAGAGGGCATACATGTGTTTCATGGGTAAATTTGGGGTACATATATTGGGAGTGGATAGATAGGATAAATAAATTACAACTTCCTCATCCTTAGAGTTGTTAGTATCCATCCCTGGTAATGTGAGAAGATGGTTTATGATAACTAGACCCTTGAAACACAGACTATCATATAGGTAAGCCGTCTTAAGTTGTTTGTGCTCAAGCATCTATTATCAAAGTGCCTATTGCAAGATGATTTGATAACTGGACAATTAAAACCAGAGTATGAATCAATACAAATCACTTTTTACTTTAAAATCAAGATCACAATATCATATGTGTACTGGATGAATTTAAACCACATTTTGCTTTCCATGTAGTTGTAGCAGATAATGTTTATCATTTGAGTGAATATCTTTAGATGTCCTCCCTTTGTCTGGTTTGGTCATTATTTATGGAGCATTCTAGCTCAAGTGCTTGCAAGCGATGATGGAATCACAAATTACAATTGTACATATCTATGGGGGTCATTACAACCCTGGCGGTCGGTGTTAAAGCGGCGGTAAGACCGCCAACAGGCCGGCGGAAAAAAATCTGCAATTACGACCGTATCGGAAACCGCCAACAAATACTGCCACTTTAACACTACAACCGCCATGGCGGTACAAACAAACAGCTTGGCTGTCACCGCCAACGGACAAGCGGAAGACAAAGTAACGCCCACAGTATCACAACCTACCAATCCGCCACCTTTTCTGGGGCGGATTCACCGTGGATAAAAAATAAAATGGCAGAAACAGGATTTCGAAGGGAAAACGCTCACCTCTACACACCCCACGAGGAACCAGGACACCATGGAGCCAGAACTCCAAATTCTCCCTGCGATAGTCTTCCTGCTCCTCTACAAGGAGCACGAACGGCAGCGGCGAAGACCACGGTGAGTACTGCACCTACAACACAGGGGAGGAGGGAGGGAAAAAACAGGGACACACACACGCAACACCCCCACCCCCACCCTCACCCACTACCACTCACACACTAATACATATTAATACATGAAAGTTACACCCTCCAATGCAAAGACAAAAGGAAATGAGTGTAACCATTGTAATATATTATATATATATAGGCAAAAATATATATATACACCATAAACAAAATATACACCAAGCATAGTAGTCCAGGTAGTGCTCCAATTAAGTCCTTGGAACACTGGGCCCACACGGTATGGGCGAGGCCCACACAAGATCCCCGACCATGGCCGAGAGAACACTGCAGGGGCATCAGAGAGCAAGAAAACAGGCACCTCAGGGGGAGGGAAAGGGGGGGCACCTCAGCCGATTGAGTGCACAACGCCAAATCCACGAGAGGGCCAAGTGCCCAATGTTCATTCCTGTGGAGTGCAAAGTCACAGTCTCTCAAGTCTCTACAGTGGGTGGGTTGGCCACTGTTCCATCCTGGGGAGTGCAAAGCCACAGTTTCTCAAGTCTATACAGTGGGTGGGTTGCCCACTGTTCCATCCTGGGAAGTGCAAAGCCACAGTTTCTCAAGTCTCTACAGTGGCTGGGTTGCCCACTGTTCCATCCTGGGGAGTGCAAAGCCACAGTCTCTCAAGTCTCTACAGTGGGTGGGTTGCCCACTGTTCCATCCTGGGGAGTGCAAAGCCACAGTCTCTCAAGTCGATCACAGTGGGCGGGTTGCCCACTGTTCCATCCTGGGGAGTGCAAAGCCACAGTCTCTCAAGTCTCCAAAGTGGGAGGGTTGCTCACTGGTCCATCCTGGGGAGTGTAAAGCCACAGTCTCTCAAGTCTCTACAGTGGGTGGGTTGCCCACTGTTCCATCCTGGGGAGTGCAAAGCCACAGTCTCTCAAGTGGATAACAGCCTCCACTGGTTCTGGAGGAGGCATTGTGCCCAGAGTACTTCATCCTGCTAAGGACAGAGGTAGTGGATGTATCTCTCCACTGGTTCTGGAGGGGGCTTTGTGCCCAAAGTGCTCCATCCTGCTAAGGACAGAGGTAGTGGATGACAGTCTCCACTGGTTCTGGAGGGGGCTTTGTGCCCAGAGTGCTTCATCCTGCCAAGGACTGAGGTAGTAGCCCAGAGTGCTTCATCCTGCTAAGGACAGAGGTAGTGGATGTATCTCTCCACTGGTTCTGGAGGGGGCTTTGTGCCCAGAGTGCTTCATCCTGCTAAGGACAGAGGTAGTGGATGTATCTCTCCACTGGTTCTGTTGGGGGCTTTGTGCCCAGAGTGCTCCCTCCTGCTAAGGACAGAGGTAGTGGATGTATCTCTCCACTGGTTCTGGAGGGGGCTTTGTGCCCAGAGTGCTTCATCCTGCTAAGGACAGAGGTAGTGGATGTATCTCTCCACTGGTTCTGTTGGGGGCTTTGTGCCCAGAGTGCTCCATCCTGCTAAGGACAGAGGTAGTGGATGTATCTCTCCACTGGTTCTGGAGGGGGCTTTGTGCCCAAAGTGCTCCATCCTGCTAAGGACAGAGGTAGTGGATGACAGTCTCCACTGGTTCTGGAGGGTGGCTTTGTGCCCAGAGTACTTCATCCTGCTAAGGACAGAGGTAGTAGCCCAGAGTGCTTCATCCTGCTAAGGACAGAGGTAGTGGATGTATCTCTCCACTGGTTCTGGAGGGGGCTTTGTGCCCAGAGTGCTTCATCCTGCTAAGGACAGAGGTAGTGGATGTATCTCTCCACTGGTTCTGTTGGGGGCTTTGTGCCCAGAGTACTTCATCCTGCTAAGGACAGAGGTAGTGGATGTATCTCTCCACTGGTTCTGGAGGGGGCTTTGTGCCCAAAGTGCTCCATCCTGCTAAGGATAGAGGTAGTGGATGACAGTCTCCACTGGTTCTGGAGGGGGCTTTGTGCCCAGAGTACTTCATCCTGCTAAGGACAGAGGTAGTAGCCCAGAGTGCTTCATCCTGCTAAGGACAGAGGTAGTGGATGTATCTCTCCACTGGTTCTGGAGGGGGCTTTATACCCAGAGTGCTTCATCCTGCTAAGGACAGAGGTAGTGGATGTATCTCTCCACTGGTTCTGGAGGGGGCATTGTGCCCAGAGTGCTTCATCCTGCTCGTGACGGACTCAGTAGCGTCAGTGCCCTTGGCGCTCATGGGCCAGCGGTGCTTGAGGTGGCGGGCCAGTTTCAGCGGTGCTTGGAGCGGCGGTGCCCTGTTCAGCGGTGCTTGGAGCGGTGGTGCCCTGTTCAGCAGTGCTTGGAGCGGCGGTGCCCTGTTCAGCGGTGCTTGGAACGGCGGTGCCCTGTTCAGCGGTGCTTGGAGCGGCGGTGCCCTGTTCAGCGGTGCTTGAGGCGGCGGTGCCCTGTTCAGCAATGCTTGGAGTGGCGGTGCCCTGTTCAGCGGTGCTTGGAGCGGCGGTGGCCTGTTCAGCAGTGCTTGAGGCGGCGGTGCCCTGTTCAGCAGTGCTTGGAGCGGTGGTACCCTGTTCAGCGGTGCTTGGAGCGGCGGGCTCCATTGCAGTGACTCAGCTGCTGGCAGTCCTTCATGGCCCAGTGGGGCTGGTGATGGCGTTCCTCTCTGTCCCAACGGGGCTTGTGCTGGCGGTCCCCTCTAGCCCAGCGGGGCTTGTGCTGGCGGTCCTCTCTGTCCCAGCGGGGCTTGTGCTGGCGGTCCTCTCTGTCCAAGCGGGGCTTGTGCTGGAGGTCCTCTCTGTCCCAGCGGGGCTTGTGCTGGCGGTCCTCTCTGTCCCAGCGGGGCTTGTGGTGGCGGTCCTCTCTGTCCCAGCGGGGCTTTTGCTGGCGGTCCTCTCTGTCCCAGCAGGGATGATGGCGGTGGCCTCCTGGGCAGCAGAGATGATGGCTGTGGCCTCCTGGACAGCGGGGGTGACTGCTGTGGCCTCCTGGGCAGCAGGGATGATGGCAGTCTCCTCCGCCGTGCTGCTCTTCCCAGACTTTCCTGGTTTCTTGTGGCCCTTCCCCACCTTGGAAGGTGTCGCAGCTGACTCCATACTCCCACGGGACCCCTTGGGAGCGACTTTGGTGGCTGGAGACTTCTTCCTCTCCCGCCGGGCACTGGCCAACTTTTGATGCTTCACAGGCGGGGGACTGTCTGTGCTGTGGCTCCGTGCCACACTGGCTGCCCTGGTGGCCGGTGCACTCCAGATTCCGGTGACTACAGGCACCACTGGTCCCGGAGATGTTGTGGCTGAGGTGCTAGTTTGGGACACAAGGAGACGGATGGAGTGGGGAAGGTGTGGGAAAGAGGTCAAGGTTGGACAGGAAAAGTTTTTGTGAGACACTGGGACGGGTAGCTGGAGGGGGCTTGGGAGTGGCGGAAGAGGTTGTGGTTGTAGGAGGTGTACGTTTGCTGACTTTGGGTGAAGGTGCATGGGCTGGAGGGTGTCTTGAGGTGGATGGCTGTTGGGTGGGTGTGTGCCTGCGTTTGTGTATCTTGGGAGGTGGTGTCACAGACACACTGGGAGAGGACACAGGTGATGTGTGAATGGTAGTTGTGGTGGTGACTGCACGTGAGCGGGGTGTGGTGGTGGGTATGCTGGTGATGGCAGTAGTGGCTGTAGATGTAGTGCATGCCAGGTGTGAGTGGAGATGAGACTGGGAGGGAGGAGGGAGACGAGGAGGAGGGGGACATAGTGGAGGCAGTGGATGTTGCTATGTCTGCATGTGTGCGATGCTTGCGTGAGTACCTGTGGGATGTGTGGTGCTTATGTTTGCCTGAGCTTCCCTTGTATGTTGACGTGTGTGCATGCTTGTCTGTAGGTGTGCTTGTGATAGGCTGGGGTACAGGGGATTGGGTCTGGCTGGAGGAAGTTGAAGGGGGGAGGCTAGAGACAGGGACAATGGCTGCCATCAGTGCTGAGGCCAGAGTCTGAAAAACTTGCTGAAGGGCCACCTGACCAGAATGAATGCCCTCCAGGAATGCATTTGTTTGTTGCAACTGCCTCTCTACACCCTGAATGGCATTCAAAATGGTAGACTGCCCAACAGTGAGGACCTGAGGAGGTCAATGGCCTCCTCACTGAGGGCAGCAGGGGTGACTGGGGCAGGGCCTGAGGTGCCTGGGGCGAAGGTGATGCCCGCCCTCCTGGGTGAGCGGGCACGGGGCAAAGCTGAGGGGCTGCTGGGAGGGTGGTGCTGGTAGGGGGGTGGCGGCTGTACCTGTAGATGCGGGGGCACAGATGTTGCCGCCACCACAAGGGAGCTCCCATTAGAGGACGAGTCCGTGTAATTGGTCTCAGCTCCTGTCCCCGCCGTGGAGCTCCCCTCACCCTCCGTCCCACTGGTGAAGCCTGAGTCCGTAGTGTGGCCCTCCATGGTCATGTGGGATGCAGCCCCCTCGTGCTCCGGTGCCACTGCTCCTCCGCCTGATGATTCTAATGCACACAAGAACAGGGAGACCAAAAAAGGGGGGACGACAGAAGAAAGACATGTTGAGTGCATGCATTAACGCTACCGTTGGGGGACACAACAGACACAGAAGCCCCATGTACTACGCCACGCTCTTGGGCTCCACTGTTCAATTCCTGGGAAATGGCCTACAAGGCTATGGACGACATCTGCACACATAGATGACACAGGGGCATGACTAGGTGTAGTTGTCACTCTACAGAGGTGGGGTGAGGTGCCACATGGCCTGCCTTACTGAGGGACCTTGCCTACGGAACTCGCCCTAGCCTAGGGAAACCCACAGCCCACCTCCCCCACCCAGACACCTCCACTGCGCGCAAAATCAGCAGGATGAGAGTGTACTCACCCCCTTGTAGCTGCTGTGATGCCCTCAAGTGCCCATCCAACTCCGGGTATGCCACCGCCAGGATCCTGAACATCAGGGCGGTCATGGTGCGACGAGCACCCCTCCCACGTTGAGAGGCCATCCCCAGCTGGGCCTCCGCCATCTTCTTGCTCCAGCGGCAAATGTCCTCCCATCTTTTCCGGCAGGGGGGTGCTCTGTCTGTGGTAGACCCCCAGGGTCCGGACGTCCTTGGCGATGGCACGCCAAATATCTTTTTTCTGGTGGGCGCTGACCTACATGAATTGTACAGGGGAAAGAGGAACTTATTACCAACTGCACCGTCACAGTCATTGGCCCCCATCCCTACCCTTGCCATGTGGCACATGCACTCACCGTCGTTTCATGCACGCCGCAATCTCCCCCCCCCTTCTTACATCCACTCCACTCCACACAGGCATAGCCCATACAGCATGCTCCCAGTGTACTTACCTGTTTGTCTGGAGGACCATAGAGTAGCGTGTACTGGGGGAGGACCCCATCAACCAGTTTCTCCAACTCCTCCGATGTGAAGGCAGGGGCCCTTTCCCCAGATGCACGAGCCATTGTCTCTTCCAGACTGAGGTCACAGCAGCACTTGCAGTGTAGGTCCTCTCCTGTCGAAGATCAGGTATCGAGTGATTGAACAGATAGAAAATGGCGGTCATGTCCGCGGCGGTGCGTACCGTCACCGCCGGTGTACATCGTCATTGGCTCCTGGGACCCATAGGGTCCAATGTTAACCAATGCAACATTGCGCCGCGGTCTTCGACTGCCTACCGTGACGGTGTACAACGCCAGCGCAGTTACCTCACATCCAATTGTCCCACTTTACAGGTCAGGAAGCCGCCATTTCAGGGGCCCACATGGCTTCATTTTTAACTGCGTCACACATACGTAGGCCTAGACTCAACACACATACAGGCCACTTTTTGGATTATGATTGGTGTTCTGTGTAAGCTGTGAGTCTCTGAGTTGTTTGACTCTGTGCACGCTGTTGTCCTTCATGGGCACAGTCCGCTGAGACAGGTGAGGAGATGGCAGAATCCTCCAGTGTACTGACCGTTGGTGGACCTGTCGACAATGGAGGAAAGACTTGTGATCATCACCTACAGGCTTGACCGTGCCACAATCCAGGAACTGTGTACCCAGCTGGAGCCAGACCTGATGTCAGCTATCCGCCATCCCACAGGAATCCCCCCTCAAGTGCAGGTGCTGTCAGTGCTCCATTTCCTTGCAAGTGGGTCATTTCAAACAACAGTGGCCATAGCATCAGGGATGTCCCAGCCTATGTTTTCCAAATGTGTTGTCCAGTGTGTTGTCTGCCCTGCTGAAACACATGGAGAGCTACATCGTTTTCCCTCAGGTGGAGGATTTGCCTACAGTGAAAGGTGATTTCTATGCCCTGGGACATATCCTCAACATCATAGGTGCGATTGATGGGACCCATGTGGCTTTTTATCCCCCCCCCCACAGGAGTGAACAGGTGTACAGAAACCGGAAGAGTTACCATTCCATGAATGTACAGATGGTATGTTTGGCAGACCAGTACATCTCCCATGTGAATGCCAAGTTCCCTGGCTCAGTGCATGATGCCTACATCCTGCGGAATAGCAGCATCCCTTATGTGATGGGTCAACTCCAGAGGCACCGTGTGTGGCTATTAGGTGAGCACCTGGAAGCTAGACAGTGGGAATGGTTGTCTGGGGATATCCCTACAGGTTAGTGTGTGTCTAACAGTTGTCCCTCGCCATTTGCAGGTGACTCTGGTTACCCCAACCTGTCATGGCTACTGACCCCAGTGAGGAATCCCAGGACAAGGGCAGAGGAACTCTACAATGAGGCACATGGGCATACACGGCGGATAATCGAGCGGACCTTCGGCCTCCTGAAGGCCAGGTTCAGATGCCGCCATATGACAGGTGGATCCCTATTCTACTCACCAAAGAAGGTGTGCCAGATCATCGTGGCCTGCTGTATGCTTCACAACTTAGCTTTGCGACAACAGGTGCCTTTTCTGCAGGAGGATGGTCCAGATGGCGGTGTTGTTGCAGCTGTGGAGCCTATGGACAGTGAAGACGAGGAAGCAGAGGAAGAAGACATGGACAACAGGGACTCAGTGATCCAGCAATATTTCCAGTGAGACACAGGTAAGAATACAAACCAGCCTACTACATGTACTTTAACACTACTACCTCTCTACTGTCTGTCGTTTTCACCCAGTGTATGTTCACTGAGTTGTCACTTTCCCTTATGATTTCACAGATGTGTGTCCCACAGTGTGACTTCTGCTTTGATTCATCATGGACTACAGCTGTGTGACATAGGTATGCTGACATTACAAAGGTAAGAGCATTTTGCCACAGTAATTGCTAATACACTATTCCGAAATCACAGATGGACTCCAGATTGTTTTGTGCTTTAAGGGTGTTTATTTTAGTGCTCAATATTGGAGGGGGTAGCAAAATGGTGAGGGGTGATGGCGAAGGAATGTCCATGGCAGAGTCCAGTCTATTAGTCTCACAGGTGCATTGCCCAAATGGGCAAAGGAAGTAGAGCTGGGGCAGTTTCAGGGTGGACAGGGTGACAAAGTGGGACAGAAGGATGACAATCAGGGTGGTCTCATTTCTTGGCGGGGGTCTTGGCATCGTTCTCTGCCTTTATCTTGGATCTCAGGGACCGTTTGCAAGGTGGTTTTCCCTCTGCAGAGGGTGGGGTGCTGGTGTGGTGGTGCCTCCTGTCCACTAGCGCCGGCGGAGGTGGTGGGCAGTTCATTATCCAGGCTAGTGTCAGGGGCCCCTTGTAGTGCCACAGTGTCCCTCCTGGTGTTGAGTACTTCCTTCAGCACCCCTATGATGGTGCCCAGGGTGGAATTGATGGCTCTGAATTCCTCCCTGAAGCCCAAATATTGTTCCTCTTGCAGGCGCTGGGTCTCCTGAAACTTGGCCAGAACCGTTGCCATTGTCTCCTGGGAGTGGTGGTAGGCTCCCATGATGTTGGAGAGGGCCTCGTGGAGAGTGGGTTCCCTTGGCCTGTCCTCCCCCTGTCGCACAGCAGCCCTCCCAGTTCCCCTGTGTTCCTGGGCTTCCGTCCCCTTGACCGTGTGCCCACTGCCACTGTCCCCAGGTCCCTGTTGTTGTTGGGGTGGTGGGTTAGCCTGGGTTCCCTGTAGTGGTGGACACACTGCTGATTGACGTGTCCTGGGGACGTAGGTACGGGCCTGCTGGTTGGGTGCTGTGCTGGTGTTTCCAGAGGGGGGAAGCTCTGTAGTGGCCTGTGACTGTGTGATGGGAACCGACTGTCCCGAGGTCCCAGATGGGCCGGGCTGGTCATCTAGATCCAGTTGGACAGAGGTACTGTCATCACTGTGGGCCTCTTCTGTTGGTGGTGTGGACATGTGGGGACATGTGTGGACCCTCCTGTCCGGTGCTGTTGGATAGGGGTCCTGCAGGGGTATAAAAGGATGTTTTTTACATCAGTGTGTGTCATGGTGTGCAATGGGTGGGTGACGTGTACCCCAGTGCTGGCATTCCTGTGTGGGACCTTGCGTGATGATGATTTAAGTGGTTGTTTGGATATGTGCAGTGGCCATGCTTTAGTGATGTGTGTCCATGGTTTGTTGTTGCATGCAGGGCTTGGTGTTGGGATGGGTGGGTTGTGATGTTGGGACATTTGTGAGGAGTTGGAGTGATGGGGTGAGGGTGAGGGTGGGGGTATGTGATGGCATGCAGGTAGGGTGGGGGATGTAATAGTTAAGATTTGACTTACCAGAGTCCATTCCTCCACCTACTCCTGGGAGGCCCTCAGGATGCAGAATCGCCAAAACCTGCTCCTCCCATCTTGTTAGTTGTGGGGGAGGAGGTGGGGGTCCGCCGCCAGTCCGCTGAACCACAAGGTGGTGTCTTGAGACCACGGAACACACCTTCCCCCGTAGGTCGTTCCACCTCTTCCTGATGTCATCCAGATTTCTTGGGTGTTGTCCCACTGCGTTGACCCTGTCCACCATTCTGCGCCATAGCTCCATCTTCCTTGCAATGGAGGTGTGCTGCACCTGTTATCCGAATAGCTGTGGCTCTACCCAGACGATTTCCTCCACCATGACCCTGAGCGCCTCCTCCGAGAACCGGGGGTGTCCTTGCTGTTCCATGGGTTGGTGTGGGTGATGTGTGGGGTGGTGTGTGAGGTGATAAGTGTGATGATATGTAGTGGTGTGTTGTGTGAGGTGCGTGGAAGTTATGTGGGTGATGGTGTTGTGTGCTTGTGGTTGCTAGTATTGTTGATGGTGGTGTCTCTCTCTGACCTTCTCTCAGTAATTGTGGTCGTAAGGGTTTGTGGGTGATGTGGGTGTGTCTTTTATATTGTATTGTGTGTGTGGTAGTGGTGTGTGTATGTGTATCAGGTATGTGTATTTGGAATTGTCCAATGTGGCTGTGTTTTGGAGATGTGTGTGTATTTTGAGCGCGGCGGTGTGTACCACCAATAGAATACTGCAGTTGAAAGACTGCCGCATGGATTCGTGGGTCGTGATAGTGTGGGCGTATTTCTGTTGGCGTGACGGTGGAGGTTTTGTTTTCGCCAGTTTATCACTGACCTTTGGTGTGGCGGACTTGTGTGGGTGTCTGAATATTGGCGGATTCCGTGGTGTGGGTCATAATAGCTGTGGCAGAATTCCACAGCCAAGGCGGTGTGTTGGCGGTCTTCTGCACGGTGGTAAGCGGCTGTTACAGCCAATGTTGTAAGGACCGCCTATGTGATTTGGATTATGGTTATGAATAGAAACTTTTAGACATTTACTTTTTCAAATAGTTGTTTGATTTGTAATTACTATTGTTATGATGAGTAAGATGGAAGTAAATTAATGTGGTTTATTATATTATGACATATATTTTTCAATTTGTTATTCTCTCTCACAGCCCTGAGGAAGTAGCATTAAAAGTGTAAAATATGTGTTAGCTATATCCTGTGAGAATCAGTTGCGATAAGAAATAATTATCTTTGATAACATCTAAGAAGGAAATGAAACACTCTGAAAAGTAGATCACTATTAATACTCAACAGAAAATCATCATCTTTATGTGATTGTTTTGAAAAAACATAACTATATGAATGTACCATAAAAGAGTCATGTTTTCCTGTGTTTTACAAGAATTACATTTAAATAATAAAAAGGCTGATTTATGAAATTGTAAGTTGAAACATTTGTTTGTGTAATACCCCCTAATTGAATCCATTATATTTTAATGTGTATGACTAAAGTGTTACTGGCTTAGTGAGTTGAGCAGCACAGGGCCCAATTTTTCAGTTAACCCCCTCTACTTGCTTATCGTAGTGTATTATATATCAACATTTCTTCAATTCTATTTAATATTTTGATACCTTTCTTCATCTGATGTTTCTTCTCTCCTTTCTTTTTTCTGTCTTTTGCATGTATTTTCTTTGTTGTTTTTACTTATAATTGTTGATCTAGTCATTACAGTTCCATTATTTTCCCTTTCTCTTTATATGGGGTTTGTTTGATTGTTAATCAAATGCTTATTTTCACGTCAAATAGTTGTAATGGCTATTCCTAAACCAATACTGTGCCCTTTGTTAATAACATATGTTCTTTGTCCTTGATTTCTATAATTCTTGTTTGTATGATATTTTCCTAAATAACAATGTGATTCATAAATTTAAAAGTCCCGGGAGGATAGTTCATTGATGTACGTTGTCACTTGCTAGGATTGGTTTCACATAGCTTTCACAGAGCAGGTGTTATCCAAAGAGTTAGTTTCTAGTGCTGCTTATATAGATTACTGGAAAAAGAAGAACCCACTACCCCTTTAATGATGGTGAAGTTAATGTAGAAACTTCAGTCTCTGTAATAGCAGATAACTTAAAATATCAGGTTTAGCACATTTATTTATGACAGCTAGGAAATAAGAACCTCTGTAAACTTGTGCATATTTTTTCATCTATGCTCCCATGTGTACTTTTCTAATTTATGTTTTACACTTACTTTATATGCTAGAGTCTATATCTAACTGCAGATTCCTTATGTTAGAATATATCACAGGCGTTAGGATCTAAAAACTTTTGATGAGCAGTACCCCTAAGTCCAGGTAGGTGGCATCGCTCGGCTCTGCATGGCGTTGTAGTTCGTGCCAGAAGTGACATGCGCGGGCCTATCAAAGTGGCATCCCAGTGTGCTAATATCAGATTATTTTGCAACTTTCCATGCCAGAAGCGCTGAGCAAGCAGGAACACTGATGAGTGGGGTGGAAATCTATGCTTCTTATAGGGATGAATCCTTAACTCTTTAATTCAGGCACAGATCGGGGGGGATGGGTGGGATGGTAAGAAATATGTGCCTAGATCGAGTCTGTACCAGATAAGGCTTTCCCAAGATAAGTCACTTGTTCATCTGATAGTGACTTCTAGCTGCAGATTCCTTACCTTATAATAGGTACCCAAGCAATACCTCCCCCAATGCGGGGCTGCAATACAGATTATTCGAGGAAGTCCTGAAGGACCAAACAGGCAAAATGGCCATTTTATCAGACATGACTGTCTAGACAGTAGTGCTTCGTAAACATGTGTAAAGAAGTCCATGTTGCTGTCTGACAGATATCCAGGACAAGAACTCTGGGAGCTAATGCAGTAGTCACAGTTTTGGCTCTGGCAGAATGAGTGCACAAAGCCTCCGGGGATGCTTTTTTGCTAGTAAGTGGCAGATTTTTTATGCAGAGAACTATCCATTGCATGATTGTCTGCTTCTGTACCGCCTTCCCTTTCTTGGCTCCGACTCACCTTAGGAAGAGTTGATCACCCACCTGGAACTCACTTGTGCAATCAAGGTAAAACAACGCTCTTTTTGGGTCAGGTGAGTGGAGTCTCTCCTTTTTTTAGAAGGGTGAGGCAGAGCATACAAGTTAGACAGAATAACAATTGGCCTACATGAAAAGGGTAACCTCTTTTGGTAGGAATAGTGCCCTAGCTCAAACAGCCACTTTGTTAGGGAGGAAAGTGAGGGATGGAGGATGTGCAGAGTATGCCTGTAGCTCACTGACCCTGTGGGCAATGTTATTGCCACTAGAAAGGCTGCTTTGATGGTGAGAAGTCTCAATGGGCAGTTGTGGAGCAGCTTAAAGGAGATGCATCATAGAAAAGTAAGAACCAGATTTAGGTCCCACTGGAGCATATTAAAATGTTTATTGTGTTGTAATAGTATTCATATAACGCTTACTACCCCTGATGAGGCGTCAAGGCTCTTTTCTGCAAGTAGCACGCTGCTCCGGAACTCAAGAGGAATTAGTGGTGGATTAGTATAGGGAAATATGAGTTCAGTTTTAGTATTTTTATGAGTTAATTAGAGCAGAGGATGTGTGAGTTTATTAGTTAGATTGACTAGAGTAATGGAGGGATAGAGGAGGGAAGAATCCAGAAGTGTTAATTGGGAGTTTATAGTAGTAGGATGAGGCTTGGGATGAGTAAAGGAGAGATGGAGGAGGGAAGAGTCTGTGGAAAGGGTTAGGGAAACCATAGTAGCAGGAGGGGTTTTGGATGGGTCAAGGTGAGATAAATGAGGGAGAATTTATTAGGGTTGTTTGGGAGATCATGGTAGGTGAGGTTTGGGTGATCTAGATGTGGAAGAGGAGGGCGGAGCTTACGCAGGGTTATTTTGGAGATGAAAGTAGTAGAATGGGTTTGGGATGAATCAGAGTGGGGATGGAGGATAGATTGATAGAGGCATGACATATGGTGATGCGTAGACACAGTAAAGCTTACAAGAGAGTACATTTATATTATATTTATTTATTTATAATTTTATATGTATATAAGTTTTTAATCATTTCATTTTTCTTTAATTTATTCATTATTATTATTATTTATTTATTTATTTTAACTTTAATGTACTTATTTATAATTTGAGTTTTATTTATAGATTTTATTTTATATATATCTTTATTTATACACACACACATATATATATTTATATATTCACATATATATACACATATACATATTTAATCGTGAGTAAATATACATTTGTTAAACAGATTTAAAGAGTAGGTGTGCAATTTATTATTATGACATAGTAGCGATACATATTTCCTAAGGACCTATACATATCTAGAATATACAGACATTCAGATAAAAAATATTTATCAACACAGGCATAAGCAGTCCATTGCTGTTTGAATATGTTGGTTATGAAGGAAAGAGCCAACTCTTGAGTAGTCTTCTGAAGACAAGATAGTTATTCGTGGATCTTATATTTGGGGGTAATGAATTCCATAGTTTGGCTGCTTGAATGGAGAATAATGTACCACCTATAGTCTTTTTCTTGTATGGTGGTGTTCTAAGGTGGGGTGCCAATCTTGAGCGGAGGTTTCTTTGTTGAATGTATTTGGTTATTTTGTTTCTGATAAAAAGTGGTCCTGTTCCATGTATAGCTTTGTGGGTAATACAAAGCAGCATGAAGGTGGATCTTCGGGCAACAGGTAACCAGTGTAGTGCTCTCAAGGCATGGGAGATGTGGGCTTGTGGCTTTACATGTAATAGTAGCTTGGTAGCGGAGTTTTGAATAAGTTGTAACTTTTTCATAATAGATAGAGATGATCCATGGTAGAGGCCATTGGCATAATCCAGTTTGGATAGTACAAGAAAGATAGTAGCCTGCACCTTGTGTGGAAATCCGAGGTGGGGGAAGGTGCATCACAGAGTCTTCAAGGTGATGAAGCTTGTTCGTGCTAATTTGTCCACTTGGGCATTCATAGTTAACTTGGAGTCCATGGTAATTTTGAGGTTTTTAACTTTCTTGGATAATTGAAGAGGTGGTCCGAGATCGTCAGGCCAGGCGCACAGTGAGTCATAATTTTTCCAATCACCACATATGAGCATTTCCGTTTTGGAGGCATTTAGGCCAATATTTATATTTTTTTAGCGCTGCATTTAGCGTCGTTTTTTTACACAAAATCGCCGCAAACTTCCAAAATACAATTGTATTTTGGAAGATTGCGCTGCTTTTGCATAAAAAAATGACGCAAATGCGGCGCTAAAAAAGTATGAATATGGGACCTAGTTTGAGATAGCTCCAAGTCATCCACTGATCAATAGCTCTGAGGTAACTGTAGATTTGTGAATGAAGCACTGACAATGTCGTGAGGAGCAAGTGTTATGGACCTGTCATCAGCTTACCATCAGGTGTTGCATAAGGATTCTAGGGTACTAACATCCTTTGTTACACCTCTGGGGGCATTCAGATTCTTTCAAATGCCATTTGGATCGGGATCTGCTGCTGCTTGCTTCCAGAGGTTAATGAAGGAGGTTTTGGCTAGAATAAGCTTGGTCATATATTTTCAAGATGACATATTGTTATATGGCAAAGATAGAACAAGTCATGCTGAAGTTGTCAAAAAGTGCTCTCATGGTTGCAAGAATGAGGGCTCACTCTCAAAAGCGGGAAGTGCAAATTCAGGGTTGGAACCTTCTCTTACTTAGGTCACACCATCTCGGGTGACTGTATTAGCCTAAATTTGAACTGGTTGAGGCAAACTTACAAGGGTCAGCACCTACTGCTAAAAACCAGTTCCGGTCGTTCCTAGGTCTTTCAGAATACTACTTGAAGTTCATTTGCAATTTTGCTAGTGCTGTGCAGCCATTGAGACTATTACTTAAAAAGGGTGTAGAGTTCTCATGGTCCCGAGTTCTCATGGTTCCCTGAATGTGAAAAGGCACTCAGGTCAACAAGGTAAAAGATGAAACAGCTCGAATGCTAACATAAAGGCATTTTAATGTAATAGGGAATACCAGCCTAGCATGAAGGGATTCGTTGTAGTACTTTCGCAAGCAGTTTTGGGTGATAGACCATGAGGCATTGCCCTGTATGTGGGCCATGTGGGGGTTACTATTTACTGTAACAAACCTGACTATGACCTCTAGTCCACATATTTTCCTGCAGGCATGTGGAAAATACCACTCCCATGATAAATAGGTGGGTTGAAAGACTTTGGGATTACAATTTCAAGGTGGATTGCTTACAGGGTACAAAAAACATATAGACAATTTGTCCAAAATGCCTTTGAATGATGGACTTTGTGGTGGAAGGTTGTCCCATCATTAGCAGGGTGAAGGCCTGGAAGTTGTTAAGGATTGTATACTCTGTGCTGGTAATGATAAGTCTAGATCTTTCAGAGCAACTCCTATCTCTTGTGGAAATTTCAGATGAGCTGTGGTCCAAATAAGCTCAGGATATTGAAGAACAATCTGATGTACTACCACCAAGTGAGAGATTTGTACTAGGATTGGTTGATTACACCTCCAAGTGGGTTTCAGCGTATTGTGTCAATTCTATTGTCACAAAAAGTGTTTTAGAATTATTAAGATAGGTGTTTGCATGAGGAGGTATTCCCAGAACTATTTTGACGAACAATGTTGTCCAGTTTACTGCACAAGAGATGGTGGCGTTTCTTAAATGTTTGTCAATCACACATCACTGCACTGCTGTTTTTGCATCACAAGCCAATGGCTTAGTGGAGAGCTAGAACCGTTTAGTAAGGTACAGACTGCAGTGAAAACTAAAGTGCCATTAAAAGGGATTTTGCAAGAATAATTGTGGGCACATTACAATAACACATCAGTATCACGGATATTTCTCCCTTCCAAAAACTTAAAGGCAGAGCTGCAGGAACCAAACTCAATCCAGCATGGTTCAGTTGTATTAAGAACAGGGGAAGTTCATCTTTACACAAGATCAAAGTGTACCAGGAAAAATATAAGAGACAGTTTGATGCGGATCATGGAATAAAACAAAAGAAATGGAATATGTAAAGAAAACTGTTTGGACCCCGAAGGGAGGAACAAAGTTTCTCTGCCCCAAACGCATAACTGAAGTCAAGTAAACTGTAGTGGTGTTAAGTGGGGGGTGAGATGTGGAGCACATCCAGATTGTCAAAATGTAATCACTAATCAGATAACCAATACAGGAGGGAGTGGTCAATCAAGGGATATGGAGTTTGCTGGAGTGGCACAAAACAATGCAAGGTGTTCGTGAAAAACCCAAGATACTCCAAGGGTTAGGAAACCACCTGCCTCACTCCAGGATTATATTGTAAAGTGACATTTATATTCATACAAATGTTTGTTTTGTTGTTCTTTATCATTTTTGGTCTGACGGTTTTATGCAAGTTTTTTCTACAGTAACAGGTATGATGTAATGCATTCCCAGTTTCTTTCTTTATCCTTCACCTTATTATTTTTCTGTAGTTCACCCTACCCCAACTGATAGAATATTATAGCTCATTCCCTGTTCCCCTTACCTTTTATTTTCCTTTTCAGAATAGTTGTCAATAAATGTATGTTTAAGGGGGGAAAGATGTGTTGTCACTTGCATGATAATGTTAAAGAGTGTTAGGGGTATCACTGAGAACATTGTAGGTGTCCTGGGTAACTGCTGAGTCAGTTGGGTTGCAAATGATTCAGGAGAGGCTGTGTTCCTGTGGTGGATGCCAACAAATAGTTTACAATATCAATATAATGTTGAACTCCTTATAACATGTTGGTCCACGTTAGAAATATAATAATTCCCAATGCATGTGAGCACTTTGGTGGTCATTACAACCCTGGCGGACGGTGTTAAAGGTGCGGTAATACCGCAAACAGGCCGGCGGACAAAAAAAGGGAATTATGACCATGGAGGAAACCGCCAACATAGACAGCCACTTTAACACTCCGACCGCCACGGCGGTACAGACAAGCAGCGCGGCGGTCACTGCCAACAGACAGACGGAAGACAATGTACCGCCCACAGTATCACAACCCGCCAATTCGCCACATTTTCCGGGGCGGATTCACCGTGGATAAAAACACGGCGGAAACAGCTTTTGCAATGGGAAAACGCTCACCTCTACACATCCCACGAGGAAGGAGGACACCATGGAGCCGGAATTACAAATCCTCCCTGCCCATGTCTTCCTGCTCATCTACGAACACCAGCAACGGCGGCGGCGATGACAACGGTGAGTACTGCACCTACGACATAGGGGAGGGGGGAGGCAAAAGTCAGGGGGACACACATGCAACAACCCCACCCTCACCCTCGCACATTACAACACACACACCAATGCATTTCCAAACATCACAGTAACAACCCACAACCCCCCGGAAGAATTCAAAGACGAAAGGAAATCAGTTCAAAAATTGTAATGTATCAAAATACAGTCACCAAATAAAGGGAGTGCAGAATTATTAGGCAAATGAGTATTTTGACCACATCATCCTCTTTATGCATGTTGTCTTACTCCAAGCTGTATAGGCTCGAAAGCCTACTACCAATTAAGCATATTAGGTGATGTGTGTTGGACTTTTGCTTATGCAGGGTCATCCCCAGTCTTTTTTGCCTCCTGCCTCCTATTTTTTTCTGACATGTTGCTGTTGGCTTTTCAACTCTGAGCACTTTACCACTGCTAACCAGTGCTAAAGTGCATATGCTCTCCTGTTTAAATTGTATGTAAGTGGTTTATCCATGATTGGCATATTTGATTTACTAGTAAGTCCCTAGTAAGGTGCACTAGAGGTGCCAGGGCCTGTAAATCAAATGCTACTAGTGGGCCTGCAGCACTGGTTGTGCCACCCACATAAGTAGCTCTGTAATCATGTCTCAGACCTGCCACTGCAGTGTCTGTATGTGTATTTTTACACTGTAAATTCGACTTGGCAAGTGTACCCACTTGCCAGGCCTAAACCTTCCCTTTCCTTACATGTAAGGCACCCCTAAGGTAGGCCCTAGGTAGCCCCAAGGGCAGGGTGCAGTGTATGGATAAGGTAGGACATATAGTAATGTGGTTTATATGTCCTGACAGTGAAATACTGCCAATTTCGTTTTCACTGTTGCAAGGTCTGTCTCTCTCTCATAGGATAATATGGGGGCTACCTTTAAATATGATTAAAGTGTAGATTCCCCTAGAGAGTAGATGGACATGTGGAGTTTGGGATCCCTGAACTCACAATCTAAAAATACATCTTTTAGTAAAGTTGATTTTAAGATTGTGCGTTTGGAAATGCCACTTTTAGAAAGTGAGCATTTTCTTGCTTAAACCATTCTGTGACTCTGCCTGGTTTGTGGATTCCCTGTCTGGGTCAGTTTGACAGTTGGGTTGTTTCTCACCTCACACCAGACAGTGACACAAAGGGAGCTGGGGTGTGATCTGCATTTCCTGATTAGCCATCTCTGCTAGGAGGGAGGGGTGGAGTGGTCACTCTCATCTGAAAGGACTGTGCCTGCCTCTGACAATGCTGTCTCCAGCCCCCTGGTGTGTGTCTGAGGCCTTGCCTGGGCAAGGCAGGATTTCACAAGAAGGTGTGAGTCCCCTTTGAAGAAAGGTGACTTCAAAGACTAAAATGGGTATAAGAAGGGCACCCAAACTTACAAACTTCAGAAACACTTCTGGAACCAAGAGGAACCTCTGCCTGGAGAAGAGCTGATAGCTGAGGAAAACGTGCTGCCCTGCCTGTGACTGTGCTTTGTGGAGCTTTCCTGCAGTGCTGCTTCTGCCAGAGTAAGAGGGCAAAGACTGGACTTTGTGTGCCTTCCATCTTGAAGAAGAAATCTCCAAGGGCTTGATGTAGAGCTTGCCTCCTGTTGTTGAAGTCTCAGGGATAGCAAAGACTTCTTCCTGCCAGCACCTGGAGTCTCTGGAGAGACCCCTACTCTGCTCTGTGGTGCCCTTCCAGTTCCTGGGACCCTGAAAGGAGAGGCTGGCAGCCTAAGGACAAAAATACACGCACCGAGCGCCGTGCGGAGAAAAGATCGACGCGAATCCGATCGCGGCTGAGAAAACGACGCGACGCCGGTTCCGCAGCTGAGAAACGACGCCGCAGGAAACGCGACCGAAAAACCGACGCCCGGAGCAGGAGAAACGACGCGCAGCATCGCTGACGGAGGCTGAGAGATCGCACCCTGCGCCGCGGGACTTTCGGATCGTCGTGTGGCTGGCTTTTTCAACGCGCACCGCCGTGCCGAGTTGTTTTCGACGCACACAGCCGTGCAGGGTTACTTTCGACGCACACCGCCCGTGCGGGGTTATTTTTGACGCAAACCAGGTACATTTTCACGCTAGCAGCGCTAGTGTGGTGTTACAACTACCTAAAGACTCTTTTTATTTTAAACCTTTAAAAAATCATAACTTGACTTGTGTATGTTGGATTTTTGTCGTTTTGGTCTTGTTTTGTCTAGATAAATATTTCCTATTTTTCTAAACTGGTGTTGTGTCATTTTGTAGTGTTTTCATTAAGTTACTGTGTGTGTTGCTACAAATACTTTACACCTAGCACTCTGAGGTTAAGCCTACTGCTCTGCCAAGCTACCAAGGGGGTAAGCAGGGGTTAGCTGAGGGTGATTCTCTTTTATCCTAACTAGAGTGAGGGTCCTTGCTTGAACAGGGGGTAACCAGACTGTCAACCAAAGACCCCATTTCTAACAATGTGCATCTCTGTAATGAGAAGGGGTGTGGTCTAATGACATCAACACCCTATATCACGTGTGCATAATTATTAGGCAACTTCCTTTCCTTTGGCAAAATGGGTCAAAAGAAGGACTTGACAGGCTCAGAAAAGTCAAAAATAGTGAGATATCTTGCAGAGGGATGCAGCACTCTTAAAATTGCAAAGCTTCTGAAGCGTGATCATCTAACAATCAAGCGTTTCATTCAAAATAGTCAACAGGTTCGCAAGAAGCGTGTGGAAAAACCAAGGCGCAAAATAACTGCCCATGAACTGAGAAAAGTCAAGCGTGCAGCTGCCACGATGCCACTTGCCACCAGTTTGGCCATATTTCAGAGCTGCAACATCACTGGAGTGCCCAAAAGCACAAGGTGTGCAATACTCAGAGACATGGCCAAGGTAAGAAAGGCTGAAAGACGACCACCACTGAATAAGACACACAAGCTGAAACGTCAAGACTGGGCCAAGAAATATCTCAAGACTGATTTTTCTAAGGTTTTATGGACTGATGAAATGAGAGTGAGTCTTGATGGGCCAGATGGATGGGCCCGTGGCTGGATTGGTAAAGGGCAGAGAGCTCCAGTCCGACTCAGACGCCAGCATTGTAGAGGTGGAGTACTGGTTTGGGCTGGTATCATCAAAGATGAGCTTGTGGGGCCTTTTCGGGTTGAGGATGGAGTCAAGCTCAACTCCCAGTCCTACTGCCAGTTCCTGGAAGACACCTTCTTCAAGCAGTGGTACAGGAAGAAGTCTGCATCCTTCAAGAAAAACATGATTCTCATGCAGGACAATGCTCCATCACACGCGTCCAAGTACTCCACAGCGTGGCTGGCAAGAAAGGGTATAAAAGAAGGAAATCTAATGACATGGCCTCCTTGTTCACCTGATCTGAACCCCATTGAGAACCTGTGGTCCATCATCAAATGTGAGATTTACAAGGAGGGAAAACAGTACACCTCTCTGAACAGTGTCTGGGAGGCTGTGGTTGCTGCTGCACGCAGTGTTGATGGTGAACAGATCAAAACACTGACAGAATCCATGGATGGCAGGCTTTTGAGTGTCCTTGCAAAGAAAGGTGGCTATATTGGTCACTGATTTGTTTTTGTTTTGTTTTTGAATGTCAGAAATGTATATTTGTGAATGTTGAGATGTTATATTGGTTTCACTGGTAATAATAAATAATTGAAATGGGTATATATTTTTTTTTGTTAAGTTGCCTAATAATTATGCACAGTAATAGTCACCTGCACACACAGATATCCCCCTAACATAGCTAAAACTAAAAACAAACTAAAAACTACTTCCAAAAATATTCAGCTTTGATATTAATGAGTTTTTTGGGTTCATTGAGAACATGGGTGTTGTTCAATAATAAAATTAATCCTCAAAAATACAACTTGCCTAATAATTCTGCACTCCCTGTATATACAGATATATATACAGATTCAAAAGTATATACGTTACGAGAAGTAGTGCAGGTATGCACATATCAATGTCCGTGCACCACTGGGCCAAAAATGCATGGGCGAGGCCCACACTAGATTCCTTTCCACAAAAGGAGAGAACACTGCAGGGGCATCAGATAGAAATACAACAGGCACCTCAGGGGGCAGGGAAGGGGGGGCACCTCAGCCGTATTACAGCACCACGCCAGATCCACGACTGGGCTCCATGCCCATTGATGTATCCTGGGGAGTGCAAAGCCACGGTCTCTCAAATCTCTGCAGTGGGTGGGTTGCCCACTGTACCATCCTGGGGAGTGCAAAGCCACAGTCTCTCAAGTCTCTGCAGTGGTTGTTTTGCCCACTGTTCCATCCTGGGGAGTGCAAAGCAACAGTCTCTCAAGTCTCTGCAGTGGTTGGTTTGCCCACTGTTCAATCCTGGGGAGTGCAAAGCCACAGTCTCTCAAGTCTCTGAGGTGGTTGTTTTGCCCACTGTTCCATCCTGGGGAGTGCAAAGCCACAGTCTCTCAAGTCGCTGCAGTGGTTGTTTTGCCCTCTGTACCATCCTGGGGAGTGCAAAGCCACAGTCTCTCAAGTCTCTGCAGTGGTTGGTTTTCCCACTGTACCATCCTGTGGAGTGCAAAGCCACAGTCTCTCAAGTCTCTGCAGTGGCTGGTTTGCCCACTGTACCATCCTGGGGAGTGCAAAGCCACAGTCTCTCAAGTGGATAACAGTCTCCACTGGTTCTGGAAGTGGACTGGTGCCCAGAGTGCTTCATCCTGTTAAGGACAGATGGAGTGGATGCATGTCTCCACTGGTTCTGGAGGGGGAATGGTGCCCAGACTGCATTAGGCTCCCCGTGACGGTTCCTGTTCCGTCACTGTCCCAGCTGTACATGGGATGACGATGCTTGATGTGGAGGTGTTTTCCTTCTTCAGCGGTGCTTTGCCCTGTTCAGCGGTGCTCTGCCCTGTTCAGCGGTGTCTTGCCCTGTTCAGCGGTTGTCACCATGGCGGTGAATTCCTTGTTCAGCGGTGCTTTGCCATGGCGGTCTCTGACCTGTTCAGCTGTGCTCTGCCCTGTTCAGCAGTGCTCTGCCCTGTTCAGCGGTCTTCACCATGGCGGTGAATTCCTTGTTCAGCGGTGCTTTGCCATGGCGGTCTCTGACCTGTTCAGCGGTGCTCTGCCCTGTTCAGCGGTGCTTTGCCCTGTTCAGCGGTCTTCACCATGACGGTGATTTCCTTGTTCAGCGGTGCTTTGCCATGGCGGTCTCTGACCTGTGCATTGGTGTGTGGCATGACGGTCCCTCATTGCCCAGCAGGGCTGTGGCAGCCGGGGCCCTCCTGGGCACTGACTCCGGCAGTGGTCTCCTGACCAGTGACGATACTCCTGCCCTCCTGGGCACTGACTCCGGCGGTGGTCCCCTGACCAGTGACGATACTGCTGCCCTCCTGGGCAATGACTCCGGCGGTGGTCTCCTGACCAGTGACGATACTCCTGCCCTCCTGTCCCCTGACCAGTGACGATACTTCTGCCCTCCTGGGCACTGACTCCGGCGGTGGTCTCCTGACCAGTGACGATACTCCTGCCCTCCTAGGCACTGACTCCGGCGGTGTTCCCCTGACCCGTGACGATACTGCTGCCTTCCTGGGCAATGACTCCGGCGGTGGTCCCCTGACCAATGACGATACTGCCGCCCTCCTGGGCAATGACTCCGGCGGTGGTCTCCTGACCAGTGACGATACTCCTGCCCTCCTGGGCACTGACTCCGGCAGTGATCCCCTGACCAGTGATGATACTGCTGCCCTCCTGGGCAATGACTCCGGCGGTGGTCTCCTGACCAGTGACGACGGTGCTGGCAGTGGCGTCCCGGCCGCCGGGGAGGATGGCGCCCTTCTCCGCCATGCTGCTCTTACCAGACTGTGCAGACTTCTTTTGGCACTTCACCACCTTTGGAGGAGTCACAGCTGACTCTGCAATCCCCCTGTGACCCTTGTGAGCACTTTTGCCGACAGGAGTATTCACCCTGTCCCGTCAGCCACTTTTCAACTTGAGATGCTTTACAGGGGGTGGACTGGCAGTGCTTTGGCTCCATGTGACACTGCCCGCCCTGGTGGCCGGTGCACTCCACACACCTGTAACACACACCACTGGTACTGGAGTCTTTTTGGCTGAGGCGCTACTACGGGACTTATGAATTGGAGGGGTGGGGGTGGGGGTGGGGGTGGGGGCAAAGAGGTCAACGTTGCTGAGGGAGAGTTTCTGATGAACACTGGGATGGGTAGCTGGAGGGGGTCTGGGAGTGGAGGAAGAGGAGGTGGTTGTAGGAGGTGTCACTTTAGGTGTTTTGGGTGCAGGTACTGGAGGCTTTCGTGAGGTGAATGGATGTTGGGTGTGTGGGTGCCACCGTTTGTGTACTTTGGGAGGGGGTGTCACAGACACACTGGGAGAAGACACAGGGGACGTGTAAATGGTAGTGGGGGTGGTGAGTGCAGGTGAGCGGGGTGTGGTGCTGGGTGTTCTGGTGCGAGTCCTAGTGGCTGTAGATGTAGTGCATGCAGGTGAGAGTGTAGACGACACTGGGAGGGAGGAGGGAGACGACGAGGAGGGGTACACAGTGGAGGCAGTGTGTGTTGCTGTGTCTGTTTGTAGGTGATGCTTGTGTGAGTGCCTGTGGGTTGTGTGGTGCCTATGTTTGCCTGAGCTACTTTTGTGTGTTGAGGTGTATGCATGCTTGTCTGATGGTGTGCTTGGGATAGGCTGGGATACAGGGGATTGGGTCTGGGTGGAGGAAGTTGGAGAGGGGAGGCTAGACACAGGGACAATGGCTGCCATCAGTGCTGAGGCCAGAGATTGCAGGGTTCGATGATGGGCAGCCTGACCAGAATGAATGCCCTCCAGGAATGATTAGTGTGTTGCAACTCCCTTTCTACACCCTGGATGGCATTCACAATGGTAGACTGCCCAACAGTGAGGGACCTGAGGAGGTCAATGGCCTCCTCACTGAGGGCAGCAGGGGTGACAGGGGCAGGGGCTGAGGTGCCTGGGGCGAAGGTGATGCCCACCCTCCTGGGTGAGCGGGCACGGGGCGAACACTGAGGGGCTGCTGGGAGGGCGGTGCTGGTAGGGGAGGTGGCGGCTATACCTGTAGAAGTGGGGGGCACAGATGGTGCCGCCACCACAAGGGAGCTCCCATCGGCGGACGAGTCTGTGTCGCTGGTTGGTGATCTGGTGACCGATGTATAGCTCCCCTCGCCCTCCGTCCCACTGGTGCATTCTGAGTCCGTGGTGTGGCCCTCCATGGCCTTGTGGGATGCAGCTCCCTTGTGCTCCGGTGCCACTGTACCTCCGCCTGATGATGCTGATGCACAAAAGAAAAAGGAGAGCACAAAAAGGGGGGGAACGACAGAAGAAAGACAGGTTGAGTGCATGGCTTACCACTACCGTTGGCGGACAATACAGACACAGCAGCCCCCTGCGCTATGCCGTGCTCTTGGCCTCTACAGATGCAATTCCTGGGATATGGCCTACATGGCTATGGTGGACATATGCACACATGGATGACACAGGGGCATATCTACCTGTACTTGGCCCTCTACTGAGGTGGGGTGGAGTGGCACATGGCCTGCATTACAGAGGGGCCTATCCTACGTAAGTTGCCCTGGCCTAGGGAAACCCACAGCCCTCCTCCCACACCCAGACCCCTCAACTGTGCGCAAAGTCTCCAGAATGAGGGTGTACTCACCCCCTTGCGTCTGCTGTGATGCCCTCTAGCGCCCATCCAACTCCGGGTAGGCCCCCGCCAGGATCCGGAACATCAGGGGGGTCATGGGGCGACGGGCACCCCTCCCACGTTGGGAGGCCATCCCCAGCTGAGCCTCCGCTGTCTTCTTGCTCCAGCAGCGATTGTCCTCCCATCTTTTCCGGCAGTGGGTGCCCCGTCTCTGGTGGAACCCCAGGGTCGTCACAGTCCTTCATGTTCCCTGAACTCTGCCCCATTCCCTCTTACAACCAGCCCTCTCCACCCAGGCATAGCCCATACAACGGGCTCCCTGTGTACTTACCTGTTGGTCTGGAGGACCGTAGAGTAGCGTGTACTGGGGGAGGACCCCGTCTACTAGCTTCTCCAACTCGTGAGCAGTGAAGGCAGGGGCCCTTTCCCCAGACGCAGCAGCCATTGTCTCTTCCAGACCGAGGTCACAGCAGCACTTGCAGTGTAGGTCCTCTCCTGTCGCAGATCAGGTATCGAGTGATTGAACAGATAGAAAATGGCGGTCACGTCCGTGGTGGTGACGTCCACGGCGGTGCGTATCATCACCGCCGGCGCACTTCATCATTGGCTCCTGGGACCCACAGGGTCCAATGTTAACCAATGCAGCATTGCGCCGCGGTCTACGACCGCCTACCGCGACGGTGTACAACGCCAGCGCAGATACCTCACATCCCATTTTCCCAGTTTAGAGGTCAGGCAGCCGCCATTTCAGGGGCCCACATGGCTTCTTTAACTACTTCATCACACATACCTAGGCCTACACATGACACACATACAGGAAGAGTTTTGTCTTTGGTGTCGTGTCCTGTGTATCTGTGGGTACATACCTGGGATTTTGTTGACTCTGTGGTCGCTGTTGTCCTTCCTAGGCACCGTCAGCTGGGACATTTGAGAAGATGGCGGAATCCTCCGGTGTACCGACCGCTGGTGGACCTGTTGACAATGGAGGAACTATGTACCCAGTTGGAGCCAGACCTGATGTCACCAATCCGCCATCCCACTGGAATCCCCCCTGACGTGCAGGTGCTGTCAGTGCTCCATTTCCTTGCAAGTGGGTCTTTGCAGACAACAGTTGCCATGCATCAGGGATGTCCCAGCCTATGTTTTCCAACGTGTTGTTCAGAGTGTTGGCTGCCCTGCTGAAACACGTAAGGAGCTACATCGTTTTCCCTCAGGTGGAGGATTTGGCTACAGTGAAAGGTGACTTCTATGCCCTTGGACATATCCCCAACATCATAGGTGCTATTGACGGGACCCATGTAGCTCTGCCCCCCCCCACAGGAGTGAACAGGTGTACAGGAACCGGAAGAGTTATCATTCCATGAATGTACAGATGGTATGTTTGGCAGACCAGTACATCTCCCATGTGAATGCCAAGTTCCCTGGCTCAGTGCATGATGCCTACATCCTGCGGAATAGCAGTATCCCTTATGCAATGGGTCAACTCCAGAGGCACCGTGTGTGGCTATTAGGGGACTCTGGTTACCCCAACCTGTCCTGGCTATTGACCCCAGTGAGGAATCCCAGGACCAGGGCAGAGGAACGCTGCAATGAGGCCCATGGGCGGACTAGGAGGGTGATCGAACGCACCTTCGGCCTCCTGAAGGCCAGGTTCAGGTGCCTCCATATGACAGGTGGTTCCCTATTCTACTCAACGAAGAAGGTGTGCCAGATCATCATCGCCTGCTCGATGCTTCACAATCTTGCTTTGCAACGCCAGGTGCCTTTTCTGCAGGAGGATGGTCCAGATGACGGTGTTGTGGCAGCTGTGGAGTCTGTGGAGCCTGTGGACAGTGATGAAGAGGAAGCTGAGGAAGAAGACATCGACAACAGGGAGTCAGTCATACAGCAATATTTCCAGTGACACACAGGTGAGAATTTTTTTTTTTTTACCATTACATTCACTTTCACATTTCTACCTTTATCCTGTCATTTCATAGCAGTATTTGGTCACTGAGTTGTACCTTCCCATTACGGTTTCACAGGTGTGGTTACCAACGTGTGTCATCTGCTTGCATCCTTCAAGGACTTGTGATGTGTGACATAGGTATGTTAGCTTTACAACTGGAAACGCATTTTGACACTGTCATTGATAATACATATTTACTAAATCACAGACTGACTCCAGATTGTTTTGTGTTTCAAGGGTGTTTATTTAAGTGCTCAGAAATGGAGGGGGGTTGTAACATGGTGATGGGGGACGGTGGAGGAATGTACATGGCAGAGTCCAGTCCATTGGTCACACAGGTGCACTGCCCATATGGGCATGGGAAGTGGAGCTGGGGCAGTTTAAGTATGGACAGGGTAACAAAGTGGGACAGTGGGAGGACAACCAGGGTGGTCTCATTTCCTGGCGGGGTCTTGCCATCTTGCTCTGTCCTGTTCCTGGATCTCAGGGACCGCTTGCGTGGTGGTTCTCCGTCTGCAGGGGGTGGGGTGCTGGTGTGGTGGTCCTGTGGCGGGGCGTCCTGTCCACTAGCGCCGGCGGAGGTGGTGGGCAGTTCATCGTCCAGGCTAGTGTCAGGGGCCCCTTGGAGTGCCACGGTGTCTCTCATGGTCTTTTGTATGTCCTTCAGCACCCCTACGATGGTGCCCAGGGTGGAGATGATGGTTCTGAGATCCTCCCTGAACCCCAAATACTGCTCCTCCTGCAGGCGCTGGGTCTCCTGACACTTGGCCAGGACCGTCGCCATCGTCTCCTGGGAGGTGTGGTATGCTCCCATGATGGAGGATAGGGCCTCGTGGAGAGTGGGTTCCCTTGGCCTGTCGGCCCCCTGTCGCACAGCAGCCCTCCCAGTTCCCCTGTGTTCCTGTGCCTCCGTCCCCTGGACCGTCAGCCCACTACCACTGCCCCCAGGTCCCTGTTGTTGTTGTGGTGATGGGTTCTCCTGGGTTCCCTGTAGTGGTGGACACACCGCTGATTGACGTGTCCTGGGTATAGAGGTATGGGCCCGCTGGGTGGGTGCTGTGCTGGTGTTACCAGAGGGTGGAAGGTCAGTGTTGGGCTGTGCCTGTGCAAGGGGAACCGACTGTCCCGAGGCCCACGATGGTCCGGGCTGGTCATCAGGATCCAGTAGGGCAGAGCTGCTGTCGTCACTGTGGGCCTCTTCTGTGGGTGGAGTGGAGTTGTCTGGACCCTCCGGTGTGGTGACGTTCCTTAGTGGTCCTGCAGGGGTATAAAAGCATGATTATTGCATCTGTGTGTATACTGGTGTGCAATGGGTGGGTGTTTGTGTACCTCAGTGCAAGCATTCCTGTCTGTGGGTTTGTATGATGATAGTTAGGGGGTTGTTATGGGTATGTGCAGTGAGCATGCTTTGGTGAGGGGTGACCATGCTTAGTTGTGTCATGCAGGGCTTGGTGTTGGGATGAGTGGTTTGTGTTACTAGTACATTAGTGAGGAGTTTGAGTGATAGGGGAGGGGTGAGGGTGGGGGGGTGTGATAGCATGCAGGTAGGGTGGGGGATATGATAGTTAAGATTTGACTTACCAGTGTCCATTCCTCCACCGACTCCTCCGAGGCCCTCTGGATGCATGATGGTCAAGACTTGCTCCTCCCATGTTGTTAGTTGTGGGGGATGAGGTGGGGGTCCGCCGCCAGTCCGCTGTACCGCAATGTTGTGCCTGGAGACCACTGAACGCACCTTCCCCCGTAGGTCGTTCCACCTCTTCCTGATGTCCTCCTGATTTCTTGGATGCTGTCCCACAGCGTTGACCCTGTCCACTATTCTGCGCCATAGCTCCATCTTCCTGGCTATGGATGTGTGCTGCACCTGTGAGCCAAAAAGCTGTGGCTCTACCCGTAGGATTTCCTCCACCATGACCCTTAGCTACTCCTCCGAAAACAGGGGTGTCTTTGGTGTGACATGGGGTGGTGTGGGTGATGTGTGCGGTGGTGAAAGTGTTGATGTGTGTGGTGATGTGTAGTGGTATGTGGTGTATTGTGCGTGTAATGTTGTATGGGTGATGGTGTTGTGTGCCTCTGTGTGGTGGGGTTCTCAGTTGCTGTGCTCTCTGTCTCTCTGGCCTTCATCCGTGAATTGTGGTCGTAGGGGTTTGTGGGTGATGTGGGTGTTTGTTTTATATTTTATTGGGTGTGTGGGAGTGGTGTTTGTATGTATATCAGGTGTGTGTATTTGGAATTGTCCAATGTGGCGGTGTTTTGGAGATGTGTGTGTATTTTGAGCACGGCAGTGTGTACCGACAATGGAATACCGCGGTTGAAAGACCGCCGCGTGGATTCGTGGGTCGTGATAGCATGGGCGTGTTTCTGTTGGCGTGACGGTGGAGCAATTGTTTTCGCGAGTTTATCACTGACCTTTGGTGTGGCGGACTTGTGTGAGTGTCTGAATTTCAGGGGATTCCGAGATGTGGGTCATAATAGCTGTGGCGGAATTCCGCTGCTGCGGCGGTGTATTGGCGGTCTTCTGCACGGCGGTAAGCGGCTTTTACCGCCAATGTTGTAATGACCCCCTTTATGCCTATCCCACTTTGAAACGGGAACTCCCCACAAAGGATTCTCTCCACTCCTTCGTAAAGCAGGCAACATTCCCCCGAGAATTAGGAGCAAATGTCCTTAAGTGTCAGGGTCTCCATTTTGTAGTTGTAGATATCAATCACTCCGCAAGGTTTATAGGCCATGCCGTGACTGAGATTTGGAAATCTTTGCTTCCTATTCAGTGACGTACTACTTCTCCAACCTCAGGTTTGTGGGCCTCCAAACTTTGCACTCACTATGAACAGACACAAGCTAAGAGGTCACAATACCTACAGACATATTCTACACATAAACTTATAACATCAAGTAACTGAAATGGCACCAGATGTTTTTCATTTGGGCATTGATCAATTTGGTTTTCATAAAACTGATTCCCCCCCCCCCCAAAATCCAAGGTGATGCCTAAATTCCTCCTTTTTAGGTCGAGCATAACAGCGGGCAAGCACTGCTTTTCCGATGTGGTGTTATCTATTTAGGCTTTTAACAATTCCCACCTCATGCCCATCACTATCGCTAATTCCTGGGCTTGCCCTTCAACAATCCTTTGTTATCATTTGTAAATTACGTTTGTCCCCACTTGGGGCGGTTTGGTTACCGCCTTGGACATCGACCCTGTTACATGGTTAATTGCAATTTTGCTAATACGTTGAACCACAAGCAAACTTCTTTTTCCTTTTGTGTGTCTTCTTCATGCCCATGGCATGATGCTTTGAATCTGCTTGCTTATGTGAAACTGTGTTAATTTTCATTTTCAATTTATGTGTCAAGAAAAGTCTGGTTAGGAGTTTATAAAGCTAATAGCTGTAACTCGAGCAAATGTGAGACCCATTCCATTGCAAATGCTTGTTTAGTTTGACTTGAAATGGCGCTTGTGCAATTCACTGGATATACACTGTGTTGTATACTTAGTCTAACTGTATTTGAAGTAGCCTCCTTTGAGGATGCTCAATAGCTGGCAGACATTGACTTGAGAAATTATTATTCACAGCTCAAAATACATCCATTGAAGGCATTTTAATCTCACCTTTCTACTGTCTGTTCAGTATATCATTCTACCTGCACTGAAATTCATATTTCACCTTGAAAGTGCACTCACCAGACATGCAATTAGTTACTGCACCGTGCATTATATACACAAAACAATCCTCAAAATATTTTGCACTGCATCAGATATTTTTACTGCTTTTGTCAACACTCAAGTGCCAGTGACTTTGCCAGTGCTGGTTACCTTTTTGTTTCCCTTTTCTTTACACTGAGGAGACTTCTGCTCACCTCCAAACATCTTTTCACTTTACCCATCTACTTTTTTTCCCATTAACACTTCCCCTAAGCATTAATATTAAACAAGAATATTGACTTCCCCCAAGGGACAGAGTCAAACACTCTAGCCTCTCATTGCACATGCACGTCCCAGAACAGCAATCAAATTATTTGTAAAAATACTAAGGTGGTCATTCCAACCTCGGCGGTAAAAGTCGCTTACCGCCGTTCAGAAGACCGCCATAAATCCGCCGCGGTAAACCGCCACGGTCATTCTGACCCACAACAGGCAAACGCCAAAATATAGACATCCACAAAAGTCCGCCACACCAAAGGGCAGCGAGAAACTGGCGATGACCAAACCTCCACCGTCACGCCAACAGAAATATGCCCACGCTATCACGACACACGAATCCACGCGGCGGTCTTTCAAACGCGGTATTCCATTGGCGGTATACACCGCCGCGCTCGAAATACACACACTCTTACAAAACACTACCACATTGGACAATTCGAAATACACACACCTGATACACATAGACACACCACTCCCACACACCCAATACAATATAAAACACACACCCACATCACCCACAAACCTCCACTCCTAGAGATTCGTGAACACGCACCGAGAAAAGACATCCGAGCACCCAGACGCCCAATTCACTGTCACCCAGCAATATTTGCACGCATTTCACACAACACAACAATACACATCACCACACTTAGCACCACACAATCCACCCTACACATCACCCACACCACCCCATGGCACCGCAAAGACACCCCAGGTTCTCTGATGATGAACTCAGGGTCATGGTGGAGGAAATTGTACGAGTAGAGCCACAGCTGTTCGGGACACAGGTGCAGCACACCACCATTGCCAGGAAGATGGAGCTATGGAGCAGAATAGTGGACAGGGTCATCGCTGTGGGACAGCACCCAAGAAATCGGGACGACATCAGGAAGAGGTGGAGCGACCTACAGGGGAAGGTGCGTTCCATGGTATCCAGGCACAACATTGCGGTGCAGCGGACTGGCGGCGGACCCCCACCTCCTCCCCCAGAATTTACAACATAGGAGGAGCAGGTCTTGAACATCCTGCATCCTGAGGGCCTCGCAGGAGTAGCTGGAGGAATGGACTCTGGTAAGTCTCATCTTCACTACTTCCTCCCCCCCACCCCACCTGCATGCCAACTCATACCCCCACCGTCACCCCCACCCCCATCACACCTACTCCTTGGAAATGTCTCACCATCACAACCCACCCATCCCAACACCTAGCCCTGCATGCGTCCATAAAGCATGGACACCCATCACCAAAGCATGCCCACTGCACATACACATACAACCCCCCCCCAAACCACCGTCACAACAGCCCCCACAAAGGAATGCCAGCACTGGGGTAAACGGGCACCCACCCATTGCACACGAAGGCACACACAGATGAAATAACCATACTTTTATACCCCTGCAGGACCTGAACGCCAGGTCACCGCGCAGGAGGGTCCACAAATGTCCACTCCACCCCCAGAAGAGGCCCACAGTGAGGACAGCAGCTCTGTCTCCCTGGATCTAGATGACCAGCCCGGTCCATCGGGGACCTCGGGACAGTCGGTTCCCCTCAGACAGCCACAGGCCACAGCAGACCTTCCCCCCTCTGGGAACACCAGCACAGCACCCACCCAGCGGGCCCTTACCTCTGTCCCCAGGACACGTCAATCAGCGGTGTGTCCACCACTACAGGGAACCCAGGCTAACCCAACACCCCAACAACAGGGACCTGGGGGCAGTGGTAGTGGGCACACGGTCCAGGGGACAGAGGCCCATGGAAACAGGGGAACTGGGAGGGCTGCTGTGCGACAGGGGGGGGACAGGCCCAGGGAACCCACTCTCCACGAGGCCCTCTCCTCCATCATGGGAGCATACCACCACTCCCAGGAGACGATGGCGACGGTCCTGGCCAGGTTTCAGGAGATCCAGCTTCTGCAGGAGCAACAGTATATGGGGTTCAGGGAGCAACTAAGAAACATCAGTTCCGCCATGGAAACCATCGTAGTGGCCCTGAATGAGGTAGTCACCACATTGCGGGACACTGTGGCAGCTCAAAGGGCCCCTGACACTAGCATGGACCATGAACTGTCTACAACCTCCGCCGGCGCTAGTGGACAGGAGGCCCCGACACAAGACCAACAGGCCACCAGAACCCCACCCCCTGCAGAAGGAGAACCACCCCGCAAGCGGGCCCTGAGATCCAGGAAGAAGACAGAGTAAGATGTCAAGACCCCCGCCAGCAAAGGATACCGCCCTGATTGTCATCCCACTGTCCCACATTGTCACCCTGTCCAACCTTAAACTGCCCCTGCTCCTCTTCCCACAGGCATTTGGACAATGCACCTGTGATACTGATAGTCTGGACTCTGCCATGGACAATCCTCCACCATCACCCCTCACCGATTTGCAATCACCCATCCAATTTAGAGCACTTGAATAAAAACACTTATTGCACAAAACAATCTGGAGTCTAGCTGTGATGTAGAAAACATTTATTAGACATGACCGTGCCAAAATGTTCATTCACATTGTGATGCCAACAAAACCGCTGTCACACAGCTGTAGTCCATGGGGAAACAAAGCAGATGTCACGCAGTGGGGCCCACATCTCTGAAAACGGAAGGGAAAGTCACAACTCAGTTACCATACACTGGGGGAAAAAGTCAGACAGTAGAGAGGTAGGGGTCTTTAAGTAAATGTAATATGCCGGTGTGTACTCTTACCTGTGTGTCATTGAAAATACTGCTGTATTACTGTGTTCCTGTTGTCTATGTCGTCCTCTTCGGCTTCCTCTTCTTCACTCTCCACAGGCTCCACAGCGGCTACAACACCACCATCTGGACCATCCTCCTGCAGAAAAGGCACCTGGCATCGCAAAGCCAGGTTGTGAAGCATACAGCAGACCACGATGATCTGGCACACCTTCTTTGGTGAGTAGATTAGGGATCCACCTGTCATATGGAGGCACCTGAACCTGGCCTTCAGGAGGCCAAAGGTTCGCTCGATCACCCTCCTAGTCCGCCCATGGGCCTCATTGTAGCGTTCCTCTGCCCTTGTCCTGGGATTCCTCACTGGGGTCAGTAGCCATGACAGGTTGGGGTAACCAGAGTCCCCTAATAGCCACACCCGGTGCCTCTGGAGTTGACCCATCACATACGGGATGCTGCTATTCCGCAGGATGTAGGCGTCATGCACTGAGCCAGGGAACTTGGCATTAACATGGGAGATGTACTGGTCAGCCAAACACACATCTGTACATTCATGGAATGATAACTCTTCCGGTTCCTGTACACCTGTTCACTCCTGCTGGGGGGGACCAAAGCAACATGTGTCCCATCAATGGCACCAATGATGTTGGGAATATGTCCAAGGGCATAGAAGTCACCTTTCACCTTAACCAAATCCCCCACCTCAGGGAAAATGATGTAGCTCCGCATGTGTTTGAGCAGGGCAGACAACACTCTGGACAACACCTTGGAAAACATGGGCTGGGACATCCCTGATGATATGGCCACTGTTGTTTGAAATGACCCACTTGCTAAGAAATGGAGTACTGACATCACCTGCACTAGAGGGGGGATCCCTGTGGGTTGGCGGATGGGTGACATCAGGTCTGGCTCCAGCTGGGCACACAGTTCCTGTATAGTGGCTCGGTCAAGCCTGTATGTCAGTATGACATGTCGTTCCTCCATTGTCGACAGGTCCACCAGCGGTCTGTACACGGGAAGATTCCTCCATCTCCTCGTATGTCCCAGCGGACGGTGCCTATGAGGGACAACAGCGAGCACAGAGTCAATCAACCCACAGGTACGTAACCACAGCTTGCACATAACACGATTCCCAATGCATTGAAAGGTTTGTATGAGTGTTGATGCAAGGCCTAGGTATGTGTGACGCAGTAGAAATTAAGCCATGTGGGCCCTTGAAATGGCGGCTACCTGATCTGTGAAGTGCGACAGTGGGATGTGAGGTCAATGCGCTGGCGTGGCACACCGTGGCGGTAGGCGGTCGAAGACCGCGGCGCAAAGCCGCATTGGTTAACATTTAACCCTATGGGTTTCAGGAGCCAATGGCGATGTGCGCCGGCGGTCGCGGTACGCACCGCCGCGGTACGCACCGCCGTGGCCGTGACTGCCATTTTCTATCTGCTTAATCACTCGATACCTGATCTTCCACAGGAGAGGACCTACACTGCAAGTGCTGCTGTGACCTCGGTCTGGAAGAGACAATGGCTCATGCGACTGGGGAAAGGGCCCCTGCCTTCACTGCGGAGGAGTTGGAGAAACTTGTGGATGGGGTCCTCCCCCAGTATGCGCTACTCTACGGTCCTCCAGACCAACAGGTAACTACACAGGGACCATGCTTAGTGGACAATGCCTGTGTTGAGTGGGGTGGATGAAAGATGGTGGGGAGGGGAGCGATTGAGGCATGCATCAAACGACAGATGAGAGCATGTGCCACATGGCAAGGGTGGGGATGGGGGGCCACTCACATCGAGCATGCAGAAGGTGATGACAATTCTTCTCTCCCTGTACATGTCACATAGGTCAGCGCCCACCAGAAAGTCGCTATTTGGCGTGCCATCGCCAAGGACGTCCGGACCCTGGGGGTCCACAACAGACGGGGCACCCACTGCCGGAAGAGGTGGGAGGACATCCGACGCTGGAGCAGGAAGACGGCAGAGGCTCAGCTGGGGATGGCCTCCCAACGTAGGAGGGGTGCCAGTCGTACTTTGACCCACCTGATGTCCCGGATCCTGGTGGTGGCCTACCCCGATTTGGATGGGCGCGTGAGGACATCACAGCAGACACGAGGGGGTGAGTACAAATACATTCTGCTGACTTTGTGCGCAGTGGAGGTGTCTGGGTGGGGGAGGAGGGCTGTGGGTATCCCTAGGCCAGGGCGATTTCTGAAGGCTAGGCCCCTCCGTATGGCATGGCCCTGTGCCCCCGCCCCCCACCTCTGTAGGGTGCCAAGTACAGGTATCCATGGCCCTGTGTCATCTATGTGTGCAGTTGTCGTCCATAGGCTTGTAGGCCATGTCCCACGGATTGCGTAGTGGACCCCAAGTGCGCGGCGTAGTGCAGGGGGCTTCTTTGTCTGTCCTCTCCGCCAACAGTGTCACCAGTGCATGCACTCAACATGTCTTTATTTCTCCTCCCCCCTTTTTTGTGGTCTTCCTGTTCATGTGTGCATTAGCATCATCAGGCGGAGGAGAAGTGGCATCAGAGCACGAGGGAGCTGCATCCCACATGGCCCTGGAGGGCCATGCAACGGAGTCTGAATACATCAGTGGGACGGAGGGCGAGGGGAGCTCCACAGCGGGGACTCGTGCTGATGTCAGTGACAGCGACTCGTCCTCTGAAGGGAGCTCCATTGTGATGGCGGCAACATCCGTGCCCCCCGCAACAACAGGTACAGCCGCCACCCAGCGCACCAGTACCGCCCTCCCAGCAGCCCCTCAGCGTTTGCCCCGTGCCAGCTCACCCAGGAAGGTGGGCATCTCCTTCGCCCCAGGCACATCAGGCCCTGCCCCTGTCACCCCTGCTGCCCTCAGTGAGGAGGTCATTGACCTCCTGAGTACCATCATTGTTGGGCAGTCTACCCTTTTGAATGCCATCCAGGGTGTAGAAAGGGAGGTGCGCCAGAGTAATGCATACCTGGAGGGCATTCATTCTGGTCAGGCCGTCCATCAGCGATCGTTCAACGCTCTGGCCTCAGCACTGACGGCAGCCATTGTCCCTGTCTCTAGCCTCCCCCCTCCTACTTCCTCCACCCAGAACCTATCACCTGTACCTCTGCCTATCCCACACACACCATCAGACCAGCCTGCACACACCTCAACACCCAAGGGAAGCTCATCCAGACATAAGTACCACACATCACACAAGCATTCACACAAGCAACATCCATATGCAGACATACCAACACCCACTGCCTCCACTGTGTCCCCCTCCTCCTCGTCTCCCTCCTCCCTCCCTGTGACGTCTCCTCTCACACTTGCATGCACAACATCTTCAGCCACTACGTCCATCACCAGCACACCCACCAGAACACTCCGCACACGTGCAGTCACCACCCCCACTACCATTTACACGTCCCCTGTGTCCTCTCCCAGTGTGTCTGTCACCCCTTCTTCCAAACTACACAAACGCAGGCAGCCACCCACCCAACAGCCATCCACCTCACGACAGCCTCCAGCCTTAGCACCTGCACCCAAAGACACCAGACTGAAAACTCCTACAACCACATCCCCTTCCTCCACTCCCATACCCACCACACCTACCCGTCCCTCTCTTTCGAAATTGCTTTTCCTTTCCAAACTTGACTTCTTTCCTACAACTCCCCCACCCCATCCATCTCATAAGACTCCAATCAGCACCTCAGCCACCACAAAACCGGGACCTGTAAAGACTGTTTGCCACGGACTGTGGAGTCCCCCACCCTCAAGGGCATCCAGTTCAGCTAGGAGCCAAGGCACGACCAGCCCACCCCCGGAAAAGAATCCGAAGATTGCCAGTGCCCGGTGCGAGAGACCAAAGACACCAGGGACCAAAATCCCTACATTGGCTCCGGCAGGAAGTCGGGTGCCACCTGGCACACCGCCAAAGGTGGGAAAGGGCCACAGGCGTACAGGGAAGGGTGGGAAGGGCAGCACGCCCGACAAGTCCGTTAGCAGGCCAGCTGGCCAGGAGGGCCCCACCAGCCCCATCCCAGGTGTGCAGGAGGACACCCACAGGCCCGGTACTGCAGCCCAGGAGGGCCCCGCAAGTCACGTCCCAGGTGGGCAGGAGGACACCCACAGGCCGGGTACTGCAGCCCAAGAGGGCCCCGCAAGCCACCAGACAGATGGGCAGGAAGGCCCAACCAGCCACATGTCAGGTGGCGAGTGACATCCATGCCATGGCCGGATCCGCTGACCTGGACACTCATCTCAAGCACCGCTGACCTGGACACTCATCTCAAGCACCGCTGAACAGGGCCCTTCATCTCAAGCACGCTGACCTGGACACTCATCTCAAGCACCGCTGAACTGGGCCCTTCATCTCAAGCACCGCTGAACTGGGCACCGCCGTCTCAAGCACCGCTGAACTGGGCACCGTCGTCTCAAGCACCGCTGAACTGGGCCCTTCATCTCAAGCACCGCTGAACTGGGCACCGCCGTCTCAAGCACCGCTGAACTGGGCACCGCCGTCTCAAGCACCGCTGAACTGGGCCCTTCATCTCAAGCACCGCTGAACTGGGCACCGCCGTCTCAAGCACCGCTGAACTGTTCACCGCCGTCTCAAGCACCGCTGAACAGGGCCCTTCATCTCAAGCACCGCTGAACTGGGCACCGTCGTCTCAAGCACCGCTGAACTGGGCCCTTTATCTCAAGCACCGCTGAACTGGGCACCGCCGTCTCAAGCACCGCTGAACTGGGCCCTTCATCTCAAGCACCGCTGAACTGGGCACCGCCGTCTCAAGCACCGCTGAACTGGGCACCGCCGTCTCAAGCACCGCTGAACAGGGCCCTTCATCTCAAGCACCGCTGAACTGGGCACCGCCGTCTCAAGCACCGCTGAACTGGGCACCGCCGTCTCAAGCACCGCTGAACAGGGCCCTTCATCTCAAGCACCGCTGAACTGGGCACCGCCGTCTCAAGCACCACTGAACTTGGCCCTTCATCTCAAGCACCGCTGAACTGGGCACCGCCGTCTCAAGCACCGCTGAACTGGGCCCTTCATCTCAAGCACCGCTGAACTGGGCACCGCCGTCTCAAGCACCGCTGAACTGGGCACCGCCGTCTCAAGCACTGCTGAACTGGGCCCTTCATCTCAAGCACCGCTGAACTGGGCACCACCGTCTCAAGCACCGCTGAACTTGGCACCGCTGTCTCAAGCACCGCTGAACAGGGCCCTTCATCTCAAGCACCGCTGAACTGGGCACCGCTGAACTGGGCACCGCCGTCTCAAGCACCGCTGAACTGGGTACCGCCGTCTCAAGCACCGCTGAACAGGGCCCTTCATCTCAAGCACCGCTGAACTGGGCACCGCCGTCTCAAGCACCGCTGAACTGGGCACCGCCGTCTCAAGCACCGCTGAACAGGGCCCTTCATCTCAAGCACCGCTGAACTGGGCACCACCGTCTCAAGCACCGCTGAACTTGGCCCTTCATCTCAAGCACCGCTGAACTGGGCACCGCCGTCTCAAGCACCGCTGAACTGGGCACCGCCGTCTCAAGCACCGCTGAACTGGGCCCTTCATCTCAAGCACCGCTGAACTGGGCACCGCCGTCTCAAGCACCGCTGAACTGGGCACCGCCGTCTCAAGCACTGCTGAACTGGGCCCTTCATCTCAAGCACCGCTGAACTGGGCACCGCCGTCTCAAGCACCGCTGAACTGGGCACCGCCGTCTCAAGCACCGCTGAACAGGGCCCTTCATCTCAAGCACCGCTGAACTGGGCACCGCCGTCTCAAGCACCGCTGAACTGGGCACCGCGGTCTCAAGCACCGTTGAACAGGGCCCTTCATCTCAAGCACCTCTGAACAGGGCCCTTCATCTCAAGCACCGCTGAACTGGGCACCGCCGTCTCAAGCACCGCTGAACTGGGACCTTCATCTCAAGCACCGCTGAACTGGGCACCGCCGTCTCAAGCACCGCTGAACTGGGCCCTTCATCTCAAGCACCGCTGAACTGTGCACCGCCGTCTCAAGCACCGCTGAACTGGGCACCGCCGTCTCAAGCACCGCTGAACTGGGCCCTTCATCTCAAGCACCGCTGAACTGGGCACCGCCGTCTCAAGCACCGCTGAACTGGGCACCGCCGTCTCAAGCACCGCTTAACAGGGCCCTTCATCTCAAGCACTGCTGAACTGGGCACCGCCATCTCAAGCACCGCTGAACTGGGCACCGCCGTCTCAAGCACCACTGAACAGGGCCCTTCATCTCAAGCACCGCTGAACTGGGCACCGCCGTTTCAAGCACCACTGAACTGGGCCCTTCATCTCAAGCACCGCTGAACTGGGCACCGCCGTCTCAAGCACCGCTGAACTGGGCACCGCCGTCTCAAGCACCGCTGAACTGGGCCCTTCATCTCAAGCACCGCTGAACTGGGCACCGCCGTCTCAAGCACCGCTGAACAGGGCCCTTTATCTCAAGCACCGCTGAACTGGGCACCGCCGTCTCAAGCACCGCTGAACTGGGCACCGCCGTCTCAAGCACCGCTGAACTGGGCCCTTCATCTCAAGCACCTCTGAACAGGGCCCTTCATCTCAAGCACCGCTGAACTGGGCACCGCCGTCTCAAGCACCGCTGAACTGGGACCTTCATCTCAAGCACCGCTGAACTGGGCACCGCCGTCTCAAGCACCGCTGAACTGGGCCCTTCATCTCAAGCACCGCTGAACTGTGCACCGCCGTCTCAAGCACCGCTGAACTGGGCACCGCCGTCTCAAGCACCGCTGAACTGGGCCCTTCATCTCAAGCACCGCTGAACTGGGCACCGCCGTCTCAAGCACCGCTGAACTGGGCACCGCCGTCTCAAGCACCGCTGAACTGGGCCCTTCATCTCAAGCACCGCTGAACAGGGCCCTTCATCTCAAGCACCGCTGAACTGGGCACCGCCGTCTCGAGTACCGCTGAACTGGGCCCTTCATCTCAAGCACCGCTGAACTGGGCACCGCCGTCTCAAGCACCGCTGAACTGGGCACCGCCGTCACAAGCACCGCTGAACTGGGCCCTTCATCTCAAGCACCGCTGAACTGGGCACCGCCGTCTAAAGCACCGCTGAACTGGGCACCGCCGTCTCAAGCACCTGCTGAACAGGGCCCTTCATTTCAAGCACCGCTGAACTGGGCACCGCCGTCTCAAGCACCGCTGAACTGGGCCCTTCATCTCAAGCACCGCTGAACTGGGCACCGCCGTCTCAAGCACCGCTGAACTGGGCACCGCCGTCTCAAGCACCGCTGAACAGGGCCCTTCATCTCAAGCACCGCTTAACTGGGCACCGCCGCCTCAAGCACCGCTAAACAGGGCCCTTCATCTCAAGCACCGCTGAACTGGTCACCGCCGTCTCAAGCACCGCTGAACTGGGCCCTTCATCTCATGCACCGCTGAACTGGGCACCGCCGTCTCAAGCACCGCTGAACTGGGCACCGCTGTCTCAAGCACCGCTGAACTGGGCCCTTCATCTCAAGCACCGCTGAACTGGGCACCGCCGTCTCAAGCACCGCTGAACTGGGCACCGCCGTCTCAAGCACCGCTTAACAGGGCCCTTCATCTCAAGCACCGCTGAACTGGGCACCGCCATCTCAAGCACCGCTGAACTGGGCACCGCCGTCTCAAGCACCACTGAACAGGGCCCTTCATCTCAAGCACCGCTGAACTGGGCACCGCCGTTTCAAGCACCACTGAACTGGGCCCTTCATCTCAAGCACCGCTGAACTGGGCACCGCCGTCTCAAGCACCACTGAACTGGGCACCGCCGTCTCAAGCACCGCTGAACTGGGCCCTTCATCTCAAGCACCGCTGAACTGGGCACCGCCGTCTCAAGCACCGCTGAACAGGGCCCTTTATCTCAAGCACCGCTGAACTGGGCACCGCCGTCTCAAGCACCGCTGAACTGGGCACCGCCGTCTCAAGCACCGCTGAACTGGGCCCTTCATCTCAAGAACCGCTGGCCCATTGGCGGAAGGGGCAGGCCTGCATCTGCGTCGGGCAGGGCTGCACGAAGCACTCTGGGCACTAGTCCCCCTCCAGTACCAGTGAGACAGTCATCCACTTGAGAGACTGTGGCTTTGCACTCCCCAGGATGGCACAGTGGGCAACCCACCTACTGTAAAGACTTGAGAGACTGTGGCTTTGCACTCCCCAGGATGGCACAGTGGGCAACCCACCCACTGTAGAGACTTGAGAGACTGTGGCTTTGCACTCCCCAGGATGGCACAGTGGGCAACCCACCCACTGTAGAGACTTGAGAGACTGTGGCTTTGCACTCACCAGGAAGGCACAGTGGCCATGGAGGCCCCTTGTGGATCTGGCGTCGTGGACACATCTGGCTGAGGTGCCCCCCCTTCCCTTCCCCCTGAGGTGCCTGTAGTTTTCCTATCTGATACCCCTGCAGTGTTCTCTCCGTTGGAGGCAGGTATCCTGTGTGGGCTTTGCCCATGTGTTTTGGCCCAGTGGCCCACGAACAATGGCTGATACACATATCGGACTGGACAATTTATGTATATAAAGTTATAGATGTTTGATATATTTTATACTCAGTCTTACAATATAATTCTAAATTTATAATCATTTCCTTTTGTCTTTGCATTCTTCCTGGGGGTTTGGGGGGGTAACTGTGATGTGTTGCTATGCATTGATGTGTGTGTTGTAGTGGGTGAGGGTGGGTGTGTCGCATATGTGTGTCCTCGTAATATTTTGCCTCCCCCCTCCCCTGTATCGTAGGTGCAGTACTCACCGTTGTCTTCTGCGCCGGCGTTCGTGCTCCTGGTAGGGGAGCAGGAAGACAATGGCTGGTAGGATGTGGAGTTCGGGTTCCATGGTGTCCAGATTCCTCATGGGGTGTATGGAGGTGAGCGTTTTCCGTTTGAAATGGCTGTTTCCGCCGTGTTTTTATCGGCGGGGCTACCGCCCCGGAATAGGTGGCGGATTGGTGGGTTGTGATAGGGTGGGCGGTACATTGTCTCCCGCCTGTCTGTTGGCGGTGACCGCCGCACTGTTTGTTTGTCCCGCCGTGGCGGGCGGTGTGTTAAAGTGGCGGTCTCTGTTGGCGGTTTCCGCCAGGGTCGGAATTGCATTTTTTTTACCGCCAGCCTGTTGGCGGTTTTGCCGCCACTTTAACACCGACCGCCAGGGTTGGAATGACCCCCTAAGTCTCCACATCGCAAGGTTACCATTATCTAACCCATAGCATATCAATTTACCAGCCATCAGAATCTGATGCATTGCCACAATTAGCCCAACTGAAAGGAGCCATAACTAGAAACCCCAGAATGGAGCCGTTGAATGAAAACCCAAAACTGAACACATGATTAGGACAATACCCTATCACGTAAAGCTGTTAGAGGCAAAACCCAATACTTCTACTTGTGATCAGAGACCAAAACCCTTCTCCACATTATCAAGGAAAACTTACCTCTGTTCAAATTAATTTCCCATAAGAGGCACATGTTTTTGCATCTTGCTCATTATACTGATTAAAAAGACTATCCTATGCTCCGCAAGGGGAGAGAAAACATTTTTCCAATGTATCTGGGCCATTCCACTTACTTTGGTGGCAGAGTAAACACAACTTCTTAAGTATCAAGTATTTAGGAATCATACTCCTCCATGTTATGACACATACAGTACCCACATGCATTGGCCATTATCACAGGACACTCACTGTCAGAAGCAAGACCTCCATTCATATCCAACGCAGATGCCCTTTACCTCCTAAAAAGGTTTACACATGCCCCACATTTTCAATCAGTCTCAGTGGAACATTCACCCTTCCAACATATAGATTCATGCATTCATAGCCTTCTCACATTCAAGCTCTCATGACCCACTTCCCCCGTTCAGTGTCAGAGTCACACACTCTATTCCCTTTTGGAGTGTCAGGGCCAGGCAACAACCCTAAGCCCCACAACCACTTTCAGTGTCTGAGGCACATGTTTTGCCCATGTTCAGTGTCAAGGGGGCATGCAACTCACCCCAGAGTAAAGGGACATGCAGTCCACTATGCTGGCCCCGAAGTTTGGTCTCAAAGGGCATCCTGCAATATTCGGTGCCAGGTGGCACCTTGGTCGGCATCAGGAAGCATGTTACCCCACCCCTCCTTCCCCAGGTCAAAGCCGTGGGGAAATCGACCCCCTGCCTCCTCTAGGTCAGTGTTGGGGCACGCAGATGCCTCCCCCAGACCCATGTGCAGGGGTGTGGAATTTAGTAAAATATCTACCTGTCCATGGGACAGGTTACTTCTTAAACATACTTGTCCATGACAAAAATCTACTTGTCCCTTTGGTGCCATGTAGTGTGGTGACAAATTATGCCAGCAATCTTATTATGTAAGAGCCCTGAGAATAGCATCTCTGATTATGCCAGGGCCTCTACTATATTAGGGCTTGAATATTAGCAATTTTTATCTCCACTATAGCAATTTCCTTATTTTGCCACCTTTCTGCAGATTCACATACTGCAGCTGGCCGAAGCAGCAAGCAATAGTTCTAGGGCCAGAATGCCTTTGAGTCTGCAAAACTACTAACTTGCATGTTTTAAGGATTTTCACCAGCTCTTCTCTAATCTTTTTCCATAATGAGAAAGGTTTGAAATTTACTCCTGACAATGGCAGAAGTAGAAGTTCTTTCAGAGTTGGGAAAAAAGAGGTTGGAGGGTAAGTGAAAAGTGAACATGTAAATACTCAATAGATTTTCACATGAGCAAATCTACACATGCATATTTGCTCGTGCTAAAATATAGTTCACAAATATTTTCTAGGAGTACAATTTCCCTGTAAGTTCTTGTGAATTCATGAAAGCCACTAATTCAAAGACATATACCATGGGTGCATTCAGTGACTTTCTTTAAGAATTGGGTCCCTACTTAGGTCCGATGTTAACAAAGACATTTTGGCCCAGATTTAAGAAAAGTAGTGCTTCACATTGTGACGCACCACCTTTCTTGCACTGCCCTCATGTGTGCACCGTATTTAAGATACGACGCACCATGGCATTATTAGGTACAATAGTGTCAAAAAATGTTACGCTACTCTGGCGCTTTGCTAAACTAGAGTCAAAAATTCTGACGCTAGTGGAGCAAAGTGCAAGGAGGCCCATTGATTCCAATGGGTGCATCCCTTTAACACCTGCTTTTAGCAGGCATCAAAAATGACACCAAAAATGGTGCAATTAAATCTTGTAGATTTTATTGCACCATTTTTGCAGACCTCCTTGTGCCAGAATGCCCCCTTTGCATACATTATGCATGGTCCATGCATAATATGGCGCAAAGGGTCACAAAGTGAAGCAATGTATGCATTGAGCCACTTTGTAGATATTGTGCAGCGTTTCTGGCAATCTAATGGCACATTAGCATCAGAAAAATGACTAATGTGGCGTTAGATGGCACAAGGAAATCCTTAAATTTGGGCCTTTGAGTTTATTAAACTTCTATTTCTCTATCTATTGGCTGGCTTTACTGTGAGTGATTGCACTCTGCTCTTCCACAAGCAGCATATTGGCACACAAAGTAGTTTTGTTCAGTGCCAGGAACCACTGTGTCAATCAGTGGTGTAACGAAACTGGAAGGGGCCCCCCTGCAAAGAACAATTGAGAGCCCCTTCCTCCAGACTCACTCTGGGCAGGTGCTGTGCTGAGGGGCCCCCCTTTGTTACGCCACTGGTGGCAATGTGTGCTTTTTGAGACCAAAAACCTTTTTATTTTAAGTATTTCTTACAACTGTAAGGGCCTGGCAGCTCCCACAACAATAAAGTGGTCAAAACAAGACATGCATTGACAAAACCAAAAGACTCACACAAAACTGTCAGATTCTTGGCTTTGCCAGTGCTTGTTTGTTTTTATGCATCCCATAATCTTGCTGAAAATGGTAACACTGATTCCATTAGGAATATTTATTGGAAATACTAGCATGCATCAACACATTTTACTAAATGACGCTTCAAAGAAATAACATCTAACATTTCATAGTAACAAAACCTTTTTTTTCCATACTTGCATATTTTTTCTGAACATTGCATTTTGGAAGCAAAGAATCATTGCTGTTGCTTAGAAGCTGCTGAAAACATGTGCATTTAATCAGAGAGCATTCTCGCTGCCACCTCTCCCAGGCCAGCATCAAGGGACGTGTGAGCAGCTCCCCTAGGATGGTGTTGGGGACACAAACACCTCCCGCCTTCAACATCAGTGAGGTAGGCAACCGTCTCCCCAGTTCAATATCAGGAGGTGAGCAACCCATTCCCCCAGATCAGTGTCAGGAGGCAAGCAACCCATTCCGCCAGATCAGTGTCAAGAGGCAAGCGACCCATTACCCTTGCTTCATTGTCATGGCCAAGCGACCCATTCCCCTTGCTTCAGTGTCATGGCCAAGCAACCCATTCGCCTTGGTTCAACTTTGTGGCCAAGCGACCCATTCCCCTGGGTTCAACGTCATGGCCAAGAAACCCATTACCCTGGGTTCAATGTTGTGGCCAAGCAACCCATTTCCCTGGGTTCAGCATCGTGGCCAAGCAACCCATTCCTCTAGGTTTAATATTGTGGCCAAGCAACCCATACTCCTTGGTTCAATGCGGTGGCCAAGCGACCCATTCCCACACTTCAGTGTCGTGGACAAGCATCCCATTCACATGATTCATGTTAGGAGGAAGCAACCAACTCTCACAGTGTCGGGACTTAAGAGAGTGTCAGAGAGAAAGAGAGCCATTCCCCCAGTTCAGTGTCAGGCAGAGATAGACCCATTCCCCCCGGTCCAGTGTCAGGCAGAAAGAGACCCATTCCCCCTGGTACAGTGTCAGGCAGAAAGAGACCCATTCCCCCGGTCCACTGTCAGGCAGAAAGAGACCCATTCCCCCCAGGCCAGTGTCAGGCATATAGGGACCTATTTCCTCCAGTCCAGTGTCAGACAGATAGAGACCCATTCCCCCTGGTCCATTGTCAGGCAGAAAGAGACCCATATTCCCGGTTCAGGGTCAGGCAGAAAGAGAGCTATTCCCCTTGGTTCATTGTCGAGCAGAAAGAGAGCCTACCCCCAGTTCAGTGAGAGGGAGAAAGAGAGCCACCTCCCCGGTTCAGTGACATGGAGAAAGAGAGCCATCTCCCATGTTCAGTGGCAAGGGGGAGGAAGAGAGCCATCCCCCCAGTTCAATGTCAGGGGGAAGCACTACATTGATTAAGTAGTATGGGCACAACCTAGTTTCCCAACCAGTGACAGAGCCAAGTGTCTCATCCCCTTTCAGTGTCAGGGGCACCTACTCTGTTCAGTGTCTAGAGTACTTAAGCCTTCCACCTGAATAGCGTCTAAGAAATGTATTCCTTCCTCCCTGTTCTGCGTTAGGGCGCACTCACCTGATTCCGTCTTGAAGGCATGAGTCCTCTTTCTCCATGAAGTGTCAGAGAGGTACGGACTCATTCCCTCCAATCAGTGCAAGGGGCCATGCTCCATTTCCACTGAGAGTGCCGTCAGCACGCGTTTCTGACCTTGTTCAATATAATAGGCATTCAGCCTAAAATAAGATTCCATTACGGTGAAAAAAAAACAATAACCCTTCACTTATCAAAGACAACAAGACCTTCCACTGCTTTAGGGTTATGGTCACTACTCTGTCCCCCACATCTCTCAATGGGCATCACTTCTTCAGTTTCATGAATTCACTCTCCCACCTGACCATTCATCCAACTCCCAACCCATGGTGAATTCTCCCAATTACCCATCTGAACATAACTAGGGACTTCAGCATTGCCCCACCGTAACCCCCTGCTGTACCCCATTGCATTATAATGGACACAGTACCACCTCCCACACTAAGAGAGATGTTTCACAGCAAGTATCCCCACTTCAGTACCACTCCCGCCATAAATATCGCCCCTCAGCAGTATCATGGACTCCCCTCCACCTCAGTGTTACCCGGACTCCCATAAGTAGTGCACCCTGCACTTACCATCGCTCTCTGCCCACACCAAAAGGGACATGCCCTTGAGTCTCTCCACATAGCAAGAGGACACATGCCCGGTGCCCCGGTCGCCCACTGCCACTCCTCATTCAGGGTGTAGACCTTCACCCTGCGCCGGGTGTCCGTCATCCTGGAGAGGAGGCTGGCTGGCCTGCAGTGCTAGGCACTGGGGGGCGGGGGTGGAGAGACTGCCGGGGGAGCAGCACACTGACCTGGACAGGAGATGAGCAGCCACCTCCTTCAGATGGATAAGGCCCCGGTGCCTTGGTCCAGAGTTGTACCAATGCAGTGGGTCGCCGGCGAGGAGTCTGCTGATGGACTCACGGGGTATGGAAGGGTACCGTATGCTGCCCTAGATGCCCCTCCCTGCCACCCGCACGGTGTGTCTGCTCAGTGCCGGTCTCGGTCACGCAGCCATCGTCTTGGATCCCCCACTCTGGTGTGCTGGTGGGAACATATGTTGGAGACCTTTTAGGAAACTATGTACAGGAAGGGATTTGAAAAGGAATGGCTGATCTGGCAACCACAGAAATGAGGACATTGCAGAAAGGAAACATTTTGACTTTTCCATAGCAAACCCTGTTGAGCCAAGGGAAGAATAAATAAGAAAACCTGGGAAAGAGGTGTGGGTAAAGGATCAACATGCTTATATGCACAACATGCCACAAAGCTACACCAATGACAGGCGTATACCATCTTGATGGAGGGACACCTGGCTGCCAGGATTACAGACTTTGGGCAGAAGGTCAAAAGCTGTCAACTGTTGCCGCTAAATCTCTGCACAGGAAGGCAAAGCTTTTTCAGGTTTGGGTACAGGGCCCTGCCCTGTTGCTGCGACAGAAAATCATCCCGAAATGCCAGCCTGATCGGAGGACCATTGCTCATGCTCAACAGCTCTGAATACCAGACTATCCATGCCCAATCCAGAGCCACAAGAATAACTTGGGCCTGGTCGTTCTAGATCTTCTTGAGAAATCTTGGCAGGAGTGCTGTTGGTGGAAAGGAGTTCAAAGGCCAATCGTTGAAGTAGGGAAAGATTGGAAACCCTGATTTCTGCAGATGAATTGCAACCACCACCATCATTTTCATAAACACCCAAGGGGAGCTGGCAAGGCCAAAGGGGAACACAGCGAACTATAAGTGCTGTTGACCCACCAGTAACTGCAGCTAACGTCTGTGGGCAGGCAGGACTGGGATGTGGAAATAGACATTCTGCATGTCCATCCCTACCATCTAGTCTCCCAGGTCTATGGCAGACAGGACTTGTGCAAGTGTTAACATCTTGCAGTCACCTTTTTTCAGGAAGAGGCAGGAAGGCACAGGCCTAGGATAAGATAAAGGACTTCTCCTTTTTGGGTACAAGAAAGTTGTAAGAATAGCATCTAAGACTTACTTCTTATGAGGGGCATACTCTCCATACCTCCCATGGCCAAGAGAGCTTCCTGATGGAGCAAGAAGAGGTGGTTTCCCATCAGCTTGTCGTAAGTGGATGGCATAGAAGGGGTGGTCATGACGTGGAGGGAGTAGCCCCTTTGAGCAAATGGTTGGATGTTATTGACCTCCATTGACACAGGTGATGGTGATGGTGTGTCCTGCCCCACTGGATGCCCATGATGGTCAGAGGGAAAACTAAAGGGGTTTGGAGGCTGGGGCTGCTGGGGGGATGGTAGACTGGCACGACAACCTGACTGTCTGTCCCACATCGTCCACAGTACACACATTCTCAGCCACAAAAGATTGTAAAACGTACTGGCTGTGTTGGCTGGCTGTCCTTCAAGTGTTCCAGTGCTGAGTCCGTCTTCTCACCAAACACATGGGAGCCATCAAAGGGCATGTCCATGAGCAAAGCATGGATACCCCCCTAAAAGCCAGTGGTTCTCAGCCAGGTTTGGTGCCTAAGGGCCACTGACGAGGAAATCGCTCTGCCCAGCAAGTTAGTTGTGTCCAGCCTCCATTTTATGGTGAACTTGGCTGCATCTCTGCCATCAGCAATACCCTAGAGAGTATAGGCAGCACCTGCAAAACCAAGTCCCAGATCGTATGAAAGTATCTGGCCAAGAGGTATGCAGTGTTCATCAACCACAGTGCCAGGCTGGCAGAAGAGTACATCCTCTTCCTGAAGGTAACCCGCCTTTTGGATTTCTTCTCCAGTGGGGTGGTAGGGAATGTGCTGGGGTTCATTTTGGATATGGGGGCTTGGAACATCAAGTTCTCCAGGATGGAGTGCTTTGTAAGGTAACTGGGGTCACCTGGGGTGGGGTGATGACAGTGGGTAATTGTCCTATACACGGGAACCACTGTGCAGGGCTTGGACCAGGCCCAGACAGGGCTTCATTATATGCAAGTAATGGTTGTGTGGGGGCAACTCCAGCTGAAGCTCCTCCATCAAGATGTTTATCTTGACTGCCACTGAGGGCAGCCTAAGGTACAGGACCTCAGATGCCATCCACTCTAGCAAATGAGGCACCCTCCTCTGTACCCAAAGTAAAAGGTGAGACTAGGCCAGTATCTGAGTAGATGTCCAGGACATTGGCACGCAAAAGATCCTCATACCAGGTGTCATCAGGATCTTCTATTTAATAGACATTGTTCAACCTGGCCCTTTTTGCAGGGTCATCCCCAAACTTTTTGCCTCCTTCCTCCTAGTTTTTCTGAACTCTTGCAGTTGGCTCTAGGACTCTAAGCACTTTATAACTGCTGATCAGTGCTAAAGTGCAGGTGCTCTCTCTTCTAAAGTTGGTATGATTGACTTACACCTAATTGGCACATTTAATTTACCTGTAAGACTCTTGTACAGTGGTATCCCTATACCCAGGGCCTTTAAATGAAATGCTACTAGTGGGCCTGCAGCTCTGCTTGCACCACCCACGGAAGCAGCCTTTCAAACCTGTCACAGGCCTGTTGGCACAGTGCCCTGCATGTGCAGTTTACTGCCACGTGGACCTGGCATCTAAATTTACTTGCCAGGCCCAGAACTCTCCTTTTTACTGCATATAAGTCACCCCTAAGGTAGGCCCTAGCTAGCCCTAAGGGCAGGGTGCTATGCATGTAGAAGGCAGGACATGTGCCTTGTTGCGTGGTTTGTCCTGGTAGTGACAAACAGCCTATTTAGTTTCTCACTGCTGTGAGTGTTTGACTTGCTCATAGGATTGCATTGGAAATGCCCTGCCTTATGTCTAAGGGGTATTGTCTGATTTATGAGGGGTAGAGTAGCCATGTTTGATATGGTTGTAATGGTAGTGAGAAATGCTGCATACTGATGTAGGTGGAGTTTTTATTCCCAGCATAGAAATGCCACTTCTAGAAAGTGAGCATTTCTCTGTGCTCATGACTCTGGTGTTTTTCAGCTTGACGCCAATCAATGTCTGGGGCAGAGTGACAGCTGGGCTTTGTATATACTTTTCAGACAGCCTGTACACAGGAAGGGTAGCGGTGTCACACAGGTGCATCTGCCTATTGAATGGTCTTCCTGGGCTAAGAAAAGGGGAGGCGGGGAACACCTGCATTTGTAAAGACTGTGACCTGGACTCACACAGAGGGCTCGTTTACCCCAAACTGATGTCTGGAGCCTGTGCTGTAGGAGAGAGGGAACACTCCTAGAACCAGTTGTAACTGGTTGGAACTTCTTAGCAAAACTGAGTATAAGTATAGGGGATTTTCCCCATGTAAAACAAACAAGAAACATTCTTGAAGGAAAGGACACAAAATGCTGCTGCAGGGACTCACCAGGAACCGCCTCGGACTGCTGCTGCTGTGCTGACCTGTGACCTGCTGGGTCATTAGGAGGAACTGCCAATGACTGCATTATTCTTGTGCTGGCCTGCTGTTGGTCCCTACTGCCCTGTGCTCCACTTGTGGCCCCAGGGGTTGGGTCCTGTGGCCCATGCCACCTGCGTCTACTTGCTTCTCAGTGCAAAGGATCCCTTTGCCCTTGATTGCTGCATCACAAAGCGCTTTATTTTTTGATCAAGCACCCGGGGACCACTATATTGTTGTGGTTGCCCTGAAGCTCTGGTGTTAAGTCGATCACAGCTCTAGAAAAGCACTGTCATTCGGCTGCTGGAGGAAGCCCAGCATGCCCAAATCACTACCCGTGATTGGTGCCCCCAGGGCAGCGGAGCCCTGGCACATGCCCCTGAGGCTCAGAAGAGCTTTTTTGTGGTGTCCCCGGGGCACAAGCAGGAACTGCTTCCCGGAGGATCACTGCCGCAGCCCGGATCAAAAAGTGAGTGTGTCTCTCCCCGTGTGGGGGACTTGCAGACCAAGGGCTCCATCTGGCCAGGTGAGTGGCCAAATGAGTGCACCACCAAGGAGCACACCACTAATTCAAGCTGCCGCTCCCGTCGGAGGCAAGAGGCTGTGTAGGTGCCCTGCATGGGAGGGGATCCCAAGAGGTCTCTTCATTGACCTGGGCAATGAGATTGTCCTCCCCAGTCATGGCACACCTTTGGGGGGGCACCATAGTTGTTTGGAGTGGCTCACAACGGAAGCTCGCTGGGCCCCCTTTGAATGTTGTTGTGGCTCACGGGCAGGGTGAAAACCTCATCAGAGGTCCCCCGTTACTGCTGGCCCCCCCACCTCTTGCATGTCGATGGCATACAAGCAGGTCGGGGTGATGACCCTCAATAGAAATCCCCAGTCCTGCCAAAATTAACCTTACCTCGCTGCTGGTGCTGAAAGTAGAACAGAGCAGAGGAGCTCTACGGTTGGGACACAGATGTCCCCGTTTTGCCCACGATGTTTCAGGTTTGAGGCAGCTCTAGAAATATGCTGATGAGGATATGGACATATGAGAATGTTCCATGCTATGCATAGTTTCAGTGATGATGTCTGGGCATGTAGGATATGTGTTTTACTGTGACTCATGCATTGGTGGAGATATATGTTTTTTATGACTTGCCATGATGCCCTGATGCTCCTTTCATGGACATTTATGATGGCATGCTTACTAGGGAAAGTGCATTCTTAATAACGTGTTTACTGTGACATTATGCCTTTCTGGTAATATGTACTTTTACCCAAATATGTGAATTTTGGTAATGTTTACCTGACTACTGCTTATGTTGCAGGATAACCGGTAACCTATATGTCCTATGTGACCGCTGCTGGTTTTCGCAGAGTAATAGTACTGTGTAATGTTCTAACAACTGCTTGGGTAGCAGGGTATTACTGACATGTTGTGTTTGGTCTAATGATGCTGTGTTTCCTTCGTCTGGGGGATATTGCATCACTTGTGTTGTGTGTGTTGTGCCATCGCTTTACACATTGCCTCTGGGATAGGCCTGACTGCTCATTTCAAGCTACAAAGGGTGTAACTCCTTCACCCTGACTAGAGTGGGTGGGTTCTGCCTAGCCTAGGTGCATAGCCTTGCCAAACAGAAACCCCATTTCTAACAGCCATACTAAGGCGCAGGCACCAATATGGGAAGTCTGCCCCCGGTCACCGCTGGAGCAGGCATCGGACTACACCCATCCAGCTCTGTACTGGAGTTGGCAATGATGACAGGGGAGTGGCAGCACCTCTGGGTGTGAGTTGCGCCGAGGGCACTGGGGAAGGTCGAATTCACCTTGCTGGCATCACTTTGGATCTGTCAATGGATCCCTGGGACCCGACTGACACTGACCGTGAACCCACCAGTGGAAGACTAGTAGGGGGCCCTCAATGACTTCTTTTTCTTGTGGGACCTACCTGACTACCCCGACGACTTAGAGTGGGTCAATGATCGTCAAGTATGACTTCGTAAAGGATCTTAGGACCTTCCTCATGTGGGAGATCTGGAGCATCACAAAGCCGTTTAATGTCAGGCAGTGAGGAGCTTGATGGACCACTGCCTCATTGCCTTGGGATGCATGGTGGGGCAATCCACGCATGTCTTTGAGTTGTGGTCGAGCTCAAGACACCAGAGGCAAATTAAATGTGGGTCTGTCACCTACATTTGCCGCTGACAGACGTCACATGGTTTAAACTTGGATTTCTGGTGGACATCCCACACACCAGGAGACAAAGGGACTCATTTCAAGTTTGGTTGTCTGACGGTAAGACATCCTCCGTGGCGGCTGCCAAAAGGCCGCTATGTTGGCAGTGATCCAACAGTCATATCAAGAGTCACACAGATAAATCCGTAAAAAAACAGCAAAATGTCCGGAACCACCAGGACACTGGAGGACGGAAAAGAGGTGGTTCCACCACCAGCACTGCCAACCCGACAAAAAACACCAACCATATTAAAATCCACAAATCAAAGGTGCGGTTCTTCCATGGTGAAAAACCATTGGCGGTGCGAACCACGGCAGCCTGAATTCACATCAGTCAGAACACCACACCACATTGGATAGTTTGAATACCCCACACCTGACATACACCCGCACACCCAACACACGTACACACAGCACTATGTAGGACTCCCCTACACAACCCAGAAACCTTTGGAACCAGAACATCACACACAGCCGGAAACAAGCAAAAAAGTAAAGATATAGCAAAATAAACAACAGGCACACCTACACATTTCACTCAGAACTCATCCCACACCTGCACAACAGACACAACACACAATTTACTACCCCACAAATTACACAACAGCCGTCACCCACTCCCATCACAGTACCCACACCTCAGAACTGTAAATACATTTTCTCAGTTTTTTACTACCTTACCATCTCTTCCACCACTACCTTGTCCCAACCAAACATCCACCTTTCACTGATGATGTGTTGAGGGTCATGGTAAACAACATTTTCAGAGTAGAGCCATACCCTTTTGAAACACAGGTGCAGCAAACATCAATAGCCAGGAAAATGGAGTTGTGGCAAAGGATAGTCGACAGGGTAAACTCACTAGGCAGCTACCCACGCAAAAGGGAGGACATCAGGAAGAGGTGAAATAACCGCAGGGGGAAGGTACATTTCATGGTCGCCAGGCACCATCTGCCAGTCCTCAAGACTGGCGGTGAGCCCCCACCTCCTCCCCCTACTTTCACATCATGGGAGGAGAAGGCCTTGGACCTCCTGCATCCTGAGGACCTGACAGGAATACCTGGGGGAGTGGAATCAGGTAAGTCACTACACCAATAATGTCACCAAAAAGTTTTTTCTTGGATGCTCACTGATCACCTTTCCCCACCTCAATAACCAAACCACCCCCCATCTCTTTTTTCAAATATCTAACGACCCCTGTCTGGCATGCCACATGTCAACTAAACTCACCTGAGTCCACAGTATCTGTGTATGGCATGTGAAGAACAGGGACTGACAGCACTACAACTCCCAGCAGGCTATGTTTCACCTGTAAGAAAACAAGAACAGTGTACTACATTTTAAAATGTCTTGTATGTGAAACTAACAATCAATGTAACCCCCCCTCCCTGAATGCACCACTGTTGAACAGGCCACAGAAATGAGAGAAATGTCATGACCCACTACTAGTACCATTACAAGCACAACACAGCTAGAACTTTGCCCTCTACCAAACTGGCCTTTTAGAAAACCTTCCTAACAATGTCATATACTCAACTGGTGGGGGCAACTATATGGCAAACAGGATTTACTTGCAGCTTATTCATACAGAGGCCCAGGTCAAATGATTACTTCCATACTGTTTGATAGTTCGGTCACCATTGTACATTGTCCAGCTGTTTGTGAAATCAATGATCCCATACACCTTACTAGAAGAGAAATGTGCAATGTCATATCTTCACTCAGACAAGATATGATGGTATCATCAGTCATCTAGACACCAACATACTCCAAGAGCTTGGAGCATTGTAAATGCAAATTGCACATCTCATTGTCACATCAGGGGATCACATGAAGGCAGTGTATGCATGTCACATAGCATGTCTAATTGCCAAAGTTAAACCACACTTGTTGCATCACTTACAACAACTGTGTGTTCCACTTCTCCTACAGGTAACCTTGCCATTTTCAACATGGAGAGGACACCAGAGACTGCCACTGACCGTCTGGATGAAGGATAAAGCGAGGATAATATATAGCTGTAGAGGGACAACCACCAGGAAGCTATGCAGCAGTGCCAGGCCCAAAATACCATCTTGGCTTCCATTGCTGGGGTGCTTAGGGACATTAATACCACCCTGAGTAGGTTTTGTACCCAACGTCAGGCCCCTTCCACTAGCAATGACACATCAGGCTCTTCTACATCTGTGGATGCTAGTCGGATGGAAGCCCTGCTAGGGGAAGGCAATGCCTCAGACACCCCTCCCTCTGGTGTCAATAACCAAAGAGAGTTTGGGTAGCCAGAGTTACCTGTAAGGTATAGTTACACAATTCAAACATTAATCTTGGACATCCACATGCATGGTAGCAGAAATAAGGTCAGACACATGACACATATAACTTACCAACCAACCAGGCCTTCTCTGTGTACTGTTGTATCATCAGCAGCAGGTATTGCTGATCCGCATGATGAAGGAATCATGGACTTACCTAGGATATTTTGCACAAACTTGTGAAATGTAGAGGTCAACCAAACAGACCACTTGGGGAAACAAAGGCTACTTGGGTGCCATCTATGGCTCCAATTACATGTGGAATGAGTCCCAAAGCATACAAATCAGCCTTCACATGGGCAAAATCCTCACGTTGGGGAAATCTGATGTAGCTGTCCAGGTGCTTCAACAATGCAGACTGTACAGCTTTCAAAACCAGACTGAACATGGGCTGAAACATCCCTGCAGTTAGGGCCTGCAGGAGGCTGGCCTGGTTTGTAGTGTGTACCTTGGGTACTTACACCTTACACCAGGTCCAGTTATCCTTTATTAGTGAAATGTAGTAGTGTTCTAGCAATTTAGGCTGATAGAGGTAGCTATAGCAGAGCAGCTTAGGCTAAACTAGGAGACATGCAAAGTTCATGCAATACCACTTATAGTTACACAGTACTTATACACAAGTAAAGTCAATACTCGGTGTTACCAAAAATAAAGATATTTATTTGGGTGACACAGTACCATAAATATCTTAGAGACAATACTCCTTCTGCAGGTAAGTATTATACACAATATACACACTAGACACCAAAATTAGACAAGTAAATAGTCATAGAACAATGCAAACAGTAGGAAATCCTCTAGAAGGCAATGGGAGAAAATAGGTCTAGGGGCAACACAAACCATATACTAAAAAAGTGGAATGTGAATCACAAATTCCCCCCTAGACAAGTGTAGTGTGTGCAGAATCGCTGGTAAGAATACAGTAAAGGTAAGTAAATTACTCCACCCCAGAGCCCAGAAAAGCAGGAGAGGAGTAAAGTACTGCAGTTTCCTTAGGGCACACTACACCTCGTTTTGGGGATTTTGCAGCAGCCAACCAAGTCTACAAAGAACAACTGCTGGATTATTGGACCTGATGACCTGCAAAGGAATGGGACCAAGTCCAGAAGTTGAAAGAAGTTTCAGGAAGGACAGGAGCCTCTGCCAACCCAGAAGAGGGTGCGAAGGAAGAGTCCCTGGTTAGTCAGAGATTGCAGAAATGAACCCAAGGAACATGCCAGCGGGTTCCTGCATAATGCAAAAGATGTCCCACTGTGTGAAGATTGTTGCAGATGAGATTTCGCATTGGAAGGCACCAACAAGCCTTGACTACAACAAAAGTGCATTTTTCATCAAAGTGGCACTGGATGGACCCAGGAGGGACCTGGGGCATCAACTCTCTGTGAGGAAGAAGAGGGGGCTCTCAGCACTCTAGAGAGCCCTTTAGGATGCCAGCCAGCAGCCCCAGAAGCCGCAGGATCTGGGTTCAAATGAGGTGCAAAATGCAGTTGATGCAGCACAGCAAAGGAAGGTCCCACGCTGCCGGAGAACAACTCGGTGAGTTGAACATCACAGGGTGGAGTGCTGGTGACCTGGGCCCGGCTGTGCATGAAGGAATTTTGCAAAGTGCGCACAGAGGCCTCAGGAGGTGAAGAGGACACAGCACGCAGGGGTACCATCGTTCTCGGGGAAGGCAAGGTCTTACCTCCTCCAAATTGTGTCAGCAGGACCTCAGGACAGTCTACGTCGATGATGTCCACCCTCTGTGCCCTTAGGAGCATGCTCATCATCATGAGAGGAGTCCCAGGGTACCCGTCATCATCTTGAAAGGTGCCTGCTTGGAGCAGAGGAGTGACTCTGTCACTCCATGGGAGATTTCTGAGGTTCGTTTGGTGCAGGATGAAGACAGGGCATCCCCAGAGCATGCACACCATGGAAACTGTTGCAGTTGCTGACTTGGAGCTGAGGTTGCTGAAGAAAAGTGTCTCTTGTAGACACTTTATTGCAGTTACAGCGTTTCTTGGAGCAGACTGGGGTTGATCCGAGGTCAGAAGAGTCTGAAGTTGTTGCAGAGGATTCCTGAAGGAAACTTGCAAGCAGAATCTGAAGAGAACCCACAGGAGAGACTCTAAATAGCCCTGAGAGTGGGAGTGCCTACCTTATCAGGTATGGACCTATCAGGAGGGGTCTATGACGTCACTTGCTGGCACTGGCTACTCAGAGCCCTCCAGAGTGCCCCCACACGTTGCAAAGCAATATGGCTGAAGTCTGGGACACACTGGAGGAACTCTGGGCACCACCCCTGGGGGTGGTGATGAGCAGGGGAGTGGTCACTCCCCTTTCGTTTGTCCAGTTTCCCACCAGAGCAGGGGAGAAGGGGTCCCTGAACTGGTGTAGAATGGTTTATGCAAGCATTTCCAGAGGCTTGGGGAGGCTACCCCTCCCCAGCCTGTAACACCTATTTCCAAGCAGAGAGGGTGTAACACCTTGTTCTCAGAGGAAATGCTTTGTTCTGCCTTCCTGGGACTGGGCTGCCCAGACCCCAGGAGGGCAGAACCCTGTCTGTGAGGTGGCAGCAGCTGTAGCTGCAGTGCAAGCCTCAAAGAGCTGGTTTGGCAGTACTGGGGATCCATGGTGGAGCCCCCAGGATGCATGGAATTGGCTCCCCAATACCAGATTTAGAATGGGGGGACAATTCCATGATCTTAGATATGTTACATGACCATATTCGGAGTTACCATTGTGAAGCTACATATAGGTATTGACCTATGTGTAGTGCACGCGTGTAAAGGTGTACCCGCACTCTCAAAGTCCAGGTAAAATGGCCCTGAACTATGTGGGAGCACCGTTGCTAGTGCAAGGGTGCCCTCACACTTAGTAACTTTGCACCTAACCTTCAGCAAGTGAAGGTTAGACATATAGGTGACTTATAAGTTACTTAAGTGCATTGAAAATGGCTGGGTAATAACGTGTGTGTTATTTCAAGCAGGCTGCAATGGCAGTCCTGTGTAAGGGTTTTTCAGAGCTACCTATGGGTGGCACAAGAAATGCTGCAGCCCATATGGATCTCCTGGAACCCCAATGCCCTGGGTACCTAGGTACCATATACTAGGGATGTATAAGGGGGGTCCAGTATGCCAATTGAAATTGGTAAATGAAGTCACTGGCCTACAGTGACAAATTTAAAAGCAGAGAGAGCAGAAGCACTGAGGTTCTGATTAACAGAGCATCAGTGACACAGTTAGGCACTACACAGGCATACACATTAGGCCATAAACTATGAGTACTGGGGGCCTGGCTAGCAGTATCCAAGTGAGACAGGCAAAACATACTGACATATATGTTTCTATCTATGGGCACTGGGGTCCTGGCTAGCAGGATCTCAGTGACACAGTAAAAAAACACTGACACACACTCACAAACAACAGGGCAAAAGTGGGGGTAACTATGCTAGAAAGAGGCTACTTTCCTACAGGACTACTGTATTTTGAAAGGACCCATTGGCCAGGAAGTGTAATACTGACATAACTTGGATGATGGGAGGCATGCAATTGGGATTGCGAATAGCAGGCATCAAATCTGGCTCCAACTGACCCCATGCATGAAGCCAGTAGTTAACACACAATCATAAATGTGATTTTTAGTAAATGACACAGGTTTCATAGCCTTAAAATGGCAGCTGCCTGACCTACTGTACTGGACATCGGGAAGTGAGCTAATTCCGCTAGCGAGTATCATCATGGTGTAGGCGGTCACAACTGCAGTGGACATTGCCATTGGAACACATTTCTGCCTTTGGCAGACTTGGGGTAATGTCCGCCGGTGGTGACAGTCTTGTATGTGGCAGACGTGACTGCCATCTTCTACTGAATCCCTCACTTGACTCTTGACACTGCTGCCAGTAAGACCTCCACAACCTGAGCTGCTGTGCCTCTGGGAGCAATCATGCCACATCCTGCATGTGGTAGGGCCCCTGCCATCTCTCCGGAAGAGCTGGTCAAGCTTGTGGAGGATGTCCTACCCCTGCATGACCAGCTCTATGTGCACCAGAGGAGCAGGTAAGTGCTATGCAATACCAATGTTTGAAATGGAGGGTGTGTGATGATGTAGATGAAGTGTGGTGGAATGAAGGATGGGATAATATGTGTGGGTAGATGGACACATGCACATGTGCTTAAATAGTGTTGAGCCCTGATGCATAGTATGGAGTGTGTTCTGTGTGTACTTAGATCCACCTACTGTATTACAATCCAATTGAAGGTGGTGTTCGAAATTGTTGTTTACTCATACCATGTTGAAGACATGCTTGTGGTCTAGTCATATGTTTCTAGCCAACACCTGGTATTGGATATGCATGATGTATGCCTGTCTCAATGTCACACATGGCAGGACTGCAGATGGTCATTACATTGATATGATTACTTTAATATCAGAGCTCTGATTGTTAGCACCATGTACATGTTCTTCTGATGGTAAGTGGCTACACAGCTATTTCCTTAGCCATTGTGTTGTGGGCATGCTAGATGGGCCAGGACATCTTATTTTCAGCTACATTCGTCACTGGTTCTTGCCAGCATCATGTGCACATTGTTTGGTTCTTTCATAAATCAACTTTGTCATAGAACGTTATCATACTTTTGTTTGCAGTTTAGGATGTGTTTTGAATGTTTTTTGTATGGAAGCCTATTGTTTGCACTGACTACACTGTAGTGCAGGTGTGGTATTCACATGCACATATTGGTGGAATGGTATGTGTAGTCAGTCATTTGGCTTGCATCAAGGCGTATATCTCTATCTTGGTATCCTCAAATATGGTTTGTGCCATTGGCATTTTCCTATACAGGTCTGAAGTGTGGATAGTGATGTAGTCACTTAAACATTGGGCTTTAGCTGTAGCCACTCATCATGATATGTAGCACTTTATGTGGCCTTCATGCACATGAGAGATGTCCATTGTTTTTAAGGAGGAATTGTGCTACCCGTGGTTGTTTGTGGGTAAATGCTATGGGCTAAATAGGCCCCTATGCGTGTTGGAGACTTTGTTTATAGGTGGAGAATGACTATGATGAGTAGGTCCACAGAATATGTATCATCCTTTCCTACATCACTACTGGTACATGTGTTGGTGACGTGTTTACACTCTATCATAAGCCAAAAGTGGATATGCCAAATAGAGAAGGTGCATTTTAGATCATTTCAATCGTGAATGTTGTGAACTCTGTCACATGAAATGGTTTTGGCTTGTATGCAACATGTTGTCTTTCGTGTACCATATGATAAGGTTCCTTTCCTAGTACATGACATCAGGTAATATTGTAAGTATGTGTAGATTTTGTGTATGTGATGTGTGGCATTTAATGTTAACCCTATTTTCCATAGTGTGGCTGTTGGTTGACAATACTGTTGTGGATAGGGTCCCAGAATCATGTTGCCAAGTCATCTTGTCATGGGGTATTGTAGGGTGAGATAGGTGGCTGAGCTGGTGTGTGACATTTTTGTTTCATAGGGGAGTGGATCGTATCTTATTGTGACATGATGTTGGCACTGACCTGATTCTACTTGGGGGTTTTGTACACCTAGATGTAATGTTAATGATGTGCACAGTGTGTTGTTATTGTATGACAAGAATGTGATGGCCCTACCTATCTTTCTGTTTTCCAGCATCAGCATCAGCATCAGCAGGCAAAGGAGGTGGGACACAGCCGAGTAGGGAAGCTGCTGGCCACGGGACTTCAAGTCATGAGACCACTGACAGCAAGGGACCCAGTGGCCCCAGAGGGTGAGGGGAGAGCCACATGGGAGAGAGGATCCTCCTCCAGTGGACACTCCCTGTTGGTGGCGGACCCATCTGGCACCAACCCAGCACCATCTTTGTCCTCACTCCCTGTAGCTTCCCACTCAGTTGCATGTGCTGCTCAACCACGAGGGTGGGCATTTCCTTCACTGCAGGCACCTCTGCCCCAGCCCATGTTAGCCCTGCTATCCTCAGTGAGGAAGCTATTGACCTCCTGAGGTCGATATCTGTGGGTCAGTCGACAATCATGAATGCCATCCAGGGACTGGCAACTCAAATTCAACAGAGTAATGGATTCCTGGATGGTATTCATGGTGCGCTGGCCTACAGAGATCCTTTCAGGCTCTGGCCTCCACACTGACGGTAGCCAGTCACCCTTTGTCTACTGTCTCCCCTCCACCTTTCTCTTCCCATTCCCAAACCCCTCTTACCAGATCCAGCCAAAGCACACAAACAGACAGGCATGCATCGACCTCAACATCCAAGGGTAGCTCAGACAAACACAAGCACCACTGGACCCACCACTGGCATACACACAAGCAACATTCAGATGCACACATAGCAACAGTCACAACCTGCCCTGACACCCCCACCACCCTAAGCATCACAGACAGCACACCTGACACATCTGCAGACACCACACCAACATTCACAGATCCAGCCACTACACATAACCTCTCCACAGACAGCACCACAGCAGACCCTCAGAAACCCACCCCAGACACCACAACCACTGACACTCCTATATGCAGCATTTCTACCATACCTACAGTCAAACCCCAACAGACAGCCACTCACCCACCACAGCATCCTCCAGCACCTCCACCCCCTCAGCCCAAAACATATAAATGCCTCACTCACCCACCCAACAGACACCAATCACCCACAGGCATACCTCCACAAATATGCACACAAGACATCCACACCAACAACTCAGACAACTCCCTCCCACTCCACACCCAAACTCTTTTGCTATGACCGTCACTGTATGTCTAAAAACGATTTATTTTTGGAGTTTGCCCTTTTCTCTACTCCTGTCCCCCAGTGAAACCCCTAAACGTGTTGTTGCAGTCTCCACGTCTCTCCCTTCCACCTCCAATGCCTACCCTCTGCAAGTGCTCATGCCCCTCCCCATCAAGAAGTCGACCCCTCCCAAGATGTGTCAACCCTCACCCACACCTGATCCTAGATCCACCTCCCAATCCAAATCTGAAACGCACCCCCCCCCCAAGCTTAAGCCCAAAGCTCCCCGGCCACCACTCCCCCCAGATCATCCCTGAGGTGCCTGCATGCCCCCTTGATGCCACTACCTTTGGCGGTTACATGGCAGTCAGGAGTCAAGTTTAGGACACCAATTTGTGCCTTTGGTGCACAAACCTAACTGTATGGACTTGCCTATGACTTTTGACTTTTAACTTATTTTTTACAAAATATAATCAAACCAACCAGTTGTCGGTTTCCTGGTTACACCTTTGTCCTGCATTTCTTTTCCTAGGTTAGAGTTGTTCCTGGCTGACATTGGTTGGGTGTCGGTAGTTGTGTGTGTGTGGTGCTTGTGCTTCCTGTACTGTTTGGGCAGTATGTAAGAGTGTGTGCAGTGCTTTTGTCCCCCAGGGATAGGGTGTGTGTTGTGTAATGGGCATGTGTATGTTGCAAACATGTTGTTGTCATGGTATTGAGTGATGTTTGTGTTGACATGTGTTTGTTGCTGTGTTGTGTGGCTGTGTGTCCTTTGACTGCGTGAGTGTGCATGTTTTGTGCATGGTATGTTAGGTACGATGTGATGTGTGTGTCGATTGGTAAGTTGTATGGTTCTGTTTGTGTGTTTGTTCCCTGTTGCTTGTACATTGTGTTGTATGTGTGATGCGTCCCTAGGTAGTGTCTATTGCGAGTGCTTGCCAATGTATTGACAATGGTGCAGTTGTGGTGTTGTTGTGATATGTTGTTGTATCCTGTGGTATTTTGTGAGACTGGGCCTGTACTGCGTATGTGCCATTGTGTCTGTGGTTGTATGTGAGTGTGCATGTCACTATACAGTTACATGTGAGTGTCACCCTTGCACCCCCTTCCCGATGGCATGTTGTGTAAGTGTACAAAAACTAGAAATGTAAAATAGTAACAGGTAAGTGTGTGTGTATGTATGGTTGCTGTTGTCGCCGGCAGCAAAGATTCCAAAGTCTTTAGGCGAACAGGAGCAGCAGGATGACGTGCTGTTCCTGTTCCATGGCAGCTCCGGACGAGTATGGCTTCCTGAAGGTGAGTGTCTCCTTTTATTGAGTTTGTTTCCGCCTGGGTTTCTGTGGTCATGGGACATAGGCAGACATCTTGGCGGTGTGCAGCCTCATAATCTGTCTGGCAGAAAAATGGTCTCCATTGGCTTGGAGGTGCCTTCAGTCGTCTGTGGTGGTCTGACTGTGGTGATGGTGCCGGAGGTGCTTTGGCTGTATTCTGTAGGGAATCCTGCCAAGGTCATCATTTGGCAGTCTTCTCCAACAGCCTGTTGGCAAAAGGTTGAAAAAAGGGCAGGAGTAGCTCTCTGCATTGAGTGGCACAGAAAGAAAAAAAACTGACCTCAACGCACTGGGGTGTCTCCTATATGGGCACTGCGCAAGTTACTTCCGACACGCATGACAGAGACGATGCAAATTGGAGCTGAAGGACGTCACCTTGCAGACACATTGGAATATTCCTCTCAAAAGTTTCTGGATTCAGCCTGACTCCTGGGGAATATCATAAGGTAAGGAATCTGCAGCTAGAAGTCGCCATCAAATATCTAATGTAATCTTAATTTAATCTTGGATTGTGTATGGAATCAATAATGGTATACATTTCTCTGGAAATGTGAATTGAATCAATAATGGCATAAAATGGAAAAAAGTACACCAGAGATGGAAAAGCAAAACTTACAACTTAATGTAGCTATGTTACAGAAAGCACATCCAATTGACCCTGAAGCAAATAAACTGAAAGGGTAATGGGATAGCCAAGAATCACATAACTGGTAATCAAGCAAGTCATATGGCATAACTATTATGTTTCATAAAAATGTAAGAGTTGCATTAAACAGGAATTACATGCTTTGTACGGTGTATATATATGGTTCTGAAGGTAGTAGCTTAAGTTATGCTGATTACATTAATCATTGTTATTTATGGACCAACATCCATAGTAGACAAAATAAATGAAGTTTATAAACCCAATTGCAACAAGGCTGAACAGCACAAAGAAGGACATTCAATCTAAGTGTACGAATGATGAACTCAGAAGACAATGCGGGCTGTTGAAATGTGAAATGAATGAAGGATCTACCCAAAAAGCACAATTCTCTTTTTATGAAACAACATACATTTTTAGCAAGGGCATTAATGAAGTGAAAAACATTAGACATGTAGGTTGAAACAACAAAGGCATGATAAAATATACAATTAAATAACATCAACAGATGAGAGGATTCAACTAGCAAAATGGAATCAGTGAAGAATTAGCACGTTTTTACAATGAATCAGTGACTATAATAAAGTTACCTCAACTGAGTGTATTAGACAAAGAACACCTAATAGAATAGGAGGTCATTAAGGCTAGAAAGTCAATATAGTTGGGAAATTTACTGAGGTCTGCCAGATTCGGAAATTGGAGCTATCAACTTTACAGGTCTGTTTTTAATAATTGCATTGCAGACAGTAAATTTCCTAAATATATGCAGAGGTCTTCTACGATGCTAATTACTAAGTTAAAAAGAGTTCTACCAATTCTGCAGAAACTATCAACCTACCTTTTTGATCAATTTTAAGCACAGGTTTGGATGAATAGTTTAAACATAATAATATCCATACTTATCTGCAATGTCCAGGCAAAATTTGACAAAAAGGAAGATTAGGTTTCAGTAACATAAGACAAGTAAGAGATCTTATACATTTCACTAAAACTATACTAACATACAATATTTTAAAATGGTCACTCACAAGTAAAAATGTTATAATCCAGCTAGAGTGTACTCATGTGAAACTAAAAATCAGATTAATTTTTAAAGGACTTTTATCAACAATTTGAAAGTTCTGTACACTGATTTCAGAGCTATCTTTAACACCAATGACTTAATGTCTAGAGATGTTATTCTACATTATCCTACACAAAGCAATTAATCGAGGGTCTCCACATGTTCCCTCAATATTTAACAGATCTCCTGCTATGTCCATCAGAAAATAATAATAATTGAGGTAATAGAATTGCCTAAGAAAATTAAACTACTCTTCTGGATACTCTTTAGTCATACAATGATCTGTTATAAATCCATAATAATGCCACTTTCAAGATTATTGAATAGAAAGGACTGTATATACGACCACTTCAAACTGAGGCTCAATAACTACCCAGGAATTAGCATCTGTAGAAACTTGAAATACCCCTTATAGGTGAACATTGACTCATAAATTAATTGGAATAAGGCAAAAGATCTGATTCAGAAGCTGTGGCAATAACAGTACTTTAAAATGAACATTACATCTGTAATGTTCTATTTATTCTAAATACTTGTGTGCTATGTGTATTTCCAACCGGAAACTCAAGACACCTAAATATCTTTGCTAGTGTCACAAAGTTACCTGGAAATTTCATTCAATGAAGGAAGGTTTGACTTTTCAAATCTTAGGAATATCACCAAGCAGTTGTTTTATTCAAGGCAAGAAACAGGCTCCAAATGAGTACTAGAAAGATAAGAAATTGAGGTGGCATTGAGAATTCACAAATATACTCTTTCATGTATTAAGTGTAAACAGACTCAGACACTAGGGGCCTGATTTAAAACTCGCTGGACAGCTTACTCTGTTGCAGTGGTGATGGATATCATGTTCCTCGAAATCTAAATCCCATAGAAGATAATGGGATTTCGGTTTTGACGGATTGGATGTCTGTCACTACTGTTGTGATGGAGTAACCTGTCTGCAGAGTTTTAAATCAGGCTCCAAATTATTCACTTAGACATTATGGCCCTCATTATGACATTCCAATGCCATACCTCCATCAGCCCACCTGTGTGGCCTGAACCCCGCCGTCCCTATTATGGTTTCCCCACTGGGCCTTAACATTGCAGCCAACGATTGTGGCGGTCTGACTGCCACGGTGACCCTGGTGGTCTAGGGACCACCAGGGTCATCATGACCCCCTATATCTTTCATTAAATAGGTATTTAAATACCAAAGGCTCTTTGATGGGACCATAGGTGCATTCATTTGCTGAAGAAACTCATCTACTGGAAAATCTTGAATGACTATAACATAATCACCATTCCTCAATTTAGGACTGGGCTAATAAAAATCCCATTTGTGACTGAATTGATAATGAGTCCTAGATATAAGTAAAGTGACTGTGCCATCTTGACTTGTGTCATTATGATCTTTTTGCATGAAGTAGGACCATGGGCTTTACGAAATTGCTTATAGATATCCAATTGCATGTTTGAAAGACAAGCATAAATGAAATTTGTTGATGTCTGATGCTATTAGATACTGTATTAGTTATTGGCTAATCAGGACTGTGTTGGATGTATGTTATGATTTGTACCTTATGTATTCTGTTGAAGTTAGTTGGTGGATGGAAGTTGTGCTGTGAGTAAGAAAATGGACAATTATATGGCATATCTCTGCTGGATCGTGGGTGAGTCATGGGTTTCAGTCAACTGGATTCTTCAGTTCCACTGACCCTTCGCTAGAGGCTGGCAGTTGTCTGCTCATCAGATCTGCAGTATGGACTGTGCATTCTTGCCCAGTGTGACCATGGCCCTCATTATGACATTGGCGGTAAATTCTACTTACCGCCATGCCGCTGCTGCCAACATACCATCGACGCAGCAGATATCCACTAACCATATTATGACACACACACACCAATCCGTCACTATTCAGCCACACACACAAATCCGCCACACCAAAGGTCAGTGATAAACTAGAGGTAGCAAAACCCACACAGTTACGCCAACAGAACAACGCCCACAACATTATGATACACGAATCACCATGGTGGACATTTAATGGCGGTAAACCATTGGCGGTACATACCGCCATGCTCAAAATACACACGCACATACAAAACAACACCACATTGGACAATTCAAACTACACACACCTGACACACATACCTACACTACACCCACACACCCACACCACTATAAAACACACACCCACATTACCCACAACCCATAACCAATACCAATAAGTGACAGCAGAGAAAGACAGCAGGAGCACCCACACAACCAGAGCCACATACCACCATCACCTACACACCACCCACGCACCTTATATCACACACCCAACACTTCACCCTACACACCCTCATCCACACCACTCACACTACACCTATAGCACCACAACGACACCCCAGATTCTCTGAGGTGGAGCTGAGGGTCATGGCAGAGGAAATCATCCGGGTATAGCCACAGCTATTTGGATCCCAGGTGCAGCAGATATCCATTGCTAGGAAGATGGAGCTATGGTGGAGGATCGTGGATAGAGTCAAGGCCGTGGGACAGCACCCCAGAACAAGGGATGACATCAGGAAGAGGTGGAACGACCTACGGGGGAAGGTGCGTTCCATTGCAGCAAGACACTAAATAGCTATACAGAGGACTGGCGGTGGACCCCCACCACCTCCCCCACAACTAACAACATGGGAGGAGCAAGTCTTGGCAATCATTCATCCTGAGGGCGTGGTAGGAGTAGCAGGAGGGCTGACTCTGGTAAGTCAGCTCTTTACTACTATCACCCCCTACCTGCATACCATCACACACCCTCACCCTCACTCCCATCACTCCACCACCTCCTACACACCCCACCATCACAACCTACTCCTCCCAATGCCAAGCCCTGCATGCAACACCCATGCATGGACACCCCGCACAGACCTGCATGGACACGTAGCACCACAACATGCACAGTAGAGAATCACCTAGCCCACCAAATAACAACTCACACAAGGCAAAGCTGCCAGGGCAATACCAACCATAGAGGACAACCCACCCATGCACAATATGTCACACACAGAAACAATAACACTGCATTTACATCTCCACTGGTCCAGCAGCCAATGTCACTGGAGAAGAGGTGCCAGCATCATCCAGTCCCCCCACAGAAGAGACGGACAGTGATGAAAGCAGCTCTGGTCGCCTGGATCTGGATTACCAACCTGGCCCATCAGGGACCCCCGGACACTCGGTTACCCAGGCACTCTCTCACACTACCTCAGAGCCTCCCCACTCAGGAAACACCAGCACAGCACCCACCTAGTAGTCCCATACCTCTGCCGCCAGGACACATCAATCAGCAGTGTGTCCACCACTACAGGGACTCCAGGGCACCCCACAAACCCAGGATAATCAGAGACCTGGGGTCAGTGGCAGTGGAAACACGGTTCAGAGGACAGACGCACAGGACAACAGGGAAGCTGGGAGGACTGCTGTGCGACGGGGGAGGACAGGCCCAGAAAACCAACCCTCCAGGAGGCACTCACTGTGATCCTGGGAGCATACCAACATTCCCAGGATACGCTGGGCCAGATCCTGGACAAAATGCAGGAGAACATGCTGCTGCAGGAGGGACAGTACCTGGGGATCAGGGAGGACTTGAAGGGCATTAACACCACCCTGGTCTTCATTGCAGGGGTGCTGGCAGACATGGCTAACAGTATGAGGGAGGCAGTGGCACACCAACTGGCCCCTGACACTAGCCAGACTACCGAACAGCCCTCCACCTCTGCTGCTGCTAGTGGACAGGAGTCCCTGTCACAGCACCAACAGGCCACCAGCACCCCTCCCCCTGCAGAAGGAGAACCACCCCACAAACGTTCCCTGCGATCCAGGCAGAAGCCAGAGTCTATTGCCAAGACCCCCGCCAGGAAATAAGACTCTCCTGATTGTCACCCTTGTGTCCCACTCTGTCACCCTGTCCACCTTGAACTGCCATTGCTCCCCTTGGACACTGCAGCTGTGCTACAAATACACTGGACTCTAACCTAGACTTTCCTCAATCATCACCCCAGCCAATTGCACTACCCCCTCTTCTTCAGAGCACTGCAATAAACAAACGTTGAAAAAATACAAGTATGGAGTATGTCAAATGATTTCAAAATGCATTCGTTTAACAAGGTTCAAACATTGCAATTCAACTGTACAGTAATGTTTACATAGGAAAGACCTGTAGTTGGCTGCACGGAACATACGAGGAGCAATAGTGGGGCACCAACATCTGCAAAAAGAGCTGCCAAAGGGTACAGTGATTGGGCATAGAGTTAGGAATTCACAGCCTGCTAGTGACAATGTCACACACCAAACTGTCAATGACAAGTGAAATAATACTGTCTTACCTGTGTGTCATTGGAAGTATTGACGAATGACTGCACTTCTGTTGTCCTCATCCTCATCCTCTGCCTCCTCATCTTCATTGTCCACAGGCTCCACTGCTGCCACACAGCCATCTCCAGCCTTCTCCTCCTGCAGAAAAGGCACTTGGGGTGCATATTTATACTCTGTTTGCACCGAATGTGCGTCAAAAAACTTTTTGACGCACATTCGGCACAAACCTTGCACCATATTTATACTATGATGCCCGACCCCGCAAACGTCAATATTCCTCTGTGTGCGCCATGTTCTGGATGTGGGAAACCGCCTTGCGTTAATGACATGCAAGGTAGGCGTTCCCGTCCAAAAAATGACTTTGTGGCACGTGTGCCTTATTTATACTCCTGTGTCATTTTGATGCATAGGAGGGGACGTGCCTTAAAAAACGGCGCCCAGCCCGATGTGCACCATTTTTTAACGCCTGGGTGTGGGCAGGCGTTAAGGGACCTGTGGGCTCATGTCCATGGTCTCTGACCATGTAAGCAGCCCACAGGTGCCCTTCCCTGCCCCCAGGGACACCCCCTGTGACCCCTACCCGCTCCTGGAGGACACCCATGGATGGGGAGGACCCATCCTAGGTAAGTACAGGTAAGTTGAGGTAAGTATTTTTTTTTTTTTTTTTAGTGGCATAGGGGGGCCTAACTTGGGCCCCCCTACATGCCACTGTGCCCAATGGCCATGCCATTGTAGAGCATTTCCTAGTGCGTAAGGCTGTTCCCTGTGTGTGAGTGTGTTGTGTACGCCAACGGTGGTGTTGGTGCCACCATTGACCAAGTGTATCCTTTGTCTCTTCCCTCCCTTTTTATTTTGTCACCCTGTCCTTAGGTGCATTAGCATCATCTGGCAGAGGAGCAGAGGCACCGGCAACGAACGGAACTGCATCCCACAGGACCCAGAAGCCCAAATCCACCGACGGTGAGGGCAGCAGTGGGATGGAGGGTGAGGGGAGCACCACGGTGAAGATTGGAGGGGACAGTTCAGACAATGATACCTCCTCCGATGGAAGCTCCCTGGTGGTGGTGGACACCTCTGTGCCCACCCCAGCTACCAGCCTCCACCCCATACCAGCATCGCCCTCCCAGCAGCCCCTTAGCGAGTTTCCCGTGCCCGCTCACCCAGGAGGGTGGGCATCTCCTTCGCCCCAGGCACCTCAGGCCCTGCCCCAGTTAGCCCTGCTGCCCTGAGTGAGGAGGCTATTGACCTCCTACGATACATCTCTGTTGGGCAATCAACCATTGTGAATGGCATCCAGGGGCTGGCAGCCCAAATGCAACAGTCCAATGCATTTCTGGAGGGCATTCACACTGGCTTGGTGGCCCAACAGAAATCAATCCAGGCTCTGTCCTCCTCTCTGATGGCAGCCATTGTCCCTGTTTCCACCCTCCCGCCTCCAACTTCCTCCACCCAGTCCCAGTCCCATTCCCCTCAACCCCAACCTATCCCAAACACACAGGCAGATGATCAGGCACCCAGGACAACACACAAGAGTGGACTTGGCAAACACAAGCACCACACTTCATCCCACAGGCACTCACACAAACACCATCCAGATGCAGACATACCAACATCCACTGCCTCCACTGTGTCCCCCTCCTCCTCATCGTCTACCTCCCTCCCAATTGTGTCTCCACGCACACCTGCATGCACTACATCCTCATCTACTACAACCATTACCAGCACACCTATCAGTACACACCCCTCACTGGCAGTCACCACCCCCACATCCATGCACACGTCCCCTGTGTCCTCTCCCACTGTGTCTGTGCCCCCTCCGTCCAAAGTACACAAACTCCAGCACTCAGACACTCAGCAGCCACCCTCCTCACAACAGGATCCAGCCCATGCACCTGCACCCAAACACAGCAGACTGGCACCTCCTACAACCACTCCCTCTTCCTCCACTCCCAAACCATCTTCCTCTTCCCACCCCAATGTCCCTAAGAAGCTTTTCGTCTCCATGGTTGACTTCTTCGCCTACCCCTCGCCCCCCCATCCTTCACGTCAGGCCACGGTGGTCAAAACCCAGAAAAGCACCTCAGCCACCCAGTCCACGGGCACAATAGTGTCACCAGCAACTCAAGGTGGGAAAGGATCCCGGCCACCAGCCAGCCAGCTGGAAAGGGTGTCTGGCCCAAGTGCTGCAGGAAAGAAGGGCAAGGAGGCAGCCAAGGTGCTGCACGAAAGAAGGGCAAGGACGCAGCCCCAAGTGCTGCAGGAAGGACGGGCAAGGAGCCAGCCCCAAGTGCTGCAGGAAGGATAGGCAAGGAGCCATCCCCAGCTGCAGGCAGGAAGGCAAGGGGCCTGCACCAGCAGGCAGAGAAGACAAGGGGCCCAGTGCTGGGACTCAGTGGTAGACTCTACCACCAACCATGGTGGTGCAGCCGTCCGAGGCTGCAGGGGATGGGCTGGAGCCTCGCCCCACCACTACCAGCAGCACCAGTGGGCAGCTGTCTGAGGCTGCAGGGGATGGGCTGGAGCCTCCGCCCCACCACCACCACCACCAGCTCCACCAGCAGCACAACCACCAGCACCAGTGGGCAACCATCCGAGGCTGCAGGAGATGGGCTGGAGCATCCTCCACTACCAGGAGTAGCAGCACCAGTGGGCAGCCGTCTGATTCTGCAGGGGATGGGCTGGAGCCTCCCCCACCACTACCAGCTCCACCAGCAGCACCACCACTGCCACCACTGAACAGCCATCACTGCCGGCGGACAGTGGGTAGTCCTGCACCCATAGGCTATTGTGAGGCATGGCACCTGCAAATCCTGTGGATATGACACCGAGCTGAGAGACTGTGACCTTGCACTCCCCAAGATCTGCATCACTGGGCACGATACACCCTCCAGAACCAGTGGAGATGGCATCCATTCACCCCATCCTCTCCAGGATGAAGCTCACTGGTCAAGTCACCCACTTGTGAGACTGTGGCCTTGCACTCACCAGGACAAAGCACAGGGCATGTTGCCCCCTCCAGAACCCCTGGGCAAGTCACCAACTCGAGAGACTGTGGCCTTGCACTCCCCAGGACAGAGTAATGGGCATGTTGCCCCTTCAGAGCCAGTGAGCAAGTCACCCACTTGAGAGAATGTGGCCTTGCACTCCCCAAGACCAAGCACTGGGCATGCTGCCCCCTCCAGGGTCATCTTCTGGCTGAGGTTCCCCATCCCCCTGAGTTGCATGGCTATTTTCAACCTGATGGCCCGGCAGTGTTCTCTCCGTCTTATTGCAGGAGTGAGGTGGGGCCTTAGACTTTGTAATGTGGCCCTGTGGCCCACGAACATTGAGGACTGAGCAGTGTCCCTTGATTTGTACATATGTATATACTTTTTGATTTGGATGCATGTATTGCTACTAATTTATCTTAGTACACTTTTTTTACTCTATTGTAGTTGTCCTTGCATTATTCCTGAGGGGTACGGGGTCAATATGTTATGTTACTGCATCTGCTTGTGTGTGCCATGCTCACCATGGTCGTCTTCACCGTCGTTGGTGTTCGTAGTGGAGCAGCACGTAGAAGTGCATGGAGAAGACATGCAGATCGGGCTCCATGGTGGCATGGTTGTTCACTGAGTCTCCACAGGTGAGTCCTTTGACTTCTGTGCATTTTTTCCGCCAGGCTTTTGATGTCATTGGTACCGCCCCGGAAAAGGTGTCGGATTGGCCTCTCATAATACGGTGGGCGGAACATTGGCTTCCGCCTGGCTAAAGGTGGTTACCGCTGTGGTGCCTGTTGATTCCGCCCTGGCGGTTGGTGCGTTAAAGTGGTTGTCTGTCTGAGCTGTTTCCACCATGTTCATTATTTGGCGGTAATTACCTCCGGCCTATTGGCGGTATTACCACCACTTTATCACCGACCGCCAGGGTTGTAATTAGGGCCTATATGTTGTGAGGGACACCTTGTGCTCACTGCCCGTCATGCATCTTAATGGCTTTAAACAGAATCTTTAGGATCTCAGTACTACTCCTGTGATGCTCCTTCCCCCAGATGTGACCACTCCCAGTGGCAGTATAACTATATCCAGCAATGATGGTTAGAAGGAAAAACAGTAATTGCAAGTGGTTGACTGATGCTGGTAATGATGAGTTAGTGTTCCAGGCAAGAAGAACTTGGATTGCACTGCCGCTTGGCTGGTGGTTGACCACTCAACAGAGGTACTTTATAGAATTGGTTCTATACTTTAGTGACACAGGAGTTAAAGCCAACAACAACTGCAAGTCTTACTATCTATGTATGTAGAATGACCCTACCGATGCGGTCATATGTGACCAACCAGCTACATCACCATAACCCAAGACCTCTTTTAAAGAAATGCTTCTGAAGAATTGTTCTGGGGCACAACATTTATTATGTCAATGTTGAGATACCCCTCCTCTGAGTAGACTTAAGGAACACGTTAGATGGAATGGGTGTGACTGAGCAGCACTGCAAATGGTTACCAGTAAAATACATCAAATAAACATTTTGTAAAAAAGATCACTGCGGAATTGCAATGTCTACTCCAGAAGGCATAGGTTTTGGAAGGGCGCCCTCTCCCAAATTATTTTAGTGCATCATAATCTGCAGAGCTCAAAGGGCTCAAACACTGAACATTTTGCAGAGGACTGTGCACCGTCCTGAACGTTTCCCTTTGTTTTGCAGTGGAGTATGCTGATAGAGCTTTGTTTCTTCACTAACCATTAGGGCCCTTCACTAAGGCCATAATTTTGAGATTCCACAATCTGATGCCATTCTAGAATGACAAGAAGAGATTCAATGATGCTGCTCTTTACTAATTCCGCTCAGCAATTTCTTTTCATTATGCAAGACCTTTTCAGAAGTGGTGAAAGGCGATGAAGTTAAAAACCACCCTTTCTAAGGTGACTTTTTCTAACTTTTAATGATACTTGAGGTTACTAAATATGTGTCGTGTATGATGCCTCTGATCTGTGTTTGATCAATTGAACCTTAGTACCGGTTCATTGAAAGGGAGTGAGGAGATGGAGCGATAGAGTGTATGCCGAATCACCTGTGGTGACCAAAATTAATCAGTAAGTATATTTGGACATACTGATTAAGATAACTCATGCAAACAGTGATAAATTCCAACTGGGATTGTGATGGGTTCATTGTAATGGTGTGTGAAGCTTGTCTTTAACCACCATACATTGCTGTAAGTGAACATATGTATTTAATATCAAGTAACCTCGTCTCCATCATTCAATTGTACAGCATTTGCAGACTGACGGAGATGAAGCTGTCTTGCGTTACACAATGGTCCATATCATACATAGTGCCTTGACGCGTGCCACGGGCATGTGCACCCAATTTGTGCACCCCTGGCAGACAATAGTATTACAGAAGAGCTGCAGAGGCTTGTGTGGCCCCTTCTGTAATACTAATAACAGGGAAACCGAAGACTTCATCTGCCAGCACCGGGGCTATCTTGCTTAGAGTTCTGACTTGCCAAGGTGTGCCAAACCCAATTCCTGGGCCCTTGGGAGTGAGTTCTGGTGAAACAAAGAAGAAACCCGAATACCAATGCCCAGAACAACTTCAGGACCGGCGCTGCACTCTGATGCCACGCCTGCACTGGAACCCTGTTCCTCGCAGACTGCGACCTCCGCTGCAGGCCCAACACCACTGTAGCACCTTCAAAATCCCACCACAGCACAAGTCCAGATTGCCATGTCACCAACGCCTGTGGCACCCAACTCCAACTCCACTGCAGCACCTGTGGCCCTATGGTGTTATCCTCACCCCGCAAAGGCAGCTCCTCACATCTTGGCCTACTGAATCCATCAACCTCGCTGTGTCCCAAGGAACTGATGCCTCACAACCGATGCTGCATCAACTCCGCTGCAACCGTAAGGAAGCAATGCCTCGCCCCTCCATGCCTAGCAGTAATGAACTGATGCCTCACCTCACTGTTAGCAATATGGATCTGACACTGCACTGACTCCAATGATGTCTCACTTCCCTGACTCCAAGCAACGTCTTTGTTTCCAAGGTACTGTACTTGGGATCTGTACAACTCTGTAGCTGGCCTTCACTCTTCTTGAATGGCGTTGGACCATTGGAAGGGACTCCATCACGATGATGAGGTAGCGCCAGTTGTAGCTATTGTGTTTAAAACAGGTGTGGAGTACTTTTTGTGGTGTTTCTATTGTGTTGAGTTATTGCACAAATACGTTACACATTGCCTTCTAAGTTAAGCTTGCTTTCTCTGTGCCATGTTACTGGAGGGTGAGCACAGGATAACTTAGGTTGTGTGACTTAACCTGACTAGGATTGTGGTCCCTACTTGGACAGGATGCACACCTTTTCCGACTGGAGACCCAAATTCTAATAACCACCCAATTTCCACATTTCAAATTTATGTTCTTCACACCCTTCCTGATGTTATATTTTCTCTCATGTAGCATCTGCAGGTCTGCTGCCCTTAATTTCATACTTTTACTATTCAATCACATCTGGTTCTGCCCCTGCAACCATATGGGGACACTTTTTAGCTGCCTCCCGTCCCTTGAGAGCTATACAAAGAGCCACTCAAGTCATAGAATGAGGTGTCACTCTATAAGCTCAAACTATTTTGCTATGTCTTCCCTCCAAACGACCCATTTGCCAAAAAAGTTGAATATTCTCCATTATAGTGGGGTTCACTCTCTCTACAAGACCACTAGCTTGTGGACTGAACATCGTCACACTCTTATGTCTCACACCAATAGGATTCCAATAGGAAGTCTGACATGGACTTTGAGAAAAAAGTTATTCCATTGTCAATAACCAGCAACGTAGGTATTCTATTCTCCAAAAACACCTCTTTCAAGAATCTCATGACATTACTAGTAGGTATTTGTTTTACTGATCTGACTACAAGCCACTTTTTTGTAATAGTCCAGTGGAACCACCAAGAAATATTTCCTCCTAATCAGTTTGCCAATATGACCTATCAAATACACAACCAACCTTTACCATGGCCTTCCTGGTAACTATACACCTTAAAGGTTACTTATCACCTTGGTCTTGTCACTATTACCACAAGCATGACAATCCCTCACAATTTCTTCCACTTCTCTATCCATGTCAGGCCACCAAAAAATTGTTTCAATGTCCTTTTTCTCAGTCTTTTTACTAAGTGTCCCTTGTACAATCTTGACCAACATCACTCTTAATGTGGTAATGCCTTAGCACCTTGTCCCCCTGGATACGCAACTCATATCTCACCATGGCTTATTGCTGTACTTATTTTCTCAATTCCTTTGATTGTTTCCACCCATCTCTTTTGAGTATGTTCAACTCTCCTTACAACACAAATCCTTCGACAGCCTCCTCCAGTTCCTCTTTACTTAGTAAAAGCTCCCCTCTATACAAACACCATGACTTTCTTCTTCTTGTATTTATGAAACATCCTAAACCGGCAAACGTGACAGACAATCATCTTTCTCCCCATGAACATATTCCATTATAAAGATGAAATCATTACCAGTTCTTCGTGTTATTCTCTATGTTACACTGCCCTCTAAACCTTGTTCACATATAAAAAATATGCAGCAACGATTCATAGTCTGTCCTGAGGTTGAAAGGTAGACCCCACAGAAAACATCAAGATGATTAATGCTCCACCAACATGCTAGAGTCTCCCTTCCTATTGCAGAACAAATCTGTTCTGCCCCTTGTAATCAACAAGAAGCAACACCAATGACCCTCTCTTTTCCATTTACTTTCTACAATAATATTGCTCAAGGGCCCACATGGCAATACATTTTCTATTCACATCAAAGTGACCTAATGTTGGTGCTTTAAAAATGGACTTTTAGGGCCAGATGTAGCAAGCAGTTTTGCCCATTCTGTGTCTATGGGAAAATATGTTCATACATATGGCCCTTAATTCTTGTGAATGCAGAGTCACATTAGTCTTACCTCAAACACACAACCTTTCTTCAACAACACTCTCATGGATTCCAATACTTCAGGAAAGTTATTTATGAACTTTGAAATATACTCTGTAAGGCCTAAGAAAGATTTCAATTGTTCAGTGTTCACTGGCTGAGGTGCATGTTTAATAGCTTTCACAGTGTTTTTCTTTGGTCTTATGCCACTCCCAGAAATGTCATGCCCCAAATAGTTCACCTCTTCTTTTTTCATTGGGCACATCTCTTTCTTTATAGTTAATCAATGTATTTTGATTCTAGTTACTACCTCCTCCAACAACTCATCATGTTTTTCTACTGATTCACCCACTACCATAATGTCATCCTGGAAACGCAGCATCTTCAAAGTTCCCTCAAAAATATTCTGTATTATCCTCTGAAAAATATGGCTTATGTGGGCGCCAAGCCAAATGGCATTCTACAGTATTGGTATGCTCCCAATGGCATAACAAAATAGATCAATGCTCCTGATTAAGGGTGCAACTTGACGTGGTAGTAAACTGCTGACATGTCTAATACACTAAATACTTTACCATTTACCATCATGCTGAGCACTTCTGTGATGTTAGGTACCATCTGTCTATCTACCCATATGTTCTTGTTAAAGGCCCTAAATCAATACATAAGCAAAATGTTTACCATTCCTTCAGAGCTACAATAGGGGCAAGCCATTCAGATGACTTGATTGGTTCAAGGCTTTCTTACTGCAAGTAGCTTGTCTAATTCTTGTTGAAGTGGTTCCCTCATTAACAATGGTATCAATCTTACTTTCTGTACCACAGACATAGTTCCTTGTTTCAATATTATACTATGACTGAAGCCTTTCAAGAGCCTCAATTTGTCAGTAAAATCCTGATGAAATTCCTTTTTGTCACCTCCTCATTCAACTCTGGGTTCATAGTGTGTTTTACCGCATGGCTTTCAGTAAATGATTGTACTACTATAACACATTCTTTGCCATTGTGGTTTAGAACTATGTTTAAATCTTTCTGATGGTGCCATCCTATAAGGTCAGACCCTTCACTTGTCACATATAATCTTCCTCGAACACCATTCTCTTTGTACAATATATCCCTCCACTTCATGCCTATTATCTCTATTCCCCTTCCCCTATATCCCACAGCAGTCATATCTGACTGTTGTAATTTCACAATTCTATAATTTAATCCTGTCTCACAAGTAGTCTTAGCTCACCAGGTGAAAAGACTTCTTGAATCAGCTAACATCCTGACTTCCATATCCACCAAGGTGATATCACAAAGTGTTTTTTCTAATTTGTCCCAGCTTTCCCTTTTTATTCTTTTGTCGCTGATATTGTCATATTTCCACTATACAGTACCACCTACTTCATTCAAATAAGTATAACTTCCTGTATGTTTTTTGAGAGGTCCTCCACCATTTTTTCACTTGCACTTTGTGATTTTCCTTTTGATCTGCAAAGGTGAGCTAGGTGCCCTCATTTGCCACAACTTCTACAAATTAAATATGTAGCTCCACATGGAGTGCTTGAACTAATGTATCCACAACATTTAAACTTGTAACACATAATACTTCTATGTTCAATATTATTGTCAGTATATGAGTTCACATACTTGCTCCTTTTTTTTCAATTTCATCTCTTTCACCTTTACCATCTCCTCTTTTTGGCATTCCTTTGACATTTTCTTTACTCATGTCAATCTCTTTAAGCCAAACTACAGCATGTGCCGTACTTCTGTCAATTTGAATAGACTCTTCCAAATTGGGATCCTTTGAGAATAATTTTCCTTTGCCCTTTTATTATTTGTGCTTCAGTCAGTATGTGACAGTTGCATACCATGTGGTGCTTTGTTAATTAAGCTCCCGCCGCACCACTGATTAGTAGGGAAAGGCACACAAGGAAAAGTGCACTCACATATTCCTCAATTATTTTTTTTTAAGCACCCGCAGCACACAGCCTGAGGTAAGATGTGCTCCATATGCTTCATCTACATTTGAAGCACCTGCTGTGATACACACATTCAGGGGCTATATTTACTTTAAAAGTGTCTGCAAATTTCCTGCTGAGACATGCGTTATTCAATTTTGAAGCACCCCCTATGACGCAAGTGTGTTCAAGCATCCACTGAAACACATGCTCTATCCGCTTTATTTACTTTTGAAGCACCTGCTGAGATACTTGCATTTCTTGTGCTCCTTTATATATTTTATTGCCCTCAAGTTTGATAAGGCTCCCTTCACACAGTGTTTGTTGAGGCACTCCATTGTGTGAATACTTGTATCTCTAAAGCTGCAGCAGCCTTTATGCAGAAAGGCTGCACACAGCACAGTACTGCAGCTTGAACAAGTAAATTGTGATTCAACATGAATTTCACTATCAAATCACTACTACTAGGCGCAAAAGGGAAATATACTGCACTTACAGTCAGTCAGATTCCCCTTTCAAGCGAATGCCTTTATATTCTCCACATGGGTCCATTGAAGCTGGTATCTGTCCAAGGGTGGAAGTCACCACTGTGTCCTGTTGCACCCATGTAGACATTCAGTGCCAATATATGTAGTAATCCACTCAGATATCTTCAGGCAGTGTAATAAAGAGGTACATTCCTCCAATCAGGTGAGTGAGAAAGAATCTTTATTTTTCCAATCCTAAACACCCAAGACGTACTGCGTCCAGCTGGCTACGAAATTCAACAGCAACTGCCTGTCACTGTTAGAACTGTTAGTGTCTGCTACGTGCTCGAGGCACATTTCAAAACATAACAATTACATCATAAATATTTACCTCAAAAAGGATTACATCACATCATCTTTCCCTCTATAAAACAACAAAAATAAAGATATTACAAGATAGCCTAAATGATCTTATCATTAATATCTTACATAATTTTCAAATCTTTTAGGGCTTCTCCTAATTCGAAGTCCTACCACTCTCTCAGTCTTTTTCTGGAGAGTGTTTCTGTCAATGACTTCTGAGGAGACATCCTGGAAGGAAGTCTCACCAAGCTCCTCGATATTATTATTCACATTTTCAGATTGCAACCATTTTGCCCAGTCATAGTCAAGAACATGGATTTTCTTTTTCTTCACAACAGTAGCTAGCTTGTTCCTGTTTAATTTTAACTACTTGCCTTTTATCTAACCAACCTTTACCTTCCATTAATGCAGCACCTTTAGTAACTTTACCAACTTGTGCTGGGATGAAAAACGTGGACTCACCTTTCTTGACTTTGACTGAATTTCTAATCAACACCGAGTGACCTTTTGTGAAATTATCATTTGATGCATTACATTTTTTATCAAAATTATATTTCATATGTGATTGTTGCAAAATCACATTAGATGTTGTTTCATTTCTGTTCAAGTTGCCATCGTAGACCTCCTGAGTCTTTTCATTCAACCATGATGGAAATAGAGATGTATTAACTTTCCTACCTCTTAACAATGAAAAAAGAGTGACTCCCTCAGTACAGTATGGTGGAGTTTTGTAACTCTGAACCTTATGTTTAATGAAGCCATTTACAACTAAACCTGATGCTATGGCAGTTTATACCCCTTCTTTTATAATTACATTACTTCCCTCCACCAAGCCATTTGATGTAGGTAAATAAAGTGTTTGATGTCATGGCTAGCTACAAATTTGTAAATTTCTATGAAATAAAATGAGTGCCATTGTCAGTAACCACATCTTTAGGTGCTCCTTCTAACAAAAATATGTTTTCAAGCAAATCAGTGGTTGTCTCAGTATCTGCAGACTCAACAGACTCATGGTGCATCCATTTTGAGAAATAATCCACAGCAAGTATTAGGTATCTCATACATGAGGACAATATGTAACAGGGCCCAGACAATCTAATCCCCCTTTTCCCATGCTGCCATTGTAAAAGGAGTGGGATGCAGAGGCATTTGTATGCTTTACAGTGTTTGTTTGAGAGCAAGCACTCAGGAAACCGATTTACCTGCTATCTATAGCAGGCCACCAATAATGCTGCTTAATCTTCATGCAAGTTTCCGTGGTACCTAAGGGCCCCTGACGTGCTTTACCGATAATAATATGGCGTAACTCTAAAGGTGGGACAAAACGATTACTTCTGAGCACTATTCCATTACCAACTGGTAGCTCTTCCGTAACTTGTGATCTTTCAACTCACCAGTTAAATGTCTTCTTTCAGGCCCACCATGCATAATATACTCTATTGCTTTTAACAAAATATGATCCTTCTTCTAAGCCTCCATCCATTTTTCTTCAGTCAGAACTGTCTCATACTCAGGTACTGCAAACCCCATAGTTACATGCTCAACGTCATCTATTAACTCTTCATCCTCACCATCATCTAATGGCATCTGGGACAGGCAGTCTGAATGGAAATTCCTTCCACCTGGAATGTGTTTGATCATAAAATTGTACTCTTGCAATTCGGAGACTAATCTCATGAGTCTGGTGGACATGTTATTACCATTGTATTTGTTTAAAATATACACCAATGGTTTGTGATCTGTGTGTAGGTCCATTTTGTACCCCCCAAATGTACATTCTAAATGTTTTTGCACTACCCGCACTCATGAAAGTGCTTCATGTTCTATAGTTCTATATTGACGTTCATACTGTTTCAATGTTCTTGTTTTGAATGCTATTGATTGTTCCCTATCATTGACTTTTTTGCTTAAAACAGCACCTAATCTACTGATACTAGCATCTACCGTTATGACTGATGAGCAGTTTTCACGAAAAGCACACAAGGCTGGTGCATAGGTAAAAGCTTTTTTCCACTCTTCAAACCACTCACATTTCTGACCTTTTCAGAGCAATGCTCACATTAGTTCAACAGCTTGAGCATCACCTGGTGAAAAAAAATACTTTGCTAAGCCGAAAAATTAGCATAGGGCATATTTATCCTTAGATGCCTAGGCCTCCCCGCTCGCCCTGACTACAGAAAACGTTTTATCCCTGAATATGGCACTGTGTGGCGTAAGTATTCCAGTTCTTTTGTGGCAAACTTGCACCTGTCAGCTCTGATGGTCATGCATCTATGTGCCAGAATGGACAATGTTTTTTTTACAAATTTTGTTATGTTCTTCCAAACTCTCAGCAAACATTAAGATATCGTCCTCATATGTTTGTACTCCTTTGACTCCCGGAACAAACTATCCATTACTTTTTTTAAAACACTGGCGGCTGTGTCACACCAACTCACACAAAATGTAAGTTCTTGAGAAACAGCAGTTATTGAGACTTGATGATAAGCTGACCTCACGTCTATTATAGAAAAGCATTTGACACCTCCCAAATTGGCCAGTAATTCATGTATCTTGGGCAGTGGGTGGCAATCCACTACAATATTTCTTCTTAGGGCACGTAAGTCAACACATAATCTAATTTCTCCAGATTTTTCCATGCCACTACTATGGAGCCACCATTGTGATGAATCTGTAGGTTGAGTGATACCTTGTGAAGTCAAACGTTGGAAGGAATTCTTTAATTAATCTCTAACACTTATTGGAACTGGGTGAACTTTATATGCGACAGACTGAGTCTGGGGTATTAATCTTATACGATGTTCAAATCCTTTCACCATGCTTACCTGATCAGTAAACTGTGTTTAATATTCAGACAATATATCTTCAACAGATTATCTACTTAAACCCACATATGAAACAGGTAAGTCTCTAAAAACTAATAGATCATTAGATCCTGGGACCAAATACAAATCCATTTTCGCAAGGTCTTGCCACCCAATTATATTCTTACCTTTCACGCCAACATAGACCTTAGTGTACGTTTCTCTACTTAGGAACATTTCTATGTCTTTCTCCTCAAACGCTTTCGAGTTTACATCAGAAGATAACAATGAAACATTTGTATCCCATTTCTCACAAAAATGTGAAGATAGTGATGGGCAATCCTCAATCCGCCATGACCCGTAAGGGAATATTGTCAATAACTGCATCACATAATGGACCCTTTACATATTTGAATTTCACATCACACTCTAACATGAGAATTATATACGTTATTAAGAGACTCTACATGAATCAACTTCTATGTCCACACTACCAATTCTTATTGACCCCCTGGCACTTTCACAAATGTTTTGGAAATGTCCCATTTGTTTACACAATAAACATCATTTGCCAACAGCTGGATAACCTGTAAAATTACTCATGTGGTTTTTTGGAACCACATCTATAATAAAAAATATATTCTTTTTTGTTCATGTACTTTATTGGTTTCCCTTTAGTATTAACCACACGTATTGATTCTCCTTGTTCAGGACTTGTAGAAGATACAATGTTTAGATTAGTAACGGATTTTGTGTATAGAAGTTTTGTTGAAATTAGTGACCTTTCAAGAGGTAGATCAATGGCTACTAACAATGTTGACTTTCTGCAACTTAACAATCTCTCTTGAATTTCCTTGAATCACAGTTGAATATGAATTGGTCCTAAATGTATGTATCAGAATTTGGACCAAATTCAAAAGTGGCTGCCAAAACTCTCAATGCTGAAATATATTCTTCTACATTTTCATCAGTTAACTGTTTGCATTAAAAGAAATTGATGGCATTCTATCATAATGTTGAGCACATCTGAAAATTATTTCTGTAGACTAGCAATAGCTTCGACATAAATATTTGACTGTCCATTTCCAGATTGCCCCTGCGGAGCAGCTAGCAGTGCTAGGCTGTCAAAAATTTGCTGTGCTGCATGACCAAGGCTGCCAAATAGTAATGCAAATTTGCGTGCTGGGTTATTAGCATTATCATCAATTGCAACCAAGTGGTTCTCAAATAGTCTGAACCACTGAGACCATTTCATAGCAGTTTTTCCTGGTTTGCTTAGAAATGGTGGGTGGTTGGGTAGTCTGTTGTGGGGTAGCCATATTTGTAGCTTATTTAGAACCACGTAATCAACAAAATGAAAATATATAGGTTAAATCATTTACATCGTAACAAGGATGTGAGGGAAAAAATACTGAATGAAGAAAATCTGTTGAATTAATAGATAAAATGCTGATTACTGTAATCAGCTATGCATCGATGGGGTGAAGATTAGAGCTGTCAATGCCTAGTATGATGCACAAATTTCATGTACATTTCATACTGAATTTCATACAAATTTCAGACTCATGGTCTTGTTTGCTTTCAATTTCAAGCAATGTGGACTTGATGCACACCCTGAAAGTAAAAACCAAAAATATGGAGGGCTCTCAATCACCTAAGGCCCCACCAGCATTAGGATGTTCTACATCAGGTGCAGAGTTGAACCAGCTCTGAACCCTCTTTTTGAGAACTGAAATAAAAACAACACCATAAACAAGCTTAGCCAGGGTTAGATGAGACTCTTGTTCCACGTGAAGCCCTTCCAGTGTCTTCTCCAGTTCAACAATCAATAAGGTCGCCTTCTGAAGAATTGCTACAAAATAGCTTCATGCAAACCTCTTCCCCTTCAAGACAATTCAAAATAAGTGACCATGAGGTCCCTAAGCAAATAGTGAATCAAGCACATTGTATGCCGCATTGGTGGGATAGTTTAATAACAACATTGCAATCATCTATCGAAGTTCTGAACTTTCAGTCGGATCAGTAGGAAGCTCAGATAGACACAATTTTAATGGCTGTACACATTGCAGGTCTCAATCAAAAAACGGGGACATTAACATCATTAATTACAAGAGTACAAGCTGTCTATATACCATTTCCTATGCAATGCCCCTGCGGTCCAGTTATTGATAAATTATCCACTCTTCCAGAACTCCTAGTATCATAACAGTCAAACCGGCTACTGTCAGCAAAAATGTATTTATTTTGAAGAGTCAAAAATAATAATTCTCATTACATTCTGGGAGATGACGAGGTACAGCCGGAAACATCACATGACATATCAAGTTCTACTGACCAGGTAAAGACAGTCTTCCACCAAGGAGTTCTGGAAATTCAAACAGATGTGTTAAACATAACTAATAAAATGTCATCTCCCTCAAAACTAACAAAGAGACAATGAAAACACACAAGGAAAGCTAGAAATAAGCAGATACAATTCAATGAAGAAATGGGAAAAACATCTATCCAATATTCAACAAATTAACAGGCAAGAGTAATGTCGAAGTTCAAGCATCACATAGTGCCTTGGATCTGACAGGAATATTCACCGCTGCTTCTATGGCGGCTACAATGTTGCAATGTAATTTTAATGCTGCAACACAACACCATATGCAGGAGGCTATGCAGGGAATGAGTCATCTACATTCTTCATGGGCTTCAAATCAGCCGGAAGTCACCAAACATTCAGACCCAGACACGAGTTCCTTGGTTGGAGACTCAAACTGAAAAGTCAGTTTTACTGCCCATTAGCAATAAACAAGAACTATCTTTATGCCAACAAACAGCAGGAAATAACAATATTGTCTCTTCCATCACTCCTGCCCAAGTAATAGCCCAAAGGCCATTTTTCATTAATGATGGCACATCATGTATCAACTGTGGGAAATCAGGAATTGAAACCTTCCATTGCAGCTTGCTAACAGTCAATGGAGCAGTTGTGACTGGATTTACTAATTCTGCTGGTGTGGCAAAAGGCCTGACTCAATTGCATCTAAAGAAAGTTCCCATCTGGAGAAACCAATTTTTTCAAAACTGGCTTCAAGAGATAGCCTTGCAGAACCTCATTCTTTTTCCATCATTAAGCAAAAGGCATTGCACAAGACGTATGCACCAAGTTTCAATGAGCACTCGACAATGCAGCTAAGTAATGAAAGCAGATTGTCCAAATTATTGTTCCAACCAGAATATACTTCACAAGGATGTTACAATGTTTTTAATAGAGGAAACATATTGAGACTATTAAAAGAAATCCCAGAGCTTGAAAAACTAACTTCAGCAGAGTTAACAATTGTTGAATTCCTACCAGCTATCAATAGTAATCTAACAGAAACTACTTTAACTACATGGAAATCAGAAGCAATAGCAGATTTAATTTTGTCATTCGGCTCAATCTTTGAAAGCTGGGGGATAGTGCTAAGTAGACCCCAACCATCCAGGCATCCTCTCCTTCTCTCAATCCAATTTTTTTTGTCCCCACTCCCAGTCAGGGCAGTCAAATAAGTTCTTAGGGGTGCAAAAAGCAGCTCTGTCGATCAACTAGAGGACCAAAGTGTTAAATCAACTCACTCAGCGCTTGCTGAGTCTTGATGGGAATGGCTTCCTCAAGCCCAAAATGCCCCTCATGATGCATAAGTAGAGATCTCAAATGACACGTGTTCAGAGCAAGAATTTCTGCGACTTTTATCTTGGAACATTGCTGGTGCAAAATCTTTACTGCAAAATGGTATTCCACTACAAACTTGGAATATATAGATATAATTGCCCTCCAGGAAACCTGGTCTCAACACAATCTTCCGTTAGTGGGTTTTACCTCCTATCAAATGAAGGCAGTTAGAATTAGAAGCTTGGTAGACCCAGTAGGGGTTTAGCGGTCTACTTTTCTTTGCACCTAAAAGTAGTCATGGAAGAGCTACCACAAGTGGGCATGGACTTTTAAATCATGAAACTCAGTAACTGGGCTTAACAATACAGATCATCATTGCTGCTTGTTAATCTTTACAATCACCCCAGTCTTTCTCGCAAGAAGGCTGCAATAGAAATGTTATTGGCAACCATTACTAACTACAGGTAACGTTTTCCTGATTGGGATATAATAATGACTAGTGACTTTAATTTAAATGTAATCTACGCAGCAGAGGATGATGAAATACTTAATATTGATGAATCATTTTAGAATGTTCCACCTCAGGCAAATCAGAATTGCAGTGATCGACAAGGAGAACATTTATTCACCTCATTGGAATTTTTAAGAATGTGAGCAACAACTGTGCCCATTCATAAGAAAGGAGAGAATAGTCTTCCAGGAAATTACAGACCTATTAGTTTATTAGACAATCTGCAAAAAATACTCTGCTTTCAGCTGCTAAGTAGGTTGAAACATTGGATAGTGGAAAATCAGGATTAAAGCCATCTTCAGGCAGGGTTCAGGGGCAAGGTCAGTACCATCGATCAGGTCTTCCGCTTTGTTACTATAAAGTGGAACACCGTAGAAGTGGATTATGGCCACCTTTTCGTGGCCTTTGTTGACCTGAAATCCGCATTTGACCTCGTACCGCATCCCAAGCTGTGGGAGGTTATGAGCAAAGCTGGAGTCCCAGGCTCCATGCTTAACATAATTAAAGATCTTTACTCTGGCAACTGTGCCAAAGTACGATGGGGCCTGGCAGGTGATCTGACGCCAGCTTTCCCCATTGTCCGCGGTGTGAGGCAGGGTTGCGTTCTTGCACCCACCCTGTTTCTCCTGTTTACCAATGCTTGTATTCCGTACCTTTTAGATTGTCCTGGTGATGCCCCCAGTTTGGGTGGGCAGAAGTTCCCATGTCTTCTATTTGCTGATGATACCTTGTTACTTTCCCAAACAGCCATGAGCCTCTCAAGCTTGCTTGCAATTTTCTTGGAGTTTTACAAGGACTATGGTTTGGAAATCAATTCAGCAAAAACAAAATACATGGTGTTTGGGGACAAAAAGCAGAAAATGAAGAGACCTGTTTATTTAGAAGGGGTTTCCCTGGAAAGAGTGGGCACCTTTGATTACCTAGGTATACAATTAAAAGATTCACATTTTTGGCACGCCCATCGTCAGAAATTATTAATGTGCTTGAAGCAAAGGGCGGGTGGCATTGTGAGATTCGCTACCAGATTCCCCAGTTTTGTCATGACTCCTGCTCTTGAAATATACAAATCACAAGCTGGGGGTGTGGGGGGCTCTGTATGGTGCTGAGCTTTGGGGCCATTGCAACCTGGAGAATCTGGTCAGGATGGAAAACCAGTTTTTGAAGATGTTGTTAAAAGTTCCTTCTAGCACTCCATCTTTGCCTATCCGAATGAATTTAAATCTTTTTCCAATCAACCAGATTGCTGCCTTAAGGCCGCTCTTGTTTTGGATCCGGCAATGGTCATCAGATGCCCTCATTCCATTCAAATGTGGGCTGCTCAATCTGGTGGGCCCCAACACCAATACTAAAATCAATTGGTGAGTCTATGTTGAACGGTCTCTAAAGCATCTTGGTCTGGGGTCCTATTGGAAGGATCCATCTTCTATTCCCAAAAACGCTGTTCAGTTATTGAAGGACGCTTTTTAGCTCAAAGTTCAAACTGCCCAATTGGCTGAGGTAGTGCCATTTTCCATGTCTGATAGCTATTTGCAATTTAGATGTCACTATGAGTTTGAGCCCTTTATGGATGCAGCACTCTCTCCATCTGCGCGTGCCCTTTTTGTGAGATTTAGATTAGGGTCCCTCCCTCTGTGTTCTCTAACTTACAATTGGTCTAATTCCATTAATAAGTCTAAGTTATGCCCGATGGGATGCAAGAACGAAGAGTCTGTCCTACATGTTCTTTTCCAATGTCGTGCATATGATAAACAGAGGGCCTCTTGGATTAGTCCCCTATGCAAACAAATGGGTTTTAGGAACTGTTTATTTGCGAGAGAATTTTCAAATCTGATTCATCTGTCTATATAGTCTATCCGGTGGCAATTTTTTTTTAATCAATATGGCGTTTTAGACTAGCGATTTTAAAGAATAAGATTGGGTAGCTGCTTTTTAGATTTAGATCTTTTTATGTATATTTACTGTATTTTGGCGTATGATATTAACTGATATTTCATGGGAATAGAGGTGTTGTTTTTTATATCATTGGATACAAATGGGTTTTAGGAACTGTTTATTTGCCAAAAGAATTTTTCAAATCTGATTAATCTGTCTATATAGTCTATCCTGTGGCAAAATTTTGGGAACCAATATGCCGTTTTAGACTAGCGACTTAAAGAATAAGATTGGGTAGCCTCTTTTTAGATTTAGATTTCTTTTATGCATACTTATTGTGCTTTGGCGTATGATATTAGCTGACATTTTCTGGGACTAGAGGCATTGTTTTTTATATCCTTGAAGAAAGTAATTCTTTTATGTTTATTCTTCCATGGTTTTAACTTTTTTTCTTTTTAATGTCTCTTATTCATTTTACTGTGTATTTTTTTCTGATAACCTCTTTTTCATATTGCCATTATTGCACTTTTATGGTATGTTTTCTCTTACCGAAATAAAGTAAATGATGATGATGATGAGTATTAAACGGGAGATTTCCTGAAGACACCTCACCAGGCTATACATAATTTGGTCTTGAATTGTGATCTATCATTGATTATACAATAGTCACTTTACCTTTGATCCCCTGGTACAATAATTTGCTATAAAATATAGCACATCTATTGATCATTCATGTCAAATATTATCTTTGGGATCCTCCCCACCGTGCACACTCGGGTCCCTGCACAAGTGGGCATCAATAAATCAACGAATCTGAAGTGGCTGCACTGCTCATTGAAAACGATAGTAGATATAGCACTATCAACTACATTGATAATAACAGAATGTCTAAATACCAACGTCCACATAGTAGAAGCCTGGGAAAACTTTGGAAAGACATTATTAGAGCTTTATTCCATGCCAATATTACATCAGCATTCAACTTACTCTAGTACTACCAGTTTTGTTTGTCTCTCAAAATTGTGCAGATTGCTCAAAAAGGAGCAAACAAGGTTGGCGAGGTGTTTGAAAGCATGCCCAGGCAATCTCCTTCTTTGGGAACTCTTGAAGAATTCAAAGAAAGAATACAAGAAGCACATTTGGAAGGGAAAACTGAAGCGCAAGATATCTTCTGGTCAAAATAATATACCCTGCAAACCAAAATAATCCCTGACAATTCTGGGAAATTGTTAATGGTTTGAATGTTAGAAGAAATCCTGTTACTAATGCAAACATTTTGGAGACTGACTGGGTAAACCATCTCACTGAAGCCTTCTTGATAAGTTCCCAAAATAGAAACACCTACACATCAGTGAAAATGCTGCCAACAACTCTGGTAAAAAGTTCTCAAGGTATAATGGACTATGATGGTAATCTTACTTCAGCTACAATTCATGAAGTCCTGAGCAAGACCCCCCCCGATGATGGCTCCTGGGCCAAATGGCTTACCGTGAGCCATTTTTAAAGAGGAAGCAGATTTTTGGTCTTGGGTGTTAAGGTCTACATATCAGGAAATCAGATTGAGGAGGTTTGTTCCTGAAAGCTGGCGTGGCTCAAAAATCAATCCAATATACAAGGTTGGGGAGGGGCAATCAAGTCAATAAAAGGCTTATATATTCAGAGGCAAAATACTATGCCTCATTGCTTCTCACAAATTTAACAGACTGGACTAAGAAGAATAACATCATTCCTCCAAACCAAACTGGCTTCAGAAAAGGAGTGGGCACTATGACGGACATACTAGTGAGTGCCTCTCTTGCATAGCAAAAGAAACAGCAAAATAAGAAGCTATACTCTGGTTTCATCGACTTTAAGGCTGCTTTTGATTAGGATAACAGACAGTTGTCCTGGAGCAAGTTGAAGCTTTGGGGCCTACCAGACTCACTGCGTAAGGCAATCATTTTATTTTACACAAATTTGTGGGTGCAAGTAAAAATTGGTGGCGGCACGAGACTCACAAGAAAACTACTCACGCATCTTTGCCTAAAACAAGGTTGTATACTGGCCCCACACTTATTTAATTTAGTCATGGTGGGTCTCCCCTTGATCCTGGATGAGGCAAATTTGCATTCACCTCGTTTGGGATCTCTTCCTCCCACTCACCTATTATATGCGGTTGATCTTGTTTTGTTTAGTCATACAAAGGTGGGCTTGCAAAGATCTTTGACTATATTGGCCAACTACGTAAATTTCAACCAACAGGAGATTAATGTGGCTAAATCTAAAATAATGCTGATCTGCCCCCGACAGATGTCTCCTGTCAGAATGGCTTTGAATAACATATCGCTGGATACAGTGCCACATTATAAATATCTGGGCATATATCTGGATGCCTGGGTACATTTCTACAGCAGAAACAATATATTGGAATAAAAGCTGCAACTCTAATATACACTTTTTCCGTTTCGGCAAAACAGTTAGATGGTCCTTCATATTACCTTTTGCTAAGTTGCTACCTCCAATCACCTATGGCAGTGTGCTGATGTATGGTTCGGAGGCAACCCTTTTAGATAAAATCCAGCTCAATGTGTTCAGGTGAGTTTTCAATCTACCACGATCTACTTCTCCAACACAGCTTTGTCTAGAACTTGCACTAACTTGAAAAGGCTTAGCCAAGAAAGCTACAGCGATCAAGACGTGGTATGAAATTAGTCGTACTCAAGATATTCTAAACAGTGCTCTCTGGTCAGCTTTAAAGAATGATCAACAATCAGTTTATAATAAATATCTGTGGTCCTCCATCAATCAGTTACACCTGCAAGAGTTATTGGAAACCGTACCCCTGTATGGTTCATGCAAAAAGGGAACTAATAAGGGCATCAAACTATTTTTGTTTATTGAAGATAAAACTGAGCTCAGTGTCCATTCCTATGCATGGATGGTTATAAAGTATTATTCTAAACTAGCTACGTCTTATTATTATTATATCTCATTCCCTGTACAAATTAAATATAGCTTAATGATGCTGCACCTTGGTAATATAACAACATTGGCTAATACTGCAGTATGGAGAAACTCAACATCGGTGCTATGCAGGCATTGTAACCAGCATAAGGAAGACCTTATTTTTATAATTTGCACCTGCCGCTGCCTGCATGAACTCTGACAGAAATTTTCGAAAAGAGTCTTCAATGATAGACTCATTCGGACTTGCAGAGCAACAATAGTAGTGTTGTGTTTTAATCCACATGACCTTCAGATAAATTGTATGTTTTTTATGTTTTGCAGGAGCATTATCATAAAATAAACTCCCAGTTCGAACTTAAGAATTATTTAAGTAAAAAATAATATTATTGTTACTGTCTGCAAAAGCACTTTAAGTCAGCTGTGACTTTCAGATAAACTAATGCTACAAATAAAATTGTAGAACCAATTGAAAAAATTTGATACTAATGCTGCTGTCTGCACAAGCCCTTTTGGTTCGATGTATTTACCAGGTATCATTGCCTTTGGTAGGAAAATTGTAAATTTGTTAGATCCTTGGCACTAACATTAGTGTGAAATAATTGTCCATCTCGAATTTTAAGAACCATTTGAAGCAAAATTGATAATATTGTTACTGGTTCCACTAATACTTTGGCCAGCCGTGCCTATCAGATAAAAGAAACTGCACATATTAAATTTTAAAATTGCTTTTAACAATTTAGATATTATTTCTGCTGATTGCAAAAGTACTTTAGGCCAACTGTGCTTAGCAGGTATCACTGCTGCTGGATGTATAAGCGCATTAGGCCACCTGTGCTTATCAGGTATACATGAGTAAGTCTTTTAAGTAATTGATTAAATGATAGATTTGCTGGACCATGATTATGGGCACCATCGTGAAACCTTGTACTGTATGATCTTTAAATGTGTTCAGTATTCTGGCATTATTGCTGATGGAAGAACAGACACTTGAATTTAGTTGTGATTATTGAGTAAATCAAGCTGGTCACAAAATGGTCTTGAAACTTTGTAGTGTTAATTTCAAAGCAGTCTAGCTGTCGATTGTTTAGGAGTGTTCAATAAGAGTAATCAATTGTGTGTGCTTAGTAAGGCAAATTAATTTTGTTCCCTACGTACTAAAGAGTCGGCCAAAGGGGATTTTGCAATTCATCTCTTTTTAACTATAACAATGTCTACCTGAGTACTTATAACATGTATGTTATCAATTTTAATGAAATGTAGTTATGAAACACAAATGGCTGTGTAATTCTTATGGTTTTAATTGACTAAAACAATAAAATTACATTGACTTTGACTTTGTTAAGTTAAACAACCAACCACTTGTGGATAGCATCACAATGTCATTGCAGAAAGCGGTGAGTATAATGCAGCCCACCATTTTTTTCCCACACAAATATGGTTGCCACATATGACGTCCTACACATGTTGTACATGCTCATGTGTCACAAGCTGATGAACAAGCACACGTTACCAGCACAGCTTAAATTAGGAGTGCATGTCGCAGAACTCGTAGAGAGCAGGTATCACAGTGCACATCAGGGAGGTCGCGAGCAGAAAGGCTGCAAATGTTAATGAAAGTACCAATATATAAATATATATGCAGCTCTGACACGCTTGTTTGGGGAAGATGGAACATCACCAAAACACCTTTTTGTGTGTGTAAAAGGCCGCTTTATTGGAAACAGGTGCACTTATTATACAAAAAACCTTGGCCTGTTGCCTCACAAAACTAACAACCTTGCTATACATCAATTTTACCTGACCAAACGCTCCTCCCTCCCCTCCCCTACCCTCCACCCTCCTTTCACCCTTAACCTTGTAGTCTCTCAATACACTCTCCCTTTTTGTAATGATTTCTTTGTTGAATCCATTTTGTCACCTTAATAATCTCCTGCAGCCCCCTACCCCTTGAACCTGCAACTATCAAACCCCAATGGCAATTATTTTCTGTCTGTGTTGTCCTGCTGCTGTCCACCCCCTTCCAATCTGAAGGTGTCTGTCAGATCTGCCGTCCATCCCTGTTATAGTTGTCATGTGAACTGTCTCTGTCATCACCGGCACCTGTTCCCAGTGACAACATACAACGCTGACCCCTGTGCACCCATTCTCCAAAAAAGCACCTCTAGGTTCCCCATATATCTCCTAACCAAATTCACCCCCAACAGAAATCCTTGACACTAGAGAGGGAGGGTGGGACAAAACGCTTTGTCACCCAGCCGACCAACATATCGCCTATCCCCAAAATAGTAGCACACTTACAAAATGGCTCGTATTTATCTTCCCCCCACAGCCAAAAAAGCACCCAAATGGCGCCCGTTGGCTGTACCAACTTCTCCAAACTTCCCGGGGGAGGGGGGGAGACCTTTCATCCCTTCGGCGATCCTCTCCGGGACTCCCTTGGGGAAGAGGGAACATCACCACAACACCTTTTTGTGTGTGTAAATGGCTTCTTTATTTGAAACAGGTGCACTTACAATACAAAAAACTTTGGCCTGTTGCCTCACAAAACTAAAAACCTCACTATTCATCAATTTTACCTGCCCAAATACTCCCACCTTCCCTACCCTACGCTCCCCCTCCCTTTACCCTTAACCTTATAGTCTCTTAATACACTCTTCATGTTTGTAATGATTTCTTAGTTGAATCTGTTTTGTCACCTTAATAATCTCCTGCTGCCCTCTACCCCTTGAACCTGCAACTAGCAAATCCCTAATGGCAATTTTTTTCTGTCTGTGTTGTCCTGCTGCTGTCCACCCCCTTCCAATCTGAAGGTGTATGTCAGATCTGCTGCCCATCCCTGTTATCATTATCATGTGAACTGTTTCTGTCTCTGCCACCAGAAAAAGGAACTTTCCTTTTTCTGCCCCCACCCTGTTGGCTGTTCTGCTATACCTCCTGTCCCCATTTACTATTGTTTCTCCCTTCTTCCTCTTCTTGTTTAATGCTGTCCAAGCAGTGCTTTCAAAACTTCCTTCATTTGGAGCAGGTACAACTCCATGCCCATAACGGACAGATGTACTCCTTCGCCCCTAAAAAATTCCCGGTCCTCAAAACAAAGATCTCTGTGTTCTAATTTCGTAAGACCTTTCTCCTCACAGAAATTTTTCATCTGCTTATTAATTTTTCAGCGTGCCATTTCAATTGCACCTGGTTTCTTTGCCCCTCTCCATACCCTCCTAGGGACGAAAGCTGTCCAAATCATGTGACACCCGTGCCACTGCTGTTGAATCTCCTGCAAATCCAATTTCATGCTCTTCATTATATCCAACCCCGTCCTCTACACCAAGTCATTTTCCCCTAAATAGATCAGTAAAACATCTGAACAAGAACCCCTCCCTCTGAATTCTTGCAAGGTCACTAGTAACTCCTGCCAGCGCATCCCCCCTTTTCATCCCATCGAACCCTATACCATTCCCGGTCCAAACCCAAACTTTCCCCAATGGCCGTCCGTCTTGCTTGCTTCCGGGCCCACAAGACGAATGAATGCCCAACGACTCAATTGGACAGAATCTGCAGCAGGAGAGAAATATGTTAAACTCATACTCCTGTCTCCCCACAACCCCTCGTCTCATGTATTTTTTCTATGCATCCAATTTCCACCTCCCCAGCCCCATTAACTGAGTTTTGTTCCATCCTCTTGTCCCTGCCTCCGTCGCCATCCCTATCCGAAAGGAATGGGTGCCAAATTGAGAGGCGTTCCGTCCCACAACTGCAAACCTGCCCTTAAAACTGCTAAAATCCTTCCTTCCTTATGCCGAAACCACCCCCAGGTACACCCCAAATCTCTTGCCCGTAACCCCTTAACCAGCGAAACCGGGCATATCCCCAAGACAGGATATGCTGTAAGCACCACATGTGTCCCCCTGCCCTGTTGGTCCGTTTTAGAACTGCCAATAAGCAGTACCACGCTGCTCATCCCGAACTTCACGTCAACCCACCTTAAACCCGGCTTATATCTTGACCCCAACAATTCTGAAACCTGGAATGCACCAAAAAACATCCAAGACATTAAGGTCCTAAATAGTAGGCATTCCTCCTTATCGTAACAGACTACCCTCAGTGCCTGTAAAACCTCTTTAAGAAGGCATAACAACATAGGGTGCCCCGCCCTGACTTTATTCCCTTCTTACTTGGCCCAGCCCTCCACAATCCTTCGGCCTAGCTCCCCTGCCGGCGGTGAATAGCCCGAAAACAATTAACCCATAAAGGCAATGCCTGCCAACTTCCCTGATATGGTGATTCTAGATTGACGTCTCTGCACCAGATCCATGATAAAACGCACCACATATTCCAGTCTATCTTTGTCAGCTTCCCTTCTATGCGGCCCGACCACCTAAACTCCTGCCACGCCCGGACACATGCTTGCTGGGTAAAAGGCGCCAACGAATTCACCACCAGACACAGCATCCACCGTTGTCTATCGTCCGCAGAGCTGCCAGCATCGTCGTCCTGCACAGGGGCTCGTCCGTAACCAACCCATGGAACCTCTCCCACTGTGAACTAGACAAAGCATCTGCAATGTCATTGTTCACACCTAGAACATGTGCAGCCCTAAAATGTATGTCGCGGCGCAAGCATTTTAACACAAAAACTCACAGCAGCTGCAACACCTGTACATCCCGAGCTGATTGCTGGTTAATGACCTGCACCACCGCCAGGTTGTCGACCCTGAACAGCATTCGTTTGTGTTCAGTAGATGACCCCATATGCACACTGTGACCACTAATGGAACTAACTCAAGGAGTGCGATGCTCTGACCCTCACACCGCCATGCTGCTGGCCAATCCTCCACACAGTATTTCCCCTGCCAATACAGACCGAAATCCGACGCACCCGCCGCATCAGAAAAGATTTGCACATCCCATTTGCATACCTGCCACGTCTGAATGGGAATCCCATTGAAAGTTTCCAAAAATACACAACTTATCCTCAAATCCTCCTTCACCCCTGCACTGAGACGCACGTGATGATGTGGTAGTCGATGCCCTGACAGAGTCATGCCCAATTACCTACAGAAAGTCCTCCCGGCTCTTGCCACCCTGCATGCAAAATTAAGGTGGCCAAGCAGTGCCTGAATGTCCCTGACCGTCACCTTAGTCCGTCAAACCATGTCTTTGACCGTTACAATCATCGCCGTCCGTTTTTCCTCTGGTAACTGAGGCACCATGGCCTCGGTGTCCAATTCAATACCCAAAAAGGCCAAGGCCGTGCTGGGCCCTACCATTTTCCTGGGTGTTAGGGGTACACCCAGGTCCCCCATGATGTCTTGAAACTGACATAGGACTACTGCACACCGGTCTGAGCCCGTCGGTGCCACAAAGAAAAAATCATCTAAGTAGTGTGTCACCTCATTGTGCCCTGTTATGGACGAAAATATCCATTGCAAACATGTGCTGAAACACTCAAATAAGGAGCATGAAATCGAACTGCCCATGTGGAGGGCTTTGTCCACATACCACTTCCTAGAAATTGTATACCCAGAATTTCAAAATCATTAGGACTCACTGGCAGGAGCCTAAAAGCTGATTTTATATCTGTCTTTGCCATCAAGGCACCAGCTCCCAGGGATTCTTCCATAGCAATGGCCACGTCCACAGACCGATATGACACCTTCATCATCTCCTCTGGAATTAAATCATTAACGGAGGATACCTCCGGCCAAGATCAATGATGAATCAGTCGGTATTGCCCCGGTTCTTTTTGGGTACCACCCCAATGGGGGAAACCATGAGATTTTCTAAGGGCCAGTCTGAAAACAGTCCCTCCATGTGGCCCTCAGCCACCTCTTTGTCCAGTTTGAGCTGCACGATCTCCTCCTTTCCTGTTACCCACCTTACATTTTCAGTCCAACGTCGCTGTCTAGGTCCAGTGTACGCCAATTCAAAACCCTTTAAAAACCCTGTAATAAAACCTGTGCTGCCCGTTTATCATCATTTCGCTCCAACCAAAAATGAAGTTTGTCAATTTTAACTGGAGTACAAGCTTTTTCCCAACAAACCCTGCCCTCCTCTGGATTTGACGTCCCCTGCCCTCCCTTGCTGCCCCCCAAGTAAGGTTGACCCTGTCCTGAAGCCTGGGCTCCCTGATTTCTGGGGGCATAGCAAATAATAAGCGCGTGCCTCCCTGAGCATCCTGAATTGTCGAAATTTGCAATATTCATGGTTGCACAGACCCTTGTTGTAATCCCAGTATGCCCCTGTCTTTGTAATCCCAGCATGCCCAGTCCCCAATGCTCCTGACCCACCTTTTTGGCTCGCACCAGTCCCACCCTTGGTGGGGCGCTCTCGAAAGGGCCGATAAATTATAGGCAACCCGCTAGTCATGGAAATGGTTTTACCTAATTTTGAGGGGCATATCGTATGCTGCCACAAATCCGCGTCAATCTCCCCCCATTGCACTTCCGTATCGGCTGCCATTCATGCCCGAAACTCCTCGTCATACTGCACCTAGTCATAACCTCCATAATTTAGCTGCGCTTTCCAGATAACATCCATATACTTAAAGAGTGTCACGGCCCGCTCTGGGAACCGCTCGCAGTACACACTCGCAAATATTAAGAAGGCAGCCGTCCACTTTTCAATAGTAACTGGGACTCTTGGCCGCTTGGCCAATTCATACTCCTTCTCCTCCTTGGAGCCCTCTTTGGACCTGACCTCTCTATGTAAAAGCTTTAACATTTCCATGTATTCACTTTTCCATATCCTCTCCTTCAAAGCCAACATAAGGTGTGCCCCTAGTGGCTTGGCCATACCCATGTACGGCAGTTTTGTGGCCTTGTCACCTGCTTTCTCCTTACTGCGTCCTTCTTAGTTTTGCCTACCTCCTCTGTTGCCCCTATAGCCATCACTCCACTGCCGCTTTCTAGCCTGACCCCAACATCAAACACATAAACCACTTTAAACAAACGCTCATCCGCGCTATCCACCTTCGACTTAATTCCCACCGATATGAAATCAGGTTGTTTAGAAGCCACATCCTTACCTGCCATCAAGGACAGGGGCCGCTCCTGAGCCGTCCGCCTTGCCAGTTGTCCGCCTCCTTTTGTCTCACCAACCACCTGTAACGACTGAGGGACAGGGTTAGACACCCTCCCCTTGTGCCCCACCACTCCTCCTCCTTATCCTTTCTCAACTCTCCCTCCTCGATAGTATCTTCCTCATAATCCAATTCCTCCTCCTCTACCTCTTTGCCACACTCACCAGGCAGGGCGCTCGCGTAAGCCCTTGCCTTTTCCTCTCCGATCTTCGCATAGCCCAAGCATGACAACGGCCACCTAAGTGTGGTCCTCGCCCTTCCAAGCTGCTGTGATAGGACAGACCGCTGGCCCTCAGGAGTCACAACACCGGTGGGCACAAACCCGGTCCGTCATGCAGCCCCCGAAGGACAACCTTAGCCCTCAGTTTCTTGCCTCCTGCGTCCTGCGGTGACGTCATCCGGCTGGCCGCTCGGGCCCGCTTTCCCTTCCTCCCGAGGTCTCCGGCCGCCAACGACCCACCCGGGTCACGTTGCGCCATCTTCTCACCCTGTCAAGGAAGGCCTGATGTGCCGGTAAGCCCTGAGTCTACACCCCTTCCTTCTACACCCCTCCTCTCCTCAACCCATGCCTCCCCATCCTCCCATTCCCCACTTCAGGTGTCCGCTCCCTCACCAGATTCTCTGACATGTCACTGTCCCTCCAGTCACCACTGGCCTCTGTAACCCAGCACCTGCTTTAAGTTTGACTCGGGGGACGCACCTTCAAGGCGATCCCATCATCCTCAACCTCTAGCCCCCCTTCATACTGATCTGCACTCCATTCAAAAAGAGAGTCCCTTTTCAGAGGTGCAACCCCCCCACACCCTCCCAAGGTCATTGCTTTCTCCCCCACCCCTGAAAACTGACACTCCCCTACCTCCTCAACCATGTCATAGACCCTCCCCCGCCCATGATATCTACTCCCACTGTCCATAGAAGCACCTGGTCCCATGGATACCCCACTGACCGATAGCAGCGCCCTCCCTCTCCCCCTTACTCCCTCCCTCATGGCCTCCTCTCCCTTACACTCCCCCCTCCCCCCGCTCCTCCTGCTCATTGCCATCTTCGGCATCAGTAACCCTGTCCCCGATATCCGGCCCCACCCCTCCCGACTCAAAGTAACCTCCCTTCCCCCCCACTAACTTCCTGGGGCCCTCGGTATTGCCCGCTTTCGCCCGTACCAATATGCGGCATGTCCACAGCAGTCTAATCACAATGGAGGCAGGGAAGGGGAGTGTTTGCCCCCACCCTTCGCAGCTGGATGATTTCCTCCTCTCCCTCTCCCCCTGCCTCCCAGCCTTGCTGTCTGTCCTGCACTCTACATGCGGCATGGAGGCGAGCAGGCCAACACGCCCACCGCCACACCGCTCACCACTCTCCGGGCCGGGCGCAGGTGTTCGACGATACCCTCGCGCACCACTTCCATGCACCTGGCCTCTTGTAACAAACGAAGAGCCGCCCACACCCGATCATCGTCCATCCTTGCAGCAGTCCTGAAAACGCAGTGACTACCGACCCGCACGACCAAAGGCTCCCGCGACTGACCACCACTCAAGGTAGGACCCAAGCCCCTTACCTTGCGCGCACACAACCCAATAGGCGCCACCACACTTGAAAACTCACCACTCTGCCACTAATGCTGACTAAACTGCCCACAACCTACGTACTGAGACTGACTAAACTGCTAACAAAACTATAAAAACTTTTTGTCACCCAGCCGACTACTGTGTCGCCTATCCCCAAAATGGTGGCACACTTACTAAATGGCTCCTATATATCTGTCCCCCCACAGACCAAAAAGTGCCCAAATGGTGCCCGGGGGCTGTACCAACTTCCCCAAAGTTCCCAGGGCGGAGACCTCTCGTTCCTTCAGTGATCCCCCACGGGGCCCCCATCTTGGTCAGTTCTTTTGCGATGCGATCCAATAATGCTCTCCAGCATGGTCCAAAGGTAGGACCAGCTGACATCAGGATGACTGAGGAGACTGAAGCCGAATCGACGGCAGCATGGGTGCACCAGTGGGTGAAGAGGACTAATCATCACCAACTGTAATGAAGAGATCCATTCCTCAAATCAGGTGAGTGAGAAATAATCTTTATTTTTCCAATCCTAAATGCCCACGACTTGCTGTTCCAGCTGGCTACAAAATCCAACAGCAACTGCCTGTCACTATTTTAATCATCGCTCAGTGTCCCTCAAAACGAGTGAGGCACATTTCAAAATATAACACTTACATCATAAATATTTACCTTACAAAGAATTACATCACAAGCAAGTACCAGCTTCTTTAGCAGTCAATAACAAATATGTGACCTCCAGCTGAGATGCTCTACGCAACTGACTTCCCTTAGAATTTTCTCACACATTCCATTCTGCTAGCATCAGCACATGTTCATCATAATCAAGCATTCTATACTACAATACAATTGGAAAAGGTGAGCGTCCAGAAGTCAGCCCTCTGAAGAGGAGCAAGGGGGTATCATGGATACTCCAGACATCTCCCTGTTGGTGGTTTTAGTCACTCCTTGCACCCACCTGCAGAGGAATCCCTCTCTCTTCTGCAAATTGCAGGCAGGTTGTCATGTGCACAGAGAAACACAGACCAGCTTTGACGAATCCACGTATTTCACTGAATATGCTGCTCCAGGGTAGTGCAAGCTTGTGGCTGCCCTAAAGGTAGCACATTCATCATAACAGCCTGTTTGCACCTGGTGCATCTGCTTAAAGGTGCACTATGATGCGAACAGGGAAAGTGCGCCCTATCTACATTAAAGGCCCAGCAGGCAGTCCACATATTAATGGGGAGCAAAACGTGAAAGGTGTACAGTGGGTTGTAGGTGGCAAAAGTGCCATGGACATGCGGCCATTGCCCACAAGCACTTAGGGAACAGGCTCCTGCATAGGACTACTGTGCATCCTTTGACTGTCCTGGTTATTATATTGTGTCATAGCGATATACTGGTGCACTCGTTAGTAGATGCACTCGTTAGCACCAGATGCAAATTACTGACTTGATTGGCTTGCCTGTGAGATGCCCAGTGTGATGCAACTGATAATGGGACAAGAACCGGTTCCATAGCATGGGAATGGGCTATTTGTGTAGTTAGCTTCTGTTCCCTTACTGCAGCCATGCCTGGGATCTCCTGATGAGGGAAGTGGTATGTCTGAAACAGATCATTTTCAGACATAGCAAAAGGGCTGTATATCCGCCCCTTCCTCTTAAGGTAGATGTTCCTCAGGGACAGGGGTGAATCGACAAACACTGATGCTAAGTTTGTTGTGCCTTTGGCTGGCTTACTTATAGTGGTGATCTGTATGTGAATGGTCACTGGGTTGATTAATGGTCGCTAGGATGGAGCGTGGCACAGATGTTCTCAATGAGATGCCCTTCTGTTGGATTTTGCTAAGTGTGTTTGCATGTATCACTGAATGTGTACTGTGTAACGCTAATCTGTGGTCTGACTATCTGATTTGCACTGTTTGCATGTGTGTAGATGCATTAGTCTTTCTTTTTGCATGAAGCTATCTGTTTTTTACTGTCATTGACACTGTGGTTTAAAGTTACGTGATGCAAGTTATTGGATTTTTGGCACTTCTTTCATAGATGATGAGTGGTTTGCTGAACATTTGGTTTGTATCTATGTGATGATATTGCTGTAGCTCTAGTTTTATGTCAACTGGCATTATGGCCCTCATTTTGACATTGGTGGTAAAAACCGCCTACTGCAGTGGCGTTGGCATCCAAAAGACCGTCACTGCGGCTACCAGCCGTCCACCGTATTATGACCACAGCTGGATTTCTGCCAGAAGAATGGTGGAAATCCGGTTGTGGCCATGCCGGCGGATAGCGGTAAGGTGGTGCTGCTGCCACCCATATTATGACCCATAATACGGCCCGGCGGTGTTCTGCTGGAGGGCGCTGCAGTGCCCCATCCCATCTCCTACCAGAGGACCCCCTGAACACAGGTAAGTCGGGTCTCTGACAGGGGAGGTGGGTGAGGGGTGTTGTGTGTGTGTGTGTGTGGGGGTGTGTGAATGTTTGTGTGTGTATGGATGCGGGTGTGTGTTGCGTGTTGAATGAGTGTGTGCATGTATGGATGTATGAGTGTGTGTATGCTGTGTTATGTGAATGCGTGTCTGCGTGTATGTATGAAAGTGTGTGCAGATGTGTGTGGGAATGGATTTATGTATGCTTGGATGCATGTGGGAATGGGTGTGTGTATGCATGTGTGTGTGTAAAGGGGGCATGAATGTATGGGGAGGGGTGTCGCGTTGGCTCTCATTATTCTAAATGAGACTACTGGATTTCTAGGTAGCAGGATCTATAACGGTGTGGGGGACTGAGTCTGACCCACGTGTAAAGAACTCTGTCACCCTAAATCCGGTTTTTGCTCCGGCTAACTAGCAGTGCCTCAGTTCTCCCATGTGGAAGGAATGATTTGGCAGCCGAGCGCATGACATCTTTGGAACTTCTCAGGGAAGTCGTGGTTACTCAGATCCAAACCAACTCTCTTATTTCCAATATGATCTCATATACAAATGACAAAGACAGTATAAGTTTTATATTATGTTTTAATAAAACGACAGCATTTTAGATATTAAGGCGTGAGCCGCAATAACCAGAACGATACAACACAGTAGGATTGAAATAGTCACCAGGAGAGTAAAACATAAGAACAAAGCTATCATATTGTCTAACAGTTTCTACTCTCCCTCTGCTTGTTCTATTTAGAGCACAGCATGTTAAGCTTCTAGCTTGCCTATTAGAATCACTGTGGAGACATCAGCCCTCATACCTGAGCAAAGGCCTGTGATCTTGGTTCAGCATCTGCAACGAGGCAGTCAGCGTCTAGTTGTGGTTCCCTGGTCGGAATCTCCCTCTTGCGTGTATTGGGACAAGGAAGTGATTTTATAACTAACATGTCATCGTGATCACAAAATGTCCCTACGCAGGAATGCCAAGTCTAAACTCTTACCACGTCTATCGGCAATGTACCAGACTGTATCCTTGACTGAAGCACAGAGTAAATATGTTATGGAGAACTCCAGTGCTGAAGTAGGCAAAACAGTGTGATATGAATAAAAAAACAACACCGTAGAACTGGCTATTTGAAAAATAACAGTACGAAGCCTAATAAAAAGCATGTAGAGCAAAGTGCACAGAGGCTCTAAGCTGTCAGCAAATGAATAAAATATATTCAGGGCAAAGTGTACAAAGGCCTAAAGCCTGAAGCTAAAGCGCAACGAATACGTAAAACTAACCACACTACACCCTACCCTTGTCGGTAGCAAGTGGTTCCAATAATATAAAAGGATGCCCCAAATATAAACAATACCTAAAACAAATATTTCGACAAGGTGAGCAGACAACAAAGTCATAAATTTAGGTAACATGTGATCATAAAGCCAAATTCAATATAGTGTCAATTTCGTAAAAATCCAATCGTTAGATAGAAGCAATAGAACGCGGGAGTTCCTCCACTTCGATATATGTCAATATCGGAAGATCCACGGCACAAAGTACCATGGAGCAGGTGTGATCCAAAGCCCCAAAACCATTCAGGGCGGCACCCCGTGTAGGGCCTATGAAAGAGACAATACCATCTTTCTCCAGGAAGGGAATCTCATAAACTGCCTCACAAAGCAAGCGCATCCGTAGTGCACAAGTCTGGGAATGAGCCCTAATCGGGAACATCAACAGATCAGCATCGACCAATGGAGGGCGCTGCAATGAGAGACAGAGAGCCAGTGCATGTTCAAACAAGCACCAAAGGCATCGAAACACGGGTTGCACACAATCCAAAACCGGTCTGAATGACAGAGACCAGTCACACTCCAAATATCCCAGGAGTGTCGCTCCAAAATGCTGCATCATGCGTTCACGACACAGCTGCGCTGACGGGAGCAGCAATACAGGATCTCGTTGTGACGGGACAGCCATTGCGAAAAAATAGCAACAACAGCAAGACTCCAGCCAATAAAGCCAAAGTAATCGGGAAACCCCCAAAAATGCTTCCGAAAATAGAATGTATAGCCGAAGGTATCAAACCGAATATGGAAGAGAAGGTATGAGCAAAACCAACACCAACGACTTTGAAAAAATGTGCAATACAAGCAGTGCTGGATGCATTAAATATACGTCCCACAAGTTCACCGAAGTGATTTGGAAAGTTTGTATTCAAAAGGGACTGTATCTCCGCCGATGACCTTGCCACCTGAAGTGCGTAGGTCTCGCTAGCAGATGTAAGGGCCACATGCTTTTGAAACAATAAAGCTTTTAGCTGACTCAACTTGTCGAAATCAACCTTGGAAGTAGCAATATGAGGCCAGATGTCCGCTACCTCCCTAAATTGAGTGGGGGGAAACAACACATTCCCGCAGCATGTAACGGCCTTGTTGACAACAACGATGTAAACTATTCCGGCACGCATGCCACAGTAGCGTTCGCTGTTAAGAACAGTGTAACTGCCGTTAGAAAGCACCTGGAAAGTGTTTTTAATAACCGGGACTGGAACTCCCTTCAGATAGCAAACTAAGTTAGCAATCGAAGAGTTACACGCCCCGTGCAAGGACAGCTGTTTACAAACCATGGAATGGCTGACAGAAGCTTCGCATTCGCTGCCGCTAAGAAAAACCTCCTTCAAACCATTAACACATCTGTACTGAAAGGGAAGGTCCCACACCTCGTGTATGTAACTGTCTCCCAATAGTTCATATCTACCCACCGGAATGTGCTTCAAACACGAAGTAAATTGCAAAGTAGAGATAGGCAAATTAATAACCCCATGAATCAACCACTCAGCTGACGGAATCTCAGCTGCCGTGAAAGGCAGTTTCTCTAATTTCTCAATATTTAACATAACATATGTCGCTTCCTTTTTAGCCATCAGTTGTTGTTGACGAGTCAAATTAAAAGAGATAAAGATCTCTCTGGCACGAACGTGCTGCCATGGAACGCGACCCGCCTTCAAGGTCTGAAGAGTCCAACCCAGCTGCATGATGGACCGCGTCTGACTCTGCCTATGATATAAAGAAGACATGTCCGATTTAATAATGTCAATGGCAGAGGAAACAATGCTGTCAATCGTGTAAACACGGTCAGAAAGGGTATGCATGCCATTATCAACAACAGACAAAGGGGGTGATTCTGACCTTGGCGGTCTTTTCGCAAGACCGCCGAGTTACCGCCGCGGTAAAGACCGCCGACCGCGGCGGTATGCCGCGGCGCGTATTCCGACCGCTGGGAGCGTTCCGCCGGAAAACCGCCAGCAGCCACACTGGCGGTCGGCGGGAAAGTGGAGACTGGTCAACCTCCACCGCCACGCCAGAAGAACACCGCCCACAGAATTACGACCCACATTTCTGTGTGGCGGTCTTCTGTTGGCGGTCACGTCCCTATGGCTCCCGTCGCCTCCCGGAGGACCAACGCAAGGTAAGTTGATCGTCCGTGAGGGGGGGGTGTGGGGGGGGTGTTGTGTGATGTGTGCGTGCATGGGGGTGTGTAGAGGGGGTGTGTGAGTGCGTGCATGCGGGCGGGGGGTGCTGCTGTGCCTATGGGCAATGTGTGTAGTTCGGCGGGTGCGCATGTTGGCATGTATGTGTGCGGGTATGTGCCCCCGTTGTGTATGTGTGTGTGTAGGGGGTGTGCATATGTGCATGTTGGGGGTGCGTGCATGTCGGGGTGCGTGTATGTGCATGTCGGGGTGGGGGGGGCAGGGGGTTTGTAACATCTCTGGGGGGTGGCAGGGGGTGGAGGGTGTGGGGGGGACTCGTGGGGGGTAGTGGGGGGTGGGGGAGACCCCTATCAGTGCCAGGGATGGAATTCCCTGGCCCCGATAGTGCCTACCGCCATGGTTCGCATGGCGGTTCCCGACCGCCAAAAACCGCGGCGGTAAGCAGGGTCATGATGCGGTTGGCGGTCTTGGGTCGACCGCCGGGCCGGAGTGCGCAAACTCCAGCCCGTCGGTCATGACCGCCGTGGCGGTCGGAGTGGGAAAGTGGCGGTCGATCGCGGCGGTGACCGCCGCGGTCAGAATGCCATTTTTTGGACCGCCGGTCTGTTCGCGGTCCGACCGCCGCCTCTCCGCCGACCGCCGGGGTTAGAATCACCCCCAAAGTCTGCATCAGATTTTCTTGATCAATCTGCCTCAACCGGGCTGCAGCCTCTTGTTGTGAAAGCTTCCAAATCTCATTATAAACCTCGTATAAGAACCTTTTCTTCCGTGGTACTTTGGGACCTGACAAAAAATCTTGTAAATCAGTATCATTAGACAGTAACGTGAGATGTGACTTAACTGCATCCAGCGTGGATGACTTCAACCATTGCTGACAAAGCTTCCCCACACTGCATGTAGTTATAATATCAGCATGTTCTGGTGAAACGTGACGAGGGTCTGCCCTACTAGTCCTGAACCCCCCTGAAGAGGTGACAAAACGTTGATGACACATATTAGTGTCTACAGGCCATAATAACCACCCGCCTGGATGTAACAATGAAGTGTTAAGCGTACCATTCTGGACCCAATGTGTAAAGTCACTGAAAGTAGCATTCACATAGTGCTGCCACTTTTTTAATTTAGAAGGGACAGGTATAATAGGCAAAGTCAACTCCCTAATCGTTGCTAAGCCCAAACAGCTAGTCTGTTGTACTGTGTCATTGAGGAAAATCATCTGCACAGGGATAATACATGCTCTAAATAACGTGTCCCTGCCTCGCATTTGCCAATTTTATGAACCCCAAACACTTCTCAAGTCAACAGTTTTAAACCAGTATTCATATCCCTCGACCGAAAGTTTAGATACAAACAAATTGGAATACAGTAATTTAGTATTGGTCAATAACATTTGCTTATTAGAATACAGTGCAACTTTAAAATAGTAGGACTTAGCATCACGTGGATCATGCCCAGAAAAATATGCAAATTTATCATAATACGTTTTTGAACTCCCTTGTGCAGGAGTCGAGCAATGTTCCCATTGCACATAATTAAACATGGACTTGGGGCTACTAGCTTTATGAATAAAGTGGTGTCCATAATAGTTGTAACAAAACATGTCACCATGATTATCTCTAAACTGGTAAGCATCATCATCGTCATAGACAGTATAATATTGCAAATCCGTAAGCATAGAATCTACTGTCTTCACATCCCAATCATCAGAAACAATGCCAGGTATAACTATATTATTCATCAATAATTTGAGGACATACGGTATTTGAATCAATTCAGTGGGACCATATACTGTATATCAAACATTACTTTATCCCACACAATTCCATCCGGAACTGGTATAGCAGAAATGTTCACTGTGGACAAGTCTCTTCGAACCATATGAGACGAAAAATGCGGTTTTAACACAGTCTCCACGTGCTCAATGTCAGATCGATCAGGAAGAAAATGACCATGTATTATCAGAAAAAAAGTAACCACAAATCCCAACCATAATAAAATAGTCATCACGGCCAAAAACAGCCAAAAATAGTTCCAAGGAAAAACAAAATATGTGCGTTTAAGCCAACCCAGCAGCCGTCGTGGACCGTGGACAGAAGACATCGAGGACGAGGAGCCGGACACATCATTATCAGCGTCGTTGAAGCAGCCAGAAGCAGTTCTAGCAAAAGGTGCAACTGTGAACAAAGAAGCAGATGGAGGCTCTCGCCGTGGCACGCTATAAACCACATGTTCAGAAACGTCAGTAGAACGTACAGCAATTTGATCACAAGATTCCATATTAATCGCCGTCGGTGGAACAATCGCAAGATCATCATCCACCCTCCCCAAGCTCGGAGAGGAAACAGTGTCGGTGAAAATCACCTGCAGCGGGACTTCCTCCCCAGTAGTGAGAGGGATTCCGGAACTACTGGGTGTCCCTCTTGGTCTGCTGTGCAGAATCGGCCACATGTTGTAACTTGACATTATCAATGGAAACAAAGCGATTTCCTTTGGCCCCTCGCAGCGGCGGTAAAATCACAGTTCTCGTGCCGCTGACCCCTAACACAGGGACAGGTTCTCGATAAGAAGGACCAAATTCTTTTTTAACTGCGACCTTTTCACACACCAGATTCCCAATCCTGGGTATCCAACCAGTAGGTGTTACTGGCTCATCCTTAATTCCTGAGGAGGCAGCACTGGCACAAGAGTTACCTTCACGGAATTGTTGTAAATCCTGCAAAACAGTGACACGATCATTTATGTCAAAGGGCGTATCTGCCGCCTCCACACCAGGACCATCTAGAACAGGAACATACATTCGTGTTCCAAACAGGCACTCATATGAAGTACGACCCCCCAGTGACCTTCTAGGCAAGTTATTAAGTGCTCTCTGTACTCCATATAGGTGGGCTAGCCAACCACGACCCGTACCTATTACTCTGGCCGTTAAGGACTGCTTTAAATCACGATTTAAACGCTCCACGACATAATTTCCCTCGGGATGAAATGGAGACGAGAATTGGAGTTGGACCCCCAACGAAGCCATGGTGTCCCTGAATGCCTTAGAGGCAAAAGCAGGGCCCTGGTCCGAATGAAAAGCCGCAACTGCAAATATATCGACAAAGATCCGCAAATCTTTAATAACAGTGCGAGCGTCAGCCGAGCGTTGTGGCCATACCCATACAAATCTGGAGCACGAATCTTCAGCAACCAATATATATTTGTATGCACTATCTGGTGTCAGCGGACCACAATGATCCAAGTACAAACACTGTAATGGTTTATTTGAAATCAGAAGGGGCGTCTGCTGCAGGCGTCTAGCCGACGATGCTTTAATTTGTTGACAAACGTCACAACAAAGGACATATTGCTTCGTCTCTTTATAGAGACCAGGCCACCAGTAATGAGCCTGTAAAAGTGAAATTGTGGCAGCCACACCAGCATGTGCAGAAGCAACCCCCTCATGTGCTGCAGAAATAAATCGAGGTCTCTCAATTTTATTGGGAATTTCACGTACACCAATGCCTGGAATTGTAACAGTAGCATTCAGCGCACCATTCAAGCAGTAACTATATTTTGAAGGAAATCCTTTAGGAAAGGGCGTGCCAGCAGCCGTAGCCTTTATGGCAGGCGAAATTTCTGTGTCTGGTTTGGAACTCGAACGAGTCACTGCGGCCACAGTGGCGACAGCCACTGCCGATTTCGCGGCTTCATCAGCCAAAGTATTCCCAGCAACGTGTATTCCAACGCGCTGGTGTCCAAGTGTATGTACAACATGGACATTAGGAAGCGTTTCCTTCAGATCCGCAACCTTACCCCACAACATTTTATGTTTAATGGTGTTGCCTTTAGAATCCCTGAACCCATTCATCTTCCAATAGTGAAGATATTCGTTGAAAGACTGCACACAGTAGTAGGAGTCACAGACCAGCAATGTTAAAATCGCCTGATCCGCGTGCTCCAACGCTAACAATAGAGCTTTGAGCTCAGCCAGCTGTGCCGTGCAATCTCCCAAGGTCTTAGTATAAGTATGTCGGGGGCAGAACACGTCCCCCTCCATAGTGCCGCTCACCACCGCACTTGCAGCAGAATACTGTTGTTTAGTCCCAACCGCTGGTTGCGCAGAGCCATCGGTATACATGACCACTTTATATTGGTCAATAGGCAACGTACCAGCAGGAACAGGGTATTCCATTTCATATTGAAGAAATTCTTGAGTCTGCAGTTTAGGGTCAAATACATAATCTACATCAGTGGCTGTCAAAGACGTAGCCCATTGTATCCATCGCGGGTGTAAAGCTTTCGAATTTGGAACACTCGCTTTTGTAACTGCCTCTAAGGCCGGAATTGGGGAAACGACAACAATGCGTTGACCCTGGGCCAGCGGTCTTTCTTTAATAACAGCCATCTGTACTGCAGTGAGAATTTTCTCAGTTTGTGCAAAACGTTGCTCTGAAGCAGAATACAAGTGAGACTTGTATGCAATCGGGACTGTCTCCCCCTCATTAAAGGTGACATAAGTAAACCCAACAGCCCCAGGTATCACCCTGATGACTAAATGTGTCTTATTGTCCCGTGTGTGTAAGTGTTTAACTGCTAAGAGATCACTCTGGAATTCTCGTAGTATGTGTGTATGTTCAATTGTCCAAAATCTACTCGAAAAATTCGGGCGAATCAACTCGTATAAGGGTTTTATACGCGTCGCATAATCAGGAATGTAAGTTCTGCCAAAATTCAGAAACCCCAACAATGATTGGAGCTTCCGAACCGTATTAGGAGGCTGCAATAAAGCACATTTCTCCCAAAAATGTGGCGCTAAGCTCTTGCCCTCACTCGACAACTCATATCCCAGGAAAATGAAGCTGAGGAAGGCAATCTTTGATTTCTTAAAATTAAACTTATAGCCAATATCAGCAAACCCCACAACAATGCGCAATACACGCCTTAGATGTTGCAGAATCTCATCATCTGTCAGATATATGTCATCAACATATGATAACGCTTCAGGGTTGAACTCATGCAGCATTTCAGTTACACAAGCCGAAAACAGTCCTGGGCTATTCTTATACCCCTGAGGCAAACGACAAAAAAATTTCTGAGAGCCAAACGCACTGAAACAGGTATAGTCCCGACTCTCGGGCGCTATATTCTGGCAGAAAAATCCATTCGAGATATCTAATGTTGTCTTGTATTTTTTACGCACTATATTATTCATAAGCGCTGCGCTGTGTGAATTCTGTATTGCATATGTGCGTGTATGACTATTCAAATGTCGGTAATCCACCACTATCCTATATGAATGGTCCGGTTTAGCAACCGGAAATAAGGGATTATTCATCGGCGAGACACAGGGCTCAATTACACCCTGGTACTCCAATTGTGTAAGAATTTTCCTAACCGATGCCCTAGCTTCAAATTTGATAGGATACTGCGGTTGTGGCTGAGGTTTGCCCTTTATTGGAATTACATGATAAGGTGATTGTCTGTCCCACCCCACATTATTTCTATACAAGGCGGGAGCTTGTGCTAGAGCCCATGATTTACTATAGGACTCCGCGAGTTCTCTCGGAACAAGTGGTGAGAAGGAAGGTGTAATAACCTCCTCCCCTACCGGACAGTCGCGAACAAAGTCAGGTGGCCAATCTTGTTCGGCCAGCAGAACATCATATGATTTTACCACATGGTCCCAAAAAATGGCGTTTATAATACGGTCAATGTCCCCTTCCAATCGCAGAGTCACTTCATATACTCTATCAGGATCAGAGACTCGCATATCCGCCGTCTCGACTTGTATGAAGTCATCAGTTGCTTTCACCTCCAGATGCTCTCGAAGACTCCGGCGAACTATTGTGACATCTGCCGCGCTGTCTAACAGTGCTAACGCCCATGTCTTGTTCGTCAAGAGAACTCTCTTCTAGACCGGCATGTCTGACTGAGACAGCTGCCACTTTCTTTTTTTTAAATTGCTGTTTCTGTTGCAGCGGTTTCTCTTCTTGTTTAATAGAAACCTCCGCTGAGCGTTGTGAATCCTGTCTCGGTTTCACGTACTCCGTCCTCCGCTCTGACCGCCCACCTCTCTCACTTCTCTTTTCCGAGGAGTCGTGAAAGGAACGAGATTGGCGTGTATCAGTATATTGATATCTATCAGGCGTCTTCAAAGTATCCCTATTCCTGAGATTATACTTATTCTGTGGGGTCTCTGGTTGCGGAGACTGCCCACCATCTTTCTTAGGTGTTTGCTGTTTCTTTTCCAAGCGCTTTTTCGAACCCTCAGGTTGTTGCTGTTTAGCATTGTCCTTATTATTTTTACCCTGTAACTGGGGTTTTTGTGGTCTAGCCCCCAGGCTATCACGACCAATACTAGAATATGTTTCCGCTATTATTCTCGGAAGCTCCCGCTCCTGATTAAGCAGCGGAACATCCCGAAGACGCATTCGCACTGCTAGTGCTACTGCCTCTCCTTTGAGATTACTCAAAATAATAAAAGAAACTGTGGCAAAATTGCCCAGCAACTGCATGCCCAAATCCAAGGCAGGGGCAGCCCCATATTCATCCTGTATCTGTTTAAGTACGTCCGGTAAATTAGCTAATGTCGGTGTACCGTGTGCCGTAGTGTAGAGCGCGGCGAACACCGTGCCCCAGGTATTACAAAGGTCCACCGGAGGAACCATCCCGTACGGCAAACACATCATCAAAATTCTATGTTTATCCTGAGGTCCCGTATGGGGAAATACCGCTTCCAGCGTATTAATTTTTTGCGCCAGCCAAAATGGAGTCTCCTCTCGTTTAGCCGGTACTTTACCCATAACAGAGTGTACAGTGGCCGGATTAATACCCGGAACCACTGCCTGTGGGTGCGCTGGAGCAGCAAGCGCTGCATTCGTATTTAGTGTCTGCATTACAAACTGAACTAATCGTCGATATGTAGCTGTTAATTCTGTATATAAACGACGAACTTCAACCACTGCCAATTGAGCAACCGCAGGATGAGGTGTATATGTAGCCAATAAAGGCCAGGTAGGACCATCATTACTCAGCGGACCTAACCTAACTTGTGCTACTGTGTGTGGGAGGGCGCCATCAAGCCAATTATGGTGTTCTTGATTAGATAGAGGTATTTCTAAATAAGCGTAAGCCCTGTATTGTCCAGGGACATTCGCAACAGTGTATTCGTGAAAAGTATTTGTTCCCCCATCCACTGCTGGAAATCCGACCCAAGAATAAAAAAGTTCCGTTCTATAGGCTGCATGGGCGTCCACCACAAAAGTGACTGGACCCCCCTGGACAGTCAGTCCATGTGTCAACAGATGTCCCGTGAGCGGATGACGCATATTAATTGCTATATTCACTACATTAGGATTCGCCATTTTATAAAAAATAGCTTCAGGTCAGAGAAGGCACACCAATATCGGGGTTTTTCCTTTCAAAGTTCAAGCTTGAACAACCAACCACTAAGCAACAGGAAGCACCTATGCCGTGGCGGCTGAAACCCTCAGCCCCACGGACGTCTCCGTATACGGAACCGAGGAGTCAAAATATATATGAGACCAAGAGAGTCAGTCGCACCTAATCATTAGAGCCAGACCAAATGTTGGCGGCGCCATGTTGCGTTGGCTCTCATTATTCTAAATGAGACTACTGGATTTCTAGGTAGCAGGATCTATAACGGTGTGGGGGACTGAGTCTGACCCACGTGTAAAGAACTCTGTCACCCTAAATCCGGTTTTTGCTCCGGCTAACTTGCAGTGCCTCATTTCTCCCATGTGGAAGGAATGATTTGGCAGCCGAGCGCATGACATCTTTGAAACTTCTCAGGGAAGTCGTGGTTACTCAGATCCAAACCAACTCTCTTATTTCCAATATGATCTCATATACAAATGACAAAGACAGTATAAGTTTTATATTATGTTTTAATAAAACGACAGCATTTTAGATATTAAGGCGTGAGCCGCAATAACCAGAACGATACAACACAGTAGGATTGAAATAGTCACCAGGAGAGTAAAACATAAGAACAAAGCTATCATATTGTCTAACAGTTTCTACTCTCCCTTTGCTTGTTCTATTTAGAGCACAGCATGTTAAGCTTCTAGCTTGCCTATTAGAATCACTGTGGAGACATCAGCCCTCATACCTGAGCAAAGACCTGTGATCTTGGTTCAGCATCTGCAACGAGGCAGTCAGCGTCTAGTTGTGGTTCCCTGGTGGAAATCTCCCTCTTGCGTGTATTGGGACAAGGAAGTGATTTTATAACTAACATGTCATTGTGATCACAAAATGTCCCTACGCAGGAATGCCAAGTCTAAACTCTTACCACGTCTATCGGCAATGTACCAGACTGTATCCTTGACTGAAGCACAGAGTAAATATGTTATGGAGAACTCCAGTGCTGAAGTAGGCAAAACAGTGTGATATGAATAAAAAAACAACACCGTAGAACTGGCTATTTGAAAAATAACAGTACGAAGCCTAATAAAAAGCATGTAGAGCAAAGTGCACAGAGGCTCTAAGCTGTCAGCAAATGAATAAAATATATTCAGGGCAAAGTGTACAAAGGCCTAAAGCCTGAAGCTAAAGCGCAACGAATACGTAAAACTAACCACACTACAGGGGGAGCTTTGGAAAGGTAGGGGGTGGGGGAACTAACTGGAGGGGGGGAGAGGGTAGGCCTAATAGTGACAGGGAAGGAATTCCCTGTCACTGATAGTGCCTACCGCCATGGTATTTGTGGCGTTAAGTAAGCCACGAAAACCATGGGGGTAGGTGTGGTCATAATCCCGCAGGCCGAACAGTGGCGGCTGCCGGGCTGGAGATGGATATGTGCAGCCTGGCGGCTGTTAACGCTATGGCGGTCGGAGTGGAAGCCAACCCGCCAATGTCATAATATGGCGGCAAGTACCGCCAGCCTGTTGGCAGTACTTACCGCCATATTAACGCCGACCACCAGCGTTGTAATGACCCCCATATGTTAATTTTTTCACCTTTTCTTGTGATAGATGGGTGTAAGTTTTGTCATCATAGCTTATAGTACTACTTGAGCAGTTGTGGGTGTTTCTTAGTTGTGAATGTGGCTCACATCATGCTGACATGCACTTTTGTAGTTTTGTTAGTAGATCTGCACTGTATTCTCAGTGCTCTTCTTCATTTTTGATTTACCACATCTATCTAAGAGAAGGTATTTTCCATTGTTGTTCCATTTTGTGTTCCATCCCTTTGTGAAGAGAAAGATTTTCTGATGGGTGAACTCTGCATAGGAATGTTTGATGTACAATTAATCTTTGTCGCACTCCATTTGATGAATCAAATCCGGACTGCACAAAATTTTATTTGATTTCCCAGTGTTACTCATCTTACCTGTTATGGTACTCATGTCCCTGTGAGTGTTGTTTTTTTTTCAGCACAATATATTGTCAGCCTACTCTTCTTTGCCACCAACATGTCATTCCCATCTGATGCCTTCCCGTGTGCCATCGTTTCTTCAGCCGATGCTAGCGCCACTTACGTACATGATAAATATAGCAAGGGTCAAGGGAGAGGCGAAACATGTAAGCTTAAAATGCCAGGGGGCTTGTGGGTTTTATAGAATACTAGTCCATACCTGCATAATTAAGAAGTTTACTGAGGAGGCCATGTGCAATGAAGACCAATGAACTTCACCAATAAATACTCAACGCTTTGCAGCTGTGTGTTCGTACTGGAGAACATGACAGTGTGTTAGTAGCCATGCTGTGACTAAAATATTTTATCTAAGTTCATATCTACTGTCTAGTAGTTTCGCTTACCAATGTGCAAAACAATTTTAAATAACCTCCCCTATTTACAGAATAGGAAAGTGTGTTATATTGCACCCTGTGGAAACGACACACTTTTATGAATATTTTAATGTTTTGTTCGCTAGATTTCAATATCATTATTTGTTCTTATTTGAAAAAAGCACTGTTCATAAAATATTTGGGCTTTTGTGAACTACAGCAGGTTCCTTCCACAGAAATGAGGTTATTCAGAACGTATTTGTGTTTGTCTAACTATGTTTTAAGTTTCCTGGTGATGTTAGTGCACAAGTTTCCCAGAAGCCATTTAAACTTCAATGCACGTTTTTGGATGATTTCGTAAAATAATTTGACACAGAACAAAATCTTTTCAATTTACCCATGGTTGCGCCTCAGAATAGAGGTTAATAACATATCTTGGGGCCAGAATTATGTGCCAGGTCTGAACGCAGAAAACCCATTTTCAGCACCATTATCTTGGAATCTTTCATGTGCAGTACGAAAATAAGAAAGAATAACATTTCAAGAAAATGTACCATAAAGCCCGAGACCAAACAAGCAAAATGGTCACAGCATTTACCCATCCGGATAAAGCTATGTCAATAAAGCAATGCTGTATTTCAATTCCATTAACTATGCCAACCCATCTGTAGAAATAAATGCAGCTAGAATCTACAACTGATAGAAGCTGTCCCCTCAGGTGAGTCTATTTCTCTTCAGATCGAGAAAGGTTATCCTTCAGAAATTACAGTTCCTCTTTTTTATCCTCTACACTCTGGAAATATAAAGAAAAATAGCAGTGATCCCCTTTTAAAATGCATTATGTTTCAGAAGTTAGCATTTTCCAGCAAACATTACCTTTGCCTTGGTTAAACGCAAAAAATGCACATATTGCCTACAAGTAATCTCCATTACTTCATCAAGTTATAGTCTTCCTCGTTAAAGTCCTCACATCATGACTTTTGTCTCTTTGCATGCAAAGATTTTACCTATTCTTTTTGTGTTATGCTTTAAAGAAAGGGTCCTCAATAACTAACTGGAAGAAGGACCCCAGTGGACTCCTTCTCGTCCTGTTGCCATAAAAGACAGCTTCACCCACATCTCTTTCTAAGTACCAAGCTCCATACTTAGCTGTCAGACATGTGTTCCCACCTCCTTTCTGGGTGGGAAATAAGGGAAACAGACTGTGACAAGGATCCCTAGGACGTGGAGTAATCTGAGCATTATTTTTTCTCTTTCTTCGCACCCCAATACTTAAATCATGAGGATGTACCAAAGGATGTAAGAAAAAAACATTCTGGCCATTGTAAAGAATATTGTGCTGAAAAATAAAGAGATTAAAATGCAGTGAATTATTTCACTTCTAACACCTTTATATCTCATTGTACCTTATTTATGGAACTCAAAACAGAGGAAGCATGAGAATTATATTCCCCATGTGTAACCTGTAATCCAAAATACAAATGTGGGGAAGATGCTGTTGCTTCTCAAAATACTTTAATAGAAGCTCTTTTGAAAGCAATCAATGACATGGAAATATTCCTAATAGGCCACCCTTGGGTCTGGGGTGGGAAATTCAGTCTTACCTTTTGATATGCTAAAGAAATAGCCCATCAAACCCAACAGCTCACAGTTGCCATGGATGGACCCTGACCCTTGATAACCCCAAGAGACAAAAAAGGAAATAAACCTGATGATAAAAAGATCTGGAAACTAATTCTGATGGAGCTGTATAAAGATCTAAAGCGTGCCAGTGAACTGAGGAGGTTAGGATAGGAAAAAAGCATGAAAAAATAAGACTTGGAAAGATGAAAAGGAGAGAGGACCTTTGGAAGGAAAGTAGAGTCAGGTCTTAAAACCACGATATCAGGAAAAATCAGATGAAAGGATCATGACCACGTAATCCCCAGTATCTCCCACTATGTGACCTGAATAAATGGCCTCCAAAAAAATCCTTCATGGTTAAAAGCTTCAAAGAAACTGATTCAAGTAGTTTAAATTGATCACCTTGGGAGATTGCAAGATGGAATGGGAGCATGCACGATATGATGTCTTTTAGAAAAGATTTTCAAGAGACAAGAGACTAAGGAAGAAGGACTGGCTATGAAGAGTAGAGGTGGTAAGAACTAAAATAAATCCATCTAAAAAAAAGTCAGGAACCTTTACTTCCTCACAAGAAGAATACTTTAGACATCTAGTAAGCACAGGCCTTAAAATGTTTCAAATGTCTAGAATAAATCCACAAAGATCTTTGGAGTCTGGATTGCTGAATAGAAAGGGACACTTCTGGAGAACAACTCAAGCATTATAACCTAAATGTGTCAATTCCAAAGCCTCAAAGGCAAGGCACTGAAGCTGTGACTTCTACAAACAAGAGGTCCTGAGAGGAGACAGATTTGGAAAATCCAAATAAGTTGAACTGCAAGCTGCAGTGGAAGAGAAATCCCAGGCCTCTGGCAATAACAAGGACTGATAAGAACAGCTTCTACCTGATTGTCTCTGATCTGCAATACCATGCCCAGCAAGGACAGAGTCACAAAAGCATACAAAGATCCAACGGGCCTGGGGGAGAGATATTTAATTAAACATTGTAGCAACCAAAAATCATCATTGACAAACAATGTATAATAAAAATTATATGCATTAATGGGTGCAATTTTTAGAGCAATTATATATATTCTAATTCCCTCATTTTGCAATGATAGACATTTCAAGTACCTCATGCATTTTATTCAGTGAAAACCTTATTCGAGCATTCAGAGATTGCTAAATAAGATTTAAGCTATGCACAAATCAAGATAAAACCATGGACTAAACCCGCAAGTTTTCATTGCACAATACATTTGAATTAATAATTTTAAAAGCAGGAGTAGCGAAACGTTATGGTCATATGAGGTATGGAAATGTTTTGGACTTTTCGAAGCTGCTTCCTGATTTTTCACCTATTACCACGTGACAGAAATAAGGTGTACGAGAAAAAAAAGAAGACACAATCTATTTAATTAGACGAAAATAGTTTTTCCTAATTGTATCACACATTGTTCAAGTATGTTGTTGGACAAATATCAACTTCTATGATTTCACTGCGCAATCATGAAAGATTTACAGATGTCAAGAGCACTGGTTCTTGAGCCCCAGTCCTCAGTTAAGACTCTGCTTCTAAAATGGCACAATCGTGGTTTTGATTTCTATTCATTTGTTACAAAAGAATGCCATACAAGCATCCCCGTTTTCTTACTGGCAACACAATGACCAATACTCCCGGGATCCAAGCAGGGATTGGCCCTCAGAAAGTCACTTGTTACTGATCACATTACCAGTTGTCTCCCAAAACATCCTAGCTAGGATGCACTCAACTAAAGGCATAGAATGATACTGGGGACTCCATATGCAGACTGTCTGGTTTGGTTTGAAAGGCCAGTAGACCAGAACCTCTGCATAAGCTCTAAGGTAAGATACCATTGGGAAGATTTATTAATATTTCACACAGCGCAATGAAGCAAGGCAACTTGCTGCGCTGCTTTGCTTGAAAGGGAGAGAGCAGAAATGCACCATATCTAATAAGATATGGCACACTTCAGCTCTTTCCTAGCTCTGGAATACTGTGTGATGCTTAGCGGCAACACAGACACACTTGCTTCATGCTGCAATGGTGCCTGCATTACAGACAGGATTGTTGTTGTAAAGGAAGGAGTATCTTCTTGCACGAAAATAAACCTAAGAGCTAATTTCCTCTTTGTATGCGTGATGCAGAATGCATTATGCTTAGAAAGAGTAAGTGACAAGGAGAAATAAAGATATGTGTCCTTGTGACGCCTTTGTGTGGTAGATGCACCATTTTGATGTAATTCCAGGTTTACTGCATTCAGTAAATCTGGGATTGCATCAAATTCCATGGGTGGATGCATAGAAATACCTGTTATCCAGCCATAAACATCCAATCCCCTGCATTGTGTTACTCTGCAGCTGAAAAGTGATAAGGAAATCTCGATTTGTGTGGCTTTTTAAATGTCACTTCAACACGCATGTTGCTTTGCGTCAACTTGCATTATGCAAGGACAAAGCAAGTACATAGTAAATTTGGCTCCATGTACCTCCCACCTCTCCTATTCACCACACCATCGCCACAAATAATAGTTCTTAATAATTCCCAACATTCTCAACCAAGAAAAAAATATATTGTCCTAATATCTCCAATACCAGTGCAAGCTTGGTTCAACGACATGAGCCTGGGTTACTTTTCTGATCGCTCTCCTCCTATGTCAAGATCTTTTATTTTTTTATAGACATCAACCTTTGTACCAAGGACTATGTTAATAGCAAAGGTCAAATAATCTGGTGCAAGACGATCTTTCTTTGCATAATAAAGCACTGCCTTATCATCACTGATTCCCAAGCCATAATGGGAGCAATAGTCTTTTCTCCTACTCATGAGAGCAATACTATTCTGACCGATGTAATTCAGTCCACATTGGCCTTGTCTTACTATAGACTACTATGTTGTCCTGGTAGGCGGACAAATAGGCTTGGTGCTGTTGGAACAATGTATTCATCTGCTGTTGGAAAGTGGCTGGAGCTCCATGGAGTCCAAACGGAAGAAATGTAAACTGATACAACCCATCAGAGGTTGCAAATGCAGATTTTTCCTGATTGTCAAGGTTTAAGGGAATCTGCCAGGCCCTTTCATAAGGTCTGTTGTCATGATGCAGTGTACCTTGCCTAGCTTCTCGATTAGATCATAGACCCTTGGTAGCAGATATCCATCCTTTTTAGAAATTGTATGAACTGCTCCAAAGTCGATACAAAAAATGTGTGCTCCCATCAGGTTTTGGTACTAGCACTATTGGGGAACACCAATTACTAGTTGAAGGTTTTATCACTCCCAATCTCAACATCTGCTTTACTTCACTTTGTAGGGCTTGTCTTTGAGCTGTAGGTACCCAATGGTGCCGCTGTTTAATTATAATGCCCTTTCGGGTTGGAATGGAATGGACAGCAAAGGGGGTTCTCCCTGGTAAATCTGAACAGATATTTGAAAAGGACTCTAATGTTTCTATTAGTTCTGTTCTCTCTTTCCCTGTAAGAGCATCATTATTCACAACCTCCCTTAGTGTATGCCCTGGTTGATCAAAGAGATCTGTAAACTGTACACTGGTAGGTGGAGGACCCACCAACTTCTTTAGTAGATCTACGTGGTATATCTGGGTTCTATAATGATTTTTTAGGGGCCGTGCCACTCACTCTTGACACTTCATAGGGTACCAAGTCCCCTACAATATTTCTTTCCACTTTTTACATTTATCATAAAAGTAGTTTTGTCTTTCTCCCATGCCTCTTACGTGATTTCTAGGAGACTATAAGGCTGTCTCCTGAGTAGCAATTCAAAGTGGGATATGTCTAAGCTACTTTGTACTTTTCCTCTAAGGACGAAGAGAGCTAAAGGCAATAGTTGGTCCCAGGTTCTACCACCTCCCGACAAAATCTTTTTAAGAGTTAGTTTAAGGGTCCCATTGTATTGCTCCACGAGTCCATCAGCCTGAAGATGATAGACAGGCATTTTTTAAGTTTGATGTTAAGGTACTTCCATACTTGTTTTATCTGACTAGAGACAAAAGGTGTACCCTGATCTGTGAGGATTTCACTACGGAAGGCCATTTGAGAGAACACCTCTATAAGGGGTTGTGCATTGACCTTAGAAGTTGGAGCCCCTAAAGGAATAGCCTCTGGATAACGGGTAGAGTAGTCTACAATGAATAACACGTATTTATAGCCCTTTGAGGAGCATGGTCATGGACCAATGATATCCATGCCTATTTTATCAAATGGTTTCCCTATAATAGGCATAAGTTGTAAGGGCACCCAAGGAGGTTGGTATGGGTTAATCTTTTGGCATATCTTACACTATTCACAATATTGTTTGACTTGGGCATAGATACCTCGACAGCAGAAATGTCTTACAATTGCTTGACTGGTCCTCTCTCAAGTCCACAATGGCCTGCCAGCAAGTGGGGATGGGCATAACAGATGACCTGTTCCCTAAATTCAAGGGGACTAAAAGTTGTGGATTGTCATCAGCCTTTACAGTACGATAAAGGAGACCATAGCAGACACAAAACTGAGGATACATGGTACTGTCATTATCCAAATTCACAGTCTGCCAGGCATTTTGCATTCATTATTTGAGCAACCCTGAAAGTCTTATCTATGATCCATGGCTTGGATGAGAGTAGAGTGTCCTGCTGTTGCAGTGCATTCTTTTCTTGATTTTATGGATTCAGGGTTCGTAATCTGTTTTCCCCTGTGAATTTATTAAGATTATTTTGTATTAAATCAAGGAAATTGGGATTGCCCATCCCAAGAATTATCTTCTCAGGAAGGGTGGGGAGGACACCAACCTCGACGGTGCTTTTCTGTCCTGTAACATTCGTTAGGTCAGTCGTGTAATGGGGTAGGCCTTTGTGTCCCAATGCACACAACGGATCCCAATGTATCGGTTAGGAATGATCTGGGAGGGAGTTTCTCCTTAACTACAGATTACCTACAACCTGAGTCCAGGAGAGATATTACCCAGTTGTCATTGAGAAGTAGACTAACATAATAGAAGGGGCCTATCTCTTGCGAGTACAAGACATAACGCGGGTCATAGCTGACATACGTGGGTTCATCCTCTTGTTTTTTTTTTCTCTTTCTACAAAACATCGCAATGTGTCTCCATTCCCTACACTTGTAACATTGGGGTCCTGTATTCATGAATGGTTCAGTTTTGCAGTTCTTATTTCTGTATGTCTCTGTATCTTCTTTAAGGTTTTTTTCTCAGTTTTATGTCCTGTTGAATGGGACGGCGTTCCTGCTTTTTCATAGTCAACAGGGAGCCCTAGAAAAAGTGGTGGCCATATCCACAGCTCGAGTGCTGTCTCAACCATTGTTGAGTATTGTAGGGAAGGGCATCTAAATATTGCTCTAAATATATTTTTCCATGATCTCCTTCTTACTAGATTCCAGATATTTCAACCATCTATCCGCTGCATCCTTCATCTTCTAAAACAACATATTAGGGGTATCTCCAGGTACTCATCTTTCCTTGCTGAACTTAATCCTACGGTTTTCGTCACCTACTCCCAGTCGGTCGAGGAGGACTTTTTTTATGTCGGCATAGGCAGTAGTTCCATCACTAGTGGCATACTGATAAGCAACTTTTGCTTCCCCAGTTAACAACGGGGTAAGATAAAATGGCCACTGGTCTGATGGCCACGAATGGGCTCTCATAGCTCATTCAAAATTGAGAAAGAATGCTATGGGATCTTCTACAGCTACATACATTTGCAAGGATTCTACGAGTCCTGGGGCAGGAAATCGCCAGCTTTGAGACAATCCGTTACAAGTTGCATCTCTCCCTCTGAGATTTTGGCCATATTCTCGCCTTGAGTACATATGGTCTTAGTGAACACTGTTTGATCAATGTCCGCTTGAGGCTTGAGTCATTTGCTTCTCCATGGCCCATTCCAGTTTGCATTGGCCTTCTTGGAGCTGATGTATAAAGTTCTCCATCACTTCACTGATGGCACTTATGCCTGCATTCTCCAGCACTTGTCTGGATTTAGCTGAGTGGTAGGTAATCAGGTTATTTAATAGCACTTGAGACACACTTGTGAGGATATGTGAGAGTCTTTATTCTGCTCTTCTTTAGGTTTCAAATATATGCTTGACTATCTATTCTATTTCCTTCCATCTTAGGTCTCCATCCCGAGGTTTTCACCGCCAGTTTTTCAAAAAAACAAACAAAGGCAGCATGTAAGTTACTTTTTCTCTTTTGCCTTTATTATGGTTATCACTTTTCTTTTCCTTAATGCTTCTGATATTTGGTCCACCAAAATGTGAACTTAACCTTGGGGAATTAAGTTCCTCGTAGGTGTATGGTTTTTCACTTTTCAAAGAGTATGTGGCTTTCCTGAAGTTTCTCCTTTCACCGTCTACCCACCACCAAGTGCATTGTTATCAACAAGGTATTTGTACCCGCTGTTTTTGTTCTCTCTACCCCAACCTTGGAGACGGTCACAACCCTTCCAAGAATGTGGCTGGGCCTCTAAACAGACCAGCGGTGTACTCTGTCAGTGTTATGGTCCCCTGCTGTCTTCCGAGCGGGCTGCACAGCATGCTCGACTCCTTCCAGAAAAGGACATTTCCGGCTCGCATACCAGGGTGGCCTCTTTATGCAATGTGGTGTTGGTTCCTCCATATTCCCTTGAATGCTGCATGGCATCTTCACTTCCTACTCCTCATCATGTGGCAGCGTCTGCCTTTAACGTTTCTGGAGGTGTGGTGTTTCCACATCTGCCTTCTGCCCAATCTGCTCCCTGATAGGACGTTGTCCAAGAGGCGGTTTGGGAGAGCCAGATGCCTTTTATGATTAAAAAAGTGGTTAGTCATTTTGAATTTAAGACTTTTGGGAATTTTTACAGAACGTGCAGAACAATGGTGCAAAAGGACGAGGGAAAAGGTTAAGAAAGTAGAAAGTATTAGATCGGAAACAGTCTAGAATCATCACTAGATTCACTGGTTAGCACACTTGGAGCTTTTTGTTGTTCTTAAAACTGGTTCAGCAGGGCCTTGTGGTAAAGGTACCCAGCCTAATAAAGTGTTGCCTGGCAACAGCCTCCAGACTTGCCCCAGTGAAGGCTTTTGAGAACCAAAAAGTGTATAAAGGGCTGATTTAGAGTTTGACTGATGGGTTACTTAGGGCCAGATGTACCAAAGGATTTTACCCATTCTCTGTCTATGGGAAAAAGCTTTCGTACATATGGCCCTTAATCACAAATGTGACAGAAATCATGTACACCTTATTAGAAGTGCAGTGTATCTTATCGCAATCCATCTCACTTGTGATGGAGTACCCATCCACCAAAGTCTAAATCAGGCTCTAAGTCTGAAAGTAAAACTTTCAAATGAGGAAAGGCAGCTAATCTATCCCAGTGGCAAAGTGACCTCTGCACTACACAATTGAGCTTTGACACTCTTGGAGCTTTTGGCATACAACCAATGACTTTAGCAGGAGCTCAACAACAACATTTTTGATTTGGTGGCCTTACCGGCCTCAGTGCTGGAACTGCTCCTCGGAATTAGTGTGCAGCTTGTAATGAAGACCCTAGCCAATCTGTGACCGTGACACGCCTCTTGGCATATAAACATCTCCTCATGTTTGGTTTCAAATCATAGCGAGGTCCCAGTCAAAAACTGTGATTTTTCAATGGCCCTCTACTTTTTCTAGGTGCTTTTTGCCTTAAAACTTCAAAATTCATACATTTGGTTCCTCAAGCCTGATTTGAACGTTTTGGTGTCTTTCTGCTTACTAGATTTTCCCTTCCTTTTCTAATTGGTTTTGGAATTTTATTGGTTTGTTTTCTTGGCTTTAAAATGTCTGTACTGCTAGAACATACACCAATTTATCTGGGGAACTGCATGATGCTTATGCTGTAGTTACTAGGGGCTGAGCAGAGATTTGTGTTGAGATCTATCATGGTGCATTTATTAAGTTAGTAAAGGTTCCCTATCAGAAACGTAGAATATTAGCTGGGGTGCATGATGGTTCACCACAAGTCATATTATTAGGTTTAGTAAGGGTTTCAGATATTTAAATCTGACCTTAAGATCTGCTGGCTTTGGCACAGAGCAGGCTTAACTAGAGAAAATGTGTAATACATGTAAAGATGTCTACTAGGCTAACTCTGATGGAAAATAGATGTTTTAAATAATTAGGAAACCGTCCACAGATTACCCCCTATCTTTCACTGTTTATTGACTTTGGTCAGCATCCAATTGCCCACATTCTTAAATTAAGATTTGTTTTGTACTGGTGCAAAGTGTGGCAAACACAGGAGCTTGGTCCATATAGGTCAGCCCCTAAAGGAATATTGCAATAAAATTATCACTTAAAAATCCCATGATTAGCACATGTTAAAGCTATGTTATGTCATTTAGGTTTAGCTGCCCTTGGGTATGTCCAACAGATGCTCACTGGGTTACTAAGTCAGACATAAACGAAATAGAAAGACACGGTCTGGATTTTTCATGGGTATGGGAGTTACACTAATTTAAATCTGGGAAACTATCAGATAGGTTTCTAGGTCATAAATCTATACCTTCATTTGATCCCTTCCTAAATAACTTAGGGCCTTATTTATACTTTTTGGTGCAAAACTGCACTAATGCAGTTTTGCACCAAAAAGTTTTGCACTGGCTTGCACCATTTATTAGCACCAGGTGGGCACCATATTTATTGAATGGTGCAAGCCGGTGCAAAGGGTAGGCTAGCGTCAACATAAATGACGTTAGGCAGGTTAGAGTCAAAATAAATGACTCTAAACAGATTAGTGTCATTTTTTGACGCTAAGGGGCATATTTATACTCTGTTTGCACTGAATTAGCGTCATTTTTTTGTACTCTAATTCGGTGCAAAACTAACTCTTGTTTACAGTTTGGCCAAAATGTTCTATGTGGATAATGAAAAGAAATCTTTGTCCTTTAGCCTCACAAAATTTGAACGGTGAACTGATGATTAATTGGTTTTAACATATTTTACACATTTAACATATTGTAGTTAGTTTTAGATCTATTTATATAAATAGTTGACCAATTGTGTTTTGTCTAATCTTAGTCCTAGATTCATTTAAAAGAAAAGTTGATGAATTGTGTTTTGTCGAATGTATTTAGTTTTAACATGATTTAATTTTATAATGATGTGTTCTTAATTGTATTTTTTAACCATAATAAACATACTGAATTGCAAATTGAAAATATGTTTAAAACACAACAAATTAATTTATGTAAAAAGAGAATATTTTAAAGAACGAAATGACACCAAAGTGACAAAAATGCAATAAGGGGAACTGAAGATACAGATACAACTTTTTAAAGTTTAAAATAAAAATAGCACCTAAAAGGGCAAATCACCAACTGTGGGCAACTGTCTCCACCCGGCGGCAACTAGGTGCACTAGAAGGTAAGGTTCAAGGCTGACCTCAATGGAGCACAGGATGGATCTGCAGGTCAGATTTGTCCTGGTTGGAAAGTTACCTTCACACTTGGAAACTTTTCAAGAATGTAGAGTCCTCAACAGAGCAAGGCTCTGGATCTGAAAATTGACTTGTAGATTTCAGGATGATGAAGGATGGGATGAAGCCATCAACAATGGTGGTAAAAGCTTTGGATGGGAAAATACCAGAATTAGAGCCCAGGAATCTGTTCATGTTGATCGCATGCTGTTCGGTATAAGGCCCAGTCAATATTTTAACCCTAGGACTTAGGATCTTTTCTGGAAGTCATATTTCCTAAATGGGTCAAGGCTGCAAGGTGTAGCTGAAAAGGGTTTAATGCCATCTGATACCAGTCAGCTTTGGGCCTGCTGAACCAGATTTGCTGCTGTGTAGAAGAGCATAGTGGGAGCTGCTGCAAAGTCAAGTCAACAAGTGATGCACCTTCGGTGAATCGGCTGGCAGGTTCGCCCCAGTCTCTTTATGGTTCTCTAGGCAAAATGTTTTTAAGTTCAAAATGTTTTTAAGTTCCAGTTTTCTAGATTTAGGCAGGTGAAGTACATTCTGACAAAATACAAGGGTTCCAAGAATCAGTATGTGGGGGTCAAGACTTACTCCAACAAAAGCCACTAGCAGGATTCAGGGTAGTTCCAGTTGAAACTGATCAGCTGGGCTTTTCCTTTAGAATGGGCTTCTTACTTAGCTTTTGTGTCCCTGTAGCTTAGAGGGGCACATTTATTGCTGGCACTGCCCTGTGTGTGGGTGCGACTCCTGGCCCCTCTCTAACCAATAGGGAAAAGTTCCCCATGGTGACCTTACCCACTTTTGCAGCAGTTCCTCATTTCCCTACTGCAAACACTCCCACAGTGCCCTTCTCTACCTAAAATCAAGAAGCCAGAACTGTTCTTCCCTTGTGCAGAGCTCCAGTGCCCACCTTCCAGGTGTGGCCAGGCAAATGAGTAACCCCTCCTCTGTGGCCATTCAAATACAGTTCTGGAGCAGCTCCTCTTCCACTGGAATTGGTGACTGGCTGGCTAGAAGGACAAAAGAGAAAGAAGGTCCAAGTGTTAGCTATATCTGCCTGTGATGGGGTATGCCTCTTTGAAGATAATTACCTTTTTAGGTACCGTGCAGATGGTCCTCCTGTCAGAGGAACACAACACCGCCCCACACCCAAGACCTTTGTCTCAGCTCTAAGAGCAAGTTCATACCTTACCAAGGAGCTATTCAGCTCCAGGGTGACAGTTGGACATTTATGCAAATGGACTTCTAAATAGTGTAGGCAGTCAAGAGGTGACATTTTAAAAATACATTGTGTAAAATATGAAGTGCAAATCCATCTCTACCAATTAGTTGGGTTGTGTACTAAATATTTTAAAAAGTCTGAGGGCTAACTATTTAGCCGGTTCGTAGGCAGAGATAATATTATTTAATTTTAATATCAACTACCAATGCTTTCTTATGGAATAGTTTACCTTGCTACAGTGAAAAATTGTTTGGGGCCTTGTCACTGTAAGGACATGATTTACATTCATTTTTAAGATGTCCTACTTTAAAATATTATACCCCCTGCATTGTCGGACATTAAGGCTTACATAGGTGTGCACAATATTTAAAAGGAGTGGTTAGGGCTGTCAAAAGGAGTTATTTTGACTTTCAACCCTCAGAGTCAGGTTACTGATGGTAGACCTGCCATCATGTTTTGCACTGTCACTGCAGCTGTGGCACAATTCACTCATGACATTTATCATTCAGGCACTGGGTACACTTTGTAGGATATACTAGGGACTTATAGGTACGTTAAATATGCCAATTAGGAGTATAGCCAATTTGGACATGTTCTTAGGGGGCGGTGCACAAGCACTAGGGCCTGGTTAGTAGAGTACCAGTGCACAGAGTAAAAAAACATCAGCATCAGTCCAACAAAAATGGGCGTGATCATGCAGAAAGAGGCACTTTCCTACCTGCCCTCTTTTTCAAATTAATGAACCACTTTCTTACAGTATGTCCGTGCACAGGTTAGTGTGACTGAGAGTTAGAGTGTAAGATTTGTGCCTGTTGTATTTAGTGTTGGTCCTACTACAGGAAAGTGGGCTCAAATGTAAACCTCTTCCCAAGCCGCTACCCCTGATTTAATGCTGACACAAGCTTACTAGTGGCCATTCTTGGCAAACAATGTCCTTTTGAGGTATAATGGTACCTACAGGAAAGTTAACATACTTTTGGGCAAATGTATACTTTTGAGTAAGTTTACTACTTTTTGGTATTTACAAATTCCAGTCATAAGTTACCACTAAATAAAAATAGTAAGTCCAGCACCACATAAGGCAAACACTACTACTGATACACACTTCCATAGAAAATAAAGAAGCTAGGGACTTAAAATAAAACCATAAGAAATAATGTGAAATTAAATTAAATTATTTAAAATAGTTTAAAATATCAATAAATATAAATTGATGTTCAACCAACATATAAAAATAGCATATATTTATTATTTACTTATAAAACTTGTTAATACCCTCTTTTGCGTTTTAAAAATATAATATTAATACATTTTATTGAAAATATTAAAAGTATTTTAAATGAAGTCGATACAATATTTTAATAACTATCTTCTTTAAGGTTTTTTTCCCAGTTTTATGTCCTGTTGAATGGGACGGCGTTCCTGCTTTTTCATAGTCAACAGGGAGCCCTAGAAAAAGTGGTGGCCATATCCACAGCTCGAGTGCTGTCTCAACCATTGTTGAGTATTGTAGGGAAGGGCATCTAAATATTGCTCTAAATATATTTTTCCATGATCTCCTTCTTACTAGATTCCAGATATTTCAACCATCTATCCGCTGCATCCTTCATCTTCTAAAACAACATATTAGGGGTATCTCCAGGTACTCATCTTTCCTTGCTGAACTTAATCCTACGGTTTTCGTCACCTACTCCCAGTCGGTCGAGGAGGACTTTTTTTATGTCGGCATAGGCAGTAGTTCCATCACTAGTGGCATACTGATAAGCAACTTTTGCTTCCCCAGTTAACAACGGGGTAAGATAAAATGGCCACTGGTCTGATGGCCACGAATGGGCTCTCATAGCTCATTCAAAATTGAGAAAGAATGCTATGGGATCTTCTACAGCTACATACATTTGTAAGGATTCTACGAGTCCTGGGGCAGGAAATCGCCAGCTTTGAGACAATCCGTTACAAGTTGCATCTGTCCCTCTGAGATTTTGGCCATATTCTCGCCTTGAGTACATATGGTCTTAGTGAACACTGTTTGATCAATGTCCGCTTGAGGCTTGAGTCATTTGCTTCTCCATGGCCCATTCCAGTTTGCATTGGCCTTCTTGGAGCTGATGTATAAAGTTCTCCATCACTTCACTGATGGCACTTATGCCTGCATTCTCCAGCACTTGTCTGGATTTAGCTGAGTGGTAGGTAATCAGGTTATTTAATAGCACTTGAGACACACTTGTGAGGATATGTGAGAGTCTTTATTTTGCTCTTCTTTAGGTTTCAAATATATGCTTGACTATCTATTCTATTTCCTTCCATCTTAGGTCTCCATCCCGAGGTTTTCACCGCCAGTTTTTCAAAAAAACAAACAAAGGCAGCATGTAAGTTACTTTTTCTCTTTTGCCTTTATTATGGTTATCACTTTTCTTTTCCTTAATGCTTCTGATATTTGGTCCACCAAAATGTGAACTTAACCTTGGGGAATTAAGTTCCTCGTAGGTGTATGGTTTTTCACTTTTCAAAGAGTATGTGGCTTTCCTGAAGTTTCTCCTTTCACCGTCTACCCACCACCAAGTGCATTGTTATCAACAAGGTATTTGTACCCGCTGTTTTTGTTCTCTCTACCCCAACCTTGGAGACGGTCACAAACCTTCCAAAAATGTGGCTGGGCCTCTAAACAGACCAGCGGTGTACTCTGTCAGTGTTATGGTCCCCTGCTGTCTTCCGAGCGGGCTGCACAGCATGCTCGACTCCTTCCAGAAAAGGACATCTCCGGCTCGCATACCAGGGTGGCCTCTTTATGCAATGTGGTGTTGGTTCCTCCATATTCCCTTGAATGCTGCATGGCATCTTCACTTCCTACTCCTCATCATGTGGCAGCGTCTGCCTTTAACGTTTCTGGAGGTGTGGTGTTTCCACATCTGCCTTCTGCCCAATCTGCTCCCTGATAGGACGTTGTCCAAGAGGCGGTTTGGGAGAGCCAGATGCCTTTTATGATTAAAAAAGTGGTTAGTCATTTTGAATTTAAGACTTTTGGGAATTTTTACAGAACGTGCAGAACAATGGTGCAAAAGGACGAGGGAAAAGGTTAAGAAAGTAGAAAGTATTAGATCGGAAACAGTCTAGAATCATCACTAGATTCACTGGTTAGCACACTTGGAGCTTTTTGTTGTTCTTAAAACTGGTTCAGCAGGGCCTTGTGGTAAAGGTACCCAGCCTAATAAAGTGTTGCCTGGCAACAGCCTCCAGACTTGCCCCAGTGAAGGCTTTTGAGAACCAAAAAGTGTATAAAGGGCTGATTTAGAGTTTGACTGATGGGTTACTTAGGGCCAGATGTACCAAAGGATTTTACCCATTCTCTGTCTATGGGAAAAAGCTTTCGTACATATGGCCCTTAATCACAAATGTGACAGAAATCATGTACACCTTATTAGAAGTGCAGTGTATCTTATCGCAATCCATCTCACTTGTGATGGAGTACCCATCCACCAAAGTCTAAATCAGGCTCTAAGTCTGAAAGTAAAACTTTCTTAATTGTATTTTTTAACCATAATAAACATACTGAATTGCAAATTGAAAATATGTTTAAAACACAACAAATTAATTTATGTAAAAAGAGAATATTTTAAAGAACGAAATGACACCAAAGTGACAAAAATGCAATAAGGGGAACTGAAGATACAGATACAACTTTTTAAAGTTTAAAATAAAAATAGCACCTAAAAGGGCAAATCACCAACTGTGGGCAACTGTCTCCACCCGGCGGCAACTAGGTGCACTAGAAGGTAAGGTTCAAGGCTGACCTCAATGGAGCACAGGATGGATCTGCAGGTCAGATTTGTCCTGGTTGGAAAGTTACCTTCACACTTGGAAACTTTTCAAGAATGTAGAGTCCTCAACAGAGCAAGGCTCTGGATATGAAAATTGACTTGTAGATTTCAGGATGATGAAGGATGGGATGAAGCCATCAACAATGGTGGTAAAAGCTTTGGATGGGAAAATACCAGAATTAGAGCCCAGGAATCTGTTCATGTTGATCGCATGCTGTTCGGTATAAGGCCCAGTCAATATTTTAACCCTAGGACTTAGGATCTTTTCTGGAAGTCATATTTCCTAAATGGGTCAAGGCTGCAAGGTGTAGCTGAAAAGGGTTTAATGCCATCTGATACCAGTCAGCTTTGGGCCTGCTGAACCAGATTTGCTGCTGTGTAGAAGAGCATAGTGGGAGCTGCTGCAAAGTCAAGTCAACAAGTGATGCACCTTCGGTGAATCGGCTGGCAGGTTCGCCCCAGTCTCTTTATGGTTCTCTAGGCAAAATGTTTTTAAGTTCAAAATGTTTTTAAGTTCCAGTTTTCTAGATTTAGGCAGGTGAAGTACATTCTGACAAAATACAAGGGTTCCAAGAATCAGTATGTGGGGGTCAAGACTTACTCCAACAAAAGCCACTAGCAGGATTCAGGGTAGTTCCAGTTGAAACTGATCAGCTGGGCTTTTCCTTTAGAATGGGCTTCTTACTTAGCTTTTGTGTCCCTGTAGCTTAGAGGGGCACATTTATTGCTGGCACTGCCCTGTGTGTGGGTGCGACTCCTGGCCCCTCTCTAACCAATAGGGAAAAGTTCCCCATGGTGACCTTACCCACTTTTGCAGCAGTTCCTCATTTCCCTACTGCAAACACTCCCACAGTGCCCTTCTCTACCTAAAATCAAGAAGCCAGAACTGTTCTTCCCTTGTGCAGAGCTCCAGTGCCCACCTTCCAGGTGTGGCCAGGCAAATGAGTAACCCCTCCTCTGTGGCCATTCAAATACAGTTCTGGAGCAGCTCCTCTTCCACTGGAATTGGTGACTGGCTGGCTAGAAGGACAAAAGAGAAAGAAGGTCCAAGTGTTAGCTATATCTGCCTGTGATGGGGTATGCCTCTTTGAAGATAATTACCTTCCTAGGTACCGTGCAGATGGTCCTCCTGTCAGAGGAACACAACACCGCCCCACACCCAAGACCTTTGTCTCAGCTCTAAGAGCAAGTTCATACCTTACCAAGGAGCTATTCAGCTCCAGGGTGACAGTTGGACATTTATGCAAATGGACTTCTAAATAGTGTAGGCAGTCAAGAGGTGACATTTTAAAAATACATTGTGTAAAATATGAAGTGCAAATCCATCTCTACCAATTAGTTGGGTTGTGTACTAAATATTTTAAAAAGTCTGAGGGCTAACTATTTAGCCGGTTCGTAGGCAGAGATAATATTATTTAATTTTAATATCAACTACCAATGCTTTCTTATGGAATAGTTTACCTTGCTACAGTGAAAAATTGTTTGGGGCCTTGTCACTGTAAGGACATGATTTACATTCATTTTTAAGATGTCCTACTTTAAAATATTATACCCCCTGCATTGTCGGACATTAAGGCTTACATAGGTGTGCACAATATTTAAAAGGAGTGGTTAGGGCTGTCAAAAGGAGTTATTTTGACTTTCAACCCTCAGAGTCAGGTTACTGATGGTAGACCTGCCATCATGTTTTGCACTGTCACTGCAGCTGTGGCACAATTCACTCATGACATTTATCATTCAGGCACTGGGTACACTTTGTAGGATATACTAGGGACTTATAGGTACGTTAAATATGCCAATTAGGAGTATAGCCAATTTGGACATGTTCTTAGGGGGCGGTGCACAAGCACTAGGGCCTGGTTAGTAGAGTACCAGTGCACAGAGTAAAAAAACATCAGCATCAGTCCAACAAAAATGGGCGTGATCATGCAGAAAGAGGCACTTTCCTACCTGCCCTCTTTTTCAAATTAATGAACCACTTTCTTACAGTATGTCCGTGCACAGGTTAGTGTGACTGAGAGTTAGAGTGTAAGATTTGTGCGTGTTGTATTTAGTGTTGGTCCTAATACAGGAAAGTGGGCTCAAATGTAAACCTCTTCCCAAGCCGCTACCCCTGATTTAATGCTGACACAAGCTTACTAGTGGCCATTCTTGGCAAACAATGTCCTTTTGAGGTATAATGGTACCTACAGGAAAGTTAACATACTTTTGGGCAAATGTATACTTTTGAGTAAGTTTACTACTTTTTGGTATTTACAAATTCCAGTGATAAGTTACCACTAAATAAAAATAGTAAGTCCAGCACCACATAAGGCAAACACTACTACTGATACACACTTCCATAGAAAATAAAGGAGCTAGGGACTTAAAATACAACCATAAGAAATAATGTGAAATTAAATTAAATTATTTAAAATAGTTTAAAATATCAATAAATATAAATTGATGTTCAACCAACATATAAAAATAGCATATATTTATTATTTACTTATAAAACTTGTTAATACCCTCTTTTGCGTTTTAAAAATATAATATTAATACATTTTATTGAAAATATTAAAAGTATTTTAAATGAAGTCGATACAATATTTTAATAACTATTAACACACATGAAAAAACGTTTTTCATTAGGTGATGCTTTTTTAATTTAAACATATGAAGAACAATTTTAATTTAGTATATGTCCATTAAGTAGCATATTTTATTATGGCCATTCATTACATTTTTGGTTGTACATTTAAAGTAAATATATGAAATAAATGTGCATTATTATTTAACATACAAATACTTTATATTATATTTTACCATGCAGAGATCGCCGGCAAAGAGTACTGTAACTGCCATGTAGAAATCTAGGGAAGCCTTTGTGATAGTCAGACTCCCACAAATCCATTGTATTTCTCACTTCTCTACCACCCCTAATGTCTAGTACTCCCACATATCATCAGGAAACATCGCCTTTGCTTCCTGCTACAGTCTGGAGGGTATGGGCAGGTATATGAATGTTAATGAGCATTTAGTACAAAGAGTTTGCAAGTCTCTTTGTGTGTGTGTGTGGCTGAATGTGTACGTTACTGTGTTTGAAGAATTCTAATGGCATAAGAGAATGGTGTCTGAAGAAGTGTAGTGGGTGTCTGTGGATGGGCATGGGATTCCTTTGATGCATGTAGTTATCTATGCATTTTACTAGTTGCACCAGGCTATATGTGTTTGAATGTTTGCATGGTGTGGTGTGTGGGTGTGTTTGAGTACGTGTCTGCCCTGCAGTTAGTGTAGTAGACATCCCCAATGTTTAACAGTATGTTCATTCGTATGTGTGTCTGTATGGAATTTTAAGAGTACATGCTTCAAAACAGCATGTAGACGTATAAGGGTTTGCAGAAAAATTAAACTTACATTATTTCTGAAGACCACACACTGCAAAGCAGTGCAAAGCCCATATATTCAGAGCTGCGCAGTCCCACAAGCAAAGAGATGCTATCAAATCTAACATTCATCAAGAGGACAACAGGTACGCCAAAACTTTCCAATCCCGGCATCACTTGATTTCTTCGAGATTAGCCTGATCTTTGGCCATTCAGCTGATAAATGACCTTTGACCTTCAAAACATGCTGAAAGAATAGTGCAACCACTTCAGTTACAGTAGGTTGTTTGCTAATTAAGGCATTGTTTCTGACTACCTCCTCCTATTGCTTGCAAAATGTCCTACTGTGAAAAGGCAATTGGAGTGGGTAGGGAGCAATAGCAACCCACGAGGATGATATTGTATGCACAGAGATTAGATGTCGATGTATTTCTCATTTGACCATCTAGGGCCTAATGTACTAGAAAATAATTTTGTGATTCATTATTTGCGATAAATACCACATCGCAAATATAGAATCGCAAAATCATATGCATTATTAGTACGTTTTCTCTATTTCGGATTTTTTAGGATTTGCAAAGAACCAGCTCCCTCAAGTCTCAGCATCTGTGAAATTAGTAGACCATGGTGAACACTGCCAAATATTTCAAGCATAATCAGAGCACTGACACTAAATCTGTTGACATGCAAATATTGTCAGTCACATTTAGCATGGCAGACTCAGTACTGCGATTAGGCAAAAACCTGTCTGGACAGCATCTAAAACATCATGGTTACCCATTAAAAGGCCAAGGTATTTGCAGACGTTTATAATTTGCTATGCTTGTGCTGCATTCTGTGCTCACCTCCTTTGTTCTCTGCTCTGCTCAGTCAGGATGTGATCTCAGGGAATATTGGTGAGTGACTTGAGGAGTGTGACAGTTAGAGAGAGTGGCCTGAGCAGATAGGATGCTGCTCCTGGTGGCGTATCCTTATTGAGTAACTTGTAACTTTTTAAATAAATCTACAATCTCCATACTTCTGTAAAATAAACTCTGAAAAATACGACTAGTATCGCCACATACTGTTCAAACACTACATATTACTTCAACACACTTAGGATTTCTTTCACTCCTGGAGCTCTCCTGTCAAGCAGCTTTTTCCATGTAGATACCCTCCTACTCTCACAAATGTTTACTAACATTAATTTCTTGTCTCTTCTTCCACACCCTCTGCATAGAATTCTTGCGTGATACTCTGACATTCAGCTCCAACCATCCCTCTCTAGTCCAGCATCAGTGTGTGAAACTAGGACTAAAAGGTTCCCCTTTCCACCTCACACGGGCTATCGAATGACACACATAAACATATACCTCTGCAGCAAGTGCATGAACTTTCCACGCTCACTTTCTGCTGCTCTAGCCTCTGACGTGTTGCTTACACACATAAACAATGTAGTTGCGAGAGTTCTCTGAAAGTGCCAGTACTGGAATATCAGGATACTACATAATTCAGGTTAGAAGTGGATTGGAAAATACTTGTTCAGTGTTGCAAAAGCAAGGTAAACTATCTGCAAATCACAAGAGAGATGTGTTTTAAGAGCTCTTGGGTGTCTCATTTCACATACTAGTAAATGATGCAAAGCAGGATTCAGGAGTGTTGTGAAAGCATTGGGCGCATATCAGGCTAGAGATACACTGTGACAGTTTATGAAGACCCCATTGCTGGGAAACAAAGTATAAGGTATATTACAACTCTTTGGATATGTCAATATTTGGAGACTAGTGCATGATGCATATCAGGGTTGATGTATTGTGTGATCACCTTTGATGCCGGTGTGACCCAAATGGTACCTTTTGTGAATTTTGTTGAGATGTCAGGGGTTCGATAGCTTCTCGTGTTACTAGTTACAAAAGATGTGCATTATGACAGAGCTGAACAAAAGTCTGTTTGCTACAATATAAGTGCATGGGGCAAGCCAAAATACATTGGTTGGACCAGAGCAAGTGATAAGTAACCTGTACATTTGAGAATTTTCTGTGAATTTGAGGCTGTGCCAGGTCATCTGAGATACCACCTCTGCATATTAACTGTGTCGAGCCATTCAGACTCACATTTAGCATTTGAGTATCTATTTCAGCATTGCATCACTATCTGTCATATGATGGCTGTGTCTTTGTATGTGACTAGAGTTTACTTTAACATATCATTGCAGCATTCTACTTAAAATATAGGTGGCTAATACATTACAAATTTTATCTGCCTTAGTGACTTTCTCTTATTTTATTAATCTTTCACTTTTTAAAATAGGTTACTTCCTGCTGTCCTCATCAAGGACAAAATGTGGGAGATGTAATTTCTTGTGATTTCACCAGGGTAAAAGGTCATCAAAAACCACATCCTGTGATGTCATCGGCATCAAAATTTGTGAGAAGCCTTTTGTGTTACACCTGGCATTTTGGTGAATTGGCATCCATGGTAATGAGAGAGCGTAGCTTATATAATCTATATTAACATGAAATGTTTATGAACTAATGTATAATAATGCCATATAGAAACTGTATTAATATGTTTTGCTGAAAACGTGCATTGAAATGTGCCCACGGGGGGGTGGTCGCCAATGTATACGGGGACTAATAAAAAAATGACTAATGTTATGTTAAAGAATGGTTTTGTACTAATTATTAATGATTATGTTATTAAAGTTTGTTATTAAACCTTTTTAGGCCTTAGTGAGTATGAGTCGAAGCCTAGCTGCCTGGCTCTCATATTAAATGTGTTTTTCTAACGTGCAGTGTGCTGACTCACAAAAGGACATGAACTCTTGTTTTTTCCTTCAAAACTAGAAGCTGAATGTAACTATAGCAGATCCATTCTCATGAAATTCATATTGCTTGTAGAAAATGTATTAACTAAATGCAACAGTGTAGATTAGTATGATGTACAAGGTCGCCCAAACCGGTACAGACAATGGAGCTACTGACCAAAGATGCGCAAAGAATTACAGAAGGATGAAATCATACCGGACATTCTACCTCTAAAGGCGTCAATCATATGGACCAATAAGCTGCTTGAGAACTAAAGCGGGGTGAAAGATTTAATGACATAATCTGTTTTTAATTGGCTAAAGATAGTGGGGTGCAACATTTGTCCAATCAAGTTTTAGGGGAATGTACAACGAAAAAGGGATAAAAACCTATGACACAGGGAGCCATTTAGATTGGTTAGGGAAATGCTATTGATTTGATCCAGAAACTTTGTCACTCTGTTTGGTGACTTATATGGTTTTACTTAAACCATCCTCTTCCTTAGATTGCCCATTTTACACTTTACCTCCTTATGAGGGAAGTGCCCCTATTCTCCCGAGAGCTGAGTCTCTGACTGATGGCGAGTCAACTGATGTCCTGAAGACGAAGACCGAACCTGAGTGCTGACCCAAACCTTGGAGGGTAACTATATGACAATGAAACTGTGATTGTCTGTTTGCTTTTCCTTTCTAGGTACCAACTGCTTACTTTTGACAGAGACCATAGCTAGACGTTTTCCAAATTGGTGTTCTAAATTGTTTTACATGAAGCCCAACATGCCAGTTCTAATCAGTGGTTAGGACAGGGGTTCACTAAACTGACGCAAATAGACAAATGACTGAATCTATGCTTTGTTGATCTGACGCGTTAATGACACTCTGCTGAAGTTGATTTATGTTGACCCTGTGCTATGTTCTAATAATTGCATTCCTTCCTTTGATGAAGTCTTATCCTAGATGGCAAATTATGACAATGTTACTGAGTCTATTGCTTTTGAGATTAACACATTTGCTTTTAGAATTGTAATCAATAGGGAATAAACATCATAAAAATTCTACTAAACTGGTGTGGTTATTGATGACTGAAAGATCATGGTGGTGTCTTGAGCTTAATTAAATGTCATCGACTAAAGTGAATTGCATTGTTATGGTAAATATTGATGACATTATTGACGTATTGATTGGCATATTGAATAGTTATCTCGTCCTAAGGTGTCTCTCAACTGGGTCAAAAGATTCATTGGCCTAAAACGTGTCCTGATGTGTAATAAATTATCATAGAGTGACGCGTTATCAGTTCTGGTAGCAGAGCGACGGTTAGGCCCTTTGGGGCCCTAGGACGGAGAATTATTGTTTAGATTGTTTTTCTGAGGTAATGCAAATTAGAGAGATTATGTGTTTCTAAATTCCCCATGACTTTCCTGAGATCTCGAAGCCTGCCTAAGTGAGTTGGTAATGTTCTCGGCGTTTTAGCATGTGTGGTGTAGGATTTGCGCTTGCTCAGTTTATGCATATTGCAGGTGTTTTGTGAAAATTATGGTGGTCATTACGACCCTGGCGGTCGGAGACCGCCAGGGGTAATGTAGCGTCCTTACCGCCAACAGGCTGGCGGTACGGAGGCCCTTACTACCGCCACGGTCGCACCGCCGGGGCCGGCGGTTTCCCGCCGTTTTAGCCCCGGCGGTGATAATCCACCAGGGCAGCGCTGCAAGCATGACATCCCTACCGCCAGCCTGTTTCTGGTGGTTTGCACCGCCAGGAAGAGGCTGGTGGTAAGGGGTGTCCTGGGGCCCCTGGGGGCCCCTGCACTGCCCATGCCACTGGCTTGGGCAGTGCAGGGGCCCCCTAACAGGTCCCCGGCCAGCTTTTCACTGTCTCCATGGCAGACAGTGACAAGCGCGACGGGTGCAACTGCACCCGTCGCACGGCCGCAACACCGCCGGCTCCATTAGGAGCCGGCTCCTATGTTGCGGCCTCATCCCTGCTGGGCCGGCGGGCGCAAACCCGCCGGCCCAGCGGGGATGTCGTGATGGGGGCTGCGGGAGTGCGGCCGCACGGCGGTTACCGCTTGGCGGGCGGCGGTAGCTGCCCGCCAATACCGTAATGACCCCCTATGTGTGTTTAGGCCAGGTAATGTTGTTTTAGCAGGAGTGGGCGTACTCCACAGTATGAGAGTAGGGAAGTCGGCATACTTCATATGAGTGTGGCGCTTTGTGCTAAAAAATTATCCACATGGTTGGTTGTTAATGTACGGACCCGTCGCGGTCTAAGACTCCGGAGTATATTGACAAGTGTAGGAGACACTTGGGTTTATGTTGTAATTTGTGCGGTTTAATAGGTCAATCGGGCGTGGTTGACAAGTCGAGTTTGAATCAAGAGTATGAGTGAAACCTTCAATGGAGATTTGGCAAGTTCTATAGTGCACTAGGATGAACCTTTGACAAGTCGAGAGTAGGATTTGCGGGTCGAATTCTGCTTGCGTATGCGGGAACTGAGAAGGAGAGAGTAGCACCTTCGGAGGAGGTGATGAAGTACTATCATAAAGTGATTCAGCTTTTGAAGCAGAAAGTGTCTCTGAAAGTGACTGATTGGCAGAAGATCGACCGGACCTTACAGGAGGTTAAAGAGTCAATCCATGCTTATTATGAGAGGTTGTTGAAAGTGTTCAAGCATTACAGTGGCACTGTAACTATTGAGCCGAAAGACATGAACCATCTTGTGTTCAGATTTGTTGAAGGGATAAGACCAGAGGTTAGCCAGATGATTAAGAATCATTTGATCTGTTGGCAAGTGAAGCCAATTGATGAGGTGTTGCAGTATGCGAAATACTGTAGTGACGAGATTGAGCTGAAGCAGAGAAAGTTGACGGAGAAAGTGATGGTGATGCAGATTAAGGCAGCGCAGGCAGGTATGCAGGGGAATGGAATCCAGCAGATGGTACAGCAGCAACCGCAAGGGAATGGTGTGTTTCAGGCGCAACCGAGAGGCCGAGGTCGAGGTTTTGTGAATCGCGGTCCAGACTTGAATACTGATGTGGTTCAAAATGATGCGCAGGGGATGAAAAAGATGTCACCATGTCACGTGTGCAGGGGCGTGGGGCATTGGAAGCAGGAATGCCCAAATGTGGTGCATGATGGTGTCGTTCAACAAAGCACTGATGTTGGTACATTTCAAAATATGAAGGGTCCAAAATTGAGAGGTCAAAATTAGAACCTCCAAAATAACATGGTTCAGATGCCGGGGTTACAGCCCATGCAGCAAATACAAATGCCGCGTGTTCAACCGGCACAAATGCAGCAGGTACAACAGCAGGTTCCCATGGTACCTAGACAGCAAATGCAATTACCATTAGCTCCAACGGGACAGCAACAGGTGATGCTTCCTCAGCAGGTCACAGGCCAAATGATGAGTCAAAATAACACAGTGCAGCAGTTCCCATTGCGTGGTGAGGATGGAATAAACGATGAATGGTCGGATGATAGTTCAGACAGTGAGGAGTGCAGGCTTGCAGTGTCCCTAGAAGTAGATCAGAGGGGACCCTATGTAGAGGTTAAGGTGATGGGTCGCAAGGTTTCCTTCCTGGTTGATACAGGAGCTACACGCTCTACAGTCAGAAGTGCAGAGGTTCCAAAATTGCCACATTCAGGGTGTACCATAAGGGTGGTAGGAGGGGCGAATTAGTATTTGACAACCCCGATTACAGATCCAGTTCAAGTTGAGATTGGCAACTTCCAGGGACTACATAAGTTTGTAGTCTGTGATTCTAGTCCAGTGTCCCTACTGGGAAGAGACTTACTGTGCAAAATGAAATGTTCAATTACCTGTTCTAATGAGGGGATTGAGGTGCAAACAAACAGTGATGATGAGGGGGGTGATGGGCAGTCTTCAGAATAGGAGACAGAGACCACAAATGAAGAATACCCTCTAATAACTCTATTCCCAATGCTTACAGTGACTGACTTGCCACCCGAGTTGCAGGGAACAGTGACAGAGAAAGTGTGGGACCTGACAGGAAAGGAAGTGGGACTGATAAAAGGAGTAGAACCGGTTAAAGTACAAGTAAAGCCAAATGCAGTGTTTCCCCAGGTACCGCAGTACCACATGGCACAAGAGGTTCTTATTCAGATATCACAGATAATTGCGGACTTTGTAAAGCAAGGGGTTCTGAAGGAAGTATTGAGCAGCCCATGTAATTCACCAATAATGGGTCTGAAAAAGCCTTGTGGGAAGGTTCGAATTGTTCCGGATTTTAGAAAAATAAACAAGATTGTGGTAAAATGTTGCCCCATAGTGCCGAATCCAGCAGTAATCATGTTTCAGGTTCCGTGTGATGCAGAGTGGTTCACAGTTGTCGACCTGTCACAAGCGTTCTTTTCGGTGCCTCTTCATGAGGACATCCAATTTCTCTTCAGTTTCAAATTCCTGGACAAAGTGTACAGTTGGTGCAGAATTCTTCAAAGGTTTTCTAAGTCACTTTCCATTTTCAGTCAGATATTGAAAAAGGACTTAGAGTCGTTAGAACTGCCTTTCAGTTCGACTCTGGTGCAGTACATTGATGATTTGCTGATTGCGTCCAGAACAAAAGACGACTGAAGGTATAACACAATTGCCCTATTGAACCATTTGGGAAAGAACGGACATAAAGGGGGTCATTCCGACCCTGGCGGTCCATGACCCCATGGCGGAGGGCGGCGGAAGCACCGCCAACAGGCTGGCGGTGTTTCCTGGGCTATTCTGACCGCGGCGGTAAAGCTGCGGTCAGAAAAGGGGAACCGGCGGTTTCCCGCCGGTTTTCCCCTGGCCCAGGGAATCCGCCATGGCGGCGCTGCTTGCAGCACCGCCATGGGGATTCCGACCCCCTTCCCGCCAGCCTGTTTCAGGCGGTGTCCACCGCCAGAACCAGGATGGCGGGAACGGGTGCCGTGGGGCCCCTGGGGGCCCCTGCACTGCCCATGCCACAGGCATGGGCAGTGCAGGGGCCCCCTAACAGGGCCCCACAAAGCAGACAGTGAAAATCGCGACGGGTGCCACTGCACCCGTCGCACCCCTGCAACTCCGCCGGCTCCATTCGGTGCCGGCTTCCTCGTTGCAGGGGCTTTCCCGCTGGGCCGGCGGACGGCCTTTTGGCGGTCGCCCGCCGGCCCAGCAGGAAAGTTGGAATGACCGCCGCGGTCTTTTGACCGCAGCGCGGTCATTCGGCGGTAACCGCATGGCGGGCGGCAACCGCCGCCCGCCGCGGTCAGAATGACCGCCAAAGTGTCCCCAAAGAAGCTGCAGTATTGTCAGAAAGAGGTGAAATACTTAGGGCACTTGATTGAGAAAGGGTCCAGGAGAATCTCAAAAGAGAGGGTGACAGCCATATTGCAGATGAGTCCCCCGACAACAAAGAGAGATGTCAGAATGTTTTTGGGAATGGTGGGCTACTGTCGTCAGTGGATTCCCAACTTTTCAATTATCTCTAAACCATTTATAAAACTGACAGGCAAGGAAACTAAGGATGACCTGTATACCATAATTTTGTCCGAGGAAGAGCTTGAGTCATTCATGGAACTGAGAAAGTGCATGTGTAGGGCACCAGCCTTAGGTATGCCTGATTACACAAAGCCTTTTCTACTGTTTTGTCATGAACGTGATGCTTGTTCTTTGTGTGTCTTAACACAGGTCCATGGAGGTGCAAACTGCCCTGTAGCATATTTTTCAGCTACTTTGGACCCAGTCGCAGCAGCCTTACCGGTTTGTTTGCACGCAGTTGCAGCGGTTGGTCAGAGCCTCACACAGAGTGAAGGCATAGTGATGGGACACCCCCTAACAGTAATGGTTCCACATTCAGTTGAGATTCTGTTAACCCGAACTAAAACTCAGCATATGACAAATGCTCGACTTATCCGATATTAGACAATTATTCTGGGATCACCCAATGTTTCCTTAAAAAGATGTACTGTATTGAACCCGGCAACTCTACTTCCTGTTGAAAATACTGAGATTAATAATACAGAGGAAGTGGAACACGACTGTCTTGAGGTAACAGAACTATGTACCAAACACAGACCTGACATTAAAGATACACAGTTAGAAGAAAATGACTACATTATGTTTGATGATGGATCCTGCTTGAGAGACTCAGTTGGAATACTGAGAGCCGGTTATGCTGTGTGTACAATCACCGGTATTATAGAAGCCTCCTGGCTCGAAAGAGTGTATTCCGCACAAGTGGCTGAATTAATTGCCCTTACTAAGGCATGCCACGCAGCTGAAAACTTGACGGTCACTATCTATACTGACAGCAGGTACGGATTCAGAATCGTACATGATTTTGGCCAATTGTGGTCACAGAGGGGTTTCATGACCTCTTCTGGTTCACCAGTGAAAAATGGCGAACAGATTAAGGACTTGTTGCATGCAATTCAGTTACCTCTTGAAATTTTTGTGGTAAAATGCAATGCTCATGTTAAGTCACAAGACTATGGGGGTCATTCCAACCCTGGCGGTAAAAGCCGCTTACCGCTGTCAGAAGACCGCAAACATACCGCCGCGGTAAACCGCCACGGTCATTCTGACCCACAACAGGCAATCCGCCAAAATACAGACATCCACAAAAGTCCGCCACACCAAAGGCCAGCGAGAAACTGGCGATGACCAAACCTCCACCGTCACGCCAACAGAAATACGCCCACACTATCACGACACACGAATCCACGCGGCGGTCTTTCAACCGCGGTATTCTATTGGCGGTACACACCGCTGCGCTCAAAATACACGCACACTTACAAAACACAGCCACATTGGACAATTCGAAACACACACACCTGATACACATACACACACCACTCCCACACACCCAATACAATATAAAACACACACCCACATCACCCACAAACCTCCACTCCTAGAGAATCGGGACCACTCACAGAGAAATAGAGAACCGAGCACCCAGACGCGCATATTACATACACCCAGCAATATTACCATGCACTTCACACAACACACCAATACACATCACCACACTTAGCACCACACAATCCACCCCACACATCACCCACACCACCCCATGGCACCGCAAAGGCACACCAGGTTTTCTGAGGATGAACTCAGGGTCATGGTGGAGGAAATTGTACGGGTAGAGCCACAGCTCTTCGGGACACAGGTGCAGCACACCACCATTGGCAGGAAGATGGAGCTATGGAGCAGAATAGTCGATAGGGTCAACGCTGTGGGACAGCACCCAAGAAATAGGGATGACATCAGGAAGCGGTGGAACGACCTACGGGGGAAGGTGCGTTCAATGGTATCCAGGCACAACATCGTGGTGCAGCAGACTGGCGGCGGACCCCCACCTCCTCCCCCAGAATTTACAACATGGGAGGAGCAGGTCTTGGCGATCCTGCATCCAGAGGGCCTCGCAGGAGTATCTGGAGGAATGGACTCTGGTAAGTCTCAACTTCACTACTTCATCCCCCCCACCACACCAGCATGCCAACTCATACCCCCACCCTCACCCCCATCACACTTACTCCTTGTAAATGTCTCACCATCACAACCCACCCATACCAACCCCAAGCCCTGCATGCGACCACAAAGCATGGACACCCATCACCAAAGCATGCCCACTGCACATCCCCATCCCCCCCACAAACCACCGTCACAAAAGCCCCCACACAGGAATGCCAGCACTGGGGTACACGGGCACCCACCCATTGCACGCTATGGCACACACAGATGCAATAACCATCCATTTATACCCCTGCAGGACCCAAACGCCACGTCACCGCGCAGGAGGGTCCACAAATGTCCACTCCACCCCCAGAAGAGGCCCACAGTGATGACAGCACCCCTGTCGACCTGGATCTAGATGACCAGCCCGGCCCATCGGGGACCTCGGGACAGTCGGTTCCCCTCAGACAGCCACAGGCCACAGCAGACCTTCCCCCCTCTGGGAACACCAGCACAGCACCCACCCAGCGGGACCATCCCTCTGTCCCCAGGACACGTCAATCAGCGGTGTGTCCACCACTACAGGGCACCCAGGTTAAACCACCACCCCAACAACAACAGGGACCTGGGGGCAGTGGTAGTGGGCACATGGTCCAGGGGACAGAGGCCCAGGGAAACAGGGGAACTGGGAGGGCTGCAGTGCGACAGGGGGGGGACAGGCCCAGGGAACCCACTCTCCACGAGGCCCTCTCCTCCATCATGGGAGCCTACCATCATTCCCAGGAGACGATGGCGACGGTCCTGGCCAGGTTTCAGGAGATCCAGCTCCTGCAGGAGGAACAGTATTTGGGGTTCAGGGAGGAACTACGAACCATCAGTTCCGCCCTGGGCACCATTGTAAGGGCTCTGAATCAGGTAGTCACCACATTGCGGGACACTGTGGCACCACAAAGGGCCCCTGACACTAGCATGGACCAAGAACTGCCTACCACCTCTGCCAGCGCTAGTGGACAGGAGGCCCCGCCACAGGACCAACAGGCCACCAGCACCCCACCCCCTGCAGAAGGAGAACCACCCCGCAAGCGGGTCCTAAGATCCAGGAAGAAGACATAGTAAGATGCCAAGACCCCCGCCAGGAAAGGATACCTCCCTGATTGTCATCCCACTGTCCCACATTGTCACCCTGTCCATCCTTAAACTGCCCCTGCTCCACTTCCCACAGCCATTTGGACAATGCAACTGTGATACAAATATTCTGGACTCTGCCATGGACAATCCTCCACCATCACCCCTCATCGATTTGCAACCACCCACCAATATAGAGCACTGTAATAAACACAGTTATTGCACAAAACAATCAGGAATCTGGCTGTGATTTTGTACAAATGTATTAGACATTACCGTGCCAAAATGCTTATTTACATTGTGATGCCAACATACCACTGTCACACAGCTGTAGTCCATGGGGAAACAAAGCAGATGTCACGCAGTGGGGCCCACATCTCTGAAATCGGAAGGGAAAGTCACAACTCAGTTACCATACACTGGGGGAAAAGGACAGACAGTAGAGAGGTAGTAGTGTTTAAGTAAATGTAATATGGCGGTGTGTATTCTTACCTGTGTGTCTTTGAAAATACTGTTGTATTACTGTGTTCCTGTTGTCTATGTCGTCTTCTTTGGCTTCCTCGTCTTCACTCTCCACAGGCTCCACAGCTGCTACAACACCACTATCTGGACCATCCTCCTGCAGAAAAGGCACCTGTCGTCGCAAAGCCAGGTTGTGAAGCATACAGCAGGCCACGATGATCTGGCACACTTTCTTTGGTGAGTAGAATAGGGATCCACCTGTCATATGGAGGCAGCGGAACCTGGCCTTCAGGAGGCCGAAGGTCCGCTCGATCACCCTCCTAGTTCGCCCATGGGCCTCATTGTACCGTTCCTCTGCCCTTGTCCTGGGATTCCTCACTGGAGGCAGTAGCCATGACAGGTTGGGGTAACCAGAGTCACCAATTAGCCACACCCGGTGCCTCTGAAGTTGACCCATCACGTAAGGGATGCTGCTATTCCGCATGATGTACCCGTCATGCACTGAGCCAGGGAACTTGGCATTACCATGGGAGATGTACTGGTCTGCCAAACACACCATCTGTACATTCATCGAATGATAACTCTTCCTGTTTCTGTACACCTGTTCACTCCTCTGTGGGGGAACCAAAGCCACATGGGTCCCATCAATGGCACCTATGATGTTGGGGATATGTCCAAGGGCATAGAAATCACCCTTCACTGTAGGCAAATCCCCCACCTCAGGGAAAACGATGTAGCTGCGCATGTGTTTCAGCAGGGCAGACAGCACTCTGGACAACACCTTGGAAAACATAGGCTGGGACATCCCTGATGATATGGCCACTGTTGTTTGAAATGACCCACTTGCTAGGAAATGGAGCACTGACAGCACCTGCACTTGAGGGGGGATCCCTGTGGGTTGGTGGATTGGTGACATCAGGTCTGGCTCCAGCTGGGCACACAGTTCATGAATAGTGGCTCGGTCAAACCTGCATGTCAGTATGACATGTCTTTCCTCCATTGTCGACAGGTCCACCAGCGGTCTGTACACGGGAAGATTCCGCCATCTCCTCGCATGTCCCAGCGGACGGTGCCTATGAAGGACAACAGCGAGCACAGAGTCAATCAACCCACAGGTACGTAACCACAGCTTGCACATAACACGATTCTCAATCCATTGAATGGTTTGTATGAGTGTTGATGCAAGGCCTAGGTATGTGTGACGCAGTAGAAAGTAAGCCATGTGGGCCCCTGAAATGGCGGCTGCCTGACCTGTGAAGTGCGACAATGGGATGTGAGGTAACTGCGCTGGCGTGGCACACCGTGGCGGTAGACGGTCGAAGACCGCGGCGCTAAGCAGCATTGGTTAACATTGGACCCTATGGGTCTCAGGAGCCAATGACGATGCGCGCCGGCGGTCGCGGTACGCACCGCCACGGTACGCACCGCCGCGGCATTGGCCGCCATTTTATATCTGCTTAATCACTCGATACCTGATCTTCGACAGGAGAGGACCTACACTGCAAGTGCTGCTGTGACCTCGGTCTGGAAGAGACAATGGCTCATGCAACTGGGGAAAGGGCCCCTGCCTTCACTGCTCAGGAATTGGAGAAACTTGTGGATGGGGTCCTCCCCCAGTACGCGCTACTATACGGTCCTCCAGACCAACAGGTAAGTACACTGGGACCATGCTTTGTGGGCAATTCCTGTGTTGAGTGGGGTGGATGAAAGATGGTGGGGAGGGGAGCGATTGAGGCATGCATCAAACGACGGTGAGAGCATGTGCCACATGGCAAGGGTAGGGATGGGGGGCCACTCACATTGAGCGTGCAGAAGGTGATGACTATTTTTCTCCCCCTGTACATTTCACATAGGTCAGCGCCCACCAGAAGATCGATATTTGGCGTGCCATCGCCAAGGACGTCCGGACCCTGGGGGTCCACCACAGACGGGGCACCCACTGCCGGAAGAGATGGGAGGACATCCGACGCTGGAGCAGGAAGACGGCGGAGGCTCAGCTGGGGATGGCCTACCAACGTGGGAGGGGTGCCAGTCGGACTTTGACCACCCTGATGTCACGGATCCTGGCGGTGGCCTACCCCGATTTGGATGGGCGCGTGAGTAAATCACAGCAGACACAAGGGGGTGAGTACACTCTCATCCTGGTGACTTTGCGCGCAGTGGAGGTGTCTGGGTTGGGAGGAGGGCTGTGGGTATCCCTAGGCCAGGGCGATTTCTGTAGGCTAGGCCCCTCCGTAAGGCATGGCCCTGTGCCCCCGCCCCCCACCTCTGTAGGGTGCCAAGTACAGCTATTCGTGGCCCTGTGTCATCTATGTGTGCAGATGTCGTCCATAGGCTTGTAGGCCATGTCCCACAGATTGAGTAGTCGACCCAAAGTGCACAGTGTAGTGCAGGGGGCTTCTGTGTCTGTCCTGTCCGCCAACGGTGTCGCCAATGCATGCACTCAACATGTCTTTATTTTCGACCCCCCCTTTTTTTGTGGTCTTCCTGTTCATGTGTGCATTAGCATCATCAGGCGGAGGAGCAGTGGCATCGGAGCACGAGGGAGCTGCATCCCACATGGCCATGGAGGGCCATGCAACGGACTCCGAATTCACCAGTGGTACAGAGGGCGAGGGGAGCTCTACAGCGGGGACTAGGGCAGACATCAGTGACACCAACTCGTCGTCTGAAGGGAGCTCCCTTGTGGTGGCGGCAACATGTGTGCCCCCCGCAACAACAGGTACAGCCGCCACCCACCGCACCAGCACCGCCCTCCCAGCAGCCCCTCAGCGTTTGCCCCGTGCCCGCTCACCCAGGAAGGTGGGCATCTCCTTCGCCCCAGGCACCTCAGGCCCTGCCCCAGTCACCCCTGCTGCCCTCAGTGAGGAGATCATTGACCTCCTGAGGACACTCACTGTTGGGCAGACTACCATTTTGAATGCCATCCAGGGTGTCGAAAGAGAGGTGCACCAGAGTAATGCATACATGGAGGGCATTCATTCTGGTCAGGCTGCCCTTCAGCGATCGTTCCAGACTCTGGCCTCAGCACTGATAGCAGCCATTGTCCCTGTCTCTAGCCTCCCCCCTCCAACTTCCTCCACCCATACCCTATCACCTGTACCTCTGCCTATCCCAGACACACCATCAGACCAGCCTGCACACACCTCAACACCCAAGGGAAGCTCAGCCAGACATAAGCACCACACATCACACAGGCATTCACACAAGCAACATCCACATACAGACATACCAACATCCACTTCCTCCACTGTGTCCCCCTCCTCCTCGTCTCCCTCCTTCCTCCCTGTCACGTCTCCACTCACACCTGCATGCACAGCATCTTCAGCCACTACATCCATCACCAGCACACACACCAGCACCCCCCGCACACGTGCACTCACCACCCCCACTACCATTTACACGTCCTCTGTGTCCTCTCCCAGTGTGTCTGTGACCCCCTCTTCCAAGATACACAAACGCAGGCAGCCACCCACCCAACAGCCTCACGATAGCCTCCAGCCCAAGCACCTGCACCCAAAGACACCAGACTTAAAACTCCTACAACCACAACCTCTTCCTCCACTCCCATACCCACTACACCTACCCGTCCCACTGCTCCTAAAAAGCTTTTCCTGTCCAAACTCAACCTCTTTCCTCCAAGTCCCCCACCCCGTCCATGTCATAGGACTACAGTCAGCACCTCAGCCATGACAAAACCGGCCCCTGTCATCACAGTCTGCCATGGACTGTGGAGTGCTCCACCCTCCAGGGCAGCCAGTTCGGTACAAAGCCAAGGCACGGGCAGCCCACCCCCTGAGAAACATCCCAAGATAGGCAGTGGCCGGCGCGAGAGGGTGAAAACACCAGGGACTAAAACCCCTACCATGGCTGCGGCAAGAAGTGTGGAGACAGCTGTCACACCGCCCAAGGTGGGGAAGGGCCACAGGTGATCAGGGAAGGCTGGGAAGGGCAGCACGCCCGACAACACCGCCATCAGCCCAGCTGGCCAGGAGGGCCCCGCCAGCCCCATCCCAGGTGGGCAGGAGGCCACCAACAGGCCCGGCACTGCAGCCCAGGAGGGCCCCGCCAGCCACAGGACAGGTGGCAAATGACCTCCCCGCCATGGCCGGATCAGCTGAACTGTGCCCTTCATCTCAAGTACCGCTGCGCTGGGCACCGCCGTCTCAAGCACCGCTGAACTGGGCCCTTCATCTCAAGCACCGCTGAACTGAGCCCTTCATCTCAAGCACCGCTGCGCTGGGCACCGCCGTCTCAAGCACCGCTGAACTGGGCACCGCCGTCTCAAGCACCGCTGAACTGGGCCCTTCATCTCAAGCACCGCTGAACTGGGCCCTTCATCTCAGGAACCGCTGAACTGGGCCCTTCATCTCAAGCACCGCTGTGCTGGGCACCGCTGTCTCAAGCACCGCTGAACTGGGCCCTTCATCTCAAGCACCGCTGCGCTGGGCACCGCCGTCTCAAGCACCGCTGAACTGGGCCCTTCATCTCAACCACCGCTGAACTGGGCCCTTCATCTCAAGCACCGCTGCGCTGGGCACCGCCGTCTCAAGCACCGCTGCGCTGGGCACCGCCATCTCAAGCACCGCTGAACTGGGCCCTTCATCTCAAGCACCGCTGCGCTGGGCCCTTCATCTCAGGAACCGCTGAACTGGGCCCTTCATCTCAAGCACCGCTGCGCTGGGCACCGCCGTCTCAAGCACCGCTGAACTGGGCCCTTCATCTCAAGTACCGCTGAACTGGGCCCTTCATCTCAGGAACCGCTGAACTGGGCCCTTCATCTCAAGCACCGCTGAACTGGGCCCTTCATCTCAAGCACCGCTGCGCTGGGCACCGCCGTCTCAAGCACCGCTGAACTGGGCCCTTCATCTCAAGCACCGCTGCGCTGGGCACTGCCGTCTCAAGCACCGCTGAACTGGGCCCTTCATCTCAAGCACCGCTGAACTGGGCCCTTCATCTCAGGAACCGCTGAATTGGGCCCTTCATCTCAAGCACCGCTGCGCTGGATACCGCCGTCTCAAGCACCACTGAACTGGGCCCTTCATCTCAGGAACCGCTGAACTGGGCCCTTCATCTCAAGCACCGCTGCGCTGGGCCCTTCATCTCAGGAACCGCTGAACTGGGCCCTTCATCTCAAGTACCGCTGGCCCATGAGCGGCAGGGGCTGGCCCGCATCTGTGTCGGACAGGACTGCACGAAGCACTCTGGGCACCAGGCCCCCTCCAGAACCAGTGGAGACTGTTATCCACTTGTGAGACTGTGGCTTTGCACTCCCCAGGATGTAACAGTGGGAAGCCCACCCACTGTCTGGACTTGTGAGACTGTGGCTTTGCACTCCCCAGGATGTAACAGTGGGAAGCCCACCCACTGTCTGGACTTGTGAGACTGTGGCTTTGCACTCCCAAGGATGTAACAGTGGGCAGCCCACCCACTGTATGGACTTGTGAGACTGTGGCTTTGCACTCCCCAGGATTGAACAGTGGGCATGGAGGCCCCTCGTGGATCTGGCGTCGTGCACTCATCTGGCTGAGGTGCCCCCCCTTCCCTTCCCCCTGAGGTGCCTGTAGTTTTGCTATCTGATGCCCCTGCAGTGTTCTCTCCGTTGGAGTCAGGTATCCTGTGTGGGCTTTGCCCATGTGATTTGGGCACAGTGGTCCACGAACAATGCCTGCTACAATGCTCGGACTTGTACATTTATGTATATAAGAGTTTTTGATGTGTATATATATTTTTTTGGCAGTATTACAATATATTCCAATGTTTAGAATCATTTCCTTTTGTATTTGCATTCTTCCGAGGGGTTTGGGGGGTGTCACTCTGATGTGTTGCTATGCATTGATGTGTGTGTTGTAGTGGGTGAGGGTGAGGGTGGGTGTGTCGCGTATGTGTGTACCCGTAATAATTTCCCCTCCCCCTCCCCTGTGTCATAGGTGCAGTACTCACCGTTGTCTTCTGCGCCGGCGTTCGTGCTCCTGGTAGAGGAGTAGGAACACTATCGCTGGGAGTATGTGGAGTTCGGGTTCCATGCTGTCCTGATTCCTCGTGGGCTGTATGGAGGTGAGCGCTTTCCCTTCGAAATGGCTGTTTCCGCCGTGTTTTTATCGGCGGGGCTACCGCCCCGGAAAAGGTGGCGGATTGGTAGGTTGTGATAGAGTGGGCGGTACATTGTCTCCCGCCTGTCTGTTGGCGGTGACCGCCGCGCTGTTTGTTTGTGCTGCCGTGGCGGGCGGTGTGTTGTTGTGGCGGTCGCTGTTGGCGGTTTCCGCCAGGGTCGGAATTCCATTTTTTTTCCCGCCAGCCTGTTTGCGGTTTGGCCGCAGCTTTAACACCGACCGCCAGGGTTGGAATGACCCCCTATGTGTCAATGGGAAACGGCAATGCAGATCAAGTCGCCAAGTTTTGTGCATTGAACTGTATATCATTCAAAGAACAGTGGGAATTGTTACCGCAAACTGAAAATGAAACATGTTTGAACTTTGCATTAAGAGTGGTTGACACATTAGATGAGCTAAAATCATTGCAGGGCCGTGCTAGCAGAGAGGAAAAACGCTCCTGGCAGAGAATGCAATGTGTATAGAGAGCTGATGACTTGTGGGTTTCAGAGGAAGGGAAGTTGGTTTTGCCAGACAGTCTTTTGTCACAGTTTGCAAGGCTTTATCATGGGCAGGCACTTCTTTGGAGAGACACAATGATCTTTTTCCCACCAGGTGGAGGCTAACACATTGCCACCGATCAGTGATCCAGGTCACACCCTACAAGTTGGTGACTGGGTGGTTGTCAAGAAGCACGTGAGGCAGTCGTGTTTGGAGCCGCGCTGGAAGGGACCATATCAATTAATACTGACAACAACCACTGATGTGAAATGTGCGGGCGTTTCAAACTGGATACATGCCAGTCACACAAAGAAGGTGACATGTCCAAACTGATGAGGAACTTGAAGTGTCCGAAACAACAACTCCAGAGAAGGAAATCTCAGGGCCGGAGAGTATTCAAAGGGGAACTGTGACTGCGGGAGAGCCCACTGAGGACGGCTTAGTCCCTCAATCAGTAAACAAGTTTGAGAGAGGTGACGGTGAGCCTATCTCAGTAGAAGCGGCAGGGGAACCACAACAAGAAGAGGTTCTCCCAGAAGTAGACGGATACAGGTTAGAGCTTGAACCTGTTACAGACCCAGAAGACGAAGGGGAAAGAGCAGAGGGAGGTCAAAGTACACCGACACCTCCTAAGCCAATTGCAGGTCCGAAAACACCATAGCACAAGAGGAGGGTGCTGTTCAGCATCCTGAAAGGCCAGCAGGAAGAAAACGCATAAAGGTGATAATTGCCCAAAGAAACAATCTACAAGAGAAAAAGTTGTCCCTTGTGAGACAATAGAGGAAGAATTTGATACAACCAGAAGGGAGGATCTTAGTGAAGGAGAATTGCAGAGTGAACGCAGGCTGAAAAGAAAGAGAATCGCAAATAGAAGGTACGCAGGTCCTGAATGGGCATATGCAACAACATCTGAATGGCAACAAGAATTCTTAGCGTTCAGTTTTGATTGAGAGGACGCGCTAAGCAGAGACAGAGATCGGATTTGCGGAGGGGGCGGGACCTGAAAAGCCTCTTTAAATTTGAAACATGCGCCAGCTTCGCGGGACGCGCTAAGCAGAGACAGAGACCAGATTTGCGGAGGGGGTGGGACCTGAAAAGCCCCTTTAAATTTGAAACGCGCGCCCGCTCCTGGGCGAAGTCCGGGCCATGGGCGGGCCCTTCCTGTGCCCATTTGTGACCGGTTGAGGCTGGGCTGGGCCCCCCCTCTGAGGCTTGCAGACCAGGAGGCCTCGAGTGTCCAGCATTCAAGTAAGAGAGGAGAAGTAAGCCATATTTCTGACCTGCTAATTGAGTAGTTTTACTTATTTACGTACTTCAAACTGTTATACAGCACCTTGTGCCTTATTACTATTTGTCTTGGTTAATTTTGGGCGTTTTGCCCTATTACCATCTGAACACGATGGGCAAAAGGAAGAACACTACATCCGGGGATGAAGGAGTACATGCTGTGCCTATTCAATCATCAATAACTAGCTATTTATCTACAGTCATTGGGGCCATTGAAACTGAAATTGGTCAAGTAGAAGAAAGGATTGGGGTGGTCAACAATTTAACTCAAAGAATCCCCTTAGAGCCCACGGTTCATATACAGTCTACAGATTCCTTAACTGCCCCCTCCTAATTTTGGTTCGCATCAATTTGAAGACAAAATTAACATTCTGCACTCCCTACAGTCCCTACAGTGCCCTAATGTATGCAATGAAGCCACTATAGAACACTTAGCTGCTATCTCTCCTCCTCCTAAAAAAAGGAAAGATGGAGGTCACCGTAAAAGCACCAAGCTGTTAAAACAAGCGTCAATGGCTAAGGAATCTATTTCTTCATCATTGGACACCCCGGTTGATCACCTCTCCACGACAAGTTTACCATCAGGAGAACTGGGCTCAGATAGTAGGAATTTAAACGACAACTCTCTGCCCAACTTAGACCAAATTCTTAAACCGCTTTTTGTGGCTTTAGAGGAGAAATTAATATTATTAATTAATTCTAAATTCAAGCAGCTACAAGAAACTGTTTCCAAATTTCTGTTTCAGCAGTCCATTATAAAAACTGATATAAATTCTGTGGCTTCTTCTATCCTGGAAACTACGTCTGACCCTAAAGATTTACAGCAAGTTAATTGCTTAATGGATCACGATCAGACTTCGGCTCTCCATAAACCCACTCATGGCTCTTATGGTGACTTACCTATAGATCCTTTGCCTATTTTGTTGAAACCTGATACAGCCTTTAGGCCTTGATCACCTATCACTCCAATGGAGGTCTTACAGCTTCCGCCGGATAGTATGCCATATGTTTTAGTTTTAGCTAATGTGCCCCCTCTTGACTGCACTCAGAAAGAAGACACAGGCTCTAATAAGGAAATGTGCACATTGGATGAGGAGAAAACTTAGATGTCAAGACGATTTTAATAACAGAATTATTATGGCAAGAAGGGTGAAGTGGGTAGGTCTGTCTAAGAAAGCATATGAAGGTGATTGTATAGTGATTCATTTTGCCAACCCTCATTTGGTTAACTATCTGCTGGTGACCCTGCCATTGTGTGCGAAGGGGGACGGTGGGATCAAAATTCACCCTTCAAGTTTTTTCTATGAGCCGACTGCTTTATTAATTCCCTCTATGGAGGTTCCTCACGGACCAAACGTAGCTCCGTTAAAGGTACCGCCACGGATCTCCACGCTCGATTTTGAAGGTAATCAAAATCTGTCACCCCTTGAAGTTAATGATTGACAAATGGAGGGGAAGGTGCTTCCAATTGATACTCCGCAGGAAAATGAGATGGTGGGAGGGCATATATCTCTGGCATTATCAACAGGGTCTGATGAGCCAGTTATTTTATCACAGAATGTAACAGATATTGTTATAATTAAGGAGCCAGGGAATATGTCCCAGGAAAGCATTAAATCTCTATCCTTAATTAGTTGGAACATTGCAGGGCTTCGATCTAAAGTTGAAAACCTAGAATGGTTGGAGTTTGTATCTACTTATGATATTATTTGTTTCCAAGAAACTTGGTCTATGGCCCCTTTTTATTTGGATGGTTATTATTCTGTGTTTCAGCCTGCTCTTCCATCTATAGCGGGTAGAGCAAGTGGTGGGCTTTTGGTACTCGTGTCTTTATTAGTTCCAAAAATTGAGGTCTCTCTGATTTGGTCTTCTGGCTTTTTTATGGTGGTCTTATTATCAATGGCTGGGTGTAAGGATATTTTACTTCTGAATTTTTACAACAACATTCCATGCAATGCCTTGTCAGGAAGCCTCGAAGAGCTAACAGACTTTTTAGATTCTGCAGAAAAACTCCAGGATAGGGAATTTGATATGATTTGGGTTGGAGATTTTAATGTTCAGTTGTGTAATCAAGAACTACCCCATATATGTGGTGCCCTTATAGAAGGCAGAGAGTCACCTACACATTTTATTCACTCTAATTTAGGTAACGCTCTGAACTCCCTTATTTACAAATTCGACCTTGTTTTTGCAAGGGATACGACAAATACTCAGATAAGGAAAATACCCACTTATATAGGGAGCATGAATGGTAGCATTATTGATTTTATTCTTATCTGCCCTTCACTCCACCATGTAATTGTGGATTTTAAGATTATATCCCACTGTGCCAGTGACCATAATCCCTTGAGTATAAAACTATCCCTTAAAACAAGGGTAATTTTACCTAGGACAGAATGTAAGGGGAAAGTGGTTTCTAAAAGAAACTTTGGCCCCCGTATGAAGTGGGAGAGAGTAAATTCAAACACCTTTCACAAGGAGTTTATAACACAAAATAAGGTCCACATTAATACTTGTCTGTCTCTGCAACCTGCTTGTGCCCATCTTGTAGCTGCTTTTGAGTCTTTAAGTCGCGCTATTTCTGAAGCACTGACGTATGCTGAACACTCTAATGGTGTAAAACCTCAACGCTGGTTTAATTCGGCCTGTACGGCTGCCCACAGAGATTTAAAAACAGCTATCAAAACTATTCCATTTAACCGTGACTTAGTTATACAGGCTAGGGGTCGATATAAGTCAGTACTTGAGGATAGGAAGAATGAAGTACGTACTAGAGCATGGGAAGATCTCATGGCAGCCACGGAACTGAGGGACCCCTCTCAATTTTGGAAGGTGGTTAACCATCCATATTTTTCAGGACAGGATAATAGGGAGGATGACTGTCTGATACCAGAGGGGGTCTGGGTAGAACATTTTTCATCTGTATTTCAGTCCACAAATGACCCTAATCATGGCATGGAGGAATGTGGCTCTCCGGTATTGGTTACTTCCACTCCAAATAAGAGCGGAATTTTACTTGAGACACATGAGATTGCCATAGCAATAAACAAAATGAAATTAGGGAAAGCCCCCGGCCCTGATGGGGTACCAGTGGACTTATTTAAATCTTTACCTGACTTGTGGGTCCCGATAATCACAAATGTTTTGAATAGTGCCATTCAAAGCTCTATTCCTTCATCATGGCTAATGGCAATAATTGTCCTGATATTTAAAAAAGGTAATAGGCTTGACCCCTTTTGTTACAGACCTATTTCTCTCATTGATTCTACGACAAAGATCCTGGGTAGTGTAATCTTGAATCGGCTCGAGGAGTGGGTGGCAAGTACAAATATCTTATCGCCAATTCAATATGGGTTTAGGCCTGGATTAGGTACAGTGGATCAGGCCTTAAACTTGCACCTCATTCTTAGCAAATATGTCACTGCTAAAAGGGAATCTATCCACTTAGGGCCATATTTATACTTTTTGACGCAAAACTGCGCTAACGCAGTTTTGCGCCCAAAAAATTGGCGCCGGCTAACGCCATTCTGAAGCGCCATGCGGGCGCCGTATTTATTGAATGGCGTTAGCCGGCGTTAGTCGACCGGCGCTGCCTGGTGTGCGTGAAAAAAAACCACGTACACCAGGCAGCGCCGGCGTAGGGAAAAATGGCGTTTGGGCGTCCAAAAATGGGGCAAGTCAGGCTGAGGCAAAAAAATCGTCTTAACCCGATTTGCGCCATTTTTTTTGGGCGCCCAGACGCCACTAACATGACTCCTGTCTTAGCAAAGACAGGAGTCATGCCCCCTTGCCCAATGGCCATGCCCAGGGGACTTCTGTCCCCTGGGCATGGTCATTGGGCATAGTGGCATGTAGGGGGGCACAAATCAGGCCCCCCTATGCCACAATTTTTTTTTTTTTTAAACTTACCACAACTTACCTTTTCTTTCCTGGGATGGGTCCCTCCAGCCTTGGGTGTCCTCCTGGGGTGGGCAAGGGTGGCAGGGGGTGCCCCTGGGGGCTTGGGAGGGCACCTCTGGGCTCATTCTGAGCCCACAGGTCCCTTAACGCCTGCCCTGACCCAGGCGCTAAAATCCGGCGCAAATGCGGATTTTTTAGTCCCGCCCACTCCCGTCATTTTTGCCCGGGAGTATAAATCCGACGCAATAGCATCGGAGTCATTTTTTAAGACGGGAACGCCTACCTTGCATATCATTAACGCAAGGAAGGTGTTCACGCAAAAAAATGACGCTAACTCCATGAACTTTGGCGCTAGACGCGTCTAACGCCAAAGTATAAATATGGAGTTAGTTTTGTGTCGAATTTGCGTCGAAAAAAACGACGCAAATTCGGCGCAAACGGAGTATAAATATGCCCCTTAGCCTTTATAGACCTATCCAGTGCATTTGACACGGTGAACAGAGTGAAACTGTGGGCACTAATGGATACAATGGGGGTCGAGCAAGATTTGTTGGATTTGATCAGACGCTTATACTCTGATCTTACTATTTCAATTCAGTTTGGTCAACATGGTGAAAGGTCCCATCCCCTTGCATCCAATCGGGGTGTAAGACAAGGCTGTACTTTGGCACCTTTTTTATTTCTGTTATATATCAATGGCTTGTATAGTTATCTAGCCCAAAATGATAAGGATTTCCCAAGGATGAGTTTTAGACAATTGCCGATTTTACTGTATGCTGACGATGCTGTTTTAATAACCCGCACGGCTAATCGCCTACAGACCATTTTGGATCTTTTTTTAACGTATACAGAAGAGCTTGACCTGAAAGTCAATTTTAAAAAGTCACACTTTATGATCTGTGGCCCTAGTAATACACGTACTAAATGTTTTAAAATGGGGCGGGAACACCCTAACAAAGGTAAAAGATTTTTGTTATTTAGGACTGTACCTAAGTTCCTCTTTGTCATGGAAACCCCATTTGAATTTTAAGCTCTTACAAATGGAAAGAAATGTTGAAGCAATTTTTTGTTTTGCCTGTAGACTAGGGCACAGACCAGTTCATCAGATCATTATGCTCTATAAATCTAAATGTGTCTTGGCGGCGATTTATGGGGGGTGCTTTTGGGGATATACCAGCTCAATTACATTACAACGGGCGGAGAATAAATTCCTCCATCAAATACTTATGGTACCCAAGAATGTAGCGAATATCATGTCATTAGGAGCTGGGAATGGGCTACAATACTGATCTGATAGATATTGCCCCCCTTTTGTTATGTATAAAAGTATGGTCAAACCCGGCGGCTACTCTAACACAGGACTGTGTAAAAGACTGTTCTTCGTTAGCAAACCACAACAAAATTCCATGGTTAAATTTTATTCAAAATTGTTTTCGAAATTTGGACTTGGAGTTCATGTATCTTAATCCAGAGCTCATGCCTCCCAACGCAAAGGAAATTGTCAAATTCTGTTATAAGGAGTATGTCATGAATCGCAGATATCAAGTGGCAGAGAAATTGAGATCCTTTGAGTTTTATGTACAAATTTCATCTTCAAACTCGATAGCACCTTATTTTGTCTGGTTTCCGTTTCCCTCCCTATATTCTTTACTTGTACTTTTTAGATTTAATATGATTCATTTTAGAGTGGCGTTTCCAACAAAATGTGTGTGGGAAAAAACATTACCGCCATGCCCTTGCGATAACATTTCGAAACAAAGCACTTGTCACTTTATTCTATTTTGTTCACTTTACTCAGCTCCTAGGAAAACGTTTATATTACCAATTTTATGCAACTTACATACTCTTTCTTTTAAGGAAGGACTGATTGGTATTCAAGGCCTCTCATCTAAAGAAATGTGTAGTTCTATTTTAAGCTTTACCAAATCAGCTATCGCTATTAGAAATCAATATGAATTAGTTGATGTGACTATTTGTTAATGCAATTTTAAATACTGTTTTATTGTTGCATATGATTTTACAAGTATTAACTATTATATTCTGATTTAGAAGGGCTAAGGGACACGTTTAGATTTTTAGTTTTTGTAAACTAGCAGATCGAAGATATTCGTTTTAGAATTTTGTAATAAGTATTGTATTTTTATGGTGATATATACATATGCATGTGCACTTTTATGGCAATATGCCGAATAAAGTTTTCTGACTGACTGACTGACTGATCGAGAGGTACCAGGCCAATACTACGTAACCTGAATTCAAACAGAGAAAGAGACTGTGTTAAAATTGAAATTGAAATTGAAAGCTGAAAGCTGAGAAAAGAGACTGATAAATTACCGGATGTGACATTGAAAACCTGTTTTGACTTTGAAAAACCGATTATGACAAGCTGCTGACCTGATTTGTCAAAAGGGTCCTGGGGTGAGTGAAACGCTGTAAATACACGCAGAAAGAGAGAAAGAGAGACTTTTTGCATTAAGAAAAAAAAAAGAGCTTTTAAATCGTTCTCAAGTTGATTGTTTTGAGTTGTTCTGCTATCTGATTCTTTACAGATCATGGCTTACACTAGAGGTAGTAGCAAAAAGGGTAAAGTGTGTGGTTGGCTAAGTGTTATTTTAGGTATTGTGTGTGCAATAATAATTGTAGGTGTGATTGTGGAAATGCCATGGTTGGATAAGAAAGTGACTAACAATGCTTCAAAACCTGAGACTGCTACATTAACACCGTTGGAGAAGTTTGAGCAGGATACAAAATATTTGCATGAGGGAACTAATTCAAAGGGGGAACTTTCTACTAATGTCTTCTATCGTTTACTGAATGAGTATGTTGATACTATGGATGTGAGAAACTGTTACGTGTGTACAAAGATTCCTTCATCAGTACAAGAAGGGGTCACTTACCACAGCCTGCCTTTAACATATGGGATAAGCTGTAGTTTGCTACTAACAAGATTCTATGATCAGGAACATGTGCAATATTTTTACTCTAATTTAAATGTAGTGTTTTCTTTTGTGCCTGTGATTGAGTTTCTGAACAAGTTAGCTAAGGAGCATAGTATAAAATTAGTTAGAGGTTTCTTTGAGCCGACACTAACATTTGGGACAGCTTATGCACACCGCAAGAATCTGACCTGCTTATTAACACCTGTAGAGAAAAGTTTTTTAGATCACACTGATGATAGACGCAAAGCACTGAAAGAAAGATTTGAAAAGGGGCTAGAAAAATTTACATACGCAAATGATTATGCTTACACCGCAATAAAGACGCAGGGCAAATTAGCTATAGATGCATTACACGTAGGTAGGCTTTGTATATATATGCCAAAATCTGAGCACAACACTTTATTTGTGGGAACCAGTGAATGCAGGCATGTATTTTTGTTTCAGAGTCAGTGGACATTCATGTTAAATGGACAGGATCTAGCGATCCCTGGGATCTATGATATCTGTGGGCTTAATGCTTATTACCGTCTTCCAAAGGGATGGTATGGGACATGCTATTTGAGGATAGTCTTCCCAATGATTTACCAGATTGATGACTTAAAGCAAATACCTAAAATGTCTGAATTACAACATGCTAGACAAAAACGAGAGACAGCGGCTGCTGTCGTTGGTGACATATTTGGAGCCATCATTCCTTCAGTAGGGTTTATCTTAAACTCCATAAAGATTCGAAAGTTGTCTACTATTGTGGATAACATGCTGACAAACTTCACAGGGGCTATACTCCTGATGGATACTGAACTTGCTGCAGAAAGAGCTATGACTCTTCAAAATCGGCTTGCTTTAGACATTCTTTTAGCAAAGAGCGGCGGAGTCTGTAAGATGCTTAACAAGCGGCATTGTTGCTCATTCATTCCTGATAATAGCAAAAGATTAGAGGTATGCTTACTAACCTAACAAGAGATAGTGCAGATTTGAAAGATTTGAAGGAACCTGGAGTTTGGGAGAAAGTTGGAAAGGGAATTGCCAGAGTGGGGAGTTGGTTCAGTAATAATTGGAACGGGGTGCTTGCAAAAATATTAGGAGGTCTATTAATTGTCTTGATCTGTTTATTAGGTTTATGGGGGGCATGCAAAATTAATGAAAGAATTAAAAGAAATTTGACAAAACGAAGTAAAAGAAATGAAGAAAATCAAAGGGAGAAAATGTTTAATGAAATTTGGGAGAGTTCACACAAGGGGCAAGATGTTGAAATGCGCATTATACGCAAAGTGAAAAATTAAAAGTGAAAGGTTGAAAGGGAAAGGTTTGTGTGATGATGAACATCATCAGAGGAGGGACTGAGAGAGCGTAGCTTATATAATCTATATTAACATGAAATGTTTATGAACTAATGTATAATAATGCCATATAGAAACTGTATTAATATGTTTTGCTGAAAACGTGCGTTGAAATGTGCCCACGGGGGGTGGTCGCCAATGTATACGGGGACAAATAAAAAAATGACTAATGTTATGTTAAAGAATGGTTTTGTACTAATTATTAATGATTATGTTATTAAAGTTTGTTATTAAACCTTTTTAGGCCTTAGTGAGTATGAGTCGAAGCCTAGCTGCCTGGCTCTCATATCAAATGTGTTTTTCTAACGTGCAGTGTGCTGACTCACAAAAGGACATGAACTCTTGTTTTTTCCTTCAAAACTAGAAGCTGAATGTAACTATAGCAGATCCATTCTCATGAAATTCATATTGCTTGTAGAAAATGTATTAACTAAATGCAAACTGGTAAAGACAATGGAGCTACTGACCGAAGATGCGCAAAGTGGGGTACAACGAAAAAGGGATAAAAACCTATGACACAGGGAGCCATTTAGAATGGTTAGGGAAATGCTATTGATTTGATCTAGAAACATTGTCACTCTGTTTGGTGACTTATATGATTTTACTTAAACCATCCTCTTCCTTAGATTGCCCATTTTACACTTTACCTCCTTATGAGGGAAGTGCCCCTATTCTCCCGAGAGCTGAGTCTCTGACTGATGGCGAATCAACTGATGTCCTGAAGATGAAGACCGAACCTGAGTGCTGACCCAAACCTTGGAGGGTAACTATATGACAATGAAACTGTGATTGTCTGTTTGCTTTTCCTTTCTAGGTACCAACTGCTTACTTTTGACAGAGACCATAGCTAGACGTTTTCCAAATTGGTGTTCTAAATTGTTTTACATGAAGCCCAACATGCCAATGCTAATCAGTGGTTAGGACAGGGGTTCACTAAACTGACGCAAATAGACAAATGACTGAATCTATGCTTTGTTGATCTGACGCGTTAATGACACTCTGCTGAAGTTGATTTATGTTGACGCTGTGCTATGTTCTAATAATTGCGTTCCTTGTTTTGATGAAGTCTTATCCTAGTTGCCAAATTATGACAATGTTACTGAGTGTTTTGCTTTTGAGATTAACACATTTGCTTTTAGAATTGCAATCAATAGGGAATAAACATCATAAAAATTCTACTAAACTGGTGTGGTTATTCATGACTGAAAGATCATGGTGGTGTCTTGAGCTTAATTATATGTCATTGATTAAAGTGAATTGCATTGTTATGGTGAATAGTGATGACATTATTGACGTATTGATTGGCATATTGATTAGTTATCTCGTCCTAAGGTGTCTCTCAACTGGGTCAAAAGATTAATTGGCCTAAAACGAGTCCTGATGTGTAATAAATTATCATAGAGGGACGCGTTATCAGTAAAACAGCTTACATCAGTGGACAATAGAAGGATGTACAAGCATTTCACAAATACAAGTGTTTCTGTACGATGCGCTAAGGTCCAAAGTTGTGGATGGAGTTATTTGCTTACTTGAAGAAATGGTAGAAAGTAGTTAACACGCATTTTATACAGTCTTCACTATAATTTTTCTAGTTTTCATTTTCCAAATTTTGAAAACATATCAAACATTTTCCGATGATATGAAAAGTGAATGCTTTTGCTGTGCTTAAAAAATACATCAAATATCATGAAGAAAACAACAACATATTCAAGCAACACCATGTTAATATAATATGCCCATCTACTTTATGAAAATACTACTTTTCAGAAGTTTAGCTACGTGGACATTGATGCAAACAATGTGCACTGGAATGTGTCTGTCATTTGGAATTACAATATCTGGTTTCACAAGCTAGCAAACATATGTGTTGGTTACAAAATTAAGAATATTGGGCCAGCTGTAGCAACAGGTTTTTCCCATTCTGTGTCAATGGGAAAATGTGTTCGCACATATGGCCCATTGTCCTTAACTTGCATCTTAATCCACAACCACCTTTCTCTGATATCACGCAAAACCTCCTTAATCTGCCAGTCATTCAAGATGGCCAAATAAATAGCCACTCCTTTGACTGCTGAGCAACCGTCCGATGCATTTTAGGCATGCGGAAAACCTCGGGGAAGGGCTGTGCGCGGACAATTCCCCTTATAATGCGTTCACTTGATAAAAAGTAATGTAGTTTAAATGAGGATAGACAATTGAACATCGCCGCGCTTTTCTTCTTATTTAATGTCCCTGCATTTTTAGAGCGATTGATTAGCTGCTACGCATAATTCATTTTGGGTTGGGGTGAGGGGAATCGTTTGCATAGGTATGCCAAGGGATAACGTGTTTTAAGGCCTTCCTTTCAAATGGTCTACCCCTACTCCAGCCAATAGCATAACAGCACTCAGCAATTTTTTCTCTGCCCCCTTATGAGGAGTTCGAGTGGCTTGGAAGCTTTGCAGTGGAGGGGAGAGAGCTGCTTCCGGAGAACAGTCGGGTGCATCAACATGGCACCCATTTGGGGACTTGGGGTGATGAGTAAGGTGGGCTACTCTCTATAAGGGTCAGGTCTTGTGTTTCGTTGAGGCGGCAAGGTGTGGTGGAGGGTTGGAGGGGTAGGACATCAGCAGGAAAAATGAGCAGTGATGACAGACATCATAATGGTTTTATGACTCTGGCGAGTAGAGCAAGAATCCATCACCTGATAGCAGGTACGGGGAAAGATTGGCGCGGGGAAGCAGATGCGCACTGTGAATCCATATGGCCCAGGAAATTAAAATTATAACTTGTAATGTAAACGGGCTATTAAATCCTATTAATTAAAGCACAACAGTGACATCAAGTGCCTCAATGACACTTGCCCTCCTCAAATTGCCCACCAGCAAATACATCGCCTCCCAACATACAGTGCAATATGCATAACAGCTACTCAGTTGCTGCAATGGGAATTAAGGACATTAAGGCCCATTAAAGTATGACAGTAACATCACAGTCTAGAAGAAATTGGAAATGATGAAACAAAGTGCATTGTACATTGAAAACGAAGAAACAAAATGCAACGCGCATAAACCTAACAATGAACTTAAAATTCAGAAACCTTCAATAGCAGTGCAAAAATACAGAATGTATAGTGCTGAGTGCTGCTGTGCTATTAGCTGGAGTAGTTGTAGGCCAATTACAAAAGGAGGCCTTAAAACACATTGGGGGTGATTTTAACCTTGGCGGACGGCGGAGGCCATCCGCCAAGGTACCGCCGCCAAATGACCGCACCGCGGTCAAAAGACCGCGGCAGCCATTCAAACATTTCCTCTGGGCCGGCGGGCGCTCTCCAAAAGAGCGCCCGCCGGCCCAGAGGAAATGCCCCTGCAACGAGGACGCCGGCTCAGAATTGGGCCGGCGTAGTTGCAGGGGTGCGACGGGTGCAGTTTGCACCCATCGCGTATTTCAGTGTCTGCATTGCAGAAACTGAAATACACAGTGGGGCCCCCAGGGGTCCCCCGCCAGGAACAGGATGGCGGTAGGAGGTGTCAGAATCCCCATGGCGGCGGAGCGCGCTCCGCCGCCATGGAGGATTCCCCCGAGCAGCGGGAAGTCGGCAGGAGACCGCCAACTTTCCGCTTCTGACCGCGGCTGAACCGCCGCGGTCAGAATGCTCGTGGGAGCACCACCAGCCTGTTGGCGGTGCTCCCGTGGTCGGTGGCCCTGGCGGCCACCGGCCGCCAGGGTCAGAATGACCCCCATTATCCCTTGGCATACCTATACAGAGGATCCCCCCTCACTCCAGACAGAAAGTGACTTATGCATAGCAGCTAGTCAATCACTCCAAACAAGCAAAGGCATGTAAGCCTAACAATGATATCAAGTGCCATAATGACCTTTTCTACCCTCAAATTGCTTGGGAGCAAAAACGTCACCTGGCAACATACAGTGCAATATGCATAGCAGCTACACAGTCACCCTAGTGGGAAATAAGGACACCAAGACCAGTGAAAACATAGCAATAGCATCACAGTGCAAAAGAGCATTAGAAATTAATACACAAAGGTCCTCATTCCAACCCTGGCGGTCTCTGACCGCCAGGGCGGAGGGCAGCGGAAGCACCGCCAACAGGCTGGCGGTGCTTCCAGGGCTATTCTGACCGCGGCGGTAAAGCCGCGGTCAGAAAAGGGGAACCGGCGGTTTTCCGCCAGTTTTCCCCTGGCCCAGGGAATCCTCCATGCCATGGGGATTCCGACCCCCTTCCCGCCAGCCTGTTTCTGGCGGTTTTCAAGTGGTCTATTACCTCACAAAAATATGAGGTTACTTCCTTAGGAGCTGTAGGGGCTGTGGGAGTAAGTGAAAGGACAGCATGCATTACCAAGGACCCTCCACCCAGAGGATGCCCGACTCACCTATTCGAGGCAGGGTATCTTACTTCCCCACCAGAAGGCACCTTGGGTGCAACATCGCTCCAGTCTCAGTCAGCATTTCTTCTGGCCCCGTGGCTGCCAAGCCATGCACCGCTGCTGCAGCCTGTGTCGTCTGACCGCCAGCTGCTTGCACTGATCAACTCCTTTGCAACTTCAATCAGTCAGCCTCCCACCAGGAGTCAAATTAATGGCACCATAGTCTACCGTAGACCCACTGCCATCCACTCTCCTTCAAAACAACCTCAGCGCACTAGCAACTGAAACCGGAAATCACAGCGTCAGTACAGCAGGGGGGCGTTCAGCACACTAGCAGCAGCCCATGTGGGCTCCTCCACTAGCTCCACCAAGTCAATGATGACATTGAACCATTAGGTCAACTACACAATAAAGCAATGGGGGACTTCAATTTAATTCAGGACATAAGATTAGTTACTTCTAATAGAAATAAGCAGCAGTTTAAACCTTAAACAACTAAAATGTTGGCTTCCCTTAAATCTGATCTCTTGTTGGAAGATCCTTGGTGGGTTGATTGTCCCCAGAGCAATCAGTTTACATGTTTTTCTCATCAGTTTAATACAGCTACATGTCTGGATTATCAGTTAGTATCTCAGGTCATTAAGGAAAGAACAGTTGAGATTTAAGCAAATACTTTTTCTGACCATTCAATAGTAATTCTCCTAATAAAACTGAATGCCACACCAAGAGAAAGACCTAGGTGGCTTTTTGATAACTCCTTGTTGGCTGATCAGGTGTGGTTGGATAATATGAGAATCTGTATCGAGACCATTTTGAAGCTAATAGAAAATCAGCTAGTAACTCAGTAGTTTGGGAGACTTTTAAGGCCACATTTAGAGACTATTTAATAGCCTATCAGGTGTGTAAAAATAAGGAGTCTCTTCTAAAGGGTGGTTAGCTGCAAGTAGTTGTTGATCAGGCTACAAACAGTTATTTGACTCAGAGAGAGTTGGGGCTTCTTCAGCAGCAGCTTAAATTGGCTAAGCAGGAGCTTCATAATTTTTATGTTACTAATTAGATTTGAGGCCATAGAGCTTTCTAACAAAAAGTGTATGAGGAAAGTCAACATGTTGGAAAGTTCTTAGCATGGTCAACAGAGCTTCGGATGAACAGCCAGTAAATAAGACAAAGGTCTGGTTGAGGTGAAAGAGGATCATGCAATTCCAGAGGTCTTTCTCAATCATTACCGCTATGTCTATGGTACAAGGAAAGGAATAGATCAATCAGAATTGAAGCAGTTTTTAATTCTAATGTACTACCTCAGATCACGAGACAAAGCAAAGAGGAGGTGCTAGCCTCAATTCAGAATGTGGAGCTAGGTGATGCCCTGAAAAGCATGCCAAACGGGGAGTCCTGTGGCAGTGATGGGATTCTGACAGAGGTTTATCAAATGTTTGCTAAAGTGCTCCTCCACTTTGGTGGAATAATTGAACCAGCATCGGACTGGGACCCACAGTCCAAAAGCTTTTAAGGAGTCTGTTATAGTCAGCTTTTTTAAAACAGCATAAAACAGCAACTAAAGTAAAATCCTGCAGGCCAATTAGCCTGCTACACATGGATTATAAGTTATTCAAGAATGTTTGGGCATCACAAATTATCCTGGTGGCTCAAAATGTGATCCATAAAAATCAATGTAGTTTCCTACCAAAGCAACAAATTTCAGTGACCATTACTTTTTTTTAACTCAAGTCATGGACTATCTTTCTAAAAACCAGAAGAAGGCCACCATCTTAATGATGGATGTTGAAAAGGCCTTTGACTTGGTCAATTGGGAGGTAATGCTTTTTATCTTAGGTAAATTTGGTATTCCAGATGAATTTTTTTGGATGCTTCGGCACCTGTATCTGGATGCCGAAGCCAAAGTGATAGTCAACTGTAGGGAAGCCAGCAAAGTAAAAATCAATTGAGGCACCCGTCAGGGGGGGCTGATGTCCCCTGTAGTTTTTCACTTATTTGTTGAGACACTTGCATCAAAAATACAGGAAGACTAGATGATTGTCCTCCTTTTTCAAAAATTACATTATTTGCTGATTATATTATTCTGTATTTAGAAAGCCAATCAGATAGATTCTTTTCCTGATTGTTGCTGGTGGTGTGAATTTGGCGTGGTAGCGGATTGGCCCATTACATTACAACCCATTGCTTCACAATTTTTGGAGTGCCATTTTTAGCGAGATGGGTAGGTGGATTCAGACTCCAGTGGAGCCAGAGCTCAAGCTGGCTTTTTTTGGGATATCTTATTCTCTGGGCCATTTGCATAAGAAACTGCAGTGCCTAATGTTCATCAGAACATTGGTGGCCTGTTGCTTAATCTTACAGAATTGGAAGAAGGTTGACAGTCCGAGCTTTGATGACTGGTATGCTAAAATGAAAAGGTCTTTGAGGAAGCATATACACAGCGAGTTGGATCACTTCTGAGATTATCAGCTGTCTAGGCTGTTTTTGAACCCTTTGCATCAAGTTGAACTGTGCACTCTATAGTGGTGAAGTTGGTCCTATTTATGTTGGGGGTTTCCCCTACTATATGCTATGAGATTCGGTCAACTGCTATATTGATCTAGGCGGGGGTAGCTCCACCCGGGAGGATTTGTTAGGGGTATTGGGAGTGGATGTATCTATTTTTTCAGATTTCATGCTTTTGGGCCTTCCTTCGAGTTTTGGGTTAGCTTAAAGGGTATGGTAGTAGATGTTTGCACTCATGTACTTCAAAAGGTATTTATAATTAAATATAATGTATTGTCTCTTAAAGTGATGTTAATGCTAAAGGAAGGGTATATGGTTCTGTGTCTTAGGCACAGAAGCACAAAAAGTTCTTTCATTTTGGATTCTTGAGTCTCTTTTCCTATATTTGTTTTCCTTTTTTCGTTTTGATGGTTGACCATTCTGTGACTATATGCTTTTATACGGTGACTGCTCAATAAAAATGCAAATATATATATATATTGTTTATAAAGATTGATAGGAACAATTTCACTTAAAGCAACCATAGAATTTCAATAGCGTTCAGTCAAAATGGTATGATTTCTGTCATTTACATGAATATATATCTCAGGAAGAAAGAAAGAAAGAAAGAAAGAAAGAAAGAAAGAAAGAAAGAAAGAAAGAAAGAAAGAAAGAAAGAAAGAAGGGAAAAAGTTAGGAAAGAATACCAAGCAGAGGAAAAAAGGCCATGCTATAGTACAATATATGGAACCTTGTCTAAGTTGCAAGAGAAGTGAAACAATGTTTTCAATGGCACTTCTAGCTTGATGCTGCCATTTTTTGGTGCTTTAAAACTTTTGTCCCAAGGGTCATTCAAAATGAATAACATCAAGCTGTAAAACTTTCCAAGTGTCTCCTCTACAGTCTTGCTCACAAACTTTTACTCGGTGCTTTTTGATGCTACACAAAGTCATGGAGTTTTATGCATTGCAAGCAATAATAAACCTGCACACTCAATGCTACCAAGAGTACTTGTATTTCAAACTTGTCTCCAAACCGAAATGAAATGAAAATGTCCAGGTTTTATTAAGGAAGCAGTGTAGAATCTCATGGGGAGTGCAGCAACAGCAGTAAACCTTAATAGCTATAAATCTTGTATTTCCAGTATAGTTATTTGTTGTTTTATTTCTCTGATCCCATTACTCATATGCCTCTGTTATTAGAGATGGGAATATGTTCTTATATAACTAAACACTTTACATGGGTTCTGTTTCTTACTGAAGTGCTCAGAAGCAATCATGAAATACATTTTTTTCTGGTAGTGTTGTGATGGTGCTATCGAAGTATTTGTTCCAAAGAGGATCCTGTAATTTATTTTTACTTGAAAACACGAACCCGACACACAGAAAAAAAATCATGTTTGCCTCTACAGTTTTAATAATTCATGACTACATATGATAGGGATTACTGTAAATTGGCCCCGAGGGTTGTTGGCTAAGCGGGGTTTACACTTAGTGAGGTCGTACCTTGCACATAGCGGGAACCATGTAGTGTTATTTGGCGAACTGGCTCTTTTTCTATCCTACTGTTTTCTGATTGTCACTTTCCAATCATTTCTATCAAACATGCTATTTCTAATATGGATAGGATAGGCAGAGAAGGCTTTGTAAATTATAATTCACAGGCAACATTATTTGTGACAAGAATGTTTAGAAAACGAAAATTTTGTCCCAATAAAATTCAATAAAAAAGGTTAATTTCCTACATTTTGGGTCAAGTCATGAAGCCTATTGTTATGAGATGGCAGATATCCAGAACGAAGCCCGACACCTGCTGTGCTCCATACGTTTGGTTATCTCTTGGACTGAGATGAGCTGAATCTCATGAAAAATGTCCATGTCAGATGGCTTTAGAAGCCGCACCAAAGTTATCAGGGTTTTTCCTAAAGTTATCCTTGAAGAACTATTATACCTACCTTTGTGAGGAGGAGTTGCTTTATTCTCTGGGCCATTCGAATGACAAGTGCTTCTATAATTTTAACAAGGGATGCTTTTGCTGGCAAAGTGCTTTCTGCATAATATGCCTTCTTTGTAACTCTAACTAAATAGTTGGACTTCCTCATTTTACAAAATATATTTCCTTTAGCCATCGGTGCAAATCCTTCTCCAGGTTAGTTCCAATGCCCTTTGACATTCTTAGCTGCTTCTGATTCATTGGATAACCATTCACACTTTAAAAAGTTTAATTGAGCTATATTGAAAGGGAGCTACCTCACCTTGGGCCTGATGTACAAAATGTTCTAATGGTTGCAAAACCTCAGATTTGGTAAATCTAAGGGTTTGTAACTGCTAAAACACATTGTGTAGTTTAGTAAACCCATTTAACGAGCCAGAAATGTTTTCCGAATCATTAAATGGGTAAGTTAAAGCCTGAGAAATAGCTATTTGGAAAGGGTGTGTTCAAGGCATTCCTTGCATATACCGATTCCTGTAGAGATGTATTAATGTTTAGAGATGTTTATTTTTTTAGAGCCAAATTTGGTCACAAAAACTTAATATTTTACCACCAATTCAAAATTGATAAGCCATTCATAAATGGGAAGGGGACCCCATCCTCTTTGAGAATGTTGACAAACACGTTTTGAGAATGTTGATAAATACATCTAACATGAGACTACTGTTTACTCCTAGAAAAGATTGGCTTAACTTTTCATATTTTTAAAATATGTTTTCTTTTAAGGAAAGTGGGCTGCATTAAAAAAATGCTTTATTTGAAAGCAATCAGGGACATGGTGGTCTCCTGACCGCAGAAGTCCACCATGCCTGTGGCGATAGCCAATCGTAACTGGTCTCAATTTGGGACCCCCTTCATGTATATTAATGAGGTAGGTGGAATTGCAATCCACTATGATTCAGTATGTTGTGAACTCGACTATTCGTACTTAGGCTAGTTCACAACATTATTTTCCATTTCTCAAAAAGTCGGTGTGCAATTTGCAACCACTTTGTGACTGGAAAATGTATTCATCAGGACCGTGATGCTAAAAATTAAAGCTGTCCAAGAGTTTCAGTTAATGCTGTGTTTACTTGCTCTGGCGACCATTCTTTAACAATAAACGCAGGATCAACTAGTGGTCCAACCACTGAACTGACAGAGGAGTTTGATTAGGTAATTCAATCGAGCTACTAAATATCGGGCAACTAAATTTCACTTCTACTGATTGTCCAGCTTCTAAATAGCACATTAAGTAATTATCCAGCTTGCTGTGTAAGTCTCAACAGACCCTGCTGTAGATTGGGCTTCACTGTCACATATGAACCCCTTTCTTACCTCCTTCTCTGTGATGAAATTCGTATGTGGAGTAAAGCATTTCCATCATGCACACCAGGCTAATACTGCACAGTGTGTACAGACATTCCAGAGACAGTTTCGGCCATATCAGCAGTTAAAATTCTAGCAGGGACGCCTGCAAGTAAAATTATGAATAAAATACATTCTACATGTGAAACACACCTGAACATGGAAATAACATCACACTTAGAAACTGCACTCTTGGCATGAGATGACATCCACTCACTCTTTTTACCAGAAGCACTGAGGGGCATATTTATGCTCTGTTTGCGCCGAATGTGCGTCAAAAATTTTGGCGCACAAATGGCGCAAACCCTGCCCCATATTTATACTTTGACGTCCGACCCCGCGGGCGTCAAAGTTCCACCATGTGCGTCATTTTTTGGAAGGGGGACCCAGCCTTGCGTTAATTATATGCAAGGTAGGCGTTCCCTTCCAAAAAATGACTTTAAGGCCTGTGCCCCATATTTATACTGTGATGTCATTTTGACGCACAGGAGGGGGCAGGCCTTAAAAAACGGCACCCAGCCTGATGGGCGCAGTTTTTTAACGCCTGGGTCAGGGCAGGCATTAAGGGACCTGTGGGCTCAGAAGGAGCCCAGAGGTGCCCTCCCCTGCCCCCAGGATCACCCCCTGCCACCCTTGCCCACCCCAGGAGGACACCCAAGGATGGAGGGACCCATCCCAGGGAAGTAAAGGTAAGTTGGGGTAAGTATTTTTTTCGTATTTTTTTTGTGGCATAGGGGGGCCTGATTTGGGCCCCCCTACATGCCACTATGCCCAATGACCATGCCCAGGGGACAGAAGTCCCCTGGGCATGGCCATTGGGCAAGGGGGAATGACTCCTGTCTTTGCTAAGACAGGAGTCATTTCAATGGGGGTTGGGCGTCAAAAAAAATGGCGCAAATCGGGTTGAGGGCTGAATTTTGCCTCAGACCTGACTTGCCCCATTTTTTGACGCCCAACCTCCATTTTCCCCTACGCCGGCGCTGCCTGGTGTGAGTCATTTTTTTTTACGCATACCAGTCCGCAGCGCCGGCTAACGTCATTCAATAAATAAGGCGCCCGCATGGCGCTTTGGAATGGCGTTAGCCGGCGGTAAAATTTTTGACACACAACTGCGTTGGCGCAGTTGTGCGTCAAAAAGTATAAATATGGGCCTGAATTTGCTAAACTTGTTATTGCTTACATGATAAAACTTAAAGTGCGAATCCAAGCATATTCAGTGTGATACTATTCAAATAGAAGGAATGACAGACCATCGTCTTCAGAACATATTTGTACTTCATATTACTGTCACAGAATAACAAAAATGCAAGTTATAGGTAGTTGACTAAACTACAACTGGTGCATTTCAGTGAATTTGGATGTCTTGAATGTTGGTTCACATCTCATTCTAACACCTACCTATAGCGTCACTTTATTCTCTGTTTTTTTTAGATAATGTCAGTTTTTTTTATTGTAAGGTAATGTAAGTTAGAACCTAACCTAGCTATAATGCCACTTTAACCCCTGTTTTATAGTGAATTACTGTTTTTTTATCATATTCTAAATTGGATCAACAGTCAACCCTTTGCATGCAGCCAGCCTCTCCTACGTGCATTCATCAGCAAGGCCCTGTGCCCAATCCCTACTATTGTCCAACCTCTACCGTTACCCCACCCATGCTGCACATGGACTTTAGCCGTGAGCATCTGACCTGCATTCTCTTCTTTTTTTTAAACATTATTTGGGTGCTGCAGTACTCCTCTATTACCCGCCATGAAAGCTTTCTCCTCATGGTACAGTGGTTCCTTGCAAGCTTGACCATGGAAACCTGCCCAGTGCAACATTACCATGGGGTGAAGGCTTGGCCAGCAGCTCCAGTGACAGTACCATGATACCTCATGGGAGGCCCACACTGAGTCCTGCAGTACCCTCACTGCAGCAAAAAAAACATGCCACAGTCAGATGAGGTTTAGCATGCTACATTTAGTGAAGATCTTTGCAGGGCAAAACAGGTAGGTGGGAGTGAAAAAAGATGTGCTTTCCAATTTTAGCTTCTATAGGAACTTTTGCTATTGCCTACAGCCCGAACCGCTGAACAGATGTACATCAAACCTGGCATTAATATAGAATTGAACTGTTTATTTCATGTACATCTATTCAGTTGTTTTTGAGGTAGAAGTAGGATGTCTGGTTATTGGTTTCAACCGACTTCAAATGGTAGAAACCATTTGGACTGAGGTCTTCCTTACTTGCTGAGTTCCCCGCTAGATTGCCAAATCTATCTTTGAAGACCTTTCTCTGTGACATTTTTCTCATGGCCTCAGACTGGTTGTCTCTCGGGGCAGGTTATGGCTCCAGCTACTGACTTAATTTGGCTACTAAAATGTATCCTGCTGGATTAGGGTCTTTGATCATTAGCAACTCTGAAGCTGTTCCCCGAAAGCTGCACTTGACTGCGTATTTCTCTGCTGCAGCTCCTCTCTCTCATTCAAATAGTACCAAACACCGATACAATGAAGAAACACTGAAATGCACGATAATAAAACGAATAACACCACCTACAAGTGCGTCCTCGATTGATCTATCATGAAGGTCACAAAAAGAAACTACACGTCTAAATTAAAAACCAGGTCAAATTATTTTCATCATCAAGGTTTTCCAAATATTTTATTAGTGGGAGACGTTGAGACGCTCTTTCTATGTTTTTTAATTGAGGATAAAAATTGCTGCGGACATGACAAGTTTATTCCTTTCACTGGCGGAGTCATCGCTGCAGTATTCAGCATTATTCACAGACACACAATACAACGCTGCTGTCACCCAGCATATACCTGAATCTCAATGCTATCCACAGTGTCAACTGGTGCTTTATGAGGGCAGGCAGGATCAGTTACATTCTTATCTTTTTGGGAACAGACAAGTGGAACGAGTCTGCTAAAATAGTTAGGGAAAAGCTGGTCCAGTTCACTCAGTTATTCTAATGTTGTTCCACATATTCTCTGTTTTAGGGCAGGAGTTGTGGATATTCCCGGTTAAAATGCAGGAAGATCCACTTTGCATGCCAATACTCTGGGAATATAGGGCCTGATTTAGAGTTTGGCAGATGGATTACTCTGTTGCAAACGTAACGGATATCACGTCTGCCTAATTACAAGTGCATTCTTGTGTAGTAGATGTACTAGAGATTCAGCACACTTGTGACAGAGGAACCTGTCTGCCAAACTGTAAATCAGGGCCTTAGTCCCCTAATGTAGATACGTAGTGCCTCTGTTGCTCATCATGTGTGGCCTGGCATTTGAACCCTGAGGTCACCACTACTGGACATTCCAAGGGTTTGGACAATACAGCTCAATTCGATTTGGCCCCAGAGTGCCCACTGAGAAATTATTCAAGGACAAACTTCCTACTCTGTGCTGGAAATATTGAAATAATGTAAACCCTGCTATTTCGTCATGGGATTAGACTACGGGTTGTCAAGCAATATGTAGTTCCGTTGTTTTGAAATGAGTTTGAGTGCCAAACTATTCAGTTACAAAATCTACAAATAAATATTTCAGATACACAGTCTCCAAAAGGTTCCCTTCACTGCCAATTAATGTTACATTTGTTTTGGCAGTGGGTTGTTCCACAATGGCCTTAAACCCGGTCCATATGAGATTTAGGGGCTGAGTTGCATGTTTGGATGGACACATAGAGCAAGACGTTGCTCTTGTGGGTGTGCATAACGAATGAAATATTGTGCCAAACCAATTAAAGTGTCTAAAAATTCATAGGCAGAAGTAACTCTGCCATAGTGCAGCAGTTTGCTGGTTCTTTTGCTCTGGAGAATCGACACAGCGTATACAGACGTTCCAGATTCAGGTCCCACTATATCAGCAGTTAAAATTCTAGCAGGGATGCCTGCAAGTAAAATTATGAATGAAATATATTCTACCTCCACACTCACTCCGCCCTTTCCCCCCATATCCACCTCCTGCACGTATCCTCTCTCATATTCCAATCTGAGAACGGAGCCCCCAGTGGTTGACCATGCCCTTACCTAATACACCCCTTCTGCGGCATTCCTGCCTCCTCTTCATGTCATCCCCCACTGTCCTAATATAATATAAGCTAAGGCCCCCTGACAGATCGACAAGTACAAGGATCCCCCTAGCTTCCCAGGAGGTCATCCCCTTGCAGCGACCCTCATTCCCGCTGCCCCCAGTGGCTGAACTTAGGGTTATCATCTACACAAGGTACTGACATTGCAGTTATGGTAATCCATGGCACTGTATCAACATATGGATTTTTTTTATGTTTGTGTTTCGGTGAGATTGCTTGCTCCATTGTATTACTATGTAAGATATTTCTTTAATCTCTTAAATAAAGAATTGCAAAACAAGAAACATATTCTACCTATGAAACACACCCAAACCTAAAAAAAACATCATACGTAGAAACTGCACCCTTGGCATGAGGTGACATCCAGTCATTCATACCCTTTTCAAGGAATCAGTAATACAGAATCCAGTTGCCCTACTATTTTGTAATTTTGCCCAACATTTTTCCATACATTTCCAGGTGAAAAGTAAAGATCTGCTGTGTTTTCATAAATCTCAAAATGACAATGGGGACAATATCTGCTTTTAATAGCTCCATCAGAATTAAGTGACAATGCTAAACCTCATTGCTTGGCTTTCTACCATGCATACTAAGGGCTGAGTACAATGCCTGTCCTCCAGACATATCCAAGATGCCGTGCCCCAAGAATATATCTTTCTACACAGTCATCAGACATGCATAGCATGCACTGACCTGAACCTGCATGTGGCCTTCGGCCACATTCTACTCCCATACCACTTGTCTCCAAACTACTGTAAATGTAATGCTACTAGTGGTTGTAGCACTGATTGTGCCACACACCAAGTACCTCTATAAAACATGTCCATGCACTTTTAAACTGTCATTTAAACCTGTTAAAATGAATGTTTTGCCAGACCGAAAGCTCTCTTTTTAGTACTGATAAGTCACCCATAAGGTAGATCCTAAATGCCCATCGGCAGGGAGCATAGTATGTATAAGTAGGACATGTATGACATGTATTTTTAATGATTTACATGTCTTAGGATTGAAAAAGAAACTGTCTTTTTTAGTTTAGCAAGGCTGGCTCTCCCACAAGAAAGCAATGGCTTACAATATTACAATACATAATGCCTAAGTTCAGTTTGGGTGCAGCTAAATAAACAAGCATTTGCAATGCAATGGGTCTTGCATTTCCTCGAGTTAGAGCTATTAGCGTTGTAAACTCCTAACTGGGCTTTTCTTGCCACATAAACTGAAAATGAAAAGTAAAATAGTTTCACATAAGCGAGCAGACGGCTGCCATGAGCGTGAAGGAGACACCGCCATGAGCGTGAAGGAGACAAACAAATGGAAACAGAAGCTCGCTCGCAGTCAAATGTATCAGCAAAAGGGCAATTATCCATTAACCCGGCAAAGGTGCAATTAACCATGTAACAGGTCGATGTCATGCAAAGCGCTCGACTACTGTCCAGCGAGATTGAGCTGTGTAGGAAATAAACATAAAAAGTAGTCCAGAAACCAGCAAATTTTAAAAGTCAAACCCACAAACCAACAAAACTGATGGGCGTGACATGGGCGTGGTTTAAAGCCCATGGAGAGATTACAACAGGGGCCAGAGTGCTTGCGCGCTCGACCCTAATGATTCAAGGATTCATTTTAATAGTAATTTATTATCCAACTTAATGGTCAGATTTTAAATTACTTTTTTGAAAATGTCACTTTAAGAATGTGGTTCTTTTCATGCCTAATAAGGCAAAGGGTGTCTGCATTGTGGTCAGGATAGTTTTTGTGCAAGAAAGAGAACTTTCTTGTACAAAAACTACACTTTGAGCCTATTCCCTCTTTGAATGGCTGGTGCATAATGCAGCACAAATGCAAAGAAGACATAATGAAGAGAAAAAAACATATTTCTGCTAGCTATGCCAGCCTCAGGAAGGTGCACCAATTGTGGTGCAAACCCTTGTCTACATTGCTTTATAAATATTGGTTGGCAACAAAATCCCTGGGTGGAGGCAGAGGAATGCCCATGTACCACCCAAGGAATGCCTAACCGGCTAAAAGTAAGGCAAGGCAGTGCAATGCGCTGTCATGTGTTACTTTTACTTACAAAGTCACGCAAATTGATATTTGTGCAGGTTTGTAAATACGGAAAAGGAATTTGTGTCACGGCCTGGTCACATCAAAAAAGTGATGCAACCCCAACACAAACTTTTTTTTCACAAAAGGAACCAGGTCTAAATTTTACACTTCCACCCCCCATGTTAGGGATTCCAAAGGTACCGTTTATGTATTGTTTATGGATTCCCCTAGAGGAAAGCAAGAAAATAGGCAAAAAGTAACCCCAATTTTGCTTTTTCTTTTGAAAATTTAAGAAAAGGTCTTGTGCAAAAAACATATTTTTTCTAATAATGGCAACAACAAAAGATTTGCTGTGCCAACATCAACTTTTTCTTAGCTTTCTGGAACAAGCAAAAGTTGTAAATAAACTAGTTTTTTTTACCACTGTTTTTTCATGATTCTGTTATCCCATTGTTCCTATGGTTTGTGGTTTCAATCTACTTGAAGTTTGTGGTGGAAATATGTGTGCGGCTCATTGGTGTGAATTCAGCAAGATTACTCATTGTTTTCCCCAAAAACCTAAATGTTGAAATAATAGGAATAGGGAGAAAAAAATTGCAATTGTGACAACATTTTCATTTGTAAGTATTTGCTCTGGTGGCCGCTCTACAAAATAAATGTATCTTTACATCTGTCAGACCCTTTAAGTTCAGGTATGTCTGGTGTTGTCCAAAAACATTCCATACCCAGAACCAACAACTGAGCTGCTGCACACAATGATTTTTCATTGTGTAGCGATCATCCTGCAATTACTACGGCAAAATATAATTAATGAAAAGTGGATATGAATGAAACCTGTGAACTTTTGAAGTGGTCCAAAGTACAACGTTTTAGAATAGTGGACAGTTGAAAGTCACAAATAGAGAGAAATTAAGTACATAATAACAAATGTTCTACTATTCTCCGTTTCCCTACATCTCCCAATATAAATGTTACCTAACTTTTGAAGGTGTACATGTGGCCCATAACAGGAAAAAGCCCAAAATGCAATGTAGAGATATGAAAAATGTTTGCTTTGAATATTGGCGATGGAGGTAGCTACAGAATTTGAACCAAGGCTCAGTCTGCACCAATGGAAACATACTAAAGTCAGACGTTTCCGAAAATTAGACACCCAGGGTACTTACTCCAAGTGGTGTGACTTGTGTGCGTCCTACTACATCTTTTACCCATAATGTCCTTCAAACCTCAAACCTGGACAAAAATATATTTTTTTGGCATTGCTGTGAGGGAGGGTTCCAGAATCTGCTCGGGATTCACAAACTTCCTACCACTCAGAGTGCCCACACTTCTCCCAATCAAAACAGTACACCAAAGTGTCACTGGTATGCCCAGACTTGGGACCCATGTGCACTGTGTCACTGGAACTAAGCTGTACCTGGCTGATGAGCCCATAACTTTGATGAAACCAGTCCTGGGTTGCTAGTATTACTGTTCAGGGAGAACCTGGCTTAGCAGTTCAGGCTGGATTGTTCCAATTTGAGCAGGGTCAAGACTGATTTACCTATAGCTGATTCCAAACTGAGGTGACAGGGTGTGCAAAATAATGATGGATTGAGCTGCAGATCTAAGTAATTGCCAGTGGTTGAGATTTATTCAACATTGTATTTATTACTTTTTTTTATACTGCAGTGTGTTGCCCTAAGTGGGATGGGTATGCCCAGACATGGGTTCCATACACACTGTGTCACAGGAACCAAGCTACACTTGGTTGATGAGCCCTTAGTAAAGGCAAAACTGGTCCTGGGTTACTTGTGTTCCAGTTCAGGGAAGAACTGGCTTTGCAGTTCGGGCTGGACTGTTCTGAATGGAGTAGGGTCAAGATTGATTTTCATATAGCTGGATTCAAACTGAGTTGTCATTGTGTGCAAAATAACAATGGATTAGGATGCAGTCCGAGTTATTACCAGTGGCTGAGATTAATTCAAACATTCCTTCCATCACTTTTTAAGGTTTTGCCGGCACAGCACTTGCGCTGTGCTTGTGAAATCTATTGTATTTAACATATCTTAAAAGGGACTTACATCCGGCCTTCACTTTTTGTTTGTAACTTTACTTTTCCTCATTTCTATTGGTTGTAGGTGTTCAATTTCCTGTTGTTCCATGTGTGTTCTCTTTTATCACTCTCTGGTGGCCCAAGTACTCCTTCTCATCTTCCCGCTTTGATGGCAACAACTTCTATTTGCTTAAGGCTGTACAGCGTTTATTTGCTTTGTCTGACAACTGCACTCATTTAAAGCGTTTTTTTGTTCTGATTTATTCAATGTCTTTTATTCAAACTTTTTGTGTTAGCACGCATTTCAAGCATGCTTGTGAGACAATGCAGAGACTCAAACCTGGCTTCCCAGCTCAAAGGTCGGCAATTCTGGCCATTACTCCACATCCTCAGTCCTGCCCTTTCTCTCTATTTTTATTATCTGAACCAGGCTTCCTCCAGAATGCAAACAAAAACGCATTCCAGATACCTTGATTTTAGTTTGAATATTGCTGTGTTTCTTTAACGGCATGAGTAAAGGTAAAGATGAAAAAGTTTTGAAAACATTTTTGAACATGTACTTATTTTACTTTTTTATTTCAACATACTTCAAGGTACATTAATGGTATTATTTGTCTTCTACACTTAAAGAGTAAAATAGTTTGGTAAACTTCCCTTTGACTCGACTGGGTGTCAACATACAGTGAATGAGCAAGCACCAGAGGTACATTGCCCCTTTTGCTCCACAACTTAAAGAGAAGTGTTACTTTCAGTTCAATAGTGTGAAGGAATTTTTCTGAAAGCCACATCTTTCTAACAGCAGAAGACGAATGTGCACCTTCATTTTCTGATCACGTCTGGACAGATAGAATATTTTACAAACTTAGTAAATAGAAAAACAACTCAACACACCAACTTAAACCTCCTGACTGAGTACACGTGACATCTGTCTTGCCTTTTGAGTGATACATTTTCTTCTGTTTCCGTTCTTGTGCATAGGATTTAAACGTCAAATGGAACTAGATACTTTTCACCCCTTCCCCGCCATGGACGTAATGGTTACGTCCGGTGGTGCGGCACTGAGACGCCACAGACGTAACCATTACGTCCTGGGACTGGCCCTCGGGGGAAGTGTTAGCGCTCCCCCCGAGGGCCTCTCCCCCATCCCCCCAGGGCAGGGCTTCCCCTTCCACCCCCGTGACATCTGATGACGTCAGCGCACAATCGCATGCTGACCTTCCAGCACGACCGAGGAGAAACTGATTAGTTTCTCCTCTGTACGGGGGACAAGGGGGGCAGAGAGGCATGAAAAGGGAAGGAAATGATTTTCCTTCCCTTTTCACGTCTCTTTGAACATGCCCACTAGACACCAGGGATGTTTGTTTACCATAGGTAAACAAAGAAGGGAAGCCGCCCCTCGGGCAAGGGTCACTCCCCAAGGGAGGCAATTTAGTGTAAGGAAATTTCTGCCCCCCCCCCCGGGAGCAGATCGGGTTATATTAATTAGGCGGATCTGCCCACAGGAGGAGCAGAAGACATTAGGCACCAAGGATTTATTTTTAATCTATTGATAAGCTGAGCGACCCGTTAGGCAAGGGTCGCTCCCAGGGGGGAAATTTTTTTATTAGGCCTTTTCTGCCCCCTTGGGGGCAGATTGGCCTATTTTAATTAGTCCAATTTGCCCCAAGGGGGGCAAAAACCCCTAGACACCAGGGATTTTTATTTGTTTGAGACAATTTCACGCAAGGGAAGCAACCCCTTTGGCAAGGGTCCCTCCTATGGGGTGCAAAGTTATTTTAGCCCATTTCTGCCCCTCTTGGGGGCAGATCGGCCTATTTTTGTAAAGCTCATCTGCCTACCAGGGGGGCAGAAAGCCAACCAGAGACCAGGGAAGATTTCTTTAAAAAAAAAAGAGGGTGGGGGTATGGCCATACCCTCACCCCAAATAAATTAGGCCAAAGTTGTTCTGCACACTGGTGGGCAGATGGGGCTTATCCCCAATCCACTACCGGGGGGACAGAAAGCCTACCAGATGCCAGGGAATAAAAAAAAAAATAGTGGGGTGGTGGCAATCAACCAGTATGGGCATGGCTATGCCGTCACCCCAACTAAGGGGGTAACAACATTTCAGCTCTCCCCCACACAATAAAACATCTTATCCCATGGCAAGCAAGAGGACGTATGATTAGTTTGGGTTTTGGTTTTCCATTTGGGCCATGAGAGCTTGTCTAACTCTCAAAATCATCCCACTGAGAATGGTGAGGGCTGCACTTTTTGGACTTTGGGACGCTGCCATGTAGAAAAATCCACAAGACCTAGACACACCTGACAACTAAACATCTGGGTGTGTCCAGGGTGGTGTGCTTCACATGCACCCCGCACCATTTTCTTACCCACAGTCCCTGCAAACCTCCAACTTTGCTAGAAATCACACAATTTTGTGATGGAACCTTCCAGAATCTGCAGGAATCCACAAAATTCCTACCACCCAGCCTTGTCTCATCTATACAGATAAAAATTCTGCCCCAATTGTCAGCCTACAAATTATTTTCTTCAAACTGCCCTTTTGGACCCGCGTTCCCCCTAATTTTCAACATGTTTTTGGTTCTTCCCAGTCACAGGCACTTGGCCCACCTACACAAGTAAGGTAACATTTTTACTGGGAGACTGAGGAGAACGTTGGGTGGTAGGACATTTGTCCCAGTGCAGTGATCCCACACAGAAATGTGGGAAAAATGTGATTTTTTAGCTAAATTTGAGGTTTGCTGAGGAGTCTGGGTAAGGAAACACTGGGGGATCCAAGCAAGTCACACCTCCCTGAACTCCCTCGGGTGTCTAGTTTTCAGAAATGTTTGGGTTTGGTAGGTTTCCATATATGGCTGCTGAGCCCAGAACCAGAAATGCAGGTGACCCCTGCAAAAACAGGTGGTTTTGTATTTGATAATTTTGATGTGTCCACGTAGTGTTTTGAGACATTTCCTTTCGTGGGCACCAGGCCTATCCACACAAGTGAGGTACCATTTTTATCGGTAGACTTGGGGGAATGTAGGGTGGAAGGAAATTTATGGCTCCTCTCAGATTCCAGAACTTTCTGTCACCAGAATGTGAGGAAAAAGTGTTTTTTTTAAATAAAATTTTGAGGTTGGCAAGGGAATCTGGGTAACAGAACCTGGTGGGAGCCCAACAAGTCACACCATTCGGAATTCCCCTAGGTGTTTGGTTTCAGAAATGTCCAGGTTTGGTAGGTTTCCCTAGCTGCCGGCTGAGCTAGAGGCCAAAATCCATAGCTAGGCACATTGCAAAAAACAGCTCTGTTTTCTTTGGGAAAATGTGATGTGTCCATATTGTGTTTTGGGGCATTTCCTGTCCCGGGCAGTAGGCCTACCCACACAAGTGAGGTACCATTTATATCGGAAGACTTGGGGGGATGCTGGGTGGAAGGAAATTTGTGACTCCTCTCAGATTCCAGAACTTTCTGTCACCAAATGTGAGGGAAAAGTGTTTTTTTGCCTACTTTTGAGGCTTGCAAAGGATTCTGGGTAACAGAACCTGATGAGAGCTCCACAAGTCACCCCATTCTGAATTCCTCTAGGTGTTTAGTTTTCAAAAATGTATAGGTTTGGTAGGTTTCCCTAGGTGCTAGCTGAGCTAAAGGCCAAAATCCACAGCTAGACACTTTGCAAATCTTTGGGCAAATGTGATATGTCCACGTTATGTTTTAGGGCATTTCCTGTCACGGGCACTAGGCCTACCCACACAAGTGAGGTACCATTTTTATCGGGACACTTGGGAAAACGCTGGGTGGAAGGAAATTTGCAGCTCCTCTCAGATTTCAGGACTTTCTGTCACCAAAATGTGAGGAAAATATGTTTTTTTGCTAAATTTTGAGGTTTGCAAATGATTCTGGGGGACAGAACCTACACCCCACCCCACGTCACCCCATTCTGAATTGCTCTAGGTGTCTACTTTTAAGAAATGAACAGCTTTGGTAGGTTTCCCGAGGTGCCGGCTGAGCTAAAGGCCATAATCCACTGCTAGGCACTTTCCAAAAAACACGTCAGATTTCAATGTAAAAATATGATGTGTCCATGTTGCATTTCCTGTCGCGGGCATTAGGCCTACCCACGCAAGTGAGGTACTAATGGTTTCGGGAGACCTGGGGGAACACAGAATAGCAGAACAAGTGTTATTGCCCCTTGTTTTCCTCTACATTTTTTTCCTTCCAAATGTAAGACAGTGTGTAAAAAAGATGACTATTTCAGAAATGCTGTGTAATTCACATGCTAGTATGGGGACACCGAAATTCAGAGATGTGCAAATAACCACTGCTTCTCAGCACCTTATCTTGTGCCCATTTTGGAAATACAAAGGTTTCCTTGATACCTGTTTTTCACTTTTTACATTTCAGCCAATTAATTTCTGTATTCCCAGTATAGAATGGAAACCCATTGCCGGGTGCAGCTCATGTATTGACTCTGGGTACCTAGGGTTCTTGATGATACTACAAGCCCTACATATTCCTGCAACCAGAAGAGTCCAGCAGCCGTAACAGTATATTGCTTTCAAAAATCTGACATTGCAGTAAAACGTTACAGAGTAAAATGTGGAGAAAAATTGCTGTTTTTATACCTCAATTTCAATATTTATTTATTCCAGGTGTTATTTTCTGTAGGAAAACCTTGTAGGATCTACACAAATGACCCCTTGCTGAATTCATAATTTTTACTACGTTTTATAAATGTTTAGCTTTCCGGGATCCATTATTGGTTTCACATGCATTTCGGTCACTAACTGGAAGGAGGCTAAAAGCACAAAATATAGTGGAAATGTGGAATGTCCCAGTAGTTTGTGTTGAAAAATATGGTTTTCTGATTCAAGTCTCCCTGTTCCTGAAAGCTGGGAAGATGGTTATTTTAGCTCAGCAAACCCTTTGTTGATTCCATTTTCAGGAGAAAAAAAAACACAAGCCTTCTTCTGCAGCCCTTTTCCCATTTTGTTTAAAAAAACAAAATAAATCTGTATTTTGGCTAATTTCTTGGTCTCCTCCAGGGGAACCCACAAACTCTGGGTACCTCCAGAATCCCTAGGATAATGGGATAAAAGGACGCAAATTTGGTTTGGGTAGCTTATGTGGACAAAACGTTATGAGAGCCTAAGTGCAAACTGCCCCAAATAGCCAAAAAAGGCTTGGCACCTGAGGGGGAAAAGGCCTGGCAGAGAAGGGGTTAAATAATCCCGGGTGAATTGTTGTTTAATGACAAGGTTGAGATTGGGGTGGAAGAGGTGAAAGGCAGCTCGGAGAGACTGCACAGAATGACCACAAGTTTGCCTAAGGTCAGCGTCAGAATCGTAACCACAAGATGGCTTTCTGAGTACAAGTCAAGTTTAGGACTAATGGTCTAGTGTTTTTCCGCAGATTAAAAATATTTCTGAAGTTCTTTAAACACTGAAGATGTTGTTAGGGTTATAATTGCAAACGTGCACAGCAGGGATTCCTTAATATATGCTTAGCTGCAGTGTCCTAAGTGCTTTGGGGGTTCTCTGCTGCGAGTGATGGTGCAGCAGATTTTATGATCCTGCACTAAAATGCCGCTGTAAATCACTTCACTTCTCTGTAGGTCGGCTTGAAACTAATGTGACCACTCTTTTGACTGACCATAGATACTATCATTTCAGGGTCTTGGACACAGGGGAACTATTTGGAACAGTACATTTTGCAGCTATCCCAAATGTGTCTCTGTGAGAAAACAGGGCTGATTGCAGAGGCCCCGTAACTTTTTGCCCCCATTTTCCACTTTTTGCTGGTGTTTTCCTGACTCTGATGATGCCCTGGGTACTGCTAACCAGTCCCAGGGCCTGTGCTCTGTGTAAAATGGATATGTAAATTAGGCTAAATATAATTGGCTAAGTTAACCTACCTATAAGTCCCTAGTATATGGTAGGGCATGTAGGTTTAGGGACCACAGCATAGGTGGTGCCCCCATAGGTTCACTGCTGAGGTGCCCAGTGTCCTTTTAAAGGCAGGCCTGCCTTGCTGGCTGCTTTTAAATTAAAGTTATATGCAAATTCGACTTTGGAATTAAAAGTAGTTCCAAAGTCTTAAACTACCTTATTTTTACATATAAGTCACCCCTAAGGTGTGCCCTATGTGCCCCTAGGGCTGGGTGCCATGTAACTATAAGCAGGGACTTTATAAAAATAGTTTTATAAGCCCTGGTGAGGTAAAAACAGCCAAATTCGTTTTTCCCTCATTGTAGTAAATGGCCTTCATAGGCTAGAATGGGGAGACTTTATTTTAAATTTTAAAGTCTCCTTAAATGATGCATATCAAGAGTTTGGTATCAAATTAATTGTTGTAATAAATCCCACAACTTCCAGTTGTGGGATTTAATATAACTTGTTCAGGTGAAGAGTTTTAAACTTTACCTGAAAAAGTTGCCAATTTCAGCCCTGCATTGTTTTTGCTGCTGTGCTCTGATTGGCCAGCCTCAGCAGCTTGGCCAAGCTGCCTTGATGAGGTGTGAAGTGGCCTGGCTTCTCACAAAGGAATGTGCCTGTGGGAAGGAATCTCCCCTCAGCAGATGGTGAGGCAGGAAGGGGGAGGGCTGCCAAACTGGTCTTCAAAGGCAGAGAAGGACATTTGGAGCAACCAGCAACACCCCCACATCCTGCAACCCCAGACAACTAGGTGCCCCCCTGATTAGATTAGGAGAGGGCAGGAGAGGGGTGTGTTTATGATTTTTAGCCACACTAGTGGGTGGGCTCAGCCAGATGTAACCTCCAAAAATCAGATTCATCCATGATGGAATTTTAGAGACTGTTGCCTTCTGGGATGGATTTTTGCCACTCTTCCCAGGAAGTGGTCATCACAGGGGGACGACCCTGTTTCTGATTGGAGAACCAGGGCCCCCCTGCTTCTCACCCAGAAGCAAGGATAAAACTGGCAGACCTGCACCCACACCTCAGATCCCCTCCAGAATTCAACAAGAAGAAGGAACTACAAGGAGAAGAAGGACTGCCCTGCTGGACCCCTGGCCTGCACCTGGACCCTGCACTCAGAAAGACTGCACCAGCTGCACACTTGGGCTTCACCACAAGAAGGACTTTGCCTGGCTTCCACTGGTTCAAGGAGGGACTCCCTGTTTGCTACAGGTGAAAAATTGCTATCCAGAGTCCCCTGCACCAACTCCTGAAAAAGTGACCAGCTGACCACTGTCCAGTGGCCAAAAAGGAGTTTGCGCCAGGTGTATTCTGGGAGTTGAAGTCCGCACTTCCCAAGGACCATCACAGAACTTCTGGACCCTTGGGGTGAGCTGTGGACCCCAAAAGAACCTTAAAAGAACATCTGGGTGAAGCCCCAGAAGTTTGGAAAAGATTGGAGAATTTTTTTTAAAAAGCTCCATAAAGTGACCGACCCGCCGCGGAAATTCTAGCCGGCTTGCCTCAACCGCGACCCGGCCTGACTTCGTGGTTCGTCCCGGTAAAGAAAAACATCCAAAAAAGAGACTAAGTCCGAACGTAAAAAGTTGACCGGGACCTCCCAGCCATCGTATCCGAGAAGGGCTCCATGGACGTCGGATCAAGATCCAGGTTCACCCCGGTCGAAGGATTTTCATCTCGAAAAAACGACTAAGTCCGAAGGTAAAAGTCTCCACCGAGGAAACCCACATCGCGTATCTGGACAAGGGCTCCAGGAGGTCGGATTCAACTGGCAGGTTCGTCCCGGTGAAGAAAAACTTCAAAAAAGAGACTAAGTCAGAAGGTAACTTTTTAACCGAGGCCTCCCGCGACTTGTAGCCGAGCAGGGCTCCATCGCAGTCGGCCTGAAACTTTGACTTTGCCCCGGTCCTGGTGCAACCAGATGACCCGATTGGCGCTTTTTGTTTCTAAGCGCTACAAAAATAATAATACTTTAAAAATTCATATCTCCGGTTCCCCTGAACCGATTTTAATCGTTTTTGTGTCATTTTAAAGATAAAAATATAAACTATTTTTATAAATTGGTTTTGGATTTTTAAACTGTTTCCTGTGTTTTATTTAATTACTGTTTTGTGATATTTGAATGCTTTACACTTTGTCTCCTAAGTTAAGCCTTGACGCTCGATGCCAAGCTACCAAGGGTAGAGCTGGGATTAATTTACTGAGACCTAACTGTACTTATGTGGAGGTTTGTGGCTTGTTGCTAGGTGTAGGTACCTACCTGCCCTACCAATAACCCATTTTCCAACACATATGAAGTGTGTAAAACAGTATCTAAGGAAGTCCTTAGCAAAACACATTTGCTTAGTTTAAAGTTGAACATACTACTGTGCTACCACACATATATATTGTCTGGTATGGTTAGAAAGGCTAGTCATTTTTTTAAAACTGTAGCTAATAATAATAGGAAGTAGCAACACCTGAGATTGAAGGGGTTAGACAGCAAATCATTTCAAATTTTAATCCCATTGTCCAAACAGATTGTGGTGAAACAGATGTCCATGTCTGGGGGTCAAAATGTATGCCTGTAGAGATCCTTATGACCATCCACAACCAATACCTACATGTTAATTTTACCTTCAGCCAGTGACAGTCCACCTAGTACCAGAGATTATGAATGCCATGTTGAAAGATTTTACCTGATACTATGTTAGTCTTAAGGATGGTTTGATTTCATCACTATACATAATTCATGGGAAGGGATAAAACAAGACAAAGATTCAACATAGAATTTAAAGATGTTGGTTGATGAGAATGACACTGGGGTGCATCACAGGTCAATTGCCTACACTCAGAGCATCAAGTTGCACAGTCTGGGAAACATCAGATATAGAAAAGTACCCCAGGAAAGACCTTTGAGTTTATTGGGAGCGTGCATAGTTTGACTGAGTGACATAGCAGAGAGAAAACATTAAGTACCATCAAGCTGAGTTGCAGATCATTGCTACAATTGGCCTTAAGAGTAATGTCAGTAAGAATAGACAAAATAGCAGGAGTATAACTATCCATTAAGTCCATTCACTTCTGTATCATCTCCAGTACAGCTTCTTTGAATAGAATTCTAGTCAAGCGCTAGAATCCTGATTTCAGATTTGGCCTGCCTTGTGACCAGAATTAGGTTTATAATGTGTCAAAGGCTGCTGGCAAAAAAAAAAATAGTGCTTGACTACATACACATCCCATCATACTTTAAGATCATTCAAAATAGAAGTGTTGAACACATCTGTGTTGCAGTCTCATCAAAATCCTGAGGGCCTGAGGAATGACACCATGAGAGGAGACATTGATCAGACTAGTGACTTTTATTATAAGTGCTGGAAGACCCAGGTTTATGGCCTGGCATTTTGGATGTCCTTAGCAGGTGAGGATTGCTTGAAGGAAACCTGGAGATTGGTTATGTCAAATTCAAAAGCAGAGTGGGTCTACACTAGAAGGCATTAAAAGGTAATGGCAAGTCTCCATGCCCGGTGGTGAAAGAGGCAATGTGAGTCATTAAGATGTCAATTTCAAAGGAATGCCCCACATGGTAAATCATCCATCACATAACTGTCCTTTCCTCGGCCAGTAACACGTTTCACAGGTCCATGTGTGTTGTGCTGCCTCAGTTCTAGTTTTTCATTTGAATACTGGGACTTGTAGTATAATTTATTACCAGTATACAAAGAACCTCAACTGTAGCAGGCCATCTTGCATAGACTTTGAAAATTTGGCAGGCATGCCATTTGCCAATATAGGCCCTCTTACACTATGACCCAAGTGTGTTTTTGTTGGGGCTAGGCAGCCAAAAGTAAACTGTAATGGAAAATTATTTATTGTGGCCTTATAGAGGGTCTACCGGTCACCCGAGATGGTATGCATGTGCTGAGTAGGTACATCCTCTGCAAGTAGGATCATTTCAAGAGCCAGATGTACAATAACTATCAGAAACCCATATTGGATGCAGCTTTCGTGATGTGCTAGGTGTAGTGCTTTCCTCTTATCTAGTTTCTAAGCACTAACATAACACAACAGAAATGCACTTCTGAGGTCAAAGAAGACTTTTATTGTTGTTAATTCTTCCCCAACCACAATATTTTATGTATGACGAATTAGTAGCTTTCAAGTCCGCGTTAATCAAACAAAATATATCAGTTTGCAATATACACAGCAGGTTATATTTATAAGATATTGAATGCAAAGCAAAACAAATATTTCACCGTGTGGGAACTATCTACAGCTTCATCTTTCTAAGGTCTGCAAGCTGATGACCCCTGTCAGCCGCGAGAAAGAGAGATTCATCTACCCACACGGGATTGCTGGCAGCCTGCGCCAAGCTCCAGCACGAGGTCCGGCAGATTCGAATCTGACCCTCTGCAGCCTGTTACATTCGTTACAAAGGTGTGCCCCCTCCTCTCAGACCTGGGAAACTGAGCAAGCCTTTTGGAGACTGGCCAGGTCTCCAAGACTACTCCTGTTCCCAAGCTCAGGCAGAGAGAACAACACCCATGTACTCTCTCTTATCATGTCTAGTCTACTGTGAGAACAAAACATCTTGGTTCATCTTGTGCAAAAACACAGCTTGGAAAAATACAGCTTGGATTCTCAACTGCAATGTCTAACTCCACGTTAAAGGCAATGGGCAGCTAACCTAAATATCAAATGCAATGTCATGTTAAAGGCAATAGGCAGCTAACCTAAATATCAAATGCAATGTCTAGTGTCATGTCAAAGCCAATAAGCATCTAAGCTGAATACAAAATGCAATGTCTTATATCATGTCAAAGCCCATAGGCAGCTGAGCTGAATACAAAATGCAATGTATAATATCATGTCAAAGCCAATAGGCAGCTGAGCTGAATACAAAATGCAATATATAATATCATGTCAAAGCCCATAGGCAGAATATCTAATAGCATGTCAAAGTCAATAGGCAGCTAAATTGAATACATCATGTTAAAGCCAATAGGAATGCAATGTCAAAGCCAATAGGCGGCTAGACTGGATACAGCATGTCAAAGCCAATAGGCAGAATACAGAATGTAATGGCTAATGCAATGTCAAAGCCCATAGGCGGCTCAACTGAATACAGAAAGTAATGGCTAATGCCATGTCAAAGCCAATAGGCGGCTCAACTGAACAAAACATACCATGTGCTACTGGTGAACATTGAGCAACTAATATGCGCAGTGGTGAAACACAAAGTCATTGGTCAAAACAAAACTTATCAAATGGCAGTACATTCCGCCCTTTGACCAATGAATTTTTGTTTCACATATCTCTTGTTTCAAACAAAAACAAAAAACATCAGCACAAACAAAAAAACATTATGATCAAAGCAATCCCTGTAAAGCAATAGAAGTGAATTAACACATTGATTTCATAACCTTTCACATCAGATACATCTACATAGAAAAGACTGGGCAATTTTTATACTCTGAGTGAGTCTCTAATTCAACAGTGTTAGCAATTTGATGTGGCATGAGTTCTGCTCATGTAAAGGTGCACGGTCCACCTGAAAGGTTTTCTGGAAGATAAGCAAAAGTCAGAGTTCCATACGAGAGGGGAAAAAAAAAAAAAACACAGCTTAGTTCCAGTGGAAGAATGCAATCAAACAAGTTGAACTTGAACTGAAGGCGCAGTTTGCGCAAAATGGATCCATGGTGCTGGCACTTTACTCAGCCAGGTTCAGATTGGGGATTCGGTCCCTTCCCCGACCCCACATGCACACACCGGAAGGGGGACCACACAGCACACTCAGGGACAGTGGCGAAACGTGGTAGGATCTGCAAAAGAAACAAGTATGACTTTTCTTGCAAATAACATTTTTCATTTAAACTGCACCCTTCCTCTTTCTTTCCCTGTTTTATAATCAGCAGGACGTTTTTGGGGCCCTTTGTTACATTCGCTGCAGGTTCTGGAGGATCACTTGGGGCTTCAGCCCACACATCAGCACTGAGGTTTTTATCTGCTGCACCACAGCTTCCCTTTTCTTGCACTGTCAGAAGGGCTGGGGCAGACTCCTTCTTTAACAAACCTCCATTCACTGCATTTTTGTCAATTTGGGCCATTCTGTCTCCAATTTGTATGAATGAATCAGATTCTTTTCTAGGTATCAGCATAATTTCGATTTTTCCTTGGTAATTTGCAGCAATCACTCTCCCTAAAACCTGATCAATTTGCCATTTCTGATCTGGTAACTTTCCTCTCCCCAACTGCTCTGTGACTGCTTGCATGACAGATTGCTTTTGTGCGTGCTGCACAGTTTTTATCAAATCTAGGGGAATGTGCATCTCTCTCATCTCTGCCCACCTGTAAGTGGCTTTTTCTCTCAGCTGTTCACATTTCTGGGGCACCCACTTAGCCATCCCCACTAAGGCAGAATTCTGGGTGTACACTTCTCTCTCGGAATTTTTCTCATTAACATCTGCAAGGTAATTGAACCAGTTAGGTGCTAAAACATTAGCAATGAACCAAAAATCAGCGTAAAAATGACAAATCTCACGTAGCTCTTGCTTTAAAATCTGACACACATTATACAACGCTGTTACTTCTACGGTGCCAGAAAACAACATTTCAGTCAATGAATCATTAGTAAAACAAACATGCTTTTTATCTTCAGTGGACACGAGTTCAAATGGTGCACTCAACTTAATTGATAATTCTTTTACCTGTGGTACTCTAGCCCTGTCTTGCAAGTACCAGATCCAGTGTATGATCCTAGCTAGGGGCACTATTTTCTTTCCTTGTTCCTGAATTACATGTACATAAGTATTTCCTTCTTGCACTGCGCAGAAACCTAAAGTCTGCATTATTTCATTTGCCAAATCACAAGCGCGCAGCTGCATATAATTTTTCACAGTGACTATATACAAAAGTGTTAGGATTTCACTCAAATGAGGGCTATTCTTTTTCCAAAAATCAAACAAGCTAATGAAACTCGGTGTCTCTTTCTCTAAAATCTTTCGTTTTACTTGTGCATTTTGCAACGGTAACTCGTAAATCACATTCTGAGCTCCTCAGTGCAGCTCGGAGCTGTCTTAACCCCCTCATTACTGGAATGGGACAAGAAAGATTCTTCAAAAACAGCCTTTTTATAACTTTCAGTCGGGCTAATTTGCTCACGTAAATTCCTATTTTCATGTTCCAACTTCTGACATTTCTCCTGCATTTCTCTGTAAGCAGATAAAGGTATCCAAACCTTTCTGTCATCATTACTTCCAAAAGACACGTTTTCTACATATGTACAACAGGAATTATTTCTCAAAGCATTATCAGGCCTTTTAGCTACACATGCATTTTCTTCTGTAATTCCCCAAACAGAAAACAATTCACAGTTTTTCTTAGCACCATCAGGCAGTTTATCAACACATGTATTCTCAGACATGGTCTGCCGTGCTACTGTGATTCTCCAAAAAAAACAATTTCTGTAATTCTCCAAACAACATAAAAACAATTACACTTTTAAAGTGTGCACTTAGAAATCTACCAACTCGTCAACACCCTCTTAATCACCTCTTAATGACCGACCCCACGACTCCTGGTACCAATTGTAGTGCTTTCCTCTTATCTAGTTTCTAAGCACTAACATAACACAACAGAAATGCACTTCTGAGGTCAAAGAAGACTTTTATTGTTGTTAATTCTTCCCCAACCACAATATTTTATGTATGACGAATTAGTAGCTTTCAAGTCCGCGTTAATCAAACAAAATATATCAGTTTGCAATATACACAGCAGGTTATATTTATAAGATATTGAATGAAAAGCAAAACAAATACTTCACCGTGTGGGAACTATCTACAGCTTCATCTTTCTAAGGTCTGCAAGCTGATGACCCCTGTCAGCCGCGAGAAAGAGAGATTCATCTACCCACACGGGATTGCTGGCAGCCTGCGCCAAGCTCCAGCACGAGGTCCGGCAGATTCGAATCTGACCCTCTGCAGCCTGTTACATTTGTTACAAAGGTGTGCCCCCTCCTCTCAGACCTGGGAAACTGAGCAAGCCTTTTGGAGACTGGCCAGGTCTCCAAGACTACTCCTGTTCCCAAGCTCAGGCAGAGAGAACAACACCCATGTACTCTCTCTTATCATGTCTAGTCTACTGTGAGAACAAAACATCTTGGTTCATCTTGTGCAAAAACACAGCTTGGAAAAATACAGCTTGGATTCTCAACTGCAATGTCTAACTCCACGTTAAAGGCAATGGGCAGCTAACCTAAATATCAAATGCAATGTCATGTTAAAGGCAATAGGCAGCTAACCTAAATATCAAATGCAATGTCTAGTGTCATGTCAAAGCCAATAAGCATCTAAGCTGAATACAAAATGCAATGTCTTATATCATGTCAAAGCCCATAGGCAGCTGAGCTGAATACAAAATGCAATGTATAATATCATGTCAAAGCCAATAGGCAGCTGAGCTGAATACAAAATGCAATATATAATATCATGTCAAAGCCCATAGGCAGAATATCTAATAGCATGTCAAAGTCAATAGGCAGCTAAATTGAATACATCATGTCAAAGCCAATAGGAATGCAATGTCAAAGCCAATAGGCGGCTAGACTGGATACAGCATGTCAAAGCCAATAGGCAGAATACAGAATGTAATGGCTAATGCAATGTCAAAGCCCATAGGCGGCTCAACTGAATACAGAAAGTAATGGCTAATGCCATGTCAAAGCCAATAGGCGGCTCAACTGAACAAAACATACCATGTGCTACTGGTGAACATTGAGCAACTAATATGCGCAGTGGTGAAACACAAAGTCATTGGTCAAAACAAAACTTATCAAATGGCAGTACACTAGGTGACATTGTTCCAGGTGTAGCCTGCCCTAATGGGGAACACCCTATCCCCTGTCTTGCTCATATGGATATTGGTGGTAGAAGTAAGTGCAAGTGATGCAGAGTGGAGGTTCATGATTGGTTGGTGGAAGTGTAGATGGTGGGTGATCTAGGTGGGCCCTGGTGGTGAAACATCTTGTAGGTGTGGATGAGCACCTTCACCTGGCAGTGTGTTTGAGTGGGTAGGCATTGTTTTTTCCTGAGGTGAGGTGTGATCTGCATGCTGCAAGGTAGGTTGAGTAATAGTTTGACTTTGGTGTGTTGGATAGTTTGCCTCTTGTGCAGTAAGTGTACGGAGATGTTCCAGTAGAGGGCACTGGTGTAGTTCATTCTACATGTGATGACAGCCTGGGTGATGATCTTACATGTTTCTGGAGGGAGCCATATGAAGAACTGACTGAGCATGCAAAATAGGTAAACGCAAGTGGAGGTGATAGTAGTAATTTGAAGTCTCATTTTGAGTTTTCAATACAGGATGATGGACAGGTTTTTGGGGTGTTTGGAGGGTTAGGATTCCAGCCTAGTTCTCTAGGCAACCTGGGTGAGTTTATAGTGCAGAATACCATGACTTCTATCTTGTCAGGTAGAATATTAGCAACTAATCTCACATAGAGTTAGCCATGTTGGTCAATGACATGATCTAACAAGCCTTGGTGGTTGTGGTGTTTTCTAAGAGTTAATGTAGAGTTCCCCAGTTTCCAACAAAGAACTTTCCGATAAACATTTGTGAATGCCTCCTCACCAGTTTTCCTATCTGTCCCGTGTAGGACATCATGCCACTTTCTTTGTTTGTGCAGGAGTTTTTCTTGCCCACTTGTGCTCCTAAATAATCTGCTACACTTGAGAATGACAATTTGTGCCTCCTCACTGATCTCACTACACACATTTAAATGTGAAGTTGTGTGTAACCAAACTTATGTTTACACACAATACATAAAATTTGACATGTGTGTTGTTTTGGAAAAACAAAACTACCCACACGTTATAATGGGAGGATATGAACACCTGGAATAATTAAATCATTATTAGAAGCTTTTATGAGATTTGTATGGTTGTTCCTCAAAAGTTCACATACATAATGTAATTATAACACCCAAAGTCACTTTTTTGAAGCTGAAGAAGTGTGAGATCAAGTTAATTGCACATGTTGTATTTGTATGTGCACCTACATCAATTACATCCACTGCAATGGTATGATGAGAGATGTGTAATGTCAGAGTGTGTCAACTAGATGCGACATGTGAGGCCAAAACACTGTTACAATGAAAACACTGTTACAATGATGCACTTAAATGTTGCAAAGTAAAGATGACAACATCATTAGCAAATGTCAAAAAATCACTGCTCACAGAAAAGATAAGCAACAATGTATAACTCTAGACAGATGTGCTAATACTAAGTAGATACTGATGCCCATATTCCTTGTGGATTTTCATTGTACTTGTGCCGCACAAGGATGCACAAGGCCAAGCTAATACCATCAATGATAGTCACCAAGACATGCAAATGCACCTTGCCTCACCCTGTGTATACTAATACATTTTGCGTAATGAAACACAGGCCAAAATAACTGACTTTTGTCACTCTTTTTTCTAGAGAGTCCTCATATGGGAGTGCATCCACACATTACATCATTTACATATACAATATTGCACTAGTGGCAGACCAGGGAGCCTGTCAAAATGCTACATCTCACCAGGGGAGGAGAAAATGGGAAATATATGGTCAAAAGGTATCGTTGACAGCTTTTTCTAAGTGTGCGGCATGATGATGGTCCATACTTAGCATGACGTATGTGCCAATGATGATGAATGCTGTCCAGGTAGGTGTGACTTTTACACAATTACAAACCAACAAACAGCGCAAAACCCCTTGCACAATGGTGCAGGTGAGTGCATTTGTGCTGGACAGCAATTTGTGACCTGGTGCAGGCAGGGATCAGCAATCTGCAGAAAAATGCCAAATCCAACACTTACCTGCCCTCTCCCTATCAAACAGGAATCTACAGTAAGAAGACTACCTGTGTTGTGCTGTGTGTAAAGTCAAATAATGAGCCCCATTTACAGTGTCTAAAGTATGGAAATAGTCCCATACATAACTCAAATGTGAGAAGGACCTACAGTTCTGCAGAGGACTCTGACAATGAAACATATTCCTTCAGTGTACTCAAGACAAATTGAACATAATGTACACACCTAACACAATAGAACCAACTCATGACAAATACATATTATCCAAATAAAGGCCAATGAATAATTAATTTAAATGTAAAACCTGTTTACTAAAACACTACCTAACCCTATCTAACCTACACTAATTGTCCTAGCCTATACTACCTTAGCTTACACTTAACCTATCTTAACTACTATTGACACGACAAGTTAAACATCAACCCACCACCCCCTTAATACACATAGACCAGTGCAAAGGAAATACCAATTACATCCTAAACTTCGCTAAAATATTCCTAAACCTATGCTAAACTAACTAGAACTAAAAATGGAAGGAAAAGTCCTGCGGGAGAGTTCAAATTTGTTCTCTCAAGTGCCTCAGGCACTCCTTTGAAATTCTCCCTGCCACTTGTGTTCCTTTTAATTTATTGCCATCCTCTTGTCCATTTTCTGCATTCTTTGCACCTGCAACAAATTGAAATTGGACTGTGCTGCACCTCTATTTCCACTTTGTCCAGTGCCTTGCGGCTGCTGTCCTCCAGTGGGTGCAGGGGTGGGGTGGGATGTGTAGGAAAGTACCATCTTGCCTGCAATGTTACCCCCATATTTCACTGTATATATGTTGTTTTAGTCTATGTGTCACTGGGACCCTGCCAGGCAGGGCCCCAGTGCTCATAAGTGTGCCCTGTATGTGTTCCCTGTGTGATGACTAACTGTCTCACTGAGGCTCTGCTAACCAGAACCTCAGTGGTTATGCTCTCTCTGCCTTCTAAATTGTCACTAACAGGCTAGTGACCAATTTCACCAATTCACATTGGCATATTGGAACACCCTTATAATTCCCTAGTATATGGTACTGAGGTACCCAGGGTATTGGGGTTCCAGGAGATCCCTATGGGCTGCAGCATTTCTTTTGCCACCCATAGGGAGATCTGACAATTCTTGGACAGGCCTGCCAGTGCAGCCTGAGTGAAATAACATCCACGTTATTTCACAGCCATTTACCACTGCACTTAAGTAACTTATAAGTCACCTATATGTCTAACCTTCACCTGGTGAAGGTTTGGTGCAAATTTACTTAGTGTGAGGGCACCCTGGCACTAGCCAAGGTGCCCCCACATCGTTCAGGGCAAATTCCCCGGACTTTGTGAGTGCGGAGACACCATTACACGCGTGCACTGTACATAGGTCTCTACCTATGTACAGCGTCACAATGGTAACTAAGAACATAGCCATGTAATATGTCTAGGATGATGGAATAGTCACCCCAATGCCATTCTGGCATTGGGGGGACAATTCCATGATCCCCCGGGTCTCTAGCACAGAACCCGGGTACTGCCAAACTGCCTTTCCCGGGGTTTCACTGCAGCTGCTGCTACTGCCAACCCCTCAGACAGGTTTCTGCCCTCCTGGGGTCCAGCCAGGCCTGGCCCAGGAAGGCAGAACAAAGGACTTCCTCAGAGAGAGGGTGTTACACCCTCTCCCTTTGGAAATAGGTGTCAGGGCTGGGGAGGAGTAGCCTCCCCCAGCCTCTGGAAATGCTTTGATGGGCACAGATGGTGCCCATCTCTGAATAAGCCTGTCTACACCAGTTCAGGGATCCCCCAGCCCTGCTCTGGCACGAAACTGGCCAAAGGAAAGGGGAGTGACCACTCCCCTGACCAGCACCTCCCAGGGGAGGTGCCCAGAGCACCTCCAGCGTGCCCCAGACCTCTGCCATCTTGGATTCAGAGGTGTGCTGGCACACTGGATTGCTCTGAATGGCCAGGGCCAGCAGGTGATGTCAGAGACTCTTTCCTTTCTTAATAGCCTATCCTCCTTCCTAGGTAGCCAAACCTCCTTTTCTGGCTATTTAGGGTCTCTGCTTTGGGGAATTCTTCAGATACCGAATGCAAGAGCTCACCAGAGTTCCTCTGCATCTCCCTCTTCACCTTCTGCCAAAGGATCGACCGCTGACTGCTCAGGACGCTTGCAAAACCGCAACAAAGTAGCAAAGACGACTACTGCAACCTTGTATCGCTTCATCCTGCCGGCTTTCTCGCCTGTTTCCTGGTGGTGCATGCTCTGGGGGTAGCCTGCCTCCTTCTTGCACCAGGACCTCTGAAGAAATCTCCTGTGGGTTGACGGAATCTTCCCCCTGCAACCGCAGGCAACAAAAGACTGCATCACTGGTCCTCTGGGTCCCCTCTCAGCACGACGAGCGTGATCCCTGGAACTCAGCAACTCTGTCCAAGTGACTCCCACAGTCCAGTGACTCTTCAGTCCAAGTTTGGTGGAGGTAAGTCCTTGCCTCCCCACGCTAGACTGCATTGCTGGGTACTGCGTGATTTGCAGCTGCTCCGGCTCCTGTGCACTCTTCCAGGATTTCCTTTGTGCACAGCCAAGCCTGGGTCCCTGACACACTAACCTGCAGTGCACAACCTTCTGAGTTGTCCTCCGGCGTCGTGGGACTCCCTTTTCTGACTTCGGATGGACTCCGGTTCACTCCTCTTCTAAGTGCCTGTTCTGGTACTTCTGCGGGTGCTGCCTGCTTCTGTGAGGGCTCCCTGACTTGCTGGGTGCCCCCTCTGTCTCCTCATCCAAGTGGCGACATCCTGGTCCCTCCTGGGCCACAGTAGCATCCAAAAACTCTAACTGCAACCCTTGCAGCTAGCAAGGCTTGTTTGCAGTCTTTCTGCGTGGGAACACGTCTGCAAGCTTCTTCACGACGTGGGACATCCATCCTCCAAAGGGGAAGTTCCTAGTCCTCTTTGTTCTTGCAGAACACAAAGCTTCTTCCATCCAGTGGCAGCTTCCTTGCACCCTCAGCTGGCATTTCCTGTGCATCTGCCCACTCTCGACACTGTCGCAACTCTTGGACTTGGTCCCCTTGTCTTAGAGGTACTCAGGTCCAGAAATCCACTGTTGTTGCATTGCTGGTGTTGGTCTTCCTTGCAGAATCCCCCTATCACGACTTCTGTGCTCTCTGGGGGTTGTAGATGTACTTTACACCTACCTTACAGGGTCTTGGGGTGGGCTATTTATCTAACCCTCACTGTTTTCTTACAGTCCCAGCGACCCTCTACAAGCTCACATAGGTTTGGGGTCCATTCCTGGTTCGCATTCCACTTTTGGAGTATATGGTTTGTGTTGCCCCTGTACCTATGTGCTCCTATTGCAATCTACTGTAACTTTACATTGCTTGCATTACCTCCTTTTGCTATTACTGCATATTTTTGGCATTGTGTACATATATCTTGTGTATATTTGTCATCCTCATACTGAGGGTACTCACTGAGATACTTTTGTCATAAAAATAAAGTACCTTTATTTTTAGTATATCTGTGTATTGTGTTTTCTTATGATATTGTGCATATGACACCAGTGGTATAGTAGGAGCTTTGCATGTCTCCTAGTTCAGCCTAAGCTGCTCTGCTATAGCTACCTTCTATCAGCCTCAGCTACTAGAAACACCTCTTCTACACTAATAAGGGATAACTGGACCTGGTACAGAGTGTAAGTACCCCTTGGTACCCACTACAAGCCAGGCCAGCCTCCTACAGGATGTGCCTTGTCTGCTGAGCTGAACAGATCCTCAAGCCGTGCAGGTTATCTGTGCCTGTGCAGATGTTGTTGGGGCCCAATGCCAGAAGATATGGCCTTTTAAGATGTGCTGCTCATCTTACTAAATCCATGGGCAATTTTTTGAATGTGGGCATAACATGCCTGTCTCATAACAAAGGTGTTTGAGATTTCTGGTATCATGTGAGCTAGGAAGAAAATTGTTCTGCATATTTGGGCAATGTGTACATCATGTATTACAAAAGATTACTGACATTGTAGTGCCATCATAACAGGATTACAACAGCTATACCTCAGGTAAACTGTAATACTTATGGAATGGGTAGATGTCATACAAATTAATCACACCCATGCAGCAACACATGTTGAGACATCAATTGTACCTTTTCATGGGTTGTTCCTGGATATAACTAAAGTTGAAATGTCACTTGCACATTTCCAGCATCTATCTGTTATAAATTGATTGCAGTGTGATGCCTAACCATGTAACACAGTCATGAATGTTTATGCAAAGTGTTGTTAGGAATGATACACACGTCCTGTCACAGATATACCATATCCATATTCAAAGTGTGGTACTGCAGAAAACATTATCCACACCTATGTTGACCCCAAAAACGATCAGCTTCACCTTGAGCGATTGGACAATATCCACCTACAAAATAAAAATGGAGACTTTGCAGAAATATAGTGCAGCTAGATACACTTCCAAATCGTAACTAAGCACTATGACACTCGATTGTCATAGAACATTTAGACACCTTTACACACATATGTATACCTTTTCAGACCATGGAATCGAGCTAATCACTTTGCAGGTCTGATCTGACAGGAGCTGAAAGGTCAGAAATGTGTTACATCAAATGTCAACATCAGGCCCCATTCATGTGATGTTGTAAGAACTGCTAGCCAGGTTCATTACAGGGCTCCTTGTACTTTGACCCAAGGCTGCAAGTATTGGCACTAGGCAGCCAGAAGACTGCCAGTGCTAGGAAAGCACAGGACTGCACCATAAAAAGTTAAATAAGGCACATCCCTGCCCTTTAACTTTCACGCACCCCAGCAAGGTGATTTACTGTGTTGCCCTGTGTGAAGATTTGATAAATGTATCCCTTGGTACGTACATACCAGCCTCCCCATGCAGACCTAATACGTTATGCAATGTGGGTAATGATCTATATTGTGAATCTACCCAGAGGGGCAGATGTTGCCACAGATTGTGCAGTGTTTGCAGCACATGATAGAGGGAAAACAGCAATAAATGATTGGTCCAATAACATTTACTAGCCCAGAACTCCTTGATGGAAACTGCTAAATAGTAACCCTAATTTGAATGAAGGGTTGTTTTGAATTACTTAGCGTCAAGAGTGGTAGCTCCCTATAACATGAGAGAACATTTATGCCAGGTGTGCTGCTCTGTGTGAGAGTTTGATACATCTGCCACCCGGAGTCACTCTGAGTTTGAGTTTGTTAATCAAATCTATAGTTAGTTAAAACTATTACACTATAAAATAGCAAGAAGACAATAAATAACGTTCATCATAAAAGAATGAATTGCATTACCACGCCAGTTTTATGTGCCACCAGCCATACTACTGCTAAAATAAGTACCGACTATTTAAATATGTCCCTGAGCATATAAACAATACACACATGTAGTTGAACTCATGTAATGTTAGAAAATCTCAAAGTTCTCTCCCTCTAAAGCCAGGGGCATAGCCACCAGGTTGCGTCTTAATTGACCTCTCCAAGTCTTAAGCTTATTAAATATCAAACGGCATTGGACAAAAGCTTGTTTACTAGGGCCATGAATTTTACTCCTCTACAGAAGAGCGTGTGTGTCACAAGGCATCTACACATTGCAAATGATTAGTTACATTGATATGTACCTTCACAAATGTATCTACATTCCTACATGTGAATGGTACATTAATATATATCTACGGTGCTTCCAATCTCCACTCCCAGCAGGTTCAGCATATCTACTCCCCAGACAATGACAGCCACCCAACAATGCTTAATTTGGCAGACAGTGCTCTCCTCATAGCCAACCTTGGCCATGTCCCACCTCACCTGATCCCATCAATCCTTCCTATTGTGTTCTCTGTATCCCTTGCTCACCTTTCCCCCTTCTCCCAGCAGCCAGCATCAGCAGCAGGAAGGTCTTTCAACAACATATGAGACAGCCAACTCCCTCTCTGTAAAGTTCTTCTCTCTCCCATTCCAGGACATGGCCACAACTGCACATGTCCTACCTATACTTGAAACTACTAAAAAAAGAACCCCTTAAACTTTTAACTACACCTAATTATCAATGACCCCTAAAAAAGACAAACACCCAACCATACAAATACAATGACAGTTACAAAAAATAACACTTAGGCAAAAGATATAATAATCAGGTACAGAGCAGAAACAGATGACACCAAAAACAACCAAACTTCTCCAAACTCTTACATCACTCCAAAAAACAACCAGCACCAACCAGTAAACACTAGCAGGAATTGAAAGTAACATTTACACTTTTTACTTCCTAGTATGCAGTCACACCCATTGCATCATTTCCTGGGTGTGAGAGGCAGGTTCTCAACACTTGCACGAATTTAACAGACGCGTTGCTGCACAAATGTACATTGTGTGATGCACTGTGCAGTTGTACTTATGCAGAAATACTAAGGGACACTCAATGGCGGCAAAACATTGTTTTTAACCCATGCAGCAGAGGCGATTCACCAGTTCTGACCTGCACAACAGAGGTGATGCGCCAGTTCTGATCTGCGCAATAGAGGTGATGCATCATTTTGACACAAGATGCGTGGCTTCGGCTTAGTTAGACACCTTAGGTCCACTTCCAAGGGTCCAGGACTGGGGTTGGCACCACATGGTAGGGCAGATTGACAGATGACAGAGTACCAGTGCAAAATAGGGTAGTTGGAAGTCATTTGTGTCCCTGAGACTTTATATCAGGTGGACAGCCAAACTAGACCTTGGATTCCTTGTAATACATGTGCAGTGCTACCCATCAGGACAGGGGAACTGCAGACACCAGAACAGCACAGCAAGGCAGGATTCCCAAGCTGATTGATCCCACAACAAGATTCATGAGATTCATGAGAGTTACCAGGGTGTGCATTACAAAGTTGATCCTGGTCCCTCTGCCCCACTCTTTTTGATTCCCTTTTCAGACCAACCTCTCTCTTCCTGAGAAGTGTTCAGGCTGATTCCTTGTGATCTATCACTCAATCATAAAACAATTAGGAAAGCATGGAGATGGCCTGGTTCTCCCATCCACCAGTGTATGTCCCATTCAGATTACAGCATTGCTGGGCTATCAAAGTTGGCCTCGTGGAATTCCTCTAATCCTTATGTTTTCGCCAGACAGCCATGTGTAGGAAAGTACCATCTTTCCTGGCATGTAGCAAAACTGCAACAAAGTAGCAAGAAGACTACTAGCGACATTGTAGTGCCTAATCCTGCCTGCTTTCTCAACTGTTTCCTGATGGTGCATGCTCTGGGGGCTGTCTGCCTTCACCCTGCACTGGAAGCCAAGAAGAAATCTCCTGTGGGTCGATGGAACCTTCCCCCTGCTAATGCAGGCACCAAACTTCTGCTTCACCGGTCCTCTGGGTCCCCTCTCATCGTGATGAGTGTGGTCCCTGGAACACAGAATCTGGATCCAAGTGACCCTGACAGTCCAGTGGTCCGTCTGTCCAAATTTGGCGGAGGTAAGTCCTTGCCTCCCCTCGCCAGACAGTAATCCTGTGTACTGCATGAACTGCAGCTGCTAGGGCTTCTGTGTCACTTTTGCAAGGAATCCTTCATGCACAGCATTGCCCAAGTCCCCAGCACTCCATCCTGCATTACCTAACTCGCTGAGTTGACCACCGGCTTTGTGGGACCCTCCTTTGTAGTGTTGAGATGACCACCGTGCTCAGTCTTCTTGAACCCATATTCAAGTACTTCTGCCAGTGCTGCCTTCTTCTGCATGGGCTTTCTGTGTTGCTGAGGGCCCCTTCTGTCTCCTCTTCCAAGTGACGACCTCCTGGCCCTTCCTGGTCCCGGGCAGCACCCATTTTCTTTAACTGCGACCTTTGCAGCTAGCAAGGCTTGTTTGTGGTCTTTTTGCAATGAAACAACTCTGCATCCTTCAACATTTCGTGGGACATTTTCTGTGGAAAGGAGAAGTTCCTGGCACCTTCCGTTGTTGCAGAATCTTCAGCTTCTTCCACCTGAGGCAGCCATTTTGCACCTTCATCCGGGGTTTAGTTGGCTCCTGCCCCCCAGACACTTTCATGACTCTTGGACTTGGTCCCTTTCCTTTACAGGTCTTTAGGTCCAGGAATCCGTCTTCAGTGCTTTGCAGTCAGTTGTGGTCTTGGCAGAATCTCCTTTCATGACTTTAGTGTGTTTCTGGGGAAGTAGGGTTACTTTACTCCTACTTTTCAGGGTCTTGGAGTGGGGTATCATGGACACCATTAGTGTTTTCTTACACTCCCAGCAACCTTCTACATATTACACTAGGCCTTGGGTCCCTAAGTGGTTTGCATTCCATTTTCTTAGTATATAGTTTGTGTTGCCCCTAGGCCCTTTTGCATCCTATTGTATTCTACAGTGTTTGCACTACTTTTCTAACTGTTTACTTACCTAATTTTGGTTTGTGTATTTTACTTACCTCCTAAGGGAGTATATCCTCTGAGATATTTTTGGCACATTGTCACTAAAATAAAGTACCTTTATTTTTAGTAACTCTGAGTATTGTGATTCTTATGATATAGTGCTATATGAGATAAGTGGTATAGTAGGAGCTTTGCATGTCTCCTAGTTCAGCCTAAGCTGCTCTCCTATAGCTACCTCTATCAGCCTAAGTTTCTAGAACACTACTAATCTACTAATAAGGGATAACTGGACCTGGTACAAGGTGTAAGTACCATCAGGTACCCACTATAAGTCAGGCCAGCCTCCTACATTAGCGGTGCAGCGGTGGGATAAGTACTTGTAACTGCTTTACCACTTTGTCATTGGTGCTTTTCATAAGAAAAACATATACCAAATACTTAAAAATATACACAGTTAACCTAAACAGTTTAACTCTCTTTCTAAAAACTTTCTACAAAGTTTCTAAAACGTTTTCAAACGTTTTGAAAAGTTTGAAAAGTTTCTCTCTTTTCTTTAAAAGTTCTGAAACTTTTTTCTCTCTGTCCTAAACCCTTTCTTACAACCATGTCTGCAGTAGAGCTCACTCCCACAGTTGTCCAGGCAACCTATGGTAGTTTAAACTTTAAATGTTTGATGGGTCTCTGCATAGAAAGAGGTTTAAGCATTGGTAAGAACCCTACCAAAGATCTTCTCCTTAGCCTTCTCCTAGAAAGTGACCAGAACCAGTCTGGCCCATCCCATTATCAGGAGGTAGAGGAAGGGGGTACCCAGCAAGAATCAGGGGAGGGGCCGGAGGATTCTGGGGAGGGTTCCTCCAAAGACCTGTCAGCTAACAGGCCACCTAGTGAAGCTGGTAGTGGGAGGGGGGTCACACATCAGTAGGGAACCTTTCACTCCAAAAGGCCAGGTAACTAGAGTCCAGCCAGTTAGAGACAGGTCCACTTCTGCCAATTCCCACATCGCCGCTGTGTCTCAGAATTCCCAAGCCTCCCACCCTGAGGATAACACCCTAGAAAGGGAACTCAGAAAGCTGAGGTTGGAAGAGGCCAGACTGAAGCTGAGAAAGCAGCAATTGGCCTTAGACAGGGAATCTCTAGATGTAGAGAGGGAAAGGCAGAGGTTGGGGTTAGTTCCCCATGGTGGCAGCAGCAGTGTTCTTGATAGTAATCCTGTAAGAGAACAAGATTCTAGGAACCTGCACAAGATTGTCCCCCCTTACAAGGAGGGGGATGACATCAACAATGGTTTGCTGCACTTGAGAGGGCCTGTATGGTACAGTTGGTCCCTCAGACGCAGTGGGCTGCCATCTTGTGGGTATCATTCACTGGAAAGGGTGGGATAGGTTCCTTACTGTTAGAGAAAGTGATGCCAATAACTACAAGGTTTTGAAGGATGCACTCTTAGATGGATTTGGTTTAACCACTGAACAATACAGGATACAGTTCAGAGATACCAGAAAAGAGTCCTCTCAAGACTGGACATACTTTGTAGACTGTTTATAGTAACTCTGAGTATTGTGATTCTTATGATATAGTGCTATATGAGATAAGTGGTATAGTAGGAGCTTTGCATGTCTCCTAGTTCAGCCTAAGCTGCTCTGCTATAGCTACCTCTATCAGCCTAAGTTGCTAGAACACTACTAATCAGTGAATGCCTTGGAGGGATAGTAAGGTGACTGACTAACCTATATGAAAACCTATATAATCTAATCCTGAGAGAGCATATTTTGAATAATTGTGTGTCTGACTTGTTGCATCAGTACTTGGTAGACTCAGATCTGACCTCTCCCCAAGAATTGTGAAAGAAGTCAGACAAATGGGACAGAACAAGAGTGAATAGAAAGGTTCATACAGGTGATGACAAAGATGGCATGAAGAAGGATGGTAAGTCTTCTGAAAAGGGTGGGGACAAAGATAAAAAACATTCTGAGTCTTCATCAGGCCCACAAAAATCGTCTAGGGGTGGTTGGTCTAAATCCTCTTCTAACAATCAAAAGAAGCCATGGTGTTATTTATGTAAAAGTAAAGGCCATTGGGCAAGTGATTTCACCTGCCCAAAGAAAAACACCAAGCCTCCCACTACCACAACCTCACCTGCGTCCACTAGTGCCCCTAGTAATAGCAGTGGTGGTGGGAAGTCTACTACAAATAGCCAATCAAAGGGTGTAGCTGGGCTCACCATTGGTAATGTAGTTGAAGTTGGTCCTGTAAGGGAGACCACAGAGGCTACTTTAGTCTCTGATGGTGGTATTGACTTTGCCACCTTGGTTGCTTGTCCCCTTAATATGGGTAAGTACAAGCAACTTCCCCTAATACATGGTATTGAGGTTGAGGCCTACAGGGATGCAGGAGCCAGTGTCACTATGGTGATTGAGAAACTGGTTCACCCTGATCAACATCTACTTGGTCAGCACTACCAAGTGACTGATGCTCATAACAACACTCTTAGCCACCCCATGGCTGTTGTGAATCTCAACTGGTGGGGGGGTTACTGGTCCAAAGAAAGTTGTGGTTGCCACTGATTTTCCTGTAGACTGCTTACTAGGCAATGATTTGGAGACCTCAGCTTAGGCTGAAGTGGAGTTAGAGGCTCATGCAGCAATGCTGGCCATTCCAGGGCATATTTTTGCTCTCACAAGGGTTCAGGCCCAGAAGCTAAGAGGACAGGGAAGCTTGGATCCTGGAACAATGGACCAAGTGCTCCCAAAATCTAGGGGTAGAAAGGGTAAATCCTTGCCCACTATCCCTCCCTCTCCAGAAGATTCTCCTTTTGAGGAAGAGGAATCCTCTCCCTGTGCAGAACCTACACCAGATGAGCTGGCAGCAGACACTGCTGAGCTTTTGGGTGCGGGGGGCCTGCTAGGAAAGAGCTTAGTGTGGCACAGCAAATATGCCCCACACTAGAGGGTTTGAGACAGCAAGCTGTCAAACAGCGGAATGGGGATATCATTAATAGCCATACAGTCTATTGGGAAGATAACCTCCTTTATACTGAGTCAAGGGACCCTAAACCTAGAGCTGCCAGGAGATTGGTCATCCCTTTGCAGTATAGGGAGTTTCTTCTGACCTTGGCACATGATATTCCTTTGGCTGGGCATTTGGGCCAGAGTAAAACTTGGGACAGACTTGTTCCATTGTTTCACTGGCCTCACATGTCAGAGGACACTAAGGAGTTTTGTCGCTCCTGTGTGACCTGCCAAGCCAGTGGCAAGACTGGTGGCACACCTAAGGCCCCCTTAATTCTACTTCCTGTGGTTGGGGTGCCCTTTGAAAGAGTAGGGTTTGACATAGTTGGCCCCCTTGACCCTCCAACAGCTTCAGGCAATAGGTTTCTCCTTGTGGTAGTGGACCATGCCACTAGGTATCCGGAAGCAATTCCCTTAAGGACCACTACAGTCCTGCAGTGGCAAAAGCCCTCCTGGGAATCTTTTCCAGAGTGGGTTTCCCTAAAGAAGTGGTGTCAGACAGAGGTAGTAACTTCATGTCTGCATACCTCAAAGCTATGTGGAAGGAGTGTGGTGTAACTTATAAGTTCACTACTCCTTATCATCCACAGACAAATGGTCTGGTTGAGAGGTTTAATAAAAGTCTCAAAGGTATAATTATGGGACTCCCTGAAAAACTCAGAAGGAGATGGGATGTCCTGTTGCCATGCCTCCTTTTTGCTCATAGGGAGGTACCCCAAAAAGGAGTGGGCTTTAGCCCCTTTAAGCTTCTCTTTTGGCACCCTGTAAGAGGTCCCCTTGCACTTGTGAAGGAGGGTTGGGAACAACCTTTAAAAGCTCCAAAGCAAGACATTGTGGACTATGTACTTGGCCTAAGATCCAGAATGGCTGAGTACATGAAAAAGGCCAGTAAAAACCTTTAGGCCAGCCAAGAGCAATGGCAATGGCAAAAGCAATGGCATGACCAGAAGACTGTCCTGACCCACTACCACCTAGGACAGAAGGTGTGTGTATTGGAGCCTGCGGCCCCAAGAGCACTCCAGGACAAATGGAGTGGACCCCATCTCATTTTTTAAAAGAAAGATGAGGTCACCTACTTGGTAGACCTGGGCACTGCCAGGAGTCCCCTTAGGGTGCTCCATGTCAATCGCCTGAAAACTTACTATGACAGGGCTGACTTAACCCTGCTCATGGCAACTGATGAGGGGCAGAAAGAAGAGAGTGACCATCTCTCTGACCTCTTCTCCACCACTGAAGCTGATGGCTTAGTGGAGGGAGTGGTGCTTGCAGATTGCCTTACTGCTGAGCAGAAGGACAACTGTATAAATCTCCTAGGCCAATTCTCTGACCTCTTCTCACTGATACCAGGTACCACTACCTGGTGTGAGCACACAATCAACACTGGAGACAGTTCACCTGTCAAAAGTAAGATTTATAGGCAGCCTGACCATGTAAGAGATTGCATAAAACAAGAGATACAAAAAATGCAGGACCTAGGAGTGACTGAGCCTTCAGAGAGTCCATGGGCTAGCCCAGTGGTACTTGTCCCAAAACCTCATAGAAAAGATGGTAAAAGAGAAATTAGGTTTTGTGTTGACTACAGAGGCCTCAATCAGGTAACCAAAACTGATGCTCACCCTATACCCAGGGCAGAGGAGCTAATAGATACACTGGCCTCTGCCAAGTATCTAAGCACTTTTGACTTAACTGCAGGGTACTGGCAGATTAAGTTGTCAGAAGATGCTAAACCTAAAACAGCATTTTCCACCATTGGAGGGCACTATCAGTTCACTGTTATGCCCTTTGGTTTCAAAAATGCATCTAGATGATATAGCTGTCTTTAGCTCCACCTGGGATGAGCACCTGGTCCACCTATGGAATGTTTTGGAGGCCCTGCAAAAGGCAGGCCTCACTATCAAGGCTTCAAAGTGCCAGATAGGGCACGGGAAAGTGGTTTATCTGGGCCAAATGGTAGGTGGGGAATAGATTACACCACTGCAGGGGATGATCCAGACTATTATGGAATGGGCTCCCCACACAACTCAAACCCAGGTGAGAGCCTTCCTAGGCCTCACAAGGTACTATAGGAGGTTCATCAAGAATTATGGCTCCATTGCAGCCCCTCTTAATGACCTCACTAGTAAGAAGATGCCTAAAAAGGTATTGTGGACAGCTAGCTGTCAAAAGGCTTTTGATGAGCTAAAACAGGCCATGTGCTCTGCACCTGTCCTAAAAAGCCCTTGTTACTCCAAGAAATTCATAGTCCAGACTGATGCTTCTGAATTAGGGGTAGGGGCAGTTCTATCACAGCTTAACACTGAGGGCCAAGATCAACCTGTTGCTTTTATCAGCAGGAGGTTGACCACTAGAGAAAAGTGTTGGTCTGCCATAGAGAGGGAGGCCTTTGCTGTGGTCTGGCCACTGAAAACGTTGAGACCATACTTGTTTGGTACTCACTTTACTTTTCAGACAGACCACAAACCTCTACTATGGGTTAAATAAATGAAAGGTGAAAACCCTAAATTGTTGAGGTGGTCCATATCCCTACAGGGAATGGACTATACACTGGAACATAGACCTGGGAGTACCCACTCCAATGCAGATGGACTCTCCAGATACTTCCACGTAGACAATGAACACTCATCTGGGCAAGGTTAGCCTTATTGTCCTCATTTGGGGGTGGTGGTGTAGAAAAGTACCATCTTGCCTGGCATGTTACCACCATTTTTACTTGTATGTCAGTTTGTTTTTGCCTGTCTCACTGGGATCCTGCTAGCCAGGACCCCAGTGCTCATAGTTGTGGCCTGAATGTATGTTCCCTGTGTAGTGCCTATCTGTTTCACTGAGGCTCTGCTAATCAGCACCTCAGTGCTTATGCTCTATCTGCCTTTAAAATTGTCACTGCAGGCTAGTGACCATTTTCACCAATTCTAAGTGGCACACTAGAACACCCTTACAATTCCCTAGTATATGGTACTTAGGTACCCAGGGTATTGGGGTTTCAGGAGATCCCTATGGGCTGCAGCATTTCTTTTGCCACCCATATGGAGCTCAGACCAATATTACACAGGACTGCCACTGCAGCATGAGTGAAATAATGCCCACGTCATTTCACAGCCATTTTACACTGCACTTAAGTAAGTTATAAGTCACCTATATGTCTAACCCTCACTTAGTGAAGGTTAGGTGCAAAGTTACTAAGTATGAGGGCACCCTGGCACTAGCAAAGGTGCCCCCACATAGTTCAGGGCCAATTCCCGGAACTTTGTGAGTGCAGGGACGCATTACACGTGCACACTACATATAGGTGAATACCTATATATAGCTTCACAATGGTAACTCCGAATATGGCCATGTAAGGTGTCTAAGATCATGGAATTGTCCACCCATTCCAAATGTGGTATTGGGGAGCCAATTGCATGTATCTTGGGGGCTTCACCATGGACCCCCAGTACTGCCAAACCAGCTGTCTGAGGCTTTCAATGCAGCTACAGCTGCTGCCACCCCACAGACAGTGTTCTGCCCTCCTGGGGTGTGAGCAGCTCAGTCCCAGGAAGGCAGAACAAAGCATTTCCTTTGGGAGCAGGGTGTTACATCCTCTCCCTTTGGAAATAGTTGTTACAAGCTGGGAGGGGTAGCCTCCCCCAACCTCTGGAAATGCTTTGAAGGGCACAGATGGTGCCCTCCTTGGATAAACCAGTCTACACCAGTTCAGGGACCCCTTGTCCCTGCTCTGGCATGAAACTGGACAAAGGAAAGGGGAGTGACCTCTCCCCTGTCCATCACCACCCTAGGGGTGGTGCCCAGAGCTCCTCCAGTGTGTCCCAGACTTCAGCCATCTGGAGGCCTCAGAGTGGCCAGTGCCAGCAGGTGACGTCAGAGACCCCTCCTGTTAGGTCCATACCTGATAAGTTACCCAATCTCCCTCTCAGGGCTATTTAGGGTCTCTGCTATGGGTTCTCTTCAGATTCTACTTGCAAGTTTCCAGCAGGAATCCTCTGCAACTACTACTCCATCCTCTGACCGCGGAACGACCGCAGACTGCTCCAGGAAGCGCTGTAACAGCAACAAAGTATCCAGAGGGGCTACTTTTCCTCTGCAACTTCAGCTCCAGCCAGCAACTGCAAAAGTTTCCACAGTGTGCATGCTCTGAGGACTCCCTGTCTTCACCCTGCACCAGAAGGACCTAGGAAATCTCCCGTGGAGTGACAGAGTCACTTCCCTGCTCAAGCAGGCACCTTCTAAGTCAATGACCGGTTCACTTGGACCCCTCTCCTGGCGGCGAGCGTGCTCCTTAGAACACAAACGGTGGACCCCATCAACACAGACTGTCCTGAGGTCCTGCTGTCTGAATTTGGAGGAGGTAAGACCTTGCCTTCCCCGAGAACGACAGTACCCCTGTGCACCGCGTCTTCTTCACCTCCTGAGGCCTCTGTGCACTATTTGCACAATTCCTTCATGCACAGCCTGGCCCAGGTCCCCAGCACTCTATCCTGTGATGCTCAACTCGCTGAGCTGATTTCCAGCGGCATGTGACCCAAAAAGGACCTCTGGAAGAAGACCCAGAAGCCTAGAGATGTTTTGAGCAACTCCATAAGTTGAAGAGGTGCATTGTGGGAGTTATAGTCCCAGACCCCAAGAGGCACACCAGAGCCTCTGAACCCTTGGCTGGTGCTGTGGACCACTTTCCTGAATCAAGAAACATTTCTGAAAGAAAGTGTGACAGTGTTACCTCGTGGACTTTGTCTGTCCAGTGTGACCTTGTTTATCCCCTTGAGTACTAGTTGCTTCTATGCTCTAGAAAACTTTAATTCTTTAAAAATTCATATCTCTGGTTCCCCTTATTCAATTTTAATCATTTCTGTGTCATTTTAAAGATAAAAATATAATCTATGTGTATAAATTGGGTTTTTATTGTGTTTTCTGTTTTACTTAGTTACTGTTTTGTGATTTTTAAATACTTTACACACTTGTCTCCTAACTTAAGCCTTGTCACTTGTTGCCAAGCTAACAAGGGTTGAGCTGAGTTTAATTTATTGAGACCTAACTGGACCTGGGTGGGGGTTAGAGGCCTATTGCTAGGTGTAGGTACTTACCTTCCTTACCAGCAAGCCACTTTCCAACACAGATTTGTAATATTATTTGCGCCTATACGTTCAGTGCATGGCCGTCATTGATATTTGATGTTCTTTTACCATTTGTGGTGATAAAAATAGAAATCAGCCGACAGATATACTGCCATGTGTGAAACATAGAATTGGGCAACAACATTTTCAAATCAAGTTATTTAGCAGATATTCCCACCTTGATACACTATTGCACACATACATCTCAAATATTTTTGAGGTGCATCCTTTCATCTTACTTTGAAAATGATTGTGGACCACATGAATTGTCATTTGCTGTCAATGAAATTAACTTGTGATTCTGGCCTCTCACACAGTATGACAGGGCACAATACCCAGCACTGTGCTGTTTGTTCCTACTTCCATTTCAGAATCTGTGAGGGAATCACACAATGGGGCATATCTGGCTACTTGTTTGAGTGAAATACTACCACTAGGTGCACATCACATACAATCCAAACACAGACACAGAGATGAGTATTCAGACATTCCTACCAATTTAACAAATTCCCAACAAGTCTGCTTTCATTACCAATTAGTAGTCCATTCCCATAACTGCCATTCTCAAACTGCTTATTGATGAGACTGTAGTGGGCAATGTAGGCATCGTACGTATTTCCAGGGTATTTTGCAAGGAGATTTATGAACAGTCCATGATGGTTCACTGTTGCCTGGTCATTTATAGAATAATTATGTTTGCATTTCATGTAGAGGTGCGAAGTGGATGCGGGGGCACAAACTGCACACATGTGGAATCTATGGCACCAAGCACATGGGGGAATCCTGGAATACTGTACAACCCTTGCGTGGTATCCAATTGCTGTTGGTGAGTTTGGGGGAAGAGAAGGTACTACACAAATAGCAGAAACACAGATAATGAGCCCTGTGAAATCCCAGCCAGTCTTGCAGATGTTGTTTGGAAGAATCCAGAGGCCAACATGTATAGCACAGGTGTCAATTTTACGTTTGCTGGAATGGCATGGGCCCTTGCAATTGCTGGCTGGAGACTTAGTGCTGTCTTCTCCAGACATTCCATGAAGGACTCCCTCTTCAGTCTGTATAAGTGAATGAACTCCTCCTACCAGAGGTCAATGAGGGTTATGCATTAGAGCAAAACACATTCCTTTCTCCTTCACTCCCTGCGTGGTTGTCTCCGAGATACTCCTAGTTGCAGTATGACAACCTCCATGGCGTAGTTGAGCTTGCCAAGTTGTGCTGTGATGGTTAGGACTTTATACTATAGCCATTGCATCATTTTCTACACCTTACTTGCCAATGCACAGCAATTCTGATGCATTTCTATTGTTGCATCGCAAAATGCCAAGCAATGTCACACAGTGATATGGTGTTAAATTCTACTGAGCTACGGTTGCACTGGTTTTTGCACGGGAGAACCTACATTGCATATCTTCATTCCTACATGATGCAATGGGATTCAGTGCAGCTTTTGCATGGCTCAGTTGTTAAAAAATTATGCATTTGTGCTGCGTTGCCCTTGCGTCACACTACATGGTGCAAAAGTAAGTACAAGCACTTGACAAATCTGCCCCTTGGAGTCTTTATCCTACAGAACTGTTTAGTATTTCTTGCCTCTCTGTCCTTGTCACAGCCTGTTTGCAGGCGGAATAAGCTAGGAAGTGCAAGCATAACAGGTGAGAACTCCTCATCAAGTCAGGATGATCCACCCTGCCAACATCCAAGCCCTCAATTGCGTGGCTGTCTGGGAGGAATATATAAAGGCCAACTGCCAACTACAGTATTGTGACTCAGGAACAAGCGATAGGCACCAAATGGTTAGGACAATAAAATGCTAATGTTCTAAAAGTGGCATTTTCAAAATTGTGACTTAAAATCCAACATTATTAAGGAAGATTTTAAATTACACTTTGTCAGTCACCAAACATGAATTCCTGCCTGCTACCATACAAAAGGTATCACTTATTAAATGTAATAAGGTAACCAAAAGTTATCATATGGGAGACATAGGCCTCATACTAATGAAAAATGCATTTGTGAGTTTTTCACTATCAGGACACGTAAAGCGTAAAAGTGCATATCCAACCTTTTGAATATAATGCATCCTGCCTTATTGGCTTTTTAGGGCCTATCCTAGGGATGAAATATGTATTGAAACGGGAGCTTGTGGCTTGAAAAACCATCAGTTAGAGCAATCAGTAACCTCCTGAATCATGTAATAATATTTTACCTTTTGAAGTTAGCTGATACAAATGATTGTCCCAATTAAGACATAAATCATTGTCCCAATAAAATGTTTGCATAACAACAAAACAGTTCAAAGAATATATTAATTTAGCAAGCTGTAAAACAAGAGGCTGAAGTGACTGAGATCAAGTGGCAGAGATTTGCAAGTACCTGATCATCTCTCTCGAAAAGTGCCACCCAGCATTACGAACCGATTTTTTTTGTCACACATCACAGTCATCAAATAGAAGTAGGAATGTGTAATTCCAGCACAAAGAGGGCCTCTTTTATTCTTATATTTCATTTCATCTTTATTTGTGATTATGCACGTGTTGCTCCTAGCACAGGTAAATGAACAATATCCGATATAAGTGGATGAAACCAGATCAGATCTACCTCCTTTACTAGCGTGGATCTGGGAACTGGCAAATGGTGAAGAATACTTGGGTCACATTTACCGGTATATGGGCAGCTTCCTCTGCTTGGAAGTTAACATGATGGTTGTCTGTAGATTCACTCCCCCCCCCCACCTAGTTGTTTGTAGTTTTCCCACGCCCCCAACCTCATGTGGTTGCATCACTGGCAGACGACTTGACTCTAGTAGTAAAAGTAAAACTACTTTGTCCTCTGTTTGAGTTCCAGATATCCTTCACCTTAAGAAATGTTGTGGTATTTACAGAAATGTGCTTTCAAGAGAACATGCTTAAGATGTAGTTCCACTGTACTATGATTAATGCAACAGACGTGTCTCCAAACTACTCAAAGAGTGAAGACGAAAGTAGAAAACAAACCAAACTAGGAAGACAGAATTTACATAAGACTGAAAGGATAAGGGCACAAAAGATCTATTCTCAATTTGACTTTCAAAGTGGCTTGTGGGGCAAAGAGCAACATTTTATACAGAGCACAAACACTTCTAGGATAAACGCCCTAGATACGGACAGAAATGTGTCCTCCACTTCATTTCAGATCCAGCAAAGCAAGATCCAGAAGTCTCAGATCCAGCAAAACAAGTTCTAATAAAAGAACCAAGGAACAAGATCCTTGAAGTTGCAGAAGGTCTCTGTGCTATGTAACATTTTTCACCTAAACAGTGGCATAGCCATGTGTCTTAATACTAGCAAGACAATTGGCATCCTCCTAGTTTTGTAGCAAAAACAGTCACTAATTGGGGTGAAGAGGAATCCTGGAACCTGATGTCATAGCACCTGCTCCATTATTAATAACTACACCCTTGCTGTAAGGTATGACCAAATCGCCTACCTCCGAGAGGCACCCTAAACATTACAATTTCAGAGTCTTTGCCATAGCTTCTGGAACTCTATCACATAATGTTTCTTAAACAAGCATGATCATACTATTGGCTTCCCTCCTGCACCTAGATTTGGAATAACCACCCCAGAGAGCATGCACTTTACTGCTGCCGGCCTAATTTCTACTTATTCCAAAGGAATTTCCCTTAACTTCTTTAATGCATGAATCTCTACTTGACAACTCCTTTGTCCAGTTATCACATTCAGTGAGCACTCATTGCCACTAGACTGCCTTCTAGTCCATGAGCCAAACACTCAATGGAAAGTTAAGTTTTCGAAGCTTACATTTATTAGGGGAGTGGAAAAGGGACCTATCTTGACACAAGGACAACACTCCTTCAGTCAATCAGCCCAAAATGTTTGGTTGCCAAGATTTGATAACTGCACTCCATCTCTTCCCATCATCAGAAGTTGTGTCTTTAGGAGTGTAACTTCTAGCAGTGGGACACGAATGCAGAGCCCTGAGTGGCCGCCCAGTGGCATAACGAAAAATGATCAGGCCCCTCTGTGGAATGTGAGAAAGGTCACCCATATTTCACAGATATTCATTGACCTTGGGCTGAACAGGGGCCCCCTTGCATGGTTGGGGGCTCCTGGAGGGTAGGGGCCCCTTACTGGGCTGATGGTGTTGCAAGGGCATGCATTACACTCCTGGTGACGGCAATAAAAAGTCCTTCTGCTCAATAGGCAATTTTCTGCAGCCTCAATTTGGGCAGGACATCTGGCTGCAGAGGATCGGGGTTGGGTGACATTAAACTTTGCCTCAGGTGAAGTAGATTTCGGATGTGGATGAAACTTAACCCCGGCCTGCCAGCACTAGCTCAAAAGGTACATTTAGGCGTCCTCAGACCAACTGGAAAGCAATTTTCACTTTTCCCCACTTTGTAGCCCAAAGATCTATGAATGCATAGGCTAAAAGTCCCCTGGGGTGACAAGATATGGACATTTTCTTCAAATCTGACTTTAAAAAAAAATAAGGAGCCTATTATGCCTTTTGGGTCGTTCATTATATGTGAAAAAATCACGAGCACCTTATGGTAATTAGGCAACAGTGGACTAGTAGTGCTAGTGGACTGCTAATCGTGGTGTACCACTAACAGCAATTAAATAATATCTGACAATTAAGGAGGAGAGTCAGCCTGTGGTGCCTCTGTACCGCTGCGGGCAAGAACTGAATTACATTTGTTCTTCTTGTTTTATTTTATATTACATGTTATGTAAAATGCAAACCTCGTCACAGCTAAACAAATAAAACCATAAAAGTCAAATGACATCAGAAAGACAAAGAATATACTTGTAAGATTACCAAAGAGTTATGACAAATATTTTTAGAAAAAAGAGTTTTGTAGCTCTCTCCAGAACTCTATACATGGGTCTGGTGATTCAGAAGAGACAGATAATTTTAAAGCACATTCACAGCAATAGAAAATGACTTGTTGGAAGAAGATTTGCTGCCATGAATGATCAAGTCGGGCTACAAACCTACTTCAAAGACTTGGTAGACCTACATGGGTTTGAAGCGGGCCTTCTTAATTTTGATGAGAGCTTCAAAACGCAACTAGTCTATGGAGTTAAGTAAGAGGATGAATTGCTCAATCGTCATATTGCCAGAAACAAGGGAGTACCTAGGAAATTAAAATGCCTACCACTTGAACTTCTAATCATATCGTGCATACGAAGTGACTTCCCTTCATCCTTTTGTCCTCCTTGCGCCCATCTATACACCCATCCTTTAAAATGTGCATCTATTCATTAATCATCCATTCATATATACATACATTTTTCACCCATTCTTCCATTAATGTATGTATCCATGTATACATCGATCCATTCTTTCAATCTTCCTTAATCCTTTCACTCATATGTACATTCTTCTGTCCTTAATTCATCAAGCCTTTCTCCTATGGATTCTTTCAATCTTCCATCCATACTTCCACCTTTCCATCTATTCTTACGTCACCTTTCCATCCATTCATTCATTCACCCTTTTTTGTTTCACTCTCCCATTCTACCTTTCATCTTTATTTGCTTCTTTAATTTCATGTTTTCTCCCCCCATTATTTCTATCATCTGTTTTTCTACCTGTTTTTCTTCGATCATCCTTCATTTTTGTTTCTTACATTTCTCTTTTGTGGTCACATTTTTATTTGTCCTGCTGTGTTTTCCCCTATTTTCATAATTTCTCTTTTGTTTTTTTCCTTCAATGTGCATGTCAGCCCACACATGCATCCCCGTTATAGCAGTCCTTAATTGTCCACAAAGTTAAAGACAGAAGAGACTCGTAAACAACTAATTAGCTTTTTACCCCATGCCATCAAGCACTGCGGCTGCTAGAGTGGAAGGTTTGCCACGTCACTGGCCAGAAATAAGCCTGGCAGAGTGCACCAGTGTTCAAGTGCAAGAACAGTAAATCTGGGAAGTTCTATCAGTAATGAATTGCCTCCAATCCAAGGACTGGCTACCAGTGCTGGAAGCATGCAGTGGAAAAGACACTTTGACAAAGGGGAACAGGGACAAAAGGAAGAAAAGCAGTCTGATCTTTTTTGACACTATTCAGTCTCATTGTTAGTGTAGGATGGAATAGACATTGGTCGAGTAGAGCTGGGTAGTCAAGCAGTGGGAAGCATGGGAGGCCAGACCTGCATCCAGAGAGTGGCTCTTCCAGCACAGTAGAGTAAAGCAGGAAATGTTTTTTCTTGGCCAAATCCAGGGCCAGATATTGCCATACAAGTTTCAATTTACCAAAGCCAGGCATATCTGAAGACAGGTTTTGCCAGCCTGTGACAACTCTATTTGACTTAATTGTTTTAATTCAACTTAATTCTCTTAGATTGTCTTAATTGACTTAATTTGACTTAATCATAGTCATTATTCTCGATGGCTGTCTGTCCACATTCATGACATGACCACACTAGCAGAACGCCACCCTCATATTCACTCAGAGTTTTGTAAAGGAAAGTTTGTTGTCAATAAAAACAACTACACATTCTTAGCAATTGCTCTAGATCAAAATCATGAGCAGGCAAATGCTATCATCAAGGGAGAGGAAGGTGCTGTAGGTCTGACTGAAAATCTAGGAGCTCACAGAAGATGGATGATGTTAGAAATGGGGTCTTTGGTTAGCAGTCAGGTTACCCCCTGTGCAAGCAAGGGCCCTCACTCTAGTCAGGATAAGTCACACACAATCCAAATTATCCTGTGCCCACCCTGTGTTAGCTTGTCACTGAGCAGTCAGGCTTAATTTAGAAGGCAATGTGTAAATTATTTGTGCAATAAATCATGCAATAACACGGTAGAACACCATAAAAATACACCACACAGTGTTTAGAAAAATATATAATATTTATCTGGTAAGATGCAGGTCTTGATTCAATAAGTAAACGCTGAAAACGTGTCTTTAGTCTTTAAAAAGCCACAAGTGTCTCTAGCAAGCACAAAGTGCCTGGTTTGCGTTCAAATTCTCCACAAGGGACCGGAGAGGAGGAGATGCATGGAAAACGGGGAGGCGTGCAGTGATTTTTCCAGCTCACACAGACGATGCGTTTTCATGCAGGGCAGGCTTTGTGTCAATTCCCAGTGCGTAGACTGGGATCCTCTTCTGGATGCAGGGTTTTCGGATGCCCCGGGGATGATGCGTTGAAATCCTGGGAGTGTAGGGCAAAGTCACAGGGGCTGCGTCGATCCAGTGGGCGATGCCTGGAAATTTCTGCCACACGGCAGGCGCTGCGTCGATTCCTCTCAGGAAGTCAGGCTGTGTCGTTCCGGGTTGGCTTTGTGTCGATCCAGTGGGGCGTGAATCAAATTTCCGGTTGCAACGCTGGCACTGCGCATTTCTCCTCTTCGGGAAATCGGGCTGCGTCGATCGGGTTCGGCGTGCTGTGATTTTCTCACCACAATGCAAGCTGTGCGTCTTTTCTTGCAGGCTGTGTGTTGATTTTTCGACGCACAAGGAGTTCCTTTGCAGGATGAAGTCCTTTTGGTCCTGAGACTTCAAGGAACAGGAGGCAAGCTCTAGCGAAGCCCTTGGAGAGCACTTCTCAGCACAGCCAGAGAGCAGCAAGGCAGCAGGGCAACAGTCCTTCTCAGAAAAGCAGTCCAGGTGAGTCCTTTGGTCAGCCAGGCAGTTCTTCTTGGCAGGTTGCAGGTTCTGGTTCAGGGATTCTTCACCAGTGGTATCTTGTCCAGATGTGTCTGTGAAGTAGAAGTGTCTTTTAAAGCAGTAGTGTCTGCTTCAGAAGTGTCTGAGTTGGTAGGGTCAGAGACCCTGCTTAAATACCCAAATGTGCCTTTGAAGTGGGGGAGACTTCAAAGAGTGGCTTAGAAGTGCACAAGGTCCCCTTTCAGTTCCATCCTGTCTCCCAGGGTCCCAGTAGAGCGTGTGGCAGTCCTTTGTGTGAGGGCAGGCTACTGTCCTTTGACATATCAGTGTCAGACCCTCCACCCTCCCAGCCCAGGAAGACCCATTCAATATGCAGATGTGTGCAAGTGTGACTGAGCATCCTGTGTTTGGGGTTCTCTAAGTGAATGAACAAGGGAGCTGTCAACTAAACCTAGCCAGATGTGGATTGTAAGGCAAAGAAGAATTTAAGTGCAGAGAAATGCTCACTTTCTAAAAGTGGCATTTCTAGGATAGCAATATTCAATCCAACTTCACCAATAAGCAGGATTTTCTATTACTATTCCTGCCATATTAAATATGACTTGGCTACTCCTTTCAGATCAGAATCTACCACTGAAACAGTGTATGAGGGTATCCTTAATGCTATCCTGTGAAAGGATCAGGCCTCACAACAGTGTAAAATGAATTTGGGAGTTTTGCACTACCAGAACATATAGAACACACAGGTACATGTCCTGCCTTTTATCTACATAGCACCCTGCCCTATGGGCTACCTAGGGCCTACCTTAGGGGTGACTTATATGTAGAAAAGGGAGTTTAAGGCTTGCAATTACTTTTAAATGCCAGTGAAACTGCACACCCAGGCCCTGCAATGGCAGGCCTGAGACATGGTTTGGGGGCTACCTATGTGGGTGGCACAACCAGTGCTGTAGCCCCCTAGTAGGATTTAATTTACAGGCCCTGGGCACATGTAGTGCACTTAACTAGGGACTTACAAGTAACGTAAATAAACCAATTGGGTATGAGCCAATGTCACTGACTAGCAGTGGTAAAGTGTGCAGAGTCCTAAAGCAGCAAAAATTATGTCAGAAAACAGATGATATCTAGGTAAGAGATTTCCAGAGTTGTAAATACATTTAAACATTCATGAATGCCAAAAAAACGAACTTTACCACCATGAACAAATACCTAGTGTACAAAAATCTTTCGCAAAAGATGTCGAATCGCTACTGTACACAGTTGAAGAAGTTGGCTCTTAGTTTATGGAGGAGAGCTATGATCTATTCAGTCTGGACAGCAATAAAGTCAGGCCTGCTACAATTATCACATCAGTGAAAACAGCACATGAAATAGGTAGATGTGTTGCAAAAGTGTTCAATGTATATAATAGATACAATACCAAGGATCAAACGTCAATTAGCACCAGCCTGCGTAAAACTTCTGAGCCCAAAGACAAACTATCCTTATGAAAAAGTCATTGCAATCTGTTTGCTAGATTATACATTAAGGGGGTCATTTTGACCTCCGCGGGCGGCGGAAGCCGCCCGCCTGGCGGGAACCGCCAGAAGACCGTACCGCGGTCGAAAGACCGCGGCGGTCATTCTGAGTTTCCCGCTGGGCTGGCGGGCGACCGCCAGAAGGCCGCCCGCCAGCCCAGCGGGAAACCCCCTTCCATGAGGATGCCGGCTCCGAATGGAGCCGGCGGAGTGGAAGGGGTGCGACGGGTGCAGTTGCACCCGTCGCGATTTTCAGTGTCTGCTTGGCAGACACTGAAAATCTTGGTGGGGCCCTGTTAGGGGGCCCCTGCAGTGCCCATGCCATTGGCATGGGCACTGCAGGGGCCCCCAGGGGCCCCACGATACCCGTTACCGCCAGCCAGGTTCTGGCGGTCAAAACCGCCAGAGCCAGGCTGGCGGTAAGGGGGTCGGAATCCCCATGGCGGCGCTGCCTGCAGCGCCGCCATGGAGGATTCCCTTGGCCAGCGGGAAACCGTCGGGACACCGCCGGTTTCCGGTTTCTGACCGCGGCTGTACCGCCCCGGTCAGAATGCCCATGGGAGCACCGCCACCCTGTTGGCGGTGCTCCCGCGGTCGTTGGCCCTGGCGGTCCATGACCGCCAGGGTCAGAATGAACCCTAAGTGACTGGCAAGAAATGGTCATTTGGAAGATTTTTTTATGCACAAAAAACAGTCTTTTCCACCATCTATATTTGTGAATGGAAAACTCAGACAAGGACAGAAGTCGCAGCTATTGGACTGTGTTGCTGGATGTACCATCATACACTACACTGCTCCAGAGGTGGATGTAAATATATTAGATGGTGCAGCTATAGTAAATATGCTACGTCTTGAAAAAACTTTGATGATCACCCTTCGACAGTTTTTATATCCTACATAAAATCTCAAGCAAGGAACGTGAAACAGTTGGATGATATGTACTACTGGAAGCATCAAGCAAAATAGCAGAGATAAAAGAAGTGAGGTTCTTGGCAAGCGAGTTGAATATGACACTCATGTCCTCAAAGAATCGCATAGTTTCCTTAGACAAGACACAGCTGTTAAACTGTAAACTTTGCACTTATATAGCGAACTACTCACCCATTAGGGTCTCAAGGCGATGTATACATACCGCTGTGGAGCCCCTCCTGGCTTTTCCCTGTGAGGCACCCACTCTTGGGCAACCCCCAGGATAAAGCCAGGCATCCAAGCGCTGTTGTGGAGATTAAGCAAACTATTGCCCAGAGTTATAGAGTGGGACCCATTAATTAGATTAGGCACCAAGGTGAGAATTATCTGGTCCAAGGAAATTGAGCCTAAGACCCACCAAGGGAGGAATTGAACTTTGGTCCTGGGACAGATCTCTGCCACTCTAACCATTGTGCCACACTTATCCATTGGCTTACTGCTTGGCTTACTGAGTAGGCATGTGCAATTTAAGAACATCGAAGGGAAGCAAGTAATTATCACCAGTCAGGAAAAAGTGGAAAATTCCACACCAGTTACGAATTTTGAAATTATATCATCTTGCACTCATGAGGAAACGGACATACAAATAATGCTTCATTCTTTCTATGCAGCAACTGAAGGTCTTCCAAAATAATGATTCATACAGTAGACACTGATGTAGTCATTCTTGCAATTGGTAATTTTAAAAACATTGGATGTCAAGAATTGTGGTTAGCATTTGGTACAGGAAAAAACGTTCCACTATATATCAGTTCACACGATTACAGCAAGCTTAGGCACTGATTTATGTGAATTGTTGCCCTTTCTCCATGCTGTTATCAGTTGCAACATTGTGCCGTCTTTCCATGGGAGAGGGAAGAAAGCAGCTTATGACACCTAGGGGGTTATTCTAACTTTGGAGGAGGTGTTAATCCGTCCCAAAAGTGACGGAAAAGTGACGGATTTACCACCAGCCGTATTACGAGTCCATTATATCCTATGGAACTCGTAATACGGCTGGTGGTATACCCGTCACTTTACCGTCACTTTTGGGACGGATTAACACTCCTCCAAAGTTAGAATAACCCCCCTAGATGGCAATATCTTCCGCTAGTTCTGCATTTAAATTTCTGTCAGATCGACTAAGTTCTGTTGATCCTGTTCACTTTGGAAATGTTGAGAGATGTATTGTACTAATGTATAGCCCCACTTGTCCATTGCATGACATAAATGGTGCTCGCCAATTCATGTTTGCAAGTGGTAGCAACTATTGAAAACATTCCACCCACACTTCTTCAACATGTTAAACAATCTGCATACCAAGGGCACAATGTTTGGGGTCATGCATGAATTGCCACATCCAAATGATTGGAGCAACCATTGGATAACCATTCCAGAGGAATGTAAGGCTTGCAAAGAGTCATGCTGAAACCAATGCAAATGCTCAAAGGCGGGCCTCCTGTGCACCAACCATTGCTTTTGTAGTAGAAACTGTTATCAAGATTAAGACAGTAAACAAACTTGGATCATCATTCTTTTATATGATAGAAATGTTATCAGGGTTTCTTTCACTACAGTGTGTGTTACTTATTCCCGGCGTCCTTATTGGTAGCCATTTTGGATTTATATTTATGACATCACACTCTAGATCTAATGTGGGCATGCACATAACATGCTCCTCCCCCGCGGGGCTGGTCTGACAAAATTGTCAGGGCTGCTTTGGGTTCCCAGTCCGGCCCTGTTCTTGACCCACAATTATGTTGGTGTGAATATTCAGGAGTGCAACCAACTCAGCCATCAGCCTGCATCAGTGGTTTAATCCCTCACAGAATGACACAGTTGGCAGTGACCTCCCTGACACCACTCACAACAGGGCCAGTCTGGAATGGTGTCATTTCAAGGCTGCTTCTGAGGGCCAGTGGCAGCTCATGTGTTCGGGTTAATATATTATTCTGCTAAGGAGGAGTGATGTGCTTCTACTATTACATTGCCCAATAATTTTCTGAGTTTCTGGTCATGCACCCGGACTTTCTAAGAGCCTTAGCTCTCTCAGATGATACATTCTACCGAGCTTTCATCATGAGTACTGCAATAGATAAAATATAAAATTACTTTCCCCTCTCCGAACCTCCGCCATCCATTGTTTGCTCAGAAGTTCATCTGCTAAGTGGTGCGTATTCATTAAAAAGGATTTTGTTTCATTGAAATGCTATGCATTATTGTAACTCATTTCGACCTTGCAATCTCAATAGCATCTCAAAATAACCCAGACTATTTGGGTGTCAACTTTTTTTTTCCTGGAATCATTCGGTATTTTTCTCTTCCTTTTACAAAACGTCATGGAAACTTGCAGAAACTCTGCTTTCGATGGCACATCCTTCCTTGAACTTATGAACTGGATTCAGTAATTGTTATGTACAATTCACTGACAGGTTCCTTAAGTCACGCTGCCACCTAGTGGTAATGGGGGGACTTGTTTGCACAAACTTTTCAATATACTCGCCTCATTGTTAATGTGCAGCATATGTTTTACTAGATGATATTTTCTGTTGTAACTATGCTTTTAAGGTACCAGTAAGGATGAGTGTAGGAGGCTGGCCTGGTTTGTAGTGGGTACCTAAGGTACTTACACCTTATAGCAGGCCCAGTTATCCCTTATTAATTAAATGTAGGCAGTGTTCTAGCAGCTTCGGCTGTCTAGAGGTAGCTGTAGCAGAGCAGCTTAAGCTGAACTAGGAGACATGCAAAGTTCCTGCAATACCTGAGATAATACCCAGTGTTACCAAAAATAAACATACTTTATTTTAGTGACACAAGGCCAAAAATATCTTAGGGGCAATACTCCTTCTGGAGATAAGTATTATACACAATATATACACTAGGGACCAAAATCAGGTAAGTAAATAGTAATAGAATAGTTAAACCAGTAGAAAATACAATAGGATGGAATAGGCCTAGGGGCAACACAGACCATATACTAAGAAAGTGGAATGCAAATCACGAATCCCCCTAGGCAAGTGTAGTGTGTAGAGGAGTGCTGGGAGTGTAAGAAAACACCAAACATAAGTAAAATACCCAACCTCAGAGCCCAGGAAAGTAGGAGTAAAGTACTGCAAGTTTCCTCAGGACACACTATAAGTCGTGATAAGAGTTATTGCAAGAACCAAGAAAGACTGCAAGCAACAAATGGTGGATTCCTGGACCTATAAACTGTGACGGGATGAGACCAAGTCCAGAAGGACAGGAGCCCCTGCCAACCTAGAAGATGGTGCAAAAGAGGATTAGAAGAGGTCTGCAGAAGAGCACCAAAGAAGATGGCTGCAGGTTCCTGTGTGGTGCAGGAACTGTCCCACGCTGAGTTGTTGGATGCAGGCCGTTTGCGTCGCTGGGTTTGTCCAAGAAGCCTTGGTTCAAGCAAGGTTGTGGTTTGCATCAAAATGGCACTGCCTGGACCCAGAAGGGACCCAGGGGCCTCAACTTGGACTGAGGAGGCAGAGGGGGACCAGGCAGCACCCATGAGAGTCCCAGGACACAGGGACAAAGAGGGTGCAATTGCAGTTGGTGCAGCACAACAAAAGAAGGTCCCACGCCACCGGATAACAACTCAGCGAGTTGTGCATCGCAGGATGGAGTGCTGGGGACATGGGCTACATTGTGCATGAAGGATTCTTGGAAGAAGTGCACAGAAGCCCAAGGAGCTGGAGATGACGCGGTGCATAGGGGTACTGTTGCAAACCGGGAAGGCAAGCTCTTACCTCCTCCAAATTTGGACAGCTGGCAGCCTGGGTCGTGTTGGTCCACCACCTGCATTCCTGGGAGCATACTCATTGTCAGGAGAGGAGTCCCAGAGAACTGGTCATCGTCATAGAAGGTGCCTGCTGGAGCAGGGAAGTGACTCTGTCACTCCACGGGAGATTCCTTTGGTTCGTCTGGCACAGGGTGAAGAGAGGGAGTCCTCAGAGTGTGCACACCTTGGAAACTGTTGCATTTTCTGGCTGGAGCTGAAGTTGCAGGTCACAGGAGTTGTCCTGCATACTTTGTTACAGTTACAGCGGTTCCTGGAACAGTCTGCGGTTCGTCCGACGGTCAGAAGCTGAAGCAGTGGATGCAGAGGATTCCTGGAGGAGTCATGCAAGCTGAATCTCAAGAGACACCCACAGGAGAGACCCTAAATAGCCCTGACAGGGGGATTGGCTACCTACCCAGGTATGCACCTATCAGGAGGGGTCTCTGATATCACCTGCTGGCACTGGCCACTCAGAGATCTTCAGAGTGTTCCCACACCTTGGAAAACAAGATGGCTAACGCCAGGGACACACTGGAGGAGCTCTGGGCACCACCCCTGGTGTGGTGATGGACAGGGGAGTGGTCACTCCCCTTTCCTTTGTCCAGTTTGGGGCCATAGCACGGATTGGGGGTCCCTGAATCAGTGTAGACTGGCTTATGCAAGGAGGGCACCAAATTCGCCCTTCAAAGCATTGCCAGTGGCTTGGGGAGGCTACCTATCCCCAGCCTGTAACACCCCTCTCCTAAAGGACATCCTTTGTTCTGCCTTCCTGGGCCTGAGCTGCTCAAGCAACAGGAGGGCAGAAACCTGTTTGTGAAATCCTCAGTAGGCTGAAATGGCAATACTGAGGGTCCTCTAAGGAGCCACCATAGTGCATGGAATCATACAACCAATGCTTGCAAATGCCTCTGGGTATGATTCCAACATGTTTGATATAAACATGCCCATGTTCTGAGTTATCAATATGTAGCTGGACATAAGTAGTGACCTATGTCCAGTACACACATATAATTGAGTCCCTGCACTCACAAAGTCTGGGAAAATGGGCCTGTAGTTTGTGGGAGCACCTCTGCTAGTGTAGGGGTACCCTCTCACACAGATACTTTGCACCCTGCCCTCTGGGCTAGAATGCCTACCATAGAGGTGACTTATAAGTGACCTAGTGTATTGACAAATGGCAGTGAAAGGGTGCTTGCACCTTTTCACGCAGCCTGCAATGGCAGTCCTTCAGAAGCCTTTGATGGACTCCCTATGGGTGGCAAAATATATGCTGCAGCCCATAGGTATCCCATGGAACCCCAATGCCCTAGGACGTATAAGGGGACACCAGTGTACCAGTTGTGGGTGAAATACAGACTTTTGGGAGCAAGAGCATAATCACTGGGGACCTGGTTAGCAGGATCCCAGTTAACACCAATCAAACACACTGACATCAGGCAGAAAAAGGGAGTAACCATGCCAAGAAAGAGGGTACTTTCCTACACACATTTGAACATTTGATTATTTAAGGATGCTTGTGAGTGTGAGGCCTTGCTTGGCTTTGTACTTATTGTTCTGCTCACCTGTTTCCAGTCAAGTCAAGTAGCTTGTCCTCCAGCATGTCTCCAGTCGAGTTCCAGTGCAAGTCGAGTTCCTTGTTCTGCAGCCTGACTCCAGTTGTTTTCCAGTGTTCTCGTTCTCCGACAAGCTTCCAGTCGAGTTCCGGCAATCCTCGCCCTCCGGTTGGCTTTCTGCGGTGTCCTGGCTCTCCTCTTTTGTCTTCTGACGATGATCCCGTATTTCCTGTAAAAGAGATAAAATAAGGAAGATGAAAAAAACTATTTTGGGTTCTTCTGAAATTTTCAAGCTTCTACTGAGGGTCCCTGCGTTTTGCCATCTTGAAATCAAAGTCGGGAAGGAACTCTCGGAGCATCTGAGTGGCCAGTGCCAGCAGGTGATACCAGAGCCCTCCACTAATAGGTGGTTACCTGGTTAGGTGACCAATCCCCCTTTCAGGGCTATTTAGTTTGTGTCTTTTGGGTGGTTCCACAGATTCGGATTGCAAAACTCCAGCAGAAATCCTATGCATCCTCCACTTCGATTTCTGACCAAAGAAACTCCATCTGGACTCTTCAGGACCCTACCAGCAGCAACAAAGAAGCAAGATGCCTCCTGCAACATTGTATCTCTGGCTCCTTCCAGTAAGTGCAAGATTTGACTGATCATGCGTCCTCTGAGGACAGCCCGTCTTCAGCCTGCATAAGAAGGAAGAAGGACTCTACCTTGGGGTGAAGAAGTCACTCCCCTGCTTCCGCAGGCATCAACAGTGATAAGGAACGGCTGTGTGGATCCCCTCTCCTGCTGAACTGCATGGATCCTGCATCATGGTTGTGGACTGAAGTGGTCCAGACGGTCCTCTCTTCCAGCTGTCAAACTTTGGTGGAGGTAAGACCTTGCCTCCCCGTGCAAGACAGTACCCCCGTGCACCATGTCTTTTGCAGCTTGTTGGCATCCTTCCTCCAAGATCTTTGTGTGTCTTAAAGCTCTGGCCCCTAGCACTCTATCCTGTGACGCACAGCTTCCTGAGTGGTTCTCCAGCAGCGTTGTTGCATTGCTGCGTGGGCCTCTTCTGCAACTATCTTGTCCCCATCCTGTGGGACTCCTGGGTGTGCTGCCTTGTCTTCTGTGGGCTCTCTGTGTCGCTGAAGGCCCTCTCTAACTCCTCCTCCTAGGTAGAGTCCACCTGGTCCTTCCTGGTCCCCAGCAGCACCATTTTCCACTAACCACGAGCTTTGCGTGTGACAAGCCTTGTTAGCAGACTCTGACGACACAAACCCAACTGCAATCCTCCATCTGGCGTGGGACATCACTTGCCCGCACCAGTAACCCGACTTGGGCTTCTTGAGTGCGGTACTGACTTTTCTTCTTCACTGGTGGTTTACCTTTTGCACCTTTATCTGGGATAGCTGGGGCTCCTGCTCTTCGTGGACTCTTCTGTGCTTCTTGGACATGGTCCTCTCCTTCCACAGGTCTTCTTGTCCAGGAATCCACTGTTTGTGTCTTGCAGTCTCTTCTGGATTTTGCATAGTTCTTCTTTTCCTCTCTGTGTGTGATCTGGGAAACTTACTGTGATTTACTCCTGTTTTTCTGGTCGCTGGGGTGGATTGTGTTACTTACCTTTAGGCTTTTCTAGTGCTCTGAGGTCCCCTCTACCCACTACACTTGTCTAGGTGGGGGACCAACTTTCGCATTCCACTTTCTTAATATAAGTTTTGTGCTCCCCTTAGGCCCCTACTGTGATTTTTACTAATTGCACTGTTTTCAAACAGTTTTTATGCCTATTTCCGCATACTAGTGTATTTAATTTGTGCATTATTTACCTCCTAAGGGAGTATAGCTTCTATGGTATTCTATGGTATTTTAGGTATTTATGTCACCAAAATAAAGTTCTTTTATTTTTGTAACACTGAGGCCCTCATTACAACCTCAGTGGTCTTCACAGAAGACCTCAGAGGCTGCAGGTGCCAGAATACCGCCAGTACTGGCGGTATTTCTGGCTCCCTATTTCTACTTTTCTGCTGGGCCAGCGGAAAAGTCACATCAACATTGCTGCCGGCTCGTAATAGAGCCGGCGGCAATCCTGATGTGCAGCGGGTGCAGTAGCACCTGTCACGCATTTCACTGCCCGAAATTTGGGAAGTGAAATGCGTGATGGGGCTACGCCTGGGGGCCCCTACACTGCCCATGCCAAGTCCTCCTTACCGCCAGGGTTTCCATGCCAGGCTGGCGGTCGGGGACTCATAATCCCCAACCGCTGCCCTGGGGATTATGTCTGCCAGGCAGGAGCCTGGCGGTATAGTGGAGGGGCCGGCGGCATGGCCGTGGCTATAGCGCCACGGGCATAATAGCTGGCAGAACACCTCCAGCCTGTTGGCAGTGTTACCGCCAGCTTACTGCCGGCCGCCTGGGTCGTAATGAGGCCCTGAGTGTTTTCTTTCATGTCTGTTAATACTGTATGACTACAGTGGTATTGCATGAGCTTCGCATGTCTCCTAGATAAGCCTTGGCTGCTCATCCACAGCTATCTCTAGAGAGCCTGGTGTCTAGACACTGACCACACTACACTAATAAGGGATAACGGGACCTAGTATAAGGTGTAAGTACCATAGTTACCCCTCACATACTAGGCAAGTCTCCTACAATGTGACTTTTGGCAGTTGATTGATTGTTAAGGAAATGAGCAATTATCCTCCTTATTGTGGCACATGTTCAATACAGATCACATTGTGAAGAACCCATGTTTTGGCAGTTACAGTTGGAGCAGCTGGAAAGGCAGTTTGTTGCTTGTTAAGGAAATTAGTGTTTTGCTTCACTACACAACAAGAGGAAATACACAAACACTGAAAGAAATTTATGAAATACGACACTCTTAGTCTGAGAATTGCATCTATTAATGCATGCTGCAAGATCCGCAGAAGAAGGTTAAAAGTGTACAACCAAAAGAGCATGTTAAAAAATAATCACAGCAATGAAATCATAATAATCCTGAAAACATGCACTAACGATAATCTACTTCAATCTGTAAACAACAATTATAGATATATATGTATATATCCATGCACAATGCAAAGCAGGAAATAAAGTTAAAAAATTCAACACCATGGGGAAAACTTGAATTCGCTTCATCTCTTTGCCAGCAACAGGTCGTGAACCCAGTTCACTATGAAGAGAGAAAACTACCCTCTGGGGAAAACAGCAGGCACCAGCAACCCGGTCCTGTCAGAGTTCAATCAACTTCCTGGTTAATCTAGTTTCAATCTCTTCTATACCTTAAACAAGGTCCACCAGTTTTGTTAACAGGAATGTAGGTGTATGTAATATTCCAGCATGAGAACAAACAACCAACTGGTAATTTAACATGTTTGATATGACTGGCAGCTGTCACCAGATGATGACAAGCCATGTTGTTGCTCACATTTTTGCAATGTAGATCTGTTCTGTAAGAACATAGGCCCTCATTATGACTTTGGCAGTCTCAAACTGACACCGCCAAAGCCATGGCCGTAAATCTGGCAGTAGCCATGCTGGCAGACAAGGCCGCTGGATGCCGCCAGGACGCTGCCAGACGTATTTTGACATACAGACAGCCTGCCGGTGTCCTGCTGGTGGGGTGCTGCTGGCGGTAGCAGAGCCCCTTCTGGTTCCCTGCCGGACGACCTCATCGCCGGACAAAGTAAGTTGGGCATTCTACCCCTAGGGGAGGTGGGGTGGGGGGTGTTGTGTGTGAGTGTGTGGTGTCTGCGTGTGTGTGTATGAATGTGTGTATGCATCTGTGAATGTTGTGTATGCATGGTTGTATGCATGTAAGTTAATGTGTCTATGTATGTTATATTGAGTGTGTGTATGTCAGTGTGTATGCGTGTGAGTATGTGTGAGTTATTGCGTGTGAGTTTGTGTGAGTTAATGCGTGTGAGTATGTGTGAGTGAATGCATGTATGGATGAGTGTGAGTGAATGCATGTGTGGAAATGGTGGTGCATGGGTGTATGCATGGTGCATATGGTTGTGTGTGTCCATGGTTGCAGGGAGGGGAGAATGGGTGGGGGGTTGGGATGGGTGCTGTGATTCTAGGGGGTGGGGGTTGGGGGCACTGTGATTCTAGGGGGCATGGGGGTGGAACAGGGGTGGGGGTGTTAGGTGATTGCTGGGGGGGGGTGGATGAGCCTCTACAGGTGACAGGGAAGGAATTCCCTGTCACCGGTAGCCCTACCGGCATGGTTTTCGTGGTGGTGGTACCGCCGCGAAAACCATGGCAGTAGGCCGGCTCATAATTCCGCTGGCTGTCATGTGTGGACCACCAGGTCAGAGATGCACATCTCCGGCCCGGCGGTACATACCGCCATGAGGATATGACTGGTGATGTGGTGGGTTGGCTGTGGCCATTCCGCTACACTCATAATGTGGCAGTATACACCGCCAGCCTGTTCGCGGTGAGACTGCCACATTAAACCTGGCGGTCAAAACACTGCCAGGGTCAAAATGAGGGCCATAGTGTTCGGTGTTCCCAAGGTATCTCTTGAGAGGACAATGTTTTTCCTTCTAGACGCAATTGGATGCATTTTCCAACATCACGAGGATTACATGACATCTGATACCAGACATCGCCTGTGGTGATATTGTACATGATTATTTGAGTGAGATTGTCCCACTTCTCATCTGTTGCTTCTTGACAGTCCCTACAGTACTCATACAGTACTCATAGGGGCTGAAATGGGTTTTCACGTCATGTTCTTGCACATCTTCAGCTTGGTTGGTGGCAATGAAGATATGTAATAATAATCTTGTAGGTGAAGGAATCACAATCAAACAGGTTGATAGGGCATCCATGGTACTCTGCATAGTTCTCATGCAGAAGTCTGACCTGTTGAGCACAACTCGTGCTCAACGTGGTTGATCAATCAGGTTAGGTCCCTCGTGAACCCACACGCACATGCCCGAAAGGGCACAGACACAGAGGAATATGATCTGGAAAAGAAACAAGTATGATTATTCTCGCAAATAACATCTGTCAGCTGGGATACACTCTCATTTTTTCTTTCCTGGTTTCATAATCAACAGAATCTTATTGGGGCCCCTGGCTATTATTTCTGCAGGTTCTGAAGGGCGATTTAGGGATTTCACCAACACTTTAGCACCAGGGTTTTTGTAACTTGAACCAAAACCTTCCTCCCCACATACTGTAAAAAGGGCTGGGGCAGATCCTTTCTCAAATATTCCTCCCTACACTGGAATTATGATAAGATGGGCAATTGTTTCTCCAGTTTGTATTAGTAAATTAGTGTCTCCGCTATTCAAACGAATAGTCTTCAGTTCTCCTTGGTAATCTGCATCAATCACTCCCCCGAGACCTGAATACCATTGAGTGTCCACCCAATACAATCAAACCAAAATGATCCGGAGCAATCTGTATTCCAAAACCTGTTTCACAGTGTGCATATCTCTCGGTTTCAATGTGTACTCTTTTAAAGCAAGACCTGCAGATTCGGGTGTGGCTCTGTAAGGAGCTAATGCTCCTGGCTTTATTTCCCAGTACATTATGGTGTTAGTGGCCACATGTGGTTGTATCTGTAAAGTTGGGGCTAGCTTTCACATCAGGGGTGTTTCAGCATTTGTTAACAGTCTGCTATTCAGAATCTGGAGGGCTTCATTTAAATGCTCTTTCCAGTTTTTCAGAGTTGCACCAGACAATTTTCCCAATTGAGCTTTCAACAAGCCGTTCATTCTCTTAATTAGTCCTGAGGCTTGTGGACAATCAGGGATGTGAGATATCTACTCAATATTGTGCTGTAAACAGTAATCCTGTACCAGTTTCCCTTTAAAGTGTGACCCATTGTCACTCTGGACCTGTGATGGTACTCCATAATATAATATTAACAAGTCCAGAGTTTTGATGGTGTTATGCTGAGTGGTACGTTTACAAGAGACAGCAATCAGGTAACCAGAGTAAGTGCCCACTACTCTGCAGGCATATTGACACACGCGACTAATCGGTAGTGGCCCAATGTAATCAATTTGCCATATCTGTTCTGGTAATTTTCCTCTCCATAATTGACCTCTGACAGTTTGCGGGACAGATCTCTGCTGTGTGTGCTGACAAACACGATATTGCAATATTACAGTTTTTATCAAATCTAGGGGAATGTGCATCCCTCTATCCTCTGCCCACCTGTAAGTGGCTTTCTCTCCCAGGTGTCCACTTTTTTGGTGCACCCATTTAGCATTCCCCACCAAGTCAGAATCCTGTGTTGCCACGTCTGCCTCTGAGATTTTGCCTTTGTCGTCTGCAAGGGAATTGGACCAGCGTTCTATTGAATCAATAGAACAATGAGCATCTACATGACATAAAGTGACTTTACTTTGCTCCAGCATTTCCCAAATTTCTTGCAACAACTCTTTGCTCTACACCTCCTTTGAATGGATAAACCAGTTATGAGCATGCCATGTGAGAAGCAGGTGGCTAACCTATTGGCAGTGGAGCATGAATCAGTGTAAATATGACAGGTTCCAGGCAGCTCCTGTTTTGGTGACTGGATTATATGACACTGGTTTCCAATGTCTTTTGGTACCCACATATTTGGATGAACCATCGATAAACCACACATGCTTCCTATCCTCAGGGGACAAGGATTTAAATGGCTCACTCCTTCTCAGTGGTGACTCCTTTACCTGTGGTACCTCCTGCACCCTCTCCTCATCCTGCACGGGGGCTTGTGACACCTGTTCATGTAGAGCGGCGGTGCCTGCAGTTCCCGCTCAAGCTCCATCTTGAAAGTACCATTTTCCATGTATGATGCTAGCTTCTTGTGGTTGTCCTATGCAGTATGTTTTGGGTGAGCTCATCACCCACTGAATTATTGGAATCTCAGGTCATAGAATCACATTATGACCTAGGGTTATTTGTTCAGTATACACTTGAGCCCAATAACATGCTAACAGCTGTTTCTCAAAGGGAGTATATCATTCCCCAGCCTCAGGTAACCTTTTAGTCCAGACCCCAGGGGCACCCTGGTTCTTCCCTGCTTTTGACACATGCTCCACTTTGCATATTGTCCCTGGACAGTTACATGCAACGCAGTGTCTCCTCCCTGCTCTGGCCACAAGTCTGAAGCCTACTAAATTGCTTCTTTTGCCAAATCAAAAGCACACTGCTGCTGCTCGCCCCAATCAAACTCATGTTTCTTTCTTGTCGCTTTGTATAAGGGGGCCTAGATCTGACTCAAATGAGGAATGTGCTGTCTCCAAAAACCCAACAATCCAATGAATTGCTGTGCCTCTTGCTTAGAGCGGGGAATGGCAAACTTGCAGATCTTTTGATTCGCCTGTGGCAACATCTCTCTATGTCCCTGATTGCACTGAATCCATAGAAACTTCGGGGCATATTTATACTCCGTTTGCGCCGAATTTGCATCGTTTTTTTAGACGCAAATTCGACGCAAAACTAACTCCATATTTATACTTTGGCGTTAGACGCGTCTAGCGCCAAAGTTCATGGAGTTAGCGTAATTTTTTTGCGTGAACACCTTCCTTGCGTTAATGATATGCAAGGTAGGCGTTCCCGTCTTAAAAAATGACTGCGATGCATATGCGTCGTATTTATACTCCCGGGCAAAAATGACGCCCGGGAGTGGGCGGGACTAAAAAACCCGCATTTGCGCCGGATTTTAGCGCCTGGGTCAGGGCAGGCGTTAAGGGACCTGTGGGCTCAGAATGAGCCCAGAGGTGCCCTCCCCTGCCCCCAGGGACACCCCCTGCCACCCTTGCCCACCCCAGGAGGACACCCAAGGATGGAGGGACCCACCCCAGGGACATTAAGGTAAGTCCAGGTAAGTTTTTTTTTTTTTGTGGCATAGGGGGGCCTGATTTGTGCCCCCCTACATGCCACTATGCCCAATGACCATGCCCAGGGGACAGAAGTCCCCTGGGCATGGCCATTGGGCAAGGGGGCATGACTCCTGTCTTTGCTAAGACAGGAGTCATTTCAATGGGGGATGGGCGTCGTAAAAAAATGGCGCAAATCGGGTTGTGGTGATTTTTTTGCCTCAGCCTGACTTGCACCATTTCTGGACGCCCATACGCCATTTTCCCCCTACGCCGGCGCTGCCTGGTGTACGTCGGTTTTTTTTACGCACACCAGACAGCGCCGGTGGCTAACGCCGGCTAACGTCATTCAATAAATACGGCGCCCCCATGGCGCTTCAGAATGGCGTTAGCCGGCGCTAATTTTTTTGACGCAAAACTGCGTTGGCGCAGTTTTGCGTCAAAAAGTATAAATATGGGCCTTCATATTTTGAGAGGGTCCTTGTGTCTTGTCTGAATTAATCATCCACCTTTTACTCTGCAAGAGCTCCACAACCCGTTCCAACTGAGGCTGCACCTGTTCTTCTGTCTCTCCCTGAACCATCACATCATCAATGTAATGAGTCAATTGAACGCCTAGAATGATAGATACTTCATCCAGGTGTTCTGCCACCAGCCGGTGACAGATGGTGGGGCTATGTATGTACCCTACTGGCAAAGATAGCATTTGGAATTGTCTGCCGTTCCATGAAAAGTTAACTTGACCTTGAATTTCTGTGGCCAATGGTATAGAAAAGAACACATTGGCTATGTCAATAGCTGCATACCATGTCACGTTATGTTTCTGTATTCATTCAATCAAAGTGATGGTGTCTGGGACCACGGCTGTCAAAAGGTGCGTATGTTTATTCAGCTCGCAGTAATCAAATATCTTTCTATACTGCCTGTCAGGTTTACTCATGGGCCATAGGGGATTATTCCATTCAGTGGTGGTTGGCGCTATTACCCCAGCTTCAATCATATCTTTTATGGTTTCACTTATTTCCTTGTGCCCTCCTGGAATGCAGTACTGCTTCAAGCGAATTACATTGGTTGCTGTGGTACCTTTACTGGGGGTATCTTCAGATCATGGCTGCCACTGAGTTGTATCTTTTTGACCCAAACTGATAACAACCATCATCCAAATACAAATTCATTCCTTTCAAAATGTCATTTCCCAGAATGTACTCCAGAAGTGGCACAATTAAAACAGTATAGTCTCTTTTTGGTATTCTTCCTATTTTCATTTGAACCGTAGTTTTCATGGTGGGGGTCTGCTTTCCCCCAACCCTGTGATGATGTACTGTTGACCTGGAAACTTCTTAGGGTTTCAATAAATTAGTGAGGCCTCTGCTCCAGTATCCACCTATTGCTTGAACTTTTTGCACATTTTTGTGTCTCCAATGTATTTCTAAATCAACATGGGGTCTGTTATCGTTACAAGCCCAACCTTGTACTGGAGCTTGGACAGTTTCCTATTCTGATTTAAACCTGTCGTCTTTTGCCGAAGTGTGGTTTGAATATATGTTTTCATATTTGCAAGCAGGCTCACCTCTATCCCTGTTCTCAAAAGATAACCAGTCACTGGCAAGACATTCTTCTTCTTTCTCTCATGAGGAAACATTTTTCTCCCTTTCTTATCCTTCCCCTGGAAACTGTGGCTAGTTCCACATTTATGACCTTGCTTGTTAACCTTTTGACACCCTTTCTTCGGATCCAAACCTCTTTTACGGTACAGCTCCCACAAGCTTTTGGTATCTATCCCATCAATCTGCTCCTTGGTGACACTATCCTTTAGTAATGTCATAAACATATCTCTCCTAGATACTCTGTTGCTATCTGTGTGACCCTCAGATTTTGAAGATCTCTTGGGTTTTTCCCAGACACCTAATTTACCTAACTCTCTGAAAGCTTCTAGCACATTTTTCAAAGCCTGTCATGTCTGATTAATTAAGAGAGTTATTATTACTTACTTATAGACAGGTGGAGCAAGGCATTATTTTGTTTGTTATTTTCATGGTAAGCAGTCCGTCTAACAATTTGGGTGCAGTGCCCAAGAAAATACAGGTTTCATCATCTCCTCTTTAATTCTCTGCATTGCATCTCGCAAGGTATACCGGGGTTTGTCATTGGGGAGTCACTCTGAATCTGTAGGATACTTCAGGTTACATTGATCAACAAGTTGTTACAATAAAGTAGTCTGGTGTTGCCCTTAAAAACACCTCTACTGTTCCCGCACTAATGAGTCAGAACTTAAAGTACAACATTTGGGAGAGTCTCCTCTATCCACCATCACTCCAGAATCTCTGGTTTCAAACAATCTCACAGCCCAAGCAAGCAATGACTTCCCACTTTGCTGTTCAAATCTATCTAGCATGTCATTTATTTCTTGCTGGGTATAATCTTCTAAAGCATGTAGTGAAATTCCTGCTGGATTCTGGGGGCTGCTCTGTAGTTTCCGTCTATATATTGATTGTGCTTGAACCACATTCTTATTCTGTTCACTTGGCTCACACTTTTAACTTCTTCCTCACTAGAGCTTGAAAAATCACTACTGTCCCAGACATTTGTGTCCCACAAATCTGGGTTCCAGTCCAAACCAGCTTTGGCAATGACTAAATTAACCTTTTTCTGATTTATTCTACCTCTGCATTTATGGAATCTGTTCTGGGCATCTTAAACTGCTGCACGCTCAGCTATGGTTTTGTATGTGTTGGCTTTGTCCTGTAATAACTCATTCTGACAAAACATCATAGTTATAGAATTTTTTGTGTCAGCAAGTTGTTTTTCTAATTGCTCCTTTTCTTGTTCTAACTGCTTGCACTTTTCATGCATTTTCCTATAGGCAGACAGAATCATCCAAACCCATCTGCCAAGAACAGAAATATCATCCTTCCCTTCAAAAGGTACCTTTTTCAAACATAATAATACATTTTGTGGTTCTGTCTCATCTAAACATTCAGCCCAAAATTCAGACAATCTGGATAAATAAGAGAACTCATTGGATAAAACATTATAAGGCTCCGTAACCCATCCCAGAATTTCACACACGCTTTTTTCAAACACATTTGTAGAAGCAGAAGGCGAGGCTGCTTTTGGCTGTCTGCCAAACATATTTCACTTTTAAATCGTACACTTTCAGCTATTAACCCCTTCCTCAGACTGTCCGACTATACCAAAGTGTTTTGCTTCACTACAAACCAAGAGGAAATACACAAACACTAAAAGAAATTTATGAAATACGACACTCTTAGTCTGAGAATTGAATTTATTAATGCACTCTGCAAGCTCCGCAGAAGAAGGTTAAAAGTGTACACCCAAAAGTGCACCTTCAAAAATAATCACAGCAATGAAATCATAATAATCCTGAAAACTTGCACTAAGGATAATCTGCTTCAGTCTATAAACAGCACCTATATAGATATATATATGTATATATCTATGCACAATGCAAAAATTCATCACCATGGGGCAAACTTGAATTCGCATAATTTCTTTGCCATCAACAGGTCGTGAACCCAGTTGACCACGAAGAGAGACCACTACCCTCCAGAGAAAACAGCAGGCTCCAGCGTCCCGGTCCTGTCAGAGTTCAATCAACTTCCCGGTCAATCTGGTTTCAGTCTCTTATATACCTTAAACAAGCCAGAGAGAAGAATTCTAGAAAACCCTCCCATTATGTGAATTGTTGTTCAAAATGCTGGCTACATCAGGTCAGTTCAGAAAGAAACATGTTGAGACTGGCCAAGATCCCAAGGCTCTCTCTCAAAACTAAACCGTTCCCTGCAGTACCATAAACATCGTCCTAGTACATCCTTATCTCTCTGACTCACCCATATTATGTCCTAGCCCGTGATGAGAAAGAGCATGCAGAGTGAAAACATGAGCAAAAAACACATTGCATAATGTGTGCACTGAAAAATACTTGCATGATGTTTAACACTAAGTTGTGCACAAAGTGTAGTCTGTAATAAAAATGGAGCTGGTGGTCACCAGTGTGAGGGTGTGCAGCTAGGCTAAGTACAAAGTGGAGTCAGTGGTCAAAATAGAGCAGTGATTAAATACATATATCATTACAGTGAGAAATTACCCTTCTGATTGTGGCACACGTTCAATACAGATCACAATCTGAAGAACACATGTTTTAGCAGTTACAGTTGGAGCAGGTGGAATACAATGTGCATAATCAACAAGCATTCGTTATTATAAATAAGACATTTAACAAGCATTGTGCTTGACCTGACAACCTTAGGGTGGTCATCCTCCAACTTTTTACCTGCCTCCCTCCATTTTTCTGACACTGTTTCTGTTGGTGATTTGAGGTCTCTACCCACTTTACCACTGCTGTCCAGTGCTAGAGTGCATTTGCTCTCTCCCATAAACATGATAACATTGGTTCCTACCCAATTGGCATATTTAATTTATTTGTAAGGCTCTAGTAAAGTGCAACACCTGTGCCCAGGGCCTGTAAATTAAATGCTACTACTGGGCCTACAGCACTGCCTGTGCCATCCACATAAGCAGCCCCTTAACTATGTCTCAGGCCTAACATTGCAAGGCCTGTGTGTGCAAGTTCACTGCCACTTCGACTTGGCATTTAAAACTACTTCTCAAGCCTTAAACTCCCCTTTTTCCACTTATAAGTCACCCCAAAGGGTAGGCCCTAGGTAACCCATAGGGCAGGGTACTTTGTAGGTAAAAGGCAGGACATGTACTTATTTGTTTTACATGACTTGGTAGTGAAAAACTCATAAATTAATTTTCCATTACTGGAAGGCCTGCTCCTCTTGTAGACTAGCAGTAGAACTGCCCTCATATGCTCTTAAGTGGTAGATTCTGATCTGGAAGGAGTAGCCATGTCTTGTTTGGTATTGAAAGACTGGTAATAGAAAATCCTATTTATTGGTGTAGTTGGATTTAATATTACTATTTTAGAAATGACACTATTAAACACTTTTAGACACTTTTAGACAGTGGGCATTTCTCCGCACTTACTGCCATCTGTGCCTCACAGCCTGTCTCCAATCAGCATCTGGACTGTGCTGGATAACAGCTCCCCTTGTGCATTCCACCCACACAACTACAAACACAGGACAATCAGTCACATCTGCATTCCTCTGCATACTGAATGGGTCTTCCTGGGCAGGAAGGGTGGAGGGGCTCACACTTACATTTCAAAGGCTAGTGGTCTGCCCTCACACAAAGGACTGATAACCCCCACAGGGATCCTGGCAGACAGGACTGGGCTGAAAGGGGAACCTGTGCACTTCAAGCCACTCTTTGAAGTTTCCCCTACTTCCATGGCATTTTTGGATATATAAACTGGGTCTCTGACCCCACCAAATCAGACACTTCTGGACCTACCTGCACTCTGTCAGAGGAACTGCCTGGCTGCCCAAAGGACTCATCTGTACTGCTTTGATGAGAAGGACTGCTGTCCTGCTTGTTGCCCTGCTGCCTTGCTGGCCTCTAACTCTGCTGGAAGGACTCTGCCTTCCTCCTGAAGTGCTCTCTAAGGGCTTGGATTGAGCTTGCCTCCTGTTTCTGAAGTCCCAGGGCCAACAAAGACCTCACCTCTTAAAGAAACTCTCTGTGTGTCAAAAATTGACCCAACACCTGCAGAAATTGACACAAAACCCACACTGCCGCTGGGAAATGCTGCACCACTGACTGGAATGATGCAGCACTGACTTCCCAATAGAGAATTTGACACAGCGCCTGCCTTTGCGATGGCAAAGTCGACACATCGTCTACCAGATCGACGCAGCGCTTACTGCTTCTACAGCGAGCCATGGATTTTCAACGCATCATCCCTGGGCGTCAAATATCCCCACATCACAGTCAGTAACCAAGACTGCCCTCCTGAAAAACAATGCAACTGTGTGCTGCGCTGCAAAATAAGAAACAACACCTTATTTTTTCATACATCTCCTCCTCTGTGGTCTCTGTGCGTCGCTATTTTTGACGCATCCCAGTTACAACTCTTGATTTCTAAGGATTGAGACTCTTTTAAAATCTTCTAAAAGTGATATTTCAACTTGTGCTTATTGGATCTTTGTCATTTGTACATAATTTTATTCAGATACAAATTATCTATTTTTCTAAACCTGTGTGGCGTATTTTTGTGGTGTTTTCACTATGTTACTGTATGATTGTTGCAGAAATACTTTACACATTGCCTTCTAAGTTAAGCCTGACTGCTCAGTATCAAGCTACCAGAGGGTAGGCACAGGATAATTTGGATTGTGTTGTGACTTAGCCTGACTAGGATTGTGGTCCCTATTTGGACAAGGATGTATAACTCTGCCAACTAGAGGAGACCCCATTTCAAACATTGGTGATCAGTGGTGAGGCTAGGTCTTGTGTTTGTGGAGTGCCAATAGCTATGTGTACACTACCTACCCACAATTAAAGGTCAATCTGATTTGAACGCTTGACATTCTTGAATCAATCCTATACATTATGTCTCTGGCTGGGTCCACAAGTGGAGCTGGGGAGTTTGACCTGGCTGAGCTGGAGGGATACACAGCTAACCAGCTGAAGGGCTTTTGCAAGGGGACTGGAGGAGTCCCAAAAGACGCTAAGGGCAGGGCAGAAGTCTGCTCACAAGAGCATGATGAGTTTGGGAGCAGGTGGATGGCTCTCCAGAGGAGCTGCCAACAGCAGTGGGGGGGGAGGGTGACACTGCGAAGCCAGGGAGCAGCGTCTCAAGTCACAGCCTGATCACAGAGGAAAGCAGGGAGGGGAGAGAATACTGCCACAGTTTGCAAGATGAAATATGGAGGCAGAGGAGACGAAAGCTGAGAGAGAAACCAAACAAGCTGAGGCTGTAATAGCCCTAGCTGAGAAGAAACATCTGTTGGCCCATGAACTGAGTCTGAAAGAGCTGGAGCTCAAGGCTAGGCAGTCTGAAGCCAGCAGTGATTGTGGAAGCATACATACAGGACCTGCTGGAGACAAGAAGGTTCATATACCCAAAGATTTGGTGCCAAATTATGTGGCGGGACATGACATTGACAAGTGATTTTGTGCTTATGAAGTTGCACTGAGGGCACATGGGGTTCTTGTAGAGCACTGGGGGTGGGCCTGTTGAAACACATGCCAACACTTGGGAGGGGCACACTTCTCAAATTAGAGGTTGGGAACCTCTCCTATGAAAGCCATTTTGCTTGCCAAATTTGAACTGAACCCTGAGAAGTATCACCAAAGACTCACAGACAGCATCAAGTTCCCCAACCAAACCTGTGTAGACTATATTGATTTCTCCAGTCAGACAACGAATGGCTGGGTATGGGGCAGCAAAGCCAGTGATTATGTTGTGTTGCACAATTTAATCTTGAGAGAGCATTTGCTCAATGTTTACTTTACAGAGTTGTGTCCGCACCTAGTTGACAGTAAGCTAACTGCTTGATGAGGAAGCGGACCTCTGGGCTAACGCCAGAGTGTCCAAAAAGGTATCTGGCGGGACACCCACAAAGGTGGCCCGGTTCCCACCAGCAGGAAAAGGAGGGAGAAAAACTTAGAAATAAGGAGTTCTCTAAAGGCCCCTAAAATAATTTACAAGGAAATAGTGGTAACCAGCCCTAGTCTAATCCTAAAAAGAAAGGGTTCTTTGAGCATAAGACAGGGAGGTTTGTACCCTAATGTACAGAGTGCTCCAAGTATGGTAATTCTAAGGACAACTCAAAATGTCTAAAGATGGCACAGCCCCCCACTGGTGGGCAGACACCGGGGTTGGCTAATATAGCGTTCGGGGAGGAGGTAGTCCCAGTTAGTTTTGGGGAGCAGAAAGAGGCAACCAAAGTGTCCCTGGGGGATACACGTATGGTGGCAAAAGCCCACATGCCTGCCAAATACTTCTAAGTACAGACAGTGGGTCACCATTAATGGGCCCTGGGTGGTGGCTCTGTGTGACACAGGAGCCACCATGTCTACTGTCAAGGGCCAGCTGGTGTCAGCAGAGCAGGTCCTACCAAACACATTCCACCAAATCATAGTCGCTGACAATCGAGAGAGCCATCTACCGGTGGCTCTGGTTCCCTTTGAGTTGGACGAGGTCTCTGGCACTCCGTAAGTAGCTGTGAGTCCTGCCATGCTTGTAGATTGTAAGCCAGTGACCTAGAGCACACTACCTGGAGGGAGGTAGAACTTAGGTTTCACTTGGAGAGTATGGGATTGCCTGAGTGGGTCTGCATGACCACACATTCCATGGCTTCCCGGGAGGGAAGTCAAGGACGTCTGGAGCCTGGAAGAATGGCCAAGACAGCTTCCAAGGAGAGGGGTAAAGGGTGTGGGAAACCACTACCAAAAGTTCCCACGGTGGAGGTTGACGGGGTCCCTCAGGAGGAGCCCCCTGAGCCACTCGGGGAGGACATTGCCAACCTAGGTGACCTACTTGAGTTTGCTGGCTGTCAAGTTGAGGGTGGGCCCACCATGGAGGAATTCCAGAACAATAACAGGAGTGTCTCATTCTTGAAGGCTTGAGGCATTTCTAACACATTTTTATTGCAAACTTGACATTCAAGGATGTAATAAATATACCCAAATAATTCTGAATGTCGCAAGCAGCAGCATCTTTCTGTAATCGAGCTCTTGGATGTGCTAATGTACCCACAACACCAACCTAACCTCATGGGTGTCCCCCTTCGTTATTGCTCCAAAGCCAAAACAGCCTGATGCCATTAGCCTCTGTGTGGATATGAAGCTTCCCAACAAGGCCATCAAGTGTGAAAAGCACATAACCCCTACCGTGGATGACATTGTGGCCGTCTTGAATGGAGCCAAATGGTTCTCAAAATTAGACCTCAACTCCAGCTATTATCAGCTCAAGCTGGTGCAGTAAAGTCGGAACATCACAACCCTCTCCACGCACTATGGCCTACGGGCTACAAATGACTCAGCTATGGCATCACGTCAGCAGTGGAAGTGTTCCAGAATGCCATCCGTCAGACACTTTCCGGTCTTGTTGGTGTCATCAACCTGAGCAATGACATTCTTATCTTCTCCAAATCTCTGGAAGAACATCCTGTGAGGCACAGGGCAACACTTCAGAGTGTGTCAGAGGTGGGGCTGATGCTGCACAATAAGAAGTGTTCTTTCTATCAGAACTTAGTACACTTTTTTGGTTACATCTTTTCCCACGTTGATCTTCAAGTTGACCCTAAGAAGCGCAGTGTAATCCGCAGTGCCCCAGTTCCTCAAAATCTCACCAAAGTACAGAGCTTTCTGGGGATGGCCACCTACTGTTGGAGATTCATCCTGAATCTACCAACTTTGGCGAAACCTCTAAGGCATCTCACTCTATCTTGAGTGGTGTGGGAGTGGAGCTCGGAAGCTGAGAAGGTATTTAGATCCATCAAAGAGGCACTGTTAGCCAAGGCTATCATGGCCTACTTTAACCTGCAGAGGAGAACAGAACTGGTGTTGGATGCCAGCCTGGTTGGGCTCGAGTGGTGCTGTTCCAGGAGCAACAAAACTACAATTGGATGCCTGTCCCATACCTAAGCCATGCGCTTTCTGTGACTGAAGCTCGATATGCCCAAATTGAGAGAGAGGCCATGGCTATCAGGTGGGCCCATCAACATTTTCACCTATACCTATGCAGAAATACATTTTGAGTGGTCACTGCCCACAAGCCATTGGTCTCCCTCTTCACCAGCTCTGTCCACCTAGCACCACCAAAAATCGAGAGGTGGGCGGTGCAACTTCGGTCATACAAGTTCCAGGTTGTCTTCTGTCCAGGTGTCAATAGCCCAGCTGATTACTTGTCGAGACACTCTCAATAAGATAGATCAAGGAAGACCGAGGAAGATGAAGGAAACACTGAGGGGGTCATTCTGACCTCGGCGGTAAAAGGCCCTTACCGCCGGTCAGAAGTCCGCCATTCTACCGCCGCGGCTGCGGTAAACCGCCACGGTCATTCTGACCACCAACTGTGAAACCGCCAAAAATCCGACATCCAAGGAAGGCCGCCACATCAGCGGGCAGCGGAAAACTGGAGATGACCAAACCTCCACCGTCACGCCAACACAAACACGCCCATGCCATTCTGACCCACGAATCCACGCGGCGGTCTTTCAACCGCGGTATTCCATTGGCGGTACACACCGCCGCGCTCAAAATACACACCCAGCTCCAAAACACTGCCACATTGGACATTTTGAAATACGCACACCTGAGACACATACAAACAACACACCCACACATCCAATCAACTATAAAACACACACCCACATCACCCACAAACACACACTAGTTGGAAATCGGAGCGAAGGCGAGAGCGAGAGAGATAGAGATAGAGAGAGCGAGCACAGCAATAGAAAACCCCAACACACACAGGAACCCAACTTCATCGCCCACACCACATCTACGCACACATAACCACACATCACCACGCACATCACCACAAACACCACCCCACACCTCATCCACACCACCCCATGGCACCACAAAGACACCTAAGGTTTTCGGACCAAGAACTCAGGGTCATGGTGGAGGAAATCATAAGGGTTGAGCCCCAGCTCTTCGGCACACAGGTGCAGCACACCACCATAGCAAGGAAGTCTGAGCTATGGCAAATGATCGTAGACAGGGTCAACGCTGTGGGACAGCATCCCAGAAATCGGGAAGATATCAGAAAGCGATGGAACGACCTACGGGGGAAGGTGCGCTCGATGATCTCCAGGCACAACATCGCTGTGCAGAAGACTGGCGGCGGACCCCCACCCACTCCACCCCAATTCACAGCATGGGAGCAAGAGGTGGTAAACATCCTGCATCCTGATGGCCTCGCTGGAGTACACGGAGGAATGGACTCTGGTAAGTCGAATCTCAACTACTTCACCCCCCCCAACCACCAGAATGCCAACCCCCCCTCACCCCCAATCTCACCCCCAGCACATAACCTCCCTGCCAATGTCTCACCAGCACAACCCACCCTAAACAACACCAACCCCTGAATGCCAACACAAACCATAGACAGCCACCACCAAAGCATGACCATTGCACATACCCATACACCCCCCCCCCAACCCTCACAACACCTCCCACAAGGGAATGCCAGCACTGGGGGACAAGGGCACTCAAAATGCACGCCATGGCACACACAGAAACAATAACCATACTCCTTTACCCCTGCAGGGCCCGAATGCCAACACACCGCCACGGAGGGTCCAGATTTGTCCATCCCACCCCCAGAACAGGCCCCCAGCGAGGACAGCAGCTCTGTCGACCTAGAACCTGACGACCAGCCCGGACCATCGGGGACCTCTGGACAGTCGGTTCCCCACACACAGACCCAGGCCACAGCAGACCCAAACCCCTCTGGGAACACCAGCACAGCTCCCACCCAGCGGGCCCATGCCTCTGTCTCGCGGACGCGTCAATCAGCGGTGTGTCCGCCACTACAGGGCACCCAGGCTGACCCAACACCCCAACAACAACAGGGACCTGGGGGCAGTGGTAGTGGGTACACCGTCCAGGGGACAGAGGCCCGGGGAAACAGGGCAACTGGGAGGGCTGCTGTGCGACAGGGGGGGGAGGACAGGCCCAGGGAACCGACTCTCCAAGAGGCCATCACCACCATCATGGGAGCATATCATCACTCCCAGGAGACGATGGCGACGGTACTGGCCAGGTTCACCGAGATCCAGGCACAGCAGGAGGAACGGTACATGGGGTTCAGCAATGAACTCCGGGACATCGCTACCGCTATGGGGACCATAGTCCAGGCCCTCAACCGGATAGAAACCACATTGCGGGACCATGTGGCACCGCAAAGGGCCCCTGTCACTAGCCAGGAACAGCCTACCACCTCCGCCGGCGCTAGTGGTCAGGATGCTCCCACAGAACGACGGGCCACCAGAACCCCACCTCCTGCTGAAGAACAACCACCCCGCAAGAGGAACCTGAGATCTCAAAGGAAGACAGAGTAGGATGCCAAGACCCCCGCCAGCCTAATATCCCCCCGGATGTCATTCCACTGTCCCACAGTGTCACCCTGTCCAACCTTGAACTGCCCCTGCTCCATCCTTCCACAGCCATATGAACAATGCACCTGTGCGACCGAGAACTGGACTCTGCCATGGACATAACTCCACCCTCACCCATCACCGTTTTAATATCATGTACCAATATATAGCACTAAAAATAAATCACTCATTGCACAGAAATCATTCTGGAGTCAGCCTGTATTATTTACAAATGTATAACACATTACTTATCAATAATGTTCTGTTATTTATGTGTGGACAACATACCGATGTCAATAAGCATTAGTCCATGGGCTAACCAAGCAGAAGTCACGCAGTGGGTCATACAGCACTGAAAAGGGAAGGGAAAAGCAAACTTCAGTTTAAAAGAACTGGGGGGAAATACACAAAGTAAAGATGCAGGGGGCATTCAGTAAATGTTAAATGGCGTGGGTGATTCCTACCTGTGTGCTACTGAAAATACTGTTGGATAACTCTGTCCCTGTTGTCTGGGTCGTCCTCTTCGTCTTCCTCCTCTTCACTCTCCGCAGGCTCCACAGCTGCTTCAACACCACCATCTGGACCATCCTCCTGCAGGAAGGGCACCTGACGTCGCAATGCCAGATTGTGAAGCATACAGCAGGCCACGATGATCTGGCACACCTTCTTTGGTGAGTACATCAGGGATCCCCCTGTCATATGCAGGCACCTAAACCTGGCCTTCAGGAGGCCAAAGGTTCTTTCAATGATCCTCCTAGTTCGCCCATGGGCCTCATTGTACCGTTCCTCTGCCCTGGTCCGGGGATTCCTCACTGGGGTCAATAGCCAAGGCAGGTTGGGGTAACCAGAGTCACCAATTAGCCACACACGTTGTCTCTGTAGCTGTTCCATCACATAAGGGATGCTGCTATTTCGCATCACATACGCGTCATGCACTGACCCAGGGAACATGGCATTCACATGGGAGATATACTGGTCAGCCAAACAGACCACCTGGACGTTCATCGAATGGTAACTTTTCCTGTTTCTGTACACCTGCTCATCGTCTTTTGGGGGTACTAAAGCCACATGGGTCCCATCAATGGCACCAATTATGTTGGGGATATGTCCAAGGGCATAAAAATCACCCTTCACAGCGGCCAAATCAACCTCCTCAGGGAATACAATGTAGCGCCGCATGTGTTTCGTCAGGGCAGACAACACTCTAGACAAGATTTTTGAAAACATAGGCTGAGACATTCCAGATGACATGGCCACTGTTGTCTGGAATGAGCCACTTGCCAAAAAATGGAGGACTGACAGAACCTGTACTAGAGGGGAATTCCTGTGGGTTGGCGGATGGGGGACATCAGGGCTGGCTCCAGCTGGGCACACAGTTCATGTATAGGGGCTCGGTCAAGTCGGTATCGTAGTATGATGTGGCGTTCTTCCATTGTCGACAGGTCCACCAGCGGTCGGTACACGCGAGGATTCATCCTTCTCCTCGCAAGTCCCAGCGGACGGTGCCTAGGAAGGACAACATGGCGCACAGAGTCAAGCAAATCACAGGTACGTTCACCACTGCATGCATAGCACACGATTATCTAAGTATTGAAAGGCGTGTATGTGTGGCAATGCAAGGCCTAGGCCTGTGTGACGCAGTACAAATAATGCCATGTGGGCCCTTGAAATGGCGGCTGCCTGACCTGTGAAGTGGGACAATGGGATGTGAGGTCAATGCGCTGGCGTGGCACACCGTGGCGGTCGAAGACCGCTATTCGAAGCCGCATTGGCTAACATTGAGGCCTATGGGTTTCAGGAGCCAATGACGAGGTGCGCCGGCGGTCGCGGTACGCACCGCTGCGGTACGCACCGCCGCGGGCGTGACCGCCATTTTTTATCTGCTTAATCACTCGAGACCTGATCATCCACAGGAGAGGACCTATACTGCAAGTGCTGCTGTGACCTCGGTCTGGAAGTGACAATGGCTGCTGCGACTGGGGAAAGGGCCCCTGCCTTCACGTGTGAGGAGTTGGACAAACTTGTGGATGGGGTCCTCCCCCAGTATGCGTTACTCTACGGTCCTCCAGACCAACAGGTAATTACACTGGGTGCACATTGAATGGGCTATGTCTGTGTGGAGTGGGGTGGATGCTAAGTTGGTGGGGTGGGGGGCGAATGAGGAGTGCAACGCACGACAGATGAGAGCATGTGCCATATGGCAAGGTTGGGGAGGGGGGGCCAATCGCATCTAACATGCAGAAAATATGATGATTTTTCCTTCCCACCCTGTACATGTCAAATAGGTCAGTGCCCATCAGAAAGTCGACATTTGGCGTGCCATCGCCAAGGAAGTCCGGGCCCTGGGGGTCCACGTCAGACGGGGCACCCACTGCCGCAAGAGGTGGGAGGACATCCGCCGCGGGACCAGGAAGACCGCCGAGTCACTGCTGGGGATGGCCTCCCAACCTAGGAGGGGTGCCAGTCGTACCCTGACCCCCCTGATGTCCCGGATCCTGGCGGTGGCCTACCCTGATTTGGATGGGCGCTTGAAGACAGCACAGCAGACACAAGGGGGTGAGTATCAGCACATTCTGCTATCTCTCTGCGCAGTGGAGGCGTCTGGGTGGGGGAGGAGGGTTGGGGGTGACATTAGGCCAGGGCGCTTTCTGTAGTGTAGTCCTCTCCTTTAGGCATGGCCCTGTGCTCCCGGCCCCCACCTCTGTAGGGTGACAAGTACAGCTATCGATGGTCCAGCATCACACATGTGCGCCTTTGTCGTCTCTAGACCTGTTGTCCTAGTCAGAAGTACTGAGTAGTGTACCCCGAATGCGCGGCTTAGTGCATGAGGCTCCTGTGTCTGTCCTCTCCGCCAATGGTGTTGACATTGCATGCACTCAACCTGGTCTTCGTTTTTCTCCCCCCACCCTTATTCTTCGTCTTCTTGTGCATCTGTGCATTAGCATCATCAGGCGGAGGAGAATTGGCATCGGAGCACGAGGGAGCTGCAAGTCACAAGGCCCCGGTGGGACCAGGAACAGACACCGAGGGCACCAGTGATCCAGAGGGCGAGGGGAGCACCACAACGGGGACCGGTGGTGACACCAGCGACAGCGACACGTCCTTGGATGGGAGCTCCCTAGCGGTGGCGGCAACATCCGGGCCCCCCGCCTCTACAGGTACAGCCGCCACCCAGCGCACCAGCCCCGCCCTACCAGCAGCCCCTCAGCCTACGCTCCGTGCCCGCTCGCCCAGGAAGGCGGGCGTCTCCTTCGCCCCAGGCACCTCAGCCCCTGCTCCTGTTACCCCTGCTGCCCTCAGTGAGGAGGTCATTGACCTCCTGCGGACCATCATTGTTGGGCAGACTACCCTTTTGAATGCCATCCAGGGGGTAGAAAGGGAGGTGCATCGGAGCAATGCCTACCTGGAGGGCATTCATTCGGGTCAGGCTGCCCATCAACGATCGTTCAATGCTCTGGCCTCAGCACTGACGGCAGCCATTGTCCCTGTTTCCTGCCTCCCTCTTCTGACTGCCTCCAGCCTGTCTCTGTCTCCTGTTCCTCAGCCTATCCTATCCCCACCATCAGACCAGCCTGCACACACCTCAACACCCAAGGGCAGCTCATCCAGACACAAGCACCACAGAACCCACAAGCATTCACGCAAGCAACACCCAGATGCAGACATTCCAACAGTCACTACCACCTCTGTGTCCCCCTCCTCCTCGTCTCCCTCCTCCCTCCCTGTGATGTCTACACTCACACCTGCATGCACACCACCATCAGCCAGTGCTTCCATCACCAGTACACCCTCCAGTCCAGTCCGCACACGTGCAGTCACCACCCCCACTACCATTTACACGTCCCCTGTGTCCTCTCCCACTGTGTCTCTCACCCCCTCTTCCAAGACACACAAACGCAGGCAGACACCCACCCAACAGCCATCCACCTCACGACAGCCTCCAGCACAAGCACCTGCACCCAAAGACAGCACACCTGACTCTCCTACAACCACATCCTCTTCCTCCACTTCCATCACCACTTCTCCTACCTTTTACCTTGGTCCTAAGAAAGTTTTCCTTGCTAATCTTGACCTCTTTCCCTCCACTGACCCACCCCCTCCATCTGCAAAGAGTCCCAAGAGCACCTCAGCCACCACCAGCCCAGCTTCGAGTGTCACTGTGGTGCATGGGTTCTGGAGCCCACCCTTTGCCAGCAGTGACACTTCAATCAGCAGCAAGGGGACAGCCAGCCCCCCACCAGGCAAGAAGACCAGGAAGCTAAAGGGCCGCCGTGAGAGGACTGACACGGCTGCCCCCAAGGAGCAAAGTTCGCCCACTTCACCAGCCACAACATCTAGGGGAGGCAAGGGCCCGAGAGCCCCATCTAAGGAGCGAAAGGGCAGCAGGGCGGAAAAGTCAGCCAGCAGGAGCGTGGAGCAGGAGGGGCCCACAAGCCCCATCCCGGGTGCTAGGAAGGACAGCAAAGGGCCCAGGACTCCGTCACCGAAGGGTCCAGCAACAGCACGGTCGGAGGGCGACTGAGCAGGGAGTCCAGGCCAGGTCTGGCTCCCTTGACCTACTGGACGAGCACCGCTGAACAGGGCCCCGCCGTGCAGAAGAGCACCGCTGAACAGGGCCCCACCGTGCAGAAGAGCACCGCTGAACAGGGCCCCGCCGTGCAGAAGAGCACCGCTGAACAGGGCCCCGCCGTGCAGAAGAGCACCGCTGAACAGGGCCCCGCCGTCTCAAGCACCGCTCCGCTGGGCCCCGCCGTCTCAAGCACCGCTCCGCTGGGCCCTGCCGTCTCAAGCACCGCTCCGCTGGGCCCTTCATCTCAAGCACCGCTCCGCTGGGCCCCGCCGTCTCAAGCACTGCTCCGCTGGGCCCTTCATGTCAAGCACCGCTCCGCTGGGCCCCGCCGTCTCAACCACCGCTCCGCTGGGCCCCGCCGTCTCAAGCACCGCTCCGCTGGGCCCCGCCGTCTCAAGCACCGCTCCGCTTGGCCCCGCCGTCTCAAGCACCGCTCCGCTGGGCCCCGCCGTCTCAAGCACCGCTCCGCTGGGCCCCGCCGTCTCAAGCACCGCTCCGCTGGGCCCTTCATGTCAAGCACCGCACCGCTGGGCCCCGCCGTCTCAAGCACCGCTCCGCTGGGCCCTTCATCTCAAGCACCGCTCCGCTGGGCCCCGCCGTCTCAAGCACCGCTCCACTGGGCCCCGCCGTCTCAAGCACCGCTCCGCTGGGCCCCGCCGTCTCAAGCACCGCTCCGCTGGGCCCTTCATCTCAAGCACCACTCCGCTGGGCCCCGCCGTCTCAAGCACCGCTCCGCTGGGCCCCGCCGTCTCAAGCACCGCTCCGCTGGGCCCCGCCGTCTCAAGCACCGCTCCGCTGGGCCCTTCATCTCAAGCACCGCTCCGCTGGGCCCCGCCGTCTCAAGCACCGCTCCGCTGGGCCCTTCATGTCAAGCACCGCTCCGCTGGGCCCCGCCGTCTCAAGCACCGCTCCGCTGGGCCCCGCCGTCTCAAGCACCGCTCCGCTGGGCCCTTCATCTCAAGCACCGCTCCGCTGGGCCCCGCCGTCTCATGCACCGCTCCGCTGGGCCCCGCCGTCTCAAGCACCACTGTCACAATGACAGTGCCGGATCTGTCTCGAGCTACTGTTCACGGTTCACGGTGCCCACCATGCCTCCTCCTTGACCGGTGGAGACTGTTATCCACCTGATGGACTGTGGCTTTGCAATCCCCAGGATGGCCGAGTGGGCAAGCCACCCACTGTAGAGACTTGAGAGACTGTGGCTTTGCACTCCCCAGGATGGCCGAGTGGCCAAGCCACCCACTGTAGAGACTTGAGAGACTGTGGCTTTGCACTCCCCAGGATGGCCGAGTGGCCAAGCCACCCACTGTAGAGACTTGAGAGACTGTGGCTTTGCACTCCCCAGCATGGCCGAGTGGGCAAGCCACCTACTGTAGAGACTTGAGAGACTGTGGCTTTGCACTCCCCAGGATGGCACAGTGGGCATGGTGGCCCCTTCGTGGATCTGGCGTCGTGGAATCATGTGGCTGTGGTGCCCCCCCTTCCCTTCCCCCTGAGGTGCCTGTGGTTTTTTCATCAGATGCCCCTGCAGTGTTCTCTCCAAAGGACTCAGGTCTCCTGTGTGGGCTTTGCCCTTGTGTTGCTACACTTTGGCCCACGGACACTTGGAATCTCGTTAGATGTGCAGGACTTATTGCCTCGGTTTATCGTATGCACTGGATATTGAATTGGTATTTTTGAATTGTTATTGCTATTTGACCGTGACTTATCAGTGGTTTTTATTTCCCATAAATTTCGAGTGACAATTTAATTATGTCCTTGTTTTTTTTACGGGGGTTTGGGTGGTTTCACTGTGACTTGTTGCTCTGCATTGGTGTGTACATGGTTTGGGGGGGTGGGTGTATCGCGTATGTGTGTGCACGTAACCTTTCGTCCTCCCCCCTCCCCTGTGTCGTAGGTGCAGTACTCACCGTTGTCGTCTGCGCCGGCGTTCGTACTCGTGGTAGATGAGCAGGTAGACGAGTGCAGGTAGGATGTTTAATTCGGGTTCCATGCTGTCCTCCTTCCTCGTGGAGTGCGTAGAGGTGCGCGTTTTCCCATTCGTAGTCTGTTTCCGCCGTGTTTTTATCGGCGGTGCTCCCGCCCCGGAAAAGGTGGCGGATTGGCCGGTCAAGATAGTGTGGGCGGTACATTGTCTGCCGCCTGTCTGTTGGCGGTGACCGCCGCGCTGTTTGTCAGTCCCGCCGTGGCGGGCGGAGTGTTAATGTGGCGGCCTGTGTTGGCGGTTCCCGCCAGGGTCAGAATTCCATTTTTTGGACCGCCGGCCTGTTGGCGAGTTGGCCGCCGCTTTATCACCGACCGCCAGGGTTAGAATCACCCCCTGAGTGTTTTGTACAGATAATAATGCAGAATGTATGTCCCACATCGTTCACGTGGTGAAAATCGAAGAGGCCACCCAGGGTGGTGCCAGCATCCAGGAATCAATGGAAGCACTGGCAAAGAGGCAATGGCAATGGATCCAAGACTCTCACCTCCGAAGAACACATGATGAGACAGATGCTGTGGAGAGGAATGAACTGTCAGAGAGCCAACATGACCGATTGCTCTGTGGCCAAAAGATAGTAGTACCCAGCAGTCTCTGGGATTGAATTTTGGACCTGGCTCACAAAGGACACCATGAGGCGGCAAAGACCAAGCTGTGCTTGTGCAGTAAGGTGTGATTCCCGGGGATGGACGCCCTAGTGAAAGAGAAAGTGAGAAGATGTCACTGGTGTGCGATAATGGCTGGGGACCCCTGTCCTGCTCCCGTGATGACCGAATAACCAAACACCAGGTCTTTGGCCTAAGTATGAGGCCACCTGACCGCAGTACTCATTGACTCCTGAACCCTGTACCCTGTGGTGATACTGGTGACTTTTACAGCCTTCATACAAGTGAAAACAGTGCTGGAAAAGACTTTGCTAGGCCTGCCAGATGAAGTCCGAACTGACAACAGCCCTCAATTCAAAGGCCAGGAGTTTTAAGATTAACTGGCGTCCCTGGCGATACAACACCAAGAAATCACCTCATAATTGCCGCAAGCCAATGGAGACATTGAGAGGTTCAAGTGCATGCTCAACAGAGCCATGTGATTTGGGGTGAAGCAAGGGGAAGAAGCCTACCTTCAAAGACCACACAGGACCCCCGGCTCTGCTCTAACAGCTCTGTTGTTCCATCAAGCCCCTCAGGGCTGCATCCCCGCAAATAGCGGCTGGCAGACCGCCGAACTTAGGCCCATATTTTTGGAAAATGACGCACAACGGCGTTAGCACAGTTGTGCGTCAAAAAATGTAGCGCAAGCCACCGTCATTCCCTAGCGCCATCCGTGAGCCATATTTAAAAATGACCCACAATGGCAAAAAGGAATGGTTAGCGTCATCGACAATGATGCTATCCAGTAACGGATTGCGTTAGAAAACAATGACGCTAGACTGATTAGCGGCAAAAAGTCTGCCTCTAGCCAGCCTAGCATCATTTTTTGGTCGCACAAGCAGCCAAATAATGATGCCTGTCTTAGAATAGACAGGAGACATTACCACAACCACAATGTCCACCAAAGGGGATCAGTGTCCCCAGGACAACCCCAACAGAACTTATGCCAGCCAGGAGGGTCCATGTAAGAGGCCCCCAGTGGCACACAACAGTTAAGCATGTATACTTCGTGGGATGGACTCCCTCCACTTGTAGTGTCCATGTGATGAGGGTGGTGGTGATGCTGGGTGTGCCTCTATGTGGCCAAAATAGTGACACCATGGTGGACTCCATGGTGTTACCCATAGAAATGTGCCGAACATCACTTCAACGCCTGGTCTGACCAGGAGTTAAAATTTGATGCTAATCAGCCTTAGCAAATTTTTTTGGGTCCGTCTCCTTAGTGTGCATAGTTTTAGTGTCGGGAGGTAAACTATGGCGCTTGAGGGAGAGCGTCATGTTTTGGAAGGGAACTCCTACCTTGTATATCATTGTCGCAATATGATGCAAGGTGGGTTAGCGCTTCCAAAATATGATGCTAACTGAGATATTTTGACAGTAGACAGTTCTAGCATCAAAATATAAATATGGAGTTAAGTTTACGTCGCTTTATTGTAAACAAAAATGCCGCTAAGGCGGCACAAACTTTCCATAAATGTGGGCCTAAGTGTGGAAGGGGCTCAACAGAGACGGAAGAGCACCAATGACAAGATAAGTCTAAGAAGACATGCACGGAGTCCTGACCTTCGTGTGGGGGATCAGGTCGTCATGAAAGACCAACACCCTGGGTGAAAGTTCCGGACTCTATATGAACCTGAGGTGTGGGATGTCACCAAGATAAATGGCACCATGGTCACCGTCCAGCAAAGAGGCTTAACTGTGGTGCAGAATGTGAAGTGATTCAAAAGGGTGAACCTGACTGATGACCAAGGTGAAGTGTAGCTAGCTGAGGAGTGGGAAGAAGGAAAAGGAGTTCTCTTGAGGGGAGATGCAGGGAAGAGAGACGGAGTGATGGCAAGGAGTCAACCCAGATGAGCCAGGCTGGAAGGGGATCTGTCATCGGATCATACCCCTGGTTTGCTATGACCACCAGGCCTGAGTCTGCAACCGAGTGGCTCAGAATAAGAAGATAAGAGTGGTCTGATATCTAGCAGCCAGAAGTACAACCTTCGTCCAAACCCTGCTCCTAGCCGAAGTTAAGAGACTTTGGGTCAGATTTACAAGGCCCTTGCACCTCCTCGCGCCACATTAGCATACATTTTGCATGCTAATGCAGCATTAGGTAGGCGTTTCTGACATGCCATATTTACAAAGTGGAGCAATGCTAGCATTGTGCCACATTATAACCCCTTGCACCACATTATGCCTGCACCAGGCATAATGTATGCAAGGGGGAGTTCTCCCACAGAAAGGCCACAAAAATGGCGCAGTGAAATCTCCAAGATTTCACTACGTTATTTTTTCCATCATTTTTAACCCTTGCACATTGCAGCTATTAAAGTGATGATCCCATAATAAACGATGGGCCTCCCTAATGCTTTGCTGGACTAGCACCATAATTAATGGTGCTAATCAGGCAAAGAGCCAAAATGGCATCATGAATTTTGACTCTATTGTGGTAACATGTGCCATAGTGCGCTGTTTTGTAAAAGAGTGCTACCATGGTGATATTTAGGGGGACTAAGGGCAGCGCAAGAAAATTGGCGCATCTGGACTGATGCGCTACTTTCTTACAGATCTGGCCCTTTGTTTGCTAGCTATGATGCAGATTTGAGTTTCAGTTCACTAAAAGAAAGGAGAGATGTAGAGAGCCACCTGGCCTCTACAATACTTTGTCACTGTACTCACCCCGAGGGCCGGGCTTAGCCCAATGGTAGAAGTAAAAGGTGTGAGGTCACTCGTGGCCTTCTCTGAAATATATGACTGAGGTGTGCTCTCTGCCCCCTTTCTTTAACCCTGTAGGCCTCTCCACATGGTTCCTGTAATGCAACTAGGGCACCGCTAAAGGCTTCAAGGGGAAACATGGCACACCATTCTCATCTTTTGGTAGTGAACACAATCGTCCTTCTTCCATTTCTATCTATGGTCCAGTTAGTTCAGTGGAATAAAGTACAATTTATAAAGATTTAATGTGTATTCAACACCTTGATTCTTAGCTATAAGCCTAGAATGCTTTGTCTTCCAACAGAGGAAGGTCTCTTACTCCATATGAGATGGCCTTGTCAGGGCAGGCGAGGCCTACAATAATGGCGCAGTGCAGCATGCAGAAAACAGGACAAAAACTCAGTAGTGTGCTTTATGCCGAGTGACCCCCTTCACATTTTATTTATAACTTTGGCTCACGCCCGGCCCCCCGGTTGAGTCCTGAATACATTGTATTGTAGAGGCCAGGTGGCAGTTTATAACCCTTCCAACTTTTACTTCTGTAAAACTGTAGCTGTTTGTTTACAATACTGGAGGTAACACACAAATGAGAGGCTTGACCACTATTGCGCCAACATTTTTGATGCATCAGTGACACAAGCACTAATCCAAATCTATGACACAGTGCATTTGCACAAATGCATAATTTTCACAGATTTGTGTCACCGAAAAGCTGCGCCCAAATCAGCTGTGCTACACATTAAGTAACAATGTGATATTTATGGTTTTGGAAATGTGTGGCGCATCACATGGATGTAGCAAGCAAAGCCTCAAATGTGCCAAAATTCCTGTGCATCTGTAACCCAGGCATGGGAAATGGCATATTGGTTGTGCTATATAAACCTGAACATCCAAAAACGCTTTGGGAAGCTTAACAATGCCATGACAGTTGTTATTCTGCAACTAGGAGTAGTGAGGAGACCACCACCACCACCATATAGGCAACAAGGGAGGAAAGAGCATGCGTTCTGCCAGTGCATCTCCCTTATCATCCTAAGGGAGGCTAATCTGATAAAATTCTAAAGGTACAGGTGGGAGTCTATCATAGAATTGCTGCATACGATTGGGCCAAGTTTGCTGCCACCAATTACCAGGCTCACCAATATTCCTCTCCAGGTGAAACTGATGGCTATGCTACACATACTGGCCTCTGTGTCATTCCAGGTCACAACAGCAAGAGTGGCGAGAATATCCCAGTCATTGCTTTCTGCCTTCCTGCCCACTGTCCTGGATGCCATAATTCGCCTAACCCCACAGTACCTCCATTTCCCCAAGACACAACAACAACAGATGGAGATAAAGCAAGGCTTCAATGCCATTGCAGGATTTCCACTAGTCTTGGGTGCTATGGACTGCAAACATGTGCATTTGGTTCCCCCAGTAGCGACAGAACACCTGCTCAGCAATACAAAGCAGACGTACTCCATCAACGTCCAGGCCATCGTGGATCTTCTGGGGAGGTTCACTAATGTGCTTACAAAATACCCAGACAGTGCACAAGATGAATACATCTTGAGGCACAGCATCATAAATGAGAACTTCGAGAATGGCCAATATGGGAATTGCCTACTTGGTTGTAAGTAAATCTGAACTATACAATACACTGACTAAAATTTTGAAATGTATGACAGAATAGCCATATCTGTGTCTGTTGACAGAGCTAGGGGCATCTGTAAGAGGGGTGTGCCAGAACTTTCCACAATACATCATGTAACATTTATAATCCACATCACTAAGTCTGATATGTCAAGGCACAAAAATCAACTGTGGGTGTTTTTGAATGATAAAACATTTAGGATGAATGCAACCCTGTGCAAAATGCTGTCTCGCATAGCTGCGTGCAAGGGAGATGTTCCATGTGTGTTGTGCAGGTGTCACTATTAAACTGTCATGGATGGTGCCATGTGACATGTATACCAAACAATGGAAACCTGGGAAAGTGTACATAAATTATTGACCCCAGCTGATATGTAAGAAGGATACATAACTGTAGGTCCTGACGTTACATCCACCTCCTATGTGTGCTGCAGTCCGTGGCACACATACATGGTTAACTATGCCTCTAAAAGGTACTTATGTGCCTGAATATGTCCCTTCCAGCACAAATACAAATCTGCATGCAACCCAGGCACACTTGCACCATGATGCAAAGGTACATATGTTTGTGCTAAGCACCCCATTGTGTGCCAGTGCAGGGTGAAAGGAAAGGAATGTGCTCTGTTGGCAAAATACCGTGCCACACTGCCCTTTCCCAGTGATGCAGAGCCATATTAGGTGATGTGATGTACTGCACTGTGGCACATTCCTAAGTTTCTAGTTCCTATTGCCATGTGCACATAGTGGGAACAACGTAAGCAACATGAATATAATTAATTCACATACTGACATCCCTTAACTGAACTGTCACTGTCAGTCACTACAGAACACCTGTGACCGATAATGTTACACTCCAGTCGGTGTGAATGAACAGATCCACATCCTCTGCACAGGTCAACTAATCACATCAAAAACCATGGATATGTCAGGCAAGTCCATATAAGTACAAAGGCCACACAGGAGATAGGTGTAAGATGAGGACCCACTCATAGGTACTCTTGGTATCAGTCAAAAGTCAATAATCTCAATGGTGTGCAAATACCGTTCAAATGAATGTTTGTCACACATGGCAGGATACTTGTATGCTGTCCAAAGTCACAGGAGCAGCACGAAGTAGGAAATGCAAAGTCCGTGTGTGACATGCAATGTCTGTGTAGGCCCAAAAAATTATTGTGTAATTTTGTTACACAAACAGTACAAAACACACGCATATCTCACCAATACTGATAGTCTAGATACACACATTCATATTCATATAGGGGTAAAGCAACATTTACAAATGTAAGCAGCATGATAGTCCAGGAGTTTATTGGCATGAGTTGCTCAAATGAAATGGATGTCAATCTAGAAAAGTGAATCACACAAAGTCCAACACAATGCTATCAAACATGTCATACATCAGTCATGAACATAGATTAAAATGCAATCTGTGAAATGCATCACAGTGTACTCATGATACCAATGTCAACATACAGTGGTGATAGCAATGATGACAGAGATAAGGCATAGATGCACAGAATCCCCTATTACTTAGGGTCATACACAAACATGTTAAAACCAAAATACCGTGTATATACTGTAGTAGACAGCTACTCGTAACAACATCAGTGTGTCCCCCATAATGATGACACACATTGCAAGACATGTATGTAAATCGAAGTGCAACATGCCAATTTCTCTGTCAAAAACAATAGCTGACGGTGGACAGTAGATATAACAATGCATGTGACATGTTTGAACCCACCACGTGTGCACCAAAATCACATGCTGAAGTAAGTAAACTATTAAATGGCTGTTTCAATATCATGTAGGCCACAAACAACATCAGTGAAATCACATGGACATGTGTATGTGCGAGTGTAAAATATGTATGCAGTGTCACTACCAACCTAGGGAGGACCAACTGGTCCAAATTCTTATAAATTAGCTGTCACCTTACACCTATAGTAAGGGCACATGATATAGAGTGAACAAGAACATCTCTAAATACCCATCAGAGTAAGATACCGGATAAATATGAAAGTCAAGATGTAGAAGGATCCAAAGTATCAGGCCATGCTCATCATTTGCAACTACACATAGACTAGGAAGAGACATGTAAAAACCTATGCCCAACTGGATATGTAACACATATTGTGAAATAATGTAAGAAATGTGTATGAGTCATTCATAACACATGGACAGGAATGTTGCTGTAACAAAAGCAACATCATTGACAGTTGTTATTTATTTTTAACTTTCAGCTGACCAAAGATATACTCTCCAGCTATGGGTCATGACACCAATTGCACATGCCCAGACTGAGCTGGAAAGACAGAACAACCAGGCACTGGTCAAGACCCAGAACATTTTGAAGAGAAGCTTTGGTGTGCTGAAATCACAGTTCAGATGCTTGGACATATCAGAAAGAAGATCACTATATTTGCCTTCTTTGTCGGCAAGATCGTCCTAGTACGTGCTATACTCCACAACAACTGTGTTCAGGCAAATGTTCCGTGAGATGTGGACATTGATGCGCAGGACCCAATGGAGGAAGTAGAGGAGGAGAAGGATGAAGGAGAGATCAAACACACAGTGGCTGATAGTTAGTGACATGACACATTGTTCAACATTTCTTTTTCATAATATAATTTAACCTTAATGTCCAAAATATCTAAAAAAATAATCGTTTAAATCTATTCTTTGTGTTGGCTTTCATTACATAGTCATAGTGCACATCAAGTCAACCACATATTGTTAGTAGAAGTAGCCCTCAACATGTTATAATCACGTCATCAGACCCATTGAGCAACATGGGGCCATGTCTCTCATTAATCTATTCCATCCAAACAGAATTGCAATGTAGTGTACTACATTAAAGTGTCATGCCAGGCATGCCACATTTCAAATTCCAGATTGATTATTCCTTTCCTCACACACTTGAGCAGTGCAGGGCTGCACAGCTAGCAGTCTTGCTGTGTTCTGCAGCAGTAACATGTGTGAAAGATGACGCTCAGTGTAGTTTTAAACACAAACCTACAAGTACCATACCTGAGACAAACTTCACATTGTGGTGTGACTCACCAATGCTTTGGCGTGCAGAATAGCTTCATTTTACAGGAACCAACTTTGTTGTAGACACCATCAGAGATAATGAGTGACAGGTGTCATGGACATAGGCCTAGTGTCATGTGAACATGTCAAAACTGTCACTTGTAAAGCACGTATAGACGCACATTTAAACTTAGCACAGCACATGTGATCAAATGTATTCCTACATTGTCACATACACCACAATATGCTACAGTATATAAATGTCATATTTGCCATGCTTTGACAGCAATGCTGCAGGAGGCTGGCCTGGTTTGTAGTGGGTACCTAAGGTACTTACACCTTCTACCAGGTCCAGTTGTCCCTCATTAGTAAAATGTAGGCATTGTCTAGAAGCCAGGCTCTCTAGGGGTAACTGTAGCTGAGCAGGCAAAGCTTATCTAGAAGACATGCAAAGCTCATACAATCCCACTGTAGTCACACAGTACTCACACAAATGAAAGAAAATACTCAGGGGGGTCATTACAACCCCGGTAGACAGTGCAATAGTGGAGGTATTACCACCAACAGGGTGGCGGTACATACCTCTACTGTTATGACATTGGCGGTTTGGCCAAAGCCAAACCGCCAAGTTAACACACTGACCGCCACGGCGGTAATGATCACCGACTGGAGACTACAGTCTCCAGCCCGGCGGCCGTCACTAGGCCGCCCATGGCATTTTGACCCCGCCCACCACCATGGTTTCCATGGTTTCTGTACCGCCACGGAAACCATGGTGGTAGGCACTATCAGTGCTAGGGAATTCCTACCCTGGCACTGATAGGGGTCTCCGCCACCACCCTCCCCCGCCCCTTCTGCTCCCACACACATACACACATGCATACATTCATACACATTCACAGCAACACTCACAAACATACATCTAGGCACACACGCAATCACACGACACAACATGCACGTACACACACATCCTCTCATGCACACATGCATTACACAGGCATGCACGCATTCAAACACAGTCACACACACCTCCACACACGCACACAACACCCCCCATACCCTCCTGTTGGAGAGCCCGACTTACCTGCTTGCAGGGGGTCCTCTGGCAGGAGCCAGGATGTGGCGCTGCTGCCAGCAGCAGCATCCGTCAGCAAAACACTGCCAGGCCGTATCATGGAACACCTTACCACCATCGGCTGCCATAACCGTCACCGGAATTCTGACAGCCTTCTGGCTACGGTCATAATTCCATGGACGGTTGGTAGCCACTGCAACGGTATGTTGGGGGCCGTCGACCGCGGCGGGAGGCGGCATTTGCCGCCAATGTCATAATGAGGGCCTCAGTGTTACCAAAATAAAGGTACTTTATTTTGGTGACACAAATGCCAAAAACCACAGAGACTATACCCCCTTAGGAGATAAGTAATACACAAATTATATACACCAGTATGCAGAAATAGCTGTAAAAACAGATCGAAAACAGTGCAAATAGTGAAAATCACAATAGTTAGAAATGGGCCTAAGGGGAACACAAACCATATACTATGAAAGTGGAAAGCAAATGTCAGGTTCCCACCTAGGCAAGTGTAGTGTGTAGAGGGGCGCTGGGAGTATTAGAAAACACCAAAGGTAAATAATAGAACCCACCCCAGAGCCCAGGAAAGCAGGGGTAAATCACAGTAACAAGAGCACGAGAAAGAAGATTATGCAAGAACCAGAAGAGACTACAAGACACCAACGATGGATTCCTGGACCTGAAGCCCTGTGGAAGAAGGGGACCAAGTCCAAGAAGTACAGAGGAGTCCAAGGAGACCAGGAGACCCTGCTATCCCGGATAAAGGTGCAAAAGAAGAACCACCTGTGAGAAGACAAAGTCAGTTATGTACCCAAGAAGACAGATGCAGGTTCTTGGTTGGTGCAGAAGATGTCCCACACTGGATGGATGATTGCAGTCTGCTTTGCGTCGCTGGATTCCACCAGCAAGCCTTGGCACACGCAAAACTTCCAGTTGGCGGAAGATGGTGCTGCCGGGGACCAGGAGTGACCTGGTGGCCTCCACCCAGGAAAGGGAGACAGAGGTGGCTCTCAGAAACTCAGAGAGCCCTCAGAAGACCAGGCAGCATGCACAGGCGTCCCACAGCACAGATACAAAAAGGGTGCAAATGGAGGACCACGCAGCACTACAACAAAGGGTCCCATGCAGCCGGAGAACCACTTAGGAAGCTGTGCGTCGCAGGATGCTGTCCTGGGACCCTAAGTTGTGCTATGCACAAAGGACTTCTTGGAAGGTCGCACACAAGCCTTGACAACTGCAAATCATGCGTTGCAGGGGGGTACTGTCTTGCGTGGGAAGGCAAACGCTTACCTCCACCAGTGTTGGACAGCTGGACCTTGGGACTGTCGAGGTCACTTTAGTCCTCCACCTGTGTTGCTGAATCCACGCTCGTTATCTAGTGAGGGGACCCACGTCACTGGTCATCACTGCAGAGAGGTGCCTGCAAAAGCAAGGAAGTGACTCTGTCACTTCACAGGAGATTCCTTTGGTTCTTCTGATGCAGGCTGAAGACAGGCAGTCCTTGGAGGATGTATGACCTGGAAACTGTTGAAGTTGCTGGCAGGAGCTGAGGATACAATGCTGCAGAAGTCATTTTTGCTTCTTTGCTGCAGTTTGTAGAGTTCCTGGAGGGTTCAGCTGCAGTTCCCTCGCTAGAAGATGAAGTAAAGGATGCAGAGGATTCCTGCTGGAGTCTTGAAATCAGATTCTGAAGAACTACCCAAGAGAGAGAGACCCTAAATGGCCTCGAAAGGGGGATTGGTCAGCTAATCAGGTAAGCACCTATCAGGGGAGGACTCTGACATCACCAGCTGGCACTGGCCACTCAGATGCTCCAGAGAGCCCTGCTAACTTGGAATCCAAGGTGACAAAACCCAGGAACCCTCTGGAGGAGCTCTGAGCACCACCCCTGGGGTGGTGATGGACAGAGGAGTGGTCACTCCCCTTTCCTTTGTCCAGTTTCACACCAGAGCAGGGACAGGGGGGTCCCTGAACCGGTGTAGACTGGATTATGCAAGGAGGGCACCATCTGTACCCTTTAAAGCATTTCTAGAGGCTTGGGGAGGCTAAACCTCCCAAGCCTGTAACACCTATTTCCAAAGGGAGAGGGTATAACACACCTCTCCCAAAGGAAATCCTTTGTTCTGCCTTCCTGGGCTTGAGCTGCTCAAGCAACAGGAGGGCAGAAACCTGTCTGAGAGGTGGCAGCAGCTGGGGCTGCCTGCAAAAACCTCAGAAGGCTGGAATGGCAATACTGGGGGTCCTCTAAGGAAGAGTGCATGAAACCATACAACCAATGCTTGCAAAAGCATTGGGGTATGATTCCAACATTTTGAAACCAAACATGCCTATGTTCAGAGTTACCATTATGTAGCTGCTAGTGACCTATGTCCAGTGCATGGGTAAAATGGTGTCCCCTCACTCACGAAGTCCTAGAAAATGGATCCCATTAGACACAGTCCAACACACTGTCAAACATTCCAAAAGTGGGGTAACCAAGCTAGAAAGAGGCTACTTTCCTACAAATACAATGAGGAACAAAGTCTTGGCCGAAAACCATATGAGCAGATGTCAACAGCCACAAAAGTATGAGATTGGGGATTTATTATGCTAACATCTGAACACCTGCGGAAGACGGAGATGTCAAGAGTGTGAGTTCACTATGTCAAAAGTCCAACAAAACGTATGTTTATACACACTAACTTATTACCCATCGTCAGGTGGGGTAATTTGGATGTGAACTTACCCTTGCATGGCAAGCATTGTTTAACCCTGAGATTAGTCTACTAGTGCACAGTTGAGAGAATCACAAATGTTGTCATATCCAAAAGGGGGAACAGCATTTGAGTGTGTGGAATTACATAGGCCGGTGTCATAGATTACATCATTTTTGGACCAATAGGTTCCTACAATCACCTACCTTCAGAGTAGATGTACTGCTATTGCCTTTGACAGGAGTAAGGCAGAGATCATGTGTGCTTTGCACCGTGATGGTAATTGAACAGTAGTCTTCAGCATTAACATGTGACCCAGGGTCACTGCAGTGAGTCCTACAGGCTCATTCACCTATACCAAAGGTCCGAAGCTGAGTGTTACACTTAACATTATGTTGAGCAAAATACTTGTGCATAAAAACACTATGGCCCTCATTTCAACATTGGCGGTATCGACCACCTACCGCCACGGCGACGGCCGCCAACATGCTGCTGCTGTGGCTACCAGCCCTCTACTGGTATCATGACCACCAACGGTACTCTGGCAGAATGCTGGCGGAACACTGCCTACGGTCATGGCGGCAAGCGGCAGTAAGGTGGCGCTGCTGACAGCAGCACCGCACACCAGCAAAACACGGCCGACCATATCGGGAGCAAGGATACGGCCTGGTGGTGTTTTACTGGTGGGCACTGCTGCTGACAGCAGCGCCATGGACCGTCCCCAGCCGGAAGACCCCCTGCAAGCAGCTAAGTCGGGTTCTCCGATCGGAGAGGGCGGTGGGGGGTGTTGAGTGTATGTCGGGTTGTGTGTGTGTATATAGTGGTATGCATGCATGCGGGTGTGAGTCGCGTAGGATGCATGTGTGAATGAGTGATTGTGAGTGTTGTGTGTTATGAATGCATGTGTGTGACAAGGTATGTTGGTGTGTGTTGCAGTGTGCGGGAAGGTATGTGTGCATGCATGGGTGGTGGTGGGTATGCGTGTGTGCATGCGTGTATATGGGTGCACGTGTGGGTGTGTATATGTGCGGGTGGAGACAGGAGCAGGAGGGTGGGAGAGGCCTCTGGGGAGGGGGCTGGGGGAGACCCCTATCAGTGCCAGGGAAGGGATTCCCTGGCACTGATAGTGCCTACCGCCATGGTTTTCGTGGCGGTATGTTTGGCACGAAAACCATGGTGGTAGGCTGGGTCGTAATCCCGAGGGTGGGATTGTGGCGGCCGCCGGGCTGGAGACCGAAATCTCCAGCTCAGCGGCCATTACCACCCTGGCGGTCGGTGTTTGAAAGTGGCGGTTTTGGATGGCGGTAACCTCCATGGTCCAAATCCAATTTTTTAAAATTCCAGTCTGTTAGCGGTATTACCGCCGCTTTAACACCAACAGCCAGGGTTGTAATGAGGCCCTATGTGCCAGATGCATGTCCTTAGACAAGACATACACAACACAAAAGTTGTAATGTTGGGAGTGTGTATGCTGCTTGAGAGTCTTCACTATCAGACATCCTTCCACAGTCCAAAGGAAGTGTAGGTCCAAGCAGTGTGCATTGACTGAGTTTGTGTGCTGTACGTCATGACATTTCTGTCTGACCAACACATGTGGATCACAGTATAGTTACCTTAATGTCCTGTGACTGAACAAAGGGGCATATAATGAGCTTGGACCCACAGTGCTGTACAGATAGTGCATAATACAGATTATTCATGCTTTTTCACCTGCGCTGGAGCTGTCTTGGTTGTCTATGTCCAATGCTAGCCCACATGCACCATGGAGCAAGGATGGTTGTTTTGCATGCAGGAATGGGTTTGTGCAAGAAGGTGCATCTACCTGTGAACAACATTATCCTGAGGCATAGTCCACCAGCTATGTGTGCTGCTAAATGCAGCACACATTTGACAATTCAGTGGTACAGAGTTTTAAAGCTGTAACTCCTTGTAATTGCCCTCCTGGGAAGGTTGTGCTTACTGGAGCATCTCCATGTTTACCTGAATGTGTAAGTCTGGGAATGCATGTACAACCATGGGATGTTAATGAGTACATACCTGCAATGGTCAAGGAACCTCTCTCTGTTGCAGAGTAAGGCAATGCAGTGATTAGCACTATATTTTGTCACATGGGATTAATTACACTACTCAGGGCTACACAAGCTGATCTTGTTTGGCATGAAACATACATTTAGACTTGCATAGCAAAGTTGCCATGGTGCGCCGTGCAAGCACCATACATATTTTCTCATACATATAGGCGTAAGTGCAGTAGTGTTTTTGCCACCACATCACATGGCAGACCTTGCCTAACTGTCTGTGCAACGATGTGGCTGCCAGATAAACACATGCGCAATATTGGAATCACATCATATGTTTTCAACAAAATGCACAAAATCTGCAAGCTGGGGTAGAACATAGACTGTATTTTTAGGGATCCAGCCTGTCACTATTCCCCAAGCAGTGTGTGTTCCATACTTAACACATGATATGGGAGGATACATGACATATAGAATGAATACAGATACTGCGCATAATATGGAATTCTATTTGGTGGACCATATGCCCCAAGACCAGTCTTCACATGCACATATGACTGTGGGGGACACTCATGTGCATATCCTGGTAACAGGTGTCACAAATGGTAATTGATCATAAAGGTCATGCTTCCTGCATTGTTGTACTGCTATGTTGTCTATTGTTCTCCTGGCTGGGTAAAGAGGAATGTATTTGCACATCTTGAACCCAGACTGACTCCACAGGCCATGTTCCGGCCCACCTATGATGAACTGTCTGGGAGCATGAAAGGATGCCAACCACCCAGATTCACCACCAGGACCTCTCTTTGCATTTGGTAACACCTTATTCCCCAGATCTGAAGAGCACCATGCAGCACTGGCTATACTAGCCCATACATGTAAATGTACCAGTATCATCTCTGCTACCTAAGTCCACCCAAGACTACTGAAATCTGCAAAAGTATGTAATGTTTTTAATCAGTCTCATAAACTGACAATAATTACTTTGTCCATCTCACAATAAAATGACACTCAAAGAGTTACACCAAAGACTTTTGAAATGTCACACATTAGCACACTATGATGACTGAAATGCAACACATTTAATTGTCAGCTATAACTCCAGGGCAAATGGAAGAGTGGGCAAGGTGTGAATTCATGCATTGCACAGTTCTCTACTCTAGATCCCACATATTAGGACAGTTGCATGGGTCTGAACCCAGGTATCGCTCCTTCTGCACCTCACATTGCACTAGTTGGACTGATCGGAAGCTGTGCATGATGGCCAATGCATGTAAGTGGCTGCAGAAGTGCTAGTTCACTGTGGAGGAACCATGCATTGACCATTTCAGTAGTGATAGGTCACAAAAAGACGTAAATGGTGGAAAAAGTGCAGCATCCACCTAAGAAATGATACAATAGGTGAGTCAGCCTACAAACAGGGACGTGTTAATGGCACTTTCACTGTCTCTTACAGTCTGTTGGTTTGTGCTGGGTGTTGGAGGTGTTTTGGAGAGTGGCTCTTGTTTGGTGGTGGAACATTGTATTTCTGTTTGTGTCTGCTCTATCCTATCTTCTGATTATATTGTTTATTGTGTATGCATATTGTAAATTGTTTTGTTGCTGTCACTGTATTTGTTGGGTGTTTGTCTATTTAGGGGTTTTAGATTTTAGAGGTAGGAGTTGGGGTGAGGGGTGTTTGTTCAGGGGTTAGTGTGTTGTGTGGAGGCATGTCAAGAAAGGAAAGTGAACAGCAATGTTGGAGGGAGAGTTAGGGGGCTTGCTATGGCTGCTGTCCCATTATTTTCTGCAGATGATGGCATCGGGGGTAGGGTGATCTAAGGCTACACTCCCCCAGGGGAACTTAAGATGTACTGGGATAGGGTGCATTGGCACATTACCATGCGATTTGCTGTAGAGCGCAATATCCATCAGCTGAAGTGTCAATGAGTGGATGTGACATGAGACACAGATGTGGTACACCACCTAGGTCTGGAGATCGGCTGACCCATAGGTATGTGCGTGTGTAGCAGCTGCATAAAGTTGTGTAACTACCACAGTTTAAATTTCAAGAAATTGTAAGGGACACATGATTTACAGTGTTGTTTCCTCAAATCCTATGTAGATCTGTGAAATTGTCATTTTCCAGCATATCGAATGTAATGTGGCTTAAACATGTAAAATAGACATGCTTTTATTTGGGAACAAGCCCTGATTTCACATACATGTTGGTGCGGGTCATGATCCTCACCTTTTTTAACTTGCCACAGGTGAGGTGTGAGGAGGAATGTCATGTTGAAGCTTCAATCATGTTAACATTCTCAAGTGTATTACATCATTGAGCACACGTGTACAGTTTTACATGGCCATGGCAATTAGACTTGACATGCAGGTGGCCCTTACAGGACAGAGATGTGTACCGCCTTCCAAGACATGCACCCTTACACCACGTTGCACGGTTGCTTGCTTTGAAGTTAGTCAGCACTCTGTGCAGCAGTGACATGAATAGTCTGATCTAGTCCTTACAATGTTGCATACAGGGTATGCTCATCCTATTCCACAAAACAGTCCGTACACAAAACAGTCATATGACAGTCATATGTCTGAACATCAACATACAGCCACCTCTGCCATGTAAGATGACTAGTTTCATTTCATATCTACAGACAATGTATACTTATGTGTACCCAATGTTTTGATAATGCCAAATCACTAGGATGTCATAGTACTGTTTGTGATATATGTACAGGGTGTATTTGCACTATTTACAATGTAATGTTCCAATTGTAATCTTGTAGGTGGACCTGCACCATACACCTGGGGCAAAATGTATAGCTTCTTGGATCACAACGCTACCAGTAAGTTTTATGACTACATGGTTGTTGCTCTGTAAGGTTTGTGTGTGATCCATGATAGCAGTATCATAGTGATGTTGATGTGAATGTATCACTCACATGTAACCATTTTGCTCTCAGTGTACATGCATGACAGAACTTCTACACAGAATGTAGTCCAATGGTCAAGGATTCCTGTCAATGTGCATGTTGTGACAAAGTATGCAAGGCCCCTAAATTAATTCTTCTTTCCCTGCTGTAGTGATGTTTGGTCAGCAACGGGTAGATCACCTATGACACATGTACTATCATCTGGCACTAAATCTACTGATGGTATCAGTATGGAAAATGTGACATCCAACACATTGCACTTTAACAAACTTTGGTTTGTCAAATGTTTCAGCCAAGTGAAATAACCTGGCTTATATTGTCTGGACATGGCATGCTTGGCTATGTCTATATCAGTTTCACACTGGTGCAGATGAGGTGTAACACATTGTCCAGACAGCAGCAACCAGTGGAAACACAACAGTCTCTTGTATTTTGAGATCAAATAATGTGTACAAATGTCAAATATATGGCTTTTTTGCACCAGCCAATGCACATACATGCTACATATGTTCAGCCTCTCCTGCAACAGAAGATCAATGAGAAAGAAAACAGGTGGGATCAGGCAATAATAATCAACCCCAAAGATGTTTTGTTGCCCTTACATATACCTTCAGCTATGTTGAATGTCACAATGAAAAAAATGATTTTAATGTGTTATGTCAAGAAACTGACTCTGAAGGCAGATGGATTATAGTCTGTTTCCTTATAAACAAAATTCTGATAACAGTGTTTAATGTTTATGGACCTACTCAAGTGGATTATGACATCTGGGTGGTCATTACAACCCTGGCGGTCGGTGTTAAAGCAGCAATTAAACCGCCAACAGGCCGGCGGTAAAAAAAAATGGAATTACAACCGTTGCGGAAACCACCAGCATAGACAGCCACTTTAACACTCCGACCGCCACGGCGGTACAAGCAAACACCGCGGCAGTAACCACCAACAGAGAGGTGGAGGACAATGTACCGCCAACAGTATTACAACCCACCTTTTCCGGGGCGGATTCACCGTGAACAAAAACACGGCAGAAACAGGACTTCGAAGGGAAAACGCTCACCTCTACACACCCCACGAGGAACCAGGACGCCATGGAACCGGAGCTCCAATTTCTGCCAGCCTTTATCTTCCTGCTCCTCTACCAGGAGCACGAATGTCGGCGGTAAAGACAACGGTGAGTACTGCACCTATGACACAGGGGAGGGGGGAGGGAAAAAACAGTGACACACACACGTAACACGCAAAACCCCCACCCTCACCCACTACAACACACACACAAGTACATGTTGATACATCACAGTTACACCCCCCAACCCCTCTGGAAGAATGCAAGGACAAAAGGAAATGAGTCGAATAATTGTGATATATTCAAAGACATGAATCAAAAATATATACAAATATATACATTTATACTATATACAATTATATACAACAAGAACACAAGTCCAAGGGATTCCACCATCATAGTCCGTGGATCACTGGGCCCAAAAGGCATGGGTGAGGCCCACACTCAATACCTGATCAAAACGGAGAGAACACTGCAGAGGCATCAGATAGAAATAAAACAGGCACCTCAGGGGGAAGGGAAGGGGGGGCACCTCAGCCGGTTGTGCGCACAACGCCAGATCCCCTATTGATGTATCCTGGGGAGTGCAAAGCCACAGTCACACAAGTCTCTACAGTGGGTGGTTTGCCCACTGTTCAATCCTGGGAAGTGCAAAGCCACAGTCTCTCAAGTCTCTACAGTGGGTGGTTTGCCCACTGTTCAATCCTGGGGAGTGCAAAGCCACAGTCTCTCAAGTGGATAACAGTCACCACTGGTTCTGGAGGGGGCCTTGTGCCCAGAGTGCTTCATCCTGCCAAGGACAGAGGTAGTGGATGCCTTTCTCCACTGGTTCTGGAGGAGGCCTTGTGCCCAGAGTGCTTCATCCTGCCAAGGACAGAGGTAGTGGATGCCTTTCTCCACTGGTTCTGGAGGGGGCCCTGTGCCCAGAGTGCTTCATCCTGCCAAGGACTGAGGTAGTGGATGCCTTTCTCCACTGGTTCTGGAGGGGGCCTTGTGCCCAGAGTGCTTCATCCTGCCAAGGACAGAGGTAGTGGATGTATCTCTCCACCTGTTCTGGAGGGGGCCTTGTGCCCAGAGTGCTTCATCCTGCCCGTGGCAGACTCAGTAGCGTCGGAATCATTTGCGCTGACTGGCCTGCGGGGCTGCTGGTGGCGGTGACCAAGGCAGCGGTAATGTGGCGGTGGCCTTGGCAGCGGTGCTTGTGGCGGCAGTGTCCTGGGCAGCAGTTCAGCTGCTGGCAGTCTTGTTCTGCCCTGCGAGGCTGCTGGCAGCGGTGTCCTGGGCAGCGGTGCTTGTTGCGGCGGTGTCCTGGGAAGCGGTGCCTGTGGCGGTGTCCTTGGCAGCGGTGCTTGTGGCGGCGGTGTCCTGGGCAGCAGTTCAGCTGCTGGCGGTCTTGTTCTGCCCTGCAGAGCTGCTGGCGGCGGTGTCCTGGGCAGCAGTTCAGCTGCTGGCGGTCCTGTCTGTGGCAGCGGGGCTGCTGCTGGCGGTCGCTTCCTGGGCAGTGTGGCTGCTGGTGGTCCTGTCTGTGGCAGCGGGGCTGCTGCTGGCAGTCGCTTCCTGGGCAGCGGGGCTGGTGGCGGTCTTGTCCGCCGTGCTAATCTTCCCAGACTTGCCGGTTTTACTGTGCCCATTTCCCCCCTTGGATGGTGCCGCAGCTGTCTCCACACTCCCAACTGTACCCCTGGGAGCGGCTTTGGTGGCTGGTTTCTTTCCCCTCTCCCTCCGGGCACTGTGCAACTTTTAATGCTTGACAGGTGGGGGACTGTCCGTGCTCTGGCTCCTTGCTACACTGCCTGCCCTGCTGCCTGGTGCACTCCATAATCCGGTGACTACTGGCACCACTGGTCCCGCCGATGTTGTGGCTGAGATGCTAGGTTGGGACCTGGAGAGTCGGGCCCTAGGAGACTGACGGGGTGGGGGAGGTGATGGAAAGAGGTCAATGCTGGCCAGGAAAAGTTTCTTAGGAACACTGGGACAGGTAGCTGGAGGGGGTTTGGGAGTGGAGGAAGAGGTAGTGGTTGTAGGCGGTGTACGTTTGGTGACTTTGGGTGAAGGTGCATGGGTTGGAGGCTGTTGTGAGGTGGATGGCTGTTGGGTGGGTGTGTGGCTGCGTTTGTGTACCTTGGGAGGTGGCCTCACAGTTACACTGGGAGAGGACACAGGGGATGTGTGAATGGTAGTGGGGGTGGTGAGTGCACGTGAGCAGGGTGTGGTGGTGGGTGTGCTGGTGATGGACGTAGTTGCTGAGGATGTAGTGCATGCAGGTGTGAGTGGAGATGAGACAGGGAGGGAGGAGGGAGACGAGGAGGAGGGGGACACAGTGGAGGCAGTGGATGTTGGTGTGCCTGCATGTGTGTGATGCTTGCGTGAGTGTCTGTGGGATGTGTGGTGCTTATGTTTGCCAGAGCTTCCCTTGTGTGTTGAGGTGTGTGCATGCTGGTCTGATGGTGTGCTTAAGATAGGCTGAGGTACAGAGGTGTTGGTGTGGGTGGAGGAAGTTGGAGGGGGAGGCAGGAGACAGGGACAATGGCTGCCATCAGTGCTGAGGCCAGAGTCTGAAAAGCTTGCTGAAGGGCTGCCTGACCAGAGTGAATGCCCTCCAGGAATGCATTGGTTTGTTGCAACTGCCTCTCTACACCCTGGATGGCATTCAAAATGGTAGACTTCCCAACAGTGAGGGACCTGAGGAGGTCAATGGCCTCCTCACTGAGGGCAGCAGGGGTGACAGGGGCAGGGCCTGAGGTGCCTGGGATGAAGGTAATGCCCATCCTCCTGGGTGAGCGGGCACGGGGCAAAGGCTGAGGGGCTGCTGGGAGGGCGGTGCTGGTAGGGGGGGTGGCGGCTATACCTGTAGATGTGGGGGGCACAGATGGGGCCGCCACCGCAAGGGAGCTCCCATCAGAGGAGGAGTCCGTCTCGCTGGGGTCAGCTCCTGTCCCCACTGTGGAGCTCCCCTCGCCCTCCGTCCCACTGGTGAATTCAGAGTCCGTAGTATCGCATTCCAGGGCCATGTGGGATGCAGCTCCCTCCTGCTCCGGTGCCACTGCTCCTCCGCCTGATGATGCTAATGCACACAAGTACAGGGAGACCACAAAAGGGGGGGGGGAGACAGAAGAAAAACATGTTCAGTGCATGCAATACCGCTACCGTTGGCGGACACGACAGACTCAGAAGCCCCCTGCACTACGCCGCGCACTTGGGCTCCACTATTCAATCCCTGGGACATGGCTTACAAGGCTTTGGCCGATTTCTGCACACATGGATGTCACAGGAGCCTGACTAGGTGTAGTTGGCACTGTACACAGGTGGGGTGGGGTGCCAGAGGGCCTGCCTGAAGAAGGGAACTTAACTAGCAAACTTGCCCTGGCCTAGGGGATCCCACAGCCCACCTCACCAACCCAAACACCTAAAATGCGCGCTGAATCAGCAGAATGAGAGTGTACTCACCCCCTTGTGTCTGCTGTGATGCCCTCAAGCATCCATCCAAGTCCAGATACGCCACCGCCAGGATCCTGAACATCAGGGGGGTCATGGTGTGACATGCACCCCTCCCACGTTGAGAGGCCATCCCCAGCTGGGCCTCCGCCATCTTCTTGCTCCAGCGGCGAATGTCCTCCCATCTTTTGCGGCAGTGGGTGCTCCGTCTGTGGTAGACCCCCAGGGTCCAGACTTCCTTGGCGATGGTACGCCAGATGTCCTTCTTCTGGTGGGCGCTGACCTACAGGAATTGTACAGGGGAAAAGAGAAGTAATTACCAACTGCACTGTCACAGTCATTGGCCCGCATCCCTACCCTTGCCATGACGCACATGCACTCACTGTCGTTTCATGTATGCCTCATTCTCACTCCCCCCTTTCTTTCATCCACCCCACTCCACACAGGCATTGCCCATACAGCATGCTCGCAGTGTACTTACCTGGTTGTCTGGAGGACCGTAGAATAGCGTGTACTAGGGGACCGTAGAGTAGCGTGTCCCCATCCACGAGTTTCTCCTCCGTGCTGAAGGCAGGGGCCCTTTCCCCAGACACACAAGCCATTGTCTCTTCCAGACTGAGGTCACAGCAGCACTTGCAGTGTAGGTCCTCTCCTGTAGAATATCAGGTATCGAGTGATTGAACAGATAGAAAATGGCGGTAACGTCCACAGCAGTGTGTACCGTCACCGCCGGCGTACATCGTCATTGGCTCCTGGGACCCATAGGGCCCAATGTTAACCAATGCAGAATTGTGCCGCGGTCTTCGACCGCCTACTGTGACGGTGTAAAACGCCAGCGCAGTTACCTCATATCCCCCTGTCCCACTTTACAGGTCAGGCAGCTGCCATTTCAGGGGCCCACATGGCATTATAATGTGCACATACCTAGGCCTTGCCTAACCACTCACACAGGCAAATTTCGATTTATGAATATTTTCATAGTAAGCTGTGTTTACGTACCTCAGAGTTGGTTGACTCTCTGCTCACTGTTCTCCTCCATAGGTACTGTCCGCTGGGGCATGTGAGGAGATGGCGGCATCCTCCGGTGTACAGACCACTGGTGGACCTATCGACAATGGAGGAAAGACATGTGATCATCACCTACAGGCTTGATCGTGCCATAATCCACGAACTGTGTGCCCATTTGGAGCCAGACCTGATGTCAGCTATCCGCCATCCCACAGGAATCCCCCCTCAGGTGCAGGTGCTGTCAGTACTCCATTTCCTAGCAAGTGGGATTTTTTCAAACAACAGTGGCCAGTGTTGTCTGCCCTGCTGAAACACATGCAGAGCTACATCGTTTTCCCTCAGGTGGAGGATTTGCCTACAGTGAAAGGTGACTTTTATGCCCTGGGACATATCCCCAACATCATAGGTGCCATTGATGGGACACATGTGACCTTGGTACCCCCCCGCAGGAGTGAACAGGTGTACAGAAACCAGAAGAGTTACCATTCGATGAATGTGCAGATGGTGTGTTTGGCAGACGAGTGCATCTCCCATGTTAATGCCAAATTCCCTGGCTCAGTGCATGACGCTTACATCATGCTGAATAGCAGCATTCCTTATGTGATGGGGCAACTCCAGAGGCAACGGCTGTGGTTATTAGGTGAGCACCTGGACCCAAATCAGTGGGAATAGTTGTCTGGGTCTGTGGATGTCCCTTTGAGTCAGTGTGTGTCTAACAGTTGTCCCTCGCCATTTGCAGGTGACTCTGGTTACCCCAACCTGTCATGGCTACTGACCCCAGTGAGGAATCCCAGGACAAGGGCAGAGGAATGCTACAATGAGGCCCGTGGTAAACTAGGAGGATTATAGAGCGGACCTTCGTCCTCCTGAAGGCCAGGTTCCGGTGCCTCCATATGACAGGTGGTTTCCTATTCTACTCACGAAAGAAGGTGTGCCATATCATTGTGGCCTGCTGTATGCTTCACAACTTGGCTTTGTGACGTCAGGTGCCTTTTCTGCAGGAGGATGGTCCAGTTGGAGGTGTTGTGGGAGCTGTGGACCCTGTGGACAGTGAAGACGAGGAAGCAGAAGAAGAGGATATCGACAACAGGAACACGATGATCCTGCAATACTTCCAGTGAGACACAGGTAAGAAGACAACACTGCCTGCTACATCTGATTTTAATCCACTACCTCTCATCTGTCTGTCATTTTCACCCAGTGTATGGTCACTGAGTTGTCACTTTCCCTTACGATTTCACAGATGTGGGTCCCACAGTGTGACATCTGCTTTGTTTCCTCATGGAGAAGACCTTTGTGACATAGGTATGTTGACATTACATTTGAAAGAGCATTTTGCCACTGTAATTGCTAATACACTATTTCGAAATCACAGACAGACTCCTGATTGTTTTGTGCTTTAAGGGTGTTTATTTAAGTGCTCAATATTGGAGGGGGTTGTAAAATGGTGAGGGGTGATGGTGGAGGAATGTCCATGGCAGAGTCCAGTCTATTAGTCTCACAGGTGCATTGTCCAAAGGGGCATAGGAAGTGGAGCTGGGGCAGTTTAAGTATGGACAGGGTGACAAGGTGGGACAAAAGGATGACAATCAGGATGGTCTCATTTCTTGGCGGGGGTCTTGGCAATGTTCTCTGTCTTTGTCCTGGATCACCGGGACCGTTTGCGGGGTGGTTCTCCCTCTGCAAGGGGTGGGGTGCTGGTGTGGTGGTCCTGTGGCGGTGCCTCCTGTCCACTAGCGCCGGCGGAGGTGGTGGGCAGTTCATCGTCCAGGCTAGTGACAGGGGCCCCTTGTTGTGCCACAGTATCCCTCCTGGTGTTGAGGAGTTCCTTCAGCACCCCTACAATGGTCCCAGGGTGGAATTGATGGATCTGAGTTCCTCCCTGAAGCCCAAATACTGTTCCTCCAGCAGCCGCTGGGTCTCCTGAAACTTGGCCAGTACCGTTGCCATCGTCTCCTGGGAGTGGTGGTAGGCTCCTGTGATGTTGGAGAGGGCCTCGTGGAGAGTGGGTTCCCTGGGCCTGTCCTCCCCCTTTCGCACAGCAGCCCCCCCAGTTCCCCTGTGTTCCTTGGCCTCTGTCCCCTGAACCGTGTGCCCACTACCACTGCCCCCAGGTCCCTGGTGTTGTTGGGGTGGTGTGTTAGCCTGGGTTCCCTGTAATGGTGGACACACTGCTAATTGACGTGTCCTGGGGACAGAGGTATGGGCCCGCTGGGTGGGTGCTGTGCTAGTGTTTCCAGAGGGGGCAAGCTCTGTAGTGGCCTGTGCCAGTGTGAGTGGAACTGTCTGGATCCAGTTGGACAGAGCTGCTGTCATCACTGTGGGCCTCTTCTGTGGGTGGAGTGGACATATCTGGACCCTCCTGTCCGGTGACGTTGGGTAGGGTTCCTGCAGGGGTGTAAAGGCATGATTATTGCATGTGCCATGGTGTGCAATGGGTGGGTGACCGTGTACCCCAGTGCTTGCATTCCTCTGTGGGACCTTGTATGATGATGGTTTAGGGGGGTGTATGGGTATGTGCAGTGGCCATGCATTGGTGATGGGTGTCCATGCTTTGGTGTTGCATGCAGGGCTAGGTGTTGGGATGGGTGATTTGTGATATTGGGACATGTGTGAGGAGTAGGAGTGATGGGGGGGAGGACGAGGGTGGGGGTATGTGATGGCATGCAGGTAGGGTGGGGGATGTAATAGTAAAGATTTGACTTACCAGAGTCCATTCCTCCAGCTACTCCTCCGAGGCCCTCAGGATGCAGAATAGCCAAGACCTGCTCCTCCCATGTTGTTAGTTGTGGGGGAGGAGGTGGGGGTCCGCCGCCAGTCCTCTGTACCGCGATGTGGTGTCTTGAGACCACGGAACGCACCTTCCCCCGTAGGTCGTTCCACCTCTTCCTGATGTCATCCCTATTTCTTGGGTGCTGTCCCACTGCGTTGACCCTGTCCACTATTTTTTGCCATAGCTCCATCTTCCTAGCTATGGAGGTGTGCTGCACCTGTGACCCGAATAGCTGTGACTCTACCTGGATGATTTCCTCCGCCATGACCCTGAGCTCCTCCTCAGATAACCTGGGGTGTCTTTGCCGTGCCATGGGGTGGTGTGGGTGATGTGTGGGGTGGGGTGTGTTGTGATGGGTGGGGTGATATTTAATGGTGTGTTGTGTGAGGTGCGTGGATGTTGTGTGAGTGATGGTGTTGAGTGCCTGTGGATGCTGGTTTGTAGATGGTGGTGTCTCTCTGTGGCATTCAGTCGCAATTGTGGTTGTAGGGGTTTGTGGGTGATGTGGGTGTGTGTTTTATATTGTATTGGGTGTGTGGGAGTGGTGTGTGTATGTCTCAGGTGTGTGTATTTTGAATTGTCCAGTGTGGTAGTGTTTTGTATATGTGTGTGTATTTTGAGCTCAGCAGTGTGTACCACCAATGGAATACCGCGGTTGAAAGACCGCCGCATGGATTCGTGGGGCGTGATAGTGTGGGGGTATTCCTGTTGGCGTGACGGTGGAGGTTTTGTTATCACCAGTTTATCACTGACCTTTGGTGTGGCAGACTTGTGTGGGTGTCTAGATTTTGGCAGATTTCCGGCCTGTGGGTCATAATGACCGTGGCGGAATTCCGCAGTCGCAGCGGTGTGTTGGCGGTCTTCTGCACGGCGGTATGAGGCTTTTACCGCCAATGTTGTAATGACCCCCTTGGTCTGCTTTCCTAAGAAATGTCTTCAATATGATGACTCATACCTCATTTTGGGGGAGATTGTAATCACATTTTAACCCATTTCTGGACCACCAGTCTTCAGTTATGTTTGTGCCACATAAAATGCACAAACAATTTTGTTTTACTATTTCCAAGACTGCCCTTTTGGTGATTATGTCATCCTACCTCTAGCGATTATACAGTCTGCTTTCCCGTTCATGGATCACTCACTAGATTAGATTATATAATTTTGAGCAAACAATTGTCACAATGCCTTGTCACAGTATTAGTCCCATTGTTATATGAGATCACTCCCCCTTGATCATCGATTTAGACTTGATCCCTATTACCCCTAAATCAGATAGATGGAGGGTTATCAATTCTCTCTTAAGAGATGTAAACTTCTCTTCTTCTTTTCTCTCCTTTGCAACTGAATTTGTTTATTTAAATTCAACCTCTGATGCTGACGTTTCAGCACAGTTTGTATGGGACATATTTAAGGCAGCTGCAAGCGGCTTTATCTTTGATTTTGTTGCCCGGGAAAAACACATATTAGATAAAGAGCATAAGGAGTTGTAGTATTCCATTAGAACTTTCGAAGCCCAGTTTTACTCCTCAAAATCCAATGTTGCCTTACAAAAATTAATCAAATCCAAATTACATTTCAATTACATTTCTGCGAAACAGGCTTCCTCTATGTTACTGAAAAGCAGTGGTCAATATTATGGATAACATAACAGGTTTGAGAAAGTACTGGTGAACTACCTCAGAGTTAGAAAACAACATTCACATATTGTCTCTGTGTTTACTGCTGAAGGAGTTTCTCTTTTTAAAGACAAAGATATGTTACGTGAATTTGTAAGATTCTACACTGATCTTTATAGACAGAAAACTTCTACCAGAGACTCACATATCACATCTTATCTACAACAACCTCAGAAAACAGGTAATGTCCAGTTAGATTTTTCTGCGCTTGAAACAGATATGAGAGAATTCCTCAGTGCATATTCTCTCCTCAAAAAAGGCAAAATACCTGGTCCGGGCGGTTTTATGGTCGAGTTTTTTCATCCCTTTTCTAACGTACTGATGCCTAAATTACTACAAGTCTTTCATTCTCTCACTAATTCTGTCATGCAGACTAGCTAATTCCAGGATGTTGTTATTTGCCTTATTCCTGAGGAAGGTAAAGATCTCACATTATATAATAATTATCGTCCTATACTTTTCATCAATGTTGATTAGAAGATCTTCGCTAAAGTATTAGCACTACGTTTAAGTCCTCTTTTACCATAATTTACTGGAAATGAACAGGTGGGTTTTCTGAAAGGTAGATTGGCTTCTGACTACACACATCTCTTCTTCAATGTTCTGAGCAAATCCTCATTAGTCAAATACTCTTTAGCAGCTATACGCTTGATCTAGAGAAAGCATTTGATAGGATTATTTGGGATTTTTTGCTACAATCTTTACCTTGGCATAGCTTTTGACTGCATACATTTCTTTGTTATATGCCTTTCCTAGGGGCCCAGTCCTGGTTAATGGCCAGACCTCCTCATATTTTGTTCTACTGCGAGGAGTTTGTCAGTGCTGTCCCCTATTGCCACTATTGTTATTCTAGGCGCCAAAACCCTTTGTTTTCCGTATCCTTCACAACTGCTGATTTCTGGTTTTCATAATGGTGATCAGCAGTTGAAATTTGCAGCATATGCTCACGATATTCTCTTTTTTTATCTCAGATCCAGATAATATTATGCCAGCTCTTCTTAATGAAATGTAATCTTTTATATCAGCTTCTGGCTTTAAAATCAATCCTGACAAATCAGAGGTACTTCCTCTTAATAAATATTGTTATAAGTGTTATTTTGCCTCCTCTGGTTTTTAATGGGTGTCCTTTAAGATTAAGGCCCTCATTACAACCCTGGCGGTCGGTGTTAAAGCGGCGGTAAGACCGCCAACAGGCCGGCGGAAAATAAAATTTAATCACGACCATGGCGGAAACCGCCAACATAGACAGCCACTTTAACACTCCGACCGCCACGGCGGTAGAAACAAATACTGCGGCGGTCACCGCCAACAGACAGGCGGAAGACAATGTACCGCCCACACTATTATGAGAGGCCAATCCGCCACCTTTTCCGGGGCGGAACCAACGCAAACAAAAACACGGCGGAAACAGGACATGGAGGGGAAAACACTCACCTCTACACATTCCACGAGGAACCAGGACACCATGGAGCCAGAACTCCAAATACTCCCTCCGATGGTATTCCTGCTCCTCTACCAGGAGCACGAAAGACGGTGGTGACGACCACGGTGAGTACTGCACCTACAACACAAGGGAGGGGGGAGGGAAAAGAAAGTGACACACACACACAACACGCAACACCTCCAACCTCACCCATAACAACATACACACAAATACATGCTGCAACATTACATTTACATCCCCCCACCCCCCATGGAAGAACACAAGGGCAAAAGGAAATGAGTTGAACGATTGTAATAAATAAAAATCCATTAGTCAAAACTTGTCAAACATTAGTCAAGTCCGGATAGTGCACCATTCATAGTCCGTGGAGAACTGGGCCCAAAATGCATGGGCGAGGCCCACACTCGATACCAGACTCCAAACAGAGAGAACACTGCAGGGGCATCAGATCGAAATGAAACAGGCACCTCAGGGGGAAGGGAAGGGAGCACCTCAGCCGGATGAGTGCACAACACCAGCTCCACAAGGGGGCCCCATGCCCACTGCTGTATCCTGGGGAGTGCAAAGCCACAGCCTCTCAAGTCTCTCCAGTGGGTGGTTTGCACACTGCATTGTCCTGGGGAGTGCAAAGCCACAGTCTCTCAAGTCTCTTCAGTGGGTGGGTTGCCCACTGCATTATCGAGTGCAAAGGCATAGTCTCTCAAGTCTCTCTAGTGGGTGGTTTTCCCACTGCATTATCCTGGGGAGTGCAAAGCCACAGTCTCTCAAGTTTCTCCAGTGGGTGGGTTGCCCACTGAATTAACCTGGTGAGTGCAAAGCCACAGTCTCTCAAGTCTCTCCAGTGGGTGGTTTGCCCACTGCATTATCCTGGGGAGTGCAAAGCCACAGTCTCTCAAGTCTCTCCAGTTGGTGGTTTGCCCACTGCTGCATCCTGGGGAGTGCAAAGCCACAGTCTCTCAAGACTCTCCAGTGGGTGGATTGCCCCCTGCATTATCTGAGGAGTGCAAAGCCACAGTCTCTCAAGCGGATAACAGTCTCCACTGGTTCTGGAGGGGGCTTGGTGCCCACAGTGCTTCCTCCTCCCAAGGACTGAGGTAGTGGATGCCATTCTCCACTGGTACTGGAGGGGGCTTTATGCCCAGAGTGCTTCATTCTGCCATGGACTGAGGTAGTGGATGCCATTCACCACTGGTTCTGGAGGGGGCTTTGTGCCCAGAGTGCTTCATCCTGCCATGGACTGAGGTAGTGGATGTCTTTCTCCACTGGTTCTAGAGGGGGCTTTGTGCCCAGAGTGCTTCATCCTGCAAAGGACTGAGGAAGTGGATGCCTTTCTTCACTGGTTCTGGAGGGGGCTTTGTGCCCAGAGTGCTTCATCCTGCCAAGGACTGAGGTAGTGGATGCCTTTCTCTACTGGTTCTGGAAGGGGCTTGGTACCCAGAGTGCTTCATCCTGCCAAGGACTGAGGAAGTGAATGTGATACTCCACTAACAGTGGTGCAACATGCAAGCTGCCCAGGCTCCTGGAACTGACCACCAGCTTTGTACGACTGACCACTGGGGATGGCAACCATGTCTGCGGTGGTGCCACTGGCTCAGGATGTTGTGGGGCCGCTGGTGGTGCTGGCGGCGGTGTCAGTGGCATTGGTGCTTGCGGCGGACTCTGTGGCATTGGTGCTGGCGGCGGGCTCTGTGGCGGTGGTGCTGGCGGTGGGCTCTGTGGCATCAGTGCTGGCGGTGGGCTCTGTGGCATCAGTGCTGGCGGCGGGCTCTTTGGCAGCAGTGCCGTTGGCGGTCTTTGTGGCGGCGGTGCTGGTGGCGGGCTCAGTGACTGCGGTGCTGGCGGCGGGCTCTGTGGCGGCGGTGCTGGCGGCGGGCTCTGTGGCGGCGGTGCTGGCGGCGGGCTCAGTGACTGCGGTGCTGGTGGCGGGCTCAGTGACTGCAGTGCTGGTGGCGTTGCAGGTGGCGGTGCTGATGGCGGTCTTGTCCGCCGTGCAGGTTGGCATCGACTTGGACCTGCCCTTGATTTTCTGGCCCTTCCCCACCTTGGATGGTGGCACAGCTGTCTTTCCACTATCCACTTTTGTTTTGCCTGAGCCCTTGGTGGCAGGTGTTTTCGCATTCTCCCTCTGGGATGTGGGCAACTTTTTTCTTTTGGAGGTGGCGGAATGTCCTTGCCCTCGCACCGTGGAACACTGGCAGCCCTGTTGCTTGGTGCACTCCAAAAGCCAGCAGTTGCTGGCACCACTGTGCCCGGAGATGTGGTGGCTGAGGTGCTGGGTTGGGACCTGGAAAGGCGGGCCTTAGGGGACAGACGGGGGGAGGTGTAGGGAAGAGGTCAACATTAGACAGGAAAAGCTTTTTAGACACACTCAGACAGGTAGATGGAGGGGGTTTGGGAGTGGAGGAAGAGGTAGTGGTTTTAGGAGGTGTACGTTTGCTGACTTTGGGTGAAGGTGCATGGGCTGGAGGCTGTTGTGAGGTGGATGGCTGTTGGTTGGGTGTGTGGCTGCATTTGTGTAGTTTGGGATCAGGGCTCACAGACACACCGGTAGAGGACACAGGGGATGTGTGAATGGTAGTAGGGGTGGTGAGTGCACATGAGCAGTGTGTGGTGATGGAGGTAGTGGCTGAAGATGTAGTGCATGCAGGTGTGAGTGGAACAAGACAGGGAGGAAGGAGGGAGATGTGAAGGAGGGGGACACAGTGGAGGCAGTGGATGTTGGTATGTTTGCATGGGTATGATGCTTGTGTGAGTGCCTGTGGGATGTGTGGTGCTTATGTTTGCCAGAGCCACCCTTGTGTGTTGAGGTGTGTGCATGCTGGTCTAATGGTGTGCTTGGGATAGGCTGAGGTACAGGGGATTGGGTCTGGGTGGAGGAAGTTGGATGGGGGAGGCTGGACACAGGGACAATGGCTGCCATCAGTGCTGAGGCCAGAACCTGAAATGCTCTCTGTTGGACTGCCTGGCCAGATTGAATGCCCTCCAGGTATGCATTTGTTTGTTGTAAATACCTCTCAACACCCTGGATGGCATTCAGAATGGTAGACTGCCCAACAGTGAGGGATCTCAGGAGGTCAATAGCCTCCTCACCAATGGCAGCAGGGCTGACTGGGGCAGGGCCTGAGGTGCCTGGGGCGAAGGAGATGCCCACCCTCCTGGGTGAGCGGCCACGGGACACACGCTGAGGGGCTGCTGGGAGGGCGGTGCTGGTAGGGGGGGGCTGGTGGCTGTACCTGTTGATGTGGGGGCACAGAGGGGCCCGCCACCGCAAGGGAGCTCCCATCTGAGGAAGAGTCACTGTCGCTGATGTCACCTCCTGAACCCCCTGTGGAGATCCCCTCGCCCTCCGTCCCACTGGTGGCTTCAGACTCCGTTGCCTCTCCCTCCAGGGCCATGTGGGATGCAGCTCCCGCCTGCTCCTGTGCCACTGCTACTCCACCTGATGATGCTAATGCACACAAGAACAGGGAGACCACAAAAAGGGGGGGGAGACAGAAGAAAGACATGTTCAGTGCATGCAATACCACTACCGTTGGCAGACACTACAGACACAGCAGCCCTCTGCACTACACCTTGCACTTAGAGTTTCCTAATTAATCACAGGGACATGGGGTACAAGGCCTAGGCCCGAGTGCTCCACACATGGAAGTCACAGGAGCCTGACGAGGTGTAGTTGGCTCTCACCATTGGTGATGTTGGTGTGCCACATAGCCTGCCTCACGAAGGGACCTTGCCTACAAAACTCGCCCTGGCCTAGGGGAACCCACAGCCCACCTCCCCCACCCAGACACCTTGTAATGCGCACAGAGTCAGATGGATGTGACTGTACTCACCCCGTTGTGGTTGCTGTGATGCCCTCAAGCACCCATCCAACTCCGGATGGGCCACCGCCAGGATCCGGAACATCAGGGGGGTCACGGTCGACGGGCACCCCTCCCACGTTGGGAGGCCATGCCCAGCTGGGCCTCCGTCGTCTTCTTGCTCCAGCGGCGAACGTCCTCCCATCTTTTACGGCAGTGGGTGCTCCGTTTGTGGTGGACCCCCAGGGACTGGGCGTCCTTGGCGATGGCACACAAAATATCCTTCTTCTGGTTGGTGCTGACCTAGAGGAATAGTTCAGGGGAAAAGGAAAATCTTTAACCATCCAGACCGTCACAGTCATTGGCCCACGTTCCCCCCCTTGCCCTGATGCACATGCACTCACTGTCTGCTCATGCAGGCCTCTGTCCCCCCCGTATCTTCCATCCACACTACTCCAAACAGGCATTGCCCATACAGCATGCTCACAGTGTACTCACCTGTTTGTCTGGAGGACCGTAGACTAGCGTGTACTGGGGGAGGACCCCATCCACTAACTTCTCCAACTCCTCCGAAGTGAAGGCAGGGGCCCTTTCCCCAGACACATGAGCCATCGTCGCTTCCAGACTGAGACTAGGAGAGTGATCGAAAGGACCTTCAGCCTCCTGAAGGCCAGGTTACGGTGCCTCCATATGACAGGTGGTTCCCTCTACTACTCACCAAAGAAGGTGTGCCAGATCATCGTGGCCTGCTGTATGCTGCACAACCTGGCTTTGCTACGACAGGTGCCTTTTCTGCAGGAGGATGGTCCAGAACTAGGTCTTGTGGCAGCTGTGGAGCCTGTGGACAGTGAAGAAGAGGAGGCAGAAGAAGAGGATAATGACAACAGAAACAACGTTATCCAGCAATACTTCCAGTGAGACACAGGTAAGAAGATGTCACTGGCTCACATATCTCATACAATTGTTAGACATATCATATGTCTGTCACTTTCACCCAGTGTATGGACCCTGACTTGTCACTTTGCCTTTCCTTTTCACAGATGTGGGTCCCACTGTGTGACCTCTGCTATATTACCTCATGGACTAGAGCTGTGTGATATAAGTAGGTTGACAATACAATCGACATTGCTATTTTCCTTAGTTATTGCAAATACACATTTGTGAAAGCACAGACTGACTCCAGATTGTTTTGTGATTCAAGGGTGTTTATTTCAGTGCAAATTAGTGGAGGGGGTTGTACAATGGGCAGGGGTGATGGTGGAGGATTGTTCATGGCAGAGTCCAGTCTATTTGTTTCACAGGTGCATTGTCCAAAGGGGAATATTAAGTGGAGCTAGGGCAGTTGATGGATGGACAGGGTGACGAAGTGGGACAGAAGGATGACATTCATGTGGTCTCATTTCTTGGCGGGGTTTTGGAATTGTTCTCTGTCTTTGTCCTGGATCTCAGGGACCGTTTGTGGGGTGGTTCTCCATCTGCAGGGGGTGGGGTGCTGGTGTCGTGGTCCTGTGGCGGTGCCTTCTGTCCACTAGCGCCGGCGGAGGTGGTGGGCTGTTCATCATCCAGGCCCATGTCAGGGGCCCCTTGTTGTGCCACAGTGTCCCTCCTGGTGTTCACAAGGTCCTTCAGCACCCCTACAATGGTGACCAGGGTGGTGTTGATGGACTTGAGTTCCTCCCTGAAGCCCAAAAACTGTTCCTCCTGCAGCCGCTGGGTCTCCTGAAATTTGGCCAGTACCGTTGCCATCGTCTCCTGGGAATGAAGGTACTCTCCCATGATGTTGGAGAGGGCCTCGTGGAGAGTGGGTTCCCTGGGGCTGTCCTCCCCCTGTCGCACAGCAGTCCTCCCAGTTCCCCTGTTTTCCTGTTCCTTTGTCCCCTGAACCGTGTGCCCACTGTCCCCAGGTCCCTGATGTTCTTGGGGTGGTGGGTTTGCCTGGGTTCCCTGTAGTGGTGGACACACTGCTGCTTGACGTGTCCTGGGGACAGAGGGATGGGCCCGCTGGGTGGGTGCTGTGCTGGTGTTTCCTGAGGGGGGAGGCTCTGTGGTGGCATGTGCCAGTGTCAGGGGAAGCGACTGTCCCAAGGTCCCAGATGGGCGGGGCTGGTCATCTTGATCCAGTTGGACAGAGCTGCTGTCATCACTGTGGGCCTCTTCTGTGGGTTGAGTGGACATGTCTGGAACCTCCTGTCCAGTGACGTTGGTTAGGGGTCCTGCAGGGGTGTAAAGGCATGATTATTGCATCTGTGTGTGCCATCGTGTGCAATGGGTGGGTGACCCGGTACTCCAGTGCTTGCATTCTTGTGTAGGACCTTGTGTGATAGTTGGTTTGGGGATCTGTGTGGATATCTGGAGTGAACATGCTTTGGTGATGGGTGTCCAAGCTTTGTTGTTGCATGCAGGGCTTGGAATTGAGATGTGTGGGTTGTGATAGTGGGACATATGTGAGGTGTTGGAGTGATGGGGGTGAGGGTGAGGGTGGGGTATGTGATAGCATGCAGGTAGGGTGGGAGATGTAATAGTTAAGATTTGACTTACCAGAGTCCATTCCTCCACCTACTCCTGTGAGGCCCTCAGGATGCAGTATAGCCAAGACCTGCTCCTCCCATGTTGTTAGTTGTGGGGGAGGAGGTGGGGGTCCGCCGCCAGTCCTCTGTACTGCAATCTGGTGTCTTGAGACCACGGAACGCACCTTCCCCCGTATGTTGTTCCACCTCTTCCTGATGTCATCCCGTGTTCTTGGATGCTGTCCCACTGCGTTGACCCTGTCTACGATTCTGCACCATAGCTCCATCTTCCTAGCTATGGAGGTGTGCTGCACCTGTGATCCGAATAGCTGTGGTTCTACCCGGAAGATTTCCTCCACCATGACCCTGAGCTCCTCCTCAGAGAACCTGGGGTGTCTTTGTGGTGCCATGGTGTGGTGTGGGTGATGTGTGGGGTGGTGTGTGTTGTGATGTGTGAGGGGATATGTTTGTGTGTGTTGTCTGAGGTGTGTGGATGTTGTGTGAGTGATGGTGTTGTGTGCCTGTGGATGCTAGTATTGTTGATGGTGGTGTCTCTCTCTGTGCTTCTTTCTCAAGTTTTTGTCATAGGGGTTTGTGGGTGATGTGGCTGTGTGTTTCATATTGTATTGAGTGTGTGGGAGTGGTGTGTGTATGTGTATCAGGTGTGTGTATTTCGAATTGTCCAATGTGGTTGTGTTTTGTATGTGTGTGTGTATTTTGAGCACGGCGGTGTGTACTGCCAATGGAATACCGCGGTTGAAAGACCGCCGCGTGGATTCGTGGGTCGTGATAGTGTGGGCATATTCTTGTTGGCGTGACGGTGTCGGTTTTGTTATCACCAGTTTATCACTGACCTTTGGTGTGGCGTACTTGTGTGGGTGTCTGGATTTTGGCAGATTCCGGCCTGTGGGTCGTAATAGCTATAGCGGAATTAAGCAGTGGTGTGTTAGCGGTCTTCTGCACGGCGGTAAGTGGAATTTACCGCCAATGTTGTAATGAGGGCCTAAGTATCTAAGTATTTGGTTTAGTAATAATATTCCAGATACAGTCCGTACCAATGTAAAAGAGGGCTTGGATAAAACGGAATCTCTATTAACCTCTAGCAATCCATTGTTTCTACATGGTGGGGATGCTTAAATTCAATTAAAATAATAATCTCTCCAATTTTGCTATCCATTCTTTTCATGATATCGATACAATTTCCTCATTTGTTTAAAAAAAAAAATATTCTATACTTTCCAAACTTCTATGGAGAAGTAAAAAATCCATGAAATTCTTGTTTAAACTCAAGAAATTTTAATTGGAGAACGAAGTGTACTGCAAAAACTTGTGTCATTATCACTAAGCTTTGGTTTACAACAGGCAGTGTCATGGCTTCAAATTTGCTCTACCCCTTTCTTTCCTTTATGGCTTGAATTGTAAAGATCATTCCCCCTCCCCTTTACTGCACTTTTACTTTCCCTTTTCACCTCACAACATCTCAACTTCTTAAACATACTTGCCATTTATTGAAATTCTATGTTTCTCCTGGTACAATCTTTTGGGGTGACTTTTTGCACCCCCCCCCTTTGTTGTATAATAAGTTGATCAAGCATCAGTCACTCAAATAATTAACCAGGTATTTGTAGAGGGCGTCTTATCACTCCAGGGGATATCCAAGTGTTGGAAACTGACGCTGAGTACTGATGGCCTCTAGTCAAAGAGCCAGGTCTAGAGTCTTTTCCTGAAGTCAGAGGGGGTGGGTGCAGTTCACAGGTGTTGGAGGAGATCATCCCATGACTTGGAGGTGAGGTAAGAGAAGGAATGGCCTCTGTAGCAGCTTCTGCGAAGGCGTTAGAGGTGTGCTAGGGCAAGGAAGGTAGGTTGAGCAGAGTTCTCTGGCAGGTTGGTGAAATGCCAAGCAGTGGTTAATGTGTTCGGGTCCGATGTTGTGGAGGGCTTTGTATGTGACAGTCATAACCTTGAATTTGCATCTCTTCTGCATGGGCAGCCAGTGGAGACTTCTGAGGTGAGGGGTGATGCTGGTCCATTTTGGGAAGTCTAGGATTAGTCTGGCTGCAGAGTTCTTTATAGTTTGGAGGCAGTTGAAGAGTTGGGTGGTGACTCCGGCATAGAGTGTGTTTTTGAAGTCTAGGCTGTGGAGACTAGGGCTTGGGTTACCGTTCTTCTAGAGTTGAGGGAGATCCGTCTGAAAATCTTTTGTACTATGCAGAGGATGAGGAAGCAGGAGGAGGATGCTGCATTGATCAGTCACTTGAAGGTGAGTTGGCTTTCTATGATGATACCGAGGTTGCGGGCATGGTCTGTCGGGGTTAGGGTTGACCCGAGAGCCGTGGTCCACCAGGAGTCATCCCAAGGGGAGGTGTTGTTTCAGAAAATTATCACTTCCATCATGTCTGTGTTTAGCTTCAGACAGTTGGATCTCATCTACTAAGTGATGTTGATCATGGCATTGCTGAAGTTGGATCTGGGGGTGGTGTGTTCCTTGGAGAGGGAGAGGATGAGTTGCATTTTGGCGTATAAAATGATGTTGAATCCATAGGTGCAGACGATGTCGGCCAGTGGCATCATGTAGTTGTTGAAGATCATAGAAATGAATCATTGTCCTGGAAGTCTTGGAGAGAATGGAGTATAATTTGGGTCACTAATTTGTTTGAGGAAGATGTACCAATCTCTTTCCCACAATTTCAGCAATCTTTCAGCAATTTCTACCTCCTTCCAGTTTCGTTTGACCCTTTTGATAACCATAGTATTGGATGTCTTGTTTCTCTTGGAAGACACAAATGCATCAGTATCTTCTAATCAGATGTTGTTAGGTTTCTTAAACTCCTTTCTAAGAGATTCACAGATATACAAATATCTTGCCCCTGTGAATCCACTGAGGACCAGATCTAAAACGTTGGGAAGCAGATTTGGGTTGTATGTGACCAAGTATGTTTTGGAAAAAAGTATGGGAGAACATTTATAAAACATCTAGAGCAGAAAATGCAACACATATGAAATGTTTTGGCTATAACAAACTGTATATTAACCATTCCCTTTCGAGTAAATTCTCCCAGAATCCCGGTGCCCACTGTTGGTCCTGTAATGAACCCAATAGGGATTTGATACACGTTTTTCTGGTGCCACCATACTCTTTCCTTTTGCCACAAGGTCTGGCAGTAAATTAATGCAATTTTTCACAGTCACTTTTCTAAGATTATTTACCTATTTCTTGGAAGTGTATTTGATGTTGATGATGCTCCTGTATTTTCTAGTAATAAATTGTTAAACTTGTTACTTGCTGTTTCTTTTCAACAAATTACTATTAAATGGAAATGTTTTATGAATATTTCACATAAAGCTTGGTGATTGTTCTCAGCATAGGCTGAACAGAGCTTTTATGTCATCTAATGGTGATCAGGTTAAGGGTCATATATTTTGGTTACCTCTTACATCCTTTTTCAAAGATAGTGCTAAACAGTTACCAGTCTGCTTGCACATTATCGGAAAAACTCAAAATCACCTTGAACTCTCGAATGCTGAATTAGATACCTTACATTTCAGATTTTATATTGATGTGTGTTTAGTTTATGAGATAACCCTCCTTATAGTCTTCAATATGTTATTGTATTGATGTTTTCAGGCATTTTAATATTTATTCTTTGTAAATTCGCCCCCCCCCCTTTCCTGTTTTTTTCCCCTTGCTCCCAAATGTAAACCCGTTTACTTTCACTTTATTTTTCTGCTAATTTACGTTGCAATGTTTGACATTAATTTCCTTTTTCTTCAGTATTAATGATGCAATATTTTAAGATGTACCTTTTCGCAATGCACGGTTAAATTCTCAAATAAAGCCTTTGAGAACTAAAAAAGGGATTTCCTCGTTCTATGTGTGCAGAATGCTGCATGCATACAAGGACAAAGTAACAAGGAGAAACAAAGATATTTATCGTCATTACTCCTGCTTCAGTGTAGGTTTTGACGTATTACCAGGTTTACTAGCTGTGGTAGATCTTGGAATGCGCCAAAATCAATGGGTGGATGTCTGAGAGCACCCATCATCCGCCTATTGAACTCTTCCCAAACGCAAAGTAAGGCAAGGCAGCGCTATACGGTGCCTTGCTTTGCACTTTGGTAAAATCGCATGCAAAGGCATAAATCCGATTTGCGTCTCTGTGTAAATCACAATTAAAATTTAGCTTTGTGTCTGAGCCAAAAAAGTGGTGTATCCATGTGCAAAATGTTAGTATATCTGCGCCATAGTTAATGGGAACATGCATTACTTCTGAAAATGAATTAAAACTGCGCCCCCCTCAGGATTGAACCCTTCAGGAAGGTGCATTCATTCCATAGAAGTCTGACCGAGAGTCATTTTTAGAAGTTGTTAGTGTAGACAACAAAAGACATAACTTCTCTTGAAGAACTTGGACAGTGAATTACTCGTGCTAAACATTTCAGTTTTCTCTGTTTTGTGGGTCATGCATTATTTCATTTCGTGTGTTACAATTGTATGTCAGGCTGCGAGTTGCATGTCCTTATACCTTTGAAGCACTTAGTAGCGACATTACTGTAATGCTCGTTATTGCCACCGCGGCTGCTACACCATGAAGTAAGCATTTAAGAAGGGAAAAGGTTGCATTCTAATAAGCGCAGTTCATATGCTTTGGCAGGACCATGACTAGCGACAGGTAGGAGCAGGGAACTCCTAAAAGTAGCCAAAGATTATTCATAGCTAGAACAGTTCCAGAGGTCTACCAGGATCTCGCGGAAGTCTTTAATGTCACAAGTCAACATTGTAAAAGTGGGCTCTGAGTGCTGGCATCTTTTCTAACCCATGACTTTCAAAGAATTAACACTCCGTGACCTTCAATGTTCTATAGCGTTCTGTAATCTCTTGTTTACTTTTAATGCAGTGGCTTGTGGTGGTTATGTGTGGTGTGGTACAATAATACCATAGTTCGGGGGGAGAGCAGTGATGGGTCTGGAAGAGTGGTTTTGGAGGCTGAAGTTGCGCTCTTGGCACTTGGAAGGTAGTGTTGATGGATACTAGTATGGTTGTAGAGGTGGTAATCTGATGGTGGCGAATGGCAGGTTGGTGCTGGCCACTGGCAGTATGATATTGGGAAGTGGCATATAATGTACAGTTAAAGATAGCAGTGTGCTGCAAGAAATGATACTCAAATGCTAGGCACGGCATTTTGGTGCTGTGGGTTGGGGTGGAACTGGCGTAGTATTAAAGTACTGAGTTAGAAGCAATGCTGCTGGGAGAAGGCAGGCAGTGGGAAATGACACTATGGCATTATGTGGTGACAGTGTAGTGCTTGGAGTAGCAGTGCAGTAATAGTGGTTGATAGTGTAGCTCTATCAGGAGGCAGTGTGGTCCTAGGGATACATGGTATGAATTTAGGTAACTGGTGTGTCGTGCAAGGTGGGGGTATTGTGGCTGTGAAAGTAGTGGAGTCATGATTGGAGTGGTAGTGTAGTGATAGGTTCGTTATACCTACTACAGAAATTAAACATCCCAAAGAAAACCAATGATTTCAAAAGCAAAGCCTTACGGACAGAAAAATCAACCCCTTCTCTGGAAGGGCACCCACATTCGGAAGAACGTGCCATCATACTCTAACAAACTGTTCATTCTGTGTAAGAGTGGTTTGTCGAGTCCCGTTAACCCAGACTACGTGAGATTTTTGTTGATCCAGGTAATGCATGTCAAGAAATACATATCACCGTCCGGCAAAAAACAGGAGCAGCAGTATGAGTTCTTGTGAAAATGCTCACAGCTTGAAATCTAGTCACGCCTAAACTCCTACCCTGAAAGATCAGTGCACTAACTTGCCTATACGTCTCAGAAATTGCACAAATCAGCAGCTTCAGCATATAACTATACATGGAATGAAGTAGTGATTTATATTTTACAATATATCTACAATGTATTCGTTATATATCTGAGTATTATAAAGGGCTCGAAGGTTGACTGATGGGGTTCATGACATCAACTAACCCCATATAAATATACAAGATGATATGGCAGGGTGTCAGTGGGCCAAAGTGCAGTGCTGAAAAGCAGCAATGTGGGTGGGGGGTTACTGTTAATATTTTGGTGCAGTAGTACAAGTGATAGAGCGAGGTGAGATGGTAGTGGAATAAAGTGAGGTGGTAATGTGGTGTGGGTGGAAGCCGTCGTTCTAAGCACCATGTAAATATTGTCAGCAATAATGAAATGATCAGCTCAGTTTTACATAGTCCTCTGCCCTTCATTTATATGCTACAGGAGATCCCTTTCTGTAGCCCTATTAAACTTTGGACTGGAACTAAGGATCAGGTGCTATGTTCATAATTCAAAGATTTAAGAAACTTTAAGCAATGTAGTTCAAATAAATTCCCAGGAGAACTTTGTTTCTCTGTTAGAGGTGCCTACCTGGCCATTTCACCATAACGGTCACTGTTGTGTGATAGCACATTCTGGTACTAGGGCCATAATCTGATTTTCTTGTGCGCGTTTGTATTACATTTACTACTCCATGAACCTGATTTAGGGATGGTGCTTGCATTTTTTTCTTTGTTTTGCCATTTCTTATCATGCCCTGGTGCACGTAACTTATACTCGCAGCCAAAATCTTGCAGATTTTTTTGGTACCATGATGGTCTAGGCTCTAGTGATGGCACTAAGATGGTGAATTAATATTTGGGGTGTCACAGGTTTCCCACCGCAACACTAACACTAACTTGTGAAGATGAACTTCGAAGTCACTACATTAAGCTAAGCTCAGCTCCCTGCTAACTATGACACACAGCACACAGTCTTAAAATAGGACGATATGTGAAGTATTTATGCTGTACCAAAACAGTACTAAAGTCAAAACAACAATAAAAACCCTAAACGAATTAGAAAATACAAAGAAATATAATAAGCAAAATTATACCAAAACAACAAAAATAAAATAAGGTGAACCAGATATATGATTTTTTAAGTGTTTAGTCAAAACAGCACCAAAAAATACCAAGGGCCTCATTACGAGTTTGGCGGTCCCACCGTGGGACTGCCAAACTCGGTGGGATGTCGCCACCACCATGGTGGTGACGTCCTCCTGGTGACGTCCTCTCCGAGCATATTACAAAGTTCCCAATGGGCTGACCCGCAGAACCCCGTAGTACGTGGTTCTCGTCAGGCTGCAGGTGGGAACAGTGCTGCCATATTGTCCTTGGCTTCTTTAAGGGAGGAGAGGCCAGTATCGTAGCACCCTCGAAATGGGCACTGTCTGCAAAGCAGACAGTGCGCATTCTGACGGGGCTGGGCAGGAGAGCCCGTGCACTGCCCATGCAATGCGCATGGGCAGTGCAGGGACCCCGTGGCCCTCAGCATTGACTTACCATTAGCCGTTCCACAGTAGGGTCCCTGCCATGGAAAGGCTGGTAAAAGGCTGAATTGTAATCAGCCAGGTAGCACTGAGTTCAGTGCAGCCCTGGCTGAGCACAACTCAGTCCATAGTCACCACGTTGGGAACCATGTTCCCAGCATAAACAGTAGTCTTTAGATGAGTCCATCCACCAGGGTTGTAATGAGGTGGTCAGATGACCTGGAGTATGGCGGTTCGACCATCAATGCGAGTGTGGTGGTCCTCGGACCGCCACAGTCATAATGAGGCCCTAAGTGCCAATGATAGTCTTAGGAAGCAGTAGACTAGGACCTAGGCTCAATTTCAGGCTATCCACATTAGAGAGCAAGTCGGAGCAGGTTGAATACTTCAAGTGCTTTCATCCCTATCATTGAAGTTATATTCTGATTTAGGGAGTGTTTTAGATTTCGGCAGATGGGTTAGCCTGTCCCCTGAAATACAAGTCCCATAGGATATAATGGGATTTCTATTTCGACAATGGGCTATTCATCACCGTTGTTATGGAGTAACCTGTTCCTCTGAAATCTAAATCAGGACCTAAGTCTTTTTTATGGGGGTCAAAATCCTCCAATTGGGAAAATCTGAAGCTGTAACCAAGGAAAGTGCATCAAAATTGAACACCCTTCAGGATTTCTGTAACAGCTCCCCTGGGTCAATTCTGAGTCTCCCAGGACCTCAGAAACAGCACATAGGGGCTTCAGACAATGCAGAAATGCTTGTGCTGTTGTGCAAGAGTGTCTGTGTTGGCACATAGCTGCCGAAAGTCCACTAGTGTAGGACAGACTAGAACAGCCATACATTTGAGTAGAAATGGCAATCTTCTGATCTGACCCTTTCATGCAATGCAGCACATTGATACATCTGGGCCCTAGTTACAAATTTGCCTCAGTAAAATGGAGGGAAAATTATGGATCTTGAAATAAGGAGTTCTGCATAGTGGTGTTAGTATTCCTGCTGCACCAAATTGTTTGATCACAGTCATGTGCTTCCTATGCATCTGCCCCCTTAATTTCTAATATGTGATAGAGCTGGGTGAGTCACTGAAGGCTCAAGCCAGGAGCTAGATGCCTGTTTCTGGCTCTTCTCAAAGTCCTCTTTGATTTCCAGCCCTAAAAGAAGCAAAGCCTTCATGTGTCTTCTGGCTGACACCCACGAAACACACTCATGTGCCAAGGCAATTACAGACAAAGCATTAGCATTTGATATAACGCATGTTAGGGAAAGAAACACCAATGTGGTTGCTGAATTGCACAATGTGAAACCAGAAAACTATCCCAGCTTTCCTGCTTCACCAAACTGTGTGATCTTAGGTGTAAGAACACAGGCTTTTTGCAGGTTCATCCCCACTTTTTGTGTAATGGCTCTAAGAGTGCACTGGGACCTGCCAACCAGACTTCAGTGCCAGTGCTCTGACACTTAAAAGTGTAATGTTTGATTGGTTAATACCCAATTGGCATAACTTAACTTACTCATAAGTCCCTAGCATATAGTACCAGGGGAAACCCAGGGCCTGTATGTTAAGTTGCTCCTCAAGAGTGCTGCCCTTATTGTGCCACACTGATTGAAAAAGTAAAACATGACTCCCAGCCTGCCACTGCAGCCTGGTGGAGAACTGCTAACTTGACTTTGCCTTTTAAAATAATGATAAAGTCCAGTTCTCTCTTTTACAGCACGTCTATTGAGTCCTGAGGCAGGTTGCTGTATGTTAAGAAGTAGGACATATATTTATATTTGTCCTAATAGTAAAAACCCTAACTTGTCATTATTACTGTGAAAAGGCTACTAGCCTGTTAGACCTGTTAGCCTTTGAGTGGTCATCCCCCAAATGTTTTGCCTTCAAACTCCTATTTTTTCTGAATTCATTTTTGCTCGCTTTAGGACTCTCTGCACTTTACCTCTGCTCTCCAGTGCTAAAGATACCCATCAGACTTGTGGGTGAGACAGCAAAGTTTGAAAACCGCATGCTTCCTGACCAGCGGCCAATGTAAGGCTCTCAGCGTGGGGGCCAAGGGAAAGTCTGCTGGCAGGTCACAAACTAAGTGTGCAGCACCTGAAGTTTGCATAACTGAGTGTCATTGGCAGCCACTAGCAGTGCATCACCGTAGTCAAGCCAACTCATGACTAGATTTACTAGCTGAGGATGGTAGCCAAGGGAACACTTTCCTCAAAACCTGCATGGTGGCCAAAAAGGCACTGCAGATTGGTCTTTCAAAGATAGGGTCTGATCTAGACTAATACCAAGGTATTTCACAGTTTGCCTGGAGAGGGGACTGCATAAGGCACAAGTCACAAGTCAGCTGACCAGAGTTGCTGCGCTTTACTAAACACAGTATCTCTGTTTTGTCACTGTTCATCTAAGGAGAGGTTACCATCATCCATGCAGCAATCCTTCTAATAAAATCTCTAAAGTAATGTTTTACCCCATCAAAGACCTGGCCAAATGAGATGATTAACTGAGTATCATCTAAGTATGATAAAGCATCAAAACCACGAGATTTAACAATTGAGGCAAATTACTGATTTAGGAGCAGGTAGAAAATTCATGTTTAGTGTCTACGAAGTTGTAATTTAAAATTCTCTTTAGAAAGTTGGCATTTTCCTGTGCTTAGCCATTTTTTGGCTGCAGCCTGTCTTGGGTCACATGACTGGGTGCAGTTGGCAGTTGGCTTTCTTCATTTTCTTTATTCCCCCCATACTGCCACACAACAGAGGGATTAGGTGTGCCTGGATGGGCAATCACTGGCTGAATGGGGTAGCAGAGCCTGGTATAGCCCCACCTATTATTCAAGTGGCTGTGCCCTGCCTTTGCAAACAGGATTTCACACCACTTCATTGTTCATGTATGCCAGGCTGGAGTCAGGGCAGGATACTCCAAGCACTTCAAAGAGAAATCTCTCCTCGAGAGCACCTTAGGTGGATCGACGAGAGGTGCTGATTCAAGATGGTTGGAGCCTTTTCTGTCCCTTAGGCTCTGATTAGAAGACCAGCCAACTAGCTCTTGGAGTCACCTTGTGGCCCTGGGTTCAACAAACGCAGGCCCAGTCCTTCTCACCCAGGCCAGAGGGCAGCAGGTCAGCACAGCAGGGCAGATGTCCTTTAGAGTAGCAGCCCAGCAGAATAGCAGACCTTTCAGCAGCACAGCAGTCCTTCCGCCTGGCAGAGTATCCACAGATGCAGAAGTGTACTGAAGAGTTGGTGTCTGAGGTCCAGTATATATACCCAGTTGTGTCTTTTAAGTGGGAGAAAGGCTTCTAGAGGCATGCCTGTGAAGTACACAGTTTCCCTGCCTTCCTTGCCCTGGTTCCAGTCTAATTACAGTGGGTATGCAGCCCTATGTGTGGAGGCAGGGCATGCTACAGCCTATTCACGCATAAACGTGGCTGTGCCCAGCTCTTCCCTCCCACCCTACTAGTGATGCCCCATCCAAGCACACCTAAGCCACCTATTGTGTGTGTTTGTCTAGGAGGAATACACAAAGCTCAACTGTCAACTACACCCAGCTATGTGATTCAGAGACAGGCTGCAGAGACCAAATGGCTAATGCAGGAAAATGGCAACTTTCTAAAGACATTAATCAAAATGAGTTACCTGTTCCCATCTGGAAATTACTGCTTATTAAACGTAAGGTAAGCCTTATAATAGTGAAAAATAAATGTAAGAGTTTTTCACTATAAGGGCATATAAAACTTAAAAGTACATTTCCTACTTTTTAAGTACATCATAGCCTGCCCTCTGGGCTGTCCAGAGCCTACGCTAGAGGTGACATATTTTTTTTAAAGAAAAATGTGTGCCTGGTTAAAGGTTTAATTTGCCAGGGCAAAATGGCAGTGTAAAACTGCACATGCAGGCTGCAATGGCAGACCAGAGACATATTTGAAAATGCTACTTAAGTGGATGGCACAATCAGTGCTGCAGGCCCACTAGTAGCATTTAATTTATAGGCCCTGGGCCAAGTAGCACCACTTTACTAGAGACTTACAAGTTAATTAAATATGCCAATTGGGTTGAAGCCTACCATGTTTTAAGGGGAGAGGACAAGCACTTTAGGACTGGTTAGCAGTGGTAAATAGCAACCAGTCCTAAGGTCAATAAAAACGAATTTAGCAAAAATAGAAAGAGTGAAGGCAAAACGTCTGGGGATGATGCTACAGAAAGGACCAAGTCCAACAACGAGTAAATAAATGCCTGTACATTTATGTAGCATCTATTCGAATGATAGTGATCAAACATGTTAACAGCAGCCCAGTGCTGCAGCTCCCCAGGGTGCCATATGCAAAGTCCAAAGGGTTCCCATTGGGCCCCCAGGCAGTACAATATTTATCCATGCCCTAACCAATGGGGAAAAGTTTTTGAGGGGAATCCCGACCTTTTTTCAGCAGTTCCTGTTTGCCCCACAGCAAACAATCCCAACGTGCCCCTCACTCCTAACATCTAACATGGGGAAACACTTTCTTCCTTGTGCAGATCTCTTGTGTCCGCCAAGAGGAATGGTTAAGGAAATGAGCCTTCCCTCCTGTGTCCACTCCAAACCACTTCTTAGAGTAGCCTCTCCCCACTGGGTCCAGAGCCAGCCTGGTTAATGTGGGCTTTGGTGAAAAATGGCATTCCTTTGAGTGGTCTCTCCCTACACTGATCTATGGATGGGCAGACCTCACTTTTGTCTCTTTCAAGTTAATGAAATTTGTGGTCCCAATCCAACCGTCATTCCTGGGATGATTACAAGTTAATTAAATATGCCAATTTGGTTGAAGCCTACCATGTTTTAAGGGGAGAGGACAAGCACTTTAGCACTGGTTAGCAGTGGTAAATAGCAACCAGTCCTAAGGTCAATAAAAACGAATTTAGCAAAAATAGAAAGAGTGAAGGCAAAACGTCTGGGGATGATGCTACAGAAAGGACCAAGTCCAACAACGAGTAAATAAATGCCTGTACATTTATGTAGCATCTATTCGAATGATAGTGATCAAACATGTTAACATCAGCCCAGTGCTGCAGCTCCCCAGGGTTCCATATGCAAAGTCCAAAGGGTTCCCATTGGGCCCCCAGGCAGTACAATATTTATCCATGCCCTAACCAATGGGGAAAAGTTTTTGAGGGGAACCCGACCTTTTTTCAGCAGTTCCTGTTTGCCCCACAGCAAACAATCCCAACGTGCCCCTCACTCCTAACATCTAACATGGGGAAACACTTTCTTCCTTGTGCAGATCTCTTGTGTCCGCCAAGAGGAATGGTTAAGGAAATGAGCCTTCCCTCCTGTGTCCACTCCAAACCACTTCTTAGAGTAGCCTCTCCCCACTGGGTCCAGAGCCAGCCTGGTTAATGTGGGCTTTCGTGAAAAATGGCATTCCTTTGAGTGGTCTCTCCCTACACTGATCTATGGATGGGCAGACCTCACTTTTGTCTCTTTCAAGTTAATGAAATTTGTGGTCCCAATCCAACCGTCATTCCTGGGATGATAGGAATCTAATGCCCGACACCTAGTCCATCCCGTCACCAGTATAAGCCATTGTTCTGCTCTGGGAGCAATATCCATGCATCTTTAAGTTCAAGCACTTTCTGCACAGCTGCTGGGAGGCTAATGCACATTAGTCTCTTGGAACTTCAGGCAGGGAAAAGGTAAATTTCAAAAAGTTGTTTTTCTCAGATGTTTTCTGGGGTTTAAAGAAATCTGCATATAAGGGCCTCCTTTATAGGGGCAACCTAACTGGTCAGCCTCATCTAGGACCAATAGGGTATCTCTCCCAATAATGCACAAGTGCTTCCATAGGCTAAACACACCAGTCCTCCTCTGGGATCCTATGCATATGCAAGGCCACCACATAAGTTGCAGAGCATCTATTGATGTCATCACCAGCCACATAACTAGACACCAGGACATTTGGGATATGGACTCTATTTTTAGCTCTCCTAGGTACTTCTGAATCACTGCCACCATCATCTCTGGACTCAGATGTCCATCTGGATCTCAAGTCCATCTTCTGCTGGCTCCTCTAATAGGTAAACAGGACCTTCTACTCTTCTAAGGCTGCTTTTCTCACGGACCAGCAGGACCGTCTTCACTTCTAAGGCCAAGAGCAACTTTTTCTCTTCTGTAGCCAAGGCCAACTTTTTCTCTTCAGCAGCCAAGGCCAACTTTTTCTTCTCAAAGGGCAGGGTAGTCATCTGCAATTTCAAAGCCCTCTGAGCCGGCCTCTCCTCCAGTACTGACAAGGTGAACTGCAAGAGGACACACTGCCCCCTGTTCTAGGCTCTGAGGGCAATAGGATAATTCTCTTTCTTGGATTCCCTGCTTAACATTGCCCCTCGTGTTTGCACACATTCCTTAGTTTTGTCATGCTAAAGGTCTCCATTGCCATGTTCCCCAAAGACATAATGTACAAAACGTGAGTGTAATAATGAATTTAGAAAACAAAATCCAAAAAGGGTCCAAGACTCACTCCAGCAGAGGCCTCCAGCAGGGGTCATAGGATTCAAATGCCTTCCACCCAATCCATCCTGCCACCAGGCACAAGCAATTGTTCACCTTTGGGAGCTGTACCTCTTTAAGGTCAAGCACTTGCTGGGCATCTGCTAACAGGCTAATGAAAATTAGCCTCCTGAAGCTTTGGGCAGGGAAAAAGTAACTTTCTAAAAGTTATTGTTCCTAAATATTCTTGAAAAATACAACTTGCACAATGAATTGAACTTTTAATAAATAAGAAAAATAGTCCTTGTTGACTATTTTAACCATGACCTGTCAAAAGTTTCAGATTAAAGTTTATTTTGTAATCTAAGTAATCTGTACCTTGGCATTTTCTATGATCTAGCCACAGCCCTGCTAGTAAAAATAGCTTTTGGGACTAGTCACTGGAGGATTCTGTTAAGTTACATTTTTCACATGTTCCACTTTATAATATCAAACAGCCTACCAAATGGGCAACATGGTGTACTTATGAGCAATTTAGTAATATTTAAAAACAGAGTTTTCCACCTGTCAAAAAGAGGTTTTTGGCAGGTTTGACAGCAGGTTTTATGCAGCTGCAATCAGGCACATATGGTAGGCCTGAAAGAATGTTTTGCAGAAGTATCCAAAAAAGTGATGGATACCATGCTTGAATTAATCTTACCCACTGGTAATTACTCAGGGCCTCATTATTTTCAACACCAGGCCACCTCTGTTTGAACTGAGAAATATTCCAATCAGTTTTGACTCTTCTCCAATGGGAGTAGCCCTGTCCAAACTGGTAGGCCAGATCCTCCCTGAACAGGAACACAAGCAACTCAAGCTTGGGTTTATATTTTTTAGGTCTCATCATTCAGAAATAGCTATGTTTCACTATCACAGCATGCACAAGACCCATTTCTGGGCATACACCTCCTTCTAATGGAGTTGAATTGAAGCATACAAAAAAGTGATGGATGGAATGCTTGAATTGATCTCAGCCACTGATAATTACTCACATCCCAGTCCATTGCTACTTTATATATCATGACACCAAAGTTTGGACCGAGTCATATGAAATTAATAATCATCATGTTCTAATAGTACAGCCTGAGCCTCCAGACAACCTCCTCCCTGAACCAAAACATCAGGGGTCATCAGTCGGGTATAGCTTGGTTTCAGTGGCACAGTGTGCACAGGACCCACATCTGGGCACACCCGTCTCACTGAGTGTCACACTGAATTATACAAAAAAGCAAGATGAAATGCCTTAATTAATCTCAGGCACTTGTAATTAATTAAGACATGTCCAGTTCCTCACTATTTTGCACACCAGGCCTGATAAGTTTGGACCCAGCCATATGCAAATGAGTTTTGGCCCTGCTCCAATAGGTCTTGTTGAACTAAGCTGGCATTTGTCTTAAACTTCTGTAAACAAACAGTGCATGAGAGTTAAAGAGTATTTGTTATTTTCTCAAAGCAGTCTGCATTAATCAAGGGAGCAAAAACCGTAAAGCTATGTGCAGTATTCAAAAGGCATAAATTGGGCAGTAGAGGGAATTCAGTAGTAATTAGTGTGCAAGGTTTATGAGGTACATGCTAAGAATTCTCTCTTACTCTCTCTCTTTCTCTCTTTTTCACCATAGCTCTCCTTTCTCTATCCATGTATCTGTGTGTATCGTTCTCTCTCTCTCTTTATCTATCTCTGGCTCTTTCCCACTCAGTCTCTCTCTTTTCTACTTTCCAGGGATTAACTTTACACAAGCCTTCTTCCCCTGTTCCCTGAAGTTGAATCTGGAATCATTGTGATCTTTTGGTTATGCTTTTGGCTCATGCCTTTAGGGACTTTTAGATTGTGCTGTTCCTGTGGGAATAAACTAGAACCTCACCCATGGTGTCAGGCAGTGATAGTATACTGACATCATGGTAAAGTAATATCTGGGATGGTAGCCTGCTGCAGTAACGTAGTATACAGTTGTGTGGATTGCTGTGTGTTTGGAGGAGTTGTGCTGTGGAATTTTAATGTTGTGGCGGAGGCTAAAATATGTTTTTTGGCAGCCTTTAGAGTTGTGCCTGATGTTGTAGGTGCTGCTGGAGCTGGTGGTTTGGTGATAGTGATGATAGTGCTTGGTATGGGCAGGGTGATGCTGGGCAGTGACAGTGTGGTACTCGAGTTGTAGACTGTGGAAAGCTATGTGGGAAATTCCAATGTGGTGGTGTTCGGTGGTCACTGTGGTAAAATTGCAATGCGAAGGTGCAATCACAATATTATGATAAATCAGTCTAGAGCTATGAGGTGACTGTGTGATACTATGGACTAGTGGAATGGTGTCATGGGCTGGCAGAGTGGTGCTAGGGGGTAGTAGTAAAGTGTAGTGGCACACTAGTTGCAGTTTTCTATTTCTATGGTTGTTGGTGTTGTGTTTGAGGTGAGTGTGCAGTGTTAATTTGTGATAAAGTGGTGGAAGATGTTAATATGCAGTTACTGACAATAACAATGTGGTACTGAGGAAAAGACATGGTGTTTGGAGTCTATAGTATGATAGTGGATAAAGCATGGTGAAGACAGAATATGGTAATGCTCTATAGATGGCTGTGCATTGCTGGGTAGTGGTAGTATGGTGCATTGCTGTTGCCATGTTATTGAGCTGGAGATTGGTGGCATGGGACTGCAGGGCTGCAATGTGGTGCTGTGAGCTAATTTTGTGACAGTCTGGATTGTAATGCAGTAAAACAGGGTGGAAGGGGAAGGCGTGGGGTTGGTGACAGACTGCAATAGAGAGAGATAGTCATGCTGTGCAAGCATTATGCAGTGTGATGCTGGAGGACTATAGAGCAGTGCTTGGTGAAGGGCAGGGCTGGCTTTAGCACTGGTGGCGTTTGGGGGGAAATCTTTTTTTGCCCCGTCCCCCATATGGCCTCCTCCTCTGACTCCCATACTATCACTTAGCAAAAGTGCACCTCATCTGTCCTTAGCCCCTCTCTCAAATACATTTAATTTGTTTGAAAGCACTGGTAAAGTCTGGCTTTACTGATCCACTCAGCTGTCCATATAAAATCCAGACCTGTTCTATGTAGCAGGCATATTAACCCTATGCTCATCTTTATGGCAAGTCAAAACTGCCATTAGACAAAACCCTTATCTATTTCTCTCAAAGGAACATTAATAACAAATTATCATGACATTTTTATTGCCGCCTGAAAGCTGGACACACAAGGAACGTTGCAGCAGGTTTTTTAAAATCGTCCAACATTGCTAAACACAGCGCCCCTCCCCCAATGTCAATGCCCCCTCTCCAGGTCAGCACACAGTGTGGCCGCACTTGCCGCACTGACCCTAAAGTTAACCTGTTTCTGAGAATTATAGAATCGTACAGAGCATTATCATGAGGTACGAGGGCTGGTATAGTTGTGTTGGTAGGTTGTAACTAATTGCTGGTGGTGGGGATTCTATGTTGATGATGGTAGTATGGTGTTGAGTAAAACAGTGCTTGCTTGGGATTAATTGCTTGCTGTTGGGGAAGCAATTTGTACTGAGAGCACTAGGTCAGTCCTGGGGATGTTAATGTTTTGAATAAGTGTCTTGCTTGTTAGTGTTAGTGAAGTTATTGTGTGATAGAGGAGGAGTTAACCAGTGTTATGAGGTGGTAGTCTGAAACTGCGGTTGATAGCATGAAGGCAAGCGTTTAGTAATAACTTAGCAAGTGTGATGCTCTGGTGTTGCAGTTAGTTAATGGTGAGGTGATGTGTGCTAACAATGTAGAAAGCAGAGTTGTTCTTTGTAGGGCATAGTTTAGAGGTGGTGATGCAGTGCTGTGAAAGGTGGTAGTGTTGTGAAGTGAGAGTAGTAGTATGATGGATAATTAGTAGAAGTTTAAAGTTGTTTCTACACCTTACAAGCCTTCCCTAAGCTTCTGTTCATCAGAGCCACTCCTTAACAGTGATGTCCCAAGATCTAAGCCCTACTAATGACAGGCAGAACATAAAGAAAAGGTATAGCTTCAGGTAAGGAGGGCCAAGGGGTGAGCCTCTGCCTGACATGTTGTGAGGGGCTGAGAAAAATGACTGTAGCATGAACAAAACTCTCTCTCATCTTACATCACAACAACAAGAAGAGTGTAAGTACCTCTTTTTGTGCTTTACTGAGCTTTTCCTCTGTTACTTTGCCTGACGCCATATTTAAGCCATGTGAGAAACTAGGATTTTTTGCAGTGTACCCCCTACTTTATGCCCCCATTTGTGACCACTAGTTGTTGGTTGTCTGACTTTGAGAGCGCCCTGGGCTCTGCTAATCAGACCCAGGGCCTCTGCTCCGATTAAAAGGTATTTGCAAATTAGGAATAATTATAATTTGCATGATACCCTACCTGTAAGTCCCTAGTATAAGATAGGGCATGTAGGTGTAGAGGTCCAGCAGATTTAATGCATTTAAGTATACACTGCTGTGTGGCACTCTGTCAATTTTAAAACCATTCCTGCCTTGCAGGCTGCTTTTAAATTAAATTCATATGCAAATTCGACTTTGGAATTAAAGGTACTTCCAAAGTCTTATACTAACTTAATTTTATATATGTCACCCCTAAGGTCTTACCTAGGTGCCGCTGTGGTAGGGTGCTTCGTAATTATAAGTAGGGGCAGTATGAAAGATGTTTTATAGGCCCTGGTGAGGGAAAAACTGCCAATGTATTTTTGTCCCATTGTAGTGCATTAGCTCCATAGGCTAACATGAAAATACTTACTAAAGTATACCTATTGCTATGATAGAGCTAAAAACCTAAATTTGATAGTTAGAATAAATCCAACAACTGTTAAATTTATTATAACTATAACAGAAAATAAGTTATACAACTTGCTTTTCTGATAAGCCAAAATCCATCCTTTCAGAGCCAAGCTGCCTTAATGAGGTGTGAAGTAGCCTGCATTGAGACAATGGGGCATTTTGTGGGTGGAGATCTGCAAGCTGCAGAGCAAAAGGCAGGAAGGGGGCTGGGTAACCGAGCTGGTCTTCAATGAGGGAATGACAGTTAGGACAGGACACAGGCTCACCCCCACTCCCTCCCACCACAGCCAGATGGGAGCCCCAGTAATTAGATTAGCAGAGGGGCTGGAAACTTAGCACACCAGTGAGACAGCTTTGTCAGATCTTAACCTCCAGAGCTTTCTGGGGTTGATTTTGCCACACTTTGCAGAAAGTGGTCGCCCCCAGAGGGTGGCACACCACACCTCATTGGTCAGGGGTGCCTCCCTGCTTGCCAGTCCAGGAACACTGACTAAGAAACTCATATCACTGCCTGAAACTACAAGGAGAAGAAGGACTGCCCTGCTGGAACCCTGATCTGAACCTAAAGGACTGCCCTCTGCATAACTGCACCTGCTGCACACCGAGTAACGACAGCTCTAAGGACTTTGTCTGGCTTCAAGAAATGAAAGAGTGGATTCCCTAACAGCAACAGGTTAACAGAGATTTACCTGCATCATCTCAATCAAGAAGATCCCAGCTGGACAGCCTCCAGTGGCTTTTGAAGGAATTTCCCAGGTATATTCTAAGAAACATAGTGCCAACACCCCAAGAACCATCTCAGAGCTTCTTGACCCTTGGATTGGTGCTGTGGATCCCTAGAGACCCCTGCCTGGAAACAAGAAGGACTATCCTGCCGAACCCCTGTTCTGCACCAAGAAGGACTGCACCTGCTGCTCACTCTGGGCTTCACACAAGAGAACTTTGCCTGGTTTCTAAAGGATTCAGGAGTGGACTCCTTGTAAGCTACAGGTATTAGGGAGCTACCACGAGTCACCTGCATCAACCCCTGCCAGCAGAGCCCAGCTGGTCAGCATTCAGTGAACTTTTAAGGATTAGGTCAGGTGCATTGTGGGAGTTGTAGTCCCACACCCCAAAAGGCAAAACAGAGCTTCTGAACCCTTGGATGGTGACCACTTTTACCTGCATCAAGAAAAACTTCTGAAAGTAAGTGTAAAAGTGTTACATCATGGGCAGCTGGAACTTTTGACTTTGTCCCAGTCCAGCGTGACCTTTTGTAACACTAAACGCTATATGCGTCTTAGCACTAGTTTTACTTTTAATCTTTAATAATTCATATCTCTGGTTCCCTACATTGATGTTTTATTGTATTGGTGTCATTGTGCTCATAAAAATCTTTCCTATTTTTATAAATCGGTGTTGGAATTTTATTGTATGTTGTGTTTTACTTATTTAATGTATTGGTGTTTTTAAATGCTTTACACGCCTGTCTCCTAAATTAAGCCTGCCTGCTCGTTGCCAGCTACTAAGGGTTGAACAAAGGATTAATTTACTGAGACCTTGCCTGAACCTTATATTGTGATTGTATCCTTATTACTAGTGCCACAAGTGTGAGGAGTCAAAACTGGATAGATCACCTGGTTCACTTTGAGAATGTGTTGCTGGCACCGAAGAGACCAAAACAAATTCTGAAGGCAAATAAGTGCCAGATTACACAGGGCTCAGTGGTTTCTCTTGGTCAACAAGTGAAAGGCAAAAAGTGGAGACTTACAATGCTAACATCCAAGGCATTCTTTGGATATGTTTGATATTACCAAACTTTCCTGGAGGAGTAGGGATTAATTGCTGCTTTGCTCATAGCACGACTATCCAAAAAGCACTCAAGAAAGTTAGATAGACTGCATTTTGTCAGAAGGCCATCAGTCAGCTAAGTAACTTTATTTGTAATGTCTAGATTCAGCTAAGCTTTATTAGCATAGATTGACACTTTACAAGACAGCATTGTTTCAACTCTCTCCCATCTCGGTAACAAGGGTCAAGAGCACCCAATTTTTATTAGTCAGTGGCTGCTACCCAGGAAGCAGAACTGTGCAGTGACTGAAAAGCAGTGTTTTGCATTAATGCAGCAAATGGAGAGTTTCCTTCCCTACTTGTTTGTACAGCCCTTACCATCCATGGGCCAAATTAAAAAAGGACCTCTGCACACGTGGTGGAGGACCTCCTTACTGTATTTACCTATTGCAGAGGTCCCACAATGAGTGTATGCCCCATCACGCCTGCTGGGCATCTGCCAAGAGTGAGGAGGCTCTTTATGAATCAGACCCATACTGATCACAAGCCCCATAAACGGCTCATCCTCTTGAAAGAAGATATTCTCACATTGTTCCAACTGGCTATCTCTTTTCAAGATCTGTACTTTACTGTTGGACAAAAAGTTGGAGCTTCACACAGGAATTTCTTTTCAACTGATTGGTATAAACAAGAGCCTCCTGTAGGTGAGAGCTATATGTCAAAATATCAATAACAAAAATAATGTCTGATGTGAATAGTGTGACCTCTAAATCATTTACAAGCATTTTGCTCCATTAGTGGAGATGTTTTATTGTTAACTGTAATGAGGCGATGTTTTTGCAAACAATATTTAGGACACTATACTTTTGTCAGAAAATATTTAGGCTGTGATATTCTGGTACTATGTCCAGATGGACTACCTAGTCAGTACAGTCTAATATTCGACAGGTCATGCTGCAATGTCAAAAGTGTCCAAACACAGTGCATCTGTTCATCCTCACAAATCTTTCCCCTTTCCCCTGAAATGTCCTGTATCGTGCCTCTCAGGTTCACTATTTTAGTGTACCCTGAGCAGTGAGACACTCAGCTGGTCTACACACCCTGTAGTCTAAAGAAGTAATACACCTTGACTATTTCTGTACAACCACTGGCTGGTGGTAGCATAGTGATAGTTGTTGGCAACATAGCTGCACCAAAGGGAAGGAACTGCCTACTGGCATCCTGATGTAAATTATGCCCTTAGACATGGTGCAGAAGAAGGTTCTTTCATTAATTTTTGTAATCTTTCTGGACATTATGAGCATAATAGTTGGAATAACAGATCACAAATATTGAAATATGCGTACCTTGGATCCACACAGGGTCATGTTGATTTTGACACCCAGCAACAATGTGTGAGAAATCCAGCCGCATGGTGATGGAAAACCACGCTGCGTGGAGTTTGTGTCGATTTTAGCAACCGCAAGCAAATTTTGCATCAGAATTTTCCCCACACATCTTCCTGTGTGTGGATTTCAGTCCTTGGTCTACCAGCTTCACCCTTCAAGGGCCCGGGGACTGGATAGGGCACCACTTGGAAGGACAGGAGTCTCAGCAGAGAGTCCAGATGCTGGCAGAGGAAGTCTTTGATGGCCCTGAGACTTCAAAACAGGAGGCAAGCTCAATCGCAGCCCTTGGAGAAACATCACAAGCAGGAATATAGGACAGAGTCCAGTCTTTGTCCTCTTTCAGGCAGAAACAGCAACTGCAGGCCAACCCAGCAAAGTACAGTCACAGACAAAGGGGCAGTTCTCCTACTCCAGCTCTTCAGCTCTTCTCCTTGGAAGAGGTTCCTCTTGGTTTCAGAGGTAATCTGAAAATCTGGGGGTTTGGGTTCACTACTTATTCCCCTTTTTTCCTTTAAAGTCGGCAAACTACAAATGAAAGTCTCTGTTGTTCACAAATTCCTGCCTTACCCGGATCTGGCCCCAGACACACACCAGGGGGTTGGAGACTGCGTTGTGTGAGGACAGGAACAGCCCATTCAGATGTCCAGTGCTCCCTCCACTCTAGCTCAGATGGCCCATCAGGATGTGCAGGCTACACCCCAGCTCCCTTTGTGTCACTGTCTAGTGGAGATTTGTGAGAAAGGAACCTCTTTCTAGCATGGTTACCCTCACTTCTGGCCTGTTTGTGAGTGTGTGTCAGTGTGTTGTTACTGTGTCACCCCCTAGGGGTGGTGCCCAGAGCTGCTCCAGTGTGTCCTAGACTTCAACCATCTTGCTCTGCAAGGTGTCAGGGCACTCTGGAGAACCCTGAGTGGCCAGTGCCAGCAGGTGACGTCAGAGACCCCTCCTGATAGGTCCATACTTGATAAGGTAGCCAATCCCCCTCTCGGCTATTTTGGGATTCTCTTGTGGGTTCTCTTCAGATTCTACTTGCAAGTTACCAACAGGAATCCTCTGCAACTACTACTTCATCCTCTGACTTGGATCAACTGCAGCCTGCTCCAGGAACCGCTGTAACAACAAAAAACTATCCACAAGGGATACTTTTCTTCTGCAACTTCAGATCCAGCCAGCAACTGCAACAGTTTCCATGGTGTGCACGCTCTGAGGACTCCCTGTCTTCACCCTGCACCAGAAGGACCAAATAAATCTCCCGTGGGGTGATGGAGTCACTCCCCTGCTCACGCAGGCACCTTCTAAGTCAATTACAGGTTCATCCTGGTGATGAGCATGCTCCTTGGAACACAGAGGGTAGACCATATCGGCACAGAATGTCCTGTGGTCTTGCTGTCCCAATTTGGAGGAAGTAAGACCTTGCCTTCCCCCAGAACGACAGTACCCCTGTGGACCGTGTCTTCTTCACCTCCTGAGGCCTCTGTGCATTATTTGCAAAATTCCTTCATGCACAGCCTGGCCCAGGTACCCAGCACTCTATCCTGTGATGCTCAACTCACTGAGTTGATCTCCGGTGGTGTGGGACCCTCCTTTGTAGTGCTGCACCTACTGCATTTTGCACCTCCTTTGTCCCCGTGTCCTGGGACACTCGTGGGTATTATCTGGTGCTCTGAGGGCTCTCTGAAGTGCTGAGAGCTCCCTCTACCTCCTCACACAGAGTTGAGGCCCTCAGGTCCTTCCTGGGTCCAGATAGTGTCTAGTTGTCACAAAACGCGGCTTTGCCGGAACCAAGGCTTGTTGGAGGAATCCACTGCCAAAAGTTGCCTGCATCCAACTTCACGACGTGGGACATCCTTTGCATCATGCAGGAACCCGCTGGCATCTTCCTAGGGTGCATTTCTGCAGTCTTCAGCCAACCAGGGACTCTTCTTTTGCACCCTGTTCTGGGTTGGCAGGGGCTCCTGTCCTTCCTGGAACTTCTTTCGACTTCTGGACTTGGTCTCCTTCTTTTGCAGGTCTTCAGGTCCAGGAATCTACTGTTTGTTGTTTGCAGACTTGGTTTGTTCTTGCAGTAATTCCAATCACAAGGTGTAGTGTGTCCTAAGGAAACTTGCATTACTTTACTCCTGCTTTTCTGGGCTCTGGGGTGCGGTAATTAACTTACCTTTACTGTATTCTTACTCTCCCAGTCATTCTGCACACACTGCACTTGTCTATGGGGGAATTTGTGATTCGCATTCCACTTTCTTAGTATATGATTTGTGTTGCCCCTAGACCTATTTTCTCCCTTTGCATTCTATAGCATTTCCTATTGTTTGCACTATCCTAAGTCTAATTACTTGCCTTATTTTGGTGTCTAGTGTATATATTGTAATACTTACCCCCAGAAGGAGTATTGCCTCGAAGATATTTTTGGTACTGTGTCACGCAAATAAACTACCTTTATGTTTGGTAACACTGAGTATTGTCTTTACTTGTGTATAAGTACTGTGTAACTATAAGTGGTATTGCATGAGCTTTGCATGTCTCCTAGTTCAGCCTAAGCTGCTCTGCTATAGTTACTAATAAGGGATAACTGGACTTGGTGTAAGGTATAAGTACCCAAGTTACCCACTACAAACCAGGCCAGTCTCTACAAGATTAACAAACAGCCCAACTGTCAGTGGACCCTGACAGGGAATATACAAGCAGGCAGAGTCAGAGAATGGTTTAAGCAAGAAAATGCTGAAAGTAACATATTCAAACTGACAATTTAAAAACCAACTTTATCAAAAGATGTATTTTTAACTTGTGAGTTCAGAGACCCCAAACTTCACATCTCCATCTGCTCCCAAAGGGAAAATGCACTTGAAAGATTGATAAAAGCAGCCCCCATGTTAACCTGAGAGAGAGATAGGCCTTGCAACAATGAAAACCGAATTTGCCAGTATTTCACTGTTAGAGCATATCAAACACATCAGTATATGCCCCACCTTTAACATACACTGTACCCTGCCCATGGGGCTACCTAGGGCCTATCTTATGGGTGCCTTACATGTATAAAAAGGGAGGGTTCGGGCCTAGCAAGTGGGTACACTTGCCAGGTCGAATTGGCAGTTGAAACTGCACACGCAGACACTGCAGTGTCAGGTCTGAGCCATGTTTACAGGGTTACTCATGTGAATGGCATAATCAGTGCTGCAGGCCCACTAATAGCATTAGATTTACAGGCCCTGGGCACCTCTAGTGCATTTCACTAGGGACTTACTAGTAAATCAAATCTGCCAATCATGGAAAAGCCAATTACACATGCAATTTGCACAGGGAGTACTTTCACTTTAGCACTGGTCAGCAGTGGTAAAGTGCCCAGAGTACCAAAAACAGCAAAAACAAAGTCCAGCACAGAGTCAAAACATGGGAAGCAGAGGCAAAAAAGATAGAGGAGACTACAACAAGGATGCCAGGTCTAACACCATTGCATTGCATTCTGGGGAGCGGCCCTTTCCAGGCTCCTCTATGGAAATGAAAACGGAGCATGAGCCTGATTGGCAAGTCCGTTTGAATCTAGAGGATGAACTGAATTTGATTCATAAGAGATCTATGTCCTTCTTCTTGAAACCAGACACTGCTTTCATTCTGTTTGTTGAATACCATTTTGGGTCTGGGCCTGCATCGACCTTGCAGTTTTTATTGCTTCCAATACATGGAGCTAAGTGGTGGAAATTTCATCCTGGACAAGAATAAGACTTAAAACCTTGCTTTGGTAGAAGCAACCCACCATGCCATGAATTACAGAAACACATAGTGAGTGCCTTGAAGTCATATTTACTACTTACCAGAGAATGCAGGATCGTTGGTGAATATCCACAAACATGAGTTCCTAGTTGTTCACCAAATTGTACATGGGTGCCCCAGACGTATCCATTCTGTTAGAGTTCCAAATGCAGGTATTTCTTTATATTTATACTGGCAGAAATTCTGTATCAGCAGATTCAACGTGTGAAGGTAAAGCATCATCATTCCAGAGACTTCACTCAGAAATATAGTTAACCTCCAAATAACTTTTTCGATTATGGTCCCAAGTCATTCCTGTATTGATTTTTCGAAATTTAGACAGCTTCAAAGTACAAAAGCGCGTTTCCCATTAAAGTCAAAGGTGTACAAGGTGAATGTAGCGTATGAAAGTCGCTCATACCTACACCCTCAAGTTGGCCGAGTTGTTCATCTTCCTGTCACAGGAATTAGGCATGCAGCAGAATACAACTACATAGCAATTTAACATAGAATGGCCTAGTCAGTTTGAAAATGTCTAGACGTGTATTAATTATTTACTTTTTAGGTCACAGCCTACCAGATAGCACAGCTGTCTGGTTTGCAAATGACATACTGGGGGCTTTCAGAAAGTTGGCCTAGGAATACATTCCACACATTGCATACCATTAGCTTTGTAACTCAAATTTTTTGGCTTTTTATTTGCTGTTTTTTAATTGCTTTAGACTCTCCATTTTCAGTTCACCCATCCCGTTGCCTATACTGTGTTTACTGTATTCTTACACTAACTCGCTTTCTATTAAATAGGCCTTTAAATCTTGTTCTTATCTTGTCACATTTGCTGTGCATTCAAAGACAGAGGTGAAATGTCAAGCTGTGTCTCCTAGAGAGATTGGTGTTAATTTTGCCTTTGGCTGACTTCAATGTGAGAGCGTTTATAGGAAAGAGGAATGCAGATTACTCTCCCCATGGAGCCTGCTCGTGCCCCTCCTATGCTCCATTTATGAGGCTGTAACATAACCCTTAAATAGCACATCATGTAACATGTGGATGACAGATTTTTATTTTAGGTAGGTAGGTAAAGTATGTTATGTAAAGCACTTTGACACCCTGCACTGGGATTAGTAGCGTTACAAACGAAATACAATAGTGGTATTTACATTAGTATTTCTGCAGAAATTGGGCTAGACCAACACATCTGACATTCGTATAGTGCATGCATTTCTCTTATAAAAAGGGTCTGACAAAAAGTCAAAAGCATGCCTCTCTTAAACACCTGTGAAGAGATAACAAGCTCTGAGTCTTTCTTTCCCCTCCTTTGCATTTGCATCTAAGTGTGAGCTTCCAGACTACACCCAGCCAGGATCAGATTTGAAAAAAATAGGGCTTAATGACCCCTGAATTTCGACCTTTATCTAAAATGGATTTGACATACTTTGGTTGTCACCTCTAGCGGACGCCAATGTGTTCTTTTGAAACAACAACAAATCCTGATCCATAATATTTCATAACACTTTAGCGGACATCTCTTTCTCCTGCCCCTACCTTTTGCACACACACTTAAATGTCACTCTTTCTCTTTGCGCAACAGGTGCAGTTGCACAAGGACAATCTGACATCGAGGACATATTGAAAACAAATTGCTGCTTCTGTTTGAAATTTCTTTACAGGACACACAGATATCACCTCCTTTATACCTATGCCACTGCTCTCTTCTCCACTTCACTCTATGGCATTGCTCTTTGCAACACTGCACACTCTGCCACTGAACTCTCCACTACTCTTCTCTGTGCCACTCTACTGTGATCCACTGCATTCTATGCCACTGCACTCAATGTCACTGAATAACTCAACTCTATGCGTTCTATGCCACTCTAATCTACTGTGTACCACTGCACTCCATGCCACTGCACTTTACACCACTCTACTCTACACCTCTGTACTCCACCCTGTACCACTGTACTCTAAGCCAATGAACTGCACTCTTCGCCACTGCATTCTATGCCACTACTCTCTGCCACTCCACTCCACCCTGCAGCATTTCACTCTATGACACTTCACCCTACTCTGACACAATCTACTCTACACAACTGTACTCTATGCCACTCTACTCTATGCTGCACCACTCTACACCACGCTGCACCACTGCGCTCTATGCTAGTCTGCTCTGAACCACTGTACTTTATCCAATCTACTCTACAACACTTTACTCAAAACAAATGCACTCTAGCCCACTGCATTCTATGCCACTACTATGCACTACTGTATTCTATGCCATTGTACTGTACTCTGCAATACTTTATGCTACTGCACTCTATGCCACTATACTCTATGCCACTCTACACCATTGTGCTCTATGTCACCGCATTCTACACCGCTCTATTCTCTGCACCATGGTACTGTATGTCACTGCTCTATTCAGCACTCTACTCTGCAACACTCTACAGCACTGCAGGCTATGACAATGTACTCTATGCAAATGCAACTCCCTTTTTTGGCAGGGTAACTGATTAGGCTTCTTTAGATAGGTGATCCATCTAAATGCTATCCGTATTTCAGTCACAAAAGCGGTATGACTTCTGGCTAACAGATGGGATGAAACATGGATCAACAAGTTATTTAAATAAAGATAGACCTGAATACCAGTTAAGTACAACAATATCTTTCTGATCTCTCTTGCAGACTATTTCAGTGGTTCCCAATTTTTTTTAAACTATGACTCACTTTTTAGAATGACTACCTTTCACAACAGATCTGCCTCTAATGGACATTAGGAGGGATGATTCTTGATTGTAACAAAAGCATTTTATGGTCATTTACAGATATCAAATTTCCCATTGAGTTTCAAGTTTATTTTTACTTTGTTACTGACCTCACCAGAGGTCTACAATCGTCATCATATAAAATGAAGTGTCATAATACTTTATTTGTTTGAAAAATTGAAATCATTACCATCTTTGCTAATAAATGGATCAGTAGGAACAATAATTAGAAAACAAAATCACCATAAGATTGAGATTAAACATAGGTTCTGAGATTAACTTGTCTCCCACAAGTTCAGCGCTCTAACCTTGTTTTACCAACCTGAACCACAATGTCATATCAATGCACTTATATAAGGAAACCCTCATACAGCACAATTTCCATACATTAAAATTCAGTAGGATTGATCCCCTCATTGTGAAATAACTAATAAATAATAAATTACTTGAAAAAGTAGCCCCATGGTAATCGCCCCTGCTAGTACATTCTAATGGGGGAATTTCGTTGCTTTTGTCTAAATCCAGGGTGCCACTATGTTGCATTTGTCCACATTTCTGATAGTCAACACTAATTTAGTTTAGTTACTAGATATCTTGGTAAGTAATTACAGACAAATTGGAATTAAAGTGCACGTGCAATTAAGACTGACTACCTGGCCAATGTATATAAAAAAAAAGACTATTAAATTAGCTTAAAAAAGCCCGAAAGTCTAAAAAAATGCATTTGCTCTTATTAAAAGGCCCAATGACCTGTACCTAAAGCCACACCTTCCCCCAGTGAGCTATCCTGCCTGCAACTGACTTTTGTTACCGTCCACCTTTCCCACAGTCAGGTCTAGATATTTAATTAACCTGCTTGTAAGTTGACAGTCAGTTCCCTGCAGGCACTTTTGATACAACTTATTTTTTTGTGCGATCCCCCGGTCTCAGGAAATGGGGACACAAGTAGATTCTGAATAGATCAGTCATTTATGGACTTGTACATATTATGCGCTCTGATGATGCGTGTGCAGTTCAGAGACTTTATCATACTTTGGCCCTACTTTAAGGAGGCGAGGGCGTCCAGTGAAATACTCAGGGCCATATTTATGGATGATTAGCGTCACCTTAGCGCTATTTATTTTGGCGCTAAATGGGCTAACCTAACTTCATATTTATATTTTGACGCTAGACCAGTCTAGCGCCAAAATATTGGATTTAGTGCCATCTTTAGGATGCAGGAAACTTCCTTGCGTCAATCAGATGCAAGGTAGGTGTTCCCATCCTAAGCACGACGCTAACCCCCTAGCGCCATATTTACCTCCCGGCGCCGAAATGACGGGGAAGGAGGAGGCGGGCCTAAATAATGTTGTTAAGTCCACTTAGCGCCATTATTTAACACATGGGCCAGACCAGGCGTTAGGGTGCAGGTAGGCCCATTTCCATGGCTAAGCACCATGGAATGGCCACAAAGATGCCCACCGCAAGCCCCAGCAACACCACCTCCCATACCACAGGGACAGTAGAGCACGCAAGACCCGTCCCAGGTAAGTTTAGGTGAGTATATTTTATATTTTCTTAAAGTGTCATAGGGGGCCCCTTACCTGAGGCCCTCTGCCTAGCACTGGGTATTTTGAGCTTGCCCAGGTGACACTGGTCCCCTGTGGTGGGCATTGGGGTAGTGGGCAGGAGCCATTTTTTGGCTGCTTGTGTGTCAGAATATGACGGTAGGCTGCTAAGCAGCAGATATTTCAGTGCTAACCAGCCTAACATCATTTCTGACCCACTAGTGCCATTCCCCCTAACACCGTCCCCCCTCTAGCGTGTTTTTTTTTTACGCTACCCATTCCATAGCACCATTGTGCGCCATTACATAAATATGGCTCACAGATGGCTTTAACAAATAGCGGTAGCTCTCGTCCAGAAAAATGATGCACAACTGCATTAGCGCATTTGTGCACCATTTTTCATAAATATGCCCCTCAGTATCATGTACTTGCCTCTCATTACGTGTTTCAGTGATAATCCCAAATAACACTGAGGGTTAGTGAAGAAAAAGGCGATGCTAGTAAATCCCCCTGTGAGAGCTTACTGAACTCAGCCATATTTTTTTAATAAGATGATATAACAGCTACTCGTTTGGCTGTGATGTTGACATGCTTGCTCCAGGTTATATGCGGTTAATATTCTTTGTAAATTATTTTTAAAAGAACAAGCTGGAGATGCCTGGTTTGTAGTGGGTACCTAAGGTACTTACACCTTATACCAGGTTTAGGTATACCTTGTCAGTGAAATGTAGTCAGTGTCTAGAAGAAAGGCTGTCTAGAGGTAGTTATAAGCAGAGCAGCAAAGGCTGAACTAGGAGACATGCAAAGCTCTTGCAATACCACTGTCGTCACACAGTACTTACACACAAGAAAGACAATACTCAGTGTTACCAAAAATGAAGGTACTTTATTTTAGTGACACAATGCCAAAAATATCTTAGACGCTATACTCCCTTAAGAGGTAGGTATTCTACATAAAATATACACTAGCAACCACAATCAGGTATGTAAACGGTCATATGATAGTGCAAATAGTGAAAATCACCATAAATTACAATGGGTCTAGGGGAAACACAAACCATATACTAAAATAGTTGAATGCGAATGGCGGTTTCCCACCCAGGCAAGCGTAGTGTGTAGGGGGGTGCTGGGAGTGTAAGAAAACACCAAAGGTAAGTAAAGTACCCCATCCCAGAGCCCAGGAAAGCAGGAGTAAAGTACTGGAAGTTTCCTTAGGACACACTAGGAGTCATGATAAAGAATTATGCAAAAAACAAGCGAGACTGCAAAACACCAATGATGGATTCCGGGACCTGAAGACCTGCGGAGACAGGAGACCAAGTCCAAGAACAGCTGAAGAGTCCAAGAGTAACAGGAGCCCCTGCTAACCTGGATGAAGGTGCAAAAGTGGAAGTTAGAAGAAAAATTCAGAGATGCACCAAAAAAGACAGCTGCGGGTTCCTGCTTAGTGCAAGAGATGTCCCACATTGAGTAGAAGAATGCAGGCTGGTTTTCTTCATTGGATTCCCCCAACAAGCCTTGGCTCATGCAAAAGACGCGTTTGGCGGGAGAAGGCACTACCTGTACACAGGAGGGACCCGGGGTCTCAACTCAGACTGAGGAGATAGAGGGGGCTCTCAGCACAACAGAGAGCCCTCAGAAGACCAGACAGCACCCACTGGAGTCCCAGGACATGGGGACAAAGGAGTTGCAAATTGCGGTTGTTGCAGCACTACACAAAGGGGTCCCACACTGACTCGGGAAGGAAAGCTCTTACTTCCACCAAATGTGGACAGTTGGACCTTTGGATAGTCTGGGTCACTTCTACCTGTGTTCCAGGATCCACGCTCGTCATCAGGAGACGGGACCCAGAGTACCAGTCATCTCTGCGGAGAGGTGTCTGCTGAAGCAGAGAAGTGACTCAGTCACTCCACAGGAGATTCCTTTGGTCCTTCTGGTGCAGAATGAAGACAGGCAGTCCTCAGAGCATGCACAACCTGGGAACTGTTGCAGTTGCTGGCAGGAGCTGAAGTTACAGAGTTGCAGTAGCTTTCTTGGATACTTTGTTGCAGTTGTAGAGCAACTGGAGTAGTTCTGCGGTTGATCGGATGGTAGAAGGTGAAGCACAGGTTGCAGAGGAGTCCTGCTGGAGTCATGCAAAACCGAAGCTGAGGAAACACCTATAGGAGAGACCCTAAAAAGCCCTGAGAGGGAGATTGGTCACCTAACCAGGTAAGCACCTATCAGGAGGGGTCTCTGATGTAACCTGCTGGCTGAAAACAAGATGGCAGAACACAGTGACACTCTAGAGGAGCTCTGAGCGCCGCCCCTGGGGTGGTGATGGACACGGGACTGGTTGCTCCCCTTTCCTTTGTCCAGTTTTGTGCCAGAGCAGGGACAGGGGGTCCCTGAACCAGTGTTGACTGGATTATGCAAGGAGGGCACCGTTTGTGCCCTTCAAAGCACTTCCAGAGGCTCTGGGAGGAGACCTCTCACATGCCTGTAAACTTCTATTTCCAAAGGGAGAGGGTGTAACACCCCTCCCCTAAAGGAAATGCATTGTTTTGCATTCCTGGGATTGAGCTGCTCAAGCCCCAGGAGGGCAGTAGCGTGTCTGTGAGGTGGCGCCAGCTGGGGCTGCAGTGGAAACCTCAGAGACATGGTTTGGCAGTAGTGGGGGTCCATGGTCGAGCCCCAGGGTGCATGGAATTGGCCTCCCAATACCAGAATCAGATTGGGGTACAATTTCTCAGTCTTGGATACCTTACATGACCATATGTGGGGTTACCATTGTGAAGCTACATATATGTGTTGACCTATATGTAGTGCATACTTATAATGGTGTACCCGTACTCACGAAGTCTGGGAAATTGGTCCTGGACAACGCGGGGCACCTCTGCTAGTGTAGGGGTGCCCTCAAACACAGTAACTTTGCACCTACCCTTCAGGAACTTAGGATTAGACATATGGGTGACTTATGAGTTACCTGGTGCTATGAAAATGAATGACTGTGAAATAGTGTTTGCACCATTTCACTCAGGCTGTAATGGCAGTCCTGAAGAAGTGTTTGTATGAGCTCCTTATGGGTGGCAAAAGAAATGCTGCAGCCCATAAGGATCTCCTGGAACCACAAAGCTTGGGTACCTAGGTACCATATACTAGGAACTTATAAGGGGACTTTTGAAGTGAAATATGGGGTCACTAGACTATAGTGACAAATTTAGAAACAGGGAGAGCATGAGCACTGGACGTCTGATTAGCAGGACTCCAATGACACAGTCAAGCATACTGCCAACACAGTAAAACATACTAACATATAGGCAACAAACTATGAGCGCTAGGGTCTTGACTAGCAGGATCCCAGTAAGACAGTAAAAACACACTGACAAACAGGCAGACATTTGGGGGTAACATGCCAAGAAAGATGGTACTTTCCTACAATGCTTTTTGATGCTACTGGACAGCGCTCCTTCCATATATAGGACCATATTTATACTTTTTGATGCAAAACTGCCTTTGTGCAGTTTTCCTTACAAAAGTATACCGCCGGCTTGCGCCATTCCAGGATGCCAGCCGGGAGCCAAATTTATGGAATGGAACAATCCGGCACAAAGGGTGGGCTAACATCATGGAAAATTACATTGGCTGGGTGGGGATGACGGTTTGGGAGAAGGGTGTTTTGCACCAAAAAAGGACGTTAGGCTGGTTTGAGTAAAAAGAAGATGACTCTAACCAGCCTAGCATCATTTTTTCTGACAAAACCATCCATACCACATGACTCCTGTCTTAAAAAAGTCAGGAGTCATGCCCACCACCTAATGGCCAGCACAGGGAACATGCAGGGGAGGCCATTTCAGGGTCCCCAAAGGCATTTTAAAAATGTTTACAAAATACTTACCTCTACTTACCTCTGGTAGGGGTAGGGTGTCCTGGGGCTTGGGGAGGGCACCTGTGTGCTCTTTCCATGGTGTGTGACCATGGGTCCCCTAATGCCTGCCCTGACCCAGGCTTTTAATAATGGAACTAAGCAGGCTTAGCACCATTATTTAGGCCCACCTCCCTCCTGTGCACTATTTTTGCACAGGAGGATAAATAAGGCGCTAGGGCCTTAGAGTCATTTTTTGGATGGGAACGCCCACCTTACATCTGATTGAGGCAAGGGGGGTTCACTCATCCAAATAATGACTTTAACTCCAATATTTTGGAACTAGACTAGTCTAGCGTCAAAATATTAATATGGAATTAAGTTGGCACTGAATTAGTGCAAAAAAATGACACTAATTCAGCACAAATAGGGTATAAATCTGGGCCGTAGTTCTTTAAGGACCCTGCCTCAGAGTCCTTTAACCTATAACAAAACGTCAAACACTGCAAATCTGCTGTGAACTAAAATTCCTAAAGCCAAATTTTAGGATTAACTGAGACGAAGGAGTACTTCTAGGAAGGCCAAAGACTGCATGAATAGCAACCAAGAAAGTCTTATCATGACCAGAATTTGTGTTAGTCTCATATGATAGGGACCTGTAGGTTAATACAGGAATTAATTTAGCTCTAATTAATTCTAGATTCGAGGAGCCATACGGGCCATGCAGGTTAAAATACAATTTCAGCAGGTTTTGTTGCAGATATTTTGCACGATCTCTCATTGCGGCTAGTTAGGGTTTATGGCTATGTTTCTCATCTTGCCATCCTCCCAAGCATTGCTATGCATTGCATGAATCCACCCTTTCCCCATCTATTCTCTGAACGTATTTGCTTTTTCCCATATAGAACTATTTTGGATTTGTTTAAATTGAATGTGAGGTCTTATTGACACCGTCAAAGCTCTTTGAAGATGTACTGTGGAGCTATGCAAAAACACAATATCATCCTCGTATTAGAGGGCAGGAACTTGGTCCGAGTTCAGTTTTGGGGTCAAATTAAGTAAAAGCAGTACAACAATATTGAGAATATTCACAATACATAAACTGCAGCAGATATGCTCGATATCTCTTACCATTAGAAAACAGCTAAAAAATTTTTTTAAATTGAACACTTTAAAACAAGCAAGGTCTTTATTTGGAAGTGCTAGTAAATCCCTCCAAGCCTGGCTGGGATTGTATCTGTTCATTAAGCTAAATAAATATTTAATTCCAGCCTCTTTAATGCCCGATATAAGTGCAAACATTAAACATTTTTGAGTTCCTGTTTAGCAGAGGTAATAAGTCAAATACTTTTGGGGATTTCTATTCCACCTTGCCAATATGGTGTTTAAAGGGACATTTCCTAGATAAAGAAACATAATAACCCTTACCCAGCATATTACTAAGTTGCAAAGATTGGGATCTGTGAAAATTTCAGAGATCCCATGACGACCATTCCCTTAGCAATACTATAATGCACTCGAAATAACCTATATCTCAATTAAAATGTATTCTACAAAATGGGTAAGCTGTAAAGTCTTGAGTTATTTCTTCCTTAAGGAAGGTTCTCAAACAGGAAGTAGAAGCATTAAGCAATTTAAATCCCCATCAAATTATGTTGCTTAGAGAGTTCACAAATTTACCAACTTACTTATTGGCATAGATGAAGGTAGTGAACACATTTTTCTTAAAATCTTCCCTCCACACTTATTTAAAAATGATCAGGAACCTATCTACCTAAATTAGTCCCAGCTGAATTTTAGTTTTATAAATTTGAATTAGGTGGTCAAAATGTATTTTCCACAAGACACAATAGAAAGTCTGCAAGACATTTGAATGAGCTTGTGCTTTATTGCACATATTTATAGTGTGCAAATTGTCCTTTATATTACCACAGAAAGTTCTACTAACTAATCAATTGTGTTAGAAATGGGGTCTCTAGTTGGAAGAGGTGTACACCCTTGTCCAAATAGGGACCACATTCCTAGTCAGGGAAAGACACACACAAACCAAATTATCCTGTGCCCATCCTCTGGTAACTTGGCACTGAGCAGTCGAGCTTAACTTAGAAGGCAATGTTTAAAGTATTTGTGCAGTAAACCCAGAGTAACACAGTGAAAACACCACAGAAATACACCAACCAGGTTTAGCAAAATATAGGATATTTATCTGGTTAAATTAAGTTCAAAACGATAAAGATTCAATAAGAACATGCTAAGATATCACTTTTGGAAGATTAAAAAGAGTCTTAAATCTTAGAAATCAATAATTGTCTCTTGTTAGCACAAAGTACCTGATTTGTGTAAAAAATTACATGCACGGAGACCGCAGAGGAGGAGATGCATGGAAAAATAGGGTGTGCATGGGAATTTTCTGCATGGCAAAGACGAAGCGTTGTTTTTTTCCACGGTGCAAGGGGCTTTGCGTCGATTTCCAGTGTGCAGTTTTGGTTCCTCACTGCGATGCAGGTTTCCCTTTGACGCCCAGGGACAATGTGGGGAAAATCCTGGGTGTGCGGGAAGGAGTCACAGGTGTTGCGTCGATCCCGTAGGCAATGCGTCAAATTTTCTGTTGCACAGCAGGCGCTGCATCGATTCTTCACTCAGGAAGCTGGGCTACATTATTCCAGCTTGGCTGTGCGTTAATCCGGTAGGCCTGTGTGCCGAATTTCTAGTTGCAACACAGACTCGTGTGTCGTTCTCCGTTCAGGAAGTCGGGCTGTGTCGTTCCGGTTCAGCTGTGCGGTGATTTTCTTCTCTTAGTGCAGGCTGTGCACAAGGAGTTTCCTTGAAGAGATGAAGGGGGTCATTCCTACCCTGGCGGTCCGAGACCGCCAGGGTAGGGGACCGCGGATGCACCGCCAACAGGCTGGCGGTGCATCCAGGCCCATTCAGACCACGGCGGTAAAGCCGCGGTCAGAAAAGGGAAACCGGCGGTTTCCCGCCGGTTTTCCCCTGGCCTGCAGAATCCCCCATGGCGGCGCTGCAGGCAGCGCCGCCATGGGGATTCTGACCCCCTTCCCGCCAGCCTGGTTCTGGTGGTTTTGACCGCCAGAACCAGGCTGGCGGGACGGGTGTCGTGGGGCCCCTAGGGGCCCCTGCAGTGCCCATGCCAATGGCATGGGCACTGCAGGGGCCCCCTAACAGGGCCCCACATTGATTTCCAGTGTCTGCATAGCAGACACTGGAAATCGCGACGGGTACAACTGCACCCGTCGCACAACAGCAACTCCGCCGGCTCCATTCGGAGCCGGCTTCATCGTTGCTGTGGGTTTCCCGCTGGGCGGGCGGGCGGGCGGCCTTTTGGCAGTCGCCCGCCCGCCCAGTGGGAAAGCCAGAATGACCGCTGCGGTCTTTTGACCGCGGTACGGTCTTCTGGCGGTTCCCGCTTGGCGGGCGGCGACAGCCGCCCACCAAACTAGGAATCACCCCCGAAGTCTTTTGGGCCCTGAGTCGTCAGAAAACAGGAGGCAAGCTCAATCTAGCTCTTGGAGAGCACTTCTCAGCAAAGTCAGAGGGCAGCAGGGCAATAACAGGGCAGCGGTCCTTCACAGCAAAGCAGTCCAGATGAGTCCTTTGGACATCCAGGCAGTTCCTCTTGACAGGTTGCAGGTTCAGGTCTAGAAGTGTCTGGGTTGGTGGGGTCAGAGGCCCAGTTTATATATCCAAAAATTCCTTTAAAGTGGGGGAGAATTCAAAGAATGGTTTTGAAGTGCACAAGGTCCCCTTTCAATACAGGTCTGTCTGCCACAGTCCCAGTAGGGGGTTAGGCAATCCATTGTGTGAGGGCAGGCCTCTATCCTTTGAAATGTAAGTGTCAGGCCCTCCAACCTTCCAGCCCAAGAAGACCCATTCAATATGCAGATGAGTGCAGGTGGGACTGAGTATCCTGTGTTTGTGGTTGTCTGGGTGAAATGCACAAGTGAGCTGTCAACCAGCCAAGCCCAGAAGTGGATTGGAGACAGGTGGCAAGGCACAGATGGTTTTAAGTGTAGAGAAATGCTCACTTTCTAGAAGTGGCATTTCTAAAATTGTAATATAAAATCCAACCTCACCAATGAGCAAGATTTTCTATTACAATTCTCGCCATACTAAATATGACTTGGTGACCCCTTTCTGATTAGAATCTACCACTCAAACAGTATATGAGGTTAGCTCTCATGCTAACTTATGAAAGGAGCAGGCCTCATAGTAGTGGAAAACAAATTTAGGAGTTTCCCCCTACCAGGACATATACAACACACAGGTATGTGTCCCACCTTTCACTTACAGAGCACCTTGCTCTATGAGTTACCTAGGGCCTACTTATATGTAGAAAAAGGGGAGTGTAAGGCTTGGCAAGTACTATTAAATGGCAAGTCAAAGTGGCAGGGAAACTGCACACACAGGCCTTGCAATGGCAGGCCTGAGACATGGTTAAGGGGCTATTTATGTGGGTGGCACAACCAGTGCTGCAGGCCCACTAGTAGCATTTAATTTACAGGACCTGGGCACATGTAGGGCACTGTACTAGGGACTTACAAGTAAATTAAATATTCCAGTTGGGTATGAGCCAATGTTACCATGTTTTTAGGGAGAGAGCACATAAGCTTTGGCACTGGTTAGCAAAAATGAAGCCCGAAAAAGAAGAGGAGGAGGGCAAAAGGTTTGGGGGTGACCCTGCAGGAAGACCATTTCCAACAAGTTGTGATTATTAACCCTTCCAACCTTTCATTGTCTAAATGCCAGTTGTATTTTGGGGCTCTTTTCCCCATATTTATATAGACCTATAGGAATCTGACCAAATAGGACTAAATAAATCATCCGCATACAGGAGAGTATGCAGCTGTTCAGAGCTGACGTTTGGGAAGGGGGCGTAATTATTTCCTTCTTGGAGATAACCTGGAAAATCAGACAGATAGAGAGAAAATGAAGGCTCCAGCACACAACCTTGTTTTCAACCATTTAGCATAGGGATGTGGTTACAGAGGTCCTGAACTTGCCCAATAGCATTTACACCATATTGAATAAAACAGAGAAGCTAAGAAGCATACTTACAGGCCCCTTGTGCCTCCTTGCTCCACAACAGCGTAATGTTTTTACGCTGCTGTGGCAGTAGGAGGTATTGAGCCACTTTGTAACCCCTTGCGCCATATTATGCCAGTGGCAGGCATAATGTATACAAGGGAGTTCCACGAGGAAAAATGGTGCAGTGAAATCTACAAGATTCCACTGCACCATTTTTAGTGTCATTTTTAACACCTACCTTAGGCAGGCATTAAAGTGACGCTCCCATTGTATTCAATGGGCCTCACTTGACTTTGGTGGATTAGCACCATAATTTTTGGAGCTAATACCCCAAAGCTCCACAATAGCGTCAATGTTTTTGATGCTATTGGCCTAATGTGGTGCACACATGGGGGGTTATTCCAACTTTGGAGGAAGTGGTAATCCGTCCCAAAAGTGACGGTAAAGTGACGGATATACCACCAGCCGTATTACAAGTCCATTATATCCTATGGAACTCGTAATACGGCTGGTGGTAAATCCGTCACATTTGGGACGGATTACCACCTCCTCCAAAGTTGGAATAACCCCCATGGGGTCTTTAGAGGGGCTCAAAAAAGTGATACATAATTTATGATGCGCCACATTCTTGTACAGTGCGCCTACTTGCACCACATTAGCGTAATTTTTTTTAAAGCTAATGTGACATTAAGTAGGCATTTCCGAAGTGCCATATTTACAAAGTGGCACAATGCTTGCATTGCTCCACTTTGTAAACTCTTGCGCCACATTATCCCTGTGCCGTTTTTTGCGTCATTTTTAACACCTGCCTATTAGTCTATGGGCCACTCTTTACCTTGCAAGATTAGTACCATAATTTTTGGTGCCAATCCTGCAAAGCGCCACAATAGTGGCAACATTTTTGACTCTATTGTTCTAACGTGTGCAGCGGTGAGTCATATTGTAAATACGGTGCACATGCTGTCATTAGACTGTCACAGGGCAACACAAGTAAAGTGGCACATCAGGAGTGATGCTCCACTTTCTAGTAAATTTGCCCCTAAAAGTTACAGTAGTCCACTCGGAATCCCTATGGTAGATAGCTTCCACCTTATTGTTGGTCTCTCCACAGAGACAAATGGAGTGGAAAAGTTAATTAAAGTTGCATAGAAAAAAGACGTATTCCTTACCTAATCTTATAACTAATAAAAATTGCAAAACCGCTATATTGTCAATGACCAATCGATACGCTCTAACACCAGATTGTTTGAGGATCAAACACAATTTGTGTGCTCAGTTCTTCAAGTGCTTTGAAATGCTCATTGCAAAGACCTTCCCCACTGCATCCAAAAGCAAGATTTTCTAGTAATTTCCTGGAACTTGTTGTCTTCATTTTTTGTGAAAAGGGACAGTAATATTCCCCCTTCAAGATGTTGGCAACTTACTGGTTGAGTAGCAAAATTCAAATAAATGAAACAGAAGATTGTCCCACATTTTGGGGGTGTTTTAGCACCAAAATTGGGACCTCGTCTGGGCCCATCACTACTGAAGCTCTTGTGTTTTTGATATACACTATTATCTGGTCATAAGAGGGTGACTGGTAAGATTCCAATCACTGTGGGGACATCTCAAAAGGACATGCTGTTTTGCTTTCCTTCTCTTATGACCGAACTGACAAAACTTCTCTGGAATGCACTTCTTAGTTTAAGGAAGACATTTATTATTATTACTTCATCACGAGGTTCCTGAGAGATGAGATTAGTAGGTTAGAAGCTCACGTTCAAAAGTAGTCACAGCAATGAAAGCAAAATATATCAAAGTACTTCTCAATTGCAATGTACACAGTAAATACATGTGATTGTATTATAGCATAACTTCAAAGCAAAGAATAAAAGTCAAAATTCATCACTGTAGGGCCTATCACTGCTCATCATCTTTCTCAAGCCTGCAAGTTGATGACTCCTGTTCAACTGCGAGAAAGAGATTTTCCACCCAAATGGGAGGTCCGGCAGCTGACATCCGCTCCTGACTGAAGTCCTGGAAAATTCCCCCTTGCTGCTGCCCAGGGACATCGTAAATAGCCTGCTAACAGGCCCCTCAGTCAAAACATGCTGGTTACTGTACATAGTGGGAACAGAACAAGAGTGGGAGAGTGGCCAAGCCTCCAAACCTCGCTCGTTCCCAGGCTGGATAAAGAGAAAAACACAAAATATACACTCTCTTAACATGCTCAGGTTCGGTGTAACCACAGTACGAAAAACACAGCCTGGTCTATCATGTGGAAAAATAAAGCTCATCTGCAAGGTCTCAACTGCAATGTCGAACTCCATGATAAAGCCAAAAGGCAGCTAAACTGAATACAAAATGTAATGTCCAATGCCATGTGAAAGCCAATAGGCAGCTAACCTAAATACCAAATGTAATGCCTAATGCCACGTTAAAGCCAATAGGCAGCTAAACGGAATACAGAATGTAATGTGCTACTGATGAACATTGAACAACTAATATGCGCAGTGGTGAAACACAAAGTCATTGGTCAAACACAATTAATGGCATAACACATGCACCCTTATTCAGCTTGTATAGATCCTCGATATAGTCAAACCAAGATTCATGTAGTATCTTGTTTACTGTTGAGCCCTCGCTAGGCCAGAGTTTTGGGTAATTATACGCCTGTGCATTTTTGTCTGAAGCGGCTTGCAGTAGAGAAGTCTTGATGTATATACTTTAGAGATCTTTCATGCCTTTTCTCCTTCAAATATTTTTTTAGCTTTATAGTTGCTGGATAAAAGAATATGTATTGTTTATGAATTAACTAATTTATGTCAATAGATAGCTGGCTTTTGGAGTTATGTCTCCATTTCTAAGCCTTTTTTCCCCTGTTTTTTATTCATTTAACGTTTTCAGCTATTATTCACTCAGACGAGAAAACAGGATTACCTTTCTGCTCTTCATTTCGCATAATTGGCAAAGCGGCAGCCTTTTCATTAGCCATGTCACAGGGATTCCAATGTAATTTCCTGTTTGCTGTGTGAATCTCAGTTATCCCACTATATGTGCTGAACGACTAGGCGTTTGCACTTTCAAGAGCAGATTTCAGCATAGACAGAAGAATAGCACGATCACTGTGTGGTGTTTCTAGAACAGAGAAATGCCATATTAAATTAACGATTGCATCAGATGTTATTGTGTAATTAACAATAGAAGAACTAAGGGGCTCATGTCTGGTCACTGCTGGAATATCTGACCCTTTTAGTTAATTTAATTTCATCATACCGAAAGGTTTTAACACTTCAAGAAAAAGACTATCCTTGTTATCACTCCTAATTTGCTTTGGAAGTGTAGCCCCCGGTATAATCCAGCATTCTTCTTGCTTGGAAAGCTGATTGGCATCCAACAATGCATTAGAGATTTTAGCATTAACATTTCCAGTAATTAGGAGCTCAGGGATCTTTTCTATGTCTCGTCTTAATTTCTTTCAAAATGCAGTTATTGTGGCTATCTGAGGACACATAACCATTAAAACCTAAAGGGAGATTTCCATATGGTTGTGGCAGCCATGTCAGTAAGAACTTTATACATTGGACTTAGCCACTTTCCTGCTGAATTATTGGAAATTTCCAATTATACTTGGTCAAGAGTAGCATAGCCACGCCTCCTTTACCATGATATCTGTTTGCAGGCATCCCAGGGCAACTGAACATGTAGCAGGAGTCCACTGTTAACCCCTTCTCTGCCAGGCCTTTTCCCCCTCCTGTGCCAAGCCTTTTTTGGCTATTTGGGGCAGTTTGCGCTTAGGCCTCCATAACATTATGTCCACATAGGCTATCACGCCAAATTTGCATCCTTTTTTCCCAACATCCTAGGGATTCTAGAGGTACCCAGAGTTTGTGGGTTCTCCTGAAGGAGACCAAGAAATTAGCCAAAATACAGCTAAAACAAAAATGCGAAAAAAGGGCTGCAGAAGAAAGCGTGTGTTTTTTTTCTCCTGAAAATGGCATCAACAAATGGTTTGCAGTGCTAAAATCACCATCTTCCCAGCCTTCAGGAACAGGCAGACTTGAATCAGAAAACCACATTTTTCAACACAATTCTGGCATTTTACTGGGACATACTCCATTTTTACAATTTTGTGTGCATTCAGCCTCCTTCAACTTAGTGACAGAAATGGGTGTGAAACCAATGCTGGATCCTGAACACCTAAACAGTTCTGAAAAGTAGACAAAGTTGTGAATTAAGCCACGGGTCATTTGTGCAGATCCTTCAAGGTTTTCCTACAGAAATTAACAGCTAAAATAACAAAAAATATTGAAATTGAGGTGACAAAAGAGCCAATTTCACCCAGCTATGGCAGATTTTTTAAAGCAATATACTGTTATGTCTGCTGGACTCTTCTGGTTGCGGGGATATGTAGGGCTTGTAGGTTCATCAAGAACCCTAGGTACCTGAGCCAATAAATGAGCTGCACCTTTCATTGGGTTTTCATTCTATACCGGGTATACATCAATTCATTTGGTGAAAGATAATGAGTGAAAAATAGCTATCAAGAAAACCTTTGTATTTCCAAAATGGACACAAGATAAGGTGTTGAGAAGCATTGGTTATTTGCACATTTCTGAATTCCGGGGTCCACATCCTAGCATGTAAATTACAGGGCATTTCTAAAAAATACATCTTTTATATACACTGCCTTACATTTGGAAGGAAAAAATGTTGAGAAAGGCAGGGGGCAATAACACTTGTTCTTCTATTCTGTGTTCCCCAAGACTCCTGATAAAAACGGTACCTCAATTGTGTGGATAGGCCTAATGCTCCCACCACAGGAAAGGCAACCTGAACACATCACATTTTTACATTGATATCTGACATGATTTTTGGAAAGTGCCTAGCTGTGAATTTTGGCCTCTAGCTCAGCCGGCACCTAGGGAAACCTAGGTAACCTATACATTTTTAGAAACTAGACACCTAGGGAAATCCAGGATGGGGTGACTTGTGGGGCTCTCATCAGGTTCTATTACCCAGAATCCTTTGTAAACTTCAAAATTTGGCAAACACTTTTTCCTCACATTTTGGTGATGGAAAGTTCTGGAATCTGAAGGGAACCACAAACATCCTTCTACCCAGCAATCCCCCAAGTCTCCAGATAAAAATGGTACCTCACTTGTGTGGGTAGACCTAGTGCCCGTGACAAGGAAATGACCCAAAACACGAGGACACACCACATTTTCCCAAAGAAAATGGACATGTTTTTTGCAAAGTGCCTAGCTGTGGATTTTGGCCTCTAGCTCAGCCTGCACTTAGGGAAAGCTAGCAAACCTCTATATTTTTGAAACAATACACATAGGGGAATCCAGGATGGGGCGACTTGTGGGGCTCTCACAAGGTTCTATTACCTAGAATCCTTTACAAACCTCAAAATTTGCCATAAAAACACTTTTTCCTCACATTTTGGTGATGGAAAGTTCTGGAATCTGAGAGGAGCCACAAACTTCCTTCTACCCAGCATTCCCTCAAGTCTCTCGATAAAAATTATACCTCACTTGTTTGGGTGGCCCAGGTGCCTGCACCAGGGAAGAGCAAAAAACATGTAAAAATTGAGGGGATAGCACAGCGAGTTGATAAGCACAATTTTCTTTATTATACATTTTTAGGTTGACTCTGCTCTGGGGACCCACACAAGTGAGGTATCTTTTTTCTTGGGAGACGTGGGGGAAAGCTGGGTGGTAGGAAATTTGTACCGGTAGGGTGATCCCACCCAAAAAAGTGAGAAGAACGGGATTTTTTAAGCAAATTTTGAGGTTTGCAAAGGAGTCTAGGCAAGAAAATGTTGGGGGATCCACACAAGCCACAGCTCCCCAGACTCCACTGAGTGTCCAGTTTTCAAACTAATCTCGAGTTGGTACTTTTTCCCCAGAGAAGAAGCAAGCACACTACCAAGACTCTTACTTCTGTGATGATCCAAACACTAACATTGTGAAAAGAAACACACTTAGATTATGTTAAAAAGACACCTCACCCACCAACCTAATTGGTGGCATGCTTCATCATCGGGGTCCCACCTGAGACACCTAGCATGACACAGGTGTGCTTCGACACCTGATTACAGCGGAACATATTTTTTTATTTTTACCACACATACTGGTTGGATTTGGCACAAGGGTGAGTGATGGTTCAGTAGGTCAAATTCCATTAACAAGAGATTTCACAAAAATGAAATGCACTGTTAATAACTGAAAGACCAAAAAATGAACCAATGACTCACAGTTTGAGAGCTGTAAAGCCATGTCGAGGCATCAACTGCTTTACAGTCCATTCACACACCTTTCATACGTGACATGCACCAGACCGTTCATGCCGCCAGCCGTGGGCCCAGCACATTACAACGCTCACATGAACAGACAGCACCATTCAAAGGCCAATCACTTTCAAATGCCCACATGCCTGATGCAGCAATTACACCAGCTGATAGGAGTCTGTGGACTGGTGTTTGCCTAGTAGTGTGTTGTAGTGGCCAACAGCAAGTCACTATTTACACCACCAGCCAAGCGCCAATCCACGCACAACGCCAGCCAAGCAATAGTCCATGCACACCGCCAGCCAATCGCCACTCCACAGACTCCGCCATCACTTTTTAAAAATATAAGAAGCCACTAACTAATTATAAATAAGTACAAAACTGCAAACACAAAAGCTCCAACTAAATACATGACAGTAATGCCAACCGTGAAACTGAACATTTGAAAATCTAAAACAGGCAGTTTACGCTCACGGTAGTTCCCAATAATTTTTTTGAATATGGAAACTTCTGATACAGCCACCCACACACAGCCCAGGCTTTGAAGGACAATCGGGGCAGTACATACGTGTCTCCCTCCAAATACCTCTTCGGGCACAGACTCTACATTTCTTAACGAGAACGTCTCTTTTGGGCATGGGAGGAATGTGCTCAGGAAAGTGGCGATCTTTCAGTCTAGCCATGTCCTCCACCACTGCTTCTCTAGGAACTCTTGCCTGCTCCATCACAACAAGGCTCGCTATGACAGACTCCTGAAATTTCACAAATTTCATCCTTGACTCTCGAGAACTATTCTTGAACACAACAAAAGCATCAAAAGTTGCCACATGGAAAAGACGAATTGCTAATTTCTTATACCATACGTAAGCCTTAGGAACAGCAGTGTAATGTTCCAACCTCTGATCTACTCTATCAACACCACCCATGTGCTTATTGTAGTCTAAAATGCACACAGGTTTGCGCACTTCAGCAACCTGACCCCAAACAGCCACATGTGAAGCACTTTCATCATAGATGGTAGTCAGCATGTAGACACCCCTCCTATCTGCAAATTTCACAGCTAGCAGCTCCTCATTACACTCTAGTGTAGAAGGTATCTTCGTACAAATGTGACATTTGTTAAACAGTCGTCTACCAAGTTCCCATACAATTTTCTCACTAACTCCAAAAGTGGGCGGACAACCAGCGGGGTCAATCCTGGACTTTCAGACAGGATATACATTTTAATTCCATACCATCACCTCTTGCTAAGAATGCACTGCGTAAAAACCAAACAACCCTTGAACAGGACCAAAAACTCGCCCACAACTATTTCTTTCCCTGGTACATGGACCTCTGAAAACTGATCTACAAAATGATCAAGGACAGGTCTAATCTTAAAAAGACAGTCAGAATCAGGTTGATCTTGTGGCAAGGCTAAAGAATTATCAACAAAATGCAGCATCCGAAGAAGAAGCTCACACCGGTTATGACTCATGTTTGCAGGAAATATAGCAGTTGCCATCAAGGGACTGGTAGATCAATATGAAGACAGTGACAGCTTCCTTATCAGCCCCATCAAAAAAGTTAAACCCAAGAACTTTTTCAACTCTTCCAGATTTGTGGGAATGCACCAGCTAGCTCTAGAGTGTGGCCTGAGTCTGGCAGTGTTGTCCCTCAAATACTGCTCCCCATACAAATTAGTCTGCTCAACAATCTCTTCCAAAAATACATCGTCCATAAACAGCTGAAAGAAATTGACAGGCAAAACATTTTCTGTATTCACTCTACACCCCGGGAGAGCAGTAAAGACAGGCAACTCCTACTGCTCCATGTTTGGGGCAACCCAGAGGTCAGGTCTTCCAACGGGAAGCCTTTCCCAGCTGGTTGCTGCACTATTGGCACATCAGTGTCCTCCTCTAAAACAGGTACTTCATCAACACTGAGGGGGTCATTCCAACTTCGGCGGGCGGCGGAGGCCGCCCGCCAAAGTTCCCCCGCCAGAAGACCGCACCCGCGGCGGTCATTCTGACTTTCCCGCTGGGCGGGCGGGCGACCGCCAAAAGGCCGCCCGGCCGCCCAGCGGGAAAGACCCAGCAACGATGAAGCCGGCTCCGAATGGAGCCGGCGGAGTTGCTGGGGTGCGACGGGTGCAGTGGCACCCGTCGCGATTTTCAGTGTCTGCCAACCTGTTAGGGGGCCCCTGCACTGCCCATGCCAGTGGCATGGGCAGTGCAGGGGCCCCCAGGGGCCCCACGACACCCGTTCCCACCATCCTGTTCCTGGCGGTAAGAACCGCCAGGAACAGGATGGTGGAAAGGGGGTCGGAATCCCCATGGCGGCGCTGCTTGCAGCGCCGCCATGGAGGATTCCTATGGCCAGGGGAAAACCGGCGGGAAAGCGCCGGTTTCCCTTTTCTGACCGCGGCTTTACCGCCGCGGTCAGAATTGGCAAGGAAGCACCGCCAGCCTGTTGGCGGTGCTTCCGCGGTCGTTGGCCCTGGCGGTCCATGACCGCCAGGGTCAGGATGACCCCCTGAGAGTGGCTTCACCATCTGATGATTCCTCTCTGATAGAAAATTCACCTCCAGAATCTTGCACTTCCTTCTCTGCCTCAGATGCAGAGACAGTCTCATAATCATGGTCAGAAGACAACTCAAAAAGCATACCAACAACCTGCTGAGCGGTCATCCTCTGGCTAGCCATGATCCTTCCTACGAAATGTAACTGGACAAATGCACCACCGACAACCAGCAATGTGTAAGATAAGTAATAAACAAAGTTTGGCTTTATCACTAAGAGTTATAAACTCAAAACCTATACCACTCACTTGCCTGAAAAAGCTAGACTCAGCAGCAACTACTCTGCACAGCCACAGCAATCACCAATGATATCCCACTAAAAAGAAAAAGAAAAAAGAAAAGAAAATTACACATAAGACAACGCAAATATCATTGTGTACTAATCTAAGGACAATTTCACACACAATCCTGCATTTAGTACACCACTTACAAAATGTCATTCATGCATGGCAACAATAGCCATTTGGAATAAATTGGTTTTACTTACCTAAAACATACAACTAAGCAAACTGCTGGTCAACCATTGCCAAAAGCACAAGGAGTCAAAGCAAAGGAAGCAAAAGCTTTGAACTAGAACAAAAAGAAGAAATAAAACGTTATAATCACAAATGCAAATACTTTGCCAGTCGACAAACATCCTGCCACCAAATATTTAGAAATTTCCCCTGGTGTCTAGTGGTTTCTGTCCCCCTTAGGGGCACATGGGCCTAAAAATAATAGGCCAATTTGCCCTCAAAGGGGGCAGATATGGCCAGCAGTTATGTGCCCCCTTTGGGAGGGCGACCCTTGTCCGAAGAGCCGACCCCACACAAAACAACAGAAACAAAAACAATCCCTGGCGCCTTAGTGGCTTCCCCTCCTTGGGGGCAGATGGGCCTAGGAAAATAGGCCAATCTGTGGCCAATAGTTGTGTGCCTCCCTTTGAGGGGTGACCCTTGCCCAAGGGGCCACCCCTACACAAAAAACACAAAAGTAAACTATCCCTGGTGTCATCGTGGTTCCTGCCCCCCATCGGGGCAGATCGGCCCCCCAAAAAATAGGCTGCTGATGTCATTAGATTGGAGGGGGTCAGGAGTGGAAGTGGAAGCGATTCCCCTTCCCTCCTTGCCCTGGGGTGTGGGGGTGGGTAGCTAGCGCTCCCCCCATGGGCCGGGCCTAAGACATAATGGTTACGTCCTTAGTGTCTCAGCTCTGCGCCACCGGACCTAACCATTACATCATGGCGAGGAAGGTGTTAAAGCTTTTGTTTCTTAAAACATATCAGGATCTGGATTCTGGGATTTGAGAAAATGTATTTTCAGTTCAGGGATCCCTGCTGCATTCCATGAAAGGAATGGGATGTTGTTTCTGCTACACAAATCGTGAATTTAAAGAAACTGTATTACTACGCCTAATGACCCTGATTTTTTGCAAGTTGATCTGGAAATTGTTGCTCTTGTGTTTTTATCAGTCTTCCAGTGGAACTCAATTCCACTTTTGCTGACAATGCAAGAAGATATAGGCCCCTTTGACGACCCAAAAGATTTTAATTTGGGGGGAAGCAAGCCCTTGGGCGATTGCAGATGGCTCTGTCTTAAGACTCTTCTTTCAGGTTCTGTGAGAGAGATGCAGGCTATATATCCCAACCATAGTCCCAATGTAACAAAATAAGCATTTATTAGGACAATTTCAGGAGCCAGGTGAGATAAGAACCCTGCTCTTGCCTAATTCAAATTATTATGGTCTGAAAATTAGACCCTTTTTCTTTCATGGTTTTTAAAGGAATCAACGGAGGAAGTAAATGTAAAGATTTCTTTCTATGTAATGGTACTTTGTCGCCTACAATCAAAGAGGTGACATCTATTCTATGTGTAGTCAAGTGAGTGTTTAACATTTCATTCTCATGTATCCAAGAAATTTCAGGTGAGTTAGTTTATTAATTCCCTTTTGTTGTGGGATTCTAAATATGGAGACCCAATCAGGTGAAAGTTGTAGGCAAGACGGTTAAGAAAAATTCTCCCATCTGTCTTAACTATTTCTGGATTAATGTCTAGGTGGTAGGAGACCTCCACCACTATGAAAGCGATCTGTACGCTAAAAATAGAGGAGACAAAGCAGAGATCTCCAGCCAGAGGTTTGTGGTACTACTTTACCTATTACAAAATACAGTTTGTGCAATGGATGATTGTAGGAAAGTACTATCCTCCTTGGCATGTTACCACCATTTTTACATGCATTTATGTCAGTAGGTTTTTGCCTGTCTCACTGGGATCCTGCTGGTCAGGACCCCAGTGCGCATAGTTTATAGCGTAATGTGTGTGTCTGTATAGTGCTTGACTGTGTCACTCAGGCCCTGCTAATCAGAACCTCAGTGCTTATGCTCTCTCTGCTTTTAAATTTGTCACTGTAGGCTAGTGACTTAATTTACCAATTTCAATTGACACACTGGACCCCCCTTATAAGCCCCTAGTATATGGTATCTAGGTACTCAAGGCATTGGGGTTCCAGGACATCCTTATTGGCTGCAGCATTTCTTTTGCCACCCATGAGGAGCTCAGACAAGCCCTTTCACAGGACTGCCATTGCAGCCTGCGTGAAATAACGCACATGTTATTTCACAGACATTTTCACTGCACTTAAGTAACTTATAAGTCACCTATATGTCTAACCGTCACTTGCTGAAGGTTAGGTGCAAAGATACTAAGGGGGTCATTCTGACCCTGGCGGTAATTACCGCCATGGCGGAGGTCGGCGGTAGCACCGCCAACAGGCTGGCGGTGCACCGCTGGGCATTCTGACCGCGGCGGTTCAGCCGCGGCCAGAAACGGAAAGTCGGCGGTGTACCGCCGACTTCCCGCTGCCCTTGAGAATCGCCATGGGGATTCTGACACCCCCTACCGCCATCCTGTTCCTGGCGGGTCTCCCGCCAGGAACAGGATGGCGGTAGGGGGTGCCGCGGGGCCCCTGGGGGCCCCTGCAGTGCCCATGCCAATGGCATGGGCACTGCAGGGGCCCCCGTAAGAGGGCCCCACGAAGAATTTCAGTGTCTGCTTTGCAGACACTGAAATTCGCGACGGGTGCAACTGCACCCGTCGCACCTTCCCACTCCGCCGGCTCCATTCTGAGCCGGCGTCCTCGTGGGAAGGGTGTTTCCCGCTGGGCTGGCGGGTGGACTTTTGGCTGTCGCCCGCCAGCCCAGTGCGAAACCCAGAATGACCGCCGCGGTCTTTTGACCGCGGTACGGTCTTCTGGCGGTTCCCGCTTGGCAGGCGGCTACCGCCACCCGCCAAGCTTAGAATCACCCCCTAAGTGTGAGGGCACCCTTGCACTGGCAAAGTTGCCCCCACATAGATCAGGGACGATTCCCAGGACTTTGTGAGTGCGGGGATGCCATTACACCCGTGCACTCCACACAGGTCAATACCTACAGCTGCTGCCACATCACAGGCAGGGTTCTGCCCTCCTGGGGTCTGAGCAGCTCAGTCCCAGAAAGGCATAACAAAGCATTTCCTTTGGGAGTAGGGTGTTACACCCTCTCCCCTTGGAAATAGGTGTCACAAGCTGGGGAGGAGTAGCCTTCCCCCGGCATCAGGAAATGCTTTGAAGGGCACAGATGGTGCCCTCCTTGCATAAGCCAGTTTACTCCGGTCCAGGGACCCCTTATCCCCTGCTCTGGTGCAAAACTGGACAAAGGAAAGGGGAGGGACCACTCCCCTGTCCATCACCACCCATGCTGCCCAGTGCCCAGAGCTCCTCCAGTGTTTCCCAGACTTCAGCCACCTTGCTTTGCAGGGTGTGGGGGCACTCTGGAGGACACTGAGTGGCCAGTGCCAGCAGGTGACGTCAGAGACCCCTCCTGATAGGTCCATACCTGATAAGGTAGCCAATCCCCCTCTCAGGGCTATTTAGGGTCTCTCTTGTGGGTTCCCTTCAGATTCTACTTGCAAGTTTCCAGCAGGAATCCTCTGCAACTTCTACTTCATCCTCTGACCTCGGATCAACCGCAGCCTGCTCCAGGAACCTCTGTAACAGCAACAAAGTATCCACAAGGGATACTTTTCTTCTGTAACTTCAGCTCCAGCCAGCAACTGCAACAGTTTCCATGGTGTGCATGCTCTAGGGACTCCCTGTCTTCGCCCTGCACCAGAAGGACCGAAGATGTCTCCTGTGGGGTGACAAAGTCACTCCCCTGCTCACACAGGCACCTTCCAAGTTGAGGACTGGTACTCCTGGATTCCTCTCCCAGCAACGAGCGTGCTCCTAGAAACACAGAGGGTGGACCCCATTGACACAGACTGACCTGAGGTCCTGCTGATGCAACTTGGAGAGGAGGGTGTTGCCTTCCCTGAGAGCGACAGTACCCCTGTAAACTGCGTCTTCGTCACCTCCTGAGGCCTCTGTGCACTTTTTGCAAAATTCCTTCATGCACAGCCTGGTCCAGGTCCCCAGCGCTCTATCCTGTGATGCTCAACTTGCTGAGTTGACCTCCGGCAGCGTGGGACCCTTCTTTGCAGTGCTGCACCAACCGCATTTTGCACCTCTTTTGTACCCATGTCCTGGGACTCCTATGGGTGCTGTCTGGCATCCTGAGGGCTCTCTAAAGTGCTGAGAGCCCCCTCCTCCTCCTCACACAGAGTTGAGGCCCCCAGGTCCCTCCTGGGTCCAGCCAGCGCCATTTTTACACAAAACGCACATTTGTCGTAACCAAGGGTTGTTGATGACTTCCAACATGAAATCATGAATGTATCCATCTTCACATCGTGGGACATCTTTTGCATCATGCAGGAGCCTGCTGGCATCTTCCTAGGTTGCATTCCTGAGTCTTCGTCCAACCGGGGACTCTTCTTTTGCACCCTCTTCCAGGTTGGCAGGGGCTCCTGTCCTTCCTGGAACTTCTATCAACTTCTGGACTGGGTCCCCTGCTTTTTCAGGCCTTCAGCTCCAGGAATCCAGCAGTTGTTGTTTCAGACTTGGTTGGTTACTGCAATAATCCATATAATGAGGTGTAGTGTGTTCTAAGGAAACTTGCAATACTTTACTCCTGCCTTTCTGGGCTCTTGGGTGGGGTAATTTACTTACTTCTACTGTATTCTTCCTCTCCCAGTGATTCTGCACACACTAAACTGGACAATCAGGATGGGAAATATCCTAAGTATGATGGACCATATAGTCAGGAAGTCTAATATCAAAGAGCAGAGGAAGAGTGCACTCTTAAGACCTGGTAAAAATATTTACCATGTCTGATGGAAAATACCCCTGCAGTAAGACATTAACAACTGACTGAGCTTGTAAACCAGCATTACTCCATTCAGGAGCTGGAGGCTTTGGCCAAAAGGAGACAGCAGCTTTAGCATCTTTAGCTGCTTATTCCAATACTTTTCTCAGATTCTGCCCAAATAATTCAAATAATTTCAGTCCAATATAGGGCACATTTTGTAATTTATTCCTCTGACCTTCCGTTCATGTAATGCAGACAATGCAGACAACATTCAGACACTCCTGCCACTGTGACAAGAGAAATTGCCTTGAGACCATCTGCAGCAATTTTGGATGCATGGAGGCCAACACTCTTCTCCAGCTTCCTAGGCACTGATTAGAGACTGAAAATCCTTCAAAAGTGACAGGGTACTATAAGGCATGTAAGTTTGAGATATCAAACCAAGTACAGCAGAAGGAACACACTTTAGGGTTAATTACACAATTTTATCAAAGGATCATAAGGAACTTTAAAGCAGATACTATTTAATCCAAGGATTGAGAATGAGAGAAAATGTTGGGCTGAGGTGGCAAATGAGATAATCTCATTTGCCACAAGTTGGTACCAGCAAAACGTATATTCCGCTAGTGATGCAGGAGTGTCAGTTGTGTCTGAAGAAAGTACTGACTGAACAATGTCCAGCAGCCATTCATTTCCTGAGTATGCTGCATATCTACTGAAAACACTTTCACTCTAATATAGTTTCCAGATAATTCAGGCTCTTTCCTCTCCTCTTTTTCACCCTCATCATTGGGAGCACCATCCAGGTTCAGAAACACAGACACTCTAGAAACAGACAGCACAGGCATACGCAGACCAGGAGCATGTATGCGAAGAGCAGGCACTGAATACTCGAGGAGCTAATTCTACAGTGTAATCAGGTGCTCCAGGAGCAGGAATTATAGGAAGCCTCCTGTTCAAGGCAGCATTGACAGTGGATTCTATCAAAAGCTTCAGCTGGTCATGGAGATATATATTCCAGATGAACTAGCAGGAAGCCCACCAGTAAGTAAAACAGAAGAGCTCTCATCAGAATCCTCTCTTTCCCAACCATCAGGAGAACTCAGGGCAAGGGAAAACCCATGCCTTCCTCCTATATTATGTGTATTTGTAAAGTGCAACATTATCCGTGAGGATTTCCTGGCACTGAGCAGACATGTGTGCCTAGAACTGCCTATGGTAAGTTGGTTAAATGAAAAGCCAGGTCTTCAGCTTCTTGTGGAATTCAGGAAGAGAGGGGATGCTCTGATGTGGAGTGGGAGGCTGTTCTTCAATTTAAGAGCAGAGATGTCTAGGTGGTTGGTGGAAGGAGATACGGTTGTCCAGGTAGGTGTGGCCTGAGTTATGTAGTGCCCTGAATGCTTGTGTGAGGAGCTTCATTTAAGTGTGTTTGTGTATCAGAAGCCAGTAAAGCTTCCTGAGTTGTGGTATAATGTGATAATGTGAGTTCTGTGTGAGAGGATGAGAATGAGTCTGGTTGCCAAATTCTGGAAGATTTGTAATCTTCTAGTGAGTTACTTGGTGATCCCGGCATAGAGAGTATTCCATAAGTCTGACTTGAGGGTGACTCAGGCAAGAGTGGCAGTTTTTTAGTGGGGCTTGGGAGCCATCTGAAGATCTTCCTCAGCATCTTCCGGGTGGGGAAGCAGGAAACAGTGAAGGTGTTGACTTGTGCAATCATGTCCAGTTGGCTGTTGATGATTATTCTGTGGTTCCTGGCATGGGTTCTAGGTGTGTATCTGAGCTCGGCCGGCCACCAATTGGAGTCCCAGGGTGAGGTGTTCTTGCGGAAGATCACTACTTCTGTCTTTTTGGCATTGAGCTTGAGACAGTTGGCATTCATCCAATCGGCGACTTTTGTCATGCTGGCAGTGAACTTGTTTCTTATATGGGGGATCTTGTCCAAGAGGGAGAGTATAACTCATGTATCATGGGCAAAGGAGAGAATGTTCATGTTTTGTGTGTGGATAATGTTGGCAAGAGGAATCATGTATGCTTTGAAGAGGGTGAGATTGAAACTTGAGGCACTCTGCAGATGGGTTTGCAGGCTTTTAAGGAGTAAACTGCCAGTCTGACAGGTTGTGTTCCATCCGTTAGGAGGAAGCAGATCCAGAGGAAAGTGGGTCCTTGGGTGCCAATCTTGTGCAGGTGCAGGATGAGGATGAGGATGGGGTTGGAGACTATGTCAAGTGCTGCTAAGAGGTCCAGGAGAATGACAGCTGCCATGTCTTCTCTCTTAAGGATCATGCAAATGTATTCTGTAGCAACAAGGAGTGCTGTTTCTGTACAGTGGTTGGGCCTGAATCCAAACTGTGTTGTATTGAGGAGCTGCTGGTTGCTGAGGTGGTTCAGTGAGGCATTAGTGTGTCAAAGACCTTTGCCCGATATGGTAGGAGGGAGATGGTTCTGTGGTTGGAATGCGTGGTAGGGTCAGCGGATGGTTGCTTGGGCAGGGGCATGACGGTGGCATGTTTCCAGCTGTCTTGGAATGTGGCTGAGTTGATGTAGGTGTTGAGAATGGGTATTAGTGCTTCACTGATTGGTTGGAGGGTCAAGGGTCAGATGTAGCCCCTGAGTGAATGGTCTTCATGGTAGCAGCGATTTCGACGGTGGTTGGGATTCGTTCAACAACTGTGATGGGAAGTTGAGTTGTGATGGGGGTGAAGTACAGTTGCATTTCAAAGTTGCTGGAAGTGCACTACTCAGGATAGTTTGAGCGAGAATCATCCTCTGACCAGGGAGCATATGCACTCCTAGATATTGTATGCAGCATCAAGAAATCATAAACAACAATAAAGCACTTGCAATGTAAAACGTATGACTATATTCATGCCTCTTTGTGGGCTGAATTGCTTACGTACCCTCTGTCCACAAGGACAGTAACCAACAGAGGCAACTGACAGCTGTCAATGTCAAGAGGAAGGCCCCAGGCCATCCACTGCTAAGTGGAGGCCCTAAGTGGGACTATTGGGTAAGCTTCTCTTCCAGCCTTGGGGCTGGCAGGGAGTTCCCTGTGGGTTCCTGTGTTTTTGCTGAACTTTGAGGCATCTCAGAGTGGTAGGCAGTAGCCGCAGGGGTATTGAACCCTCTTTTCACTTTCCACTCTACCTCCCTCCAGTTCAGTGGTGGCAGCCTGACACTGGCCAATCAACCCTGGGTCTGTACCCTGAGGCTGAACAGGGGACAGGGGTGAGCCATCCCTCACCATGCAGCTACATCTGGGCTACCATACCCTCCTCTGGGTAGTGGAAGTTCATGACAACTCAACTGTCAGGGCACTCTTTGTTAGGGTTTGTACACAGCAAAGAGCATGTCCCCTCTCACTGCACTAGTGGGTTCTGTAATAGCTCCCTTTTAAACTTACTATTGAAAGCCTTTCTTGTTATCTCACCTTCCCCCCCCCAGGCTTCTGTGTATGTTGTTTAATGTGCTGTTTTGTTTACACATTGGGCCTTGCTTTTACCAAGGCTTCTTTAAAACTCTCCTCCCTAGGCCAGGTGTTAATCCAACTCATTTGCATAATAACTGAAACTCTGCACACCTTTCAAGAACATGTGCAGCATGTGAGGACCACACCCAGCTCTTCAAACCACACCCAGCTCTGCACACCTTCCAAGAACATGTGCAGCATGTGAGGACCACACCCAGCCCTTCAAACCACACCCAGCCCTGTCTATAAAAGGCATCCCCCGAGCCTCACCCAGTGCTTGTGCTCGTCTACCTCCCGCTTACCTGAGAACAGATCCTTCGGCGCTGGCACTCCTGCTCTTTACAGACTTTCATTGACTTCAATGGGCGCAGCTTCTGGCTCTTCCTTCTTCTGGTTTCCGGTTCCTCCTTGCTTCAGCCTCTCTCCTATGAGTAACCTGCAAAAGAGAAAGAAGACAAGGTTAGACTGATCAGTATCTCTTGCCAGCAACAAGTAAGTGCAAAACCTTTTATTACCTGAAAGAACTTTGACAACAATTTCTGGATTCGTGTATAGACAATTTGAAACGAAATACCTTCCACGAACATTGTGATTCAAACTCTTTGTTACAAGAATATTTTGCAGAACTTTTGTGAAGCAAACATTGTTTTTTCTCATGGAACTTTTAAGAATCGAACAGTGGAAACCATTAACAGCAAGGCAAACAGTAAATCAAGGACTTGCACAAATTACATGCTGTATTTTGATGTAAAAGTACAGTATTTGTTTTATAAAAGATTCTGGAAATATGGGAAAAGTGAGTCTGCTATTGGGAATTTAGGCTTTAGTTATATTATGATGAATGTTTGATATTGGTAATTCTGATAACGGTATTTGTTTAATGTTTTAGAAGCTTTACAGTAATAGAAAACACATCCCAGAGCAGTAACACATTCCAAACCTGGAAACTAGAGACCAGGATCCAAGAGGTACTTTTAGAAGAGAATTTCTAATAAATAAAGGGATAGTCAGGAACCCATTTAGGAAAAGGTTGCACTTATCTGTTCTTTGTTTATGTTTCATTAGGCACCAGTTTCTACAGAAGTCAGAAAGGGTCGCAGATTTGTGCAGCACTTCAACAGTGGAAACGCAAGAACGGTGTTGTCTCTTTTTTTATTTTATCCACTTCCCCCCTTCCCTTGAGCTTCTGTTCTTAGTGCACTGTTTTAAAAACTAGTGTGCTGGAACAAGCAGTTTCAGGGTGGGGTCGGATTGTCTTCAACCTCCATCAGAACTGAACAAGAACTCAGGTGAGCTGGGCTTTGACACTCTTAGGGGCCACCCCTCCTAGTTCTCCTGCCACTGGGGGTAACTTATTCCCCAAAATGCAGTATATGGGCATCTGGGGACTAACTGTGACTTTTCTCTGGGTCACCTTCCCACTCCAGGGATACCAGGGATATAGTGGGGAAAACATCCTCCCCATGGGCTGGAGTCACACTACACACCTGGCTGGTGTACTGCTCTGGGGAAGCTCGTCTCTCCACCAACATAGTATGACTAGCCCCTGTGTCCCTCAGAGCAGTGACTGGGATCCCATTGACTCCCACCTGGTGGAAGTGACGACTCCTACCATCAAGGATCACCAGCTCACCCTCTAACTCTATCTCCCAACTGAGGGAGATTATGGCATGGTCCATGACCTGCCCCTGTGAACTACTTTTCCCTAAGGTAGCATTGGCCACCCCTGTAGAGGTCCCACCAGAGGGTGGTTTCTTTGGAAAGAGTCCCCCTGCTTGTGTTCTAGCTTGAGCACTCAAAGCTGTGGGGTTGGAAATGGGGTGCCCTAAGCATAGGAACCCTTTCATCCACCCTTACTCTGGTACTTGCCTGGGTCATCTTTAATTTCCTCCTCATTCTGCTGGCAGGAACTGGAACCACCCTTCTTAGAGTTGCTCCCAGGTACTTTTTGGACACTCTGGTGCTAGCCCAGAGGTCTGCCTCCTCAGCAAGCTTCCTGGGGCCAGTCAGCTTACTGTCAACTAGGTGCTAGCACAACTCTTTAAAACAGATACTGAGCATGTGCTCCGATTACATTGTGCAACCCAACTTAATCATTAACTTTGCTGCCCCACACCCAGCCATTCAGTGCTTTATTGGAGTAATTAATGAAGTCTACCGAGGATTGGTTGGGGAATTTGTGACTGTCCCTGAATCTTTGGCGATATTTCTCAGGTGTCCGTCCAAATCAAAATAGCTTTCATGGAAGTGTATTTGGTCTGGTCCCCAGTCTCTAATGTTAGAAGTGTGTCCCTCCCAAGTGTTGGCATATGTTTCCACAGACCCACCCCCAGTGCTCTTCAGGAAACCCATTTACCCTCAGTGCAACTTCATAAGCAGAAAAACACTTTGTCATCTTCCACCACTTGACTGGCCACCAAATCCTTGGGTACACAAAACTTCTTGTCTCCATCAAATACTGTACTTATGTTGCCACCATCACTGCTGGAATCCGTCTGCCTGGCCTTGTGTTCCAGCTTTTTCAGACTTCATAGGCTCCCCGAACTCATCAATCCCCTCGAGTGCAGGACTTTGCCCAGTCCCTCAGCGCTATTTGAAACTCCACATTCTTGGTGACTCCTCAGACAGGAATCCCCATCCCTTTGCAGAAGCTTTTCAACTGGATTACTGTGTTATCCTCCAGCTTAGCCAACTGAAAATCAATGGCTCCACTTGTAGGACCAGCCAGAGACATGATGTATAGGATGTGTTAAAAATGGAACAATTTCAGAAAAAGAAAAAAACTGAAATGGTCCTTAAATGTGGGTAGACAGAGAACACATAGCTATTGTGTGGAACTGCAACAACACAAGTCTTATACTCACTGCTGATCACCAATGTTAGAAATTAGGTCTCTAGTTGGCAGAGGTATTCACCCTGTTGAAGTAGGGACCAAAATCCTATTCAGGGTAAGTCACAACACAACCTAAATTATCCTGTGCTCGCCCTCTGGTACCGTGGCACAGAGCAGGCAGGCTTAACTTAGATGGCAATGTGTAAAGTTGTGTGCAATAACTCACACAGTAACACAGTGAAAACTCCACAAGAAAGTAGTTCACACGAGTTTAGGAAAATAGATAACATTTGCCTGAATAAAATAAGATCAAAACGACAAAAATCCAATTTGTGCAAGTCAAGATCTAACTTTTTAAAGTATTGATGAATCTCAGTCCTTAGAAATCAGCGGTTGCATCATTTTAACACAGACTTCCTGGTATGCGTCAAAAATAGCGATGCAGAGGGTCACAAAGAAGAGGATGCATTGGAAAGTGATGCAATGGCCTGGTTTTCCGGCGAAGGCGTTGCATTGTTTCTTTCTACGTGGCAAGGTGTCAGTTTCCAGGAACTCAGCCTAAGTTCCTCACTACGATGCATGGATATTTTGACATCAAGAGACGGTGAGTGGAAAATCCAGAATGTGTTGTAAAGAGGCAACAGGCACTGTGTCGATCCAGCAGGTGATGTGGTGATTCTTCAGTCGCGACACAAGTGCTGCGTCGATCCGGCAGGCGTTGCATTGAATTTTACGGGTGTTGCGTCGATTTTCCGACACGCTGGATTTTCTTCTCTTTCGTGAAGTGTTTGATAGCCCTGAGACTTTGGAACATGAAACAAGCTCAATCCAAGTCCTTGGAGATCACTTGTTGGGGAAGGCAGAGGCCTTGCAGCAGAGTCAGGGGCCAGCAGGCAGCAGGGCAACAAGTAGGACAGCAGCCCTTCCAGCAAAGCAGACCAGATGAATCCTTTGGCCAGCCAGGCATTCCCTCTGCCAGAGTCTAGTTGTAGGTCCAGAAGTGTCTGATTTGGTGCGGTCACAGACCGAGTATCTATACACAAAAGTGCCTTTGAAGTGGGGGAAACTTTAAAGAGTGGTTTTGAAGTGCACAGGTTCCCCTTTCAACACAGCGCTGTTTGTCAGGAGCCCTGTGGTGGGCTATCTGTCCTTTGTGTGAGGGCAGGCCATTGACCTTTGAAGTGTAATTGAGAGCCCCTCAATTCTTACTGTCCAGGAAGAACCATCAGTATGCAGATGAATGCAGATGTGGATTGGAGACAGGCTGTAGGGCACAGTTAGCAGTAAGTGCAGAGAAATGCCTACTTTCTAAAAGTGGCATTTCTAACATAGTCATGTTAACTTCACCAGTAAGCAGAATGTTTCATTACCATTCCAACCAAACCAAACATGACAGTGCCACTCCTCTCAGATCAGAAATTGCCACTCAAAATCACATAAGGGAATTTCTAATGCTGACCTATGAGAGGAGCAGGTTTCACAGTACATGTCCTGCCTTTTACTTACATAGCACCCTGTCCTATGGGTTACATAAGTCCTACCTTAGGGGTGACTTATATATAGGAAAATGAGAATGTAAGGCATGGCAAGTAGTTTTAAATGCCAGGTCGAAGTGGCAGCCTTGCAATGGCAAATATGAGACATGGGTAAAGGGCTAATGATGTGGGTAGCACAATCAGTGCTTTAGACCCACTAGTGTTTGTACTAAAATACAAAGAAAGCCCTACCAAACAAAAACCGGGCTAAACAATTTTCTTCTAAGCACAATTGTTCTGATTGGAGTATATATATGAATAAACAATGAATTACAAACACAATCATATTGATAGCCCAACTGAAGGTAATGGAAACCACCTCAATTATCCAAAAAATAAATACAAAAACTGAAATACACATGAACATAAATATATTTGTGCAAAGCTTGAAAGATCACGAAGAAACCCTAAGAAAACAAACGTGGAACCTACAATTATAACAAAACACACCTAATATTACAATAAAATATGACAAAGTTCCCACAAAATTGACCAAAACAACTCCCTTTACATAAAGTCCATATTTGTAGCCCAATTAATGTAAAAGGGTACATTGTTAGGTTTGTTCTGAGCACTGGTAGGGTAAACCACAAGAACTCACTCAATTAACCTGTGGTTAACCTTGCAGAGCTTAGAACAAAAAGCAGTTAGGGCTAATTTAGAGGCAATGTTTAAAGTATTTATGCAACACCCAAACAGTAATACAGTGGACACACAACACAAGAAAAACTGCACACCAATTTAGAATGGAGTACATGTTAAAATTATTTAACACCTGTTGCCAGGCCCAAACCTTCTTTTTTTAAACTTATAAGTCACCCCTAAGGTAGGTCCTGAACAGCCCCAAGGGCAGGGTGCAGTGTATTTAAAAAGTTTTATGTTTTTCATGTCCTGATTGTGAAAACCCTCACATTTGTTTTCACTACTGCAAAGCGTATCTCTCCTACAGTATAACACTGGGGTTGCCTTATTACATTTTATAAGTATAATTTCAAAACAGAAGAGATAATTAACACATGTTGGGTGTCTCTGGAATCCTAATTTAAAATCCTAACTTGTGGTGAAGTCAGATTTTAAATTACAATTCTGAAAATGCTACTTTTAGAAAGTTGGCATTTTCTTGCCTTATCCATTTGGTGTCTGCAGCCTGTCTTAGATTAAATGACTGGGTGTAATTGGCAGTTGGGCTTTGTGTATTCTTCCTAGATAGCCACGCTCAATGGGCACTTAGGTGTGACTGGATAAGTCATCAATGGCAGGATGGGAAGGAGAAGCTGAACCCAGCCTCACTTACACCTGGATAGGCGGTGTTCTATCTCCATACAAAGGGCTGAATACCCCCCTGTAGTTAGTATGGGGCCAGTGCAGGGAAGGTAGTGCATCTGTGCACTTCAGAGGTATGACTCTAGAAGCTTCTCCCCACTTCGAAGGCACACGTGTATAAAAGAGGGACCTCAGACACCACCACTTCAGTACACTTCCTGACCTGTGGATACTCTGCCAGGTAAAAAGACTGCTGTGCTTCTACAAGGGTTGCCACTCTGCCGGACTACTTCTCTGAAGGAATTGCTGCCCTGCTGTGCTGACATGCTGCCTGCTGTTCTCTTGCCTGGGTGAGATGGACTGGACCTGTATCACTTGAACCTAGAACCCGGAGTGACTCCAAGGGCTAGTTGGCTGGCCTCATGATCAGAAGACTCAAGGACATGGCCTTCAACCAACCTTACATCTACACCTGGACTCTACCATATTTGAGTCTACCCTTTTAAGTAGTGCCACCCCTGAAATGGACCCATTTAAGTGGCTTTAAAGTGCTTTGCCAGCCTCTGTGGATCCAGCAGAATGGAGGCATCAACTCTGCTGTGCAGAACAACCCCCAGCAGAACTGAAGCATCTACACTGCTACGTGGATTGGACCTGTCACAAAGACTCACATTGGTGCTGCAGACCTCATCTCTCTTTGCTGCAACTTGGAACCGCCTCGACTGAGTGACACATTTTTTAAACTCATCCACGCGATTCCCCACAAACCAAAATTGAAATAAATGTGTTCAGCAGGCCTAACTGGGTCCCTGTAGTCAGCTCATGTTCCATTGCAGTAGGCCTGAACTTGTGACTTTGTCCCAGTCCAGTGTGACCAGATATTCACAATTGATGCTTCACGCTGTTTGACTCTATATATTATAAATACTTTAAAAGTCAGAGTCTTCAGTTCTACAGATTGGATTGGACTAGCACCTAAAAGACCTTAGTGCCAACTACAGATATCTACACATGCGAGACCCGGTGAAAGTTATAAAATATGGCCAACCATGATGGACCATGTGTTAGATACAAGAAGCAGATGGGCATGGTTGGCGCTAACCTTTGGACTTAGAAGAGTTTTCAGGAAAAAATGTTATGAAAAGGTAAAGTTCAGAGGGTCAAGGCTGCAGGCAATGTTCGAGGAAGAAGCGTTGTTGGGGAGCCACTGGATGAAGTTGCAGTGAAAATTTCAACGTTTGGACTTAGTCAGTTGAAAATCTCTACCAGGGTCGAGGTAGGAGGCACTAGCTGACAAAAGTTCCAGCACTCTGGAGACCCCTTTGGCAAAGGATCACTGAACAGAATTGGCTGCTACTGAGATCAATGTAGTGGGAGCTACCTTGAAGTCAGGCTAACCAGCGATGTACCTTGGGCAGATCAAAAAGAAGGTTGCTCCCAGTCTCCCCACAGTACTCAGAGAAATTTTTAGCTAAAACTATTCTAAATCCCAAGTTTTAGATTTAGGCTATCTGGGCACTTTTAGCACAACCATGAAGGGTCTAGGACTGCACCACCACCAAGGGTGCCGGACTAGAGGGGAACCACTTAGGGGTTAAGACTCACTGAAGCTAGGTACAGGTGCAGCTTCAAGGTGGTGGGAGCCAGTTATGTCCCTCTAGCTCTGAACAGGAGTCCAGCAAACTAGCCCTTGGAGTCACTTTGGTAGTCCTGGGTTCAGTTGGAGAAGCAGTGCTCAAGTAGCAAGGAAGGTCTCTGAGGGTTCAATCCAGGCGCCAGAAAGCAAAGCAGTCCTTCCAGGTGCCACAGAGCAGTCTTATGGAGTATACCACAGGCAGCAGCAGCAGGCAGTCTTCTGAGTACCCTTCCACAGGTTCAGAAAGTGAACTGAAGAGTGGGTTCTAGGGCCCTACTTTTATGCATGGTGCCTTTGTCATGTAGGAGAGGTTTCAAGATGTTTTTCACTGCAGGAACAATTCAGTGGTAAGAAGCCCTTTGTGTGAAGGCAGAGTACAGCATGTTCAGTTGCAAGTGAGACTGTGCCTAGTCCCCCCCCCCATTCTGCTAGAAGTTGGCCCATGAGGCACACCTAGGGGCATATTTATACTCCGTTTGTGCCGGAATTGCGTCATTTTTTTGACGCAATTTCGACGCAAAACTAACTCCTTATTTATACTTTGGCGTTAGACGCGTCTAGCGCCAAAGTCCATGGAGTTAGCGTCATTTTTTAGCGTGGACACCTACTTTGCGTTAATTATATGCAAGGTAGGCGTTCCCGTCTAAAAAATCGACTCTGAGGCATGTGCGTCGGATTTATACTCCCGGGCAAAAATCACGCCCGGGAGTGGGTGGGTCAAAAAAAATGACGTACGGCCGCTTTTGCGCCGTTTTTTAGCGCCTGCAAAAGGCAGGCGTTAAGGGACCTGTGGGCTCTGAAGGAGCCCAGAGGTGCCCTCCCATGCCCCCAGGGACACCCCCTGTCACCCTTGCCCACCCCAGGAGGACACCCAAGGCTGGAGGGACCCATCCCAGGGACATTAAGGTAAGTTCAGGTAAGTGTTTTTTTTTAAAAAAAATTGTGGCATAGGGGGGCCTGATTTGTGCCCCCCTACATGCCACTATGCCCAATGACCATGCCCAGGGGACAGAAGTCCCATGGGCATGGCCATTGGGCAAGGGGGCATGACTCCTGTCTTTGCTAAGACAGGAGTCATTTCTATGGGGGTTGGGAGTGAAAAAAAATGGCGCAAATCGGGTTGAGGCGAACAAATTGCCTCAACCTGACTTGCCCCATTTCTTGACGCCCAAGCCCCATATCCCCCTACGCCGGCGCTGCCTGGTGTACGTCGTTTTTTTTAACGCACACCAGACGGCGCCGGCGGCTAACGCCGGCTAACGTCATTCAATAAATACGGCGCCCGCATGGCGCTTCAGAATGGCGTTAGCCGGCGCTAATTTTTTTGACGCAAAACTGCGTTAGCGCAGTTTGGCGTCAAAAAGTATAAATATGGGCCCTAATCCCTCTATCGTGTGACTGTCTGGGAGGAATTCAGAAAGTCCTAATTGCCAACCAGACCGATTCATGTAACCGAGGAAAGGCTGCAAGCACCAAATGGTGCAGGGCAGAAAAATACCAACTTTTTTAAAGGTGCATTTTAAAAATTGTAATCTAAAATTCGAATTTACCTTTTTTTTTTTAACACATTTTTCTTGATTTTTGGAAAACCTACACAACAACATGCCTGGAGGCATACCAGTATTAGTTCAGGAGTAGGCCCGTAGCTGTGCAATCATATACATTGTTCTTTCATTCTAGCATCAGCCACTAGGGGCTCCCAGAGAATGATCTCATTGCTCGAAGTAGCCCAGTCTTGTCGCAAAACAGCTCTTGCCGGCTATCATCATATGGTATCATTTCAAATCACTGGCATTGCATTGCCCAACAGACTTCCCCGCCAACCCAGTCCTGCGCCGTGTATCTGTTGCTACTAAATGTTAGACGTCCATTTAGATTATGATGGAAGAGGGACCCCCCAGTGTAGTGTAAAAGAGGACTCGCATGAACAGTTACAAGTGTGACAGCTGGCCCTGGTACAGTGCTATTCCCACCCTATTCATGGTTAAGTACCTTAGACCCTCCGCTATTGACATGCAAATTAATCAACAGTATTATCTAAAGCCTGTATTAGGGTGCCCAAGGCATGTGCTCCCTCCACCGAGCCCTGCCCCCGTTGGGACTAGAGCAATCTCACCATCCCTTCCAGTTTGGCCCATTAAAACAGTTCCTTTTTCCACACCAATAGGCAAGGGCCAAGTGACGTCTTTCAATGTCCAGTAATTTCTTTTTTGGCTAACAACCGTATTAGATCTTGGAATTGGTTGGTAATTTTTAATTTTGGGTGTGTGGGGCTCTAGCCAAAAAAACAGTGCCTGGGAGTACAGGGGATCTCTCAGTCTAGTATCTTGGTTAAAGCAGTAGCTATAGCCATCCAATACGCTGTTACTGAAGGGCAGGCACAGAACATATGGAAGAATTCTGCCATCTCTGTACTGTATCTTGGGCATTTAGCATCCACGGACCTCAAATCGTGGGTTAGCTTGCAGGCATTAGATGCGCCCTGTGCGCACAAAACAATTGATGAGTTTAAAGGGGTGCGCATTAGGATGGCCTCCCATGCATCCTCAGCATTTGGTGCTGCAAGGTCTTCCTCCCACTTCGTTTAGGGATTTATCAGGGATGAGGTAAGGTCCGATCTAAGTCTGTGGTAGAGACACGTCACTGCTCTGTATGTGCCCGTTACACTGGCCAAATATTGACATGCCGCCAGCTGGAGTGGCTCCGCTTGGCTCTGCTTCCAGTGGTTGTGCACTGTTCTGGTTAGAGCTCAGTACTTTAGAACGTGTCCATGGGGCAAGGTGTAGTTAGTCCGGATGGTAGGAAGGCATCATCCCCATAGAGTGTGTCCATGGTAGACACTCCCACCTCTGCCCAGAACAAGAGGCCACCACAGCTTTTCCCGTGTGGAAAGTTATCCAGCAGGTGAAACAGTATTTCAGGGGCATAGGGTACCAGCCATTTCAATCTCTGGAGGTGTGGAATCCAACACCACCTCAGCACGGCCAGCTCCAATGGTTCCGAAGTACAGGATGGAGGAAGGCGGAGCAACACTCTGCTCAATGAGGAGGTGGTTGGGGTGAAGGGGCATGTCTTTTGCCCATGCATTGTTCAGTTCGCTATCCACTGTGTCAAAAACTGAAGCTGGCCCACCAGAAAGTAAGACTCAAAGTCAGGAACAACAAGCCCTCCATCCATTGTGGAGCACTGAAGGGTAGCTAGATGTAGGAAAGTACCATCGTTCTTGGCATGTTACTCCCATTTTCTGCCTACTTGTCAGTGTATTTTTACTGTCTCACGGGGATCCTGCCAGTCAGGACCCCAGTGCTCATAGTTTGTGTCCTATATGTGTATTGTCAGTATGCTTGACTGTGTCACTGGAGTTCTGCTAACCAGAACTCCAGTGCTTATGCTCTCTCTGTTTACCAAATTTGTCACCTATATGTCTAACCTTCAGTTACTTAAGGTTAGGTGCAAAGTTACTGTGTGTGAGTGCACCCTTGCACTAGCAAAGGTGCCCCCACGTTGTCCCGGACCAATATCCCAAACTTCGTGAGTGCGGGGATACCATCATGAGCGTGCACCACATATATGTCAATGCATATCTGTAGCTTCACAATGGTAACTCTGAATATGGACATGTGAGGTGTCTAAGATTGTGAAATTGAACCCCCAATCCAAATCTGGTATTGGGGGCCAATTCCATGCACCCTGGGGGCTCCACCATGGACTCCCAGTACTGCCAAGCCAGCCCTCTGAGGTTTCCACTGCAGCCCGAGCTGCTGCCACCTCACAGACAGGTTTCTGCACTCCTGGGTATTGAGCAGTTCAATCCCAGGAAGGCAGGACAATGCATCTCCTTTAGGAGAGGGGCGTTACACCCTCTCCCATTAAAAATAGGTGTTACAGGCATAGGATGGGTATCCTCCCAGAGCCTCTGGAAATGCTTTGAAGGGCACAAAGGGTGCCCTCCCTGCATAATCCAGTCTACACCGGTTCAGGGACCCCCAGTCCCTGCTCTGGAGCAAAACTGGACAATGGAAAGGGGAGTGGCCACTCCACTGTCCATCACCCCAGGGGTGGTTCCCAGACCGTCCCTGGTGTTAGCCATCTTGGACTCCAGGGTGAGGGGACCCGCTGGGAGCATCTGAATGGCCAGTGCCAGCAGGTGGCATCGGAGACCCATCATGATAGATGCATACCTGTGTAGGTAGCCAATCCCCCTCTCAGGGCCATTTAGGGTCTCTCCTCTGGGTGTTTCCTCAGATTCGGTTTGCAAGACACCAAAAGGACTCCTCTGCATCCTCTGCTTCAGCTTCTGACCATAAGATCAACCGCAGACTGCTCTAGGAAACACTGTACCTGCATCAAAGTATCCAGGAAGGCTACTGTGACCTGCAACTTCAGCTCCAGCCAGCAACTGCAACAGTTTCCAGGTTGTGCACGCTCTGAGGAATGCCTGTCTTCATTCTGCAAGCATATTAAGAGACCCAACCCAGAGGGGAAAAACTTCCACAGAAAAAAGTGTTTTTGTTAGAAAAACTCTCACCCACCAGGGTTGTCCCTTGGTGGCATGCTTCATCATTGGGTTTCTTCACATTCTGCTGTAGAACGAGGCGTTCTGCGACTGACGGAATACATGGGAGCACTATTGGTATCAGCGATGTGGATGCTAGAAAAGGACAGGAGTGGCCCTCCATAAGGACCTCCAGAGCAGACCCGATGAGCAAGAGGCTCAATTGCCAGGGCAAAGAGGAGAGGCGAGAGCAGGCAGCCCTATCCGGTTCCCTGGCCTACCTCAACACCCTCTGATGGAATTCACCCTGTACGGATCCGAGCCGGTGGAGCAGTGTAGAGCAATTAGATTCAGGTCACAAACCCCTCACCCAGGCTGAAATTTCATAAGACGTCATAAAGGTATGCCCACTCCAAGCTATCAAAAGTCTTTCCGAAATCAACCTCAAAGATTGCAGCGCTTATTGGAGGTAGTCACATTGAGGATGGAGAAAAGTCTGCAGAGAGAAAAGTCTGTTAAGCGCCGTGTTGTAGCCAGGTATGAATCCCGATTGGTCACAATGGACTAGGGCGGGCATATGTAGCAACAGCCGAACAGCCAATATTTTACTAAGTATTTTATAGTCCAGGCTAAGCATCAAAAGGGGGCAATAAGAAGCCAAGTCAGTTGCCTGTTTCCCCGGCTTTACTAGGGGTATAGTGAGTGCCTCACGGGTCGAATCTGGAAGGATCCTTTATCCTTTGGCTGCCTTATATAGGCCAGGCGTGGGCCCAGCTCTTCCATGTAGGCCAAATAAAATTATGCAGGGAGGCCATCCAGAACAGGGGTCTTATTCCGTGCCATGCTGCAGATGACTGCACGAACCTCTGGGAGTGTAATATCTTGCCTGAGGGCTTCTGACTCCTGAGGTGAGAGCGACGGTTGGTCGATCTCCTCCAAAAGGTTTGGACCTGCTCAGTCCGGAACTCAACTTTACTCTGGGAAAGGTCAGCATAATAGTTGCAAAATTCCTGATTAATATCAGCTTGTCAGCTCACCTTGCGGTCCAGGGGTGTTTGTAATTCCACAATCACTGAATCCCTTCTGGCCGGGTTTGCCAGTCACGCAAGGAGGGCACCTGCACGGTCCCCCTATACGTGGGTGCGGGTCCGACACAGCTTATAGTCGTAGCAGCATAGTCAATCGATCATCTCCGCCACTTTCTCCTTGGCCTCTAGCATTTCAGTTTGAAAGGCTGGCTCCTCTGGGTCTTGTTGCTCAAGAGCCCTTAGCAGAGTTTGCGCCTGTGTGACATCTTTAAGTAGCATATTATGGACACCCACAGCAGCAGATATGCAGCATTTTCTAATTTCTACTTTAAAGGCCTCCCATTCTATCAGTTCTGAGGCCATTGATCCCTGATTCTCCACAAAATAAAATTGTATGGTGGTGCCAATGGAATCATGGAAGACTTGATTTTCCAATAACTCTGGCTTCAGCCTCCATGTGGGGACAGGAGGTCTAAATCGGTTCCATTTAAGACCCAGCAATAGCGGATTGTTGTCCAGTATTCCAAGACCAGGACTGATTGGACATCTGGAGAGGTCCAGAAAGTGTCCAGTCAGATGTGTAATTCATATAATGTGGAGAAAAATTAGTAATCTCGCTCACGCGGGTGATGAGTTCTCCATGAGTTAATGAGTGCCAACTCTGGTTGCCAGGCAGAGAAGGCTCTGGCATTTCGGGTAACCAGCGAAGTCCAGTCCAAGTCAACGTCAGCATGGCAGTTAAAGTCCCCACCAGGGGGGTGTGTGCACTGTCATAGGAGCCTCCCTCACCAGGTGGGCATGATTTGCTTTAGTGAAGGTGCAAGGCGGAGCAAACCCCGTTACCACAGAAACAATAACATTCAAACTCCCAGTCCCCAGGGCAAGTAGTAGAGCCCCACTTATCCAAACTGCTAAACACCCAACAAACATTCTTGTGCCAACAGACTGCTAATCATTCCTTGTAGGAAAGGTGGCATGCTGGTAGGTGTGCATTTCTCATCCCAGTGGTGCCCCCATCTAGTCTATGGGTTGAAGTTCAATGTGATGGAGTAGGGCCGCTCTGTGTTGCTAGGTGTCCATATGCACAGCTGAGCTCCTCCGTGTTGCGGTGTGATCACCATTTGATGCTTCTGTGGGATTCCGAAGACACTAATGAGGTTGCACAAGCTCATCTACCATCCTGGGAGTTATGATATGCAGGTGATCACTAGGGGGTTTGGAACCACAGTCAGATGAGTGCTCAGGAGTGTTGGGGAGGACTGGGTCCTGCGAGGGGGTGGAACTGATGTCATCCCATCTGAGTGCTGCAATGGATTCCAGAGCCCATCTCCTCTCCTTCTGTGCCTCAGCGTCCACTGGTACCCCTTGCCGGGAGTGCTTGGCAGGTTGTTTCTGCTTGCAGCATCGTGATGGGCATCTGTCTTCGCAGTTGCTCGGGCCCGTCCCGTCTTCCAGCTCTGCGAGTTTCCCTCTGTGTTTTCCAAAGCGGTGCTTTGAAGCTTAACAATAAAATGTATTTTCTTGGTTGCTTTCACTATTTGTGTTGCTGGTGTGCTTAGCAATAGGTCCAAGCCTCGTGGGAGGAGGGCATAACAGCTCTGTGGCAGAGATATGGGGCAATGGAAGTGTACATGGAAGCTGGCCTCCAGGGGTTTGGCTCAGGGCTGCTGTTAAATTACAAGAATCGCCCCACTTCTCCTGGCCCTGCTTCCGTTAGGTGTGGCAGCAGTTCTGCCTGCTAGCCAGGACCTTAGTGCTCATAAAGTGTGCCCTGTATGTGTTCCCTCTGTGGTGCCTAACTGTATCACTGAGGCTCTGCTAACCAGAACCTCAGTGTTTATGCTCTCTCTGCATTTAAAATTGTCACTGCAGACTAGTGACTAATTTTACCAATTCTGATTGGCACACTGGAACACCCTTATAATTCCCTAGTATATGGTACCTAGGTACCCAGGGTATTGGGGTTCCAGGAGATCCCTATGGGCTGCAGCATTTCTTTTGCCACCCATAGGGAGCTCAGACAATTCTTACACAGGACTGACACTGCAGCCTGAGTGAAATAACATCCACGTTATTTCACAGCCATTTTACACTGCACTTAAGTAACTTATAAGTCACCTATATGTCTAACTCCCACTTAGAGAAGGTTAGGTGCAAAGTTACTAAGTGTGAGGGCACCCTGGCACTAGCCAAGGTGCCCCCACATTGTTCAGGGTAATTTCCCCAGACTTTGTGAGTGCAGAGACACCATTACATGTGTGCACTACATATAGGTCAATACCTATATGTAGCGTCACAATGGTAACTCCAAACATGGCCATGTAACATGTCTAGGATCATGGAATTGGGGGGACAATTCAATGCATCCACGGGGCTCCAGCATAGAGCCTGAGTCCTGCCAAACTAACTCTCTGGGGTTTTCTCTGCAGCTACCGCTGCTGCCAAACTTCAGACAGGTTTCCGCCCCCCTGGGGCCTGGGCAGCCTGGTCCCAGGAAAGCAGAACAAATGATTTCCTCTGAGAGAGGGTGGAAATAGGTGTGAAGGGCCTGAGAGGAGTAGCCTCTCCTGGCCTCTGGAAATGCTTTGAAGGGCACAGATGGTGCCTTCCTTGCATAAGCCAGTCTACACCGGTTCAGGGATCCCCCAGCCCTGCTCTGGCGTGAAACTAGACAAAGGAAAGGGGTGTAACCACTCCCCTGACCAGCACCTCCCCAGGGGAGGTGTCCAGAGCTCCTCCAGTGTGTCCCAGACCTCTGCCATCTTGAATGCAGGGGTCTAACAGCACAATGGAGACCCCTGAGTAGCCAGTGCCAGCAGGTGACGTTAAAGACCCCTCCTGATAGGTGCTTACCACTCTCTGTAGCCAATCCTCCTCTAAGGGCTATTTAGAGTCTCTCCTGTGGGTTTCTCATCAGATAACAAATGCAAGTTCCTCTGCACTTCTCTCTTCGACTTCTGCCAGGGATCGATTGTGACTGCTCCAGGAGGCCTGCAAAACCAGAACAAAGTAGCAAGAAGACTACCAGCAACATTGTATCGCCTCATCCTGCCGGCTTTCTCGACTGTTTCCTGGTGGTGCATGCTGTGAGGGTTGTGTGCCTTCACCCTGCACTGGAAGCCAAGAAGAAATCTCCCGTGGGTCGACGGTATCTTCCCCCTGCTAACGCAGGCACCAAACTTCTGCATCACCAGTCCTCTGGGTCCCCTCTCATCTTGCTGAGTGTGGAGTTGCAGGGGTGCGACGGGTACATGTTTTAAGGGGCTTCTTAAGTGAGTGGCACAATGAGTGATGCATGTGCTCACTACTGGCATTTAATTTACAGGCCCTGGACTTATGGTATACCATTGTACAAAGGACTTGTAAGTAAATTAAATAGGCCAAGCAGGTGTAATCAAATCTTACTATGTTTAAAGAAGAGAGTACACACATTTTAGCACTGGTTAGCAGTGGTCCTAAGGCCAACAAAAATGAATTTGGAAAAAAATCGAGGGTAAAGGCAAAATGTTTGTGGGTGACCATACACAAAATCACAACAGTGGGCAAGGTTATGGGGATTTTAAAACCCACATGAGGTTAGCACTGTTTCTCTGCAGCCAGCAGCCACAAATCAATGTACAAAGGTGTTTGCAGTCACCATCCTCCACTATGTGAAGACAGTCACATGAACCTAGAAGCAATGAGGTCAAGAAAAGGTCTTATGGGTACTCTTTTAGGAGGGGCTTGTTTAAGTTATCTTTTAGCTATACGTTTGCTAGACTCCTGGTCCATGGGAGGAGTAACCTCAGATTTTATTACTTTGATGGGGGTGAGTGGAACTGAGGGCTAGATTTACACACAGAAGCACATAAATAAATAACATCGAACCATCAGTTGCATTGCAACAGCACTTCTCGTAGTCCTCCACGGGCCCAGCAACCCATGCAGGTCACTTTTATCACTATGTGGAGAGGGGGGATGGACTTGATGGGAAGCTATGGTATTGATCAAAGATGAAGGCTGGACTAAATATGAAGTGACATCAATGCATGACTGTGGTCTATCAGTGATCTTGAACACAAAAGAAGGACCACACAGATATCACTTACTGACATAAAGAAGACTATGCAAAGTCTATAAGATGCTGTTACAATGCCTAAAGAAGTCATTATTCAGTCTGCCCGTCCGATTTCGGCACCAACAAGTTTTAGTGTCGTTTTTAAATGTCAAATAGTTGCCAGAAAGTCCTCAGCTTTAGATGGGTGTTGTGTTGAAGTCTCCCAAAACAACACATAGGGCAGCCAATTTAAGGGCAGGTCTCGCACTCAAGACCTGCCACAACCAAACTAATGCAAACTGGTGCAATAAATCTGATAAAGTAAAAAGAAAATCCAAAGTGTTTGATCATGTATACAATTCATGCTTAATGTGAAGAAATAAATGTAGGATGAATGAGTATGCTTTATAGAAAACTGTTCCTTATGGTTTAAATGAAACCATTATAGGAAGCATAATAATTCAAGAAACAACCAATAGCATGTGGTGAGAGGGTAATATAACGTTCAACCTGCTTGCACCAGCCATTGTCATTTTTTGGGTCGAGTCTGTGAGTGCATGTGCTAGCGCATGCAAGACACTGTTGTGTTCATTAAAGGGCTTGGAGACCGTCTGTCGCTCACCATTTGTTGGCTTGTATGACACTCTTCTTTACAGCCTCGTAATTCATCAAGGCATGTCTGGCATTATTTCCGTTCCTCTGTGTGAAACAGGGGATCAAGCAATAATTGATTTCAACTTAATAAGTGCCCATCCACTGGGCCTGACGTGATCAAGGTACTATTTTGTTCTAAATTCTAGTGCCCCGCAAACAGAAGGCTTGTGACTGGCAAAATGTGCCCAGCAAGACAAACAAAACTGCAACTTTTTTTTAAAAGCTAACTTTCTTTTATTTTGTTAAGTCGTCTTTTCTCAGTTTCCACTCATTTTTTTTTGTTTTGTTTTTGGTCTTGGGCGCTGTTGTCAAAAGATGATAATTAACTTGTTTGAAATGTGCGAGACCTATTGCATTGCAAATGCCTGTTTTTTTGTATTCTGTTTGTGGCGGTTCTCATTTTCAATCGTTCCAGCCCTATTGTCCAGGCTCATCCTCATGAAGAAGCATGTTAGGTATTGTATTGCTTTGTAAAGTTTACATAGTGTTTACTTCCCCTATGTGGGGCGCTGAAGCACATGCCTGTAGAGGTAGCATGTCATTCCGTGTAAGGTGTGTATTCTACCAAATACATAAATAGATATGTGGTCCATAGCCTGTTAATTAGAGTCAAATTTATAGTACCAATCGACAAAATAGGGACCTTTGAAATACATCCTCAAGCAGAACATAGTGAAGGAATGCTATTTAAAACAAATGTGATGTGCCATTTGCAAGGAGGCTATTTAAGAGGTAAAAGATGTGGTCAGCCGATTTTTTAATCTCAAGTCATTGAATCATAAAGTCTAAAAGTTGCGTGCACTCACATCCAGAGGGGACATCTAGCAGTTTGGTTTTGAGGTGAGACCCCTGTTGTTAACAGAACGAGATTCACATAGCTTTCTGTTCCAAAAGAACTAACGCTCAGGCAGTGCTTGATTTGTAAATAAAAAGGTGCGGGTGCCCAAAGCCCTCCTCTTAAACAGGCAGCTGTGGCAATTTAAAGTGCGAACACGGAATACTGAGGCAGCAGAATCCTAAAGCCATCTCGGGACTCTTCAATCCCTCTAACCCCTTCGCTGCCAGGCCTTTTCCCATCAGGTGGCAGGCATTTTTGTGGCTCTTTGGGGCAGTTCACGTTTAGGCCCTCATACATTTTTGTCCACATAAGCTTCACACACCAAATTTGTGTCCTTTTTTCCAACATTCTAGGGATTCTAAAGGTACCCAGACTTTGTGGGTTCCCCTGAAGGAGAACAAGAAATTAGCCAAAATACAGCAAAGATTTCATTTTTTAAAAATAAAATGGGAAAAAAAGGCTGCAGAAGAAAGCTTGTGGTTTTTCCACTGATAATGGCATCAGCAAAGGGTTTGCAGTGCTAAAATCACCAGCTTCCCAGCTTTCAGAAACAGGAAGACTTGAATCAGAAAACTCAATTTTTCAACTCAATTTTGGCATTTTACTTGGACATTCCCCATTTTTACTATTGTTTGTGCTTTCAGCCTCCTTCCAGTTAGGGACAGAAATGGGTGTGAAACCAATGCTGGATCCCAGAAAGCTAAACATTTCTGAAAAGTAGACAAAATTCTGAAATTCATCAAGGGGTAATTTGTGTAGATCATACAAGGTTTTCCTACAGAAAATAACAGCTGAAATAAAAAAATATTGGCATTGAGGTGAAATAAACAGCAATTTTTCTCAAAGTTTCACTCTATAACTTTTTTTATGCAATGTCAGATTTTTTAAAGCAATATACAGTTACGTCTGCTGGAATCTTCTGGTTGCAGGGATATATAGGGCTTCTAGGTTCATCAAGAACCCTAGGTAACCAGAGCCAATAAATGAGCTGCACCTTGCAATGGGTCTTCTTTCTATACCGGGTATACTGCAATTCATTTGCTGAAATATAAAGAGTGAAAAATAAGTATCAAGGAAACCTTTGTATTTCCAAAATGGGCACAAGATAAGGTTTGAGAAGCAGTGGTTATTTGCACATCTCTGAATTCTGGGGTGCCCATACTAGCATGTGAATCACAGGGCATTTCTCAATTAGACTTCTTTTTTACACACTGTCTCACATTTGGAGGAAAAAAATGTAGAGAAAGGCAAGGAGATGTAGAGAAAGACAAGGAGCAATAACACTTGTTTTGCAATTCTGTGTTTCCCCAAGTCTCCCGATAAAAATGGTACCTCACTTTTGTGGGTAGGCCTAATGCTCGCAACAGAAAACGCATCATGGACACATCACATTTTTACATTGAAATCTGATGTGTTTTTTGCAAAGTGCCTAGCTGTAGATTTTGGCCTCTAGCTCAGCCGGCACCTTGGGAAACCTACCAAACCTGCACATTTTTGAAAACTAGACACCTAGTGGAATCCAAGATGGGGTGACTTGTGGGGCTCATTAGGTTCTGTTACCCAAAATCCTTTGCAAACCTAAAAATTTGCCAAACAAGCACTTTTTCCTCACATTTCGGTGACAGAAAGTTCTGGAATATGAGAGGAGCCACAAATTTCCTTCCATCCAGCGTTCCCCCAAGTCTCCTGATAAAAATGGTACCTCAGTTGTGTGGGTAGGCCTAGCGCCCGCAACAGGAAATGCCCCATAACACAACGTGGACACATCACATTCTCCCAAAGAAAACAGACCTGTCTTTTGCAAAGTGCCTAGCTGTGGATTTTGGCCTCTAGCTCAGCCGACACCTAGGGAAACCTAGCAAACCTGCGCATTTTTGAAAACTATCTGGACTATCAAAATTATCAAACACAAAACTACCTGTTTTTGCAGGGGGCACCTGCGTTTTGGGTCCTGGTCTCAGCAGCCATATAGGGAAACCTACCAAACCCATACATTTCTGAAAACTAAACACTCAAGGGAGTCCAGGGAGGCGTGGATACCCCAATGTTTTTTTACCCAGAATCCTCAGCGAACCTCAAATTTAGCTAACAAATCACATTTTTCCCACATTCCTGTGTGGGATCACCCAACATTCCCCTCAGTCTCCCGGTAAAAATTATACCTCACTTGTGTAGGTGGGCCAAGTGCCTGTGACAGGGAAGAGCCAAAAACATGTTGAAATTGAGGGGGAACCAAAGCAAGTCCAAATGGGAAGTTTGAATAAAAAAAAATTTTTAGGCTGACAAGTGCAGCAGAATTTTTATCGGTATAGATGAGAAAATGCTGGGTGGTAGGAATTTTGTGGACTACTGCAGATTCTGGAAGGTTTCATTCTCAAAAATGTGGGAAAAATTTGTGATTTCCAGCAAAGTTGGAGGTTTGCAGGGCATTGCGGGTAAGAAAATGGTGCGGGCGCATGTGAAGCACACCACCCTGGAATCACCCAGATGTTTAGTTTTCAGATGTGTCTAGGTCTTGTGGATTTTTCTACATGGTAGCATCCCAAAGTCCAAAAAGTGCAGCCCTCACCATTCCAAGTGGCATGATTTTGAGAGTTAGCCAAGCTCTCATGGCCCAAATGTAAAACCAAAACCCAAAATAATCAAATGTCCTCTTGCTTGCCGTGGGATAAGATGTTTTAGTGTGCGGGGGAGAGCTGAAAGACTGTTACCCCCTTTAGTTGGGATGGGGGCATAACCAGGCCAATACTGGTAGGTAGCCACCACCTCACCATTTTTTGTTTTTTTTATTCACTGGCATCTAGTAGACTTTCTGCCCCCCAGGGTGTGGATCTGGGGTAATTGCCCCATCAGCCCACTAACAGGCAGAACAACTTGGCCCCATTTATTTGGAGTGGGGGTATGGCCATACCCCCACCCTCTTATTTTGAAAAAAAAAATCTTCCCTGGTCTCTGGTGAGCTTTCTGCCCACCTTGGGGGCAGATGGGCATTCCAAGGGGGGCAGATATGGCCAACAGTAATGTGCCCCCATGGTGAGTGACCCTTGCCCAAGGGGCTGCCCCCCAAACAAAATGCGCAAAATGCACACATATACACACACACCAATCCCTGTTGCCTAAGTGGTTTCTGCCCCCCGGGGAAATGGCCTAAAGTAAATTTGCCCCCCCCACGGGAGTGACCCTTGCCTAAGGGGTCGTTCCCCTAGCATGAAATTGGCGCAAAAAAATTCTGGTGCCTAGTGGTTTCTGCCTCCCCCCACCCCCCCAGGGCAGATCGGCCCCAAAAAAATAGGCTGATTTGCCCTAAAGGGGACAGAAATGGCCTAAAATAAATTTGCCCCTCAGGGGGGGGCGACCCTTGCCTAGGGGGTCGCTCCCCTTGCATGAAATTGACGCAAACAAGTAAAAATTCCTGGTGTCTCTGGGGCAGATTGGCCTAATGAAAAAAATAAATCCCTGGTGTCTAGGGTTTTCTGCCTCCCCTGGGGGCAGATGAGCCCAATTACAATAGTGGGGCAGAAATGGCCTACAACAAATTTGCCCCCCGAGTGGAGCGACCCTTTCCTGAGAGGTCGCCCCCTCATGTGAAACTGACCAAAAAAAATCCCTGGTGTCTAGTGGTTTCTGCCCCCCTTGGGGACAGACTTGGGGGCAGAGTGAACATTCACTACCAAAGGGCATTTTTTATGCGGTGCTGGCGCTCTCCTTTAAGTTTGTAAAGTTAATACCTTAACTTACTCAGACTGTGCTAAGACTAAGAAAAAAAAAAATTCAAAACTTAGCGATGTAACAACAAAAAAATTTATCCAATCAAATATATACAACATGCACTTGTCAATGATGATTAGTATGACAAGAAGTATTCAAAAGTCCTGTTATCAAAAAGAGTCCTCAGACCCCTTGGTATTCTATTTAATTTCTTGTATTGTTTGAGTGTTGCACCGTCCCACCATCTTGACATTTAATTCTTCCTTAATTTCTCCAATCTAATAAATTTATCTTTAAGGCCTTCTTTGCCTCCCCGGTTTCCAGTTTTTGTTGCTTGTCGTACCCTGTGTCCACTGTTTAGACTTTTAAAAGGTATAACTCTTTTTTATTTCCACAATGGAGGTGGTTTATGCAATTGCACCATTTCACAAGCAGGATAAGTTTTTTTTTTTAACCTTTTTTTACACTTTTAAGATATTTACTTTGTTTTTTTTTAATAACAGACAATGTCTATGCTTTTCAAAAATCACGAGGGTGATGAATATTCATGTTGTTTGAGATTACAGTTTTCACTTTTGGCATTGGAATCGCTAAGTCACACTTCATGAAAATGGGAGATGGAAAGTATTGGAAACAATTCATCTTTATTTATTATGTTTATGTTGGATACTGTTTGTTATAGAAAGTCCTGAGGAAGTCGAGGGGTGTTCCCCAGATGAAACACGTGTTGACTGAGACTGGAGCAAAATTTGGGATTGGAATTTATCAAGAAGAATAAAGACGAATTTAAGTTCAACGTTGGACTCTGTTTGATATGAGGACTTTTGAATACTTCTTGCCATACTAATCATTATTGACTTTAAGACTACGAAGAGTGCATGATGTATACATTTGATTGGGGGAAAAGTGGCCTAATAAAAATAGGCGATTTGCCCCCAACGGGGCAGAAATGGCCTAAATACAATTTGCCCCCCCCAGGGGAGCGACCCTTGCATAAGGGGTCGCTCCCCATATATAAAAAAAAGTTTTAAAAAAAAATATATCCCTGGTGTCTAGGGGTTTCTGCCTAAAAAATAGTTTGCCCCCCGGGAAGTGGCCCTTGCCCAAGGGGCTGCTCCCCTTACGTATAAACATAAATAAAAAACAAAACTCCCTGGTGTCTGGTGGTTTCTGCCCCCCCTTGGGGGCAGATTGGCCCAATAAAAATCGACCGATCTTCCCCTAAGAGGGGCAGACATGGTCTAAAAGTAAATTTGCCCCCCAGGGAGAGACCCTTGCCTAAGGGGTCTCTCCCCACATACATAAAAAAAAGAAACAAAAAAAATTATCCCTGGTGTCTAGCGGTTTCTGTCCCCACCGGGGGCAGTTCGGCCTAATTATAATAGGTCAAGCTGTCCCCGGGGGGGGGTCAGACATGGCCTAAAAATAAATTCCCCCCCCCCCGGGAGCACCCCTTGCCCAAGGGGCCGCTCCCCTTATTCAATTAAAAAAACAAAATCCCTGGCATTGCGATTAGGCAGCAAAAATGCTGAGAAAGACATCAAAGGAAAGGAAAGGCCTTTCCTTTCCTTTGATGCCTTTCTCGGCCCCTCCACGTGATTGGAGGAGAAATGCAAAAGCATTTCTCCTCTGATCAGCGCTGGAAGCTCAGGCCTCTGATGAGGTCAGCGCGCGCTGAAGTCATCAGACGCCAGCGGGGGACAAACGGGGGTTGGAGGTGCCCAGGGGTGGGGGGTGCCCAGGGGAGGGGGGTGCCAGGCCCCCGGGGGGAGTGCTAGCACTTCCCCTGGGATCCCCTATCTGGACATAACGGTTACGTCCTGGGCACCCCGACGTAACTGCAGTGCCCAGGACGTAACCGTTACGTCCAGGGCACCCAAGGGTTTAAAGTCACTCCTTGCCCCTTCAGCTCACTTTTGCAGCTTTCTACTTTCTCCCATTGTAACACTTTTTAGTTTTTTCTCCTACTTTGTCTTTCCCATATGTGTGTTTTGCTCGCAGCAAATGCTTGAGGCAGAAGGATAAGCGCCAGCCCTCCTGCACCGGAAACAACTAGCACAAATTAAGCATTGCGCTTAGGCTCACAGAAGATGCCCAACAAGGATAAATTGTCTAGGATAGCATGTGCTTATGTTTACAAGGGAGGTGGACAAATAATACAGGCTAGACAGTCCATATTGTGGCAAGGCTACACCTGCTAGGCACACTATGCAGGGCCGGTTTTAGCATTGGTGACATCAGGTGCACCAATTTTTGCTGCTGCCTCCCCCACCGTGGCCTTCTCCATGGATTACCACGCCACTACCCTAGAACGGTGAAACACAATGCTCCATAGCCCATTTGTTTTGTAAATTTAAAATCTTTCGTAGCACTACTCATACCAATGTAGGGTGTCAGAGTGCTTTACATCACACCTACATTATACAGAGACAATGAATCATACAAATGTGTAAATCAAAGTTCAAGAAATGTTACAAATGAAAAGGAGGGCAACAAGGTGTAGAAGTGACACATTATTCATGCTCGTAGGCATTATATATAAAGAGTGCTTTGTCTGGAGAAACGCAAACTCAGAATTTAAAACGTAACTCAGTGCTTGTGGTTGTCAATCTGTACTAATAAGACATTTTTACCCCCGAAAGAAACCATCTTTAGCAACCTTAGAATAAAGAGAGTTTCTGAAAATCTCCGTGAGATTCTAAAACTATGCCTTGCAGTTTGTATGCACCTCCCTGGTGTCATGGCAGAGTAAGAGCTTTCTCTCTTCTGCTTCTGAAGTTCATTCCTGTCCATCCTCCTTCTCCTGGTTGTCTCGTGAGCTGCCTTCCTGCTTCCTTGCATAAACTGGTGCTTCTTTCTATATTGCCCCTTTATTGCTACAATGTTTTGGTTCTGTAGCTTCACTTAGTACTCCTCCTCATATAATTCCCTAGACCTATGTGATGTGAATACCCCATTGGAAGAAACACAACTTAATATGTGACAGAGTTACCCATGTGTTATTTTGTAATCTTTTCAGAACAGCAAATATATTCTCTATTGGAAGTGGGGAAGAGGGGCATGGTAAATATGAAGGTATAACTGAATATAGGGACCTCAGAAGTTTTTTGGGGGCTGGAGTGAGCTCAGTAGGTTTGGAATGATGACGTAAAAAGTGGATGAGCAAGCTACCTAGAAACATCAGTATTGTACATAAGTGTTAGAAAAATAATAATAATTGCTGATTTATACATAACGGATTGCTAAAAGAACTTTAGCTTAATGGCACACATTTTTATGACTTCAGAAGGATGAAAAGTTAGGCCCTTGATGCTGCGATTCGAACCCATGCCCGGGTGATGTTCTCTTGCTGAAGCCTCTGAGTGATCAGAGCCACCTGCAGGAACATGCCCAGAAGCAGGGTACAAGTACACGCGGGTCGACATCATTCACTCACTAATTTCACTGGGTGGATGTCACCCTCCCCCCAACCAAGAATTTGAGCCCCATTAAAATAATTGGTCCCGTGTAATTTGCGGACACCGGGACACAGCAGTGTCTGCACGTTTTCTGTTTTCCCTTCACAGCAGCAACCTGCAGGCAGCAAGAGGGGCATTCATCTTTAGGATTCCAGCTGTGCCCAAAACAAAGAAGAAATTTAATGGGCCATCAGCTCTCCTGCTGTTTCAGAGTAGTTCTGGCTGGGAGCTACTAGAGCCTTACATAAAGGTGCCAATGTAATTCAGAGGAAACAAAGGCACAGATTATCTTTTCACAAGTACTTAATAGAAGCTACAATTTGGAGGCAAGCTTTTGACTTTGTTCAATTGCTGTGCATATGTATGCACTTTAAGAATGTCAGATGCATTGATCTGGGCAAGAATTTGCATTCACACAAATTTAAATGGCAATTTTTTTAAATTAATTATTTTCTAATGCGACTCATTCCAATTAGGGTGTCGGGGTGCTTCACATCACACACATTTTGAACCATCAATAAATCATACAAGTGTGTAAATCAATGTGCAGGATGTAATTGTAATTATATATATATATAGTGCTTACTATCCCTTAGAAGGAGTCAATGTGCTTTTCAGAGAGTAGCACACTACTGCAGAACTCCAAAAGGATTAGTGGTGGATTAGTATAAGGAAATATGACGATGTGTTACAGACAGTGAGGATTGCAATTTGTGCAAGTCACATGTCCGTCATAGGTCACTGTGCTATATTAGAAGGGTTGTGCTAGCCCACTTACCTTTTTAAATAAAATAGAAAACACATTAACCCTCTATGCCACTTTGAGTCAAAACTGTGACTAAACAACACTTTGATCTCTCCAGCAAGTGCATTAACCACCAGAGTTATCCTACCATTGCTATTATTCCATGAGATTTATCAGGACACACAGAGATCTCTGCCACAGGTGCCTTAAACCCATTAAGATATTTTAAAATGTAGTCTTTGCAACCAATTTAAGCCAGAACTGATTTACAGTCAAATTTCTCGTTGTTGCCAATTTTTTTGTACCAGTTTTTTTTTTAAGTATAAGTTGACTGTCAGACTGCTTTCCATGATTCCGCCCCCTCTGAATCTACCCCCTTTCCATTGCCACATCTTGATCCTAAAATGATGGGGTCTCAAAATAAAGATGTTCAAATTTCAGCTGTGCTGTATGAATTACATGCACAGCAGTATCAAAGCTTCAAGCCCTGGGACGTAGCTTGAGGGGGTACGGGTGCGGGGGATGGGGTGAGTTACTCCTTTAATCATTTTTAGTCAGGCCTTGGCCTGATAGTAAAAGTGGGATTGACAGTGTACTGCAACAGTGACAACAGTAACCTCAAATCACTGCAGACTGAGTATTGATGGGTGAGCAGAACCATGACAATATTTCTCATGTAAATATAAGTATATCAAAATATGGCAAAGTTGTTTCAAAACTTTTTAAAAGTGTACTTTTGTAAATGTGGAAGCTTTACACCTTAGAATTTAGATTAGATCAATGAAGTTCTTAACAGAAATAGTTTGCAAACTAGTATTTAGAAATATTGAGGGCTCCCCACATGCTGATAATGCCACTAGTGAAATCACACTGAAGTACACGAAAAAGTAATGGATGGAATACTTGTGGTTATTCTGGTGGTACAGATTCCAGGTAGAGGTGTCCTTGGGTTAGACTGGTGAAAATGAGGTTTGTTTATATACGGTTATGCCAAGAATAAGAAACAAGATAAATATCTGCTACTAAATGTGGGTGACAATCTTTTAGGGCAGTGTGTGTACCTAGCTTGTAGCACTTAGGGGCATATTTATACTTGTTTTGCACTTAATTTGCGTAATTTATTTTATGCAAATTCTGTGCAAAACTAACTCCATACTTATACTTTGGCGCTAGACCTGTCTAGCGCCAAATTTATGGAGTTAAAATCATTTTTTGAATGTGGAAGCCTACTTTGCGTCAATGAGATGCAAAGTAAGCGTTCTCGTACAAAAATTTACTCTAAGCCTTAGCGCCATATTTATTCCCACATGCTAAAATCACGCACGGGAAGGAGGGGGGGTCAAAAAATGGTGCAAAGCTTGCGTGACGAGTAAAGCATAGATTCCCTTTGGGAGCAGATAGATATATGGAGTTTGGGGTCTCTGAGATTGTGTGTTTCAAACTGCCACTTTTAGAAAGTGGGTATTTTCTTGCTTAAACCATTCTGTCACTCTTCCTGTTTGTGGATTCCCCGTCTGGGTCAGTTTGACATTTGGGCTGTTTGCACCTCTCTCTTGACTGTGACACAAAGGGAGGGGAGAATTGGTCGCTTACACCTGAAAGGGTTGTGTCTGCTCTCACACAATGCAGTCTCCAACCCCCTGGCCTGGTGTGTGTCTGGGGCCTGGCTTTGGGAAAGGCAGGATTTCACAAACAAGAGAGACTTTCCTTTGAAGTAAGCCTACTTCAAAGGTCAAATTGGGCATAAGAAGGGCACCCAAAACCACAGACTTTAGATTACTGATGGACATCAAGAGGAACCTCTACCTGGAGAAGAGCTGAAGAGCTGAGGAGAAGTGCTGCCCAGCCTGAAACTGTGCTTTGTGGAGCTATCCTGCAGTTGCCGCTTCTGCCTGTGCAAGAGGACAAAGACTGGACTATGTGTGCCTTTTTGCTTGTGAAGAAATCTCCAAGGGCTTGTCTTGAGCTTGCCTCCTGTTGTTGAAGTCTCAGGGCCATCAAAAACTTCTCCTGCTAGCACCTGGACTCTCTGCTGAGACTCCTGCCCTGCCAAGTGGTGCCCTATCCAGTTCCTGGGGACTTGGAAGGTGAAGCTGGCAGACCAAGATTGAAAATCCACGCACAGACCGCCATGCAGGGAAAAGTTTGACGCACCTTCCGAGACGCGGTTGAAAAACGACGTGCTGCCAGGCTTCACGGCAGAAATCGATGCTACACCGGCATCGCAGCTGGCAAATCGATGCACGGAGCTGGAAGAACGACACGCACACACGCTGACGGGGGCTGTTAACGTCGCAACCCACATTGCGTGGTTTTGCTGATACCGTGTGGCAGGATTTTCGAAGCAAACGTTGCTGGGTGTGGAAAAATGATACAACGCCTGCCTGGACCCGAGTGGTGCCTGGATCGATGCATCGCTCCTCTGCGGGGAGGAAAAACCACGTACGCCGACCTATCCGGAGAAGAAGAAATTATGCACAGTCTCGCTTGTGGGTGAGAAATCGACAAAACGCTTACCTTTTTTGACACACGCTCGCCCATGCGTGTTATTTTGACACTACCCAGGTACTTTTCAACCCTAACAGTGTTTTACTTGTTTTCTCAAGGATTTAAGACTCTTTTTGCTTTTTAATTAATAACTTGACTTGTGTATGTTGGATTTTTTGCGGTGTTGGCCTTGTTTTGTTTAGATAAATATTTTCTATTTTTCTAAACCTGTGTTGTGTCATATTGTAGTGTTTACATTAAGCTACTGTGTGTATTGGTACAAATACTTTACACATAGCACTCTGAAGTTAAGCCTGCCTGCTTGTGCCAAGCTACCAAGGGGGTGAGCGGAGGTTAGCTGAGGGTGATTCTCCTTTACGCTGACTAGAGTGAAGGTCCTTGCTTGGACAGGGTAACTTGACTGCCAACCAATGACCCCATTTCTAACATCTGACAAAGTGAGCACTTTACGCGGTTAGGGTATTACTTTGGATTTAAAGTATATTCAAAATGGCACTGAAAACAAAGTAATATTAAGACATATTTCCCAATGCAGAAAACTTTGATAACAAAACAGGGACAGACAATGATGTGCAAATGTGGCCGGTCGGTTTGCCTCAAGAAGCCATGCTACATTGCATTTCGTGTTTGTTTAGTCACACACAACTTATAAACAACCCTTAGATGAATTTACGCCTGGCCGAGAGTGTGCATTCTCAGTCTTGATGTTACACTGTTTATCTGTCTTTCAGTGTGGTACCTGCTCATTCTTGATGTTACGCTGTGTATCTGCTGTACAGTGTGATGCCTGCTCGTTCTTAAAGTTACATTGAGACTCTGCTGTACAGTGTGATGCCCACCCATTCTTGATGTTACACTGTGTATCTGCCTTACTGTGTGGCGCCTACTTATTCATAATGTTACACTGTGTATCTGTCATACAGTGTGATGCCTGCTCATTCTTGATGTTACACAGTGTGTCTGCCCCACAGTGTAGTGCCCACTCATTCTTGATGTTACATTGTGATTCTGCCTTACAGTGTAGGGCTCGCTCATTCTTGATGTTACACTGTGTATCTGCCGTACACTATGGTGCCTGCTCATTCTTGATGCTGCGATTTGTATCTTCCTTACAGTGTTGTGCCTGCTCTTTCTTCATTTTACATTGTCTGTCCGTCTGACCAGTTTCAGGCCTGGGTCAGTCATTTAGTTTGGATGAGAGGAGCCAGCATTGCAAATGTGCAGCTTCACTATTTTGCATCCAAGGACGAGGAAGATTGGCATGCGTGCTGTATCTAAAATGCAGTAGCAAGAACCCAATGCAGCTCAGGGATGTTGTTTACATGAGGCGCTGCCTCAGTATGCCTAGTGACCATAACTTCTGTTATTTTTTTATACATATCTCGGATGTAGGTGCAAAGCTTCAGAGCTATTCACTGTCTTCCATCAATACTACCCACTGCCCATGGTGATGGGCTCCATGCAGTATTTTGTGTGTGTGCAACAGCACATGATTCATGCTTGAGATCTTTAAATCTATCTGAGCACAACACTCCACTTAGAAACTACCACCAGTATTTCCCAACCTTAGGGCTGTTGGCCCCAGAGACATCAGGGACAAAATAATGTACTTGTTTAGTTTTGAAATACTAAACATAAGTATGTGGAATTTGGCTTATTCATATTTTAATGTGAATCAAAAACATACTTAAAGAACCACGCTGACATTGTATGGTAAAACACAGACTATTATCAACGTGTGGAAATAAGAAGAAAGATAGCACCTTGAATCATGCATCACACCGGTTACAGCGAGCACCGAGTCAATAACGATTGAATTTACCAAACACATACTTCAGTACACAAGGGTATGTACACTGCACATCAGATTAGGAATCTATGGAATACCGTAAAGGAAATATTTGATAATGTGCATGACATAACTCAAGGCCAGCTATTCACTGTTACTTGTGTCACAACCTGAGGTGTACCTTTTATAAACCCCTGGCTCTGGCATTTGTTGTGGGCATGGGGGCACACACTAACAAAAGAGTTTCATATTTCAGAGATGCATGGACATCACTGTTGGTATACCCAAGTGCTTTAAACGGGCAAGTACTGTCCGATACTGAGTACCTGCACTTCTTTAATTTGAAAAGGATAGTACCTGCCCTTCTCTGCACAGTTGAAATACATTTAATGGGAGATCAGAGTACTGGAACTTCTCAGGAGCCAACAGGTACTCTAAATAGTGAGTACATGCACTTCCATATTTCCCCTTAAAGTACTTGGTATAGCATAAATTCCCCAAACCAAAGGCAAGCAGAAGATTGAATAATACAAAAACACAAACACCTTGTAAAAGCTCCCTGTACTTAAGATGCAGAGTCTGTGAATTGATGCCTGGTGGGACCATCTTAAAAGGCTGGGGGCACGGCTTAGGAGCGCCAGTCCTCCACTCCCTGCAATTGATCTTTAGAGCTCTCTTTACAGTATCTGCATGCTGAAGGGGCCCATTCTGTTAGGGTTCTTCTGTTAATATAAAGGAACTAATAACAGAAGTGTTTATTTTGGTTAAAACACAAGTAGCACTCTCAGAGATGTGTGCCCTGTGCTGCAGAGCTCGCCACACTGCCCTAGAGCGGGTACTGATATTATTGTCATGTCATAGTAGACTATGGAGTGAAAAAACAAAGGAGAGGAATGTATCCAATTAATCAATTGCAGGCTTTTAGGATCAAATCAAACATTTTCATCAGTCATCTTTTGTATTTCTCTGTGGTTTATGGAGGTGAGGCATCGAATGGTTCCTCAGGTGTGTTCAGGTGGTAACAGAGGACCCTCACCATCAATTAAATATGTGAGATATTAAGTAAAGAAAAAAATGCGAGAAAATGTCACCACCACAGACATCAGTAGAGAGCATTGTACAACTATACATAGTTAAAGAGCAGTACAGGCACCAGCTGCAAGGACACAAAGTAGGCAATAGTTCACCAGAAAGCAGTACATAGCAAGTTTCAGTTAAATGGGAAACCATGTTTACCAAGCCTTGGAAAGTTTATGATCAGAGTGCACAAGTACGTTTTTCATTCTCATTGCCAATAGAGACTTGACTTAGAAAATATTGAGCAAAGATAACTTTAGTCAAGAGAATACAGAGTCAGATAAGAAGTCTTGGGAACAGGGCAATAAACACTTATTTGGGGAAGGAAGGTTAATGTTTTATTTAAGCTCTGTTAGGATTACAAAAAGAGGAACCTAGAGAAGAGGTCACAAGTTTATGCAGACGGGTAATGTGGTGTTTATGTGAAAGTATATTATTAACATGTTATGTTCTATGACTTGTTATTGGTTTTTAAGATAATATGCATAAAATCAGCAATTTTGTGACTATAAAGGGCTTCTTGCAAGCAGTCATTTGAGATAAGCTTTTCTGCTCTACGAAGGTGACTGATCTCCCAGCTGTGGTGATTAAACCTTCTTTTGCCTTGCCAGAGAAGTCTTGCCTCTCTTTATGCTAGTTTTCCCACAATATTGACCAGTAAGAACTCTGTACCAGTCCTGACCTTTAACTTTTTATCAACAAAAGAGGCATTTGGCACATGTGAAGAGGCAGCCATGACATGCATCACATCTTAGCTGCTGAAGGGCTACCTTTTTTGAGGGTGGCATCAGCCAAGTCCTTTTGATTTTACTAAAATAATATATATAACATACTTACTTTAAGGGGCGTTCAGCCACCTTGCCTCACCCATGGCCTCACCCACTGGTCTATTGTTGGGTCATTCCCATTTTGCATCCTCCCACTACAGCATACAGCATTGGGCTGTGGGTAGGCTTATGTAAGCCTCTGGGTAATGTAACTCTGTGTAACTACATTTTGCTTTTTACAAGGTGCACATCCACACACAAGGAGTTCCCTTTAGACCCAGTGTTTCCTGATGTGATAGCAGGCCACATTTGAAGTGAGCACAGGGCACATTCCAGATTTATCAGCTCCTGTCTCCTTTCAGTGCTATTGTAAATTGCTTTTGAGGTGGACTGCTGCTTGTTCACAGAATATCATATTGGGTTGCTGAAAATGATTCCCCAACAGTCCTTTGGTGAAATTTTCCAAAGAAGGAAGAAAAACAAACGCTATGGTTTTTAAATTGCAGCACCCATGTAACAATGTTATTTAAACATAGGTTAGGTGTAATGTGGGTTTTAGTATCCAATATTGTATATTGTAACCTTCATTCTTTCTTTCCTTCTTTCTTTCTTTCTTTTTTCTTTTTCTTTTGTGATCTTTCTTTTTCTTTATTTCCCTTTGTTCCTTGCCTTCTATTTTTCTTTCCCTCTTCCTTGTTGCTGTCATCTTGCCTCCTTTCCTCCTTTTTGCCTTCCTCCCTTTCTTCCTTGATTTTTCCCTTCCATCCTTCTTTCCTTTTGTGCCCTTCTTCCTTCCTTTTTCTGTCTTACGTCCTTTCTTCATTGTTGCCTTACTTCCTTCCTTCCTTCCCTTCTTTGTTGCCTTCCTTCTCAAAGGCGAGGCTAGTAGCCAGTACCAGTCCAATGGCTGTTTTAGGTTGGTGTTAACCAAGATCTTTTGATTGTACTAAAAGTATGTATAACACAGTTACTTAAAGGGGGTTTCAGACTGACTTCATCCATTAGTCTGAGATTGTGTCATTCACGTTTTAATTCCACCCACTCCAGCATGCATCAAGAGGCAATGTTAACCCACTTCAGCTATTGACTGACTTCACTATGAGTTACGGCATGCTGCCCTTTCACACTGAGCACATTACACATGTGCTATACAAATTAATTTATAACACGACAAAGGTCCCTTTAGTGCTGAGTGTACCATGGCAATACATACTTTTTTGAGAACCAAAGAATACTTTTGCCTTTAGCCAGTGATTTTTTTCAGACTTAATGAGGGCCAACAGGTTCTCAAACAATAAAGTTTTGCAAAAAACATGATAAAACAAAGCAAGAAATGCTAAAAGACTGGCAGCCAATGCCAGACCTATTGGCTTTGCCAATGCTAGTTTGCATGTGCCAGAATGATTCACAACTTGACTAATGGTATCCTGTGAATATTATGGTTCCACAGTAAACATGAAAATTAATGGCAAAACTTCATCGGAGATAATGTCAAATAATTATTTTAGAACATTTACCTGAGCAATTGTGAAGACACTTTAATGATGAAAGTTGAGTGTGGTGAAGGTAAATTTAAGGAACACTTCTGTAAACAAGTCTGAATGAATTTTAATGCTGAAAGCCACATGTAAACGATGCATAAAATTTGTTTTTGTGATTTCCCATAGGAACATCAAGGAAAGTGCCTATGAATCACTCCAGCGATGAAAGTTACAGAATATAGGGGGTTATTCTAATTTTGGAGGAGTGTTAATCCATCCCAAAAGTGAAGGTAAAGTGACGGATATACCACCAGCCGTATTACGAGTTCCATAGGATATAATGGACTCGTAATACGGCTGGTGGTAAATCCGTCACTTTTCCGTCACTTTTGGGACGGATTAACACCTCCTCCAAAGTTAGAATAACCCCAATAATCACTAAGCATAGTTTATTGTGCATGTTTTTGTGATTAGAGAAACAAGTACTTTAATATGGAAAACCACATAATGACACCTCTAAATGCACATTTAAGAAAATATGTGAATATTTATTCTTAAATGAGATTGTACAATGTCTGATATGAGAAAAGGAGCATTACCATTCTAATTGTGACATTTATGTGATGAGAACACGATCTGAAACTTTTGGAATAGGATTTAAAGGAACAAAACATCAGAGTTCCTTGTGTATGTGGATTTTACTTTTCTAAGTACGAATAACCAGTTTAGGCTGATCCCTGGTTAGGATGTCAATGATTCTGCGCCTAAGAGGTGGAAACTGTAACGTGTTTAATAAAATGACTTTAAAAAATAGGAAAGGAAAGCTTTATGTGAAAAATCTAATGTGGGTGGAGATCAAATAAATGTAGAAGGAAATTAATTCACTATTCATCCTGATGCCAAATTTCTGTTCCCCACAGCAAATTCATTGGGGACAAAGAACCATCATGTGAAGATTAGAGACTATCTTTCGAAGCACACTTTATTACGATTTGGTGGTCACTAGGACCTCGTTATTTGCTTTACTTTTTAACATACTTTGTTCAACCGCGTGCCTCTTGTATTCACCGCCTGACAATCCATGTCCTTCATCTTTCGCTTTTTCAGTGTCTTTCCGTCTTTCCCTTCCTTTTACATTTCCAGCTTTTGTGTTTTTCTCGCCCTTACTCTGGCTGAAAGTCTATTGACGAACAATAAGTGCTGGTCCCCAAAAATGAGTTCCGGTAGCACCACCGGCAACCACTGGCTCAAATTAGTCACTGATTAGCACCTGCCTCGCTATGATTAAATCGCAGAGGGTTTCAACTGCACTAAGTATGAAATACAATAGATCAAATTTCTTCCCTCCCTAAATCATAACGAGAAATGTCCTCCTGAGCGGGCAATTCATCAAGAAGCCACGTAGTTCTCCACAGAAATTGTCACTGCTGTGGAATATCTTGATTTATTTATATGCTGCCGCTCGATCCCTTCATGAAGTGATACTAACGATCTCATTCTGAGACCACGGGGATATCAAGTCAGGCACAAATGGACTTTGCATCCAATTTTGATTGCCAGTTGTGTGATCTTACCACAACTCCATGGTTTATCCTTGCACAAATTGCTGCGAGTCTAACCTGGAGAAACTTGCATAGGGAAAGCAGCTTGCTAAGGGGGAAAATATGCAGATTGCACAATCCTGTCAAAATCAGAATTTAACACTGGAGAATTTACCACACACGAAATGTGCAACATCAGAATTAATAGGTAACCATTTATGGCAAACCTCAAAGTAGCACTCGAAAGCATAGTACTCTCACATGTGGGATATGGTAATGCCCTCCTAACTGACCTCACCAAAATGTACTGGCACCTCTCTAACCCCTACTCAATTCCTGTGCTTGCATTTTGCACTTGCACTACATCACTCCCACCAATCACTCTCAAGTAGTTGCCTTTCAAAGCCTACTGCCTATACAAACCAAGTGCATTACTTATAAATCAGTACACATCAACACCTAACATTGCCACAACAGCTAAACATCCTTGTGGGAATCAGGACACCTTAGAAGTAAAACATATTTTGTCAACACTACTATGACTCATTCTGGAAGAAAAACTGTACCATAGCTACTCAGGGCAGATTTAACAAGGTTTTGCGCTGCCCTTTCACAACGCAAGGGGGCACAAGGGTGATGCAAACCCTAAATGAGATTTATAAAGCCATGCCAGGCCACTTTACGTGGCCCTGCGTGGCTTGATAAATCTAGAGTAGCACAAAGAGGTGCAAATCACTGCCTTGAATTATTCTGTGGCAGGGAGGCATTCCATGTGTGGAGATTGGGTGTTCCCGCACATCCACCCATAGATTCTGACACATTCCCAGGTTTACCAACACTGGTATATCTGGGAACATGTCAGAAATGTATGCTCCTCCACTATAGATGCAACAAGGAGAAATATCTAAGTGTGCTGCATTCTGTGTTACGATGCATAAAAGATTGTTAAATATGCCCCTCACTCTCAGGAAAGTATCCTACGATTCTGGGTTCATGGCCCACATGAGGCTTACTCTTTCCTTTAAGTCATTCACAAAAGGTCTTAAACAACAGCTGTTATGCCTGTACCCTTATTCCTTTTAATGGTTCTGATGTTGGCTGTCAGGCTTTTGGCTTTGTTGATGCTTGTTTTGTTTTGCTGTGGTTTTTGCAAACTTTATTGTTGGCAAAGCTGCCAGGCTGCACTCAACCTAAAAAACACTGGCTAAAAGCAAAAATATTTTTGTCAAATGTGCTCACTGCCATAAGAGTCACTGGAACTTAAGGGAGCTGCTGTACGTGTAGATATGCACCTAGTGAAAGAGCAGAATACTGTCACACACAGAGAAGTTAGCCAATGGCTAAAGTGGGCTGACACCTCAGCTCAAGCAGTATGCTGTAGTGGGGCAAATTAAAATGAGAATGAAACAACAAGTCTATGAATGAAGAGAGTTGGCTGAACACCCTATGTAAGTGTTAAAATAATTTTAGTAAAATTAAATGGTCTTGATTAATGCTGGTGAAGAAGGTGCATATCACAACACCTGTGAGCTCAAGATATCAGAATTATTTAGAGGTTGCTAGTTGAGAGTAATTCGGCTGGGCAATAGTAACTGAAGATTTACCTATATCTATGAAGAGCACATTTGTATTGGGTAGCTACTGCTCTCTTAACCAAGTATGCCTGTTCATTATGAATTAGAGGCCTAATGATGAAAAGGTTGAAGGTGTGCTGGAACATTTTGAATTATTATATAATGATGATCCAGCAGAGGTTAAACTCAGAATAAGCCATCAAGACTATTGATGACTTACGGTATGGATACACTCTTTATGGACTAGGTTAATGGGCAGCTGCAGCAATGGTGGTTTCTTTTGGTCTCAACTATAACTAAACTGGTGTGGAGTCCTTTTGTGGTGTTTTTGCTGTGTTACTGTGTGCGGTGGTACAAACACTTTACGCATTGCCTCAGAGATGAGCCTGACTGCTTGAGCCAAGCTACCAAGGGGGTGAACAGGGGTTATCTGAGGAGTGTAGCTCCCTTACCCTGACTACAGTGAGGGTCCCTGCTAGGACAGAGTGCAAACGGACTGCCAGCCAGAGACCACATTTGTAAGATTGGTGATCAGTGGCGAGGATAGGACTTGTATTTGTACTTGACATACAGTGATGGATGTACACTACTGTTTCAGTGCAGACCATTACGTGTCATCATATTTCTTGTTTTTCTCTCTGTGGATTTTTTTCTTCTTCCTTTTTGTTCTCTTTTTCCTTGGGGTCTCTGCTCTTTTGGAACTCTTGCATCTTTATTGAACCTCCCCGACAAGCATATCTCAATCTGGGGATGCACCAACTGTTGCTACAAAAGTTGTGTTTGAGTTGGAGAAACTGGAGGAGTATACAGTGGCCCAGCTTAAACAATTTTGCAAAGAACTTTCCTACCCAATCAAAAGCTCCGGTAGGAGAAACTGCAAAAGGCGCTGAGGGCCTGGGTGGCAGCTAAGGAGGCTAGGGGGCACACAGAGGAGGAGAATGTGGATGAGGAGGTGCAGGGCATTCATGATATTATAGTGTTGACTAAATCTAACCTGCCTAGGGGGAGGGCCTGATCCCAGAGGACTGCAGGACAGACAAGCAGAGACAATGCACCAATTTGAGTTAGAGAAGCTTACAATGGAAATGGAAAAGAAAAGATTAGCCATAGAAAATAAAAAAGATGCTTTTGGCTCATTAGTTATGTTTGAGAGAGTTGGACCAAAGGAGCCAGTCCAACAGAGATGGTGGCAACAAGACCACAGTGCAGCCTGAAAGGAGGGTACACATCCCAAAGGATTTAGTGAAGGATTACAAAAGGGGGGATTACATATGCCTGTGGTTTAAGGGATCCGAGTCACCTCTCCACATGAACATGGTCCCTGAGGTACACTGGGGGCAGGTCTGTGGAAGCACTTTGAGGTAGACAGGAGGGACACCCTGACATCCTTAGGGGATCCTCAGGGATTCACCTATTCTATCATTAAGGACCACTACTCACTAGGTATGGTCTTACCCCTAAGCGGTACAAAGAAAAATTAAGATTCTATAAGATAAAGGAATCCCAAACTTGGTTGGAATGTGTAGATTCTTTCTGCAGGTCACTGGATGGTTGGGTGAAGGGCAGTAAGGTATCAATTTATGAGGGGCTGTGCAATTTGATTGCATGGGAGCACTTGTATAGACTTTGTTTTCCAGAGCTGCACCAGCACCTAAAAGCTAACTGACCCCAGAAAGCTTGCCCAGGAAGCAGACCGGTGGGAGAGCACCAAGGTCCAAAGAGGTTTGGGGGAGACTCTGCCAAGGGTGGGCAGGGTCCCCATCAGAAGAAGTGGGGGTGGGTAAGTGTAAACAGGAGGAGTTCTGTAAAGGGCCCCAACCTGGTTACCAGGATAATGATTCCCAGTCACCCAGTTGGGAAGAAACCATGGTCTTTACAGGGAAACCTGCAGAAAAGGGTCTCTGCATGTGTTTTGCATGTGATCAGGTGGGTCACATGAGGGAGGACCCCAAATGTCCCAATTGGATACCGGTAGCCACTGGTGCTCAGTCACAGGGTTTGGCCAGTGTAGCGCTTGGGGAGGAGTTGGTTCCAGGAGAAGGGTGGGAGCCAGCTGAGAGGACCATTGTCTCAGAGGACCCTTGTGCCTGAGAACACTAAGAAGTCCAGGCGGTGGGTGACCATCAATGGAAAGAGGGTGGAGGCTCTGGGAGACACAGAAGACAGTGGGACTACTGTGAGGTGTCACCTGGTATGTGGAGGATTCCCCTTGGAGTGAGGTGGAATGCCAGTCACACTTGTAGATGTTGGGTCTGCCAGGCTAAGCGTTTGTAACCAACTGCTTTATGGCAACCCGTGAGGGTGATCAGGAGACCCTGGAGACTGAAAAGGGGGCCCAGATGCCTTCAAGAAAGAGGAAGGGCAAGGGGCGTGGGAAACCCGCTCCAAAAGTTCCCACAGTCCGGGAGGAGTCTGAACTCTAGGGGGATGCCCTGGAGCCTACAGGGGAACAAGTAGTTGAATTGGGGGAGGTGCCTAAGCTGACCTATTGGCCCTACCAGGGAAGAATTCTGTGAGGCACAAAAGTCATGCCCTACTCGTGAGGGTCTGCGGTGAGAAGCTGCTGACCAGGCATCTAGCAAGGAGTCTGGATCACACTAGATCTATTGGGAGGATGGCCTCCTGTATAGTGAGCCTAAGGTTGCTGAGCCTGGGGCAGCACGTGTGCTGGTGGTTCCCCAGTGATTCAGACCCTTCCTACTGGGTATGGCTCATGATGTGCCTTTAGCAGGACATTTGGGGCAAGACAAGACCTTTGAGAGGCTTGTCAACCACGTTTATTGGCCCCATATGTTCAGGCACTCTGTCGCACATTGCAAGTATTGCCAAACTTGTCAGGCAAGTGGCAATAGTGGGGGAAAGTGCAAGGCTCCCCTCTAACCTTTTCCTGTTATGAGCACCCCTTTTGAGCAGGTGGGCATTGACATTGTGGGGCCTCTGGATCCCAAGACAGCCATGGGCAACAGGTTTATCCTGGTCTTGGTAGACCATGCCACTTGGTAGCCGAAGGCCATCCCTCTGAGTTCAATAACAGCCCCTGTGGTGGGCCAGGCATTGATCCCAAGTGATGCCATCCTAGTCCTAGACCTTTGGAAGTGGGTCTGAAAGTCCTCCTCCAGCCCAGCAGCAGTCCCAGCAGAACAGACGTAGCGTGATGTATCCCTCACAAAAACTCCACATAGGAACCATTGTGCAATGGATCTCTGACACACAACTTTACATTGCAGCCCCCTGCTAATTAGAACTTCCACTGTATGATATATCCTCGCATAGGCCTTCGCATTGCAAGCCCCTCGATTATGGCATCCTCAACTAAGACACAGGACTCCACATCACAAGCTCTGCAACTTCTTTGAAACCAGCCAGTGTGTGATACATCTTCAATACAGGACCAGTCCTCGCAAGCCCCTCATTGATGGCACTCTCGATGATGACGTAGGACCTCGAATCACAGCCTCACAGCTTCCTAGAACTTTCGCTGCCAGATGTATCCCCACACCTCCCATCGCCTCTGATGTGAGACTCATTCTTGAAACAGTACTCTACCCAATTCCGCAACCAGGATGTAAGGTACTTTGTTCAGCAGGTCCAGGCTGGTCGTGGTAGCCAGCCCACAGTCCATTGCGTTTGACCTGACCTTGTGACTGACCCGAACTAGCATGAACGAAAAAACTTGCTTTGTGCTTTTTTGCACTATTTTTACTTAAATCTTTAAAATTGCATATCTCTAGTTGTACTAATTTAATGTTTGTGATTTTGGTCTTAAATTATTAATTACAGTTTACTCTATTTTTTCAAATTCTTGTGTTGTGTTTCACTTTATTGCTGCATAAAAACTCTACACAATTGCCTATAAGTTAAGCCTGACTGCTCTGGGCCAAGCTACCACTGGGTTGGACATAGGTTCGTTTAGAGGTTGCTTGTGACTTCACCCTCTCAAGAATTGTGGTTGCTGCTTGAGCAGGGTTTCAACCCCCCTCAACCAGTAACTAAATATCTATCAAAATCCAGTAAGAGGAACCAGAAATGTGATTTTTAAATGTCTAAGTAGTAATAGCACCAAGAAGCATCAAGTGCGAATGAGAGGTCATGGTAGGCTGGAACCAAAGCTTAATTTGATGCTGACCATGATAGAACATGATTCAGATACACCAAGCAGGTTCATCCTGGTCAACCATTTAACAAGAGTTACTTCAACACTTAGCTAGTTTAAGATGTTTATTGCATCCACCTCAAGCCAGCGCTATACACAGCCTCCAGGTCGTAATATCTTTTTCAACTGCTGTCTCAGGAATCTTTGACACACATAATTCTACCTGATGACACCTTTCATTTAAAGGGACAGCAGGCTACGAACAATAGGTTACAGCACATCTCCCTTTTTTAAACATAATAAAACATGTTTACATTTTTGTTAAACCTATTAATAAAATTAAACAAAAGAAAAACAAAAGGAAAATAGAAAGGCATGGAAAAAATACTAAACTTAAGGATACATATGCCTAGTGTAAAGATAAATGTAAAAGCAATGAAAACTATAATATGCCAATTGATTTTATGAAGATCATTCAACTTATTAAATGAAGATTGAAGATAAATCATAAACTTTGGACAAATACTGTATGAGATGTTCTAAAAGATGTTAACCAGGTATATAAATATATTCAAGACTAATAAGTATAGGACTAATCTGTTAAGTAATCCCTGAAGTGAACAGGTTGTCTTCTAGCGTGTATACTCCTCCTGGGAGTAGTCATCACCATCTATTCCCTCAAGTTCATCCTCTAGGTGCCTTACAAGTTCCTCCTGTGAAAACCTTTGCAGGTTCCTCACATAAAGATCTGCTAGGCGTGACATACTCCAGACCTCACCTCATTCCACCACTTTCCTTTATATTTCAATAATTCTCTTGGGTCCCATAAATTTGGACTCACCCTTCGGACACCAAATAGGCCTCTTAACAAAGACTAGGTGCCTGATTTATATCTTGGCAGACGGGGTTACTCTGTCACACATGTGTCGAATATCCAGTTCCGCCATATTACAATTCAATTATATCCTATAGAAAGTGTAATACAGAGGACGGAATAACTGTCTTGTGTATGACAGATTAACCCATCCACCAAGCTCGAAATCAGGCCCTAAGACACCAACATTCCATACATCTTGACGCACACAGTGTTTGTCATCAAAGTGTTTTTATACTTGTGTTGATTGGCTATTACTTTGTCAGTCACAAACAGTCCTCCATCCCTCCTTGGAAACAACACAATGTGTTCAGTTTAGATCCTACCATCCATCCTCCCCTTCAATAATTGGAAAAGAGAAATTCTTGTCACACAATTAGGTGCATTTCCATGGGCCCATAGCTTGTCTCTTAGAATGGCCTTGAGCGGTAATTTCCTATCCAGAGCAGTTTGCACTCTGACCCTCACTATTTGATTAATTTTTTCCACCAGGTCATTAGCTCGGGTGGCATAGAGAGCAGTACGGAAATAAGTGATAGACAGATAATTTAGGAATTCTTTCATTTCTTGCAAGGTAAACAGAACCCCATTGTCTGCCACAATGGTCTTGGGGATGACTTCACATGCAAAAACATCTCCCAAAAATGTAAATACACTTCTAGTGGTAACTGATTGTAGACAGCTAGCTGTGACCCACTTGGAGATGTAATTTACTAATACAAGGACAAATCTTTCATTGGGTGGCAACAAGTCAATAGGTCCAACCATATCTAAACCTAATTTACACCAAGGTTCATCTGGAACATCGACAGGAGATAGAGGAGCTGTTCTAACTGCTCTAGTTTTATGATTAACAGCACATTGCAGACAATCTTTCGCAACACCTTCCCCTTGCCTATCAAGGCCTGGCCACTAATAACACTCCCTTACTCTAGTTTAGTAAGATTCCTGTCCAAATCTCCTTCGTGGACCAGGTTTATAATTTTCTCAAACGACCCTGCTGGAGGAATCAGTCTATATCCTCTGTAGAACTCAGCTCTCAATATGCTCAATTCTTCCTTAATACTCCAGAATTCCCTTGCATTGCCTGGAACTGCATTTAAATGGGGCAAACCACCAATGACATGTACTGACAGCAACTTCTGAACTGCATCCTTGTCAGTCTCTACCCACCTACTCTGTCTTATTTAAGGCTGACTCCCTCACTCGCAGCACAGGAACATCTGCCGCAGGAACGTCACCTTCTTCCAGGGGCAACCCGGAAAGGCAGTCTGCCAAAACATTTCCTTTACCCAGCAAATATTCTACATGAAAATTTAATTCCATAAGACTCTCAATCCATCTTTTTATTCGGGGAGTGCTGTTCTCACCATTTCTACATGCAAACATCTGGACAAGAGGTCTATAATCACTCCTGACAACAAAAGTCAAATCCCACAAGTGAAACCTGAAGTGATTCTTGGCCCAAACATAAGCAAGTGCCTCACGTTCCACAACAGAATACCACTCCTCAGCACCTTTGAGTGAACCTAAAACAAATGCCACAACCCTCTACTCACCCTCAACTATTTGAGAGAGAATAACTCCCAGTCCATTCATGCCGGCATCAGTGATGAATAGAGTCTTCCACTTCACATCCAAATGTCCTAATGTGGGCATACTACCAATAAAATAATCTTCTACAAAGGCTGTTTCACATTCCGGAGACCACTCAAAATGTGCCCCTTTCTTCAAGAGTAACCTTAATAGTTGTACAACACTTGCAAAGTTTGGTATGAACTCAGAATAGTATTTTGCAAGACTAAGGAATGATCTTACTTGGTCTTTATCTTTTGGTGTAGGTGCAGTTGTGATAGATTTTACTAATTCCAATTTTGGACATCCTCAAAGATGGGGTGCCCTAGTTAGGAAACAGTTCCAACTCTGAACTTACATTCCTCCCTCTTCAAGATGAGTCCACTATTCTTCAACCTTCTAAGATCTTCCCTCAGTGTGGCATTATGTTTGATAATTCTTTTCCCCATAAACTAGGATGTCATCCTGAAAAAACACCACTGATTTGACTCCATTATGACCTCTTTCATCCTCCTTTGGAAGCAAGCAGCAACTAAATCCAACCCAAAAGGCATCCTGACAAATCTGAATGCTCCCAAGGTGGTGACAAAAGCGGTAAGATGTCTAAAGTCTTCATGAAGCAACACCTGATGATAGGCTGCTGATAAGTCCATGACACTAAAAACATTTGCTTCTGCCAACATATGCAAGGCTTCATTGATGTTTGGTAAGGGGTGCTGGTCAACTCAAATACATTGGTTAAGCCCTCTTAACTCCACACACATTCTAAGTTTTGTGCCATTGTCCGCAGGTGCTAAGACTACCAATGCTAGCCATTCAAAGGCTTCTATTTCTTCAGTCACACCCAACTGCAATAGTTTGTCCACTTCTTTTTGCAATGGTTTTAAGATAAGGTATGACATTTTCCTGGCCTTATGTACAACCAGCATAGCATTAGATTTTAAAACAATCTTATGCTTGTAATTTTTTAATAGACCAAGCTTCTCCTAAAACAGTTCTGGAAATTCACTCACAACTTTCTGACACCAACAAGACTTGATCAGGAAAATTTGGATTCAAGGTAATTCCTAAATCTGTTTTATCGCACCAGCCTAACAGATTATCGCCTCTTTTGGCTCCATAAACTTTTTCCGCCATCTCAAGTCCCTTGAATCTGATCGTCATAGCAGCATAACGCAACAATTCAATTTTTTGACAACCATATCATTCTGGATTGATGTCTGGTAGCAACAGTTTAATATTTTCCTCTCCAAAGATCTCTTCTCAATTCTTATCCCCAATTAGTGGGAAAAGAGAAGTACTGGAACAATTTTTCCAGTTAGATCAGTGTCACACTTAGACATGATAAATTTTTCTCTATCCACAGTATCGCCTACTTCTTGTACTCCTCCACGTGGACAGTTGACATGTAACACAATCTGTTAGTTTATTGATGGTTATCCCAAGTTGTTTACTTTTGAACTCGTGTAGACCCTCGCAAAATGGCTCTTCCGGACACAATTTTGACAAATGACATTTCGGGCAAAGCACTTAGGATTGTTAGACAAATTACTTGGACGGCCACATTTGTAACATTTAGTTTTAAAATCCTTTTGTGTAGCTCCACTCACTTTTAAGTGTCCAGACACTTTTTGCACTAATTCTAACTCCTCTACGTCATCTGATGTAGTTACTCAGGCTAAAGTGGAATTTGAAGTATTCTGCACTTTTTTAACCTAGCTCATTGTATGTTCTGTGCTCTTAACAATAGTCAAAGCCTCTTGTAAAGTGGGATTTTTTGCTAATAACTTTTCTTGTACTCTTGGATTGTTGGTGCAATGCACCAGTTGGTCTCTGATTAAGCATTCAGTAAGCTCTGCATACTCACACATCTGCGCCAGAGACTTCAAAGAAGCAATATAGTTCCCTATCTCTCATCTTTAGTTGAGGTCCCCATGAAAATATATATGCCGTTCTGTGCCTTTCAGTTATGCAGGCCCCAAAATGTTTTTCAGGCATTATCACCGACATATCATATACGTCTCTTGGTTCCCCCTCACCATTACCAACTGCTATTGGGTCAAGACTGTCATAAATATTCTAAACTCCAATGCCCAGGTTATGAAAGAAGATTCCTTGCTTCCTGGCAGGAGAGAATTTCTCACCACCCGTGGCAACTAAATAAGAATCAAATAGATATATCCATTTTTTCCAAGGTAGTATAGGTTCGCCACACTCATACAAAAACTGTGGTTGCGATATACTAAGTGGTAAATGATATAACCTGTGAAGCAATTTAAAACAACAATCTACCAAAACAAACTAACGCAATAAAATAAAATAGCAAGTTACCACACAAAGCTAAAATAGCATTGCTTTGTCTCAATGCTTAAATGCTTAAGTAGTTAATGGCTGTGATCTTGGCTTAAATGCCTAAAATCACCTTACTTGATTGTAGATCACAACTTAATATGGCAGTTGTCTCCTCCAAGGCAGGCAGAAAAAGAAAGGAAACAAAACTGGTGGGTTCATACAACCCCCATGTATGAGCAAGGAATAGCAGCTCCTTCACTCACCGCGAGATAGGAGAATGAAGGTAAGGTTTTATTTTCTTCTCTATAATATTTTGTAGCGTTTACAGTAAGTTTACAGTTTGCTCACTGCTGTTTCATAGGAATGTGATTTACTGCTGTTAAACAGAGTGGATGATATGAGAGACGCATTATCTCCCAATGCGGTGTCTTGTTAAATGCACATTCTTGAATGGCCTACGCCGAACTACTTCCTTTGGTAACACACAGTCTTCCTGGACAAAGACACGCAGCTGAGGTAGCATGCGGTGAGCTGGTGTCTCTGTTGACACGTGGTTGACAAGCGCATGCAGCTAAGACAGCATGCTCTGTACTGCTTTTGCCTCAGCCATAACAACATGCGATGGGACACGCATTCGCTGGATTGCACTTTCAGCAACCAGACAGTGAATGGTTTTGACATCCCTTCCTTTCAAGTGCACCCCCAGAGTTATATGCAAAATCCCATAGACAGAAATGGGATAGAACAAAGCATGGTTCATCAGGAACCATGCAGTGGATTTGCAGAATTTTCTCACCATTCTGTTCTCTGCCTTTCCAGTACATCCCCAAAGCAATTTATGTAAACCCAGCATACCTGTTATGCAAGATTTGATTCAAAATCAGGTTGCAACACTGTAATGTCAAAAAGGATTCTCATAGCCCCCACCCTGGATATTCTAGGATGTTCAGGGGAGTCATCTCTGCCCATTCAGGTCAGCCTATTGTTTGCGCCTGGGAGGCTTTCCACCTCTTTTTCACTCCTATTCAAATAGTGATCAGTAGCTGGGAGAACTTTCAGAGCAAATGCAAATTATCCTCCAGTAACTTCAGGCAGGAAAAAAGTAACTTCCCAAAACATTACAGTTCCTTAATAGTTATTAAATAGATGACTTCACTATTGGATTGGACTTTTACTAACTACTAACAATATTTGCTCAGTTTTGTAGCTATTTCCATTCCTGTGATACAGAATCATGATTTTTAATCTGTGTGCAGGTTTTTCTACATAGGAGAGCTAAGACTGCCAAAGTGGAAAATACCTTTTGAATGCTAGTCACTTCAAGGACATGCTAATATTACATTGTTACATGTCCTACATTTAAATAGCATGAACCCTGCCTTATGGGCATCAAGGCCCACATAAGGGTGATATTTTAAAGGAAGGCTTTTACACATCAAAATGATTTATTTTGGCAGGTCAAATGGTAGTGTTTATACTGCTACAATCAGACTACACAGGGTCGGCCTGATACTAAATTTGTACTACCACCACTGGGGATGGCACCCCATCCTCAGAAGTTCAGTAGTACTGTATTCCACTAGGTGCATCTGACTTCCTGGCCCTGGGTGTAAGTTAAATATACCAATGAGGAGTATGTCAATTTGACCATGTTAAAGGAAAAGATCAAGAATGTTACTACTGGCTAGCAGGGGTAAATTGCACAGAGCAACCAGCCTAAATATAGACATCTGCAAATGATAATGAGAAATGAAAGTGTTTGTTATACCCCAAATGGCAGCCCTACTAATTTCAGCCAAGGGCACCCCCTAAAATTCTTCCTATGAGGTCACCATTCCCATCATTGCCCCCCTGAACAGAAAAGAGAAGGGGAACCATTGCAACAGCACACAAAGCTGATAGCCAAGCAAATGCAATTACTAATACAACAAATTGGAGATTTGTTCCAGCAGAAACATACAAGGAATCAGTTTTCATGAAGAGTTCTTTATAAGGCAAATATACTTTTACCATTGTTCCTATTTCAACAATGGAAATCAGGTCCAGTTGGACTAAAACATCAGGGTACAACGTGGGAAGAACACTACCCTGACATGACTGGAACTTGGTAAAAATCATGGGCTTAAAATATGGAGAACTCCTCAAGACCAAGTCTTCTGGTATGAATTGTATTGTTCCCTCTAAAGAAAAGTGTCAGTCTCCCACAAATGTAATTGTCACCAAAAAGGCAAATTTCAGAGTAAAAATTTAACATAATTTCTTCTAAGAGTTCAAAGAGTGCATCCTTTGAAGCCTGTAACACAAAAGGAAGATAGAAGGAAAAACAACACATTGGTCTGACTCTCAGCCTCGCCAACTCAAACTTGAAGACATTGAGAGGCATACTCTCTTATAGGGAAATGCTCCCCTCACAGCCCTACCCCAAACCCAACTGAAAACTTTAAGTACAGCCAACTTGACTCACAATGAGGACAGGGCCAAACCAAATTCAAACACATCATGTATAAAATATAAGACATGTTAGAGTTTATATTGAAAATGAGAGCACACTCTGAGCTCCCACAAGGTACAGAAATGCTTCCAGTGTTGTCTGTAGGATGAAAGAGCGAACTGCTTTCTGGACCATTCTTGGAACCATTGCACACCAAAACAAACCTATATGTTCAGCATCCATACCATCAGATTTAATCAGACCAACAGAGAAGGAATTAGGTCTGATCACCTCAGTGGAGAAGGTGGCTGAGGGATCTCCAATTTCGGCCTCAGCACCAAGAAAGTGGCTTTGTCGTTGGGTGGATTGGGGTCTGCCACAAGTAATAAAGGCATTATCCTGTTAAGTCAATTTAAAGTATTAAATAATTTAGACTTGAGCCACTGAACCTCTGGTAGGTAATCCACAGAGCAGGCAGCTTAACCTAGGGAAAATGTTTGAAGCATTTAGAAGTACCACAAGAGTTAATAAGTAAAAACAAAAGCACAACACAATAAAAATACTACTCCAATTTAGAAAACTAGAGAATACCTCAGGGAACAGAATGACACCAAAGTTACAAAAATCCAATCAGGGTGACCACTGATATGAATTTTAGAGGATTTAAGGAAAAATAACGCTGAAAAGCATTAAACAATGATGCAGGTCCACTGGTCATGATAGACCGAGACTGATGTGTGACTTCAGGATGACTGTGATGGAAAACAAGTTGAATACACCAGAGTTGACCAGGGTGGAGGTTTTATCTTGGGGCTTAGGCTCAAAAAAGGAAGATGAGGTCCTTCAGTGGGGCAAGGCAGCAAGCTGTATCCGAACAGTACTACACAACATTGTATAAGCATTGGATGAGTTCCTGGTGAAGCGGTTAGCTTTTTTCAGAACAGTTCCAAGTGGGAAAATTTGAATTTCATGTCAAGGTAAATCCTTTTGCTGACTGGATACTTCTAACACCTTCACCCAGGCAAGATTTGCACTTAGGATCTTTTTTGGAGCTAAGAATCCTCCAGCAAGGCAAGGCTGTAGACTATGTCATATGAGGGCACCACATGTCAAGATACCTTCTCACTGTGTTTCTGCTGAAATGGATTTGCTGCTTATGAGAAGCTCTGAGCAGGCAAAACCTTTTTATTAAGCCTAGCAAGGCTGTGCCTTGCGCAGATGGGCTTGGCAGGTTTGTCCTAGTCTTCTGGAGGCCTTGATGTCAAAGATTTTCTAAGTCCTCAGTTTTCAGAGGCAGTAGGAGAATTCCAGTTAGACATAGCTAAGGGTCCCAGGACCACAGGAATAACTCTTGGGAGAGAAACTCACTTCAGCAGAGGACACCTGCATGGTTCAGATCAAGTCCAGTTGATACTGGTCAGTTGGTCTCTTCCAGCTTGTTGCGGTTTGTAGCATACACAGGAAGTCAGCCAACTGACCCTTGGAGAACACCTCTGTGTCTTGGGTACAAGAGAGAGCAGGTCCAGCTCTTCAGATCTTCTCACACGTCTCAAACATCAGTCTTTTGTCTGTTCTTCCAATGATCCAAGGTATCTTGGGGTGCAACAATTATGCCTGCCATTAGCGTATGGGTGGGGGTTCCTAGGGGTAACCCCACCCACTTTTTCAGTAGTTCCTGTGAGACCTACAATCATACAGTGCTCTCACTCATCATCCCTTTGTGCATAGGCTGTGTGCCCACCCAGAGGTTTTATCGGGGTAATAAGCAGCTCCTATTCAGTTGTCACTCCAAATTAGTACTGGGCACAGCTTTCCCCATATTAGGTTTTGTGCCTGCCTGACTGGGAGGATAAATAAGGGCCTGTCTTTTTGTCATCTGGCATCTGTTTGTGACAGAGGAGGACCCTAGAATGAAGTCTTCCTGCCAGGGAAACCAAAACACCTCCCCAAACCTAGGCAATAATTTCTTCTCTGGGACCAGTTTTTCCAATTTATCAGAGCCTTTCACCAGCTGGGTGACAGTTGGAGGGTTAATGCAAAGTAGCCTCTAGGACCTTCAGGAATGGAAAAGGTAGCTTTCTAAAAGTAGATTTTCCTTATGTATCAAAATCCAACTTTACAATTAGGATGTTTTTTTTAAAGAAATATCAAAAATAGTTGTTTAATTTTTTTTAAACTTGTGCCAAGCTTGAAAAAGCAGAATTAATATTTAATATTGCTTCTTAGTGTTTTACTATGAGCCAGCCAGCCTACCTACAGCGAAAATAGTTTTGGGGTACTAGTCACTACAAGGACAAGTTAATTTTAAAGTTCGAAATATTGTAATTTAAAGGCAATGCACCCTACCTTGTGGGCTACAAGCCCTACATAGGTGACTGATCATGCAGTAATTGGCAGTGAAAGACTGTGCACACAGACACTGTAGTGGTAGGTCTGAGACATGTTTACAGGGCTACTCATGTGGGTGGCACAATCAGTGCTGCAGGCCCACTAGTAGCATTTGATTTACAGACCCTGGGCACTTTACTAGCGACCTATCAGTAAAGAAAGTGTGCCAATCATGGAAACCCAGTTACCAATATCTTTTAGACAGAGAGCACTTGCACTTTAGCACTTGTTAGCAGTGGTAAAGGGCCCAGAGTATCAAAACCAGCAACAACAAATTACAGAACAAATCAAATCAAATCAAATCAAAAACATTTATAGAGCGCGCTACTCACGCTACTCACGCGCTACTCACCCGTGAGGGTCTCAAGGCGCTATGGGGAGGGGTTTACTGCTGCTCGAAGAGCCAGGTCTTGAGTTGCCTCCGGAATGCGAGGTGGTCCTGGGTGGTCCTGAGGTTGGTGGGGAGGGAATTCCACGTCTTGGCCGCCAGGTAGGAGAAGGATTTCCCACCTGCCGTGGTGCGGCGGATGCGAGTGCGAGGTTGGCGGAGCGAAGTTGACGGTGGGCGTGTAGAAACTGAGGCGACGGTTGAGGTATTCGGGTCCCTTGTTGTGGAGGGCTTTGTGTGCGTGGGTGAGGAGCCGGAAGGTGATCCTTTTGTTGACGGGAAGCCAGTGCAGGTGTCTCGGGTGGGTGGAGCTGTGGCTGTTGCGGGGTATGTCGAGGACGAGGCGGGCGGAGGCGTTTTGAATTCGCTGCAGACGCTTCTGGAGTTTAGCAGTGGTTCCTGTGTATAGGGTGTTGCCGTAGTCCAGGCGGCTCGTGACGAGGGCGTGGGTCACGGTCTTTCTGGTGTCGGCGGGGATCCAACAGAAGATCTTTCGGAGCATGCGGAGGGTGAGGAAGCAGGAGGATGATACAGCGTTGACTTGTTTGGTCATAGTGAGAAGTGGGTCCAGGATGAATCCGAGGTTGCGTGCGTGGTCTGAGGGGGTTGGTGCGGTGCCAAGGGCCGTGGGCCACCAGGAGTCGTCCCAGGCGGACGGGGTGTTTACGAGGATGAGGACTTCCGTTTTGTCTGAGTTCAGTTTCAGATGGCTGAGTTTCATCCATTCTGCGACGTCTTTCATTCCATCTTGCAGGTTGGTCTTGGCGCTGGTGGGGTCCTTGGTGAGGGAAAGTATCAGCTGAGTGTCGTCGGCGTAGGAGGTGATGTTGATGTTGTGTTTGCGTACAATGTCGGCGAGGGGGCTCATGTAGACATTGAAGAGAGTCGGGCTGAGCAAGGAGCCTTGTGGGACGCCGCAGATGATCTCGGTGGGGTCTGAGCGGAAAGGTGGGAGGTAGACTCTTTGGGAGCGGTTGGAGAGGAAGGAGGTGATCCAGTCCAGGGCCTGTCCTTGGATACCGGTGGAGCGGAGGCGGGATATAAGGGTTTGGTGGCAGACGGTGTCGAAGGCAGCCGAGAGGTCGAGGAGGATGAGGGCGACTGTTTCTCCGTTGTCCATCAGAGTTCTGATGTCATCTGTGACTGAGATGAGGGCGGTTTCTGTGCTGTGATTGGCTCGGAATCCGGACTGAGAGAGGTCGAGTAGGTTGTTGTCTTCAAGGAAGTTGGTAAGTTGCTTGTTGACGGTTTTCTCTATGACTTTGGCAGGCAAGGGGAGGAGCGAGATGGGCGGAAGTTCTTCAGGTCGCTGGGGTCCGCCGTAGGTTTCTTCAGTAGGGCATTGACTTCTGCGTGTTTCCAGCTCTCGGGGAAGGTGGCAGAAGCAAACGAGCTGTTGATGATGGTCTGGAGATGCGGGGCGATGATGTCGTTGGCTTTGTTGAAGATGAAGTGTGGGCAGGGGTCCGAGGGGGCACTGGAGTGGATGGAGTTCATGGTGGCTTTGGTCTCTTCCATGCTGATGTGAGTCCAGGCATTGAGGGTGATGGGTGGGGTTGTAGGTTCTGTGGTGGTTGGCTGGGTCTGGTGTCCGAAGCTGTCGTGTAGGTCGGTGATCTTACGATGGAAGAAGGTGGCGAGGGAGTTGCAGAGGTCTTGTGAGGGTGTGATGGCATTGGCGTTAGGGTTGGAGAGCTCTTTGACAATGTTGAAGAGTTCTTTGCTGTTGTGAGTGTTCTTGTCCAGTCTGTCTGTGAAGGAATGTCTTTTGGTGGCGCGGATCAGTTGGTGGTGTTCGTGGGTGGCGTTTTTGAGGGCAGACATGTTATCTGCGGTGTGGTCCTTGCGTCAGGCTTTCTCGAGGGTGCAGCAGTTTTTTTTAGATTCCTTGAGGGTGTCTGTGAACCAGAGAGGTTTCTTGGTGTTGGTCTGTCTTGGGAGGCATCTGAGGGGTGCAAGGTTGTCTGCGCAGTTGGTGATCCAATGCGTGAGGCTGAGGGCTGCATCGTTGGGGTCGGTGGAGAAGGTGGGTTGGTTGTCGCTGAGAGTGGAGAGAAGCTGTTGCGCTGGGATTTTGTTCCAATGTCTGCGTGGGATGGATTGTGTGTGGAGGTGGCGAGTCTCGCGTCGGAAGGTGAAGTGGACACATCTGTGGTCGGTCCAGTGCATTGCAGAAGAGTGGCTGAAGGATACGTGGTTGCTGGCGGAGAAGATGGGGTCGAGCGTGTGTCCGGCGATGTGGGTGGGGGTGTTCACCAGTTGCTTGAGACCGAGGTTGGCGAGGTTGGCGAGCAGGGCGGTGGTGTTGGGGTCGTTGTTCTGTTCCAGGTGGAAGTTGAGGTCACCAAGGAGGATGTAGTCCAGTGAGGCAAGGGCTTGCGGGGAGATGAAGTCAGTGATAGAGTCGCTGAAGAGGGCGCGTGGTCCAGGGGGTCTGTAGATGAGAGTTCCTCTGAGGGTGGTCCTGGGGTCTGTGTGGATCTGGAAGTGCAGGTGTTCGGCGGCGAGGGGGGTGTCTTCGGTGGAGGTGGTGACGTTGATGGAGTCCTTGAAGACGATGGCGATTCCTCCACCGACTTGGTTGGTGCGGTCTCTCCTGGAGATCTTGTAGCCGTCGGGGATGGCTATGGCGATGTCGGGGGCCGAAGAGGGGTTCATCCAGGTCTCAGTGATGAAGGCGACGTCCGGTGCGGTGGAGTCCAGGAGGTCCCATAGTTCAATGGCGTGCTTGAGGACGGAGCGTGCGTTGATCAGGATGCCTTTGAGGTGGTTGTTGGCGCGTGGGCTGGCAGGCGGGGTGGTTTCGCGGTGGAAGATGAGTTTGCAGGTGAGGCATGCGAAGGGTCCATGGGTGCGTTTAGGGTTGGCTTGGAAGCAGGTGCTGGGGTGCCCCGGGTTGAGGGCGTGGAGGGTGTTGGGGTCGTAGCGGTGCTGAGGGGTTTGGGAGTGCTGGGGGACAGGGGTCGTGGCGCTGGCCGTGGTCCAGGCACGGACGGGCGCAGACGGGATTGCCTTTGGCGTGCCAGCGGCGCGGCCGCGCAGTGGCCACCATAAGAGGGAGGAGGGGGGGAGGAGGGGTCAGCTGGGGGCGGGAGGGGGGCGACAAATGGGAGCAGGGGGGGCCGGGCCGAGCAGGAGGTGGCGGCAGGAAAGCAGAGGGTGGGGGGGTCAGGTAGAGGGGAGGGGAGAAAAGATAGGGGAGGGGGGGTTACAGAGGTGGAGGGGAGTAAGGAAGAACAGAAGAGAGAAGAGTCAGGAACAGAAGAGAGAAGAGTCAAGAACAGAAGAGAGAAGAGTCAAGAAGAAGGGTAAAGAAGAAGAGTCAAGAGAGAAGGGAGAAGAGTCAAGAAGAAGAGGAGAAGAGTCAAGAAGAAGAGTCAGGCAGAAGAGGAGAGACTGTTTTAGCAGGTCTTGCTGGGAGGTGTCAGGAGCCTGGGCTGGTGGAGCTGCAGCGGCAGGGGGAGCGACCTACCCTCGGGTCAGGATCCAAAATCAGGAGGGTCAGAAGCAAAAAGTACAGGGAAACCACGTCAAGGGGTGCCAGGTCTAATAATTTCCAGTACTCGCTTTTAGCAGTTTCATTCCACAGGCAAGGATCCATTTACAGTGTGTCTTCTCTTCCCATACCCTGGAGGCAACTTCGGTGGATTCGAAAGTTAGCAGCCCCCACATGGGGTGACATCTAGCATTTTCTAAAGCTTTCTGGTGGATTTCTAGGAACCCGTCTATTTGCAGGGGTTCCCTGCACAGCCAAGTCTCCTGGAAACACATAATTAAATACTGTTCTGTTATTTCCTTAAAGATCTGCAGCTTCATTAATTGGTTTAATCCATGAGAGTTCGAGGAGAGCAAGGTAATACTGTGGAGTAATTCCCTTCCCTAATCCATGCTATTTAGGTTGGTCCATTCACCCACATCCTCGCCTCAGCCCCGGCAGTCATACCTATCCTGATCAAAAGGGATTTGTCTACATCTTTCTTCATGGGGCAGAGTGATGTGAGGTTTACCTTCACTGTTTTCCCTTATGTTCCTATGCCTGGGATGATCCACATGTGTACCCCAACTAACTTGATTAATCTGAAGGCCACTATGGCACTGTAGGAAGCCCTGACTGGGGGATACCTGCTGATCTTGGTCTATTTCTTTGGATATTTTCATTCCTTGAGCTTTTAGCTCAGTTTCCGCCTCGAGGAGAGTATCTCTAACCAATCCTGAGTATAGCAGGATTTTTGTTACATCCTTGCCATCTTTATTTACCACAAAACCCACTTGTTTTAAATCAGTTGTAGAAATTAAGCAAAAACTTGGGAAGGAGAAAAACAGCTCAAGAAGCCAAGGCCTGTTTAGAGGATTTAGCTTATTTCATCTTTTCCCCAACTTTTTCTCTAAATCTGGTTCTAGATACCCCCATAGTGAGTTTGCTTCCTTGCCCTGGTCCCTTTGGGATCCTTGGGGGATTAGAACTCCCGATTCTATGATTATATTGGGGCATTTTCCCTTATGTGAAATATTTCTACTTGGGTACTCCGGGTCCGATGTTGGTGGACAGCCTTTACCATGTGTGCCTCTTGCAACCCCCTTCCCTTGCCTTTGTACTTCTCACTAGGGAATGGAGGGAAATGTCTTTAACCATGCGTCTTTAACAATGTGGACGTTTGCCACGCAAGCATAACCATGCTTGCGGGAAGAATGCATTGCTTTTTCTGTGCCTTAACCACACATGTGCTAAACTACATATATCAGTGATTAAGGCACAGAAAATGTTGTTCGGGAGAGGACGCAGAAGATGCGGTGAAGTAAGTGGGGCTGGGGCAGTGGGGTGGTGGGTGGTGGGTGGATTAAGGGAATGGGATAGGTAGGGAGTCAGGGGTGGACTATTTTTTTGTTAAGAGACATAGGTGGAGGGTTTGGATATTTTTTTAGGGCTTAGGGAAGAAGTAACTTTCTAGAGATGACGTAGGGAGTGAATGTGCACATCCATGTCACTCGTTAGGAATGGGATGAAGAAGGATGACGAGAAGGTAATGCAAGACCTTCGTTTTTTTCTGCACCTTTTCCATTGTCGAAGAGCCTTGATTTTTCAAGGACAAAATGATTGTGCAAGATAGAGGGCAATAACACAATTGAAAATTAAGAAATGGGGTTGGTCTAGTAATTCTATTCTGAATAGTTCTTGAGAGTGTCACATTCACTGTGTCACGATTTAGCAGTAAAACATAGCTCACTCTTTGCAGCGTCTGTCCTATTTTGTGTTAAAATATAGATGTTTCAATTAGAGCTGCTAAAATATAGATATTTCAATTATAACTTGCCAGTTTCCAACACAGACTCATACTACAGCACACATAAAAACACAACCTCCTAAGTATGTTTCCTGTGACTGCGTTTCTTCTAAAGGTAGCAAAGTGTGACATCACCTTTATACACTGCTGTTGTGTCAGACATGATTGTGAGTTCAGGAAGTTGGCAAAGGCTTATATTTATTTTTCAGGCAGGAGGGTGTCATCTCAAGTATTTTGACCAAACATTGACGGAATGCAGCTATGTGAGAAAGTAGCCTCTTTCTAGCATGATTACCCCCACTTTTGGTCTGTTTGCGAGTGTGTGTCATTGTGTTTTTACTTTCTCACTGGGATCCTGCTAGTCAGGACCCCAGTGCTCACAGTGAAAACCTTATTTGTCAGTGTATTTTCAGCAGGCAGGTCGCTCCCTGCTCCGCCGCCCCGCACCACCTCCTCACCGTTCCGTTCCTCTTCCATGTCCATTCCTCTTCCTTTGCATTCCCCAGCAGCTGCGTCCTCGCAGCCCCTCCCCCCTCCTCTTCACCGTCTGTTCCTCTCTACATTCCCCAGCCGATGCGTCCCCGCGGCCCCTCCCGCCTCCACCCTCCTTTTCACCATCCTTTCCTCTTTGCATTCCCCAGCTGCTGCGTCCCCGCGGCCCCTCCCACCTCCCCCTCCTCTTCACCGTCCTTTCCTCTTTGCATTCCCCAGCCGCTGCGTCCCCACGGCCTCTCCCGCCTCCCCCCTCCTCTTCACCGTCCGTTCCTCTTTGCATTCCCCAGCCGCTGCATCCCCGCAGCCCCTCCCGCCTCCCCCTCCTCTTCAACGTCCTTTCCTCTTTGCATTCCCCAGCCGCTGCATCCCTCCCACCTCTCCACTCCTCTTCACCGTCTGTTCCTCTTTGCATTCCCCAGCCGCTGCGTCCCGTGGCCCCTCCCGCCTCCCCCACCACCTCACCTCTGTTTCTCTTTCAATTTTTCCCGCCCCTGCCATCCCCTGCAGCCCCACCCCCTGCCTTCCCATTCGCCCAGCCCTCCCTCCTTCCAGCTGCCACTCCCACCCTCCCCCATTTATGGCAGCCGCGGCACAGTAATGAGGAACAAACCTTGACCCTGCTTCAGCAGGCAGGTCGCTCCCCGCTCCGCCGCCCCGCGCCACCTCCTCACCGTTGCGTTCCTCTTCCTTGTCTGTTCCTCTTCCTTTGCATTCCCCAGCTGCTGCATCCCCGCGGCACCTCCCGCCTCCCCTCTCCTCTTCACCGTCCGTTCCTCTCTGCATTCCCCAGCCGCTGCGTCCCCGCAGCCCCTCCCGCCTCCACCCTCCTTTTCACCATCCTTTCCTCTTTGCATTCCCCAGCTGCTGCGTACCCGCGGCCCCTCCCGCCTCCCCCTCCTCTTCACCATCCTTTCCTCTTTGTATTCCCCAGCCGCTGCATCCCCGCGGCCCCTCCCACACCCCTCCTCTTCACCGTCCTTTCCTCTTTGCATTCCCCAGAAGCTGCGTCCCCACGGCCCCTCCCGCCTCCCCCCTCCTCTGCACCGTCCGTTCCTCTTTGCATTCCCCAGCCGCTGCGTCCCCATGGCCCCTCCCACCTCCCCCCTCCTCTTCACCGTCCTTTCCTCTTTGCATTCCCCAACCGCTGCGTCCCCGCCGCCCATCCCGCCTCCCCTCTCCTCTTCACCGTCCGTTCCTCTTTGCATTCCCCAGCCGCTGCGTTCCCGCGGCCCCTCCCGCCTCCCCCCTCCTCCTCACCTCCGTTTCTCTTTCAATTTTTCCCGCCACTGCCATCCCCTGCAGCCCCACCCCCCCAGCCTTCCCATTCGCCCAGCCTTCCCATTCGCCCAGCCATCCCTCCTCCCAGCTGCCACTCCCACCCTCCCCCTATTTATGGCAGCCGCTGCGCGGTCGCGCCGCTGCCTGTCTGCGCCAAGACCGCGCCCAGCGCCAGTCCCCTTGGCCCTCTCAGACAAACCTACTCCCCCCTCATCCTCCACTCACTCAACCCAGGCCCCCGCCTCACCTGCACCCTTTCCAACCCCACACACACTCATGGCCCATTCACCTGCCACACCTGGCATTTCTCCTGCTCCTCATCCCTCACATTACACACCAACCATAGCGACCCCCCCAACAACAAACACAACACTCCCAAAGCAATACTCACCTGCTCAGCCCCCACCCCCACCAACCAGCCCCGCCGCACACCGGCCCACAACCAGAACACACCCCGCAATGACACCCTCATGCACTACACCAATATCACCCACCACAACCACCTCAACTGCCTGCTCCTCAACACCCGCTCCCTTCACAAACATGCCATAGAACTCTGGGACCTCATCACATCACACTCATCTGACATCGCCTTCCTCACGGAAACCTAAACCAACCCCTCCTCGGAACCCGACATAGCCATCGCCACCCCCAAGGGATACAAACTTCAACGCAAAGACCGCCTCAACAGGCCAGGTGGTGGCATCGCCATCCTACACAGGGACACCATCAGCTCCCAAGACACTATCGACAACACAGAACACATGCACTTCCTGATCCACATTAACAACAACTCCACCCTCAGAGGTACATTAATCTACAGACCACCAGGACCACGCCCCGCCTTCTGCGACACCATCGCCGACACCATCAGCTCGCACGCCCTCACCTCTACAGACTACATCCTCCTCGGTGATTTCAACTTTCACTTAGAAAACCTACAAGACCACAACTCTACCTCCCTCATAGACAACCTCACCAAGCTCGGACTCAAACAACTGGTCACTGCACCCACCCACTCAGCAGGACACATGCTCGACGCAAGTAACTTTCTAGAGATGACGTAGGGAGTGAATGTGCACATCCATGTCACTCGTTAGGAATGGGATGAAGAAGGATGACGAGAAGGTAATGCAAGACCTTCGTTTTTTTCTGCACCTTTTCCATTGTCGAAGAGCCTTGATTTTTCAAGGACAAAATGATTGTGCAAGATAGAGGGCAATAACACAATTGAAAATTAAGAAATGGGGTTGGTCTAGTAATTCTATACTGAATAGTTCTTGAGAGTGTCCCATTCACTGTGTCACGATTTAGCAGTAAAACATAGCTCACTCTTTGCAGCGTCTGTCCTATTTTGTGTTAAAATATAGATGTTTCAATTAGAGCTGCTAAAATATAGATATTTCAATTATAACTTGCCAGTTTCCAACACAGACTCATACTACAGCACACATAAAAACACAACCTCCTAAGTATGTTTCCTGTGACTGCGTTTCTTCTAAAGGTAGCAAAGTGTGACATCACCTTTATACACTGCTGTTGTGTCAGACATGATTGTGAGTTCAGGAAGTTGGCAAAGGCTTATATTTATTTTTCAGGCAGGAGGGTGTCATCTCAAGTATTTTGACCAAACATTGACGGAATGCAGCTATGTGAGAAAGTAGCCTCTTTCTAGCATGATTACCCCCACTTTTGGTCTGTTTGCGAGTGTGTGTCATTGTGTTTTTACTTTCTCACTGCGATCCTGCTAGTCAGGACCCCAGTGCTCACAGTGAAAACCTTATTTGTCAGTGTATTTTCAGCAGGCAGGTCGCTCCCTGCTCCGCCGCCCCGCACCACCTCCTCACCGTTCCGTTCCTCTTCCATGTCCATTCCTCTTCCTTTGCATTCCCCAGCAGCTGCGTCCTCGCAGCCCCTCCCCCCTCCTCTTCATCGTCTGTTCCTCTCTACATTCCCCAGCCGATGCGTCCCCGCGGCCCCTCCCGCCTCCACCCTCCTTTTCACCATCCTTTCCTCTTTGCATTCCCCAGCCGCTGCGTCCCCACGGCCTCTCCCGCCTCCCCCCTCCTCTTCACCGTCCGTTCCTCTTTGCATTCCCCAGCCGCTGCATCCCCGCAGCCCCTCCCGCCTCCCCCCTCCTCTTCAACGTCCTTTCCTCTTTGCATTCCCCAGCCGCTGCGTCCCTCCCACCTCTCCACTCCTCTTCACCGTCTGTTCCTCTTTGCATTCCCCAGCCGCTGCGTCCCGTGGCCCCTCCCGCCTCCCCCACCACCTCACCTCTGTTTCTCTTTCAATTTTTCCCGCCCCTGCCATCCCCTGCAGCCCCACCCCCTGCCTTCCCATTCTCCCAGCCCTCCCTCCTTCCAGCTGCCACTCCCACCCTCCCCCATTTATGGCAGCCGCGGCACAGTAATGAGGAACAAACCTTGACCCTGCTTCAGCAGGCAGGTCGCTCCCCGCTCCGCCGCCCCGCGCCACCTCCTCACCGTTCCGTTCCTCTTCCTTGTCTGTTCCTCTTCCTTTGCATTCCCCAGCTGCTGCATCCCCGCTGCACCTCCCGCCTCCCCTCTCCTCTTCACCGTCCGTTCCTCTCTGCATTCCCCAGCCGCTGCGTCCCCGCAGCCCCTCCCTCCTCCACCCTCCTTTTCACCATCCTTTCCTCTTTGCATTCCCCAGCTGCTGCGTACCTGCGGCCCCTCCCGCCTCCCCCTCCTCTTCACCATCCTTTCCTCTTTGTATTCCCCAGCCGCTGCATCCCCGCGGCCCCTCCCACACCCCTCCTCTTCACCGTCCTTTCCTCTTTGCATTCCCCAGAAGCTGCGTCCCCACGGCCCCTCCCGCCTCCCCCCTCCTCTGCACCGTCCGTTCCTCTTTGCATTCCCCAGCCGCTGCGTCCCCATGGCCCCTCCCACCTCCCCCTCCTCTTCACCGTCCTTTCCTCTTTGCATTCCCCAACCGCTGCGTCCCCGCCGCCCATCCCGCCTCCCCTCTCCTCTTCACCGTCCGTTCCTCTTTGCATTCCCCAGCCGCTGCGTTCCCGCGGCCCCTCCCGCCTCCCCCCTCCTCCCCTCCTCCTCACCTCCGTTTCTCTTTCAATTTTTCCCGCCACTGCCATCCCCTGCAGCCCCACCCCCCCAGCCTTCCCATTCGCCCAGCCTTCCCATTCGCCCAGCCATCCCTCCTCCCAGCTGCCACTCCCACCCTCCCCCTATTTATGGCAGCCGCTGCGCGGTCGCGCCGCTGCCTGTCTGCGCCTGTCTGCGCCAAGACCGCGCCCAGCGCCAGTCCCCTTGGCCCTCTCAGACAAACCTACTCCCCCCTCATCCTCCACTCACTCAACCCAGGCCCCCGCCTCACCTGCACCCTTTCCAACCCCACACACACTCATGGCCCATTCACCTGCCACACCTGGCATTTCTCCTGCTCCTCATCCCTCACATTACACACCAACCATAGCGACCCCCCCAACAACAAACACAACACTCCCAAAGCAATACTCACCTGCTCAGCCCCCACCCCCACCAACCAGCCCCGCCGCACACCAGCCCACAACCAGAACACACCCCGCAATGACACCCTCATGCACTACACCAATATCACCCACCACAACCACCTCAACTGCCTGCTCCTCAACACCCGCTCCCTTCACAAACATGCCATAGAACTCTGGGACCTCATCACATCACACTCATCTGACATCGCCTTCCTCACGGAAACCTAAACCAACCCCTCCTCGGAACCCGACATAGCCATCGCCACCCCCAAGGGATACAAACTTCAACGCAAAGACCGCCTCAACAGGCCAGGTGGTGGCATCGCCATCCTACACAGGGACACCATCAGCTCCCAAGACACTATCGACAACACAGAACACATTCACTTCCTGATCCACATTAACAACAACTCCACCCTCAGAGGTACATTAATCTACAGACCACCAGGACCACGCCCCGCCTTCTGCGACACCATCGCCGACACCATCAGCTCGCACGCCCTCACCTCTACAGACTACATCCTCCTCGGTGATTTCAACTTTCACTTAGAAAACCTACAAGACCACAACTCTACCTCCCTCATAGACAACCTCACCAAGCTCGGACTCAAACAACTGGTCACTGCACCCACCCACTCAGCAGAACACATGCTCGACGCAATTTTCACCTCAAGCCAACACATAGCCTACACCCACACCACTGAACTCCTCTGGACTGACCACCACTGTGTCCACTTCTCCTTCACCAAAACCCCTACACACCACCATCAACACACCACACCCTACCGCATGTGGGACAAGATCCCCACAGAACGCCTGGACTCCCAACTGGCTCACAACCTCCCCCCCTCACCAACGACCCCAACTCAGGAGCACACAACATCTCTAAATGGATCACCACCTGCGCAGACACACTAGCCCCCCTCAGAAAACACATCGCCACCCGCAACATCAAGAACACCCCATGGTTCATCCCCGAACTCCAAGACTCCAAGCGCAAATGGTGCCAAGCTGAGAAAATATGGCGACTAGAACCCTCTACAACCAACTTCTCCACCCCAAAAAACACCATTCTCACCCATCACCAACTCATATGCACCACCAAAAGAGAGCACTACAAGACACGCCTTGACAACAACTCGCAAAACAGCAAAGAACTCTTCACCATCATTAATGAACTTGCCAAACCCAAAGCCAGCAACATACACCCCTCACGCACCCAGCCCCTATGTGACGCCCTCTCCAACCACTTTCACCACAAAATACTGGACATCCACAACAGCTTCATACCACACACACCCACCACACACACCCCTCACTCACCCAATCCAACCCCCACTCATGACCCCCCACCACACTCACCTCCTGGGCCCCCACCACACACGAAGAAACCGAAAAAAACATGAACTCCATCCACTCCGGATCCCCCTCTGACCTCTGTTCACATCGCATCTACAACAAAGCCAGCCCAACCATCGCCCCATACTCCGCGACATAATCAATTCCTCTTTCAACTCCGCCACCTACCCAGACCCCTGGAAGCACGCAGAAATCAACGCTCTCCTAAAAAAAAACAAAGCCGACCCGGAGATCCTCTCCAACTATCGCCCCTTCTCCCTCCTCCCTTTCCCCGCCAAGGTTGCCGAGAAACTAGTCAACACCCGCCTATCCAACTGCCTCAAAGCAAACAACACTCTTGACCCCTCACAATCCGGGTTCCGCAAGAACCACAGCACGGAAACCGCCCTCATCGCATCCACTGACGACATCAGGACAAAAGTCGAAAAAGGCGAGACCGTCGCACTCATCCTCCTAGACCTCTCCGCAGCCTTTGACACCGTCTGCCACCACACACTCCGCACACGCCTCCACAACATAGGAATTTGCCACAAAGCCTTAGACTGGCTCACCTCCTTCCTCACCGACCGGACCCAGAGAGTCCGCCTTCCACCTTTCCATCCACCGCTACCAAGATCATCTGCGGAGTCCCCCAAGGGTCCTCCCTCAGCCCCACACTCTTCAACATCTACATGATCCCCCTAGCCAACATCCTCTGATCACACGGAATCACTATCCTCTCCTACGCAGATGACACCCAACTCATCCTCTCCCTCAGCCGCAACCCCACCACTGCCAAAACCAACCTACACGCTGCTCTCCTCGACACCACCAATTGGATGGCAAGTAACCACCTCAAGCTTAACTCCAACAAAACCGAGATCATCATCTTCGGCCCCAACAAAACCACATGGGACAACTCCTGGTGGCCCACTGCTCTAGGCCCGCACCCACCCCCGCAAACCACGCACACAACCTCGGCATCATCCTGGACCCCTCCCTCTCCATGACACAGCAAATCAATGCTCTAACCTCCTCCTGCTTCCACACACTCCGCACTCTAAAAAAATCCTTCAAATGGATTCCCCCAGATACCAGGAAGACAGTCACCCATGAACTCATCATCAGCAGACTAGACTTCGGTAACGGCCTCTACGCCAGCACCACACTCAACCGCAAACTCCAGAGAATCCAGAACACAGCCGCACGCCTCGTCCTTGGCCTTCCCCGCCACGAACGAATCTCACCACACCTCAAATCCCTTCACTGGCTCCCCATAGACAAGAGAATCACATTCAAGATCCTCATCCACGCACACAAATCCCTCCACAACACCGGCCCAACCTACCTCAACGAAAGAGTGAACTTTCACACTCCCACACGCAACCTCCGATCAGCCGACCTCGCCCTAGCCACAGTCCCCAGCATCCAACGCACCACCACAGGAGGCAGGTCCTTCTCCTACCTCGCCCCCAAAACATGTAACTCCCTCCCCACCAAGCTTCGCAAAACCAAAGACCTCCTGCTCTTCAGAAAGAACCTCAAGACATGGTTGTACTCTCTGCTTCCAAATTAGTCACTATAGTTTAGATACTTCATTTACCAATTCCAATTGGCACACTGGACCCCCCTTATAAATCCCTAGTATATGGTACCTAGGTAACCAGAGCATTGGGGTTCCAGGAGATCCTTAGGGGCTGCAGCATATATTTTGCCACCCATAAGGAGCTCAGACAAACCCTTTCACAGGACTGCCACTGCAGGCTACACCATGGACACCCAGTACTGCCAAACCAGCTCTGTGAGGCTTGCAATGCAGCTACAGCTGCTGCCACCTCACAGACAGGGTTCTGCCCTCCTGGTGTCTGAGCACCTCAGTCCCAGGAAGGCAGAACAAAGCTTTTTCTTTGGGAGGAGGGTGCTACACCCTCTCCCTTTGGAAATAGGTGTTACAGGCTTGGGACGGGTGGCCTCCCAGAGCATCTGGAAATGCTTTGAAGGGCACCGATGATGCCCTCTTTGCATAAGCCAGTCTACACCACTTCAGGGACCTCCAGTGACTACTCTGGCATGGAACTGGACAAAAGAAAGTGGAGTGACCACTCCCCTGTCCATCACCACACCAAAAGTGGTGCCCAGAGCTCCTTCAGTGTGTCCCTGGCATTAGCCGTCTTGTAGTCCAAGGTGTGGGGACACTCTGGAGATCTCTGAGTGGCCAGTGCCAGCAGGTGACATCAGAGACCCCTCCTGATAGGTGCATACCTGGTTAGGTAACCAATCCCCCTCTCAGGGCTATTTAGGGTCTCTCCTGTGGGTTCCTCTTCAGATTCAGCTTGCAAGTTTCCACCAGGAATCTTCTGCAATTCCTGCTTCATCCTCTGACCATCGGATCAACCGCAGACGGCTCCAGGAACCTCTGTAACTGCAACAAAGTATCCAGAAAGGCTACTATGACTATGCAACGTCAGCTCCAGCCAGCAAATGCAACAGTTTCCAAGGTGTGTATGCTCTGGAGACTCCCTGTCTTCACCCTGCACCAGAAGGACCGAAAAAATCTCAGGAGGAGTGACGGAGTCACTTCCCTGCTCCAGCAGGCACCTTCTAAGACAACAACCGGTTCTCTGGGGCTCCTCTCCTGGCAATGAGCATGCTCCCTGGAACACAGGTATTTCTCAGATATTTTTGGCCTTGTGTCACTAAAATAAAGTACCTCATTTTTTCGTAACACTGAGTATTGTCCTTTATTGTGTATAAGTACTGTGTAACTATAGTGGTATTGCAGGAGCTTTGCATGTTTCCTAGTTCTGCCTAAGCTGCTCTGCTACAGCTGCCTAAGCTGCTCAAACAATACTACATTTAACTAATAAGGGATAACTGGACCTGGTATAAGGTGCAAGTACCCAAGGAACCCACTACAAACCAGGCCAGCCTCTTACAAGCTATCTCTCTATTGTTGACATTTGAGTGAGTGACATGCCTGCCATTAGAAGTATTAGTCGAAAAATAATGTTATCACATAATTTACATTAGGAGGAATGCCTATTTTTCTCTCAGAGTAAGGTCAGGTATGATAACTAGCCCTGTGGCTGGCTAACAGGTTATGAGGGCTATGGTGCATTGTATGTATATTACGTCTATAATGGAGGAGCTGTAGCAACACAATTTGTCAAAGAGCGTATTTGGTCAGTTCAGAAGATATCTTGGGAAAAATGCTTTCTCCTCTCAAAGTAACATATTTCCATTAAAAGCAAATACGTACTCTGAGTATTTACTAAAATAGGTAGGTAAATACTCTATGTTGTGTGTTGTGCTACTGTAAAATAAATTATTTATTATAGACACCCCACATAAAAATGTCAAATCGTTTAAAAAGTAGCACATATTTTACACCATTTTCATACTTGCCTTGATTAGCTGTGTAAATACTTTACTGGAGGCTCCCTCTTCATCCCTAAAGTTGGATCATCAGATTTGTTTTCAGCTCGGCCTCGGATTGTTTTTCTCTCTTTTGTATGTGACATTTTCGTCCTTCTGTAATGGCGCTCGTTGCATGTATCATTGCAGTCCTTATTCTTTGTCGTGTTTGTGGTAGCCAGGACAATTACCTCAAACTCACGGAGGCTATAGGAATTCTAGAATGAGGAAGAGAGAATGCAGATGACAGCTGGAAGGAACTCTGTAGGAGTGAAGAGGCATGCTACCTGTTTCCCAATAAACTCTTTAACTTACCTATCCAAAGTGCGGAGTATTCGTAACAATTTGGCAAAGGGGTGGTTGTGGACCCTCCTATGCCTTTTGGGTAAAAAGGGAACCAACTGGAACAGAGGCAGTCCAGTGAAACCAGGCAGTCCAGTAAGTAACTTCTACATTGGCAGTCTTATCTTTGATTTCCACGGTGCGTGAGGAGACCCCAGGTGGCTACTAAAGTGTGGTGAGGAGCAGACCCGGGTTGGCTGGTTTAGAGAACGATGAACATACTGTGCACTTGCAACCCTTGCGGTGCGTCACTGAGCTTCAAGATTACGCGCATGAAGCTGACAGATATGGCGTTCATGCAGTCTACCAGAAATCATCACGATAAAGAGCGCAACATCGTCAAGGCTGCAGCACAGCGTCGGCGTGCCTCCATTATTAAATGAGTTTTGCTTTTGCGGCGTGACATTTGGAGTGCCGCTTGACGTGCATCTATCTTGGAATTAATTTCGCATCGTACTGATGACAATTGGCGCATCGCTGATGCGCACACCTTTAGATCTTTATTATGAGTGCATGTCGGTGATGCACACACCAATTGTATACATTATAAACGGCTTACTTCCTTCATAAATCAAACTTATTGACCAGTTGCCCCATCACATTGAGTGGTGTTATCTGTAGGAATTACAGTGCACCGGTGATGCACACACCAATTACATGAGAATAAAGTACTATTTAGAAGCATATCTTGATGTGCACACGTGTTAGCAGTGAGCGGTCTGCCTGCTGCCTACGCTCACGATTCACTGCTCACCCAGGCGCATCGCATTAAGTGGTGTTGTTTACAAGAATTAGAGAAGTGCTGTCTATGCAGACAGTGCATTGGTAAAGCGCAGTACGGTATGGGGTTCCAAAGCCTTGTATCTGTGAATTAGGGACAAACTTGGCATGCATTGTTAATTTTGTTTCCTCACAATAACTGACTGCAACCTTGTCTCAACATGAGTACACGAAACAATGGGTTGGCACATCCAGTACCATTTCTCCCAAGAGCTGTAGAACCTCAAATGAAGTGGTTGGATTGGAAAGACTACTTCCTTAATTACATATCAGCCACTGAAGAAGGGAATGAGGGAGAATTTTCTGCTAGGAAGAAAAAAAGAATACTACTGCACAATCTATGTCCTGAGGTTCAAAGAGTTTATAAGCTAATGGAGAAAAAAATAAAAGCAGATGGTGGAACAGAAATATTTAAAGAAGCTCTTGAGGATTGAGAGGCCTATTATTGGCTCACGGTATGCATGGCTATAGACCATGGGTACTCACAAACTTTTTCTCGGGGGCCAAAATTGCAGTATGGTTTGCGGCCGAGGGCCGCACTGAAGTGACAGCGGGGGGCGGGGCTTAGAGGGGGCGGGGCTTAGAGGGGGAACAACCACCCCACCCCCTTTTTCAAAACAATGCCCCTACCCCAGTAACACACACAGCGCGCACACATACAGCGCCATCTGCTCTCACCCCTACCCCAGTAACACACACACACAGCGCACACACACAGCGCCATCTGCTCTCACCCCTACCCCAGTAACACACACAGCGCGCACACACACAGCGCCATCTGCTCTCACCCCTACCCCAGTAACACACACAGCGCGCACACACACAGCGCCATCTGCTCTCACCCCTACCCCAGTAACACACACACACAGCGCACACACACAGCGCCATCTGCTCTCACCCCTACCCCAGTAACACACACAGCGCGCACACACACAGCGCCATCTGCTCTCACCCCTACCCCAGTAACACACACAGCGCGCACACACACAGCGCCATCTGCTCTCACCCCACCCCAGTAACACACACAGCGCGCACACACACAGCGCCATCTGCTCTCACCCCACCCCAGTAACACACACAGCGCGCACACACACAGCGCCATCTGCTCTCACCCCACCCCAGTAAAACACACACACAGCGCACACACACAGCGCAATCTGCTCTCACCCCTACCCCAGTAACACACACAGCGCGCACACACACAGCGCCATCTGCTCTCACCCCACCCCAGTAAAACACACACACAGCGCACACACACAGCGCAATCTGCTCACACGCCTACCCCAGTAACACACACTACATTAAAAACAAATAAATAAATAACCAAAGAGCCTTACCTGACTCAAAGCACTGTAAAGATGCCACAAATCTGGAACAGCAGGCAGGCAGGCGGGCAGCAGACGTGGAGCCGGTGACAGCAGGCAGACGACCAAAGCCCCGTAAAAGTTAGCTGCAAGCGCTGACTTTTATGGGGCTTTGGCTTCCACAGATCGTCAGGGCAACGCAATAAACAATGGCCGCCGTATGTAAACATAGAGGAGGGCCGCGGGAGCATGCTCCCGCGGCCCTCCTCTATGTTTACATACGGCGGCCATTGTTTATTGCGTTTGGTGTGCGTCTCGTGGTCGCGGGCCGCCAAGTTAGGTCCGTGGGGCCGCTGGCGGCCCGCGGGCCGTACTTTGAGTACCGGTGCTATAGACAGATTCCATTTTTTTCAGTAGAAACAATCTAAATCTGAATCCATCGAAGATTATGTGGCTGAACTGAAAAAGGTAGCAATAACATCTAAATTTGACCATTACCTGATGATTTACCAAATTGTGATGCATTGTGATAATAGCAGTATTCAAGAGAAGTTATGGGTGTGTGGAGAATCACCTTTGAGTGAAATTATTGAAATTGAGAAAAGGGGGAAATTGTCAAAAAGGTGTGTCAATGCTGCGCTCAGGAGTGGAGGTGAAGCTCAGTCTGTGTGCAAAATAACTGATGCTAAGGGAAGTCAAACAAAGAATGATAAAGAGTGGTAAACAGAATGAAAAGAGTGGATGTGATGATAATCAACTATATGTTTCAGGTGTGGAAACAAGGGCCACATAGCCATGGACAAGAAGAGAAGTGCCCAGCCATCAAAACTTAGGCCCTCATTATGACATTGGCGGTAAATGCCACCTACGGCCACCAACTTACCGCAGCAGTGGCGAATATCCGTTCACCATATTATGACACACACACACCAATCCGACAGAATACAGCCACATACAAAAATCCGCCAGACCAAAGGTCACTGTTAAACTGGCAGTCCCAAAACCCACACTGTTACGCCAACAGAACAACTCCCATTACATTATGACCCACGAATCACCACGGTGGACATTCAGCAGCGGTAAACCATTGGCGGTACTTACAGCTGTGCTCAGAATGGACACCCACATACAAAACTACACTACATTGGACAATACAAAAAACACACACCAGACACTCATACACACACCACATCCACACACCCACACCACTATAAAACGCACACCCACATTGCCCACAACCCTTTAAAAACAACTGTTGCAACCACAAGACTGAGAAGAAGAACACAGAGACAACTAGACACATGCACTACTCACACCAATACACCCCTCACGCACTCCACATCACATACCCCACCACATTAGCCAACACAACCTCACCAACACACATCACACAACAACCTTGGCACTACAAAGGCACCGCAGTTTCACTGAGGAGGAGTTAAGGGTCATGGTGGAGGAAGTTGTCAGGGTAGAGCCACAGCTCTTTGGAGCACAGGTGCAGCAGATATCAGTAGCAAGGAAGATGGAGCTATGGCGGAGAATCGTGGACAGGGTGAACGCCATGGGACAGCACTTAAGAACAAGGGACGACATCAGGAAGAGGTGGAACGACCTATGGGGAAAGGTACGTTCCATAGCAGCAAGTCACCAGCTCGCTATACAGAGGACTGGCGGTGGACCCCCACCTCCTCCCCACACAACTCACAGCATGGGAGGAGCAGGTAGTGGCAATATTGCATTCTAAAGAACTCACCCGAGTTGGCAGAGGACTGGACACTGGTAAATTAACTTTTAACAATTATCATCCCCCATACCTGCATGCCATCACACCCTCACCCTCACTCCCATCACTCCACTACATCCCACACAGTCCACCATCACATCTCACTAATCCCAATGCCAGGCCCTACATGCTGTATCAATGCATGGACACCCCTCCCAGCCCTGCATGGACATCCATCACTAAAGCATGCACAGCATAGGGAAACTAACAATCCCACAATACACCAACATACACAAGCAAAAGCTGGCAGGGGAACAACAACCATAGAGGGGAAGCTACAGAAATACAATTGTCAGACACTTGAAGCATAATACATTATTTACAACCCCACGGGTACCCCAGCCAATGTCACTGTAGAGGAGGTGCCACCACTATCCAGTCTCCCAACAGAAGAGGCCCACAGTGATGACAGTAGCTCTGGACTTCTGGATCTGGACGATCTACCTAGCCCGAGATCAGGTCAGGTTCCAACAGGGCACACAGCTCTGTGATTGTGGTCCTGTCCAGTCAATAGGTGAGTATAATGTGCCTGTCTTCCAGTGTAGCCAAGTTCACCAGGGGTCTGTACACGGAGGTATGTCTCCATCTCCTCTTCATCTGCAGCGGCAGGTATCTAAAGGACACAAGAGTAAGTAGGCTGTCACAACCACAACAGCAGTTCACATCGTGCAAACATGCTTTGCGACAGTGTGATTTATAATGTATGTGTCTATTTATCCTATGAGGCAGCAATTTTCAATAGGCCTGTTCACCCCCCCCTGAAATGGTGACAGCCTGCACTGTGCGGAGGGACAGGAGTAAGTGAGGTAATTCTGCCGACGTTGTGTGCCGTGGCGTTAGGCGGTCGTGATCCCTTTGCAATTCCTCATTGGTTTCTATTGGGCCCTATGGGGTACAGTTGGCAATGGGGACATACGCCGGCGGTGACAGTATGCAGTGTCGTGAACGTGACCACCATTTTCTATCTCAGTCCTCACTTGTTTTCTGACCTTTCATTGGAGAGGACTTAAGCTGCATGTGCTACTGTGACCCGTGTCTGGAACCTACCATGGCCCATGAGACTGGGGAAAGGGCCCCAGCCTTCACTTCTAAGGAGTTGGAGCGACTGGTGGATGGAGTCCTACCCCCGTATGGACTGCTGTATGGACCTCCAGACCAACACGTGATTACACTGTGGGCATGATGCATGTGGCATGAATGCATGGAGTGGTGTGTGAAGGCATTGTGTAAGGGAGGTGGGTGGATGTCCTCTTGGCGGTGTACATGTTGTGCGCTGGGCTATGCGTGTGCCAATGTTGATGGGATCGGGTATGGGGGACCATTTGTGTGACAGGCTGGACGATTTGTCTAATGGTGTTCTCCTGTCTGTATTGACTCTGCAGGTCAGCGCCCATCAAAAGAAGGGAATATGGCATGCCATCGCCAAGGAGGTGCCAACCCTGGGCGTCTATGGCAGGGGGAGCACCCACTGTTGGAAACGGTGGGAGGACCTGAGACGCTGGGCCTGGAAGACCACGGAAGCCCAGCCGGGGACGGCCTCCCAAAGAGAGAAGGGGTGCCCATCAGGCCCTGAACCCCCTGATGGCCCACATACTGGCAGTGGCCTACCCGGATCTGGATGGGCACTTGAGGGCATCACAGCAGCCACAAGGTGAGTACAGAGACTATTATCACAACTTACGGCTGGTGGGGTGGTATCCAAGTGGTGGTTGTGTGTCCTTGGGTGCCCCTAGTCCAGGCCAGACATTGAAGTGTAGGTCCTCTGGTGGCTAAGGGTTTGAATGTAAAATACTGCTTACCTAGTTTGTTAGTATTAACTTCTGGGCACAGCTTCATGGGTCCCAGGTGTGCTGCAGTTGGCCGTGTGTGCCCCTCCTCATTCCCTAGTGACTAGCTATTTCACTGGTAGTGCAATGCATAGAGCATAGGCCTGTTCCCTGTGTGTGAGGGTGCTGTATACACCAACGGTGGTGTTGTTGCAGTCATTGACCCAGTGTATCCTTTGTCTCTCTCCCATTCTTTCTTGTTTTGTCATCCTGTCCTCATGTGCATTAAAATCATCTGGCGGAGGGGCAGAGGCACCGGTGACAGAGGGAGATACATCCCACAGGATCCTGGAGGTAGAGTCCACCGACGCTGAGGGAACCAGTGGGATGGAGGGCGAGGGGAACACCAGGGTGGAGACTGTTGGGGACAACACAGACTCTTATGCCTCCTCGAATGGGAGCTCCCTGGTGGTGGCAGATACTTCTGTGACCACCCCAGCTGCAGGTACAGCCACCAGCCCGTACCAGCACTGCCCTCCCAGTATCCACCCCTCAGCGAGTTGCCCATGCCCGCTGACCCAGGAGGGTGGGCATTACCTTTGCCCCAGGCACCTCAGGCCCTGCCCCAGTCAGCCCTGCTGCCCGAGTGAGGAGGCTATTGACCTCTTGAGATCCATCTCTGTAGGGCAGTCAACCATTGTGAATGTCATCTAGGGGCTAGCAGCCCAGATGCAGCAATGCAATACATTCCTGTAGGGCATTCATGGTGGATTGGCGGCCCAACAGAGATTGATTCAGGCTCTGTCCTCCTCTCTGATGGCAGCCATTGTCCCTGTTTCTAGCCTCCCCCTCCAACTTCCACTTCCCAGCCCAATTCTCCTCAACCGAAACCCATCCCATGCACATAGACAGACGAGCATGCACACAAGACAACACCCAAGAGTGGCACAGGCAAACACAAGCACCACACTTCATTCCACAGGCACTCACACAAACACCATTCAGATGCAGACACGAGAACATCCACTGCCTCCACTGTCTCCCCCTCCACCTCCGCCTCCACCTCCCACCCAGTTACGTCCACACTCACACCTGCATGCACTACATCAATATCCACTACCAGCATCATCATCACACCAAGCAGAACACACACCTCACTGGCAGACACATTCACAACATCCATGCATGCCTCCCCTGTGTCCTCTCCCACCGTGTCTGTCCCCCCTCCTAAAGGACACAAACGGAAGCACTCAGACACCCAACAGCCATCCACCTCACAAGAGCATACAGCCCATGTACCTGCCCCCAAATCCAGCAGACATACACCTCCGACAACCACTCCCTTATCCTCCACTCCCATCACTCCTCCCTCCTCCCACCCCAACGTCCCTAAAAAGATTTTCCTTGCCCAACTTGACCTCTTCCCTATCCCTACCCCCGTTATGCACGTATGGCAAGGTAGCAAGGAAACAGCCCAGCACCTCAGCCAAACAGTTCACAGGGACAGTGGTAGCACCACCTACTCGTAGTGGTAGGGATACTAGAACCACAACACTGAAGGGGAAGGATGCAGCACAACCTGGGATGAAAGGGAAGAATCCGGCACCAGCTGTGAGGAAGGGGGAGTACCCTGCACCAGCTGGGAAGAATGGGAAGGAGTCTGCACCAGCTAGGAAAAAGAGAAAGGAGCCTGCACCACCAGGCAGAGGGGGGAAGAGCCCATCCACCCCTGCCAGGAAGGGTAACGGAGCCCCAACCCATGACCAGGAGGAAAAAAGGCACTCTACGCCAGCGGAAGCTGTCAGCCAAACACCGCCACCACCAGCAGGTGTCACAGGGCCCCCACCGCCAGCCATGGATGTGTTGCCATCACAGAGTGCAGGGGCTGTCCAGGAGCCCCCTACAACCACCACCAACATGCAGCCATCACAGAGTGCAGGGGCTGTCCAGGAGCCTCCCATAATCACCACCAGCATGCAGCCATCACAGGGTGCAGGGGATATCCAGGAGCCTACCACAACCACCACCAGCATGCAGCCATCACAGGGTGCAGGGGCTGGCCAGGAGAATCCCACAACCACCACCAGCATGCAGCTATTATCGCCAGTGGACACCATGTAGTCCACCCTCCAGGGGCTACTGTGCAGGCTGCCCCCTTCAGAACCAGTGGGAAAGATCCCCACTTGAGAGACTGTGGCCTTGCACTCCCCAGGACAAAGCAATAGGCATTTTGCCCCCTCCAGAACCAGTGGGGAAGACAACCACTCGAGAGACTGTGGCCTTGCACTCCCCAGGACAAAGCAATGGGCATGTTTCCCTTTCCAGAATCAGTGGGTTTGTTCCCGCATCCCGCTGAGGTGCCCCCGTCCCGTGAGGTTCCTGCCTATTTGACAACTGATGCCCCTGCAGTGTTCTATCTGGATTGGTGCAGGATTCATGTTGGGCCTTGGACTGTGCCCTGTAGCCATGTGGCCCCTTTGAACTATGGACTGGGCAGTGTCCCTTTCTTATATGTGTACGTATCTGTTTCATGGCCAAATAGGATTATTGATTTTGATGTTGAACTGATTACAATCACTTTCGTACATTCCTATTGTTCTTGCATTATTCTGCAAATATTCGGGGTAAAATTGTTTTTGTAATGCAGCTGGTTGTGTGTATGGTTTGTGTGTGTCAGGTGTGTGTGGTGCGTGTGTGTGTCACTCTCATTTTCCTCCCTCCTTTCTTTGTGTGCTAGGCGGCTGTACTCGCCGTCCTAGTCTTCGCCGGCGTTGGTGTTCCAGGTGGAGCATAACGTAGGAGATCAGGAAAACTTGCAGTTCGGGTTCCATGGCGGCGTGGTTCTTCCCTGTGTCTTCAATGGGGAGTCCTTTCACTTTTGTGCTCTGTTTCCACCAGGCTTTTGTTGGCACTGGTACCGCCCCAGAAAAGGTGACGGTTCACAGGGTCTTAATATGGTGGGCAGAACCTTGTCTTCTGTCTGGCTGTAGGTGGCTACCGCCGTGGTGACTGTTTGTAGGAAAGTACCATCTTGCCTGGCATGTTACCCCCATTTTTACTGTATGTATGTTTGTTTTTGTCTCTGTGGCCCTGTGCGGTGCCTAACTGTATCACTGAAGCTCTGCTAACCAGAACCTCAGCGTTTATGCTCTCGCTGCTTTTAAAATTGTCATTGCAGGCTAGTGACCAATTTGACCAGTTCTCATTGGCACAATGGAACACCCTTATAATTCCCGTGTATATGGTACCTAGGTACCCAGGGTGTTGGGGTTCCAGGAGATCCCTATGGGCTGCAGCATTTCTTTTGCTACACATAGGGAGCTAAGACAATTCTTACACAGGACTGCCACTGCAGCCTGAGTGAAATATCGTCCATGTTATTTCACAGCCATTTTACACTGCACTGAATTAAGTTATAAGTCACCTATATGTCTAACCCTCACTTGGTGAAGGTTATGTGCAAAGTTACTTAGTGTGTGAGCACCCTGGCACTAGCCAAGGTGCCCCCACATTGTTCAGGGCAAAGTCCCCGGACTTTGTGAGTGCGGAGACACCATTACACGTGGGCACTACATATAGGTCAATACCTATATGTAGCGTCACCATGATAACTCCGAACATGGCCATGTAACATGTCTAGGATCATGGAATTGTCACCCCAATGCCATTCTGGTATAGGGGGGACAATTCCGTGCATTCCCGGGTCTCCAGCATAGAGCCCGGGTACGGCCAAACTAACTTTCCAGGGTCTCCATTGCAGCTACTGCTGCTGCCAACCCCTCAGACAGGTTTCTGACCCCCTGGGGCCTGGGCAGCCTGGTCCCAGGAAGGCAGAACAAAGGATTTCCTCTGAGAGAGGGTGTTACACCCTCTCCCTTTGGAAATAGGTGTGAAGGGCCTGGGAGGAGTAGCCTCTCCTAGCCTCTGGAAATGCTTTGAAGGGCACAGATGGTGCCCTCTCTGCATAAGCCAGGCTACACCGGTTCAGGGATCCCCCAGCCCTGCTCTGGCATGAAACTGGACAAAGGAAAGGGGAGTGACCACTCCCCTGACCAGCACCACCCTTGGGAGGTGCCCAGAGCTCCTCCAGTGTGCCCCAGACCTCTGCCATCTTTGATGTAGAGGTGTGAGGGCACAATGGACAGCTCTGAGTGGCCAGTGCCAGCAGGTGACGTCAGAGACCCCTCCTGATAGGTGCTTACCTTTCTCTGTAGCCAATCCTCCTCTGTGGGCTATTTAGGGTCTCTCCTGTGGGTATCTCACCAGATAATGAATGCAAGAGCTCACCAGAGTTCCTCTGCACTTCCCTCTTCAACTTCTGCCAAGGATCGACCGCTGACTGCTCCAGGACGCCTGCATAACCGCAACAAAGTAGCAAAAAGACTACCAGCAACATTGTAGCACCTCATCCTGCTGGCTTTCTCAACTGTTTCCTGGTGGTGCATGCTCTGAGGGCTGTCTGCCTTCACCCTGCACTGGAAGCCAAGAAAAAATCTCCCATGGTTCGACGGAATCTTCCCCCTTCCAACGCAGGCACCAAAGTTCTGCATCACCGGTCCTCTGGGTCCCCTCTCATCCTGACGATCGTGGTCCCTGGAACACAGGAGCTGGGTCCAAGTGTCTTTGACAGTCCAGTGGCCCTTCTGTCCAAGTTTTGTGGAGGTAAGTCCTTGCCTCCCCACGCCAGACAGTAATCCTGTGTACTGTGTGAACTGCAGATGCTCGGGCTTCTGTGCACTTTCCAAGACTTCCTTTGTGCACAACCTAGCCCAGGTACCCAGCACTCTGTCCTGCATTGTAGGAAAGTACCATCTTGCCTGGCATGTTACCCCCATTTTTCACTGTATGTATGTTGTTTTAGTTGTATGTGTCACTGGGACCCTGGTAACCCAGGGCCCCAGTGCTCATAAGTGTGCCTGAATGTGTTACCTGTGTAGTGACTAACTGTCTCACTGAGGTTCTGCTAACCAGAACCTCAGTGGTTATGCTCTCTCATTTCTTTCCAAATTGTCACTAACAGGCTAGTGACCATTTTTACCAATTTACATTGGCTTACTGGAACACCCTTATAATTCCCTAGTATATGGTACTGAGGTACCCAGGGTATTGGGGTTCCAGGAGATCCCTATGGGCTGCAGCATTGCTTTTGCCACCCATAGGGAGCTCTGACAATTCTTACACAGGCCTGCCACTGCAGCCTGAGTGAAATAACGTCCACGTTATTTCACAGCCATTTTACACTGCACTTAAGTAACTTATAAGTCACTTATATGTCTAACCTTTACCTGGTAAAGGTTAGGTGCAAAGTTACTTAGTGTGAGGGCACCCTGGCACTAGCCAAGGTGCCCCCACATTGTTCAGAGCCAATTCCCTGAACTTTGTGAGTGCGGGGACACCATTACACGCGTGCACTACATATAGGTCACTACCTATATGTAGCTTCACAATGGTAACTCCGAATATGGCCATGTAACATGTCTATGATCATGGAATTGCCCCCTCTATGCCATCCTGGCATAGTTGGCACAATCCCATGATCCCAGTGGTCTGTAGCACAGACCCTGGTACTGCCAAACTGCCCTTCCTGGGGTTTCACTGCAGCTGCTGCTGCTGCCAACCCCTCAGACAGGCATCTGCCCTCCTGGGGTCCAGCCAGGCCTGGCCCAGGATGGCAGAACAAAGAACTTCCTCTGAGAGAGGGTGTGACACCCTCTCCCTTTGGAAAATGGTGTGAAGGCAGGGGAGGAGTAGCCTCCCCCAGCCTCTGGAAATGCTTTGTTGGGCACAGATGTGCCCAATTCTGCATAAGCCAGTCTACACCGGTTCAGGGGACCCCTTAGCCCTGCTCTGGCGCGAAACTGGACAAAGGAAAGGGGAGTGACCACTCCCCTGACCTGCACCTCCCCTGGGAGGTGTCCAGAGCTCCTCCAGTGTGCTCCAGACCTCTGCCATCTTGGAAACAGAGGTGCTGCTGGCACACTGGACTGCTCTGAGTGGCCAGTGCCACCAGGTGACGTCAGAGACTCCTTCTGATAGGCTCCTTCAGGTGTTAGTAGCCTATCCACTCTCCTAAGTAGCCAAACCCTCTTTTCTGGCTATTTAGGGTCTCTGTCTCTGGGGAAACTTTAGATAACGAATGCACGAGCTCAGCCGAGTTCCTCTGCATCTCTCTCTTCACCTTCTGATAAGGAATCGACTGCTGACCGCGCTGGAAGCCTGCAAACCTGCAACATAGTAGCAAAGACGACTACTGCAACTCTGTAACGCTGATCCTGCCACCTTCTCGACTGTTTTCCTGCTTGTGCATGCTGTGGGGTAGTCTGCCTCCTCTCTGCACCAGAAGCTCCGAAGAAATCTCCCGTGGGTCGACGGAATCTTCCCCCTGCAACCGCAGGCACCAAAAAGCTGCATCACCGGTCCCTTGGGTCTCCTCTCAGCACGACGAGCGAGGTCCCTCGAATCCAGCGACTCTGTCCAAGTGACCCCCACAGTCCAGTGACTCTTCAGCCCAAGTTTGGTGGAGGTAAGTCGTTGCCTGACCTCGCTGGGCTGCATTGCTGGGAACCGCGACTTTGCAGCTACTCCGGCCCCTGTGCACTTCCGGCGGAAATCCTTTGTGCACAGCCAAGCCTGGGTCCACGGCACTCTAACCTGCATTGCACGACTTTCTAAGTTGGTCTCCGGCGACGTGGGACTCCTTTGTGCAACTTCGGCGAGCACCGTTTCACGCATCCTTGTAGTGCCTGTTTCTGGCACTTCTCCGGGTGCTACCTGCTTCAGAGAGGGCTCCTTGTCTTGCTCGACGTCCCTTCTCTCTGCTGGTTCAATTTGCGACCTCCTGGTCCCTTCTGGGCCTCAGCAGCGTCCAAAAACGCTAACCGCACAATTTGCAGCAAGCAAGGCTTGTTGGCGTTCTTTCGGTTTGAAAACACTTCTGCACGACTCTCCACGGCGAGAGGGATCCGTCCATTAAAGGGGAAGTCTCTAGCCCTTTTCGTTCCTGCAGAAACCTCAGCTTCTTCTGTCCAGTAGAAGCTTCTTTGCACCCGCAGCTGGCATTTCCTGGGCATCTGCCCATCTCCGACTTGCTTGTGACTTTTGGACTTGGTCCCCTTGTTCCACAGGTACCCTAGATTGGAAATCCACAGTTGTTGCATTGCTGGGTTGTGTCTTTCCTGCATTATTCCTCTAACACAACTTCTTTGTCCTTAGGGGAACTTTAGTGCACTTTGCACTCAGTTTTCAGGGTCTTGGGGAGGGTTATATTTCTAACTCTCACTATTTTCTAATAGTCCCAGCGACCCTCTACAAGGTCACATAGGTTTGGGGTCCATTCGTGGTTCGCATTCCACTTTTGGAGTATATGGTTTGTGTTGCCCCTATCCCTATGTTTCCCCATTGCATCCTATTGTAACTATACATTGTTTGCACTGTTTTCTAAGACTATACTGCATATTTTTGCTATTGTGTATATATATCTTGTGTATATTTCCTATCCTCTCACTGAGGGTACACTCTAAGATACTTTGGCATATTGTCATAAAAATAAAGTACCTTTATTTTTAGTATAACTGTGTATTGTGTTTTCTTATGATATTGTGCATATGACACTAAGTGGTACTGTAGTAGCTTCACACGTCTCCTAGTTCAGCCTAAGCTGCTCTGCTAAGCTACCATTATCTATCAGCCTAAGCTGCTAGACACCCTATACACTAATAAGGGATAACTGGGCCTGGTGCAAGGTGCAAGTACCCCTAGGTACTCACTACAAGCCAGTCCAGCCTCCTACATTGGTTGTGCAGTGGTGGGATAAGTGCTTTGAGACTACTTACCACTCTTGTCATTGTACTTTTCATAAGAGAAAAATATACAAAACAAGGTTAGTGTATATACACATAGCCAAAAAGTTTTGCATTTCCTCTTTTCACTCTTTTCTAAGTGCTGAAAAGTACTTCTAACTTCCTAAAAAAGTTCTAAAAAGTTTTAAAAGTTTTTTTCTCTGTCTTTCTAAAAGCTCTGACAAACTTTTTATCTTTTACTATCACTTTAACTCTCTCTAAAAATGTCTGGCACAGGCCAAAATGTTGATCTGTCCAAACTTGCATATGATCACCTTAGCTGGAAAGGAGCAAGGAATCTCTGCATAGAGAGAGGTTTGAGTGTAGGGAAGAATCCTTCCTTAGAACTGTTAATTAACATGCTTAGAGTACAGGATAAGGCCATAAGTGCCCAATCTGTAGAAAAAGTAGCTAATGGTTCTCAATCTGATCCAGGGACTCCCCCAGGAAAAGATTCAGGAAAGAAACTTCCTAGCCTGCCCATTACTAGACAGTCTAGCATAGTCGGTAATGATGATGAGCCACACCATATAAATAGTGTTGTCTCACATCATAGCAAAAGCATTTATTCTCACCATACTGGTAGTGATGTTTCTGTTAGCCAAGCTGTTAGGGTGCCTTCTGTAAGGGACAGGTCTCCTTCTGTCCATTCTCACCATACTTCTGTTTCAAGGCATGTCCCTCCCACCCACCCTGATGACAGATTGTTAGAAAGGGAGCTCAATAGATTGAGAGTGGAACAAACCAGACTGAAGCTCAAGAAGCAACAGCTGGATTTGGATAGACAGACTTTAGAAGTAGAGAAGGAGAGACAGAAACTGGGTTTAGAAACCCATGGTGGCAGCAGCAGTATTCCCCATAGTCATCCTGCAAAAGAGCATGATTCCAGGAATCTGCATAAGATAGTTCCCCCTTACAAGGAGGGGGGTGACATTAACAAGTGGTTTGCTGCACTTGAGAGGGCCTGTGTTGTACAGGATGTCCCTCAAAGGCAGTGGGCTGCTATCCTATGGCTATCATTTAGTGGAAAAGGTAGGGATAGGCTCCTTACTGTGAAAGAAAATGATGCTAATAATTTCCAAGTTCTTAAGAATGCACTCCTGGATGGTTATGGCTTAACCAATGAACAGTACAGGATAAAGTTCAGAGAGACCAAAAAGGAGTCTTCACAAGACTGGGTTGATTTCATTGACCATTCAGTGAAGGCCTTGGAGGGGTGGTTACATGGCAGTAAAGTTATTGATTATGACAGACTGTATAACTTATCCTGAGAGAGCATATTCTTAATAATTGTGTGTCTGATTTGTTGCACCAGTACTTGGTGGACTCTGATCTGACCTCTCCCCAAGAATTGGGAAAGAAGGCAGACAAATGGGTCAGAACAAGGGTGAACAGAAAAGTTCATACAGGGGGTGACAAAGATGGCAACAAAAAGAAGGATGGTAAGTCTTCTGACAAGGGTGGGGACAAATCTAAAAATGAGTCTTCATCAGGCCCACAAAAACACTCTGGTGGGGGTGGTGGGCCAAAATCCTCTTTTAATCAGAACAAGGAAAATAAACCATGGTGCTATTTATGTAAAATAAAAGGCCATTGGACAACAGATCCCAGTTGTCCAAAGAAAGGCACCAATGCTCCTACCACTACAACCCCTACTGCTACCCCTAGTGTCCCTACTAATAGCAGTGGTGGTGGGAGCAAACCTACCAATAGCCAATCCAAGGGAGTAGCTGGGCTCACTATTGGTAACTTAGTTGGGGTTGGCCTTGTTAGGGAGGCCACAGAGGCTGTGTTAGTCTCTGAGGGGGCTATTGATTTAGCCACCTTAGTTGCTTGTCCCCTTAATATGGAAAAGTACAAGCAACTACCCCTAATAAATGGTGTTGAGGTTCAGGCCTACAGGGACACTGGTGCCAGTGTGACTATGGTCATAGAGAAACTGGTCCACCCTGAACAACACCTACTTGGTCACCAGTACCAAGTAACCGATGCTCACAACAACACACTTAGCCACCCCATGGCTGTTGTTAATCTCAACTGGGGGGGGGGGGTTACTGGTCCAAAGAAAGTTGTGGTAGCTTCAGATTTACCTGTAGACTGTCTATTAGGGAATGATTTGGAGACATCAGCTTGGTCAGATGTGGAGTTGGAGGCCCATGCAGCAATGCTGGGCATCCCAGGGCATATTTTTGCTTTGACAAGGGCTCAGGCCAAAAAGCAAAAAGGACAGGGAAGCTTGGATCCTGGAACAATGGACCAAGTGCTCCCTAAAGCTAGGGCTAGTAGAAGCAAACCACTTCCTAACATCCCTCCCTCTACAGTGGATTCTACTTCTGAGGAAGAAGAATTCCCTCCCTGTGCAGAACCTACACCAGAGGAGCTGGAAGCAGACACTGCTGAGCTTTTGGGTGAAGGGGGGCCTGTCAGAGAGGAGCTGAGTGTGGCACAGCAAACCTGTCCCACATTAGAGGGTCTCAGACAGCAAGCTGTCAAACAGGCTAATGGGGATGTCAGTGACTCTCACAGAGTTTACTGGGAGGACAACCTCTTGTACACTGAGCATAGGGATCCTAAACCTGGAGCTGCCAGGAGATTAGTGATTCCTCAGGAGTACAGAAAGTTCCTCCTAACCCTGGCACATGACATTCCCCTAGCTGGGCACCTGGGTCAAATGAAAACTTGGGACAGACTGGTTCCATTGTTTCATTGGCCTAGAATGTCTGAGGACACAAAGGAATTGTGTAAGTCCTGTGAAACCTGTCAAGCCAGTGGCAAGACAGGTGGCACCCCAAAGGCACCCCTTATTCCACTGCCTGTGGTTGGGGTTCCCTTTGAAAGGGTAGGGGTTGACATAGTTGGCCCCCTTGACCCTCCTACTGCTTCAGGCAATAGATTTATCTTGGTGGTAGTGGACCATGCCACAAGATATCCTGAAGCTATTCCTTTAAGGACCACTACAGCTCCTGCAGTGGCAAAGGCCCTCCTGGGAATATTTTCCAGGGTGGGCTTCCCAAAGGAAGTAGTATCAGACAGGGGAAGCAATTTCATGTCTGCATACTTAAAGGCCATGTGGAAGGAGTGTGGTGTAACGTACAAGTTCACAACACCCTATCATCCACAAACAAATGGACTGGTGGAGAGATTTAATAAAACTCTCAAAGGCATGATTATGGGTCTCCCTGAAAAACTCCGCAGGAGATAGGATATCCTTCTACCATGCCTCCTTTTTGCCTACAGGGAGGTACCCCAGAAAGGAGTGGGCTTCAGCCCCTTTGAACTTCTTTTTGGACACCCTGTTAGGGGTCCACTCACACTTGTAAAGGAGGGTTGGGAACAACCTTTAAAAGCTCCTAAGCAGGATATTGTGGATTATGTACTTGGCCTCAGATCAAGGATGGCTGAGTACATGAAAAAGGCCAGTAAAAACCTTCAGGCCAGCCAAGAGCTCCAGAAGCAATGGCATGATCAGAAGGCTGTTTTGGTTCAGTACCAACCAGGGCAGAAAGTGTGGGTCTTGGAGCCTGTGGCCCCAAGAGCACTCCAAGACAAATGGAGTGGTCCCCACACAATTGTTGAAAAGAAGGGAGAAGTCACCTATTTAGTTGACTTAGGCACTGCCAGGAGTCCCCTTAGGGTGCTCCATGTCAACCGCCTGAAACCCTACTATGACAGGGCTGATCTCACCCTGCTCATGGCAACTGATGAGGGACAGGAAGAAGAAAGTGATCCTCTACCTGATCTCTTCTCTTCCACAGAACAAGATGCTCTTGTGGAAGGTGTAGTTTTGGCTGATTGTCTTACTGCTGAGCAGAAAGACAATTGCATAAATCTCCTAGATCAATTCTCTGAACTCTTCTCTACTGTGCCAGGTACCACTTCTTGGTGTGAGCACACTATAGATACTGGAGACAGTTTACCTGTCAAAAGTAAGATCTATAGGCAGCCTGACCATGTCAGGGACTGCATAAAGAAAGAGGTCCAGAAAATGTTAGAACTAGGAGTGGTTGAGCACTCTGACAGTCCATGGGCTTCTCCTGTGGTACTGGTACCAAAACCCCATTCCAAAGATGGAAAGAAGGAAATGCGGTTTTGTGTAGACTATAGAGGTCTCAACTTGGTAACCAAAATTGATGCTCACCCTATACCCAGGGCAGATGAGCTCATAGATACACTGGCATCTGCCAAGTATCTAAGCACTTTTGATTTGACTGCAGGGTATTGGCAGATCAAATTGTCAGAAGATGCTAAACCTAAGACTGCATTTTCTACCATTGGAGGACATTACCAGTTTACTGTAATGCCTTTTGGTTTGAAAAATGCACCTGCCACTTTTCAGAGGTTGGTAAACACAGTCCTGCAAGGGCTGGAAGCTTTCAGTGCAGCATATTTGGACGATATAGCTGTCTTTAGCTCCAGCTGGGATGATCACCTGGTCCACCTATGGAAAGTTTTGGAGGCCCTGCAAAAGGCAGGCCTCACTATCAAGGCTTCAAAGTGCCAGATAGGGCAGGGTAAGGTGGTTTATCTGGGACACCTTGTTGGTGGGGAACAGATTGCACCACTTCAGGGGAAAATCCAAACAATTATTGATTGGGTTCCCCCTACCACTCAGACTCAGGTGAGAGCCTTCCTAGGCCTCACTGGGTATTACAGGAGGTTCATTAAGAACTATGGCTCCATTGCAGCCCCTCTTAATGACCTCACATCCAAGAAAATGCCTAAAAAGGTATTATGGACAGCAAACTGTCAGAAAGCTTTTGAGGAGCTGAAGCAGGCCATGTGCTCTGCACCTGTCCTGAAAAGCCCTTGTTACTCTAAAAAATTCTATGTCCAAACTGATGCATCTGAATTAGGAGTAGGGGCAGTCCTATCACAACTTAATTCTGAGGGCCAGGATCAACCTGTTGCTTTTATTAGTAGAAGGTTGACCCCTAGAGAAAAGCGTTGGTCTGCCATTGAGAGGGAGGCCTTTGCTGTGGTCTGGGCACTGAAGAAGTTGAGGCCATACCTGTTTGGCACTCACTTCATTGTTCAGACAGACCACAAACCTCTACTTTGGCTAAAACAAATGAAAGGTGAAAATCCTAAATTGTTGAGGTGGTCCATATCCCTACAGGGAATGGACTATACAGTGGAACATAGACCTGGGAGTAGCCACTCCAATGCAGATGGACTCTCCAGATATTTCCACTTAGACAATGAAGACTCATCAGGTCATGGCTAGTCTTATTGTCCTTCGTTTGGGGGGGGGTTGTGTAGGAAAGTACCATCTTGCCTGGCATGTTACCCCCATTTTTCACTGTATATATGTTGTTTTAGTTGTATGTGTCACTGGGACCCTGGTAACCCAGGGCCCCAGTGCTCATAAGTGTGCCTGAATGTGTTACCTGTGTAGTGACTAACTGTCTCACTGAGGCTCTGCTAACCAGAACCTCAGTGGTTATGCTCTCTCATTTCTTTCCAAATTGTCACTAACAGGCTAGTGACCATTTTTACCAATTTACATTGGCTTACTGGAACACCCTTATAATTCCCTAGTATATGGTACTGAGGTACCCAGGGTATTGGGGTTCCAGGAGATCCCTATGGGCTGCAGCATTGCTTTTGCCACCCATAGGGAGCTCTGACAATTCTTACACAGGCCTGCCACTGCAGCCTGAGTGAAATAACGTCCACGTTATTTCACAGCCATTTTACACTGCACTTAAGTAACTTATAAGTCACTTATATGTCTAACCTTTACCTGGTAAAGGTTAGGTGCAAAGTTACTTAGTGTGAGGGCACCCTGGCACTAGCCAAGGTGCCCCCACATTGTTCAGAGCCAATTCCCTGAACTTTGTGAGTGCGGGGACACCATTACACGCGTGCACTACATATAGGTCACTACCTATATGTAGCTTCACAATGGTAACTCCGAATATGGCCATGTAACATGTCTATGATCATGGAATTGCCCCCTCTATGCCATCCTGGCATAGTTGGCACAATCCCATGATCCCAGTGGTCTGTAGCACAGACCCTGGTACTGTCAAACTGCCCTTCCTGGGGTTTCACTGCAGCTGCTGCTGCTGCCAACCCCTCAGACAGGCATCTGCCCTCCTGGGGTCCAGCCAGGCCTGGCCCAGGATGGCAGAACAAAGAACTTCCTCTGAGAGAGGGTGTGACACCCTCTCCCTTTGGAAAATGGTGTGAAGGCAGGGGAGGAGTAGCCTCCCCCAGCCTCTGGAAATGCTTTGTTGGGCACAGATGTGCCCAATTCTGCATAAGCCAGTCTACACCGGTTCAGGGGACCCCTTAGCCCTGCTCTGGCGCGAAACTGGACAAAGGAAAGGGGAGTGACCACTCCCCTGACCTGCACCTCCCCTGGGAGGTGTCCAGAGCTCCTCCAGTGTGCTCCAGACCTCTGCCATCTTGGAAACAGAGGTGCTGCTGGCACACTGGACTGCTCTGAGTGGCCAGTGCCACCAGGTGACGTCAGAGACTCCTTCTGATAGGCTCCTTCAGGTGTTAGTAGCCTATCCACTCTCCTAAGTAGCCAAACCCTCTTTTCTGGCTATTTAGGGTCTCTGTCTCTGGGGAAACTTTAGATAACGAATGCACGAGCTCAGCCGAGTTCCTCTGCATCTCTCTCTTCACCTTCTGATAAGGAATCGACTGCTGACCGCGCTGGAAGCCTGCAAACCTGCAACATAGTAGCAAAGACGACTACTGCAACTCTGTAACGCTGATCCTGCCACCTTCTCGACTGTTTTCCTGCTTGTGCATGCTGTGGGGTAGTCTGCCTCCTCTCTGCACCAGAAGCTCCGAAGAAATCTCCCGTGGGTCGACGGAATCTTCCCCCTGCAACCGCAGGCACCAAAAAGCTGCATCACCGGTCCCTTGGGTCTCCTCTCAGCACGACGAGCGAGGTCCCTCGAATCCAGCGACTCTGTCCAAGTGACCCCCACAGTCCAGTGACTCTTCAGCCCAAGTTTGGTGGAGGTAAGTCGTTGCCTGACCTCGCTGGGCTGCATTGCTGGGAACCGCGACTTTGCAGCTACTCCGGCCCCTGTGCACTTCCGGCGGAAATCCTTTGTGCACAGCCAAGCCTGGGTCCACGGCACTCTAACCTGCATTGCACGACTTTCTAAGTTGGTCTCCGGCGACGTGGGACTCCTTTGTGCAACTTCGGCGAGCACCGTTTCACGCATCCTTGTAGTGCCTGTTTCTGGCACTTCTCCGGGTGCTACCTGCTTCAGAGAGGGCTCCTTGTCTTGCTCGACGTCCCTTCTCTCTGCTGGTTCAATTTGCGACCTCCTGGTCCCTTCTGGGCCTCAGCAGCGTCCAAAAACGCTAACTGCACAATTTGCAGCAAGCAAGGCTTGTTGGCGTTCTTTCGGTTGGAAAACACTTCTGCACGACTCTCCACGGCGAGAGGGATCCGTCCATTAAAGGGGAAGTCTCTAGCCCTTTTCGTTCCTGCAGAAACCTCAGCTTCTTCTGTCCAGTAGAAGCTTCTTTGCACCCGCAGCTGGCATTTCCTGGGCATCTGCCCATCTCCGACTTGCTTGTGACTTTTGGACTTGGTCCCCTTGTTCCACAGGTACCCTAGATTGGAAATCCACAGTTGTTGCATTGCTGGGTTGTGTCTTTCCTGCATTATTCCTCTAACACAACTTCTTTGTCCTTAGGGGAACTTTAGTGCACTTTGCACTCACTTTTCAGGGTCTTGGGGAGGGTTATTTTTCTAACTCTCACTATTTTCTAATAGTCCCAGCGACCCTCTACAAGGTCACATAGGTTTGGGGTCCATTCGTGGTTCGCATTCCACTTTTGGAGTATATGGTTTGTGTTGCCCCTATCCCTATGTTTCCCCATTGCGTCCTATTGTAACTATACATTGTTTGCACTGTTTTCTAAGACTAAACTGCATATTTTTGCTATTGTGTATATATATCTTGTGTATATTTCCTATCCTCTCACTGAGGGTACACTCTAAGATACTTTGGCATATTGTCATAAAAATAAAGTACCTTTATTTTTAGTATAACTGTGTATTGTGTTTTCTTATGATATTGTGCATATGACACTAAGTGGTACTGTAGTAGCTTCACACGTCTCCTAGTTCAGCCTAAGCTGCTCTGCTAAGCTACCATTATCTATCAGCCTAAGCTGCTAGACAACCTATACACTAATAAGGGATAACTGGGCCTGGTGCAAGGTGCAAGTACCCCTTGGTACTCACTACAAGCCAGTCCAGCCTCCTACATGCATTGCCCAACTCGCTGAGTTGGACTCCAACATCGTGGGACCCTCTTTTGTGGCTCTGAGTCGACTGTTGTCATCAGATCTTCTAAGTGCCTGTTCAGGTGCTTCTGCGGGTGCTGCCTGCTTCTCCGTGGGCTCTCCATGTTGCTGAGCACCCCCTCTGTCTCCTCCTCCAAGGGGCGACCTCCTGGTCCTTCCTGGGCTCTAGCAGCACCCAAAATCCTCATCCATGACTCTTGCAGCTAGCAAGGCTTGTTTGAGGTCTTTCTGTGTGGAAACAACTCTGAGTCCTCCAGCACGCCGTATGACATCTTCTGACCAAAGAAGAAGTTCCTGGCACCTTCCCTTGCTGCTGAATCTTTGGCTTCTTCCACCCGGAGGCAGCCCTTTTGCACCTTCATCTGGGGTTTAGTGGGCTCCTGCCCCCCCCCCGGACACTTGTGTGACTCTTGGACTTGGTCCCCTTCCTCAGATCCAGGAATCCATCTTCAGTGTTTTGCAGTCAGTTGTTGTCCTTGCAGAATCCCCTATCTCGACTTTACTGTCTTTCTGGGGTACTAGGGTAATTTTACTCCTACTTTTCAGGGTCTTGGGGTGGGGTATCTTGGACACCCTTAGTGTTTTCTTACACTCCCAGCGACCCTCTACACACTACACTAGGTCTGGGGTCCATTCATGGTTCGCATTCCACTTTTGGAGTACATGGTTTGTGTTGCCCCTAGGCCTATTTCTCCCTATTGCATTCTATTGTGTTCTACATTGTTTGCACTACTTTTCTAACTGTTACTTACCTGATTTTGGTTTGTGTCTATATATGTTGTGTATATTATGTACCTCCTAAGGGAGTATATCCTCTGAGATACCTTTGGCATATTGTCACTAAAATAAAGTACCTTTATTTTTAGTAACTCTGAGTATTGTGTTTTCTTATGATATAGTGCTAAGTGATATAAGTGGTATGGTAGGAGCTTTGCATGTCTCCTAGTTCAGCCTAAGCTGCTCTGCTATAACTACCTCTATCAGCCTAAGCTGCTAGAACACCTCTATTCTACTAATAAGGGATAACTGGACCTGGCACAAGGTGTACGTACCACAAGGTACCCACTATAAGCCAGGCCAGCCTCCTACACTGTTGTTTCCGCCCTCGTGGTCGGTGTCGTACATTGGCTGTCTATCCGAGATATCACTGCCATGGTCATAATTTGGTTGTAGTTACTGCCAGCCTGTTGGCGGTATTACTGCCGCTTTATCACCCATCGCCAGGGTCGTAATGAGGGCCTTAGTGTCCATTCTGGTACAGTATTCTTTGGCCATACTACTTTACAAGGTCTTTCTTTCAATGAATTAATGTCAGTCATTTCAACTAATATAATGTTTGTATTAAAAGGTGTGTGTCAGATGCTTACAGTGGTTTATGAGGAAATATAGCAATAAATATTTTCAACAGTGTTTCTTAAAATATCTGTCAACAAAAGTAGGCACATATTTTGGCATATACTTTGTCCTGGGATCAATGAGATGCCTACAAACAGTTGTTCATGTGAAATGTAAAGCATCAGTTATTTCATATTATGTGTGCATGGACATGAAAAAGGCATATCTGAATAAAGACGTGTAATATTGTTGATTCTCACTTACCACAATGTGAACCTCATTGAAAGGAGAATTAGAGTGTAACTTTTTTCTTTTGTAAGTCTGTTAGTAAATGCAGAAACCAAGATAGTTTTAGAAAGTATTTTCTTTGCTTTTTTATGGAAAGCACAATGAGTGTTACCTATTATATTATTAAAATCAATCCAGTAAGATGGAGGAACAATTCTTAACAAGATATTCATTTAACTACCATAGATAACAAATGGGATCTCTGTTGAACTGAGGACAAAATTCTTCCTTTCTAGAATGTATGTCCTATTTAGCTGAAACAGTACTTCCCTACTACTCTGAAAAGTCTCTGGACATGAGCCACAGAACTGTTATGCGTGATGTAGCACAGGTTACCCCACTAATTGGTAACTACTCTTAATACTGAAGAGCACCCTGCATTAATCCTGACCCCTTGATATACCTCCGTACCAAAATTATTGTCCAGAGGTTTTCATTTTTGATTTGTGTGTTTGGATCATTAGAGAAGTAATTTAGCTTGGGTAGACATTTTTGATCCAGGCAAATTTTTCTGGATGACATTTTCAAAAGTGGTGGATGTGCTGTAGTGATGACATAATAGTTCATGAACCATGATACCTATGTACTTCACTTTTGTATCAAAACATAGGTTTTGGGTGTCAACTTGTCTTACAGAGCAAAAACCATAGAGGGTCCCTTAAATGATGGCGTAGCTCATCCAGGGAAATATACTTGAAATTACACGGTGCAGAAACAGAGCTACTCATTAATACATATAATAATAAAGGTTTCAATAACACCATCAATAAGATATATACATTAGACAGTGATATAATGTATGTCTCATTTCTATAATATTTTAGTGACATCTATTCATGGAACCGGACTTAATCATACTAATATTTTTCTCATCAATTGAACCAAACCGAATACATACAATTAATAAATAACAGAAATATAAATAAGAAGATACATACAACAAAGCCAATACAACAAGGCAAACGTTCTTATACAAAAAGAATTCAAAAACAAAACAACACCCATCATTATTACAACATCACAGTCATAATAAAATGCTTTTTACATAAACATTGGTGAATCATGTACTATTCAACAAATCTCATATCATACAACAACATCATATATTGATCAAACTAATGATACAATGTTGTACTTAGGGCTGTAAGAACAAAAACCTACGCTCGTTTCAGTGCTCCTTTTTTTTAGGGGGCCACCTTCATCAGGGCGGATCCATGTTCGAAATTATATAAGGGAAGACCAGTTCTGCCGTGGGATACACACATAAAGTCTCATTCCAACTTTTTTGATGTCATTAGGTCTTGATCACTAATATCTTCAAACCAATGATAGTCCAATTCTAAGGTAGAATAGGGATCTATTCCCTTCAACTTTCAGAGTCAGACCTCCAAGTTCACCCTGGGCACGCTCATGTATAGATGTATTCATATATCTCAAGATATGTCAAAAGGTGCAATCCCGTGGTCTCTTCAAAGATATGGCTCCAATGTGTGGCAGTGAACGCTCATAAATTGATGCTTCTATCAGCTACTACAATCTTATTCGGTGCGTCTTGAATGCACAATGTCTCTTACAGAGACAGAAAATAACCCCTCAGAGCAACCCTTCTGCCATTTTCCGAAGTGGCGGCTATAATAGAGGAAGAAGGGACATAAATAGAAATGGTTTTTAATCCTTTTATGTGTACACCAAACAATGTTTATGATCTGAATATGAAAAAAAAAATTATCACTCTTGCTTTAGACACATTTTCATAGTTGACTTTATTTATTTGTTTCTTTAATAGCTCGTGGTACATTTGCAGAATGTTGAACATTTGAGAAGAGCATATTGACTGGGACATCTTTTTGTCACTGTGAGAAAGTAGCATATTTCTGGCATGGTTACCCTCACTTTTAGCCTGTTTGTGAGTGTCTTTCAGGTTGGTTTTACTGTGTGACTGGGATCCTGCTAGCCAGTACCCTCAGAGTAAACCTTCTGCCATTTTCTGAAGTGGCGGCTATAATAGAGGAAGAAGGGACATAAATAGAAATGGTTTTTAATCCTTTTATGTGTACACCAAACAATGTTTATGATCTGAATATGAAAAAAATGTGTATCACTCTTGCTTTAGACACATTTTCATAGTTGACTTTATTTATTTGTTTCTTTAATAGCTCGTGGTACATTTGCAGAATGTTGAACATTTGAGAAGAGCATATTGACTGGGACATCTTTTTGTAGCACAGGTTTTGCAAGTATTTGTGCGTGTATGTTCCGTGGGTAGAGGCTTTAGAAATTTTGTAGGTGTTAGCACCCCATCAATATCTTGCCAACCAAATTCACATGGATCTTTATCTACATATGCCTCATCTAAAACACTTACAGATCTTCTGATGAAGTAAAATGCTCTTTTAATGTGCCTGGGCACAGAATATTATATCAGTGGAAGGTTTTACTGTGTCACTGGTATTACTGTGTCACTGGGATCCTGCTAGCCAGTACCCCAGTGTTCATAGATAAAAACCTATATGTCAGTATGTTTTGCCTGTCTCACTGGGATACTGCCAGCCAGGACCCCAGTGCTCATTGTTTGTTGCCTAATGTGTGTGTTGTCGGTAGTGCTTAACTGTGTCACTGAGGCTCTGCTAACTAGAACCTCAGTGCTTATGCTCTCTCTGCTTTTAAATGTGTCACTATAGGCTAGTGACTACATTTACCAATTTCAATTGGCACACTGGACCCCCCTTTTCAATCCCTAGTATATGGTACCTATGTACTCAGGGCATTGGGGTTCCAGGAGATCCTTATTGGCTGCAGCATTTCTTTTGCCACCCATAGGGAGCTCAGACAAACCCTTTAACTGAATTGCCACTGCAGTCTGCGTGAAATAGTGCACACATTATTTCACAGCCATTTTCACTGCACTTAAGTAACTTATAACTCAGGTTAGGCTAAGTGCAAAGTTACTAAGTGTGAGGGCACCCTTGCACTAGCAAAGGTGCCCCCACATAGTTCAGGGCCAATTCCAGTGACTTTGTGAGTGCGGGATGCCATTACTCACGTGCACTACATATAGGTCAATACCTATATGTAGCTTCACAATGGTAACTCAGAATATGGCCATGTAAGGTGCCTAAGATCATGGAATTGTTCCCCCATTCCAAATCTGGTATTCAGGAGCAAATTCCATGCATCCTGGGGGCTCCACCATGTACGCCCATTACTGCCAAACCAGCTCTCTGAGGCTTGCAATGCAGCGACAGCTGCTGCCACCTCACAGACAGGGTTCTGCCCTCCTGGGGTCTGAGCAGCTCAGTCCCAGGAAGGCAAAATAAAGCATTTCCTTTGGGAGCAGGGTGTTACACCCTCTCCCTTTGGAAATAGGTGTTACAGGCTGGGGAGGGGTGGCCTCCCCCAGCCTCTGGAAATGCTTTGAAGGGCACAGATGGTGCCCTCCTTGCATAAGCCAATCTACACCAGTTCAAAGACCCCCAGTCCTTGCTCTGGTGTGAAACTGGACAAAGGAAAGGGGAGTGACCACTCCCCTGTCCATCACCACCCCAGGGGTGGTGCACAGAGCTCCTCCAGTGTGTTCCAGACATCAGCCATCTCGTTTTCCAAGGTGTGGGGACACTCTGGAGGCCTCTGAGTGGCCAGTGCCAGCAGGTGACATTAGAGACCCCTCCTGATAGGTCCATACCTAAAAAGGTAGCCAATCCCCCTCTCAGGGCTATTTAGGCTCTCTCCGGTGGGTTCTCTTCAGATTGTACATGCAAGTTTGCAGCAGGAATCGTCTGCAATTACTACTTGATGATCTGACCTCAGATCAAACGCAGACTGCTCCAGGAACCGCTGTAACAGCAACAAAGTATCCAGAAGGGCTACTTTTCCTCTGTAACTTCAGCTCCAGCCAGTAACAGTTTTCCAAGGAGTGAATGGTCTGAGTACTCCCTGTCTTCACCATGCACCAGAAGGACTGAAGAAATCTCCTGTGGAATGAGAGAGTCACTCCCCTGTTCAGACAGGCACCTTCTAAGTCGATGACTGGTTCTCTTGGACTCATCTGGCGACGAGCGTGCCCCTTGGAACACAGAGGGTTGACCCCTTTGACACAGATTGTCCCGAGGTCCGGCTATCCCAATTTGGAGGAGGTAAGACCTTGCCTTCCCCTAGTACGACAGTACCCCTTTGCACTGCCTCTTCTTCACCTCCTGAGGCCTCTGTGCACTATTTGCAAAACTCCTTAGTGCTCATCCTGGCCCAGGTACCCAACACTCTATGCTGTGACACTCAACTCGCTGAGTTGTTCTCCGCGATGTGGGACCCTCCTTTGTAGTGCTGCACCAACTGGATTTTGCACCTCCTTTGTCCCTGTGTCCTGGGACTCCCGTGGGTGCTGTCTGATCTTTCTGAAGTACTGAGAGACCCCTCTTCCTCTTCACACAGAGTTGAGGCCCCCAGGTCCCTCCTGGTTCCAGACAGCACCACTTTGATGCAAAACACAACTTTGCCGGAACCAAGGCTTGTTGGAGGAATCCAGCACCAAAACTCACCTGTTTCCAGCTTCTCTTTGTGGGACATCCAGTGCATCATGCAGAACCCGATGACATCTTCCTTGGGTGCATTTCTGCAGTCTTCGTCCAACTGGGGACTCTTCTTTTGCACCCTCTTCTGGGTTGGCAGGGTCTCCTGTCCTTCCTGGAACTTCTTGCGACTTGTGGACTTGGTCTCCTTCCTTTGCAGGTCTTCAGGGCCAGGAATCCACCATTTGTTGTTTGCAGTCTTGCTTGGTTCTTGCAATAACTCTAATCACAACTTGTAGTGTGTCCTAAGGAAACTTTCAGTACTTTACTCTTACTTTCCTAGGCATGGGGTGGGGTATTTTACTTACCTTTGCTGTATTGTTACTCTCCCAGCCATTCTCTACACACTACACTTGCCTAGGGGGGAATTTGTGATTCGCATTTCATTTTCTTAGTATATGGTTTGTGTTGCCCCTAGACCTATTTTCTCCCATTGCATTCTATAGCATTTCCTAGTGTTTGCACTATCCTATGTCTAATTACTTACCTTATTTTGGTGTCTAGTGTATATATTGTGTATAATAGTTACCTCCAGAAGGATATTTTTGGCCTTGTGTCACCCAAATAAACTACCTTTATTTTTGGTAGCACTGAGTATTGTCTTTACTTGTGTATAAGTACTGTGTAACTATAAGTGTTATTGCAGGAGCTTTGCATGTCTCCTAGTTCAGCCTAAGCTGCTCTGCTATAGCTACCTCTATCAGCCTAAGCTGCTAGAACACTACTACGTTTCACTAATAAGGGATAACTGGACCTGGTATAGCGGTTTCTCGCCACCCATATTATGACCCACACATAGCAATCCGTCACTATACAGACACACACACAAGTCCGCCAGCCCAAAGGTCAGTGATAAATTGGCGGTATCCAAACCAACACAGTTACGCCAACAGAACTACTCCCACAGCATTATGACTCATGAATCACCGCAGCAGATCTTGAACCGTCGTAAACCATTGGCGGTACATACCGCCGTGCTGAAAATACACAGACACTAACAAAACAACACTACATTGGAAAATTCAAGCTACACACAACTGACACACATACACACACCACACCCACACCACTATAAAACACACACACTCATTACCCACAATCCTTTATGACTCAAATAAATTGACAACTGAGAGAGAGACACACCAGGAGCACCCACAGAACCAAAGCCACAGAACACCATCAGCCATACACCATCAATGCACCTTATAGCACACACCCCAACATCACCCCACACACCCTCACACACACCACACACACTACACCCATGGCACCACAAAAAAAAAACAGGTTCTCAGAGGAGGAGCTGAGGGTCATGGTAGAGGAAATCATCTGGGTAGAGCCACAGCTATTCGGATCACAGGTGCAGCAGACATCCATTGCTAGGAAGATGGAGCTATGGCGGAGAATCGTGGACAGGGTCAACGCAGTGGGCCAGCACCCCAGAACAAGGGATGACATCAGGAAGAGGTGGAATGACTTACGAGGGAAGGAGAGTTCTGTGGTAGCAAGACACCAGATAGGTGAACAGAGGACTGGTGGTGGACCCCTACCTCCTCCCCCATAACTAACAACATGGGAGGAGCAAGTTTTGGCAATACTGCATCCTGAGGGCCTCGCAGGAGTAGCTGGAGGAATGGACTCCGGTAAGTCAGATCTTAACTATTACATCCCCCACCCTACCCTACCCATCACCAAAGCATGTCCACTACAAATACCCACACAGACCCCAAAACAATTATCACACAAGGTCCTACACTAGAAGGTAAGCACTGGGGTACAGGGTCACCCACCCATTGCACACAATGGCACACACAGATGCAATAATCATGCCTTTACAACCCTGCAGGACCCCTACCCAATGTCACCGGACAGGAGGTTCCAGACATGTCCACCCCCCCCCACAGAAGAGGCCCACAGTGATAACAACAGCTCTGTCCAACTGGACCAAGGGGACCTCGGGACAGTCGGTTCCCCACACACTGGCACATGCCACCACAGAGCTTCCCCCCTCAGGAAACACCAGCACAGCACCCACCCAGCGGGCCCATACCTCTGTCCCCAGGACACGTCAAGCAGCAGTGTGTCCACCACTACAGGGAACCCAGGCAAACCCACCAACCCAAGAACAGCAGGGACCTGGGGACAGTGGCAGTGGGCACACGGTTCAGGGGACAGAGGAACAGGAAAACCGGGGAACTGGGAGGACTGCTGTGCGACATGGGGGTGACAGGACCAGGGAACCCGCTCTCCACGATGCCCTCTCCAACATCATGGGAGCGGATCATCATTCCCAGGAGACGATGGCACCGGTACTGGCCAAGTTTCAGGAGACCCAGCGGCTGCAGGAGGAACAGTATTTGGGGATCACCATTGTAGGGGTGCTGAAGGACCTTGTGAACACCAGGAGGGACACTGTGGCACAACACGGGCCCCTGACACTAGCCTGGACGATGAACTGCCCACCACCTCTGCCAGCGCTAGTGGACAGGAGGCACCACCACAGGACCACGACACCAGCACCCCACCCCCTGCAGATGGAGAACCACCCCGCAAACGGTCCCTGAGATCCAGGACAAAGACAGAAAACAATGCCAAGACCCCCGCCAAGAAATGAGATCACCCTGAATGTCATCCTTCTGTCCCACTTCGTAACACTGTCCATCCATCAACTGCCCTAGCTCCACTTCCTATGCCCCTTTGGACAATGCACCTGTGAGACCAATAACTGGACTCTGCCATGGACATTCCTCCACCATCAGCCCTGACCATTTTACAACCCCCCCACTATTTTGAACTTAAATAAACGCCCTTGAATCACAAAACAATCTGGAGTCAGTCTGTGCTTTCACAAATGTGCATTTGCAATAACTGAGGAAAATAGCAATATCCATTGTATTGTCAACATACCTATGTCACACAGCTCTAGTCCACGAGGTAACATAGCAGAGGTCACACAGTGGGACCCACATCTGTGAAATGGAAAGGCAAAGTGACAGGTCAGGGTCCATACACTGGGTGAAAGTGACAGACATATGATTGGTCTAACAATTGTATGAGATGTAGGAGGCAGTGATGTCTTCTTACCTGTGTCTCACTGGAAGTATTGCTGGATCACGTTTCTGTTGTCGATATCCTCTTCTTCTGCCTCCTCTTCTTCACTGTCCACAGGCTCCACAGCTGCCACAAGACCTCCTTCCGGACCATCCTCCTGCAGAAAAGGCACCTGTCGTCGCAAAGCCGAGTGCAGTATACAGCAGGCCACGATGATCTGGCACACCTTCTTTGGTGAGTAGTAAAGGGAACCACCTGTCATATGGAGGCACCGGAACCTGGCCTTCAGGAGGCCGAAGGTTCTTTCTATAATCCTCCTAGTTCGCCCATGTGCCTCATTGTAGCGTTCCTCTGCCCTTGTCCTGGGATTTCTCACTGGGGTCAGTAGCCATTACAGGTTGGGGTACCCAGAGTCACCTGCAAATGTCGAGGGACAACTGTTAGACACACACTAACCCTTGGGGACAACCCCAGACCCAGATAACTATTCACAGGGTATAGGGTCCTTTTCCTCACCTATTAGCCACCCACAGTTCCTCTGGAGTTGCCTCATCACATAAGGAATGCTGCTATTCCTCAAAATGTAAGCGTCATGCACTGAGCCAGGAAACTTGGCGATCACATGGGAGATGTACTGGTCGGCCAAACACACCATCTGCACATTCATTGAATGGTAGCTCTTCCGGTTTCGGTACACCTGTTTACTCCTGCGGGGGTACCAAGGCCACATGTGTCCCATCAATGGCACCTTTGATGTTGGGGATATGTCAAAGGGCATAGAAGTCACCTTTCACTGTAGGTAAATCCTCCACCTGAGGGAAAACGATGTAGCTGCGCATGTGTTTCAGCAGGGCAGACAACACTCTGGACAACACGTTAGAGAACATTGGCTGGGACATCCCTGATGCAATGGCCACTGTAGTTTGAAAAGACCCACTTGTCAGGTCTGGCTCCAACTGGGCACACAGTCCTGGATTGTGGCACGATCAAGTCTGTAGGTGACTATTACATGTCTCTCTTCCATTGTCGACAGGTCCACCAGTGGTCTGTACACCGGAGGATGCCACCACCTCCTCACCTGCCCCACCATGCCATACGCATTTAAAAATAAAAATATAAAGGGGAGGGACCGGGAGGTTAACTGGTCCAGTGTACAGTCTCCCATTGATTATGTTACAAATAAAGGTACACTGTTCCACTTATTCTATAATGGCCTAGGGGACCTGAAATCTCAGGAGCAAGAGCCTTCAAGCATCACAATGGATGGTCAGTATCATCATCGGGAAATGCTCCTCGCCAGGCCGGCGCTGCAACGCCTGGCGGGCTCCCTGTGAGGGGGGCTCTAAGCCGTGCTGTTCTGATAGTGACTGGTGGGTTCAAACTATCTGGACATAAATGCCTAAATTCCGGCACAAGCACATATAGGAGAGAACAGAAAAAATTAGAATCTAAAATTGGTTATTCATCACCACAAATATCATAATTTTAATCAATGTGAGTAGATGAAGACCAAGATTAAAATCAGGAAGGAGAGTAACAGTATTGAGTATATAATGCTCAATTACTCTCAAACAAGCAACAAATGTGTGAGGACTACAATTATTGTAGTACCTCTAGAAAAAGGTCAACATGTTTCGCATTGTGTGGTCCGAAAGGATCCAATGACGCTTCATTACGAGGTTTCTGGTTTGGGGAGCTGACAGTGGGTTCCCCTAGGCTAGGGGGAGCTTTGTAGGCAAGGACCCTTCGTGAGGCAGGCTAGGTGGCACCCCAACCCCACCAGTGGTTAGAGCTATCTACACCTAGTCAGGCTCCTGTGACTTCCATGTGTGCAGCAATCGGGCATAGGCCATGTACCTCATGTCCCTGTGATTAATTAGGGAACTCTAAGTGCATGGCGTAGTGCAGAGGGCTGCTGTGTTTGTAGTGTCCGCTAATGGTAGCGGTATTGCATGCACTGAACATGTCTTTCTTTTGTCTCCCCCCCTTTTTTGTGCTCTCCCTCTTCATGTGTGCATTAGCATCATCAGGCGGAGGAGCAGTGCCACTGTAGCAGGAGGGAGCTGCATCCCACATGGCCCTGGAGGGCGAGACTACGGAGTATGAAGTCACCAGTCGGACGGAGGGTGAGTGGAGCTCCGCGGCGCGGACAGGAACAGAGACCAGTGACACCGACTCCTCCTCTGATGGGAGATCCCTTGCAGTGGCGGGCCCCTCTGTGCCCACCGCCTCTACAGGTACAGCCACCACCCCCCCTACCAGCACCGCCCTCCCATCAGCCCCTCAGCGTGTGTCCCATGGCCGCTCACCCAGGAGGGTGGGCATCTCCTTCGGCCCAGGCACCTTAGGCCCTGCCCCAGTTAGCCCTGCTCCCCTCAGTGAGGAGGCTATTGACCTCCTGAGATCCCTCACTGCTGAGCAGTCTATCATTCTGAATGCCATCCAGGGTGTAGAGAGGCAGTTGCAACAAACAAATGCATACCTGGAGAGCATTCATTCTGGCCAGGCAGCCCAACAGAGAGCATTTCAGGCTCTGGCCTCAGCACTGATGGCAGCCATTGTCCCTGTGTCCAGCCTCCCTCCTCCAACTTCCTATACCCAGACACAATCCCCAGTACCTCAGCATATCCCAAGCACACCATCAGACCAGCATGCACACACCTCAACACACAAGGGTGGCTCAGGTAAACATAAGCACCACACATCCCACAGACACTCACACAAGCATCATACCCATGCACACATACCAACATCCACTGCCTCCACTGTGTCCCCCTCCTCCACGTCTCCCTCTTCCCTCCCTGTCACGTCTCCTCTCACACCTGCATGCACTACATCCTCAGCCACTACCTACATCACCAGCACGACCATCACCACACACCGCTCACGTGCACTCACCACCCCCACTAACATTCACACATCCCCTGTGTCCACTCCCAGTGTGTCTGTGAGCCCTCCTACCAAAGTACACAAACGTAGTCACACACCCACCCAACAGCCATCCACCTCACAACAGCCTACAGCCCATGCACCTTCACCCAAAGTCACCAAACGAACACCTCCTACAACCACTACCACTTCCTCCACTCCCAAACCCCCCCCCATCTACCCGTCCCAGTGTGTCTAAAAAGCTTTTCCTGTCAAATGTTGACCACTTCCATACACCTCCCCCCGTTCTTCCCCTAGGGCGCGCCTTTCCAGGTCCCAACCCAGCACCTCAGCCACCACATCACCGGGCACAGTGGTGCCAACAATAATAATAGTGGGATTATGGAGTGCGCCAGGGCTGCCAGTGTCCCAAGGAGCGAGGGCAAGGACATTCCGACACTTCCAAAACAGAAAAAGCTGCCCACATCCCGGAGGGAAAAGGTGAAAACACCTGCCACCAAGGGCTCAGACAAGACAAAAGTTGACAGTGGCAAGACAGCTGCGCCACCATCCAAGGTGGGGATGGGCCTGAAAATGAAAGGCAAGTCCACGTCGACGCCAACCTGCACGGCGGACAAGACCACCACCGGCACCACCACCTGCACTGCTGCCACAGACACCGCCGCCAGCACCCAAGACACTGAGCCCTTCACCAGCACCACAGACACTGTGCCCTTCACCAGCACTGCAGTCAGTGAGCCCTCCACCAGCACCGCCGCTACTGACACCGCCGCCAGCACCGCAGTCAGTGAGCCCGCCACCAGCCCCGCCGCTACTGACACCACCACCAGCACCACAGTCAGTGAGCCCGCCACCAGCACCTCCGCTACTGACACCGGCACCAGCACCACCGCTACTGACACCGCCACCATCACCACAGTCACTGAGCCCGCCACCAGCACCGCAGTCAGTGAGCCAGCCACCAGCACCGCCACCACAATGACCGCCACCAGCACCGATGCCACAGAGCCCGCCGCAAGTACTGCCGCTACTGACCCCGCTGCCAGCACCGCCAGAGGCCCCACAACATCCTGAGCCAGTGGCAACACCGCAGACATGGCTGCCATCCCCAGTGGTCATTCGTACGAGGCTGGTGGTCAGTTCCAGGGGCCTGGGCAGCTTGCATGTTGCACCACCGTCAGTGGAGTGTCACATCCACTAACTCAGTGCACCTTCCAGAACCAGTGGAGAAAGGCATCCACTACCTCAGTCCTTGGCATGATGAAGCACTCTGGGCACAATGCCCCCTCCAGAACCAGTGGAGAAAGGCATCCACTTGAGAGACTGAGGCTTTGCACTCCCCAGGATAAAGCAGTGGGCAAACCACCCACTGGGAGACTTGAGAGACTGTGGCTTTGCACTCCCCAGGATAAAGCAGTGGGCAGATCATCCACTGTAGAGAATTGAGAGACTGTGGCTTTGCACTCCCCAGGATACATCAATGGGCATTGAGCCCCCTCGTGGAGCTGGCGTCGTGCACTCATCCGGCTGAGGTGCCCCCCTTCCCTTCCCCCTGAGGTGCCTGTTTAATTTCGATCTGATGCCCAAGCAGTGTTCTCTCCGTTTCGAGTCTGGTATCTAGTGTGGGCCTTGCCCATGCATTTTGGGCCCAGTGGTCCACGGACTATGAATGGTGCACTACCTGGACTTGATTGGTTGGTGTACGTAATTGTTTAAACTGTATATAAAGTTTAGACTAATGGATTTTTCATGATTACAATCGTTCAACTAATTTCCTTTTGTCCTTGCATTCTTCCAGGGGGTGAGGGGGCGTAAATGTAATGTTGCAGCATGTATTGGTGTGTATGGTGTTGTGGGTGAGGGTGGGAGTGGGGGTGTTGTGTGTTGTGTGTGTGTGTCACTCTCTCTTCCCTCACCCCTCCCCTGTGTTGTAGGTGCAGTACTCACCATTTTCGTCGCCGCTGTCTTTGGTGCTCCTGGTAGAGGAGCAGGAATACTATCGCAGGGAGTATTTGGAGTTCAGGCTCCATGGTGTCCTGGTTCCTCGTGGGTTGTGTAGAGGTGAGTGTTTCCCCTTCCAAGTCCTGTTTCTGCCGTGTTTTTATTCGCGTTGAATCCGCCCCGGGAAAAGGTGGCAGATTGGCTTGTCATAATAGTGTGGGTGGTACATTGTCTTTCGCCTGTCTGTTGGCGGTGACCGCTGTGGCGGGCGGAGTGTTAAAGTGGCTGTCTATGTTGGCGGTTTCCGCCACGGTCGTGATTCCATTTTTTTTCCACCGGCCTGGTGGCGGTATTACCGCCGCTTTAACACCGACCGCCAGGGTTGTAATGAGGGCCTTAATGTCTTTTCTCACCTGTTATATACCATATCATAAGTCTGACAATCCTTGAATACTGCAGCAAGTAGCACAATAATGTCTCTGTCATTTGACAGTACAATGACTCAATTGGAACCATTTTGACAGCCCTCCCAAGCCCACAGCACGAAAGTCAGCTTTCTCCAATCTGCTGTTATGTTCTTGAACAATATGGCCTGTACCTTTTGAATATATCTCTGCAGGCACCATCTCCTCATTGACAATCATTCCAATCGCAATAATTAGAAATTCAGTGTTCCCTGAAGCATCAGTAATGTTTTGGTGAGTTAACATCTCCCAACTTCATCTTGTTCGGCGTTGAAGGTCAGAAATGATCACGTTGCACAGGTATAGGTGCTGAAATGTTGATGCAGGCAAGGTCAATTGATCCACTTGTAGACAATTGTCTGATTCTCTCACATTCTTTGACAGATAGTTCTTGCAAGGTGCACACTGACTTTGGTATCTGTAGAACAGTCTGAACGACCTCTATGCAGGGATGAAATCTTGACCATTTGCAATTGTGACATACATGCCACAACAATGGCAATTTTCATTGAGGACACCTTTGGAAATTGAAAGTCTTCTGGTGAAAGTTTTTTTTTAGCTCTTATATCAGTTTGTGCTTCACTGGTTTAGTTGCAACATCTCCATCAAATAATGCTGGAAGATCATGCAACAGAATGTCCTTGATATATATACCCCTTTCTTTTTCTACATTCATCTCTCAATGTGCCTGCGAAAGTTGTTTTTTTGTAACCTGTTTGTAGTGGCTGGGTGGATGAAACTCTTACTATGGCAATTAAAGCATAGGAGTTTAGCTTTAGTGATTGTGTCAAACAGTATTTTCTCTTTCAGTACAAATCTCTCGTGCTTCAGTTCTGCATTTAGTTTCAATCCATGTTCCAGGACATCTAGTAGGCATGTCCTTATATCGTTATCCACGTACTGTTTGGTCACAAAGTTGTGTAGTCGCATTTCAAAGGGGTTTCTTTGCTGCCTCATGAAATGAAGAAGGCTGTCAACATGTTTATTAAAACATTCCCCTCACTTTCCCACCAGGTTGTGGTGAGGAATCGTTTCACAATGGCCCATTAATTTTGGAATTGTCATCTCTCTGAAAACATTGCAAATTGAAAGGACTTCATGGTAAGCTAGCTGCCATTGAGAAACATGTTCACTTTTACGCGTGTGACCAACAATTCCCTTATAGCTTTTCTGTGATTTCTGGATTGTCTGTTCCAGTTTCATATCTGGAGCCACAGCATTGAACCTTCCCTCTCTATCTTTCACCACAAAATGTCTTTGAGAAATTTTCTGTAGAGGTATGATTTTCCAACTCTAGCTTCTTCATTCTTTCCAAATATAAGGACCCATATCTCAGGTAGCTTATGCAATTGAATTGAATTGAATTTGATTCAACAGTCTTCATGTGCATCTCCCAATCACCTTCCCAATCAGCATGTCATAGAGCTATCATGTATAAAACATTTCCCCAGTACTTGTAAAGTTTTTATTTATTTTTCACTTTCTTTGACAAACTCTATGAACTTAGGGGCAGATTTAGGAAAAGTGGTGCTGCACCTAGTGCAGCTCCACTTTTCTTGTGCTCCTTAGCACCCTCGTAATTCACCATGTGTGCGCCATATTTAAAATATGGCACACCATGGCAGTAGTCAGGGGGACTAGCGTCATAATTTGTTGCAGTAGTACAGTGCTTTGCAGGATTAGCATTAAAAATGATGACGCTAATCCTGCAAAGAACCCAGAGGCCCAGTGAACTCAAAGGGAGCCTCTTTTTGCTGCCTCCTCTTAGCAGGCATTAAAAATTGCCAATAAAAATGACGCAAAGAAAGATCTTAGATTTCTTTGCGCCATTTTTTCGGTCCCTAGCGCCGAAATGCCCACCCCCTCGCATACATTATGCTTGGTGCAGGCAGTGGTTCAAAGGGTTACAAAATAATATGGTGCAGCCTTTTTGGCCTTCCAACACCACACTAGCATCATAAAAATGACGCTAATATGGCATTGGAATGGCGCTAGGCCCACATAAATCTGGGCCTTGGTTTTTCAGGTTTTCTGATTTTGAACTGAGTGTATTGAACATTGACTTGCCTTGCATTATGTGTGCACCCTGTGCCTTGTTCACTTCTGAGATAAGATATGCAAAACCTAATTTGTCATCCTTCTTCCACAACCCATTAAAACACAATGTTTCTGTAGCCTCAGATATGATGAGCATACCTTATAACGAAGAAGCATAGTGAGTTCCGCTCAATACTGACTGTACAGTTTTGCTTCCAAAGATTTCAGTCTCTATAAGTGCATCGGCCATGCCACATCCACAGAGACAACTCCCTGCACACCACACCGCAACTTGTATCATGTGGAAAATGCCCATCATCGGATGAAGATCATTAAATTCTACTGGATTGCTCTTAAAAATATCAGCTACAATACAGAAAAACCCTCTTCGCAGAAAATTGGCAGGATAGTATTGTCTCCAAGCTGAGCATTTTGGGATTTGTTTAGCGCTGTGTATACTGTTGCGTAGTTTGTGAATGGAGATGGAACTACTGATAAAAACCTAACCTTCTTCAGTGGGATGGTATTCTTGGTGATCAGAGCATAAATTCCAGCCCACTGAGGAACTGGCTTTTCTTCAGCCGACAATCCACACCGAATAAGCAATATGATAAATTCAGTTAAATCAGCTTTGCTGACCACAGCATCAGGTAGAAGAAGAGCCACTTTAAAACGTTCTGGTAGAGTGGGACGTGGTTATGGCTTGTAGTGATTTTACACAAACTTACAAGGTAGTTGGATTATAAATTTAAAGCTTAATTTGTTTATGCCTACAGCTGACACAGCATGTTTTCCAGCAGTACTTCATTGGCACAGTCTTGAAAAAGCACCATTGCAGTATCAATGTTTGCTGGGCGTTCCAGAAAAAGAAAAGCTGTCTTCAAAATCAAAATTATCAAGAGTAAATCCTTTCCTGGTAAAGTGACTTGGAAGTGCTGTGCTTTCAGATTCACAAGATTTTACAGCACGAGCTACTATCACAGTCCTGCTCCATACTATGTCATTAAAACTTGTTGATACAACAATCCTTTTCATTGAAGTGATTATCTCTCTACTTTTTCAGTTGTCATAGATTGTGTGGGCAGTCATCAATGTGTAGCCGAGTTTTCTTTTTGCCGTGATGTAATTTATACTACATGATTTGGAAAAGACAACACATTTGCACAGCATAAGCCTGTCGGTTCATGGAATTGTCATCCGCTTCTTTGCTTATATCTTTAAAGTCATCATCAATGTTGTCAGCTTCTGTTCTGAACGCAAGAACTTTATTTTGTAACAATTTTGCTTTGCTGCTATTAAACAATGATGTCAAAATGTTAAGACAACATTGTGCCTTCTTATTGACTCCCATGATTTGCAGAGCTCTGGGGCATTACAAAAGTTGTCAGTAATGGCAAAATCTAAATCTTTTGGGTCATTTCTTCAAATGGTTGCTCCTGATTTTTCTGCATCCTTTGATCTTATTTTGGCAAGAACGTCAAGACTCAAATCAGCTGAGAAAACAATAAGTGGCTCATTCTTTTTGTTAGACTGACAAAAAGACGAATTCTGTCATTGTACATTCTTAGCAGAAAAATCTTAATTTCATTATTCTGGATTAATACAGTTTCATCAATGTTGACCATTATTTTTCTGATCTCATAACCAGCACTCAAGAGTGGCTTTAAAACTTAATTTGCTTTCCAGAGAGTGCAGACTTAACTGAAGGCTTGTGGTTATGTTGCTGCTAGGACCTCATTGTACATTCATATTTTCAAATGTATGGACGCATGCAGTTCGGAAGGGCATACAAGTCCGCTGCAAATACATTCACCTTGCTGTTTAGATCAGCTGCTCGGCTTGAAAACTTCATCTTGGAAGAAACTAGCTGCAGATAAAAACATTTGCCCTTCGAAACTCACATACTTTGTAGTTTGTTCTTTCATCAATCCCTTTGGCCCTTGTTCTGGCTAACCCCTGAGATAACACATTAAAGATCCTCTACTTTCTGATCAGTTGTTGGAGGTGGACGAGGGGTAGTCATCGGTCTTCTAAGTGGATGGGCACTGGGTTTGGTTGTTGTCACTCTCTCAGAAGACTCCGATTATTAATTTACTGCTTTCTGCTATTTTTTGGACACATTTCTTCAAGGCTTTTTTCCATTGTTCTGTGTAGAAAAGGCAGGGGTATATTTTATTGCATTCTAAATTGACAGATAATTTCTCTGGCAGATATCATAGTATTCAGAAAAGGAGCTTTTTTGCTATGAACATGACATAACCCCAGTCCCCACAGACTGACAAGGCAACATTTCCACATTATTTGACAAATATTGATTGTAATGTTATAGCAGTCTTGCACATTTTAGTGTCTATAAATCTATTCCCTTTGGTGGAGTGTCATATTACATTTCATTTGAAGGAAATCATATATTTGTGGAACATCTAACAGGCATTTAATCAGAGTGGAAAGGCAGGATTTAGAGGTGTTCAAGGTTGGACAATGTACATATTTGCCATCGATTGCATGCTGGCAGGATAGATGAAGTGCATATTGCTGCGTATTTGACCTACGCCGGGTGTGGCAATAGTGCTATGGAAAGGTGGCGTCTGCTTGAGGAGATCTGTGAACCTGAGCCCCATTATCTAATACTTCATGACATGTTGGAGGACAGGGCTGTCTGCCTGGTATGTGTTTACGGCCCCAATGCAGACAGCCCAGACCTCTTCTTAACCTTATGGCACTGGGTGCTTTGAGTGGGCTGCATGGCTATCACATGGGGAGGAGACCTTAATTTGACCCTTTACCCCAACAGGAGAGGTCCAGTGCAGTTATACATCCCCACCCTGTACTGCTTCACGACTGCATACCATAGTCTCTGACTTTGATCTGATTGATGTATGGAGATTGAGAAACCCAGAAGGCATGGAGAGAACTTGCATTACTACGGCGCATAGCTCCTGATCCCGTATTGACTACTGGCTTGCGTCAGCAGATGTTGCAACCTGGGTCCAGTGGGTGAGCATTTTCCTCGCACGCTTTCAGATCATGCCCCAGTTGTGCTACAGTTGCATATGTCTGTAGCTAGGGAACATGCGTTCTCCTGGCTCCTATCCCCGAATGCATTGGGTGACCAGGTCTTCTGCTCTGAGGTCAGGGATGCTATTGTGGAGTATTTTGTGCATAACACTCACTCAGTGCAGTCCCCTGGTGTTGTATGGAAAGCTTTCAAAGCGCATATCTGGTGGATATGTATATTTAAGCAGATGGGGGTACAACGTGCCCTCCAGGCCCAGCTTGGGAGGTTGGAGCACAGGATGTGTGACCTGGAGTGCTGTTACTATTGATCTGCAGCTTCTAGTGCAGGTGTGCATCATGCTGTCTGAGTACCAGGAGGATGTTGAGCGGGAAGGCTGCTATCTGCATAAAGAGACTGTGGCCCGCAGGTAAGGGGAAGATGACCAGGCTGGGACAATCCTTGCATCTCTACTTCATGCTTCTAGCAGCATCCCATACATCTCTGGCATTATGGATGCCCATGGAGAGTACATGATACATGTGATTTACCATTACTACACAGATCTATAGCAATCCTCCATATTGGTGGATTGGAAGGTTATTCAAGACTATTTTGATTCTGTTCAACTCCTCTGTCTTGATGATGTGCATCAACAGTATTTGGATGCCCCCTTTGATGTTGCAGATGTTATTTGTGTCAAATCAAAGCATTCCCAGTGTCAATACCCCCGGACTAGGTGGGCTAACCATTCAGTTTTCTAAAGAATATGCTGAGCTGCTGTCCTCGCACTTTCTGAATATGCTTGAAGATGCCAGGGCAGATGGAGTCTTACATCCCACATGGGAGACTTCGCTGGTCACGGTTATTAAGCTGGTTAAACCTCTGGACAAGTGTGACTTGTATCACCCTTTGTCATTGATAAATGTTGATAATAAAATACTGGTTAAACTCCTGGATGAGCATCTGCTGCCTCTGCTTCCACATGTTTCAGTGCCCTGGCCAGTTTGGGTTTGGTTCTGGCTTGACAACTGCGCACAACCTGCATTCATTGTTCGCAGTGCTCCAAATCCTAAGCTCCCTGCTGCAGCTGCTGTTCTTTTAGATGCCACAAACACATTTGACTCTTTAGAATGGCCTTACCTCTTTCTTCTCCTGCAGCACCTGAAGATCAGCTTGAGCTTTTTAAAATGCATCACTCTTCTGTACACATACCCCACTGCTAGATTTCGAGTTAATGGCCTGGTCTTACATACTTTCAGTATTGGTAGAGGTAAGAGTCAGGGCTGCCCTTTATCGCCAGCACTTTTTACTTTTGTCATGGTGCCACTGGCTGTCCAACTCCATCAACACCATGCGGCAAGCGGCTTGGCCTTTACAACTAGGTGGCTCATCATCTCCATGTATGCAGATGACGTTACGGTTTATGTCTGCTACCCTGCTTATAATCGGGCCCTATTTCTGGGTGAGTTTGTTCTGTTTGGTGGCTTTACTGGGCTTCTGATAAACTAAAGTGTTAGACCTGGCAGCTCTTGGTGTAGTTTTCCTGTACTTTTAGCTTCTGACCAACTGTTTTTGGAACCTGAGGTGTAGTTCGATTTTGCTGGTTTTGATACTCTGGGCAATTTACCACTGCTAACCGGTGCTAAAGTGCAAATAGTTCCTGTCTACAAGATATTGGTATCTGGGTTTCCATGATTGGAACATTTGATTTACTGGTAAATCCCTAGTAAAGTGCACCATGGGGGCCCATGGCCTGTAAATAAAATGCTACTAGTGGGCCTGCAGCACTGATTGTGCCACCCACATGAGTAGCTCTGTAAACATGTCTCAGACCTGCCACTTCAGTGCCTGTGTGTACAGTTTTGCACTGCCACATCAACCTGGCAAGTGTGCCCACTTGCCAGACCCAAACCTTCCCTTTTACTACACGTAAGTCACCACTAAGGTAGGCCGTGTGTAGCCCCATGGGCAGGGTGCACACGTACTGGTGTGTTGTACATGTCCTGATAGTGAAATACTTCCAAATTCGTTTTTCACTATTACAAGGCCTATGCCCCATAGGTTAACATGGGGATTGCCTTTAAATATATTTAAAGTACAGTTTCCTATTGGGAGCAGATAGAGGTGTGGAATTTGGGTTCTCTGAACTCACAATTTGAAAATACATCTTTTCGTTCAGTTAGTTTTTAGATTGCCTGTTTGAAAATGCCACTTTTAGAAAGTGGGCATTTTCTTGCTTAACCATTCTGTGCCTTTGCCTCCCTATGGAATCCATGTCTGGGTCAGGCTGACAGTTGAACTGTTTGTGAATTCCGCCTAGACAGTGACACAAAGGGAGCTGAGGAGTGTCCTACATATCCTGATGAGTCTCCTGGGCTTCAGTGGGGAGGAGGAGCTGCCTCACTTGAAAGGGCGGTGTCTGCCCTCACACAATGCAGAATCCAATCCCATGGAGTGTGTCTGGGGCCAGGCCTAATGAAGGCAAGCTCTTGTGAACAACATAAACTTTCCTTTGAAGTTTGTCTACTACAAAGGCAGAAACGAGTATAAGTAGTGGACCCAAAACCCCAGAATTTCAGATTACTTCTAGATCAAGAGGAACCTCTGCTAAGAAGAAGAGCTTGGTGCTTGAGGAGGACCTGCCACTCTGCCTGTTGCTTTGCTGTGCTGGCCTGATGCTGCTGTTTCTGCCTGAAGAGGGAAAGAACTGGACTTTGCTTTCTGAAATCCTGCTTGTGAAGTTTCTCTAAGTGCTTGGACTGAGCTTGCCCCCTGTTCTGTAGTCTCAGGGACATCAAAGACGTCATCCTCCAGTGCCTGGGCTCTTCTGCTGAGAGTCCTGACTTGCTAAGTGGTGCCCAATCCAGTTCCCGGCCCCTTAGAAGTGGAATCTGGTAACCTGCGAGGGAAAATCCATGCACCACTGTGTGTGTGTGAGACAAATCGATGCAGTACCTGTCCTGCAGCTGAAAATTAGGCGCAGAGCCTGCCTCATGTCTGGAGAATCGACACAGCACCTGTTCTCAACGCGGACCCATCACACAACTCAGCAGAATTTTTCCACTCATCGACCCTGGGCGCCAAAATCTTCAACATCACTGCACATACCGGAGGCTGTGTGTCCGGAAATCAAAGCATCCCTTCCCTGCATAAAAAGAAGCAACACATCACTTGCCCAGTGGAGAAAGAATCAACGCACGGCCTCACATGCGTGTAAAGAATCAAGGCATTGTCTGCTTTTCTGACGCACGCTCACCTGTGCAGCTTTATTTTTTATGCATTCCAAGGTACCTTGTTCTAAAACAACACATTCATTGATTTCTAAGGATTAGGACTCTTTTCACTTGAAAAATTCATATCTTTGCTTGTGTATGCTGGATGTGTGCCATTTTGATCTTGTTTGATTTAGATAAATATTGGCTATTTTCCTAAACTGGTGTGGAGTCCTTTTGTGGTGTTTTCACTGTGTTACTGTGTATGTTGGTCCAAATACTTTACACATTGCCTCCGACATAATCCTGACAGCTTGTGCCATGCTACCAAGGGAGGGTGCAGGGGTTATCTGAGCTGTGTATCTTCCTTACCCTGACTAGAATGAGGGTCCCTACTTGGACAGGGTGTAATCTGACTGCCATCTAGAGACCCCATTTCTAATATGGAGGATAAAACTATTTACAATGAAACATTATATAACATGTTAGAAAATAAGATACACTATGGCCCTCATTATGATGCTGTTGGGGTAGTCCGCCGTCAACCATGATGACGGTCGTCGGAAGACCGCCAGCATGGCAAAGCCCCCGCTGGCCCTATAATGATGTTCCCGCTGGGTCAGCAGGTGAAAACAGTGTTTCTGCCCGCCATCCCAGCGGAAAACAGGGCCTTTACATTAATGCCGGCTCCAAATGGAGCTAGCGCCAATGTGGCAGTGCGGCAAGTGCAGCAGCACCTGTTGCGCATTTCACTGCCCATAATTCAGGCAGTAAAATGCACGACAGGGCTGTGCATGGGGGCCCCAGCACTGCCCCTGCACTTGGCATGGGCAGTGCAGAGGCCCCAGGGGGGCCCTGAGTCACCCATTCCTCCAGCCTTTCCCTTGTGGTGGAAACCGCCAGGAAAAGGCTGGCAGAATGGGACTCATAATCCGCAGGGCAGCACTGCTTGAGGGGCTGCCCTGTCAGATCTGAAACGCCGCCACCGCCAGGCTGCTTGGTGGCAGGAACCTGGCGGTGGTGGCGTTTCCACCGTGGCATTTTCTCCACGTTCCTGATAGGGCGGGCGGACCACCACTACCGCGGCGGTCCGCCCGCCACTGTGAGTCTGGCAGTCCACAGACCACCAGATTTATAATGAGGGTTTATAAGTTGTACTCCTCAATAGAAACTATACTGCTAGAAGAACAGTACCTAATAATCCCTGTAACAAAAGAATATGAAAGTATAACATATAGGCCCTCATTACAACTTTGACGGGTGGCGGAGGCCGCCCGCAAAAGTTGCGCCGCAGGAATACCGCACCGCGGTCTGAAGACCGCGGCCGGCATTCTGAGTTTCCCGCTGGGCGGGCGGGCGGCCGCCTTAAGGCCGCCCGCCAGCCTAGCGGGAAACAACCTTCCCACGAGGACGCCGGCTCGGAATCGAGCCGGCGGAGTGGGAAGGTGCGACGGGTGCAGTGGCACCCGTCGCGTATTTCACTGTCTGCAGTGCAGACAGTGAAATACAAAGTGAGGCCCTCTTACGGGGGCCCCTGCAGTGCCCATGCCATTGGCATGGGCACTGCAGGGGCCCCCAGGGGCCCCACGACAAGCCATACCGCCATCCTGTTCCTGGCGGCCGAACCGCCAGGAACAGGATGGCGGTATGGCTTGTCAGAATCCCCTCGGCGGCGCAGCAAGCTGCGCCGCCTTGGAGGATTCAAACGGGCCACAGGAAACTGGCGGGAGACCGCCAGTTTTCCTGTTCTGACCGCGGCGTTACCGCCGCGGTCAGAATGCCCTGCGGGGCACCGCCAGCCTGTCGGCGGTGCTCCCGCGTGCCGCGGCCCTGGCGGTTCTATACCGCCAGGGTCGTAATGGGGGCCATAGTGTATCTTATCTTTTGTATATGTTATATAATGTTTCTTTGTGACTAGTTTTATCCTCAAAATGTCCCTTCGGAATGTTTAAGGGGGAGATGTGTTGTGGGATTCCCTTTAAGGAATGACTGAGTGCAGCCATTCTGCTCTGTGAATCCTAGACATCAACGGAAAGTGCAGCAGTTCGGGGCTCCTTTCAAGAGACGGAGGAGGGAGTCTACTGTTGAGCTATGCCAAATTGGTGCAATAAATGAGCTGAAGAGTTACCACTATATAGCTTCTCTAATCTCAACACTGAGGACGAAGAATGTCCACTCTCAGTCATTCCTTAAAGGGAAACCCACAACACAAGCCCATTCCCCTTCACAAGTCTATGTGTCTGTCACCTCGATTCCTATATTTCCATTTCTAGTACGCACAAAATATACAGCAAAAGACAATTCCTTGGAAATCCGGAGAGCAATAAGTGTTTACTAAAACAAGGGATACCTTTATGCATTTAGTTTAAACGTTCAACCATTTTTACCAAGCTCTGAGCATGGCCAACAGAGAGACCAGTTATACCAGTTACCAGGGAACGCTCTATATGCCCTCATTTGCAACCAATGTCCAACTAAAGGGAGGGCATAGTTAACACTAAGGGCCCTATCACAGAATTTTCGCAATGGCGCAAACAAAAAAGCAAAAAAGCAAATCCACTGCACCATTTTGTGTGATAGGTAAATAGGTAAAAAGTAGTCACAGTACATTTGTAACCAAGCCCAAGATAACACTAAATCTGAGGTGGTCACATAAGAAGTAAAGAAAATATCTCTACTTTTAAAGGTGCATGTGTGTGTCTGTGGTGGAAAGCTTGCTCCATTTATTAACCCCCTGGGTTCCCTGGACGAGGTGATCTCATTCCAACACACGGTTCCCATGTGCCTGGTACGAGATCACCTCGTCCTGTACCCGGCCCATGGGGGGAGCGCTAGCGCTCCCCCTGTGGGCCCCCCACCCACACCCCCAGTCGGGGATGGAAGGGGAATCCCTTCCCCTTCCATCCCGACCCCCCCCCCCCTCGGCAATCTGATGACTTCAGCGCGCTCACAGCGCGCCAACGTCATCAATTGTTGCTGAGGAATCGCTGGGAGCCATTTGTTTCCAGCGCGTCGAGGGAAAGGAGCTCAAGCAGGTGAGTCCCTCCCTTTTTAGGGGTTTGGGGGGAAAACAGACATGGGGGGAAAGGAAAGGGTTTTTCCTTCCCCCCTGTGCCTGTTTTCAGTGTATTTCTGGTCCACGATCGCGGGCGGGACCCACGATTGTGGACCAGAAATCCCCACTAGACACCAGGGATTTTTTGGGATATTTATTTTTGGGTGCATTCCCTTGGGCAAGGGTCGCTCCTATGGGGGGCTATTTTTCTTCATGTTTTGGCCCCCCCCCCCTGAGGGCAGATCAGCTGTTTTTTTGGCCGATCTGGGGTCAAAAGCCACTAGACACCAGGGATTTTATTTTCACTAGGATTGTTTTTGGAGCGACCCCTTGGGCAAGGGTCACTCCCCTTGGGCAAGGGTCGCTCCCCTTGGGGGCATAAATAATCCTTTTTCGCCCCCCCCCAGGGGCAGATCAGCCGGAAAAACGGCCGATCTGCCCCCGGGGGGGGGGGGGGGGTCAAAAGCCACTAGACACCAGGGATTTTATTTTCACTAGGATTTTTTGGGGAGCGAACCTTTGGGCAAGGGTCGCTCCCCTTGGGGGCATAAAAAATCCTTTTTCAGCCCCCCATTTTTTCAGCCGATCTGCCCCCGCGGGGGTCGAAAACCACTAGACCACCAGGGATTATGTTTACCTTATGTTTTTGGTGTAGTGACCCCTTAGGCAAGGGTCGCTGCCCCAGGGGCATTAATGTTTTATATGTTTCAGCACCCCCTGGGGCTAGATCGGGCATGTTTTTAGCCGATCTCGCCTCCAGGGGGGTCAATACCCACTAGGTGCCAGGGATTGTGTGGTGTGTGTGTGTTTTGTGTGTTTGGGGGCACCCCTTGGGTAAGGGTCGCCCCCCTAAAGGGGGGAAAATTAGTATTGGACATTTCTGCCCCCTTGGGGGCAGATGGGCCTATTTTCTTAGGCCCATCTGCCCCCAAGGAGGGCAGAAACCACCAATATGCCAGGGATTTTTTTTCCCCTTTTTTTTGTTTTGTGTTGGGGGTGTCCCCTTTGGCAAGGGTCGCCCCCTAAAGGGGGTACAGAGCTGTTGGCCATTTCTGCCCCCCTATTCACCTATTTTTTCAGGCCCATCTGCCCCTAAGGGGGGCAGAATCCACTTAGGCACCAGGGATCTTGTGTGTGTGTGTGTTTTGTGTGGGTGGGGGGGTGGCCCCTTTTGCAAGCGTCGCTCCCCAAAGGGGGGCACATTACTGATGACCATTTCTGCTCCCCTTGGGGGCAGATCGGGCTATTTTTTTAGGCCTATCTGCCCCCAAGAGGGCAGAGGCCACCAAGACATGAGGGGAATTAGTTTCTTTTGTGCTGGGGGCACCCTCATTTGCCCCCTTTGGCAAGGGTCACCTCTCCAACAGGGTACAGAGCTATTGGCCATTTCTGACCCCTTGGGGGCTGATCGGCCTATTTTATTTAGGCCCATCTGCCCCCAAGTTGGGCAGAAGCCACTTAGGCACCAGGGACAATTTCTAAGTTCTTGGTCCACTAGCGAAGTATTTGTATTTGTGATTATAACAGTTTATTTCTTCTTTTTGTTCTAGTTCAAAGCTTTTGCTTCCTTTGCTGTGGATCCTTGTGGTTTTGGCAGTAGTTGTCCTGCGGTTTACATAGTTGCATGTGTTAGGTAAGTGAAAGCAATTTACGCCAAAGGAGTTTTGTTGACATGCATGAATGACATGTTTGTAGGTGGTGTACTAAATGTAGTATTGTGTGTGAAATTGTCCTTAGATTTGGGCACAATTATATTTGTGTTGTCATATGTCTAATTTTCTTTTTTCTTTTTAGTGGGATATCATTGGTGATTGCTGTGTCTGTGCAGAGTAGTTGCTGGTGAGTAGCTTTTTTAGGCAAGTAGTGGTATAGTTTTTTTAGTACATAACTCTTTGTGATAAAGCTACACTTTGTTTATTACTTATTTTAGTGCTGGTGGTTGTTGGCAATCCATTTGTTATTAGTGAGGATCATGGCTAGCCGCAGGGTGACCGCTCAGCATGTTGTTGGCATGCTTTTTAAGTCGTCTTCAGACCATGATTACGAGACTGACTCTGCATCTGAGGCAGAGGAGGAAGTGAGAGTTTCTGGCAGTGAGTTTTCTGTCTCAGAGGATTCTTCTGATGAGGAAGCCACCATTAGTGCAGATGAAGGGCCTGTTTTAGAGGAGGACATTGATGTGCCAAGAGTGCAGCAGCCTGGGGCTGAAGGGTTTCCCATTAGAAGACCTGACACCTGGATTGCCCTATACATGGAGCAGCCACAGCTACCTGCATTTACTGGTCTCCCAGGGTGTAGAGTCAATACGGAAAACTTTTTGCCTGTCAAATTCTTTCACTTGTTTATGGACAATGTATTTTTGGAAACGATTGTGGAGCAGACTAATGTGTATGCAGAGCAATATTTGAGGGACAACGCTGCCAGACTTAGGCCTAAGTGGGTTCCCACATATCTTGAAGAGATGAAAAAGTTTTTAGGTTTGACTTTTTTGATGGGGTTGATAAGGAAGCTGTCAGTGGCTTCTTATTGGTCCACTAGTCCTTTGATGGTAACGGCTATATTTCCTGCAACTATGACTCGTTACTTCTTCTTCGTATGCTGCATTTTATAGACAACGTTTTAGCCTTGACACGAGATCACCCTGATTGTGACCGTCTTTTTAAGATTAGGCCTGTCCTTGATCATTTTGTAGATCGGTTTTCAGAGGTCTATGTTCCAGGCAAAGAAATAAGTGTGGACAAGTCTTTGGTCCTTTTCAAGGGCCGTTTAGTTTTTAAGCAGTACATTCCTAGTAAGAGGGCACGGTATGGGATTAAATTGTGTATGCTGTCAGAAAGCAGTACAGGATACATGTATAATTTCCGGGTCTACACTGGTAGGGATTCCAGTATTGACCCTCCTGGTTGTCCGGCCACTTTTGGAGTTAGCGAAAAAATTGTGTGGGAACTCGGTAGAATGTTTAACAAAGGTCACCATTTGTACGTAGATAATTTCTACACTGGAGTGCAGTTGTTCAAGGAGTTGTTTAGAGTGGACACTGTTGCTTGTGGCACAATCCGTTCTAACTGGAAAGGCTATCCAAGGGAGCTTGTCTGTAAAAAACTTGAGAGGGGACAGTGCAGTGCCTTGCGGAATAATGAGCTGCTAGCTCTGAAATTTTCAGACAGGAGGGCTATGTACATGCTATCTGCCATTCATGATGAGAGTGCTTTCCCTGTGACTGTTTGGGGCCAGGTTGCGGAAGCGCGCAAACCTGCGTGCATTTCGGACTACAATAGGCACATGGGTGGTGTTGATAGAGTAGATCAGAGGTTGGAACCTTACACTGCTCTACGTAAGACTTACGTGTGGTATAAAAAGTTGGCCCTACATTTATTTCATCTGCCAACTTTTTATGCCTTTATTGTGTTCAAGGATTGTTCACCTGAATCAAGGATAACATTTGTTAAATTTCAGGAGTCAGTGATAGAGAGCCTTATTGTGGTGGAACAGGCAAGAGTTCCTAGAGTAGCAGTGGTGGAGGAAGTGGCTAGATTGAAAGATCACCACTTTCCAGATCACATTCCTCCCACTCCCAAGAAAGACTTACCCACTAAGAAATGTAGAGTATGTGCCCGAAGAGGTATCCCGAGAGAGAGCCGGATGTACTGCCCCGATTGCCCTTCAAAGCCTGGGCTGTATGTGCCCGGCTGTTTCAGAAATTATTACAGCACCAAGAAAAAGTTTGAGGAAAGACCGTGAGCGTAAACTACCTATTTTATATTTTCGTATGTTCAGTTTCGCGGTTGGCATTACTGTCATGTATTTAGTTAGAGCTGTTGTGTTTGTAGTTTTTTACTTGTTTTATAATTAGTTAGTGGTTTCTTTGTTGCTTATAAACAGAAAAAAAAGTGATGGCGGGGTGTTCTTGGCGTGGCGCTTGTCTGGCGGTGTGTGTGGGGTGACACTTGGCTAGCGGTGTGCTTGGGGTGGCGGTTGGCTGGCAGTGTGCATGGGCTGGCACTTGGCTGGCGGTGTGCTTGGGGTAGCGCTTGGCTGGTGGTGTGCGTGGGGTGGTGCTTGGCTGGCGGTGTGCGTGGGGTGGCGCTTGGCTGGTGGTGGGCATGTGGTGGTGCTTGGCTGGCGGTGCCAGCCAAACGTCAGTCCACACACTCCCATCAGCTAGTGTGACTGCTGTATCAGGTAGGTGGGCGTATGTAAGTGATGGGCCCTTGAGTGGTGCTGTCTGTCGATGCGAGTGTTGTAATGTGCTGGGCCAATGGCTGGCGGCGTGAATGGTCTTGTGCATGTCATGTATGAAAGGTGTGTGAATGGACTGTAAAACGGTTGGTGCCTTGATGCGGCTTTACAGCTCACAAGCTGTGTCATTGGTTCAGTTTTTGGCCTTTCAGTTATTAACAGTGCATTTCACTTTTTGTGAAATCTCTTGTTAATAAAATTTGGTCTTCTGAACCATCACTCACCCTCGTGCCAAATCCAACCAGTATGTGTGGTACAAATGACTAAACCTGCTCCGCTGTAATCAGGTGTTGCAGCACACTTGTGACACGCTATGTGTCTCTGGTGGGCCCCCGATGATGAAGCATGCCACCAACTTAGTTGGTGGGTGAGGCGTCTTTTTCACATAACCTAAGTGCGTTTCTTTTCACAATTTTAGTGTTTGGCACATCACGATCAATGATATATTGCAAAACTACCTGTGTTTGGGGGTTTGGGGGCACCTATGTTTTTGGTCGTGGGTGCAGCCTTCATCAAGGGAAACCTCCAAACCCAGACATTTTTTTTAAACTAGACACCCCAAGGACTCCAGGGAGGTGTGGCTTGCGTGGATCCCCAAATATTTTCTTACCCAGACTCCTCTGCAAACCTCGAAATTTGCTTAAAAAAGTATATTTTCCTGACTTTTCTTAGTAGGATCACCGCTCCAGCACAAAATTCCTACTCCCCAGTGTTCTCCTCAGTCTCCCAAGTAAAATGACACCTCACTTGTGTGGGTCCCCAAAGCAGACTCAGCCTAAAGATGTATAAAAGAAGAATATGTCCTTATCAACTCGCTGTGCTATCCCCTCTATCTCTACAAGTTTTTGGCCTTATTCTGTTGCAGGCACCTGGCCCACCCACACAAGTGAGGTATTATTTTTATCGGGAGACTTGGGGGAACACTGGGTGGAAGGAACTTCCAGAACTCTCCCTCACCGAAATGTGAGGAAAAAGTGTTTGTTTTTTTAGCCACATTTTGAGGTTTGCAAAGGATTCTGGGTAACAAAACCTGGTGAGAGCCCCACAAGTCACCCCATCTTTCATTCCCCTAGGTCTCGAGTTTTCAAAAATGCACAGGTTTGGTAGTTTTCCCTAGGTGCCGGCTGAGCTAGAGGTTAAAATCCACAGGGAGGCACTTTGCAAAAAACACCTCTGTTTTCTGTAGAAAAATGTGATGTGTCCACGTTGTGTTTTGGAGCATTTCCTGCCGCGGGCACTAAGACTACGCACAAAAGTGAGGTACCATTTTTATCGGGAGACTTGGGGGAATGCTGGGTGGAAGGACATTTGTGGCTCCTCTCAGATTCCAGAACTCTTTGTCACCAAAATGTGAGGAAAAAGTGTTTTTGTAGCCAAATTTTGAGGTTTGCAAACGATTCTGGGTAACAGAACCTGGTGAGAGCCCCACAAGTCACCCCGTCTTGGATTCCCCTAGGTCTCTAGTTTTCAAAAATGCACAGGATTGGTAGGTTTCTCTGGGTGCCGGCTGAGCTAGAGGCCAAAATCCACAGGTAGGCACTTTGCAAAAAACACCTCTGTTTTCTGTGGAAAAATGTGATGTGTCCACGTTGTGTTTTGGAGCATTTCCTGTCGTGGGCACTATGCCTACCCACACAAGTGAGGTACCATTTTTATCGGGAGACTTGGGGGAACGCTGGGTTGAAGGAAATTTGTGGCTCCTCTCAGATTCCATAACTCTCTGTTACCGAAATGTGAAGAAAAAGTGTTTTTTTAGCCAAATTTTGAGGTTTACAAAGGAATCTGGGTAACAGAACCTGGTGAGAGCCCCATAAGTCACCCCGTCTTGGATTTCCCTAGGTCTCTAATTTTCAAAAATGCACAGGTTTGGTAGGTTTCCCTAGGTGCCGGCTGAGCTAGAGGCCAAAATCCACAGGTAGGCACTTTGCAGAAAACACCTCTGTTTTCTGTAGAAAAATGTGATGTGTCCACGTTGTGTTTTGGAGCATTTCCTGTCGCGGGCACTATCCCTATCCACAAAAGTGAGGTACCATTTTTATCGGGAGAATTGGGGGAACGCTGGGTGGAAGGAAATTTGTGGCTCCTCTCAGATTCCAGAACTCTCTGTCACCGAAATGTGAGGAAAAGGTGTTTTTTAGCCACATTTTGAGGTTTGGAAAGGATTCTGAGTAACAGAACCTGGTGAGAGCCCCACAAGTCACCCCGTCCTGGATTCCCCTAGGTCTCTAGTTTAAAAAGATGCACAGGTTTGGTAGATTTCCCTAGTTGGCAGCTGAGCTAGAGGCCAAAATCCACAGGTAGGCACTTTGCAAAAAACACCTCTGTTTTCTGTGGAAAAATGTGATGTGTCCACGTTGTGTTTTGGGGCATTTCCTGTCGCGGGCACTAGGCCTACCCACACAAGTGAGGTACCATTTTTATCGGGAGACTTAGGGGAACATAGAATAGCAAAACAAGTGTTATTGCCCCTTGTCTTTCTCTACATGTTTTCCTTGCAAATATAAGACAGTGTGTAAAAAAGATGTCTATTTGAGAAATGCCCTGTAATTCACATGTTAGTATGGGTAACCCAGAATTCACAGATGTGCAAATAACTACTGCTCCTCAACACCTTATCTTGTGCCCATTTTGGAAATACAAAGGTTTTCTTGATACCTATTTTTTACTCTTTATATTTCAGCAAATGAATTGCTGTATACCCGGTATAGAATGAAAACCCACTGCAAGGTGCAGCTCATTTATTGGCTCTGGGTACCTAGGGTTCTTGATGAACCTACAAGCCCTATATATCCCCGAACCAGAGGAATCCAGCAGACATAACAGTATATTGCTTTAAAAAATCTGACATTGCAGAAAAAAGTTACAGAGTAAAACGTAGAGAAAAATTGCTTTTTTTTCCACCTCAATTTCAATATTTCAGTTGTTATTTTCTGCAGGAAACACTTGTAGGATCTACACAATTTACCCATTGTTGAATTCAGATTTTTGTCTACCTTTCAGAAATGTTTAGGTTGCTGGGATCCAGCATTGGTTTCACACCCATTTCTGTCACTGACTGGAAGGAGATTGAAAGCACAAAAAATCGTAAAAATGGGGTATGTCCCAGTAAAATGCCAAAATTGTTTTGAAAAATTGGATTTTCTGATTCAAGTCTGCCTGTTCCTGAAAGCTGAGAAGCTGGTGATTCTAGCACAGCAAACCCTTTGTTGATGCCATTTTTAGGGAAAAAAACACAAGCCTTCTTCTGCAGCCCTTTTTCCCATTTTATTTTTAAAACAAACTTTTCACTGTATTTTGGCTAATTTCTTGGCCTCCTTCAGGGGAACCCACAAAGTCTGGGTACCTCTAGAATTCCTAGGATGTTGGAAAAAAAGGACGCAAATTTGGTGTGGGTAGCTTGTGTGGACAAAACGTTATGAGGGCCTAAGCGAGAACTATTCCAAATAGACAAAAAAGGCCTGGCACAGGAGGGGAAAAAGGCCTGGCAGCAAAGGGGTTAAACACAAATAGAGGAAATAAGTGTGCTCTTTTTAGACCTCGCCTACCAGACAGAACAAGCAATCTGGTTTCAAAGGACCTATTATGAACCTACAGAGGGCTCATAGCCTGCCCATTGCTTACCGTTAATTGGTTTCATTGGTATTCTCATTTGCTTGCTTTGTATTTCATGGCTTGCTTTTGTGGGTGCTATTTTTTACATAATCTGCATGAAAGTCATAGTACCCAATGCAGGGTTGGGGGTGGTGTTGTGCTTAAGAACAGAAGAGGCAGTGTGACCCTATGATAAGATCCAAAATAAATGCATTTAAAGGACTGACTCAAAAAGGGAATTGGAGGTCTGTAAATTGAAAAAACATGGTTTATTAAAATATTAGCTACAATACAGAAAGACAAAAAATGTACAGTTCTCAAAAAAATTGTCACAAGGTTCAGAATCAATTGCCATGAAGTGCTAAGAACCTTCTAAAAAGATGCAGCATTTTCTAAGTCCAAAATGTATCAAAACCACACCAAATCACAGTTCATCACTATAAAACGTCATATTATACCACCATCCTAGCACTATCCCACTAAATGAATAATAATGAAAAATGTCCTAGCATTCGCAACAGAAAGTTTCAATTCTATTAAGGACATGATTCCCAGCTGTGGAAGAACAAAGCCAGTCAACTTCCCACCTTTTGTCTGGAAGATGGGTAAACACTCATCAGACCGGGAATGTGAAATTGTCCTCTGGAGGAACCTAGTGTTCTTCAACTCCTTTGGCCTTTCCTGGAGGGGAAGAATTCTCTGGGGCAGGACTGGTCCTGCCAATGGCCCTTCTGGTAGCCTTGTTCTTGAGGAGGACCTTGGGAGTAGAAGCAGCTGGGCAAGTGCCTCCTGCTACGGTCGGCCATGGCTAAAATTCAGGGGTGAAAGATTTTCTTCACTGAAGCCTGTGATTTGTCAAGGGATGCAAATGTGGACACGAATTCCCTCAACTCTTTTATAAAAGGCTCCCCAAAAATCCTCCTTGGGCCACTCTACCTGCCTCCATGGATGCCAGTCCCCCTAGCTTGGGGCCCACTCTAAGAAGAGAATGACTTCTCTCCATAGATAATGCACAGTTGGCATTTCGGAGAAATATTAAAGTGTGCTGCGCTCATTCTGAAAGAACCCTGGGGAGACTGTTATACCTGTTGACTTAGCTTCTTCCACGAGTTCTAAAATGTTTGTCAGGAGCGCAATGACTTCCAGGAGCTTATCCTGCCAGGATCTCCATGATCCATCTATGCCCTTTTTCGGGCCATGTATGTACTTTGCCAGAAATGTGGGCATCCTATTTTCTATGTCAGGCATAAGGGCCACTTTCTCTGCCAGGGATAGGTGTGGACATTCGGCCTGGAGATAGGCCCTCACCTCCTTCTCAAGAGGTTTCCAGAGGCAATTTGCCTTTTATGTGGCCATTTTGGTAGAAGAGGATCATTTTACAGAACAGAAGTGAACAAGATCATCAGGATCTAGCAAGTCTTAGTGTTGTTTAGGCTTGTGGGTGTCATGTGAGGCTGAGGGAGTAGTGTTAGGGGATGGCTGCCAGGACCTAGAGGGGCCACCTCCTTATGAGAATCCACTTTGGACTTATCTCCATCCCCAGCCGGGAAGTAGGGAAAGGTCAGATCAGCAGAGCCTGTTGCCTCTGTGGGGTCCTCAAGACCACTATGGACAGGCCTAGAGAGGAATGCCTTCTTTAGCCTCTCAAACACACTCAAATTAGCCCCTGAGACTGCCTTGCACTTGGGGTGGCATTGCGTAGCCTGGTCAGGTGCTAGGAGGGAACCCCCAGGGCGGGGTGGATCTAGAGATACATTCAATGGAACACAGCAGGAGTAGGTTAACTGAATTAAGCGCTGTTCTACTGGTTCAATCATGGCGGTGGCCGCTTGGTAAATTGCGGAATCCACTACGTCACAGAGTTACTCACCAAGAGAGAGTACCGAGACGGAATACTCATCCATGTACTAGCCCTCTATTCTTGCTTACCATGCAGTGATACCTTTATATATATAAAGCACTGTTTGGGGCTGCAAATGTGGTAATGGATGAAGGGCAGTTAACATAGTCGTGTTGAATAATGTACAGTGGGTCAAGCACTGGGGCCTAAAACCCCATAAGATCTGAAAGGGTTCATTTAACCGCCTGGACCCTGCCCCTAGCGACAATGCAGACAGCCCGTTCATGCTCCAATGTCAAACAGAGAGCGGGTCTGAGATACGGACCAGAATGCAGTCAGGAGTCGTGCCACACATTTTTTAGTTGAGCGTAGCGTTCGACGTGCTGTATACTTTTAATATGATGGGATAATATGGGTTCAAGGAAAATTCAAGCAATTTCATTTGTTGGTTCCAGTGTCCTTCAAAACTCCTTGCTTACTAGTGGTCAGTTCTGTCTCTTTGTACTGCCTTTTTCACTTTGGGAGCAGTACAAATGACTGTATAATTACGCTATGTCCTGTTTATCTCTTCTGTACGGGACTTTTTTTTCTACTTTTTGGCTGCTCATCTTATACTGTGGGTGTGTGTTTCAGAGCAGCCAGGTTGGGCAAGTCCCTCCTTCCCCCTAGCTTCCTCTGAACCATCAAACCAATAGCAAGGGGGGGCTTTTCCAGGTCCAGCTCAACCTTGTTTATCTTAGCTCCCATGGGGGCTTGGAATGAGAGCTTTAATTTCCTTGTTGTCGGGGCCATTCCTGGAAAAGACCAGCTGCGGTTCTCCGGTGCTGCTTAAAAGGGAGTGCTCTTCTGATTAGTGACTGCAGCCATGATGTTTGTATGAGCATGATCCCACCAGCCTGCATTTAAATAAAGCAAATATGTAACTTAGAATTTATTTAAACAAACAAAATACATTGGAACAGACAGAAAAACATACACAGAACACCGAGAGGGCAGCTCTTGGCCCCACAAGGCTATAACTGGCACTGCCTCTTTAAGGGGACCCTTGAAACTGTCTCACTCTCTCTAACTCGATGAAATGCGGGACCGTTGTTGCTTGCCCGGTGCCTGACTTCATCAACTTGGAGCTGTGTGTTTGTGAGATGGCATGCCTGTATATCCATGTATTTGTACTGCCTAAAGAAGCATTACGGTCTCACCGTGCTTTGACTCGCTAAGTTGTAACCTCCTGCTGCTAACACGAGTGAATTTTTTTTTAACCTTTCCTTCAGCACTCCGCGGAAATGCATGGCTTTCCTTAATCTTTTTTAACTGTACTCAAACGTTCCCAGGTCTCAAAGTGCTTGCATGGTTTGTAAAGATCCCCTACGAATAGTAATTGAGTTTGCAGTGTAATTACAAATGCTGCCCATAAAATATCGCTGTGTTAGTTGAATACCCCCTCCCTGCCCCTGTACCACTTACAGGCAACATAGGGGTGAGTATTAACTTGGAAATAACTTCACGTTTTGGAAAAATATCCGTTGTTTGAAAGCGCCTTGAGCTGTCAGAAATTAGTGCTCAGTAACACAGCAAGTTACCAGGAACGTTAATTCGGTATGAAAACAGTTAATGTAGGCACTGCACCACGTGAGATCACAAGCGCTGCACAGTGAAACGTGGAGTTTTCCAAACCTGCGTGGGGAGACTTGAAATGTAACTTGCACATCTTGCCTTCGCTTGCTTGGTTGTTTGATAACCTGCCGTGAAAGAGTTCACTTGAAGCAGGAACAACTCTGCGAAATAGACTCTTGACCTGGGGACATGTACTCTGTCGTATTTCTCTGTGAAGGGGTGATACCTGTGTTGACGGTGGCCATGGAATGGCATGTCTTGTAACCGTTCTTACATGATATGGGCAAAACGGTTGCACAATTTCGGAGCAAAGAATCTGTCGCCTGTGTCTCCTTGTTAACTTTAAATGAAAGGGTTAGGCATATAGCCTTAGCAGACACTGCAATTTAATCATACCGGGAACAGCATTTGGCAAAATTAGCTACAGATGCGAGCCAAAACGTGCCCAAATGCAGAAGGATTAGAGAATAACCATTTTCATGGAGGGGCCCGCGGAGAGAGAGACTTGCTCTAGTCTCTTCGTGGGATCTTTCGGGAGAGGGAAGTGACGACGCGGGACAGGATAGGCAGAAGGTAAGTGGGGGCAGGTTTTAGGGGTGGGAAATAAAAGGGGTGTGGGGGGAGGGACCGGCCTCTTTTCCGCGCCGCTCATCGTGCGGTTAGGTTTTGGGGCCAGTCCATGGGAAAAGGGATTTGTTTTCATCAGTGCAGGCAAGTCGAAGGGTTTGTTATAGGGAGCTTTGCCGTGTAGGCAGGTTTTTACGTTTGGAGCTGCAACCGGGCGTTGGTTCCGACGTCTACGACCAGGTTCCTGTTATTACTGTTGCGGGACACACGAGGAGCGGCCGCGTCGGGACCATGGCAACCAGCCATGATGCTGAGGCGCTAAAGGCCGCGCTTCGCGTGTTAGGTGAAGCCGGCCGAGCTGACCTCCTCAGGCCTGGGGTTTTAGGCCAGGCCTAGGTCGGAATGGTGCAGCCGATGCGCAGCGCGTCAGGCCGGGTTGCGGCAGTTGTGGCCACATGCTCATCACCGGAAAGGGCTAAAAAGCCCCAAAAAGCTGCGGTGGGGCGGGTTCGAGGTGCAGCCTCCCCCACCAGCCAAAGGGAGGAAGGGGAGAGCACCATCAATGATGCTGAACAAATTGAGGGGGGTGGGAGATCAATGGGGGGGCAGTGAGGGAACACAGGAACAGCCACTGGGGGAAGGAGCCCCACTGTGGGACCAGGGGGCCCAGGAGCTGCCGGGGGCCCAGTGTAGAGGTGGCCCCCATGGACCTGTCCCTTCCCAGAGATGGGGCCAACAAGGTAGGAACCCCTGTGCCACCAGTAAAAAAGAAGGGCAAGGGCTCCAAACAGGGTGGTGGCCCAGTTAAAGCCAAGGCAGGCACTGGACAGTCCAAGAAGGCTGGGGGGGTTGGAGCTGGAGCGCCCTCAGCTGTTTTGGAATATGGTGGGCCCAGGCAAAGCAGGTTGGACATGAGCGAGGCATGGGATTTGGAGTCTAGGATAAAGGAACAGGGCAGCATAGTGGAAGAAACAAAGGACAGGTGGGTCCAATTGTGCATGGACAGGGAGGTTGCTGGGGCAAGTGGCAGGCAGTTGAAGAGGCCAGCAGAGAGTGCAGGGAGCACAGGGCCCACGCCACAGGCACCAGGCAGAGGCAGTTGGGTTTGGGTACCGCAAGTGGAGAGTGGGAAGGGCCAGGAGGCTGGTGCAGCCGGAGGTTTAGGCAGAGCGATGGGTGCGGAATGTCAATGTCAATGTCTGAGATTGGCAGAAAGAAGGTAATGCCAACGGGGCGCAATACGGCCTCTGCAGGTTGGTATGAAGCACTAGAGGGGCCTTCGGCGGCCTTCTCTACACCGCAGGATTGGGGGCCGTGCAGAGATGGTGTGCGCAATGAGGGACAGGAGGAACTTTCGTCGAATTACATGGTGATGAGTGGTGGTGTTGACAGCAGGTTGGAGATGGGTGAGGAGGATGTGTTGGAACTTTATTATGTGGAAAACTTGGATGAATGGGAAGACGGAGAGATTTGGGAGGCAGAGGTGAGCAGCGTGAGAGGGAGTGGGAGAGGGAGAGGACGCAGGAGCGGCGCAACCCCTCTTTCCGTTTCTATTTTGCAGGATCGGGTGATTGGTGGTGAACAACAAGAAGGGCGGCAGGGGCCGGCACCTGGTTGAGGGGCCCGGAAGGTTTTGCGGCCTTTGGGGGCACAAGGAAGAGGTAAGGGGCAATGGTGGTCGGCTTGGGGGGATGGCGTGGGCTTCTGCGGAGCCCCTGCACGTAGGTCCATAGGGGTGGGTGATTTTTCAGTTCTTGACACACCAACAGACAAAGGCTCTCAGGGTGGGGAGAGTGGGAAGGACCAACAGGCAAATACCACAGCCGGGGGCGAAGGGGGGTCCAAGGTAACAGGGGAAGCTGCAGGGTCAGACGACAAAGAGGGTGGTGAACACCAGAGGCGGCTTTCATATATGGGTTTGGCTATGCCTTTGGGTTCGCATGTTGCGCACAAAACGAAGGCGAGAATATGGAAGCATGAGTACATGGATGTGTTTAAGCTCTTACATAGGGATATCCAAGCCAAGGAGGGCTCTAAAGAAGAGGAGTGGGAGCTAGCACGGAGACCGAGGGTTCCACTTACAATGGATAATTGGACCTCAGCATTTTTGATTTTCGCAAGTATATACTGCAAGAAGTTCCCAGATAGGGCCATAGCACTTTTCAAATATATGGTTATCATAAGGAAAGCGCAGATGCACTTCGTTGGCTTTGCCTGGTTGAGCTATGATGAGGAGTTCAGGGCTCGGTGAGTGTCAATCCTGATAAGCCATGGGGGGATGTAGACCCAGAGTTCTGGATGCAGTGGATGGCGTCGTCGCAGTCCACTGCGTCTACGCATACTGCCAGCGGCCTGCCTGTGGTTTATAAGCCGTTTGAGGCTCGTCCCGCCCAAGGAGGGGTGGGCGTGGGTCACCGAACCCCAACACCTACGACAGGAGCTTGCTGGAACTTTAACAAAGGTTTCTGTTCCCGACAACCATGCAAATTTAAACATGATTGCTCCAAATGCGGGGGCCGTCACCCGGTTACACAATGTTTTTCGCTCTCCAGCCCAGCAGAGCAATGGAGAGCGTCCAAAGGCAGAGGCATGCAGGGCAATCCTGTACCAAAGGGCTCCTACACCAATTAATCCATACATATCCTGACAGGGCCACGGCTGTTAAACTAGCAAGGGGTTTCCAGGAGGGTTTTCGGGTATGAGGCGGTGGGCAGACAACTTGCAGTCTGCAAAAGAATTGCCAAATATTGTGAGAAGTAAATTGGATAAAGAGGTGTCATTGGGCAGAATTGCAGGGCCTTTTTATGACTGGCCAAGTCAAACTCTTATGATCTCCCTGCTAGGAGTAGTGCCAAAGGAGGCGCCAGGTGAATTTCGGCTGATCCACCATTTGTCATGGCCGGAGGGCACATCTGTCAATGATTTCATTGCATCAGAGGACACCAGGGTAGTTTAAGCATCTGTGGTTGATGCCATAAAATTGGTCAGAGGGTGTGGCAATGGGGTGGAGTTGGCAAAGTGTGACATCCAATCATCGTTCAGGCTACTGCCCATACATCCAGATGACTTCGACTTGCTGGGGATGCAGTTTGATGGGGCCATTTATGTGGACAGGGTCCTCCCGATGGGTTGTGCTACATCTTGCGCACTGTTTGAGGCATTTAGTACTTTCCTGCAATGGGTTTTTGTCAAAGTGAGTGGGCATCGTGCGGTGACCCATTATTTGGACGATTTTCTGTTCGTAGGGACAGTTGCTTCTGGGGCTTGCGGGAAGGCTTTGTTGGCCTTTCAGGAATTGTCACGACAAATGGGGGTGCCTTTGGCTCTGGAAAAGACCGAAGGACCACAGTCGGTCCTCACATTCTTGGGCATCGAGCTAGATTCCATTACCTTGATAGCCAGACTACCAGTGCAAAAAGTCAAAGAAATGCTTGAATTTCTGGGTGATGTGAGGGACTCATGTAAAATCGAGCTGTGCACTGCACAGAAGCTGCTGGGTTACCTCAACTTCGCTTGCAGGGTAGTCAGGGGCGGCAGGACTTTCTGTAGGAGGCTGGTCCTGGCTATGTCTGGAGCAGTACTGCCACACAACAGAATATGAATGTCAATGGGTTTGAGACAGGATGTAAGGGTGTGGGAGACCTTTTTGATGCATTTTAATGGAGAATCCATGTTTTTTTGTGAGGAAGAGACAGTGTGGCAGGTGCAAATATTTTCAGATGTGGCAGGAGCCAAGGGTTTTGGGATTTTCTGGGATGGCAGGTGGTGTGCCGAAAAATGGCCTGCACAATGGATGCAACAAGGGAGGAGTATTGCGTTTTTGGAATTTTTTCCCCTCCTGGTGGCAATGGCAGTATGGGGGCAGGAGCTAGCTAACAGAACAGTGCTTTTTAGGGTTGATAACATGACAGTCGTAGAACTAATCAACAGACAGAGCGCAAGGGACATTAGGGTTTTGTGCTTGTTGCGCCAGTTCATGCTGCAGTGTTTGTCTTTGAATGTAGTTTTTAAAGCTGCTCACATACCAGGGGTATACAATGAGATTGCGGATTCCCTGTCTCGTTCACAGTTGCAGCATTTTCGCAACTTGGCACCAGGAGCAGAGCGGAACAAGACTGCGGTCCCCGCAGACATTTGGGAGTGAGGGGCATGATGATCACAGAGATGGTGCAGATGTCCTTAGCAGAATCCACTTGGCGGAGTTACCGGCTGGCATGGTTGGATTTTCAATCATTTGAGTTGTTTTCAGGAAATTTTTGGTTGCAGAATGGTAAACAGTTAGAGCTGCATGAGTTGCGTTTTGTGCTGTTCATGATACAGAAAGGTTTGTCACCGCTGACCATTGGCGGTAAACTGGCGGGCGTTTCCTTTTACGGGAAATTGTTTTTTGGTCAGGATCCAGCTAGAGATGACCTGTTGGGGAAAATGTTAAAAGGCTGGGGCAGGGTCAGATCAGTTGAAGGTAGGGTGGCCAGAGAACCTATTGGTTTCGACCTGTCGCTGGAGTTGTTGCATGTGCTGCTAGTGTGTTGCGCGGACGACTATGAGTTGGCGCTGTTCCACTTATGTATGGTGTGGATGTTCTTTGGTGCTTTCCGTGTGTCTGAATTGTTGGGGGTCAGGAGAGAAGTAGGAGTGCGGATCAAGGAGGTTTGCTTGCATGGTGATCGGTTGGGGATTTGGCTTAGACGATCTAAGACTGAACAGCTAGGGAAGGGTAAATGGGTGTGGTTGGAGAAAGGGGGCAATGTTATGGCTTGTCCAGTACTGGAGTGGATGAGCTTTCGAGGTATGAGTGTTTCCCCTAGAGAGGCAGGGGTGTTTGTTCACAAGTCTGGGTCCAAACTTACAAGTTTTCAGTTTCGACACGTTTTGACGATGGCTTTGGGGCAGACAGGCCGTCGAGCTATGGATTTTGGCACACATTTGTTCCGAATCGGGGCAGCTACTGCCGCTGCATATTTGGGTTGGGACTGGGCTAAGATTAGGACGATAGGCCGTTGGAAGTCGAGGTGCTGTAAGCGTTATGTGAGGCCCTGAAGGTTTGACTAGGCAGGGCGGTCCACTTTTGAAAACGTGCTTTACAGATCTTTTTCCTTTACAGGAGATGTGTCCGGTCCATCGAATGGCAAGATGGTTACATGGCTTGTAGGCCATTCCTTTATCCATTGGGCAGCAAAATTTGCAGAAAAACTAATTTACGGTCAGGTCTTGGGACTTCCCAGTAACCAACATGAAGTTTTGTGGTGGGGAAAAAGCGGCATGAGGTGGGGTAACCTGCTTCCTTTCATTACATCTAGCTTGCCGAACTGGAGTTGTCCTGATTTGTTCATTATTCACTTGGGCGAAAATGATCTGGTTAAACTGTCAGGACTCACACTACTGCAACACATGCAGAGAGACTTGGAACTCATCAAGCAGAGGTTGCATGACACCTGTTTGGTACGGAGTTTGTACCTCGTTGAGTGTGGAGAGGGGCAGTCAATTATAGAGCCATGGAGCGGGCTCACAGGAAGCTCAACAGAGCTATGAGGGTTTTTTGCTGGGCACAGGGGATAAAAATCTTGAAACCCGAGGACATAACAGAGCAGGATGAGGCACTCTTCAGGGCAAATGGGGTACATTTGTCAACATTAGGGAACACTTATTATTTGATGGATTTGAGGTTGTTGGTGGGGGATCTGTGGGATGAAAGCATGTGGGTCAGAGAGCGGGAGTAAGGCAGTTACGTTGCAGTAGTGTGTTTTTTGGGGTGGGGCAGCAAAATGCCAAATGGGTTTGTGCTGCTTGGCAGTAGATGGGGGAGGGTGGTGAGTCAGATGCGGGCTTGGCCACCCTTCCAGGGAATAAACAAGCTGGTGAAGGCTCTGAGTAGGGGTACGCATGAACCAAGTGGGGCAGGAAAGGAAAAGGGGAGTGTGTAGGGGAATGGAAGTGAAATGAGGGTTTGGAGTGGAAGGATGAGAGAGGAAATGTTAAAGGGTAGGCGTTATTAAAGTTGGGGTTTCAAACTGAAACTTAAGGTTATGTTATTGTTGCAATCCTGTCCTAAATAAATTACTTTTTGCACTAAATGGTTGTCACTGAATTATGTCCCGGTGGAGGGGCCCGCGGAGAGAGAGACTCGCTCTAGTCTCCCCGTGGGTTCTTTCAGGAGAGGGAAGTGATGACACGGGACAGGATAGGCAGAAGGTAAGTGGGGCCGGGTTTTAGGGTTGGGAAATAAAAGGGGGTGTGGGGGGAGCGACTGGCCTCTTTTCCGCACCGCTCATCGCGCGGTTAGGCTTTGGCCTCCCACCCCCCGGCAAATGATGAAAGATGTGAGATGAGCCGAATTTTTGGATAAGTGAAAGCAGGGATAGGTGGGCTGACTGTCAGTTAGGGCAGGTTTGCGGGGAAGGGCAAGCAGTAGATGGGGGAGGGTGGTGAGTCAGATGCTGGCTTGGCCACCCTTCCAGGGAATAAACAAGCAGGCAAAGGCTCTGAGTGGGGGCACGCACGAACCAAGTGGGGCATGAAAGGAAAAGGGGAGTGTGTAGGGGAATGGAAACAAAATGAGGGTTTGGAGTGGAAGGATGAGCGAGGAAATGTTAAAGGGTGGGCGTTATTAAAGTTGGGGTTTCAAACTGAAAGTTAAGGTTATGTTATTGTTGCAATCCTGTCCTAAATAAATGACATTTTGAACTAAATGGTTGTCACTGAATTATGTCCCGAATATATATGGCAAGAAAAGTCCAGTTAGGAATTTACAACACTACTAGCTCTAACTGGAGAAAATGCGAGACCTATTGCATTGCAAATACTTGTTAAATTCTATATACAGATCCCGCAGAGTGTTTTAGCTTCCAGATATCCTGGGGAGAGAACAAACAAAGCACAGGCTCTGCAGGGGCGTCAAACTTGTTGAAATACATCTGATAATGAGCGTGCCCCATGGAGCAACGAAAATCGCCATGCGTTTCTGTCTCATTGAGTATGCCCCCCAGTGGGCTGCCCTGTGCACCACACTCGCGCAGCCCCTGGATTAAGCAATTAAAGTCAGCCATGACTCGCTCCCATGGCGGTGAATCACTGTGGAAAAAACCATCTGAAACATCCAGAAACATTTTAAATAGAGAGAAAAAAGAAAGTTAGTTATCTGCCAGCTGGAACAAAAATAGGAAGTCATACAGAGGGATGCCTGCTATGAGGGACAAGAGAGACTATTGATTGGTTAAAAGTTTGTAGTTTCCTTTCCCGTTGCTTTCTAGAAAAGGTAGTTTATGTGAATATGTTGAAGACTGCTGGAGTAAAAGGAGAAAGTAGAGCATTATCCTCCCTCCGGTCCTGTTATAGAATAATACCCTTTCTAGCCTAATGTCATCAGAGGTGTTAGAACAAATCAGGATGAATAAAAAATAGAAAACAATCATTATTGAATGGGTTACAGTGTGCAAGCAAGAAGTCCCTCGAAAAGTATCTAAAGCAGGCTTCTCCAAAGAGTGGCTTGTAAGATACTGGTAGCTCTCCAGCTACCTGTAAGTAACTTTCTTTTGTGCAGCCCAGACTACCAAATTAGAAATTTATACTTGGTTGAATTAATTTATGTAACCAACATTGAAACGTGTGTATTTGAGAAGCAAATGTATGTATTTTCAGAACTCATAAGCTGATAGTTTGAGGGGAAAAAAATAGGATTTTCAAAAATGTTTTAGAGCTCATGTTTGAGTGATAAATCATGTGACTTTGGAGACACATACTACACATATTGTCACCTTAGTGCTAGTGGCATTGCAGCTATGGCTGTCATGTATTACCCATGTAGAGTCATTCATCACCGATTTAGCTTTTCTACATTACTGCTGGCAATGCTGCCTGATAAACTGAGGTGATAGCTTGTGTTAATCCCACATGGGGTGGCTGGTAATGTAATCTTGTTTGAATTGGCCACAATGCGCTATCAATAATTTTAGTAGCTTGGGATGTTTTTCTGTGAACATGAGTAGCTCTTATTAAGGAAAAGGTTTGGGACTCCTGATCTAAAGGTTTCCTCAAGATTTCTTTGAGAACAACATATCATTGCAAATCAAGCAGTATACATTTTGTTGCATGTGGTGTCAAGGATAAATATAAACCCAAAATTAATATTACAAAGTGATATTATTACAAAATGGAGTTGTGGCCTTGTTTTGGCCCAGTTCAGCATAAAGGAGAAACACATAGGGCCTCATTTACAAGGCCCTTGTGCCACTGCTACGTCATTTTTATTTTTACAAGCAGCAGCACAATATCAACTCCATATTTACAAAGTAACGCTAGTCACCTCTAGTGTCACTTTTTCCCCCATGCGTCATTTTCCCTTAGCGTCAGATCTGACGGCATCAGCCACTGACAATGATATGGAAGGCAGGCGTCCCCAGGACTGATGTGCCGATATTTACAAGCTTTTCAGAAAATTATGCTCCCTTAACAAAAGTCGTGCAGAATCTCTAATGTGTCCAAAAAAAAAACGCCTGGTCAGACCAGGCTTAAAAATGATGCATTGGCACAGGTACATAAGGAGAACATACTTGAATCATCCTGGCAACCTCTAGGACACCATGGACCTACTCCTACTGCAGTTTGGAGCACCAAGAAGATCACCACAACCCCTACCACCACCACCACAGTCACCACCACCTGCACCACAGAGGCAGCGCATGAGAAGGGAGCGCATATATCGACTGTATACCTCACTAATTGGCCTCAGGGAGGAAGAGGTAATCACCCATCAACATCTGACAAAGGAGTTCATCGTACAACTGCTACACCTGATTGCACCAAGCCTACAGGCAAGAGTCGAAAGGGTCACCAACATCCCACCACAGACAAAGTTCATGGCCTTGCTCACATGCTGACCTTGGGGTCCTTTCAGACAACTGCAGCCCAGGTGGCCAGAATCTCACAGCCATCATTCTCCTTATTCCTACTCTCTGTTCTGGATGCCATCATCCAGCTGATACCCCACCATCTCCTCTTCCCCAACATCCAGCAACTGTAGCAGGAGATCAGCAGTCAAAGATTCTATGTCATTGCTGGTTTCCCACATATGCTTGGTGCTATGGACTGCACACGTGCAACTGGTTCCTCCTACTGCAACTGCCGCCCTTACCATAACAGGAAACACACCAACTCTATCAACTTCCAGGCCATTGTTGACCATCGTAGATTGATCACTAATATTATGGCAAAATACCCCAGCAGTGTGCGTGAAGCATACATATTGTGGCACGCCATCATCAACCAACATTTCCATGATGGACAATATGGGAATCACCTACTTGTAGATAAGCAAACAGCAAGTACCTAACATACACAATAAGAAATAGAAATGGAGGACACAGTACACAGCTCACTGTTTGCCTACACAGATAGGGACTTCAGGATGAGAGCTGTTACACATACATGCACAATGCATCATGTCACATATGCAATGCAAATCACCCTGCAATACATGTGAATACATCTCAAGCCAGTTGCATGATGTAAAGACACACAGCCATGCATGGCAGGCAAAGAAATCTAGTCACTGTGTTCAAGGGAGGTGTACCATGTCCACTGGGGGGTGTTCCCATGCAACACACATGGGCCATCAGCCGAGACATGGCTCGCACATCAGGAACTAGGTGCAAGGTGACAAACAACAGCTCATTGGCAGGAGACATTTACCTTTACAAATTAATAATACTCAGCAAAATCACTTCCATCTCATATGTGATGTGTAATGCTACACACATTCATAACTCACCATGCCTCTGAGGCAGCAGCCTTGGCTGGAAGGTGCACCTGCGCACGCCAATACAATCCTGAAAGCAATGCAGAGCCCCTACAATCCCTGATGCAAGTGTGAATGTGTACTTGCTAGGCAACTTGTGTGCAAGTCTAGTTGGAATAAACCATAAAGTGCAGAAGGCCCAAAATATTGTGTACCAAATCCCTCTGTCAGAGATTTTGTACAGTGCAGAAAGTTGTGTAGCTGGATCCATTTGTTGTATTCGCAAATTGGGCACAATTCTGTCACACATCTACACAATATTCCCCCATTGTGACATGCAACAGTGTATCAGGATTTCAGTTGGTATGTGTGAATGCATACTGTGTGGATGGCATCATGTCAACTGCACTGGACAATATGGGTACACTCAGAGGCATTGCCAATGTAATGTAGACCAACACCAACATGTTGCGATGACCATGGACCCATGCATGTGTCTGTGTCAGTGATGTCCAGTATGTTACCACCTACCTAGGGAGGGCCTACAAAAAAGATTCACATCCACATTCTGTCGCTCCACACATGTAGTGTGAACACATAACATTGAGTGGACTAGAGCGATGAGAACTAGCGACCACCAAAATCTGCTGCAGAAACATGACAGCCAGGATGTTGAATTGTATGATGTATCTGCTCATGCACTGCATTTGACTTCACATAGATTGTTTGAACAGGCTCCTGTAAACATCATGACACTGGCATGATTGACACATCATGTCATTATAACTGAAAGAAGGGAATGACAATACCACTACACATAACATACATGGGCAAGACTTTAACCAATACAATTATCATAAATACTGACATTGTCTCTTTTTTATATTTCAGCTGACAAAAGATATGGGATACAACAGTGGGGAGTAACCTCATATGCAAGCCCACAGACAGAGTGGAGAAGGCATACAACCAGGCCCACATCCGGACATGTAATGTTGTTCATAGAACCTTTAGACTGCTCAAGGCCCAGTTTCGCTGCCTGGATGTTTCTGGGGGTAGACTGTTCCCACACTGCCATTCTGCAAAATTGTTTTGGTTTGTGCCATACTGCACAACATATGTGTGCACACAAATGCAACCTAGGATGATGATGAGCAACCCGAAGACCCAAAAGAGGAGGAAGAGGAGGAGGCAGCACATGATGACAAAAATCAAAACACAGCTGTAAGGGCAAGCAGACACACACACGTTGTGCAGAATTTCTTACCATAAGTACATGTCAGGGAACGTATTGTAGTGCTTCAACATGTAAATAAATGACAACATGTATCATATGTCTTAGAGTTTAAGTCAGAGTTCCAGCAAAAAACAACTCACCCACATCAAGCAAACTAAAAGTAGGCAACGACAGTTGTTAATCAAGTGTGAACACTGTCATCATTCTCAAAGTGCCAGACACAATGCACTGATCTCTGAAAGGTGTGGTGTGTAATGTTTGCGTTGGCTGTTGATCAATTATGTTGTACTGAAAACAGAAATATCAGTCAAATATGTGCTGGTAAAAAAGAAAAACAGACAGATCTGAACTCTATGAGATACATTAGGCCCAAACTTGATGCTTATGTAGGAAAAATAGTAGTCATAAACTGAGGCAATAGATCAGTGTGAGATATGTGACTACTCAATGGCCAAATTACTCTTTTTGCTGGTGACAACTACCACATTTGTGTCATTTGTACGCACATGTATGACCAATAGTAAGTGCATCACAGAGGACAGTATGCACCTGTATGTGTAGCACAGTGTTCCCTCTCACCTGGCCCCATCAGGGGCCTACGGCTTATGTACGGTATACTGTGCTGAGGGGTCCTCCCTGATGTTTAGGTGTTCAGAGGCCCCCCATACGTCCGGGGCTTGTAGGGGCCTTTGTTACGCCACTGAGTCTCATACTGTTTGCAAAGTGTATAAGTCAATAAGTATACAGAACAGATTGTATGTGGATGTGGGGCCATCAGCTGTCATGACTATTTACCAAATCAACCTCTACTCACTTTGCAGCTGACAAAGGATATAGGCCCTCATTATGACATTGGCGTTAAATCCCACTTACCGCCACGCTGATGGCCACCAATTTACCCCCCACGGCGGCGGATATCCGTTCACCATATTATGACACACACACACCAATCCGACAGAATTGAGCCACTGACACAAATCCGCCAGCCCAAAGGTCAGTGATAAAGTGGCGGTCCCAACACCTACACCGTTACACCACCAGAACAACGCCCATCACATTATAACCCACTTCTAAGCCCACTTACTGTTCCCTCTGGCAACTCATTTTGCAGATGTTGGTGACTTGACATATACTCCTGGTGTGATCACTACTGCTAGCTATAGGTCATTAATCTATGCTCATTCTATTTGCAGTTAATTTGCAATGTTTGTACCTGTTTCAAATAATACATATTTGATATACATGACATACTTCAAATGGATTTTTTACATACAAAGGGTGTTTATTGAAGTGCTAACATATAGGGGGAAAGTGCAATGGGACGTGGTGATGATGGAGGAAAGTCCAGGGTATTGTTCCAGTCTGTTTGTAGCACAGGTGCATTGTCCAAGGGGACATAGGAAGGGGAGCAATGGCAGTTCAAGGTGGACAGGGTGACTGAGTGGGACACAAGGGTGACAATTATGAGAGTCTCATTTCCTGGCGGGATCTTGGCAAGTGTCTCCGGCTTCTGTCTGGATCGCAGGGAACGTTTGCAGGGCGGTTCTCCTTCTGCAGGGGTAGGGGTGCTGGTGGCCTGTGAGTCCTGTGGTGGGACCTCCTGGCCACTAGGGGCAGCGGAAGTGGAAGGCTGTTCAGATGTCTGACTAGTGGCAGGGGCCTGCTGATGTGAGACTGCCTCCCTCATAATGTTGGCCATGTCTGACAACACCCCTGCCATGGAGATCAGGGTATTATTGATGGCCTGCAAGTCCTTCCTGATCCCTTGGTACTGTCCCTCCACCATGATGTGGTAACATATTGTCATCTACACACAGTAACTTTCTAAGAAATGTCCAAAAACCTCTCCACTAACTTGCAGCTTTACTGATAAAACTATATAGTATATTAACAATCTATGAAAATTGGGTTTCAGAAAACATATCCTTTGCACATCAACATGTGAAGTATTCTGATTTGTTTTCATCCTATTCAAATATTTTTCATCACACAGAAATATTTTAAAAAAGGGACTTTCACAACTACTGAAACATATTTTGAAATGTATGCACAGTTAACTTAGTCATTTAAATGTTGTGTATTAGGAAAAACCTGACACCCTATATTATTTTATTTTACATTCTAAGCAGCAGGTTGTAAAGAGTTAACGGAGAGCCACGCGGGCTCTCCCTGTGTGTCTAACATGCTCTGCGTGTCCGGGAGGGGCACGGAGCACGAGGGTATAAATAAAGAAGGAACTGCGGGTGACGCAGTTCCACGCGTGGTTGCAAGTAAGCACAGTCTCCGTGTAGTCATTTACAGTGCTGGGTGTGGCCGTTTACATTGGCGACGAGCGGGATGTACAAGCTTCACGACAGGAGAGTGTCGATGCTAAGCTGAAGGGAACGTACCGGGAGGAGTGCGGTGCAGTGTCGGCTGCCGCGAGCCTGGTGCCGGGCCGGTGGCCGAGGAAAAAAAAACCACGAGAGAGGCTGGTGGCGCGAGACTGTCTCGTGGCGAGCGCAGAAGTAACTGTAGCCGGTCTCCTGACCGGGAAACCCGAAGACGGTGAGCCGCGCCCCGCGCCCCGCCCCCACTTGAGAAGGACCACGTGGAGCTCCAGCACTCCACCCCCGGGCGTCCCTCGCTGCCCGAGAGCAGCTGAAGCAGACGCGTGCTTCCCTGGCCAGACGCGCGGCTGCCAAGCGCCGCTGTGCTGCGACAGAGCAGCCGGGCGCACGGCGTGTCTCCCGCGAGGCCGGAGGGCCTGAGAAAAGAACATCAAAAGTGAAAGGAGCGACGCGTGCTGCACGCGCGTCTTCCCCCGAGGCTAGGGGGTAAAAAAAAATAAGAAGAAAGAAGCGACGCGCGGTGCACGTGCGCTTTCCCCGAGGCTAAGGGGGGCAAAAAAAAAAAAAAAAAAAAACGAAGAAACAAAACTCAATAAATTAAGGAAAAAAAAAGGGAAAACGAAGACCTCCACACAGGAAAAAAAATGCAAGAATAGGGGGTGAAGGGGGAGAAGCTGCACCAAGAGACAGTGAAAAAAAAAGACAGCAGCACCTTGTGTACATCACAGGAGTGAGAAGGGGCAAAGATGAGCGCCCCACCACAAGATGATGCCAATCCTCCACCGCCACCAGGGAACCCCCAGCTCCCAGCACAGTTGAGCAACAGGGCTCATTCCTCGATCGTTTCGTTACCACCGTTTAGCCAACTGATTGACCCGGCTACCGCTGCACCCAGGTGGCGCTTGTGGATCAACAGGTTAGAAAACTACTTTCGTGCAACCAGGGAAACGGACGGGGAAGTGCGGAGGTCGGTAATGCTGTTGATGGGTGGAGATGAACTACAGGAGCTCTTTGACTCGCTTCCTGACACAGGAGACCAGGCTGATTTTGACGCAGCGGTAACTGCTCTGAACAGGCACTTCGACCCTCAACTTAATTCGGATTATGAACGGTTTAAACTGCGACAGGCCCAGCAGACTGAACTCGAGTCGATGGATATGTTCTATGCGAGGTTGAGAAAGCTGGCGAGCTCGTGCACAGGTCTCAACCAACAAGAGGAGATCCGAGCGCAAGTCATTCAAGGGTGCCGGTCTAATGCTTTGAGGAAGCTGATTTTGCGACAGCAGGGCATGTCCCTCGATGACATTCTGATTCTTGCAAGGTCACATGAACTGTCTGCAGTACGAGCAGATGCGATGGCGGCAGTAAGAGGTCAGTCACTAGCTGCTGCGTCATCATCTCGTGTAGTCCAGGTGAAAGAGGAACAAGTGGATGCGATTCAAACACGTCCGGCAGCGCAGCGTAAGACAAGCACTGCCAGACCCAGTGACAGGGCCTGTGGAAGCTGTGGGTATGAACACCGGCCGAACATGGGATGCCCGGCAAAAGGACAGTCCTGCAATCGGTGTGGCAAGTCAAATCATTTTGCCAAAGTGTGTAGGTCTAGGAGGAATAAGCCAGGAGAGCAGAAGGGACGGGATACAAGTGTTAGAGCTGTATCCAAAAACACGGAGGAGGTGAGAGACCAGGCGACGGCGAGTGGCCCGGTCTTCGAGGAAGATGAAGAAGAGGACATATTTTTAATATCTTTCACGGGGGGTAAGACACGGAAAATGAGACCGCCGCCCATGAGTGACGTTCATGTTAATGGCATGCTTGTATCCGTACTCATTGACACAGGAGCGTCGGTCAATGTCATGGATGAAACACTCTTCCACAAACTAGTACCTGCCCCGCCACTGACCCCGACAGCTACTAAGATATACAATTATGGAGGGCGAGACCCTCTTCCCCTCAAGGGAACAGTGCAGGTGACTGTAAGCAGTGGGGACAAATCAACAGAAACCAAGTTCTATGTGGTGGCGGGGATCGTGGCACTCTGCTAGGATGTCATACGGCAGAAGAGTTGGGACTAGTATTTTTTGCACGACAAGTGTATGATACTCAAGTGGAACGCCTTCTCAACGAGTTTCCGCAGCTATTTGAGGGGTTAGGCCGGTTAAAAGGAAAATGCATCAAGTTGCACATAGATCCCAACGTGGCTCCGGTGGCATTAAGACATCGTCGGGTACCCTTTCATCTGAGACCTGTCGTTGAGAAAGAGCTGCAGCTGTTGGAAGACCAAGGGGTCATAGAGAAGGTGGATGGGCCTACGCCGTGGGTGTCGCCGCTGGTGATTGCGCCAAAACCCAAACAGCCAGGAGCGATTCGCCTCTGTGTTGATATGCGCCTGCCAAATAAGGCTATTCGAAGGGAGAGACACATCACGCCCACCATGTACGACATCATTGCAGATCTGAATGGGGCGCAGTGGTTCTCCAAGCTAGATCTCAATGCGGGGTATCATCAGCTAGAGCTAGACCCGGAAAGCAGGAATATTACCACATTTTCGACACATGTGGGGCTGAGAAGATATAAGAGACTGAGCTTTGGAGTGTCCTCTGCGGCGGAGGTGTTTCAAAATGCGATTAGGGAAACCTTGTCAGGATTACCAGGAGTAATCAACTTGAGTGATGACATCCTAATACACTCCAAGATGAGAGAGGAGCATCATTGTCATCTCCGTGCAACGTTGAAGCGGCTGTCTGAAGCAGGACTAACGCTTCACAAGAAGAAGTGTGCTTTTTACCAAAATTCGGTAGAGTTCTTCGGTTATGTATTTTCAAAAGAAGGCCTGCAAGTGGACCCACGGAAGGCTGAGGCTATCCGTCAGGCTGCTGTTCCGCAAAATTCCACGGAGGTTCGCAGTTTCCTAGGGATGGCCACGTATTGCGGAAGGTTTATACCACATCTAGCCACCATGTCTGAACCTCTCCGGCGGCTAACAAAAGGGCAACACCGTTGGGACTGGACTCCTGAGGCACAACAGGCCTTCATGGATATTAAGGAGGCGTTGCTAGACAAGGCAACTATGGCTTATTTCAACCCCAGCAGAAAGACCGAAGTAGTGGTAGATGCGAGCCCCGTTGGGCTTGGAGCCGTCCTCTTGCAAGAACAGAGGTATCAGGAATGGGTCCCGGTCGCATATGCCAGCCGGGCGTTGTCGGCCGTTGAAACTAGGTATGCGCAAATTGAGCGTGAGGCTCTAGCCATCCGGTGGGCATGCCGCCATTTTCACTTGTACTTGTATGGGCACGAATTTCAAATAGTGACTGACCACAAACCTTTAGTTCCGTTGTTCGCTGGTTGCCCGCGTCTTGCACCTCCGAGGATTGAGCGGTGGACCGTTCTCCTTCAGCCTTATAGGTTCACTGTCGTTTACCGGCCAGGGGCGAACAATCCGGCAGACTATTTGTCTCGCCACCCTTGTTCACAGGTGTCGGATGCGCAACAAGAACAAGATGAGGAGAGTACGGAAGTCTTTGTAAGCATGGTCGTGCAGTCGGCGTGTCCTAACGCCCTTCTCGTACCAGAGATTGTAAGTGCCACGCAGGAAGATATTATATTGGGCCATGTCAAAGACGCATTGAGCCACAAAAAGTGGAAATATTTCCTAGAAAAAACACATGCGTCTCGCCCTGAACAAAAAGTGGCCATGCAAAGTATATGGAAAGTGCGAGATGAACTATCTACTGATAATGAAGGATTGGTTCTAAGGGGAAGAAGGATTGTACTTCCACAAAGTCTCTGGTCTAGAGTGATTGAGTTGGCACATCAAGGACATCAAGGGGCTGCTAAAACCAAAGCGAGATTACGTGCCAAGGTATGGTTCCCAGGTATGGACAGCCAGGTTGATGAGATGGTAGGACGGTGTCACTCCTGTATCATCACGTCAGTGGAACCTCCGAATTGTCCAGTGATAACCGAGCCGGCTACTCTGAAACCATGGGCTAAAGTAAGCATGGACTTCGGAAGTTTTCCAGATGGGAGGCTAACTGCTGTTCTGATCGACTCCTATACTAAATTCCCAGTGGTTGAGGTGGTGTCGTCGACGGCGTTTGAGAATGTGCGGCCAGTTCTACAAAAGACATTTGCTTTGTTTGGTTTGCCAGATGAAATTCGAACGGATAATGGTCCCCCATTCCAAGGCCAAGAGTTTCGGTTATACCTTGAGGGTTTGGCAATTCGTCATCGGAAGATAACGCCTTACTGGCCTCAGGCAAATGGAGACGTGGAAAGGTTCATGCGAACTTTGAACAGGGCTCTTCGAATTGGAGTAGAGAAAAAGGAAGATAGCGAACAGTGTTTATACCAATTCCTGAGTGCTTATCGTCAAACGCCTCATAGTACCACTGGTTGTGCTCCCTCCTCTTTGATGTTCAAAGTATCTCCACGTGACTGTATTCCATCAGGTCCTAAATGGAAACCTCCTGTGTTGGATGTTAAAGCCACTCAAAACCGACGGCGAGCTACTAATCAGAGGGCGAGTGCCCAACGACGAGCAAAGTATCGAGGGTTTCAAGAAGGAGACCAAGTGGTGGTGAAATGTCGGAGAGGAGGAGGAAAGTTTATAACTCCGTTTAAACCGGAGGTATGGGAGGTTATTGGTGTGAAGGGGTCCATGATTACTGCGGCAAGAGGAAGACAAAGGGTGACACGAAATGTGTCGCATTTCAAGAAAGCTGGACGGAGGGCACCGACGGATGAAGAAGGAGAGTTTGATGATGTTCCCGGCGGGTCATCAGTGGTGGCTAATGAGATGGAAAGTGTCAGGAGGCCAATGCTGACTGAACAAACTCGGCCTGTTTGTGCCCCGGGGCAGGAAAGTTTGGGCACAAGAAGCAACAGATATGATTTACGTCCCAATCCTGTACCGAGTAGTCAGTTGAAAGACTTTGTCTGGAATATAGGGTGCTCATAGTTGGAGGTTCGTTGCCATGTGTTCATCATAGGATACCGAGGGGAGATCTCCGGCTGTTTCATAAGGACAGTGTTTTCGTTGTGGTGGACTGTTCACGTGTGTTTTCTTAAGAACGATCACTAAGTGACTCTATTCCGTTATGTGTTAATTTTGGGTTAAGTTTTCGTTAATTCCAGTACCCATGTGGAGTAAAACATGGGGGGGATGTAAAGAGTTAACGGAGTGCCACGCGGGCTCTCCCTGTGTGTCTAACGTGCTCTGCGTGTCCGGGAGGGGCACGGAGCACGAGGGTATAAATAAAGAAGGAACTGCGGGTGATGCAGTTCCACGCGTGGTTGCAAGTAAGCACAGTCTCCGTGTAGTCATTTACAGTGCTGGGTGTGGCCGTTTACACAGGTCACACAGTTCACTTTACAAAGTCCTGGAACACTGCAGCCAGAAGGAAAATTAATTGTAAGAAAAACTGACTTTTGACCTCTGCCTGTGAACACAGAGAAAATATGACATAAGAACAAGATTTAAAAGCACCTTTTATTGCCCCTCCACTTCTCTACTGAACAGAACACCTGTTCAGTATCAACTGGCCAGAAGGGAGGAGTAAGTTGACCCGATCAAATAAGACATCTGGTGGTGATCACCGCTTTTATAAATTGGCATTATTATGGAGCCTTTCCATTAGTACAGAATAATTTCTTGTTGCATAGCACTGTTAAAAAAGGCTGTCCAAGTAGCCATCCAAACACATGGTTTGTCTTACACAGTGCTTATGGAATTCTGTTCAGGCCTGGTGCCCCATCTTGCCTGCATGTTTGGATTGATTTAAGTTTCTGAAAAGCTGCGGACGGCGTAATCTGAATTTATGACATATATTGGAGTTACATTTCGTAATTAAGAGATTGAGTGACCTCTGGGGATTGTTGAAAAGGTTTAGTAAGAACATTTACCCAGCTTGCTTCCGTTAGATTTATACAATCCCTATGACTTGATCTACCACTGATTTAAAATGATTTAGAGGCAAAACAATATTTGCGTATGATTTCATAATTGGTTTCTGCTATTTTTCGCTATTTCAAAAATCTTTATGTAACACGGACTAGAGCAAAATAAAGTTTCCCAGTTCCACAAAATACAAACATAGTAAACATATTTTTTGCCCCAGCGCACATTTTGAAGACCTTCATCAAAACCTCATGTAACCCCCAGATTTCCTGAACAAAACTGAAGTCCTGAAGAACCTTTTTCTTGTGGGTTACAGAAAACTAGGGGTGTAGCTTGGGTAGTAAGATTGGGGGGTGGGGGGGATGAGTTTCAGATTTCCCGACAATCGCGCTGGCATACAGTGTCTAAAATATATTATACCACAAGCAGGGCACAGGAGATGATTTAAGAGGCAGCAGAAAGGGAGAGGTATGCAGATTGGTAGGAGTACTAAGTGAGAGAAACAATATTTTGTAAAATAGGGAACATTTTAGGGCTTTGAGAGCAGATAGGACAGAGTGTGTGTGTTTGTCAGTGTGTGCATAAATCCAAGGTGAAATCCACTGGCAGGTCACCATACCCCACTGAACGCTACTGTAGCCAACTACATCGCCTGAAGTAGCCCCTGCAGAAAACTGCCCACATTATGTTTAACACAACACAACCTCATTTGAACTGGTTTTATTGCCTTTTCAACTGAACCCGATTCAACCCATGACATTCTAATTTCCTGCCCCACTTTGAGATTTTTGAAAGAAATGTGGGACAGTGTAAGCATTTCAGCGCTCTTCTCAAAATTACTATTTGTCTTGATTTTTTGCAATTGTGGCCTCATCGTGAGCCATCCTCCCACTTAAGGCTAGATGAGGAGAGGAACTAGTTCGATGCTCGAACAGTGTACATTTTCTGAGAAGTCCAGCATCGTTTCCTTTACTTATTCGCTCAGAAATAATGACTCTCAGCAGTGGGATTTAAATGAAGGACCAGCTAAAGGTCACATAAGCCTAAGAGAAGGTGATCACAATCACGGGGACTCGAAGAGAGGGACTGGCCACACAAAGAGAACCTGTTTAAGGCCAAGCACTTTCATTTGTAAGGCTAATGGATGTGCCAACGATTCAGGTTGGATTTTTAATGGCTCCCTGTAGTGCATTATTGCTATCTGAAATGTATTTGCACATAGATGCACATTCGAGTGGGAGCTGAATGTCCTAGTTGTTGCTTTACTTTTATACCTGAGCTTCAGAGTGCATCATCAAATAATGAATGTGCTTACAGAAGTCCATCTGATATTTGTCTTCACAGAATTCAAGAACCCCCTGTGTTGCTGGTGCCATAACAAGGAAACTGAAGGTGAAAAGGAAGGCTTATTTACTATGAATGCCGAAACAATCTGTGAAATAATAGGATTATGGGAACATATAACTTAAAAATCGAACACGTTTCTTAGATTATATATGAGCAAAAATTCATAAAACTAGAGACTATACAGACAGGCGACGCAAACGCTGGCAATTTGTGTTTTCGTAATGCACACCTACCACAATTAATACCAAGGACAATGGGACATTCTTTTCTTAAGGTAATAGAGGATTTTGGCCTATGCAAAGAAACACAACTTGAGCACAATTTCCCAAAATAAAGAGCAAAATATTTAATCCTTTTGCAATATTGGGCAAGGAATACTAAGATTAGGAATAGTTATTTCCAAATAGCGATTTTATCTGAATCACTGTTTGGAAATCTCTATACCTTATGTTTGAGACTTAGGGCCTGATTCTGACCCCGGCGGTTCCTTACCGCCGGGGCCAGGGTCGGCGGGAGCACCGCCAACAGGCTGGCGGTGCCCCGCAGGGCATTCTGACCGCAGCGGTTTTGCCGCGGTCAGAAGCTGCGCCGCCATGGGGGATTCTGACAGCCCATACCGCCATCCTGTTCCTGGCGGTTCTCCCGCCAGGAACAGGATGGCGGTATGGGTTGTCGTGGGGCCCCTGGGGGCCCCTGCAGTGCCCATGCCAATGGCATGGGCACTGCAGGGGCCACCATAAGAGGGCCCCACTTTGTATTTCAGTGTCTGCATTGCAGACACTGAAATACGCGACGGGTGCCACTGCACCCGTTGCACCTTCCCACTCCGCCGGCTCAATTCTGAGCCGGCGTCCTCGTGGGAAGGGTTTTTTGCACTGGGCTGGCGGGCGGCCTTTTGGCGGTCGCCCGCCAGCCTAGTGCAAAAGCCAAAATACCCTCAGCGGTCTTTCGACCGCGGAGCGGTATTTTGGAGGGGGGAAGTCTGGCGGGCGGCCTCCGCCGCCCGCCAGACTCAGAATGACCCCCTTTGTGTTTTATACTTGCGATTCCTACTGGGTCACAAAGAGATCTACCTCATGAATATTAATGAGGTAGGTCGCAGTTTTTGACCCAAAAGGAATGTCTGCCATCACAGGGATGGTGGCCTGCTAAGTTTAGCAGACCACCATGTCTGTGGTTGCTTTTGAATAAAAGGTTTTTTTTTTTGTTGAAATTCAATCCATTTTTCTTAAAGGAAAATGGGATGTGTTTCAACCAACAAAATGAAACATTTTCTTTTCATTTTTTAAGAGCAGTCCGTAGGACCCCTTCCCGTGTGCGAATGCTATATCACCAGCTTTGAGTTTTTGGTAAAATATCAAGGTTTTGTGACCGCATTTCGGTCACTAAACATTGATACATAATACTAGAAATCGCTATTTGGAAGGGACGCCCTAAACACCCCCTCCAAACAGCTATTTCTACACCCAAAGGGGAATCGCAGTTTGGATGTTTGTACATCAGAAAACGTTCCCCTCATTTTTTGTCAATTGATTTTTACATTTGCTGGCAGCAAACAACCCTCCCAAAAAGGACACTGGCATATAGATTTGCTAACAAGATAAAAAGCACATAATATCTCGTTTCTTGTCAGTTTTTCAATGACTGTATCAAATAAAAACTAACCAGTATAAAATAATCCTGACCACAGCACACTGCTGCTTCTTTCACTTTGGAAGTACTACAGAGCTCTTTGCAGGCTTTCAGAAACTGGGTTAATATTTTGGGAGAGGAGCGTTGCCAACTCAATAAACTCACTCTGGTTAGGTATGAAATTCTCTCAAAACAAGACTGAGAGAATTTCTGCTGACCCCCTGGCAGCTAGGGAACATGCAACAGGCAATCCCCAGAGAAGCATGTGCTAAGTTCCAGCAGTACCAACAATTTTAGGTTATAGAACCCAATACAGAAAAATTACCAAACCAACTTAGAAAATTATAGAAACATTTAATGGGCAAAAAGTAACCAAGTTCATGAAAATTGGGAATAGTTTTTCAAAAGTCCCCTTTCATGTTTCACAGGGGCCTAGGTATGATTTCAGGCCAACCACGATGGCCCGGAGGTAAGATTCACCAAGCGGGACGCCCTAGTCAAAGTTTTTACCTTCTGACATAGGGGTTCATTACAACATTGGGGGTAAAAGCCACTTACCGCCGTGCAGAAGACCACCAACACACTGCCGTGGAAATCCGCCACGGCCAATATGACCCACAGCTCGGAATCTGCCAAAATTGAGACACCCACACAAGTCCGCCACACTAAAGGTCAGTGATAAACTGGCGAAAACAAAACCTCCACCGTCACGCCAACAGGAATACGCCCACACTATCACAACCCACAAATCCATGCAGCGGTCTTTCAACCGGGGGTATTCAATTGGCGGTACACACCGCCGCGCTCAAAATACACACACTCCTACAAAACACTACCACATTGGACAAATCGAAATACACACACCTGATACACATACACACACCACTCCCACACACCCAATACAATATAAAACACACACCCACATCACCCACAAAACCCCTACGACCAAAATCCCGAAAGAAATCCAGAGAGAGAGACTACAATCTACAAACAAGCATCCACAGGCACACAACACCATCACCCACATAACATCCACGCAGCCCACACAACACACCACTAAATATCACCCTACATATCACAACACACACCTCCCCACACAGCACCCACACCACCCCATGGCACGGCAGAGACACCCCAGGTTCTCTGAGGAGGAGCTCAGGGTCATGGTGGAGGAAATCATCCGGGTAGAGCCACAGCTATTCGGATCACAGGTGCAGCACACCTCCATAGCTAGGAAGGTGGATCTATGGCGCAGAATAGTGGACAGGGTCAACACAGTGGGACAACACCCAAGAAATAGGGATGACATCAGGAAGAGATGGAACGACCTATGGGGGAAAGTGCGTTCCGTGATATCCAGACACCACTTTGCGGTACAGAGGACTGGCGGCGGACCCCACCTCCTCCCCCACAACTAACAACATGGGAGGAGCAAGTCTTGGTGATTCTGCATCCTGAGGGCCTCAAAGGAGTACCTGGAGGAATGGACTCTGGTAAGTAAAACCTTTACTACTATATCCCCCACCCTACCTGCATGCCATCACATACCCCCACCCTCGCCCTCAACCCCATCACTCAAACTCCTCACAAATGTCCCAATATCACAAACCACACAGCCCAACAACAAGCCCTGCATGCAACACCAAAGCATGGACACCCATCACCAATGCATGGCCACTGCACATACCCATACACCCCCCTAAACCATCATCACACAAGGTCCCACAGAGGAATGCAAGCACTGGGGTACACGGTCACCCACCCATTGCACACCATGGCACATACAGATGCAATAATCATGCTTTTACACCCCTGCAGGACCCCTACCCAATGTCACCGCACAGGAAGGTCCAGACATGTCCACACCACCAACAGAAGAAGCCCACAGTGATGACAGCAGCTCTGTCCAACTGGATCTAGATGACCAGCCCGGCCCATCGGGGACCTCGGGACAGTCGGTTCCCCTCACACTGGCACAGGCCACCACAGAGCTTGCCCCCTCTTGAAACACCAGCACAGCACCCACCCAGTGGGCCCATACCTCTGTCCCCAGGACACATCAATCAGCAGTGTGTCCACCACTACAGGGAAACCAGGCTAACCCACCACCCCAACAACAACAGGGACCTGGGGGCAGTGGCAGTGGGCACACCGTTCAGGGGACAGAGGCCCAGGGAAACAGGGGAACTGGGAGGGCTGCTGTGTGACAGGGGGAGGACAGGCCCAGGGAACCCACTCTCCACGAGGCCCTCTCCAAAATTATGGGGGCCTGCCATCATTCCCAGGAGACGATGGCAACGGTACTAGTTTCAGGAGACCCAGCGGCTGCAGGAGGAACAGTATTTGGGCTTCAGGGAGGAACTCAGATCCATCAATTCTACCCTGGGCACCATCGTAGGGGTGCTGAAGAAAGTCCTCAACACCAGGAGGGACACTGTGGCACAACAAAGGGCCGCTGACACTAGCCTGGACGATGAACTGCCCACCGCCTCCGCCGGCGCTAGTGGACAGGAGGCACCACCACAGGACCACCACACCAGCACCCCACCCCCTGCAGATGAAGAACCACCCCGCAAATGGTCCCTGAGATCCAGGACAAAGACAGAGAATGATGCCAAGACCCCCGCCAAGAAATGAGACCACCCTGAATGTCATCCTTTTGTCCCACCTTGTCACCCTGTCCATCCTCAAACTGCCCCAGCTCCACTTCCTATGCTTCTTTGGGCAATGCATCTGTGAGGCTAATAGACTGAACTCTGCCATGGACATTCCTCCACCATCAACCCTCACCATGTTACAGCACCCTCCAATATTGAGCACTTAAATAAACACCCTTGAAGCACAAAATAATCTGCAGTCTGTCTGTGATTTCGAAATAGTGTATTAGCAATTACAGTGACAAAATGCTCTTTCAAATGTAATGTCAAGATACCTATGTCACACAGCTCTAGTCCATGAGGAAACAAAGCAGATGTCACACAGTGGGACCCACATCTATGAAATCGTAAGGGAAAGTGACAACTCAGTGACCATACACCGGGTGAAAAGGACAGACAGTAGAGAGGTAGTAGTGTTAAAGTACATGTAGTAGGCAGGTTTGTCTTCTTACCTGTGTCTCACTGGAAATATTGCTGGATCACAGAGCTCCTGTTGTCGATGTCCTCTTCTTCTGCTTCCTCGTCTTCACTGTCCACAGGCTCCATAGCTGCCACAACGCCTCCATCGGGACCATCCTCCTACAGAAAAGGCACCTGTCATCGCAAAGCTAAGTTGTGAAGCATACAGCAGGCCACGCTGATCTGGCACACCTTCTTTGGTGAGTAGAATAGGGAACCACCTGTCATATGAAGGCACCGGAACCTGGCCTTCAGGAGGCCGAAGGTCCGCTCTATAATCCTCCTAGTTTGCCCATGGGCCTCATTGTAGCGTTCCTCTGCCCTTGTCCTGGGATTTCTCACTGGGATCAGTAGCCATGACAGGTTGGGGTAACCAGAGTCACCTGAAAATGGCGAGGGACAACTGTTAGACACACACTAACCTGTAGGGATATCCCAAGACCCAGACAACTATTCCCACTGACTTGCTTCCAGGTGGTCACCTAATAGCCACACACGGTGCCTCTGGAGTTGACCCATCACATAAGGGATGCTGCTATTCCGCAGGATGTAAGCATCATGCACTGAGCCAGGGAATTTTGCATTAACGAGGGAGATGTACTGGTCGGCCAAACACACCATCTGCACATTCATCAAATGATAACTCTTCTGTTTTCTGTACGTCTGTTTACTCCTGCGTGGGGGGACCAACGCCACATGGGTCCCATCAATGGCACCTATGATGTTGGGGATATGTCCCAGGGCATAGAAGTCACCTTTCACTGTAGGCAAATCCACCTGAGGGAAAACGATGTAGCTCCGTATGTGTTTCAGCAGGGCAGACAACACTCTGGACAACACGTTGGAAAACATAGGCTGGGACATCCCTGATGCTATGGCCACTGTAGTTTGAAAAGACCCACTTGCAAGGAAATGGAGTACTGACAGCACCTGCACTTGAGGGGGGATTCCTGTGGGATGGACGATAGCTGACATCAGCTCTGGCTCCAACTGTGCACACAGTTCCAGCATTGTGGCACGATCAAGCCTGTAGGTGATGATCATATGTCTTTCCTCCATTGTTGACAGGTCCACCAGCGGTCTGTGCACCGGAGGATGCCGCTATCTCCTCACATGCCCCAGAGGATGGTGCCTATGAAGGACAACAGCGAACACAGAGTCAACCAACTCAGAGGTACGTAAACACAGCTTACTCAGAAAACCATTTATAACCCGAATATTGCCTGTATGAGTGTTGAGGCAAGGCCTTATTTATGTGTGACGCAGTTAAACTAAAGCAATGTGGGCCCCTGAAATGGCAGCTGCCTGACCTGTAAAGTGGGACAATGGGATGTGAGGTAACTGCGCTGGCGTTTGTACACCATTGCGGTAGGCGGTCGAAGACCGCAGCGCAATTCTGCATTGGTTAACGTTGGACCCTATGGGTCCCAGGAGCCAATGACGATGTACGCCGGCGGTGGCGGTACGTGACCGCCATTTTCTATCACTTCAATCACTCGATACCTGATCTTCGACAGGAGAGGACCTACACTGCAAGTGCTGCTGTGACCTCAGTCTGGAAGAGACAATGGCTCGTGCGTCTGGGGAAAGGGCCCCTGCCTTCAGCATGGGGGAATTGGAGAAACTCATGGATGGGGTCCTCCCCCAGTACACGCTACTCTACGGTCCTCCAGACAAACAGGTAAGTACACTGGGAGCATGTGTATGGGCAATGCTTGTGTCAAGTGGTGGGAATGAAAGATAGGGGTGGGGAGAATGATGCATGCATGAAACAACGGAGAGTGCATGTGCCACTTGGCAAGGATAGGGATACGGGCCAATGACTGTGACGGTGCAGTTGGTAATAACTTCTCTTTTTCCACTGTACAATTCATGTAGGTCAGCGCCCACCAGAAGAAGGACATTTGGCGTGCCATCGCCAAGGACGTTCGGACCCTGTGTGTCTAACACAGACGGAGCACCCACTGCCGGAAGAGATGGGAGGACATTCGCCGCTGGACCAATAAGACGGCGGAGGCCCAGCTGGGGATGGCCTCCCAATGTGGGAGGGGTGCCCGTCGTACCATGACCCCCCGGATGTTCAGGATCCTGGCGGTGGCGTACCCGGAGTTGGATGGCCGCTTGAGGGCCTCACAGCAGCAACAAGGGGGTGAGTACACACTCATTCTGCTGATTCAGCGCGCAGTGGAGGTGTCTGGGTGGGGGAGGTGGGCTGTGTGTTTCCCTAGGCCAGGGCGAGTGTGCTAGTTAAGTCCCCTTTTTCAGACAGACCATGTGGTACCCCACCCCACCTGGGTACTAGTCAGGCTCCTGTGACATCCATGTGTGCAGATATCGGCCATAGCTTCGTAGGTCATGTCCCAGGGATTCTATAGTGGGCCCCAAGTGTGCGGCGTAGTGCAGGGGGCTTCTGTGTCTGTCGTGTCCGCCAACGGTAGCGGTAATGCATGCACTGAACATGTCTTTCTTCTGTCTTCCTCCCCTTTTTGTGGTCTCCCTGTACATGTGTGCATTAGCATCATCAGGTGGAGGAGCAGTGGCACCGGAGCAGGGGGGAGCTGCATCCCACATGGCTCTGGAGGGCGAGACAACAGAGTCTGAAGCCACCAGTGGGACGGAGTGCAAGGGGAGCTCCATGGCGGGGACAGGAGCTGACACCAGTGATACGGACTCATCCTCTGATGGGAGCTCCCTTGTGGTGGCGGCCCCATCTGTGCCCCCCGCATCTACAGGTACAGCCGCCACCCGCCCCAGCACCGCCCTCCCAGCAGCCCCTCAGCCTTTGCCCCGTGCCCGCTCACCCAGGAGGGTGGGCATATCCTTTGCACCAGGCACCTCAGCCCCTGCCCCAGTCACCCCTGCTGCCCTCAGTGAGGAGGCCGTTGACCTCCTAAGGTTCCTCACTGTTGGGCAGTCTACCATTTTGAATGCCATCCAGGGTGTAGAGAGGCAGTTGCAACAAACCAAAGCATTCCTGGAGGGCATTCATTCTGGTCAGGTGGCCCTTCACCGAGCCTTTCAAACTCTGGCCTCAGCACTGATGGCAGCGATTGTCCCTGTGTCTAGCCTCTCCCCATCTAACTTCCTCCACCCAGACCCAATCCCCTGTACCTCTGCCTATCCCAAGCACACCATCAGACCAGCATGCACACACGTCAACACACAAGGGAAGCTCAGGCAAACATAAGCACCACACTTCCCACAGGCACACACACAAGCATCACACACATGCAGACATAGCAACATCCACTGCCTCCACTGTGTCCCCCTCCTCCTCGTCTCCCTCCTCCCTCCCAGTCTCGTCTCCACTCACACCTGCATGCACTACATCTACAGGCACTACTTCCATCACCAGCACACCCACCACCACACCCCGCTCACGTGCAGTCACCACCCCCACTACCATTCACACGTCCCCTGTGTCCTCTCCCAGTGTGTCTGTGACACCCCCTCCCAAGGTACACAAACGCAGCCACACACCCACCCAACAGCCATCCACCTCACGACAGCCTCCAGCTCATGCACCTTCACCCAAAGTCACCAAGCGGACACCTCCTACAACCACAACCTCTTCCTCCACTCCCAAACCCCCTCCAGCTACCCGTCCCAGTGTTCCTAAAAAACATTTCCTGGCCACCCTTGACCTCTTTCCCTCACCTCCCCCACCCCGTCAGTCTCCTAGGGCCCGACTCTCCAGGTCCCAACCTAGCACCTCAGCCACAACAGCGGCGGGTCCAATGGTGCCAGGAGTCACCAGATTCTGGAGTGCACCAGGCAGCAGGGCAGCCAGAGTGGCAAGGAGCCACAGCACGGACAGTCCCCCACCTGTCAAGTATCAAAAGTTGGCCAGTGCCCGGCGGGAGAGGGGGAAGACACCAGCCACCAAAGCCGCTCCCAGGGGTACAGGTGGGAGTGTGGAGTCAGCTGCAACACCTTCCAAGGTGGGGAAGGGGCACGAGAAACCCGGCAAGTCTGGGAAGAGCAGCACGGCGGAGAAGACCGCCATCAGCCCCGCTGCCCAGGATCCGGCCAGCACCAGCCCTGCTGGCCCAGACGGGACCGCCAGCACCAGCCCCGCTGGCCAGGAGGCATCCGCCAGCACCAGCCCCGCTGCCCCAGACAGGACCGCCAGCAGCAGCCCCACAGGCCCAGACAGGACCGCCAGCACCAGCCCCGCTGGCCAGAAGGCGACCGCCAGCACCAGCCCCGCTGGCCCAGACAGGAGCGCCAGCAGCTGAGTCGCTGCCAAGGACACCGCTGCCACAAGCACTGCTGCCAAGGACACCACCGCCACAAGCAACACTGCCAAGGACACCGCCGCAACAAGCACCGCTGAACTGGACACGGCCGCCACAAGCACCGCTGCCAAGGACACCGCCGCAACAAGCACCGCTGAACAGGACACCGCCGCCACAAGCACTGCTGAACAGGACACTGCCGCCACAAGCACCGCTGCCAAGGACACCGCCGCAAAAAGCACCGCTGAACAGGACACCGCCGCCACAAGCACTGCTGAACAGGACACCGCCGCCACAAGCACCTCTGCCAAGGACACTTGCCGCCACCAGGACCGCTAAACAGGACACCGCCGCCACCAGCACCGCTGAACAGGACACCGCTGCCACAAGCACCACTGTCAAGGACACCTGCCGCCACAAGCACCGCTGAACAGGACACCGCCGCCACCAGCACTGCTGGCCCATGAGCGCCAAGAGCACGGACGCTACTGAGTCCACCACGAGCAGGATGAAGCACTCTGGGACCAAGCCCCCTCCATAACCAGTGGAGATTTACATCCACTACCTCTGTCCTTGGCAGGAAGAAGCACTCTGGGCACCAAGCCCCCTCCAGAACCAGAGGAGATTTACATCCACTACCTCTGTCCTTGGCAGGATGAAGCACTCTGGGCACAAAGCCTCCTCCAGAACGAGTGGAGATTTACATCCACTACCTCTGTCCTTGGCATGATGAAGCACTCTGGGCACCAAGCCCCCTCCAGAACAAGTGGAGATTTACATCCACTACCTCTGTCCTTGGCAGGATGAAGCACTCTGGGCACCAAGCCCCCTCCAGAACCTGTGGAGATTTACATCCACTACCTCTGTCCTTGGCATGATGAAGCACTCTCGGCACCAGGCCCCCTCCAGAACCAGTAGAGAAAGGCATCCACTACCTCTGTCCTTGGCAGGATTAAGCATTCGGGGCACAAAGCGCCCTCCAGAACCAGTGGAGAAAGGCATCCACTACCTCTGTCCTTGGCAGGATGAAGCATTCTGGGCACCAAGCCCCCTCCAGAACCAGTGGAGACTGTTATCCACTTGAGAGACTGTGGCTTTGCACTCCCCAGGATTGTACAGTGGGCAAACCACCCACTGTAGAGACTTGTGAGACTGTGGCTTTGCACTCCCCAGAATTGTAGAGTGGGCAAACCAACCACTGTAGAAACATGTGAGACTGTGGCTTTGCACTCCCCAGGATTGTACAGTGGGCAAACCAACCACTGTAGAGACTTGTGAGACGGTGGCTTTGCACTCCACAGGATTGTACAGTGGGAAACCATCCACTGTAGAGACTTGTGAGACTGTGGCTTTGCACTCCCCAGGATTGAACATTGGGCATGTGCCTCCCTCGTGGATTTGGCATCGTGCACTCAACCGGCTGAGGTGCCCCCCTTTCCCTTCCCCCTGAGGTGCCTGTTTTATTTCTATTTGATGCCCCTGCAGTGTTCTCTCCATCAGATTCGAGTATCTTGTGTGGGCCTCGCCCATGCAGTGTAGACCCAGTGTGCCACGGACTTAACTGGTGCAATACCTGGACTTCTATTCTTGGTGTATATATTTGTTTATATTGTAAATATTTTTTTGCATACTGGATTTTAATAGATTACAGTGGTTACACTCATTTTCTTTTGTCTTTGCATTCTTCTGGGGGGTTTGGGGGTATAACTGTAATGTATCATGCTGTATTAGTGTTTGTGTTGTCGTGGGTGAGGGTGGGGGTGTTGCGTGTGTATGTCCCTGTTTTTTCCCTCCCTCTCCCCTGTGTCGTAGGTGCAGTACTCACTGTGGTCTTCGCTGCGAGCGTTCGTGCTCCTGGTAGAGGAGCAAGAAGATAAAGGCTGGAAAAATGTGAAGCTCTGGTTCCATGGCGTCCTGGTTCCTCGTGGGGTGTGTAGAGGTGAGCGTTTTCCCTTCGAAGTCCAGTTTCCGCCGTGTTTTTGTTCACGGTGAATCTGCCCCGGAAAAGGTGGCGGATTGGTAGGTTGTGATACTGTGGGCGGTACATTGTCCTCCACCTGTCTGTTGGCGGAGACCACCAAGCTGTTTGTTTGTACCGCTGTGGCGGTCAGAGTGTTAAAGTGGCTGTCTATGTTGGCGGTTTCCGCCATGGTCGTAATTCCATTTTTTTTACCGCCGGCCTGTAGGCGGTCTTACCGCCGCTTTAACACCGACCGCCAGGGTTGTAATGACCACCATAGTCTTTTTATGCGAGCCAAAATCTTCCAGCAGGGCTAGGTGTAAAGCTGTGGCCAGCTAGGGTCTCTCAAGACCCAGATATGTAATTGTCGTGCTGCACTGAAGTCATTGGTTTTGGCATCAAAAACTCAAAGCAGGACAAACCTGGATGTCATAGTTCATGAGGCTGCTTTTCAGTGTCGGATACATTTGCCACCTCATTCAAGTCCAAAGTTTTACTTTTGGATTTAGTGACTTTTTTGAAAGATGAAATCCTCCAATGGGGCCAATCTAGAAGCCATAGCTGGTCAGAATTCCACTAGGCTGGATTCTTTAATTGCTACAAATGTCCTGCTGAACCAGTTTTAAACACACACGAAATGCTCCAAGCAAGACAAGCCTGATTTTCTTACTTCCCTTGAGTACAACATCCCTGGGAACACATTAGCACCTTTTCATCCAAATATAAAAAAATTGACAAGCCCCAACTTTTTAAAAGTTTTTGGAAATTGTCCCCTTGTCTGACCTGCAGAGCTCAGCCCGTCAGTCCTAGCTTCTAGACAACAGGTATTAATCTTGATAGGTCTCCTCAGGGTCTAGTCCCTATTGGCATCAGGAGTCTTTCTGCTATTTGTATTCCTGAAGCAGGAAACAAGAGGCCAACCACTTGAACTTTGGAGAGCTGTTCCAGTCGTGGGGTGCCAGCAGGAATTAGCAGTCCTTGAGTTTTTTAAACCTTGTGTGAGTCCTCTTCATCCAGAACGAGTTAGGAGGCTTTTTTAGTCATGGCTTTTTATTTGGATGGAATCTTCCCAGGTCCAGGAATGTTCTGAGGAGGTGGTTGGGCTGGTGCTATAATAAATCCTAGCCAGTGATTGGAGAAATTCTATCAACCACTTCTTTTTTCTGAAGTCCCATGCCTCAACTTTGCAGCACTTACTCTTTGTATTACAGTAAAATTACCCAAAATCCTTTATTTCTAGATAGTGAACCCCAGCTGCCATCAGGCAGGTCTGTCTTCAGTACTCCTTGGCATTTCCAATCCAAAGATCTAGTGCTATAGATGCCCTTTGTTCTGCTATATGTCCCTATGCACTCCCAGACAGCTAATCAATTGTAATTGGTCAGCAGTTAACAGCCATCGTCCTTATTGGCCTTCGAGACTAGCTATTGTCCTCTGTGTCAGGGTCCTTCACTCTCCCAGGCAAGGATGTATATTCCGCCTGTGAATATGTGATGAGGGCAGAACTATTGTGAGCCAGTTATGTCTCAGACAGTCCAAAATATACTTTTATGAAGATACTTTTCTGCTTATGTTGTCAAGCGTCTGATTTCTCCATAGCGCTAGATTTAAAAAAACTAAAATGGCAATAACTCTGAAACATAGTCATATGAAAGTCGTTTATTAGTTAGAGTGGCTAAGTGTCCACCACAAGTAATGAAAACTCTATTTTGTTAGGCAGAGGCAAAGGTTTCGATTATTGAAGCCTGACCTCAATCCATGGTAGCTGTGGCACAGTCGAAACAGGTTGAACTTAGAGAAAATGTGTAAAGCATTTAGAGCTACAAACAATATGAAAGTCATAAAATACAACACAATACAAATTCCACTGAAATTTATAAAAAAAGAGGGTAATTTAATAAATAAAATTAAACAAAAACAACATAAATCCGTTAACAGGAACTGAAGATATGACTATGCTATGAGATTTTTTTTGTTCAAAACATTTTATTAGCTTTTTTAAGTAAGACAGAGAAAGCAAAATAACACAACATGTTGATACATGTAGTCTTGGAAGGAAGATAGGAGCAAAATATACAAAAAACATAACAACGATGATATAGGGAATGTAAGGGGTCCTATGGGAGTCATGTTTGTGGGTGGGTGCTAGAAATGGGGTCTTTGTTTGGCAGTCAGCTTGCCCCCTGTCCAACCTAGGACCCTCACTCTAGTCAGGGTAAAGGAGAATCACCCTCAGTTAACCCCTGCGGACCTCCTTGGTAGCTTGGCACGAGCAGACAGGCTTAACTTCAGAAGCAAGGTGTAAAATATTTGTACCAACACACACAATAACTCAGTGAAAACACTACAAAATGGCACAACACAGGTTTAGAATAACCGGTAATATTTATCTAAACAAAACAAGACCAAAACAACATAAATCCAACATACACAAATCAAGTTATGAATTTTCAGAGCATAAGAGTCTTAAGGGGTCATTATGAACATGGCGATCTGGACTGCCACACTGGTGATGGCGGTCATTACCGCCAACAGCATGGCGGTCCAGACCACCATATTCTGAACATAGTAGCGAACTGGCTGCAAAGCAGTCAGTCCACCACCACCCACCTCCAGGCCAGATTCGACCGCCAGGCTAACTGTGAGCACATTCGACCCGGCGGTGGAGGCTGGACAGGCGGTGGAATCATGATCCCCTTTCCACCAGGGATTCCATGGCGAGTTACCCCTCCAGGTAATCCCTGGTGGAAAGCATACAGGTGACAAGAATAATCATTTCTGTCACCTGTATGTGACATGCCAGGTCCCTCCCCCCCTTTTCACAATCTCTACCCCTCCAAGCCCTTAGAAAAGCCCTCAGCCCCCACCCGAACCCTGAAAACTGACCCCCAACCCTCCACCCCCAAAACCCCATGTAGGCCCCCCCCACCCCGAGCCTCAAAACCCCCCACCCCTACATACAGGTCCCCCAAAACCCCAACCCCTCACATCCACATGCACCCATTCACTTACATGCACACATGCATACTTGCACCCTGACACACATCCCCCACATACACCCACGCACACCCCCTGCACTCACACACACACACACCCTTCCCTCTCAGACAGCACTTATCTTTTCTGTTGTGCTGCTCCGGGAAGGAACGGGCTCCCTGGATGCTGCTCCACCACCATCGCCACCTCTCCATACACGGCCACGCCTCTAACTGCTTCATTATAGGCGTGGTGGTGTATGTAGTGATGTGGCGGTGAAGGTGGAGCAGCATTCACCCCGCTACCGACCGCCAGCATGGTGATGCAGTGCATCGTTCCTCCTCCAGTCGCGTCGGCATGAGTCATTTCTCCTCTCCCGCAAGAGAGCGATGCAATGTTGCTTTGAAAATCCAGTCACACTGTTCCACAAAACCACGCTCTGTGGGGTTTGCTTTGTTTTCAGCCTCAATTAGCGGGTGTTGCGTGTTGTTTCTCCAGCCACGTTGCATCGACCTTCCTGCTGTGATGCAGGTGGAGTGTTGATTTCAGCCACGAAGCCAGCGGCGTGTTGTTTATCAGCCACGTCATGGAAGGTGCGTCGAAACTTTCCTCGCACGGTGGTCTGTGCGTGGATTTTCTGTCTTGGTCTGCCAGCTTCACCTTTCAAGGGCTCTGGAACTGGATAGGGCACCACTGGGCAGGACAGGAGTCTCAGCAGAGAGTCCAGGTTCTGGCAAGGGAAGTCTTTGATGGCCCTCAGACTTCAACAACAGGAGGCAAGCTCAGTTCAAGCCCATGGAGATTCTTCACAAGCAGGAATGCACAACAAAGTCCAGTCCTTGTCCCCTTTCACAGGCAGAAGCAGCAACTGCAGGATAGCTCCACAAAGTACAGTCACAGGCAGGGCAGCACTTCTCCTCAGCTCTTCAGCTCTTCTCCTTGCAGAGGTTCCTCTTGATTCCAGAAGTGATCTAATTTTCAGGGGTTTTGGGTCCTCTTCTTATACTCCTTTCTGCCTTTGAAGTAGGCCTACTTCAAAGGAAAGTCTCTCTTGTTTGTGAGATCCTACCTTGCCCAGGCCAGGCCACAGACACATACCAGGGGGTTGGAGATTGCATTCTGTGAGGGCAGGCACAGCCCTTTCAGGTGTGAGGGACCACTCCTCTCCTCCCTCCTACCACAAGTGGCTCATCAGGCTATGCAGGCTACACCCCAGCTCCCTTTGTGTCACTGTCTAGAGAGAGGTGCAAACAGCCCAACTGTCAAACTAACCCAGACAGGGAATCCACAAACAGGCAGAGTCACAGAATGGATTAATCAAGAACATGCCTACTTTCTTTCTAAAAGTAGCATTTTGCAACATACAATCTCAAAACCAACTTCACTAAAAGATATATTTTTGAATTGTGAGTTCAGAGACCCCAAACTCTAAATGTCCATCTACTACCAAAAGGAATTTGCGCTTTAATAATATTTAAAGGCAGCCCCCATGTTAACCTATGAGAGGGATTGGGCTTGCAACAGTGAAAACCGAATTTGGCAGTATTTCACTGTCAGGACATATAAACCACATTAGTATATGTCCCACCTTTAACATACACTACACCCTGCCCATGGGGCTACTTAGGGCCTACCTTAGGGGTGTCTTAAATGTAAGAAAAGGGAAGGTTTAGGCCTGGCGTATACCTGGGTATGCTAGCCAAGTCAAATTGGCGGTTTAAAACTATACACACAGACACTGCAGTGGCAGGTCTGAGCCATGTTTATAGGGCTACTAATGTGGGTGGCAGAACCAGTGCTGCAGGCCCACTAGTAGCATTTGATAGACAGGCCCTGGACACTTCTGGTGCACTCTACTAGGTACCAGTAAATCAAATATGTCAATCATAGAAATCCAATTACACATACATTTTACATAGAAGCACTTGCACTTTAGCACTGGACAGCAGTGGTAAAGTCCCCAAAGTAACAAAAACAGTAAAAACAGAGTCCAGCACACATCAACAATCTGGGAAACAGAGGCAAAAAGTTAGGGGAGAACATGCCAAGGATGCAAAGTCTAACAGCGAGGACTAAGCATTTGGCTGCGGAATGATAGTTCTTAATACCAATGAGAGTGGTCAGTTACTGGAAGACATTAGGGATGTTGATGGCTCCTGGGTAATTGATTTGGAAGAATATGATATGAGATTTAAGTGAAAATAGCAACAAAAGTACAAAATGCTAATGGTAGTCAACAGTTGCCGTAGACTGGAACCTGGGCATGTTTGATGCAGACCCTGATGTAGCACTGGTCAGTTATGCCTAGTAAATGGCCTCACTAGGACCAGCAAGTAGGAAAGTTTGAAAATGTTTCTTCACATTATTAAAAAGGACTTTGTAATTTTTCTGATGAAAAACTCTTCTCCAGTTTGGACAAACCTGAAATTCAAATTGAAGCCATGAAACCTCCAGATGGACACCTTTCACAGTTGCCCCTTGAAACTACAGAGCAAAGGTTTTGAAAACGTTCCTAAAGTTCTTTTGGTGCCCAAACAACTGCAAGGGTACACCAATGCCGCCAGGACCTCAGGGGGAGCACTTAGAGAACCTTGGGGTACCAGGCAGAGGGCAATAGTAAAGTCTAGTTCAGGTCTAGTTGCCACTGACTAGCTGGGTATCTTCAAATAAATGTCCTCCTCAGATTTTTTTTTGTTCATGCAGCCACCTAAGGGGTCATCCATATGATCCTTGGAGATCTTACCATACTTGGTTTCAAGTGGATGGGGAGTCCACCCTCTGATAGCCTTCTTACATGTCACAGATGTGAAATGCAGCAGGTTCAGTGTGCCGGGTATGCTTTCACAATTCGAGCAGTGTTCTGTGGAACGTCATGTCCAACTTTGTAGGGTTCACCAGCCTGGGAGTGAGGGACACCCTTAGACAGTCTTAGCTTCTTTCTGACCAATGGAATAAAGGATCCTAGGCCTCGACCTACCCAGCTTTGCAGTACTTACAGTTTGTGTTACTGAAAACAGGATCAAAGTGTTTCACCGCATTTTTAAGATGGTAAAAGTCTTTGGCCACACTGAACATGGGCTCCGAGGGTTGAGGGTCTTTGTGGGGTGTGTACTATGGTAATCCTGGTATCCTACCACATCTAAAATTAAATGGCAATTTAAAACAGGCACTGTACCCACAACAACCCTAGAGAGAAAAGTGTGGTAGAAAAAAGACTTCAACAACTAGAGAGGGGATACACAAGAATTGTCCTGGCATCATGGTCTCTCACTTTCAAGCATACCAGGCAGGATTTGGCACTGTGGTGTCAATAGAATGACGACAGCCCAGCCCCACACTGCATATTCCGTTGAGCTTAGAAAAGTCCTCTCTCCATTCAGTTAGTCTATTGTGTGCTCCTAAAAGGAATTTGCACAACTTATTCGTACCTCATTCAAGGGTGAGCACTGGCTGGGAGCTGCTGGATAGCTAATGCAAATTAGCCTCTTGAAAGCTCAGACAGGTAAATGATAACTTTCCAAAAGTTATTTTTCTGTTATATTCATTAAAAATCTAACTTCAGCATTGGTTTTAATTTTTGATAACTATTAAAAATAGTGGTTTAATTATTTTCTAGTGGGTCCCTTCCCAGAGTTAGCAGTATTAGCATTTCAATCTACACTCTGGTTTTCCACAAAGGACAGTTACGCCATTCACGGTGAAAATAGTGTTTTGGTTCATTGGCACCGTAGAGACATGGCAAAACATTTTTTCCACATGTCCCACTTTTTAAATACCATGCACCATACCTTGTGGGTTACAATTCCGAAATAGAGGTGACTTACAAATAGTTAAAAATGGTTATTTTAACAGGTTTCACTGTAGTTTTAAACTGCAGCAGTCAGGCTACAATGATAGTTCTAAAGCCATGTTTTCCTTGTCACACTAGTGGATGGTAAAATTAGTGCTGCATACCAATGGTGGTATTTAACTTTCTATGCCATGGATGGAGTTTCTACACCATAGGTTATGGCCTTATAGGAGAGTTAATTATGCCAATCAGGGGTTAACCAATTAGTACATATTTTAGGGGTCAGAACACATACACTGGACACTAGACAGGAGTGCTCTTGTGTGCAGAGTCTAAAGCTCAACAATAAAATTCAGCAAAGAAACTGGGATGACTTTGCAAAAAGAAGAATTTTCTCACAATAGTGTAGACCTGAAGACAATGCAGACCTGTACAAATCACCATGCTTGACTGCCATTGTGTGTCTATTTTAGCTAACCCCTCTTTTGCATTCATGACATTTCATTCCTTATTCTCTATATGCCTCTATTAACCTCTATTAATATTCATCTACAAAGAAAGTATGAGGTGGCATCAGATTTCACCCAGAAATCTGCACAAAAAATGATGCAACTCCATAGAATTAGTAATGATAACTGGGTCTGTATGGAACTCATGCGGAAATCCGCAAAGTTACAAAAAGAACTCTGTGAGATTCTGTGGAACGAGGAATGATGTTCGTCTGTCCATTTGCCCTGCTTTTTCAGGCCAGTAGTGCGTTCCACACTGAAAAATCAGTGCAAACAGCGCTGTGTGGTGTGCAAGGGTGAGGCTAATTTATTTTGTCAGCGCCCGTTCCTCTTTCCTTCCTGGCTGCCTTTTTTCTCAATCCAGTTCAAACCAACCCGATCTGCTCTTCCCTATAACCAATCCCAACTTTTTTTGTTATGTTATGTTAGATTAACTTGGTATAGCACACAAATCAACCAGAAGGTCATCTCGGCACTACTAGGTATAATGCTGCTGGGTAAAAACTAGAAAAAAGCATTCTTTAGTAGTTTCCTGAAAAGCTAGTAGTCAGAGCATTTATGGATTTTGTAAGGCAGTTAGTTCCAGTAGTAAGGGGCCAAAGATAGGCATAGGCTCTTCCCCCAGATTTAGAATTTTTTATGCGTGGCATAGCCAAGAGAGCTTTTCCGCTTGATTGCAATTTCCTCCTAGGCCAATAGGGCAGGAGCTTCTGGGCAAGTTATTATGGACCAGAAGTCTGAAAAGCTTTGCGGGTGAGGCAGCAGATTTTGAAAATTATTCTTTTCCTGATGGGTAGCCAATGTAATGATTTCAAGAGGGGTGCAGACGCCGCCCTAAATGGCACATTGCTAATGTGCCATTTTGTACTAATTTTGTTATTGTCTCATTTTCTCTGTGTTTATTTTTGTGTTTACGTTATGTTTTAGTGACTTTTTGTACTTTGTTTTTTCTTGTCCTTTCCTGGCCGTCCTCTGTCTTTCCTTTTCCTGTGTCACTCACTCTTACAGTGGTAGTAATGAGGGGTGTTGTATAACTTCTGTTCTTCGCTGTGGCTTTATGTAGTTTATAGTCCCAATCTCCAGGATGTGCAGTACACAAAGGAAGACCAACGTGACTTATCAAAAGGGGCTGGAGACGCAAAGATCATTCTTTGGAATGCATTATGAATGAATATACTAAATTATGAAACAAGGAAAAGGATATCTGATTTAAAAACTACAATGCTGTGCCTGTCAAAATCTTTTTTTACACAGAGTACCACCATTCATTGTTTTTTTATCTTCTTTCTTCAGCACCCAAGAGCAAGAGGGCATCTCGGCCAACTGCCACCAGCGTTGCAGCGGGTGTGACTGGTACTATCAACAGCGCCACAACCAATGGTTCTGCTTCCCCGTAAGTATTTTTATTCCTCACTACTAAAATTATTCCCTTGTGTATACTTGTGTTTGTCATGTTGGATGTTGCACATCATCCCTGCATTTCCCTGTGTTTTTCTATATTTCCTATTCTGCAGGTGACTTTTTCCTGTCTGTATCTTTCTTCTGCTCCCTTTCCTCATAACTTTCTCCTTGCCCCCTTACATGTCTTGTTGTTGATGCTCTAGGCCCTTGTTCTTACTTCTCTTCTTCTGATGGACATTTTCTAAGGATGCTTGAGAGGTAAAGGAGAGTTAAAATCAACCTTTCAATTTAATTGACAGTGTAACCTATTTTATAACACATTAAATCCAGGAGATGGAGGATAAATTTGAAACATTTATTACACATTAAGGACCAAACAGATGTGCGTGAAACTCAGAAAGATGCCATACAAGTAAAGAATCAACAAAGGTGAAGTAAAGCTTCAAATGAAGTTAAATCATATAAGCATTTCAATTGTGGCAATACAAAAGATGAGAAACAGAATCTAATGATCTGTATATAAGGTGTGGTCCTCTTGCCTAATCATTGGAGATTCTAAATTAATCTAAATACCCTAAAATAAATGAAAGGGAAATCTTATTAAGTCTCAGGAAATATAAGGAAAGTGTCAACATAACAGATACCTCAGTAGAAGCTCTGGTAGAGAGGTGTTGCATAGCATAAAGCCACACAAAGGAATAAGGAGTAGAGAGGTCTGTACCCCTCAAAGTCTCAAACGGATCTGCTCTCTTCTAACTAGGTCAATGCCAATTAAACCTACAGAACCTTCAAGAAAGCCACATCATCCACAACAGTAGTTTTCCATCTTCCTTGCACAATTGAAATTGACAACTCCCCTCAAATCTCTCATCCCACAAATTGTACTTCAGAACAACCTTGGATGTTTTCTTGGTGGCTGGTACATAAAAATAAGTCTTCTCAGTTTGTTAGTGTTTTCTGACCTTCCCAAAGTATCCTCCTGTACCTCACTATCTTCACACAATATGCCTTTCATTAACTGTAGACTTGCACGAATGTACCTGCATAGAAGGGCATTGCAACACAAGCAAAACTCCATTTTGAAGGTTAAAACACAAGAAACAAAATGTTTCAGGCTGTTGGTTATGCTAACTTAATAAGACATTCAATGCGTTTCCGAAATATATGATTATAAGTGCATCTTGCAATTTTGAATGGAAAACAAGAATTCTGAATGAGTTGTGAATATATATGTGTTAACACCCTAGTACTATAAGCAGAATAAATGAATATAAATGTGCATGAATCCTACAGTTCAGCATGTTAGTCAAATATTAGAACACACATATATATGAACTACAAATTGTCTACTATGAATGCACCTTCAATAATACAATGTAGATGATCCACTTTAGATTAGTAATGTTAAGGCACACAATATGTTTGTCGATTACATTATTATGTCACTTGTGTAGTACTAAGAGGAGAAAAGATGTTTGGTAACATAAATAGGATTGCATAGTCAGGCCCAATAGTACTCTAGTCAACAAACATGTTGGTGGTCAACGGTCAAAATGTACAGGGACAGACACAGAGTGTTCATTATGGTCATGGACTCCCAATGTTGTCTTATACTAGCAGTTTCCACGACAGTGCAGTTCGGCAGGAATGAGACACCACAACCAATCTCATATGGCTTTTCCATTCCTTTCTTCCCTTCATCTAGCCTCACCTTATGCCCGTCCCTTATTCCTGAGACCCAAGCTTGATTCCTTTCAATCCCTCCATTAGGAGAAACTAATTTTGATTGACTCAATGGCTACCTGTTTTTTTTAAAATATTATCAAGCAACAAGCAAAACCTCCCAAAGTGATTACTTTTGATAGAAGAAGATACTGATAGACAGCTAACCTAACTGTAATGAGGTATTGCTGTTGTACATTGTGCAAAATAAGGGTCATATTTATGAGTGGCTTGCACCAGTCTTGCATCACGTAGTGTGATGCAAGACTGGCACAAGCAGTAAGTCATATTTAAAAAATTACGTATGTGAAAAAATGTGCAGTTTTTTCATGTTTGCGGGAGGTAAAACCTGTGTCACGCAGGAATTAATATATGCAATTTAGGCCTTCCCCCACAAAATGCAGCACGCCATAGTGTTGTGATATTTATAAGTTTAGCACTGAGTCAAGCATCGTGGAGTAGCCCAACACACAGCTAGAAAAGTGCCACATTTGCTGTGAATTGGAAAACCAGGCATAGGAAATAACTCTGTGGCTGTAGCATAAACTCCTTAACATCACAGAACACTTTGGGAAGCTCAGCTATGCCATGGAGGTTGTCACACAGCAACTGGGAGGTAGCGAAGGAGAAAGGAATGTATTTTGTGCCAACGCATATCCCTCAATGACCTGAGGAAGGAGGAGGTCACACAGTTATACAGACTGAAGAGGGAGGCAATCATGGAATTGCTGGAGAAGATAGATCCACGTCTCTAGGCAGAAACTACAAGGACCCATACCATTCCAGCACAAATCAAATTGATGTCTGTGATACACATCTTGGCCTCTTAGTCATTCCAAACTACTGCAACAAGATTGGCAGGCATATCAGAGGGAGCATTATGTGCGTTTCTTCTATCTTTGTTGGATGTGATAATAAAACTGACCCCACAGTACCTACACTTCCCCAAAACTAATCAACTGAATTTGAATGCCAAACATTGTGTGATTATTGCAGGATTTCCCCATGTGCTTGGTGCCATAAATTGCACATGTGCAATTTGTGCCACATGCAGTCACTGCACCGCTCTACAGGAACCAGAAACACAATTATTCCATAAATGTGATAAACCTTCTTGCAAAATTCCCTGAAACTGCCCATGATGCCTACACTTTCCACCACAGTCTCATCAATGAGCAGTTTGAGAATGTCCGTTGTGGGAATGGCCTACTCATTGTTAAGGAAAAGCAGAATTACCAATACTTTGCCTATTTTGAAATTATATACATACAAAATACATAGTGCTAAGTGCTGTGACCTGTCATACTGTGTGCTGGCAGAATCACAAGTAGTGTAATTGCGTTGACAGCAAGTGTTAAACCATGTGTCCGACAACTGTTTTAAAGCTAACATTAAAGGAACAACCTCCAAAATGTGTGCAATGTCTGTGTTTGTGCAATGATGTATCAAGGTGGGAATACATGTTAATTCTTTTGATTTAAAAATTCAGTAGGCAAAACCTTCACTTCCAAAGTATCTGTTTCACACGCAGTAAAATATCTGTTGGCTGGTGTATTGTTTAGAACCAAAAATGTGAAAGGACTATCAAACATCAATGACTGTCATGCACTGAAAACTTTGGATCAAATAATGTGACAAATATATACTCTAAGTACATAAGTCCCACTAAAAGAGAACATTGCATGTATATACCAGCCATTACACCATTCAAAATCAAATTATACACATTCATAATAAGGCACATTGACATTCTTCATCAATTAAATAGATGATTCATCAACATTGACATTTCACATACATTCATTTTTTGACAAAAACCTGACTGTACAGGTCTGTTGGACCAAGTCAGTCTTTCAAACATAATTAGGACTCATACAGAAAAGTGTTCTATTTCTATGTCCATCTGTTAGTTTAAGTTCATCTAGACAACAGCAAAAACAATACCTGAAGTGTGATAATCCCAAAGTGAAATACCAATGTCAGATGTCAAACAATGTTAACTTTGAACAAGCAACTGGACATGGAATTTCATATCCAACTATGTAAGGCCATGGCATACCATGTAGGTGACCAAACACATCATAGTTGAACATATGTCAAATTTATTTGTCAAACTTACTTTCACTATTCCAACCCATAGATCTCAATATGCCTGCAAGAGAGTCTCATCTAAAGTTAGAGACATTGCGCACATTGTAGACAAACTTGCTTATATTGCAGATTTTCTGTCTAAACATGTTAACCCTCATGTTGATATGTTGCATCCATTAAATTTTTTTAACATATTGTATTGATTTTTTGAAAAATACAACATTCTCCAACTAGGAGGTAAAAATAGGTAGGACGCAATACATACTGCCAATGTTAGTCATTCTTGGTTACACAGTGTTAACAGTAGACCTCCCTTCTTCCCTACCTCTCACACATCCCTCCCTCCACATCCTCTGAGTGTAGCTTTTACTATCATGGATGGGCACTCCAATAGGACTAGTGTATAGTTCTTGCATAGTGCATGGCTACTTATCGATTTTCCGGCCTAATATTTATCTTATGTGTCCTGGTCTGTACAATGTAGCTTTTCGGGTCCGTTTGAAGGACCATGATTTTTTACCATCTTATGGCCTATGGGGGGTTTGCAGAACAGATGTCCACTAGTGGGTAAGTGTAGGAATACTATTGTGAGATCTTCAGTCCACATCCCTTAGACCATCTACTAGCTCCCCCATGCCCTAGCATTGTCTACTTTACCAATGCCCCTGCAAGCCTCTCTTATCAGCAATGTCCCCTCACAGGGGGCCCATTTTTCCAATTCTTGTCTCCATGCCATCAGCTGTGGGTCCCTCGGGTCTTTCCAGTGAAGTGTAAGTTCCATTTTTGCCAATAGTAAGGCTAAGTCTTGGAATTTACTAGTAATTTTGTTTTTAGTTGTGTGTGGAAACCAGTAGAGAAAGCAATGGCCTGGTGTTGCGGGAACGTCTTCTCTGTCAACCTCGCCTGTGTTGTAGTGACCCCCTACCAGTATGTTGTAAGAGAAGGGCATGTCCAGAAAATGTGGAGAAACTTGGCATTCACTCTCCACATCTTGCACAAGCAGCATCGGTGAGTCCAAAAAATGTATAAATTTTCTCAGGGGTGAGATAGGCCCTATGTAATATATAGAACCCTATCAATTTAAACTGAGCATTCCTAGATATTTTGGGTAGTCTCCAATGCCCTTTCTATTATGGGAGTCCCCATGTCCTCTTCCCAGCAAGCTCTCAATGAATCCAGCTGCACCATGGAGTTAGTTTGTACTGTTCTACACAGACATGTGATGGCCTTGAATGTACCATCGGATGTTGTGATGTAGCTGCAACATTGCTGTGTTGTGGGCTCGTGCCCACCATTTTTCCAATGGTGGCGAACAGCTGCTGTTATCGATCTACGTAGTGGGAAGTGCCCTGGGGGTAGTTCTATATTCTGTCTGAGTGCGTCAAATGTAAGTAGGGTTGAGTCCCCAAATAATTGTCCCACATTGGTGAGGCCCTCTGCAGGCCACTCCTGGATCCCCCACCATTCCCCCTCATGTGGAGTTCTATCAGCATGTGAAGTGGTAGCTCTGGAGAGCACGGAATCCTGGTATGTGGTAGCGCTCTAGCCCAGCATCTTTGGGTGAGGACAAACTCCCTTGGGCCAGGCTGCAGGGCTGGGCCAATTCTCAAGAGCGTTTTAGTGAAGGTAGCTATTGTGGGGACCAATGCACTCATGTCCCTGCCTATTGACTGTCTGCCCGCCATCCATTGGGTATACCACTGGAGTTAAGCAGCTAAATAATATGACTCAAAGTCTGGCAGTGCCAACCTTCCCCCTCTGGACGGTCGCTGCAGGGTAACAAAGGCCACCCTGTGATGACTGCTTCCCCATACAAAGGATCCCAGTATGGTGTTGAGCGCCACAAAAAAGGACCGTGGAATCCAGAGGGGAAATGTTCCGAATAAGTATAGGAACCGGGGAGCACTACCATGTCCAGCAGTGCTCTGTACCCATGTACCATTAGTGGGAGTGTTTTCCAGAACTCTGTGTAGGACTTCTCACTGCCAGCTCCAGGTTTCCCTCACAGATGTCTGGCGTAGTATGATAGATCTTTACCCCAAGGTAGTTTAAGCATCTAGGTTCCCAATGCAGTCCATTTAACACCTCAGGAGGCTGTATTTCGGGCCTCATAGGGAAGAGACAACACTTTTGCCAATTGACTCTAGGTCCAGACACATCACCAAAATCCTGCGAACATGGTTTTCGCCCCAACCAAGTTGTTGTGGGCGTCGCTCAGGAATAAGAGGAGATCGTCCACATATAGCGCTATCTTTTATGATACCACCCCAGTCTGGATACCTCTGTAATGATTACCTCCTTGGGTTGAGCTTGCCAGAGGTTCCATCGTTATGGCAAAGAGAAGGGATCAGAGGGGTCATCCCTGCTTAGTTCCCCTCTCCACTGCATAACTCTCCAAGATGGTGTGTCCTGTGTGTACCAGGGCTGTTGAGGTGGTGTAGAGTAACTTCATACAACGAACAAATCCCGGCCCCAAACCCATACGCAGCATAACTCCATACAGGTATTCCCATTCTAGGCTGTCAAAAGCTTTCTCAATGTCTACTGCCAATGCAATTGCTTCCTCCAACTCCTAGGCATTTAGCTTCCAGTATAGCGAGCATTCTCTGCACATTTTGGACTGTGTTATGGTCTGGAATAAAGCCCGCTTGGTTGGGATGTATGATTTCTGACATAGGATGGAGGAGCCTGTTGGCAAGATCCTTACTTAGTATCTTATAGTCCATATTTAACATAGAGAGCGGTCTATATGCCATTACGTCTGTTGCTTGCTTTACCGGCTTCAGGGGCGGTATTAGTATGGCTTCTCAAGTGGTATTCGGGAGGCTCCCTGACTGCCTAGATGCCTTGAATACATCCACCAGCCAGGGGACCAACTCTGCGGCACAGGCTGCAAAGAATTCAGTTGGTAATCCATCCGAACCCAGGGTCTTGCCTTTTCTGAGTTCTTCAATTGGTACAAGGATCTCCTGCGCAGTAATGTCTGACCCCAGAGCCTCAGCCTCATCAGCGGTCACCCGGGGAGAGCAATATGTGTCAAAAACTCCTACCCGGTGGCGCTAATTTGAATTTTCTCATGTATAGCGTTGTGTAATATTGCAGGAAGCGTTCATTAATGTAATTTTCTATGTAGGTCCTATAACCATAAAAGCGTAGCCTCTCAGTCTGTGTCACTACTTTCTCTGTGGCCTCCAGCAGTTCTACCTGTACCTCTGGATGTTTTGAGGGCCTTTGTTCTACCTCCCTTAAGCTGGTTTCAGCTTCACTAAGTTCCTGCAATAACGTTTTCTGAATTCCCTGCACTGCAGACAGGCAATATCCCTGGAGCACTACCTTAAATGCGTCCCACTCCACCTGTGGTGTTGTGGCGGACCCTGCATTATCTGCAAAATAAAAGCAGATTTTCTCCCTAAAGGCAGCCTTGGAATGGATGGTCTTCTAGTGCCTCAGCAGCTAGTCTCCAAGTGGGTATTCAAGCCAATGCTCGATGCCAGCTGAGATGCATTAATATTGGGTTATGATCTTTGTGTGTGCTTTATTCAGTATCATGTACTTGTGGCAGTATGTTAGTAGAACATAAGAACGTGTCAAGTTCATGCATGTGAGAGAAATATAAATAATCTTGGGCTTGGGGATTTCTATGTCGTCAGGTATCCACAAGGGACCAGTGCTCTTGGCAATCTGCTAGTCCTCTGGCGTGGGGGAGTCGCTCAGCAGAGGGTGTGATCTGTCCAGAAGAGGGTCAGCAATGCAATTAAAGACTACCCCGACAGTTACATCATGCCTTAGGAAAGATGACAGTTTGGTGGACAACTTTGCCAGGAATGGATGTTGGTCTGTACTTTGCCCATATACATTTACGATGGCAATGACTCTTTCATTAAGTTTTCCAGAGATTGCTACATATCAGCCTCTGGATCCACTTCAGACCTGTAATGTTAAAAGGGGACCCACACTCCAATCCAAATCAATATTCCCCTATCAAAGGCTCGGTATGTGGTGTGATATACTTGTCCCCTCCACCTCCACTGAAGTGCTGCCCCCTCTTTGGCTGTTAGATGTGTTTCCTGAAGTAGGGCTATGTGGACACCCCTGCGTTCTAGGATTGAGAATTTTTTATATCTTTTTGCTAAGGAGTTTATACCCAGGAGATCATTTTATATTTTGCTTCAGCTGCGTTAGTCAGTCTGAAGTGTTTTTCTGTCCTCATCGCTAGTGTGTCCAATAATGATGCCTAACTCAGAGATGCTGTGATAACTAGTGTTTTAAATCCCCCAGCAAAAAATAATTCTCAACTCCCATTCCCAAGGATAAGAAGCTTAACCCCTGGACTTGATGTAGTGGTGCCCGCTGCCAGCCACACAGGCACCCATCCGACTTTCAATGCAGTTGGAATGCAAAGTGTGGTGGTTGGGTAGGACAAGTTATATGTTATCGTAATGATTATTCTACGAAGAAGGACATCTTGTATCAAGTACCCTTCCCTCCAGCAGGAAGCCCCTAATCACAATAGTGGATTTGCCTTACAACAGTTCATCTGCTGTCCTAGGAGTTACCACTGGCAGTATATTGCTTGAGTTTACTGAAACCGGGTCCGAGTCAGATTATTCTTTTTCCTCTTCAGGCTGCTTGGATGGTATAGATAGGACAGTGCTGGAGCCACTCAGAGATGCCACTACTGTGACTACTCTCCGCCTCTAGCTTTGATTTTCTGTAAGCGTTGGTGCTTCTAATGATTTTCTCAGTGGCTTTCTCCAGTGGGATCGGAGGCGACTTTGCGACACGCTCACCTTGTCCTGTCCACTGGGACCAGCTCTCGTTTGCAGTTCAATCCATGACCATGTTTCCTGTGGAGTCATGAACAACCAAGCTCCCTCCGGGTTAATCACCCTTAGTTGTGCCGGGAATTGCATGGAATATGTTATTCCCATTTCCTGTAGCTTATTTTTTGCTTCCACAAATGCTGCCCGTTGTCGTTGGAGCTCACGGGAAAAAGTCAGGAAAAATTATTATATTGCTGTTCTCAAGGGTGATGGTGCCCGGCTGTCTGGCCTGCTTTACAATGTGGTCACGGTCCTTGTAAAACAGCAGCCACAGGCCTTGGTGGCATCCCTGGAAGCAACAGCCTTGCCAGGACTCGGTGTGCTGTTTCTAATGCGAAAAAGGCAGATAGGCCCATTGGAGCCACCTCCGTGTGCAACCATCTTCCCAAAATTGAGACCATGTCGCTCCCCTCCAAGCGCTCAGGGAGCCCAACTATCTGGATATTGTTGTGCCACAACCTATGTTCTGCGTCGTCAGCTTTGGACTCCCGTGCTTTCATACACATTTCCTGTGTGGTGAGCTGTGCCTGGGCAGCGGTCAGTTCCGTGGCGACCCTTTCGGCTAGTCGCCAATGGTTGTCCTGCAGTAGACCTAGGTCTGACCTCAGAGAGTCTATTTTAGTTTCTATGGCTTCTTGCGAGGCAGTGATAGCTTGCAGTATGTCCTGTAGAGATGGGGGAGCGACAGAGCTCTCAGTTTCAGCACGTGCAGTTTCTGGTGGTGTCCTGCCGGTCGATACTCTGCGGGTCATTCCGCTAAATTCTATTGCGCACTTGCAGGAATACTGGCCCATGTTTTTGTGCGGTCAATGAATCGCAGGATCTGATCCATACTCCCAACAGATCACTATTCCCACGATGCAAGTCTGTGTTATTTACAATGGAACAGACCTCTCTGATTGGGAGACAGAGGGCCTCTGGTCACCTCTTAGCAGTATGTCACTCTTGTGCACGAGCTTCCCAGTCTCACTTGTGGCTCCCAGGAGTCTAGTGGTGGAATTGTTTTCCTCGAGCTTGGCTTCTTCTCCCACAAGATCAGGGCTGCGTTAGTATTGTTGTGATCTTGCACTACTCTCTTCTCTTCTACTACACAGGGAAGCAGGTCCGTTGTAAGAAGGTTCAAGTGGGCTGTTGGCTTGGCTACCACCTTGGCAATATTCCTGCACTTCACCTCCTATCAATTCTCATTGGCGCATAAGTTTAGTGTCAGCTTTCCACGCCTCTTAGCCTGCAAGGTGAGACGGGCACCCTATTCTTCGCTGGTCACCTCTTCCTCTTTCCGGTGCCTCACAGCTGGTGGCCACCAAGCAGGCCCCTGGCCAATTTCTTTATTATTCATCCCCAGTTCTCTGGTCTTTAGTTATGTGGGTGCGCCTGTCAGAGGGGGCTCTCTGTAACTTTGTCTTGCCCCCTGGAGCTTTGTTGTGCCACAGCCTTCTTTGCCCCCACAGGTAGCCAGCACTTTCCTATTTACACACATCTGCATTGGAGGTTTTGTCCTGCAGTGGCATCTTCTGCTTGCATCAGCGCTTTGGTGAATCAGCAGGAGTTTTCTCCCCAGATACTGTCTGTTTACACCCCCCTTCACAGTCTTTGGATCTAGGCGATCTCTTGCCAGCTTATTTTATGTCCACCTGCATGAATCACCCTCTTCAGGAGATTTCTTCTTGGCTTCCAGTGCAGGGTTTAGGCAGACAGCTCTCAGAGCATGCACCACCAGGATACAGTCGAGAAAGCCAGCAGGACAAGGCGCTACAATGTTGCTGGTAGTCTTCTTGCTACTTTGTTGCGGTTATGCAGGCGTCCTGGAGCAGTCAGCGGTCGATCCTTGGCAGAAGTCGAAGAGGGAAGTGCAGAGGAACTCTGGTGAGCTCTTGCATTCGTTATCTGGTGAGATGCCCACAGGAGAGACCCTAAATAGCCCACAGAGGAGGATTGGCTACTGAGAAAGGTAAGCACCTATCAGGAGGGGTCTCTGACGTCACCTGCTGGCACTGGCCACTCAGAGCTGTTCATTGTGCCCTCACACCTCTGCATCACTCCCCTTTCCTTTGTCCAGTTTCGCGCCAGAGCAGGGCTGGGGGATCCCTGAACCGGTGGAGACTGGCTTCTGCAGAGATGGGCACCATCTGTGCCCATTAAAGCATTTCCAAAGGCTGGGGGAGGCTACTCCTCCCCAGCCCTTCACACCTATTTCCAAAGGGAGAGGGTGTAACACCCTCTCTCAGAGGAAATCCTTTGTTCTGCCTTCCTGAGCCGGGGCTGCCCAGACCCCAGGAGGGCAGAATCCTGTCTGAGGGGGTGCAGCAGCAGCAGCTGCAGTGGAAACCCCGGAAAGGCAGTTTGGCAGTACCTGGGTTCTGTGCTAGAGACCCGGGGGGATCATGGAATCATCCCCCCAATACCAGAATGGTATTGGGGTGACAATTCCATGACCTTAGACATGTTACATGGCCATGTTCGGAGTTACCATTGTGAAGCTACACATAGGTAGTGAACTAAGTGCAGTGCACGCGTGTAATGGTGTCCCCGCAATCACAAAGTTCAGGGAATTTGACCTGAACGATGTGGGGGCACCTTGGCTAGTGCCAGGGTGCCCACACACTAAGTAACTTGGTACCTAACCTTCACCAAATGAGGGTTAGACATATAGGTGACTTATAAGTTACTTATGTGCAGTTACAAGTGGACGTTATTTCACTCAGGCTGCAGTGGCAGTCCTGTGTAAGAATTGTCTGAGCTCCCTATGCAAAAGCAAATGGCAAAAGAAATGCTGCAGCCCATGGGGATCTCCTGGAACCCCAATACTCTGGGTATCTAAGTACCATATACAAGGGAATTATATGGGTATACCAGTGTGCCAATGAGAATTGGTAAAATGAGTCACTAGCCTGCAGTGACAAATTTAGAAAGCAGAGAGAGCATAAACACTGAGGTTCTGGTTAGCAGAGCCTCAGTGATACAGTTAGGCACCACACAGGGAACACATATAGGCCACAAACCTGTGAGCACTGGGGTCCTGGCTAGTAGGATCCCAGTGACACATATCAAACACACTGACAACATAGGGTTTTCACTATGAGCACTGGGCCTTGTCTAGCATGATCCCAGGGAGACAGTAAAAACACCCTGACATATACTCACAAACAGGCTAAAAGTGGGGGTAACAAGGCTAGAAAGAGGCTACCTTCCTACACAGTTCATGGGAAAAACATATACCAAATATTTCAACATATACACATTGGACCAAAACAGTTTACTGTTCTGCTCTAAAACTTTCTACAAAGTTTGTGAAAAGTTCTGAAAACTTTTAAAAGTTTTCAAAAAGTTTTCAAAAGTTTTTTCTTTGTACTTTCAAACGTTCTAAAACTTTTTTTCTCTCTGTCCTAAACCTTTTCTATCATGTCTGCAGTAGAGCTCACTCCCAAAATTGTTCCAGCAACCTATGAGAGTTTAAACTTTAAAGGTTTGAGAGTTCTCTGCATAGAAAGAGGTTTTAGCATTGGCAAGAATCCTACCAAAGACTTTCTCTTTCACCTTCTCCTAGAAAGTGACCAGAACCAGTCCGGCCCATCTCAGGAACAAGAGGTAGGAGGGGAGGGTGACCAGTCAGACTCAGAGGAGTTCCCTGAGGAGACTGGGGAGGGTTCTTCCAAAGATCTGCTACCGAGCAGGCCACCTAGTGACACTGGTAGTGGGAGGGTATCACACATTACTAGGGAACCTTTCACTCCTAGAGGCCAGGTTACTAGAGTCCAGCCAGTTAGGGACAGGTCTCTCTCTGCCAATTCCCAAATTTCCTCTGTGTCTCACCATTCCCAAGCCTCCCACCCTGAGTATAACTTAATGGAAAGGGAACTCAGAAAGCTGAGGTTGGAAGAGGCCAGGCTGAAGCTTAAACAGCAGCAGCTGGCCTTAGATAGGGAATCTCTGGATGTAGAGTGGGAAAGGCAGAGATTGGGGTTAGTTCCCCATGGTGGCAGCAGCAGTGTTTGTGATAGCAATCCTGTTAGAGAGCAAGATTCCAGAAACATGCATAAGATAGTCCCCCCTTACAAGGAGGGGGATGGCATTAACAAGTGGTTTGCTACACTTGAGAGGGTCTGTATGGTACAGTTGGTCCCTCAAAGGCAGTGGGCTGCTATCTTGTGGGTATCTTTCACTGGTAAAGGTAGGGATAGGCTCCTTACTGTCAGAGAAAGTGATGCAAACAACTACAAAGTTTTGAAGAATGCACTCTTGGATGGATTTGGCTTAACCACTGAACAATACAGGATTAGGTTCAGAGACACCAGAAAAGAGTCCTCTCAAGAATGGATAGATTTGTAGACTGTTCAGTGAAGGCCTTGGAAGGCTGTTTGCATGGCAGTAAGGTGACTGACTATGAAAGCCTGTATAATCTGATCCTGAGAGAGCATATTCTTAACAATTGTGTGTCTGATTTGTTGCACCAGTACTTGGTAGACTCAGATCTGACCTCTCCCCAAGAATTGGGAAAGAAGGCAGACAAATGGGTCAGAACAAGAGTGAACAGAAAAGTTCATACAGGGGGTGACAAGGATGGCAAGAATAAGGATGGTAAGTCTTCTGACAAGGGTGGGGACAAAGATAAAAAACCTTCTGAGTCTTCATCAGGCCCACAAAAATCCTCTGGGGGTGGTCGGTCCAAATCCTCTTCTAACAATCAGAAAAAGCCTTGGTGTTATTTATGTAAAGTAAAAGGCGAATGGGCAAGTGATTCCACTTGCCCAAATAAAAACACGAAACTTCCCACCCCCTCCAATCCCAACTGCAACCTCTAGTGCCCCTAGTAATAACAGTGGTGGTGGGAAGTCTACTACAAATAGCCAATCCAAGGGTGTAGCTGGGCTCACTATTGGTAGTGTAGTTGGGGTTGGTCTTGTTAGGGAGACCAGAGAGGCTGTTTTAGTCTCCAATGGTGGCATTGACTTTTCCACCTTGGTTGCTTGTCCCCTTAATATGGGTAAGTACAAGCAACTACCCCTAATTAACGGTGTTGAGGTTGAGACCTATATGGACACAGGAACCAGTGTAACTATGGTTATAGAGAAACTGGTTCACCCTGATCAACACCTACTTGGTCAGCAGTACCAAGTGACTGATGCTCATAATAATACACTTAGCCACCCCATGGCTGTTGTGAATCTCTACTGGGGGGGTTACTGGTCCAAAGTAAGTTGTGGTAGCCACTGAATTACCTGTAGTTTGCTTAGTAGGCAATGAATTGTAGACATCAGCTTGGGAGGAAGTGGAGTTGGAGGCTCATGCAGCAATCCTGGGCATTCTTGGGCATATGGTTGCTTTGACAAGGGCTCAGGCCAAAAAGCAAAAAGGACAGGGAAACTTGGATCCTGGAACAATGGACCAAGTGCTCCCAAAAGCTAGGGGTAGAAAGGGTAAATCCTTGCCCACTATCCCTCCCTGTCCCTGTCCTGTCTTTTGAGGAAGAGGAATCTTCTCCCTGTGCAGAACCTACACCAGATGAGCTGGCAGCAGACACTGCTGAGCTTTTGGGTGCAGGGGGGTCTGCTAGGGAAGAGCTGAGTGTGGCAATGGAGACCTGTCCCACACTAGAGGGTTTAAGACAGCGAACTGTCAAGCAGCAGAATGGGGATGCCAGTGATAGCCATACCGTGTATTGGGAAGACTACCTCTTGTATACTGAGTCAAGGGACCCTGAACCTGGAGCTGCCAGGAGATTGGTCATTCCCTTGCAATCCAGAGAGTTTCTTCTTACCTTGGCACATGACATTCCTTTGGCTGGGCATTTGGGCCAAAGTAAGACTTGGGACAGACTTGTTGCCCTGTTTTACTAGCCCCATATGTCAGAGGACACTGAAGAGTTTTGTCACTCTTGTGTGACCTGCCAAGCCAGTGGCAAGACTGGTGGCACTCCAAAGGCCCCCTTAATTCCACTTCCAGTGGTTGGGGTGCCCTTTGAAAGGGTAGGGGCTGACATAGTTTCCCCCCTTGACCTTCCAACAGCTTCAGGCAATAGATTTATCCTGGTGGTAGTGGGCCATGCCACCAGGTACCCTGAAGCCATCCCTTTAAGGACCACTACAGCTCCTGCAGTGGCAAAGGCCCCCCTGGGAATCTTTTCCGGGGTGGGTTTCCCTAAGGAAATGGTGTCAGACATAGGTAGTAACTTCATGTCTGCATACCTCAAGGCAATGTGGAAGGAGTGTGGTGTAACTTACAAGTTTACTACCCCTTATCATCCACAAACAAATGGTCTGGTTGAGAGGTTTAATAAAACTCTCAAAGGTATGATAATGGGACTCCCTGAAAAACTCAGAAGGAGATGGGATGTCCTGTTACCTTGCCTCTTTTTTGCTTACAGGGAGGTACCCCAAAAAGGAGTGGGCTGTGGCCCCTTTGAACTCCTCTTTGGGCACCCTGTGAGAGGTCCCCTTGCTCTTGTTAAGGAGGGTTGGGAACAACCTTTAAAAGCTCCTAAACAGGACATTGTGGACTAGGTACTTGGCCTATGATCAAGAATGGCTGAGTATATGAAAAAGGCCAGTAAAAACCTTCAGGCCAGCTGGGAGCTGCAAAAGAAATGGCCCAACCAGAAGGCTTTCCTGACTCAGTACCACCCAGGACAGAAGGTGCAGGTATTGGAGCCTGTGGCCCCAAGAGCACTCCAGGACAAATGGAGTGGACCCCATCTAATTGTTGAGAAAAACGGTGAGGTTACCTATTTGTTAGACCTTGGCACTGCCAGGAGTCCCCTTAGGGTGCTCCATGTCAACTGCCCTAAACCCTACTATGACAGGGATGATCTCATCCTGCTCATGGCAACTGATGAGGGACAGGAAGCAGAGAGTGACCCTTTCCCTGATCTCTTCTCCGCCACTGAAGCTGATGGCTTAGTGGAGGGAGTAGTACTTGCAGATTGTCTTACTGCAGAGCAGAAAGATAAATGTATAAATCTTTTAAGTCAGTTTTCTGAACTCTTCTCACTCATACCACGTACCACTACTTGGTGTGAGCATACAATTGATACTGGAGACTATTTACCTGTTAAAAGTAAGATTTATAGCAGCCTGACCTTGTCAGGGACTGCATTAAACAAAAGGTTCAGAAAATGCTAGACTTAGGAGTGGTTGGGCCTTCAGAAAGCCCATGGGCTAGCCCAGTGGTCTTGTCCCTAAACCTCACAGTAAAGATGGAAAAAGAGAGATGAGGTTTTGTGTTGACTATCTAGATGATATAGCTGTCTTTAGCTCCACCTGGGATGATCACCTGGTCCACCTATGGAAAGTGTTGGAGGCCCTGCAAAAGGCAGGCCTCACTATCAAGGCCTCAAAGTGCCAGATAGGGCAGGGGAAAGTGGTTTATCCGGGCCACCTGGTAGGCGGGGAACAGATTGCACCCCTGCACGGGAAGATCCAGAGCATTATGGAATGGACTCCCCCTACAACTCAAACCCAGGTGAGAGCCTTTTTAGGCCTTACAGGGTACTACAGGAGATTCATCAAGAATTATGGCTCCATAGCAGCTCCTCTTAATGATCTCACTAGCAAAAAGATGCCTAAAAAGTTATTGTGGACAGCTAGCTGTCAAAAAGCTTTTGATGAGCTCAAACAGGCCATGTGCTCTGCACCTGTCCTAAAAAGCCCTTGCTAATCCAAGAAATTCATAGTCCAGACTGATGCTTTTGAATTAGGGGTTGGGGCAGTGCTATCACAGCTGAATACTGAGGGCCAGGATCAACCTGTTGCTTTTATCAGCAGGAGGTTGACCCCTAGAGAAAAGCGTTGGGCTGCCATAGAGAGGGAGGCCTTTGCTGTTGTCTAGGCACTGGAAAAGTTGAGACCATACCTATTTGGTACTCACTTTATTGTTCAGACAGACCACAAACCTCTACTTTGGCTAAAACAAATGAAAGGCGAAAACCATAAATTGTTGACGTGGTCCATATACCTACAGGAATGGAATATACAGTGGAACATAGACCTGGGAGTACCCACTCCAATGCAGATGGACTCTCCAGATATTTCCACTTAGACAATGGAGACTCGTCTGGGCAAGGTTAGCCTTATTGTCCCTCGTTTGGGGGGGAGGGGGTTGTGTAGGAAAGTACCATCTTGTTTTTGCCTGTCTCACCGGGATCCTGCTAACCAGGACCCCAGTGCTCATAGTTTGTGGCCTGAATGTGTTCCCTGTGTGGTGCCTAACTGTATCACTGAGGCTCTGCTAACCAGAACCTCAGTGTTTATGCTCTCTCTGCTTTTAAAATTGTCACTGGAGGCTAGTGACTAATTTTACCAATTCTGATTGGCACACTGGAACACCCTTATAATTCCCTTGTATATGGTACCTTGGTACCCAGGGTATTGGGGTTCCAGGAGATCCCTATGGGCTGCAGCATTTCTTTTGCCACCCATAGGGAGCTCAGACAATTCTTACACAGGACTGCCACTGCAGCCTGAGTGAAATAACGTCAACATTATTTCACAGCCATTTTACACTGCACTTAAGTAACTTATAAGTCACCTATATGTCTAACCCTCACTTGGTGAAGGTTAGGTGCAAAGTTACTTGTGTGTGGGCATCCTGGCACTAGCCAAGGTGCTCTCACATTGTTCAGGGCAAATTCCCCGGACTTTGTGAGTGCGGGGACACCATTACACGCGTGCACTACATATAGGTCCACTACCTATATGTGGCGTCACAATGGTAACTCCGAAAATGGCCATGCAACATGTCTAGGATCATGGAATTGTCACCCCAATACCATTCTGGTATTGGGGGCACAATTCCATGCGTCCCCGGGTTGCCAGCATAGAACCCGGGTACTGCCAAACTAACATTCCGAGATCTCTACTGCAGCTACTGCTGCTACCAACCCCTCAGACAGGTTTCTGCCCCCATGGGGCGTGGGCAGCCTGGTCCCAGGAAGGCAGAACAAAGGATTTCCTCTGAGAGACGGTGTTACACCCTCTCCCTTTGGAAATAGGTGTGAAGGGCCTGGCAGGAGAAGCCTCTCCTGGCCTCTGGAAATGCTTTGAAGGGCACAGATGGTGCCCTCCCTGCATAAGCCAGTCTACACTGGTTCAGGTATCCCCCCAGCCCTGCTCTGGCGTGAAACTGGACAAAGGAAAGGGGGGTGACCATTCCCCTGACCAGCACCTTCCAGGGAGGTGCCCAGAGCTCCTCCAGTGTGTCCCAGACCTCTGCCATCTTGGATGCAGAGGTGTGAGGGCACAATGGACTGCTCTGAGTGGCCAGTGCCAGCAGGTGACATCAGAGACCCCTCCTGATAGGTGCTTACCTTTCTCAGTAGCCAATCCTCCTCTGTGGGCTATTTAGGGTCTCTCCTGTGGGCATCTCACCAGATAACGAATGAAAGAGCTCACCAGAGTTCCTCTGCACTTCCCTCTTTGACTTCTGCCAAGGATCGACCGCTGACTGCTCCAGGATGCCTGCATAACCGCAACAAAGTAGCAAGAAGACTACCAGCAACATTGTAGCGCCTCGTCCTGCCAGCTTTCTCGACTGTTTCCTGGTGGTGTCTGCCTTCACCCTGCACTGGAAGCCAAGAAGAAATCTCCTGTGAGTCAACAGAATCTTCCCCCTGCCAATGCAGGCACCAAACTTCTGCATCACCGGTCCTCTGGGTCCCCTCTCATCCTGACGAGTTTGGTCCCTGGAACACAGGAGCTGGGTCCAATTGCCTTCGACAGTCCAGTGGCCCTTCTGTCCAAATTTGGTGGAGGTAAGTCCTTGCCTCCCCACGCCAGACAGTAATCCTGTATACTGTGTGAACTGTAGCTGCTCGGGATTCTGTGCACTTTTGCAAGACTTCCTTCGTGCACAGCCTAGCCCAGGTCCCCAGCACTTTATCCTGCATTGCCCATCTCGCTGAGTTGGACTCCGACGTCGTGGGAGCCTCTTTTGTGACTCTGAGTCAACCGCTGTCCTCAGATCTTCTAAGTGCCTGTTCAGGTGCTTCTGAGGGTTCTGCCTGCTTTTGCGTGGGCTCTCTATGTTGCTGAGCGCCCCCTCTGTCTCCTCCTCCAAGGGGCGACCTCCTGGTCGTTCCTGGGCCCTGGCAGCACCCAAAATCCTCAACCAAGACTGTTGCAGCTAGCAAAGCTTGTTTGCGGTCTTTCTGCATGGAAACAACTCTGCATCCTCCGGCACGCCGTTTGACATATTCTGACCAAAGAAGAAGTTCCTGTCTCCTTCCGTTGTTGCAGAATCTTTGGCTTCTCCCACCTGGAGGAAGCCCTTTTGCACCTTTATCTGGGGTTTAGTGGGCTCCTGCCCCCCCTGGACACTTGCGTGACTCTTGGACTTGGTCCCCTTCCTTTACAAGTCCTCAGGTCCAGGAATCCGTCTTCAGTGTTTTGCAGTCAGTTGTTGTCCTTGCAGAATCCCCTATCTCGACTTTACTGTCTTTCTGCGGTAGTAGGGTAAATTTACTCCTCCTTTTCAGGGTCTTGGGGTGGGGTATCTTGGACACCCTTAGTGTTTTCTTACACTCCCAGCGACCCTCTACACACTGCACTAGGCCTGTGAAACATTTGTGGTTCGCATTCCACTTTTGGAGTACATGGTTTGTGTTGCCCCTAGGCCTATTTCTCCCTATTGCATTCTATTGTGATTCTACATTGTTTGCACTACATTTCTAACTGTGACTTACCTGATTTTGGTTGTGTGCATATATTTTGTGTATATTACTTACCTCCTAAGGGAGTATATCCTCTGAGATACTTTTGGCATATTGTCACTAAAATAAAGTACCTTTATTTTTAGTAACTCTGAGTATTGTGTTTTCTTATGATATAGTGCTATATGATATAAGTGGTATAGTAGGATCTTTGCATGCCTCCTAGTTCAGCCTAAGCTGCTCAGCTATAGCTACCTCTATCAGCCTAAGCTGCTAGAACACATCTATTCTTCTAATAAGGGATAACTGGACCTGGCACAAGGTGTAAGTACCATAATGTACCCACTATAAGCCAGGCCAGCCTCCTACAGTGCCTCTACAAGTAAGGTGGCAGTCTACTCTATTCACCTGCCCTGGCCTGCAAAATCACCTTAGTCTGTGTATTATTGCATAATATCTGTGTAAGGACAAAGGTACCACGGGACTACAAGGGGGCAATCCAGAATGAATAGGAAAAGGATGAAGACTCAGAGGGAGAAATTATCAACACAATGGCAGGTCGGGGGAGATGAAACCAAATTGTGGTTAATTTATTTTCACAATAAAAGGAAACAATGTCAATAATGAAAAGCTATGTCAACTTATCATCCAATAAATATTTGGTTTGAACTCAACCATTCTATGGTGTATGTGTGAATGTCAATAAACCCATATAGTCGCGCATATCTTCTCAACTAGATGTGGGCCTTAACATATATCATTTTGTTTTTTGAGCTGTTGATAAACATGGGGACATATTTCCAACTCAGAACTAATCAACGGAGCAAGTCAATGTGATGAGGTGCACTACATGAAAGTGAAAGGGCAGAGTTGCCCCATATCTATATAGATATGAGGCATACATGTAGCTTTCCTCTAGCTTAAGCAGTGCGGTGCAGCCGAGCAAGCTGCCTTGCTGTGTTCTGCAATATCAATGCATGTTAAATGTGGCACGAAGTGTATGATAGATCACAAATCTCCCAAGAACTCAGTCCATGAGGTAATCTTCAAATTGAGGTGTGTTTCACATATGGACTAGCATGCAGAAGGCCAGCACTTTGCTGGTTCATATGTTGCAGCAGATAACATCACAGATCATGGGAGACATCTGTCATGGGTAAAGGTGTAGTCTCAGATACAGATGTCTAAATTAAATTTGCAAAGATTGCATTTATGTATGTGTGGGGACTCACAAAGCTGCACTCATCTAATACTTGTTCAGGGCTGTTCGATCTGAGGTCTCTGCTTGGCCACCCATGATACAATACACATGCAAGGAGACTCCAGGGCCCATATCAAAAGATAATAAACTGCTGAAGTAGCAATGCGTGGCATTTATCAGAAATGTAAGATAAGGGAGCTGATTGCCAACCATCACATGACTTCAGGAAGACAGAGATGGGTAATGTGTGAAGCATATATGTTAAAATGTAAGCACAAATGGTTGTGGACATACACAATTTTAATAAATATATTCCAGTGGTGGTGTTGGGTAGGGAATTTCCCCTTTATGGTAAGAGTTGTGTACCCCTGCCCTGTGTGCCCAACTGTATTGTTGTCTGGATCCATAATGTTGGTATATTCCCACAGGAGAACATGGAAAATGCATGTGTGCCATAACATAGGCTTGTGTCATGGACTGCAGTGTTGTTGGATGAGGACGAACACCCAGAGACCTACCTTCTTAGTTGTTGTACCCTACTGCCTTTGCCACGAGTAAACCAGAGCAACCATAGGGTGGTAGCATACTGTGTAGTGATCAGTAGTAGTGAACATACCCATTCACTGAAGTGGGGCCTAAAGGCTCACTCACTTCTAAAGTTCTGCTGCTGTGTGGTCCACTCACCCCTACCCAACATCAGGTTGATCTGGAAGTGTGGTGGTGAGTAAATCATGTGCAGAATGCATGTGCCTGTGCAAGACACACAACCGATAGGATGAAATGTGAAACACTGTGCACACGGTTAATGTATGTGTGCTGGAAGCAAGTGTTCCATCTGACAGACTCTAGTACAGTACAAAGAAACTGTAGAACTTAACAGTGTACAGAGGCTGAGTGTGTGTACTGCATGTCAGTGTGCTGCTCGTAACAACATGTGGATTACAATCCTAGTCACTGAATATGCTGTGGCTGTACACTATGTGCAGAAGTACCTGCAGCACTACATAACATAGAGGACCTAGGGTTGTTTTGTGGGTACGGTTATGGCAGACTGGGGCGAACATAAGGAGTAGAGGAATCAAACCAGATGGAGTTCGATAGTCCAGCAAAACTGCAAGCTGGGTGGGACATAAATCTGAGAATGGGTGAACCAGCCTGTCTTTGTGCTTCCCTGAGTGTGGGTTGATTCAGTGATACATCACAAGGAAGGGGCCTGGATACATCTAAGGAAAATATAGATTGGGCTGAATAGGGAACCTAAAGAGTCTGGCAGAGGGGCCAGGATCAACCTTTTAATGCACATATGACTGTGGCTGACATCCAGGTGTGTATCCCGGTACCTCATATGAATATTGATATGGAAGCAATCAGCTCTGGAGTACTGCCTTGCTGTGCTGCCCTGCTGCCTGCTGCTTCCCTGGCTGGGTGATAAGGACTGTACATTCAACCCTTGAATACAGAGTGACTCCATGGGCAATCTGTCTGGCCTCCAGTTATGAAGTCTCAGGAACATAGGACTTCCAACCACCATGCTTCAGCACCTGGACTTTGCCATCTATCAGTCTTCCTTGCCAAGAGGTGCCACCCCAATCCTGGACTCATGGAAGTGAGCCCCTGTTGCATGGGTTAGAACCAGCCCATCACCCCTGTTGATGGCTCGAAACCGTCACATCGGCACCATTGCATAACCCTTAGCGTAGCTGCATAGCGCAATTGTGCAGTGCATCACACAAAGTACATTTGTGTTACAATGCATTTGCAAAATCAACTCAAATGTCAAAAACGTGCTGGTTGCACCCTGGAAATGATGTAGTGGGTGTGGCAGGCTGCATACTAGGAAGTGTGAAAGATAATTTCACCTTCTCTTAGTGTCTGTTGTTTTGTTGAGATTTTGGCTTTGTGGTACAGTCTGTGTCTGGTCTGTGCCTGTGAACTATATATTGTGTACCTTTTGTGCCCTGGTATTCTATTTTATAATTCTATTTGTCTTTGTATTGTCAGGTGTTTGCCCTTGTTGAGGTATCTGTATGTTTGGGTTTAAGGGGCGTTATTTGTTTGTTTAGGGTTTTACGGAGGGAAAGGACCATGCCTGGTAAGGGTAGAGGCAAAAGTTATTCTGAGGGAGAGGTTGGTGCATTGATCTACATGGCCACAGATGGTGGATTCCGGGGGTGGGGTAAGCCAAGGCTACACACCGAAGGATTGTAATGACTGATAGAAGAGGGTAGGTGGCACATGGCCCAGGTGTATGGAGAAGACCGGACTGTCCTCCAACGTAAACACCATTCGGCAGATGTGATAGCCTGTGAGGCAGATGTGGGGAACCTGCTGGGTTTGCAAGTTGGAGACCGCGTAGGTATGTATTTATGTACCATCAGTGTACAGTAATGTTGCTATATTAGTCATGCTAAAATGTAACCAAAAAATGTAGCTGCAATGTGTGGATGCCTTGTGATACAAGTAAAGAGAGAGTGATACCAAGTGGCAGAAGTATCAAAGGGTCACACAAAGCAGCACACCTGGCATAACATCTGGGTTGTGTGATATGGAGCAATCACTAATGGGACCAAGTAATGCCTAGCAGTCCTTTCCCCAATTGAGGGTCACTATTTGACAATAACCTGCATTGATAAATGTTTTGATATGTTAGCGTAATGGTATACATGATGCATTGCTGTTTTGGCTCACTCAGCTGATACTGCACACTATGTCAGACAAACTGTCCCGCGGCTAGATTCATATTACATATCACCATCCACACGGTATAAGGTATGTCTGTGTATCAAGGCTAATATGTATATACCAAGTGTCATATTTACTATTATTGCGCACAGTACCGCTAGTCACCATGCTGTGTTCTATAAACGTGAAAGGGCAGGGATGCACCTTCTATAACCTTCACAGTGCATTATTTCCTATTGCAGGAACACTTTTGTCTGCCTACTGCCAATAGTTGCACCCTTGTGTCATGGTGCAAGGACCTGTGATGACATGGCTCATCAGTACTTAAAACATTACATGCCTGGAGAATGACTCTGGCATGTGATGGGAAATATCTCTTACCTTTCACCTCCAGCCAGGTCAGCCCTGCAAGGTGACTAGCTGCATTCCATGTTCTGACAATGTACACATATAATTGTAAGGGTGTTGAAATGTGCTATTACACTGGGATGTCATATTGCTTAATTCTGAATTCCAACTATGTGTAGCTGCCCTATTTACAATGGGATTTCTACAACATTGTCTTTGAAATGGACATGCAGCTTTCACCCAGGGAGAAGTGGACAGCTTCCAAGATCCTGATGCAACAAGTGTAATGAGTACATGGCTGTAGCTGTGGCATCTGTGTGTGATCTACGATAGTTGTAACAGTATGATGTGTATGGGGAGATATTCATCACCTGACTAGAAATGTCATTCAGTGTGCCAACACAACAGCTCGTGTCCACAGATTCATTTTGAATTACACAAGGAGGCATGTTAATGTGAATGAAGTGTCAATATAGGTGTGGGTAAATATCCCTGCAGATCCACACTTGAAATATGGGGAACTCATACCTGCTCCTGCACCTGTGTTTCAAACCTAAACCTAATTTGAATAGACATTGAGGACAGTGTCACCAGGGTAGACATCACATTGCAATCATTGCACTATTCATAGATGCTGGGAATGTGGCAGTTGCATCCCAAAGTTTTTCAGGGTCGTGAAATCAACCCATTAAAAGGTACAATTGACATCTCAACATGCTTTTCTGCAGGAGTGTGAGTAATTTGTATGAAGTCTAGACATTTCACCGGTAGGAACACTTCCTTGTGGTATGGCTGTTGTAAAGCTACCTCAGGGGTGACAGAGCCTCCCTCAGAGGTGTCCATGTCATCTGTTTGTGAAATGGAGTGACAAAGAATCAAGTACACTGATGCCCTGGAGGCTGCATGGATGTAGGGCTGTTACTCTATTTATCCATGATGCCATATGAATCATTAACCCTCAGCCTGTCTGATGCACATTGCAAGGGTCGATGTCCACATGGCAGGTTTCGTGTTCTGTGGTTTAACAGCTGGAAAGTGGATGTCAGCCTGCGTATTTCAGTCAAATGTGTATCTGTAGAGCAGCGTGTCAATTACATTGGTGTAAAACCTATTCAGCTCCAGTAGGCCTCATTGTATGGGTATATTGTCATTGACATGAGTATGGTCACCAGGACAAGTGCACTAAAATTCCCATGGATTGGCATATCAATGCCAGCCTCATGGCCAGTGAGTATGCCCCCTATGTGGCATTTATTTGAAGCATTCATATAATGCAAGGTGGGGAGGCAACTTGCTGCACTGTGCAAAATTTAAAATGCAGGGAAGCACAGTGATACCAGGATAGAGTGCATTACTGTGCTTTCTTACTTGTGGGGTACTTTTGCCTGCCCAGCACCAAAGCAAGCGCCTTGCATCATGTTGCAAGGGGCCCTACATTGTAGGCAATATTGTTCTTTCTCAGATGAGTACTCCTGCCTGCATACACACACTCCTGAGAGCCCTTTAGTATTTTCGTTGTGCACTGATTAATGCAGTACAGGGAGAATGAGTATACAGAAAAGTCAAAATCTAAAGTTTCTCAAGGTTTTGGTACACCATTGTACATGATGCGTTATCTCACATTTCTAGCTTTATAAATTGTGCCAAATATATGAAGTCTTTGAAAATAGAGTGTTGCGGCACTGAGACACCCAACCTCCATCCATGGACTGGTTCCCTAGAGCAGACTAAGGGAAATCAGCCATGTGTGCTGTTTGTATGACTCCAGATTATTTATGAAATGCAGAGTTACTCAAGCTGGACTAGCTTACCTTAACACATGTCACGTAGGTCTTGCTATAACCTTGCACCCCTTTTGCATGATGCATGACCAACACCAAAAGTGAACATATCTGGGTCCTGCCTTGAATTTCCTATAGGCACATCTGAATGAATGTGAATCACTGGTATGAGTGATATGCATGTTATTATATTGTGACTAAATAGATATATTGTACATGTTAGACCTGACAGCCTTAGGGTGGTCATCCCTCAAATTTTTGCCTGCCTCCCTCCATTTTTCCGACCTTGTTTTTGCTGTTTTTAGGACTCTGCCCACTTTACCACTGATGTCCAGTGCTAAAGTGCATATGTTCTCTCCCCTAAACATGGTAACATTGGTTCCTACCCAATTGGCATATTTAATTTACAGGTAGATTCCCACTAAAGTGCACTACATGAGCCCAGGGTCTGTAAATTAAATGCTGCTAGTGGACCTGCATCACTGATTGTGCCACCCGCATATGTAGCCCCGTAATCATGTTTCAGGCCTGCCATTGCAAGGCCTCTGTGTGCAGTTTCACTGTCTCTTTGACTTGGCATTTAAAACTACTTGCCAAGTCCTAAACTCCCCTTTTTCTACATATAAGTCACCCCTAAGGTAGACCCGAGGTAACGGGGCAGGGTGCTATGTAGGCAAAAGGCTTGTGTAGGTGGCTGGCCCTCTATGTATTGTGCAAAGCAAGGCACACTGTGCAGGGGGACCAGGCAGCCACACACTGGTTTACAGGGGTAAAAACTAGATAACCCAATGCTCTAATCTGTAAGGTAGCTTGGTTGAGCAGTTAGGTCAATCTTGGAGAAGTGCAAAGCATTTGTTGTGCTCACAGTATCAATCATGCAACTTACACATTCAAAGGAATGCCTCAAGATCAATTTATAAAAATACTAATTTTTAAGACCAAGATTATCAAAATTGGTTAAGTACTTTTTGAGATATGGATTTTTGAAATTTAATAAAAATAGTCTGTTTGTGCATGATTACGCACCATAAGAATCAATGGAAAGTCAACTTTAAGAATACATATAAAAGTGCACAGTTGAGTTACCAAGTTCTTCTTTTGCAGGTTGGTCGAGGTCATCAGTGGGCACACTGTGCCAGCTGGAGAAGTTCGGGAAACTCCCAGTTCCAGCGGGAGCAGCAATGAAAGGTCTCTAGAGCTGGTGCAGGGCCACTGTGAGGGACCACTTGGAAAAGCAATCCATAGGTAAGTTTACAGGTGGTTCCTTGGGGTCCCCTTGGAGTATAGAGGTCACAAGGGGTTGGGGACCCTCAGGGCACAGCAGGTTCTTCGATGCAGGGCACAGGGAGGCCGGGTGCAGAGCGAATCGTGAGCCATGAGCTGTTCACAAGGATGCCCTTTGGAGCTAGAGGTAAGTCAGTTCAAGGGTCATTAGCAGGACAACAAGGGCACTTTGGCATTGGGGCCCAGGTGTTCCTGAAGTCCCTCCACTGGGGCTTTCTCCTGGTACTTTTTCAGCCCCGGGCGGGATGATTTTCTTGGTGTCCGACGTCAGCTGTCCAATACCCAGTGTATTGGTATGGTTTGACCACTGGAGGGCGCAGTGCCACCAATCTTGGCCTCGCGGATGTCGGTGTGTCATCGGGTCCAGCTGCAACATCCGGTCCGGGAGTTAGTGGCTGGTCAGTGAAGTGACCCTCACTGATTTGCTGGTTTCTTTTTGTTGCAGAGTGGTACCTCCACTCTGAAGGGAGTTATTGGACAATTTCCGAAGCCTGGAGGTCCTCTGGGGTTCTTTAGAGTTTTTCCAGTGTCCAGCAGCTCCTCAGCATCCATTGTCAGGTCCTGGGTGCAGCTGGCAGGGTTTGAAGCCTTTTTTCTTTGTTACAGCAGGTCCACAGTTCTCATGCCTTAGAACTTCTTTGTGCTGGTCTTCTTTTATCCATCAAATCTCATTACCTGGTCTAGGGGTGCCCACTAAATACTGAATTTAGTGGGCATTTTAGGGGGAACCTGGTAGTGTGCAAAGGGACACCTACCTTTGGGTGGCTACACCCATTTTAATGACCACTTCCTGTGGGAAGGGTTACTTCTCTATCCCTGATTGGCTATTTGCCTTTCATCTAAGATGGAGGAAAATTAAATGGAGTGCCCACCTCATAGGCAACACATAGAGGTGGTGAATGCCAGGTGGGGCCACTCCCCCTACTCTTTATGTAGTTTTCCACCTTTGCTCCAGCCAAAAGTGGGGGTTTGCAAATGGGGTGACAATCTACTGCTAGCAGCAGGCCTGGGGGTCAAGGTTCAAGGGTGGTAAGCCCTTTGTAGCTCACCATCAGGGCACCGCACATTTCTGGGGGAGGTGGGGTGTTACCACCTCCACCCAGGAAGGACTTTGTACTCCAAACCAGGGAGAAAGATCTCTCATCCAAAATTTGTAGATTGGATTTCTGGAGGTAACAGGCTGGATAGAACCAGTAAGCAACCATGCCAGGGTGGTTAGGTTTAGCAGGGGGCACCTCTAAGGTGAACCCTGGGGACACTTAGGGATAAATCTGATACTGGTACCAGTTCATCCTGATACTGGTTTATCATTCTGAGTTATTTCATACCAAACAACTCAGGGTTCTGAGTGGCCATTACGTAGCTGGGAAACTCGTGTTGACCTGAGTCCATCACATGTATTAAAATGCTGCTCTGTTCACTCACTATGTCCCAGGTTAAACAGGGACACAGTGGGGGCATATTCCTCATGCAGCTATGCCCTCACATATGATATGGAGCACCCTGCCTTAGGGCTGGAAGGTCTGCCAGAGGGGTGTCTTACCCAGAACATATGCAGTGTATGGTGGACCTGCATAACTGATTGGGCCACCCACATAAGTAGTCCCTTAACCATGTTTCAGGTCTGCCATTGCAAGGCCTGTGTGTACAGTTTAACTGCCACTTCGAATTGGCATTTAAAACTACTTGCCAAACCCTAAATCTTCCCTTTTTCGACATATATGTCACCCATAAAGTAGGCCCTAGGTAATCCATAAGGCAGGGTGCTATGTAGGTAAAAGGCAGGACTTGTACTTATGTGTTTTACATGTCCTGGTATTGAAAAACTCATTAATTTGTTTTCTACTATTGTGAGGCCTGCTCCTCTCATAGATCTAGAGGCTAGCACAATCAGTGCTGCTGCCCTCAAAGGCGTACCCTTAGTACCCCATGTCCTGGGTATCTAAGTACCTTTTACTAGGGACTTATAGTAGTAGCTAAAGGTGCATCTAATTACTTTTGCAATGTTTTAGGAAAAGAACACTGGCAGTGGGAACCTGGTTAGCAGGATCTCAGTGTACTTCAGTCCAAGTTGCATCCAGAAGCCAGGCAAAAAGTGGGGGTACAAGAACCACGTGCCAGTTTCCCACAGCAGGACATGCGTATGGGTTTTAAATGTCCTGGCACTGAAAAACTCCTGCATTTGTTTTCCACTACTGTGAGGCATGCTTCTCTCATAGACTAACATTAGAACTACCCTCATATACTCTTAAGTGGTAGATTCTAATCTGGAAGGAGAGGCCATGTCTTGTTTGGTATTGCCAGAATGCTTATAGAAAATCCTGCTTGCTGGTGGAGTTGGATTTAATATTACTATTTTAGAAATGCCACTTTTAGAAAGTGGGCATTTCTCTGCACTTACTGCCATCTGTGCCTTACCGCCTGTCTCCAATCCATGTTTGGGCTGAACTGGTTGACAGCTCCCCTTGTGTATTCCACCCAGACAACCATAATCACAGGACACTCAGTCACATCTGCATACTGAATAGGTCTTCCTGGACAGGAAGGGTAGAGGGACTCACACTTACATTGCAAAGGCCAGTGGCCTGCCCTCACACAAAGGACTGATCCACAGGGATCCTGGCAGACAGGAATGGGCTGAAAGGAGAACTGGTCCACTTCAAAACCACTCTTTGAAATTTCTCCCACTTCAGAGGCATTTTGGGGTATATAAACATTGGTTACTGACCCCACAAAATGAGACACTTCTGGATCTACACCTGAACTCTGTCAGATGACTCATCTGGACTGCTTTGCTGAGAAGGACTGCTGCCCTGCTGTTGCCCTGCTGCCCTGCTGGCCTCTGACTTTGCTGGAAGGACTCTGCCTTCCCCAAAAGTGCTCTCCAAGGGCTTGGATGGAGCTTGCCTCTTGTTTTGAAGTTTCAGAGACAGCAAAGACTCCACCCACTCGCTTTTAGCTAGCTTTTCGACTTCAGCAATGCCAGGAACGACTTCAGCAATGGCAAGAATGACTTCAGGGACACCAGCACCGACACTGCAGCCTGCTCCATGGACATCACTACACGCAACAACCGCGGCCTGCAATGCAAGTCCGGCATCACGCAGTGTCATCGCGATGCAGCAAAGTCAACACATTACGTCTTAATCGACTGGATCCATCGACCCTGCAGAGTCAGAAGGGACCGACGTATCGCCACCGACGCCGCACCAGCTGTCCCTCTGTCCCTGCAACCGGACGGAACTGATGCCTCATCTCCCCGGTCATCATAAGGGACTAACACCGCACTGGCACCAGCGATGCCTCATCTTACCGACTCCATGCAAGATCTTTGTTTCTTTGTTCTCAAAAGGTACTATACCCTGGAGGTCCATGCAACTCTGTGACCGGTGACTGTGGCATGGGATTATTGGTAACCACTCCGTCAATGACTCTGTGATAGCCCCATTTAGAGCTATTGTGTTTCTAAGTGCTTTAGTGGAATTTAGGCTGTCATTATGAACACAGCGGGAAACACCGCCGACCGCCATGGCGGAGGTGAACAGAATCCCGCCGTTGGCGGTGAATGGAAACCCGACATATAATGAAAGAAAATCCCATCCCCGCCAAAAATCACCAGACCACCACTCCCGCCTTGACCCTGTTGGCACGAATCCCGGACCTCCCCAACCAGCCACCGCCAAGCACACCCACATCCCGCCCTCCAAATAATGATGCACAAATCACCTTGGCGGACAGTGGAGGCCGGAGGACCATTGGCGGCTGCGACTGCCACGGGCGGCAAGTGGACTCAGCAGCAAGAAGTGCACACATTGGATAAGCGTATAACCCACACACCTGACACGCATCCAGAACCCCATAAAACACCCCCAGACATACCCCACAATCTTTTGCAACAAAAGTAGGCCAAGAAGACTGAGAGCACCAGAGGCCGACAGTGAACGCCAGCATACAGGAGACGCACACTGACTCACAGCAGAGCACCCTCACCTCGTTCCCAGCACCAACACCATTCACCACACTCACCATGTCACCCCCCAAACACCCACGCATCACCGAAAGGGAGTTAAGGACCATGGTGGATGAGATCTTGAAGGTGGAGCCTCAGATATTCGGGGCCGAGGTGCAGCACACACCCATCGGAAGGAAGATGGAGCTGTGGCAGACCATTGTGAACAGGGTCAATGCAGTGGGACACCATCCACACACCAGGGACGACATCTGGAAGAGATGGATCGACCTGCGGGGCAAGGTCTGGGGCATGGCATCGAGGCACCACATCGCAGTGCAGAAGACTGGGGGAGGACCGCCACCAACACCACCAGAATTCAGACTGGGAGGAAAAGGTACTGGCCATCCTGCACCCTGAGGGACTCACTGGAGGAATGGACAAGGGTAAGTCATCAACATATACCACATATACACCATACCTGTAATGCATGCACAACCCCACCCCACCCACACACACCAGGACCAACACCCCACCCAAGCATCAGCCACTTAATTGACCCCCAGCATGACCACAAACACTCTAACAGGTCCACATCCCTCACCCTGTGCACAGCCACCTACCCTTGCAAGTACCCACAATTGAACAACCCCCCTCACAATGCAACCCCACACTGGCGCTAAATGCAATGTCAACCTCACAAAAGCACCCTGGAAGGCCACTGCAAGTAACACCAGCACAAAATAGCCCAGTCCTGTTCACCTCAAACGTTCATGCAGCTGTAACAGACATGTCTATGTCCCCCAACAGGCACCACCACCCATGCAACCCTAACGGACGGGACAAGGAGTGTCAGTGCCCCCCAGGGAGACAGAGGCACCTCACAGGACACTGGTGAAGGATCCCTGGACACTGATGAACAGGCAGGCCCCTCACACAGTCCTGGACTCTCACCATGCAGCAGCCGCACCGAGGAAACCACTGTCACCCCTACCACCCAGTCAAGACCAGCAGCCCAGGGCAATCGTCCCCACAACAGTGTATCCAGGCCACAGACTAGTGGAGCACAGGTACAGAGGCCACAGCATCCCACTCCCAACATGCAGGAAGGCAAGGGCCCAGGTACAAGTGGTACTGCCAGACCTGTGTAGGGGACACAGGCACAGGGGACTAGGGCAAGTGCAAGGGTGGCAGTGGGCCAAGGGGGAGGCCACAGGATGGATATAGCAGCCCAGGACGTGATATCAGAGGCATTGGGGGCCTACCAGCTTACCCATGACAGGTTGGCACAGATTGTGTCCACCCTGGAGCACAGTCAGAGGATGCAACAGGAACACCACCAACAGGCCATGGATCAGTGGAAACAGTACAACGCCACAATGGCCACCATAGCAGGAGCACTGCTGCAGCTGGTCCAAAACCAGTCTGACACCCACACAGGACAAGAGGCCCCCACAATAGCACCGGACAACCAATATGAGATTACCCCATCAGCAGAAAGATCCCGGGAACTACCCTCACAGGAAACCCAAGGGCCTACCATGTCATCCCCTGAAGATCAACAGCAGGCGCCCAAACGGACCCTCAGGCCAAGATATGGCACTGGAACCCCAGCAAAGAACAAGCCCCCCTTCAAGAAGTAACTCAGCAACAATCTGCACAGCAACCATTTCACCCAATCACCAACCACACATTGCTAAGAGGCAATCTGAACTACTGTAAGACAAGATGGACCCATCATTAGTACCAACAAGGCTGCCACCATGTTGGCCTTGAGGACACCCACCCCTTAGAACTTGCCAACACTGTAAATAGCACTATTCACTCACATCAACCAATAAAACACATATCACACCTGTAACACTGTCTCCTGTGTTAAATTGTGAACAAAGTGAAGTATGGATGCAACTGGCTGAGAACTACTTTATTGTCAAATCTGTGCATGAAGGGAGTCCTGTGTGCCCAAATGGTGGCAATAAGTAAATGCATAAAATTGAAATCTGTACCATGCAGAAGTAGAACATGTTTCACCTATCATTACCAACACCCCCATATGACTGAGCACACTGACAGTATTTGTCACAAACCCCAATGTCAGGCCCAAGTCCCACAGATTTACTGGAAGTAGAGTTGGATCAGTTGGTTCCTGGAATTTACATCTTCTCCTTCCTCATCATCACCATCACTCTCCTCTCCTCTCTGAGGTAGCTGGTCAGGACATACAGCACCCTCCACCTCCAAGAGGGGGATAGAATGTCTCACTGCCACGTTGTGCAGCATGCAGCAGGCCACCACTATTCTACACACCTTATCAGGCCCATAGGCCAGGGAACCCCCAGAGATATGTAGACAATGAAATCTAGCCTTCAGGAGACCTATAGTTCACTCTATCACCCTCCTAGTACGTCCATGGGCCTCATTGTAATTCGTCTCTGCATCCGTCCTGGGATTCCTCACTGGTGTCAGGAGCCAACGCAAGTTTGGATAGCCAGAATCACGTAGAAAAAGGTGCAATACAGAGTCGTCATTGTTATGCCCCTTAGTCAGACAGTCTGGCTGTCTGCAACGTGTCAGTTAGTGAAAGGCACACTTACCTATGATCCACCCTCTGTCTTCTTGGAGTTGTTCCATCTTCTGTGGCACACTACTGTTCCTCAACACAGAGGAATCATGGACTGAACCTTTCAACATTTGTGCACTGCATAGTTCATTGTAGTGACTCTACATTAATTGCTTCCTGACAGATATACATGTACATCACAAAGAGGGAACGGAGGCCCATATTTATACTTTTTGACGCAAAACTGTACCGGCGCAGTTTTGCGTCAAAAATATTACCGCCGGCTAACGCCATTTTCAGTGCGCCATGCAGGCATCAAATTTATACTTTGACGCACGGCGGCGCAAACCACAGGTGTAAGTCTTTTTTTTTTACGCACACCGCAGTGTCAAGTCATAAAGCAAAACGACGTTAACGCAGCGGAAATGACTGTGGGTCAATTTACGACACCGCACACCGGATATGCGTTTTTTTTTTACGCAATATCGTCAAAATTCCCCGCAAACACAGCCATTTCAGCAGAGGAGAGCCAAAATGGATCCCAGATGCCTGTACAGACCCCAGGAAGATGACAACAGACCAGGAACCAGTCAGGAGGACCCACACAAGACCCAGGAAAAGTTTTAAGAAGAAAAGAAAGTGTACCTTCAGTGCAGAGGAACAGGAAATTCTGGTAAAAAAGGTGACGGAACACCAGCACCAACTGTTTGTCACCTCAAAGTTGCCAATCAGTAGGAGAGAGGCAATATGGCAACAAATTGTTGATAAGATTAACAGTGTGGCAGAAGTACGCAGAACAGTCATCGAGTGCAAGAAACGCTGGCATGACTGCAAGCGCAGGACCAAGGAAAAAATGGCCAGGAACAGGAAGGCAGCACTGCAGAGTGGAGGTGGGAGTCGAGCACACCAGGAGGCCCTGGACCACATGGAGGAGATGGTCGCAGCCGTCATCCCTGAGGAAATCGTCACAGGTATTCAAGGACAGGACAGCGCAGACTACCAGGAGACAACGCACATGCAGGGTAAGTTGCATGGGGAATTCAAATGCACTAATGTCAACTGTAAGCAGGGGTGGGGGATACGGACCACAAAATGCATGGAAGTCATCATATACATGGAGTGGCATGAGTAAAGGGGTATGGCATGGGGGCATGGCCTGCACAGAGAGAAGCTGGGGCACACCAATACACTACACCAACAACAGTCCCATGGGGGCATGCTGCCATGCCAACAATGGAGCAAAGGTAAAGCCACGCCAGGAGGGAAGAGCACAACGTCAAACTGACATCCCGTCACACGTCAGCCACTATACCCCTACATTAACTAGGGCCCAATTAACAACCTCTAGCCATACCGACAACTGGAATGTAACAGTGACAACAGTTGCCACTACCACCTCCGCTGTTTGTGCTGGTCAAGTAGCCAATGGCAGTATCCCCATGGATCATACACACCTAAATTAGTGGGTTGAGGATGACAACTTTAACAATCCCCTGAAACAAGACAAAGGCTCCAGTCCTGTCAAATGTGAATGCCCTTAGTTGCCGCCAACATCAGCCAATGTCATCAACAGTAGGAGCTGCACAGCACTAAGGACACACCCATGCTGCATATGCCAGGGTCCATCCTGTGCCTGGGTCACAAAGCAACATCCCAAATATCATACTGATCAGACAACAGCATTGAGGGGGCGGTCACTGACATACACCTGCACAGTCAAAGAGGAAATAGGACACAGCTACGACTATCAGGTCAATCCAATCAGCACACATTCCCCAACATCAGCTGTACACATTACCAATGCTAACATTCATATCGTGCCATAACAATGCTATGCATAGGATACGCTACATGTCAACTACATATAAGTGGATGTGAAAGATCAGAGACTGGGGCAGGTCCAGATTGTCAAGTGTGCTGCTAGTGCCATCAGAGCACCCACAGCCAGTGAAAGGCCTCATCATGAGAATGGATGTAGACAGAGGCTTGAGTAGGACAAGAAGGTGGCAATTCACTATTTGGCCTAAAACAACACTAGAGGAGATGATGCCGACAAGTCTAATAACTTAATACAATACATGTGGCATGCATTTTACGTTGCATGTCCTGAAAATCTGTAGGGTCAACTGTAGCAGCTGGGGCGGTCTGGGTACCAGCTGAGGATGTATGTGGGCGTGTATAGTCTATGCCTGTGGGCTGCCCTGAAGGTGTTCCACTGCTAGGGCCTGGAGCTACTGCAGACATTGTTGGGACAACAGTTCCAGCTGTGGTTGGTGCCACCTGGGTGGAAGTGGTGGTTGTGCTGGTGGTGGCTGTGGTGGGCAAAGTAGGGCCACCCTGTGGGAAAGCCCTCCATGCTCCGGAGGCCCGTTCATTCCTGTATCTTTGGGCCATCCTCCCGCCTCTGGAACTCATGGACCTGGATGGGTGTCATGTTAGCAGCTGTGAAGACAAAGGCAAAAAATTATATTAGGAACTGCATTGTGTGAAATGGCACAAGAAGTACATCAGACAGTACATCTACTGTACTTGTAACTCCTATCATCATACAGATCACTGAATGTCCCTGAGGAAGTACATGGCAGGCCAGCCTACAAAGGTCGTATCACACATAGCACATCCAAACCCTACAAGATGGGTAACAACTGGCATTAATTTGGCATCAGGGTTCTGACAGTTGTCAGCTAACAATCATGCAGCACATCCTGCGCCAATGCCAGGGCTACAAATGTCAGTGTACAGGATGGAAATCTAGGGCCACATGATCTGCAAGTTGTAAATGAACTTGCTAGTATAGTACTCATGTGCTATACCTGAGTGTGTATACTATGTTCCGACCAAACATTCACTCATTTACATGTCTGTGTAGCATACTTGTATCATCAGTCCTAGGTACACTATTTACAAACCCATGCCTGTGTTTGACGGTGGGGGGTGGAGAAACAACTAACAATTTCAAACAACATGGACACCCAGGAAGCTATAGAAAGCTGGACATGTGTTTGGCTCTACACACACACCACAGGTAAGGTGAATCAACAAATAGAAGACAGCAAACCCTTGACCAATCTCAGCGCCACACATGTCTGGAAATGCAGACCTTTGTCCACATCATATACTTCCAGTAAGGCATGACTTACAACAGACACAGGGTTGCAAGAACACCCATGGCCATGATTTGCATGCACACCTAGGCCATTGCACTCAAGTGCCACATACTTGTAGCACTACATGTGGAGCTACATGCTGCTAGGACGTTCAAGTCTGTGGGTAAGCATTTTGCAGCCCCATTCTGGGAGAATGTGGGTCTGACAGGCAGACTAAATCTGAGATTAGTCCCAGTGTGACTCTTGTTGATACAAGTGTTATCCACTTGACTCACCCCAGTTCACATTGCGGGGCCTACAGGAATGACCTAGAATCCCTAGATAAGACAATAGGATAAGCATTGGCAAACTCCAAAATGCTTAGAAAATTAAATCCTACTCATGGAACAAGACAAATGATGGGCCAGCGCATCAGACCTTGCTATGTGTTCAACACACAGGAGTCCATCACCAGCAAACACAACACATAACAGACATATCAACACTTAATGGAGTTGTCGGGGTCCTCAAATGAAGCCACCTCGCCCACAGTTTAGGGTGCCGGTCCACCTGTAAGGCATGGAAGGAAGAAATGTGCTCAAAATCTGTGCACTGGACAACAATTCCAAAGACAAAAACTATGTGTAAGAAGACATAAGTAAGTAAAGCCACTCAGACATGATGATACTATAGCTGATATAGCACGGCTAACATGTACATAGCATGGCTCTCCTGTGACAATTACACACATATCTGCACACATGCAGTGGCCCTAACTATCATGTGGTGGCAAACATGCTCCGTCATTAGTGAGCAGACATAATAATGGCGTGTATTTGTCTCATCATGTGCATCCAAGAGAGACATCCAAAGCCTGGTTACCTGAGGACTGCATTACCAGTCAAACAGCCTATGTGGCCATGACACATTTATGACACATAGGTACAATGTACAGAGGGGCAGGAACTTTTGTAAGCCCTCCTGTTGTTACAGTTTCTTCATTTGATGTGCCCCAGCCATGGTGATTTCTGCCAACCATAGAGATATGAACCCATGTGCATACCTTTGGCCTGCCATCCCTAAACGAAAGGTGGAACACCAAACACCAAATACCAGTGTAAGATGTTAGCTGAGGACACCTTACACCTTTTCCCTATGTTTCCAAAACCAGATCTGACATGTATCCAAAATGATGAAGGACCACATTAATCCCTAACATTCATAGAACTTCCAAAAACGCTTTCCTTACACACTCACCAGACACACATGAGACATATGTCTGGGCCACATTGCTATCATCAATTGACGTGAAGCCAGCACTCAATTTCTGCATCATGTAGTGTTTAGAAAGTCAGTCTAGCAATTGCGTCAACAAAGGTTGCCAATATTTTTTTAAATCTATACTTCACTGCCAAATGTGATATAGACATGATTGGCTCCTAATTTGTGTTGCTGTCTGACACAAAGGCGGCACCAAATTACATTAAGCAAAAGTATTCTGTAAGTTTGCAGAGCACGTGATTCCTGACAGCTAGCAATTGTGGTCCTCCACGTAGTCCATCAATGACCCTGTATGTTTCCGAAGCATTCTACACAGTCAGCAACTTAGCCGCCAGATATTGTACAAATCATCTGATGTCACTACAGAGCTTTTAATTGTGCACATTTACATGATTTGTACTCACCAACAGGGCCACCAATCACTATTCCCAGGTGGTTCAGCAGATCTTGCTCCCTGGTGATGAGGTCAGCCCAGCGATGCTTCAGCTGGTGGTCATTCCTCTGGCTCCCATACACGCGCTGCAAGTGATGCAGGACCTTTCCCCACCGGATTCGTCACGCCTCGGTGTGATACCCCTGTATCTCCCTGCCTCGATCATCAGTGGGAGGAAATGGCACACCAGCCTTGTAAACCCCCCAAGCTCCTCCTCACCCATCCTGCCAAGACGTGGCCTACCCAACATCTCAGCACCGAAAAGGGGAATAGGGGATAAAGAAGAACAAAGGAGAAAAGGGGGAAAGTAGAAGTACAAAAAAGTAAATTTAACAACTAAAAGAGCCCAACTATCCCCAAACTAGCACTACCCACAACAGACTCCCACAAACAACAAATACAATACAATACTGGACAATTGTACACAAAAATACAACAACAATATTTATTTCACAAACTAACAAGTAAAGAAGCACACAGGAAGCAAAAGCACAAATTTACTGGACAAAACTCAGAACACAGCCACACAGTCTAGAAGAATCACAGACTGCAAAGTGAAAGTCAAAGTACACCCACTGTACATAATCTGTAAACAGGATATCCTATTACATCACTTCCTGCATAAAATGGCCGCTCTTTTTTTCGTTATGCACCATATTTTTTCATGCATACAGTATGTGCGTCATTTTTTTTGACGCACAGTAGTAAAAATTAGGCCGCATCCATATATTTGTAAATAGTCTTAACACTTAACCAATTTTCAGGGCATTACGTCTCTTTTTTTGGCATAAGCAACATTTTTTGACGCTCATGCGTCATTTTTTTACACGTATGCATCAAACTTTCAGGGCATAAAGTGGTTTTTGGTACTTTTTCCATTTTAATGTTATGTTACATTTGTGACACAACTGAGATAGGCTGATTGCACCCACTTTGGTGTTGATGGTGTATGTTCACATGTGAGACATCATACTGCTGCGGACCATGACCCACTACTTCCTTAACAGGATTTTCCCGCTTGGCTGACGTACTAGATGGCCATATGTGTAGCCTACATATATGTAATGCACAATTTGGACATGTTTGGCATCAGGAGAGGATAGCAAGGAGATGCACATAAGTACAATACCTCAATGCCTATGGCTCAATGTGTGTGCATTGGCTACTAATGTATTTGTCGACCCAGTGTGTGTGCATCACAAGATGCATTATTGCAAATATGCTTGTATGAATGTGAAGTCAATGTGTCCAAACCTTAGATGCAAGTCGTTGTGGAAATGAGAGAGGACATGTGCTAGTCATACATGTAGCAACATCTGTTGTGTGCACTTCCAAGATTTTGGGTAACATAGACACCACAAATGACAAAGCATGCACCGGATAGATGGCAGACGCTTGTTCATGGCAATGGTTCACAAGTTGGCCATCCCATGTCCTAGAATTTTGGTAACTGCTTCCTAGGCACTTGTTGGTGAACCCACAGTGAGTCAGGCACATGCATAGACAAAGTGGGTACCATGTTATTGGCACAGACAGCCAAAGGTGAACAACAAATGTAATATGACGCCACACTTGTGGTCATATGACTGAGCCACAACTCTTCAGGGGCAGTGGTGGACCAGCAGACGAGGCAGCACGTGTCCACATATTTCCAGTGATCAATAGCACAGAGGTGTCTTGTTTATGTGTGTGGTCCCATGTTGTTCCTGTATATTTTTAGGGGTGTATGTTGTCACAGTTACGTCCAGGTCTCATCATGAGTCAGTGGCAGCTATTAATGTATCTACTGAGTAACCTTCGGAGATCAATGTGAGTAAAGTGGATGAGGACATGAGAACCTACATGGGGATGGTCCCACCCTGTCACTGAAGACGTGTAATGAGACTGTCAACAGGGCAACCTTGGTGTGCTGAGTGAGATATTGTCTCCGGAGTCATGTTCCGGCAGGTGTCATTACAACATTTGTACACAGGTTGGCCTGTGAAGTTCCCACTGCATCTGGGAACATCAAAGCCTCTATGTTGATTAATGTAACAGCTATTCAGCATGCACAGCCAATCAATATTTTGTGAGCAATGTGATTCAGCGTGTGAACTGTCAGGGTCCTAATATGTGTGGAATTTTCATGCACAATATCAGAGGTAGCTGGTTCTGCTGGAGGCACCATACCCAATCCCTACATACGGCCCTGGTACACTGTCACACTTTGTCGTTCATGCATACATGAGACCCAGACAAGGGATGGGCCATGATTTTGGTATTCAAAGACAATTTTACTAATATGGTACATTTAAAAATCAGATGGTACTATACAATGTATTTGGGTATGCATTGATGAAGCACATGACAAAATACGCTCTGAGGAATGAGAGGTTTGCTAACGCAAGTGTGCTACATATGTAGCCACAAGGAACCTTTAGGGTAACGCACAGAAAGGTGCCAGTCAGGCTGACAGGATGCAGGGTCAATATGGATCCAGCAATTTCACAAGGTACATAATCAGTGGTCTGACTAAGACTGGTCGGAGGAAGAACAAGACAGTTGACATGTAAAACTGTGTATATCCTGTGTTTTTGAAGGTGACACATAAACCCAAGGGCCGTGTTACACAGCTTCATTAGTAGCAATGCATAACGGTGTATTTGACAAAATTGAAACTTCTATGCTGTTCCAGGCATCAGCAGGGGCAGTGCATGTTCAAATGGGTGGTGTGCATGGAGGTGATCACAGGTGTGTGCTGCATCAGTTTCTCACAAGTCCTGTTTGTGAGATTTGAATTCAAATTGCCAACAGTACCTTTCACACGGGAAGCAATCTACAGGTGATAACAGGGCTTCGAAACTACAAGCCAGTGTATTAATTGACCTGACGTTCACGCAGTCAGATGTACTTTGACAATGGCATAACATAGGAAAGGGTGTAGCACACAGGATTACTATTGTTAGTCTGTGTGTGTAGAGGAGGGAATATCGGGTACACATATTACCATTCCAGGGACCTCTTCAGACAGGTGGGTTGTGACCAGGAGCATGGGTGTGTCAGGAGTTAGGAAATGGGCTGACATGTACATGGAATGTCATGTGTGCAATGTTTGTCATAGGTGTGGCACTTGTGCTGTCTATGTTCTGCTTATATGGAACTCTAGTCACAGATAGTCCTTGCAAAGATCGGTGCAGTTGGACTTACTGCTGTCAAGGGTCTGGTCATACATTCCTGTTACCAATGCAATAGCACATCAACTGCCTCATGTATGAGGCTTGTTTTCCCCTTATTGAATGATGGTGTCTTACTTGTGTGCCATATGCTGCGATGAACCATGTTGCCAACATGTGTGTGTGAAATAGGTGTGGTCCTCTGCTATTGCCCTTCAAAGGGGAAATGTACAGGATATATGTAACTTACAGTGTGTGTGTATGTGACTGTTGTATGATATGCATCACAGTTGCTCTGTGATTTTCTGTGTCCTGATCGGTATATCAGCAATGCTCCATGAGGCTACACTCTTATTCTGATAGTTAGAGATAAAGGTGAGCAAAAATGATTAGCCAGACCATGATATGGTGATTATTATCGGTGTTTATTTACATTAGTTAATACAGTGGTGATGGTGATTAGTTTTAAAAGAAATTGTTCACAATATGTTGGCGCCTACGCACTCCAGCAGCCGTGTTTTGTTGTTCCCCCTCATGTTCCAGGCCAGCATCCTCCTCTTCCTCCTCTTCAGGCATGTGTGGCTCTGGGTCCAAGAGGGGAATGTTCCTTCGTATGCAAATGTTGTGCAGGATGGCACATGTTAGAATGATCATACAGACCAATTCAGGGGAATATAGGAGGCTACCACCAGTGATGTTGAGGCACCTGAATCTCGACTTGAGGATGCCGAAGGTCCTCTCGACTATGCTGCGTGTCCACCTAAGTGCGTCATTGTAGGCACGCTCTGCTACAGTGCTTGGGTTGCCAAATGGTGTCATTATCCATGGCTGGATCCCATTCCCCTGATCAGCTGAAAAAGAAAATGAATGGGATCATGTTGATGTAGCTTGCCCCACTGAAATCACCTTGCATGGCAGTAGTTGTCTTGTGTTGTCTGTGACTCTTTTGTATTATAGTGTTCCTTCTTAGGCTTGTAGGATGTAACATCTCCATTGTGTTGTTTCCTTGGCTGAACGAGTGTTTGGCTGCTGACTGGTTGTCAGCAGTATGGTTTGGGATTTGCAGTACAGTGTGCACTCTCTAGCTTTGTGACTTGTGATACAGGTGTCCCTGTGTCTTCACAGGGGGTGAGATGATAGTTCCATACACAGATTAATTTTGACAGTGTTTTTAACACGTTCACATCAAGGTACCCTGGACATCCCATACCTTTAGACTTATGCAATTGATTAATTTAAACATCAGTGAGACGCTTACATTTTGCAAGGTGACAATTAGGCAAACCACTCCAAAAGTTGTGATCATTGACGTCTTAACATTAGACTGTACACTAATTTCAGATGTGTGACAGGTTCAATGCAGACCTATGAAACATGGCGAGCGATGTCACGACCTCAGTGTGTTCCTGTCCACATGTTGCTGTCGTGGTGTATGGGTTGTGTGTCCTAGAGGGTTGCTGTGCAGTGTGTATATAAGTAGGTTTCTGTACTTACCAACAAGTAGTCCATTTCCATACCGTCCATCCTGGAAGTGCTGATTGATAGTAGAGTGACGGAAGATGAGTGAGTCATGGACACTCCCAGGATATTTGGCCACGATGTTGGTGATCAATACTTGGTGATCAACAATGGCATGCACATTTATGGAATGTTTGTGCTTCCTGTTGCGGTAGAGGTGTTCAGTTGCAGCAGGTGGCACAACGCGTACATGTGTGCAGTCGATGGCACCAAGGACATGTGGGAAGCCACTTATGAGGTAAAACCCCTGTTTTGTCTCCTGCTGCTTCTGCAGTGTGTTTGGGAAGCGGATGTGGCGGGGTGTGAGTCCAATGATGGCATCCAGTACTTTGGGCAAAAAGGCAGAAAATGATGGCTGTGATATTCCGGCAACCAGGGCACCAGTTGTTTGAAAAGAGCCACTTGCCAGCATGTGAAGTACAGCTAGCAGCTTGGTTTCTGTTGGGGTGGTGCGGGGTGTCAGCAAGGTGGGTGCCAACTGTGGATCTATGTTTCGCAGCAGCTGCTGAATGGCCTGCCAGTTCAACCTGTACCTCTGGATGATGTCATGTTCCCTGAGGCCATGAAGGGTTGTTCTGGTGCGGAATATCCTCTCCTGCCTTCTGCGCTGCCTTTGGGGTCCCTGCTGGTGTTGTGGTAGCTCCTGTTGTTGCTGCTGGGCTCTGCGTCTGCGTGCACGCTGGATGAGAAGCACCTCCATGTCTCACTTTTGTTGCTCTGCTGTTGCTTCTGTGTGGGATTTTGACGTCCGCGGGCTCAGCCGTCAAATTTTAATTATGGGGCAAGGTTTGCGCTGAATGTGCGTCAAAACGTTTGGCGCACATTCGGCGCAAACAGAGTATAAATATGCCCCAGAGTATTTCATGTGTGGTAGAATACGGAATGGACAGAGGCTTATGTGCTTCATGTGGCTAGTAGGGCCTGCATTGTGAAAAGTTTATTTTTTAGATGCGTAGTTCATGGCAAAATGTCTGCCCACTGTAATTCTGCCCTTTCATTGTGGAAGTGACCTCATACTGCTAGCGGTTGACGTCACAGCGTCATTGGTTAACATGGATGCCAATGGGGAATCCTGGCATATCATGTTCGCCATCGATTATTCACTTGACTCCCTGATCTCATGCGGACAGGTACTCCAATGTGTGTACTACTGTGGCCTGCCTCTGGCTATGGATGTGCCTCGTGTTGCAGGGGAAAGGGCCCCGGCCTTCACCCAGGAGGAACTGGAGAAGCTAGTGGACGGGGTCCTGCCCCTGTACGCAAAACTGTACAGACAGCCAGGGTACAGGTGAGTCTGGGTTTGCGAGGCACTATGTGTGTGTAATGGATGGTGTTGATTAGACATATGCGTGCACGTCTGAGCCTGCATGGGCCATGGTGCATGGCATGCTGCATGCGTATGTCCTGTATGTCTGACAGTACTGTCCGTTCCATAGTGGACGAATAGCCAGCTGTACCTATTGTGCAAGTGCCTGACCTCTGTGTTCCATTTCTGTGTCACCCTTTTAGGTCAGCGCCCACCAGAAGAGGGTACTTTGGCATGCCATCGCCAAGGAGGTGCGGACACTGGGGGTCTACAACCGGCAGGGCACCCACTGCAGAAAGAGGTGGGAGGACCTGCGGCGCTGGGCGCGTAAGATCAGTGAAGCCCAGCTGGGGAAATCCTCTCAATATGGAAGGGGTACCTGTCGGGCACTGACCCCTCTCATGCAACGGATCCTGGCGGTGGCGTACCCAGACCTGGATGGGCGCTTGAAGGCTGCACAGCAGTCACAAGGGGGTGAGTACTCATTTCACATACTTCCGTCTGGAAGGATGTCTGGGTGTGCATTAGGGTTCATGCTGCTTAGAGACAGGGACTTCGACAGGTGTCCATCTACTTTATGATCCCCAAAGGGTGTAGGGATGTCTTTGTCAGGTCTCCCACACGTCGTCTCCTTAGGTAGTCCAGGGGATAGGTGTAGAGCAATACTCTGGTCAGTAGTCAGGGGTATGGCCATGGGCATAGTGAACAGTGCTGCCTGTTGGGTGTGTCTTCTGGGTGGGTGTATGTCTGGCCATTATGTACGTCCATTCAGCTACTTACAATTGACCCTCCTGTTTTGTCTCCCCATCCCTGTTCTCTTGTGTTGGTTTGGTACAGCATCAACATCTGGCGAGGGAGCTGAGGCACCAGCAAGTGGGAAAGCAGCAGCCCACGGATCCTCAGAGGCAGAGACAACCGACGCCCAGGGGACCAGTGGGTGGGAGGGCCAGGGGAGTTCCACGGGAGGCAACTACCACAGGAGGTAGTGACTCCGAGACCTTCTCCGATGGGGGCTCCCCGGCGGTGGCAGACCCTAGTGGCCACACCACTACTGTGACATCTTCTGCCACCCCCATTCCATCACCGCTCTCCCTTCTGCTCCCCACCGAGTTGCCCGTGCCCGCTCACCCAGAAAGGTGGGCGTCTCCTTTGCCCCAGGCACCTCCCCCCGCCACAGTCAGCCCTGCTGCCCTCACAGAGGAGGCTATTGACCGCCTGAGAACCATCTCTGTAGGACAGACAACCATCGTCAATGCCATCAAGGGGCTAGCATCAGAGGTGCAGCAGACAAATACCTATCTGGATGGCATTCATGGTGCCATGTCTGCCCTACAGAGATCTTTTCAGGCTCTGGCCTCCTCTTGGACAGCAGCCAGTTTCCCTGGCCATTCCGTCCCCCCTCCAACCTCCTCTACCCCTTCCAGCACCCCACTCCTTTCACCCATCCAAGGCACACATTCAGACATGCAGTCAAGCACATCACCACACAAGAAGCACACTTCACAACACAAGCACCACACCTCCCGCCACAAGCATTCACACAGCCAACATACACATGCACAACAACAACATCCACAACCCCCAGTGTGCCCACCTCTTCCGCCTCCCTGTCTGTCTCCTCTACATCCACACCCTCATGCACTACACCTTCACTCACTGTTGCTGCTCCTCTTACTGCACTCACCACAATAGCAGATATCCATACATGCACCCCATGCACCACACCTGCACTCACCACAACTAATGTAGTTGACACATGCAGCACACTCACCAGGCTTACAGACACTCACACACAACATACATCCACACTAGCTGTCTATCTTCTCCCACTGTGTTCACCGCCCCTCCTCCAAAAACACACAAACGCACCAAGACACCCACCCATCAGACATCCACCACACCACAGCATACTGTCCAGTCACCTGCCTCCACTACACTCACCCATACACCACATACATCCACTACCTCTGCCTCCACTCCCACACCCTCATCCAGGACCACCCCAATTGCTTGGAAAAAAACTTTTCCTCTCCTGTGCTGACCTCTTCCAACCCACTGGCCCACCCCGTCTTGTCCCCAAGCGTGCCCACCTCCTTGCCCTTTCCACTTCTTCCACATCACAGCCCACCCCTGTCCACCCTTCACATTCCCGTGCCCCTTCCCCAGATAAAAAAAAGTCCCAGACTGAGCAGAGTCCATCTAGCTCCACCCGATCTAAACACCCCGACCCCCTTCAAAGTACAAGCCTGCCCCCCTCCACCTTCCAAAACAAAGTCCAAGGCCCACCCCTGTCGCAAATACCTACCCCCACCACCCCGTGCCCCCGTTCCGTGAGATACCTGGATGCCCATATGTTGCCCCATTAGGTGGAGTACAATGCACTTGTGGGAGTCAGGTTGGGTCCGTTGTGGCCGATGGCAATTGTAGCCATACGGACTAGCCATTGGCCCTGTTTGGACTGTTTGGCTCTGTGAGCTTCACATTAAAGATTTCTGTGTGGCCTGTGTTTTGGCAGCACGCTGTTGAACACTGGTCTTTTGTTTCATTGTTTATGGGTGTGGGGCATTTGTATGTACTATGGTCAATTTGGATTAGCCTTGTGTTGGGTAAGTACCTCTTGCTGTGGGATGTATGACTTGTGCTGCTGTGAAGGGTTGGGGGGGGCGTTGCAGGGTGGGTGGAGTAGGTGGGTATGTAACTCTGCCCTTTCCTCCCTTGTTTCGTAGGTTGCGGTACTTACCGTCATCGCCTTCGTCGGCAATCTCGGTCATGGAGGTATATGGCAAGGAGCAGGGCTGGCATGATCTGCAGCTCTCTATCCATGTCTGCTTCGGGTGCGTTGTGTGGCCCTCTGGTGAGTGTTTCCTTATATTCGGTTCATTTCTGCCTGGCTTTGCGTGGCGGTGGTTCCCGCCCCAGAACTGACGGCGGACTGGTGGTTCATTATTTGATGGGCAGGTTGGGACTTTCCGTCGGCCTATGGGCGGACTCTGCTGTCGTTGTCGGCACTCCTCTGCTGGCGGTGGGTGGTTTTCGGGATGCATGTCTTTCGTTTGGTTCATTATTTGGCGGTCCGGCCCTCTCATCTGTTGGCAGTTTTTACGACCAACGCCAGATGTGGAACAAACCGCCATGTTCATAATGAGGTCCTTACTCTTTAGAAATTCATAACTCTGCTTGTTTACATTGGATTTTCATTGTTTCAGCCTTATTTTATTCAGATAAATATTATCTATTTTTATAAACCTGTGTGGTGTATTTTTGTGGTGTTATTGCATGATTTATTGCACAAATACTTTACACATTGCCTTCTAAGCTAAACCTGACCTCTCAGTGCCAAACTACCAGAGGGTGCGCACAGGATAATTTGGATTGTGTTGTGACTTACCCTGACTAGGATTGTGGTCCCTACTTGGACAAGGGTGTATACCTCTGCCGATGGGAGACCTCCTTTCTAACAGTACACCTACACTGACCTCACTTGGGCCAGTTTAACATATTGTATAGGAATGTCATTGAACTGAAGGTATTAGTGTGAAAATTAAATTCTTTATTGTATACAGTTAATTGAAACCTTTATAATTTTTTACTAGCATTAAAAGCAATGAAGAGTTAAAAAATCAAACTGCCAGTGCATAAAAAGAAAAACATAGTAAAAACAATAAGAGCGACAATACAGAAAAATCGAAAGTACTATTGATCAGAATTTACCTGACATAAAGAGCATTTGAAACATTTGTTTTTTATTTAAGAAAACATCCCAAGATTTGGTGCAGGTGTGGACTGGCACTCATGATTGCATGACAATGTCAGGCAAACTTTGGTAAATGTCCTGTACATTTGCAATATGAGCTAATGTATGTTTATATTCACTCCCTAGTTAGCATGACAGCAGACATGGCCAAGACCTACGAGCTACAATGGGCACACTATAGCCACATTCATAGGATTGCCCATGGCTATAGGAATATAGGCCATGTCTACAAGAAGGCAAAGACTAGAGGCATTAGAGGACCAGGACTCAGCTCCGAGCAACATAAGACCCCTGCAGCGAAGTATCTCAGGGTGGCAAACAGCAGTAGGGCAGCACACAGCCCACTCCTGGACCTTCAAATTGGCCTAGGCTGGCAGGCAATGGACAATATAAGGCTGGACATGCTGAACCATCCACTATCAACTTTTTGATGGTCCAGCAGATGCAGCGAATGAACAGGATGATTGCTCGCATAGAAAAAGAGCAGGCCAGGATGAGGGACATTTTATTGACATGCCAGGGGCCCTAGAGATGGTTGCCACCCAGATGTAACTCTCTCCCTTGGAACATTCCCTTCCCCGTTTGTTATAGTTGATATATATTTTTTTTTAAGTAGGCATAGTGATAGGGTTTAGTGTAGGTTTAGTTCACATAATAAAGACGTTTTTAGATAGTAGCTTTTTAAGGCCATATGTACAAAGCTTTTTTCTTCAAAGAACCGGGCCATTTGCAACATGAAAAAAGCATTTCTCAATGTAGAAACCCAATTTTGCGATTCAGTAATCTTTTTACTGAATCGCAAAAAGGGTTTGGGAGTCACAATTAGGAACATTCCAAGGGCCTTTCCTAATTGAGAGTCGCAGTGGTGTGTATGATTGTTTTGGGACTCTGAATGCGGTCACAAAGCAATCGCAGTTAACACCAATTTCAAATTGGTGTTAACCCAATCGCAAACAGGAAAGGAACCCCTTCTCCTTTGTGAATTGAAGCAAAAATATTTTTCAGAGCAGGTAGTGCTCCCACAGACCACTGTCCACTTTGAACAAATTGAAAAGAAAACTTTTCATTTTTTTGTTTGAAATGCATTGTGTTTTCCTTTAAGGAAAACAGGCAGCATTTTTTTTTAAAACTGCTTTATTTAAAAAGCAGTCACAGACCCATCAGGCCACCATCCCTGTGAGTGCAGCCACTCACAACGGGATCGCAAATTGCGACATACCTCATGAATATTGATGAGGTAATTCATTGGCGACTCCATTGGGAATTGCAAACAGTGCTCCTGACATTGTTGTACGTTTTGTTTTGTGACTTGCTGTAGGAAAGTACCATCTTGCCTGGCATGTCACCCCCATTATTACTTGTGTGTCAGTTTGTTTTTGCCTGTCTCACCGGGATCCTGCTAACCAGGACCCCAGTGCTCATAGTTTGTGGCCTGAATGTGTTCCCTGTGTGGTGCCTAACTGTGTCACTGAGGCTCTGCTATCCAGAATCTCAGTGCTTATGCTCTCTCTGTCTTTAAAATTGTCACTGAAGGCTAGTGACCATTTTTACCAATTCTGATTGGCACACTGGAACACCCTTATAATTCCCTAGTATATGGTACCTAGGCTCCAGGAGATCCCTATGGGCTGCAGCATTTCTTTTGCCACCCATAGGGAGCTCAGACAAACCTTTACACAAGACTGCCACTGCAGCCTGAGTGAAATAACGCACACATTATTTCACAGCCATTTTCACTGCACTTAAGTAATTTATAAGTCATCTATATGTGTAACCTTCACTTGCTGAAGGTTAGGTGCAAAGTTACTAAGTGTGAGGGCGCCCTTGCACTAGCAAATGATGCACCCACATAGTTCAGGGCCATTTCCCTTGACTTTGTGAGGGCGGGGACACCATTACACTCGTGCACTACATATAGGTCAATACCTATATGTAGCTTCACAATGGTAACTCTGAATATGGCCATGTAACATGTCTAAGATCATGGAATTGTCCTCCCATGCCAAATCTGGTACTGGGGAGCCAATTCCATGCATCCCCGGGGCTCCACTATGGACCCCGTTTACTGCCAAACCAGCTCTCTGGGGTTTTCTCTGCAGCTACCGCTGCTGCCACCCCACAGACAGGGTTTTGGGCAGCCCAGTCCCAGGAAGGCAGAACAAAGAATTTCCTCTGCGCCCTCTCCCTTTGGAAATATGTGTTAAAGTCTGGGGAGGGGTAGCCTCTCCCAGCCTATGGAAATGCGTTGAAGGGCACAGATAGTGCCCTCCGTGCATAGGCCAGTCTACACCAGTTTAGGGAACGCCCAGTCCCTGCTCTGGCACGAAACTGGACAAAGGAAAGGGGAGTGACCACTCCTCTGTCCATCACCACCCCAGGGGCGGTGCCCAGAGCTCCCCCAGTGTGTCTCAGACCTCTGCCATCTTGAATCCAGAGGTGTGAGGGCACTCTGGAGGCCTCTGAGTGGCCAGTGGTGTCAGCAGGTGACATCAGAGACCCCTCCTGATAGGTGCTTACCTGACTAGGTGGCCAATCCTCCTCTGAGGGCTATTTAGTGACTCTCCAGTGGGCTTTTCCTCAGAAAACGACTTGCAAGAATTCACCAGAGTTCCTCTGCATCTCTCTCTTTAACTTCTGCCAAGGATCGACCACTGACTGCTTCAGGATGCCTGCAAAACTGCAACAAAGTAGCAAGAAGACTACCAGCAACATTGTAGCACCTAATCCTGCCGGCTTTCTCAACTGTTTCCTGTTGGTGCATGCTTTGGGGGCTGCCTGCCTTCATCCTGCACTGGAAGCCACGAAGAAATCTCCTGTGGGTCGACGGAATCTTCCCCCTGGTTCAGCAGGCACCAAACTTCAGAGTCACTGGTACTCTGGGACCACTCTCATCCTGACGAGCATGGCCCCTGGAACACAAGTGGTGGACCCAAGTGACCCAGAATGTCCAGTGGTCCAACTGTCCAAATTTGGAGGAGGCAAGTCCTTGCCTCCCCTCTCCAGACAGTAATCCTGTGCACTGTGTGAACTGCAGCTACAAGGGCTTCTGTGCACATTTCCATGAAATCCTGCAGGCACAGCCAAGCCTAGGTCCCCAGCACTCTGCCCTGTGATGCTCAGCTCCCTGAGTTTATCTCCGGTGTTGTGGGACCCTCTTCTGCAGTGTTGAGACGACTGCCATGTTTAGACATCTTGAACCCGTGTTCAAGGACTTCTGTGTGTGCTTCCTGCTTTTGCATGGGCTTTCTACATTGCTGAGGGCCCCCTGCTGAGGGCCCCCTCTGTCTCCTCTCCCAAGTGATGATACCCTGGTCCTTCCTCGGCCCGGGCAGCACCCTTTTTCTCTAACAGCAACTCTTGCAGCTAGTAAGGCTTGTGTGCAGTATTTTGCCAAGGAAACAGCTCTGTATCCTCCAGCACTCCGTGGGACATGTTCTGCACGAAGGAGAAGTTCCTAGCACTTTTCGTTGTTGCAGAATCTTCAGCTTCTTCCATCCGGAGGCAGCCATTTTGAACCTTCATCCGGGGTTTAGTGGGCTCCTGCCCCCCCGGACACTTTCATGACTCTTGGACTTGGTCCCCATCCTTTGCTGTTCCTCAGGTCCAGGAATCCGTCTTCAGTGCTTTGCAGTCAGTTGTGGTCTTTGCAAAATCCTTTATCACAACTTGTGTGTTTCTTGGGAAATAGTAGTACTTTACTCCTACTTTCCAGGGTCTTGGGGTGGGATATCTTGGACACCCTTAGTGTTTTCTTACACTCCCAGTGACCCTCTACACACTACACTAGCCAAGGGGTCCATTCGTGGATTGCATTCCACTTTCTTAGTATATGGTTTGTGTTGCCCCTCGGCCTATTGCATCCTATTGTATTCTACAGTGTTGCACTCAGACTGTTTTACTTACCTGATTTTCATTTGTGTGTATATTTTGTGTATTTTACTTACCTCCTGAGATAGTTTTGGAACAGTGTCACTAAGATAAAGTTCAGCTGAAAAAGTTACCTTCTTAAATTACAGCACAAACAGTTCTGTTTGCAGTGGAGTAGGCTATGGGGAGCAGTGAGACGGTCATGGATGGTCATCTCTTCTGCGAGAAAAGCAGGCCCGGTGTCATAGGCAGTCATCACTGTAGTGAAGAGCCCATCAGGTATCATGGATGGTAGTTGCTGGAGCTTTGCATTGGTGGTCACAGCAAGCTGTGGAGCAAAGTGCAGATTTTGCTTTGCCAATCATTGCTGGCATGGTTGCTGTAGCACATAGAGTCAAGTTGACCAAACCCTCATGAAGGTGATTATCGGGTGCAGCCGAATATATCACTGTGAAGTGGCCTGTCCACTGTTATGAAGAACCACAAGTTCAGGATGTCAACTTTCTTTATAGAAAGTGACTTGTAAGCCAACTGCTGCACAGATTGAACTTTTATGAAAAAGTAAAGGGCAAAATTCATGCCATGCCATTGGGCTGTATTTATTGACTGACACATTCTAGGCCGCACTTCTGCACGTCATAAACCCATTCCAAACTTCAAAGCCCTGTGGATGCCCCCCTTGGGGATTAGGAACTCACTCCAGCAGGGTTTAGGCAGGTCCAGTTGCACGTCCAGGTATTGTCACAGGTCAGGTGGGCAGTTGGAGGGAAGCCCCTGGAGCTTGTTGTGTCTCTGTGGCTCAGATTGGTCAGCAAACTGACCCTTGGAGACACTCGGTTAACCTGGGATAAAGAAAGACGGTCCAGTCTTTCTTCTCAGACAGCTTGGCAGTCCTCAAGCAGCAGGGCAGCCACTATGCGGAGCAACTCTCACTTCAAGCAGCAGGGCAGTCTACTGATAAACAAGGCAATGCTTCTTCTGTAATGTCCACAGGTCCTGGAGTGTACTGAAGCATGACTCTCAGGGTCCAATAGTGTATACCTGGCTCCATCCTTTAAAGTAGGGGCGGGGTGGGTCCCTGTACTAACCCCACATCTGGTTTTGAAAAGGTTTTCCTGTCCCCTGTCAAGCCTGCAAGAAGTCTGGGATGGCAAACAACTAGTGTCAGGTTTGATTGTATGTGCAGGAGACAAAGCCATTTGAAATAAAGGTGGGGTTGGGTACAGCTCGCCCCCAGCCATCCTAGCAGGATGGTCCTTCCTGTCAGCACCTAATCCCCTTTATGTCACTGTCTGGAAGGAATACACAAACCCCAACAGCAGAGCCATTCACAGTCTGGAGACTCAGGATACTAGCAGAAGGCAGAAATGTTTCGAACAAGAAACTGGCAACTTTCTAAAAGAGGCATTTATAGAATTGTGACATAAAATTTGACTTCACCATTGAAGAGGATGTTAAATTACAATTTATTTGAGAATAAATAGCATATTTCTATTTTCTACAAAACAAAAGTCAACACAAGTAATAAGGTATCTCCTTGTTAGTCAATGTAAAAAATAGGCCTTACGGCAGAGGCAAACGATGTTAGGAGTTCTTCACTGCCAGAACAAATAAAACTTAAACCCAGAGGTCCTACTTTTTAAACACAATACATCCTGTCCTATGAGTTCCTACCATAAGGGTGACGTATATGTAAGAAAAAGGAAAGTTTAGGCCTGGCAACAGGTATATTTTGTCATGTTGAAATTAGTTTACAACTATGCAACAGCCTGCAGTGGCAGGCCAGAGACATGTTTTGAAAGGCTACTTTAGTGGGTGGCACAATGAATGGTGCAGGCCCACTAGTAGCATTTAATTTACAGGAGGTTCTGGGTACATTTAGAACCATAAACTAGGGACACAAGTACATTAAATGTGCAAATCAGGTTTAAGCCATTTTTTCATGTTTTAGGGGGGAAGCTCAAGCACTTTAGCACTGGTTAGCAGTGGTAAAGTCCACAGAATCCTAATGTCAAAAGAAATGGGTTCAGCAACAGAAGGCAGAACTCTGATGGAGACCCTGGAAAAAGGGCCAGGTCCAACACCCACATTCCTAATTTCAGTGGCAGGCACCCATATTAGCCTCTCCACATGTCACTGAAACTGGGGCAGCCTCGAGTTTCACTTTGAAATACTCTCGGTCTAGTTAATCAATAGTGGATCAAAACAAGGAATGAGACGTGAGTTCATACAAAATAACTTTAGCTTTGGGAGAACAGGAACCTTTGCAAGCACAACACATCAGAAAATGTGGCTTTTATTCTAATTCAAGATGGAATACAGATAAAATTGTTTAGTTGACGATTTGTTTATGGAAATAAAGTACAGTCTACGGAAGAAAAGTACTGTTGTGTAGCCATTTTGAGTATAGCTCCATGCACGTTAGTTTAATACACTAGGCCGCTGTGCACCTTGACCTAGATATATTTTATTCAGCTTCACATCATTATTTTTACAATAACCAGTTTTACAGTCTTGTTTTTATTTCTTCTATCAAACTGTTTTGCTTAGTTCAGCATGTGTTCTCAAACAACGCATTCGTGATCACCCTGTGCTTCAGTCAAGGCTACAGTCTGGTACATTGCCGGTAAAAGTGGTAGAAGTTTAGTCTCCAACATTCGTAGAAAATACACATCCTTACGTAGGGACATTTTCTTAGAACATCTGCTGTGTTAGTTATAAAAACACTTTCTAGTCCTATTACACGTCAAGAAGGAGATTCCAGCCAGGGAACCACAACTGTATGCTGAATGCTCTGCTGCAGATGCTGACGCAGATCATAGGCCTTTGCTCAGGTATGAGGGTTGATGTCCTCCCGGGGAACCTGAAAGGCAGGATTAGAGCTTAACATGCTATGCTCGAAATATGGTTTAGATAGGGAATAGTCCATCGACTCTAGTGGCACTATCATAGCATTATTCTTATGCTTCACTCTCATCATCACTATTTTAATATTGTTGTGTTGTGTAGTTCTGGTTATTGCAGCTCATGCTTTACTATCCAAAATGCAGTCGTTTTATTAAACCAATTTTTAAAACTCATACTGCCTTTATTGTCATTTATATATGAGACCGCACTGTGTATGAGAGAACCGGTTGTGACCTGAGTGACCACGACTTCCCTGAGAAGAACCAATATGTCATGCGCTCAGCTGCCCAATCGTCTCTACCTCTTGGAAGAGATGAGGCACTGCTAGTTAGCTGGAGCAAACCCCAGATTTGGAGCGACAAGTGTCATCCACCATGGGTCAGACTCAGTCTCCCACACTGTGGACGATCTTGCTGCTCAAAATCCAGTAGTCTCATTAAAATAATGAGACCTATGCGACATGGCGCCGCCAAAGTTTGGTCAAGCTCTAATTTTCGGGTTCACCAGAGTATCTCAGTCTAATTTTTTATAATGACACCTCAGTGCCGTATATGGAGAAGTCCGTGGTACTGAGGATTTCCACCACAGCCGTATAGGTAATCCTATTACAGCTGGTGGTTGTTCAAGCTTGAACTTTAAAAGGAAAACCCCATCTTGGTGTGCCTTCTCTGAACTCATAGTGCTTCTATCATGGCGAATCCCCAAATTGTACAAATAGCTGTTAACATGAGACAACCTCTCACAGCACACTTATATGCAAATGGCCTAACGGCCCAGGGAGGTCCAGTCACGTTTGTGGTGGACACCCACGCATCTTATAGAACAGAACTTTTTTTACTCTTGGGTCACATTTCCAACAGTTGATGGGAACACAAATACATTTCACAAATATACAGTTGTGAACGCGCCTGGACAATACAGAGCGTACGCATATTTAGAGATACCTCTATCTTATCAAGAACATAATAATTGGCTTGATGGCGCCCTGCCCCATACAATACTACCAGTTAGGTTAGGTCCACTAAGAAATGACGGTCCAACCTGGCCTTTATTGGCCCCTTTTACACCACATCCTGCGTTTGGGAATTTAGCAGTAGCTGAGGTTACTTGCTTATACATTGAATTATTAGCAATATACAGACGATTAGTACAATTCGTGATGCAAATATTAAATACAAACCCAGCACGTGATGCTCCAGCACACCCACATGCAATAACATCAGGTATAAATCCGGCGACTGTGCATTCGATTATGGGTAAAGTACCTGCCAAACGAGAGGAGACTCCGTTTTGGCTGGCACAAAAAATAAATACGCTGGAGGCAGTATTTCCCCATACGGGACCTCAGGATAAACATAGAATACTAACGATGTGCTTGCCATCTGGGATGGTCCCTACAGTAGAAAACTGTAATATATGGGGCACGGTATTTGCCGCGCTCTATACAACCGCACATGGTACACCGACACTTGCCAACTTTCCGGAAGTGCTGAAACAAATACAAGATGAATATGGGGCTGCCCCGGCCTTAGATTTGGGGATGCAACTGATGATCAACTTTGCCACAGTATCTTCAATCATTTTAAGTAACCTTAAAGGGGAAGCAGTTGAACTCGCAGTGCGCATGCGGCTCCGTGACGTTCCGCAACAAGATCAAGAATGAGAGCTGCCTAAAATAATAGCGGAAACATATTCAAGTATCGGTCGAGATAGCCTAGGGGCCAGAGCACAAAAACCTAAATTTCAGGGTAAAACAAATAAAGATAACTCCAAACAGCAACCTGAGGGTAATAAGAAACGCTGGGATAAAAAACAACAAATGCCTAAAAAAGAAAGGGGAGAATCTCCACGTACGGAGACTCCACACAATAGATATAATCTCAGAAATAGAGATAATATCAAAACGCCTGATAGATACCAAAATTGCATTTTTCTATACACAAATTTTATTGGCATTTTCATAAACAATACTGCACAGCATAAGCGATAATTGGGAGGTCGTAATCATCAAACAAATACAATACTAGTGTACACAAGATAACTTCCTCTCCCACCGTAGCTGCGCCCTTCCCAATAAAGGGCCACCGATTCAGTCAAACTGCAAATAACAATCCTCTATTTCCCTATACTCTCTCCCACCCACCCCATCCAACCCAGGCTGGCTGAAGTAGTAATTGACTAATTGAAAGTGAACGTGAAAGTGACAGTGCAGGGCAGAAAACCAACAGGCAGCTCATATGCCCCTACTGCTCTATAGGCTCCTGTCGCGGGACTGCTGCCTTTAGAGGGAAAGAAATTGCTCACCAGTTGGTATACAAAGAAACCACAGAAAGCAGTGAATGATCTCATCAAGAATGTTACTCTGCTGGCATCTGTGGTGCAACCATATACTCACCCCCACCCTCTCCACCCCCCCCCCACCCGGGACTGAGTCACCGTCTGAGATAACTTCCGCTTTTCACAACTCTGCTACAAGAAATTTCCATGCTGTAGCCACCACCATGGAACCTTGGCCTCTCTTAGCCTTCTTAACAAAGACACTGCTCTCATATTCTCCCCATCGACTCAGTTCTCTGGTCCACCCAGCTATCGTGGGTCCCAATGCTGACTTTCAGATAAAGGTAATCTGGTAGCTAGGTGAAGGTCTAGGTTCAGAAACTTGAACTTCACCTTGACTGATGTGAGAGTGCCCATTGGAGAGGAGCTTGTGTAAAGGTACTACAGCATATCCCCAAGGTATCCAGAAATGTAAGATTCAAATTGATCAGCTCTTTATTTTATATAGGACATACCTCTCACTGCAGCTAATTAAAAGGTTCTTCCAGACTGCCCAGGCTACGTGTTCAAGGTGTGGAGTTTTTCAGGGAGGGTTGCTACATATGATATTGGACTGCCCCGCTCCTACCATACTGGGGAGCTGTAGTTGACCTTCTCAATGATGTCACGGACTGTAGCATTTTCCTGTCACCACTGGTGTGTCTCCTGGGGCTGTTTCCACTCCCTTTGCATAAAATGGGGGCACCCACCCCCGTGTTGGAGAAGATTGGAACTGTGAGTGACATGTGTAAGAAAGTACCCCCTTTTTGGCATGGTTACCCCCCACTTTTTGCCTGCTGTCAGTGTGTTTCGACTGTTTTCATTCGGATCCTGCTAACCAGGACCACAGTGATTGTGCTCTCTCCCTCTAAATATGGTTGCTGAGGACTTTGCACACCCCACAATTGGTATACTGGTGCCCCCATAAAAGTCCCTAGTTTATGGTAGGTAGGTCCCCAGGGTATTGGTGCATCAGTTGTTCCCCAAGGGCAGCAGCATGTATTGAGCCACACATGGGAGCCCATGCAAAATGTGTCTGCAGGCCTGCCACTGAAGCCTGTGTGAAAAGGTGCATGCACCCTTTCACTACAGGTCACTGCACCAGGTCACTGTAGGTCATCCCTATGGTAGGCAATTCTAGCACAGAAGGCAGGGTGCAGGTACCTGTGTGTGAGGGCACCCCTGCAAGAGCAGAGGTGCCCCTACAAACTCCAGCTCTATTACACTGGACTTTGTAAGTGCAGGGAAGCCATTTTACCTGTGTACTGTGTAGTGACCTGTGTCCAGCTACATAATGGTAATCCCAAACCTGGGAATGTTTGGTATCAAACATGTCGAAATCATACCCCAATACTGTTGCCAGTATTGGTTGTATGATTCCATGCACTCTGGGGGTTCCTTACAGGACCCCCAGCATTGCTCCTACCAGTCTTCTGGAGGTTTTCCAGGCAGCTCCGCTGGTGCCGCCCCAGAGACAGGTTTCTACCCTCCTGCTACTTGACCAGCTCAGGCAGGGGAAGGCAGAACAAAGGATTTCCTGTGGGAGAGGGAGGTACCACCCTCTCCCTTGGAAATAGGTGTTACATTGCGTGGGTGGGGTTGCCTCGCCAAGCCATTGGTATACTTTGAAGGGCACATTTGGTGCCCTCCTTGCATAAACCCGTTTGATCCAGTCCAGGGACGCCTGGTCCCTGCTCTGGTGCAAAACTGGACAAATAAAGGGTAGTGACCACTCCCCTGTCCATCACTACCCCAGGGGTGGTGCCCAGAGCTTCTGCAGGTGGCCACTTGATTCTGCCATCTTGAATCCAAGGTGGGCAGAGGCCCCTGGGAGCATCTGAGTGGTCATGTCAGGTAGGTGATGTACAGCCCCCTCCTGATAGGTGGTCACCCTTCTAGGTGACCAATCCCCCTTCCTGGGCTATTTAGGGTCTCCCTCTTGGGTGGGTCCTCAGATGCGACTAACAAGATTCCAGCAGGATTCTTCAGCATCATTTCCTTCATTTTCTGGTCACTGGGACTGCAACTGGACTGTCCAGGAAGTGACAATCTGTAACTTAAGCGACAACTCCGCTCTCCAACATTTTTTCTCTGGCTCCTTCCAGCAACTGCAACATTTCCCCAGCTGTGCATCCTCTGATGGCGGCGAGTCTTCAGACTGCACAAGAAGCAAGAAGGAATCCCCCTTGGAGTGAAGGAGTCACCCCCCTGCATCTGCAGGCACCAACTGCGACAACAACTGGCTGCGTGGATCTTCTCCCCTCCGGAGCTGTGTGGAACCTGCATCACAGGTGGTGGTCTGGAGTATTCCTCTTAGTCCTTTCTAACAGCTGTCCAACTTGGGAGACGGCAAGCTCTTGCATCTCCTAGCAGACAGCACCCCTGTGCACTGCAACTCTTGCGGCTACCAAGGCTTCTTTGTTCCTCCTTCAAGGGATGTTCATGCTTCGTGTAGTCCCAGCCCCCAGCACTCCTTTCAGCAAAGTACAGTCTCCTGCCTGCAGCTCCAGAAACATGAGACTCCTTTTCAGGTTTGTTGAGTGGGCCTCACTGTGACTCCTTTGTCTGCTGCCAGTGAGTTGCCTATGGGGGCTGCCTCCTCTTCTTGTGACTCTCCCAGCTGCTGAGGGTCACCCCGGACTCCCCTCCTTTGATCGAGTCTCCTGGACCTTGCTGGTCCTCTTCAGGCTTGCAAACCTTCTTCTCCATCTCTTGCATTTGCCAAGGCTTGTTGGTGGTTTCCATCACCACTGACTGACTGCATCTCGACTGCCAACGTGGGACATCACTTGCATCACTTCTGGGACTTCTCTTCATCTCCTGTGCTGCACTGCTGACCTTCGTCCACTATCGACCTTGTCCTGCATCCACAGAATGGTGGGTAGTGGCTCCTGGCACAACCGGACACTCCATCACAAACTGGACTTGGTCCCCTTCCTTTGCAGGTCCTCTTCTATTCGGATCCATCTTGGGTTCTTCCAGTCTTTGTTGGGTCTTGCATAATCCTTTTCCAAAGTCCTCCTGCTGGTTTTGGGGAAAACCAGGTACTTATCTCTGCTCTCCTTGTCGCTGGGGGTCACTCTGCTGCTCACCTCTTGGGGTTCCTAGTAACTTCAGCTCCATTCCTCTGATTTCACTTCCTTGGGTGGGGTACTGCCTTTCACATTCAAATATTTTAGTATGTGGTCTGGCCCTCCCCTATGGCCCTAACTATTTGGTATTGCTTTTACTAATGCCTTTTGCTTTCTATGCTATTTACTGATTGGTAATGTGTATATAACAGTGTGTTTACTTACCTCATTTACTTACCTCCAGTTGGGGGACTGCCTATTCACTACTCTAGTTCATGTTACTATAATAAAGTGACTTTATTTTTGTAAAACTGTGGTTCTTTCATGTGTGTAAGTGCAGTGTGACTATAGTGGTATTCCATTAGCTTTGCATGTCTCCTAGATAAGTCTTGGCTGCTCATCCACAGCTATCTCTAGAGAGCCCTGGCTACCTAGACACTGCCTACACTTCACTAATAGGGGATACCTGGACCTGGTATAAGGTGATAACACCATAGGTGCTCACCACACACCAGGCCAGCTTCATACAATGTGCAGTGCGCATTGGGGGTCCCTAGGTGCTCCGTAACCTGCAGTATTTGTAGCCTAATGTCCATCATCAGGGCCGGTGTTGTGTCTACCGTGTCCTTGTTCTTTCTAAGCTTGACCATCGTACTCCACAATTGTGATGTTCACTCCATCATGGGCAAGCATTCTAGATGGCAGAACCCCTCTGATAGAGTCCAAGGACGCTACTGCTCTAGCAGATTTGGCAGAAGTTAGCACTGTGACCACATCTTTGTCCACTGGGGAAGCTCTGACGGCCACTCTCAAATCTATCCTTTCAGACTATTAAAGACACCAAGGAGGCCCTGAAAAACAAAACGGATACTGTTGTGGGGACATTGGAATCTTCTGAGACAACAATGCAAAATGTCTGAAAACATCGCTACCAATAACAAGAGCTAATGGCATGGTTAATTTATAACTGGACTTTTTTTGCCTTTTCCTGCCACATAATTCCAGTGCCATTCCTGGAACAAATGAAGTCTGTGATGATGACCAATATTTGAGCATTATAGAGACTTTGTTTTTCCAATATTTATTCAAGCTGTTTGTGAATTAAAACCGGGCAGCCTGTAGGGAGGTTAACAAATTCAGAGCTGCAGACTTCTACTTGCGATCCTGAGTACAAGACATATTTTCACAGACAGGCTGCTTCATGCTCTGTGTCTGCCAGGGGGGCACAGAGGCTGGCACCTTTAAATAACACACAAAGCCAGTCTGGGGAGCACTGTGCTTCTCGCATCTGCTATAGTCTATGAAGGTTTAGGAACCCCTGAAGCTTTGTGAAAGGTGGGAGGGGACGCAGCGAAAAGTCATTGCCGTGAAAGCTAAAGAAAAGGATTCCACACATGGCATAGGTTAGCTTTTGTTTATAAGTATTTACTCTAAGCACAGTAGGAACACATTTTAAGCCCTGATTACATTTTTTATCTGGCTGGTGGAGAGCAGAGTAATGCGCTTGTGCAGGTTTATGATGTGTCTGGGATTTCTAGGGACGAAAACTAAAACATAGCACCTTATAAAAAAGTCCCACATAAACTAATGGCTATTGATATATCGCCTTCCTGGTGACCAGAATCTATCTTGCACTCCCCTTCGCCTTGGTGCACAGTGCAATATTATACTAGCATTTGCAATGCAATAGGTCTGACATTTGGCTGAGCGAGCGATTGGCGCTGTAAATGCTTAACTGAAGGTTTTGGTCAACACTGTCGCATAATTTGGTCATTTCCTGCCACATAATTCCAGTGGCCCTGCATATAACTAAAGTACTTCTATTTACCTTCTGCAGAACATTATCTGGGGTGCCGTGCCGCGGCTGAAAAGAAATGTGTTGAGAGCACATATTAGACTATGGCAGATTTTTAACTTCCTTCTCCAGGGCAAAGGTTTACAGCTTTGCTGTTATCCATGGACTGCAGTCTCTCAATGGGACTTCAAATTCATTACCATCCCCGGCCGTAGAACATGATTTACAGCCTTGTTTACTACAGTGCTCTGAGCAAGTCGGGCTTTTTCCATATACAACGTGCATGTAGTTAAAAAAAGTCACTCTCCTTCAGGAAATGTAGCTCGGATTACACAACTGACTTAAGGCTGATGCTGCTATATGTAGTTAGGACATAACCGTTACCATATAAGAGTCAGCAGATCAAACGTTACTCACATTGCCAGAGCAGCGCACGGAAATTGTGAAAGTTCCAAATAATATACATACGCCTTCCGCAGAACGTGTTTTTATGATAATGATAATAACAAACAAAAAAAAGCCCCCCCCCCAAAAAAAAGGCTACATTTGTAAAACACAGGTGAAGCTTTGTAAAACAAAGTTTCTAAGCAATATGGAAATACTCTATGTTACGTGAACTCCCAATTAGCCGAGTCTTCGAAGTTCGTCAGCAGACCCTACAGATGGAGCAAGGGCTGGGGTTAATTTGCTTTCTCAGGCGCCATGCATCACCCAGCTCATGACACTGTGGCGGGGGAGGGTTTTCCTGGAGGGATCAGCCTCCTTACAGCTGTTCAAAATGAATCGCAAGCACAAACTGACTTTTTAAGGAATTAATTCAGAGTAAAGTTTGCATACATTTTTTAAATTGCAAAATAATGACTGTTGGGCTCAACGGCTCGCAAACACTTCAGGAAGGCTGCCAGAAGGTTAACCCCTGTGGGCCCAGAGAGCCAGGGAATGTGAGCACAGATTGACACTAACAAGAATGGCCTGGACTGCTCGTGCTCTGGTCCCATGGGAGAGTTCAGGAATGGGCACCGTGCTGGGGTAAGAGGGCAGCTGCAGGTTTGCCTCAACTCGCAAACACTTCACGGAGGCGGACTGACTGAAGTTTTGCATATATCTTAAAAGGTTTAGTCACGTTGAAAAAGGAAAACTTTATGAAATTGTTCAAAACTGCAAAAAGCTTCAGCTTGAATGAGCAGTGTAAAAGATAGCACATGAGGAGGTGGGAGGGATGGAATGCTGCAATAAAACACAAGCATTTGGAATGCAATAGTCTCGTGTTTGCTCAAGTTAGAGCTCATAGTGTTCTAAATTATTGACTGGACTTTTATTGCCACACAGACTGAAAATAACAAGAGGAAGAGATTGAGACGAGCTGGCCCTGGAAAAGCCCCCCTCTGATGTTGGTTTATGTTTACAGAGGGAGCTTGTGGGGAGGAGACTGAACACACACCCACCGTGCAAGGCAAACAGGCCCATACTGAAAGAAAAAGTCCCCTTCAAAAGAGATAAACAGGACTTAGCGTACTTACACAGTACTCTGTGCTGCTCCCAAAGTGAAAAAAGGCAGGACAAAGAGGCAGAACTGACCACTAGCAAGCAAGGATTTTTGAAGGATACTGCAACTAACAAATGAAAACGCTAGAACTCACTCTATTGTATACTTTAGCATACAGCAGGCCGAACGCTAACGCTCAGCCTAAAAAGGCTATTGCTGACGTAGGACTTACTACTAGGGCACTGAAGGGCCTAGTGCTGGAGACTGAGGAGCTGTTATGCATGTATACGTACTCCAGACCCCTCCACATCAGTTAATCTGGTGTGCTCAAGCAATCCTTCAAGGCTGCAGGTAAAAGCAGGAGTCCAGAAGCATCAGGAATCACATCACGAAAATATATAGCCATGTTAGACTCCCCGGCCTCGATGTTCGGCACAGCAGTTAATAGCACTCTAGCCCTACTTCAGGCCCCGCTGGGCACTCACCTCTTCAACATCAAGGTGGACCCATTCACCCACACAGGAAAGAAGGGTACTCCCATGTAGCGTAGGGCAGTGCCTGCCCATAAAATACAGCTGCTTGTCTCCCTGCTCAAGGGGCCCCATCAGGTCAGAGGAGGGCAAGGAGCACTCCCCATGCAGCCCAAGTGAGCAGGGGGCCCGCTCATAGCGCTGAAGTACTGCTCCAGCATGGGTTGGCCTCTGCTAAGTCGCACTGAGTCCCCAGGGCCAATGACAACACCTGTTCCTATCCAAAGCGTTCGCCCTGTTGTAGGCCTCTTTGTCGGCAGACAGCCTTGTGGAGAGGCGTCCAAGGCTTCAACGGGGCACAGGGAATACAAGGGCGCAGGGCAACACAAGGCACAACACACACATAGATGGCAGACATGCTGAATGACCACCTTTGGGGCCAAAGCCCTGCCTCCATAACCTGGAGGCAACAAAGTATAGGAGAGCCCGGGTGGCTCTCTACAAGCCCTTAGCAGCACTCGCAGCGCGGCCACTAGCCCCTAGAGGTGACAGTTTGGCCCTGGCAGTGCCAGGACTCTGGCATTGCACCCACAGGGACTATCCCCTGTATGCTCTGGCCACCATTTTTGGATTCATTGTGGTGCTAACTTGTGAATATTGTAGCCCTTGGGTCCCCTTGGCGTCCACTGCTGACTCCCAGGTGCCGGTCACACCTTTACCCAGTGGGAGTAGCTACTGTAATGTTGTGGGACATTCCATCCCGAGGAGCGGATCCCCACGACCAGGAGGGAGAGTTCCCCGCCATGAGAGGGGACAATGGTATAACCCTGACATAAGGGGCCAGTTAATAAAACGTGCCGGCAGCTTGAGACCAAAGGCCAGAATCCAAGACTGACCACAGTATCCTGTGTTTTCCTTTGCTGTACAACCTAACAGCTATGGGCGGGTAAGAGCGTCCAGAAAGGCATCACAATCGGGCTGGATGGTTGAGAGAGGCCTCGCACTCCATCAGCATCAGGTATCCCAAATACAGCATTTATCATTCTTGTGATTATTATTTAAAACTGTTTGACTCAGTGGAAATAGCATGCCAAAAACATGCAAACTAAATATGGAAAGGCTAAGAATCCAAAAGAATGTAAGTCTTTGATATGCCTTGCTCCATAAATGTGATTATGCTTAGCTCAAGGCTAAAGAACACAAAGATAGTAATAGGACAAGAAACAAAGACCACTGAATGTTCTTTTGATTATTTGGTCAAACAAGGTCTTATCATGATTAACTTTTCCAGTACAGTGTAGACCTGAGCGCCTGTTTTATGTGCCTGTGGGTTGTTAAGTGATTTTTAGGGTCGAGCCTGTGTTGCATGCGCTCGCGCATGGTATCGCAGCGAGACGCTTTAGTACTTAGAAAAGGGATCGGAGCCCTGTCAACTTCACGTCAGTGTTTTTTATTGGTTCGTGGGCTTGCCTAATAAAATCTGCTTGCTTTCATTAGTCCAAGGCACACATACGTCATGCCTTTTCCGGAGGCTAGCCCTCCTCGAGCGCATCGACCAAGTACAGAAAACATGCGAGGCTCGCTGTTTTTCATCAGGCTCGTGGACTTCTTTTTCTCTAATTTACGAGCGCGATCTCGCTTGGCAGAAGTCGAGCGCTTTACATAGTTAATTTCACTTTTTCGGATTATGTACATAAATGCACTTTTGCCCGATAGGTGAAAAGTCGGGTTAGGAGTTTACAACGCGATCAGCTCTAACATGAGCAAACGCGAGACCCGTTGCATTGTAAATGCTTGTTTTAATTGCTGCATGTCTTTGTGTTAGTGCTTCATTACCAGCTGCTACAGCACAGAAACAGTGAACAAAATGTGCCTCTTTTTGTTTCCAAGGGCTATTGTTTTAAAAAGTAGCACTAATTCAGGGAAATATTAGGTTAGATTTATACACTTTAAGCTCTGTGGATGCTTAAATCAGGCTTTGGCTCTGCGCCGGAAAGCCTTTCATGAAACAGCCCAGCACAGCTCTCTTACCACATGTTTTTGTTTTTAAAAATTACCCCTCAAACATCCTCAGACAGTAACAGTATAGGAAATATTTTCGTAATTCGTTAGCCTTTCAACATACAAGGAAGAAATGCATTGGTCTTGCAGCAGCAAATGTTAGCCATGAAAGTTTCAGGACAAAGGTTTTTTTTTTTTTAGAATGGAAAGTTTGTAGGTAAGATCCCTCCTTGTGGTTCAGGAAATATTATCTGTTATTTAAGGTTCCTATAACATGTCCTATTTCCATGAACGGCAATCTTTCTCTTAAATAACTGAGGCCCTGGGCACTATTACAATCAGGTGTTTGTGCAAGGAACCAAAGTCCGAGTAATGGCAACACTTGACAGATTGTTAGCCCTGCCAAAAGCTTACTGCGGAAATGTGCAATAAATTGTGATAACAGACGAATTCAGTTCAGGGTGAGGGTGAGTGTAAATAGAGATCTTCTGATGGAAAACTCAGAATATAATGTATTTAAAGCTCACGATAGAAACACACCCCAAAGTATCTGTATTAACCTAGTGCCATAAGTACCTCACAATTTACTGATCCCGTTACGAACATGATCTATGTCCGCGGGTTTGCTCGGGTCTTTGGAACTTCCTTAATGAAACTGTCATTTTCTGGCTGACTTCCATTGGAGTCTTGCCCCCTAAATGAGGCTTCCATCATGCCTCTGAGGCGGCACACCTCAAAAGTGAGGTGGGGAAAATCCACCAAGAAGGTCACCCTAATTAATATTCTACCATGATCTTGAAGACTAGGGGACATATTTACAATCCCCTAGTGCCACTGGAGCGTCACTTTTAGCAATGCTCCGGTGGTGTTGTGGTGGTGTTGTGCACTAAGCCATATTTACAAGAAAGCGCTAAGCCACTTTTTGTGGCTGAACACCACCTTGTAAATGTGGGCCACTCTGACCAGATTTCTGAGGCAGAGGGGAGTGCAATGGGTGTCACTGCAACATCCATTGATTTTGATGCTGCTCCAGATTTTCAAGGAATCGTAAATCTGAGGCAGCAACTAAAACGAATTCCACCCCAGGGGTGGCGTTAGCATGGCGCAACGAGGAGAAATACTTCTATTTCTCTTCGTTTTTGCTTTTTCTATGTGTCCCTTCCTGCACATAAACAATCATTCAATAATGATGATTTGCTACTTCTGTGTCTGCTGCATTACCCTACAAATTATTTGGCTATGTACCACATTATAAGCCTTGAGTTCACTAGGGGAGAATCATTTTTGTTAACTTGCATTGCAAAAAAATATGTAACATAAACTGAACTTTACAATGTTTCTGAATGCTTCTTGTGCTAGGCTAAATACAAAGTAATGAAATACGTAACTGGTATAGTTCTTCCTTCCAGATAAGTATTCAGACACTGATGTGAACAAGTACATATTTTGAATGTTGTGATGTGCAAAAAAAAAGGAACAGGACTCTCAGGGAGTCAATTCCTCAATGTGAAAAATTGTTTGCTGTTGGAGCCTAGCCCAAGGTCGTTTGAGCCTTACAAAGAGCCTCATTACGAGTTTGACTGTCTCAGGACCAGCATGTTGGCAGTGACGGTCGTACCGCCAACAGGTTGGTGGAGAAGACCGCTAAATTATGACCATGGAGGTATACCCAACAGAATACAGCCAAACCACCACCTGCACCGCCACTGCGGTCAGACCGCAAAGGACGACTGAAAGCACATATAGACAAGCAGAGACCATGTTTCCGCCGGATAGATTACGAGGTTACACACCGCCAAGGTTTCCGCTACAATCGCACCACCACAGAAACACAGGAAGAAATAAACTGCATAAAAGGAGACACTCTCCTTCAGGAAGCCATACTCGTCCTGAGCTGCCGTGGAACCAGAACTAGACGTCATCCTGCTGCTCCTGGTCATACAAAGACTACGGAATCTTTGCCGCCGATGATGAAAGCAACCGTAAGTACACACACTTACCGGATACTGTTGTATATTGTCAATGTATGCAAACTCACACATTATACCATTGGGAGGGGGGTGCGAGGGTGATAACCACACGCTACTACACACTGACATGCTCACTCACATACAGCCACACACACACACATGCACATACACAGCACACACACTACGGCCAACACACACACATGGAAACGTAGCACAGCACAGGCCCAGTCTCACACACAATAACACAACCACACCATTGTCAACATGTTGGCAAGCACTCACAGTAGACACTATCCAGGGACACATCACTCATAGAACACAACCAACAGGCCACAAACACACACAATCACACAACCATACAACTTACCAATCGACATACACATCACACACAGCACATCGTTATCTTTCATACCATGCACTAAACATGCACATGGTCAAAACACACCAAGCCACACCTCACAGCAACAAACACGTCACCACAAACACCACTCAATAGCATGACAACAAAACGGTTCATACAGACACTTGCCCATCACACAACCCACACCCTATCACTGTGGGGGAAAAAGCACTGCACACAACCTCAGATACTGCACAAACTTTACAGGTAGTACATACTGACACACAACCAATGTCAGCCAGGAACAGCTCCATTCTAGTAGAAAAATGCCAAAGATGTAACCACTAAACCAACTACAGATTGGTTTAAAAATATTTTAATTTTGCAAATGTGAAACTCAAAGGCCATAGGCCAGTCCAAATACAAAAGTCTATATGCGCACAGTACACATATGTGTGCCCCGAACTTGACTCCTGATTGCCATGTAACCTTCACAGGTAGGGGCATCAAGGAACAGGCAAGCAGCTCACTGATTATTAGGGGTTTGTGGAGTGGGGGCTTCAGCTTAGGTTCAGGAGGGGGGCTTTGGGATGTGGCTTGGAAGGGGGGTAGTTAGCTTTAGGCTTAGGGGAGGGTTGGCTTTTTCGGGGAGGGGTAGACTTCTTGGCAGGGGAGGGGCATGGGTACTTGCAACGGGGCAGGGGAGGCCTTGGAGGTGGAAGGGACGGACTTGGGAGAGAATCTGAATATTAGTGGTCACATGGGGGGAGAGGAGTAGGTAAAAGGGCAAACTCCAAAAGGAAGGATTTCTTACACACACAGGGATGGTCATAGCAAAAGGGTTTTGGTGTGGAGGGAGAGGGAGTGATTGTCAGAGGTGCTGGTGTGGATGTCTTGGATGCATGATTGTGCGGGGTATGCTTGTGGGTGAGTGAGGGAGTTTATGTTTCTTGAGATGTGTGTGGAGGTGCTGGGGCATGCTATGGTGGGTGGATGACTTGGGGTGGTGACTGCAGGTATGGTGGATGTGGTGAATGTTAGGAGTGTCAGTGGTTGTTGTGTCTATGGGTTTGGTGACGGGTGGATGTCTGAGGGCCTGCTGTAGAGCTGTCTGTGGGTGATGGGTGAGTTTCTTTTGATCATCTACAACTAACAGCTGTAAAATTGAAGAACTGGAGACATGAGTATTTGTTCTTTTTTGAAACATGGACAATAAAAATTGAAGAACTGTAGATATGACTATTCGTTTTTTTTAAATTTGGATGATAAAGATATGAACATTGACGGATAATGGACTTAGGGCCATATTTATACTCCGTTTGCGCCGAAATTGCGTCGTTTTTTTTGACGCAATTTCGACGCAAAACTAACGCCAACTAACGCCATATTTATACTATGGCGTTAGAGGCGAATAGCGCCAAAGTTCCCGGAATGTGCGTCATTTTTTAGCGTGAACCCCTTCCTTGCGTTAATGATATGCAAGGGAGGCGTTCCCGTCTAAAAAATGACTCCCAGGCCTTTACGTGGTATTTATACTCCCGGGCAAAAGCGACGCCCGGGAGTGGGCGTGGCTAAAAACGGCGCATTTGCGCCGCTTTTTAACGCCTGGGTCAGGCATGGCGTTAAGGGACAAGTGGGCTCAAAATGAGCCCAGAGTGCCCTCCCCTGCCCCTAGGGACCCCCCCTGCCACCCTTGCCCACCCCAGGAGGACACCCAAGGCTGGAGGGACCCACCCCAGGGACATTCAGGTAAGTTCAGGTAAGTTTTTTTTTTTTTTTTTTTAATAATATTTTGTGGCATAGGGGGGCCTTATTTGTGCCCCCCTACATGCCACTATGCCCAATGACCATGCCCAGGGGACAGAAGTCCCCTGGGCATGGCCATTGGGCAAGGGGGCATGACTCCTATCTTTACAATGATAGGAGTCATGTTGATGGGGGATGGGCGTCGTTAAAAAATGGCGCAAGTCGGGTTAAGACGATTTTTTCGACGTAACCTGACTTGCCCCATTTTAAGACGCCCATGCGCCATTTTCCCCCTACGCCGGCGCTGTCTGGTCTACGTGGTTTTTTCCCACGCAAACCAGGCAGCGCCGGTCTGATTGCGCCGTCTAACGCCATTCCATAAATACGGCGCCCGCATGGCGCTTCAGAATGGCGTTAGACGGCGCAAAAATTTTTGACGCTAAACTGCATTAGCGCAGTTTAGCGTCAAAAAGTATAAATATGGGCCTTAATATTTGGTTGTGTGCCTCATATAAAACACAATTGTTATCAGTGATTCCTCTCTGAATGTAAGGAGTTTAGGATGACCCCCTTTTGAGTGCACCACCAGCAATATATAACGAACTTTGACAAGTAGCGCCAGACACTCTTCTTATTAGATCATCCTGGGTTGTTATCACTGTCTGTGGATAAGATAGGTGTAGTGGCTGGATCTGTGAATGTTGGTGTGGTGTCTACAGGTGTGTCAGGTATGCTATCTGTGATGCTGGGGGTGGTTGGGGTGTCAGGGCGGGTTGTGACTGTTGCTCTCTGTAAATCTGAATGTTGCTTGTGTGCATGCCAGTGTTGTGTCTTGTGGTAGTTATGTCTGCCTGAGCTACCTTTGGATGTTGAAGTGGATGCATGCCTGTCTGTTTGTGTTCCCTAGCTGGGTCTTGGAAGAGGGGTTTGGTATTGGGAAGAGGAAGGTGGAGGGGGGACGGTAGACAAGGTTGACTGGCTGTGGAAGCCAGATCCTGAAAGGATCTCTGTAGGCCAGCCAGTGCACAGTGAATGGCCTCCAGCAACCCATTACTCTGGTGGACTTGAGTTGCCAGTACCTGGGTGGCATTCATGATCATTGACTGACCCACAGAGATAGACCTCAAAAGGTCAATAGCCTCATCACTGAAGGCAGCAGGGCTAACAGGGGCTGCAGCAGAGGTGCCTACAGCAAAGGAGATGCTCACCCTCTTGAATGAGGAGGCACGGCCAACCTGGTGGGGAGCTACAGGGAGGTGTCACGTAGGTTCTCATTATCTTAATGAGACTACTGTATTCGGGTGGCAGAATCACTTGTATTACAGGGGTACACATGTTGGCCTAATCTGGGTTTGCTCCGGCTAACTAGCGGTACCTCATCTCTACCCAAGAGCAAGGATGACTTGGGCAACCAGACGCATCACATAGTGACTCCTCAGGGGAATCGTGGTCACTCAGATCTCATCCGTTTCTCTCAGTTACCTTAGTCTCACATATGCAAGGACAATCAGAGACAGAGTATAGTCCAATAACGTTTTATTGAAGTAACTGCATCTTAGATAAAAAGACATGTATTGCAATAATTAGGACGATGAAGTACAACAAGAGTAAGATTGTGACAAGGAGAGTAAAACACAAAAATAACAATACCATATTGTCACTAGAGTTTATAAGGATAGTTCCTACCTAAGCTATGTTAGAGCACATCATGATAAGCTCTAATTCTGCCTTTCAGGCTCCCCCTGGGGAGACATCATCCTTCATACCTGAGCAAGAGGCCTGTAGCCTACATAAGCAGCTGCAGCGAAGCAATCAGCAATCAGCATACAGTTGTGGTCATCTGGCTGGAATCTCCCTCTAACGTACATGGGTCAAAGTAGTGTTTTTATATTAAAACAGCTGATGTTCCAAGAAAGGATCCCCACGTAAGAGTGTGTATGTTTCTGTGAACATTGGAGACAAAAACTACCACTTTTGCCGGCAACCTATCTTACTGCAGCCTTGAGAAATGCACAGAGTGAAAGAAATGTCTTGTTTAAGAAAGTAGTGCTGACGAAGGCGAAGAACAGCTAGATAGAGAAAATAAAACAGGACCGTAAATGTGGCTACTGTTAAAATAATCTAACAAACCTAAAATAAAACATATCTAGGTTAAAGTGCACAGCAGCAGGCCTCGTTTGCTTAAAATAACGTGTATAAAACTATAGCTAAAATGGCTACACAACACCATCCCCTTGCCGGTTCAAAGATGGTTCAAAGCCTGATTACATATATGGAAGCTACTTAAATTTATCCTAAGGCATATACATGGGAATGTCAATAATGACAAGTTAAAAGACACTTAACTACGTATTAAAAAGACAATTTAAAATGTCAATTGTGACATCAAGAGAAGCTGAATATCAAAAGTCAGAGTCAGATTTTTAAAGTCGCCAACTGAATCAGGATAATTGAAGATAGGAAATCTTCCACTTCGGCAGGTGGTAAAGGAGAAAGTTAATCGCCAAGGAAAACCAAGGAGCATTTGTGTTCCAAAGCTTGAGCTCTGGCCAAAGCAGCAGCATTCCGTGGTGTGCCCAACTCTGAGTTTAGAGTTGCATGATACACAAAGGGCAACTCATAAACAGCTTCCGGTAGCAAACGCACTCTCAACGCGCATGTCTGGTAATGAGCCCCCAGCAAGAACATCAAGATATCAGCGTCCAATAAAAGTAAGTGCTTCATAGAAAGACAAACTTTCAGTGCACATTCGAAAGGGCACCAGAGGCACATAAACATGGGATGCACACAATACAAAATTGGTCTGAAGGACAGAGATCAGTCACACTCCAATTGCTCCAGGAGTGGTGCTCCGAAGTACTGCATCATGCGTTCACAACTCAGCTGCTCTGGTGGAAGCGCTTTCAGTCCTCCCTGTTGTAACCGGACAGCCATTGCACATAAAAAATAGCAAATAGCCAAATGCCACCTATTATAGCCAAAGTTATTGGAAATCCCCTGAATATATTGGAAAGTATTGAGTGAATGGCTGAAGGTATTAAGCCAAATATAGAGGTGAAGGTGTGAACGAAATCAGAACCAACAGCCTTAAAGAAACTTGCGATTCCAGTAGTACTGGACTCGTTAAATATCCGTCCCACAAGCTCACCAAAGTGTCTTGGAAAGTTAGTACTTAAAAGGGACTGTATCTCTGCGGATGACCTCACAACCTGAAGCACATAGGTCTTGTGTGCAGATGTAAGCGCCACATGTTTTTGAAACAATAAAGCCTTGAGTCTGCTCAACTTGTCAAAATTCATATTTGAAGAAGCGATATGGGGCCAAATCTCAGGTACTTCCCTCTGTCGTGTAGGAGGAAAAAGTACATTCCCGCAACATGTAACAATTTTGGAGACCGAAACGATATAAACTATTCCGGCGCGCATTCCACAACAGCTCTATTATTGAGGAGGACATAGCTGCCGTTCAAGAGCACCTGGAACGCAGGTCTAACCAAAGGGACTGGGACTCCCTTTAGATAACAAGCCAAGTTTGCTGCTGAAGTGTTGCACGCCCCGACCAAGGACAGCTGTTTACAAACCATTGAATGGCTGACAGAAGTCTTGCATTCTCTACCGCTAAGAAAGACCTCTTTCATGCCAGTGAGACATTTGTATGAGAAGGGTAGCTCCCACACCTTGTGTATGTAACTATCTCCTAGCTTTTCATATCTGCCCACTGGAATGTGTTTTAAGCAGGATGTGAACTGAAGTGTTGAAATAGGCAGATTGATGAACCCGTGTATTAACCACTCAGCAGATGGTATCTCAATAAGTTGCTTCCTTCTTAGCCATTAGTTGTTTTTGTCACATTAAATTAATCCTAGCAAATACGTCCCTTGCACTAACGTGTTGCCAGGGAACACGATCTGCCTTCAATGTTTGTAGTGTCCAACCTAACTGCATAATGGACCTTAGTTGACTCTGTCCATGGTGTAAAAAAGACATGTCACTCTGTACTATGTTGTTATAGAATCCAATGTTTTCACATCCCAGTCATCAGAAACAACTCCGGATATTATTACATAATTCATAGAAAGTTTAAACACATATGGTACTTGAATGACCTCCAATGGGTCTTCTATATCAAATGTGACTTTATCCCATCAGGAATTGGTATAGCGGAAATGTTCACGAAAGACAAGTCTCTGCGGACCTTGTGAGAAGAAAAATTGGGTTTTAGGACCTCATCCACCAGTTCAACTGTTGATCGTTCAGGAAGGTAATGACCATGTATTAGTAGAAAGAAAACAATTACAAAGCCAATCCAAAGGAGGAAAGCTAATATAGTCAAGAAAAGCCACATATAGGGGCATATTTATACTCCATTTGCGCCGAATTAGCGTCGTTTTTTTCGACGCAAATTCGGCGCAAAACTAACGCCATATTTATACTTTGGCGCTAGATGCGTCTAGCGCCAAAGTATGAGTAAAGAGCGTCATTTTTTAGCGTGAACGCATTCCTTGCGTTAATGAGATGCAAGGTAGGCGTTCCCGTCCAAAAAAATGACTGCGACGCAAATGCGTCGTATTTATACTCCCGGGCAAAAATCACGCCCGGGAGTTGGCGGGGCAGAAAACCCCGCATTTGCGCCACTTTTTAACGCCTGGGTCAGGGCAGGCGTTAAGGGACCTGTGGGCTCAAAATGAGCCCACAGCTGCCCTCCCATGCCCCCAGGGACCCCCCCTGCCACCCTTGCCCACCCCAGGAGGACACCCAAGGATGGAGGGACCCACCCCAGGGACATTCAGGTAAGTTCAGGTAAGTATAAATATATTTTTTTTAAATATTTTTTTGTGGCATAGGGGGGCCTGATTTGTGCCCCCCTACATGCCTCAATGCCCAATGACCATGCCCAGGGGACATAAGTCCCCTGGGCATGGCCATTGGGCAAGGGGGCATGACTCCTGTCTTTACTAAGACAGGAGTCATGTAAATGGCGTCTGGGCGTCGTTAAAAATGGCGCAAATCGGGTGGAGGCGATTTTTTGCGTCAACCTGACTTGCACCATTTTTAAGACGCCCTAGCGCCATTTTTCCCTACGCCGGCGCTGCCTGGTGTACGTGGTTTGTTTCCACGCACACCAGGCAGCGCCGGTCTGCTTGCGCCGGCTAACGCCATTCAATAAATACAGCGCCCGCATGGTGCTTCAGAATGGCGTTAGCCGGCGCCAAATTTTTTGACGCTAAACTGCGTTAGCGCAGTTTAGCGTCAAAAAGTATAAATACAGGCCATAGTTCCATGGGAGAATAAAGTAATTTGTTTTGAGCCAAATTATCAGCTTACGTGTTTTTGACCGTTCAGATGCAGAAGAGTCAGATGAGTCCGAAAAGGTGTCAGTGATGTCAGCAAAGTATCCAGAAGCAGTTTTTGCAAAAACTAGAGCCGTATTTGAAGGAGGAGGACTGGTAGAAGTCCGCCGTATTGCCTATTGCAATAGATGTTAGTGGAACTAATGCAAGATCATTTTTCACCCTCCCCAATCTTGGAGAGGTGTCAGCTTTGCTGCTTAAAACTTGTAGAGGGACATCTTGACCTGTAGTAAGAAGAATTTGGTAACTACTGCTTGTTCCTCTTGGTCTGCTGTGCAGGATCAGCCACATGGTGTAACTTGACATTGTCGATGGAAACAAAGCGGTTTTCTTCAGAGCCAGGCAGCGGTGGTAGAATAACAGTTCTGGTACTGTGTATTCCCAGGACTGGAACCAGTGCACGATAAGAAGGACCAAACTCCTTTTTCACAGCAACTTTTTCATGTACTAGATCCCCAACCTTTGGAATCCAGCCGGTAGATATTATTGGTACATCCTTAATTCCTAAGGAGGCAGCACTGGCAGAAGCGTTGTCATCAAGGAACTGTTGTAACTCCTGCAAGACACTGACAGTTTCATTTATGCCAAAAGGGGTTTCTGCTGCTTCCACGGCAGGACCATCAAGATTTGGAACATGCATTTGAGTTCCAAACAGGCACTCGTATGGAGTAGAACCTGCAGGGACCTTCTAGGCAGATTGTTATGTGCTCTCTGGACTCCATACATGTGATGAAGCCAACTATGACCCCCAAATACTCTGGCTGTTAAGGTTTGCTTTAAATCTCAGTTTTGTCGCTCCCAGACACTTTGCCTCTGGATGAAATGGAGATGAGTAATGAAGTTGGACCCCTAACAGAGCCATGGTGTCTCTGAATGCCCGTGAGGCGGAAGCAGGGTCCTGGTCTGAGTGGAAAGCCGCAACTGCATATGTGCCGATAAAGACTTGCAAATCTTTAATAACAGTCCGAGTGTCAAACGAGCGTTGCAGCCACACCCATAGAAATCTGGAACAGGAGTCAACAGCGACTGAGATGTATTTATATGCACTGTCAGGTGTCAGGGGACTGCAATTGTCCAAGTACACACATTGTAATGGTTTGTTAGAAATTAGGAGGTGTGTCTGTGGTGGGCGCTTGACGGTGGAACCCTTAATTTGTTGCCAGATATCACAACAAAGGACATACTGCTTGGTCTGTTTGTATAGACATGGCCACCAATAATGATATTGTAGCCGCCACACCTGCATGAACGGAGGCAACTCCCTCATGTGCTGATCAACTCTGGTCTTAGGTCTTTATTGGGAATTACTCAAACTCCCACCCCTGGTATTTTAACTTCTGCGTCAAGGAAGCCTCCCATCTGGCAGGAATATTTAATGGGATATCCTTTAGGTAAAGGTGTGCCATCAGACGAGGTTTGCACGGCCGCCAGTATTTCATCATCCGGTTTCGTTCTAGAATGAGTTACTGCAGCAACAGAAGCTGTAGCTACTGCTGATTTGGCTGCTACATCAGCCAGTGCATTTCCAGCAACGTGTATTCCAATGCGCTGGTGTCCAAGTGTATGTACAACATGGACATTTGGTAGCATTTCCTTCAGATCCACTACTTTCCCCCAAAGAAGTCTGTGTTTGATGGTGTTACCTTTGGAATCTCTGAACCCATTCTATTGCCAGTAATGCAGATATTCATTGAAGGACTGGACACAATAGTACAAATCACAGACAATCAGTGTTAGCTGGTCAGGATCCGTATGTTCCAGTGCCATCACCAGAGCTTTTAGCTCTGCTAGTTGTGCAGTGCAACCCCCTAGGGTTTGAGTAAAGGTATGTTGTGGATAGAATTTACTACCCTCCACATAGCCGCTTACGACTGCGCAAGCAGTGGAGTATTGATGCTAAGTGACTAATGCAGGTTGTGCTGAGACATCGGTGTACATGATTCTTTGATATTAATCAGTAGGTAATGTATTTGCAGGAACTGGGTATTTCAGTTTATATTGCAAAAATTCTTGAGTCTGTAACTTTGGGTAAAAAATATAGTCAACATCAGTGGCTGTCAGAGATGTTGCCCATTGGATACAATGTGGACGGGATCCTTTAGCGTGTGGAACGCTGGCTTTGGTAACAGCCTCAAGGACTGGGATTGGAGATACAACAATAATGCATTTCCCCTGGGCTAATGGTCTTTCTTTAATGACAGCCATCTGAACAGCAGTGAGAATTTTCTCAGTGGGAGCAAAATGTTGTTCTGCTGTTGAGTACGGATGTGATTTGTATGCAATTGGGACAATCATGTCTGCAGTTTCAACTTGCAAGAAGTCATCATTTGCTTTCACCTCCAGATGCTCTTGAAGATTCTGATGAACTATTGTGACCTCTGCTGCACTGTCTAGCAGAGCTAGTGCCCACGTCTTGTTCTTCAACAGAGCCCTCTTCTTGATTGGCATGATGAATCGCAACTGCAGCCACTTTATTCTTTTTAAATTGGGGTTTGTGTTGGGGAAGTTTCTCTTCTTTATAAAGAGAAACTTTTGTAGAGCGTTGTGATACCTGTCTCGGTTTCACGTACTCTTCGCTCTGACTGCCCACCTCTCTCACTGCGTTTTTCTGGTAAGTCCTAAAAGGAACGAGATTGGCGTGTCTCAGTATATTGATATCTGTCAGGCGTTTTTATATTCTCTCTATTTCTGAGATCATAGCCCTCATCATGACATTGGTGGTAAGTGATAAAGTGGAGGGAATACCTCCAATAGGCTGATAATTACCACCAAATTATGACCATGGCGGTGAGAACTCCCACTGACAGCCAAAGTACAACACCATCCGCCAGGGCGTTAACACCATGCACGCCGGCGGTCGCCATCATCAGCCAGGCGGAAGACAAAGTACCGGCCACCATATTATGACACAGGAAACAGTCAGGATTTCCAGGGCAGGGCCAACACCATCACAAGCCTGGCGGAAACAGAACAGAGAAGATGAAAGACTCACCGACAAGTAAACAGAGGTCTCCGCTGCCGCCATGGAACTAGAACTTCAAGTCTTCCCCATGCTCATCTATGCCATGCTCCACCTGGCACACCAAAGCCAGCGAAGATTACGACGGCGAGTACAGCCACCTAGCACACAAGGGAGGGAGGGAGGAAAAGGAGAGTGACACACACACAACACACACCATACACACAATCAGCTGCAGACGTAAACCAATCACACATGGCACAATAAAACAAGGGCCAGATTTCGGAAGTACTGCAAATGTATTAGCAAGGAAAAAGTCACCACATGAACCTGATATGTACAATTGTCCACAAAGGGCCAATGCCCAGTCCAAAGTACAAAGGGCCCACATGGCCATAGGGCACAGTCCAAGGCCCAGCTTGTCTCCTGATATCAACTGCACAGAACTCTGCAGGGGCATCATTTTTCAAGTGGGCAGGCACCTCAGGGGGATGGGGGGTGAGTGGAACCTCAGCCGAAATTTGGTAACTTGCCCACTGGTTCTGGAGAGGGCTCCATGCCCATTTCTCTGTGCTGGGGAATGCAAGGCCAGTCTCTCAGGTGGGTGACTTGCCCACTGGTTCTGGAGAGGGCTCCATGCCTATTTCTCTGTGCTGGGGAGTGCAAGGCCACAGTCTCTCAGGTGGGTGACTTTCTCACTAGTTCTGGAGGGGGCCCCATGCCCATTTCTCTGTGCTGGGGAGTGCAAGGCCACAGTCTCTCAGGTGGGTGACTTTCCCACTGGTTCTGGAGGGGACTCCATGCCCATTTCTCAGTGCTGGGGAGTGCAAGGCCACAATCTCTCAGGTAGGTGACTTGCTCACTGGTTCTGTAGGGGGTTCCATGGCCATTTGTCTGTGCTGGGGAGTGCACGGCCACAGTCCCTCAGGTGGGTGACTTTCCCACTGGTTCTGCAGGGGGTTCCATGCCCATTTCTCTGTGCTGGGGAGTGCAAGACCACAGTCTCTCAGGTGGGTAATTTCTCACTGGTTCTGGAGGGGGCTCCTTGTACAGCAGTCCCAGGAGGTTAGCCTACATGCCCTCTTCTGGAGGTGAGGGCTGCACTGTCTCATCTGGCGGTGAGGGCTGCACTATGTTAGCAGGTGAAGGTGCCTCCTGGGCAGCCTCTGCTGGAGGTGAGAGCTGCACTGTCTCAGCGGGTGAAGGTGCAGCGTCTGCAGGAGGAGTGGGCTGCACTGCCTCAGCTGGAGGTGAGAGCTCCGTGACCATTGGTGGTGATGGTGGTGTCATCCTGCCAGCCACTGCTGGAGGTGAGAGTATCACTGTGTCAGCAGGTGAAGGTGCCTCCTGGGCAGCCTCTGCTGAAGGTGAGGGATGCACTATCTCAGGGGGTGAAGGTGCAGCATCTGCAGGAGGAGTGGGCTGCACTGCCTCAGCTGGAGGTGAGGGCTCGTGACCACTGGTGGTGGCAGTGGTGTCATCCTGCCAGCCTTTACTGGAGTCGAGGGCTTCTTTCCCTTCATGGCAGGAGGTTCGGGCTCCACCTCCTTCATGGCAGGAGTCGAGGGTTTCTACCCCTTCATGGCAGGAGTTGAGGGCTTCTTCCCCTTCATGGTAGGAGTCAGGGCTTCTTCTCCTTCCTGGCAGCAGATGTGGCCTCCTTCCCCTTCATGGCAGGAGTTGAGAGCTTCTTACCCTTCATGGCAGTGGCTGTGGGATCCTTATCCTTCCTGGCTGGTGGAGTGGGAACCATCACTGTCTTGCCTCCATGACTAGGAGGTACCTCCACTGTCCGCGTGGACTGTTTGGCGGAGGTGCTGGGCTGGGTCATTGGGACCCTGCTCTTACGGGCAGGACAGGGGGAGGGAAGAGGTCAAGTTGGGCAAGGAAAAGATTTTTAGGGACAGTGGGGAGGGAAGAGGGAGGAGGGATGGGAGTGGAGGTTGAGGGAGTGGTTGTTGGAGGAGTACGTCTGCTGGACTTGGGTTCTGGTGCATGGGCAGTGTGCTGATGTGAGGTGGATGGCTGTTGGGTGCCTGAGTGCTTGCGTATGTGACCTTTAGGAGGAGGGGGAACAGACAGGGTTGGTGAGGACACAGGGGACGCATGCATGGATGATGTGGAGGTGTCTGCTAGTGAGTTGTGTGTGCTGCTTGGTGTGGTGATGCTGGTGGTGGATGTTGAAGCAGTGCATTCAGGTGTGAGTGTGGACATGACTGTGTGAGAGGTGGAGGAGGATGAGGGGTAGGCAGTGGAGACAGTGGATGTGGTTGTGTCTGCAACAGTTTGGTGTTTGCGTGAGTGTTGTGCGTTGAAATGTGGTGACTGTGTTTGACTGTGCTCCTCTTGTGTGTTGTCTTGTGTGCATGCTTGTTTGTATGTGCGCGTGGGATGGTTTAGGGTTGAGGAGACTGGAACTTGGAAGTGGTAGTTGGAGGGGGGACGGTAGGGACAGGGACAATGGCTGCCATCAGAGAGGAGGCCAGAGCCTGAATCGATCTCTGTTGGGCTGCCAAACCACCATGGATGGCATCCAGGAATGCATTGCATTGCTGCATCTGGGATGCCAGTCCCTGGATGGCATTCACAATGGTTGACTGCCCTACAGAGATGGATCTCAGGAGGTCAATAGCCTCTTCACTCAGGGCAGCAAGGCTCACTTGGGCAGGGCCTGAGGTGCCTGGGGTGAATGAGATGCCCACCCTCCTGGTTGAGCGGGCACAGGCAACTCGCTGAGGGGCTACTGGGAGGGTGGTGCTGGTACGGGGTGGCGGAGGTACCTGCAGCTGGGGTGGTCACAGAGGTGTCTGCCACCACCAGGGAGCTCCCATTGGAGGAAGTATCAGAGCCTGTGTTGTCCCCTCCAGTCTCAGACAGATGATGCTAATGCACACATGGACAGGATGACAGAAGATAAAGGGGGAGAGTGAGAAAGAGAACACTGGGTCAATTACTGCACCAACACCACAGTTGGCATACACAGCACTGTCACACACAGGGATCAGGATTGAGCACCATGCAGTGCACTGACATTGATTTTGGGTAGATGCCACAGCAAGATGAGGGCCAAACACCGCCAACTACACACCTTCTGGGACCCACTAAGCCCTGTCTGACAAAGAATGCAACCTAGCTAGGTTACCTTGTTTTCCCTTTCAACCATTACCCTGGAGCTGGAATATGTTGCAATGTCTGACCTGGCATTGAGGAGCACCCACTAACTGACACCCACCACTCGTATCACATGCCACCTACAAATTATTGTTGTAACGGCCACTGTACTCACCCCCTTGTCGCTGCTGTGATGCCCTCAAGCGCCCTTCGAGCTCTGGGTCGGCCACCGCCAGTATGTGGACCATCAGGGGAGTCAGGTTCCAACGGGCACCCATTCCTCGTCCGTAGGCCATCCCTAGCTGGGCCTCTGTGGTCTTCCATTCCCAGCATCTCAAGTCCTTCCACCATTTCCGACAGTGGGTGCTCCACCTGCCATAGACCCCAAGGGTCAGAACGTCCTTGGCGATGGCACTCCATAATCCCTTCTTTTGATGGGCACTTATCTGCAGAGGTGATACAGATGGGAGGACACAATTACACATACAATCCAGCCTGTCACACATATGGCCCACCAATCCTATTTCCTTCACCATTGGCACACCCATTGGCCGTCACACACCATGTACACCACCACATGACATCACCTCTCAGATGACACAATGCTTGCACACACATCTCCATGCATCCTTCACAAGGTATACTCACCTGTTTGTCTGGAGGCCCATACAGCAGTCCGTACTGGGGTAGGACCCCATCCACCAATCGCTCCAACTCCTCTGAAATGAAGGCAGGGGCCCTTTCCCCAGTCACACGGGCCATGGTAGGTTGCAGACACAGGTCACAACAGCACACGCAGTGTAGGTATTCTCCTGTTGAAGGTCAGGAAACAAGTGAGGAATCAAATAGAAAATGGCGGTCATGTCCGCAGCGGTGTATACCGTCTCCGCCGGCGCAGATCCCCATTGGCCACTGTACTCCATAGAGCCCCAAATTATCGAATGAGGATTTGCACATCGGTGCAAGACCACCTTCTGCCACGATGCCCAACGTCGGCGGAGTTGCCTCACTTCCACCTGTCCCTACATACAGGGCAGACGGTCGGCATGTCATGGTGATGGACAACCATCAGATTAACCTTTACTGCGCCACTGCCTAGATTTGCACATACCTTGTCATTCCCACTGTCCAGTCACATGAATGCAACATGTACACTGAGGTTGTGGTTCCATTGTTCAAATTGTGGCAGCCTACTCACTTGTGTCCCCTAGATACCTACTGCTGTGGATGAATGGGAGGAGAAGACGAACCCTCATGTAGAAACCCCCTGTGCACTTGGCTTTTATTGTGCTGGCAAGGGTCTTGTCTGCCCTAATGAAACACATGTGCAGCTATATTGCTTTCCCCCAGATGGAAGATTTGGCCACTGTAAAGGCAGGATTCTATGCAATAGGCCATATCCCCAATATAATTGGTGCGATTGACGGTACACATATTGCATTAGTCCCCCCGCCAGAATGAACAGGTGTTCAGGAATTGTAAGAGTTTCCACTCACTGAATGAGCAAATGGTGTGCCTGGCGGACCAGTATATCTCCTATGTTACTGCCAAGTATCCTGGGCCGGTGCATGATGCCTTCGTCCTGAGGAATAGCAGCATCCCAAATGGGATGGCCCAACAACAGAGGCACAGGGTGTGGCTAATAGGTCAGCCAGATCCCCCACCCAGTGTATGTCAGTGTATGCCATCAAGTGTTATCCCCATAGCATTGTGTAAGGCTAAATGTCCCTCAATACCTGCAGGTGACTCTGACTACCCAACCCTATAGTGGCTGCTGACCCCTGTGAGGAATGCCAGGACAGCGGCTGAGGGCCGTTATATTCAGACACATGGGCGTACTAGAAGAATAATCAAGCGGACATTCTGCCTCCTGAAGGCCAGGTTTAGGTGCCTTCATCTGACAGGTAGATCCGTGTGCTACACACCCGGAAAGGTCTGCTAGATAGTAGTGGCATGCTGCATGTTGCATGTTGCACAACCTCAGACAACATGTGCCTTTTTTCAGGAGGAGGGGACTGGAGATGACCCTGTGGCAGCAGTGGACCTGAGGACAGTGGGGATGAGGAGACAGAGGCTGAGGATGAGGACAACAGAACATTAGTTATACGACAATACTTCCAATGAAAAACAGGTGAGACAGTGGAACTGACCATTACTCTGACTATTGATTTATCTGTGATCCTCTGGCATGATGGCATTCACTTCCTTTGCATCTCAACTTACTGTCACCTATGGCTTCTCATTTTCCAGATGTTGGTGATATGACAACATAGCCCTGATGTGATCACTACAGACAGTTAAAGGTCATTATTTGTATGATATCACAGTGTTCAGATAATTTGCACTCAATGTGACTGTTCCCACAAATGCACATTTAAGACACATAAAACAGTGTTACTCAAATTGTGTTCAAGGGTGTTTATTGTAGTGCTATAAAATTTAGGGTAAAGTGCAATGGAATGGGGTGATGGTGGAGGAAAGCCCATGGTATTGTTCCAGTCTGTTTGAAGCACATGTCCAGTGTCCAAGGGGGCCATAGGAAGGAGAGCAATGTCAGTTCAAAGTGGGCAAGGTGACAGTGTGGGACACAAAGGGGAGACTCAGGAGAGTCTCATTTCCTGGCGGTGGTCTTGGTCTTGGCAAGTGTCTCTGGCTTCTGTCTGGTTTGCAGGAAACGTTTGCAAGCTGGTTCACCTTCTGCAGGGGGAAGGGTGCTGGTGGCCTGTGGTTCCTGTGACAGGGCCTCCTGTCCACTAGCTGCAGAGGATGTTGTGGGCTGATCAATAGTCTGGCTAGTGGTAGGGGCCCACTGCTATGTAGTGCATTCCATCATGATGTTGGCCATGTCTGCCAGCACACCTGCAATGAAGATCATGGTGGTGTTGAGGGCCTGCAAGTCCTCCCTGATCTCCTGATGGTGTTCCTCCTGCAGCCACTTGTTCTCCTACATGTTGTTCAGGATCTGGCCCATTGTGTCCTGGGATTGTTGGCAGGTCCCCAGGACATTGGTGAGTGCCTCCTGGAGAGTCGGTTCCCTGGGCCTGTCCTCTTCCTGGTGCACGGCGGTCCTCCCAGTGTCCCTGTTGCCCTGTACCCCTGTCCTCAGAATGGTGTGCCCACTGACCCTAAGTCCCTGATTGTCTTGGGTATGAGGTGTGGACTGGGGTCCCTGTACAGGTGGGCACACTGCTGATTAATGTGCCCTGGGGACAAAGGTGTGGGTACGCTGGGTGGGAGCTGTGGTGTTGGTAACTGATGGGGGAGGCTCTGTGGTGGACTGGCAGTGGGCTGAGTTGACCGACTGACCAGTGGTCTCTGATGGGCCAGGTTGTTGATCCAGATCCTGGAGTCCAGAGTCACTGTCATCACTGGGGGCATCTTCTGTGTCCACTGAGATTGGCTGGGGCACCTGTGGGGATGTAAGTGATGTAATATACTTCATGCCTATGACATGTTGTACATCCCTATCTTCCTCTTAATGGTTGCTTTTGACCTGCCACCTTTGATTGTGTATGGTGATGTATTGTGGGATTGTTAGTTCCCCTATGCTGTGCATGCTTTGGTGATGGGTGTCCATGCAGGGCTGGGAGGGATGTCCATGCATTGGTATGGCATGCAGGGCTTGGCATTGTGGTTAGTCATATGTGTAGGTGCAGTGTTTGGCATAGAGTGGAGTGATTGGAGTGAGGGTGAGGGGGTGTGTTGGCATGCAGGTCTGGAGGGTGATAAGTGGTAAATGTTGACTTATCAGTGTCCAGTCCTCTCGCTACTCCAGCAAGTCCCTGAGGATGCAGTCATACCAAGACTTGCTCCTCCCATGCTGTGAGCTGTGGGGGAGGAGGTGGGGGTCCACCGCCAGTCCTCTGTATGGCGAGCAGGCACCTTGCTGCCACGGAACGTACCTTCCCCCGTAGGTCGTTCTACCTCTTCCTGATGTCATCCCTTGTCCTTGGATGCTGTCCCACGGCATTCACCCTGTCCACGATTCTCCGCCAAAGCTCCATCTTCCTTGCAATGGATATCTGCTGTACCTGTGCTCCAAACAGATGTGGCTCTACTCTGACTATTTCCTCCACCATGACCCACAAATCTTTGTGGGGCCATGGGTGTTTTTTGTGGTGTGTGTAAGTGTGTAGGTGTGGGTGGTGTGATTGGGTGTGCGTAGTGGAGTGCATGAGGAATGTGTGGGTGTGGGTGTATTTGTCGCAGTGGTCTTGATATCTATGTGGTGGCAATGATTTGTATTCATAAAGGGTTGTGGGTAATGTGGGTGTGTGTCTTATAGTGGTGTGAGTGGGTGTGTGTGGTGTGTGTATGGGTGTCAGGTGTGTGTTGTTTGAATTGGCCAATGTTGTGTAGTTTAGTATTTGGGTGTCCATTCTGAGCGCGGCGGTGTGTACTGCCAATGATTTACTGCGGTTGAATGTCCGCCATGGTGATTCATGGGTCATGATGTGGTAGGCGTTGTTCTGTTGGCATAACAGTATAGGTGTTGATACCGACAGGTTACCACTGACCTTTGGGCTGGTGGATTTTTGTATGTGGCTGTATTCTGTTAGTTTGGTGTGTATGTGTGTCCGAACGGATATTCACCACCGCGGCGGTATGTTGGCGACCGTCAGTGTGGCGGTAAGTGGTTTTTACTGCCAATGTCGAAATGACCACCAATATCTATTCTGAGGGATCTTCATATGTGGAGATTCTCCCCTTTCTTTTTTAGGTGTTTGTTGTTGGTTTTCATCCTTTAGAACCCTCAGGTGCTTGCTTGGTGGAATCTTTATTAGATTTACCCTGAAACTGTGGTTTCGTAGATCTGGCCCCCAGAATATCTCGACCAATACTAGAGGAGGTCTCCGTGATAATCTTTGGCAGCTCACATTCCTGATCCTGTGGTGGTACGTCCCGGAGCCGCATATGTACTGCTAGTGCAACTGCTGCCCCTTAAAGGTTACTTAATATAATTGAAGATACATTGGCAAAATTTCCCATGAGTTGTATCCCGAAATCTAGTGCCGGCGCAGCCCCATATTCATCTTGAATTTGTTTTAACACTTCGGAAGATTAGCAAGTGTCGGTGTACTGTGTGCTGTAGTATAGAGCGCGAGAAATACCGTGCCCCAAGTATAGCAGTTATCTACTGTGGGAACCATCCCAAATGGCAAGCACATAGTTAATATTCTATGCTTATCCTGAGGTCCCGTATGGGAAATACTGCTTCCCATGCATTTATTATTTTGAGCTAATCTCTTCCCGTTTGGTGGGTACCTTACCCATAATCGAATGTACAGTCACAGGATTAATACCTGGTGTCGCTGCATGTGGTTGCACCGGGCGGCACGTGCTGGGTTTGTATTTATTGGTTGCATTACAAACTATACTAATAGTCTGTATATTGCTGTAAGCTCAGCATATAGTGGCGTCAAGGTTGATGCATCAGGGTGCGGTGTATATGTGGCCAACAAAGGCCAGGTAGGACCATCACTACTTAGAGGACCTAACCTAACTTGTAGGACTGTATGTGGTAGGGCGTCATCAATCCAATTATTACGGTCTTGATAAGATAGAGGTATTTCAAAATAAGCATAAGCTCTATATTGTGCAGGTATGTTTGCATGTGTATAGTGGTGAAATGTATTTGTGTTCCCATCGGCTGCTGGAAATGTGACTCAAGATAAAATTTCTGTTCTGTATGCTGCATGACCTTCAACAACAAATGTAACTGGATCCCCCTGGGCTGTGAGCCCATGTGCCAGTAAATGTGCAGTAAGGGGTGGTCGCATATTAACTGCAATTGCTACCCGTTGAAGGTTCGCCATGGTGAATCTTGTTCAGAGATAAGCACACCAAATGGGGATTATCCTTTTAGAGTTCATGTTTGAACAACTTGCAGCATTAGTTAGGTACTCCCTACTTAGCTGAGGAGAAAAAGTCCTCAATACCACAGACGTCTCCGTAAATAGTACTGAGGTTTCTTTGCATGTAGTGAGACAGAGATACTCAGGAGGACCTGAAAATTTGTGCCGGACCAAACGTTGGTGGCGCTATGTCGCATAGGTTCTCATGAGACTACTGGAGTTGGGCAGCAGAATCACTTGTATTGCAGGGGAGAGTCTTATCCCGCACCATGTGACACCTGTCAGCCTAATCCGGGTTTGTTCCGGCTAACTAGCAGTGCCTCATCTCCACCCATGAGCAAGGGTGACTAGGGAAATTGGGCGCATGACATAATTGACTCCTCAGGGAAATCGTGGTCATTCAGATCTCATCCGTTTCTCTTGGTTACCTTAGTCTCACGTATGCAAGGACAATCAAAGGCAGAGTATAGTTCAATAAGGTTTTATTGAAGTAACTGCATCTTAGATAATAAGACATGTATTGCAATAACTAGGACGATGAAGCACAACAAGAGTAAAATTGTGACAAGGAGAGTAAAACACAAAAACAACGCTATCATATTGTCACTAGAGTTTAGAAGGATAGTTTCTACCTAAGCTATGTTAGAGCACATCATGGTAAGCTCCAATTCTGCCTTTAAGGTTCCCTCTGAGCAAGAGACTTGTAGTCTACATAAGCAGCTGCAGCAAAGCAATCAGCAATCAGCATACAGTTGTGGTAATCTACCTGGAATCTCCCTCTAACGCACATGGGTCAAAGCAATGTTTTCATAATAAAACAGCTGATGTTCCAAGAAAGGATGCCCTTGAAGAATGTGTATGTTTCTGTGAACACTGAAGACAAAGCGTACCACTTTTGCCGGCAACCTTTCTTAAGCAGCCTTGAGAAAAGCACAGAGTGAAAGAAATGTCTTGTTTAAGAACGTAGTGCTGACCTATGCGAAGAGCAGCTAGATAGAGAAAATAAAACAAGACCGCAAATGTGGCTTCTGTTAAAATATTAAAACAAAGCTAAAATAAAACATATCTTGGTTAAAGTGCACTGTGGCAGGCCTAGTTTGCTAACATAACGTGTATAAAACTGTAGCTAAAATGGCTACACAACAGAGGGAGGTGGTGGAAAGGGGTGTGAGGGACAGAGATGGTGCTGGGGTGGTTCCAGGTGGGTCCGCCACCACCAGGGAGTGTTCACTGAAGGAGTATTCAGAGGATGAAGAAATGGATCCTGTCTCCCCCGTGGCACTCCTTTCGCTCTCTGGGCCACTGGATCCCTCAGTGTCGGTGGTCTCGTGACTTGAGGTCCCGTGGCCAGCAGCTTCCCCACTCGGATGTTTCCTGTCTCCTTTGCCTGGTGATGCTTTAAAACAGAAAGAGAGGTAGGCTCATCATATTCTTTTCAAACACCAACATCACACTGTACACAGAAATCAAATCACAACCACTTGTACTACACCCCCACATAGAACCAGGTTAGTGCCAACATCATGTCAGAACTAGATACCATCTACAATCCTACATTACAACAATGTCACACACCAGCTAAGCCACCTATCACACATACTATACCATCATATCAATGGAGCCATCACAATAACCATTCCATGACAACCTGACTTACCAACATGAATCTGAGTCCCTATCCACAGCAACATAGTCAACCAACAACCAATAGAAAATAGTGGTAACATTAATTTCAACATATCACATACACAAAATCCACACATACCTACATTTTTAGCTGATGTAATGTACCAGGAAAGGAACCTCATCATAGGCCAATCAACAGACAGCATGTTGTATACAAACCAAAACCATTTCATGTCACAGAGTCAACAACCTTTACAATTGACATTTGCAAACATACCACAATTATATTTCCATCTTCATTATTTGGAGTATGATAGAGTATAAACACATGTTACCAACACATGTCCCAATAGTCATGTAGGAAAGGATGAGACATACTTTGTGGAGCTACTCATCTTAGTCATTATCCACCTGTAAACAGTCATGTACACTTAGAGGAGCCAACGTAGCCCACAGGTTTTAGCCACAACCAACCCCAGGTACCATCCCAACATCTTAGATACAATGTACCCCTATCATATGCATGAAGGCCACATACAGGGCAACTAATCATGATGAGTAGCAACACCAACACCATGCAAGTGGCAACATCACTATTCACACTTCAGACATGAGCAATCTTACATCTTTAAATGAACTTTACAATGCCACAACATACGTGTGAGTTAAACATGATAGAGACATAGGCCCTCATTACAACATTGGCGGCAAAAGCCGTTTACCGCCGTGCAGAAGATTGCCAACACACCGCCGCGGCAGCGGATTTCTGCCTCATTCATTATGACCCACTGCTCGGAATACGCCAAAATTCAGACACCCACACAGGCCCGCCACACCAAAGTTCAGTGATAAACTGGCGAAAACAAAACCTCCACCGTCACGCCAACAGAAATACACCCACACTATCACGACACACAAATCCACATGGCGGTCTTTCAACCGCGGTACTCCATTGGCGGTACACACCGCAGCGCTCAAAATACACACACATTTACAAAACACTACCACATTGTACAATTCGAAATACACACACCTGATACACATACACACACCACTCCCACACACCCAATACAGTATAAAACACCCACCCACATCACCCACAAACCCCTATGACAAAATTACCGAAAGAAGGCCAGAGAGAGACACTACAAACTACTACAAAGCATCCACAGACACACAATACCATCACCCACATAACTTCCACGCACCTCACACAACGCACCACTAAATATCACCCCACTTATCACTACATACACCACCGCACACATCACCCACACCACCCCATGGCACGGCAAAGACACCCCAGATTCTCTGAGGAGGAGCTCAGGGTCATGGTGGAGGAAATCGTCCAGGTAGAGCCACAGCTATTCGTATCACAGGTGCAGCACACCTCCATAGCTAGGAAGATGGAGCAATGGCGAAGAATAGTGGACAGGGTTAACACAGTGGGACAGCACCCAAGAAATAGGGATGACATCAGGAAGAGGTGGAACGATCTACGGGGGAAGGTGCATTCCGTGGTCTCAAGACACCACGTTGCGGTTCACCGGACTGGCTGCGGACCCCCACCTCGTCCCCAACAACTAACAACATGGGAGGAGCAAGTCTTGGCGATTCTGCATCCTGAGGGCCTCGCAGGAGTAGATGGAGGAATGGACTCTGGTAAGTCAACTCTTAACTATTACATCCCCCACCCTACTTGCATGCTATCACATACCCCCACCCTCACCCTCACCCACATCACTCCAACTCCTCACAAATGTCCCAACATCACAAACCACACATCCCAACACCAAGCCCTGCATGCAACAACAAAGCATGGACACCCATCACCAAAGCATGGCCACTGCACATACCCATACACCCCCATAAACCACCATCACACAAGGTCCCACACAGGAATGCAAGCACTGGGATACACGGTCACCCACCCATTGCACACCATGGCACACAAAGATGTAATAAACATCCTTTTATTCCCCTGCAGGACCCCTACCCAATGTCACCGAACAGGAGGGTCCACACATGTCCACACCACCAACAGAAGAGGCCCACAGTGATGACAGCAGCTCTGTCCAACTGTATCTAGATGACCAGCCCGGCCCATCGGGGACCTCTGGACAGTCGGTTCCCCTGACACAGTCACAGGCCACCACAGAGCATCCCCCTCTGGAAACACCAGCACAGCACCCACCCAGCGGGCCAATACCTCTGTCCCCAGGACACGTCAATCAGCAGTGTGTACACCACTACAGGGAACCCACGCTAACCCACCACCACAACAACAACAGGGACCTGGGGGCAGATGCAGTGGGCACACGGTCCAGGGGACGGAGGCACAGGAACACAGGGGAACTGGGAGGGCTGCTGTGCGACAGGGGGAGGACAGGCCAAGGGAACCCACTCTCCACGAGGCCCTCTCCAACATCATGGGAGCCTACCACCATTCCCAGGAGACGATGGCAATGGTACTGGCCAAGGTTCAGGAGACCCAGCGGCTGCAGGAGGAACATTATTTGGGCTCCAGAGAGGAACTCAGATCCATCAATTGCACCCTGGGCACCATCGCAGGGGTGCTGAAGGAAGTTCTCAACACCAGGAGGGACACTGTGGCACGACAAGGGGCCCCTGACACTAGCCTGGACGATGAACTGCCCACCACCTCCGTCCGCGCAAAGACAGAGAACGATGCCAAGACCCCGCCAAGAAATGAGACCACCCTGAATGTCATCCTTCTGTCCCACCTTGTCACCCTGTCCATCCTCAAACTGCCCCAGCTCCACTTCCTATGCCCTTTTGGGCAATGCACCTGTGAGACTAATAGACTGGACTCTGCCATGGTCATTCCTCCACCATCACCCATCACCATTTCAAAGCACCCTCCAATATTGAGCACTGAAATAAACACCCTTAAAGCACAAAACAATCTGGAGTCTGTCTGTGATTTTGAAATAGTGTATTAGCAATTACAGTGTCAAAATGCTCTTTCAATTGTAATGTCAACATACCTATGTCACACAGCTCTAGTCCATGAGGAAACAAAGCAGATGCCACACAGTAGGACCCACATCTGTGAAATCGTAAGGGAAAGTGACAACTCAGTGACCATACACTGGGTGAAAACGACAGACAGTAGACAGGTAGTAGTGTTAAAGTACATGTAGTAGGCAGGTTTGTATTCTTACCTGTGTCTTACTGGAAGTATTGCAGGATAACCGAGTTCCTGTTGTCGATGTCCTCTTCTTCTGCTTCCTCGTATTCACTGTCCACAGGCTCCACAGCTGCCACAACACCTCCATCTGAACCATCCTCCTGCAGAAAAGGCACCTGTTGTCGCAAAGCTAAGTTGTAAAGCATACAGTAGGCCACGATGATCTGGCACACCTTCTTTGGTGAGTAAAATAGGGATCCACCTGTCATATGGAGGCACCTGAACCAGGCCTTCAGGAGGCCGAAGGTCCGCTCTATAATCCTCCGAGTTCGCCCATGGGCCTCACTGTAGCTTTCCTCTGCCCTTGTCCTGGGATTCCTCAGTGGGGTCTGTAGCCATGACAGGTTGGGGTAACCAGAGTCACCTGCAAATGGCGAGGGACAACTGTTAGACACACACTAACCTGTAGGGATATCCCCAGACCCAGACAACCATTCCCACTGACTTGCTTCTAGGTGCTCACCTAATAGCCACACACGTTGCCTCTGGAGTTGACCCATCACATAAGGGATGCTGCTATTCCGCAGGATGTAAGCGTCATGCCAGAGAATTTGGCATTCACAATGGAGATGTACTGGTCTGCCAAACACACCACCTGCACATTTATAGAATGATAACTCTTCCGATTCCTGTACTCCTGTTCACTCCTGCGGGGGGGTACCAAAGCCACATGTGTCCCATCAATGGCACCTATGATGTTGGGGATATGTCCCAGGGCATAAGAATTACCTTTCACTGTAGGCAAATCCTCCACCTGAGGGAAAACGATGTAGCTCCGCATGTGTTTCAGCAGGGAAAGCAACACTCTGGACAACACGTTGGAAAACATTGGCTGGGACATCCCTGATGCTATGGCCACTGTTGTTTGAAATGACCCACTTGCAAGGACATGGAGTACTGACAGCACCTGCACTAGAGGGGGGATTCCTGTGGGATGGCGGATAGCTGACATCAGGTCTGGCTCCAGCTGGGCACACAGTTCCAGGATTGTGGCACGATCAAGCCTGTAGGTGATGATCACATGTCTTTCCTCCATTGTCCACAGGTCCACCAGCGGTCTGTACACCGGAGGATGCCGCCATCTCCTCACATGTCCCAGCGGACAGTGCCTATGAAGGACAACAGCGAGCACCGAGTCAACCAACTCAGAGGTACGTACCCACAGCTTACACAGAACACAAATCATAATCCGAAATTTGGCCTGTATTAGTGTTGAGGCAATGCCTAGGTATGTGTGACGCAGTTAAAAATTAAGCCATGTGGGCCCCTGAAATGGCGGCTGCCTGACCTGTAAAGTGGGACAATGGGATGTGAGGTAACTGCACTGGCGTTGTACACCATCGCGGTAGGCGGTCGAAGACCGCAGCGTAATTCTACATTGGTTAACATTGGACCCTATGGGTCCCAGGAGCCAATGACGATGTACGCCGGCGGTGACGGTACGCACTGCCGTGGACTTGACCGCCGTTTTCTATCTGTTCAATCACTCGATATCTGATCTTCGACAGAAGAGGACCTACACTGCAAGTGCTGCTGTGACCTCAGTCTGGAAGAGACAATGGCTTGTGCGTCTGGGGAAAGGCCCCCTGCCTTCACATCGGAGGAGTTGGAGAAACTCGTGGATGGGGTCCTCCCCAGTACACGCTACTCTACGGTCCTCCAGACAAACAGGTAAGTACACTGGGAGCATGCTCTATGGGCTATGCCTGTGTGGAGTGGGGTGGATGAAAGATGGGGGGGAGATTGAGGCGTGCATGAAACGACGGTGAGTGCATGTGCCACATAGCAAGAGGAGGGATGGGGGCCAATGACTGTGATGGTGCAGTTGGTAATAACTTTCCTTTTTCCCCTGTACAATTCATGTGGGTCAGCGCCCACCAGAAGAAGTACATCTGGCGTGCCATCGCCGAGGACGTCGGGACCCTGGGGGTCTATCACATGGGAGGACATTCGCCGCTGGAGCAAGAAGACGGCGGAGGCCCAGCTGGGGATGGCCTCCCAACTTTGGAGGGGTGCCCGTCGCACCATGACCCCCCTGATGTTCAGGATCCTGGCGGTGGCGTACCCGGAGTTGGATGGGCGCTTGAGGGCATCACAGCAGCCACAAGGGGGTGAGTACACTCTCATTCAGCTGATTCAGCGCGCAGTGGAGGTGTCTGGGTGGGGGAGGTGGGCTGTGGGTTTCCCTAGGCCAGGGCGAGTGTGCTAGTTAGGTCCCCTTCTTATGGCAGACCCTGTGGCACCCGACCCCACCTGGGTACAGTGCCAAGTACACCTAGTCAGGCTCCTGTGACATCTATGTGTGCAGATGTCAGCCATAGCCTAATAGGCCATGTCCCAGGGATTGAACAGTGGACCCCAAGTGCGCGGCATAGTGTAGGGGGCTTCTGTGTCTCTCGTTTCCCCCAACGGTAGCGGTAATGCGTGCACTCCACATGTCTTTCTTCTGTCCCCCCCCTTTTTGTGGTCTCCCTGTTCTTGTGTGCATTAGCATCATCAGGTGGAGGAGCAATGGCACCGGAGCAGGAGGGAGCTGCATCCCACATGGCCCTGGAGGGCAAGACTACGGACTCAGAATTCATCAGTGGGACAGAGGGCGAGGGGAGCTCCACGGCTGGGACAGGAGCTAACAACAGTGATATGGACTCGTCCTCTGATGGGAGCTCCCTTGTGGTGGCGGCCACATCTGTGCCCCCCACATCTACAGGTACAGCCGCCACCCCCCCCTACCAGCACTGCCCTCCCAGCAGCCCCTCAGCCTTTGCCCCGTGCCAGCTCACCCAGGAGGGTGGGCATCACCTTCACCCCAGGCACCTCAGGCCCTGCCCCAGTCACCCCTGCTGCCCTCAGTGAGGAGGCCATTGACCTCCTCAGGTCCTTCACTGTTGGGCAGTCTACCATTTTGAATGCCATCCAGGATGTAGAGAGGCAGTTGCAACAAACAAATGCATTCCAGGAGGGCATTCATTCTGGCCAGGCAGCCCTTCAGTGAGCTTTTCAGACTCTGGCCTCAGCACTGATGGCAGCTACTGTCCCTGTCTCTAGCCTCCCCCTCCAACTTCCTCCACCCAGACCCAAACCCCTGTACCTCAGCATATCCGAAGCACACCATCATACCAGCATGCACACACGTCAACACACAAGGGAAGCTCAGGCAAACATAAGCACCACACATCGCACAGGCACTCACGCAAGCATCACACACATGCAGACACACCAACATCCACTGCCTCCACTGTGTCCCCCTCCTCCTCGTCTCCCTCCTCTCTCCCAGTCTCGTCTCCACTCACACCTGCATGCACTACATCTACAGCCACTACTTCCATCACCAGCACACACACCACCACACCCCGCTCACGTGCAGTCACCACCCCCACTACCATTCACACGTCCCCTGTGTCCTCTCCCAGTGTCTGTGGCGCCACCTCCCAAGATACACAAACGCAGGCACACACCCACCCAACAGCCATCCACCTCACGACAGCCTCCAGCGCATGCACCTTCACCCAAAGTCACCAAATGAACACCTCCTACAACCACAACCTCTTTCTCCACTCCCAAACCCCCTCCAGCTACCCATCCCAGTGTTCCCAAGAAACTTTTCCTGACCATCTTTGACCTCTTTCCCTCACCTCCACAACCCCGTCAGTCTCCTAGGGCCCGACTCTCCAGGTCCCAACTTAGCACCTCAGCCACAACATCTCCGGGACAAGTGGTGCCTGTAGTCACCGGATTCTGGAGTGCACCGGGCAGCAGGGCAGCCAGTGTGGCACGGAGCCACAGCACGGACAGTCCCCCACCTGTCAAGCATCAAAAGTTGGCCAGTGCCTGGCGGGAGAGGGGGAAGACTCCAGCCACCAAAGCCGCTCCCAAGGGTACAGGTGGGAGTGTGGAGTCAGCTGCGACACCTTCCAAGGTGGGGAAGGGGCACAAGAAACTCAGCAAGTCTGGGAAGAGTAGCACGGCGGAGAAGACCGCCATCATCCCTGCTGCCCAGGAGGCCACCGCCATCATCCCCACTTCCCAGGAGGCTACTGCCATCAGCCCCGCTGGGCCAGAAAGGACCGCCAGCACCAGCCCCGCTGGGCCAGAAAGGACCGCCAGCACCAGCCCCGCTGGGCCAGAAAGGACCGCCAGCACCAGCCCCGCTGGGCCAGAAAGGACCTCCAGCACCGGCCCCGCTGGGCCAGACATGACCGCCAGCACCAGCCCCGCTGGGCCAGACAGGACCGCCAGCACCAGCCCCGCTGGGCCAGAAAGGACCGTCAGCAGCTGAGTCACTGCCAAGGACCCAGCCGCAACACGCACCGCTGAAAAGGACACCGCCGCCACAAGCACCGCTGAACAGGACACCGCCGCCACAAGCACCGCTGCCAAGGACACCACCGCCACAAGCACCGCTGCCAAGGACACCGCCGCCACAAGCACCGCTGGCCCATGAGTGCCAAGGGCACTGACGCTACTGAGTCCGTCACCAGCAGGATGAAGCACTCTGGGCACAAAGCCCCCTCCAGAACCAGTGGAGTATCCCATCCACTACCTCAGTCCTTGGCAGGAGAAGCACTCTGGGCACAAAGCCCCCTCTAGAACAAGTGGAGTATCACATCCACTACCTCAGTCCTTGACACGATGAAGAACTCTGGGCACAAAGCCCCCTCCAGAACCAGTGGAGAGAGACATCCACTACCTCAGTCCTTGGCCGGATGAAGCACTCTGGGCACAAAGCCCTGCCCAGATCCGGTGGAGTATCACATACACTACCTCAGTCCTTGGCAGGATGAAGCACTCTGGGCACAAAGCCCCCTCCAGAACCAGTGGAGAAAGACATCCACTACCTCAGTCCTTGGCAGGATGAATCACTCTGGGCACAAAGCCCCCTCCAGAACCAGTGGAGACTGTTATCCACTTGTGAAACTATGGCTTGGCACTCCCCAGGATTGTCCAGTGGGCAACGCACCCAATGTAGAGACTTGAGAGACTGTGGCTTTGCACTCCCCAGGACTGAACAGTGGGCAAACCACCCACTGTAGAGACTTGAGAGAATGTGGCTTTGCACTCCCCAGGATTGTACAGTGGGCAACCCACTCACTGTAGAGACTTGAGAGACTGTGGCTTTGCACTCCCCAGGATTGAACAGTAGGCAAACCACCCACTGTAGAGACTTGAGAAACTGTGGCTTTGCAGGGGCATGTGGCCCCCTCGTGGATTTGGCATTGTGCACTCAACCGGCTGAGGTGTCCCCCCTTTCCCTTCCCCCTGAGGTGCCTGTTTTATTGCTATCTGATGCCCCTGCAGTGTTCTCTCCGTCATGTTCCGGTATTGAGTGTGGGCCTCGCCCATGCCATGTGGGCCCAGTGTTCCACTGACTTCAATGGAGCACTACCTGGACTACTATTCTTGGTGTATATATTTGTTAATGGTGTATATATATTTTTGCGTACTGGATTTTAATATATTACAATGGTTACACCCATTTCATTTTGTCTTTGCATTCTTATAGGGGGTTTGGGGGGTGTAACTGTAATGTATCATGATGTATTAGTGTGTGTTGTAGTGGGTGAGGGTGGGGGTGGGGGTGTTGCGTGTTGCATGTGTGTATCCCTGTTTTATCTCTTCCCCTCCCCTGTGTCGTAGGTGCAGTACTCACCGTGGTCTTCGCCGCCGGCACTCGTGCTCCTGGTAGAGGAGCAAGAAGATAAGGGCTGGCAGGATCTGGAGCTCGGGTTCCATGGCATCCTGATTCCTCATGGGGTGTGTAGAGGTGAGTGTTTTCCCTTCGAAGTCCTGTTTCTGCCGTGTTTTTGTTCACTGTGAATCCGCCCCGGAAAAGGTGGTGGATTGGTAGGTTGTGATACTGTGGACGGTACATTGCCCTCCGCCTGTCTGTTGGCGGTGACCGCCATGCTGTTTGTATCTACCGCCGTGGCGGTCGGAGTGTTAAAGTGGCTGTCTTTGTTGGCAGTTTCCGCCATGGTCGTGATTTCATTTCTTTTGCCTCCGGCCTGTTGGCGGTCTTACCGCCGCTTTAACACCGACCTCCAGGGTTGTAATGACCCCCATAGTCCGTGAGGTAAGCCAAATGACTGGCTATACATATCATTTCAACAACATGTGAAGGTGAACTACCACACCTGCAACACAATTAAGTCAGTACAAACAATAGCATTCCATACCATAACCCTTCAAAAGATATCCACAATAGCAAAAGTAAGTATGTTTAGGTTGCATCACATTGTTGATATATGGCTGAACCTAACAAAGTACACATAGGGGGTCATTCCGACCCTGGCGGTCATAGACCGCCAGGGCCGGGGACCGCGGATGCACCGCCAACAGGCTGGCAGTGCATCCAGGCCAATTCTGACCGCGGCGGTAAAGCCGCGGTCAGAAAAGGGAAACCGGTGGTTTCCCGCCGGTTTTCCCCTGGCCTGAGGAATCCTCCATGGCGGCGCTGCCATGGGGATTCCGACCCCCTTCCCGCCAGCCTGGTCCTGGCGGTTTTGACCGCCAGAACCTTGCTGGCGGGAACGGGTGTCGTGGGGCCCCTGGGGGCCCCTGCAGTGCCCATGCCAATGGCATGGGCACTGCAGGGGCCCCCTAACAGGGCCCCACAAAGACTTTCAGTGTCTGCATAGCAGACACTGAAAATCGCGACGGGTGCAACTGCACCCGTCGCACCCTTTCCACTCCGCCGGCTCCATTCGGAGCCGGCATCCTCGTGGAAGGGGGTTTCCCGCTGGGTGGGCGGGCGGCCTTCTGGCGGTGGCCCGCCGGCCCAGTGGGAAACTCAGAATTACCGCGGCGGTCTTTTGACCGCGCAGCGGTATTCTGCCGGGGGAACTTTGGCGGGCGGCCTCCGCCGCCCGCCGAAGTCAGAATGACCCCCATAATGTTTGCAAAAACTAGTGTATATTGTACCTATTACTAAGATGTTGTGGCCTATTTAGCATACCCACAATACACTGGAATAGGAAATTGCTGTGTACCTACTTACCATCCAGGGACCATGTACATGGTACTCATATTCTGAGCTCTAATATCAATGATATGTGTTGCACTAGGAGCCTAGTAATAATACCATGGTTTACTACATGCATGATGGAAAATTCAGATGAAACATCACAGGAACCAATGTTTAGTCCTCGCTTACCAATGGGGACACCTCCTAACAGTTCTGAGTAAGTGTAGCAAGTGTGGCATGTGAAATGTATGATTGAGATCACATCCTCACAGGAAGTTGACACGTATTGGAAACCTCAGGAATAGTAGGCATGTTTTCAAATTGTCATACTCTATGTTGCACATAGGGATGGGTAAAGGGGCATTTGAATGAACAGAGGGCAAATACCAGGACAACTTCCCATCAGGATATTGGGAGTATGGGTCTATAGGTGGCAAGGAACAACCAACAGGGTATTAAAAGCAGTACAGTGGTACACATATAACACAGTCACATGTGCATCATATGCAACTCTACAGAAGGGATGACATAGGTGAGTAAGTTGTCCCTATACACAATACAGTGTGTACACATATGTACCGGTGTTGGGGACTCTACATCTAGGTGTCTCAAGGAGATATTTAAGCTATTGCACCTACCTCATTGTCACATCCTAGAGTCTTTCACATCATACACTGACCTTGCAGATGAATGTAGTCAGTACTCATCCCCTTGTGGCTGCTGTGCTGCCCCCGAACGCCCATCCAACTCAGGGTAGACCACCATCAATATGCGTGCCATTGGGGGGGGTTAAGGTCCGATGGGCACCCCTTTGTCCTTGGGAGGACATCCCCAGCTGGGTCTCCACGGTCTTACGGGTCAAGCATCTCAGGTCCTCCCACCGCTTTCCACAGTAGGTGCTCCGCCAGCTGTGGACCCCCGGGTACGCAATTCTTTGGTGATGGCATGCCAGATCCCCTTTTTCTGATGGGCGTTGACCTGCATAGATGACACAGAAAAGAGGAGAGAGTCATGTACACATGCTCCATCCCAAAACAAGTTTGGTGAACAATCAAGTGCAAGTAGTCAAACATATACTTCCTCAGGCTTCAAACTTCCTCTTTTTCAAGTCACCCATTGCAGTCAGGCCATGAACAAAGTGGAGTCATCCATAGAACATGCAAACCCATTCCCAGGTTTTGGCTGGAAACATATGACCATACCACAAGTATGTCCTTAAAGTGGTGCATCTGTACAACTATTTGTCACATCAACATTGATGTAAATGCTGTAATATACAAATGATGATCAGGGTACATATATCACACACTACCTACTATGTATCAGGGGTAACAGTCTTTCCATGCACATGACACATAACCATCTACCACACATGGTAGTTCAATCCTTCATTCCTGCACATTTCATATACATCATCATTCACTCTAGTTTTCACTCTAGTTTTCACCCACTGGCATTGCATTGGACTCACCTGCTCCTCTGGTGCACCATATAGTTGATCATAGAGAGGTAGGACCTCCTCCACAAGCTTGTCCAGCTCTTATGGAGAGAAGACAGGGGCCTTATCACCTACAGTATGTGGCATGATTGCTCCCAGAGCCAATACACAGCAGCTCAGGTCGTGGAGGTCTTGCTGGCAGCAGTGTCAGGAGTCAAGGGAGGGATTGTGCAGAAGATGGCAGCCACACCTGCCATGTATAAGGCCGTCACCACCGGCGGACATCACCATTCGCCCAAGTCTGCCAAAGGCAGCAATGTGTTCCAATGCCAATGTCCACTGCAATTGTAACCCCATACCGCCATGACGGCATCTGCCGGCAGTCAGGTCACTTCCTGATGTCCTGTACAGTTGGTCAGGCAGCTGCCATTTTAGGGTTTGCATATGTATGATGAAGTAATAAAAGTTGCATCATTTACTGTAAACTTATATCTACTGCAAAGTGTTATGTGATGGCTTACTGTTTACAAGTATCAATGTGCATATAAGTAGTAGAGGAAGTGATAGGGGGTAATTTTGGTTGTGCACATGAAACAGTGTTGTCACCATACAAATGACAATCAGAAGATGATAGAGGTGCAACAAATATGTGTTACATGTGAACTAGGGTGATGCAACTTTCACTGTCCATTCGGAGAACATGCGAGGGTTTAGGGGATTTGAATCTGGTACACTTTAATAACTTGCCTCGCTATGTGCTGAATATCACATATTCACTGTTTCATGTGACATGATTTAGTTATATGCTGTGACGTTGTTGTGATCATACTCATGATGTATAGATTGAGTCATTGACATACATTCTGGTATTGTCCCACATAGTTACCCTGGTCTGAGGAGAGGAAGACAACCTCTAGTGTACCATCCACTGGCAAACCGGCAGACGTAACATGTTATCCAAGTATATTGCCTGCAATTATGGATCTATGTCGTCAGTTGGAGCCAGATCTGATGCCTGCCATTTGCAGTCCCAATAGCATACCTCCAATCATTCAAGTAACGTTAGTGCTGTACTTCCTGGTCAGTGAGTCATTTCAAAATACAGTGGCCATAACTGCAGGGATGTCTCAGCCCATGTTCAGTACAGTTTTGAAGGGGGTACTGTCTGCACTGTTAAAACACCTGGACAGCTACATCAGATTTCCCCAGCGTGAGGATTTGGCCCAGGTGAAGGCAGATTTCTATGCTTTGGGACACATCCCACATGTAGTTGGAGCCATAGATGGCACCCATGTAGCCTTGGTACCCCCAAGTGCCAATGAACAGGTATGTAGGAACAGGAAAACCTCCACTCCATAAACGTCCAAGTGGTCCGTTTGGTTGACCTAGGCATTTCACAAGTTTGTGCAAGGTATCCAGGATCAGTCCATGATTCATGATACCATTCATGCCAGATGAGGGATCCTGTGGGTAGAAATGCATATTTGCCAAGTAAGGATGAGCATGATGTGGATGAAGTTGGACACATCAGGGCAGATGTCATCAATCAGTATGTCAACTGACTCAAGGTATGTGATGTGATGATATAATGGATTCCATGAGGTATTGTTGGGTTATGCATGCCATGTAATGTTTTTACCATCATCAGTGGGCTCTTAAGTGGCTCCAAAGACTTTGGGGGTCATTACAACATTGGTGGAAAAAGCCGCTTACCGCCGTGCAGAAGACCGCCAACACACCACCGCGGCAGCGGAATTCCGCCACAGTCATTATGACACACGGCCACAGCTCGGAATCCGCCAAAATCCAGACACTCACACAAGTCCGCCACACCAAAGGTCAGTGATAAACTGGCGATAACAAAACCTCCACCGTCACGCCAGCAGGAATACGCCCACACTATCACGACCCACGAATCCACGCGGCGGTCTTTCAACCGCGGTATTCCATTGGCGGTACATACCGCCGCGCTCAAATTACACACACATTTACAAAACAAAACCACATTGGACAATTCCAAATACACACACCTGATACACATACACACACCACTCCTACACATCCAATACAATATAAAACACACACCCACATCACCCACAAGCCCTTACGTCAACAATTGCAACTGAAGGCCAGAGAGAGACACCACCATCTACAAACTAGCATCCACAGGCACTCAACACCATCACTCACACAACATCCAAGCACCTCACACAACACACCTCTAAATATCACCCCACACATCACAACACACCCCACCCCACACATCACCAACACCACCCCATGGCACCACAAAGACACCCCGGGTTCTCTGAGGAGGAGCTCAGGGTCATGGTAGAGGAAATCATCCGGGTAGAACCACAGCTATTTGGAACACAGGTGCAGCACACCGCCATAGCTAGGAAGATGGAGCTATTAGCGAAGAATCGTGGACAGGGTCAACGCAGTGGGACAGCACCCAAGAACACGGGATGACATCAGGAAGAGGTGGAACGACCTACGGGGGAAGGTGTGTTCTGTGGTCTCAAGACACCACCTTGCGGTTCAGAGGGCTGGCGGCGGACCCCCAACTCCTCCCCCACAACTAACAACATGGGAGGAGCAGATCTTGGCTGTACTGCATCCTGAGGGCCTCGCTGGAGTAGCAGGAGGAATGGACTCTGGTAAGTCAAACCTTTAACTACTTCATCCCCCATCCACCTGCATGCTATCACATACCCCCACCCTCGCCCTCACCCCCATCCCTCCAATTCCTCACGTATGTCGCAATATCACAAACCACACATCCCAAACCCAAGCCCTGCATGTAACACCAAAGCATGGACACCAATCACCAAAGCATGGCCACTGCACATACCCATACACCCCCCTAAACCATTATCACACAAGGTCCTACACAGGAATGCAAGCACTGGGGTACAGGGTCACCCACCCATTGCACACCTTGGCACACACAGATGCAATAATCATGCCTTCACACCCCTACAGGACCCCTACCCAATGTCACCTGACAGGAGGGTCCAGATATGTCCACTCCACCCACAGAAGAGGCCCACAGTGATGACTGCAGCTCTGTCCAACTGGATCAAGATGACCAGCCCGGCCCATCTGGGACCTCTGGACAGTTGGGTACCCTCACACTGGCACAGGCCACTACAGAGCTTCCCCCCTCTGGAAACACCAGCACAGCAACCACCCCAGCAGGCCCATACCTCTGTCCCCAGGACACGTCAATCAGCAGTGTGTCCACCACTACAGGGAACCCAGGCTAACCCAACAACGACCAGGGTCCTGGGGGCAGTGATGGTGGGCACACGGTTCTGGGGACAGAGGCACAGGAACACAGGGGAATTGGGAGGGCTGCCTTGTGACAGGGGGAGGACAGGCCCAGGGAACCCACTTTCCACGAGGCCCTCTCCAACATCATGTGAGCCTACCACCATTCCCAGGAGACGATGGCAACGGTACTGGCCAAGTTTCAGGAGACCCAGCGGCTGCAGGAGGAATAGTATTTGGGCTTCAGGGAGGAACTCAAATCCATCAATTCCACCGTGGGCACCATTGTAGGGGTGCTGAAGGAACTCCTGAACAACAGGAGGGACACTGTGGCACAACAAGGGGCCCCTGACACTAGCCTGGACGATGAACTGCCCACCACCTCCGCCGGCGCTAGTAGACAGGAGGCACCACCACAGGACCACCAAACCAGCACCCCACCCCCTGCAGATAGAGAACCACCCTGCAAGCGGTTCCTGAGATCCAGGACAAAGACAGAGAACAATGCCAAGACCCATGCCAAGAAATGAGACCACCCTGATTGTCATCCTTCTGTCCCACTTTGTAACCCTGTCCATACTTAAACTGCCCCAGCTCCACTCCCTATGCCCCTTTGGACAATGCACCTGTGAGACTAATAGACTGGACTCTGCCACGGACACCCTTCCACCATCACTCCTGACCATTTTACAACCCCCTCCACTATTGAGCACTTAAATAAACACCCTTGAATCACAAAACAATCAGGAGTCTGTCGGTGCTTTCGAAAATGTGTATTAGTAATAACAGTGGCAAAATGCTATATCAAATGTAATGTCCAAATACCTATGTCACACAGCCCTAGTCCATGAGGAAACAAAGCAGATGTCACACAGTGGGACCCACATCTGTGAAATCGTACGGGAAAGTGACAACTCAGTGACCATACACTGGGTGAAAATGACAGACAGATGAGAGGTAGTAGAATTAAATCAGAGGTAGAAGCCAGTGTTGTCTTCTTACCTTTGTCTCACTGGAAGTATTGCAGGATCACCGTGTTCCTGTTGTCTATGTCCTCTTCTTCTGCTTCCTTGTCTTCACTGTCCACAGGCTCCACAGCTGCCACAACACCTCCATCTGGACCATCCTCCTGCAGAAAAGGCACCTGTTGTCGCAAAGCCAAGTTGTGAAGCATACAGCAGGCCATTATGATCTGGCACACCTTCTTTGGTGAGTAGAATAGGGAACCACCTGTCATATGGAGACACCGGAACCTGGCCTTCAGGAGGCCAAAGATCCGCTCCATAATCCTCCTAGTTCACCCATGTGCCTCATTGTAGCGTTCCTCTGCCATTGTCCTGGGATTCCCTACTGGGGTCAGTAGCCATGACAGGTTGGGGTGACCAGAGTCACCTGCAAATGTTGAGGGACAACTGCTAGACACACACTAACTCATAGGGACATCGCCAGACCCAGACACCTAGTCACACTGTATTGGGTCCATGTCCTCACCTAATAGCCACACACAGTGCCTCTAGAGTTGCCCCATCACATAGGGATGCTGCTATTCCTCAAAATGTAAGCGTCATGCACTGAGCCAGGAAATTTTGCATTCACATGGGAGATGTACTGGTCTGCCAAACACACCATCTGCACATTCATCGAATGGTAACTCTTCTGGTTTCTGTACACCTGTTCACTCCTGGGTGGGGAGGCCAAGGCCACATGTGTCCCATCAATGGCACCTATGATGTTGGGGATATGTCCCAGGGCATCGAAATCACCTTTCACTGTAGGCAATTCCTCCACCTGAGGGAAAACGAAGTAGCTCTGCATGTGTTTCAGCAGGGCAGACAACACTCTGGACAACACATTGGAAAACATAGGCTGGGACATCCCTGATGCTATGGCTACTGTAGTTTGAAAAGACCCACTTGCTAGGAAATGGAGTACTGACAGCACCTGCACTTGAGGCGGGATTCCTGTGGGATGGAGGATAGCTGACATCAGGTCTGGCTCCAACTGGGCACACAGTTCCTGGATTGTGGTACGATCAAGTCTATAGGTGATGATCACATGTCGCTCCTCCATTGTCGACAGGTCCACCAACGGTCTGTACGCCGGAAGATGCCTCCATCTCCTCAGATGCCCCAGCGGACGGTGCCTATGGAGGAGAACAGCGAGCAGAGAGTCAACCAACTCTGAGGTATGTAAACACAGCTTAGTTGGAAAATATTAGCAAATCGACATATGCCTGTATTAGTGTTTAAGCAAGGCCTAGATATGTGTGACGCAGTCCAAAATAATGCCATTTGGCCACCTGAAATGGCGGCTGCCTGACCTGTAAAGTGGGACAAGGGGATATGAGATAACTGTGCTGGCGTTGTACACCGTCGCGGTAGGCGGTCGAAGACCGCTGCGCAATCCTCTATTGGTTAACATTGGACCCTATGGGTCCCAGAAGCCAATGCCGATGTACGCCGGCGGTGACGGTACGCACTGCCGCGGACGTGACCGCCATTTTCTCTCTCTTCAATCACTTGATACCTGAACTTCGAAAGGAGAGGACCTACACTGCAAGTGCTGCTGTGACCTCAGTCTGGAAGAGAGAATGGCTCGTGTGTCTGGGGAAAGGGCCCCTGCCTACAGCACGGAGGAGTTGGACAAACTAGTGGATGGGGTCCTCCCCCAGTACATGCTACTCTACGGTCCTCCAGACAAACAGGTAAGTACACTGTGAGCATGCTGTATGGGCAATGCCTGTGTGGAGTGGTGTGAATGAAAGATGGGGGGGTGAGAATGAGGCATGCATGAAACGACGGTGAGTGCATGTGCGTCATGGCAAGGGTAGGGATGCGGGCCAATGACTGTGATGGTGCGGACGGTAATATCTTCTCCTTTTCCCCTGTACTATTCCTGTAGATCAGCACCCACCAGAAGGACATTTGGCGTGCCATCGCCAAGGAAGTCCCGACCCTGGGGGTCTACCACAGACAGAGCACCCACTGCTGGAAAAGATGGAAGGACATTCGCCGCTGGAGCAAGAAGACGGCAGAGGCCCAGCTGGGGATGGCCTCCCAACGTGGGAGGGGTGCCCGTCGCACCATGGCCCCCCTGATGTTCAGGATCCTGGTGGTGGTGTACCCGGAGTTGGATGGGCACTTGAGGGCATCACAGCAGCCACAAGGGGGTGAGTACACTCTCATTCTGCTGATTCAGCGCGCATTGGAGGTGTCTGGGTGGGGAAGGTGGGCTTTGGGTTCTCCTAGGCCAAGGTGAGTTTAGTAGGTAAGGTCCCTTCTTAAGGCAGGTCCTGTGGCACCCCACCCCACCTGTGTACAGTGGCAACTACACCTAGTCAGGCTCCTGTGACATCCATGTGAGCAGCAATCGGGCATAGCCTTGTAACCCATGTCCCTGGGATTGATTAGGGAACTCCAAGTGCACGGCGTAGTGCAGGGGGCTTCTGTGTCTGTAGTGTCCACCAACGGTAGCAGTATTGCATGCACTCAACAAGTCTTTCTTCTGTCTTCCCCACCCTTTTTGTGGTGTCCCTGTTATTGTGTGCATTAGCATCATCAGGCGGAGGAGCAGTGGCACAGGAGCAGGAGGGAGCTGCAGCCCACATGGCCGTGGAGGGCGATACAATAGAGTCTGAATTCACCAGTGGGACGGAGGGCGCGGGGAGCTCCACGGCAGGGACAGGAGCTGAGACCAGCGATACGGACTCCTCCTCTGATGGGAGCTCCCTTGCGGTGGCTGGCACTTCTGTGCCCACCGCATCTACAGGTATAGCTGCTACCCCCCTACCAGCATCGCCCTCCCAGCAGCCCCTCAGCGTGTGTCCCGTGCTCGCTCACCCAGGAGGGTGGGCATCTACTACGTCCCAGGCACCTCAGCCCCTGCCCCTGTCATCCCTGCTGCCCTCAGTGAAGAGGCCATTGACCTCCTCAGGTCCCTCACTGTTGGGCAGTCTACCATTTTGAATGCCATGCAGGGTGTAGAGAGGCAGTTGCAACAAACCAATGCATACCTGGAGGGCATTCATTCTGGTCAGGCAGCCATCAGCGAGCTTTTCAGACTCTGGCCTCAGCACTGATGGCAGCCATTGTCCCTGTCTCTAGCCTCCCCCCTCCAACTTCCTCCACCCAGACCCAAACCCCTATACCTCAGCCTATCCCAAGCACACCATCAGACCAGCATGCACACACCTCAACACACAAGGGAAGCTCTGGCAAACATAAGCACCACACATCCCACAGGCACTCACACAAGCATCATACACATGCAGAAACACCAACATCCACTGCCTCCACTGTGTCCTCCTTCGCCACGTCTCCCTCCTCCCTCCCTGTCACGTCTCCACTCACACCTGCATGCACTACATCCTCAGCCACTACATCCATCACCAGCACACCCACCACCACACCCCGCTCACGTGCACTCACCACCCCCACTACCATTCACACATCCCCTGTGTCCTCTACTAGTGTGTCTGTGAGCCCTCCTCCCAAACTACACAAACGCAGCCACACACCCATCCAACAGCCATCCACCTCACGACAGCCTCCAGCCCATGCACCTTCACCCAAAGTCAGCAAACATACACCTCCTACAACCACTACCTCTTCCTCTACTCCCAAACCCCCTCCATCTACCCGTCCCAGTGTTCCCAAAAAACATTTCCTGTCCAACCTTGACCTCTTCCCCTCACCTCTCCCACCCCTTCAGTCTCCTAGGGCCCACCTCTCCAGGTCCCAACCCAGCACCTCAGCCACAACATCTGCGGGACCAGTGGTGCCAGTAGTAACCTGCTTCTGGAGTGCGCCAGGCAGCAGGGCAGCCAGTGTGGCAAGGAGCCAGCGCACGGACAGTCCCCCACCTGTAAAGCACAAAAAATTGGCCAGTGCCTGGCGGGAGAGAGGAAAGAAATCAGCCACCAAAGACGCTCCCAGGGGTAGAGTTGGGAGTGTGGAGAAAGCTGCACCACCATCCAAGGTGGGGAAGGGGCACAGTAAAACCGGTCTGGGAAAATCTGCACAGCGGACAAGACCGCTACCAGCACCGCTGCCCAGGACACCGCTGCCACCAACACCGCTGCCCAGGACACCGCCGCCACCAGCACCGCTGCCCAGGACACCGCCGCTACCAGCACTGCTGCCCAGGTCACCGCCGCCACCAGCACTGCTGCCCAGGACACTGCCGCCACCAGCACCGCAGGCCAGCGAGCGCCAAAGATTCCGACGCTACTGAGGCCGCCACGAGCTGGATGAAGCACTCTGGGCACAAAACCCCCTCCAGAACCAGTGGAGGAAGACATCTACTACCTCAGTCCTTGGCAGGATGAAGCACTCTGGGCACAAAGCCCCCTCCAGAACCAGTGGAGAAAGGCATCCACTACCTCAGTCCTTGGCAGGATGAAGCACTCTGGGCACAAAGCCCCCTCCAGAAACCAGTGGAGAATGTTATCCACTTGAGAGACTGTGACTTGCAGGACTGCAGGATGCTGCAGTGGGCAACCCACCCACTGAAAAGACTTGTGAGCCTGGGGCTTTGCACTCCCCAGGATTGAACAGTGGGCAAACCACCCACTGTAGAGACTTGAGAGACTGTGGCTTTGCACTACCCAGGATTGAACAGTGGGCAAACCACCCACTGGAGAGACTTGAGAGACTGTGGCTTTGCACTCCCCAGGATTGAACAGTGGGCACGGAGCCCCCTCGTGGATCTGGCGTCGTGCACTCATCCGGTGAGGTGCCCCCCTTCCCTTCCCCCTAGAGGTGCCTGTTTTATTTCTATCTGATGCCCCAGCAGTGTTCTCTCCATCTTCTTCGGGTATTGAGTGTGGGCCTCGCCCATGCCTTTTGGGCCCAGTGGTCCATGGACTATGATAGTGGAATACCTTGGACTTGTATTCTTGGTGTATATATTTGTTTTAAGTGTGAATATCTTTATATATGTATATATTTTTGATTACTGTCTTTGGATATATTACAATCATTCGACTCATTTCCTTTTGTCCTTGCATTCTTCCAGGGGGGGTTGGGGAGTGTAACTGTAATGTACCATGATGTATTAGTGTGTGTGTTGTCGTGGGTGAGGGTGGGGGTGGGAGTGTTGCGTGTGTGTGTGTCACTCTCTTTTCTCTCTCCCTACCCTGTGTCGTAGGTGCAGTACTCACCGTGGTCTTCACCGCCGGCGTTTGGGCTCCTGGTAGAGGAGCAGGAAGATAAAGGCTGGAAGACTCTGAAGTTCCGGTTCCATGGCGTCCTGGTTCTTTTTGGGATGTGAAGAGGTGAGCGTTTCCCCTTCCAAGTCCTGTTTCCGCCGTGTTTTGTTTGCGGTAAATCCGCCCCGGAAAAGGTGGTGAATTGGCCTGTTGTAATTCTGTGGGCGGTACATTGTCCTCCGCCTGTCTGTTGGCAGTTACCGCCGCAGTGTTTGTTTGTACCACCTTGGCGGTCGGAGTGTTAAAGTGGCTGTCTATGTCCGCCACAGTCGTAATTCCATTTTTTTTTCCACCGGCCTGTTGGCGGTTTACCACCGCTTTAACACTGACCGCCAGGGTTGTAATGACCACCTATTACTCGGACATGTATGCAGAATGTTACTTGGAGCTGTGTACAGAATAATTATGTACATGGTTTATTGTTTAGAAAATGCACAATCATTGTCAGATGTGTAGTTATGAATAGACAATGTGATGTATGTGTTCCACTCTGGCCTATACCTTATCTTTGTCAATCACAAATGTGCAGATTGGCTGTTTAGCTCATCCTCATTTGCAAACCTCAGACAGTGTCACAGGCAGATGGGATTTGCAGACCGGCATGATAAGTGCACATGGATTAAACAAGGTATTGTTTAAACTGAGATTTGTGGTGTGTGAGTTTTATGCCCAGACTGTCAGGACAGTGGTTTCGAAGTGTCCTTTTCCACAAAATAAGACCTGTTTGGTACTGGAGGTGGCTCAAATGGTGCCATGTGTGTGTCCAGTTGTGTCTGGCACATGTCATAAAGTGATATCCAAACACTCTACTATCATTATGGTTTGTGTTGTATATAACCTAACTTAGGCATAGCTGTCAGTGTGGTTCCTCATTACAGACCAATGTGCATGTGTCTGAAGACTGACATAGGTGAGTGGCAAGCCTACAGATACCTGAGCATGGTAAGTGGAAGGTTCCATACCTGGGGAGATTATTACTGACTTCTGTCTGTTTCATAGGGTATCGTCGTTTGGAAGGATAAGATATATGTATGTGTCCCTAACTTCTGTATACCGTGGGTTGGTAGTGAATGACACCTAAGCTAAAACACTGAAGTCCACAGCATGACTTTACAATTTGCTGATTGGCATTCTCCAAATAAAGATGTGGAGATGTACAAAACAGGTGACATGTCTATGTTACAATCTCATTGCAATATGTATCATGGTTGTCCAGTACATATGTGATGACCATAACAAAGGAAAAAATAGAGAGAAACATATTGGTACAATAGTTGTCATACATGACAGTGGTTCAATGGCATATTTTGGGGAGTGCACAACAAAATGAGTGAGTAGAAACAGAAATGACAAAAAGTTAACAATGAAGGGTTCAGTCATGGTGGATGAAATCATCAGGGAAGCTGCTATACCATTTGGAAACACAAGTCCAGTGTCCTTGAACCATAAGGAAATTGAGTTAGCTATCAGAACAGTCAACAGTGCGTATCAGTGACACACAAGGGGAACCAATCAGGAGAGGTTCACTTCCTGGCAGTGGGTTCAGTCTTGGCATCTTCTCCTCCTTGATGTCTGGGTGGACGTTCATGTTTGCATGAGGGTTCTTCTGCTACAGAGGGTGGGGTGTCTGACGCATTTCCTTCCTCTAGCAGGGCCTCAATTCCACAGCAGCCACAAATGTCGAGGGGCCTGATGTCTCATTGCTATTGGAAGGGGCCTAATTTTGGGTGGCAAACCTACTCAGGGTGGTGTTCATGTCCTTCAGCACCCCAGCAATCTAAGCCAGTATAGCATTTTGGGCCTGCCACTGTTAACATGGCTTCCCGGTGGTTGGGCCTTTGCATCTGTCTAATCTCTCCCATCAAGGCCAGCACCTGCCCATCATGCCTTGGGAATTTTCATAGGCTACCAAGACTTGGGAGATGGTGTAGTCAGTTTTGTCCCTTGGAGCCCACATCCCGCCCACACTCCCTATCCCCACGTACCTGTGCCCCTGGCACAGTGTTCCCACTTCCACTAGTGGAAAGACTTTCATTGTCAGGGGTGACATTAGGAGACTCAGGTACCTGCACAGGGGGGCACACAATGGAAGAGATTGCCCTTGTGACACAGGTTTGGGGGCGAATGGTTGCCTGTGATGTAGTTGCAACAGGGCTGGTAGGAGTTGTTGTGGGCAGGGTGAGGCTGACAGTTGTTGACCGATCAGGTGTCCCTGATGGGTCAGCTTTGTCCTCAGGGGTGTTTTCCTCACTGGGGCCTTCATCCAGAGGGGTAGTGTCAGTCTCTGGTATCCTCTCCATGTCGGGGATGGCAAGGTTACCTGTAGAAGAAGTGGAACACACAGTTGGTGTAATTGATGCAGCGAGTGATATATAAATTAGACAACTGAACAGGGTATGTGAGACTCACACACTGCCTTTACATGATCATCTGAAATGACAATGGCAGTTGTTAGTTAGTCTGGGTTAGTGCAATCTGGGACACAGTGATTTGCAATTGCATACAGCATGCTTCTAGCTCTTGGGGTATGTTGATGTTTAAATGAATGCTAATGCCCTCATATCTTGTCTGAGTAAAGATATGACAATGTACATTTCTCTCCTAGTAAGGTATGGCATCACCGAGTCAACTAGAAGCTAAACAATACACAATGGCCCTGGAGCTGGCACACAATATAGGTGTAACAATATGACCTGGGTCTCTGTATGGATGTACTGCAAGGGCATCCAGTTTGCCATTTAAGTGTCCCCCAGGTGAGTATATGACATTATTAGGGAGCTTTTCTCAGAGTCCAGTTTGGTATGGGACACAGCTGTAATGGTACTGGTAGTGGGTCATTGCATAGCTGTCATTGCCATGAACTGTTAAATGGTGGACCATTCTAGATGGCTGGATGGATTGCTTTGATTGTTAGTTTCACATGCAAGACATTTCCAATTTAGTACACTGTTCTGGTGTTGTTAATGGTGGAACAGTACCTTCTGGGAGTTGTAGTGCTGTCACTTCACAGGGCTTTATATGCCCTTCCCAAACACTGTGGCCCAAAGTGAGTTTACTTGACATGTGGCACGGCAGAGGGGGCTATTTGGAGATTTGGACAGAAGGGTGGTGGATGATTTGTTCATTGGGGTGGGAAAAGGTGAGTGAGCATGCAAGACAGAACTCTTTGATGACATGAATGTGGTTGTGACTTACCCGATTCCACTCCCCCAGGTATTCCTGTCAGGCCCTCAGGATGCAGGGTGTCCAAGACCTTCTCCTCCCATGATGTAAACTGTGGGAGAGGAGGTGAGGGTCCACCGCCAGTCTTGAGGACCGCCATCTGGTGCCTGGATGCCATGGAACATACCTTCCCCCTGAGGTCATTCTACCTCTTCCTGATGTTCTCCCTTGTGCTTGGGTAACTCCTACTGCATTCACCCTGTTGCCTATCCTTTTCCACAACTCCATTTTCCTGGCTATTGTTTGCTGAACATGTGCTCCGAATAGATACAGCTCTACCCTGACAATTCTGCCCACCATGAAGCTTAACTCATCATCAGCGAAACGTGGATGGTTTTGGTGGGGACATGGTAATGGTGGTAAAGACGGTGAGGTAGTGAAAACAGGATGAAAATTGTTTGTGATGAGGTGTGGGTGCTGTGATGCGAGTGGGTGGGTGATGATTTTTGTGTATTGTGTGGTTTTGAAAAATGTGTGTTGTGTATGTTGTGCAAGTGTGGGATGTGTGCTGAGTGTAATGTGTACAGGTTCCTATTGTTTGTTTAGCTAGATATATATTTCTTTGCTAGTGTCTAGCTGTGAGTGGCGTTGCAAAGTATTGTGGGTTGTGTAGGGGTATGGCATATAGTGCAGTGTGTAGGTGTGTCGGGTGTATGAATGTGTCAGGTGTGGGGTATTCGAAATATCGAATTTGGTATAGGGTTCTGACTGATGTGAGTTCAGACCGCCGTGGTTCGCACTGTCAATGGTTTTCCAACCTTTCCTGTGATTTGTGGATCATATTTTGATCAGTTGTTTTCTATCGGGCTGGCTGTGCTGGTGGTCGAACTGCCTTTTTTCCATCCGCCAGTGTCCTGGCGGTTTTTGGATTTTGGATGTTTTTTGGCGGTCTGTGCTATGTGCCACTTAATACGGCGGCCGGACGACCACCAACATGGCAGTCTTTTGGCGGCCACCACCATAGCAGGCTTACCGTCAGACCGCCAAAGTCATAATGAGGCACAAAGTCTTTGATAAAATGAAGAGACATTTAAACATGAGACTACATGGTTGTTTTTAATCCTGGTGCACAACCTGATATGATGGTCCTCATTATGACATTTGCGTTAAATCCCACTTACCACCACGCTGACTGCCACCAACTTACCACCGCCATGGCGGATATCCATTCACCATATTATGACACACACACACCAATCCATCAGTATTCAGCCACATACACAAATCTGCCACACCAAAGGTTAGTGATAAACTGGTGGTATCAAAACCCACACCGTTACACCAACAAAACAAAGCCCATCACATTATGACCCACGAATCACCACACTGGACATTTAACGGCGGTAAACCTTTGGCGGTACATAACGTTGCGCTCAAAATCGACACACACAAACAAAACAATACCAGATTGGAAAATTCAAACAACACACACCTGACACCCATACACATACCAAACCCACACACCCATACCACTATAAAACACATACCCACATTACCCACAACCCCTTACCATTTCAAACCATTGCCAGCAGAGAGACATCAAGACCACTGACTCAACTAGAGCCACACACTATTCACACCTAAACACTACTCACGCACCCCACATCACACACCCCATTACATTACCCAACATACCCTCACCAACACACCTCACACAACACCCATGGCACCACAAAGACACCCCCATTTCACAGAAGAGGAGCTAAGGGTCATGGTGGAGGAAATTATCAGGGTAGAGCCACAAATATTTGGAGCACAGGTGCAGCAGATATCGATAGCTAGGAAGATGGAGCTATGGCGGAGACTCATGGACAGGTTCTACGCCGTGGGACAGCACCCAAGAACTAGGGATGACATCAGGAAGAGGTAGAATGACCTGCGGGGGAAGGTACGTTCCATTGCAGCAAGACACCAGCTGGCTGTACAGAGGACTGGTGGTGGACCTCCACCTCATCCTCCACAACTAACAGTATGGGAGGAGCAAATCTTGGCAGTCCTGCATCCTGAGGGCCTGGCTAGAGTGAGAGGAGGACTGGACTCTGGTAAGTCAACTCTCTACTACTACTACCCCCCTACCTGCGTGTCATCACATACTGCCACCCTCACTCCCATCACTCCACTGATCCCACACACTCCACCATCACATCTCACTCATCCCAATGCCAAGCCCTGCATGCTGTACCGATGCATGGACACCACTCACAGCCGTGAATGGGCACTCATCACTAAAGCATGCACACTATAGAGAACTAACTATCCCACCATACACCAACTTACACAAGTGAAAGCTACCAGGGCAAATCCAAACAAAGAGGACAAGCCACGGATGCACAATATGTCAGACACAGAAACCATAACACATCATTTACATCCCCACAGGTACCCTAGCCAATGACAGTGGAGAGGAGGTGCCAGCACTATCCAGTCCCCCGACTAAAGAGGCACATAGAGATGACAGCAACTCTGGTCTTCAGAATCTGGATGACCTACCTGGCCCATCAGGGAGCTCTGGACAGCCGGTTATCCAGGCCCAGTCACACACCACCACAGAGGCACCCCCATCAGGAAACACCATCACAGCACCCACCCAGCGTACCCACACCTCTGTCCCCAGGACACGTCAATCAGCTGTGTGTCCACCTCTACAGGGACCCCAGGTCACACCTCATACCCAAGACAATCAGGGACCTTCGGTCAGTGGCAGTGGGCACACGGTTCAGGGGACAGAGGCACAGGCCAACAGGGAAACTGGGAGGAGTGCTGTGCGCCGGAGGAGGACAGGCCTAGGGAACCAACCCTCCAGGAGGCACTTGCAGAGATCCTGGGAGCCTATCAACATTCCCAGGACACGATGGGCCAGGTCCTGGACAATGTGCAGGAGAACAGGCAGCTGCAGGAGGGACAGTACCAGGGGATCAGAGAGGACTTGCAGCCCATCAAAAACACCCTGATCTCCATAGCAGGGGTGCTGGCAGACATGGCCAATATTATGAGGGAGGCAGTCTCAGAACAGAGGGCCCCTGCCACTAGCCAGACATCTGAACAACCTTCCACTTCCGCTGCCGCTAGTGGCCAGGAGGCCCCGACACAGGACCCAGAGGCCACCAGCACCCCTCCCCCTGCAGAAGGAGAACCACCCCGCAAACATTCCCTGTGATCCAGACAGAAGCCAGAGACACTTACCAAGACCACCGCCAGGAAATTAGACACTCCTGTTTGTCACCCTGGTGCCCACCCTGTCACCCTGTCCACCTTGAACTGCCATTGCTCCCCTTTCTATGTCCCCTTGGACAACGCACCTGTGCTACAAACAGACTGTAACAATACCCTGGACTTTCCTCCATCATCACTCCATCCCATTGCACTTGCCCCTCCATATTTTGGCACTTCAATCAACACCCTTGGAAAAAAGAATTTTGGATTATGTCATGTATTTCAAATATGTATTCATTGAAACAGGTACAAACATTGTAAATCAACTGTACAGAAAATGAGCATAGATTAATGTCCTGTAGATGGCTGCAGTGATCACACCAGGAGTATATGTGAGGTCACCAACATCTGCAAAATGAATTGTCAGAGGGAACAGTAAATGGGCATAGAAGTGGGAAAAGTCAGCATGCCATTGCCATAGAAATTCAAACAAATGTAATTGAAATGTGAAGTAACACTGTCCTACCTGTGTGTCATTGGAAGTATTGTCTGATCACAGATGTTCTGTTGTACTCCTCCTCATCCTCTGCCTCCTCATCCTCACTGTCCACAGGGTCCACTGCTGACACACGGGCATCTCCAGCCTCCTCCTCCTGCAGGAATGAAACATGGTGTCTGAGGGCCAGGTTATGCAACATGCAGCATGCCACCACTATCTGACAGACCTTCTTGGGTGAGTAGCACAGGGATTCACCTGTCAGATGGAGGCACCATAACCTGCCCTTCAGGATGCCAAAGGTCCTTTCAATTATCCTTCTGGTTCACCCATATGCCTCATTATAACGTTCTTCTGCCCTTGTCCTGGCATTCCTCACAGGGGTCAGCAGCCATGATAGGTTGAGGTAACAAGAGTCACCTGAAATATTGAGGGACAACATTTAGCCACACACTATCCCATATTGCCCACACCATACCCATACACCAACAGATACTGGGTGTGAACCAGGGATCACCTATTAGCCACACCCTGTGCCTCTGTAGTTGGCCCATCACATTTGGGATGCTGCTTTTCCTCAGGACAAAGGATCTGTTGTCTATGTCCTCTTCTTCTGCTTCCTTGTCTTCACTGTCCACAGGCTCCACAGCTGCCACAACACCTCCATCTGGACCATCCTCCTGCAGAAAAGGCACCTGTTGTCGCAAAGCCAAGTTGTGAAGCATACAGCAGGCCATTATGATCTGGCACACCTTCTTTGGTGAGTAGAATAGGGAACCACCTGTCATATGGAGACACCGGAACCTGGCCTTCAGGAGGCCAAAGATCCGCTCCATAATCCTCCTAGTTCACCCATGTGCCTCATTGTAGCGTTCCTCTGCCATTGTCCTGGGATTTCCTACTGGGGTCAGTAGCCATGACAGGTTGGGGTGACCAGAGTCACCTGCAAATGTTGAGGGACAACTGCTAGACACACACTAACTCATAGGGACATCGCCAGACCCAGACACCTAGTCACACTGTATTGGGTCCATGTCCTCACCTAATAGCCACACACAGTGCCTCTAGAGTTGCCCCATCACATAGGGATGCTGCTATTCCTCAAAATGTAAGCGTCATGCACTGAGCCAGGAAATTTTGCATTCACATGGGAGATGTACTGGTCTGCCAAACACACCATCTGCACATTCATCGAATGGTAACTCTTCTGGTTTCTGTACACCTGTTCACTCCTGCGTGGGGAGGCCAAGGCCACATGTGTCCCATCAATGGCACCTATGATGTTGGGGATATGTCCCAGGGCATCGAAATCACCTTTCACTGTAGGCAATTCCTCCACCTGAGGGAAAACGAAGTAGCTCTGCATGTGTTTCAGCAGGGCAGACAACACTCTGGACAACACATTGGAAAACATAGGCTGGGACATCCCTGATGCTATGGCTACTGTAGTTTGAAAAGACCCACTTGCTAGGAAATGGAGTACTGACAGCACCTGCACTTGAGGCGGGATTCCTGTGGGATGGAGGATAGCTGACATCAGGTCTGGCTCCAACTGGGCACACAGTTCCTGGATTGTGGTACGATCAAGTCTATAGGTGATGATCACATGTCGCTCCTCCATTGTCGACAGGTCCACCAACGGTCTGTACGCCGGAAGATGCCTCCATCTCCTCAGATGCCCCAGCGGACGGTGCCTATGGAGGAGAACAGCGAGCAGAGAGTCAACCAACTCTGAGGTATGTAAACACAGCTTAGTTGGAAAATATTAGCAAATCGACATATGCCTGTATTAGTGTTTAAGCAAGGCCTAGATATGTGTGACGCAGTCCAAAATAATGCCATTTGGCCACCTGAAATGGCGGCTGCCTGACCTGTAAAGTGGGACAAGGGGATATGAGATAACTGTGCTGGCGTTGTACACCGTCGCGGTAGGCGGTCGAAGACCGCTGCGCAATCCTCTATTGGTTAACATTGGACCCTATGGGTCCCAGAAGCCAATGCCGATGTACGCCGGCGGTGATGGTACGCACTGCCGCGGACGTGACCGCCATTTTCTCTCTCTTCAATCACTTGATACCTGAACTTCGAAAGGAGAGGACCTACACTGCAAGTGCTGCTGTGACCTCAGTCTGGAAGAGAGGATGGCTCGTGTGTCTGGGGAAAGGGCCCCTGCCTACAGCACGGAGGAGTTGGACAAACTAGTGGATGGGGTCCTCCCCCAGTACATGCTACTCTACGGTCCTCCAGACAAACAGGTAAGTACACTGTGAGCATGCTGTATGGGCAATGCCTGTGTGGAGTGGTGTGAATGAAAGATGGGGGGGTGAGAATGAGGCATGCATGAAACGACGGTGAGTGCATGTGCGTCATGGCAAGAGTAGGGATGCGGGCCAATGACTGTGATGGTGCGGACGGTAATATCTTCTCCTTTTCCCCTGTACTATTCCTGTAGATCAGCACCCACCAGAAGGACATTTGGCGTGCCATCGCCAAGGAAGTCCCGACCCTGGGGGTCTACCACAGACAGAGCACCCACTGCTGGAAAAGATGGAAGGACATTCGCCGCTGGAGCAAGAAGACGGCAGAGGCCCAGCTGGGGATGGCCTCCCAACGTGGGAGGGGTGCCCGTCGCACCATGACCCCCCTCATGTTCAGGATCCTGGTGGTGGTGTACCCGGAGTTGGATGGGCACTTGAGGGCATCACAGCAGCCACAAGGGGGTGAGTACACTCTCATTCTGCTGATTCAGCGCGCATTGGAGGTGTCTGGGTGGGGAAGGTGGGCTTTGGGTTCTCCTAGGCCAAGGTGAGTTTAGTAGGTAAGGTCCCTTCTTAAGGCAGGTCCTGTGGCACCCCACCCCACCTGTGTACAGTGGCAACTACACCTAGTCAGGCTCCTGTGACATCCATGTGAGCAGCAATCGGGCATAGCCTTGTAACCCATGTCCCTGGGATTGATTAGGGAACTCCAAGTGCACGGCGTAGTGCAGGGGGCTTCTGTGTCTGTAGTGTCCACCAACGGTAGCAGTATTGCATGCACTCAACAAGTCTTTCTTCTGTCTTCCCCACCCTTTTTGTGGTGTCCCTGTTCTTGTGTGCATTAGCATCATCAGGCGGAGGAGCAGTGGCACCGGAGCAGGAGGGAGCTGCAGCCCACATGGCCGTGGAGGGCGATACAATAGAGTCTGAATTCACCAGTGGGACGGAAGGCGCGGGGAGCTCCACGGCAGGGACAGGAGCTGAGACCAGCGATACGGACTCCTCCTCTGATGGGAGCTCCCTTGCGGTGGCTGGCACTTCTGTGCCCACCGCATCTACAGGTATAGCTGCTACCCCCCTACCAGCATCGCCCTCCCAGCAGCCCCTCAGCGTGTGTCCCGTGCTCGCTCACCCAGGAGGGTGGGCATCTACTACGTCCCAGGCACCTCAGCCCCTGCCCCTGTCATCCCTGCTGCCCTCAGTGAAGAGGCCATTGACCTCCTCAGGTCCCTCACTGTTGGGCAGTCTACCATTTTGAATGCCATGCAGGGTGTAGAGAGGCAGTTGCAACAAACCAATGCATACCTGGAGGACATTCATTCTGGTCAGGCAGCCATCAGCGAGCTTTTCAGACTCTGGCCTCAGCACTGATGGCAGCCATTGTCCCTGTCTCTAGCCTCCCCCCTCCAACTTCCTCCACCCAGACCCAAACCCCTATACCTCAGCCTATCCCAAGCACACCATCAGACCAGCATGCACACACCTCAACACACAAGGGAAGCTCTGGCAAACATAAGCACCACACATCCCACAGGCACTCACACAAGCATCATACACATGCAGAAACACCAACATCCACTGCCTCCACTGTGTCCTCCTTCGCCACGTCTCCCTCCTCCCTCCCTGTCACGTCTCCACTCACACCTGCATGCACTACATCCTCAGCCACTACATCCATCACCAGCACACCCACCACCACACCCCGCTCACGTGCACTCACCACCCCCACTACCATTCACACATCCCCTGTGTCCTCTACTAGTGTGTCTGTGAGCCCTCCTCCCAAACTACACAAACGCAGCCACACACCCATCCAACAGCCATCCACCTCACGACAGCCTCCAGCCCATGCACCTTCACCCAAAGTCAGCAAACATACACCTCCTACAACCACTACCTCTTCCTCCACTCCCAAACCCCCTCCATCTACCCGTCCCAGTGTTCCCAAAAAACATTTCCTGTCCAACCTTGACCTCTTCCCCTCACCTCTCCCACCCCTTCAGTCTCCTAGGGCCCACCTCTCCAGGTCCCAACCCAGCACCTCAGCCACAACATCTGCGGGACCAGTGGTGCCAGTAGTAACCTGCTTCTGGAGTGCGCCAGGCAGCAGGGCAGCCAGTGTGGCAAGGAGCCAGCGCACGGACAGTCCCCCACCTGTAAAGCACAAAAAATTGGCCAGTGCCTGGCGGGAGAGAGGAAAGAAATCAGCCACCAAAGACGCTCCCAGGGGTAGAGTTGGGAGTGTGGAGAAAGCTGCACCACCATCCAAGGTGGGGAAGGGGCACAGTAAAACCGGTCTGGGAAAATCTGCACAGCGGACAAGACCGCTACCAGCACCGCTGCCCAGGACACCGCTGCCACCAACACCGCTGCCCAGGACACCGCCGCCACCAGCACCGCTGCCCAGGACACCGCCGCTACCAGCACTGCTGCCCAGGACACCGCCGCCACCAGCACTGCTGCCCAGGACACTGCCGCCACCAGCACCGCAGGCCAGCGAGCGCCAAAGATTCCGACGCTACTGAGGCCGCCACGAGCTGGATGAAGCACTCTGGGCACAAAACCCCCTCCAGAACCAGTGGAGGAAGACATCTACTACCTCAGTCCTTGGCAGGATGAAGCACTCTGGGCACAAAGCCCCCTCCAGAACCAGTGGAGAAAGGCATCCACTACCTCAGTCCTTGGCAGGATGAAGCACTCTGGGCACAAAGCCCCCTCCAGAAACCAGTGGAGAATGTTATCCACTTGAGAGACTGTGACTTGCAGGACTGCAGGATGCTGCAGTGGGCAACCCACCCACTGAAAAGACTTGTGAGCCTGGGGCTTTGCACTCCCCAGGATTGAACAGTGGGCAAACCACCCACTGTAGAGACTTGAGAGACTGTGGCTTTGCACTACCCAGGATTGAACAGTGGGCAAACCACCCACTGGAGAGACTTGAGAGACTGTGGCTTTGCACTCCCCAGGATTGAACAGTGGGCACGGAGCCCCCTCGTGGATCTGGCGTCGTGCACTCATCCGGTGAGGTGCCCCCCTTCCCTTCCCCCTTGAGGTGCCTGTTTTATTTCTATCTGATGCCCCAGCAGTGTTCTCTCCATCTTCTTCGGGTATTGAGTGTGGGCCTCGCCCATGCCTTTTGGGCCCAGTGGTCCATGGACTATGATAGTGGAATACCTTGGACTTGTATTCTTGGTGTATATATTTGTTTTAAGTGTGAATATCTTTATATATGTATATATTTTTGATTACTGTCTTTGGATATATTACAATCATTCGACTCATTTCCTTTTGTCCTTGCATTCTTCCAGGGGGGGTTGGGGAGTGTAACTGTAATGTACCATGATGTATTAGTGTGTGTGTTGTCGTGGGTGAGGGTGGGGGTGGGAGTGTTGCGTGTGTGTGTGTCACTCTCTTTTCTCTCCCCCTCCCCTGTGTCGTAGGTGCAGTACTCACCGTGGTCTTCACCGCCGGCGTTTGGGCTCCTGGTAGAGGAGCAGGAAGATAAAGGCTGGAAGACTCTGAAGTTCCGGTTCCATGGCATCCTGGTTCTTTTTGGGATGTGAAGAGGTGAGCGTTTCCCCTTCCAAGTCCTGTTTCCGCCGTGTTTTGTTTGCGGTAAATCCGCCCCGGAAAAGGTGGTGAATTGGCCTGTTGTAATTCTGTGGGCGGTACATTGTCCTCCGCCTGTCTGTTGGCAGTTACCGCCGCGGTGTTTGTTTGTACCACCTTGGCGGTCGGAGTGTTAAAGTGGCTGTCTATGTCCGCCACAGTCGTAATTCCATTTTTTTTTCCACCGGCCTGTTGGCGGTTTACCACCGCTTTAACACTGACCGCCAGGGTTGTAATGACCACCTATTACTCGGACATGTATGCAGAATGTTACTTGGAGCTGTGTACAGAATAATTATGTACATGGTTTATTGTTTAGAAAATGCACAATCATTGTCAGATGTGTAGTTATGAATAGACAATGTGATGTATGTGTTCCACTCTGGCATATACCTTATCTTTGTCAATCACAAATGTGCAGATTGGCTGTTTAGCTCATCCTCATTTGCAAACCTCAGACAGTGTCACAGGCAGATGGGATTTGCAGACCGGCATGATAAGTGCACATGGATTAAACAAGGTATTGTTTAAACTGAGATTTGTGGTGTGTGAGTTTTATGCCCAGACTGTCAGGACAGTGGTTTCGAAGTGTCCTTTTCCACAAAATAAGACCTGTTTGGTACTGGAGGTGGCTCAAATGGTGCCATGTGTGTGTCCAGTTGTGTCTGGCACATGTCATAAAGTGATATCCAAACACTCTACTATCATTATAGTTTGTGTTGTATATAACCTAACTTAGGCATAGCTGTCAGTGTGGTTCCTCATTACAGACCAATGTGCATGTGTCTGAAGACTGACATAGGTGAGTGGCAAGCCTACAGATACCTGAGCATGGTAAGTGGAAGGTTCCATACCTGGGGAGATTATTACTGACTTCTGTCTGTTTCATAGGGTATCGTCGTTTGGAAGGATAAGGTATATGTATGTGTCCCTAACTTCTGTATACCGTGGGTTGGTAGTGAATGACACCCAAGCTGAAACACTGAAGTCCACAGCATGACTTTACAATTTGCTGATTGGCATTCTCCAAATAAAGATGTGGAGATGTACAAAACAGGTGACATGTCTATGTTACAATCTCATTGCAATATGTATCATGGTTGTCCAGTACATATGTGATGACCATAACAAAGGAAAAAATAGAGAGAAACATATTGGTACAATAGTTGTCATACATGACAGTGGTTCAATGGCATATTTTGGGTAGTGCACAACAAAATGAGTGAGTAGAAACAGAAATGACAAAAAGTTAACAATGAAGGGTTCAGTCATGGTGGATGAAATCATCAGGGAAGCTGCTATACCATTTGGAAACACAAGTCCAGTGTCCTTGAACCATAAGGAAATTGAGTTAGCTATCAGAACAGTCAACAGTGCGTATCAGTGACACACAAGGGGAACCAATCAGGAGAGGTTCACTTCCTGGCAGTGGGTTCAGTCTTGGCATCTTCTCCTCCTTGATGTCTGGGTGGACGTTCATGTTTGCATGAGGGTTCTTCTGCTACAGAGGGTGGGGTGTCTGACGCATTTCCTTCCTCTAGCAGGGCCTCAATTCCACAGCAGCCACAAATGTCGAGGGGCCTGATGTCTCATTGCTATTGGAAGGGGCCTAATTTTGGGTGGCAAACCTACTCAGGGTGGTGTTCATGTCCTTCAGCACCCCAGCAATCGAAGCCAGTATAGCATTTTGGGCCTGCCACTGTTAACATGGCTTCCCGGTGGTTGGGCCTTTGCAGCTGTCTAATCTCTCCCATCAAGGCCAGCACCTGCCCATCATGCCTTGGGAATTTTCATAGGCTACCAAGACTTGGGAGATGGTGTAGTCAGTTTTGTCCCTTGGAGCCCACATCCCGCCCACACTCCCTATCCCCACGTACCTGTGCCCCTGGCACAGTGTTCCCACTTCCACTAGTGGAAAGACTTTCATTGTCAGGGGTGACATTAGGAGACTCAGGTACCTGCATAGGGGGGCACACAATGGAAGAGATTGCCCTTGTGACACAGGTTTGGGGGCGAATGGTTGCCTGTGATGTAGTTGCAACAGGGCTGGTAGGAGTTGTTGTGGGCAGGGTGAGGCTGACAGTTGTTGACCGATCAGGTGTCCCTGATGGGTCAGCTTTGTCCTCAGGGGTGTTTTCCTCACTGGGGCCTTCATCCAGAGGGGTAGTGTCAGTCTCTGGTATCCTCTCCATGTCGGGGATGGCAAGGTTACCTGTAGAAGAAGTGGAACACACAGTTGGTGTAATTGATGCAGCGAGTGATATATAAATTAGACAACTGAACAGGGTATGTGAGACTCACACACTGCCTTTACATGATCATCTGAAATGACAATGGCAGTTGTTAGTTAGTCTGGGTTAGTGCAATCTGGGACACAGTGATTTGCAATTGCATACAGCATGCTTCTAGCTCTTGGGGTATGTTGATGTTTAAATGAATGCTAATGCCCTCATATCTTGTCTGAGTAAAGATATGACAATGTACATTTCTCTCCTAGTAAGGTATGGCATCACCGAGTCAACTAGAAGCTGAACAATACACAATGGCCCTGGAGCTGGCACACAATATAGGTGTAACAATATGACCTGGGTCTCTGTATGGATGTACTGCAAGGGCATCCAGTTTGCCATTTAAATGTCCCCCAGGTGAGTATATGACATTATTAGGGAGCTTTTCTCAGAGTCCAGTTTGGTATGGGACACAGCTGTAATGGTACTGGTAGTGGGTCATTGCATAGCTGTCATTGCCATGAACTGTTAAATGGTGGACCATTCTAGATGGCTGGATGGATTGCTTTGATTGTTAGTTTCACATGCAAGACATTTCCAATTTAGTACACTGTTCTGGTGTTGTTAATGGTGGAACAGAACCTTCTGGGAGTTGTAGTGCTGTCACTTCACAGGGCTTTATATGCCCTTCCCAAACACTGTGGCCCAAAGTGAGTTTACTTGACATGTGGCACGGCAGAGGGGGCTATTTGGAGATTTGGACAGAAGGGTGGTGGATGATTTGTTCATTGGGGTGGGAAAAGGTGAGTGAGCATGCAAGACAGAACTCTTTGATGACATGAATGTGGTTGTGACTTACCCGATTCCACTCCCCCAGGTATTCCTGTCAGGCCCTCAGGATGCAGGGTGTCCAAGACCTTCTCCTCCCATGATGTAAACTGTGGGGGAGGAGGTGAGGGTCCACCGCCAGTCTTGAGGACCGCCATCTGGTGCCTGGATGCCATGGAACATACCTTCCCCCTGAGGTCATTCCACCTCTTCCTGATGTTCTCCCTTGTGCTTGGGTAACTCCTACTGCATTCACCCTGTTGCCTATCCTTTTCCACAACTCCATTTTCCTGGCTATTGTTTGCTGAACATGTGCTCCGAATAGATACAGCTCTACCCTGACAATTCTGCCCACCATGAAGCTTAACTCATCATCAGCGAAACGTGGATGGTTTTGGTGGGGACATGGTAATGGTGGTAAAGACGGTGAGGTAGTGAAAACAGGATGAAAATTGTTTGTGATGAGGTGTGGGTGCTGTGATGCGAGTGGGTGGGTGATGATTTTTGTGTATTGTGTGGTTTTGAAAAATGTGTGTTGTGTATGTTGTGCAAGTGTGGGATGTGTGCTGAGTGTAATGTGTACAGGTTCCTATTGTTTGTTTAGCTAGATATATATTTCTTTGCTAGTGTCTAGCTGTGAGTGGCGTTGCAAAGTATTGTGGGTTGTGTAGGGGTATGGCATATAGTGCAGTGTGTAGGTGTGTCGGGTGTATGAATGTGTCAGGTGTGGGGTATTCGAAATATCGAATTTGGTATAGGGTTCTGACTGATGTGAGTTCAGACCGCCGTGGTTCGCACTGTCAATGGTTTTCCAACCTTTCCTGTGATTTGTGGATCATATTTTGATCAGTTGTTTTCTATCGGGCTGGCTGTGCTGGTGGTCGAACTGCCTTTTTTCCATCCGCCAGTGTCCTGGCGGTTTTTGGATTTTGGATGTTTTTTGGCGGTCTGTGCTATGTGCCACTTAATACGGCGGCCGGACGACCACCAACATGGCAGTCTTTTGGCGGCCACCACCATAGCAGGCTTACCGTCAGACCGCCAAAGTCATAATGAGGCACAAAGTCTTTGATAAAATGAAGAGACATTTAAACATGAGACTACATGGTTGTTTTTAATCCTGGTGCACAACCTGATATGATGGTCCTCATTATGACGTTTGCGTTAAATCCCACTTACCACCACGCTGACTGCCACCAACTTACCACCGCCATGGCGGATATCCATTCACCATATTATGACACACACACACCAATCCATCAGTATTCAGCCACATACACAAATCTGCCACACCAAAGGTTAGTGATAAACTGGTGGTATCAAAACCCACACCGTTACACCAACAAAACAAAGCCCATCACATTATGACCCACGAATCACCACACTGGACATTTAACGGCGGTAAACCTTTGGCGGTACATAACGTTGCGCTCAAAATCGACACACACAAACAAAACAATACCAGATTGGAAAATTCAAACAACACACACCTGACACCCATACACATACCAAACCCACACACCCATACCACTATAAAACACATACCCACATTACCCACAACCCCTTACCATTTCAAACCATTGCCAGCAGAGAGACATCAAGACCACTGACTCAACTAGAGCCACACACTATTCACACCTAAACACTACTCACGCACCCCACATCACACACCCCATTACATTACCCAACATACCCTCACCAACACACCTCACACAACACCCATGGCACCACAAAGACACCCCCATTTCACAGAAGAGGAGCTAAGGGTCATGGTGGAGGAAATTATCAGGGTAGAGCCACAAATATTTGGAGCACAGGTGCAGCAGATATCGATAGCTAGGAAGATGGAGCTATGGCGGAGACTCATGGACAGGTTCTACGCCGTGGGACAGCACCCAAGAACTAGGGATGACATCAGGAAGAGGTAGAATGACCTGCGGGGGAAGGTACGTTCCATTGCAGCAAGACACCAGCTGGCTGTACAGAGGACTGGTGGTGGACCTCCACCTCATCCTCCACAACTAACAGTATGGGAGGAGCAAATCTTGGCAGTCCTGCATCCTGAGGGCCTGGCTAGAGTGAGAGGAGGACTGGACTCTGGTAAGTCAACTCTCTACTACTACTACCCCCCTACCTGCGTGTCATCACATACTGCCACCCTCACTCCCATCACTCCACTGATCCCACACACTCCACCATCACATCTCACTCATCCCAATGCCAAGCCCTGCATGCTGTACCGATGCATGGACACCACTCACAGCCGTGAATGGGCACTCATCACTAAAGCATGCACACTATAGAGAACTAACTATCCCACCATACACCAACTTACACAAGTGAAAGCTACCAGGGCAAATCCAAACAAAGAGGACAAGCCACGGATGCACAATATGTCAGACACAGAAACCATAACACATCATTTACATCCCCACAGGTACCCTAGCCAATGACAGTGGAGAGGAGGTGCCAGCACTATCCAGTCCCCCGACTAAAGAGGCACATAGAGATGACAGCAACTCTGGTCTTCAGAATCTGGATGACCTACCTGGCCCATCAGGGAGCTCTGGACAGCCGGTTATCCAGGCCCAGTCACACACCACCACAGAGGCACCCCCATCAGGAAACACCATCACAGCACCCACCCAGCGTACCCACACCTCTGTCCCCAGGACACGTCAATCAGCTGTGTGTCCACCTCTACAGGGACCCCAGGTCACACCTCATACCCAAGACAATCAGGGACCTTCGGTCAGTGGCAGTGGGCACACGGTTCAGGGGACAGAGGCACAGGCCAACAGGGAAACTGGGAGGAGTGCTGTGCGCCAGAGGAGGACAGGCCTAGGGAACCAACCCTCCAGGAGGCACTTGCAGAGATCCTGGGAGCCTATCAACATTCCCAGGACACGATGGGCCAGGTCCTGGACAATGTGCAGGACAACAGGCAGCTGCAGGAGGGACAGTACCAGGGGATCAGAGAGGACTTGCAGCCCATCAAAAACACCCTGATCTCCATAGCAGGGGTGCTGGCAGACATGGCCAATATTATGAGGGAGGCAGTCTCAGAACAGAGGGCCCCTGCCACTAGCCAGACATCTGAACAACCTTCCACTTCCGCTGCCGCTAGTGGCCAGGAGGCCCCGACACAGGACTCAGAGGCCACCAGCACCCCTCCCCCTGCAGAAGGAGAACCACCCCGCAAACATTCCCTGTGATCCAGACAGAAGCCAGAGACACTTACCAAGACCACCGCCAGGAAATTAGACACTCCTGATTGTCACCCTTGTGCCCACCCTGTCACCCTGTCCACCTTGAACTGCCATTGCTCCCCTTTCTATGTCCCCTTGGACAACGCACCTGTGCTACAAACAGACTGTAACAATACCCTGGACTTTCCTCCATCATCACTCCATCCCATTGCACTTGCCCCTCCATATTTTGGCACTTCAATCAACACCCTTGGAAAAAAGAATTTTGGATTATGTCATGTATTTCAAATATGTATTCATTGAAACAGGTACAAACATTGTAAATCAACTGTACAGAAAATGAGCATAGATTAATGTCCTGTAGATGGCTGCAGTGATCACACCAGGAGTATATGTGAGGTCACCAACATCTGCAAAATGAATTGTCAGAGGGAACAGTAAATGGGCATAGAAGTGGGAAAAGTCAGCATGCCATTGCCATAGAAATTCAAACAAATGTAATTGAAATGTGAAGTAACACTGTCCTACCTGTGTGTCATTGGAAGTATTGTCTGATCACAGATGTTCTGTTGTACTCCTCCTCATCCTCTGCCTCCTCATCCTCACTGTCCACAGGGTCCACTGCTGACACACGGGCATCTCCAGCCTCCTCCTCCTGCAGGAATGAAACATGGTGTCTGAGGGCCAGGTTATGCAACATGCAGCATGCCACCACTATCTGACAGACCTTCTTGGGTGAGTAGCACAGGGATTCACCTGTCAGATGGAGGCACCATAACCTGCCCTTCAGGATGCCAAAGGTCCTTTCAATTATCCTTCTGGTTCACCCATATGCCTCATTATAACGTTCTTCTGCCCTTGTCCTGGCATTCCTCACAGGGGTCAGCAGCCATGATAGGTTGAGGTAACAAGAGTCACCTGAAATATTGAGGGACAACATTTAGCCACACACTATCCCATATTGCCCACACCATACCCATACACCAACAGATACTGGGTGTGAACCAGGGATCACCTATTAGCCACACCCTGTGCCTCTGTAGTTGGCCCATCACATTTGGGATGCTGCTTTTCCTCAGGACAAAGGCGTCATGCACTGACCCAGTATACTTAGCATTGACGTGGGGGATGTACTGGTCCACCAAGCACACCATCTGAACATTCATAGAGTGGAAACTCTTCTGATTCCTGAACACCTGTTCATTCTGGTGGTGGGGGGAGACAAATGCAATATGTGTTCCATCAATCGCCCCAATAATGTTGGGGAGATGTCCCATTGTATAGAACTCGTCCTTCACTGTGGCCAAATCTTCGACCTGGTGGAAAACAATGTAGCTGCACATGTGTTTAATCAGGGCGGACAACATTCTCGTCAGCAATATTGAGAACATCAGCTGTGACATTTGTAGGAGGCTGGGCTGGCTTGTAGCGGGTACCAGAGGTACTTACACCTTGTGCCAGGTCCAGTTATCCCTTATTAGTATAGAAGAGGTGTTTCTAGCAGCTAAGGCTGATAGAAGGTAGCTATGGCAAAGCAGCTTAGGCTGAACTAGGAGACATGTAAAGCTCCTACTATACCACTGGTGTCATATGCACAATATCATAAGAAAACACAATACACAGATATACTAAAAATAAAGGTACTTTATTTTTATGACAATATGCCAAAAGTATCTCAGTAAGTACCCTCAGTATGAGGATGCCAAATATACACAAGATATATGTACACAATACCAAAATTATGCAGTAATAGCAAAAGGAAGTAATGAAAGCAGTGTAAAGTTACAATAGATTGCAATAGGAGCACATAGGTATAGGGGCAACAGAAACCATATACTCCAAAAGTGGAATGCGAACCACGAATGGACCCCAAACCTATGTGAGCTTGTAGAGGGGCACTGGGACTGTAAGAAAACAATGAGGGTTAGAAAAATAGCCCACACCAAGACCCTGTAAGGTAGGTGTAAAGTGCACCTACAACCCCCAGAGAGCACAGAAGTCTTGATAGGGGGATTCTGCAAGGAAAACCAACACCAGCAATGGAACAACAGTGGATTTCTGGACCTGAGTACCTGTAAGACAAGGGGACAAAGTCCAAGAGTCGCGACAGTGTCGAGAGTGGGCAGGAGCCCAGGAAATGGCAGCTAAGGGTGCAGGGAAGCTGCCATCGGATGGAAGAAGCTTGGTGTTTTGTAAGAACGAAGAGGACTAGGAACTTCCCCTTTGGAGGATGGATGTCCCACATCGTGAAGAAGCTTGCAGAGGTGTTCCCACACAGAAAGACTGCAAACAAGCCTTGCTAGCTGCAAGGGGCGCGGTTAGGGTTTTTGGATGCTGCTGTGGCCCAGGAGGGACCAGGATGTCGCCAATTGGATGAGGAGACAGAGGGGGCGCCCAGCAAGTCAGGGAGCCCTCACAGAAGCAGGCAGCACCTGCAGAAGTACCGGATCAGGCACTTAGAAGAGGAGTGAACCGGAGTCCACCCGAAGTCAGAAAAGGGAGTCCCACGACACCGGAGGACAACTCAGAAGGTTGTGCACTGCAGGTTAGAGTGTCGGGGACCCAGGCTTGGCTGTGCACGAAGGAAATCCTAGAAGAATGCACAGGAGCAGCTGCAAATCACGCGGTACCCAGCAATGCAGTCTAGCGTGGGCAGGCAAGGACTTACCTCCACCAAACTTGGACTGAAGAGTCACTGGACTGTGGGAGTCACTTGGACAGAGTTGCTGAGTTCCAGGGACCACGCTCGTCGTGCTGAGAGGGGACCCAGAGGACCGGTGATGCAGTGTTTTGTTGCCTGCAGTTGCAGGGGGAAGATTCCGTTGACCCACGGGAGATTTCTTCAGAGCTCCTGGTGCATGAAGGAGGCATGCTACCCCCAGAGCATGCACCACCTGGAAACAGTTAAGAAAGCCGGCAGGATGAATCGATACAAGGTTGCTAGTAGTCGTCTGGCTACTTTGTTGTGGTTTTGCAGGCGTCCTGAGCAGTCAGAGGTCGATCCTTTGGCAGAAGATGAAGAGGGAGATGCAGAGGAACTCTGGTGAGCTCTTGCATTCGTTATCTGAAGAATTCCCCAAAGCAGAGACCCTAAATAGCCAGAAAAGGAGGTTTGGCTACCTAGGAAGGAGGATTGGCTACTAAGAGAGGGGTAAGAGCCTATCAGAAGGAGTCTCTGACATCACCTGCTGGCACTGGCCACTCCGAGCAGTCCAGTGTGCCAGCAACACCTCTGAATCCAAGATGGCAGAGGTCTGGGGCACACTGGAGGTGCTCTGGGCACCTCCCCTGGAGGTGCAGGTCAGGGGAGTGGTCACTCCCCTTTCCTTTGTCCAGTTTCACGCCAGAGCAGGGCTGGGGGATCCCTGAACCTGTGTAGACTGGCTTATGCAGAGATGGGCAGCATCTGTGCCCATCAAAGCATTTCCAGAGGCTGGGGGAGGCTACTCCTCCCCAGCCATCACACCTATTTAAAAAGGGAGAGGGTGTTACACCCTCTCTCAGAGGAAATCCTTTGTTCTGCCTTCCTGGGCCAGGGCTGCCTGGACCCCAGGGGGGCAGAAACCTGTCTGAGGGGTTGGCAGCAGCAGCAGCTGCAGTGTAGACCCCGGAAAGGCAGTTTGGCAGTACCCATGTTCTGTGCTAGGGACCCGGGGGATCATGGAATTGTCTCCCCAATACCAGAATGGCATTGGGGTGACATTTCCATGATCTTAAACATGTTACATGGCCATGTTCGGAGTTACCATTGTGACGCTATACATAGGTAGTGACCTATGTATAGTGCACGTGTGTAATGGTGTCCCCGCACTCACAAAGTCCGGGGAATTTTCCCTGAACGATGTGGGGGCACCTTGGCTAGTGCCAGGGTGCCCTCACACTAAGTAACTTTGCACCCAACCTTCACCAAGGGAAGGTTAGACATATAGGTGACTTATAAGTTACTTAAGTGCAGTGGTAAATGGCTGTGAAATAATGTGGACGTTATTTCACTCATGCTGCACTGGCAGGCCTGTGTAAGATTTGTCAGATCTCCCTATGGGTGGCAAAAGAAATGCTGCAGCCCATAGGGATCTCCTGGAACCCCAATACCCTTGGTACCTCAGTCCCATATATTAGGGAATTATATGGGTGTACCACTATGCCAATGTAAATTGGTGAAATTGGTCACTAGCCTGTTAGTGACAATTTGGAAAGCAGAGAGAGCATAACCACTGAGGTTCTGGTTAGCAGAGCCTCAGTGAGACAGTTAGGCATCACACAGGGAACACATACATATAGGCCACAAACTTATGAGCACTGGGGTCCTGGCTAGCAGGATCCCAGTGACACATAACAACCACACTTACAACATAGGGTTTTCACTATTAGCACTGGGCCCTGACTAGCAGGATTCCAGTGATACAGTGAAAACACCCTGACATATACACACAAACAGGCCAAAAGTGGGGGTAACAAGGCTAGAAAGAGGCTACTTTCTCAAAACATTCCTGCTGCCCAGCCCACTGTCACTTGGAAAGAACCAGTTGCCAGGAAATGGAGTACAGATACCACTTGCACAAGAGGAGGGTTCCCAGTGGGGTGACGGATAGCAGATATCAGGTCAGGCTCCAATTGGGCACACAGTTCTGTGATTGTGGCCCTGTCCAGTCTATAGCTGAGGATAATGTGCCTGTCCTCTAGTATTGCCAAGTCCACCAGGGGTCTGTAGACGAGGGTATGTCTCCATCTCCTATTCACCCGCAGCGGTAGCAATCTAAGGGACAGAAGAGTGAGGATCCGGTCACAAACTGAGCAATGGAGCTACAACAGAACTTTGCATCCTGTAAACTTGTAATAGGTCATTGTGATTTGTCCAGTATGTCCTAATATCCCCTGTGACAAAGCATTTTTCCGGTGCGTGTCCCTCCCCCCCCCGAAATGGCATCCGCTTGTCCTGTGAGGAGGGACAGGTGAAAGTGAGGTCATTCCGCTGACGTTGTACGCCGTTGTGGGAGGTGGTCGGTGTAGGAAAGTACCATCTTGCCTGGCATGTTACCCCCATTTTTACTTGTGTGTCAGTTTGTTTTTGCTGTGTCACTGGGATCCTGCTAGCCAGGACCCCAGTGCTCATAATTTGTGGCCTATATGTTTTTACGTGGGTGGTGCCTAACTGTATCACTGAGGCTCTGCTAACCAGAACCTCAGTGTTCATACTGTCTCTGCTTTTAAATTGGTCACTGCAGGCTAGTGACCATTATCACCAATTCTGATTTGCACACCAGAACACCCTTATAATTCCCTAGTATATGGTACCTAGATATCCAGGGTATTGGTGTTCCAAGAGATCCCTATGGGCTGAAGCATTTCCATAGGGAACTCAGACAATTCTTACACAGGTCTGCCATTGCAGCCTGAGTGAAATAATGTCCACGTTATTTCACAGCCATTTTACACTGCACTTAAGTAACTTATAAGTCACCTATATGTCTAACCCTCACCTAGTGAAGGTTAGGTGCAAAGTTACTAAGTGTGAGGGCACCGTGGCACTAGCCAAGGTGCCCCCACATTGTTCATGGCAATTTCCGTGGACTTTGTGAGTGTGGGGACGCCATTACACGCGTGCACTACATATAGGTCAATACCTATATGTAGCTTCACAAAGGTAACTCCGATCATGGCCATGTAGCATGTCTAAGATCATGGAATTGTCCCCCAAGCCAAATCTGGTATTGGGGTGCCAATCCCATGCATCCCCGGGGCTCCAGCATGCACCCCGGGTACTGCCAAACTAGCTCTCTGGGGTTTTCTCTGCAGCTAACACTGCTGCCAACCCTCAGACAGGTTTCTGCCCTCCTGGGTTCTGGGCAGCCCAGTCCCAGGAAGGCAGAACAAAGGATTTCCTCTGAGAGAGGGTGTTACACTCTCTCCCTTTGGAAATAGGTGTTAAGGGGTGGGGAAGAGTAGCCTCCCCTAGCATCTGGAAATGCTTTGAAGGGCACAGATCGTGCCCTCCTTGCATAAGCCAGTCTACACCGGTTCAGGGATCCCCCAGCCCCTGCTCTGGCACAAAACTGGACAAAGGAAAGGGGAGTGCCCAGAGGTCCTCCAGTGTGTCCCAGACCTCTGACATCTTGAATGCAGAGGTGTGAGGACACAATGGAGGCCTATGAGTGGCCAGTGCCAGCAGGTGATGCCAGAGACCCCTCCTGATAGGTGCTTACCTGGTTAGGTGGCCAATCCTCCTTTGAGGGCTATTTAGGGTCTCTCCTGTGGGTTTCTCTTCAGATAACGAATGCAAGAGCTCACCAGAGTTCCTCTGCATCTCTCTCTTCAACGTCTGCCAAGGATGACCGCTGACTGCTCCAGGACGCCTGCAAAACCGCAACAAGGTAGCAAGACGATTACCAGCAACACTGTATCGCCTAATCCTGACGGCTTTCTCGACTGTTTCCTGGTGGTGCCTGCTCTGAGGGCTGTCTGCCTTCACACTGCACTGGAAGCCAAGAAGAAAACTCCTGTGGGTCAACGTAATCTTCCCCCGGAGGCCCCAAACTTCTGCATCACCGGTCCTCTGGGTCCCCTCTCACCTTGACGAGCGTGGTCCCTGGAACACAGGAGCTGGATCCAAGTGAACCCGACAGTCCAGTGGTCCTTCTGTCCAAATTTGGGGGACGTAAGTCCTTGCCTCCCCACGCCAGACAGTAACCCTGTGTACTATGTGAACTGCAGCTGCTAGGGCTTCTGTGTAATTTTGCAAGGAATCCTTTGTGCACAGCATAGCCCAGGTCCCCAGCACTCCATCCTGCATTGCTCAACTCACTGAGTTGACCACCAACTTCGTGGGACCCTCTTTTGTTGTGTTGAGACGTCCTCCGTGCTCAACATTTCTTGAACACCTGTTCAAGTGCTTCTGTGGGTGTTAGCTACTTCTGCGTGGGCTCTCTGTTCTGCTGAGCGCCCCCTCTGTCTTCTCCTCCAAGGGGCGACCTCCTGGTCCTTGCCCGGGTGGCACCCATTTTCCTCCACCGTGACTCTTACAGCTAGCAAGACTTGTTTGTGGTCTTTCTGCGTGGAAACAACTCTGCATCCTCCAGCACGCCGTGGGACATCTTCTGACCAAAGGAGAGGTTCCTGGCACCTTCCGTTGTTGCAGAATCTTTGGCTTCTTCCACCCAGAGGCAGCCCTTGTGTACCTTCATTCGGGGTTTAGTGGGCTCCAGCCCCCCCTGCACACTTGTGTGACTCTTGGACTTGACCCCCTTCCTTTACAGGTCCTCAGGTCCAGGAATCCATCTTCAGTGCTTTGCAGTCAGTTGTGGCCTTTGCAGAATCCCCTATCTCGACTTTACTGTCTTTCTTGGGCAGTCGGGTAACTTTATTCCTACTTTTCAGGGTCTTGTGGTGGTGTATCTTGGACACCCTTAGTGTTTTCCTACACTCCCAGCGACCCTCTACACACTACACTAGGCCTGGGGTCCTTTCGTGGTTTGCATTCCACTTTTAGAGTATATGGTTTGTGTTGCCCCAGGCCTATTGTGTCCCATTGCATCCTATTGTATTCTACAGTGTTTGCACTACTTTTCCAACTGTTTACTTACCTGATTTTGGTTTGAGTGTATATTTTTTGTATTTTACTTACCTCCTAAGGGAGTATTTCCTCTGAGATACTTTTGGCATATTGTCACTAAAATAAAGTACCTTTATTTTTAGTAACTCTGAGTATTGTGTTTCTTATGATATAGTGCTATGTGATATAAGTGGTATAGTAGGAGCTTTGCATGTCTCCTAGTTCAGCCTAAGCTGCTCTGCTATAGCTACCTCTATCAGACTAAGCTGCTGGAACACTACTAATCTACTAATGAAGGAAAACTAGACCTGGCACAAGGCGTAAGTACCATCAGGTACCCACTATAAGCCAGGCCAGCCTCCTACAGTCGGGAACCACTGTGCAACTCCTCATTGGTTATACTTGGGCCATGTGGGGTACAGTGGCCAATGGTGATCAACGCCGACGGTGACGGTATGCACTGCCGCAGATGTAACTGCCATTTTCTATCTGATTCCACACTTGCTACCTGACCTTCCATAGGAGAGGACCTACACTGCATGTGCTGCTGCGACCTGTGTCTGGAACCTACCATGGCCCCTGAGACTGGAGAAAGGGCCCCAGCCTTCAATTCGAAGGAGTTGGAGAGACTGATGGATGGGGTACTACCCCAGTATGGACTGCTGTATGAGCCTCCAGACCAACAGGTGAGTACTCTGTGGGCACAATGCGTGTGGCATGAATGCATGGAGTTGTGTGTGTGAAGGCCTCGTGTAAGGGGGGTGGGTGAATGTCCTCTAGGCGGCGTACAAGTTGTGTGCTGGGCCATGTGTGTGTAAATGGTGATGGAAACGGGTAAGGTGGGCCATATGTTTAACAGGCTGGACTGTTTGTCTAATGGTATTTTCCTGTGTGCATTGTCTCTGCAGGTCAGCGCCCATCAAAAGAAGGGTATAGGGCGTGCCATCGCCAAGGAGGTGCGGACCCTGGGGGTCTATGGCAGGCAGAGCACCCACTGTCGGAAACGGTGGGAGGACCTGAGATGCTGGACACGGAAGACGGCGGAGGCCAAGCTGGGGATGGTCTCCTAATGAGGAAGGCAGTGGCCTATCCTGAGCTGGATGGGCGCTTGAGGGCATCACAGCAGCCACAAGGGGGTGAGTACAGTGCCCATCATTACAACTTACGAATGGTAGGATGGTATCCGGGTGGGGGATGTGTGTCAGTGGGTGCCACTAGGCCAGGCCTAACATTGCAGCGTAGGTCCCCTGGTGGGTAGAATTCAGAAGGGGAAATCTTGCAACCTAGCTCGTAGGCATCCACTACTGGTCAGGGCTGTGTGGGTCCCAGGTGTGCTGCATTTGGCAGTGTGTGCCCCTCCCAATGCCTTGGCCGCTAACTATTTCTCTGGTAGTGCAATGGCATATTGCGTAGGGCTGTTCCCTGTATGTGAGGGTGCTGTGTCCGCCAACTGTGATATTGGTGCAGCCATTGACCAAGTGTATCCTTTGTCTCTTCCCCCCGGTTTTGTTTTGTCATCCTGTCATTATGTGCATTAGCATAATCTGGCGGAGGAGCAGAGACATCGGCGATGGAGGGAGCTGCATCCCACAGGTTAGGGCACCAGTGGGACGGAGGGTGAGGGGAGCACCACAGTGGAGACTGGAGGGACAGTTGTGACACAGATACCTCCTCCGATGAAAGCTCCCTGGTGGTGGCGGACACTTAAGTGACCATCCCAGCTACAGGTACAGCCACCAACCCGTACCAGCACCGCCCTCCCAGCAAACCCTCATCGAGTTGCCCGTGACCGCTCACCAAGGAGGGAAGGCATCTCCTTTGCCCCAGGCACCTCAGGCCCTGCCCCAGTGAGCCCTGCTGCCCTGAGTGAGGAGGCTACTGACCTCCTGAGATCCATCTCTGTAGAGCAGTCAACCATTGTGAATGCCACCCAGGGGCTGGCAGCCCAGATGATACAATCTAATGCATTCCTGGAGGGCATTCACACTGGATTGGCGGCCCAACAGAGATCGAATCAGGCTCTGTCCTCCTCTTTGATGGCAGCCATTTTCCCTGTTTCTACTTTCCCCCCTCCAACTTCCACTGCCCTGTCCCATTCCCCTCAACCACAACCCATCCCAAGCACACACACAGATGAACGTGCACACAAGACAACACCCAAAAGTGTCACAGGCAAACACAAGAGCCATACTTCATCCCACAGGCACTCACACAAACACCATTCAGTTGCAGACACACCAACATCCACTATTTCCACTGTCTCCCCCTCCTCCTCCACCTCCCACCCAGTTCCGTCCACACTCACACCTGCATGCACTACATCATCATCCACTACCAGCATCACCACACCAAGCAGAACAAACACCTCACCGGCAGATACCTCACAACAGCCATGCACATGTCCCCTGTGTCCTCTCTCACTGTGTCTGTCCCCCTCCTAAAATACACAAACGCAAGCACTCAGACACCCAACAGCCATCCACCTCACAACAGCATATAGCCCATGCACCTGCACCCAAAAGCAGCAGGCAGACATCTCCAATGACTCATCCTCCACCCCCATTCCTTCTCCCTCTTCCCGCCCCAATGTCCCTAAAAAACTATTCCTATCCACCATTGACCTCTTCCCTACCCCTCCTCCTGCACATATGGGCAGGGTAGGAAGAACCCAGCCAAGCACCTCAGCCACACAGTCCATTGGCCCAGTCGTCACCAAACCCACTCGTGGTAGAAACGGATCCAGGCCGCATGTCCTGAAGGGCAAGGAGCCTGCACCAGGCAGCCTAAAGGAAAAGGAGCTGCACCAGCAGGAAGGAAGACAAAGGAACCTGCCCCAGCAGGCAAGAACGGAAAGGAGCCTGCCCCAGCAGGCAGAAAGACCAAGGGGCCTGGGCCTGAACCAGGAACTGTGATGGAGCCCACACCACCAACCATGGTTGTGCAGCCATCCGAGGTTGCAGGGGATGGGCAGGAGCCTCCCTCCACCAACAGCACCACAACTGTGCAGCCGTCACATGTATGTATCCTGCATCCATGAACTGCTGTGCGGCCTGCCCCTCAAAAGCCAGTGGGCAGGACACCAACCTGAGAGACTGTGGCCCATCACTCGCCGGGATCAAGCACAGGGCACGCTGCCCCCTCCAGAACCAGTGGGTATGGCACCCACCTGAGAGACTGTGGCCCATCACTCCCCAGGATCAAGCACGGGGCAGGTTGCCCCCTCCAGAACCAGTGGGTATGACACCCACCTGAGAGACTATGGCCCATCACTCCTCAGGATCAAGCACAGGGCAGGTTGCTCCCTCCAGAACCAGTGGGTATGACACCTACCTGAGAGACTGTGGCCTTGAACTCCCCAGGGTCAAGCACAGGGCAGGTTGCCCCCTCAAGAACCAGTGGTCTTGTTACATTTCCCAGCTGAGATGCCCTCGTACCCCATCCCCCTGAGGTGCCTGCCTATTTACCAACTGATGCCCCTGCAGTGTACTCTCCATGTTGAAGCAGGTGACATGTGTGGCCTTGGACTTTGGCCTGTGGCCATGTGGCCTATACAAATTGTGGATTGGGCTGTGTCCGTTTTTCTGTACATATATATGTATCTATTATCTTGCCTAACTTATTTTTCATACTGATCTCATTCCATTCACTTTTGCAAAATCCTCTTGTCCTTGTATTATTCAGTCGAATTATGGGGTAAAATAGTTTTTGTAATGCAGCTGGTTGTGTGTATGGTGTGTGTGGGGTGTGGGGTGTGAGTGTGTGTCACTCTTGTTTTCTTTCACCCCCTCTGTAGTGTGCTATGCAGCTGTACTCACTGTTGTTGTCTTCGCCAGCGTTGGTATTCTGAGGGGCAGGACACCAACCTGAGAGACTGTGGCCCATCACTCGCCAGGATCAAGCACAGGGCACGCTGCCCCCTCCAGAACCAGTGGGTATGGCACCCACCTGAGAGACTGTGGCCCATCACTCCCCAGGATCAAGCACGGGGCAGGTTGCCCCCTCCAGAACCAGTGGGTATGACACCCACCTGAGAGACTATGGCCCATCACTCCTCAGGATCAAGCACAGGGCAGGTTGCTCCCTCCAGAACCAGTGGGTATGACACCTACCTGAGAGACTGTGGCCTTGAACTCCCCAGGGTCAAGCACAGGGCAGGTTGCCCCCTCAAGAACCAGTGGTCTTGTTACATTTCCCAGCTGAGATGCCCCCGTACCCCATCCCCCTGAGGTGCCTGCCTATTTACCAACTGATGCCCCTGCAGTGTATTCTCCATGTTGCAGCAGGTGACATGTGTGGCCTTGGACTTTGGCCTGTGGCCATGTGGCCTATACAAATTGTGGATTGGGCTGTGTCCCTTTTTCTGTACATATGTATGTATCTATTATCGTGCCTAACTTATTTTTCATACTGATCTCATTCCATTCACTTTTGCAAAATCCTCTTGTCCTTGTATTATTCAGTCGAATTATGGGGTAAAATAGTTTTTGTAATGCAGCTGGTTGTGTGTATGGTGTGTGTGGGGTGTGGGGTGTGAGTGTGTGTCACTCTTGTTTTCTTTCACCCCCTCTGTAGTGTGCTATGCAGCTGTACTCACTGTTGTTGTCTTCGCAAGCGTTGGTATTCGTGGTGGAGTAGAACATAGCAGATCATCGGGAAGACATGCAGTTCAGGGTCCATGGCGGCATGGTTGTTCCTTGTATCTCATATGGTGAGTCCATTCCCTTCTGAGATCAGTTTCTTCGTTGGTACTGTCCCGGAAAAGGTGGCGGTTTCCAGGGTCTTAATATGGTGGGCGGAAGATTGACTTCCGCCTGGCTGTAGGCGGCTGTCACCATGGTGGCTATTGTTTCCACCCTGGCAGTCAGTGTGGTACATTGGCTGTTGATCGGAGATCTTTACGCCATGGTCTTAATTTGGCGGTAGTTACCACCGGCCTGTTGGCGGTATTACAGCCGCTTTATCAGCGACCGTCAGGGGTGTAATGAGGGCCAATGTGTTTTTGGGGACACAATATTGCAGAAGCAGGAAAGTATCATTTCAAAGTTTTTGGTTTTCAAAAAAACAAGTCAGTTCATGCATAAATGTGATGTGTTTATAGTGAATGTGGTTTAAAAAGAGATTTCCTGTTTTGAGTTACAGAATAATGTTGTATTTTAAATATTTTAAACTACTGATCAGGCCTTCATACTCTCACAGCTGGATGGTGGTAATGTCATACAGGTGCCCCCCCAAGACATATTATGATGTTTCCACTGGGATGACTGGCAGAAACACCATATTACGACATTCCACCGTTCAGACCGGCAAAAACAGTGCCACAGCATTGGCCTCGGCTACCTTTAGGGTGCAAACAGTGTATATTCTGAGGATGCTGGCAGGGAGGCCCATGCCATGCCTGCGGACCCCAGCAACTGGCTTTCCGACTGCCTTTTCAGGGTGGGGACCCCCCATGAAAAAGCTGGAAGAAACTGGACTTGTGATCAGCACGACGGGACAGGACTCAGCACCACCTTGGCTGACCACAACTCTGACTGTCGCCACCATGTCAGGAAACATGTCCTGGCGGTGGCAGTGGTCCCCTGGCAGTTGTATTCTGGCAGCCGAACCACCAGGAGTGCGGCGGTCAGACAGCCACTGTGAGTCTGGAGGTCTTATCACCGGCATACTCATAATGAGGCCCTTAGTCTGGTCCTGTGGAAGAATCCAGGACCAGGACAAATTAGAATGGGAACTGTCTTGATCCTGGGTAAAATAGGTAATATATAGTAGAACTAGGAGTTCTAGCCAATTGATATTTGTTATTTAAGCCCAAGATAACCTCTGGTGCATTTTTTTCCAATGTAATGTATGTTCAATTAACTTCCAGCCTGAAAGCCTTTTTCTCTTATTTTGTTTATGTACTTCACTTTTTTCATTATTATTTGTCCCCTCTTCTTTTATTTTTCTATCCTTCACTTTTTGTTATACTTATATCCTATTTTAGATAGTGATATTACATTTTTTTCTCTTCTCTTCTTACCTTCTGATCTTACTCTACATTATCTGTTCTTTTTGGCTATCTCTTTCTATTTCTCTTTTGCTCACTTTTGAGGGAATTGTTATCTATATTATCGTTATCTCTTAATTTGTACTTTATGATATCAAACTAATCTCACACACAGCCTACAATACAAATCTGTTCAAAATTGCTGTGGAACTGTGTTTATTCTTGTGTCCAAGCTGAAAGGAAACAGACAGATGTCCTTCATATCTTCTTGAAAGCCAAAAACTAGTGGAACGTCAGAAGATGACCATCTCGGTGTCAAATTCTTAGGCAAGAGTTCTGCTGAAGGTCAAAAATGAACTGGAGGAAATGTATGCCATTGCATACAGCAAAGACTAAAACCTTAAGCTACAGCAACCAAAATAAGATCCTTTAGAGGTCAGAATTTCAAGGGAAGCTCCCTTTAGACTGAGAAGGAAAAGACTGAAGTACTCTTAAGACAAGGGGCCATTTCCAAGCATAGAAGGGAGGCCTGAGGAAGGTCAGAGACAATAATACATTTTTCAAATAGCATGAGGAATGGGTTTTCACAGCCAGCTAATCATGAAACATAGCACGTCATATTAAATTGCATGCTTTAATAGTGACATGCTGCAGGATGTATCCCTGCTGTACAAAATGTATTTAATCCACAAATCTTTAACCTTTGAAAGTAAGTACAATCAAAACCAAAACTTAGCATAGAGGTAATAGGGCTGAAATGACAACTACTAAAATGACATTCTTATCTATAACCCCTATACTAGTTTGGAAAAATTACTTATCACAGCTAAAGGTATTCTGTAGCAGACTTGCTTTTTCTACATGGTGACAACAGATTTTTCACTTTTTTTTTACCTGCTTATGCTTGCATTAAGATTCTGTGAACTGTGATAAAATACCACACTGCTTATCATCTGGCCATAAATTGGTTCTGGCAAAATGAGTTTCACCTAATAGGTTGATGTAACTTTCTTGTATGGCCATAGCAGATGGAGAAGACTATGCGCCAATGGCATAAGAGTTAAATCATATGTGGGCAGCAGTTTATATTTACACTACTCCTCATATACATAGCAAAACTATATGGCTGCCTAGATCACCACTGTACTGTGTTTGGGCTGTAGTTTAAAGGCAGTGCAATTGCACAGAGCAAAAAAAAGTGCCTTTGACATGTAGGAAAAACAGTTTTTATATATTGAGATGCAACCCGTAATGTGTACCTTATAAAGACTACAAGGCAGGGTGCCTAGGATATAAAAATTCGGCACACTATACATTTAAAGTGCGTCTTTCACGGTGACAGGAGGCCTAAAGTAATTTCTATTGTGAAGATTCAGCTACAGTTTGCATCTTCACCCCGTAAAGTGATAGAAAAGTAATTTTAGGTTATTTCCCACTTAGTTTTAAAAATTAAATGTAACTGTGAAATCAGATTTTTGATACCTACAGCAGAAAGATAACATTGTGAAAATGCATGTAGGGCTGCCCGAGTCAGAACTGGCTTAAAACCAGTTCTGCCACTGATCACATATCCAAAGCTGGAATATACATCCTTGGCTGGATGAGTTAGAAGCTTTGTCTCAGAAGTGATAGCCTAGCTGTGGGCCTGGGAAGAATAGGATGGTTTAAACTACTGCCAACTTAGCAGGGATTTGCCATCTTGAAGGGGTGCAGGCCAGCAGGTTGAATATAATGCATTCTTAACACTTCTTACTTTGACTTGCTGATTTTAAGTAGAACTGGCATGATCAGCTCACTTTCATTACCACAGCTCTCCTAGACCATATGAACTCAACCCCAGCAGGAGAGAGAATCATTTCTGACTCTGTCAGGCTTGGGATGAGCTTATCTAAAAAGGAGAATGGCTAGGGAGCTAGAGACAGGCCTTCATAGTGGCAGAAGTGTTCTGCAATCTTGAAAATTGGTTCTTGGGTAATTTAACAGCAAACACAAATTGCTACAAAAGGAGTTTGTCAAAGGCATGAAAGTAGACATGGTTGGGTAAGGAAATCTCTCCAATCACTGTCTTGTGCACAGTATAAGGCTAGCAACTCATCCCCACATCCTTAGAACATTCCTGGACATTGGAAGAGTCCACCTGAAGACAAAGGTCCTGACGTTAGAAATAAGACTCCTGACAACCACTGGAAGAAGAGGTATTGAGGACTTCTGAACCCTGCTGGAAGCAAGGGTCTGGAAATGATCTCCAAGGGTCAGGTGGTTTGTCACCTTTTTGCCTGCTCAGTGGATACAAAACACAGGACTCTCGGATCCCAAAGGGCCCAGCCAACAACAGAGTCCTACACCAGAAAAACAAAAAGCAAGATTCTTGAATCCAAAGGGGCCCAGCTGACCACAAAGGCCTGATCCTACAGGAGGCCTGCTGAAGATAGCTCAAGTAGCCTAGAACCATGTATTGATTTCCTAAGGGCTGATGGACTGATTAGAAAGAACTTTCCCAGCAGCTGGAGAAAAGTGGGGATTAGTATTTCCTTATGTGCAGAGGACGGGGACAAGGATACTGTGCCTTGTTTGGTGAGTTTCTATGCAAAGCGGGAAAGGAAAACAGTTTGGTCCTAGCTGAAAATGTATATTCACCGGCACCTTCTGGTCCAGTCTCAAGGAGCCCTGCTCATTTACAGCTGTCAGCCTTCCCCCACAGGAAGTTTTAGAGAAACAAAAAAGTGACTAAGGGCCTGTTAGAAATGGGGTATTTGGTTGGCAGTCAGGTTACCCCCGTCCAAGTAACGACTCTCACTCTAGTCAGGGTAAAGAAGAATCACACTCAGTTAACGCCCGCTCACCGCCTTGGTAGCTTGCCACGAGCAGGCAGGCTTAAGAAGCAATGTGTAAAGTATTTGTACCAACACACACAGTAATACAGTGAACCCCTACACAATGACACAACACAGGTTTAGAAAAGTAGGTAATGTTTATCTAAACAAAACAAGACCAAAATGACAAAAATCCCACATACACAAGTCAGGATATATATTTTCAAAAGAATAAGAGTCTTGGGCCCTCATTACAACATTGGCGGTAAATCCCGCTTACTGCCGTGCAGAAGACCGCCAACACACCGCCGCAGAAATCCACTACAGCTATTACGACCCACAGCTCAGAATCCGCCAAAATCTAGACACCCACACAAGTCCGCCACACCAAAGGTCAGTGGTAAACTGGCGATAACAAAAACTCCACCGTCACGCCAACAGGAATACGCCCACACTATCACGACCCACGAATCCACGTAGCGGTCTTTCAAGCTCGGTATTCCATTGGCGGTACAAATTCCCAATAGCAGACTCACTTTTCCCATATTTCCAGAATCTTTTATAAAACAAATAAATACTGTACTTTTACGTCAAAATACAGCATGTAATTTGTGCAAGTCCTTGATTTACTGTTTGCCTTGCTGTTAATGGTTTCCACGGTTCGATTCTTAAAAGTTCCATAAAAAAAAAAATGTTTGCTTCACAAAGTTCTGCAAAGTATTCTTGTAACAAAGAGTTTGAATCACAATGTTCGTGGAAGGTATCTTGTTTCAAATTGTCTATACACGAATCCAGAAATTGTTGTCAAAGTTCTTTCAGGTAATAAAAGTTTTGCACTTACTTGTTGCTGGCAAGAGATACTGATCAGTCTAACCTTGTCTTCTTTCTCTTTTGCAGGTTGCTTGTAGGAGAGAGGCTAAGGCAAGGAGGAACCGGAAACCGGAAGAAGGAAGAGCCAGCAGCTGCGCCCATTGAAGCCAATGAAAGTCTGTAGAGAGCAGGAGTGCCAGCGCCGAGGGATCTGTCCTCAGGTAAGCGGGAGGTAGACGAGCACAAGCACTGGGTGAGGCTCGGGGGCTGCCTTTTCTAGACAGGGCTGGGTGTGGTACTCACATGCTGCACATGTTCTTGAAAGGTGAGCAGAGCTGGGTGTGGTTTGAAGAGCTGGGTGTGGTCCTCACATGCTGCACATGTTCTTGAAAGGTGTGCAGAGTTTCAGTTATTATGCAAATGAGTTAAATTAACACATGGCCTAGAGAGGAGTGTTTTAAAGAAGCCTTGGTAAAAGCAAGGCCCAATGTGTAAACAAAACAGCACATTAAACAACATACACAGAAGCCTAGGGGGTGGGGGGAAGGTGAGATAACAAGAAAGGCTTTCAATAGTAAGTTTAAAAGGGAGCTATTACAGAACCCACTAGTGCAGTGAGAGGGGACATGCTCTTTGCTGTGCACAAACCCTAACAGTTGCCCCCCTCAAAGGCCCTCCTACAGGACGGGGTTTTCCTGGATTTTTTAAATAAAACCATCTAATCAGCTGTGGGGCATGTACTTATGATGCTGGTTCCCATGAATTCTCAGATTCATCATATCCTTTCCATTCTACTAAATAAAACAGACGTCCACTAATTCTTTTTGAGTCTTTTATGCTTTTCACTTCATATTCTAGATTTCCCTTAATTGGTATGGGTGGAGGTGGTGGTTCAGGTCGGGTTTTTGGATTGTACGGCTTAAGCAAGGACACTTGGAATGTAGTATGTACTGGATATTCTTTTGGTAAATCTAATTTTACTGTTACCGGGTTTACTATGGCAGTTATACTAAAGGGTCCAATGAAACGTGGTTGCAGCTTTCGGGATCCCTCTATGTTTAGGTTCTTTGTGGAGAGCCATACCTTGTCACCGATTTTATACATTGGGGCCTCAGATCTGTGTTTGTCTGCTTGTCTTTTCATGCTTTCCTTGTACTTTAATAAATGTTTCCTGGCTTTGTCTTGTATGTCACCTAACCTCGTTAGTCTATCCGTTACTGTAGGTAACAGAGAATCTTCTAACAAAATGGGTATAGCTCTTGGATGATACCCCTGCAAGAAATAGAATGGTGAGCAAAGTAGAGCTGAATGCTCAGTATTATTTAAACAAACTCCGCTACAGGGAGAGCTTCCAACCATTCACTAGAATAATCAGCCAATAAACAACGTAGCGTTTGAAGTAAGGTTTGGTTCAGTCGTTCAGTCTGTCCATCTGTCTCTGGGTGGAAAGCAGTGGATAATGCCACATCTATTTTCATTTTTTTACATAATTTTTTCCAAAATTTAGAGTTGAACTGGCTCCCTCGGTCTGACACCACTTTGCTTGGCAAACCATGTAAACGCACAATTTCCCTTATAAAAATATCAGCAAATTCTGCCGCCGTGGGTAATTTCCGTAATGGTACAAAATGTGCCATTTTAGATATAAAATCCACTATAACCAACACTGTTGTGAAAGATTTTACAGGTGGTAAACCTACAATAAAGTCTACGCTCACAGTGTGCCAAGGTTGTTTGGGTGTTGGCATTGGTATTAACAAGCCGTCAGGGGCCTTATGAGAAGATTTATGTCTTGCACAAATTGGACAGGTAGTGACAAATTGCTTAATGTCCTTTCTTATAGTGTCCCACCAAAAGTGTTTTTGCACATTTTCCAGGGTTTTTACCCAACCAGGATGACCTGCCAACGGTGAGGCGTGATGCCAAATTATCACCTGTGTTTGCAATTCAGAGGTGGGCACTAACAGCATGTTGTCGTGATACAATAAACCTCGTTGTATTGTGTTATGGGAATCCTTTAACCAATCCTGAGGTGCTATTTGCATGTGTGCATTATATAGATCTGTGATGAAATCCTTCTGTTGTACTGGTGCCAAAAACTTTTGGGGAGGAATAATGGGTTCTCCTATTTTATCTTGTTTCATGTCTGAAGTATGTCCGTATCTAGATAACACATCAGATTGAATTTGTTGTGCACCTGGTCTATAGGTTATTACAAAGTCAAATGTGCTAAACAAATTTAACCAGCGCATCTGACGTGGTGTTAGTGCTTTAAGTGATCCAAAAAACTGTAGGTTCCTATGGTCAGAAAAGATTGTAACTGGGTACTTGGCTCCCATTAAATGGTGCCTCCATTCTGAAAAGGCTACTTTGATAGCTAGTAGTTCCCTTTCAGCCACAGTGTAATTTTGTTCAGCTGGTAATAACTTTTTGGAATAGAAGGCTATAGGATGTAACTGGCCATCTACTGCATCTCGTTGAGAGAGAACTCCTCCTAAAGCTACTTGTGAAGCATCCGCTTCAACAAAAAAAGGCAAGTCAGGATCAGGATGTTTCAGAATTGGGGCTGAAGTGAACTTTTGTTTTAGGAGTTGAAAGGCGTGTGCCGCCTCATCAGTCCAAAGAAATCGTTGCCCTTTCCGCAACAAGGTAGTTATTGGGGCCGCAATGTCTGCAAAATGTGCAATAAACCTCCTATAAAAATTGGCGAAAACCAGAAATTTCTGAATATCTTTTACAGAGGATGGTTCTGGACAATCAGCAATAGCACTGATTTTCTTTACATCCATAGTTATTCCTTGAGGTGACAGGCAGTATCCTAAAAAGTCCACCTTGCTGACATTAAAAGTACACTTTTCTAACTTAGCTAAAAGATGATTTTCTTTTAACTTTGATAATACTGCACAAACATGTTGGGTATGTTCTGAGTTCTTAGAGTAAATGAGGATGTCGTCTATGTATACTATGACACAAACGTCCAGGAATTCGTGTAGGACCTCATTTATAAAGAAGTGAAAGGCCGCAGGGGCATTACATAACCCAAAGGGCATTACTGTGTACTCAAATAAACCAAACTTTGTCTTGAAAGCTGTCTTCCACTCATCCCCCTCTTTTACTCAGACCAGGTGGTAAGCTCCCCGCAGATCTAGTTTAGTGTATACAGTAGAATGTCTTAATTGATCCAACAACACAGGTATTAGAGGAAGAGGATATTTATTCTTTATTGTAGCTTTATTTAGTCCTCTATAATCGATACACGCGCGCAGGGCTTTATCCGGCTTCGGGATAAAAAAGAGTGGAGATGACACCGGAGATGTGGAATGACGGATGAACCCAGACTGTAGTAGGTCATCTAGGTAGGTTCTTAAGTATTTGGTTTCTTCGTCAGTCAAAGCATATACTCTGTTATTAGGTAAAGGGGCCCCTGGGATAAGATCTATACGACAGTCATAAGACCTATGTGGGGGCAGCACACTAGCCTTTACTGGATCAAAGACGTCTTTAAAGTCAGAATATTCAGGAGGGAGACTTGGTTCATCTTGTGTAACACTAGCACAGTGTAATACTGTGCTCTGTTCTGTACCTGCTTCTTGATAGCAATTGGTTCTACAGAAAGAGGAATCCAAAGTAACAGTTCTATTCACCCAATCAATTTTTGGGTTATGAGTTGTTAACCAGGGTACCCCGAGAATCAAACCAAAATTAGGAGTATCTATCAGATCAAAGCTAATCACCTCTGTGTGCCCGTTCTGACAGACCATAACAAGTGGACTTGTTTGTTTTGTGATTAATCCAAAGGTCAATTCTGACCCATCCACTGCACATACTGCTTCTGGACAAGGCTTTAGGCACATAGGAAGTCCTAAGTTTTCAGCTAACTTATTATCCACAAAATTTCCTGTCGCGCCTGAGTCCAGTAGGACAGGGAGAGAATGCCTCACTTGGGTAGTAACAATTAAAACGACCTGAATTATGAAATGTCTAGGTATGTGCGGTACCATGAAGGCTGCAGCATTAGAGGTTTGATTAAGATGTTTTCTCGAACAAGTAACCTCTCCCCTTGTCGAGCTTAATCGTTTCAGTTGAGGAGGTGGAGGAAACAGCACCCTTTCGTGGATTTTTAGGCTTTACTGGACATTCTCTGGCAAAGTGACCTGCCCTTCCACAATATAAACATAATTGAAGTTTTCTCCTTCTTTCTTTTTCCTCTGATGTGAGTGGACCTCTGAGTGTCCCTATTTGCATAGGCTCAGGTTCAGGGAGTTTATTATCTGGGTCTTTCTTCTCGTGTCTAATAAAAGTTAACCGTGATTCCAGTTTGTATTTATCTCCCTTTCTTTCTCCTAGTCTATGTTCTAATTTCACAACTAAATCTACAAAGTCCGAATAGTTTCTGGCAAATCAACGATATGAGCCAGCGCGTCTTTTAACTCGTCTCTCAAACCTTTATAGAAAAGGGAGACACGCTTTTCTTCTGGCCACTGTGTCTCGGTGAGTAAACGATTAAAACTAGTGAGATAGGTCAATAAATCCTTGTTACCTTGTTTAAGATTTAAAAGCTCATTATCACTTGCCTGCATGAAAGTGTGTTTTGCAAAAAGGCTGGTCATGGTACGTTTAAATTGATTCCAATTATGGAGGATGGGATCATCTCTCTCCACGAAAGGAATTGACCAATTGGCTGCTGTGCCACCCAAATAAGACAAGACGAATGCCACTTTCGTAGCATCAGTAGGGAACTGTTGTGGCTTACAAACGAAGTGTAATTGACATTGATTGATAAAAACATGGAATTTGTTACTATCTCCATGAAAACGTTCAGGTGCTGCTAAGGGCACAGCATTAGGAACATTAACAGTGACCTCAACTGGGGGAGGCAAAGTTGTATGTTTTGATGGCGCCCCTGTCTCTGAGGAGGTTTTAAACAAAGGCGTAAAAGCTGTGTTCCACTGAGATACCCTAAATTTATACCTGCTTAAATCCTGTTTTAAAGAGGTATTCTCCATCTTTAATCTCTCTATTTCCTCTTGCATATGTTGCAAGATGCCAGACACTGATTCATTATGAGCCAAGTCCTCATTTAGGACCTGCGCCATATCCGTGACGTCAATGCCCTCTATTTCTTCCCCGATATTCATCGTCCACCAGAACAAAATTTTTTATTTTTTTTTAAGGCTTGTGCTTCTGTCAAAGCCCAGCTCACCTGAGTCCTTGTTCAGTTCTGATGGAGGTTGAAGACAATCCGACCCCACCCTGAAACTGCTTGTTCCAGCACACTAGTTTTTAAAACAGTGCACTAAGAACAGAAGCTCAAGGGAAGGGGGGAAGTGGATAAAATAAAATAAAGAGACAACACCGTTCTTGCGTTTCCACTGTTGAAGTGCTGCACAAATCTGCGGCCCTCTCTGACTTTTGTAGAAACTGGTGCCTAATGAAACATAAACAAAGAACAGATAAGTACAACCTATTCCTAACTGGGTTCCTGACTATCCCTTTATTTATTAGAAATTTTCTTCTAAAAGTACCTCTTGGATCCTGGTCTCTAGTTTCCAGGTTTGGAATGTGTTACTGCTCTGGGATGTGCTTTCTATTACTCTAAAGCTTCTAAAACATTAAACAAATACCGTTAGGGTTTGTGCACAGCAAAGAGCATGTCCCCTCTCACTGCACTAGTGGGTTCTGTAATAGCTCCCTTTTAAACTTACTATTGAAAGCCTTTCTTGTTATCTCACCTTCCCCCCCCCCCTAGGCTTCTGGGTGGGGTTGGATTGTCTTCAACCTCCATCAGAACTGAACAAGGACTCAGGTGAGCTGGGCTTTGACAGGTACACACCGCTGCGCTCAAAATACACACACATTTACAAAACACTACCACATTGGACAATTCGAAATACACACACCTGATACACATACACACACCACTCCCATACACCAAATACAATATAAAACACACCCACATTACCCACAAACCCTTACAACCAACAATTTGGCAGAAGCAGAGAGACAGCAAAGCAAAGACCACACCAGCATACAGAGGCACACAACACCATCACACATACACATCCACGCACAAAACACTACACACCCCTAAACATCACCCCACACATCACAACACACACCACCTCACACACCACCCACACCACCCCATGGCACCACAAAGACACCCCAGGTTTTCTGAGGAGGAGGTCAGGGTCATGGTGGAGGAAATCATCCGGGTAGAGCCACAGCTATTCGGATCACAGGTGCAGCAGACATCCATTGCAAGGAAGATGGAGCTATGGCGCAGAATCGTGGACAGGGTCAACGCAGTGGGACAGCACCCATGAACACGGGGTGACATCAGGAAGAGGTGGAACGACCTACGGGGAAGGTGCGTTCCGTGGTCTCAAGACACCACTCTGCGGTTCAGAGGACTGGCGGCGGACCCCCACCTCCTCCCCACAACTAACAACATGGGAGGAGCAAGTCTTGGCTATACTGCATCCTGAGGGCGTCACAGGAGTAGCTGGAGGAATGGACTCAGATAAGTCAAATCTTAAGTACTTCATCCCCCACACTACCTGCATGCTATCACATACCCCCACCCTCGCCCTCACCCCCATCACTCCAACTCCTCACATATGCCCCACTATCACAAACCACACTACAACACCAAGCTCTGCATGCAACAACAAAGCATGGACACCCATCACCAATGCATGTCCACTACACATACCCACACAGACCCCTAAACAATTAACACATAAGGTCCTACACTAGAATGTAAGCACTGGGGTACAGGGTCACCCACCCATTGCACACCATGGCACACACAGATGCAATAATCATGCCTTTACACCCCTGCAGGATCCCTACCCAACGTCACCAGACAGGAGGTTCCAGACATATCCACTCCCCCCACAGAAGAGGCCCACAGTGATGACAGCAGCTCTGTCCAACTGGATCTAGATGACCAGCCCGGCCCATCTGGGACCTCGGGACAGTCGGTTTCCTTGACACAGTCACAGGCCACCACAGAGCCTCCCCCTCAGGACACACCAGCACAGCACCCACCCAGCGGGCCCATACCTCTGTCCCCAGGACACATCAAGCAGCAGTGTGTCCACCACTACAGGGAACCCATGCTAACCCACCACCCCAAGAACAACAGGGACCTGGGGGCAGTGGCAGTGGGCACACGGTTCAGGGGACAGAGGCCCAGGAAAACCGGGCAACTGGGAGGTCTGCTGTGCGACAGGGGGAGGACAGGCCCAGGGAACCCACTCTCCATGAGGCCCTCTCCAACATCATGGGAGCGTACCATAATTCCCAGGAGACGATGGCAACGGTACTGGCCAAGTTTCAAGAGACCCAGCGGCTGAAGGAGGAACAGTATTTGGGGTTCAGGGAGGAACTAAAATCCATCAATACCACCCTTGGCACCATTGTAGGGGTGCTGAAGGACCTTGTGAACACCAGGAGGGACACTGTGGCACAACAAGAGGCCCATGACACTAGCCTGGACGATGAACTGCCCACCACCTCCGCCGGCACTAGTGGACAGGAGGCACCGCCACAGGACCACAACACCAGCACCCCACCCCCTGCAGATGGAGAACCACCCCGCAAGCGGTCCCTGAGATCCAGGACAAAGACAGGGAACAATGCCAAGTCCCCCGCCAAGAAATGAGACCACCCTGAATGTCAGCCTTCTGTCCCACTCTGTCACCCTGTCCATTCTTAAACTGCCCTAGCTTCACTTCCTATGCCCCTTTGGACAATGCACCTGTGAGACTAATAGACTGGACTCTGCCATGGACATTCCTCCACCATCCCCCCTGACCATTTTACTACCCCCTCCACTATTTAGCACTTAAATAAACACCCTTGAACCACAAAACAATCTGGAGTCAGTCTGTGCTTTCACAAATGTGTATTTGCAATAACTGCAGGAAACAGCAATGTCCATTCTATTGTCAACATACCTATGTCACACAGCTCTAGTCCATGAGGTAACATAGCAGAGGTCACACAGTGGGACTCACATCTGTGAAATCGAAAGGGAAAGTGACAAATTAGGGTCCATACACTGCGTGAAAGTGACAGACAGATGAGAGGTCGAACAATTTTATCAGATGTAGGAGGCAGTGATGTCTTCTTACCTGTGTCTCACTGGAAGTATTGTTGGATCACGTTGTTTCTTTTGTCTATGTCCTCTTCTTCTGTCTCCTCTTCTTCACTGTCCACAGGCTCCACAGCTGCCACAACACCTCCTTCAGGACCATCCTCCTGCAGAAAAGGCACCTGTCATCGCAAATCCAAGTTGTGCAGCTTACAGCAGGCCACGATGATCTGGCACACCTTCTTTGGTGAGTAGTAAAGGGAACCACCTGTCATATGGAGGCACTGGAACCTAGCCTTCAGGAGGCCGAAGGTCCTCTCTATAACCCTCCTAGGTCGCCCATGTGCCTCATTGTAGCGTATCCTCTGCCCTTGTCCTGGGATTCCTCACTGGGGTCAGCAGCCATGACAGGTTGGGGTAGCCAGAGTCACCTGCAAATGTCGAGGGACAACTGCTAGACACACACTAACCCTTAGGGACAACCCCAGACAACTATTCACACTGTATAGGGTCCTTGTCCTCACCTAATAGCCACACACGGTGCCTCTGGAGTTGCCCCATCACATAAGGGATGCTGCTATTCCTCAAAATGTAAGCGTCATGCACTGAGCCAGGAAACTGGGCGTTCACATGGGAGATGTACTGGTTAGGCAAACACACAATCTGCACATTCATAGAATGGTAGCTCTTCCGGTTTCTGTACACCGGTTCACTCCTGCGGGGGGTACCAAGGCCACATGTGTCCCATCAATGGCACCAATGATGTCGGGAATATGTCCCAGGGCATAGAAGTCACCTTTCACTGTAGGCAAATCCTCCACCTGAGGGAAAACGATGTAGGTGCGCATGTGTTTCAGCAGGGCAGACAACACTCTGGACAACACATTTGAGAACATAGGCTGGGACACGCCTGATGCAATGGCCACTGTAGTTTGAAAAGACCCGCTTGCCAGGAAATGGGGTACTGACAGGACCTGCACTAGAGGGGGCATTCCTGTGGGATGGCGGATAGCTGACATCAAGTCTGGCTCCAACTGGGCACACAGTTCCTGGATTGTGGCACGATCAAGTCTGTAGGTGACTATTACATGTCGCTCTTCCATTGTCGACAGGTCAATCAGCAGTCTGTATACCGGAGGATGCCGCCATCTCCTCACCTGCCCCAGCGGACGTGCTCTATGGATGAGAACAGCGATCAGAGGGACAGCCAACACTGAGTTACAAAAAAAACATCTTTATTGCACACAATTGTCAATCCGCTATGTGCCAGTCTTAGTGTGTATGCAAGGCCTAGATATGTGTGACGCATTTAAAATTAATGCCATGTGGCCCACTGAAATGGCGGCTGCCTGACCTGTAAGGTGGGACAAGGGGATATGAGGTAACTGTGCTGGCGTTGTACACCGTCGCGGTAGGCGGTCGAAGACCGCAGCGCAATCCTGCATTGGTGCACATATTTGTTAATAGTGTATATACATTTTTGAGTAATGTATTTTTCTTGATTACATTCATTCAAATCATTTCCTTTTGTCCTTGCGTTCTTCCAGGGGTTTGGTGGGGGGGAATGTAACGTTTCAACATGTATTTGTGTGTGTGTGTTGTTGTGGGTGAGGGTGGGGGTGTTGCGTGTTGCGTGTGTGTGTCACTCTCTTTTCCCTCCCCCCTCCCCTGTGTCATAGGTGCAGTACTCACCGTGGTCATCGACGCCGTCGGTCGTGTTCCTGGTAGAGGAGCAGGAAGACAATCGCAGGGAGGATTTGAAGTTCCGACTCCATGGCATCCTAGTTCCTCGTGGGGTGTGTAGAGGTGAGAGTTTTCCCTTCCAAGTCCTGTTTCTGCCGTGTTTTTGTTTGTGTTGAATCCGCCCCGGAAAAGGTGGCAGATTGGCCTGTCATAATAGTGTGGGCGGTACATTGTCTTCCGACTGTCTGTTGGCGGTGACCGCCAAGCTGTTTGTTTGTACCGCCGTGGCGGTCGGAGTGTTAAAGTGGCTGTCTCTGTTGGCAGTTTTTGCCACAGTCGTGATTCAATTTTATTTCCTCCAGCCTGTTGGAGGTCTTACCACCACTTTAACACTGACCGCCAGGGTTGTAATGAGGGCCTTAATCCTTAAAAAACAGTGAGAATGCTGTTGTTACACAAAGTACCTGGTTAGCAAGCGTGTGTCGGAAAACTCAGCAATGCGTCAATTCCTTACTCACAAGTGAGGTCGTGCGTTGTTTCCTCCTCCAGTCGGGTCGGCGATGCATTGTTTTTCTCTCCCGCAACAGGGGGATGCGTTGATTTCCGGATGGACACCACAGATGCATACAGAGTCGGGTTGACGTGGACGCCCAGGGACGATGAGTGGAAAATCCAGCCACACTGTGTTAGAAAACCCCACTGCATGGGGTTTGCGTCATTATCAGCCTCCGTAAGTGGATGTTGCGTGTTGTTTCTCCAGCTGCAAAAGTCGCTCTCCCAGCCGCAATGCAGGTGGAGTGACGACTTCAGCCGCAAAGCCAGCAGTGTGCCGTTTATTTGCTGCGTAGTGGAAGGTGCATCCAAATTTCCCCTCACTGCGTACTGTGTGTGGATTTTCAGTTCTTGGCTGCCAGATTCACCTCTCAAGGTCACAGGGACTAGATAGGGCACCACGTGCAGGGCATGAGTCCTAGGAAAGTCCAGGTGCTGGCAGGAGAACTCTTTTATGGCCCTGAGACTTCAACAACAGGAGGCAAGCTTAGTTCAAGTTCTTGGAGATTCTTCTCAAGCAGGAACGCACAATAAAGTCCAGTCTTTGTCCCCTTTCACAGGCAGAAGCAGCAACTGCAGGATAGCCCAACAAAGCATAGTCATAGGCAGGGGCAGCGCTGTCCTCAGCTCTTCAGCTCTTCTCCTTGGCAAAGGTTCTCTTGAATCCAGAAGCGATCACACTTTCAGAGGTTTTGGGTCCACTACTTATACTCCTTTCTGTCCTTGAAGTAGGCAAACTTCAAAGAAAAGACTCTCTTGTCTGTAAGATCCTGTCTTGCTCAGGCCAGGCCCCAGACACATGCCAAGGGGTTGGAGAACTGCATTGTGTGAGGGCAGGCACAGCCCTTTCAGGTGTGAGTGACCACTCCTCCTTTACCCCCCAGCACAGATGGCTCATCAGGATATGCAGGCTGCTCCCCAGCTCCTTTTGTGTCACTGCCTAGCGGAGAGGTGCAAACAGCCTAACTGTCAAACGGACCCAGACAGGGAATCCACAAACAGGCTGCGTCACAGACTGGTTTAAGCAAGAAAATGCCTACTTTCTAAAAGTGGCATTTTCAAACATACAATCTAAAAACACACTTTACTAAAAGATGTTTTTTTAAATTGTGGGTTCGGAGACCCTAAACTCCACATTTCTATCTGGTTCCAAAGGGAATCTGCACTTTAATAATACTTAAAGGCCAGCCGCATGTTAACCTATGAGAGGGATAGGCCTTGCACATGAATATCGATTTTTGGCAGTATTTCACTGTCAAGACATATAAAACACATCAGTATATGTCCTACCTTAAACATACATTGCACCCTGCCCATGGGGCTATGTATGGCCTACCTTAGGGGTGCCTGACATATACTAAAAGGGAAGGCTTAGGCCTGGCAAGTGGGTACACTTGCCAAGTCGAATTGGCAGTTTAAAACTACACACACAGACACTGCAGTGTCAGGTCTGAGACATGTTTACAGGGCTACTAATGAAGGTGTACAACCAGTGCTGCAGGTCCACTAGTAGCAGTTGATTTACAGGCCCTGGGTACCTCTAGTGCACTGTACTAGGGACTTGCTAGTAAATCAGATATGCCAATCATGGAAAGCCAACTACACATACATTTTACAAAGGAGCACTTGCACTTTAGCACTGGATAGCAGTGGTAATGTGCCCAGAGTATCAAAAACAGAGTCCAGCACACATCAAGCAACCAGGGAAACAGAGGCAAAAAGTTAGGGGAGACTACACCAAGGATACCAAGTCTAACACATGTCCCCCCCAGCTGAAAGTGGGGAGCAATCACCCAACCTCATGAGAGTTCTCATCACTAAGGCAGACAAATCTAGACAGACCATCAGCATTGGCATGTTCTGTGCCAGGGCAGTATTCCACCATAAAATCCATCCCCTGTAGGGAAATAGACCACCTCAACAGTTTTGGATTCTCACCCCTCATCTGCATTAACCATCTAAAGGGCCTGTGGTCGGTCTGAACCAAGAAGTGAGTCCCAAACAAGTAGGATCTTAGCTTATTCAGCGCCCAGACCACAGCAAAAGCTTCAAGCTCTATTTCACTCCTCCTATGCTCCATGGGAAGTAACCTCCTGCTAATGAAGGCTGCATGTTGATCTAGGCCATCTTCATTAAGCTGTAAGAGTACTGCTCCTATATCATGCTCAGAGGTATCTGTTTGCACAACAAACACCTTGGCCTACACGGGAACCTTCAGCACAGGTGCTGTGCACATGGCAGCCTTCAGGGCATCAAAAGCGGTCTGGCAAGACTCTGTCCAGATCACCTTCTTTGGTTGCTTCTTGGAAGTCAACTCATTCAAGGGGGCAACAATGGTGCCATTTCCCTTGACAAACCTCCTGTAGTAGCCAGTGAGGCCTAAAAAGGCCCACACCTTACTCTGGGTCTTAGGAAGCTCCCAAAACAGAACGGTGTACATTTTTGGATGTAGGGGTTCCACCTGGTTTTCCGAATACACCACTGAACCCTGCCCTATTTGAAACTTGCTTGCCTTAGTAGTGAGGCCTGCCTTTTGCAGGGCCTCCAACACTCTGCAGACGTGCTGCCAGTGTTCCTCCCAAGTGGAAATGAACATTGCAATGTCATCCAGGTATGCTGTGTTGAAGCCATCCAGCTCATTCAACACCTGGTTGACCAACATCTGGAATGTGGCAGGGGCAATTTTCATCCCAAATGGCATCACTTTGCACTGGAAGTTTCCATCTGGAGTAGGAAATGCTGACCTCTTCATGGCCCCCTGTAGGAAAGTACCATCTTGCCTGGCATGTTACCCCCATTTTTACTTGTATGTCAGTTTGTTTTTGCCTGTCTCACTGGGATCCTGCTAGCTAGGACCCCAGTGCTCATAGTTTTGTGGCCTGAATGTGTGTTCCCTGTGTAGTGCCTAAATGTGTCTCTGAGGCTCTGCTAATCAGAACCTCAGTGATTATGCTCTCTCTGCCTTTAAAATTGTCACTGCAGGCTAGTGACCACTTTCACCAATTCTATTTGGCAAACTGGAACACCCTTATAGTTCTCTAGTATATGATACCTAGGTACCCAGGGTATTGGGGTTCCAAGAGATCCCTATGGGCTGCAGCAATTCTTTTGCCACCCATAGGGAGCTCAGACCAATATTACACAGGACTGCCACTGCAGCCTGAGTGAAATAACGTCCACGTTATTTCACAGCCATGTTTCACTGCACTTAAGTAACTTATAAGTCACCTATATGTCTAACCCTCACTTGGTGAAGGTTAGGTGCAAAGTTACTAAGTGTGAGGGCACCCTGGCACTAGCCAAGGTGCCCCCACATAGTTCAGGACACCATTACACACTTGCACTACATATGTGCCAATCCCATGTATCCCTGGGGCTCCAGCATGGACCCCGGGTACTGCCAAACCAGCTCTCTGGGGTTTTTACTGCAGCTACCGTTGCTGCTAACCCACAGACAGGCTTCTTCCCTCCTGTGGTCTGGGCAACCCAGTCCCAGGAAGGCAGAACAAAGGATTTCCTCTGAGAGAGGGTTTTACACCCTCTCCCTTTGGAAATAGGTGTTAAGGGCATGAGAGGAGTAGCTTCTCCTGGCCTCTTGAAATGCTCTGACGGGCATAGATGGTGCCTCCTAGTGCTTACCTGACTTGGTGGCAATCCTCTTCTGAGGGCTATTTAGGGTGTTTCCTGTGGGCTTCTCTTCAGATAACGAATGCGAGAGCTTACCAGAGTTCCTCTGCATCTCTCTCTTCGACTTATGCCAAGGATCGACCGCTGACTGCTCCAGAACACCTGCAAAACTGCAACAAAGTAGCAAGAAGACTACCAGCGACATTGTAGCGCATAATCCTGCTGGCTTTCTCAACTGTTTCCTGGTGGTGCATGCTCTGGTGGCTGTCTGCCTTCACCCTGCACTGGAAGCCAAGAAGAAATCTCCTATGGGTTGACGGAATCTTCCCCCTGCTACCGCAGGCACCAAACTGCTGCTTCACCGGTCCTCTGGGTCCCCTCGCATCGTGATGAGCATGGTCTCTGGAACACAGGTGCTGGATCCAAGTGACCCCGACAGTCCAGTGGTCCATCTGTCCAAATTTGGCGGAGGTAAGTCCTTGCTTCCCCTTGCCAGACAGTAATCCTGTGTACTGCGTGAACTGCAGCTGCTAGCGCTTCTGTGCACTTTTGCAAGGAATCCTTCATGCACAGCACAACCCAGGTCCCCAGCACTCCATCCTGCATTGCTCAACTTGCTGAGTTGACCATCGGCTTCGTGGGACCCTCCTTTGTAGTGTTGAGATGACCACCATGCTCAGTTTTCTTGAACCCGTGTTCAAGTTCTTCTGCGGGTCCTGCCTTCTTCTGCATGGGCTCTCTGTGTTGCTGAGAGCCCCCTCTGTCTCCTCTTCCAAGTGGCAACCTCCTGGTCCTTCCTGGTCCTTGGCAGCACCCTTTATCTTCAACCACGACCTTTGCAGCTAGCAAGGCTTGTTTGTTGTCCTTTTGCATAGAAACAACCCTACATCCTCCAGCATTCCGCGGGACATCTTCTGTGCAAAGGAGAAGTTCCTGGCTTCTTCTGTTGTTGCCGAGTCTTCAGCTTTTTCCACCCAGAGGAAGCCATTTTTCACCTTCATCCAGGGTTTAGTGGGCTCCTGCCCCCCCTGGACACTTTCATGACTCTTGGACTTGGTCCCCTTCCTTTACAGGTCCTCAGGTCCAGGAATCCGTCTTCAGTGATTTGTAGTTAGTTGTGGTCTTTGCAGAATCTCTTATCACAACTTTAGTGTGTTTCTGGGGAAGTAGGGTCACTTTACTCCTCATTTTCAGGGTCTTGGGGTGGGGTATCTTGGACACCATTAGTGTTTTCTTACACTCCCAGCGACCTTCTACACACTACACTAGGCCAGGGGTCCATTCGTGGTTCGCATTCAACTTTTAGAGTATATGGTTTGTGTTGCCCCTAGGCCTATTGTGTCCGATTGTAGTCTACAGTATTTGCACTACGTTTCTAACTGTTTACTTACCTGATTTTGGGATTTTGGTTTGTGTGTATATTTTGTGTATTTTACTTACCTCCTAAGGGAGTATACCCTCTGAGATATTTTTGGCACATTGTCACTAAAATAAAGTACCTTTATTTTGAGTAATTCTGAGTATTGTGATTCTTATGATATAGTGCTATATGATACAAGTGGTACAGTAGGAGCTTTGCATTTCTCCTAGTTCAGTGTAAGCTGGACCTGGCACAAGGTGTAAGTACCATCAGGTACCCACTGAAAGCCAAGCCAGCCTCCTACACCCCCTCAGTTAGGGCAATCAGCTAATACCCAAACGTCAAAACAAATGTGCTGAGGTAATTGGCAGCTCCCAACAGATCGATGAGCTCATCAGCTTGGGGAATGGGGTGCATGTTAGTTTTAGTAACCGCACTGAGCCCCCGGTAGCCCACACAGAACCGGAATTCTGGGCTGGCACCAGAAGCAGCAGCTTTTGGGACCAAGACCACAGGGCTGGCCCATGGACTGCTAGAGAACTCAATGACCCCTAGCTTTAACATCTTAGACACCTCATCTTTGATGCTAGCCCTGACCTTATCAGTCACCCTGTAAACCTTCTGTTTAGTGGGCAGACTGTCCCCATTGTCAACATCATGTGTACACAAGTGTGTGACCCCTGGGATCAGGGAGAACAGGATGGAAAACTGGCCCAATACCTTCCGACATTCCCTCTATTTTTCTGAGGTCAGGGAGGGTGAGACATTCACTCCCTCCACAGACCCATCTTTCTCTGCAGCTGACCAGAGGTCAAGAAGAGGCTCACTCTCTTCTTCCACCCCATCATCTGTCGCTAGGAGCATGGACAATTCAGTCTGCTCAAAGTGTGGCTTGAGACGATTCACATGCAGGACCATTAAGGGGTTCCTGAGAGTCCGCAAGTCCACCAGGTAGGTGTCTTTGCTTTTGCGCTCCACCACCTCAAACGGCCCAGTCCACTTGTCCTGGAGCACCCTAGGCTCCACAGGTGCCATTACCCACACTTTTTGCTCAGGCTGAAACTCGACCAGAGTGGCATTCTGGTCATGCCACTGTTTCATGTCTGCCTGGCTCGCTCCAGGTTCTCTTGTGCATGAGCTCTGAAGTGGGCAGTCTGGTTTCTGAAGGCCATCATGTAACTAAATACATCCTGGAGAGGTTTACTGGTGGCTTTCTCTGAGCCCTCCTTCACCAGACTCAAAGGTCCCCTGACAGGGTGGCCATACAGTAACTCAAAAGGACTAGATCCAAGCCTCACTGTAGGCAAACAGAAGGCATGGCAAGAGGACATCCCACTTCCGCCTCCAGGGCTCTGACAGGCCAATGATCATGCCTTTTAAGGTGCATTTGAATCTTTCAACCAGACCATTGCTTTGTAGGTGGTAAGGAGTGGTGAACGTATACGTTACCCCACACTCCTGCCACAGAGGCTTCATATAAGTAGATATGAAAATAATACCCATAACAGATACCACTTCCTTGGGGAATCCCATGTGAGTAAAAACCCCCATCAATGCACGATCCACCACAGGAGAAGTGATTGATCTCAGAGGAATGGCCTCTGGGTACCAGGTGGCGTGGTCCATCAAGACCAGGATTAACCTGTTGCCCATGGCTGTCTTGGGATCCAGAGGCCCCACAAAGTCAATAACGACCCTTTCAAAGGGGGTACTGACCACTGGAAAAGGTTGGAGGGGAGCCTTACATTTTTCCCCCCTCTTGCCACTTTCCTGACAAGTTGGGCAAGACTTACAATGAGCATCTCAGTGCATGCGCATTAGGGGCCAGTAGAAGTGGGTGACAAGCCATTCAAAGGTCCTGTCCTGCCCCAAATGTCCTGCTAAAGGCACATCATGAGCCAGACACAGTAGGAAGGCTCTGAAGGACTGGGGTACCACCAGCACATGGCTCTGACCCAGGCTCAACAACCTTAGGCTCTCTATACAGGATGCCTTCATCCTGATAAATCAGATGAGATCTTGGCTCCTTGTCAGCCGCCTAGTCTGCAGCCTGCTGCCACAAACCTACTAGAGTAGGTAGGGCATGTCCACTGTGCCTCACAGAATGCCCCCCTGGTGGGGCACCTTCCTGCTGCCACTGTGGCAGCTCAGGGACATTCCCAAGCTCAGCCACCTGTTCCCCTGTAGGCTCGGGGGCGTCACTCTCAGGTTGTGCCTCTTCCCGAACCCTGGGAACTTCTGGGGCCAGCTTCCCACACCCCTTGCCCTTCCTCTTTTTGGAGGTCTCATGGGCCACTGTTTCAGGCTCCAGGGGATCCTGACCACCCTGACAGGCTGCCATTGACCTGGTGAATACGCATACCCACCCAGGCAGACCCAACATCTCCAAGTGTGACCTGTATTCCACCTCCTTCCAAGGGGAATCCTCAGGTCATTTCCAAGCAAACAATCCACAGGCATGGTTGAACTCACAGCTAACTTCCAGGAACCTGAGACCCCCCTATTCAAAGGCAACCTGTGCCACTCTGCTCAGGCGCTCTGAGTTGTCCACTGCAACTACTTAGTGAAGTACACGGGGATCTATCTGCTCCTCAGACACCAGGTGACTCCTCACTATAGTCACACTGGCTCCTGTGTCTCTCAGAGCCTCCACCCTCTGTCCATTAATGGTCACCCACTGCCTGTTCTTTTTAGTGTTCTCAGACACTAGGGTTCTCTGGACCATCTCACTGTCCCCTAGTGAGACAAGGGTAATCTCAGCTGGCTCCCACCCACCTGGAACCAACTCCTTCCCAAGCGCTACACTGGCTTAATCCTGGGACTGAACACCAGTGGGTGCTGGTGTACTCTTGGGGCATTTGGGGTCCCCATCACATGACCTACTTGGTCACATGCATAACACTTACGAGGGAAAACCCCCTCCACAGGTTTCCCTTTAGAGAACCATGTTTTCTTTTCACTGGAGGGCTGGGAATCCATACCCTGGGAAGTAGTTTGGGGCCCTTTTGAGAACTCCCCCTTTTTACCCTCACCCCACCCTTTCTTCTGAGAGGGACCCTGCCCACCCTTGACATGGTCTCCCCCATACCTCTTCTGGACCCTAGTGCTCTCCCAGTGGTCCGCTTCCTGCGCAAGCTTCCTGGGATCAGTCAGCTTGCTGTCAATTAGGTGGTGGTGCAGCTCTTGAAAACATAAACTGTACAAGTGTTCCCAAGCAATTACATTGTAAAGCCCCTCATACAATGTCACCTTACTGCCATTCCCCCAACCATCCAGTGACCTGCAAAAAGAATCAATATACTCCAACCATGTTTGAGATTCCTTCTTCTTATAGAACCTAAACTTGTCCTTATACTGCTCAGGGGTGAGACCATACCTTGTAAGTAGGTCATCCTTCATGATAGAGTTAGAGAGTCCCTAAGGATGTCAGAGTATCCCTCCCCTCTACCTCAAAGTGTTTTCAAAGATCCACCCCCTAATAAGCTTCAGGGACCAGATTCATATGGAGAACAGACTCATACCCCTTGTACCACAAGAATATGTCATTCTCCGTTTTGTAATCCTTCACAAGGTCTTTAGGAATGTGCACCCTCCTCTCAGGGTGCACTGTGATATTCCTGCCACCATCCCTACTGGACTGGCTCCTCTGATACAGCTCCCTCAAGCTGAGCTCATGAGCCAGCAGTATCTTCTTCTCCTCTATGGCCATCCTCCTTTCTTCCATTTCCCTTTACATCCTAAACTTCTCCAATTCCAGCTGGTGAGTCCACTCTGCCTGTCTGTCCTGTAACTCCTCAGGAGTCAGACCCTTGGATGTCACACTGCTACCTACCCTAGAGTCTCTCTCCAAGGATATAACCCTCACACACACCACTCACACCACACCCATGGTACCACAACTTCACTGAGGAGGAGCTAACGGTCATGGTGGAGGAAATCATCCGGGTAGAGCCACAGCTATTTGGAGCACAGGTGCAGCAGATATCCATTGCTAGGAAGATGGCAGAGGATTGTGGACAGGGTCAACACCGTGGGACAGTACCCAAGAACCAGGGATGACATCAGGAAGAGGTAGAACGGCCTACGGGGAAAGGTACGATCCATTGCTGCAAGACCCCAGCTCGCAGTACAGAGGACTGGTGGTGTACCCCCACCTCCTCCCCCACAACTAACAACATGAGAAGAGAAAGTCTTGGCAATCATGCATCCTGAGGGCCTGGCAGGAGTAGGAGGAGGACTGTACTCTGGTAAGTCAACTCTATGCTACTACTACCCCTCCATACCTGCATGCCAACACATACACCCACCCCACCCTCACTCACATCACTCCACCACCTCCCACACACCCCACCATCACAACCCTCTCATCCCAATGCCAAGCCCAGCATGCACCACCAATGCATGGACACCACTCACAGACCTGCATGGACACCTATCACTAAAGCATGCACACTGGAGAATCACCTAGCCCAGCACAAAACAACTCACACAAGGAAAAGCTGCCAGGGCGATATAAACCGTAGAGGGCAACACACACATGCACACATAGAAATAATAACACTGCATATACATCCCCACAGGTATCCCAGCCAATGCCACCGAAGAAGAGGTGCCAGCAACATTCAGTCCCCCCACAGAAGAGGCCCACAGTGATGACAGCGACTCTGCTCGCCTGGATCTGGATGACCAACCTGGCCCATCAGGGACCTCCGGACAGTCGGTTACCCAGGCATAGTCATACACCACCACAGAGCCTCCCCCCTCAGAAACACCACCACAGCACCCACCCAGTGTGCCCATACCTCTGTCCCGAGGACACATCAATCAGCAGTGTGTCCACCACTACAGGGACCCCAGGCCAACCCACAAACACAGGACAATCAGGGACCTGGGGGTCAGTGGCAATGGGTCCACAGTTCAGGGGACAGAGGGAAAGGACAACAGAGAAGCTGGGAGGACTGCTGTGCACCAGCGGGAGGACAGGCCCAGGGAACCGACTCTCCAGGAGGCACTCACTGCGATCCTGCGAGCATACCAACATTCCCAGGATACGCTGGGCCAGATCATGGACAAGTTGCAGGAGAACATGCGGCTGCAGGAGGGACAGTACCAGGGGGTCAGGGAGGACATGAACGCCATTAATACCACCTTGGTCTCCATTGCAGGGGTGCTGCCAGACGTGGCCACCATTATGAGAGAGGCAGTGTCACACTAGCGGGACCCTGCCACTAGCCAAACATCTGAACAGCCCTCCACCTCTGCTGCCGCTAGTGGACAGGAGGCCCCGCCACAGGACCAACAGACCACCAGCACCCCTCCCCTGCAGAAGGAGAACCACGCTGCAAACGTTCCCTGCGATACAGGCAGAAGCCAGAGACTACTGCCAAGACCCCGCCAAGAAATAAGACTCTCCTGAATGTCACCCTTGTGTCCCACTCTGTCACTCTGTCCACTTTGAACTACCATTGCTCTCCTTCCTATGCCCCCTTGGACAATGCACCTGTGCTACCAATAGACTGGACTCTACCCTGGACTTTCCTCCATCATCACTCCAGCCTATTGCACTACCCCCTTTTCTTCATAGCACTTAAATAAACACCCTTTGAAAGAATACAAATATGGAGTATGTCAACTGATTCAAGTATGTACTCGTTTAACAAGGTTTAAACATTGCAATTCAACTCTACAGTAATATATACATAGGAAAAATCTGTAGTTGGCTGTAGTGAACACCCCAGAAGCGATAGTGGGGCACTAACATCTGCAAAAAGAGTTGCCAAAGGGTACAGTGAGTGGGCATAGAAGTGGGAATTCACAGCCTGCCAGTGACAATGTCAAACACAAAACTGTCAAGAAATGTGGAGTTACACTGTCTTACCTGAGTGTCTATGGAAGTATTGAAGTATTACTGCAGGTCTGTTGTCCTCATCCTCTGCTTCCTCATCGTCACTGTCCACAGGGTCCTCTGCTGCCACACGGCCATCTCCAGCCTCCTCCTCCTCCTGCAGAAAAGGCACATGCCGTCTCAAGGCAAGGTTCTGCAACATACAGCATGCCACGATTATCTGGCAGACCTTCTTGGGTGAGTACCACTTGTTAGATGAAGGCACCAAAACCTGGCCTTATTGTAATGTTCCTCTGCCCTTGTCCTGGGATTTCTCACAGGGGTCAGTAGCCATGAGAGGTTGGGGTAACCAGAGTCACCTGCAAATTCCGAGGGACAACTGTTAGCCACACACTGTGCCATATGGCCCACTCAATACCCATACACCAGCAGCCACTGGGTGGGAACCAGGACTCACCTATTAGCCACACCCTGTGCCTCTGGACTTGGGCCATCACATTTGGGATGCTGCTATTCCTCAGGATAAAAACATCATGCATCAAGCCTGGATACTTAGCACTGACTTGTCCGCCTTAGCTGAACTGGTCCGCCAAACACACCATCTGCACATTCATCAAGTGAAAACTTTTACGATTTCTGAATACCTGTTCATTCTGGCGGGGGGAAGGACAAATGAAATATGTGTTCCATCAATCACCCCGATGATGTTGGGGATATGTTCCTTGCATAGAAGTCAGCCTTCACTGTCGCCAAATCCTCCACTTGGGGGAAAACAATGTAGCTGCACATGTGTTTAATCAGGGCAGACAACACTCTGATCAGCACTATTGAGAACATTGGCTGTGACATTCCTGCTGGCAAGCCCACTGTCACTTGGAAAGAACCAGTTGCCAAGAAATAGAGCACCGATAGCACTTGCACAAGAGTGGGGATCCCATTGGGGTGACGGATAGCAGATACTAGGTCATGCTCCAATTGTGCACACAGCTGTGTGATTGTGGCCCTGTCAAGTCTGTGGGTGAGTATAATGTGCCTGTCCTCCATTGGTGTCAAGTCCACCAGGGGTCTGTACACGGAGGGATGTCTCCATCTCCTATTCGTCCGCATCGGTTGCAATCTATAGGGCAAAACAGTGAGGAGCCGGTCATAATCTGAACATTGTAGCCACTACAGTTCAATGCATGATGTTATTTAATAATGTATTAGTGGCATATGTCTTGACTGTACAATTGTGATCTGTGATACAGTTAGGATCCATGGTCTACCTCCCCTTTGAAATGGCACCCACCTGTCCTGTATGGAGGGACAGGTGGAAGTGAGGTAATTCCGCTGACGTTCTGCACCGTTGCAAGAGGCAGTTGGAAACTGCTGTGCAACTCCTCATTGGTTCTACTTGGGCCCTATGGGTTACAGTGGCCAATGGTGATGTACGCCGGCAGTGACGGTGTGCACCGCCGTGGAGGTGCCCGCCATTTTCTATCTGTTCACTCACTTTCTACATGACCTTCAACAGGAGAGGACCTACACTGCATGTGCTGCTGTGACCTGTGCTGGAACCTACCATGGCCTTTGTGACTGGGGAAAGGGCCCCTGCCTTCACCTCAGTGGAGTTGGAGCGACTGGCAGATGGGGTCCTACCCCAGTATGGACTGCTGTATATGCCTCCAGACCAACAGGTGAGTACACTGTGAGCATGATGTATGGGGCATGACTGCATGGGGTAGTGTGTGTGAAGGCCTCATGTAGGGGGAGTTGGTGGATGGGCCCTGGCAAGCGTGCAGCATGTCTGCTTGGCCATGTCTGTGCGTAAAAGGATGGGAGGTCTATGGTGGGCCATGAGTGTAACAGGCAGGACAGTCTAACTAATACCTTTCCCTGTGTATATTTCCTCTGCAGGTCAGCCCCCATCAAAAGAAGGGTATATGGCGTGCCACCGCCAAGGACGTGTGGACCCTGGCAGTCTATGGCAGGCGGAGCACTCACTGTCAGAAACAGTGAGAGGACCTGAGACGCTGGGCACGGAAGACGGCAGAGGCCCAGATGGGGTTGGCCTCCCAATGAGGAAGGGGTGCCCATCGAGCCCTGTCCCCCCTGATGGCCCGCATACTGGCAGTGGCCTATCCGGAGCTGGATGGGCACTTGGAGGCATCACAGCAGCAACAAGGGTGTGAGTTCAGTGCCCATCATTACTACGGACGTCTGATGGGGTGGTATCCGGTTGGGGAATGTGTGCCTGTGGGTGCCCCTAGGCCAGGGCTGACATTGCACTGTAGGTCACATGTTGGGCAGGGTTCTGATGTGATATTATTCCAACCTAGCTAGTAGGCATCCACTACTGGGCAGGGTGTGTGGGTCCCAGGTATGCTGCAGTGGGCGGTATGTGTCCCTCCCAATGCCCTGGTGACTAGCATTGTTACTGGTAGAGCCATGTATAGTGCGTAGGGCTGTTCCCTGTGTGTGAGGGTGCTGTGTACACCAACGGTAGTGCTGGTGTAGCTATTGACCAAGTGTATCCTTTGTCTCTCTCCCCCCCCTTTTTGTTTTGTCACCCTGTCCTTATGTGCATTAGTATCATCTGGCGGAGGAGCTGAGGCACCAGTGACTGAGGGAGCTGCATCCTCACTGGGATCTGCTGTGTCTTCTGGACTTGGTCCCCTCTTTCCACAGGTCTTCCTCTTCATTAGTCCACTGTTAGTTTCTTGTATTCACCTCTGGGTTTTGCAATTCTCTTCTTTTCTTCTTAGTGGGTGTTTTGGGGAAATTCTTGTGATTTACTCCTGTTTTCCTGGTCCCTGGGCAGTGTTGTGGTACTTACCTTTGTGCTTTCCTGGTATCCCCAACGCCCCTTTACACATTCCACTTACCTAGGTGGGCGTGCAACTCTCGGATTCCATTTTTTTAGTATATGGTTCATGCTCCCCCTAGGGTCACTATTATCTATTGTGTTTTACACTGTTTTGTACTGTTTTCTACCTGTTCTTATACCTATTTCTGGCTACTAGTGTATATATCTTGTGTGTTACTTACCTCCTAAGGGAGTATTGCCTCTGTAATATTTTTGGTGCTGTATTACCATAATAAAGCAAATTTATTTTCGTAACACTGAGTGTTTTCTTTCATGTGTGTAAGTGCTGTGTGACTACAGTGGTATTGCATGAGTTTTGCATGTCTCCTAGATAAGCCTTGGCTGCTCATCCACAGCTACCTCTAGAGATCCTGGCTTCTAGACACTGACTACACTACACTAATAGGGGATAGCTGGACCTGGTATAAGGTGTAAGTACCCTAGGTACCCACCACACACCAGGCCAGCTTCCTACAGTAGGTTTGTGGGTCTGCGCCCCAACCTTGTAATGTGATGGTTGGACTGCCACAACTGCAGCGGTCCGACCATTACTGTGAGTCTTGTGATCTGTTGACTGCCAGACTCGTAATAAGGCCCTTTTTATTTTAATTATATTTTAATTTGGGCTGCTAGATTTGTGGGATTATAGTGTTGGAATTTAATTAAGTATTTAATGAAAAAATGAAATGTGTAAATGTTTTTTTAAATTGATATATATGTAATTTCTATAATATAGGCCCTCATTACGAGGCTGTCGGTCTTAAGAACATTAGCCTCGTGGTGACGGTCAGGACCGCCACATTTAGACCCTGCTGTTTAGACTGCCGGGGTACTGTCAGCAGCACCGGGATCCATGTTCCCGACGGCCTGATAGTGGCAGAGTTTGCAATCTGCCAGTGTGGCGCTACATGCAGCACTGCCCTGCTGATTACGACCTTGTTCTCTGCCAGTCTTTTCATGGTGGCTGTACTACTTGGCATGGGCAGTGCAGGGTTCCCCCTGCCCAGCACCATGAGCAGAGAGTGAACATTGCGAAGGTGCTGGTGCACCCTGTGGCGGCAGCATTGCCGTCAGCTCGATGGGGACAATGCCGCTGCCTGTTGCCCGCTAGGCTGGCGGGTGGAAATGTTGGTTTCAGTCCACCAGCCTGGTGGAAAACTCTTAATGGGTCCAGTGGGGAGGTAGCCAGCATGGCGACAACCTTCCTGTCAGAAGTTCAGATGACGATGCAAACCGTCTGCTGAACTTCTGATGAGGCCCATAATGTTTACATTTTTGGTGAATTAATAGAGTTATTAAATTGCGTTGTGTTTTAGGTGAACTACTTTGCTCTTTTTAATGCTTTTCCTACTGTTGCTAAGACTGGAATAGGAATAGTACATTTTACCCCTCTGGTGTCCAACGCTTTCCCTTCTGTTGTATAAGCTGGAGTGGGAATAGTCATTATTACCCCACCAGAGTCCAGCGAGCTCCTGACTGTTGCATAGACTGGAGTGGAAATAGTGAATTTTACCCAACTGGAGTCCAACACTTTCCCAACTGCTACACAGACTGGAGTAGGAATATTTAATTTTACCCCTTTGGAGTCCAATGCTTTCCCTACTGTTGTACAGAGTGAAGTGGAAATAGTAAATGTTACCCTTCCAGAGTCCAACACTTCCCTACTGTTGTATAGACTGAAGTGGTAATAGTCAATTCTACCCCTCCTGAGTCCAGCACTTTCCTTAGTGTTGCACAGACTAGAGGGGGAACAGTACATTTTATCCCTCTTTAGTGCAACGCTTTCCCTACCGTTGCACAGTCTGGAGTGGAAATAGTAAATGTTATCCCACCGGAGTCCAACGCTTTCCTTACTGTTGTACAGACCGGAGTGGGAATACTAAATGTTACCCCTCCTGAGTCACTCAGAAAAGATGAATAGGAAAAACATATAGACTTACATCCAAGTGTAGTGGTAAATATAAATGAGTAAATCTACATCAGTAAACTGCATTTGTGAATAGGCCCCTACTGTGTTTCGTCATAGGACCCATAGACTAGGCAACGCAGTTTAAAGGTTCATTGCCCGGGTTGCTGGGAGGGGTGTGGGTCTGAGATCCTCTGATAAGGATTGACATGGTTGATTAAACCAAGCATTTGCAATGCAACGGGTCTCGCATTTGCTTGAGTTGGAGCTATTATCATTGTGAATTCCTCACTAGACTTTTCTTGCCACATAAATTGAAAATGAAAAGTAAGACAGTTTCACATAAGTGAGCCTATTCAAAGCACCACAGCTGCCTCGAGCATGAGCGTGAAGAAAACACACAAAAGAAAAATGAAGTTCGCTTGCAGCTAAACATATTGGCAAAAGTGCAATTAGCCATGTAACAGGGGTGCTACCCAAGGCAGTAACCAAACCTCCCCAAGGAGAGACAAACTTAAAGCATTTGCCAATAATAACAAAGGATTTTTGTAGGGCAAGCCCATGAACGAGTAAACGTGATGGGCATGAGGTGGGTGTGGTTAAAATCCCAAATAGATAACTACACGTCGGGAAAAGCAGCGCTTGGGCGCTGCTATGCTGGGCCTAAAAAGCAATTAAATTCTTTTTGGTAGCCACTTCTTATGGATTAATGTATATTCTGCATGGTTCATGGCTGCCAACAGAGACTATCTCTTTCCCATAATTTGGAAATTAAACCGAAAGTTGAATTCCAAAGTGACTTTATTCTGCCCAGTGGAAAAATGCTTAAGAAAAATTAGACTTTTAATCTTTTTAGGAGTCAGAGCATGGTCATGAAGCTCAGCAGACATTATGGATTTCTGGCAATCATGCGGGGTGGATTAAGGTTTTTGTGAGGAGTGAGATGCTGGAAGGATTAGTCGTTTTTTCTGATGCTATGGCAGTGCAGAACAGTCCCCCACCCTGCACTGTATTCACAACCTGGTACAATGGTACCATTGCACCAGTTTGTAAGCCCTTGCGCTACATTATAACTGTGCCAGGTATAATGTATGCAAGGGAGGTGTTCCCCCGCAAGGAGACATTTTGGAATGGCGCAGTGAAAGCTACAAGATTTTTAATGCCTGCTCGTGGCAGGCATTAAAGTGATGTTGTACTTTGTTCTATGGAACTCCCCACACTTTGCTGGACTAGAGGCAACATTTTTAATGTTGGTCCAGCAAAGCGCCACAACTGAGTGAGAAATTCTGATGCAGCTGTGCTAACGAGTGCCATGGTGCACTGTATTTATAAATACAGCGCTACCATGGTATTGTTAGGGGGGGCAGGGCGGCACTAGCAAACTGGTGCACCATGAGCAATTCACTAGTTTGTAGTAAATGAGGACCATAGTTTTTAGGTGGTACTCCCTAAACAAGGTTATACCCCTTTCTGAACCATCACAGAGTTTCATGATTACACTACTATACAGATCCATGGTAATATGTTCATCAGGACATGAGCAAAGCCCTGAGAACAAATTGATATTAATTTTGTTGCATTTTCTATGTACTTTGAGACATGCTTTTTAGACACACCATAAATCTCTTTGTACATTAGAACTAAGCACCACCCTCCCTTACATTGTACAACTGCTGACTGCTAGATTTTTATGCTCAAATTGTGTAGTGTAAATTTGAGATAGAAAACTCCAGTGCAGTGGGATTTCTCTGACTTTGGCTGATGGCAGACTCCCACTTTAGGATATTGTTAGAAATGGGGTCTCTAGTTGGCAGAGGTATACACCTTTGTCCAAATAGGGATCACAATCCTAATCAGGGTAAATCACACACAATCCCAATAATCCTATACCCTCCTTCAGGTAGCTTGACAGTGAGCAGTCATGCTTAACTTAGAAGGCAATGTGTAAAGTATTTGTGCAATGAATCATGCAATAACACAGTGAAAACAACACAAAAACACACCACACAGGTTTAGAACAATATAAGATATGATAAATTAAGGTCAAAACGATAAAGATTCAATAAGCACATGTTGAGATATCACTTTTGCAAATTTAAAAAGAGTCTTAAATCTTAGAAATCAACAGTTGTCTCTTGGTTTCATAAAGTACCTGGTTTACGTCAAAATAATCACGCACAAGGACCACAGAGAAGGAGATGAGTTTAAAAATAGGGTGCGCGTCGGATTTTCCAGCATGGTACAGATGATGTGTTGTTTCTTTCCATGCTGCAAGGGGCTTTGTGTTGATTTCCGGCATGCAGGCTTGGTTCCTCACTGCGATGTGGGAGACTTTTGATTTCAAGGGATGATGGGGGGAAATCCTGGGCATGCAGGAAGAAGTCATAGGCGTTGCGTTGATCCGGTAGGCGATGCCTCGAATTTGCTGTCGCACGGCAGGCACTGCGTGGATTCTTCACTGAGGAAGTCGTTCCAGTTTGGCTGGTGTCGATCCGATGGGCTCTATGTCGAATTTCCGGCCGCAAGGCAGGCGATGCATCAATCCTTCACTCTGGAATGCGGGCTGTGTTATTCCTGTTCGGCTGTGCGGCAATTTCTCAGTTGCAAAACGGCTGTGCATCATTTCTGGCAGGCTGTGCGGCAATTTTCAGTGCACAAGGAGTTTCCTTGAGGAGATGAAGTCCCTCATTACAACCCTGGCGGTAAATCCCACTTACCGCTGGGCAGAAGACCGCCAACATACCGCTGCGGGTGCGGAATTCTGCTACAGGTATTCCGACCCACAGCTCGAAATCCGCCACAATACAGACACCCACACAAGTCCGCCACACCAAAAGACTGGGATAAACTGGCGATAACAAGAATACGCCCACACTATCACGACCCACTAATCAACACGGCGGTCTTTCAACTGCGGTAAACCATTGGCTGTACACACCGCCGCGCTCAAATTACACACACATTTACAAAACACAACCACATTGGACCATTCAAAATACACACACCTGATACACACCCACACACCCACACACCCAATCCAATATAAAACACACACCCACATTACCAACAAACCCTTACTACCAGAAACTTGAAAACAGGCCAGAGAGAGACACTACCTAAAACAACACCAGCATCCACAGACACACAACACCATCACTCACACAACATCCACACACCTCAAACAACACACACCAACACATCCCCTCACACATCACAACAGATACCACCTCACACATCACCCACACCACATCATGGCACCTCAAAGACACCCCAGGTTCTCGGAGGAGGAGCTCAGGGTCATGGTGGAGGAAATCGTCCAGGTAGAGCCACATCTATTCGGATCACAGGTGCAGCAGACATCCATTGCAAGGAAGATGGAACTATGGCGCAGAATTGTCGACAGGGTAAACGTAGTGGGACAGCATCCAAGAACACGGGATGACATCAGGAAGCGGTAGAACGACCTACGGGGGAAGGTGCGTTCCGTGGTGTCCAGACACAAGATTGCTGTACAGAGGACTGGCGGTGGACCCCCACCTCCTCCCCCACAACTAACAACATTGGAGGAGCAGGTCTTGGCAATACTGCATCCTGAGTGCCTCGCAGGAGTAGCAGGAGGGCTGGACTCTGGTAAGGCAAATATTTACTTTATCCCCCCACCCCACCTGCATGCCATCACATACTCCTACCCTCACCCTCACACCCTTCAACCCAACAACCCACAGACACCCCACCAACACAACCCACACATCCCAAAACCAAGCCCTGCATGTAACAGCAATGCATGGACACCCATCACCAAAGCATGTCCAGTACAGAGACTCACTCATGCCCCAAAATCACCAATCACACAAGGACCAAGCCAATACTGCAAGCACTGGAGTAGTGGGTCACTCACCCATTGCACACAATGGCACACACAGATACAATAACTATGCATTTACACCCCAACAGGACACCTACCCACCATCACCGTACAGGAGGTGCCAGACATATCCAGTCCCCCCACAGAAGAGGCACACAGTGATGACAGCAGCTCTGCACGCCTAGATCAAGATGACCAGCCCGGCCCATCTGGGACCTCAGGACAGTCGGTTCCCCTGCCACTGTCACAAGTCACTACAGAGCCTCCCCCCCTCAGGAAACACCAGCACAGCACCCACCCACCAGGCCAATCCCTCTGTGCCCAGGACACGTCAATCAGCAGTGTGTCCACCACTACAGGGAACCCAGGCAAACCCACTAACACAGGACGATCAGGGACCTGGGGGCAGTGGCAGTGGGCGCACGGTTCAGGGGACAGAGGCACAGGATAACAGGGAAGCTGGGAGGACTGGTGTGCGACAGGGGGAGGACAGGCACAGGGAACCCACTCTCAACGAGGCACTCTCCAACATCATGGGAACTTACCATCATTCCCAGGAGACCATGGCAACGGTACTGGGCAAGTTTCAGGAGACCCAGCGGCTGCAGGAGGAACACTACCTTGGGATCAGGGAGGACTTGAAGTCCATAAACACCACCCTGGTCATCACTGCAGGGGTGCTGGCAGACCTTCTCAACACCAGGAGGGACACAGTGGCACAACAAGGGGCCCCTGACACTGGCCTGGACGATGAACAGACCTCCACCTCCACCGGCGCTAGTGGACAGGAGGAACCGCCACAGGAACAACAGGACACCAGCACCCCACCCCCTGCAGATGGAGGACCACCCCGCAAACGGTCCCTGAGATCCAGGAACAAGACAGAGAACATTGCCAAGACCCCCGCTAGGAAATGAGACCCCCCTGAATGTCACCCTTCTGTCCCACTATGTCACCCTCTCCATCCTTAAACTGCCATTGCTCCACTTCCTATGCCCCTTCGGACAATGCACCTGTGAAACAAAATAGACTGGACTCTGCCATGGACATTCCTCCACCATCACCCCAGCCCATTTTACAACCCCTTCCACTTATTTGCACAGGAATAAACACACTTCTATCACAAAACAATCTGGAGTCAGTCTGTGCTTCCACAAATGTGTAATTGCAATAACTATGGAATATAGCAATGTCAATTTACTTGTTCACATACCAATTTAACACAGCTGTAGGCCAGCAGTAAACATGGCAGAGGGCACAAAGTGGGACCCAGATCTGTGAAATGAAAAGTCAAAGTGACAAGTCAGGGTCCATACACTAAATAAAAATGACAGACTTATGGTAGCTCAAACAATAGTATGAGATGTGGGAATTAGTGACATATTCTTACCTGTGTCTCACTGGAAATATTGCATGATGATCTTGTTTCGGTTGTCGATATCCTCTTCTTCTGCCTCCTCTTCTTCACTGTCCACAGGCTCCACAGCTGACACAAGAGCACCATCTGGCCCATCCTCCTGCAGAGAAGGCACCTGGCGTCGCAAAGCCAGGTTGTGCAGCATACAGCAGGCCACGATTATCTGGCACACCTTCTTCGGTGAGTGGTATAGGGAGCCACCTGTCAGATGGATGCACCGGAATCTGGCCTTCAGGAGGCCAAAGGTGTGTTCGATCACCCTCCTAGTTCACCCATGTGCCTCATTGTAGCGTTCCTCTGCCCTTGTCCTGGGATTCCTCACTGGGGTCAGTAGCCATGACAGGTTGGGGTAAACAGAGTCACCTGCAAATATTGAGGGACAAGTGTTAAACACATACTAACCCGTAGGGACAACCCCATACCCAGGCACCTATTCACACTGTATTGGGTCCTTGGCCTCACCTATTAGCCACACACAGTGCCTCTGGAGTTGCCCCATCACATAAGGAATGCTGCTATTCCTCAAAATGTAAGCGTCATGCACAGAGCCAGGATACTTGGCATTGACATGGGAGATGTGCTGGTCTGCCAAACACACCATCTACACATTCATCAAATGGTAGCTCTTCTGGTTTCTATACACCTTTTCATTCCTGCGGGGGGTACTAATGCCACATGTGTCCCATCAATGGCACCAATGATGTTGGGGATATGTCCCAGGGCATAGAAATCACCATTCACTGTGGGCAAATCCTCCACCTGAGGGAACACGATGTAGCTGCGCATGTGTTTCAGCAGGGCAGATACCATTCTGGACAACACGTTAGAGAACATTGGCTGAGACATCCCTGATGCCATGGCCACTGTTGTTTGAATTGACCCACTGGCCAGGAAATGGAGTACAGACAGAACCTGCACTAGAGGGGGCATTCCTGTGGGATGACAGATAGATGAAATCAGGTCTGGCTCCAACTGGGCACACAGTTCCTGGATTGTTGCACAATCAAGTCTGTATGTGACTAGGATGTGTCTCTCTTCCATTGTCGACAGGTCCATCAGGGGTCTGTACGCCGGAGGATGCCACCATCTCATCACCTGCCCCAGCGGTCGTGCCCTATGGAGGAGAACAGCGAGCAGAGAGTCATCCAACACTGAGGTATCACAATATGTTATTTGCAGAAACGTTAGTAATCCGCAATGTGCCGGTATCTGTCTATATTCCCGTCCAAGATAGGTGTGACGCAGTTAACATCCATCCCATGTGGCCTCCTGAAATGGCAGCTGCCTGACCTGTAAGGCAGGATATGAGGTAACTGTGCTGGCGTTGTACACCGTCGAGGTGGGCGGTTGAAGACTGCGGCACAAATATGTATTGGTTAACATTGGGCCCTATGGGTCCCAGGAGCCAATGACGATGTACGCCGGCGGTGACGGTATGCACCGCCGCGGACGTGACCGAAATTTTCTGTCTGTTCCCTCAATTGATACCTGACCTTCAACAAGAGAGGACCAACACTGCAAGTGCTGCTGTGACCTGTGTCTGGAAGCGATGATGGCTACAGTGTCTGTAGAAAGGGCCCCTGCCTTCACTTCGGAGGAGTTTGAGAAACTAGTGAATGGGGTCCTCCCCCAGTACATGCAGCTGTACGGTCCTCCAGACAAACAGGTGAGTACACTGTGAGCATGCTGCATGGGCAATGCCTGTTTTGAGTGGTGTGGATGGAAGATACATGGGGGGGCTGAGGCCTGCATGTGCGGATGGTGAGTGTGTGTGCGTCAGGACATGGGTGGGTACTAGTGGGCAATGAGTATGTCTGTCAGTACGGCTAAGTAATTTCCTTTCCCCCTGTACCATTCCTCTAGGTCAGCGCCAGAAGAAAGGAATTTGGCCTGCCATCGCCAAGGACGTTGCGACCCTGGGGGTCTACCACAGACAGAGCACCCATTGCCGTAAAAGATGGGAGGACCTGCGCCACTGGACAAGAAGACGGCGGAGGACCAGCTGGGGGTGGCCTCCCAACGTGGGAGGGGTGCCCGTCGCACCATGACCCCCCTGATGTTCCAGATCCTGGTGGTGGCCTATCCAGAGCTGGATGGATGCTTAAGGGCAGCACAGCAGCCACAAGGGGGTGAGTACACTCTCATTCAGCTGACTCTGCATTCATTACGAGGTGTGTGGGTGGGGGAGGTGGGCAGTGGGTTCCCTCTAGGCCAGGGCGAACTTGGTAGGCAAGGTCCCTTGTGAGGCAGGCTATGTGGCACCCCAAACCCACCAGTGGTAAGAGCCATCTACACCTAGTCAGGCTCCTGTGACTTCCAGGTGAGCAGCAATTGGTCTTAGGCCTCGTACACCATGGTCAGCTGAAAGTTCTACAAACTGTCAGTGCATGGCGTAGTGCAGAGGGCTGCGCCATGTGTGTTGTGTCTGCCAATGGTAGTGGTGTTGCATGCACTGAACATGTCTTTCTTCTGTCTCCCCCCCCCTTTTTGTGGTCTCCCTGTTCTTGTGTGCAATAGGATCATCAGGCGGAGGAGCATTGGCACCGGAGCAGGAGGGAGCTGCAACTCACTTGGCCCTGGAGGGTGAAGCTACGGAGTCTGAAGCCACCAGTGGGACGGAGGGCGAGGGGAGCTCCACGGCGGGGACAGGAGCAGACAGCAGTGACAGCGACTCCTCCTCTGATGGGAGCTCCCTTGCAGTGACTGGCACCTCTGTGCCCACCGCATCAACAGGTACAGCTGCCGACCCCCCTACCAGCACCTTCCTCCCAGCAGCCCCTCAGCGTGTGTCCCGTGCCCGCTCACCCAGGAGGGTGGGCATCTCCTTCGCCCCAGGCACCTCAGGCCCGCCCCAGTCAGCCCTGCTGCCCTCAGTGAGGAGGCTATTGACCTCCTGAGATCCCTCACTGTTGGGCAATCTACCATTGTGAATGCCATCCAGGGTGTAGAGAGGCATTTGCAACAAACAAATGCATACCTGGAGGGCATTCATTCTGGGCAGGCAGCCCAACAAATAGCATTTCAGGCTCTGGCCTCAGCACTGATGGCTGCCATTGTCCCTGTGTCCAGCCTCCCACTTCCAACTTCCTCCACCCAGACCCAATCCCCTGTACCTCAGCCTATCCCAAGCACACCATCAGACCAGCATGCACACTCATCAACACACAAGAGTGGACATGGCAAACATAAGCACCACACATCCCACAGGCACTCACACAAGCACCATCACCATGCAGACACAGCAACATCCACTGCCTCCACTGTGTCCCCCCTCCTCCACATCTGCATGCACTACATCCTCAGCCACTACCTCCATCACCAGCACGCCCATCACCACACACCACTCATGTGCAATCACCACCCCCACTACCATTCACACATCCCCTGTGTCCTCTACCAATGTGTCTGTGAGCCCTCTTCCCAAAGTACACAAACGCAGGCACACACCCACTCAACATCCGTCCACCTCACAACAGCCTCCGGCCCATCCACCTTCACCCAAATTCAGCAGACGTACACCTCCTACAACCACTACCTCTTCCTCCATTCCCAAACCCCCTCCATCTTCCCATCCCAGTGTGTCTAAAAACTTTTCCTGGCAACCCTTGACCTCTTCCCTTCACCTCCCCCCCCAGTCCTTCCCCTAGGGCCAGGCTTTCCAGGTCCCAGCCCAGCACCTCAGCCACCAAATCCCCAGGCACAGTGGTGCCAGCAACTGCGGGGTCATCGAGTGCGCCACCCATCAGAGCTGCCAGTGTGCCACGTAGCAAGGGCAAGGACATTCTGCCACCTGCCAAGGTGAAAAAGGTACCCACATCCCAGAGGGAGAAGCCGAAACTACCAGCCACCAAGGGCTCAGCAAAAACAAAAGGGGATAGTGGCAATACAACTGCGGCACCATCAAAGTTGGGGAAGGGACAAAAGCAGAAGAGCAGGTCAGGAGATGACACGGTGGCACCGACTGAGGTACCAGTGTCACACCTTCTGTCCACGACCACACCAACCTGTACGGCGGCGAACACCGCAAGCTGCCCCGCCATCACAACCGCCACCTGCACAGCCACCTGCACAGCCACCTGGCGCGTCTACAGCCTCAGCGACAGTCCCCAGCCTCTTCCCCAGTGGGCAGCTGTCCGAGGCTGCAGGAGATGTCCTGCTTTATCCCTCAGCAGGTGCTGACCCATGCACCGCCGCCAGCACCACCGCCACAGACACCGCCGCTAGCACCGCCGCCACAGACACCGCCGCAAGCACCGCCACCGGCCTGCAACGTCCTCTGACACTGACAGCACCGCTGACATGGCTACCATCCCCAGTGGTCAGTAGTCTGAGGCTGGAGGAGAGTTCCTGGACCCTGGGCAGCTTCCATGAGGCATGACTTCCATCACTGTTTGCATCTGCAGGTGGAAGGCGAAGCCGCAGCAGTGTGGGGTATGTCACTGCCTCCATGAAGTATCATGCTACCTGAACCTCGCCAATCTCATGGCACGCACACCCAGGTGAGGGAATTGTACCTGCCACACTGCACCGGGAGCACTCTGGGCACCATGCCCCCTCCAGAACCAGTGGAGAGATACATCCACTACCTCTGTCCTTTGCAGGATGAAGCACTCTGGGCACCAGGCCCCCTCCAGAACCAGTGGAGAGATACATCCACTACCTCTGTCCTTGGCAGGAGGAAGCACTCTGGGCACCAGGCCCCCTCCAGAACCAGTGGAGTATCACATCCACTACCTCAGTCCTTGGGAGGATGAAGCACTCTGGGCACCAGGGCCCCTCCAGAACCAGTGGAGTATCACATCCACTATCTCAGTCCTTGGCAGGATGAAGCACTCTGGGCATCAGGCCCCCTCCAGAACCAGTGGAGAGATACATCCACTAGAGATTCTGTGGTCTTGCACTCCCCAGGATAGAGCAGTGGGCAATCGACCCACTGGAGGGACTTGAGAGACTGTGTCTTTGCACTCCCAGGATAGACCAGTGGGCAACCCACCCACTGTAGAGACTTGAGAGACTGTGGTTTTGCACTCCCCAGGATAAAGCAGTGGGCAACCCATCCACTGGAGAGACTTGAGAGACTGTGGCTTTGCACTCCCCAGGCTACAGCAGTGGGCATGGAGCCTCCTCGTGCAGCAGTGGCATCGTGCATTCATCAGGCTGAGGTGCCCCCCTCCCCCTGGGGTGCCTGTGTATTTTCGATCTGATGCCCCAGCAGTGTTCTCTCCGTTTCGAGTCAGGTATCGTGTGGACTTAGCCCATGCATTTTGGGCCCAGTGGTCCACGGACAATGATTGGTACACTATCCGGACTTGTGTAGTTGGTGTACATGTTTGAATATACTGAATTTTGACTTTTGATTAATGGATTTACAATCATTACAATCATTTCCTTTTGTCCTTGCGTTCTTCCAGGGGGTGGGGGGTGTATATGTAATGTTGATGCATGTATTTGTGTGTATGTTGTTGTGTGTGTGTGAGGGTGAGGGTGGGGGTGTTGTGTGTTACGTGTGTGTGTCACTCTCTTTCCTCCTCAACTCCCCTGTGTTGTAGTTGCAGTACTCACCGTGGTCGCCACCGCCGTTCGTACCCCTGGTAGGAGAGGAGGTAAACCAACATAGGTAACACCTGAAGCTCGGGCTCCATGGCGTCCTGGTTGCTCGTTGGGTGTCGAGAGGTGAGTGTTTTCCCTTCTGTGTACTGTTTCCGCTGTGCTTTTGATAGCGTTGGTTCCACCCCGGAAAAGGTGGCGGATAGGCCTGTCATAATACAGTGGGCGATACTTTGTCTTCTGCCTGTCTGTTGGCAGTTACCGGTGCGGCGTTTGTTTCTACCGCCATGGCGGTTGGAGTGTTAAAGTGTCTGTCTATGTTGGCTGTTTCCGGCACGGTCGTAATCCCATTTTTATTTTTCCGCCGGCCTGTTTGCGGTATTACAGCCGCTTTAACACCGACCGCCAGGATTGTAATGAGGGCCGAAGTCTTTTTGGCCCAGAAACAGGAGGCAAGCTCAATCCAAGCCCTTGGAGAGCACTTCTCAGCAAAGTCAGATGTCAGCAGAGCAGCAGGGCAACAGCAGGGCTGCAGTCCTTCACAGCAAAGCAGTCCAGATGAGTCCTTTGGGCATCCAGGCAGTTCCTCTTGACAGGTTGCATGTTGAAGTCCAGAGTGCCTGGGTTGGTGGGGGCAGAGACCCAGTTAATATACCCTCAAAGAGTGCTTTTGAAGTGCAAAAGGTCCCTTTTTAGTACAGGTATGTCTGCCGGGGTCCCAGTAGGGAGGTAAGCAGTCCATTGTGTGAGGGCAGGCCACTGGCCTTTGAAATGTAAGTGTCAGGCCCTCCACCCTCCCAGCCCAGAAAGACCCATTCAGTATGCAGATGAGTGCAAGTGCGACTGAGTATCCTGCGTTTGTGGTTGTCTGGATGAAATGTGCAAGGGAGCCTTTCAACCAGCCCAGCCAGACGTGTATTGGAGGCAGGCTGTAAGGCACAGATGGATTTTAAGTACAAAGAAATGTTCACTTTCTAAAAGTGGCATTTCTAAAACAGTAATATAAAATCCAACTCCACCAATAAGCAGGATTTTGTATTACCAGTCTGGCCATACTAAATAGGACCTCGTTACTGCTTTCTGATCAGGATGTACCACTCAAACAGTATATGAGGGTAGCCCTAATGCTAGCCTATGAAAGGAGCAGGCCTCATAGTAGCGGAAAACAAATTTAGGCATTTTACACTACCAGGACATATAAAACACACAGGTACATGTCCTGACTTTGACCTACATAGCACCCTGCCCTATGAGTTACCTAGGGCCTACTTTAGGGGTGACATATGTAGATAAAGGGGGGTTTAAGGCTTGGCAAGTACTTTTAGATGCCAAGTCGAAGTGGCAGTGAAACTGCACACACAGGCCTTGCAATGGTAGGCCTGAGACATGGTTAAGGGGCTATTTATGTGGGTGGCACATCCAGTGCTGCAGGCCCAAAAGTAGCATTCAATCCACAGTTCCTGGGCCCATGTAGTGAACTTTACTGGGGACTAGCAAGTAAATCAAATGTGCCAATTGAGTATGGACCAAGGTTACCATGTTTAAGGGAGAGAACATATGCACTTTAGCACTGGTTAGCAGTGGTAAAGTGCACAGAGTCCTAAAACCAGCAAAAACAGTGTCAGAAAAATGGAGGGAGGCAGGCAAAAAGTAGGGCGATGACCATCCTAAGGCTGTCAGGTCTAACAGATATGATTCCAAAAAAAAGTGGTGACTGGTCCACTGTGCCACGGTGACAAGCTAGTCCCACTTTCACTTGTTTTCCTAAGGGTGGATCACACCATAGAACCACTCGATGAAACTAACCAGCCAGCATGCTAGAAAACACTAGATACAGAGAAATGTCTGAATATTTACTGGTAATCTTCATTACTCCTGGTCCTGTTGTCCTTCTCCTTTTCCTCCCAAATTAGGTGAATCGACCTCACTAGACAGAAAATGAGCAGAAGAATGCTAGAAGTAACTGCCTGTGACGGGCCGGATGCTGTTCGCCCGTACTCAGACTTCACTTGTGCTGACACTGCCACCGGTGGGCCTAGGCAACCCAGTTTACCGCTACATGATTGGCTGGACGTTTGTAAACGGCGGGATGTCAGGAAGTTAAAATCGCCGCTGACGGAGGTTTCGGTGTCCGGGGTTTATGAGGAAGGAGTCGGAGGAGATCAAGGACCAGGGAAATCCCATCGAAACAAGGAGACGGATGACAACCATACGGATATCGGGAGCAGAGGACGGAGCCAAAGAAGTCCAAGGAGGCAGACGGAGCACTCGTATCTTGGCGGTGACGGTGGGGAACGGACATCAGCCATCCTGATGCTCAGAGACCGGGAGGACGAGCTGCTGCAGCCCGCCACGCTTCTGGAGAAGCGTGGCAGTACAGGTGCGTGGGAGCACGAGCCTAAACCTGAATAACAGCGTAGAGAGAGAGAGAGAGAGAGAGTTGAACGAGGGCACAACACGAGCACTATAAAAGTGGAGGGAGGAAAAAGGAGTGCAGGGAAGGGGGTGGGAGAACAGCTGTAAACTCCACTTACCACTAACCACGTAAAACAAAAAGAGTGTATCACCGAAGTCATCACACACAAGATCACGAGCACTAAAAGGGGGGGGGGGGGAAGAAAAAGAAAATAAAAATCATAGAAAGAAAGGAGGTTAACGATAACAGAAACTCGGAAAGGACTAATCTCAGTAATAGAAAGTGGGGATAGAAGTATAAGAAATTTGTTACTTACCATACGGCCATAATACCCAGTCCACTTACCACCTCTGTTCTCTTCTTTCTGCATGTACCTCCCAGGAACTCCCTAAGGAAGTGGAGCAGAGAAGAGGAGAGTGAAAACCTGAATACAAACAAACCCTCACCACCTTCTATCCAGCAATTAATGATCATAAAAGACGTACCTGCACTTGCTTCATCCATATAATTCCAATAAAACCTCTTCGTTTTTACACTTGGACTTCTGTTAGAATGATTCCTTCCCTACCATCCAGTCACACTGCCCCTCCCCGTAAGGTTGGATCCTATATACCCAGCATTCCTTCTGAACTACCAAGACTCCCCATATGAAGGCAGCAATCCAGGAGGGAGAGAGGGGTGTGATGAATGGGAACTGGACAACAGGACCAGGTACGTAATTAGAACTTACCCCCAGGATCCCCATGTCCTTGTCCCCATCATCACAAGTGAGGAATACTCAAGCAGAACAGAACTGGCTTCATATGCACAAAAGAAGACAAACGTAGGTCCTCATTTACAAAGATTTGGTGTAGGGCAGCACAACAAGTCTTTTTGCTGCGGTGGCCTACGCCAAATCGACCATGTTTACGAGAAATGGTGCATTCCTGTCCTTTCAGCCAGTGCCGGCGCACAATTTGGTGCCTATCACCAATGCAGGCACACTTGCACCATGGTGCAAGGGTGTCTACGTTGTTGAGAGGATTATTTTTGTGCAGGAAGGCACATAAATAATCCAAAGAGGCATTTTCCTCATTTTGTGTGTGCTGCAGAAGGCATAAGGGTTTGGCACTACCCCAGGTGTACCTGATTTTGTATATCTGGGGTGGTGCCAAAATCCATGGATGTTGTGTGAGAACACCCACCGCAATGCCCATAGAACGCCTCTATGCAAAGCAGTGCTCTGTTCTACCTTACTCCATATCTCTGAAGCCATGAAAAGACATGCAGGGTGACTTTGCGTCACCTCATAGATATGATTGAGAGGCCTGCATTACCAGAGCGTCTAAAAAAATGACTCTCCGCCGGCAGCGCAGGCCTCTTGTAAATGAGGCTTTAAAAGAGGGAAACCACCATGTAACTGCAAAACTCCATAGTGACTTATTAAACAGAGAAACGCCAGCACATCAAGGAAGAAAGGAATGTAACACACCAATTCCAAAATTCCATTCTGTAACTCGTACTCTTTAACAAAGGTGTTCCGAGTACCCCCACATGGCTGCCTAACAAATTTCTGCAATGGAAACTCCTTTAACTCAGCCAAGGTAGCAGAAATCCCTCAAGTGGATTCAGCTGTGGGAGGAGCCATTGATAAACAACAAGCCAAAGAGATCAATGCTTGATTCACCTACTAATAATGGGGAAGCTTTGTTGGAAGCCCCAAAAGACACAAACAGTCTTGTGAAAATGCTCTGTCTTGTCACGATATAACAAGAGGGTCCTTTTAACGTTCAGCAAATGCCATTGTAACTCAGCCTTAGAATCCCTGTCAGTGTTCAACACAGGAAGAATCACCTCCTCCTGCGCAATTGGGAAAAAACATTTAGAAAAAATAAATATTCAAGGCAGAGAATGACACCACCCTCAAAGAAAGTTAAAAAAAAAGTCTCCCTAGCCAGCAGAGCCCCCAATTCCCCAATCCACCTTACTGAGATGATTGCCACCAGGAACACAATCTTAAAGGTAAAACACTTGATATCCGCAGCCTGTCCGGGCTCAAAAGGCTGAGAGACCTAGGTCCCCACACCAAGAGCAAATCACTTAAAGGAAATAAAGGGTTTCTCAAAGGCCTCGAAAGGGAAAGACTACGCAATTATCATGCCACTAGATCACCTGCATCTGGCAAGTTTTCCCAAGGAGCCTGCAAAGATCGAATAGTTGTCACTGGGCACGCAAGGTGGAAACTGAAAGACAGTTCTAAAAATCTTCCCGCAAAAACTGAAGGACATCTTTCAAATTACAATGGAAATGAGACAGATTCTGAGGTGTACACCACTGCCAAAAGCTTCCCCAATGCTGTTCATAAGATTTTAATGTGGTAGGCTTTCATAATCGTTGAATAGCTACAGCTAAATGCTGGGAAAGGTCATTGTACTGTAACTTCCTCCTTTCAACCTCCACACTGTGAGACAACGTTTCTGGAAGTAGGGGAAGGGGCATTACCTGAGAGGTGGGGGATGGCATGGAATCATTCATGGAACCTGGATCTCTAGGGACTTGAGCATGGGAAACCAAAATTTGGCGACCAGTATCATCTCCCTGTTCTCCACCAAAAGGATGGCCAACAACTTAGGAATCAGAGGATTGGGTAGAAAGGCATATAGAAAATGATCTGGCTAGGGAAGAGTCAGGACATCCACCTCCCCAGGCTTCCTCTTGTGGATGTCTGGCAGAAAACTTTGGAAGCTGAGTATTGTGCCTGGAAGCAAACAGGTTTGGGAAAGGAGAACAAAATCTCTCCCGCCCAGTTGATGGAACACTGGCCTGGTCAAAAGCGTTTTTCTGGGAGGAGGAAAAGACCGGGCTGAGAGATTCCACCACACCGTTGTCCACCTCTTTGTTATGGAAGACCACTAATGACAGTAAGTGAACTTCCACCCAATTAAATCAGAGAGTAGGCACTGTTTTCAATGATTTAGACCTGTACTCCTGATTGCACCCCACAAGATCCTGCTGTGCTGGAACCCCATCACTGTCCTGTAAAAAGCTGTGAGTTCCCTCCAATTGGAAGAACAACTGCTTTCCTGCAGGTACCACTTTACTTGAAGAGACCAGGAGCCTAGGGTGTCTCCCCCCCAGTGAACCTTGAAATCTCCAGACTTTGGGTCCAACAGAAATGAAGCTGACTCAATAATGGACAAAGATGAAATCGGGCCCAGGGGACAGTGAAGACTTCCACAGCCTCATGTTCTTGATGCTCCAAAAACGGATGCACCGGAAGTGACTGGCTGCCCATAACCTGCAGAGCCAGTGATCTCAAGGTGGCCACCCTGCAATCTGGAAGGAACACTCCATTGTAAAACCTTCCTCCTGTGAAAGGTAGGTCCATTGTAGGTAGAAATTTACATTTCTCAAGGTTAAGGAGGAACCCATGGGCCTCAACTCAGGAGCACACTAGAGCCAGATCCTGAAGCAATTGCTTCCTGAGGGTGCATGCAGAAACCACTTATCCAGATAAGAATAAAGCCTTATCCCCTGCAATTGAAGAGAAGCGACTAAAAGGGCCACCATCTTCGTGAACATCCGGGGATCAGTCTTTATTGAGAAGGGCAACATCCTGAACTGAAAGTATCTCTTTTCGGTGAAAAATCTCAGGCACCTCTGATTTTCCAGATGGATCAGGACATGATAATAGGCATCCTTGAGAGCCAACGTGCACATGAAATGCACTTTAACCACCAGCGGAATCACCCTCTATTAAATCTCCATTTTGGAAGACAGGTTTCAAACAAAATTGTTGTGAGCCTTCAGATCCAGGATAGTTTAAAATCCCTTTGACGATTTCTCCACCAGAAAGACTATCGAATAGAACTCTTTGCTCCTGTCTGCAGGAGGAACTTCTGGAATTGCTTTCTTCTGGAGAAGGCCTCAATCCCATGATTGAGGGACCTCCTCTTCAACTCCTTGGAAGGCCCTGGGGTCAGTCCCACTCCAGAGTTGGCCATTTAGGAAGTATCTCAGTTTCATAGGGGACTTTGACTTCTTGTCTCCACATCTCCTGGACTGGACTTTACTCTGCAGTTGTTACAGTTACCTACAGGAGGGCTGACAAAAAGGAGATTTAGGGACTCATTACGAGCTTGGTGGGCTGCCGCATTCCTGAAGGTCCGATCACCAGATTATGATCCTGGCGGTTGGACCTCCATGAGACCGCTGCCTTCTCCAGGATCAGGGATCCTGTTGGATTGGCAGCTGTCAATTTTGTGGTCAGCCAGGACAATGCAGATTTTGACACAGCTGTGCTGATCACGACTTGGCTTTCTGCCAGCCTTTTCATGGTGGGATACCCACCATGAAAAGGCTGGCGGAAAGGCAGAGCTGAGGGGTAAAGAGGGGCCCTTGCACTGTCCATTACCATGTTGTGGGCAGGGCGGGCGCCCCCCTGCCAGCTCACTGAGAATATGCACGGTCTGCTACGGCAGACAGTGTGCATTCCGAAGGTGGTGTGTGCAACAGCACTAGCCTCAATGCTGCTGCACTGTTTCCACAAGGCTGACCGGCGGAAAAGTTGTAATACAATAGTTTCCGCCAGTCAGCCTGGTGGAAACAGCGGGGGTGAGGCCACCGCCTTGACAGGCACCTCACTACTTCCGTATTGGAGTTGTGGTGGTTCAAGCACCCAACTCATAATCTGGCCCTTAGTTTTTTGACTCTGGTTATCAGAGGAGGGTTGTTTCAAAGACGAAAATCGTGCAACAAAACAATCAATAGTAATTGCATTGAGCAAAGTCTGTAGAATGTTTTTAAGAGGATACAGCTTAGCCATAAAATGTGGCTATATGTTCTTATTTGGGTCCTTCCACTCTCTCTTGAGGATGTCAATAATGTAAGAATGTATCAGGAAATCCAATGGAGCTGAATTCTTGAATTGCCTAAGCAATTGCCTCTGATATCGCCTCTTCCGGGAACCCTATGTTACTTTTAACATGCGTAATCAACTCAAGCAACAAGTCCTTTAAGATATGCTTCCTCTTATGTTCCTCTGCCCTTGCACTTTGCTCCCCCGAATCAGAAGAATCCAGGGAAAGCGTACTTTATTTATTCCACACTGGATCCTTATCTGGGGCTAGCTCCAACAATGCCTCTCTAATCAGGTGCTTTAATCTCTCCTTACTCTCCAAGGTGGGGGAGAAGCGGAAGAAACCCCTTAAGAAAAATGAGACGACATACCCGTACTTCCTCAAATATTTTCCCATAGTGCACCAACTGAAAGTACTAGGGGACAGAGAGCAGAACACAAAACTGCCTGAACACATAGGTATGCCAGAACTCCCACAAACAAAACACCAATGTGCAGACTAACCTCTGCGATGGCCATTAAAATCTCGCTCCACTTCCTGGAATCTGAGAAGACTGGCTGACATATATGAAAGTGCCCAACCTCATGCACATGCGCAGTCAGAAACCCAGAAGTAACTTTGGTCCCAAGGTGCTAAAGTTACTCTGTCCTGAATAACTCCCAAAGCTGTGTCTCCCTCCAAGCCTCACAGACAGGGAGACACACGGAAACCAGCCAGAACTCCTGTCCTGATGAAGTGAAGGCTGATACCACCAACTACCAAGCAACTTGAGTCCAGCAGGTGCCATCTTCTCCATGTCCTCTACATCAGTGAGACAGAAAAAAAATGGAGGGGTGCTGGGTAAATATTGCCTACATAGGCTTCAGCCTTATGGGAAAGGGCAATTACTACCAGCATGTTTGTGTTTTGTTTCTGTCTGGCGAGGTGGATTCACGTAATTTGTGTTGAAGAGGACAAGAACAAGAGGAACTTGGGGGTAATGAAAGTCATACAACCAATCATATTTTGTCCAATTGACCAAGGGAACTCTTCCAGTTGTATAAGGAACAGACTGTAACAATTATGGAATTGTGGAATGTGCCTCTATATTAGCATTTGTAAAAAAAAAACAAATTTAAGAATTTAGCTACACCATTGTCTCACTCGGGGTGAATATTTCGCATGAAAAAGTGCCTCACAAAGGCCCTCATTACGACCCTGGTGGTGGGTGATAAAGTGGCGGTAATACCGTCAACAGGCTGGTAGTAAGTACCGCGAAGTTATGACCATGGCGGTGACATCTCCAATAGACCGTCAACATACCACACCAACTGCCAGGGCGGAAACAACAGTCACCACAGCGGTTAGCCGCCTAGCCAGGCGGAAGACAAAGTACCTCTCACCATATTTTGACCCTGCAATCCGCTGCTTTTTCCAGGGTGGTCCCAACGCCGTCAAAAACTTGGCAGAAACAGAGCACTAAAGTCAAAGGACTCACCATTTGAGACACAGGGAAGGACCACGCTGCCATGGAACCCGAACTGCAAGTCTTCCCGATGATGTCAGGTCACCAACGCTGGCGAAGAAGATGATGGTGAGTACAGCCACCTAGCACACAAGAGAGGGTGGGAGGAAAACGAGAGTGAAGCACACACACGCACAACACACACCCGACACACACACGCCATACACACAACCAGATGCGTTACAAAAACAATTTGACTCCAAAAATCTGAAGAATAATGCAAGGACAACAGGAATTGACAAAAGTGATTGTGATCAGTCCAACAATGAAATCAACAATCCGATTTGGCCATGAAACAGATATGTACACTTGTATAAAAAAGGGACACTGTCCAGTCTATACTTCAAAGGGCCCACATGGCCACAGGGTACAGTCCAAGGCCCCACTCAAATCCTGAACCAATCCAGATAGAACACTGCAGGGGCATCAGTTGTGAAATAGCAGACACCTCGGGGGTACCTCAGCCGGATGCGGGAACAAGCCCACTGGTTCTGGAGGGGGCAACATGCCCTGTGCTTTGTCCTGGGGAGTGCAAGGCCACAGTCTCTCAAGTGGGTGTCTTGCCCACTGGTTCTGGAGGGGGCAACATGCCCTGTGCTTTGTCCTGGGGAGTGCAAGGCCACAGTCTCTCAAGTGGGTGTCTTGCCCACTGGCTCTGGAGGGGGCAACATGCCCTGTGCTTTGTCCTGGGGAGTGCAAGGCCATAGTCTCTCAAGTGGGTGTCTTTCCCACTTGTTCTGGAGGGAGCAACATGCCTTGTGCTTTGTCCTGGGAAGTGCAAGGCAGCAGCCTTTCAAGTGGGTGACTTGCCTGCTGGTTCTGGAGGGGGCAGGCCGCACAGTAGCCCCCGGAGGTTGGACTACTTGGTGCCCGCCGGCGGTGATGACTGCACTGTAGTGGTGGTTGTGGGAGGCTCCTGGTCAGCCCCTGCACTCACTGATGGCTGCACTGTGGTGGTAGTTGTGGGAGGCTCCTGGTCAGCCCCTGCATTCTGTGATGGCTGCACAACTATGGCTGGTGGTGGGGGCCCTGTGACAGTTGGTGGTGGTGGCAGTGTTTGCCTGACAGCTTCTGCTGGCGTAGATTGCCTCCTCTCCTGCTGGGCATGGGTTGGGGATCCCTTACCCTTCCTGTCAGGGGTAGATGGGCTCTTCCCCTTCTCTCCAGCTGGTGCAGACTATTTCCTCTTCTTTCCAGCTGGTGCAGGCTCCTTCCCCTTCTTCGCAGCTGGTGCAGGCTCCTTCCCCTTCTTTGCATTTGGTGCAGACTCCTTCCCCTTCATTATTGTTGGTCTGGAATCCCTACCACCACGAGTAGGTGGTGCAACCACTGGCCCCGTGGACTGAGGTGCTGGACTGGGTCCTTGCTACCCTGCCCATACGTTCAAGACGGGGTTGTGGGGTACGGAAGAGGTCAATCGTGGAAAGGAAAAGCTTTTTAGGTACGTTGAGATGGGAAGAGAGAGGAGTAATGGGAGTGGAGGATGAGGAAGTCGGTATTAGAGGTGTATGTCTGCTGGATTTGGGTGCAGATGCATGGGCTGTATGCTGTTGTGAGGTGGATGGTTGTTGGGTGTCTGAGTACTTGCCTTTGTGTCCTTTAGGAGGGGGGAGACAGACACAGTGGAAGAGGACAGAGGGGACACGTGCATGGATATTGTGGAGGTGTCTGCCAGTGAGGTGTATGTTTTGCTTGGTGTGGTGATGATGCTGGTAGTGGATATTGATGTAGTGCATGCAGGTGTGAGTATAGACGTAACTGGGTGGGAGGTGGAGGAGGGGGAGGAGAGGGAGACAGTGGATGTTGTCGTGTCTGCAACTGAATGGTGTTTGTGTGAGTGCCTGTAGGATGAAGTGTTGTGCTTGTGTTTGCCTGTGTCACTCTTGTGTGTTGTCTTGTGTGCATGCTCGTCTGGCTGTGTGCTTGGGGTGGGCTGGGGTTGAGGAGAATGGGACTGGGAAGTGGAAGTTGGAGGGGGAAGGCTGAAACAGGGACAAAGGCTGCCATCAGAGAGGAGGCCAGAGCCTGAATCGATCTCTGTTGGGCCGCCAATCCACCGTGAATGCCCTCCAGGAATACATTGCATTGCTGCATCTGGGATGCCAGCCCTGGGTGGCATTCACAATGGATGATTGCCCTACAGAGATGGATCTCAGGAGGTAAATAGCCTCCTGACTCAGGGCAGCAGGGCTCACTGGAGCAGGGCCTGAGGTGTCTGGGGCAAAGGAGATGCCCACCCTCCTGGGTAAGCGGGCACGGGCAACTCACTGAGAGGCTACTGGGAGGGTGGTGCTGGAACGGGGGTGGCTGTTGTACCTGCAGCTGGGGTGGTCACAGAGGTGACCACCACCCCCTGGGAGCTCCAATCAGAGGAGGTATCAGAGTCTGTGTTGTCCCCTCCAGTCTCCGCCATGGTGCTTCCCTCGCCCTCTGTCCCACGGGTGCCCTCAGCATTGGTGGATCCTGCCTCCAGGGTCCTGTGGGATGCAGCTCCTTCTGTCGCCGGTGCCTCTGCTCCTCTGCCAGATGATGCTAATGCACATTAGGACAGGATGACAAAACAAGAAAGGGGGGGAGAGAGAGACAAAGGATACACAGGGTCAATAACTGCACCAGCACCACTGTTGGCGTACACAGCACCCTCGCACACAGGGAGCATTATGCATGGCACTACCAATGAAATGGCCAGTCACCAAGGAATGAGGAGGGGCACACACCACCAACTGCAGTGACCCTAGGACCCACGCAGCCCTGCCCAGAAGTAAATACTAACAAGCTAGGGAAGCAGTATTTCACATTCAAACCCTTTGCCACCAGAGGACTTACACTGCTATGTCCGGCCTGGACTAGTGGTACCCACTGACACACAACCATCACCCAGATAGCACCCCACCAGCCAAAAGTTGTAATAATAGCCACTGTACACACCCCTTTGTGGCTGCTGTGATGCCCTCAAGCGCCCATCCAGCTCATTGTAGGCCACCGACAGTATGCGGGCCATCAGGGGGGTCAGGGTCCGATGAGCACCCCTTTCTCGTTGGGAGGCCATCCCCAGCTGGACCTCCGCGGTCTTCTGTGCCCAGCATCTCAGGTCCTCTCATCGTTTCTGACAGTGGGTGCTCCGCCAACCATAGACCCCCAGGGTCCGCACCTCCTTGGCAATGGCACACCATATTCCCTTCTTTTGATCGGCAATGACCTGCAGAGGCAATACACATAGGAGAACACCACTAGACAAACAGTTTAGCCTGTCACACAAATGGCCCACCATACCTGTTTGAATCCCCATTGTCACACACATAGCCCAGCCCCCAACATGTGCACCGCCAAGAAGACATCCACCCACCTCCCTTACATGAGGCCTTCACACACAACTCCATGCATACGTACCTACATGCATCGTGCCCACAGTGTACTCACCTGTTGGTCTGGAGGCCCATACAGCAGTCTGTATTGGGGCAGGACCCTATCCACCAGTTGCTCCAACTCCTCTGAAGTGAAGGCTAGGGCCCTTTCCCCAGTCACATGGGCCATGGTAGGTTCCAGACACGGGTCACAGCAGCACAGGCAGTGTAGGTCATCTCCTATGGAAGGTCAGGAAACAAGCGAGGAATCAGAAAGAAAATGGCCGTTAATGTCCGCCTTGGTGCATACCTTCACCGCTGGCGTAGATCCCCATTGGCCACTGTACCCCATAGGGCCCAATATTAACCAATGAAAAATTGCATGGCGGTTTACGACCGCCTACTGCCACAGCGCACAACTTCGGTGGCATTATCCCACTTCCACCTGTCCCTACACACAGGCCAGGTGGTCGCTATTTCAGGGGGAGGTGGATCAGGCCTATCAATAATTGCTGCGTCACAGGAGCAAGAGGCACATACTTCACAAATTACACTGTCCCATAACATGTTTGCACATTGTGACATGCAGTGGTGACTCCATTGTTCAGTCTGTGACAGCCTACTCACTCTAGTGTCCCTTAGATACTTATCGCTGCAGATGAATAGGAGATGGAGACATACCCCCGTGTACAGACCCCTAGTGGATTTGGCTACACTTGAGGACAGGCACATAATACTCACCTATAGACTGGACAGGGTCACAATCACAGAGCTGTGTGCCCAATTGGAACCTGACCTGACATCAGCTATCCGTAATCCCACTGGAATCCTGCCTCTTGTTCAAGTGCTATCAGTGTTCCAATTCATGGCAACTAGTTCTTTCCAAGTGACAGTGGGCATGGCAGCAGGAATGCCTCAATCGTGCTAACAAGAGTCTTGTCTGCCCTGATAAAATACATGTACAACTACATTGCTTTCCCCCAGGTTGAGGATTTGGCCACTGTGAAGGCCAGGATTCATGCAATGGGACATATCCCCAATATAACTGGGGCGATTGATGGAACACATATTGCATTTATACCACCACGCCAGAATGAACAGGTGTTCAGGAATCGTAAGAGTTTGCACTCCATGAATGTGCAGATGGTGTGCTTGGCGGACCAGTACATCTCCCACGTCAATGCTAAGTAACCTGGGTCGGTGCATAATGCCTTTGTCCTGAGGAATAGCAGCATCCCAAATGTGATGACCCAACTAAAGAGGCCCAGGGTGTGGCTAATAGGTGAGCCCTTGTTCCCACCCATTATATGTTGGTGTATGCCTATGGTGTTGTGCATATAGGATAGTGTGTGGCTAAATGATGTCCCTCGATATTTGCAGGTGACTCTGGTTACCCAAACCTATCGTGGCTGCTGACCCCTGTGAGGAATGCCAGGACAAGGGCAGAAGAACGTTATAATGAGGCACATGGGTGAACCAGAAGGATCATTGAAAGGACCTTTGGCCTCCTGAAGGCCAGGTTCAGGTTCCTCTATCTGACAGGTGGATCCCTGTGCTACTCACTCAAGAAGGTCTGCCAGATAGTAGTGGCATGCTGCATGTTGCACAATCTGGCCCTCAGACGCCATGTACCTTTTCTGCAGGAGGAAGAGATTGGAGATGCCGCAGTGGCAGCAGGGGACCCTGAGGACAGTGAGGATGAGGATGTGGACAACAGAACATCAGTGATACGTCAGTACTTCCAATGATACATAGGTGAGACAGTGCAACTTCACATGTCTATGAGTATTGGTGTATTCTGTGTGGCATTGGCATGCTGGTATTACCCACTTCTTTGCTCTACTTACTGTTACCTATGGATATTCATTCTGCAGATGTTGGTGATATGACAACATTCTCCTAGTGTGATCACAACAGCCACCTACAGGTCATTTATTCTATGCTCATTCTTTTTACAGTTCATTTGCAATGATTGTAGCTGTTTCAATCAATACAAATTTGCAATACATTAAATACTAGTAGTCGAGTTTTATCCAAGGGTGTTTATTGTTGTGCTAAAATATAGAGGTAAAAGTGCAATGGAATGGGGTGATGATGGAGGAAAGTCCAGGGTTTTGTTCCATTCTGTTTGTAGCACAGGTGCTTTGTCCATGGGGATATAGGAAGGGGAGCAATGGCAGTTCAAGGTGGACAAGGTGACTGAGTGGGACACAAGGGGGACAATCAAGAGAGTCTCATTTCCTGGCGGTGGTCTTGGCAAGTGTCTCTGGCTTCTGTCTGGTTCACAGGGAACATTTTCGGGGTGGTTCACCTTCTGCAGGGGAGGGGTGCTGGTGGCCTGTTGGTCCTCTGGCGGGCATCCTGGCCACTAGCAGCAGCGGAAGTGGAGGGCTACTCAGATGACTGGCTAGAGGCAGGGGCCCACTGGTGTGTTGTTGCCTCCCTCATGATTTTGGCCATGTCTGCCAGCATCCCTGCTATGGAGATCAGGGTGCTGTTAATGGCCTGCAAGTTCTCCCTGATCCCTTGATATTGTCCCTCCTGCAGCTGCCTGTTCTCCTGCATGTTGTCTAGGATCTGGCCAATCGTGTCCTGGGAATGTTGGTAGGCTCCCAGGATCTTGGAGAGTGCCTCTTGGAGAGTCGGTTCCCTGCTCCTGTCTTCCCCCTGGCGCACAGCAGTCCTCCCAGTGTCCCTGTTGGCCTCTGCCTACAGGGACACTGGGAATGGTGTGCCCACTGCCACTGACCCCAGGTTCCTGATTGTCTTGTGTGCGAGGTGTGGGCTGGGGTTCCTGTACAGGTGAGCACTGCTGATTGACGTGTCCTGGGGACAGAGGTGTGGCTACGCTGGGTGGGTGCTGTGGGGTTGGATCCTGATGTGGGAGGCTCTGTGGGGGTCTGTGAGTGGGATGGGGTGACCCACTGTCCAGTGGTCCCTGATGGGCCAGGTAGGTCGTACAGATCCTGAAGTCCAGAGTTACTGTCATCACTTTGGGCCTCTTCTGTTGGGGGACTGGATGGTGGCGGCACCTCCTCTCCAGTGACATTGGCTGGGGTACCTGTGGCGATGTAAATAATGTATTATGCTTCAGGTGTCTGACATTTGTACTTATGTAGCTTTCCCTGTGTTTGCTGTTCCTCTGTCAGCTTTTGCTTGTGTATGTTGGTGTATTGTGGTTATGTTAGTTTCACTATGCTGTGCACGCTTTGGTGATGAGTGCCCATGCAGGTCTGGGAGGGATGTCCGTGCATTGATACAGCATGCAGGGCTTGGCATTGGGATTAGTGAGATGTGATGGTGGAGTGTGTGGGATGTGGTGGAGTGATGGGAGTGAGGGTGTATGATAGCATGGGGGTGATAATTGTTAAAAGTAGTCTTCCCAGTGTCCAGTCCCCCTCCAACTCCAGCGAGTGCCTCAGGATGCAGTAATGCCAAGACTTGCTCCTTCCATGCTGTGCGTTGTGGGGGAGGAGGTGGGGGTCCACCGCCAGTCCTCTGTATGGTGAGCTGGTGTCTTGCTGCAATGGCACAAACCTTCCCCCGTAGGTTTTTCCCCCTCATCCCCCCAGCCCCATCATCCCCCTGCCCTCCTCCTTGACATTTGCAGCGGCTGCCACTGAAAGTGTTAGCAGTTTATCTAGCCAACTATTGCTGAAAGCAAACTTATTTTATTGTCTTTTAGTGGTGCCCACTGAACAGTGACGTTAAAAACTCAAAGACCTGAGATTGCCCTAGGCAACTTACCACCCTTAACAAGCACAGTCTCCAGGAGGATTCCAGTAGAAAGTTGAATGGGCCACGTTCAAATAGTTAACAGTGCTGGTAGGGATTTACATGCGATGCAGCCTAACTAACCTAAGGTTCTTGCTAAGTCACACCTCTGATGGAGTTACTCTCTCCAGAGAGAGAGAGCGAATACAACTGTTCTCTAGAACATACAGCATGTTCTGACTACAATGGGTCATAGACAAGTTTTGGAAGAGTAAAAGACCAGGATAGGGGCCTTGCTGGTGATGGAAGCCACCGTCAAGACATGGCGTAACTTACATGCTGATCCACTGCAGCCGCAAGCTCAACCATCAGCCCAGCCGGAAAGGCGGCTCCAAAAAACCCCAGCCAGACAATGAGTCACACTGATATGGCTTAGGGGAGAATGACATAAATGATGGGTCCAATGGATGTCCCATGTTCAATGGCAGGCCACCCAAAGCGCCTGACAGCCTGAAACATGGCTACTGGAAGTGGACGACCGTCTGACATGCCTGATTGCCTAAAGGGAAATGACACAGGGCCTATGATTTCAGGTGACTGCTAAGGCATGGCAACCAGATGTGAAGACTCACCTTGAGTGCCGGTCTGACTGAGACACAGCAGCCAGAAGTGGGCAGCCATCCGACAAGTCTGATAGAAGTTAGTGAAGCATGTCTGGTGTACAATTCGGACTGTTGAAGCACGGCCTCCGCAAGTGAAGGTTCGCCTAGCGTGCCCGACTGAATGAGGCACAGCTATCAAAAGTGGAGGTCCACCCAGCATGCCTGAGTAACTGAAGGCATATGAATTTGTGTGTAGAGTATGATCGCAGTCTGGTTTGTCATGAATGATTAAGCATGGCTACCGTACAGTCACACCTCCATGGGCAACTGGTACTCCTAACTGGATGAAGGGTTTGATGGCACCAGGACAGTAGTCAGCCTGTAGAGAAGGGAGTGCCAGGCATGAAACCTTCACAAGAAGGAAGTGCTGCTAAATTATCTTCTTTTTAAATGCAAGCAAATTGAAGGATCGCTCTTAAGTGAAAGCAACCAATAAACTGTGGCCTTACTCTTCCAAACAAATTCAAGTGTAGTGTATTTACATAAATATCAAAGCATGATATGGTATTTTTCAATAATTACAAGGGGGTTCTGCCTTCGCCATGAGCTGTGCCCTCTTAAAAACATCATGACCTGTCAAGCAAACCCCAAGGAGATTGCTTGAATTAAAATACTCGGCATTTTATGGATTGCAATTGTGTTTCTGTAAAAAACGAATAGCCAATGTAATTCTAGAAACATCCTAGGTTTTTCGCGATGTGCTTTCTCCCGCCTACAATCTTGAAAAAAAACTACAAAGGCATTAAACTACCACTGTAAGTTGCATCTATGTGCAAATAAGTTTGAGAGAATACGCATGCACTACAAGAACTCATTAAACATTACTTCTGGGTGGTTGGCATATCCATTAACGTTACAAATGAAAGTGTCTTTGAGCTTAAATTGCTTCTTTTTTGCCTACCACATACTTTATTTGCATCTCTTTACCTCTGTTTTTGAACTCTTTTCACTTGATCATATGACCTGCAGCTTTTATCGCGAGCATCCGAAAAGATTTATCCAATTACGTTGTCAATTAACCTATTAAATAGTTTATTGCGTTTGAACGAGGAGCTACTAAATACATTTTTACCTGATTAAATCACTTGATAAGGCACCCCTAACATCCGAGCATCGAACCTATTGAACTATTTATATATGTTGTTGTTGGCCTGATTGGAAGTCTATTTGGAAACTGGTGCATTTTAGGTGAGCCGAAATCTGCAGAGTTACCATCAATTTAAAGACCTTTGCTATGCAAAAAAGGCAGTGGCTAACGCAAAAAATGTGTGCCCCCCATCCCCCCGCAGAATGAGAAGATGGGTCCCCGGGTCGCCCATATCTCACAGATATACATTGGTTTTGAGCTGTATGGGATCCATTGAAGGGTGGGGCCTCTTGTAGGGCTACCTCACCACGCAGATTTGCATTCAGACCTGAATTTCTTTTGATTTTTACAAAACAGGTTATAATAAAGTGCATGAGTTCTTGGGGTATCATATGACAACAGTGATTAGTGCATTGCTAAGCCTCACATTGTGCGCAGTGGTGAATGGATGACATAATATGATGTTATTTTGTATTCTACATGCTTGCAGACGTTGCCGATTTTTTTAGAGGATTCATTATTTGTGCATCAGAGATGTCATAACCTTGGGTGAGCCTGCAAAAAGCCAGACAGTTAAAGATCGTAATTTAAGAGTCTTTGGCCCTCATTATGAAACTGGTGGTAAATGGCGCCTATCGCTGTGCTGACAGGCACCAACTTACCGCCGCGCTGGCGAATATCCGTTCACCATATTATGACACACACCCCAATCCGACAAATACAGCCACGTACACAAATCCACCAGACCAAAGGTTAGTGCAAAAGTGGCAGTCCCAAAACCCACACCGTTACGCCAACAGAACAACACCCATCACATTATGACCCACAAATCACCACGGTGGACATTCAACAGCAGTAAACCATTGGCGGTACATACAGCGCTGGGGGTAAACAATAAAAAATAGTAAATAAATAAAAAACGTACCTTTATCCGCCGTTTGCGCCGACTTCTGGCGCCTCCCTCCTCATCTGGTGTCCCAGCCTTCACTGGGTTACCAGCACAGGCTCCCCAGCAATCCTGGCACTGCTTTCATGCTAAAACCGCTCAGACACAGCCCTGGGGTCTGTGCAGTTTCTCCAGCCCGGCTGCAAAACACAGTCAGACTGGATAAATCTAAGTGTGCATGTCTGTTTGGAAGGCCTGAGGCCAAACACAAATGTGCACTTAGGTGCACTCTCTCCTTCCCACACCTCCCATGGCCCAGCCCCCCTCCCTGCACCGCTGGCTGAACCAGAAGATAAAAATAAAACTATAGTGTAACTATCGTTTTATTTTTAATCTCCTGGCTCTTGGCAAGTGGGGGACATTTCTCTGCCATTGCAAAGGAGCTGCCCCTGAACACTTTCATCCTGCTAAATAAAACTGCTCACCAAGGCTGTCATCCTCCCTGCCGGACAGCCCAGACTCGTCCTAAGCCTCCGACTGAAGATGCATGCAAAAGCCAACCCCTCAGGGCAAGTAACGTGTACTTGCTAATTAAATGCATGATTAAGGGGGGCGTGGTCTGGCCACGAGACAAGATGGCCACCTGAGGACTGAGCTCTGCAGAGCGGCGGGCCTCAGACCGGTGGCGCTAAGCAGGCGCGAGTATCCTACCTTGATCGCTGAGTAGGCGCTGGGGGCTGCTGCTGCTGGGGGACTCCTTAAATGGAGCACCTGTTCACGCTCGCGGAGGCCACGTGGGGAGTGGCCTAACGCTGAGCCGCAGCCTCGCATGACCTGGAGGCCCAGCTCGGCGTTTGCAGCTCTCCAAAGGCTCCAGGTGCCCTGGAAGGGAACACGTGCTGAGGCGGCAGACCCGGCAGGCAGACGAGGACTTGGCTTGCAGCCGCATTCTCTTTCGTGTGCCCGCGCCCGTCCTATCTCACCTTATTTCCTCCTTGCTCTGGTGCGGGTGGCGCCTTGGGCGGCGCTTGGAGCCCCAGACTCGGCGCACCCGCCATATGGACTTCTTCGGGGATAGAGGGACGGTGGCATGGCGTGTTCCCACATCCCAATCGACCCCCCCCACCCAGGCTGATTCCCGGCGACTTACATCGGTGCATCAGCGCATAGAAGGATCATTACGGGCATTACGGGCATGGCGGAGTGGCGCTGCTGGGGATGGACTTTGGCTGGTGGCTGTGGGGGGTGCGTTTTGGCCCGGAGGTGACGAGTCTCGTGAGGAGAGGCACATAGTGGAGTAGTGCCCAGCGGGACGGTGCAACGGGACTGTGAGCAAAACGGACAGAACACTCTACCCCACGCCGTGTAAGCACCACAGGGGATCCTAATTGGACTGCTAGGAGGGGAACACTCACGACGTTGCTTGTTGTGATGGGGGGCCCTCGTACTACCTTTGACCCTTTGGTTAGAGCATCAGCAGTACTGGATTGGCCTCCCCGGCGCTGGTCCAATGGCAGTCTCCTTGATCTGCCGTTCCTCTTCCTGGTGGGCCCTGAGCGACTGGGACCTGCGCCCTCCATCCCACTTCTGATATTTGGCCCTTGGCTACGGGCGCCCCAGCGGATGTTTACTGGTCTTTTCCGGGACTTGGACACAGCGCGAGAGGTGACCTACCTCCCCTCTCTTCTCCTCTTGCATCACCCGCCTGCCCTCCCACATCTGCTGTACCGCGGGACGATACCCTTCCGAACCTTATCCACACCGGGGAGGTTGTGATGCCCGGTGGTAGATCGGCAAGCAAGCAATCGAGTAAGCCATCCCGGCAATTGCTCTTCTCAGAAGCTTTTCGCCACCAGAGGGCCCCGTTCCCCGCCACGGAGGAGCACCCACTCACCCCACCTAGTACTATGGCGGACTCCATGCAGGGTGCGACCATTGGCCGCATCCTACAGGAGATCTCGGCAGAGGGCCGTAAGCTGGAAGGGATGGACAGTGCCATGGCTTCATTGACAGCGGAGACGAAATCCATGCATTTGGAAATAGCAGGCTTTCAGTCGCAAGTTACAGGACTAGATCAGCGAGTAACATCTGTGGAAATGCACATCGCCTCCTTGGTGAACAGAGACCAGGAACTTTTATATCTCCGAAGCAAGCTGATTGACTTAGAGGATAGGAGCCGTAGAGACAATGTCAGCTTTCTCGGGTTCCTGGAAAACATCGAAGGTGCAGACATACACTCCTATTTACGGGAGACTCTACCCAAGCTGACTGGCTTAACTTTCGATCCTTCCCTGGAATTTCAAAGGGTGCACAGGCTGTGTCCCAAATGGTGAGACGACGCCAACCGCCCCTGCCCAATCATAGCATGCCTTCTGCACCATGTGCAGACCCGTCAACTACTGCAGGCGGCTCAAGCACACGGCCCATTTAGGTCAGATGGCCTAGAGGTTAAACTAACGGCCGACTTTTCCAAAGAGACCAGTGAACACAGGAGGGCATTCTTGGCATTTCTACCCCGTCTCCATCAGCTGGAAGTGAAATACGATTTGTGCGAGCCAGCAAGGATGTGGATCACTAAAAATGGGGTGTCAAGAGACTTATACAACCCTGAAGACCTGCGATTGTTTCTGGAGGGGCTCCAGAACTAGACCCAGTCCATGGACCTCACTCTGGACTCAGGACCTGTTGTGATCGTTCCCGAGCGGCACCCCTCCGAATCACGCTCCTGGGGAGGCGGGACGGACCACTTTAGACTCCTATCCTAGGGGGAGAGACTTGGAGAGGCTCACAAAGAGCCACAATGATAGGGGCCAGGTACTGCAGGCAGTAGTGATGCACACGCAGATCGCAGACAGAAACAAGTCTCGCTCCCCTCTGAAGCCCACTGTGACCCCCACCTGAGGACAAGAAAATGCAGTATTCCAAGGGAGACTTGCCATCGGAGGATGCGTAGTCCCGAGAGAGTTGCAGAGGTCCTCCCGCTGGGACGATGGAGAGATGAGTACCTGCATTTATAATTTCATAGATGCTTTGTTTACAGTTGAACTGTATTCTCATAGGTCTTATGGCAACCTTATTTAGTTGTCTAGCCCTCATTTGGTTTGTTCTAGTTTATTCTGTAACATGCTTAAACAAACTTTTTGATCCCATTCATTAGCAATATGCTTCAAGCTTGACTGCTTCTAACTGACTGATGTTCCCTATTTTACGTTCTCAAAGCTATCTGATACACATGGCAGAGGCTCACTCTTTATCTTTCCCCAACTCCCCCTATCCTCTCCTTGTGTTTCACCCCCATCCCTTGCACTCAGACACCTCCCTCCTCCAGGCCAGATTGCCCCCCTCTCTACGCGGTTAGACCAGCCCATATATGGATATGCTGCCATACATTTACTGCTATTGCCTTGGTATTGGGCCACTGTACTACGTAATGAGAGGTGTGGAGGCTTCATTAGGTGCGCTGGTAGATGCTATCCTTCTCCCCCCTCCCTCCTTTTTTCTTTTTCTTTTTCCCTTTCTCTCCCCCCATTGCATACGGACACCCTATGCTTGCATCCCTCCTGTGGTTTCGTCTCTCTTGTCGTGATCATCACTTGGTATCATCCTTGAAGTATTATATGACAGTTCTCCCTCTACATCCCCTCCCTTCTCTTCCTGTGGTGCGGCGCTGCTCCAGCTCCTGCTGGGTGCTCCCGCGCTGCCCCCCACCCCCGGTGCTCGCTCCCTGACAGGGGAAATAGGTTGGTGGAACTGGGATGCCCTGCGCGCCTTGCCTCCCCCGGCCGGGGGCCCACTGGTCGGACGATTGAGCTCTATAGGCTTAGGTTTAGACCCGCAGGCTACAGATCGGGATCGACTGGACTTTTTGTTCTGCTCTCTCCTTTTTTCCTTCTCCTTCCCCTTTCTCCTCTCTCATCTTCTTTCCTCTCTTTCTCTCTCTTTTCTTTTTTCCTTTCTTTTTTCCGTTCTCTCTCCCCTTTTCCACTCCTGAGGGCAGCACCGAGCTCTCCCTACCCTCTTGGCCCATTCCTCGTGTCTCTACCTTTTCCTTTTTCTAGCTCCTAGTCTCCCTCTCCCCTACCCCCTTTCTACCCTTTTCATTAGGTTTCACGATGACCGCCCTCACCCACTCCCCCGGCCCCATTGCGGATTATATCCTGGAACGTAAATGGTCTTACCCATTTCATAAAACGAAAAAAGGTTCTTTCACACCTTAACTCCAAGCAGGATGATATAGCTTTACTTCAGAAGACACACTTAGACAGGGAGGAGTCCGGCAAGCTGCACAGGGACTGGGTGGGGACTGCACTGTTCATCTGCATCCCTACCTCGCAAGACTCAGGAGGCAGCAACACACGGAAATGTGGTGTTGCACTACTGCTGCGCAAAACCATCCCTCTCACAGTCATTAAATCATGGATTGATCCAGAGGGACGCTATGTGTTTGCTAAGCTGAAGATGGGGAGACTCCTCACTGTGCGTGGGCTCCGTGTATGCACCAATCAGCTCAAAGCAACAGTTTTTTCTGAAAATCAACCACCTCCTGACGTAGATGGGGGGACTCGTTATATAATAGGGGGCGACTGGAATCTGGCTAGAGACGCAGTACTGGATTGGACAGGATCCCTGGATGTTAGCAATAATGCTGACAGAGCCCTACAGTCCGATATTCTGTTGGACAACGGCCTGGTGGATCGTTGGAGGCTGACACATCTGGTTGACAGGGAGTACACCTTTCTGTCACCGGTGCAGGGCACTCAATCCCGCCTTGACTACTTCCTCATGTCACATACCTTAGTGGCCCATGCCCAAGACGCCTGCATACCTGAATGTGGTCTCTCGGACCACTCTCCAATCCTCGTCGCTGTCTAGGCGGGCCTGGTATCCCCGGGTCGTAAACCATGGAGATTCGCCGCTCATCGCTATCGTTCCCCACAGGGCAAGACACAGTTGAGAGCCCATACGTCTACCTTTGCTCAAGAAAACTTGGACACTGTCAAATCCAGGAGGATTATATGGGCTGCAGCCAAGGCAATGACACGGGGACAGCTCATGCGGGACGCGGCGTTAGCAAACAAAGAGAGAAAAGCGCGTCAAGCGGTACTGGAAACTGACATCCGTCATCTCACACGCCAATACACTGATCAACCCTCTCTCCCCACGCATCGCTGTCTGGAACGCACCCATATGGCCCTTCATGAGCTATACAGCCTCCCAGGCTGTAGGAGGCTGGACTGGCTTGTAGTGAGAACCAAGGGGTACTTACACCTTCCACCAGGCCCAGGTATCCCTTATTAGTGTATAGGGTGTCTAGCAGCTTAGGCTGATAGATAATGGTAGCTTAGCAGAGCAGCTTAGGCTGAACTAGGAGACGAGTGAAGCTCCTACAGTACCACTAGTGTCACTTGCACAATATCATAAGAAAACACAATACACAGATATACTAAAAATAAAGGTACTTTATTTTTATGACAATATGCCAAAGTATCTCAGTGAGTACCCTCAGTATGAGGATAGCAAATATACACAAGATATATGTACACAATACCAAAAATATGCAGTATAGTCTTAGAAAACAGTGCAAACAATGTATAGTTACAATAGGATGCAATGGGGACACATAGGGATAGGGGCAACACAAACCATATACTCCAAAAGTGGAATGCGAACCACGAATGGACCCCAAACCTATGTGACCTTGTAGAGGGTCGCTGGGACTGTAAGAAAACAGTGAGGGTTAGAAAAATAGCCCACACCAAGACCCTGAAAAGTGAGTGCAAAGTGCACTAAAGTTCCCCCAAGGACATAGAAGTCGTGATAGGGGAATTCTGCAGGAAAGACACAAACCAGCAATGCAACAACAATGGATTTCCAGTCGAGGGTACCTGTGGAACAAGGGGACCAAGTCCAAAAGTCACAAGCAAGTCGGAGATGGGCAGATGCCCATGAAATGCCAGCTGTGGGTGCAAAGAAGCTGCTACTGGACAGAAAAGGCATTTCCCCTTTCGCGTGTGACCATGAAAGCCGTGCTCCTCGGCTTCCCATTTCGATGGACTCCGAGACGCCTCAAATATTTGGGGGTGTTGGTCAATCAAGGCCTGGTGCAAATGGTGGCGGACAACCTGGATCCCCTTATTGCTCGAATGAAACTTGATTTTGAGAAGTGGAACCATCTGGGCCTCTCCATGTGGGGTAAGGTACAGGCGGTAAGGATGGTCACTGTGCCTCGTTTTACCTATGTCTTGGGGCTCCCACTCTTGCAAGTGCCTCTCTCTTCTCTGCGGAACATTGACACTCTCATCAGAGCTTTTGTGTGGGGCTCCACGCGGCCACGCCTGGCACCAGCTAAACTGCTGGCACGCCGCTCACACTGGGGAATGGGACTGCCCTCGGTGGAACATTATGCACTTGCACTACATTTATCACAATTGGCCCACACACTGCCTGGAGTGCCGGACCCTCCACAGTGGGTAGCTTTGGAGAAGGCGCTGCCTTCCCATGACGGGGACTTGGAGAGCTCTATCGTGATGGTCTCTCGTCTTCTGGTACGGCAACTCCGATCCTGAGGGCGACCCGGGCAGCCTGGCGTAGGGCTCATCGCCTGTTCAGGGTACACCCTCTCTTACATGCCCAGGCCCCCTTATGAAACAATGGCTTACGGATAGGAGGAGAAGTGCTTAACTGGCCGCAATGGAGCAGGGTCGGTATCCTTGATCTTAGTCAGGTCCTAGAGGGCAGAGCGCCCAAATCCTTCGCTAAGCTACAGGAGGAATTTAACCTTCACCCGCAGCAGGAATGGCGATACTTGCAACTCAAACACTGTTTGCAACAGGGCGCTGACAGAATCTGATGGGGACTCCAGACCTCGCCTGTGGTAACCTATCTGAAAACGTGGGGAAAGCACAAAGGGGTTATGGCAGGCCTCTACGAGGCCATCACACGACATTTATATTCACAACCTCTCCTGGACAAGCTGCACTTACAATGGCAGGACCGCCTGCAACGGACGTTTGATACAGAGGATTGGGTAGACATCCTGGAGGCCCTGGACAAGGGTACCCGGGAGGCCCGACTAAAGTTCTATCTCTTCAAGGTGCTGCATGACTAGTATTGGTCCCCAGCGAAGTTGCATAGAACAGGTCTCCTCCTGCATGCAAAATGTTAGCGCTGTACAGAGGCACATTGTGATCTGTTACATATCTTAATTGATTGCCCGACGGTCCAGCCTCTGCGGGCAGCCGAGGGCTTTACTCTGGCTGAGTCTACACCGCTTCCAACACTGCTCTCCCCCTCCCTTATCATATTGCATGATATGACCTCCCTTCCAGCCCTGCCCAGACCGCATAGACGACTGTTGCATACGGTGTTAGCAACCGCAAAAATCTGCATTCTTCGCCATTGGCGATTGGCAACCTCCCCAACTCCGTAGGAATGGATTGCGGCAATGACCTGCATAGCCACGCATGAGAGAGTCATCTACAACATACAGGATCAGGCCCATATTTTCCACCAGGTGTGGACCCCCTTCCTTGCTGCAGGACTGTCGTAGGTTGCCGACACCACCCATACCTGCTGCAGGCCGCTCCTTGCCTCTCACTTCCGTTCCCGACGGCTCCTAACCAAAACCAAAATCACAATCAGAACCAGACTCAGAGCCAAAGCCTTAGCTACTACATTCCTACTTCCCCTGAGCCTTTAACCTTTACCTTCCCCCTTACACAAAAGCTTCACCTTAACATGCCCACACTCCCCCCCTAGTATTTCAGTCTCCTTGCCTTCCCCCTCACCCCTCCTTTACACTGATAGTACCCAATCCGGCTATTATCACTCTACGAACTCAATGACACCCGTGATACATCCTCATCCTGTTCTATATCTTCACCCACCCCTCTCTTTCCCTGCCCTACCCCCACCCCCTCTTTCTTCCTACAGTGCTCTCTGCTGCCCTTCTGACATTAATTTCTCTCTCTTCCCTTCTCTCTTCTTCCTTTTCCTTTACCTCTTTCTCTCTCTCCCCCCCTTTTTTCTTCTTTTTACTTTTGTCTCCCTTTCTCTCTTTTTTCTCTCTCTTTCTCTCTCTCTTTTCTCCTTCCTCACATTCTCAGTTTAAGAGATTTGATCTTGGCCCTCTATTCCCTTCCTTGTAGGAGCCACTCATAGTTGTATCTTAATGAGTCACAGCTGTTGTAAAGGGCACCAATCCCTACCCACGACGGCCGGACATCAAGGTGCATGTGGCCCCAGATATTCTGATATTCTGATATTTTGACATCCTGCAATTCTGACTTTCTGATCTCTTACATGAATGAGCACGACCCGTACTGGCCTTTTAGCGTAAACAGAAGGTACGTATAGACCTGTGCCTCATTTCAGCGAGACATGTCATTTCAGACTTTGCGCCACTAGGCTGCTGTGTGCCAATCTCGCCTTATCTCTCCCCCCTCCCCTTTTTCCCTCTTCAAGTCCGTTCTTTTTTCTTTTCGTGATTTCTCTATCTTCTTATGTTTCATTACAATTGTCCTTTTATAATGATGAGACGTATGGTTGATTGTATTTCACTCGATTTTCTTTCTATGTGATCCATTATATGTCATTTCTTGTTAATGTAGGTACCTTGGTCCCCTTTGGTTCTGTATTATCTTACAATGCTAATAAAGAATTTCATCACTAAATGCATAAGTAAGATGTTAAAAACTCCCAGCTTCTTGTCTCTGTAGCAATATGAAGCATCCACAATCTAATAAGCTCCATGCACTTACCATAGTTGCATCAACTGATACCACGTTTGTTACAATGTTTTTTCTTATAAATTGCCTGTCCTTTGGGTATCACTTTGTTTGGAAAATGTCAATGTATCTAGTGCCACTTCCAACATTTCTCCAAGGGAACGGGCATTAAACATGGCTTGTGACCATACTTTAAATGTGTGGCTTGCGTCCTTTCGTTTAGGTTTACGGTCTAGGCGCATCACCACAGGCCAAGGCTAATTCTTGTAGGGAGAGAGCTTGTAAAGAAACATTACCATGTATTGAAACTTCTTAAATACTAACATAACCCTTCCTCAGTACGTCAGTGCAAAAGGAGGTCTTATGCAGGTATTGTGCATAACCAAATCCCTTTTAAACCATTGACAGATCTGTTATATATATATATATATATATATATTTATAAGTTCACTCATTCAATCCAATAAGAGATCAAGACACCAAACGAATAGTTCCAAAATGTATTGTAAAAAAGAAGAAAGAAATGGTATTCCTCCCAACGCGTTTCAGCCGTAGCCTTATTCACGGGTGGGGGTATGTGACAAACAACACCTATAAATACATAATCATAAACACAAAAGAAGGACTAATCACAAAATCCAAAGTATATATACAAGTCCTTCTAGAAAACCATGAGTGCCATATTGTAGAAGTATATAAAGCGAAATGTATACCAAGAAAACATCATGTACGTATAAAAAAAGCTACTCTTTGACCGATACGTGTGAATTTTCACATCATTCATATCTCGGCTAATATATAAACATAACCATAAATTTTCTATATTCAATGTCATGTTAATTAAGTACCTGATATTACAGTATGCATTTGTTATTACCGCCTAGTCCTACTCCCTTCATCCTGGTTGGACACTCATAATTACATAACACTTACAGAAATGTGAAAATAGAAACTCGAAGACTAAAACATTACTGAAATCCGAATCATATTAACTACCAAGGTGGGTGTTCATCTCCTCACTTAGATTTAACCCATTGGGCGACAGAGTCATAAATTTGATGATATATTTAGATTCAAGGGCACGTAGCATTTTTTGTCTAGCACCACCTCTTAAGTTTGATTTAACTTGATCACAAACCAAGTATGTAAGTTGTTTCTCATCACCTTGATGTACTTCGTGAAAGTGGCGTGCCACAGGGTAATTACGATCAAAGTTACGAATGGCTCTTACGTGCTCCAACATTCTCTTTTTCGCCTTGTGGATGGTGCTACCCACATATATCTTATCACTATGCCTCGCTGTTGGAGCCGAAGCACACTGTCCCCAGAGACTGCGGGCAAGTACGAGCCCACGCCGCTTTAGGAATCGTGCGGCTGTGGGTTGCAACTTGGTTCGGCTCCTCGATTGCCGGCAAAGTAGGATCCCGCTGGGCGGCATTCTTGTCTGTGAGCGCGGCTCTTGTCTAGAGCCTGACGCTCCATGCTACCTGCATTCGCGCGCTCGGCGAGCTGTGCCGTTTTATTGGATTTCATGAAGCGTGCGGCTGGGATCCTACCAGTGGATTCTCCGCTCGTAGCTTACCATTGGTAAAGAAAAAGTTTATGCCAGCTTGTATTTCATCTCGAAACTCAGCAAAACAGGTATACTACAATACGGAGACAATTTTCTCCACATATAGGATATAAGCATTTTTACTAAAAAACAAACAATTACCGTTCTCACAGGGTTGGTTATTACGGATTATAGAGTCCATTTGTGTTTTGTGTGCATACATTGAAATTTAGATATGATCTTGAATTAATTATGTCTGACTGAGACATGGGGAATTTGACTTGACTATATCTGTGTGCACACTAGAGGGTGTCTGGTATGGAGTGGGCCCATTGAAATATAAGACTTGATTTGGAGCAGTGCCCACAATTCTAATAGTTCCACAATTGTTGGATTTTGGTTTATTTAAAAAAAAAAGAAGGTATGGCTTCCTCATTAGAAGCTCGAAGAAAAGAAAAATCCAATAAGCTTTTCTTTACCCAACAGACTCGTGACGGAGATGCAACACAAGGGGGATCGAGTACGGGCTCTGGTTTGCAAGTACAGCTCATGTACGATAAGTTAGAGAAACTTATGAGAAAGGAACTTTCAAAATGGTGGGAGATCGAATCTCTTCAACAATATATTGAGGTAGAACGTGTTCCGAGGGGTTTACGTATATATACTATCCCTTCATACGAAGATCCTGACCCGGAATTATTGGAGGAATGGGCTGAAAATTCCAAGACCAGCTCCCTCAATATGATGAGGATTTTTATCAAATATGCGACGAAAGAACGTATAAAAATTGTTGAGGAGATTGACAAAACTACTAAAATTATTCTTACTCTAGTATCACAAAATACATTTGATGAAGTTAAGGAGAACCTGGATAAAAAGCTCTCTAAATTTGAGGAAGAGATTACTTTGAAAAAACAAAGAAAGTTCATACGTGATTACAAAGACTATCAATCAGGAAGGATCCTCACTTTTCATCACAAATACGACCATATGTACACAGAGGGTTACAAGGAGCCAGTACCCTCAGGTGATAAGTTAAGTTCTGATGTCAATCTGGGACTTACAGAAGAAAGTGATGTGTCAGACGGAAATCTCTTGGATGCACCTGAGATTACAGCAGAACAAATCAGGGATGTGGATGCTAGTGTCAATAGATCCAATTTTTTAAAACAGTTTCGTCTCCTAAACCAAGGGAGGACAGACCAGAGAAAAGATTTTCAGTCCAGAGGCAGAGGTCGTGGACAGAGAGGAAGAGGACGAGGAACCGGTCAGCGAAGGCAAGAAGAAAGAAAAGAGGTTCCTATGACAATGGCAATGACTACAAGAGCACGCAAAAATCCACAATGACTGTAATTAATCTATCTGAGAGACGTTTGACTAGGGAGGAGGAAAGTTTACTGGCTTTAGGTTTATCTTTCTGCCCCACTAATAATTTTGACTATGTACAAGCTCAAATTGATCTTTTTCATTTTACACGCAAATTGAAGTTGAAAAAATGGTATAAAACCACGGTAACGGTAAATAGGGGTATAGAAAAAATCAATAACATCAGCAAATTATGTATTTCGGATGTGGATCTATTACACACATTATCAGTATTGGATGCTGACATGAGTGCGCATGATGACCCATATGTCAATTTACTTAATTTGGGTATAGAAACTGAGCTACCCTGCCCGAGCCCCTTTAAACCAAAATCAACTTTTCTACCAGCAATTCAGAGTGAAGCCATCTATGTGTTTGAAAAAGATATGATCAATCAATTTAAAAAAATTAGATATGGCACTAGAAATGCTAAACATGATAATCTTAATAAGAAACAAAAAATGGCTCTGACGAATTTGAACAATGACCCTGATATTGTAATCCGTGAATCAGATAAGGGGGGCAATGTAGTCGTCCTAAATAAGACACAATATTTAGGGGAAGGACTACGTCAGCTGAGTGATCGTAACTGCTATATCCCTGCCAATCAGGCTGAGTTAAAAAAGTCTAGTTTCCAATACCTTGGGATGTTGGTTGACTGGAGAGACAGGGGTTTACTAGAATGGGATGAGTACTTGTTTTTGAAGTGTGATCTCCCCAGAACACCAGTCTTGTATCTCCTGCCCAAAATACATAAAGACAGACTGAATCCCCCAGGTAGACCGATTGTGTCGGCAATGGATTCGCTACTTGAAAACACCTCGCGATATATAGACTTTTTTCTCAGACCCTTTGTGGAGTGCTTACCCTCATATGTCAAGGATACCACACAATTTGTAAGAATGATGGATGGCCTGGGCTGGGAGGATGATTTCTTATTTCTGACCCTAGATGTCACCAGTCTTTATACCTGTATCCAGCATGAATTGGGTCTTAAAGCAGTTAGACACTTCCTAAGGGCTAGATCTTTATCATACCTGATGCACACTGAGATGGCCTGTGACATGATGTGGTACTGCCTTACCAACAACTTCTTCCTATTTGATGGCCAAATATACAAACAGACCCAAGGTACCGCGATGGGTACATGCTTCGCTCCCAGCTACGCTAACTTATTTATGGGCTGGTGGGAGGAGCAAGTAGCGTCCAATGTAAGTAACTATGAGGATAATGTGGTACTTTGGTGCCGGTATATAGATGACATTTTTATCATCTGGAAAGGGGATGTTGATTCGGCACTCAATTTTGTTACAATTCTTAATGATAATCAATGTAACCTCAAGTTTAGCGAGCAACATAGCAGAACATCCATTCAGTTTTTGGATGTTGAACTAAATGTTGAGAACAACATGGTACACACTAAGCTTTACAGGAAAAGCACAGCAGGCAATAGTCTGCTGAATGCTAAGAGTGCACATCCCCCGAATTTGATTAAAAGTATTCCATATGGTGAACTTCTTAGAGCAAGACGTATTTGTAGTACCAATGAGAAATATCAGCAGGAATGTAGAACCATGTGTATGAGATTCAGTGAAAGGGGATATAGTGCTGATGTTATACGTCAGGCGGTAGATAAAGTGGAAGTAAGGACACGGCCAGAGTTACTATACCGTACACAGCACTGCACCACCAGGAATGAGAAGATCAGGTTTATTACGACCTACTCTAACCAAACATTTAATCTAAGAAAAGCACTCACTAGGAGTTGGCATATTCTTCAGACAGACCCTGACCTATATGATGCAGTGGGTGACAACCCAGCATTAACTTTCTGTAGAGGCAGATCGCTTAGGGATAGACTCAGCCCCAATATAGTGTGTAGCAGCATCGATTCTGATAATGAGAGATCTAATATTTTCGGTTTCTTCTGCTGCCACCGGTGCAAAGCATGCAGATACAGTAATGACTGCAAAAATGTAACATGGGGTGGTGGGCAGAACCAATATGCTATAAAGGGACTCTTTACTTGTAACACTGAATTTTGTGTATACTGCCTACGTTGCCCATGTGATAAGATATATGTGGGTAGCACCATCCACAAGGCGAAAAAGAGAATGTGGGAGCACGTAAGAGCCATTCGTAACTTTGATCGTAATTACCCTGTGGCACGCCACTTTCACGAAGTACATCAAGGTGATGAGAAACAACTTACATACTTGGTTTGTGATCAAGTTAAATCAAACTTAAGAGGTGGTGATAGACAAAAAATGCTACGTGCCCTTGAATCTAAATATATCATCAAATTTATGACTCTGTCGCCCAATGGGTTAAATCTAAGTGAGGAGATGAACACCCACCTTGGTAGTTAATATGATTCGGATTTCAGTAATGTTTTAGTCTTCGAGCTTCTATTTTCACATTTCTGTAAGTGTTATGTAATTATGAGTGTCCAACCAGGAGGAAGGGAGTAGGACTAGGCGGTAATAACAAATGCATACTGTAATATCAGGTACTTAATTAACATGACATTGAATATAGAAAATTTATGGTTATGTTTATATATTAGCCGAGATATGAATGATGTGAAAATTCACACGTATCGGTCAAAGAGTAGCTTTTTTTATACGTACATGATGTTTTCTTGGTATACATTTCGCCTTATATACTTCTACAATATGGCACTCATGGTTTTCTAGAAGGACTTGTATATATACTTTGGATTTTGTGATTAGTCCTTCTTTTGTGTTTATGATTATGTATTTATAGGTGTTGTTTGTCACATACCCCCACCCGTGAATAAGGCTACGGCTGAAACGCGTTGGGAGGAATACCATTTCTTTCTTCTTTTTTACAATACATTTTGGAACTATTCGTTTGGTGTCTTGATCTCTTGTTGGATTGAATGAGTGAACTTATAAATATTTTATGGGATACCCGAACCCATATCAAGACCGCCATAATAGAGCCTTGGCAAGTCGGGTGCTCGTTTTCTTTGATATATATATATATAGATATATATATATATACATATATATATCTATATATATATATATATATATATAATAATGGACTTCGTAGTAAAGTCTAGACTCTAGACCAAAGAATCTCTGCAACAAACAGTGATATTGTGCATAATGAAAGTGTTATTTCAAAGAAAGCATTAGCATGAACCTGCAGTTATCAAGACCATATACTGAATAAACTCAAAGACTTCCAAATACATAAGACTGAATAAACTCAGTTTCACCTAAACCTGTAAAGGAGAACATTGGCATGTTACTTAGGCACCCAATTGCACAATACTAGGATTAAACAGTAATCTGAAAGGGTAGCGTAGGTCGGTAAGAATTATTTGTATTAAACATAAAGGTGTAGCCTTCAAAAGAAGCATCATAAGAGAGAACATAGATGTTTTGTTGCAACTATTTATATCTAATGCCTTAGTTCTGCGATAATGGAGGGTAACAGTGCTGTGTAACATCCTAATGGCATGGAACCGAAAGGAAGCACTTTGAACATTGACGTGTTGCTGTAACTATGAAATAACTAATACTAGAATGTTACTGTGATGGAGAGCAAGAAGTTAAGGTATCCCTCCCAGTGATGCTGTTTCTAAAGAAAACTTTTAAAGAGAATATTGGCATACAAATGGTATGTACCTAAACCAAAACCCCCATCCAGTTCACTCGGCAGCACCAATTTAAGGAAAACAATTAAAGTAAAACACTAGCGTGTTAAATGGCACATTACTGAGTTTTCCATACATACTCCGGGGGTCTCTGCCACCATCTGGGGAAAGATGTGGTCAACCACAGCATAAATGGAACTCTGTTTTTTAAGCAGAACATGCAAGGAGAACAACTGCCTCATACTGAGACATTCAAGCACACATTGCTGGAATTCCAGGTAATCTCGAAGAAATATAGCTCAGTACAATACATATGGCGCATACCGGTGAGCCCCTAAAATGAATCATTTTGAAGAGAATGTTGGCATTTGGCTACATGTGTTAATTCCCCATAGCGGAATTCCTTAGCAAAGAAGAGAAACAGGCATAAATAATTTTCTCAATGTTCTTTATTTGATCCTGCCAAAGGGGGTACTCCATGAGCAAGGATGTCATACCCGGTGAGCCACACATTTAAGGGAAAATATTGGCCTGGTATTTAGACATTCGCATACCATGGTAATACCAATGAGTAATAGAGTTGGTAATAAGGACCCGAACTGCAAGACAAATCCTTAGAGTCCCCTATACCTCGCTAACCCTGATACAGGGTATCATGGGTACTTTAAGTGGGTCACGTTTGTTTAATATCAGTGAAAATAATAGTAAAACTGTCCCAGAAGTCTATAAAGCAGATCCAAAACAGCAAAACCGGCCCACCCATTACCTTGTCGGACCAGTACCTGCGGCACTCTTCCGATAAGGGCTCTGAACATTTTCCGCATACCACCATGCAACAGACATGGAAGCTTCTGCACTCGACGGCAGATACGGACGTATGCTAAGGTGTCTTCAAATTCAAGAACGTGTGTTTCTATTGACCCCGTAATGTCTTCATCAATGGCCCATGCTAAATATGTATTAAAATGAGTTTTAACTGGGAAACATTTCTGCCACAGCCCAGTAGGCAATATTGTAGTGACTAGGAAGCGAACCCATATTGAATCCTATAGGCCATTAAATGAAACAGGGGTTCTTAGAGCCCCCGAGCATTTGAAGGTACACACGAAGTGACAGTGGGCCTACGGAAACACATGGAATACAGCGCTTGCCCAGAATCTCACAATTTAGTCGAAAGGGAAGTTGTGACTGATCAAGACCTTCTGCTATACACTGTGCAATTATTAGCCATCAGACGGGTATCTCACCAGCACAGATGGCGTTTCTTTTCCGATTAATCAGAGTGAGTGTGACAGGAGTTTAACATTTGGACCACATTGCTAAGAGCGATTGACCACAAAAACAGGCTGCGTTATAAAACATATATTTCAAGTAGAACTACAACTACCATCCTAGCTGCATTATGATCTAAATGCAAGGAGATAGGATCATAATATGTGAATCGATTAGCTTTACATTTTTGAAGCATGTGCTTAAGAGGCCGTGGTGCCAGGCTGGTCAGGTCAGGAGTGGCCAGTGTCTAGAATCAGTTTGCGTTCACCAGGATACAACACTGTAGGATTTTATTAGTTTATTTATTAATTTGAGGATGGGGCGCCCCCTTCAAAGATAAAGGGCAAAGGTCCCAGGAAGGAGTTGAAAGGAAACAGGGAGGCGAATAGTCTCCTTGCCCAATGTAGCTATGACAGTCTGTAATTTAAGGTCTTATTTGCACGGCAACAGCCCCAGGCATTTGGGTGCTTTCTGAACGGTTCCTAGAGGCACAACTCCTTCAAACCACATTGGACACACCCCCATCCATCATCCCTCCTGACAGCCACCTCTTCTGTGTGGCGGGAGACAGGACAGGGACTTTCTGCCTGGTCCTTGCATGTGTGTGTATGTGTGTGTGCATATATTGTTTGTGTGAGCTGTGTCCACATGTGTGTACGTGTGCACATATTTATATGTGTGTGTTTGCTTGTGTGCAAACATCCATGTCTGTATAGCTGTGTGTGCAGGTATATGCCCTGTGCGAGTACACACCCTGTGCATGCATCTGTGTGACTGTGTCTGCGTGTGCCCCCACAAGGACACTGCAATCCATTTTCTCTCACAATATCTGCTCCATTCATTGTGAGTTCAACTGCATTTACTTTCCCTTTTATTCTTTGTATCTGCTGTTTGCAACAATTTCTCAATAACCCTTGGCACCTTCTACTGCACCTTCCTGACTTCTACGCACTATACCCAACAGGCAACCACAATGAATACCTCTCAATGCATGGACCTCGGCTGGATGGCAGCAAGAGAAGGTCCAGCCAATATTCAAATCTGTAAATTGTACAAATGAAGCCAGGTATCCGAGGCAGGCACTCCACTTATGGATCCATTCTGCTCACTATGTGTGAAATGCAGTGGGATTTATCCACTCTGGTGTGGGAGAGCACTGTGTACTCCTCAGAGTGAACTTTGTCTCCAGGCTATCAGAACAACATTGGTGCTCAGACATTAATTGAGAGGCAGGGGCAGGATAAAGTATACAATTATTACCAATCTGTACCTAGTGAATGCAACCGCTGGCATGCTACAAAGCTGTGTTGCGGTACAGTGCAGCCCAGAACCTCACGCATGAGCCAGACCTCGACTCAGACACAGAGTCCTGTGCCGGGAAAATCTGCACCTTTGAAATGGGCAATTTGCAATCAGGGATGAGAACCATTCTAGCCTGCCTCCATTCTCCTTCCCCAGCAGTGGACTCTGGCAAACCTCAGGAACAGTTACCCCAAAACCACTTCCCCAAAGTAAATGAAAATTGCAACAGCCACAACCAGATACTCACTGTAATGTTTTAATTATTTAGTGCCTTGGCAGAGGAGTGATCTAAGGACACCCCTGCCAACATACAAACAATAGTTTGGTCATCTGAGCTACGAGCGCAACATTATAAAAAGCATCTGCTGCAGCTGCTAGGGCAGTTACGTACAAGAGCAAATATAACCAACACTGTGTCTCTGTGTATTTCTTGTCCTGTGTGCCGTGAGCTAGCCTCTATGTAGATCCAGCATAACATTGGAAACAAGGCCAGAGCCCTGCCCGCGCCTTTGCTGACATGTCAGCCCAACATTCTGCAATGCTGCTGTCGCCCCCTGCTTCTCCATGGCGGCATGACCTGTGGCAGCCTCATTCAGCTCCAACTAGCACAAAGAGGCCTGGATCCTTCGGTGGTGCTGCCCAATCCTAAGCCTTGCTTCCATACTCAGCAAACATGCAGCCCGACCGCAGATCTGTAAATGTCAGGTGAAATCACTATCTAGCACATCCACAGAGCGCCCACCAGCCAGAGCATAAGGCTTCAGAAAAACAGGTATAATCAGCAGTCCAGCAGCACCTGCAACTGCAAAGTCAAAATGCACCAGCAGTAAAGCACCTCCTTTACCCCAGCATCCTAGTGAGCCAGAGGCAGTCACAGTCAACTAGTCATCCTTCTGCCAGGTGGCTATTGGCACGCCCACTACGTGGACAGTATTCGTGCCGCAAGAGGAATACCCACTCTGCCAGTGGGTCTGTGGGGCCACCCTAACCGCTACACGCCTCCACTGCTGCGACAACATGGCCACTGCCCTGCCATAAAGCCCTTCATCATCAAAGGTACACCCTCATCTCAGGCACCTAAGTGAAGGGACTGGGCAGAACCCCTCCAGTTCTATTTTGAAGGCGTATATGTAGCAGTGGAACAGCACCATGTTAATCTCTTGCAGTTAGGAGACAAAAACATTCACACAATGTTCAAAACTCTCACAGAAGCGATACCCAAGGCATACAAATCACTTGTTGCTGCCCCACATGCACACTTTGAACCAATAGCAAGCAGAGCCTATGAGAGATTTGTTTTCAGAGAGGTCCACCAGAAGAGGCGCTTGATGTGTTTCAGAGCAGACTTAAAGAACTATCAAGCACATGCAGATTCCAGGATGAACAGGAAGAGGTTAGAAGCCATATAATCCAAGGCTATGTGTCATCTAAACTCATAGAAGCCATACTCCAAGAGTTAAGAAAGTCACTCTAAGAGGAACTTAAGGTAGAGAGATCAAAGAAACTCTCAAAATCTAGAACATCACATATGGAAGCCACTCCCCACCAAACAATTAAAATAGAGCTAGTTAACATTATCCAGCTGTGATGCAACAACGAGAACCCTAAGAAATTACCTGAGACTAAGAGGGCATGCTGGTATTATGGGTGGCAAACCTACAGTCCGAATGAGTCTCTGCCCAAAGGCTGGAAATGCGCAGCCTGTGGCAAATACAACCACTTTGCCAAAGTCTGCATGTCAACCAAATGCAAATCCTCCAAAGACATTGTCCACACGATTGCTGAATCTTTGCGTGGACTGGAAGACATGGACAACAACATCTTTGTAGAATACACACTACACACTGTTTTTCACCTTCGGGCCTGCCAGCACTTCACAATGCCCACTCCCACAGTGCCAACTCCAGGTGGGCCAACACATTTTCACTGCAACAATCGATACCAGATCCTCCATAGATATCATGTCGAAAAACACATATCACAAACTACTAAACTACATTACTCTTGCGAAAGATAGAGTCAGGATTTTTGCACATGGCCAATGCCAACCACTGTTGATACTTCAAAGCTTCAAGTCGTCCATATCCCACAGAGATGCAAGTATGGACACCAGCATCCACGTAGAAGATGGAGGTCATGGCATGCTAGTAAGTGGACACACCTCTGAGACATTGGAATTAATCTAATTTGCATTTGGTGTGTAAGTTGAGGAGTTATCAAATATACTTGCAGAATTCGAGAGTGTATTTCAAGGGATTGGCTGTCTGAAAGAAAGTTGTGAGGCTGTACATTGACCAGTCAATATAGCAGTAGCGCTATTGCACCAACGCATTGCAACACAGCTCACTCCAAAGGCAGAGGAAGGGCTAGATAAATAGAACTTGTCAGAGTCATGGGGAAAGTCTCAGGCCCCACACCATGGATGTTCCCAATAGTGCTAGCATAGAAACAAAAGAAACCCCGAAAAGTCTGCATCTGTGTGGACATGCAGCTCCCCAATGTCCAAATCAAGCGAGAATACCATTTGACTCCCACTGTTGACGACATCATAGGGGAGCTCAATGGAGCAAGATGGTTTTTCATATTGATCTACACTCGGGGTACCATCAGCTACCTCTACATTCTGACTCAAGGTACATAACAAGGTTTTCCACCTACATGGACCTCCCGCAATACAGACAACTCAATTTTGGAATATCGAGCACCACTGAGGTGTTCCAGAATGCCATCTAAGAAATGCTCACAGGATTGCCAGGCAACGTTAGCAATGACATCCTGTTATTTGCCAAATCCATGACACAACATCACACATGCCGCGGTCCCCCAGAGAAACCGTGTCTCCGGGCTAACACTTCACAGAGATAAGTGTGAATTTCTAAAGCAGCATATCAGCCTTTTTGGCTACACTTTCTTGGCTGATGGGGTGCCTCCTCATCCAGAGAAGATATGTGACATCCAGTAGGCACCTGCCCTGACCAATATGGCTGAAGTAAGAAGTTTTCTTGGGATCATGAACTACTGCAGGCGATTCACACCTGACGTCACCAGCCTCACCTGGCCCCTCAGAGAGCCCACAAAGCTGACAACCCACTGGACATGGAATGAGGCACAGGAAGACTTCCAAATGATAAAGAAAGCCCTATCTGCGAACCCCACACTATCATATTTTCACCCAGCGAAACAAACCACCATTGCAGCCAATGCCAGCCCAAAGGGGCTAGGAGCCATCCTCATCTAACACCACCACCAAGGAGCCTGAACCCCTGTGGCACATGCTGGTTGGTCGCTTACTGACACAGAACAGATGTATTTGCAGATCGAAAGGGAGGCCATCTCCATACACTAGGCCTGTAGGCATTTCCATAAGTACGGTCACCCCTTCACAGTTACCACCGGCCCCAGGCTGCTCATACCTCTGTTCCAGGGCTCGCATCAAAACCTCCACCCCTCATCGTAAAGTGAATGCTTCAATTGTAGGAGTATGACTGCTGGTTGGCGTATCGACCAGGTGGCAACAATCCAACAGACTATCTGCCCCAGCACCCGTGCGATGCTATCCAAAAGTAGGCAGAGGATGCGGAAGAAAAAGAGTATGTCCAATAGGTCAAGGAGAGATCAAGGCCTCTTCCACTCTCCCTTGATGCCATTAAAAATGCAAAAGCCGCAGAAGAATGCATCCATCTACCCACTGCTGCAATCCAGTCAGGGTGATGGCACTCACTCAAGGAACACATATCTCATAGGGCCCTGGTGGCAAAGAAGGTTCTAAAATTCCTGTTCAATGTAAGCAATGAACTCATCACCAACGCCAATGGGTGTTTACTACAAGGACCCTGGTTGGTAATCCCCACCAGCCTGACAGAGCTCATACACAATGGTCACCAAGGTATGGTGATGACCAAGAATTGACTCAGGACAAATGTTTGGTTCTCATGGATGGATGCAATGGTGGAAGCGGAAGTGAGATCCTGTCAATGGTGCCAAGATTCAGTGCTCCCGGACGCACCAACCCTATTCTCACTGATCCTGGCCCCCAACAGCCTTGGGAGTGTGCTAGCCTGGACTTTGGGTGTCTACCCAATGTGTGCTACACCCTTGTCTTAATAGATGATTACACCAAGTACCAAGAGATAGAACTGGTAGGGTCTCAAACTACCACTGAAATCATCCCAAAAATAGAGAAAATGATAGTGATACACAAACTCCTAAAAGAACCTAAAACTGACAATAGGCCCCCATTTCAAAGCCAAGAGTTTACAGAATACCTACAGTCTTGGGGCATCCACCACCACAAAGTGACTCCCTACTGGCCATCAAGCTAATGGAGAGGTGGAAGGTTTTGTGCATATCCTGAACAAAGTGATATGCATAGCCAACAAAAATGACCAATAAATGGAACAAGACATCTATGCATTCCTCAGGGAGAACAATCAAACACCCCCCTCCACCACAGGAAAAGCACCTGGGCATATCAGCAATGGTGAGTTGTCCCTGACATGATACCACATCACCCGGAATTTATGTCAGAGCCCGCGGATGATGCCAGAATTCTTCAGAAGAAGACAAGCACCAATCAATGGGCAAGTACCACTCAAAGTCACGTCAGTCCTGCATTCACCCTGGTGACCTCGTGTTTGTTAAGGACCGGCACCTGAGAAGCATGTTAACAGTGCCATTTGAGAACCATCCCTGGGTTGTCATGTGTCAAATGGGCACAATGATCATGGCCCAGAGATGGGATGAAGAAATCACCCAGAACATCTCATTGTTTAAGTGGGCTCGAGGAAACTTTAGCGAACAGCAAACACACCCCATGTCCACCTCCTCTCTGCCCGAGAGCGACGTCCCTATGCTTTCATCACTCACCACATGGGTCCAAGCTGAGAACTCTGATGATCCCAGTCTGAAAGGAACATTCCCATTCACCTCAAATGGAGCCACAACTAAATGCCATATACCTGTCTTGTGTCCCCCAGGACTCTGAAGGAAGGAGTGTCACTCAAGATACTGCCTGCAGGACGATCCTGAGCCATCCACCCGCCTAAAGAACTATCTTGATTGAGGGCCGCATTGAGCTACCCGTATAAAGGTTCTACAGTTCTGAAGTTTTGTGATTTTGTGTAATAGTTCTGTTTGTTCAATTAAAGTTAAGAAGGAATGTAGGGCCAGATGTATGAAAGCATTTTGCATTCGCAAACGGTGCGAATGCCCGTTTGCGAATGCAAAATGCCAGTTCAGAATGTATGAAATACATTCTGAATGCAATTTTAAGGAATCGCTAAAATAGCGATTCCTTAAAATTGCGACCCTGTTTAGAGAGTCGTAAATTGCGACTCTCTAAATTAGAAATCGCAAATAAGGATTCCTTATTTGCGATTTCTTAGCACATGTATGAAGCAATTCCTAAATGCGATTTTGGCATTTAGGAATCGCTAATTACCACCAAGTTGAACTTGGTGGTAACCATGTGCAAAATTTAAAAATGCATTTAAAAAGCATTTTTAAATTGTACATGTAAAGCACACATGCCCTTTTGGCATGTGTGCACCTAACATGCCCCCCCAAAATATTTGGGGGTGCCGCAGAGGGGGCCTTAGACCCCCAGCACCCTGGGGTTTTGCATTTCCAAAATTGCGATTTCTGGTTCAGAAATACCAATTTTGGAAATGCAAAAAATTCGCAGATTTGAGCCAACAGGCCCATAGCTGCGAATGGGGCCGGTATAGCAATTTGTGATTCGGTAATAGCATTTGCGAATTTTAAGAAATTGCTATTACCGAATCGCAAATGTGATACATGGCACTTTGCGAGTCGGAAATAGCGATTTCTTAAAAATTGCTATTTCCGAATCGCAAAGGGCCGTGATGATACATCTGGCCCGTAGTACTTTACTTATTTGGTGCCTCAGCACGGGGGTGATCTAGGGACACATCTGCCAACATGCAAACAATAGTTTGGTCGTATGCGTGCAACACAATAAAAAGCATCTGACGCAGCTACTCTGGCAGTCATGCACAAGAGCAACCAACAGGCGTCTCCATGTATTTCTTGTCCTGCATGCCACATGCAGGCCTTTGTGTAGGCCCAGCATCACACTCACCAGCTTGTACTGCTTGGGCCCTTCATCCTTGGCACTGGAGAAGGCCTCACATTTGCACTGCCTTTCTGGAATCAACAGTGAGTTCCAGCAAGTTGACAAGGTTTTACATACCTGCTCTCCCCTCTCCATCCTGCTATGGGTTCAACAAATGGCCTTTGAAGTGGCCAGACATCGTGGGAAGTAGTTGAAAATGTTTCTTGTGCCTCCACTGTACTTAACAAGCTAGCTGAGCTCCTGAACTGTCCAACTGGAAAAATGTTGCAGCTCCCAGCAGTGGTCTCACAGTGCTCCGCTATATTGCCCTAATGATACTACCAGCTGGCTTTACCACTTCACTGGTAAGGCCAGAGCCTTAGGTAGGATGAAATTAGTGTGGGTGGTGCAGAATTATAGGTGGGTCTCTAAAGGAGTGTTGCCTAGGAAATTAAGAACGTGGATTGAACATGTAAACTGGGGCCCAGATGTATGGGCTTTGTGGTGCAGAGCAGCGCAGAGTCACCTTGCTGCCCTGTTCTGCTCACAGGAAAAGGGCAGGAATGTGCTGTATTTATTCAGTACACCATACTTATCCATTAGGAACACCTTCCCGCACAAAAACAATCTTGAGAGTCGTTTTCCTCTTTCTATGTGTGCCAAATAATGCAGCACACACAGAAAGAGGAAAAACAAGGAGAAATAAAGATATTTCTCCTTGTTATGCCTCTCCTGGGTAATCATCAGATTTTGGCACATTAACAGATTTACAAATCCTTCAAAATTGGGACTTGCATAGGAACACCCAATGAAGTGCCCATGGTATGCCTAGCCAAGGCAGAGTAAGACAGCGCCGCGATTTGTGCTGCATCGCCTTAATCCATATTTTTGAAGGCATTCTAAGCCATGCAAAACGGCTTTGTGCGGCTTCATAAATATGACTTAATGGTTTGAGCCACAGATGTACAACGTAGCGTGGTGCAAGCATGGCACAACCAACTCATAAATTGCCCCTACGTTTCTGTCATTTCCACAGTGTGCCACTCAGCCTGTATTTTGTTCCCTCTATGAGCATTCTGTTATTTTATCCAGAACAAAGTAACTGATTTATAAATAAAACCAGCTGGTTTTGTCAATGATTGTTAGCTATTTTTTAAGATATATGAGTAACAACAATTATTTTATTATAAATAATGTTGAAAATGGTCCAATTCCGAAATTAAGACTGCGAATCAAACATTAGTGAGCTCTGTGGAAGGGGTAGTTTTTTTCCGAATGCCTCAATCACTCCAGCTGTGTTCACTCTTAGTCATGTATGCCCTTTTTCTCTCCACATTTTGGTCCATTAGATGTCCCCTCGTGGTGAAGCAGCCATCTGCATTTCTCCTGGAACACATCTGACAAATCGTCATGGTGCCCTCTGCTACTGCCGCTCAGATTTTATGTCAGGACCAGAGGCTCCAATTATGCTTTCTCTATCTTTACTACTCCACAGCAGCAGCCAATAAAAACAGTAAAACATACATAAACAAACCACATTTCCCATGAGGCTCTAAACCATACCTCCTTCATAGTCCACCAATAGTAACAAAGCATAACCTAAAAAACAGTGAAGCACCATCTTCACTGCCTCTTTCTTTGCTGCTCCACAGTCAAGAGAGTTGCTCAACCATTTTATACTTTATACAATACCTATTGTTTTTAACCAAACAGACACCATTACTAAATTGTAACTTTGCACTGGTGACTAGTTAGGTGTTTTAATTTTCCCTAGGTTAGCTGGATCCCAAATTTTTCCAGACCAAGAATTAATTTACGCACTCCCTCCTGTTCTTTTAACAGTGAGGTTGAGTCCGCCCAGGTGGCACTGCCCTACCTGGGTGGGACTAGGTGGTCAAATGATGAAGCATGACACTATATAGTGTGTGAGACCACCTAGTCCGTAAAGGAAATTCCCCCTGTTTTTTCAACACTCTGCAGCATCGCACTGACCTCATTTTCCTAGTAAGGACTTCGAGCAGCAGGGAGAATAAGCATGCCCCTTACTCACGCTTTTTGATTTATTAGTGAACCCCGTACTTCTTTGTGTTATTTCTGGATACATACATAGGGAGCCTAGTACGGTTGAGTTCCTCCTAACCATTTTCTGCTCCCTCACTCTCTGCGTGTGTTACGAGCTTATATGCAACAACATATCCGGAAATGTTTTGAAAAAGAGGTCCGAGCCTCTTTTACAGGCGTAGAGGTTAGTGGCAAGATCCAGGAGAGACGGGTTTCTTCCCTTCAAGGTCCAGAGGCTTTTGAGGTTGATAAAACAGAGGTGTCAATAGGGGTAACCAACCCTCCAACTCTCAATCTACAGGTAATGACTCCTCATCTTTAGAATTTTCCTTTGGGGGCAGCATAGGTCACTTTGCACACAATTGGGCAAATATTTCCACAGATCATTGGGTGTTAGACATGGTTCAAGGTTACCGCACAGAACTCGCTCAAGTACCTGTTCAAATCCCCCCTCCTTTATTCCTAACTACACATGAATTTCATAGACTCCGAAATTCAAGAACTGCATCAGTCGCACCATGCTAAAGCCAGCCCTGGCATGATGCACAGTGGCATTGATGCTATTTGCTCTTCTGACACTTTGTCTTTTTATGATGTAAACTTTGCCAAAAGTAGGAAACATAGCATGTACTAAAGGAGCGGTTCTAAGCTGAATGTAGCTGCCTAATCACGATATATGTGCCAGAAATCACAAAGTACATATGAAGGACTTTTTAGGAGAGGATGGTTAATGCTCCTGGAGCAAGACATATTGTATTCAACCCAATAGATAGGCAACACAGCACATCTGTATATATTTCTAAATATGCTTGCTTTGCCAGATTGTGTTCCCATGTACCACTTGCAGATCTTCTAAAAATACAAACCCTTGCAGGAATAACTACTAATACCTTGTAGAACATGCTCCGGAGTGGAACGTCAAGGGCAATAAAATATATGGATAATGCACCACTTTTTACTGTCTCAGATGTAATGAACACTGGTCGCAAAATACTAGTCTCAACTTGCAACCAGTATTTTGTGACCAGTGTAGCATTTTGTGAACCGATCTATGTGCTATTAGGCCAGTTCACAAAATACTGAATAAATATTATTGAGGTAGGTCCAAACCACAACTCACTATGATTCACTACCATCACAGGGATGGTGGCTTCTGGGCTCAGCAGTCTACCATGTCTGCAATTGTTTTTAAACATAGTTTTCTTTTTTTTAAAGAACAGAGGCCAGTTTCCTTAAAGAGGGTTTTAACTACAACTCAAATGAGCGGAAGAAGTATTTCCAAACTGAAGTCATCACTTATTAAGTGTGATAAGGTAACACACTCTTATTCTCTGGTACTGTTGGATCTGGTTCAGTGAAAAATGACTTTGGGAGTTTTTCACTGCCAGGACATGTAAAACCTAAGTGGACATGCTCCACGTTTTAAATACCATGCACCCTGCCATCCTGAATGTTTATGGTGGCAAAAGCAAAAACAACAAGATGATGGATGAAATGCTTTCATTAATCTCAGCTACTGGCAGTCACTCTGGCTGCATCACAATCCATAATTTTTCCCCACCATGCCATCCCAGTTTTGACCCAGCCATATGCAAATCAGTCTTGACCCTTCTTCCCATGGGAACAGTCCAGCCCGACTTGCCATGCAAGGTCCTCCCTGGTCTGAAAACAAGTATCTTGGGACCAGTTTTTGGGACATCAGCCAGGCTAGATTAAATCCAGTGGCACAGTGAGACCAGAACTCATGTCGGGCATACCCTTGCGACTTAGGGTGACAAATGCAAAACGAACATGTGATGGACAGAATGCTGAACAATGTCAAACATTCACCTCCTGTCACAGATATGGGCCTGAATCCATCAATTGTTTGCTACTGTAGTGGGTTGCATAATTAGTGCTGCAGCCAACTTGATGCATTTAATTTACAGGCCCTAGGAACATGTTATACCATTTACCAGGGATTTATAAAAATGTGCCAATTGGATTGATATAAATTTTTCTATGAGCGGAAGGAAGCACTTTATCATTGGATTGCAGGAGTAACAGTATGCAAAGTTCTAATGCCAACAAAAATGTATCCAACATAAAAAATAGAATACAGAAGGCAGACATTTGTGGTAATGGTAATTTCCATCAAAATCCATCACAAAGAAACAGGCACAAATCAGTTAGACTGGAAAATTACAGACCAATATCAAATAGACCTTTGCAAGGTAATTGAAAATGCAGAATTACCCTAAATCGCTCCCTTTCATAAAAGAACAAGCTCCGCTGGAACAGATAAACAGGATTAGAATCCATCTATGAAGACCTCAAGTATACCACTGATTCTAATGGAGAAGCCACACTACTCCTATTTAAGATATCACCAGCATTTGCCACTGTTAACTATTGGTCTGAAGACTAATTATATAGGAAACCAGTGTACAGCCCTTCTATGGATTAAATCTGACCACACAGATCCCAAACAGTTAGACTTACTCCATTATGCTATCATCATTCACCTCTCAGATAAATATCAAAAAGGCTCGACAATCACATAATTTGTCTTCTCTTTGATGTGTACAACTCTCCACTTTCAAATCTCATCAACTTGTTCAAGCTTACCTTTTACAACTATTCTGATAATATCTAGAACTTTTTAAAACTGGAACCTCATGTGGATTTTAAAACCTCTGATCCCTGTGAATGCCTTGTTGTATTTGACCATTGGATGCTACAGAATTCTCTGAAACTAAGCTCATCCCAAAAGGGAATCTTCACCGGTGATGCAAAATTAAAACCCTGTCTCATTATGACTGATACCAATCACCTTAAAAGGTGGATTATGAATTCCAACGTCTCACTCCAAACTCAAGTTGACAAGATGACCAGAAATGCGTTCTATAAAATGATAACTATACAGCATACCTTTCCTCATTTAGACATTGCGTGTAGAATACAATAATCAATAGCTGCACTCCGACAAGTCTTGACCATACTAGTGGCTCTACATTGGATGTACTTTGACATCTAGCTTTCTTTTGTTTTTCTGGCTGTGTTTTGGAAACTGTACTTTGGCAATGTCTTAAGTGGATCTGAGGTGTACGCAATCATATCATAATTATCTAGAACTATCTTACTGCTGTAGCATTTATTCTAAAAGGACGCCTTCAACATTTAATAAAAGGAAAAAATGCACCAACTGTTCAATAAATGAAAAAATAATATTGATCGATAGGGGACAGCACTGCCTAGACTCTGTTTTTGTACAACTTGGTTGTGTAAGGTTCCCATTAGCCAGAATTCTAGGCTGACGGGGTCAGTACAAAGTCTGAACTAGCATAATCATCCCCTCTATATCAGAATTCTGCTTTACCTGTCCCCGAGAGGACACTGAACCTGATTAAAAGCTTCGGCAGCGTCTATCTTGTAATTTGGCAAAGGAAGCTTTTTGATAGGTGGTAAATCATTTGATCCTTTCTTTAGATGTGTTCGAGCCTTAAGATATCTGCAGGGGATACACTTCTTTTGATCTTCATGAATAATATCGCCAATAATTTTACTCAATCTCTTTTTGAGACTGCTGCAAAAAGAGTTCAGCAGAGAGACTGTTCTGTACGTTTCACAATGTGAAGAGTCTTTATTTGGCTTCAGGATTATTTAACTGACAGCTTTGTCTAAATATTCTTATTACCTGGCATTATGGAGTTGAAAAGGTCACACCAAATAGGAATCAACTTTTTAAAGATAACCTGATAAAATTTGCTCCATAGCCCATCAAGACAAGCAGTCTTCCCATACTTTAAGAAGATATATCTTCTTGAATCTCTACAGTAGCCGAGGGCTGCATTAGACGTGCATTGTTTTACCATCAATTTGCCCATTCGCTGTCTCCCAAAAGGAGCCCCTTCTAATCTCTTTCAGGAAACTCCTCCTCCCTATATTGAATTTTTAACAACTTATGAAACACAAATTCTGTTGTAGTTTTAGAGAAACATCTTGTGCATGGCTGGGTCTACAACCTCCCTTATATTACTCATAGCTCTAGTTTTGTAGTAGTCCCCTAACCTCCCACCTCAAACAATAGATATTATCTAGCCTACACCTGTTCTCCACTCAATCCTTTGACCCCTCAAACATCATTTTATTCACTCAAGCTTTCCTAATAGAGATTTGAGTCAGTGTGCTCCTTGGAAGGGCCTTGAATGTGTATCACACAATTCTTGAGAAACTGAATGTTGATTTATGTTACAAAACTCATCTGTCATCTTTCTATTTTTGTTACTATCAAGCTGCCTATCAAAATCTTCCTAGAAAAAGTCCATTTAGTGTTTTCCAACTCGAAATTTATCTGTAACACAAAAGTGAACTGTAGAGTAATATGATAAATGTAAATGCAAATAGGAACATTCATTATTACCCCAAACACTGTCCTACTCATTATTAAACAGAGGCTTTTGTGTCTCCTGTAATGAAAACATATAGGGGAATATTTATAAGCCCCTAGCACCACCTTGCGCCACATTAGCAGCATTTTTTACCTGTGGCCCAAAGAGGCCAAAATCCTTGGGTTATATTTACAAGTGGTGTAATGCATATATTTTTTACAGCAGTTTTAACACCTGCTCAGAACAGGCGTTAAAAAGGGGCTTCTATTATTTATAATAATAAGCCCCTATGTACTCTGCAGGAATAGCACAAATATTTTGGGCATACTCCTGCAGAGTACTTCAATGGCTTCAATAAAAATGACGCTATTGCCCCCTACCAGGTATCATGTTGGTGGTAGGGGAGCGCTAAGGGGTGCAAGGAAAATGGCCCTGCACTGCCACTTTTCTTAAATATGCCCCATATTCCCTTAGTTCCCCTACTCTCTCACCCCAGAAACACCGTATAGGTCAAGTTCTTGACATATGTAATAGAGCTCTTTGTACAATTTAGGCCTAGCTAGTACATTATCCTTAAGGGTATTAGAGTCACCTCCTACCTTGTATGGCACTGAGAAACCTAGTAAATTACACAAGAAGGAAGAGAAGGGGCAGAACAGTCAATTGAACAGAAATCTCCCTGAAACCTGTTTACTCTGAGAAAATCTTTACATTTGAAATCCCAAATATTTTATTTCCAACAAAATAACCTGCTACTTACTATTCTGAAGGTACTGGATATTCCACTTTAATAAAACACTAGCGCCCATTGACAGTCCATGATAAAAGAGCCAATATGGAAGATCGTGCAGGAGACCCCTGTTACCTGAGTCACTGTAGGGGGCTGGCATGGTTTGTAGTGGGTACCTAAGGTACTTACCTTATACCAGGTCCAGTTATCCCCTATAGCTCATGCAATAACACTTTAGTCACACAGTACTCACACATGAAAGAATATACTTAGTGTTACAAAACTAAAGGTACCATAGAGACTATACTCCCTTAGGAGCTAAGTAATACACAAATTATATACACTAGTATGCAAAAACAGGTGTATAAACAGTTAGGAAACAGTGCAATTAGTGAAAATCACAATAGTTAGAAATGGGCCTAGGGGGAACACAAACCATATACTAAGAAAATGGAATGCGAATGTCAGTTTCCCATCTAGGCAAGTGTAGTGTGTAGAGGGGAGCTGGGAGTGTTAGAAAACCCCAAAGGTAAGTACTAGAACCCTCCCCAGTGACCAGGTAAGGAGGAGTAAATCACTGTAACTTTCCCCGAGAACACACCAAAACGATAAGAAGAATTATGCAAAACGCAGAAGAGACGGCAAGACACAAACAGTGGATTCCTGGGCAAGAAGACCTGTGGAACAAGGGGACCAAGTCCAAGAAGCACAGAAGAGTCCAGGAAGAGCAGGAACCCCTGCCCAGGGATAGGTGTGGCTGAGCAGCCAATGCTGAACTAGGAGACATGCAAAGCTCTTGCAATACCACTATAGTTACACAGTACTTATACACAATAAAAGACAATACTCAGTGTTACCAAAAATAAAGGCACTTTGTTTTAGTGACACCAGGCTAATAATATCTTAGAGGCAATACTCCTTCTGGAGGTATGTATTATACACAGTATATACACTAGTAACCAAAATCAGGTAAGTAAACAGTCATAGAATAGTGCAAACAGTAGAAAGTACAATAGATTGCAATAGGTCTAGGGGCAACATAAACCATATACTAAAATAGTGGCATGCGAATGTCAAATTCCCCCTAGGCAAGTGTAGTGTGTAGAGGGGCACTGGGAGTGTAGGAATCCACCAAAGGTGTGTAAAGTACCCCACCCCAGAGCACAGGAAAGCAGGAGTAAAGTACAGCAAGTTTTCTCAGAACACACTACAAGATGAGATGAAGAATTAAGCAGGAACTAAGCAAGACTGCAAGCAACCAACAATGTATTCCTGGACCTGCAGACCTGTGGAGAGAGGAGACCAAGTCCAGAAGTCGAAGAAGAGTCCAGGAAGAACAGGAACCCCTGTCCACCTGGAAGAAGGTGCAAAAGTCGATTCTCCGGTTGGAAGAAAAGTACAGAAATGCACCAAAGAAGATAAGTGTGGGTTCCTGCTTGGTGCAAGAGATGTCCCATGTCGAGTTGTTGGATGCAAACTGTTTGCGTCGCTGGATTCCGCCAACAAGCCTTGGTTCATGCAAGTACACAGTTTGCTGCAAAGAGGAGCTGCCTGGACCCAGGTGGGACCTGGGGGTCTCAACTCATTCTGAGGAGACAGAGAGGGCTCTCAGCACTCCAGGGAGCCCTCAGAAGACCAGGCAGCGCCCACGGGAGTCCCAGAACACGGGGAAAAAGGAGATGCAAAGTGCAGTCATCGTAGCACTACACAGGAGGATCCCACGCCACCGGAGAACAACTCAAAGTGCTGTGTGTCACAGGATGCAGTGCTAGGGACCTGGGCTACGCTGTGAATGAAGAACTTTTGGAAGAAGTGCACAGAAGCCCAAGGAGCTGCAGAAGATGCGGAACACAGGGGTACTGTCGCAGCACGGGGAGGCAAGCTCTTACCTCCACCAAATTTGGACAGCTGGACCATTGGACAGTCTGGGTCACTGCAGTCCACCACCTGTCTTCCAGGGATCACACTCGTTGGCAGGAGAGGAGTTCCAGAGTACCGGTTGTCCTCGCAGAGAGGTGACTGCTGAAGCATGAAAGTGACTCTGACACTCCACTGGAGATTACTTCAGTTCTTCTAGTGTAGGGTGAAGACAGGCAGTCCTCAAAGCGTGCACACCTTGGAAACTGTTGCAATTGCTGGCTGGAGCTGAAGTTGCAAGTCACAGGAGTCTTCCTGGATACTTTGTTACAGTTACAGCATTTCCTGGAGTAGTCTGCGGTTGATCCGAGAGTCAGAAGCTGAGGATGCAGAGGAGTGCTGGAGGAATTTTACAAACCAAATCTGAGGAAACACCCAGAGGAGAGACCTTAAATAGCCTTGAGAGGGAGATTGGCTACCTACCCAGGTATGCACCTATCAGGAGGGGTCTCTGACGTCACCTGCTGGCACTGGCCACTCAGAGGCCTCCAGTGTGCCCTCACACCTTTGAATCCAAGATGGCTAATGCCAGGGACACTCTGGAGGAGCTCTGGACACCAATCCTGGGGTGGTGATGGACAGGGGAGTGGTCACTCCCCTTTCCTTTGTCCAGTTTTGCACCAGAGCAGGGACTGGGGGTCCCTGAACCGGTGTAGACTGGATTATGCAAGGAGGGCACCATTTTTGCCCTTCAAAGCATTTCCAGGGGCTCTGGGAGGATTCCCCTCCCATGCCTGTAACACCTATTTCTGCTGGGAGAGGGTGTAACACCCCTCTCTTAAAGGAAATGCTTTGTTCTGCCTTCCTGGGATTGAGCTGCTCAATCCCCAGGAGGGCAGAAATCTGTCTGTGAGGTGGCAGCAGATGGGGCTGCAGTGGAAACCTCAGAAAGCTGGTTTGGCAGTACTCGGAGGTCCATGGTGGAGCCCCCAGGGTGCATGGAATTGGCCCCCCAATGCCAGATTTGGATTGGGTGTTCAATACCACAATCTTAGACACCTCACATGGCCATATTCGGAGTTACCATTGTGAAAATACATATATGTATTGACATATATGTGGTGCACGCTTATAATGGTGTCCCCACACTCACTAAGTCCGGGGAATTGGCCCTGGACAACATGGGGGCACCTTGGCTAGTGCAAGGGTGCCCTCACACACAGTAACATTGCACCTAACCTTCAGTAACTGAATGTTAGACATATAGGTGACTTATTAATTACCTTGTGCAGTGGGAAATGGCTGTGAAATAGTGTGTGCACTATTTCACTCAGGCTGCAATGGCAGTCCTGAAGGAGTGTTTGTATGAGCTCCTCATGGGTGGCAAAAGAAATGCTGCAGCCCATAGGGATCTCCTGGAACCCCAAAGCCGTGGGTACACAGAGAGAGCATAAGCACTGGAGTTCTGGTAGCAGAACTCCAGTGACAGAGTCAAGCATACTGACAACACTCATAGTCCACAAACTATGAGCACTGGGGTCCTGGCTAGCAGGATCCCAGTGAGACAGTAAAAACACACTGACAAATAGGTCTCAAACTATGAGCACTAGGGTCTTGGCTAGCAGGATCCTAGTGAGACAGTAAAACACACTGACAAACAGGCAACAAATGGTGGTTACCATGCTAGAAAGAGGCTACTTTCTCACATAACCCCCCCCCAAACGAAGTACAATAAGGCTAACCTTGGCCAGTTGAGACTTTATTGTCTAAGTGGTGATAAGTGGAGAGTAGATCTGCAATAGAGTGGTTACTCCCGTTTTCATCCACTGTATGGTACTTCCCTGTGGGGAAGTAAACCACACTGTCTGGAGATTTTTACCTAGAAAACAGTGCAAGTCCATATTCTCAGATTCTCTATTTGTAAGTTTTAAAGTGGGGCAGTGGGGCAGTGGGGCTGTTCCACTGAGCCTATGTCAAGACAGGGCTGCTGTCCTAAGGATGAGAATGCTAGACAGGGATGCTGTCTTAGTAGGGCCATAGCTGGGCAAAATGTTTGCCCATATGGCTGAGAGAGAGAACAGGGTTGCTGTTTCTCTTGGGTTGGAGCAGGGCAGGGCTGTTGTCCTATAAGCTCCACACTAGGACAGAGCTGCTGTCCTATGTGTTCAGAGGTAGTGCAGGCGTGCTGCACTAAGGTTTCTCTTGGAGGGCTGAAGGGTTGCTCCAAATTTACTAAAACAGTGCAATTTTGCACATCTGGTTTAGTGGTTCCACAGAGAGGTACTTTTACCTCTGGGAGTTCAGCTGTGGTAGCTGTGGCCTCCCTTGGTACAGGTTCCACCGCAGGAGAGGTTTCTCCCACCACAGGAATGGTATCCTTAGTGGTAGGGTGGGTAAGGGTAACTTAATACCCTTTTTACCTGTAAGTGGAGAATGATCCTGAGACGTCAGGCCTCTTTCTCTTCTTTGCTTTTTCATTTCACCTGAAATGAGAGGAAGCAGTTCCTCAGGGATACCCAGCATGGATGCATGGGTCCTAAACTCTACCGCAGCCCAACCTGAGCCCTCTAGGTCATTACCTAAGAGACAGTCTACAGGTAAGCTAGGTGATACCACCACCTGCTTTGGGCCAGTAACTCACTCCACCCCAACTAAGTTGCACTACAGGTAAGGGGAGAGACTGAGTTGAGTTATGGACATCAGTTACCTGGTACGTCTGTCCAAGGACGTGTTGTGCAGGTGACACCAAGTTTTCAGTCATCAAAGTGATACTGGCACCTGTGTCTCTGTAGGACTGGGAATCAACACCATTTATTTTGAATGGAAAGCTGGTACTTGTCCATTTTAAGGGGAGAAGCAGCCAAGGTGGCAAGGCCTATGCCACCAGGTGTGACAGAAACTGTCTTGGGGGTTTCTACACCTACCCCAGTTTCTATGATGGACCCAAAAGTGAAACCAACCACACTACTAGGGGCACTAGAAGTTGAAGTGGGTGTAGTAGTGGTTGTAGGCTCAGGGAATTTACCTGGACAAGACTTATCCCCTGGCCTATGGCCTTTACCTCTGCACACATATGACAAGACCATGTCCGCTCACCGGAATTCCAGGTTCAGCAGGAGCATAAAGGGTAAAACTCTCACCCCTAAACACTATTCTCTCGTATCTAAAAATGAACAGGGAATGAGCAAATAGCCTCCAGGGGAAAGGGATATGGAACAGGGATTTGGGAAGGGAAGAGAAACAAAACACAGATTCATGAAGGAGCGTCACTGTTGTTCTAAGACAGTTGCCTCAGGGCTTGGTTGAGGAATTCTAAAACAAAAGAACTACAAATATCACAGAGTCTTTCAGCAAAATAAGAATAATTATTAGCATTTGATTGGGCAATCACCTAGTCTTTCAACAAAGTCACAATAATTATGAGCGCTCGATTGCTCAATTATTAAGCACGCTTTTGTAACTCACAACAAAATCGTTATTAAATCAAACTTATGAATTTGTCTTTTGTTATTTATTTTCACACAATAGACATGCTCCAAAACAACCAGAATAAATGTTTAAGTATGCATAGAAATCGAGCAATGCTTTCAGGAGTTCACAATACTTAACTTCAATGCTGCTTTTAAAAATACTTCTCAAGCTGTCTTTGGAAAATACTCTTGTATCACAGGTTTCTCAGCATCAACAAATGTCTTTCATAATACACCAACACGTCACTAACCTCAAGAAGGCTGAAAAAAGGGAGACAAGAAGAGAATTACTCACAAACCGACTTCTTCTGGAATGTTTTGATTATTTGAGGAAGATTGAATACTGCTCGTAAATTCTCCAGCCGCTGTGAATGTAATCCGCTCCAGAGAGGGAAGCTCCGATGAAGCCTCGCACTGAAAAGACGACTCCTGAAAGAATCACAGAACTCCAGCTGAACCGAGAACACCTGCGAGCGACGGAAGACTCGACGCCAAGCACAGGAAACACCGTGGCAGCTGTATTTATAGACTGGTGATGAGTGATCAGATACATGCTGGTGATGAGTCATCAATCACTTCTGATGATTCATTTGAAGGAATTCTGGTGATGAGTCATCAGACACATGCTGGCGATGAGTCATTAAATACTTCTGATGATTCATGTATAGGAATTCAGGCCTGTATGTATACTTTTTAAGCACCGTATTTGCGTCATTTTTTGATGCAAAAGCGGCACAAACTTACAAAATGCAATTGTATTTTGTACATTTGTGCCGCTTTTGCGTCAAAAATTACGCAAATGCGGCGCTATAAAAAGTATAAATATGGGCCTCAATGTCTCCATAAACCACTTGGCACACAGTTCACAAATGGAACAACAGTTGCTTTTATCAATATAAACAAACATGCAATGTAGTGTTCCTCGCATGTTACAGGGAAGTGCTGTGCTGTAAACACATTCATGACATGTTTCATTGTTCTTCATACATGCTGATTTATTTTGTAAGGGTGCAGCAAGAAGTGTGCATGTGTGAGTGCGAGTCCTAACAACATAGCACCAAGGCTTTTTATTGTGTGTAGAAGAAGAAGACGTTTTATCCCCACCCCCAGAGGATTGTTTTGGACCTGAAGAGGGACCTTTATGTTTATGTTTCTCCCCATGCTCGTCCTGAGATTTTTCACCATCTTTCTTCTTTTATTTGTCACTTCTGTATGAGTTTTTCTCCTCACCCTTGTTCTGACCCATTTGTCTGCCTTCTTTCCCAATTCTTGGGGAGAGGTCAGATCTGAGTCTAAGTATTGGTGCATCAAAGCAGACACACATCTATTAAAAATTTGCTCTCTCAAAATCAGATTATGTAGACCCTCATAGTCAGACACTTTGATGCCATGTAACCAACCTTCTAAAGCTTTGACAGAACAGTCCACAAAGTCAACCCAATCCTGAGAGGATTCTTTCTTGGTTTCTCTGAACTTGATTCTGTATTGCTCTGTGGTGATCCCAAAACCATCTATGAGTGCATGTTTAAGAATGTCATAATTGTCTGAATCCTCCTCCCTAATACTGACGAGTCTGTCCCTCCCTTTATCAGAGAAGGACAACCAAAGAATAGCACCCCACTGCCTCTGAGGGACCCTCTGAACTTTACAGGCCCTCTCAAGTGCAGCAAAACACTTTTGGATATCATCCCCCACCTTGTATGGAGGAACCTAAGTTCCTTGATTCAATGGCGTCCTCCTTGACCCCATAACTCCTGAAACTGTTGCTGCCACCATGGGGAACTAACCCCCAACCCCTGCCTTTCTCTTCCCACAGCTAAGGCCTCCCTTTCTAGGGCCAGCTGTTGCTGCTGCAGCCTCAGACTGGCCTCCTCCAATCTCAGATTTCTGAACTTCCTGTCTATGGAGTCATCATCTGGAGTGGATGTGTGGGACCCCTCAGAAACTGAGGTGGCATGAGAATGTGCAGACGTAGATCTTTCCTTAGCTTTGGTATCCCTAGTGACCTGGCCTCTAGGTGTGAAGGGGGCCCTACCTGTGTGTGAACCCCTCCCACTTCCAGCTACACTAGATGGTTTGCTAGGGGAAAGATGTTGTGAAGAGCCTTCCCCTGAATCTTCAGGCTGATTCTCAGAATCTAAAGGGTTGGAATTCCCCTCCATCTCCTCCTCCTGGTTACCAGACTGCTCCTGTTCATCCTGGAGAAGAAGACTTAACAGGAAATTCTTATTAGGGTTCTTCCCTACCTCTATGTTGCTCTCTGAGCAAAGCCCCCTTAGAACTTTGAAAGTCAGGTTCTCATAGCGAGTTCCCATGACTCAAGGGGTGGCCTCAGAGGAAGACATAGGTGGCATTCCGATCACGGCGGTAAAAGGCGCTTACCGCCAGTCAGAAGACCGCCATAACACCGCCGCGGTAAACCACCACGGTAATTCTGACCCCCAACAGGCAAACCGCCAAAATACCGACATCCACAAAAGTCCGCCACACCAAAGGTCAGCGATAAACTGGCGATGACCAAACCTCCACCGTCACGGCAACAGAAATACGCCCATGCCATTACGACCCACGAATCCACGCAGCGGTCTTTCAACCGCGGTATTCTATTGGCGGTACACACCGCCGCGGTCGAAATACACATACTCGTACAAAACACTACCACATTGGCCAATTCGAAATACACACACCTGATACACATACACAGACCACTCCCACACACCCAATACAATATAAAACACACACCAACATCACCCACAAACCCCTACAACCAGAAATTCTGAGAGAAGGCCAGAGAGAGACACCACAGTCAACTATCAAGCATCCACAGGCACACAATACCAATACCCACAGAACTTCCACGCACCTCACACACCACTAAATAGCACCCCACCTATCACTACACACTCCACCCCACACATCATCCACACCACCCCATGGCACCTCAAAGACACCACAGGTTCTCAGATGATGAACTCAGGGTCATGGTGGAGGAAATCGTACGAGTAGAGCCCCAGCTGTTCGGGACACAGGTGCAGCACACCACCATTGCCAGGAAGATGGAGCTATGGAGCAGAATAGTCGACAGGGTCAACGCTGTGGGACAGAACCCAAGAAATAGGGACGACATCAGGAAGCGGTGGAACGACCTACGGGGGAAGGTGCGCTCCATGGTATCAAGGCACAACATTGCGGTACAGCGGACTGGCGGCGGACCCCCGCCTCCTCCCCCAGAATTTACAACATGGGAGGAGCAAGTCTTGAACATCCTGCATCCTGAGGGCCTCGCAGGAGTCGGTGGAGGAATGGACTCTGGTAAGTCTCATCTTCACTACTTCATCCCCCCCACCCCACCTGCATGCCAACTCATACCCCCACCCTCACCCTCACCCCCATCACAACTACCCCTTGCAAATGTCTCACCATCACAACCCACCCATCCCAAAACTTAGCCCTGCATGCGGCCCCAAAGCATGGACACCCATCACCAAAGCATGCCCAATGCACATACCCATCACCCCCCCAAAACACCGTCAAAACAGCCCCCACAAAGGAATGCCAGCACTGGGGTACACGGGCACCCACCCATTGCACGCCATTGGCACACACAGAAGCAATAACCATACTTTTATACCCCTGGAGGACCCGAACGCCAGGTCACCGCGCAGGAGGGTCCACAAATGTCCACTCCACCCCCAGAAGAGGCCCACAGTGATGACAGCAGCTCTGTCTCCCTGGATCTAGATGACCAGCCCGGTCTATCGGGGACCTCGGGACAGTCGGTTCCCCTCAGACAGGCACAGGCCACAGCAGACCTTTGCCCCTCTGGGAACACCAGCACAGCACTCACCCAGCGGGCCCATACCTCTGTCCCCAGGACACGTCAATCAGCGGTGTGTCCACCACTACAGGGAACCCAGGCTAACCCACCACCCCAACAACAACAGGGACCTGGGGGCAGTGGTAGTGGGCACACGGTCCAGGGGACGGAGGCCCAGGGAAACAGGGGAACTGGGAGGGCTGCTGTGCGAAAGGGGGGGGACAGGCCAAGGGAACCCACTCTCCACAAGGTCCTCTCCTCCCAGGAGACGATGGCGACGGTCCTGGCCAGGTTTCAGGAAATCCAGCTTCTGCAGGAGCAACAGTATATGGGGTTCAGGGAGGAACTAAGAAACATCAGTTCCGCCATGGGTACCATCGTAGTGGCCCTGAATGACTTAATCACCACATTGCGGACCACTGTGGCACCTCAAAGGGCCCCTGACACTAGCATGGACCAAGAACTGGCTACCACCTCCGCCGGCGCTAGTGGACAGGAGGCCCCAACACAAGACCAACAGGCCACCAGAACCCCACCCCCTGCAGAAGGAGAACCACCCTGCAAGCGGGCCCTGAGATCCAGGAAGAAGACAGAGTAACATGTCAAGACCCCCGCCAGCAAAGGATACCGCCCTGATTGTCATCCCACTGTCCCACATTGTCACCCTGTCCAACCTTAAACTGCCCCTGCTCCACTTCCCACAGGCATTTGGACAATGCACCTGTGAAACTGATAGTCTGGTCTCTGCCATGGACAATCCTCCACCATCACCCCTCACCGATTTGCAACCACCCATCCAAATTAGAGCACTTGAATAAACACACTTATTGCACATAAACAATATGGAGTCTGTCTGTGATTTTAACAAATGTATTAGACGTGACAGTGCCAAAATTGTTATTCACATTGTGATGCCAACTAACCGCTGTCACACAGCTGTAGTCCATGGGGAAACAAAGCAGATGTCACGCAGTGGGGCTAACAGCTCTGAAAACGGAAGGGAAAGTCACAACACAGTTACCATACACTGGGGGAAAAAGTCAGACAGTAGAGAGGTAGGAGTCTTTAAGTAAATGTAATATGCCGGTGTGTACTCTTACCTGTGTGTCACTGAAAATATTGCTCTATTACTGTGTTCCTGTTGTCTATGTCGTCCTCTTCGGCTTCCTCCTCTTCACTCTCCACAGGCTCCACAGCTGCTACAACACCACCATCTGGACCATCCTCCTGCAGAAAAGGCACCTGGCGGCGCAAAGCCAGGTTGTGAAGCATACAGCAGGCCACGATGATCTGGCACACCTTCTTTGGTGAGTACATTAGGGATCCACCTGTCATATGGAGGCACCTGAACCTGGCCTTCAGGAGGCCAAAGGTGCGTTCGATGACCCTCCTAGTCCGCCCATGGGCCTCATTGTAGCGTTCCTCTGCCCTGGTCCTGGGATTCCTGACGGGGGTCAGTAGCCAGGACAGGTTGGGGTAACCAGAGTCCCCTAATAGCCACACCCGGTGCCTCTGGAGTTGACCCATCACGTAATGGATGCTGCTATTCCGCATGATGTACGCGTCATGCACTGACCCAGGGAACTTGGCATTAACATGGGAGATGTACTGGTCTGCCAAACAGACCATCTGTACATTCATCAAATGATAACTTTTCCTGTTCCTGTACACCTGTTCACTCCTGCTGGGGGGGACCAAAGCAACATGTGTCCCATCAATGGCACCAATGATGTTGGGGATATGTCCAAGGGCATAGAAATCACCCTTCACTGTAGGCAAATCCCCCACCTCAGGGAAAACGATGTAGCTCCACATGTGTTTCAGCAGGGCAGACAACACTCTGGACAACACCTTGGAAAACATAGGTTGAGACATCCCTGATGATATTGCCACTGTTGTTTGAAATGACCCACTTGCTAAGAAATGGAGTACTGACAGCACCTGCACTAGAGGGGGGATCCCTGTGGGTTGGCGGATGGGTGACATCAGGTCTGCCTCCAGCTGGGCACACAGTTCATGTATAGTGGCTCGGTCAAACCTGTATGTCAGAATGACATGTTGTTCCTCCATTGTCGACAGGTCCACCAGCGGTCTGTACACGGGAACATTCCTCCATCTCCTCGCATTGCCCAGCAGACGGTGCCTAGGAAGGACAACAGCGAGCACAGAGTCAATCAACCCACAGGTACGTTCCCACAGCTTGCACACAACATGATTCACTATGCATTGAATGGTTTGTATGAGTGTTGAGGAAAGGCCTAGGTATGTGTGACGCAGTAGAAATTAAGCCATGTGGGCCCTTGAAATGGCGGCTGCCTGACCTGTGAAGTGTGACAATGGGATGTGAGGTCAATGCGCTGGCGTGGCACACAGTGGCGGTAGGCGGTCGAAGACCGCGGCGCAAAGCTACATTGGTTAACATAGAACCCTATGGGTTTCACGAGCCAATGACGATGTGCGCCGGCGCTCGCGGTACGCACCGCCGCGGGCGTGACCGCCATTTTCTATCTACTTAATCACTCGATACCTGATCTTCCACAGGAGAGGACCTACACTGCAAGTGCTGCTGTGACCTCGGTCTGGAAGAGACAATGGCTGCTGTGACTGGGGAAAGGGCCCCTGCCTTCACTTCTGAAGAATTGGAGAAACTCGTGGATGGGGTCCTCCCCCAGTATGCGCTACTCTACGGTCCTCCAGACCAACAGGTAAGTACACTGGGACCATGCTTTGTGGGCAATGCCTGGGTTGAGTCGGGTGGATTAAAGATGGTGGGGAGGGGAGCAATTGAGGCATGCATCAGATGACAGATGAGAGCATTGGCCACATGGCAAGGGTGGGGATGGGGGGCCACTCACATCAAGCATGCAGAAGGTGATGATTTTTTTTCTCCCCCTGTACATGTCACATAGGTCAGTGCCCACCAGAAAATCGCTATTTGGCGTGCCATCGCCAAGGACGTCCGGACCCTGGGGGTCCACAACAGACGGGGCACCCACTGCCAGAAGAGGTGCGAGGACATCCGACGTGGGAGCAGGAAGACGGCGGAGGCTCTGCTGCGGATGGCCTCCCAACGTAGGAGGGGTGCCAGTCGTCAATTGACCCCCCTGATGTCCCGGATCCTGGCGGTGGCCTACCCCGATTTGGATGGGCGCGTGAGGACATCACAGCAGACACAAGGGGGTGAGTACACTCTCATTCTGGTGACTTTGCACGCAGTGGAGGTGTCTGGGTGGGGGAGGTGGGCTGTGGGTATCTCTAGGCCAGGGCGATTTCTGTAGGCTAGGCCACTCTGTAAGGCATGGCCCTGTGCCCCCACCCCCCACCTCTGTAGGGTGCCAAGTACAGCTATTCATGGCCCTGTGTCATCTATGTGTGCAGTTGTCGTCCATAGGCTTGTAGGCCATGTCCCACTGATTGAGTAGTGGACCCCAAGTGCGCAGCGTAGTGCAGGGGGCTTCTGTGTCTATCCTCTCTGCCAACGGTAGCGGTAATCCATGCACTCAACATGTCTTTCTTTCTCCCGCCCCCTTTTTTGTGGTCTTCCTGTTCATGTGTACATTAGCATCATCAGGCGGAGGAGAAGTGGCATCGGAGCACGAGGGAGTTGCATCCCACATGGCCCTGGAGGGCCATGCAACGGACTCTGAGTACACCAGTGGGACGGAGGGTGAGGGGAGCTCCACAGCGGGGACTCATGCTGATGTCAGTGGCAGCGACTCGTCCTCTGAAGGGAGCTCCCTTGTGGTGGCGGCAACATCCGTGCCCCCCGCAACAACAGGTACAGCCGCCACCCAGCGCACCAGCACCGCCCTCCCAGCAGCCCCTCAGTGTTTGCCCCGTGCCCGCTCACCCAGGAAGGGGGGCATCTCCTTCGCCCCAGGCACCTCAGGCCCTGCCCCTGTCACCCCTACTGCCCTCAGTGAGGAGGTCATTGACCTCCTGAGGACCATCATTGTTGGGCAGTCTACCCTTTTGAATGCCATCCAGGGTGTAGAAAGGGAGGTGCACCGGAGTAATGTATACCTGGAGGGCATTCATTCGGGTCAGGCTGCCCATCAGCGATCGTTCAACGCTCTGGCCTCAGCACTGACGGCACCAATTGTCCCTGTCTCTAGCCTCCCCCCTCCAACTTCCTCCACCCAGACCCAATCCCCTGTACCTCTGCCTATCCCAGACACACCTACAGACCAGCCTGCACACACCTCAACACCGAAGGGAAGCTCATCCAGACATAAGCACCACACTTCACACAAGCATTCACACAAGCAACATCCACATGCAGACACACCAACACCCACTGCCTCCACTGTGTCCCCCTCCTCCTCGTCTCCCTCCTCCCTCCCTGTGACGTCTCCACTCACACTTGCATGCACAACATCTTCAGCCACTACGTCCATCACCAGCACACCCACCAGAACACTCCGCACACGTGCAGTCACCACCCCCACTACCATTTACACGTCCCCTGTGTCCTCTCCCAGTGTGTCTGTCACCCCCTCTTCCAAACCACACAAACGCAGGCAGCCACCCACCCAACAGCCATCCACCTCACGACAGCCTCCAGCCCAAGCACCTGCACCCAAAGACACCAGACTTCACACTCCTACAACCACATCCTCTTCCTCCACTCCCATACCCACTACACCTAGCCGTCCCTCTCTTTCCAAATTGATTTTCCTCTCCAAACTTGACCTCTTTCCAACAACTCCCCCACCCCGTCCATCTCATAAGACTGCAATCAGCACCTCAGCCACCACCAAACCAGGACCTATCAAGACTGTTGTCCAAGGACTGTGGAGTCCCCCACCCTCAAGGGCAACTAGTTCTGCTAGGAGCCAAGGCACGGCCAGCCCACCCCCGGAAAAACACCCAAAGATTACCAGTGCCCGGCGCGAGAGGCCAAGGACACCAGGGACCAAAATCCATACCCTGGCTCCGGCTGGAAGTGGGGTGCCACCTGGCACACCGCCAAAGGTGGGAAAGGGCCACAGACGACCAGGGAAGGGTGGGAAGGGCAGCACGCCCGACAAGTCCGGCAGCAGGCCAGCTGCCCAGGAGGGCCCCACCAGCCCCATCCCAGGTGTGCAGGAGGACACCCAGAGGCCCGGTACGGCAGCCCAGTAGGGCCCCGCCAGCCACAGCCCAGCTGCCCAGGAGGGCCCCGCCAGCCTCAGCCCAGCTGCCCAGGAGGGCCCCGCCAGCCACAGCCCAGCTGGGCAATGAAGGAGCGCCAGCCACAGCCCAGCTGGGCAATGAAGGAGCGCCAACTCAAGCACTGCTGAACAGGGCAAGCACCGCTGAACAGGGCAAGGACCGCCAAGGCATGCACCGCTGAACAGGACAAGCACCGCTGAACAGGGCAAGGACCACCAGGGCAAGGACCGCCAAGGCAAGCACCGCTGAACAGGGCAAGGACCGCTGAACAGGGCAAGGACCGCCAAGGCAAGCACCACTGAACAGGGCAAGGACCGCCAAGGCAAGCACTGCTGAACAGGGCAAGCACCGCTGAACAGGGCAAGGACCGCCAAGGCATGCACCGCTGAACAGGGCAAGCACCGCTCCGCTGGGCCCTTCATCTCAAGCACCGCTGCACTGGGCCCTTCATCTCAAGCACCGCTGCACTGGGCCCTTCATCTCAAGCATCGCTCCGCTAGGCCCTTCATCTCAAGCACCGCTGCACTGGGCCCTTCATCTCAAGCACCGCTGCACTGGGCCCTTCATCTCAAGCACCGCTCCGCTGGGCCCTTCATCTCAAGCACCGCTCCGCTGGGCACCGCCGTCTCAAGCACCGCTGCACTGGGCCCTTCATCTCAAGCACCGCTGCACTGGGCCCTTCATCTCAAGCACCGCTCCGCTGGGCACCGCCGTCTCAAGCACCGCTGAACTGGGCCCTTCATCTCAAGCACCGCTCCGCTGGGCACCGCCGTCTCAAGCACCGCTGCACTGGGCCCTTCATCTCAAGCACCGCTGCACTGGGCCCTTCATCTCAAGCACCGCTCCGCTGGGCACCGCCGTCTCAAGCACCGCTGCACTGGGCCCTTCATCTCAAGCACCGCTGCACTGGGCCCTTCATCTCAAGCACCGCTCCGCTGGGCACCGCCGTCTCAAGCACCGCTGCACTGGGCCCTTCATCTCAAGCACCGCTCCGCTGGGCACCGCCGTCTCAAGCACCGCTGCACTGGGCCCTTCATCTCAAGCACCGCTCCACTGGGCACCGCCGTCTCAAGCACCGCTGAACTGGGCCCTTCATCTCAAGCACCGCTCCGCTGGGCCCTTCATCTCAAGCACCGCTGCACTGGGCCCTTCATCTCAAGCACCGCTGCACTGGGCCCTACATCTCAAGCACCGCTCCGCTGGGCCCTTCATCTCAAGCACCGCTCCGCTGGGCACTGCCGTCTCAAGCACCGCTGCACTGGGCCCTTCATCTCATGCACCGCTGCACTGGGCCCTTCATCTCAAGCACCGCTCCGCTGGGCACCGCCGTCTCAAGCACCGCTGAACTGGGCCCTTCATCTCAAGCACCGCTGGCCCATTGGCGGGAGGGGCAGTGCCACATCTGTGTCGGGCAGGGCTGCACGAAGCACTCTGGGCACCAGTCCCCCTCCAGAACCAGTGGACACTGTCATCCACTTGAGAGACTGTGGCTTTGCACTCCCCAGGATGTAACAGTGGGCAAACCACCCACTGTATGGACTTGAGAGACTGTGGCTTTGCACTCCCCAGGATGGGACAGTGGCCATGGAGGCCCCTCGTGGATCTGGCATCGTGTACTCATGTGGCTGAGGTGCCCCCACTTCCCTTCCCCCTGAGGTGCCTGTATTTTTCTATCTGATGCCCCTGCAGTGTTCTCTACGTTGGTGTCAGGTATCCTATGTGGGCCTTGCCCATGTGAATTGGGCCCAGTGCTCCACGGACAATGACTGCTAAAATTATCGGACTTTTAATATTTATGTATATATTAGTTTTAAATGTGTGATATTTTTATATGCCGATAATATAATATATTCGACTGTTTATGATCATTTCATTTTGTCTTTGCATTCCTCTTGGGGGTTTGGGGGTTGTAACAGTGATGTATTGCTATGCATTGATGTGTGTGTTGTAGTGGGTGAGGGTGGTGGTGGGTGTGTAGCATATGTGTGCCCGTAATATTTTCTCCTCCCCCCTCCCCTGTGTCGTAGGTGCAGTACTCACCATAGTCTTCTGTGCCGGCGTTCGTGCTCCTGGTAGAGGAGCAGGAATACAATAGCTGGTAGGATGTGTAGTTCGCGTTCCATGCTGTCCAGATTCCTCGTGGGGTGTATGGAGGTGAGCGTTTTCCGTTTGAAATGTCTGTTTACGCTGTGTTTTTATCGGCGGGGCTACCGCCCCAGAAAAGGTGGCGGATTGGTGGGTTGTGTTAGGGTGGGCGGTACATTGACTCCCGCCTGTCTGTTGGCGGTGACCGCAGCGCTGTTTGTTTGTCCCACCGTGGCGGTTGGAGTGTTAAAGTGGCGGTCTCTGTTGGCAGTTTCCGCCAAGGTCAGAATTCCATTTTTTTAACCGCCAGCCTGTTGGCGGGTTAGCCGCCGCTTTAACACCGACCGCCAGGGTTAGAATGACCCCCATAGTGTAGTGAGTTAAAGTAAAGTGAAAGGAAAGGAAAAGACCTACTTTACCTACCTCTTTTTAGAAAGAAAGTGAAAAGACTAGATATACTTTAGTATAGCTCTAGGTATAGAGGACACTTGCCTGTGGAAAGCACAGGTGACAGAGTGATAAGGCAATTGCAAGTATCCCACTGCTACACCACCAATGTAGGAGGCAGGCCTGTTTTGTAGTGGGTGCCAAAGGTACAAACACCTTATACCAGGTCCAGTTATCCCTTATTAGTGAAATGTAGGCAGTGTCTAGAAGCCAGGCTCTCCAGGGACAGCTGTCGCTGAGCAGCCAAGGCTGAACTAGGAGACATGCAAGGCTCCTACAATACCACTGTAGTCACACAGTACTCACACACATGACAGAAAATATTCAGTGTTGCAAAAAAAAGGTACTTTATTTTAGTGACACAAATGCCAAAAATACCTTAGAGACTATACTCCCTTAGAAGGTAAGCAATATACACAATATATAGACTAGTATGCAAAAACAGGTAAGTAAACAGTTAGAAAACAGTGCAAATAGTGAAAATCACAATAGGTTGCATTGGGCCTAGGGGGAACACAAACCATATTCTAAAATAGTGAAATGCGAAAGTCTGTTTCCCACCTAGGTAAGTGTAGTGTTTAGAGGGGCACTGGGAGTGTAAGAAAACATCAAAGGTAAGTAATAGTACCCACCCGAGAGCCCAGGAAAGCTGGAGTAAATCACAGAAGGTTTCCTGAAACACAAAAGAAGTTGCGAGAGAAGATAATGCAAGAACCAGAAGACACTGCAAGACACCAACAATGGATTACTGGACCTGAAGACCTATGGAAGAAGGGGACCAAGTCCAAGAACCACTGAAGAGTCCAGGGAGAACAGGATTCCCACCTAATCCAGATGAAGGTGCAAAAAAAGAACCACCGGTGAGAAGACAAAGTCAGTTATGCACCCAGGAAGGAAGATGCGGGTTCCTGGTCTGTGCAGAAGCTGTCCCACGCCGGATGGATGATTGCAGTCTGGTTTGCGTTGCGGGATTCTGCCAAGAAGCCTTAGCACAGGCAAAGCTTGCGGTTAGTGGAAAATGGCACTGCCGGGGACCACGAGGGACCTGGTGGCCTCTACCCAGGAGGGGGAAACAGAGGGTGCTCTCAGAAACTCAGAGAGCCCTCAGAAGACCTGGCAGCCTGCACAGGAGTCCCACAACACAGGGCTAAAGAAGGTGCAAATAGAGGCCCACGCAGCACAACACTGTCTTGTGTGGAAAGGCAAGCTCTTACCTCCACCAAAGTTGGACAGCTGGACATTGGGATTGTTGGGGTCATTTTAGTCCACCACCCGTGTTGCTGGATCCACACTTGTCGTCTGTAGAGGAGGCCTATGCCACCGGTTGTCGCTGCACAGAGGTGCCTTCTGAAGCAGGGAAGTGACTGTGTCAGTCCACAGGAGATTCCTACGGTTCTTCTGGTGCAGGCTGAGGATAGGAAGTCCTCAGAGGATGCACAACCTGGAAACTGTTGCAGTTGCTGGCAGGAGCTGAAGATACAATGTTGCAGAAGTTGTCTTTGCTTCTTTGTTGGAGATTGTAGAGTTCGTGGAGGGTTCAACTGTGGTTTCGTCGGTAGAAGATGAAGTAAAGGATACAGACACATTCCTGCTGGAGTCTTGCAATCCGAATCTGAAGAAACACCCAGAGGAGAGACCCTAAATAGCCCTGAAAGGGGGATTGGTCACCTAACCAGGTAAGCACCTATCAGGGGAGGGCTCTGACATCACCTGCTGCCACTGGCCACTCAAATGCTCCCAGAGTGCCCCACCACCTTGGAATCCAAGATGGCAAAATCCAGGGACACTCTGGAGGAGCTCTGGGCACCACCCCTGGGGTGGTGATGGACATCCCCCAGGGGGGTCACTCCCCCTTTCCTTTGACCAGTTTCACACAAGAGCAGGGAGGGAGGGTCCCTGAACCGGTGTAGACTGGATTATGTAAGGAGGGCACCATTTGTGCCCTTCAAAGCATTTCCAGAGGCTCTGGGAGGCTACTCCTCCCATGCCTGCAACAGTTATTTTCAAAGGGAGAGGGTGCAACACCCCTCTCCCAAAGTAAATCCTTTGTTCTGCCTTCCTGGGCTTGAGCTGCTCAAGCAACAGGAGGGCAGAAACCTGTCTGTGAAGTGGCAGCAGCTGGGGCTGCCTGGAAAACCTCAGAAGGCTGATATGGCAGTACTCGGGGCCCACTGTGGAGACCCCAGAGTGCATGGGATTGTACAACAAATACTGGAATCAGTATTGGGGTACAATTCCCAGTTGTTAGACACCTTACATGGCCATATTCGAAGTTACCATTGTGAAGCTGGACATGGGTATTCACTTATGTCCAGTGCACGCATGAAATGGCATCCCTGCACTCGCAAAAGTCTGGAAAAATGGTCTTGGATGGCGTGGGGGCACCCCTCACGCACAGGTGCCCTCACACACAGGTACTTTGCTCCCATCCTTCAGGATTAGAAGGCCTGACATATAGGTGACTTATAAGTGACCTGGTGTAGTGAAAATGGCTGTGAAAGGGTGCATGCATCAATTCACGCAGGCTGCAATGGCAGACCTGCAAAAGCCTTTGCATGGGCTCCCCATGGGTGGCAAAAGTAATACTGCAGCCCATGGGGATCCCCTGGAAAACCAATGCCCTTGGAGCCTAAGTACAATATACTAGGGACTTATAAGGGGGCACCAGTATGCCAATGTGGAATGAAATACTGGATTACCACTATGTAGTGACAAATTTGGGGACAGAGAGAGCATAAGCACTAGAGACCTGGTTAGCAGGATCCCAGTGACACAGTCAAGCATACTGACAAAACAGTGAAACATACTGACAAGTAGGCCATAAACCATAGGCACTGGGGTCCTTTCTAGCAGGATCCCAGTGACACAGTCAAACACATTGACAAACAGGCCAAAAATGGGGGTAACCCTGCTAGAAAGAGGCTACTTTCTCACAGGGGGACATGACAATTGGCACAGTAAGTATGATTCCATATGTTAGTTATTAAAAACGTGCAATCCCAATTACCCTTCATTTCAGAATTACAGAGACCATTCTAGATGGTGGGGAGGCAGGGTATTATTCAAGGCCACTCTCAATGAGAGCCATAGACTCTTCTAATGGGGAGTTTTATGTGGAGAGGAGCATTATCATCCATTGAAAAACAACATTCTACAGTAAAACAGATCTGATACACTCTCATTAAAAGATAGCTCAAGTAAAACTTGAAAATAAGAATGATAGTCAAACAACTTAGCCCAATTTGGTGATTCAATGAAAGACCAAATCAAAACCTACTCTTCCTAAGGAGTTTGAATGCACCTTGGCATGTGTTTATTATTTGTTGGAGAAGGGTACTGCAACTACAAGGAAAATCATAACTGTTACACCCAAGCAGCAGTGGGGCACAGTTTCGCAAAAAGCTGTATGCAAGTGCTCAGTTCCAGTAAGCTCTTTGACCATTAGCAGCATGAACACACGTAAAAGCAAAAAGAAATTAAAGAGAAAAATAAGGAGATAAAAATGCAAGCACTAAAGTAAAAGTTAATAAAAGCATAATGCAAACAGAGAACGTAAAAGTAAATAAAAGTATAATGCAAACAGAAACAAGAGAAGAAAGCCAGATGGTAATTATTTTTATGGTCAGCTCTGACTTCGGCAATATGTTTTGTTTAACAAAAAAAATCTGGATTGTGCTTCATTAAACATTTAGGCCCTCATTACAAGTTCCCTGGGTGCAGAGTTTTTAATTCTGCACCACTAGAATTAACAATACCAAGAGACCTGCTAACACATAGGGTTCAGAATCAATGAGAATTCTGTGCCTGATTTAGATCTTGGCAGTATTACCGCCAATCTGCGGCAGAAGTGGACTCGAGTACTCTATCAAATAGAAGGTGTTCTGACCCCTGTACTGAGATGTACTGTGGCTGAGATGCCGACTGCCACGAAGGAGTGTTCTTCCTAGCCATCAGGCCGGCAGGATCCCGGTGACCATATTTAGAAGTGACAGTTCTGCAGGCGGTGTACTGACGTGGATTACTGACGGAGGGAGGCCTTACAGCGACCCAATGGACATCATACAATGACAGTGGCTATGGAAAAGAGGTAAGTCACACACACACACTGTACCTTGGCAATATGTGTATCCCTGCACAACACGCCCCACAACACACCACATACACACAAATATCCATTGCCATTCCACCACAACACAACACGCATTGCCATACATCCATGACACAACAAACACACACTATTGACACTGCACCCACGCATGGCACAATCGCCACAACAGAAACAACTACACACTCATCTACACAAACATGCACACACAAAAGCACAACTACACACATCACAACAACATCCACCACACAATAACAAACCTCACCTGAATGTGACACATGGCAACACAACACAGAACCAAATGTACACAACAATAATGAACTCATGTGCAAGTGGCACACATTCTGGCACACCCACATCACCCACTCCTGCTCCCTCTACCTCAACCAGCCAATCCAGTCGCGCACACCCATACATGTACACACTCTCATATACAACATCAGAGGTACAGGTCCCCTTGCAATGTGCACACACAGACATAGTTGACAAGTGTGATTGTCATGTCATTGTGGTGCCAGCATTCATTTGTCAATGAACTTGGACACCAAAATGACCTTTGTGTATTCATGCAACATGTGTTTTGTAGAAGTGTGTACAAAAATCGATGTCTGCCATAATCGTGTTCTAACATATGCATGTCACAGTAATTAAATGTATATTGCAGCAGTGGTTCTGAGCTCATATGCTGTGCCCACATAACGTACACAGCCAATGCGGATTCCCTACGTTTGAGTCCAGTGACAGTGGGTTTGTATTTTGTACGTGGTCCAGTGGCAGCAGTGAAGGAATGTCTTATCCAGTTGAATCTAGTCACAAATGGAAGCGGAAATGTGAAAAAAGGCAGGTTTGTACCTCATTTTTGCTCCAATCCTTCAACTCAGGTGTAGAGGTAGCAACGCCACAGTTGGCTTGGCGTTAAGGTACATCCAAATCTGCTTGGCTGTGAGGGCGGCTGGAGCCCCGCTGACAGCCACTATTTCCAATAGCACCATCGATGCAGGTGGAGTTTCCTGGTTGAGACAGCGGGACTCAGGTGCTCTAACGGCTATGGGACCGCCAACATCTAAATCAAGAGGATGGACCGCCAAGTCAGTGACAGGTTTTTAGTCGAAAAACCGGCTGCGGGACTGTTCTCTGCAAGATCTAAATCAGGCCCTTTGTGTTGAACCCTAAGAAGACCCTCTGTGATAAGCATTTACCAGAGTAATAGGTAATTCTGTGCTCGATTCTCCCAGTACACAACACTACACTTTACCACCCTCCAGCCCCCCCACCCCATGCCCCTACGGCAGTGGTTCCCAATCTGTGCGCCGCGGCTCGCTGGTGCGCCATCAAAACTAGCCAGGGGCGCCGCACACAGTTTGGGAACCACTGAGCTATTTATAGCCCTTGGGCCAGTTCGTACAAAATAAAACTACTCAGGTGTAGCAGCTCTTTTTTAATTTTGTCCTTGAGCGCCCTCTGGTGGTTAAACACAACTAAAGGGATTCTACATTTCACAATATTTAAACAGTTATGTTATAACTACATAAAAATGAGACCTGCCCATTTTACTAGGGTTACCGTCAACCAATATTTTCCCCTTACTAAAAAACCCTATGCATGCTGTAATTAAACTACTGTTACATTTTTATTTTTTACAGTTATATATAGAATTACAATACCTTCATTGGCGTCATCCCAATTCTTTTCAGGGAGAAAAATGGATGTACTCCCTAGGCCAGGCTTACATCCCCCACCCGCCAACAAAAAGTAACATAATGGGGAGCCGCAGCCAGCGGCCAATAGATCAAGGGAGCCGTGGGTCGAAAATGTTTGGGAACCACTGCCCTACGGGGTGAATCTTGAAAAGTCCACAGTAACTCCGTGTATAGCATAATTTCTGATGGGCAGGCAACTATTACTGGCCCAACCGGAATCAGGACCTGCATGCGTTATGTAATGAGGCCCTTAGAGTGGTGTAAAAATAGTAATGTGCAGTATTCGCATTACTGCACATTTCTAGGTATGCCGCTCATTTAATGTAGTGTGGTGGCTTTGCTTTACATAGGGATATTTGCATCGGCAAGGTACAACAAATGTGATTAAGATTGCTATACCCCAGGAGCACTATTAAATCGCCTGCAAAGCAATACGTATTACATTTCTAGCGCTTGAACTTTAAATGCGACGGTAATACACCAACTCTTAAACGCGGCAATGAATCTTTGTATTTGAGTCTGTGTGGTTTTGAAAGTTGTAAGAAACTGAATTACGGAAAATAAAGTCATAATTGGCTTTGAGTTCATATCTGCACTTTAGACTGCTGCTAGCCAGACTGAACAGGTACTCATGTATTAAGGTACTTTACTAGAACAAAAGTGTATGCACAAATTGAATTGAAAGATGATTCAGGAAACAAGTCATAAAATATACGATAAAATAACGCTTTATTCCTGTAACGTAACAAAAAAGGTAACTCTTTTATAGCTTTTATACTTCATAATACCCTTTCCACATCTAATCATAAACAATTGAGTAAAAACGGTTTAGAAACTGGCAAGTCATGTTTGTAAAGCCCAGCCTGGTCTTCCAGGATGACTGGAAAGTTTGAAGAAACATTTCCGTTAAAGTTGTCTAAATACTGTTTTTGTATGTACTGTATTTTGACAGAAGTGATTGAAGTCCACACATTTATGAACATTGACTCATCCATTTCTGAAAAACGTTCAGTGCAATATGCATTGGGTAGAACTATCATCCAGTCCAGCGCATATTTCTGAAGTTCAATCTACCAACTTCATCATTATAAAATGTCTTACTCTACAGAGTTAAGCGTATAGATTCCATTAACTCAGCAACTTTAGAGTGATCTGCTGACTCAGGTAGCAGATGAAGAGTTGAGTTCTGCAAAATTACTGTCACTCCAAAACCTTGAAAATTCAATGCACCATTCATGGCTGAATTTTCATTAAAGAATTATATGTGCAATGTATTTCAATTCGGGAGGCCAGAAGAACTCAGAAACGATAACGCGCTAGGATCATAAATTGGCTTTCAGCCACACAGTAATTTTCCTGAAAAAACACAAGTTCAGGGAAATACACTGCTAAGTCCAGAAAAGTAATAATAATAAGCTGGATAACATAAAGTTGTAGAATGAATATGTGCCAAGTGCAGTACATAATTATTGGATCTGAGGCATACATATTCAATTAGTTGCATTGTGTTACCTGTACGTGGCGGTGACTACGAGCACAAACATGGCATCATGCCTGATTTTTCCATGCAGCACTCTCCACAGCACAGCTTCTAGAATTTAAGGCAAGAGTCCCCAACATTTTGTGGTATGTCCTAGATAATTAGGAGAGACTAAGGGGCATATTTGTAGTTTTGGATGCAAAACTGCACTAACAGACGTTTGCATCAAAAAGTTTAGCACCGGCTGTCACCATTCCTGAGCGCCAGCGGGCACCATATTTATGGAATGGTGCAAGCCGGTGCAAAGGGTGGGCTAGCGTAAACAAAAAATTACGTTACCCCGGTGGGGGTGGCAGTATGGGAGAAGGGAGGTTTGTACCAAAAAGTGGCATTAAGCTAGTTAGAGGCAAAAAAATGCCTCTTACCTGCCTAGCGTCATTTTCTGACACAAAATTCATCCATACCACATGACTCCTGTCTTAGATGATACAGGAGTCCTGCCCACCACCCCAATGGCCAGCAGAGGGGACCAGTGTCCCCTGGGCATGGCCATTGCACCCTGTGCCATGCAGGTGGTCCCAAGTTGGGCCCCCAATTGCACTTTAAGTAAAAAAATAAATAAACTTACCTATACTTACCCTACTTACCTGGGATGGGGTTCCCCATCCTCCAGTGTCCCTCTGGTGTGGGTAGGGGTGTTCCTGGGACTTGAGGAGGGCACCTGTGGACCAATTCCATGGTGTTTAACCATGGAAATGGGTCTACAGGTCCCCTAACACCTGGTCTGACCCACACATTAAATAATGGTGCAAAGCCCCTCCTCCCACGCGTCATTTTAGCACGGGGGATAAATATGGGGCTTTGGGGTTAGCACCATTTTTTAGATGGGAACGCTTAACTTGCATCTCATTGATGCAAGGTAGGTTCACGCATCTAAAAATTGGTGCAAACTCTAATATTCTGATGTTAGACGTGTCTAATGTCAAAATATAAACATGGAGTTAGTTTTGCGCTGAATTTGCGTAAAAAATATTACGCAAATTCAGCGCAAATGGAGCATAAATATTCCCCTCAATCTAGAAATTACATCACGCACAGTGCCTGATCATAACTCATGTTGGCTGGTGGTATTTTACATCCTTGATAATAAGTTATGGCAGTGCTTGCTCCAAGTACTTTTTATCACCATGTGATGAAAACTGCATTCAGGAAGTAGAAAAAGTGACAGGAATGTTTGTGCACCTTTGATGTGTGGCACATTTTGTGGTGGAGATGTGTTCTGTCACTTTTTGTGCAGCTCTGTTTTGTGCTCTAATATTGCAATGTAATTTTCTGTTGGACTACGTAACCCCCCTATATATACCCCTTTTTTGTTTGGATAGATTCCCTATGACGACACCTTTCATGTCAGTCTTCAACTTTGTCACCCCCGTTTTTCACCATACGATGTACAAAATTATCAGACTGTGTGATTTGATGAATGCCACGACCGATATCATTGGCATTTCTAAATGACCTGTTCTCTGTCTGGTCAATCACTACAGACTAGGCTCACTATTAGTGGCCATTTACCATTTTAAGATGGCCGACACGAACGAGGGATTCTCACCACCTCGTTTTTTATAGTCCATCGTCTATTTCCAGATATGGTTGCAACTCACTAGGAGGTTGCTAGGATATCGATTCCCCTAATTAAGACATACGCGCCTATTACGCGTTATATTTAAACTCGCCGGTCCCTGGGCTACGATCACATCCGGGACCGCGAACCCCAGGGTAGGTGCTACGGAGGACTTCGGCTACTTGAAAAGTAAGTGCCCTGACCCAGCCTCTCTCGATAGATTCTTTCGAGTGTCTTTAAAGACGTACTCAATTTTGATAGACGGTGCCTGTATCCACAAGTCTATGGGACGTTTTCTTTCAGGGCGAGTGATATAAAAATGAGCAATTTGTTTACCTCGTACCCGGTTCTGTTATGTACTCTACTTTTGGCCAAATGAGACGCCTTACTTTCAAGAGGTGAAATTCAGAATGTGTATACCATTCTTAGATGTATCGGTGCCGTAACTTCATTTTCCTCGCATGGGCGAATTACTTTGTGATGTGTGCCACATCACATTACCTATTAGAGTAAACGATCATGTTTTTTATATTTTTTTCTACCTAAATATGGTTGTACTGAACACCCTACTTCATATTCGTTTCTAAGGGTGACGTACCAGTAATAAACTATGCATTATCTTTTTCTGCTGTATGGATATTGTTATTTGTGTGTGTTTATGAGATACTTACACACAGTTGTGAAGTATTACTTTTGAATTTTGTTTCCACGCTATGGTCTACCGATACCCAGCTACTTTGCGGAAGATCCCTTAGACTAATGCTGGACTATAACATGTGGTCCCCCATTCGGTATATATATTGTTTCTTACCAATCAGATTTTCGGTAAGCCAGGCAAGAGGCCAACGTGATCCCATGGAACCTGTTCTTTCAGTAAAGAGGGTAAGCCTCCTTATGTGTTATTAGCATGGCTTGCTTTGCACCCACCCGGTCACTGAGTGTTGCACAGTTTGTCACAATTTGTTTTCTTCATCACAAATCTATCACTCTCTAGTACTGATGCAGTGATTTTTTACAGCGCTAATTTGAGCCCTTGTTTTCCCCTGATTTAGGGTGACTAGTAGGAAAGAGAAGCCAGTCCGGCTTGACCTCAGTAAGTGACTGATGACGCCTTGACTGTGTACGATAGTCAGCAGGAGTATAGGTATATTGATATTTTGAGAGTGATTTCTTGATTTAGTAGGTCCTGAAGAAGCGTCACTGGATCCTGTTGGACCATCACAGACGCGAAACATGTCGACCGCATACTAATGAGGAGTGGATTATTTCCACCATCCTCGTTTCTTAAATGTTTTGTGTGAGTGTCCGAGCATTACCTCTGTTTCCACTCCCTACATTTTTTTATTTTTGACCATCTCCCAATAGCAAACAATAAATCATTGAGTGAGGGATTTGAGCCAATTTTATCCTTATCTTTCTCTCTCTTGTGGATTTGTTCTTTTCTCAGATCCATATTAGGTCCCACGGCATCATCGAATATATAAAAAGATCTCCGGCAAAGAGTCCCCCTCGGGGGGTGCCCGTCAGACATTGCAGCGCCGGTCTGACGAGGAGCTGTCCGATGATGAAGCATGACACCAACCAAGGTGTGTGAGGACCATTGCTCCTGAATTTCAGGACTCCTTTTCTTTCCTCTTATTCGGAACAGTGTACCACTTTATATTTGCATACTATTGGGAGAACGTACACTGGACCGCCCAATTCTCCTTTCCCCCCCCCCCCCCCCTTGTGTTTTGAAGTACTGGAGTTGTTGTCTTGCTTTCTGTTTTGACTTTTTTGTTGTGACAAGCCCTGTTATGTTTTAATGGTATTGTGAGTTATATTATTTTGTTCAGCTGTTTATTTTGGATGTCAGCAAATGCTGCTATGTTTTCAGTTAAAACCAGCACATGCCCAGTGCTTGAGTTGCAAAACAATGAGTGTCAGTGCCCAAAGTTCTGCTCATAGGCCTGCGACCAGCACTATTAAAAGACGAAAAGTACCAAGGTTGCATAGTCCAGAATACACCTCTAACCTATTTAATCCACTGCCAGGCAATCCCTGCGCCTTCATCTTTCTCTTGCAGGTTCCTGCCTTCTCACTCTCTTGCTCTTGGGAAATGTTTGATTAGGAAAAATAAGTACCAGCCCTCAAAAATGAGTGCAGATGACCCCCACCAGCAACCACTGGCTCAACATAAGCACTGTACATGCCTTGACAGGTGTTTTTTCACAAGCAACCACTTACTACTGTCTGAGGGGGTAAAATAGTGCTGCTCTCGCTCTTCAACTACATGAGACACCTATCAGTCCAAAACTGTGGCAGAGACTATGGGCTGTATTATACATAGTTAGCACTAAGTTACGACGCGGTCTCTGCCACAGTTGTGACTGGTGTTTGTCTTTCAAAAACAAAATGGTACATTGGCGGTCATTATGAACACGGCGGGAAAGACCTCCGACTGCCGTGTCAGCGGTGAACAGAATCCCGCCGTTGACAGAAAATGGAAAACCGCCATATAATGAACGAAAAACCCAACCCCACCAAAAATCACCAGTCCACCACTCCCCGCCATGACTCTGTCGGCGGGAATCCCGGACCTCCCCACCCCGCCGCCGCCAAACACGCCCACATCCCACCCTCCAAATAATGATGCACAAATCACCTCGGCGGACAGTGGAGGCCGGACGACCATTGGCAGCTACAACCGTCACGGGCAGCAAGTGGACTCAACAGTAAGAAGTGCACACATTGGATAGGTGTATGACCCACACACCTGACACACATCCAGAACCCCATAAGACACCCCCAGACACACCCCACAATCCCTTGCAACGAAAGCAGGAGGAAAGAAGACGGAGAGCACCAGAGCCAGACAGCGAACGCCAGCATACAAGACACGCACACCGACCCACAGAAGAGCACCCCTACCTCCTTCCCAGGGCCGACACCATTCCCCACACTCACCATGTCCACCCCCCCAAACATCCACACTACACCGAAAGGGAGTTAAGGATCCATGGAAATCTTGAAGGTGGAGCCACAAATATTCGGGGCCGAGGTGCAGCACACACCCATTGCAAGGAAAATGGAGCTGTGGCAGACCATTGTGAACAAGGTCAATGCAGTGGGACACCATCCACGCACCAGGGACGACATCCGGAAGAGATGGAACGACCTGCAGGGCAAAAGTCCGGGGCATGGCATCAAGGCACCACATCGCAGTGCAGAAGTCTGGGAGAGGACCGCCACCAACACCACCCGACTACACTGACTGGAAGGAAAAGGTACTGGCCATCCTGCACCCAGAGGGACTCACTGGAGGAATGGACTCGGGTAAGTGATCTACAATTACCCCATATCCACCACACCTGTAATGCATGCACCACCCCACCCCACCCCACCCACACCCACCAGGACCTACACCCCACCCAGGCATTAGCCAGTACATCTAGCCCCTTGCCAGAAACCCACTAACAGGCCCACATCCCTCCCCCTGTGCACAGTCACCCACCCCTGAACGTACCCACAATGGAATGACACCCCCCACCACAATGCAACCCCACACTGGCGCAAAATGCAATGCCAACCTCAGAAAGGCACCCTGGCAGGTCACTGAAGGTAACAGCAGCACAAAATAGCCCAGTACTGTACACCTCAAACGTTCATGCAGATGTACCAGACATGGCTATGTCCCCCAACAGGCACCACCACCCATGCCACCCTCACGGACGGGACAAGGAGTGCCACTATCCCCCCTGGAGACAGAGGCACCTCACAGGACACTGGTGAAGGATCCCTGGACACCGATGAGCAGGCAGGCCTCTCACACAGTTCTAGACTCTCACCATGCAGCAGCCCCACCCAGGAAACCACTGTCACCCCTACCACCCATTCAAGACGAGCATCCCAGGGCAAGCGTACCCACACCAGTTTACCCAGGGCACAGACTGGTGGAACACAGGTACAGAGGCCACAGTCTCCCACTCCCAACATGCAGGAAGGCGAGGGTCCCAGTACAAGTGGTACTGCCAGACCTCTGCAGGGGACACAGGCACAGGGGGCTAGGGCAAGTGCAAGGGCCGTAGTGGGCCAGGCCACAGGATGGATGCAGCAGCCCGGGACGTGATCTCTGAGGTAATGGGGGCATACCAACATACCCATGACAGGTTAGCACAGATTGTGTCCACCCTGGAGCACAGTCAGAGGATGCAGCAGGAACAACACCAACAGGCTATGGAGCAATGGAAAAAGCACAATGGCCACCATAGCAGAAGCACTGCTGCAGCTGGTCAAAAACCAGTCTGACACCCACAGAGGACCAGAGGCTCCCACAACAGCACCGGACAACCAGCATCAGATCACCCCAGCAGCAGAAACATCCCAGGAACTACCCACACAGGAAACACAAGGTGCCACCATGTCATCCCATGAAGCTCAACAGCAGGCGCCTAAACGGACCCTCAGGCCACATTATGGCAGTGGAACCCCAGCTAAGAACAAGGCCCCCTCCAACAATTAACTCTGCAACAACTACAAAGCAACCATCCCACCCAATCACCAACCACACATTGCTGAGAGGCAAGATGAAATACTGTTAGACAAGATGGACCCATCAATACTACCAGCAAGGCTGCCACCATGTTGATCTTGAGGACACCCCACCCTTATGACTTCACATCACTGTAAATTGCACAATTCACTCACCTCAACCAATAAAACACGTTTCACACCTGTAACACTGTCGCCTATGTTAAATTGTGAACCAAGTGGAGTGTGGATGCAACTGGCAGAGAACAACTTTATTGTCGAATCTGAGCATGATGGGAGTCCTGTGTGCCCATCTGGTGGCAAGGAGGAAATGTGTGTATTTTCAGTCTGTACCATGCAGAAGTGGGCCATGTTTCGCCTATCATTACCAACCCCCTCATATGACTGATCACACTGACAGTAGTAGTCACTAACCCCAATGACAGGCGTAAGTCCCACACAGTTACTGGAAGTAGAGTTGTATCAGTTGGTTCCTGGAATTGACATCTTCCCCTTCCTCATCACTATCACTCTCCTCACCTCTCTGAGGTAGCTGATCAGGGCCTACAGCACCTCCACCTCCAGGAAGGGGATAGAATGTCTCACTGCCACGTTGTGCAGCATGCAGCAGGCCACCACTATTCTACACACCTTATCAGGCCCATAGGCCAGGGAACCCCCAGATATATGTAGACACCTGAATCTAGCCTTCAGGAGACCTATAGTTTGCTCTAGTACCCTCCTAGTATGTCCATGGGCCTCAATGTAATTCCTCTCTCCATCCGTCCTGGGATTCCTTACTGATGTCAGGAGCCAATGCAAGTTTGGATAGCCAGAATCACCTAAAAAATGGTGCAATACAGAGTAGTCATTGGTATGACCCTTAGTCAGACAGGCTGTTTTTCTACAATGTGTCAGTTACTGACAGGCACACTTACCTATGATCCACCCTCTGTCCTCTTGTAGTTGTTCCATCTTCTGGGGCACACTACTGTTCCTCAACACAAAGGAATCATGGACTGAGCCTGGGAACATGGCATTCACATGTGAAATGTACTGGTCTGCAGTACATACCAATTGGATGTTCATGGAGTGAAAGTTCTTCCTGTTTCTGTACACCTGCTCACTCACTCTTGGGAGAATGATCGTTATATGGGTGCCATCTATGGCACCTATCACATGGGGTATATTGGCAAAGGCATAGAATTTAGACTTGATGGCAGGTAGGTCAGCACTTTGGGGAAACCTCACATAGGACTGCAGATGTCAGACAAATGCATTCAGAAATCTTGTCAGTACCATGCTGAACATTGGCTGTGAAAAACCAGCACCCATGCACACTGTCACTTGAAATGAGCCCGTGGCCAGGAAATGGAGTGCGGAGAGCACCTGCACTTCAGTTGGAATGGCATGCTGATTACGATTTCCTGGAGTTAGTGCAGGATACAGTAATGCACAAAGGTCCTGAATAGTTGCACGTGTGAGTCTGTAAGTGATTATGATCTGCCTCTCCACCATGGTCCCCATATCCACAAGTGGTCTGTACACCGATGGTGCCCTTCCTCGCCACAAGGGTCGGTACCTATGAGGGGTTACATAAAGGAGTGATGAACACACATACATAGGCACACTTGTCATCATTTGTGCACTGGATTGTTCATTGTAGTGTCTCGACAGTAACTGCTACCCAACAGATATACATGTACATCACAAGGAGGGAACAGAGTAATTCATGCGTGCTACTATACTGAATGGACAGAGGCCTAGGTGCTTCATGTGGCTAGTAGGGCCTGCATTGTAAGTAGTAATTAATTCTAGATGCGTAGGTGATGGCAAAATGTCTGCCCACTGTAGATCGGCCCTTTCGTTGTGGAAGTGACCTCATACCGCTAGAGGTTGACATCACTGCATAAGGCAGTGTTTACCGCTGTTTGCACCCTCATTGGCTAACATGGATGCCAATGGGGAATCCTGGCATATCATGATCGCCGCTGGCGGTGAAGGTGCATACCGCCACGGAACGTACGTGCATTCGTCATCGTTTGATCACTTGACTCCCTGATCTCGTGCGGACAGGTACTCCACTCTGTGTACTGCTGTGGCCTGCCTCTGGCTATGGATGTGCCTCGTGTTGCAGGGGAAAGGGCCCTGGCCTTCACCCAGGAGGAACTGGAGAAGCTAGTTGATGGGGTCCTGCCCCTGTACGCGAAACTGTACGGACGGCCAGAGGTACAGGTGAGTCTGGGTTGGGGGGGCACTGTGTGTGTGTGTGTAATGGATGGTGTTGATTGGACATATGTGTGCACCTCTGAGCCTGCATGGCCCATGGTGCATGGCATGCTGCGTGCGACTGTCCTGTAAGTCTGGGAGTACTGCCCGTCCCATAGTGGACGATTAGCCAGCTGTTCCTATTGTGCAAGTGCCTGACTTCTGTGTTCCATTTCTGTGTCGCCCTTTTAGGTCAGCGGCCACCAGAAGAGGGCACATTGGTATGCCATCGCCAAGAAGTTGCGGACATTGCGGTCTACAACCGGCGGAGCACCCACTGTAGAAAGAGGTGGGAGGACCTGCGGTGTTGGGCGCAAAAGATCAGTGAAGCCCAGCTGGGGAAGTCCTCCCAACGTGGAAGGGGTGCCCGTCGGGCACTGACCCCCCTCATGCGACGGATCCTGGCGGTGGCGTACCCAGACCTGGATGGGCGCTTGAAGGCTGCACATCAGTCACAAGGGGGTGAGTATTTCATTTCACATACTTCAGTCTGGAAGGATGTCTGGGTGTGCATTTGGGTTCATGCTGCTTAGAGGCAGGGACTTTCACTGTGTCCATCTACTTTATGCTCCTCAAGGGGTGTAGGGGTGTCTTTGTCAGGTCTCCCATACGTCACCTTCTTAGGTAGTCCAGGGGATGGGTGTAGAGCAGTATTCTGGTCAGTAGTGAGGGGCATGACCAGGGGCATAGTGAACGGTGCTGCCTGTTGGGTGTGTCTTCTGGGTGGGTTTAAGTCTGGCCATTATGTATCTGCATTCAGCTATTTACAAGTGTCTCTCCTGTTTTGTCTCCCCATCCCTGTTCTCTTGTCTTGGTTTGGTACAGCATCAACATCAGGCGAGGGAGCTGAGGCACTGGCAAGTGGGGAGGCAGCGGCCCACAGATCCTCCGAGGCAGAGACAACGGACGCCCAGGGGACCAGTGGGTGGGAGGGCGAGGGGAGTTCCACAGGGGAGGCTACTACCACAGGAGGTAGTGACTCTGATACCTCCTCCGATGGGGGCTCCCCGGCGGTGGCGGACCCTAGTGCACACAACACTACCGTGACATCTTCCGCCACCCCCCATTCCATCACCACCCTCCCTTCTGCTCCCCACCGAATTGCCCGTGCCCGCCCACCCAGAAAAGTGGGCGTCTCCTGCGCCACACCTGCACTCACCACCACTACTGTAGTCGACACATGCAGCAAACTCACCAGACTTGCAGACACCCACACAACATACATCCACACTAGCTTGCTGTCTTCTCCCACTGTGTCCACCCCCACTCCAAAAACACACAAACGCACCAAGACACCCACCCATCAGACATCCACCACACAACAGCATACTGAGCAGTCACCTGCACCCACTACACGCACCCCTACACCACATACATCCACTCCCTCTGCCTCCACTTCCACGCCCTCATCCATGCCCACCCCAATTACTCCAAAGAAACTATTCTTCTCCTGTGCTGACCTCTTCCACCCCACTGGCCCACCCCGTCTTGTCCCCAAACGTGCCGCTGTCCTTGCCCTTTCCATTCCTTCCACATCACAGCCCTCCCCTGTCCGCCCTTCACATTCCCGTGCCCCTTCCCCAGATAGTAAAAAGGCCCGGACTGAGCCTAGGCCACCTAGCTCCACCTGTTCCAAACAGCCCCCACCTGTCAGGAATAAGGCTATGCACGGTCCAGTTCCCGCCTGAAACTCCGCTGCGCATATTTGCAGCACTTCATGCGCACCACTTGTCATCCCTTCCTGTTCTAAAAGTGGTCATCAGCATCGCCAGCCCTGTAGTAAAGCTCACGTAGCTGCAGGGTCAGGACATTGGTGGACAAGATGCACTTATCAGTGCTATTCTATGAAGGGACTACAATTCCCAGATTTTTAGAGGCAGCAGCCATTTTAGGATTTGGCAGGCCTATAAAGCCCAGCCACACCCAAGCACCTTGCTCACTATTTTGAAGACTTCGATGCAGTCAGACCTCGTGGGGGTTTCTCTGAAGAAGAGCAGATTTCCTGCATGGCATATTGACAGCAAGTCAGAGTATCCTTGTTTCCATGGTGAATTCAGATACGAGTAGATCGTACTCGTAGCGGTAAGGTCTTGATGAGCTCAATCTTGAAGGAAGTGGTTACTACCAAAAGTACAGCGCCCCTTAGCACAAAGAGCAAAGTGTTTCCAGTTCTCAGAGTAAAGCGGCCTTGGCACGACAATCAAAGAGCTTCGGATCACAGGAGTAAAGCGCCCCTTAGCACAACGAGCAAAGTGCTTCAGGCCACACGTGTAAAGCGCCCTTGGCACAATAATCAAAGCGTTTCAGTCCACATGAGTAAAGTGCCCTTGGCACAATAGTCAAAGCGTTTCAGTCCACATGGGTAAAGCGCCCTTGGCAAGACAATCAAAGCGTTTCAGTCCACATGAGTAAAGCGCCCTTGGCACGATAATCAAAGCGTTTCAGTCCACATGAGTATAGCGCCCTTGGCATGACAATCAAAGCGTTTCAGTCACAGGAAATAAAGCGCTGATGGCACGACAAAGCGTTTCAGGCCATATGAGTAAAGCGGTCTTGGCATGAGGATCAAAACACTTTAGTCCACATGAGTAAAAGCGCCCCCTTAGCATAACGAGCAAAGTGCTTCAAGGTACAAGAGTCAAGCGCCCTTGATACGACAATCAAAGCGTTTCAGGCTACATGAGCAAAACGATCTGGGCACGAGTATCAAAACGCTTCAGGCCACATGAGTAAAGCGCCCCTTGGCATAACGAGCATAGCGCTTCAGACAAAGCAAATAAAAGCACTCTAAAAGCGCTTCATGAACAACAAGCAAGGCGATTACGCCCAATGAACAAAATGCTTCAAGTTTAATGAGTAAACTTTCAGGCCTAGGTAGTAAATGTGAAAACGTTTTAGAGATAAGCAAATTATAGTTTTCATTGTTTTTTGGGAAACATAATATGTGAGATACATATTTAAGTCTTTGAGAATTTCTAGGCTTAGATCAAACATTTATCTGATGAATGCATAATTGTTACATGATTGATATTTAGAGAATGACCATAGTCCAAAGCTCTTGCCATCTCTAGGTTTAGAGGTTGCAGTTTTTCTTGTTCCATGATTCAAAGAAGGGGCTACGCCCAATTCACAAAGGGTCTCAATCTGATATCACGGAGACGCCTTTACTCAAGAGTCTATTGGTGAGTTATACTGTTATGAATGAATGTATGCATATTTGTTCTAACCGTTTCTTTTCGGATCTCTCTCCCTGCAGTTCCCTACCCTAATTCCCTTCCCCGCCTGGCTTCATCATAACTCTGTGCTATAATAGCTCTCTGAGTTGGTGACGCTGGGAGGTGGGCCTTTTGTTCAGCAGCGTGCAGATCCCGAGGAAAGGGCACTGTGACACCACCCCCTTCAAAGGACAAGCCCACCCCTCCTCCACCTTCCAAACGAAAGTACAAGGCCCACCCCGTCGAAAATCCCCACCCCCCACTGCCCCCCTTCCGTGAGGTGCCTGGATGCCCATATGGTGCCCCATGAGGTGGAGTACCATGCACTTGTGGGAGTCAGGTTGGGCCCATTGTGGCCCATGGCAATTGTCGACGTACGGACTGGCCATTGGCCCTGTTTAGACTGTTTGGCTTGTTGAGCTTCATATTAAAGTTTCTGTGTGGCCTGTGTTTGGGCTGCACGCCGTTGCACCCTGGTCTTTTGTTTCATTTGTTATGAGTGTGGGGCATTTGTATGTACTATGGTCATGTTGGAATGTCCTTGTGTCAGTAGGTAACTCTTGCTGTGGAGTGTATGACTTGTGCTGCTGTGAAGGGTTGGGGGGCGTTGCAGGGTGGGTGGCGTGGGTGGGTATGTAACTGTGCCCTTTCCTCCCTTGTTTTGTGGGTTGCGGTACTTACCGTCATCGTCTTCGGCGGCGGTCTCGGTCGTGGAGGTATATGGTAAGGAGCAGGGCTGGCATGATCTGCAGCTCTCTATCCATGGCTGCCGCAGCACGTTCTATGGGACTCTGGTGCGTGGTTCCTTATATTTGGTTCATTTCCACCTGGCTTTGTGTGGCGGTGGTTCCCACCCCGGAACTGGCGGCGGAAGGTTGGTTCATAATTCGATGGGCGGGTTGGGCCTTTCCGACGGCCTGTGGGCGGACTCTGCCTTCGTCGGCGGCACTCCTCTCCTGGCTGTCGGTGGTTCGCGGGATGCCTGTGTTTCGTTTGGTTCATTGTTTGGCAGTCTGGCCCGCTCCTCTGTTGGCGGTTTCTACCGCCACCGCCGGCAGAACGGACCGCCATGTTTATAATGAGGGCCATAGTCCCCTTTGTCTAAATACATGTATTCTTAAAACGATGAGACCATTGTATATATACCTACTGTACTGCTTTTAATTCGTTATCTATTATTTTAGCAATTTTCACTGTGCCATCTGCACTTTTTTGCTCTCAAGGTACCACCATGTTAAGTATTAACTTTCGGTCTTATATACTGGTTTAAGAAAACTTTCTGAGGCCTATTCAGAACTATGTTTTATGGTACATAAACCAGTTCTTGTGTGCTACAAAATACTATTCACAAACCTACGTAGGGAGCGGGGCAACCATTCCACGGTGGCGTAGGAGCATCGCCCGCCAACAAAATGCCCCCAACAGAAAAATAAAATGGTAATAAACTTTGTTTATTACCATTTTATTTTTCAAAGCCAAGTCCTGAACCGAGTGTCAGGACCGGGAGTGGCAATTGCTGCCGAGAGGCAGCAGGGAGCTGTGCACATGTTTAAAGTGCGCATGTCCCTTTGGCCGGCCGTCTTGTGACGGCCAGCCACACATGCACACTTTAAACATCCCTAACCCAGCTGTCTTAAGACAGCTGGGTTAGAGCAGGTACAGGCCTCCAGTGCTCTGGTGAGCGCTGAGAGAGCCCGCTCCCACCAATCCTGATGCTGGTTTCATGCTGGTTACCAGCATGAAACCAGCATCAGGATTGGCTTGTGCAGTTTCCTGGTTCCCATGATGTTGTGCGTCGGAGCTGTGAGAGACAGCGTGTGAAGCGCGAAGATCTTCGCCAGGTAGGTGCCTTTTTTAAACTTTTATTTATGCTGTATGCCCCCCCTCCCATGACCCCCAATGTAAATAGGGACGTGCAAAGGTGATTGAAAAATGGGGAATACTTACTCGTAAATGAGAGGGTGTTGGCAAACACCTTCTTTGTGTGGTGTTGCTCCAGATTTTTGCTTTGACTGTTTTTGGTGGTATCAGAACTTACCTTACGCACAATACCCTAGGATATAGTGGAAAAGTGTTCCCAGGGCCTGTAAGTTAAATGTCACAAGTAGACTGCAGTACCAATTGTTCTATCCACTAAAGTGACAGTGTAAACAGGTCTGCAGGCCTAGCTCCTGTAGCCTGGCTGAGCAATTTTAAACTGAAAATTGTACCTGCCAAATAACCCCTTTTGACAGGCTTAAACCTTCCTTTTAAATATTAATGTCACCCCTAAAAAGGTCTTTCTGCCCACAAGGCAGGGTACATGGAAAAGGTCCAAAAAGCTATTTTCACTGTCACAGGTTTGACAACTCCACAGGAAAGCAATGTGATACCATATTAAGGGGGTCATTACGACCTCGTCGGTCTTTGAAAAAGACCGCCGAGGCCGCGGGAGACAGAATACCGCCATTGCCGGCAGTATTCCTGTCTCCCTATTATGACATTTCCGCTGGGCCAGCGGACGGTAACAGTGTTACCGTCCGCTGGCCCAGCGGAAATGTCACATCAACATTGCAGCCGGCTCGTAATAGAGCCGGCGGCAATGCTGATGTACAGCGGGTGCAGTAGCACCCGTCGCGCATTTCACTGCCCAAAATTCGGGCAGTGAAATGCACGACGGGCTATGCTTGGGGGCCCCTGCACTGCCCATGCCAAGTGCAAGGGCAGTGCAGGGGCCCCCAGGGGCACCCCAAGTCCCCTTACTGCCAGCCTTTCAATGGCGGTGTTTACCGCCACGGACAGGCTGGCGGTCGGGGACTCATAATCCCCAGGGCAGCGGTGCTTGCACCGCTGCCCTGGGGATTATGACCGCCAGGCGGAAACCTGGTGGGAAAGTGGAGGGGCCGGCGGTATGGCCGTGGCTTTTCCGCCACGGTCATAATTGCTGGCGGAACACCGCCAGCCTGTTGGCGGTGTTACCGCCAACTTACCGCCGGCCGCCAGGGTCGTAATGACCCCCTAAATGTATTAATGATATCTCTGGCTAGGAAACTGCCACAGATTTCATTCTTGGACTCTTTTAAATATTTATTACAAGACCAATTCACTGGTGAAGTTGGACTTGTAATAAATCATTTGGAAAAGGTACTATTAGAAAGCTACCTGTTCCTGACCTAAATCCTTTGGAGGTCCAGTTGCATGAATTCTAATTGTCACCCAGGAGCTGAACGAAGTGTGAACTTTCTTCCAGAGCTGAGACAAATGCCTTTGGTTTGAGGAGATGTTTGGTTCCTCTGGCAGGTTGACCATCTGGGATGTGCCAGGAATGTGATTAACTTCAAAGAGGCCTACCATGCAAGAGGCAAATGTAAGCTGGCACCTGGGCAGGGCCCTTAATTGTTTTTCCAGTCATGCAGGTATTAATCCTCGTAGTTGCTAATTTCCTTGGCCACATCTCTGGGACGGCCTCCTTAGATTTAGGCAGAGAGGGGCACTGTGGGCATGTTTGTGGTTAGGCACACATGACTTGCCTCAAAAGTTGGTAGGGTTTCCCCTGGACACTTTTACCCTGCTGACTAAGGGGGTACCAGGAGTAAACCCCCTCCGCACTGACAAGCAGCACCAGGCATACATGTGACACCCACAGTATCCTCCTCAGAACACTTTCTGGACCTGTGGAAGAAAAGAATAGGTCTTGACTTGCTGTCTGGGGCCTGAGAAGAGCCTAGAAGACTGGATTTGCTCCCTCTCTCTTATATCCAGGACAAAGAAATAGACATCAAGGTTCATCAGGATGACCTCCTGTTCAAGCTACAGGGACAAAACAAGCTGTAAGGGCCTTGCCTGTGAATGCCCAGCTGACTAGTTCCAACCGAACCTGCCCTGGATCCTTTTGCTGGCCTCTGCTAGAGTAAGTCTTGACCCCCAAATTCTCCCCTCCAAAGTCCTAGACCCTTGGCTGGTGTCAAAGTTTACCTCTCCCAACTTATCCTGAAACCTGGAACTTGGAAGGCAAGTCAAATCAAATTCGACTTTATTAAGCTGGTAATCATGCCATACAAGCAGAGTTCATTAAACATACAATAAACACAATCCTATTAAAAAAAGAAATAATTATTTAAGATCAAATGAAAATAAATAAGAAAACAATATACAGTTAAGGGAGAATAAATGCTATCCTCGAGTATACCCAGAATGCTCCCGCTTAGTTGCTGTTCTTTATATTCATATTGCTAAAACATACCTCTTCCTAGTGACCAAATAACTTTTAATTACTTTTATCACAGAATAACAGATTTGGTATCTAACTCCTGCATAAAAATAGGAACTGTGTTATAATATCTTATGTTCACAGCTTGAAATACTGGAACCAAGAAGCGCTTCCAATGCGAAGTATACATAGTGCAAAACAGCATAAAGTGCAATGTGCTTTGCTATACATCACAAGGACAGTTAGGAAGATTATTAATCCAGGTTCCCTGCGTAGAAAAAGCCATAAGAAAAAGCATGATATTAAATCGCAGTCTTGTAAGATAGAACCTGTACTTCTGATTTTGTATAAAAGACATATAAAACTCCGGTTCTACTACAGATTTAATAGATACATAATTAAAAGCTGTTTGTAATCGATAAAAATCCCTTAAGCGGCTCTTTTCCCGCCATCTAAGAAAGAGTTCCTTTACCACTATTTCAGAGCCCCTCGTAATACTATTGGGATTTGTAAAAAAAACTGAAATTCCCAAAGTGCAGAAAACAGATTTAACATACCTCAGCCACGGGAATGATCAAACATTATCCAAGCAGAGGCAGTTCCAAATCACCTCCCTAGTAAGAGTGGCTACAGGTGTCACTCAGATCCTTAACCAAAGGAGCAAAGCACTAAGGCGCACAACTGTGCTAACGCAGTTGTGTGTCATTTTATTTAACTACAGCTAATGCCATTCCTTAAAGCCATCCGTGCGCCATTGCAGGAGGTCGGCCAGGCTTATATTGGGTACCTGATGGTACTTACACCTTGTGCCAGGTCCAGCTATCCCTTATTAGTAGATTAGTAGTGTTCTAGCAGCTTAGGTTGATAGAGGTAGCTATAGCACAGCAGCTTAGGCTGAACTAGGAGACATGCAAAGCTCTTACTATACCACTTATATCATATAGGTACTATTTCACAAGAAACACAATACTCAGGGTTACTAAAAATAAAGGTACTTTATTTTAGTGAAAATATGCCAAAAATATCTCAGAGGATATACTCCCTTAGGAGGTAAGTAAAATACACAAAATATACACACAAACCAAAATCAGGTAAGTGAAACAGTCATAAAGTAGTGCAAACACTGTGGAATACAATAGGATGCAATAGGCCTAGAGGCAACACAAACCATATACTAAGAAAGTAGAATGCGAACCACGAATGGACCCCTAGGCTAGTGTAGTGTGTAGAGGGTTTCTGGGAGTTTAAGAAAACACTAAGGGTGTCCAAGATACCCCACCCCAAGACCCTGAAAAGTAGGAGTAAAGTGCTACTACTTCCCCAGAAACACACTAAACTTGTGATAGAGAATTTTGCAAAGACCACAACAGACTGCAAAGCACTGAAGACGGATTCCTGGACCTGCAAAGGAAGGGGACCAAGTCCAAGAGTTGTGTAAGTGTCCGGGGGGAGGAGCCCACTAAACCCAGGATGAAGATGCTAAATGACTGCCTCCGGATGGAAGAAGCTGAAGATTCTGCAACAACGAAAGGTGGTAGGAACTTCTCCTTTGTGCAGGAGATGTCCCACGGAGTGTTAGAGGATGCAGAGTTATTTCTTTGGCAAAAGACTGCAAAAAAGCCTTGCTAGCTGCAAAGGTAGCAGATGAAGAAAAAGGGTGCTGCCCGGCAGGAAGGACCAGGATGTCGCCACTTGGGAGAGGAGAAAGAGGTGGCCCCCAGCCATGTAGAGAGCCCATGCACAAGAAGGCAGCACCCACAGAAGTCCTTGAACATGGGTTCAAGAAGAATGAACATGGCAACACCACAAAAGAGGGTCCCACGAAGCTGGAGGTCAACTCAGTGAGTGCAGGACGGAGTGCTGGGGACCTGGGCTTGGCTGTGCACAAAGGATTCCTTGCAAAAGTGCACAGAAGCCCGAGAGCTGCAGTTCACGCAGTGCACACGATTACTGTCTGGAGAGGGGAGGCAAGAACTTACCTCCTCCAAATTTGGAGAGTTGGACCACGGGACAGTCTGGGTCATTTGGGTCCACCACCTGTGTTCCAGGGGCCACGCTAGTCAGGATGAGAGGGGTCCCAGAGAACCGGTGACGCCTAAGTTTGGTGCCTGCTGGAGCAGGGGAAGATTCTGTTGACCCAAGGGAGATTTCTTCGTGGTTTCCAGTGCAGGATGAAGGCAGGCAGCCCCCAAAGCATGCACCACCAGGAAACAGTCGAGAAAGCCGGCAGGATTAGGCGCGACAATGTCGCTGGTAGTCTTCTTGCTACTTTGTTGCAGTTTTCCAGGCGTCCTGGAGCAGTCAGCGATCGATCCTTGGCAGAAGTCGAAGTGAGAGATACAGAGGAACTCCAGTGAATTCTTGCAAGTCATTATCGGAGGAAAAGCCCACAGGTGAGACCCTAAATGCCCTCAGAGGAGGACTGGCCACCTAGTCAGGTAAATACCTATCAGGAGGGTCTCTGACATCACCTGCTGGCACTGGCCACTCAGAGGCCTCCAGTGTACCCTCACAACTCTGGATTCAAGATGGCAGAGGTCTGAGACACACTGGAGGAGCTCTGGGCACCACCCCTGGGGTGGTGATGGACAGGGGAGTGGTCACTCCCCTTTCCTTTGTCCAGTTTCATGCCAGAGGAGGGACTGGGGGTTCCCTAAACCGGTGTAGACTGGCTTATGCAAGGAGGGCACCATCTGTACCCTTCAAAGCATTTCCAGAGGCTGGGGGAGGCTACTCCTCCCCAGCCTTCAACACAAATTTCCAAAGGGAGAGGGTGTAACACCCTCTCTCAGAGGAAATTCTTTGTTCTGCCTTCCTGGGACTGGGCTGCCCAGACCCCAGGAGGGCATAACCCTGTCTGTGGGTTGGCAGCAGCGGTAGCTGCAGAGAAAACCCCAGATAGCTGGTATGGCAGCACCCGGGGTTCATAGTGGAGCCCTGGGGAAGCATGGGATTGGCACCCCAATACCAGATTTGGCATGGGGGGACAATTCCATGATCTTAGACATGTTACATGGCCATATTCGGAGTTACCATTGTGAAGCTACATATAGGTATTGACCTATATGTAGTGCATGCATGTAATGGTGTCCCTGCACTCACATTTCTGGGGAAATGGCCCTGAACTATGTGGGGGCACCTTTGCTAGTGCAAGGGTGCCCTCACACTTAATAACTTTGCACCTAACCTTCAGCAAGTGAAGGTTAAACATATAGGTGACTTATAAGTTGCTTAAGTGCAGTATAAATGGCTGTGAAATAACGTGTGCGTTATTTCACTCAGGCTGTAGTGGCAGTCCTGTGTAAGATTTGTCTGAGCTCCCTATGGGTGGCAAAAGAAATGCTGCAGCTCATAGGGATCTCCTGGAACCCCAATTCCCTGGGTACCTGGGTACCACATACTAGGGAATTATAAGGGTGTTCCAGTGTGCCAATTAGAATTGGTGAAAATGGTCACTAGCCTATGGTGACACTTTTAAAGGCAGAGAGAGCATAAGCACTGAGGTTCTGATTAGCAGAGCCTCAGTGACACAGTTAGTCACTACACAAGTACACACATTCAGGCCACAAACTATGAGCACTGGGGTCCTGGCCAGCAGGATCCTAGTGAGACAGGCAAAAACAAACTGACATACATGTAAAAATGGGGATAACATGCCAGGCAAGCTGGTACTTTCCTACAGCCATATTTAAGAAAGGACGCACAATGGCGCTAAGGAATGGCTAGCGTCACAAAAAAAGATGCTAACTGGTGGGGGATGGCGTTAGGTGAATTGCCCTTAGTGGAACAGATATTGTGTTAGGCTGGTTAGCGGCAAAATTTCTGCCACTAACATCATTTTTTGATGAACAGGCATCTCAAAAATGACTCCTGTCTAAGTACAGATAGGAGTCTGAGTATAGACAGGAACCATTACAACCACCCCAATGCCAACCACAGGGGACCAGTGTCCCCTGGGCAAGCCCTACATACCCAGTGCCAGGCAGGGGGACCCATGTTAGGGGGCCCACAATGGCACTTCACAAAAAAAATATACTTACCTAAACTTACATGGGTTGGGGTCCCCCCTCCTGTACTGTTCCTGTGGTGTGGGTGCTGATGTTGCTGGGCTTGCGGTGGGCATCTTTGTACCCATTCCATGGTGTTTCCCCATAGAAATGGCCCTGCCTGCACTTTAATGCCTGGTCTGACCAGGTGTTAAATAGTGGTGCTAAGTGGGCTTAGAGCCATTAAGGCCCACCCGTGCGTTGTTTCTGCACCAGGAGTTAAATATGGCGCTGTGGGGCTAGCGTCATTTTTAGGACGGGAACGCCTACCTTGCACCTCATTGTCGCAAGGTGGGTTCGCACATCCTAAAAATGGCGCTAACTCCAATATTTTGACGCTAGACGGGTCTAGTGTCAAAATATAAATATGGAGTTAAGTTAGCACCGCTTTAGCGTAAAACAAATTATGTTAAAACCACGCTAACTTTTCGTAAATATGTGCCTAAGTTTGATTCTGTTCTGCAGGAAGTTTACCCCTACCTCTAGATGGCATGCAAAGGTGGACAGAGATTGACGTGCAGCCATCAATCTGTGCAGGACCAGGTTTTCTGCTATCTGAAAGGAGTCCTCATTTTTAAAGCCCCACATCTCAGATCCATAGGAAGCAATCACAACACAATTAGTATTATAGATTGCAATAATTTCCCTAATAGGTTTGTGGCCTAATTTCCTTACAAAATTAAACAACGAGATATTAGATCTTTGATATTGGAGAGCACATGATCTAAATAGGAGATTCCATTTCATACCTTAGTCAAACTCAATCCACAAATACGTAAATGATTTTTTACATTAGCTATCTCAGTCCTTCCTAACTGAAATGTTATAGTCTTGGTAAATTAGTGCCACACTGTCATGACAAAAGATGTTGTTATGGAAACATTCTTCTTTATTTTGGGTAATGTCTATATTTTGGCGGTTGTGACAGCTTCCGAGCAAAAAATATTTAAATATCTACTCATTTTACTGCTTTTAAAAATAATCCTTTTTATCTATTTGAAATTTTACTATTGGATATTGCTAGTAGCTTACGCTCTAAACTTTCCATTTTCTGCCTGCCGGTTCCCGTGTTCAGAGGCACTCTGCAGTTTCTCTTCTCCTACTCTGCCATTTTTACTCGTTAGGCCGGTTTCGGCTGCCATTTTGGGTCAGCACTCTAGTTGTTGGAGTTGTTAGACCTGCAAGCATCTAATCAGATGCTCTATTTAAACTTCCCCTCCCACCAGCCGCACAAGGTATGTGACGGCTTCCGAACAAAAAATATTTAAATATCTACTCATTTTAAGATGAAGGTGTGCCAAAGGCAAGCCCGCTGCACCCGTGAGAGCCCAGAGCCCAGGAATGCTGCCGGTCCTACCATGGAAAGATTGGTCTACTCTCCTCAACAACTGCTAGCCTACAATAACACTCCTACACGTTCAGCACACTCAATTGTTCTTCCAGACCCTGTAAATTGGTCTTGCCACAGCTGTTCCTGGACTCCATCGCCCGTCCTGCCATCCCTCTCTGAGAGCAGTCCTAGCCATCTAGGCAGACTGTTTTTGCTCAACCGTCGCTCCTTGCCCGCTCACTGCCTGCACATTTTTTCTCTTTTAGAAGACCATCACCCTGACATCCTATTTCTGACAGAAACATGGCTCAATGAAGACACCTCTTTTGAAACTCTCAAGGCACTTCCTCCTAACTATTAAATTGCTCACCTAGATAGATCTCAGGCCAGAGGAGGTGATATTGCCATCATCTATAAGAAAACAATTAAATGCGTCACCACCACCCTTAATATTCCAGGATGTGAATGTATGGCTTTTTCGCTATACCTTTCTGCTACATTTACTTTTTCCGGAATTCTTATTTACCGCCCCCGGGCCCGAAAGGGAGCTTTTTACAGGCTCTACCCGATTCTGTAGCAAGTCTTCTCTGTAAAACTCCTAACTTAACCATACTTGGAGACTTTAACATCCATAGTGACAATGTGTACTGCCCCTCCGCAAAATCACTCTTATCTTCGCTGGCAGCATTAGATCTTACTCAGCATACTATTGGGCCTACTCACTATAAAGGCCACACCATCTACCTTATCTTTAGTAATCTTTCAGATCTCTCTTTCTACACTCCTCTGCCTCTTACTTGAACAGACCACTATCTACTGTCATTTACACCTCTCTATGAAACTTCCTACTGCCATCAAACTGTTACAAAAACTACTGGTCGTCAATAGTCTAAACTTGATTCCAAAGAATGGCAGAATATTCTTTGTTCCTCACTCCCCAACTATAATGAATCCAATCTTATAAATGCAGAGCCCTTTAACAATTGGATTTCCACCTCTCTAGATTCCATTTTGCCAATTAAGACGATAATAAAAAAGCCTATACACAAGCTTAATTCCTGGTTTTCTCCTCACTTGTTAGAACAAACAAAAAAATGTAAGAAGCTGGAAAGAATTTGGAGGAAAGACTATAGTATTCCCTCCAAAACAATCTATAGAGAAGACATCAGAAACTACCATGATAATATTAAATTAGCCCAATCCTTATTCTATAGCACTAAAATAGAGCAATTGGCAAATTCCCAGAAAGAGATCTTTCATATTTGTAAAGAATTTACCCATTTATCCTCTGACGAGTCACCAATATAAGGTTCTATTGAGCGCAGTAATGAGCTGGCAGTCTACTTTCAGGTGAAGGTTACTGATATATACTCTTCCTTTCCAACTATAACCAACCAGGAACTCATGAGTGAGCAGTGTGCCAATCCCCAGCCCTCAGGGATTTCACATTCAGCTTTCCAGCTCTTAACAGAAGCTACGGTTGTGGACCTCCTCCATAATATCAAGTCAGGATCCCCTATTGGTCCCGCCCCTCCCACTATTATGGCGTTGGTCTCTGGCATTATTGTTCCGCCATTGACAAGGATTCTTAATCACCTTTTAACTTCAGGATCTCTGCCGCAATCCCTTAAACATGCTATCATTAAACCACTTTTGAAAAAGCCTAAACTCAACCCTACTCTTCTCAGTAATTACAGGCCCATCGCACTTCTTCCAATTTTAGCCAAAAGCATGGAAAAGCATGTCAATAAGCAATTGACATGCTTTCTTGAGGACCATGAACTCTTAGACTCCTCTCAAATGGGATTTAGACCCCAATATAGTACTGAACCGGCTCTTCTGGCAGTTACTTAGTCCACCCGTCAACTTTTAGATCAGGGAGGTCACGCAGCCATCATTCTACTGGATCCCAGTGCCGCTTTTGACACTGTGGATCACAACACCCTCCATCATAGGCTCTCCAGTATAGGGATAGATGGTACAGCATTAGCTTGGTTTTCTTCTTTCCTTACTGGAAGAACCTTCCAAGTCTTTGACTGTTCTTTCTTGTCCAATATATTTCCCCTTACCTGTGGAGTCCCACAGGGCTCCTCTCTGAGCCCTACTCTTTTTAATATCTATCTTTTCTCCTTAGCTAAAATTGTCAAACCATATGACCTTTCAGTGGTCACATATGCTGACGATACCCAAATAGTAGTATCTCTTTCCAATACCAAGGATCCTTCTTTAACAAATCTTTCCCTCTGTTTAGCGGACATCGGCAAATGGATGAATATGTCCAAACTGAAACTTAATGACACAAAATCAGAGGTGATGATTGTAGGCAATGTCGCCCCTTCTAATCTTTCGGCACTGTACCCAGAGGTTCTTAACAACTTTCCTCCTCCCAAGGATCATCTAAAGAGCCTTGGCTTCTGGCTGGAACTGTCGCCTTACAATGGAACAACAATCTAAAAAGATTTCTTCCTCTTGTTTTGGCCTCCTTAGAACCCTAAGGAAAATCTTTAAGCTGCTACCCCCTCTGGCCAGAAGAATTCTTATTCAGGCCATGATACTCTCTCGACTGGACTACAGTAACTCTCTGTTTCTCAGTTCTCCTGACTATGTAGTGAAGAAACTCCCGGTTGTACAGAATGCGGCTGCAAGACTACTTATGAATTTACCTACACATCATTCAGCCAAATCAGCCTTAGCTTCTCTTTACTGGTTACCAATAAAACAGCGTATTCACTTCAAAGCCCTATTCATGATACATAAAGTTGTGCACAACAAGAACGCTGAGATCCTCCACCACCCAGCTAGTTCACATATCACGGTTCAAGAGGTCTTCATGGGGAGGTAAGTCCTTTTCAATCAAGGCAGCGCACCTTTGGAATTCCCTACCTCTAGAACTCCGGCAAGAACCCTTGGAACTTCTGTTCCGGAAAAAATTAAAAACTGTCCTTTCTCATCACCTTTTAGTCTACATTTTTCGCATCAGAGCTGTTACTTCCTTTCTTAGCACTGGGAGGCCTTTGGGTAGCTATGCGCTTTTTAAATCTTTTAAACTAAACTAAACTAAACTTTTGTTCCTTTTTTCATGTGGGAAACTGAGCACATCATAATTTATGTATTTGTATACATATTGGTCCTCATTACAACCCTGGCGGTCAGCGGTAATTTGGGGAAAGGTACTGCCAACAGGCTGGCAGTACCTTTTCCCAAATTATGACATTGGCGGTTTGGCTCAAGCTAACTGCCAATGTACCACTCCGTCTGACAGGATGGTTGAAGAACCAGAACCTTATGGGCCTGGCGGCGCAGGGTACGCCTGAAATCTCCTTGGATTCACCTGCCTCAACTAACAGAGACACGGGACACTCTGTCAGGCGTAAAAGATCAGATTTTATTAGCTGCAGCTAGTACAGTTGTCCAAGAAGTACACAAGGTATGTTCTCAGGAGACTGCCACTTTACTTTGTGGCGCACAATCTTATATACCGTATAAAAACATTTATTAACTACATACACTCCCAGAACACATAGAAAGGAGCCAGTAAGAATAACGTAAAGATAGAACAGAGTCAATAGAAATGTCGGAAAACAAGACAGAACAAAGTATCAAGTGACTTAAGGTTGCCTCCCCTCCAGCTGTGTTTGTCACCCCTCCCTTGAACTAATTCATTAACCGATCCACAACGAAGTTGCATGTGGTGTGATAAGTTTGTGTGCGTTTGGAGGACAGTTGTGAAATGAGAGAATACTAGCAAAGGACAGCGAAGGCCAGACGATAAGATAAGATCGGCGGAGAATAGTGTGAGCCTACAGATAGTTGAAACAAGGATTAGAAAACCAGACAGGGATTAGTGTACTCGGTCAGACCTTAATACCAGCCTTGTAAAGATAGAGGCAGAAGGCTGTTTTGAACACCATGTTGCAGAATAAGCAGAAAAGGCAGAATGGACTTCGTTCGCTGTGCTGCCTGAGTGAAGGCAACATAAAATGGCGGCGGGCCACAAAATGGCGGGTCGATATGATCGTATTAAAAATCGAATTTCCTCAGACCCTCCTTTTGCCAGAACTCAGGCAAGATACACAAACTCATGTTAATCTGAGTCGATGTCTATGGCCATGAGGTCATCAAGCTGTTGCTGTACCATCATTTTGATATTCTCTGCTCTTTGTGACTTGGGTTCGGGAATACATGCAGTAGCACATAGGTCACAGATGGCAGGACCGCAGTGCATACAAAGACAACAAGAGAATATAAAAGCTAAAATTACTCCAAAGAATGTCAATACCTTCCAACCCCATTTGGACAGTAATCCCCAAAACCACTCTGAAAAGGACCAATCTCCTTCGTCCTGATGAATCGACTCGGAGATTATGTGTAACTTAGAGATAGCTTGGTATACTGTCGGAGCGTCATTAGGTATGAAAATACAGCAACTTGATCCGATCAATTTGCATACTCCACCACGATCCGCAAGAACAAAGTCTAAGGCAACACGGTTCTGCAAGGTCATAAGACGATCAGCCTGTAGTTCAGCTGTAATGTTACTTAAAGCTCCTACAGTGATGTCTATGGTGGTTTCTACGACACGAACCAATTGCCTTATATTTCTGCTGTTGGCCATTGGACCCCAGAAGGGAAGAAATCCTTTGAGGAAATCTCCTCCCTCTTGTCCTGCTGTGTCTTTCGAATCCACAATCCCTCTGCCATATCTATTTTTATGATGGTTCGCAGGAGCGGTGTATGTAGGGGGAAGAAGAAAGGCTATATAACAAGTACCAGAAAAATCAGCTGGCAACCATGTATAAGCCCTATCGTGGCAAACGAAGTATGTACCTTGAGATGGTACTAACGGCGGTGAATTCAGGGCTGAATAAACATATGTATGGGAACATAAACTTTCTCTTTGTCCGGTGTTTGGAGTTCTACCATTTATTTGCAGACAGAAATTTCCTTGTTGGGGTATGACCCGTATCGGAGGAGATTTTCCTTGCTCAATCTTATCATTGAGGCTGGAAATGTAATTAGTTATGTTCCAATTGGTATATGCTTTTCTTTCATCTATGGAAGCTTCACTTTTTTCCATGATTTTAGCCATAGCTACCATTCCCTTTATCAATAAACTATGACTGAAATCTGAACCAACACTATGTGAACTGACAGGTTGTTTAATTTTACTTTGATATGCATTATTGAAAATGACAAAATAAGCCCAAGCGGAACCTTCATAGGAGAATGGAAGAACTAAATATGGCATTCCTTTTTCTACCGTATGTGGTATGAGTCCACACACCCAACAGTCAGTTGTATTGATCACTAACTGATGTTGATGTAACAACTGGACGAAGGAATTGTTAAAGTATTCAGTTCTTCTGATGAGTTCATGCTGGGGAAGAGTGTGAAATAGGTGCGGAGAGATAGTAGGAGAAGATGTAGAGGTAGGAGAAGAGACAACTTTTTGCTGCAGAGTAATAATGATCCAGTTTACAGATGCCAAAAGAATACACGACAATATAATGACGCATAGAGCAATACTACAACGACTACATATTTCTTTACAATTATTCTTTACATTTTTACTTTCTCTTTTATCTAATGTAGCCTCCATCTTTCTAAGTGGATGCTCACGGCAATCTTCCTCAATCACTGTAGTCACGATTATCTACCGTCCTATGACACTGTGAGGTCCTGCAGGCCTATTGCCACTTACTCAGGTCGTAACTAAGACTCCTACCGTGACCCTGCAACCGGGATAGAGTACTACATAGGAGAGAAAGTTACAAGTTCTTTGGTCTTGGTCTCAAATTATAGCGTTCCTGTCCAGAGGCAGTCTGGTTTTGAAACAATGTTTCTGGATTTGTCGTGTTCAAGCGTCGATGCGATGGTATTGCTTCTTGAAGGATGTCGTCGTCCTCTTTCTCAGAAAGTGTTCCAATTAGACGCGCATCACTGAATGGTACAAATTGCGGAACTTTCTCACTTTCAGAGTCACTGATGCCTCTACGGACCCACTGATCGAAAGGCAAAGGCAAAGGCACTTTCTTGCAGTGCACGGCATGCACCCAGTTTTTCTTTCCTTCGACTTTAACTGCTGTTCTTGTGGTCAAAAGAACCAGGCATGGCTCTCTCCATCTGGGCTCCAAATTTCTCTGTCGTTGGAAATTTTTCGTGCAGACCCAGTCACCTGGTCGGATGGAATGACCTGGGTCTGTGGAAGCCTCTGGTAGAGCACTCTGAACCTGTTGATGAAGAACACGCAATTTAGTTGTAAGGTCATGCAAGTAGTCAATCAACATCGGGTATGGCAAGTCTGAGTATTTTTTAGGGCGAGGAACTCCCCATACATTAGCTGGGCGACCAAATATCACTTCGTAAGGGCTAAGCCCCAAACGAGAGTGTACTGCTGTTCTGGTGGACAGAAGAGCCAATGGTAAAGCATCAGGCCAATTAAGTCCTGTGCTAGCTTGCACCTTAGCAATTTTAAGCTTCAAGGTTCCATTGTAGCATTCTACTAAACCAGCCGACTGTGGGTGATTCGCCGCGTGGAACTTCTGTTTTATGCCAAGACCTGCACAAACTTTTTGCATGACTTGACCCACAAATTCGCTCCCATTGTCACTCCAGACAATGCGCGGCAAACCAAACCTAGGGAAGAATTCTTTCAAAAGTATTTTGGCAGTTGATAAAGCAGTATTGTCCTTCAGAGGGTAGGCTTCTACCCATCTAGAAAAAGCACATACTACCACCAGAACATATTTGAGGTTGTTGCATCGTTCCATGTGAATATAATCGATCTGCAACACCTCAAATGGATATGTTGGAGGAGCAAAATGACCTGCTGGAGTTGGGGTTCCCTTTCCCGGATTGTACATCAAGCAAACAATACAATGTTTTACTACATTATTTGCACACTTTGGGATCCCCTCATTTTGCCACACTGGAGCCAGAAGTTTACATATTCCTTTTGCACTTAGGTGAGCTGGACCATGTGCCATAGTAACTACAGGTAGTACATAAGCATCTGGTAACAGCCAACGTTGATGTTCTGATAATTCAACCCAACATCCCATCTCATCTAACATTCCTGTACTTTCCTTCCACTTTCTCAACTCATTCTCCGTAGCCTCTCCTTGAATTGATTTCACACTCTCTACTGTATCTTCACACATTCCCTTTTCTCTTACGCAGTTTGCGGGACCTGCAACATACATTCGACTTGTGTTGTCTCTGGCTGTCTTTTTCGCTACCTCATCTGCAAATGCATTTCCTCGACCAACATCGTCCACAATCTTTTTGTGTGCACTACACTTCACGATCGCTATCTGAGTAGGCATTGTAAGTGACTCAAGAAGTTCAGTCACTAATTGACCATGTTGTATCTTAGTACCATGGGAAGTAAAGAATCCTCTTTCCTTCCACAAGCGCCCAAAGTTAAACGCTACACCAAAAGCGTATTGGCTATCAGTGTACACGTTTACTCTTTTTCCTTTGGATAACACACACGCTCTAGTTAAAGCTATCAATTCAGCTGCCTGAGCTGAATTATGTCTAATGCGTGCTGTCTCCACAATCGTATGCAAAGTAGTAATAGCGTAGGCTGAAACTGTATCTCCATTCGGGAGCTTGAAACAAGAACCATCTACCCATAGTGTTCCATCTGGATTCACTAATGGCGTGTCTTTTAGGTCAATTCTACCCTTAGTCTTTTCTTCAGTACGGAGAAAACAATCATGCTGTTCAGAGACATCTCTCTCTTCTGGAAGAGGCAACAAAGTAGCTGGATTCAGGGTATTACATCGTTTGATGTGTATGTGACTAGCCAAAAGCGTCAGCTCATATCCGGACAACCGAGCACTCGTAAGATGCTGCGTTTTTGTCCTATTTAGTAAAATATCCACTGCATGTGGTACCATAACAATGAGAGTATTATCTAGCACTACTCCAGCAGACTGTCGAATAGAAATTGCTGCTGCCGCTGTCGCCTTAAGACAACTAGGCAATGCTTTAGCTACTGGATCTAACGTAGCTGAGAAATATGCGCATGGTCGCTGTTGATCTCCAAAACGCTGCGTTAAGACTGACAATGCACAACCCTCTCTTTCGTGGACATAGAGCGTAAAGGGCTTACTGTAATCAGGAGTACCCAATACAGGAGCAGAACACAAAGCAATACGCAAATCAGTAAAACTCTTCTGACACTCGTCAGTCCACGGAAGAGGCTGAGGCGTATCTTTTAAAGTTAGCGCCAACAGCGGTTTAGCCAATAAAGAGAAACTCGGAATCCACTGTCTACAATAAGAAGTAATGCCCAAAAAAGCACGTACCTCTCTTTGTGTGGATGGCACTGACATTTGTGCAATTGCCTGAATTCGTTCGGGGGTCAATCGTCGTCCCTCCTTTGACAAGAGATGACCCAAATAAGTCACCTCGCGACAGACATATTGTAATTTAGAAGGAGAAACCTTGTGATTCAGATCAAACAAATGACGCAACAGTGCAACGGTCACGTTTTTGCAAATCTCCTCTGAATCAGCTGCAACTAATAAGTCATCCATGTACTGAATGAGAGCGGCACCGGACGGTAAGGAAAAGGCATCAAGATGACATTTTAGAGCTTGACTGTAAACAGAGGGACTTTCACAATAACCTTGAGGTGCGCGTTTAAACCGGAAGCTTCGGCCTCCGAGGGAAAAACCAAAAATATCTCTACTCTCTTCGGCGATGGGAATACTAAAGAAAGCATTCTTTAAATCGATAACTGAAAACCAAGTCGCTGTAGAAGGTATCATCGTCAACAGAGCAGTGATATCTGGGACTACAGGAAACTGCGGTACGACAATCTTGTTTACCTCCCGAAGATCAATTATAAAATGATAAACAGGAGGCTGAGAAGGATCAATGCGTTTAAGAACCGGAAGAACAGGACTGTTACATGTATTTCCTCTCGTTTCCTCAACCACACCCTTCTGAATCAAATCATGGACAATTTCCAGAAGTGCTTTCTCACCTTCAGTAGAGATTCTGTATTGCGGAATACGTGGCATTTCAGCATTGGGCTTAAGAGTAACAACATAAGGTGGGATCTCAAGACAACCAACGTCATTCGGACCCGTAGCCCAAAGCGTTTCGGGAAGAGAAAGCAATTCAGGTGGGAATTGATCTTTTGATAAGTACATTGGACTAGTCATTTTCTGTCCTAGAGTGAGGTATACACCAGAAGGTGAACAATATATCGTAGCATGCATTCTTTTTAATAGATCTAAACCCAACAGATTTTCACCACAACCATTCGTCAGAAGAAGCGGAGCTTCTAAATCATAAGGGCCTATTGAAACAGGCAAAGGGCAAGAAACTGGATTGCGAACAGGGGCGCCAGAAAATCCTACAGATACATTCGTTAAGCCAGACAAAGGTGCGCAGGGAGTTTAGAATGAATGATAGAGCTTCTCATGGCACCAGTATCTAAAAGAAATGGCTCTGAAACACCCATTGTAGTGACATTAACATAAGGTCCATTCTGATCCACTGGAATTGACGTAACCCCCTTACTTTGTCCATGGCTGTCCTATTCAAAATGAAGACTTTCATTCCCTCCTTCAATATACTGATCCTCACTGTAATACTGTGTAGACCTAACATTTTGCTGGTCAAAGTAATTTCCGGAATTTGGAGGAACAAAAGAACGCTGCCCTTGGGTTAACACACCTCGACCTCTACCTCTATTTGCTGACTGAAGACCACCACGACCTCGTGAAGCAGATGTTGCTCCATTACGCTGCAACAATGCCGGACAATTGTTCTTAAAATGACCTTCCTCCCTACAATAAGCACATTGATTGGGACCTAGCAAAGGTCTTGGAATGAATGGTTCAGGCTTTTGATACAACCTCTGAAACTGCGGAGGCTGTTGAAACTGAGGCTGAACATGACGAGGAGGATAAGCCTGTTGCAAGAGAACTTTAGTTTTTAATTCTTTCGTCTTTTTCTCTTGTTTTTCCCTTTCTTCTTTGTCTCTATTTTCATAATATTGTGCAGTAGCCAATATCTGGGCGGAAGAAGAAACTGCCCATGAACTCTCGGAGTCTTTTAGCTTGTGTGATAGTTCAGGAAGCAAGTTATATACGAACTTATCCACAAATAATCGCTGTCCCCCTTCTGTAGCCATATCTTGACCACTGTGATCAATGAATGTCTCCTCAAATCGGGTAAAGAAATCGGAAACACTTTCATCTTTCTTTTGTTTACATGCTGCTAGCTTATCCCAATTAACTCTCAAAGCAGGCATCATTGTTTTCATTAATGTAATAATCCTACCAGGGAGTTCTGAGATCAAAGCGTCGGGCTTTGCACCACCTACTTGACCTCTATCTGCGGCAATAATAGCGTTCCAATCGCCGCCTAATTCTTGAGCGTGATCCTCTCTACGAATTTTAGCCCATATTGTCTGTGGAACTACATTTCCCATCAACATGTCAATATCTGCTAAATTCATAGTACATGCATCAACTGTTTGCGACAACTCTTTATAGTAACCAGCAGGATTTTTGCGTGAATCTGGTAGTGACTGTTTAAGTGCTAAAACTTCAGACCTTTTCCAGGGGACATGTATCCATATGCGCTGAAAATGCGCAGGAATAGCTGGATTAGCACCTGCTGCTGCAACTTCTTCCTTCCATATTGGAGAAACCTCTCTCATGGGATAGTTTTTCAGTGCTATCCTAACTGAAGGATCAGAATCAGAAAAAGTCTGTGAGAACAATAGGGATCTGAAAGAAATAAGTGTTCTGACAGCGTTTTCAACCTTAGGACCCACAATAAGTCCTTTGTCAAAGTCAGCCTGAACATCTAACAGATCCTGTGGGACCGAACCCAAATTCATATCCTCCCATTCTTTAGCGAGAGTATCGCACATAACTTTAAAAACATATCTCTGCGTAGGTGCATTCCATTGCAGAAAGGTGGACATAATATCAGACGTACTATATTGGGGACCCTTCTTGATCCATCTACAAGCAAGTGAGTCCAATTTTTCTCGCTCTTCGGAGTCTGGGAATTGACTACGAGACTGTCTTCGAGAAAAGGCTGGAGACACGTTTAAAGCTTCAAAGAAAGGTGATAAGAGACCAGAGACAGTATCGGTAAATCGCTTACGCGTAGATGGAGAATTTGACATAAGGATAGGGGACAAGGTATTAGGTGAATTAACTAAAGGAGCATTAGGAATTGCCAAAGGAGCAGAAGGCAAAGGAGTTAAAGGCAAAGCTGGCATAGGCAATACTTGAGGAGGCAAATGTGGAAAAGCTGGAGCAGGCGGAAGCACAACTGGCGGCTGAACAGGCTGTAACATCGGGGGTGCATTAGCACCTTGTACATAGGGCGGAGGCAATTTCAATAAGTGGGACATTAAGGAATCTTCCTCAAAATCTTTTCTCTTATCAAGGGAAGAGATAGGCAACGTCGGATAGCACTTATCTATTGCCATTCGATGCTGTCTGTCTGAAATTTCCATTGCATTATCTATTTCATCATCTTTGAATTGCTGAGCAGCCTGTATAATCGTCATTCCCTGTGTTTTCCTATCTCGTTTCGCTTGTTTAATTTCTCTCTGTTTGGCTTCCTTACGCCAAAGGCGAAAAGAGTCAAACATTGCCGGCCGGGCTTTTCTTTTAAATAACGTTGCTTCTAAATTATCTAGCACATCAGTTTCGAAACTACCATTTTCTGGCCATTTTAAAACACCATCTTTCTTTGTATATCGGGTCCATGTCTTATTAAAGGCAATAGGACCAACACCATGTTTAGAATAGAGCTCATATGTGGGAGTTCCAACCGAAGGAATCGGACAGGAGTCCTCAAGCTGGGAGTCCCTATTACAACCAAAGCAACAAAGTTTTCCAAACTTAGTCAGACCAGACATCTCACGATTTCTACTGGCTGTTCACAAACATCAAGGGGGTAAAACTTTCAGTTTACACAGCACAAATGCACTTACCCCTCGGCTTTGGCCACTGCAATGGCCAAATCTAAGGACCTAAGGACAAAACAAAGTCCAAAATTTGTGGGCGCGACCCACCAAATACTTAACTAAGGATGTCTTCTTACACCAACAGAGGCCCGTCTATCGTCTCGCTTTACCATACATCATCAAAGAAAGGGCCAAGGCAGGGCGGCAGTCAGGGCAGCAGTCGTCAGTAGCCGTCAGGAAGGAGTAACCGCGCTGAAAAAGACCTTCGGACCACTTCGACATACAGGGGTCGCTTGACGTGGCTCGCGATTCCTCCAGAATTTTCTTGCGGGGTTCCTCACGACCTTCAGGCAGAACCGGTACCGCTGAAGCCGCCCCAAGTTGGGCGCCAGTTGAAGAACCAGAACCTTATGGGCCTGGCGGCGCAGGGTACGCCTGAAATCTCCTTGGATTCACCTGCCTCAACTAACAGAGACACGGGACACTCTGTCAGGCGTAAAAGATCAGATTTTATTAGCTGCAGCTAGTACAGTTGTCCAAGAAGTACACAAGGTATGTTCTCAGGAGACTGCCACTTTACTTTGTGGCGCACAATCTTATATACCGTATAAAAACATTTATTAACTACATACACTCCCAGAACACATAGAAAGGAGCCAGTAAGAATAACGTAAAGATAGAACAGAGTCAATAGAAATGTCGGAAAACAAGACAGAACAAAGTATCAAGTGACTTAAGGTTGCCTCCCCTCCAGCTGTGTTTGTCACCCCTCCCTTGAACTAATTCATTAACCGATCCACAACGAAGTTGCATGTGGTGTGATAAGTTTGTGTGCGTTTGGAGGACAGTTGTGAAATGAGAGAATACTAGCAAAGGACAGCGAAGGCCAGACGATAAGATAAGATCGGCGGAGAATAGTGTGAGCCTACAGATAGTTGAAACAAGGATTAGAAAACCAGACAGGGATTAGTGTACTCGGTCAGACCTTAATACCAGCCTTGTAAAGATAGAGGCAGAAGGCTGTTTTGAACACCATGTTGCAGAATAAGCAGAAAAGGCAGAATGGACTTCGTTCGCTGTGCTGCCTGAGTGAAGGCAACATAAAATGGCGGCGGGCCACAAAATGGCGGGTCGATACGATCGTATTAAAAATCGAATTTCCTCATGGTAACGGCTGCTGGGCTGGAGACTTCGGTCTCTAGCCAGGCAGCAGTCACAATCCCACCCTCGGGATTATGATCCCACTTACTGCCATGGTTTTCGTTGCAAGCGTACTGCCATGAAAACCATGGTGGTTGGCACCATGAGTGCCAGGGAATTCCTTCCCTGACACTGATAGGGGTCTCCCCTGCCCATCCCCCTCTCCAAAGCCCTCCCCAACCCTCCCCCTCCCTCTCCTGCCCCTCGCACATTTACACACTCACACGCGCACACATACACACTCATACACACACACATACCCACATCCACCTACTCATGCACACATACATACCTACACACAGCAACACACACCAACATACATTGTTGCACACGCGCATTCACAACACACAACATAAACGTACACTCACATTCAGTCATTCACGCACTCATTCAACGCAACTCACACCCGCATGCACGCATACAAAAACAGACACTCCCTCCCCACACACAACACCCCCACACACGCACAGACCACCCCCCACCCCCTTCTCCTGTCAGAGAATTCGACTTACCTGCTTGCAGGGGGTCCTCCGGCAGAAGACTGGACGCAGCCCTGCTGTTAGCAGGAGCGTCCGCCAGCAAAACACCGCCAGGCCGTATCATTGCCCATGATTCGGTCGGCGGTGTTTTGCTGGCGTGTCGCTGCTGCTGACAGCAGAGCCACCATACCGCCGTCCGCCGCCATGACCGTCGATGGTATTCCGCCAGCCTTCTGGTGGAATTCCGTCTACGGTCATAATGCGGGTGGGCGGCTGGTAGCACGATGATAGTATGTTGGAGGCCGTGGCGGTAGGCGGTCAATGCCGCCAATGTTGTAATGAGGGTCATAGTGATTTTTTTTAACACAATGACTGCTTTACTCCTTTCGTTTTTGGCGACATCCTTGAACAGTTCCAATTTTGTTAGTTCTTCATTTTTTTCCATTGTGCTTATGTATATTAATTGGTACATGATTTATCCATATGTATTCTCTATAAGAATCACTGTTTTACTTTTATAAAAAATGTTTGCCCTGGTTCTTATTGGATAGGGTTTCCCTTGCTGTTGTAATGGTTTCCACCCTTGTGGTCTTCCAGAGCACCATGGCTCCACACTTTTTATGGCAGTACAGATTCCCTGTGTCAGAAAATGGTGGCTCAACATACCCTTCATGGTGTGGCCAGCCAATGAGATCACATTTTGATCTTGTGGTACTGATGTACCTTGTAGTAGTTCCGGGGTGGTGCCTCTTTGCTATATATGCATACATTCTGAACTTTAATTTCTCAAATACTACTGGACAGCTTTAACCTAAACTACAAAAAGCACATTTCTGGGTAAAAATCTAGTTTTCTGCCTAATTTGGTGTAATTCTATTCAGCTGTTCTAGCTGTAGTGCTGTTCATTTTTTCTATGGGAAATGTCATGGGGAAAACATGTTTTGGGACATCCACCCCCATTTTCATGGTCACTGTTTGATGGGCCACAGCAAACATTTCATAAAGGAGCTGAGTTGGCCCTGTTTGACAAACCTTCACAACATTTTCCCAAAAAAGTGTGCCCAAGAATCTTGCCATGCTTGGGAAGCTTTGGTGTGATCCGTCAAACGGGGACTGAGAAAAAGGTGGAGGGGGTCAAAAAAGTGCAATGCCCATTTTAATTCCCATAGGGATCTTGAACATGACTACAGCCCAAGCTGCTGGATGGAATTACACCAAATTTGGCAGAGAGGTAGCTTTTGTTCCAGAAAGATAATATTTTGCTCTTTGGGGTAAAACTGTTCAGAAGTTTTCAAAATATTGAAAGAAAACATATTTGTATATCTGAGGCACAAAAGCTTTGCAAATACCCCCGATCTCGTGCAATGATCCTGATTGACTGCCAACACTTCAACCAGGAAGTTTTGGCAGCCATTTTGAGGTTCAGCTTCATCTAAGTCTCAAAAAGATACATTAAAAAAAGAGAAGGGGCCAGGGTAGGGATACCCTGAGCTCCTAGCCTTGGTGCAGGGGTCACCCAGGTACCCAGGGGGAGCTGTTTTACTTGGATCCCGATTTTCACTGACTAGTACCTGGCGTATTGGCCTGACTCGGCCACTGGAGGGCGCAGTACTATCAAATTTGGCACACTTGCGGGCTTTGTCCTGCCGGTGATTGGTGTGTTGTCAGGTCTGGCTGACACTTCTGGTTCAGGAGATATCTGCTGGTCAGTAAGGTGACCCTCACAGGCTTGTTGGTCTTTGTTGGTTTGCAGAGTGGTGTCTCCACTCAGAAGGGAGATCTAGGGTGATTTGTGAAGCCTGGAGGCCCCTTGTCTTTCTTGGGGTCAGTACATTGTCCGGCTCCTCCGCAGTGGCGATTTTCCGGTACTGGGTGCAGCAGGCAGGGTTTGGTGCCTTTTCTTGATGCAGCAGATCCACTGTTTGTAGGAAAGTACCATCTTTCTTGGCATGTTACCCCCATTTCTGCCTGATGTCAGTGTGTTTTTGACTGTGTCACTTGGATCCTGCTAACCAGGACCCCAGTGCTTATGGTTTAAGGCCTGTTTGTCTGTGTGTTTCACTGTTTTCTAAATTGTCACTGGAGTCCTGCTAATTAGAACTCCAGTGCCCATGCTCTCTCTGTTTTTAAAATTGTCACTAGAGTCTAGTGACTCCATATTTTACTCCAAACTGGCATACTGGAACCTCCTTATAAGTCCCCAGTATAAGCTTCCTAGGTACCCAGGGCAGTGGGGTTCTAGGAGATCCTTATGGGTTGCGGCATTTCTTTTGCCACCCATAAGGAGCTCAAACAAACACTTCTTCAGGACTGGCATTGCAGCCTGAGTGAAATAGTGTAAGCACTATTCACAGCCATTTTCACTGCACCAGGTCACTTTTAAGTCACCTATATGTCAGGCTGACAGACCCTGAAGGCTGGGTGCAAAGTAATTGTGTGTGATGGCACCCCTGCACTAGCAGAGGTGCTCCCATGTCGTCCAGGCCCATTTTCCCAGACTTCGTGAGTGCGGGGACGCCATTATATGTGTGCACAACATATAAGTCAATACATATATGTACCTTCACAATCATAACCCCGAATATGGCCATATGAGGTGTCTAACAACTGAGAATCCTACCCCAATACTGATTCCAGTATTGGTTGTACAATCGATGCACTCTGGGGGCTCCACCATGGCCCACTAATACTGCCATACCAGTCTTCCGAGGATTTCACTGCAGCCCCAGCTGCTGCCACCTCACAGACAGGCTTCTGTCCTCATGTGGTTTGAGCAGCTCAATCTCAGGAAGGCAGAACAATGCATTTACTTTAGGGGAGGGGTGTTACACCCTCTCCCTTGGGAAATAGGTGTTGAAGGCATGGGAGGGGTATCCTCCCATAGCCTCTGGAGATGCTTTGAAGGGCACAGATGGTGTCCTTCTTGCATAATCCAGTCTACACCGGTTCAGAGACCCCCAGTCCCTGCTCTGGCACGAAAGTGGACAAAAGAAAGGGGAGTGACCACTCCATTGTCCACCACCACCCCAAGGGTGGTGCCAAGAGCTCCTCATGAGTGTCCCTGGGTTTTGCCATCTTGGATTCCAAGGTGGTGGGATACTCTGGGAGCATGTGAGTGGCCAGTGCCAGCAGGTCATGTCAGAGATCCCTCCTGATTAGGTGACCACTCCCCCTCTGAAGGCTATTTAGGGTCTCTCCTGTGGGTGTTTCCTCAGATTCAGATTGCAAGACTCCAGTGGGACTCCTCTGCATCCTTTGCTTCACCTTCTACCATGAGATCAACCGCAGAACTGGTCCAGGAATTCTACAACTTGCAACAAACTGTCCAAGGTGGCTACTGCAACTCTGTAACTCCTGCCAGCAACTGCAACAGTTTCCAAGTCATGCATGCTCTGAGTAATGCCTGTCTTCCTCTTGCACCAGAAAAACAGAAGGAATCTCCTGTGGAGTGACGGAGTCACTTCCCTGCTTCAGCAGGCTCCTCTCTGCCGCAACAACCTGTACTCTGGGTCCCCTCTCCTGACAACGAGCTTGGATCCGCGAACACAGGTCATGGACCAAAGTGACCCTGACTTTCCAAAGGTCCAGCTGTCCAAATTTAGTGGAGGTAAGAGCTTGCCTCCCCGTGCCAGACAGTACCCCTGTGCACTGTGTGTCTTGCAGCTCCTAGGACTTCTGTGCACTTCTCCAAGAAATCTTTTGTGCACAGCCTAGCCCGGGTCCCCAGCACTCCATCTTGTGACGCTCAGCTCCCTGAGTAGTTCGGAGGCGGCGTAGGATCCCTTTGTGTAGTGCTGCAATGACAATGACTGCCATTTGCTACTCATTTGTCCCCATGTTCTGGTACTCCTGTGGGTGCTGCCTGGTCCTCTGAATGCTCTCTTCATCCTGAGTTTAGGCCCCCAGGTCCGTCCTGGGCCCGGGCAGCACCTTTTCCTCCAAACGTGTTTCTTGCGTGAGCCAAGGCTTGTTGACGGAATGCAGTGACGAAAACCAGCCTGCATTCATCTACTCAACGTGGAACATCTCTTGCAACAAGCAGGAGTCTGCAGCTGTCCTCTTTGGTGCATCTCTGACTTTTTCTTCCAACTAGAGGTTTCACTTTTTCACCTTCTTCCGGGTTAGCAGGGGCTCCTGTTCTTCCTGGACTCTTCAGCAGTTCTTGGACTTGGTCTCCTCCCTACACAGGTCTTCAGGTCCAGGAATCCATTGTAGGTGTCTTGCAGTATTGCTTGCTTTTTGCATTATTCTTTATCACAACTTCTAGTGTGTGTAGGAAAGTACCATCTTGCCTGGCATGTTACCCCCATTATTACTGTATGTATGTTTGTTTTTGACTATGTGTCACTGGGATCCTGCAAACCAGGACCCCAGTGCTCATAAAGTGTGCCCTGTATGTGTTCCCTGTGTGGTGCCTAACTGTATCACGGAGGCTCTGCTAACCAGAACCTCAGTGTTTCTGCTCTCTCTGCTTTTAAAATTGTCGCTGCAGGCTAGTGACTAATATTACCAATTCTGATTGGCACACTGGAACACCCATATAATTCCCTAGTATATGTTACCCAGGTACCCAGGGTATTGGGGTTTCAGGAGATCCCTATGGGCTGCAGCATTTCTTTTGCCACCCGTAGGGAGCTCAGACAATTCTTACACAGGACTGCCACTGCAGCCTGAGTGAAATAACGTCCACGTTATTTCACAGCCATTTTACACTGCACTGAAGTAACTTATAAGTCACCTATATGTCTAACCCTCACTTAGTGAAGGTTGGGTGCAAAGTTACTTAGTGAGAGGGCACCCTGGCACTAGCCAAGGTGCCCCACATTGTTCAGGGCAATTTCCCCAGAATTTGTGAGTGTGGGGACACCATTACACATGTACACTACATATAGGTCAATACCTATATGTAGCGTCACAATGGTAACTCTGAACATGGCCATGTAACATGTCTAGGATCATGGAATTTTCACCCCAATACTATTCTGGTATTGGAGGGACAATTCAGTGCATCCCTGGGGCTCCAGCAGAGAGCCTGGGTACTGCCAAACTAACTCTCTGGGGTTTTCTCTGCAGCTACTGTTGCTGCCAACCCTCAGACAGGTTTCTGCCCCCCTGGGACCTGGGCAGCCCAGTCCCAGGAAGGGAGAACAAAGGATTTCCTCTGAGAGAGGGTGTTACACCGTCTCCCTTTGGAAATAGGTGTGAAGGGCCTGAGAGGAGTAGCCTCTCCTGGCCTCTGAAAATGCTTTGAAGGGCACAGATGGTGCCCTCCTTGCAAAAGCCAGTCTACACCGGATCAGGGATCCCCCCAGCCCTGCTCTGGCACGAAACTGGACAAAGGAAAGGGGAGTGACCACTCCCCTGACCAGCACCTCCCAAGGGGAGGTGCCCAGAGCTCCTCCATTGTGTCCCAGACCTCTGCAATCTTGGCTGCAGAGGTGTGAGCGCACAATGGACATCTCTGAGTGGCCAGTGCCAGCAGGTGACATCAGAGACCCCTCCTGATAGGTGGTTACCTTTCTCTGTAGCCAATCCTCCTCTGAGGGCTATATAGGGTCTCTCCTGTGGGTTTCTCTTCAGATAACGAATGCAAGAGCTCACCAGAGTTCCTCCGCACTTCCCTCTTCGACTTCTGCCAAGGATCGACCGCTGACTGCTTCAGGACGCCTGCAAAACCACAACAAAGTAGCAAGAAGACTACCAGCAATATTGTAGCGCCTCATCCTGACGGCTTTCTCAACTGTTTCCTGGTGGTGCATGCTCTGAGGGCTGTCTGCCTTCACCCTGCACTGGAAGCCTAGAAGAAATTCCCCGTGGGTTGACGGAATCTTCCCCCTGCCATGCAGGCACTAAACCTCTGCATCACCGGTCCTCTGGATCCCCTCTCATCTTGACGAGCATGGTCCCTGGAACACAGGGGCTGGATCCAAGTGTCCCCAACAGCCCAGTGGCCCCTCTGGCCAAATTTGGTGGAGGTAAGTCCTTGCCTCCCCACGCCAGACAGTAATCCTGTGCACTGTGTGAACTGCAGCTGCTAGGGCTTCTGTGCACTTTTGCAAGACTTCCTTTGTGCACAGTCTAGCCCAGGTCCCCAGCACTCTGTCCTGCATTGACCAACTCACTGAGTTGGACTCCGACTAATGGGGGACCCTCTTTTGTTGTGCCGAGTTGACCGTCGTGCTCAAATCTTCTGAATGCCTGTTCAGGTGCTTCTGCGGGTACTGGCTGCTTCTGTGTGGGCTCTTCTTGTTGCTGAGCGCCTCCTCTGTCTTCTCCTCCAAAGGGCGACCTCCTGGTCCTTCCTGGGCCCTGGCAGCTCCCAAAATCCTCAACCGCGACTCTTGCAGCTAGAAAGGTTTGTTTGTTGTCTTTCTGCGTGAAAACAACTCTGTATCCTCCAGCATGCCGTGGGACATCTTCTGACCAAAGGAGACGTTTCTGGCACCTTCCGTTGTTGCAGAATCTTTGGTTTCTTCCACCTGGAGGCAGCCCTTTTGCACCTTCATCCGGGGTTTAGTGGGCCCGTGCCCCCCCTGACACTTGCGTGACTCTTGGACTTGGTACCCTTCCTTTCCAGGTCCTCAGGTCCAGGAATCCGTCTTCAGTGCTTTACAGTCAGTTGTTGTCTTTGCAGAATCCCCTATCTCGACTTTACTGTCTTTCTGTGGTAGTAGGGTAACTTTACTCCTACTTTTCAGGGTCTTGGGGTGGGGTATCTTGGACACCCTTAGTGTTTTCTTACACTCCCAGCGACCCTCTACACACTACACTAGACCTGGGGTCCATTCGTGATTCGCATTCCACTTTTGGAGTATATGGTTTGTGTTGCCCCTAGGCCTATTGTCTCCTATTGTATTATATTGTGTTCTACAGTGTGTGCACTACTTTTCTAACTGTTTACTTACCTGATTTTGGTTTGTGTGCATGTTTTGTGTATTTTACTTACCTCCTAAGGGAGTATATCCTCTGAGATACTTTTGGCATATTGTCACAAAAATAAAGTACCTTTATTTTTGGTAACTCTGAGTATTGTGTTTTCTTATGATATAGTGCTAAGTGATATAAGTGGTATAGTAGTAGCTTTGCATGTCTCCTAGTTCAGCCTAAGCGGCTCTGCTATAGCTACCTCTATCAGCCTAAGCTGCTAGAACACTTCGAATCTACTAATAAGGGATAACTGGACCTTGCACAAGGTGTAAGTTCCACAAGGTACCCACTATAAGCCAGGCCAGCCTCCGACAGTGTGTTCTTAGAAAACTTGCTGTACTTTACTCCTGCTTTCTTGGGCTCTGAGGTGGGGTACTTTAATTACCTGTGGTGTTTTCTTACACTCCCAGCGCCCCTCTACACACTACTCTTGCCTAGGTGGGAAACCAAAATTCGCATTCCACTAATATAGTATATGGTTTGTGTTTCCCCTAGGCCCATTGTAACCCATGATGTTTTGCACTATTTGCACTATTTTATGACTGTTTACTTACCTGATTTTAGTTACTAGTGTATATTTTATGTATAATACTTACCTCCTAAGGGAGTATAGTCTCTAAGTTCTATTTGGCATTGTGTCACTAAAATAAAGTAGCTTTATTTTTGGTGACACTGAGTATTGTCTTTCATGTGTGTGAGTACTGTGTGACTACAGTGGTATTGCAAGAGCTTTGTATGTCTCCTAGTTCAGCCTTGGCTGCTCTGCATACAGCTACCTCTAGACAGCCTGGCTTCTAGACACTGACTACATTTCACTAATAAGGGATAACTGGACCTGTTATAAGGTGTAAGTACCTTAGGTACCCACTACAAACCAGGCCAGCCTCCTACACTGTTCTCTTGCTTTTGATCTTCTTTGGTGCTGGTCTTCTTTGTCCTTTTGAATCTGAAATCTTGGACTAGGGGTGCCCACTAAATACTGAATTTAGTGAGCGTTTTAGGGAGAACCTGGAAGTGTCCAATAGGACACTTACCTTTGGGTGGCTGTGCACACTATAGTGACCACATCCTGTGGGAAGAGTCACCACCCTTAACCTCATTGGCTATTTTCCTCTATCCCAGGATGGAGGAAACTGAAAAAGAGTTTCCACTTCGCAGGCAACACCCTAGGGGTCGTGCATGCCAGGTGAGGCCACTCCTCCTACCTTTTGTTAGATTTCCCACCTTTGCTCCCACCAAAAGTGGGAGTTTGCAAAGGGGGGTGCCATCTGCTGCTAGCAGCAGGCTTGGGGGTTGAGTTTCAAGGGCAGTAAGCCCTTTGAAGCTCACTGCCAGGAGAGAGCACATTCCTGAGGGAGGGGGTGTTAGCTCCTCCACCCAGGAAGGGCATTGTCTTACAAACCGGAGAGGCAGGCCTCTCCACCAAGAATTGTAAATTGGCTTTCTGGAGGTGGCAGCTGGATAAGACCAGTCAGCAACCATGCCAGGATAGTTATCTTTGGCAGGGGGCACCTCTAAGGTGGCCCCTGGGTACTTTTAGGGATAAATCCAAGACTGGCACCAGTGTGGATTTATCATTCTGAGTTGTTTGGTACCAAACAACCCAGGGTTCAGAGTGGCCGTTGGGCCGCTGGGAAACTTGTGTTGACCAATGTCCAGCACATGTATTAAAATGGCTGCTCTGCTCACTCACTATGTCCCAGGTTTGGCAAGGACACAGTGGGGACATATTGCTCATGCAGCTATGCCCTCACGTATAATATGGAGCACCCTGCCTTAGGGCTATAAGGCCTGCCAGACGGGTGTCTTGCCCATATTAAATGCAGTGTATGGTGGACAGGCACACAGACAGTGTGGCATGTTCAGTTTGAGTTTTAGGTTTACACCAGAACAATCAGCCTGCAATGGCAGTGCTGGGTGCATCTGGATGCATGGCCCTGGAGGGTGTCACAAGTATTGCTGCTGCGCTCAGGGACCTACCCCTAGTACACCATGTACTGGGCACATAGATGCCCACTTACAAGGGATATATAGTGGTAGCAAAGGGTGTATCCAAATGTGCCAATGCATCACAACAGATTTAGGGAAAGAGCTCTGGCCCAGGGAACCTGGTTAGCTGGGGCCCTGGGCACTACAATTTCTAGGACACATCAACATCAGGCAAAGAGTGGGGGAATAACCATGTCAAAAAGAGGCTCTCTCTCACACTACTTCCTACCCCCAAACGAAAGAGGATGAAACTACCCTTTCCCTAGTGAGTCTTCATCATCACAGTGGAAGAACCTGGAGAGGCCATATGCATAGGCATGGGCAGTCCTAGGTCTGTGTTCCACTTGAAAGGCCATCCCCTGTAGGGAAATGGACCACCTAAGCAGTTTGGGCTTTTCACCTTTCATTTGTTGTTGCCATCTGAGAGGTCTGTTGTCAGTCTGAACTATGAAGTGACAGCAAAACCGGTATGGCCTGAGCTTCTTCAGGGCCCAACCCACTGCAAAGGCTTCCCTCTCTATGACACTCAATTTATGTTTCCTAGAGAGTAGGTTCTTGCTTATAAAGGCATGGTGGTTGTTGTATTCTATTCAAAGGAATCTTAGTGGGCTGCTTAGCAACTGGGAGGAAACTGGAATGTTATGATTAGATTGTAAGGCAGGCAGTTGTTGATAAGACCTGCCAGGGTTGGATGTGTATTTCTTATCTGAAGAATAAAGAAGAAAAAGAAGCATCTGTGGTGCAGCGATTTCTTTACAGTGGCGACGAAGGTGAATCATAAGGAATAAGACGTGGACCAACCCTGGCAGCGGTGTACTGTGACTGGTGGTGCGAGAAAGCGGTGATCTTAATGACCATAAATTGAATGGTGGATTTTGTGATGGATTCCGAACTCGGTTTGTCAAGTTGACCGAGTTGTGGAGGTAGCGCGTTTTTTTTTTCTTTCTTAAAGAAAAAAAAAGAAGAAAAAAGTTTGTGCTGTTGGGTTGGCATTTTGAATGAGGCACTTACCTGAAGAGTCTCGCGGATGCTGCCCAGAGACCGGTGCCCAGTTGGATGTGACGTCAGCGGTATTTGCGGCAAAACAAGGGAAACCTCTTGTAGAAAGAGGTCGAAGCAACAGTAAAAACATAACAACTGTAACATATTGCCTTCGACTTTTAACTTTGCAGCGCTTTCAACTTTCAACTCTCAACTCTGCAGTGCTGTATTTTAGTTTACTCAACGGTGACAACGAAAACAATCAGCCTGAGGACGGTGACAACGGTGACTACTTTATTTATGTTAATTTTTTTTTTCTCTTCTCTCATCATATTTCATTAGTTTTTTAGATTATTTATGGGATTATTTATGCTCATAATAGTTAAATAACTTACGTAGCAGACATGCAGTCGATTGCACCACCACCTACATTTTTGAGCATGCCTGGCGAACCAACCATGTCATGGGAAGATTGGAGGGAAGCATTTGAAACATATTTAGAGGCTTTGGGAGGTGCCATTTTTACGGACAAAAGGAAGTTGGCTTTGTTAAAACACAATTTGGGTGTGAAGGTAGAAAGATGTTGAAAACGTTGCCATTTGCAAATTTTGTAACGAATAACGATGGAAGGTCTGAGGATGAGGAGAATGACAGTGAGGACGATGTGTATATGATGGCGTTGGGGGTGTTGGAGGAGCATTTTAGCAAGAAAGTAAGCATTGTTGTAGAACGCCACAAATTATTTTCTAGGACCCAAGCGTCTCATGAATCGGTCGATCAATTTGTGTGTGCGTTACGTACGCTGGCTAAATCGTGTAGATTTAAAGACTTGCATGAAGAAATTATTAGAGATCAATTAATAAATCGTACATGTTGTTTGAAAATTCAGGAAAAATTGTTAAATTTAAAAGATCCATCTTTGGAGGAGGCTATAGCAGTGGCTAAACGTGTTGAAAACACATCTAGGTATGTTAAGGAGTTAAGTAGAAATGATACCGAGGCTGCACTAGTACAAGCTGTAAATTCTGTGAAAATCAGCAAAAGTACGACTGTAATGGATGAAAGAAAGAAATGTTTTAAATGTGGAAGCATAAAACATCTGGCATCCTCGATGAATTGTCCTGCAAGAGAGGCTAAGTGTTTCAAGTGCGACAGAAGGGGACATTTTTCGAAAATGTGTAATCAGAAAAAAAGTACTTACAACAGAAGAAATGTAAATTGTTTACAAGATGGTAATCAAGGACAACAATCGTATTCTAACGGTCAGATGTTGTGTTCCGGTGAGGAAGTGGATAACCATTTTGAAATTTTAATGCTTAATGTTTTATCCATGGAGACTGCTTATAAACCTCCTAAGTGTGCGATAAGCATAAATAGTGTGGTGATAAACGTGTGGGCTGACACATGTTCACCTTATACCATAATTGACAAAGCAACGTGGAAAGCAGTGGAGGGGGGCGAATTGGCTAAAGCAGAAGTGGATTTGGTGGGTTATGGAGGCAACAAAATTTCTGTGTTGGGATATTTTCAAGGGGAGGTGTTATTTAATCAAAGACAGGCAATATGTGATGTGTATGTGGTTGAAAATGGTCGATTTTTGTTAGGATGGAATGAACAAAGAACGCTGAAGATTGTGTTAGATCCAAATAGTGAAAGACAGGTTTTGTCAGTAGGGGAAGAGAGTTCAGAAAAATGGAGTAAGAAGTTCCAAATCTTTTCAATAGCGAGTTAGGTTGTTTGCAGAACTTCCAACATCGCATTGTGCTGAAAAGTGGGGCTGTTCCCAGTGTACATAAGGTCAGGAGTGTGCCGGTTGTTCTGAGAGATGCATTAAAAATTGAATTATCTAGATTATTGAGTTTGGGTGTGATTGAGAGAATTGAAGCGTCGGAATGGTTGAGTCCAGTGGTTTTGGCCCGCAAACCTAATGTCAAGATTAGAATGTGTGTAGATTTGAGGGACCTTAACAGTAATATATGGGTAGACAGACATCCTATTCCTAATATTAATGAACTATTGAGTGGTATTCAAGGGGGAAAGGTGTACTCAACCCTAGATTTATCCAGTGGGTACCACCAAATAATGTTGCACCCAGAGTCCAGGCATCTCACGTCGTTTATAACGCCTGAGGGAGCTTTCAGATTTGTGCGCATGCCGTTTGGGCTTGCGTCTGCCTCAGCTGTTTTCCAAAGGGTTATGCAAAATCTACTGGGTGGTGTAAAGGGTGTGAGGTTTTTTCAGGATGATGTGCTAGTATGGGCAAAGGATTTACAAGAGCATGATAGCATTCTGGAGAAAGTATGCCATATTCTTGAGAATGCAGGTTTGACTGTTGAGGCTAGCAAATGTAAATTTGCATGTCACAGTGTTGAGTATTTGGGCCATACTATTTCATGGAAGGGTATAACGCCCAAGGTTAATCTTATGGAAGCAATTGAGCAGGCACCTAGTCCAGTTAACAAAGATCAACTGAGATCATTTCTTGGATTAGCGGAATATTATGCTAAATTTGTGAGGAATTTTGCTGACATAGCATATCCTTTAAGAGTGTTAATGAAAAAAAATCAAAAATATATCTGGTCGGATGAGTGCCAACAAGCGTTTGATAAATTGAAGAAAAACATTATAGAAGCAGTTGAATTAAACCCTTTTGTGGCTCATTATCACACTATAATAACAACGGATGCAAGCATGTACGGGTTGGGTGCAGTACTAATGCAAGTGCATAATGGAAAGGAACGTGTGGTAGCGTTCGCTTCACGTACATTGAAGGGAGCGGAAACAACATACTCTGCTGTAGAAAAAGAAGCTCTTGCTTGTTGGTGGGGCATCACGTACTTTAAAAACTATGTGTGGGGTAGACGTTTTGAATTACGTACAGACCACAAACCGCTTGTGGACATTTTCACTACTGCAGGTGCAAGTCGTGCTTCTTCTAGGATTGCCAAGTGGTTATATAGGTTACAGGAATACACTTTCACAGTAAAATACTTGCCTGGTATAATGAATGTAAATGCGGACTGTTTGTCGAGGTTGCCATTAGAAAATGTATGTGGAGAAGAAGAGGAAGAATGGGTTGTGGCTGACCTGCAAGACATCAAGACAAAGGCTATCAGTGAGGAAGTTTGGAAGGCGGCGGTTCAGGAGGATACTGAACTTCAGGCAATAATAAGGAATTTGCATAAGTGTTGGTCTGAATTGGGTGATGAAACCAGTATGTTTTCAAATTTCAAAAGTGTGTGGTCTGAGTTGTCATTACAGAGTAATTTACTTAGGAGAGGTGATAGGTTGGTAGTGCCACATAAGTTGAGGCAGACTGTTTTAGAGATTCTACATGAGGGACATGGTGGTATGTCGGGTATGATGAGGAAAGCCAGGGAAGATTTTTGGTGGCCAGGCATGGACAAAGAGGTTGAAAGATTTGTTAGGAATTGTGTAAGCTGTGCTTGTAGTGACAAAACACACGTGTGTGAGAGGACACCTGTCATTCCTGTACCTTTTCCTGTTAAACCATGGCAAAAGATAGCAATAGATGTGTGTGGCCCGTTTGATTTTGGTGATGGTGGAAAGTTTTATGCCATGGTTATGGTAGATTACCACTCCAAATGGCCAGAAGTTAGTATCGTCAAAGACACTAAAGCTGGAGTGGTGATTGAATTTTGTGAGGAAATTTGGAAAAGGGAAGGTTATCCCGAGGAGGTGGTGACTGACAATGGGACACAATTTACTTTGTTTGAGTTTGAGGACTATTTAACATTGTGTGGAGTAAACCATGTGAGGACAGCTGTGGCACATCCAAGAGAGAATGGGTTAGTAGAAAGGTTTAACAGAGTGTTGTGTGACAATATTCAACTGTCAATTCAGACTGGTTTGTGTTGGAGGACTGAAGTGAAAAACATGCTATGGAATTATCGGACGACTCCGCATTCGACGACACGAGAAACCCCGTTTGTTTTGTTGAAGGGAAGGAATCCGTGTACCAAAGCTGTTCCTGGTTGGATGGGGAAAGCTGGTAAAAAACGTGTAAGTGTAAGGAATCTTGCATTTAGAGTGGAGGGGGTGCAAGAGAAGTATGACGAAAGTGTATTGGGAAAACCGAAGGAATGTGTGGTTGCAGTTGGGGACTGGGTGCGAACCAGAGTATGGCATGGTGGCAGGAAGGGTTTGTCAAAGTGGTCAGAACCAAAAATGGTTGGGGGAGTGAAGTGTTATAGTGTGGTTTTAAGCGACGGTAAAAGATGGAATATGGCTGATGTTGTCAGATGCAGTGAAATGGAAGTAGCTGAGTGGAAGAAGCAGGTTGGGTGTGGCCGTGGTGTCGAGGAGTCAAGAGGGGTGAGAAGGTCACAGAGAGTATTCAAGAAACCAGAATATATGAAAGATTATTATACAGAGTAGTTGTGTTTACGTGTTTTCTTGTGTTAGTTTATGTTATTTATTGTTTTTTTCTTGTTGTTTTTAGATAATTTTGTTATTGTAAGAAGGGAGATATGTTGTATTCTATTCAAAGGAATCTTAGTGGGCTGCTTAGCAACTGGGAGGAAACTGGAATGTTATGATTAGATTGTAAGGCAGGCAGTTGTTGATAAGACCTGCCAGGGTTGGATGTGTATTTCTTATCTGAAGAACAAAGTAGAAAAAGAAGCATCTGTGGTGCAGCGATTTCTTTACAGTGGTCATGTCCATTATCATTTTTCTGGGAAAGGGCCACTCCTATCCCCATTTCAAATGCATCTGTTTGGACTATAAATTCCCTGGAGTTTGGAGTAGACTGGTGCTTGTGGAACTGGAACAGTGCACATAGCTTCCTTCAGAGTGTCAAAGGCCTTTTGACAACTCACTGTCCAGTTGGTCTTTTTGGGCATTTTCTTGGAGGTGAGCTCTGTGAGGGGGGCAACTATAGTGCCATAATCCTTCACAAAGCTCCTATACTACCCAGTCAAGCCAAGGAGTGCCCTGACTTGTGTCCGGGTTGTGGGAGTTCCCAAGCCAGAATAGTCTGAATCTTGGGTTGGAGGGGTGCAGTTGTCCTCCACAAGCCAGGTTGCCCAAGTAAACAACTTTTCTCTGCCTTATCTGGCACTTACTGGCCTTGATAGTGAGGCCTGCCTTTTGTAGAGCCTCAAGGGCCTTTCCAAGGTGGATCAGGTGATCCTGCCAGACATAGACAGCTATGACATCTAAGTAAGCTGCACTAAAAGTCTCCAGTCCAGCAAAGACTTGGTTCACCAACCTCTGGAAGGTGGCAGGTGCATTCTTTAGCCCAAAGGGCATAACAGTGAACTGGTAATGCCCACTAGGAGTAGAGAATGCTGACCTCTCTTTTGCTCCTGGGGTCAGACCAATCTGCTGGTACCCAGATGTTAAATCAAAGGTACTCAGATGTTTGGCTGCCCCTAATCTGTCTATGAGCTCATCAGCTCTTGGAATTGGGTGTGCATCTGTCTTTGTCACAGAGTGGAGTCCCCTGTAGTCCACATAGAACCTCATTTCCTTTTTCTCTCCTTTGGAGTGAGGCTTGGGGACTAAAACTACTGGGCTAGCTCAGGGACACTCAGAGGGTTCAATGATACCCAAATACAGCATCTTTTTCACTTCTGCCTATATGCTCTCTCTGACATGGTCTGACTATTTATAGATTTGTTTTTGACAGGCAAGCTGTCACCACTGTCCACATCATGGGTACACCAGTTTGTTTTTCCAGGGATCAGAGAGAAGATTTCAGCATACTGGTTGAGAACTTGCCTGCAATCAGTTTGCTGTTGCCCTGTGAGGGTGTGTGACAAGAACACTCCATCCACAGAACCATATTGTGGGTTGCTGGAGAGGAGATCAGGGAGAGGCTCACTCTCATCCTCCTTGTCCCTCATATGTAACCATGAGCACGGTCACATCAGCTCTATCATAAAAGGGTTTTAGATGGTTGACATAAATGATTCTTTTGGGGTTTTGGCAACTGCCTAGGTCAGGTAAATAAGTGACCCCCCCTTTCCTCTCAAGTAAGGGATAGGGCCAGACCATTTGTTGTGGAGGGTCCTTGGAGCAACTGACTCCAACACCCAAACTTTCTGCCCTGGTTGGAATTCCACTATAGCAGCCCTCTGGTCATACCAGCTCCTGGCAGGCCTGAAGATTTTTGCTGGCTTTTTCCATGTATTCAGCCATTCTAGAACATAGGCCAAGCATATAGTCCACAATATCCTGTTTAGGCTCTTTTAGAGGCTTCTCCCAGCCTTCCCTCACAACCCTTAGGCCCTCATTTTGAACACGCCAGGAAAGACCGCTCCGCCGGCAGTGGCGGTAACTACCGCCAATAGTCAGGCGGTCTGAGCCGCCAAATAATGAAGCACATAAAAAACAGGCAGCCTGAAAAACACCCACTGCCAGAAGAGGAGTGTCGACAATGGCGGCGGCCAACAAATAATGAAGCACTAGACCGGCATCAGTTCCGGGGCGGGAACCACCGCCACACACAGCCTGGCCCAAACAAACCAAATAAAAGGAAACAGTCACTGGAGGCTCACACAACACGCCGAAGCAGACATGGAGAGAGAGTTGCAAATCATGCCAGTGCTGCTCCTTGCCATATACCACTGTGACCGCCGACGAAGACGACGACGGTAAGTACCGCAACCTACTAAACAAGGGAAGAAAGGGCACAGTTACATAGCCCACCCACTCTACCCACCCCGCAACACACCCACGACCCCTCACAACATCACAAGCCACACACACCTGAGCAAGAGGTACTTACCCGACACAAGCCAAGGCAATCTGCCCAAAGTACTCACATGTTCACAACACCCCCCAACAATGAAATGATGAACCACGGATCCAGAGTGTGCCAACACCAACACTGGGCACACAAACTTTATTAATGCTCCAGGAGCAACAGATTGTCCAAATGAGGCCATTGGCCAGTCCATATCAAAAAGGCGGATGGGCCCAAATGTTCCGAACTTGACTCCCACATGTGCACATGGGACTCCACCATAAAGGGGCATCAATGGGGCAGCCAGAAACCTCAGGAAACAGGGGCAGGGGGTTGTGGGGGTGGGGACTTACGTCTGGGAGGGGGGCTTGGGCTTACGTTTGGGAGGTGGAGGGGGTTTGGGTTTAGCCTTGGAAGATGGGGGAGTGGATTTGGACCGGGAGGCAGATGGTCCTGGGGGCCTCTTGCTCACACGGGAAGGTGGACGGCAATGGGAAGGGTGGACTGGGGTGGACTTGGACGTGGGAGGAGTGGACAGGGAATGGAGGTGTGCATGTTTAGGGATGAGACGAGGTGGGCCAGTGGGTTCAAAAAGGTCTACATGGGATAGGAAAAGTTTCTTAGGGGCAGTCGTGGTGGACCTGGAGAAAGGTGTGGGAGTGGAGGTAGAGAGAGTGGTCGTAACAGGTGTAGGTGTGCGTCACGTGGATGCAGGTGACTGTACAGCATGCTGAGGTGTGGTGGATGTGTGTGTTGGGTGGGTGTCTGGGAACGTCTGAGTGTAATAGGAGGAGGGGGGTGGACACAGTGGGACAAGACAGGCTTCCAGTGTAAATGGATGTTGTCTGGGTGTCTGCAAGTTTGGTGAGTGTGCTGCAAGTGGTATTGAGAGTCGTTGTGGTGAGTGCAGGTGTAGTGTCTGGGGTGCATGACTGGATGTCTGATGTTGTGGTGACTGCAAGAATGGGGTCAGAAACAGTGAATGAAGGTGCAGCGCCTGTGAGTGTGCATGTAGAGGTGATACTAGCACAAAGACTGAGGCACACGTAAATAAATTTCTATCTGTATAATCAATGATTATTAATGTTCATATTCAAAATTTCCAATGATCCAATTCAAATGAAAACATATATGAAAGTAGAGATTCGATGGAGTCCTTGAAGTGAAGAATTCATCTTTAATGAAAGACAGAGACAGCCAACACGTGTTTCGTCATAGGAGTGATTACTCCCCGTGACTTTTTCAAGGCTGCAAAAAATATTACATATATAAGAACTACATATAGTGCACAAACATGGAACAGAACATACGTTACACGTAAAAGACAAAACTTACATATATATCTCAAATTGCAATCAAAATAAACCATGGTGCCAAAATTGGCATAATCGTCAGTTTACATCAAATTATTACTCATATATTTTAAAATGTGAATTAGATATCATAATAAATGTAGAGTCAAAAAAATCCAGTTTGGAAATGGAAGGGAGGAACCAAGATACAAACCCCGTGAAAATGAGAAGGTGCAAATATTATTAAATATATATAAAAATCCAAAATTACCCAAAGGACCTCACAGTATAAACCCACAAATGACCCTAAATGAACAGGGACTACAGTGCTGCTCAAATGTTTCACTTAATAGAATTACTATAGCCATATAAACCCAATGTGCGCAAAACCACCAAAATTAGCCACCGTGACCCCATATAAGATAAACCCTACCTAAATCCAGTATAGCATAAGCCAACTTCGCTGACACAATAAGGTATTCCTATTAATAATAAAGCATAATAATCAGACACATGAAAGAAATAATGAATTAAATTGTGAAGACCCGGTAAATCCGCCCAAAGTAATCACAAAACACCTACCAATTACTGGCCCAGTGTGTGTGGATCCAATCAACGTAATAATGTATAAATAATCCCTAAAAACAATGGAAATTAACATAAGTTTGTAAACTAGGAAAAAGTTAAATGATTTCCATAGAGACCGCCAGCCAAAAGATCTAATCGCGCTGACAGCGCGAAAAACCATCTGTAGCCCCCACTCACCTTTCATCCTAACTCATCTAATAGGGCATACGGAGCACGAGTACATCGCTCCGAAAACGGCGAGCAAAACTCGAATTAGCCCGCCATCTTTAAAAGCCACATTAACTATAGCCAAACCTTGCGAGAAGCGAGACAATCTACTTCCGTGTTCTATTGCCTAGAGCGTGTAAAGAACGCAGGCAAACAAAATAAAAAAAGGAAAACAGGCAATACACGCGAACGCCATCTTTGAAATATTATAGGAGTGTAAACCACGTTTATAATAACCCCAAATAGCTAATTTAAAAAAAATATTTCGGGATATCAAAAAAAGGTATTATTATTAATACTATAATTATAAAATTACAAAGAAACAAAATTAAATAAAAAGTAAATATATAATGAATTGTAAAGACTGATGTCCACATAGTTCAAAAAATATAATGACAACATCATGTATTAAAAGAAGTCATACCTAAATCCAAATCACGTTTGTATTTTGGTCCTCCCCTACAGACCAAACCTAATAATGACATATTTATTTATTTAACAGAAAACTCTTCCATAGATATAGTTTCAAAATCAAATTCCGTTCTATGAGAGCTCTATAGTGTTCGCTGATTCTCATTCTAAGGGATCTAATGGTACTGCCTATATAATACTGACCGCATCTACATACAATCATATATATAGTGAAATTACTGTCACACGTAATGTTAGAAGTAATCTGAAAACTATCTCCCATCCAACTGTTGAAACTGGAAATCCCTGATCTGCTCCATTTACACATCCCACAACGACCACACTTGAAAAACCCCTTGCTGCGAATTGTGAGCCAGTTATCCAGTGGAGATGTTGAAGAGTAACTAGGGCATAAGATATTTTTTAAGGTTCTCCCTTTACGGTAAGTGAAAGTAGGTGAGTCTGGTATCTGACCTTTCAAAGTTACATCCGCCTTGAGTATATGCCAATGTTTTCTCATGCACCTTCGTAAAGCCGCTGAAGTGGAAGTATAGTCCACTACACATCTGACAATGTTATCAGTGACTCTATTTCTATGTTTCAGAGTATCATCCCTGGATAGGCGTCCAATCCTATTGAATGCTTTATTCAGGATAGTTGTAGGATAACCACGTGATTTGAACCTGGACATCATGTCATCAATGTTATTTCTAAAGTCCACCTCCAAACTGCAGTTTCTCCTAGCACGAACCATTTCACCGTAGGGGATAGAGTGAACTTGATGTCTTGGATGTGCACTACTTGCGTGCAAGATCGAATTACAAGATGTGCTTTTTCTGTACAGGCGACTCTCAATTTTATCTTTGTGGATGAAGAGTTCTACATCCAAAAAGGTGATACTGGTCTCACTGTATTCCCAAGTGAACCTGATGTTAAAATCATTGGAATTCAAGTAACTAACAAATTCATTTAATTTGATAGTATTTCCTGTCCAAATCATAATGCAATCGTCGATGTATCGACCCCAAAAGAGTATATTCGAATTCCAAGTTTTCCCCTCCTGACCCCAAATCAGTCTATGTTCTAGGAACCCCATAAAGAGGTTCGCATATGCTGGTGAAAAACGAGATCCCATTGCCACACCCCTTTTTTGTCAATACCACTCCCTTTTGAAGAGAAAAAGTTATTGTCTAAAATTAACCTGACCATGTCCAATAGTTAGTATGTCCATATAGACTAGCTGATTGACTATATAGAAAATGACGCAAGGCAATTACGCCTAAGTCATGATCAATACTCGTGTACAATGAAGTAACATCAAGAGTCACTAGTATCATACCTTGCTCCCAAGTGATGTCAGTAAGGATACTAAGAATATGCTTAGTATCTTTTATAAAAGAAGGAAGGTTGACAACAAACGGCTGTAAGAAAATGTCGACGTACTCCGATAGTCTTTCGGTTGGACCTCCAATTCCTGAAACTATAGGTCTACCTGGTGGTGAGCGAGAGTCTTTGTGGATCTTGGGTAAGGTGTAAAGACAAGGGTATCTGGGTCTAAATACTCGTAAGTACATGTATTCATCCTCTCTCAGAAGTTGTTGATCAAAACAGGATTTCAAGAATTTATTAATCTTATTGGAAAGTCCCGGTATAGGGTTAGAATAAATCCTCTCATAACAGTCTGGATCACCCAGTTGTTTAGTGATCTCCAAATCGTAGTCGAGGGTGTTCATGATTACAATATTCCCACCCTTATCAGCCTCTCTAATAGTAATCTTCCAGTGTAAATGGATGTTGTCTGGGTGTCTGCAAGTTTGGTGAGTGTGCTGCAAGTGGTATTGAGAGTCGTTGTGGTGAGTGCAGGTGTAGTGTCTGGGGTGCATGACTGGATGTCTGATGTTGTGGTGACTGCAAGAATGGGGTCAGAAACAGTGAATGAAGGTGCAGTGCCTGTGAGTGTGCATGTAGAGGTGATAGACAGGGAGGCGGTAGAGGTAGACACACTGGCGGAAGTGGATGTTATTGTTTGTGCCTTTGTATGTTGGCTGTGTGTATGCCTGTGGTGGGAAGTGTGGTGCTTGTGTTTCTCTGTGTGCTTCTTGTGTGTTGAGGTGTGAGCATGGCTGCCTGAACGTGTGCTTGGGATGGGTGAAGGGAGTGGGGTTCTGGAAGGGGTAGAGGTGGTTGGAGGAGGGACGGAAAGACCAGGAACACTGGCTGCCATCAAAGACAAGACACAAGCCTGAAAAGATCTCTGTAGGCCAGAGATCACAGGCATATTGCACTGATGCATCGGGGATGCTAGCCCCTGTATGGCATTGACAATGGTTGTCTGCCCTACAGATATGGCCCTAGGAGGTCACTAGCCTCCTCCATGAGGGCAGCAGGGCTGACTGGGGCAGGGGATGAGGAGCCTGGGGTGAAAGAGACGCCCACCCTTCTGGGTGTGCGGGCACGGGCAACTGGGTGGGGCGCAACTGGGAGGGCGGTGATGGTACGGGGGGTTGCAGAAGATGTCAAAGAAGGGGTGGGCCCATTAGGGTCCGCCACCACCAGGGAGCTCCCATCGGAGGAGGTATCAGAATCACTACTTCCAGAGGTAGTTGCCTCCCCCATGGTACTCCCTTCGCTCCCCAACCCACTGGTCCCCTTGGCGTTCCTCGCCTCCTTGGAACCTTGGGCTGCTGCATCCCCACTCGCTGGTGCCACTGCTCCCTCTCCAGATGATGCTGATGTACACAGACGACACAAGAGTACAGGGGTGGGGAGACAAAACAGGAGAGAAATCTGTAAATAGCAGAATGGATGTACATATCGGGTTCAAACATACTCCCACCCAGCAAATATACCACCATGCAGTACCTACAGCTATACTCATGGCTATGCCCCTGACTAGTGGCCACAACCCTGGTATACAGCCATCTCCAACCATACAGAAGGACCTGAAGAACTGCAGACCTGACCATTATCATCTAACTGTCCATGGGAGCCATTATGTTAAATGACATCAGTCAGAGTCCCCGCCACTAGACAGCATACGTACTACAGCACCCTCAGACATCCATCAAGGATGCATACATGGTCTTGGTACTCACCCCTTGTGTCCGCTGTGCAGCCTTCAAGCACCCATTCAAGTCTGGATATACCACCGCCAGAATGTGCCGCATTAGGGGGGGTCAGGGCCCGACAGGCACCCCTTCCTCGTTGGGAGGACTTCCCCAGCTGGGCCTCGCAGGTCTCCCTCGCTCAGCACCACAGGTCCTCCCACTGTTTCCTGCAGTGGGTGCTCCCCCGGTTGTAGACCCCCAGGGTCGGTACCTCCCTGGCGATGGCATGCCAGAGTCCCCTCTTCGGATGGGCACTGACCTGTAGTAGACACACTGGAAAGAAACACTGAGGTCAGAAAAAGCACATGTGATACCACTGGCCATACATCCCCTATGGGGCAGACACTTAAAACAGCATTACCGCACCTCACTCACGCAGATTGTCATGCATTAAATGGCTGTGCAGTTACAAATCCGTCACAAGTACTTGCATGCAGGGAATCCGGGAGTCAAGTGAAGCTGGGGTGATGAAATAGCATATGCTCCGCTGTGGTGTGCACTGTCACAGCCCACAGCGATCATGATAGGCCCATATTCCCCATTGACAACCTTGTTAACCAATGAATGGGTGCAAGGTGGAAAAAACTGCCTTACGCCATTACGACAACCGCTAGCGGTATGAGGTCACTTCCACTGCTACATATCTGGATGACAGGGGGCTGACATTTTTCGAACAACTGTGCAGTTATTTTTTGGTCATTGGCCCCATGCTGGCCCTATGGACCCCAGCCCTCAAATGCATGGCCAAAAGACAATTCACTCACCACAACAGTCCAGATGTATCAGTTAGGACATGTCACTACAGTTTAACATCCTAAAATGCTTATGTGTCACCTACTTGCTTTACAGCAGTATTATATACACAACATGTAGTGCAAATGAATGTGTGTCCCTCACATGTGTTCTCCACTCCTCCAAGGTACAGACCCATGTGGCGAGGGAGGGCCCCATCTGTGTACAGACCACTTGTTGATTTGGAGATCATGGTAGGACATCACATCATTATCAATTACAGACTCACTCGTGCTACTATTCATGAACTTTGTACATAACTGGATCCAGCACTGAGACCGGCTAATCGGAATCAGCATGTCATCCCTACTGAAGTGCAAGTGCTCTCTGTACTCCATTTCCTGGCCACGGGTTCATTTCAGGTGACTGTGGGCATGGGTGCAGGGTTTTCACAGCCAATATTTTGCCTCATCCTGTCCAGATTCCTGGATGCATTTGTGCAACACCTGCAGTCATATGTGAGGTTTCCCAAAAGTGCTGAACTACCTGCCATCAAGTCAGACTGTTCTGCTTTTGCCAACATTCCCCATGTGATAGGTGCCATTGATTGTACCCACGTAGCTCTCATCCTACCAAGAGTAAGTGAACAGGTGTACAGAAACAGGAAGAACTTTCACTCTATGAACATTCAAATGATGTGAATGCCATGTTCCCTAGATCAGTCCATAATTCATTTGTGCTGAGGAACGGCAGTGTGCTACACATGATGGAACAACTACAAGGGGACAGAGGATGGATCATAGGTGAGTGTGGCTGACAATATTACTGTACATTGTTGACAGCCAAGCTGTCTGCAACTGAGGGTAGTTAGTTACAGTCATGTTTTTCCCACTTTTGCAGGTGATTCTGGCTACCCCAACATGCATTGGCTCCTGACACCAGTGAGGAATCCTAGAACAGATGCTGAGAGGAATTACAATGAGGCCCATGGACATACTAGGAGGGTGATTGAGCGCACTATAGGTCTCCTGAAGGCTAGATTCCGTTGCCTCCATCTCTCTGGGGGATCCCTGTGCTATGGCCCTGAGAAGATGTGTAGAATAGTGGTGACCTGCTGCATGTTGCACAACATGGCTCTAAGGAAATCTATTCCCCTCTTGGAGGGAGAGGGTGCTGTATATCCAGACCAGCTTCCTCTGAGAAGGGATGGGAGTGATGGTGATGATGAAGAGAGGGAAGATGTACACTCCAGGAGCCAACTGATCCAACTATACTTCCAGTGACTAAGAGGTACTGTTTGCTGATGTTGTTGTCTGTACTGCATACTGTGGGTCGGACGTATTCTCTATGGGGGTGTTGGGTCTGTAGACATTTACACTGTAACAAGGTTTTCAAGTGCCATGTGACATGATGAACAACTAGTTAGACATTTCTGTTTACTCCACACCATGTTGTGCGTGGGGTGCCATTCCTGCAATAAAGGTCTGATTATTGGATTTCAATGGCAAATTCATTCACACTTCGATTTGATTCAACATAATGACAGGAGACATTGACATTGGTGTACATGTGTTTTAATAGGTGTCAGGGATGCCATTGTGCTCTTTATAGTGATGGCAGTGGGCTGATGGTGGATGTCCATACTGGCTACATTGTCTCAGCCATTGGTGGCAGTGGTAATATGTCCATCTGTACCTTGCAGGTTGTTGAGTTGCTATTGGCCGATGAGGATGGTGGTTCAGTGGCACACTTGGGAGACAGTTCATGTCAGAGTCACTTCTTTGACCATCCCTTAGTCTTGGCAGGTGTACCAGTACCATATCTGGGCCTGAGGGAACGTTTGAGTGCCCGTGGTTGGACTGTACGGGTAGGGGTGCTGGTCTCCTGCGTGTCCTTAGATAGTGGCACCAGTCCAGTTGCTGCTGCTGATGTTGATGGCTCGTCTGTATCGTGGTCTGTGGTAGGGGCTTTCTGGTTTGTGGGGGTCTCAGGCTGGGTTGGGAAGTTGTGCAGCAGCACCCCTGCAGTGGCGGCCATGGTGGCATTGAGCTGTTTCCCCTGCTCCATGACCTCTTGGTGGTGTGCTATCTGCAGCCTTTGATTCTGCTCCAGGGTGGCCACGATCTGGCCCATCTTGTCCGTGGTATGGTGGTATGCTCCCAGGACCTCAGAGATCACCTCTTGGGCTGCAGCATCCATCCTTTGGCCTCCCTGCTGGGCCACTGATGCCCCCCAGTGGGCCTAGCCCCCCGTGCTTGTGTCCCCTGCACAGGTCTGGTAGTACCACTTGAACTGGGGACATCGTCATCCTGCCTGTTGGAAGGTGGTGACTATGGCCTCTGTCCTTGTGTTCCACCAGTCTGTGGCCTGGATACACTGGTGTGGGGTTGTTTGGCCAGAGCTGATGTTGGTGGCTGGGTGGTAGGGGTGTCAGTGGTGTCCTGGGTGGGGCTGCTGGATGGTGGCGGTCTAGAGCTGTGTGACGGGCCAGGGTATTCCTCACTGTCCATACTACCCTCACAAGTGTCCTGAGTGTGCCTCTGTCTCCATGTGGGGCCCTGGCACTCCTTGCCCTTTCCGTCAGTGTGGTATGGGTGGTGGTACCTGTGGGGGGAATGGACATGTATGTTACATTTACAGAATCAGATGGGGTGCACAGGGCAGGACTATTTTGTGCAGATTTTGCACTGTTGGGCCCTACAGGGTCCTTTTGTGAGCTTGCCATTGCATTTGGCATGGAATGTGGGGGTGCATTGTGGGTGGTGTAGTGCCACTGTGATTCCTTGCAGGGGTAGGTGGCTGTGCACAGGGGAGGGATGTGGGCCTGTTGGTGGGTTTGTGGGCATGCAGGGTGACTGGATGTAGTGATTGTGGCCTGGGTGGGGTAGTGGTCCTGGTGGTAGTTGGAGGGGTGAGGTGGTACATGCATTACAGGTGTGGTGGATTTGGGGGTAATTGTAGATGACTTACCCAGGTCCATTCCTCCAGTGAGTCCAGTGAGGCCCACAGGGTGCAGGATGGCCAGTACCTTTTCCTCCCAGTTAGTGTAGCCGGGGGTGTTGGTGGAGGTCCTCCCCCAGTTTCCTGGACTGCAATGTTGTGCCTCGATGCCACGGACCTCACCTTCCACCCAGGTCGTTCCATCTTCCCTTGTGCATGGATGGTTTCCCACTGCATTGACCTTGTTGACTACTGTCTGCCATAACTCCATCTTCCTGGCAATGGGTGTGTGCTGGACCTGTGCCCCGAATATTTGTGGCTCGACCTTGAGTATCTCGTCCACCATTGTTCTTAGCTCCCTTTCTGTTAAGCGTGGGTGCTTATGGGGTGCCATGGTGTGTGTTGTGGGTGGTGTGTTGTGTGGATATTGGTGCGGGTGCTGTTGTGTGGTTGGGTGTGTGAGTTGTGTGCTGTTGCATTCAGCTTCTGCTTGTAGTGTTGTCAGTCTGGCTTCTCCTATTGGCGGTGCAAAGGATTGTGGGGTGTGTGTCTGTGTGTGTTTTATAGTGTTGTGGATGTGTGTCAGGTGTTTGGGTTTCAAACTTGGCAATGTGTGCATTTCTTCCTGTTGGGTCCCATTGCTTGCCGAGGCGGTATGTACCGCCATTGGTTGTTCGGCATCCACTGACCGCCACGGTGATTTGTGCATCATTATTTGGAGGGCGGGGTATTTGTGTGTTCGGCGGTGGCGGGGTGGGATGTGCAGCTCTTTCGCCGACAAGGCCCTGGCAATGGCTGGTGGCAAACAAATTGTGGGTGGTTTCTGTTTGTGGCATCTTTGTATGGTGGGTTTCTGGACACCGCCAATGGCAGTATTCTGGTGTTTACCACCATGTTCATAATGAACCCCTTAGTGGTCCCCTAACAGGGTGCCCAAACAAAAGTTCAAATGGAGAAAAAACCTACTTCCTTTTGTGGCACTTCCATGTAGGCAAACAGCAGGCAAGAAAGCAGGACTTCCCATCTCCTACTGAGTTTTTCAGGGAGTCCTCCAATCATGCCTTTCAGGGTCTGGCTGAATCTTTCTACCAACCCATTGGTTTGTGGATGGTATGGAATGGTGAATTTATAAGTCACTCCACATTCCTGCCACATGTGTTTTAAGTATGCCGACGGGAAGTTTGACCTTCTGTCTGATACTACCTCCTTAGGGAACCCTAACCTGGTGAAGATCCCCAGGAGGGCTTTGGCAACTGCAGGTGCAATAATAGACCTAAGGGGTATAGGCTCAGGATACCTACTGGCATGATCCACTACCACTAGTATATATCTGTGTCCTGATGCTGTTTGAGAGTCATGGGGGTTAACAATGTTGACCCCTACCCCTTCAAAGGATACCTCAACCACTGGAAGTGGCAATAAGGGGGGCTTTAAGTGACCACCCGCTTTGCCACTAGCCTGGCAGCTGGAGCAGGACAGACAAAAGTCCTTCACTTTTTGGGACAATTCCTGGTCAATAAAAGTGTTAACTAACCGACTCCAAGTTTTATTTTGGCCCAGATGCTCTGCTAGGGGAATGTCATGGGCTAGAGTGAGAAGAAATTCCCTGAACTTTTGGGGCACTACCATCCTCCTGTTTGCACCAAGTATGAGGTCTCTGGCCTCAGTGTACAGGAGCCCCTTCTCCCAATAGACCCTGTGGGTGCCACTGATATTTCTTAGCTCCTCCTGAGCAGATTGCTAGCTCCTGTGTCCCTCAATGCTTCTATCTTTTCCCCATTATTCAAAGGGTTCTTCCTGTATTTTTGCATATTCCTTAGCTAGGCAGTACTAGATAATTCTACCCCACCCTCAGCGACTATTGTTGCCTCTGTGGGGACATTGACTTGGGCAGGCCACACCTCTGACCCATCTGGATATTGGCAACTGCATTTACTGCAGGTTGACTAGAGGTATTGTTCTTGTTTTTACAGCCAGAGTCTCCAGTTTGGTGCTCTTTGGTTTTGCAATCTTGGCACCAAGCCTTGCTGGGATCAAAGTGTCTCCCTTTGTACCCTCCCCTGGACTGTGAGAAGTCTCTGGGCCCACCCTCCTTTGCAGATTTGTGGGGGACTTCAGAAGATACTTTGTGATTTTTATCCTGGCTTCCATCTTTCTCTTGGGGGGCTTTTTGACCTCTTTCTTTTGGTCTCCCCAACCTGAGGTATTTTTGGTCACCCTTGTTTTGACCCAGTGGTCTGCCTTCCTCACCAATTCTTGTGGGGAAAGTGGACCCAGATCTACCACATGTTGATGTAGTCTATCATTGAAACAATTACTAAGCAGATGTTCTTTCATGAACAATTTATACAGCCCATCCATATGATGATGTAGTCTATCATTGAAACAATTACTAAGCAGATTATCTTTCATGAACAGTTTATACAGCCCATCATAATCTTGTACCATATTTCCAGCTAACTAACCCCTTTGCATTTTTACTGAATAGTGCACAAAGTCTACCCAGGTCTGGTCTGGGGTTTTCCAGTCTCCCTGAACTTTATCCTGTACTCTTCAGTTATAAATCTAAAGCCCTCAATCAGGGTACACTTCATGAGGTGATAGGATTTAGAATCTGACTCATTCAGTGTCAGGAGCCTATCGCTGCACTTTCCTGAGAAAAACTCCCACATCAGTGTGCCCCAATGTTTATTTTTAATTTCCCACCCAACGCAGGCTCTTTCAAAGGCAGAAAACTATTTTACTATATAACCCCCTTCAGTGAAGGGAGGGACAACTCCTTTTGGGAGTTTGATGTTGAAAGCTTTTTCTTTCAACACTTGAATGCTGCCACAAGAGAAGGGTTCTAAGCCCAATTCCTTTCTTTGTTTCTCTATCTCCAAGAGCTGATTCTCTAAAGCCAATCTCTTGGTCAGCCTGGCATTTTTCAGGTCTGTCTCTGTGGGTGCTGTAGAGCTGCTGAGGGAAGAGGAGCTACCATCATCACCATTCTGCACAGGATCTTCACCCACCACAGATGCATCATCATCATTTTCATCTGGGGGGTTATCTCTTTCATAATGGGCCACCCGAAACCTATGTTTCTTTGTTTTGGGGCTCTTTCCAGTCTGAATTTTGTATAGTCTGCAGAGTTTTCTTAATTGGTCATAACTATATGCCTCATAAGGTTTCAGGTAGAGCTCCCGGGTCCTGACCTATGTATCAGACATATTTACTTTACTAAAGTTGGGACCTTTTTGGAAAGTTAGAATCCCCTTTTTAGACAGGCCAACTAAAGTAAGGACTTTTAAAACTTTTTGCTAGCCTTGTACAGATCTAACCAGGGCCATAACAATTATTTAAAAAATTTGCAAAAAAAGTTTAGTCAATTAAAAATCAAAAAGAATTAACTAAAGGCAATTTATCCATGTGCTCACAAAATTGACAAAGTGGTATTAGAAAATGCAAAGTCTTTATCCCACCGCTGCCACCAAATGTAGGAGGCTGGCCCTCTATGTAGTGTACAAACTAGGCACACTGTGTAGGGGGTCCAGGTAACCATATGCGGTTTCCAGGGGCAAAAACTAGATCACCTAATGCTCTAATTTTTGAGGTAGCTTGGTCGAGCAATTAGGCTAATCTTGGAAAAGTGCAAAGCATTTGTTGTACTCACAGTTTTAATCATGCGACTCACACACTCAAAGGAATAACCCGAGACCAATTTATTTATAGAAATACTTCAGATTTTTATATAATTTTTGAGACCAAGATTATCAAAATTGGTTAAATACTTTTTAAGTTATGAATTTTTCAAGTTTTACTTCTTTCTGTGCATAATTAGGCCACATGTAAAAATGCATATAAAATCATACGTTTGCTTTATCAAGTTCAGATTTGGTAGGTTGGTCGAAGTCATCAGTGGGCACACTGTGCCAGCAGGAGTAGTTTGGATGGCTCCTGGTTATGGCAGTAGCAGCGTTGGAAAGACTCCTGGAGCTGGTGCAGGGCCACCACGAGGGACCACTTGGAAAAGGTATGCAGGAGCAAGTTTAAATGTGGTGCCTTGGGGTCCCCTTGTGGTGTCGACGTTGCAAAGGTTGAGGGACCCTTGGGGCACAACTGGTTCCTCATTGCAAGGTGCCAGGTCGTCGGTTGCAGGGAAAGTTTATGATCCAAGGGCTATGCTCAAATGTGCCTCTCTGGTCCAAATGCAGGTCGCAGTTAGGGTCGGTTGAAGGACAATGTGGGAGGTCTAGGGTGTTCCTGAAGTCCCTTGACTGGGGCTTCCTTCTGGTCCAGTTACAGCTCAGGGGGAGCTGTTTTACTTGGTTTCCGGTGTCCACTGACCAGTACCTAGGGTATTGGCACGACTTGGGCACTGGAGGGCACAGTGCCACCAAACTTGGCACATTTGTGGGGGGTTTCCTGGCAATTGTTGGTGTGTCATTGGGTCCAGCTGCAACCTCTGGTTCAGGAGATATTGGCCAGTCAATGAAGTGACCCTCACTGGCTTGTTGGTCTTTGTTGGTTTGCAGAGTGGTGCCTCCACTCAGAAGGGAGATCTAGGGAGATTTGTAAAGCCTGAAAGTCTCCTGTTTTTTTTGGGTCAGTCCAGGGTCCAGCTCCTCCGCAGCAGTAATTTTTGGGTCCTGGGTGCAACAGGCAGGGGTTGGCACCTTTTCTTGATGCAGCAGGTGCACGGTTCTCTTGCTTTGGATCTTCTATGGTGCTGGTCTTCTTTGTCCTTTTGAATCAGAAATCTTGACCTGGGGGGCCCACTAAATACTGAACTTATTGGGCGTTTTATGGGGAACCTGGTAGAGTCTAATGGGACACTTACCTTTGGGTGGCTACACCCACTATAGTGACCACTTCCTGTGGAAAGAGTCACTACCCTAAACCTCCTCGGCTATTTCCCTCAATCCCAAGATGGAGGAAACTGAAAAAGAGGGTGTACCTCGCATTGGCAACATCCTATGGGTGGTGCATGCCAGGTGAGGCCACTTCTCCTACTGTTTGTTAGTTGACCTGCCTTTTCTCCCACCAAAAGTTGGAGTTTGCAAAGCGGGATGCCATCTGCTGCTAGCAGCAGGCTTGGGGCATTGAGTTTCAAGGGTGGTAAGCCCTTTGAAGCTCACCACCAGGACAGTGCACATTCCTGAGGGAAAAGATGTTAGCTCCTCCACCCATGAAGGGCATTATTATACAAAACGGAGAATCATGTCTACCCCCCAAGGTTTGTATATTGGCTGTCTGGAGGTGGCACCTGGATAAGACCAGTCAGCAGTCATGCCAGGATAGATAGCTTTTGCAGGGGGCATCTCTAAGGTGGCCCCTGAGTTCATTTAGGGATAAATCCAAGACTGGCACCAGTTTGGGTTTATCATTCTGAGTTGTTTGATACCAAACAACCTAGAGTTCAGAGTGGCCATCATGGTGCTGGGAAACTGGTGTTGATCTGTGTCCTGCATATGCTCTTGCAGCTATGCCCTCACATATAAGATGGAGAACCCTGCCTTAGGGCTATAAGGCCTGCCAGAGGGGTGTCTTACCCATAGTAAACTCAGTGTATGGTGGACAGGCACACAGAAAGAGTGACATGTCGAGTTTGAGTTTTAGGTTTGCACCAAAAAACTCAGCCTGCAATGGCAGTGCTGGGTGCATCTGGATGCATGGCCCTGGAGGGCAGCACAAACAGTGCTGCTGAACTCAGGCGCGTACACCTAGTACCCCATGCCCTGGGCACATAGGTGTCCACTTGAACTACCACCTCCCCGGGGCTCAATTAACTTAATGTAGGGGCTTCCCATGGCTCCCTGATGCAAAACGTAATGAAGGAGGGGGGGCTGTGTGCCCCCCTCATGAAGCCATGCATGGCCCTGGGGACCCTCCAGGGGTGGCTTCTGCTACCTCTCGAAGTTCCCAACCTTGGGAGGTAGCTGTTTGCTGTTGCAAAGCAAACATAACTCTGCTTTCAGCAAGGGAAAGCTGTCAAACAGCTCCCGCTTGTAGAAAGCAGAGTTTTCATCTCTTTCCCTGCACACAAATATGCATGCAGGGAAAGAGATGAAAAGACTGCTACCGCAAGCAGTGACCTGCTATTTAAGGCAGCTCTCTCCTTGCGGGAGCAATGCCTAGACTGCTGGGGCCTTCAGGCTTATCCCGTGGTCCAGTCACTCTCTCTCTCTTCTATCCCAAAATGGGATAGAAGAGAGAGAGAGAGAGAGAATAGTTATTATTGCTAGCTGTGGTCTCTCCATTAAATACCTTCAAAGTATCACACTAGCAAGATGTTTAGTTGAAATGCTATAGTTAGGTTTTGATTCACAGCAGAACAGACTCACCTATGGTGTACTGGTAAAGCTCTTGGACTGTCGCTCAGTAGGTTGAAGTTTCAAATCCTAGTACATTATGCCAGTGTGTCTGCTTATTTACTCCTGTTTTGAATGTCAAACATTCCTAGTGATGGAACATTTACATCTTTTTCCCATCACCATTGTTGGATTGAATGTCATAGAGATTACTGGTGACTGCATAGTAAGGAGTCACCTGCGGCCTAGTGTTTAAGTTCATAGACCCTCACACAAAAGGCTGAGGGTTCCAGTCTAGGTGTGTCAGTTGTCATTTTATCAGTTTTAATTTTTTTTCAACTTCAAATATTTGAGGTACACGCAGAAAGGTGATCTCACTCTTCGTACTTCTCAAATATATGTTTTGTTCATTTTCTCAGAACATGGAGTTGGGTGGTTACAGGGGGTTGGCTGAAGGGCCTGGCCTGTGGCTAACCCCAGCCATGTACGGTCAAAGGTGTGGTTTTGGGTGGTAATAGGGGGTTCGGTGCAGAGCCTGGCCACAGGCCAGGACCTCAGGCAAACCTCTGCTGTGCACAGCCAGAGGTGGTGCGCAGCACTGGTAGAATTAACGTGTGCTAATAAAAATTACTGTACGTTAAAAAACCATAGAAATTCACTGAAGAAAACAAACATTACAGTGACCTTATAGTTATGAAATAAAATTTAAAAACATATAAATTCACTTAAAAAAAACAAAAGTTATAGAGACATTATAGTTAGGGTCACAACTTAAACATACAAACCCATAGAAATTCAGCAGTTACAATTAGAGTTATTTGAAATAACTATAATTAGTGCCCTAAGGTAACTATAACTCATTACCCCAGTTATTACAGCACTCATGACATATTTTAAATCATCATTGATAATATCACTGTAACATTTGCAGTAACATTATTGTTGAGAAAACTATGAATGGCGGGGGCACGAGTGATAGATAGATATATAGATAGATAGATAGATAGATAGATAGATAGATAGATTTATTAGCCTTAAGAATATTCAAAATTCATAATGATAATTTTTTAATATCAAATTCATAGTTAACTTATTTCTTATTTAAAAAACACTAGCTTACATTTTAAAATTTTAATAAAAAAATAAAAAATGCATTGAACCGGACATTTGATTATATTCACTAAATAATAATTATAAATAATAAAAAGCTACTGAAGGTGGTTTTACTTTATTTAAAAATTAATATTTAGAAAACATATTAATATATTTATTGAATAAACCTTTGTTGTGAAAAGGGAATGCATGCTAAAATTATATTTTAATAATTTTGGAGTACAAATAGGAATTAAAAACATTTTACATGTACATTTTCATTAAAATGTTTGTAATAGTTGTGTTTAAAATTAGTAAACTTTATTTATTTTTCCTATATTTACCCACAGGAAGATCTTCAACCAATACATTTTCTCCCTACCGATGAAAATTTACTAGTAGTAGCTTAAACCCCATAAATTAAGTCTTAGAGGAACTTATTGGAGCCATGAAAGTCTACACTTAGTTGTAAATGTCCACACAGAAATTAACAATAGTGAAAACGTGTAGACTTACACATAGGTGCAGATTACAAGGCAGACACAGACCTTTTATACCATTAGTTTATATATGGGCTGCTGGCGAGACTTGATTTCACCGATCATAACTTAGATTTATTTTTAACATTTGGAGCACTGTTTCCCCTAAAGGGGCTTCCATGGTCAGGTACACTCATGAGTATATTTAATACAAGTTTGAATGAGGGCATCATCTCTCAGTGAAAATTAAAATTTCTACTAGGATTACAGATTTGACTTAACAGTTTATATTAAAATTTGCATAGAAGATGTCATAGTAATCAATCAACTGATGATGATAATGTATTAGTGTTTGGTTAATTCAAATCATTACATATAATAAAACAAATTCCTGCAACCCTCATCCCCCAATTGATTCCAAGTCATATTCTTATGATGGTTGGAGTTCTATTTCTGACCAGCAGGTGACCTCAGTCCTTAGTGCTCTAAAATGTCAGGAGGATCATTCATAAGCAAATCTGTTCAAGCATTGCCATTATACCAAAAGATTCTCCTTACATTTAAGGAAGGGGATCTACTAAGAGATAAAGTTGATATTGCCCAGTTCCCATAGTGCACGGTTCTCTTATTGAACATACCCCACCCAGATGATCCCTAAAAAACAATTAATTAACTGGGTTGTAATTTTGACAAAATATGTTTCTACAAAAAGCATATTATCTTTAGGAGCATGGTAGAAGCTGTTTGCTTGCGGGAATGAAACTGTTATGAATCAGACCAAACTCTTATACAATTCTGTTCTCTCAATCAAGTCGAATTTTGCAGACAAAAGGCTGTAACAGAGTTTGTGGTTTATTATGTGTTATTAAACCATATTTTTCTAAGTATACGTTAAAGCAGAAATTGTAAGTCATGCAGAAAACATCAATGGCAATGTGTTTTCTTAGGTTATCTTTTTTGCCACACCTGTTGCGCTTTTCTAACTGCGAGGGTTGAATTATTAGTGACTGCGCATTAGAGAAAGTGAAACTGGTGATTGCATATTATCACATCAGCATTAAAAAATACTGCAACAACTGTGGTTTGGAAGTTGTTTTTGATAACTGTCATTAGATAGACGGCTTCCAATTGTGACACTGATATGAACACATATTTGCAAGGAAGGAATAGGGATCACCCCTGTCAAAACCTTTCTGTAAGAACACTACATTGTGTATGTTGCTATATGCAACAGCAACTTGGATAAAAAGAGATTGTAATTCTACACTTCATGGTAGTAGATGGAACTGGACCATGCCTGGTTTCAGAATTAGTAGGTCTACTTACACCTGATCTTCATGAATTGGCGGTGTAAAATGGCAGTGCGGTGGGAAAAGGTGGTGTGATGCGAGAACTTTTCTTGTGCCATATAACGCAATGGCATAGTTGTTAGTTTCTTTGAAATGAGAACTGTTTTTTAGGTGTTCAAGATCTTGCTGTCAAGTGTTTAATTCTTTCAGCTGATAGAGGTATGGCTGAAAGGGAATAATTTGTCACGACTAAAATTATACCTCATTGAATTCAGACAGTATTCCTTTCAATATGGTGGATGCCATTATGTAAAGTAAAATGCTGGATTCGACTCCCAGTTGATTGATAGGCCCTCATCTTAACCTGGCTTTTGGGTAGCAGTGAGATGCTTGTGAACTGATGAAGGTTAGCTCCACTGCTGAGAGTGAATCTTTAATTGTGAGGATGAAGTGAGGCCTAAGGTATTTTTTTAGCAAGAGCACTCGCTATTTTGAATCTTTCAACTTTTTCAGTTATAATTGTGTTGAAGGAGGGTTTGACTAAGGGGAGGTATAGTCATTAACTGTTGGGAGTAACAGGAATTGTGTGTTATCTTGCTACTTCATTTCTAGCATGTCTTTAAAATGGATCTTATTAGGTGTGGTCAGTTTGGTGTGCCAGAGAGCAGGTTTGTTTTGGACATACTGGTAGTTTTAGGTGAAGGCTAGACTCTTTGTATGATAAGACAGTGAATGACTGAGTTTTTTGTTCAGCTCATTGAGATGAACCAAGCGTGAGGTGCTGGGGGCTTGGGGAAGAGATCTCCTATGATTGTTTTGTCCTTGCCTACCCTCTGAAGCTCCTCACTGTTGAGAAAGTTAAATGTATAGCCGAAGTTGGATTTTCACCATTAGTTTCAATCATCATATTTCTCCTACTGAAGGTGCTCTTTAGGTTGTATGTAGAGTTTGCATCCATGTCACATCTTAGAACTACCAGTGGTCCAAATAGTTGGAGAATGTGTTCTGTCATATTTGGTGTCAGAACTAATGAACAAGTCTAGTTTACTCTTAACTAAATTGGTGCTAAAGAATGGGTCAGTGAAATGAGCATCAGGATCATTCTGTAGTGTGAAGTGTTTGAAATCATCATTGCATTTTTTTATTTGAAGTTGTAGGAGATAACATGCATCACAGAAATGCTAAAGGATTTGGGTTGCCTATGTTATCTACCACTACACAGTAGAAACTAAAGTGGGGCTGAGGCAGAAAAACTGTATGCTTAACTTGTGCATGCTAATTAAGGGGCACATATATAAGTGGGTTTCACCATGCTTGCACTACACAATGTGGTACACACATGGCACAAAGTACTAAGTCATATTTTTGAATCCACACAAAGCCACTTTGCGTGGCTTTAAACAGTTTCAAAAATGTGGAGCAAGGCAACACAGCGCAAATAGCTTTGTTGTCTTACTATGCTCTGGGTAGGGGTTCAATGGGAGTTGTGGTGGGTGTTCCCACACAATTCCCATAGATTTTGATGCATTCCCAGATTTACAAATACTTGTAAATCTGTGAATGCACCAAAATCTTATGCCTACCCAGGAGAGGCATAACAAGGAGAAGAATGTTTATTTCTCTTCTTTTTTAACTCCTCTATGTGTGCTGCATTTTGCAGCACACATAGAAGGAGGAAAGAGCCTCTCAGGATTGTTTTTATGCAGGACAGTGTCCCTTCCTGCACAAATTTAATCCTGCATGCAACACAGGCACCCTTTCACCACGGTTCAAGGGTGCCTGCGTTGGCGCTAGTCTGCCAAAGGGGCATCAGTGCAGAGGGAAAGGACAGGAATGCACTGTATTGGATAAATACAGCACATTCCTGCCCTTTCCCATTGATCCAGGACAGCGCAGTAAGGCGACTTGATGTGCTGCCCTGCGCCATCACACTCATAAATATGCCTCTAACTGTTTAATGATGGGATGCTTAATTAAAATGCTGAAAGTGTATTAAGGAAGATGATTTTGCTTGGTTTTGATCTGCATCAAGTGAGAAATTGTCAATGCAATACAGGAGTTATGGGGAGCATTTTTCATTAGAATATAATTGTATTGTAATAGGAAGAAAAACAACCAGGCTGTAATTAGCCTAACCTGAAAAGAAGTTGTCAGAAATTAGGTTTCTGGTTGGCAGAGGTATGCATCCTGTCCAAGTAGGAACCACAAACCTAGTCAGGGTAAATTAGATACACACCATAAATTTACCTGGGCTCACCATCTGGTAGCTTGGCACTGAGCAGGCAGTCTTAACATAAGAGGCAATATGTAAAGTATTTGTGAAACACGTAACACAGTAAACCATCGAAATTCCACACAAAAAGGTACCACACCTGGTTAGAAAAATAGAGCTTAATTCAATTAACAAAACAAGGCCAAAACGACAAAGGCCAAATGAGTAAGTCGAGTTACACATTTTTAAAGAATATCTGCAAATGTAGAGCTTAAAAGCACAAAGTGCACACATAAGCTCCCTTTGTGATTGGCTATCTGAAGGGAATGCACAAGAGCCCAGCTGTCACCCACACAGACGTGTATTCCAGAGACAGGCAGAAGGCATCAAATGGTTTAACCCCTTCGCTGCCAGGCATTTTCCCCCTCCTGTGCCAGGCCTTTTTTTGCCTATTTGGGGCAGTTCGCGCTTAGGCCCTCATAACTTTTTGTCCACATAAGCTAATAAAGCCAAATTTGCGTCCTTTTTTTCCAACATCCTAGGGATTCTAGAGGTACCCAGACTTTGTGGGTTCCCCTGAAGGAGGCCAAGAAATTGGCCAAAATACAGGGAAAATTTCGTTTTTTTCAAAAACATTGGCAAAAGTGGCTGCAGAAGAAGGCTTGTGGTTTTTCCCCTGAAAATGGCATCAACAAAGGGTTTGTGGTGCTAAACTCAGCAGCTTCCCAGCTTTCAGGAACAGGCAGACTTGAATCAGAAAACCCAATTTTTCAACACAATTTTGGCATTTTACTGGGACGTACCCCATTTTTGCAATTTTTTGTGCTTTCAGCCTCCTTCCAGTTAGTGACAGAAATGGGCATGAAACTAATGCTGGATCCCAGAAACCTAAACATTTCTGAAAAGTAGATAAAATTCTGAATTCAGCAAGAGGTCATTTGTGTAGATCCTACAAGGGTTTCCTACAGAAAACAACAACTGAAAAAGAAAAATATTGAAATTGAGGTGAAAAAAACATACATTTTTCTCTACGTTTTACTCTGTAACTTTTCCCTGCAATGTCAGATTATAGAAAGCAATATACCGTTACGTCTGCTGGACTCCTCTGGTTGCGGGGATATATAGGGCTTGTAGGTTATTCAAGAACCCGAGGAACCCAGAGACAATAAATGAGCTGCACCCTGCAGTGCGTTTTCATTCTATACCGGGTATACAGCAATTCATTTGCTGAAATATAAAGAGTAAAAAATTGCTATCAAGAAAACCTTTGTATTTCCAAAAAGGGCACAAGATAAGGTGTTGAGGAGCAGTGGTTATTTGCACATCTCTGAATTCCGGGGTGACCATACTAGCATGTGAATTACAGGGTATTTCTCAAATAGATGGCTTTTTTACACACTCTCCTATATTTGGAAGGAAAAAATGTAGAGAAAGACAAGGGGCAATAACACTTGTTTTGCTGATCTATGTTCCCCCAAGTCTCCCGATAAAAATGATACCTCACTTGTGTGGGTAGGCCTAGCGCCCACGACAGGAAACGCCCCAAAGCGCAACGTGGACACATCCAAATTTTTGAAAGAAAACAGAGGTGTTTTTTGCGAAGTGCCTACCTGTAGATTTTGGCCTCTAGCTCAGCCGGCACCAAGGGAAACCTACCAAACCTGTGCATTTCTGAAAACTAGAGACCTAGGGGAATCCAAGATGGGGTGACTTGCGGGGCTCGGACCAGGTTCTGTTACCCAGAATCCTTTGCAAACCTCAAAATTTGGCTAAAAAAACACATGTTCCTCACATTTCTGTGGCAGAAAGTTCTGGAATCTGAGAGGAGCCACAAATTTCCTTCCTCCCAGCGTTCCCCCAAGTCTTCCGATAAAAATGATACCTCACTTGTGTGGGTAGGCCTAGCGCCCGCGACAGGAAACACCCCAAAGCGCAACGTGGACACATCCAAATTTTTGGAAGAAAACAGAGGTGTTTTTTGCGAAGTGCCTACCTGTAGATTTTGGCCTCTAGCTCAGCCGGCACCTAGGGGAACCTACCAAACCTGTGTATTTCTGAAAACTAGAGACCTAGGGGAATCCAAGATGGGGTGACTTGCGGGGCTCGGACCAGGTCCGGTAACCCAGAATCCTTTGCAAACATCAAAATTTGGCTAAAAAAACACATGTTTCTCACATTTCTGTGGCAGAAAGTTCTAGAATCTGAGAGGAGCCACAAATTTCCTTCCTCCCAGTGTTCCCCCAAGTCTCCTGATAAAAATGATACCTCACTTGTGTGGGTAGGCCTAGCGCCCGCGACAGGAAACGCCCCAAAGCGCAACGTGGACACATCCACATTTTTGAAAGAAAACAGTGCCTACCTGTGGATTTTGGCCTGTAGCTCAGCCAGCACCTAGGGAAACCTACCAACCCTGTGCATTTTTGAAAACTAGAGACCTAGGGGAATCCAAGATGGGGTGACTTGTGGGGCTCGGACCAGGTTCTGTTACCCAGAATCCTTTGCAAACCTCAAAATTTGGCTAAAAAAACACATGTTCCTCACATTTCTGTGGCAGAAAGTTCTAGAATCTGAGAGGAGCCACAAATTTCCTTCCACCCAGCGTTCCCCTAAGTCTATCGATAAAAATGGTACCTCACTTCTGTGGGTAGGCCTAGCGCCCACGAAAGGAAATGGCCCAAAACACAACGTGGACACAACATATTTTTTCACAGAAAACAGAGGTGTTTTTTTGCAAAGTGCCTACCTGTGGAGTTTGGCCTCTAGCTCAGCCGGCCCCGGGAGGGGGGGGGGGCAGAAATGCCCTAAAATAAATTTGACCCCTCCCCCCAACCCCCCCTGCCGCCTAGAGGTTTCTGCCTCCAGGGGGGGGCAGAAATGGCCTAAAATAAATTTGCCCACCCAACCCCCATCCCCCCCCGGGAGCGACCCTTGCCTACGGGGTCGCTCCCCCTGCGTGACATTGGCGCCAAAAAACAAATCCCAGGTGCCTAGTGGTTTCTGCCCCCTTGGGGGCAGATTGACCTAAAATCGGCCAATCTGCCCCCAAGGGGGGCAGAAATGGCCTAAATACAATTTGTCCCCCAGGGGAGCGACCCTTGCCTGATGGGTCGCTCCCCATCTCTAAAAAAACAAACAAACAAAAAAAAAACACAACATTTTCTTTTTCCCTGGCGCCTAGAGGGTTCTGCCCCCCCTGGGGGCAGATCAGCCTAATAATAGGCCGATCTGCCCCCAGGGGGGGGCAGAAATGGCCTAAAATAAATTTGCCCCCCAACACCCAATGACCCCCCCCCCCCCCCGGGAGCGACCCTTGCCTACAGGGTCGCTCCCCCTGCGTGACATTGGCGGCAAAAAACAAATCCCAGGTGCCTAGTGGTTTCTGCCCCCATCGGCCAATCTGCCCCCAAGGGGGGCAGAAATGGCCTTAATACAATTTGCCCCCCAGGGCAGCGACCCTTGCCTGATGGGTCGCTACCCATCTCTAAAAAAACAAACAAACAACAAAAAAACAAACAAAAAAAAATTGCCCTGGCGCCTAGAGGGTTCTGCCCCCCCCGGGGGCAGAAAAGGCCCACCTAAAAAATAAAAAAATAAAACGTTCAAAAAATAATATATATATATATCCCTGGTGCCTAGAGGTTTCTGCCCCCACTGGGGGCAGAAAAGGCCTTCCCGAAAACATGCCCCCCTTGGGAGCGACCCTTGCCCAAGGGGTCGCTCCCTTTTGTCAGTATCAGTAAAAAAAAAAAAAATCCCTGGTTTGCGTGAGATTAAGGCCCTCATTACAACCCTGGCGGACGGTGTTAAAGCGGCGGTAATACCGCAAACAGGCCGGTGAAAAAAAAAATGGGATTACGACCGTGGTGGAAACTGCCAACATAGACAGCCACTTTAACACTCCGACCGCCACGGTGGTACAAACAAACAGCGCGGCGGACACCGCCAATAGACAGGCGGATGACAATGTACCGCCCACCCTATCACAAGATGCCTATCCACCTCCTTCTCCGGGGCGGAACCAACGCGAACAAAAACACGGCGGAAACAGTACACAGAAGGGAAAACAATCACCTCTCCACACCCCACGAGGAACCAGGACACCATGGAGCCCGAATTGCAGGTACTGCCAATGCTGGTTTTTCTTCTCTTATATCAGGAGCACCAACGACGGCGGCGACGACTACGGTGAGTATTGCACCTACAACACAGGGGAGAGGGAGGGAAAAGAGTGTGACACACACCCGCAACACGCAACACCCCCACCCCCACCCACAACACCATACACACAAATACACGAAGCAACAGTACACATACACCCCCCCACTCCCTGGAAGAACGCAAGGACAAAAGGAATTGATTTGAACGAATGTAATCATGTGAAATCTCATTATCAAAGTTCAGAATCCAGTAAACGCAATTATGTACACCAACTACACAAGTCCGGATAGTGCACCAATCATTGTCCGTGGACCACTGGGCCCAAAATGCATGGGCGAAGCCCACACATGACACCTGACTGGAAACGGAGAGAACACTGCAGGGGCATCAGCTCAAAATGAAACAGGCACCTCAGGGGGAGGGGGGCACCTCAGGCAGATGAACGCACGACATCACTGCTGCACAAGGGGGCTCCATGCCCATTGATGCATCCTGGGGAGTGCAAAGCCACAGTCTCTCAAGTCTCTCCTTCCAGTGGGTGGTTTGCCCACTGCTTTATCCTGGGGAGTGCAAAGCCACAGTCTCTCAAGTCTTTCAAGTGGGTGGTTTGCCCACTGCTTTATACTGGGGAGTGCAAAGCCACAGTCTCTCAAGTGGATGCCTTTCTCCACTGGTTCTGGAGGGGGCTTGGTGCCCAGAGTGCTTCATCCTGCCAAGGACTGAGGTAGTGGATGTGATACTCCACAGGTTCTGGAGGGGGCTTTGTTCCCAGAGTGCTTCATCCTGCCAGGGACTGAGGTAGTGGATGCCTTTCTCCACTGGTTCTGGAGGGGGCTTGGTGCCCAGAGTGCTCTACGTGCAGTGTGCCGGTACAATTCCCTCGCCTGGGTGTGTGTGCCACAAGATTGCCGAGGTACAAGTAGCCATGGAGGCTGTGACATACCACACACTGCTGCGGCTTCGCATTCCACCTGCAGGTGACAACTGTGATGACAGCAATGCTTCATGGAAGCTGCCCAGGGTCCTTGAACTCACCACCTGCCTCAGACGACTGACCACTGGGGATGGAAGGCATGTCTGCGGTGGTGCCACTGTCCGAGGACGTCGCGGGGCCGCTGGCGGTGCTTGTGGTGGTGTCAGTCGTGGCGGTGCTTGCGGCGGTGTCAGTCATGGAGGTGCTGGCTGCGGGATCTGTGGCAGCGGTGCTGGCTGCGGGGTCTGTGGCAGAGGTGCTGGCTGCGGGGTCTGTGGCGGCGGTGCTGTCTGGGGGTCTGTGGCGACGGTGCTGGCGGCGGGGTCTTTGGCGGCGGTGCTGGCGGCGGGGTCTGTGGCGGTGGGGCATGTGTCAGCACCTGCTGAGGGAGAAAGCTGGATGTCTCCTGCAGCCTCGGATGGTTGCCCACCGGGGAAGAGGCTGGAGACTGTTGCAGCAGCTGTAGACGTGCCGGAGGCAGTGCAGGTGGCGGTGCAGGTGGCGGTATTCGCCGCCATACAGGTTGGCATGGACGTGGACAGAAGGTGTGACACTGGTCCCTCAGTCGGTGCCACCATGCCCTCTCCTGACCAGCCCTTCAGTTTTTGGCCGTTCCCCACCTTTGATGGTGGCGCAGTTGTCTTGCCACTATCCCCTTTCGTTTTCGCTGACCCTTTGGTGGCAGGTGTTTTCGGCTTCTCCCTCCGGGATGTGTGCACCTTTTTAACCTTGGCATGTGGCGGAATGTCCTTTCCCTCGCTCCGTGGCACACTGGCAGCCCTGATTGTTGGTGCACTCCATGACCCTGCAGTTGCTGGCACCACTGTGCCTGGGGATGTGGTGGCAGAGGTGCTGGGCTGGGACCTGAAAAGCCTGGCCCTAGGGGAAGGACGGGGGGAAGAGGTGAATGTTAGCCAGGAAACGGACGGATAGATGGAGGGGGTTTGGGAGTGGAGGAAGAGGTAGTGGTTGTAGGATGTGTACGTCTGCTGAATTTGGGTGAAGGTGCATGGGCTGGAGGCTTTTGTGAGGTGGATGGCTGTTGGGTGGGGGTGTGCCTGCGTTTGTGTACTTTGGGAGGAGGGCTCACTGACACACTGGGAGAGGACACTGGGGATGTGTGAATGGTAGTGGGGGTGGTGAGTGCGCATGAGCGGTGTGTGGTGATGGGCGTGCTGGTGATGGAGGTAGTGGCTGAGGATGTAGTGCATGCAGGTGTGAGTGGAGACGAGACTGGGAGGGAGGAGGGAGACGTGGAGGATGGGGCACAGTGGAGGAAGTGGATGTTGGTATGTGTGCATGGGTATGATGCTTGTGTGAGTGCCTGTGGGATGTGTGGTGCTTATGTTTTCCTGAGCCACTCTTGTGTGTTGATGTGTGTGCATGCTGGTCTGATGGTGTGCTTGGGATAGGCTGAGGTACAGGGGATTGGGTCTGGGTGGAGGTGGTTGGAGGGGGGAGGCTGGACACAGGGACAATGGCTGCCATCAGTGCTGAGGCCAGAGCCTGAAATGCTCTCTGTTGGGCTGCCTGCCCAGAATGAATGCCCTCCAGGTATGCATTTGTTTATTGCAAATGCCTCTCAACACCCTGGATGGCATTCAGACTGATAGACTGCCCAACAGTGAGGGATCTCAGGAGGTCAATAGCCTACTCACTGAGGGCAGCAGGGCTGACTGGGGCAGGGCCTGAGGTACCTGGGGCGAAGGAAATGCCCACCCTCCTGGGTGAGCGGGCACGGGACCCACACTGAGGGGCTGCTGGGAGGGCGGTGCTGGTAGGGGGGGTGGCGGCTGTACCTGTTGATGCGGTGGGCACAGAGGGGCCCGCTGCCGCAAGGGAGCTCCCATCAGAGGAGGAGTCGCGGTCGCTGGTCTCTGCTCCTGTCCCCGCCATGGAGCTCCTCTCGCCCTCCGTCCCAATGGTGGTTTCAGACTCCGTTGCTTCACCCTCCAGGGCCAAGAGGGATGCAGCTCCCTCCTGCTCCGGTGCCAATGCTCCTCTGCCTGATGATGCTATTGCACACAAGAACAGGGAGACCACAAAAAGGGGGGGAGACAGAAGAAAGACATGTTCAGTGCATGCAACACCACTACCGTTGGCAGACACAACAGACAGTGAGCAGCCCTCTGCACTACGCCATGCACTTATAGTTCCTAGATTAATCACATGCCCATGGGGTACGAGGCCTAAGCCCAATTGCTGCACACCTGGAAGTCACAGGAGCCTGACTAGGTGTAGATTGCTCTAACCATTAGTGGGGTTGAGGTGCCACATAGCCTGCCTCACAAGGGACCTTGCCTACCAAGATCGCCCTGGCCTAGGGGAACCCGCTGCCCACCTCCCCCACCCAGACACCTCGTAATGCGCGCAAAGTCAGCTAAATGAGAGTGTACTCACCCCCTTGAGGCTACTGTGATGCCCTCAAGCGCCCATCCAACTCCGGATACGCCACCGCCAGGATCCGGAACATCAGGGGGGTCATGGTGCGATGGGCACCCCTCCCACGTTGGGAGGCCATCCCCAGCTGGGCCTCCGCCGTCTTCTTGCTCCAGCGGCTCAGGTCCTCCCATCTTTTCCGGCAGTGGGTGCTCCGTCTGTGGTGGACCCCCAGGGTCCGGACGTCCTTGGCGATGGCACGCCAAATACCCTTCTTCTGGTGGGAGCTGACCTAGAGGAATGGTACAGGGGGAAAGGACATTACTTAGCTGTACGGACCAGCATACTCATTGCCCCCCATTACCACCCTTGCCCTGACGCACAAACACTCCCCATCCGCACATGCAGGCCTCAGCCCCCCCATTTATCTTCCATCCACACCATTAAAAACAGGCATTGCCCGTGTAGCATGCTCACAGTGTACTCACCTGTTTGTCTGGAGGACCGTACAGTTGCGTGTACTGGGGGAGGATCCCATCCACTAGTTTCTCCAACTCCTCCGAAGTGAAGGCAGGGGCTCTATCCCCAGACACATGGGCCATCGTCGCTTCCAGACTGCGGTCACAGCAGCACTCACAGTGTAGGTCCTCTCCTGTTGAAGGCCAGGAATCAAGTGAGTGAACAGACAGAAAATGGCGGTCACGTCCGCGGCAGTGCGTACCGTCACCACCGGTGTACATCGTCATTGGCTCCTCTGACAAATAGGGCCCAATGTTAACCAATGCAGAATTGTGCCGCAGTCTTCGACCGCCCACCGCGACGGTGGACAATGCCAGCGCAGTTACCTCCTATCCCCTTTTCCCACATTACAGGTCAGGCAGCCGCCATTTCAGGGGGCCACATGGCATTAATAATAACTGCGTCATACCTATGTAGGTCTGGAATACTCACAGTTACAGGTGCACTGCGGATTAATACATTTGTGCAAATGACATTTTGGGATACCTCAGTGGTGGCTGACTCTCTGCTCGCTGTTCTCCTCCATAATGCACTTCTGCTGGGGCAGGTGATGAGATGGCGGCATCCTCCGGTGTACAGACCGCTGGTGGACCTGACGACAATGGAAGAGAGACACATCATAGTCACATACAGACTTGATCGTGCAACAATCCAGGAACTGTGTGCCCAGTTGGAGCCAAACCTGATGTCAGCTATCCGCCATACCACAGGGATACCCCCTCTAGTGCAGGTTCTGTCAGTACTCCATTTCCTGGCCAGTGGTTCCTTTCAAACAACAGTGGACATTGCATCAGGGATGTCCCAGCCAATGTTCTCTAACGTGTTGTCCAGAGTGTTGTCTGCCCTGCTGAAGCACATGCACAGCTACATCGTTTTCCCTCAGGTGGAGGATTTGCCTACAGTGAAAGGTGACTTCTATGCCCTGGGACATATCCCCAACATCATAGGTGCCAATGATGGGACACATGTGGCATTGGTATCCCCCACAGGAGTGAACAGGTGTACAGAAACCGGAAGAGCTACCATTCTATGAATGTGCAGATGGTGTGTTTGGCAGACCAGTACATCTCCCATGTGAATGCCAAGTTGCCTGGCTCAGTGCATGACGCTTACATTTTGAGGAATAGCAGCATCCTTTATGTGATGGGGCAACTCCAGAGGCACTGTGTGTGGCTAATAGGTGAGACCAAGGACCCAATACAGTGTGAATAGGTGTCTGGGTATGGGGTTGTCCCTGAGGGTTAGTGTGTGTCTAACAGTTGTCCCTCAATATTTGCAGGTGACTCTGGTTACCCCAACCTGTCATGGCTACTGACCCCAGTGAGGAATGCCAGGACAAGGGCAGAGGAACACTACAATGAGGCACATGGGTGAATTAGGAGGGTGATCGAACGAACCTTTGGCCTCCTGAAGGCCAGATTCCGGTGCCTCCATATGACAGATGGTTCCCTCTGCTACTCACCAAAGAAGGTGTGCCAGATAATCGTGGCCTGCTGTATGCTGCACAACTGGCTTTGCGACAGCAGGTGCCTTTTCTGCAGGAGGATGGGCCAGCTGGTGGCCTTGTGGCAGCTGTGGAGCCTGTGGACAGTGAAGAAGAGTAAGCAGAAGAAGAGGATATCGACAACTGAAACAACATAATCATGCAATACTTCCAGTGAGACACAAGCAAGAAGATGTCACTGCCTCCCACATCTCATACAATTTTTGGAGCTAGCATAAGTCTGTCATTTTCACTCAGTGTATGGACCCTGACTTTTCACTTTGCCTTTCCATTTCACAGATGTGGGTCCCTCTTTGTGCCCTGTGCTATATTTCCTCCAGGCCTACAGCTGTGTTACATCGGTATGTGCACAAGTAAATTGACATTGCTATATTCCCTGGTTATTGCAATTACACGTTTGTGAAAGCACAGACTGACTCCAGATTGTTTTGTGATTGAAGTGTGTTTATTTCTGTGCTAATAAGTGGAGGGGGTTGTAAAATGGGCTAGGGGGATGGTGGAGAAATGTCCATGGTAGAGTCCAGTCTATTTGTTTCACTGGTGCATTGTCCAAAGGGACATAGGAAGTGGAGCAATGGCAGTTGAAGGATGGACAGGGTGACATAGTGGGACAGAAGGGTGACTTTCAGGGGGGTCTCATTTCCTGGCGGGGGTCTTGGCAATGTTCTCTGTCTTGTTCCTGGATCTCAGGGACCGTGTGCGGGGGTGGCTCTCCATCTGCAGGGGGTGGGGTGCTGGTGTCGTGTTCCTGTGGCGGTGCCTCCTGCCCACTAGCGCCGGCAGAGGTGGAAGGCTGTTCATTGTCCAGGCTAGTGTCAGGGCCCCTTGTTGTGCCACTGTGTCCCTCCTGGTGTTGACAAGGTCTTGCAGCACCCCTGCAATGGTGACCAGGGTGTTGTTAATGGACTTCAAGTCCTCCCTGATCCCAAGGTAGTGTTCCTCCTGCAGCCGCTGGGTCTCCTGAAACTTGGCCAGTCCCATTGCCATCGTCTCCTGGAAATGATGGTAAGCTCCCATGATGTTGGAGAGTGCCTCGTGGAGAGTGGGTTCCCTGGGCCTGTCCTCCCCCTGTCGCACAGCAGTCCTCCCAGCTTCCCTGTTTTCCTGTGCCTCTGTCCCCTGATCCTCCTGTGTTAGTGGGGTTGCCTGGGTTCCCTGTAGTGGTGGACACACTGCTGATTGACGTGTCCTGGGGACAGAGGGATTGGCCCGCTGGGTGGGTGCTGTGCTGGTGTTTCCTGCGGGGGAGGTTCAGTGGAGGTTTGGGACTGTGGCAGGGGAACCGACTGTCCCGAGGTCCCAGATGGGCTGGGCTGATCATCTTGATCCAGTTGTGCAGAGCTGCTGTCATCACTGTGGGTCTCTTCTGTGGGGGGACTGGCTATGTCTGGCACCTCCTGTCTGGTGATGTTGGGTAGGGGTCCTGAAGGGGTGTAAAGGCATGATTATTGCATCTGTGTGTGCCATAGTTTGCAATGGGTGAGTGACCCTGTACTCCAGTGCTTGCATTCTTGCCTTGGTCCTTGTGTGATAGTTGGTTTGAGTTCTGTGTGGGTATCTGTAGTGGACATGCTTTGGTGATGGGTGCCCATGCTTTGGGGTTGCATGCAGGGCTTGGTATTGGGGTGGCTGGGTTGTGATAGTGGGGCATAAGTGAGGTGTTGGAGTGATGGGGGTGAGGGTGTGGGTATGTGATGGCATGCAGGTGGGGTGGGGGATATGGTAATAAAGATTTGCGTTACCAGAGTCCAGTCCTCCTGCTAGGCCCTCAGGATGCAGTATTGCCAAGACTTGCTCCTCCCATGTTGTTAGTTGTGGGGGAGGAGGTGGGGGTCCACCGCCAGTCCTCTGTACAGCAATCTGGTGTCTGGAGACCACGGAAACCACCTTCCCCTGTAGGTTGTTCCACTTCTTCCTGATGTCATCCCGTGTTCTTGGATGCTGTCCCACTGCGTTGACCCTGTCGACAAATCTGCGCCATAGCTCCATCTTCCTTGCAATGGAGGTCTGCTGCACCTGTGATCTGAATAGCTATGGCTCCACCCGGACGATTTCCTCCACCATGACCCTGAGCTCCTCCTCAGAGAACCTGGGGTGTCGTTGAGGTGCCATGATGTGGTGTGGGTAATGTTATAGGTGGTATGTGTTGTGATGTGTGAGGGGATGTGTTGGTGTGTGTTGTTTGAGGTGTGTGGATGTTGTGTAAGTGATGGTGCTGTGTGTCTGTGGATGCTGGTGTTGTTTTAGGTAGTGTCTCTCTCTGGCCTGCTTTCAAATTTCTGGTAGTAAGGGTTTGTGGGTAATGTGGGTGTGTGTTTTATAGTGTTGTGAGTGTGTGGGTGTGGTGTGTGTATGTGTATCAGGTGTGTGTATTTTGAATTGTCCAATGTGGTTGTGTTTTGTATATGTGTGTGTATTTTGAGCGCAACGATGTGTACCGCCAATGGATTACCGTGGTTGAAAGACCGCCGCATTGATTCGTGAGTCATGATAGTGTGGGCGCATTCCTGTTGGCGTGACGGTGGAGGTTTTGTTATCGCCAGTTTATCACTGACCTTTGGTGTGGCAGACTTGTGTGGGTGTCTGTATTATAGCGGATTCCGAGCTGTGGGTCATAATAGCTGTAGCGGAATTCCACGGCCGCAGCGGTATGTTGGCAGTCTTCTGCACGGCAGTAAGCGGCATTTACCGCCAGGGTTGTAATGAGGGCCTACATGTCTAGGAGAAACCCCAAGCTTCTAAAGTGGACCAAAAGGTTGCTCTGTCTCCCAATTCTGTAGTTAGTTTGTATGTATATCAGGTTACTGAACCCTTCGTGTCGTCTTTAAAGAATCTTGCAGAAGTACATATGCATCTGACATAAAAAAAAGTGTTTGGTTAAAACATGACTGAAAACGCACTCATGTGGAGTCTGAAGAGAAAGCATGGGAGACTGGTTGCCCAAAAAATGCTACTTCCAAATCTTGTCTGACTATAACTCAGTGTTGTCCATATGAGCAGAGATAGTGTGATCCATGTTGCAAATACTCGTCTTCCCTCTACCTTCACAAACTCTGCCAAATCAAACCGCTCATGATAGCATACAAGGCAGTGCTCAACATAGGACCCGCATTCCGCAACTGCCGGCTCCACTTCCACCAACTCACCAGACCGCTATGCTAAACCTCACTCCATTGTCCAACACTATTGGCATTTCTGTGTCATTTGCCAGCCCAAAGTAATGGGTAAGGACTCAAAATGTGCCCATCACCTCCTTGGGGACCTTTTGTCCCACTTAAAAAGGTTTTCAAACAAATGCCTAAATGCTGCTCCTATGTATATGTTCTCTCAAAGGATTGAAGCCTACCCATGTGCCATAACTGATACTGTCACTATAGCAAAGAAACTGTTAAAGGATCTAATTCCCAGGTTTGGGGTCCCCCTGTGGATACGGAGTGTCAAGGGTAGCCACGTCATGTCATCCGTGGGCCCAGAACTTTGTGAGGCTTTAGGAAAGAAAAGCTAGCTAAGATTTGTCAATTCAGTCCACTCTTAACCAAAAAGCTAAGCTAGGTCCATCTGCAACTGTCATGGGATGCCCCATGGGGTTTCTACCTAGCCCTCCAATGTTTGTAGCTTTATTTGATTTGCACCTCAATTAGGATATAACACAGCAGGCAGTCAATTCGCTGACTCTACAGTTTCCATTTACAGGTATATTCTATACTGCCCATCTGAAGCCCGGTGACTGGGTCCAGGGGAAAATCCATCAGTAGAAGTCAGTGCTTGAACCCTGTTAACTGGGACTATGTGAATGTCTATCAGAAAAAGTCAGCAGTCCAACCTTTTGGGTGAGGCTCCTATCAAGTTCAAGTCCTTGAACACTGCTGTGAAGTGTAAAGGACTACCTACTTGGATCCACACATCGTTGTATAAGTGGACCACCAAACCAAAAGTCTCTAAACCTGTCAACCAAGCTGCAGCTTCAGCTTGTACCTATTACATCAACTGACTGCCTTAGTAACTTGCATTAATGTAGCTTACATGTCCAGATGTGCTCCTTTTAGTGCTAGCCTTCTGTACAGACAACGCAGGACACACTCTAGACACAATCCTCACATCCAGTATGAGCATCAGATACCATCCTGCCTACCCACTCACATGGACTAATCATTCCATCATCCATTTCAAAATCACCAAGCCACAAGCCAAAGATCCAATCAGCATCAGCCTAACCAGCCAAAACTCGAACAGAAATATGGAAGTGGACCTGCATATTGCACTCTAACCAAATCAACCCAACACCATCAAGAACCTAGTCAAGGACATCAACAATTTCAAACAGTGTATCTCTACCTGCACAGCTGCCCTTGCATCCATCAAGTCCCATAAACAACGCATAAACAACAAACTGGCCTCCTGCTACATGGAAGTACTCCAGGACTTCAAAACATATTTGAAACAGCTGGAAAGGAAATGGAGAGCCAACCACAGCTCCAACACCAGATCAGCCTACAAGGCTTGAATGGATATGTTCCTTCCTCACAGGAACACAGAAAGGCAGACTCCTATCCTACACATCAGAACCCAATGATGTGATCTGTGGAGTCCCTCAAGGATCATCTATCAGCCCCACCCTGTTCAATATTTACATGTCACCTCTCGCCGACGGCATCAGATCCCACAACATCCATATCATGTCCTATGCCGATAACACCTAGCTCATCCTGTCAGTGTCCCATAAGTCCTCCATGACCAGATCCAACTTCACCGAATGCATGATCTTGCGTAGCTGAAAAAGATGAAAACCAACTGCCTGAAACTAAACTCGGGCAAGACAGAAGTGCTAATGTTCAGGAACAAAAACTCCCCTGGGGAATGCACTTGGTGTCTGTCAGAGCCTGGCCCCCTATCTGTGCCCACAAACCGCGCAAGAAACCTAGGCATCATCTTAGATGACAAACTCAACATAGCATAGCTTCACAAGTGAGTGTAGTTAGCTCCTCCTGCCTCCACATACCATATTTACATCCTCCAAAAATTCTCCAAATGGATCCCTGAGATCACCAGATGTATGTCACTCAGGCCTTAGTCACCAGCAGACTAGACAACAGTGATCCAGTTCTGGACTCTGTTTCTAAATCTGAGGTCCAACAAAAATGTCCTTTCTCTCTTCCCTGAGGAAACATATGTTAAATTTCCCTCTGCAAATTACAGTGCAACCTGTGGCCACACATTAAATCTCAACAACAACAAAAAGTTCAAAGGGCTTTACTTCAGACTCAAAATCAAACTTACAGATATGAGTCTCAAAATCATGGTATAGATGTACAGAATAATCAAAGGAGAATGAAAACATCACACAATATTGAATTTAATCAGCATGTATAATACCACCAATTTAATAGCTACAATGCAGAAAATAAGGAAAAAACATTTGATGCATCAAGTGTAAATCCAAATTTTCCTGCCTAACCATTAATTCTAGATTCCTAGCTATTCTAATATTAAAGGGATTTCAGAGAAAAGGCCAGCAAACAGAACTTCTGTAGATGTTTCTGTCAAGAAAAGTGAGGCGGCATGAAGCTGCATAGAAATTAAAGTCTGATTTCTGTACCTCTGAAAGGTCCACTCTCAACAAAGGACAAGGGGAATCTGAATAATATCACTATCTAAACTACACTTAAATCTTGATTCTTCCAAAGGTGGCATCATTACCAAAAACTTCCAAATCAGAAACAAGTTTTAATTGATACTTTAGCCTTCTGACGTCTTCAGCATTCGACCTTGGTGCACCCTCGCGCTTTGGAATTTCAGAAGAGTTACAGCTTCCAACTTAGGATACTCCTTCCATCCTTGATAAAACACTTCTCTTGGCTTTCTTATTTGCCCTCACAATGGCTCTCTCTTAATCCAAATTTGTACCCTAAACATGCACGGCTCGAGGGGATTCCTTGGGGCGGGGCAGGGCAACAAACGGGGTGGGGGAAAGGGGGTATAGGGGGACGGGTCGCATAATAATTACAAATATTTTTTTTTAAATCTTACCTCGGCTCCCGCATCGCACTGCTCCTCGCTCCTCTGAAAGCTGCAGGCAGAGGCTCACAGCCTGCCCTGCGGCCAGTCCTGACGCTACTCAAAGCACTGGCTGGGCGCTTCCAGGCAGACTGGGAGCCTGTGCAGGCTGGAGACAGCCTACTGCGCATGTATGTTTGGCTGGCCAGAGATGGCCGGCCAAACATAGATGCGCAGCGAGGGGAGTGCACTCCCCTCTGCTTGTCACCCCAGTGGCCCCGCCCCTTTAACAAGGAAGGGATAATAAACGCAGTGTATTATCCCTTCCTTGTGACAGGATTCGTAGCGGTTGCTGCTGGTGGGGGGCCGACTCTCCTCCGCCCACATGGAGGAGCCGCCCCTGATCTTAACACCTGCAGCTTTCCGAAAATATGCAACAAACAAGTTTTCACATCGAAGGTTAAAACACAAGGAACTCTGGCCTTAACTCTGGTCAAGCTTAAAACGAACATGGATATACTTCAGTTTAAATGATTTTCCACGTTTCCCATAAATGCCATGTATATAAAATAATTATGAATTAACATTTCTAAAATGCTACAGCACAAATATACTTGCAGTACGATGAATACATGCAATTATATAAAGTTATATCCATTGTGCATTTTACCCATATACATTCCATGGCATCACATTAGTATGAAAACACTTCACATGTTTATATAGGAAAATGACCACTCCTTTATTTCACATTAAAATCACAGTGGCATAACCGCATTTTGCTCTCTCAACAGCAGCGCACTCTATGCCGGAATCTCCAACCACCTCTTCCACAGATTTCAGGTCATCTATAATGCCTCAGTTAGACTCATCTTGGACCTCCCACAGCGCATCATGTCACACCTCAGAAAACTCCCCTGGCTGCCGATACACAAACTCTGACAAATCAAACTGCTCATGAAAGCATACAAGGCAGTGCCCAACATAGGACCAGCATACCTCAACTGCTGCCTCCACTTCCACCAACTCACCAGATTGCTATGCTAAACCTCACTCCCCCTCACACACACCCCATTGTATCCATGAAAGCAGAATAAGAGTCCTAACCTTCTTCTACATCACACCCAAAACATTGAACAACCTCCCTCCACACATCAGGCCTCTTCCTCACTTCTCAAATTCCACAAGGGGCTGAAGACCGGGCTCTTCAACTAAGCCACAACAGACAATCTACACAACTGTTCCAGTGCCTGGATACCTTTGTGTGATAAATCGTGCTATACAAATCCTAATAACGCAACATAACATTGTGATGCAGCCAATCCGGCTGCCAATGGCTATAGTCTATGACCACAATAGTGCAACTCCTCCCAGCTACCTAATTCTTTGATGATTTTTGATGGTTCACTTTGCTGTGAGCCTTGTTTATTGGTTCACCATGTTACTGTGAGTAGAAAGACCACGTGGCAGGTGTTCAGAAATCCACAGCACAGAGCCTGAGACCGACTTCCGAAACTGACCATCGCTGTATTGCATCAATACTTTCCTGCGCTACAGGGAGCAATGCAAGCAGAACTTTATTCTTTCTTCATACTAGATTTGTGCCCATTTGCCGAAACACATCAAAAGAGAAGTACCCACTTTCAATGAAGATGACCAGTGCCTTGAAACATACCAGCATGGGCCCCTTGAAGTGTGACAATAAAATCAATATATTCCCTTTCCCAACTGGAGGTTTCCATTTTCCTAACACACAATTCTTAACTGTTCACCTCGCCGGCAGGGCTTATGGGATGGGGGACATCATTTACAAGAGGCCTGTGCCGCTGGAGCATCGCTTTTTATGATGCTCCAGTGGCGCAGGTGTCCCAATCATAACAATGAGGCAACGCAAAATCACACAGGGTGGCTTTGCATGCCCTCATAGATATGGAGTAAGGCAAGGCAGCAGAAAGCACTGTGTTGCCTTACTCGGTGTCAAGGAGATGTTCCATGGATGTTGCAGTGGGTTTCCCCACGCAGCACCCATGGGTTTTGACACATTCCCAGATTTACAAGGATCTGTAAACCTGGGAATGTGGCAAACCTGTGCGCCTCCACAAGGGAGGCGTAACAAGGAGAAACAAGTTTATTTCTCCTTGTTTTTCCTCTTTCTATGTGTGCTGCACACATAGAAAGAGGGAAACATAGAAATAGGAAAACACCTCCATTGATTATGTGCAGGGAGGTGTCCTTTCCTGCACAAAAGCAATTGTTCCAACAACACAGGCACCCTTACAGAACTGAATGACTCTACATTTGGTCGTGGCTGCCAAAAATGGTGGCTTGTACAATCAAAGGTTCTGAATGCTGTACTTTTATACCCAGTGTTTCTCTGGGCTCACACGAATAGGTTGATCAAATACGTGAAAGCGTTAAGAATTAATGCTTGATTGATGAATGGGCATGTTGGGAAGTGTGGAGCATTTGATCTTGGCTTAGGATATTTTTGGAGAAGAATTTGAAATTTTATTTGACACCTTCTTAGTACTCACACTGATTTACATTATTCTCTGAGTTCACATTGACTCCATATAAACCCATGTCAAGGGTAGCGCTCCATCTTACCCATTAAAAAAAGTTAATGACAATGATGACATGGATTTGAAATCTAAATTTGATTCCATATAATGTTTGAAGCCCGAAATGAACTTGTAAGAGAATTGTTTAATGATTGTTGATGTGTCCTAACTGCACTAACAAATAGTCCAAGAGGGAGGAGCTGCCAATCTAAACCATTGCTTAGTGTAACTATGATTACTGCAGTCATGTTTTCATCTTCATTCTTCATTATAACTTTACCTAATTGAAATGCTTGTGATGAGATTTAGAGTCCCTTTTTAATATCTTGGCTCATGAGACGAGGAAGTGTTGATTAGGTTGATCAGCTTAAAAATTTACTTTCTAGTGACAACTGAAAGTTGCCTCATTTCATTCTCACTCTCTTAGTCTCTGGTACCCATGTACGACCTTTGTTTACCTTAAACCATGGAACTCCTGTTGAAAACCTGTTTGTAAAATGCTGAGGGCCTAATTTTTGAGGCCCTTGTGCCACTGGCGCCTCACTTTTAGCAACACTCCGGTGGCGCTGTGCCCTGCTCCATATTTACAAGGTGCTGTTAAGCCACTTTTCCTGGCTTAGAGCCGCCTTGTAAATATGAGCTGTCTCGCGCAGTTTTCTGCATACCCATCCAACACCCATTACTTTTTACGCTGCCCCAGCTTTATGAGAAATCGTAAACCTGAGGCAGCGCCAAAAATGAATGCCTCCCCCTGGGTGGCATTAGAGTGGCTCAACGAGGAGAAATACTTTTATACCACCTTGTTTTTTGCTCTTTCAATTTGTGCTGCATTCTGCAGCACACATAGAAGAAACAAATCACCATTAATGGTTGTTTATAGGCAGGAAGGTGTCCCTTCTTGAACATTAATCATCCCCCCCGCAATGCAGGCATCCTTGCATCATGGTGTAAGGGTGCCTGCATTGGTGCTAGGCAGCCGATTTAGCACCAGCGCAGGGGTAAACACAGGGATGCGCTATATTCTTGAAAATATGGAGATGTCCTGCGTTTTGGAAATGACGCAACTCGGGGCAATGATGTAATATTGCTTGCGGCACAGCGCTGCGGCATTTCCTAATATATGAGGCCCTGTATATTTGTGTCTTGCCTTTGCTGGGCACTCCTCATTGTTCACAACTGTTGGTGGGTTATCTTTGCTGGTCAAACCTGTGATTCACAGATATAATTTTCTTTTGTTAACAAACACTTATGACTTTAATTGGATGGAGCGCACGCTTTATATAAAATCTGGTGATTCCACATACTATGTGGCTTCAGGTTTTATATTTTGAGAACGTCTCTTACTTTTGGAAGGTTAAATATTTAGTTTTATCAGAACTTTACAGGTGTTCTGTTACTTCTCAAATAATGGTCCTATGAGGCCCTAATTCTTCTGAACTTTCTGCATGTTTTAAATCTGAACACTTCTATAGTCTTCGACGTAGTCCTTCATTATCAGATGCTCGGAAAGTGGGGTGGTTTTTCCCCAACCTGAAGTTACCAATGACGAGAGAACTGGTAACCAGTGCAGGCGGTGCAAGCGGTGCTGTCGCACCGGGTGCTGACCTGAATTGGGGGGCGGTGACCTCAAGGGAGGCGCTGTGTTTAGCAATGACTTTCGAAACTTGCGATTGAAAAGCACCTGCCAACAAAGACTGTTGCACAGGGCGCCACCAGCGCTAAAGCTGGCCCTGCTGGTAACTCTAGGGGTGAGGAAAATCTGTCCCAACAATGATTGAACCCTGAAGGTCGCCTAATAATTGTGGATTCACCAGAAGAGACAATTCTGGATCTTATTCTCAGGTAATTTCTCATTTTGACTGTAATTTCACCCTTAAATTTCGGCGGCTTTTAGTTGCTGAAATCTCTTGGTGAAAGTGAAGAGATCCGCAGTGTTTTCGCAGATTTCATAATTCCTGTATGACCAGTAACTGCTGTTACTAACCCCATCGGAACTGAGAGGTCATTTGTGAGGTACTTCCATCTCACACATGGATGGTCACAAACGAGAGACCAGTGGGAACAATACGGTATTAGTTCAATTTCTTCACCAACTAATGCAGTTCAAAAGGTATAAAGTGTCATCTGAAACCATATAACGTTTTTGCAGCGCGCAGGTTCTGGCAGAGCCCGGGGAAACAAGCAATTAAAATGTGTGAAGCAACACATTGGTTCCAATAGCTTTTCATATCTTTCTCCTGCACTAAAATGTTCTGCTGATCTGTCTTTTTCCACACGCTAAATGTCACCACATCAGGCAACAGGTTTATTAACTTTCTGTACGTCTGCAATATAACTTGTTCCAACACCCAGCTTCAATATTGGAGATTCGCTGAAGCCTTCCTAACAGACCCCTCCAGCCTCTTCACACACACACACATCACGACTGGTATTTCTAAATGTGTCCAAATGAAGTTTTATAAACCTGCAAGGATATGATATGTATACTAAATGGAAAGGGAGGATTATACAATCATTTTAGTACATTTGCAACACATTTAGGCTGACCAGTTTATATAAATTCTAAATGTTACATTGTCAAATGTCCACCGAAACGCCTACAATGATGTAAAATTGGACACCTGATTTCTTGGATTACTCCATGTGGATATATGCCATTAAAATACATGGCTTTACCACACATGCTTTTAAACCACAGTCTTTACCACACATAAGGCTTTTCCACAATTGCCTTTACCACACATACTCATAGGGTAACATAGGAACAGGGTCAGCCTTAGCGCTGGTGGCGCCTGGTGCAACAATCTTTTTTCGTGCTCCACCCCCATGACCTCGTCCTCTGCGGATTTCCGCTCTACCGCCTGGCAAAAGTTCCCCTCATCTTTCCATAGCCCCTCTATCACATACATTTAATTTGTTTTAAAGCGCTGGTAAAGGCTGGCTTTCCTAATACACTTAGCTATCCGCATAAAATACAGATTAGTTCTTCTCAACTGGCATATTAACCCTCAGCGCTACTTTATGCCACGATCTCTCTCTCAAGCAGGAACATTAATCACAAGACTTATCTTGACTTTTTTTTGCCATGTGGAATCTAGATGGACAAGGAACTGGCAGCAGGTGCTTTTATTTTTTTGTAACCAATTTTTACTTGCATTCCTTAACATCACATATACATGTGTCCCATCTATGTTGAGTTACATACACAGTAACAGTAGTCCCACTACATGGCCATTAGAAACATGATATCACACCAAGATCAGCAGGAACCCTTGGTTCAGTTCTTACAAACAAGAACTAACAACAATAGCAGATAACAGATCATGTGGTAATATTAACTTATTTTGTGTTATCGGCAACATTTCAATACTGCCTCTCCATATCAGACATTTACTGTTCTCGCTGGAGTCCGGCATCGGCATTCAAACACCTCTAGAGACTACTAGAAAGTTACATGGGTGTGCCAGAGTGTACAAGAGAAGGGTGTTCTCACCTACACATTAACAGGTAGAGGGAGTTATGATAGGGCACAGTAGGGATTGGGGTGGGGGCTCACATAGGGGGACATGTCTCTATAGGCATAGATGTTAGCGTTATCCGCCCAACTCTTCTTTGTATGTTTGCAAGTCGAGTAATAGCCCTTCCCAATCCACCACTATGGGGTATTTGCACAATCCGCAAGCCTCTTCCCTCCTTAACGTCACTGTTTCTGCCTGCCCCCACGTAAGTGTCACCACACACCAGTGGGTTATAACTGGGCTTTTCAAGACATGGCTATTGGCCTGTGAGCCATCAACAATGCCAAATAATTAATTGGTTTGCAGTTTTAGCTGTCTTCAAGTGCCTAAACAGTCCCAGCAATGAGCCCTCCATCATGCACACATCCATGCTGCCAATCAACTCTACTAGCACGGCGGAGACTGATGCCCATAGTGTTGTGGCCTCCAGCCATCACCACAGCAGGTGCCTTTAAATTGTAAGCTCTTAATAAACATAGCACCCCCGAGGTCAGTGCTTCTCCTCCAGGTCAGCACCCAGTGTGGCCGCACCAGTCGCACCGCCCTAAAGCTGGCCCTTCATAGGAAGTGCCCTTAACATGCATACCTTTAAAAAGCATACCTATACCATGGCTGTCTTTACAAACCATTTTTTAAAGGAAAAGCATCATCAATGTACAATGTAGGACTATTATATCTAAAAAAATAAACATTTAATAATTCTTGAAAATTTATTTGTATAGCTTAAATACTGAAGAATTAAAATTGCGTTATGCTGCACAACGCAATTGCACTGAGGTTAATGGAAAACCGTGGGAAAATGTTTTAACAATGCAATTTAAAATGTATTCTATTTTTACAAATGTTTTATATTTTTATAGAAATAAAGACCATGTTCTTGCATTTAATAATTAGCATTTTGTAATTTTATAAAAGTAGTTTTTTTTTTAATACAATTTGATTTCAAATTAAGCAGTCTGTATTTTAAATATTATTAATTGTTGTATTAAAAATGTCTTTAGATTTTTGATAAACTTAATATTTTTACATTTTGTTTTTGTTCAAAATATTTTATATACATAATACAAATTTTTGTTAATAACTGAGTATTAAACACTTCCCCGCCCATTACCCCTATATGCCTTACATCCCACTCCTAGAACGTTATTTGCATATATTAAAATAATATGTATAATTTATTTTAACAATTGTTAAATGCTTTTAAATCAGATTGCATATTCAATACTCAGGTATTTCATTTAATGCCACAGTATTAATACACTTCTTCATCCATTACCTCTATACCGCTTACATCCCGCCCCTAGAACATTATTTGCCTATTTTAAATGACTATTCATAATTCACATTAATTATTAAATGTGTTTAAATTAGATTACAAATTTAATAAACATATGTCTTAAATAATACCTAAGTACTATCACACTTCCCCACCCATTACCTCTATGTCCCTTACATCCCCCCAGGACTTTATTTTGATCTTTTTAAAATATATATTTATATGTAAACTGTAAATATAACTGAATTTAAATTATTTATATAACTGCATTTAAATTATAATTGAACTTAAATTATTTTAAAAAATATACTAAAAAATATAAATAAAGCATAAACTTACCAATACTTACATATGCTTATCATTATGCATGGCATAGACATGCATGATAAAGGCATGCTTGGTAGAACCATGCATGGGATAAGCATTTGCCTGGGAAAATATACGTGGTAAATAGATTGCTTTGCACAGACGTCGTGGTAAAGGATGTTTCCCCTCAATGTTGTGGCCCTGCCACACTGCAGGTCTTGCCCTGAAGAATGATATTATTCAGCATTCTAAATAAATGTCAACTTCATGTAACCCCACACCTCAAATGATAGAGCACTATTGAATAGTCCCCACTACCTTCCCTTGTCCCCCCTGTAACCCTCTCCTCAGCCAGCCTCACCTCTGCACCCACGCTTCAAACTTTGTAAATTTGCACGTACATTTTTTTAAAATCATGAACAACCTATTGAGAGTTAATTGGACATGCATGTGTTGTGCCAAAAGGATCAGTGCGACAGCATGCAGTCTCTCAACCTCTTAAGACCACATTCTTTCTCTCGGGTACCAACATGAGGGTTCAAAGATAGTGCCTGCTCCCATCCATGAGACGTCCCTAAGATATTACGGTGATTGGCTGGACTATGAATTGTACCTGAGTCTGATGCTGATAAAAAAGCCGATAAAGGAACGAGTGTCTGCAACTGCGTAGCACTGTCTCGCAGAGCCAACTGTCTGAAACCAAAGAGGGACAAACAGATGTCATGTAGAAATTACATTTTTCAAATGGCTTTGGAGTTTGATATACGCTTGAGATTGTTTACAATGAGAATTCCTTCTGCCCCAGAATAATTTGAACAAGGTATAGACGCACATTCCTTTTTAAACAATTTTGAATGAGGAAATACTCTATGTTCCAGGCTCAATTACTGTGACTGACTTAAGAAATCCTGCTTCGCATTTTGGAGGAAAGCTAAGGCATTTGCCCCAACTTCTTGACTGGACATCTGTTTCCAAGGACTCGCTCTAGGGTTATGGGATACAATCTTCTGAACAGGCCTCTAGAGTTTTAACGTTTTGGCCATGTGGACAACTTGCTGATATTCTTGTTTCATGTAACCCGAGGCACATAAATGGCACGTAGGAGCTAAGAAGGCCTTGAACAAAATGAAGCCTGCTGATCGACTAATGCAGCTCATTTGAATCTCCATTCCTGGCTGGGTGCTACTAGCACTACAATGACATCCTAACTTGAGGCAGAATATCTCAAGTGCATGCCACGCCGAAATCACTATTAAAAGAAATACTTATGACGCACAAAACTTTATATTTGATTATCTAAAACGAAGTAAATGATTAAATGGTATCTTAGCTTTGAAGACTAGTAAAATCCCTTGTTAAAAGGTATCTGCTGGCTTGAAAAGAGAAAAGTTGTGCTAAACATAAATGAAGGACTTCCATACTGAGAGGACGCCCACTTTCACGGGAAAAAATTAATCCTGAAGTCATTCATGTACCATGTGAAAAATCACTAAACATTTGTAGAACTGTCCCTTGGCAGAAAACCAGCACTCTGAAGAAAAATCCTCCTACCCCTCTACTCAGTTCACGTGACCTTGGTTAGGATTCTGATGGGGAAGATCGGGTAGGATGCAATGACACAAATACACCCCTACACTTTGTCTCAGAAGATCATCAAGTAAGTTCTTTCTGCTTCAAGGATTCCTGTGAGGATGTGACAGGTAATGAACAAGCAGTGTATGCACAGGGGTGGAATTGCTAGTGAGTGGTCAGCTATTGGTCAAATGTTTTAATATCTATCATGTATTCTGCACCATAAAGATACCAACCTTTGGTTAAATCCTAGGCCCCTAAGCAGTAACATTTGTTTACCAGATGCTTCAGAGGGTAGAACGCGAGAGTACGTAGAATCTCTATCCAAATTCGAGAGCATCTGTACACAGTAGCAAACAGTATATGCAACAATGCAACCAATTGCCAGATGGAGAGGAAGCTATTGATGCAGAGAGAAAATATAATGGCTCCTGAGCAAGCACTGGGGAAACACAGGAAAATTAAAGTGAACATGGAGGAGGAACCCTAAAACTCACGCACGTTGTGAGGTGTTGTTTCCCCTCGCTGCTGCTAATTATTGTAATCCAGAAGCACCTATCCTCTGCCTACCTGTCTATCTTTTTACACCTAAAGCAGATCACTGATTGTCTCTCCAGTCATAAGTAACCCGGAAGCACCCCCTTCGTGGCCGTAGACATGTACAGCATACTCTCCATTCCACCCCTCTGTAAAGAGTTAATAAAGAGCCATGCGGGCTCTCCATGTGCGCCTGACGTGCTCTGCGTGTCCGGGAGGGGCACGGAGCACGAGGGTATAAATAAAGAGCGAACTGCGGGTGACGCGGTTCCATGCGTGTGCTCTCAGCAAACACTGTCTGTGCGTGTTCTTTTAACGACAATGAAGGCCCAGTACATTGGCGACGAGCGGGATCGAAATGCGAGACAGTAGAAGAAAGTGCAGTTAAATACTGAGGCCAGGCTGAGAAAACGTACCGGGAGGAGAGCGGAGCAGTGTCGGCTGCCGCGATCGTGGTGCCGGGCCGGTCGCCGAAAAAAAAAGCCGGGTTCACGGAGGGAACCTCAGGCGCGCGACTGGCGGAGCGGACGACGAGGAAGCTGACCGGTTTCCCGATCGGGGAAACCCAAAGACGGTGAGCCGCGCCCCGCGCCCTCCCCCGCAAGGAGCAGCACCACGCGAGGATACAAGGCCCCGCCCAGGGCGTCCCTCGCTGCCCGGAGCAGCCGAAGGAGACGCGTGCTTCATTGGCCGGGCGCGCCGTGCGTCTCCTGCGAGGCCGGAGAGGAGGAAGCCCAAAAATAAAAGAAAAGACGCGTGGTGCACGTCAGATGTGTGCCGCCCCCGGGAGGGGCTAAAAAAAAAAAAAAAAGAAAAAAAAAAAAAAAAGAAAAAAAAAGGGAAAAGAAAAGAAGAGAAAAGAAAAAAAAAGCAGCGGTGAGCAAAAGGAGATGGTCACTGAAAAATAAAAGGCAAGAAAAGGGAGGCAGAAGTAGAAAACAAGAAGAAGTAAGGAAGGCGGAGTCAAAAAAAATAAATTAAAAAATAAACAACGAAAGGACAGCTTCACCGTGTGTACAGCGCAAGGGTGAGAAGGGGTAAAGATGAGTGCCCTACCACAGGATGATGCCAATCCTCCACCGCCACCAGGGAACCCCCAGCTCCCAGCACAGTTGACCAACAGGGCTCACTCCTCGATCGTTTCGCTACCACCGTTTAGCCAACTAATTGACCCGGCTACTGCTGCGCCCAGATGGCGTTTGTGGATAAACAGGCTAGAAAACTACTTTCGTGCAACCAGGGAAACGGACGGGGAAGTGCGGAGGTCAGTAATGCTGTTGATGGGTGGAGATGAACTACAGGAGCTCTTTGACTCGCTTCCTGACACAGGGGATAAGGATGATTTTGATACAGCAGTAACTGCTCTGAACAGGCACTTCGACCCGCAACTCAACTCGGATTACGAACGTTTTAAACTACGACAGGCCCAGCAGACCGAAATCGAGTCGATGGATATGTTTTATGCCAGGTTGAGGAAGCTAGCGAGCTCGTGCACAGGTCTCAACCAGCAAGAGGAGATCCGTGCGCAAATCATTCAAGGGTGCCGGTCGAATGCTTTGAGGAAGTTGATTTTGAGACAGCAGGGCATGTCCCTCGATGACATTCTAATTCTTGCAAGATCACATGAACTGTCGGCAGTACGAGCGGATGCGATGGCGGCAGTAAGAGGTCAGTCATTAGCGGCTGCGTCATCGTCTCGTGTAGTCCAGGTGAAGGAGGAACAAGTGGATGCGATCCGAACACGCCCAGCAGCGCAGCGGAAAACAAGCGCTGCCAGGCCCGGCAACAGGGCCTGTGGAAGCTGCGGGTATGACCACCGGCCGAACATGGGATGCCCGGCTAAAGGACAGTCCTGCAACTGTTGTGGCAAGCCAAATCATTTTGCCAAAGTGTGTAGGTCCAGGAGGAATAAGCCAGGAGAGCAGAAGGGAAGAGATACAAGTGTTAAAGCTGTATCCAAGGACACAGAGGAGGTGAGAGACCAGGCGATGGCGAGTGGCCCGGTCTTCGAGGAAGATGAAGAAGAGGACATATTTGTAATATCGTTCACGGGGGGCAAGGCACGGAAAAGGAGACCGCCGCCCATGAGTGACGTTCATGTCAACGGCATGCTTGTTTCCGTACTCATTGACACAGGGGCGTCGGTCAATGTCATGGATGAAACGCTTTTCCACCAACTAATACCTGCCCCGCCACTGACCCAGACAACTACTAAGATATACCATTATGGAGGGCGAGACCCTCTTCCCCTCAAGGGAACAGTGGAGGTGGCTGTAAGTAGTGGAGATAAATCAACAAAAACCAAGTTCTATGTGGTGGCTGGGGATCGTGGCACTCTGCTAGGATGTCGCACAGCAGAAGAGTTGGGACTGGTGTTTTTTGCACGACAGGTATATGAGACTCAAGTGGAACGCCTTCTCAACGAGTTTCCACAACTATTTGAGGGGTTGGGTCGGTTAAGAGGAAAACGCATCAAATTGCACATAGATCCCAACGTGGCTCCGGTGGCGCTAAGGCATCGTCGTGTACCCTTTCATCTGAGACCTGTCGTTGAGAAAGAGCTGCAGTTGTTGGAGGACCAAGGGGTCATAGAGAAGGTGGATGGGCCTACGCCGTGGGTGTCGCCGCTGGTGATTGCGCCAAAACCCAAGCAGCCAGGAGCGATTCGCCTCTGTGTTGATATGCGACTGCCAAACAAGGCTATTCGAAGGGAAAGACACATAACGCCCACCATGGACGACATCATTGCAGATCTGAATGGGGCACAGTGGTTCTCCAAGTTGGATCTCAATGCGGGGTATCATCAGCTAGAGCTAGACCCGGAAAGCAGGAACATTACCACGTTCTCGACGCATGTGGGGCTGAGAAGATACAAGAGGCTGAGCTTTGGAGTGTCCTCCGCGGCGGAGGTGTTTCAAAATGCGATTAGGGAAACCCTGTCGGGGTTGCCAGGAGTAATCAACCTGAGTGATGACATTCTAATATACTCCAAGACGAGAGAGGATCATCATTGTCATCTACGTGCGACGTTGAAACGACTATCCGAAGCGGGACTAACGCTTCATAAAAAAAAGTGTGCCTTTTACCAAAACTCGGTAGAATTCTTTGGATATGTATTTTCGAAAGAAGGCCTGCAGGTGGACCCACGGAAGGCTGAGGCTATCCGTCAGGCCGCGGTTCCGCAAAGTGCCACGGAGGTTCGTAGCTTCCTAGGGATGGCCACGTACTGCGGGAGGTTTATACCACATCTAGCCACCATGTCTGAACCTCTCCGGCAGCTAACTAAAGGGCAACATCGTTGGGACTGGACTCCAGAAGCACAACAGGCCTTCATGGATATTAAGGAGGCGTTGCTAGACAAGGCAACTATGGCCTATTTCAACCCCAGCAGAAAGACCGAAGTAGTGGTAGATGCGAGCCCCGTCGGGCTTGGAGCTGTCCTCTTGCAAGAACAGAGGCATCAGGAATGGGTCCCGGTCGCGTATGCCAGCCGGGCGTTGTCGGCCGTTGAAACCAGGTATGCGCAGATTGAGCGTGAGGCTCTGGCCATCCGGTGGGCGTGCCGCCATTTTCACTTGTATTTGTACGGGCACGAATTTCAAGTGGTGACTGACCACAAACCTTTAGTTCCGTTGTTCGCTGGTTGCCCGCGTCTTGCACCTCCGCGGATTGAGCGATGGACCGTTCTCCTTCAACCTTATAGGTTCACTGTCGTTTACCGGCCAGGGGCAAACAATCCGGCAGATTATCTGTCTCGCCACCCTTGTTCGCAGGTGTCGGATGCGCAACAAGAACAAGATGAGGAGAGTACGGAAGTCTTTGTAAGCATGGTCGTGCAGTCGGCGTGTCCTAACGCCCTTCTCATACCAGAGATTGTAAGTGCCACGCAGGAAGACATCATATTGAGCCACGTCAAAGATGCGTTGAGCCATAAAAAGTGGAAATATTTTCTAGAAAAAACACATGAGTCTCGCCCGGAACAGAGAGTGGCCATGCAAAGTATCTGGAAAGTGCGAGATGAACTGTCTACTGATAAGGAAGGATTGGTTCTACGGGGAAGAAGGATTGTACTTCCACAAAGTCTCTGGTCTAGAGTGATTGAGCTGGCACATCAAGGACATCAAGGGGCTGCTAAAACCAAGGCTAGATTACGTGCCAAGGTATGGTTCCCAGGTATGGACAGCCAGGTTGACGAGATGGTAGGACGGTGTCACTCCTGTATCATCACGTCCGTGGAACCTCCGAGTTGTCCAGTGATAACGGAGCCGGCTACTCTGAAACCATGGGCTAAGGTAAGCATGGACTTCGGAAGTTTTCCAGATGGGAGATTAACTGCTGTTATGATTGACTCTTATACTAAATTCCCGGTGGTTGAGGTGGTACCGTCGACGGCGTTTGAGAACGTGCGACCAGTTCTACAAAAGACATTTGCATTGTTTGGTTTGCCTGATGAGATTCGAACGGATAATGGTCCCCCATTCCAAGGCCAAGAGTTTCGGTCATACCTTGAGGGTTTGGCAATTCATCATCGGAAGATAACGCCTTACTGGCCTCAGGCAAATGGGGACGTGGAAAGGTTCATGCGAACTTTGAACCGGGCTCTTCGAATTGGAGTAGAGAAAAGGGAAGACAGCGAACAGTGTCTACAACAATTCCTGAGTGCCTATCGTCAAACGCCTCATAGTACTACTGGTTGTGCTCCCTCCTCTTTGATGTTCAAAGTATCTCCACGTGACTGTATTCCATCAGGTCCTAAGTGGAGACCTCCGGTGTTGGATGTTAAGGCCACTCAAAAACGACGGCGAGCTACTAATCAGAGGGCGAGTACCCAACGACGAGCAAGGTACCGAGGGTTTCAAGAAGGAGACCAAGTGGTGGTGAAATGTCGGAGAGGGGGAGGAAAGTTTATAACTCCGTTTGAACCTGAGGTATGGGAGGTTATTGGCGTGAAGGGGTCCATGATCACTGCGGCCAGAGGAAGGCAAAGAGTGACACGGAATGTGTCACATTTTAAGAAAGCTGGACGGAGGGAACCAATTGATGATGAAGGAGAGTTGGAGGACATTACTGGTGGGTCACCCGTGGTGACCAATGAGGTGGAGAGTGACAGGAGGCCGGTGCTGACTGAACAAACCTTACCGGTTTATGCCCCTGGGAATGCAAGTTTGCGCACAAGAAGTCGAAGATATGATCTACGTCCCAATCCTGCACCGAGTAGTCAGTTGAAGGATTTTGTCTGTCATGTAGGCTGCTCATAGTTGGAGTTCCGTTGCCAGGTGGCTATAACAGGATGAAGACGGAAGGTCTGTTGGTTCATAAGGACCGTGTTTTCATTGAGGTGGACTGTTTACGTGTGTTTTGTAGTACGAACTATTCCTAAGTTATTTTATACCGTTGTGTGTTAAGTTTGGTGTTGGATTTGTTAAGTCCAACCTCCATGTGGAGTAAAACATGGGGGGGATGTAAAGAGTTAATAAAGAGCCATGCGGGCTCTCCATGTGCGCCTGACGTGCTCTGCGTGTCCGGGAGGGGCACGGAGCACGAGGGTATAAATAAAGAGCGAACTGCGGGTGACGCGGTTCCATGCGTGTGCTCTCAGCAAACACTGTCTGTGCGTGTTCTTTTAACGACAATGAAGGCCCAGTACACCCTCCATCTCCCTCTGAGCCCCGTCTATGCTTTGCTATAGTAACTCATCTGCACGTGAGTGTAACCCTAAGCTGCATGCTGCAGAGCTTCTGCATGTGCCCGTTTGTACCGTCCTTACAAGAACATGGGAGAACATGTTCAACATGTCTGAAGAACAAGGTATAGAGGCTTGCAAATTAGATAGTGAAACAATTCCGCACGTGTTACATTTCATGGAGCTTTAATTAAAGCGAAATGGTACTGCATGCTTGGCTGTTCTGCCATTAGTAAAGCTGCTGTCAGTTTTATGTTTGTATCTCTGTATCTACCATGGGAAAATCGGCAGTTCCTCCATAGGAGTGGAGGAGCGTCACCCCCACACACTGCTGTGCAGAAAGTGTAAAAAATAAAATGGTAATAAAATTATTTTATTGCCATTTTATTTTTTACTCTCTGCAAGCAAACAGAGTGTGAGTGCAGAGTCAGTGCGTCACTGCTGCTAATTGGCAGCAGTGAGGAGATGCCACTTCAGTTTGAAGTGCTCATATTGGTTTGGCTGGCTACCTTGCTATGGCCAAACCGACATGCGCAATTCAAAATACTCCAACCCAGCTGTCTTAGCTGAGTTAGAGAGCAGGCATATGCCTCCAGTGCTTTTCGGAGCACTTAGGCAGCCCATGTAGTGTTTGCCTGTACCCAGACGAACCCAATATGTTATATTTGGAAAGGGGGATAAACGGACATGCTCTGTGAGGCATAGTGGTCGTGTCGGGGATGACGTGGGTAGGAGTTTTAAGTGTAAAGGGGAACAGCAGGAAGAGTTAGTTATCGCAAAGTTTGAGTGTGAATAAAATGGCATGTCAAGTTGCCCTCCGGCTCTCGTGTCATTCTTGGGACCCCACACAACATTGGCGATGACCATGGGGCCATGCCGACCTCTTACCTGCTTCTGTGCAGGGATTTGCCTCCAGTGGAGCTGCTGTGCTACACCGGCACTGGGCCTCCAGCCACAATACCACCGGAGGCAACCTACACACCAACATGAGACTCCGCCTGCCACCTGGGTCTACCCCAGCTGCACACGGGCACTGTTTTGACAGAGCGGCCAACCTCCAGGTGCCCTGCCACCCTGCCCGCTGGCTTCCGAGGACCCCACCTCCAAGACGTCTCGCACAGCGTTCGCTGACGCTGCGAGCCTCAGCTGCTTGACAGCCTGCTGCTGCCGCCCACCGCGTGCTCCAGCACACAGCACGTCCACCGCAGTGTTTTCTGATCTCACCACAATGTCCAATAGGTACGGTGTCTGCAGTATGCTCACCGCTCTGCCTCCTGGGACCCCATTTAATCATGTGAGAGCGGTGAGATCCCCTAGAGCAACCCCTGACCTGCAGTGCTGCACCCACTTGCCCCAAACTGCACGTAACACAGTGGTGTATGTAGGTCAGGCAAGAGGCACCACCTATGGAAAAGGGGGAAAAGGAAGAGACCAGGCCACTGCACTGGCAGCCTACACCTTGTCAAGGAGACCCCCCTCTGGGGCACCTAACACAGGACATCACTGTGAAGCCAACAACAGCACGCTAACCTCTCCAACATGGCTGGCATCCCAGCTCTTGAACCTTTCGCAATCACTGTGCCCCCCCACACACAGATTGAGCAGTGGACAGCTTGGATCCAATACTTAGAAACCTAGTTCGAAACCCTGGAAGTGAAGGATGAAAGAAAACAACCAGTACTCCTACACTTGGGAGGGGCAGACATTGACAAAGTCTCCAAGTCTGTGACAGAGACGACCCCCCAGACATACACCACGCTGAGACGCCATGTCCGCACATTTTGAACCCTATGCAAACCCCAACTATGAGCGCTTCCTACACCCCAAGCGTGCCAGAAGTCTGACAAATCATTGGACATCTTCTATGCGTGCCTAAGAGAGCTAACCAGCACATGTACGTTGTCAGACGAAGAGGACAAAGTCAGAGCCCAGGTTATCCAATGGTGCGCTTTTTTAAAGCTCCGTGAGTGCATTTTGCAAGAACCAAATATGAGGATGAGGGACATCCTCACCCTAGGGCCCTCTCAAGAACTGTCAAAAACAAGGGATGCACACGTGGAACAGACACCAACCGTCCAAGTAAAGTCTTAACCAGTCAAAGCGGGATAACAGAAAACCCCAAGGCCAAGGCTGCACGCACTGGGGCAAAGCCAAGGGACAGACTTGGCAGATGGTGCAGTGGCCCCCTGCCACACCCTGATGGCTGCCAAGCCTGAGGAAAGACCTGCAGTGCATGCAGCAAGCTCAACCACTTCGCGAAGATATGCCGTTCACTGCCCAAGGCGGCGGTAACCACTCCCAAGAAGGCAGTCAGGGCGGTAGTTGCTCTCCCCACCACCTCGTCAGAGAGTGACATGGATGATGAGCAGATGGTTCATGTGGTGAGAGTGGTAGATAAAGGAGTGGTTAGTAACTGGCGACTACCCATGTATCAAGTCACAGTGCAGGGTCAATTCATCCGAGCTCTAATCGATACAGGGGCCTCAATTAACCTTATGGCCGCCGAAATGTACCACAGCTTACTGGACCCGCCTCTGCTCAAAGCCACAAGGGGGCACGTTTATGCCTTTGGGAACACCCAACCGCTAAAGATGGAGGGCGTCTTCATAGCAGACATCGCACATGAAAGCGCAAAGTTCCAAACCAAGGTCTGTGTCGCAAGAAGAATCAGGAAGCCTACTCAGTTGCCAGATAGCCCAGAACCTAACTCTAGTACACTTTGTATTCAGTGTCCATGCCAGCTGTCTGGAAGACCTCACTAAGGAGTTTGACACACTCTTCAGCAGCATTGGGTGCCTTAATGGACCACCCCTCAAGCTGCACATCGATGACTCTGTAGCCCCTGTTGCTCTCCGACACAGGTGAGTGGCCTTCCACTTGCGCTCGAAGGTAGAGCGGGAATTGCTACTCTTAGAACAGGAAGAATCATCGAGAAGGTATCAGGGCCAGCCCCTGGGTCTCCCCAATAGTCGTCATGAAGCAGCCCAAACAGCCAGATGTGGTTCGCATCTTCATGGACATGTACCTGCCCAATCAAGCCATCAAGCGGGAGAGGCACCTGACCATGACAATAGATGACATCATAGGGGAACTCTCAGGCTCCAAGTGGCTCATTGCACCCAAACTCACGACAGATAACTACATCCTCAACACACATGGCCCTCTGGAGGTACACACGTCTAAACTTTGGCATCTCCAGCACCACCGAAGTGTCCCAGCACACTATCAAAGGAGTCCTGCAAGGGCTCTCAGGGGTTCTAAACGTGAGTGACAACATCCTGGTGCATGCCTCCATGCTGGAGGACCAAATGGTTTGTCTACGAGCGGTGTTCACAAGGCTGCGGGAACAAGGACTGACGTTGCACCATGAGAAGTGTGAGCTTTTGAAAAAGGACATTTGCTTCTTCGGATACCAGTTCTCAGAGAAAGGGATTGGCCCGACACAACCAAGGTGAAAGACATCCAAGAAGCCCCAGCCCGACCTCTGTCTCTGGGGTCAGAAGCTTTCTAGGTATGGTCACCTACTGTGGGCCTTTTATGAGGAACCTATCAGACCTCACCAGCCCGTTGCAAGACCTTACCAAGGCCAATCATCCCTGGGTGTGGGATGAAGAGCAAGGGCGCGCATTTGAGGACACTAAAAAAGCCCTTTCAGCTGACATCACGCTGGTATATTTCGATCCCCAGCGTGAATCCCATCTATCGGTTGATGCTAGCCCCACTGGTTTGAGGGCTGTCCTAGCCCAGAAGCAAGACTGTGGAGAGTGGGCTCCCATTGCCCTTGCCAGCAGAACACTGGCACCTACAGAGCAGTGGTATTCCTAGATAGACCTGGAGGCTATCGCCATCCACTGGGGGGTGCCGGCACTTCAACCTCTACCTATGTGGCAAGGCCTTCATGGTGGTTACTGACCACAAGCCACTCCTCCCCCTCTTCAAGGGGTCGTCGTCAAAGCCGCCACCCCAGATCGAGAAATGGATACTGCAACTACAAGAGTTTGACTTCCATGTGGAGTACCAACGGGCACTCGGAACCTGGCCAATTTCTTGTTGCGCCATGTGCACCACGCTACTCCCCAGGAATCCGAAGAGGCCCTCGAATCCGAACAGTAAGTCAGGCTTGTGGTGGACCAGGCTAGGCCATTGTCCGTACTCCTTGCTGAAGTGGTGGAAGCCACGTTCTGAGACGACTGCTTGCTGATGGCCATGGTAGCCACACGATCCGGCGACTGGCACCCTCTACAGCATCCTGCCAGTTTCAGTAACCTGGAAGCCAAAGCCACACACCAAGCTCTCTTTCATGCCCGCCACCAGCTTTTGGTGAGCGAAGAAGGGTGTTTGCTGCGAGGACCCCGCCTTGTTGTGCCTGCTTGTCTGGGACCAAGGGCCGTTCTGCTAGCACACGCAGCACACCAGGGTATTGTCAAACCAAAAAACAGGCTCCGAAGCAAGGTCTGGTTCCCCGGGCTGGACCAACAGGGGAGGATGTAGTCAAAGGATGCCTTGCGTGCCAGGCAAGTAGAGCACCTGACCCCCCAGTGCCAGTCATCACTGAAGAAAGCTCCATGGCCCCCTGGCAGAGAGTCAGTGCCGACTTTGGGAGTCTTCCCGACAGGACTCACATATTAGTAGTAATAGATGACTATTCTCAGTACCCCAAAGTGGAACTTTTGCCGTCCAAGTCAATACATGGTCATCCCGAAAATGGAGAAATTGATGGCCACCCCTGGCCTTTTTGGTGAGGTACACAAAGACAATGGGTTCCCATTCAACAGCCGTGAGTGGGTTGAATTTTTGAGATCCAGGAACACCATGTACCGCCGGGTCATGCCCAGGTGGCCTCAGGCAAATGGAGAGGTGAAAAGATTTGTGAAGACACTATCAAAGACAATCCGCATTGCTGTAGCAGAATCGCAGAATATTGAGAGTGCCCTCTACACCTTTCTCTGAGAGTATAGGATCACACCTCATGCCACTATTTGAGCCACTTCTAGCTAGCTGTGTTTTTCGAGGGCCGTGACTGACGCCATCCCTCATCACCCTCTGTGGGCCACTCAGCCCAGTCCCGAAAGCCAATCCATGAGATGGAGGTCTCGCAACAATGACTACACATCATGGAAACGAGGAGCCCTTAAGATCCCTGTCTGGGTAGCAGACACTGTCCTGGTAAAAGATCGCCACCCACGGGGGAAATTCTGTCTACCTTTCGAGGCTGAGCTGTGGACCTTGGGACCATGGTAACTGCAATGAGAGATGGCTAGAGCGTCACAAAGAATGTGTCCCAGTGTAAGCGTTTCTTCATTCCTCCCCCCTCAAATCACGTGGGGGATGACTCCATGACCACCGGGCCCCAGAGTGATCAGGAGGGCACTACCCATTCGGCCGCCCCCCGGAAGGGTCAAGCTCTCCGCAGCAGGGAGTGTGGCATCTGAACAATCTACACCTCCACACCAATCTCTGCCAGTGATTAAAAGGACCCAGCCTCCAGCCTGAAGGCCGCTGCCCACTGAAGGGACCCAAGGGGCGCTGTCCGGGAGGTCAGGAGCTGACTGTCTGTACTTGTATTTGCAATGTTCTGATTCTGCATTTTCAAACTGAATCTTGTGTTTCTTGGTTTTTACTTTTCATAGTTGGGGAGGAATGTAGTGTTTGCCTGTACCTGCCTGTAAATCTGATATATTTGGAAAAGGAAGTAAACGGACACATCCCTCCCCTGCGAGGTGTAGTGGTCGTGTTGGTGATGATGTGGGTACGAGGTTTTAAGTGAAAGGGGGAACGGCGGGAAGAGTTATTTATCACACAGTTTGAGTGTGAATAAAAAGGCTTGTCAAGATGCCGTCTGCCTCCGGTGTCATTCTTAGGGCCCACACGACAGACCGCTCCAGCCAATCCAAATGCTTCACTCATGGTGCGTAACAGCATGAGAGCATCGTCTTGATTGGATAAAGGAGTTGGCTGTGGGACTTCATACCCGGACTGGAGTCCAGAACCAACAACATTGAGGACATGCATCGGAGATGTGCAGCCAGCAGTGTAAGGTAAGAGAAACCTTATATATGTATTGTTTTGCAACCCTTCATTTTAATATATCACCAACTGCCACTGCATAGGACATTTGTAAGGGCTGTCGATGGGGAAAAGCCTGAATTCCATCATCCTCCAGCAGGTCGTGTGAATTATGAAGAATCATATAGGGAGTTTCATTATTTTTCCATGTCAGTCTGAAGAATCAAGCAATGTAAATGATTGGTTTTACACTTCGGCTGCTGTTTCAAATGTAGCAATGGTCACTCACACACCTCCTGAACAAATACTCTGAAGCCTTTAAACTCACTATTCTTTTAAGGATGAGATGATGTGCTCCGGTGCTCTTCTCATTAATCACTAATTCTTTGTTATGTGCAGAGAATGTAACTTTCCTCACTTTCTTACAAGTACTGCCTGCCTGGTTTCGAATTCCAATGGCTACACTGTTAGTATTTGTCAAACTGAAGGTCATGATATAAAATACACATTTTGAGCATTGACCATTATGCATGGGTATTTCAAAGCACTCATTGAAACTGACGTAAATACCTTGCATGTGCAGACCCTGAATAAAAGTTTGCCGATATTTGGACCCTGAAAGGTGGTTTTAGCAATTTGCATGTTGTAAAGCCTTTATTTCATAATGCCGGTCAAACGCGGCTCGACTCTACTTGAGGAAATTAAATTAGGTTGTTTGCAATCCCAGTGATGCATTTAATATTTGACCGCTATTTTCAGAAATAACACACCATTAAGGTCAGTCCCTCTGGCGACATGCATTGACACTTTCCTTTTTGCAATTTCTTCAAATATATCACTTTTGGCACTGTTCCTGATGTCCTGAGGAGGCCAGATTTATAAAGGCCGAAACGCATCGACTATAACAGTGGAGGAATGCGTGCTGAAATTTTTGAATAATTGGATGTGAAAAACATTGGACCGTATCGGAGATTTGTTACCAGCGATAGACTCTTTGCTGATGGACGATACGTCTTTTCCATTATTTGCATTACCTCACCATAATACTGCTTGCCATTGAATGGCTAAGCAACTTATAGGCTAAGATATAACGGTGCTCAAAGAAACTATTGATTCATTTCTTTTTAATATTACTTTGTCTTTGTACAGCACTTCTATTTTGCTTTTTGATATTTAACAAAAAATGTTGTATATTTTATTTGGTGATTATAGGGTTTTGTTAGTTGTCACACAGTTGTGAAAGTGTGACCTGTAGACACTAAGCATAATCTAATTTAATTGAATTACTTTGAATAAAGAAATATATTTTACCAGTGAATAATTTATGTTTTCACTGAGTTATTTGGTTCTGTATCTATCCCTACTGGATTCTTGTATTTTGCCTTTGTAAAGCCGCCATTGGGCACGTTTCTTATATAGGTGGGCTTGGTATTATGTATATGTGTGTAAGTGAATGTATATATAGATATATATTTACATATATATACAGACACACACACATATACATATATATATGTGTATATATGTGTGTGTGCATATATATATATATATATTCATTTTAAAAAACAAAGGTCACTGGGGCGTTATAGTTAGAGACACCCATTTAAACGTACAAAACCATAGAAATTCACCAGTTATAGTTAGGGTGACCTCAAGTAACTATAACTTAGGTAACTAGAAATCGCGCCCCCTCAACGCTCAGCGTGAAGGTCTGTGATATTTATACTGAGCTATTCTATTTATTTTTTACTTTGTTTTTTTAGCCTTTTATGGGCTATCTGGGACTCTACATGTCTTTTCTATATATTTTATAATGTGCCCATGCGAGCTATCTGGGACCGCAGGGGAAGCCTCAGGGCCTCCCCCGAGGTCTCCCCCGTGGTCCCATTGCTTCAGCAACTGAGGAACTGCTTTAAGCAGCAGCTCCCTAGTTGTTGAAGCAAACCTTTCATCTCTGTTCCCTGGATGCATACCTGCATGCAGGAAACAGAGATGAAAGCTCCACTGTTTGACAGCGGGACCTGCTGGAGTGTTTATTGTGGCTTGGCTGCAGCTTCCATGCTGCGGCCAAGCCAAAGCAAACAGCTATGTCCCAAGTGTAAGCACCCCAGGACATAGCAGGAGCGGACCCTAAGTGTGGCGGTCCCCAGGGCCATGAGTGGCTCCTTGAGGGGATCTGTGCGGCCGCCCTCCAACAACTATGGTCCCGGGGAGGTGGTGGTCCCCAGGGCTACATGGGTTTGAAACAGACCCCCTTCACTTCTTTTTAATCTTTTCCCCCTGGGGGTGGTGATCCCCCCCTGGCAGCAGGGGGCCACATGATCCCGTGTGTTAATTACTTAAAGCCCCAGAGAGGTAGTGGTCCCCAGGGATGTGGGGGAGGCCGTCGGGCCTCCCCCACTTTAAAAAATAATTTTGCCCTGGGAGGTAGTGGTCCCTGGGCTTATTGAAGCCCAAGCAGGGGGGGCCCATGTTCCACACCCCTCTATTAAGCCCCAAAGGCTTCTGGGACCCATCTACCCAGAGGCAAAAAAGAATGAAAAACGCGAGGGACTACATTTTTTTTTTAAAATCTCAGAGAAATCAGTGGCTCCACCCACAGATTTTTCAATGCGTTTTAGCTTGGTGGGGTCCCTCAAGAAACCCAGCACTAGGGCTAAAGAGTCAGTGTGACTCTACCTTGACCCCTTTTATTTTTTTTCTGGGACTAGGCTGAAGCAGAGCCCCAAGATGTGTACTAACACTTCCTAGTTGAAGTGTTGGTGGCAGCCAATCATATATCAGCACAGGGGCAGTTGGATCCGCGGAGGATTCGCGTCACGAGAAATCTATATATTTTGCACTTAAATTACTCCAAAACTACTGAATGGATTCACACTAAACCACAAAAAGCACAATCTGTAGAAAATAATCTAGCTTTGTTCCAAATTTGGTGTAATTCCGTTCATTGGTGCGGGCTGTAGGCGTGTCTAAACATCCTATAAAAAAAATGAAAGGGGAAAATGTGTTCTGGGGCTCCTCTCTTTCTCGACCCCTGCTTAACAGATCACCCCAAAACTTTCGAGACAGAAGCTGAACTAGCCAAAGTATATGTTTGTAAAATTTCTTGAGGATTCGTTAAGTGGCGCCTAAGTTAAAGGCAAAACAAAAAACATTCAGTCTATGGAAACCTATATATATATATCCCAGGAAGTGCTGTCAAGATGCCTCCCCAATGCGTTTATCGTAATTGCACTTTCTCCTTGCCAAATATCAAGAAGGACAGCATTCGGTTGCTTGCTGTGATTTTTTTTCATGAAGTGCTGAAATGCTTTCCTTTTAAAATATGCAGGGGGGCACGCCCCACCCCCCCTAGGACCACAACCCCCCCCCCAGGGAAAAAATTTAAAAAAGAAAGGGGGTTCATTTGGGACCCCCAAGCCCTGGGGACCACCCTCCCCCGGGACTATGTATACATTGGAGCCACTGATGGCCCTGTGAACCGTGTGACTCTACCCTGTCTCACAGACCCACTCAGATGTTCACCCACCCACTCACAGACCCACTCAGACCTTCATACACTCACTAACAGCCCCAGTCAGACCCTCAAGCACCCACTCACACAGTAACGCACCCACTCAGACATCACACACCCACTGCACGAACTAAAACACTGATGTATACACTCTCATACTCAAGCAGACACTCTGACAGCCACTCATCCACCTATACAGCCTTGTATACCTATTCTCACACCCAGAGAGGCCAAAGACAACTTCTGCTGTGCATGCGCAAAGGGCCGTGCACAGCATCAAGCTGGGTGGTCAGGGGGGTTAACGGCCGGGACTGGCTACAGGCCAGCTCTTGCATGGAACCCCTACCGCACACAGGAGAAGGCGGTGCACGGTGCTAGTTTGGGTGCTTATAGGGGGTTGGCTTCAGGGCATGGTCGCAGACATGGCCCGTGGCCAAGCACTGCCGTGCAGGGCCTAAGGTCGTGCGCAGCGGTAGTTCGATTCACGTATAGCAATGAAAATTATTGTATGTTAAAAAAAACCCATAGAAATTCACTAAAAAAAAACAAAGGTTATAGGGACTATATAGATAGGTTCTGAATTAACTCGTACAAAAACATAGAAATTCAGCAGTTAGAGTTCTTTCAAGTAACTAAAACTCGCACTCTAAGGTAACTATAACTCATGCCTTCGCCATGCACAGCTAATTACTCCACTTGTTATGTCATTGATGACATATTCTATGCCATCTTTCATATTCTCCCTCCAACATTTGCAATTAAATTATTGATGAGACAACAGTGTATGGCGAGGGCGTGAGTTGTAGTTACCCAAGAGCGCGAGTTTTAGTCACTTGAAAGATCTCTGACTATAACTGCTGAATTTCTATGGTTTTGTGTGAGTAAATTCAGAACCAAACTATAACGTCCCTGTAGCTTTTGTTTTTTCTGTGAATATATATAATAAAGTCAGATTTAAACATTTTAAGCAAACAGCACTGCTTGAAATGTAAGGTATCTGGTGTCGGAACAAATTAATGTGTTTGGTGAAGTGTAGTCTGTTTTTCTGAGCTGCCTCAACAGCTGTGGTGATGGGATACAAGGGGGAGTACGATCACCCAAAGATTGCCTCAATGTTTTGCACATCAGGTGAGATAAACATCATTTTGCACTAGATTTAATGTACAACCCATGTGCATTCTAGTACTCCTGGCAGGTAAAGCTATACTGTACATGTTCTAGGCATCGTTTATGAGTGGGTTCTAACCTATTATTCACAATGCGTTATACCGATCTGTCCCCTGGGTCTATAACAGCGCTACTGGAAAATAAATCTTCATATATTAGGCTGTATATTCGCTGTGTCTGTACCAACATGGTCAACTAAAGAAGACTAAAGGAGATAAAAAAACAAAAATCAAAGCCAAACCATACTAGTAGAGGGGATTCTTTCCATTCCATGAGGTATATCGACTTGGGTAAGTCCAGCTCTTGCCTCACTGTCTGCAAAAAAAAATAATAAGACCATTTTAAAACACAGAATATACATTAAAATCATACTTGTGAGAAAGTATTTTATTAATTGGGGTTGTATGTAGTCCACCACTAGTAGTAAGGCAAATATTTTGTTAGGCCCTGTTAAAGTTTTCTGCAACTTTAGCTCAGCCTCTAGTAGCTATGACACAGGGCAGACAAACTTAACTCAAGAAACACAAGAAAACAGACAAGGTATTTAAAAGTACCAAAACAGTTACAAAGTAAAAAAATACAGCAAAAAAAAAATCGCACTCCAATTTATAAAAACAGAGAATAATTTAATGAACAAAATGACACCAAGTGGACAAAAAGGTTTTAAGTAAAAACAGCACCTAAAAGCACTAAGCACCAGTGAGGGTCAACTGGACATCTTAGACTGCAGCCTGGGCACGATTATAGGCTGAATGTGATGGAGCATGATTAGGAAACACCAACCAGGTTCAGCCCAGTCAAAGGTTTTACTTTGGGTAACCTTTTTTCTTTTTTTTCTGAAAGTAAAAATCCTTCAGTGTGGTAAGGCAAGCAGGCTGTAATGGAGGAGAGATGCTTGATGTCAGATAGGCATTAGACCAGATCAGGTGAACTTGAACGGGAAACGTTCAGAGCAGAAAACATGTTGAATGCTGTGCCCCAGGAAGTCCTCTTACCAGCAAGATACTTTTGACCTTCACGGGTCAAGATTTCTATGTTCCGACTTAGGGTCTGATTTAGATCTTGACAGTCATACTGCCATCCCACTGTGGTGCTCCCAATTACTCCATCAAGCTGACGGTGTTCTGACTGCCGTATTTAGATCTATGGTTGTTCAATTGCTGTCTGTGTCCACTGAGTGCACCCCGTTGCCCTAGCTGTGTCCCGCAGCCGATGCGGCAGACTCCACTGCTGGTGAGTATCACTCCGCCTATCATATTTAGATAGCACAGTCATGGTGGTGGCGTACCAGCGGAGGTCCCATGACAGCAGGAGTCTGTCGCGGGACACGTTCAGCATTGAAATTTGGCTGTGGCTACTGGATGGATGTTAGCAATCCACACCTAATGTATATTGGACAATTGTGAACACCTGAAAACCACACTATAAAACATAATCCATTTCAGACCATTATCCTTTGCTATTCCATGCTGCCACCAATCTGAGGATGATCCTACCATTTCCCTCTGTATTCTTCACTTTTTTGTTTTTTTCATGATTCTTCAAATCACTTTAGAGGCACTAGGATATATATTTTTTTATCACTATGGCAGGGAGCAGGAACCCACATTTTACAGAAGAAGAAATGACAGTCATGTTGGATGAAATGATTAGAGAAGAGCTACAATTGTTTGGTGCACAAGTAAAAAATACTACCATTTGTCAGAAAAGGCTAATGAGGGACAGAATAGTCAACAGAGTAAATGCTGTAGCTAAAAACCTGCACACATAGGAGGAAATTAGGAAGAGGTGGAATGACCTGCGGAGGGAGAGTCCATTATCAGGCCTCCAAATGTGACCTGGAGACCCAGATGACTGGTGGTGGTTCTCCCTGTTCCCATTACAACGTTTTCCTTGGGAAGAGACGGTCATGCAGATCCTACATCCTGAAGGCTTGACAGGAATCCCTGGTGGAGTGGAGACTATTAAATTACAGCTATATATGTCTCACTCATCACAGATGGAGTCATTGTCCTTGACCTAGCTGTTCAGAATGGTCCTAGACACCAATCAAACCTTCAGTTTCAAAAATATCTTGTGTTATCAAAATTAGTAGCATCCTGGTTGCTTCTCTCTGTTTAACAATAAACAATATGTATTGTCAGATTGTATGTTGTTCACCATGAATCATCCCTTGCATTTGCCTAGTGCCTTGTGTAGGAGACTGGCCTGGTTTGTAGTGGGTACTAAAGATACTTACACCTTATACCAAGTCCAGTTATCATTTATTAGTGAAATGTAGTCAGTGTCTAGAAGCCAGGCTGCCTAGAGGTAACTGTAGGCAGAGCAGCCAAGGCTGAACTAGGAGACATGCAAAGCTCTTGCAATACCACTGTAGTCACACCGTACTTACACACCTGAAAGACAATACTCAGTGTTACAAAAATAATGGTACTTTATTTTAGTCACACAATGCCAAAAATACTTTGGAGACTATACTCCTTTAGGAGGTAAGAAAATTGCACAATATATACAATGGTAACCAGAAAAAGTACATACACAGTAGGAAATAGTGAAAATCATAATAAGTTGCAATGGCCATAGGGGGAACACAAACCATATAATAAAATATTGGAATGCGAAAGTCGGTTTCTCACCTAGGCATGTGTAATGTGTAGAGGGGCACTGGGAGTGTAAGAAAACACCAAAGGTAAGAAATAGAACACAGCAAGTTTCCTAAAACACACTAGAAAACGTGATAGAAGATAATGCAAGAAATAGAAGAGACTGCAAGACACCAACAATTGATTCCTGGACCTAAAGACCTGTGGAAGAAGGGGGCCAAGTCCAAGAAGCACTGAACAGTCCAGGGAGAACAGGAGCCCCTGCTAACCCAGATCAAGGTGCAAAAGAAGAACCACCGGTGAGAAGACAAAGTCAGTATTGCACCAAAGAAGACAGATGTGGGTTCCTGGTTGGTGCAGAAGATGTCCCATGCCGGATGGATGAATGCAGTCTGGCTTGCGTCACTGGATTCCACCAACAAGCTCTGGCACACACAAAGCTTGCGGTTAGCGGAAAATCGCGCTGCCCAAGACCAGGAGGTACCTCGTGGCCTCTACCCAGGAGGGGGAGTCAGAGGGGGCTCTCAGCAACTCAGAGAGCCCTCAGAAGACCAGACAGAGCACACTGGAGTCCCACAGCATGGGGACAAAGAAGGTGCAAGTGGAGGCCCATGCAGCACGGCACAAAGTATTCTCACAGTGACCACTCGGGAAGCTGTGCATTGCAGCATGGAGTACTGGGTGCCTAAGCCCAGGAAAGTAGGAGTAAAGTACTGCAAGTTTCCTCAGGAAACACTACAAGTCGTGATTTGAGTTATTGCAAGAACCAAGCAAGACTGCAAACAACAAATGGTGGATTCCTGTACCTGAAGACCTGTGAAGAGAGGAGACCAAGTCCAGAAGTTGCAGAAGATTCCAGGAAGTACAGGAGCCCCTGCCAACCTAGAAGATGGTGCAAAAGAGGATTCTCCGGTTGGAAGAAGTCTGCAGAAGAGCACCAAAGAAGATGGCTGCGGGTTCCTGCATGATGCAAAGGATGTCCCATGTGGAGATGTTGGATGCAGACGAGTTGCAGCCCTGGATTCATCCAACAAGCCTTGGTTCAAGCAATGTCGCAGATTGCACCAAAATGGCGCTGCCTGGACCCAGGGGGAACTTGTTGGTCTCAACTTGGACTGAGGAGGCAGAGGGGGCTCCCAACACTGGAGGGAACCCACAGATGACCAGGCAGCACCCACAGAGGTCCCAAGACACGGGGACAAAGAAGGTGCAAATTGCAGTTGCTGCAGCACTACAAAAGAAGGTCCCACACCGCCGGAAAAAAACTCAGCGAGTTGAGCGTCGCAGGTTAGAGTGCTGGGGACCTGGGCCAGGCTGTGCATGAAGGATTCTTGCAAATAGCAGGATCCCAGTGAGACAAGCAAAACACACTGACAAACAGGGTTTTCACAATGAGCACTGGGGTCCTGGCTAGGAGGATCCCAGTGACACAGTGAAAACACACTGACACACACTCACAAACAGGCCAAAAGCAGGGGTAACCATGCTAGAAAGAGGCTACTTTCTCACATCCACCGCCCATGTTGCTGGATCCATGCCTGTTGTCTGGAGAGGGGGTCCAAGCCACCGGTTGTCGCAGCAGAGAGGTGCCTGCTGAAGTGAGATTCCTTTGGTTCTTTTGGTGCAGGCTGCAGACAGGCAGTCCTCGGAGGGTGCACGACCTGGAAATGGTTGCAGTTGCTGGCAGGTGCTGAAGATACAATGTTGCAGAAGTCGTCCTTGCTTCTTTGTTGCAGTTTTGTAGAGTTCCTGGAGCAGTCAGCGATTGATCCATCGGTAGAAGATGAAGTAAATGAAGCAGAGGATTCCTGCTGGAGTCTTGCAATCCGAATCTGAAGAAACACCCAGAGGAGAAACCCTAAATAGCCCTGAGAGGGGGGTTGGTCACCTAACCAGGTAAGCACCTATCAGGAGGGGTCTCTGAAATTACCTGCTGGCACTGGCCATTCTGATGCTCCCAGAGTGCCCCACCAACTTGGAATCCAAAATGGCAAAACCCAGGGTCACTCTGGAGGAACTCCGGGCACCACTCCTGGGGTGGTGATGGACAGGGGAGCGGTCACTCCCCTTTCCTTTTACTAGTGTTACGCTAGAGTTGGGACTGGTGGTCCCTGAACTGGTTTAGACTGGATTATGCAAGGAGGGCACCATCTTGCTCTTCAAAGCATTTCCAGAGGCTCTGGGAGGATACCCCCCATGCCTGTAACTCCAATTTCGAGAGGGTGTAACACCCCTCTTCTAAAGAAAATGCAATATTCTGCCTTCCTGGGATTGAGTTGCTCAACCCCTAGGAGGGCAGAAGTCTGTCTGTGAGGTGGCATCAGCTGGGGCTGCAGTGAAAACCTCAGAAGGCTGGTATGGCAGTACTGGGAGTCCACTGTGGGGCCCCCAGAGGGCATGGAATTGTGCAAGCAATACTGGAATCAGTATTGGGGTACAATTTCCAGTTGTTAGACACCTTACATGGCCATATTCAGAGTTACCATTGTGAAACTGTGCATAGGTATTGACCTATGTACAGTGCACACTTAAAATGGCGCCCCCCCACTAACAAAGTCCAGAATAATGGGCCTGGACAATGTGGGGGCACCTCTGCTAGTGCAGGGGTGCCCTCACACACAGGTACTCTGCACCTATCCTTCAGGGTCTGAAGGTCTGACATTTAGGTGAATTATAAGTGACTTGGTGCAGTGAAAATGGTTGTTAAAAAGTTCATGCACTATTTCACACAGGCTGCAGTGGCAGTCCTGGAGAAGCCTTTGTATGGGGTCATTGTGGGTGGCAAAAGAAATGCTGCAGCCCATAAGGATCCCCTGGAACCCCCCATGCACTGGTACCCAGGTGCCATACACTAGGGAAACTCCATCCATATGCACTGCACATGAAGGTATAGTGCTTGTAAGTGGTATCTTAATGTATTCACATTATACACGTGTGTACATATCGTAAATGTGTGTTCATTTTCACTGTAATAATTTAAATAGATATGTGCTAATCACTTTTCACAAGTATTGGCAATAGTGTTTACAAATGACTACAACTACCATGATGCCCTGCTTTTGTCTCAGCAAAACGATAATGCAATGTGATGTAGCTCAACCTCCTTTTCTTTCCACATGCATAAAAGTCAAAGCTTTGTAGTTGTCTTTCACCGTTTCATGGTATATATTAAAATTTCATCTGCTGTGTTGATCCAGTATGTTGTCACCTTCTTGTCACTACATTAAATTGATCTACTTGCTTGCATAAATCATAGTTTGTAGATTCAAAGGTTTCTGATCATGTTCTGTGGCATGCTGATTACAAGTCGTATTGATAGACAAGTTACTTTGCAGTGTTCATATTATGACCAATGGCATTAAGTTCAATAAGTTGTACCATAGTTTGGCTCAATGAGTAAAAGGCTAAAAATCACACAAAGGCCTAAACATTCCATTAATCATGAAATGCATTTTTTAGGTTGCTCATTAGTAGCTGAACACACATTTAAGGTACAATACAGACCCTTAATGTCATTTTGTTTGTAATTCATATTAGGTCCAACACCCAGGGTCAGTGGACTACCCTCTGCAAATGAAGACACCTCCACTCCAGACCAGGATCAAACCTTCAGTGAGGATACCACTCCTGCAAGTCCAGATGAGGAGCTGTCTGGTCCATCTTGTCTGTCTGGGCAGTCAGCCCCAGTGAGTCACACTCTGCCCACAACTACACCTCCTACACCAGCTGCTACAATAACTCAGCCTATGGATACTTCCACTTACTATGTCCGGAGGAACACAACTCCCTTCTTGTGCTCCCAACCCTGGCTACTGTTGAGCAACCACCACCTCCAATTGTGCCAGGACTCAGTAGGATGGGCCACACTGCCGCAAAGGCACAGGGTAGTAGGGATATGGCTCATGGGAGGGATTTTAGGGATATGGCTCATGGAAGGGAATCTGTGGACCAGCAAAGTGAGGCCACTGGCATTATCATCACCCGGACCACCATTAACCGAGTCTTGGTAGCACTACAACAGACCCAAGATGTGATGGACCAGGTCCTAACAGAGATACAGGACATAAAGCAGGTGCAGAGGGAGCACATTGTTGAGATGCAGAATCACAACTCCAATTTGTGCTCATTGACTACTGCGGTAATATTTTACCTTTATCATCACATATAAAGGGCTTTTCCTGTACCATCTACCCTGTCTCTGGTCCTTCAACATTAGGACAAAATACACATTCCTCAGCCACATACAGATAGGTCCTGCCACAACAGGAAACTGTTCCACCTACCCCAGTCCTTGCCCCTGTGACCACCCCCAGGAGGGGACATTCATCCGGACCAGGAGAGACGGGGCTGGCAAGACCTCCACCACCACCTACAATAGATGCCAAACCTAATTTCCTACAGTGTGTCTCTACCATTCACTGTGTGGACTATTTCATAGAGAGATTTACCTTTTTTGAGGACAGTTGTATTTTTTACATTGGACTCCAAACAATTTGTGTTCACCCAATGTAGCTTCATCCCACAATATGGATTTCGATTATTCTTGTTCCTTTTCATTCTGGTTTCAAAACTATTGCAGTAATTTATTCCATATAAATGCACATAAAACAAAGTCAAAGACTGGTGTAGTATGATAATTCCTTTCCTATGTCTTACGAACACCAATTTTTCAAACCAGGCAACCAACAAGATTGGAAAACAAATAATAGATACCAACTAGGTTATCTGTTTCCCATTATAAAAACACTTGGATAAAAACCGTGAAGTCACAAAGTATTTGTGTCATATATTTGTATGTAACAAGTCTTTGACAAAATCAAAGATGGCTTTCACAAACCATGCTCCACAACCTTGGCACTGTGGAAGAAAGTGAATATGTCATAAAACCAAATTAAATAGGCAAACTGTAATTGATTCATGACATTGTCTGGAGCCAGACTTCCTGCCCCCACAATAGGAATCCTACATCAATAACAAGAATAGTGTACTTCATGGCAGCAATAAACTTTGAGGACACATGACTATTTCAGTGCACTGTGGCAGTATCTAGTGCAATGTCCCAACCACCATTCAGTGATGTGCTACAAAACGTTCTATCAACTATGAGGAGACACATCAATAGCTTTATACACTGAACACAAATTGAAGATTTAGCTAACATGAAGGGAGATCACTATGCTATGGTTTGACTAATACATTTGGCTAGAATAAGCTAAGCAGAACATATTGCCTTCTTGGCAACATCCAACAGAAACCAGGTCTAATACAATCTCAAGACCTTCCACTCAATCATAGTGCAACGTATCTCTGTACAAGATTTGTCCATCCAAAGTGGGTGTCTGTCCCAGGATCAACCCATGTTCCCTTTGTACTTTCCAACAGCAAAATATCACTGCAAATGTCACAACTTTGAAATTCCCAAATGACAATGACATGGTGAAGGATCCTAAAACAGAATAACAAGGGAAAATTAATTATTTCACATAAGAAATGTAACTCAAATGGTACGTTAGGAGGACACATATACTTAGCACAAGAAAAGATAATCTGTCAATACACACAGTAGTCAATGTAGGGAAACTTTGACCTACAAATATCTTTCCCTTGGACTTTCCTGAACTGACCAGTCCTACTAAATCACTGTCACAGACTGATATGTTCAATATGTCACAAGTTATTCTGACATTGAGTGTTACAATATGCAAAGGTACACTTACACTCAGGTGAAGAAATGGTCAATCACATCTTCACGTATGTCAATTCCTTCCTGTTCACCATTGTCATCTTCAGTGGGCATTTCAACATCCTCACCCGGTGGCTCTTCACAGTCTCCATCCTCAGCGATGATTAGAATGTTCTGTCACATGTCGATGTTGTGCAGCATGCAAAAAGCAACTGTGATTTGGCACACCTTATTGGGCGAGAAGAGGAGGGCTCCAGTGGTCTTGTCCAGACAACCAAAATATGGCCTTCAGGAGTCCAAAAGCCCACTCAACTGGCCTTGATGTTCTTCCATGGGCCTCATTTAAAGTGGACTTCCCCTGGTGTTGTTGGGTTCCTCAGCAGTGCCAACAACCATGGTCAGTTAGGATACACCCGGGCATATTTATACCCCATTTGCACTGAATTTGCGTCATTTTTTATGAAGCAAATTTTCCGCAAAACTAACTCCATATTTATATTTTGATGACTTCAAAATATTGGAGTTTGCACCATTTTTTAGATGCGTGAAACTACCTTGTGCCAATGAGATGCGAGGTAGGCGTTCCCATCTACAAAAGGGTGCTAACCCATAGCCCCATATTTATCCCCGTGTGCTAAAATGACACACGGGTGGGAGGAGGGGCTACATAATGGTGCAAAGCTTGCTTTTTTAACACCTGGGTCAGACCAGGTGTTAAGGGACCTGTGGACCCATTTTCATGGGTAAACACCATGGAATGGGTCCACAGGTGCCCTCCTCAAGCCCCAGGAACACATCCACCCACACCAGAGGGACACTTGAGGATGGGGACCCCATCCCAGGTGTTAGACCTGACAGCCTTAGGGTGGTCACCCCTAACTTTTTGCCTGCTTCCCCCCACTTTTTGGACACTGATTTTTCTGGTTTTAGGTCTCTATGCACTTTACCATTGCTAACCAGTGCTAAAGTGCATATGATCTCTCCCTTAAAACATGTTGACATTGGTTTATACCCAATTAGCTTATTTAATATACTTGTAAGACCCCAGTAAAGTGCACTACATGTGCCCAGGGCCTGTAGATTAAATGCTACTAGTGGGCCTGCAGCACTGATTGTGCCACCCACATAGGTAGCCACTTAACCATGCCTCAGGCCTGCCATTGCAAGGCCTTTGTGTGCAGTTTCACTGCTACTTCGACTTAGCATTTAAAAGTACTTGCCAAGCCTTAAACGGCCCTTTTTCTACATATAAGTCACCCCTAATGTAGGCCCTGGGTAACCCATAGGGCAGGGTGCTATGTAGATAAAAGGCAGGACATGCACCTGTGCAGTTTATGTGTCCTGGTAGTGTAAAACTCCTAAGTTTGTTTTTACACTGCTGTGAGGCCTGCTCCTTTCATAGGCTAATATTAGGGCTACCCTCATATACTGTTTGAGAGGCACATTCTGATCTGAAAGCAGTAACAAGGTCATTTTTAGTTTGGCCAGAATGGTAATACAACCTCCTGCTGACTGGTGAAGTTGGATCTAATATTACTATTTTAGAAATGCCACTTTTAGAAAGTGAGCATTTCTCCACACTTAAATCCTTCTGTGCCTTACAATCCACGTCTGGCTAGGTTTAGTTGACAGCTCCCTTGTGCATTCACTCAGACAACCCCAAACACAGGATGCTCAGTCACACTTGCACACATCTGCATATTGAATGGGTCTTCCTCGGCTGGGAGGGTGGAGGGCCTGACACATGTCAAAGGACAGTAATCTGCCCTCACACAAAGGACTGCCACACCCCCTACTGGGACCCTGGCAGACAGGATGGAACTGAAAGGGAACCTTGTGTACTTCTAAGTCACTCTTTGAAGCCTCCCCCACTTCAAAGGCACATTTGGGTATTTAAGCAGGGTCTCTGATAATACCAACTCGGGCACTTCTGGACAAGATACCACTGGAGAAGAATCCCTGAACCAGAACCTGCAACCTGCCAAGAGGAACTGCCTGGCTTCCCAAAGGATTCACCTGACTACTTTTCTGCAAAGGACTGCTGCCCTGCTCTTGCCCTGCTGCCTTGCTGTCCTCTGGTCTACTGAGAAGTGTTCTCTAAGGGCTTGGCTAGAGCTTGCCTCCTGTTCCTTGAAGTCTCAGGACCAAAAAGACTTCACCCTGCAAAAGAACTTCTTATGCGGCGCAAATTTGATGCACAGCTTGCAAGGAACGACGCACAGCCTGCATCGCGGTGAGAAAATTACCGCACGCTGAACCGGAATGCTGCAGCCTGGCTCCTCGAAGTGGAGATTGATGCAGCGCCAGCTTTGCGACTGGAACTTTGACGCGTGGCCCATGGAATCAACGCAAGCTGAGCTGGAACAACGCAGCCCGACTTCCTGAGAGGAATCTAAAAGGCTAAAAGCACAAAAAAGAGTAAAAATGGGGTGTGTCCCAGTAAAATGTCAAAAGTGTGTTGAAAAATGAGGTTTTCTGATTCAAGTCGGCCTGTTCCTGAAAGCTGGGGAGATGGTGATTTTAGCACCATAAACCCCTTGTTGATGCCATTTTCAGGGGAAAAAACACAAGCCTTCTTCTGCAGACCTTTTCTTCACATTTAAAAAAAGAAAACTAACTTTCTGCTGTATTTTGGCTAAATTCTTAGTCTCCTCCAGGGAAACCCACAAACTCTGGGTACCGCTGAATCCCTAGGATGTTTCAAAAGAAGGACATAAATTTGGCGTGGGTAGCTTATGTGGACAAAAAGTTATGAGGGCCTAAGCACAAACTGTCCCAAATAGCCAAAAAAAGGCCTGGTACCTGAGGAGGAAAAGGTCTGGCAGCGAAGGGGTTAATGTGTCATATTTTGCCAAAAATAGCATTGTTTTTATCTGACATTGGAATACAAACTAGCCACCATTTTAAGTGTTGGTGTCGCACAAACAATTTAAAAATACACAGCTTCACATCCTAAAATGGCAGGTGTCTGACGATGTCAGGATATTGGGTCTCTGACGGCCATTGGCACAAGTTGAAAGCATAGTAAGTGTAACACTCCACGATGGACAGAGCCATAGGCTAACTTGTGTCATGGTTATGCATGAAAGCCAATGACTGTGTCCATATCTGTCCTGGATTGCTTACGCTGTGTACTTGTATGCAGCATATCAAAAAAGCTAATTTGCCTCCTAACACTGCAGCCATCAACATCTCCTCCACTTTTGCTGCTGTTACCAACCTCTGAAAGCCAGGATGCCGGGCAAAGCAGGTAACAGGGCCCCTGTCTTCTCCCCTGAGGAATTGGAGCTTCTTACCAGGGGATCCTGTCCCTATACAGCCAGTTCTGTTAGAACCCAGAGGAACAGGTGAATGTTTGAGTGGAAAATAGTTGTCAAAGCCATTTGTTCCTCCTTTGTACACAGGCTAATTTGTCCCTTTTTGTTCATTAGTGAAGTGTTGTGATTGGAGTGTAGCAAATTGAATGATTTAGCTAGGTGCAGGATGTTGTTTGCCAATGTTGGAAATGTTTGTACATTGAAATAAAAAAGTCACCCGAATCCCAGGTTTCATTGGACAAACTGCAGGCTCCTTATTTCCAGGGGCCAGTAGACACTGTACCTCTGAAAGACATACAGCCCATATTAAGATGAGTGAAATGTAAAGTGCAAGACAAATCTTTAAAGTTATGGAGTTGTATAATGCTGTTATGTCAAGTGAAATTACAGCCCATATTTCGAAATGAGAATATCTGTATGTTTTAAACGTTATGGTACCACATAAGGTGAAAGATATTTCCTGTGCTACAAGTCTAAATTACACAGGCTCTCATTCCCCCATATAAGTATGTCTCATTACTACACACTTCTTTTCATAGACCACCCAAAACTGTGCTCTCAATGAAACATGGCAGCACTTCTATACTGCCCTCAGTCACTGTATGTGGTGCAAATCAAAATATCTGGCACTTAGAAGATTAGGCATGAAGCCAAAAAAAGCTGTAAATGTGGTTATGTGTAAATAATGTACAGGCTGCTTGGCCTTAGTAGCGCACAATGATTTAGACTAATCAGGAGTGGGTCTCTTTCACAGCACTGGCCTAGATGTTGTTTGTGGCTTGGATTGGTAACATGAGGAGAATGAAAGTGCTGAGGGTACTCAACAGATCAGTGCAAATGAGTATATCCTAGGAATTTGTAAACTTTTGAAACTAATCTGTACTGACTTGTTTTGGAATGCATATGAGAGATGCAACAAAATTGTGTCGCACCACTACAGACAAACAAAATCAATCAAAACCTCTTTTGTTGTAATTTTACTCATCCATACAGGTCAATGGCCATCAAAAGCACAACATCTGCAAGGCCATCGCAAAGAATGTGCGACCCTGGAGGTCAATAAGTGGCAGAGCCTGAATTGCTGGAAGAGGTGGGAAGGCCTCCAACACTGGACCAAGTCCATCTCGGCCAGATCTCCCAACGAGGCAAGCATGTGTTGCACACCCTGACCCCACTAATGGCCTGCATCCTTGGGGTGGTCTCCCGAAGCCTGATGGGCAGTTGAGGGCCCAGCAGCAGCATCAAGGAGGTGAGGTGTTTGCAGCTATTCTTGTTTAAACTTTATTATTTACAGAAGTGTTGTATGGCATCAACATGATGGTTGACACACATTCAACGCACACAAGGACTTCTGGAGGTGAAAGTTTTTCAGATGGTGTCTGATACTATGGCCCTCATTACAACCATGGCGGTAAATGCGCCTACCGCCGTGCTGACGGCCACCAACAGACCGTGACCGCGGCGGTATTCCACTACGGGTATTATGACCCACACTGAGAAATCCGCCACAATACAGACACCCACACAAGTCTGCCAGACCAAAGGTCAGTGATAAAATGGCAGTACCAAAACCCACACCGTTATGCCAACAGGAATACGCCCATAGTATCAGGACCCACGAATCACTGCGGTGGTCTTTCATCTGCAGTAAACCATTGGCGGTACACACCGCCGCGCTCAAAATACACACACACTTACAAAACTACACCACATTGGACAATTCAAACTACACACACCTGACACACATACACAAACAACACTCAGACCACTATAAAACATGCACCCACATTTCCCACAACCCTTTCAATGAAAAAAAAGATTGCCAACACAGAGAGACACAAGCCAGGAGCACCCACTCAATCTGTGCCACAGAACACCATCACCCATACACGATTCACGCACCTCACAGCACACACCACACCACATCACCCCACACATCACCCCACACATCCTCACACATATCACTCACACCACATCCATGGCACCCCAAAGACACCCCAGGTTTTCAGAGGAGGAGCTAAGGGTCAGCAGACGTCCATTGCAAGGAAGATGGAGCTATGGCGGAGGATCGTGGACAGGGTCAACTCCGTGGGACAGCATCCAAGAACAAGGGATGACATCAGGAAGAGGTGGAACAACCTATGGGAGAAGGTGCATTCCATGGTTGCAAGACACCATGTAGCTGTACACAGGACTGGCGGTGGACCCCCACCTCCTCCCCCACAACTAACAACATGGGAGGAGCAAGTCTTGGCAATAATGCATCCTGAGGGCCCTATCAGGAGTAGCAGGAGGACTGGACTCTGGTAAGTCAAATCTTTACTACTATACCCCCCACCCTACCTGCATGCCATCACAAACTCCTACCCCTACCCTCACCCCAATCACTCCACCACCTCACATATACCCCACTATCACAACCCACCCATCCCAAAACCATGCCCTGCACGTTACAACAATCCATGGACGCCCATCTCAGACCTGCATGGACACCCATCACCACAGCATGCCCATTAGAGAGAATCACCTAGCCCACAAAATCACCACACACACAAGCCTAAGCTGCCAGGGCTATCCCAACCATACAGGGAAACAAACCCATGCACAAGATTGCACACGCAGATACAATAACACTGCATTTTCATAACCACAGGACCCCTACTCAACGTCACCAGAGAGGAGTTGCCACCAACATCCAGTCCCCCCCAGAGGTGGCCCACAGTGATGACAGCAGCTCTGCACGCCTGGATCACGATAACCAACCTGGCCCATAGTCAGTTACCCTGCCACAGTCCCAAACCACCACAGAGCCTCCCCCCTCAGGAAACACCAGCACAGCACCCGACCAGCAGGCCCATGGCACTGACCCCAGGACACGTCAATCAGCAGTGTGTCCACCACTACAGGGACACCAGGGAAACCCAAAAACACAGGACGATCAGGGACCTGGGGTCAGTGGCAGTGGGCACATGGTTCAGGGGACAGAGGCACAGGAAAACAGGGAAGCTGGGAGGACTGCTGTGTGAAAGGGGGAGGACAGGCCCAGAGAACTCACTCTCACGAGGCACTCTCCAACATCCTGGGAGCATAATACCATTCCCAGGAGACCATGGGCCAGATATTGTACAAGTTGCAGGAGACCCAAGCGGCTGCAGGAGAGACAGTACCATGGGATCAGGGAGGACCTCAAAAACATCTACACCCTCCTGGTCACCTTTGCAGGGATGCTTGCATACATGTGCAAGACCATGAGGGAGGCAGTGGCACAACAACGGGCCCCTGACCCTAGCCACACTGAAGAACAGCCCTCCACCGGCACTAGTGGACAGGAGGCCCTGCCACAGGACCAACAGGCCACCAGCACCCCAAACCCTGCAGAAGGAGAACCACCCCGCAAACGGTCCCTGCGATCCAGGCATAAGCCAGAGAACATTGCCAAGACCTCGCCAGGAAATAAGACTCTCCTGATTGTCACCCTTCTGTCCCACTCTGTTACCCTGTCCACCTTGAACTGCCATTACTCCCCTTCCTATGCCCCATTGGACAATGCACCTGTGATACCAAGAGACTGGACTCTAACTGGACATTCCTCCACCATCACCTCAGCCCATTGCACATCCCCCTCTACGTATGAGCCCTTAAATAAACACCCTTGGAACAAATACAAATCTTGAGTCTGTCAAATGATTGAATTATGTATTAGTACAACATTCTGAAAACATTGCAAGTCATATATACAGTCATTTATACATTGGTATGACCTTTAGTGGGCAGCAGTAAACATACCAGGAGGCAAAGTGGGCCACAGAGATCTGAAAATAGAGATGCCAAAGGGTACAGTAAGTGGCCATAGACATTGGGAAATCAGGCTGCCATGTACAATGTCCAACAGAAAACTGAAATGTAAAGTGAAGTTACAGTGTCTTACCTGTGTGTCACTGGAAGTACTGCTGTATTATATTACTTCTACCACATCTTATTCCTCTACCTCCTCTTCCTCACTGTCCACAGGCTCCACCGCTGCCACAAGACCATCTCCAGGCTCATCCTCCTGCAGAAAAGGCACCTGGCATCTCAAGGCCAGGTTGTGCAACATGCAACGATGATCTGGCACACCTTCTTGGGTGAGTAGTACAGGGATCCACCAGTCAGATGGAGGCACCAGAACCTGGCCTTCAGGAGACCAAAGGTTCTTTCAATTATCCTCCTTGTTCGCCCATGTGCCTCATTGTAACTTTCCTCTGCCCTTGTCCTGGCATTCCTCACTGGGGTCAGTAGCCATGAGAGGTTGGGGTAACCAGAGTCACCTGCAAATATCAAGGGATACCTGTTAGACACACACTAACCCTTTAGGGACAACCCCCTAGCCAGACACCAACTTATACTGGGTGGGGACCTTGGACTCACCTATTAGCTACACCCGGTGCCTCTGGAGTTGGCCCATCACATTTGGGATGCTGCTATTCCTCAAGATAAAGGTGTCATGCACAGAGCCAGTAAATTTGGCATTTACATGGGAGATGTACTGGTCCGCCAAACACACCATCTGCACATTCATAGAGTGATAGCTTTTTCTATTCCTGAACACTTGTTCCTTTCTCCGGGGGGGGGGACAAATGCTACAAGTGTACCATCAGTGGCACCAATGATGTCAGGGATATGTCGCAGGGCATAAAAGTCAGCTTTCACTGGGGCCAAATCCTCCACCTGGGGGAATACGATGTAGCTGCGCATGTGTTTCAGCAGGGCTGACAACACCCTTGTCAACACGTTAGAGAACATTGTCTGAGATATCCCTGATGCCATGGCCACTGTTGTTTGGAAGGAACCACTTGTCAGGAAATGGAGCACTGGCAGGACCTGCACTAGATGGGGGATACCTGTGGGCTGGCGGATAGCTGACATCAGGTCTGGCTCCAATTGGGCGCACAGTTCTTGGATTGTGGACCGATCAAGACTGTAGGTTAGGGTAATGTGTCTGTCCTCCATAGTCGCAAGGTCCACCAGGGGTCTGTACACCGGAGGATGTCGCCATCTCATATTCATCCTCAGCGGCAGAAGCCTATGGAGGAGAACGGTGAGCAGAGGGTCATATTCACACACAATTGAAATAATTATGCATCTTTTCCTTTACAAAGCCTGTATGTGAATCTGAGAGTCAGTTGTTGTGCCAATGTCTGCTGTCACGCAGTTAGGTGCCATGGCCTGTGCCCCCCTGAAATGGTGGCTGCCTGACCTGTGAGGAGGGACAAGTGGAAATGAGGTAATTCCGCTGGGGTTGTATGCCGTTGCGGTAGGCGGTCGACGACCACAGCGCAACTTCGCATTGGTTATCATTCGGCCCTATGTGTTCCAGGAGCCAATGGAGACGTACACCGGCGGTGAGGGTACGCACCGCCGCAGACGTGACCGACATTTTCTATCTGTGCACTCACTTGCTACCTGACCTTCAACAGGAGAGGACCTACACTGCAAGTGCTGCTGTGACCTGTGTCTGGAAGCGACAATGGCTCATGTGTCTGGGGAAAGGGCCGCTGCCTTCACTGCAGAGGAGTTGGAGAAACTGGTGGATGGGGTCCAACCCCAGTACACATTACTCTACGGTCCTCCAGACAAACAGGTGAGTGCACTGTGAGCAGGATGCGTGGCCATGAATGTATGGATTGCTGTGTGTGTAAGCCACATGTAGGGGGGGGCTGAGGCGTCCTGGCCAGGGTGCTGCATGTATGGTGGTCAATGGATGTGCGTCAGGGGATTGGAGGGATCTGGTGGGCCATGAGTGTGACAGTCTGGACGGTTAACTAATTCCCTTTTCTGATGTCTTTTCCATGCAGGTCAGCGCCCATCAGAAAAAGGGTATTTGGCGTGCCATCGCCAAGGAGGTGCGGACCCTGGAGGTCTTTGACAGGCGGAGCACCCACTGCCGCAAACAGTGGGAGGACCTGAGCTGCTGGGCAAGGAAGATGGCAGAGGCCCAGCTGGGGCTGGCCTCCCAATGAGGAAGGAGTGCCCGTCGTACCCTGACCCCTCTGAAGTTCCACATCCTCGCGGTGGCCTATCTGGAGTTGATGGGCGCTTGAAGGCATCACAGCAGCCACAAGGGGGTGAGTACAGATTCAGATTCATGACTGTGCACGCGTTAAGGTTTACCTGGGTGGGGGATGTGGGCTGTGGGTGCCCATAGGCCAGGGTGAACATGCCAGGATAGGACTCTTGTTAGGCAGGCTCTGAAGCACTCCACCCCCAATAGTGTTAGTGGTGTGCAGCTAATGGCGTTAGGCATTGTACCCCATGGGCTGGTGACTATCTTAGTAACTGGTAGTGCCTGGCCTAATGCATAGGGCTGCTCCCTGTGAGTTATGTACACCAACGTTAGTGTTGTTGCTGGCACTGACCAAGTGTAACCTCTGTCTCTCCCCCCCTTTTTGTTTTGTCACCCTGTCCTTGTGTTAATAAGCATCATCTGGCGGAGGAGCAGAGGCACCGGCGACAGTGGGAGCTGCATCCCATATGGGCCTAGAGGCCAAATCCACCGACGGTGAGGGCACCAGTGGGACAGAGGATGAGGGGAGCACCACAACGGGGACAGGAGGGGACACCACAGACCTCTGTGCCCACCCCAACAGCCGCCACCCCCCCTACCATCACCACCCTCCCAGCAGCCCCTCAGCATGTTTCCCGTGCCCGCTCACCAAGGAGGGTGGGCATTTCCTATGCCCCAGGCACCTCAGGCCCTGCCCCAGTCAGCCCTGCAGCCCTCAGTGAGGAGGCTAGTGACCTCCTGAGATCCCTCACTGTTGGGCAGTCAACCATACTGAATGTCATCCAGGGTGTCGAGAGGCATTTGCAACAAACAAATGCATACCTGGAGGGCATTCACTCTGGCGTGGCGGCCCAACAGAGAGCATTTCAGGCTCTAGCCTCAGCTCTGATGGCAGCTATTGTCCCTGTCTCTAGCCTCCCTCCTCCAACTTCCTCTACCCATTCCCAATCCCCTCAACCTCAACCTATCCCAAGCACACCTTCAGACCAGCATTCACCCAAATCACCACACAAAAGTGGCTCAGGCAAACACAATCACCACACTTCATCTCACAGGCACTCACACAAGCACCATCCTCATGCAGACACACCAACATCCACTGCCTCTACTATGTCCCCCTTCTCCTCCTCCTCGTCCACCCCCTCCCAGTAGCATCTCCACTCACACCTGCATGCACTACATCTTCATCCACTACCTCCATCACCAGCCCGCCCATCACAACACACCCCTCAATGGCAGTCACCACCCCCACATCCATGCACACATCCCCTGTGTCCTCTCCCAGTGTGTCTGTGACCCCTCCTCCCAAAGTACAGAAAGGCAAGCACCCACCCAACAGCCATCCACCTCACAACAGCATCCAGCCCATGCACCTGCACCCAAACTCAGCAGACACCTCCTACAACCACTCCCTCTTCCTCCACTCTCAAATCCTCTCCCTCTTCCTTGCCCCAGTGTCCCTAAGAAGCTTTTCCTGGCCAACTTTGACCTGTTCCCTACCCCTCCCCCCCTCCTTCCTTCCCATTGGGCCAGGGTGGCCAGAAACCAGCCCAGCACCTCAGCCACCAAATCGTCGTCCGCTGTGGTCCTGCAGCTCTCAAAGGCTCAAAGGGGGCACCCGTCAGCCCAGCCAGTGTGCCACCAACCCCTGCCAAGGCCAAAACCATTCCACCACCAGGCAAGGTGAAGAGGGGGACAGGATCTAGCAAGGGGGAAGGAGCCACAACCACCCAGCAAGGCCACCTCGAAGACTCCAGCTGTCAGACCCAAGTTCACACCACCATCTGCCAAGGTGAGGAAGGGTCAGAAAACACCAGCCAAGGCACTTCAGGCGTCCAAGGCTGCAGGTGAAGGCCTGGTGGGTACCAGCACAACCGCCAGCACCGCCACCTGAACCGCCACCTGCACCGCGGCCAGCACCGCCAGCAGCCCCGCCGCAAGCCCCGCCACCTGCACCGTCACCTGCACCGCCGCAAGCACCGCCGCAAGCACCACTACTGTCAGCAGCAGCAGCCCCAGTGGGCAGCTGTCCGAGGCTGCAGGAGAAGGGCTGGAGCCTCTCTCCACCACTGGCTGCACCGGCACCTGCACCACGGCCAGCACCGCCACCTGCACCGCCGCTAGCACCACCACCTGTACAGCTGACAGTAGCACCACTACCAGCAGCAGCAGCCCCAGTGGACAGCCGTCCGAGGCTGCAGGAGAAGAGCTGGAGCCTCCCTCCACCACTGGCAGCACCGCCACCTGCACCGCCACAAGCACCACCACCTGCACCGCTGACAGTAGCACCACTACCAGCAGCAGCAGCCCCAGTAGGCATCCGTCCGAGGCTGCAGGAGAAGGGCTGGAGACTCCCTCCACCACTGGCAGCACCCCCACTAGCCCCGGCACTACCACCAGTTTGCAGCTGTAGCCGTCCCCGGATGGAGTCTAGCCCTATCTCCATGGACTATCATGCAACTTGGTCCCTGCAAATCTCGTGCCTCAGACACCCAGGTGAGGGACTGTGAACTGCCACACCCCAAGTGTTGCATCACTGGGCACAAAGCCCCCTCCAGAACCAGTGCCGATATGCATCCACTCACCAAATCCTTGGCAGGATGAAGCACAATGGGCACAAAGCCACCTCCAGAACCAGTGGAAGAAGGCATCCACTCACCCTATCCTTGGCATGATGAAGCACACTGGGCAGAAATCCCCCTCCAGAGCCAATGGAAGAAGGCATCCACTCACCCTATCCTTGGCAGGATGAAGCACACTGGGCACAAAGCCCCCTCCGGAACCAGTGGAAGAAGGCATCTACTCGCCCAATTCTTGGCAGGATGAAGCACACTGGGCAGAAAGCCCCCTCCAGAACCAGTGGAAGAAGGCATCCACTCACCCTATCCTTGGCAGGATGACGCACACTGGGCACAAAGCTCCCTCCAGAACCAGTGGAAGAAGGCATCCACTCACCCAATCCTTGGCAGGATGAGGCACACTGGGCAGAATGCCCCTTCCAGAACCAGTGGAAGAAGGCATCCACTCACCCTATCCTTGGCAGGATGAAGCACACTGGGCACAAAGCCCCCTTCAGAACCAGTGGAGATATGCATCCACTCACCCAATCCTTGGCAGAATGAAGTACACTGGGCACAAAGCCCCCTCCAGAACCAGTGAAAGAAGGCATCCACTCAACCTATCCTTGGAAGGATGAAACACACTGGGCACAAAGCCCCCTCCAGAACCAGTGGAGATATGCATCCACTCACCCAATCCTTGGCAGGATGAAGCACACTGGGCCCAAAGTCCCTTCCAGAACCAGTGGAAGAAGGCATCCACTCGAGAGACTGTGGCCTTGAGCTCCCAGGACCAAGCAGTGGGCAACCCACCCACTTGAGAGACTGTGGCTTTGCACTCCCCAGGACATCGCTGTGGGCAACCCACCCACTTGAGAGACTGTAGCTTTGCACTCCCCAGGACATCGCCGTGGGCAACCCACCCACTTGAGAGACTGTGGCTCTGCACTTCCCAAGACCAAGCTATGGGCAACCCACCCACTTGAGAGACTGTGGCTTTGCACTCCCCAGGACATCGCTGTGGGCAACCCACCCACTTGAGAGACTGTGGCTTTGCACTCCCCAGGACCAAGCAGTGGGCAACCTACCCACTTGAGAGACTATTGCTTTGCTCTCCCCAGGACATCACTGTGGGCATGGAGCCCTGTAGGAAGGTAGCCTCTTTCTAGCCTTGTTACCCCCACTTTTGGCCTGTTTGTGAGTGTATGTCAGGGTGTTTTCACTGTCTCACTGGGATCCTGCTAGCCAGGGCCCAGTGCTCATAGTGAAAACCCTATGTTGTCAGTGTGTTTGATATGTGTCACTGGGACCCTGCTAGCCAGGACCCCAGTGCTCACACGTTTGTAGCCTATATGTGTTCCCTGTGTGGTGCCTAACTGTATCACTGAGGCTCTGCTAACCAGAACCTCAGTGCTTATGCTCTCTCTGGTTTCAAAATTGTCACTACAGGCCACTGACTAATTTTACCAATTCTCATTGGCACACTGGAACACTCATATAATTCCCTTGTATATGGTACCTAGGTACCCAAGGTATTGGGGTTCCAGGAGATCCCTATGGGCTGCACCATTTCTTTTGACACCCATAGGGAGCTCAGACAATTCTTACACAGGACTGCCACTGCAGCCTAAGTGAAATAACGTCCACGTTATTTCACAGCCATTTTCACTGCACATAAGTAACTTATAAGTCACCTATATGTCTAACCCTCACTTGGTGAAGGTTAGGTGCTAAGTTACTTAGTGTGTGGGCACCCTGGCACTAGCCAAGGTGCCCCCACATTGTTCAGGGCACATTACCCGGACTTTGTGAGTGCGGGGACACCATTACACGTGTGCACTACATATAGGTCAATACCTATATGTAGCATCACCATGGTAACTCCGAACATGGCCATGTAACATGTGTAGGATGATGGAATTGTCACCCCAATACCATTCTGGTATTGGGGGGACAATTCCATACATCCCCGGGTCTCTAGCACAGAACCCGGGTACTGCCAAACTTGCTTTCCGGGGTCTCCACTGCAGCTGCTGCTGCTGCCAACCCCTCAGACAGGTTTCTGCCCCCCCTGGGGCCTGGGCAGCCGGGTCCCAGGAAGGCAGAACAAAGAATGTCCTCTGAGAGAGGGTGTTACACCCTCTCCCTTTGGAAATAGGTGTGAAGGGCTGGGGAGGAGTAGCCTCCCCCAGCCTCTGGAAATGCTTTGATGGGCCCAGATGGTGCCTTCTCTGCATAAGCCAGTCTATACCGGTTCAGGGATCCCCCAGCCCTGCTCTGGCGCGAAACTGGACAAAGGAAAGGGGAGTAACCACTCCCCTGACCAGCACCTCCCAGGGGAGGTGCCCAGAGCTCCTCCAGTGTGTCCCAGACCTCTGCCATCTTGGATTCAGAGGTTTTGGGGCACAATGGACAGCTCTGAGTGACCAGTGCCAGCAGGTGACGTCAGAGACCCCTCCTGATAGGTGCTTACCTTTCTCAGTAGCCAATCCTCCTTTCTGGGCTATTTAGGGTCTCTCATCTGGGTTATTCCTCAGATAACAAATGCAAGAGCTCACCAGAGTTCCTCTGCCCTTCCCTCTTCAACTTCTGCCAAGGAACGACCGCTGACTGCTCCAGGACGCCTGCAAAACCGCAACAAAGTAACAAGATGACTACCAGCAACATTGTAGCGCCTCATCCTGCTGGCTTTCTCGACTGTTTCCTGGTGGTGCATGCTCTGGGGGCTGTCTGCCTTCACCCTGCACTGGAAGCCAAGAAGAAATCTCCCGTGGGTCGACAGAATCTTCCCCCTGCTAACGCAGGCACCAAACTTCCGCATCACCGGTCCTCTGGGTCCCCGCTCATCCTGACGAGCGTGGTCCCTGAAACACAGGAGCTGGGTCCAAGTGTCTTCCACAGTCCAGTGGCCCTTCTGTCCAAATTTGGGGGAGGTAAGTCCTTGCCGCCCCACGCCAGACAGCAAACCTGTGTACTGCGTGATCTGCAGATGCTCTGGCTTTTGTGCACTTTTCGAAGACTTCCTTTGTGCACAGCCTAGCCTGGGTCCCCAGCACTCCGTCCTGCATTTCCCAACTCGCTGAGTTGGACTCCGACGTCATGGGAACCTCCTTTGTGACTCTGAGTTGACCACTGTCCTCAGGTCTTCTAAGTGCCATGTTCCGGTACTTCTGCGGGTGCTGCCTGCTTCTGCCGGGGCTCTCTGAGTTGCTGAGTGCCCCCTCTGTCTCCTCCTCCAAGGGGTGACATCCTGGTCCTTCCTGGGCCCCAGCAGCACTCAAAATCCTCAACTGCGACTCTTGAAGCTAGCAAGGCTTGTTTGTGGTATTTCTGCGTGGAAACACTTCTGCATCCTCCAGCACGCCGTGGGACATTTTCTGGCCAAAGGACAAGTTCCTGGCACCTTCCTTTGTTGCAGAATCTTTGGCTTCTTCCACCCGGAGGCAGCCCTTTTGCACCTTCATCCGGGGTTTAGTGGGCTCCTGCTCCCCCTGGAGACTTGCGTGACTCTTGGACTTGGTGTCCTTCCTTTACAGGTCCTCAGGTCCAGGAATCCGTCTTCAGTGCTTTGGTGGCAGTTGTGGTTCTTGCAGAATCCCCTATCTCGACTATACTATCTTTCTGGGATAGTAGGGTAACTTTACTCCTACTTTTCAGGGTCTTGGGGTGGAGTATTTTGGACACCCTTACTGTTTTCTCACAGTCCTAGCGACCCTCTACAACCTCCCGTAGGCCTGGGGTCCATTCGTGATTCGCATTCGACTTTTGGAGTACATGATTTGTGTTGCCCCTAGGCCTATGTCTACCTATTGCATCCTATTGTGATTCTACATTGTTTGCACTACTTTTCTTACTGTTACTTACCTGATTTTGGTTTGTGTACATATAATTTGTGTATATTACTTACCTCCTAAGTGAGGATATCCTCTGATATACTTTTGGCATATTGTCACTAAAATAAAGTACCTTTATTTTTAGTAACTCTGAGTATTGTGTTTTCTTGTGATATTGTGCTATATGATATAAATGGTATAGTAGGAGCTTTGCATGTCTCCTAGTTCAGCCTAAGCTGCTTTGCCATAGCTACCTCTAACAGCCTAAGCTGCTAGAAACACCTCTATTCTACTAATAAGGGATAACTGGACCTGGCACAAGGTGTAAGGTCCACAAGGTACCCACTATAAGCCAGGCCAGCCTCCTACAAGCCCCCTCCAGGAGCAGTGGCGTTTTACCATCTTCTGGCTGAGGTGCACCCCCCTTCACCCTCCCCCTGAGGTGCCTGTGTTTTCGACCTGATGCCCCTGCAGTGTTCTCTCTGTATTGAGGCAGGAGTCAAGTGTGGGCTTGGCCTATGAGTTTTGGCCTAGTGGCCCACGGACATTTTGTGTGGACAGTGTACTGCCTTATGTACATATTGTATATTTTTGTAAATACTGTTTTTAAAATTCTTATGTATATCTGACTATTTCTAATATATTACTGTTTTGACTCTATTCCTTTTGTCCTTTGCGTTCTTCCAGGGGGTTACGGGGTGTAACTGTAATGTTGATGCATGTGTTTGTGTGCATGGTGTTGAGGGTGAGGGTGGGGGGTGGCGTGTTGCATGTGTATGTCACTCTCTTTTTCCTCCCCCCCTCTCCTGTGTACTAGGTGCAGTACTCACCGTGGTCGTCGCCACCGCCGTTGGTACTCTTGGTAGATGAGGAGGTAGACCAGCATGGGGAGGACCTGCAGCTCGGGCTCCATGGTGTCCTGGTTCTTCGTTGAGTGTCGAGAGGTGAGTGGTTTCCCTTCCAAGTACTGTTTCTGCCGTGCTTTTGATGGTGTTGGTACCACCAGGAAAAGCTGGCGGATGAGTGGGTTGTGATGGGGTGGGCAATACATTGACTTCCGCCTGTCTGTTGGCAGTTACCGCCGCGGTGTTTGTTGCTACCACCATGGCGGTCGGAGTGTTAAAGTGGCTGTATGTTTTGGCGGTTTCTGCCGTGGTCGTGATCCCATTTTTTTTACTGCCGGCCTGTTGGCGTTATTACCGCTGCTTTAATACCGACCACCAGGGTTGTAATGAGCGCCTATGTTTGGTGTATTGATTTGTGCTAAAGGTTGCCACTAGTTTCCGCAAAACAAGCCAAGAACTGTTTTGAGCAGACACATGGCTGCATGCGGAAAAAGAGGTACCTGCATTTGTTCTATGTTATGAGGGACAGTTGTATCAAACATGCCCCATTTGAGGATTCGGTCAGGTCCGATGCTCCATGTGAGTAGGTAATGTAGGTACTATTACTGGTGACATGACATATTAAGCACTGATGATTCAGTTTCAGTCTTTACATGGGTAAATTGGTACAATAACTACATGAGAATGAGCATCTGGTCCAAAGGGACTCAGTACATGAGTACAATGGCATCATTCCCTATCTGAAACTTGTTAGAAATAAGTTTTCACAGCAAGATTCAAGTCAGCTCATGTAGACAGTAGCAGATTGGCATGAAGACTTAGTCCTTCACAAATGTGCACTTAAGCCAGTCTGTGTCAACCAACATGAATTATTAAGGCAAACTGCATTGACTGAAACCAACAAGAACGTGCCCACATTAATGACAGAGTTGCATGTACCACAAACAACATTTTAGTGTCCTTAGTAATGTCCAGATGAGAACTCAGTGATGGTGAGAAATGTGATACTTAAGGGATATTTGCAGAAGGAAGGTTCCATTGCATAGATGTTGGAGTATCCCATCTTGAAAAGTCAATATCAGGCCTAAAACATGACTCTTTTAGAAATATGAATATGTTTTTGCTCTGTACTGAATTGGGTTAGTAATGTATCAAGGCCTATGTACTTATTCATGCTGTTGAAGTCATTTGTCACCAAAAATATTTACAAAAAAAATATACAAAAATAGTTTAGTAAATATCTGCAACAGCATAGGTGTGTACTTAGTGCATAATACATTGCTAAGCTAGTTCAGTACAGATTCCATATGATATGTGGTATAACTGAAATATACTTTGGTTACTGGAAGTAAGTGTTACCATTGTGAAATGTCCAGACAGAGGAAACAGGCTTTCATTTCACACACATTTTGCTACAACATTGCTGTATTTGTGGACACACAAATTTGTGGACACACGTTGATACCTATGCAATGTTTGGTGAAGGCACAGAATGCAGATTATTTGACCTGGTAAATACACTGTACAGATGTATTTCTGGTTACTGTGATTTTTGGGGACATAAGTTCAGCATTCTAAACAACAAAGCCCTCGCAATCAGAGGCATGACATAGTTCATGCAGAGAAATAAATGTGGATAAGAGACAAGTGCTTTCATGATATAGGAGCTAGCATGGAGAATTTCTAGATTGTGAGCAAATGGTGTGTGGAATTCTTCCCTATTTGCATGTGATACTGATGATAAAGAAGCCAAGTTTGGAAGCTTTGAAGCTGGTTACATATGTAGACTTGGCAAATGTTTAGTGAGCAAAGTTTATGTTATATTCTATTTGCACAGATACACTCACAATGTTGTATTTGTGTTTTCAGAATCATCTGGCAAGAGGAAAGTGATATTGACCACGTCAGTGGGGAAGACGCTGGCCACTGTGATTCCGGTGCAGACACCAGAGACACCGAGAGACACAGTGGCATGGAGGGCGAGGGGACTGACACAGAGGCTACCAGTAATACGTCATCATTTTTGGAGGCATCTATCGAAGAGCAGTCCCTAGTGGTGGCAGATTGTACTGCAACGTTACTACCTGCATTGTTGTCCACCACCCACATTCCCATCTCCACTTTCCCTTTTGCCCCCCCAGTTGGCCGCACCTGCCCCTTTAAAAGGGGTGGCGACACCTTCAATGTATAAACCTCCCCCCTGCCACTGTCTCACAGGGCACGCTCAAAGACAAGGCTATTTGCTTTTTGCAGACTATCTCTGTAGGCCAGTTGGCACTACTTAATGCCATCCAGGGGCTTAGTGGGCAGATAACACAAATGCTAGCTTGCCTCAACAGCATTCACAATGCCATGTCTGCCCTACACATGTAATTTCAAAATTTGGCCTCCTCACTGACCACAGCCTCTCACCTTTCCCAACCTCACTCCCAAGCTTCTACCCTTCCTCATCATAATCCCTATTCCCAGCGCCATCCAAAGCACACACACTCCTCTGCACGCACCCCCTCCAACACACACAAGCACCACATCCTCACATACACATCAAAAACACAGACACACACACAAATATAAAGACACCACACTCTTCACCACAAGCATACCCACAGACACCACACATACCATCACATCCACATGCACACAATCTGCTGTGCTGGTCCAGGAGCAGCAGCAATGGCAGGACTTGCTTTATTGGGTTCTTGGTAGCAGGAAATTAGAAAACTCAAACATAATGTAAGTTTTGTGCTTTTATCCCTTCTAACCCACCACTTCAGGTTTGGCCACCACAGTTGCGGAAAGCCAGCAGCCGCCTTTGCCTATGGTGCCGTCGACCTGGTTGAAGATTTATGGTGGTGACCACAGCTCATCATAAGTCTTTTGTCTATGAGACCGCCAACTTCTAAAATTAATGTGGACCTCCAAGGCAGCAAAAAGGGAAATCCAACAGAAAATTGACAGCACGACTGTTACCGCCAAGATCAAAGTCTAGGAGATGTCTAATTAAACACTGCTAGGTGTCTTGGCCATCAGGAACAACACTTGGGGGTCAATACTCAGTGCAGCATAGGACACCAGTAGGATCAAAGCCAGGTCCAGTTGGTACTGGTCGGCTAGGCTCTTTAGGAAAAGGCCTCTTGAAGCTTACTGTGGCCTTTTAGCAGACACAGGAGGTCAGCCAACTTTGGAATCCACTTTTTTGTCCTGGTGTTAGAAATGGGGTTGCTGGTTGGCTAGGGTATGCACATAAGCCAGGCAGAACCCACCCACTCTAGCAAGGGCAAGGGAATTACACGTACAAGATCACCCCTTCTAACTCCCTTGGTAGCTTGGCACGAGCAGTCAGACCTATCCTAGAGGCAATGTGTAAAGCGTTTGCACAACACACACAACACACGTGATGCACTATCCCCACCGCAAAGAAAACACAAAACCAGGTTATATAAAAATAAACTGTATTGTTCACAACATAATTAGACCAAACACAACATGTTAGTAGTACCCTGCTACCCAAGCAGTTGTCAGAACTATACACAATAGTTATTCTGCAGAAACCAGCAGTAGTCACACATTACACATAAGTTACTGATTATTCTGCAACATAAGCAGTATTCAGGAATCACAGTACTAAAGAAATGCACTTGCCATAAAAATATCATAAATGCCCATACCAGGAACATTAGAGAACATATGGCAAGTCATAAAAACATATCAGCATGTTAATACTAGAAACATTAGAAAACATATGTCCACTGAAAGTACCTGCTTTGGGATGATGCGGGCACCTCTAGTGCCACAAAGCACAACAAGGGGGGCCCCAGCGCTCCTCTGCGCACAACAGGGGCCTTGTGGTGATGTTGAGGGGGAGGGGGCAGCACACACTCCCTCCCGTTTTTATGTCGGGCCCCTCCTGGGGCCCACGATCTCTGCCCCCCCCCAGACCACAACTGGCCCTCCAAAAAGAGGGAGGCAAAGCCAAAACAATAATGAGAGGCTCCGGTGTGGTGGGGGCCTCCGATGAGGCTTCCTTCCCCACCTGTCTATGCAGAACAAACAAGAGGCTCTGTTGAGGCAGGGGCCTCTGGTGAGGGTTCCTTCCCCGCCCGACTAAGAACTAACAAGGGGCTCAATTGGGGCAGGGAGCCTCAGATGAAGCTTCCTTCCCCTCCCGATCTCCACAGCTGAATCACCCGGGACGCAGTGGTGATCAGCCCTAAGTGAGGGCCTTCTGGTGCCCCAAGGGTGCTCCACGGAGCGTACCTCACCCCAGGGGCACTGACAGGAGCGTGCATGCTCTGATTCCCTTTTCTTTGTGCCCTGGGCACAGGATGGACCGAAATTCCGAAGAGCTCAGTTTTCCAAAGGTGCCCGGGTCGGGCGGTGAATCCCTTCTTTGCAACGTGCTTACGAGCGCTGGGGGCAATTTTAAAGAGCCCGGGTCGCAGCAGTGATTTCGGGATTCCAGACAAGTGCTTACAAGTGCAGCAGGCAAGCAAACAAAGCACTTCCAAAGTGTGATATTTTACCAGAGGAAGTGCTCTGCATGCGCGTAAGCAACAGGGGACAGCGCTCATGAGGCTCTATGCAGGCAGTTGCAGGGGACACAGCACCCTGGGGGGCACAGCAGATTGAGCACAGGGCAATAGGGCCCAGAAGCAGGCCAGCACAAAGGATTGCAGGCAGTTGGCAGTTCCTCCAAGTGACCAAGCAGGTCACAGGTCAACACAGCAGCAGCAGTCCAATGCAGTTCCTGGTGAGTCCCTCCAGCAGCGTTCTGTGTCCAGTTACAAGTGAGTTAAGTTCCAAAGTGTCTCTAAATTGTGGGGAAAAAACCCCTATACTTATATTCAGTTTTACAATGGTTTCACAAAGAAGGGGAGAGGAGGTTCCAACAAGTTACAACTGGTTCTGGGAGTGCCCCCTCTCTCCTCTAGCATAGGCTCCAAACGTCAGTTGGGGGTAAACAATCCTTTTGTGTGAGGCTACGTCACAGCCTTTACAGATGCTTGTGTGCCCCACCTCCCCCTTCTCTCAGACCAGGAAGACCTTTCAAAATGTAGATGCACCTCTGTGACACCTCCACCCTCCCTGTGTACAGGCTGTCTCAGATGTATGCACAAAGCCCAACTGTCACTCTGCCCAGACATGGATTGGAGTCAAGCTGCAAAGACCAGAGTCATAAGCACAGAGAAATGCTCACTTTCTAGAAGCTGCATTTCTGTAATAGTAATTAAAAAAATCCACTTGTACCAGTAATCAGCATTTCTCACTACCATTACAACCATACCAAACATGCCTACGCTACCCCTCATAAATCAGACAATACCCCCTAGACATAAGGCAGGGAATTTCCAATGCAATCCTATGAAAAGGCAGCACTCACAGCAATGAAAAACCAAATAGGCTGTTTGTCACTACAAGGACAGGCCATGCTACTAGGTGCATGCCCTGCCTTCTACATATATAGTACCCTGCCCATAGGGCTAGCTATGGCCTACCTTAGGGGTGACTTACATGTAGTAAAAGGGGAGGTCTGGGCCTGGCAAGTAGATTTAGATGTAAGGTCCCTGTGTCAGCAAACTGCACATGCAGGTCCTGCGCTAGCAGGCCTGAGACAGGTTGGAAAGGCTACTTCAGTGGGTGGCGCAAGCAGCGCTGCAGGCCCACTACAGGCCCTGGGTATAGGGATATCACTGTACAAGGGACTTACAGGTAAATTAAATGTGTCTATCAGGTATAAGCCAATCATACCAAGTTCACAGGGGAGATCACATGCACTTTATCGCTGATTAGCAGTGATAAAGTGCCCAGAGTCAAATGTCAGCCAAAAAGGGTCTGAAAATTAGGAAGAGAAGGCAAAAAGCCCTGTAGAAAGGGCCAGGTCCAACACCTGGGTACAAGTTGGAGCAGGTCCATCCCTTCAGTTCTCCCAATAGGTCTTGAACAGCAAGTGCAGTCCTTATTCAGTTTTCCACTGGTCCAGTATTGGCCAGGATTTGTAAAATATATATACATGCCCTACTTTGTAAATACCATGCACATGCCCTCTGGGACTGTAGGGCCTATTTTATGGGTGACTTATAAGCATTAAAACTTCCTACCCAGACTGTAGGGGCAGGCTTGGGGACATGTGTTGCATAGTCACTTTATTGATAGTACAATATGCGCTGCAGTCCACTAGTGCCATTTAACTTACAGCTTTGTACCATATACTAGGTAATTATAGGTACAATAAATATGCTAATCAGCAGTGTAGCCATTTTCAAAACACTTTAGAGACAAGAGTGCATGCACTGGGACATGGTTAGTAGTGCTGCCTCAGTGCACAGACAAAAAAAACCAACAGCATCAGTTAAGAAGAAATGGGGTTGCCCATCCAAAAACAGGCATTTCCCTATACTGTATATATATATATATATATATATATATATATATATATATATATATATATATATACATACATATATACATATATTACCTTCCCATAGGACATAGGAAAACCATTTTTGTTTTGCTGATAATCTTAGCGCAGTTTGACAATTCTTAAAAAACAATTCAAAACTAGTACGCTACTCACTTCAGCTGCTCTCTTTAAATTTTAGGGAGTGATTGTTCAAGTGGGAGTCAAGAAAAAGGGAATCCCAAAACGCTTTTTCCACTAGCCATTTCTCATAGGGATTTTAGACACGACTACAGCCCCAACCGCTGGATGGAATTTCACCAAATTTGGCACAAAGCTAGCAGAAAGTAAGAAAAATATAGATATCTAGGGGAGCAGATCCTCCACAGATCCAACATATGTCAAGCTGAGATCTGATTGGCTGCCAACACTTCAGCCAGGAAGTGCTGGCAGTCATTTTGGGACTCAGACTCTGCCCAGTCCCAAAAGAAAATTTAAAAATAAAGAAAAGGGACAGGGTAGGAATAACCTAACCTCCTAGGCCTGGTGCTGAGGTCCCCAGAGGAGCCCGCCTGGGCCAAAAAGCATTTAAAAGTAAATATTTTGAGGAGGGCAGTCATGTTGCCCCCTTTCCCATGGACTATCTTGGCCCCAGGGACAGCCACTTCGCCAGGGCAGGTCGATTGTAGATTTTATTGGAGAGGGCCCCCCTTCTGAGGCCCATAGGAGCCCCAGGGACCACCTACTCCCTGGGGCTTCATGAGAAAATTGGGGAGGGGCTGCATTGACCCCCCTCCTTTGCCTTTTGGGGTACCAGGGCCCACCAATATCCTGGGGCCATAATTAACAAAGGCCACAGTCCGCCCTGGGTATCACCACCTCCCCGGCCTTGGCCTTCTTGTTAAAATGGACGGGGCTGCGCAGCCCCCCTCCTGGGTCATTTTCGGCCTCGGGGGCCACCACCTATCCAGAGTTGGCCCTAAAAAACAAAGAAGGGGGTCGCATAGCCTCGTACTGGAGCCGTTCATGGCCATGGGGACCGCCACTCCCAAGGGCCGGCTCCCTATGTCTCGGAGGCCGCCCGCCAAACTCTTCCCGCCATCAGGCCACCTGTGTGGCCTGAACCCCATCAGCCCTATTTTGAGTTCCCTGCCAGCCCAGCGGGGCACAATGCCTCAACATTGCAGCCAGCTCCTAATGGAGCCTGTGGCAATGTGGCAGTGCAGCGGGTGCAGCAGCACTCGTCACGCATTCCACTGCCCATAATTCGGGCAGTGGAATGCGCGATGGGGTTGTGCATGGGGGCCCCTGCACTGCCCATGCCAAGTGCATGGGCAGTGCAGGGGCCCCCGGGGCCTCCTGAGTCCCTCATTCTGACAGCCTTTCCATGGCGGTGTGAACTGCCATGGACAGGCTGGCGGATGGGGGCTCGTAATCCCCAGGCCAGCGCTGCTTGTGGCACTGCCCTGGTGAATTACAACTGCCGGGACCGCCAGGCTGCAGGCTGGTGGCAGCCTGGCGGTATCGGCGGTTGGACCGTGGCGGTTCCGCCAGGGTTATAATTTTGTGGTCGAACCGCCACTTTGGTGGGGGTCCTACCACGACCGTGACCCTGGCGGTTTGGTGACCGACAGGGTCATAATGAGGCCCATAGTGTCTTGAGATAAGTATAACTATAACTGTTGAATTTCCATGGTTTTGGGCATGTAAAAGCTGTACCTAACTATGTGTCTTTCTACATATTCTGTTCTAGCCTAGGTTTCTCTACTTTGATATCACCATAGCCCACAGACAGAGCACACTTTTGGAAAAACTAATTTCCAAATGGATCAATATCCTGCTTTTCAAATAACAATAATGCCCTCACTTGGGTGCCATTAAAACATGCAGGCCCATATTTATACTTTTTGACGCTAAACTGCGCTAACGCAGTTTAGCGTCAAAAAATTTAGCACCGTCTAACGCCATTCTGAAGCGCCATGCGGGCGCCGTATTTATGGAATGGCGTTAGCCGGCGCTAGCAGACCGGCGCTGCCTGGTGTGCGTGGAAAAAAACCACGTAGACCAGGCAGCGCCGGCGTAGGGGGAAAATGGCGTTAGGGCGTCTTAAAATGGGGCAAGTCAGGTTGAGGCAAAAAAATCGCCTCAACCCGATTTGCGCCATTATTTTCGCCGCCCAGACGCCATTTAAATGACTCCTGTCTTAGTAAAGACAGGAGTCATGCCCCCTTGCCCAATGGCCATGCCCAGGGGACTTATGTCCCCTGGGCATGGTCATTGGGCATAGTGGCATGTAGGGGGGCACAAATAAGGCCCCCCTATGCCACCCCAAAAAAATTAAAAAATATAAAAAATTATACTTACCTGAACTTACCTGAATGTCCCTGGGGTGGGTCCCTCCATCCTTGGGTGTCCTCCTGGGGTGGGCAGGGGTGGCAGGGGGGGTCCCTGGGGGCAGGGGAGGGCACCTGTGGGCTCATTTTGAGCCCACAGGCCCCTTAACGCCTACCCTGACCCAGGCGTTAAATAGTGGCGCAAATGCGGGGTTTTTTGACCCGCCACCTCCCGGGCGTGACTTTTGCCCGGGAGTATAAATACGACGCATTTGCGTCGCCGTCATTTTTTTAGACGGGAACGCCTTCCTTGCATTTCATTAACGCAAGGAAGGCGTTCACGCAAAAAAATGACGCTATTTGCCCATACTTTGGCGCTAGACGCGTCTAGCGCCAAAGTATAAATATGGCGTTAGTTTTGCGCCGAATTTGCGTCGAAAAAAACGACGCTAATTCGGCGCAAACGGAGTATAAATACGGGCCGCAGTTTGTTTGAAGCAAATCTCCATAGCAGCTTACTGAATCATTTTGGCCATGCTCTCTTCCAACACACAGCGTATTTTCACCAGAACAATATATGTGCTCCATAACAAACACAGACATAGGACTATTGCAGAAGGGAGTATATAATGAGCGCCATCTTGGAATGGTGTAGTTATATATGCTTTTTTTTTTTAACTCATGTTTGCCCATCAGGTAATAACAGGTGAAATTATTGCACATTAATTCATGTCATACTATGTATCTTATCACAGTTCATACTAATTATCTTATCACAGTTTCGAAATGCATAATGCCTTAGTGCATATTTATTCCATTATGAACCACTTTATGTGTAATCATAGAACGGCTATGTGATCATCAAATGGTGTGTATATATTTCTATTCACAATGACTAGTGAAACCAAGTCTATCCATCACAATGCCCACATATTGCATGTTCAGAGCAGCTGCCCTAATCCCCCCAAATGGATTATCCCCTATGGGGAATGGTGAGGATGGGCACACAGGCTCTGCGCAAGGGGAGAAGGGTTTCTCATAATGGGTGAGGGGCGCTGTAGGATTGTTTGCAGTACAGCACTCAGGGACTGTTGCAAAACTGGGTAGGATTACCCTTGGGAACTTTTTACCCTTTTAGTTAAGGAGGAGCCAGGAGTCACCCCCACCCACAGGCAAGTGCTAAGCTTAAATGTGGCATTCCTGGCACCTTCTTCAGAGCAATACTGGACTTGTGTAAGACAAAAAAAGGACTGCGCCTGCTGTTGAGACCTGTGAGGAGAATTCTAAATGCTAGACCAGCTCCTACTTGCCCTCAGGTCAAAGCTGTACACTGTAAGAGTCAATTGGCTGACAACCTGTTAGACTACAGGGACACACAAGCTGCAAGAACCCCACATTCCTGGAAGAGCCCAACTGACCAGTTCCAACTAGACCTGCTCTGGACCTGCTAATAACTTCTGTTGAAGTGAGTCCTAACCCCCAAGTGGTACCCCACCAGGTCCTAGACCCTTGGCTGGTGTTATAGTGTACTCCCTGTGTCCCCAACCTGCAAGAAGTTGGCCTTAGGTACTTTTTGACAATTTTCTACCTGGAAAACTGACGGTATCTGGGGTTGCCATTTGGAGAACTAAGAATGCTACAATTTATAAAATGCTCTGCATCTCTGGGCCACAAGAGGTGATCTTGGAAGTGGGGATAGGTATAAGCAAGCTGCAATTTATCATGAAATCAGTTAACAATAAATAATCAAATTTACTGTATTTCGGAGTCAATAATGAGAGATGATTTAAGTTGTAAAAGATGTATTTTTCTCATAAGTTATGTTTTATTAATCAATCAATGGTTACAGAACATTGCATAAAGCATGTCCCAAATTCTATCCCTATTCTAATATTCTAAATCAATAAAACATTGAGTTAAATAAAACAGAAAAACAAGCTTTCTAAAGAACACTTTATTTAGAATATAATAAGGAAATAATCAAGGCAGAAGGTGTCTGTCTGTATAAAGAGCTCAAAGTGTCTGAGTCAAGAGAGAGAGAATCCCACGAGCCCTAATTGCTGGGTTGATTGGATTCATTACAATACTCTCTATCTTTATAAATAGGAGTGAGATTTTTATTGTGTTGTGTTGTTGACTTTGTAACTATTATGGCTTTTGTAAACGCTTCATGCATTTTCTTAATGACACCTTTACTAGACCTAACAAGGATAGTAACATTATTAGTTGTGGTGGAAGGAAAACGTTACTTACTCAGTAGACATCTGTTAATGGCATGTAGTGCTATAGATTCAAATGCTTTGCATAAGTCTGCCATCTAGTGTTGGGTGCGGAGTGTTGCAATCTGTTTTTGTTCAAAGAATGTTTTTGAGTCACAAGATTGAGTGACTCCTCCTCTCAGTGATATTGCACATGGGCATGGAGTCCTTTGTTAGATTGTTTCCCCGCAGGCAGGTGAGGTAAGGAGTATACATAGAGAGAAAGAAAAAGAGATGTCCATGCAGTGTATTTACATATATACAATATTTATATAAGCATGCCACTACAGCGACCACAGGCGTCCAGGGAAGAGGGAAGGCACATGTGAATCTACAGCACTACATGCCACAAACAGATTTCTACTGGGTAAGTAACATTTTCCGTTCCATGGCATGTGGGGCTGTAGATTCACATGTGCCTTCCCTCTTCCCTGGACGCCTGTGGTCGCTGTAGTGGCATGCTTATATAAATATTGTATATATGTAAATACGCTGCAGTCCCCTCCAAGTAATCAGTGGCTAGCCTGTAGACATTTGAGTTACTTGAAAAAGTGTCCTGAGCACCCCTTGGCCAGCATTAGCTTGTTGCCGTGCTAAAACATCTACACAATAGTTTAGTAAATGTATGTGGTGTAGACCGGGTAGCAGCTTTACAAATGCCCGGTATTGGAATGTTACCTAATACAGCTATTGAAGCACCATTCTGTCTAGTGGAATGTGCTTTGGGAGTAATAAGTAACTGCCTTTTGGCTTTAAGAGATCAAGTTTGAATACACTTGACTATCCATCTGGCCATGTCATTTTTCGAAATTGGATTGCCTTTATGAGGCATGGAAAATGCTACAAAAAGCTGTTTAGATTTCTTAAACTGCTTAGTCCTATCAATGTAATATATAAGAGCCCTTTTAACATCTAGTATGTGAAGAGCTCTCTCTGTAACTAAGTCTGGTTGTGGGGAAAAAGACAGGTAACTCGATTGATTGATTAATGTGAAATGGTGAAAAAACGTTTGGAAGGGATTTCGTGTTTGTCCTAAGAACCACCATACCTTTGTGTAACTGGAAGAATGGTTCTTCTAAAGTTAGAGTCTATATTTCGCTTACACGTCTTAGAGAAGTGATAGCTAATAAAAAGGCTACCTTCCATGAAAGAAATTGTAAAGGAGAGGAATGTATAGGCTCCAAAGGTGGACCCATGAGTCTAGTAAGTTCCATGTTGGGTCTGGGGGAACCCTGGGTGGAATGACTCTTTTGAGGACTTCCATGAAGGCTTTGATAACTGGAATCCTGAATAAAGAGATATGTTATCTATTTTGGAAGTAAGCAGCTATAGCTGCTAAATCATTCCTAATAGATGAGTATGTTGTTTGCCTTTTGTAAATGTAGCAGATGACAAACAATCCCTTGAATGGAGGCTTTAAGTGGGTCAATGTGTTTAGGTTGACATTAGCAGACAAAGCATTTCTTTTTTGCAGCATAACACTGTCTAGTCATGGGTTTACGTGCCTCTCTAAGAATTTCCATACATTCTGAGAGAGATTCAATAACCAAGATTGCGTGTTTTGGGGTCTGGATGTCTGATTTGACCTTGATTTTGGGTGAGAAGGTCCAGCCTGTTAGAGTGTTTCTAATGATGAACTACAGACAGATTCAACAGTGTTGTGAAAAAGGTTGATGTGCCCATGTGTGAGCCACAAGGGTCATGGTGAGTGATGCTTGTCTTTTTTGCGGACTAGAGACAGAATGAGTGGGAGAGGTGGAAAAGTGTAAGCAAATGACTAATTTATCAAAAGAACATTTTCCTTGGACGGAGGGTGTGGGTATCTGGACACAAAGTTTTGGCATTTTCAATTGTCTGCGGTGGTGAAAAGGTCTATTTGTGGTGTTCCCCACCTTTGAAAGTATTGGCAAAGTACTTGTGGGTAAAGTTCCCATTCGTGGACTTGTTGATGTATCCTGCTGAGGAGGTCTGAAAACTGGTTGTCCATTCCTGGAAGATATTCTGCCAGTAAGTGAATGTGATGGTGAATTACCCATTTCCAAATTGTCTGAGCAAGAAAGAACAACTAAGAAGAACTTGTCCCCTCCCCTCCATTTCTGCAGGTAATACATGGCTGTCATGTTGTCTTTACAGACTAAAACCACTTTGTGGGCGAGTTGTGGTACTAAGTAGTTCATGTGAGAAGTTTGTTGAATGGGATCCCATATACCTTGTATTGTGAGGTTGTTGAGGTGAGCTCCCCAACCTGTCTATGATGCATCCATAGTCAGAGTGACTTGGGGCACACGGTACTGAAAGGGTCACCCCTTGGAAAGGTTGGTCGGATTTCACCATTGCAGAGAGCAGTGAATCTGGCGGTCCAACAACATTAGATCTTGGAGATGACCCTGTGAATGAGACCACTGACAAGAAATTGCTGTTAGGTACACATGTGTAGTCTGGCATGGGGAACAATGGCAGTGCAGGGCGCCATCATCCCTAGTAACTGCATCATTGTTCTCACTGTGTAAGTGGGGTTTCTGGTAGTTGGGAAAAAAAAGTTTGAAAATCTTGAATTTGAGGTGGGCTTGGATATGCCAACGCTGAATGAGCATTGAGAAATCCCTACAGTTAGGGCTATATCAGCAAAGGTTGGAGGTGGGATTTGAGAAAGTTGAGTGTGAATCCCAAGGTGTGGAGAAGGTCTACTGTGTGCTGAGTGTGACGCCCAAGTAGGGGAAGACATAGATGTTTTGTCTTCTGAGGAATGCCGCAACTGCCGCTAGACATTTTAGTCCTCATTACAACCCTGGTGGTAGGTGATAAAGTGGCAGTAATACCGATAACAGGCTGGCGGTAAAAAAAATGGGATCACAACCACGGCGGAAACTGCCAACACAGACAGCCACTTTAACACACCGACCGCCATGGTGGTAGCAACAAACACCGCAGCGGTCACCACCAACAGACAGGCGGAAGACAATGTACTGCCCACCCCATTACAACCCTCCAATCCACCAGCTTTTCCAGGGTGGTACCAACACCATCAAAAGCACGGCAGAAACAGTGTTTGGAAGGGAAACCACTCACTTCTTGACACTCAACGAAGAACCAGGACGCCATGGAGCCCGATTTACAGGTCCTGCCCATATGCTGGTCTACCTCCTCATACACCAGGAATAACAAAGGTGGCGGTGATGACCACGGTGACTTTCTGCATCTAGCACACAGGGGAGGGGGGAGGAAAAAGAGAGTGACACACACATGCAACACGCAACACCCCCACCCTCACCCTCACCCACAACACCATACACACAAATACATGCAGCAACAGTACATTTATACCCCGTAACCCCCTGGAAGAACGCAAGGACAAAAGGAATAGAGTCCAATCAGTGATATGTTAGAAATAGGCAGATATATATAACAAATATAAAAACAGTATTTACAAATATTTACAATATGTACAGAAGGCCGTACATTGTCCTTTGCAAATGTCCGTGGTCCACTGGGCCAAAAATCATGGGCCAAGCCCACACTTGACTCCTGCCTCAATACGGAGAGAACACTGCAGGGGCATCAGGTCGTAAACACACAGGCACCTCAGGGGGATGGGGAAGGGCGGGGCACCTCAGCCGGAACATGGAATAACGCCACTGCTCCTGGAGGGGGCTCCATGCCCACAGCGATGTCCTGGGGAGTGCAAAGCCACAGTCTCTCAAGTGGGTGGGGTGCCCACTGCTTGGTCCTAGGGAGTGCAAAGCCACAGTCTCTCAAGTGGGTGGCTTCTCCACTGGTTCTGGAGGGGGCTTTGTGCCCAGTGTGCTTCATCCTGCCAAGGATAGGGTGAGAGGATGCATATCTCCACTGGTTCTGGAGGGGACTTTGTGCCCAGTGTGCTTCATCCTGCCAAGGATAGGGTGAGGAGATGCATATCTCCACTGGTTCTGGAGGGGGCTTTGTGCCCAGTGTGCTTCATCCTGCCAAGGAAAGGGTGAATGGATGGCTTCTTCCTCTGGTTCTGGAGGGGGCCTTGTGCCCAGTGATGCAGCACTTGGGGTGTGGCAGTTCACATTCCCTCACCTGGGTGTCTGAGGCACGAGCTTTGCAGGGAGCATTATTTAGAGGATTGGCTCCACTACTGAAGCTGCTTCTGAGGAATGACTGGATTCTCTGGAAGACAGAATCTTCGGATCTGAAGTTTTCAGAGTGAAAACCTTTGTATGGGAGGTGGGGGCTGATGTACTGTTGGAGGCTGGTCTGGTTTGTAGTGGGTACCCTAGGTACTTACACCTTATACCAGGTCAAGTTATCCCTTATTAGTGAAATGTAGGCAGTGTTCTAGCAGCTTAGGCTGCCTAGCGGTAGATGTAGCAGAGCAGCTTAGGCTGAACTAGGAGATATGCAAAGCTCCTGCAATACCACTATAGTTACACAGTACCTATACACAATAAAAGACAATACTCAGTGTTACCAAAAATAAAGGTACTTTATTTTAGTGACACAAGGCCAAAAATATCTTAGAGGCAATACTCCTTCTGGAGGTAAGTATTATACACAATATATACACTAGTAACCTGTAGGAGGCTGGCCTGGCTTATAGTGGGTACCTGATGGCCCTTACACCTTGTGTCAGGTCCAGTTATCCCTTATTAGTAGATTTGTAGTGTTCTATCAGCTTAGGTTGATAGAGGTAGCTATAGCAGAGCAGCGTAGGCTGAACTAGGAGACATGCAAAGCTCCTACTATACCACTTATGTCATATAGCACTATATCATAAGAATCACAATACTCAAGAGTTACTAAAAATAAAGGTACTTTATTTTAGTGACAATGTGCCAAAAATATCTCAGAGGATATACTCCCTTAGGAGGTAAGTAAAATGCACAAAATATACACACAAACCAAAATCAGGTAAGTAAACAGTTAGAAAAGTAGTGCAAACACTGTAGAATACAATAGGATGCATTAGGCCTAGGGGCAACACAAACCACATACTAAGAAAGTGGAATGCGGACCACTTAGCGACCCCAGGCCTAGTGTAATGTGTAGAGGGTCGCTGGGAGTGTAAGAAAACACAAAGGAAGTCATTCTGACCCTGGCGGTCATCGACCACCAGGGCCAACGACCGCGGAAGCGCCGCCAACAGGCTGGCGGTGCTTCCTGGCCAATTCTGACCGCAGCGGTAAAGCCGCGGTCAGAAAAGGGAAACCGGCGGTTTCCCGCCGGTTTTCCCCTGGCCATAGGAATCCTCCATGGCGGCGCTGGGATTCCGACCCCCTTCTCGCCATCCTGTTCCTGGCGGTTCTTACCGCCAGGAACAGGATGGCGGGAACGGGTGTCGTGGGGCCCCTGGGGGCCCCTGCACTGCCCATGCCACTGGCATGGGCAGTGCAGGGGCCCCCTAACAGGGCCCCATAAAGATTTTCAGTGTCTGCTTTGCAGACATTGAAAATCGCGACGGGTGCCACTGCACCCGTCGCACCCCTTCAACTCCGCCGGCTCCATTCGGAGCCGGCTTCATTGTTGAAGGGGCTTTCCCGCTGGGCCGGCGGGCGGCCTTCTGGCGGTCGCCCGCCGGCCCAGCGGGAAAGTCAGAATGACCGCCGCGGTCATTTGACCGTGGTACGGTCTTCTGGCGGTTCCCATCAGGCGGGCGGCTTCCGCCGCCCGCCGGGGTCGGAATGACCCCCAAAGGGTGTCCAAGATACCCCACCACAAGTCCCTGAAAAGTAGGAGTAAAGTTTCCCTACTTCCCCAGAAACACACTAAAGTCGTGATAGGAGATTCTGCAAAGACCACAACTGACTGCAAAGCACTGAAGACGGATTCCTGGACCTGAGGACCTGTAAAGGAAGGGGACCAAGTCCAAGAGTCACAAAAGTGTCCAGGGGGGCAGGAGCCCACTAAACCCCGGATGAAGGTGCAAAATGGCTGCCTCCGGGTGGAAGAAGCTGAATCTGCAAGAACGGAAGATGCCAGGAACTTCTCCTTTGCACAGAAGATGTCCCATGGCGTGCTGGAGGATGTAGATTTGTTTCCACGCAGAAATACTGCAAACAAGCCTTGCTAGCTTCAAAGGTTGTGGTTGAAGAAAATGGGTGCTGCCCGGGCCCAGGAAGGACCAGGAGGTTGTCCCTTGGGAGAGGAGACAGGGGGGGCACTCAGCAACACAGAGAGCCCATGCAGAAGAAGGCAGCACCCACAGAAGTACACGAACACGGGTTCAAGAAAACAGAGCATGGCGGTCATCTCAACACTACAAAAGAGGGTCCCATGAAGCTGGTGGTCAACTCAGCGAGTTGAGCAATGCAGGACGGAGTGCAGGGGACCTGGGCTATGCTGTGCACAAAGGATTCCTTGCAAAAGTGCACAGACGCCCTAGCAGCTGCAGTTCACACAGTACACAAGATTACTGTCTGGAATGGGGAGGCAAGGACTTACCTCCACCAAATTTGAACAGATGGACCACTGGGCTGTCAGGGTCACTTGGATCCAGCACCTGTGTTCCAGGGACCACACTCGTCACGATGAGAGGGGACCCAGAGGACCGGTGAAGCAGAAGTTTGGTGCCTGCGTTAGCAGGGGGAAGATTCCATCGATCCACAGGAGATTTCTTCTTGGCTTCCAGTGCAGGGTGAAGGCAGACAGCCCCCAGAGCATGCACCACCAGGAAACAGTTGAGAAAGCCGGCAGGATTAGGCGCTACAATGTCGCTGGTAGTCTTCTTGCTACTTTGTTGCCGTTTTGCAGGTGTCCTGGAGTAGTCAGCAGTCGATCCTTGGCAGAAGTCGAAGAGGGAGAAGTCGAAGAAGTCGAAGAGGGAGATGCAGAGGAACTCTGGTGAGCTCTTGCATTTGTTATCTGATGAGAAGCCCACAGGAGAGACCTTAAATAGCCCTCAGAGGAGGATTGGCTACCTCGTCAGGTAAGCACCTATCAGGAGGGGTCTCTGATGTGACTCCATTGTGCCCGCACACCTCTGCATTCAAAATGGCAGAGGTCTGGGACACACTGGAGGAGCTCTGGCCACCACCCCTGGGGTGGTGATGGACAGGGGAGTGGTCACTCCCCTTTCCTTTGTCCACTTTCGTGCCAGAGCAGGGACTGAGGGATCCCTGAACTGGTGTAGACTGGCTTATGCAAGGAGGGCACCATCTGTGCCCTTCAAAGCATTTCCAGAGGCTGGGGGAGGCTACTCCTCCCCAGACCTTAACACCTATTTCCAAAGGGAGAGGGTGTAAAACCCTCTCACAGAGGAAATTCTTTGTTCTGCCTTCCTGGGACTGGGCTGCCCAGACCCCAGGAGGGCAGAAACCTGTCTATGGGTTGGCAGCAGCGGTAGCTGCAGTGAAAACCCCAGAGAGCTGGTTTGGCAGTACCCGGCGTCCATGCTGGAGCCCCGGGGATGCATGGGATTGGCACCCCAATACCAGATTTGGCCTGGGGGGATGATTCCATGACCTTAGACATGTTACATGGCCATATTCTGAGTTACCATTGTGAAGCTACATATAGGTATTGACCTATATGTAGTGCACGCATGTAATGGTGTCCCGCACTCACAAAGTGCAGGGAAATTGCCCTGAACTATGTGGAGGCACCTTGGCTAGTGCCAGGGTGCCCTCACACTTAGTAACTTTGCACCTAACCTTCACCAAGTGAGGGTTAGACATATAGGTGACTTATACGTTACTTAAGTGCAGTGTAAAATGGCTGTGAAATAATGTGGACGTTATTTCACTCAGGCTGCAGTGGCAGTCCTGTGTAACAATTGTCTGAGCTCTCTATGGGTGGCAAAAGAAATGCTGCAGCCCATAGGGATCTCCTGGAACCCCAATACCCTGGGTACCTAGGTACCATATACTAGGGAATTATAAGGGTGTTCCAGTGTGCCAATTAGAATTGGTAAAAATGATCACTAGCCTGCAGTGACAATTTTAAAGGAAGAAAGAGCATAAGCACTGAGGTTCTGATTAGCAGAGCCTCAGTGACACAGTTAGGCACCACACAGGGAGCACACATTCAGGTCACAACTATGAGCACTGTTGTCCTGGCTAGCAGGATCCTAGTGAGGCAGGCAAAAACAAATTGACACACAAGTAAAAATGGGGGTAACATACAAGGCAAGATGGTACTTTCCTACATAACCAAAATCAGGTAAGTAAACAGTCATTGAATAGTGCAAACAGTAGAAAATACAATAGATTGCAATGGGCCTAGGGGGCAACCCAAACCATATACTAGAACAGTGGAATGTGAATCAGAAATTCCCCCCTAGGCAAGTGTAGTGTGTAGAGGGACACTGGGAGTGTAGGAAAACACCAAAGGTAAGTAAAGTACCCCACCGCACTGCCCAGGAAAGTAGGAGTAAAGTACAGCAAGTTTCCTCGGGACACACTACAAGTTTAGATAAGAGATTTTGCAAGAACCAAGCAAGACTGCAAGCAACAACCAATGGATTCCTGGACCTGAACACCTTTGGAGAGAGGTGACCAAGTCTAGAAGTTGAAGAAGAGTCCAGGAAGGACAGGAGCCCCTGACAACCTAGAAGATGGTGCAAAAGTGGATTCTCTGGTAAGAAGAACAGTACAGAAGAGCACCAAAGAAGATGGCTGTGGGTTCCTGCTTTCTGCAGGTGATGTCCCACGTCGAGTTGTTGGATGCAGGCTGTTTCTGTCACTGGATTCTGTCAACAAGCCTTGGTTCAAGCAAGTATGAGGTTTGCGTCAAAAAGGAGCTGCCCGGACCCAGGAGGGACCTGGGGGTCTCAACTCAGACTGAGGAGACAGAGGAGGCTCTCAGCACTTCAGAGAGCTCTCAGAACACCAGGTAGCACCCACAGGAGCCCCAGAACACGTGGACAAAGAAGATGCAAAGTGCGGTCGTCGCAGCACTACACAGGAAGGTCCCGCGCTGTCGGAGAACAACTCAGGAATCTGTGCATCGCAGGATGGGGTGCTGGGGACCTGGGCTACACTGTGCATGAAGGATTCTTTGAAGAGGTGCACAGAAGCCCAAGGAGCTGGAGAAGACAAAGTGCACAGGGTACTATCATAGCACAGGGAGGCAAGCTCTTACCTCCACCAAATTGGGACAGCTGGATCTTTGGACAGTCTGGGTCACTTTATTCCACAACCTGTGTTATAAGGAGCACACTCATTGTCAGGGGAGGAGTCCCAGAGTACCGGTCGTCGTCGCAGAAGGGTGCCTGCAGAAGCAGGGAAGTGACTCCGTCACTCCACGGGATATTCCTTTGGTTCTTCTGGTGCAGGGTGAAGACAGGCAGTCTTCAAAGCGTGTACACCTTGGAAACTGTTGCAAATGCTGGCTGGAGCTAAAGTTGCAGGTCACCGGAGTCGTCCTGGATACGTTGTTGTAGTTACAGCGGTTCCTGGAGCAGACTGTGGTTGATCTGACGATCAGAAGCTGAAGCAGAGCATGCAGAGGATTTCTGGAGGAGTCCTGCAAGCTGAATTTGAGGAAACATCCAGAGGAGAGACCCTAAATAGCCCTGAGAGGGGGGGATTGGTTACCTACCCCGGTATGCACCTATCAGGAGGGGTCTCTGATGTCACATGCTGGCACTGGCCACTCAGAGGTCTCCAGACGGTCCCCACACTTTGGAATCCAAGATGGCTAATGCCAGAGACACTCTAAAGGAGCTCTGGGCACCACCCCTGGGGTAGAGATGGACAGGGGAGTGGTCACTTCCCTTTCCGTTGTCCACTTTCATGCCAGAGCAGGGACTGGCGGTCCCTGAACTGGTGTAGACTGGCTTATACAAGGAGGGCACCATCTGTGCCCTTCAAAGCATTTCCAGAGGCTCTGGGATGCTACCCCTTCCAAACCTGTAACTCCTATTTCCAAAGGGAGAGGATGTAACACCCTCCTCCCAAAGGAAATGCATTGTTCTGCCTTCCTGGGATTCAGCTGCTCAGTCCCCAGGAAGGCAGAAACCTGTCTGTGAGGTGTCAGCAGCTGGAGCTGCAGTGGAGACCTCAGAGATGTGGTTTGGCAGTACTAGGGGTACATGGTGGAGCCCCCAGGATGCATGGAATTGGCCCCTCAATGCCAGATTTGGAATGGGGAAAAATTCCATGATCTTAGACACCTCACATGGCCATATTCGGAGTTACCATTGTGAAGCTACATTTATGTATTGACATATATGTAGTGCACATGTGTAATGGTATCCTTGCACTCACAAAGTCCGGGGAATTGACCCTGGACAATGTGGGGGCACCCTTGCTAGTGCAAGGGTGCCTTCACACACAGTAACATTGCACCTAGCCTTCAGTAACTGAAGGTTAGACATATAGGTGACTTATAAGTTACTTAAGTGCAGTGAAAATGGTTGTGAAATAGTGTGTGCACTATTTCACTCAGGCTGCAGTGGCAGTCCAGAAGAAAGGTTTGTCTGAGCTGCTTATGGGTGTCAAAAGAAATGCTGCAGCCCATAAGGAGCTCCTGGAACCCCAATGCCCTGGGTACCTAGATACCATACACTAGGGACTTATAAGGGGGGTCTGCAGGAGGCTGGCCTGGTTTGTAGTGGGTACCTTGGGTACTTACACCTTATACCAGGTCCAGTTATCTCTTATTAGTGAAGTAGTAGTGTTCTAGCAGATTAGGCTGATAGAGGTAGCTATAGCAGAGCAGCTTAGGCTGAACTAGGAGACATGCAAAGCTCAGGCAATACCACTTATAGTTACACAGTGCTTATACACTAGTAAAGACAATACTCAGTGTTACCAAAAATAAAGGTAGTTTATTTGGGTGACACAGTACCAAAAATATCTTAGAGGCAATACTCCTTCTGGAGGTAAGTATTATACACAATATATACACTAGACACCACAATAAGGCAAGTAATTAGACATAGGATAGTGCAAACACTAGGAAATGGTATAGAATGCAATGGGAGAAAATTGGTTAGGGGCAACACAAACCATATACTAAGAAAGTGGAATGCGAATCACAAATTCCCCCCTAGACAAGTGTAGTGTGTGCAGAATCGCTGGGAGAGTAAGAATACAGTAAAGGTGAGTAAATTACCCCACACCAGGGCCCAGCAAAGCAGGAGTAAAGTACTGCAAGTTTCCTCAGGACAGACTACACCTTGTAATATGGATTATTGCAGTAACCAACCAAGTCTGCAAACAACAACTGCTGGATTCCTGGACCCGAAGACCTGCAAAAGAAGGGGACCAAGTCCAGAAGTTGAAAGAAGTTACAGGAAGGACAAGAGCCTCTGCCAACCCAGATGAGGGTGCAAAACAAGAGTCCCCGGTTGGACGAAGACTACAGGAACGCACCCTAGGAAGATATCTGCAGGTTCCTGTGTGATGCAAAGGATGTCCCATGACGTGAAGATGGATGCAGATGTGATTTCGTGTTGGAAGTCGGAAACAAGGTTTGGCTACGACAAAAATGTGTTTTGTGTCAAAATGGTGCTGCCTGGACCCAGGAGGGACCTGGGGGCCTCAACATTGTGTGAGGAGGAAGCGGGGCCTCTCAGCACTTTAGAGAGCCCTCTGGATGCCAGACAGCACCCACAGGAGTCCCAGGACACGGGGACAAAGGAGGTGCAAAATGCAGTTGGTGCAGCACTACAAAGAAGGGTCCCATGCCGCCAGAGGTCAACTCAGCGAGTTGGGCGTTGCAGAATAGAGTGCTGGGGACCTGGGGCAGGCTGTGCATGAAGGAATTTTGCAAATAGTGCAGAAAAGGCCTCAGGAGGTGAAGAAGACGTGGTGCACAGGGGTACTGTCGCTCTCAGGGAAGGCAAGGTCTTCCTCCTCCAAATTGCGTCAGCAGGACCTCAGGACAGTCTGTGTCAATGGGGTACACCCTCTGTGTTTCTAGGAGCACACTTGTCGCTGTGAGAGGAGTCCAGGAGTACCGGTCATTGACTTGGAAGGTGCCTGCGTGAGCAGGGGAGTAACTCTGACACCCCACAGAATATTTCTTCGGTCCTTCTGGTGCAGGGGGAAGAGAGGGAGTCCTCAGAGCGTGCACACCATGGAAACCGTTACAGTTGCTGGCTGGAGCTGAAGTTGCAGAAGAAAAGTGTCCCTTGTGGATACTTCAATGCTGTTACAGCAGTACCTGGAGCAGGCTGCGGTTGATTCGAGGTCAGAGGATGAAGTAGTAGTTGCAGAACATTCCTGCTGTAAATATGCAAGTAGAATATGAAGAGAACCCACAGGAGAGACCCTAAATAGCCCTGAGAGGGGGATTGGCTACCTTATCAGGTAAGGGCCTATCAGGAAGGGTCTCTGACATCACCTGCTGGCACTGGCCACTCAGAGCCCTCCAGAGTGCCCCCACACCTTGCAAAGCAAGAGGGCTGAAGTCTGGGACACACTGGAGGAGCTCTGGGCACCACCCCTAGGGTGGTGATGGACAGAGGAGTGGTCACTCCCCTTTCCTTTGTCCAGTTTCACGCCAGAGCAGGGGAAAAGGGGTCCCTCAACCGGTGTAGACTGGCTTATGCAAGGAGCGCACTATCTGTGCCCAACAAAGCATTTCCAGAGGCTGGGGCAGGCTCCACCTCCCCAGCCTGTAACACCTATTTCCAAAGGGAGAGAGTGTAACACCCTGCTCTCAGAGGAAATGCTTTGTTCTGCCTTCCTGGCACATGCACACCCCCAGGCACTGCACCTTCATTCGCTGTCCTGCAGTCACCACAATAGCACCACAATTGTGTCACCACAATAGCACACATCCATTCATGCACCCCAGACACCACACCTGCACTCACCATAACTACTTTAGTTGACACATGCAGCACACTCACCAGACTTGCAGACACCCAGACAACATACATTCACACTGGCAGCTTGACTTGTCCCTCTGTGTCCCCCCTTCTCCCAAGACACTCAAATGACCCAAAACACACACCCATCACACATCCACCACACCTCAGCATACTGTCCAGTCACCTGCACCCACATCACACATACCTACACCACTTACGACCACTCCCTCTACCTCCACTCCCACGCCTTCCTCCAGGTCCACCCCAATTGCACCTAAGAAACTTTTCCTCTCCCGTGTTGACCTCTTCTAACCCACTGGCCCACCCCGTCTCATCCCTAAACGTGCTCACCTCCTTGCCCTGTCCACTCCTTCCACGTCACAGCCCGCCCCTGTCCGCCCTTCACATTCCTGTGCTCCTTCCCCAGAGAGGAAGAAGCCCTGTGCTAAACCTGTTCCATCTGCCAAGCCCACTCCCTCACCTTCCAAGGGCAAACCCAAACCCCCTCCACCTTCCGAACGCAAATCTAAGCCCCACCCCCATTGTAAATCCCCACCACCTCCTGCCACTGAGGTACCTGGATTCCCCATTGTTGCCCCTCTGAGGTGGAGTACCGTAGCACTTGTGGGAGTCAGGTTGGGGCCATTGTGGCCCATCTGACTTGTTTTATGCAGGACTGGCCATTGGCCTTATATGCACTTTGGTTGCGCAGTGAGCACAATATAGGTTAATGTGTGGCCTGTGTGTTTATGGAGGCACGCTCTGGGGCCGTGGTCTCTCGTTTCATTGTTTGTGGGTGTGGGGCACATGTATGTACTTTGGTCAGGTTAGATTTGCCTTTTGTCGGTTAAGTACCTCTTGCTGTGGGGTGTATGGCTTGTGCTGCTGTGAAGGGTTGGGGGAGCGTTGCAGGGTGGGTGGAGTGGGTGGGTATGTAACTGTGCACTTTCTTCCCTTGTTTAGTAGGTTGCGGTACTTACCCTCGCCGTCTTCGTCAGCAGTCTCGGTCGTGGAGGTATATGGCAAGGTGCAGGGCTGGCATGATCTGCAGCTCTCTATCCATGGCTGCTTCGGCGTGTTGTGTAAGCCTCCGGTGAGTGTTTCCTTATATTTGGTTTATTTTGCCCCGTAACTGATGGAGGTCTTGTGCTTCATTATTTGATGGGTGGGTAGGGCCTTTCTGTCGGCCTGTGGTCGGGCTCTGCCGTCGTTGTCGGCACTCCTTTGCTGCCCGTGAGTGGTTTTCAGGGTGCCTGTGTTTCAGTTGGTTCATCATTTGGCAGTACGGACCGCGCGTCTGTTAGCGGTTCGTATCGCCACCTCCAGCAGTGCGGTGTTTACCGCCGTGTTCATAATGAGAGCCTTAGTCTGCAGATGATCCGCATACTGTGTCTGCAGATGCCCACAGGCTTAAATGGCCAAGATATGCAAAAGCATTGACCCTTTCAAGCCCACCCGGCATCTTTCATTTTTAAATACCTCAAAATCTATGTAACAGATTTACACCAACCTATTAAATATGCACGTTTTGAGTAAAATTGTACTTTCAAGCCTAGTTTGGTTTTAAATCTGTTCAGCGTATTCGCTGTAGCTGTAGGCAACATTTCTATGAGAACTAAAATGAGAAAACACAACTTTTTTGATGCCGCCTTCAATTATTTGCCCTGGATAGCAATGTCTGTAATATAATGATAAGCTGGATTTAAGATGTGTATGCTGAGTACCAAATTTAGCGCCAATCCACCCAAAGGTAATGGCAAACTAAGAATTCCTTCTCAATTAGAAGATGGATAGAGCACCTGTACCTAATATTACACAGTGGAGTCTTCATGTATAGCTAATACGTTTGGTGCCACATAGAGCACCCACCATGCTCCATGACCCCAACTGCTTCCCGGTCGGCCAAAGCATCTGCCAAGATGTCGGGCATCCAGCACACGTATCGTGCTGCATCTCACTGCTCCCTACTGTGCTCAATGGCCTCAGAGATCAGAGGCAGTTTTTCTCCTCCTCTTTACTCACCTATGTGTTGGAACCTGCAAAAGCTTTATGGAGTAAGCTGCACCTAAAGACGCATCAGTCTCTTCCAGTGGTCTGTAGGAATGCAAATGCAGCTCAGGATGTGGGAGACTACTCTACAGAGCGGCTGGCATATTCAGCACATTAACATGATGCACTGGAATGGACATGCCCCAAGAGGTATGGAGGTGGGTTCAGTTTGGCTGATGGGGCACTGGCACAAGAAGTGAAGTCCCTCATAAAGAGCCCTGAAATTTTCCTCATGCCTAAGGCAAGATTAGAAGTGGAGGCCCTGAGTTGCTATTTGCAGGCGTGGCAGTCGAGAAGTGAGGCTAAGGGGTCTCGTGCACCTCGGATTAAGGCAGGGACACAGACCACAGGAAGTAAAACCAAATAGGTGCAGTAAGAAGGGAGGGGTTAGAAATGGCTACAGTAAATAACAACTGATGCCCTTAGATGTGGTCTGGGAGACAGTCCGACAAGTAACTGCATGAAATATTGCAAGGGGTAAAAGTACAACTCTGCTTAAATGCCCTGGGTAAGAATTTAAGAAGTAAGAAACATCGCAGCAATCTTGCAGCTAGTGTGGGACAGTGTGGTAGGGCTTCAGAAAACGAACAGCAGAGTGCCCTTGTGGAGCTGACGTCTGAACAGCAGTTTGATCAACTGTCTAAGGAAATTGGAATACAGGGACAGACATTGACATCACCGTTGATTTGTGCAACGCCTACAGCATTAGTCAATGAAAGTGTGTCAGACATTGCTGACTTTGCTAAACTAGAGCCAATTGAGGAAGGTGTCTTTATTGAGGGAAGTCAACAAGGGAAGACCCTTGATAACACCTTAATAGCAAACCTAGACTCGACAAGCACTCTATTAGGTATCACAGTGAGCAAAAACCGGCCAACATATTGTATGTTTTTAGTCTGGAGTTCCAAGGGACAGCAGAAGGAGTCTTCTGGTGGGGTCAATGTGCAAAATAAAACCAAGATCGACAGTGTAAATAATACAAATGTGGGAGTCACACAGGACACTTTGATGCTTTCAGGAGTTCCTGTCTCATCTGCACGCTGCAGATGAGTTTGGAAAGTGTCCAGGCAATGCGCTCCAGCTTTGGAATGGCACTGGAAAGGGCAAACACAAACAGTGATGATGATGATGGTACCAAGGACTTCAGGACTTCTGATGAATCCTGTGGAGGTGATGCTACAGCAAATATTGGAAGAACTGAGGGTGATGAAATTTCCCAAGAGGACACCCACAAAAAAAAGGATGAGCAGTTGAGCCAGATCAAAGCTAATATTCAACTGCTTACATCAAGAGTTGCTGAAGTTGAACAAAGAGTGTGTGATCTAGATGACTCCAAACACTTTCTGCAATGTGCAATTACCAAACTTCCATTTGAACTGACTGAACTGCAAATGAAATTGGATGAGGTGGAGAATAGGTATCGCCGCTGTAACCTGCGGTTTATGGGGATACCAGATGTGAGAAAGTAGCCTCTTTCTAGCATGATTACTCACATGTATGGCATGTTTGTCAGTGTGTTTTTACTGTCTCACTGGGATCCTGCTAGTCAAGACCCCAGTGCTCATAGATTGTGGCCTACATGTCAGTCTGTTTTACTGTTTTGTCAGTATGCTTCACTGTTTCACTGGAGTCCTGCTAACCAGAACTCCAGTGCTTATGCTCTCTCTGATTCCAAATTTGTACTTACATACTGGTAACCCAGTATTCCACTCCAAATTGACATACTGGACCCTGTGAGAAAGTAGCCTCTTTCTAGCATGGTTACCCCCACTTTTGGCCTGTTTGTGAGTGTGTGTCAGTGTGTTTTTACTGTGTCACTGGGATCCTGCTAGCCAGGACCCCAGTGCTCATAGTTTGTGGCCTAATGTGTGTGTTGTCAGTAGTGCTTGACTGTGTCACTGAAGCTCTGCTAACCAGAACTTCATTGCTTATGCTCTCTCTGCTTTTAAATTTGTCACTGTAGGGTAGTGACGTCATTTACCAATTTCAATTGGCACACTGAACCCCCTTATAAGTCCCTAGTATATGGTACGTAGGTACCCAAGGCATAGGGGTTCCAGGAGATCCTTATGGGCTGTAGCATTTCTTTTGCCATCCATAAGGAGCTCAGACAAGCCCTTTCACAGGACTGCCACTGCAGCCTGCGTGAAATAATGCACACATTATTTCACAGCCATTTTCACTGCACTTAAGTAACTTATAAGTCAGCTATATGTCTAACCTTCCCTTGCTGAAGGTTAGGTGCAAAGTTACTGAGTGTGAGGTCACCCTTGCACTAGCAAAGGTGCCCCCACATAGTTCAGGGCCATTTCCCGGGACTTTGTGAGTGCAGGGACGCCATTACACGCGTGCACTACATGTAGGCCAATTCCTATATGTAGCTTCACAATGGTAACTCCGAATATGGCCATGTAAGGTGTCTAAGATCATGGAATTGTCCCCCCATTCCAAATCTGGTATTGGGGAGCCAATTCCATGCATCCTGGGAGCTCCACCATGTACCCCCCAGTACTGCAAAACCAGCTCTCTGAGGCTTGCACTGCAGCTACAGCTGGTGGACAGACAGGGAGGCGGAAGAGGTGGACACACCGGGGGAAGTGGATGTTGTTGTGTGTGCATGTGTATGTTGGCTGTGTGTATGCTTGTGGTGGGGGGTGTGGTGCTTGTGTTTTGAAGTGTGCTTCTTGTGTGTTGAGGTGTGTGCCTGCGTGTCAGAATGTGTGCTTGGGATGAGTGAAGGGAGTGGGGTGCTGGAAGGGGTAGAGGAGGTTGGAGGGGGGAACGGAATGACCAAGGACACTGGCTGCCGTCCAAGAGGAGGCCAGAGCCTGAAGAGATCTCTGAATGCCATCCAGATAGGCATTGGTCTGCTGCATCTCTGATGCTAGCCTCTGGATGGCATTGACGATGGTTGTCTGCCCTACAGAGATGGTTCTCGAGAGGTCAATAGCCTCCTCCGTAAGGGCAGCAAGGCTGACTGGGGCAGGGAGGGAGGTGCCTGGGGCGAAGGAGACACCCACCATTCTGGGTGAGCAGGCACGGGCAACTCAGTGGGGAGCAAATGGGAGGGCGGTGATGGTATGGGGGTGGTGGAAGATGACACAGTAGGGGTGGGCCCACTAGGGTCTGCCACCACCAGGGAGCTCCCATCGGAGGAGGTATCGGAGTCACTACCTCCAATGGTAGTTGCCTCCCCCGTGGTACTCCCCTCACCCTCCAACCCACTGGTCCCCTTGGCGTCAGACGACTCTGCCTCCAAGGATCCGTGGGCCGCTGCATCCCCACTCGCCGGTGCCTCAGCTCCCTCGCCAGATGATGCTGATGTACACAGACAACACAAGAGAACAGGGATGGGGGACGAAACAGGAGAGATTTTGTAAATAGCTGAATGGAGGTACAAAGGTGGTTCACATATACACCCACCCAGAAAACCCTCCAACAGGCAGCACCTACCACTATACTAATGGCTATGCCCCTGACTAGTGGCCGGAACCCTGCTCTACAGCCATTCCCCTAATAACTTAAGGACCTGACGTGTAGTAGACCTGACCAAACCACCCCTACTCCCAACTGGGGCCATGATGTAGATGGACATCAGTCATAGTCCCTGCAACTAGGCAGCATAAATCCGAATGCACACACACACATCCATCAAGGGCAAAAAATGATGATATGTGTACTCACCCCCTTGTGACTGCTGTGCAGCCTTCACGCGCCCATCCAGGTCTGGGCACGCTACTGCCAGGATGCATTGCATAAGGGGGGTCAGTGCCCGCCAGGCACCCCTTCCCCGTTGGGAGGACTTCCCCAGTTGGGCCTCACAAATCTTTCACGCCCAGCGCCGCAGGTCCTCCCACTTCTTCCTGCAGTGGGTGCTCTGCTGGTTGTAGACCCCCAGGGTCCGCACCTCCTTGGCGATGGCATGCCAAAGTCCCCTTTTCTGGTGGGCGCTTACCTATAAGGGATACACAGAAATGTAACACAGAGGTCAGACACTGGCCTATCATATACAGCTGGCTATACGTCCACTATGGGACGGACAGTTCAAACCGACTAACAGCACACACAGATGCAGCATGTCAGGAACCCTGGACCATTCAGTGTCAGAGGTGCACAAATGTATGCAACCAACACCAACCACTACGCACATCCATGGCCCCCAATCCTCCTACTCACCTGTACCTCCGGCCATCCGGAGAGCTTGGCGTACAGGGGCAGGACACCGTCCACGAGCCTCTCCAATTCCTCTTGGATGAAGGCCGGGGCCCTTTCCCCTGCAACACGTGCCACTTCCATGACCAGAGGCAGGACACAGCAGTACACTCAGGCCCTCATTCTGACCTTGGCGGTCTTTTCGCAAGACCGCCGAGTTACCGCCGCGGTGAAGACCGCCGACCGCGGCGGTATGCCGCTGTGCGCATTCTGACTGCTGGGAGCGTTCCGCCGGAAAACCGCCAGCAGCCACACTGGCGGTCGGCGGGAAAGTGGAGACTGGTCAACCTCCACCGCCACGCCAGCAGAACACCGCCCACAGAATTACGACCCACATTTCTGTGTGGCGGTCTTCTGTTGGCGGTCTTCTGTTGGCGGTCACCTCCCCATGGCTCCTGTCACCTCCCGGAGGACCAACGCACAAGGTAAGTTGATCGTCCGTGAGGGGAGGGGGTGGGGGGGTGTTGTGTGATGTGTGCGTGCATGGGGGTGTGCGTGTGAGTGTGTAGAGGGGGTGTGTGAGTGCGTGCATGCGGGCGGGGAGTGCTGCTGTGCCTATGGGCAAAGTGTGTAGTTCGGCGGGTGCGCATGTCGGCATGTATGTGTGCGGCTATGTGTCCCCGTTGTGTATGTGTGTGTGTAGGGGGTGTGTATATGTGCATGTTGGGGGTGTGTGCATGTCGGGGTGCGTGTATGTGCATGTCGGGGTGGGGGTGGGGAGGGGGTTCGTACCACCTCTGGGGGGTGGCAGGGGGGTGGAGGGTGTGGGGGGAGGACTCGGGGGGGCAGTGGGGGGTGGGGGAGACCCCTATCAGTGCCAGGGAAGGAATTCCCTGGCCCCGATAGTGCCTACCGCCATGGTTCGCATGGCGGTTCCCGAACGCCAGAAACCGCGGCGGTAAGCAGGGTCATGATACCGTTGGCGGTCTTGGGTCGACCGCCGGACCGGAGTGCGCAGACTCCAGCCCGTCGGTCATGACCGCCGTGGCTGTCGGAGTGGGGAAGTGGCGGTCGGTCGCGGCGGTGACCGCCGCGGTCAGAATGCCATTTTTAATACCGCCGGTCTGTTCGCGGTCCGACCGCCGCCTCTCCGCCGACCGCCAAGGTCAGAATGAGGGCCTCAGTGTAGTACCTGCTTGCACGGGATCAGGGAGTCAAGTGAAGTTGGGGTGACAAGTTTGCGTACGCACCGCGGCGGTGTGCACCATCAGTGCCGGCGGCGATCATGATATGGTAGGATTCCCCACTGACATCCATGTAAACCAATTAATTTGTGCACGGCGGTAAACACCACCTTACGCTGTTATGTCAACCGCTAGCAGTATGAGGTCACTTCCACAACGACAGTTCTGGATTACAGGGGGCAGACATTTTGGCCAAAACTACGCATTTGTAAAACTCTCATCTGCACAATGCAGGCCCTATTGTTCCCCAAACACCCATAGGCATGTGACAAATAACATTATCTCACCTGACCAGCTCTGATCTATCATTGTGGTCATGTTGCTGTAATGTCACACACACTATGCGTTAGTGTCGACGACAATCATGCCAGCAGTGCTAAATGAATAACAATGTGTGCAGATGTATGTGTGTTCCTCACACATGTTTTCTACTCCTCCTAGGTACAGTCCCTTGTGACGAGTAAGGGCCCCATCGGTGTACAGACCACTTATTGATTTTTGGACCATGGTGGAGCGTCACATCATTATCAATTACAGACTCACTTGTGCAAATATTCATTCACTTTGTTCATTACTGGATCCTACACTGGTACCGGCAAATCGTAATCAGCATGCCATCACTACTGAAGTGCAGGTGCCCTCTGCACTCCTTTTCCTGGCCACGGGCTCATTTCAAGTGACAGTGGGCATGGGTGCAGGTTTTTCACAGCCAATGTTTAGCATTATACTGTCAAGATTCCTGAATGTATTTGTACGACACCTGCAGTCCTATGTGAGGTTTCCCCAAAGTGCTGACCTCCCTGCCATCAAGTCGGACTTCTATGCCTTTGTCAACATAACCCATGTGATAGGTGCCATCAATGGCACCCACATAGCTATCATCCCCCCAAGAGTCAGTGAACAGGTGTACAGAAACAGGAAGAACTTTAATTCCATGAACATTCAATTGGTGTGTACTGTAGACCAGTACATCACACATGTGAATGCCATGTTCCCTGGTTCAGTCCATGATTCATTTGTACTGAGGAACAGTAGTGTGCCACACAAGATGGAACAACTACAAGAGGACAGAGGGTGGATCATAGGTAGGTGTTTCTGTCACTTTTGCCACCTAGCAATAAGTGACCTGAGGCTTGTCAATCAAAGTTCTGTTTTGCACCTTTTTCTAGGTGATTCTGGCTATCCCAACTTGTGTTGGCTCCTGACACCAGTGAGGAATCCTGGAACAGATGCAGAGAGGAATTACAATGAGGCCCATGGACGTACTAGGAGGATGATAGAGTGCACAATAGTTCTCCTGAAGGCTAGATTTTGTTGTCTACATATCTCTGGCGGTTCCCTGGCCTATGGGCCTGAAAAGGTGTGTAGAATAGTGGTGGCCTGCTGCATGCTACACAACATGGCTCTGAGAAATTCTATCCCCCTCTTGGAGGAAGAGAGTGCTGTATATCCAGACCAGCTTCCTCAGAGAGGGGATGAGAGTGATGGCGACGATGAGGAAGGGAGAGATGTAAATTCCAGGGCCCAACTGATACAACTCTACTTACAGTAACTATGTTTGACAATTGGATGAGATTGGTGTATGAGCATCATACTGTCAGAGTGCCTTGTCATCTAGGGGGGTGTTGGGTCAATACTAATTGCCACTGTGACCAGGTCTGCATAGGAGAGATTACAATTTAGTCTAATATTTCAACACATATGTCGGCACAACAACATGTAAGGCGTGTGGTGCTTTTCATGCTACTCAGATACCAATAAAGGAGTTATCACCCAGTTGCATCCATACTTCACTATGTTCAAACTTAATGGCAGGGGACATTGTAACAGGTGAAAAGGTGTTTTATTTGGTGCAGGGATTAAATCGTGCAGATTAGAGTGATGGGAGTGGGCTAATGGTGGTTGTCCAATATGGCAACATAGTTGCAGCATTGTTGGCAGTAGTGGTAGGTCCATGCAGGCTGACATGAGTTTGTAGTATTTGTAGCACTGTTTGGTGGTAGATTAAGTGGGACACTTGGAGGACAGTTTTTGGCAGAGTCACTTCTTAGAGGGGGCCTTTTTCTTGACAAGTGTTCCTGTGCCATATCTTGGCCTGAGGGTCCGTTTGGGTGCCTGTTGTTGGCCTGTAGGGGTTGAGATGAATGTCCCCTGTGTGTCCTCAAAGGGTGGTTCATGTGAAGTTGCTGCTGATGCTCATGTTGTCCGGTCTGTATCTTGTGCTGCAGTAGGGGCTTCCTGTTCTGTGTGGGCCTCAGGCTGTGTTTGGACAAGCTGCAGCAGCGCACCTGCTATGCTGGCCTTTGTGGCATTGTGCAGTTTCCACTGCTCTATGGCCTCTTGGTGGTGTGCTTGCTGCATCCTCTGACTATGCTCCAGGGTGGATACTATCTGGGCCAATCTGTCCTGGGTATGGTGATATGCCCCCAGGTCCTCCGAAATCACGTCATGGGCTGCAGCATTCATCCTGTGGCCTCCCCCCTGGGCCACTGATGCCCTCTCACTGGGCCTAGCCCCCTGTGCCTGTGTCCCCTGCACAGGTCTGGCGGTACCACTAGTACTGGGGCCATCGTCTTCCTGCCTGTTGGTAGGGGGTGACTGTGGCCTCTGTACTTGTGTTCCACCAGTCTGTGGCCTGGATACACAGGTGTGTGGACGGTTGCCCTGGGCTGATGTTATTGCCTGGGTGGTAAGGGTGTCAGTGGTAACCTGGGTGGGGCTGCTGGATGGTGACAGTCCAGGACTGTGTGAGGGTCCAGGTTGATCGTCAATGTCCAGGGTTCCATCCCCAGTGTCCTGGAGGGTGCCTCTGTCTCCATGTGGGGCACTGCCACTCCTTGTCCTGTCCGTCAGGGTGGCATGTGTGGTGGTGCCTGTTGGGAGGAATGTACATGTCTGTTACATTAGCCTGGTCGGATAGGGTGCACAGGCCTGGGCGGGTTTGTGCCGGTTATACACTTTGGGGCCATGCAGGATGCTTTGGTGAGGTTAGCATTGCTTTTAGCTTGGGATGGGGGGTGCATTGTGGGTGCTGTAGGCCATTGTGTTTCCTTGCAGGGGAGGGTGGCTGTGCACAGGGGGAGGGATGTGGGCCTGTTAGTGGGCATGCAGGGGGAGTGGATTAAGTGCTTGTGGGCTGGGTGGGGTAGTAGTCCTGGCGGGTGTTGGAGAGGTAGGTGCATCCATTACAGGTGTGATGGATATGGGGTAATTGTAGACGACTTACCCGAGTTCATTCCTCCAGTGAGTCCAGTGAGGCCCCAAGGGTGCAGCATGGCCAGTACCTTTTCCTCCCAGTTAGTGTAGTCGGTGGTGTTGGTGGCGGTCCTCCCCCAGTCTTCTGGACTGCAATGTGGTGCCTGGATGCCATGGGCTTGACCTTCGCCCGCAGGTTGTTCCATCTCTTGCGGATGTCGTCCCTGGTGCGTGGATGGTGCCCCACTGCATTGACCCTGTTGACTATTGTCTGTCATAGCTCCATCTTCCTGGCGATGGGTGTGTGCTGCACCTGTGCCCCAAATAGTTGTGGCTCGACCTTCAGGATCTTGTCCACCATGGTCCTTAGCTCCCTTTCTGTGAAGCGTGGGTGTTTTGGGGGTGCCATGGTGAGTGTTGTGAATGGTGTCTTGTATGGATCTAGGTGAGGGTGCTCTTGTGTGGTTGGGTGTAAGTAACGTGGATTGTGGGGTTCGGTGTCTGCTTCTGGTGTTCTCTGTCTTTGTTGGCCTACTTTCATTGCAAAGGATTGTGGGGTGTGTTTGTGAGTGTTTTATAGTGTTGTGGATGTGTGTCAGGTGTGTGGGTTTCTAACTTATCCAATGTGTGCACTTCTTACTGTTGGGTCCACTTGCCGCCCGTGGTGATTTGTGCTTCATTATTTGATGGGCGGGGTGTTGGTGTGCTCGGCGGTGGCGGGGTGGGAGGTCCAGCATTTCTGCTGACAAGGTCCTGGCAGTGACTGGTGGCAGGGTGATTTTTGTCGGATTCAGATTTTGGCATCATTATATTGCAAGTTTCTGTTCACCGCCAATGGCGGTCTTCTCTTCACCGTCGCCACGGTGGTCGACGGTGTTTACCGCCAGGTTCATAATGAGGGCCTAAGGAGGATATTTATACTCTGCATGTGCCGTTTGATGCAAAAATGGTGGAAACATACCAGTTTTATATTTTTAAGTTAGACCCATCTAGCGTCAAAATATAGGAGTTAATGTTATTTTTTGATGCATGAACCCACCTTGCGTCAATGAGATGCAAGGTAGGCATCCCCATCCCAAAAAATTATGCTATCCCCATTGCGCCATATTTATCCCCTGTGCTAAAATGACGCATGGGTGGGAGGCGGACCCAAAAAATGACATTAATCCTGTTTTGCGTCATATTTTAATGCCTGGGTCTGAACAGGCGTTAAAATGAGGCCCATACACCACTAGTAAAGGAAAACTCACAGGAGGAACATTTGCTACCTCCAGGACAACATGGAAGTCATACTCCTCCAGCTAGGTACACTCCGCAGATGTCCGAAATGACAGCAGCTCCCTCCACCACCACTACAGCAACCCCAAACACCACCACAATACCCACAAAGGCAACGAAGAAGGCTGGAGAGGCTATTTCAGCTGAGGACAACTCTCCTTGGCCTCAGGGAGCAAGTCATCATCAGGACTTACTGTCCCAACCAGGAGTCCATTCTACACCTGCTGAACCAGACATCACAGCCAGACTACAAACTCCCAATAACATATCATCCATCACAAAGCTCTTCACTGTTCTGCACATGCTGGCTTCTGGATCTTTCCAGATAACAGGGGCACTAGTGGCTGGTGTCTCCCAGCCATCAATATCATTCTTCCTGCCTAAGGTGCTAGATGCCATCATCCGCTTCACAACCCAACACATCTGCTTCCTAAACAGCCAGCAACTGCAGCAGGAGACCAAGCAAGGTTTTTATCTAATTGCTGGGTTTCCGCATGTGCTGGGTGCAATGGACTGCATCCATGAACAACTGCTGCCACCTGCTGACACAGAACATCTCTACAGGAACCGCAGGCTCACCCATTTGATTAATGTGCAGGCCATTGTGAACCACCGTGGGCTCTTTATGAACATCTCAGCCAAGTATCCTTGCAGCATCCATGAAGCATTCATATTCTGGTACTCCATCATCAACGAGCAGTTTCAGGATGGACAATATGGTAATGGCATACTTGTCGGTAAGTCAACCAGCCAATCAAAACACACACAACACACCAACCCTGTAGCACAAACAAGATATACACCACAACAAAGATACATGGGCATGGGACCACAGATGTACTGGCAACAACACATATGCAACATGCCGCAGTACACCGCAATGATTGGACATCACAAACGCAGACACCAACATGTGCCTAACACAGCCACAAACTGACAGCCACCCCATGTGAAGGACAGGTGGAGCTATGTCCCCTTTGCATACAGAAGAAGACCACAAACCACTACAAGTGTCCACTGGTTGACTACTAAATATATTTCACACACATTAGACCAAACCAACAATAGCTCTGCTATGTCAATGGCAAATGACATGGCCATGTAAAGAAAATCACACCTACGCACATCCCCACCTTATTCATGGTGTGAAAGACTCAGGCATAATCTACATCAAATGCCACCCAAGTGGTGCCAAAACAAACATATTTCATCTACACATACCTAACATGCCTGTAGTCTGTACATACATCTATCTAATGCATTGTAATGCACATATAGGAAGACTAATGTCCCTACAATTAAAGACTATGGGGCAGGATCATGAGAAATGGTGCTACAACTACTCTACTGATACCTCACATGCCCCACTTAGCACCCCCTAACACCATCATGCCTGTTCAGTAGACTAACAATTGTTCACCATGGTGCTGAGACACTGCTAAACTGTTATGAACATGGATGCCATAGTAGACCCCTGCAGGAGTGTGGAGGACATGACTGGCCATACATGTACTGTACTAAGTGACACTTTAGAAAAATTACACAAATGACACAACACATGTCTGTACAGACACATTGCATATAGCGCTTGTTCACCAACACACTTGTCCATAACATCTGCAGCAACTAAGATGCATGGGAAACCACATGGCACATGTGTAGCTGAACTACAACAATTAAAATATGATAATTAATCAGTGAGTAGACACACATGCACACTTAACTTGACTGGAGATACGCAATGTCAATGCAGTCCGAGTCCACTGCATACTCAGAGTGCAAAATGTAATGGCTGACACATGCCTTAGCATGTGTTTGAGACAGGGCGTAAATGCAAATTTGTTTGTAGGTATGTATACATATATTACCCACAGACATAACTACGTAGTCCACCTGCTACTATTCATACAATATGTACACACATAGCACACATGCGCCATCAATTATGTGGACACAGTGTAGGTACACATGCACATATGCACAAAGTATGAAAGAGTGACTGCAGCTGACTCATGAATACACGTATTGTTTGAATATACCATGACACCGTAATGACATTACTGCATAGACTTGCACATGTAGCCAAAAAACATATACTACATAGTAGTACAGCCCATGTAATATGTTAATTGAACCAGGGTGCATTCAAGGGGTACAATGCAATAATTACACAATTTCGATGTGTGTCCAAAAAATGTAAGCAAATGGATCAACCCCACACTGAAACGTGGAGAAAATGGCACCTGGGCCCTGAGCGCCAAATCAACGTTACTACTACTCTCAGTGCACCATGCCGAAAAATCGACACGTTACTCTCATGCGTAAAAAAAAACCATGCATGATGCAAAAAATGTGACCCACACGCCCAGGAAGTGATGTACCAGGACATCCTGCCTGCAAGCATGGTACAGTGAGTGTTGGTTCACTTTCACTTCATAGTCTGTTCACCTGTGACTGTCCGTAGTTGTGTTTTGGAAGTGCTGGTGGATTTGTGGTGTGTTTGCAGGTTTTGTTGTGCCCCTTGTGCTGTGTCCTGTGTTTTTGGTGTCTAATTTGTCTATTTACTTGTATTTTGTATAGAAAGTGTACTGTTTTTGTCATTCTGTTGTGGGGTGTTTGTCTGGGGTAGTTTAGTTGTTGGGGTAGTTTGGGAGTTTGGGGTTGTTGTTAGACTTAAGTGTTCTTTTCCTATTTTGTTTTGGGTGACGTCCTTTCCCCGCTGGGAATGTCTGGGAAGGGTAGGATGGGAAGGATGTCTGCTGATGAACTGGTGGGGTTTATCTGGTTGGTGGCCCACTACCTGCCTCTTATGCTGCAACTGGGTGGCTGGGTGATCCTCGGCTACCCCACTGAGGCAAGACGGCTGTGGTGGGGCAAGGTGGTCCACAACCTCATACGCATATTTAAGACGGGATGCAACAAGCACCAGCTGAAGCATTGGCGGACAGATCTGGTGGCAAGGGAGCAGGATCTGTGGAACTGTTGGTAAGTCTCCCATTGCCATACAATCACCTGCATTTAGCATTTGACTGACAGTTGCAGATAAGTGTGAATGTAATGGTTATGAACATGTTGTATCCAGCTTGTATGAAGAGTCTCTGCACTACTTGAGGCCTGCAGTTCAAATATACAACAATTCAGCCAATGCAGGACGCATGTATGATGAACCCTGCATAACCATCATAAAGGGGCATATTTAAGAGTCCCTAGCTCAGCCTTTGTTTTGCCATAGTGTTAAGTTATTGACAGTAAGGCGGCGCAAACCTGCCATTTACCCCTCGTTGTCTTTACAAAGTGGCGCAATGCATGCATTGCACCTCTTTGGAAAGGCTTGCCACACATTATGGCTGTGCCATGCACAATGTATGCAAGGAGGCTGTTCTTGTGCAAAGGGGGGCTCCAAATTTGCACAAAGGATTTGATGAGATTGCTGCACCCCATTTTTGGCAGAATTCTTAACACCTTCTCTTTGCAGGCGTTACAAATATGCTCCCATTATAATCAATGGGCCTCTGAGTGCTTTGCAGGACTAGCGACAAAACGTTTGACACTAGTCCTGCAAAGCACCACATTACTGGCAAACAATTTTGACACCACTCCCCCTAGCTACCACCATGGTGCGTAGTCTATTGGATATGGTGCACACCTGGTGGGGTTAGCTGTGCGCTATGGCCTGCACTTAAACAGGCGCTGCACTAGGTGCTGCGCCACTTTCACATATATTTGACCCAAAGTGTAGTGATGCATGCATAGTTAAACTTTTAAATAAACAGATAGGAATGACACCTACACTCCAAACCTCAGTCACAACATATTTTCCTATGTATGAATTCCAAACACTCTGTAGGGCTGCTGAGAGAAGGTGTGATATTTAGGCATATATAAGTATGAGAAGGGCCCCGGTGTACTCAGCAGACTTTTCCGTGATCTGTAGCATCTCCTGCTGAGTGCATCATTGACCTTCACATGAATACATGATGTTGGGCCACACCGCCATCATGCTGTGACTTATATATGACTACGCACAGACATGGCTGTGAGTAAGGAGTGCACTAAGGACAATATATATGCAATTGGTGCTGCAATACTGTAGTCCTATAGGCCTCTTGGTGTCATTATGCAAGGCCATGTAAGGGAGCTTGACCATGCACTGGGTCCAGACTACTGGCAGTTCTATTTGTCCTGTGCATTGTGTATCAGAGTAAGCCTATACGATCTCCATGACCACACACACGTGCTGAGTCTTTTCCACTGGCCTGCTGCTCCTCATTGACAGTATGGGGCTGCACTGCTTCAGCTCCATCACTAGCACATGACTCACTAACCTTCAACACCAGATGCATCCTCTGACCACTAAGCAAGTATGTTTGTGATGAGCCATATTCCGATGCCCATGTACTTATCCCTTACTGGATCAACAATGGTATACCATGGCAACAATGGCAGAGTGAACACTATTGGCAATACATCCATGTTTAAAATCAGTCAATGCGCAGGTAGGTAAAACTATCTTCACATGAGTCCACTGCCATTGCAATTTTTAAAGTGTGTCTGCCTTGTGATGGCACAAACATTTCACTTACTTCACTGAAGGATGTATAATGTTATTCAACAACACTTTGGAATACCCACACAACCCCACGGTAGAAGTTTGCCAGTTAGCTATGATAATAATATAGATGTATACTACTTCTGATGCAGGCTGAAATGCTATGGTTATGATAATGGGCCAGCCACTGCAACAACCATAGCATGGCCCTCAGGTGGAATATACATGATCAAGCTGTCCCATATGGTAATGGAGGTGTTGTGCTAACAGACAGCTGCATGACAATAACATGTACAAATGGTGCAGTGAAATGCAACACAGGAGTGTCATAGACAGTGATGGTTTGTAGATGTGTGGGTCTACCTCATCAGCAAGTACGTGTGATTGATTGATCATAGTTGTTTGTCATTTTCACTGATCTTCCACTAGGATGACTTCCTCACACAGCCTAACAAGTTTACACTGAACTATGTTGACCATTTGTATAAACTTTGCACTAACACTGAGCAATGTTTACCATTCATGCCTTTTGGTGGACCAGCCCCATTCACCATAGGAGAGGTGGAGAGATTCGAAGACCCGATGCATCCAGTAAGTGTCATATTGTGGGTCCTGTTGGCTAATCCAGGGTTTGGCGTGAGTCAATCAGAAGTGTGGAATGCAATGAGTGATGTTTTTTCTGGACCAATGCACTGAAATCATAGGAGGATGGATGGTGACATCATGGGGCATATGTAAGAGGCCCAAGTGCCACCGGAGCTTCAATTTTTGTAAGGCTCCGGGGACGTTATGCCCTGCACCGTGTATACAAGGTGGGCTTAAGAAACATTTTGTGGCTTCACATTACCTTGTCAATACGGCCCCTTCACACGCAGAACTTTGCGTGGAAGGAGCGTGCAATGGGTGTTACTGTGGCTGTGCCACAGCAACTCCCATAGCAATTAGATGCTGTCCCTGATTGACACATTCTCTTACACTAGAGGCTGTACCAAATTCTGAAAACGCACACAGGGGTGGCATTAGCAGGGCACAACGAGGTAAAATATATGTTGTTGTACACTCCATTTTTGCTCTTTCGATGGGTGCTACATTTGGCAGCACACATCAAAAGTGCAATGACCCTTTGAAGATTATGTTTGTGTAGGAAGGTGTCCCTCCATGCACAAAAACAATCTCCCCCTCAACGCAGCCAGCTATGTACCATGGGGCAAGAGTGGCTGGGTTAAAGTTTGGAAGTCAAATTAGCACCGGCATAGATGACGATGACAACACAGTGATGCCCCATATTCTATTCAATACGGCGCATCCATGCATTGTGAAAATGGTGGAGTGCTGCACTGCCAATTGTCCGGCAGCATGGTGCTCCATCAAATTCCCTTCAAGTATGTTGTGGAGTTGTGCAATGAAATTGGCTTGCATGTAGTTCTAGGGCCAATGTGTGCTGGCATGGAATTTTGTGTAAAAGGAATAGTAATGGCTGATCACATATTCATTGATGTCTACCATTAAAGGTAACAGGCCAGCTGTATATGTACATAGCATGCCTGTTGAAAACCACCTTGTCACAGCACCATTATCAGCAATGTGTGCCACACATAGCTTACACTTCTTGACAAGATGGCACAGATGTAGGGTTCTATCTGCAGTAGTCTCTAGGGGGATTATGTAGGAGACAGACACAGACCACAGGTGCCTCAGTGCCCTCCGGAGATAATGAGGTAGTGGTACAGAAAGGAGCCATAATGTGCAGAACTGCAGTTATTAGTGTACACAATGTGTGGACAACTCCACTCCAAGTGTTTCTGGAAAAAGTGTATTGATCTCCTAACACCAGATGTGTAGGTCACATCACATATGCATAAGAAGGCAATGCTTTGTGGGTAGCTGGTGCTGTGAGGATGTCTGACATGCATCTGCTAATGATGTAAAATTCTCCTGGATATAGTTGCAAGACCCAAAGCTGTGCCACAATAACTGTGGGCTTATGGGCATCCATACAACCACGATGTGTGTGCTACTAAACACATGTAGGACTACAAAGCACAGGGTAGGGGGCTTCAGTGCTGTTATGTCTTGACAACAGTGATGTGCAGCTCAGGCTTTGCCCAACATTTCTCATGGCAAGATAGTATCAGTTGTACATGTGGCTACAGCATGGAAAATGCTGCTGGACCCTTGTAAAGTAGGCTCAGGCCAGGTTTTACACCTGGACACATAAATGTAGATGTAATAAAACATAGAATACCAGCTTTGTAGTTAGCACCCCCCCCTAACAAATGGGTCACACCTTCACTCCATGATGAGTGCTCAGGTCTTGGTGTATCAGCAGGGGTGCTGAGCTGATGGATTGCATGCCCAACCCCCTTATGCTCAGGGAGACAGGAAATCCAAACTTGTTGAGACATGTGATGCTCACAGTGTAGATGAGAGTGATGTTGAGCAGGACTTTATTAGTTCCTATCAGCTGTGGCCCCTTTTGATTTACAATGGATTGCTGTCATCCCACTGACATGTACAAGATACTTATGATGTATGGTTGGATATAGACGCAGATGAGGAGCAATTCAGTTTTTTGAGGAATGTGTGCAGGACTGTATGTGTAATCAGCTGTAGCAGTGTAAGTTACAAATCTGTACATACTCCACCTAATGCTGATACTGATGGTTGTTTGTCCTCCTTTTACAGCTGCCAACATGGCAAATGATGAGAGACACCAGTTCACACGAAGTGTCGAACGGTACCACCACCTCCTATAAGTGCATTCAGGATACAGCTGCATGGCATGCCGTTTTAGAGCCGAAAAAGCTTAAAGGGAATGGGGGGCATTCCCACATGGTGGACCCACACAGCCACCCAAGACAAAGCATGGAGCAAGCTCCTCAACAATACAGGGGCTCCCAGATGCACCCACTCCATCCACATCTGCTGCACTAGTCGCAACACAGGCACCAGTCGTGCCACCACCAGCTGATAGGCCATCCCAGTTTGACCTGGATCTGTGTATATACCAGAACCTAATCCTCAGTCGTTTGGATAAGTTGGAGGAGGAATTGACAGAGGACCGCAAAATATTGAAATATATAAAGAAGAAGGTGAAGAAGTCCAAAAAATTAACTTGTACAGTTATGGATTACCTCACAGTTCCTTCCCCTCCCTTTTAAAGTTGTAATACATTTTAGTTTGGGTTTTATGTAGTTAGTGTTAGGTCAGTGTAGTTGTAGTAATTGTTGCCCTACTTGTATCTTGTTTCTTAAAGGGGCTGGGGGGGCAATGTTTAGAGTGAGGTGTTTCATGTGTAAGTTAAGTTTAGGTTAGATAGATGTAGTTGTATGATAAGTATAGTTAGTATAGTTTAGTTTAAGATAGGGTAGGTTTTAGTTGTTTTCAAGTAACTTTGTTTTAGAATAAATATCTTGTTATAATTGCATACATATTGTGTAATTAGTTTGAGTCTTAGGGTCTTCCCATGAGTGCACTGGGCAAATTGGGGGAATGGCCTAGGGAATAAGTCCTGCCTTCAAAACCCTCATTTACCGTGTGCTACCCCTATTGACAACAGAGCTGTCACGTTGGCTACAACATCACATCTAGTAGTCCATGCATCTGCCATCCATCGTACCCAACATTCATAATGTCTATCTATACTTTGTATTGGACAGGTAAGTCTAGTACTTTGGCTGTCATTGTTGGAGTCCTGTAGTGACGATGTTGGGAACTGTGACACATCTGACAACAGCCACAACTGGAACTCTATCTCGCAACACTGACTGGTGGCCATCACTGATAAGGTTAGCTACCTCTGTACCACACCAATTAGTTCTTCAGGTAGTCCCAGCTGATTACATTGCCCTTGACTTGCTTTTCAGCCATGCCTGCCGTAGATGATGAGGATGCTCAGTGAATTGCTTCTAGGAGATAACACCATCATACACATTTGTCATGTTAGGATCCTTGTGTGCAGCTTTGTGCCCCCACAGTCCTGCACTCATGTACTGATATTCTGTGACCAATTACATGGATTCACACACTACAATCATTTAGCTGAGTAGATGGATCACAGAAGACGTAGACACGCTAAATGTGTACAAGATGTTTATTTACAGGTGGAAGTTTGAAGGTGAGATATTTACAGTGTCCAGGTCAGAGACCCCATTTGTGAAATCCAGTATTTGTGTCACAATACAAGTCCAGGGTTGAGGGACATGTCATGAGACATGCTTCAGAGTAGTGTCTATAAGTGTGGATGAACAAAAATTGCCAATTGGTAAGTGAGAGACAATGATAGTCCATAGCAGACAAGTCAACAGTGAGTGGGTGAAGATTGCACATATCCTACTGTGACAACACACTGGCATGATCTTAAGCCCAGATCTGAGGAGAAAACTGGCCATGTGGCACAGACTTGGGCTACCGGGTACTTTTCAGAGTGAAAGTAATTTCTTCCACATCTTCATCCTCTGATGTGTGTGGTGCCTCCTGTGCCATTGGTGGTGGTGGTGGAGAGATAGAGGGGGTCATACACACCTCAGGGTTAAACATGTAGAGTCTAAGCTCCCTGCAGCTGCCATTTGTGATAAGACATAAGGCATTACTGCAGCAAGGATGAACTTCTGATTTTTCAATATAGCTGCAACATCCATGTGGTAGGCAGCTGTGTCTTCCCTGAGGGAGGCCACTTCATGCTGAATGGACTCAAGCCTGTTGTCTGTCATGCTATGTCCGCCAGAGACTGCTGGACTCCGGGCAGTGGGGAGTGTGTGCCTCAGATGGCAGCTGAGTTTTCATTAGCTGTCACGAGGCACATGCGAACTTCCTCTAGGCTGCCTGCCATGGTCTCCATTCCCACCAGCACCTGCTCGGCCAGCTCCCGCTGAACTCCTACCACTATCCTCTGGAAGCTTGTCACTGGATCCTCAGAGTCCTGAGCTGTGTTTGAACTGGAAGGTGGTATATTTTGGGTTTTGGGTGGGCCCTCTGGGGACCCCGCAATGGTGGGTGCCCTCCTTGCAACTGGAGGTGGTGTCTGGAGGGATCCCAGGAGGGGATGTATTGTATATGTGCAAGGTGGTGTCCCTTCCTGCGCATGTACAAGTAATGTTAGCTAGGGTGCCATTTTAATGTGTGCTCTAAGATGCAGCACACATGTGTTTCGGCAATGGGACATGGCGGTAAAGAAAGCATTTCTACAAGAGACACCACCATGACCTGACCCCAGAAATGGTATTGACTTTCTTCCTAGTCTCTGATGTCTAAGTTTTGTAGGTAGAGTAGTTTTCACTTTATGCCAGGGGTGTTGTGATGACACAGCCACAGGCACAGTAATTAGACGTGCCTTCCATCTAATGTGCTGCTTATGTAAATGTTGGTGTATAGCCCTAGTGATTGACGTATGTCCAGGTTGTGAATGTGTTATAATACATAGCACAACTAAGGCGTGTGTACATGTGTTGCTTATTAGTGGATAGCGCATCTTGATTCATGGGCAATGTGTCCCCCTGCAATCCTTTAGCATGCATTGAGTGTGTCCTATGTACCTACCCCTTCTGGCATTTGTAAAATTAGCAGTTATTTCCCCCATGCAACTTACCCTGCATTTGTGCTGGTTGTTGGAAGTCTGCGCTGTCCTGTCCTTGTATTCCTGTGACCAGATCTTCCTGGATGACCACTGCAACCATCTTCTCCATCTCATCCTGGCCATTTTCTCCTTAGTTCTACGCTTGCAATCATGCCAGCGCTTCTTGTACTCAGTGAAAGTTCGCATCACCTCTGCCATATCGCCTCTCTCTTACCAACTGGCAATTTGGAGGTGATGAAGAGCTGGTGTTGGTGCTCTGTCACCTCTTTGACAAGGATGCTGTGCTCCTCCTCACTGAACCAACACTTTCTCTTTTTCTTGTCTTTCTCCTGGGACTTCTGTGTATCCTCCTAGCTGGTGCCTGGGTGTATGGGGTCACCCTGGGGTCTCTCCTAGCCTGCTGCTTCCATCTTCCCTTTAAATTGCACCCATTCCTGCTTGTGCATTTAAAGTTGATGCAAATGCGGTGTTAAAATGGGGCAAATCCATTTGCAACATGTTAACGTGCCGCAAAACGGGATTGAGTCACTTTTGCAGCATTAACGTCATTTTGCCTTACGAAAGGGCGCAAGGGTTAACGTCATGTTTTTTACACTAGCCTTTTCTTAGGGTCATCGTGCGCCATAGTATAAATATGGGGTACAGATGGCTTTGAGGTATGGCGCAAGCCAGGGCTAAACTTTGTGACGCAAAACTGCGTTTTGTGGCGTTTTGCATCATGAAGTATAAATATGGGCCTAAAATTATAAAAATGAAGACCCCTCATTGCATGTGGGAGCTTTTTGCTCCTATCGCTCATTTAGAGTCCACAGACATACTTGAGCCAAAAGATCTGGTTGGTGGGCTGCAAGAAAAGTTTTACTTTCATCCATGTGCATTTATGAGATCAGGTACTAAGTCTCCCATATGAAAAAAAGAAAGAAAAATGTAAACTTGTCGGGTGGATCTCAGATTTTTTTGTAAGGCCACAGACTCAACAACGCATAAAATGGCGCCTATGGCTACAGCCTCTGCAGCAGGACTGTGTACTATGATACCCATGGACCCATAATGAGTTCCCTTTCAAAGTCCGCAGGCTCGAAAAAAAGTCCATAAACTTCTTGCCAGTATTGAAAGTTTGAAATTGAAAATGCTTTTCTCATCTATTTAGATGTGGATTGACATCAGATCATTATTTTTTTTTTCTGGAGAGGAGGCTAATATAGTGAACTGAATCTCCTTCCTAATGCAGCAAGTCCATGGACTCTCAAGCTAGACTTTATCTATACTCTGCAGTCTTCCTGTAAAATCTGCAGACTACTTTGCATTTTAAAGAGTGTTCAAGTTTCTCATTAGCTGAAGGCTCATGAACTTTTCCACCACATTAAAAATAGCTTTTATGTGTCAACAGGACTCAGAGTCACATATTTCTACACGACAAGAGACAAGAAGAGGTGATACTGCTCCTCACAGTACCACAGTAAAAACCACAAAAACAGAAACTTCTCACCCATAAAATACAACCCTCTAAAAAAAAACAATTATTTCCAAAGCCAACAATAAACATGAAAAAAGCTGGTCTTTATAAATCACTAGGGCCTGAAGGCCACCTGCACCGAGCTGTGAGTTGAGATTTTAGCCCCTAGTCCTATAAGAGAGAACTGGTGGACTCACTACTTTCACATGCCATAGACCAAATAAGTGCTGGCCTTCGATATTGGGGGATTATCCAAGGCCTTCCGCAGCTGTGACTGGTTGCCAGTGGTGAGCTGGTTGTAGAACCTTGTTGAGGGTTAGTCACAGGGACTGCCAGAAGGTTGTAGGGGTTGGCCAACCCCAGGCATATACAGAGACTTGGCCCTCCAACCAACACAATGAGGGTTGCCAACCCTGGCAGCATCGGGCTTGCCATGTGGCAGGAACTCACAATTAATCCAGGAGCCATGCAAGAGAAAAGAGAAAGCTATCTAGGTGAGGCATGTGAGGTGGAGGCAGAGTGGGACTCATCATTGGGCAAATATTACATGACCTTGTCTTTTTGTTTGTCCAGTGTGTGTTTGTATGTGTGTATGTGTTTGTATTTGTGCGTGTGTGGGAGCATTTGTGTGAGTGTGCATATGTGTGGGTGTGCATCGGAGTGTGTATGTGTGAGATGGTGGTGATATTCACCCCCGGTATAATACTGGTCTCCCATATTAGTGCCAATTTTTAGCATATTTTATACAATCATGCATGGTGGTGCCTGCACTTGATGTAATGCTGGCCATGGCACAATTCTTGTTCTATTGTGGGCATGCATAGATCGGTGGTACCCAACCCTAATGTAGTCCTGCCTTGGGTTAGTGGTGGTAAGTTTTGCCATATTGTATATATCCATGACTTATGGCATACCGGTAGCCACCCGTAACGTAATGTTAAGCTAAGCGACTCCTGGTGGCCCTCCACCCGCGGAAGCCCCCTCGCCCCCACCAACTAAGAGCGCAACCTCAGAATCATTCTGGACTCCAAACTCAACATGGACCACCAAATCAACTCAGTCGCATCCACCTGGTTCCGCACCCTCCACCTCCTATGCAAGACATTCAAATGGATCCCCCTTGAACACCGAAAGACCGCCACACATGCCCTCGTTACCAGCAGACTGGACTACTGCAACGTGCTCTACGCCAGAATCAACAAGAAACTCACCCGCAAACTACAAAACATCCAGAACGCTGCCGCCAGACTGCTCCTTGACCTACTCCAACACTGTCACATCTCCAAGCACCTGCACACACTACACTGGTTCCCCATAGAGAAAAGAATCACCTTCAAGATCCTCATCCACGCACACAAAGCCCTCCACGATACCGGACCAGCCTACCGGAACAGGCAACTCAATTTCCATGTACCCCACAGGACCCTACGTTCAGCCCAGCTCTTTCTTGCCGAAGTACCCCGCATCAGAAAAACAAGAGCAGGGGGATGTTCATTCTCCTACCTCGCCACCACAGCCTGGAATGCCCTACCACCTCACCTCAGACAGACTACACCCCTCCTCAACTTCACGAAAGAGCTGAGGACATGACAATTTGAAGACATGGATATTTGAGGAACCACCGCACTGATGGACGCTCCACGCCCCCCCCACACACACACACTCAGCACCTTGAGACCCTCACATGTGAGTAGTTGCACTTAACAAACGCTGATTGATTGATTAAAGCATTATTGTGTTAATTCTTTGCATTTTATGTACATCCATGGTATGCTGGTACCCATTCCCAAATATAATTTAGGTCCTAAAATATTAGTGGTAATTATTGTGTTTTTCTTTGTCTGTGGGGATGCAAAACCAAAGACAAGGCTGATTCACTGCACCTGCAAGATCTAGCCCTACAGAAATCATTACCATTTGTATGCTGCAACCAACCTGATTGTATCACTAGATACCTGGCCTGTTAGGTCAAGGAAATCTCTAACCCTAAACCACGAGTCGTGAAATGCACAATGGATCTCATTCCAAATATCCTGGTGAAAAGTAGAAATGTATGCATCATATGCTTCCTCCTATGGTCTCCACAGATTTCCAACATCTACCGGGTCTCACAAAAATCCATAGTTGCACCAACGAAAATCAACTCAAATCATAGATTTTAAGGGACACTCCTAATGCATCCACTGGATTGCATTAGGAAAATGCAGCATTTTTGTAGTGGTACCTTCATTTTTTCCCTATCGATTTGCCAACTTAAGGACTCTGTGCTCTATACCACTGCTAAACAGCAATAAGGACACTGTGCTTTTCTATTAAAACATTTACTGTACAAATAGATTACTAATTGGCTTATTTAACTTTCCATTAACGCTATATTCAAATGGCGCAGAAAAGGCAACAATGTCTTGGAAGTTAATTGCTACATGTGGATATAGTATATAGTTAAACCATAGACATATATTACAAAATATATGGTTGTAAGGGGCACCAACATTTTCTGCTTGAGGGAAGGTTAAAAGCTAAGCAGTGGCATGTGGAAAGGAAATATTTATTTGACATGTGAGAAAACTCATTTTATATATGAATAGGTCAAAACTAAAGTATGTCTTGTGAGCCCACATGTTTGAGTGCTTAGTATATACGTATACTACATATTGAAAATAGTGACTTGGGACCAGATTTCATAAGGGCTCGTGTTGCCCTTGTGCCAAGCAAGATGCAATGCAAGCATTTAAGTGAGATTTACTACAACAGGCAGAGCCACCTTGCGTGGCCTGCCTAGGACAGTAAATCTGGAGTAACGTAAGTCAGTGCAAATCATTGCTCTGCCCTGTAAGGCGTTCCATGGGTGGAGCATGAGTGTTCCCACGCATCCATCCATTGTTTTTGACGCATTCCCAGATTTACTAACATTAGTAAACCTAGGAGTGCATCAAAATGGCACACCTTCCTGAGGAGGCCTAACAAGGAGTTTTATTTATTTCTCCTCATTTATTCCTATTCCCACATGTGCTGTATTCTAAAGATCACAAATGAAGAGGAAATCACCTCAGAGGATGTTGTTTGTGCAGGAAGGTGTCCTTTCCAGCACAAAAACATTCCTGGCTGTAATGCAGGCACGCTTGCATGATGGTGCAAGAGTGTCTGCATTGGCACTTGGCAGCCATAAGTGTGCAAGCACAGAGGGAAAGCAGGAATGTGCCATATCCTAATAGATACTGCGCATTCCTGGCCTATCCATTTGACGCAGTGCAGCAAGTTATCTTGCTGCTCTGCATTGCACCAAATATTAGTAAATCTGACCCTCTATATCTATAATCTGCTTTCTCTCTGCTGGCAAACTAGATTCTCGACGAATAGACCTAAGTATAATTTAAAACCTTAATTCATATCATTGGCTTGGAAAATTATAGCACAATGGTTCACATTTATTTTCCACTAAGTGTTTAAGATCTAATTTCATGGACAAAGTAGATTCTGGATCACATTTGTGTAAAAGTAACTTTATAAAAATGTTCTTTGCGTTTCCTGAGCCAAAACACAATCAAAATAATGTTGCCACTTGTTTCACTTCCTGAGGCCAGTACATAATCTTGATTAGAGTTCAGAACCCTGCAGTCAAGAGGATAATGGCCTGGCTCCTGGGTCCAAGAAGTCAGAGTTGTTATCAACAACAGTGCACTTAATAGCAATTAGCTTTGACTTGGAAATGCCAAATAGGGTTGACAGAATGAATGATGTAGCAATAATTCCCATGGCCCTCATAAACTATCTGGCTCCAGTCTAGCAGAAGGAAAACCTGTTCTTGACACTGACAGAGGATGGAGACCTCATCTAATTGGGGATCTATTTAGTGAGAATCAGAGATCTTTGTCATGGAAGAAGAGGCTAACTGTTTTGGACTTAGGGCTTCAGGGAAATTTGTACAGTTAAGGGATGAGGAACTACTGTACAAAGGCATGGTCATTGGACATGAAAGTATACAGTATCTGGTGAGGAGATGTTCTAGTCTCTGACTAGTGCACTTGATAAGACTGGCACCTCAGCACTACCTCTGCAGAACATTTCTGGGCCTTGCAAAACAACACCTGGGAAAGAGGACCCCACTGGAAGGAAAGGACTAAGGGATTCCAGAGTCCTGCGGGCATCCAGAAATTGTAACTGCTCTCCAAGTGTGTAGTGTGACATCTTGTTTGCCTTGCCTGAGAAACTAAGGGTCATATTTATACTTTTTGTTGCAAAACTGCACTAACGCAGTTTTGCACCAAAAAGCTTAGCAGCAGCGTGCGTCATTCCTGAGCACCAGCCAAGTGCCATATTTATGGAATGGCGCAAGCGGGTGCAAAGGGTGGGCTAACGTAAAAAAAATAACATTGGCCGGGTGGGGTTGGCGGTATGGAAGAAGGGGGTTTTGCACCAAAAAATGACATTAGGCTGGTTAGAGTAAAAAAAAGATGACTCTAACCAGCCTAGCATCATTTTCTGACGCAAAACCATCCATACCACATGACTCCTGTCTTAGAAAAGACAGGAGTCATGCCCACCACCCCAGTGTCCCCTGGGCATGGCCATTGCACCCTGTGCCATGTAGGGGGTCCAAGTTGGGCCCCCAATGGCACTGTAATTAAAAAAAAAAAAAATACTTACCTATACTTACCCTACTTACTTGGGATTGGGTCACCCATCCTACAGTGTACCTCTGGTATGGGTGGGGGTGTTCCTGGGGCTTGAGGAGGGCACCTGTGGAGCCATTCCATGGTGTTAAACCATGGAAATGGGTCCACAGGTCCCGTAAAACCTGGTCTGACCCAGGCATTAAATAATTGTGCAAAGCAAGATTTGCACCATTATTTATACCCTCCTCCCACCCGTGCATCATTTTAGCATGGGGGTTAAATATGGGTCTATGGGGTTAGCACCATTTTTTTAGATGGAAACACCTACCTTGCATGTCATTGATGCAAGGTAGTTTCATGCATCTAACAAATGGAGCAAACTTTAATATTTTGACATTAGACGTGTCTAACGTCAAAATATAAATATGGAGTTAGTTTTGCACCGAATGTGCATTAAAAAAATGACGCACATTTGGTGCAAATGGGGTATAAATATGCCCCTAAATGCAAAAAAACTCCCAACCCCAAGATGACGCAGCTGATCCCCTGAGGTCTGGAGGCTTCATAAGCATAGGTTAGAGAGATACCTGGTGACAAGATAATTGTCTCTGGAGTTGGGGGCGTTTGGAAGGACTAGAAAGAATTTTTGCAGCAGTTGGAGAAAAATGGAAGTTAGCTATTATTTCAACATCTGGAGGACCCAGAGAAAGGGGTGAGTCTTCCTCAGGAAGGGCACAACAAATAAAAAGGGATCAGCTTGCAGTAAAAGTATCCATCCTTTTACAGCCTAGACAACCTACATTCTCTACTCATGTGCTGCTTGAAAAAGAAAACCTTTAGATCAGGGTGAAGTGGCAAATCTATGGCCTCAGCCTTCCTAACCTTTGCAACGACAAAATCCAGGTTTGTCATGCTCATTGCTTTTTTATGCCTAAAACTACGACTTCAGCAGGAGCTCAACAATGATGTATCTGACATCAGTGGACCCTCTCTGGCTTCACACTGGGACCTTTGGCTGTTGAAAGAATATGACCTTCAAAAAATACGCTACAACAGAAAGAAATCACTTTGATGAGCATGACTCACTTTGGCCTGAACTCAAACCTAGATCCTAGTCAGCAGAAAACTGATATTTTTCAAGTGTACTTTACTTTTTCTACACACTGTATGCTTTAAAACTCTAATAATGTTGGTGCCTTTTTTCTTATTATATCATTTTCTATATTTCTAAATTGGTTTCAGGATTTTATTGTGTTATTTTCTTGACTTTAAATTGTTTGTACTGCTTGAACTTAACATGCATTTAGATTGTCTTCTAATTTTGTCATAGCTACTAGGGGTTGAGGACAGATTCTCTAAGAACTATGCGGCATATTTACTAGCATTCCACATAATGCAGGGCAGCAAGCAAAGTTGCTGCAATATAATACATGAAAGGGAGACAGTAGAAATGTGCCATATCTAATAAAATATGGCGCATTTCTGCTGTCTCCTAATGCGACCTAGTGCCAAGGCAGGCACCTTTGCACCATGGTGGTAGGGTGTCTGCGGTACAGGAAAGATTGTATTTTGTTCAGGAAAGTACACCATCCTGCACAAACCTAATCATTGGAAGCTATTTTCTCTTTCTGCCTGTGCTAGGTGGCTTTTTGTGGCTTAGTAAATGCAAAAAGGATTTTGCATTGTGGCTGCGACAGAAAAGTGAGCAACCCGACGCAAAACCTTAGTAAATCTCAGCTCAAGTTTGGCCTAACCAGATTGTGTTTATGAAGTTGGTACAGGTCACTCCTCCCAAGTTATTAACCTAAGTCCAGACAAACGCCTTGTGCAGAAAACTGTATTAGCAAGTCCAATTATTTTTTTTGCTTCCCTTAAAATATGTTTCCAAATAGAGAAATATCTTCCTGCACTTCCTTTACATATTCACGTTGTTATGTTTTTCATGCTCATCTTTGATAACTGCTTTAGCAAATAGGGTATATGGCCAACTCATGCCCTTCCCTTGGAACTCCCATGTTTTGAACCCTACCCTTATGACTGTGGAGCGGATTTCCCAAAGAAGAAAGCTCTAACTGCATGCGTAAATGTGCAGAAAATGATTATGTTGTGAATCAAGCTCTATGTGACCCTGTGCTCACATTTTGAGTAGCAATATGTTATTAATATCAGTACTAAGAAGAAAGCACTAAAACTACTGCAGAACAAGTGGCATGTCTATGTTCTTAAATATATTTATTACATACACATTTCTAGAGGCAGACCATCATTGAGGACATTTCTAAGAAACATTTAGGCAATCCAGCAAGACGAAAATCAGAATTTCAGTTGTATTTGCAGAAGAACATGAGACATTGTCAAAGGAAATCCTATGTACTGAGCTTGATACCCTTCAGCTCAGTTGGAACAGTGGGTTTAGAAGAATGTAAAAACTAAGGGCCAGATGTAGCAAAAATGCAATTTGCGACTTGCAAATTGCGAGTCCCTGCGACTCGCAATTTGCAAGTCGCAAATTGCTATGCAGTACGGTGTCTCAGACACCGACTGCAACTCGCAATGGGGTCGCAATGACCCACCTCATGAATATTCATGAGGTGGGTCGCAAATTGCGGCCCCATTGCGAGTATAGGCACTCGCTAACATGGAGGCCTGCTGACGTCAGTAGGCCTCCATGTTAGCGACCTGCTTTTAAATAAAGCAGGTTTTTTTGAAGTGTAGCCCGTTTTCCCTAAGGTAAAACAATCTGCACTACAAAAAAAAACGAAACCTTTAGTTTCGGATTTTTCAGGGCAGGGAGTGGTCCCTTGGACCACTCCCTGCCCTGAAAAAATAATATGGGGTCCAGTCACAAAGGGGAAGGGGTCCCATGGGGACCCCTTCCCGTTTGCGAGTGGGTTACCATCCACTTCAAGTGGATGGTAACTGCGACTCCATTTGCGACCGCGTACGCGGTCGCAAATGGAGTTGCATACCACTCCGACTCGCAAATCGGAAGGGAACACCCCTTCCTATTTGCGAGTCGCAAATGCATATTGCGAGTCGGTAACGACTCGCAATATGCATTTGTGAATTGCAAACCCACGTTTGCGAGTCGCAAACGGCGATTTTCGCCGTTTGCGACTCGCAAAAGGGTTGCTACATCTGGCCCCTCGGGGCATATTTAAGAAAAGTGGTGCTGCACATAGTGCAGCATCACTTTTCTTGCACCCTACAGCCGCCATGTTCATGCTGTAATTAAAATAGGGTGCACTATGGCACATGGTAGGGGGCAATAGCGTCATTATTTTTTACACTATTGATGTACTCGGCAGGAGTAGCACCGACTTTTTGGCACTACTCCTGCAGAGTTCATAGGGGCCCTTTGTAGTCAATGGCATGCCCCCTTTTAATGTCTGCTCTGAGCAGACGTTAAAAGTGCCGAAAAAATTGACTCAAGGAAATCTGTTAGATTAACGCCCCCTTTACATTCATTATGCATTGCGACACTTTGTAAACATGTGCAGCATTTTTGGCCTTCTAACACCACCCTAGCGTAAAAAAATGATGCTAATGTGGCATTAGAATGGCACTAGGGGCTCTACATATGCCCACAAGGGTAATTATTTTTATGGCACAATGGTGCAGAGCAGGAAGTCACCTTACTGCGTTACACTGCATCACTGAAAAACACCAGGAATGCTCTGTATTTAAGGCATACAGCACATTCCTGTCCTTTTCCCCTGCGCTGGGTGCACAATGGGCTGCCCTGCGCCAATGCAGGCACCCTTGCATCGTGGTGCAAAGTGTGGCTGCATTGCATGCAGGATTATTTTTTTGCAGAAAGTGGCCACCTCCCTGCACAGAAACAATCCTGGGAGGCATATTTCTCTTTCTAAGTGTGCTGCAGATTACAGCACACATAGAAGGAGGAAGAAACAAGAAGAAATAAAGATTTTTTTTCTTGTTACGCCTCCCCTGGGAAAGCATAAGGTTTTGGCACATTACCAGTTTACAACATATTGTAAATCTGGGAATGCATCTAAATCCTTGAGAGTTGCATAGGAACACCCACGGATCGCCTTCCCAGGTCAGAGTAAGGGAACACAGCTATTTGCGCTGAGCTGCCTTGCTCCATATTTTTGACACAACTCAAAGCCACACAAAGTATCTTTGCATGACTTCAAAAATATGACTTAAGGTTTGCGCCACACATACGTCACACGTGTGATGCAAGCATGACGAAACCATTCATAAATATGCCTGTAATTTCTAGCTAAAATGATTCAGCATTGATAGCTATTTTTTATTATTGTGAGTTTGAATTGTGTGAGTGTTTAGATTTAGTTTACAACGTCTCTTACTAATGAAAGCTAAAGTGAGCAAATTTGCTTTGATCGTTTATAATCAAAATAACCTACTTCTCATGTCTTAGACTAATTAAATTATGAACCAGACTTGCTGTGGAAAGGGAAAATAATTTGATAACTGGTCCTCAATGTTTATTGTTGTTAAATGATGAACTGCTTGAACATTCGGTTCTCGTAATGAGACAATTTATGCCACAGATTTGTCATATGAGTGCAAATATCTTTGCTTTTGACAAATTAATTCTACTTTAATCATTAGTTCCACTTTCTTATTAACAGTCTTAGAGTCGGGAAGCGAAGACACTAATTACCTTCCTCAAAAGATATTCTTTTTGACAAAGCCTGCAGTTACATTCACAAGTTAACCACAGTAAAGGGCTGAGATTCCACACGTCTAATAGTTTTGTGGATTTATCTCTTGTGCGTCACAATATTGAGGACACAAATATTGATAAGCACATATATCAACTGCAATATTGACAACCAACATATTAGCCCTCATTACAACATTGGCGGTAAATCCCGCTTACTGCCGTGCAGAAGACCGCCAACACACCGCAGCGGCGGCAGAACACCGCTACAGCTATTACGACCCACAGGCCGGAATCTGCCAAAAACTAGACACCCACACAAGTCCGCCACACCAAAGTTCAATGATAAACTGGCGATAAAAAAACCTTCACCGTCACGCAAACAGGAATACGTCCACACTATCACGACCCACGAATCCACACGGCGGTCTTTCAACCGGGGTATTCCATTGGCGGTACACACCGCCGCGCTCAAAATACACACACACTTACAAAACACAACCACATTGGACAATTCAAAATATATACACCTGACACACATACACACACCACCCCCACACACTCAATACAATATAAAACTCACACCCACTTCACCCACCAACCCCTACGACAAAAATTGAGAAAGAAGCCCAGGGAGGGACACCACCAGAAACAACAATAGCATCCACAGGCACACAACACCATCACTCACATAACATCCACACTCCTCAGACAACACACACAAACACATCCCCTCACACATCACAACACACACCACCTCACACATCACCCACACCACACCATGGCACCGCAAAGACACCCCAGGTTCTCTGAGGAGGAGCTCAGGTCATGGTGGAGGAAATCGTCCAGGTAGAGCCACAGCTATTCGGATCACAGGTGAAGCACACCTCCATAGCTAGGAAGATGGAGCTATGGCGCAGAATCGTAGACAGGGTCAACGCAGTGGGACAGCATCCAAGAACTGATATCAGGAAGAGGTAGAATGACCTATGGGGGAAGGTGCGTTCCGTGGTCTCAAGACACCAGATTGCAGTACAGAGGACTGGCGGCGGACCCCCATCTCCTCCCGCATAACTAACAACATGGGAGGAGCAGGTCTTGGCTATACTGCATCCTGAGGGCCTGGCAGGAGTAGCAAGAGGAATGGACTCTGGTAAGTCAAATCTTAACTATTACATCCCCCACCCTACCTGCATGCTAACACATACACCACCCTAACGCTCACCCCCATCACTCCAACACCTCACAAAGGTCCCACAATCACAACCCACACATCCCAACACCAAGCCCTGCATGCAACACCAAAGCAGGGACACCCATCACCAAAGCATGTCCACTACAGATAACCACACAGACCCCAAACCAATTATCACACAAGGTCCTACACAAGAATGCAAGCACTGGAGTACACAGAGATGCAATAATCATGCCTTTACACCCCTGCAGGACCCCTACCCAACGTCACCGGACAGGAGGTTCCAGACATGTCCACTCCCCCCACAGAAGAGGCCCACAGTGATGACAGCAGCTCTGTCCAACTGGATCAAGATGACCAGCCCGGCCCATCTGGGACCTCGGGACAGACGGTTCCCCTCACACTGGCACAAGCCACCACAGAGCCTCCCCCCTCCGGAAACACCAGCACAGCACCCACCCAGCGGGCCCATCCCCCAGGACACGTCAAGCAGCAGTGTGTCCACCATTACAGGGAAACCCGGCAAACCCACCACCCCAAGAAAATCAGGGGACCTGGGGACAGTGGCAGTGGGCACATGGTTCAGGGGACAGAGGCACAGGAAAACAGGGGAACTGGGAGGATAACTGTGCAACAGGGGGAGGACAGGCCCAGGGAACCCACTTTCCACGAGGCCCTCTCCAACATCATGGGAGCGTACCATCATTCCCAGGAGACGATGGCAACGGTACTGGCCAAGTTTCAGGAGACCCAGCGGCTGCAGGAGGAACAGTATCTGGGGATCAGGGAGGAACTCAAGTCCATCAACACCACCCTGGTCACCATAGTAGGGGTGCTGAAGGACCTTGTGAACACCAAGAGGGACACTGTGGCACAACAAGGGGCCTCTGACACTAGCCTGGATGATGACCAGCCCACCACCTCTGCCAGCGCTAGTGGACAGGAGGCACCGCCACAGGACCACAACACCAGCACCCCACCCCCTGCAGAAGGAGAACCACCCCGCAAACGGTCCCTGAGATCCAGGACAAAGACAGAGAACAATGCGAAGACCCCGCCAGGAAATGAGACCCCCCGAATGTCATCCTTCTGTCCCACTTCGTCACCCTGTCCATCCATCAACGGCCCTAACTACACTTCCTATGCCCCTTTGGACAATGCACCTGTGAAACAAATAGACTGGACTCTGCCATGGACAATCCCCCACCATCACCCCTGCCCATTTTACAACCCCCTCCACTATTTTGCACTGAAATAAACACCCTTGAATCACAAAACAAGCTGGAGTCAGTCTGTGCTTTCACAAATGTGTAATTGCAATAATTATAGAATATAGCAATGTCGATTGTATCGTCAACATACTGATGTAACACAGCTCTAGTCCATGGGGTAATATAGCAGAGGTCACACAGTGGGACCCACATCTGTGAAAAGGAAAGGCAAAGTGACAAGTCAAGGTCCATACACTGGGTGAAAGTGACAGACATATGATAGGTCTAACAATTGTATGAGAGGTGTGAGGCAGTGACATCTTCTTACCTGTGGCTCACTGGAAGTATTGCTGGATTACGTTGTTTCTGTTGTCGATATCCTCTTCTGCCTCCTCTTCTTCACTGTCCACAGGCTCCACAGCTGCCACAAGACCTCCTTCTGGACCATCCTCCTGCAGAAAAGGCACCTGTTGTTCCAAAGCCAGGTTGTGCAGCATACAGCAGGCCACGATGATCTGGCACACCTTCTTTGATGAGTAGTAGAGAGAACCACCTGTCATATGGAGGCACCGGAACCTGGCCTTCAGGAGGTCGAAGGTCCTTTCGATCACTCTCCTATTTCGCCCATGTGCCTCATTGTAGCGTTCCTCTGCCCCTTGTCCTGGGATTTCTCACTGGGGTCAGTAGCCATGACAGGTTGGGGTAACCAGAGTCACCTGCAAATGTCGAGGGACAACTGTTAGACACACACTGATCCTTAGGGACAACCCCAGACCCAGACAACTATTCACAGGGTATAGGGTCCTTGTCCTCAACTATTAGCCACACACGGCGCCTCTGGAGTTGCCCCATCACACAAGGGATGCTGCTATTCCTCAGAATGTAAGCGTCATGCACTGAGCCAGGAAACTTGGCATTCACATGGGAGATGTACTGGTCGGCCAAACACACCATCTGCACATTCATTGAATGGTAGCTCTTCCGGTTTCTGTACACCTGTTCACTCCTGCGTCGGGTTACCAAGGCCACCTGTGTCCCATTAATGGCACCTATGATGTTGGGGATATGTCCCAGGGCATAGAAGTCACCTTTCACTGTAGGCAAATCCTTCACCTGAGGGAAAACGATGTAGCTGCGCATGTGTTTAAGCAGGGCAGACAACACTCTGGACAACACGTTTGAGAACACAGGCTGGGACATCCCTGATGCAATGGCCACTGTTGTTTGAAAAGACCCACTTGCCAGGAAATCGAGTACCGACAGGACCAGCACTAGAGGGGGGATTCCTGTGGGATGGCGGATTGCTGACATCAGGTCTGGCTCCATTTGGGCACACAGTTCATGAATTGTTGCACGATCAAGTCTGTAGGTGACTATTACGTGTCTCTCTTCCATTGTCGACAGGTCCACCAGCGGTCTGTACACCAGAGGATGCCGTCATCTCACCACCTGCCCCCGCAGACGTGCCCTAAGGAGAACAGCGAGCAGAGAGTCAGCCAACACTGAGGTATAACTAAATGTCATTGGCAAACATTTGTAACTCTGCAATGTCCCTGTTACTGCATGTATGCAAGGCCTAGATAGGTGTGATGCAGTTAATATTAATGCCATGTGGCCCCCTGAAATGGCGGCTGCCTGACCTGTAAGGTGGGACAAGGGGATATGAGGTAACTGCGCTGGCGTTCTACACCGTCGCGGTAGGCGGTCGAAGACCGCAGCACAATCCTGCATTGGTTAACATTGGACCCTATGGGTCCCAGGAGCCAATGACGATGTACGCCGGCTGTGACGGTACGCACTGCCGCGGACGTGACTGCCATTTTCTGTGTGTTCACTCATTTGATACCTGACCTTCGACAGAAGAGGACCTACACTGCAAGTGCTGCTGTGACTTCAGTCTGGAAGCGACGATGGCTCATGTGCCTGGGGACAGGGCCCCTGCCTTCACTTCGGAGGAGTTGGAGAAGTTAGTGAATGGGGTCCTCCCCCAGTACACGCTACTCTACGGTCCTCCAGACAAACAGGTGAGTACACTGTGAGCATGCTGCATAGGCAATGCCTGTTTTGAGTGGTGTGGATGGAATATACATGGGGGGAGAGGACTGAGGCCTGCATGTGCGGACGGTGAGTGTATGTGCGTCAGGGCAAGGGTGGGAACGTGGGCCAATGACTGTGACGGTCCGGACGGTTAAAGTTTTTCCTTTTCCCCTGTACTATTCCTCTAGGTCAGCGCCCACCAGAAGAAGGATATTTGGTGTGACACCACAGACGGAGCACCCACTGCCGGAAAAGATGAGAGGACATTCGCCGCTGGAGCAAGAAGACGGCCGAGGCCCAGCTAGGGATGGCCTCCCAACGTGGGAGGGGTGCCCGTTGCACCATGACCCCCCCTGATGTTCCGGATCCTGGTGGTGGCGTATCCAGAGTTGGATGGGTGCTTGAGGGCATCACAGCAGCCACAAGGAGGTGAGTACCGTCACATCCATCTGACTCTGTGCGCATTACGAGGTGACTGGGTGGGGGAGGTGGGCAGTGGGTTACCCTAGGCCAGGGCGAGCTTTGTAGGCAAGGACCCTTTGTGAGGCAGGCTATGTGGAACCCCAACCCCACCAGTGGTAAGAGCCATCTACACCTAGTCAGGCTCCTCTGACTTCCATGTGTGCAGCAATCCGGCATAGGCCTAGTACCCCATGGGCATGTGATTAATCTAGGAACTCTAAGTGCATGGCATAGAGCAGAGGGCTGCTGTGTCTGTAGTGTCCGCCAACGGTAGTGGTATTGCATGCACTGAACATGTCTTTCTTCTGTCTTTCCCCCACCCTTTTTGTGGTCTCCCTGTTCTTGTGTGCAATAGCATCATCAGGCGGAGGAGCAGTGGCACCGGAGCAGGATGGAGCTGCATCCCACTTGGCCCTGGAGGGCGAGACAACGGAGTCTGAAGCCACCAGTGGGAAGGAGGGCGAGGGGAGCTCCATGGCAGGGACAGGAGGTGACATCAGCGACAGCAACTCCTCCTCTGATGGGAGCTCCCTTGCGGTGGCGGGCCCCTCTCTGCCCCTCGCATCAACAGGTACAGCCGCCACCCCCCTACCAGCACCGCCCTCCCAGCAGCCCCTCAGCGTGTGTCCCGTGGCCGCTCACCCAGGAGGGTGGGCATCTCCTTTGCCCCAGGCACCTCAGGCCCTGCCCCAGTCAGCCCTGCTGCCCTCAGTGAGGAGGCTATTGACCTCCTGAGATCCCTCACTGTTGGGCAATCTACCATTCTGAATGCCATCCAGGGTGTCGAGAGGCATTTGCAACAAACAAATGTATACCAGGAGGGCATTCATTCTGGGCAGGCAGCCCAACAGAGAGCATTTCAGGCTCTGGCCTCAGCACTGATGGCAGCCATTGTCCCTGTGTCCAGCCTCCCCCCTCCAACTTCCTCCACCCAGACCCAATCCCCTGTACCTCAGCCTATCCCAAGCACACCATCGGATCAGCATGCACACACCTCATCACAAAAGGGTGGCTCAGGCAAACATAAGCACCACACATCCCACAGGCACTCACACAAGCATCATTCCCATGCAGACATACCAACATCCACTGCCTCCATTGTGTCCCCTTCCTCCACGTCGTCCTCCTTCCTCCCTGTCTCATCTCCACTCACACCTTCATGCACTACATCTTCAGCCACTGCCTCCATCACCAGCACGCCTATCACCACACACCGCTCACGTGCACTCACCCCCCCTCTACCATTTACATATCCCCTGTGTCCTCTCCCAGTGTGTCTGTGAGTCCTCCTCCCAAAGTACACAAACGCTGGCACACACCCACCCAACAGCCATCTACCTTACAACAGCCTCCAGCCAATGCACCTTGACCCAAATTCAGCAATCGTACACCTCCTACAACCACTACCTCTTCCTCCACTCCCAAACCCACTCCATCTACCCGTCCCAGTGTGTCTAAAAAACTTTTCCTGTCTAACATTGACCTCTTCCCTACACCTCCCCCCCGTCCGTCTCCTAGGGCCAGGCTTTCCAGGTCCCAACCCAGCACCTCAGCCACCACATCACCGGGCACAGTGGTCCCAGCAACAGCGGGCTTTTGGAGTGCGCCAAGCATCAGGGCAGCCAGTGTGCCACGGAGCGAGGGCAAGGACATTCCGCATCCTGCAAAAGTAAAATAGTTGCCCACTTCCCGGAGGGAGAAGGCGAAAACACCTGCCACCAAGGGCTAAGGGAAAACAAAAGGGGATAGTGGCAAGACAGCTGCGTCACCATCCAAGGTGGGGAAGGGCCATGAAAATCAGGAGAGGGCATGGTGGCACAGACTATGGGACCAGTGTCACACCTTCTGTCCATGTCGACGGCAACCAGTACGGCGGAGAAAACCGTCACCTGCACCGCCACCTGCACCGCCACATGCACCACCACCAGCACCACAGTCACTGAGCCCGCCACCAGCACCGCAGTCACTGAGCCCGCCACCAGCACCGCAGTCACTGAGCCTGCCACCAGCACCGCTGCCACAGAGCCCAGCACCGCCACCACAGTGCCTGCCACCAGCACCGCCGCCACAGAGTCCACCACCAGCACCGCCACCACAGAGCCAGCCGCCAGCACCGATGCCACGGAGGCCGCCACAAGCACCGATGCCACTGAGTCCGCTGCCAGCACCGATGCCACAGAGGCCGCCGCCAGCACCGCTGCCACAGAGGCCGCTTCCACAGAGGCCACCGCCAGCACCGCCTCTACTTACACCGTCGCATGCACCGCCAGTGGCCCTGCGACATCCTGAGCCAGTGGCACCACCACAGACATGGCTGCCATCCCCAGTGGTCAGTCGGCCGAGCCTGGTGGTTAGTTCCAGGAGCCTGGGCAGCTTCCATGATGCAACACCTTCACTGGAGAAAGGCATCCACTACCTCAGTCCTTGGCAGGATGAAGCACTCTGGGCACAAAGCCCCCTCCAGAACCAGTGGAGAAAGGCATCCACTACCTCAGTCTTTGGCAGGATGAAGCACTCTGGGCACAAAGCCCCCTCCAGAACCAGTGGAGAAAGGCATCCACCTGAGAGACTGTGGCTTTGCACTCCCCAGGATAAAGCAGTGGGCAAACCACCCACTGGAAAGACTTGAGAGACTGTGGCTTTGCACTCCCCAGGACAAAGCAGTGGGAAAACCACCCACTGGAGAGACTTGAGAGACTGTGGCTTTGCACTCCCCAGGACAAAGCAGTGGGCAAACCACCCACTGGAGAGACTTAAGAGACTGTGGCTTTGCACTCCCCAGGACAAAGCAGTGGGCAAACCACCCACTGGAAAGACTTGAGAGAATGTGGCTTTGCACTCCCCAGGATAAAGCAGTGGGCAAACCACCGACTGGAAAGACTTGAGAGAATGTGGCTTTGCACTCCCCAGAATACATCAATGGGCATGGAGCCCCTTCATGGAGCAGTGGCATTGTGCACTCATCCGGCTGAGGTGCCACCTTTCCCTTCCCCCTGAGGTGCCTGTTTCATTTCGATCTGATGTCCCTGCAGTGTTCTCTCCGTTTGAAGTCTGGTATCGAGTGTGGGCCTCACCCATGCATTTTGGACCCAGTGGTCCACGGACAATAATTGGTGCACTATACAGACTTGTGTAGTTGGTGTACATAATTGCATGTACTGTATTTCGAGTTTTGACTACTGTTTTTTTTCATGATTACAATCGTTCAACTCATTTCCTTTTCTCCTTGCTTTCTTCCGGGGGGGGCTGTATATGTAAGGTTGCAGCATGTATTTTTGTGTATGTTGTTGTGGGTGAGTGTGGGGGTGGGGGTGTTGCGTGTGTGTGTGTCACTCTCTTTTTCCTCCCCCCTCCTCTGTGTTGTAGGTGCAGTACTCACCGTGGTCGTCGACGATGTCTTTGTTGCTCCTGATAGAGGAGCAGGAATACCATTGCAGGGAGTATTTGGAGTTCTGGCTCCATGGCGCCCTGGTTCCTCGTGGGGTTTGGAGAGGTGAGTGTTTTCCCTTCCAAGTCCTGTTTCCGCCCTGTTTTTGTCCGTGGTGGTTCCGCCCCGGAAAAGGTGGCAGATTGGCCTCTCATAATAGTGTGGGCGGTACATTGTCTTCCGCCTGTCTGTTGGCGGTGACCGCCAAGCTGTTTGTTTGTACCGCCGTGGCAGTCAGAGTGTTAAAGTGGCTGTCTATGTTGGCGGTTTCCGCCACAGTCGTGATTCCATTTTTTTTCCGCCGGCCTGTTGGCGGTATTACCGCCGCTTTAACACCGACCGCCAGGGTTGTAATGAGGGCCATAGTCTATATAAGTATCTCTGCGAAAGTATAGATTTTCTATTATTAACTCTTCATCTGCGTACATTGACAAAATGGTGGTCGATACTGGGGAGTTGATAGAGTGGGCCCACCTTAGAACTGTGATACTGTAGTTTGAGCTGAACTTATCATATGTTGCGCAGGTGTAGTGGGTGGTAGCCTAAACATTTCCTCTCCATAAGCAGATTTCAGAACCACTGTTCAAGACTTTGGCATCTTCCACCTGGACAACAGAGCCCACTTATTTGACGACAACTTCCACCTTGCCTACGTGAAGAGCATTTTGCATGCCTCAACCCAACTGATAAAAGGTTTAAATAAGCAAAATCACACCACCCTCAGCCTGAGAGAAGTACATTGGCTAGCTTAAAAGGCTACATCCTTCATACCTTCAACCATCACACCACCCTCCCTGCCTGAACAAATCCCCATGCTAAGGTAGTTAAGGCAATGCACAAAGCATGGACATAGACTGAAAATAGGGAGTAAAGAAGAGGAAAACACTAAAACAAAAGAATTTTTTACTTCTACACCAGAGATCTGGAATACTATCCTACAACGGATTAGCTCCTTCCTGCCACTATTTCAGAAAGGAGTTTAAAATGTATCTCTCCAAGGAACATCTTGTCCAGCATTAAAGAACATCCACGCTCTAATTGTTCCTTGTGCCGAACTAGAATGTACACCAGCATACAGTACATACAGTAATATGTCCATATTTTGAACACTTTCTCTAACATTTACTTAGTTCTGTTGCTTTAAATCTAGATTAGATCTGCGGCACATATTATTTTCTATGTTCACAAGAACACGCATTCCATTAATCTGCAAAATATTTTGGGAATATCCGAGTGCTAGATACAAGATGCCCATTTGAAAGACTCACATTTTTACCAATCTATTTATCGGTTCCATTTCCTCCAATTTCTACTTTTTTCCTAAGATTTCGCTGCATTTTTTCCATTTTTGGGACAGTTTGTTTCTTCCCTAACCTCATGGTATAGTTTACACAGGTCAGATTATGTTGTTCTCTTTTGATGTATCATTAATATGTCCTGAGAACGGAGGACCCCCAATTGGTCTCCTCACTTCGCAATGTCAAGTGGGAGTCATCCTTAACTCATTGCCCAAGCCCTGGCACTATGCAGCATTTATTCTCTTTTTGGGTAACGTGGCTGCAACCTAGAGGATGCCTGCTGCACCGATCTTCTAAATTAAGTTGAATGGCATGAATACAAAAGGGCCTCTTTATCTTCATGTTTTTTATTAACTACGATGGTTGTTAACATTGCGTGCATGGTTTTCCAATAATGACTGTAAACATCAAAACATGCACTGGCAAAAGCTTGATCATAATCAACTTTGGCACAAATTTCATTAGGGCTACCCTTAGTTTGTGCCAAATGTCTTTTTACAAGTACAAATGATGTGTGCAAGATTCAGGATGGCTGCGATCCAGAGAGGATGGCAGGTACAGCCCATCCATCAACCCTTTATCTTGGTCTGGTCTGATGAGAATATTAAATTTTCCTTCCAGAGGAGACCCCTAGAGACCTTTTTAGCGGGTCACATATGCAGCAGATTCGAGGGTTCATTCCTAGAGACCCATCTGAGGATGGAAACTCTGCACCAACCACGTTTGATGGCATGTCAAACATATGCACACATCGACTCTGATGCCCAGGCGCTGACTTTGTCTTTGAGGAAACACCAAGTAGGGTAAAAAAATCCAAAGCTACACAAACAGCATCTCCTAACCCTATCTACCCCTCATTCAGTACCAGAGGGCTGCTCCACCAAGAACCATCAATTACATGTGAAAGTGAGGTGAGTGGTGGCGTGGTATGGTGTGCACACTAATTCCATGCTTGAGTTTCTATTTCTTTGGTGCTTCCTTGACCCTGACATTTTGTACAATTTGCAGCATTCAGTTACCCTGCTCTACAGCAAGATCGATAGGCCAAGAGATAGACAGGAGTGGTCCGAGTGTGTGTGTCCGTGTTCACTAACGTTGATGCTTCAAGATTGTGAAGCAAGTGACCTGAAGTCACTAGAACCTCACAGCCGTGCGATTTCTGCATTCTGAGCAACTGTGGAATACTAACCATAAGCCAGGAGACACGTCTATGATCCCAGCACTCATATTGCAGTCACTGAACTCTGTAACATGTTGTTGCCTTTGTGCTGAGCTACACAATTGTTTCTTTACAGATTGTCCCTGTCTTTAGTTTTTTTTGTTATCCACACTAAGGTGATAGAAAGATTAATCAAATCTTACAAAAGCTCTAGTATGTCCCCCGAACAGATGCCTCTGACATCATAAGTACCAGAGGCCAAACAGGGTTATGAAATGGCCTGTCACACTGAGGACAGAGAAAACCAAAAATGTTATCTGTTTTGCCTGTTTCCTAAACTTCAACTCCAACGTATTGTTAGAAAAGTATGATAAGCCTCGGCCAAATCCCTGGTAATCGATGGGCTCTTGCGGGATCTTTTATTGGTGAGGCATAGGTGTTCCTAAGTTTTTGGATTATAAATTTCACAGGGCTGAGAATTGACCCTGTCATGCTGTGTATCTACTTTTCCCTCTGCTTCTAACAAGTGAAAATAATCTAGCATGAACAACTGGTTAACAAAACGTGTAAGAGACGGTTATTACATTTTTCTCTGTATTGTTGCCTCCATTTCACATGGTTTAAAAACGGGGTCTAATAGATGTTTCTTTGTGAGCCCTCAAGGTCTCGTCAGCATATATCTGCCCTCTCTATGTTGCAGGCATTTGTCAGAACAGGTCTCTAACTATTCATTCCCTGCCAGATGCCCATAGAAAATGAGAGTTTGGTAAGAAATAAAGAAATGTTAAACCTTAGCTTATATGGTGCACCTACAATTAAATATGTCCCTGCTGCTCTGGGTTTAGTCTGTAGGTTTCACAAATCAAACATGGATCACACAGGGACAATTCCAGGCACTTATGGCCAGATCCCTCTCTTACACTGGCATGGTTGTATCCTGTGTTCTCCCCATTGTTTAAAAAATGCTTCATTCCAAATATATTAATACAGAAGAGAAGCAACATCTGGTTGCTGAGTGGTCTCTGTCATATTGTCACACACACGTCACACAACCCATCTCCCATGTCACTGCACACCATACAACTATGCATATAACCCGTTCTCACTAGTGATTGATTACATTTTTATTTGCTGCCTAGCGAGGTCGAAAAAACTCTTACAGCCTCATTTATGCTCAGGGAAATGCGAGATGCATGTGGGAAATAGGAGGAAAAGGTTTGGTTGGACGCCACACTATTTCCTTCTATTTAAACCATGTCCCCACAGCTGGTTAAATATATTCATGGTAGACAGTAAAATGCTGCCATTGTACAGAGCATGTGTGGGGAATAAACAGTTCCCGTTGTGCAGCGTATGTGTGGGGAACAGACATTTCTTTAATTCGCTTTTACACCACACAATGTCCGCTTCTGTCTGATTCATGCACTCTCCAAGTTGTTTACTTTTGCTCGGATGTACGTTTATAAACTGCCTGCCCCGTGGCGAAGCTCAGTAAAATGAAGTACATCTGTGCAGTTACACGGCAGGGTTTGTAAAGAAATGTGTGGCTTATCTTGAAATTTCTGCGAATTGTGCTCCTGCCGCAAACAATTTCCCTTTCTCGATTGAAAAGCCGCACGTCAAGCGTCTGGCCGCATGATTCTTTCGGAGACTGCGGGCTGGTCTGCTCCAAATAATCCTGCAGCCTCAGGCCCTTTTAATCGCAAATAAGGGTTTTCCATACAGTGCAGCACGCACATTCTAGGCTGCCCAGTTCTTGCTGATGTTTGTTTCAGCTTGTGCGACATAGAGTAGCATGGAAAACATGCATTGGCACGAGCAATTGTGTCTGTCTTTTCGACTGGACTGATTTAAACAAAAACCTAATTTCTCTGCCTTTTCTTTTCAATATATACCTTTGGAGAATTCCTCACTCTGAGTTTTGTAGTGCGATATTACAAATGTCCAGCATATGTATCAGGTTCAGAACACTTGTTTCGGATAGACAGATGCTGTTCAAGTGGTGAGTGCGAGGGATGTTGACTACCAGAGAGGAGCAGGGGGTCCTATCTGTTGTTTTCTAAGGATTTCACTGCTGAGTCTGTCACCCCTTGCTCTCACTAGCAGGTCCACCAAAGACATCTCCTGCTTACTGGAATAGGGTAGATGGGAATCTTACTGGCTTATCCATATTGTGGAAGCGCATGCTTCTTCTCGCTTCCTCTCCAAATAACCAGAACATTATCAATCTAACTTTGCCACAAGAGCCCGTTGTGGTGAAATGAGTTAATGATGGTAAAAAATAAGTCTCAATTTCAAGGATATTCCTGTGTGAGTAATTGGGCTAGATTTTCTGGTACGAAAGCTGCACACATTCGGGTAGTCTCACCTAGTACCCCAAAGAGGTAGCAATACACCGATAAGAGGAGATAATAGAGGGCATGGAAGAAGGACTGATGGAAGATAAACAAACCTACCAGAATCCAGGCCACTAACCTCCACATGGCGAGGATAAACTAACCGAGTGAGCTATACACTTCCCGACACCTGCAACATGCGTCCATTGCCAGGCAGTATGGCGCACAGATACATTCCACTCTTGCAGAGTTGCTCTGGTGTTCCACTCTCACTACAGTTCACACCTGACCTCCATACCCTGCACATTTGTTTTGTTTTTGTTCTTGCCAGTTCCTTCCCTTTGTCCAAGCTACCAGTGTTAACGTTCCTTACATTTATTGCTCTTTGGAGCCTGGGGTCCGCCCTGATGTGTATCCTCTTCTCCAGTTGCTGTTGGTCTCCCACAGTTCCACGGACACTGGAAAGGCTCCTTATATGTTTGTCAGCTGCCTGATTCCTTTAGAGACTAGTAAGGGGCATTTCAAATTCTTATTATTGTTTCTCCAAAACACTGGTACCTTATTCATCTATTCTGCCTCATTTAATGAGAAGGCCTGTATCCTATTTAAACTTTTAACTGCAAGAGACACTTGTGACCATCAAAGGAACAAGATAACACTGTTTTCTCTCTCTCTTCCCTAATCCCATTTTCTATGAGTTGCTTCATCCAGTAGCAGTTCAGTTTATCAGTTTCCTGCTAGGTTAGGTACTCAGGGTGGGTGAGAATCATCACTGGGTTCACTGTGTGATGGCCCTAAACCTGAGAGCATGTATAAGCATTCCATACTTGGAGCCAATGAGGAATTGAATTGAGGTTCCGCCCACCTGATGAGCTGCAATTCTCAAACTGAAAGACATCCTGGTGAACATGATTTCATCATGGTCCTGGCCCTCTCTGCAGGGTCACCTCAGATGTTTGCCTTCCTCTCCTGAGGTTTTTGTTGTTCACGTTTTCCCTGCTTATCAGTGGTAAAATGATTCTGGTCTCCTTTTTAAACATGGTCGAAGTGGTATACACCCGATTGGTAGAATATGTATAAATCCCTAGTAAAGGATACTACCCGTACCAAATCTACTAGTGGTCTGCACCACTCATTGTGCCATCCACTAAAGTTACCTATTAAAGCATGTCTCAGACCTGCCACTGAAGTATGTAGTACAGTTTTACCCCGCTATTTGAATCTGGCAAAATAAACCTTTTCCTAGGCATAAAACTTCCTTTTTAATACGTATAAGTCACCTCTGTGGTAGGCCCTACACTTCATAGGGCAGGGTGCCTGGTATTTTAAAGTTAGGACGTGTGTGTTTAAGTTATTCATGTCCTGACAGTGATATACTCCTTAAGTTGTTTTTCATTGTTCTAAGGATATCTCTCTGATAGGTTGGGTTACCTTATTTCACATAATGAGTGATACTTCAGTTTGGGGCCAGACAAGGAAATGCTGTTTCCACTCAAATGAATTGTAATTTAAAATCCTCTTAAATGGTAAAGTCAGATTCGAAGTTGCTTTTCTGAAAATACCACTTTTATTAAGTTGGCATTTTTATAAACCATGCCTACTAATTAATAAAAATTGTGATGCACTGTTTTATAGAGAGCCCAGTGTTTAAAATTGGTTACTATAATTGTATAGTGATAGACTGTATTTGTAACAACAACATTTCTGGTTTTGCAATTATTTAGCAATCATAAACATTATATAGTCAGGGTAACCCAGGTGTCCTATGTGTCAGTATATTTCAATTTGTAATATCTTTTCAGTAAAAGGCAAACTACCATCATATCCTGAGTCCCCAGTATTGGTTATAGTGAAACAACTTTAAGCTCATCTTTCATAATGCTAGGGTGTCCTTGAAACTGCAAGATGGAGTAAAAACTCATTAAAAGGAGATCCACTGTGTCCCCAAAACGTGTGCAATGCTTCATTGCTAGTTTACCATTTTATATATGGGATAATATACCACCTGCCGTACACCATAAGGATATTACAATCTGAGGTAGTCCGTGTCCACTCAAAGGATTAAAGGCTAAAGCTGAGTTTCTTTATAAGGTCATGTAACCCGGAGGTAATTTGCAATATCCTTTGCACATACAGCAGAGATTATTTTATAACATTTAATACATGGTCAACTCCTCACATATCCCCACAAACCAATTCAAATACTTGGTGCTTTGGTCTTTCGTATGAAAGAGGCAGAATGGTTGCAGGCTTGAAGAATAAAAGCTGAATCTATGGTGTGAAATTAAACACACCAAATGCATTTAGGAACTTGTTGCAAAAAACACACTCCAATCAGTTTAAAGCAACTCATATTTAAAAGAGTGCTGAACCACCGAATGTCTAGAAACATGCGGAGAGATTCTGTCCATCCTGTAATGATCTATAGCTGCAAAAATTAAACATTTTGTCATAAGCATTTCCTTTCTGACAATAATGTTCATTTATTTTAGAAAAACGGATGAGAACAAAACGCCAGTACACATTTTTGTTTCTTTAAGCTGCAGCTGTAATGTGATCTCTATGACGTGACTGCTGGCTAAGGTACCAGGTATCATGCCATAAGACCTGACTTGTAATAATGTATTACAGTTGAGCATTTATGCAATTTTGTAATTACAGGTGTCTAGAGATGTCATACTCAACAAACAGTAAAGAATGTTTCATGGGCCACTTCACCCATTACGTTTTATAATTTTTTGCGTCTTTGGTTCTTGTAACACACTGTTCCCCAGTAGCATGTTTTTATTGTGAAAGATTAAGGAGAATTAGAGAACAAGTGTTTGATAGGGATGTTATCAAATTTTGTTGTACAGACAAGGTTTGACTCAACATATCATCCTCTTTGGCCACAGTAAGCTGCTAGCCCTATGTACCCCTACGAAACTACAGCCAGAGACCCAGGAGCTTCTGTCAAATTGTATTCAATTGAAACAAATCTACAGATGAAATGCATGCGACAGGCTGAAAAAAGAAAACAGAAAATATATGCTTATGACTACAATTACATTTTTAAGAATAATTATTCTAAATAAAAAACACAGATGTAAGAGGCGTAAAGGTAAAGCACAGACACACAGCGTAGCAGATATGGTTACAAAATAAAACATGCTATATTTTTACAGAAATAGTACAGGATACTAAAGGAATAATACAATTAATTCCCTGTCATTAACTATTTCCTAATTGTAAGCCAGGCAAGAATGACTATCGATTTGACAAATATTTTCAAAATGTACGAGTCCGGTTAGCCTATGTAACATTTTGGATGCATATAATGTAAATGTCGATCCTGCTTATTTGAGGCAAACACCTTCCAGATAGTATTTTTCATTGTGTCTGACAAATCAATTCTCAAATTATCTCACCAAGTCTTCCTGGTCCTAAGTGCGTAGTTCTGTCCAGCACTGAATTCATTGCAGAACAAGAATGTCTATGTGAGTAGTCAGTTAATTCTTAAAATACCCTATATTCTGTATTGAATTAAATCCCATAAAACAACGCACTGACCTTTTTATCCGTGTCCCGAATTCAAGAATTTATACATTTTCTGAGGTTTTTAAATTATATTTGTATGAAAAATAATCTAAGAAAACCGGTGACTTGTCATTCTAAATATCTTAATTTCTCATTGATGGAAATGGCGAACTTTGCATGGTATTCCCTCAGATTTTTGCCTTCTTTAACTGAACCTCTTTTGTAGGACATGCTGTACTCCTGCTAACCAGTGATGATGTGCTTTTGTTCCCCCTTTAAACATGGTAAAATTAGCATACACCTAATTGATCCTTAGTAAATGGTACTACATGTACAGGTCCACCAAAGCAGTGGAGTACATGTCTCCTCTGCCCTGCTGGAACGTAGTACAGCCTACCAAATCCTAAATAACTCCTTTAGCCTTTAAAACTGACATTAAAATTATTGAGCGGGGCAAGGTCCTAGACTGACATCAGCAAGGGTCTCTTGAAGTCAGATACATCATCATTGAGCTCCCTCTGAAACTTTTGACCATGGGCAAGTCCTCCTTGCTCTGCTGGGTCTTGTTGCGGTCAGGAGATTTTCTGCTTTTAATACCCCTGAAAAGGGCAAACAAGAGGCCGGCCACCTGACCTTTGGAGAGCAGGTCCAGCCCCTGGGTGATAGCCAGAAGTCAGAATCCAAGTACTTTCTTTCGTCCAACAGGGCATTCTCCTTTAGGTGCAGTCTTCCCAGGTCCAGGAATGCTTTGAGGATCCTTTTCCTGTATACTAGCCAGTGACTGGGGTATTTTCCTGACCCACTTCTGTTTACTTTCTTGCAGTACTCCCACATTCTTTTGTACATCTTCCTCGTCGCTTTACTATAAAAAGTTTCAGAATCTCTAAATTCAAGATAGCTGAACCCCTTTTTCCTCTAAAAGAACCCCAGGCAGGAGACTATCCACTCCCTTATTCAGATGAGGTCACATTCCCTTTGTGAGGATCCAAAGTGTTTCTACCTCTGGCTGGGGAGGGAGACAAAGGGTCTAGAAGGACTCTTCAAATGAATGGAAACAGATTCTGTCAGCCCTCTTTGGGATTAGCAATCCAAGGAAGAAGTGGTAAGGCTGCCTTTTGTTCGACCAACTGTCGAATACCCCTCCCAGATGGCTAAACCCTGCTAATTATTTGACAACAGTCCTGCTTTCCTAGGTGCAGTGGAACAACCATTGTCCTCATCCAGGCAGAATTGTTAACTCCAGCCAGGAATGAGTATTGACCTCTGGTGTATGATAAGAGGCAGAACTAGTTTCAAGCCAGTTCAGGGTCAGGCCGCCCAAGGTACATTTTGAAATCTTACTTTTCCACTATAATTATTAAAATCTGATTTCATCATTAAATTGGATTTTGAAAAAGTAGAAAATGTATCTGAATTATTTTTCTAGCAAGTTTACAAGCAGAGGTTTGAAATAAGTATGTTAATCACAGCTAGGCCTCTCTATGGAAAATCTAGTCCAAACCCCACTGTGGAAATAGCTTTTATCCTTTCAATCACTGTGAGGACTGTTAGTTCAAATATATAGTGTGCCACTTTTTATATATTAGACACCCTGTCATTGGGCTTAACAGGCATACTTTAGGGGTGGCTATTAATATATAAATATAGATTTCCTTACATGGCAAAGGTATGCTTTTTGGCCATATGTTACAGCAGTGCTCTTAAATGTCAGTCCAGTCAGTGCCCAGTGGTGCTTCTTGCAGCCATACTTATCTTTGTCATATATGTGGTGCTGTAAATACACTCTGCAACCCACATATATGTGAGTTCCAAAATGCAAATATGTAATTACTTAAAATGAAAAACTGGTATTTGAGTACACAAAATTGGTTTTTTTCATAAAAATGATAAGGTTTTGTTTGTGTGAGTTGAGTTAATTTTTCCGAAAAAAAAACTTTAAATTTACCTTGAAGGAAAATGAGTTCTGATCTATCTAATTCCATTGATTTTTTGCTTTTAGACTACGCAGTTTTGGATTTTTATTGGGAGTGAGTATCACTAACTGAGTCTCACTCAACTGTAAACTCTGTTAAAATGGATTGGTAGTGCTGGCAGCAAGTGTTCACCTTTTAAAACAAGGTCCACTGCCGCTCAACTGGGGTAGGAAGCCCTAGGCTGGCTGCACATGAACATGTGCACACGTGTCCAGCTTAGCCTGATACCTGCATATAGGTAGCCTTCAGGGATTAGTGCTAACCTGGGGTAGACCAGTGAGAGAGCATTCATCGTGTATGATTGTACTACTTAACTGAAAAGGGTGTGTGGTTTACTGCATTGTACATTATGGGTGAAATCTGCACCAAAACAAGGCTTTTCTATGGCCTATGGACTAACATGATGCACTGTTGGATCCAGAGTGCAGTGTCAATGCCACTTTTGTCATAGCTACACATCCTCTGGCACTTGAGGATTTGTCATATTTCGCTTAGCCAGCTCCTAATTAGATTACTGCCATTTGATCCCTACGCTTGGCTAAATTAATTATTCAGCTGGCCTTCTGGAAAATCAAAGACCATACCACAAAACAGGGTCATTAATCAGTGCTTGGGCCTGTGCCCAGGAAAGGAAAGGGTGGGGATGGAATGCCAAGGAGGGAAAGGGGAGAAGGCAAGACCGCTTGAGCCAATCACATGGGAATTCCCTTTTGATGTTCTGGAAGAAAGGGACAAGGAAGCAGCTGTGACAGTTCGTGGTGTGGTTCTTGTCTCTCTGAGAGGTTGTTCAATGGACAATTCAAGCCGCTATCTTACAATGTCCCCAAATACTGTGCAGCAGCGTTAGGACAGGGGATGAGTGATGATGTGTCATCTCAGAAATCAACCTAGGTGACTCCCTTCTGGAACCCCCACTTGAACCCCTCTGCACAATGGAGAAAAAGAAAAAGGGGAGATTAATTTTGCAGTGCCCTAAAAAGGAGAAGACTTCTGTTTAGGGCTCTGGAGCACCCTGGACTTAGGCTTGATGGGGCTCTCTGGATTTATCTTTCCAAGGCCATTGGTGCTGGCCCTCTTACACCCGCCTTTGACTGACAATAGAGGGATGGGCCTTCTGGAGGACCCTGATGGAGAAGGGTTCCCCCGGAACTTCTGAGGACTGGTACAGCAGAGATGTAACCACCAATTAGAGGACTGGCCCTTGCTCTGCTATTAATTATGTGCCTTTCAATAGGCGGAAGTTAAGGAACTTGGAGAGTGGAGGTGTGGAGTGAATTGTCTTGAGGGCTATGGTGTGCAGCTGGAGGTGCCTCAAGTTGAATAAAATACACCTGACACCGAACCTCTGACCCTCTCACACCATAGGCAGGAAGAGAGGAAGATTCTTGCACAGGTGCTTGCAGGCAGGTGGGGAGCAGGGAAAGAAGCTGATCCTACACCTGTACCCGGGAGCAGTGCTGGGCATGCAGAGAGCCAGCAGGGGGGCTGAGGGGTTCCCCTGCAGCTCCCAACAGGGCCCTACTCAGGATCCCCAGATAATAAAACATTTTAATGAAAAAGATAGGCATTGTGGCCCATGGGCATGTAAATTCTTTATTGACAATGGTAAAATTAACACTGAATCATTACACTGTCTTATTTAAAGTCCTCCAAATACTTTATTGACAATGACAAAGTTAATAGTGGATCACTATATGCATTACGGAAGATAATAGAAATGCTATATTGGCAATCACAAAGTTAACAGTGAGCAATTACATGCTCTAAAGAATGTCGTTATAAGATGATGTCATCCGTAGTGTTTTAATGTTGTTGCATTGGTTTATTATGACATATTTCTGTTTTTATATAGTGTGGAAACACCCTGACAAAGCCAGTAGGCACCATATTGTGTTGTATCTGGTTTTTGTCGGGCATTGTGGTTTAGGGTTCAGGAATCACGTGTGAACTGTTAGCAGTGCTTCACCATAGGTATTTTCACCTGCCACTATGTATGTTTGTAAATTAATGCACAGAAATTGAGAAGTGTGTGTATAAGTACTCTTACTAAAATCAATGACTGTTCAACGATTTAACAGGTGTTGTTTGTTCTGTGCCTGTGGACTGAGATGCTGTCCTACACCATCTGCCCTGAGGAGGCCTTGGACAAGTCTGCTTCGCTACCCTGAGACGGTCAAGTGCTACAACAGGGAAATTGATATTCAGTAGACAGAAGGTTGCTGAATTAATACTTGTGATGGACCCACATCCTTCACAACTAATAAGCCACGTTCTTACATGCCTATATTCATGAACTGATTAGAAGGTGTATATGGATAAAATGTTCACATGTACTTTGCTCTATGAGAGGAAAAAAACTAGGAGAAATAATGTTTTTTCTCCCCATTGTGCTATTTTTATGCTAACCCTGGGGAGGCGTAGGCTTTTGATGCATTCCCAGGCTTACAAAATCTTGTAAATCTGGGAATGCCTCAAAATCCATGGGTGTTGTGTAGGAACACCCACGCAACACCCATGGAAAAGCCTCCATGGCGCAAATTAAGGCAACGCAGCGACTTACGCTGTGTTTTCTTACTTCATATCTACCATATAAAGCCACACAAAGTGGCTTTGGGAGGCCTTGTAGATATGTGTGTGCAGCCTGCACCACCGGTGCATCACAAAAAGTGATGCATCAGTGGCGCATCAGTGGCGCAGGCCACTTGTAATTATGGGCCACATAATGTTACTAATATACTCTGCACTGCAATTGCCCACCCATGCGTACAGGCCAGCACAGACATTTTTATGAAGAAGCTACATAAGTTGGTTAATACAACAACAGATAAACTTGTTCTCCTCATGTACCACTTACACTGCAGCACACGTATAAACACAAACAACATTCTCAAAGCCAAGTAAACAAATTTAGATTCTTTATCCTTAGTGTATTTATAATTCAGATTCTTCACTACCTTGTCCATTTGCTACAAAGCATATCAGTGCAGCTACTTTATGAGTCTTTTGCCCCTTCAGACTCCTTTCAGGTCATTTTGATAGGCCACTGAAATGTCACAAGTTCACCCTGCAAACTTTGTCGGACCTATTCACAAAGGCATTTTGGAGACTGTAAAGTAGTACTCATGTTAACCCCTATAGTTATCGTCTACATACTCTTATGTGCCTTAGGAGTTCATAAACGTGTGCTCCACCTATTGTACACACATTTGTGAATGGGGCCTAAAACTTTTGAAATGGAAGCATTCAGGGACGATTCAAATATAATTAGCACACTAGAAAAAAAAACGGAGCCCTTTTTTCACTTTTGCTAATAGGGAAGAATGTTTTGAGGCAGATGTATCAAAGCCTGTGAGAATAGCTAACAATCAATCAATCAATCAATCGATCAACATTTATAAAGCGTGACTTATCATCTAGGGGGTCTCAAGGCGCTAGCTGGGGGACGCGGATCCATAAAAGAGCCATCTCTTGAGGTCCTTCCTGAACTGAGTCAGCGAGGTGGACTGCCTGAGGTGGACTGGCATTGTGTTCAAGGTCTGGGCAGCAAGGTGGGAGAAGGATCTTCCTCCAGCCGTGTTCTTCTGGATCCCAGGCTTGTGGCAAAGGCCAGTTGAGCAGAGTGGAGTTGCCAGAAGAGTGTGCAGATGGAGAGGCAGTGGTTGAGGTAGGCAGGTTCAATGTTGCGAAGGGCCTTGTATGCGTGTGTCAGGAGTGTGAAAGTGATCTGTTTGTTGATGGGGAGCCAGTGTAGGTCTCTCAGTTGGGCGGAGATGTGGCTGTGGTGGGGGATGTCCAGGATAAGTCTGGCCGCGGCATTCTGTGTTCTCTGAAATCTAGTTTAGAGTTTCTTGTTGATTCCAGCATAGAGTGCGTTGGTGTAGTCAAGATTACTGCTGACAAGTGCCCGGGCGACTGTCCTTTTTGTGTTGATGGCTATCCACTTGAAGATCTTCCAGAGCAGGTAGAGTGTGTGGAAGCACAAGGATGAGACGGTGTTGACTTGGCGGGCCATTAACAGTGACCAGTCGAGAATGATGCAGAGGTTGTGTGCGTTGTCGGTAGGAGATGGAGCAGGTCCAAGGGCACTGAGCCACCAGAAGTCATCCCAGGCATGGGGTCCAGGATGAGCATCTCCATCTTGTAGAGGTTGAGCTTGAGGCAGCTGTCTCTCATCCAGTCAGCGACGGCCTTCATTCCGTTGTGAAAGTTATTTTTGGCTGTTGATGAATTGTCGGTGAGATAGAGGATGAGCTGAGTGTCGTGGGTGGATGAGACGATGTTGAGTCCGTGGTGTCTGACAATCTCGGCATGCGGGGTCATGAGACGATGAAGAGGGTGGGGCTCAAGGAGGAGCCCTGGGGTCAAGCAGTTAGGTCAATCTTGGAGAAGTGCTAAGCAGAGCATCAATCTTGCAACTCACACACTAAAAGGAATAACTCAAAATCAATTTATAAAACTACTTTAGATTTGTATGGAATTTTTAAGACCACAATGATCAAAATTGGTTAAGTACCTTTAGAGATATGAATTTCTGAAGTTTAATAAAAAATGTCTTTTTGTGCATACTTAAGCACCATAGGAATCAATGGAAGCCCACCTTTAAAAATACATATAAAATTGTACAGTTGGTTTACCAAGTTCTTATTTTTGTAGGTTGGTCAAGATCATTGGTGGGCACACTGTGCCAGAAGGAGAGTTTTCGGCAGCTCCTGGCAGGAGCTGGTGGAGGGCCACTGCGGGGGACCACTTGGAAAAGCATTGTACAGGTAAGTTTAAAGATGGTTCTTTGGAGTCTCCTTGGAGTGTTGAGGTTGCAAGTGGTGGGGGACCCTTAAGGCACAGCAGGGTCAATGGTGCAGGGCACAGGGTGCAGAGCGAATTGGTGAGCCAGGAGCTGTGCGCAAGGATGCAAGAGGTAAGTTTGTTCAAGGGTCATTTGCAGGACAACGGGGGCACTCTGGCGGGAGGTCTAGAGTGTCCCTGAAGTCTCTCAATGGGGGCTTCCTTCTGGTCCCTTTTCAGCCCGCACTTTGTGGGAGGCTGGCCTGGCTTATAGTGGGTACGTTGTGGTACTTACACCTTGTGCCAGGTCCAGTTATCCCTTATTAGTAGATTAGTAGTGTTCTAGCAGCTCAGGCTGATAGAGGTAGCTGTAGCAGAGCAGCATAGGCTGAACTAGGAGACTTGCAGAGCTCCTACCATACCATTTATATCACTTAGCATTATATCATAAGAAAACACAATACTCAGAGTTACCAAAAATAAAGGTACTTTATTTTAGTGACAATATGCCAAAAGTATCTCAGAGGATATACTCCCTTAGGAGGTAAGTAATATACACAAAATATACACACAAGCCAAAATCAGGTAAGTAAACAGTTAGAAAAGTAGTGCAAACACTGTAGAACACAATAGAATGCAATAGGAGACAATAGGCCTAGGGGCAATACAAACCATATACTCCAAAAGTAGAATGCGAACCACGAATGGACCCCAGGCCTAGTGTAGTGTGTAGAGGGTCACTGGGAGTGTAAGAAAACACTAAGGGTGTCCAAGATACCCCACCCCAGGACCCTGAAAAGTAGGAGTAAAGTTACCCTACTACCCCAGAAAGACAGTAAATTCGAGATAGGGGATTCTGCAAAGACAACAACCGACTGCAAAGCACTGAAGACGGATTCCTGGACCTGAGGACCTGCAAAGGAAGGGGACCAAGTCCAAGAGTCACGCAAGTGTCCGGGGGGGGCAGGAGCCCACTAAACCCCAGATGAAGGTGCAAAAGGGCTACCTCTGGGTGGAAGAAGCCAAAGATTCTGCAACAACGGAAGGTGCCAGGAACTTCTCTCTTGGTCAGAAGATGTCCCACGGCGTGCTGGAGGAGGCAGAGTTGTTTCCTCGCAGAAAGACTGCAAACAAGCCTTTCTAGCTGCAAGAGATGCAGCTGAAGGTTTTGGGCGCTGCCAGGGCCCAGGAAGGACCAGGAGGTCGCCCCTTGGAGGAGGAGACAGAGGAGAAGTCGAAGAGGGAAGTGCAGAGGAACCCTGGTGAGCTCTTGCATTCGTTATCTGAAGAGAAACCCACAAGAGAGACCCTAAATAGCCCTCAGAGGAGGATTGGCTACAGAGAAAGGTAAGCACCTATCAGGAGGGGTCTCTGACATCACCTGCTGGCACTGGCCACTCAGAGATGTCCATTGTGCCCTCCAAGTGGCAGAGGTCTGGGACACACTGGAGGAGCTCTGGGCACCGCCCCTTGGGAGGTGCTGGTCAGGGGAGAGGTCACTCCCCTTTCCTTTGTCCAGTTTCACACCAGAACAGGGCTGGGGAGATCCCTGAACCAGTGTAGACTGGCTTATGCAAGGAGGGCACCATCTGTGCCCTTCAAAGCATTTCCAGAGGCCAGGAGAGGCTACTCCTCTCAGGACCTTAACACCTATGTCCGAAGGGAGAGGGTGTAACACCCTATCTCAGAGGAACTCCTTTGTTCTGCCTTCCTGGGACTGGGCTGCCCAGGACCCAGGGGGGCAGAAACCTGTCCGAGGGTTGGCAGCAGCGGTGGCTGCAGAGAAAACCCCGGAGAGTTAGTTTGGCAGTATCCGGGCTCTATGCTGGGGACCCGGGGATGCATGGAATTGTCCCCCAATACCAGAATGGTATTGGGGGGACAATTCCATGATCCTAGACATGTTACATGGCCATGTTCGGAGTTACCATTGTGATGCTACATATAGGTATTGACCTATATGTAGTGCACGCGTGTAATGGTGTTCCTGCACTCACAAAGTCCGGGGAATTTGCCCTGAACAATGTGGGGGCACCTTGGCTAGTGGCAGGATGTCCTCACACTAAGTAACTTTGCACCTAACCTTCAGTAAGTGAGGGTTAGACATATAGTTGACTTATAAGTTACTTAAGTGTAGTGTAAAATGGCTGTGAAATAACGTGGACGTTATTTCACTCAGGCTGCAGTGGCAGTCCTGTGTAAGAAGTGCCTGAGCTCCCTATGGGTGGCAAAAGAAAAGCTTCAGCCCATAGGGATCTCCTGGAACCCCAATACACTGGGTACCTAGGTACCATATACTAGGGAATTATAAGGGTGTTCCAGTGTGCCAATCAGAATTGGTAAAATTAGTCACTACCTGCAGTGACAATTGTAAAAGCAGAGAGAGCATAAACACTGAGGTTCTGGTTAGCAGAGCCTCAGCAATACAGTTAGGCATCACACAGGGAACACATACAGTGCACACTTTATGAGCACTGGGGTCCTGGCTAGCAGGATCCCAGTGACATAGGCAAAAACAAACATACATACAAGTAAAAATGGGGGTAACATGCCAGGCAAGATGGTATTTTCCTACACACTTGTTGACTGATGTTGATGTGTCTTAGAAGTTGCCGTGCACAGGGCCCCTGCTAACCAGATTCCCTGGGCCAGAGCTCTTTCCCTAAATCTGTTGTGATGCTTGGCACAATTGGATACACTCTTACATATCATTGTAAGTCCCTAGTAAGTGAGTACACCAGTACCCAGAGCATGGGATAGAAAGGGTAGACCCCTGAGGGCAGCAGTACTGATTGTGTCATCCTCTAGGGCCCTGCACCCAGATCTGCCATTGAAGGCTGAGTGTACTGGGACAAACCTAAAAAGACAAATTCGACATTGCACACTCCCTGTGTGCCCTGTCCAACCTACACTGCATATGTTATGGGAAAGTCACCCCTCTAGCAGGCCTTCCAGTCCTAAGGCAGGGTGCACCATACTATGGGGGTCATTACGACCTCGGCGGTCTTTTCAATAGACCGCCGAGGGACCGCCGTACGGAAGACCGCCAGTGCTGGCGGTCTTCCGCATGGGCCATTCTGACTGTTGGCAGCGCTCCGCCCGTTTCCGGAGGAAGAGCCGCCAACAGCCATACTGGCGGCAGGCGGGGAAGTGGAGGTAGCTCCACCTCCACCGCCACGCCAACAGAACACCGCCCAGCGAATCACGACCTGTGATTCGCTGTGGCGGTGTTCTGTTGGCGTGTCGGTGTCGGCGGAGCTGCCCGTTCCCTCCTGGAGGATCACCAGGAACAGGTAAGGTGTTTGTCCGCTAGGGAAGGGGGGTGGGGGGGTGTTGTGAGTTGTGTGCGTGCATGGGGGTGTGCGTGTGTGTTTATTGAGGGGGCGTGTGAATGCGTGCATGAATGCGGGGGGTGTGTGTATGTGCATGAATGCGTGCATGAATGCGGGGGGGTGTATGTGCATGAATGCGTGCATGAATGCGGGGGGGTGTGTGTATGTGCATGAATGCGTGCCTGTATGTGTGTATGTGTGTGTATATGTTGGGGATCGGGGTGGGGGACGGGGGTTCTGCAACCTTTTGGGGGTGGCAGGGGTGGTGGGGGGGTAGGGGAGGGAGTTGGGTGGGGGTTGGGGGTGGGGGAGACCCCTATCAGTGCCAGGGAAGGGATTCCCTGGCACTGATAGTGCTTACCGCCATGGATCGCATGGCGGTCCCCAACCGCATGAAATCCATGGTGGTAAGCCGGGGTCAGGCGGGTTGGAATACCGCCGGCGGTATGTGACGACCGCCGGGCTGGAGACCCAGGTCTCCAGCCCGGCGGTCGTTCCCGCCGTGGCGGTCGGAACGGTGAAGCGGCGGCTGACCATGGCGGTAACGCCCATGGTCAGAATACATGAAAAAAGACCGCCAGCCTGTTGGCGGTCTTACCGCCGCTTCACCACCGACCGCCAGGGTCAGAATGACCCCCTATATGTGAGAGCATAGGTGCATGAGCAATATGCCCCCACTGTGTCCTTGCCAAACCTGGGACATAGTGAGTGAACAGAGCAGCCATTTTAAGTACGTGTACTGGACACTGGTCAAACACAAGTTCCCCAGCTACATGATGGCCGCTCTACTCCCGGGGTTGTTTGGTGTCAAACAACCCAGGATTATAAATTCAAACTGGTACCAGTATTGGATTTACCCCTAAATGTACCTGGGGGTCACCTTAGAGGTGGCCCCTGCAAAAACTGACGTAACTGGCATGGTTGTTGACTGGTACTATCCAGCCTGCAGGACAGATGTCCAATATACAGCCTTGGGGGAAAGATCCGTCTCTCTGGATTGTAGAACAATGCCCTTCCTGGGTGGAGGTGCTCACACCCTCTCCCTCAGGAATGTACACTTCCCTGGCGGTGTGCTTCAAAGGGCTTACCGCCTTTGAAACTCAACCCCCAGGCCTGCTGCTAGCAGCAGATGGTCACCCCTCCTCCCCACCACCTCTGCAAACCCCTACTTTTGGCAGGAGCAATGGTGGAAAAATACACTAAGGCTGTAGGAAGCTGGCCCACTATGTAGTGGGCAAAACTAGGCACACTGTGCAGGGGGTCCAGGCAACCAAACTTTGGTTTCTGGAAGTGAAAATTAGACCACTGAATGCTCCAACATTAAAATGTAGCTGGTCAAGCAGTTAGGCTAATCCAAGAGGTGTGCTAAGCATTTGTTGTACTCACAAATCCAATCATGCACCACACACACTCAATGAATAACTCAAGACCAAGTATAAGTACTGGACCCAAACCCCCAGATTTTTAGATTACTTCTGGAATCAAGAGGAACCTCTGCCAAAGAGAAGATCTGAAGAGTTGGAGGAGGGGTACTGCCCCTTTGCCTGTGACTGTGCTTTACTGGGTTGGCCTGCAGTGGCTGCTTCTGCCTGAAAGAGGACAAAGACTGGACTTTGTGGTATATTCCTGCTTTTGACGAATCTCCAAGGGCTTGGATTGAACTTGCCTCCTGTTTTTAAGTCTCAGGGCCATAAAAGATTTCCTTTGCCAACATCTGGACTCTCTGCTGCCCTGTCAAGTGGTGCCCCAGCCAGTCCCTGGGCACTTGAAAGGTGAAGTTGGCAGAACAAGGACTGAAATCCACACACAGAACACAGTGCAGGGACATTTTCGATGCACCGCCTGCAATGCGGCTGATAAGCGATGTACCACCTGCTTCGCGGATAAAATCAACTCTCCACCTGCATCGCGGCTGGGAGAAACGATGCAATGCCTGCTTATGGCTGCTAATGATGCAAACCCCATGCAGTGTGGTTTTCCAACACCATGCAACCAGATTTCACAAGCATCATCGCTGGGCATCAAAGTCATTGTGGACCTGCATGGATCCGAGATGTCCTGTCTGGAAATTGACGCATCGCTCTTTTGCGAGGGAGAAAAATGACACATCGCCTACCCGACCAGAGAAGGAACACTACAAGGCCTCACTTGTGAGTAAGGAATCAACGCATCGCTGACATTTCCGACACATGCTCGCCCGTGTTGCTTTTTTTTTTACACAAACCAGGTACTTTGTGTAAAATCAACGTTTCCATTGCTTTCAATGAAGTAAGACTCTTTTTACTTTGAAAATTCATATCTTGATTTGTGTATGTTGATTTTTGTTGTTTTGGTCTTGTTTGATTTAGATAAATATCTATTTTTCTAGACTGTTGTGGTGTCCATTTTGTAGTGTTTTCGCTGTATTACTGTGTGTGTTGGTACAAATACTTTACACATTGCCTTTGAGATAAGCCTGACTGCTTGTACCAAGCTACCAAGGAGGTGAGCCGGGGTTATCTTACGTGTGTAACTTCATTGCCCTGACTAGATTGAGGATCACTGCTTGGACAGAATGCAAACTGACTGCAAGCCAGAAACCCCATTTCTAACACTCACACATGCAGGGTAGCAGCAGCAGCAACAGGTGGCGCTGCGCGGGGGGGTGCCACAAACACTGACCAAGGTCAATTTAAATCGTCCCTTTCACCGCGTAGTGGGCGCCATTAAGAAGGGGAGGGAGGTAGGAGGGATTGGTCAGCTGGGCAGCCGGAGTGTGGGAAAGTGCATCTCAAGGAGGGGGTGGGGCTACAGGGGCAGAAGGGAACAGGTATGGGAAACTAACAAAAAAGAAGGGAAAACAGACCAAAGAAAGAAGAGTAAAAAAGGCAGAAAAGAGCAGAGAGAGGCAGAAAGGCAGCAGAGCTAGACAGAAGGCTACCACTAGGCCACCAGGGATAAGGCACAGGTGGATGACTGCGGGTGGAGGAGGGCCTCAAACTAGGAACCAGGCAGGCTCACACACACAGGGCAGGAGCAGCAACATGTGGTGCTGCGCGGGGGTGGCACAAACGCTGACCAAGATCAGTGTAAGTCACCCCCCTCACTGCACATCGGCTGCCATTAAGAAGGGGAGGTTTGTGGGAAGGGTCAGTCAGCTGGGCGGTGGGAGAGTGGCAGAGTCTGTTGCATGGTGGTGGCAGACCGCAGGGAACAGTCATGGGAAATGAACAAAAAAGAAGGGAGAAGAGACAAAAGTTTTTTTTTTTTAAAAGACAGAAAAAAGCAGAGAGAAGCAGAAAGGCAGCAAAGATAGACAGGAGGCCACCGCTAGGCCACCAGGGAGGAGGGGCTGGCGGGTGCCTGCGAGTGGAGAAGGGCCCCGAACTAGGAGTCAGCCAGGCCCTCACAGGCAGGGCAGCAGCAACAGGTAATGCTGCGTGAGGGGAGTGACACAAATGCTAACCATGGTCAATGTAAGTTGCCCTTTCACCGAACGGCGCCCGCCATTAAGAAGGGGAGGGTGTGGGAGGAGTCAGTCAGCTGGGCAGTAGGAGGGTGGGAAAGCGTGTCGCATGAATGTGGGTGGGGCCACAGGGGCAGCAGGGAACAGGCACAGGAAACGAACAAAAAAGAACGGAAAAGAGACAAAAGAGAGAAGAGTAAAAAAGGGCAGAAAAGGCAGACAAGGGCAGCAGATACAGACAGGAGGCCACGACTAGGCCACCAGATATGAGGCTCAGGCGGGTGCCTGGGGTTGGAGGAGGGCCTTAAACAGAAGCCATGCAGGCTCACACAAACAGGGCAGCAGGAACAGGTGGTGCTGCAGGGGGAGAAGGGGTTGGGCACAAACGCTGATCAAAGTCAGAGTACTCCTGTAGTACAACTTCCCAAAAACGTTTGTGAACCGGCCCATTTACGGCAATTGTCATTCCTTAAAAATGTGCACCTACTTCGCACAGTTGTAAATGTTTTGAATAAAAATGCTATCTCAACTTTAAAATAAGCATTGTAAAAAGAAGACATACCCAGAGCGGAGTACATTGCAGCCGCAGATACAGTACAGAAGGGTAACTAATGCTATTGAAGGCTTGCGTGGTTTTTAGATCTAATGCTTTGGTTCCGACAAGGCTGAAGAAGGGATTTTTGTCATTTGACCGGCTTCCGATTCCAGTGCAGAGGCTGGAAAAAAATTGAATAGGGAATGGTGGTTTAACAGCGCCACCCTGTGGTACTTAAAATGTTTTTTTTTTTTTTTATAGAAATGACGGAAACAAAATTTCACTTACACGGAAACTGCAGGCAACAGAGAATCAAGCGTGTACGTTTCAAAAACACGATCTGTATTCAACAACTGGAAACGTTTTGCAACCTGTGATGTCTCTTTTAACACACCTTCACAAAGAAGTCTTGAAAAAATAATGTATCCTTTTAACACAATTATCCGTATGTAAAAAAACAATTTTAATCAGTATTCCACAAAAAGAACTTGAAAGGTAATTCAGCATAATGTGACCAATAACACAAAATAGCTACAATTCTTTCAACTTAGTTTTTATGCTGACGTTTAAATCCACACTAGATTCAGAGTGTTCTTCAATCATTTGTATCATCTTGTATCTGTTTCAGCCATCTTATTTTATCTTATCTTATGATGGCCTTTGTTGTCATTTACCAATACTTTACAGTCTTGAAAAAGTCGTTTTCGAAACACATGTTGGCTATCTCTTCAGCCGTACAAAATACGCCATACCATAGTTTGCTGTGTCCACCGCAGCACATTTTGTGCCTCACCGCACATCTTCATCAATTCAGTTACGAGTTTCCACCTGCTTTCTGTTTCAAGCTATTATGTGTTTTTGATCACCTTGTTTGAAATATCTTTCAATTGCTTTTTTGTGAAATACTCATTAAAAATTGATCGTTATTCACATACATTTTATTGTGTTGAAAGAAAATATTATTTTTTCAAGACCTCTTTATCAAGATGTACAGCGGATTCTTTAAATCACTTATTCGAGTGTGACCTTCTAAACTCTCTGTTTTCACATATTTGGTAGCAATAGTGCATTCTGCGCAGCACCCTTATTATACGCTAGACAGTGTCACTGAGTTAACTTCACTATACAGTATCATTGAGTTTACTTTAGTTCATCACTACACTGAAAATATACTTTGCTTTTTGATGTGCGGTTGGCTGATCCACTACTACCATTTGGAAAGCGTATTTTTAAAATCTTAATTTTATCAGAAACTCAGCAGTGTTAGTTAGGAACGTGATTGTACAGTGCAGCGCGACTGGATTGAGGGAACAAACTGCCATCCGATCAAGACATAAACATTTACTGCGACCGCAGACATATCCCCCCTCAAATGGCATATACAACTGTTATGACCCAGTGACTCTTTCTGCGGGTTCACCATCCCATTTTCTTTTACTGCTCCGCTCTCCACATCATAAGCACCCCACCCCCGAGGAGTCCATAACCGTATCTGGATCTAAAAGTACGTCACACAAATCCTTCCAGACAGTAAGGTCCTCTGCTGCTTTATCGTCTCACCTCCTGAGCCTCATATGAGCCTCCTCAGACACAGACCATTCTAATACATTTCTACGCCAATGTCTAAAATCAGGTGCCCTCTGTCCCATCCATGTTATAGCAATCCTATATCTGGGCAGGACTGGAGTCAAATGTAAAAATGTGTATGGCATCTTCCTACCCTTATGTTGGTTTACATTTCCCAGCAGACAGCCCTGTGGTAAGAGTTCTAGATGTAAACATAGTCCTCGATGTCTCTGCTATCACCCAGGTCCAGTAGTTCTGAACCTCCAGACACTGCCAGGCTAAGTGCAAAAAATCCACCCCAGCAGTGCTGCACCTGGGACATGTGTCTGGTCGAGAAGAGGACATATTATGCAACCCTTTTGGGGTAAGGCAAGGTCATTAACTGAGGTCCAATCCCCCTCATCAAGTGGATTACCCATATCAGTGTCCCAGGCTGACTATGACCACAGCGAAGGACCCACAGCATTGGAACACACGTCCTTATATAACAGTGAGATAAACTGACAGCCTACACTGCAAATCAAGAGCGCCCCAAGAGTGTGTGTTAGGGAGCCACAAAGTAAGAGGGCCAGGCTTCCCTAGCTATGTCTGCCAGTTGTGCGTGATGTAAAAAAATGGCTGGGCCCAAGTGAAAAAGTAAGTCGGGCCTCCTCGATGATATAAAGGTCTCGCATGAGTACAAATCCGCAAGGAGGTTACACCCACCGCCACTCCATTGCTGAAAGGACATATTCTCCATCAACTGTCAGACAGGTTTCCAAATCCAGATAGAGAGTTCTCAATGAAAAGTGGCCCACTTCAGCATGCTCTGAAGAAACTTGTGCCAGAGTATAGCCGTGTGTCTGAATATTTGGAGGAATCAATTGGAAGCCCCGCTGTTAGAAATGAGGTCTCTGGTTGGCAGTCAGTTTGCACTCTGTTCAAGCAGAGACCCCCCCCACTCTAGTCAGGGTAAGGGCGTTACACTCCTCAGACAACCCCTGCTCACCCCCTTGGTAAGCTTGGCACAAGCAGTCAGACCTATCTCAAAGGCAATGTGTAAAGTCTTTGCACCATCACACAGAGTAATACAGTGAAAACACTACAAACAGGACACCACACTAGTTTAGAAAAGTAGCCAATATTAATCTAAATCAAACAAGACCAAAACAAAAAAAATCCACCATACACAAGCAAAGTTATGATTTTTTAAAGTTAAAAAGAGTCTCAATGGAGAAATCAATGGACGCATAGTTTTTACACAAAGTATCTGGTTTGCGTCAAAAATAAAGACGCACGGGCGAGCGTGCATCATAAAAGTCAACAATGTGTTGACTCATGACTCGCAAGTGAGGTAATGCGTCATTTCTTCTCCGGTTGGGTATGTGATGCGTTGTTTTTCTCTCCTGCAGAAGAGCGATGCATTCATTTCCAGACAGACAACCTGGGGTCTGCGCAGGTTCACTGTTGTTTTGACACTCAAGCGACGATGTGTGCAAAATCCTGGCGCACAGTAATGAAGATCCATGCTTCGTGGGTGCTGCGTTGGTTTTGGCAACTGCAAGCGAATGTTCTGTTCTGTTTCCAGGCGCAATGCAGGTGGTGCGTCAGTTTTTCAGCCGCGAGGCAGGTGCTGTGTCGATTATTCTCCCTTTCAGCTCCTGTGCTTGGATTTCAGTCTTGGTTCCATTAGCTTCTCTTTTCAAGGGCCCAGGGACTGGATTGGGCCCCACTTGTCAGGGTAGGAGTCTCAACAGGAGAGTCCAGGTGCTAGCAGAGGAAGTCTTTGACGGCCCTGAGACTTCAGAACAGGGGGCAAGCTCTTGGAGACACTTCACAGGCAGGAAAACACAGCACAGTAGAGTCTTTGACCTCTCTCAGGTAGAAGCAGCAGCTTCAGGCCAACCCAGCACAGCACAGCACACTTACAGTCAAAGGGGCAGTACTCCTCCTCCAGCTCTTCTCCTTGGCAGAGGTTCCTCTTCATTCAGAAGGAATCGAAAAGTCTGGAGTTTTGGGTCCACTACTTATACTGATTTCTGCCTTTGAAGTAGGCAAACTTCAAAGGAAAGTATCTGCTGTTCACAAGATCCTGCCTTGCTCAGGCCTGGCACCAGACACACACAAGGGGGTTGAAGACTGCATTGAGTGAGGACAGGCACAGCCCTTTCAGGTGTAAGTGTCATCTCCTCCCTCCCCACTCTAACTGAGGAGACTCATTAGTATATGCTCGACGCTCATCAGCTCCCTTTGTGTCACTGTCTAGAGGGAATTCACAAACAGCCCAACTGTCAGTCTGACATGGATACCGCAGGCAAGCAGAGGCACAGAATGGTTAAGCAAGAAAATGCCCACTTTCTAAAAGTGATATTTTCAAACTGACAATCTAAAAAACAACTTTACTAAAAGATGAATTTGTAAATTGTGAGACCCCAAACTCCACATCTCCCAATGGGAAACTGCACTTAAAAGATATTTAAAGGCAGTCCCCATGCTAACCTATGGGGCAGATAGGCCTCGCAGTAGTAAAAACCGAATTTGCCAGTATTTCACAATCAGGACATGTAAAACACACCAGTACATGTCCTAACTTTTAAATACACTGAACCCTGCCCATGGGGCTGTGTAGGGACTACCTTAGGGTGTCTATTATGTAGTAAAAGAGAAGGTTTGGGCCTGGCAAGTAGGTACACTTGCCAGGTTGAATTGGAAGTTTGAAACTGCATCCACAGACACTGCAGTGGCAGGTCTGAGCCACGTTTACAGGGCTACTTATGTGGGTGGCACAATCAGTGTTGCAGGCCCACTAGTAGCATTTGATTTACAGGCCCTGGGCACCTCTAGTGCACTTTACTAGGGACTTACTAGTAAATCAAGTATGCCAGTCATTTAAAGCCAATTAGATTTACAATTTACGCAGAGGGCACTTGCACTTTAGCACTGGTCAGCAGAGGTAGAGTAATAAAACCAGCAAAAACAAAGTCCAGCACGCAGTCAAAAATACAGGAAGCACAGGCAAAAAGACAGGAGAAACCACACCGGGGATGCCAGGTCTAACACCCGTACCCTCCATTAATAGTTCAGGCAGGTGTTCAGCAGCCACTCTGCCAATCAGTAAGCACTTCTCCCAGTTTTCATCTGAATCGAGCCAACGGGCCTCATGCTACAATTGAGCTGTAAAATAGTATAAATTGAGTCACTGTACCTCTAGCTGTCCTTTCTCATACTGTCTTGTCAGAGTCAACAGGGCTACCTTGTTCTGCCCACCCGCTCACAGAAGAGTTGTAAGGATGGAGTCTATCAGCCGAAACGTCCTTGCCAAGATAGGGGTCAGTAAATTTACTAATGGCCAAGATGCCCTTCAGTGATAGGTGTAAAGTGTTCCAAAAAAGAACCTAAGGCTAAGTTGTAGTTTCTGGGTGTGCACTACTGTAATCCCCAGGTAGCGAAACTGGGACGTTACCCAGTGCAAACCTGTTTTTGGCTATTGCTTTGATGGAGTTCCGGGCAGAGAGGCGAGAGAGAACAACAAAGATTTGGCACGGTTGACCCAAAGTCAATATATATTCCTGAACCCCTCCAAGAGTCAGAGCAGTGCCGGGACTGCAGCACAGGGGAGGATACATAAAACAGAGCGTCATCAGCATACAGGGAGGCAATGTGACAAACATCTCCCGATCGTATGCCCCACTTATGCAATTTTTAACGTACCTATTTCACCAACTGCTCTATCGAAAGCATGAATACGAGTGGAGAGAGTGGGTAACCCTAGCGGGTTCCTTGACCGAGAGTCCATGCCTCTGATCGAGAATGTGCCACACGTACCCTGGCTCTAGGTTTAATATAGAGCAGACGCCCCCACCTGCACAACCGAGCACTGCAATCCAGGAAATGCATGACTTCTAGCAGGTAGCCCCAGTCCACCTTATCAAACGCCTTTGCCAAATCAATGGATGCCAGCGACATTGCCTAATCCCGGTGTTTTACTTCATGAAGGACATGGGCCAATCATCTCAAATTCATACCAGTGCTTCGTCCCGGTATAATCCTCCTTGGTCTTCATGCTTGAGGCGAGGCATATGTGCTGTCAACCAAGCAGTAAGTGCCTTACAAAGGATCTTCATGTCCGAATTTATCATAGTAAGAGGCCTGTACACGGCCATATCCGCCTCATCTCCACCCGGTTTGAGGAGAATACATATTTTCCCTTCGCTGAGGGACTGCAGTAGAATTTCAGTGTCTAGGACCTCAAGCAAGACCTCCAGGAGTCTCTGTCTAAGAATTTCATAGAAGGCTTAGTAAAGCTCAGATGGAAAACCATCACTTCCAGGCGCCTTTGACTGCAGAAGCACCCACAGTGCTGCCCTGTGCTCTTCAATTCTAGAGAGCCGTCCAGAGCATCACCAACCTCTCAGCTTAGGTTTGGCATACCCAGATTTGCCAGAAAGGGAATATACTGCTGTGCGTCTATGCCCAGATCTGCTGTATATACTCGCTGGAGATGTTGAAATGTTTGCACCACATCAGGGGAGCAACGGAGTACCCAGTTGGTGTAAGTCATAGAGCACGCAGAAGATGTATCAACACACACTTAGGGCCTCTGTGCCCCGCTATCCACTCCTGCGTAGCTGCTAGTCTTTGGCTGGTCTTGCGCCCATAGACCTACCCGGGCACTCTTTGCAAGCTGCTGCAAGTAGTCGCACAATGAGCCTAATGTCTTTGCATATGTAGGAGGAACCTAGTGCACCCTTTCAGGGCTCACTCATGCCCCGAGGGCACCTCCAAGGGGCCACCTCACTCACCCCCATCCTCCACTCAGGATCTCCTGTGCACCCGCGGGCAGACGAAATCACACTTCACAATCCACCGGGCACGGCCTCACTGCGTCTCAATGGTATTCAGCTAGGGGGGGCGGGGCTGCTTCAGGCAAACACCACAGGTTGTGTGAAGATGCCAGGGGACCCTACCGGGTCACACAGCTCACCCCAACACTCCTCTCTGGATCCTCATGGTCCTCTGTACCACAACACAGCACTCACCTCAGGCTGTCAATAGGAGCAGCTGGAGCCTCTAAAAATACTCTACTCACTGTCGCCCACCGGGGGTCACTCAGGCATCTCCAGGAGGGCCGCAGGCCATCTCTGCCTCTTCGGGCCTTAGGGGGGGCCAAAGGGTCAGCTACCATCTCCATTGTCCGGCGGCCGCACTGGCCCTCTACTCCTCACTGCTATAGGCCTGGGCAGGCCACAGTCGAGGGCTCTCCTTCTTCTCTGCAGGCTCAAGCTATCATCGACCCCAGTGTGGTAGAGGGTGTTATAAATTCACAGCAGCCTCTGGTGAACAGGATTGAGCAGGATAATGCAGGATTTAAGAGATTTACAATCTGGCTGACTGGGAGCCTGGAAGCTCACGTTCTGTCAGCTATGTTTCCAGGCCATGCCCTACCATTTGCAAAGGTGTCTCGTTTTAAGAAACATCAAATAACGTAGTAACTAATTGTTATGTTTACTTTCAGATGGACTTAATAACACTTTTCAAAGATCCAAGATCGAAAAACTATTAATTACAATCCTGCACCTATTAGTGCATGATTGAAAAAAATCACAGATCTATTTATATATACTAAGCAGGTGAATAGCTCACATCAGCAATGGTGTAAATCTGTTGGCGGTTTAGCAAAGGCCACACTATTCCTCTGATTACTTATTGTCATCTTCATTACTCTAAGACCTAGTCTTCCCTATTACAGTCATTAATTCACCACCCCATCCCAATTAGTCAATAACATTGGAATACTTCACCACTGTATTCTTTTAACCATTGCAAATCAAGAGCTGCTTTCAATGAGATCCCTTTGTGAGAATTATGAAAGGGGAAGTATCAGCCTTAGCTAGAATTTATCCTATTTTATTTTAAAGAAAGAACAAGATGGATGTGTTAATGGTCTCTGAGGATGCTTGTAAGAAATTATTCCCCAGTATTGTTGAATACCAGTGAACGTGTGTGTGTATGTTTGTATGTGTCATCTAATAACCTAATTCTTCTGAAAAAGCATCTTGATGTGTTACTTCTGACACAACAATATCAACTGTCGTTGCTGCGTTGGTGGTGGCTGTTCACAAATGTGGAAGAAGCTATTGTCACTCCTATTGTTGCTGCCATGGTGCCAACTGTGGTAGTGGTTGTGGTTCCAACATTTGTTTTCCTGCTGTTGGGACTTCTCTTGCTTTTGATGAGGTTTCTGTTGTAAAAGCTATTATTGCCACTGTTGTTTCTGCTCAGGTTGCAGTTTCAGTAATTGCTGTTGTAGCCACTGTGGTTCAAGCTGTGGTCATTGTTGTGGTTACTGCTGTGGTTACTGCTGTGGTTGCAGCTGTTGTCTCTGGTGTAGTGACAGATACCATTGCTGTCATTCTCCCTGATGTGATGGTAGCTCTGGGTTCTGCTGTGTTTACAGCTATGGTCACTGATTTTGGTCCTGACATGGGGAAGCTATACTCACTTCTATGGCCTATCTTGTTGTTTTCTGTGGTGACTGCAGTATCTTCAGCTGTTGATGCTGCTGTGGGTGTGAAAGCAGCTATAGGTAAAGACTATTACAAAGGAAGAAACACATTTTACTGTGGATGTCTAGTTTGGGTGTTCAAAATCCAGGCATTTCTTAATAGTTTTTCAGGGTTTGCAGGGATATAGCAGTGTGTGGAGGTTTTCAACATTTGAATTAATATTAGTTGCTCTGTGTTTGAACTGACACATATGTATAACATGAGCTTTACAATTCAATCAAAATTATTATCATGTGTTGTAGTGTGATTTTCTAGCTTTGGCACCAGATAGGCCTTATATCAATCTTGGTGAAAATGACTCTTAAATCATGATGTTCATTCTGTGTTTATGTTACTCGCTGCCCAAGCCACATGCAGCAAGATGTGCACTGTGTATTTTGAATGATAGATTGTTCTTGAAGACCTCGCTGGAGAAAGTCTTCTGCTGTTCTCTGCGGCTCTTCATGCTAGCCCACTGTATTGCATTCATTCACAATTGTTTTTTATTATTTATGTATCTAGTTTGTTTTGATACCAGATGACATTAGGTCATAAGGGGTAAATCAATATTCATGTAGTGGTGTGTGCTAAGATAGTAGGGTCATGTGACATTATAAAATTATGAAATTTGATTTGTTTTATGTTTTATTAATGGTCATACAATGCTGCACTTGTAGTTCCCATGATTTCCTATGCTGACAATTGCTATATAAACCATTAAAACTGGGGGTAAGCCAGATCTTTTGGGTCGCTACTAGGGATGCTTACCGATTTTTCTATTGATTTGCAGGACATTTGATACTTAGCATCTGGTTGGGAACATGGCAGACGGGTTACTCCATCACAATGGTGATGGCTACCCTGTCCGCTGAAATCTAAATCCCATTATGTTCTATGGGATTTAGATTTCGATGGACGGGTACCCGTCATCGTTATGACAGAGTAACCCGTCCACTGAGTTCTAAATCAGGCCCTTAGCCAGTTATCCCGATTTAGCATATTGTAGTATTGTTCCAATTATTGATAGACTTTGTGGCAAATTACTATCAAGTGTTTAAATGAGATTACTGGTGCAGTTAAATTTTTCCTAATTTTTAAAAAAAAAATGTAAAAAACATTCATGTTATTTTCTAAGTCTCTGATATCAAACTACCTTTTTTATTAATCATACCTTCCTTATTGACTGTATTGACCATATTTTTTAAATGCTGTTTGAATCTTGTCTCAAGGGATGCATTACCTCATAGAGTTTGTGGTAAACACCATCTCTGACCCCTGTAAACTGGGCACGCTCCTGGCATGCAGTTTATCTAAGCGATAGTCCGCTCACAGGTGTCACGCTAATTCTGATGAAACTGGCATCCCATTGCTCAGCTTTTGAACAGGTGGTTAAGATATATAGAATTTCAAGAGGTACAATTCTGTATACAAATGGTGCCATAGTCTAAAAAAGATTGTATATGGTCCTTTCTGTCATTGTGGAGTAAGGTCATTGTTGGATCTAGCCCTCTCTGCAGGGTAATCTCCAAACATTTTGCCTTTTTCCCTCAATCTATTTGCTGAATTCTTTCATGTTGGCCTTACGACTTTGCACACTTTACCACTGCTAACCAGTGCTAAAGTGCTTGTGCTCACTCCTCTAAACATGATTTCATTGGCTTACATCTGATTGGCATATTTAATTTACTCTCTATGTCCCATGTAGTATGGTATACCATATACGCAGGGCCGATAAATTAGTTGCTTTGTGCTTGCAATCTTGTTACCTTTTAAAAAAAAGAGTTATACTTTTCCTTTTTTACTTTGACATGCCATTGTAAATGTTTTCCCCTGGCTAATCTTTAAATCAATACTATCCATAAAATCATTAAAAGAATTAATAGCAACTTGAAGGCTCACTGGGGTTAAAGCCAGAAGAACAGTGCAGTTTGCATATAACAGAATCAGTACTGGTCGAGATGCTACCCTAGGAGAATCAACACCAAATGACTGCAGGCACTCATATCTTCCATTAATGTATATTTAGAAGATGAAGAGTGCTAAACTGCACCCCTGTCATACTCTTCTGCAAATCTTTAATGATCTGGTTATTCACCCTGTGTTTCATACCTTACTCTTGTGGTTAGGTTGCTGTACATATAGGCAAGAAGTGAGTTGATGTCTTTTGGGGCCCTTAATGCTGCCGTACATTCCTATAGTTTATTGTGATTCACCATATCGAAAGCATTGCTTAGGTCCGTGAAACACATGCACAAGTAGCCTGCTCCGGCCTTTGTATACTTCCCCATTAGGCAATTTAAGTTGCAGAATTGTTCAATAGTCCCTAAGCTCCTTCTAAATCTATACTGTACTTGTGATAAAATGTTAATATCCTCTGCCTAGGCCTCTAATCTTTGACCCAAAGATTTTGGCTGAAGAGTCAAGTGAGGAAATAGGTCATTTCTTCACCACAGCTTTAACCCAAGGCTCCCCAATGACAACACTCCCTCCTCAGACACTGCCTTCAGCCTTGCCCTGCTGTACTTTACCTTCTCTGAACATTTTTCTCAAAATGTCTTCTAAGTCTGAAGGTAAGTGCTGGCCGGGCCCAATACACTTTTTGTATCCAACTGCACTCCATTGTGATCAGGTTTATTTTTCAATCTTGACCTGGTTTCATGCAACTACATATCAGTGGCTGGCGCCTTGCTCTTTTAGGTGCTAGCTTTTACTAAACAATTAAAAAAATCATAACTCCAAAGGTACTGATTTTTTTGTCATTTTTGTGTCAATATATTAAAATCTATTTTTTCTAGATTGTTGTGGGAGTTTTCTTGTGTTGTGTTCTCATTATATTACTGTTCATGTACTGCATATCTACTGCACACCTTGCCTCTGAGATAAGCATGACTGCTTTTTCTGCCAAGCTACCCAGGGTTAGGCATAATTTAATTTAGTGACTTTTTATGGTTCACCCTGCCAGGGTTTGTGCCTGTTGCTTTACCAGGGCTCACGCCTCAGTTAACTAAAACCCAATTTCTCACAGTCATTAATACCAAAGCAAGGCCAACAACTACAGAACCCAGTCATGCCAAACAGTCCCTGAAGTTATATTCAGCAATCAAAGGGGTGTAAATCTGTGCCAACGTTGAGAACTTTATGGGAAACGGTTACAACTAATTAATTTAATCATTTTAAATTCACTCAGAAATACTTTGGTTCTTTTTAATAGGTCTCTCAATAAACGTATAGCTATTGAAGTCATACTCACTTACAAGAGAGCTCGCCAAGAGCCCTTCTCAGGACTCAGAATAATCCAAATTTTCACAGGCATATTTTTTAACCAAATTAATAAAGATATCTACATGTACCTACAGCTTTTTTCTTGTAATGGATGTGTCTCTCTGCAGTGGTGCCAAGAAGTAACACATAAACAACTTAAGTTCCCTAAACATATTTGCCTTTACTCATTAGGGAGCAAAAATGCCCTTTTTACATGTTCATTCACCTCGACTTACTAGCTTCAATTGTTCACTAGTAATTCCAAAAGGGTATCAATGTGTCAACAAGCGATGTTGAAAATCCCAATTCACAACATTGTCATTTGGTGATAAAGTCATTAGTCTGGCTGTCAGGCATTCTGGTTTTTAGAGGCAAACATAAAGTGCATTGAGGCAGGAGAAGTTAGATCCTGTCCTGGTGTCTTTACTGAGCAGATTCCCATTTTGTCATTACTGCTTCATTTTAATTAATAATACTTTCTGATTAGTAAATCATTCATCTATTGCAGAGTTTTACTTTAAGTGGGATGTTGCTGAAACCCCACTTCACCTCTTGTGAGGTTAAGTCATGAGTCAGCCACTCTTCAAAAAAGGAGAAACAGGAATATCTGAGTGAACCATTGGCTAGCATTGATTTATGACTATTTCTGCTGTGAAAACTCAAGTATAGAACACTGAAAGCTTTACCTTCTGTTTCATTTCTTTTTCCTATAATGTTCTAATACTGGCACATGTATAGCTATCAGACATATTGAAGGAAAAAGGTAGAAGGAGACAGTGTCAGAATTTAAAATCACTAACCTTATACTTGGCTTCTGGCGGAGCACCATGAAATCCCACCTAACCTTTGTTTAACAACCTTCCCAATAAGTCATCTGAAAACCATATCTGTCAGACAGGGGATAGGGAGCTTGAATAAGAGAGTAAAGATACAATGGACAACATGCTCTCAGCAGTCATCTGTGGGATCAGCTTACTTGGCTAGGAAGACAGGCTGGTGAATGGGACTTGGATAGTTCAATCATAACCCTGAATCACCTGGATTAAAGACACAACTACTGTTACCACACCGAGTACTTGCTAATCAATCACAATTATGACCTTTTCGAAAGCTTCCTAAGGCTTTATTATTACATTTGTACTTTACAATCAGGACCGCTGGAATCAAGCGGCAGGGGAGCACCAAATTATGCGGCATGGTTGACTAAATTATGCTGCAAGAAAAAGCAAACAATGTGGCATAATGCAGCACATTTTTTGATAGCATTACTTAAATATTTTGTCATTTTTACACATGGTAATAGTGTCTAGACAAAGATTTCATGTCATTAGCACCAGTTTAACAACCAAATACAAAAATAAGGTAATGAAAGATGACTAGTTAACCTCTGCGAATGGCTTTCAGTTGCACACAAACATGTCACCTCTTATTTAGTAACTTTTGATCCATTTGAGCTAGAATAGTTTTTTTAAAAATCTATACATTTTGCAGTAGATGATCGACTGTGTGACAAACGCGGCAAATCAATAATTATGCAAAAAAAGCAGCACCCGCAGAACTGCATAATTCCAGTGGCCATGCGTATTATGTCCTGATGAAACCTTAAAAAGAGTTTTTACTTCCTCTCTCCCTTAGAATTAGTAGTTTGTGTATTACATCACACATAGTGTAAAAAGCTTTATGTTGTCTTTTCCTATAGAGAATGTTTACACAGTGAGTCACTGAACTTTATCTAACTCAAATGTGTGCCTTGCCTTGCAGATTCCTGGTACCTTGAGTGCTACTAGAAGACTTTCTGTGTACTCACTAAACAGGCTTCTATGATCAAGTAAGTATTATTTTATTGCAAGTGTTGCATACATTTATATTATTCCAATGTAGGAGGCTGGCCTGGCTTGTAGTGGGTACCAATGGTACTTACACCTTATTCCCAGTACAGCTATCCCTTATTAGTAGAGTGTAGTAGTGATCTAGCAGTTTAGGCTGATAGAGCTAGCTATAGCAGAGCATCCAAGGCTGAACTAGGTGACATGCAAATCTCATGCAATACCACTTATATCATGTGGGTACTATATAATAAGAAAGACAGTACTCATAGTTACTAAAAATAAAGGTACTTTATTTTAGTGACAATGTGCCAAAAATATCTCAGAGGATATATTCCCTTAGGAGGTAAGTAACATACACAAAATGTACACAACTAACCAAATCAGGTAAGTAAAACAGTCAGAAAGTAGTGCAAACACTGTAAAACACAATAGGATGCAATAGGCCTAGGGGCATCACAAACCATATACTAAGAAAGTGGAATGCTAACCACGAATGCACCCCTAGGCAAGTGTAGTGTTTAGAGGGTCACTGGGAGTGTGGGAAAACACCAAGGGTGTAAAGGAGACCCCACCCTAAGACCCTGGAAAGTAGAAGTAAAGTACTACTATTTCCCCCAAAACACACTAAAGTTGTGATAAAGGAATTTGACAGGACCACAACAGACTGCAAAGCACTGAAGACAGATTCCTGGACCTGAAGTCCTGCTAAGGAAGGGGACCAAGTCCAAGAGTCTCTAAAGTGTCCGGGGGGGCAGGAGTATACTAAACCCCTGATGAAGGTGCAGAGTGGCTGCCTCCAGTTGGAAGAAGATGCAGGTTTTGCAAAAACGAAAGGAGATAGGAAGTTATGCTTTGTGCAGAAGATGTCCCACAGCATGATGGAAGATGCAGAGTTGTTACCTTGCAAACAAGACTTGCTATCTGCAAGAGTCGCGGTTGGAGAAAAAAGGTGCTGCCCGGGCCCAGGAAGGACCAGGATACCGCCACCCAGGTGAGGAGACAGAGGGGACCCTCAGCAACGTAGAGAGCCCACTGAAAGGAAAGAAGCACCCGCAGAAGTCCTTTAACACGGGTTCAAGAAGACTGAACACAGCAGTCATCTCAGCACTACAAAGAGAGGTCCGACGACAGCGGACGCCAACTCAGGGAGCTGAACTGAGCAGGATGGAGTGCTGGGGACCTAGGTTCGGCTGTGCATGCAGGATTTCTTGGAAATGTGCACAGAAGCCCTTGTAACTGCAGATCACACCGTGCACAGGATTACTGTCTGGGGAGGGGAGACAAGGACTATGCTGCTCCAAATTCGGACAGTTGGACCACTGGACAGTCTGGGTCACTTGGGTCCACCACCTGTGTTCCAGGGGCCACGCTCGTCAGGATGAGAGGGGACCTAGAGTACCGGTGAAGCTTAAGTTTGGTGCCTGCTGGAGCAGGGGGAAGATTCCGTCGACCCACTAGAGATTTCTTTGTGGCTTCCAGTGCAGGGTGAAGGCAGGCAGCCCCCAGAGCATGCACCACCAGGAAACAGTCGAGAAAGCTGGCAGGATTAGGCACTACAATGTCGCTGGTAGTCCTCTGGCTACTTTGTTGCAGTTTTACAGGCGTCCTGGAGAAGTCAGCGGTCGATCCTTGGCAGACGTAGAAGAGAGAAGTGCAGAGGAGTCCTGCTGCACTCTTGCAAGTCATAATCTGAGGAAAAGCCCACAGGAAATACCCTAAATAGCACTCAGAGGAGGATTGGCTACCTAGTCAGGTATGCACCTATCAGGAGGGGTGTCTGATGTCACCTGCTGGCACTGGCAACCCAGAGGCCTCCAGAGTGCCCCCACACCTCTGGAAACAAGATGGCAGAGGTCTGAGACACACTGGAGGAGCTCTGGGCACCACCTCTGGGGTAGTGATGGACAGGGGAGTGGTCACTCCCCTTTCCTTTGTCCAGTTTCGCACAAGAGCAGGGACTGGGGGTTCCCTAAACCGGTGTAGACTGGCTTATGCAAGAAGGGCACCATCTGTGCCCTTCAAAGCATTTCCAGAGGCTGGGAGAGGCTACCCCTCCTCAGCCTGTGAAGCCTATTTCCAAAGGGAGAGGGTGTACTACCCTGCTCTCAGAGGAAATGCTTTGTTCTGCCTTCCTGGGACTGGGCTGCCCAGACCCCAGAAGGGCAGAACCCTGTTTGTGGGGTGGCAGCCACTGTAGCTGGAGAGAAAACCCCGGAGAGCTGGTTTGGCAGTACCAGGGGTCCATATTGGAGCCCCCATGATGCATGGAATTGGCTCCCCAATACCAGATTTGGAATGGGGGTACAATTCCATGATCTTAGACATGTTACATGGCCATATTCGGAGTTACCATTGTGAAGCTACATATAGGTATTGGCCTATATGTAGTGTACATGTGTAATGGTGTCCCCTCACTCACAAAGCCCGGGGAAATGGTCCTGAACTATGTGGGGGCACCTTTCCTAGTGCAAGGGTGCCCTCACACTTACTAACTTTGCACCTAACCTTCAGCAAGTGAAGGTTAGACATATAGGTGACTTATAAGTTACTTAAGTGCAGTGAAAATGGCTGTGAAATAGTGTGTGCACTATTTCACACAGGCTGCAGTGGCAGTCCCGTGTAAGGGTTTGTCTAAGTTCCCTATGAGTGGCAAAAGAAATGCTGCAGCCCATATGGATCTCCTGGAACCCCAATGCCCTGGGTACCTAGGTACCATATACCAGGGACTTATAAGGGGGGTCCAGTATGCCAATTGAAATTGGTAAATGTAGTCACTAGCCTATAGTGACAAATTTAAAGGCAGAGAGAGCATGAACACTGAGCTTTTGATTAGCAGAGCCTCAGTGACACAGTTAGGCAATACACATTTAGGCCACAAACTATGGGCACTGTGGTCCTGGCTAGCAGGATCCTAGTGAGACAGGCAAAAACATACATGTAAAATTGGGGGTAACATGCCAAGAAAGATGGTACTTTCCTACAGTTCCTACCTGGACTTAGAATCTTTTTGTAATTTTGTCCTTCGTTTGTGTTTTTTCCTTCATAAGTACTTGGGTTTTCTGTAATTATGCATCGAACCTTCCAAGAGCAATGGCCAGGTGCCAACGGTTTCAGTATGATGCTCAAGTAAGTGCCAGTAAAGCACCATGGTGCTTGGGTCTCTGGAGCTCAAACGCAATGCTGCCAGTGTGAGAATACGGTAGAACTGGCAGCTGGTTGTTGCTTGAGTATGGTATTTATGAGTCTGCACCAAAGATGGCCACAGAGACTTGCCAGTTCTTATGAGAGTTTCCAGAAAATTTGGCAAGTCAGCAGATTCTTTGTCCTTTGTGTTGACCCATTGTGTGTTCCTTCCTTGTCGGTAGGCACCAGCAGGTCAGTTCCTCAGAGACAGGAGAAGCAAAAGGTGGCGCCAACAGGGACGAGGCCTGATACAAATCCATCATTTTTTCTGGTTCCTGTCCCCACCCCATTTTTTGGTGGACCTTTTTTTGTTTTGACCTTTTTGATGGCTGACATCTGTTAAATGGGCCTAGCCGTGTTCTGTTTGAAAGAACACCCACAGAACTGAGCACAGAACTCCTGCACAATTGCACACAGTAGAGATATTGGGAGCAGGAGCGAAGCAAATATTTCTCCATCTATTCCTACAACATAGCATGAAATATTAGAATACATGTGTTATAGCAGGTGGTGCTCCAGGGCATACTCCCTCTCTGTGTAAAATATATTAAGACCTTAAGGGGCATTTGTGAAAAACGACCCACAATAGCACTAGTGCAGTTGTGCATCAACATTTTTAACGCTGCATAATGACTTTTCTTCGTGCTATGCATGCTCCATATTTATAAAAAAGCCTACAATGGCGCTAAGAAAAGGTTAGTGTAAAAAGAAATGAAGCTAACCTTCGGGACAGGTTGTAAAGAAAAATTACTCTAAAGCTGTAAAATGGGTGCTAGCTTGATTTGCGGCACAGTTTCTAACGCTGATCGTGCTAGCTCCATTTTTCATTAAAAGAGTTAAAAAAAAGCCAGCGAAAATGCCAAACACAAGCCACAAGGAACCAAGATGGAGAATGCAGGACAGGTGAGACCCCCAGTGAGATTCCAATTAGCTCTGTACAAGCCAGGATGGACAGTCTTGGTTAGAGAGGTGACAGAGCGCCAACACCAGCTCTTTGTCACCTCTAAATTGCTAATAGGTATGAAGGAGGCCATATGGCAGTCAATAGTCGATAAAGTCAACAGTGTGGCAGAGGTGAGGAGGACTTTGACCAATTGTAGGAAGAGCTGGCATGATTTCAAGTGCAGAATTAACGAGAAACTGGCCAGCAACCGAAAGGCAGCACTGCAGACTAGAGGAGGAAGTCCGGCACCCCAGGAGCAGCTGGAGGAGATGGTGGCAGTGGTCATCCCAGAGGAGTTGGTCATCGGAGTCCCAGGACAGGACAGTGCAGCATTTCAAGAACTACAAAAAAATGCAGGGTAAGTTGCAATGGTGGGCACTGTATGCATGCAAAAGGGTTACTTGGGGGAACAATAATGGCTAAACACATGTAATGGGCACTCACCCCCCCCCCCCCTATGTGCACAGATCATTTCTCATCCCTCACATCACTCCCTTCACTGTGGTAACTGCACCATCTGCTCATGTGTATCTCTCATTGGACAACATGTACAAGGTCTGTTGCACAGGGTGGGCCAACAAGTACTGGGAAAAGCCTCCCAGCACCATTGAGAATGGCCACAAATGTGATAATACACCATATGTGGGGCATATCTGTGAACACCATCTTCATTTGCACTGCCGTACAAGTAGCTACCATGTCACCATGCTGCAAGGGTGCCTGTGTAGTGGGGATGGTTGGGGCTGTGCACTAAGGGACACCTTACTGCATAACATAAGCTACAAGTCGGCTTACTGTCTCAGTAGGGCCATATTTACAAGGCCTTAGCACAACACTATCATCAGTTAGATTGATGACAATCTGGCCTAAAGGTCCCCATTATCATTACCCTTTTGCCATTTGAACAACGTTGCACAATGCATGTATAGCACCACTTTCTAAATCCTTGCACCACAATATGCCTGTGCCAGAGATGATGTATGCAAGGGGGACGTTCCTACGCAAGGGGGAGCAGAAACAATGGGGCAGTTGATTCCTAAATATTTCACTGTGCCATCTTTTCATGTCAATTGTAAGGCCTGCCAAAGGCAGATGTTTTAGTGACACCCATTGTAATCAATGCTTTTCCCTGTGTTTTGCTGCACTAGTGCCATAATCTATGATGCTAATGCAGTAAAGCACCATAATAGTGCTACAACTCATGAGGCTACGGTGAAAATGTCAACCATTGTGCACAATATTTTAAATTTGGTGCTACCGTGGTGTTGTTAGGTGAGGCAAGGGGGCGCAAGAAAAGTGGTGCATCAGGATCGATTCACCAGTGTCATGTACATTGTGCCTTATGCATGATGCACAATGTAACACACATTGAATAACTAAATTGACAGGGCATACAAAGATCTCAGACACCCTCTTGTCACTTCTACACCACCCTTGAATTGTTGGACAAAACAGAAGCAAGCCCAGATGTGTCAAATTTGGAAGGCATCAGAAGCTGTGAGGGTTAGACATGTGTTGAGAGGGAACAAGCCTAGCAATACACATGGTATGCTAACTATATGCATTGTCATGTGTGAGAGAGACATATAATTACCAGGCCATGAGAAGGCTTGCAAAGTGGGTGTAACAGTCTGGGAATTGGGACCTGGAAGATTGTGCCAAAGGAGTGTAACTAAAAATGATACTCTTGTGGCACAGTGTGCCACTAGGGGGTCCTTAAAGGAGGGCCTTGATGTATGGCTCTGCACCATGTTACTAATGCACCAGGATCTAGAACCTGATAACTTATGACAACAGCTACTACAGTCCAAGATTGACATTTCTCTATCCCATTGCAGAGGATGATGCCTACCCTCCTACTTAGCGGTCTGTCCTGGATTTCTCTGATTATTTGGACGACCAGCTGCAGACCATCAATGCAGACACTCTCCAGGACATCCTGGGTGCCATCCAGACACCATCTCCAGTCACAGGGAGGACACACAGCATGGCGGGTCTCCACATGCCCCACCAAACACCCAACACACACCGCCGGCCAGCTCACCCACAGTCCTGGACTCCCAGGACAAAGACATTATCTGCCAAAAAACAGCGATAAGAGTCCGGGGGAGCTGACACAGCAGGTGCGGGTGGGGATGGAGACCATGGCGGGCAGCCTTGAGGGAGTCCATAGGTGCCTCAGTCTGAATAAGGACAAACTCTTTTGCCATCCGAGGCACCCACTCTCCACTATGTGAACTCCAGCAGTCCTTGGCTGAAATAGCTGGTGTCCTGAGGCAGAGAGTCGAACAAACTCCCTCCCAAAGTTGCACTAATGTAAATGTCAACAGGCTGGGGGATATCCAAACTGTCCTGGAGTTCATGCAGCAGATGCTGGGCTCCCAGACTGACAACCTGGCTGAATACCACTGTGATATTACTGCTGTGTTAGGAAACCAGCAGTTACTCCTTCCTGCAGTGATGCCTTTCATCTTTCCATAGATGACAGCTGCTGGGAACTTTGAAACCACATCTCTAGCCCCTGATGTGGGTGTGCCCCCTCAACTTTAACAACAGACCTACCCTTGGCACAGGAGGCACGGCACACATCAGAGGATGAAGATGTGAAAGGAACATCATTCACCAGAAAAAACACCAAGTAGCTACAATCTGTGGCAAATGGACAGCATATCCTTAGTTCTGCACTTAAGAAAATGCCGGTGTTGTAGCAACTGGCAATGTCCCCTCGTTACGTTCCCACTGTTGACTTATCACGCATGGATTGTCATGATGACAAGTCCCACCTATTGGCAATTTGAACACCTCCTCACTGATGCACTCCTCTCCTACACGTCTCATGACATACCCCCCACTTAGACTCTGACTGGACATCAAATGGCTTGGCATCTCTCATGGGGTCAATCTTGTGTACAATGTACATCATCAGAATCAAAACATGCACATGTAAATACAGTTACCAAAGTTGCATTTGTGTTGATTTTATGTCTGATGCAGTAACTGTTTGAACTGTGTGCAATGTGTAAAGCCAATACACTAAGCACTAAACAAAAGGAAATATGTGGTTTTGTGTCAGACACCAAGCTGCACACAATAACTGAAACACGATTAAGGTGACTGATAGCAAAGTAGACTGGCAAGTAATTTCTCACTATCCCAAGCATGTAATGCAACAGGTAGCATGCAAGTTTTGCGATGGCTTGTATAATATACTACACATATATCTGGGAAAAGCTAAGATAGTAGCACCAGTACAACATTGATGTGCCAACAAAATTAGACATGTGTAAGATTGTGAGGAGCAGCCATGAGTGCGCCAGTATCACTTTCCCAATTTAGGGGGAATGCAATGACTACAACTTCTAAACAATGAAAGTCTCATTACTTACCAACAGAAATGAGTGGTGTAAGATAACCTGTTTTGGGATGTGTATCCAAAAACAAGCAGAGTGTCACGTACAGTGCTGAAGAATGTCTTGAGTGGCAGGTGTAATACTGTTGCCAACCTGACAGGTACTTGGCCATTGGGAATACATGTAGTAACTGTTGGACCTGGCTTTTTGACAGGGACATCCCCAAACTTTTTGCCTCCTTCCTCCTATTTTTTCTGACCTGTTGTTGTTGGCTTTTGACCTCTGGGCACTTTACCACTGCTAACCAGTGCTAAAGTGCATATGCTCTCTGTGTAAATTGTACTACTGATTGGTTTATCCATGATTGACTATTTAATTTACTTGTAAGTCCCTGGTAGAGTGCACTACATGTGCCTAGGGCTGGTAGATTAAATGCTACTAGTGGGCCTGCAGCACTGGTTGTGCCACCCACCTCAGTAGCCCCTTAACCCTGTCTCAGGCCTGCCATTGCAAGGCCTGTGTGTGCAGTTTCACTGCCACTTCGACTTGGCATTTAAAAGTACTTGCCAAGCCTAGAACTCCCCTTTTACTACATGTAAGTCATCCCTAATGTGTGCCCTAGGTAACCCCTAGAGCAGGGTGCTGTGTAGGTAAAAGGCAGGACATGTACCTGGGTAGTTATATGTCCTAGTAGTGTAAAACTCCTAAATTCGTTTTTACACTACTGTAAGGCCTGCTCCCTTCATAGGTTAACATTGGGGCTGCCCTCATACACTGTTGAAGTGGCAGCTGCTGATCTGAAAGGAGCAGGAAGGTCATATTTAGTATGGCCAGAATGGTAATACAAAATCCTGCTGACTGGTGAAGTCGGATTTAATATTACTATTCTAGAAATGCCACTTTTAGAAAGTGAGCATTTCTTTGCACTAAAATCTTGTTGTGCCCTTCAATCCACGTCTGGCTAGGTTTAGTTGACAGCTCCTTGTGCATTCACTCAGACACACCCCAAACACAGGGTACTCAGCCTCACTTGCATACATCTGCATTTTGAATGGGTCTTCCTGGGCTGGGAGGGTGGAGGGCTTGCCCTCACACAAAGGACTGCCACACCCCCTACTGGGACTCTGGCAGACAGGATTGAGCTGAAAGGGGGCTTGGTGCATTTCTTAGAGACTCTTTGAAGTCACCCCCACTTCAAAGGCACAACTTAGTATAAAACAGGGCCTCTGCCCTACCTCATCAGACACTTGCTGGAGAAGAAACCTGAACCAGAAACTACATCCTGCCAAGAAGAACTGCCTGGCTGCTCGAAGGACTCACCTGTCTGCTTTCTACAAAGGACTGCTGCCTTGCTGTTGCCCTGCTGCCTTGCTGAACTCTTGTCTGGCTGTGAAAGTGCTCTCCAAGGGCTTGGATAGAGCTTGCCTCCTGTTCCTTGAAGTCTCAGGACCAAAAAGACTTCTCTCTTTTACTTGGACGCTCCGTGCGCCGAAAATTTCGACGCACAGCTTGTTTCGCGGCGAGAAAAACGCCGCACTCCGACGCTGATCGACGCGACGCTCTTGGGACGATCGAAGATCCGACGCACGGCCTCGCAAGGACAACGCCGCCCGACCTCTAGAGGAGAAATCGACGCGACGCCTGCCGTGAGATCGTAATTTCAACGCGCAGCCCCGCAGATCGAAGTCTAGAGGAGAAATCGACGCGACGCCTGCCGTGAGATCGTAATTTCGACGCACAGCCCCGCAGACCGACGCGCAGCCGGAGAACAAGCAGGAAAATCCACGCACAGACCCGGGACATCTGGTAATCCCCACGATCCACAGAAAGAGACTGTCCGCGCGCCGGAAAACGACGCGGACTTCCCCGCGTGGGAAATAACGACGCAAGTCCGTGTGTGCTGGGGAGAAATCGACGCACACACCCTTTTTCCACGCACCTCTTCCTTTGTGGCCCTCTGAGGAGATTTTCCACCAGAAACCAGGTACTTTGTGTTTGAAAGAGACTCTGTTTACTTTCTAAAGACTTAAGACGCTTTATATCACTTTTCAGTGATATCTTTACAAATTCTTATTGCAACTTTGATCGTTTTGACCTGAAGATACCCAGATAAATATTATATATTTTTCTAAACACTGTGTGGTGTATTTTTGTGGTGTTATGCTATGGTGTTGTATGATTTATTGCACAAATGCTTTACACATTGCCTTCCAAGTTAAGCCTGACTGCTCGTGCCAAGCTACCGGAGGGTGAGCACAGGCTGATTTCGGATTGTGTGTGACTTACCCTGACTAGAGTGAGGGTTCTTGCTTGGACAGAGGGCAACCTGACTGCCAACCAAAAACCCCATTTCTAACAGTAACAAATGTAAAATACTACTGGATGCAAACTCAAAGGCATATGCCTAACCTGAACTGTGCAGACATGATACCACCCAGATAGTAAATCATGATGGAGACCATACTGTAGTAAACAACAAGATTTAATAATACCAAAAAATGTGTACAGAAAGAAATCCTAAGCTACAAACTCACCTACACTAACCTAACCTATACTATCTTATCATGACTTTCCCTTCAGTTAACTTATCTAATCTTAACTTATACTATACATGCAATGCCACATGATAAACATCAGTATACAAGGACAACAGAAACTACAGCTAAACATTGACTAAGTAAATATATAGTCTAAATAAAGATATATTTATTTTTATTTTTTTTCCATTTATTTATTTATTTTTAAACATATACTCAAAACCTAACCCACCCCCTTAAAAACACCCAAGAATAGTTAAAACCCAAAGTCCCACCCCCTAAGAATGAAAACTATGTTCTAACACTAACCTACCCCACACTAACTAAACTAAGACTAAATATCGAATACCTATACTAACAAGAACATTTAAAGCAAGGGGAAAAGAAGTAACAAAAGCAAGGAGAGTCCAAATCCAGTGCCTCTTTACTTTCGAATGTAGCAGAGCATTTTGTACATGTTCTCAATTTTTTCCTGCTATTTGTCCATCCTCAACTTGAGGTCTGCCATATCCTTCCACATTTCCTGCTCAAATGATGGAGCCATGAGTGAGGTCCTGGCCGGGGGGGCATGATGGTTCTGGAGTGGGCCTTTTGAGGTAGAGGGTGCAGAGCCTGCAGAGCCACCCCTGGCCTTTTGTGTTGACTTTCCTGGTGTGTGGGTGCTGGTTGCTGGCTGTTTTGGAGGGCCTCCATGAAGAAATGCCTGCCAGGACCCCAATGCTTTCTTACTGTTGTAACGGCAGCCCATCCACCGGTATCTGTTTGCAATAGCACTGATGTGCTGATACCTTTCAGCACGCTTCTTGAAAGCACACTTCTGTGCTGAATTCATGGTGGCTAATGAAACATGAAGATAACATGCCATCAAATTGTGCGTTGGGCAGAGGAAAAACAAGCATGCAATAGTAACAGCATCTTCATATCACACATGTTGGCCACCACAACTCACAATACCATCATCAAGGCCAAGGTGAAAACACATCTGCATCACAACTATCATCTAGATATTGTTCATATCCAAGGTGGCAACGCTAACCAATCTTGCACACTACCAGTGCACAAGCTTGTTACATCCCCTAGCTACCAGGTAAACATTCACTATGACTATGCTTATCCTATACAGGTATGTGATTATGGTTGATCGCACTCAGCATGGTGGGTAGCTCATGAATGGCCCTCTGCATATGTCATTTACCTGAGATCCGTTGACATGTACCACACTCATCTGTACAAGAACTGCAACTTAAATGTGGACTCGACAAACTACGGGGCTACTCTACAAGCCCCTTGTGCCACAGGAGCATCACTTTTTTTTACATATAAAAAGTGACGTACTGGCCACGCAAGGGACTTGTAAAAAAAAACCTATATACCTGATATGACAAGGACATATGTCTGGATAAACTTCTACATTGAAACTACATGTGACATGTATTGTACGTGGAATGTAGGGAGGATTACTCACTCGTGTGATACAGAGATGTATAAATCCACTATCCAATATCCACTCAGCTCACTACATGACGGTCTGTGCCATGACAACATGCAGAGTCCTAATGCAACTCAATGTGTCACACTATGCTGTCCAATCCCTGTATATGTGGCAATAAGTTCAGGTCAGCGTGTTGCACAACAACACTCAGCACCGCCATCTCATATGTCAGTGCATGCATACCACACATCTTAACTGCACAATGATCTAGTAAAAGCACTGGCAGATACTGTTCATTGTGTGGAGCTATTTGCATTGCATCATTGGACATTCTCAGGACCTGAACTTTATGAAGATGTACTGAGTAATGTCATGTCATATGACAATGTTGTATGGACATGACTCGTGTCATACGCACATGTCAAGATCTATGAGGATGACATGGGTTGACAATTTTGCCACATCCAACATAGAGTATGTGTTAGAAACAACATGTTGGAGTATGTGTTATAAACAACATGTTGGTGTGTGTGTGAATCAAATTCATTGTTCACATGTGGTATGATGAGCTTTGTCCCGACTATCTGAGGTGCTTATTTATAAGCCACTGACACCACTGGTGTCTCACTATTCATAGGGAAAAAGTGAAGCACTGGTGGTGCAAGGGGCTTAGTGATAAGCCCCTTAATGATGTATTCATATGTTCCTTAATCCTAACATGGCCTGAGTTACCATGTACTATGTGGGGCACACAAAACAGTAACATCTACTGTGACCAACATGTTGCCACCCTCCATACATGTTTTCAACCCAGCACTTCTGGCATGTCTTGGCTATCATCACGGGTTTTCTCCGTGGATATACCTTTTCCTACAATCACAAGGCCCTTGCAACACACTTTGCCATAACTGCATCACTTTGTTGAACTCCACATCCTCATCATAACATCTGGCATACTGGCAATATCCAAGGAAGAATAATGTTGTCCAAATTGCCACACATGCAATTTTTTATGGCATTGAACATAACATAGAACATCACACACAACCCTTGCACTACACATTAGACTAACAGGATGATACTTAATGGTAGCATCGGGGTCCACAAACCTTGCAACCTCAACAGTGGTGTAGGGGGCGGGTCTACCTACAAGACATGACATGAGACATAGCACTATAAATATTGAACAATGTACACTATGGACAAATGTTACACATCACACATGTTTTACGGCGGGACATAGAAGAGTTATTTTAGGGAATACTCAAGTGAGCCCTCCAACATTTCTATTTGACAGCCATTGCTAGGCCAGGCTAACATGTACAGATATGCACTTGAACCATACGTACATGTCTAAGCTACATTGGTAACCTTTTGCAGAGGACAGTCCACTGACATTTTTCACAAGCATAGCACATTGTTCTGTCACTCTAAACATACATGACTCATGGAGCACACTCATCCATGACTACCTTCACTCCTGCGTCATGTTTGTCAACACATGTATGTGACCATCCTGCATACCACAGTGGCCAGGCCTTAGATGGACATGGACAATTGTGCCTGGTAACCATGTACCCTTGCACCATTACACGTGTGTTGGGTTTGGTGCACTTCAAAATCTTCTGGCTAAGCACAGGGCACAAAGTCAGCAATATGACTTTTGTTTTACTGAAGGACCATTGCTGCCCTTCTCATGGATGCAGCTTGTCCCAGACACACTACTCGCAGTCCTGACCTTTGTCATGACATGGTAAAGTAACCCCTATGGTGTTCAGTCATGTAATTGCTAACTAGGAATGAACTATATAAGGTGTAGTTACCGATAGTTCCACCAACTTCTATTTCCTGGTGATCCAGGAGGTCCTGTTCATGAGAAATTAGGTCTGCCCACCAGTGCTTCAACTGGTGGTTTGTGCACTCCACACCAAAGATGTATGTCAACTGAGTTATCACCTTGCCCCACCGCAGTTTCCGTGCCTCTGACTTGTACCCCAGATTGACACACCCACCCATGGCTACACCCAACAATACACAGTACATGGCAGCACAAAATAACAAACAAACACTACAAAGGCTTTAGGGACACAACACAAACAGCAGACAGCACAGAATACTCACAAAAGACCATTCCTCACACAATCACCACACAACCTCTCCCAAGCACAGACAAAAGACTGTAAAGGGAAAGTGAAAGTAACTTCACTTTTCCATGTGTGCAGCAAGGAAGTTCAATTGCATCAGTTCCTGGACATATGTTTCACATTTTGATGTTATGTGTGGTTTTTTTTAAGCATGATGGCCCTGCATGCTTTTTTAGGGATGGCTGACAGGGCATAATGTTTAAATTTTGACGCGGAGGTGTGATGCGTCTTTTTTGGAATACGCAGTGGCTGAAAATGACTGCATGGTTTGTCTTTTTATGCAATTGGTGAAATGTGTTACTTTATGTATGTTGGTCTGTGTGATGCATGGGGAGTGATATTTGGTGCAAGTTTGCATGTGTATTATACAATTTCCCACATGCATGTCTTCACATGTGTACAATGTGTACTGTAAGTGTACATATGTGGGTAAACTTGCATTGTTGGTCTTACACAGAACACAGTTCTTACATTTCCACTATTTTTTCACCACACAGCTTTTGATAGCTGGCCCATGTGTGAGACAGGTTCGTGCACATGATACCCTTGACAACTGTATACCTAGGGATGCTGGTGAATTTGCCTGGTATATTATCCACTTAACCAGAACTATGTGAGTGCATGTGTGTGACAACCTATGGTGTGTACCAAGGGCCTGACATCATTTTGTAATGCAACACATGTAAATTACAGTTCCCCATTCATGCAAGTATTTGCATATGAAGGACTGACGTGTCATGGTTGGTATGTATGTGAAATGCTAATGAATGGAATGTGTTCTTCCTGTGTGATCAGTAATGCCTACTACAGTGGCGTGTTCAGGGATGTAACTTCTACATACTTTGGAATCCTCCATGGGTAACTGAGCACCATTGCAGAAAAACTCTCTGCTCATATCTGTATTTAACATATTCCCCTATGTAGATACACGTGTACTGTATCTAAATGTTCATCATTTTTTTTCTCAAACACCATGCTGTATGTTGCATGTTTTCCTCTGAACATGGGCAAAGTTACAGGCCACACCAAGCCTGGGCCACCTACGAGGACATGTGGAAATTAATTTAGTGACAAAATAGTTCGCACACAGACTTTGACAGCACAATTCCTCACCATATCATTTTGCAAAAACTTCCCTTCTAGCACACAATCTGCATGGCAGGGCTGCTGTCAGACAGGGCTAGCAGCCCACTCATCAGTGGCATTGTAAACACCCCCACAGCCCCATTGGTGCTGGTGTGGGCCTGACATCAAGGTGGCCTCCTCAGCACAGCTCCCTGTGCATGGGCGGCAGGCCCCTGACTGTGTACAGAGTGGAAGCAGCCCCCTCTGGGGATTTTGGTGGGGGCGTGGCTTCCTCAAGTTTCATTACGGCACTGCAGTGCTCAGTCAGGTACAGAAATCCTACTGCACAACTGAAGTACCTGCCCAATTATGTACTGGGGACTTATAGGTTGTTGATGTCAGACTTGCCCTATTATGTACTAGGGACTTACAGGTTGCTGGTGTTGGCCTTGGCTTAATATGTACTAGGGACTTAAAGGTTGTTGGTGTTAACCTTGCCCTATTTTGTACTAGGGATTTACAGGTTGTTGATGTTGGCCTTGGCCTATTATGCACTAGGGACTTATGACTTGTTGGTGTTGGCCTTGCCCTAATATGTACTAGGGACTTATAGGTTGTTAATGTGGGCTTTGCCCTATTATGTACTAGGGACTTACAGGTTGTTGATGTCAACCTTGCCCTATTATGTACTAGGGACTTACAGCTTGGTTGTGTTGGACTTATCTTATCATTTATTTTGGATTGACATGACTATGTTTAATTGATATTTGTTTCTCTTGGGGATTGCTAGGTCATTAGTAAATAGTGGAACAGGGTCATGTCTGCAGACCAAGGGTACAGATAGTATCAGTTGCCACTTTCATCACTCACACTTGTTTGTGCTGGCCAAGCACAGTTGTAGTTGATGGCAATGTGACTGGGATATTTACTGTCCCACACGTACGTGAAAATGTGTCTGGACTTACATAGATACAATGCTGTTTTGGACATTGAGTATTTGACATTGTGTGATTATTCACACACAATGAAGCCAGATTGTGTGATGTAGACTTCTAGGTCAACGTTGCTGGCACAGTTTCTGCAGATCTTTCTTGTTACTCATATTCCTTATCCTCACTGTCCCGTCCTTCATAAGAATTCATACATGTGAACTTTGCTAATGGATATTGCTTCTTCTACAGGCTAAGCCATATTTGCCATACCATTTCCATTGTTTGCAAGATGAGATTACTGACCCTTACACATCTCTCAACACATCCACAGCACTTATGTAGTGTCTGAGGCACCGCACATATTGGCTGGCAAAGTAAAGTAGAGGAGTGTGTCAGCTATCCTTCCACACTTGTTTGTCTGATGTGAGCACTCACACACAGCTTCATTCAACATTCTTTGATGCATGCTCTATAATTGTGTTTGGATTGTGTGAATACTCCCGACAGCTATGTGTAGAACATTCATTTTTTTACATGTCTATGTCCTTATTCACGTGTACACTTTATCAAGGGTTTGTGACTTGTTTTGACAGTGCTTGACATGCATGCAATATACCAAATGGATATAGTCCGACAGACCAAGACATTCAGATGTTTTGTCCTCTGTAGTTAACTCTCTATTAGTCATACATGTGAGTGCCACTAAGGGGTATGTTGTAACTTGTCACCTGTGAATATGACATTCAGACATTGATTTGGTACATAGCAGGCACTAACCTACTGTTGTTGGTACTGACTACAGTTGTCCTATCTAGGCCATACATCTGAACATCAGTCTTCATGTGTTGTTTTGTTTTGTGTGGCTGCTGTCAAATGTCAACCAGACACACTTGTATAATACAGTGTTGCAATGTAAACTATTTGTACAAGAGGCTATGCAGACATTTCACCCACACATTAATTTAGAGGTGCTTTGTGTATAGTTGTTTGTTGTTCCTGCGTGTGTTCCTATTTGTTTTCCAACTGTTGTGGCCTAGTCGTGCATTCCAAGATGTGGGTGAGCTGATAAGGTTTGTGAAGGTGAAATGAAATACTCCAAAACAAATCTGTGTTCAAGTGATTTATCAAAAAATGTGTTCTCAGTGATGATTAAAGTACATTCTGGAGGAAGTTGTGCACAATATTGTTCCTTCTGCGTGCTCGAGCAGCAGAATATTGTTCTTCCCCATCCTCCACCCCCCAGCTATGCATCACTGTCCTCATCCTCCTACCTGGGGATGTCGACCTGTTTTTCCCAGGGGACATTGGTGTAAACACAGATGTTGTACAACATTGCATAAACCAGTATTATTTTACACACAAGGGATCTCAAGCCGTTCCTCCGAGGGGACATTGGTGCAAACATAGATTTTGAGCAAAATTGCACAAAATATTATTATTTTGCACACAAGTGGTAGGACCCAGTCTTCCTCCAGATAGATCTAGGCACCTAAACCTGGATTTCAGGATGCCAAATGTCCCCTCCACCACATTTCTGGTCCTTTTATGTGAGCCATTGTAAGCCTTTTCGGCATCTGTATGTGGGTTTCCATATGGGGTCATGACCCATGGCTAGATGCCATAACCTTGGTCTGCTGCAAAGGAAGATGGGAAACAGTGTCAGACTTGCATTTTTCTAACTGGCCTGGCAAAGTATTTGTCACTGGAGTGGAGATTCTGACTTGCATCTGGCACTGTGTATGTTTCTGTTTGCATTCATGGTTGTATTGGTGTGTGGTGGCACACTTTCCAGTCACGGATTGTGCCTCAGGGACATGGTGAATGTGGAATTTGTCTAGAATGACAGTTCGCACACACGGTATCTGTGTGATGTTGAAAATCATTGTCCATAACTTTTGACTTGCAATAGATACATGTTGGGAACATATGTACCTATTTACTGTGTTGTGTGCCAAGAGACAGGTGATGTGCACTGTGTATTGCATGTGAATCCCACCCTTGGACATGGTACACCTCCCTTACAATCCAAGCTGTTGTCGCAGTTTCCTGGGTAGCATGCATGTGTGTATGTATGTAGAGATCGTGCAAAGTGTGGCATAGCAGCTTGAGCTGTATTGCCATGAATGTGACAAGTTAGCAAACACCTGTGGCACAGGACAGGCCATGAGGTGCTTTTCTGCAGTGCCCTGCATCACCAGTAAAAGCCAACAATGTGCCATGTCTCCTTGATATGGTGAATTTCTGACCTCTATCAGTGTGCTGGCAGTAGTTCAGCTGCCAAAGTCCACTGGAGGCACCCTCATTGCATGGTTGAAAGATGACAGTTTGTGGGTTTGATTGTTTCAGTGCAGTAAGGTGTCCCTTCCTACACATGATCAATCAATGATGGCAATTTCCTAATGTATTGTGTGTTGCACTATGCATCACACCTGGGAAAGGTATACACAATGGGGGTATCAGGTATTTGGCTTGATAGGACAATGGTGATAGTACCCCTAGGGTGGCATTATTTGAGGGTGCTGCTTCAGGTTTCAAGTTTGTAGTGAATGTGGGACAGTGCCAATATGCAAGTTGTTTGAAGGTGGCAAGCTCAATGAAAAACCCATTGCTGACCACTTCCACTCTAAGTGATAGGTGTGAAGGGGCCATATTTTCGATGCAGCGTCAGAACACAAGTAGTGGCTTGACACCACCTTTTAAATGCAGAGAGGGCATTGCTCTACCATAACATCATTAAACTTGACAGTCCAGTGGTACAAAGGACTGTACATGTGGACATATGTGATGGTGATGTGCATTGAGTGTGTGGAGTGATGCATGTTGCATACGTGTTGTTCTATGGTCGTCTGTGCTTCCCTGTCCATATGTGTGGAGTGTGGTGAATGTATTATTTGTCCCACATGTTTAGTATGTTGTATGTGCCATGTTGCATATGCTTGCTTACCTACGAGTAGGCCATTGACATATTGTCCATTCTGAAAACGTTGGTTTATTATTGAGTATCGGAAGATGTAGGCTCATGCACGCTGACCGGATATTTAGCAAGGATGTTGGTGAATATCCCTTGATCAGTGCTTAATTTATGCTTGTTGTTTGCGGTGTGGAGCTCCAGCACTTATTTGTGAGTGCTGGCGCTTATTTTTCTGCCTCAAGCTTTTACTGGAAGCAAAAGACACATATGGGAAAGACGGAGGGAGAGAAAAACGAAAAAGTGTCACAATGGGAGAAAGCAGAAAGCCGCAAGAGTGAGCTGAAGGAGCAGAGAGTGGCTTTAAATGGAATGAAGAGGCCCGACATGGCTTCAGGATTACGTTGCCTCGGTATTCCGTGTTCGCACATTTAATTGCATCAGCCGCATGCTTAAGAGCAGGGGTTTGGGCACCAGCACGTTTTTATATACAAATTAAGCACTGCCCGCAATGGTCCACACTGGCCTGCACGTTTATTGAGTGTGTGTGTGTGTGTGTGTGTGTTTCCTGTTCCTAAAAATGTGTTCCATTGCAGCAAGAGGGACAATTTGATCATGTGTGCAATCAATTGCACCCAGTAGATGCTGGAACACAGTGATTTGGTAGAATCCTTGTTTGGTCTCCTGCTGTAGTTGCTGGATGTAGCAGAACAGGGTGCGGTGGTGAGTGAGGTGGATAGTGGCATCCACTACCATAGGGAGGAAGGCAGAAAAGGTGGTTGAGATTTCAACCACCCACTTGTACTGCAGTGATCTGAAATGGCCGGGAGCTTGGTCATGGGTGGTATGGTTGTGGGACTTTCCACTCTTACTGTGATGTCAGAAGCAATGTGGTGGAGTAGCCGTACATTGAACTCCCCCTTAAGACGGTAGAGTCTGATGACATCTTGTTCCATGAAGCCTGAGAAATATTCTCTCCCTCCTTCTGCGCTGCCTTTGGGGCGGCTGATGTAGTGGTTGAGGGTGCTGCAGTGGTGCTGGTGGCACTTCGCGTCCTCGCTGTCATTGTCTCCGGGTGCCAAGCTGTAGCAGTAACAGAATGGAGGAAGCTGCATCCCTTCTTCCAAAATAATCCGGAGATGTCTTAACAATGCAGGAAGGATGCTGCAGATCAATTTCTTTTGAGAATCCCAGGCATCCTGTTTAGTTTCTATTATGGCTGTGACATGCCGTAATTAGCGATCAATGTTCCAATCACTCACTCAGTTGCTCTTCTATGTACCTTTTCAAGTATCTACTCAGTTTAATCTCTTTGTGCTCCCCAGGTGGGTGCGAAGCCTCCTGATGCACCCATGCCCAAAACAACTCGTACGGTGGCAGTGAGCACTCCTCTTGTCAGTGCCCAGGCACCCTTCACTTCCAACCCATTGGTGTCTTCCATTCCAATTTGTTCATTAAATATATGTCCTCGAGATTACATTTAATTTCCTTTATTGCTTTTTTTAATATTAATTGATTTTTCAAATGCGAAACATTTATACCAACAGAGCTTCGTTCATGTTTAGACAAAATAGCATTTCTGATTTTTACTGTTGCAGTCTGCTGAGAGTTTTAGCTTTCGCTAAAACACTCAGCAGACTGCAACAGTAAAAATGTTGTATATTCTTTAAAATGCCTATGTGGAAAATATGAGTGAGAAAAACTGAAAGAAAGATTAAAGTGTGCATCACTGAGCACAAGAGTAACATACGCAATAAAACTAAGACATCCAGTGTAGCCTTACATTTGCCGGAAGATGGACACAACTCCTCTTAATTAAGAATCAAGGTTTTGGAAGTTGTACCTGTGAGGGCAGATAGTAATCATTAAAAAAAGTTTTCACAAAAGGAAATCTACTGGATTAAAAATCTGGACAGCATGTAAACAAAAAGGATGAATTACGAGTTAGAATATATGTGTTTTCTTCAAAACATTGATGTCTTTGCAATAGTGTCAGTTTTTATTTTTTTATTTGTTTTTTAGAATGTACACATGCGCTCATCAGGATAAATAAATACTATATTTGTATTTTTTTCTTTAGAACCACACATTTTGTCTCTTTACAAAGGGTGCCGTTTACACATTTGATTTTTTAAATGTTTTCATTTTTTTCATGAGTAGATTGTTAACATCATGTGCTTTTCTTTGTGAAAAATGTTGTGGAAACGTTAGACAAACATCAGGGTGGCTCACATGTCTTACATTTACCCCATATTCCGCACAGGCATTGATTGACATTTCTAATGAAAAAGTTATTTTATCTTCTGAGGCAAGCATGCGGGCATCGGTTCATTGTCACATCAAGCATCCAATGTGTCCTCCGAGATCATCATCCCGGATGGGGTCCCTTTAATGTTCACTGGCCAATGAAAGGGCCTCCTCCTTGGCTGGTATATTTTACTTCTGGGAGCATGCGGTCGCATGACGAAAACAGGAGCACGCTGATCGGGCAGCGGTGTTGTACGCTGCTTTTCATTAGCACGGAAGAATTTTGACTCAGTTCGTTAATTACTAACAGTAAGTGAAATACGTTAGCGACGAGGTCTGGCACACTGGGTGATTCTGAATTTACTGGCGAACATGTGGGCATAGATTTTGCCTGATGTTTTCCCACTGATTCAATCAAGTGCAGGTGCTCATGGCACACAGTCATTTTTTAAATTTCATTTTATTCAATGTCATTTTGCCCGAGTTGACGGAGCATGCGGTCGTTTTTTGTTACAATATGGTTTAACACGGATCTTCTAGTGTAGTAATACAAATTGCCCAGGTTCCCATGGGTTTAAAGGCTGCTCTTTTTCTGTAACCACACAGGAACATTTGGAGGCTGTAATGAAGGACTAATAAAAGTACACATTTCTATCCTCCAGCTCCATGGTGTGAAGTTATAGAAGGACTCAGCTGTTCATGTTGTTAGAATGTGTTTGGAAATCGATGAAAAATAGATTCAAAACATTTGTCAGGATCTGCTGCGTCTTTATGTTTGCTAAGAGGTTGGTTTGTGAGTGTGTCATTGTAGGAAAGTACCCTCTTTTTGGGATGTTACCCCAATTTCTGTCTGATGTCAGTGTGTATGACTGTGTCAATGGGATCCTGCTAACCAGGACCCCAGTGCTTATGCTCTCTCTCCTCTCAAATTTGTCACTACATACTGGTTCCCAGTATTTCATCCCAAATTGGCATACTGGTGCCCCCTTATAAGTCCCTATTATATGGTACTTAGTTACCCAGGGCATTGGGGTTCCAGGCGATCCCTATGGCCTGCAAAATTACTTTTGCCACCAATAGGGAGCCCATGCAAAGGCTTCTACAGGACCGCCATTGCAGCCTGTGTGAAATGGCGCATGCACCATTTCACAGCCATTTACACAGCACCAGGTCACTTATAAGTCACCTATTGTGTCAGGCCTTCCAACCCTGAAGGCTGGGTGCAAAGTACCTGTGTGTGAGGGCACCCCTGCACTAGCAGAAGTGCCCCCACATGGTCCAGGTCTATTTTCCTGGATTTCGTGAGTGAGGGGACGCCATTTTATGAGTGCACTGGACATAGGTCAATACCTATGTCCTTCACAATGGTAACTTTGAATAGGGCCATGTAAGGTGTCTAACATCTGGGAATTGTACCCCAATACTGATTCTAATATTGATTTTACAATTCCATGCACTCTGGGGACTCTACATTGGACCGCCAGTTCTGCAATACCATCCTTCTGAGGTTTTCCAGGCATCCCCAGCTGCTGCCACCTCACAGACAGGTTTCTGCCCTCCTGTTGCTTGAGCAGCTCAAGCCCAGGAAAGCAGAACAAAGCATTTCTTTTGGGAGAGAGGTGTTACACCCTCTCCCTTTGGAAATAGGTGTTACCGGCATGGGAGGGGTTGCCTCCCAGAGCCTCTGGAAATGCTTTGAAGGGCACAGAAGGTGCCCTCCTTGCATAATCCAGTCTACACCAGTTCAAAGACAAAGGAAAGGGGAGTGGCCACTCCCCTGTCCATCACCACTCAAGGGGAGGTGCCCAGAGCTCCTCCAGAGTGTCCCTGGGCTTTGCCATCTTGGATTCCAAGGTGGTGGGGCACTACTCTGGGAGCATCTTAGTGACCAGTTCTAACAGGTGATGTCAGAGCCCTCCCCTGATAGGTGTTTACCTGCATAGCTGACCAATCCCCCTTTCATGGCTATTTACGATCTCTCCTCTGGGTGTTTCCTGAGATACGGATTGCAAGACTCCAGCAGGAATCCTCTGCATACCTTACTTCACCTTCTACTGACGAAACTGCATCTGGACCCTCCAGGAACTCTACAAACTGCAACAAAGAAGCAAAGATGAGTTCTCCAACATTGTATCTTCAGCTCCTGCAACTGTCTCCATGTCGTGCATCCTCCGAGGACTGCCTGTCTTCAGCCTGCACCAGAAGAACGAAGGAATCTCCCTTGAAGTGAAGCAGTCACTTCCCTGCTTCAGCAGGCATCCCTCTGCAGTGACGATCGGTGGCGTGGGTCCCCTCTCCTGATGAAGTGCGTGAATCCAGCAACACGAGTGGTGGACTGAAGTTGCCCCGACAGTCCTAAGGTCCAGCTGTCCAACTTTGGTGGAGGTAAGATCTTGCCTCCCCACGCAAGACACTACCCCCGTGCATCACGGGCTTCGCAGTTGCAAAGGCTTGTGTGTAACCTTCCACAAAGTTCTTTGTGCACAGCTCCAGCCCCCAGCACTCCTTCCTGCAATGCACAGCTTCCCGAGTGGTTCTCCAGGCGGCGTGGGATCACTTTGTGTCATGCTGTGTGGGCCTCCATTTGCACCTTTTTTGTCCCTGTGCTGTGGGACTCCTGTGTGCGCTGTCTGGACTTCTGAGGGCTCTCTGAAATGCTGAAAGCCTCCTCTTCGTCCCCTCCCATGTAGAGGCCACCAGGTCCCTCCTGGTCCTGGGCAGCGCCATTTTCCACTAACCGCGAGCTTTGCATGTGCCAAGGCTTGTTGGTGGAATCCAGCAATGCAAACCAGAATGCAATCTTCCATTCGGCGTGGGACAACATCTGCACCAACCAGGAACCCACATTTGTCTTTTTGGGTGCAGTACTGACTGTTCTTCTTCACCTGTGGTTCTTCTTGTGCACCTTCATCCAATTTAGCAGGGGATCCTGTTTTCCCTGGACTCTTCAGTACTTCTTGGACTTGGTCCCCTTCTTCCACAGGTCTTTAGGCCCAGGAATCCATCATTGGTGTCTTGTAGTCTCTTCTAGTTCTTGCATAATCTTCTATCACGAGTTCTTGTGTGTTCTATGAAATTTACTGTGATTTACTCCTGTTTTCCTGGGCTCTAGGGTGGGTTCTATTACTTACATTTGGTGTTTTCTTACACTCCCAGCGCCCCTCTACACACTACACTTGCCTACGTGGGAAACCGACTTTCGCATTCGACTATTTTAGTATATGGCTTGTGTTCCCCTTAGGCCCATTGGAACCTATTGTGATTTTCACTATTTGCACTGTTTTCTAACTGTTTTTACAGCTATTTCTGCATTGTAGTGTATATACTGTGTATATTACTTATATCCTAAGGAGGTATGGTCTCTAAGGTATTTTTGGCATTGTATCACTAAAAATAAAGTACCTTTATTTTTGTAACACAGTATTTTCTTTCATATGTGTGAGTACTGTGCGACTACAGTGGTATTGCAAGAGCTTTGTATGTTTCCTAGATCAGCCTTGGCTGCTCAGCTACAGCCACCCCTAGACAGCCTGGCTTCTAGACACTGACTACATTTCACTAATAAGGGATAACTGGACCTGGTATAAGGTGTAAGCACCTTTGGTACCCACTACAAACCAGACTAGCCTGCTGCAGTTATTAAGCCATAAATTGCTGATTACCTGCTGTGTATCATATAAACATTACACTGATATTGTCTTCCAGTCCCTTGCTTGATCAGCCATTACCAGTGCCCCTCAGAACAAACAAGTTCTGCCCACTCTTACCCACACCTCTAGAAAGGACGTTGAAGACTCCCCTAGCGCAGGAAACAGTTTCACATTCTTTACTTGAAAGGACAATCTGAGGTGACCACAATCAGCCTGCCCTGGGCCAACTAAGCTCTGTCTACTTGCGCCTGAGCCTCTACATAGAATGCTGGAGATTTCTGCAACTTGAATGGACACAGGCACTCCTAACCTCTACCCAGGCAAAGCCTGGGCCAAAGTGGGGCCAGTCTGTGCCCATCAAGGCCTGGAGAAGGCTGGATTGGGCCACCTGTTAAGATGAATAGAAAGGCAACACATCCAGGTATGTTTAATCCATCTATGTATAGATCTAGATGGTACAACAGAGCGTTACCAGTCTGAAGTCTCAAGAGAAACCACCAGCTGTAGCTGCCACAAACAGAACCCCCATAACATTCTACTCCAAATGACATACTTTTATACAGAAAAGATGCTTCCAGAGTTATGAACGCTGTAAAATACCTTGAATTATCTTCCAGTTCTATTGGATGGTAAGTATTAGTAAGATCAATAGTGGAAAATACTGTGGTATGACACACTGATAACATTAGTTCTTGCGAGTTCGGGAATGGGAAGCTATCCACCAAGATAGTTCAGTTCAAACACCTCAAATCAACACATTATCCTAAAACCCACTGGCCTTCAATGAAATCACAACATGAGAACTTTCAGATGCTTCTATAATCGCCTTGTTACAGAAATCTTCAAGCATGCCCTTTAGTTTATGTTTATAATTCATGAGAACATTTCACATTATATGTCTCATAGTAACATCCTTCTAAGTACAATGTTATGTTTAAAATCATCAGCCTAAGTATGTACTAAATATGTTTGCAAACTAATTTGGAATGCTTTATAGTCATTCACCGCTCATCTCTTGACCTACATAGACTGTGGATTGTCGTTGGAATCCAGTTTAATTCCCAATTCAGCTTGATGTGGCCATCCAAAAAATCCTTTCCCCTTTTCCTGCCACATTCATTATACTTTGGAACATAGAGTTACATTTTAAATCAATTCTTACAAACTCCACCATCAATATTTTGCCCAGAGTAATTACCAGAATCCACATCAGGCTGCAATAATTTTGTTCTATTTTTCTATCAGGCCATAATCTGTAAAATAAAGCTTTACCCATTAGGATATCCCAAGGGCAAGAATCAACCATGTACACCGTCAATTAGCAAGTTGCAACATGGCAATTTCACTGGCAAGTTGTTGGTGCCATTGCAATCATGCTCCATTCTCAATACTATACACTGCATATCTTGGTTCTGCAACGGGAAGACATCCAGAGGTACTGCTGGAATTTATCCACTTCTTTGACTCTAATTTCCAAGTGAAATTCAGATACATTGTTGCGGGAAAGAGGGACACTGTAATTAGTGCGACCCCAAACCAGTCAGCATTTCCCCCAAAGCGTAAAGCTCTTTTTAAATTAAGCTAGTGAATTACTAACTTTGCAATCCCTGTTTGGAGTCGTAGGAGACTATAAGGCCCACCAGACACCACAGCAGCAGGGGAGAAGCCACCGAACGCCCTCCATTGGCACTATAAAGCGCTGAAGCAGCCCTGCTGTCCTGGGGGCAGAAACCACTGTTTGGAGCCGTAGGGGACTAGGTGTCCCACCAGGTACTGCAGCAGCAGGGGAAATAACCAGATGACACCCTCCCTTAGTGCTACAAAGCGCCGACACGGCCCTTCTGCGCTTAACATACGTGAACCATGCCAGGGCCAAGGGCAGATCCATCCTTGTGCCCGGCAGCAACAGGAAGAGGAAGAGGAAGAGGCAGGGCAAGCCCCCCCCGCCGGCTCTGTTATTTTTGAAGGTGTTGCGGAGGAGATGCATCTAGCTGCAACAGTGAGTACTCAAGTCTGTGTTTTACTATTAATATTCCATGGGCAAAAGGAAGGCTGTGGACAATGTAGTAGGTACCGGGTTAGAGGAAAAATCTGCAAGAAGACATGCAGCAGAAAACTGTACTTAGATGCCGTTGATAACTTTATAGAGGAAGTTGAGGACAAATTAAATAAAGGGAAAAACAGACCGAGGGTCCAGGCCCCAAGCCAAAAATCACTTATTTTTTCAACAGAACAACAAAAAAGTACCCCTAACTTGAAAGCTCATCATCTGGATGTCACTTTGAGACCCGCAATTCCTGCTGAAACAAACGCACGTTGTCCATCAGTTACCCCCACCGATTTACACAACGCAGCTAATAGTCAAGCTCCAATGGCAGAATCGTCGACCGCTGTTCCATCTGTTATGCCCAGTATAATAATATGTTCTAATGCCCGCTTAGTAGAAAAAATGTAGCGCACACAGATTCACTAATTTCTTCTTTAAGGAGTGAACATGACGCTGTGACGCTAACAGTGCAGTCCTTAAATCAAAGGGGGTCGGAGCTCTCTGGGTCCGACGCTAATCTAACTAGCGAACCGGCGGTCCATCGGGCTGGGTGCCGAGAGGTCAACTGGGGCCGGAGGGAGCAGTTTCTGTGGCCAAAACGAGTTCTGTCACTCCCACTTATTGTGCCACGACCAACGTAGATGTCTACTCCATGGATGGTAGTGATTGTTGACATATTGGGGGGAAGGGCATTAGCACTGCAAAGACTGCAACGCAAATAAAATTTGTAAGACCTATAAGATCTCAGTACAACTTAAGAACTCACTCCCCATTTCCCCTCGACTCAAATTCCCCATTGCACTGCAAATTGAAAACTGGCACATACAGTATCCGTTAAGGTCCAAATCTCGCATTAACCCACCTCCGCCTTCCTTCCGCTCCAGTCCAGGTTTTCCCTTGGAATTCTGGGACTTGTAGTTTATTTATTCCATTAGAAAACAGGAATACAAGTCCCAGAATGTAAAAGGAAAACACCTAGACTGGTAAAAAATGAAGGCCTTTGATCCAGAAACACCAAAAACATTTGATAATTTCTGAAGTACGAGCATCTAAATATAGGTGCCATGGTGACTAATGCACTGTGGGCGCTTACAAGCTATCCCACATGTTCCTTGCTAAAGCTATCTCTGTGCACCTATCCTGTCCGGGGCTATCCCTCTATATGAGCACTACTTTTCTGGGTGGAGGGTTAATTATATTGTACTCTTAATGTAGCCTGAAGTGTCCTACGGCGAAGTCTTACGGCCCTTTTGCCTCATCTTTACTTACATATTGTAGCGCTGGGCATTTTGTTCGGTGCAACATAGGAACCAAACACACAACCCAGTAAAACCAAACACTGTTTCAAATTAGAATCAGGTTTATTCATAAACAAATAAACAGAAATGCAAAACACTCTCCTCAATTAAATTTTGCATGCCCAACGATCACAATAAACTGGTCTACTTTAAATTATACTACTGCACAGTAGTCAATGTTTCAAACACATGAAAAGTATTCAAAACCAAACGGACTGTACGGAAAATTAGCAATGACTTCAATTTAATTTTGTACCTTTACGACAAGAAGCTGAAAAGCAAGCCAGCGAACAAGGAAACGTTTGTCATCATTTCTTTTCATCGCAATATTAAACCTTTCGAAATACAAGTGCCATAGACAGAACAATGTCATCAGGAACAAAACCTCCCCCATTTACAAGTCACCTCAGGAATGTGAACCAGTCAGGTATTCACTCCTACACAAAGCCTTCTTCAACTTTGAACCACTCTAACATAACTCTGTCTTTCGAAGGAAACTTTGAGCATATTTACAGTATTTTTTTGAAAGCCCGTGTTTCAGTGTAACTCGTTGTCCTGCTAAACTGTAGCGGGTTTTCATAGATTATAAAGTACAACCGGTGTGCTTTGCTGGCTCTATCTGACACCATAGTAATACACCTGCTACTTTCTGAGGCATCTGTCCCATAGTTATTGGGTAATATGAGCTTTCTATAACTAGATTCTAATTGTACATAGTTTCAGAACATAAGTTAAAGATCATTAACTATTTTCATTCTGTGACCAATTTATTGGATCCAACTTCATTCTAATCCTTCCTCACAGAAACCATGCACTACAAACCTACACAGTGCAATTATTTTTCCCTTACTTTGGTCTGATTGTTAATTACCTAACCTGTATTGTATGGAGGTTCTTCATTTGACCAGCTTCCTAGGCCCACTAAATTGTGTGAAAAGTTTCAGGTAAAGTCTCTCTCTCTGTGGATTTCAGGAACAAGCTACTCTCCTTCAGTCAGCCCCGAGCTCTCTTAGCACTCCAACTCTCTTGTACAATCCTGCCCTAACTTCACTAACTTCTTCTCTGAATTGACCCAGCCTCTGTCTCTTGGCCACTTTAACCCATCTGTTAGACCTGACAGCTTTAGGGTGGTCTTCCTCCAGCTTTTTGCCTGCCTCCCTCATTTTTTTCTGATATCATTTTTGTTGGTTTTATGTCTCTGTGAACTTTATCACTGCTGACCAGTGCTAAAGTGCTTCTGCTCTCTCCCCTAACATGGTAACCTTGGCTCATACCAAATTGGCATATTTAATTTACTTGTAAGTCCCTAGTAGAGTGAAGCACATGTGCCCAGGGCCTATAAATTAAATGCTGCTAGTGGGCTGCAGCACTGATTGTTCCACCCACATAAGTAGCACCTTAGCCATGTCTCAGGCCTGCCATTGCAAGGCCTGTGAGTTTAGTTTCACTACCATTTCATCGTGGCATTTAAAACTACTTGACAAGCCTTAAACTGGCCTTTTATGACATACAAGTCACCTCTAAGGTAAGCCCTGGGCATCCCACAGGGCAGTGTGCTAAGTAAGTAAAAGGCAGGACATGTACTTGTAAGCTTTACATGCCCTGACAGTGAAAAACTTCCAAAATCGTTTTTCACTACTGTGAAGCCTGCTCCACTCATAGGCCAGCATTAGAGATTCCCTTATATGCTTTTGAGTGGTAATTTCGTATCTGAAAGGATTGGCATTGTCATGTTTGATATGGTTGGAATGGTAGTGAGAAATCCTGCTTACTGGTGAAGTTGGACATTACTATTTTAGAAATGCCACTTTTAGAAAGTAGGTGTTTCTGCACACTTACTGCTCTCAGTGCCTCACAGCCTATCTCCAAACCATGTCTGGTAATGCTGGTTGACAGCTCCCCTTGTTCATTCCACCCAGGCAGCCATAAACACAGGACATTCAGGGCATCTGCATTCATCTGCATACTGTTTGGTCTACTTGGGCAGGAAGGGTGGAAGGGCTCTCCATTACACTTCAAAGACTTGTGGCCTGACCTCACACAAAGGACTGATAACCCCCCACAGATCTCCTGGCAGACAGGACTGGGTTGAAAGGGGAACTGGTGCACATCAAAATCACTCTTTAAAGTTTTCCTCCACTTCAAAGGCACATTAGGGTATGTATATTGGGTCTGTGACCCCCCCTAAAATCAAACACTTATGGACCTACAACTGGGCTTTGTCAGAGGGACTGCCGTACTGCCCAAAGGACTCATCTGGACTGCTTTTCGGGAAGGACTGTTCTCCTGCTTGCTGCCCTGCTGACGGCTGGCCCCTGACTCTGCTGAAAGGACTCTGCCTTCCCCAAGTGCTCTCCAAGGGTTTGGACTGAGCTTGCCTCTGTTCTGAAGTCTCAGGGCCATCAAAGACTTATCTGAAGGTGAAAATCCATAGCACCGGAAAAAACGATGCAACACCTGAAATGTTCAAAACAATGCCTGCGAATCGACCCAGCGCCTGTCTCGCAGGTGAAAAATTGCTGCAGCACCTGTTGCCTCTTCACAACATGATTTAGATTTTCAGTGCATTGTCCCCGGGCATCAAAATATCCCTGCATCACAGTGCGGAACCAAGGCAGTCCTCCCAGAAATCGACACATCACCTTGCTGCATGAAAAGAAACAACACATAACCTTAACTGCACAGGAAAAACTAACGCATTGTTTTACTTTTCAACGCATCTCCTCCTCTGCGGCCCCCTGCGTCATTATTTGTGACGTATTCCAGGTACTGTGTGTTAAAAGGATACAACCTCATCTAAACCTTTAAAAAGTGATATCTTGACTTTCTTTTTTTCGTTTTGATCTTATTTTATCCAGATAAATATTATCTATTATTCTAAACTGTACTTTCTGTAGTGTTTTCACTTTGTTACTGTAGTTATTGCATGAACACTTTACACATTGCCTTCTAAGTTAAGCCTGCCTGCTCTGTGCCAAGCTATCCGAGGGTGAGTACAGGATAATTTAGGTTGAGCTGTGACTTACCCTGACTAGAATTGTGTTCCCTACCTGGACAGGGTGCATACCTCTGCAAACTGGAGACTCAATTTCTAGCACCGTCCATCCTATAGGGAACCAGAGATTTTGTCTGCCTGAGGTGACAATGTGATCCATAGATGAATTTACAACAGAGCCCTATATTCATTGGAAATACCTGCAGCATTAACACATCTACCGCTCGTCCTGCGGTTTCCTTATCTCACATTATAATGTGGGTTACCTCAACTCAATATCCCCATGGCTGCAACTCCAAGGTCTCCAGTAGACACCCACGCTCTAGTGACCCCATGTTGAAAAGAAAATTATTTACTTTGCAAATACTATGGGAACTTCTGCATCAGAATTCTGCAGCTGAGAAATGAATTTTGTACTCAGTTTCCCCTTTAGATACAACACAATTCTGTGTGTATTCCTCACCAGCTCAACTACAGGCTCTGCATGTGGAATGTTTCATAATTTACATTTTATGGAACTAGGCCTAAGGCCTCTACTGACTTTAATTTCTATATGTTATAAAAAATACATCATAACCTGTGCACATTTACATTGTATTAAACTCAATGTGATAAAGCACACATACTTTTTTTCACTGTACAAAGCCAACTACCTAAATACAAAGCATTTTTTCTACATAAGCACACATGCTGGATATGTGTGTTTATCTAAAGAGAACTGGTAATTGAAGACATAAAAACAGACAGGTTAGTCTCACTTCTTCAGGACCTCTTTTGGACACAATCTAAAGTACTTAAGGTGAAATTGTTGCTCATTTCTACTTAGCATGAGTCAAAGGTTCCTCACAAGTAAATCAGCTGAAGGTCTCGTGCTGCTTTGGGCCACTTTGCACAACACACTCCTCAGTGGAAATCATTAGTAAATAACATCTTTACGTTTTATTCCTGAACTCTAAAATCTTCCAACAGGGCAAGGCAGGACATGGTGTATGAGTATAGTTCCATGGGGTCAGTTATGTCAGATCTGACTTCTTAGCCAAGCCTGGGTTTTGCTGCAAAAGGCTCTAGACAGGATAAACTTGAAAATTTTAACTACCAGTTACTCACATCAATTGGGTCAGCTTGCACTCTCACACACTCTACTTCTCTTCCTTTGGACTTAGTCACTTTTCTGTAGCTTGAATTGCTCCAACAAGGTTAGGCTGATTGGCTTACCCACACAACAGTCCAGATACCTTCTGAAGCTTTGGGTATTGCATCAAAAAAGCTCTGAGTTGGACACACCAGTAAATCTTACCTATGGAGCTTGTGCCTTTCTTGGGTAGTGTTGGTGCTTTGTATCAGTCCTCCAGAGAATGGAAAATCTTCTAAGTCCAAACTACTCAGGATGTTGGATATCCTCATCCTGGTCACTTCTAAAGCTCCCAGAAGCTAGAGACATCTTCTGGAATACCAAGATATAGATAGTAACAGGAGATAGGCTTAAATACTCACTTTAACAAGAGCCACGCCTAAGTCCCAAAAGGCACCTTTCTTTGTCCTTTATCACCCTCTCAGTCTGGGAGGTACTTCAATTCTTGAGTACAAAGAAAAACAATATCTATGGTCTCAGTCCTTTCCCAGGCAGGGAGCCACAGGTTTGTCCTTCTTCTTGCGTCTTTCCAGTCCAGTTGTGTTCTGAAGTCCCTAGATTAGAGGTTTCCTTAAAGTAGTCTCTGGCTATTGCTTGGTGATGTGACATAGGCCTATCCTATCAATATTCCCCCACTAATCTTAACCCTTTGTTTCACCACTCCCTGCAACTTCTTTCAATGCCTTCTTAGGGCCCTGATATATATCTGCAGTAGCTGCTTCTCCCATCCATACAGCTTCAAAACAGAGGTATTGAATTAAAAAATAGGTAATCCCTCCCTGACTTCCTTTTTTTAACGTCAACAGACCAATATGCGCTTCTTGTGCAGTATGTTCCAATTAAAAAACAGCCCCGCAATTTGCCAAAAGGTTTTACAATTCTAAGGACTAGGATCTTTCTTTAGCATCATTACGGTAGCCCAAGCAAAAGTGTTGTGTGCCAATCAAAACAGCATAAAGAAGACCCTGTGAGATCTGTGCAAAATACCATTGTTGAATAGCTATTTTAGCCATATTTTAGACACATTACTTTAGCCCAGTTACATTTTATTCAGCACTGCTTTAATTTTCTAGCATTGGCTACATTTGTGGTGTTGTTTTATTTTTCCCTATCTAGTTGGTCTTTCGCCTAGGAAAGCATTACGTTCTTAGCAGGACATTCATTTCACTTTGTTCTTTCCTCAAACCTCCTGTCAGAATGGGTACACTGTCTCTCCAACATTCACAGAAACAGAATATCCTGCGTGAGGACCCTTTCTTAGAATGCCAACGGTTTTATTATAAAAAACTTCTTTGTCCCATGCACGTTAGAGGGAGATTCCAGCCAGATGACCACGACTGTATGCTGATTGCTGATTGTCTTCATTACAGCTGCTTGCTTGGACTGCCGAACCCAGGGGGATGGTGTCTTTTTAGACAACAGGCTTCCTTGCTCGGGTATGGGGGATGTTGCCTTCCCAGGGGGGAAACCTAAAGGGCAGGTTAGGCTTAATATGCTGTGTTCAAACATGTCCTAAGTAGGAAAAATAAGTGTCACTCCTAGTGACAGTGTGGTGGGACTGTTTTGTGTTTCACCCTCCTTGTGACCTTTTTGCTTTCAGTGTTTTTTATCATCCTAGATATTGCAATACATGCCATTTTATCTAAGATGCAGTTACTTCAATATATCCTTATTGAACTATATTCTGTCTCTGTTGTCTTTGCCTGTATGATACTAATGTAACTGAGAGAAATGAGTTAGATCTGATCGACCACGATACCCCAGAGCAAGTCTTTCTCGTCATGCACCCAGTTGTTACAATCATCCCTGCTCTTGGACAGAGATGAGGCGCTGCTAGTTAGCTGGAAAACCCGGATTAGGCCGACATGCGTCACATGGTGCGGAATTGTACTTAGTACCCCACATCTATGCAATTCTGCTGCCCAAATCCAGTAGCCTCATTATCAAGGATAACTCAAAAGTAACTTTCCAGTGCTCCCCTTAAGTGTCCTGCATTTATGAGAAAATTGCTATCATAAATATGTGTAACTCATTAATCTGCATGGCAAGGTCTATCACCACTTTCCTTGTCAATAAAGGTTTCTGTTTAGTCAAAAATATTTCTCTTGTGACTGCAACCCATAGTTTTACTCCACTGGCAATGAATATGCACCTAAACACCCCAGCAATACTTCATTTTTTCCTGTGTTTCCTGGAGTAATTGCACACGGCAAAAAGAGAAAGAACATTTGCGCTATGTTATTAAACTGCTAAAAAAGAATGCTGATTGTCTGTCACCAGGCATACCAATTGACCCAATTTAGGCAGACTGCTTCTGCTTCAATAAACGTCAGTGAGAAAAATACATTCTCCTGACTATTTTTAAAAAATCTCCCACTGGTCTGCTCTGAAATCTTGGCATGTATGCAGTCACAACAATCGAGAAGACATGCCGGAGTTGCTCTAGAAGCCCCAGCCTCAATTCCAGGTCCACGGAACCTTCTAGGTTGCATGTGGAAATAAAAAAGGCAACAGGTGTGGCCTGATGCACATCGACTTAAGTACTGGCGACCTGTGAGTAACATTTTCGACATCAGAGAGACAATCTGTCCCCATGAAGCAATAAAGTTGGGAATAGTTTGAGAATACCAGCAAATAAGATCCGTATTCCCTTTTAATTGTGTAATGATGTACTGTTTAGTGGAAGGAATTTTACGTACTTGTGTAGTAAAATATGAGGTGTCATATATTATAAACTGTGCACTACTGGCAATGTACCGCTAGAGAGCACCCCTGCCACGTTATTAGAATTATCTGTATACCAGTTATAAACCAAGCGAAGTTTATAGTGGACATGCAGTGGATTTTATTTTTGATCCTTTTAACAAGTTTGTAGCAAAGAAGAATCTGTTTCCTTCCACTGTTAATAAGATGCTCGAGGGACATAATGAGGAACATCCTATTCCCGCACATTCTGTCAAAAACAGGAATAATATCGGAATTGATAAACTTCAGTTTTTGCGCCCTAGTGCCGAGTGCCAGAGAATTCAGATCAATGATATATTCTTTATTTTAAAATTGTGAGTGTTTGAAAAAAGGAAATAAAACACTCATAAATGCGCGAGAAACTGCTGGCTGTTTCGTGCATATTTACAGCACGAAGCCACTGACGGGGAGAGGAACCATCAAATGTACTCCTAATGAGAGAAGAGCTGCGGCCGGTGAACGATGGATGGGAATATGACACGCGGCAGCCTCTTGCGTTTGTCCCTCTTTAGGGTAATGCGGAATGCACTTCAAGGCCGCTGTATCTCGGTGTCATTTATATTCATTCCGTCTTGTGGAGTTTTATTCCACCCTGTATATCACTATGAGCGCGCGGAAGGATTTTTATTTGGCGGAATTAAAATGAGTTATACTTGATGGTGTAACCCTGGCAGGTCTGGGGGATGTCCTGTATTTTAGCAGCAGCAAGCTTTAGAGAACTGAGAAACTGCTATATTGTTGTTTTATTCATTCAGAGGTTAATTCAATTCCATTTACTGTTAGCGTGCTCTTTTATCTCAGTGTATTCCGAGGGCTACTACGTCTTGGGGATTTTAGTAATCGTGTCAGTGGCAACTTTACTTTAACCTTTAAGAAGGCATAAACATCTAAATTGGACAAGTTGAATATTGATTGGAGTTCTGTGAAGGAGCGCAGGTTGTTGTTCTCATCATGTAGGTCATGAATTAGTCTTATGCCTTTGGGTGCCCAAGAGGAGCAGAGGTTGGTGATTGTTTCAGTTTTTATTTTCGGGTTGTGCCATATGGAGGAAAGCAATGAGTTAGAGATAGATTTTGGCATTTGATTGTCAAATAGTCTAAGCTCATTTGTAGTGTCAGTAAATATTTGCTGAGATTGCGTAAACTTATATTTCAGAATTGTAGGAATGGAAGTGGCTCGCATAATGCACGTTCTCTTTCTAACCAGCGGGGGTGGTCAGTTGTATCTGGCTAAAACAAATGAACTGCCTGTGTTTCCAAGAAGGCCGACTGATATAGGTTACAGTTTGGTAGGTTACACCCCCCCAGTTGCAAAGTTTACTCAGAGTTTTAAATGTGACTTTTCAGAGAAAGTTTGACATCAGCTTATCAATGGATTATAGAAAATGGGTGATAGCTTCAGGGGGAGCATGGATGTGACACAATTTACTACTGGGTGGAGGAAGTTGGCTCTGTATATACTATCTCAAAGTGAGAGATAGTGTGCACAGAGTCCAAGGTTTCCCCTTCGAGGTTGATAGTGGCAAAATTAGATAATACTAATGCTCTATTTTTGTGGTAGTGTGGTCCAGCAGTAGGCTTATCAGAGGGTATTGTTAAGCATTTGTTGTACACACACAGGCAATGAATGAGGAACACACAAAGGGGGTCATTACAACCTCGGCGGTCTGCATGGCAGACCGCCGAGGTTGCGGGCACCAGAATACCGCCATTGCTGGCGGTATGGCTGGCTCCCTATTTTGACATTTCCGCTGGCCCAGCGGAAAAGTCACATCAACATTGCCGCCGGCTCGTAATTGAGCCGGCGGCAATGCTGATGTGCAGCGGGTGCAATAGCACCCGTCGCGCATTTCACTGCCCGAAATTCGGGCAGTGAAATGCGTGACGGGGCTCTGCCTGGGGGCCCCTGCACTGCCCATGCCAAGTGCATGGGCAGTGCAGGGGTCCCCCTGAGTCCCCTTACCGCCAGCCTCTTCCTGGCGGTGCAAACCGCCAGAAACAGGCTGGCGGTAGGGGAGTCATAATCCCCAGGGCAGCGCTGCTTGCAGCGCTGCCCTGGCGGATTATCACCGCCGGGGCTAAAATGGCGGTATACCGCCGGCCCCGGCGGTGCGACCGTGGCGCTACCGCAGCGGTCAAAATACGCCGGGAGGCACCACCAGCCTGTTGGCGGTGCTCCCGTCGTTTTGGCCCTAGCGGTCAAAGACCGCCAGGGTCATAATGACCCCCAAAGTCTTACCTCCAGGCCAATAGTTTTTATATAGAAAAATATCTTTTCTTAATTTAATTTAGAACCACAAGATTCAAGATTTGAGGTAACTATATTAAATGCAAGATACTTCACACAGGTAAGTATAAAACTTTGATTTAAAACAGTAGTACACACAGTTTAGGTTAAAATGGTAATAAGCTATTTTAAAAGTGGACACTGCAAAAATCAACAGTTCCAGAGGGAGGTAAGTTTGGTTAAGTTTCTCAGGTAAGTAAAGCACTTACACATTCAGTCTCCTGGGCATAGGCAGCCCACCGTTGGGGGTTCAAGGAAACCCCAAAGCCACTGCACCAGCAACACAGGGCCGGTCAGGTGCATAGTTCAAAGGAGGGCCCAAAATACATAGGTGCCTATGAACAACAGGGGTGCTTTGGTTTTAGTCTGCTTACAGGTAAGTACCTGCGTCCTCGGGGAGCAGACCAGGAGGGGTGTGTAGAGCACTGAGGGGGACACACACAAGCCCACAAAGCGCACCCTCAGCAGCACAGGGGCGGCCAGGTGCAGTGGACAAAGTAGGCGTGCGGTTTTGCTTTTGAAAGCAATGGAGGGACCCGGGGGTCACTTAGGCGATGCAGACAGGGCACAGGGGGGCTTCTCGGGCCAGCCACCAACTGGGTTAGGATGAGTGCCGCCTGCTGGTCACTCCTGCACTGGTGGGTGGTTTCTCTGGGTCCTGGCAGTGCTTGGTCCAGGCGTCGGGTTTCTTGTTACCAATCAGTTGCGGTCGGGGGGGGCCTCTGGATCCTCCCTGCAGGTGTCGCTGTGGGGTTGCATGGGGGGGTCAACTCAGGGTGCCCACATCATCGTAGTCACCTGGTAGTCCTCCCTGTGTGTTGGTTCTCCTGAACTCGAGCCAGGGGTGTCAGGTGCAGAGTGTGAAGTCTCACGCTTCCGGGCGGGAAGAGAGAGTTCTTTGAAAGTTGCTTTAAAGTTGCAAAGTTGTTGCAGTTTTTGAACAGTGCCACTGTTCTCAGGAGTTTCTTGGTCCTTCGGGTTCAGGGCAGTCCTCTGAGTCCACAGAGGTCACTGGTCCCTGTCGGATGCGTCGCTGTGCAGGTTCTTGGAGTCTGGAGACAGGCCGGTAGGGCTGGGGCCAAGTCAGTTGGTGTCTCTGTCGTCTCTGCGGGGCTTTCAGGTCAGCAGTCCTTCTTCTTGTTGTAGGTTGCAGGAATCTGATTTCCTGGGGTCAGAGTTGCCCCTAAATACAACATTTTAGGAGTGTGTTTAGGTCTGGGGGCAGTAGCCAATGGCTACTGTCCTGGAGGGTGGCGACACCCTCTTTGTGCCTCCTCCCTGAGGGGAGGGGGACACATACCTATTCCTATTGGGGGAATCCTCCAAACTCAAGATGGAGGATTTCTAAAGGCAGGGGTCACCTCAGCTCATGACACCTTAGGGGCTGACCTGACTGGTGAGTGACTCCTCCTTGTTTTCCTCATTATCTTCTCCAGCCTTACTGCCAAAAGTGGGGTCAGTGGCCAGAGGGGCTGGCATCTACACTAGCTGGGATGCCCTGGGGTGCTGTAACAAAAGGCATGAGCCTTTGAGGCTCACCGCCAGGTGTTACAGTTCCTGCTGGGGGAGGTGAGAAGCATCTCCACCCAGTACAGGCTTTGTTCCTGGTCACAGAGTGACAAAGGCACTCAACCCATGTGGCAAGAAACTCATCTGGTTGTGGCAGGCTGGCAGAAACTGGTCAGCTTAGCACTAGGAGTCGGAGGGGTATTCAGGAGGCATATCTAAGATGCCCTCTGGGTGTATTTTACAATAAATCCCACACTGGCATCAGTGTGCATTTATTGTGCTGAGAAGTTTGATACCAAACTTCCCAGATTTCAGTGTAGCCATTATGGAACTGTGGAGTTCGTAATTGACAGACTCCCAGACCATATACTCTTTATGGCTACCCTGTACTTACAATGTCTAAGGTTTTGCTAAGACACTGTAGGGGCATAGTGCTCATGCAACTATGCCCTCACCTGTGGTATAGTGCACCCTGCCTTAAGGCTGTAAGGCCTGCTAGAGGGGTGACTTACCTATGCCAAAGGCAGTGAGAGGTGGGCATGGCACCCTGAGGGGAGTGCCATGTCGACTTAGTCATTTTCTCCCCACCAGCACACACAAGCTGTGAGGCAGTGTGCATGTGCTGAGTGAGGGGTCCCCAGGGTGGCATGACACATGCTGCAACCCTTAGAGACCTTCCCTGGCCACAGGGCCTTTGGTTCCAGGGGTATCATTTACAAGGGACTTATCTATGTGTCAGGGCTGTGCCAATTGTGGGAACAAAGGTACATTTTAGGGAAAGAACACTGGTGCTGGGGCCTGGTTAGCAGGGTCCCAGCACACTTTCAGTCATAACTGGCATCAACAAAAGGCAAAAAGTCAGGAGGTAACCGTGCCAAGGAAGGCATTTCCTTACACTGAGGTAATCATCATTTTATGTGACTGAAGTCTGTCCCACCAAGATTTGTGTTTAGGTGACCAAGAGGAGAGAAGGTCTTTGACTTTAGTTATCGTTTGGGTTTCATTGTATCTTAGTGATTCAGTTAGATCGTTGGTAAACCAGATACCTAGATATTTGATGAACTTGGGTTGCCATTTAAGTCCTAATTCTTCCAAGTGAATAGTGTGGGTTGAGGGGGAACTCCTCCATTTTGTCCTCGTTTAAGGTATTACCAGGTATCTTGGAGAATTAGATGATTGTGTTAGTGATCTCCGGGATGGTTTTCCCAATATCATTGGAAAATATTTGAATATCGTCTACGTACTCAACAGTTTTATCTGATGTTGTCCCACACTGGAATCCTTTCATCTTTGGGGAGATATTAATCATTTACAGTAATGGACTAATGAAAAGGAGGACGAGTAAGAGAGAAAGAGGGCATCCCTGTTGTGTGGGTTGGTGCAGATCAAAGAGAGCAGATAATGTGCTGTTGATTCTAATTTTCGCAATCAAGTTGGCACACAGGGCCATAGCCATTTTTATGAATGGTGTGCCAAAGTCGTGTGTCTCCAAAACTGACTGTCAGAATGCCCATGAGACCTTATCAAAGGCCTTTTCTGTGTCAATGGTAATTGCCGCAGCTAGGAGCATAGATCATTGGGCCTTTTCTACCATGTGGCAAAATGTTTGTAGATTGTCTCTTGCAAGTCGTGAGTCAGTTTAGAGATGCAAGGTTCCAGTCTCTTGGCTAGGATTGTAATGAATATTTTGGCCTCCATATTGAAGAGGTTGTTGTTCAGATCAGAGTAATCCTTGCGTTCCTTAGGTATCACTAAAATCATGGCTACTGCAGCAAATCCCAAAACCCTGCCCCATAGTGCAAAATGGTCAAGAATATCTTTTAGGGTTTTAATTATAACTCTTGTCAGTTTTATTTAAAATATTATAGGGAGACTATTTGGGCCTGGGATGTTACCAGAACGGATTGAGTTTATTGCCTTCACAATTTTTTTGGTTTCTAGAGGTTTATTAAGGCAATGTTGCCCTCTGAGATTGATTTTGTGAAAAGGTTCTGGAGGTACGTTAAGCAGTCTTCCTTTTTGGTGGTCATCTGAGGACTGCAAAGGCCCTCATAGAACCTTTTGAACACTTTTAATATTTCTAAATTTCTGTTTTTTGTGAGCTGTCTGACGCTTTCATGTGTAGGATTTGGTTTTTAAGTTTTACGCTTTTTGAATTTGACTGCTAGGGCTTTCCCAGCTGTGTTCACAAAAAAAAGTCTTTTGGATTTTTGTGCAGTGACCCATAAATTAGCTAATTTGCTGATTATGGTGCTGTAGTTATATTTTAGTTGTTTGATTTCTTTTAAGAGGTGATCGTCTTTGGAAGGTCGAAAAGTCACCTCCTATCATTTTTATTTTGATGGCTAGTTTTTGTAGTGTTACTTTTATGTCTCTATTTTTGGGGGAAATTAGTTTGATAATTTGCCATTTTATGTTGCAATTAAACGTGGTCCATAAGGTTTCAGGGGAGGTGAGAGAACACTTGTTGTCACCAAGGTATAGTTCTATTTCCCTAACTCTTGTAGGTCTGAGTCTTTGTCTAGAATTTATGCATTCATACACCAAATTGAGTTTGTTTCTTTGGTGGGTCGATTCAGGAGAGATATCAGTATTGCAGCATGAACTGATATGACAATCAGAGGGGTTGTGACATTGGCAGAGGTGCATAGTAGGGTGGAATCAACTAGGAGATAGTCAATACAAGAAGAGCTGGGGTCGGGTGGGGAGAAGATTGTAAAGTCACTTCCATAAGAGTTGTGTATCCTCTAGACATCTGAGACCAGGCGCTTTGCATAAGTTGCTCATTTGTTTATGTACTTTAGGGGGGCCGAATTTGAATGCTGAGTTTCGGTCTAGAATGGGATCCATTGGGAGGTGAAGTTGACCCAAAACAATAAGTCTGGAATCATCTGGCATATCAGCTAGCTTACTGTTCAGTGTGAGCCAGAATCGTTGGTCTACCCCATAAGGAGCATAGATGTTCATTGTGTAGAGTTCACTGTCACTGTTGGTCAGTCAGGTAAGCAGCCACCTATCATTCGGGTCATGTTCTAAGGCGGCAGATAGTCCGGATCTTTAGATGATTAAGGTGAGCACACCATATTTTACTTCCAAGCTTCCAAGCAGGTTGCTTTTGTAAGTCATCCCTTCCTCACAGACAATGCCTCTTTGAACCCTATTTTTGTTTCTTGTAGGAAGACTATGGCCTCATTTTAACCCTAGTTTTCTTTTGACCACCAGGATTAATGTGGCGGTATAAACGTGTTGTCTTACATGTACCACCACATTATGAGTGTGGTGGGTTGACTGCAGCCAACCCACCATTTCTCCACTCATACCGCCATGGCGGTATGAGCCGCCAGCCGGAGATGTCAATCTCCAACCCGGCGGCCGACAGAGTACTGCCGGCAGCACTATGAGCCGGCCTATCACCATTAGCAATGCCACAAAAACCATGGCGGTAGGCCCTACCGGTGACAGGGAATCCCGGTAGGTGGCTCCCCCACCCCACCCCCAACACTCACCTGACACCCTCACCCCCTCCATCCAAACACCCCGCCTCCCATTCAAACACCCCCACCCCCTCCGATAAACGCATTCACCCCCTCACCCCATAAATGCTTGCACATGCACCCATCATCCCCCTCCCCCACTACAGTCACAGCGCCCCTCACCCCACACCCCCTCCCCGCATACACGCACCACACATACACCCATTCACGTACACTGGCATACACACATTCACTCATTCACTGGCATACACGCATTCATATACGCATACGCCCAGACATACTCACACACATTCTTACAAACAGACACACTGACATGCAGACATGCACTCACTTCACCATTCTTACATGCATTCACTCACACGCATACAACACAACACACAGATGCATTCACACAGGCACTCACACTCTCAGACACACAAACACAACACCCCCCATCCTCCCACCCCCCTCCCCTGTCAGACACCGACTTACCTTGTCTGGCGAGGAGGTCGTTCAGCAGGGAACAGGAAGGGGCACTGCTACCACAAGCAGTGCCCCGCCAGCAGAACACCGCCAGGCTGTATTTCTGTTAAAAATAAGGCTGGTGGCATTCTACTGGTGGGGCGGTGCTGGTGTTAGCAGCACCAGGTCACCACCGTACGCCAGTATGAACACTGCCAGATTTCCGCCCTTATTGTGGCGGAAGTCAGGCAGTCCTCATAATCCAGAGCCCGGATGGTCGCAGCTGCAGGGGTATGTTGGAGGCAGTCACCACGGCGGTGGGCGGTTATTACCGCCAATGTTAGAATGAGGGCCTATGTCTTCTATCATGTCTTTACAAGTATGATATTTTAGTCCTTTTGACTGGGTGATCCAGCCCTTTGGTGTTCAGGGAGAATATGTTCAGCGATGTCATTGTAGGTGGTAGTGACTACCGGGTGATGATTGAGGTTGAAGGGGCCTCTGGACATTTTGACATCATAGAACCAGGTTTTTCTGTGGATTGGTAAGAGAGAATGAAAAGGGGTTCATAAATGAAGCGAGATAACACTATAAAATAATGAACCCTAGGGGGGGCCTTAGGATTACCATCTGGTGAGTTTGCCACCCATCCCACCATCGGGGGTCTGTAGGAGTCATGGTGCATTTGGGGGGCTTGTAGTGGTGGACAGTCAAATGGGCTTCCACCAGCATGCAGGGCCCAAATTTAGTTGCTATGCCTGATATTTGTCATGTTTTGGTCAGTTGTGTGATCAGTAGTATTGACTTAGTTCTGATCTTTCTGCCTTGATGACCATGGATGAAAATATTCAAACATAGACATTATTAAAATTATTAAAACATCAGGAGCTACTCCATCATGTAGAGAAGGTCTACAGCAAGCAGTAGTATTCTTACAAAAGTTTAACATATTGACGAACTCCAATGGACCGACCACCGCTGCATTCACTTCACCTTCAACAAACCCATTGGTCACCACAACGCTCCCCAATTTCCCTGCAGAAATTGGAACAAGGTCACTGAAGCCCAGCTCACTGCCAGCCCAAACGCAATACCCCCCCAAGCCGATGACGATGTCAACACTGCTGCACACAACGTCCACGAATGGATCACCGACTGCACAAACACCCTCACCCCCCTCAAGACACCCCACTACAGAAGCACAGCCAAGAAAGCAAACTGGTTCACCCCCGCACTCAAAGAATCAAAGCAGGTCTGCAGATGTCTAGAGAGGAAATGGTGCACCGACAAGACCCCCGATAATCACGAAACCTTCAAAAACGCTGTCAAACATCACCACCAGCTCATTAGGACCACCAAAAAACTCGCCCTGCAACAACGCATCAATAAGAATGCCCACTACAGCAAGGAACTTTTCACCGCCATCAAAGAGTTCACCAACATCCCCCCGTTGCAAGAACTCTGCAAAAACTTGGCCAACTACTTCCATCGCAAGATCGCAGACATTTACGACAGCTTCACCACCCAGGGCCTCCCCAAGAGTCTCACCACCAGCCCCTTGACCGAAGCGTCACCATGTCCCCCCCACCCTCCTCTGCTAGAACAACATCACAGACAACGAGACCCGCAACATCATGGAAACCATCCACTCAGGGGCACCCACTGACCCCTGACCTCAACACATCTTTAACAAAGCCAGCGACATCATTGCATCCAAACTCCGGCATACCATAAACTGCTCCTTTGAAACTGCCACCTTCCCAGAGAGTTGGAAAGACGCCGAGATCAAACCTCTACTGAAGAAACCCACTGCTGACTCAACAGACCTCAAGAACTACCGGCCCATCACTGAGAAGGCAGTAAACAAACAACTCACCGCCTTCCTGGAAGCCAACAACATCCGGGACCCTGCTCAGTCAGGATTCAGAAGCAACCATAGCACCGAGGCCGCCCTCCTCGCCGCCACAGACGACATCCGCATCCTCCTCGACTAAGGCAAGACCATCACCCTCATCCTCCTGGACCTTTCTGCCGCCTTCGACACAGTCTCACACGACACATTACGCACCCATCTCCACGACGCCGGCATCTGAGACACAGCACTGCAATGGCTTTCCTCGTTCCTCACCGGCAGAACACAGAAGGTCCGACTCCCCCCTGTCTCTCAGAAGCCACCAAGATCAGCTGCAGCATCCTCCATTGACCCTCGCTGAGTCCCACCCTCTTCAACCTCTACATGACCCCACTGGCCGCCATCATCAGAAGCCACGCACTCAACATCGTCTCCTATGACGACGACACCCAACTGATAATCTCCCTCAACAACAACCCGACCACCGCCAAGAACAATTTCCACAAAGGAATGAAAGCAGTCGCCACCTGGATGAAAGATAGTTGCCTCAAACTGAACTCGGACAAAACAGAAGTCCTCGGCTCCACACCCTCCGCCTGGAACGAGTCCTGGTAGCCCACCGCCCTCAAACGCCCCCACCGACCACGCCCGCAACCTCAGAGTCATCTTAGAATCATCACTCTCAATGGACCAACATGGGAGCGCAGTCTCATCGGGTTGCTTCCACACCCTGTGCATGCTTTAAAAAATATACATGTGGATCCCCACCGAAGTCAGAAGGACAATCACCCAGGCCCTTGCTAGCAGCTGCCTCGACTACGACAATGCTCTCTACCTGGAACCTCCGCCAAGACCCAGAAAAGACTGCAATGCATCCAGAACGCCTCCGCCCGTCTCATCAAGAATGCCCCACAACATAGCCACACCTCCGCCTACAAGGCCCTACACAATGCCAGACAAGCCTACCTCAACCACCTCTACACTCCTGCCAAACAACTCCGCTCCGCCGACCAGGCTCTCGCCAACGTCCCCCGCATCCATAAAACCACAGGCAGAGGAAGATCCTTCTCCCACATCGCCGCCAAGATCTGGAACACCCTCCCCATCCACCTCAAGGCAATCTCCCACCCTGTCACAGTTCAAGGAGGACCTGAAGACCTGGCTCTTCGACTGATCTTCAGCACCCCCCCACCTACACCAGCGCCTTGAGACCCTCACGGTGAGTAGCCACGCTTTACAAATCCATGATTGATTGATTGCTTGATTGACATGAACATATTAACATACGTTCTATATACCATTAATTTCCCACACATCTGTCTATATATATATATTGGTATAATCTAAATAAGTCTGTGCAAATAAATGGTTATGAACGTGTTGTCTTACAGGTAACAGTGTTATTTGTAAGACAAGGAACTCTACTCATGTAGTGTGTAACAAACTGGAAGAACAAACAAGAGTGTGGACATGCATTCTTCGTTCTCAAGCATATTTAGGAGTGTGATCTGACTCTCATATTCAACCGTGTATCCATTTGCAAGCCAAAAGAACGGATGTAGTAAAATTGGTGATAATCTTCACAACTGTACATGAGCCTGCAGTAGGAAGTATGACCTCAAGTATGTACATGGCAGACCTATGCTTTAGCAATCAGTGTACACATTAATGTCATTCAAATATCTCATTGTTCGATAATTGTAGCCCATATGCATCAGCTAGGGAACATGGTATTCAGTAACTTATAGAGGGCCTACATGAGGATGAAGAGGGATGATGTCACTGCTGTACCAGTGAGAGTGGTAGATACTCAGGTGTATTTCACATTGTTAATCATTACAAGAGGACCTGAGCAATTCCAAGACACTTAAGAATGGGCACTAGAGAGACACATGTAGGGAGGTCATTGCAAAATCTCTGTATCAAGCCAAGGGGCCTGTCATTGAAGATATTCTGCAAGTATCGATACTGACGACCTCATGGGCAGGTACATACTGACAGTGATCACGGTAAAGCCAGACTATCCTCTGGAAAGGATGACCTTAGAGGTTAGGTGTGGGTTGAATGAGATGAGTAAATGAATTAACCCCAGTCCATATTTCGATGAGGGTACCAGGGAATGCCTGATTCCAATCGTGTTTCAGATTTATTGTCCAAGAATGTAAATAACTCAGTTGGATCTGTGAAGATTCTCATCTGACTTTTAAAGGAGATTGTGAATTTTGATGGACCAACAAATAAGTATGGGATCTCCATTTCTCTAGGTTTTTTCCGTAGGGCTAGGAATCCTTTATCTTGGATGACAGTTTATCTTGCGTAGTCCTGCGATATTAATATTTTGTTGTCTTGCCAGTTTATCACTCTATCTTTCCTCATGTTGGCTAAGATCTGTAGAGTGTGTTGATATCACAGTGGTTTCAGGATCATAGGTAGCAGGGCTGACATGTTTTTGGGTTTTGGAAGATGGGACTCTGTGGACTTTTTTGATCGCAAAGTCCTTGGTGAAAGAAATTCAAAACGCTTCAGGAATCCACAAAATTAAGAATTCTGCTGCTGTCTCATGTGAGTACTCTATTCCTTCAGGCAGTCCAAACATAAGCAGATTGCTTCTTTGAATTTGGTCTTCAAGTTCAGTTTTTTCACGTTAAAGTTATGACATAGAATAGACCAAAAGGGAATCGCGTATCTGGGGATATACATGACACTAGACCAGGGGAGTTGCATAGTATAGCAGAATGTCCTGAAGGTCGTGGAAGAGTTCTGTAAAGATGTAGAAAGATGGGGGAAATTTCCATTAACACTGTTAGGCAGAGAAGTGATGTACAAAATGATTTCTCACCCGAAATTGCTATGCTTCCTCCAAAATACGTATGTGCGGGTACCCAACGAAATCTTCAATAGAATAGAGGGGTAAGCCTGAAAGCTAATATGGAACGGGAAACATCTCAGGGTATCCCTGCAAATGCTTCAACGCAACCCCTATAATGACGGGATTGCACTCCCCAACATAAGACAATCTTATTGGGTGGCACATCTTAATGCCATGAACAACTGGGAACATGCACCGGGGGAGCATCCCACATACCTTTTTGGAGAGAAGCCAGTATGTTAGTAAATCACACATACACTACCTCTACAGAGAAAAGGGGATGCAGAAACTCCTTCTGCCCATGCAACTGACAATAGAGGTCTGGAGGAAAGCAGGGAACAAGATGGGCTGGCACACAAAACTCAAGCGGGAAACCCCCCTACGGGAGGGAACCCACCTGAAAGAAGTGGGGAAACTCTGGGGATTTGGAACATGGGACACTATAGGAATCTCCAGTTTGGGAGACATGATAAACGATAGGAAACTCAAGACGTTTGCCACCATACAGAAGGAATATAGCCTTTCATTTATACTACAATACCAATACACACAGCTTGCGTGTGCCTGGGAGGAAGAAAAACTAGACTTAACAGAACTCCCTTACTATGCCCCCTTGGAGGGAAGACATCTAACAGGATGGATACACGAGAAATCAATTTCATGGACCTATAAAACTTTGAACAACCACATGCCTGAACATTAAGACAGTTGAGAGGAAAATGGGAGGGGAACTGGGAACCTTGGATGACACTGATTGGAAGGCTGCCCTGATGCACCTGCATGAAGTGGCCATAAGAATCTGACTGAGGCTCATACAATTCAAAATCCTACATAGGATCTACTATGATAGGGCACGCCTTAATAGAATTGGGAGGGCCCCGTCACCGAATTGTCTAAGGTGTGTCACACAGGGGCACCTACCGTCATACTCTCTGGACATGTCCACACATTCAATCTTATTGGTCCAGTATCTTGATACTTTAAGTACAGATTCAGGAAGATCCTCACTATGTATTATTAGGCATACCCACGGATGTGGACATACCGCGTCCCAAGCTTCTCTTTAGCAACCTGGGTCTAGCGTTGGCCAAGAGAAACATGGCAAAACACTGGGGCAGCTCTGAGACACCCACACTGAGGAAATGGGGGAAAGGGATGGATATCTATATGATGGCAGAAAAAGTAACATACCAAGCCAGAGGCTGTTCAAAAGAAGTTCTAAAGATTTGGGGTTCCTGGAGGACATACCAGGGCATATAAGGGGTAGGGGACAGGGACAGTGGAACACTTTGTACTGTCTATGCTGCCACCATGCTGGTAGGGATGATGACATAGCTCCCCGGGTGACAAGGCATCCAGTTTGTTTGTCATACGGATGTGTTATACATATGACTTACCTATGTAATGATTCTTCATGCCATTGCTATTGCTGCCTCCCGGCCCAATTGGGCGTGTTGTTGTGTTTGATTAAAATGCAAATAAAATATTTATAAAAAAAGATATGACATAAAAATTCTAGTTCCTCTATATGTTTGGATTGTGTATCATTATAGTCTCCCACTGAGCTGATTCATGTTTCAGCATTTGATGTTCTTATTATTAAGTCCTTTGCAGATTCAATAAATCAATCAGGAATTTGTAAAGCGCACTATTCACCCGTGAGGGTCTCAAGGTGCTGAAGTGGGGGTCAGGGGGGGGGTGCTGCTACTGCTCGAACAGCCAGGTCTTGAGAAGTTTCCTAATGGTAAGGAGGTCTTTGGTCTGGCGCAGGTGGGTGGGAAGAGTGTTCCACATCTTGGCAGCGAGGTGCGACTTCCAGAGATTCCAGCGACTTCAATCTGTAGAAGATCAGTTTTCGTTTTGGTGCTTTGGGATACGTAATGCACTGTGTTCAGTGTTTTCAGGATTCTATCCAGTGTGGAGGAAACGTATGGTTTATCTTTCACCGGAAACTCAGTATTAGGTGGGGATTGTTTGGAATGTTTACAGTTAGCTTTGGTTTCTTTCTCTTTCATGTTTTCTTCTGTTAACACTATTTTTACTAATTAATATTCATGTATTTTGAGTGTTGAATTTGCGTAGGAAATGTAATAACTTATACTATGCCTTATTTTGAACTTTGATGCTGAATCCTGATTCATTGCTGACCAGACTGATGTTCTGATGACAAAGTCAATCTTAGCTTGCCAATCCATTTAAGGAGAGGTATACTGTTAGACCTGACAGCCTTAGGGTGGTCACCCCTAACTTTTTGCCTGCCTCCGTCCACTTTTGAGATACTGTTTTTGCTGGTTTTTGGACTGTGCGCACTTTACCACTGCTAACCAGTGCAAAAGTGCATATTCTTTCTCCCTTTAAACATGGTAACATTGGATCACACCCAATTAGGCTATTTGATTTACTTATAAGTCCCTAGTAGAGTTCACTATATGTGTCCGGGCCTATAGATTAAAAGATACTAGTGGGCCTGCAGCACTGATTGTGCCACCCACTTCAGTAGCCCCTTAAACTTGTCTCAGGCCTGCCATTGAAAGGCCTGTGTGTGCAGTTTCACTGCCAGTTCAACTTGGCATTTAAAAGTACTGGCCAAGCCTAAAACACCCCTTTTTCTACATATAAGTCACCCCTAAGGTGTGCCCTAGGTAACCCCTAGGGCAGGGTGCTGTGTGGGTAAAAGGCAGGACATGTACCTGTGTAGTTTACATGTCCTGGTAGTGTAAAACTCCTAAATTAATTTTTATGCTACTGTGAGGCCTGCTCCCTTCATAGGCTAACATTGGGGCTGCCCTCAAACATTGTTTTGAGTGGTAGCTGCTGATCAAAAAGGAGTAGGAAGGTCATATTTAGTATGGCCAGAATGGTAATACAAAATCCTGCTGACTGGTGAAGTTGGATTTAATATTACTATTTTAGAAATGCCACTTTTAGAAAGTGAGCACTTCTCTGCACTTAAATATTTCTGTGCCTTACAATCCATGTCTGTCTGGGTTTAGTTGACAGCTCCTTGTGCATTCACTCAGACACACCCCAAACACAGGATACTCAGCCTCACTTGCATACATCTGCATTTTGAATGGGTCTTCCTGGGCTGGGAGGCTGGAGGGCCTGCTCTCACACAAAGGACTGCCACATCCCCAACTGGGACCCTGGCAGACAGGATTGAACTGAAAGGGGACCTGGTGCACTTTTAAGCCAATTGTTGAAGTCTCCCCTACCTCAAAGGCACATTTGGGTATAAAAACATGGCCTCTGCCCTACCACCTCAGACACTTCCTGGAGAAGAAACCTGAACCAGAACTTGCACCCTGACAAGAAGAACTGCTGGCTGCCTAAAGGACTCACCTGATTGCTTTCTGAAGAGGATTGCTGCCTTGCTGTTGCCCTGCTATCTTGCTGCTCTCTTGCCTTGCTGCAGAAGTGCTCTCCAAGGGCTTGGATAGAGCTTGCCTCCTGTTCCCTGAAGTCTCAGGACCAAAAAGACTTCTCTCCTGCAGGTGAAATCCCCGTGCAGCGAAAATTCGACGCACCGCCTGCCAAGAATGACGCACAGCCTGCTCGCAGTGAAAGTACGGAACGACGCAGCCCGACTTCGCAAACAGAAGATCAACGCAGCACCAGTGACGCAACCGGAACGTCAACGCACAGCCCTACTGGATCAACACAAGCCGACTCAGAACGGCGCCACCCGACTTCCTGAGAGGAATCGACGCAGCACCTGCCATGCGGAAGAAAATTCCACCCATCGCCTACCGGAATCAACACAGCCGCTGTGACTTCGCTCTGTAAGCCCAGGATTTCACTCATTGTCCCCGGGGCGTCTGAAAACCCCGCAACCTGAAGAGGATCCAAGTCTGCGCGCCAGAAATCGACGCAACGTCTTCCCAGCGTGGAAAATAACGACGCACATTCACCGTTTTCCACGCATCTCCTCCTCTGCGGTCCCTTGCGAGGATTTTTCAACGCAAATCAGGTACTTTGCCCTGCAAGAGACACTTGTTTTTTCTAGGAGAACTTAAGACACTTTTTATTGCTTTTACAGTAATCTTTTAACTCTAAAGACACTTGATGTCACTTTCAGTGAGATACCTACATTTGCTTATTTCATCTTTAATCGTTTTTGACCTGCATTTATTAAGATAAATATTATATATTTTTCTAAACACTATGTGGTGTATTTTTGTGTTGTTATATGGTGGTATTGTATGATTTATTGCACATATACTTTACACATTGCCTTCTAAGTTAAGCCTGACTGCTCAGTGCCAAGCTACCAGAGAGTGGGCACAGGATAATTTGGATTGTGTGTGACTTACCCTGACTAGAGTGAGGGTCCTTGCTTGTGCAGGTGGTAACCTGACTGCCAACCAAAGACCCCATTTCTAACATAAACTATCACTGTTGTTGTTTGCTACATCAATTTGCTTTTGTTTCTAGGTACCAACTGCTATTTTGATAGAGCCATTGTTAGATGTTTTCCAAGTTTGTGTTGGCTAAATTGTGTTGCATGAAGTCCAAACATGCTATTCTAATCTGGTGTTAGTTACGGTTTCTCACTGATGCCGATCGCTACATGAAATAACAGCTGATGTTTTTTCTTTGCTGAATCTAAATGTATGTAATATCATTTGTGCAGTTATTCTTGCTATTAATTTGCACTGTATGTTTGGAATGTGTAGTATCTTAAGCTTTGATTAGATTGTGATTCTTTTGTCATTTTGGACAGCCAGTATTGTTTCTGTATGTTTATGAATTGATTTTGAGATTAATGTATGTTACATTACCATTGTTACTATAGGGAAATAAAATTCTAACTTTTACAGAAAGGTGTGGTTATTCATGACTGCAAGGTGATGGTGTGTGACTTTTACTGACTTCTATTGATTATTAATGTTAATGATTGATTATTTGTAATTGGTTGGTATTGGCACAGGGTTTATATGGTGGAACATCTTAAGCGTAGTCAAAAGATTCATCAACCTAGCACGTCCCCTTGTAAGTTTACTTATCAAGGTCAGGCGCGCTAACAGAGATGGTAGCAGCTTGATGGTGTGTCTCCTCAAGAACCCATTATACAGTCCAGACAGAGAGGTAGCAGAGTACTATAATTCACAGATTTGGTAAAATTGGTGAAAATTTGGATTTATTTTTCCAATTATACAAATCAGAGAGAAAATGTGCCCCTAAATACCTGAAATGACTTTCCCAGAATCTTTGAGCTTGCCATGATGGTTTGAGGATGTTCTCTGCATTCTAGTGATGGTGTGACTGGAGTAGGTTTTGTGCTTGCACAGCTTCGGCAAATTGCAGGTAAAGTGATGTTTGTGAGGGTTTAGGGAGTTTGCGTACTCCAAATGAAGTTGAAGAAGGAGGTTGCGGACTCCAAAGTGTAAGAGTAGGGCAGTCGTCGAACTTCACATGTGTGTGGCCCTTTGTGCTAAAAAATTGTCCACTTGGTTGTTGGTATACGGACCCTGCGTGGTCTATAACTCCGGAGTATGTTGAAAGGTGTATGAGATACTTGTTTTTTGTTGTAATTTGTGTGGTTTAATAGGTCGATTGGGTGTGGTCAACAGTCAGAGTGTGATTCAAAGTGAGTGAAAGAATATTTCGACTGAGATCTGGCGAGTCCTATGTGCACCAGTACAGACCCACTGATCAGTTGAGAGTGAAATTTGCGGGTCAAATTTTGCTTCCGAATCAGGGAAACTGAGAAAGAAGGAGTAGCTGTTAGAGTAAAACGCTGTCAGTGAAAAATCCGTAAAATTTCTGAAGCAATTGTGTTACCTTAGTAAATGGACAAATTGGGTTTTGATTTTGTTCAGTGCTCACAATAAATTGCATTAATTTTGTGTGAATCAGAGTTTGGGAGGACAAGCCGCAAGACTTTGTCAGCCGCAGTACGTGTGAGTGTGACGTGATTGGAGTCGCGCTGGGATAGGTTCGTTAATGAGAAGGGTCGCGCATGGATTGGCAGCAATCCATGAAGCGCAATTGGTTGAGAAGGTGGGTAAAGAGAATTCTGGGATTAAAAGTCACTTTCTGATTGGATTTAGAATAACATAAAGGTTGCAAAAATGAACAATTTCAAAACTTTAAAGAGTGTTTTAAGGGGAGATATGTACATTACAATGAGTATAGGGAATATTGCACCACCAGAAGCTACATCAGCTTACATTGTAATAGAAGAAAAGGGCGTAGCGCCATGTCTTTGGTTGAAACAGTGGTGCAAAGTGACAGAGAAAGAGATGAGTTTAGCGTTTCCTGCCCATGGAACATTTAATTTGAGGAGCTTAGAGAATTTGAGGAGGCCAGCACAGTTCGAGGCATTAGCGATTTGGGAGTTAGTAGCCAGATAGCAACAGAAATTTGAGAGGAGGATGAGAAAGACAGAGAAGACACTAGCGGAGGCTAGATGTGACGTTGGTCAGAAATTATGGAAAACCAAGACTTTACAGGGGATTACGATGTTTCCAGCAATTACACAAGACAATAAGAGAGAAGGAAGGAAAGCCACTAGAAAATCAAGTAGGAGCCCTTCCAAGAGTGGAGAGCAGAAATCAGGGGAGACTAGGAGATCTTTGACATATGAAGAAGAGTCAGACAATGATGAGTTTATCTTAAAGTTATTGAGAAATCGTCCCCCACCATATGCAGCACACAAGAGTGGTCCGAGCACCAGTGCAGATCCTTCGGCTCCAACCCAGGTTAACGCAACATTGAGTCCAGTGCAGATGAATCCTGATATTACACAGAGCCTGATGCAGAGTAGTCTTAATATACCTATTACTCCGGCAGCACAAAACCAGGTGCCACAGTCGAGTGTTTAGAGAATTTACCCTGATGTACCTATTGTGGAAACAGCCACAAACCTAATAGTATCTACAGGACAGGTTTTCCTGAAACCGACGTTGGTTCAGACAGAGCCAACTCCACTTTTACTGCCTCAAATGCAGCCACAAGTAATGACAAGATACACTCCGATAACATGGACTCCGACAGATATGTCTGTACTGATGAGCCAGAATATGGGAACTACGCAACCACAGAACTTGAATATTAGACTCAATCCAGATGCTCTATCTGTACTTGTTACTATTGGTCCAATTGTACCTTTGTTCACACAAGGGAAAAACAGTGCAGATGTACAGGGGGTCCTGAGTCAGAATGCAATGAGGGGAGGACTTAATGAGAATATCTGAGTAGCCTCTCCTGTGGGGCAGACATTTGACGGACCAAGATCATTGCGAGACCTTTGTCCATTCAGAGTTCCTCCGGATACTATGATAGGGTCAAACGTTAGTCAGTGCCTGAAGTTACTGACACCACAGTCTCCGAATGCAGTTGTACAACCGTTGCCTAATGTTCAGCCCAATAACATTTCAGTGCAAGGTTTGACTGTTCAACAAATTTACTGAATGGTTGAACAAGCTGAATACCCCACAGAGTGCTCCCATGGGAGAGGAGTACTTGAACTGTACGAGACTAGGAATGGAAGCGGCAAGCTCATTGAGGGAACTAAGGGTGTGAACAGATTAGAGTCTTACACAGAAGCAGAGTTGAGATATCTGTGCCTGAAAAGTATGAGGGAAGTGAGCAATGTGCATCGAAAGTTAGCAGACCTGGCAGAGAAGTATGGCACGGAAATAGAGAAGACAAAACATTTGAAAAGGAGTTACAGAATAGATTTTGACACTAAAGACTTGGAACACATGAGTTCTGTGGGGATGAAGGCACACTTTAGGGAGTTACTCCAAAGTGTCCAGACATGGGGAGCCTTAGACAAATGGGAAGATGAGCGAAGAAAAGAGATAAGAGGAAAAGGTATTCTGCGGAACTGACTGCAAATGTGCAGCAGGACAAGGATCCGGTGAAAATTTTACCAATGAGAGAGATTCCAGGAGGGAATTTTGTTCATGTCCCTTGGAGTAGAAGTGATATTCTGTCCTTTACAAATAATTATCCCAGATTGAGAGAGAGAGACGCCAGTAGAATGGTACCAGCACACAGACAGGTTTGTGAAACTCGCAAAATGCCTGTGGGCAGACTTGAACACTCTTTTAGAGATAGTAGTTCCAGCTGATCTATGGATAGAGTCTAAGAGGAGTATAGATTGGCCGACAAAAGAACCAGAGAGAGATCAGGTTACAGGTGCGCCGTCTCCTGAAGTAATGAAATATTACTACAAAGTGATTGAATTCCCGCAGTCGAGAATTTCGCCTAAAAATATTGACTGGCAGAGAATAGACAGGACAGCTCAGGAAGCAAATGAGTCCATACATGGGAATTATGAGAGATTGTTGCAGGCGTTTAAGCATTACAGTGGTACAGAGACAATAGAGCCGAGAGACATGATCCATTTTCTGTTCAGATTTGTGGAAGGACTGAGGCCTGAGATTAGCCAGATGATTGAGAGTCATGTGATTTGCTGGCAAGCAAAGCCGTTTGATGAGGTGTTGCAGTATGTAAAGTACCGCAGTGATGAGATTGAGTTGAAACAGAGAAAGATGAAGGAAAATGGTGATGCAGATTAAAGCGGCACAAACAGGGATGCAGGGAAATTTTCCACAGCTGCAGCCGCAGCAGGGAAATATGGTATTTCAAAATCAGATGAGAAGTAGAGGTCACGGAGGTAATGGAAACCGTAGTCCTGATTTAAATACTGTAGTGGTTCAGAATGATGTGCAGAGAATGAAGAGAGTATTGCCTTGTCATGCTTGTGGAGCGGTTAGACATTGGAAGCGGGAGTGTCCGTTGATGGTGCAGGAAGGTGTCGTTCAGCAAACAAGTGACATCAACTCGTTCCAAAATATGAGAGGACCGAGAATGAGAGGTCATAATCCGAATTTTCAGAATAATGTGAATCAAATGCAGAATTTCAACCCATGCAGCAGGTGTAAATGCCATGTGTACAAATGACACAGTTGCAGCCAATGCAACAGCAGGTTCAAATGGTATCTAGGCAGCAAATCCAAAAACCTCAAGCCCCAAAATAAAAGTAGCAGGTGATGCTTCCTCAACAGGTCACAGTTCCAACCAAAGTAATAACACAGTTCACCAATTCCCGTTACAAAGTGAGATTGGAATAAACAATGATTGGGTGAGTGAGAGTTCGGATGAGGAGGAATGTGTGCTTGCAGCTTCTCTAGAAGTAGATCAGAAAGGCCCATATGTGAAGGGAAAGGTAATAGGATAGAAGGTTTCATTCTTGGTTGACACAGGAGCTACACGCTCTACAGTAAGATCTGCAGAAGTTCAGAATTTGCCCCTTTCAGGAAGGACAGTCCAGATTGTAGGAGTAGCAAATCAGTATTTGACCAACCCGATTACAGAACAAATTCTGGTTAAAATTGGCAATTTTAGAGGATTGCACAAATTTGTAGTCTGTGATTCAAGTCTGGTATCCCTACTGGGAAGAGACTTGCTGTATAAAACCAGGTGCTCAATTACTTGTTCAAATGATGGAATTGAGATACAGACAAATAGTGATGATGAAGATGACCTAGTTCCAGAGACCGAATGTGAGACCATAAATGAGGAATACCCCTTGATTCATTTCTTTCCAGAATTCACAGTGAAGGGACTTCCTCCTGATTTGGAGAAAGTGTGGGATCTGACAGGTAAAGAAATAGGTCTAATAAAGGGAGTTGAGCCAGTTAAAGTTCCTGGAAAGCCGAATGCGATTTTTCCTCAGATTCCCCTGTACCACATGCCACAGGATATCCTTATAAAGGTTGCTCAAATAATTTCAGAATTTGTGAAACAAGGGGTTTTCAAAGAGGTGTTAAGCAGCCCATGTAATTCACTGATAATGGGATTGAAAAAGCCCTGTGGGAAAGTTTGTTTCAGATTCTATGTTTTGCTGAGTGGTTCACTGTCATACACTTGTCACAAGCCTTCTTTTCAGTGCCTCTTCATGAGGACAGCTAATTTCTCTTTTGTTTCAACTTTTTCGACCAAATTTACTGTTGCTGTCAAATTCCTCAAGGGTTTTCAGAATCACCTTCCCAATTCAATCAGATCTTGAAAAAGAATTTGGAGTAGTTGTCATTGTCTTTCCGATAGACATTGGTACAGTACGTTGACAATTTATTGATTGCATCCAAAACGGAGGATGAATGCAAGTATGACACGATTGCCTGGCTGAACCATTTGGGAAAGAATGGTCATAAAGCGTATCCACTTAAATTGCAGTACTATCAGAAAAAGGTGAAATAATTGGCTCACCAGATTGAGAAGGTGTCGAGAAAAATATTCAGAGAAACTGTTAGAAAGAGGTGAAATAATTGGCTCACCAGATTGAGAAGGGGTAGAGAAAAATATCTAGAGAAAGAGTTACAGCCATATTGCTGATGAGTCCCCCGGCCACACAGAGAGATGTTAGGATGTTTTTAGGGATGGTAGGTTACTGTCGCCAGTGAATTCCCAATTTTTCTGTCATTTCCAAGCCCTTACAGAAGCTGCCCACAAGGAGGTCACCGATCCCACAGTGTTAGACCAGGCTTGCATGAAAGCGTTTGCTGAATTGAGAGAAAGTCTGTGCAAAGCTCCGGCTTTGGGTATGCCTGAGTACACTAAGTCCTTCACGTTGTTTTGTCATGAGCGTGATACATGTGCCTGGTCTGTCTTGACACATGTCCATGGAGGTGTAAACCGCCCAGTAGCATATTTTTCAGCTACTTTGGACCCAGTTGCAGCAGCCTTCCCAGGTTGTTTGCACGCAGTTGCAGCGATAGGACAGAGCCCACTCATTGTGAAGGTATTGTGATGAGACATCCCTTAACTAATATGGTTCCTCACTCCATTGAGGTCCTACTCACGAAAACGAAAACCCAGTACCTAACAGGTGCCAGATTGACCTGTTACAAGACAAGTATTATGGGGGTCACCAAATGTGTCATTGAAAAGATGTGCAGTGCTCAACCCGGCAACCTTACTTTTAAATGAAAATGTTGAAATTGAAAAATTGGAAGACATTGAGCATGATTGTCTTGAAGTAACTGATCTGTGCACAAAACCGAGACCTGATATTAGAAACACAAAAGGATGATGGACGGAGTGTTAAAACATTTCAAACACTCACTCCCAGTCACAGATCTGGGTTTAATCCATTGTTCTTTTGCTCACCATGCCACCCCAGTTTGGACCCAGCTATATGCAAATCAGTCTTGATCCTGCTCCCAATGGGAGCAGTCCAGCCCAAACTGCCAAGCCAGGTCCTCCCTGGACAAGATTCAAGCATCCTGGGACCGGTTTCAGGGTATCACCCTTCATCAGTTAGGCTAGCTTGAATCCAGTAGCGTAGCAAGCAAGGGACCCACGTCCAGGCATACCCTAGCCACTTAGGGCGCACAAAGCAAAATCACAAAATAAAATGATGGACGGAGTGTTGAAACTTTTCAAACACTCACCCCCAGTCACAGATCTGGGTTTAATCCATCGTTATTTTGCTTGCCACGTCACCCCAGTTTGGACCCAGCTATATGCAAATCAGTCTTGACCCTGCTCCCAATGGGAGCAGTCCTGCCCGAACTGCAAAGCCAGGTCCTCCCTGGACAGGATTCAAGCATCCTGGGACCGGTATCAGGGTATCACCCTTCTTCAGCCAGGCTCGCTTGAATCCAGTTGAGTAGCAAGCAAGGGACCCACGTCTGGGCATACCCTAGCCACTTAGGGCGCACAAAGCAAAATCACAAAATAAAATGATGGACGGAGTGTTGAAACTTTTCAAACACTCACCCCCAGTCACAGATCTGGGTTTAATCCATCATTATTTTGCTTGCCACGTCACCCCAGTTTGGACCCAGCTATATGCAAATCAGTCTTAACCCTGCTCCCAATGGGAGCAGTCCAGCCCGAACTGCCAAGCCAGGTCCTCCCTGGACCGGAAACAAGCATCCTAGGACCGGTTTCATGGTATCACCCTTCATCAGCTAGGCTAGCTTGAATCCAGTGGCACAGTGAGCAAGGGACCCACGTCTGGGCATACCCTTCCCACTTAGGGCAACTTTAGCAACACAAAAGGATGATGGACGGAGTGTTAAAGCTTTTCAAACACTCACCCCCAGTCACAGATCAGGGTTTAATCCATCGTTCTTTTGCTCACCATGCCACCCCAGTTTGGACCCAGTCATATGCAAATCAGTCTTGACCCTGTTCCCCATGGGAACAGTCCAGCCCGAACTGCCAAGCCAGGTCCTCCCTGGACCGGAAACAAGCATCCTACGACCGGTTTTAGGGTATCATCCTTCATCAGCTAGCCCTTACTAGAGCATGCCATGTTTCTGCTCAGCTTAAAGTTACCATCTATACAGATAGTCAATATGGATTTGGAATAGTCCAAGACTTTGGCCAGTTTTGGTCACAAAGAGGTTTTATGACCTCTTCTGGTTCACCAGTAAGAAATGGTGAGAGAGTTAAAGAACTGTTGCATGCTATCCAAATGCCTGAAAAGATTGCCACAGTGAAATGCAGTTCACATCTGAAACTGCAAAACTTTGTGACAATGGGAAATGGATATGCGGATCAAGTTACAAGGGTTTGTGCATTGAACTGTATATCATTCAAAGATAAGTGGGAATTGTTACCTAAAGAAGATGAAACATGTCCAAGCTTTGCATTGAATGTAATTGACACATTGGAAGAATTGAGAACATTGCAGAATAAGGTTAACAGGGAGGAGAAGCGATCATGGAGCAAAATGACATGTGTACAGAGACAGGATGAATTGTGGGTTTCAGAAGAGGGTCAATTGGTATTGCCAAACAGTCTGTTGTCTCAAATGGCTGGGTATTATCATGGTCTAGCACATGTTGGGAGGGATGCCATGATTCGTGTGTTCAGGCATAATTGGTTCAATCCAAGGTTTAGACAAGTTGCTGAAGCATTTTGCCATTGTTGTGTCACTTGCCAAAAGATGAATGCTGGAAAAGGGACAGTGGTTAATTTGAGCCATATTGGAAGAGCAGGAGGTCCATTCAGCAGAATGCAGATGGATTTTATTGAAATGCCTGTGTGTGGAGGTTTGAGATATGTGTTGGTGATTGTCTGCATCTTTAGTCATTGTATTGAAGCCTACCCTACACGAAGTAGCAAAACTATTGCTTAGGGAACTGATACCACGATTTGGGTTTCCAAACTCTTTAGATTCAGAAGGAGGAAGTCACTTTGACAAAGAAGTAATTAAATTACTATGTGCAGCCTTGAACATTGAGCAGACGTTGCATTGTAGTTCCCGCCCAGAAGCATCAGGACTAGTGGAACAGATGAACGGTACCTTGAAGTCAAGAGTGGCAAAGATGTGTGCGTCCACAAATCTGAAATGGCCTGACGAGCTGCCGTTAGTACTGCCGTTAGTACTGATGACAATGAGAAACACACCCGACAGGAAGACAGGATTGTCACCACAAGAAATCCTCATGGGCAGAGCAATGAGGTTGCCAGCGGTGCCTGCAAATGCCCTTGTGAGCATAACTGTGATACGGTGTTGGACTACTGCAAAGATCTGGCTGACGTGGTTCTCTCTTTCTCTCAGCAGGTGGAGTCCACCACACTGCCACCAATCCATGACCCAGGGCACAACCTGAGAGCCGGTGACCGGGTTGTGGTCTGGAAACACGTGCAGAAGACGTGCGCTGGAGTCACGCCAGCTACACAAGAAAAGTGGCATGTCCTTTGAATGATGAAGAGGAGTTGTTGAGAGTGCCAACAACGACCAGACAAGCCTCAGAGCCGGAGGGAGATGGAGAAGAAGAGGAACTGAGGCTGGATCTGAGTCCGTTCAGGGCAGTTCAGTCACTCCTATGGGAGATGAAGGAGAAGACCTCCAGGAGGGTGACAGTGGGCCAATCTCAATTGAGGCAGCAGGAGAGCCTAGCCAGAGGAGGGCTTTCGCAGGAGTAGATGAAGTTGAAAGACATACAGAGCAAACGCCAGACCCAGAGGGGGAAGGAATTGAGGCAGATCAAAGCCATTGTGATCTGACTCCTCCTGAACCAGTTGCGGGTCCGTCAAGAGAAAATCCTTCAGAGCTAGAAGAAGTTTCAAGTTCAACACTGAAAAGAGCATTGCTAAAGGGTCCACTGAAAGGAGATAAGTGGCCAGAGCCACAAGCAAACCGAAAGGAAGCAGTTGTTGAAGCAATAATTGAGGAAGATGTAGATACAACAAGGAGAGAAGATCTGAGTGAAGGAGAATTGCAAGTAAATCCAAATTTGAAAAGAAAGAGAATAGCAAGTCGAAGGTACGCAGCTCCTGAATGGGCATATGCAACTACAAGTGATTGGCAAAAATATTTTTTGTCTTTTTGTTTTGATTGAGACATTCCAGGTCAATATTTTAGCACTTGAAGAAAAGGAATGAACTGAACTGTTGAGGCAAATTGAGAAAATACAAAGAGAAAAGAGACTGCTGAAAGTGACCGGAAAAGACTTTGATAATCTGATTTGACAAGATAACCGGATTTGACAAGCTGATAAACTGATTTCGACGAGCTTACCAATTTTTGATCAAAGGATCCTGGAAGTTAGACTGAAAGCTGTAAATAACTGCTGAAAGAAGAGTTTTGTTTTTGATTTTTGCTGCATAGTTTCTAAATTTTTCTATTCTACTTTCTGATTCTTTATAGATCATGAGTAATTACAGGTGCTGTAAATACACAAGTGTTGGGTTGGCAACTGAGTGCATGATATTGTGTGTGATAACGATTGTGGGTATGACTATTCTTGACAAGAATAAAGTCAACCATACTTCAGCTTTAGAGACAACTACTGCATTAGCATCAATAGAGAAGTTTAAGCTAGATGAGAAGTATCTGCATGAAGATAATGTCCAAGGGGAACTTTCTTCTAATGTCTTCTATCGCTTATTGAGTAAGTATGTTGAGACGATGGATGCGAAGAATTGTTATGTGTGTACGCAAATTCCTTCATCAGTCGAAGAAGGAGTTACATATCATAGTTTGCCTCTTACTTATGGGATAAGTTGTAGTCTGTTACTAACAAGATTCTATAACCAGGAGTACATTCACTACTTTTACTCCAACCACAATGTAGTGTTTTTGTTTGTCCCCATAATTAGGTACCTGAGTAGAGTAGCTAAGGAAAATGACATAGTATTAGTTAGGGGTTTCTTTGAGGCTACATTAACTTTTGGCACAGTTTATGCGCACCGTAACAATTTGACATGCTTGCCTACACCTTTAGAAAAGAGCTTCTTAGAACACACTGATGACAGGAGAAAGACATTAAAGGAGAAACTAGAAAAGGGCTTAGAGAAAAGCACTTACAAGAATGATTATGCTTTTAGTGCAATAAAAACACAACGGAAATTAGCTTTAGATGTGCAACACATAGGGATACTTTGTGTATATAGGCCTAAATCTCTCATTCACACTTTGTTTGTGGGAACTAGTAAATGTGGACATGTGTTTTGTGTCAGAGTAAATGGACATTTATGTTGAATGGACATGATCCAACGATTCCTGGAATATATTACATCTGTGGGCCTCGTGCTTATTACCGTCTTCCAAGAGGATGGTATGGCACATGTTATGTTGGGATAGTTTTCCCAAAGATTTTCCAACTGGATGGCTTAAAGAAATTTCCGAAAGTGACTGAGTTGCATTACATTAGACAAAGGAGAGAGTCTCCTTCTAGTATAGTGGGAGGTATATTTGGAGCAATGATTTCTTCAGTAGGAGTTGCTCTGAATTCGATAAAGATTTGAAAGTTGTCTACTATTGTGGATAACATGCTGACAAATTTTTCAGGAGCCATGATCCTGATAAATACTGAATTAGCTGCGGAAAGAGCTATGACTCTTCAGAACCGCCTTGCGTTAGACATTCTTTTAGCTAAGGATGGCGGAGTTTGCAAATTGTAAATTGTGTAAAAGAATTAAATTAAAGAGGACGAAAAATGATCAGAGGAGGGAAGAAATGAAAACAGAAACATTGTTTAGGGAAAATTAAAAAAGGGAACAAAAATTTGAAGGGTTAGAGATGACAGAATTTTAGCTGGAGCGAAACTTTGTGTGGGAAAATTTGATGTGATGACATATTTAGTCATCAGAGGAGGGACTGTTAACGCTGATTTTATTAATGAATATTCATATATTTTGAGTGTTGAATTTGCGTAGAAAATGTAATAACTTAGAGAAAAATAATGCACCCATTTGAAGGCGAGACTACCTGAGTAGCCGTCAATGTTCACGAAGTGTACTTATTTATGGCTTATTAATATACAATTTTGAGCTTATGTTTGATTAATGCAGTAATATGTCATATTGAAAGTTATGCATTATGTATAAGCTGTATTAATTGTAGGCCTTAACTTAGCGAAGGTCTTGGCCTAGTTGCATGGCCTCATGTCAAGCTGCATTTCTTAGGCGTTTAATAAAAATGTCTGCTTCGAGGATTAAATTGTGATTTTCCACTGTACTGTCCATGTGCTCATAGGTAAAAGTCTTTCTCATGAGAAGTTTATGCTAGAGGATGATGTGCTAGCTAATGCAACAATGTTTAGTGTAATGGGTGAGAGACTGACTTTCCCAGGAGAAGACAAAGACCATACTGACTCAAGCATAAGCTGCAACAATATTGTTACCTGACGAGCCGGATGATGAGAACAGAACAAAAGGAGCCAATCATCGACATGTGAACCATGTATTAGTAAAATTATAGACTTGAAGTTTTAGTTGTACTTGACAAAGTGTGAACATGCGATCCACTGACCAATTGGGTGTGAGAAATAGTTTTAGAAAATCTAATTTAGCCAGACTGTACAGTGAGAAGACAGACCATTTGCCCATTTTCTATCTTGCCATTGAGATCGCTATTATTTTCTTGACCATCTTGAGAAAAGACGTGCTTAACTTTATTGCCTAAAGAGACTTTGCCTTATTCTGAATTTTGATGCTGAATCCTGATTCCTTGCTGACAAGACTGATGCCCTGATGACGAAGGCTCTTAGCTTGCCGATCCATTTAAGGAGAGGTATACTATCACTGGTGTTGTTTGCTGTGTCTATTTGCTTTTTGTTCTAGGTACCAACTGCTATTTTGATAGAGCCATAGTTAGATGTTTTCCAAATTTGTGTTGGCTAAATTGTGTTGCATGAAGTCCAAACATGCTATTCTAATCTGGTGTGAGTTAGGGTTTCTCACTGATACGGATCGCTACATGAAATAACAGCTGATGTCTTCTCTTTGCTGAATCTAAATGTATGTAATATCATTTACGCAGTTATTCTTGCTATTAATTTGCACTGTAACTTTGGAATGTGTAATAGCGCACGCTTTGATTAGATTGTGATTCTTTCGTTGCTTTGGACAGCCAGTATTGTTTCTGTATGTTTATCAATTGATTTTGAGATTATCCTATGTTACATTAGCATTGTTAACCTGTTCTGTGCCTTGGACAAGATGATCTCGTCCAAGGCTACAGTTCCCCTGTGCCTTGGACGAGATCATCTCGTCCATGGCACAGGGGAACTTGGGGGCGCGCTAGCGCGCCCCCCGTGCACCTCCCTTCCCCCCCAGGCGGGGATGGAAGGGGAAGACCTTCCCCTTCCACCCCCGCCCCCCCCCACGGCAATCCGATGACGTCAGCGCGCGCTCAGCTCGCTGACGTCATCGAGTGTTGCCGGCGCGCTGGAAGCCATTTGCTTCCAGCGCGTCTTCGGAGCAGGAGCTCTAAGGTGAGTCCTCTCCGTTTTTGGGGGGCGGGGGGTTTGAGAAAACAGACATGGGGGGAAAGGAAAGGGTTTTTCCTTTCCCCCTGTGTCTGTTTTCTCAAGATTCCTGCTCCACGATCGCGGGCAGGGCCCGCGATCGTGGAGCAGGAATCTCCACTAGCCACCAGGGATTTTCTGTTTGACTAAATTTGGGGGCGACCCCTTGGGCAAGGGTCGCCCCCCCCGGGGGCAATTTTTATTTGGATTTCGCCCCCCCCCTGGGGGCAGATCGGCCGTTTTTTCGGCGGATCTGCTCCCAGGGGGGGGGGCGAAAACCACTAGACACCAGGGATGTATTGTTTTATGTTTGTTTTTGGGGGCGACCCCTTGGGCAAGGGTCGCCCCCCCCGGGGGCAATTTTTATTTGTATTTCGCCCCCCCCTGGGGGCAGATCGGCCGTTTTTTCGGCGGATCTGCCCCCAGGGGGGGGCGAAAACCACTAGACACCAGGGATATCGTTTTTTGTGTGTGTTTTTGGGGGCGACCCCTTGGGCAAGGGTCGCCCCCCCCCGGGGGCAATTTTTATTTGTATTTCGCCCCCCCCTGGGGGCAGATTCGCCGATTTTTCGGCGGATCTGCCCCCAGGGGGGGGCGAAAACCACTAGACACCAGGGATATATTTTTTTATGTTTGTTTTTGGGGGCGACCCCTTGGGCAAGGGTCGCCCCCCCCCCCGGGGCAATTTTTATTTGTATTTCGCCCCCCCCTGGGGGCAGATCGGCCGTTTTTTCGGCGGATCTGCCCCCAGGGGGGGGCGAAAACCACTAGACACCAGGGATATCGTTTTTTGTGTGTGTTTTTGGGGGCGACCCCTTGGGGAAGGGTCGCCCCCTGAAAGGGGGCACAGAGGTGTTGCCCATTTCTGCCCCCCTTGGGGTCCGATTGGCCAATTCTTTTACGCCCATCTACCCCGAGGGGGGCAGGATCCACTTAGGTACCAGGGACAACTTCTAAGTTCTTGGTGGTGGGGTGTTTGTCAACTGGCAAAGTATTTGTATTTGTGATTATAACAATTTATTTCTTCTTTTTCTTCTAGTTCAACGCTTTTGCTTCCTTTGCTGTGGATCTTTGAGGTTTTGGCAGTAGTTGTCCAGTGGTTTGCATAGTTGCATGTTTTAGGTAAGTGAACGCAATTTACTCCAAAGGAGTATTGTTGACATGTTTGTAGGTGGTGTACTAAATGCAGTATTGTGTGTTTGACATTCTCCTTAGATTTGAGCACAGTGGTGTTTGTGTTGTCATATGTCTAAATTGCTTTTTTCTTTTTTCTTTTTAGTGGGATATCATTGGTGATTGCAGAGTAGTTGCTTGGTGAGTAGCTATTTCAGGCAACTGTGTGGTATAGTTTTTTGTAGTACATAACTCTTTGTGATAAAGCTACACTTTGTTCATTACTTATTTTAGTGCTAGTTGTTGTTGGCAATCCATTTGTTGTTAGGATCATGGCTAGCCGCAAAGTGACCGCTCAGCAGGTTGTTCGCATGCTCTTTGAGTCGTCTTCAGACCATGATTACGACACTGACTCTGCATCTGAGGCAGAGGAGGAAGCAGGAGATTCTGGAAGTGAGTTTTCTGTCCAAGAGCATTCTTCTGATGAGGAAGCTACTCTCAGTGCAGATGAAGGGCCTGTGTTAGAGGAGGACATTGATGTGCCAAGAGTGCAGCAGCCTGGGGCTGCAGGGTTTCCCATTGGAAGACCTGACACCTGGATTGCCCCAAACATGGAGCAGCCACAGTTACCTGCATTTACTGGTCTCCCAGGGTGTAGAGTTAATACGGAAAACTTTCTGCCTGTCCAATTCTTTCACTTGTTTATGGACGATGTATTTTTGGAAGAGATTGTGGAGCAGACAAATGTGTATGCAGAGCAATATTTGCGGGACAACGCTGCCAGACTTAAGCCTCAGTCTAGAGCTACTCATTGGGTTCCCACATATCTGGAAGAGATGAAAAGGTTTTTAGGTTTGACTTTTTTGATGGGGTTGATCAGGAAGCCGTCACTGGCTTCTTATTGGTCTACTAGTCCCTTGATGGCAACTGCTATATTTCCTGCAACTATGACACGTAATCGGTATTTGCTTCTTCTTCGTATGCTGCATTTTGTAGACAATGCTTTAGCCTTGCCACGAGATCACCCTGATTGTGACCGCCTTTTTAAGATTAGGCCTGTCCTTGATCATTTTGTGGATCGGTTTTCAGAGGTCTATGTTCCAGGCAAAGAGATAAGTGTGGACGAGTCTTTGGTCCTTTTCAAGGGGCGTTTAGTTTTTAAGCAGTACATCCCTAGTAAGAGGGCACGGTATGGGATTAAATTGTATCTGCTGTCAGAAAGCAGTACAGGATATGTTTATAATTTCCGGGTCTACACTGGTAGGGATTCCAGTATTGACCCTCCTGGTTGTCCGGCCACTTTTGGAGTTAGCGGAAAAATTGTGTGGGAACTTGCTAGACGGCTGTTTAACAAAGGTCACCATTTGTACGTAGATAATTTCTACACTGGAGTGCAGTTGTTCAAGGAGTTGTTTAGGGTGGACACTGTTGCTTGTGGCACAATCCGTTCTAACCGCAAAGGCTATCCAAGGGAGCTTGTCTGTAAAAAACTTGAGAGGGGACAGTGCAGTGCCTTGCGGAATAATGAGCTGTTAGCTATGAAATTTTCAGACAGGAGGGATGTGTACATGCTATCGACCATCCACGATGAGAGTACTTCCCCTGTGGCTGTTTGGGGTCAGGTTGCGGAAGTGCGCAAACCTGCGTGCATTTTGGACTACAATAGGCACATGGGTGGTGTTGATAGAGTAGATCAGAGGTTGGAACCTTACACTGCTCTTCGTAAGTCGTATGTGTGGTATAAAAAGTTGGCCCTACATTTATTTCATTTGGCAACTTTTAATGCCTTTATTGTATACAAGGATTGTTCACCTGAGTCAAGGATGACTTTTGTTAAATTTCAGGAGTCGGTGATAGAAAGGCTTATTGTGGTGGAACCGGCAAGAGTTCCTAGAGTAGAAGTGGTGGAGGATGTGGCTAGATTGAAAGATCGGCACTTTCCAGATCACATTCCTCCCACTCCCAAAAAAGACATGCCCACAAAGAAATGTAGAGTATGTGCCCGGAGATCAATCCGGAGGGAGAGCCGGATGTACTGCCCCGAATGCCCTTCAAAGCCTGGGCTGTGTGTGCCCAGCTGTTTTAGAAGTTACCACACAAGGAAAAACTTTTGGGAAATACCGTGAGCGTAAGCTGTCTGTTTTATATTTTCATATGTTTCACGGTTGGCATCTGTCGTGTATTTAGTTTGAGGTTTTGTGTTTGTAGTTTAGTGCCTATTTTATAATTAGTAGTTTATTTGTTGTTTATAAATTAAAAAAAGTGATTGCGGTGTGCGTGGGGTGGCGCTTGGCTGGCGGTGTGCGTGGGGTGGCGCTTGGCTGGCGGTGTGCGTGGGGTGGCGCTTGGCTGGCGGTGCCAGCCAAACGGCAGTCCACACTCCCATCAGCTGGTGTGATTCTTGTATCAGGCATGTGGGCGTATGTAAGTGATGGGCCCTTGAGTGGCGCGGTCTGTCGATGTGAGTGTTGTAATGTGCTGGGCCCGTGGCTGGCGGTGTGAATGGTCTTGTGCGTGTCATGTATGAAAGGTGTGTGAATGGACTGTAAAGCGGTTGGTGCCTTGTCGCGGCTTTACAGCTCACGAGCTGTGAGTCATTGGTTCACTTTTTTGCCTTTCAGTTATTAGCAGTGCATTTCATTTTTGTGAAATCTCTTGTTAATAAAATTTGATCCACTGAACCATCACTCACCCTCGTGCCAAATCCAACCAGTATGTGTTGTAAAAAATGACAAAACCTGCTCCGCTGTAATCAGGCGTCGCAGCACACCTGTGACACGCTAGGTGCCTCGGGTGGGACCCCGATGATGAAGCATGCCACCAACTTGGTTGGTGGGTGAGGGGTCTTCTTCACATAACCTAAGTGTGTTTCTTTTCACTATTTTAGTGTTTGGCACATCACGGACGTATGTGCACACATCAAAATGATATATTGCAAAAATACCTCTCCCTTCTATCTCTTCAGGTTTTGGGCCTTATTCTGTTGCAGGCACCTGGCCCACCCACACAAGTGAGGTATCATTTTTATCGGGAGACTTGGGGGAATGGTGGGTGGAAGGAAATTTGTGGCTCCTCTCAGATTCCAGAACTTTCTGCCACAGAAATGAGAGGAAAAAGTGTTTTTTTGGCCAAATTTTGAGGTTTGCAAAGGATTCTGGGTAACAAAACCTGGTCCGAGCCCCGCAAGTCACCCCTCCTTGGATTCCCCTAGGTCTCTAGTTTTCAGAAATGCACAGGTTTGGTAGGTTTCCCTAGGTGCCGGCTGAGCTACAGGCCAAAATCCACAGGTAGGCACTGTTTTCTTCAAAAATTTTGGTTGTGTCCACGTTGCGCTTTGGGGCGTTTCCTGTCGCGGGCGCTAGGCCTACCCACGCAAGTGAGGTATCATTTTTATCGGGAGACGTGGGGGAACGCTGGGTGGAAGGAAATTTGTGGCTCCTCTCAGATTCCAGAACTTTCTGCCACAGAAATGTGAGGAACATGTGTTTTTTTAGCCAATTTTTGAGGTTTGCAAAGGATTCTGGGTAACAGAACCAGGTCCGAGCCCCGCCAGTCACCCCTCCTTGGATTCCCCTAGGTCTCTAGTTTTCAGAAATGTACAGGTTTGGTAGGTTTCCCTAGGTGGCGGCTGAGCTAGAGGCCAAAATCTACAGGTAGTCACTTTGCTAAAAACAGCTCTGTTTTCTGTGATATGTCCACGTTGTGTTTTGGGGCATATCCTGTCGCGGGCGCTAGGCCTACCCACGCAAGTGAGGTATCATTTTTATCGGGAGACGTGGGGGAACGCTGGGTGGAAGGAAATTTGTGGCTCCTCTCAGATTCCAGAACTTTCTGCCACAGAAATGTGAGGAACATGTGTTTTTTTAGCCAATTTTTTAGGTTTGCAAAGGATTCTGGGTAACAGAACCAGGTCCGAGCCCCGCCAGTCACCCCTCCTTGGATTCCCCTAGGTCTCTAGTTTTCAGAAATGTACAGGTTTGGTAGGTTTCCCTAGGTGGCGGCTGAGCTAGAGGCCAAAATCTACAGGTAGTCACTTTGCTAAAAACAGCTCTGTTTTCTGTGATATGTCCACGTTGTGTTTTGGGGCATATCTTGTCGCGGGCGCTAGGCCTACCCACGCAAGTGAGGTATCATTTTTATCGGGAGACGTGGGGGAACGCTGGGTGGAAGGAAATTTGTGGCTCCTCTCAGATTCCAGAACTTTCTGCAACAGAAATGTGAGGAACATGTGTTTTTTTAGCCAATTTTTTAGGTTTGCAAAGGATTCTGGGTAACAGAACCAGGTCCGAGCCCCGCCAGTCACCCCACCTTGGATTCCCCATGGTCTCTAGTTTTCAGAAATGTACAGGTTTGGTAGGTTTCCCTAGGTGGCGGCTGAGCTAGAGGCCAAAATCTACAGGTAGTCACTTTGCTAAAAACAGCTCTGTTTTCTGTGATATGTCCACGTTGTGTTTTGGGGCATATCTTGTTGCGGGCGCTAGGCCTACCCACGCAAGTGAGGTATCATTTTTATCGGGAGACGTGGGGGAACGCTGGGTGGAAGGAAATTTGTGGCTCCTCTCAGATTCCAGAACTTTCTGCAACAGAAATGTGAGGAACATGTGTTTTTTTAGCCAATTTTTTAGGTTTGCAAAGGATTCTGGGTAACAGAACCAGGTCCGAGCCCCGCCAGTCACCCCTCCTTGGATTCCCCTAGGTCTCTAGTTTTCAGAAATGTACAGGTTTGGTAGGTTTCCCTAGGTGGCGGCTGAGCTAGAGGCCAAAATCTACAGGTAGTCACTTTGCTAAAAACAGCTCTGTTTTCTGTGATATGTCCACGTTGTGTTTTGGGGCATATCTTGTCGCGGGCGCTAGGCCTACCCACGCAAGTGAGGTATCATTTTTATCGGGAGACGTGGGGGAACGCTGGGTGGAAGGAAATTTGTGGCTCCTCTCAGATTCCAGAACTTTCTGCAACAGAAATGTGAGGAACATGTGTTTTTTTAGCCAATTTTTTAGGTTTGCAAAGGATTCTGGGTAACAGAACCAGGTCCGAGCCCCGCCAGTCACCCCACCTTGGATTCCCCATGGTCTCTAGTTTTCAGAAATGTACAGGTTTGGTAGGTTTCCCTAGGTGGCGGCTGAGCTAGAGGCCAAAATCTACAGGTAGTCACTTTGCTAAAAACAGCTCTGTTTTCTGTGATATGTCCACGTTGTGTTTTGGGGCATATCCTGTCGCGGGCGCTAGGCCTACCCATGCAAGTGAGGTATCATTTTTATCGGGAGACGTGGGGGAACGCTGGGTGGAAGGAAATTTGTGGCTCCTCTCAGATTCCAGAACTTTCTGCCACAGAAATGTGAGGAACATGTGTTTTTTTAGCCAATTTTTGAGGTTTGCAAAGGATTCTGGGTAACAGAACCAGGTCCGAGCCCCGCCAGTCACCCCTCCTTGGATTCCCCTAGGTCTCTAGTTTTCAGAAATGTACAGGTTTGGTAGGTTTCCCTAGGTGGCGGCTGAGCTAGAGGCCAAAATCTACAGGTAGTCACTTTGCTAAAAACAGCTCTGTTTTCTGTGATATGTCCACGTTGTGTTTTGGGGCATATCCTGTCGCGGGCGCTAGGCCTACCCACGCAAGTGAGGTATCATTTTTATCGGGAGACGTGGGGGAACGCTGGGTGGAAGGAAATTTGTGGCTCCTCTCAGATTCCAGAACTTTCTGCCACAGAAATGTGAGGAACATGTGTTTTTTTAGCCAATTTTTTAGGTTTGCAAAGGATTCTGGGTAACAGAACCAGGTCCGAGCCCCGCCAGTCACCCCTCCTTGGATTCCCCTAGGTCTCTAGTTTTCAGAAATGTACAGGTTTGGTAGGTTTCCCTAGGTGGCGGCTGAGCTAGAGGCCAAAATCTACAGGTAGTCACTTTGCTAAAAACAGCTCTGTTTTCTGTGATATGTCCACGTTGTGTTTTGGGGCATATCTTGTCGCGGGCGCTAGGCCTACCCATGCAAGTGAGGTATCATTTTTATCGGGAGACGTGGGGGAACGCTGGGTGGAAGGAAATTTGTGGCTCCTCTCAGATTCCAGAACTTTCTGCCACAGAAATGTGAGGAACATGTGTTTTTTTAGCCAATTTTTGAGGTTTGCAAAGGATTCTGGGTAACAGAACCAGGTCCGAGCCCCGCCAGTCACCCCTCCTTGGATTCCCCTAGGTCTCTAGTTTTCAGAAATGTACAGGTTTGGTAGGTTTCCCTAGGTGGCGGCTGAGCTAGAGGCCAAAATCTACAGGTAGTCACTTTGCTAAAAACAGCTCTGTTTTCTGTGATATGTCCACGTTGTGTTTTGGGGCATATCCTGTCGCGGGCGCTAGGCCTACCCACGCAAGTGAGGTATCATTTTTATCGGGAGACGTGGGGGAACGCTGGGTGGAAGGAAATTTGTGGCTCCTCTCAGATTCCAGAACTTTCTGCCACAGAAATGTGAGGAACATGTGTTTTTTTAGCCAATTTTTGAGGTTTGCAAAGGATTCTGGGTAACAGAACCAGGTCCGAGCCCCGCCAGTCACCCCTCCTTGGATTCCCCTAGGTCTCTAGTTTTCAGAAATGTACAGGTTTGGTAGGTTTCCCTAGGTGGCGGCTGAGCTAGAGGCCAAAATCTACAGGTAGTCACTTTGCTAAAAACAGCTCTGTTTTCTGTGATATGTCCACGTTGTGTTTTGGGGCATATCCTGTCGCGGGCGCTAGGCCTACCCACACAAGTGAGGTATCGTTTTTATCGGGAGACGTGGGGGAACGCTGGGTGGAAGGAAATTTGTGGCTCCTCTCAGATTCCAGAACTTTCTGCCACAGAAATGTGTGGAACATGTGTTTTTTTAGCTAAATTTTGAGGTTTGCAAAGGATTCTGGGTAACAGAACCTGGTCCGAGCTACACAAGTCACCCCTCCTTGGATTCCCCTAGGTCTCTAGTTTTCAGAAATGCACAGGTTTGGTAGGTTTCCCTAGGTGGCGGCTGAGCTAGAGGCCAAAATCTACAGGTAGTCACTTTGCTAAAAACAGCTCTGTTTTCTGTGATGTGTCCACGTTGTGTTTTGGGGCATATCCTGTCGCGGGCGCTAGGCCTACCCACACAAGTGAGGTACCATTTTTATCGGGAGACTTGGGGGAACATAGATTAGCAAAACAAGTACTATTGCCCCTTGTCTTTCTCTACATTTTTTCCTTCCAAATATAGGAGTGTGTGTAAAAAAGACATCTATTTGAGAAATTCCCTGTAATTCACGTGCTACTATGGTCACCCCGGAATTCAGAGATGTGCAAATAACCACTGCTCCTCAACACCTTATCTTGTGCCCTTTTTGGAAATGCAAAGGTTTTCTTGATAGCAATTTTTTACTCCTTATATTTCAGCAAATGAATTGCTGTATACCCGGTATAGAATGAAAACGCACTGCAGGGTGCAGCTCATTTATTGGCTCTGGGTTCCTCGGGTTCTTGATGAACCTACAAACCCTATATATCCCCGCAACCAGAGGAGTCCAGCAGACGTAACGGTATATTGCTTTCGATAATCTGACATTGCAGGGAAAAGTTACAGAGTAAAACGTAGAGAAAAATTTATGTTTTTTTCACCTCAATTTCAATATTTTTCTTTTTCAGCTGTTATTTTCTGTAGGAAACCCTTGTAGGATCTACACAAATGACCCCTTGCTGAATTCAGAATTTTGTCTACTTTTCAGAAATGTTTAGGTTTCTGGGATCCAGCATTGGTTTCATGACCATTCCTGTCACTGACTGGAAGGAGGCTGAAAGCACAAAAAATTGCACAAATGGGGTATGCCCCAGTAAAATGCCACAATTGTGTTGAAAAATTGGGTTTTCTGATTCAAGTCTGCCTGTTCCTGAAAGCTGGGAAGCTGCTGAGTTTAGCACCACAAACCCTTTGTTGATGCCATTTTCAGGGGAAAAACCACAAGCCTCCTTCTGCAGCCACTTTTTCCAATTTTTTTGAAAAAAACGAAAATTTCACTGTATTTTGGCCAATTTCTTGGCCTCCTTCAGGGGAACCCACAAAGTCTGGGTACCTTTAGAATCCCTAGGATGTTGGAAAAAAAGGACGCAAATTTGGCTTGGTTAGCTTATGTGGACAAAAAGTTATGAGGGCCTAAGCGCGAACTGCCCCGAATAGGCAAAAAAAGGCCTGGCACAGGAGGGGGAAAAGGCCTGGCAGCGAAGGGGTTAATAAAGGGATATAAAATTCTAACTTTTACATAAAGGTGTGGTTATTCATGACTGCAAGGTGATGGTGTGTGACTTTTACTGACTTTTACTGATTATTATTGCTAATGATTGATTATTTGTTATTGATCAGTATTAGTACGGGGTTTATATGATGGAAACATCTTAAGCGTCGTCAAAAGATTAATCAGCCTAATGCGTTCCCCTGTAAGTTTACTTATCAAGGTAAGGTGCGCTAACACTTCCTTGAGTTCAGCCAGTGTAAGTACACATAGAAGGGCTGCCAGTTTGCAGCTTATTATTTGGTCACTTACCAATAGTTATTTTGTGGAACATGGTGCTTCCAGACATGGCTTAGGAGTGCAGGTCTAGGGCCCAGTGAACCAATGTTTGAGCCGTCGTCTGTTGGACACATGGATTTCCATCTGGGATGAAATATAATTGCCGTTATTCACCCCCTTGACCTAGTTAGGTGGTGTCATCTTGTGCAGTTACTGTATGTATTGGTGAGATATCGGGTAGAAGTAACACAGTTTGCCATTTAATAATATAGGTGTACCATCATTGGTGGTATAGCTGGCTGTGTGGCCCAATGTCCTGAGAGTAAGTAGTTCCATATTTCTCATTATTGCCAGAGGCATTGGTTGCAGTGAACCATGTGCAGGGGCGGAAGCAGGGAGTCATGTTTATCCATTCACCAGGTGAAGTGATGGTAATTCACAAGGTTACAACATTGGGGGGTTCTCAATCACCTCCATGTTAAGGAAGCTGGGTGAACAGTATTGAGGATCTATTTCTTCCTGCTCATCTTGCTTATCTTGATAATCTTGACGATCCCCACAAAGCTTGTCAATTTTCCTTATGTTTTGAAGGGTTCTTGTTTGACTTTACTTAGTCTCCCCTCCTCACTGCCCCTGCACCCAGTGTGTTAGAAGATGCCGTTCAGGAGTTGACTGGTCCTTTTCCCCACTATAATGTGAGCGGCCGTATCTTTGATGCTGGTGCCATTTTTGCCTGCAGTCCCCGGTGGCCGGGCACATTGACACTGTTTGTGGCTGTAGTAGAGGGGCTGCTCCTGGATCAACGGAAGACGTAGAGAAAGAAAGAAATGCCCATCACCGGCCTCCAACACTCCTACCATATATTGCGAGTTACAGAAGCGTCAGAGTGCATGATGGGGGCCCTCAGCGGTTTTAGATGTGAGCTGCCATTTTGAGTGGATGTCTCGGCCCCTAGAGAACTCATGGTGACCTTTGTTGGTATCAGGCTCCCTTCCCCGGTGGCACCCTCAAGTTTGGTGTGGTCGGACATGCATTAGGCCCGGGTGTGCACTAAAGACTTGCTGGAGCCTAAAAGGCAGCCTGTTTTTCTGTTCACCAAGCCACACCCCTGCTTTTAATAGATACTTTAAAAATGTTTTAGAACTCCTGATCCCATTAACCTTGTTTGCTGTTTTGGTGATTTTAAATCCTAAAATGTGACTCTTATTTATTTCATCAGTTTAATGTAATGTTGTTTTGGCAATCCTGTGCATGTACCACATGCACTTTTATCTGTAGCAGGTCTTTATGTTTATCTAAGCTAACAATGGAAACACAGAATTCTTCACAGAAGTCTGCTTGTACATGTGGGTGCTAGATTGTTTGGACAGTGTGAAATCTCACTCATAGGTTATAGGTAGAGTGTGGGCTCTCTCTACCATAGCTTTAGCAACCCAGCTTCATTCAAAGAGCATTCGCAATGAGAACCTACTATGAAAATGTTCCTGACTTAGATGGAACATGTTAGAAATTGTGTTACTGGTTCAATGGGATGTGAACCCTGGTCTAGAAGCAACCACACTCCAGGCCAGGGTAAGCCACAAGCAACCCCAATTTAACCTGTGCTCAACCCCCTGGTAGCTTGGCACACAGAGCAGTCAGCCTTAACTTAGAGACAATGTGTAAAGTATTTGTGCAATACTCAAAACAATAAAACAGTGCAAACACCACACAGAAAGTTTCCTACACCTGTCTAGAAACATAGGGCTGAATGTTATGAACAAAACAAGACCAGAACAACAAAAATCCCATCAGTAGAACCTGAGTTATGAGTTTTTAAAGTGTAAACTGCAATATAGCGCCTAAAAGCATAAAGCGCCAACCGTGTCTATCTGGTAGTACTGAACCGGGTGAAAGTCAAAATTGCAAGCATAGCGCAATGGATCACAGGTCATATGCAGTCCCAGATCAGGTTTACTTTCTCCAGTTTTGTTCCAAGAGTCCCATTTGCATGGAAGAAGTTTGCTGGGAGCAAGGAGAGTGTCACTGGCGATGTTCGGTGTGGTGTGAGGAGCAGGCCAAGCATCGCAGAAAGGCAGGCTGGAGCCTCATGATGGCGATCCAAGCAGGCGTATAATGCTTGCTGTGCTAACAGATGGACTTGCAGCGGCTTGTGCTGATTTGATGCGCAAGCGTTGTGGTTGCAGTGTGAATGGGGCCATTTGCAGTCGCGAAGAGCCCAAAAGCTTGACTTTAAGAGCTTGAGAGCCACAGCAAGAGCACAGGACCTGAGATGAACCTCTTTGGGAGTCAGAAACATGTTGAAGATGGGTCCAGGAGTGATAAGGGAGCCTGATATGGCCCTGGGGCTCATATTAGGAGTTCAGCAGACTAGCACTTTAAGTTTGGTTCAAGATGGAGGTGGAGGTCCAGTTCTTCTTTCCCAAGAAAAAGGGCAGCAGGCAACAGGTAAGCATTTCCTTGTGGAGAAGCAGGCCAGCAGAATGGCAGTTTTTGTAGCAGCACAGTATTCTTTCTTCCACAGGTCTACGCCAGTAGACCACTGCAGACCGTATCATGATCCATTCTGCCACGTCCCGTCTCCTTCCCGAGGACCCCCTGCAAGCAGGTAAGTCGAGTACTCCGACAGGGGAGGGGGGTGTTGTGTGTGTGGGGGGGTGTGGGTGTATGTTTGTGTGTGCGTGCATAAGGGTGTGTGGCATGTGGACTGCGTGTGTGCATGAATGGGTGTGAATGTGCGTGTATGTTGTGTGAATGAGTGTGTGCTTCTATGTATGTCAGTGTGTGTGGATGTGTGTGAATGTATGTATGCATGCGTGGGTGAATGTGGGTATGAGTGTGTGTATGCCTGTGTATGTTGGTGTGTGAATGTGCGTGTATGTCGTGGGGGTCAGAGGGGGAGGGGGAGGGTAGGGGAGGACTCTGGGGAGAAGGACGGGGAGACCCTTATCAGTGTCAGGGAAGGAATTCCCTGGCACTGACAGTGCCTACTGCTCTGGTTTTCCTGGTGGTACAGAAGTCACAAAAACCATGGCGGTAGGCGGGGTCATAATCCCGCGGGTGGGACAGTGACGGCCGCCTGGCTGGAGACTGAGGTCTCCAATCCGGTGGCTGTTACCGCTCTGGCAGATGGAGTAGTATATTGGCGGTTTGGCTGGAGACAAACCGCCAATGTCATATTTTAGAGAGAGGTACTGCCAAGCCTGTTGGCAGTACTTTTCTCCAAAATACCACCGTCCGTCAGGGTTGTAATGAGGGCCTAAGTATGAAACCCAGAGATTTCAGAAACCAGCACTCCCTTTCACACTGATCTTTTGCCTTGAAAAACAGAAAATCGGAAATATACCGGTCATCCAGATACAGGAACATTTGTACTCCTCATAATTGCAAAGGTGCCACCACTGGTGATAATACCTTCGAGAGGGTCCTTGTGATGGTGACAGACTAAAGAGGGGTGCATTGAATTGATAATTTTGGTCCTCCACAGCAAATCTGATATAACTCTAAGATTTCCATTTTATCTGGAAAAGGAAGTAAGGGCCAGATGTAAGAAACTGTTTGCACATCGCAAACAGCGATTTTCGCTGTTTGCAACGTGCAAACTGCACTATGCAATGCACAAAACCCGTCTTGCGATTCGGTAACCTGGTTACTGAATCGCAAAACGGGTTTGCGAGTCACAATTAGGAAGGGGTCTCCCCTTCCTAATTGCGAGTCACAGTGCAATGCCAGATTGCTCTGTGACCGCGAACGCAGTCGCAAACCAATCGCAGTTTGCACCCATTTGAAATGGGTGGTAACCCATTTGCAAAAGGGAAAGGGGTCCCCATGGGACCCCTTTCCCTTTGTGAATGGAACTGCAAACATTTTTTTTAGAGCAGGCAGTGGTCCTATGGACCACTGCCTGCTCTGAAAAAATGAAACAAAAACGTTTGTAATGCATCTCGTTTTCCTTTAAGGAAAACGGGCTGCATTACAAAAAAAAAAACTGCTTTATTAAAAAGCAGTCACAGACATGGTGGTCTGCTGTCTGCAGCAGGCCACCAACCCTGTGAATGCTGCCACTTGCAAGGGGACCCAAATTGCGACCCACCTCATGAATATTAATGAGGTGGGCCTTTGCAACCCCCTTGCGAGTCGCAGATGGTGTCAGGGACACCATCCTACATTCCAATTTGCGACTTGCAAATTGCGAGTTGCTGTGACTCGCAATTTGCAAGTCGCAAATTGGAATCTTCCTACATTTGACCCTAAGGGGGTCATTCTGACTTTGACGGGCGGCGGAGGCCGCCCGCCAAAGTCCCGCCGGCAGAATACCGCTGCGCGGTCAAAAGACCGCCACAGTAATTCTGAGTTTCCCGCTGGGCTGGCGGGCGACCGCCAGAAGGCCGCCCGCCAGCCCAGCGGGAAACCCCCTTCTATGAGGATGCCGGCTCCGAATGGAGCCGGCGGAGTAGAAGGGGTGTGACCGGTGTCGTGGGGCCAAGCGATTTTCAGTGTCTGCTTGGCCCCACGACACCCGTTACCGCCAGCCAGGTTCTGGCGGTCAAAACCGCCAGAACCAGGCTGGCGATAAGGGGGTCGGAATCCCCATGTCGGCACTGCTTGCAGCGCCGCCATGGAGGATTCCCTTGGGCAGCGGGAAACCGGCGGGACACCGCCGGTTTCCCGTTTCTGACCGCGGCTGTACCGCCGCGGTCAGAATGCCCATGGGAGCACCGCCAGCCTGTTGGCGGTGCTCCCGCGGTCGTTGGCCCTGGCGGTCCATGACCGCCAGGGTCAGAATGACCCCCTAAGTGTCTTGTAAATTTAAAGTCACCAAAACGTCTCTGTAAGAAATTGGATTACTATTTGGGTGGGAGGGTGACTGCCCACCTCAAGGAAGAAGTACAACTCTTGTCAGGGTGAAACCTCACATTCACCAAATTAACTCAAGCTCAACCCCCTGCTAGCTATCACACAGAGCAGACAGGCTTTACTTAGGGCAATGTGTAAAGTATTTGTACAGTACCAAACCAGGAATAAAGTCAAAACACCAAGCAATAAAAATATCAAACTGAATTAGGGAGATAGAGTAAGAGTTCATAACAAAATGACACCAAAATGACAAAAAATCCAATTTGGAGAACCAGAGATATGATGTTTTAAAATGTTTAGTAGAAATAATGCCAAAAAGTGCAAAGCGCCAATGACAGTCAATGATAGAATGGGGCTTAGGTGCAATTTGAGATTGACCTGATGGAGCCCTGGTAAAATATAACAATAGGATTAGTCCCACTGAAAAGTATAGAAGTCTAAGTTCCAAAGAAACTTTCTAAGTCCTACATTAAAAACAGACTTTGTCACTATTTTTGGGTTGAAAATCATTTCAGCAGGTTGAAGTGGAAATGTATCTGCTGCCATGGAACAGTAGGTCAGATACTGAAAGCAGGATGGTACCACTAACCCTCTGATGCTTTTCAGTTTTGGGGACTTTATCATTTTTTTAGAGATGCAGAGACCTCTGGTGGGACAAGGTTGAAATCAATTTGATGCTGTGGAACTGCCGTGCAGAAACTTTTCACAGTGGGTACCACTGAGGTTCTGGAGCAAACATTGTTCAACATTTCCAAACTGTTGTCTGGTGCACAAACAACCACATGAGTACACTTCTAAGTTACCATGGACCTCAGGGGAGGGCATTTTTGACTCTCTGGGTATCAGCAGAGGCCAACAACAAAGTCCACTCTAAGTTCAGGTGCTACTTTAGAAAAAAAAGGTCTTTGGTAGCTTGTTGGAGTCTACTTCTTTGTCCTTGGTACAAGAGGGAACAGGTATAGTTGTTCAGGGTTCCTCTCAGGTCACAGACAGTAAGTCCAATCTTCTTATGTTCTTCATCTGGCCCAGAAAGTGTTCTGATGGGGTGCCTTGTGGTCCCACATTTATGCCTGGCACTAGCTAGAGGGTGGGAATGATTCCTAGGCACTCCCTAACCAATTATGGTAAAAGTTCCTAGGGGCATCCCTACCTGCCTTTTCATTAGCTCTTCTTTGCCTTACAAGACGCAGGAAAAAAAATTCATATGCTAGGGCATTTTCAAGATGGTGAAAGTCTTTGGCCACATTAAGCATGGGCTCAGAGAATTGTAAGTGTTTAGGGAAGTACACTATGGTGATCACTAACCAAATCTAACACTAAAATACAGTTTGAAGCAAGCCCTGTACCCACGACAAACAAGGAGACAGAAGTGTGCTAGGACTGAGGCAGGGTTCTACAACACACAGACAGAGGATACACAATAACTTTGTTTGGACCGTATTTCCTTCCTTTTAAGTGCACCAATGTGTTATATGGGGCTAAATCCAGGCAGGATTTAACACTTTGGTGCCAAAAGGATACCCACAGCCTCCGCCATGAAGATTCTGCAGACCTCAGTGAAGCCATCGCTGACCATTCAGGTCAACCTATTGTGTAGTTCCTAGGAGAAATTTCCCAACTCAGTCAGACCTCATTCATGACTGAGCAAAGGCTGGGAGTTGGCAGAGGCTAAAGCTTAGTGGTTTTCAGGAAGGCCAGTAGGTAAGGGTAACCTTACAAAAGTTACTTTTCCTTAATATGTATTAAAAATACAATTTTACAACTGAATTTTTAATTACTAATAAAAATAAAAGTGGAATTGTTTTTTAACAAGTATCATTTCCCAAGTTAGTGGTATTGTTTTTTTAATCTGCACTTTTGTTGCCTACATTTGACAGCTAGGCCCGCTATATCGAAAATAGCTTTTTGGGCCTTGTCTCTCTAGGACAAGACAATATTCATATTCTATCTGTCCCGCTTTTTGTGGGCAACAAGCCCTACCTAGGTTGACTTACTTATATTTAAAAGGGAGGCCTTTACTTATTAAAAAGAGTTATTTTGACAGGGTGCATTGCAGGTTTTATACTGCAGAAGGGTAGACATGTAGCCAGGTTTTCACCACCACTGTAATGGATGGCACAAAATGGGTTGTAGTCGACAAGTGACATTTAATTTCCAGGCCCTGGGTGCACTTTATACACCACACACTAGGGACTTACAGTCAAGTTAAATATGCCAATCAGGAATAAAGCAATTTAGCCATGTTTAAAGGGAGTATCACAGGCTCTGTGCTGCTGCTTAACAGGGGTAAATGTCACAGAGTTCTAAAGCTAGCAAACATAGGGTCCAGAAAACAAATGAACATTTTGGGGTGACCATGCAAAAAAAATCAGATTTCCTACAGTCTCATTTTGATATTAATTAAATTATCGACTACAGAATTATCATTCTTAATGGTGTTAGTGAACAAACTTGCTTAACATCTTTAAGTCTATGACTGGACTGATCCTCTCATCTGGATTTGGGATAAGAAATTTAATAGAATATACTCTTTTCCCAATCTAGGATTGTGGAATATGAGTTATCACTCCTTTCTGAATCCGAGGCTCAACTCCTTGTAGCATAGCTTCTTGCTTTATCTCTAACTTGGAAAGTGGTGTTACTCAAGAGACTGACTCAGGAGAAGGGATGGCAAATGCTATAGAATATTTATCTTGAACAATATACAGAACCCATTTACCTTTTATTAGCTGCTTCCACTGGACATAAAGTTATTTTCTATTCCTCCATTGGTATGTCCATATCGCCATGTTTTTAAAGGTTGCTGTTGTGAGTTGGTTGGTTGGAGCTGGGTTTTCGTCCCCAGTCTCAAGCCCGGCTTCAAAAGGAACATCATACCTCTTGAAACTCTTGCATTGGTTTTCTCTGCATAAAAATATTTTTTCCCTGATTAGACTCTAAAAGGTTGCAGAATTGTCTTTCCTTCTGCAGACTTGCATTCTAGAATGTTTATTTATGTACCAAACAACTTAGGGCCTAAGAAAGAAAGATGATGAATTAAGGACCGCTGACTTTAAACCAGTTTTCATGTCTTCATTCTCAACAATTTTCTTCCTGCCACTGTTGCACACCCTGCATCGCTGAAGAGTAATAATGAAAAGTTGTATCCGACCCAAACTGAGCTAGAAGCTTCATGTTTCCTAGAACAGAGGAAGGGTCAGGCCCCTCCTGAAAACAATAAAAAATTGACAGATTCTTTTTTTAAAGGCTTGTGATGTATATGCTGCATATGTTCCATGTCTTAAAGAAAAATGTGTTGCTGCATATGACCACTTGAAAGATGCTTCCACCTTCCATAGGTAGTTTCTATGGAAGCTACAGATGAATGGAAGCCATACTACCCAATAGAGAGTTCACATTAGGCACTTAGAGAAACTCAGGATTAATAGTCTCCATTGGATATCTTTTAGATAAAAATCTTGAAAGGAGGATTGATCAATATCTTTCCATTCTTCAAGAATGATGTTATTATTACACCATGCAAAGATAGATCATCAGTTGTCTGAGCAGTATATTGGGCACAGAGTTCTTCCTCTTACTCCTGAGGTTCAACTTGAAAGCCCAGTCCCTCAGTTATGTGCTTCAATGCATCTTGAAGTTGTTGGTCTAGGGCATTTATTTTTGGACTTTCCTCCTGGTTTTGCATCCATGTCAGGTTTTATCTATTGCCACCTATCAGAAGGATCACTTAATGCAGCATTCACTACCACCTTTATCATATTCATGAGGACAACCTCTACCACTTCTACCTCCGAATCTGTACGGTAGCATTTCTCAAAACACTTTCTGGACTCCATAATGGGTGTTTTGAAACAGACTGCATTACAACTGTGCTTCTTAATAGATTGCTTAGCAAACAAGCTCTCATTGTGCAAGCTGAAAGTTCTTGCTAGGAACACTGGTGCTCACTTCATTTCATGCAGGAGACCCTACTTTGTATCCACTATGCACTCTGAGGGCCAGACGCCGTCAGCCTGTCGTCTTCCACGGACATCGGCCCAGACAGTTTGGGGCAACTGCAGTCGTGGTAGGTCTAACCGCTTGCCGGGCACCACTAGCGCAGGCCTTGCAAAAACAGCCGCAGTTCTGGGGCCCGTTTTGCCGGCACCGCTGTGATTGTTCAGCACGTGGTGAAGTGATTGGGTGTTTCCACTCGCCACCGCGCACGTCGGAAGCAGAGTGAGGCCTTCCCTGTTCTCACGAATTCCGCTCTCCTATGTGGCCCGTCTGCCGCCCACCTGCTGCCTCATTGCCTCCTGCTTTGCATTGCCCCAATGTGTATCATCTGCCTCACGGGAGCACCAAAATCACTGGCCTTCATTCAGGCCCCTCCTGCTTAGAGAGAGAGAGAGGCCCGAGTCACGAGAGTCGCGGGGCCACAAGAACTCCTGCTGAGAATAGCAGCAGGTCTCAGGCCTTGGACATCAACGGAACTTAACTACAACTTAACTACAGCGTATAGGGAAAACAAAGGACAGCTGAAATAAAGAAAAACATATAAATATAATATACGGAAAAGAGAAAAAAAATCATTGATACAGGAGAAGTGTACTAACTTAAAAGGCAGGACAACAGTAATAACTGCAGTACAAAAAGGCACTCCAATATCACATAAAAGACTCCAGGGTGATATAATCTCAAGTCCCTACAGCAAAGAAGGCAGGCCAGACAGAGAGCAGAATTAAAACAGTAACCCGGTTACACAAAGCCATGGGTGAGCAGCAACATGTGCAAGGAGTTTCGATTTCCTATACGCACTACTCAGTGACACCACTGACACCATTCAGTGAACTGGTCCCTCCTGATGCATTTTGGCAGCACAGAAATCTACCAAACGCTGATGATGACCCCAATTTTGATGTGTAATTAGTCCACAGAATAGACATTTTGACTCGTAGATCAATCATGACTATAAACGATTCAAGCTGTGTCAAACCAAGCAGGCAGACAGCGAGTCAGTCGATATGTTCTGTGCAAGTTTGAGAAAGGTAGCTAGCATGTGCGTGAACATCAATCAATAAGAAGAGAAATGTGTGCAAATCATACAAGGCTGCAAATTGAACATGCTATGACAACTAATCTCAAGGCAACTAGGCATCACACTGGACGACATAATGGTGTTCACCCGCTCCCAAGAGTTGTTGAACAGCCTGGCAGAAAATATGGAAGTGGCCTTGTGCAAAGACGCCAACTCCACTGGACCCCAGAAAGCCGTTAAAAGCAAAGAAGAATGAGTCAACAACATCCAAAAGCATATACGGGCTGCCCGTTAGGCAAGCACTCCCAAACAACCGAGCAGCAACTGTGGCAACTGCGGTATCAACTGCGGTATTGAGCACAAACACACAGGGGTGTGCCCAGCAAGAGGGCGAACATGCTCAAGGTGCAGCAAGGCTAACCACTTTGCAAAAGTGTGCCGAAGTGGGCGACAAAGCCCTAGTGCAGGGTATCCTAGAAAGATGACCACATTCCTGCGACAACTGTCCCTTGAGGAAACTATTGACAAAGAAACACCCATTGACAAAGGGATGGGTGTCCAGCAGGATAAAGAGGAAGATGACATTTTTGTGATCTCCTTTGCTGGTAGAGAAGGCAACAAAAAAAAAGAACACCTCCAATGTGCATAGTCGAGAAAGGAGGTACCTGTGTCACAGTACTCCTAGGCATGGGGGCATCAGGTAACGTGAAATCACCCAGCCAGAGAAGAATCTACACCTATGGGAGGACCGAAACATTGACCCTCAGATGGGTCAATAGCAGTGGATGGAGAAAGCGATGGACAATCAACCAGAGCGAAATTCCATGTAACAAAGGAAGGCAAAGGCACACTCGTAGGCTGCCACACTGCCAAAGGCTTTGAACTAGTATTTTTCACAAAACAAGTGCAAGAACTGCACGCTGATACCCTACTTGCCAAGTTTCCTCAGCTGTTCACAGGCCTCTGGAAACTCAAAAGGAAACAAATCCAACTGCACATCGAAAACTCAATTTAACCTTCTGCATTGCAACACTGGAGTGTCTCCTTCCACCTAAGACCTCAGGTAGAATGAAAACTGCAATCCCTAGAGAGACGAGGAGTCATTGAGAAAGTGACTGTCCCTACACCCTGAGTATCCCCACTAGTCATCGTGCCTAAGCGTAAACAACCAGGAGCAATACCGCTGTGTGGGGATATGAGGCTCCCAAACAAAGCCATATGGAGGAATGCCACATTATGCCACCCATGGATGACATTGTGGCCAGCCTGAACGAGGCAAAGTAGTTCTCGAAACTAGACCTTAACTCTGGATACCATCAACTGAAACTCACCCCAGTCGCTACATCACCACTTTCTCGATGCACGTGGGACTCAGGAGATACAAGAAGTTAAGCTTTGACATTTCATCTGCTGCAAAGCTGTTTCAGAACATCACCAGAGAATCCCTCTCCAGCCTGATAGGTGTATTTACCTCAGTGATGATATCCTGATCTTCTCAGAGTGCCTAGAACACCACAGGAGGCTGATGGTCACCCTCCATAGACTGGCTGACTGTGACCTGATGCTGCTCATTCTACCAGAAATCTATGGAGTTCTTCCAAGACATATTTTCACAAGAGGGGCTAAAGGTTGACCTAAAATAAGGTAGATGCCATACCAAATGCACCTGCACCCCAGAACCCAACAGAAGTGTGGAACTTCCTAGGCACAGCAACATACTGCAGAAGATTTATCCCAAATCTTGCCACAATGTCTGTACACCTACGAGTCCTCACTCGATCAAATGCCTCAGGGAAGTGGGGCTTGGATGGTGAAACAGCGTTGTGTGCATAAAAGGAGCCCCCTTCGACAAGGCCACCATGGCCTACTTACACCCACAGTGGAAGGCAGAGTAGTGGTTGATGCCAGCCTGGCAGGACTTGCAAGAGAAGGCAGATGTAGAATGGGTGCCTGTAGCATACACCAGCCGTGCACTTTCTGAAACTGAGACCCTCTGTGCTCAAATCGAGCAAGAAGACTTGGCCATTAAGTGGGCGTACTGCCATTTTTATCTACATCTGTGTGGCCAGCAGTTCCGGGTGGTCACTGATAATGAGCCTCTCGTCTCACTTTTCACTGGTACCAACCGCCTTAGACCTCAGAGAATTAAAAGATGGGGAGGTGATGGTGGCATTTTCTCGACTGGTCCTGGTCCGTAATGCAAGTTGAGCAGATGACCAGACCACAGCTATGGAATATGCAGAACGAACTGAGTGAAGGTTATGGTGGTCTGCGGCTGAGAGGCCTGCAGACAGTGATACCGCAAAGTCTGTGGGCCTGAGTAGTTGACCTGGCACATTAAGGGCACCAGGGATCGCTAAGACGAAGGCAAGATTGTGCAGCAAAGTGTGGTTTCTAAGTGTGGATGCGCTGATGGATGAAAAGGTACTGAGTTGCCATTTGTGTGCTGTCACTAGTGGTGGCCCACCTCCAGCTCCAGTGCTGACTGAAGAACCCAACCTCATGCCATGGTCCAAGATAAGCATGGACTTCAAGAGTTTTCTGGATGGCTGCCTCTGTCGCACCACAGCGGACCGTGGCACAAGCCGAGCATTCAGCTCCAGGTGCAGCCGCGGTTCTTGGTGGCCTGGTGTACTGCGCCCCTTCTGTTCTTTACTTCATCGGACGAGGCCCCAAAGTGGGCATGGGGCCTCAGCGAATCTTGAGCGTGGCGTGCCCTCAATATTAACTGTGGGCACCTTCCCCCCTACACCTCACTTACCTGCCTGGTGCAGCCTGTCCTTTTCTTCTTTTTCTTCTTTTCTCTCTTCTTTCTCTTGTTCCTCTTATTTTCATTTTCACATTTAGCAGCCATGTTCTTCTTTCTCCCAGCATGCCTTTCTTTTTCCCTGCATGACTTAAGACCCTTTTTCAAAAAGGCGTCTTTTCTCTATATGTTCCTATGATTCTTTCCCAATCCAATATGGTGACTTTCTTCTTCCTGTTGGTCATTTCCTGTTTCAGGGTATATAAGGTGAGTAATTCTTGTTCTCCTTGCGCTACAACACTTGCTTTGGTGGTGATCTTTGCTCCTGTTATTTTTTCTCCAGTTTGTTACCTCGCTTGTTCCAGCTTCCAATAGAGAGACTCACCCAGCTCACAAAATCACCACGCACAGAAGGCAAAGCTGACAGGGAAATCACAATCATACAGGGAAACACACCCATGCACAAGATGGCATACACAGATACAATAACACTGCTTTTGCATCCCCACAGGACCCCTAATCAACGTCACTGGAGAGGACGTGCCAGCTACATCTAGTCCCCCCGAGAAGAGGCCCACATTGACGACAGCAGCTCTGCACGCCTCGATTAGGATGAACAACCTGGCCCACCAGGGACCCCTGGACAGTCGGTTACCCTGCCACAGTCCCAAACCACCACAGACCCTCCCCCCTCAGGAAACACCAGCACCGCACTCACCCATCGGGCCCATGCCACTGTCCCCAGGACACGTCAATCAGCAGTGTGTCCACCACTACAGGGACCCCAGGCAACCCCACAAACCCAGGACGATCAGGGACCTGGGGTCAGTGGCAGTGGACACACGGTTCAGGGGACAGAGGCACAGGACAGAAGGGAAGCTGGGAGGACTGCTGTGTGACAGGGGGAGGACAGGCCCAGGAAACCCACTCTCCAGGAAGCACTCTCCAACATCCTGGGAGCATACCACCATTCCCACAAGACCATGGGCCAGATACTGTACAAGTTGCAGGAGACCCAGCGGCTGCAGGAGGGACAGTACCAGGGGATCATGAAGGACCTCAAAAACATCTACACCATCATGGTCACCATTGCAGGGGTGCTGGCTGACATGGGCAAGACCATGAGGGAGGCAGTGGTACAACAACAGGCCCCTGACACTAGGCACACCGAAGAATAGCCCTCCACCTCTGCCGGCGCTAGTGGACAGGAGGCCCCGCCACAGGACCAACAGGCCACCAGCACCCCACCCCCTGCAGAAGGAGAACCACCCCGCAACCATCCCCTGCGATCCAGGCAGAAGCTAGAGAACATTGCCAAGACCCCCGCCAGGAAATAAGACTCTCCTGATTGTCACCCTTTTGTCCCACTCTGTCACCCTGTCCAACTTGAACTATGCCCCGTTGAACAATGCACCTGTGATACCAAGAGGCTGGACTCTACCCGGGACTTTCCTCCACCATCACCCCAGCCCATTGCAGATCCCCCTCTACTTATGAGCACTTAAATAAACAACCCTTGGAACAAATACAAACCTGGAGTCTGTCAAATGATTGAAATATGTATTAGTTCAACATTATCAAAGCATTGCAAGTCATATGTACAGTTAAATATACTTTGGAATGACCTTTGGTGGTGCAGCAGTACACATAGCAGGAGCTAGAGTGAGACACAGAGATCTGAAAATAGAGATGACAAGGGGTACAGTAAGTGGCCATAGACATAGGGAAATCAGGCTTCCATGTAAAATGTCCAACAGAAAACTGAAAAGTTAAGTGAAGTTACAGTGTCTTACCTGTGTCTCACTGGAAGTACTGCTGTATTATATTACTTCTATTGTCAACATCTTCTTCCTCTGCCTCCTCTTCCTCACTGTCCACAGGCTCCACTGCTGCCACAAGACCATCTCCAGGCTCATCTTCCTGCAGAAAAGGCACCTGGCGTCTCAAGGCCTGGTTGTGCAACATGCAACATGCAACGATGATCTGACACACCTTCTTGGGTGAGTAGTTCAGGGATCCACCTGTCAGATGGAGGCACCGGAATCTGGCCTTCAGGAAGCCGAACGTCCTTCCAATAATCCTTCTTGTACACCCATGTGCCTCATTGTAACGTTCCTCTGACCTTATCCTGGCATTCCTTACTGGGGTCAGTAGCCATGAGAGGTTGGGGTAACCAGAGTCACCTGCAAATATCGAGGGATACCTGTTAGACACACACTAACCCTTAGGGACAACCCCATACCCAGACACCTACTTATACTGTAAGGGGACCTTGGGCTCAGCTATTAGCCACACCCGGTGCCTCTGGAGTTGGCCCATCACATAAGGGATGCTGCTATTCCTTAAGATAAAGACGTCATGCACAGAGCCAGGATATTTGGCATTCACATGGGAGATGTACTGGTCTGACAAACACAACATCTGCACATTCATAGACTGATAGCTTTTTCTATTCCTGTAAACATGTTCATTTCTCTGGGGGGGGACAAATGCCACATGTATACCATCAATGGCACCAATGATGTTGGGGAAATTTCCCAGGGCATAAAAGTCAGCTTTCAATGTGGCCAAATCATCCACCTGGCGGAATACGATGTAGCTGCGCATGTGTTTCAGCAGGGCTGACAACACTCTGGTCAACACATTGGAGAACATTGGCTGAGCCATCCCTGATGCCATGGCCACTGTTGTTTGGAAGGAACCACTTGCCAGGAATTGGAGCACTGACAGGACCTGCACTAGAGGGGGGATACCTGTGGGCTGGCGGATAGCTGACATCAGGTCTGGCTCCAATTGGGCACACAGTTCTTGGATTGTGGCCCGATCAATTCTGTAGTTTAGAATAATGTGTCTGTCCTCCATTGTCGCAAGGTCCACCAGGGGTCGGTACACCGGAGGATGTCGCCATCTCATATTCAGCCTCAGCGGTTGAAGCCTATGGAAGAAAACGGTGAGCAGAGGGTCATATTCACACATCTATTGCACTAATGATGATTGTTTTCCTTTACAGAACCAGTATGTGAATCCGACAGTCAGTTGCTGTGCCCGTGTCTGCTGTGACGCAGTTAGGTGCCATGCCTTGTGCCCCCCTGAAATGGCAGCTGCCTGACCTGTGAGGAGGGACAAGTGGAAATGAGGTCACTCCGCTGGCGTTGTGCTCCATCGCAGTAGGCGGTCGAAGACCGCCGCTCAACTTCGCATTGCTTATCATTGGGCCCTATGGGTTCCAGGAGTCAATGGCAATGTACACCAGCGGTGACGGCACGCACCGCCGCGGACGTGACCCCCATTTTCTATCTGTTCACTCACTTGCTACCTGACCTTCAACAGGAGAGGACCTACACTTCAAGTGCTGCTTTGTCCTGTGTCTGGAAGCGACACTGGCTTATGTGTCTGGGGAAAGGGCCCCTGCCTTCATTGTGGAGGAGTTGGAGAAACTGGTGGATGGGTCCTACCCCAGTACACGTTACTCTACGGTCCTCCAGACAAACAGGTGAGTACACTGTGAGCATGATGTGTGGGCCATGAATGTATGGAGTGCTGTGTGTGTAAGCCACATGTAGGGGGGGCTGAGGGGTCTTGGGAAGAGTGCTGTATGTATGGTGGTAAATGTATGTGCATAAGGGGATGGGAGGGATATGGTGGGCCATGAGGATGACAGTCCGGACGGTATGACCAATCCTTTTTCTGTTGTCTTTTCCCTGCAGGTCAGCGCCCACCAGAAAAAGGGTGTTTGGCGTGCCATCACCAAGGAGGTCAAGACCCTGGGGGTCTTTGACAGGCAGGGCACCTACTGCTGCAAAAGATGGGAGGACCTGCGCCGCTGGGCAAAGAAGACAGCAGAGGCCCGCTGGGGCTGGCCTCCCAATGAGGAAGGGGTGCCTGTCGCACCATGACCCCCCTGATGTTCCGCATCCTGGCGGTGGCCTATCCGGAGTTGGATGGGCACTTGAAGGCATCATAGCAGCCACAATGGGGTGAGTTCAGATTCTGAATCATGACTTTGCACACGTTAAGAGTGACCTGGGTGGGGGATGTGGGCTATGGGTGCCTCTAGGCCAGGGTGAAGATGCAGAGTAGGTCCCTTGTTGGGCAGGCTCTGAAGCACTCCTACCCCAATAGTGTTAGTGGGCACCTACTACTGGGCAGGGTCCTGTGGGTTTCCGGTGTGCAGCTAAAGGCGGTAGGCATTGTACCCCATGGGCTGGTGACTATCTTAGTAACTGGTAGTGCATGGCTTAGTGCATAGGGCTGCTCCCCGTGTGTTGTGTACGCCAACGGTAGTGGTGTTGCTGGCATTGACCAAGTGTATCCTCTGTCTCTCCCCGCTTTTTTGTTTGTAACTCTGTCCTTGTGTGCATTAGCATCATCTGGCGGAGGAGCAGAGTCACCGGCGACGGAGGGAGCTGCATCCCACATGGGCCTGGAGGCCGAATCCACCGAGGGTGAGGGCTCCAGTGGGACGGAGGGCGAGGGGAGCACCACAACGGGGATAGGAGGGGAGACCACAGACAGCGACTCCTCCTCCGATGGAAGGTCCCTGGCTGTGGCAGACACCTCTGTACCCACCCCAACAACAGGTACAGCTGCCACCCCCTATACCAGCACCACCCTCCCAGCAGCCTCTCATTGTGTTTCCCGTGCCCGCTCACCCAGGAGGGTGGGCATCTCCTTCACCCCAGGCACCTCAGGCCCTGCCCCAGTCAGCCCTGCTGCCATCAGTGAGGAGGCTATTGACCTCCTGAGATCCCTCACTGTTGGGCAGTCAACCAAACTGAATGCCATCCATGGTGTTGAGAGGCATTTGCAACAAACAAATGCATACATAGAGGGCATTCACTCTGGCGTGGCAGCCCAACAGAGAGCATTTCAGGCTCTGGCCTCAGCACTAATGGCAGCCCTTGTACCTGTCTCTGGCCTCCCCCTTCCCACTTCCTCTACCCAGACCCAATCCCCTCAACCCCAGCCTATCCCAAGGACACCTTAAGACCAGCATTCACCCAAATCAACACACATAAGTGGCTCAGGCAAACACAAGCACCACACTTCATCTCACAGCCACTCACACAAGCACCATCCCCATGCAGACACACCAACATTCACTGCCTCCACTGTGTCCCCCTCCTCCTCATCATCCACCTCCACCAGCACACCTATCACAACACACCCCTCACGGGCAGTCACCACCCCCACATCTATGCACTCGTCCCCTGTGTCCTCTCCCAGTGTGTCTGTGACCCCTCCTCCCAAAGTACACAAACACAAGTACCCATCCAACAGCCATCCACTTCACAACAGCATCCAGCCCATGCACCTGCACCCAAACTCAGCAGACAGACACCTCCTACAACCACCCCCTCTTCCTCCACTCCAAAACCCTCTCCCTCTTCCCGCCCCGGTGTCTCTAAGAAGCTTTTCCTGGCAAACACTAACCTCTTCCCTACCCCGTCCTTCCCCTCAGGCCAGGGTGTCTAGAACCCAGGCCAGCACCTCGGCCACCAAGTCGACGTCCGTTGTGGTACCTTCAACTCACAAAGGCTCAAAGGGGGCACCCGTCAGCCCAGCCAGTGTGCCACCAACCCCTTCAAAGGACAAAACCATTCTGCCACTTGCCAAGGTGAAGAGGGGGACAGCATGCAGCAAGGGCAAGGAGCACGAACCACCCACCAAGGCCTCCTCAAAAACTCCAGCTGCCAGACCCAAGGTAACACCACCATCTGCCAAGGTGAGGAAGGGGCAAAAAACACCATGCAAGGCACTTCAGCCATCGGAGGCTGCAGGTGAAGGCCTGGTGGCTACCAGCACAATCGCCAGCCCCGCCACCTGAACTGCGGCCAGCGCCGCCACCTGCACCGCCGCTTGCACCACTACTGTCAGCAGCAGCAGCCTCAGTGGGCTGCCGTCTGAGGCTGCAGGAGAAAGGCTGGAGCCTCCCTCCACCACTGGCAGCACCTGCACCACGGCCAGCACCACCACTTGCACCGCCGCAGGCCCCGCCGCAAGCACCGCCACCTGCACTGCTGACAGTAGGACCACTACCAGCAGCAGCAGCTCCAGTGGGCAGCCGTCCAAGGCTGCAGGAAAAGGGCTGGAGCCTCCCATCACCACTAGCAGCACCCCCACCAGCACTCGCACTGCCACCAGTTTGCAGCCTTAGCCGCCGCAGGATGGAGTCTAGCCTTGCCTCCATTGACTATCATGCAACCTGTTCCCTGCAAATCTCGTGCCTCAGACACCCAGGTGAGAGACTGTGACCTTGCACCATCCAGGATGAAGCACACTGGGCACAAAGCCCCCTCCAGAACTGGTGGAAGAAGGCATCCACTCACCCCCTCCTTGGCAGGATGAAGCACACTGGGCACAAAGCCCCCTCCAGAACCAGTGGAAGAAGGCATCCACTCACCACCTCCTTGGCAGGATGAAGCACACTGGGCACAAAGCCCCCTCCAGAACCAGTGGAGATACGCATCCACTCACCCTATCCTTGGCAGGATGAAGCACACTGGGCACAAGGCCCACTCTAGGACAAGTGGAAGAAGCCATCCACTTGGAAAACTGTGGCTTTGCACTCCCCAGGAGCAAGGAGTGGGCAAACCAGCCACATGAGAAACTTGTGAGACTGTGGCTTTGCACTCCCCAGGACCAGGCAGTGGCCAAACCACCCACATGAGAAACTTGTGAGACTGTGGCTTTGCACTCCCCAGGACCACGCAGTGGGGAAACCACCCACTTCAGAGACTTGTGAGACAGTGGCTTTGCACTCCCCAGGACCAAGCAGTGGGCAAACCACCCACTTGAGAGACTTGTGAGACTGTGGCTTAGCACTCCCCAGGACCAAGCAGTGGGCAAACCACCCACTTGAGAGACTTGTCAGACTGTGGCTTTGCACTCCCCAGGACCAAGCAGTGGGCAAACCACCCACTTGAGAGACTTGTCAGACTGTGGCTTTGCACTCCCCAGGACCAAGCAGTGGGCAAACCACCCACTAGAGAGACTGTGGCCTTGCACTCCCCAGGACCAAGCAGTGGGCATGAAGCGCTCTCGAGGAGCAGTGACGTTATTCCATCTTCCGGCTGAGGTGCCCCCCCTTTCCCTATCCCTCTTAGGTGCCTGTGTGTTTTCAACCTGATGCCCCTGCAGTGTTCTCTCCGTGTTGAGGCAGGAGTCAATTGTGGGCTTGGCCCATGATTTTTGGCAGAGTGACCCACGGACATTTTAAATGGACAATGTACTGTCTTATGTACATATTGTATAATTTTGTAAATACTGTTTTTCTATTTATTACATATATATCTGCCTATTTCTAAAATATCACTGTTTAACTCAATTCCTTTTGTCCTTGCGTTCTTCCAGGGGGTTACGGGGTACAAATGTAATGTTGATGCATGTGTTTGTGTGTATGGTGTTGTGGGTGAGGGTGAGGGTGGGGGTGTTGCGTGTGTGTGTCACTCTCTTTTTCCTCCCCCCATCCCCTGTGTACTAGGTGCAATACTCACCGTGGTCGTCGCCACCGGGCCAGCATGGGCAGGACCTGCAGCTCGGGCTCCATGGCATCCTGGTTCTTCATTGAGTGTCAAGAGGTGAGTGGTTTCCCTTTCAAGTCCTGTTTCCGCCGTGCTTTTGATGGTAGTGGTACCGCCCCGGAAAAGCTGGCGGATTGGCGGGTTGTGATGGGGTGGGTGGTACATTGTCTTCCACCTGCCTGTTGACGGTTACTGCTGCAGTGTTTGTTGCTACCATCGTGGCAGTCGAAGTGTTAAAGTAGCTGGCTGTGTTGGCGGTTTCCGCCATGGTCATGATCCCATTTTTTTTTTTACCGCCGGCCAGTTGGCCGTATTACCGCCGCTTTGACACCAACCGCCAGGGTTGTAATGAGGGCAATAGTGCCTCAAAAGCCACTTCTTTTTTCTGCTCCTATGAATTTCATCCCAAATCTTTTCCTGCCACTCTTAAGGCCTTTTCTACACTTCCTGCAATCACCTCTTATTCTCAAAAATTACACAGAAATCAACGTCTAATACGGCCTAATCTTTTGTCAACTAAAAGGCACATGAAAAGAATGGCTGATTAGAAACGATGTGAGGCTCCATCTTATCAAATCCAAGATAAAGTTTGGCTTTCTTCCAGATTTTTGCCCCTACGTCTATCACAAAATAAGTTTAAACTCCGTTATTATAGACCCTTTTCAATTCTCCAGAAGATTAATCCAATATCCTTCCGTCTCCGTTTACCTCGAACATGGAAAATCCATCCAGTTTTTCATGTCTCTCAATTGAAACACTATAAGCCTGATCCTTTTCATAGACAATTCACATGTCCTCCCTCTTTGTTGGTGAATGATGAACCCGAATATGAAGTTCAAGAAATACGTGACTCTCATATATTCCGAAACCATTTCCAATATCTCATTCATTGGAAAGGCTATTCTCTTAGGGAATGTTTTTGGGAGGATGCTTCTTCTGTTCACGCCCCACTTTTGATCCGTCGTGTTTAGTTGTCTATTTCCGCAAAAACCCAGGGCTCTGGGAGGGGGGGACCTATTGTTGCACAACCGAGCATTCTTCCTTCTGTTCTTTACTTCATCGCACAAGGCCCCAAAGTGAGCATGGGGCCTCGGCGAATCTTGGGCGCAGCGCGCCCTCAATATTAACTGTGGGCACCTTCCCCTCACTTACCTGGTGCAGGAGGTCCTTTTCTTCTTTTTCTTCCTTTCTCTTTTCTTTCTCCTGTTCCTCTTATTTTTATTTTCACATTTAGCAGCCATGTTCTTCTTTCTCCCAGCATGCCTTTCTTTTTCCCTGCATGCTTTAGGACCCTTTTTCAAAATTTTGTCTTTTCTCTATATGTTCCTATGATTGTTTCCCAATACAATATGGTGACTTTCTTCTCCCTGTTGCATAATTTCCTGTTTCAGGGTATATAAGGTAAGTGATACTTGTTCTCCTTGCGCTGCAACATTTCCTTTGTTGGTGATCTTTGCTCCTGTTATTTTTTCTCCAGTTTGTTACCTTGCTTGTTCCAGCTTCTCCAGCATTGTTTTTTCTTGTTGGAAGAGTCACCTTTTTGCTTCTTTTTTGTTCCAGGGAGTTCCTGCCATAGAGGTTTTTCCTTTTGTTTTGTTTTTTCCTCTGGGACTCCTTCTAGAGGGCACGAACTGCCTTTTGGCGTTCCTTCGTCAGCAGCACTGTGGCTACCAGAAAGAGACACCAGTACCTTGGTCAAGGCAGAGCCTACAAGAATCAAGACCCCTCTGCAGTTCCAGTGGGCCAAAGACATAAACGACGAGTAGCCCGTGACAGCCTCACCCTAGTACTCATGGACGCCCACACAAAGTTTCCGGTAGTGGAGCAAGTACAATCCACAGCATTCTCTCATATAGGCTCATTCTAAAGTAAGCCTTCACAAGGATGGGCCTGCCTAAAGAGATCAAGTTGGATAACAGCTCTCCATTCCAAGGGCAGGAATTCCAAAAGTATTTAGCATCGCTTGCCAACCGCACCGACAGGTAACCCCCAATGGCCTCAAGCCAATGGGGAGGTTGAGTGGTTCATGCGGACCCTGAATCGTGCTTTAAGCAGAGGAGTAGATGAAGGTGAAGATGCAGAGTGCTGCCTGCACAACTTCTTGAAGGCCTACCAGCATATCCCACACAGTATCACCAATTGCGCCCCAGCGGACCTGATGTTCTGAAGACCCATGAGGGACAGCATCCCAGCAAGTCCTGGATGGCAACCGGCCACGCTGGACGTTGAGGCCACTGAACTGAGTAGAAAAAACACTAATGACCAGGCCAGATGGCGGCACCAAGTACAGAATCCAACATTGCAAGTCAGGGCGCAAGTAATAATGAAAGACCGACACCCCAGGTAAAAATTTAGGATCCCCCTACGAGCCGGAGATCTGGCGAGTTGTGAAGGTCTATAGTACCCTGGTCACTGTGTAGTGGGGAAGCCACACCATAGTGCGGAACATATCTCAGTTCAAGGAGGTTGCTGGAACAAGTGGCATGCTGGAGGAAGAAGCTGAGGAGGACACTGGAGCAGGAGGAGAAGAACTTGTTCACCCATCTTCCGAGAAGCAACAGCCCTCCAATGACCATTGACAATAAAGGGCAACCTACTGCAAGTCCACCATTAGTTCTTGCCAGCAAAAAGCAGCCGATGTCCCTGGCTGGGGAAGTCCCGGAATGAGGCCTTTCAAGAAGTGAAAAAGAAAGTTCTGACCAAACCAAACTCCAAGCCAGAGGCTGAGAGACTTTGTGAGTCCCTTGTAGAATGCATGAATATTTATCTTCAAATCATTAAATGTTGGAAAGAATGTAGAGTGCCACCCCGCCTCTACGCTACTTTGTAACTACTATGCACTTTGAGGGCCAGGCACAGCCCAAGGAGATAAATAAACGGGCAGATGGTCGCTCGAGGTCATTGCCGACAAATACAGTACTAGTGGACAGTGTACTTTATTGGAGCTGCTAGCCTGCACCTGTGATATCCCTACCAGCGGTAGGCCGCACCCACTACACATGCAAGCACACTAACAAGCACGGCCCATGAGCCAGGAATGCGTCTTCAAACAGTGCACCTGGCTCCAGATGTTGAGTCTCGAAAGGCCGCACACTCCGCAGGACAGCTTAAATATCATACAAATAAACAAGCAGTATTACCTTTTCCAACAGTGTCTGTTTAAGTGACAGAAAAAACAGCAGGTTGGCCGTGGGAGGAAGGAGATGGTTTATAGTGATATCAGTCCTATAGCTAAAGAAAGACTACTCCAATTGAGAAATTTAATTTTTAGTTACTGGTAACAAAAAATTGCTGTCGGTGTTAGGGCCACCTCATCTTGACTGCATCGAGGAGGATGGATGAAGGGATAATAAGGCTTCACAGCAATTAGGGTATTAAATAAAGCTAGAGAGGCATGAGCATGCGCAATAAAAAAAAATAGAAGCCTTCATAGGATGGTGATGTTTCCTGTTTCCTCTACATGCTTCATTCTAAACTATAGCATGGTAAAATCAACTTGTAATAATACTCCAACAAACCAGTGGATGAAGGGGGTTGATCGAAAGCCTCTTTTCTCTCTGTATAAAATATAATATTTATTTATTACATAATTCTGAACAGACAGCTAAAGCTGTCTCTACCCAGACCCAAAATGGAGAACATAATCTGGAGGAGTTCATTCAGTTAATTTATGATTGAGAAGTTGAACTTTTATGCAAGCAGAATGTGAATGAACATACTAAAGATCCCAAAATAGCCATAAATTAAACAAACTCTAGTGTAAGGATATAGTGAGTGAACAGGTGCTCAAAAATAAAAATAAGCATATTTAAACTACAACACAGTGAACAAAGTGATATGTTTTTTAAAATATTTTTAAATACAAGTGTAATCTCTCAGTGGAGTTTGTTAGGGCTTTGTATTACTCTGTGTGTTACTTTAGTGGTATTAAATTAGCTCCTGTTATTGCCATGTTACTGTCTTAAGGGACATATCGAAGATCCCTAACTTCTGGCTAACTGTAGCCCTCTGTGGCTACTTTCATACTTCTGGCAAAAGACATTCCTGGTAGTGGTAATGTGGGTGGTCAAAAGAATGACACAACACTTTACTTTAGGGTGTTCACATGTGATTTATTAAGATCCAATAGGACAAGGCCTTGATGCCGGACAACTTGTTTTGTCTCTGTTCCTTTTCACTCCCCCTTTCGTCTTGTTGCACAGTCCCCAGCTTCCCCAAAGTGGAGTAGTCCCAATGTAGATTCCCTGATTCACTCTTCACAGCTGGCTGGAAGAAGGCCAGACAGTCAGCATGCTTGCCAATCACCTCGGGAAGAACAAAGCAAAACAGTGCCATTAGATCAAAGGCATTGCAATGTGCCTCCCCTTCACCAATCTTGTGCCAATAGAGAGGGGACATGAACAAATACCAATCCCTTCCTGTGTTCCCATGTGTGGTACAGTGCTCGTGTGTGATTTAGTGAGTTTGGACACTTCTTGAGTCTCACTGTCACTTAGTGCCCCTAAGTCCTTCCCACCACCTGTGTATTCGCATGCCCCCTTACCCAAAACGTGCATAATGCCGCAGCTCTCCTGAGTCACAACAATGCATGCCACAGCATCCTGCTGCTCCTCCTGACCACTGAACTTGAACACAGAGGTTGGGTCCTGGTTTCTGTTCACCTCCCATCTTCCTCCACGTTTCGGTTCTCCACCTCCCCACCTTCGCAGTTGTCTCTGCATCGGTCACAGTCCTGCTCTGTCCCTGGAAACTCGCTGCTGACGACCTCCTCTCCCGACATTTCTGCCTTCTTTTCTGTCTCCTCCACCCAAATGCTCATGTGGTGTCATTGTCCTTGGCTGGTCTGGTACCAATACATCACTGAATTCCGGCTGACATGTTCAAGACCCCAGCCTCCGGATCCGCTGGATTACATCTATAAAAAAATTTCTCATTTTACAAATTGGTTTAGTTTCTTATCACGATTTTCTGAATACACAAATAAAAAGTTCATAATCGCTGAATCTCAGAAAAAAACACCAGTGACAATAATTGAGCAAATGAAAAAGGCCCAAAAACATTTTAATAGTTGCTAAACTGCGCATTTGCTGGAAATAGCAGTGATTGTAGCTCTATTGTAATGCCCCACAAATATTTCAAAAAGTAGCTTCCCCTCCCCGCGCTCACCCAAATATGTGCATCAACAGTCCATTGTGACAGCTTCCAGCCACAAGAGGTCCAGAAAAACTAAATAACTATGATGGGCAAACAAAAAAGCAGACATGGGGCCTGATTTAGATGTTGGTGGGTCATCCACTGGCTTGGCAATCCGCCAGCAAGATTTAGATGTTGGCAGTCCCATAGATAACCCGCCCAAGGCCCACTGACTCAACGAAGGACTTCCATCCGCCATGACAGTGCCATGCAAATTCGTGGCTGGCAGCTGGACTCCTGCCACACTGACCACTGTGCAGATTTGGGTGCGCCTGACCGCCAGCCAAAATGTGGCGGTTCAACTTCCACTTCTGACTTGGCAGATTGGGAGGGGAAATGGGTGAAAACTCACCTTTTTCCCCATTCCACGTTTGTTTCTGGCTGGACATGACTGGACAACACCCTTAGTTGCTACTGCCACTAGACCACGTAGAAAACACAAACCCCCCCATCGCTGGACACAAAGGTAGGGAACTCACATTGGCTGTGTGTGTTCAATCAATCAATCAATCAATCACCAGTAGTCATTCCACATGTCGGGTTGAGGGCCATGATGAGTACTTCAGTTTCGTCTGTGTTGAGTTGTAGGCAGCTTCTTTTCATCCAGTTGGCGACTGATCCCATTCCTTGGCAAAAGTTATGTCTGGCTGTGTTGGGTTCATTGGATAGGAAGAGCATGAGTTGGGTGTCGTCCGCGTAGGAGACGATGTTGAGTCCATATTTTCTGACGATGGCAGCTAGTGGGGCCATGTCGATGTTAAATAGTGTGGGGCTGAGGGAGGATGCCTGGGGAACTCCTCAGGTGGTAGGTGTGGGGTCCGAGAGGAAGGGGGAAGTCTTACTCATTGAGTTCTGCTAGAGAGGAAAGATCGGATCCAGTCAATGGCCTTGTCTCTGATGCCGGCCTCGTGAAGTCTGCGTATCAGGGTGTGCTGGGAGACTGTGTCAAAGGCCGCTGACAGGTCGAGCAGGATGAGGGTCGCAGTCTCTCCCTTGTCCTGCAGGGAGTGGATGTTGTCCGTTGCAGCTAGGAGGGCTGTTTCGGTGCTGTGGTTTTTTTCTGAAGCCAGATTGGGAGGCGTCGAGGATGTTGTGGTCTTCAATGAAAGTGGCGAGTTGGCCCTTGATGGCTTTCTCAATGGCTTTTGCTGGAAAAAGGAGCAGGGAGATGGGCCTGTGGTTCTTGAGGTCGGTGGCGTCTGCCGAGGGTTTCTTGAGGAGAGAGTTGATCTCGGCGTGTTTCCAGTCATCAGGGAAGGAGGTGTCTGCTAGGGAGCAGTTGATGGTGAGGTGGAACTTGGGGGCGATGGTTTCGGCCGCTTTGTTAAAGATGTGGTGGGGGCATGGGTCCGTGGAGGCCCCAGAGTGTATGATCCTCATTGTCTTCAGTGTATCATCGGTGGTGAGGGGGGTCCATTTGGTGATCGTTGGTTTTTTGGTGTTGGGTTCCGGTGGAGGGGGTTCTGCACGTAGGTTGTCCTCGCTGAAGTTGTCGTATATTTTGTGGTGGAAGAATGTGTTGAGTTTGTTGCAGAGATCTTGTGAGTGTGGGATGGCCGTTGCTTCACTGTTGGGTTGGGAGAACTCCTTAATGATGCGGAAGAGTTCCTTGCTGTTGTGTGATTGTGAGGAGATTCTTACTTGTATTGCTTTCTTTCTGATGCTTTTGAGTGTGATGGTGGTGTGCGGTGGTGGCTGCTCTGAAGTTGATTTGGGCTTCTGTAGATTTGGTGTTTCATCAGATTTTCTCGAGGTGTCGACATGTGCGCCTGGATTCTCAGAGTTTTGCGGTGAACCAGCTGGCTTTCTTGGAGTGGGTGCTGTTGTTCCTTTTTGAGGGGGGCTATGGTGTTGGCGCAGTCGGCATTCCATTTGTGAAAGGTGTGGGCTGCGATGTTCAGGTCATCGTTGTGTGCGATCGGGGAGAGAGTTGGCAAGGGTGGTTGTGAGCTGGTCATCGGTGATTCTTGCCCAGCTTCTACGAGATGGTTGGTGTTGGGGTCTGAGGATGGTGGTTGTGTTGAAGGTGAAATGGATGCAGGGATGGTCTGTCCATGGTAGTTCGGAGGTGTGGCTGAAGGTGACGGAGGTTCCTGTTGTGAAGATGGGGTAGGGTTTGTCCTGCTGAATGCGTTGGTTCCGTCACGATCTGTCGGAGCCCTACGTAGTAGAGGTTGTGTAGGAGGGATGAGGTGTTGGGGTCTTGTAGGTTGTTGAGGTGGAAGTTGAGGTCTCCCAGCAGGGTGTAGTTGGAGACCACGATGGCTTGCGCAGTGATACTGTCTGTGATGGAGTAGGAAAAAGGTGCGCAGGGCCCGGGTGGGCGGTAGATGAGGGTTCCCTTGAGGGTGGACGTTGGGCTTGTCTGAAGTTTGAAGTGAAGGTGTTCCACCAGGCTTGTGGGGTCTTCGGAATGTGTACTCAGTCGGGTGTTAGACTTGTGGACGATGGCGAATCCCCCCCCAGGGGTGCCTGGGACGGTCTTTCCGGGTGATCTTGTATCCTTGGGGAATGGCGATGTCAATGTCCGGGCCAGAGGTGGTGTTGGTCCAGGTTTCGGTGAGGAATGCGATGTCCAGGGTAGTGCTGTCAAGGAGGTCCCAGATTTCGGTAGCGTGTTTGTGGAGGGAGCGGATGTTGAGGAGGATGTATTTCAGGATCTTTGGTGTGGGTGTGTTGTTGTGGGTGGGTTGTGCTGGGTCGAAGGTCTTGGTGGTGGTGTAGGACTGGCGGCAGCGGAGGCAGCTGAAGGGTCCGTGAGTGTCAGCTGGTGATGAGGGCTTGCAGTTGTTGTTGCATCCTGGGATGAGTGTGTGGAGTGCTGCTGGCATGTAGAGGTGGTGGGTGGGAGGTCCAGGGGTCCTGGCACTGGTCGCGATCGGGTAGTGGATGGGTACAGACAAGCTTGCCTTCGGCGCACCAGTGGCGTGCTCGCTATGCATGGCCACCATTAAGTAGGGAGGGGGGAGGAGAGGACAGGTGGGAGGCGGGAGCGGGAAAAATGGTGTGGAAAAGGGGGGCAGGGCTTCAGGGTCAGCAGCTGCGGGGAGAGGGAAGAGTGAAAGTTGGGAAAAAGCATGAAAGAGAGAGATGAGAGAATGCGAGAAAAATAGGAAAATGAGAGTAAAAAGCACAGAAAGAGAGGAATACGATAGAAAAAAGCACACAAAGTGCAAGGGCGCAATACAGCAAGCAGAAAAGCACGAAAGAGAGAAAACAGAGAAAAAGAGGACGAGGGTCGGTGGGCAGCCTAGCAGAAGAGCAAAGCTCTCCCACTTGACACCATGGATGAGACACAGACAGGAGCCTGCGGGTGGAGGAGGGTCTCGAACCTCTGACCGGGGTCAGAGTTCAACAGACAGCGTTGGGGGGGGGGGTCACTGCACATGAGCTTGGGACCACTGCAGATATATACATGTCACAGTATTTTCTTAAAAATTACATATGACATGCATATGTTGAGGAGACATTGGTGTCAGACACTGATGGGGCACACTGGTACACAGCACATATCACACACATACACAACTGTCTTTTTGGTGTCAGTATTCATTGCCAAATGCTGGCACCACAATGATGGTACAATCCCACTCGTCAACTGTTTCCATGGGGCCTGTACCTCACATGTTGTACTTTGAGTTATGTGTGTGAGTCAGTATGTGTATGTGTGATGCGATTGGCTGGGTGAGGTGGAGTAGGTAACGTGGTTGTGTCGGTATGTGTGCCACTTGCATATGGCATTGATGTTGTGTACATTGTGTCATGTATTGCTGTGTGTAACATTCAGGTGAGTGTTGTGTGGCGATCTTTGTCATAATGTGTGTAGTTGTGATGTGTGAGTGTGTAGTTGTGTTGGTTGTTGTGGTTGTGTCGTGTGTGGGTGCAGTGTCATTAGTGTGTGTGTGTCATGTCATGGATGTACATCAATGTGTGTTTCTGTATGTACTTGTGTTGTGGTGGAATGGCAATGGATAATAGTGTGTATGAGGTGTGTTGTGTTCATTGTGATGCAGAGTGCCATTGACTGATGTCCATTGGATCCCACGAGGTTTACTAATTTTCCCTCTGGACCTGCCACCAAAAGTGGAGTTTGGTCTGGGGGGCAGGCATCTCCACTAGCTGGAGTGCCCTGGGGCAGTCTAACACAAGGCAGGAGCCTTTATGGCTCACCGCCAAGTGTTGCAGTTCCTGCGGGGGGGGGGTGAAGCACCTCCACACAGAGCAGGCTTTGTCCCTGACCCCAGAGAACACAAAACCTCTCACCCACTGGGGCCCAAAACTAGTGGCAGGCTAGCACAGACTGGTCAGCCTTACACTAGAGTGTTGGGTGAAATACAGGGGACATCTCTAAGTTGCCCTCTGTGTGCACTTTTCAATAAATCCAACACTGGCCTCAGTGTGGGTGTATTGAGCTGAGAAGTTTGATACCAAACTTCCCAGTCTTCAGTGAAGCCATCATGGAGCTCTGGAGTTCGTAATGACAAGCTCTCAGCCCATGTACTCAATATGGCCACACTGCACTTACAATGTCTAAGAATGGACTTATACACTGTAGGGGCATATTGCCCATGCAGCTATGCCCTCAACTGTGGTATAGTGCACCCTGCCTTAGGGCTGTAAGGCCTGCTAGACCGGTGACTTGCCTATGCCACAGGTAGTGGTTTGTGGGCACTGCACCCAGAGAGGGACACCATGTCGGCTTTATCTTTTTCTCCCCATCAACATACACACAATCTGCAATGAAAGTATGTATGTGTTTGGTGAGGGGTCCCTTAGGGTGACACAATACACGCTGCAGCCCTTAGAGACCCTCCCTGGCCACAGGCCCCTATGTACCACTGCTACCATTTACAATGGACTTAGCTGTGTGCCAGGGGTGTGCCAATTGTGGAAGCAATGGTACAGTTTAAAGAAAGAACACAGGTGCTGGGGCCTGGTTAGCAGGATCCAGGTATACACTCAGTCAAGTTAGCATCAGATATCAGGCAATAAGTGGGGGGGTAACCATGCCAAAGGGGCCATTTCCTACAATGTTTGTATACAAAATCAAATTCTATATCTTCCATGTTAGTTTAATATTGAAATCTCTACTAGAAACCATGTCAACTATCCTAGTCTGAACAGATCACACCCCTTTTGCTCCTTGATGTACGTGGTTTTCATGCATCACGTGCAATGACAATGACGATGATAGCAGAGGTCACCTCAAGGGACACAGGGTCTGGTTTACAGTTTGGCAGACTGGTTACTCTGTCACAAACATGATAGCTATCCCATCCACCGTATTACGATTTCCATAGGATATTATGGAATCGTAATTTGGTGCACAAGATATTCGTCACGTTTGTGATGGAGTTACCCGTCCGCCAAAATCTAAATCATGTCCATAGATGGCAGTGTTGGATTCCACCGAAACATCCAACAGTACAGATAGCTGGACGTGGTGCCCACACTACAAGAAGCAAGCACCAGTTAACACAAATGACCCAAGAACCAGGTGAAAGTTATAAAGTCATGTTTCTAAAAGCACAATACTCATTTTAGCAAATACTTTTGCATTTTATGTTACTCTGCAGTACAATTCAGGCAATGTACCGACACACCTGCAAAAACAAGTGGTCTACCAACGTTACTTTTACTCAGACATAACACAATAGCAGAATAGCTCCCAGGACAGCACAAAGGCATCGAGCAACATAACACAAAGGCAGCTGGCCTGGTCCAACAAGAGAGCAATAACAACAAATTACTAAAGCTGAGTTTTGATTGAAAAGATGAGCAGAGCTACACGAGATCAAGGTCACACTGATAGGTGGCTTGATTCTGTACCCAACTGCAGGAGTTAGGCAATAGCAACTACAGTGTGTCAGTATCCTTAACACAACAAATGTAAGCAGAAAGTATGAAGGCCCTGCTGTGAGAATACATACAGTTAATAGAACCCTCTGTAGTGACTGCATATGACACATATGAAAGGGCATGTATAAACTATGGGGACACTCCGATTAGGCAATAAAGCATGTAGGAAAATGTGGGTTAAAATAAGCCACGCAAGTGCCACCACAGAGATCTAAACAAGTACATTAATAGGACAGGTTTGTGAGTCTTTGCCAACATAATAGTTAGTGCAGATTTATTGTTTATTTATTTATTTATCTATCTGTTTATTTATCTATTTATTTATTTTACTCTGTATATAGCACACCTAGATCTAGCAGGAGTTAGTGGGCTTCACAGTGAATCATAAGAAACAATCAAGTGTTCAATCTAGATGAGGAAGTGGATAAACACGGTTGCACAAACAATCCAAGAATGTTTTTGAGATTTGTTTGAAGACAGGAAGCTGATAGGTCATTTTTTAATTTAAAAAAACTCTGAAAATATAGGCCTTGAGCTATTTCCTAAACATTCTGTGCTGGGTCAGTTTTCTAAGGTCTGTGGAACAGGATTGGATGTAGACACTTTGACAAGAAATGTGTCATTATTTCAGCGTCTTCAGCTTGACAGTTGAAGCTGGGATGTTAGGGTATGTTTCTCCCTTGAAGCCTAGTCTTTGTAGAAAATAACGGTCCTTTGTAATATGGATGACCAGACCTGGAAGAGAGAAAATGTCAAAAGTAAAGTGATACTGCTCTATGCCAAATAGCATCTTCAAATTGAGTCGGAAACTCTAAGTAAAGATGTCCCTCTCCTAAAGATGACATGAAGGAAGCAATGTGGGTGTGGCTTGATGCCGAGATGATATGGCGGCACTTTGTTGAGGCTCATTAGGAGGTGACACTCAAAACAGCAACATAACAAAAGGTGATCCTTGTCTCTTCTAATTGACGTTTTTCCTTTGCTCTGGGGGACACACTTTAACTTAGTTTGGTGAGGCAGATACTTTCTTCACATGCAGCCACCATTTCATGATTACAGCGACGCATGTTAGTGCAAATTAGTTTTTATGATTTGTGAGATGTCTCTGCAAGTTGCTGCTTGTTTTGCAGAGAGCATCTGTGACTCCTAGTGGATGGAGGTGGTTACTGGTGCTCATAAAATAAATTTAATTTGATTTAAATAACTCACACTTTCCAGCCAGGTTATGGGAAAACTTATTTATCCTCTTCAGGTGAATCAATTAGTGCATCAATGGCCTATTCTTATGTGAGCCCATATATTCCTAGTATATTAAATATACACCTTTTACGTCATTAATTAGTGGATGGTACTCAGCTTAGGAAAAAATAAATTGCTTTATACAGCATAAAGGAAAACATTTTTTCAAACACTCTTTTGCGTCGATATATCTAAAAATGGAGGCTACCTCATTGCATAAAAGCTCCAATCCTCCCTCTTTCTCAGCTGCTCTCTCCAGTACTACAAATCTAATCTTGGCAAGGCAGCAACTAAAAGCCCTAAAAAAGATGCTCCTTCTCCCACAAAAGCTCTTCCTAATGCTTCTTTAGACATTCTGTTGGACTAGATAAAAGCCCTTAGCCTCTTCATGGAAGAAACTAATGTCAAACTACAAAATCTTAGCAACAGGTGGTCTTGTATGGAACAGTGTTTATCTACTGCAAAGCAACAAATTACTAACTTTAACGAAACTTCTCTTAAAGTGAATGATTTACAAATGCAGATATTTACTCTACAGAAACAAGTTGAAGACCTTGAAAATCGAAATAGGAGGAATAAGTTGCATAGCTATGGTCTTCCTGAAGGTTCAGAAGAGTCAAATCCTTTGACATTCTTTAAAATGTTTTACCTCAGATACTGAAATTGCCAGCTGGTCCACCACTCACCATTCAAAGAACTCAGAGGATGGGTCATTCCACTTCAATTTCTTCTAATTCCAAAAAACCAAGAGGAGGTTTTTTGTATTTTTTGGAGTACACTGAGCTAATTCAGGTAATTTCTGCTGCCAAACAACTGAAGCGCCTCTCCTGGTCTGGACATAATATTTTCTTCTCACAGGATTATGCTAAGGGCACTGCAGATTGTCGAAGGGACTTCTTAAACATGTAAATAACACTCAGATCTATTGAAGCATGTTTTCGACTCTTCCATCCTTTTTGCTTTAAAGTTACGTATAATAATAAGACGTCAACTTATGAGGATCCCACATCTCCAAGCCTTCCTTGCAGCATGTAGAATGGACAGCATGGTTACTTCCACAACGGCTCTCTCATCAAGATGATTTCTTAATTGCACTTCTTATTTGCTTTATACTTAAACAATAGAGGATATATGTTACTGTTGCTGTTCGTTTCTCCTTATTTTGCATTGCTATTATTTGAATAAACACTACAGCCAGATTAGATGTGACATTTTAAAGCATTCTGGGAACTGTATGATTTAAACCTGAGTAGTCATATGGCTATTTTCCTCCTTTAAAGTACATGAGCACTTTGAAATTAAACTGTTTGCACCTGTGACAAAGGCTATATTGTGAGCTGAAATGCTTCAGGTGTGCTGCCTGATTTTATGAGACAAAAAATCACCAGATATTTCCTGGAGCAGGGCTTCAGTGGTTTTTTTGTGAGTGGCTTTATAGTGGGGGATTCTTTGTTGCCATCTGCTGAAGCCACCCTGCAGGGTTGGTGGCTCCCATTCATGAAGAGAACTTTGTTGGAATATATATATATATATATATATATATATATAGTAGTAGTGATTGTAGACAGTTATTTTAAATCATTAATATTGATGTTCTCTCTTATCACTTTGGTTGTGTTCCAGTTTGTACATGCCCTTGTCTACCAATCTTGTTGCATCACTCTCCTTGTACCTTACTTATCCCTTTGGAGTCTGGACATGTCTTCTTCTTCATGTGACCTCCCCCACCGCCTTAAGTATTTGTAGGCATGTTTTCCTTCATTGTTATATCTCTTGTCCTCTATTTTTATCTCCCTTCTTCTCATACCCTGTCTTAATTTCTTCTCTTCTTTCCCCAATCTCTTATTTAGTTTTCCCTCTTTCCTCTCTACATCATTCTAGATTTATGGCTGTATCACTACATGCATTTCATTATGTTATTTCTCCCATTACTTGTATGTTTCTTTTTCACATTTCCATGTATTGTGTCTGATTATATTTTTCATTCTACTTCTTCTCAATGCTCTTGACTACGGTATCGTGGCACATCACAGGTTTAAGTTCCCCGATCAAGGGGCAAAGAGTTTTGATCCATTTGTTAATGCCTAATGTTCATACAGCTTTTTTGAAGGAATCACAACTTACCGAAAGCCAATCTACAAAACTTCACAAAGAGTGGATGTGCAATCTATTCTTCTCACTGGATAATTGGAAAAAATATGGTGTTATAATTTTATGCCACAAATCTTTGCATATTCAAATGGTGTCTCAGGAAACTGATGATATGGGGAGATGGCTCTTGCTCAAAATTTATATCGATGAGGTCCCAATTGTACTCTTTAATGTCTATGGTACTAATGCTCTGGATTGCAAGATTTGGTCTACCATTTTTCAAAACGTCTTGCAATATTCAGTTGATGGTCTTGTTTTGCAGGGGACTGTAACCATTTTTTTTATCCTTTCCTCAATAGACATTCCTCATCACCTTATATTCCGAATAATTTGCAAAGAACATTTGTACAAGCATTACTTAAGAGATGTTTGGTGTTTATGCAATCCCACCTTAAGAGAATACACATATTTTTCTCCTGTGCATCACACACAATCTCAAATAGATTATATAATCAATTTTCATCCTCTCATTCAATCATTACACACAGCAGACAAAGGTTTATTTTAATTTCTGACCATTCTCCAATTTCTATATCTCTTGACATTCTATCCAAACATATCTTTATCAAAAGATGGAGGTTCAACAACTCTTTATTACTAGACTCTACATTTACCTCTTCTTTTATTTATTTCTTTCATGAATATTTTCTCCTCAATCATAAAAATACCTTGCCTTTTCCCACATTTTTGGATGCTTCCAAAGCCTCAGCTTGAGATTTTGATATCAATTACGTATCTAAGAAGAAGAAACTCTCTCAGGTCCAATACAAACTAATACTTGATGAAATTAAAGACCTTAAACACTCGTATTACACATCTCACACAGAACACTCACTACAATTATTTATGGATGTTATAGATTATTCTGACACGGTTCATCATAAAGATTCAGATATCTTAACTCAATTTAAACTCTTTTCTACCAAACTATATTCACTGCAACAAATGCGCTCTGATTCTGATATATTAAAATACCTATCCTCTATTCAAAAACCAAACTATTCTCAAATAGAATTTCATCTTTAGAAACAGATATCAAACATTCAGATCTTCATCATGTGCTTCTTTCCCTCAAGAAGGACAAAGCGCCTGGACCTGAAAGATTTGCAGCCAAATTTTACATATTCGCTGCAAATTACTTCCCCCAAAATTATGTACACCTTATTGACTCCTTTACTGAATCTTTCAATTCTTCTGGCTCTTTTTTAGACACCCTCATTTTTCTCATCTCAAAGGATGGCCCCACCTCACTTGTTAGCGTTGATTATAAGAGCTTCGCAAAAGCATTAGCCTCTAGACTGGAATATTTTCTCTCTGAACTTTTAGGTAAGGAACAATGAGGCTTTGTCAGTTAACACACGCTTAATCTTTGATTCATCTCTGAATCTGCAGGTATGTCAGAATCTATGGCTGTTATTGCCTTAAATGCCAAAAAAGCTTTCAACCGAGTAAATTGGAAATTCCTCTTCACCCTATCACTTGGTTTGGATTTGGCCCCAAAAGTATTACTTTAATTTCCCTCTAGTACACTTCTCCTCTAGCAGCCATATGCGCTAATGGGTTGACCTCTGCGTATTTCTGTCTTGGTAGGGCTGTTCGACAAGGACGTCCCCTATCTCTGTTTCTTTTTAACCTAGATTTTGAACCTTTCTTATCTCTTATAAGGCAAAATACATATATATGAGGATTCACATATAATACTTAACATGTCAAATTAGCCGCATATGCTGATGACATTTTATTATTCGTCTCAAATCCTCACTCTTAACTTCCCGCTTTTCCATCAGAGGTTTCCTCTTATGCCTTAGTATCTGTCTATAAGATAAGTCATGACAAATGTGAAGTTTCACCTCTCAACAAATTCACTTTTAAACACGTCTTCTCCTCTTCCAACTATAAACGGCAAACCAAGCAACTTAAATATCTAGGTCTTCAATTTAGCCAATCTCTCACTACTTCTGTTTCTACAAACATTGATACTTGGCTTCATTAAATCACTTAATTAACAAGCAGATGGCATCCTCTACATTTATCTTGGTGGGGTAGACTTGATAACTTTAAGATGATGTTAGTCCCTATTATTCTCTTCACCATCTCTAACATTCCTTCAAATATTCCTCATATACCATACAAGAAAATGTGTTCAATATTATCCTCTTTTCTTTGGAACAACAACAACCTTGCATGTCTCTACTAACACTACAATGCCTTAGGCTTGAGGGTGGAGTAAATTTTCCCGATTTCTCCAAATACTATATTGGGCATTCTTACTAAGACAATCTACACACTGGGTCACGTCTTGTCTACCATATACTGCATCATGGGTAGACTTGGAGCACAAGTTCTAATCACCTTTATTAATTTCTTGAAAACTTAACTTTCATGCAAAAACCTCAGAAATATTTTAACCGAGTCCTTAGGAATACCTGTTAGCTTCAATCACTTCCTATTATCCCAAAGACTTACGTTCCTTTATGAATGCTACCATTTGGTATAATAAACATATACAAATGAATAGCCAACCTATTTATTAGCAAATCTAGAGATTCAAAGGGCTAGTCTGGGTTAACCGAATATTCAATCAAGATTCCCTAATATCTTTTTCACACCCTCAGACCACCTTTAACCTTCCAGACACTTTCCAAACCAAATTTACATTTCTGCAGGATGCCATTTCTCAAGCATATCTTAGTTTTAAACATATTTCTTCATCTAATCTAACACTTATCAATAATCTTGCTGTCATTTTACACACAATCACTAAAGCTTCTTCTATTTACTCCCACTTACATTACATTGATACAGATATGCCTAAATCTAACATTGAGCTAGCATGGGAAACAGACCTTTCTGCTACCTTTTCCACATCACCCTCGAAACACATTTGGATTAAAATAAGAAAATCCTCCCAAGCAGCAAATAAAACACAACACTCTTTTTCATTTACAATAGGCTTTTTCTGACACCCAGTCTCCAACACAAGATTAACCCAGATATTCCTGATACTTGCTGGAGTTGTTCTTTTCAACAAGCTGATTTGGAACATTTGCTATTCACATGTCCCTTTTTCACTTTTTGGACACAAGTTTGCAATCAAATCAATTCTATATCTCATTCCAATATTCCCTATTCTCTCACTAATGTGTTTTTGGGTAGTATATCTGATGCATGGGCAGATGTCTCATTTGATTAGAAAATATTGGACCTATTACTAGCAATTGCATTTCAGCAAATAACTCAACATTGGTAGGAGGATTTCTCACAACTGTCATTTAAAGCATGGTGGTATGCAGTCTGCTACAACCATCGAATCTTCTATTCACCTTATATCACTGGTGTTAAAGCAGAAAACCCTTTGGACACCTGTTACACAATTCCTTGACAACTCTGCAAAATTGTAATTTGCCCCGTTACCCTACACTCAAGAAGTTGTTCAACCTCCCTGACTTTCTATTTTAGATGTTATCTTTGCATATTACATACTGTTTGCTATATGATTTGACACCTGTGAACAAGGTCTGGTGAGACTGAAACGCGTCAGGGGATTCCTGTTTGTTTGTTTATGATCTCACTAATGTATTAAAAGTTAAGGTATTTTTGGCACAACGACAGAGTGCGGTTTTCTCTTGCTAAAACAGAAAGAGAATCTTGTTTTTTTAAAATATGGTTGTCCTGCCTCAAACCAGCACCACCGGAGAATTAAGTGCGCCGTAACACGCAGATCAGGACATCTTTTCTTTCTTGATTTGTTATTTATATATGCAATCATACACCTATGTATATATAACGTAAGTACCACCCCTCCCCTTCTTCTCATCTTCCCTTTATTTAGTTGCCTCTTATCCACCAAAGGTATTACTTCTTATGTATTTTACTCTGCCATACAATATTCATAATAAACTCATCTTTAAACTGAAAAAAAAAAGACGCGTGCCATCATGGCGGTCGCAAACTGACGGAGCTCCCGCTCCTCCTCAGTATTAAACAATCCTGCCTGACAGGGTATGAGGGTGGGGGTGACCCAGGGTGACTGAAGGGGGCCCACCAGGTCCAGTGGCGGGCCAGAGTGGCCACAGGAGCACGCATCTGGAGCTGAGTCCGGGGCAGGCCTGGTGGGCCTTGATTGGAGGCGTACATATCCCAGCCTTGAGGGTAGGCCGGGCCGACACACAAGGGTGGCTGGCGGACCAGAGCTGGAGGGCCTGCCAGACAAGCAGTGGCGAGGCCCCGAGGTGTGGACAGATGTGAGAGGGCTGCCGAACTGAGTGCTGGTGTGGCACTTGTCCTCCCGGACCCTGACCCTTCTCTTAAGTTAAGAGAGACTGTTCTTTGAGAGGGGACGGGCGAGTGAAGGATCCTGGAAATGGGTCGGGAAAACACCCCAGACTAAGGAGGCACAAATTAAAATGGATCAGTACACAGCGCCCATGGACTCTAGCACCGGCCAGACATCCGGTGTGTTCAGGGAGGCGGACGACGGAACCACCGCTCCCCCTGCCAGACATGGCACCACTTCTGAAGGCAATCTAAGACTCAAGGGAGGCGGTGGAGTCAAAGGGTGACGGGGTCCACGTGGACCTCTCCTAGTGGATCTGCGGCGAGTGGCTGAGAGGGTGACTGAGACTGAGACTAGAATTTCTACAGTGGAGGATGTAGTGTCCGCCCTTCAGACACGGGTTACTCAGCTCACCTCAAAGGTGGCTGACCTGGAGGAGAGGGCGAGGACACTGAAAATCGGTCGTGGACAAACAATTTTCACCTGGTGGGGCTGCCAGATGAAATAACCGGTGGCAGAATGGAAGACCTCATGGAGACCTGGTTCCAATCATGGGTCCCTGAGGGCAAGCTCTTGAGTTGCTTTGTGGTGGAAAGGGTGCATCGGGTGCTTGCCAGGCGGCCTCCACCGGGGCTCCTCCCCACCCAGTTGTGTTCCGACTCCTTAACTACAGAGACCGCAACACTATTGTAAAGGAGTCTCGCTCCCAAGAAGAGATACGCTACTCTAATTCCAAAATTCTGATTTTCCCAGATTATACTCGTGCTGTGCAACAATGCAGGCGATCATATGAGGAAGTTAAGCAAAAACTATGGGCGTTAAACATACGCTATGTGCTCCTCTTTCCAGCTAAGTTGAAAGTGATCCATGGCGCTTCTTCCTTGTTCTTTGAAACGCCGTAGCAGGCATAGGAGTGGGCGACGGAGCAGAGGGAGCTGCATCCCAGAAGTGGTTTGGTAGCAGACCTTACGAACAGGGCTGATGATCAGCCACCAAGGCCTAGCGTAGAGGCTCGTGAGCGCCGGCGGAGGTCCAAGCGGAGGCGTCTGGCGTGGTGGAGGAAGAGTCGCCACGGCGAGCCTAGCCCTGGGACTGGATCCGCTGCGGGCGGAGACCAGTGACTCATATCTGTCAGACACTCCAGCCATTTTCAGCTCCAGTGGATGTCCTCTGTGATTGGAACTGGGACACAGCCTTGAGCTATGGAACTGTGAATGCCATTGCAACCAGTACTGCAGTATGTTCTGATGGTCTTGAGTTCTCCCCATGGCGAGAGGGCTGGGGGATAAGAATGTGTTTATGTTCAAGGGTGGGGCTGCAATTGCGGGGTAATGCCTCTCATTACATATTGCATTCAAGCTGTCAGGCGGATTATCCGTACATGAGCGGGGGGTATCCAGATGTAGATCACCTAACACCTCCAAGAGTTACTTTAGGTTAGGATGTTCGAAGGGGCGACAGATGCTTCTTGTGTGGAAGTGTGGTGTGGGAGGGAGTTGGGGGAAAGGGCACTGTTCTTGTTACTACAGTACTTCATACTGCATGCTGTTTTCAAGTTTACAAGCAGGTTTTGTGCACCACAGCTGTTCCACACAATTATGCCTTCAGACACAGCCATAGACTGGGCGATGGAGTGCTAACATCTGGTTGCACGGTCCATTGCCCTTGCAGGATGCCCTGTGGGCCAGATAGCTATATTCTTGCGCACAAGATGACTTCGATCATTTCATGGAATGTTAATGGGCTCCTAGACCACATTAAATGGACCGCAGTACTTAGAAATATCAAGAGACATGCCCCGGGGTTGTCCTACTGCAGGAGACGCACCTACTGGAATCTCGTTGCTCCTTTTTGGGGTGCTTCGGATATGATAGGGTCTACCATTCGGGGTTAATGCGAGGGTCCCGGGGATTGGCCCTGCTGCTTCATTAGTCATTATCATTCACCGTTACTAAGGTTCACGAGGACCCATTGGGGAGGTATAGTGGAGTAGATGGTCAGATGGAGGCCAAGCAGTATAACTTGGTTTCCTGCTACATTCCCCCACATCTGTTACGGCGATTGGATCGCTGTTGGTGTTGCTTCCGGCCGGCTTCACACTGGTAGGGGATGACTTTAACGCAGTGCCAGGAGCACTCTGGGATGTTTCTGCGGAGCACAGCTCCACCCGATGTACCTGATCGCCGAGCCTAAAGAGCTGGACAGACTTGTGATGTATGAAGGGTGTGGTACCGCGTGAGCGTGCCTACACCCATTGGTCTGCCGCTTATCACACCGAGGCCCGAATTGACCTTGTGTGGGTTCTGGCGACGGAAGTAATGAGTGTCTGAGGTCTGTTCTGATCCCCCACTGTTCGCTGATTGGGATGCTGGGTATCAGACACATTGACTGCCCTGGAGGCTCACTGCTTTGCATCTGAAGTCCCCGGGGCGCAGCAGTTTTGTAGAGGGGGAACTTGAGGCTTCTTTCAACACAATGTGGGCTTGGTGGCCTCTGGGGTGACGGTGTGGGCGGCATGCAAGCCAACAATGAGGGGTGTTATCAAAAGCTACATTCGTGGCAGGAACGACACCAGCGGCCGCACCGTGAACAACTTGAGGCTAAGATATTGGAGCTGGAGGGGCGAGCTAGACACTCCAATGCAACAGTGGTGCAGCGCCAACTGGTCCTGGCACGGTCAGAACTATGCCAAATATCTCTTGAGGAGGCCAAACAATGTTGGCAGATGTCGACTGGGAGAGTGTATGAGATGGGAGACAAGTCAGGTAAACTGCTCTATTGGTTGGCGACGCATGAGGCAGCAGCCAGATTACTGCCTGCCATACGAGATAGAGAGGAAAACACACAAGTGGAGTTGGAAGCGATTGCATAGGCGTTTGTGGCATATTACCAAGATTTGTATGCTAAGGACCCCCCTCCCACGCCTGGTGGAAGAGAGTTCCATGGTTTGGGACCCCCCGGTACCAACTATCCCATCTACTCTTGCCCATGACTTGAACCAGTCACTAACAGCGGAGGAGGTGACTGCCGCCAATTCGGAGCTTATTGGGGGTAGAACCGCCGGGCCTGATGGGTACCCAATAGAGTACTACAAAAATTTCCGCTCATTGTTGGTACCTCATCTCCTGAATCTTTACGGTGAGGCCCTGTCGACAGGGGCTTTTCCTCCTGAACTTGACTGTGCCACTATCGCAGTCCTGCCCAAGGAGGGACAGGCTCCAGACCAGTGTGCATCATATCGGCCAATCTCCGTCATCAATGCTGATATAAAGATATATTCTAAGGTACTGGCTCTGCGTCTCACGCGTACGCTGAGCCACTTCATTCATCTGGGACAATGCAGCTTTATGCCTGGCAGGAGCATGCGTCATTGTATCCGATGAGTGGTGCCCTGGCCCTTCTCCTCATAGATTTTTGGAAGGCACTCAACACGGTTTCATGGGAATACATGGAGGTAATCTTGGGTTGGGGACATTGCTCCGCCAGATGAGCCGTCTCCTGTATCAACACCCCATGGCCCAGGTTCAGGTAATGGGGTGCTCTCCCAGACATTTCCAATTAAACGGGGAAGGCAGCAGGGTTGCCCCCTATCCCTGCTGCTCTTTGCACTGGCGATTGAGACCATGCCGTGCTTGCTGCGGAGCAATCCTCTGATGTGGGGATGTGGATGGAGAGATGGAGTGGAGGACAAAATGGTGCTGTGTGCGGACAACGTATTGGTGTTTCTTAGTGATCTGCCCGCATCGGGACCCAAATGGGTGGAACTGCTGGAGCGATTTGGGGAGGTGTCCGGGCTCCAGTCAATGCCCAAAAGTCAACGTTGGTGAAAGTCAAGGGGGATGCGGAGGGCCGACAGTGGTGTCCCCAGGTCCCAGTATGGAGGAAAGTGTTTAAATATTTGGAAGTCCACGTTTCCCTTCTGCCTGACTTAGTGTGGGTACTAAACTTTGGGGATTTGTCAGCACGTCTGGACAGGGACCTGTAGCATTGGAAGGACCTCCCCTTAAACTCCTTTGGGCGTACTGTCCTCCTCAAAATGATGTGGCTCCCTGGATACCTGTACGCCCTCATGAACTACCCTTACCAAATACCAAGGGCATGGTTCCGCCCTTTCACTTAAAAATGTACCAACTTCATTTGGAATGGAGGGCGGCACAAGCTGGATTTTAATACTGCGCGGAAGTCCCCGTACGAGGGGGGCATGGGAGTTCAAGATCTATATATCTACTACTTAGCCGCCCAGGAGGTGCCCATAAATGATTGGTTTGTGGGAGGTTGGGATGACCCAAGTATCGACTTGAGATCCCTGAGGTGGGCTTTGGAGGCCTATTAGGTATGCTGTATGGTAGCAGGATTCCTTTCCAGACTGCGTCTTGCACCCGGGTGGCGGTGGGTTGCTGGAGGGTGGCCCTACTGTGACACAGAGACTGGCTGCACCAACTCACTGCACTAAAGGGCTTTCAGCACTGAGACTTAATAGGGGTTACTTATTTAGGTGACGTATAAACAGGGGATAACCTTACATCATTCCAGGGCATGAGAGAACAGTATCGGCTGCACCTGACAGTTCTTTTGATATCTGCAGCTGTGCCACGCCTTGGGTGCCCATATTTCAGTGAATACCCAGCTCCCCGACTATAGCCCGCTAAAGGCGAAATTGTTAACTGGGAGCCTGGGGAAGAAAGCAGTTTCCCAAGTTTATAAATACTCACGAACGCCCCAGATGTGTTTGACCACATGCAACAAAGTTGGGCGCACTGGGTGGGGAAGCTGGATGGCGACGACTGGCAGAAGCCATTATTGGCCCCCTGGGAATTAGCCATATCGGCTATGCTGCGAATGGTGCAGTTCAACTACCTCCACGCATCTTACTTGACCCCTGTAATAATGTTGAGGATGTCTGGCGGAGCAGGGTCCGCCTGTGCTACGTGTGGTCCCCCGGGGGGGAACTTCCTCCATATTACTCGGAACTGTCCCCAAATACGACCCTTTTGGGAGGGGGTTGGCAAGTAAATGGTGGAGATCCTGGGGCATCCTATAGATTTAAGCCCCAAGGTTGCATTACTGGACCTTTAAGAGGAATTGGGGTGCCCTCGTGCTGACCGGATATTTGAAGGAGTTGCATGCCTCGTTGCTAAGAGAGATATTGCTTGTGGGTGGAAGCTTCCCGGGGCTCCTTAGTTCGTGGGATGGAGGGCAGGGTTGATTGGTGTGCGCATCAAGAAAAAAACATCAATGCAGCTGGAGGGTGCCCAGAAAAACATGATAAAATATGGGGGAAATGGTGGGCTTACCATGATGTTTTATTGTAATGTAAAACTAAGCACTGGTTGTCGAGCAATGGATTGTGTCCTATGCTCCGCAACTGTATTATTGACGTTGTCGGAACTTAACTGTGTGTGTACTGTTCTCAAACGTAACAAAAATAATAAAAATGTGGTTCTAAAAATAAAAAAATAAAAAATAAAAAATAAAAAAGGATGGAAGCAAATCATGTGTATTGTTTGCAATTCCTTCTTAAGTAAATATTTAGGTATATGTAGTAATTGCGATGTGTTGGTTGATTCCATACTCTATTAGCTGACACAGAATGGAAGGTGACGCACTAGATCTATAGCACCCCTTTGGTCATGCTGAAGGTTAGGTATATTGATGACTAGGTGCAGCAAGGTTAGTGTGGTTGTGACCTACACATGTTCTTCCTCAGCAGGTTGGTTTCTGGTGGGCCAAGTAATGATTTTCTCTGGATATATAACTGCTAGTGGAGTTAGGTGTTATGGAAAAGAGCAGCTAGAAAGACACTTTGCTAAACAATGGTCCCCATTACAAAATACGAAGTAGTTATTACAAGAACAACCTCAGAAATGTTCATGATAAAGTAGCCCCTTCGAGGTTGACATTTCAGATGTTTGCCACATGAACAACTGCTTGTGCAGGAGTAAGTTAGGTACACTCTTTACTGGTCTAGTGATTTTTAGTCTTAACAGAATTAATTGCAGCAGATGCATTTGAAGTTGCATTGGCTTAGTGATTGTCGCTGTTTTATTTCTCCTTATGACAGTTGCATATACATGTCCTGTTGTGCAGAAAGTTTCAGTGCCCGCCAAAGTGGAAATCTCACTTGAATGTCAAAGTTGTGGTGAGGTGAAGAGAATGTTAGTGAGTTGTGAGACGGAAGCTGATGAAAGAAGAAATGGGGGCTAGGAGCCGGTCTTTATGCAAATAACCATAAAAGTGGCTTCATACAGGTAGCTGCTTGTCCCGGCCTCTCTCAGTCTTGCCCTGAAGGAAGTCCAACACTCCTTTCTTCACAGTGTTTCAGTGAATCAAGCTCCTTTCCTCAAGCAGAGAGCTGTGGGATGAGAGGTGGGCCCTGTGGCAAACAGAGCTCAGGTGAACTGCCAGATAATTACACAGTTGATGTGACTGAGGTTTTGCCTTTTCACATCATTATTTCAGAGAACAGTCAGGCAGAACTGTCATTAAGTGAAAGATGAGTCCATAAAATGGCAAGGCTAAAATGCTGAAAAGAAAGAGAACTGGGGAGCCTCAAGCAGCCATGTGGGGGACTGGGAAGCTATGAAAGTAGTATTGCGAGGAGTTTCCTCAAAACTACTTACGGTGTTAGACAACTAGAACAAGATATAAAAAAAAACACAAACAGGCTTGAAAAGATATTGAGAATCGACTACCCACCCACCCAGAATATCTGCTGGCCAGGAATACACACTCTCAGAAGTACTTAACGATTTGCACCGCATACCAACAAAGGCTACACGCAGAAGGTGATAAAACAGGTGCAATGCTTGCCCATTTAGTCAGGCAGGAGAGATCCTGGGTTACTATCCTTACTCTAAATATTGATGCAGGCCCACCGGTCTATACCTAGTGAGCCAAATGTAGGGTTTTTCAATCACATCTGACTGTTATGTATGCAAATCAGTGTGACACCCACTCTGCCTATGGTCGAATTCCTGCGGAAAGTCGACCTTCCTAAACTTTCTCCTGCAGAAGGTAGGGTTCTAGATGAACCCATAACTTGGGAAGAAATCCTTCCAGTTATCTGCTTCTTTAAAACAGCCATGGCCTTCAGAAGGGATAGAGATCCCAAACCTGGAACACTATTACATAGCTGCCCACACAACAAGCAGTCCACCTGTTGGGGGGGAAGACTCCTAGGAGACCAGGTTACTGGACTACTGTTGTGGAGAAAGTCTCTCCCTACCGGCCGTCTCCAGAGTCCCCCAACACACCTTACAGAGTCCGCCAAGTAACTCAGCCCTGGGAGGATACGGTGAAGAGGGTTCTCCAGAGAGCACCATTCCGTGCAGAGCTTAGCATCTGGACATTGAAGCCCTACATGTCGCTTCGGAGATGGGAGGAGGGGGGCTGCCATACACTGGGTAATCTCTGCCTGGGGGACCGCTTCATAACATATGCATATGTGGTTCGATTATTTACGTTGGGACCAGGGCAATACTTACAGTATCAGAAACTCTCTGCCATAGCGCATAGTATTTGGCTGACATTTCCAGACACCCCACCACATTCTGCCGCCCTTGCCACTCTGTTAGACATGGCCAGCGGCAGTTGTTTGATATCCCACCTCTGTGCAGCATTACATACAGACTTTCCCGACAACCTCTCTCTGTCCAGGCTATGTGGGGGAGAGGTGCTTTACGGATCAGTTGACTCCACGGGAATGGGAACACATTCATGAAGAGGTACATTTGAACACTTCCAATGCACAGTTGAAACTGACGAATTATAAATCCGTACACCAAACATATCTCTCCCCAGTCACTGTAAGCCGGACTTACCCCATGCTCAGATAGATGCCCGAGAACGATTGGCCGCAAAAGCAGACTTTGTGCATATAGCATGATTGTGTTCGAAGATTTCCTCGTTCTGGCAACAGATCCTTACAAACTTGAATAGGGCATCAGGTTGGGCACTCTCGTTAGAACCCAAACAGATACTATTGGACCTCATTCCTGCTCCCCCCCAAAAGAAATTTAGTAGGAGGTTTGTCTTGCTGGGCCTGATGCTAGCGAAACGACGGATAGCAATAGGATGGTTAAGTCCCAATCACCCTGTGTAATCTGAATGGGCTAAAAATATTATGGAATGGGTGATAGCTGAAGATATACATATGAAACACACCCAAACAGATGAAAAACTAGAAGAGGATCTGAGAGACTGGGCAGCAATGCTTTAAGATTTAACACCAACCCCATCTCAAGATGAAGCGATATAGATATCCGGTGCCGTCAATGCTTAAACTGTAAAATAACAAACTACGTCTTGAAGAAAAGATTGTTTGCTTCTGTAACACAAGTTGAATGTGATGTTTATACGAGAGCCACCGGAACAGGGCGGGGGGGGGGTAGGTTGATCTGCTTGGTTAATCCGAAGTATACGCACAACTGTGTGCAATTTGTTGCAATTTCCACTGTTTATAACTGAAAATCCAACAAAGATCTTTAAAAAAACAAAGGCTGAAAACAAAGTACACACTCTATTATGGAAAGAAGGTAGGTGAAGTTAAGAGCATGTGGCAGTAAATCTCTTCTTCAAAAAGACTAAGGGGGTTATTCTAACTTTGGAGGAGGTGTTAATCCGTCCCAAAAGTGACGGAAAAGTGACGGATTTACCACCAGCCGTATTACGAGTCCATTATATCCTATGGAACTCGTAATACGGCTGGTGGTATATCCGTCACTTTACCGTCACTTTTGGGACGGATTAACACTCCTCCAAAGTTAGAATAACCCCCTAAATAGTCTTTGGAAATATTTTGATAATAAATAGTGTTTTCCTATTAAAATAGAGGGGTTGCATTAAAAAAGACAACGCTGTTCAGTGAAAACCTGTGTTTTCCTGGCATTGGCCAGACTAGTCCTAGACTCTTTCTTGAATTTAAACGCAGCCCTGTTTCCATCTCTCATTCTGACACAGCACTCAGCAAAAGGGGTGGTTGTGTGCATGTACTCTGCAGGGGGCCCCTACCCCCTGGACCCAGACAGAGGCCTGCCGTCTGTGCACAGTGCATTGTGCTGAGGTGGCCCCCTGGAGATTGGGAGCCCCCTCCCTCCACCCCCCACCTCCCCCCCACACCACGGGAGCTGCAGAGGCCTTTGTTACGCCACTGGGCTGCACCAATGCAATATCCGGCCATCTGGGAGAATGAAAAGGCTAAGTTCTGCTCAGCGGAGTGCCTAGTGGAACCTGCAGCTATTATTTACCTCAGTGCCACACAACATCAACTTATGTGAAGCCGAATTCTGTATTATTTTGATTCTGGCAGGGAACAACCAACAGTCTATAGGCTCTGTTTTAGAGGTGCAAGTGACTTCCACTCCTGTTTGTGACTATGTGGGGATGTGGATATTATTTCAAGATGGTTTAAAATAATTATTTTAGTATTCAGAGCGTTTTAGAGCATTTCAAGTGCTGGAAGTATTCTCAAGTAGTCTTACGTGCCAACTGCTTCAAGCTCTTCTTAAGCACCTCCAAGCGCTTTTTAAGTATATTATGCTGCATATGAAACTGTGCACCTAAAATAACAATTGACATTGCTATCCTATATCATTTGCACTAGCTACAACTGCAGCACAAAAGACTAAAATGACAGTGATCAAGAAACAAAAAGTGGGTGACAAGCATCTAGGCTTCAGATGTTCCTTAAGAGTCTATAATGCAGTGGCATAACAGGGGCCCCCCTGTAAAGAACATGGAAGGGGGCCCCCTCTTGATGCACTCAGGCCAGGTGCTGTGCTGAGGGACCCCCCCCCCGGAGCTCGGGACCCCCACACCACAGGGGCTGTGGGGGCTTTTGTTCCCCCTTGCTATGTAAGACATTGCTTCTCTTCCTCAGAACAGAAAGATGCTCCGATGACCAACACAGACAACCTCTCTTTAAAATAAAGCTGCTATTTACATGACTAACAGTTCCAAAGCAGGGTTTTATTAATAAAATATTTTAACCATCGGAAGTCAAGTGGTTGTCATTCCTCTGGCAAGGAAAGCAAGGAAATGTTGATGATCAGAAGGCGAGGTGTGGTCCCAAAGAGAGACATAAAGCCAGCAAATAATGTAACGTCCTGTTACAAAAGGGGTCTGTGTATCTATCGAAGGCGCTTAGGAGAGTACCTGTGTGCACGCTGGGAATGGGTAATCCGCTACAGCTCTCAAGTATTAAGGTGAATACATATGAAAGGGGACATTATCACCTCAGGAATAAAAGTGGAAAAGGCAGAGCCAGCTATGTGGATAACAAGGAAATGTTAATAAATTAATCTAATTCTTTATTGAGACCTCCAGTGTAGCTGGACTATACTCCCCAGGAGATACCAATTTAAGTAATGAGAAATAGGTAAACAGTGCTAAAGTACTTGCGCTTCCTCCCTAAAACATGGTAAAATTGGCTTACACCTGATTGGTATATTTAATTTACTTATAAGTCCATAGTAAAGTGGTCTACCAGATGCCACGGGCCAGTAAATTAAATGGTACTACTGGGTCTAAAGCACACAACAAAACTTTTAAGTCAGGCCTAAAACTCCCTTTTTTATACATATATGCCATCCCTAGGGTGGCTATAACAGCTCATAGGACTGGGTTGCTTTGTATTTAACAATTTGGACATATAGGTTTCTGTTTCACATGCCCTACTGGTGAAAAAGTCACAAATTTGTTTTTGTATTACTGTGAGGTCTACCTCTCACATAAGATAACATTGTGTTACCTTATTATATTCAATAAGTAATAGCGTTTGTTTGGGAACAGGTGAAAATCTCATGTTTGGTGTCTAAGGAATTGAAATTCAAAATCCTCTTTAATGGTAAAGTCAGATTTCAAGTTACAATTGTGAAAATGCCATTTCAGAAATTTGGCATTTCCTTGTCCTAATCATTTAGGGCCTGCAGCCTGTTTCCTGGGTCACATTACTAGTTGTAGTCAGCAGTTGGCATTTGTGCACAACCCCACCTACACTTCAAAGACACTGACTCAGCACACACAGACATTATGTCACACCAGGCATTTGTGACTCCATACATCTTGGTACCAGGGCGGGAAGGCAGGAAATTCGTAACACTTTTTGGGGGGGAAAACTACAGCAGTTTCTTCCACTTTAAACCTGCCACCAGGTATATAACTAGGAATCTCGGACCAACTTGTCAGTCTACTTCTGAACCTGTGGAGACCTCTCCAAGGACGACCCTGCTGCCTGAGGTCTGCTGTGCACTTCAGAGGACCGCCCTGCTGCAGCAAAATGACTGCCCTGCAACATGAAGCCTGCAGTGTGTCCTCAGACGACTGCTCTGCTGTTTGAGACCTGCTTTTTCTGCTGAAACCCAGAACTACCAGAGTGATTTCATGGGCTAACTGGCTGGCCTCCTGCTCAGGGCATCATGGACAGAAAAGGCCCCAACCATCTTGAAACTGCACCTGGAAACAGCCTGAGTGAGTCCTGGGTCTCCAAGTGGTACCCATCCAGTCTTGGACCCTTGGAAGGGGTGGTGCTAATGGTGCCCATATAGCCCAATCTTTGATTTAGAAGCTCTTCTGCAAAAAAAATGCCCTGAAAACCAAGAGGAGACCTGGACCTTGCTGCTCGCCTATTGGCCCAAGGTGCATCACCACTCGGCCTGGCTTGGCGGGCATTCTTCTCTGCAGCAGCAAATGCTGTTCAGCGGTTACCTTCTGGAAGGGTATCTGGTCTCCTGGAGATATCATTGGATGCAGCCTGCAGCTTTATCCTGCTGGAGTCTCACTGGAGATTTTCAATTTCCATAAAAGAGATTAAGTCCAAACATAGAAATCTTCACAATTACTTTGCCCTGCAGCTCCCTGACAACCCAGCACAATCAATGCACTGAGAAAGGAAAAAGATTCAGATGAGAAGGCAGTTTTGGGATTGGTGGTAGTTATAGAGATGAAGGGAAAGAGAGATGTGAATCTAGCAACACATATAATACAATGGAACTGGAGCAAGAGGGAGATGTGAAGCTAGCAACAAAATTAATACAATGCCAACCAAATCAATGAAGCAGATGTCAGGGCTGGCAAAAAATAGCAACACTGTCAGCTGCCACTGGGAAAACAAGTAGGCTGGAAAAGAAACAAAGTATGAAGACGAAAATGAGCAAGACGAAGAATGAGAAAAGTATGAGTAAGGATGCAACAGTCTACTTCCTAAAATATCTGTTCTCTGGAAATTTGGCTCTAGCCGCAGTGAGACAGCAGAAGTAGCAAAAGCTTCCGAGTTGAGAATGGAGGCACATATTACTATCAAGGAGATCAAAGGTAATAATGTGATGGATAAAGCCGCCCAGCCGATTTACGCTATATTCTAGTCTGTGAAGGATAAGAAAACTCAAGATGTTCTGCAGGTCGGTACACAACCAAAAGGAGGTTGTAACTAAGTTACTACTGGAACATGGAGGAAGGAAAACAAAAGGTGGATGCTGCATAAGAAATGTTATGTAAAATTAATCTTGAGGGAGATTTACCATTGTGGAGTAGGGAGGACCCTACACAAGTCCAACCTGACTCATCTGAAAATATTAAGAAGCAGTACTGGTCCCTAAAAAAGAAGGGACATTTATCTAAAGTATCGGAATGTAGTCTATTAGGAAGGTACCTTGGAAATAAAATAGATGTCGGGATGGAGAATTACTTGGATCTGATTTACCCGGAACTGAAACGCTCTTTATGTATATAAGGTTTAGGTTCAGTACCTTCCCAACAAGGGTACATTTAGTTAGAAGATGTAGGGGATGAAAAGTGGAATGATAACTGTGACTGAGCATTTGGTGGGAAAGAGTCTGTTAGGCACTTTTTGCTACATTGCACCAAGTTCATCCAGACACGTAAACAATGGTTTCTTCCATTGTTCAGGCTATATGGTACACGGTCTCTGTCATACTCTGACACTGTGCCTAAGTATAGATGAGCAAACACTATCTAGTCCAATGTTATCTTATTGTTGGGTATTATGGCCGAAAATCAGTCATCGGAGGGTGTAATGCTACCTTGGGCTGATACAATATCCAATAAGGTAGTAATAATTGTGCCATTATTTTAAATTGTTACAGCAGAGTTGTGAGCTTGCTTTATATTCCTTGAATTTGGAAATGTTAGTCCTGATGTAAGAAGAGAAACCTAGATTTTTAGGATTAGTATAATTGTGTCTTCATATTTTTTCTATAACTTTCAATGGACAATCGAAGTTATCTAGTTGTTGGGAATTATTATATCATAGAACTGTGTAAACTATGTTGAAATGTTTTACTGAAGTATTTTTACATTATTTATTTTTCATGCTATTAAATTAACATGTATCTAAATCTGTAAATATATTTTATATTGTAAGGCATATGCTAATGACAATATATATATCAAAACCCAGTAATATGATTCAACAAATTACTGTCACTTTTTCCTCACCTTATACTGATGTGCAACTTTTTAATTTTATTATAGAAAGCCTCAAATCTGGCCGTGAGGCAGTCTTCTTGACTCAGACGTTTGGGAAAGACCTTCAGTTGTGTCTCAAGCTTGGGACTTTGAATATTTCGTCAGGGTTATGCTGCTAAATTTGATTAGCTTTATGCTAAGTTCCTATATAGACTGATTAACTTCGTATTTTTTGCCTTCTGTTTTGTACTTTAATATGTATAGACCTTTATGGCTTTCACTTTTACTCGTCTCAAGAAGGCTTCTTTTATTAAAAATGCTGCTTGACTCAGTTAATTACTGACTAGATTTGATTCCTATTAGGGCCCCATTACTTTAGCTGTTCTTCAGGGTAGCACTGCCTCCATCCCGTGAAGCTGCTCCATCTAATATCTTATCCGACAATCAAAAATAGGCCTGCAATAATATATCACATAAATAATAAACGGTAGTCTTAGGACAGAAATCTATTTACAGTGGGAAAACGTATTTTCATTTGAATTGGTAAGGTGCACATTTAGGATGTGTCATTAGAGGACCTGTCATCAAAAGTAGTTTCAATATTGGGTGATTTTATGGTAGTCTAAACAGAGGATAAGCATTCACAGTGCTTGCAGTTTTATGTTTTCAGTTACAGGAAAAAAAAAATGGGCCTGCTTCACCCAGCTAAACTTGCACTTTTGTGTAAATTACAAACTACAATTTAATAGTAACTTTACGACTGCGGAAACTGCTCAGTTGGGGTAGAGAAGTCCGCACATAAAAAAATAGGCCTGACGTGAAAAGACTGTTCAGGGTGTATGTTGGCAATCCAAATATAGTGCCAGCTCAGCAGCTTAGAGGCATGAGATAAATAGATTTAAAGCCCATAGCGAGAAGATAGATTACAACACCAGCACCTTCAATATTTTAATGTAGTCACAAATACATAATACATATAGCCAATACTTTTATTGTTATTGTTTATATGTTCTGAGGCTGCATACAGCATCTTACAAGCCCCCTGTCTATTCAACCACCAGACACTTTTTCTTGTCAACACGCGGCAGATAGAAACTGCACATTCTATAATTGACCCTCACCTATCTTACAATAGTTTTATTTTAAAATAAACAATACGTCGATTCAATGTTGTAACATAAATTTGTGAACTTGGTGGTCAGAGTTATACAAAAGAAACAAAAAACGACGGACACAGAGCCTCTGTCTCCAGTCAAGGTCAAACTCGGCAGAAGAGTGAGAGTACGAGACAATAATGAAGGTGTTATTTGTGGCTATTTTGTGTCCGGCGCACTAGAGAGGGCTGAAGTCGAAAAAAGAACACGTAATTACAAGGTGCAGAAGTCCTCGAGAAAATGTGGCAATAGCCCGCCCGCTTAGGAAGAAGGATGAACAAGCGTTTGATGACACATACTTCCTGGCACGTTACCCATCACGTTACTCTGTTCAATAATATCCCATGACTAAATATATCCATTCAGAGCTATCACTGCTGACCAGTTCATGAATCATTTCGTGGAGAATAATAGCACTATTATCAGAGGAAAGCAGACCTTTTGCTTTGGTTTACATTGAGTCACATCTGAGAGGCCCAGAATAAAAGGCGATGTACAATCTCCCTTTCACTTGAATGGAACATTTTGGATGGATGTATTAAAGACAATTACTACCTGTCCTCCGACCGCTTTCTTCCATGAGGCGCCCTGCCTTAATTTATTTCATCTTCTGTTGCTTTCCACATGGAAAGTCTCCTAAACAAATTACTGTTTCAGGCAGAGCTGCATCCATGCTGACTGCAAATTGTAGGGAAGGACAGACAAACACGCCTATCATAGTTTTTTTAATCTATTATTTTTATACTGCTATAACCATGACATCATTTTCAGGATTAATTCAGGCAATATACAGTGGTAACCACAGTCTTGCGGAGAGGCTCTTAAAGAGAATTGATCCTTCGCCTAGAGGGATCTACTGTGTCTCCTTACTGTGGAATCTTGGGACTAACATCCTGCACTTAGTCAAGCACATCTCCCCCCTGGCTCAGTAGGTGAGAAGGGTACATTCACTATAGGGGCATTCTTGCATACGTGTCTTTTTAGTACATACACTTGTTGTAGTGTTAACCCCTTCGCTGCCAGGCCTTTTCCCCTCAGGTGCCAGGCCTTTTTTTTGCTATTTGGGGCAGTTCACGCTTAGGCCCTCATAACTTTTTGTCCACATAAGCTACCCACACCAAATTTGCGTCCTTTTTTCCAACATCCTAGGGATTCTAGAGTTATCCAGACTTTGTGGATTCCCCTGAAGGAAACCAAGAAATTAGCCAAAATACAGTGAAAATTCCTTTTTTTTTTTTAAAAAAAAGTGAAAAAAGGGCTGCAGAAGAAGGCTTGTGGTTTTTTCCCTGAAAACAGCATCAACAAAGGGTTTGTGGTGCTAAAATCACCAGCTTCCAAGCTTTCAGAAACAGGCAGACTTGATTCAGAAAACCCAATTTTTCATCACAATTTTGGCATTTTACGGGGACATACCCCATTTTTACTATTTTTTGTGCTTTCAGCCTCCTTCCAATTAGTGACAGAAATAGGTGTGAAACCAATGCTGGATCCCTGAAAGCTAAACATTTCAGAAACGTAGACAACATTCTGATATCAGCAAGGGGTCATTTGTGTAGATCTTACAAGGTTTTCCTACAGAAAATAATAGCTGAAATAAAAACATATTGAAATTGAGGTGAACAAAGAGCCATTTTTCTCAACGTTTTACTCTGTAACTTTTCCCTGCAATCTCAGATTTTTTTAAGCAATATACCGTTACGTCTGCTGGACTCTTCTGGTTGCGGGGATATATAGGGCTTGTTGGTTCATCATGAACCATAGGTACCTAGAGCCAATAAATGAGCTGCACCTTGCAATGGGTTTTCATTCTATACCGGGTATACAGCAATTCATTTGCTGAATATAAAGAGTGAAACATAGGTATCAAGAAAACCTTTGTATTTCCAAAATGGGCACAAGATAAGGTGTTGAGAAGCAGTGGTTATTTGCACATCCCTGAATTCCGGGGAGCCCATACCAGCATTTGAATTACAGGGCATTTCTCAAATAGACTTCTTTTTTGCACAATGTCTTACATTTGGAAGAAAACATTGTAGAGAAAGAAAAGGGGCAATAACACTTGTTTTGCTATTCTGTGTTCCCCCTAGTCTCCCGATTAAAATGGTACCTCACTTGTGTGGGTAGGCCTAATGCTCGCGACAGGAAACACAACATGGACATATCTCATTTTTACATTGAAATCTGACTTGTTTCTTGCAAAGTGCCTAGCTGTAGTTTTTGGCCTCTAGCGCAGCCGGCACCTAGGGAAACCTACCAAACCTGTGCATTTTTTAAGACTAGACACCTAGGGGAATCCAAGATGGGGTGACTTGTGGGACTCTCACCAGGTTCTGCTACCCAGAATCCTTTGCAAACCTCAATATTTGGTTAAAAAAACACTTTTTCTTCATATTTTGGTGACACAATGTTCTGGAATCTGAGAGGAGCCACAAATGTCCTTCTACCCAGCGTTCACCCAAGTCTCCTGATAAAAGTAGTACCTCACTTGTGTGGGTAGGCCTAGCACCTACAAAAGGAAATGCCCCACAACACAACATGGACACATCACATTGTCCCCAAGAAAACAGAGCTGTTTTTTGCAAAGTGCCTAGCTCTGGATTTTGGCCTCTAGCTCAGCCGACACCTCAGGAAACCTACCAAACCTGCACATTTTTGAAAACTAGACACCAAGGGAAATCCGAGATGGGGGGACTTGTGGGGCTCTGACTAGGTTCTGTCACCCAGAATCCTTTACAAACCTCACAATTTGGCTAAAAAAACACTTTTTCCTCACATTTCGGTGACACAAAGTTCTGGAATCTGAGAGGAGCCACACATTTCCTTCCACCCAGCGTTCCACCAAGTCTCCTGATAAAAATGGTACCTCACTTGAGTGGTTTGGGCTAGTGCCGCGAAAGGAAATGCCCCAAAACACTATCTGGACACATCAAAATTATCAAATACAAAACTACCTGTTTTGGCGGGCTGTTTTTGTTCACCTGGGTTTTTGGTCCTGTGCTCAGCAGCCATCTAGGGATGTCGCGTGGGCTCTCATTATCCTAAATGAGACTACTGGATTTCTAGGCAGCAGGATCGATAACGGTGTGGGGGACTGAGTCTGACCCACGTGTAAGGAACTCTGTCACCCTAAATCCGGTTGTTGCTCCGGCTAACTAGCAGTGCCTCATTTCTCCCACGGGGAAGAAATGATTGGGCAGCCGAGCGCATGACATCTTTGGAACTTCTCAGGGAAGTCGTGGTCACTCAGATCCAAACCAACTCTCTCATTCACTATATGGTCTCATATACAAATGACAAAGACAGTATAAGTTTTATATAACGTTTTAATAAAACGACTGTATTTTAGATATTAAGGCGTGAGCCGCAATAACCAGAACAATACAACATAGTAGGATTGATATAGTAACCAGGAGAGTAAAACATAGAAATAAATCATAATTCCTAACCGTTTCTACTCTACCAAACCCAGACATTTCTGAAAACTAGACACTCGAGGGAGTAGAGGGAGGTGTGACTTGCATGGATCCCCCAATGTTTTCTTACTCAGAATCCTCAGCAAACCTCAAATTTAGCAAAAAAAAAAAAAAAAATTTCCCACATTTCTGTGCGGTATCACCGCACCGGGACAAATTTCCTACCACCCAACGTTCCCCTCAGCCTCCCGGTAAAAATGATACCTCACTTTTGTAGGTGTGCCAAGTGCATGTGACAGGGAAGAGACAAAAACATGTCGAAATTGAGGGCGAACCAAAGTGGGTCCAAAAGGGCAGTTTGAAAAAAGACATTTTTAGGCTGACAAGTGCAGCAGAATTTTTATCGGTATAGATGAGACAATGATGCGTGGTAGGAATTTTGTGGATTCCTGCAGATTCCGGAAGATTCCATTACAAAAATGTGGGGAAAATGTGTGATTTCCAGCAAAGTTGGAGGTTTGCGGGGCATTGTGGGTAAGAAAATGGTGCGGGGTGCATGTGAAGCACACCACCCTGGAATCACCCAGATATTTAGTTTTCAGATGTGTGTAGGTCTTGTGGATTTTTCGACATGGCAGTGTCCCAAAGTCCAAAAAGTGCAGCCCTCACCATTACAATTGGGATGATTTTGAGAGTTAGCCAAGCACTCATGGCCCAAATGTAAAACCAAAACCCCAAATAACCAAATGTCCTCTTGCTTGCCATGGGATAAGATGTTTTAGTGTGCGGGGAGAGCTGAAAGACTGTTATCCCCTTCAGTTGGGGTGGGGGCATAACCAGGCCCACACTGGTTGGTAGCCACCACCCCACTATTTTATATTTTTTAAATAATTCCCTGGCATCTAGTATGCTTTCTGCCCCCTGGGGAGTTGATCCGGGGTAATTGCCCCATCTGCCCACCAGTGTGCAGAACAACTTTGGCCCTGTTAATTTGGGGTCGGGGTATGGCCATTCCCTCACCCTCTTATTTTGGAAATAAAAATCTTCCCTGGTCTCTGGTGGGCTTTCTGCCCCTGTGGGGGCAGATGGGCCTTCCAAAAATAAGCCAATCTGCCACCAGGGGGTGGCAGATATGGCCAACAGTAATGTTCCCCCCCATGGGGAGTGACCCTTGCCAAAGGGGCTGCCCCCCCAAACAAAACACACACACACCAATCCCTGGTGCATGAGTGGTTTCTGCCCCCCGGCGGGCAGAGCAGCCTAATAGAAATAGGCTGATCTGCCCCCAAGGGGAGCAGAAATGGTTCAAAATAAATTTGCCCCACCCCCCGGGGAGCGACCCTTTACCTAAGCGGTCACTAACCTTGTGTGAAATTGGCGCAAAAATAAATCACTGGTGCCTAGTGGTTTCTTCCACCTTGGGGGCAGAGCGGCCTTATAAATATAGGTCGATCTGCCCCCAAGAGGGGCAGAAAAGGCCTAAAGAGAATTTGCCCCCCAGGGGAGCGACCCACAAATAAAAAAATGAAAATAAATAACAACAAAAAAAATCCCTTGTGTCTAGGGTTTTCTGCCCCCCCCCGGGGGCAGATCAGCCTAATTACAAAAGGCCGATCTGCCCTTTAGGGGGGGCAGAAATGGCCTACAACAAATTTGCCCCCTCAGGTGAGCAACCCTTGCCTAAGGGGTTGCTCCCCTCACGTGAAACTGACAAAAAAGAAATCCCTGGTGTCTAGTGGTTTCTGCCCCTCTTTGGGGCAGACTGGCCTAATAAAAATAGGCCGATCTGCCCCCAAGGGGGGCAGAAATGGCCTAAATACAATTTGTCCCCCAGGGGAGCGACCCTTGCCTAAATATATATCCCTGGTGTCTAGGGGTTTCTGGCTCCCCCTGGGGAAGATTGGCCTAATTATAATAGGCCGATCTGCCCCTGGGGGGCAGCAGAAAAGGCCTACACATATTTTGCTCCCCTTATGTATAAACATAAATTAAAAACAAAACTCCCTGGTGTCTAGTAGTTTCTGCCCCCCTTGGGGGCAGATTGGCCTAATACAAAATAGGCCGATCTGCCCCCAGGCCTAAAAATAAATTGCCATCCTGGGGAGCGGCCCTTGCCCAAGGGGTCGCTCCCCTTATGATATAAACAAAAAAAGAGAGAGACATGAAAGTAGAGGAAAAGCCTTTCCTCTCCTTTCATGCCTCTCTCGCCCCCTCCATGTGATCGGAGGAGAAATGCTTTGGGGGCAGCCTCTGATGAGGTCAGCACGCGATCACGTGCTGGTGTCATCAGATGCCACAGAGGGGTCGGGGGGCAGGGGTGAAAGGGGAAGCGATTCCCCTTCCATCCCTGCCCAGAGGAGGGGGGTGCCAGGCCCCCTGGGGGAGCGCTAGCGCTTCACCTGTGGGCCTCTAGCTGGACGTAATGGTTACGTCCTGGGCACCCGAGCAGTGATGCCCAGGACTTAACCGTTACGTCCAGGGCACCAGAGGGGTTAAACAACACCCACTGTGTAACCAACTCCCATTGAAGGCTTTGCTTGGAAAGGGAAGCATGGCTTTTTTTTTAGGTCGCTTTTGTTGCCTATTTAGTAGCTTTTTCAGTATTCCCAAATATTGCAGATTACCATAACCATACTTGAACCAATGACGACTGTATCAAAAGTGACAATATCCTTATCCCATAGCCATGCTTAGTACTGACGATGATGATAGAATGTAATGGCAGTAGCTCTTTATCACATCATTTAACTGATGCTCCATGGAGAGATTTTCATACCATGGTTTTCATTTTGGTTAAGGTACTTTGTCAGCCCTCTATAAACACGTTTTATAGTCAACTGCAGATTTCGCAACACTAGGACTGAGTTGCAAGCAAGTCAATTGGCATCTACCCATACCACGAATGCAGATTCACGTCCTATTAATATTTAAAAGGTAATTAAACAAGTTAAGTAATTAAATAATTTAATTTATACTGCTAGTCTATCCTTGGTGTTTTATGTAAGTACGCATTTCAGAAAATAAACACTGGTTTTCACAAAAGATATTCTTAGGCTCAAAGTCATGAATAACAACCTTTAGAAACATGCACTGGCAAAGTCAATAGGTTTGGCTTATACCAGAAAGTGTTTCTTTAATGTGGCTGTGTGTGCAACTGATAGTCAAACAACAAGTAAGCTTACCATATCACTCTTTGTAATTAGGACACCATGTTCCACTCTGGAAATCCTGCATTTTTTCAGGTGTTTAGTACAATTGGTTCAGTTGAAGTCAATCAAGACTACAACACCCAGAATGCATCAGGTTGTTAAAATAAAGATTAGGGCTGGACCATGGTGCTTCTCATAACACTAAGTAATTTGTTAAACTTAATAAAACAGAAGGAGCTCAGAAGGTGGGCGGAGTTCCGATTGGCCTCCCAGCATTGGTGGCTGCAGCGAGTCATCTAGTGGGGAAGAGCCGCAGCGCAACGTGCCTCCTGCGCTGCCTCTGGTCTCGGAACAGGGTGCAGCCGGTGAGTGAGAGTCGTGTGAGCAGAGATGTCACAACAGGAGGCCATGGGTGGCACAGTGCCCATATCATCATATTGTGCTATAAACCATCTCACCGTGGGGTAACCAGAAACCCAAGAAAAATCGGGCTCTAAATACTGGGGAATGCTGTGAGTACTCTACACTATACTCAATCTCCAATGAGATGGTGCATGCTTGTGCTCCCTCCCTATTGCTGCAGGTTGATCTGTAGGACACTGATATCTTAATGGAGGGGCAAGGCGGCAAACTTCAACAGTACTTTGACAGCAGAAAGTTAAAAAAGTTAAAACCCACTATCAGTCACTAGGGGTGGACAAAGGTGGTGCTGCATAAGGCTGAAATTCGCTGGTACCAGACTGTTGGGCCGGGGCCACTCACCTGAAAAGCAGGATGTCTGCAGGGGCAATGGTATGCTCCCGACCTCCTGGAACACCTCTTGGCACTTCCTGGTCGACACAGAAACCCCGATGCAGGAAGTTGGCTCTGTATATACTATCTCAAAGTAAGAGATAGTGTGCACAGAGTCCAAGGGTTCCCCTTTTGAGGTAAGATAGTGGCAAAATTAGATAATTCTAATGCTCTATTTTGTGGTAGTGTGGTCGAGCAGTAGGCTGATCAGAGGGTAGTGTTAAGCATTTGTTGTACACACACAGGCAATAAATGAGGAACACACACTCAAAGACTTAACTCCAGGTCAAAAGGTTTTTATATAGAAAAATATATTTTCTTAGTTTATTTTAAGAACCACAAGTTCAGGATTTGAAGTAAATACATAAAATGCAGGGTACTCCACACAGGTAAGTTGGGAACTTTGAATTAAAGCAATATCACATACAGTCTTTGTTAAAATGGCAATACGCTATTTTAAAAGTGGACACAGTGCAAAAATCAACAGTTCCTGGGGGAGGTAAGTAATGGTTAGTTTGTGAGGTAAGTAAGACACTTACAAGTCTCACTTCCTGGGCATAGGCAGCCCACTGTTGGGGGTTCAAGGCAACCCCAAAGTTACCACACCAGCAGCTCAGGGCCGGTCAGGTGCAGAGGTCAAAGAGGTGCCAAAACACATAGGCGCCTGTGGAGAACAGGGGTGCTCCGGTTCCAGTCTGCCAGCAGGTAAGTGACCGCGTCCTCGGGGGGGCAGACCAGGGGTTTTTTGTAGAGCACTGGGGGGGACACAAGTAGGCACACAAAAAACACCCTCAGCGGCACAGGGGTGGCTGGGTGCAGTGTGCAAAGCAGGCGTCGAGTTTTAGATGGGTTTCAATGGAGGGACCCGGGGGTCACTCTAGCGGTGCAGGCAGGCACAGGGGGCTTCTTGGGACACCCACCACCTGGGCTAGGCAGAGGGTCGCATGGGGGTCACTCCTGCACTGAGGTTCGGTTCCTTCAGGCTGCGGGTGCAGTGCCTGGTCCAGGCGTCGAGTCCCTTGTTACAGGCAGTCATGGTCAGGGGGAGCCTCTGGATTCTCTCTGCAGGTGTCGCTGTGGGGGTCCAGGGTCGTCGTCTCGGGCTACTTACGGGGTCGCAGTTGCCGGGGAGTCCCCCCTGTGGTGTTGGTTCTCTGGATCTCTAGACGGGGGCGTCGGGTGCAGAGTGTGAAGTCTCACGCGTCCGGCGGGAAGAGTGAGGCCTTTGAAGTTGTAGAAAAGTTGCAAGTTTGTTGCTGGTTGTTGAGCAGAGCCACTGCTCATGGGAGTTTCTTGGTCCTGGGATTCAGGGCAGTCCTCTGAGGCTTCAGAGGTCGTCTTCCGTCGTCTCTGCAGGCTTGTAGGTCAGCAGTCCTTCTTCTTTGGTTCAGGTTGCAGGAATCTGATTTCCTGGATTCTTGGGTGCCCCTAAATACTAGAATTAGGGGTGTGTTTAGGTCTGGGAGGGCAGTAGCCAATGGCTACTGTCCTGGAGGGTGGCTACACCCTCTTTGTGCCTCCTCCCTGAGGGGAGTGGGGCACATCCCTCATCGTATTGGGGGAATCCTCCAAACTTAAGATGGAGGATTTCTAAAGGCAGGGGTCACCTCAGCTCAGGACACCTTATGGGCTGTCCTGACTGGTGGGTGACTCCTCCTTGTTTTCCTAATTATCTCCTCCAGCCTTGCCGCCAAAAGTGGGGGCAGTGGCCGGAGGGGCGGGCATCTCACTAGCTGAGATTCCCTGGGTTGCCGTAACAAAGGGGGTGGGCCTTTGAGGCTCACCACCAGGTGTTATGGTTCCTGCAAGGGAAGGTGCGAAGCACCTCCACCCAGTACAGTCTTTGTTCCTGGCCACAGAGTGACAAAGGCACTCTCCCCATGTGGCCAGCAACTTGCCTGGTTTGTGGCAGGCTGGCAGGAACTGGTCAGCCTCACACTAGTAGTCGGATTGATATTCAGGGGGCATCTCTAAGATGCCCTCTGGGTGCATTTTACAATAAATTTCACACTGGCATCAGTGTGCATTTATTGTGCTGAGAAGTTTGATACCAAACTTCCCAGATTTCAGTGTAGCCATTATGGAACTGTGGAGTTCGTGTTTGACAAACTCCCAGACCATACACTCTTTATGGCTACCCTGCACTTACAGTGTCTAAGGCTTTGCTTAGACACATGTGATGTATGGGAACAGTGCTCATGCACATATGCCCTCACCTGTGGTATAGTGCACCCTGCCTTAGGGCTGTGAGGCCTGCTAGAGGGGTGACTTACCTATGCCACAGGCAGTGTGAGGTTGGCATGGCACTCTGAGGGGAGTAATTTTCTCCCCACCAGCACACACAAGCTGTGAGGCAGTGTGCATGTGCTGAGTGAGGGGTCCCCAGGGTGGCATAAGACATGCTGCAGCCCTTAGAGACCTTCCCTGGCATCAGGGCTCTTGGTACCAGAGGTACCAGTTACAAGGGACTTATCTGAGTGCCAGGGCTGTGCCAATTGTGGAAGCAAGGGTACAGTTTAGGGATAGAACACTGGTGCTGGGGCCTGGTAGCAGGGTCCCAGCACACTTTCAATCAAAACTTAGCATCAGCAAAGGCAAAAAGTCAGGGGGTAACCTTGCCAAGGAGGCATTTCCTTACACCCGGCAGGTGTCCCAAAAGGAAAGGGGGAGTGGAAGAGAAAAAGGCAAAACACCGTCACGTCTTGCTGGTCCAGCCAGGCACCCTGTATCTTCGGGGGTCAGGTCGTGGTTGATAGAGTGATAGAAGAGTTAGTGCACTCAACTTCCTTGAAACTGAATCTCTCTTTCTGATATGGGCACGGGAGCGGTAGAAGAACACCGGGAGTCTCCAGCACTTTTCTTGGATAATAATAACTGTTGGCACAATTACTAACACTGCATTACCAAAAACCCAAACTGAGTACCATAACAATATGTACTGCGGCACTAGGGCTGGCTTCACAGAGATTCACTGTTGCACACTACAATTAGAACTGTGGTTGCACTTATCATGCACAGGAAAGACAAAGAAGGGCATTAATTATATCACATATAACTTTCCTGCATGCATAGGGTTAAACTAAAAGGAACAAAAACAATCCAGGAAATACAAATGTCCACTCTGAGTTTAAATAGTTAGGGTGGCACAGTTTGATTTAGTTTCACTGTGTGTGTGAAAAACCCTTCAAAAGCAAATTCCTCAAACCTGAAACACAGGCATGAATGACATAATTTAAATCCAAGAGTTATGCTATTAGAAAAAGTCATGTAAATGCTCTTTTAAAATTGCACTGTCACTTTTTTTTTTAAATCTCTTTATTGGTATAGATATGCAACATCATATACAATCTAGCATCCGAGCGCTACCATATCCATAATGCAATATATAATTCAACAATAGCAAAAAGAGAACAATATAGGAAAGTCTAGAGGATATAAAGTAAAAAGATATAAACAAAAGGACAGTGGTGGTTCGTTACAGCCTGGGAGTGATCCTTGGTGGGGAGAGGGGAGGAGGGCCAGAAAGGCAGAGAGAAGGGGTGGTGTGTTCCCCTAGCGATGATGTGTCCTGGCCATGTGCAGGATTCTTCCATTGATATTGGTCGATATATAGCCGAGGGCAGGCAGTCGTAAACAGCCCGTTAATATGAGCACTACAGGTAGTGTTGCGCTCTGTGCCATTTTATGAACGATATTCATCTAGGCAAGGGACACTATAGCTGATGTGCGGTTTCCTATGCTCGGTTGCATGCGTGTTGTGTAATGTACTGCATGGTTACTGGTGACATTTGATCTGGGCTCAGGGTGAGTGTTTCATATCACTCCAGTTAGTTAGTTATTGTCTCGGTTCTTGGACATTGGACGGTATGACGGATCATCTCTCACTGTGTGTATCGGAGGAACTCCTTATCCAACCCATCTAGCTGATGTGCGAGGTGTATGTGTGGGATAGTGCCGCCTACAGCTTCATGGGGGGCGACTGTCGTCTTTCTTCTCAAGTAACACAACAAAAGCGTCCCATGTGTCCAGCCCTTTAATCTGTGTCCCTCTATCCCGGAGTGAGTGTAATACTTGTGCCTCTGCTTTTGCCCATTTCAGCAAGTCTTCCCGCCAACGACGAGTGTCTGGAACGTTTGGCCCTTTCCATTACATCACTAACAGGCGCTTGAACAGAACAAATGCCATCTCAATGCATCTGTGTACCTGTTTCCTCCCCTTAAGTTTCGGGCGGATATCCAGCAGGCAGGATTCGGGTGTGGGGGAGAGCGGGATTTCAAGCAGTTCAGTGGTCATTGTGGTTATGGCATGCCAGGCCCGCAGTACCGGTGGACATTCCCATGTCATGTGGTAGAAGGTGGCGTCTCGGTCGCCACATCTTGGGCATTCTTAGCTGGACTGGGGATCCATGCACTGTATTCCATGTGGGGACAGATAGATTTGATGTAGATAGTTGACTTATGTGAAGGGGAATCTGGGATTGCGTGATACCTCTTGTGTCAAGCTGAGTGCAGTGCTCCATGTTTGTTGCGTCAGCGGCGTGGGTAGGACCTCGTCCCACCTAGCTTTCGCTTTTGTCTGAGCTACATATGGGCTATCAAGTAATATTCCATATATCTGGGATAAATTACAGTGACCTCCCGGGCCGGCTAACAATTCGTGCAGGAGAGGGGAAGTCAGAGGTTCCTTGTCCCCACATCGCCATATACGGCGTGTGAGTTGTTGTAGGGCACAGTATGCTAGAAACCATCCCCAGTCCACGTCATGTGCTGACGTGAGTTCAGCATAAGTCATGATGTGGCCTTCTGTGAATATGTCCCCGATTGTCTGTATGCTTCTAGTAGGCCATAATGCCAGCTTATGTTGTCTGGTCAATTTCCAAATCCCTGGGATGGACAGTAAGGCTATCTTGTTGAGTATGGCGGGGTCTGGAGCCCTCCCAATATATAACCACGCCAACACCAACAAGCTACGTCCATCAAAATATTGTGTTGGCTTGGTGGGCTATTACACTCCACAAACCATTGCAGCACATTGGTATGTCCTAGACTGGCATATACCATCTTTACCTCCGAGTTGGGGGGATCCTGCATCCAACGCCAAGTCCAATGTATCTGCACGGCTGCGTAGTATAATTCATAAAGCGGTGTGCCTAAGCCACCATGGTCAAGCAGTAAATGCGTATCCGCTGCCACCCACCCCCCCATATCAAGTCAGTCGTGATGCTGTTCAGTGATGTGAAGAAATCGCGAGGGATTAATATCGGTAATGTGGAGAAATGGTATAACAGCCATGGGAGTATGATCATCTTTGCAATTGCCCCCCTCCCATGGGTGATAACGGGAGCGAGTGCCAAAAAGGCAAGGAACTCTGATCGATCTGAATGTGCATCCTAAGTTACCTTCCTTGAGGTCAGCTGCACTGTGATATATATGTATACCTAGATATTTGAAGGTATCATACGACCACGGTAGCACATGTGTCGGGATATTAGAGCGGAGACCCTCTGGTATCAGTGTAAACAAACAGGACTTGCACCAATTTATATGCAGGCCCGATAGATCCTCAAACATGTCAAGTAGCTGTAGTAAGCCCGGGAGCACAGCTGTGCAATCGCGCAAATATATCAGTGCATCATCTGCATATAAGGAGACAATCTTTTGGCTATCTCCATCCGGTATGCCCCATTCTTGAGCCCTACATTGTCAAGAGTGGGCATCCCTGTTTCGTGCCCCTTCCAACAGGGAACCCCTCCGATATTATACCACCTGTCTTAACCCGAGCAATGGGATCAGAGTACAAGATATTGATCCATCTCGTGAATACCTTCCCAAACCCCATAAGGCCAAGTGCCTCCAGCAAGAAGGACCATCCTAGGGTGTCAAACGCTTTCTCTATGTCAAGGGATACTGCTACTCGTTCATACTTGTTCATACTCCGACTCGGGGCGTCCGACATGAGCCGCAGTAGGCATCTGATGTTTATGAAGGTTTTCCGACCGGGAATAAATTCCGACTGGTCGTTGTGAACCAGCAGTGGCATCAGCGGGAGCAAACAATTCGCCAGGACCTCACTCAGGAGCTTGCAATCAAGGTTTAATAAAGAGAGGGGTCGGTATGATCGGACATCTAAGGGGTCACGACCCGGCTTCGGGAGAACCACTATCACCGCCTTCCTCTGTGAGTCCAGAAGCTGTCCTTTCGTAAGCGCCTCATGTAGCATTCCCATATACGGGTTAATTATCTGCGCTGAGTATGAGTGGTAATATTCTGCCGGGAGACCATCGCTACCCGGTGCTTTGTTACGAGCTAGTTGTTTTAAGGCCAACTAAATTTCTTCCAAGTCTATGGGTTTCTCTAATTCCTGATGCTGGGCCATGGAAAGGTGAACTAAGGGGAGTGCGTGAAAGAAGTCAGCTAACTGTGCCGCTGGTGGGGGAGGCTTTGCCGCATTCAGGGTACTGTAATATTGCTTAAATGTGTAATTTATTTCTGCTTGGGTGTTAACCACTGTGCCCGAGTCCAGTCTTATAGCCCCTATAGGGTCGCGTTGTTGTTCGCCACGTACTAGCCAGGCCAACAATCTACCAGAACGATCTCCCTCTGAGTGCATCTTGGCAACATAGTGACGATAGTCAAATTTTTGCAAGCGTGAGTCAACCTCGTTCCTACGCGTGCGCAGGCCTCAGAGCCCACAGTGCCCAACGCCACCCTCCACTCCTCTTTCCGGAGCTCTGTTTATACTTGCAATAGTTCACTGGACAACGTGCGTCGCGCTCCACCCGCCGCCGACAGACAGATGACCCTTACCACCACCTTGTGGGCATCCCACTCCTTCGCACGCGATGAAGCTGTCCCATTATTGAGTTTAAAATAAGCTGAAATACACTCCGCCAGTTCTTGGCGGAATAGGGGGTCCAGCAGCAAGCTCGGCTGTAGTCGCCAATTGGGAATCCGCGCGCATGCCTTACCCCACTGAATGGTGGTCGTCAGTGGGCAGTGGCCTGATATAGTTTTAGCTAGATAGGATGCCCCTATGAAGTTGTTAGTCAGCCCGGCAGAGCAGAGCAGCAAGTCTATGCGGGTGTGAAGGCGGTGGACCGGGGAGAAAAAGGAGTATTCCCTGTCTAGAGGATGTAATATTCACCATACATCTACAAGTCTCCACTATCCAGGTCTGGAACATCTGAGAGGTTTTCCTACTTGGAGCCCAATCCAGTGGTGGGTGGGACCTACCCCTTTCTATGTCCGGCACACAATTACAGTCACCGCCCCATATATGATTTGTCGTAGGGTCTTGGAGGATTTGGGGGGTGATTGACAGTAGAAAATACCCTTGCTTCGAGTTGGGAGTGTATAATCCTGTTATAGTGAGTGGTCTACTATTTAGTAAACCCTCCAATTGAACATACCGACCATCTACATCGGTTTTGTGGTGTTCTACTGTGTATGGGACATCTGAGGCGATCCATACCAGCACTCCCTTAGTGAATGCAGATGTCGTGGTGCCGTAAGCTAGTCCACGCCATTTGCTTTTGAGGTTTTGTAGTTCGTCTTGTGTTAAATGGGTTTCGTGCAGTATAGCTATGTGTATTTTGTGTCTTTTGAGGTACGCATAAACCCTGCAGCGCTTGGTGATGGTGGCAATGCCTCTCACATTCCATGTTCATATGTTATGGGTGTCCTGTCCAGTGTACGTGGTGATGTGGATATCAACAGGATGCACTTTTGGGGCGTGGATATTATGAAATGCCTCTCTGTCGCACATCTGCCCCCTCCCCCAAATACATCCTCCTCCACCGTCCCATAAAAACTAATGAGAATGAAATGAAGAAACAAATATAAACAAGGAACGAACTTATTGGGCAAGGCCCAATGCGTAACTCAGTGGCACAACGGGTGTCGCTTGTAGTAGCTATCAGGGTGCAGTCCCTTCGGTGTCCCATTGGGGTGTGGGGAGGCATGGATGTTAGAAACAAGGGGACCATTTGTGGCAGCCCGCTCCGGATAGTCTTCACGCCCCGCTCCGCCACAGGCACCTCGCTACCCACATCGTCGTCGGCATCAGAAGTATCCCCCAAAAGAGGTATTCAGGTAGGTTCGCAGGCGAAGATCACTATGGCTGGGAATTGGATTGCGCTAGTTTCATCCTCCTTCGCCGGGTCTGCCATTCCCCTGTCCAAACATTCCACTATGACAAGTGTTCAGTCCTAGGAGAGCCTCACCAGTCCCAATCAATCACATGATATGTAGCAAGATTCAGATATTATCCCCCGTGCGCGGAGTGAGCTCTGGACCGAATATGGAGGGGGAAGTGGAGGCACTGGAGTGGGCCAGCGATGAATCTGAGTTCATGATCTTGACTTTGCGATGAGCCAGGCATTGTGCCGATGTGAACAGGTTGGCATCCTTTAAGGCCTGCGTCTGACTTTCAGCTGCTTGCACTTTGGAGGGACGTGTCCCAGCGTTTGGTTTCTTTCTCTATCGGGGCTGAGGATTGATCCATGCTTCTTGTTTGGATTCATCGTTATTGGGTTTGGCAAACCCTTTGGCATGCAGCCAGGTCCAGGCATCTTCCGAAGAAGGGAAAATGTGAGTCTTCTCCCCATCTATCACCCGGAGTCGTGCCGGGAACAGCAGAGAGTAGGAGAGGTTGTTGTCGCGCAGGAGTTGTTTCACCCTCGTGAAGGATGCACGTTTACGTTGCACCTCGACAGTGTAATCTGGATAGGCCATGATAACGTTGTTGTCCATCTGTATTGGTCTGTGTGACCTGAAGCTCTGGAGGATCTGGTCTCTGTCGCAGAAGTTTAGGAGGCGTGCAATCCGAGGCGGGCTGGGGCTCCTGGGCATGGTGGTCTGCTTGGGATTCGATGGGCCCGTTCCACTATGAATGTGGGCGATGTGTTATTTGCCAGTACCAAGCCTTTGAGCCATTGTTCTAGGAATACTTCGGCATTTTGTGCCTCCACTCCCTCCGGAAACCCCACAAATCTAACATTGTTCCTCCGTGAACGTCCTTCCGTGTCTTCCGCTCTGCGCTGCAAATAATCGACCTCTGTTTCCATGCGCTGCAGCTGGTCACGCAGTTCTTTAATTTCTGGTTGAACTGCAGTTAGTGCCAATTCGTTTTCAGTTATCCTTTCAGCCTATTTGAGGTGGTCCGCTAGGTTCACTTCTAGTGCCACTGAATCTATCTTCCCTTCTAAGGTGGTTTTAGTGTCCAAGACCGCCTGAAGGAGCTTGTCGAATTGTACTGAGTGCTTTTGCAGAGTCTCGTTCATCTATTGTAGTGCAGCTGCCTGATCTCCAGCCACCCCCGCGAAAGGCAACTCTTCAACCTCCGTTGTTGACTGTGGTCTGGGCAGCTTTGGCTTGACCATGGTTGTGTGTATTCTTGGGCTGCAGCAAGCAGTTGTACCGAGCATGTACCATCTGAGTTATCTGTTAGGCATCGTGCCACATCATGGGGCCGATGTTGCCGTGTGGGCTGAGTTGGCTACATGGTTGAACGCATTTAATGTATACTGGGATGTTCGTTGAGCTCCCCGTGCTGATTTTATGATTGGGCCAACGCATTGGCAGGTCAGCGGGCCACTCACCAGCTATGGTAGATTGGGCCGGCTTGATTCGCACCCTCGGTCCTGCGTGGTTTATTTTTTGCCGTGCTTCCCACATCTTGTGCTGCTAAAGAGCGTCTGTTATCTCAAGGGGTCTGGTGCTTGTTGCTCTTGCATGTTGTTCTTGTCCCCAACAGCGTGTCGCATGACAAAAAATATTATTCTTTAGATTAGGCGGCCTATAGCACCCATCGGGCCCTGGTGGCGTAGGCCTGCCCACTGTCTTTATTCGGGCACCCAAGCGCTATCTCTTCTCCGTATGGGGCACTCAGGCCCCGTGTGATGGGTTCTCAGTTGCTAGGATGCACTATATGTCCGCACAGGGCCTCACCTCTACACCTTCATGTACAATGTCTAGTCAGGCCCGTAGGCCACAATTGCTCAGTTCACGGGGGATCCACCCTCCCAGCAGGTGGACGGCAGGCGATGCGTCACTGACGGTCCCTACCTCGATGTTGTCTGCCGTGGTGACCACCAATCCTTCTTTTCTGTCCTTGCAGGCACCTCTGAGCCATATGCACAGGTGCCGGGGTGCTGCTGTGGCTTCGCATAGGGCACCATCCCTGCCGATCTCCTGGCGTCGCTGTCGATAGGTGCCTCACTCGGCCTCGCTGCGACCGCGGGCCACTTGTGGCTCACTTGCTTACCTACTTCTGGGAGTCGCCCCCGGTTGGGGCAGCAGGCACTAGGGCTGGCCGAGTGGGGATAATTGGTGGATCTATCTCAGGCTGCGAGCAGAGCCCCTTTGAAAGTGTCCGCACTGGCTGCCATCTTGGACATGCCCCCAAAATTGCACTGTCACATTTTGTAGTACTTGCGCTGAAGCAGATTTCCTGAAGCACATTTAGGCAGGTAACTACAATAATAATGTAGAATGTTCAGAAATGCATTTGTCTCTTCAAAATACGAGGTCTGAAATACACCAGCTCTTCTAGGAATGCGCAGCGCTCAAAGAACAAACTCCCTGGAAAATACTAGTCACTTAGCTGCAGTCTTTTCCAGAGTGCTGGAGGAATGCCTGGTGTCAGCTGGTACAGGAACAAAGAAAGGAGTTACCTCAAAAGTCCTGAATACGAGGACAACAGCAGGGGTTGGACTGCCAAATCAGATGCTGAGATCAGGAAGCAAAACAAAGAAAAGCAGGGAGGCATGCTTCACTCTGCTATTTATAGCCAATCAGGAAAGCAGATGAGTTTCCACATGTGGATGAGTCACCATACCCAATTAGAAGCACATGTCTACACCACACCCAATTAGAAGCACGTCTACACCTGCTCACATTAGCAAACAAGTATTGGTAACACAAGCATTGATAAAACCAATTGTGTAACACAGCACATTATGTTTACTTAGAAACATGAAGGTTTAACCAAGAACAGAGATATGATTTAAACCTAATCCTTGGGATGCTGAAAGATAACACAGGAGGCACCCTGGGGATTCCTGACACAGACTACCTCCCCAGACTATTTGCTCATCCGCTCACTTGTTTAACTGTTTTGAGGCTACTCAGAAAGCCAGCAGTACAACAGCCTACAATGGATGCCCGTGAGAGATCCTAGGTGGTTGGTGTCTGCAAGGGGTAGGCACGGAAGCTGCCGGAGTTAGTTTTGCATGGCTCGTGCCTCCCCATGCAGCCTGTAACCTCACACAACCCCTTCTGTTTTGATCATCCAGTAGTGCATACCCAGCGATGTAGGGCACCATCTATGAATAGGGGCAAGATTATTGCAACCAAGGAGCCTAGTCCCTTTATCATAATGTAAACATGCGATCCGGCAGGCCACAGGGATCAGTGGTGATCCAAAAGAGGAGAAGAAAGTGGACACACCTCTCAGCACAACCAGCTCCATCAGCCCTGATTCTACTACTAACGAAGTGGCGGTTCCTTCGTTTGGGCGGAGAAGCGTTGCCCCCTGCCAGCAGTGGCACCTTCAAAACCTTTTAAAGAAAATGATAATAAACTATGTTTATTATTGTTTTCTTTGTAAGGGGCAGGGCCACGGGGATGGTGTGCTCTGCACTCCCCTTCACACCACATGGTGGTTGGCCGGCCATCTCGAAACGGCCAAACACACATGCGTTGTAGGCTCTCTCCAGCCGAGCAACACTGTTGCTGGGATGGAGAGAGCCTGCACAGACTCCAAGTCTGCCTGGGAGCGCCCTGGCTGGGCGCTCCCAGCCAATCCTGATGCTGCTCTGTGCAGCGTCAGGATTGGCGCAGGGCAGGCTGGGAGCCTGTGCCTGAAGAGGCACAGGCGCATCGAGGGACAGAAGAGCAGCGGAGGAGGTAAATGTTTTTTTTAAAATTTAATTTAATGTTTATTCCCTCCCACCTCCCCCCACTCCCGTGCCTCCCCGCCTGTGGGTGGGAGCCTGTGCCTGCTCTCTCCAGCCCAGCAACTCTGTTGCCGGGCTGGAGAGAGCTTAATGCGCATGTGTGTTTGGCTGGCCCGAGACGGCCGGCCAAACACACATGCGCGTTGAGGGGAGTGCACAGTGCTCGTCATCCCACATGCCCCGCCCCTTTCACAACGAAGGGATAATAAGCATAGTTCATTATCCCTTCGTTGTGAAAGGTTTGCAGCTTCTGCTGTTGGCAGGGGGGCGACGCTCCTCCGCCCTAACGGAGAAGCCGCCGCTGGTCATATTCAAGATTCAATAAAGTGTATTAATTTAACATGCAGAAGAGTTTACCTTAGCACATCCATTTCTTTGAAAAGTAGAACCTAAGAAACATTTCTGCCTCAGCCCAGATGCTGTAAGTGAACAAAAAGGCACATCAGGTGTCATGTATGCAGTATATGTGGCCTAGATTCGTATTATAGTTACAGCAGCTTTATCGGATATTAAATCAAACACAAGACAAGTTTTTTTGATCAGCGCAGTTCATGAACTCTAGTAGTTGAAGATGCTCTCATATGTGATGGCTGACATAAAGGATGATTTTGTAATTATGTATCTGCCATCAAAGGTTAATGCTTTGCTCTTAAATGCATTGTGCTTAATTTTTAAATTATGGGATTAGATTTTGGTGAAAGGCAGAATCCTCATTTTACCTTGTTCAGTTTTACAGAGTGCAAACCTTGTGCGTTTTTACCCAGTGCTTTACAACCGATACTGTATATTAGGTTTTGTCAGTGCTACTGCTAACAGTACTTACATTTCTGGATGGACTCCTAGACGCTGCCGCTTAAATCCTTAAATCTTGCGGAAACCCTATTAGAGCAAGCAGCATGTGTAACAGCTGCCTACTCTGAGCTCTGTGATAAATACAACCTGTGCAGAGTAGAGCATCACTTTGGATGTCCCTTCACAAGCATTCTCCTCTGCCTGGCTTGTAACTTCACTGACATTGCTCCTTACAATTCACCTGCAACAAAGTGATAATTTTTTCACGCAGCTCAGGGTTTTAAATCCAGTGGTTGATGATGTGTCTATTGGTCTCTCATGGAGCTGTGAAGTGTGCGCTTTGGAAGAGTGTATGCACGCTGGGGAAAGGCAGTGTGTGAGCCCGAACAAGCACACATGTTACAGGGAACAATGCTCAGGAGTCCTGAAAATACTAAGGACTACTCCTATAAAGAGCGTGTCCTAGCTGCGCAGAGCAAGGATGAGGAGCTGGCTGTTAATTCTAGCTTCAGCATTCTTGTCTGCCCCCTTCGCCGAGTGGAACCAGACGCGTCAGTGACAACAGTCATGGACATTGACCCCAATCCCAGGGTTGCGCGGAGACAACGCTACCCCAGCTTTTCTCATCGTTTTTAGGGGAAGACCTATCACATTTAATAAACCAAATAGAGGAATAGAAAAGAAAGCGTAACCGTCCTGGGATCGCGTCTTCCTCTGCCTGCAGAGCTGAATCTAGTGGTTTCAGTCCAACAACCCTTAGGTGTCCTGAGGGAGCATCACCACTATTCAAGGAAACAGGCCCTAAAGGATGCCAAAAAAGGTCAGGAAAATGGTGCAACTCAATCTGTTCACATTGAGGATGACTTAGGAGCTCTCTCAAAAGACCTATCATATCACCATTCTAAGGAATGGGAGAGCATGCTGGGTTCAGATGGAAAGGAAGCACAGAATAACTTCAGCCTTATTACAGCTGGCAATAAGGAACCTCAAGGGAACCAAGATCTGCTCTGGGCAACAATACTTAGAATACTGCAGAGCTCAGCAGAGGCCATGAACTTTCAGGCCAATGAAATTGACATACAGATCAGCCTTCTGAATACATTTGCAATGTATGTGGCAGGATTTGATTAAAAGATCTCAAACCTAATCAATTTGATAAAAAGAGCACAGGTGGGTGTACAAGAGCCGTACCACGGGTGTAACTGTTCCCTGGTTCTCAACAAGCTATCCACACTCCCAAAGATGATGGCAAAACTATTGGGTGACCTAAAGTAAGTGGTAAATTAGAAGCCCCAAAAGGGCATTGGACTACCGCAAGTAGAAGGGGCCGTAGTTGTTTCAAGAAACCAGGCTAATCACAGAGACGCTGCAAATGTGGCTGCTATAGATGAGGCTGTGGAATTACAGCATGAGAATTCCAGGGACAGTCCTACTGAAGACAACTGTCAGATTTAGGTGACCGGCCCCTTCTGCTTTGGTCCAAGAACAAAATCCGTCTAGAGACTTGGAAGAGGCCCCCACATATGTGGGCTTGAATTTGGCGACTATTCTTGGGTTTCCAATGCCTAATACTATGGCAACTCTCCATGGTTCCTCCCTCAAAGGATATTACGGAGCTAGCTACATCGGGTAATCCAGAGTCCCTTGCTACTCTCCTTCGGACAGCTAACCTCGGTGAGCTGACTCTGGGCTTAGACTCCTGTGCCAAGGGCTCTCTTTCCACCCTTAGTAACGAGCACTTCAACAAGAATAGGGTGACTGTCATGCACCCACGATTTGAGGGGGTAACCTTCCACAGACAGGTGTCACCTACTCCCGCTACAGATCTTGCAGTTCTTTTCCACCTGAGCAGGAGAGTCCAAACACCATCTGAGACTCATGTCGGCCTCCTGGAAGACTTGCAACCTTTACCTGTAACAGCCTGCACATTACTATATCTGGAATACATGTCAAAAGGCCTGTTCAACATCTTAAACTGGGGTAATATCCTCAAGTGTTGTCAATCTATGGATTCGCTTGGAGAAGTCTCATCGCAAGACATCATCTCTATTGAATTTATTGACCAGGCCCTAGACAGAGTAATGAAACAACCAAAGTAACCTGGAGATCCACCGAGCTGACCCAGAACGTCCTTTGAAAAGCAAAGACCTTCAGGCAATGAGGAATCATAATCACCCCTCCAAGGAACTCTGAAAACCTGCACATTATAGAGAGCCTAAGGAAAGAGGTCACCTCAATGACTAGACCGAGAACAGTCTACTCAGTCTTAAGAAATCCTCTAAGCAAGTGCCCCACTGCCCACCCTCAAGTCAGCATACTGTCAGGCCCCATGACAAGTCTGTTTTTGGGCCTGAAGAAGCAGCTAAATGGGGTTGGTTGTCACAAGCTCTAAACTCGACCAGACTTCTAACATGATAAAACGCTAATTCAACCACTTACCCGGAAAGGGTACTGAAGGTTGCTCCTGGAACATCAGTGGATTGGCACATAAGTTGGAAGATCCTGAACCCCTTCAATCTCTCCATTCCTTTCAAATTGTGCTCCACCAAGAGACTTGGGAGCTCATTACAAGTTTGGCGGACCCAACGCAGGACCACCAAACTTGCGGGGAGGACACCACCGCCATGGCCATAGGACCCCCCCCATGCCCTATTGCGGAATTGGCTGACCTGTGGAAACCTTGAAATAGAGTGCTCCCGCTGGTCTGACCGGCTCGAACAATGCTATGAGATAGCACTCTGCTCCCTTAAAGAATCCGAGTGCTATCTTGTAGCACAGAGGGGGCCGTCTAGCACCCTTGGAATGAGCACTTTCTTGTGACCGCCAGTCTCGTAATGAGGCCCTTGGTCACAGAAGGCTCACCACCTGAGCTATATAAATCACTTTATCCCTGCATCCAAACAACATAAGCATGGGCACTGTAAGGGTGGTCTTGCTATTTATGTATCCGCCACCCACACAAATGAATCCTGGGTCCAAAATAGTGATGATGAGGGATGGCAGGTATTTGGTCTGTCAATTAAAACAACTAACAGCAAAATCAAGAAAATTATCCTGGTAAAAGTCTATATCAACCCAAACTCTAGAGCATGGACAGAGGTCTCTGACAAGCAGATTGACATCACAGCAGACCTTAGGTCTCAGAGGCCCAGCAATTATTTCATTATATTAGGCGATTTCCACCAGTGACTAATAAGTGCACTGCCTGCTAATGTGATCATAGAAGCGAAAGACAGTTACAGGATGACCCCTCCTTTAGACATCTTGGAGTGGTACAAAGATGACAAGAGAGGACAATTCTTACAAGGTAATCTTGAACATCTTGGCCTGTGAGTGTTAAACAGATGCATACTCCCAGACACACCACCAGGTCTTTCATACTTAAACTCATCTGGGACATCCCTAATTGATTACACCTTTGTTAGTCTCCCCTGCTAAACAATATCTCTTCCTTTAGCTTTGGGGATAAAATGGACAGTTATCATCGACCACAGGCGATAACCCTTGATATACCCAGGTGACCATGTATGTGCTGCAGATCAAGGGCTCAAAGGGCACACAATCATTCTCAAACAGATAAGATACACCTTTGACTCCCTTCTGGTGCTGGTCTCAGAAGAAAAACAATTAAGGGCGCCCTTTACAATATTGGCAGAAGATCCTCTGTGTGGTTGGGAAAGGTTCACAGGAAAATATGCAAACCTGTATGCCAAGTCTGTCCTACGCCAAAAAGATGACAAAAGCACAAAAGACGACCCACTCGATAAGGATGGCTAAAAGCAGGATACATTTACTATGGAGAGCTATTAAAAAATTGCAGATGGACTCTTTAATACTGCATAATTTAAGGGAGGTGAGCAGAAAGCTAAAAAGGGAGTAGAAGAACTTCCAAAGAGAGTGATGGAATAACTTTTGGTCTAAATTATTGTAAAACATCAGATCAAATAATTCTGCGAACCTTTGGTGGACAGTAAATGGTGTTGGCAGACATTTTCCAAATGTGACCTCCTCCAACATCTCAGAGTCAACTTTGTACCATTTCCCATTTGACAATTTTAACTCATTGACACAGCCAATCCAGCCAGCCTTATATACAGGGATTTGATAATGAGCTTATTAAATCCCTGACAGTCTAGCCTGGGAGCAGTGACTGTAATTCACCCTGGAGCACTGTTACCACAAGCTTAGTTCAGAAACAAATTGTTAAGGGTCGCAGAGAGGAGGCACTAGATCCGGGCAGAATTCCACCTATCATTTATAAGGATGACCCATCATTCTGAGCTGCACAATTGACACCACTTTTTTCTAACATCTAACATGGAAATTGTATTTCCCTTTAATGGCGTGGCTCGATTCTCCCTCCAGTTTTTAAGGGTGGAGACATAGGGACCCCTGGGAACTATTGTTCTGAAGGTTTTAATTGATAATGATGCTAAATATTTCGCAGGGGTCCTACTAGAAGAGCTACAACACTGGGATGAGACTAACACCATCATTCCACCAAATCAGACTGGGTTCACTAACCAAACAGAGACTCCAGTCGACATCATGGCACTCTCTCTATTAACTGATCTGGCAAAGCTCAACAAACAGCCAGAATATTTAGGTTTCATTGACTAAATGTCTACATTTGATAGGGTCGACTGAGGGAAGTTCTGGAGCAAATTGGCTGACCTTAGCATCATGGGTGATCTTCCAAGGACCCTGGAATTACTACATAAAGACACATAGGTTAGATTTAAAATTGGAGACAAGTCTCACTTGTCTAGTCCAATTAACACCATGCAATGCCTAAAGAAGGGCTGTGTCCTTGCACCAACATTATTCAACCTGGTTTTATCTGATCTTACCCCTGTACTAACTCAGGGCTCGAAAAATCATAACAATTTTACTAGACCTGCAGGTAAAGTAACTTAAATAATCTACTTGACCTAACTGTAATGTACTTGACCCGTAAACGGGTCTCAAATTGTGTGATCCTAGACAAATAGTTTACAGAGTCACCTTTTTCCTAATTCTCACATATGATTGCACCTTCAAATATTGAGCTCAGCATTTCTGCAGTACAAAAAAACTTCTTTTGTTTGGTTAAGTAGACTAAAGTTTGCTGCACGCATCACAAGAATGTAGCCCACATACCCATGAGGTCTAGCCCACATAACCTAGGACTTCTTTTAGTTTACTAACAACATTGCCATCAGGGCAGGAGTGTTTCTCAGTATGTTTCAACACTCAATTTTAATGAATATATTACTAAACCATGATGTGATAACATATTGTCATCTGTACACAGTAACTTTCAAGAAATGTCCAAACACCTCTCCACTACATTGCAGCTTTACGGATAAAACTACAGAGTGTATTAACAATCTGTGAATATTGGGTTTCAGAAAACATATCCTTTGCACATCAACATGTAAAGTATTCTGATTTGTTTTCATCCTATTCAAATATTTTTTCATCACACAGAAATATAAAAAGGGCTTTCATAACCACTGAAATATATTTTGAAATGTTTGCACAGTTGACTTAGTGATTTAAATGTTGTGTGTTAGGAAAAACCTGACACCCTATATCCTTTTATTTTACATTCTAAGCAGCAGGTCACACAGGTCACCTTACAAAGTCCTGGAACTCAGTCAGAAGGAAACTTAATTGTGAGAAAAACTTACTTTTGACCTCTGTCTGTGAACACAGAGCAAATGTGACATAAGAACTAGATTAAAAGGCATATTTTATTGCCCCTCCACTTTTCAACTGAACAGAACACCTGTTCAGCATAAACTCGCCAGAAGGGTGGAGTAAGTATTCAAAATAGCTCGACCTGATCAAATAAGACTCGCCAATGCGAGTGGTCCAGTGGATTTTGCCAGCCTTGACTAAATGCAGTGAACTCCCATCTGCTCAGATTGGGGGCTTCCATCTGTCGAATCTACTGTATGCAGACAATTTAATCTTTATCAGTAGAACTAAGGTTTGCTTGCAGTGCCTTCTCGAGGCTACTTTAGTTTATTCAGCAAGGAATGGATTGATTATTAACAAGAAGAAGACCAAAATCCTCATAACTCAAAGCATCAGATCACACAAACCAACTTTTTTTCTAGATCAAGAACTAAACAACTAAAAGCTTTAAGTTTCTTCAGTGTGAACGGGAGGTACGACGACCAATTTAAAAAAAATTGAAAGAAGTGCTACGCCTTGGCCTATTGGTTGAGGTCCCTCTACACAAAATAAAAGGCCATACACTCATGCCAATCCTGCAGATGGCCCAAGCAAAGGTCCTCCCAACCTTAGACTATGGAAGCAAGGCTCTTAGGAGATGGGACAGCAACATTTTTGACAAAATGTTACTTAAGATCTACAGATCAATTTTCCAGCTACCATCCAATTCAACACCAGCTCAGATTAGGCTGGAGTTTGGCATTGTTAGGCAGTCGCTTGCATAGAAGGTTGCCTTGGAGATGTGTTGCTGTAAACTAAAGCTGGCAAAGGAAGGCTCACTGGATCACTTTCTTTGGTCCAAATTGTAAATAAACCATAGCTCCCGAACTATCTATTGCAAGCCCTGAGTACCCTTGGTCTAATGAACGCTTGGGACCTTCCTATTAGCCATCTGGAGTTTAAAAGCCTGGCAAAAACAAGCACACATCTGCTCTCACTGCTTGAATATAAGGACTCCGTGTCTCAACTAAGACATGGCTGGATGACACTCCAAAGTTACACAAGGCTGAAGCCACAGAGGTACCTAAGCAGAACCTTCAATGACTAGTCCAAGGTTCAGTTCATGAAATATGGGATGGGGTTATTACCAATCTTAAATCATCTACCTGCATGAAAAAGAAGGGGGGCACAGGAGCCTTCTCGGTTACGCAACCAGAGTCAAGAAGACATTGTCCATGTACTTCGCTTGTCTCCCACAGTTATGGGGGAATGGTGAGACCTCCTTCAAATAATGTGGAATGAAAGTGGCATTAGGTCCTGCAGGGAGGCATTGGTGGCCTGCTTTGAGCCATCTGACATCAGGATAAATTGTACATTGTTGAAATTCCTTCAGTGATTTAAGAAAAAGGTTGAGGTCAAAGCTCAAGTGGTGGAAGGGGAGCGTGGTGATTAGATAAAATATTGCGTTTTAATCAGGTTGAATGCTTCCCATGCCTCCCTGAGGGCTTGTAGGGTTCAGCAGCTGGGAAAAGTAATTAATTGCCAATGCACTCCATGCACCATGTCACGGGGCGCTGATTCCTAATTTTTGCAGCCTTACTGTTCATCACTTGTAATTTCACCAATGTCTCCCCCACCACTTGTATCTTGCTAGTAAGCCGTCAAGTGTATGATGGCTTACTGGCAGGGTAGAGCTTTTAGATGCATAGATTGCTGTACTCGCACTTTTTCTCTGACAATTTCCCTTGCACCTTATTCATAGTGCACTTGGCTGCTGTTTTAATTCGTGTCGATCACTTGATGGAATACCAACGAGGTTTATTGCACTTTACTCGCCGATCCTGCCTTTTTAATAGTTTTATTGATTTTAATATGCTTGGAAGTTGGCTAGACTTCATTAGTAGTCGAGATATCTGCAACACTCTACTTGGGGACCGACTCAGCACAAGCTATAGCGTAGGAATCATGTTTGTTTTATGTATACGTTTCTCTTTCTTAACATATTTATTGTGTGCTGTGCTGTACTGTACTGCAACGATTTTATTAATAACACAATAAAGATTATTATTGTTATTAGCAAGAAGGCAAGAAGAGAGAAACTAGGAGGGTAACAAGGACGAAGACATTGTGGGGGCAGCAAAGAGGAAAGCAGTGATGGAGACTACATGTCAAAAACAGCTGTGTAGCAATATGGGGTGGTCAAAGATGAGGAGGCAACAAGGTGTGCAACAGTACACTATGGATTGAAAGCAGCAATGTACATGAGTGTCACCACTACAGTCAGTGGCAAGTATCAGTCAGACAATAGTCCTTCCAGCACCCTTTACGTCCTCCAACCACATCCATCTCTCCATAGCACACCCACAGAAAACCCACTCTTAATAAATGACACCACAACCAAGATCAGTCCACAAAAAAACATTGTGGAAGAAAAGAGAAAAAAAACTGAGGATGAAAGGGTGATGGTGCAAGAATTTCCTTTGCACTCATTAAACTATTTGTAAAGTCACAGGTCAGTTCACACCACCCCTAAGAAACCCCAAGACTGCACTGTATAAATTAAGTGAGCACAGCAAAGTCTCAACACCCGACCCTTCACCGCCTCTGGTGCCATGTGCACAGCCAGGGCACAATGAGCAGGGAGATGCAAAGGGAACAACCACGCCACCATGGAGCCCAAGCTGCATGTCTTCCCACTGATTTTCTATGTGGTGCTCCACCACGAACACCAACAACGGCAAAGACAACGACGGTGAGTACAGCCGCCTAGCACACAAAGGAGGGGGTGAGGAAAAAGAGAGTGACAAACACATGCAACAGCCCCACCCCTAACACCATACACACAATCAGCTGCAGTAATAAAACATAAATACCCCGTACCTCGGATGAATAATGCAAGGACAACAGGAATTTACTAAAGTGAGTGTAATAAAATCAACACAGTATAAATAAGAAATATGCAATGTAACTGGTATATACAAATGTACAGTTCAAGGGACACTGCCTATAGGAAGGTAGCCTCTTTTTAGCCTTGTTACCCCCACTTTTGGCCTGTTTGTGAGTATATATCAGGGTGTTCTTACTGTCTCACTGGGATCCTGCTAGCCAGGGCCACAGTGCTCACAGTGGAAACCCTATTTGTCAGTGTGTTTGATATGTGTCACTGGGACCCTGCTAGCCAGGACCCCAGTGCTCATAGTTTGTGGCCTATATGTGTTCCCTGTGTGGTGCCTAACTGTATCACTGAGGCTCTGCTAACCAGAACCGCAGTGTTTATGCTCTCTCTGCTTTTAAAATTGTCAATGCAGGCTAGTGACCATTTTCACTAATTCTGATTGGCACACTGGAACACCCTTATAATTCCCTAGTATATGGTACCTAGGTACCCAGGGTATTGGGGTTCCAGGAGATCCCTATGGGCAGCAGCATTTCTTTTACCACCCATAGGGAGCTCAGACTAATATTACACATGACTGCCACTGCAGCCTAAGTGAAATAACGTCCACGTTATTTCACAGCCATTTTACACTGCACTTAAGTAACTTATAAGTCACCTATATGTCTAACCCACACTTACTGAAGGTTAGGTGCAAAGTTACTAAGGGTGAGGGCACCCTGGCACTAGCCAAGGTGCCCCCACATTGTTCAGGGCAATTTCCCCGGACTTTGTGAGTGCGGGGACACCATTACACGTGTGCACTACATATAGGTCAATACCTATATGTAGCTTCACAATGGTAACTCCGAATATGCCCATGTAACATGTCTGAGATCATGGAATTGTCCCCCCATGCCAAATCTGGTATTGGGGTGCCAATCCCATGCATCTCCGGGGTTCCAGCATGGACCCCGGGTACTGCCAAACTAGCTCTCTGGGGTTTTCTCTGCAGCAACTGCTGCTGCCAACCCTCAGACAGGTTTCTGCCCTCCTGGGGTCTGGGCAGCCCAGACCCAGGAAGGCAGAACAAAGGATTTAATCTGAGAGAGGGTGCTACACCCTCTCCCTTTGGAAATAGGTGTTAAGGGCTGGGGAGGAGTAGCCTCCCCCAGCCTCTGGAAATGCTTTGAAGGGCACAGATGGTGCCCTCCTTGCATAAGCCAGTCTACACCGGTTCAGGGATCCCCCAGCCCCTGTTCTGGCGTGAAACTGGACAAAGGAAAGGGGAGTGATCACTCCCCTGTCCATCACCACCCCAGGGGTGATGCCCAGAGCTCCTCCAGTGTGTCCCAGACCTCTGCCATCTTGAATGCAGAGGTGTGAGGGCACAGTGGAGGCCTCTGAGTGGCCAGTGCCAGCAGGTGACGTTAGAGACCCCTCCTGATAGGTGCTTACCTGGTTAGGTGGCCAATCCTCCTCTGAGGGCTATTTAGGGTCTCTCCTGTGGGTTTCTCGTCAGATAATGAATGCAAGAGCTCACCAGAGTTCCTCTGCATCTCCCTCTTCGACTTCTGCCAAGGATCGACCGCTGACTGCTCCAGGACACCCCGCAAAACTGCAACAAAGTAGCAGGACGACTACCAGCAACATTTTAGCGCCTAATCCTGCTGGCTTTCTCGACTGTTTCCTGGTGGTGCATGCTCTGAGGGCTGTCTACCTTCACACTGCACTGGAAACCAAGAAGAAATCTCCAGTGGGTCGACGGAATCATCCCCCTGCTAACGCAGGCACCAAACTTCTGCATCACCGGTCCTCTGGGTCCCCTCTCATCTTGATGAGTGTGGTTCCTGGAACACAGGAGCTGGATCCAAGTGACCCCGACAGTCCAGTGGTCCTTCTGTCCAAATTTGGTGGAGGTAAGTCCTTTCCTCCCCACGCCAGACAGTAATCCTGTGTACTGCGTGATCTGCAGCAGCTAGGGCTTCTGTGCACTTTTGCATGGATTCCTTCATGCACAGCCAAGCCCAGGTCCCCATCACTCTGTCCTGCATTGCTCAACTCGCTGAGTTGACCACCAGCTTCGGGGGACCCTCTTTTGTTGTGTTGAGACGACCGCCGTGCTCAGATTTCTTGAATGCCTGTTCAAGTGCTTCTGCGGGTGCTGCTTCCTTCTGCATGGGCTCTCTCTGTTGCTGAGCGCCCTCTCTGTCTCCTCCTCCAAGGGGTGACCTCCTGGTCCTTCCAGGAATCTGTCTTCAGTGCTTTGCAGTCAGTTGTTGCCTTTGCAGAATCCCCTATCTCGACTTTACTGTCTTTCTCGGGTAGTAGGGTAACTTTACTCCTACTTTTCAGGGTCTTGGAGTGGGGTATCTTGGACACCCTTAGTGTTTTTTTACACTCCCAGCAACCCTCTACACGCTACACTAAGCCTGGGGTCCATTCGTGGTTCGCATTCCATTTTTGGAGTATATGGTTTGTGTTGCCCCTAGGCCTATTGTGTCCTATTGCATCCTATTGTATTCTACAGTGTTTGCACTACTTTTCTAACTGTTTACTTACCTGATTTTGGTTTGTGTGTATATTTTGTGTATTTTACTTACCTCCTAAGGGAGTATATCCTCTAAGATACTTTTGGCATATTGTCACTAAAATAAAGTACCTTTATTTTTTAGTAACTCTGAGTATTGTGTTTCTTATGATATAGTGCTATATGATATAAGTGGTATAGTAGGAGCTTTGCATGTCTCCTAGTTCAGCCTAAGCTGCTCTGCTATAGCTACCTCTATCAGCTTAAGCTGCTAGAACACTACTAATCTACTACTAAGGGATAACTTGACCTGACACAAGGTGTAAGTACCATCAGGTACCCACTATAAGCCAGGCCAGACTCCTACAGTGCCCAGTCCTCATTGTGCATGGGCCACAGGGCCACAGGCCAAAGTCCAAGGCCCCACTTGTCACCTGCATCAACACGGAGAGAACACTGCAGGGGCATCAGTTGGAAAATAGGCAGGCACCTCAGGGGGACAGGGAATGGGGGGCACCTCAGCCGGCAGATGGAACAAGACCACTGGTTCTGGAGGGGGCAACATGCCCTGTGCTTGGTCCTGGGGTGTGCAAGACCACAGTCTCTCAAGTTGGTGACTTGTCCACATTCTCTGGAGGGGGCAACATGCCCTGTGCCTGGTCCTGGGGAGTGCAAAGCCATAGTCTCTCAAGTGGGTGACTTTCCCACATGCTCTAGAGGGGGCAACATGCCCTTTGCTCTGTCCTGGGGAGTGCAAGGCCACAGTCTCTCAAGTGGGTGACTTGCCCACATGCTCTGGAGGGGGCAACATGCCCTGTGGTTGGTCCTGGGGAGTGCAAGGCCATAGTCTCTCATGTGGGTGACTTGCCGAAATGCTCTAGAGGGGGCAGCGTGCCCTTTGCTCTGTCCTGGGGAGTACAAGGCCACAGTCTCTCAAGTGGGTGACTTGCCCACATGCTCTGGAGGGGGCAACATGCCCTTTGCTCTGACCTGGGGAGTGCAAGGCCAGTCTCTCAAGTGGGTGACTTGCCCACATGCTCTGGAGGGGGCACCATGCCCTGTGCTTGGTCCTGGGGAGTGCAAGGCCACAGTCTCTCAAGTGGGTGACTTGCCCACATGCTCTGAAGGGGGCAACATGCCCTGTGCTCTTGATCCTGGGAAGGCTGGGGTTGGTGGTTATCTTACCCACTGGATCTGGAGGGGGCATCGTGCCCTGTGCTCTTGATCCTGGGGAGGTTGGGGTTGGTGGGTGTCTTACCCACTGGTTCTGGAGGGGGCATTGTTCCCTGTACTCTTGATCCTGGGGAGTGCAAGGTCACAGTCTCTCAGGTGGGTGTCATACCCACTGGATTTGCAGGGGACAGGCCACACAGCAGTCCATCGATGCAGGATTATATACCATCTGCCGGCGGTGACGGCTGCCCAGTGGTGGTAGTGGGGCTGCTGCTGCTGATGGGGGGAGGCTCCAGACCATCCCCTGCAGCCTTGGATGGCTGCCTACTGGTGGTGGTGGTGGTACTGATGCTGGTGGGGGGAGGCTCCAGCCCATCCCCTGCAGCCTCGGACGGCTGCCGAGTGCTGGTATTGGTGTTGCTGCTGATGGGAGGAGGCTCCAGCCCATCCCCTGCAGCCTCGGACGGCTGCACAACCATGGTTGGTGGTGGGAGCTCCATCTTAGTCCCTTCCCCAGACCCCTTGTCCTTCCTGCCTGCTGGTGCTGGCTCATTGCCCTTCCTGGCAGCAGCTGGTGCTGGCTCCTTTCCCTTCCTGGCAGCAGCTGGTGCTGGCTCCTTGCCCCTCCTGGCAGCAGCTGGGACTGGCTCCTTGCCCTTCCTGGCAGCAGCTGGGGCTGGCTCCTTGTTCTTCCTGGCAGCAGCTGGGGCTGGCTCCTTGACCTTGCGTGCAGCAGCTGGGGCAGGCACCCTTTCCTTGAGGATGCCTGGTGCAGGCTCCTTCACCCTTTGCACAAGTGCCCTGGATCCTTTCCCACCATGAGTGGGTGTGGAGACTACTGGGCCTGTGGACTGGTTGGCTGAGGTGCTTGCCTGGATTTTTGCCACCCTGGCCAGACGTGAAGGATGGGGGAGAGAGGTAGGGAAGAGGTCAATGGTGGAGAAGAAAAGCTTCTTAGGGACATTGGGGCAGGAAGAAGGAGAAGGTTTTGGAGTGGAGGAAGAGGGAGCGGTTGTTGGAGGTGTCTGTCTTCTGAGTTTGGGTGCAGGTGCATGGGCTGGATGTTGTTGTGAGGTGGATGGCTGTTGGGTGTCTGAGTGCTTGCGTTTGTGTGCTTTAGGGGGGACAGACACAGTGGGAGAGGACACAGGGGACATGTGCATGGCTGTTGTGGAGGTATCTGCCAGTGAGGTGTGTATTCTGCTAGGTGTGGTGGTGATGCTGGTAGTGGATGAGGATGTAGTGCATGCAGGTGTGAGTGTAGATGGAACTGGGAGGGAGGTGGAGGAGGAAGAGGAGGGGGTGACAGTGGAAATTGTGGATGTTGGTATGTCTGCACCTGGATGGCGTTTGTGTGAGTGCCTGTGGGATGATGTGTGGTGCTTGTGTTTGCCAGTGCCACTATTGTGTGTTGTCTGGTGTGCATGCTCGTCTGCCTCTGTGCTTGGGATAGGTTGGGGTTGAGGGGAATGGGATTGGGAAGAGGAAGTTGGAGGGGGGAGGGTGGAAACAGGGACAATGGCTACCATCAGAGAGGAGGCCAGACCCTGGATCGATCTCTGTTAGGCCACCAAGCCAGTGTAAATGCCCTCCAGAAATGCATTAGTTTTTTGCATTTGGGCTGCCAGCCCCTGGATGGCATCCACAATGGTTGACTGCCCTACAGAGATGGATCGCAGGAGGTCAATAGCCTCCTCACTCAGGGCAGCAGGGCTCACTGGGGCGGGGCCAGGGGTGTCTGGAGTGAAGAAGACGCCCTCCATGGTGAGCGGGCACGGGCAACTCGATGAGGGGCTCCTGGGAGGGCAGTGCTGGTACGGGGGTGGCGGATGTACCTGTAGTTGGGGTGGTCACAGAGGTGTCCGCCACCACCAGGGAGCTTCCATCAGAGGAGGTATCAGCGTGTGAACTGTCCCCTCCAGTCTCTGCCATGGTGCTCCCCTCACCTTCCATCCTACTGGTGCCCTCAGCGTCGTGGATTCTGCCTCCTAAGTCCTGTGGGATGCAGCTCCCTCCATTGCCGGTGCCTCTGCTCCTCTGCCAGATTATGCTAATGCATATAAGGACATGGTAACAAAACAAAAAGGGGGGGGAGACAAAGGATACACCTGGTCAATGGCTGCACCAACACCACCGTTGGCGTACACACCACTCTCACACACAGGGAACAGCCCTATGCACTATGCATTGCACTACCAGTTATTTTGCTAGCCACCAAGGCATGGGGACGGGCACACACCGCCAAATGCAGCACACCTGGGACCCACGCAGCCCTGACCAGTTGTGGATGCCTACAAGCTAGGACCATTGCCACCAAGGGACCTACTCTGCAATGTCAGACCTGGGCTAGGGGCACCTACTGAAACACATGCCCCACCCAGATACCACCCTACCATGCAAAAGTTGTAATGATGGGCACTGTACTCACCCCCTTGTGGCTGCTGTGATGCCCTCATGCGCCCATCCAGCTCAGGATAGGCCACCGCCAGTATGCGGGCCATCGGGGGGGTCAGGGTTCGACAGGCACCCCTTCCTCATTGGGAGGCCAACCCCAGCCATCTTCCATGCCCAGCGTCTCAGGTCCTCCCACCGTTTCCAACACCTGCCGTAGTCCCCTAGGGTCCGCATGTCCTTGGCGATCGCATGCCATATACCCTTCTTTTGATGGGCACTGACCTGCAGAGGTAATAAACACAGGAAAATAGTATCAGACAGACAGTCCTGCCTGTTACACTTATGGCCCACCATACCCCTTAACATTACCATTTGCATACAGATGGCCCAGCACACAACCAATATGCCACCCAGAGGACATCCACCCACCCCCCTTACACAAGTCCTTCACACACACCACTCCATGCATTCATGCCACATGCATCGTGCCCACTGTGTACTCACCTGTTGGTCTGGAGGCCCATACAGCAGTCCGTACTGGGGTAGGACCCCATCCACCAGTCGCTCCAACTCCGCCAAGATGAAGGCAGGGGCCCTTTCCCCAGTCACATGGGCCATGGTAGGTTCCAGGCACAGGTCACAGCACCACATGCAATGTAGGTCGTCTCCTGTTGAAGGTCAGGTAGCAAGTGAGTGATCAGATAGAAAATGGTCGGTCACGTCCGTGGTAGTGCATATCGTCACCGCCGGCGTAGATCACCATTGGCCACTGTACCCCATAGGGCCCAATGTTAACCAATGAGGAGTTGCACTACGGTGCCCGACCACCTCCCGTAACAGCGCACAACGTCAGCAGAATTACCTCACTTCCACCTGTCCCTCCACACAGGACAGGTGGACACCGTTTCAGGGGTGGGGGGGCAGGCCTTGGATAATAACTGCGTCACAGTTAAAATTTGGACATACAGGAAAAATCCCACTTACCCATTACAAATTGACATCATGCATTGTACTGTTGTGGCTCAAATGTTCAGTTTGTGACTAGCTTCTCACTCTTTTGTCCCTTAGATTGCTACTTCTGTGGATGAATAGGAGATGGAGGCGCACCCTAGTGTACAGACCCCTGGTGGACTTGGCAACACTGGAGGACAAGCACATCATCCTCACTTATAGACTTGATAGGGCCACAATCACAGAGCTGTGTGCCCAATTGGAGCCTGACCTGATATCTGCTATCCGCCACCCCACTGGTATCCCCCCTCTTTGGTACGACTCTGTCGTCCCATTTCTAGGGGGCGCTGTAAGGGGACTGTCGGAAGCCTGGGAATCACCTTAAACACTTATCTAGAGTCCCTTGCTGACTCCTGTTTGTTTCTCTTTTCTCCATGGTACACTTGTGTAGTACTACATTTGCTTCCTGGGACTGAAAATCCCATAATGCACAGCCTGGTAGTCAGGAAAGCCCGGATTCTGTTTCCTATTGTTTTCTATGGGAGAAGTCCAGTTGCCCCTTTTCACCGGATCCTCTCCTCCAGGACTTGCAAGTGTCTGAAACTACACACACCTGAGACCTCTCCTGTGCAGCCCAGCTTGGAACTGCTTATAAGCAGCCATTTCCTCAAGATCCCCATCGTGCATTGGAGTTCGATTCCTTTGTGTTACAGACCCCTTGTCGGATGGTGCTCCAGTTTTGTTCCTGTGCTGTTCCAGCTTGATCCTGATTGTTCCAGCCAGAGTCTGCCCCCTATCTCTTAGCCTTGTACCTGTTTGTTTCTTCCAGAGCCTGCTCCGTGTTTCTCTGCCCTGCTCCTGCCATGTTTCAGCCTGAACCTGCTCTCTGTTTCCCAGTCCTGTTTACTACTCATTCCTACTCCCTGTATTCCAGTCCTGTCCTTGTCTGTTCCAGCCAGAGCCTGCTCTCAGTTTCCCAGTCCTATCTCTGTTTGTTCCTGCCAGAAGTTTGCACCCTGTTTTCAAGTCCTAGTCCTGCCTTTACTTCAGCCTGAGCCTGTTCCCAGTTCTTGCCTCTGCCTCTTTGTTTGTTCCCTTCTGTTTCTGTTTCTTCTTGGTTCTTTGTGTCTGGTAAGTGTTCTATCAGTCTTCACCAGTGTATAAGTGTCCTCCTTTGTACTGGGGTTGGCTCCTGGTTTCCAGGAGGCAATTCCAGCCCCCATCCTTGTCTAGTGTTATACGTTGTCTTTCGTGCCTAACAGTGACAGTGTGCTATTGCTGTTTTCTCAGGAATCGCCAATGTGTTTCCAGCTGGACCCACAAGAGCGTGTCCTGTGTATGTAAGTACTATCCTTGTTTGTGCTCTAGGGTCCAGAGACAGAATCACTTCTGCTGCCTCCTTTCTATGGGGCTGGCAAGGTGACTATCTGTAAGAGCAAACTGCACAGAGGCATTGAGATTCCCTGTCACTGTGGGAGGTTCTGCGCCTTACTCTGTGTACAACCCCATCGTGTTTGTCCACTAGTAATCCGTTTCCTGTTTGTTCACACAAGGGTTGCTCTGCTTTTACTTTCCTTTTTCCTGTGTCTGTCCATAGCTGTCCTTTCCGTGTATGCCTTTAGCTGCTCTTCTGCCCCAGTACACTACCTCTTTAGGATATTCGGTGACCTCAAGGGGTGTCCCAACCAGAGTCCTGATCATACCCGCCCGAAAACGTGACACTCTTATGCAAGTCCTATCAGTGCTCCATTTCCTGGCAACTGGTTCTTTCCAAGTGACAGTGGGCTTGGCAGCAGGAATGTCACAGCCAATGTTCTCAATAGTGCTGACCAGAGTGTTGTCTGCCCTGATTAAACACATATGCAGCTACATTGTTTTCCCCAAGGTGGAGATTTGGCCACAGTGAAGGCTGACTTCTACGCAATGGGATATATCCCCAACATAACTGGGGCGATTTATGGAACTCATATTGCATTTGTCCCCCCCCATCACAATGAACAGGTGTTCAGAAATCGTAAGAGTTTCCACTCCATGAATGTACAGATGGTGTGCTTGGTGGAGCAGTACATCTCCCATGTCAATGCTAAGTATTCTGGATCGGTGCATGATACCTTTATCCTGAGGAATAGCAGCATCCCAAATGTGATGGGCCAACTACAGAGGCACAGGGTGTGGCTAATAGGTTCCCAGTAGGTGTTGGTGTATGGGTATGCTGTGGGCCATATGGGATAGTGTGTGGCTAAATGTTGTCCCTCAATATTTGCAGGTGACTATGGTTACCCCAACTTATCTTGGCTACTGACCCCTGTAAGGAATGCCAAGACAAGGGCAGAAGAACGTTACAATGAAGCACATGGGCGAACAAGAAGGATAATCGAAAGAACCTTTGGCCTCCTGAAGGCCAGGTTCAGGTGCCTCCATCTAACAGGTGGATCCCTGTGCTACTCACCCAAGAAGGTCTGCCAGATAATCGTGGCATGCTGCATGTTGCACACCCTTGCCTTGAGACGCCATATGCCTTTTCTGCAGGAGGAGGAGGCTGGAGATGCCCGTGTGGCAGCAGTGGACCCTGTGGACAGTAAGGAGGATGAGGATGAGGATGAGGACAACAGAACAGCAGTGATACGCCAATACTTCCAATGACACACAGGTAAGACAGCGTTACTTCACATTTCATTGTCATTATTTTGAATATCTTTGGCACTGGCATGCTGTTATTTCGCACTTCTATGCCCACTCACTGTACCCTATGGCAATTCATTTTACAGATGTTGGTGCCCCACTATCACTCCTGGCGTGATCACTGCAGCCAACGACAGGTCTTTACTATGTGCACAATTACTGTACAGTTGAATTGCAATGTTTGAACCTGGTTAAGCGAATACATACTTTAAAAATGTAACATACTCCATTCTTGTTTTTTTTTTTCCAAGGGTGTTGATTGAAGTACTAAGAAGAAGAGGGGCAAGTGCATTGGGATGGGGTGATGATGGAGGAAAGTCTAGGGTATTTTTCTGGTCTATTTGTAGCACAGGTGCATTGTCCAAGGGGACATAGGAAGGGGAGCAATGGCAGTTCAAGGTGGACAGGATGACAGAGTGGAACACAAGGGTGACAATCAGGAGAGTCTAATTTCCAGGCGGAGGTCTTGGCAATAGTCTCTGGCTTCTGCCTGGATCGCAAAGGAACACTTGCGGGGTGGTTCTCCTTCTGCAGGGGGAGGGGTGCTGGTGGCCTGTGAGTCCTGTGGTGGGCCTCTTGTCCACAAGTGGCAACGGAGGTGGAAAGCAGTTCAGATGTCTGGCTAGTGGCAGGGGCCCACTGTTGTGAGACTGCCTCCCTCATAATGTTGGGCCATGTCTGCCTGCACCCCAGCAATGGAGACCAGGGGGGGGGTTGATGGCCTGCAAGTCCTCCCTGATTCCCTGTTACTGTCCCTCCTGCAGCTGCCTGTTCTCCTGCACATTATCCAGGATCTGGCCCATTGTGTCCTGGGAATGTTGATATGCTCCCAGGATCTCGGTGAGTGCCTCCTGGAGAGTCGGTTCCCTGGGCCTGTCCTCCCCCTGGCACACAGCACTCCTCCCAGTTTCCCTGTTGTCCTGCACCTCTGTCCCCTAAACCGTGTGCCCACTGCCACTGACCCCAGGTCCCTGATTGTCTTGGGTATGAGGTGTGCCCTGGGGTCCCTGTAGAGGTGGACACACTGCTGATTGAGGTGTCCTGGGGACAGAGGTGTGGGTACGCTGGGTGGGTGCTGTGGTGGTGTTTCCAGATGGGGGAGGTTCTGTGGTGGTGTGTGACTGGGCCTGGGTAACCGACTGTCCAGAGGTCCCTGATGGGCCAGGTTGGTAATCCAGATCCAGGAGACCAGAGTTGCTGTCATCACTGTGGGCCTCTTCAGTTGAGGGACTGGATAGTGCTGGCACCTCTTCTCCTGTGACATTGGCTGGGATACCTGTGGGGATGTAGATGATGTGTTTTTGTTTCTGTGAGTGACATATTGTGCATCAGTGGGTTGCCCTATTTGGTTGTGTTTGCACTGGCAGCTTTCACTCTTCACAGCTGATTCTCTCTAGTGTGCATGCTTTGGTGATAGGTGTCCATGCAGGGCTGTGAGTGATGTCCATGCATTGGTACTGCATGCAGGGCTTGGCATTGGAATGAGTGGGATGTGATGGTGGGGTGTGTGGGAGGTGGTGGAGTGATGGGAGTGAGGGGGAGGGTATGTGATGCATGCAGGTAGGCGGGCAGTAGTAGTATAGAGTTGACTTACCAGAGTCCAGTCCTCCTCCTACTCCAGCCAGGCTCTCAGACTGCATGATTGTCAAGACTTGCTCCTCCCATGCTGTGAGTTGTGGGGGAGGAGGTGGGGGTCCACCGCCAGTCCTCTGTACAGCGAGCTGGTGTCTTGCTGCAATGGAACATACCTTCCCCCGTAGGTCGTTCCACCTCTTCTTGATGTCATCCCTAGTTCTTGGGTGCTGTCCCACGGCATTGACCCTGTTCACGATTTTCCACCATAGCTCCATCTTCCTAGTTATAGATATCTGCTGCACCTGTGCTCCAAATAGCTGAGGCTCTACCTTGATGATTTCCTCCACCATGACCCTTAGCTCCTCCTCTGAGAATCGGGGGTGTCTTTGTGGTGCCATGGTTGTTGTGTAAGGTGTGTAGGTGAGGGTGTATAGGGTAATGTGTTGGGGTGTGTGATGTGGGGTGCGTGAGTGGTGTATAGGTGTGAGTGGTATGTGGCTCTGGTTGTGTCAGTGGTCTTGATGTCTCTCTCTGGTGGCAATTATTTGTAGTCATAAAGGGTTGTGGGTAATGTGGGTGGGTGTTTTATAGTGGTGTGAGTGGGTGGGGGGTGTATGGGTGTCAGGTGTGTGTTATTTAAATTGACCAATGTAATGTTGTTTTGTATGTGTGTGTGTATTTTGAGCGCGGCATTATGTACTGCCAGTGGTTTACTGCGGTTGAATGTCCGCTGTGGTGATTCGTGGGTCATAATGTGATGGGTATAGTTCTGTTGGCGTAATGTTGTGGGTTTTGATACCGTCAGTTTATCACTGACCTTTGGTGTGGCCGACTTGTGTCTGTTGCTCGATAGTGATGGATTGGTGTGTGTGTGTCATAATATGGTGAACAGATATCCGCTGTGGCGGCGGTGTGTTGGAGGCAGTCAGCATGGCGGTAAGTGGGATTTACCACCAATGTCATAATGAGGGCCATAGCATTCCATTAACTGGGACTGAACGTCTGACTCTGACCATGGAATCAGAGTGGTCAAGAAGCCTGTATCTGTCAAGGAACAATATGCACTAACCTGTGTGGTGCGCTTGTTGTGGAGTAGGTGGGATGGGAGAAATGAAGAGAGACCACACCTCTTGTGCTGTCTGGGCCATACCCATCATGTTGGCATGCATCCACAGTCTGGTGACGTCCTGTGTGCAGGACATCATTTGTTGAGCATAAGATTGCTATGGATGTAAAGGAAACAGGTTATACATCAATCATTACTTCGCTAAGAATCAGTCTACATTTACAACCATCAGCCTTGGTATTTCATATCTAGCCCATAACCTCTAAAGCAGGGTGACCAGGACTAGTTGTCTATTGATACTGTCCTATGACAGTAATACAATGAAGTTTAACATAGGTCTGATAAATCTACTACTGAAACCATATCAGCAAAATGCTAGACAGAATCATTCATCTATATTAGTACACACTCCTGGTGGAATTTTCTGGAATTCCATTTGCCTTTATACAGTAGGTCATGGCTCAAGACAAAAAGTGAGAGTCCTGACATTCTAAAAATACTAAGAATAAAAAGAAGTGTCTACACTGCCACTACAACTGGAAATCTTCACAGTACCAGATGAGGATTGAATGCTACACCACGAGACCAAGTTCGCTAAAGTCTGCAGTTGGTGCATTAGCCTGAGTTGGAGTCTGTATGTACGAATCTGCAAAATGTGTGCAAAGCACCCAAACTGAATCCATAACTGACAAATAAACTAATGGATGTTGATCTTCCAGCAGGTACTGAAGAAAGAGGTGTGAGGCAGATGATGGAACTGCAACTCTGAAGTTGTGACTCCTAGCTCCTCAACACTGAATAGTATTAAAAAAAAAAAGCACTACAGTAACCTCGGTGAAAGTGCTGGGATCAGGTTTTCGGGGCCTGAAGTGATAGAGCTTTAAAACGGAGCCACATCCGATGTTCACACAGGCAACGGCATGCCCATATCCCTCTTGAATCTGATCTCTGGGTACCCCACAAGAGTTACTTTACAATGTGGGAACATTTGAAGCAACAAGACTGGTGAAACCAACTTTGCAAGTGTGACAAGGCTTTCAAAAGCGTTTAGAAACGTAACGATTTGCTGCTCGCAAAGCTAGATTGTATTTTGTATAGAAGGTATTTACTTAAAAATTGAAATCCTCTGTTTTTCTGTGGTCAAGGGGTTGTTTGATTCAGTACTTAAGTCAAATGCCAAGCTGTCCCCAATACCTGTTTTGAAAAGCATAGCGTCAAAGGATAATATTGACTTCTAAGCTATTTTTTAAAGATACTTCTTGAATTTTCTTTAAACATTCAGGACGCCTTATCCCGCCTACCGATTTTGATATTTTGGTGCTACTTTAATCATTGAATTGCTCATCGTTTTACTAACATGCTTTGAAAAATATGTTTAATTTTCTGATATTCATGCAGTTTTGCAGAGGCGGTTCGTCCATCGGAGAATGGGGGTGTTGATCCCCTGACCACCCCACTGCGACCCACTGCATCACACTCTCACCTGTTTGATTGAATGCGGGCCATGATGAAGCTCACTCTCTCTGCTTCACAGCAGTTCAGTGATACGACCTAAAGCATAGCGGATTGGCCGGAGTTTTCACTCTGGCCAGCGTGACATGCGCAGTTCAGGCTTCTGCAATCAACAGCTGAAAGGCAGCTGTGAAGCAGAGATCCAGCTATGTTGGTGTCAGATGGAGCTCTGTGTTTGCCTGCTCCAGCCAGTCCTAACACTGTTCTTATGCTGTTTGGCATTGTAAGCAGAATGATAGCAGTGCTTACATTGGCTCGGATGCTATTGTCCACCAAGCAGCATGAGGCAAGAAGAACTTTGGGTGTGTTTGCAGCCCAACGTGTTCTGAGGAAGAAGATCATCAAGTAAGGTACGTTTATTTTTAATGGTTTGTTGCACATTTTGCTTTCCTTGTTCTTCCTCGACTGCAAGTACATTGTGGTGGAACAGCTAGCCTGGCTTCGTAGTCAGTATGACATGCTTAAGCAATCGTACCTGTTCGGCAAAGGTAGCCCCCTGCACCTCAAAACTCAGTGGGGCAGAAGCAGCTGTGCTATCGTGTGTCTGGTGACTTTTTCAAGTAGGGAATCTTTGAGAAAACCAAAAAACTTCTCTTCAGTGGTGCACAGGCGTACATGGATCACACCTGGAATGGCAGTAATGCAGTTGTCAACCGTGCCAGTACCCATTTTCATGGCTCTGAAAATAAGACTAGTGAATCTTGTGAAGCGAACGGTCTACCTCAAGTACAGAGCCTAATGGGCAAAGATGGGACACTACTAAACGGTTCAAGTGCTCACGAAAAACCAACTGCGCCTATGGGACTTTCCAAAGCCTGCTCTTCCTGTGTAAAATCTGTTGCTGATAAAGAAACATGTGAACAGTGTGAACGGTTCATTTGCAAAAATTGCAGTGTAGTCTGCAGCTACTGAAGTGCGGTCACCTGTTCACTGTGTGGAAGTGTTGATGACAGCGTTCCGTGTGAGTATGCATTCTGTCATGGCTATTCAATATCTGAAGTATCTCCTTAGGGACCACGCTTGAGAAATGAAAGTAACTTGTAAATGTTTGTGTAAACTCCTGTGTGTGGTACATTTTATATTGACATTCTATGAATTTTACGAATGTAAGTGATTGAAATAAAATATATATTTTATTTTTAAATTTTTTCAGTGGTTTGGACGTAATTTTGTGTGTGCCCCACGACTTTTAAAAGGTAGCAGCCACCACTGCTGTTCTGGCGTGGCTAAATTAGTTTACACAATTTTTCTCTGACAGAAGCTACCACTTTGAGCGAGCCACAGTCAGAGCTACACGCAGGATTTCTCATTGAAACCGGCTTTTACTTCTTGGGTACAGAATGAATTAACTGATGGGAGCTAATACTCTGCTCTCTGCATCAGTTAATAATCGACTTTCTCACAGAGGCCTTGTTTATTAGGTAAAGGATTATGCTCTGAGACAGATCTGCTGGTTATAGAAGCATGCCAGCCTGAAAGATTTCCTTCTGGTTATACCCACAATAAACAGTTTGTTAATCGGGAGGTTTTGGCCGTGCAGGCGGTCTGCACATATGGTGGGAACTCCTGAATCCAAGCCTCACTTTTTGAGAGAATACAAAGACTATGATTTGGTTGGCAGCAGTTTTGCCCGTTGCATGTATAAATATGCCAATGCGACAATCGACAGTGTTTACCTAGCGAGGAAGTATTGGCTTTTGGATAATGTCGATTTGCAGATCATCAACCTGTCTGACAGAACTTCTAAGGGTGTCTAAGACCAGAGTCTCTTATTAGCTCATAACAAGTACTCTGGAATACAAGAATACAAGTAAGAGAAATGTTTGTGCTCTCAAAATACTGTAATGATATGAAAAAAAACTAGAGAAAGCACACCAGTACGTTTCAAAGGGGTAGTAACAATATTATAACCAGCTGAACTATCAACAGCCTAAGTGAGTACTATAGTAGTACAATGTCATCCATTGCATGGAAGAAAACACATAGCACATAATTGAGTAAGAAGCAGAGAAATATCGTCGTCGCGGTGGTTACGAAATGTGTGCAAGTCTGTACAAAAAGCAGACAAACCATAGAACAGAAAGAAGTTCAGAGATTGAGAATCCAAGCAGAGATAGATTTCGGAGACTTCAAAGAATACTAGAATCTCGCAAACAACCATTGTCAATTCCCACAGTATCCTTTCTTAGGTTAAGAAAGTCTCATTCTACTTCCTAAAGATAGATCACAAAGGTGGGAAGGCTGGTATAATATATTTGACTTGATGATTCTGCTATCCAATAAGTAGTGAACTTTACTTGATTTGTCTCAAGGATGACCCCAGACAAGATAAGATCCAAACTCAGGACCACATTTTTACTAAAATGGAGAGAAGGGTTGAGTTAACTACCTGTGCCAGAGTACCCTATTCACACAAGTTTGTGATCTAGTCAGACCACTTGCCCCCTATACTACAGCTTAGTATGCTTGCACCAAAATCACTTGGGGCCAGATGTAGCAAGCATTTGCACGTCGCAAACAGCGAATTTCGCTGTTTGGGATGTGCAAAAAGCACATCGTAATGCACAAACCTCATTTTGCGATTCGGTAACCTGGTTACCGAATCGCAAAATGAGTTTGCGAATCGCAATTAGGAAGGGCCGTTCCCTTCCTAATTGCGAGTCGCAGTGCAATGCAGGATTGGTTTGTGACCGCGAACGCGGTTGCAAACCAATCGCATTTTGCACCCATGTCAAATGGGTGGTAACCCCTTCGCAAAAGGGAAGGAGTCCCCATGGGACCACTTGCCCGTTGTGAATGGCACTGCAAACATTTGGACCACTGCCTGCTCTGAAAAAATGAAACAAAAACGTTTCATTTTTTAAAAGACTGCTTTATTAAAAAACAGTCACAGACGTGGTGGTCTGCTGTCCGCAGCAGGCCACCATCCCTGTGAGGGCCGCCATTCGCAAGGGGGTCGCAAATTGCGACCCACCTCATGATTATTTATGAGGTGGGAATTTGCAACCCCCTTGCGAATCACAGATGGTGTCAGGGACACCATCCAACATTCAGAATTGCGACTCGCAAATTGCGAGTCGCTCTGACTCGCAATTTACTGGTCGCAATTCTAAATGTTGCTACATCTGGCCCTAAGTTCAGTTCCAGCCATAGCTAATTACAATCAATATCATGTGTCCAATATCTATGGTAGCACAGCATGATTATGAAAGATCCTCAGAAACCACGTTTCTAACCTAGTGTAACATTGAACTCCCTGTGAATGTTTGCTTCCTTTCAGACAGCAGAGGGCAGAATTCAATTTATGTTATTCTTTTTGGCAGAGGTGGCAAAACCTTGCAGATGTTCTTAATATACTCCTTGAACATGCTGGATTCAGGGGACTGTTAATAAGGAAAATTTGCACAGTGTGAACAGTAGACGCCTTGGTTAACAATAGTTAAAAATGCATTTCCTGTGCCATCTTACACTTTTGAGCTATTTTATTGTAGTATCCTATTGACATAAACTCAACAAAACCTGGAAGTGATGCAGACTTCTTAGTAAAGATGAAAATGAAAGCCATGTGAACATGAACTGTGTTTTTGCAGATAGTAAGCTTGCTTGGTCAGGAAATTGCCTAAGGGGCACCAAAATGTGAACACCAACAGCCTTTTCAACCAAAATATTGAGGGGCATATTTGAAAGGTTTTGGCACAGGGCAGTGCCACAAGCCTTCTTGCTACGCTGCCCTGTTTCAAAAGAAAAGGGAAGGAATGCACCACATCTTCTTTTCCCCTGCAATGGCACACAATGGGCTGCCATGCACCAAGGCAGTCCCCCTTGCACCATGGTACAAGGCTGTCTGCATTTGCGGGAATTATTGTTTTTGTGCAAGAAGGGACACCTTCCTGCCAAAAAACAATCACAAGAGACGTTTTCCTCTTTCTATGTGTGCAGCACACATAGAAAAAGGAAAAAACGAAGAGAAATAAAGGTATTTCTCCTCATTGCGACTCCTTTACACCTCCACTGGGGAGGTGTAGGCTTTTGATGCATACCCAGGTTTACAAATCCTTGTAAATCTGGGAATGCGTCACAATCCATGGGTTTTACATGGAAACACACACCGCAACACCCATTGAATGCCTCTCTGTCGCAGAGTGAGTCAACCTAGCGACTTGACCTGTGTTGACTCAATCCATATTTACTAGGCCTTGAAAGGCCACGCACTGTTATAAATATGGCTCTGCAGGGTGCACCGCTGACCTGTCACTAAAAGTGACATTCAAGTGACATAAAGGGCCATGTCACTTAAAGCAACTACATGATATTGACTAACAATATATCACCAAGTTAGGAATAGTAAATCTATATTTCCGTATATAGGGATGCCTTGATGGTATGTTGACAGTCAATATTCTGTAGTCGAAATATGTGCAGATCAATATTATTGACCTCGACATTTTGGCATCCAAAATGCAAGTAGTCAGCACGAGGAGTTCCAGTGCTGAGAATTGGGGAGGATGCGGCTCACATAGTTCAGAACCACGCAAACTCCTAACAGTACATGTTTTCTTGCAGTATCTTGAACGTAATCCGTCTATTCCTTACAATTCAGTATGCAGAAATCAAACTACTTATAGATTCCAGTTCTACAGCAAATTCTTCTCAAGCAGACAAGAGAATATTTATAAACGGTAGAAGGCAACAAAGTATCTTTTGAACCTATTACACAGAAAGCAGTCCCATCAAAGGCAAAACAACACTAACGCAATTTGATTTAAATGATGGCCTGCAACTCAGGATTGTACTAGATTTGTGCTAGATTCACAGTGATAAACTGGGAAACTTAAACAGGATTGTTATAACCAGTGGCGGCTGGCAGCTTTAGGAGGGAGGGGGGCGGGAAGCACACATACTCATTCTTTCACATACAGACATGCACGCACGCACGCACATCCATTAACAATACTCATAACATTCAAACTTACACGCACGCACCAAACATTCATTTTAAAAGTTCACACACACTCATTCTTTCAGACACGCACGCACATCCATTAACACTCACAACATTCAAACATGCACGCACGCACCAAACATTCATTTTAAAAGATCACACGCACACACACACACACAAACACACTTACCTTCAGCCTCGAGGTCCCAGGAGGGTTGGGACTGCTGCCTTCCTTCATTGGCTGAATGAGGGAAGGCAGCAGTCCCAGCCTCATCACAGAGTGGGATGGGGTCAGTAAGACTGCTGACCCCACCCCACTCTGTGATGAAGTGTCACTGATTGACACTCACATTGGGTGCTTCAGGGCTTAAATCTGAAGCACCCAGGTTGAAGTCAATGGGTGACGCTTTCCTCATCACCCAGGCGAGGGCCTCGAGGCACCTTTGCTGAGCCAAGGAGGTCACGCCCATAGGAGCTGTGACCTCCTCAGCCCAGCAAAGTTCAGCTCAGGCAGCCAGGAGTCTGCGCAAATTGCGCATGTCTGCTCCTGGCTGTCTGAGCTGAAAATTAAGAGTGTCTGTCAGGCTGACCTTTGTTCAGCCTGACAGACGCTCTTCATGAGGGGCAAAAGGTGGGCGGTTGTGGCCCCTCCACCCTAAAGGACGGGCCGCGCCTGGTTATAACTGTTTCTGATGTTCTCAAAATCCTATAGCAGAGAAAATAACATACCATTATATCAAGTAGCATGTTCTAAAAATGTGCATTGACACAACTGATCGTAGTACCCTTAAAAACAGACTCTTTGAGGTGTGCCTCTTGAGCCCTCCCCTGAAATGAGTCAGGTTGTTTCTGATCAACAGGGTTCAAGCAGAACACACACCCCTTCTAAATTTTAGATGACTCCCAATCAGACCGATGCCAGCCTCTCAGGTTGGGGGGCTTGGATGGGGTCGGCTCAGGTGCAGGGGTTTTGGTCGCCTCTGGAAGCCAGACGTTCCTCGAATTGGCGGGAGTTGAAGGCGGTGCTTCTAGCTCTGATTCATTTTCAGGACTCCCTGAAAGGTTTAGCGGTTCTTATTCGGACAGACAACTTGGTGACCAAAGCTTACGTGAACCGGCAGGGGGGACCAGGTCGTGGGCGCTGTTCCGCATTGCAAGGAAAATATTTGTTTGGGCACAAAAATGGGTTCTTTCCCTGCGAGCCACCTACATTCAAGGGGTGGTCAATGTTCGGGCGGATCTTCTGAGCAGGGTCATTCCTTCATCTCAGCTTTTCTCCCTCCGGTTGCCTCTGTTTCGTCACCTGGTTCACCTGTGTGGTCTTCCGGTGGTGGATGTGTTTGCCTCTCCAGAGAATGCAAAAATCAGTCGCTTTTGCTCCCGGTTTCATTGTCCTCAGGCTTGGGCAGTGGACGGGATGTCATGTCCTTGGCCTCAGGGTCTTTTGTACGCATTCCCGCCCTTCCAGTTGCTCCGTGCGTTTCTGGTGAGGGTACGTCTTCTGAAGGCCAGGGTTCTCTTGATCGCACCCCATTGGCCCAGGGCAAATTGGTTTCCGTTGCTTCGGTTGATGGCTTCGGATCACGTGTGGACTCTTCCTCTCTGTCCGTCGCCTCTGGAGTTTCCTTGCCTCCCGATGGGGTCGTTGAGGCGGTTGCACTTGACGGCCTGGAAGTTGAACGAAGGGGTTTGACGGGTTTAGGGATTCCGGTAGCTTTGAGTTCTACTTTACTGGCTCCACTGCGGCGTTCCAATTTGATGTCTTATGGTCGGCAGTGAAAGGTTTTTTCTTCTTGGTGTTTCCGGCATGGTTGAGATCCCACGTCTGCTTCTCTATTTGAGGTGATGCAGTTTTTACAGGATGGAGCCCAGTTGGGTTTGTCTGTGGCTTCCCTGAGGGTGCAGTGGGTGGCGATTCAGGCTTTTAGGGGTCCATGGAGTAATCTGTCTGATGAGGGTCATTTGATGCCTCAGTTTTTCCAAGGTCTTCTTAACTTGTTTCCTCGTCCGGTGCGATCCTTTCCTTCCTGGGATCTTTCGTTGGTGTTGGATGCTTTGACTGTTTCTACCATTGAACCTCTGAGTTCCTGTGATTTGCGTCATCTTTCTTTAAAAACTTTTTTTCTGGTGGCCATTACTTCGGCCCGCCGTTTGGGGGGAATTGGGGGCCTTGGCCTGCTCTTTTCCTTTTTGTAAGGTTTTTCCGGATCGGGTGGTGCTTATCCCGGTTCCTTCATTTGTTCCCAAAGTGAATTCATCTTTCTATGCTCGCCAGGAGGTTATACTTCCTTCTTTTTGTCCAGAACCTTCCTCGGATGAGGAGGTTCGGTTGCATTCGTTAGATGTGCGGCGGGCCTTGTTGGAGTATCTACGGGTAGTTGCTCCTTTCCGGAAAGGTGATTCTCTGTTTGTGAATTTCTGTCCGGCTCGAAAAGGGAAAAATCTGTCCATGGCTTCCTTGAGTCGGTGGGTTCGCTCTCTGATTTTGATGGCTTATTCTTTGAAAGGGGTGGTTCAGCCCCAAGGGATTCAGTGCCGTTCTACCAGGGGTATGGCTGCTACGGTGGCGGAGCTTCAGGGTGCTTCTGTGGTGGAAATTTGCAGGGCCGCTACTTGGCCTTCACCTTCGACCTTTGTTCGTCTTTACAGGCTGGCGGACTTGGGCAGTTTGGAGTCGGTATTGGGTCACTGTGTCTTGTCCTCTATGATGTAATAGGAGGGTGGTTATTCTGTGTCCTTTGTTGGTTTTGATTAAACTTGTTGCAACTCAGTGTCCGTCTCCTGTTTTCTCTTGCTATGTCTCATTGGTTATAAGGAATGCGAGGGAGGGACAGGAGGTAATGCGTCCATTACTTACATTAATGGCATTACTCCTAGTCCTACTCCCTCGCCTTCCTTTCCGTTCCCTCCTGGTACGGATCGCCTGAGTTGCTGCTTGGGCTTGTTTTTGTACAGGAGGTGGTGAGGGTGGGGGGGGGGAGTTTAAGGGGAGGGAGGGTTCTAGGGGGAGGCAGGGAGCCTCATTGGTTATAAGGAAGGAGAGGGAGCAGGACTAGGAGTAATGCCATTAACGTAAGTAATGGACGCATTTGTAGGAGACTGGCCTTGCTTATAGTGGGTACCTGATGGTACTTACACCAGTGCCAGATCCAGTTATCCCTTATTTGTAGATTAGTAGTGTTCTAGCAGCTTATGCTGATAGAGGTAGCTATATCAGAGCAGCTTAGGCTGAACTAGGAGACATGCAAAGCTCCTACTATACCACTTATATCCTATAGCACCATATCATAAGAATCACAATACTCAGTGTTACTAAAAATAAAGGTACTTTATTTTAGTGACAATGTGCCAAAAATATCTCAGAGGATATACTCCCTTAGGAGGTAAGTAAAATGCACAAAATATACACACAAACCAAAATCAGGTAAGTAAACAGTTAGAAAAGTCGTGCAAACACTGCAGAATACAATAGGATACAATAGGCCTAGGGGCAACACAAACCATATACTAAGAAAGTGGAATGTGAACCACCTAGGGACTCCAAGCCTAGTGTAGTGTGTAGAGGGTCACTGGGAGTGTAAGAAAACACTAAGGGTGTCCAAGATACCCCACCCCAAGACCCTGAAAAGTAGGGGTAAAGTGACCCTACTTCCCCAGAAACACACTAAAGTCGTGATAGGAGATTCTGCAAAGACCACAACTGACTGCAAAGCACTGAAGACGGATTCCTGGACCTGAGGACCTGTAAAGTAAAGGGACCAAGTCCAAGAGTCACAAAAGTGTCCGGGGGGGCAGGAGCCCACTAAACCCCGGATGAAGGTGCAAAATGGCAGCCTCTGGGTGGAAGAAGCTGAAGTATCTGCATCAACAGAAGATGCCAGGAACTTCTCCTTTGCACAAAAGATGTCCCACGGCGTCCTGGAGGATGCAAAGTTGTTTCCACACAGAAAGACCGCAAACAAGCGTTGCTAGCTGCACAGGTCATGGTTGAAGAAAATGGGTGCTGCCTGGGCCCAGGAAGGACCAGGAGGTCGCCCCTTGGAGGAGGAGACATACGAGGCGTTCAGCAACACAGAGAGCCCATGCAGAAGCAGGCAGCACCCGCAGAAGTACCTGAACATGAGTTCAAGAAAACTGAGCACAGCAGTCGTCTCAACACTACAAAGGAGGGTCCCACGAAGCCGGTGGTCAACTCAGTGAGTTGAGCATGCAGGACGGAGTGCTGGGGACCTGGGCTGTGCTGTGCATGAAGGATTCCTTGCAAAAGTGCATAGAAGCCCTAGCAGCTGCAGTTCATGCAATACACAGGATTACTGTCTGGCGTGGGGAGGCAAGGACTTACGTCCACCAAATGTGAACAGATGGACCACTGGACTGCCTGGGTCACTTGGATCCAGCTCCTGTGTTCCAAGGACAACGCTCGTCAGAATGAGAGGGGACCCAGAGGACCGGTGAAGCAGAAGTTTGGTGCCTGCATTAACAGGGGGAAGATTCTGTCGACCCACAGTAGATTTCTTCTTGGCTTCCAGTGCAGGGTGAAGGCAGACAGCCCCCAGAGCCTCCACCACCAGAAAACAAGTGAGAAAGCCGGCAGGAGTAGGTGCTACAATGTTGCTGGTAGTCTTCTTGCTACTTTGTTGCAGTTTTTCAGGCGTCCTGGAGCAGTCAGCGGTCGATCCTTAGCAGAAGTTGAAGAGGGAGATGCAGAGGAACTCTGGTGAGCTCTTGCATTGGTTATCTGAAGAGAAGCTCACAGAAGAGACCCTAAATAGCCCTCCGAGGAGGATTGGCCACCTAGTCAGGTAAGCACCTATCAGGAGGGCCCTCTGACGTCACCTGCTGGCACTGGCCACTCAGAGGCCTCCATTGGGCTCTCACACCTCTGCATTCAAGATAGCAGAGGTCTGGGACACACTGGAGGTGCTCTGGCCACCACCCCTGGGGTGGTGATGGACAGGGAAGTGGTCACTCCCTTTTCCTTTGTCCAGTTTCACGCCAGAGCAAGGGCAGGGGGATCCCTGAACAGGTGTAGACAGGCTTATGCAAGGAGGGCACCATCTGTGCCCTTCAAAGCATTTCCAGAGGCTGGGGGAGGCTACTCCTCCCCAGCCCTTAACCCCTATTTCCAAAGGGAGAGGGTGTAACACCCTCTCTCAGAGGAAATCCTTTGTTCTGCCTTCCTGGGACTGGGCTGCCCAGACCCCAGGAGGGCAGAAGCCTGTCTGTGGGTTGGGAGCTGCGGTAGCTGCAATGAAAACCCCAGAGAGCTGGTTTGGCAGTATCCGAGGTCCATGCTGGAGACCTGGGGATGCATGGGATTTGGCATGGGGGGACAATTCCATGATCTTAGACATGCTACATGGGCATATTCGGAGTTACCATTGTGAAGCTACATATAGGTATTGACCTATATGTAGTGCACGCGTGGGTAGGGTAGGTCGCTCCCCCTGCCGCTGCAGCTCCACCAGCCCAGGCTCCTGAGACCTCTTAGCAAGCCCAGCGAATTCACAGTAAGTACCCCCCCACCGCCCAGCCCCTCGCCCTGCCCCGCGCTACTCACCTCCTCTCCTGCTTCTCTTCTTCATCTCTGATCTTCCTCTGTGCTCTCCTGTATTCTTCATCTGTACTCTTCTTTCTTCCCTGCTCCCCGTCTTCTGTCTTCATCTGTGTTCTTCTCCTGTGTGCTTCTTTCTCTCTCCTCTGCACCGCGACCTGCGTGTGCTTTCTTCTTCCGTGTCCCTCTTCTTGGCTCTTCTCTCTGCTGCTCGTCGCTCCTCTTCTTCTTTACCTTCTTCTGTGATCTTCTCTCTTCTGCTCTTCTGCTCCTCTTCTTCTTTACCTTCTTCGGTGATCTTCTCTCTTCTGATCTTCCGCTCCTCTTCTTCTTTACCTTCTTCTGTGATCTTCTCTCTTCTGCTCTTCTGCTCCTCTTCTTCTTTACCTTCTTCGGTGATCTTCTCTCTTCTGATCTTCCGCTCCTCTTCTTCTTTACCTTCTTCTGTGATCTTCTCTCTTCTGCTCTTCTCTCTTCTGCTCCTCTTCTTCTTTCACCTTCTTCTTGGATCTTCCCGCGTCTGCCCTCCTGCTCCTGACTCGTCTCTCTGACTCCCTCACTCGCCACCCCCTCTGTAACACCCCTATCTACCTATCTTTCTATCTTTCTCCCTCACTCGCCACCTCCTCTGTAACCCCCCCTATCTTCCTATCCTTTTACCCTTCTATCTCTCACCCTCACTCACCTCCACCTCCACCTCTGTAACCCCCTATCTTCTATCTCTCACCCTCACTCACCTCCACATCTGTAACCACCCCTCCCCTATCTTCCTAACTTTCCTCCTAAACTTTCTTCCTAAACTCCCCGCCACCCTCAACCCCCCTCCCCCATCTTTTCTCCCATCTACCTGTTCCCCCTCCCTCCGCTTTCCTGCCGCCACCTCCTGCACGCCCCTGCCCCCCTCCAGCTCCCATTCGTCGCCCCACTCCCATCCCCGGCCCCCAGCTGCCCCCTCCCCCCCTCCCTCTTATGGCGGCCGCTGCGCGACCGCGCCGCTGGCGTGCCAAAGGCAAGCCCGTCCGCGCCTGGCCCACGCCCAGCGCCACGACCCCTGGCCCTCAGCACTCCCAAACCCCGCTGCACCGCTACGACCCCATCACCCTCCACGCCCTCAACCCAGGGCGTTCCAGCACCTGCTTCCAAGCCAACCCGAAACGTACCCACGGACCCTTCGCATGTCACACCTGCAAACTTACCTTCCACCACGAAACCACCACGACCACCAGCCCACGCGCCATCAACCACCTCAAATGCATCCTGATCAACGCACGATCCGTCCACAAGCACGCCATTGAACTCTGGGACCTCCTGGACTCCACCACACCAGACGTCGCCTTCATCACTGAGACCTGGATGAACGCCTCCTCGGCCCCCGACATCGCCATAGCCATCCCCGAAGGCTACAAGATTTCCAGGAAAGACCGCACCAACCAAGTAGGAGGAGGAATCGCCATCGTCTTCAAAGACTCCATCAACGTCACCACCTCCACCGAAAACACCCCCCTCGCCGCCGAACACCTGCACTTCCAGATCTGCACAGACCCCAGGACCACCCTCAGAGGATCCCTCATCTACCGTCCCCCCGGACCGCGCGCCCTCTTCAGCGACTCCATCACCGACTTCATCTCCCCGCACGCCCTCGCCTCGCCGGACTACATCCTCCTCGGCGACCTCAACTTCCATCTGGAACAGAACAATGACCCCAACACCACCGCCCTGCTCGGCAACCTCGCCAACCTCGGCCTCAAGCAACTGGTGAACACCCCCACCCACATCGCCGGACACACGCTCGACCCCATCTTCTCCGCCAGCAAACACGTATCCTTCAGCCACGCCTCCGCTCTACACTGGACCGACCACAGATGTGTCCACTTCACCTTCCGACGTGAGACTAGCCACCTCCGCACACAACCCATCCCACGTCGACAGTGGAACAAAATCCCCGAAGAACAGCTTCTCTCCACTCTCATCGACAATCAACCCACCTTCTCCGCCGACCCCAACGACGCAGCCCTCAGCCTCACGAACTGGATCACCAACTGCGCAGACAACCTCGCTCCCCTCAGGCGCCCTCCAAGACAATCCAACACCAAAAAACCTCTCTGGTTCTCTGACACCCTTAAGGAATCAAAGAAAACTTGTCGCACCCTCGAGAAAGCCTGGCGTAAGGACCACACCGCAGACAACATGACTGCCCTCAAGAACGCTACCAGCGAACACCATCACCTGATCCGCGCAGCCAAAAGGAATTTCTTCACAGACAGACTGGACAAAAACAGCCACAACAGCAGAGAACTCTTCAACATCGTAAAAGAGCTCTCCAACCCCAACGCCATCACGCCCTCACAAGACCTTTGCAACTCCCTCGCCACCTTCTTCCATTGTAAGATTACCGACCTACACGACAGCTTCGGACACCAGACCCAGCCGACCACCACAGAACCCACACCCCCAGCCATCACCCTCAACGCCTGGACCCACATCAACACAGAAGAGACCAAAGCCACCATGAACTCCATCCACTCCGGTGCCCCCTCGGACCCCTGCCCACACTACATCTTCAATAAAGCCGACAACATCATCGCCCCGCACCTCCAGACCATCATCAACACCTCGTTTTCGTCTGCTACCTTCCCCGAGAGCTGGAAACACGCTGAAGTCAACGCCCTACTGAAGAAACCTACGGCTGACCCAAGCAACCTGAAGAACTTCCGCCCCATCTCGCTCATCCCCTTCCCTGCCAAAGTCATAGAGAAGACCGTCAACAAGCAGCTTACCAACTTCCTTGAAGACAACAACCTTCTCGACCCCTCTCAGTCTGGATTCCGAGCCAACCACAGCACAGAAACCGCCCTCATCTCAGTCACAGATGACATCAGAACCCTGATGGACAACGGAGAAACAGTCGCCCTCATCCTCCTCGACCTCTCGGCTGCCTTCAACACCGTCTGTCACCGCACCCTAATAACCTGCCTCTGCTCCACTGGGATCCAAGGCCAGGCCCTGGACTGGATCGCCTCCTTCCTCTCCAACCGCTCCCAAAGAGTCTACCTTCCACCTTTTCGCTCAGACCCCACCGAGATCATTTGCGGCGTCCCACAAGGCTCCTCGCTCAGCCCGACACTCTTCAATGTCTACATGAGCCCCCTCGCCGACATCGTACGCAAACACAGCATCATCATCACCTCCTACGCCGACGACACTCAACTGATACTTTCCCTCACCAAGGACCCCACCAGCGCCAAGACCAACCTGCAAGATGGAATGAAGGACGTTGCAGATTGGATGAAACTCAGCCGTCTGAAACTGAACTCTGACAAAACGGAAGTCCTCATCCTCGGTAACACCCCGACCGCCTGGGATGACTCCTGGTGGCCCAAGGCCCTGGGCACCGCACCGACCCCCTCAGACCACGCACGCAACCTCGGCTTCATCTTGGACCCTCTTCTCACCATGACCAAACAAGTCAACGCCATATCATCCTCCTGCTTCCTCACCCTCAGCATGCTCCGAAAGATCTTCCGCTGGATCCCCACCGACACCAGAAAGACCGTGACCCACGCCCTCTTCACGAGCCGCCTGGACTACGGCAACACCCTTTACGCTGGAACCACTGCTAAACTCCAGAAACGTCTGCAACAAATTCAAAACGCCTCCGCCTGCCTCATCCTCAACATACCCCGCAACAACCACATCTCCGCACACCTGAGACACCTGCACTGGCTTCCCGTCAGCAAAAGGATCACCTTCCGTCTCCTCACCCACGCACACAAAGCCCTCCGCAAAAAAGGGACCAGAATACCTCAGCCGTCACCTCAGCTTCTACGCTCCCACCCGTCTTCTCCGCTCCACCAGCCTCGCTCTCGCCGCCGTCCCTCGCATCTGCCGCTCCACGGCGGGTGGGAGGTCCTTCTCTTGAAGACTTGGAACACCCTCCCCACCATCCTCAGGACCACCCAGGACCACTCCGCATTCCGGAGACTTCTCAAGACCTGGCTCTTCGAGCAGCAGTAACCCCTTCCCCCTAGCACCTTGAGACCCGCACGGGTGAGTAGCGCGCTTTATAAATGTTAATGATTTGATTTGATTTGATTTGATTTAATGGTGTCCCCGCACTCACAAAGTCTGGGGAAATTGCCCTCAACTATGTGGGGGCACCTTGGCTAGTGCCAGGGTGCCCTCACACTTAGTAACTTTGCACCTAACCTTCACTAAGTGAGGGTTAGACATATAGGTGACTTATAAGTTACTTAAGTGCAGTGTAAAATGGCTGTGATATAACGTGGACGTTATTTCCCTCAGGCTGCAGTGGCAGTCCTGTGTAAGAATTGTCTGAGCTCCCTATGGGTGGGAAAAGAAATGCTGCAGCCCATAGGGATCTCCTGGAACCCCAATATGGTACCATATACTAGGGAATTATAAGGGTTTTCCAGTGTGCCAATCAGAATTGGTAAAAATGGTCACTAGCCTGCAGTGACAATTTTAAAGACAGAAAGAGCATAAGCACTGAGGTTCTGGTTAGCAGAGTCTCAGTGACAGAGTTAGGCACCACACAGGGAACACATTCAGGCCACCACTATGTACACTGGGGTCCTGGCTAGCAGGATCCCAGTGAGACAGGCAAAAACAAACTGACACACAAGTAAAAAATGGGGATAATATGCCAGGCAAGATGGTACTTTCCTACACCATTTTACATAAATATGTGGCTTGTCTCTACACTGACCATATGTTTTTATTGTATATTCATGCAGCAAGACTCTCAGGCTTAGCCCTGCTCCATTTCATAGTTTTGAGTCTCACTCGATCATCAAGGTCCCCTGGCAATTCAGCACTTTGTGCTGAATTGGGACCTCTAGGCCATAGTTCTGCCATTAGCACTACTTTAATACACCTGTAAGAGGTAAAAATTATATCCAAAGCATAGCAGAAAATATGAGTTGAGGAACTAACAACATGCTTGAGGCCCAGATTGACCATATACTTGGTGAGCCCTTAGGCAAGTGATTGAAATCACACATAATAACTAATTCAGAGGAGAAAAAAGGAGACAGAAACCTATATAAATGATAATTTTAAATGATTTGCCATCAGAGCAAGGAGGTCAATAGTTATTATAAAATGTAAATTGTGGGGGTAGGCATTCACCAACCATTTTATGGCAACGCCATTTGATGAGGCTGGACTATAAATATATATTTATTTGTAAGAAGAGCTCCACCTTTTCTCTGTGTTTGTGCTGCATTTGTAATTTTATAGTGATCAAGTACCATTTGCTAACTGATTTTCCTAAAAAGTCTCGGGCGAAACCACAAAACCTCCATAAGTTATAATCACTACTTATTGTGTTGCATAATTAATGTGATTGAATCACATCACTAACTTCCCTTAAAAGTACCTAAAGGATGTTTTCCAACTCGCTGTAAACTTGCCTTTAAATCCTATCCTATTGTTCAAAGCTTTATTGCTTTGGTGTGCTTTGAAATGTATAATTTGTCAATTATTTCCCAAATACTAGGGGAAGCTTCAGGGTGACATTTGGGCTATTCAATATTAACATGAAGTTTAGAGTAACATTTAGTTTATATTTAGGGGTGAGGATTACCAATCGAGTAGGGTATGGTGTGAAAAATGACGTAAGGTAAGATTTATGGGTTCTAGATAAAGTAGGGAGTCAGAGTAAGGGTTAGTTTCAGGGTAAGTAAGAGGGATGGGAAAGGGACTGGATCTTCTTTCGAGCAACATTCAGGGTTCGATTAAAGTAAGGGGAGATGTAGAGCGGAGGTGTTCAGGTTAGGACTGGGTTAACTGTTAGTGTTAAAGAATAGAGTTATAGGTTAAGGTGTAATTATGAAGAAAGGCTAAACTTAAATTAGGTTAAAGGGTTGAGCAAGAACTAGAACTAGAGTGCAGCATATGAAGACGTAAGGGATGGTGTAAGAAGGTGAGGAGGGATAGTAACAGAGGAGGATGGGATTTCCCCATGAAATGGAGACAAGATGGAGTAATGTTAAAAAAGATTAGTACTGTATGTTAATGTACACTTCGCAAACTGCTGTGGTAAAAAAATAAATAACTAATTAAGGGGGTTATTCCAACTTTGGAGGAGGTGGTAATCTGTCCCAAATGTGACGGATTTACCACCAGCCGTATTACGAGTTCCATAGGATATAATGGACTCGTAATACGGCTGGTGGTATATCCGTCACTTTACCGTCACTTTTGGGACGGATTACCACTTCCTCCAAAGTTGGAATAACCCCCTAAGTTTCTTACCTCTGCACTTTTTATATTTTCTAAACAAATGCATGTTAACTGCAACTTTTTTACAGTATTACTTTTTGCATTCCACTTTTGCACCCTGTCTATGTAATATGAAGACCTGAAAATGGAAGTGTTGGGGTGCCCCTTTCAGCCCACACAGCCCTTGCTTTAATCAAGGGAGGGTAATCCCAGTAGATTTTGAGGACGACTATACACGCTTGAACATTTTGGGGATGAATGAGAAAGTTGGAATGTTGCTGAGTTTTTGGCAAAAAAAGGTTTCAGAGGTAACTCGCATCTAGAACTCAAGTCAATCTCCCTTCTATATTCTATATATTTCTCTGTAACGTCAGTGGTATTTGTGATATAGGTAAGCCTACACACATCTCCACGAGGTGCCAAACAGGCTAAAAAACATTTATCTCTTGTGTGACATGTTTTGATTTCTATCAATTGTGGTGGTTCCCATTGGTTTATATAAAAAAAATAGTGGATGTGTCTTTGTGTGTGCTGTACTGGATCAAGTTTTATTGGTTTGCATGCACTACACTTGTATATAGTAACACTGGCTTGAGGAATCAACATGTTGGTTAATGCAAAGGTAAACTATTAAACCAGTAAAGCACATTGATGTATATGCGAAAGCATATAGTTTAAGATGTGCAGTTTTTACATACAGCGTATCAGTTTATGTTCCCTATATACTGGTTCATACCAACAGAAAACTGATGTGTGTTTAGTACATTGCTGTATGCATAGTTAATACTGGTGCATCCATAATGTGTGCTTGCACAATGTACTGGTTAGTAGGAAAACTCTATTGATTTGCCCACATAATGAAAAGTCTCTCTGCATAACATTATTATTTGCATGTAAACCCTACTGTTGTGCATGCATACCTCACTGGTTTTGATGTGTAACATGTTGTTCAAGAAGCATAATACATTGGTAGGCCTTGATAATGCTCTGGTTGTAGACAGAGCACATTGATTCACATGCTTGTCGTACTGCTTTGCTTTTGAGACAGATGGGTTCATGTGCTTAATGTACTGATTTATATACTCACTATACTGAATCAGTGTTGTAATATACTGGTCTGTGAGCATAACATATTGGTTGAAATGGGGATCCTAGTGGTTTTAAAGCATTATATGCTTGTTTGCATTCATATTGAAATCATAGGCATGCCATTATCATCGTTGTCATCATCTTTATTTTGACCAAGAAGCAGCCATAAAACCACATGACAATAATCACAGTACAATGGCAATAAGGTTAAAACCACCATTAAAAAACACATATTTCATGTCACAGAAATATAAAATGCTAAAGTTTTGGCTCTATTAGTTCCCAGATTAAGGTGCCTTATATAGTAGACCAAACTATCAACGTGAGCATTGAGACTGTTGGAGGTTCACGGCATCAGTGAAGAGGGGCACGGGAACCACTCTATTCATAAGTTTTGGGGAGTCAGTACCTAGACCTACCAAAACGGGCCCTATTATATTGTTATATAGTCGGTGCCAGCACACACACCTGCCGCAACCCATGCTGAAGGCTCAAAGAACCACAACATTCCCCATTGCACCCGTATCTCACCCTGCCCTGGAGGCTCAGGTGCAGCTCTCTCAGGAACTGCACTAGTGCCTTCTCCACCCCCATATCGGCCATAAGTTACTACAACTCAGATCTGTTAATGCTGTCAAACACGCAAAACTGATCCATGAATGCAATGTGAATGGCACTTCGCCAGAGCAGTTTGCACTTGCTGATTATGAGATGAAGATTTTTTTAAACTTTATTTTCCATTTTTATAAAAAGGCAAACAAAAAGCAGAGATACTTAAGACACACATTGCACCCTTGCGATCAAATAAATATATGCCAATATGTGTTAGAATTGGAGTCTCCAGCTGGCAGTCAGTCCAAGTAGGTACCCTCACTCTAGTCAGGGTAAGGGAGTTACACACCTAAGGTAACCCCTGCTCACCCCCTTGGTAGCTTGGCACAAGAGGTCAGGCCTATCTGAGAGACAATGTGTAAAGTATTTGTACAGACACAGACAGTAACACAGTGAAAACACCACAAAAGGACTCCACAACAGTTTAATACTCAATATTTATCTAAATCAAACAAGGCCAAAACAACAAAAACTCCAACATGCACAAGTAAAGATATCACTGTTTAAAACTAAGAGTCTTAATCCATAAAAGTCAATGGTTGCATTGTTTTAGCACAAAGTACCTGGTAAGCGTCAAAAATAAAGCCGCAAGGGAGGTGATGCATCAGAAAAGCAAGCGATGCATCGATTCCTTACTCGCAACTGAGGCCGTGCATCGATTCTTTCCCTGCTGGGCAGGCGATGCATTGTTTCTTTCTCCGCAGGAGGACGATGCGTCGATTTCCGGACATGCAGCCTCAGGTCCTTGCTGCGATTTTGAACATTTGACGCCCAGGGTCGATGCATAAAAAATTCTGATGGGCTGTGTGAAGGGTCCACATTGAGAACAGGTGCTGTATCGATTCTCCAGCTGCAAGGTGGGCACTGCTTCAAATTTACAGCTGCAGACAGGCCCTGCATCGATTTTTCTGATGCGCACACAGCGGTGCATGGATTTTCCCCTGCAACTTAACAGCTTCCACTTCTAAGGGTACAGGGACTGGATTTAGCAACACTTACCAAGTCAGGTGTCTCAGCAGAAGAACCCAGGCACTGGTTCATGAAGCCTTTATTGTCCCTGAGACCTCACAACAGGAGGCACGCTCAGATCAAGCCCATGGAGAACCTTGGAGATCAGGATGTAGAAGCAAAGTCCAGTCCTTTCACTCGCAGGGTAGAAGCAGCAGCAGGCCAGCAGAGCAAAGCAACAGGCAGAGTGGCAGGTCCTCCCCAGCTCATCTCCCTGGCAGAATGTCCTAAACCCAGGAGGGTTCTAAATGTGTGGGGCCAGCATTCCAATACTTATACTCATTTCTGCCATTGAAGTAGGCAAGCGTCAAAGGAAAGTCTTTGTAGTGCACAAGACCCTGCCTCTCTCTGTCCTGACCCAGACATACTCCAGGGGGTTGGAGACTGTATTGTGTAAGGACAGGCACAGATCTATTCAGGTGCAAGTGTCAGCTCCTCCCACCACATAGCTCAGCTCATTCCTCCTTCCTAGCTCAGCTTAGGAAGACCCATCATGATATGCAGGACACACATCAGCTCCTTTGTGTTACTGTCTAGAGTAAATTCACAAACAGCCCAACTGTCAGTCTAACCCAGGCGTGGATTCAGCACCCAAGCAGAGTCACAGAATGGTTAAGCAAGAAAATTACCACTTTCTAAAAGTGGCCTTTTCAAACTTACATTCTAAAAAACAACTTTACCAAAAGATGTATTCTAAAAGTGTGTGTTCATTCAGAGACTCCAAACTCCACATCTCCATCTGCTCCCAATGGGAAACTGCACTTAAAAGCTATTTAAGGCAATCCCCATGTTCCCCTATGGGAGAGATAGGCCTTACAATAGTGAAAAACACATTTAGCCGCATTTCACTATCAGGGCATGTAAAACACACCAATACATGTCCTACCTTTTAAATACACTACAGCCTGCCCATCGGGCTGCCTTGGGCATACCTTAGGGGTGATGTACAAGTAGTAAAAGGGATAGTTTGGGCCTGGCAAGTGGGTACACTTGCCAGGTTGAACTGGCAGTACAAAACTGCTCACTGAGATAGCTTTACAGGGCTACTCATGTGGGTGGCACAATTAGCGCTTCAGGCCCACCAGTAGCATTGGATTTACAGGCCCTGGGCAAACATAGTGCACTTTACCAGGGACTTACCAATAAATCAAATATGCCAATCATGGATAAATCAATCACCAATCCAATTTAGATAGAAAGCACTTGCGCTTTAGCGCTAGTCAGCAGTGGTAAAGTGCCCAGAGTCCTAAAACCAGCAAAAGCAGATCAACAAAAATAGGAGGAAGAAGGCAAAATGTTTGGGGATAAACCTGCAAAAGGGTAATTTCCAACAATATGCAATAAAGCAGAAAAAAGAAAAGATACATAACGTATATGTGGGTTTCCTTGGGGTACATCATAAAAAAGATATAGAAAAATTAAAAGGAAAAATTACTCATGGGTTACAGTTTAAGCCATTGCCGCTGGAACTTAACTCACGTCACCATTAGAGACATCATTGTCTAGAGTTAGCAAATAATCACATAAGGGTTGCAAAATGTCTTTTGGTCTAGATGCTGGAGGCTGCAGTGTGGCATGGTTTTTGCTAGTGGGGTTGCAGTAAATCATGTCCTTAAACCATTCATCCTTGGTGGGGGTTCTACTATTACCCCAACAAAGAGCTATCCGGCAGTTGGCTAACAGCAACGAAATGGGAGTATAGTGTCTAATGATAAGGGGAAGAGCCTTGGCATATCCCAACAGGGTCAGTAAGGGATTGGGGTCAACAGTGAGTTCTGACATTTCTGAGATCAAGGCAGGAATCTGTACCCAATAAGTTTGAAAAACAGGACAGTTCCATGCAAGGTGTTCAAAATCTGCCTGATCAGTACCACAATTCAGACACTTACGCGAGTGTATGGCATTGAATTTTGCCAGCCGTTGCTGGGCAGTGTATGCGCAGTGTTGAAATTTCTAATAAAGCAGTTTATGCCTTTGGTTGGGAGAGACACGTTTTGTTTGCCTGCAGCAGAAATGCCACATTTCGTCTGGTATGGGGTGCCCTAAATTACGATCCCATGCCATCCTGGCCCTCTTAACACCCACCGATTTCAAAGCAAGGCAAGACTGGTAAAGTCAGGAAACTAGACGAGCCCAATAGGTGGATGTAATCACTAGCCTCAAGGGGTAATTAATCAGGTTCCACCGGGTAAGATGGCAATCTGTTGCACAACGTACCATGTAAGCATCTAAGGACAGAATCATCCATGTGGATGGAGACCTCAGTGGCTGTGAGTGTCTTGTGTGTAATAACATGTCCATCTGGAAAAAGCTCACCTATTGTGTATAAGTAGTGCGTCCTGAGAGTGAATTGTACCAATTGTTTTCGGTCGGGGTACCCAAGTTCTATGGGTTATTGGCGGACCTGGGGAGTAAATTACCCCGCCCCCCAGATACCTGCAACATTTTGTCTGTGCCCAGCTGGTAGTGGAGAGCATTTGGATGTCTGCAGGGTCCTATGTGAGACCCAGCAGCATTTTAGAGGGGAGAGGGATGTGCCCTGCTTGGTCTTGTTCTGGCTTTAAATATGGTAGTAGGGCATCAGGGTGACATTGTGCCACCAGAAAACATAATTGTAAATCCGGCACTTCAAAGTCTCTGCTTTCATATGGGAGTATCAGAATCTCCCATCGGATCCTAGCAGTTGACCCACCCAGATCAGGCAAAGCAAAAGACTCAGCAGAGTAGCAAAAAAGCTGTTAGTCAAAGGGATAGGGATGTTAAAAAGCAAATATAAACAAATGTAAAAAACATTTTACTGATGGCAATGCGTCCAGGCAAGGACAACTGCAGCTTAATCCTGGGTGGCAATCTTGTCAATCGCAGGGCAATGTTTCAGGCAAGTCAGCATTTCCTTCTGCCTATGCAGAATGATACCTAAGTACTTGGGGGAGGCATGGCACCTGGTGAGGGGGTAGTCCAGCTCCCAAGGCACTGTGGAATCAGTGAGTGGAAAGGGTTATGAGTTGTTCTAATTCATAGAGAGCCCAGAAAGGCACCGAAATCTGATAATTTCTCAGCTAATAGGAGGTAGATGGACGGCAGAGTCTCTGCTAAATAACAAAATATCATCCGCATTCATGGACACTTGAAGCAGTCCATGACAATACCACGACTATGGTGTAAATGATGCTCCTGAAGCTGTCTGACCAGAGGGTCCAGAGCGATGATGAAAAGCAAGGGTGGGAGGAGGCAGACCTGGCGAGTCCCCCTAGTCACAGAGAACGGGTCTGTGATGGAACCATTCACCTCAATCTAGCTCAAGGGCCAGAATATAGCTGCATAATGAGGAACGGCTATTTCTGCAGGTCAAATGCCTTCTTGGGGTCAAGAAGGGCGACCACTGTCGGGACAGCTAGGGTTATGAGATGAAGTTTAAAACATTGTTCAATGGTGCCCAAGCTGGGTCAGAAGCCAAACTGGATCTCTAACAGAACGTTATTCTCACTAATCCGAAATTCCAATATTTCTAGGATAATGCACATCACAATCTTAACCGAGGAGTCCAAAAGAAAAATGGAACAATAACAGGCCGGGGCCTGTCTATTTTCTTTTTTGAAAAATTGAGCCATAATTGCAGACCTCCAAGTCTCAGGAAACCCAGCCTCACAAGCAGAGTTTAAAAAGTTCATAAGCAAAGGGGCCCAAAAAGTAGTATTATCCTTTTACAGGTGCATTTGGACACCATCCGCCCCTGGGGCTTTATTGACTGGAGTATGCTGAATAGCTCTAATACCTCATCCACAGCAAAGGACATTTCAATGTGAAAATTGGATTGAGCAGGGACCAATCCACTGTGAACATGGTCCTTCAATGTATAAATATGCTGAAAATGATTCACCAAGTCCTCCTGTAAGCTTTTAGGGTGCAGGCCTGAACCAGCAGATCCAAGTTGCTGTTTCTCACTTCAGCTTTCCTTGCCAGTGTGTAATCTTTCAGTTTGCAATTTCCACCCTGTTCTTTTGGGTTTTCCACAGGGCAAGGAGTAATTTCCTATGTGATAACGTGAAGTCTTTATTAAACCATAAAGCCGTCCCTAAATCATTTTCCTTGACCTTCTTTGTAAGAATCACTCTTATAGCCGCACCCAAGGACACAAAGGAGCCAACTACCAGGAGTCTGTCAATTTGTAAAGAGAGACATTGGTCCGAATGCCTGCCACAAACCTAGCTAAAACTGCATCAGCAGGCCTCCATACTAGTCTGATCAGTTTATCTTTAACCTTAAGTAGGGAATTTCCCACCATATTGCCCCTTTTAACTGTCACAGAATAATTAGTAGAAAGATGGAGAGCATTATGGTCACTCACCACCCCAGCATCATGATTCCAACAAGAAAATTGACTAAATAACTCAGACGGTTGAAATCCAGCAAGGTCCAGTGTATCTCCCAGCATTGCATTCATATTTCCTACTGGCAAAAACCTACACCCGTACAAAGAGGGCTATTGTGCACAGAGTCAATAAAGGAAGAAAGAACATTACAATTCATGTTAACCTTAACAGAGAAATCATCATTTTAGAAGTTCACAACAAATAGCTCAACATTTAATGCCCATTTTAGATAGAAGGCCTGGATAGGTCTACTACTGGTATCAATGCTAGTTATAGTGCATCCCAGGGAAACTTAAACCACGCTAGTATGCTAACACTAGCCCACCCTCAGAGTGACTGGAGAGCATGTTGAGCAAAACCTACAATGCTATCACAGAAGACATCCTCCAAAGCTCAAAGCTCCTGCAACAGGATAATCTCAAATTGCAGGACCTAGTCCAACCAGACCTAGGCCCACATCTTAGCATTTAACCCCTGCACCGTTCCAGCTGAGCACACTAATACTATTATGTCCAGCACTACTGATACTACCCAATGTGGACCTAGGCATAGGGGCTATCATATTATCTGATGACACATTTGGGGATCCCGCTACACTCTTTTGGATGTCAAAGGGCAAAGGTGCAACTGGCTTACAACTGCTATGCCCCACGTCACAGAGTCAGTCCACTTTGGTCAGGGTGGAAAGTGGCTTGAAGTGGTTAGAAACATTGAACCCTGGTTCCTGCACCACATTAGTTGTGACAGCTGGGCTCCTCAACACATGGTGCCAGTTTGCTATAAAAAATAAAAAAGGGTAGAAACTGGAACAGATTTGACTTAAGCCCTTGTTGGCCTGGAATATCAGATTATCCACAATCCTCAGATGTCTAAAATTGACTACAACAGTCTCTGTCAAAGCATTTAGGTTGGGAGCCCGCCCACCAAACTCTTTGCACCATTAAAATGTCACCAGCAGGACAAACAGGTAAATTACTTTTTGAGCTTAACCATTTGGTGACCTTACTTTTTAGTTTAATAGTCATTTCAGCAGACCCCGTTTACAACACCAAGATATTGGCCGAGACAAATCGTGTACAGACTTGATGCGGGCGGCAGGTGTAGTGTGCAAGCCCCCTCCCTGTTGGGGCGCACCCTTAACATAGTTTACAATGGCTGATTACTGCCAGGGAGCACAGTGTTCTGATTCCCATGATAAATACTCTCAGTGAGCACAGGCCAGCAAGGAATACCAATAGCAGAGTTGCAGCTACCAGCTATAGGTTTCTCGGAACGGCCAGTGCAGGGATGGAGTGAGCGTGACTTCCATGCTTCACTTGCCCTGATGCAGCTCACTCGCCGAATCTCACTCCATTTCATTCCATGATTTTAGCCAAACTAGTTTCAATAAACACCAACCTAGAGATAATGGGGTCGAGTTTGGCACTCGGCGTTGGTCAGAGTAGGTTTCATTTTAGAAGTAACAGTCCTCCTCCTATGTTTGCTCCCCAGACTCGAACACTGTGAGCAGCTGGACACCTGTGCAGATTTGTTCACTGGTTCATTAACTAGGACTGGTGTTGACAAGGTGCAGAAACTTTTCTGGGTGGGAGGCTTATTTGGTGGGGTGATGCACCTTAGTCTGGGCAGCACAGGACATTCAGGAGAGTCTCCTATGGATTGAGTTAGGCTCAGTCGCTGAAGGAGGAGACCATAATCCGTCAAAGAGAGGCAGCACTCCGCAAGCTCAATCTCTTATGAGACAACTCCCACAGCACCGGCCAGAAAACCATCAATGGTAGAAATTCTTGGGATGGCCGGAGAAGGAAGAGGTTTGTTGGAGGCAGCCTTTCTTTTCCCCATACTTTAAGCTGGCTATATTACAGAGTGACAACCAAAAGAACTAGGGAAATTGGAAAAAGGAGAAGGAGAGTACCTGTCACAATCCAGGAGAAAAACCTGGCAGGCAAAATGACAGGCAAAGACGGGCCCGGTCTTGGCCCAGTCTTCGCCCAGGCATGCGCCCGGGTGCATCCCACATCTGCGGGAGCACAAAGAGCTTAAGAGCACTCACTGGGAAAGCCCCGCCTCCTCACAGCCAAGTCTCTCCAGGTGTTTCCATGGAGTTGTTGTCCCCCCCAAAACAACAGGCAGCAGTTCACCATCCATCCATAGGAGCACACAGTGCTTAAGAGTGCTGGCCAGGAAAGCCCCACCACCTCAGGGCAAAGTGGCTCAAGGTGTCTCACAGCAGGTCACCCATGGTAGGCACATATAATTGCTTGGTTTATGACATAATGTATAGGTTCACTCTTGTAATGTACTGGTTTGTACGTGTAATATATTGGTTATTGTGTACAACCTATTGATTTGAAAGCACTATATACTGGTTTGCACACATGATGTAGTCGTGCATTTGCATAGCCTGCTGGTTTGCAAGAATTCTACGCTGACTTGCATGCTTGCACATTATGTAGTGCTTCTTTCTTCTAACATACTAGCTTGTATGTGCAATATATACTGGTTTACATTTTCAATCCGTTGGATTTGAAAGTCTTACATGCTGATGTGTGTGCACAATATACAGGTAAGTATCTTTGATTCCCAGTTGCACACTATTTTTCCTCATTTACTGGTTAATAAACAATAAACATTTTGGTTTGAGTGGGCTTGACAATGAAGCCTGTGCTTCATGCACTACACTATGGCGGTCATTCTGACCGCGGCGGTCGGCGGTCGCCGCCCGCCAAGCGGTTCCCACCGAAAGACCGCGGCGGCCATTCTGGCTTTCCCGCTGGGCCGGCGGGCGACCGCCAGAAGACCGCCGGCCGGCCCAGCGGGAAAGCCCCTTCAACAATGAAGCCAGCTCGGAATGGAGCCGGCGAGTTGCAGGGGTGCGACGGGTGCAGTGGCACCTGTCGCGATTTTCACTGTCTGCAAAGCAGACAGTGAAAATCTTTGTGGGGCCCTGTTAGGGGGCCCCTGCACTGCCCATGCCAGTGGCATGGGCAGTGCAGGGGCCCCCAGGGGCCCCACGGCACCCGTTCCCGCCATCCTGGTTCTGGCGGTGGACACCGCCAGAAACAGGCTGGCGGGAAGGCGGTCGGAATCCCCATGGCGGTGCTGCAAGCAGCGCCGCCATGGCGGATACCCTGGGCCAGCGGGAAACCGGCGGGAAACCGCCGGCTCCCCTTTTCTGACTGCGGCTTTACCGCCGCGGTCAGAATCGCCCAGGAAGCACCGCCAGCCTGTTGGCGGTGCTTCCGCCGCCCTCCGCCATGGCGGTCATGGACCGCCAGGGTCAGAATGACCCCCTATGGGTTGGGTCAACGGATTTGGGTAGTTAGAGACAATGGCAGATGTCACAAGGTCTCTAGAACGTGTTAATATTACAGATGCTTGGGGCTAAGCAGAGCTTATAGGCTTTTGGTGTGTCAACATGCAGACATAATAAAGTTGGCCACTGCAAACACCACAACTGCCCTTGTGTCGCTTTTGCATACCTTCAGTGAGCTAGGGTCTGACACATTGGTGCAATCCACCTAGACCTCGATCTAGAGGGTGCCCTGCAGAAAATGATACATGCTCCAACCGATTCATCCGCAGAGAAACTAACGGGACTGAGGTTCATCTGGTCAGCCGACATGGCCTAATGTGAAGTGTTAGTGGCCAATGGAATGACATCATAACGGTACTGTAGGAAAAGAGAACGAGCCCTGAGTAGGTTGATATAATCCAGAAGTACTCAAATTCAAATACACTTTTGTATATAAAAAAAAGCTTTGGTCCTCCTACCTATAGAGTCAGAGGACTCACTGGATACAATAAAATTTGCCCAGAATGCTTACTTCACAGAAATGATGGCGTCATTATTAATAGCTAGGGGGCACTCCACATACTGCTCAAACCCAAGCTATTAAACGTCTGTTTCATCTGCGCCAGCTAGGGGATTTTGTGTGAATCTTTTAGAGCTATAATCACACTTAGGGCTTCCTATACAGCTTTAAAGCCTCGATGGACCATACCCAAAGTCAATACCTTAGAGGTGACAATCTCGTCTCTTCTGTTATAGGCTTAAGGGCAAGGTCCAGTCTAAGTGGCAAAAGTGGAACCCTGCACCCTAGCAGGTTCCAGCCCTAAAGAAACTATTTTTTCCCATTCCAAGGTGAGAACAGCTACAATGGCCCCACAAATTGATGCCATACAAAGTGGCACGGATGTATGAAGGAACAACACATGAGTATATCACGCATGCCTTTACAACAGGACCGCTACATCAACTGCGTCTTTACCATGCATGCCATTACCACGCTTTCTTTTACAAAGAATTTCATTGTAAGAGCATATTCGGTAATGAAACATGTGTGGTAACTTCTCCCCTGCCCTGCCCCCTACACCTGGCACCATACTCCACCCGCCCAAGCCCTTAAAAAGTCCCCTCCCCCCGAGCCCTAACCCTCCGCCCTACCCTGCTCTTCCTAAAACCTTCCCTGCCCTGTCCTAAAAACTACCCGACTCTCCACCCCACCCTAAAACCTACCCTGTCATAAAAAGTACCTCACTCTGTCCTAAAAACTACCCCAACCCCACCCTAAAACCTACCCTGCCCTATTCTAAAAACTACCCCGACCCCCCAACCCCACCCTAAACCCTAAAACTTACCTGCCCTGTCCTAAAACCTGCCTCGTCCTGTCCTAAAAACTACCACGCCCCCGGCCCTAAACCCTAAAGCTAAACTGTCCTAAAAACTACCCCACCCTGTCCTAAAAACTACCCCGACCCCACCCTAAACCCTAAAATCTACCCTGTACTAAAACCTACCCCACCCTATCCTAAAAACTACCCTGACACCCACCCCGCCCTAAACCCTAAAACATACCCTGCCTTGTCCTAAAAACTACCCTGACCCCCTGCCTCCACCCTAAACAATAAAAGCTATCCTGCCCTGTCATAAAACCTAACCTGCCCCATCCTAAAAATGACTCCGATCCCTGCCTTAAACCCTAAAACCTACCCTATCCTCAAAACTACCCCATCCTGTCCTAAAAACTACTATGACCCCCAGTCTTTGCCCTAAACCCTAAAAGCCTGCCCTTTCCTAAAACCTACCCCACCCTGCCCTAAAAAGTACCCGAACCCCCTAAGCCCTAAAACCTACCCTGTCCTAAAACCTATCCCGCCCTGTCCAAAAAACTACCCAATCCCCCACCCTAAAACCTACCCTGCCCTGTCCTAAAAACTACCCCACCCTCATCCCTAAAAGCTACCCTTGCCTGTCCTAAACCCTACCCCGCTGTGTCATAAAAACTACACCAACCCCTCCACCCTAAACCCACCTTGTCCTAAAAACTAGCTGACCCCCACCCCGAAACCCTAAAAACTACCCCATCCTGTCCTAAAAACTACCCAACCCTGTCCCAAAAACTACCCCAACCCCCCCACAGACACAAACCCATCCCCACTTACCTCTCTCTCCTCCGGTCGCTGCTCCTTCCTGTTTCGCCCAGACTGCTGTCTTTGCCGTTACCAGGCATCTGCGTGGTATAGGCATGCATGCTAAACGCATGTGTAGTAAACACCTAAGCGTGGTAATGGCAGCATGGTCAATATTGTTAATGATGTTTGCCAGTGGCACTCTTAACCTGGACATTATAAATCTGGATCACAGGGGAGATCGGGTGACATGGGGTTCTTTTAGCAAACCTCAGAATGGCATATGCTCCATGGTTGATTAGTGAGCAACATTTTTGGATTTGGGGTCCACACAACTCATTGCTCATCAATCTGATCCCTAAATAGTCATATTCCAATAGTCTCTCTAGTGGAGCACCAGCTAGGCCAATGCTACCACTCTATTTCTTCTTTTTAAGGTTGACCATGAATTTGGTCTTTAGACCATTTATCTCTGATCCAACAGTGTTCTCAGAAAATAAAAATCTATCCATGAGTGTCTGAAGGCCCATACATGTTTTGGAGAGCAGCAAGGTTTCATCGGCAAAAAATAAAGCTGCCACCTTTTCGCTTGTCAAGGATGGAGAGTTGTTAACACAATTTAGCACTTGGTTGGAAACAAAAGCAAAAGGGTAGGAGTCAAAACGCAGCCTTGACTAACAGCTTAGCTACATCTATCTTGTCTGTCAATTCCCCATTTGGTTCCTACCGGATCCTTGCATAGTTCCCCTCATGCAATTGCATGATATTATTCAGCAGATTACCCGGTAGGTTCATGTCAACTAAGATCTCACACAATTTTGCCCTGGGGACCAAATCAAAAGTTGCTCGTAAATAAATAAAGGCAACAAAAAAGTGTTCCATCTCCAACATCTACCATCTTTCATTTGGCCATAAGGAGTCTAAAGATCAAGTTTGAAGCCTAAATCCGGCTTGGAGGGAGGGAGGCTTGTGATTGTCCTCTATCCAGGTTCTTAGCGGCCCAAAGACATGCTTGCAAAAAATGTTTGCAAGTTGTCTAGTAGGCTAATCTGGCGATAGTTGCACAGAAGATTTTGTAGCCCTTTTTTGTGGATATGGAATTTGTGCATCTCCTGCTATTGCATTTGAAATTATGTTGATATATGGCATCCAGATCGTTACAATGGAGCAAAACATATCAGAACACATTTTGTCTAGACTTGGGGCCTTCCCTACATTTGGAAACAGATTGAAATTGCAGTTTCTTCGAGGGAAAAACTAAGTATTGGAGTCTTTATATAAGGGGGTCAGCTCTCTGTCTATCAAGGAAAGAAGGCCAATTCTTGGAAACTGGTCAGAATTATAATATAGTGATTTAAAATGTTGTTCCCAGTCACTAGGCTGAAAAAAGGGCTTGGGTTGTTTAATCTGGTCTTTAGCTCCTTGGCCCACTATCTGCCAAAATTATTTTGGAGTCCTTCTCTAGTGATGCCTCTAGGAGAGCTCCCCAAGTTGATTGCTCCAACATTGCCTTGTCCAATTGAATGGACTACCTACACGCTGCTCTTGATTCCCTAATCACAGTACTATTGCTTAGCTTTAAGGTGAACTACTCCTAGCCTCTCTGCACGAAGCAGGAAATCACTCCAGTGATTTGGGTTCCTAACAGCATGTTTGAAATCCTTTGTAAAATAGCGTTAAAGATTTGGAAATAAGAGGCTGTTTTCTTTAAGAATATAGGCGGTCAACCGCCAGGGCAGAGTGCCGCGGAAGCACCGCCAACAGGCTGGCGGTGCTTCCGGGGGCATTCTGACCGCGCGGTAAAGCCGCGGTCAGAAAAGGGAAGCCGGCGGTTTCCCGCTGTCTTCCCGCTGCCCCAGGGAATCCTCCACGGCGGCGCTGCAAGCAGCGCCGCCATGGGGATTCCGACCCCCTTCCCGCCAGCCTGGTTCTGTCGGTTTTCACCGCCAGAACCTGGCTGGCGGGAACGGGTGTCGTGGGGCCCCTGGGGGGCCCTGCAGTGCCCATGCCACTGGCATGGGCACTGCAGGGGGCCCCTAACAGGGCCCCACATTGATTTTCAGTGTCTGCGTGGCAGACACTGAAAGTCGCGACGGGTGCAACTGCACCCGTTGCACACCAGCAACTCCGCCGGCTCCATTCGGAGCCGGCTGCCTCGTTGCTGGTGCTTTCCCGCTGGGCGGGCAGGCGGCCTTTTGGCGGTCGCCTGCCCGCCCAGCACGAAAGTCAGAATCACCGCGGCGGTCATTTGACCGCGCAGCGGTGTTCTGGCGGGGGAACTTTGGCGGGCGGCCTCCGCCGCCCGCTGAAGTTAGAATGACCCCCATAGTCTGGGTAACCCCCATTTCTCAAGCATCATTACCACGTGGATAGTCAGTTTACCACAGATGCTAGAGATTTCATTCTCTGAGGAGCAGAGTGTGTTCCACTTGACGTTCTTTCTGTCGTTGGCCACTGCAGAGATTTTCCTGCTAGGTGCTAGACCATCCATTGCTCTACAAGACAGGAGATTTGTGCTATTAATATCAGAGGATTGTGGTCACTCTCAGGTATATTGCAGACCACTGTATCCACCATGGTTCCCCAAATGTGCAAGTCTAAGAGAATGTAATCTATGGAGCTGGTGTAATTGCCTCTGTGGGATGTTGAAGCAGGATTTATATCCAAAATAGAATTAACATTGCAGGCATGCAACCCATCTGTAAAGTGGCCCTAGACAGATTGTCCTTAAAGGGAGATGTTAAATCAGAAACGTTCCATGCTGCGCCCTTCTCAATGCACAGATCTTGTGCTACATTATTGGGCTTAATGGTTAAGTTTAGCTCCCCTCTCAATGACGACATTACGAAAGGCTGCATACGAAATTAACATTGCGTCCTGGAAGGCAGTAGTTGTTGAGTCTTCCTGCCTGCCCTTGCTTCTATTATAGGCATTGATTAACAAAAAAGAGGGCTGAGTAGATTGATTTATGAAAAGCCCCTGCAAATCAGGGGTGGGGACTAACAACTCTGTGATATCACACTTAGATATGATATTAACCCAAATTAGTTGACCTCCTGCTGCTCTCCCTGCGGAGGAACTTATTGCGGGGACAAAAACACTTTTATAGTCATTCATATGAATGTTTTCCACTACCCACGTCTCTTAGAAAAGGCATATGCTGTGGTCGTCAATGAACTTCCCCCACTCTGTATCATCTAGTTTTACCTTAATCCCTGCCACATTCCAACCAAGCAAAAATATTGGTTTAGGTGTTTGATGATTAACATAAAGTTCCTGGGATGTTAATGTGGTGGGGAGAGGGATAGGATTGATAGAGCTAGTTGGATTAGGGGAGATTCCTACTGACCTTAAGATGTTCTGTGCAGATGGAGAAAGAAGGGTAGCATTCGTCTGAGCAAAGGCAAAAGTGGTTCTCTTAGTGTGAACTCTAGAGTCGTCTACACCTGGTTCACGTGTATAGTACATAAAAGTATTTAGCACTCCTTCTTTAAATACCAGTTCTTCCTCAATTGTGTCAGCATCTGCAGCCAATGTACTTTTTGTGTGGGTGCCGGCACACACGACGGGATTTACCTGGCAATTATGAGGGCAAGCTATATCTATAACATGGTTATTATATTTTAATAATGAGGAGAATGTATTTGTTACATTAACAAAATGCTGGTCTTTTAGGTCCCTTTAATTGTGTCGGCCCCGGGAAGGCATAAATCCTAGCGTGAACTGTCTTGCATCAAGGAACAGTCAGCCATTCTCAGTTAATTGCTTAAGCGTGGTAAACAGATTGGCATTGGGTATCTGGAACTAGATAGCCATGGTGGACTTGCTATGGAAGTTACTTGAACGCATATTCTGGAGGTTGCAGTAAAAATAGCCTAATGGTAATAACTTTATACCATGCTTTGGCCATGTTTGGAAAAAGGGTCTGTGCTAGTCTTGGATATCTTAATTTAATTATCACACAGTCTACTTCAAGGATTTTTACCCACTCTCTTCTACAGACCATAAATATTTTGTAAGCATTTGAAAAGGGGCAATCCAACTTTAGATGGAGCCATTGGAACACCTTGTTTTCTAAGCTGTTGGAATGATTCTGTTGTATGCTGAGGCAACAGGGGAACATGGTCATAACGTCTACATAGGGGCAAGCAGCCTGGGGAAAGTTAATAACGTCACTGGATGGAGACTTCGGGGTCATGGTTTGATTTCCTTGATAGACGGATGACCCCTCTCATGGCCTGTCAATTGTGCAGTTGCAAGCTGAGTTCACTGCAAGAGTAACATCTCCATGGTCCTGGGCTTTCCGAATATTAGCTGCCCTGTGACCATACTGATAGACAGACAAGGAAGTCAAGGGAGGACAGTTCAGATCCCTTCCTCTTCAAGAGGAACTATTGATACTATGAAAGCAAACTGGTGTCCCACCAAGCTATTGTTTCGTGAGCTGAGTCACTTAAAGTTGCTTCAGGGAAATTATGTCTGGCAGTAGTATGCACACAGTCTCCTGTCAATAATCTATAGATGTTCCTCGAACTGGGGCAAGAGAAATTAGACAGATGCTGTGATTTTGCTCAGCAATTTTTCTGCAAATGAGTCAAGGTTAGGAGAACAAAACTGCTGTTTGGTCAGTGGGGCACTGTGCAAAAGAACTGGGGCTGCGCTGGGGATATGCTCTTTGTGTTTGACTGGTGGGCTCTCAACAGAACAAACTCATGTCTCCTGAACCTGGTTGGAGGCATATAGAATTCCCACTGTTGAATTTGTAGAATTTGTAGATGATGTTGGGGGACCTGGCTCAATATTTGGGTGGGGGGTGATTAAAGCTTTCCATTAAAATGTGTGTGGATTCTGGCAACAACTCAGAGGTGAGTGAGAGGCAGCGTTCAGTCAACTCCATCTCTTTGTTGATCACTCCCACTGCCTGTTGGATATACCCAGCAAGTGAGGAGTTTAGAGGTGGCTTGGGTAGAGATGTTAATGTCTTGCGTTTTCCTATGGTGTAACAAGAGGTTCAATTTGGCAACAAATGAAACTGTTAACATTTACGTCTTAAGCAACTCAGGTCCATGCAATGGGAGGCTCAGTAGCTCTGAGAAAAGCTTGATCTAATTAGAAGTGGAATGATGGGGGGCTTTTTGAAATGAAGTGGTGGGAGAAAGGTCCAAAATTGAAGCTGTTAGAGGGGTTGCCCAGCCCAGCCTCTGACAGGTCGGGACAGGGTCACCCTTGGCCCAAGCTTTGCCCAGATGGTGTCTGCACTGCAGGGATCGAAGCACGCCTACCTAGCGCTGTAGTCTATCACCACTCCTCCTCTTCAGAGCACAGTAGAGAGCTGGGACTTGCAGTCCCTCCAGCAATTCACAACAATGTAGGGGTCCCCTGTTTCTTAAAGCACTTTACAATATATACTGTTCTATTGGGTTTGCCTGAGGTCTCGCTTGCCTCGGTCCTCCATTCCCAAATGTTCAAATATCCTTTCCAATAACGTCAACTCCCAGGGTCACAGGGTCGACGTGCACTCATTCCCTACTAACTGAAGGCTGTGATTGGAGGGCTGTACTACGTCCGGACTCTATATAGATGTGTCCTGCAGTTGCTTCCTGATTTACAGGCTGCTGGGCTTAAATACCAGCCCTGCAGCAGAGGTATGGCAAGGACACATTTCTGACAGTTGATAGGAAGAGTTCCGATGTGGCCGCAGCTTGCAGGTAACCTTAGGGCAGGTGGTGGGCTGGCAGACCTCTACTGTGGAAGCGGGCTGCACCGACCTAATGTCCACCGCCTCCACTAACCACGGGGTCGCCACCTGTGCCTAAGCACTTACTGTCTGGACCCTGGCTTACACTCAGCTCATAGCTCATGTCATGTTCTCTATCTTCTCGCCCTCCGTTTTCCCAACCCGAATGTTCACGGCAGCAGAGAGCTGCTGCACAGGTCCCGGTTCCTGGTTCCTGGTGCCTAGCTTGTGGTTCGACTGCAGCCTCTGGCTCTGCCTTTCTCCTCCATTGCATAGTAAATGAAATTCAGGGGGTGTGAGTCTGAGAGTTCCCATAAATCAAGGGAGTGCACCCAACAAAAAAGGCACACCTACAGTCTTTCTGAGTGTCCTCTGCAATATGACATCTGTAATTTAAAATGTTTGAAATATCATTGACCTTATCTGAACAATTGTCCTCCATTGTCTAGCCATTACTGAGACAAGGTTCAATAATTTCTCAATCCCAGTAACCTCCTCTGAATTTACCATACACTGATGAAAAGCAGAATAGAAGAGGTGGCAGAATAGCTTTAATCCTTCTTGATTCCCTTGCATTCGAGTAGCTCCAAGGCCTGTCCTTTGAGTAATTACTATCCAAGGCATCACATGTCTTACCACCCCATTTTTCCTTTGTTTGTGCAGTCATCTCAAGCCCATCTAAGTTAAGCTTTCACACCTTCCACTCTGAATTCCTTTATTCTCCCCCTGCATGTACTTTCTAACTCAAATCCACTTTTTTTCTTGGTCTGTCTTCAGCTTTGGTCAGACGTTCCTTACAATACGAATATCATTAAAGAAATTGACTCAACTCAGCAACCAACCAACCAACGTAGGTGGTCATAGTCTGGACCTACCCTCTTCCCAAGATTAGAGCTCTCTTTGCCTTTCAGAGACTATCATGGCCCAACCACTTCCTAATTTAAATTCTACAATAAATAGCAAACCCTAACATTCTGCATCTAAATGTCAACTCGTCCCATGTCACAACCTGAACAATGTGGCCTCAAGCCTTTACTCCATTGGTTTTCACAATACCAGACCTCCCACTAGACATTCTCGGTGAACATCTAGCCCACCTTAATTGTAAACGTACCCTATCACTATACATTCTAGTTCCAATTTACACTAAAAACTGGGGCCAGCCAAAGTCCAACAATTAGTACAATGGCTATCTGCCATCTGAAAAATCTACGCAACATTCTTGAAAGCTGTTGGATCAAATTCAACCTACCATTTGATCGCACAGCCTGCTGTGTTCATTCTAGAGATAACAAAGGTGCTTGCACTGGGAAAAAAGCCAATTTAAAATCTTGCATTACAAAAACCACCAACTCTACCAAATAAATAATCCTGATTTACAAGGAGATTGTCTCCAATAAACCCTCTCCCAGGTGGCCTTCCCCCCTCTTCAGATCTATGTAATAATGTCTTCCTGTCTTCAACAATCAGATAAAAATCATACAGGCCCTCATGGTCTCTGACACTCGCCAGACCTCTGAGTCTTCCTACCCCTCAACTACATTTGAAGAGGTTATTAAAGGTGCATGACTAATGTATTCAGATCAGGCTAGGTTTCCCTTATCTGAGGCAACTGATCTATGTCCTGCACCAACCCTAAAGAAATTGTACTATGCAGTGGGAGCCGTCAACAGTGAAAAGGTGTCTCATACTGCTGGGTGTCAATACATGATGACTGTACCAAAAAAAACATGAATTTCAGTCAGTCTTTCATAGTGTGGATCCACCTAATTTACTTGAAGCCATCTGCTAGATTCAGTGTAGAGAGTGCATTGTTGGATGAAAAAAGTAACTTGGTAACAATATTTCTAGTGGACACTATGGCCCTCATTACAACATTGGTGGTAAATCCCGCTTACCGCCGTGCAGAAGACCGCCAACACACCGCTGCGGCAGCAGAATTCCGCTTCAGCTATTACGACCCACAGCTCGGAATCCGCCAAAATCTAGACACCCACACAAGTCCGCTACACCAAAGGTCAGTGATAAACTGGCGATAACAAAACCTCCACTGTCATGCCAACAGGAATATGCCCACACTATCATGACCCACGAATCCACGTAGCGGTCTTTCAACCGCGGTGTTCCATTGGTGGTACACACCGCTGCGTTCAAAATACATACACATTTACAAAACACAACCACATTGGACAATTCGAAATACACACACCTGATGCACATACACACACCATTCCCACACACCCAATCCAATATAAAACACACACCCACATCACCCACAAACCCTTACGACTAGAATTGCGAAAGAAGGCCAGAGAGAGACACTACCAGAAACAACACTAGCATCCACAGAAACACAACATCATCACTCACACAACATCTACGTACCTCAGACAACACACACAAACACATCCCCTCACACATCACAACACACACCACCCCACACATCACCCACACCACATCATGGCACCACCACAACACCCCAGGTTCTCTGAAGTGGAGCTCACGGTCATGGTGGAGAAAATCATCTGGGTAGAGCCACAGATATTCGGATCACAGGTGCAGCACACCTCCATTGCTAGGAAGATGGGGCTATGGCGCAGAATCGTCGACAGGGTCAACGCAGTGGGACAGCATCCAAAAACACAGGATGACATCAGGAAGAGGTGGAACAACCTACAGGGGAAGGTGCGTTCCGTGGTCTCAAGACACCAGATTGCAGTACAGAGGACCCCCACCTCCTCCCCCACAACTAACAACATGGGAGGAGCAAGTCTTGGCAATACTGCATCCTGAGGGCCTCGCAGGAGTAGCAGGAGGAATGGACTCTGGTAAGTCAACTCTTAACTATTATATCCCCCACCCTACCTGCATGCCATCACATACCCCCATCCCCACCCTCACCCTCACCCCATCACTTCACATATGTCCCACTATCACAAAGCACCCATCCCAACACCAAGCCCTGCATGCAACACCTAAGCATGGACACCCATCACCAAAGCATGTCCACTACAGATACCCACACAGACCCCAAACCAAATAGCACACAAGGACCTAGAAATGAATGCAAGCACTGGAGTACAGGGTCACTCACCAATTGCACACCATGGCACACACAGATGCAATAATCATGCCTTTACACCCCTGCAGGACCCGTACCCAATGTCACCGGACAGGAGGTTCCAGACATGTCCACTCCCCCCACAGAAGAGTCCCACAGTGATGACAGCAGCTCTGTACAACTGGATCAAGATGACCAGCGCGGCCCATCTGGGACCTCGGGACAGTCGGTTCTCCTGACACTGGCACAAGCCACCACAGAGCCTCCCCCCTCAGGAAACACCAGCACAGCACCCACCCAGTGGGCCCATCCCTCTGTCCCCAGGACACATCAAGCAGCAGTGTGTCTACCACTACAGGGAACCCAGGCAAACCCACCACCCCAAGAAAATCAGGGACCTGGGGGCAGTGGCAGTGGGCACACGGTTCAGGGGACAGACTCACAGGAAAACAGGGGAACTGGGAGGACTGCTGTGCGACAGGGGGAGGACAGGCCCAGGGAACCCACTCTCCAAGAGGCCCTCTCCAACATCATGGGAGCGTACCATCATTCCCAGGAGACGATGGCAACGGTACTGGCCAACTTTCAGGGGACCCAGCGGCTGCAGGAGAAACACTATCTGGGGATCAGGGAGGAACTCAAGTCCATCAACACCACCCTGGTCACCATTGTAGGGCTGCTGCAGGACCTTGTCAGCACCAGGAGGGACACTGTGGCACAACAAGGGGCCCCTGACACTAGCCTGGATGATGAACAGCCCACCACCTCTGCCGGCACTAGTGGACAGGAGGCACTGCCACAGGACCACGACACCAGCACCCTACCCCATGTCATCCTTCTGTCCCACGTTGTCACCCTGTCCATCCTTAAACTGCCCTAGCTCCACTTAATATGCCCCTTTGGACAATGCACCTGTGAAACAAATAGACTGGACTCTGCCATGGACATTCCTCCACCATCACCCCTGACCATTTTACAAACCCCTCCACTTATTTGCACAAAAATAAACACACATCAATCACAAAACAATCTGGAGTCAGTCTGTGCTTTCACAAATGTGTATTTACAATAACTATGGAATATAGCAATGTCAATTTTATTGTCAACATACTGATGTAACACAGCTCTAGTCCATGAGGAAATATAGCAGAGGTCACACAGTGGGACCCACATCTGTGAAATGGAAAGGCAAAGTGACAAGTCAGGGTCCATACCCTGGATGAAAGTGACAGACTTATGATAGTTTAAACAATAGTATGAGATGTGTGAGGCAGTGATATCTTTTTACCTCTGTCTCACTGGAAGTATTGCTGGATAACGTTGTTTCTGTAGTCGATATTCTCTTCTACTGCCTCCTCTTCTTCACTGTCCACAGGCTCCACAGCTGCCACAAGACCTCCAGCTGGACCATCCTCCTGCAGAAAAGGCACCTGTCATCGCAAAGCCAGGTTGTGCAGCATACAGCAGGCCACAATGATCTGGCACACCTTCTTTGGTGAGTAGTAGAGAGAACCACCTGTCATATGGAGGCACCGGAACCTGGCCTTCAGGAGGCCGAAGGTTCTTTCTATAATTCTCCTTGTTCACCCATGTGCCTCATTGTAGCGTTCCTCTGCCCTTGTCCTGGGATTTCTCACTGGGGTCAGTAGCCATGACAGGTTGGGGTACCCAGAGTCACCTGCAAATGTTGAGGGACAACTGTTAGACACACACTAACCCGTAGGGACAACCCCAGACCCAGACAACTATTCACAGGGTATAGGCTCCTTGTCCTCACCTATTAGCCACACACGGTGCCTCTGGAGTTGCCCCATCACATAAGGGATGCTGCTATTCCTCAGAATGTAAGTGTCATGCACTGAGCCAGGAAACTTGGCATTCACATGGGAGATGTACTGGTCGGCCAAACACACCATCTGCACATTCACATTCATTGAATGGTAGCTCTTCCTGTTTCTGTACACCTGTTCACTCCTGCGGGGGGTACCAAGGCCACATGTGTCCCATCAATGGCACCTATGATGTTGTGGATATGTCCCAGGGCATAGAAGTCACCTTTCACTGTAGGCAAATCCTCCACCTGAGGGAAAACGATGCAGCTGCGCATGTGTTTCAGCAGGGCAGACAACACTCTGGACAACACGTTGGAGAACATTGGCTGGGACATCCCTGATGCAATGGCCACTGTTGTTTGAAAAGACCCACTAGTCAGGAAATGGAGTACTGACAGGACCTGCACTAGAGGGGGGATTCCTGTGGGATGGCGGATAGCTGACATCAGGTCTGGCTCCAACTGGGCACACAGTTCATGGATTGTTGCACGATCAAGTCTGTAGGTGACTATTACGTGTCTCTCTTCCATTGTCGACAGGTCCACCAGCGGTCTGTACACCGGAGGATGCCGCCATCTCCTCACCTGCCCCAGCGAACGTGCCCTATGGACGAGAACAGCGAGCAGACAGACAGCCAACACTGAGGTATCACAAATTGTCATTAGCACACATTTTTTAATCCGCAATGTGCCTGTTACTGTGTGTATGCAAGGCCTACATAGGTGTGGCGCAGTTATTATTCTTGCCATGTGGCACCCTGGAATGGTGGCTGCCTGACCTGTAAGGTGGGAAAGGGGATATGAGGTAACTGCGCTGGCATTCTACACCATCACGGTAGGCGGTCGAAGACCGCAGCGCAATCCTGCATTGGTTAACATTGATCCGAGGAGCCAATGACGATGTATGCCGGCGGTGACGGTACGCACCGCCGCGGATGTGACCGCCATTTTCTCTCTGTTCACTCACTTGATACCTGACCTTCAACAGGAGAAGACCTACACTGCAAGTGCTGCTGTGACCTCGGTCTGGAATCAACAATGGCTCATGTGTCTGGGGAAAGGGCCCCTGCCTTCACTTCGGAGGAGTTGGAGAAGTTAGTGGATGGGGTCCTCCCCCAGTACACGCTATTCTACAGTCTTCCAGACAAACAGGTGAGTACACTGTGAGCATGCTGCATGGGCAATGGCAGTTTGGAGTGGTGTGGATGGAAGATACATGAGGGGGGACGGAGGCCTGCATGTGCGGACGGTGAGTGTATGTGCTATATAGAAAGGTACACTGTTCCAAAAAAGAACACTTAATAGATGCAGGGACAGAGAGTGTCAGGGATATCTATGATATCAGGAGAGCCCTCAAGCACCCAAGGGGTGACAAGTATCATCACTGGGCTATCTCCTCGTCAGACCGGTGCTGCAATGTCTGGCGGACCCCCCCAGCAATGGGGGTGGTGCTAAACCAGAGGCAATTTGCCAGAAGAAGGTCTGAAACGAATACTGACTTAGTGGAAAGACAGGGTGTAAGTGTGTAGGAGAGAGTGAGAAAATTAAAATTAGCTCTGTGCCTCTAACATCACTTTAATGAATCAGGGAAAAGGCGCAGGCCAAGAATAAAAATAATCCAGAGTGTTGGTGGGGATAATGTCCCACTGAACTCTATGGGGAAGAAAAGGTAGAGTGCCTAATCCTGCAAATTTTTGGTCAACATATTTTGCGTCTTCTGTGGGTCACTAATTGATCCCGCGACGTTTTGTCAGGACCCGGATAACTACTTCTCCTATCTAAATCAAAAAATACTAGGGTGTCACTTACAAACCGCAGACAAGTTGTCAATGTCAGTTGGTCAATCAGTCGCCCATCCCACATTCGAGATAGAGCATCTTAGGACCACGCTAGCCACAATCAAGGAGGTAATATTATACGTCTCATTGGTTAAACAGGGAACCTGCCTGTGAGCTGCGCGCCTGTAGGTGACTGTATGTACGTCAGGGCAAGGGTGGGAACGTGGTCCAATGACTATGACGGTCTGGACGGTGAAAGATTTACCTTTTCCCCTGTACTATTCCTCTAGGTCAGCGCCCACAAGAAGAAGGATATTTGTCGCGCCATCGCCAAGGAAGTCCGGACCCTGGGGGTCCACCACAGACGGAGCACCCAGTTCTGGAAAAGATGGACATTCGCCGCTGGAGCAAGAAGACGGCGGAGTCCCAGCTGGGGATGGCCTCCCAACGTGGGAGGGGTGCCCATCGCACCATGACCCCCCTTGAACCCCATGGGCTTGTGAATAATCTAGGAACTGTTAGTGCATGGCGTAGTGCTGAGGTCTGCAGTGTCTGCAGTGTCCGGCAATGGTCATGGTATTGCATGCACTGAACATGTCTTTCTTCTGCCTCCCCTCCCTTTTTGTGGTCTCTCTTTTCTTGTGTGCAATAGCATAATCTGGCGGAGGAGCAGTGGCACCGGAGCAGGAGGGAGCTGCATCCCACTTGGCCCTGGAGGGCGAGACAATGGAGTCTGAAGCCACCAGTCAGACGGAGGGCGAGGGGAGCTCCACGGGGGGACAGGAGGTGACAGCAGCAACAACGACTCCTCCTCTGATGGGAGCTCCCTTGCAGTGGTGGGCCCCTCTGTGCCCCCCGCATCCACAGGTACAGCTGCCATCCCCCCTACCAGCACCGCCCTCCCAGCATGTGTCCTGTGCCCGCTCACCCAGGATGGTGGGCATCTCCTTCGCCCCAGGCACCTCAGGCCCTGCCGCAGTCAGCCCTGCTGCCCTCAGTGAGGAGGCTATTGACCTCCTGAGATCCCTCACTGTTGGGCAGTCTACCATTGTGAATGCCATCCAGGGTGCTGAGAGGCATTTGCAACAAACAAATGCATACCTGGAGGGCATTCATTCTGGCCAGGCAGCCCAACAGAGAGCATTTCAGGCTCTAGCCTCAGCACTGATGGCAGCCATTGTCCCTGTGTCCAGCCTCCCCCCTCCAACCTCCTCCACCCAGACCCAATCCCCTGTACCTCAGCCTATACCCAAGCACACCATCAGACCAGCATGCACACACATCAACACACAAAAGTGGTTCAGGCAAACATAAGCACCACACATCCCACAGGTACTCACACAAGCATCATACCCATGGAGACATACCAACATCCACTGCCTCCACTGTGTCCCCCTCCTCCACATCTCCCTCCTCCCTCCCAGTCTTGTCTCCACTCACACCTGCATGCACTACATCTTCAACCACTACCTCCATCATCAGCACGCCCATCACCACACACCGCTCATGTGCACTCACCACCCCCACTACCATTCACACATCCCCAGTGTCCTCTCCCAGTGTGTCTGTGAGCCCTCCTTCCAAAGTACACAAACGCAGGCCCCCACCCACCCAACAGCCATCCACCTCACAACAGCCTCCAGCCCATGCACCTTCACCCAAATTCAGCAGACATACACCTCTTACAACCACTACCTCTTCCTCCACTCCCAAACCCCCTCCATCTACCCATCCCAGTTTGTCTAAAAAAAATTCCTGGCTAATATTGACCCCTTCCCTACACCTCCCACCCCCACCCATCCTCTAGGGCCAGGCTTTCCAGGTCCCAAACCAGCACCTCAGCCACCACAGCAACTGCGGGCTATTGAAGTGCGCCAACCATCAGGGCTGCCAGTGTGCCTCGTAGCGAGGGCAAGGACATTACGCCACCTGCAAAACTTAAAACGTTGCCCACATCCCGGAGGGAGAAACCAAAAACACCTGCCACCAAGGCTCAGGGAAACCGAAAGGGGATATCGGCAAGACAGCAGCGCCACCATCCAAGGTGGGGAAGGGCCAGAAAGTGAAGGGAAGATCAGGAGAGGGCATGGTGGCACCGACTGAGGGACCAGTGTCACACCTTCTGTCCACGTCAAAGCCAACCTGTACGGCGGAGAAGACCGCCACCTGCACCGCCATCTGCACCGCCTCAGAGCCCTCCACCAGCACCGCTGTCATTGAGCCCGCCACCAGCACCGCAGTCACTGAGCCCGCCACCAGCACCGCAGTCACTGAGCCCGCCACCAGCACCGCTGCCACAGAGCCAGCCGCAAGCACCGCTGCCACAGAGCATGCCGCAAACACCGCCGCGACTGACACCGCCACAAGCACCGCCAGCGGCCCCGCGACATCCTGAGCCAGTGGCACCAGCGCAGACATGGATGGCTGCCATTCCCAGTGGTCAGTCGTCCGAGGCTGGTAGTGAGTTCCAGGAGCCTGGGCAGCTTCTATGATGCATCACTTTCAGTGGAGAGTTACAGCCACTACCGCTGTCCTTGGCAGGGTGAAGCACTCTAGGCACAAAGCCCCCTCCAGAACCAATGGAGAAAGATATCCACTACCTCTGTCCTTGGCAGGATGAAGCACTCTGGGCACCATGCCCCCTCCAGAACCAGTGGAGAAAGACATCCACTACCTCTGTCCTTGGCAGGATGAAGCACTCTGGGCACAAAGCACCCTCCAGAACCAGTGGAGAAAGACATCCACTACCTCTGTCCTCGGCAGGATGAAGCACTCTGTGCACCATGCCCCCTCCAGAACCAGTGGAGAAAGACATCCACTACCTCTGTCCTTGGCAGGATGAAGCACTCTGGGCACAAAGCCCCCTCCAGAGCCAGTGGAGAAAGACATCCACTACCTCTGCCCTTGGCAGTATGAAGCACTCTGAGCACAAAGCCCCCTCCAGAACCAGTGGAGAAAGACATCCACTACCTCTGCCCTTGGCAGTATGAAGCACTCTGGGCACAAAGCCCCCTCCAGAACCAGTGGAGAAAGACATCCACTACCTCTGCCCTTGGCAGGATGAAGCACTCTGGGCACAAAGCCCCCTCCAGAACCAGTGGAGAAAGACATCCACTACCTCTGTCCTTGGCAGGATGAAGCACTCTGGGCACCATGCCCCCTCCGGAACCAGTGGAGAAAGACATCCACTAGAAAGACTGTGGCTTTGCACTCCCCAGGATAAAACAGTGGGCAGCCCACCCACTGGAAAGACTTGAGAGACTGTGGCTTTACACTCCCCAGGATAAAGCAGTGGGCAACCCACCCACTGGAAAGACTTGAGAGACTGTGGCTTTGCACTCCCCAGGATAAAGCAGTGGGCAAACCACCCACTGGAAAGACTTGAGAGACTGTGGCTAGGATATAGCAGTGGGCATGGAGCCCCCTCGTGGAGCAGTGCCGTTGTGCGTTCATCAGGCTGAGGTGCCCCCTCTCCCCCTGAGGTGCCTGTTTATTTTCCATCTGATGCCCCTCCAGTGTTCTCTCCATTTGGAGTCATGTATCGAGTGTGGGCCTCACCCATGCATTTTGAGCTCAGTGGTCCACGGACAATGATTGGTGCACTATCCGGACTTGTGTAGTTGGTGTACATAATTGTATATACTGTATTTAGAGTTTTGACAACTGGATTTTTCTTGATTACATTCGTTCAAATCAATTCCTTTTGTCCTTGCATTATTGAAGGGGGGTAGGGAGTGTATATGTTATGTTGCAGCATGTATTTGTGTGTATGGTGTTGTAGGTGAGGGTGGGGGTGTTGTGTGTTGCGTGTGTGTGTCACTCTCTTTGAACCCCCCCTTCTCCCCTGTGTGTTGTAGGTGCAGTACTCACTGTGGTCGTCGCCGCCGTCTCTGGAGCTCCTGATAGAGGAGCAGGAAGACCATCGCCGGCAGGATCTGAAGTTCTGGCTCCATGGTGTCCTAGTTCCTCGTTGGGTGTGAAAAGGTGAGTGATTTCCCCTTCTGTGTACTGTTTCCACGTTGGTTCTGCCCCGGAAAAGGTGGCGGATTGGCATCTTGTGATAGGGTGGGCGGTACATTGTCTTCCCCCTGTCTGTTGGCAGTTACCGCCGTGCTGTTTGTTTGTAGCGCTGTGGCGGGCGCAGTGTTAAAGTGGCTGTCTACGTTGGCGGTTTCCGCCGTGGTCGTAATCCCATTTTCTTTCCGCCGGCCTGTTGGCGGCATTACTGCTGCTTTAACACCTACCGCCAGGGTTGTAATGAGGGCCTATATCTTCCTACAGATTCCTTACTTTATGAGTATCTTCCAGGTGCCAGACTAGTACCAGAAAACATCTTCCCCAGTAATAGATTTCCAGCATCGCCAGGTGGCCCATATGGCTCCAACCATAACCAAAATGTTACAACATCAGAGGATTTAAGGTGCCAACCGGCACATTCCCCTACTGCTTCAGAAAAGTCACATGAGAGTGAATGAGCTCCTTAAAAAGCTTCGCACAAAAACATATCAGGCACCATAGGAAGACATTTTCTTCCTCAAAGGAAATGGCCCAACTCCCAGGACAGTTCAGAGTGCCAGTACAATTCCCTTTACTCAAGCTATTCCTCATCATCAAAACTGATTCTAACAATGGGAAAATGTATTTGGAATTTTCCAGTCCATCTACAACCCATTTGCAGGTCGAGGCCCTCCAGCAGACCATGCTGGGCATGTTTTGAAAAGAGTAATACCATCTAAGCCATTTCTCAAGAATAAGAACAGTCCTGCAGATTTAGTGATTCTGGCATCTCTGAGCCTGATATCTCCTGCCTCCAGGCATCCACAGGCTCCAGTGCTGGTCCTTTCCTACTTGATACTATCCACAACATTGATAAAGGTGTCACCTTCGGAACCTATTTAGAGCCATCTCCAAAACAATTGAAGCTGGGAGCTATTCTCTGAGTGGCAGGAGAGAAAGTTTTGGCCTTTTTCAATGCCCTCTGAAAGAACAGAGAAGTGATAAGGGATATCTGGTCTGACATTAATGACGTTTATCTCACTTTGATCGATGCAGCCATTGGACTCTCCATCTGATTATTGGTTGCAAAATAGAGGAGCATCTGATAGTGAAGAAAAGTGACAAGTAAACCTCTTCTGAAGATTGTTGTGCATATAGTTCCTCAGTACTGCATCTGCTGTCATGGTGAGATGATAAATTCTGCTAAGAAGAATCTAAGGGGTTGGGTTGAGATGGATGTGCAGTTGTTTGAACAATGAGGAGATACATTCTTTACACTACTTGGGCACCTGAAGTGGAATAGGTTTTGCTTGCACTGTACAACAGGTTAAAGGGAGAGCATTTTCCATCCTTCCCACTGAAAGCAGCTTTGCTCACAAGATGTTTAGGAAACAATAGTCTGCTATCTCCAATTGATCATAGTATTATGCTTCAGAAGTCAAGACCACTGCAAAAGCATCAATTAAGTCAAACTTCATTTTTTTCTAAATAGACATTTCCCAAGCCACTGCCTACAATAGATTTGTGTGTGTGACAGTTTTGGCAAATGATGCATGTATTATAAGCCCCCTCCATAAAACTGCCTGAAGCATTTTATTCAATTAAGGCTAGCATAATTATTGGCCCTTGGGGTGTTATGAGTTGTACCAATTGCTGAAAATGTTCCTTTCTATTTTCCTCCTCCTCTGCACTAGACCAGGATTCATCCTTTATGGTTGAATCCCACCAAATGTGGATAATCCTTTACAAAATGTCCTGCTTTCCAGCACTAAAGATATATTTCTGTTCTGCATCTTCTCTATTTTTCCTCAGTTATTTAAGATTTTTGATGTTTTCTAGCTGTGAAAAGCTGTACAGGTAAACTCATATCTATAGGCCTTGTTCTATAGATGGTTTTACGAGTGGTCCTCTTGGATGTGATAAAATGTCTCTGCTGAAGCCTCATTGGTCCAGGACACTTTATCAGCTAGTTGTTGGTAGTTACTGATAGACGTGGCTAGATCTTTAGATCCTTGGCAAAGAATAACTAACCCTGAATAGGCAGCAAACCAAGTTTGTTTTCCACCAAAAATAGCTATTAACCGTTGGACAAATGTAGTATAATTAAATTACAAAATCAGAGGGGTGACCCACGCTAATATGTTTTTGCTGGGATATGACAATACAAAGATTACTTTTGCTTGATCTGTAGCACATTACTGTAGTTTTACCTCAAATGTACATTGCTTTGTGTCATAAAAGACTGGAAGCTTTTCCGGGTGGTACCAGTCCTGTTGTAATTAATGTTAGTGGAGGTGAGAAAGTGAGCATGGAATTACTAGTTTGGACGTTTCTATGAGCCTGTGGAACTTGTGAGTATAGGGGGTTGGGTTGTGACACTACTGGCAGTTCCAATTAGATCTAAATATACTACCTGAATAATCTTCGCTAGAAAATGATCACTATTATCAAGTAACTTCTAATTCAACTTGGGTTTTCTTTATTGCTCGTGCCATTGCTGTAATTTAATAGCGATTAGATTAAGCATTAGCAGAAGATATCTTGGCCCATATTTATACTTTTTGACGCTAAACTGCGCTAACGCAGTTTAGCGTCAAAAAATTTAGCGCCGTCTAACGCCATTCTGAAGCGCCATGCGGGCGCCGTATTTATGGAATGGCGTTAGCCGGCGCAAGCAGACCGGCGCTGCCTGGTTTGCGTGGAAAAAAACCACGTACACCAGACAGCGCCGGCGTAGGGGGAAAATGGCGTATGGGCGTCTTAAAATGGGGCAAGTCAGGTTACGTCGAAAAAATCGTCGTAACCCGACTTGCGCCATTTTTTTTCGACGCCCATCCCCCATCAACATGACTCCTATCATTGTAAAGATAGGAGTCATGCCCCCTTGCCCAATGGCCATGCCCAGGGGACTTCTGTCCCCTGGGCATGGTCATTGGGCATAGTGGCATGTAGGGGGGCACAAATCAGGCCCCCCTATGCCACAAAAAAATAAAATAAAAATACTTACCTGAACTTACCTTAATGTCCATGGGATGGGTCCCTCCGTCCTTGGGTGTCCTCCTGGGGTGGGCAAGGGTGGCAGGGGGGGTCCCTGGGGGCAGGGGAGGGCACTCTGGGCTCATTTTGAGCCCACTTGTCCCTTAACGCCATCCCTGACCCAGGCGTTAAAAAGCGGCGCAAATGCGCCGTTTTTGGCCACGCCCACTCCCGGGCGTCTCTTTTGCCCGGGAGTATAAATACCACGTAAAGGCCTGGGAGTCATTTTTTAAGACGGGAACGCCTCCCTTGCATATCATTAACGCAAGGAAGGGGTTCACGCTAAAAAATGACGCACACTCCGGGCACTTTGGCGCCCGAAGCGTCTAACGCCAGAGTATAAATATGGCGTTAGTTGGCGTTAGTTCTGCGTCGAATTTGCGTCGAAAAAAACGACGCAAATTCGGCGCAACCAGAGTATAAATATGGCCCCTTGTATTTAGCAACTATTGTGAACATTTCACGGAATCCATTTTGTATTCATGGCAGCCATTTTCTCTGCCATGTGCTCGCCATGTTCTCTGTCCTACCTTTCTGTTAACTACTCTTGAAAATCTGTCTAGTGACAAGTTATATTTAGCATCTCCCACTTTCACACATGCCCAGTAAGATCTGCAGCTGTTAGTAATCAGTAACAGACAGTAATGTGTCAACTAGTCCTTGAAACTGTTAGCCCCTCCTACCTGTCGACTGTGCATTTCCATATGACCTTATATGTATGTAAGTCTTGCTTCTATAACTGTACAACCTTCTTTTAGCCCTTGCGTGGGTATAAAAGGACCATGCTCTCTTAGTTCAGTGTGCTACTTCAAACATTACCGAAGGGTGCTGTTTGAACTGTAGTACCACCTCATGAGGTTTAATAAACTTTGTCTTTTATTTCAGTTTCTGTGCCAACTTCTTCCTATATGGTCTGAGGACTTTGTGCAGAGAAGGGCGAACCCTATGCACTAGTAGGCCTTGCTGAGGCTTACTTCAACAAATTGGCACCCGAATAGGGACTCATCGGCGACTCGGGCGCCCGATGGATTGGTCGCGACAAAGGATTGGGATCTCGCTGCGGACGATCAATGCCTGAGGAGACCCGAGTCTTGGCAACCACGGCGTTTTTCCCTTCTTTCTGATTTGACCATCCAGGTGGCACCGGTCCTCGACTGAGATCCTTTTTGTTCATTCGTCATGCAGTGACCATTTGGTCGATTTTAGAACTTGGCAGTTGGAACCTGGACGCCCTGTGATTGGTAAGAGCCGTTTTATGGCACTTGCTGTGGGTTTTGATGCCTTTGTTTGGTAATGAAGTTTAGCACCACTTACTGTGGCTTTCGTGTTTTGGGTGACTAGTCAATTTGTGTCCTTTGAATTGATATATAAATTGCAATTTATATAGGCAAGTAATGAGGAGAATTTTCTCCAATTTAATTTTGATTTGAACTGCACCTTAAGTGCTACTTTGATTATAATATTGCATATTCTGCACTATTTTTGGCATGCCTGTTTTTAGCGCACTTCGTAGGATGTGTTGCTTTTGTAATGGTACCAATTTGAGACTGGAAGAATCGCAACCGGCATCCCCAGAGGGGACGCCCAATAGAGATATGTATGTTAAACATGGTCTTTCTTCTATAATGTACAGCACATTATGGAATAAATACACTCAGGTGGATCCTGAGTTACGTTGGCCTATGCATAGGTCATTTGATTTGCGAAAGATTGAGTATGTGGAACAATGTATGTGTAAGCGAAGCTCTAGGCAAGATATGTTTGACTGTGTACGAATGTGGGAGAAAGAAGTGTGTGGACGAGTGAAGCGTGAGCAAGCCTTGCTTGAGAAAAAACAGCGGAAGAATGTATATGTGAAAGCATTGGAAATGAGAAATAAATAAATAAATGACTTAAAGCAGGTAGAAGAGAAAGAACGTAAATTACAGGTAACTGGCCAATACACTGTTAGGCAACCTCTCTATCCTATCCTTAATAAAACACGATAATTTTTTGTTACTAGATCACCCACCACCTCCGTATGTCGTTCCTTCTGCGCCTCATGAGTTAGCTGAGGTCTCAGGTTCGGAGCAACAAAAGATACGAGACAGTCGCTCTATGTTGCCTGCTGACCGTGCGTCTGAGCTTAGATCTATTGCTCGTAAAACAATTCATAGCGTTGTCTCTGCTTCAGAACTTTTAGACAACATGAAAGGGTGGACGGAAAAGGAGCAGCTATATTTTACTGAGGCATTTGGCACAGAAGTTATTGAATTATTTCGGAAATATTCTGATGAGTGAGAGCCCGATGATGTAGCAGCTGATCATAAGCAAATGCGTGATGGTCTTTTTGTTTTCTCCCAGGTGGCTGATGCAATCAGGCGTTTGGTGAAATTATGTGTTGTGGCAGTCCGTTTGCAAGAGGAGAAAAGGGCCGTGGACGTAGTTGCACAGACATCTCAGACCGGCGGGGTGCAAGCTTCCATCTTCAGAACAGATAAGACTATGATAGTTCACGCGAAACCAATGAGGGAGGCCGAGCCTTTGTATGTTCCTCCTAAAGGAATGGGTACAAGTGATGATAAAACTTCTGTTGATACTAAGGGTTATTTTATTTATAATTGGGTGTATACTCCTTGGAATAGGGCAGATTGGACTGTTTTAGCATCTTGTAAGCAAAAGGCAGATGAATCGGTCTCTGATTTCTTTACACACTTTGAAGAAGCATTTCATGATTTAAGCGGCTAGTCATTGTCAGATGATACGGGCAGACATTTGTTTATCGATAAATATGTCGCAAATCTGTTACCAGGAATAGCTAGTCATCTAAAAGCTGGTGAAAGTTCATGGACTGCCTCTACTCCGGTTTCTCTGTTGACTATGGCTCAGTATTGTGAACGTCAGGAATTAGAAGCAAAAGGTAGCGAGGATAAAAAGATTAAAGAATTAAAGACGAAGGTTATGTTGGCGCAAGCTTATGGTCCGCCTTTTAGAGGTAGTGATAGAGGTGGGCGTGGATCCTATGGTTCTTCTAACAATCGTTCAAATTTGTCTGTTGATCAGTGTGCGTATTGTAAGAAATGTGGGCATTGGGCTGCTGATTGTCCAGCACTACGTGTTCAGCATTGTTCACGTGGTCGGGAACAAATGAGAAATCGCTCAGGATATTCAGGGCCGAGAAGAATCACAAATGATCATGCTAGGGTTGATGCTAATGTACGAGGGCAGGATGGGTTTAACACTTTTGATAGACGGAACCAATACCAGATGTCTAACTATGTGCAGCCTGATTTCCAAGATTCTGCTTATGCATAAGATTTCCTAGGATGGGGTAAGGAATCAGTTGAAGTTCCAGTAGATCAGAGGGGTCCCTATGTTACAGCACATGTTTTGGGTTCTACTGATCAGTTTCTGGTTGATACAGGAGCTACTCGTAGCGCCTTGTCTAAACAATTGATTCCAAGGGCTCCCCTGTCTAGCTTAACCATTACATCGATAGGTTTCGATGGAACACCTTCCCCTAGCCCATTGTCACAACCACTTGCATTCCATGTTGATAAATTTACTGCTCCATGTCCATTTTTGGTTCCTCCAAATACACCAGACAATATTGTGGGTCTTGATATGCTCAAGTATTTCAGGGCTACAATACGATGCTCTCCTGAAGGGGTACGTGTTATTTTGAATGATAATCATCCTGTGATGGAAAGAGTTTGTCTTGTTAAAGAGGATATTGCATTAGCTTCACTCCCTAGTACTTTGTGGACTACTTCAGATACTGATGTGGGACAAATGATTATTCCACTGGTACATATTAGTATCAAAGAGGGAGCTGTATTGCCACGTTTGCCTCAATAACAAATTTCACAGGAGGGTGAAGAAGCACTCACACGAATTGTGCATGATCTTATTGCAGATGGAGTTGTTGAGGAAGTTCCGTATAATGTTTGTAACAGTCCGATTCTTCCTATTCTGAAAAAGGATACTGATACTAGGATTTACCGATTCATTATTGATTTACAAGAAGTCAATAAGATTGTGGTACCACAATATCCTGTGGTATCTGACATCACGACACTTCTTACTTTGGTTTCTCCGACAGCAACTACGTTCTCTGTCATAGACTTGAAGAATGCTTTCTTTTCGATCCCTATTCATCCTGACAGCCGATATCTGTTTGGTTTTACTTTGAATAAACAATCATATAGATTTTGCAGAGTTCCTCAATGCTATACTGAGAGTCCTAGTATTTATAGTCAAGCGTTAAAACGACAACTTGATTCTTTTGTTTTGCCTGAAGGTGTGGCTCTCATACAATATGTTGATGATATTTTGTTGGCAGCTGATACCCCTGAGCAATGTGAAAAGTGCACTTTGTCCTTACTTTCTTTTCTTGCTTCACACCATCATAAAGTGTCACGAAAGAAATTGCAATATTGTAGACCAAAGGTAACCTATTTAGGTCACCTTTTGTCTAAGGAGGGCCGTGCACTTACATCATATCGTATTCAAGCAATTTTAGACACACCAGTACCCTCTACTCAGAAAGATGTTTGTGCATTCCTTGGTCTTACTTCTTTTTGTAGGCAATGGATATTAGGATTTTCACACATTGTCAAACCTTTGCTAGCACTTTTGACTAAAGATACTCCAATGCCCCTCCCATGGACAGATGAATGTGAGACTGCTTTCCGGCAGCTACGACAAGCCCTTTGTTCAGCACCAGTGTTAGGTACTCCATATTACACAAAGCCTTTTGCACTTTACATACATGAGAAAGATGGATGTGCATTGTTCGTTTTAGTACAGACACATGGCGATAAGCAGCGTCCCTGTGCATATTTTTCAGCAGTACTTGATCCTGTCGCTCGAGCGTTGCCTGGGTGTTTTCGTTCAGTTGCCGCAACAGCTGTGTCAATACGTAAGAGTGAAGGGATAGTTTTGTCACATAAGCTGTTGGTGTTAGTACCCCATGCGGTTAATGCCCTTTTAAATCAAACAAAGACACAACATTTAACTAGCGCTCACCTGACAGGATATGAATTGACATTGCTGGCTCCTCACATTACACTGAAAAGATGTGCAACACTAAATCCAACCACTTTGTTGCCATATCCGGTGACTCAGCCTCAGTCACAAGAAACACATGATTGTATATTCCTTACCGAAGAACAGACAAAGGGTCGTATTGATTTACAAGACACGCCCCTTCCAGATGTAGATGGGGAATTGTGGGTTGATGGGTCTAGTTTGAAGTTGCCAGATGGTACAACCTCAGCTGCATATGCAATCACCACAATACGCACAGTAGTGGAGACAGCTAGTATACCATAGAAGTCAGCTCAAGCAGGTGAACTAATAGCTTTGACACAAGCATGTGAGCTTAGTACTGACTGATGTGTGAACATTTATATAGACAGCCGCTATGCTTTTGGAGTGGCTCATGATTTTGGTTTGCTATGGAAGGAGAGAGGCTTTCTCACATCCCACGGGATGCAGATAATGCACAGAGAATTAGTGCATAACCTCTTGACTACATTGACATATCCAAAGAAACTAGCTATTGTGAAATGTAGTGCACACAAGAAAGTGACCGATAAGATAGGGCAAGGTAATGCCCTTGCGGACCACGTACCACATGAGACTGCGATGCAGCGAAGTACTACTTCTATGTATGTAGTGAAGTCACAAGCTGAACGTTGGCATAATGCTAGACAAGACGTATTAGATATACAGAAATCTGCTTCTGTGAAAGAACGTGAGCAATGGTCTGAAGAAGGAGAATTGGATGATGAGGGCTATTGGCGGAATAAGCAGATGGATAAATGGAAATTGCCTATAGCTTTTGTACAACCTATGGTTCAGATGGCACATGGGCTGGCACATGTTGGACCTTCAACAATAACGAAGTTGCTTACGCAAGTTTGGGAGCATCCAGAAATTTCCAGTACAGCTAATAGAGTACTACAGTCTTGTTTGATCTGTTTACAATACAATCCTGGAAAAGGGACACAAACTCCTGCGGGAGGGTTTGCTACACCAACTGCACCTTTCAAAGTTCTACAAATGGATTATATTCAGCTTGAACGCTGCAACAATTTAAAGTATGTCTTGGTGGTGGTATGTGCCTTCAGTAAATGGATAGAGGCGTACCCCACAAAGGATAATACTGCCATTACCACAGTGATGGTGCTTTTGAAAGACTTTTTCGCTAGGTTTGGTGTTTGCAGACTTTTATGGAATGATAACGGACCTCATTTTGTTGGGGAAGTTATTAAGTATGTCCTGAAAGGATTAGGGATCAAACAGAAGTTCCATGCGGTTTTCCACCCACAATCAGCAGGGTTGGTGTAAAGGTATAATGCTACTTTGAAGCTGAAGTTAGCGAAGATACAGGCTTCCACATCCTTAACTTGGCTGGATGCATTACTGTTGGCATTATTGTCTATTAGGTCAGTGCCACACTCTCGAATAGGCCTTACCCCATACAAAATAATGTTTGGAAGGCCAATTAACATTTGAGGAGTTCCTAAGCCAAATTCTGTATATGATGTACCTTGTGTCCTGATGAACGATTATTTGGCACAGTTAACCAACAATTTGGTGTCTATTCATCAACAGGTTCGAGAAGCACTTCCTGACAGATCTACAGGTGAAGGCCATGAACTCCGACCTGGTGACCAGGTGATGATTAAGTCCTTTGAAAGATCAAGCAGCTTGGAACCAAGGTGGCGAGGCCCAGAGCAGGTGCTCCTTGCGACAAGGACAGGAGTTCGAGTGACGAACCGAAAGAATTGGGTCCATAGTACTCACTGTAAGAAAGTGATACCTACCTTGGTGCAACCTGCTGTGCTGACCGATCATCGAGAGATTTTGACTACGGAGAAAGGCAGTGCTATATCACCTGACGAATCTGCGGAGTTCTTCCCGACCATACGATTTCTGGAGTGTCACGATATAATTTGAGACCGAGGAAAGACCCCGTAGTGCTGGAGAAAACTGGTTGAGCTACCGCCCTGGGTTAGTGAAACGGAGAGCCAGTATGGCATGGGGGGGGAATCAGCCATGCATTAGAGTAGTGACACCCGTCTTGGCCCGTGGTAAAGAAATCAGCGGCTGCCCAGGGATAAGAGCTCCAACAATTGTTTTTAAATAATTTCTGAAAGAGTCGATTATCACTGTTGCTAAAATGAATAACAAACTGATCATTAATACTATGGGGTTTGTTGTTGTTTTGGTGGTTATAGCAATAATCACCTGGTTTGTTGAAAAGAAGGCTCCTGCTCGTGAGTTTTTTGTTGCAACTACTCCAGTACCAGAGGATCACTATTACTTTACGCTTCCCTATCAGGAGCAGAAGCACCGTCAATCGTACTTCAATAATACTTTCATTCAGATGTTGCATCATACCCATAATGCTACAAATACTACTAACTGTTGGGTATGTGGAATGATACCTGCACATCAAAAGAAAGGAGGAACACCTTTCATTCCTCTTCCTTTTTCACACAATGGTTCTTGTCAAGCTTGGTATACGCTTTTGTTTGTATCTGGAAAACATACAGAGGGCTTACTTATTTTTCGCCTTAATAAAGTATGCTACCAAGACAAAGATGGGTATCCCCAAGCCAAAGAAACTAAACGGGAATGGGAAGAGTATCAACTGGACAATGTTTCAATACCATATGTCTTCACAAATATAAGAGACTCTGATAAGAAAGAACAATTTGTGATTTCTGCTACAAAAACTAAAGCAGATTTATGTATACGTAGCATTGGGCAAATTCCAGTGGGGATAAGCTATTGTACCTTGATTTTAACTATTGAGGGTGTAAATAATAGTAGTTTTACAGCTTCACATAATACATATTTTGTTTGTGGTAACTATAGATATTACCAACTACCTGTTGGGTGGTCAGGTGTGTGTTATGTATCTTTTCTATTACCCCCTGTGTTTTTGGCCCCTGCATCATATCACCGAGATTTTAAACTGTTCAATGACATCATTAAAAATAGATATAAAAGGACAATAAGTACAAATGGGGTAGACCAAACGGACACTAGCCTGCAACAATATGTTGATTTTAATTTAGGATTGTTCCCCTTTGTGGGTGCTGCGTTAAACAGTAGGAAAGTGAGACAATTGACTAGGGTTGTGGAAGCTGTTACAAATCAGGCAGCTCTGGCACTTGGGAATATTACTGAGGAGCTCCAAATTGCGAGGATTGTAGCGCTCCAACATCGTATGGTACTAGATGTGATATTAGCTGATTGAGGTGGGGCATGTCGCATCATCAGTAGTAGTTGCTGCATTTTTATTCCAGATCACTCACCTTCAGCATATGATGCAATATATAAATTGCATAAAATTGCTGCAGAAATCCATACAGAGACTGGTACTTGGACTTTTTCTGGATGGTTTTGGGCTCTTGTTTTCGCTTGGGGCTGGAAACTACTGACTATCCTGTGTGTAATGATTGCAATATTTTTCACATGCTGTATCTGTATTCAGTGTGGTCCAATGTTCTGCTCCATGTTTATTACTGCTTGTATGCCTACCTAAAGAAATATTACAGAAATGAAAGCACAACACATGTTAGATAAGGAAATAGCTGAAATGATGAGAATAAATATACAAAATGAATATTTAGATTATCCCAGAAAGACGAATGTCTTCAGCTAATGCTGAAAGGGTCGTCTGTTGTAATTTAATAGCAATTAGATTATGCATTAGCAGAAGACATCTTGTATTTAGCAACTATTGTGAACATTTCACGGAATCCATTCTGTATTCATGGCAGCCATTTTCTCTGCCATGTGCTCGCCATGTGCTCTGTCCTACCTTTCTGTTAACTACTCTTGAAAATCTGTATAGTGACAAGTTATATTTAGCATCTCCCACTTTCGCACATGTCCAGTAAGATCTGCAGCTGTTAGTAATCAGTAACAGACAGTAATGTGTCAACTAGTCCTTGAAACTGTTAGCCCCCTTACCTGTCGACTGTGCATTTCCATATTACCTTATATGTATGTAAGTCTTGCTTCTATAATTGTACCACCTTCTTTTAGCCCCTGCGTGGGTATAAAAGGACCATGCTCTCTTAGTTCAGTGTACTACTTCAAACATTACCGAAGGGTGCTGTTTGAACTGTAGTACCACCTCATGAGGTTTAATAAACTTTGAGGGTTATTACAACTTTGGAGGAGGTGTTAATCCGTCCCAAAAGTGACGGTAAAGTGACGGATATACCACCAGCTGTATTACGAGTCCATTATATCCTATGGAACTCGTAATACGGCTGGTGGTGTATCTGTCACATTTGGGACGGATTAACACCTCCTCCAAAGTTGTAATAACCCCCTTTGTCTTTTATTTCAGTTTCTGTGCCAACTTCTTCCTATATGGTCTGAGGACTTTGTGCAGAGAAGGGCGAACATCTTGCACTAGTGGGCCTTGCTGAGGCTTACTTCAACACCATGGTCTGCACAGGTTTGCCTCAGAGTTCATATTGTGATCAGGAAATCTGTCACAACCCATCTATTTTCTAGTGAAGGATATCAAGATCAATCTATCTTTCTGCCCCAGTGGACTCGCCCACCTTCTCTGAAAGTGAGACAAACCCATTTGTAAGAGGAAAACGGGGATTTGGAAGCAAGAAGGAAAAAAAAGACACTTGCAGCAGGCAGACCTGCAATTGAATAGCAGAGCTTACAGTAATGGGACAGCGTCTTGGACTGCTTGAGGAGACTGTGATTTCCCACCCTCCAAAAGGGAGAGATTAAGGTAAGAATCAAAATGTAGAAGTGACGCCTAGTGACTCAAACAGATATTTGAACATTTGACTTATCCAGTTTGGCAACAAGGTAGACTTTGACAAGCCACCAGAAAAAACAGGAATATTACACAGGAACTAAAGTAGAATGGAGGGAATCTGCAGCACTGGTAAGGTGAAGTCTAATTATGGAAAGCAAGAAATGATACTAAGCAAAACAGAGCTGTAAGAAACTGGTTTGCTGATTGAAGGGGGGTGAACCTTGTTCAAACAACAGCAACAATCCCTGTCAGGGTGAACCAAAAAATGTGGTAATTTAACTTAACACTCTGGCAGCTCGACACAAAAAGGGTCAGGCTTAAATAAGAGGCAATGTGTAAAGTATTTATGTAAAAAGAACAAGTGATGGATGGAATGTTGAACAATGTTAAACATTCACCCCCAGTACAGAGATCTGGGCTGAAATCCATAGTTTTTTTGCTACACATGTCATTCCAGTTTGGACCCACCCATATGCAAATCAGTCTTGACCCTGCTCCCCATGGGAGCAGTCCATCCTGAACTGCCAAGCCAGGTCTTCCATGGGCCAGAAACAAGCATCCTGGGACCAGCGTTGTGGTATAACCCCTAATCAGCCAGGCTAGCTTGACTCCAGTGACATGGGGAGCACAGGACCCAGGTCTGGGCATACTTGTCCCACTTAGGGCAACAATTGCAAATAGAACAAGTGATGGACAGAATGCTGAACAATGTCAAACATTCACCCTCAGTACAGAGATCTGGGCCTAAATCCATCATTTTTTGCTACCTCATGCCATTACAGTTTGGACCCACCCATATGCAAATCAGTCTTGACCCTGTTCTCCATGGGAACAGCCCAGCCCGAACTGCCAGGCTAGGCCTTCCTGGTCCGGAAACAAGCATCCCAGGACTGGTTTCTGGATGTCACTCCTCATCAGCAAGGCTAGCTTGACTTCTTTTTGTAGGCAATGGATATTAGGGTTTTCACACATTGTCAAACCTTTGCTAGCACTTTTGACTAAAGATACTCCAATGCCCCTCCCATGGACAGATCAATGTGAGACTGCTGTCCGGCAGCTACGACAAGCCCTTTGTTCAGCACCAGTTTTAGGTACTCCATATTACACAAAGCCTTTTGCACTTTACGTACATGAGAAAGATGGATGTGCATTGTTCGTTTTAGTACAGACACATGGCGATAAGCAGCGTCCCTGTGCATATTTTTCAGCAGTACTTGATCCTGTCGCTCGAGTGTTGCCTGGGTGTTTTCGTTCAGTTGCCGCAACAGCTGTGTCAATACGTAAGAGTGGTATGGTGGTATGGGGCGCTGGAGACCCACGTCTGGGCATATCGGTCAATCATCTGTTATTTTTTGCTTTTGTCTCCCTAAGTGGGAAGGGTATGCCCAGACGTGGGTCCAGTGCGCACTGCGCCACAGTACTCAAGCTACCCTGGCTGATGAGGAATGATACCCTGAAACTGGTTCCAGAATGCTTGCTCCCAGTCCAGGGAGGACCTAGCTAGGAAGTTCAAGCTGGACTGTTTCCATGGGGAGCAGTGTGAAGACAGATTTCCATATGCCTGGGTCCAAACTGAGATGGCGTGGTGGGCAAAAAACGATGGATTAAACCCAGATTTTTGTGACTTGGGGTGAATGTTTGCATTGTTTAGAATTCCATCCATCATGTGTTCTTTTTGCTAAAGCATTTATGCAACACACAAACAGTAACAAAGTTAAAACACAACACAAGAAAAATCCCACAACAAATAGACAAATAGGATATATTTTAATAAATTACTTGACATCTAAACAACAAAATCCAATCAGTAAAACTGGAGTTAGGATTTTTTTTTAATTTGTAGTAATAACTAGTGTCTAAAATATCAAAGGGCCACCCGTAGACATCTAGCCAGACAAGACCAGGTCAAAGCAAAAACATATGGCCAACCATATTGGAGTGCTGGCTGGATAAGACGAGTGCCAGGTCAGGGCTTACCTTCAGACTTAAGAGAAGTTTAGAAGTAAAAGTTCTGAGAAGGTAAAGTGTAGCAGGTCAAGGCTGCAGGTGTTGCCATAGGAGAAGGCATTGTCATGAGGGAACTGCCAGACAAAGTTGGGGTGAAGATTTCTACATTCAGACTTTTTTGAAAGTCAAAAGTCTCCAGCGGGATGAGGCAGGAAGCTGTAGCCGGAGATACTTCCAGGAGGCCTGATACCACTTGGGCGAAGGAATAATGAACAGGATTTGCTGCTACATAGAAAATTGTAGCTGGAGCTGATGCGAAGTCAGGCAGTCTGATGATGCACTTTGGACGGACAGACAAGAAGGCTGCTCACAGTCTCTTCTCGGTTCTCAGAGCAGTTTTTAACCAAAACAGTTCTAAGTCCCAAGTTTGGGATTTTGGCTATCTGGCCACCACTTGGTGGTTAGGACTCACTCAGGCTGGTTTCAAATGTGTGTTCAAGATGCTAGAAGCCTGCTATGTCTCTGTGACTCTGACCCTTGGAGTCATTCCTATAGTCCTGGGCTCAGGTAAAGAAGCAGGGCTCAAGCAGCAGGGCAGGCCTATGAGTGTTCCAGGCAGGCTCCCGGAAGCAGTTCCAGATGCAAAAAGCTATCTTGTGGAGTACACAGCAGGCAACTGCAGCAGATGGTCCTCTGAGAGTCCTTCCGCGGGTACATAAATTGAACTGAAGAGAAGGTCTGAATCCCCTATTTTAATACTGGTGCCTTCTTGGAAGTAGGAGACGTTTCTAGAGGTTTCTCTTTCACGTGCTTGGAATGTGCTGGCTCCAATGCCCTGGCTTCAGGCTGGCTGCGGAGACAATACAGTAGTGACAAACCCTTTCTGTGAAGGCTGGGCACAGCTTATTCAGTTGCAAGTGGGGCTATGCCCAGCTTCTCCCCCCCTCATGCTGCCAGTAAATGGTCCATTCAGACACACCTAGTCCCTGTACTGTTTGAATGTCTGGGAGGAATTCAAAGGGTCTCTCTGTCAACTACACCCAGTCATGTGACCCAGGGCAGGCACAAAATGGCAAAGGGCAGGAAAATGACAACTTTCTAAAAGTGGCATTTTCAAAATTGTAATTTAAAATACTACTTTACTATTAATAAGGATTTTTTATTTCAATTATATAGATACCAAACATGAGATGCTTATCTGTTCCTAATCAAACATTCACAGAGAATATAGCACATAAAAGGATAGAACAGGCCTATCTATTTCTGTGCAGAGTTATCTGCCACAGCTGCAGAGTCCCTGCAGTCATAAACTTTCTATGAACTGGAATTTGTGAATATTAATAAAATAGTAAGCTTACACAAACCTTTACCTTTGTGAATCAGGCCTACATTGTCATAGTAGGCTCTTGCACTGAAGGAAACTATTTTGTTTGTGAATGTGCTTCTTGTGAAACAGCAGAAGGCCAGTCACTCAAAATTAAGCATACTATAGTGGACGGCAGAAAAATGTGAATGACACAACAGGAGCACTGGATGAAAAAAGCTGATTAAAAGCCCCTTTAAGTAAGGATATTATATACATCATTTTAATACAAATGAAAGGGTCTTCGCTAACACCAGACCTAAAAAGGCCCAGCACGAGGGCTGAAGCCTCAGCAGCTAAGCGGTTAAGAAAAATAGCTCAGCTCTTGAAAGGTAAGAAGTTCTCTTCAAGTTGAAGGTGCCATCTATGAAGAAATAGTTGCACATTGCACGTCCACTTTGGCTATTCTTTCCTTTACTTGTTTTTTTCATGTATGTTAAAACACGGTAGTCCATTTTGATCGGAGCCAAGAGAATATTAATTATTTTATGTTTTCGTACAAAGAGAACAGTCATGCATTTAAATTAAAGTATTATAACAGCTTTTAAAATTAGGATATAATAGGTTCTGTGTGAACAAATCCTTTAAGAAGCACATTCCATTTCCCTTTCACTAAAAGTTTTTTGCTGAAATCAAGAGGCATACCTCGGTAAATATTTACATTGTTTGCATAGGTATGGAGAGCAAACCTGTCGAATGCATAGGAGGAGTATAACAAGGCTATCCTTGTTGGAACAGCCTTTCTGAACAACTCATGCAGAGTGACGTATTTCTAGATGTGAGATGTGTGGATTCGGTACTAAATGTATACTATTATATATTCACACACTTCTTTAAAGCATATGCCTTTGTCGGCTCAAGAATCCTTTAGTTTTGATAAAATATGTTATTTGCTAATGTTTAACTGAGCGGCATAGCCTATTTCAAGTGATTGCATTTTATAAACACTGCAGTAAAATGCATTCAAAGTTGAAACCGATTAACACTCTCAGCATTCATTAAGAGGTCTCAGGAATGCAGAGAGCGATGGCAAGATTGGGAGCGCCATCTTGGTCTTGGAAAGGAAGGATTCCAGCCTTCAGCCTGCTAACATTCCAACCCGCACAAAATACCGCTTGGCTTGAGATCCGTAATCACTTTGGGTAAGAGTTCACCGTTAATAGATCTAGCAGATACATACTTAAGTGCTAGAAGAAATGCGCTCTGGAAGCCAAGGCACAGAAAACAATGACTTCCTCATTAAAATGTGAAGCACAAATATCGTACCTCTGTACTCATGAAGTCACTCAGTAACACGGTTTTGCACGCGATCCTTGGACACACCGAAAGCATGGGTTCATTGAACGACTGAATTTGTAAAGCGCCCGCCCAAGAGGGTCTGAATCAAATAGTATAGACCTCAGCTTTTTCTTTAAAGTAGTTTGTATAGTTAAGGCCGCAAATGTAATGGTAATGCGTTGCAGATAAGATGGGCTTGCACAGAAAAGGAGCAGTTTCCCTACTAGTGTTTGGATGATCTAGAAACTCAATTAAAACATTTGAAAAAATATTGACCCTCCTTTTCGCCATAGAATCTACGGAGCAAGACTGTTTTGTGTCAAAGTGATATCACATGGCTGTTAATTTCACCTAAACACTAAACAAACTCTGCCTGGCACTTGTACAATATGCATGTGCATGAAACGTTGTATGGAGACAAAGGGTTCAGTACATGCGGAGCATTACTGTAATCTGTACTTTGTGTGTACAAAGAACATGCAGTGACATGGCCCCAGACACAAGTTGGAGGACATGCTCAGTAAAGCTCAGATCACTGGGTGTGCTTCATATATGGATTAAACGCAGTCTGTAGCCAAATACGACAGATAGTTCTATCGAGGTGTCCTACTATGTCTGCTACGCATATTGACTAACCATTATCTACAATCAAATGCTGCAATTGGTTTGCTAATGGAACATGAGAATGTTTGCGTTAGAGCCACTCGCACATTTCCATTTATAGTTGTACAAAAGGTACAATACTAACCAGCAAGCTGCTATCACTGACTCTCTAAGAAGTACCAGTGGTATATATTTGTCTCAGATAACTACTGCATTGAATCCCTGCAGCACCAGCCTTACCCACCTGTCCAGCGTGAGAAGTTTGGCTTGCTTGATATGTTTTACACTGCATGTCTTGCGGTAACTTGAAAAGTATTACTTCATCATATCAGTTTATTCTATATTTGTTAGAGGATGTGCTCCTTAGCTCCTCTGAAAATGTCCAGCCAGCGTGCACTGTGTAAAGGTTTATGGAATGAATGTGAGGAAATATGTAATTGTGGGGGAATTCTGAGGATATTATTTTACCAAGTGGGTTGAGAGGGCACAGCTATTTGGAATTGATTCCATGCATTATAAAAAAAAATCTCATTCATTTAAGTTTTACAGCTGGCAAAATTCACTTCATGTCGTTACCAATTACGTTGGCTAATTGCTACCTTCGGCCTGTTTTAGTGTAAATTTGTTATTAAAGGCTGCGCCTATTGAGTGCCATGCAGCTTGAAATGTCAATATGTAATGGGTCCTGTTTAGAACGTTTTTCCTGCTTTCTGTGCCTAATGGACAGACATATTGAAATGAAGCTAGCGCATGTAATATTGAAGGTTTTTTTTGTAAAGCACGTCCCTCAGAACTTAATTGCTTTTTGGTGCTACAGCAGCGATGACGTCAGGGTTACACTAATGGAAGATGGACGATCCTGATAACATTGATGCCTCCTTCCATTAGAGTACATGGTTTGCATTCTGTCGACATAATGAGGTAGGATTGATAGTGTAATTAACAGACATAGTACATCATACGTGTTTGTGGAATCCTAGGCCGCGTATGGTGGACGAGTGTTTTCAGAGGGGAGGGCTAGCTCAGAAGAGGTGGTTCCCTTGTGCTCGCCACTGGAGGCTACGATGTGAAACTGTAAACTGTAAAAATGTGGGCAGTATTAAATCTATATTAGCGATATAACAAGATAATTACACATAAGTAAGGCGATTTAAGCAACGTTTGTAGGATAACAGTATCTACATTACAAGCACCAACCCATAAACAGAGGTAAATAATAGAAACATTAAAGGAGAAGACAGATTTTCAAAATAACTTGAATGTACAAAACTGCAGACCCAGTGCTTTCTGGACCGTCAACTGGAGGAAGTTCAATGTATTTAGAGTTCTATGACAGAAGCTGAGCCACCCTAGAACGTGTGGTGGAATATTGAGACAAAGAGCCTTATTTAGAGGTTGGTAATTACTGCGGACGGTCATCAAAAAGAGGTGAAGACCCACCTGCCCTATATTTAGAGTGTACATCACTTCTCTGCAAGCTTACAAATATCGGACCAATATCGGCTGCCTTTTGGTGGCTGTCCCATACCCGTCAAATGCTAAATACAGCCAAAAAATGTTTATTCTGTTTGAGTGATGAGTGCCTCATGATGTCCTCTTTACATATCAAGGAGTCCACTGTGTGCATCCTCACCACATTTTAAAATCACTCTGCCAGTTAACCCCTCGTCCGACATTTTCGTGCAGCCAGTTTTTTTTTTTTACAGTTTTTACAATATCCCTTTCACGATTCTTCACCTGTCATTCTGGAAACGTATTGTAATAATCATTTTTTCTTAGTTTTTATTTTGCGTAAGATTTTTTTGGCAGTGACTACTGGCTTTTGTTCATATGATTTTAAGACATAAAAATAGTGCCTAAAAGAACAAAGCTCCAGGCACTGGTACCTGGTCACCCTAGACTGGGTCCAAGTCAAAAGTTAATGCTGACTGCAAGCTACTGCCCGATCGATACAGAGACCATGTTTGTCCTGGTGGTAAATTTACCTTCTGACTTAGAAGATTTTCTGTAGAAAATTTCTCGTTGCCCGGTTGTCTGTGGGTTTGGATGCAGGCTGGATTTGAAGGAGGGCTCAACAACAGTGGCCTGGTGAAGTGCAGGTTCTTTTGCGAGCCTCAGCTCTGGTGGGATAGACACTCAGATGCGGTTCAGCATCAGCGTCAGTGAAGACCCTATGCTTTTGGATTTAGAAACATTTCTAGAAGTTGAACTCATGTGAGCGGGGTATACTGGCTCGATATATCCTACCAGCATTAAGATGTCTGCGAGTGTGGCTTTGGTGTCGGTCCTGCTCTCTGTAGGTTCTCTGAAGGAAAAGTTCTGAAAACGTTTTTAAGAGTCCAGTTTTCCAGGTTTTAGGGTCAGTGGAGAACATTCTAACACCAGCCAATGGTCCAGGACTTTGTGGGCACCACTTAGGGCTTATAACTATCTCTCCCAGAAGTCACCATGAGGGTCTGTGGCATATCCAGCTGAAACTGGTCAGCTGGGCTCTTGGCAAATGTAGGCTTCTTGCAACTTTTGTGGTGCTGTAGCTGAACTGGAGATGAGCCAACTGACCCTTGGAATCCACTTCTCTATCATGGGTACACGTGGTAGCAGGTCCAGCCCTTAAAGTCTCTCTCCATGGGTTTAACAGCAGCTGCAGCCCTTCATCTGCCTTCAACAGATCCAGATGTGTTTTAAAGAAGGTTTCCAGGTGTGTCCTATTTATGTCTGGCGCTATCTTGTGGGTGGGGGCGGCTCCCTGGCAAATAGAGTAAAAGTTCCCATGGGCAATTCTACCCACTTTAACATTATTTTCTGTGGGTTGGTTTTAAACAATCCCACAGTGCCTCACCATCCCAAAATCCTAGATGTTCGAACCTTTCTTCCCCTTGGCAGCACCCTGGGCACACCGTTCAGCTTGGTCTAGGGAAATGAAAAACTCCTCCTGCAAACCAGTTCTGATCCAGGTTTTCCCCCACTGGAGTTTGTACCAGACTTAGTACCTGGGCCATGGAAAGGGCAGGCCTAGGTGTGAGTTACATCTGACTGTGGCAGGGGATGCCCTTTGAATCTTGTGCAGTTGGTGTGCCCACCCCCGAGGCCATACTGTCAGGAGGAAGTCACACTTCCTTTCTCCCAAGGCCCTTTTGTTCCATTTTCTGGAGCCATTATTAGCTCTTTGGAGGGCGCAGCAGACTACCTTGTGACAGTTGGGATATAACTCTGAAAACGCTTCCAGAGACAGGAAAATAATGACTTTCTACTGCCTCTATTTCTGAAATAGTTAGACACAATTTTACTTTAGCATTAAGACTACAGGCTCCCCACACGCACCTGATGAGCTGTTGGGGTTCTTTTGGCTACACACACTCACCCAGGGAGACACAGCATTTCTACATGAGTTTTCCTTTCCACCACAGGCCAAGAACAGACTTCTAGACTGTTTCCCACCAGATACCCTACTGTAATGACAGGGCTCACAGCTACCTTCTGTAGGCCAGAACCCCTCTCCACCCCAAGCTGACCAGTGCCGTGGAATTGAACGTCACCTCACTGTCAGTGTTGAACACTTTATTGAGGACATTTTGGATGATGTGCTCTGGGAAAACCAGCCTATCCACCACAGCAGTCATTGAGGTATCCCTCAAAGCTTCTACTTTGGTTCTGTTCTGTTGATGTTAGGCCTTCCTGCACCTCACGGTGCTGGGGTGTAAGGTGGCTAGGGCCTCAATATCCAACCCACCCACAGGAACTAAAGTGACATCAGTGCTCCCCTGGGTTCCCCGTTGCAAATATCCACCCCAATTCCTATAAGGGGGGCTTTTTGGAAAGCCCAAGCCTTCTTTTTATGTCCTGGCTGATAACAGCCCATGCACACACCAACGTTTATGGGGTGAAAAGGTTTCTTCCAGTTGTACACTCCCCACTTACTTTTGGTAAAGATACAGGAATCCACATCTTGGGCAGGTTGCTGCTTGTGAGAACTACTTCTTTCTATCCTGGCCTTTAAGGATACTCATGTGCATACCCACTCATCAGCTATGTTACCCAACCCTCTGGAGTTAGACAACTTTGAACTTCAAAGTTTCCTCCTGCACTAATTGTTATCACGTTTGTAAGGAAAGTTCCATGACTATTGAAAAGCACGTTTAAAGGGGATGTGCTGTACACAATATGAGATGACATCATTCTCGCTGTCACGCATCTTCAAAGGCATATGGTTAAAACAGATCCTACCAGTCGTTTTTATAAGATTGGATTCAGATATACTTGTGACTGTGAAATATGGCCAACAAGCTCAGTTAACTGAGAACTTTCCATCTCCTATATGTGTCAAGGAACATTGATCTCTTTTCTACTTCCTTTTAATTGTCATTTAATTTGTCTTCACTTCCCATTCCTGAAACGTTTTTGGCATCATGAATTGGAAGGCATCTTCTGCTCCTCCTCATTAAGTAAGTGGAAGCTTCCACTTGTGCTACAACTTCACAATTATGAAACTGTAGGATGGCTGGCTCTATACTCTGTTTCGGCCTGGCTGCATTAAAAACGTAACATTTTATTTCAAGCATGTTAAGTGATCTCCATGGTTTATTGTCACTGCCACCACTCTTATAGTTCATGCCGTGCTTAATTTGTGCTTATTGTTTCCGGTGCTGAGCACCGGCACTTATTTTTAAGGGCCGGCGCTTATTCTTCTGCCCCAAGCATTTGCTGTGAGCAAAGACACATATGGGAAAGACGGAGGAAGAGAAAAACGAAAACACGTTACAATGGGAGAAAGCAGAAAGCTGCAAAATTGAGCTGAAGAGGCAGGGAGAGGCTTTAAATGGATTGAAGAGGCCCGAGGTGGCTTCAGGATTAGGGTGCCTCAGTATTCCATGTTCCCACATTTAATTGCAGCAGCTGCGTGTTTAAGAGGAAGGCTTAGAGCACCAGCACGTTTTTATAGACAAATTAGGCACTGAGTTCATGTAACAAGAAGCTGCAAAGCTCTGCTACTGTTACATATTGCTTAGCTCTATTTTTAGTTTCTTTAATGGTATGCCATGTTACATTTATTGTCCATGTATTAAGGGAGCCTAGTCCTTTTTATGGTACATTACATAAAATACTACAATGAATGGGATTCAATCTAGTCCTTTGCTTGTGATAGGATGTCTCTCTTGTCTATCCCAGTTTACTGCTCTTGATTGGATGGCTTTCCTCACAATTATTTTGTTTCTCCTTCACTTGCAGCATTTCTTTTCAACCCTTTTGCTTGATTTGATGGGTTGTGTCCTTCCAGTACTAATGTCAAAGAACACTTTTTTCTTTTTTCTAGCTTTCAGTTATGATTCAACACTTCGTGGGAGTTTACGTCAGACTCTTTCTTCTTGTGCTTTGCTTTGTACAGCAAGCACATGCTTGCACTCTTAACCTTGCTCATTCAAGATCCCACCCTGTCTCTTTCTTCCCACTCTATTTTCGGGTCTTCGACACCAAGAGCTGCTGCATCTTGGTGTGTCTCTCCTCCCTTCCTCTCTCTCCCCTCCCTGCTCCTTTCCAGTTGCCTCTCTTCTGTCATCCACTCCCGCCACCCCTTCCTTGCCTCTCTCCAGACAATCAGCACTACCTGCCGCTATTAGCTCTGTCAATTATGGATGCTTTTAAACATGCCTTGGCATTGGCAAAGGTAATAGCACCAACGTTCAGTACTGAAACAGTTTGTTCTTCGCTTGCAGCATGGCTGCCACGTAGTGTGGCGCAACACAACAGCCACCTTGAAAACATAGAAAATAACATTTTAATAAGTTCAAGGTGGCTGCCACATTGTTTCACACCACGTTGCATCACACAGAATGACGACTATTGTAAAAACATATAGAAAACACAGTTTCGAGATAGCCAGTTGCTGATATTGGCTTTGCTCATGCCAGTGCATTGAGAAAGCCAATGGCAGTGACTTAAAAGCAGTGATAAAGCAAGATTGCTTGTTTTTGTCCATGCTTGTCAAATATAATGGTTAGCTTATTGTTTAATTATGCACCTTCAATTTGCATTCTTTCTTATATTGGTCCAATTTCCTCCACTTTTCTTTACAGCTATTTTGCATTCGGAGCCTCAGCACTTACTTCTCTACTCTTCTCTTGCCTGTGGTCTTTATGTGTGTGGTTCAAGATGTTAGCTAAGACATATCTTCCTGGCAGTTATTAGGGCGATAACTAGTAGATTTCTGAAGCCCCCAAAAGAAACTGTAACATGTCTGATGTAAAGGAAAACTGTCAGAAGTGTATCCCCCACCCAATGAGTTATGCTTTTATGTGTAAAGTTTTGGAGTAAGACAAGCCAGTCAGAGAATCTCTCATGTACAGGTAATATCATAGATCCCCGCCTTGAATGCCGAAACCAGTGCACAAATATTGGTATTTCACAATAAACTAATATTTTTTATGTACTGTCCTTCTACAAATAATTTAAGAATTGTCACCATAATTATTAGCAACTTAGCAAACACAATGGATAAAAGAGTCAACGCTAGGTACACCCCAATCATACTTCAACACACATCCCTAACTAACTGGTCTAAACCCTACCATTGCTATTATTAGGTGACCTAGTACCTGATTATATCACTATATTTTATTTCAATTCACGTAAAGCCCTTCCAGGCCTTAATGCCATTATACCTGAAGTTTGAGACCCATCTTTCAGCATCCATCTAGAAACCGGTCCTTTTCCCACCCCAATGACCATTACTTTATATACATTTGTACTACATTATGTTCTATGGGACAAGAAGGGGTTGCTTGCGCTCAACGCTTGTATTTTCTGCACTGGATGGTAAACAATGCCACCATTCGAAAGTGCTTAAAGGCTTATCCTATTGTATCTTTCTAGTTCCGCCAGCACCCATTCTTGGAAGATAATTTGCATTTGCAGACAAATCCTTTCTGCTGTGAAATGCACAATGCTGTAGAGAAGGAAATAATCCCGTCCCTGTGTTATCAACGTGGCAATAAAAAACATGACAATTAAGCACATTGATTTTGCTAGCTTACAGGAAATAAGAAGCTCAATTCAGAAACTGAAAGGTCAGTTTTCTAAGACCAAGTCCTCTGACATCTAATCTAATTCAATGCATGGACAGTGACCACGTTATCACAAAGTAGGGCCTGTGTTGAATGTAACAGTATCCAAATAAAAAGAAAGTCGTGCAACGCATGTCACTCTATCTTATGCTAAGCTGGAATTTTTGGCATTCCACCCCTTAATAATTTTAAAATTGTACTCACTACCCTATGTCTGAAGTAAGTATACTTTAGTAACCGAGAATATGTCTCCTTAATAAAAATAAGATCATTTCTAGATGTAAGATGCAATTAGATCACTATCTTTGACCAAATTCTTCTTCTTGCTGTTATTCTAGAGTGAATCATTGAGTGTCAAATTATGTTCTGGATGCAAGCCTGGATTTGTTTTTCATTTTTTGAACAATAATTCTCAACAGAAATGGTCAAGTATCCGATAATGTTTCTTTTTCATCCCATTTAAGAACCAGTACTTGTTTCCACTCATGCAGTACTTTGGGTCAGTCTTCTCTATTTCTTTAAGTCATGCCTAAACGTAATTTCAGTCTACTGTGTGTGGTTCCTCATTTCACTTCTTTTTATGCAACATAGTTGTTAGACCTGACAGCCTTAGGGTAGTCACCCCTAACTTTTTGCCTGCCTCCCTCCACTTTTTGGACACTGTTTTCGCTGGTTTTTAGACTCTGCGCACTTTACCACTGCTAACCAGCGCTAAAGTGCATATGCTCTCTCCCTTTAAACATGGTAACCTTGGATCATACCTGATTGGACTATTTAATCTACTTAGAAGTCCCTAGTAATGTGCACTATAAGTGCCCAGGGCCTGTAGATTAAATGCTACTAGTGGGCCTGCAACACTGGTTGTGCCACCCACTTAAGTAGCCCCTTTACCTTGTCTCAGGCCTGCCATTGCAAGGCCTTTGGGTGCAGTTTCACTGTCACCTCGACTTGGCATTTAAAAGTACTTGCCAAGCCTAAACCTCCCCTTTCTCTACATATAAGTCACCTCTAATGTGTGGCCTAGGTAATCCCTAGAGCAAGGTGCGGTGTGGGTGAAAGGCAGGACATGTACCAGTGTAGTTTACATGTCCTGGTAGTGTAAAACTCCTAAATTCGTTGTTACACTACTGTGAGGCCTGCTCCCTTCATAGGCTAACATCGGGGCTGCCCTCATACAGTATTGAAGTGGTGGCTGCTGATCTGAAAGGAGTAGGAAGGTCATATTTAGTATGGCCAGAATGGTAATACAAATTCCTGCTGACTGGTGAAGTTGGATTTAATATTACTATTCTAGAAATGCCACTTTTAGAAAGTGAGCATTTCTGTGCACTTAAATCTTTCTGTGCCTTACAATCCACGTCTGGCTGGGTTTAGTTGAAAGCTCCTTGTGCATTTACTCAGACACACCCCAAACACAGGGTACTCAGCCTCACTTGCATACATCTGCATTTTGAATGGTTCTTCCTGGGCTGGGAGGCTGGAGGGCCTGCTCTCACACAAAGGACTGCCACACACCCTACTGGGACCCTGGCAGACAGGATTGAACTGAAAGAGGACCTGGTGCACTTCTTAGCCACTCTTTGAAGTCTCCCCCACTTCAAAGGCACATTTGGGTATAAAACAGGGCCTCTGCCCTACCTCATCAGAAACTTGCTGGATAAGAAACCTGAACCAGAACCTGCATCCTGCCAAGAAGAACTGCCTGGCTGCCTAAAGGACTCACCTGACTGCTTTCTGCAAAGGACTGCTGCCTTGCTGTTGCCCTGCTGCCTTGCTGAACTCTTGCCTTGCTGCTGAAGTGCTCTCCAAGAGCTTGGATAGAGCTTGCCTCCTGTTCCCTGAAGTCTCAGGACCAAAAAGACGTAACTTTTTCATTTAGACGCCTTGTGCGCCGAAAAATTCGACGCACAGCTTGCTCTGCGGTGAAAAATTCACTGCACGCCGATCCGGAAAGACGCCGCTCGACGCAACGCCTGCGGTGCGACCGGAACTTCGACGCACGGTCTCACCTGGACAATGCCGCCCGACTTCAGAGAGGAAATCGACACCACGCCTGCTGTGAGGGAGAAGATTCCACGCACAGCCCACCGGAACGACGCGCAGCCGGAAAACAAGCCTAGGATTCCACGCACAGACCCCGGGACATCTGGTAATCCCGCGAACCACAGAAGGAGACTGTCCGCGTGCCGGAAAACAAAGCACGACTTCCCCGCGTGAAAAATAACGACGCAAGTCCATGTGTGAAGGGGCGAAACCGACGCACACACCATTTTTCCACGTATCTCCTCCTCTGCTGCCCTTTGCGGAGATTTTCCACTTTAAACCAGGTACTTTGTGCTTGAAAGAGACTTTGTTTGCTTTTTAAAGACTTAAGACACTTTATATCACTTTTCAGTGATACCTCTACAATTTCATATTGCATCTTTATTCGTTTTGACCTGCAATTACCCAGATAAATATTATATTTTTTTCTAAACACTGTGTGGTGTATTGCTGTGGTGCTATATTGTGTTATTGTATGATTTATTGCACAAACGCTTTACACATTGCCTTCTAAGTTAAGCCTGACTGCTCGTGCCAAGCTACCAGAGGGTGGGCACAGGATCATTTGGATTGTGTGTGACTTACCCTGACTAAAGTGAGGGTTCTTGCTTGGACAGAGGGTAACCTGACTGCCAACCAAAAAACCCATTTCTAACATTGGTGATCAGCAGTGAGGATATGACTTTTATTTGTGCATTGACATACAGTAGCTAGGTATTTCACTACCTACCCACAGTTGAAGGTCAACTTGATTTTTATCTCTTTTTGCAAATTTGTTTTGCCTGACAATTTTAAAAAACGAAATCCTCACTCAACATGTCTCTGGCTGGGTCTCAAGCAGGAGATTTTGACCTAGCCCTGTTGGATACATATACTGTCAAACAGCTAAAAGGGTTCTGCAGGGTGATGAGAGTACCCACCCAAGGGGCCTCCAAAAAGGAGGACTTTCAAGTGGCGCTGAGGGCCTGGGCAGAAGACCACTTAGAGGAGGATGATGAGGAAGAGGAGCCAGAAAATGGCCCCTCAGAGGATTTGTTGTTATCCGTGGGTGATGTTACCACTGCAATTGTGCCCCCTTCCAGACCAGGGAGCAGTGTCTCTGTGCAAAGCCTGACCGCAGAGGAAAGGAGAGAAGAAAGGGAGTTACAATTGCAAATGGCAAGACTGAAAATTGAGGCTCAACAGGAGGAAAGAAGGGCAGAGAGAGAAGCCAAGCAAGCTGAGGCTGAAAGAGCAGCCAAACAGATTGAAGCTGAAAGAGCTGAAGCTGCAGCTGAGAGAGCCTTGGCTGAAAAGAAACTTTTGTTGGCTCATTAACTGAGTCTCAAGGAGCTGGATCTCAAGGCAAAGCAGTCTGAATCCAGCATTAATGGTGGCAGCATACAGACAGGACCTGCTGGAGAAAAGAAGGTTTGTATACCCAAAAATGTGGTGCCCAGTTTTGTGGTGGGAAATGACATAGATAAATGGTTAGCTGCTTATGAAGTTGCACTAAGGGCTCATGAGGTTCCTGAAGGGCAATGGGGTACAGCTATGTGGAGTTATGTGCCACCTTTGGGGAGGGACACACTTCTCACATTGGAAAAACCGGATCAAAACACCAACCCACTTCAGAAAGCCATTTTACTTGCCAAGTTTGGGCTGACCCCTGAGACATACCGTCAGAGGTTCAGGAACAGCACCAAACTATCCACACAAACATGGGTAGATTTCTTTGACTTTTCCAGTAAGGCACTGAATGTATGGGTGTGGGGCTGCAAAGTAGATGATTACACAGGATTATATCATTTGATTCTGAGAGAGCATATGCTCGGTATTTGTTTTACAGAGTTGCGCCAGCACCTAGTAGAGAGTAAGCTGACTGATCCCAGGAAGCTTGCTGGGGAGGCGGACCTCTGGACTAGTACCAGAGTGTCCAAGAAGGTATCTGGGGGGGACACCCACTAAGGTGGTCAGGGTTCCCATCAGAAGAAAGAGGGGGGAGAAAAACTTAAAAACAAGGAGTTCTCAAAAGGCCCCCAAAATAGTTCCCAAGGGAATAATGATAACCAGTCCCGGTCTGATTCTCAAAAGAAAGGTTTCACTGACCATATGACAGGGAGGTTTGTACACTACTGTTCAGAGTGCAATAAGTATGGGCACTCTAAGGGCGACTCCAAGTGTCCCAAGAGGGCACAGCCCCCCAAGGAGGGCAGACACCTGGGATGGCTAGTGTAGCGCTCGTGGAGGAGATGGTCCCAGATAGTTTTGGGGTGCAGACAGAGGTAACCCTAGTGTCCCTGGGGGATGCAGAGATGGTGCCAAAAGCCCACATGCCTGCCAATACTTCCAAGTATAGACAGTGGGTCACCATCAATGGGCAAAGGGTGGAGGCTCTGCGTGACACAGGAGCCAGCATGACTCCTGTCAAGGGTCAGCTGGTGTCAGCAGAGCAGGTCATCCCCAATACATTTCACCAGGTCATAGTCGCTGACAATCGTGAGAGCCACCTACCGGTAGCTCTGGTTCCCTTTGAGTGGGGGGGGGGGGTCTCTGGTACTCTGAAAGTAGCTGTGAGTCCTGCCATGCCTGTAAATTGTCTGTTAGGCAACGACCTTGAGCACAATACCTGGAAGGAGGTAGAGCTAAGGTCTCACTTGGAAATGTTAGGATTGCCTGAGTGGGTCTGCATGACCACACGGTCCATGGTGACCGGGAGGGAAGTCAAGGGCGTCTGGAGCCTGGAACAATGGCCCAGACAACTGCCAAGAGGAGGGGCAAGGGGCAAGGGAAACCGGTCCCAGAAGTTCCCGCAGTGGTTGGCGCGGTTCCTGAGGAGGAGGCCCCCGAGCCAACTGGGGAAGACATTGCCACCCTAGGTGATCTACTTGAACTTGCTGGCTGGCAAGTTGAGGGTGGACCCACCAGGGAGGAATTCTGCAAAGCGCAGAAAGAATGTCCCACTCTAGAGGGTATGAGGAAGCAAGCCTCAGCCCAGGCAGCAGGTGAAGCCTCTGGCGATCACCACATATACTGGGAGAATGATCTCCTCTACAGTGAGCCTAAGGTTCCGGCCATTGGGGCAGCGCATGCGCTGGTGGTCCCCCAGTGTTACCGAACCTTCCTACTGGGTCTGGCTCACGACATTCCCCTGGCAGGACATTTGGGGCAAGACAAGACCTTTGACAGGCTTGTCACCCACTTTTATTGGCCCAGAATAAGGACAAACTCAGATACGTTCTGTAGATCTTGTCCTACCTGCCAGGCCAGTGGTAAAACAAGAAAAATGGTTAAGGCCCCCCTGATTCCACTTCCTGTCGTTGGCACCCCCTTTGAAAGGGTGGGCATCGACATTGTTGGTCCATTGGACCCCAAAACTGCCCTAGGCAACAGGTTCATCCTGGTTTTGGTGGACCATGCCACCCGTTACCCAGAGGCAATCCCTCTGAGGACTGTAACTGCACCGGTGGTGACCAGAACTCTGATGGGGATATTTACCCGTGTGGGATTCCCAAAGGAGATAGTGTCTGACAGAGGCACTAACTTCATGTCTGCATACATGAAGTCTATGTGGGATGCGTGTGGTGTAACCTACAAGTTCACCACACCCTATCACCACCAATCTAATGGTCTTGTGGAGAGTTTCAACAAGACCTTGAAAGGCATGATTGGTGGCCTCCCTGAGGCCCTGAGGCGTAAGTGGGACATCCTCTTACCATGCCTTCTCTTTGCTTACAGAGAGGTACCCCAGAAGGGGGGTAGGGTTCAGTCCCTTTGAGCTTCTCTATGGGTAACCTGTCAGGGGACCCTTAAGCATTGTCAAGGAGGGGTTGGAGAAAGCTCCAAAGGCACCCCCTCAGGATGTGGTCAGCTACATGTTGGCCCTCCGCAACCAGATGAACCGCTTCTGGAAAGAGGCCATAAGTAACCTTGAGGCCAGTCAAGAGGTAATGAAACACTGGTATGACCAGAAGGCCACCCTGGTAGAGTTTCAACCTGGAGACAAAGTGTGGGTAATGGAGCCAGTAGAGCCTATAGCTCTCCAGGACCGCTGGTCTGGCCCATTTGAAGTAAAGGAGCAGAAAGGGGAGGCCACTTACCTAGTGGACCTCCAATCCCTTAGGAGCCCCCTAAGGGTGCTCCATGTCAACCGACTGAAGCCTCATTTTGAGAGGTCTGAAGTCAACATGCTTCTGGTCACAGATGAAGGAATGGAAGAGGAGAGTGAACCTCTCCCTGACCTCCTCTCTGCCCAAGAAGGTGATGGGTCAGTGAGAGGTGTCATTCTCTCTGACTCCCTGACCCTAAACCAGAGAGGAGACTGTTATGAGCTGTTGGAGCAGTTCTCCCCCCTGTTCTCCCTTACTCCTGGACTGACCCACCTCTGTGTTCATGACATTGACACAGGTGACAGTCTCCCTGTGAAGAACAAAATTTACAGGTTATCGGATAAGGTGAAGGCCAGCATCAAGGAGGAGGTCTCCAAGATGTTAGCTTTAAGGGTTATTGAGAAATCCAGTAGTCCTTGGGCCAGCCCTGTGGTGTTGGTCCCTAAGGCTACTGCCCCAGGTGAAAAGCCAGAACTCAGGTTCTGTGTGAACTACCGGGGTCTCAACTCAGTCACACGGACAGATGCTCACCCCATCCCCCGAGCTGATGAGCTCGTTGACAGACTAGGCGCTGCCAAGTTCCTGAGTACATTTGATCTTACTTCAGGTTACTGTTAGATCGCCCTGACTGAGGGGGCTAAAGAGAGATCAGCATTTTCCACACCTGATGGCCATTACCAGTTCCGGGTGATGCCATATGGGTTGAAAAATGCACCCGCTACCTTCCAACGGTTAGTTAACAGGGTCCTAGCTGGCAAGGATGCCTTCTGCGCAGCCTACCTGGACGACATAGCTGTCTACAGTTCCAGCTGGGAGGAACACCTGCTCCACCTCAAGGAGGTGCTTCAGGCCCTGCAACAGGCAGGCCTGACCATCAAGGCTAGTAAGTGCCAGATTGGGCAGGGTTCCGTGGTGTACTTGGGACAGCTAGTAGGTGGTGGCAAGGTGCAGCCACTCCAGGCCAAGATTGAAACTATCAAGGCCTGGCAACCACCTAGAACACAGACTGAGGTGAGAGCCCTTTTAGGCCTCACTGGATACTACCGCAGATTTGTCAAGGGCTATGGTACCATTGTGTCACCCTTGACAGAACTCACTTCCAAGAAACAACCTAGGTTTGTGAATTGGACAGAGGCTTGTCAGAAAGCCTTTGACTCCCTGAAGGAAGCCATGTGCACGGACCCCGTGCTCAAGGCCCCTGCCTACTCCAAGGAATTTATCGTGCAGACAGACGCTTCGGAGCATGGCATAGGGGCGGTCCTAGCACAGCTAAATGAGGAGGGCCTAGACCAACCAGTAGTCTTTATTAGCAGAAGACTATTACCACAGGAACAGAGGTGGAGTGCTATTGAGAGAGAAGCTTTTGCTGTGGTCTGGGCACTGAAGAAGCTGAGGCCATACCTGTTTGGGACTCACTTATGGGTTCAGACAGACCACAGGCCCCTCAGATGGCTCATGCAGATGAGGGGTGAAAATCCTAAACTCTTGAGGTGGTCCATTTCCCTACAGGGGATGGACTTTACGGTGGAGCATCGCCCAGGCGTTGACCACGCCAATGCTGATGGTCTCTCCAGATATTCCTGCCTTAGCGATGAGAGCTCCCAGGAGGTTGGGTAGCTCTCCCCACTTTCAGCTGGGGGGGACACATGTTAGACCTGACAGCCTTAGGGTAGTCACCCCTAACTTTTTGCCTACCTCCCTCCACTTTTTGGACACTGTTTTCGCTGGCTTTTAGACTCTGCGCACTTTACCACTGCTAACCAGTGCTAAAGTGCATATGCTCTCTCCCTTTCAACATGGTAACCTTGGATCATACCTGATTGGACTACTTAATCTACTTATAAGTCCTAGTAATGTGCGCTATATGTGCCCAGGGCCTGTAGATTAAATGCTACTAGTGGGCCTGCAGCACTGGTTGTGCCACCCACTTAAGTAGCCCCTTTACCTTGTCTCAGGCCTGCCATTGCAAGGCCTGTGGGTGCAGTTTCACTGTCACCTCGACTTGGCATTTAAAAGTACTTGCCAAGCCTAAACGTCCCCTTTCTCTACATATGTCACCTCTAATGTGTGCCCTAGGTAACCCCTAGAGCAAGGTGTGGTGTGGGTGAAAGGCAGGACATGCACCTGTGTAGTTCACATGTCCTGGTAGTGTACAACTCCTAAATTTGTTGGTACACTACTGTGAGGCCTGCCCCCTTCATAGGCAAACATTGGGGCTGCCCTCATACAGTATTGAAGTGGTAGCTGCTGATCTGAAAGGAGTAGGAAGGTCATATTTAGTATGGCCAGAATGGTAATACAAAATCCTGCTGACTGGTGAAGTTGGATTTAATATTACTATTCTAGAAATGCCACTTTTAGAATGTGAGCATTTCTTTGCACTTACATCTTTCTGTGCCTTACAATCCACATCTGGCTGGGTTTAGTTGACAGCTCCTTGTGCATTCACTCAGACACACCCCAAACACAGGGTACTCAGCCTCACTTGCATACATTTGCATTTTGAATGGGTCTTCCTGGGCTGGGAGGGTGGAGGGCCTGCTCTCACACAAAGGACTGCCACACACCCTACTGGGACCCTGGCAGACAGGATTGAACTGAAAGGGGACCTGGTGCACTTCTTAGCCACTCTTTGAAGTCTCCCCCACTTCAAAGGCACATTTGGGTATAAAACAGGGCCTCTGCCCTACCTCATCAGAAACTTGCTGGAGTAGAAACCTGAACCAGAACCTGCATCCTGCCAAGAAGAACTGCCTGGCTGCCTAAAGGACTCACCTGACTGCTTTCTGCAAAGGACTGCTGCCTTGCTGTTGCCCTGCTGCCTTGCTGAACTCTTGCCTTGCTGCTGAAGTGCTCTCCAAGGGCTTGGATAGAGCTTGCCTCCTGTTCTCTGAAGTCTCAGGACCAAAAAGACGTAACTTTTTCATTTGGACGCCTTGTGCGCCGAAAAATTAGACGCACAGCTTGCTCCACGGTCAAAAATTCACTGCACGCCGATCCGTAAAGACGCCGCTCAACGCGACGCCTGCGGTGCAACCGGAACTTCGACGCACGGCCTCACCTGGACAACGCCGCCCGACTTCAGAAAGGAACGCAACGCCTGCTGTGAGGGAGAAGATTCCACGCACAGCCCACCGGAACGACGCGCAGCCGGAAAACAAGCCTAGGATTGCACGCACAGACCCCGGGACATCTGGTAATCCCGCAAACCACAGAAGGAGACTGTCCGCACGCCAGAAAACGACGCACGACTTCCCCGCATGAAAAATAACGACGCAAGTCCGTGTGTGAAGGGGCGAAAACGACACACACACCATTTTTCCACGTATCTCCGCCTCTGCGGCCCTTTGCGGAGATTTTCCACTTTAAACCAGGTACTTTGTGCTTGAAAGAGACTTTGTTTGCTTTTTAAAGACTTAAGCCACTTTATATCACTTTTCAGTGATACCTCTACAATTTCATATTGCATCTTTATTCGTTTTGACCTGCAATTACCCAGATAAATATTATATATTTTTCTAAACACTGTGTGGTGTACTTTTGTGGTGCTATATTGTGTTATTGTATGATTTATTGCACAAACGCTTTACACATTGCCTTCTAAGTTAAGCCTGACTGCTCGTGCCAAGCTACCAGAGGGTGGGCACAGGATAATTTGGATTGTATGTGACTTACCCTGGCTAGAGTGAGGGTTCTTGCTTGGACAGAGGGTAACCTGAGTGCCAACCAAAAACCCCATTTCTAACAATTGTGATTTATATTCATCCATAAGCTTCAATAACAGGTGCCATTCCCAATAGGACAAGGCCAGATTTATCATGGTTTTTCATCACTCTTGCTCACCAGAAGGGGGGGAGCGGGTTAGGGTGATGCAAAACTTAAGTCACATTTGTCAAGCCACCTTGCGTGGCCCTGCATGGCTTCAAAAATCTGGAGTAACACAAGGCAGCACAAATTGCTCCCTTGTGTTACTCCGCCCCAGGGAGGTGTTCCATAGGTGGAGCGTGTGAGTTCCCACACATCCACCCATGGATTTTGGTGCAATCCCAGAGTTACCATTGGTGGTAGACCTGGGACTGCGTCATAATGCAAAACCTCCCCAGGTGAGGTGTAACAAGGAGAAATATCTTTATTTCTCCTAATTGTTTCTTCTTTCTAAGCAGAAAGAAGAAAATAGGAACTAGGAAAATACCTCTAAGGTTTGTTTTTGTGCAGCAAGGTGTCTCTTCCTGCACAAAAACAATCCTGCCTACTTCCGAGACACCCTTGCACCCAGATGCAAGGGATGCAAGGGAGCCTGTGTTAGCGCTAGGCTGCTAATTGTGTGCCAGCGCAGGCGAAAGACAGAAATGTACCAGCTCTTGGTAGATATGGTGCATTCCTGCCCTCCCTCTTTCACACAGTGCTGTACAGCAAGGTGTCCCGTTGTGCTGCGCGAAAGTTTGAAAATTATGACCCAAGATGTGTAATATCCTACAACTTATGAAGCTGATCCTAGGTTAACATAAACACACTTAATAACACATTACTAGAAAACTTTGTGTGAATCTATTGTTGATGTATTAGCCGTATAGAATAGTAACAAGCATCTCAATATAAGTGGATGTAAGAAATTGGATTACTGGTTGAGGGAGGTGGAAGTTCCACTCAGGCAACAACCACAGTCCATTTGATTGGGGACCACAAAAGTCATTAAATTAACCTGTACTTAGTCCTCTTGTAGCTTGGCATAAAAGCAGTCAAGCTTATATTTAAATTTAAGACAATGCGGAAAGTATTCATGCACCATACAAACAGCAATAGAGTGAAATCACAACACAGGAAAAATCCCAACTCCAAATAGAGTACATTTTAATAAAAAATGTGAAACCATAACAACAAAAATCGAATCATTAGAACCAGAGATACTGAACTTTAAATGTTTAAGTAAAAATAGCACCAAGAAGCAGAAAGCGGCAACTGCGGATACCTGGTCACACCTGATTGAGAAAAAGTAATAAGTGCAGGCTGACCACGATTGAGCGCAGGCCAGGCGCAGGGCCGAATCCGGCCCACTGAGAATTATACCTTATGTCCTTGGTACATCCATTTCATGAGACAATCCATCCCCACACTAAGGCACTTCCAAAAGCATCAAAAACCAATGTAAATGGCCCCACTCAATAACTCAATCAGTCAACAGTTCTTGTAGAGCGTGGCTAATCATTTGTCAGGGTCTCAAGGTGCTGAGGGGGGGTGGTGCTGTTCAGTCAAAGAGCCGGGTCTTGAGGTCCTTTCTCAATTAAGGCAGTGAGGGTGATTGCCTGAGATGTAGCAGTAGAGAATTCCAGGTCTGAACAGCAAGGTTGGAGAAGGATCTTTCTTGGGCAAAGTCTTGCAGATCCTTAGGATAGTGACAAGGGCCAGGTGGGTGGAGCTGAGATGTCTGGTGGGTGTGTAGAAGGAGAGGCGGTGGTTGAGGTATGTATATCCGATTTTGTGGCGGGCCTTGTATGCATGCGTGAGGAGCTTGAAGGTGATTCTTTTGTTGATCGGGAGCCAGTGAAGGTCTCTCAGGTGACTGAAGATGTGGATACGGTGGGGGACGTTCAGGATGAGTCTGGCTGAGGTGTTCTGGATTCTCTGCAATTTCTTTCGAAGTTTTTGGGTGGTGCTGGGGGATAGTGTGTTGCCATAGTCGAGCTTGCTGCTGACGAGTGCCTGGGTGACCATTCTCCTGAACTCAGTGGGGATCCACTTGAAAATCTTCCAAAGTAGGTGGAGCATGTGGAAACAGGAGGATGGGATGCTTTGATTTGGCGGTTCATTGAGAGCGAGGAGTCGAGGATGATGCTAAGGATACATGTGTGGTCAGTGGGTGTGGGGGGGTTCCGAGCACTGTGGACCACCAGGAGTCATCCCAGGCAGAAGGGGTGGTGCCCAGGATGAGGTTTTGTTGGAATTGAGTTTGGGGCAGCTGTCCTTCAGCCAGGCGGTGACTGCCTTCATCCCTTTGTGAAAGTTGCTCTTAGCAGCTGGGGGAGAATCAGCTGGGTGTCATTGGCATAGGAGATGATGTTGAGTCCATGGTTTCTGCAATGTCTGCTAGGGGGGGGCATGTAGATGTTGAAGAGGGTGGGGCTCAGAGAGGAGCCCTGAGGAATTCCACAGCTGATCTCTATAAGTTCTGAGGAAAACAGTGGGAGCTTGACTCTCTGAGTTCAGCCAGTGAGGAAGGAGAGATCCATTGTAAGGCTTTGCTGCAGATGCTGGAGTCGTGGAGTCTTGTCCAGAAGGCGGCAGAGAGGTTAAGGACGATGGGGGCTGTGGTTTGGCCTCAGTCAAGGAGAGTGCGGATGTTGTCTGTTGCAGCGAGGAGTGCAGTCTCAGTTCTATGTTTGCTTCTGAAGCCTGACTGGGAGGGGTTTCGAGTGTGGTTGGTTTCGATGAATTCAGTGAGTTGGGCGTTGATGGCCTACTAAATGACTTTGGCTGGGAAGGGGAGCATTTCTGCGTGTTTCCAGTCTTCAGGGAAGGTGAGGAACTTTTGGAGCAGTTGATGGTGTGGACGAGATTGCGGAGATGGTGGCGCTGGCTCAGTTGAAGATGTAGTTGGGGCAGGAGGTCTAAGGGGGCTCCAGAGTGGCTGCTTTTCATGATCCTTAGGGTGTCATCAGTGGTGAGGATGGCCCAATTGAGGAGTGTAGGCTTAGAACTGGAGCATTTGGGTACAGCGGTTGCAGGTGGGGTGGGTGGGTCCTGGGTTGCAAAGCTGTCATGGGTGTCTATGATTTTGTGGCGGAAGAAGGTGGCAAGGTTGTCGCAGAGGTTTTGGGATGGTGGGATGTCTGTGGTAATGGTGCTGGGTCTGACAAATTCTTTGATCACAGAGAAGAGATTTTTGCTGTTGTGTGCATTGGTGTTGATACGTTCCGTTTTCTTTGTGGCTCTGATGAGGTGGTGGTGTGTGGTGTGTGGTGATGGGGGTTTTGAAGGCTGCATGGTCAGCCAGGGTCTTGCTGCTCCTCCATCTTCTCTTGAGCTGTCTGCATGTGCACTTGGACTCTTGGAGGGTGAGGGAGAACCAGCTGGCTTTCTCGGAGGGTTGTTTGCCAGAGGGTTTCTTGAGGGAATCCAGTGTGTTGGTGCAGTCAGAGATCCATATGTGGAGGTTGTGTGCTGATTTGTTGGTGTCCGTGAAGGTTGGCGGTGGTGTTTTGCAGAGGGCAGTGGTGAGTTTGTCTTCAGAAACCTTTTTCCAGCTTCTGTACGGGTAGCAGTTGGTACCGTGGTGTTCGGTGGGTTTGGTGAAGGAGAAGTGGAAGCAGTAGTGGTTGATCCAATGTAGTTTGGAGGTGTGGGTGAAGGAGATGTTGTTGCTAGCGGAGAAGACGGGGTTTGATTGTGTGTCCTGCTGAGTGGGTTGGGGAGGTGACCAGCTGTTTGAGTCCCATAGTGGCGAGATTCTCCAGTAGGGATGATGTGTTGTGGTTGTTGAGGTTGTCCAAGTGGAAATTGAGGTCAAAGAAGAGAATGTAGCCCATTGAGGTGAGAGCATGGCTATGGATTCGCTGATGAGGGGGCGGGATTCGGGAGGTCTGTAGGTGATGTAGACGAGGGTGACATGGAGGATGGTGTTCGGGTTTGTCTGGACCTGGAAGTGGAGGTGGAGGTGCTCCATGTCAGGTGAGTGGTCATCAGAACAAGTTACGAGGCGGAGGGTGTTCTTGTGAATGATGGCGATGCCTCCTCCCGGTCAGTTGGTGTGGTCCTTGTGGATGATTTTGTAGCCGTCGGGGAAGGTGGTGGCGATCTCTGGGGCTGAGTAGGATTCATCCAGGTTTCTGTGAAGAAGGCGACATCGGGAGAGATTAAGTTGAGCACTTCCTAGATCTCCATAGCATGTTTGTTGAGGGAGCGTGTGTTGAGTAGGATGCAGTTGAGGTGGTAGAGTCCAGTTCTTGGGGGCCGTCTAGACTGCAGAGGTAGGAGAAGGTGCAGTTGTGGCAGGTGAAAAGGCCGTCGGTGTCATTCAGTGATGCCAGGTGACAAGCGGTGGATCATCCAGTGTTGAGGGCGTGGAGGATGCTGGCGTCATAGCAGTGAGAGGCATACGGACCAGGGCCTGTGGCACTGGGTGTGGACGGGTGCAGATGGGATTGCCTTTAGCGCACCTTCGGTGCACCAGTGGCACAACCACACAACAGCTCAGACAAAGTAGTGGCAGCGAGGTGGGAGGGGTTGGTCAGCTGGGAGGTGGAAGGTGGGAGGCGGGAAGCAGCGCTGGAAGGGGGTGGGGCGGTAGGGACAGAGCAGCAGCAAAGGCGGTAAGAAAGAGGCACCATATAAGGGGAAAAAGAGAAATACAGAAGAAATATAGAAAATGAAAATGGCTAGAGAAGCAGAACAAGAGATGAGAAGGAACAGGAAAGCAGAGATAGACTCAGACAGGAGCCTGCGGGTGGAGGAGGGCCTCAAACTCAAGACTTTAGTGAATCCTATCTTGTTTTAATAGGAAACAGGAGTTAGCATAGCCTTTGGCTTGCAGATTCGTGCCCCGTCACCTAGTGAATTTTACCTACTTAGCTTGCTCTGCTTTAGCGAATTTATTTAATGATGACTTTTAAGATGGCTGCCTTGTTTCTAGTTAGGCCAATGTTTTAGTTTCACGTTATCAGTGCCACTGCGCTAAGGCATCAATATCAAGCGACAAAGATAAACGAACTGTAGGTGTTCACATTAGGTACTTTTCCTCTTCACACCTTTGAAGGAACTGTTTACATAAATTGCTGTCCCAAGCATGTCTTGTTATCTATTGTTTGGAAACAGACCTACGTCAGGGGTTTGAGCAGATCAGTATAAATGCACCTCACTTAGACAGATAGTCAGAGGGAATCCGACCAGATGCCATCGCTGCTATCGATGCTGCACGTCACCTTGATGCTGACCCAGTCTTCGTGTCCCCACTGAGTCTGAGCTAGAGACCTCATCCCAAGGTAACAAGGGTTGGGGGGCTCTTCTCATGGAGATGGCATTGACAGATTAGGTTTACTACACCTAGCTCTCTTTTACCTTAGAGATTAGGGTATTAGGACATATTTCACATCTCATGTCATTTTATGTCATTGCAAGATGGTAGGGGTCTTTGTATTAATGACTCTGGTCTTTACCATTCTGTTTCTTGCACTGTTCATTATCCTAATCATTGCAGCCCATGCAACGTATCGTCGATTGCAGTTTTGTTAATAAAACCTATTGAAAACTTTACTGCATCTCTTTTATTGCATGTGTTTGATGGAAACATATTGTTCATGTGAGAAAGAGGTACTCTATGTTTAACCACAAGACTCCCTGAGATGTCACACTCTTGAGTCCATGCGTAAAGGCTGCCACAAATCACCTTTTACTATTTGGGTTTTTGGTGAGGTGCTGCTTGTGAGCCGAGAGGGTGGGGACGACAGTTGCGACTTGTTGTAGGACAGGCATAGTTGCCTACAAATATAAGTACTATCATCCTTGAACCAGCAGTCTTGCCTAGAGCAAGAGTCAAACTACGACAAGACCTGGAGCGCAGAGGGGCAACAGCTACAAGGTGGAGCTGTGCAGCAGGGGAGTAATGGACGCCGACAGAAGGTCAGTGAGATCACTCCTTCACTGCGCAGCAGCCGTCATTAAGTAGTAGTAGGGTGGTGAGAGGGGCTGGTCAGCTGGGAGGCGGGAGGTGGGAAGTGATGCTTGAAGGGGACGGAGGTGCAGGGATAGAGCAGCGGCAAGAGCGGATAGAAGAGGCACAGGATAAGGGGTAAAAGAGTAATAAAGAAGATATATAGAAAATGAAAAGGGCTAGAGAAGAAAACAAGAGATGAGAAGGGACAGGAAATTAGAGACAGACTCACCACTGGATTACCAGGGATGGGGCAAGGCGGGAATCTGTGGGTGGAGGAGGGCCTCGAACTGGAGACATGGAGTGCAGAGGGACAACAGCTACTAGATGGAGCTGTGTGGCAGTGGAGCAACAGATGCTGACAGAAAGTCAGTGAAGGCCTGAGTTCTAGATCAATGGAAAATGAAGAGGCTTCATTACAAAAATCCAAAAGTAAGCAGTACAAAGGTAATGCCATTAAGGCTGGCAAAGGCAGGACATTACAGAGAAATACAAATTGAGAAAATATTCGAAGTCACAAGTTCGCAGCAAATGAGGGAGAATAATGAACATCATCCCTAATAGAGCAAGAAAATCTTCTAGCTCAACCCCAAAAATAGGGAGGTTGTTTTACATTATTTTCACAAATGAATTTTCAGAAATTGGAGAAATTTTATGATATGAGCAAATGTATCATTTCATCAGCAAAACAGAGCCCATGAAAAATAGAGGTCGTATTGCCTTAGCACCTAAGCACTATCCCCCTATGCTAATGTCACCCATAGCTGTTAAAGCAAAGTAGATAATTAACAATAGCAAGCTATATGAAGCAACAATGCACTGTGAACCAGAGGAAGGACCTTGAGGTAAATGTTTCAGCTGGCATAGGTTTACACTTCTACTCAACTGTGGGCTGCAGAAATTGTGAGAAGAGACATGGGCAGAGGGAAGATATGAGTGACAAGGGTCACTTCCATCTTGGAAAATATGGTGTTTGTCCTAAATTGAGGCCTAGTTAACATGAATCAAGAAAGTGCACTTCCACACACAATAGAGAATTTGTTTCAGAAGCAATAATACTATATCAGTGTGTACATGTGTAATCAAGTATGAAAAAACAGTTTGAACATTATTAATAATGCACAAAGATATAAACGCATACAATCTTTCACAACTCATTGCTGATGTTAGAATGTACGCATCATGTCCCCAAACTGCAAGAAGTAGGACTTAGAATTTTTTTTCCAACTTTCTGCTTGGAGAACTGACGGAGACCAGGTTTGCCCTTGAAGCTGCAGCTATTTATGCCGGATAGCCAGTTGGCCTTAACTTGCCGGTTTGCCTTGCTGAAGGAGATTCGACTTTCAGAAAGTTATTTTTTATTTTTGTTATTTTTTTAAATTATTTTCAAACAAACGTAATACACATTTACATTAAACCATACCCTTCCCATCCCCCATGTTCAGTAGCAAATTCTAGTAGTTACAGAGCAATATCACAATATTACCTTGCGTAGTAATACTTAACATTATAACACAGCCTTTTGGGAATCATTCCAGTTCCTCATCCCAATCAAGCCATCAATCATCTATCTGGCATTGTGTTCGAGTTTGTGCAGCATCCTCCAGTTCGCCTTGCAGGCACACCTCCACCATGACCCACTCGGCAAAGTCCCTACCCAGTTCTTTCTATAATAGACCAGTTTATGTTGAACCCCACAATCTGCCCGCGTCAATTTGGCTATTTCCCACAACCATAGTTTTCTGGTGGGTACCTTAAGTGACATCCAGGTCAGTGCAATACATTTCTTAGCTACTGTCAATCCCAATTCAGGCACCTTCACCATACGTTTAGTATGTTTGGATCACCTTACTAGCCCCAGTAGACATAATTGGGCAGTCGGTTGGATCGACACCTCCGTCAGGTCCCTCAGTTTAACAATCACGTCTCTCCAAAAATTGCCCGCCCCTGAACATCTCCACCATATATGTAAGAATGTTCCTTGTGCTATCTTACATTTAGGGCACTGGTCTGATTATGTAGGATCAAGTTTGTGTAGCCATTTTGGTGTAGCATAGTCCCTATGCATACATTTGTAGTGTATTAGCCTTAAGTGAGCATTTCTTGTAACTTTCTGGCAGTTACCCAACATCATTAGCTTCTCACTCTCCCCTATCTCCATCCCGAAATCTGGTGCATGAAAATGTCCATCTCATGCTTCAACTTGAATACAATAATTAGTGTATTTTATATTCAGGAGGGGTTAGAATTTCATATGGTCTATTGTACTTACCACTGTACCGCCTAGGATATATGTTGTCCATTTCCCACCTTTCAAATTACCCTCCTTTTGTGAGGCATCCTATTCCTTGGTTGTGGCTACATACTGATTTTTTAAAATGTTGTTTGTTCCTGATTCTTTTCTGTCCTCTCTCTTTTGCTTTTAAGCTTGACCTAGGTCTCTTGAATGAATAGCCACTTTTGTGCTTATCAGTTCTCCTACACCCACAATCTTGCAAAGCGCGTGAATGACACTTACTAGTTGATGGTTATTTCTATAGAGCCCTATTAGCTTTTCTATTTCTTAAGTTGTACACGTCACGCTCCTCATCTCTACAGGAATACTGAAATTTTCTTTTACTTTAGAGTAGGTGTGGGTGGGTGCAGGAGCTGGGGCCAGGGAGGTGCAAAATGGAGCAACAATATTGTTAGAAATGGAATCTCTAGTTGACAGTGTTTTGCACCCTGTCCAAGTAGGGACCCTCACTCTAGTCAGGGTGAGGGAGCCACCCAGCTAGGAAAACCCCTGCTCACCACCTTGGTAACTTTGCACGAGCAGTCAGGCTTATCTCATAAGCAATGTGTGAAGTATTTGTACACACACATTAACACAGTGAAAACACCACAAAAGTACTCACACCAGTCTAGAACAATAGACAATATTTATCTGAGTAAAACAAGACCCAAACAACAAAAATCCATCATACACAACTAAAGATACAAATTGTCAAAGATTAAATCATAGTATAGTGCTTAGAAACACAATAGCTCCAATTGGAGCCATCACAGCATCTTAACGGAGTCGTTCCTAACAGTCCAATGCCATTTGCGAGGGACTGCGGGCCGGACATGGAGTCACACTGACCCCAGGTACAGTACCCTGGAAAAAAATGTGGAAACAATGACGTTGCACGGAGTCGGAGTGGTGAGGCATCGCGGGAGCCGGTGAGGCATCGGTTCCTTACTGCTACAGGGGAGGCGAGGTGTTGGTTCCTTACTGCTAGGCAGGGGAGATGAGGCGTCGGTTCCATATGGTTGCAGGGGAGGTGAAGCGCCGTCAGTGGCAAGGCGTCAGTTCCTTATGACCTGGTGCAGTCAATGAATCCAGCAGGTCAAGATGTGAGGCCTTGACTTTGAGGTGTCATAATCACACCATGGGGCCACAGGTGCTGCAGCAGAGTCTGGTGACATGGACCTCAGTGACACGGTACTCAGGACTCACATTGTGGCGGGACTTGGGAGGCGCTGTGGCACAGTCAGGCCTGTGTTGCAGGTCACGGTCGTTGCACTCAGCTCCGACTAAGGCTCCGGTGCAGGCAGCGGCACGGAGTCCGAGGGCTGCCTCAGTTCCGAAGTCACTCTAAAGTCGATGTGCTTAGTTTCTTCTTGGTTGCACCAGAGCTCACTTCCAAATGCCCTGGAACTGGATTTGGCACCTCTTGGCAAGTCAGGTCTCTCAGCCCAGGTGCCGGAAGGTAAAGTCTTTGATGACCCTGAGACTTCTTAACAGGAGGCAAGCTCATCTCAAGCCTTTGGAGAAACTTGGAAAGCAGGATGTAGGTAGCAAAGTCCAATACTTTCACAGAAGCAGCAAGCAGCAGGCCAGCACTACAAAGCTACAGGCAGAGTGTCAACCCCTCCTACAGCATCCAGTTATTCTTCCTGGGAGAATGTCCTCAGTCCAGAAGTGTTCTAGCTATGTGGTGTCAGAGGTCCAGTACTTACACCCATTTCTGTCTTTGAAGTAGGCAAACTTCAATAGAAGTGATTGTAGTGCATGCGACCCTGCCTTTCCCTGCCATGGCCCCAGACACACTCCAGGGTGCATGTGCAAATGTCAGCTCCTCCCACCACTGTAGCTCAGGAAGACCCATCAGCCTGGTGATGGGCCATCGGGAAATGCAGGACACACCTCAGCTCCCTTTGTGTGACTGTCTAGAGTGAATACACAAACAGCCCAACTGTCATCCTTACCAAGACATGTATTCAGCAGACAGGCAGAGGCACAGAATGGTCAAGAAATAAAATGCCCTTTTCTTAAAAGTAGCATTTTCAAACTCACAATTAAAAAAACAACTTAACCAAAATATGTATTTTTTTATTGTGAGTCCAAAGACCCCAAACTCTACATCTCTATCTGCTCCCAATGGGAAATTACACTTAAAAGATATTTCACAGCAATCTTCATGTTACCCTATGGGAGAGATAGGCCTTGCAATAGTGAAAAACGATTTTAGCTGAATTTCACTACTAGGACATGTAAAACACACCATCACATGCCCTACCTTTTCAATACACTTGACCCTGCCCATGGGGCTGCCTTGGGTCTACTTTACGGGTGGCTTACATGTAGTAAAAGGGAAAGTTTGGGCCTGGCAAGTAGGTGCACTTGCCAGGTCGAAATTGCAGTTTAAAACTGTGCACACAGGCAATGCAGTGGCAGGCCTGAGACATGTTTGCAGGGCTACCTGTGGGTGGCACAATCAGTGGGCCCACTAGTAGCATTTGATTTACAGGCCCTGGGCACAATTGTCACTATACTAAGGACTTACTAGTAAATCAAATATGCCAATCATGGAGAGACCAATCACCAATACAATTTAGACAGAGAGCGTATACACTTTAACACTGGTTAGCGGTGGTAAAGTGCCCAGAGACCTAAAGCCTACAAATACATGGCAGAAAAAATAGGAGGAAGAAGGCAAAAGGTTTGGGGATAACCCTGTAAAAAGGGCCAGGTCCAGCAAATGTATATTATTTGGGCCGCTATATTGCTGATTGCATCGTGATTTGGACAGGCAGTTCTGAATAATTGGAGTTTTTGAATTCCAATGTGTACAATATGTCTTTTGCATAAGAACATAGCTTTGATCAGATTTGTGTTTCTAGATTTGGTATTATACATACACAAAGTTCAGATACACAGTAAGATGAATAGAAAAAAGACATCTTGTAATGCAGTACTACAGGCATCTACCTCGAACCCTAAATCAAAAATCAAAGCTATCCCATTTGGGGAGATGTTGCGAGCACGGTGTAATTGCAGTGAAGAACTTGTCTTTAAGAAAACATTCTGTGATATTGGGAAAGGATTCCTGGTACTTGATTATGATAAGGATGTGATCGCTAAAGCTAGTGCAAGGTCATGCAAGCTTGATCGTAACAGTACACTGATTGATAGTAGACAGAATACCAGACAACAATTGCAATCAATTAGTTTGATTACAAACTATAATCCTACGTCTAGTAGGGTAGATGACATTTTGCGCAAACACTGGTATTTGCTAATTAAAGATAAAGCTTTGCAACCCTATCTTGTGACACATCTTAGCATTACCTATCGAACGCATAGTTTGCTACGTAACATCATCAGTCCCAGCTATCCTGTGTGCCAAACTCAAGAAACATGGCTTTCCAAGTTGACTAAGGGATTTCATAAATGTGACCACTGTAACATGTGCAGGTGGACTCTGGATGGGATAACTAAATTTGCCTATCACAACTTTTGTGAAAATGTGATGCAAACTCTTATGTATCGTAGGGCTTGATATGTGGTTTATGTGATAATCCGCTAATGTGAGACAGTATATGTAGGAAGTACTATTAGACCTTTAAGAGAATGCATTACTGAGCATTTAAGAGCATTAAAACAACAGCATGTGAAGTATCGCTTTGCACTACATGCAAAGGAATGTGAGGCCCAGAATATACACCTCTGTTTTAGGTTTTATGGTATGAATGTTGTAAAATATCATGTTAGAGAGGGCAATCGGGAACTGAGATTGCGGCAATGTGAAGTTCTATGGATAATGCACTTACATTCTGTTGAATGAGGAATTGATATTGATCATGAAATGCAATACTTCCTAAGAACGTAAGGTTATGGAGATTGCTTTTTTCCTAACTTTTGTATCACCTTTAGTTGAATTTTTTTTTTTTTTTTTATCAAACGTGAATTGCTAATTGTGTTTGGAATAGGAGATTGTGAAAACTGCTTCTTTCTTCTTTTGAGACATTATCCTCCGGGTTTCTTCGTAATTATTAATACTTTAATACTCTTTTTCTTCTCCCTTTTTATAATCTGCTAAATTTATGCAAACATAGTGAGGACTTTTGTAGTCATGCTTTTGTCTCTTGATGATATCCTGTGAGATTTCTATTTGTAAAATATAATGTACCTTGATTGTTTCACTGTTTAGTGTTGGTACCAGGAGAGTAGCATTTCCCTTAAAGGTAGCTATGATGATTTTATTATTTTAGAGTGATGTTGCTCTTTATTGAATTTTGCATACTAATAGGAACGTATTCTTGGTGTAAATATATTTTCATAATTTGGGCTGAGTTTAGGTGTACTAGTTGTGAACTGATGCATTTAGGTTTCTTTGTATAACTGATATTGGTTTACTAAATCTTATTTCAGATTTTTTTTCATGCACACAAACTGGCATTTGTGGATGGACATTGAACGTTTTGATAGCTTTGATATAGTATCAGGGCCTACTAGTTGTTTTGACAGACAAATGGGATAGATAAATATTAGGTGTGACATGGTAAATTGTGGGAAGATTATTGTCACCCTATTGATCATAAGTAGTCTGCAATCTTAAATTTATACATTGGCCACAAATGTTTTTTACTTTGTGTCACAGATCACTGAAATATGTGACTAAGGTCTAACAATTACATAGGACAAACAATGAGACATATTTGTTTTATTATTATTTAAAGTGATACTCAACGTGGAATATCCATGAGAGATTAATTTTGGTTGAATTTAATAGGGTTTTGAATATTTAATTTTGATTTTTTTTAAATATATTTTTATTTTACTTTCAAAACAGTGCAGCAAGACCAAAGAAAAGCACCATACAGCCAGTCTGGAGGGCAACCCCATTGGCCGCATAGCAATAATGATAACCATGAACATCCATCGTTCCCACCCACCCCACCCCCAGACACCCATCAGCCAGTACAGAATGACTAGCAAAAGGAAGCACCAAGTTGTAAACATCAATACATCACGCAGCTGCACACCTGCACTTATCAAGGCACTCCTCGACTCTACCTCCTACTGTCCTCCAGTATCTCCGAAGAGTAGTATTGCATCTATTTACCCCACATCTTATGAAAATTTTCAGGAGCAGCCCCGGCTGGCATACATAGCATTTTCAGCAGTCATGTACACGCCCATACCCCATCTCCATTCCAGTAGTGTTGGGCACTCTCGTGCTGCCCCCAGGGTCAAGCTATTTCTCTCTTGGCCATGACTAGCCCGAGACCGCAGAGCAAAAGCTGAGGCCTGAGTAAGTCTATGTTATTAGGAAACCCAAAAATGAGGAACTTAGGGTCTAATGTGATCTGTGCTGAAAACAATTTAATTTTGATAATTGTTAGCACGATACAGGTTTAGTGAAATGTGGTTGTTCCACAGGTTTCCTGGGGACATCTGGCAATAATAACTTGCTTAATTTAGTATGTTTTTGAATATTCACATTGGTTATTGTTTGCACAATATATGTTTAGTGGGACATGTTTGTTTTACGTTTTAAGATGGCCACTATGTTTTCCCTTGGACATTTCGCACAAAAGAGCTATGATCAGTCTTCATTCTTTTTATTCTTCAGTTGCTTTAGTCTTGACGAAACGATAACTCGGTATAAGTAGGGGTACCAACATGACGCTGATCGTACACACCACCCACGCACGTGAAGTTGGAGTACTCTCCTTTTCACGCTCCAAGTATTTGAGGTGAGGCAATTTGATAATTACCGCTATAAGCATTTGCTAGTTAACCTTTTAGTCTTGGGACACGGGGACTGTACAATATATTACATATTGGCTTGTACGTACATGGATTTGTGATACTACTGATATCGAGGCGTATATTTTTTCTTTATGTTTTGTTACGTATTTATTTTCTATGAGTTATAATGTGTTAAGACAGCCCTGACCATACCATACTATGGGTTTTGTGTGCTGTGTGAGGTGTGAGGTGGATCATTAAAATTCAGTGGGAATATTCTGCAACTCATTGTGGTGAGGCCTGTGGCGCAGAGTCGCAGCACCGCAGGAACACAAAGACACACACACAATGCTGCTCTGTAATACGGCGACTGCTTGGGTCGACCATGCCACTTTAACACCTCGCATTCAGGCCTGGCCCTCATTCCCATGATTTACAACATAGTAGTGGAGAGCACAGGTGGCTCTCTACAGTTATCTGTGAATTTTCCTTTAGATTTATTTCTTACGTTTGTCTCTGAGTGTGGTCTGAGTATGATGCGGTCAATGACACATAATTACATATAGGGCCTCATTCTGACTTTGGCGGGCGGCAGAAGCCGCCCGCCAAAGTACCGCCGTCAGAATACCGCTGCGCGGTCAAAAGACCGCCGCAGTAATTCTGAGTTTTCCGCTGGGCTGGCGGGCGACCACCAGAAGGCCGCCCGCCAGCCCAGCGGGAAACCCCCTTCCACGAGGATGCCGGCTCCGAATGGAGCCGGCGGAGTGGAAAGGGTGCGACGGGTGCAGATTTTCAGAACCAGGCTGGCGGTAAGGGGGTCGGAATCCCCATGGCGGCGCTGCCTGCAGCGCCGCCATGGAGGATTCCTCAGGCCAGGGGAAAACCGCCGGTTTCCCTTTTCTGACCGCGGCTTTACCGCCGCGGTCAGAATAGGCCTGGATGCACCGCCAGCCTGTTGGCGGTGCATCCGCGGCCCCCGGCCCGGGCGGTCCATGACCGCCAGGGTCGTAATGACCCCCATAGTGTGTTATACTTTGTATGTGTGATTTTGAACAGTGGTATCTGAGGAGTGTAATATTAGCATTTATCTCAGAATACTGTGCAAGAGTGGTGTACACTCCATTTTGTATGGTTATTAGTTACTCTTTAATGTTACCGAGAACAGGACGAGTGACTGCACTCTTTGTTTTGTTTGGGCACTGATGTGTTTTTTGTGCTTACTCGGCACACTGCACAATGTGATTGGAAAAAGCTAGCGCTACCAAATATAAATGTAGCATTATTTCAGACTTATCATTGTGTCACTTGCTTGGCAGATTTTGGTCTGCTATGTTTCACACATACAGTTGTATTGGATGAATAAACACAATGTGTTTATTGATTTCAGGATTCCAACTTTGTTACTTCACACAGGAGCCTAAACTTATTTTCTTTTAATACACGGATTAGAGTTTTTCTGGTAGGTATAAATTGGAATATGATTGTGGGGGTATTACATTTCTTGCTGGGAGAAGTTTCATATGTCTTTTATATGTGGTGTGAGATTTTAATTAGGTGAATGGCAGGACTTTCCTGGCTTATCTATTTGTCTTTCTTTGGCACATTATCTTTACTTTTCTTTATAAATATATGGTTTTCTATGGTTATCTCTGAAGTTTGTGTCACACTTGGATATTTGGAGTGTATACATATAAAGGGTGGTACCATAAATTGATATTACACCAATTGTTTGGTGGTGGATTAAATATGCCTATGGCTAAATGTGAATTGCCTATTTACCCCTGAAGAAGTCGTTGGTGAAATTACCACAGTGACGAAACACATGTTGGCTACATGACCTTTCAGAATTGATTGTGTAGAGTGCAAATAAGAGATTCACTGATTACATGGACTGTCTTTTATAATTTTGGTTGCTCTCGGTTTGTTGTAATCTTTTTGCTGAGTTTTTGAGCCATGCTTCAGGATTTTCTATTTATCCCATTTCTTTTCTTTAGAATTTACTTTGTTTCCAGGTTCAGATTTTATTTTGGGCTTCTGTTGCTTTGTCCCAGAAGTATTTATTGCCATAATGACACAAACCTGGTAACTCCACTTCTTTTAAATCTTGTGGGGAGGTCAATTTTTTGTTTTGGTGTATAGGCACAAAGAAGCACTACATCAGTATTTATATTTCCTAGAACAATCTCTGCTACCAGCTTCATAGCAAAGTCCACTTAGTCCTGACCCCTTGATATACCTCTGTAAAAAAAGTGTGGTCCAGAGATTTTCCTTTTTGATTTGTGTTTTAGTATCATTAGAGAAGTAATTTCCTGTGATGGTATTTTGGAAGCAAGAACTTAAGGAGTCAAATCTGCTGAGATCACCATAAATGGCTTTTTCTTTTTGTTAGACTGACAAAAACGAATTCTGTTATTGTACATTCTCACTAGAAAAATCTTAATTTCATTATTGTGGATCAATGCAGTTTCAGCAATGTTGACCATTATTTCTCTGATCTCACTGAGTGTGAACCAATAGCCAGCACTCAAGAGTGGCTTTAAAACATAATTTGCTTTTTCAAAGAGTGGAAACTTAACTGAAGGCTGGCGGTAAACGGTGCTGCTGGGAGCTCCTTGTGCATTCATATTTTCATATGAGTGCCCACGTGCAGTTTGGGTGGGCATACCAATCCGCTGCAAATAAATTCACCTTTCTGTTTAGATGAGCTACACAGCTGAAAACTTCATCTTGGAAGAAACTAGCTACACATAAAAACATGTTTGCCCTTTGAGACTCAAATACTCAGTACTTTGCTCTTTTGTCGTCAATCCCTTTGGCCCTTGTTCTGGCTAAACCACCGATAACACATTGAAGAGCCTCTGCTTTCTGATCAGATGTTGGAGGTGGACGAGGGGTAGCCATCGATCTCCTATGTGGATGGGCATTGGGTTTGGTTGTCATCACTTTCTCAGAAGATTCAGATTCTTGTTGTGATTCACAAGTTTCTGCTATTTTCTGACAATTACTTTCCAGGCTTTTTTCCATTGTATACAACTTGTAGCACTTGTTGTTACAATGATAAAATATTTGATCCTCTTCACCCATCAGTTTCAATCATTTGTGAACTTCATCTTGCCGTATTTCTGCAGCATCTCAAACTTTCTTCTGTTTAGCCACTTTTGATTAGTTTGGCATATGACACATTTTTCTTTGTTGAAGAAGTCCTCATATTTTGTAGTTAGCAACACTCTGTCAGGAGGTAAAGAACCTCTGCTAACACCTGCTTCGCACATGTTTACAAATTTGAATCAACTGAAAACCTGAAACAAAAACAATATTAAAATAAAATAAATATGATAGTTAAAACTCATCATTATGGAGCTGCCATAGCTGAAGAATTTCTCTGAGGAGGTATTTTCTGTCTTGACACCCAAAACCTGTTTAGACACCAAAATGAAGTATATAGATCTCATGGTTCCTGAAATGTTACATCATCACTGCAACACATCTTCCATCTTTAAAAATGTTGTCCAGAAACATTCGGCCCAGATCAGCAATGTCTACCCAAGCTAAATTACAAATACTTCTCGGATGATCCAAAAACACAAATCAAAAATTAAAATCTCTGGACAACAACTTTTTTATGGAGGTGTATCAGGGGACCGGGTTTAACTGCTGTAAAAGTGCCATGTTCTTTGTGAATGTGTCTAATAATCATAGGTAACACTGTTATGGAAGTAATGCGATGTGTAGTGGTATTCAGAGTTGCAATTATGCTTCCCCATGATTGAAGTTGTTGAGGATTTTGTACCATTCCTCTTGGAAGGAACATATTAATTATCATCATCTTATGTTTATCTTGTTACATTGAATGATTGTATAATGCCTTTGGCTGATATGTTTTCTTAACAGACCAAAACAGAGTAATGTTAAGTGTATGACCGTGCATAGGTGTCTGAGTTACACTTATCCCCTCAGTGTCTCTTGGTTGTATTGCATATTGACTTAGCTATCTGTATATCCGAATTATCACTGTCAGTACCTCCCTATTTTTGCGCATGGTCAGTTGATCCCTAGCTGGGTGAGTAGTGTATGTAGCTAATGTAGGCCACAGTAGCTACCAGTAATTTTACGAGAGAGGGAGGCGGGGGAGAGGGAGGTTACACATGCACACATACACCTCACTCACACCCATTTATTCACACATGCATTCACACACCCATTCACAACACTCACTAACAAATACACATGCATTCATATATGCATGCACACACCAAACATCACCTCTAGAGCAGCAGCTCCAACAGAGAGGCCTCGGAGGTCCCAGGAGGGGTGGGACTGTTGCATTCCCTCATTGGCTGACCTAAGCCTCTGAGGCACCAGGAGGATTGTGACTGCTGCCTTCCCCAATAAGGGAAGCCAGCAGTCCCAATCTCATCACAGAGTGGGATGGGGTCAGTGAGACTGCTGACCCCACCCTACTCTGTGACGAGGTGTCACTGATTGACACTCAGACCTAGGTACTTCAGGATTAAAAACTGAAGCACTCAGGTCCAAGGCAATCAGTGACGCTCCCTCTTGTCATGAGGGGGAGGGCCTCGAGGCACCTTTGCCCAAGCTGAAGAGGTAATGCCCACAGGAGCTGTGACTTCTTCAGCACAGCAAATGTCAGCTCAGGCAGCCAGTATTCTGCGCATTTAGCGCATGTCCAGCTCCTGCCTGCCTGTCCTGAACCAGAAGAGTATCTGTCAGAATTACTTTTGTTCAGCTTGACAGACATTCTTCACCTCAGGAAAAAGGTTGGGGGGTGATCACTCAGCCCGTACGGACGGGCCGCTGTTGGTAAGCCATGTCTATTCTGGCAAGAGTAAAGTTCCTAAATTCACTGCTGATGTAATGTGGCAGTCGCCAAGGAGCACCATCATATGTTCAATGTACATCAATGGTATTTCAATAATTCTATATGGATCATATTGCCTGGAAGATTTATTGAAGAATATCTACTGAAATCTCTGATACATCGATAGCCTCTGTATCAGTCCATGAATAGAATATGTTTGCATTGACCAGTAATGTAATTGGATCTATAAATGAGAATGCCCTTGCTGCCAAATGGGCAGTAAGGGCAGGGCACATATATAGCCACTGTCGGTGTAATATATGGTGTAGTTGCGCAACCTCACCATATGATACACTTACCAACCCCTTTAGGTCTAGTAGGTTTTGTCTATAAAACCCATTTAGTTTTACAGTACTGGTTCCTATAGTATAGACAACTCAACTCTGCAAGTCTTTACCTAAAGTCTTTTTATGTGTAGAGATTTTGTTGCAGCTGAAACTGTGTAGGACAAGAAGTTGAAATCACGTCTAGTACAGTGGTTCCCAACCTGTGGTCCGGGGACCCCTGGGGGTCTGTGAAGCCTCCTCAGGGGGTCCGCAACTGCTTAGAAAATTAAATAATATTAATAGATTAAGGCCCCAGCTTTCAGTAATGACTTAGTTGGAGAGCCCTGGATTCCAATAATGATTCAGTGGGGGTCCCCAGGTTCCAGTAATGATAAAACAGCGGTCCACAGAAGTCAAAAGGTTGGGAACCATTGGTCTAGTAGATTTACAGAAATATCAGTGTCTTCTTGCGTGATACAAAATCTTGATTTGGCACAAACCCCAATGAGTCTTTAAATCTACTATGATGAATGACTGTTCATTTTTAGGCTTTCCTTTGCATGCAGGCTTGACAGTACCCTGCCTGGGCTTGGCTTCTGTTCTTTCTTACTTGTCTTTTACTCTTTTCTCTCTGCAGGTCGATATCCCCTACAACATGGAGGTCAGGAATGGCTTGCTGGAAGGCGATGTGCGGAACTTTGATTAAGCAGGAAGGTGTAGCACTGGTACATATAACAGAGAGCTCCTTTAAGTGCTGTTTCCTTAAAGCAAAGCAAGCCTTCTTTCCTGGTTTCCGGTTTATTGGACTGCACCAAAGATGGCCGCAGAGAGTTGCCAAGATCTTGCAAGATCTCAGCAAGCCTCAATAACCAGAAAAGCACAGGGAAAAAACATTGTACATTGCTCAGGAATATAAAACAATACAGTTGGGGCCAAAATCAATACAAGGAAAACAGTACACTGTAAACTGTGCTCAGGGACTGAGATACTGAACAGTTCAACAATGGAAGTGCTCGGGATGAGATAACCTGACACTGGCATTCAGGGCTGAGCTACCCATATGTAGTCTGGCACAAGAACTGTTCATGCCAGAAGCACTGAGATCTGCGCCATGCTCAGTGTGGAACCGTATGCGCCCAGGCTTTCCGGACGCAATTTTTCTGGGCAGGGAGGGCACAAGGAGCCTTATGGGTCAATATTTGGGGATGGGGCATGACATTGGTAGGTCATTAGGAACAGCTGAACCCCTTGACCTTCTCAGACAACTGGGGCCAGTAGAAGTGGTTGACCAGCCTTTCCCAGGTCTTTTTCTGTCCCAGGTGCCCAGCCAAGGGGATACCATGGGCCAGGTCAAGGAGAAACTCTCTGTACTGTTAAGAGACCACCTGTCTCCTGGATGCCCCTAGTTTAAAGGACTCTTGGCTCACTTTACTAGAGTCTCTCCTCAAAGTATACCTTATGGGTACCACTGTTATCCCCTTGTGCCTGCTTGACAGCTAACTGTTGCAGGTTTTCCAGAGTGGGACAGACCTTTGACCATTGGTTAAATCTTCTGTAGAGGGACCCCGTGTTCCTTGGAGTTCTGCCAGATCTGGCAAGTTTCCAGTAGTCAGTTCCTCTTCAGGCACCAGGCCTTCCCCCTGGGGGTTGGGCTCCTTCTGGGCCTGTGGACATTTGGAGGCTAAGCTGCCAGCCATCCATCCTCTCCTCTTGGCTTTAGGTACAGTGTCCATAGTTTTACTCTCCAGGATCCCTTGACTTTCTCTCAGAGCCATCTGTGCTCTAGTACTAACCCACAACTGTTAAAGGAGTCTCTGCATTGCTGCATGGGTCCTGCTCTCTACTTCTCTACTTCCAAGCAGAAGTTTCTAAGTCATTGCCAAGCAAAAACCCCACTTGGGATAGCAGCAGACACAGCTTCCTTCTTTGTGTCAGTAACTCCTCCCCACTCAAAGTCAACCACAGACATAGGATCTGGTCTGGGGAAATCAGTTTAGACATAACAATGCTTATTCGGGCTCCAGTATCCCTCAGAGCCTTCACCTCCACCCCATTGCACTGTGTATACTTCTCCATGCTAGGAGGCCAGTGGGCAAAAGCTTCAATGTCCTCTGTGTATCCTTTAGGATATCTAGGGGCAACTTCCAACCAAATCCCTTTACTAGCCAACCCTTTGGACTGGTCACCAATGGGTGCCTTTTGGTGCACACTGCATCTCCTCTCTTCTGCCCTGACTGGTAACAGTCAAGCCACACCCCTGCCTTCAAGGAGTCAAACGTTTTTCCTTGGTACCCCTTACCCTTTGAATGGGTGTGGCTTGGGACCACCCACCCCTGGGCTACTTTGGGGGATTCTTTAGAGCTTTATCCTTTCCCCTCTCTTTCCCCTGAGAGGGGGCCTTAACACTTTTCTTCTGGTCACCACTGAGGGTATTTTAGAGACCCAGGTTCTTACCTACTTATCAGCTATCTTGCCTAATTCCCTGGGGCTAGACAGCTAAGAATCCACCAGATGCTGGTGCAACTTCTCTGAATAACAATTTGTTGAAATGTGCTCCTTAACCAACAAATTGTAGAGGCCTTCAAATGTATTCACTTTGTTGCCTTTAATACACCCAACTAGTGCCTTACCTGAGGTGTCAATGAAGTCTACCCAAGATTGTGTGGTCCCTTTCTAAAAAGATCAAAGCTTTTGACTATACTTTTCAGGAGTTAACCCAAAAAGCACAACAAGGGCTGCGTTCACGTGGGTGTAGGACTCAGCTACCTCCTTCTCTAGTGTGGGTAGCCTATCTCTACCAACCCCTGGTACTAATTCCCACAGAAGCATTCCATGGTGCTGTGTCTCCACCTTCCTCATTTTGAGAGGTCTCTCATCTGAGGCCAGCCCCTTGTCAATGTCATCTCCTGGAGCATAACTAGGGACAACCCGCTTATGCAACCTTACACAAGGGGCACCCCCATCAGCACCTCTAGATCTGCTGTCACCATCTTCCCTGGGCTCCAATCCCAGTTTGGCCTTGCTCTCTTCTAGGGCCAGTCTCCTCTCAGTCATGCTCTCCTGGATGGCTCTCTGGCGGTGTTCAGAGCTAGCCAGACCCTGGGCTGTGGGCCCGCACCTGGTCCCTCCAAGAGGGGTAGGTTTCTGCCTGACCCACCGGCTTCACTCAACAGACTGTGGTTATCCTCCAACTCCTCTTCGTCCATACTGCCTTGGGGTAATTCCTTCCTCAGGTGTGGAGGTGTCCTATGAGCATCTTCCCAAGCCTTAATCAAAGTGGGTTTCTTGGCTTTTGCTCCCTTGATGATTTTTCTTTCTGCACAAAATGCCCTCAGATCATACCTCTTGTATGAAGACAGATTTGCCAAATGGAGCTCCAAGTTTCCTTGTCAAAAAGTGGCTCCTGAGCTCTGTTAAAAAAAACTTGGGGAAAATGTTTTCTTCTTTCACTTGAACTTTACAGAGGACTTTGGCAACTTTACAATCTCTCCTCCACTTCTTGGGAGATATTTTGCAAACCTTTGGAGACAATAGTCTGGAGTTTAACAATGTCCACCTTTAATACTTTTTGGGAGCAAGAACTTCTTTTCTAGGTGTCCAACTATGTGGATTCTCAGAGGTCTTAATTTCAGCAACTGTAAGGTATTGCTAAATACAAATTTTTCCACCACTCAGCATTAATGTGAGGAAATGGGGTGTATTATACAATGTGGTTGTGCAACCTCACCATGTAATACACTTACCAACCCTTTTAGTTTCAGTAGTTTCATCTGTAAAATCCTCAGCTCAACCCTGGGTAGCTGTGGCATTGAACAGAAAGACTTGCACTGAGGAACAATTGTAAAGCACATAAACGGCACCAAAACAATTTAGGAGACATCAACACAACACTTAAGAAATCTGACCCCAGTTAATATAAATAGACTGTATCTTTATAAGAATTTAAACACTAGAATGTAAAAGATCCACAGGAGTGTTCCCAAGATATAGGGCCATATTTACAAGAGCCATGGCGCAGCAAGTGTCTTGCTCTGCCTCCCTGTGCCACCGAAAAGGGCAGAAATGCACTGTATCTACAAAATACAACAAATTTCTGTCCTCTCTCCCTGCACCGGCATACAAAATGCTGCCACCCCCCAACGCAGGCACCCTTGCACAGTAGTGCAAGGGTGCCTGCATTCTGGGGATGATTGATTTGCAAAATGCAGCACACTTAGAAAAAGGAAAAAGCGGGGAAAAATAATGTTACTTCTCCCCTTTGTGCCACTCTTATTCCACCCCTGGGGAAACATAGGCTTTTGACGCATTCCCAAGTTTATGAAACCTTGTTAATCTGGCAATGAGTCAAAATCCATGATTGTTGCATGGAAACACCCACAGCAACACCCATGGAACTCCTCCCTAGCACAACGGAAAGTAACACAGCGACTTGCGCTGCAATGCCTTACTCCATAGCTACAAGGCCAAGTAAAACCACGCAAAGTGGCTTTGCATGGCCTTGTAGATATGGGTATGCAGCCTGCGCTGCCACTGCAACACAAATAAAGTGACGCACTGGTGGTGCAGACCGCTTGTTAAACTGGACCATAGATTTTACACTCAATAAACAATAATAAATCAAAGCAATTTCACTCAACTGCGAACAAGCCTTGGCCAAGTCAATGAACTTAGAAACTTTTTTGAAGAAAACTTGGGGAAGTGTCAGTATAGTTGTTAAGAGGTACTTGGGGTGACCATGTCTTGCCAAGAGCTAGTTAGGGAGACCAGCAAGGTCCTCAAGAACAGTTACTTTCACAGACGAAATAGTCCTTCAGCAGTTCCAGGCACTTTATCCACGTTGCAATCGATTCTTATAGCGTGGTCCTGATGCAAGAGATGTAGGATGCTGAAATTCTCTAAGGATGTTTTGGATGCAACACAGTTGACAGGGTTCTTCCTGCAGGGATTCCTCAATCCACAAAGGTATGGAGGGATGCATGGCTGCAGGGTTGACATACTACTAAGTCCTTTCCAGTCTGGCCGAAGTCCAGTCTCCACCTGTTGTCACGGCCACACATCAATCCCTCCTGGGTCGATAACTTGCCTTCTGAGGGTCCCAAAAACTCTCTAACTGCACTTCCTTGCTCAGCGACCTCGGATGCAACTCTGTGCATCGGGTCTTGGTCCTCTGTGCTGCACAGCAGTGAAGACTTTTGGCAGCTTGAAGACTTCGGGCTATCAACTTGCCCAGCAGGGTTCTTCAGCAGTTGTGTCCCTGTGCTGTGAACAGGAGTCCAGTCAGCTGGCTCTTGGAGTTCTCCTAGCTTGACTGGGCTCTGAAGACAGCTTCTCCTTGAACAGGACACAGAAGGCACAGTTGCTTTCTTCTCTACCCACCAAGTGCAGCAGGTACAGTCCTCGTCTGAGCAGCCTCTCTTCGCTGGTCGTTCAGTGCAGCACGGCAGCTCTCCTTCCGTCCTTCTTTCCAGTTAGTTGAGATCTGAGGTCTGGATGCCCCCTTTATACTTGAAAAGTGCCCTCAGGGCAGGATGCAGTTGGTAGCCACTGGGCTATATGTTTCCCTCTCACTTGGTGACCACTTCCTGTGGAGTGTGGCATCTGGCTATCCCAGTATGCCCCATTCTGCCAGCTCCCAAGATGGCAAGACCTCTCTGTGTTCAGACTTCAGTAGTCGATTCCACAGGGTGTGACTATCTCAGGACTACACACCTGTAGGGAAACCAGTTTGACAACTGGTTTTGCCTATCTGCTCCCCAGCCAACCTTTCTACATAAACAATGGGGCAACCCTGCCCCCTGGTCTTATACATGTGCCCTTCAAAGGTGGCTTCACCTTTTAAGCCTGTCTTTTGGGGCCAACATCCAAGTGGCTTCCTGCAGGAGAGAGGGCAGAAAGCTGTCTCATGGAACATTCTTCATGTGTGCCCAGTGTGGGAGGGCTGGGTGGATATGTACACTTGGGGCCCAGATGGGATTCAGAAGGGTGGTATTTCTTAGTGTTATTGGTATGAGGACACAACAATGGTAAGGATGTTGATGATGGATCCACTGGTAATAGGCTTCCTTTTGGGTTTTCAACATCTTCTGTCCAGAGGGCACCACCCCAGATTCTCAAAGAGAGAGAAATAGCGGTAAGTATGAGAACAGGAGAAATGTCTCCATCTGTTTTATCCGTCACCACACCCATTATGCGTTTTATTGATATATATATATAGATATATATATATATAGATATATAGATATATAGATATATATATAGATATATATATATATATATATATGTATACAGTAGGGTCCTTTTATAAAATGGGGTTGTGCCAGTCATCAGAAGAGAAAAGAAGAGGAAACCAACATGCAAATAACGAGCTTCGGAAAAACCCTCTGGGCAAAGTTCCTTTCATGTTACTCTCTGCTCCCGCCTTCTCACTTTCCCCCTGTTAGTGGGTCACAGGGTTTCAGGCATGCAGCCGGTTAACCTTACTGGGTGTTATAGATTACCCTTTTAACAGAGTCAGAGATGCCACACTCCTTGAAATACAAGAGCCAGCCTGTTAGCGCTAAGTCAAGCCCTTGTTAGTTAGTGTGATAAAGTAAACAACAAAAGAAAAGAAGAAAAAAAAACTGTTGTGACACCACCCTGCACCGTGATCACCAACTCCCAAACATACATGCACCCTTTCCTTTAAGACTCACTCACTATGCCGCCACTCTCCTGAGTTGCGGTGGCTCTCCAACGTCCTTCAGGGGTGTGTACCACTCTTTGTTCAAGCGTCGGGCTCTTCGTCCAAGCTGGCGGTTTCCTCCTGCAAATTGGCTTCAGACAGGCTCCCTCCAACTTGTGTCTCGCTTCCTTAATACCTTTTCCCAATCTCCTCCTTGCCACCCTCCCGTGCAGCTGCAGCAATCTTTTCATCTCCTTCACACTCACGGAATTGGTCCTGTCGTCGAAAGCTCCACCCTGCAGTTCGAAAATATGGTAGTCCATTGGTATTGTCATTTGTCTTGGTGTTATTCCTGCTTTAATCCTTTCTTCCTGCTTTAATCCTTTCTCTCTTTCTACTGCAGGAGTTCCTGAGGCATTGGGAGCCGGCGGTGCAGACACAGGGATTCATGCAAGGTAAGTAGTGGGGTTCGAGGTCCGTTTTCTCACACCCAGGAAGACACAGTTTGTAAGGTAACAAAGTAGTAGCTTTGCTGAAGCTGCACACTCCATTGTTTTGACCTGAGATACAAGTCAGGCTTAATTAAATGAGTTATTTAATGCCTTGGCGTGCCTACTTTGGGTGCTCCATTCAGGAACAGCTGAGGGGTCACTGTGTAACCCTGAACTTGTTCATTGAGCAACCAAGTTTTTTCCGCATTAAAAACTGTAGGTTTGACTGTTTACTGCCAGGACAGATAAAGTACATGTCCTGCCTGTGTCATAAGTCACTCCCTGCATTAGGATGCAGTAGGCCTGCCAGAGGGGTAACTTAATCAGATGTACAGGGGAAGTGGTGGCTCTGCAAGTGCTTTCAATGACAAAGTAGGGCTAGCAAAGCACAACTACTCTACAAGTCTGCAGTGGCGGGACAGGGGACTTGTTTTTCTTGAGGGACCTACAGGGTGGCACAACAAGTGCTGCATGCCCTGGGGTACCCATCTAACTTGCATGTCATGGGCACCAGGGTACCATTTACTAGGGGCTTAAAGGTAAGTTAGCCATTTCTAATTGGGTACTGCCAATTCAACATAAACTTCAGGTCTCAGTGCACTCTTAGAGTCGCAAAACCAGCAGCATCAGTCAAAAAGCTTGGGGGTAACCATACACAAAGACGCATTCCCTTACACTTTATAACTGTTGAACACATACCATACCTCAGTTGGACAAAGGAATATATTTCCTATATCTGAAAAATGTTTTAAAATACCTCCAGATGTTTTAGTAATATTTTTAAATACCTCTGGATGTCTCTAGTTTAGGTTTGCATGTTCAAGCATGTTTGAATTACCAAGCCCTCAGTGGCCCTGCGGAGCCTTCCCCACACTGGGTGCTATTTCGTGTTCCCTGAAACTATTCTGCCCTATAGATTATTCAAGTTATAAAAACCCCAAAAGAAAAGGTAATCCAGCAGGTGTCTCCAACACCCTTCCCCCCCCCCCCACCCCCCCCCCCCACTGACTTATTCACCTAAGGATACCTAAGTGTTATTAGTCAGACAAACCTGTCGAAAAATTTCACCTGCAGGTGATATCACAAAGCCAACACTAGATACACCTCAATAGTATGTCATCACACATTCCTAACCATTTAGTCTAACTCCTACGTAGTTTTTTGGCTGACCTACAGTTTGATTATGTTAGAAATGTGTAAATACTCCTTCATACCATTAAACCATTAGGTCTGAAGTCAAAGACCCATCTTTCAGCATCACTCTAGCAACACTGGCTGTCTGCCTTGACCCATCTGCCTACACTGGTTGTTCTTTTCTTACATGGTCTATGCCTCAAGCATTCTTCCTGTACTTTCTACACAGAATAGTAAGGAATGCCTCTTTCACGTTTTAGGAGCAAGGGATGCTGCTGCTACTGTATCTTTGTAGTTTCTCTGGCACCAAACCCTACAAGGTTATTTACACTTACAGACAATTCACCAGCTACAAGGAAATTCAAAATGCTGCAAAGAATGGAAATATACCTTCTCTCAATTATTAACGTCACTAACAGCAAAATACGTGACAACTGAAAACATATATTTTGTTAGTCTCGCCAAGTTACAAATGGACAGGCCTACTTTCAAGGCCGTGGCCCACTCACACGTACTCCAGTACACACAAAGCACAGACATTGACTACACAACCATACAGCAAAGCTTATGTTGTGTGTCTACTGTTATCTAAAAACATATATAAAACCCCACCCGGACCTGTCAGCACCTACGGCAAGTCTGTCTGGACTTGCCCAAGCACTGACTTGGTAGAGATCGCAGAAGGCTGCTTCAGCTTGTTCTGTCTTTGGTGACCCTGAGATGTGGATTGTTGCACATGCGATAGCCGTTACTGTCAGTATCCACACTGTTATTTAAGGAGCTAATGTAGGATCTTACATGACGGCTGTGGAGGAAAACTCTGCAGAAGTTAAAAATAGGTACAACTTTATGATGGAAATATTGAATACAAATTTGTAGTGCATTGTCTCAGAACACTGGTTTGGTACATATCAACTGACATAGGGGACATAATTGCTACTGTTTTTAAGTCTCTCTTTGCATCTCTGAGGTTTATCAATTCAGTTTCGCTATGAGACGTACACAAGCAGAATTTTTAAATCATTGGTTTCTACTATAAATATTTATAGTATAGTATACAATTTCATAAGTATTATTATTATTATTATTAAGTCAGCCTGCGGACAAATGTAGCAGTCTGGCAGACATCATGTTGTCACAGCAAACAGCACACACACAAAACCTGAAATAACCAACATACAGAAAGGAGCCCTTGATCAGCCATTTCTGACATTATCTGCTTTGGTTAAGTCTCATGGAAGCACTGACTACCAGGGTTGACCCCATCACGTCTTGGTATCAGCCCACAACAGTTCGCAAATTTGCCAAATAATTATGTCATCTGTGAGCAATTGCGCATTTCTCATGCAAAACATCCAGAGTGAGGAAATTACATTCCACGCACCCTCCTTGATGTTGCCATTTTCGGACGGCGTGTTGAAAACATAAAAGCAACCCAGGTCCTGCACCTGACAGGGCGATGCTCTAGCATGAAGGGCCCTTTCAGGAATAATTTGCTTTACTTGTGAGCTTAGTGCGAGGTTTCATTGGAGAGGAGAAATAACCTTATATAGATGTATGACCACATGCATGAATACACATGATCGTACATATTTGACCTTCCTGGCTAGGGTTCTGGCAGCAACATTCAATGTGAACTGTGAGCAGGAGTGAGTGCAATTATAGCCTTATTGAGGAGGATCGTAGATGCCACCTCACCTACACAGTATGTTTATGTATTCATATGTGTGCCAGGAACATCATGCCTTCTCCACAGACCTTGCTATCCCAGGCTCTAGGATATTTCAAGGTAGAATATGAAAAGACAAACCAGCCTTCTTTAAAGCCTTAACTGTTCTGGACTAAGTAACACTCACCATCTCCACAGTCCTGGATATTTCAAGGCAGAAAATATTATGTTAAGAACAGCAGTGACAGTGGGTTAAGAAGGAGCTGGTTGAAGAAACAAGTGAGTTTTCATTTTTTTCCTAAACGCAGACGTGCAGACAATCAATTTAAGCGTAAGAGGGAGATCTTTACAGAAACTGGGAGTCATGTTGATGGATACAGTGTACGAAAAGTTTAGCTGAGCAAAGAAAGCATGGAAGCTGATAATATCTGCATTTGTTACTAAGGTTTTTAGGACCAGAAATGTAAACTGCTCTATTTCCACACTACATTACCTATAATTCATGCCTTTTCTGTGCACAGTTTATACCCTTGCATACTGCATCACTTATAGCATGTTAAATCATAGCATTCATAACAACCATTATAACTTCATTAATGGCATTATTTGTCACAACATAGTGCATGGTAGAGTGACGACTTATAGTTAGTGTTATCTGGTTAGCGAGCTGAAAAAAAGTGTGTGATGTAGAGTGGAGTTTTGTACAATGCAATAGCATAGAGTTGACTAGTGTAGAGTGGAGTTGTGTACAGTGTAATAGCGTGGAGTGAAGTAGAGCAGAGTGTTGTATAGAGGAGTGGCATAGACTGTAATACTGTATAATGCAGTAGCGTACAGTGGGGTGGCATATAATGGAATGGTGTAGACTGGAGTGGCATACAGTGGCATGGGGTAGAGTGTAATAGTGGCGTGCATTGGAGGGGGATCCAATCGAATAGCGTAGAATTAAGTGGCATAGGATGGAGTGCCATACACTGAAGTGGAGTAGAGCAGAGTAGCGTACAGTGGAATGACACACAGTGAAATTGCATATAGTCAGTAGCAGACATTGGAATGGCATACAGTGGCATACAGTGGAGTGATGTACACTGAAGAGGCATAGAATGGAGTTGCACACAGTGTAATAGCGTAGAGTGGACTGGTGTACAGTGCAGCTGTGTACAGGGTAATAGCATAGAGTGGAGTGGCATAGAGCAGAGTGTTCTACAATGTAGTGGCGAAGAGTGTAGTAGTGTATAGTGGAGTAGAGTACAGTGGAGTGTCATATAACGGCGTGGTGTAGACTGCAGCGGTGTACAGCGACGGTGGTAGAGTGTAATAGCATACAGTGGATTAGTGTACATTGGAGTGGGGTCCAATCGAATGGCGTAGAATGAAGCAGCGTAGATTAGAGTGGTGAAACTCATGGAGGATCCACAAATCAGCAGAATTTTTTTTAAAAAAGCAAGCGCAGTCTCTTGATTTAGTTATCAAGTAAGCCTTCGGTTGGACCAGGTGCCTGGGGTTTTAGCATTTTATGAAAATAGGATGGGTGACGGGCCCCCACACTTCAAGGGCTTTGAAATGCCCAGAGACCAGAGTCAAGACAGATGTGAAATATGGCTGGGTCCAATCTGGGGTGGCATGGTGAGCAGAAGACCAATGGATTTAACCCAGATCTGTGACTGGGGGTGAGTGTTTGAAGAGTTTAAGCACTCTGTCCATCATCCTTTTGTGTTGCTAAAGTACCCCTAAGTGACCACGGTATGCCCAGATTTTGGTTCCTTATTAACTGTGCTGCTGGATTCAAGCTAGCCTGGCTAATAAGGGGTGATACCCCTAAACTGTTCATAGGATGCTTGTTTCCGGTCCAGGGAGGACTTGGACTGGCAGTTCGGGCTGGACTGGTCCCGTGGGGAGCAGGGTCAAGACTGATTTGCATGTGGCTGAGTCCAAATTGGGGTGGCATGGAGAGCAAAAGAAAGATGGATTTAACCCAGATCTTTGATGGGGTGAGTGTTTGAAATGTTTCAGCACTCTATCCGTCATCCTTTTGTGTTGTTAAATTTGCCCTAAGTGACCGTGGGTCCCTTGCTCATTGTGCCGCTAGATTCAAGGTAGCCTGGCTGATGAGGGATGATACTCCACAACCAGTCCCAGGATACTTGATTCTGGTCCAGGGAGAACCTGGCCTGGCAGTTCGGGCTGGACTGTTCCCATGGGGAGCAGGGTCAAGACCAATTTGCATATGGCTGGGTCCAAACTGGGGTGGCATGGTGAGCAAAGGAACAATTAATTTAATCCAGATCTGTGACCGGGGTGAGTGTTTGAAAATTTGCAGCACTCTATCAATCATCCTTTTGTGTTGCTCAATTATAATGTTCTCTGATATGTACAATTCCCTTATATGCTACTGATAACACGTCCCTTTATGTCAATTTTATACACATTAGGACTCGTTTTAGGCCGATGAATCTTTTGACCCAGTGGTGAGACACTGCAGAACGAGATAACTGATCAATATGTCAAGCAATATGTCAATGATGTTATCAATATTTATCACCACAATATACTTTACTTTGGATAAAGACATTGATTAAATTGTCGACGCAACCATGACCTTTCAGTCATGAATAACCACACCTTATTAGAATTTTATGAATTTTATTCCCTATTGATTACAATCTAATAATAGAAGTGTCAATCTCAAAACCAAGAAGCAAAAGAACATAGTCACGATATGACAGCGGTGGTAAGACTTTGATAATGCAAAGATCACAAACATAAAAGCACTAACATAAGATAAACATAGATCAAAGTACATAGAATATCATATACGTTTGAGTTCAGCATAGCACAATGTCAGTCTCGTCTATTTGCGTCAGTCAGGGTGATCACCTAGCCTAACCACTAATTAGCATCAGCATGTTGGACTTCATGCAAAACAATTTTGAACACCAATTTAGAAAACATCTAACTAAGGTCTCTATTCAAAAATACAGCAGTTGGTATCTAGAAAGGAAAAGCAAACAGACAAATTACAATAGCATTGTCATAATTACCCTCCTCGGAATAAGTCAGCATACAGGATCAGTCTTCGTCTTCAAGACATCAGTTAGATCGCCGTCAATCTACTTTGTCTAAAGGGACAGGGGACACTTCCCTCATAAGGAGGAAAAGTGTAAAGGGGCAGTCTATGGATGAGGATATTTATTAAAGTCTCAAATCACCAGCTCCACTTCCTGTGCCCAGATGGGCAGTGCACCTATGAAACTAATAGACTGGACTCTGCCATGGACATTCCTCCGCCATCACCCATCACCAATTTACAAACCCCTCCCATTTCAGAGCACTTCAATAAACACCCTTGAAACACAAAACAATCTGGAGTCAGTCTGTGATTTAGTAAATATGTATTATCAATGACAGTGTCATAATGGGTTTACCATTGTAAGGCTAACATACCTATGTCACACATCACAAGCCCTTGAAGGATGCAAGCAGTTGACACGTAGGTAACCACACCTGTGAAACCGTAATGGAAGGGTACAACTCAGTTACCAAATAGTGATTTAAATCGAGAAACAGGATAGAGGTAGACGTGTGAAAGTTAATGTAATGGTAAAAATGAAAATGTTCTCACCTGTGTCTCACTGGAAGTATTGCTGTATGACTGACTCCCTGTTGTCGTTGTCTTCTTCCTGAGCTTCATCCTCATCACTGTCCACAGGCTCCACAGACTCCACAGCTGCTACAACACCGTCATCTGGATCATCCTCCTGCAGAAAAGGCACCTGGCGTCGCAAAGCCAAATGATGGAGCATGGAGCAGGCGATGATGATGTCGCACACCTTCTTCGGTGAGTAGAATAGGGATCCACCTGTCAAATGGAGGCACCTGAACCTGGCCTTAAGGAGGCCGAAGGTGCATTCGATCACCCTCCTAGTCCGCCCATGGGCCTCATTGTACCGTTCCTCTGCCCTTGTCCTGGGATTCCTCACTGGGGTCAATAGCCAGGAAAGGTTGGGGTAACCAGAGTCCCCCAATAGCCATACACGGTACCTCTGGAGTTGACCCATCATATCAGGGATGCTGCTATTCCGCAGGATGTAGGCGTCATTCACTGAGCCAGGGAACATAGCATTTACCTGCGAGATGTACTGGTCTGCCAAACAGACCATCTGGACATTCATGGAATGATAACTCTTCCTGTTCCTGTACACCTGTTCACTCCTGTGGGGGGGGACCAGAGCTACATGGGTCCCATCAATGGCACCTATGACGTTGGGGATATGTCCAAGGGCATAGAAGTCGCCTTTCACTGTACGCAAATCCTCCACCTGAGGGAAAATGATGTATCTCCTTACGTGTTTCAGTAGGGCAGACAACACTCTGGACAACACATTGGAAAACATAGGGTGGGACATCCCTGATGCCATGGCCACAGTTGTCTGAAAAGACCCACTTGCAAGGAAATGGAGCACTGACAGCACCTGCACATCAGGGGGAATTCCAGTCGGATGGCGGATTGGTGACATCAGGTCTGGCTCCAACTGGGTACATAGTTCCTGGATTGTGGCACGGTCAAACCGGTAGGTGACGATGACATGTCTCTCTTCCATTGTCAACAGGTCCACCAGCGGTCAGTACACCGGAGGATTCCGCCATCTTCTCATATGTCCCAGCTGACGGTGCCTACGAAGGACAACAGCGAAGAACCAGTCATTATTCCTCCAGGTATATACCCACAGTTACACACAAGACTACACCCCTCATAAAACCCTTCCTGTATGTGTGTTGAGTGTAGACCTAGCTATGTGTGACGCAGTAGTAAATTAAGCCATGTGGGCCCCTGAAATGGCAGCTGCCTGACCTCTAAACTGGGACAATGGGATTGTGGGGTAACTGCGCTGGCGTTGCACACAGTCGCGGTAGGCGGTCGTAGACCGCGGCGCAATGCTGCATTGGTTAACATTGGACCCTATGGGTCCCAGGAGCCAATGAACAGGTGCGCCGGCGGGGATGATGCGCACCGCAGCGGACGTCACCGCCATTTTCTATCTGTGCAATCACTAGATATCTGACCTTCGACAGGAGAGGACCTACACTGCAAGTGCTGCTGTGACCTCAGTCTGGAAGCGACAATGGCTGCTGCGTCTGGGGAAAGGGCCCCTGCCTTCACTGCACAGGAGTTGGAGAAACTGGTAGACGGGGTCCTCCCCCAGTACACGCTACTCTACGGTCCTCCAGACGAACAGGTTAGTACACAGGGAGCACGTTGTATGGGCTAGGCCTGGGTGGAGAGGGCTGGTTGGAAGGGGGAAGGGGGCAGAGTTCATAGAACAACAATGCATGGGAATGAATGGGCCACATGGCCAGAGTAGGGAGGGGGCCACTCACAACGACGGTGCAGTTGGTAATGTCCTCTTCTCTTGTGCATGTCGTGTAGGTCAGCGCCCACCAGAAGAGGGACATTTGGCGTGCCATCGCCGAGGAGGTCCGGACCCTGGGGGCCCACCAGAGACGGGGCACCCACTGCCGTAAAAGATGGGAGGACATTCGCCTCTGCAGCAAGAAGACGGCGGAGGCTCAGCTGGGGATGGCCTCCCAGCGTGGGAGGGGTGCCCGTCGCACCATGACCCCCCTGATGTTCCGGATCCTGGCGGTGGCCTACCCGGAGTTGGATGGGCGCTTGAGGGCATCACAGCAGACACAAGGGGGTGAGTACAACCTCATTCTGCTGACTTTGCGTGCAGTGGAGGTGTCTGGGTGGGGGAGGTGGGCTGTGGGTGTCCCTAGGCCAGGGCGAGTTAGGTAGGCAAGGCTCTCCGTAATGTAGCCCATGTGGCACTCTACCCCACCTCAGCAGAGTGCCAAGTCGAGGTACAGTTGTCCCTGTGGCATCCATGTGCGCAGATGTCCACCATTGCCATGTAGGCCACATCCCAGAAATTGCATGTGCAGAGGGCAGAAGCACGGCGTAATGCAGGGGGCTGCTGTGTCTGTCTTGTCCGCCAACGGTAGCGGTAATCCATGCACTAAAACTCTCTTTCTTCTGTCTCCCCCCCTTTTTCTACTATTCCTGTCCTTTTGTACATCAGCATCAACAGGCGGAGGTACAGTGGCACCGGAGCACGAGGGAGCTGCATCCCACATGGCCATGGAGGGCCACACCACGGACTCTGAATGCACCAGTGGGGCGGAGGGCGAGGAGAGCTTCACGTCGGCCACCGGATCCCCAAGCAGCGACACGGACTCGTTCGCCGATGGGGGCTCCCTTGTGGTGGTGGCACCATTTGTGCCCCCCACCTCTACAAGGTACAGCCGCCACCTCCCCTACCAGCCCCGCCCTCCCAGCAGCCCCTCAGCGTTCACCCCGTGCCCGCTCACCCAGGAGGGTGGGCATCACCTTCGCCCCAGGCACCTCAGGCCCTGCCCCAGTCACCCCTGCAGCCCTCAGTGAGGAGGCCATTGACCTCCTCAGGTCACTCACTGTTGGGCAGTCTACCATTGTGAATGCCATCCAGGGTGTAGAACGAGAGTTGCAACACGGTAAAGCATTCCTGGAGGGCATTCATTCTGGCCAGGCTGTCCTTCAGCGAACCCTGCAATCTCTGGTCTCAGCACTGATGGCAGCCATTGTCCCTGTGTCTAGCCTCCCCCCTCCAACTTCCTCCACTCAGACCCAATCTCCTGTACCCCGGCCCATCCCAAGCTCACCTACAGACCAGCATGCACACAAGTCAACACACACAAGTAGCTCAAGCAAACATAAGCACCACACACACCACAGGCACTCACGCAAGCCTCACCCACGTACAGACACAGCAACATCCACTGCCTCCTCTGTGTCCCCCTCCTCCTCTTCTCCCTCCTCCCTCCCAGTCTCGTCTACACACACACCTGCATGCACCACATCTACAGGCACCATGAATCGCACAAAGACACCCAGCACCACAAGCCGCTCACCTGCACTCACCACCTCCGCTGCCATTTACACGTCCCCTGTGTCCTTTCCCAGTGTGTCTGTGACGCCCCCTCCCAAAGTACACAAACGCCGGCAATCACTCACCCAACATCCATCCACCTCACGACAGCCTCCAGTACCTGCACCTGCACCCAAAACACCTAAAGTGACACCTCCTACAACCACCTCCTCTTCCTCCACTCCCAGACCCCCTCCAGCTACCCATCCCAGTGTTCGTCAGAAACTGTCCCTCTGTAAAATTGACCTTTTTGCCCCCACCCCCTCCAATTCATCAGTCCCGTCGTAGCGCCTCAGCCAAAAAGCCTCCAATACCAGTGGTGCCTGTTCAAGGTTTGTGTAGTGCACCGACCACCAGGGCAGGCAGTAGGACCCGGAGCCAAGGCACTGGCAGCCCATCCCCTGTAAAGGCTCTAAAATTGGAGAGTGTACGACGGGACCGTGTTAAGACTCCTGGTGGGAAAACAACTGACATGGGTTCCAAGGGGATTGGAGAGTCAGCTGTGACTCCACCAAAGGTGGGGAAGGGCCAGAGGAAGTCTGCCCAGCCTGTTGTGAGTGTCACAGCGGAGAAGTGCGCCATCATTTCCAGCGGTCGACACACAACCGCCAGCACCGTCGTCACTGGTCCAGAGACCACCGCCGGAGTCACAGCCCAGGAGGGCCCAAGTATCGTCACTGGTCCAGAGACCACCGCTGGAGTCACAGCCCAGGAGGGCCCAAGTATCGTCACTGGTCCATAGACCACCGCCGGAGTCACAGCCCAGGAGCGCCCAAGTATCGTCACTGGTCCAGAGACCACCGCCGGAGTCACAGCCCAGGAGGACCCAAGTATCGTAACTGGTCCAGAGACCACCGCCAGAGTCACAGCCCAGAAGGGCCCAAGTATTGTCACTGGTACAGAGACCACCGCCAGAGTCACAGCCCAGGAGGGCACAAGTATCGTCACTGGTCAGGAGACCACCACCGGAGTCAGTGCCCTGGAGGGCCCCGGCTGCCACAGCCCCGCTGGGCTATGATGGAACGTCATGCCACACACCAATGCCCAGTGTAGAGAACGTCATGCCACACACCAATGCCCAGTGTAGAGAACGTCATGCCACACACAAATGTCCGTATCAGAACCGCCATGTCAAAGCACCGCTGAACAGGGCGAAGACCACCATGTCAAAGCACCGCTGAACAGGTCATGCACCGCCATGGCAAAGCACCGCTGCACAGTCCAGAACCGCCATGTCAAAGCACCGCTGAACAGTCCAGAACCACCATGGCAAAGCACCGCTGAACAGGTCATGCACAGCCATGTCAAAGCACCGCTGAACTGGGCAAAGACCGCCATGGCAAAGCACCGCTGAACAGGGCAAAGACCGCCATGGCAAAGCACCGCTGAACAGGTCATGCACCGCCATGGCTAAGCACCGCTGAACAGTCCAGAACCGCCATGTCAAAGCACCGCTGAACAGTCCAGAACCGCCATGGTAAAGCACCGCTGAACAGGTCATGCACCGCCATGTCAAAGCACCGCTGAACTGGGCAAAGACCGCCATGGCAAAGCACCGCTGAACAGGGCAAAGACCGCCATGGCAAAGCACAGCTGAACAGGGCAAAGACCACCATGGCAAAGCACCGCTGAACAGTCCAGAACCGCCATGGCAAAGCACCGCTGAACAGGTCATGCACCGCCATGTCAAAGCACCGCTGAACTGGGTAAAGACGGCCATGGCAAAGCACCGCTGAACAGGGCAAGCACCGGGTAGGAATGAATGGACCGCCACATCAGGCATCCTTATCCCATGTGCAGCTGGGACAGTGACAGGACAGGAACTTTCATGGGGAGACTCATCCGGTCTGGGCACCAGTCCCACCCAGAACCAGTAGAGACCTGCATCTACTTTAGAGACTGTGGCTTTACACTCCCCAGTATGGTAGAGTGGGCAACCCACCCACTGTTATCCACTTGAGAGACTGTGGCTTTGCACTCCCCAGGATGGTAGAGTGGGCAACCCACCCACTGTAGAGACTTGAGAGACTGTGGCTTTGCACTCCCCAGGATGGTAGAGTGGGTAAACCACCCACTGTAGAGACTTGAGAGACTGTGGCTTTGCACTCCCCAGGATGGTACAGTGGGCAACCCACCTACTGTAGAGACTTGAGAGACTGTGGCTTTGCACTCCCCAGGATGGTACAGTGGGCAACCCACCCACTGTAGAGACTTGAGAGACTGTGGCTTTGCACTCCCCAGGATGGTACAGTGGGCAAGCCACCCACTGTAGAGACTTGAGAGACTGTGGCTTTGCACTCCCCTGGATACATCAATGGGCATGGAGCCCCGTCGTGGATCTGGCTTTGCTGTCATCCGGCTGAGGTGCCCCCCCTTCCCTTCCCCCTAAGGTGCCTGTAGTATTTCTATCTGATGCCCCGGCAGTGTTCTCTCCGATTGTGGTCAGGTATCCTTTGTGGGCCTCGCCCATGCATTTTTGGACTGTTGGTGCACGGACATTGTTATGTACATATCTGCACTACTTCTCGTATTGTATATAATTATGGCTGATTTCCAAATATATATCTGTATATTTTTGTATGACATATATATTGCCACATTACAATGTTTGCCTGAATTTCGCATTGTCTTTTCATTCTTCCAGGGGGATTGTGGGTTGTTACTGTGATTTTTGTGAATGCATTGGTGTGTATGTTGTAATATGCGATGGTGCCTTGTGTTTGGTGGGTGTCCCCCTAACTTTTGCCTCCCCCTCCACGTGTCATAGGTGCAGTACTCACCGCTGTCTTCGGCACCTACGTAGCTGTTGGTCGTAGAGGAGCAGAAACACAAGGGCAGGGAGTATTTGTAGTTCCGGCTCCATGGAGTCCTCGTTCCTCGTGGGATGTGTTTAGGTGAGCGTTTTCCCATAGCAAAAGCTGTTTCCGCCGTGTTTTTATCCGTGGTGAATCCGCCCCGGAAAAGGTGGCGGATTGGCGGGTTGTAATAGTGTGGGCGGTACATTGTCTTCCGCCTGTCTGATGGCGGTGACCGCCGCGCTGTTTGTTTATACCGCCGTGGCGGGCGGTGTGTTAAAGTGGCTGTCTTTGTTGGTGGTTTCCGCCAGGGTCATAATTCCTTTTTTTTTTTCGCCGGCCTGTTTGCGGTATTACTGCCGCTTTAACACCGTCCGCCATGGTTGTAATGACCCCCAAAGTCTTGCGATCTAATGTGAGCACTGCATTTCATTACGGCAATTTCAAGAGGTAACTGAATCGCATGTAACAAATCTCTTATTTGTTCACCATTTTTCACAGGAGAACCAGATGAGGTCATAAAACCTCTTTGTGACCAAAGTTGGCCAAAATCATGTACAATTCCGAATCCATATCTGCTGGCAGTATAGATAGTGACTTTCAAATTCACAGCTGCGTGGCATGCCTTTGTAAGAGCAATCAATTCTGCCACTTGCGCAGAAAACACTTTTTTCAAGCCAGGAGGCTTCAACAATACCAGCTAGGGTACATACCGCATAGCCAGCTCTCAGTGTTCCTGCAGAATCTCTTAGACAGGACCCATCGACAAACATAATGCAATAATTTTCTTTTAACCGGGTGTCCTGTATGTCTGGACGAGGTTTGGTACACAACTCAGTCACCTCAAGACAATCATGTTCAAATTCTTCCCCATCTTTGATTTCAGTATTTTCATTAGGAAGTAAAGTTGCCGGGTTCAGTACAGTGCATCTTTTAAGGGTGACATTTGGTGACCCCAGTATGATCGTCTCATACCTAGTAAGACGTGCATTTGTCATGTGCTGTGTCTTAGTTCGAGTTAACAGAATTTCAACTGAATGTGGAACCATTACTGTTAGAGGGTATCCCATGACTATGCCTTCACATTGTAAAAGGCTCTGACCAACTGCTGCAACTGCACGCAAACAACCTGGTAAGGCTGCTGCGACAGGGTCCAAGGTAGCTGAAAAATATACTACAGGGCAATTTGCATCTCCGTGGACCTTTGTTAAGACAGACAAAGAACAAGTTCATGACAAAACAACAGGAAAGGTTTCTCGTAGTCTGGCATTCCTAGTGCTGGTGCCGTGCACATACATTCTCTTAACTCCATAAATGACTCAAGCTCTTCTTTTGACAAGGTTATAGTATATGGCTCATCCTTGATTTCTTTCCCTGTCAGTTTTATCAATGGCTTCGAAATGATTGAGAAGTTGGGTATCCACTGGCGACAGTAGCCCACCATTCCCAAAAACATTCTGACATCTCTTTTTGTCGTTGGGGGATTCATTTGCAAAACAGCTGTTATTCTTTCCTTTGATATTCTCCTGGACCCTTTTTCAATCAAATGTCCTAAGTATTTCACTTCTTTCTGACAATATTGCAATTTTCTGGGTGACACCTTGTGTCCATTTTTCCCCAGATGATTTAATAATGCAATGATGTTGTATTTGCAACTGTCCCTTGTTTTGGACGCGATTAACAAGTCATCAATGTACTGCACAAGAGTTGAATTGAAAGGCAGCACTAGTGGCTCCAAATCCTTTTTCAATATCTGATTGAAGATGGACGGTGATTCAGAAAACCCCTGAGGAATTCTGCACCAACTGTACACCTTATCCAGGAATTTGAAACTGAACAAAAATTGGCTGTCCTCATGAAGAGGTATTGAAAAGAAGGCTTGTGATAGGTCTACTACGGTAAACCATTCAGCATCACAGGGGACCTGGAACATTATTACTGCCGGGTTGGGTACCACAGGGCAACATTTTATCACAATTTCATTTATTTTTCTCAAGTCTTGCACAATTTGAACTTTTCCACAGGGCTTCTTTAAACCCATTATTGGAGAGCTACGTGGACTGCTCAAGACTTCTTTCAGAACTCCCTGTCTGAGAAAGTCTGCAATTATTTGTGACACTTCGATAAGTACATCTTGGGTCATGTGGTATTGTGGCACGTGTGGGAACACTGCATTCGGTTTTATCTGAACTTTGACTGGTTCTACCCCTTTTATTAGTCCTACTTCTTTCCCGGTCAAGTCCCGCACTTTCTCTGTTACTGTCCCTTGCAGTTCGGCAGGCCGATCGGTCAGGGTATGCATTTGGAATAGAGTAATCAGAGGGTAGTCTTCATTTGTCCCTGTTTCTTCTTCTAAAAATTGAGTTTCACCTCCCTCGTCATCACTATTTGTCTGCACTTCAATTCCATCATTGGGACAGGTAATTGAGCATTTTGTCTTGCACAGTAAGTCCCTTCCCAGTAGGGATACCGGACTTGAATCACAGACAACAAATCTATGCAGTCCCTGGAAGTTACCAATCTCGACTTGCACTGGATCTGTAATCGGGTTAGTCAGGTATTGGTTTGCTACTCCAACCACTCTTATGGTACGCCCTGAGAGAGGCAATCCTGGAACTTCTGCACTTCTAACTGTGGAACGTGTAGCTCCTGTATCGAAACCTTGTAGCCCATCACCTTTCCTTCTACATATGGGCCTCTTTGATCCACCTCTAAGGATGCTGCAAGCCTGCACTCTTCACTGTCTGAGCTATCATCTGACAATTCCTCATTCATGCCATTTTCGCCTCGTAATGGGAATTGTTGCACAGTATTATTTTGATTCGTTACCTGGCCTGTGACCTGCTGAGGAAGCATCACCTGTTGCTGTCCCATCGGAGCCATATATATATATATTCACTGATAACAAAGGTTACAGGGGCGTTATAGTTAGGAAATAGAATAAAAAAAACATAGATATTAATAAATTAACTGACAAAGCCAAAGGTTACAGGGACGTTACAGTTAGGCTCACATTTTAAACGTACAAAACCATAGAAATTCACCTGTTATAGTTATCTTAAGTAACCATAACTCGTGCCCCCACCATGCACACTTTTTTAGGAAATATTTTTACTGCAAATATTATATTATCATTGATGTTATCAAAGATTTCATGAGTGCCATAAATTGTGGGGTAATTGGGAGTGTGTGGCGAGGGTGCAAGTTATAGTTACCTTAGGGCACGAGTTATAGTTACTTGAGATAACTATAACTATAACTATAACTGGTGAATTTTTACTGTCAAAGCTGCCTCCAACTCAGAGAAAACAGCTATGTCCCGGGGGTGGGCACCCCAGGACATAGCAGGAGCTAGCCCTGGTGGGTTGCGGTCTCCAGGGCCATCATTGGCTCCTCGAGGGGGGCCGCTCTCCAACATTCAGTTTCACCCCGGGGTGGGGGTGATGGTCCCTGGGGCTGCGGGGGGCGCAAGGTCCCCCCATTGCACATATCTGACGTTCCGGGAAGGTAGTGGTCTCTGGGGCTTGCAAGGGGGGGCATGTGGCTCCCGCATAGAATTAGCATAAACCTCTGGAGAGGTGGCCATCACCAGGGCAGAGATAAGCCTAGGAGGGGGTTCCCATGCGCCCCTCCTTTATTTTAAACATGCCCCCGGGACCTAGCCCACCCAGTGTCTTTAATCAAACAAGTACAGGAGACTGCACTTGTTTTCTTTTTACTCTTACTGTGATTTCTGACCACGTCATGAATTTGCAGCATTTTTTTTTTTTAAATGCTTATTTGCCCGGGGAAGGGGTGTCCCTCTGGGACCACAGCACCAGAGCTAAGGGGTCAGGAGGACTCTACCCTGGCCCCTTTTATTATTTTTTTAGCTTTTTTTGTGATACTCGGCTGAAGTCGAGTCCCAAGATGGCTGCCAACACTTCCTGGTTTGAAGTTTTGGTAGCCAATCAGAGCTCTGCATTTCCCATCATTACCCTGTCATTATTCGCAAAGTTGTCACAGCCAGAGATATACAAATTTGGATTTTCTTTAATTTCTCAAAAACAACTGAACAGATTTCTACCAAAAGCAAAAGTTGTAATCTGCATACCGAAATCTAGATTTCTGCCAAATTTGGTGTATTTCTGTTCAGCTGTTCAGGATGTACTTGTGTTCAAAGCTCCTATGGAAATTAACATGGGAAATGCATATTTTTTTACCAGTCCAGCCTGAACTGCCAAGCCAGGCCCTCCCTGGACCGGAAACAAGCATCCTGGGACTGGTTTCATTGTATCACCCCTCATCAGCCAGGCAAGTATGAATTCAATGGCACAGTGAGCAATAGGCCCAGGTCTGGCCATACCCTGCCCACTTAGTGTGACTTTAGCAACACAAAAGGATGATGGACACAGTGCTAAAACTTTTCAAACATTCATCCGCAGTCACCAATCTTGGTTAAATCCATTGTTCTTCTGTGCACTATGCGACCCCTGTTTCGACCCAGCAAATCAGTCTTGACCCTGATCCCCATAGGAACAGTCCAGCCCAAACTACCAGGCCACGTCCTCCCTGGACGGTAAAGAAGCATCCTTGGTCTGGTTTTGCAGTTTCACCCCTCATCACCCAGGAAAGCTCGAGGCTAGCTTGAATCCAGAGGCACAGTGAGCAACATTATTATTGAGAACATAAGAGCAAATTAAGATAACAAATTCCAGTAGAAAACAGATAAATAAATTGTAGGGAAAAAAAAGAGAGTCAGGTGGAAGGAAGAAAAGAATTATAAAACTGTACCATAACAATAGTACATAAGAAATAATAGTCTCATTGCTTCAAAACATCAGAAAGGAAAAGTGATAATGTAGCAAAGTACCAAAAAATGATATAAAGGTATGATATATAACAATAACATTAGTAGAGGGAAACTATCAAGGAGGTTTGGGCAGCTGATGTAAATTGCTACTTTGTGCAGAGGAATCCAAGAAAATTGTTACTGACGACCAAAGAATGTCTTGTTGAATATCAAGCACAAGTGATTGATGTATGCTTTATCAAGTCTACGATTGTAAAAGATATCATACCACCAGACTAGAAATGAAATAGTAGAGGTGGTCTTTGAACCTTTGGGGATTTGTTGAAAAGCCTTTAACCTTTAAGAGAGAGGGGGAATTTGTTTAGACTGCCATAGGCCCTCCCAGGTCACAGCTTAACTATCACATCAAGTATGGTAGCTCATGAACATTATAGACTGTGTCCCGAATGGGTCAGCAGATCAATGTCCCAAGTAGGGCTGTAACAGGATTATTGTCCTAACAGAACTTGAGGGAAGCTTTTTCTTATGGAAGAGGAAGCTCACATACTTATTTGTGTCATGCTTCATTATTGGCGACCTCTCCCCACCCTGGTGGGACAATGCCACCAGGGTGGCCTTAACCTCCTGGCGGACCCAGATAGGAAAGTGTTCTTAAATAAAAGCTACTGGACAGAAGGGGAAACCAGATTCACTAAAAATACCTTGTGGATAACCGTCACATCATCTATAATAATCGTGTCCTCAGCAATGTCTACAAACAGGGTGATATAGTACTGCTGAGGTTAATGGCTCAGCCTGTCCCAATTAGCCAACATGTTTCTGCCCTCACAAAAGCCTAAACAAGTCAAGGGCATTCTTCAGGGCTGAGGATCACTATCTAAAATGGTGTACTAACACCAAAAATATTTTAAAACAGTTTACTTACTTCTTTCTCTACGTTCCTATGTCACACAGTGTCGTGAACTTGCAAGTGAAAAAGTCAATGCAAATCACTGCAAACCAGCACGCGTTTAGGTGAAAACTGTGGATACACATCATAGACATGCATCTCTATCTACAGCAATTTCATATTCATACCAATGCAAATATTTGTACAAGAAGATATGTAATCAACAACCTCTATCTCGACGTATCACTCACCTATCAAGTAAACGTCACAAAAGTCAATAATGTGAGCAAAAGGGCTTATCTCTTACCATAGATTATAGGGAATACCGGCTCCTGGACTGGGAAGGGAACGGTGTCCTTTGTAGTCACACACTGGTAACACAAAGATAAATTAAATGCCACCTGACTGCAGTCCTAGTTCAGGTCAATTACTAAACTAAGTGATATTATTACTACAAGACATCTGTCAGTATTAGTTATTAAAGTCATGCAAGGCTGGAAAATATAGCAGAATGTAGAAGTCAGATTATCATGTACCTAAGTCACTGAGGGAAGGGAGCCACTAGCTGAATCATGGCCCTTTGAATGTATCATGAGTGTAGAATTCATAATAAATCCTTAATGTTTGTCATAGTAAAGGAGCTCCTTCATATGAAAATGTTCCACTTTTATTGCATATGAAGGTAACCACACACAACATATATACATATCTGCGCTACACACATACTGATGTTTGTGGTGTAAGACGATAAAATAAAGGAGTACACTGCAGAATATAACCCAGCAATATCATTGGCATCACTTCTTTTTAAATATGCTGCTATATGCAAGGTAAATGCTCGTTCAGAAAGAGCCATCAAAGCCACAGCTTAGAGCGCCCATATCAACACAACCATGCAAATGTACTCCCATCATCGAGTCCCCGACAGGTCGTTAAGAAAATGTGGCCTCACACCCCATTGGAATGATATGCGTGTCGTCAAAAGGCCCACCCATGTATGTGCACTTCGAAGAAACAGCTCCCAGCTGCTGGTACAGTGTGCTGGGGCGGGCCAGTGGTATTCAAAGTCCTCACAGTTTCTGGGAAGTATGTGGCACCAGAGCATCGCAAGGGCGCATGAGTGTCATCAACCCACTACACTCAGAGTGTAATAGGAACTGTGGCTCCCTTGGAGAGGATGTATGGGGGCAACTCACCCAAGGCAGGGTGTAGATATGTGATCAGCCCACGTCAAGGGGGGAATGTAATGGGGACTATGGTTCCTTATTTTTAAAATAGAACGATTCCAGGAAGCCATCACATTTACTGATTACGTATGTACTAGCAACAAGTCTTGAGATGCTGAAAAAAGTGGTTTTCACATCATTACTATATAAACAAACACGGATGCTAACATCATGAAATGGCCCCCGAGAAAGGTTCTCTGGGCTAGGAATTGGTTCAAGAGTATAATACGTCTGATAATAATTGGTAAATTTTGCTAAAATATCTGTGCCTTTATAAACTTTACCCTTCTTGTCACACAAAATTGAGTCAATTGGATCACAGTCTTTCTTTATTTTAAGATAATTCTCAAGAAGATTCCTGGCTTTGCTTTGCCCGCCATAGTATTTATGACTGGAGTTAAGAATATATGAAGAAGCATCTTCTTCAGAAAGTGTACTAAATTAAACATTGGCTTTGACTAGTTCATCCAAACAAGTCTTAGACTTAGAAGTATAATATGTATGTTCTAAAGTTTTGATATGTTTGCATGATTTGAAGGGCTTTTTGATTGGAAATTTGTCTTTTTTCAGAGACTTTAGCGAGAATGAAGTCTTTAGAGGCAGCTTTGAAAGTATTCCATATAATCTGGGGAGTTACATCTGAAGATTCATTAATGTGAAAAAAATGAAGAATAAAGGCTTCAAAACTTTGAGTGAAAATGTGGTCTAATAGTAAAAAAAATACTAAAACATTGTTTGTTATTATGACCTACAGGAAGATCATCTCACCGAAAGTGACTGGGACATGGTCAGGTATGAATATAGAAGCAATGTCTGCAAATAAATTATGTTGTGAACGAGCTTTGGAACAAAACAAATATTCAATCCCAGACTGTGAAAAATTTACAGTAGAGAAAACTGTGTATTCACATAGTGTATGATTGCAAAGTCTCCAAGTATCAATTAAAGATCTTAGCAACGGAGGCGTGGCTAACTGCCAAGAATTTAGAAGCTCAACTAAGTAGACTGCAAAGTGATGTCCAACACTGGAGTACACTGCCCCTCTCATTACTGGGGAGGGCAGCCCTACTTAAAATGATGTCTCTCCCTCACTTCCTGTCAGCACTGAAAATTGCACCATACCCAGTAGGGTAAGGGCATGATCCCCTTTTTTGATCTACAAGAAAGAATACAACCTAGCAAACACAGAGACATTCTTTTATATTCAGGTCTGCCATGCACTGCAGGCATCGATTTCCAGGGGGATGGACCTCCCAGAGTTATCACTACTTGAGGATAGACTGCTCGATGACCACATGCTCTGCAAAGCAACAACCCTAACATACAGAAAACTGATCAATAACTCCCTGATAAACTTACACAACTACCTAAAAACTGGGATGAAGATTTAGGTGGCCTGCCAGAAGACGAGTGGTTGGAGGACTTAGGCTCCCCTTAGGCGGTGACAACCAGAGCGAGTTTCCATTTAGTACAGCTTAGACTCCTTCACAGGATATACCCCTTTTGTTATGGATTGGTCAAAATGTGAAAGCAGGAGGATCCCACTTGTCATTGGCGGTATGGGTAGGAGGGAACGTTTTTTCACATTCTTTGGAGCTACCCTCTAGTTTAATCAATCTGGGAGGTGATATGCATGAATGAAATATTGGGTGGTGGCCTTAGACTCTCTGCTAAGTGGTGTCTACTTAAGGAATGGGACACAACAGACTTAAACAGGATGTACCAAATCTGGACAACTTTGGGTTTGTTGGTTGCCAGGTGCAGTATAGCACAATCTTGGGGGCCCCAACAACACCACTGCTAGCTGACTGGAAAAAATATATTGATTGGTGTGTGGTGGTGGAACAAATGGTACATGAAAGCAGAGGCTGCCCTGCAAAATGGGCGAAACCATGGGGCAAATGGAATGCTTATAGAGGGAGCCTGTGCGCAATAACCATCACGACAGCGCCTGGGTTGACACCCCCCTATGAGACATCTTGATCCAGGGAGGGAAAGGAGAGGGTGTGGATCTCTGGTGACAAGGGATATAAGAACTTTCATGACGAAATGTGTTAAAAGTTGTGTAAATGTGGAGTGCTTACCTGAATGGTTTGTCTTAATAAACAGAAATTGCAAACATAAAAATAATGATCATTGCCTGATGGTGGATGTGAATTGCGAATATATAGTGGATGGAATAAAAGTAGAATTTCGATCAATGAAGGGATCCATAACCATATTACAATTGCCTACAAAAATGAAATAATCTTCAGTATTTGACATTCATTTAAATAAAATATGGACCAAAATGTGTTATCTGTTTGTATGGTAGCATATACATTAGAAATCGTAAAGGGTACTTTATTGATAAGGATGGGTACTAAAATCCATCTGTCTTCCATATCCAAATCTTGGAAAATGACTTAAGCATCGAAGCATTTGTGACAAGGGATAAGCGTTTGATTTTGTTTATGTGTATCTGAGGAGGCAAAACATGGCACACCCAGGTCTTTTTAAGCTTGCCAAACTCTCCATCCAAAATATGTGTTTCTTGTAATAATTCCATATCTGCTTTCAACTTGGATAAATGAGTAAACACCCTTTGTCCTTTTATAGGAGACCTCAGTCCCATAATATTCATGAACTAATTCTCAGGGACATAAATGTCGGACTATAAATTGCATAACAGATTGTAAAGACCAGCAATGAATACAATCAAAGATAAAGAAAGGTTTGTTAAAGAGTAGGAAGAGGAGAAGTTGTGAAAAAGAAACAAAAGATAAAAACAAAAGAAAGAAAGGAAATGGAAAGAAAGGAAAGTAAGAACAAGGAAAGTATGGAAAATGAGATAAAAAAAGAGAGAGGGAGAGTAAGTATGAATGACGTATAATATATAGAATACATAGAAAAAAAGGACATACCTACAGAACAAACACAATGTTTCGGGTGTTGAAGCCACATGAAGAAGATGACACAATTGGAGTCAAGAACAGCCAACAAAAGGGGGAAAGATCAGACTACATAGAACGTTATTGGTGAAATCCTCCAAATATCGGAGAAACGCCTACAGAAAAAGTAAAAACATTAGAGAAAGAGGGTCATACAATGGGACTGTAGACATGATAAACATAGTATTGATGCAATGAATAACTTATCAACCAGAATGAGAAGATTAAGAGATATAAAAGTCAACCATATAATGTGACAGTAAATTGTGAAATATCCATTGCTTCTCATTTACAGTTATCCTGAAATTGTAGCAAGAGAAAAATATCCTCATATGTCTTAGTTTTATTTTTATAAGACACCTTAGAAAAGCAAGATGAAAAAGACCAAATTTTGCATTTAATGACATAAGAGCTAGTTGCATAGCCTAGAATCTTTTTGCCTGCCTCTTGTGAAAGAGCTTTGGAACAAAGCAAATATGAATTTAGCAAAATCTTGAGCGAAAAGTAGATTACAGACAGACCACGAAATACGACCTTTCGTCTTGGCTGCCTTAATAACTTTAAGAAGGTCAATGTACTCTAGAAAGAAAATGATGACTCCTCTGGGTTTTTGAGAAGTAGAGTGATGACAAGGTAAATGACTAAGTCTATGAGCCCATTGTATTTTTGATAAAGGGGAGCCTGGAATGCCTAAAAAGCTTAGAATAAAAATTGGATTGGGTCTGAACCCTCTGTCCCTTTGACCCAGCCATAAATACTGAGTCTGTTTCTTCTATTTCGACTTTTCCAATCTTCAGCGTGTTTTTTCAAGAACATCACCACGGAGTGAAGATGTTGCAGAGTGAGCATAGTATCCTGAATGTCACTGACTTTTTGTTCCACTCATGTGTCTCTGTCTTCCACAAGTGACCACTTATCATCCAAAAGCTGGCGCTTTTTAGCAGTTTATCCCATATAGGGTTTAAGGGCTTGTATTTCATCAAGCACAAGTTCCACTGAAGTAGAAGTAGAGTTTTTAATGGGTGAAGGAGGGTCGTTTTTTTTGCTCTTTTATTAGTAGACATATTGGATGAATTAAATGTAGAAGCCATTTTAGTAGTAGTGGGTGGAATGGTATTTGCTGAGGATGAAGATGCAGAGTAAGAATTAAAAGTATCCACTGCACAAACCTTGGAAGTAGTAGGCAAAACTGGGGTATGCAATTTCAAATTGTGTTTTTCCCCAAATGCAGAGGGAAATAAATGATACAGTATTTGCTAGACAAATGCAGCCTGAATGAAAAAATATTGTTGTAAGGAAAATGCCAGAATGATGTTTAATTTATGAAGAGTCCAGTACCTGGTGTATTATGTGAAATTCCAGGAGGAAATAAATCATTGTGGGGCTGAATACTGTGAGGAAGTGCTGCCATTGTATGAAACAAAATGGAAGGTGCAACAATTACGTCAGCACGCCCACCCATCAGCTGAAAATAATTACTGGGCAACGAAAATAAATGGTCTCAGTGGTGAGCCGGCCAAAGGGGAAGAGGTTCCTCCTGCATTTCCCATTGCCCTGGGTGTCTCTAGCATTCTCGTTTGCGGTAATGGCCTGAATACCCTCTGTGGCTTCTGCGGAGCTCTCTTAAATGGCAGCCATGTTCATCCAGCGCCAAACCAAGCCTCCTGGAGTGTCAAATCTAACTCTAGAGCAGAGGTCTCCAAACTTTTTAATGCCACGCCCCCCCCAGTTGAAAAATAAAAATCATTGGGCCCCCCTCAGAATTTTTCGCAATTATTCTATAAACATGGCACTGTTTAAATATGTCTAAACCTATTTAAACATTGCAGTTAAGTACTGTTACCTTTTTAAAACTGCAATAACATGCTTCTGCTTAAAACAAAAGCCTGTTATCTGTATAATATTTATTTTGGCCAGAGTCTGCAGCCCCCCCTGGGATCACTTCAGGCCCCCCTAGGGGGGGCCGCCCCCCAGTTTTAAGACCTCTGCTCTAGAGAAACTTTAGAGGAAGACAAAACTGGTCATGAAAAAAGCTTTTTGAATCGGACCTACAGCGTCTCTAAATATTGTCTGGTCACTTGGAAGTCTAAATTCTAGGAAAGACGGTGAGCGCCGCAGAAGTCGCAGTAGGGCTCAGACAGGGTAAGTCATGTCAGGTAAACAACCTTTGAGGCGCTTGTGCCAGAGGCTGAATGCAGGAACAGGAGCGCCATTCTAGCTTGCAGACACTTTGGAAGACAAAACATTGAGCACATATTTCAGAGGTTCCTCAAATAACATCTGCTTTACTACTTATCATTGGTCGGTACCTTAATTAACAGGAGTAAGGCTCTTTCCATAGCAGAAGATACCCAAATCATACTCACAGCTAGTCACAAGAATACGGAGATAAGGCGTCACCAGCAGACTCGGATTTTGTTGTGAGGCGTTGATGAGTGGTGCCTATACAGTAGTAACAGAGGAAGAATTAGATAAATCGCCCAGGAAGGGAGGGCTGGGAGGTAGATTTACCACTCTAGCACTAGAACTCAATGACTTTGTTACGACGCTGGCGACCGCACACTTGGAGCGGCATACAGCTCCTTTTGTCAAATACTTTTTCCGACTCCTCCCCATCATTCAGCGCCAATACATATTAAGGTATTAGTGCGCTTAGTAGGCTTGTTTTCATTCATTCATTCATCCCTTCCTTCATTCATTCGTTCATTTCAATTGTACCTAAACAGTAGTGGCTGCAAGCCATTATTGCCCTTTGACATTTCAGACATTTCACAGTTGAACTAGCTGGTAAGTTAAATATTTCTCCATTCTCTTTTTGGCATCCTAAATACTCTTCACAGATAACAACTATAATATTCCTAGTATTTTCTTTACTTTCTAAATCTGGTGTTATTGATTGTCTTTTTTTGTTTTCAAACTGCATTTCATTTATTGGTGTTTTTATTGCATACAACGTTTAAGGGCCATATGTACCAAAGCATTTTCCCATTGACACAGAATGGGTAAAACCCTTTGATACATCTGGCCCTAAATGTGAAATAAGTTATATTATTATATGTGAAAGGTCTGAGTGACCAAAAATGTTTAACAAATATACTTATTATCTCACTTACTTAACCGATAGGTTGCCTAGTATAACTCGCATATACTTATTTTTTCGTTCAAATGAAGATGCTGATATAACCATAAAACTTCCACCAGTGCCCCAAAGATGCTTCAAAACTGGTATCCAAATTTATTTCTAAATGAAAAAAACACTTTTAATTGCTAATTTTGAACAAATTTTACTAAAATCCTAATAAAACTTTACCCAGGTTTAAAGTACTGTGAAGAGGCGAGGACGGGAAGGAAAGGAGTACAGAAATCACACAGTAAGGCAAATGAAAGTTTTAAGGATAAACATTGAGTGTGTAAGGGACAAAATGTTGTTTTCCTTATTAAGTGCTATGACGAAAAAAACGTGGGTGTCCTGAAGGAAAACCATGAATTTAATACCAGTTAGAAGCAAGTTCCTAACCGCAGTGCGGGGATGACACCTTCCAAGTGAATTTTATCCTTATGAGAATGCAAGCTCATGAGTTCTATTGTAAAACAGATAAATGAAATCATCGCAGAGCCAGCAAAGATGATCTCAGTCTCATAAACATTATGGGAGGTGACATCACTCATGTATCGCTGTCATTTAAAAGCTTTCCTTCCAAGAACTGGATGACTTTCTGTTTTCTTGGCTTGGCCTTTCCAGTCAGGGTGGTTTATCGACATGTGTCACTGGATTAATTTACAATTGGAATGTAGTCAGGTTTTAATTAGCTCATTTTGCCTAGTCGTAATATATATCACACCCTGGATATTTCCTCGCATTAACTTTCTCTCATCCAGGAGAGCTGTAAATGAAGGATTCAAAGAAAACATATTTAGATGTTTTCTTCTAGAAACTGGATTTCTAATCAAAACACATATATTAAATAAGCTACGTGTTGGGAATTCCCATATCATTTTGATATATTCCAAAAGGATGCATTAGTATATATTTTTAAGTAAAAAGCAAAAACCTCAGAGAATCTTCAGCCAATCGAAATTCTTAGAATGCCGTGCCTAACAGATACAATTGAATGTAATTCTTAAATTACAATCTAGGGCCTGATATTCTAGTGGATTTTGTGGTAACAAAAAGTATGAAATCTTATAGTATCAAATACACATAACGAGTGACAATGTACATATTGCAGCCCATTATGGATCGTTAGGAAATACAGGCGTAAAATGGGCTTTCCCTCTTCCCTATAGATTTGCAGTGGAAGGTAAGAGCGGTTTGAGACCACAATTTGATACGGGCACCCAAAAGGCAGTGGTACCAACTTACAAAGTGGAAGCTTGAGAATGTGGGCTATGGGCACTAAGGTTCAGGAATCGAAACTACATGCTTCCCCCACTGTCTTTCCCATCATTCCAACTATGCTTTCTGTAGGATTAGGATTCCAATTATGCTTTCCATAGGAAATTAACAGGATTCTGTGGATAACATCCAAAGTTCATTTTAAGCTAGGTAACCCTACCCGCACCAAAACTAACTTTGGCCACAATGCAAGCACTCTTGCAGTGTGGCATTATGGTGTCTGCATTGGTGTTAGACTGCCACAATGCACCAGCACGAGGAGAGAGCAGACACCATATTATCTTTTAAAGATAGTGCAACTCTGCTCTGTCCCTTTCATGCAACACAGCACAACAGGTTCATTTGCTGTGCTGCTTTGCTAGAAAGTTTGGTAAATTGGGGCCTAAATCTCCTGGTGCCTAAAAAAACGAATCTGACTTTGTGTAATGTAATTTGTTGTCATGTAAAGAACTCAAATACTCTTGGGCTGAGTTTGAGCTATATAATATGTTATCCAGGTTTGTTGAGTGCACTATCATCCAGGAGTGTATCCTGCAGCTGAGCAGGTGTGAACCAAGCCATTATAATGCATGACACCAATATGTGTGTGAGACCTGAGAATTGGGCCATTAGTCTGCTGACCCCTCCTGAGCAACAGTCTATAAGATTTTATGCTACCATACCTGTTGTATTAAGGGTGAACCAAGCCAAACCTAGGGCCTAGTGGCACTTCTCAAAAAGCCAGGTCTTCAGTTTACTGTGGAATTTAAGGAGTGAGGAGGAGGCCCTTATGTGTAGTGGCAGGACATTCCATGCTTTATGAGCTATGTAGGAAAAGGCTCAACTGCCGGATCTGGCTTTCCATATGCCTGGGATCTGTGCAAGTATGAGTCCAGATGAGTGGCGGTGTCTGTAAGGTTTGTGAAACCAGATGAGATTGTTGAGATCTGCTGGACCAGTGATATATAGTGTCTTAGATGCAAGAGTAAGGAGTTTGAAATTGTGCTTCTTTGTTTATGGGGATTCAGTGAAGCTCCTTCAGTTGTGGTGTGATGTGAGTGTGACATGGGAGGTTGAGTGTGATTTTTGCTGTGGAGGGCTGAATGGTCTGCAGCACCCTGTTGAGTTTTTTGTTCATCCCAGTTGGAGGGTGTTCCCATTGTCCTTGCTTGAGACCATGATGTGGGTGACAGTTCTCCATTTATAAATCTTCCTCCGCATTTTCAGGGTATGGAAACATGAGATGGGGAGTTCACGTTTTCTGTCAATGACGATCCTGAGGTTCTTGGCGTTGTCAATCGTAGCTCTGTTGACCACGAGGTGGAGTTCCACTGTGAAGTCTTCTTTCAAGATATCACAATTTTGGTCTTGTCGTTGTTCAGTTTTACTTCATACAGATGAGGGATGTGTAGACTTAACCGGTCTGTACAGCCTCCCAATTGATAATATACACAACATCAAGGGTCATTGTTCCAAATGGAAGGACTCAATCAGTCCCTTCTTTTTGACACAGATCAACTGGGCACTTCTATGGTCAGAAGCAAGATCCCTCACACACCCAAATGGGTGTCATGCTTCATCATCTGGCCTGATCCACGTTGGGTCGGCGCTGCAATGCCCAACAGATCCCACAAGGGGTCTGTTTGCTGGAGAGCTTTTGATAAGTGCCATTGGTGAATATAGGAATAAACTTAGTCCTGCAGGTGAAGAGAGTGAAGGACTGGAAAATGTGTGATAAAGTGGACTATAGGCCCCAAAACATATGTGTTTAATAATCCTTGAAGGGTGTCAAGGTTAAAAACAAAATAGGGAGTTGCAGGGGGAATAATATTCCTGCACTCATTGAATAAGAAGAGGAAGGAGAAAAGGAAATTATCCTTTAACCCAGTGTAAGGGCTGACATGTTTCACACCTATAGATGACTCTAAAGGATCAGTGCTGTTTCTTCAGGACCAAAAAACAGAAAGAAAGACCTAGTCCTCACTACAGAAACCCAAAGTGTGTCTGTAATGTGAAATACTGTAAAGGAAAACATACGCATGTGTCTAGGTGCCCCACATTGAGGTTGAACCTCCTTTATTAAGTCATGGCCTCCTTGGGAAAATGTGAACCGTAGGCTTCTTCTGGCAACTGTTGTAACTGACCACGAGTCTCAGCAAGATCTTCCGCTGACAGAATTCACCCCTCACTCTTTTATTTTTCAGTGACAGTAAAGGCTAATGTTGGGAAAGGAAAGCAACTGTGGGGCCACAAAGCTGCATTTCACCCTTGACACTCCCATTAAATACTACAGTTTATATTTCCTTTTGCCATTGGCTATTGTCAATGATTGACATTTGGTGCAGAAGTCATGCATGTGCCTCTTCAATAAGTGGGACAACCAGGTTCAAGTCCTGGCACTGGCTAAACAACCTGTGCTATTGTGCAAATCACTTAATCTCCCCCAAAACAGAAAATGAACCTGACCTTGTATAATGTAAGTGTTGCTCATGTAAAGTGCTCCAATGACCTTGGGCCTAGTTTGTGATATATAAACCTGCATAAAAAAACAAAAACAACAGCTTGTGGGCTCTTGGGTTTTCACCAAGAAATACTTCCATGTGTTTTAATATCATTGGTGATAGATAAGAGGGCAATTATCGCATGAAAAATGCAGCTATACCAGTCAGTAATGCTATATTTGGAGATTACGCAGATACTAGAAAATCGTGAAAATCTAATTTATTTCTGGTGTTACTGTCATTACAGCTTCATCGTTGTTAATATAATATCTCCAGGGTGATCAGTTATTTGCTTTGTGGGGATGTCTTCTGTAATACACTTAAATACACTAATTTAATTTGCTGATTAATTTAATTTTGCTCATGGAAGCGTTACATACATTGAACACATTATTTAAATCAAAGAAGGCCTAGCAATCAAGCTAAGAAATAAGCGCTTGGCAGTTGAGCAAAAATCAATGATCTGAAGGCTCTAAGAAGTTTTATCGAAAGAAACTCGGACCAGGTTTTGGGCCAGTGTTATTCCCCTTCCCTGCCCTTCTATATATGCCGCTTAAGGGAACGTGTGGCTTGACACGAGTTTCAAGTGTCAACAAGCATTTCGAGTACTGAATCAAAACTTGCCTTGACCGACCCTCTACAACCAATGCCCTACACACAGACTGGTTCTAATGGACTGAAAGCAGCTTAATAGCAACACGTGAAAGCAGAAATTAGGCTCTTCGCCTTTGCCAGTTGAAGAGTTTCAGTTCATGAAAAAAATCTGACTTAGCTAGAATTAATGCCTGTTAAATAGACTATAGCTGAAAGTTCCGCAACTCTCTCTATTGAGCTTAGCTCCCAGAGAGAACTAACACTAAGGTTCTTGCCTCAAAAGATCCGAGCAAGATGCCATCTTGACTGCCTTTCCCTCAGGCCAAGAAAGTTAATTTCGAAACTGTGCTATGAAAGTAGAGCAAATTCTCCCGGGCAACCTCAAGAAGAAAAAACTATACCCAGAGGTGCTGGAAAAGAAACTAAACTCATAACCTTCTCAATTGTTGCCACTCCGGATGCTGAGTGCGTGGTCCTTTGGGTGCAGTACACAAACCAATACCTGTTCTCATTTTTGAATTACAAACCTCCAGGGAGGTACTGTTCGTGAAATGAAAACGAAATGAGTAGTTAATGTATGTATTGCATATGTTAATCACTTAGAAATGTGCACTATCATTAGGTAGAACAGATTGTCAACTGGAACTGTGAATTACCCAAAAACGGGCTATTTATAAACATGTTTTAACCTTAGATTTTGCTCAAGCAAAACACAGTTGCACAACCATAGCGGAAGTGTGTTTAGAGGGAGTGCCTTCCTAACGTTGCTAAACCCTCATTCCTATTTTTTAATGAAATCTGGGCTCGGGAGCAAGCACGTGTTTTTGCGCAAATCAGGATTACAGGTAACCTGCTAATTTCACAAACCACATTTTCCCCTTTCACATTGTGCCCGGTAATGCTGGTGATTTATTCCCAGGGTAAACCTGCCAGAAAGAGGAAAAAAGTGATGCGCTCAAACCCATTCTGTATGTATGCTATCGTTCATTTGGACCTTATAAACTCGAACGTATGTGTTGCTAACATCCTGGCGAGTACTGCAAGGTACAGCAACTGATTTCTGCAGAGGGTATTACTTACCGCATGGCAATTACGAGGAATTTGGGATGACGCTTTAGTATCTTCTAATGTAGAAAAATAGATTTTATATTTAAAGTGAAGTACGTTTTTAGTGTGCAGTAGTTCGCCGTGACAGAGATGCTTTTTATCCACAATGTTTTTTATATGATATATGCTACTTGCTTGAATATGAATACTAATGCGTTGGAATGTGCCTCTACTTCTGGGGTGCTCAACAGCCGTTTTCTTACCCTGTCAATCAGGGAGACTCATAGAATGGCCTGCATTGAGTTTCTCTCTTTGGAAATTAAGGGGCTCATTACGGTTTGGCTGTTGGACGAGCTGACTGCCAAACTCGCGGAGATGAGGCGGCCGTCAACCCGGCTGCCTCACCCCGCCGTATTACAATGTTCCCACCGAGCTGACCGGTGGGAACATTGTATTAAGACATTTCCGTCAGTCAGCCTGGTGGTAATAGTGCTACGGTATTGGCCTGGGCTACCTTGAGGAAGGCCAGGGCAATACTGTAGTACTACAGCATCCTCGGAATGCTCACTGTCTGCAACACAGACTCGTAATAAGGCCCTAAGAATGGTATTCAGAAAACTGTAGTAATACTTGATGACTGCACATAATATATTCAAGACTACCCTTCTAAAGAACAAAATCCAACCACTGTAGCCAAAGCCTTATGGGGAAAGTACATAAATAAGCATTGGCTTCTATATAGGTATCTACATGTTATTTGTGTATCATAAACATAGCCAAAATGCAGTGAAGTGCTATACAAGTATTATTTAAATCTTCATTTTCAGTTTTTCAAATAAATTCACAGCATATAAATAAAACAAGTCCCCTTCTGCTCCCTCCATTTCCCACTGAATATATATTTGGATTGATGACCAGTTCTCTCGATAACACATACAACAGATAATATTAATTTGCCAATTTGTGCTTTCCTCAGTAACGAACAGTACTTCAATTACAACAGAACCAGCACCCTACCCTCTGCAGTACCCCTGTACCGCATCATGTCCCAAACAGATGTACCAAAGATACATCACTGGGTATGCAGGGGTGTTCATTTAAACCATGTTCCCTAAAACTAAGGTGGTCATGCAACACATCTGCCCATACTACTAGATCCTCTAGTAGCTTTTTATCCCTTCTGCTGTATCTAAGATGGGTCTCTTCCGACAGGGACCATTCTATCTTGTCCCAAACCCTTTAACTCCATGCTGGGCTCTTCATGCCATTCTAACCAATTGCTATTCATTGCTTTGCCAGAACCAGCGCCAGCTGCCTGAACTTGTAGTTCATTTTTGTTCCCTTTGGGTCTGACAATGATGCTGAGTAGGCAGTGTTGTGGTGAAAGTGTCAACTCTTTTCCAGTAATCTTCCTCATCCTACCCGTGACCTCAACACAGAAGCTCTCCATCCCAGTGCAAGATCAGGCTAATTGCAAAAGTGAGGCCCCATAGACTCCACTCTAAGGCACTTAGCCCATCTAGTCAGATACATTGTGCTTAGAGTAATGCATGTAAGGCACTTATGACGTAGGAAATCAAAGTGAATCAATTTAAAGCAAGAATTGCTCTGCATCCTTTCTATCTGCTTACATGTTATTATCCAGTCTTTTTCCAAGAGTTGCTCACCCAAATCGGTCTCCCATGCCAACCTAGCCTTCAAGGAGTCTTTATTCTATCAATTCTCAGTACTTTGTACATCAGTGTGATCAAATGGCTTGCCAACCCAAACTGCAGGATGCTCCCCAACACACTTGAATGAGTCCATGCATCCAGAAAATCTGCCTACAACCTTCAGGGAATACCACCTAACTTGGGATATTGGAAAAATGGCCCTACTCTTAGTCCGAACCCTTCTCTTGCTTCTGAAAAGGCCATCCCTGGATAAAAACCATCTGCCAACACGCACACCCTTCCCTCCAATGAGCCATCAACATTCTGGAGTCAATGTTGCAGAAAAGAAGATTTCTCCAGGAACCTTGATCACTATTTTTTCAACGATCATGGACATCTGTTGCACCACATATGACACCCGATCATCTAATCTGCAACACCCCATAGGTATTGCATCAGTGCATCATGCACATATGTTCCCTGTACGAAATGCTTCTCCCAGTTGTTTGCCACAACCATTCATCTGGCAGCATGTTGGGTATGGACTGTATAATAACATAGCTCTAGACCCAGAAGGGTGTGGCCACCCTTCTCCTGATCCATCATCAGAACATTCACAGCCTGGTTCCTGTGAGCAGAAATGTACTGTTACAGTGTTATGATGTACTGTTTGTAAGAAAGTGGGAGAATAATTGGGGTGAATGTGAGTCCACCACCAGGAATAAGACCAAAAACTTGTCAGGGTAAAACACAGTTTCTGTACCTTAAACCTTAGCTCAGCTTCCTGGTAGCTGTGGTGCAAGACAAACAGCCATAACTTAGGAAAATGTGCAAAGTAATGAGCAGTAACAAAACAGATAAAAAGTAAAAACTCAACACAATAAAAATCCCAAAACTAATTTCTAAAAATAGATAAATAATATAGAGCAACGTGACACCTAAATGTCAAAAATCCAATAAAGGGAACCACAGATTTGCATTTTTAAAGAGTTTAGGCAAAATGCCAGGAAAAAGTAAAAAACAATCAATATTCACTGTCTGAACTTGACTGGGACATAGGCGCAATTTCAGGCTCAGGATATAATGGGATCGTAATATGGCGGATGAGATATCCCTCACGTTTTCCCTCTGCCAAGACCTAAATCAAGCCCTTAGTCTCTGAAATCGAAGTCAGAATCCTGGCATGCAGACTATACTTGCCAAATTCCTCTCAAAGCCAGACAGCCATTGGACACGGTCCCTTAGAAGCTGTTGCTTTTGGTAAGAAAAGCTGCAAGCAGGAGAAATTCAAATTTTGCAGCCATCTAAGTCTGCATATTTGGAGGATACTGTTCTTACCTTTGCCCAGTCAAGATTTCTACCTTCAGACTTAGGGCCTCATTACGAGTTTGGCGGAGGGGATTACTCCATCACAAACGTGATGGATATCCTGCCCACCGTATGACAAGTTCCATTACATCCTATGGAACTTGTAATACGGCGGACAGGATATCCGTCACTAATCCCTCCATCAAACTTGTAATGAGGCCCTTAGTCTTTTTGGAGCTCAAAATTCTCCAACGGGGCAGCCTAGAGCTAAAACTGGCAAAGTCCTCTTGAAATCAAGGTGCCTCTGAAGCTCTGTAAATTTTGGAAGCCCAAAATGTTCCCAACTTTTCAGAGTATCTGAAGCAGTTCCTTATGATCACTTCTAAATCTCACCTCATGGACTGCATTGAGGGACCAGGACTCACCCCCAGCAGAGGCCATCACTAAGTTTCAGCGTAGGTCCAGCTGTTTTTTGTCAACTGGCCACTTCAGTAAAAAACCTCTTGCAGCTTGTTGTGTCCCTAGCCACACAGGAGGTCAGTTAACTCGGAGTCCACTTCTCAGCCTGGGTGTCAGTGGGAGCAGGTCCAACCCTTCAGGTCTCTACACAAGTCTCAAAAAGTCCAATCTTCTTCTCTTCATCCACAGGATCAATAAGTACTCTGACAAGCTGTTTGTGAGGTCTGGAAAACTGGAAACATGCAGAAATCAACCCCCTGCTGAAAAACCCCTCTGCTGATCCAAAAGACTTAAAAAACTACAGAACCATCTTGCTGCTCCCCTTCCCAGTCAAAGTAATTGAGAAGGCCATCAACACCCAACTCACCAAATTCATAAAAACCAACCACACCCTGGACCCCTCCCAATCAGGCTTCAGAAGCAACTACATCACTGAGACCGCACTCCTTGTCGCAACGGACAACATTTGTACTCTCCTCCACCAAGGTGAAACCGCAGCCCTCATCCTTCTGGACCTCACCGCTGCCTTCAACACCATCTCCCACCACACCCTCTGCACTAGACTCCACAACGCTGGCAGCTGCAGCAAAGCCTTAAAGTGGATCTGCTCCTTCCTCACCGGCCGAACCCAGAGAGTCAGGCTCCCATCATTCTCCTCAATACTGACAAAGATCAGCTGCGGAGTTCCTCAGGGCTCCTCACGGAGCCCCACCCTCTTTAACATCTACATGGCCCACTTGCAAAAATCATCAGAAACCAGACTCAACATCGTCTTCTATGCTGACGACACCCAACTGATCCTCTCCCTCACTGATAAGCCTACAGCCGCTAAAAGCAACTTCCGCAACAGAATGAAGGCAGTCACCGCCTGGATGAAGGACAGCTGCCTCAAACTCAACTCTGACAAAAGTGAGGTCCTCATTCTGGGTTCCACCCTCTCCAACTGGGAGGGCTCCTGGTGGCTGTCAGTGTTTGGAACCCCTACACACCCACTGACCACGCACACAACCTCCGCAACATCCTCGACTCCTCGCTCTCAATGAACCGCCAAACGAATGCCATCTCATCCTCCTGTTTCCACACGCTCCGCCTTCTCCCAAAGAATTTCAAATGGATCCCCATTGACTTCAGGAGAACATTCACCTACATACCAGTCAGCAGCAAGTTAGACTACTGCAACACACATTAGGCCTGCACCACCCATAAACTCCAAAAGAAACTGCAGAGAATCCAGAACACCTTAGCCAGACTCATCCTGGACATCCCCCACTGCAGCCACATCATAGCTCACCTGAGAGACCTTCACCAGCTCCCGATCAACAAAAGAATCACCTTCAAACTCCTTATGCACGCCTGCAAGGCCTTCCACAACATCGGACCTGCATTCCTCAACCACTGCCTGTCCGTCTACATGGTCACCAGACACCTCCACCACCCCAAGGATCTGCAAGAACTCAGCCAGAGGAAGATCCTTCTCTTACCTTATTGCGCAGACCTGGAAAGCTTTTCCACTACATCTCAGGCAATCACCCTCACTGCCTCAATTCAAGAAGGACCTCAAGACCTGGCTCTTCAACTGAACTGCAACTGCCTTTCCCTAAAGGGTGATTAGCCGCGCTATACAAGAACACTGATTGATTGATTGATTGAGGTCCTACGTTTGTAGGTTTCACTAGCCATTGGGTGGGGTTGGCTCTTGGAAACTCCGTAAGCATCGAGGAAAAAGTTCTCAAGGACAAACCTTCCCACTTTTTAAGGATATCCTGTTTGGCTTACTGCAGACTTCCCCACAGTGAACTATACGATTCTAAGTAAAATCCATGATGGCATAACCTTTCTGCCCATCATGGTGGAATGTGAACCAGCTAGGGGTGTGTTTAGGGAAATTAACAGTCGCCTCCTCAATAATAGCAAACAGGCCCTTGGACCAGCTCCCCTCCATATGTGGGTGGTGCTAAACTGACTACAGAGAGCCCAGGAGATGAAAACCTCTCTTCCCTAGGGGTGCCTTTACACTTAACTAGGAATGGGCAAGCCTCATGTGGTCCCTTTCAAGTTATTGAAGGTCCTGAACCCTCCCAAGCTGCCTTTATAGTATGTGTGGGATACCTCACACCCAGGTCTTCTTGCCAAAAGGCCTAAGTTATTGTTTCTGCTCTGGGGGCAGTTTTCATACCTCATGAAGGGAAAGCACTGGCAGGGCCTCTGCCTGCATGCTATTGCTAGTAAACTTACTGAAGCTTCAGCCAGAAAAAGTCTAATTTTTAAAAAGTCACTTTTTGTGAATATTTATTAAAGTGGATTAGTCGTAAACATTAAAATAGTGCTTGAATTATTCCAGTAGCTTGTCCCAAACAAAAGGTAGCAGAGTTATGATTTTAGTTTGAACTTTACTGCCAAAGGACAGCCACCAACCTTCACATTGAAATAGTTTTTGGGAAGTACTCACGGCAGGTACATGGCAACAGTAAAATCTTCCATGTACCACTTTTAAATATTAGGCACCCTAGCTTGTGGGCTATGAAGCCTAATTAGGGGTGACATTTGAGATTATAACATAGGGAACTTCCTGTCAATAAGGTTATTTCCACAGCTTTACATGCAGGTTTAAAAGATGCAGAAGTCAGACCACATAGGTAGGCCTGAAGCCATGCTTTCTTTGTCAGCCTAGTGAATGGCATAAAAGTGATGCAGTTCACAGGTGTCACTGGTGTGTTTCCTGCACCATATATTATGGCCTTGCTGGAAAGTTAAACAGACCAATTAGGAGTCAGCTAATTTTACTATGTTCTAGGGGGAATAGCACAGACACTGCAGACTGGGCAGCAGTGCCCCACCATATAGAGTCCAAAATCCAGCAATACCTGCCAGCAAATAATGGGAATTTACCATGCAAAAAGAGGAAGTTTATCTTTAAAAAACAAAAAAACCTTTATTGAATTTTTAACAGATAAAGAAGACATTTATTCCAGCTACTTTCTTGTCCATTGTATGATATTACCATACTGACACTAATACGTTGAAGGTACATTTGAGAGAAGCAAGCCAGCGTCCCAGTAGTCTGGTTCCCTAGGACTTATAGTGTGATTGAGCGGGGCTCTACATGTAGGGCATGTCACAGGAAGGAGGGAGAGGGGAAAACAGAGCGGGCCCCACCCAAATTCACCATTGTCTCCAAGAGATATTGCACGTCAGGAAGGCCATCCCTTATGTGACTCGACAACCAGCTCAACGACCCCTCACCTTCTGTGTACTCCTCATTACACAGTTCTCAGTGTTGTTTCTATTGTTAGTGGCTCTAGGTGGCCGCCAATCTTTGTCGGGTTCCAGTGTCAGTGGTACTACATCCCATCCTGTGACCTTGGTGCCCTACTACCTGTCGGCAAAGCCACTGGATTATGTTGTCCTGACTCCCACCCACTGGCGGACATCATTCAGCGAATCCACCACCAGCGGGGTCAAGGACTCCCACCAGTGCATCACAGTCCCCCATCACGCCAAAGCAAAATCTGTGAACCAGTTGCCCACTTTGTCTGCCTAGTGGCAAGGCATTAAGTCCCATGACTTGTGTGTATTAATGTGTTGTTGGCACGTTATGTGTTTAGTGTAAGTGCAGACTTCAGGCCAAAAATGGAGAAGCATGGCACAGTGCTACATCATGTGATAAAAGTAAGCATCAACCTCGCCACAATGAGACACGTTTGGTGCCATGCGAGTATTTTATGTAGGCCTGTTGGTGTGAAATAAGTTCTGTGTACATAGTTAGACTGGAGGAGCTTGTGTAGTGAATTCCGTGAGGCCTGTGGAATGTGATTCAAGATGCTACTCCAGTCTGCATCGGTAAGGTCATTTTGGAGGTCCTGGATCCAGCAGACTTTCAAGCTGTTGAACAACAGGACCACTGCTTGACCCAATGCTGTGTGTATATATAGTGATCCTGTGCAGTGTTGAAGTACATGTTAGCAGGGTGTGAGGTACAGGTCTGTGTCTGGCTCTTTGCTTGGATCTCCCCATGTTTACCCTATGGCACCGCTGAGTACTGCATGCATCAAGAATTGTCCAGCGGGGATATCGTGCATTCCTGAGCTCATCAAAGGAGAGGGTAGTCGCATCCTCAAATAACTATCTCAAGGAGACTATGAAGGTACGTCGCCACAGCAGGCGGTTCCTCACCTCCGAACATTGGCAAAAGCCGATAAACACCACAGGGGCATATGTGGTGAGTAGGCTATGTCCGTGTGAGAGCTGTGCCAGCAAAGAGACCAGCAGTGTCAAGCCATCTTTACCAGTGATGGGATTTGTCCTGGACAAGGAGTCACCACAAGCACATCACCTAGGACGTCCTCCTGTGGCTGTCTATGCTAGAGGCTTCTCGCCTCTTGGGATGTATCCAGGCTATCCATGCTATCAGCCATTACAGTTGACCAGCTAAATAGTACAGTTCATAATCCGGTGCCCCCAGGCTCCCCCATTGCCAATGGGAGGCACAGTTCCTCTAAGGCCACCTGGAGCCTGCCTTTGGCCCAGATTAATTTTGAGAGCCAGCTGTCCATAGCCTTGAGCACCCAGTGAGCCATTATGAGAGGTATGTTCACAAGCATGTAAAGGAGCTCACACAGAGCCACCATTTTGGCCAAAGCCCCCATCCCATAAGAGGACAATGTTGATGAAACCTCAAGAAATCGACCACTTTGTTAAGGTTGCCCTCTCGGACATCCCTGGGGTCTCTGTACACCTGTAATTCTAAGTATTGCAAGGTATGTGTAGCTGTCGTAATGCATGACATTTTGGCCCTTCTAATAGGGTGGCACTCTAATCAGACATTGGAAAGAGGTAGAATTTCCTCACTTTCATGTGCAGCCAGACAGTGCAGCAAACGAGCCCAGTACCCTCAGTATAGGAGCTGGTCCAGTGGTGATTTCTAATAGAATTTTAATTTTATTATTTTTGCGTCATGCTCCTACGACCTACCAAGGCTAAAAATCGAAATAGCCCTGAAACGTACCTTCTGCCGTATTTGCCTTCTGGATTATTGGCCAGTCATGAGGTAGGCGAGTGTGTTAATTGATGATTGTGAGCTCTTTTGAATTACGACAATATTGGCAAATGTGGTCCGTTTTCTAGGTGTCAGAGTCTCTTTTTATTATATTCTGCTTTAGACAGGTGTTTGGTTTGTTGAAATGGTCGTGAGCACGCTGATAAACAGCTATGGTCCTTATTACAGACGTTACTGGGCCCATTGCAGTTATTAGCTCAGGTACAGTTCAGCTGCTTTTGATTTCGGCTGATGAAATCAGCCAAACTGTGTCTAAAGCCAGAGAATAACATGCGGCAACTAGTGCGTAAACGACAATTCCCACATATTATTTCCTAAAACTTATAGTCACCATTATTTCCCCATCCCCAGAATTACCAGCAATCCTGGTAACAGTAGCTTTGAGAGGTGGAAATTCTGGAGTCTAAATGGCAAATCTGTGCTGTTTTCGAGGTAGATCAGAAGTTCTTTCTGATTTGTGAGGCGTGATAAAGAGCGTGTTACTTCTCAGTGTTTATTGTGGTTGTAATACCAAAGGATTTCCCAATCTGTGCCGTGTACATGAATGTGCGGGGTCCTCTCAAATGTTTCCTTTGGAGGCTGTGTATGTTGCTGCTTAGTGCTTTGTTTTGCTTTGAGCCCAACAGTACCTAACTGTACGTGTACTGTGTTGGATATATGAGAGTTGTTCTAATTCTATTGATGTTTTTCTGCTGGATGCTCGATGGCTGGGCACCAGCACTGTAGGCAGAGTTAACACATTAAATTGCACAGATTACGAATACTGAAGCTCCAATGAACACCGCATAACACTTCATTAGCAATATCAAATTGGATACTATTTGTTGATGAATTAAATAATGGAATAGCGTAACTTAATTTGAGCAGCACATATATTTTTGTGGTGTGTTGCATTTGCAAATTACATTGCCGCAGCAAAATGTTCTGGTGCCTTTTTAGGGTCGAGCCTGCGTTGCATGCGCTCGTGCATGCGCTCGCGCATGCGTTTCGCAGGGAGATTCTTTTGTATTTATAAAAGGGCTCGGAGCCCTGTCAACTTCACATCAGTGTTTTTTATTGGTTGGTGGGCTTCCCTAATAAAATCCGCTTGCTTTCATTAGTCGAAGGCACGCATATGGCATGCCTTTTCTGGTGGCTAGCCCTCCTCCTGCGCAGCGACCAAGTACAGAAACAGTGTTGCCAGATTGGCCGGTTTCCCGCACAAATGGGCGATATTTTTCCCATTTGTGCAGGAAAAAAACCCAATTGCGGGGACCCCGATTGTTGGGCTATTTTTAGCCCTGTGTGCATTAAAATCGCAGCGGGGCAGCGCCGCCGGAGATACTGGTGCCCCGGCCAGGCCCCGCCCCGTGAGATAGCGAGTTCGGACTCGCGGGCGGCGCACACAGCAGCAGGAAGCAGCGTGTGCGCCGTGCAGTGTCTCAGGGGGCTGTCAATTGGTAGCGCTTTCGCGCGCTACTAGATTGACGGCCTTCTGCCCCACTGAGAGCTCCACGGAGCTCTCAGATTGACGGCCTTCTGCCCCACTGAGAGCTCCACAGAGTTCTCAGTGGGGCAGAGGGCCGTCAATCTAGTAGCGCGAAAGCGCTACCAATTGACAGCCCCCTGGTGCGACACTGCACAGCGGCGCACACGCCGCCCGGCACCACACACAGCAGCAGCAGCCGGCAGCAGGGCGCAGGGCGCCCCACATTAGCTGATGATGGGGGCAGAGGGCCATCAATCTAGTAGCGCGCAAAAGCGCTACCAATTGATGACCCTGAGAAGAAGTATTGGCCTGCCCCCGCGGCATTATTTAAAATGCCTGCGTGGGTGGGCGCCAGTGTTGCCAGATTGGGCGGTTTCCCGCACAAATGGGCGATATTTTTCCCATTTGTGCGGGAAAAAAACCCAATTGCGGGGACCCCGATAGTTGGGCTATTTTTAACCCTGTGTGCGTTAAAATCGTGAGATAGCGAGTTCGGACTCGCGGGCGGCGCACACAGCAGCAGGAAGCAGCGTGTGCGCCGTGCAGTGTCTCAGGGGGCTGTCAATTGGTATCGCTTTCGTGCGCTACTAGATTGACGGCCCTCTGCCCCGCTGGAGCTCTCAGTGGGGCAGAGGGCCGTCAATCTAGTAGCGCGCAATTGACAGCAACCCTTGGTGCGACACTGCGCGGCGGCGCACATGCCGCCCAGCACCACACACAGCAGCAGCAGCCGGAAGCAGGGCACAGCGCGCCCCACATTAGCTGATGATGGGGGCAGAGGGCCATCAATCTAGTAGCGCGCGAAAACGCTACCAATTGATGGCCCTGAGAAGAAGTATTGGCCTGCCCCCGCGGCATTATTTAAAATGCCTGCGTGGGTGGGCGCCAACAGTGGTGAGCCAGGAGCGAGCCAGTGTGTGGCACACTGTTGACTCACTGGCTGCGCTGAGCACCTGGTGGTGTATTCTGGTGTGTGGCTCTTTTCTTTTTCGGCCCTGCCGTGAGCCTCAGCCTGCACAGGTGTGGTGCCCCCCCACCCCACCCCCCCGGAAAAGTCTCTTTTGTTGTGCGCTTCAGCCTTGGACCCCAAATTAAAGCCAGCGCCCAGCCCCAGAGTGCGTGATTGGGGCCCGGTAGAGGGGAGACACCCCCCCTGGCCCCTTCCTGTTGTGTAGGTGCTACCTACATCCCCTACCTACACTGACGTGCAGCCGGTTGGTGCGCAGCTGCGTAAGACAAGGTAAGTGTCTTTCAATTTGTACCTTTGTGACTTGTTGTGAGTAGATGTATTCCTTATTTTTAATATTCAGGGACTAATTGTGGATTGACAGTGCATAGGATCTAAAGCATGGCAGGATTGAATAAGAATGAGTGGCACAGCCAGTGCTTAATTTGTAAATAAAAACGTGCCGGTGTCCACAGCTCTCCTCTTAAACACGCAGCTGCTGCAATTAAATTTGCAAACACGGAATACTAGGGCAGCGTAATCCTAAAGCCATGTTGTGCCTCTTTAGTCCATTTTAAGCCATTTCACCTCACTCCTGCAGCTTTCTGCTCTCTCCCTTTATGGCGCTCCTTTTCATTTTTGCATTCCTCCGTCTTTCTCATATGTGTCTTTTGCTTGCAGTAAATGCTTGAGGCAGGAAAAAAGAGTGCTGTCCCTCAAAAATAAGTGCCAGTACTCTGCACCGGAAACAACAAGCACAAATTAAGCACTGGGTGCAATCACATGAAGGTTGGTGATGACAAAGAGTTATTGTGTTCGTCTGGTAATGCAAAGGGGTTACCAGCTGAGTTGTGCAGTGTGTGCTTTGCAGGGCATTTAAATAAAAATAAATCATTCAGTTTGGGTATTACTTAAACCATTTTATCTGAAACTTTTTTGCACGTTTGGTAGCAGTCTGTCTTATACTGCCAGTAATGCAAGTTTAACCTAATGACTTACATTTGCACAATACACAATTCTTCATTGCAGCAGTGAAGATTTAATTCTGTGGCTTTTTGGTTACACACAGACCTTTCAGTGCATTAACTAATAAAGGTTTCATAATATACAGTGATTAACTTAACTTTTTTTATTTTAAGGCATGAGTTATGTATGTGGCTGCCTGAAACAGAATATATATATATATATATATATATATATATATATATATATATATTTTTTTTTTTTTTTTTTGCCACACATTTAACCCTGCCCCATTGCATGCAGCATCACTGTTCCCATACTTTTTTAATGCACTTTGAGCTGTGTGCTCAGCTGATTTATTCATTTATTTCACTCCAGTTGCAGGCAGTGCAAGCACAAATGTGGTCTCATTGGCTGAGCTAAGCGAAATGAGGGTACATGGTCAGTGCACAGCCTCACTGCATGGTTCTGTTCGTGATCTTAGTGCCTAAATTATTGACATCACTTGTAGTCATGCTCTGCTCAGCGTAGCCATTGCTTGCATTTGACACAAAACACTAGCCTTTACCAATAATGTAAGTTCAAGTTCACGGAGTTTGGGTTACTGTGTTCTGGCCTCTGGTAGCAATTTGCAGAAGGGTGTTTATCGCCTCACACAAACAGCCTTTTTCACCTCACACAAGGATGTATGTTTCTGCAGGGCCCTGTTGACCTCCACTGTCCAGGGTAGAGGTAGCCCGCTAAAACAAATGTAGGGGTAGTGCCTGAGTACGTCCGAAGGAGGCAGGAAATGAGTGAAATGTTGGTCTGCTGCCCATTTAATGAAAAGTCCAGAAAGTAGAACAGTAGTAGAGCAGACTGCAGATACACACTGGGAATGCTAGATGGCTACTTGCATTTCACCTTTGTCTACCGTGTGCATCCGAAAGGCAGTGAAAAGAACAAAGGTTGTGCTTTGAATCCATTTGGGGGGTGTTGATTATCATAGGTTAATGACTGAGCTAATGTAGCAAATGTTATCTTTGCATGTTGGGGCTGACATATTGGGATTAACAGGACTTGAACTGTAAAATGCAAAGGGAAAACAGCATTGGGTCTGCTTTCCATAAACTTGAGTTCGGCATGAAAAGTTGAGTAAGTATGAGGGGTAGTCCATTAAGATGTATAACTTTTTGCTGTTAATGGTGAGTTGTTGCTTTATTGTAAAACCAGTTTGAAAGCTAGAGCATACCTCTTACTTAACCTTGAATATGAGGGAGTTGCCATCCTTTGGCTCATTCCCCATTTCAAAACATGACAAATCCAGAGAGTCAATTGTCTGCCTGAAACAAATCACTTGCCCCAGCGTAGAGTCAACACCACTTTGTATCTCCATTGAATTCACTTGTGTTGTACCCCAAAATAAGTACATGACATCCTTGGACACTTAAAGTAGAGGTATGCTCAATAACCATTGGCAATTCTAGATAGTGTTTTATTTATTGCTTTGCACATGATTAACCGGTGAACTAGGGACAATGATTGCAATTTATTTTGCAGTTTCAGTTAGTCCCCTGGGCTCTCATCTTGACATAGTTCATCATTGATCAGTTCCCAGCTCGTCTGGCAGGTTAATTGTTGCACCATGGGCAAGTGGGCACAATATAAAAAAATATACAGAAAAGATTGGGAGTTGGATCCTGAATTAAAAAGGTGGATTGGCCCTGTCAAATCGGATAATTCCAAAGCGGCCTGCAAGTACTGCCATATAGACCTGCGTGCCCATTATAACGATTTGAAGCAACATGCAGCAACCACAAAACACCGCTCTTGCTGTAATTCAGCAAGTGCTTCCATGGCATCCTTTGTACAACCCATTCCTTCATTATCTAATGACCAGAAAAGAAGAGAAATTAGGTTTGCCATACAAACTGCTTGTTGCACATCCATAAATAATATAGATGGATATGGTGAAATTTTGAAGGATGAATTCCCTGCCTTCCGAATGCACCGTACCAAATGTATAGCACTAATTACTTCTGTGTTGGGCCCATACTTCAAAGACGAAATGCTGAAAGATATCGGAACATCACCGTACTCCTTATTAATTGATGAATCAACAGACATTGAAGTAAAAAAACTGCTTTGCATTTGTGTGAAGTATTTCAGCATAAAGCATAAAAAATGAGTAAGCACCTTCCTTGGAATGCTAGAATTAAATCAGGCCTGTGCCGAAGATATAGCAAATGCAGTGTTAAGCTTGCTTGAAAGTTGTAACCTTGAGACTGAAAATATAATAGGCATAGGCACTGATGGAGCAAGCGTCATGTGCGGAAAACATCACTCAGCATTCACCTTGTTGCGAGATAAGCAACCTTCCTTGCAACTTGTGCGCTGCATTTGTCACTCCCTGGACATCATTGCAAAGAAAGCAATAAGGAGCATTCCAAGCAATGTAGAATTCATGATCAGAGAAACATACAACTGGTTTTCCCACTCCCCAAAACGCCAGGCCGACTACAGGGAATTGTATCTGACATTGGGTGGAGGCATGCCCCTCAAATAAATTTTGCCTTGCGAAACACGGTGGCTAGTGATGGCAGATTGTGTAGATCGTTTATTAGAACAATATGATGCCTTAAGGTTACACTTTAGCACAGCATACTCTGTGGAACACTGCTATGCAGCAAGGATGCTCCAAGAAATGTATCACGATGAGACCAACCTACTTTACCTTACTTTCTTAAAGCCTATTCTTCAAGACATAAAAGTTGTTAATAAAATCTTTCAGCTGGAATGTGGAGATGCACTTCACATCTTTCGCGACCTATATACTCTGTATGTGTCCACACTGAAAAGGATACTTAAACCAAGTGTTTTTACCAGTAATCCTCAAGAACAGTTGCAGAGCCTAGATTTACAAAGTTCTGTCATTTATCTTTCTCAGGAGGATGTGGATCTTGGTCTTGCTTTCCGTAAGAAGCTGGAAGAAAGTAAACTCACCTCTGTTTCAAAGGATGGCATTGTGAAAAGGTGCCTAGAGTTCTTGAAAGTATTGGCATGTGAATATAAATTTTGCCTTCCAGAGTCACTAAGCATGCTTAAAAAGTTAGAAGTTTTGCGTCCCCAAAAAGTGCTTGCAGATTGCAAACCTCTTGTAACTGACTTACCACATACCTTTTTCACATACCCATTGGAAGTACTAGAGTCTCAGTGGAGAATGATATCCTCATGTTCATTTCCTGAGACTTCTAACATGGAATCCTTCTGGATGGAAGTGTATAACTACACTGATGCTGCTGGCAAACATTGCTTTCACGAGCTTGCAATGGGTGCTATAAAAATGTTGACACTCCCGATATCTAATGCTCATGTTGAAAGGGTATTTTCCCAAATGACACTGCTGAAAAATGATAGACGAAATAGAATGGGCCTAAAACTACTATCAAATATTCTCTACATAAAGTTTGGACTGAAACGCATTGGAATTGAGTCCCATTCGTTTGTGCCTCCCCCGGAATTGCTTGCAAAATTTAATAGCAGTATGTATGATTAAAGTTGCGAAATTCAGCCCTCCCCCAAGGAATGCATGCAGCTCGGACCAGAAGAACACTTTCTCAGACCTGCCCTCGACCACTGTCAGCTGCAGAAGGACCCATGCCAGCCAGCCCTCTAGTGACAGGACCAGAAGAATACTTTCTCAGACCTGCTCTTGCCACTGTCAGCTGCAGAAGGAGCCCTGCCTGCCTGCCCTCTAGTGACAGGACCAGAAGAACACTTTCTCAGACCTGCCCTCGACCACTGTCAGCTGCAGAAGGACCCATGCCAGCCAGCCATCTAGTGACAGGACCAGACAAATACTTTCTCAGACCTGCTCTTGCCACTGTCAGCTGCAGAAGGAGCCCTGCCTGCCTGCCCTCTAGTGACAGGACCAGAAGAACAGTGTTGTAAGCAGCTACCTTAGCAGTATGGGATTAAAGCCGCCCTGTCCAGAAAATTTAATCTGGCACTTAACGTTCTTGCAACCCTTGAGTGATGCCAAGAGTCATTCGCAGTTTCCCGTTAACAGCTTTGTTTACTTAAAAGTACATGTCTTAATATGGATGTTGGACTTGCTTCCGGTCTAAAGGTGAAAGAGAATAACTATTCGCAATGGACCCTTTTACAGCCACATCTCCTTGCAACCTTTGTGATTGAGATTTACAATTGTCGAACACGCCAGCATTTACATTCTAATGCACCTAGTGTGTCTGTGATCCTTTTTGCTGCCACTTCAAATGATATCAAATGGCTAGAAAAGGAGAGAAATCAGAATTGCATCAGAACCTGATTCAATGAACCATTTGTAGTTTCCCTTTACCACCAGCCAAGTATGTTTTTCAAGCAATATATGATGTCTTAAAAGTTACACTTTTCTGTTGTGTCCTATGTGTACCACTGGTATGCATCAAGAATTCTCTACGAAACGTATCAAGAGCAGGAAAACCTATCTTTCCTTACTTCGATGAAGACCGTGCAATTGCCATGTATTAGCTCTAGGACTGCCACAGTTATGCCAGTACAGATGTAGAGATGGTCACTTTCTTTTGCACTTTCAGATAGTCCCCGGTCATCTCAACAAGACAGTTATTCATTGAGCTGGTTATCCCAGCTGCAGGTTAATTATTGCAGCATGGGCAAGTGGGCTCAATATAATAAAAGGAGTAGTAGTGGTTTCTGAATTAAAAGGACTGAATGCCCTGTAAAATGAGCTGATACCAAGGCTGCATTCAAGTACTGCCAAAAAAAATTGCATGCCCATTCCAATGATTTGAAACAACCTGCAGCAAACAGATTAGGTGATTGAATGAACCATTCGCAGTTTCACTATACCAGCCATGTTTACTTACCGGTGCATGCCCCGCACTCTGCAACAAGCATCTTGCGGCCTAGGAAGTGGCTTCTGCCCTTGCTTTCTGTCTGCAACCGAAGGAAAATGATCTGCCTGCTACAAAGGGCTCCAATGCCAAAACTGGTGTCAAAAGGACTGCTGTGAAGTTGATGAAAGCGATGTTCAGCCAAAAGCTGTGAATCCGAGAAAGGATCAAACTGTATGTGATTGAATGAACCATTCGCAGTTTCACTTTACCAGCCATGTTTAGTTACTGGTGCATGCCTCACACTGTGAAACAAGTTGTTTGCGGCCTAGGAAGTGGCTTCTGCCCTTGCTTTCTGTCTGCAACCGAAGGAAAATGATCTGCCTGCTACAAAGGGCTCCAATGCCAAACTGGTGTCAAAAGGACTGCTGTGAAGTTGATGAAAGCGATGTTCAGCCAAAAGCTGTGAATCCTAGAAAGGATCAAACTGTATGTGATTGAATGAACCATTCGCAGTGTCACTTTACCAGCCATGTTTACTTACCGGTGCATGCCCCGCACTCTGCAACAAGCATCTTGCGGCCTAGGAAGTGGCTTCTGCCCTTGCTTTCTGTCTGCAACCGAAGGAAAATGATCTGCCTGCTACAAAGGGCTCCAATGCCAAAACTGGTGTCAAAAGGACTGCTGTGAAGTTGATGAAAGCGATGTTCAGCCAAAATCTGTGAATCTGAGAGAGGATCAAACTGTATGTGATTGAATGAACCATTCACAGTTTCACTTTACCAGCCATGTTTAGTTACTGGTGCATGCCTCACACTCTGCAACAAGCATCTTGCGGCCTAGGAAGTGGCTTCTGCCCTTGCTTTCTGTCTGCAACCGAAGGAAAATGATCTGCCTGCTACAAAGGGCTCCAATGCCAAAACTGGTGTCAAAAGGACTGCTGTGAAGTTGATGAAAGCGATGTTCAGCCAAAAGCTGTGAATCCTAGAAAGGATCAAACTGTATGTGATTGAATGGGGAAACATCCTTTTTTACGACTTTTTTATTACGAAAGTCGTGGTTAACGAAAGCGTAACAACGCTTTTTTTAACCACGACTTCGTATTTTTGTGCCTTAACTACGTATGTTCTGAACAACGAACATGCGTGGTTAAGGTACAAAGAAGGGAGTTGGCGAAGGTAAGTGGTGGGTTTAGGTTTTGGGGTGGGGGTGGGGGGTCAGGGGGTTTTAGGTTTTGGGGTGGGGTTGGGGGGGGTGGGGCATTTTTGGTTTTGGGGAGGGGTGGGGGGTCAGGGGTTTTTAGGTTTTGGGGTGGGGTTGGGGGGGAGGGCGTTTTTGGTTTTGGGGAGTGGGTGGGGGATCAGGGGGTTTTAGGTTTTGGGGTGGGGTTGGGGGGGTGGGGCGTTTTTGGTTTTGGGGAGTGGGTGGGGGGTCAGGGGGTTTTAGGTTCTAGGGTGGGGTTGGGGGGGTGGGGCGTTTTTGGTTTTGGGGAGTGGGAGGGGGGTCAGCGGGTTTTAGGTTTTGGGGTGGGGTTGGGGGGGTGGGGTGAGGGATGTAGGGTGAATGGTGCCTATTGCTAATGATTTTATCAGGAATGCCTTTACAACGAAATATCGTTGTTAAGGCATTTGTGGTAAAATCATTAGTAGTAAGGACGAGGTCGGTGTTCCGACCTCATTGTTAAGGTTAGTAGTTGTTTTTAATTCGGTGTTCCGTCATATAATCGATTGAATGAACCATTCGCAGTTTCACTTTACCAGCCATGTTTACTTACCGGTGCATGCCCCGCACTCTGCAACAAGCATCTTGCGGCCTAGGAAGTGGCTTCTGCCCTTGCTTTCTGTCTGCAACCGAAGGAAAATGATCTGCCTTCTACAAAGGGCTCCAATGCCAAAACTGGTGTCAAAAGGACTGCTGTGAAGTTGATGAAAGCGATGTTCAGCCAAAAGCTGTGAATCCGAGAAAGGATCAAACTGTATGTGATTGAATGAACCATTCGCAGTTTCACTTTACCAGCCATGTTTAGTTACTGGTGCATGCCTCACACTGTGAAACAAGTTTATTGCGGCCTAGGAAGTGGCTTCTGCCCTTGCTTTCTGTCTGCAACCGAAGGAAAATGATCTGCCTGCTACAAAGGGCTCCAATGCCAAAACTGGTGTCAAAAGGACTGCTGTGAAGTTGATGAAAGCGATGTTCAGCCAAAAGCTGTGAATCCTAGAAAGGATCAAACTGTATGTGATTGAATGAACCATTCGCAGTTTCACTTTACCAGCCATGTTTACTTACCGGTGCATGCCCCGCACTCTGCAACAAGCATCTTGCGGCCTAGGAAGTGGCTTCTGCCCTTGCTTTCTGTCTGCAACCGAAGGAAAATGATCTGCCTGCTACAAAGGGCTCCAATGCCAAAACTGGTGTCAAAAGGACTGCTGTGAAGTTGATGAAAGCGATGTTCAGCCAAAAGCTGTGAATCCTAGAAAGGATCAAACTGTATGTGATTGAATGAACCATTCGCAGTTTCACTTTACCAGCCATGTTTAGTTACTGGTGCATGCCTCACACTGTGAAACAAGTTTATTGCTGCCTAGGAAGTGGCTTCTGCCCTTGCTTTCTGTCTGCAACCGAAGGAAAATGATCTGCCTCCTACAAAGGGCTCCAATGCCAAAACTGGTGTCAAAAGGACTGCTGTGAACTTGATCAAAGCGATGTTCATCTTTCTGTCTCCAAACAAAAGAAAATAAAGTAGCTGCTACAGGCTTCAATGTCAAAAGGTTTGTCAAAGAAGGACTGCTGTGCACATAATCAAAGATTTACGTCTCTCACCAACTCCAGATTTACTACTTGTTCCAATTTGCTGCTCATCATAAAAAGTGAGTGACCATTTTTCCATGTTTATTTCCATTTTTAGTCTCTCACCAAGTCCAGATTTACTACTTGTTCCAATTTGCTGCTCATCATAAAAAGTGAGTGACCATTTTTCCATGTTTATTTCCATTTTTAGTGTGTAATGCAATGAATAATCTAGGCACTGTTAGTTTCACATTTTTGCTTACAATAGAAATTAGATTTATGCTTTAAAATGTTTGCTTCAGCCTACGATTGCATTAGTTCAGTGTTAAAAGTTTGGGCTACTTTTTGGGCTGGGACCGGTTCATTTGGGCTTACTTTGGGCTGGTTGTTCAACAGCTTTGGGCTATGGAAGGCTTGTAAAATCTGGCAACACTGTACAGAAAACATGCGAGGCTCGCTGTTTTCCATCGGGCTCGTGGACTTTTTTTTCTCTAATTTACGAGCCCGATCTCGCTTGGCAGAAGTCGAGCGCTTTACGTACTTGATTTCACTTTTTCAGGTTATGTACATAAATGCACTTTTGCCCGATAGGTGAAAAGTAGGGGTTAGGAGTTTACAGCGCGATCAGCTCTAACATGAGCAAACACGAGACCCGATGCATTGTAAATGTTATCTTAATGGAAGAAGTCTACAGTGAATCACAGAGTGGGCTGTGTTGCTGACTTCCAAGACTGACGAAATGGTGATAATATATCACACAAACTGGGTTGTGTCACTGGTTGCAAATTTGATTAAATGATGGAAGAGGTCCACAGATGAAAGCTTTGACTACTTCAGTCTCAGATCAATGGTTTCAGAACTTTGTTTTATGAATCAACAGTTCCTAGTTTTCCAAAGAAGAATGAAACATTTCTTCCATGCAGGCTGTTATATGCTTGCTGTACATAATCATGGATGTACCATGGACTTTTACCAGGCCAGGGGCTCAAATATACAGTTTAACGTGAAATAGGATGTACTGAAAAAATGTTGTTAAATGTAATTTATGATTATTTACTTGGCTGTGATCTAAAACCTAAAACCCAATGAAATTCACTGTTTATGGTGATTAATGTAAATATAACTCTCACCCTATGCCATTCCTCATAGCATCACAGATGATGACAGAAATGACCTCATAAATGACATCTCACCATAACCGATGAATGTAGATTTTATATTGGAAGCATAATGTCATTTTAATTTAAGTATTTTTTGGAATGGAATTTCAATGCTTTTGCGTAATACATTTATTAGGAACCATAACTTCTTCAGTGAATTTTTTTGTTTTGTTTTTGGGTTTCAGCTAGACAGTCTTAGCTGCCTGATGGAGACCTTTTATTTCAAATATATTACATACAAGTATAGTAGGCTTTGGGCCAGCCCCTTGCCCATCATTAGAAAGTTTTGTTGTCAATCCCCACTTTATTCTTGATTTGAAGGCTTTCTTCCCTATTCTGGTGGTTGTCCCACCCAGAAGCATTTTGGTCTCAGTGTTTTGATTGAATGTGTTGCATCCTTCCACTGTTGATGTCAGACAAATTATTGTACCTTCTACAGGTCTCTCTAGTATTTTACTTTTACGACTTACAGAGAGTGCACGTCTTGCCCATCTTTCTTTCGCCTTATGTGTCTGAATCTATCTTCTACCTCTCATCTCTCCCTCTCTCACTGTGTCAGCTTTATTCGCACTATCCCCATTGATCTTGATCTTACCAGTCTCCTCTGCTACATACCTCCGTCATTGCTCATCGCTGCATCTTGCCTGGTCTATTCCCAGTTATTGATTCAGTTCTTACTGGTAATTGATTCAGTTCTTACTGGTAAATTTCATTACTCCGATTCGTAGTCCTTCTCATCCTAGTTTACTCAAGGAGGTAACTCTGCCTCAGGCAAAGAACAAAGACACTACCATGTAACAGGATCCGAGATCACAGCTAATTATGTGTTTCTTTTATTTCTATAACTTGCCCATTAGAAAAACGCCCCCACCCCTCCTTCTGTATATAAGAAGACCTTCCAGTTGGAGGTGGAAAAACGGAAAGGGAGAGGGCTGTGGCCTGGGAAGAGGAGGAATATGAAGCAGGGAAATGAAGCCTACCGGTAGGTAATTGAAACAACATAAATGAAACATATAAATACAAAAAATATGAATATGTGGCTTACCTCTTTTTGAGACCGAGAAGATGGAGGAGGTGGGGCAAGGGGAGGGATATATTTTTACTGGACATGGTATAGAAATAAAAGAAATACATGCTTACTGGGATCTTGGATCCCATAGCATGGTAGTATCTCTGTCTGAGGAGAAGTTGCCTCAATGAGTAAAGACTGGGATGAGGAGGGCAAGATGAGGGGGTATTGCTCACTTCCCACCTCCCCCTTGTCCCTTTTTCATCGTGGTCCCACTGTGCCGCCTCTTCAGTTCTCTCCTTCACTATGGCTCCCCTCACCTCTCACCCACCTTTCCTCTACCCCCTGGCTCAGTCTCACACACTTTGATAGAATGTGGGACTGCTGCCATTGCAAGAGCGTGGATGCATTGCATACATATATGACCTTGAGCATAAAAACGGAGAAAAGACAACATTCAACAACAGGCCCTTTCCTCGGGTACAAAGGGGTATATTAACATGCCACTAGCGCCACCAGAGCGTCCTTTGTTGATGTTTCCCGTCTAATAGACTGGTTATTGGTCCTTTGTCTATTTTTGTGATCTGAGGACGGGGCTTCACATCTATGATGTCTGCCCATATGACACGCGGTCCATTTTTGATTGGAGCCCAGTTCGATGACCTTACTATTTGACCCACCCCCGCGTTTACCTTTCCACTTTCGAGAATGCGTCCGGCAGGTAGGTGACCGGGTTCGGACCTTCGCTGTAAATAAAGCGATGATAGCCCATTGGTACACATTTTCCCATGGAGCCCTGCCCCTAATAGAGGAGGGTAAGCAGCTGTTACCTTGGGTTTGCCTTTACACCAAGCATGGCAGCATGTCATCACCGAGTGCCACAATACGTTTTGTGTGTCCAATTTTATATGTGTATTTGATCTTAACGTACATTTGTTGGTTTGTTTATTTTGTTCTTTTCCATAGGTCCTCACCTATCTAGAATGTTAGATGCGTAGCTCTTTGAGTAAGTTAACTCAACATTTCTTTCACAGATCCCCCTACACAATTTGGTATGAAGTGTAGCTTAGGAGACGTTTGTTTCTTTGGTCCTGATGAAACGCCATTTGATCCGTAGGCACTTATTAGGTGTGAAACATGTTGACCTTTACTAGTGTTTGAAGGAAGACTTTTCTTTCACCCTTTTGTGTGTCGGTAGAGTGGCAGAACATTATCTCCATTCCACTCTCTAGTGTTTTTAACCTTGATCAAGACCCTTTGTGATCAATAAAATATAGGTTTTCTAGGTTGTCGAGCCAATTTTAGTTTCTCTTTTTCCAGCTCCTCTCCGACTGTAGGTGCAAATTTACTCCTACATTCTTTCACCACAGCACACACTACAAATTAAGATCTCCGACAAAGAGCCCCCTTGTGGGGCCCGTCAGATATTGCAGCGCCAGTCTGACAAGGAGCAAGCCCTGTGATGAAGCATGATAGCCAATGGATATGTGAGGGCTCTTGCTTCTATTTTTAGAAGTGCCTAATGGATCCTTGTCTTTCTTGTGGAACAGTGTACCTTTTTGATTTACATTACTAGAAGGGAGGCTGTACACTGGACCATATAATCTCCCTGTCCCTCTTATGGTTAGATACTGTTTCTCCTTTGCCCTGACTAGAGTGAGGGTCCTTGCTTGGAGAAGGGGTAATCTAACTGCCATCCAAAGACCCCATTTCTAACACCACCGTTCACACAGAAATACCCACTGGTAGCTTTGCGCAGACTTAGTCCAGGGAAGGCTGAGTCCGGCACACTGTCAGAATGTCAATCAACCCTGCTCACTACCAGCTTTGCACACTGCCTGCAAGCCATGTGCAGTGACCTCTGCACCCTTTTTGTATAAATGTATACGGCAAGATGGTAGGCTGCATTGTACTCTCCCTACTTTGTACACTAACAGTTCTGCACACTGCCAGTTGCCCATATGCACTATCCTCTCTGCAGATAGTCCATGGCACAGACATTAAATGAATCCTGACAGTCCTGCACACAGGCAGTGCTGTGCTCAGCCACTTTGCTGGAAGCCTTGTGCACATGTAGCCCTGACTGTGTGCATTAAATGCTGTGTGTTCAAGCAGCCCTGCATATAGCCCTTCAAACTACCATGAGCACAAGTAGCTGAACACAGAAAGCACCGATTAGGTACAACCCTACAGACAACTATGCAATCAACCATCCCTGTCCAGCTTCCCTGTGCAAATAAAGCTGTGAATGCCGCCAGCCCGGTGAACTGCCTACCATGAGCCACTGCCAGCTGTACATGCTGTCAAGCAGTCCCTAACTCTACCCTTTGTTATACACGTATTCCAAAGTCGTCTATGCTTAGCAAATCACATTGCTTCCCATCTCGGTTCATATTGAGCACATTGTTCATATCTGCTCTTCTAACTCGATGCTCTGCTAACACTACATGCCAGCTCCACATACGGGCAGCCATTCTACCTTCTGATCTATGCACTGCAATTCTAATAGGTGCCAACATTTTGCACGATAGGCAGTCTTACACCATACTAGCTTTACACTATGGTAGCCCTTATGACTTTCTGTGACCCGTGCACACTGTTTGTCTTGAGCACTGAAGGGTAACATTTGAGCTTTAGCGCAGAACCTCAATATGGATTGCCAGCCTTCAAACAGCGCCTGCGTTACAATAGGAAACATGCATTGGGTAATCTTTGAGAAGACTAAAAAATAATTCGTGTAAATATATGCATTACATATTAAGACATGTTATTTCCTTTTAAAAGTCCACTTTTTCTATTCTTTCAAGCTATGTAAAAAGTGTGACCTCCCAAATGGGCTGTACCAGAGTTTCCCATTGTCTGACACCCTTCGCACTGCAGGTTTTGCAGCGCACAAGAATCACTCCACATTTACAGCCCCATGGAGTACCACCTGTCCCAGTGGCTCCCACGGAGATAGACGTCCTACACACATGAAGCACTGCTAGCTGCTGCACGAATTGAAAGGTGTGTAAATTGCATCTGAAGTGATGGAAGTCCGGAGTGCATCTTAGAAGATGGAGTGCTGCTCTGCGAAGGATCAATGTAGGAAAGTATCATCGTGCCTGGCATGTTACCCTCATATTTCACTGTATATATGTTGTTTTAGTCTCTGTGTCACTGGGACCCTGCCAGGCAGGGCCCCAGTGCTCATAAGTATGTGCCCTGTATGTGTTCCCTGTGTGATGCCTAACTGTCTCACTGAGGCTCTGCTAACCAGAACCTCAGTGGTTATGTTCTCTCTGCTTCCCAAATTTGTCACTAACAGGCAAGTGACTAAATTTACCAATTCACATTGGCATACTGGTACACCCATATAATTCCCTAGTATATGGTACTGAGGTACCCAGGGTATTGGAGTTCCAGGAGATCCCTATGGGATGCAGCATTTCTTTTGCCACCAATAGGGAGCTCTGACAATTCTTACACAGGCCTGCCAGTGCAGCCCGACTGAAATAACATCCACGTTATTTCACAGCCATTTACCACTGCACTTAAGTAACTTATAAGTCACCTATGTGTCTATCCTTCACCTGGTGAAGGTTTGGTGAAAAGTTACTTAGTGTGTGGGCACCCTGGCACTAGCCAAGGTGCCCCCACATCGTTCAGGGCAAATTCCCCGGACTTTGTGAGTGCGGGGACACCATTACACGTGTGCACTATACATAGGTCACTACCTATGTATAGCGTCACAATGGTAAATCCGAACATGGCCATGTAACATGTCTAAGATCATGGAATTGTCACCCCAATGCCATTCTGGCATTGGGGGGACAATTCCATGATCCCCCGGGTCTCCAGCACAGAACCTGGGTACTGCCAAACTGCCTTTCCGGGGTCTCCACTGCAGCTGCTGCTGCTGCCAACCCCTCAGACAGGTTTCTGCCCTCCTGGGGTCCAGGCAGCCCTGGCCCAGGAAGACAGAACAAAGGATTTCCTCTGAGAGAGGGTGTAACACCCTCTCCCTTTGGAAATAGGTGTGAAGGCTGGGGAGGAGTAGCCTCCCCCAGCCTCTGGAAATGCTTTGATGGGCGCAGATGGTGCCCATCTCTGCTTAAGCCAGTCTACACCGGTTTAGGGATCCCCCAGCCCTGCTCTGGCACGAAACTGGACAAAGGAAAGGGGAGTGACCACTCCCCTGACCTGCACCTCCCAGGGGAGGTGCCCAGAGCTCCTCCAGTGTGTCCCAGACCTCTGCCATCTTGGAAACAGAGGTGTCTGTGGCACACTGGACTGCTCTGAGTGGCCAGTACCAGCAGGTGATGTCAGATGCTCCTTCTTATAGGCTCTTACCTCTCTTGGTAGCCAATCCTCCTTCCTAGGTAGCCAAACCTCCTTTTCTGGCTATTTAGGGTCTCTGCTTTGGGGAATTCTTCAGATAACGAATGCAAGAGCTCACCAGAGTTCCTCTGCATCTCCCTCTTCACCTTCTGCCAAAGGATCGACCGCTGACTGCTCAGGACACCTGCAAAACCGCAACAAAGTAGCAAGACGACGACTAGCAACCTTGTATTGCTTCATCCTGCCGGCTTTCTCGACTGTTTCCAGGTGGTGCATGCTCTGGGGGTAGCCTGCCTCCTTTCTGCACCAGCAGCTCTGAAGAAATCTCCTGTGGGTCGACGGAATCTTCCCCCTGCAACCGCAGGCAACAAAAGACTGTATCACTGGTGCTCTGGGTCCCCTCTCAGCACGACGAGCGTGGTCCCTGGAACTCAGCAACTCTGTCCAAGTGACTCCCACAGTCGAGTGACTCTTCAGTCCAAGTTTGGTGGAGGTAAGTCCTTGCCTCCCCACGCTAGACTGCATTGCAGGGTACCGCGTGATTTGCAGCTGCTCCGGCTCCTGTACACTCTTCCAGGATTTCCTTCGTGCACAGACAAGCCTGGGTCCCGACACTCTAACCTGCAGTGCACAACCTTCTGAGATGTCCTCTGGCGTCGTGGGACTCCCTTTTGTGACTTTGGGTGGACTCCGGTTCACTTTTCTTCTAAGTGCCTGTTCACGTACTTCTGCGGGTGCTGCCTGCTTCTGTGAGGGCTCCCTGACTTGCTGGGTGCCCCTTCTGTCTCCTCATCCAAGTGGCAACATCCTGGTCCCTCCTGGGCCACAGCAGCAAACCCTAACCGCGACCCTTGCAGCTAGCAAGGCTTGTTTGCGGTCTTTCTGTGTGGGAACACCTATGCAAGCTTCTTCACGACCTGGGACATCCATCCTCCAAAGGGGAAGTTCCTAGTCCTCTTCGTTCTTGCAGAACACCAAGCTTCTTCCAACAGGTGGCAGCTTCCTTGCACCCTAAGCTGGCATTTCTTGGGCTCCTGCCCACTCTCGACACTGTCGCGACTTTTGGAATTGGTTCCCTTGTCTTACAGGTACTCAAGTCTGGAAATCCACTGTTGTTGCATTGCTGGTGTTTGTTCTTCCTGCAGAATACCCCTATCACGACTTCTGTGCTCTCTGGGGGTTGTAGGTGCACTTTACACCTACCTTTCAGGGTCTTGGGGTGGGCTATTTTTCTAACCCTCACTGTTTTCTTACAGTCCCAGCAACCCTCTACAAGCTCACATAGGTTTGGGGGTCCATTCGTGGTTCGCATTCCACTTTTTGAGTATATGGTTTGTGTTGCCCCTATACCTATGTGCTCCTATTGCAATCTACTGTAACTTTACATTGCTTGCATTACTTCCTTTTGCTATAACCTGCATAATTTTGGTTTGTGTACATATATCTTGTGTATATTTCTTATCCTCATACTGAGGGTACTCACTGAGATACTTTTGGCATATTGTCATAAAAATAAAGTCCCTTTATATTTAGTATATCTGTGTATTGTGTTTTCTTATGATACTGTGCATATGACAGCAGGGGTATAGTAGGAGCTTTACATGTCTCCTAGTTCAGCCTAAGCTGCTTTGCCATAGCTACCTTCTATCAGCCTAAGCTGCTGGAAACACCTCTTCTACACTAATAAGGGATAACTGGACCTGGCACAAGGTGTAAGTACCTCTGGTACCCACTACAAGCCAGGCCAGCCTCCTACATTGGTTGTGCAGCGGTGGGATAAGTACTTGTAACTACTTACCACTTTGTCATTGTGTACTTTTCATAAGAGAATAATATACAAAACAAGTTCAGTGTATGTACACTTGACCAAAAAGTTTTTCTTTTCTCCTCTTACACTTTCTACGAAGTGCTGAAAAGTTTCTCAAAACTTCTAAAAAGTTTCTAAAAGTTTGAAAAAGTTTTTTTCTCTGTTCCTTAAGAAGATATGAAACTCTTTCTTTCTTCTCAATGTCTCTAAGCCTTCTTCTATCATGTCTGATGTAGGGGCTGCTCTGTGTCCAAGCATTCCCAACCCACCCACCCTGAAGACAACATGTTAGAAAGGGAACTCAAAAAGTTGAGAGTGGAAGAGACCAGACTGAAGCTTAAACAGCAACAGCTGGCTCTAGACAGGGAATCCCTAGACCTGGAGAAGGAGAGACAGAGATTGGGGTTTGGACCTCATGGTGGCAGCAGCAGTATTCCTGATAGTAATCCTGTTAGAGAGCATGATTCCAGGAATCTGCACAAGATAGTCCCCCCTTACAAGGAGGGGGATGACATCAACAAGTGGTTTGCTGCACTTGAGGGGGTCTGTATGGTACCGGGGTCCCTCAAAGGCAGTGGGCTGCTATATTGTGGCTATCTTTCAATGGAAAGGATAGGGATAGGCTCCTTACTGTTAGAGAAAGTGATGCTAACAATTTTGCAGTTTTGAAGGATGCACTCTTGGATGGATTTGGCTTAACCACTGAACAATACAGGATTAAGTTTAGGGACACCAGAAAAGAGTCCTCACAAGACTGGATAGACTTTGTTGACTGTTCAGTGAAGGCCCTGGAGGGGTGGTTACATTGCAGTAAAGTATCTGACTATGAAAGCCTGTATAATCCTATTCTGAGAGAGCATATTCTGAATAACTGTGTGTCTGACTTGTTGCACCAATATCTAGTGGACTCAGATCTGACCTCTCCCCAAGAATTGGGAAAGAAGGCAGACAAATGGGTCAGAACAAGAGTGAACAGAAAAGTTCATACAGGGGGTGACAAGGATGGCAAGAAGAAGGATGGTAAGTCTTCTGACAAGGGTAGGGAAAAAAGTTAAACTGAGTCTTCATCAGGCCCACAAAAATCCTCTGGTGGGGGTGGTGGGTCCAAATCCTCTTCAAATCAAGTTAAAAAGCCTTGGTGTTATTTGTGTAAAATCAAAGGCCATTGGACAACTGATGCCAGTTGTCCAAAGAAAAACACCAAACCTCCCACTACCACAACCCCTACTGCAAATTCTAGTGCCCCTAGTAATAGCAGTGGTAGTGGGAGCAAACCTACTAATAGCCAATCCAAGGGAGTAGCTGGGCTCACTTTTGGTAATTTAGTTGGGGTTGGTCTTGTTAGGGAGACCGCAGCGGCTGTGTTAGTCTCTGAAGGTGTCATTGATTTGGCCACCATGGTTGCTTGTCCCCTTAATATGGATAAGTACAAGCAACCTCCCCTAATAAATGGTGTTGAGGTTCAGGCCTACAGGGATACAGGTGCCAGTGTTACCATGGTAATAGAGAAACTGGTACACCCTGAACAACACCTACTTGGTCAGCAGTACCAAGTGACAGACACTCATAACAACACTCTTAGCCACCCCATGGCTGTTGTGAATCTCAACTGGGGGTGGGGGTTTACTGGTCCAAAGAAAGTTGTGGTTGCTTCAGATTTACCTGTAGACTGTCTACTAAGAAATGATTTAGAGACATCAGCTTGAACAGAAGTGTAGTTGGAGGCTCATGCAGCAATGCTGGGCATTCCTGGGCATATTTTTGCTTTGACAAGGGCTCAGGCCAAAAAGCAAAAAGGACAGGGTAACTTGGATCCTGGAACAATGGACCAAGTGCTCCCTAAAGCTAGGGGTAGCAAGGGTAAATCCCTACCCACTATCCCTCCCTCTATAGATGATTCTCCTTCTGAGGAAGAAGAATTTCCTCCCTGTGCAGAACCTTCACCAGATGAGCTGGCAGCAGACACTGCTGAGCTTTTGGGTGGAGGGGGGCCTGCCAGGGAGGAGCTGAGTGTGGCACAGCAATCCTGTCCCACATTAGAGGGTCTCAGACAGCAAGCTGTCAAGCAGCAAAATGGGGATGTCAGTGACTCACATAGAGTTTACTGGGAGGACAACCTCTTGTACACAGAGGCAAGGGACCCAAAACCTGGAGCAGCCAGGAGATTGGTCATTCCCCTGCAGTACAGAGAGTTCCTCCTAACTCTGGCACATGACATTCCTTTGGCTGGGCATTTGGGCCAGATCAAAACACGGGAAAGGCTTGTCCCCCTGTTTCACTGGCCTAGGATGTCAGAGGACACTAAAGATTTTTGCAAGTCTTGTGTGACCTGCCAAGCCAGTGGCAAGACTGGTGGCACACCAAAGGCTCCCCTTATTCCACTACCTGTGGTTGGGGTCCCCTTTGAAAGGGTAGGGGATGACATAGTTGGCCCCTTTGACCCTCCTACTGCTTCAGGCAATAGGTTTATCTTGGTGGTTGTGGACCATGCCACAAGATATCTAGAAGCAATTCCTCTAAGGACCACTACAGCACCTGCAGTGGCAAAAGCCCTCCTGGGAATCTTTTCCAGGGTGGGTTTTCCAAAAGAGGTTGTATCAGACAGGGGTAGCAACTTTATGGCTGCATACTTGAAGGCTATGTGGAAGGAATGTGGTGTAACATACAAATTCACCACACCTTATCATCCACAGACTAATGGACTGGTAGAGAGGTTTAATAAAACTCTCAAAGGAATGATAATGGGACTCCCTGAAAAACTCAGGAGGAGATGGGATGTCCTGTTACATTGCCTCCTTTTTGCTTACAGGGAGGTACCCCAGAAAGGAGTGGGCTTCAGCCCCTTTGAACTCCTCTTTGGGCACCATGTAAGAGGTCCACTAACACTTGTGAAGGAGGATTGGGAACAACCTTTAAAAGCTCCCACACAAGACATAGTGGACTATGTACTTGGCCTAAGATCCAGAATGGCTGAGTACATGAAAAAGGCCAGTAAAAACCTTCAGGCCAGCCAAGAGCTCCAAAAGCAATGGCATGACCAGAAGGCTGTTCTGATCCAGTACCAACCAGGACAGAAAGTGTGGGTATTGGAGCCTGTGGCCCCAAGAGCACCCCAAGACAAATGGAGTGGACCCCATCTCATTGTTGAGAAAAAGGGCGAGGTCACCTACTTGTTTGACCTGGGCACTGCCAGGAGTCCCCTTAGGGTGATTCATGTCAACCGCCTAAAACCCTACTATGACAGGGTTGATCTCACCCTGCTCATGGCAACAGATGACGGACAGGAAGAAGAGAGTGACCCTCTCCCTGATCTCTTCTCCTCCACTGAAGAGGATGCTCTAGTGGAGGGAGTAGCTTTGGCAGACTGTCTTACTGCAGAACAGAAAGACAACTGCATAAATCTCCTTGGACAGTTTTCTGAACTCTTTTCAACCGTGCCAGGCACCACATCTTGGTGTGAACACACAATTGATACTGGAGACAGCATGCCTGTCAAAAGTAAAATCTATAGGCAGCCTGACCATGTCAGGGACTGCATAAAACAAGAGGTTCAGAAAATGCTTGATCTACGAGTGGTTGAACCTTATGAAAGCCCATGGGCTAGCCCAGTGGTGCTTGTACCAAAGCCTCACTCAAAAGATGGAAAAAGGGAGAGGAGGTTTTGTGTTGATTACAGAGGTCTCAACCAGGTAACTAAAACTGATGCTCCCCCTATACTCAGGGCAGATGAGCTCATAGATACACTGGCATCTGCCAAGTATCTAAGCACCTTTGATTTGACTGCAGGGTATTGGCAGATCAAATTGGCTGAGGATGCTAAACCTAAAACTGCATTTTCAACTATCGGAGGGCACTACCAATTTACAGTGATGCCCTTTGGTTTGAAAAATGCACCTGCCATTTTTCAGAGGTTGGTGAACACAGTCCTGCAAGGGTTGGAGGCTTTTAGTGCAGCATATCTAGATGATATTGCTGTCTTTCGCTCCACCTGGGATGATCCCCTGGTCCACATTTGGAAAGTTTTGGAGGCCCTGCAAAAGGCAGGCCTCACTATCAAGGCCTCAAAGTGCCAGATAGGGCAGGGAAAGGTGGTTTACCTGGGACACCTAGTAGGTGGAAAACAGATTGCACCACTTCAGGGGAAAATCCAGACAATCATGGATTGGGTTCCCCCTTGTAGTGCTTCACTACTTATCTAGTTTTTAGCACTTACATAACATACCAGGAATGCACTTCTGAGTTCAAAGAAGACTTTTATTGTTGTTAATTCTTCCCCAACCGAGATTTCGTGAATGACGGATTAGTAGATTTCAAGCACACGTCAATGAAAACAAAATATATCAGTTTGCAATATACACAGCAGGTTATATTTATAAGATATTGAATGCAAAGCAAAACAAATACTTCACCGTGTGAGAAACTATTTACAGCTTCATCTTTCTAGGGTCTGCAAGCTGATGACTCCTTGTCAGCTGCGAGAAAGAGATTTATCTACCCACACGGGATGCTGGCAACTGGCGCCAAGCTCCAGCACGAAGTCAGGCAGATCCGAATCTGATTCTCTGAAGCCTGTGACATTCGTTACAAAAGTGTGCCCCCTCCTCTCAGACTCAGGAAAACTACGCAAGCCTTTGGAGACTGGCCAGATCTCCGAGACTGGTCCTCTTCCCAAGCTCAAGCAGAGAGAAAAACAACCAATGTACCCTCTCTTATCAGGTCTAGTCTACTGTGAGAAGAAAACAGCTTGGTTCATCTTGTGCAAAAACACAGCTTGGAAAAATACAGCTTGGATTCTCAACTGCAATGTCTAACTTCACGTTAAAGGCAATAGGCAGCTAACCTAAATATCAAATGCAATGTCTAGTGTCATATCAAAGCCAATAGGCAGCTGAGCTGAATACAAAGTGTAATGTCTAATATCATGTCAAAGCCAATAGGCAGCTGAGCTGAATACAAAATGTAATATATAATATCATGTCAAAGCCAATAGGAATATCTAATAGCATGTCAAAGCCAATAGGCAGCTAAACTGAATACATCATGTCAAAGCCAATAGGCAGAATACAGAATGTAATGGCTAATGCAATGTCAAAGCCCATAGGCGGCTAAACTGAATACATCATGTCAAAGCCAATAGGCAGAATACAGAATGTAATGGCTAATGCAATGTCAAAGCCCATAGGCGGCTAAACTGAATACAGAAAGTAATGGCTAATGCCATGTCAAAGCCAATAGGCGGCTCAACTGAACAAAACATACAATGTGCTACTGGTGAACATTGAGCAACTAATATGCGCAGTGGTGAAACACAAAGTCATTGGTCAAACTCCATTAATGGCATAACATTCCGCCCTTTGACCAATGAACTTTTGTTTCACATATCTCTTATTTCAAACAAAAACAAAAAACATCATCACAAAACAAAAACAAAAAACAACATTCACAGCAAGTCAGATCTGAATGATCAAAGCAATCCCTGTAAAGCAATAGAAGTGGATTAACATATAGATGCCATAACCTTTCACCTCAGATACATCTAAACAGAAAAGACTGAAACATTTGTAGTGTCTCTAATTCAACAGTGTTAGCAATTTGATGTGGCATGAGTTCTACTCATGTAAAGGTGCACGGTCCACCTGAAAGGTTTTCTAGAAGATAAGCAAAAGTCAGAGTTCCATACGAGAAGGGAAAAAAAAAATAAACACAGCTTAGTTCCAGTGGAAGAATGCAATCAAACAAGTTGAACTTGAACTGAAGGCGCAGTTTGCGCAAAATGGATCCATGGTGCTGGCACTTTACTCAGCCAGGTTCAGGTTGGGGGTTCGGTCCCTTCCCCGACCCCACACGCACACACCGGAAGGGGGACCACACAGCACACTCAGGGACAGTGGCGAAACGTGGTAGGATCTGCAAAGGAAACAAGTATGACTTTTCTTGCAAATAACATTTTTCATTTAAACTGCACCCTTCCTCTTTCTTTCCCTGTTTTATAATCAGCAGGACGTTTTTGGGGCCCTTTATTATGATTTCTGCAGGTTCTGGAGGGTCACTTGGGGCTTCAGCCCACACACCAGCACTGAGGTTTTTATCTGCTGCGCCACAGCTTCCCTTTTCTTGCACTGTCAGAAGGGCTGGGGCAGACTCCTTCTTTACCAAACCTCCATTAACTGCACTTTTGCCAATTTGGGCCATTCTGTCTCCAATTTGTATGAATAAATCAGATTCTTTTCTAGTTAACAGCATAATTTCGATTTCTCCTTGGTAATTTGCAGCAATCACTCTCCCTAAAACCTGATCAATTTGTCATTTCTATCCTGGTAACTTTCCTCTCCCCAACTGCTCTGTGACTGCTTGCATGACAGATTGCTTTTGTGCGTGCTGCACAGTTTTTATCAAATCTAGGGGAATGGGCATCTCTCTCATCTCTGCCCACCTGTAAGAGTCTTTTTCTCTCAGCTGTTCATATTTCTGGGGCACCCACTTAGCCATCCCCACTAGGGCAGAATTCTGGGTGTACACTTCTCTCTCTGATTTTTTCTCATTAACATCTGCAAGGTAATTGAACCAGTTAGGTGCAAGCCATGTGGAAAAACAAACAGCTAAAACATTAGCAATGAACCAAGAGTCAGCGTAAAAATGACACATCTCACGTAGCTCTTGCTTTGAAATCTGGCACACATTGTACAACGCGGTTCCTTCTCCTGTGCCATAAAATAACATTTCAGTCAATGAATCATTAGTAAAACAAACATGCTTTTTATCTTCAGTGGACACGAATTCAAATGGTGCACACAATTTCACTAGTGACTCTTTTACCTGTGGTACTCTAGCCCTGTCTTGCAAGTACCAGATCCAGTGTATGATTCTAGCTAGGGGCACTATTTTCTTCCCTTGTTCTTGATTTACATGTACATCAGTGTTTGCACTCAATTTCACTGCGCAGAAACCTGAAGTCTGAATTATTTCATTTGCCAAATCACAAGCGCGCAGCTGCATATTATTTTTCACAGTGACCATATACAAAAGTGTTAGGATTTCACTCAAATGAGGGCTATTCTGTTTCCAAAAATCAAACAAGCTAATGAAACTCGGTGTCTCTTGCTTAGTGCAAACAGTAAACAACCCTAAAATCTTTCTTTTTACTTCATTCTGCAACGGTAACTCGTAAATCACATTCTGAGCTCTCTCGTTCTCGTCCGTGTTATCAGTTAAGGAATGCATTTTGGCTGCCAAAAACCCTGGCTCACACGAAGGCTCAAAGCAGCTGGAAGCTGTCTTAACCCCCTCATTACTGGAATGGGAAAAGAAAGATTCTTCTAAAACAGCATTTTTATAACTTTCAGCATTATCTTGAATTAATGTATTCTGGCTAATTTGCTCACGTAAATTCTCATTTTCATGTTCCAACTGCCTACATTTCTCCTGCATTTCTCTGTAAGCAGATAAAGGTATCCAAACCTTTCTGTCATCATTACTTCCAAAAGGCACATTTTCTAAATATGCACAACAAAAATTATTTCTCAAAGCACTATCAGGCAGTTTAGCTACACATGCATTTTCAAACATGGTCTGCCGTGCTTCTGTAATTCTCCAAACAGAAAACAATTCACAGTTTTTCATAGCACCATCGGGCAGTTTAACAACACATGCATTTTCAAACATGGTCTGCCGTGCTTCTGTAATTCTCCAAACAACAGAAAACAATTCCTGTAATTCTCCAAACAACAAAAACAATTACGCTTTTAAAGTGTGCACGTAGAAATCTACTAATTCGTCAACACCTTAACCACCTCTTAACCACCTCTTAACCGCCTCTTCGAGTCCCACTTCTGGTACCAAATGTAGTGCTTCACTACTTATCTCGTTTTTAGCACTTACATAACATACCAGGAATGCACTTCTGAGTTCAAAGAAGACTTTTATTGTTGTTAATTCTTCCCCAACCGAGATTTCGTGAATGACGGATTAGTAGATTTCAAGCACACGTCAATGAAAACAAAATATATCAGTTTGCAATATACACAGCAGGTTATATTTATAAGATATTGAATGCAAAGCAAAACAAATACTTCACCGTGTGAGAAACTATTTACAGCTTCATCTTTCTAGGGTCTGCAAGCTGATGACTCCTTGTCAGCTGCGAGAAAGAGATTTATCTACCCACACGGGATGCTGGCAACTGGCGCCAAGCTCCAGCACGAAGTCAGGCAGATCCGAATCTGATTCTCTGAAGCCTGTGACATTCGTTACAAAGGTGTGCCCCTTCCTCTCAGACTCGGGAAAACTACGCAAGCCTTTGTGAGACTGGCCAGATCTCCGAGACTGGTCCTCTTCCCAAGCTCAAGCAGAGAGAAAAACAACCAATGTACCCTCTCTTATCAGGTCTAGTCTACTGTGAGAAGAAAACAGCTTGGTTCATCTTGTGCAAAAACACAGCTTGGAAAAATACAGCTTGGATTCTCAACTGCAATGTCCAACTTCACTTTAAAGGCAATAGGCAGCTAACCTAAATATCAAATGCAATGTCTAGTGTCATATCAAAGCCAATAGGCAGCTGAGCTGAATACAAAGTGTAATGTCTAATATCATGTCAAAGCCAATAGGCAGCTGAGCTGAATACAAAATGTAATATATAATATCATGTCAAAGCCAATAGGAATATCTAATAGCATGTCAAAGCCAATAGGCAGCTAAACTGAATACATCATGTCAAAGCCAATAGGCAGAATACAGAATGTAATGGCTAATGCAATGTCAAAGCCCATAGGCGGCTAAACTGAATACATCATGTCAAAGCCAATAGGCAGAATACAGAATGTAATGGCTAATGCAATGTCAAAGCCCATAGGCGGCTAAACTGAATACAGAAAGTAATGGCTAATGCCATGTCAAAGCCAATAGGCGGCTCAACTGAACAAAACATACAATGTGCTACTGGTGAACATTGAGCAACTAATATGCGCAGTGGTGAAACACAAAGTCATTGGTCAAACTCCATTAATGGCATAACACCCCTACAACTCAGACCCAGGTGAGAGCCTTCTTAGGCCTCACTGGGTATTACAGGAGATTCATTAAAAACTATGGCTCCATAGCAGCCCCACTTGATGATCTCACCAGTAAAAAGATGCCTAAAAAGGTATTGTGGACAGCTAGCTGGAACCTCCTTCCTAGGTAGCTGTAGGAGAGCGCCGCAGGAATCCCAATTATGGCGCTCTTCGAACGCCTCGCCGGATCTACAACCCCGTCGTCATGGAGACGCGTCGGGGAGGAGACGGAAGTCGTCCCCGGAGTTCCGGGTTGCCGAGAGTGAAGAAGGGCACAACGGGACGGGACGGGACTCCTCCTCAGGACGTAATACGGAGCCAGAGGGAGAGACGACCGAAAAACGCGAGAAGGAGAGAAACGGAGAGCCAGACCTCGGAGAGGAGACGGAGAGAAGCGTCAACCCGGGATACCCAGGAAGGGAGAGGGAAGAAAGGACGGAAGAGCCACCCCGAGAGGAGACGGAGGATGCGACAGCCTGCCACGGCCCAGGAGGGTCGTGGCTGAACAAGGTACGTGCCCTAGTAAAGGGCCATAGCAGAACCCAGGGAAGGGGAACGGTAGGAGGCGAGGGGAGGATTAGAAGGGGGAAAAAAGGGGAGGAAGGGAGACAGGGTGACTACCTCTAAAAGGGGAGCGCCTGAGGCGGGACAAGTTCCCTGGGCACCCTAACAACCACGTATACTGTGCTGACACTAGGAAAGAAACCCACTTACCTCCCCACTAAAAAGGATAGAGTAACCCCTCCGTCACTCCCCCCCCCTTCGTATTTCACCTTCCCTCCCATACCCCCACACAGAACCAAAACCGTGCTTACCCTCCCCACTTACCGGCTGCCACCTTGTTTTTGTTCTTCCGAGGAAACCTGCCGCCAGGATACCGGAACACGCCACCTGGAAGGAAAAAGGAAAGGGAAGAAATAAGCAACCCACCTGAGACGGATAGAGACCAGAGCAGGGAGAGAAGAAAAGGAAAAGAGAACCCAGAACCACCGGTTACTCACAGACTGTTCTAAGTTATTCTCCCCCTTTACTGCCGCCAAGAACAATAAAAAGCACGTAAACCCCTGAAAAGGGTAGTTAACCTCAGTGTTTGTGTCCTCTATCACCCCTACACCGCACCCATCGCCTACAGTGGTGTCAGAAGTGGGATTGGACGGACACGGGATAATGGAGGACAAGTCCAGTCTTGAAGAAATGATTAAACAGTTGGCCGAAGGACAGCGCCATCTCCAGCTAGTCTGGGAAGCCCAGCAACGAGAGGCCAAGGAGGATAGGGAGGCCCTACAGTCGGCATTGAAAAGCCAGGCCACCATTATGGCCAGTAATCAGCTAGTTCATGAGACTGCCATACAAAAGCTGACCGACACTATAGCTGCAAGTAAGGTGCACCCCAATGTGCCAAGTTCCGTCCTACAAAAATACCAAGAAGGAGAAGACCCTGACTCGTTTTTTACGAACTTTGAGAGAGTCGCTTCCAGTGCTCAATGGCCGGCAGAGAGGTGGGGTCAGTATATAGCTCCCCTCCTGACAGGAACCCTCCAATCCGCTTATCAGGCCGCAAACCCAGGAGGTGTCACCCCGTATGCCGAGATAAAGAAGAGTATTTTGGAACGAGTCGGACATGACGTCGAATACTATAGAACTAGATTCCGGAAAGTAAGATGGGGACCCCATGAAGACCCTCGGACATACTATTACCGGGTGAAGGATCTAGGGTTGAAGTGGCTGGGACCACTAGGAACGGAACGTGAGGACATAATTAAGGCGATTATTCTGGAGCAGTATCTAGATTCCCTACCGCCCCATACCCGACACTGGATCCGACAACACCCCAATATAGATACTGAGACAGCGGTTGATCTAGCTTGTGCTTATCACAGATCGGGAGAGGGTAAACCACAACCCGTCCGCCCCATGGGGAAACCACCAATAACCCCTACTCAATTCCACACACGACGAGCAACCGAAGAGACCGGCCTACCTAGGAACCCGGAGAGAAGCCCAATGCAGCAACCCCAATGTTTCAACTGTGGGGAGTGGGGCCATATCGCCCGTGGATGTCCCAGAAAGCAGGAGGGTATAGAGCCAATGGAGATAGGCATGACTAGAGGCAGAGTCTTATGCCTAGGAAAGAGTGGCGTGTCCTTTAAATACCCCCTGATGATCAACGGAAAACTTGTTATGGCCTTAATTGACTCCGGGTGTAGTCAGTCAGTAGTCCGACGTAGTCTGATTCACCAGATACCACCCCCTGAGGACCAATGGGTTACGATATGCTGTGTCCATGGAGACCGAGCCCAGTATCCGCTTCTCAACATAGACATAGGCTGGGACGGACATATAGACAGTCTGCCTGTGGGGCTCATGGACAACCTAATAGAGGAATGTGTAATAGGAACGGACTATCAAAGGTTCGACGACCTTTTAGACAGGACCAGACAGAAAAACCCAGTGGACAACTGGTGGGGTGACGCGCCATTCCGAGATGATGCTATACCTAGTCATCCCACTAGACGGAAGTTAACACGAAAGGAGAGGAGAACGGAGAAACAGAGATACGCCTGGCAACAGGACCAACAAAACAAAGAAGGAGTCATGGCCCTCCTAGATGCAGCCCCCACATCGTTTAGGATGAGTCAGCACGAGGATCCCACCTTAAAACATGCTTGGAAAAATGCTAAAACCGCCTCAACTGGAGAGGTAGGTCCTTACTTCTTGACCTCAAAAGATCTGTTATATAGGGTCACCACCAAAACAAATGGGGAGAAAAGACAGCTCGTCGTTCCCGAATCTTACCGAACCCAGGTACTCTTCCTAGCCCACAACCAACCAGGGGGAGGACATTGTGGTAGGGAGAAAACGGAAGAATACTTACTCAGGCGGTTTTACTGGCCGGGAGTATATGCCCATATCAGAAGATACTGTGCTCAATGTCCTAAGTGCCAACTTGTGGAGCCAGGAACCCTCCGTAAAGCACCGTTGCGACCCCTACCTCTGATTGATATACCATTCAAACGGGTCGGTATGGACATAGTTGGTCCTCTTTTACCGTCTAGTAAAGGGCATACCCACATTCTCGTGCTCGTAGACTATGCAAGTAGGTACCCAGAGGCCATTCCCCTTTCCAGCACCACTACGAAAAACGTAGCACAATCTATGATATCTTTCTTTTCCTGGGTGGGATTCCCCGAAGAAGTCCTTACGGACCAGGGAACCCCATTCATCTCAGGACTAATGAAACAAATCTGTACATCCCTAGGGGTTCAACAGATAAAAACATCTGTCTACCATCCCCAAACGGATGGATTGGTCGAACGGTATAATCGCACCATAAAAACCCTTTTAAGGAAAGTGGTGAATGAGACAGGTAAGGACTGGGATCAGAAGCTTCCCCTAGTATTGTACGCGATAAGGACACATGAACAATCCTCTACTGGGCATAGCCCGTTTGAACTTGTATTTGGGAGACAACCAAGAAACCTTCTAGACATGGCAGTGGAACTCTGGGAGGAGGAGGAGAACGAAGAACGTCCTATCCTAGACTATGTCCATAAGCTAAAAACCCAACTCCAATCAGTATGGGAGGACGTAAGGCAGCATCTAACAGAAGCCCAAAATAACCAAAAAACTTACTATGACCAGGGTACCAAACTCAGGATCTTACAACCCAATGACAAGGTGTTAATCCTCAGGCCCACCTCAGAGCACAAATTAATTGCCAAATGGCAGGGACCATACAAAATCTTAAAAAGAGTTACCCCCGTTACCTATTTATTAGAATTAAGAAATAATCCGAGGCGAACCCAGATTTACCACATTAACCTATTAAAGAAATGGGAAGAACCCGCAAGCGATAACTTAGCATTAGCGAGGGGATGTCTGATCACGCCGACTCAACCTTTAGGGTTAGAATTGTGCCCCACCTCACTGTATGACCCTCAACAGCTCCCCAAAATCAATGAGTCCCTTTCCGAGATAGAGACCCGACAAATGACGGAGTTAGTCCACCGTCATGCCTATTTTTTTTCTGAACTACCGGGGAAAACAGCACTGGTCCAGCATCACATTAGAACCCCGGAAGGAAAAGTAGTACGCCAACGACCTTATCGAATTCCCGAGGCAAGGAAAACCCTCATAGAAGAGGAAGTCGATAAAATGTTGCGTTTAGGAGTTATTGAAACATCTACCAGCCCGTGGTGTTCTCCGATTGTCATAGTGCCGAAGCCGGATGGCTCTATCCGCTTCTGCATTGACTTCCGGAAGCTCAATGAGACATCCCTTTTTGATACATACCCCATTCCTCGGGTAGATGAAGTCTTGGAGAAGATTGGGCAGGCCCGATATGTGACTACTATTGATCTGACAAAGGGGTATTGGCAGATCCCCTTAGCACCCTCTGACAAAGAAAAAACGGCGTTCGTATCCCCTTCAGGCCTGTATCAATTCACGGTGCTCCCTTTCGGGCTTCATGGTGCCCCAGCAACGTTCCAACGACTAATGGATCAACTACTAAGACCATACCATGATTTTACAGCCGCATATCTTGATGATATTGTTATTTTTAGTTCTACCTGGTCTACCCACCTCCTTCACCTGGATAAGGTGTTCTCCGCACTATCCACAGCCGGGCTTACCGCCAACCCAAAAAAATTTGTACTAGGTCAGACCCAGATAGCCTACCTAGGTTACGTTATTGGGAATGGGCTCTTGAGTCCCCAAAAGGATAAAGTAGCCACCATTCGACAGATTCCCCTCCCTACCACAAAGAAGGAACTTCGCTCCTTTCTGGGGCTAGTTGGATACTATCGAAGGTTCATCCCTCAATACTCTACTATAACAGCCCCCCTTACGGACCTCTTAAAAAAACAATACCCGACGGTCCTACCTCCTTTTTCCCCCTCCCAACTTCAGGGATTCCAGTGGCTCAAGGAAGCCCTTACAACCGAACCAGTGTTGCGTTGTCCCGATTTTGCCAGGCCCTTCCATCTTTTTATGGACGCATCCAATGTCGGGTTAGGGGCCGTGTTGGCACAACCTGACCGCCAGGGACATGAACACCCGATAGTCTACATCAGTAGGAAGCTATTACCTAGGGAAACGAACTACCCCACTATAGAGAAGGAATGTTTAGCCATTAAATGGGCAATCGAATGTTTGCAGTATTACCTCCTGGGACGCCCATTCATCCTCTACACCGATCATGCGCCTTTGACATGGTTGGCTTCCCATAAGGACACCAATTCCAGAGTACTCCGCTGGTTCCTTGAACTGCAACCCTTTACTTTTCAGATCCGCCATATCCCTGGGGCTCGCCAATGTCCCGCAGACTTCCTCTCCCGCTGCCCTGACTCCTCGGGCCTATACCAGTCCCGATCGTGGGAAGGGGTGTGTAGGAGAGCGCCGCAGGAATCCCAATCATGGCGCTCTTCGAACGCCTCGCCGGATCTACAACCCCGTCGTCATGGAGACGCGTCGGGGAGGAGACGGAAGTCGGCCCCGGAGTTCCGGGTTGCCGAGAGTGAAGAAGGGCACAACGGGACGGGACTCCTCCTCAGGACGTAATACGGAGCCAGAGGGAGAGACGACCGAAAAACGCGAGAAGGAGAGAAACGGAGAGCCAGACCTCGGAGAGGAGACGGAGAGAAGCGTCAACCCGGGATACCCAGGAAGGGAGAGGGAAGAAAGGACGGAAGAGCCACCCCGAGAGGAGACGGAGGACGCGACAGCCTGCCACGGCCCAGGAGGGTCGTGGCTGGACAAGGTACGTGCCCTAGTAAAGAGCCATAGCAGAACCCAGGGAAGGGGAAGGGTAGGAGGCGAGGGGAGGATTAGAAGGGGCAAAAAAGGGGAGGAAGGGAGACAGGGTGACTACCTCTAAAAGGGGAGCGCCTGAGGCGGGACAAGTTCCCTGGGCACCCTAACAACCACGTATACTGTGCTGACACTAGGAAAGAAACCCACTCACCTCCCCACTAAAAAGGATAGAGTAACCCCTCCGTCACTCCCCCCCCCCTTCGTATTTCACCTCCTCTCCCATACCCCCACACAGAACCAAAACCGTGCTTACCCTCCCCACTTACCGGCTGCCACCTTGTTTTTGTTCTTCTGAGGAAACCTGCCGCCAGGATACCGGAACACGCCACCTGGAAGGAAAAAGGAAAGGGAAGAAATAAGCAACCCACCTGAGACGGATAGAGACCAGAGCAGGGAGAGAAGAAAAGGAAAAGAGAACCCAGAACCACCGGTTACTCACAGACTGTTCTAAGTTATTCTCCCCCTTTACTGCCGCCAAGAACAATAAAAAGCACGTAAACCCCTGAAAAGGGTAGTTAACCTCAGTGTTTGTGTCCTCTATCACCCCTACACCGCACCCATCGCCTACAGTAGCCAAACCTCCTTTTCTGGCTATTTAGGGTTTCTGCTTTGGGGAATTCTTCAGATAACGAATGCAAGAGCTCACCAGAGTTCCTCTGCATCCCTCTTCACCTTCTGCCAAAGGATCGACCGCTGACTGCTCAGATGCCTGCAAAACCGCAACAAAGTAGTAGTAGAGGACTACTAGCAACCTTGTATCGCTTCATCCTGCCGGCTTTCTCGACTGTTTCCAGGTGGTGCATGCTCTGGGGGTAGCCTGCCTCCTTTCTGCACCAGGAGCTCTGAAGAAATCTCCTGTGGGTCGACAGAATCTTCCCCCTGCAACCGCAGGCAACAAAAGACTGCATCACCGGTCCTCTGGGTCCCCTCTCAGCATGACGAGCGTGGTCCCTGGAACTCAGCAACTCTGTCCAAGTGACTCCCACAGTCGAGTGACTCTTCAGTCCAAGTTTGGTGGAGGTAAGTCCTTGCCTTCCCACGCTAGACTGCATTGCAGGGTACCACGTGATTTGCAGCCGCTCCGGCTCCTGTGCACTCTTTCAGGATTTCCTTCATGCACAGCCAAGCCTGGGTCCCCGACACTCTAACCTGCAGTGCACAACCTTCTGAGTTGTCCTCCGGCGTCGCAGGACTCCCTTTTGTGACTTCAGGTGGACTCCGGTTCACTTTTCTTCTAAGTGCCTGTTCGGGTACTTCTGCGGGTGCTGCCTGCTTCAGTGAGGGCTTCCTGACTTGCTGGGTGCCCCCTCTGTCTCTTCATCCAAGTGGCGACATCCTGGTCCCTTCCTGGGCCACAGAAGCATCCAAAAACCCTAACCGCAATTCTTGCAGCTAGCAAGGCTTGTTTGCGGTCTTTCTGCAAGCTTCTTCACGATGTGGGACATCCATCCTCCAAAGGGGAAGTTCCTAGTCCACTTTGTTCTTGCAGAACACCAAGCTTCTTCCAACAGGTGGCAGCTTCCTTGCACCCTCAGCTGGCATTTCTTGGGCTCCTGCCCACTCTCTACACTGTTGCGACTCTTGGACTTGGTCCCCTTGTCTTACAGGTACTCAAGTCCGAAAATCCACTGTTGTTGCATTGTTGGTGTTTGTTTTTCCTGCAGAATACCCCTATCACGACTTCTGTGCTCTCTGGGAGTTGTAGGTGCACTTTACACCTACCTTTCAGGGTCTTGGGGTGGGCTATTTTTCTAACCCTCACTGTTTTCTTACAGTCCCAGCGACCCTCTACAAGCTCACATAGGTTTGGGGTCCATTCATGGTTCGCATTCCACTTTTGGAATATTGTTTGTGTTGCCCCATACCTATGTGCTCCTATTGCAATCTACTGCAACTTTACATTGCTTGCATTACTTCCTTTTGCTCTCACCTGCATAATTTTGGTTTGTGTACATATATCTTGTGTATATTTCTTATCCTCATACTGAGGGTACTCACTGAGATACATTTGGCATATTGTCATAAAAATAAAGTCCCTTTATTTTTAGTATATCTGTGTATTGTGTTTTCTTATGATATTGTGCATATGACACCAGTGGTATAGTAGGAGCTTTACATGTCTCCTAGTTCAGCCTAAGCTGCTTTGCCATAGCTACCTTCTATCAGCCTAAGCTGCTAGAAACACCTCTTCTACACTAATAAGGGATAACTGGACCTGGCACAAGGTGTAAGTACCTCTGGTACCCACTACAAGCCAGGCCAACCTCCTACAATCAAGGGTGGGATATCTTCTCCCTGAGACTCTCCCTGCTTCTCTGAATCAGAGTTGGAGATCTGTTCATCCTTCTCCGTCTTCTTATCTGCTGTAGAAGAATTAGCTGGTTCCAGGGTGCCTCCAGAGGGAGCTGGAAGGAAGGCTACTCCCACTTGTATACTCCATCTCTGGAGTCTGTGCTCATAGCCAAGGTGTCATACATAGTTCACAGTACACAGCATTCCTGTATCTTTGTCATGTGCAGCCATCTTATGCACAGGAAATCCCCAGGGCATCATGCTGCCTCCAACTGGACTACTGCTCCTGGCATGCACAAGATGCACTGTTGCTCTTTGCAGCAGTGTAGTATCTTAGTGTCACCACATCAACAAATTGGATGGAACAGCTGCCTCAGAGGAAGGAAATAGCCTCTCAAATCAATATGGTAAGCACTTTTGCCATCTTGGATGAGAGGAGCAGGCTCATTGATTAATAATGGAAGCTCTTTTGCCAATGTACTTCTAATGGTTAAATAGTTAACATATATGGACAGGGATAGTTGGGTGTAGGGCATGGATGAAAGACAAACCCTGCACTTAACAACTGCTACTCCTCATCTGTTGCTGAGTGTGATAGGGTTTGGATATAAAAGCAGTTAGACACAAACTGTGTATTCATATCCATCTGCACACAGCCTTCCATCATGAGCATCAGGGTTGAATGCTTGGGAAGTTGGACCCAAGGACTGACTTCGAACCAATTAAGTATTGTGAGGTTGTATCCAGTGCATTTGGAACGAGGGTGAGTAAGGTTTTCATGGTGAAGACATGAGTTAGGGATTGTGTAACTATCCATAACTGGCCAATGTCATGGGGTTTTAGGCTTAGGTTTTCCTTCACAACAATAATTGCAGTTTAAGTGTGTTATTAAATTGAATTTCAGAAGTCTTTTAAACACATATTAAGGTGTGTGGTTATTAGCAGAAGATATCACAATTCGCACTAACACAGTTTGTTTTCAGTGAATTCCTGGGATTTTTAAATTACATACTACATCCATCGGCTATGATAGCAACCACTGACACAAGTGTCCTTCATCCATGTATCTCAGGGCCTGCACCGAATCCTCCATTGCTGCCTAACTCCTGCTGCATGCGGCCTATGACAGAGGTCAAATTTTATTGATACATTAGTGGCATAGAACTTAGCATATGGTGACTAATTAATCTTCATTTAAAAGCCTAACAGAGAAATTAATGTGGAAATGTAAAGCCCACACGTTTAAATTATGGTGGACTGTGTGGCCTTCATTTGTATTAAACACTATGATATTAACATGAAAGATGGTTTGTATCCATATTAAATTAAGTACTAATGTGAATTAACGACAAGAGTGTTTTTATTAAGATGAATATTAGAATGGAAGTATTAAATTAATATGAATTAATCGTACATATTTTGATTAAATGAATTCTAATAATGCGAGGTACAGGTGTGCAGTAAAATAAATGCACATTTAAAACTGTTCTAATCTGTCATAAATGACGTTTGCAATTAAATATTTTGCATTTGAATATTCAATTATAACGGTAATGTGTGCAATAGGTTTATAAATATATTAATTGTAATAATATGCAGTTAGGTTTTTCTTTAGCTTCACTAGGCCTGAGCGATTTATCTTGCAGCAGTAGTGGAAAATCACTTGTTTATTCTGTTCCCTCTGATCTGAATTCTTTTTCTAGGTTGCTGATGTGATGTTGACTGTCCCATTGTACGGAAGGCGAAGAACATGTTGGCCATTAACAATGTAACATTTTTTTTTCTAGCTATTGAACAAGACAGGAAACTCATAATTCTCATGTGAAATGTCTGGTTTATATTGTGTGTCATGAGAGAAAACTTTTAAGTAACAAATAACTAGAAATGTAATATTTTGGTGGAACTGTACGAAATCACTGAAATGACAAAGGGCTTTTGCTGCGAAAATCTGGAATAGTTGCAGACTTGGTGGTGCCATCGACAACCATTGGACACTGAATCTGACTCCTAGAATAAGCCCACCTGAAGGACCAATCAAGACGACCCTGGTTATTTTAATTAGTGAGGAACTTGAAAACTTGGAGTCAGTCCACTACTGCCTCAAAGCTGTCCAGAACCCTGCCAGAATCTACCTTCTCTTGCTTGAAGTCTGTTGCCGTCACTTCTATGCCTTTCAAGCTTCTGATGAGTTTCCTCCTAATCTTAATTTCCCCATTTGTTTATGCTGTTCAGTACCAATATGCCCAACTCATTCTGTACTGCTGATCCGTCCTCTGTGTAACTCATGGGCTGCACTGTGCAGATGGTGCTGTCGATTGACTTCAAGGGAAGTGACTGCTCTTGTTTCCTTTTCAGCTTTATATTTGCATATTGAAGTTCTGCTGATCTATGTTATTCTTTAGGAGTGTTTTAAGGTGGAGATGTTTAGTATGTTAAATCTTTTTAGATGTTTGGGACAGCCAGTGGTTTTCATGTATGTTTATAACTTAGTTTTGTGCACTGTATACGAGATGTTAATTTTGGGACTGTAATAAAGCTTTGAAACTTATTCAGTTTGGAGTCTGATTTAGTGTCAAACTGGCCCTGGTGTTCAGAATTGTATATAGTATAATGTCATTGATTTGTGATTGAATGTTTCTGACTACCACATTCTTCACCAAGTCCAAAGATGTAGTCGACCTCGATTGGTGAGAATAGTGATGGTGTCTCACCAGCACCTTTGTGGTGTCAGAACCCGAGGCGAGAAGAAGGCCTCCGTGACCGTGTCAACACCTCCAACCATGTGCATTGGGGGAAGCTCCAAGGTCTGGCCAAAGTACTCAACTCTCCACCGGCGGCCAACCCCCACTTATGACCTGTCTCTGACAAGCCCCGCTGTCCACAGTGCACAAGTGCAAAAATGTTTGTACATGTATTTGCATATTTGTGAAATTTTTTTTGCTAGGATTTGCAAAAAAAATATATTTAATTTTTCAAAAGAATAGTGGATCAAATATGTGTTGATATAGAAATATATTTACCACTGCTCATAGCCACTGCACAGTTGTGGTTAGAATCTTCTGCCACAGGAAACTGTTTTTCAGTTTGCTTATAAATTTAGCAGTAGCCACTGAGTAGTTATGGTTAGGATTTTGTACCACAGAAAACCCATCTTTTAGTTTGCTTATAACCTTGACACCATTTCATGAATCTGCACAAAACCTTTCAAAACAGTAGTAGATCCAGTCCACAAGCGCTACACCTGGTTGTGGGACAACCAGACAACCGACTGGCAACAGTATGCCATGGGGAGGTGCAGGGCAGTCACTGCAGTCCCTTCCTGGCAACAGTGCTTCAACAGACGTGATTGTGAAGCCATCCAAAGATTGCACAACAAGGGAATCTGCAGTCATTTCCCCTACTGTTGTATAGCCTGGAGTGGGAATATCAAATCTAACCCTCCAAAGTGCAACACTTTCCCTACTTTTGTGTAGATTGGAGTGAGATTAGTAAATCTAACCCTCCGAAGCCCAACACTTTCCCTATTGTTAAGTTGACTAGAGTGGGAATAGCAAATCTAAAGAATTCAACCCCTTGTAAGTGGAATACTTTCCCTAATGTCGGCAAGCTGCATTTGTATTAATTATTTTTGTATTGTTATTTAATATTCTTTGGTCTTATTTTTAATAATTAAAATGTTGGTTACATTATTTTTACAAAATGTATTTGTTATTGGAATCTATATTTTCATATTTATTGCATTACTTTAATACGATATTCTGTAATTATTATACACTTTTTAGCATTAATATTACTTTTGTAATTTTTTTATTGTAAATATGTGGATAAGATTTTTTTATTTTAGATATACATATGTGTGTGTGTTTAGTTTGTAATACAATAAAATGATTTCTGTGTTTATATTAATATTTAAAATAGATAACATATTTTTGTTGGTTGCATGTATTTTGTTAATATAAAATTACTTTAATCTTATTATTTTAAATTAAATGGATTTGAAAAATTACGTATTCAATTTTAGATTTTTTTATTACAATACTTAACTGAAGAGTGCTGTTATTACTGGGCAGGTGGTAGGGCCCACTCCTTCGGGTTCACAGATTGTCATTGCACGCAACCCTAACCAGTCTGACAAATTACATAAAAGCATACACATATACATATTCAACTAAGTGAGAAATGACACACAGAATTCGGTCCTACTGTTGACAGCCTGGTGTTAGAAAGCAACAGTTCTGGTGGGTTTCAAAGATTGCTTTTAATGTCAGTTATGATCAATTGCTTTTGAATGATTCCTACAGGGACATTATTACCTTCTCGACCTAGGTAGGAGTAAGATGCCACAAACGTCTTCATTTTAATACATCAAGTAGTGACAACGTTTTTCAAAACTGCAGACTGTCTTCAAAGGAATTCAAGAAAATGGACTATACATGCATCTTGACAAATACAAGGATTTAAAATCAGGCACCGATTTTTTTGTATAATAGGAAGGTGCACTTGCCACTTTACAAAAGAGATTTGTCAAACATGTCATCATGTAATACGAGCAGGAATTATCATGTATATGAAGTATATGTGATACAACTTGAACACTGAATAATCAACACTTGTTTGTTTGCATTTTTGTATTTCTAGATTTTACTTGAGGACATGTTTGACAAATCTCTTTGTTAAAGAGGCAAATGCACCTTACTATTATATGGCTAACTTGTTTCTAGGTTTAAAGGCTTCAACCTAGTCAGGTGCATTTCCCAGCAACTGGAAGAATCCTTCACAGAGAAGAGGGTATTATAGGGCACAAGGTTATAGCCAATTACCCTTTGTTGTAATATTCCTCAGTGTTGCTCTGCTCTCTGTGATGCTTGTGATAACGCATCCCTTTATGATAATTTATTTCACATCAGGACTCGTTTTAGGCCAATGAATCTTTTGACCCAGTTGAGAGACACCGTAGGACGAGCTAGCTAATCAATATATCAATCAATACATCAATAATGTCATAAATATTTATCACAACAATACATTTCACTTTAGTCAAAGTCATTAATCAATTCAAAACGCTACCATGACCTTTCAGCCATGAATAACCACACCAGTTTAGTAGAATTTTATGAATTTTTATTCCCTATTAGTTACAGTCTAGAAGCATATGCGTTAATCTCAACACCAAGAAACATAATAGCATTGACATGATATGGCAACTTTGATAAGATTTTATTAAAGCAGGAATCACAAACATCAGAACATAACACGTCGTGAACATAGATCGAGTTTAGCAGAGTGTCAATATTGCGTCAATTCAACAAAGCATAGTCTCGGTCGTTTGTCTATTTGCGTCAGTTTAGGTGAACACCTGTCCTAACCACTGATTAGCATTAGCATGTTGGGCTTCATGCAAAACAATTTAGAACACCAATTTGGAAAACATTTAGCTAAGGTCTCTGTCAAAAGTAAGCAGTTGGTACCTAGAAAGGAAAAGCAAACAGACAAATTACAAATGCATTGTCATAATTACTCTCCAAGGATTGGGTCAGCACACAGGTTCAGTCTTCGTCTTCAGGACATCAGTCAAATCGCCATCAGTCAGAACTCAGCTCTGGGACAAAAAGGGCACTTCCCTCATAAGGAGGTAAAGTGTAAATGGGCAAACTAAGGGCAAGGATGGTTTAATAAAATCTCAAGTCACCAAACAGAGTGACAGAGTTTCTGGATAAAATCAATATCATTCCCTAACCCGCCTAAATGACCTCTCTGTGACATGGGTTTTTATCCCTTTTTCGTAGTACATTCCCCCAAAATTATATTGGACATTTACTATACCCCACTATCTTTAACCTATCAGAAAGTACATTAAGTAATCCTAATCTTCACCCCATATTGATTTGCAAGTTTTTGATTGGTCTTCATAATTGACGTCTTCAGAGGTGGCACATCCGGTGACTTTATCCCCTTGTAATTCTTTGTACATCTTTTGGTCAGTAATTCCACTGTCTTCTTCGGTTTGAATGACCTTGTACATTACATTAATCTACACTGTTTCAGTTAATTTATAACATTCTAGTTTAAAACGATGGGAGCGGGTAAGAAACGGATCTACATGGTTACATTCATCGTCCAAGTTCAAAGGAAAAGAACAAACGGGGTCATGGCTCCCAGTGAGTAAGCACACTGGAAAATAGAAAAATGCATTTAATATGAGAGCCAGGCAGCTAAACTCCGGCTCATGCTAACTTAAGGCCTATAAGGTTTTCAATACAGATTTAATAACGCAAATGTTAATGTAAGCTCATTTAAACATAACATAAACATTTTGATCATCATTATTAGCTCGTGTATACATTGGTGGCCACTCATCGTGGTCACAATTCAAGTGCACGTTTAAGCAAAATTGCTATTACTACAGTTTCTATGCGGCATCATCACACATTAATTCATAAACATTTCATGTTAATATCGATTATATAAGCTACGCTCTCTCACTTGTATAGAATGCTCACAGAGAATGTAGAGTGGACGTTCTTGGAATCAGCAGTTGCCTGCTGACGGGGATGAGAGCAAGATGCATGAAGCTAACAGCTTACAATAAAGCTTTGTTGATTATATCTTGAAGAAGCAGTACCTTTCACTTCATTTTGGCGAAGAGCCCGGACGACATTGTTGAAAGAGATGAGCGTGCCTTTCAAGTCGCGCGCAGACATCAGGTGAATTACGCTACGTTCCGAGCATGTCTACGGTCACGTACTGCACGTCATAAGAAAGTGGCCATCTTGCAACTTTTGGAAAGTCCTAATTGACTTTGCTTTTGTTCAAGACATTATCTCATCAACAGTTGGATACGATCATCGCGTCAGCTTATCCTGTGGAGTAATAATGGGAAATACGAGATAGTTTCAAGTAGAAACATGTCTGTTGCGTTGATGGGCACACCTGTATGTGACTAATGGTTCAGAAAGACATGGAATAGAAACAATAGAGTTATTGTTTTTTTAATAGTTAAAAAAAAATCTAAACTATTTGTTTGTTTCACTATTACTTTTAGGTTGTATTCTCCATTTAAAGGATGGATGTAATGGCAACAACAGTTTATTTACCACCTCAGTTTTTGACACAGCCAGATAGTTCACCAATAGCATGCGAGGAGTGGACAGATATATTTGCTAACTATCTAGAAGCTTTGGATGGTTTAGGATTTTCTTTCAACAGGAAAAGAGCTAACTTACTTACTTCTTTAGGTAAGGAAGGTCATCAGGTGTTTAAGTATTTGCCCAAGGCAGTTAATCAGTCAGGTCAACCAATAGAAGATGTATTTTTAGAAGCAAGGAAAAGGCTGGAGTTGAGGTTTGCAAAAACTGAAAATGTGGTTATGCAAAGATTCAAATTCTTTACTCAACCGCAGAAGGATCGTGAGTCGGTAGATGAATTTGTCACTCGTGTGAGATAACTGTCAGTTAAGTGTGCATTTGGTGCAATGACAGAAGAGATGATCAGGGATCAGCTTACTGTACAAGGTAGGAACAGGAAAATGCAAGAAATATTGTGGGCGGCTAAGGACCCTACATTGAAGGATGCCCTAGAAATTGTGAAAGTTGTTGAGGACTCTGAATTTTGTATGAAAACAAAAAGTGTTGTGAAGAAGTAACAGTGGTAGATAGTGAGGTTGCCATTAGGGCAAAGTTATATCGGGGTAAAAATAGTAAGCCTTTTACCAGCAATTGTAGAGTTGGTAACAAGACGTGTACGAGGTGTGACAGTAGGTACCACACTTCTGATTCAACAAACTGTTATGCCATAGGGAAAGAATGTCGTAAATGTGGTTGTAAAGGAAACTTTGCTAAGGTATGTAGAGAGAGGGAATAGCAACACAAGAGGATGATGGACGGAGTGCTGAACAATGCAAACACTCACCCCCAGTCACAGATCTGGGTTTAATCCATCATTCTTTTGCTCACCATGCCTCCCCAGTTTGGACTCAGCCATATGCAAATCAGTCTTGACCCTGTTCCTCATGGGAACAGTCCAGCCCAAACTGCTAAGCCAGGTCCTCCCTGGACCGGAAACAAGTATCCTGGGACCAGTTTCAGGGTATCGCCCTTCATCAGCCAGGTTAGCTTCAATCCAGTGACACAGTGAGCAAGGGACCCACATCTGGGCATACCCTTCCCACATAGGGCAACTTTAGCAACACAAAAGGATGATGGACGGAGTGCTGAACAATGCAAACACTCACCCCAGTCACAGATCTGGGTTTAATCCATTGTTCTTTTGCTCACCCTGCCACCCCAGTTTGGACCCAGCCATATGCAAATCAGTATTGACCCAGTTCCTCATGGGAACAGTCCAGCCCGAACTGCTAAGCCAGGTCCTCCCTGGACCGGAAACAAGAATCCTGGGACCGGCTTCAGGGTATCACCCTTCATCAGCCAGGCTAGCTTGAATCCAGTGGCACAGTGAGCGAGGGACCCACGTCTGGGCATACCCTTTCCACATAGGGCAACTTTAGCAACACAAAAGGAACAACAAATGAAAAGTGGCAGCAGTCGTTGATGAAGTTGAGGAAATGTTAAAGAGGGCTAATGTTGATAGAGTATTGTGTGTATCCGAGTCCAACAGAGTGGGAGATGTAACATGGAGAATGCAAAGACCTAAAGCTATATTTAGCATAAAGAATGAGTCAGTAGAATTAATGGTGGATTCTGGTTCCTTATATACGAATTTTCAGAAAGATTTGTTTATGCAGAAGTGGCCCTTAACAAAGTTGTTGCCGAAAGGCATTAATATTGGGGGATACCAAGGGGAACAGATTGACATAATTGGTCACATGCTCACTGAAATACATTTTAAAGAGAGAAAGATCTTAGGCAAAGTGTCTGTTGCAGTGTCTGATTCTCCTATTCTAGAGTGGCAACATCAATATGATCTTCATATTATTATAGATCCATATGCTCCTACTCATGTCATGGTGGTGGAGGATATCACACTAGCACATATTTAGCGAGGGGCAAAGGACGTGTTCAAGGTGGAAATGGGAGAATTGAAAAGGTAAGTACATGAAATTAAACTGAAGCAGGGAGCTATACCTGTACAACACAAAGTTAGGAAAGTGCTGTTATTATTTAGAGAAGAAGTTAAAGAACTACTCAAAGAGTTGCTGGAGAGCGGTGTAATTGAACCCGTGGAAGCGTCAGAATGGTTATCACCTGTTGCAATTACAACAAAAAAAAGATGGGAGATTGAGATTTTGTGTGGACTCAAGAGAATTGAACCAGAACATACTAATGGATAAGTCTTCTTTACCTAATATCAATGAACTGGTTTTGCTAATTAAGGGTGCACAATATTTTTCTAAACTAGATCTTAAACATGCGTATCATCAAATAAAACTGCATACGAACTTCAAAGGGCTGACCGCATTCATCACCATGGAAGGGAGGTTTCAGTTCACCAGAATGCCTTTCGGTCTAACGTCTGCAGCTAGCGTATTTCAGCGAATGATGTGTGAAATCATTAAAGGTCTGGACAATGTAATATACTTCCAGGACGACATTCTAGTTTTTGGTGACACCATTGAAAACAACAATGTTACATTGAAAATGATTTTTGGTATGTTAATTAAATTTGGTTTGACATTAAGGCAGGAAAAATGTAAATTCCTTGTGGGAGAAGTGGAATATCTTGGTCACTCTTTGTCTGAGAAAGGAGTCAGACCAAAAAAAGATTTGTTAGCTGCCATCAAGTCTGCGCCAGCACCAAAGGACAAAGAACAGCTGTGGTCTTTCTTGGGTTTAATTGAATACAATTCCAAGTTTGTGAAAGACTTTTCCAGTAAGACAGAAAGTCTTAAGGTCCTTATGGGCAAAGGAGCAAATTGTGTCTGAGAAGCAGTACAACAGCGTTGTTTTCAATAAATTAAGGAGGAGGTATGCAATCCTGGCATACTGTTTACTTTTGATACTAAAAAGAAATTTATAATAACTGTCGATGCTAGCGCAATTGTCATAGGTGCTGTCATGTCTCAAGTACATGGATCTGTGGAGAAAACTGTTGCTTTTGCTTCCCGTACCTTAACAGCTGCTGAGAGACATTATGCAGTCATCGAGAAAGAGACATTAGCAGCAGCATGGGGTGTACAATATTTCCGCATGTATGTTTGGGGCAGTAGTATTATACTCCGTAATGATCACAAACCATTACTAAGAATTCTATCTCCTGGTGAAACTGGTATGGGTTCAGCAAGACTGGCCAGGCTAGCTTCACGTCTACAGGAGTACAACTACAGGGTTGAATATATCCCAGGTTGGAAAAATGTTCAGACAGACTGTCTTTCACGTTTAGCTCTTGATTGGCAACTTGTGGATAAAGAAAAAGTGATGGAAAATGAACAAGAGGGGGCAGTTGCTAGTGTGTGTGAAGTTACACATTGGAGTAAAGGTATCGTGAGTGAGAAAGACGGGCCTGTGGCTATGGAGAGTGACAATGCATTAAAGAATGTCATAACATTGATAGAAAAAAGGGGGCAGAAGGGATAGTACTCTGCCAACCCTTGAACAGCCTTTTAACAAGATTTTGGATGAGTTCTCTGGAATAGATGAAATAATGGTGTTGCATGGGGAAAGAATTGTTCCACCCACAGATGTACGGAAAAGATTATTCCATATCGCCCATGAAGGTCACTTGGGACAGACTCTTACAAAGAAAAAGCTCATGATGGAATTTTGGTGGCCTGGTATAGATGGTGATATTGTGGGATGGGTTGAACGATGTCCAGAATGTAAAGAGAGTAAAAAGCGTTTGAGAGCTGGCATTCAAACAGAATGTGGTAGTATGACAGATCCAGGCAAACCATGGCATACTGTATGCATGGATTTAATTGCACCGTTGTCAGGTGTAGGTAGGGGAAGGTGTTTTGCCTTAGTTATGGTAGATGTGCACTCAAAATGGTTGGTTGTTAAATTCATGTCAGAGATTTCTTCAGCAACCACCATAAAGGTTTTAAGAGGAGTTTTTAGTGAGGAGGGTTTCCCTGTAGTTCTTATCACTGACAATGGTACGCAACTTACTTCTACAGAGATAAAAGATTTCTTGCAGTTTTGTGGTATAAAGCATGTGCGCAAGGCATTGTATGATCCCCGTGCCAATGGAATTGTGGAACAAGCTAATCGTGTAATTAAAGGAGGATTACAATTAGCTGTGGCAAATGGATTGGATGTGGATCTTGTTATATCAAAGTTGGTTAGGACATATACCACCACAGAGAACTTAAGTACTGGCATGATGCCATTTATGGTCATGAGGGGGAGGAAACCTATTTGCAAGCTGAAGCCTTCATGGATGAGAAGTTTGACTGAAAGGAGTGTTTTTTCAAATATTTGTCAGGAATCCAGAAATGATGGTAGCAGACAGAGGATTAAGGCCCTCATTATGACATTGGTGGTAAGTCCCGCTTACCGCCATGCCGACTGCCACCAACACACCGCTACCTATATTATGACCCACACATAGCAATCCGTCACTATACAGCCACACACACAAGTCCGCCAGCCCAAAGGTCGGTGATAAACTGGCGGTAGCAAAACCCACACTGCTACGCCAACAGAACTACACCCACAGCATAATGACCCACAAATCACTGCGGCGGACATTCAACCGCGGTAACCTATTGGCGGTACATAACCACTGCGCTCAAAATACACACAACCTAACAAAACAACACTACATTGGACAATTCAAACTACACACACCTGACACACATACACACACCACACACCCACACCAATATAAAACACACACACACTACCCACAACACTTTATGACTCAAATAAATTGACAACTGAGAGAGACACTAAGAGCACCCACAGAACTAGAGCCACAGAACACCATCCACGCCCTTACAGCATGCACCCTAACACATCACCCCACACACCCTCACACACACCACGCACACTACGCCCATGGCACCACAAAGACACCCCAGGTTCTCAGAGGAGGAGCTAAGGGTCATGGTGGAGGAAATCATCCAGGTACAGCCACAGCTATTCGGATCACAGGTGCAGCAGACATCCCTTGCTAGGAAGATGGAGCTGTGGCAGAGAATCGTGGACAGGGTCAATGCTGTTGGACAGCCCCAAGAACAAGGGATGACATCATGAAGAGGTGGAACGACCTACGGGGGAAGGTGCGTTCCGTGGTTGCAAGACACCAGATAGCTGTACAGAGGACTGGCGGTGGACCCCCACCTCCTTCCCCACAACTAACAACATGGAAGGAGCAAGTCTTGGCAATACTGCATCATGAGGGCATGGCAGGGGTAGCAGGAGGACTGGACTCTGGTAAGTCAAATCTCTATTACTATCACCCCCCTACCTGCATGCCATCACATACCCCCACCCCTACCCTAACCCCATCACCACACCACCTCACATACACTCCACCATCACAACCCACCCATCCCAATACCAAGCCCTGCATGCAACACCAATGCATGGACATCACTCACAGCTCTGCATGGACACCCATCACTAAAGCATGCACATCAGAGAGAATCACCTAGCCCGCAAAATCACTACTCACACAAGGCAAAGCTGACAGGGCAATCACAACCATGCGCAAGATGTCAAACGCAGAAACAATAACACTGCATTTACATCCCCACAGGTCCCCCACACAACGTCACCGGAGAGGAGGTGCCAGTAACATACAGTCCCCCCACAGAAGAGGCCCACAGTGATGACAGCAGCTCTGGACGACTGGATCTGGATGACCAACCTGCCCCATCAGGGATCTCCGGACAGTCGGTTACCCAGGTACAGTCCCATACCACCACAGAGCCTCCCCCCTCGGGAAATACCACCACAGTACCCACCCAGCGGGCCCATACCTCTGTCCCCAGTACACGTCAATCAGCAGTGTGTCCACCACTACAGGGGCCGCAGGCAACCCCACAAACACAGGACGATCTGGGACCTGGGGTCAGTGGCAGTGGGCACAGTGTTCAGGGGACAGAGGCACAGAACAACCGGGAAGCTGGGAGGACTGCTGTGCAACAGGGGGAAGACTGGCCCAGGGAACTGACTCTCTAGGAGGCACTCACCAACATCCTGGGAGCATACCACCATTGCCAGGAGACGATGGGCCAGATACTGGACAAGTTGCAGGAGACCCAGCGGCTGCAGGAGGGACAGTACCTGGGGACCAGGGAGGACCTGAAGGACATCCACACCTCCTTGGTCACCATTGCAGGGGTGCTGGCAGACATGGCCAACACCATGAGGGAGGCAGTTGCACACCACCAGGCCCCTGACACTAGCCAACCCGATGAGCAGCCCTCCACCTCCGCTGCCACTAGTGGAGAGGAGGCCCCACCACAGGACCAACAGGCCACCAGCACCCCTCCCCCTGCAGAAGGAGAACCACTCCGCAAAAGGTCCCTGTGATCCAGGCAGAAGCCAGAGAACATTGCCAAGACCCCCGCCAGGAAATAAGACTCTCCTGATTGTCACCCTTGTGTCCCTTTCTGTCACCCTGTACACCTTGAACTCCCATTTGCTCCACTTCCTATGCCCCATTGGACAATGCACCTGTGATACCAATAGACTGGGCTCTATCCTGGACTTTCCTCCACCATCAACCCAGCCCATTCCACTAGGCCCTCTACTTATTAGCACTTAAATAAACACCATTTGAAAAATACAAGTATGGTGTCTGTCAAATGATTGAACAAAGTATTAGTTGAACAAGCTTTAAACACTACAATACAACTGTACAGGAATAAATACATAGGAATGACCTGTAGTACGTTGCAGTCAACAGACCAGGTGCCAGAGTGGGGCACAGATATCTGAAAACAGAGATGCCAAAGGGTACAGTGAGTGACCATAGAATTGGGAGAATCTGCCTGCCATGTACAATGTCAAATACAAAACTGTCAATGCAAAGTTAAGTTACAGTGGCTTACCTGTGTGTCACTGGAAGTACTGTCATATAATAGCTGTTATGTTGTCCTCATCCTCATCCTCTGCCTCCTCATCTTCACTGTCCACAAGGTCCACTACTGCCAAACGCCCATCTCCAGCCTCATCCTCCTGCCGAAAAGGCACCTGGCATTTCAAGGCAAGGATATGCAACATGCAGCATGCCACCATGATCTGGCACACCTTCTTGGGTGAGTAGTACAGGGATCCAACTGTTAGATGGAGGTAACGAAACCTGGCCTTCAGGAGGCCGAATGTCCTCTCTATTATTATTCCTGTTCGCCCATGTGCCTCATTGTAACGTTCCTGTGCTCTTGTCCTGGGATTCCTCTCAGGGGTCAGCAGCCATGAGAGGTTTGGGTAACCAGAGTCACCTGCAAATATTGAGGGATACCTGTTAGCCAAACACTAACCCTTATGGCCAACACCATACCCATACACCAACATATACTGGGTGGGAACCATGGGCTCACCTATTAGCCACACCCGGTGCCTCTGGAGTTGAGCCTTCACATATGGGATGCTGCTTTTCCTCAGGATAAAGGCATCATGCACAGACTCAGGATACTTTGCATTGACATGGAAGATGTACTGGTCCGCCAGGAACACTATCTGCAGATTCATCAAGTGAAAGCTCTTTCGATTTCTGAACACCTGTTCATTTCTCCGGGGGGGGGAACAAATGCAATATCTGTACCATCAATAGCCCCAATAATGTTGGGGATATGTCCCCTTGCATAGAAGTCAGCTTTCACTGTGGCCAAATCCTCCACCTGGGGGAAAACAGGGCAGACAACACCCTGGTCAGCACTACTGAGAACATTGGCTGAGACATTCCTGCTGCCAAGCCCACTGTCACTTGGAAGGAGTCACTTGCCAAGAGATGGAACAGTAATAGGACTTGCACCAGAGGGGAGATCCCAGTTTGGGTTACGGATAGCAGATATCAGGTCAGGCTCCAATTGGGCACAGAGCTCTGTGATTGTGGCCCTGTCCAGTCTATAGGTGAGGATAATGTGCCTGTCCTTCATTGTTGCCAAGTCCACCAGGGGTCTGTACACGGGGGATGTCTCCATCTCCTATTCATCTGCAGCGGTTGTAATCTAGGGGTCAAAACGGTGAGCAGCTGGTCAGTATCCCACATTTTCAAACACTACACTGCATTGCATGTTGTGACTGTAACAGTATGTCGTTGGATAGGCCCAAATGGTGCCTATATGTACTGTGATGCAGTTAGGTGCCATGGCCTGCCCCCCTACCCTGAAATGGCGTCCGCCTGTCCTGTGTGGATGGACATGTGGAAATGAGGGAATGCCGCTGATGTTCTGCGCCGTTGTGGGAGTCGGTTGAGTACCGCCATGCAACTCCTCATTGGTTGTCATTGGGCCCTATGGGTTACAGTGGCCAATGCTGATGTATGCCGGTGGTGACAGTACGCACCGCCACGGACGTGACCGCCATTTTCTCTCTGTTCACTCACTTACTCCCTGACCTTTAACAAGACAGGACCTACACTGCAAGTGCTGCTGTGAACTGTGTCTGGAACCAACCATGGCTCGTGTCAATGGGGAAAGGGCCCCTGCCTTCACTGCTGCGGAGTTGGAGAGACTAGTGGATGAGGTCCTACCCCAGTACCAAATGCTGTATGGGCCTCCAGACCGACAGGTGAGTACACTGTGAGCACTATGCATGGGCATGAATGCATGGAGTGCTGTGTGTGAGGGTCATGTGTGGGGGGTTGGTGGAAGGGTTCTGGGAAGCGTGATGCATGTATGGTGGGCAATGTCTGTGCGTAAGGGGATGTGAGGGCTATGGTGGGCCATGAGTGTAACAGGTCAGGTCAGGTCAGCGCCCATCAGAAAAAGGATATATGGCGTGCCATCGCCAAGGACCTGTGGACCCTGGGGGTCTACAGCAGGCGGAGCACCCACTGTCTCAAATGGTGGGAGGACCTGAGACGCTGGGCAAGGAAGACAGCAGAGGCTCAGCTGGGAATGGCCTCCCAACAAGAAAGGGGTGCCCGTCGAACCCTGACCTTCCTGATGTTCCGCATACTGGCGGAGATCTATCCGGAGCTAGATGGGCACTTGAGAGCATCACAGCAGCCACAAGGGGGTGAGTACAGTTTCCCAATATACTACTTGCGCGTGGTGGGGTGGTCACTGGGTGGGGTATGTTGGCTTGTGGGTGCCCCTAGGCCAGGCCGGACATTGCAGGGTAGGTCCAATGTTGGGCAGGGTTTTTATGTAAAATACCTCCTACCAAGATAGTAGGCATCCACTACTGGTCTGTGGGTCTCAGGTATGCTGCTATTGGCGTTAGGTATTCCTGTCCATGGGCTGGTGACTAGCATTGTGACTGTTAGTGCATTGCCTAGTGCGTAGGGCTGTTCCCTGTGTGTGTGAGTCGTGTACGCCAACGGTGGTGTTGTTGCTGCCATTGACCAAGTGTATCCTTTGTCTCTCCCCCCCCTTTTGTTCTGTCACCCTGTCCTTATGTGCATTAGCATCATCTGGTGGAGGAGCAGAGGCACTGGCGATGGAGGGAACGGCATCCCACAGGGCCCAGGAGGCCGAATCCACCGATGGGGAGGGCGCCAGTGGGATGGAGGGTGAGGGGAGCACCACGGCGGAGACAGGTGGGGACAGTTCGAACAGTGATACCTTCTCCAATGGAAGCTGCCTGCTGGTGGCAGACACCTCTGTGCCTACCCCAACTACAGGTACAGCCACCACCCCCGTACCAGCACCGCCCTCCCAGCAGCCCCTCAGCGAGTTTACCGTGCCTGATCACCCAGGAGGGTGGGCATCTCATTCACCCCAGGCACCTCAGGCCCTGCCCCAGTTAGCCCTGCTGCCCTGAGTGAGGAGGCTATTGACCTCCTGCGATCCATCTCTGTTGGGCAGTCAACCATTGTGAATGCCATCCAGGGGCTGGCAGCCCAAATGCAACAGTCCAGTGCATTTCTGGAGGGCATTTACACTGGTTTGGTGGCCCAACAGGAATCAATCCAGGCTCTGGCCTCCTCCCTGATGGCAGCCATTGTCCCTGTCTCTAGCCTCCCCCCTCCAACTTCCTCTACCCAGTCCCTTTCCCCTCGACCCCAACCTCTCCCAAGCACACATTCAGACCAGCATGCACCCGAAACAACACACAGGAGTGCTTCAGGAAAACACAAGCACCACACATCAACCCACAGGCACTCACACAAACACCATCCAGATGCAGATATAACAACATCCACTGCCTCCACTGTGTCCCCCTCCTCCTCGTTCTCCATCACCCTCCAAGTAGCGTCTCCACTCACACCTGCATGCACTATATCCTCATCCACTACCCCTATCACCATCACACATATCACTACACACCCCTCACTGGCAGTCACCACCCCCACATCCATGCACACGTCCCCTGTGTCCTCTCCCACTGTGTCTGTGACCCCTCCTCCCAAAGTACACAAATGCAAGCACTCAGACACCCAACAGCCATCCACCTCACAGCAGCATCCAGCCCATGCACCTGCACCCAAACGCAGCAGACAGACACCTCCTACAACCACTCCCTCTTCCTCCACTCCCAAACCTTCACCCTCTTCCTGCCCAGTGTCCCTAAGAAGCTCTTCCTCTCCGCCGTTGACCTCTTCCCTATCCCCCGTCCTTCACGTCGGGCCAGGGTGGTCAGAACCCAGGTGAGCACTTCAGCCACCAAGTCCACGGCCACAGTAGTGTCGGCAGCTACTGCAGGTGGGAGAGGCTCCAGGGAACCAGCCATAAGCACTGGCAGTGTGCCTGCATCACCTGCCAAGGGGAAGGGCAAGGAGGCACCACCAGCTGCCAAGGGGAAGGGCAAGGAGGCACCACCAGCTGTGAAAGGGAAGGGCAAGGGGCCTGCACCTGCAGGCAGGAAGGACGGGAGGCATGGTGCTCGGACTGATTCTGAGCCCCCACCACCAACCATGGCGGTACAGCCGTCCGAGGCTGCAGAGGAAGGGCTGGGGCCTCCCCCAACCACTGGCACGCCAGCAGCATCGGCAGCAGCAGCAGCCCAAGTGGGCAGCCATCCAAGGCTGCAGGGCAAGGGCTGGAGCCTCCCACCACCGTCACCAGCATCACTGCCAGCAACAGCAGCCCCAGTGGGCAGCCGTCCGGGGCTGCAGGGGAAGGGCTGGAGCCTCCTCCTACCGCCACCAGCATCACTGCCATCAGCAGCAGCCCCAGTGGGCAGCCGTCCGAGGCTGCAGGGGAAGGGCTGGAGCATACCCCCACCACTGCCTGCACCGCCAGCAGCACCACTGCCAGCAGCAGCAGACCCAGTGGGCAGCTGTCCGAGGCTGCAGGGGAAGGGCTGGAGCCTCCCTCTACCACTGGCATCCCCGACACCAGCACCGCCACTGCCACTACTGAGCAGCCACCACCGCCGGCGGGCAGTGTGAAGTCCTGCCTCCATTGGCTATAGTGCGTCCTGGACCCTGCAAATCCTGTAGGTGTGACACCTAGGTGAGAGACTGTGACCTTGAACTCCTCAAGGGCTGCATCAAGGGGCACAAGTCCCCCTCCAGAACCAGTGGAAGAAGCCATCCATTCACCCGCTCCTTGCCAGGATGAAGCACTCTGGGGACAAGGCCCCCTCCTGAACCAGTGTAAGAAGCCATCCATTCATCACTTCCTTGCTAGGATGAAGGACACTGGGCACAAGGCCCTCTCCAGATCCAGTGGAAGAAGCCACCCACTCACCCCCTTCTTTGCCAGGGTGAAGCACACTGGGCACAAGGCCCCCTCCAGAACCAGTGGAAGAAGCTGTCAACTCACCCCCTCCTTGCCAGGATGAAGCACACTGGGCACAAGGCCCCCTCCAGAACCAGTGGAAGAAGCCATCCACTCACCGCATCCTTGCTAGGATGAGGCACACTGGGCACAAGGCCCCCTCCAGAACCAGTGGAAGAAGCCATCCACTCACCCCCTCATTGCCAGGATGAAGCACACTGGGCACAAGGCCTCCTCCAGAACCAGTGGGCAAACCACCCATTTGAGAGACTGTGGCTTTGCACTACCCAGGACCAAGCAATGGGCAAACCACCCATTTGAGAGACTGTGGATTTGCACTCCCCAGGACCAAGCAGTGGGCAAACCACCCACTTGAGAGACTGTGGTTTTGCACTCCCCATGACCAAGCAGTGGGCAAACCACACACTTGAGAGACTGTGGCCTTGCACTCCCCAGGACATCGCACAGGGCATGTTGCCCCCTCCAGGACCAGTGGTGTTGTATCATCTTCCTGCTGAGGTGCCCCCCGTTCCCCGTCCCCCTGAGGTGCCTGTGTATTTTCGACATGATGCCCCTGCAGTGTTCTCTCCATGTTGTTGCAGGAGTCAAGCGGGGCCTTGGCCTATGTGTAGTGGCAGTGTCCCTCCATTTGTATATATGTATATACTTTTTTGATTTTGAAGCACAAATTTCTACTATTTTATCTTATTACACTCACTGAGGGGTACCGGGTAGATATGTGATGTTATTGCATCTGTTTATGTGTGTATGGTGTTGGGAGTGGGGGTGTTGCATGTTGTGTGTGTGTGTCACTCTCCTTTCCCTCCCCCCTTGTGTGCTATGCGGCAGTACTCACCCTGGTCGTCTTCGACGACGTTGCTGTTCGTAATGCATGAAGAGGTATACAATCATGGGGAAGATGTGCAACTCAGGCTCCATGGCGTTGTGGTTGTTCCCTGAGTCTCCAGAGGTGAGTCCTTTGCCTTCTGTGTACTGTTTCAGCCGTGCTTTTGATGTTGTAGGTGGCGGATAGGCCAGTTGTAATACTGTAGGCAGTACATTGTCTTCCGCCTGGCCGTTGGCGGTTACCGCCGCAGTGCTTGTTGCTATCGCCGTGGCGGTCGGTGTGTTAAAGTGTCTGTCTGTGTGGGCGGTTTCCGCCGTGGTCATAATTCCATTTATTTTACTGCCGCTTTATCACCGACTGCCAGGGTTGTAATGAGGGCCTAAGTCTGGTGATTGGGTTAAGGTTAAATCAGGACATATAAAAAAAGAGTTGAATACATTTTTGGGAGGTGCCACAACAGGTCACACTAGCTGATCACATGGGAATTAGAGTACCCAGACCCAAAAGACTACCTGCATTCCTAAAAGATTATGAGGGTCATTCTGACCCTGGCGGCCGGTGGCCGCCAGGGCCACCGACCACGGGAGCACCGCCGACAGGCTGGCGGTGCTCCAATGAGCATTCTGACCGCGGCGGTTCAGCCGCGGTCAGAAGCGGAAAGTCAGCGGTCTCCCGCTGACTTTCCGCTGCTCATTGGAATCCTCCATGGCTGCGGAGCGCGCTCCGCAGCCATGAGGATTCTGACCCCCCCTACCGCCATCCAGTTCATGGCGGGAAAGCCGCCATGAACAGGATGGCGGTAGGGGGGGTCGCGGGGCCCCTGGGGGCCCCTGCCGTGCCCATGCCAATGGCATGGGCACGGCAGGGGCCCCCGTAAGAGGGCCTCAAAATGTATTTCACTGTCTGCCTTGCAGACAGTGAAATACGCGACGGGTGCAGTAGCACCCGTCGCACCTTCCCACTCCGCCGGCTCGATTACGAGCCGGCATCCTCGTGGGAAGGTCGTTTTCCCCTGGGCTGGCGGGCGGTTTAACTGGAACCGCCCGCCAGCCCAGGGGAAAACTCGTAATACCCGCCGCGGTCTTTTGACCGCGGCGCGGTAATTTGGAGGGCGCGATCCTGGCGGGCGGCCTCCGCCGTCCTCCAGGGTCATAATGAGGCCCTATGTTATGTGATTGTATTGCATGTTTGCACTAAATACATGTTTTTATTTCTTTTATTTCACTTTTCTTCATTAAAGGATTTTTGGGGTTTCTGTTTGATTTGTTGAATCTTTTGTTAATAATTTTAATTATTCTGTTAAAGTCAATGAGGGAGGATGTGTTGTAATCTTCCTCAGTGTTGCTATGCTCTCTGTGATGCTTGTAGAGAATGTTCATGGAGAATGTAGAGTGGACGTTCTTGGAATCGGCAGTTGCCCGCTGACGGGTGCGAGAGCACCACGCATGAAGCTAACAGCTTACAAGAATGCAACGTTGATTATACCTTGAAGAAGCAGTGACTCATTCACTTCACCCTTCCTCCTTAGCAGTTGATTTTTTGTGCTCACTTATGACCGAAAGAAAGTCTGAGACATCACCCTGACAGCTTCAGAAATATTCAGTTATTTGTGAATAGTAACATACTTATTGGACCTGGCCCTTTTGACAGGTTAATCCTCTGACTTTTTGCCTCCTTCCTCCTACTTTTTCTGACCTCTTGCTGTTGGCTCCAGGACTCAGAGCACTTTCACTGCTGATCAGTGCTAAAGTGCAGGTGCTCTCCCTTCTAAAGTTGGTATGATTGACTTATACCTAATTGGCTTATTTAATTTACCTGTAAGTCCCTTGTACAGTGGTATCTCTATACCCAGGGCCTGTAAATTGAAGGCTGCTAGTGAGCCTGCAGCGCTGCTTGCGCCACCCACGGAAGTAGCCTTTCACACCTGTCTCAGGCCTGCTAGCGCAGGGCCTGCATGCACAGTTTTCTGCCACGGGGACCTGGCATCTAAATTTACTTGCCAGGCCCAGAACTCCCCTTTTACTATATATAGGTTTAGTTTAGCTTAGTTTAGTTTACTGGATTTATAGAGCGCATGGCTACCCAGAGGCATCCCAGCGTTAATGCAGGACCAGGAAGATCCAAAATGGGACTATGCTGAAAAAAATAAAGTGTTTGGATTTCCACGAACAGAGAGTTCAGAGTTGTCTAGTCAGAGTTCCAAGGGGAAGGAATTCCATATATTGGCAACTCTACAAGCAAAGGATCTGCCTCTCCATATTGCTTTCTTAACACAAATGTTAATTAGAATGTTTGATGAGGATCTAAGGGCCAGATGTAGCAAGTCGGCCATTTGCTACTTGCAAATTGCGAGTCCCTGCGACTCGCAATTTGCAAGTCGCAAGTCGCAAATTGCTATGCAGTACGGTGTCTCAGACACCGACTGCGACTCGCAATGGGGTCGCAATGACCCACCTCATGAATATTCATGAGGTGGGTCGCAAATTGCGGCCCCATTGCGAGTAGCGCACTCGCGAACATGGAGGCCTGCTGTCGTCAGCAGACCTCCATGTTCGCGACCTGCTTTTCAATAAAGCAGTTTTTTTTTTTTTAAGTGTAGCCCGTTTTCCTAACAGGAAAACGAGCTGCACTTCAAAAAAACCGAAACCTTTAGTTTCGTTTTTTTTTCAGGGCAGGGAGTGGTCCCTTGGACCACTCCCTGCCCTGAAAAAATAATTTGGGGTCCAGTCACAAACTGGAAGGGGTCCCATGGGGACCCCTTCCAATTTGCGAGTGGGTTACCATCCACTTGAAGTGGATGGTAACTGCGAGTCCAAATGGAATTGCATCCCACTGCGAGTCGCAAATAGGAAGGGAACACCCCTTCCTATTTGCGAGTCGGAAATGCATTTTGCGAGTCGGAGCCGACTCGCAAAATGCATTTCTGAATGGCAAAGTGGCTTTTGCGCCTCGCAAACGGCGATTTTCGCAGTTTGCGAGGCGCAAACACTTTGCTACATCTGGCCCTTACTGTTCTCTGAGGTATGTAGGGTGTTATGATTCATCTGAGAAAAGCCTGGCCCTTATTATGAAGGGCTCGGTGCATGATAGACATGGCTTTGAAGTTAATCTATTGTTGAATAGGAAGCCAGTGGAGGGAATCTAAGTCTGGCTTGGTAGAAAGATGTCTTGGAATTTCCATGAGTAAGCAGGCAGCTGTGTTTCGTACTACCTGCAATCTCTTTAATAAGTAAGTAGATGAACTCAGGAATTGAACATTCCCTTAGTCTACACGTCACATTATAGGGGCCTGAATAATAAGTCTTTTGGCGCGAAAAGGAAGAAACTTAAAAATGTTCCTAAGGGTTCTTCATAGATTGAAGCAGGTGGCGATGAGTTTTTTGGAGTGGCATTCCATTGCAAGGTGAGAGTCCAGCCAAAAACCTTAACTTTTTAGAGTTTCTTTTGGCGGGGGAGGTCTTTTAGTCCTTCCGGGGATGAAGTAGGGGACCAAAGTTCTCGACCAACACTACCTCTGTTTTTTTCGTACTTAGGTTTAAGCTTGCTGTCTGCCAGCCATCTGGAGACATCTAATAGACAGCAAGATAGAGCGGCCTGTTCGGAGTAAGCATCAGTAGAGGAGAAGACCAGCTGAGTGTCATCAGCATAGGATATTAGGGATAGACCAAAGGGTTCCACGATCTTTGCCAATGTGGACATATAAATATTAAAAAGAGTAGGGCTCAGGGAAGAGCCTTGAGGAACCCCACAAGTGAGGGGAAAAATATTGGGAAAAAATGACCTATCCAAGACTTTGAAGGACCTCTTTTCCAAATAGGAGGAAAGCCATTTATAAGTCACCCTAAGGTGGGCCTTAGTGAGCCCTATGGGCAGGCTCCTATGTATGTAGAAGGCAGGACATGTGCCTGGTTGCGCGGCCTGTCCTGGTAGTGATAAACAGCCTTTTTGGTTTCTCACTGCTGTGAGGAATGCCTTCTCATAGGATTGCATTGGAAATGCCCTGCCTTAGGTCTCGGGGATATTGTCTGATTTATGAGGGGTAGCATAGGCATGTTTGGTATGGTTGTAATGGTAGCAATAAGTGCTGTTTACTGGTGTAAGTGGATTTTTTTATTACTATTACAGAAATGCCACTTCTAGAAAGTGCGCATTTCTATGTGCTTATGGTTTTTTGCAGCTTGACTCCAATCCATGTCTGGGAAGAGTGACAGTTGGGCTTTGTGCATACTTTTTAGACAGCCTGTGCACATGGAGGGTGGAGGTGTCACAGAGGTGCATCTGCATTTTGAATAGTCTTCCTGGGCTAAGAGAAGGGAGAGGCGGGGCACACATGCATCTGTAAAGGCTATACCCTGGCCTCACACAAATGGGTTGTTTACCCCAACTGATGTTTGGAGCCTGTGCTGGAGGAGAGAGGGGACACTCCCCGAACCAGTTGTAACTGGTTGGAACCTCCTCTCCCCTTCTTTGTTAACTTACTGCAAAAACTGAGTACAGGGGATTTTTCCCCACAATCTGGAGACGTTTTGGACTTTCAACATGCTTGTAACTGGACACAGAATACTGCTGGAGGAACTCACTAGAAACCGCCTTTGACTGCTGCGGCTGTGCTGACCTGCTGATCACTTGGAGGAACTGCCACTTGCCTGCATCCACGTTGCGCCGGCCTGCTGCTGGCCCTGCCGCCCTGTGCTCCATAGTACTCTGTCCCCCAGGGGCTGGGTGCTGTGGCCCCGAACCCTGCACATACCTGAAATGCATGTGGAGCGCTTCTCCTTTCCTGATAAATCACCTTGAGAGCGCTTTTCATTGGCGTCGCCTAGCGCCTTCTGAGTTAAAAGCGCCCGGGGCGCGCTGTGGCCACACATCATTTTTGTGCTAAAAAGCGATTGGCCAATGTCGAAAGATTCACCGCAGTGGCCTGGGCATTATCGATTTGAAGCGAGCTGGAGATGCGCTGCCCCTGGGACTCCCGGGGCACCACTGAAGTCAAGAAAGGAGCGAGCACCCTCCTAGCGTGCCCCGGGGCAGATCATGCTCCAAGGAGTGCCCCGGGGCACAAGCAGGCACTCACTTTGGTGCTTGCCTACTGCTGCGGCCCGGGCAGGCTTTTCCCTGCTGTTTGGAGCCAGGAGGGGAAGGAAGCCTCATCGGAGACTCCCCGACCCACTGGGCCCCTTTTCTGTTCTACTGGAGGACGGGTGGGGGGATGGAAATCCACAGGAGCTCACATCCTTGTGCAGGAGACTGCGGGCAGAGTGAAAGCCTCATTGGAGGCCCCCCGCACCGCAGGGTCCCCTTTGGTGGCTCTGATCATTGTTGTTGGCTTTGCCCCCCCCCGGTGGGCCCGTTGTGGTCCATGGGGCACCCAGAGATCGCGGGCCCCTGGAGGGCCCCGATATAAAAAAAAACTCCCCCATCAGCCCCACGAGGCCCCTGCTGTGCACAGAGGAGGACCGGGTGCCCCTTTTGTCTCGTTGCACTAGAAGTGCTATTCCCTCATAAAAACAGGTACTCTTTATGGACCATATATGCTTCTAACGAGTGAGGGGTCCCCAGGGTGGCATAAGACATGCCGCAGCCCTTAAAGACCTTCCCTGGCATCAGGGCCCTTGTTCCCAGGGGTACCATTTACAAGGGACTTATCTAGGTGCTACGGCTGTGCCAATTGTGGAAGCAAAGGTAGAGTTTAGGGAAAGAACACTGGTGCTGGGGCCTGGTTAGCAGGGTCCCAGCGCACTTTCAATTATAACTGGCATCAGCAAAAGGCAAAAGGTCAGGGGGTAACCATGCCAAGGAGGCATTTCCTTACATTTGCCATATGTTTTCTAATGTTCCTGGTATGGGCATTCATGATATTTGTATGACAAGTGCATTTCTTTAGTAATGTGATTCCTGACTACTGCTTATGTTGCAGAATAATAAGTAACCTGTGTGTTATGTGTGACTACTTCTGGTTTCTGCAGAGTAACTATTGTGTAACGTTCTGACAACTCTTTGGGTGGCAGGGTATTACTGATATGTTGTGCTTGGTCTAATAATGTTGTGTACAATACAGTGTATTTTTATATAACTTGGTGTTGTGTTTCCTTTGTGGTGGAGATAGTGCAACACGTGTTGCATGGGTTGTTCAATCGCTTTACATATTGCCTCTAGGATAGGCCTGACTGCTCATGCCAAGCTACCAACAGGGTGAGCAGGGGTTATCTTGGACGTGTAACTTCCTTGCCCTGACTAGAGTGGGTGGGTTCCGCCTGGCTTAGGTGCATAACCTAGCCAACCAGAAACCCTATTTCTAACAATGCAGCACACTTCATATAGAAGTTAACATCTGTAACAAAGTCACTAAGATATCCTCTTAAAGGATATGCCTTGTATGAACTGTAAGAAGAACAGACAACCTTCTTCCAGAACACTAAGGCCCTCATTACAACCTTGGCGGTCGGTGATAAAGAGGCAGTAACACCGCCATCAGGCCGGCGGTAAAAAAATTGGAATCATGACCATGGAGGAAACCGCCAACACAAACAGCCACTTTAACGCACCGACCACCACGGCGGTAGCAACAAACACTGTGGCGGTAACCCCGAACAGCCAGGAGGAAGACAATGTACCGCCCACTTCATTACAACACGCCTATCTGCCACCTTTTCTGGGGCAGTACCAATGCCATCAAAAGCACAGTGGAAACAGTACTTTGAAGGGAAATGACTCACCTCTAAACACTCAAGGAAGAATCACAACGCCATAGAGACCGAACTGCAGGTGTCCCCATGCTGGTGTACCTTCTCATACACCAGGACCACGAATGCCGGCAAAGACGACCACAGTGAGTACTGCACCTAGCACACAAGGGAGGGGGGAGGAAAAAGAGAATGACACACAACATGCAACACCCCCACCCCCAACATCATACACACAAACAGATGCAACAACATTACATATACATCCTGTAACCCTCAGGAATAACGCAAGGACAAAAGGAATTGAGTAAAATTAGTGTAATATTATGAATTTTTTAAAATACGTTCTTAAAGCAATACCACATAGGCGAAGGCCACACTTGATTCCTGCCTCAATACGGAGAGAACACTGCAGAGGCATCAGGTCAAAAACACACACGCACCTCAGGGGGACGTGGAATGGGGGGGGACCTCAGCCTGAAGATGGTAGAACGCCCCTGGCCTGGAGGGAGCTCCATGCCCACTGCTTAGTCCTGGGGAGTGCAAGGCCACGGTGCAGGTGGTGATGCTGGCAGCGGTGGTGGTAACCTCCAGGTCTTCACCTACAGCCTCAGGGGGCTGCCCACTGGGGCTGCTGCTGCTGGCAGCGGTGCTGCTGGCGGCGGGGCATGTGGCGGTGCTGGCGGCGGTGCATGTGGCGGTGGGGTGCAGGTGGCGGTGCTGGCAGTGGTGGTGGTAGCCTCCAGGCCTTCACCTGCAGCCTCGGACAGCTGAAGTGCCATTGCTGGTGTTGTGTGCCCCTTCCTGCCCTTGGCAGATGGTGGTGCCTCCTTGCTTCTGCCAGCTGGTGTCTTTATCTTGCCCTTGCTGGCTGGTTGTGCCTCCTTCCCCTTGCTGGCTGGTGTCCCCTTCTTGCCCTTGCTAGGTGGCGGACTCTTCTTGGCCTTGGCAGGTGGTGCTGGCACACTTGCTGGCCTGACGGGTGCCTCCTTGCAGCCTTTCACACCTGCAGTAGCTGCACCACAGTGGCCGTGGACTGGGTGGCTGAGGTGCTGGGCTGGGTTCTGCCCACCCTGGCCCAAGGTGAAGGACAGGGGAGAGGGGTAGGAAATAGGTCAATGTTGGCGAGGAAAAGCTTCTAAGGGACACTGGGCCCGGAAGAGGGTGAAGGTTTGGGAGTGGAGGAAGAGGGAGTGGTTGTAGGAGGTGTCAGTCTGCTGTGTTTGGGTGCAGGTGCATGGGCTGGATGCTGTTGTGATGTGGATGGCTGTTGGGTGTCTGTGTGCTTGCGTTTGTGTACTTTGGGAGGAGGGGTCACAGACACAGTGGGAGAGGACACAGGGGATGTGTGCATGGATGTCGGGGTGGTGACTGCCAGTGAGGGGCGTGTAGTGATAGGCGCGATGGTGATGAGGTAGTGGATGAGGATGTAGTAAATGCAGGTGTTAGTGGAGATGCTACTGGGAGGGAGGTGGATGATGAGGAGGAGGGGAATACAGTGGAGGCAGTGGATGCTGGTGTGTCTGCATGTGGATGGTGCTTATGTGAGTGCCTGTGAGATGAAGTGTGGTGCTTGTGTTTGCCTGAGCCACTTATGTGTGTTGATTTGGGTGATTTCTGGTCTGAAGGTGTGCTTGTGATAGGCTGGGGTTGAGGGGATTGGGACTTGGTAGAGGAAGTTGGAGGGGGGAGGCTGGAGACAGGGACAATGGCTGCCATCAGTGCATTGGCCAGAGCCTGGAATGCTCTCTGTTGGGCCGCCACACCAGAGTGAATGCCCTCCAGGTATGCATTTATTTGTTGCAAATGCCCTGCTACACCCTGGATGGCATTCAGTATGGTTGACTGCCCAATAGAGAGGGATCTCAGGAGGTCAATAGTCTCCTCACTGAGGGCAGTAGTGCTGACTGGGGCAGGGCCTGAGGTGCCTGGGGCGAAGGAGATGCCCATCTTCCTGGGTGAGCAGGCACGGGAAACACGCTGAGGGGCAGCTGGGAGGGCGGTGCTGGTACAGGGGTGGCGGCTGTACCTGTAGTTGGGGTAGGCACAGAGGTGTCCGCCACCACCAGGGAGCTTCCATCAGAGGAGGTGTTGCTGTCAGAACTGTCCCCACCTATCTCTGTCGTGGTGCTTCCCTCGCCCTCCGTCCCACTGGTGCCCTCACCGTCGGTGGATTCGGCCTCCAGGCCCATGTTGGGTTGCAGTTCCCTCCGTCGCCAGTGCCTCTGCTCCTCCGCCAGATGATGCTAATGCACACAAGGACAGGGTGACAAAACAAAAAGGGGGGGAGAGACAGAGGATACACTTGTTCAATGCCAGCAACAACACTACCGTTGACGTAAACAACTCACAGGGAACAGCCCTATGCACTAGGCCATGTACTACCAGTTACACTGCTAGTCACCAGCCCATGGGGTACAATGCCTAACGCCATTAGCCGCACACCTGAAACCCACAGGACCCTGCCCAGTAGTAGATGCCCACTAACAATATTGGGGTTGGAGTGCATCTGAGCTTGCCCATCATTGCACATACCCTGCCATGTTCGCCCTGGCCTAGGGGAACCCACAGCCCACATCCCCCACCCAGGTAATACATTGACGCACACAAAGTCATGATTCTGAATCTGTACTCACCCCCTTGTGGCTGCTGTGATGCCTTCAAGCGCCCATCCAACTCCAGATAGGCCACGCCAGGATGCGGAACGTCAGGGGGTTAGGGTACGAAGGGCACCCCTTCCTCGTTGGGAGGCCAGCCCCAGCTGGGCCTCCGCTGTCTTCCTTGCCCAGCAGCGCAGGTCCTCCCACCATTTGCGACAGAGGGTACTCTGCCTGTCAAAGACCCCCAGGGTCCGCACCTCCTTGGCGATGGAACGCCAAATACCCTTTTTCTGATGGGCACTGACCTGCAGGAAAAAAACTGCAGAAAAGGTATTAGTCATACCGTCTGGACTGTTATACTCATGGCCCACCATATCCCCCCCATCCACTTACGCACATACATTGCCCACCATATATGCAGCACTCTGCCCAGGACCCCTCAGACCCCCACCTACATGGGGCTCACACACACAGCAATCACTACATTCATGGCCCACACATCATGCTCACAGTGTACTCAACTGTTTGTCTGGAGGACTATAGAGTAAAGTGTACTGGGTAGAACGTCATCCACCAGTCTCTCCAACTCCTCAGAAGTGAAGGCAGGGGCCCTTTCGTCAGACACTCGAGCCTTTGTCGCTTCCAGACACAGGTCACAGCAGCACTTGCAGTGTAGGTCCTCTCCTGTTGAAGGTCAGGTAGCAAGTGAGTGGACAGATAGAAAATGGCGGTCACGTCCCCAGCGGTGCATACCGTCACCGCCGGCGTACATCACCATTTGCTCCTGGAACCCATAGGGCCCAACGATAACCAATGCGGTGTTGCGCTGTGGTCATCGACCGCCGACCGCAACGGAGCACAACGCCAGTGGAATAACCTAATTTCCACTTGTCTCTCCTCACAGGTCAGGCAGCCACCATTTCAGGGGGGCACAGGCCATGGCACCTAACTGCGCCACAGCAGACATTGGCACATCAACTAACTTATGAGTTCACATACTGTTTCTGTAAAGGAAAAATTGCATATTAATTTTGACATATGTGTGAATATGACCTTCTGCTCACCGTTTTTTACCCTAGAGTTCAACCGCTGAGAATAAATAGGAAATGGAGACATCCCCCTGTGTACAGACCCCTGGTGGACCTGGCGACAATGGAGGACAGGCACATTATCCTGACCTACAGACTTGATAGGGCCACAATCCAAGAACTGGAGCCAGACCTGATTTCAGCTATCTGCCACCCCACAGGTATCCTCCCTCTAGTACAGGTCCTGTCAGTTCTTCATTTCCTGGCAAGTGGTTCCTTCCAAGCGACAGTGGCCATGGCATTAGGGATGTCACAGCCTATGTTCTCAAATGTGCTGACCAGAATGTTGTCTGCCCTGCTGAAACACATGCGCAGCTACATCATATTCCCCCAGGTGGAGGATTTGGCCACAGTGAAGGCTGACTTCTATGCACTGGGACAGATCTCCAACATCATTGGTGGCATTGATGGTACACATATTGCATTTGTCCCCCCCTGGAGAAATGAACAAGTGTTCAGAAATAGGAAAAGCTTTCACTCTCTGCATGTGCATATGGTGTGTTTGGCGGACCAGTACATCTCCCATGTCAATGCCAAGTATCCTGGCTCTGTGCATGATGCCTTTATCTTAAGGAATAGTAGCATCCCATATGTGTTGTCTCAACTCCGAGGCACTGGTGTGGCTAATAGGTGAGCCCATGGTCCCCACCCAGTTGATGTAGGTATATGGGTGTGGGTTTGGCCCTAAGGGTGAGTGTGTGGCTAACAGATATCCCTCGAATATTTGCAGGTGACTCTGGTTAACCCAACCTCTCATGGCTACTGACCCCAGTGAGGAATGCCAGGACATGGGCAGAGGAAAGTTACAATGAGGCACATGGAGGATCAATGAGAGAACCTTTGGCCTCCTAAAGGCCAGATTCCGGTGCCTCCATCTGACAGGTGGATCCCTATACTACTGACCCAAGAAGGTGTGCCAGATCATTGTTGCATGTTGCATGTTGCACAACCTGGGCTTGAGACACCAGGTGCCTTTTCTGCAGAAGGATGAGCCTGGGGATGGTCGTGTGGCAGAGGTGGAGCCTGTGGACAGTGACGAAGAGGAGGCAGAGGAAGAAGATGTGGATAACAGAACTACACTAATTCAACAGTACTTCCAGTGACACACAGGTAAGACACTGTAACTTCACCTTCCATTGCAGTTTTGTGTTTGACATTGAACATGGCAGCCTGACTTCCCTATTTCTATGGCCACTTACTGTACCCTTTGGCATCTCTATTTTTAGATCTCTGTGTCCCACTCTGGCTCTTGGTGTGTTTACTGCTGCCCACTACGGGTCATACCTATGTAAATATTACAGTACATTTGAATTGCAATGTTTACAGTTTGTGAAACTAATACATTTGTCAAACAATTGACAGACTACATATTTGATTTTGTTCCAAGAATGTTTATTTCTGTGATAATAAGTGTAGGGGGTATTGCAATGGGCTGGGTTGCTGATGGAGGAAAGTCCAGGGTAGAGACCATTCTCTTTGTATCACAGGTGCATTGTCCAAAGGGGCATAGGAAGGGGAGCAATGGCAGTTCAAGGTGGACAGGGTGACAGAGTGGGACAGAAGGGTGACAATCAGGAGAGTCTTATTTCCTAGCGGGGGTCTTGGCAATGTTCTCTGGCTTCTGCTTGGATTTCAGGGACTATTTGCGGGGTGGTTTTCCTTCTGCAGAGGGTGGGGTGCTGGTGGCCTGTTGTTCCTGTGGCAGGGCCTCCTGTCCACTAACGTCGGTGGAGGTGGAGGGCTGTTCTTCAGTTTGGCTAGTGTCAGAGGCCCGTTGGTGTGCCACTGCCTTCCTCATGGTGTTGGGCATGTCTGCCAGCACCCCTGCAATGGTGACCAAGGTGGTGTGGATGCCCCTCAGGTCCTCCCTGATCCCCAGGTACTGTCCCTCCTGCAGCCGCTGGGTCTCCTGCAGCTTGGCCAGTATCTGGTCCATGGTCTCCTGGGAATGGTGGTATGCTCCCAGGATGCTGGTCAGTGCCTCGTGGAGAGTCGGTTCCCTGGGCCTGTCCTCCCTCTGTCACACAGCAGTCCTCCCAGCTTCCCTGTTGTCCTGTGCCTTTGTCCCCTGAACCGTGTGCCTCTGCCACTGACCCCAGGTCCCTGATCGTCCTGTGTTTGTGGGGTTGCCTGGGGTCCCTGTAGTGGTGGACACACTGCTGATTGACGTGTCCTGGGGACAGAAGGATGGGCTCGCTGGGTGGGTGCTGCGGTGGTGTTTCCTGAGGGGGAGGCTCTGTGGTGGGTTGGGACTGTGCCTGGGTAACCGACTGTCCAGAGGACCCTGATGGGCCAGGTTGGTCATTGGGATCCAGGCGTGCAGAGCTGCTGTAATCACTAAGGCCTCTTCTGGGGGGGACTGGATGTGGCTGGCACCTCCTCTCCGGTGACGTTGAGTGGGGGTCCTGTGTGGATGTAAATGCAGTCTTATTTTATCTGCGTGTGCCATCTTGTGCATGGATATGTTTCCCTCTATGGTTGTTATCAGCAAGGCAGCTTTGACTTGTGTGAGTTGTGCTTGGTTTGGCTAAGTGATTCTCACTAGTGTGCATGCTGTGATGATGGGTGTCCATGCAGGTCTGTGATGGGGGTCCATGCATTGGTGTTGCATGCAGGGTTTGGTAGTGGGATGGGTAGGTTGTGATGGTGGGGTATATGTGAGGTGGTGGGGTGATGGGGGTGAGTGTAGGGGTTGCTGTTTGTGATGGCATGCAGGTAGAGTGGGGGATAAAGTAGTAAAGATTTGACTTACCAGAGTCCAGTCCTCCTGCTACTCCTGCCAGGCCCTCAGGATGCATGATTGCCAAGACTTGCTCCACCCATGTTGTTAGTTGTGGGGGAGGAGGTGGGCGTCCACTGCCAGTCCTCTGTACTGCGAGCTGGTGTCTTACTACCACGGAATGTACATTCCCCAGTAGGTGGTTCCACCTTTTCCAGATGTCATCCCTTGTTCTTGGGTGCTGTCCCACGGCGTTGACCCTGTCCACGACTCTCCGCCATAGCTCCATCTTCCTTGCAATAGATGTCTGCTGCGCCGCCTGTGATCCAAATAGCTGTGGCTCTACCCGGATGATCTCCTCCACCATGACCCTTAGCTCTCCCTCTGAGAACCTGAGGTATCTTTGTGGTGCCATGGGTGTAGTGTGAGTGGTATGTGTGAGGGTGTGTGGGGTGATGTGTTGGGGTGTGTGCTGTGAGGTGCGTGTATGGTGTGTGGGTGATGGTGTTTTGTGGCTCAGATTCAGTGGGTGCTCCTGGCTTGTCTCTCTCTCACTTGCCAAAACCTTTGGGTCGTAAAGGGTTGTGGGTAGTGTATGTGTGTGTTTTATAGTGTTTTGGGTGTGTGGGTGTGGTGTGTTTATGTGTGTCAGGTGTGTGTAGTTTGAATTGTCCAATGTGGTGGTGTTTTGTTAGTGTGTGTCTATTTTGAGTGCGGCGGTGAGTACAGGCAATGGTTTACCGCAGTCGAATGACCACTGTGGAGATTCATGGCTCATGATGCTGTGGGCGTATTTCTGTTGGCATAACGGTGTGGGTTTTGGTACTGCCATTTTATCACTGACCTTTGGGCTGGCGGACTTGTGTGTGTCTGTATAGTGGGGATTTCTATGTGTGGTTCATAATACGGGTAGCTGTATACCACCGCAGTCACGATATGCTGGCGGCAGTCAGCATGGCAGTAAGCGCCAATTACTGCCAATGTTGTAATGAGGGCCTAAATATACGTTATTGGCAGACACAAGTAGGATGTTGTATGACCCCACAATACCCAAAGATTGGATTCGTTTTTTCTTTCTCTTCTTTCCTTCAGTTGCCCATCCTTAATCTCACGCTTCATCTTTTACCTCATTATATTTTTCTGCTTTCCGTATTTCTTTCCTTCCATTGTTCTTATTTTTTTCTTTTTTCCTTCCTTTTCCTTTCCATCCTTTAGCATTTATTTTCTTCCTTCCCTACTTTTTTCTTTTACATTTTTCCCTTTTTCCATGTTCTTTTGTATCCTTTTTTCCTTCATGCTTCCTTTGTCCTTCCTTCCATCATTATTTTTATTTTACTTTTTTCCTTTGCACTGTCTAACTCAATTTTTCTCTAACTTATTTTTTCTTTACAATTGTAGTATTTCCTCTTTCGCTCTATACCCGTTTTAAACCACGTTTAGGTTTCCTCCTCCTATGCTATGTTATTGTAACTTATTCTTGTGTAATCTATTTGTTTCTCCTTCTGAACTGCACTTACTTTTCAACCAGAAATGAAAGTAAAGAAGGGCAATAAACTATTTAATCTGCCCCTGTAGCATCCAATTTAGGCTAGTATAGTGGATTGTTAACTACACCCTTCTGGGCACATCTAACAAGCCTCTGGCACCATTGCTCTAGGGCTCGTTTTTAAAACGTCCGCCACACATTGAAAAAAGGATTTCACAGCTCCAAAAGTACTTTTTCAGTAAGTTTACAAGCCTGAAATTAGAACCTGAGCTGCCTGCTGGTAGCACTATCCAGAAAGTGCTACAACGAAAGATGCCAATAAAGTAATTAAGACTGAAGAGTGTGTGCGGACCCTAGTATGTGATTCAAGGCCATATGTCCACGCCCTAGAAGGCACTGTTTCAGCAACTTTGAATAACAACTGCCTATTCATTGACAAAAATGCCACAAAGAGGTAAAGAAAGTGAATCATGCAAACACCATCTCACTCCACAAAAGGCCCAAAGAAAGTTGCACAGTGTAACCACTGGTCTCTCTATGACTGGAAAGGCTGCTCTTGATAGCGGGAGAGATGAGGATGGTTATTGCACCGCACAACATGTTGCAAAACCTGAAGCTCCACAATGTTCAGTGGGATCGATCTTTATCTCGAACTGATGTTCAAATCATCAATTCAACAATATTTCAATGACAGTGAGGCATATTTTGCCCCTCAGTAACGACAGAGAGGAGTGAATTTGCAAACTGTGAAGATTTATAAACAAATTAGCAAAGTTACAAATTAAATTAAAATCTGTTAAATCAAAAATCAAATAATCACATGATTATAGCATGTGTGAATACAATCCCAGCAAGTCAAACATCAAATGCAAGAATACGTTATTAGAAGACAAGAAATACATAGTTATAAAGTTATAAAGTTTGTTCCATTGAAGGGAAACTATTTAATGCTAAGCTAAGTTGTGGGTGAATTGGATAATTTTGAATTAGCATGTGTCAGCAAATATAGTACCAGAAGTTGAACCAAATAAAGGTCCCAATCAAAACAAACAGAAACATACCTGCTCTAGAAAGTAACTCCATGTTCAGGAATATAACGAGTATGTGGATATCAAGAGAGGGGAAAGGGACGTCTGCCTTCAAATTGGTCCAGAGGAAGTCTAACTAACTAAAGTCTGAGCCACACAATTAAAACATGGAATCACCCCTAAAAGATACATTGCACGAGTTCTCACAGAGGAAGAGCCAATCAAATATAGAAATTCACTGTGAGCTCGGTGTCAGCACCTCTCACTGATTTGGGGAACAAGCAGCTCCAGTCCCACAGCCTTTTGAGGTATGAGACAAAGGGAGGACTTCTGCTCTGACTCCTGCCTTCACATAACGTTTCAATGATGGCATTTCAATCTCACAAGTTCAGAGCCGCTCTTGGTGCCTGTAACAAGAGAAAAGATTATGCACAGCGAATGAGAACAGAACATTTCACTAAAATGGAGTCTTTCATTCGGAGGCCTACCACGACTCATGTTAACTTAAGATGAATAAACTCTACAGTTAATAGTTTATGTGGAACTTACACATTATTTTCAATCTAAGTACAAATATTAGGTGCATATAATAAAAGTATTGATTATTAGTGTTATATAGCATTATGTTATTAAAAAAAATGAAAAATAGTGACACTGTGTCACCAACGCCCCCCCTCTGATGGTTTGCAGAGCCTTCACGAAAAACATTCAAACTTATTCCTCATGATAATTCAGAACCCACTTACTTGCCACTGTTACTTGTGCCTAGATTCTTCTAGCTCCTTCAGATCCTCAGAGACAATTCTTCCAATTCTATTTCTTCTCTCTTTCTGTTCAATCCTTTAACCTAAGTTGATTCTGGTCCACCTTTATATTCTGAGCTCTTGTCCCTTTTTATCAGTTTGAATCCTTTTATCATCAAGAATAAACAAATCCCACAAACACCAAGAATCAAAATGGATTTCAAAATAGTACCTTACGGTCCACCATCAAGTCCACTAAGCCATTAACCTACAACAGAGAAACCTTTCCCAGTTGCTTCCGAGTTGCCTGTCTCCTCCAGCTTTTTTAAGTCTTTAGATAGTCATGTGATATTCTTTGCATACTTGTTGAATTCCTTACTCTTATCTGGCATATAATTGCAACACTGCTGGATATGTAACATTTTACAAATGTCACCTTCTTTTGTGAGCAAAATATCTAAGGCAAATCTGTTTCTCAAAACCATAGCTATAGCTCTAGTACCAACTAACTCTATATTTACAAACACCAATGCAGTAGCTGTACTGGTTGTGATTTTATTCACTAAGTTAGACAGCCTTCGAATCTTCAGATCATGTAAAACTATTCCCACAGAGGAAATTAAAGCCCCAAAGATATGGCCTACTACTTGTGAAACACTGTGTTTGGCTCCTCCAGGAATTCTAAATTTTTGGTCATCTAACGTGTCTACATGAGACACCTTAGGAAACACTAAAGCTGGATTGGAACTCCCAACACAATTTGTAGAAAGCTTGAAATAAACGTTCATTCCACACATATAATACACTTCAGGGATCACAGGGAAATTGCCCACAAACATTTGATCAGTATAACCTAAAACTTCAAATCTATATGGGCATTCACTGCAATACATCATATGAGAATTCCAAACATTCTCCTTTCTCCTTGTAAAAAAGCTTTCCATGCTGTTTCCAATCTAGATTCAATTTTAGCTTTATTCCAAGAGTTTTACATTTCTCCTCTTCCCTTCCCCACACACTCTTCATCTCATCCCTTCTTTGCCCTCAATGCAATCCCTTCTCTTCTGCCGTCCAAATCATCAACAAAGTACTTTTAAGCTTACTAAACTTCCAAGTTAAATTATGTCTATGGGCTCGGGCAGTGTCAAGATTAATTTGAGACCTGAAAAATTACCACACAGCATCCATATACTTAGCATTAGGATGGGGATTTAAATATTTGAACATGGGCACTTTTGAAATAACCAAAATGACACAAAAGATTCAAAAATATGCTACAGGAAATGCTACAAGTAAGGGAAAGATGATGATATGTCATAGCCTCTGCCACAGATGTGAGCAGATAAGTGCTGGCATGAGAATCCTTTGCATGCATCAGGCAAGAATATTCATGCAAATGATTGAAGAACACATTTGTGGTAACATTTCCCTCATAACTATCTCCATGTAATAGCTTCAAATCCAGGAGAAGCTGCTCTTTTACAGGTGCAAGAGTAGTTTCAGCTTTAGGAATAACTTGTTCTGCAGGGCAATGCAGATTAATTAATAAGAATATCGTTGAGGTGATAGAAAGGATTGATACTTTAACCACTATTTCTCTATGCTGGTTTGGTGAAAGGATCAAAATGGTTTCTCGTGAATCAGAAAGGAAAAATGCAAGGCTAAATTATTACATAAACAAATGTCTTGTATGTATGCAAATTCTGCAAATGGTTGGCTTATCCATGATGAATATCATGTTTAGCTGTTTCAAATTCAATCACTAACCCTACATCAATGTATTGAATCAGGACTAAGTGACACTGTAACTTTAGATCTACATATTCTTATTAATATCTGGTTGAAGATTGAGGGGCTTTCTGTATACTCTTGGGGGATTCAGCACCATGCCAGAACTTTACTTTGGAAGCAAAATGCAAAGAGGAACTGACTGCCCTCATGCAATGGAATGTAAAATAATGCTTGGCACAGGTCTGTGACTGTGAATGACTCAGAATCACAAAGAATCTAAAACAATATTACAGCAGGACTCAGTACCACATGACAACATGGGACAACAATATTATTAATCTTGTGTAGGTCTTGTACAGCTCACCATTTCTTGTTTGGTTTCTGTATCCCATGATCAGAGAGTTACCAGGGCTCCTCCCTAAATCTCTTTTAAAATGCCTGCTCTTTCATTGATTCAATTACTGGGGTAATTCATAATTCCAGCCACTGCCTCCGGTGAGAGGCCATGCTGGAGCATTTGGGGGGAATTCTGCATTCAACTTTATAGTGATCTTTCTAGGTTCAACAACTTTAATTAGGCCAATGTCCTAGCCAGAATAATACCAGACTTCCTTTTTTACAAAGTCCTTTAAGTCTGATGGCAGATCTTCTTTTGTCAAAATAGGGCACAACCCATCAACGTGCTTCTGAGTGCTCAAAGTAAAATCAGCATCTTCATTGTGAGTTTGAATCTCAACACTATTCGGTATAGAGTAAATCACAAAATTAAGTTTGCAGAAGAGATCCCTACCTAACAGATTAACTGGGCTAGCATCACATACTACAAACTGATAGCACTCTTCAAGGGAACCTATCTTCACCAGGACCTTAACACAAATAGGATTCATTATCTGCTTATTTCCAATATCTACAATGTGAACTTGTTTTCCTAAGAGGGGTAGGTCTGGGACTTCCCATGTCCTTACAGTGGGACAGTAGCACTGATGTCGATCAAAAATGACACGGGTGGCCATTCATCTCTATATTGGCCACATGGTCTACCTCCAAGACTGCTCCAAGCATGCAACCTTCCTTTCTTCTCATGTGCCATCATTGTGATTGATCAGACCCTGAGTCTCTGAAAGTATTGAACACCGGGAACCGTTGGAAGGTCCCTGACGTCAGGAAAGGGTTCTGTTGAACTCTAGAATTCGGGTTTGCATTAAACCTTGAGGTTTTTATGTTATGCTGCATTGACAGGGATTGGGGACTGTTAGGATTTGGAGATCTTTGCATTTGCATATCTGGAGTTGGTATACAATTCACATTCAGCATCTAGCCATCAAATTGCATTCAATTTGATTCACTCTTGCACTTCCAGTCACCAAAGTTGTTACAATAATGACAAGGAATAGTTTTCTTTACCGTGACTTTATCCATTCCCGAGTTCGGATCAACCAGCACTTCTCATCCTCTATCTTGGGGAACACCATTCCCCCGTGCATCATCTGACCACTACCTTGGTATACAACTCCCTACATTCCAGTACTACCATTAGAACCATAGCTAGGATTTGCCATGTATGGACCATTCTGAAATCCTTTCTAGACTAACTTCATCTAAGCCAATATGAATTTCTCTTTGATTTTCTTTTGTCTAGCTTCCAAATCGTCACTGGAATACTTTGTGCATCGCAGGATTTCATCTAAAAAATTTGATTGCAAAAAAATCATGTTCTGCTAGATATGAGAACAAATCTCCGGAGGCAATCTAAGAACAAAGTCTGGCACACACATACTGAGTTTTCCTTGCTTTGGGCTCTCAGCAATGCTGACAATAGGGATGCATTGAATCTTTGGACTCTTGAGTAGCCCTCAACCAATCTATCTCTTTTCTGGGGAGTTTTAGTTTTTAGAAACTTAACCAACTCATGATGCTTTTCCTTGACCACAGCAGATGGAGCATGAGGTTGGGCATCCATCTTTGGCTCCTTGGTTGGCCACTGAAAGAGCCACTTTACTCTCATCCAACAAATCAATAGAGAGCACAATGTCAAAAAAGTGTTTCTGCAGGTGATGGGAGTTCCATAGATGGCTGATGTCTCCCAGCTTGTTGAACTACACTGTATGGAGGTGGCCTAGAAGCCAACAAGTTATCTAAGAAGTCATAGCTGGAGTCATATATTGTGCAGACATGGCCTTAGGAGGGGCCTCTTCGTCCTTGGTAGTATCACATCACACCTAAGCACAGCCCTTAATGTCTCAAAAGATTTAGGTGGTCATTACAACCCTCGCGGACGGTGTTGAAGCGACGGTAAGACCGCCAACAGGCCGGCGGTAAAAAAATTTGAATTACGACCGTGGCGGAAACCGCCAACAAAGACAGCCACTTAAACACTCTGACCGCCACGGCGGTACAGACAAACAGCTTGGTGGTCACTGCCAACAGACAGGCGGAAGACAAAGTACTGCCCACAGTATCACAACCTACCAATCCGCCACCTTTTCCGGGGCGGATTCACCGTGGACGAAAACACGGCGGAAACAGGACTTCGAAGGGAAAACGCTCACCTCTACACACCCCACGAGGAATCCAGACGCCATGGAACCCGAGCTGCACATCCTGCCAGCCCTCATCTTTTTGTTCCTCTACCAGGAGCACGAACGGCGGCGGCGAAGACAACGGTGAGTACTGCACCTACGACACAGGGGAGGGGGGAGGGAAAAAACAGGGGCACACACACGCAACACACCCACCCCCACCCTCACCCACTACAACACACACACTAATACATATTTATACATTATAGTTACACCCCTCAACCCCTCTGGAAGAATGCAAAGACAAAAGCAAATGAGTGTAACCATTGTAATATATTAAAATTCAGTACGCAAATATATATATATACACCATAAACAAAATATACACCAAGCTTAGTAGTCCAGGTAGTGCTCCAATGAAGTCCGTGGAACACTGGGCCCACACGGTATGGGCAAGGCCCACACAAGATCCCTGACCATGACGGAGAGAACACTGCAGGGGCATCAGAGAGCAAGAAAACAGGCACCTCAGGGGGAGGGAAAGGGGGGCACCTCAGCCAGTTGAGTGCACAACGCCAAATCCATGAGGGGGCCACATGCCCACTGTTCAATCCTGGTGAGTGCAAAGCCACAGTCTCTCAAGTCTATACAGTGGGTGGGTTGCCCACTGTTCCATCCTGGGGAGTGAAAAGCCACAGTCTCTCAAGTCTATACAGTGGGTGGGTTGCTCACTGTTCCATCCTGGGGAGTGCAAAGCCACAGTCTCTCAAGTGGATGACAGTCTCCACTGGTTCTGGAGGGGGCATGGTACCTAGAGTGCTTCATCCTGCTAAGGACAGAGGTAGTGGATGACAGTCTCCTCTGGTTCTGGAGGGGGCATGGTGCCTAGAGTGCTTCATCCTGCTAAGGACAGAAGTAGTGGATGTACCTCTCCACTGGTTTTGGAGGGGGCTCTGTGCCCAGAGTGCTTCATCCTGCTCGTGACGGACTCAGTAGCATCAGTGCCCTTGGTGCTCATGGGCTAGCGGTGCTTGTGGCGGCGGTGCCCTGTTCAGCGGTGCTTGTAGCGGCGGTGCCCTGTTCAGCGGTGCTTGAGGCGGCGGTGCCCTGTTCAGTGGTGCTTGTAGCGGCGGTACCCTGTTCAGCGGTGCTTGAGGCGGCGGTGCCCTGTTCAGCGGTGCTTGAGGTGGCGGGCTCCTTTGCAGTGACTCAGCTTCTGGCGGTCCTCTCTGTTCCAGCGGGGCTTGTGCTGGTGGTCCTCTCTGTCCCAGCGGGGCTTGTGCTGGCGGTCCTCTCTAGCCCAGCGGGGCTTGTGCTGGCAGTCCTCTGTCCTAGCGGGGCTTGTGCTGGCGGTCCTCTCTAGCCCAGCGGGGCTTGTGCTGGCGGTCCTCTCTGTCCCAGCAGGGCTTGTGCTAGCGGTCCTCTATGTCCCTGCGGGGCTTGTGCTGGCAGTCCTCTCTGTCCCAATGGGGCTTGTGCTGGCGGTCCTCTCTAGCCCAGCCGGGCTTGTGCTGGTGTTCCTCTCTGTCCCAGCGGGGCTTGTGCTGGCGGTCCTCTCTAGCCCAGCGGGGCTTGTGCTGGCGGTCCTCTCTGTCCCAGCGGGGCTTGTGCTGGCGGTCCTCTCTAGACCAGCGGGGCTTGTGCTGGCGGTCCTCTCTGTCCCAGCGGGGCTTGTGCTGGCGGTCCTCTCTAGACCAGCGGGGCTTGTGCTGGCGGTCCTCTCCGTCCCAGCGGGGCTTGTGCTGGTGGTCCTCTGTAGCCCAGCGGAGCTTCTGCTGGCGGTCCTCTCTAGCCCAGCCGGGCTTGTGCTGGCAGTCCTCTCTAGCTCAGCGGGGCTTGTGCTGGCGGTCCTCTGTGTCCCAGCGGGGCTTGTGCTGGCAGTCCTCTCTAGCCCATCGGGGCTTGTGCTGGCGGTGGCCTCCTGGGCAGCAGGGCAGGTGCTGGAGGAGGCCTCCTGGGCAGCAGGGCAGGTGCTGGCGGTGGCCTCCTGGGCAGCGGGGATGATGGCGGTGGCCTCCTGGGCAGCGGGGATGATGGCGGTCTCCTCCGCCGTGCTACTCTTCCCAGACTTGCCGGGTTTCTTGTGGCCCTTCCCCACCTTGTAAGGTGTCGCAGCTGACTCCACACTCCCACCGGGACACCTGGGAGCGGCTTTGGTGGCTGGAGTCTTCCCCCTCTCCCGCCGGGCACTGGCCAACCTTTGATGCTTGACAGGTGGGGTACTGTCTGTGCCGTGGCTCCGTGCCACACTGGCTACCCTGGTGACCGGTGCACTCCAGATTCCGGTGACTACAGGCACCACTGTTCTGAATGAGGTGCTAGGTTGGGACCTGGAGAGTCGGGCACTAGGAGACGGACGGGGTGGGGGAGGTGTGGGAAAGAGGTCAAGGTTGGACAGGAAAAGTTTTTTGGAAACACTGGGACGGGTAGCTGGAGGGGGTTTGGGAAAGGAGGAAGAGGTTGTGGTTGTAGGAGGTGTTCATTTGGTGACTTTGGGTGAAGGTGCATGAGCTGGAGGCTGTCGTGAGGTGGATGGCTGTTGGGTGGGTGTGTGCCTGCGTTTGTGTATCTTGGGAGGTGGCGTCACAGACACACTGGGAGAGGACATAGGGGACGTGTGAATGGTAGTGGGGGTGGTGACTGCACGTGAGCGGGGTGTGCTGGTGGGTGTGCTGGTGATGGCAGTAGTGGCTGTAGATGTAGTGCATGCAGGTGTGAGTGTAGACGAGATTGGGAGGGAGGAGGGAGATGAGGAGGAGGGGGCGTCTGCATGTGTGTGATGCTTGCGTGAGTGCCTGTGGGATGTGTGATGCTTATGTTTGCCAGAGCTTCCCTTGTATGTTGATGTGTGTGCATGCTGGTCTGAAGGTGTGCTTGGGATAGGCTGGGGTACAGGGGATTGGGTCTGGGTGGAGGAAGTTGGAGGGGGAGGCTAGAGACAGGGACAATGGCTGCCATCAGTGCTGAGGCCAGAGTCTGAAAAGCTCGCTGAAGGGCCGCCTGACCAGAATAAATGCCCTCCAGGAATGCATTTGTTTGTTGAAACTGCCTTTCAACACCCTGGATGGCATTCAAAATGGTAGACTGCCCAACAGTGAGGGATCTGAGGAGGTCAATGGCCTCCTCACTGAGGGCAGCAGGGGTGACTGGGGCAGGGCCTGAGGTGCCTGGGGCGAAGGTGATGCCCACCCTCCTGGGTGAGCGGGCACAGGGCAAAGGCTGAGGGGCTGCTGGGAGGGCGGTGCTGGTAGGGGGGGGTGGCGGCTGTACCTGTAGATGCGGGGGGCACAGATGTTGCCACCACCACAAGGGAGCTCCCAACAGATGACGAGTCCGTGTCGCTGGTGTCAGCTCCTTTCCCCGCCGTGGAGCTCCCCTCGCCCACTCGTGAACTCCAAGTCCGTTCTCTCGCCCTCCAGGGCCATGTGGGATGCAACTCCCTCGTGCTCCGGTGCCACTGCTCCTCCGCCTGATGATGCTATTGCACACAAGAACAGGGAGACCACAAAAAGGGGGGGGCGACAGAAGAAAGACATGTTCAGTGCATGCATTACCGCGACAGACACAGAAGCCCCCTGCACTACGCCGCACACTTGGGCTCCACTGTTCAATCCCTGGGAAATGGCCTACAAGGCTATGGACAACATCTGCACACATGGATGACACAGGGGCATGACTAGGTGTACTTGGCACTCTACAGAGGTGGGGTGGGGTGCCACATGGCCTGCCTTACGGAGGGACCATGCCTACTAAACTCGCCCTGGCCTAGGGAAACCCACAGCCCACCTCCCCCACCCAGACACCTCCACTGCACGCAAAAACAGCAGGGTGAGAGTGTACTCACCCCCTTGTGGCTGCTGTGATGCCCTCAAGCGCCCATCCAACTCCGGGTACGCCAAAGCCAGGATCCTGAACATCAGGGGGGTCATGGTGCGACGGGCACCCCTCCCACGTTGGGACGCCATCCCCAGCTGAGCCTCCGCCGTCTTCTTGCTCCAGCGGCGAATGTCCTCCCATCTTTTCCGGCAGTGGGTGCTCCGTCTGTGGTAGACCCCCAGGGTCCGGACGTCCTTGGCGATGGCATGCCAAATATCTTTTTTCTGGTGGGCGCTGACCTACATGAATTGTTCAGGGGGAAGAGAAACTTATTACCAACTGCACCGTCACAGTCATTGGTCCCCATCCCTACCCTTGCCATGAGTCACATGCACTCACCGCAATCTCCCCCCCCATCTTACATCCACCCCACTCCACACAGGCATAGCCCATACAGCATGCTCCCAGCGTACTTACCTGTTTGCCTGGAGGACCGTAGAGTACTGTGTACTGGGGGAGGGCCCCATCCACGAGTTTCTCCAACTCCTCCGATGTGAAGGCAGGGGCCCTTTCCCCAGACACTCGAGCCATTGTCTCTTCCAGACCGAGGTCACAGCAGCACTTGCAGTGTAGGTCCCCTCCTGTCGAAGATCAGGGATCGAGTGATTGAACAGATAGAAAATGGCGGTCACGTCCGCGGCGGTGCGTGCCATCACCGTCAGCGTACATCGTCATTGGCTCCTGGGACCCATAGGGTCCAATGTTAACCAATGCAGCATTGCGCTGCGGTCTTCGACCGCCTACCGCAACGGTTTACAACGCCAGCGCAGTTACCTCACATCCCATTATCCCACTTTAGAGGTCAGACAGCCGCCATTTCAGGGGTCCACATGGCTTAATTTTTAACTGCATCACACATACCTAGGCCTAGACTCAACACACATACAGGCCACTTTTCGGATTAGGATTCTTGTTCGGTGTAAGCTGTGGGTACGTACCTCTGAGTTGGTTGACTCTGTGCTCGCTTTTGTCCTTCCTAGGCACCGTCCGCTGGGACATGTGAGGAGATGGCGGCATCCTCCGGTGTACAGACAGCTGGTGGACCTGTCGACAATGGAGGAAAGACATGTGATCATCACCTACAGGCTTGACCGTGTAACAATCCAGGAACTGTGTACCCAGCTGGAGACAGACCTGATGTCAGCTATCCGCCATCCCATAGGAATCCCCCTTCAAGTGCAGGTGCTGTCAGTGCTCCATTTCCTTGCAAGTGGGTCATTTCAAACAACAGTGGCCATAGCATCAGGGATGTCCCAGCCTATGTTTTGAAACGTGTTGTCCAGAGTTTTGTCTGCCCTGCTGAAACACATGAGGAGCTACATCGTTTTCCCTCAGGTGGAGGATTTGCATACAGTGAAAGGTGATTTCTATGCCCTAGGACATATCCCCAACATCATAGGTGCCACTGATGGGACCCATGTGGCTTTGGTCCCCCCCCGCAGGAGTGAACAGGTGTACAGAAACCGGAAGAGTTATCATTCCATGAATGTGCAGATGGTGTGTTTGGCCGACCAGTACATCTCCCATGTGAATGCCAAGTTCCCTGTCTCAGTGCATGACGCCTACATCCTGCGGAATAGCAGCATCCCTTATGTGATGGGTCAACTCCAGAGGCACTGTGTGTGGCTATTAGGTGAGCACCTGGAAGCAAGACAGTGCGAATGGTTGTCTGGGTCTGGGGTTATCCCTACAGGTTAGTGTGTGTCTAACAGTTGTCCCTCGCCATTTGCAGGTGACTCTGGTTACCACAACCTGTCATGGCTACTGACAACAGTGAGGAATCCCAGGACAAGGGCAAAGGAACGCTACAATGAGTCCCATGGGCGAACACAGCGGATAATAGAGCGGACCTTCGGCCTCCTGAAGGCCAGGTTCAGGTGCCTCCATATGACAGGTGGATCCCTATTCTACTCACCAAAGAAGGTGTGCCAGATCATCGTGGCATGCTGTATGCTTCACAACTTAGCTTTGCGACGACAGGTGCCTTTTCTGGCGGTGTTGTTGCAGCTGCAGAGCCTGTGGACAGTGAAGACGAGGAAGCAGAAGAAGAGGACATGGACAACAGGGACTCGGTGATCCTGCAATATTTCCAGTGAGACACAGGTAAGAATACAAACCTGCCTACTACATGTACTTTAACACTACTACCTCTCTACTGTCTGTCGTTTTCACCCAGTGTATGGTCACTGAGTTGTCACTTTCCCTTACGGTTTCACAGATGTGGGTCCCACTGTGTGACATCTGCTTTGATTCCTCATGGACTAGAGCTGTGTGACATAGGTATGTTGACATTACAATTGAAAGAGCTTTTTGCCACAGTAATTGCTAATACACTATTCCGAAATCACAGACTGACTCCAGATTGTTTTGTGCTTCAAGGGTGTTTATTTAAGTGCAAAATATTGGAGGGGGTTGCAAAATGGTGAGGGGTGATGGTGGAGGAATGTCCATGGCAGATTCCAGTCTATTAGTCTCACAGGTGCATTGCCCAAATGGGCATAGGAAGTGGAGCTGGGGCAGTTTAAGGATGGACAGGGTGACAAAGTGGGACAGAAGGATGACATTCAGGGTGGTCTCATTTTTTGGCGGGGGTCTTGGCATTGTTCTCTATCTTTGTCCTGGATCTCAGGGACCGTTTGTGGGGTGGTTCTCCCTCTGCAGGGGGTGGGGTGCTGGTGTGGAGGTCCTGTGGCGGTGCCTCCTGTCCACTAGCGCCGGCGGAGGTGGTGGGCAGTTCATCGTCCATGCTAGTGTCAGGGGCCCCTTGTTGTGCCACAGTGTCCCTCCTGGTGTTGAGTACTTCCTTCAGCACCCCTACAATGGTGCCCAGGGTGGAGCTGATGGTTCTGAGTTCCTCCCTGACACCTAAATAATGTTCCTCCTGCAGGCGCTGGGTCTCCTGAAACTTGGCCAGTGCCGTTGCCATCATCTCCTGGGAGTGGTGGTAGGCTCCCATGATGGAAGAGAGGGCCTCGTGGAGAGTGGGTTCCCTTGGCCTGTCCTCCCCTGTCGCACAGCAGCCCTTCCAGTTCCCCTGTGTTCCTGGGCCTCCATCCCCTGGACCGTGTGCCCACTGCCTCCAGGTCCCTGTTGTTGTTGGGGTGGTGGGTTAGCCTGGGTTCCCTGTAGTGGTGGACACACTGCTGATTGACGTGTCCTGGGGACAGAGGTATGGGCCCACTGGGTGGGTGCTGTGCTGGTGTTTCCAGAGGGGGGAAGGTCTGTAGTGGCCTGTGGCTGTGTGATGTGAACCGACTGCCCCGAGGTCCCCGATGGGCCCGGCTGGTCATCTAGATCCAGTTGGACAGAGCTGCTGTCATCACTGTGGGCCTCTTCTGTTGGTGGTGTGGACATGTGTGGACCCTCCTGTCCGTTGACGTTGGGTAGGGGTCCTGCAGGGGAATAAACGGATGTTTATTACATCTGTGTGTGTCATGGTGTGCAATGGGTGGGTGACCGTGTACCCCAGTGCTTGCATTCCTGTGTGGGACCTTGTGTGATGATGGTTTAGGGGGGTGTATGGGTATGTGCAGTGGGCATGCTTTGGTGATTGGTGTCCATGCTTTGGTGTTGCATGCAGGGCTTGGTGTTGGGATGTGTGGTTTGTGATGTTGGGACATTTGTGAGGAGTTGGAGGGATGGGGGTGAGGGTGAGGGTGGGGGTATGTGATGGCATGGAGGTAGGGTGGGGATGTAATAGTAAAGATTTGACTTACCAGAGTCCATTCCGCAATCTACTCCTGCGAGGCCCTCAGGACACAGAATCGCCAAGACCTGCTCCTCCCATGTTGTTAGTTGTGGGTAGGAGGTGGGGCTCCGCCGCCAGTCCGCTGAACCGCAAGGTGGTGTCTTGAGACCACGGAACGCACATTCCCCCATAGGTCGTTCCCCTTCTTCCTGATGTCATCCTGATTTCTTCAGTGCTGTCCCACTGCGTTGACCCTGTCCACTATTCTTCGCCATAGCTCCATCTTCCTTGCAATGGAGGTGTGCTGCACCTGTGATCTGAATAGCTGTGGCTCTACCCGGACGATTTCCTCTACCATGACCCTGAGCTCCTCCTCAGAGAACCTGGGATGTCTTTGCTGTGCCATGGGGTGGTGTGGGTGATGTGTGGGGTGGTGTGTGTGGTGATAAGTGTGCTGATATGTAGTGGTGTGTTGTGTGAGGTGCGTGGAAGTTATGTGGGTGATGGTCTGGTGTGCCTGTGGATGCTAGTATTGTTTCTGGTGGTGTCTTACTCTGTGCTCCTTTCTCAATTTTTGTCGTAGGGGTTTGTGGGTGATGTGGGTGTGTGTTTTATATTGTATTAGGTGTGTATATGTGTATCAGGTGTGTGTATTTTGAATTGTCCAATGTGGCTGTGTTTTGTAAAAGTGTGTGTATTTTGAGCGTGGCGGTGTGTACCGCCAATGGAATACTGCAGTTGAAAGACCGCCACGTGGATTTGTGTGTCGTGATAGTGTGGGCGTATTTCTGTTGGCGTGACGGTGGAGGTTTTGTTTTCGCCAGTTTGTCACTGACCTTTGGTGTGGCAGACTTGTGTGAGTGTCTGAATTTTGGCGGATTCCATGCTGTGGGTCATAATAGCTGTGGCGGATTTCCGAGGCCGCGGTGGTGTTTTGGCAGTCTTCTGCACGGCGGTAAGCGGCTTTTACCGCCAATGTTGTAATGAGGGCCTTAATCTTTCCTCTATAAGTAGCACAATAGAAATTGGATGAGCGTCAATTAAATTAGCTAGCAGTTCTCAGCGAATCACAAAAGTACATGCAACAACTTAAACTTTCAATCTCAGTGCAACACCACAAACTACTCACAATGCTGCAGTTTTTGATGTAACAACCAATCCCAGCGTAGTACACACACCAGCTGACCAATACCAACACCATAACTTATGATAGAACCTGCAGGCCCTCGCAACACCTCTCGCTCCTCAGCAATCAACTTTGCACAAACAATTATTTGACACAATTCTTGTCTGTTCCACTAAAAGAAAGTTCAAAGTATACAATTACTCTAGGGCAATCGAGAAATAACACCCTCCTGGTGCTATCACACACATGAAGTTAAATCTTTGCCCCTGCAGGAAATCACTCTCTCTAGTGCAGTCTTCTCCTCTGAGCAAAAGGATTAACCAAACACTAATCCCAATTAATACTTCCTCACCATAGGAGTTAAAAACTACCTTTTGTGTGGCAGATAGCACTTCACAAAACAAAACCACAAACCTTAAGACTGGTACAACTGAATATACTCAACCTTTATCCCTGGATCATATACTTCGATGAGTTTGATAACTTAACTTCAACTCTTGCAGCAAGTGCATTTCTAGTTACAAACATAAACAATATACATAAGGCAGCATAAAAAAATCTTACTGTAACATGAACCCTTATGGACACAAAATGGAAACTAATCTGTGCTACACACTAACTCATCAAAACCCCAAAACACAAAGCTTCAACAGCACACAATCAACTTCATAACCCAACTATACTCACACTCTTAGGATACTGCACCCACTTTGGGAACACTTGAAAACCGTCAATTCTTCAAACTAACCATAAGAACCTCTGGGCTAGGGCAGATTCTGACTGGTTCCAGGGAAAATTCTAACTCCCTATGCCTCTGTGACAACTATTCTCTGCTACTAACTGATAGCAGGAGAAATGAGGATGGTGTATACACCACGGAACCATGGCCAAACATGAAGCTCTGCAGTGTTCAGTGGGATGGATCTTTATCTCAAACTGAGGCTTAAATAATCAATTCAGAAACATTTCAATGAGAGTAAGGCAGATTTTGCCCCACAGTGATAGCAGAGAGGAGTAAATTTGCAAACTATCGAGGTTTGTTAACAAATTAGGAAAATTAGAAATTAAATTCAAATAACTTCAATCATAAATAAATTATTACCTGAATACAGCATATGCCGATATTATTCTGGCAAGTGGAATAACAAATGTGAGAACAATTTATTGAAGACACATATGCAAGTTAAACAAATTTTGTTCCCTTGTAGGGAAACTCATTAATATTAAGCTTATGTGTGGATGAATCGGGGAATTTTAAAAAATGAGGTGTTAGGAAATATAATATTGCAACTAGAACTAAATGAAGGTTCTGGTCAAGACACAGATAAATGTGCTTGTTCTAGGAAGTAACTCTTTGATCAGGAATATAAGGAGCATGTGGGTCTCACACTGGGGAAAGATATGTCTTCCTGCAAAGGTGGACAAGAGCAGTTCTCAATAACTAAAGTCTAAACCACACAATTAAAACATGAAATCACCTATAAAGGATTCACTGAGGAAGAACCAATCAAACCTAGACATTCATAGTGAGCTCAGTGTTGGTCTCTTTCACATGATTGAAGTAACAACCAACTCCAGTCCCACAGCCTTCGGAGATATTTGACAGAGAGGACTTCTTCTCCTCTGACTCCTTTCCTTCCAATGTGCAGAAAACTAAGGTACTACTAATTAAATAACAAAAAGGGCCTTCACATAAAGTTTCAATAATAACATTTTAAGCTAATGAGTTCAGAGTAGCTCTTGGTACCTGGAAAGAGAGAAAGTTTATGCACAACATATCATTAAAATGGAGTTGTGTATTCTAAGGCCTACCGCAAGTCACATTAACTTAATGTGAATATACTTTAACTATAGTTAATAGTTTATGTGAAATCTACACATTGTCAATCTAAGTATAAAATATCACATGCATATCATAAACGTATTGACTAAACTTACTATATAGTAGTATTTTATTAAATGCAAATGAAAGTTAGAGACACTTCATCATCACTGTTAAGAGGTGGCAACACTACAGCCTCTCCGATGTTGCACATTTTGAAATTACTAAACGGGGACACTAGAGTGTGGTAAATATGAAGATGCATGTATGCCAAAATTCTATTTTTTTGACACAGGCCATCAGGTGAAGGCTCTAAGGTAAGGTTACCTACCAGATCAGACAACTGATACCCAAGCTAGAGCAGATATCACACCAATCAAAAAAGACAATGTAAGCCATCCTAGTGGAAGGAGTTTGCTTCCTGTCACCCCTCAGGATGAATCATCAGATAATTGGTTCATGCCATTGTGGAAGTAGAAAGGTTTTCGAGGACATTGAAAATGTCCTGGAGTTTGCTGAAACTGAGCACTACAACACTGAGTGGGCCATTTACAAGCTCTGGAGGTGTAATGCAACACTCTCCAAGTATATACTCAAAATACTCCAGCCTGTGATGCTACCGAGACAGCAAGTGTGTTTCTTACAGTAAATAGCCCTGTTGGCAAAGAATAGTGCTGTCTAGCATTAAACACTCATATGAGCCACAAATAAAGCCTAGAAACCGCACCAATAGGGGTGGCAGACCATATTCTCCTGTGTGACTGTCTACCACCACCATATTTGTCCATGAACTATGAGCTCCCTTAATGGTGTATTTTGGATGATATGGTACAAAGGTGACTATCAATGATTAAGTGATGATATATCAAGCAAGATAAGTCTAAGGTAAACAAACCATCCGGTGACCCTCACTTTATGAACTCATTTGCAACCATGTTCTTTTCTCTGGCTGAGGATGGCCTTAGAGGAGTAGTGTCTGCACCTGATAAATCTAACATTATAATAGGTGGGTATTGAACAAAGGGTGCATCTTCCAGATATTCACGGAGACTTCATTCTTAGACTGCTGAGTGATTCTCAATTCCTGGAGCTGCCAAGTTTTTGACTTGCACATGTGTGACATTTTTGTCATGTTTTAGTGTACTTATGCGTGACATTGTAAAGGCTCTGTCTCAGGCACACAAGGCAGCCAAAGTGGGCAGAGGAGTAGCTACCACTGCAAAGCCCGGACTAGGTGCATCACAGTGCTCAGAGACATTTGCTATTCTCGAGTGGGAATGTTGTTGCTTTATCTTAGCCATGGATGGTTTGGCTCCCCTTTGTGCACGTAAACCACTTTAGCCTAACCGCCAGTGGTGGCTCCTCCGCTATGGCTAAGGAGCGTTGCGCACCGTCAGCAGCAGCACCTGCACACTTTTCACAATAAAACTATGTTTACCATCATTTTATTGTTAAAGCGGTGGGGCCATGCTGCGTGACAGGGACCAAGGGTGAATGCGCATGTGTGTTTGGCCCACCATCTCTGGCCAGCCAAACACATATGCGCACTGAGCTCTCTCCAACCTGGCACTGTGTTGCCAGGTTGGAGACAGCAGACAGAGGCTCCCAGTGTGCCTCAGTGCACCAAGCCAGGGTGCTCCAGCCAATGCTAACGCTGCTTTCATGCTGCCAGCAGTAAGGTAAGGTTTTTTTTTTATAGTTAATGTTGTCCCATTTGTTTTGTGCCCCCCACCACGTGCCACCCCACCCCTTTATCATACAGTGAGCTGCGACTGCTAACCCCTCAGCACAGCACACACTATGGTAAAGTGCTAATAAAAAAACAAAGTAAAAGCTACACCCACCCTTGTGCAGTACCCATGGCAACCTCATCTCTTGTCAACCCCTGGGTGAGGTTCTTCAATGCATGCTGACAGGCACTTGGCAGAGCTACATTCTGGAGTTGCACATTTCTTTACCAGCATGTTCTGATCGTAATTGTTGGTGATTAGGTTATTTCATGAACCCATGTTTACCTAAAGAAGAATATGCAGCTAATTTCCTGTTGATAGCTTCTTCTGAGCTTGTGGTTTTGTCAACACTATGCCAGAAACTGCTGTTGATTATAATCACCAGCATATATGTGGTCATTTCTGGGTTTTTTTCCATGCAGGTAGCATCATTCTTCCTAATTTACCAATAATTCCATTACGTAATAGCCGTCCCCTCATATTAAAAAAGAAATAACTTTGGGGACATGATTATCACTAAAACAAGCCAAACAATGTACATGGAAATGCAAACACAGAAGCATGGCTTCCAAACACTTTGACATTTCTGTTTTCCTGGAGGAAAATGGAGGATATTACAGAAATGAGAGGTGCAGAATTGGATACTCATTTAACAACAAGCCTGCTTTCAATGTACAAAGTATCCTGATGATTAATTCATTGCTATAACAGCATCACCAATCAATTCAAGAAACACATTTCGAGTCATGAGATGACAGTTAAATATGGAGGTGTTGATTGCAATGGTCTCCTTCATTAATTTACTTTTGATCAGTAATTGATGTGTGATTACAAAGACGTATTTTAGCACAACACTACTCCTAGGCAGGCTATCATTTCAAACATCCTCAACCCCCATACAATCTTTTAATAAAAATGTAAATAGGATGAACAATTGCTTACCATTCCCAGTTTCGGGCGGCAGCACCCCTGTGTGTGGGTGACTGAGTCAGTCCGACACTGACTGAAAGCAGTCGGCCTGACCTTCTCGGCTAGCTAGCAGCACTTCACCCAAACCTAGAAAGTAAAGGTGATTTATGGCAGCCTAAAAACATGACACTCAGATTCCTCAGAGACGATGTGGTGGAACAGATCTTACCACTTTCTCTCATTTGCACAAAGTCTCACACGTGCAAATGCAGGCAAAGAAATCTAGGATAAGTTTCAGTGCATTTAGTGAAGCAACTGCATTGTCTGATAAAAAGCATGAGCTGAATTATTAGGAAGATGAAACATAATACAGTGATGATTGTGACCATTAGAGTAAAACATATAAACGGTCACAACATCCTGACATAATCATGAGTCTAAGTATTCCTAACCTACGCCCTAGCATCTAACAAGAGAACAGTGCTAGCCCTTCTGCCCGTTTAGCCTATGGAAGGCAAGCGTCTGCCTGTTGCTCTGCTGGCAGTCTTCCCGGTTGGCTGGAAAGACAAGGTCAATGTCAGTAAAGCTGTTGACGAAGTGGCACACAGCGTAGAATGGCTGTCTGGAATGTTCTCTCTATCCTTCTTCGGCCTGTGTGGTGTTTATATAATAAAATGTATTTTGTTCTGAGAACAGGCCTGACATGATGTCTGTGGTTAGAAGGTTGACTCCCTAACCGTTGGATCGGCAATACCAAGTAAGCTATCATGTGCAATGACCGCCTTGAGCAGGGCACAGAGTGAAATGTTGTGAAAAGGAACCAGCAACAATGCTTTCACAGAAAGGCAGCTGATTAGAATATAAAAACAACCCTACTGAAAAGCAAGCTGTGCTAAAATATAAATTGAATAAACAAATAAAATGTGTACACAGATAAAAGGGCACAGCTAAAATAAAGGTGCCCAATCTAGGTGCTAAAAGGACCGCACAACAGTCTCTTAGAAGAATAATGCATTTTTTGAGAAACACTTTTCTTCCTCTGCATCACTTCCTCATTCTCATTATGTCGCTCAGGAAATATCAGGAGTTGCTTTGACTAAAGAGGTCTCTTAGATCCTCAACGGCTTCTCTAATTAATGTCCCACGGATCAAGAAAGCAAGATGGGGAGGCAGATCCTTGGCACATAGGGCAGCCAATCTCTGGAACTCTCTTCCATAGGAGCTCCATCAAGATAACCAAGAACTCTCCTTCCGTAGGAAATTGATGACTCTATTGTTCACAGCATAGGCCTTCACGCAGTTTGTTGGGTCCCCATTCTGGCGCTGGGAGGCCTTCGGGTAGCCATGCACTGTATAAATTCCATAAACTAAACTAAACTAAAGTTGATGCTGATGATTTAGGTTCTTTTGAATGGGAATGAAAATGCTAAAATAAAGGCCGGAGGTAGGAACACTGAGTAGGATGTAAAGGAGGAAGTGGTGTCACACTTAAAATCAAACATGGGGCTCCCTGATGCAGCCACTCCATCAAGGCTGTGATACTTCAAGTTCTAATATCATTAGTCTTTTCCTCCTTCTTTTAACACAATGGCCCTCATCACAACCCTGGCGGTAAATCCCGCTTACCGCCGTGCTGAAGGCCGCCAACATATCGTGGTCGCGATGGAAATCCGCTACAGGTATTACGACCCACATCTCGGAATCCGCCACAATATAGACACCCACACAAGTCCACCACACCAAAAGTAAGTGATAAACTGGTGATACCAGAACCCACACCATCACGACAACAAGAATACGCCCACACTATCACAACTCACGAATCAACAAGGTGGTCTTTCAACCCCGGTAATCCATTGGCGGTACACACCGCCGCACTCAACATACACACACATTTACAAAACACAACTACATTGAACAATTTACACACATCTGATACACGTACACACACCACAGCCACACACCCACAATACTATAAAACACACACACACATTACCCACAAACCCTTACAACGACATTTTGGCAAAGAAGCACAGAGAGAGAATAGCCAACACTACACCAGCATCCACAAGCACACCACACCATCACTCATACAACATCCATGCACCTCAAACAACACACACAAACACAACATTTCACGCATCACAACAAACATCACCTTACACATCATCCACACCACATCATGGCACCTCAAAGACACCCCAGGTTTTCTGAGGAGGAGCTCAGGGTCATGGTGGAGGAAATCATCCGGGAAGAGCCACAGCTATTCGGATCACAGGTGCAGCACACCTCCATTGCTAGGAAGATGGAGCTATGGCGGAGAATCGTCGACAGGGTCAACGCAGTGGGACAGCATCCAAGAACCCGGGATGACATCAGGAAGAGGTGGAACGACCTTCGGGCGAAGGTGCGTGCAGTGGTATCCAGACACCAGATTGCTGTACAGAGGACTGGCGGTGGACCCCCACCTCCTCCCCCACAACTAACAACATGGGAGGAGCAAGTCTTGGCAATACTGCATCCTGATGGCCTCGCAGGAGTAGCAGGAGGACTGGACTCTGGTAAGTCAAATCTTTACTAATTTATCCCCCCACCCTACCTGCATGCCATCACATACCCCCACCCACCCCCTCACCCCATCACCCCAACACCTCACATATGCCCCACTATCACAACTTACCCATCCCAATACCAAGCCCTGCATGCAACACCAAAGCATGGACACCCATTGCCAAAGCATGTCCAGTACAGATACCCACACAGACCCCAAAACACTAATCACACAATGGCAAACACAACAAGGCAAGCACAGGAATAGAGGGTAACTCACCCAATGCACAAGATGGCAAACGCAGATACTAAAACTATGCATTTACACCCCAACACGACCCATACCCAACGTCACCAGACAGGAGGTGCCAGACATATCCAGTCCCCCCACAGAAGAGGCCCACAGTGATGACAGCAGCTCTGCACGCCCGGATCAAGATGACCAGCCACAGTCACAAGCCACCACAGACCCTCCCCCCTCAGGAAACACCACCACACCACCCACCCAGCAGGCCCGTGATACTGTCCCCAGGACACGTCAATCAGCAGTGTATCCACCACTACAGGGACCCCAGGCAAACCCACCAACCCAAGATAATCAGGGACCTGGGGTCAGTGGCAGTGGGCACACGGTTCAGGGGACAGAGGCACAAGATAACAGGGAAGCTGGGAAGACTGCTGTGCGACAGGGGGAGGACAGGCCCAGGGAACCCACTCTCCACGAGGCACTCTCTGACATCATGGGAGCATACCACCATTCCCAGGAGACCATGGGCACGGTACTGGCCAAGTTTCAGGAGACCCAGCGGCTGCAGGAGGAACACTACCTTGGGATCAGGGAGGACTTGAAGTCCATTAACACCACCCTGGTCACCATTGCAGGGGTGCTGGCAGACCTGGCCAACATCATGAGGGACACAGTGGCACAAACGGGCCCCTGACACTAGCCTGGACGATGAACAGCCCTCCACCTCCACCGGTGCTAGTGGACAGGGGGCCCCACCACAGGAACAACAGGCCATCAACACCCCACCCCCTGCAGAAGGAGAACCACCCCGCAAACGGTCCCTGAGATCCAGGAACAAGACAGAGAACATTGCCAAGACCCCCACCAGGAAATAAGACCCTACTGATTGTCACCCTTCTGTCCCACTTTGTCAGCTTGTCCACCTTAAACTGCCTTTTCTCCACTTCCTATGCCCCCATGGACAATGCACCTGTGAGACCAAGAAACTGAACTCTACCATGGACATTCCTCCACCATCACCCCAGCCCATTGCACAGCCCCCTCCATGTATTAGCACAGAAATAAACACCCTTGAATCACAAATAAATCTAGCGTCAATCTGTACTTTCACAAATGTGTAATTGCAACATCTCTCAAATATAGCAATGTCAATGTACTTGTTCACATACCATGGTTACACAGTTGTTGGGCAGCAGTAAACATAGCAGAGGGCACAAAGCGGGACCCAGATCTGTGAAATGGAAAGGCAAAGTTACATGTCAGGGTCCATACACAGAGGTAAAAAGGCAGATTTATGCTATGTCCTACAGTAGTATGAGATGTGTGAAGCAGTGCCATCCTCTTACCTGTGTCTCACTGGAAGTATTGCATGATGATGTTGTTTCGGTTGTCTACATCTTCTTCTTCTGCCTCCTCTTCTTCACTGTCCACAGGCTCGACAGCTGCCACAAGACCAGCATCAGGCCCATCCTCCTTCAGAAAAGGCACCTGGCGTCACAAAGCCAGGTTGTGCAACATACAGCATGCCGCGTTTATCTGGCACACCTTCTTCGGTGAGTAGTATAGGGAGCCACCTGTCAGATGGAGGCACCGGAATCTGGCCTTCAGGAGGCCGAAGGTGCGTTCTATTATCCTCCTAGTTCACCCATGTGCCTCATTGTAGCGTTCCTCTGCCCTTGTCCTGGGATTCCTCACTGGGGTCAGTAGCCATGACAGGTTGGGGTAACCAGAGTCACCTGAAAATATCGAGGGACAACTGTTAAACATCCTCCAACCATTAGGGAATCTCCCATATCCAGACACCTATTTAAACTGTGTGGGGACCTTGGGCTCACCTATTAGCCACAGAGAGTGCCACTGGAGTTGCCCCATCACATAAGGGATGCTGCTATTCCTCAAAATGTAAGCGTCATGCACTGAGCCAGGATACTTGGCATTCACATGGGAGATGTACTGGTCTGCCAAACACACCATCTGCACATTCATTGAATGGTAGATTTTCCGGTTTCTGAACACCTGTTCATTCCTGCACGGGGAACAAATGCCACATGTGTACCATCAATGGCACCAATGATGTTGGGGATATGTCCCAGGGCATAGAAGTCACCTTTCACTGTGGGCAAGTCCTCCACCTGAGGGAAAACTATGTAGCTGCGCATGTGTTTCAGCAGGGCAGATAACACTCTGGACAACACATTAGAGAACATTGGCTGCGACATCCTTGATGCCATGGCCACTGTTGTTTGAAAGGACCCACTTACCAGTAAATAGAGCACTGACAGGACCTGCACTAGAGGGGGGATTCCTGTGGGATGGCAGATAGCTGACATCGGGTCTGGCTCCAATTGGGCACACAGTTCCTGGATTGTGGCACGATCAAGTCTGTAAGTGATAATGATGTGTCTGTCTTCCATTGTCGACAGTTCCACCAGGGGTCTGTACACCGGAGGATGCCGCCATCTCATCACCTGCCCCAGCGGACGTGCCCTGTGGAGGAGAAGGGTGAGTAGAGGGTCATACACCACATAGGTTTCACAAGGCTGTTTAGCACAATCGTAAAATAATCTCTGTGTGCCTTTGTCTGTTCGTATTCCTGGCCAAAATAGCTGTGACGCAGTTAGTTGGCCTGCCATGTGGCCCCCTGAAATGGTGGCTGCCTGACCTGTAAGGCGCGACAAGGGGAAATGAGGTAACAGTGATGGTGTTGTGCAGCCTAACCGCCAGTGGTGGCTCCTCCGCTATGGCTAAGGAGCGTTGCGCACCGTCAGCAGCAGCAGCTGCACACTTTTCACAATAAAACTATGTTTACCATCATTTTATTGTTAAAGCGGTGGGGCCATGGGGCGTGACAGGGACCAAGGGTGAATGCGCATGTGTGTTTGGCCCACCATCTCTGGCCAGCCAAACACATATGCGCACTGAGCTCTCTCCAACCTGGCACTGTGTTGCCAGGTTGGAGACAGCAGACAGAGGCTCCCAGTGTGCCTCAGTGCACCAAGCCAGGGTGCTCCAGCCAATGCTAACGCTGCTTTCATGCTGCCAGCAGTAAGGTAAGGTTTTTTTTTTATAGTTAATGTTGTCCCATTTGTTTTGTGCCCCCCACCACGTGCCACCCCACCCCTTTATCATACAGTGAGCTGCGACTGCTAACCCCTCAGCACAGCACACACTATGGTAAAGTGCTAATAAAAAAACAAAGTAAAAGCTACACCCACCCTTGTGCAGTACCCATGGCAACCTCATCTCTTGTCAACCCCTGGGTGAGGTTCTTCAATGCATGCTGACAGGCACTTGGCAGAGCTACATTCTGGAGTTGCACATTTCTTTACCAGCATGTTCTGATCGTAATTGTTGGTGATTAGGTTATTTCATGAACCCATGTTTACCTAAAGAAGAATATGCAGCTAATTTCCTGTTGATTGTTTCTTCTGAGCTTGTGGTTTTGTCAACACTATGCCAGAAACTGCTGTTGATTATAATCACCAGCATATATGTGGTCATTTCTGGGGTTTTTTCCATGCAGGTAGCATCAATCTTCCTAATTTACCAATAATTCCATTACGTAATAGCCGTCCACTCATATTAAAAAAGAAATAACTTTGGGGACATGATTATCACTAAAACAAGCCAAACAATGTACATGGAAATGCAAACACAGAAGCATGGCTTCCAAACACTTTGACATTTCTGTTTTCCTGGAGGAAAATGGAGGATATTACAGAAATGAGAGGTGCAGAATTGGATACTCATTTAACAACAAGCCTGCTTTCAATGTACAAAGTGTCCTGATGATTAATTCATTGCTATAACAGCATCACCAATCAATTCAAGAAACACATTTCGAGTCATGAGATGCCAGTTAAATATGGAGGTGTTGATTGCAATGGTCTCCTTCATTAATTTACTTTTGATCAGTAATTGATGGGTGATTACAAAGACGTATTTTAGCACAACACTACTCCTAGGCAGGCTATCATTTCAAACATCCTCAACCCCCATAAAATCTTTTAATCAAAATGTAAATAGAATGAACAATTGCTTACCATTCCCAGTTTCGGGCGGCAGCACCCCTGTGTGTGGGTGACTGAGTCAGTCCGACACTGACTGAAAGCAGTCGGCCTGACCTTCTCGGCTAGCTAGCAGCACTTCACCCAAACCTAGAAAGTAAAGGTGATTTATGGCAGCCTAAAAACATGACACTCAGATTCCTCAGAGACGATGTGGTGGAAAAGATCTTACCACTTTCTCTCATTTGCACAAAGTCTCACACGTGCAAATGCAGGCAAAGAAATCTAGGATAAGTTTCAGTGCATTTAGTGAAGCAACTGCATTGTCTGATAAAAAGCATGAGCTGAATTATTAGGAAGATGAAACATAATACAGTGATGATTGTGACCATTAGAGTAAAACATATAAACGGTCACAACATCCTGACATAATCATGAGTCTAAGTATTCCTAACCTACGCCCTAGCATCTAACAAGAGAACAGTGCTAGCCCTTCTGCCCGTTTAGCCTATGGAAGGCAAGCGTCTGCCTGTTGTTCTGCTGGCAGTCTTCCCGGTTGGCTGGAAAGACAAGGTCAATGTCAGTAAAGCTGTCGACGAAGTGGCACACAGCGTAGAATGGCTGTCTGGAATGTTCTCTCTATCCTTCTTCGGCCTGTGTGGTGTTTATATAATAAAACGTATTTTGTTCTGAGAACAGGCCTGACATGATGTCTGTGGTTAGAAGGTTGACTCCCTAACCGTTGGATCGGCAATACCAAGTAAGCTATCATGTGCAATGACCGCCTTGAGCAGGGCACAGAGTGAAATGTTGTGAAAAGGAACCAGCAACAATGCTTTCACAGAAAGGCAGCTGATTAGAATATAAAAACAACCCTACTGAAAAGCAAGCTGTGCTAAAATATAAATTGAATAAACAAATAAAATGTGTACACCGATAAAAGGGCACAGCTAAAATAAAGGTGCCCAATCTAGGTACTAAAAGGAACGCACAACAGTCTCTTAGAAGAATGACTGAATAGAGGTTAATGCATTTTTTGAGAAACACTTTTCTTCCTCTGCATCACTTCCTCATTCTCATTATGTCGCTCAGGAAATATCAGGAGTTGCTTTGACTAAAGAGGTCTCTTAGATCCTCAACGGCTTCTCTAATTAATGTCCCACGGACCAAGAAAGCAAGATGGGGAGGCAGATCCTTGGCACATAGGGCAGCCAATCTCTGGAACTCTCTTCCATAGGAGCTCCATCAAGATAACCAAGAACTCTCCTTCCGTAGGAAATTGAAGACTCTATTGTTCACAGCATAGGCCTTCACGCAGTTTGTTGGGTCCCCATTCTGGCGCTGGGAGGCCTTCGGGTAGCCATGCACTGTATAAATTCCATAAACTAAACTAAACTAAAGTTGATGCTGATGATTTAGGTTCTTTTGAATGGGTATGAAAATGCTAAAATAAAGGCCGGAGGTAGGAACACTGAGCAGGATGTAAAGGAGGAAGTGGTGTCACACTTAAAATCAAACATGGGGCTCCCTGATGCAGCCACTCCATCAAGGCTGTGATACTTCAAGTTCTAATATCATTAGTCTTTTCCTCCTTCTTTTAACACAATGGCCCTCATCACAACCCTGGCGGTAAATCCCGCTTACCGTCGTGCTGAAGGCCGCCAACATATCGTGGTCGCGGTGGAAATCCGCTACAGGTATTACGACCCACATCTCGGAATCCGCCACAATACAGACACCCACACAAGTCCGCCACACCAAAGGTAAGTGATAAACTGGTGATACCAGAACCCACACCATCACGCCAACAAGAATACGCCCACACTATCACAACTCACGAATCAACAAGGTGGTCTTTCAACCCCGGTAATCCATTGGCGGTACACACCGCCGCGCTCAACATACACACACATTTATAAAACACAACTACATTGAACAATTTACACACATCTGATACACGTACACACACCACAGCCACACACCCACAATACTATAAAACACACACACACATTACCCACAAACCCTTACAACAACATTTTGGCAAAGAAGCACAGAGAGAGAATAGCCAATACTACACCAGCATCCACAAGCACACCACACCATCACTCATACAACATCCATGCTCCTCAAACAACACACACAAACACAACATTTCACGCATCACAACAAACATCACCTTACACATCATCCACACCACATCATGGCACCTCAAAGACACCCCAGGTTTTCTGAGGAGGAGCTCAGGGTCATGGTGGAGGAAATCATCCGGGAAGAGCCACAGCTATTCGGATCACAGGTGCAGCACACCTCCATTGCTAGGAAGATGGAGCTATGGCGGAGAATCGTCGACAGGGTCAACGCAGTGGGACAGCATCCAAGAACCAGGGATGACATCAGGAAGAGGTGGAACGACCTTCGGGCGAAGGTGCGTGCAGTGGTATCCAGACACCAGATTGCTGTACAGAGGACTGGCGGTGGACCCCCACCTCCTCCCCCACAACTAACAACATGGGAGGAGCAAGACTTGGCAATACTGCATCCTGATGGCCTCGCAGGAGTAGCAGGAGGACTGGACTCTGGTAAGTCAAATCTTTACTAATTTATCCCCCCACCCTACCTGCATGCCATCACATACCCCCACCCAGCCCCTCACCCCATCACCCCAACACCTCACATATGCCCCACTATCACAACCCACCCATCCCAATACCAAGCCCTGCATGCAACACCAAAGCATGGACACCCATTGCCAAAGCATGTTCAGTACAGATACCCACACAGACCCCAAAACACTAATCACACAATGGCAAACACAACAAGGCAAGCACAGGAATAGAGGGTAACTCACCCAATGCACAAGATGGCACACACAGATACTAAAACTATGCATTTACACCCCAACACGACCCATACCCAACGTCACCAGACAGGAGGTGCCAGACATATCCAGTCCCCCCACAGAAGAGGCCCACAGTGATGACAGCAGCTCTGCACGCCTGGATCAAGATGACCAGCCACAGTCACAAGCCACCACAGACCCTCCCCCCTCAGGAAACACCACCACACCACCCACCCAGCGGGCCCATGCCACTGTCCCCAGGACACGTCAATCAGCAGTGTATCCACCACTACAGGGACCCCAGGCAAACCCACCAACCCAAGACAATCAGGGACCTGGGGTCAGTGGCAGTGGGCACACGGTTCAGGGGACAGAGGCACAAGATAACAGGGAAGCTGGGAAGACTGCTGTGCGACAGGGGGAGAACAGGCCCAGGGAACCCACTCTCCACGAGGCACTCTCCGACATCATGGGAGCATACCACCATTCCCAGGAGACCATGGGCACGGTACTGGCCAAGTTTCAGGAGACCCAGTGGCTGCAGGAGGAACACTACCTTGGGATCAGGGAGGACTTGAAGTCCATTAACACCACCCTGGTCACCATTGCAGGGCTGCTGGCAGACCTGGCCAACATCATGAGGGACACAGTGGCACACAAACGGGGCCCTGACACTAGCCTGAACGATGAACAGCCCTCCACCTCCACCGGTGCTAGTGGACAGGGGGCCCCACCACAGGAACAACAGACCATCAGCACCCCACCCCCTGCAGAAGGAGAACCACCCCGCAAACTGTCCCTGAGATCCAGGAACAAGACAGAGAACATTGCCAAGACCCCCACCAGGAAATAAGACCCTACTGATTGTCACCCTTCTGTCCCACTTTGTCAGCTTGTCCACCTTAAACTGCCTTTTCTCCACTTCCTATGCCCCCATGGACAATGCACCTGTGAGACCAGGAAACTGAACTCTACCATGGACATTCCTCCACCATCACCCCAGCCCATTGCACAGCCCCCTCCATGTATTAGCACAGAAATAAACACCCTTGAATCACAAATAAATCTGGCGTCAATCTGTACTTTCACAAATGTGTAATTGCAACATCTCTCAAATATAGCAATGTCAATGTACTTGTTCACATACCATGTTTACACAATTGTTGGACAGCAGTAAACATAGCAGAGGGCACAAAGCGGGACCCAGATCTGTGAAATGGAAAGGCAAAGTTACATGTCAGGGTCCATACACAGAGGTAAAAAGGCAGATTTATGCTATGTCCTACAGTAGTATGAGATGTGTGAAGCAGTGCCATCCTCTTACCTGTGTCTCACTGGAAGTATTGCATGATGATGTTGTTTCGGTTGTCTATATCTTCTTCTTCTGCCTCCTCTTCTTCACTGTCCACAGGCTCGACAGCTGCCACAAGACCAGCATCAGGCCCATCCTCCTTCAGAAAAGGCACCTGGCGTCACAAAGCCAGGTTGTGCAACATACAGCATGCCGCGTTTATCTGGCACACCTTCTTTGGTGAGTAGTATAGGGAGCCACCTGTCAGATGGAGGCACCAGAATCTGGCCTTCAGGAGGCCGAAGGTGCGTTCTATTATCCTCCTAGTTCACCCATGTGCCTCATAGTAGCGTTCCTCTGCCCTTGTCCTGGGATTCCTCACTGGGGTCAGTAGCCATGACAGGTTGGGGTAACCAGAGTCACCTGAAAATATCGAGGGACAACTGTTAAACATCCTCCAACCATTAGGGAATCTCCCATATCTGTGTGGGGACCTTGGGCTCACCTATTAGCCACACACAGTGCCACTGGAGTTGCCCCATCACATAAGGGATGCTGCTATTCCTCAAAATGTAAGCGTCATGCACTGAGCCAGGATACTTGGCATTCACATGGGAGATGTACTGGTCTGCCAAACACACCATCTGCACATTCATTGAATGGTAGATTTTCCGGTTTCTGTACACCTGTTCATTCCTGCACGGGGAACAAATGCCACATGTGTACCATCAATGGCACCAATGATGTTGGGGATATGTCCCAGGGCATAGAAGTCACCTTTCACTGTGGGCAAATCCTCCACCTGAGGGAAAACGATGTAGCTGCGCATGTGTTTCAGCAGGGCAGATAACACTCTGGACAACACATTAGAGAACATTGGCTGCGACATCCTTGATGCCATGGCCACTGTTGTTTGAAAGGACCCACTTACCAGGAAATAGAGCACTGACAGGACCTGCACTAGAGGGGGGATTCCTGTGGGATGGCAGATAGCTGACATCGGGTCTGGCTCCAATTGGGCACACAGTTCCTGGATTGTGGCACGATCAAGTCTGTAAGTGATAATGATGTGTCTGTCTTCCATTGTCGACAGTTCCACCAGGGGTCTGTACACCGGAGGATGCCGCCATCTCATCACGTGCCCCAGCGGACGTGCCCTGTGGAGGAGAAGGGTGAGTAGAGGGTCATACACAACATAGGTTTCACAAGGCTGTTTAGCACAATCGTAAAATAATCTGTGTGTGCATTTGTCTGTTCGTATTCCTGGCCAAAATAGCTGTGACGCAGTTAGTTGGCCTGCCATGTGGCCCCCTGAAATGGCGGCTGCCTGACCTGTAAGGCGTGACAAGGGGAAATGAGGTAACAGTGATGGCGTTGTGCAGCGCTGCGGTAGGCGGTCGAAGACCGCTGCGCAATTCAGCATTGGTCATCATTGGGCCCTATGCGTTCCAGGAGCCAATGACAATGTACGCCGGCGGTGACTGTACGCACTGCCGCGGACGTGACCGCCATTTTCTATCAGTTCCCTCACTTGATACCTGAACTTCAACAGGAGAGGACCTACACTGCAAGTGCTGCTGTGACCTGCATCTGGAAGCGACAATGGCTACAGTGTCTGGGGAAAGGGCCCCTGCCTTCACTGCGGAGGAGTTGGGGAAACTGGTGGGTGGGTCCTCCCCCAGTACACGCTACTCTACGGTCCTCCAGACAAACAGGTGAATGAGCTGTGGATGGGACATGATTGTATGGAGTGTCGTGGATGGAAGAGACGGGGGGGACAGGTCAGCATGTGAGGATGGTGAGTGTATGCTTTTCTGGGCCAGGGTGGGAGGTTTGTGGCCAATATGTGAGAAGAACTGTACGGGGGAGTAACATCCTTTTTTACTTCACTATTCCTCTAGGTCAGCGCCCACCAGAAGAAGGGCATTTGACGTGCCATCGCCAAGGAAGTGTGGACCCTGGGGGTCTACCATAGATGGAGCACCCACTGCCGTAAAAGATGTGCCACTGGAGCAAGAAGATGGCAGAGGCCTAGCTGGGGATGTCCTCCCAACGTGGAAGGGATGCCCATCACACCATGACCCCCCTGATGTACCGGATCCTGGCAGTGGCATATCCTGAGTTGGATGGGTGTTTGAGGGCATCACAGCAGCCACAAGAGGGTGAGTACAGTTTCATTCAGTTGACTCTGCACGCTTGACAAGGTGTCTGGGTGGGGGAGGTGGGCTGTGGGTTCCCCTAGGCCAGGGCAGACGCGCCAAGGTAGATCCATTGTTTTGCAGGCTCAGTCCCACTCCAAACCCAAAGGTGGTAGTTGCCCTCTTCACCTAGTCGGGCTCCTATGGGTTCTAGCTGTGCATGAAATGGTTCTAGACAGAGTCCCCCAAGGGCATGTGCTTTTCCCCTGCACTGTCAGTGCATGGCTTAGTGCATAGGGCTGCTCCCTGTGTGTTGTGTCTGCCAACGGTAGTGGTGTTGCAGGCATTGACCATGTGTCTCCTCTGTCTTTCCCCCCCTTTTTGTTTTGTTACCCTGTCCTTGTGTTCATTAGCATCATCTGGCAGAGGAGAATTGGCACCGCAGCAGGAAGGAGCTGCAACCCACATGGCCCTGGAGGGTGAATTTACAGAGTCAGAAGTCACCAGTGGGACAGTGGGTGAGGGGAGCTCCACGACGGGGACAGGAGCAGACACCAGTGACAGCGACTCCTCCTCTGATGGGAGCTCCCTTGCGGTGGCGGGCACCTCTGTGCCCACCACAACAACAGGTACAGCCGCCACCCCCCTACCAGCACTGCCCTCCCAGCAGCCCCTCAAAGAGTTTCCCGTGCCTTCTCACCCAGGAGGGTGGGCATCTCCTTCACCCCAGGCACCTCTCACTGGAGAGACTTGAGAGACTGTTGCTTTGCACTCCCCAGGACCAAACTGTGGGCATGGAGCCACAAGGTGAAGGGGAAGTCAGGACAGGGCACGGAGCCTCCGGCTGAGGGACCAGAGTCACCCCTTCTGGCAACCAGAGCAGCAACTTGTACAGCGGTGGACACTGCCACCTGCACCGCCACCTGCACGTCTGCTGCCTCAGCAACAGTCCCCAGCATCATCCCCAGTGGGCAGCCATCCGAGGCTGCAGGAGACGTCTTGCTGTGTCCCTTCACAGGTGCTGACGCATTCACCACCGCCAGCATCTCCGCCACAGACACCACTGCAACCACCACCACCAGTCCCGCAACGTGCTCAGACAGTGTCACCACAGCTGACATGGCTATCATCCCCAGTGGCCAGCCATCCGAGGCTGCAGGAGACATCCTGGAGCCTGCACAGCGTACATGAGGCATGACACCCAGCACTGTTTGTACTTGTAGGTGGCAGGCAAAGTCGCAGCAGGGTAGAGTGTGTCTATGCGTCCATGGAGTATCATGCTACCTGTTCCCAGGCAATCTCGTGGCACCCACAGCCAGGTGAGCGAATGGGACCTGCCACACTGCATGTGAAGCACTCTGGGCACAAAGCCCCCTCCAGAACCAGTGGAGAAAAGCATCCACTCACACAGTCCTTGGCAGGATGAAGCACTCTGGGCACCAAGCCCCCTCCAGAACCAGTGGAGAAAAGCATCCACTCACACAGTCCTTGTCAGGATGAAGCACTCTGGGCACAAAGCCCCCTCCAGAACCAGTGGAGAAAAGCATCCACTCGCACAGTCCTTGGCAGGATGAAGCACTCTGGGCACCAAGCCCCCTCCAGAACCAGTGGAGAAAAGCATCCACTCACACAGTCCTTGGCAGGATGAAGCACTCTGGGCACAAAGCCCCCTCCAGAACCAGTAGAGAAAAGCATCCACTACCCCATTCCTTGACAGGATGAAGCACTGTGGGCACAAAGCCCCCTCCAGAACCAGTGGAGAATGACATCCACTTGAGATACTGTGGCTTTGCACTCCCCAGGATAAAGCAGTGGGCAAACCACCCACTGGAGAGACTTGAGAGAATGTGGCTTTGCACTCCCCAGGATAGAGCAGTGGGCAAACTACCCACTGGAGAGACTTGAGAGACTGTGGCTTTACACTCCCCAGGATAAAGCAGTGGGCAAACCACTCACTGGAGAGACTTGAGAGACTGTGGCTTTGCACTCCCCAGGACCAAACTGTGGGCATGGAGCCCTCTCGTGGAGCAGTGGCATTGTCCGTTCATCCGGCTGAGGTGCCCCCCCTCCACCTGAGGTGCCTGTTTATTTTCGATCTGATGCCCCAGCAGTGTTCTCCCTGTTTCGAGTCAGGTATCATGTGTGGGCTTCACCCATGCATTTTTGGACCACTGGAACACTGGTCCACGGACAATGATTTCATTACTATGCGGACCTGTGTAGTTGGTGTACATATTTGTATATACTGATGATTTACATTTTGGACTATCTGATTACACTTGTTACAATCATTTCATTTTGTGCTTGCGTTCTTCCAGGGGGTGACGGGGTGTATCTGTATTGTTGTTGGATGTGTTTGTGTGTATGTTGTTGTGGGTGAGGGTGGGGGTGTTGCATGTTGCGTGTGTGTGTGTCACTCTCTCTTTCCTCCCCCCCTCACCTGTGTGCTAGGTGCAGTACTCGCCGTGGCCATCGCCGGCATCTTTGCTGCTCTTGGTAGAAGAGGAGGTAAACCAACACGGGCAGGACCTGTAACTCGGGCTCCATGGCATCCTGGTTCCTCGTTGGGTGTCTAGAGGTGAGTGGTTTCCCTTCCAAGTCCTGTTTCTGCCGTGCTTTTGATGGCGTTGGTACCGCCTGGAAAAGCTGGCAGATTGGTGCCTTGTAATACAGTGGGCGGTACATTGTGTTCCGCCTGTCTGTTGGCGGTTACCGCTGTAGTGTTTGTTTCTACCGCTGTGGCGGTCGGAGTGTTAAAGTGGCCGTTTCTGTTGGCGGTTTCCGCCATGGTCATGATTCCATTTTTTAACCGCCGGCCTGTTGGCGGTATTACTGCTGATTTAACACCGACCGCCAGGATTGTAATGAGGGCCTATGTGTTTCTCTTCACAAAAAAGTCAGGAAGATTATGTTGCAAGAGAAGAATGGTCCGGATAAATCCTTTGTTCTTAGATATTGGGCAAAAATAAACCTGTTGGAAGATTTGGAGAAATAATTTCCAGTTTCTTTTAAATTGATTCTCTTTCCCACTCCTTAATGGCCATTCTTTCATTGCACTGGAAGATTCATCACCTTAGGATGCTGGTGATAAAAGAGGAGGCTTCACTGAAAAGAAAGCATGTTGTTGCATTCTTTTCTATCTAAGCACACAATTATGATGTTAATTGAGATCATCTTTACCAAAGGACTTTCACGATCTGACTGTTGCCTTGAAAAAAAGGCAAAATGTTCACATCACTATGACATTATGAAGAAACAGACTCAACTAATTTCAGATATTGCCTTTGATACTGTCAAAGCATCTTCATTGGGTGCAGTATCTGTGGTGGCTGCCTAGATAAATGTCTGGCTAAGGCATTGGAATAGGGGCATGACCCAATATATGTCTTCTACTGAAATTGCCTTTTCTTGGTCAGCCCTTCATTGGGCCTTGTTCTGAAGAACTAATTAAGAGGAAGCAAAGGACAGAAAGATGTCAAATTTGTTCCATCTTTGAACTACTAACTCTGCATGGAGCTAACTTCTTCCTAACTACCCTCTGATTGTACTCATCCACCACCAAATGTCATCCTGTCAGCGGAAGTAGTAGAGAAAAATGTGTTTATTAGATTTGCCAGATAAACCTTCCTGCAGATAATAAACACTTCTCAACACATCAGATTTCAGGCCTATTGAAGCATTTCCTCACCTCTTGTTGTGTCAAACCAGTGGGTTTCGAATATAGGTCAAAAGGGTAATTGAATCAAGTTTGCTCAAGACACGCCCCTACAACCTCTTCTGGCCTACCCAATGACAGAGGGACCATCAGAAAAAGAGAGCAGTATGCCAAGGGGTAGAGACTTTGTTATTAAAAAAAGGGTAAATGGCAGGGTTCCTCCATCAGAGAAATAAGGGCATCTACTCCAAAACGTTTCTGGTGCCAACACCTTTGGCAGACCTCAGTCCCAATGTAGACCTAAAGGATTTAAATTCTTACATAAGGACTATTCCATTCACACTCTGCACCCTTTAAACCATTATTCTAGCCAAGGGTACTTTATGTCATCAATAGATCTCCACAATGCTCATTTCCAAATTCCCATTCTAAAATCTTACCAACGTTTTACAGGTTCCAAACTCTGGACAGTCCCTTTTAGGTTTAATTCCTGCCATTTAATTTGAAGTGAGCTTCAATGGTATTTTCAAAGGTGATGCGGGCTGATCCATCAATACCTGGACAATTGGATGATAAATTTGCCATCTGATCGCAAAACCACTCAAGACACCACAAGTTTGTGATGTTTATACAAGAATATGGCTGACTATCAAACGAGCATAAGTAGTAATTTATTGATACATAGTTAATTAAAACCATTACTTATTGCATATACATAAAAATAAACAATTAAAATATTGCCATTCTTGTACAGTATAACCACTATAACGTTATAGTTAATAAAAATTTAGCTAGACAATAGAAGGGCATTTAAAACTGACCTCATTAACAAAAGAGGCAAATCTAAAATTAGACCCAATGACCCAATCTATTAACGGTCTACACCTAAACATTTAGGAGACCATACTTGTGCATACTAAAGGGGTAGCAGCTTATTATAGCATGCACATATGGGGCACTCGGGTTTGCTATATTTAAATTAATAAGATTAGGCCAGAAAACCACCAACACAGAATTGTGCTTTTATACTAGTATGCCTAGTAAGGAGACTACTAGTTTGAAATCACCAGCTAAAATGTAGATAATAAGGTGACCGGAACTAGTCTGTCACTAAAGTGCTGAGGGAAGCAAAATCAGCCATAATTATTCAGTGCAAAGTCAGAAAGCTCTCTGTCTATACGTAAAAGACCCGAGAGGAAATGCCATTTGCGGAAAACCCAATGTTACCCCATTGATGAGGAGCAACATAATGCGTACTAGAGTTTCCCATCTTCGATTCAAGAAATAAAGGATGAAAAAAATTAAAAAGACCATCCTAATTGTCTACTGATTGAGTGAGCAACTCTTTAACATGCAATAAAAATGTAGTGACTCTAGCCACTAACTGTATGTTAAGCCCAAAGGCAAATCACATCTGCAACCACGTCAGCAGCTCACATTATTTGCTCTCTATTCAGCACATCCATTGGGAGGGTTTCACTATTTCCTCATTAGATCTTGCAGCTTCACAGTGCCACTGCTTTCTCCTTACACAATATATGCTACAGTGCATCTTTTGCTTCAGGTCCAGGAAGATATGGTTACAATTGTTTTGGTGGTACTTGTGTTGGAAATGGCCCTTTATGTAGGGTTATCCCCAAATATTTTGCCTCTGACCTGTTTTTGACTATGTGCTGCATTTGTTTTTTGCTTGCTTTAGGACTCTGGGCACTTTACAACTGCTGACAAGCACTCTCTGTCTAAATTGTATTGGTGATTGGTTTATCCATGTTTGGCATATTTGATTTACTAATAAATCCCTAGTGTAGTGCACCATGTGTGCCTAGGGCCTGTAAATCAAATGCTACTAGTGAGCCTGCAGCATTGATTGTGCCACTCACATGAGTAGCCCTGGAAACATGCATCAGACCTGCCACTGCATTGTCTGTGAGATCAGTTTTAAACTGTCATTTCAAACTAGCAAGTGCACCCACTTCCAAACACACAGCTTCGCTTTTACTACATGTAAGTCACCCCAAGGCAGCCCCGGGGGCAGGGTGCAAAGTATTTAAAAGGTAGGACATATAATGGTGTATCCTACATGTCCTAATAGTGAAATACTGCTCAATTTGGTTTTCACTATTGCAAGGACTAACTCTCCCATAGGGTAACATGGAGATTGCCTTGAAATATCTTTTAAGTGTAATTTCTCATTGGGAGCAGTTAGAGATGAGGAGTTTGGGGTCTCTGAACTCACAATGCAAAAATACTTCTTTTGGTGAAGTTGTTTTTTAAATTCTAACACATACTGCATTGTGTAGGCCAGCAATTGGGTCAATTGGTGACTGACTCTCTGGATAGTACACAACAGCGCAGTCTGCCATGCAGAGAGGCTGTGCTGCAATTCCAGAGCATTCACAGACATCAGTGCTAGGTGGACAGGGGCAGGAGCTGAGGTATCTGGGACAAAGGGGGCCCCACTCTTTTACGGGTTGGGTTTTAGCCTACTTTGGGGGGAACAGGAGGGAAGGTGTTGATGTTGCTGGTGGTTCACAATGATGGATGTCCATGAGATGATGTAGGGTCCACCACCACTTGTCTGATGTTGGGGCCTCTGAGTCTGAAGAACTTGTGGCCGCCTCTCCAGCCCCCTCACCCTTCGTGCCGCTGGGACCCTCGGTTTTGGTTTTGGTGGGATCACCTTTCAAATCCCAGCAGACATCTATTTCCCTGCCTTCATGGCCAATGTCTCCTTCGCTTTGATCAGGAGGATGCTTATAAGAGAAAGAATAATATGAGTCTATATGTGCATTGTTTTCACAACATAAATTATTTATCAGACACATTTTCTATGCATAGAAAATGGAGCTGAGGTACATACACAAAAGTCATCACTCCATATGTAATTTGCAGAATTACATTATAATCAGAAGTGACTTCTGGTTTACATAGTTGATAGATGATTATGTCACATCTGTGCCTGATAAGGTGTCAGTCACTCAACATCTATTATATAATATAAACTACTTGGATTAAGGTAGACATAGTATCTGAAATCGTTCTGATGGATGATTGCATCTACCAACAACAGCTTCAGGGCTTACATTTATGTTCATAGCCAAGGTTCAATAACAAAATTGATTGTATAAACATTCCTAACCATGCACACATCATTGATTGTGCATGTGTTTATGTTTTGTATGTTTAGGTAACACATATGTTGGGTACATAAATATATGAGGTAGCTTAGCATGTTTTCAGCCAGTTATTACATTACCAGTTATGTTGACTTCTTCCTATATTTCCCTATTATGTACACTTACCTTCTATTGTGCATCAATCCACCTATCATACTATAACAGGCACCTATTCCTTACATCATAATGATGTGCCATTCTGGGTATGGAAAGTGTTTTCTGATTCAACCAATATCATACTGTTTCAGATTTTTATCAAACATATTTTCTGTTTAAATTCTGCTCTAATTCTAATAATCATGTACTGCATAACATATAAATCTCCCACAGCAGTCTGTTTCATGAAATCAGGATCAAAATGTTTGCTTGTATTTGTATAGGGATGTACCGGTAATCTTCAAGAATAGCAATAGAAGCCAATTGAAGATATGTTTTATAGGAGTATGTTATGTTGTCACAATGGGCAATGTTAGAAATGGGGTCTCTAGTTGGCAGTCAGCTTATACCATGTCCAAGTAGGGACCCTCACTCTATTCAGGGTAAGAGAGATACACAGCTCAAATAAACCGTGCACATCCCCTTGGTAGCTGGGCACAAGCAGTCAAGCTTATCTCAGAGGCAATGTGTAAAGTATTCGTACAACCACACACAGTAACACAGTGAAAGCACCACAAAAGGATTCCACACCAGTTTAGAAAAATAGCCAATATTTATCTAAATTAGACAAGACCAAAACGACGACAATTCAACTTACACAAGTAAAGATATCCCATTTTAAAGTACAAAGAGTCTTAATCCATCAATGGATGCGCTGTTTTAGCACAAAGTAGATGGTATGTGTCCAAAATAAAGCTGCATGGGCGAGCATGCATAAAAAAATCAAGCAATGCATTGATTCCTTACACACAAGTGAGGCCGTTCGTTGATTCTTTCTCCATCGGGCAAGTAATGCGTCGATTCTTTCCTCGCAGGGAAGGGATGCCTCGATCTGTGGACAAGCAGCCTCGGGTCTTTTTGAAGATTTAACATCCAGGGACGTTGCATCGAAAATTCAGATGCACAGCAATGATGACGTTGCACTGAGCTGGTGATGTGTTAATTTCTACAGCCACGAGACAGGTGGTACATTGATTTTACATCCGCAAGACGGGTGTTGTGTCGATTTTTCTGCTGCTCATCTCTGGTGCGTGGATCTTCACTCAGGTTCTGTCAGATCCTCCTTCCAAGGGCCCAGGGACTGGATGTGGCACCAATTGACAAGTCAGGGGGTTTCAGATAGAGAGCCCAAGTGCTGGCAAGTGAGATCTTTGATGTCCCTGAGACTTCTTAACAGAAGGCAGGCTCATTCCAAGCCTTTGGAGAAACTTTACAAGCAAGATACACAGGAAAGTCCAGTCTTTGTCCTCTTTAAGGAAGAAGCAGCAACTGCAGACCAACCCAGCAAAGTACATACAGCAAATGGGCAGTACTCCTCCTCAGAGCTCTTCAGCTCTTCTCCTTGGCAGATGTTCCTCTTGATCCAGAAGTGTTTCAAAAGTCTGGGGTTTTGGGTCCACTACTTATACTCATTCCAGCCTTTGAAGTAGGAACACTTCAAAGGAAAGTCTTTGTTGTGTACAAGACCCTGCCTCTCCCTTACCCTGCCCTAGCCACACGCTAGGGGGTTGGATACTGTATTGTGAGGGGACAGAAACAGTACTTTCAAGTGCAGGTGACAGCTCCTCCCTCCCACTTTAGCCACAGAAGACTCATCATTATATGCAAGACACACCTCAGCTCCCTTTGTGTTGCTGTCTAGAGGGAATTCAGAAACAGCCCAACTGTCAGTCTGACCCAGATGTGGATTCAGCAGCCAAGCAGAGGCACTGAATCATTAAGCAAGAAAATGCCTACTTTCTAAAAGTGACATTTTCAAGCAGACAAACAAAAACCAACTTTACCAAAAGATGTATTTTTAAACTGTGATTTCAGAGACCCCCAAACTCCAAATCTCCATCTGTTCCCAATAAAAAACTGCACTAAAAAGATATTTAAAGGCAATCAACATGTTAACCTGTGGGAGAGCTAGGCCTTGCAATAGCGAAAAACAAATTTGGCAGTATTTCACTTTCAGGACATGTAGCACCCTGCCCATGGGGCTACCGAAGGCCTACCATAAGGATGACTTACCTGTAGTAAAAGGAAAGGATTGGGCCTGGCAAGTGGGCGCACTTGCCAGGACGAATTGGCAGTTAACGACTACACACACACAGACACTGCAGTGGCAGGTTTGGGACAGCTTTACAGGGCTACTCATGTGGATGGAACAAGTTTTACTGCAGGGCCACTAGTAGCATTTGATTTACAGGCCCTGGGCACACATAGGGGGTCATTCTGACTTCGGCGGTAAAAGGCGCTTACCGCCAGTCAGAAGACCGCCATAACACCTCCGCGGGAAACCGCCACGGTCATTCTGACCCGCAACAGGCAAACTGCCAAAAACCAGACATCCACAAAAGTCCGCCACACCAACGGCCAGTGAAAAACTGGCGATGACCAAACCTCCACCGTCACGCCAACAGAAATACGCCCATTCCATTCCGACCCACGAATCCACGTGGCGGTCTTTCAACCGCGGTATTCCATTGGCGGTACACACCGCTGCTGTCAAAATACACACACAGCTCCAAAACACTGCCACATTGGACATTTTGAAATACACACACCTGATACACATACAAACACCACTCCCACACACCCAACACAATATAAAACACACACCCACATCACCCACAAACCCCTACGACCACCATTTATTGACTAAGGCCAGAGAGAGACACCACCAGCTAGTACAGAGCATTCACAGGCACATAACACCATCACTCACACAACATCCACGCACAAAACACCACACACCCCCACACTCACCACACTCATCACCACAAACACCACCCCACACCTCATCCACACCACCCCATGGCACCCCAAAGACACCCTAGGTTTTCAGACGCTGAACTCAGGGTCATGGTGGAGGAAATATTCGGGTAGAGCCCCAGCTCTTCGGGACACAGTTGCAGAACACCACCATTGCCAGGAAGATGGAGCTATGGCAAAGAATAGTGGACAGGGTCAACGCTGTGGGTCAGCATCCACGAAATCGGGACGACATCAGGAAGCGGTGGAACGACCTACGGGGAAGGTGCGTTCCATGGTATCCAGACACAACATCGAGGTGCAGAAGACTGGCGGCGGACCCCCACCTCAACCCCCAGAATTTACAACATGGGAGGAACAGGTCTTGGCGATCCTGCATCCTGAGGGCCTCGCAGGAGTAGGCGGAGGAATGGACTCTGGTAAGTCTAATCTCAACTACTTCATCCCCCCCACCCACCGGCATGCCAAATCATACCCCCACCCTCCCCCCACACCCCCATCACACATCCTCCTTGCTAATGTCTCACCATCACAACCCACCCATCCCAACACCAAGCCCTGCATGCGACCACAAACCATGGACACCCATCACCTAAGCATGCCCACTGCACATACCCATCCCCCCCCAAACCACCGTCACAACAGCCCCCACAAGGGAATGCCAGCACTGGGGTACACGGGCACCCACCCATTGCACGCTATGGCACACACAGAAGCAATAACCATACTCTTATACCCCTGCAGGACCCAAACGCCATGACACCGCCCAGGAGGGTCCAGAAATGTCCATTCCACCCCCAGAAGAGGCCCACAGTGATGACAGCAGCTCTGTCTCCCTGGACCCAGATGACCAGCCCGGCCCATCGGGGACCTCAGGACAGTCGGTTCCCCTCAGACAGCCACAGGCCACAGCAAACCTACCCCCCTCTGGGAACACCAGTACAACACCCACCCAGCGGGCCCATGCCTCTGTCTCCAGGACACGCCAATCAGCGGTGTGTCCACCACTACAGAGCACCCAGGTTAACCCACCACCCCAACAACAACAGGGACCTGGGGGCAGTGGTAGTGGGCACACGGTCCAGGGGACAGAGGCCCAGGGAAACAGGGGAACTGGGAGGGCTACTGTGCGACAGGGGGGGGGGACAGGCCCAGGGAACCCACTCTCCACGAGGCCCTATCCTCCATCATGGGAGCATACCACCACTCCCAGGAGACGATGGCGACGGTCCTGTCCAGGAGATCCAGGTACTGCAGGAGGAACAGTTTATGGGGTTCAGGGAAGAACTCAGAAACATCAGTTCCGCAATGGGCACCATCGTTGTGGCTCTCAATCAGATTGTCAGCACATTGTGGGACCATGTGGCACCACAAAGGGCCCCTGTCACTAGCATGGACCAAGAACAGGCTACCACCTCCACCGGCGCTAGTGGACAGGAGGCCCCGACACAAGAACAACAGGCCACCAGAACCCCACCCCCTGCAGAAGGAGAACCACCCCACAAGCGGGGCCTGAGATCTAGGAAGAAGACAGAGTAGGATGCCAAGACCCCCGCCAGGAAAGGATACCCCCTGATTGTCATCCCACTGTCCCACATTGTCACCCTGTCCAACCTTAAACTGCCCCTGCTCCACCTTCCACAGGCATATGGACAATGCACCTGTGAGACTGAAAATCTGGACTCTGCCATGGACATTCCTCCACCATCACCCATCACCGAATTGCAACCATTACCCAAAATTGAGCACTTTAATAAACACACTTATTGCACAAAAATAACCTGGAGTCTGCCTGTATTTTTGAACAAATGTATTACACAGAACCATGCCAAAATGTCCAGTTACATTGTGATGACAACATACCACTGTCACACAGCTGTAGTCCATGGGGAAACAAAGCAGAGGTCACGGATTGGGGCCCACATCTCTGAAATTGGAAGGGAAAGTCACAACTCAGTTAACATACACTGGGGGGAAACTCAGACAGTAGAGAGGCAGGAGACTTTAAGTAAATGTAAAAAGCCGGTGTTGATTCTTACCTGTATGTCATTGAAAATACTGCTGTATTACTGTGTCCCTGTTGTCTGTGTCGTCCTCTTCGTCTTCCTCCTCTTCACTCTCCGCAGGCTCCACAGCTGCCACAACACCACCATCTGGACCATCCTCCTGCAGGAAAGGCTCCTGGCGTCGCAAAGCCAGGTTGTGAAGCATACAGCAGGCCACAATGATATGGCACACCTTCTTTGGTGAGTACATTAGGGATCCACCTGTCATATGGAGGCACCTAAACCTGGCCTTCAGGAGGCCGAAGGTCCGCTCGATCACCCTCCTAGTACGCCCATGGGCCTCATTGTACCGTTCCTCTGCCCTTGTCCTGGGATTCCTCACTGGGGTCAGTAGCCATGACAGGTTGGGGTAACCAGAGTCACCAATTAGCCACACACGGTGTCTCTGAAGTAGTTCCATCACGTAAGGGATGCTGCTATTTCGCATGATGTACGCGTCATGCACTGACCCAGGGAACTTGGCATTTACATGGGAGATGTACTGGTCAGCCAAACAGACCACCTGGACATTCATGGAATGATAACTTTTTCTGTTCCTGTACACCTGTTCACTCGTGCTGGGGGGGACCAAAGCAACATGTGTCCCATCAATTGCACCAATGATGTTGGGAATATGTCCAAGCGCATAGAAATCACCCTTCACTGTGGCCAAATCGCCCACCTCAGGGAAAACAATGTAGCTCCGCATGTATTTCAGCAGGGCAGACAACACTCTGGACAACACCTTGGAAAACATAGGCTGAGACATCCCTGATGAAATGGCCACTGTTGTTTGAAATGACCCACTTGCCAAAAAATGGAGTACTGACAGAACCTGCACTAGAGGGGGGATCCCTGTGGGTTGGCGGATGGGTGACATCAGGTCTGGCTCCAGCTGGGCACACAGTTCCTGTATATTGGCTCTGTCAAGCCTGTGTGTCAGTATGACATGTCTTTCTTCCATTGTCGACAGGTCCACCAGCGGTCTGTACACAGAAAGATTCCGCCATCTCCTCGCAAGTCCCAGCGGACGGTGCCTAGGAAGGACAACATGGAGCACAGAGTCAATCAACCCACAGGTACGTTCCCACAGCTTGCACAGTACATGATTCTCAATGCATTGAATGGCTTGTATGAGTGTTGATGCAAGTCCTAGGTATGTGTGACGCAGTAGAAATTAAGATATGGGGGCCCTTGAAATGGCGGCTGCCTGACCTGTGAAGTGAGACAGTGGGATGTGAGGTCAATGCGCTGGCGTGGCACACCGTGGCGGTAGGCGGTCGAAGACCGCGGCGCAAAGCCGCAGTGGTTAACATTGAACCCTATGGGTTTCAGGAGCCAATGACGATGTGCGCCGGCGGTCGCGGTACGCACCGCCGCGGGCGTGACCGCCATTTTCTATCTGCTTAATCACTCGATACCTGATCATCCACAGGAGAGGACCTATACTGCAAGTGCTGCTGTGACCTCGGTCTGGAAGAGACAATGGCTGCTGCGACTGGGGATAGGGCCCCTGCCTTCACTTCTGAAGAATTGGAGAAACTCGTGGATGGGGTCCTCCCCCAGTATGCGCTACTCTACGGTCCTCCAGACCAACAGGTAAGTACACTGGGACCATGCTTTGTGGCCAATGCCTGGGTTGAGTGGGGTGAATGAAAGATGGTGGGGAGGGGAGCGAATGAGGCATGCATCAAACGACAGATGAGATGGGGATGGGGGGCCACTCACATCGAGCATGCAGAAGGTGATGATTTTTTATTTTCTCCCCCTGTACATGTCACATAGGTCAGCGCCCATCAGAAAATCGACATTTGGCGTGCCATCGCCAAGGACGTCCGGACCCTGGGGATCCACAACAGACGGGGCAGCCACTGCCGGAAGAGGTGGGAGGACATCCGCCGTGGGACCAGGAAGACCGCGGAGGCTCTGCTGGGGATGGCCTCCCAACGTAGGAGGGGTGCCAGTCATACCCTGACACCCCTGATGTTCAGGATCCTGGCGGTAGCCTACCCCGATTTGGATGGGCGCATGAGGGCATCACAGCAGACACAAGGCGGTGAGTACAAGCACATTCTGCTGATTTTGCGCACATTGGAGGTGTCTGGGTGGGGGAGGAGGATTGTGGGAATCCCTAGGCCAGGGCGATTTCTGTAGGCTAGGCCCCTCCGTTAGGCATGGCCCTGTGCCCCCGCCCCCCACCTCTGTAGGTTGTCTAGTACAGCTATTCATGGCCCTGTGTCACCTATGTGTGGAGTTGTCGTCCATAGGCTTGTAGGCCATGTCCCATGGATTGAGTAGTGTACCCCATGTGCGCGGCGTAGTGCAGGGGGCTTCTGTGTCTGTCCTCTCCGCCAACGGTGTCGCCAATGCATGCACTCAACATGTCTTTGTTTCTCCACCCCCCCCCCTTTTTTGGTGGTCTTCCTGTTCATGTGTGCATTAGCATCATCAGGTGGAGGAGAAGTGGCATCGGAGCACGAGGGAGCTGCATCTCACATGGCCATGGAGGGCCATGCAACTGACTCGGATTTCACCAGTGAGACGGAGGGCGAGGGGAGCTCCACAGCGGGGACACGTGGTGACACCAGCTACACAGACACATCCTCGGAAGGGAGCTCCCTTGTGGTGGCGGCAACATCCGTGCCCACCGCAACAACAGGTACAGCCGCCACCCAGCGCACCAGCTCCGCCCTCCCAGCAGCCCCTCAGCGTTCGCCCCGTGCCCGCTCACCCAGGAAGGTGGGCATCTCCTTCGCCCCAGGCACCTCAGGCCCTGCCCCAGTTACCCCTGCTGCCCTCAGTGAGGAGGTCATTGACCTCCTGAGGACGCTCATTGTTGGGCAGTCTACCCTTTTGAATGCCATCCAGGATGTAGAAAGGGAGGTGCACCGGAGTAATGCATACCTGGAGGGCATTCATTCGGGTCAGGCTGCCCATCAGCGATTGTTCAATGCTCTGGCCTCCGCACTGACGGCAGCCATTGTCCCTGTCTCCTGCCTCCCTCCTCCAACTTCCTCAACCCAGTCCCACTCCCCTGTACCTCTGCCTATCCCAGACACACCTACAGACCAGCCTGCACACACCTCAACACCCAAGGGAAGCTCATCCAGACATAAGCACCACACATCACACAAGCATTCACCCAAGCAACATCCACATGCAGACATGCCAACAGCCACTGCCTCCTTTGTGTCCCCCTCCTCCTCGTCTCCCTCCTCCCTCCCTGTGACATCTCCACTCACACTTGCATGCACATCTTCAGCCACTACGTCCATCACCAGCAAACCCACCAGAACACTCCGCACACGTGCAGTCACCACCCCCACTACCATTTACCCGTCCCCTGTGTCCTCTCCCAGTGTGTCTGTCACCCCCTCTTCCAAACCACACAAAGCAGGCAGCCACCCACCCAACAGCCATCCACCTCACGACAGCCTCCAGCACAAGCACCTGCACCCAAAGACACCAGACTTCACTCTCCTACAACCACATCCTCTTCCTCCACTCCCATACCCACTACAACTACCCGTCCCTGTCTTTCTAAATTGATTTTCCTTTCCAACCCTGACCTCTTTCCAACAACTGACCCACCCCCTCAATCTCATAAGACTCCAATCAGCGCCTCAGCCACCACAAAACCTGGACCTACAAAGACAATAGTCCAAGGATTTTGGAGTCCACCACCTTCAAGGCCAGCTACTTCGGCTAGGAGTAAAGAGACGGCCAGCCCACCCCCTGAAAAAAAAGCCAAGAAAGCCAGTGCCCGGCGCGAGAGGCCAAAGACAGCAGGCTCCAAAAGCACTACCCTGGCACCGTCAGGGAGTGGGGTGCCACCTGGCACACCGCCAAAGGGAGGAAAGGGCCACAGACAAGCAGGGAAGGGTGGCAAGGGCAGCACGCCCGACAAGTCCGGCAGCAGGCGAGCTGCCCAGGAGGGCCCCACCAGCCCCATTCCAGGTGTGCAGGAGGACACCCACGGGCCCGGGACAGCAGCACAGGAGGGCCCGCAAGCGAGAAGACAGATGTGCACGAAGGGCCCGGCAGCCACATGTCAGGTGGCGAGTGAAAATCCACGTAATGGCCGGATCTGGTGACCTGGACACACATGTCAAGCACCGCTGAACAGGGCCCTTCAAGCCAAGCACCGCTGAACAGGGCCCTTCAAGTCAAGCACCGCTGAACAGGGCCCTTCAAGTCAAGAACCGCTGAACAGGGCACCGCCGTCTCAAGAACCGCTGAACAGGGCCCTTCAAGTCAAGCACCGCTGAACAGGGCCCTTCAAGTCAAGAACCGCTGAACAGGGCACCGCCATCTCAAGAACCGCTGAACAGGGACCTTCAAGTCAAGCACCGCTGAACAGGGCCCTTCAAGTCAAGAACCGCTGAACAGGGCACCGCCGTCTCAAGAACCGCTGAACAGGGCCCTTCAAGTCAAGCACCGCTGAACAGGGCCCTTCAAGTCAAGAACAGCTGAACAGGGCACCGCCGTCTCAAGCACCGCTGAACAGGGCCCTTCAAGTCAAGAACCGCTGAACAGGGCACCGCCGTCTCAAGAACCGCTGAACAGGGCCCTTCAAGTCAAGCACCGCTGCACAGGGCCCTTCAAGTCAAGAACCGCTGAACAGGGCACCGCCGTCTCAAGAACCGCTGAAGAGGGCCCTTCAAGTCAAGCACCGCTGAACAGGGCCCTTCAAGTCAAGAACCGCTCCGCTGGGCACCGCCGTCTCTGCACCGCTCCGCTGGGCCCTTCATCTCAAGCACCGCTCCGCTGGGCACCGCCGTCTCTGCACCGCTCCGCTGGGCCCTTCATCTCAAGCACCGCTCCGCTGGGCCCTTCATCTCAAGCACCGCTCCGCTGGGCCCTTCAACTCAAGCACCGCTCCGCTGGGCACCGCCGTCTCTGCACCGCTCCGCTGGGCCCTTCAACACAAGCACCGCTTTGCTGGGCACCGCCGTCTCTGCACCGCTCCGCTGGGCCCTTCATCTCGAGCACCTCTCCGCTGGGCCCTTCAACTCAAGCACCGCTCCGCTGGGCACTGCCGTCTCTGCACCGCTCCGCTGGGCCCTTCAACTCAAGCACCGCTCCGCTGGGCACCGCCGTCTCTGCACCGCTCCGCTGGGCCCTTCATCTCAAGCACCGCTCCGCTGGGCACCGCCGTCTCTGCACCGCTCCGCTGGGCCCTTCATCTCAAGCACCGCTCCGCTGGGCCCTTCATCTCAACCACCGCTCCGCTGGGCACCGCCGTCTCAAGCACCGCTGGCCCATTGGCAGAAGGGGCAGGCCCGCATCTGTGTCGGGCAGGGCTGCACGAAGCACTCTGGGCACCATGCCTCCTCCAGAACCAGTGGAGTCTGTAATCCACTTGTGAGACTGTGGCTTTGCACTCCCCAGGATGGCACAGTGGGCAATCCACCCACTGTAGAGACTTGTGAGACTGTGGCTTTGCACTCCCCAGGATTGAACAGTGGCCATGGAGGCCCCTCGTGGATCTGGCGTCGTGGACTCATCTGGCTGAGGTGCCCCCCCTTCCCTTCCCCCTGAGGTGCCTGTAGTTTTGCTATCTGATGCCCCTGCAGTGTTCTCTCCATTGGAGTCGGGTATCCTGTGTGGGCTTTGCCCATGTGTTTAGGCCCATTGGCCCACGAACAATGGCTGATACCCAATTTGGACAGGACAATTTACATATGTATTTATAGTTATAGATGTTTGATATATTTTTTTACTTAGCCGTACAATATACTTCAAATTTCATGATCATTTTTTTTTGTCTTTGCATTCTTCCGGGAGGTTTGGGGGTGTCACTCTGAGTTGTTGCTCTGCATTGATGTGTATGTAGTTGTGGGTGTGTCGCGTATGTGTGTCCCCGTAATATTTTGCCTCCCCCCTCCCCTGTGTCGTAGGTGCAGTACTCACCGCTGTCTTCTGCGCCAGCGTTCGTGCTCCCGGTAGAGGAGCAGGAAGACAATAGCTGGTAGGATGTGTAGTTCGGGTTCCATGCTGTCCAGATTCCTCGTGGAGTGTGTAGAGGTGAGCGTTTTCCGTTCGTAATGTCTGTTTCCGCCGTGGGTCAGAATTCCATTTTTTTTACCGCCTGCCTGTTGGCGGGTTGGCCGCCGCTTTAACACCGACCGCCAGGGTTGGAATGACCCCCATAGTTCACTTTACTAGGAACTTACAAGTTAATCAAATATTGTAGGAAAGTTCCATCTTGCCTGGCATGTTACCCCTATTTTTTACTTATATGTATGTTTGTTTTTGCCTGTGTCACTGGGATCCTGCTAGCCAGGACCCCAGTGCTCATAAGTTGTGCCCTGTATGTGTTCCCTGGGTGGTGCCTAACTGTATCGCTGAGGCTCTGCTAACCAGAACCTCAGTGTTTATGCTTTCTCTGCTTTTAAAATTGTCACTGCAGGCTAGTGACTAATTTTACCAATTCTGATTTGCACACTGGAACACCCTTATAATCCTCTAGTATATGGTACCTAGGTACCCAGGGTATTGGGGTTCCAGGAGATCCCAATGGGCTGCAGCATTTCTTTTGCCACCCATAGGGAGCTCAGACAATTCCTACACAGGATTGCTACTGCTGCCTGAGTGAAATAACGTCCACGTTATTTCGCAGCCATTTTAGACTGCACTCAAGTAACATATAAGTCACCTATATGTCCAACCCTCCCTTAGTGTAGGTTAGGTGCAAAGTTACTAAGTGTGAGGGCACCCTGACACTAGCCAAGGTGCTCCCACATTGTTCAGGGCAATTTCCCCGGACTTTGTGAGTGCGGGGACACCATTGCACGAGTGAACTACATATAGGTCAATACCTATGAGTAGCTTCACAATGGTAACTCCAAACATGGCCATGTAACATGTCTAAGATCATGGAATTGTCCCCCCAATACCAATCTGGTATTGGGGTGCCAATCCCATGCATCCCCGGGGCTCCAGTATGGACCCCCGGTACTGCCAAACTAGCTCTCTGGGGTTTTCTCTGCAGCTACCTCTGCTGCCAACCCTCAGACAGGTTTCTGCCACCCTGGGGCCTGGGCAGCCCAATCCCAGGAAGGCAGAACAAAGGATTTCCTCTGAGAGAGGGTGTTACACCCTCTCGAAATAGGTGTTAAGGGCCTGAGAGGAGTAGCCTCTCCTGGCCTCTGGAAATGCTTTGAAGGGTACAGATGGTGCCCTCCTTGCATAAACCTGTCTACACCGGTTCAGGGATCCCCCAGCCCCTGCTCTGGCAAAAAACTGGACAAAGGAAAGGGGAGTGACCACTCCCCTCTCCATCACCACCCCAGGGGTGGTGCCCAGAGCTCCTCCAGTGTGTCCTAGACCTCTGCCATATTGAATTCAGATGTGTGAGGGCACAATGGAGACCTCTAAGTGGGCAGTGTCAGCAGGTGATGTCAGAGACCCCTCCTGATAGGATCTTACCTTGTTAGGTAGCCAATCCACCTCTGAGGGCTATTTAGGGTCTCTCCTGTTGGTTTCTCTTCAGATAACGAATGCAAGAGCTCACCAGAGTTCCTCTGCACTTCCCTCTTTGACTTCTGCCAAGGATCGACCGCTGACTGCTCCAGGACGCCTGCAAAACCGCAACAAAGTAGCAGGAAGACTACCAGCAACATTGTAGCGCCTAATCCTGCCAGCTTCTCTCGACTGTTTCCTGGTGGTGCATGCTCTGAGGGCTCTCTGCCTTCACCCTGCACTGGAAGCCAAGAAGAAATCTCCTGTGGGTCGACTGAATCTTCCCCCTGCCAACGCAGGCACCAAACTTCTGCATCACCGGTCCCCTGGGTCCCCTCTCATCTTGATGAGCGTGGTCCCTGGAACACAGGAGCTGGATCCAAGTGACCCCATGGTCCAGTGGTCCAGTGGTCCTTCTGTCCAAATTTGGTGGAAGTAAGTCCTTGCCTCCCCATGCCAGACAGTAATCCTGTGTACTGCGTGATCTGCAGCTGCTAGGGTTTCTGTGCACTTTTGGAAGACTTCCTTTGTGCACAGCACAGCCCAGGTCCCAGCACTCCATCCTGCATTGCCCAACTTGCTGAGTTGACCTCCGACTTCGTGGGACCCTCTTTTGTTGTGCTGAGACGACCGCCGTGCTCAGATTTCCAGTGTGTCTGTTCAGGTGCTTCTGCATGTGCTGCCTGCTTCTGCGTGGGCTCTCTCTGTTGCTGAGCGCCCCCTCTGTCTCCTCCTCCATGGGGCGGCCTCCTGGTCCTTCCTGGGCCCTGGCAGCACCAAAAACCTTCAACCACAACTCTTGCAGCTAGCAAGGCTTGTTTGAGGTCTTTCTGCGTAGAAACAACTCTGCGTCCTCCAGCACACTGTGGGACATGTTCTGACCAAAGGAGAAGTTCCTGGCACCTTCTGTTGTTGCAGAATCTTCAGGGGTTCGTCCGGGGTTTAGTTGGCTCCTGCCCCCCTAGGCACTTGCGTGACTCTTCAACTTGGTCCCCTTCCTTTGCAGGTCCTCAGGTCCAGGAATCCATCTTCAGTGCTTTGCAGTCAGTTGTTGTCTTTGCAGAATCCCCAATCTCAACTTTATTGTCTTTCTGGGGTAGTAGGGTAACTTTACTCCTACTTTTCAGGGTCTTGGGGTGGGGTATCTTGGACACCCTTAGTGTTTACTTACATTCCCAGCGACCCTCTACACACTACACTAGGCCTGGGGTCTATTCGTGGTTCGCATTCCACTTTTGGAGTATATGGTTTATGTTGCCCCTAGGCCAATTGTCTCTTATTGCAATCTATTGTGTTCTACAGTGTTTGCACTACTTTTCTAAGTGTTTTACTTACCTGATTTTGGTTTGTGTGTATATTTTGTGTATTTTACTTACCTCCTTAGGTAGTATATCCTCTGAGATACTTTTGGCATATTGTCACTAAAATAAAGTACCTTTATTTTTAGTAACTCTGAGTATTGTGTTTCTTATGATATAGTGCTATATGATATAAGTGGTATAGTAGGAGCTTTGCATGCCTCCTAGTTCAGCCTAAGCTGTTGTGCTATAGCTACCTCTATCAGCCTAAGCTGCTAGAACACCTCGAATCTACTAATACGGGATAACTGGACCTGGCACAAGGTGTAAGTACCACAAGGTACCCACTATAAGCCAGGCCAGCCTCCTACAAATATGCCCTTATAACCATCATAATCATAATCATAATCACAATTTACACAGGGAGCACTTGCACGTTAGCACTGGTCAGCAGTGGTAAAGTGCCCAGAGTACCAAAAACCAGCAAAAATACAGCACAGTCAAAAATACAGGAAGTAGAGGCAGAAAGACAAGAGAACCACTCCAAGTATGCCAGGTCTAACAGTCATCATTTCTCTTTCAAATAGGTCACTTCATGTTTCAAAGCCTATTAATATTTGACACACCTATCAACTATACCTTGGCCTCCCCTCTGGAATATTTCATTACACAGTTGCTCCAATAGTGCCACTCTGAAGGCTAATCTCAAATCTAGTTGCCTTCATCCCTTCAGTGTTCATACGCCATTTATGTAAGGTGTCATGAATCTGTGCACCTTAGGACCATTAACTAGTGCTAAAGTGTTTGAGTACTCTCCTTAAACATAAGAAAAATCGCCTCACATACCATTGTTACATGTTATTTAATATATACATTTCTAGCACAGTCAGTGTACATGTATCTAGACACTCTAAAATAATTAGTAGTGGCCCTTCAACACTTAAAAGGTCATGCACTTCAGTAGAATGATAAAACTACTTTGCACATGAAACATCTGTCCAGGCATAACCCTTTATTTTTCACACATACAATTCACCTCTGATGAAGGAAAGGAACAGCCTTAGCTCAGAGTGCAGTATGATTAAAATGTTAGACATGTAACCAACATGTTAGTGGATAGTTGGATTTTATATAAAAAAATATGCAAATCCGTATCAAATAATTAAAATTTATTTTATCATAAACATGTAGTTCCTGCAGACTATGGCCCGTATTACAACCCTGGTGGTTGGTGATAAAGTGGCGGTATATCGCCAACAGGCTGGCGGTAAATACCGGCAAATTATGACCATAGCGGAAACAGCTCAAACAGACAGCCACTTTAACACACCGACCGCCAGGGCGGAATCAACAGGTACCACAGCGGTAACCGCCAACAGCCAGGCGGAAGCCAATGTTCCGCCCATTGTTTTAAGACACAGGAAACCGCCACCTTTTCCGGGGCGGTACCAAGGACATCAAAAGCTTGTCGGAAACAATGCACAGCTCTCAAAGGACTCACATGTGGAGGCTCAGGGAAGAATCACAACACCATGGAGCCTGAGCTGCACATATTTCCAATGTTGATTTAAATTCTGCTCAACTACGAACACCAACGATGGCGAAGACGACCACGGTGAGTACAGCCGCCTAGCACACAGGGGAGGGGGAGGTGAAAAAGAGAGTGACACACACACACGCAACACGCAACGCTCCCACCCCCAACACCATACACACAAGCAGATGCAGTAACACAACATATTTACCCCGTACACCTCAGGAATAATGCAAGGACAACTCCAATAGATCAAAGTGAGTGTAATAAGATAAAATAGTAGCAATATGTGCATCCAAATCAAAAAGTATACACATATTTACAAATGAAGGGGCACTGCCCAGTCCTCAATGTTCGTAGGCCATAGGGCCACATTATAAAGTCCAAGGCACCACTTCACTCCTGCAATAACACGGAAAGAACACTGCAGGGGCATCAGGTTGAAAATAGGCAGGCACCTCAGGGGGACGGGGAACGGGGGGCACCTCAGCCTGCAGATGGTACAACGCCACTGGTCCTGGAGGGTGCAACATGCCCATCACTTTGTCCTGGGGAGTGCAAGGCCACAGTCTCTCAAGTGGGTGACTTGCCCACTGGCTCTGGAGGGGGCAACATGCCCTGTGCTTGGTCCTGGGGAGTGCAAGGCCACAGTCTCTCAAGTGGATGGCTTCTCCACTGTTTCTGGAGGGGGCATTGTGCCCTGTGAGCTTCATCCTGGGGAGTGGATGGCATCTCCACTGGTTCTGGAGGGGGCATCGTGCCCTGTGAATGTCGTCTTGGGAGGATGGGGTGAGTGAATGGCATCTCCACTGGTTCTGGAGGGGGCATCGTGCCTTGTGAGCTTCATCCTTGGTAGAATGGGGTGAGTGGATCGCACCTCCACTGGTTCTGGAGGGCCCTGTGATTCAGATCATGGGGAATGCAAGGTCACAGTCTCTCAGATGGGCGTCATACCCACAGGATTTGCAAGGGGCAGGACGCACAACAGCCCATGGAGGCAGGTCTACATAATGTCTGCAGACGGTGACGGCTGTTCAGTGGTGGCAGTGGTGCTGCTGCTGCTGGTAGTGGGGGGAGGCTCCAGCCCATCCCCTGCAGCCTTGGACGGCTGCACCACCATGGTTGGTGGTGTGGGCTCCGACAGAGTCCCAGCACCAGGCCCCTTGTCCTTAGTGCCTGCTGGTGCAGCCCTTTGCCCTTCCCGCCAGCAGCTGGGGATGCCTCTTTGCTCCTTTTGGCAGCAGCTGGGGGTAGCTCCTTCCCCTTCCTTCCTGCAGCTGGGGCAGGCTCCTTGCCCTTCCTTCCTGCAGCTGGGGCTGGCTCCTTGCTCTTTCTTCCTGCAGCTGGGGCTGGCTCCTTGCCCTTCTTTCCTGTAGCTGGGGCTGGCTCCTTGCCCTTCCTTGAGGCACTTGGGGCAGGCACCCTTTCCGTCTCGCTGGCTGGTGGCCGGGATCCTTTCCCATCTGGAGTTGCTGGGGACACTACTGTGCCCGTGGACTAGGTGGCTGAGGTGCTTGCCTGGGTTTTGACCACCCTGGCCTGATGTGAAGGACAGGGGGGAGGAGGGGCAGGGCAGAGGTCAAAGCTTCTTAGGGACATTGGGGCGGGAAGAGGGAGAAGGACTAGGAGTGGAGAAAGAGGGAGTGGTTGTAGGAGGTGTCAGTCTGCTGTGTTTGGGTACAGGTGCATGGGCTGGATGCTGTTGTGAGGTGGATGGCTATTGGGTGTCTGAGTGCTTGCGTTTGTGTACTTTGGGAGGAGGGGGCACAGACACAGTGCAAGAGGACACAGGGGACGTGTGCATGGATGTGGGGGTGGTGACTTGCCAGTGAGGTGTGTGCTCTGATGGGTGAAAGTGTAGACACAACTGGGAGGGAGGTGAAGGACAAGGAGGAGGGGGACACAGTGGAGGCAGTGGATGTTGGTATGTCTGCATCTGGATGGTGTTTGTGTGAGTGCCTGTGGGGTGAAGTGTGGTGCCTGTGTTTGCCATGTCCACTCTTGTGTGTTGTCCTGTGAGCATTTTCGTCTGCCTGTGTGCTTGGGATAGGTTGAGGTTGAGGGGAATGGGACTGGGAAGAGGAAGTTAGAGGGGGGAGGGTGGAAACAGGGACAACGGCTGCCATCAGAGTGGAGGCCAGAGCCTGGATTGATCTCTGTTGGGCCGCCAAGCCAGTGTGAATGCCCGCCAGAAATGTATTAGACTGTTGCATTTGGGCTGCCAGCCCCTGGGTGGCATTCACAATAGTTGATTGCCCAACAGAGATGGATCGCAGGAGGTCAAGAGCCTCCCTACTCAGGGCAGCAGGGCTATCTGGAGCAGGGCCTGAGGTGCCTGGGGCGAAGGAGATGCCCACCCTCCTGGGTGAGCGGGCACGGGAAATTTGCTGAGGGGCTGCTGCTAGGCGGGGCTGGTATGGGGGAGCTTCCATCAGAGGAGGTATCCGTGTCCAAACTGTTCCCTCCAGTCTCCACAGTGGTACTCCCCTCCATCCCACTGGTGACCTCACTGTCAGTAGAATGTGCCTCCTGGGACCTGTGGGATGCAGCTCTCTCCATCGCCGGTGCCTCTGCTCCTCTGCCAGATGATACAAATGCACATAAGGACAGGAGAGAGACAAAGGATACACTTGGTCAATGGCGGCACCAACACCACCGTTGGTGTACACAACACACTCACACACAGGGAACAGCCCTACGCACTAGGCAATGCACTACCAATTACAATGCTGGCCAGCAGGGTATGGTGAGAGACACATACCGCCAACTGCAGCATACCTGGGACCCACACACCCCTGCCCAAGAGTGGATGGCTACCAGCTAGGTTGGAGGAATTTCACATCAGAACCCTGCCCAACATGGGACCTACTCTGCAATGTCAGGCCTGGCCTAGGGGCACCCCCAGGCCCACATCCCCCACCCGGATACCACCTCAGGAGGCGTAAGTAGTAATGAAGGGCACTGTACTCACCCCCTTGTTGCTGCTGTGATGCCCCCAAGCGCCCATACAGCTCCGGATAGGCCACCGCCAGTATGTGGGCCATCGGGGGGTCAGGGTTTGACAGGCATCCCTTCCTAATTGGGAGGCCATCTCCAGCTGGGACTACGCCGACTTCTGTGCCCAGCGTCTCAGGTCCTCCCACCATTTCTGACAGTGGGTGCTCAGCCTGCCGTAGACCCCCATGGGCCGCACGTCCTTGGCGATGGCATGCCATACACCCTTCTTTTGATGGGCGCTGACCTGCAGAGGAAACAGACACAGGGAAAGGTATTAGTCAGGCCGTCCTGCCTGTTACCCTCATGGCCCACCATGCCCCTTCCCATCCCCATTAGTACACACATGCCCCAGCATACGTGCTGCACGCTGCCCAGGGCCCATCCACCAACACCCCCCCACACGAGGCCTTCACACACAGCACTCCATGCATTCATGCCCCATGAATCGTACTCACAGTGTACTCACCTGTTGGTCTGGAGGCCCATACAGCATCGGTACTGGGGTAGGACCCCATCCACCAGTCTCTCCAACTCCGCCAATGTTAAGGCAGGGGCCCTTTCTAAAGTCACACAAGCCATGGTAGGTGCCAGACACAGCTCACAGCAGCACATGCACTGTAGGTCCTCTACTGTTGAAAGTCAGGTAGCACGTGAGTGAACAGATACAAAATGGCGGCGACGTCCGGGGCGGTGCATACTGTCACCGCCGGCGTACATCACCATTGGCCACTGTACCCCATAGGGCTCAATGATAACCAAAAAGGATTTGCACGGGGGTTCCAGACCGCCTCACGCAATGGCGCACAACGTCAGCGGAATTACCTCATTTCCACCTGTCCCTCCATACTGGACAGGTGGATGCCATTTCGGGAGGGGGGGTAGGCCAGGGTTCCTAACTGCATCACTGTTCACAATATCACATTCTGGACATTTGCAACCAAAATATCGTAACAATCACAATATTCATTGAACTGTAGTGGTTACAATGTACAGATAATGAACAGCTGCTCACTCATTTGCCCCATAGATTGCAGCCGCTGCGGATGAATAGGAGATGGAGACATCCCCGTGTACAGACCCCTTGTGGACTTGGCAACAATGGAAGACAGGCACATTATCCTCACCTATAGACTTGACAGGGCCACAATCACAGAGCTGTGTGCCCAATTGGAGCCTGACTTGTTAACTGTTATCTGTCACCCCACTGGGATTCCCCCTCTTGTGCAAGTGCTATCAGTGCTCCATTTCTTGGCAACTGGTTCTTTCCAAGTGACAGTGGGCTTCATAGCAGGAATGTCACAGCCAATGTTCTCAATAGTGCTGACCAGAGTGTTGTCTGCCCTGATTAAACACATGTGCAGCTACATTGTTTTCCCACAGGTGGAGGATTTGGCCACAGTGAAGGCTGACTTCTATGCAATGGGACACATCCCCAACATCGTTGGTGAGATTGATGGGACGCATATTGCATTTGTCGTCGTCCCCCGGCTAAATTAACTGGTCATTATGAAATCGAAAACGTTATCACTCGATGAATGCGCAGATCATGTGTTTGGCGGACCAGTACATCTCCCATGTCAATGCTAAGTATCCAGGCTCGGTGCATGATGCTCTTATACTGAGGAATAGCAGCATCCCAAATGTGATGTCCCAACTCCAGAGGTACAGGGTGTGGCTAATAGGTGAGCCCTGGTTCCCACCCATTAGATGTTGGTGTATGGTGTCGCCATAAAGGTTAGTGTGTGGCTAACAGTTGCCCCTCGATATTTGCAGGTGACTCAGGTTACCCAAACCTATCATGGCATCTGACCGCTGTGAGGAATCCCAGAACAAGGGCTGAGGAGCGTTACAATGAGGCACATGGGCGAACAAGAAGGATAACAGAATGTTCCTTCGGCCTCCTGAAGGCCAGGTTTCAGTGCCTCCATCTAACAGGTGGATCCCTGTGCTACTCACTCAAGAAGGTCTGCCAGATAATCGTGGCATGCTGCATGTTGCACAACCTTGCTTTCAGATGCCATGTGCCTTTTCTGCAGGAGGAGGAGGCTGGAGATAGCTGTGTGGCAGCAGTGGCCCCTGTGGACAGTGAAGATTAGGAGGCAGAGGATGAGGATGAGGACAACAGAAGTGCAGTCATTCGTCAATACATCCAATGACACACAGGTAAGACAGTGTTATTTAACATTTCATTGACAGTTTGATGTGTGACATTGTCACTGGCAGGCTGTGAATTCCTACTTCTATGGCCACTCACTGTACCCACTGGCATCTCTTTTTGCAGATGTTGGTGCCCCACTATTGCTCTTGGTATGTTCACTGCAGCCAACTACAGGTCTTTCCTATGTTAACATTGCTGTACAGTTGAATTGCAATGTCTAAAGCTTGTTAAACAAACACACACTTAAATCATTTGACATACTCCATACTTGTATTTTTTCGAAGTGTGTTTATTGCAGTGCTTTGACGAAAAGGGGGAAGTGCTATGGGCTGGGGTGATGATGGAAGAAAGTCCAGGTTAGAGTCCAGTCGATTTGTAGCACAGGTGCATTGTCCAAGGGGGCATAAGAAGGGGAGCAATAGCAGTTCACCCTGGACCGGGTGACAGATTGGGACACAAGGTTGACAATCAGGAGAGTCTTATTTTGTGGCGGGGTCTTGGCAATAGTCTCTGGCTTCTGCCTGGATCGCAATGAACATTTGTGGGTTGGTTCGCCTTCTGCAGAGGGAGAGGTGCTGGTGGCCTGTTGGTCCTGTGGCGGGGCCTCCTGTCCACTAGCGGCAGCAGAGGTGGAGGGCTGTTCAGTAGTCTGGCTAGTGTCAGGGGCCCGCTGGTGTGCCACTGCCTCCCTCATACTGTTGGCCATGTCTGCCAGCACCCCTGAAATGGAGACCAGGATGGTGTTAATGGACTTGAAGTACTCCCTGAGCCCCAGGTACTGTCCCTCCTGCAGCAGCATGTTCTCCTGCATCTTGTCCAGGACCTGGCCCAGTGTATCCTGGAAATGTTGGTATGCTCCCAGGATCGCGGTGAGTGCCTCCTGGAGAGTCAGTTCCCTGGGCCTGTCCTCCCGCGGCACACAGAAGTCCTCCCAGCTTCCCTGTTGTCCTGTGCGTCTGTCCCCTGATCGGTGTGTCCACTGTCACTGACCACAGGTCCCTGATTGTCCTGGGTTTGTGGTGTGCCCTGGGGTCCCTGTAGTGGGGGACACACTGCTGATTGACATGTCCTGGGGACAGTGGTATGGGCCAGCTCGGTTGGTGCTTTGGTGGTGTTTCCTGAGGGGGAGGCTCTGTCGTGGTGTGAGACTGTGCCTGGGTAACCAACTGTCCAGAGGTCCCTGATGGGCCAGGTTGGTCATCCATATCCAGGCGACCAGAGCTGCTGTTATCACTGTGGGCCTCTTCTGTGGGGGGACTGAATGTTGCTGACACCTCTTCTCTGGTGTTATTGGCTGGGATACCTGTGGGGATGAAAATGCAGTGTTATTGTTTCTGTGTGTGACATATTGTGCATGGGTGGGTTGCCCTCTATGGTTGTTATTGCCTGGGCAGCTTTGCCTTGTGTGAGTTGTTATTTGGTGGGCTAGCCGACTGTCTCTAGTGTGCATGCTGTAGTGATAGGTGTCCATGGAGGGCTGTGAGTGGTGTCCATGCATTGGTATGGCATGCAGGGCTTGGCATTGGCATGAGTGGGTTGTGATGGTGGGGTGGGTTGGAAGTGGTGGAGTGATGGGAGTGAGGGTAAGGTTGGGGGTATGTGATGGCATGCAGATAGGGGGTGGAAGTAGTAAAGAGTTGTCTTACCAGAGTCCAGTCCTCCTCCTACTCCTGCCAGGCTCTCAGGATGCATGATTGCCAGGACTTGCTCCTCCCATGTTGTTAGTTGTGGGGAAGGAGGTGGGGACCCACCGCCAGACCTCTGTACTGCGAGCTGGTGTCTTGCTGCAATGGAACGCATCTTCCCCCGTAGGTCGTTCCACCTCTTCCTGATGTCATCCCTTGTTCTGGGGTGCAGTCCCACGGCGTTAACCCTGTCCACGATTCTCCGCCATAGCTCCATCTTCCTAGCAATAGATATCTGCTGCACCTGTGATCCAAATAGCTGTGGCTCTACCCGGCTGATTTCCTCCACCATGACCCTTAGCTCCTCCTCGGAGAATCTGGGGTGTCATTGTGGTGCCATGGGTGTAGTGTGAGTGGTGTGGGTGAGGATGTGTAGGGTGATGTGTTGGGGTGTGTGTTGTAAGGTGCATGGGTGGTATATAGGTGATGGTGGTATGTGGCTCTAGTTGTGTGGGTGCTCTTGCTGTGACTCTCTACTGTCAATTGTTGGTATTCGTAAAGGGTTGTGGGTGTGGTGTGTGTATGTGTGTCAGGTGTGTGTAGTTTGAACTGTCTAATGTGTTGTTTTGTTTGTGTGTGTGTGTATTTTGAGCGCGGCGGTATGTACCACCAATGGTTTACTGCCATTGAATGTCCGCCGTGGTGATTTGTGGGTCAAAATGTTGTGGGCGTTGTTCTGTTGGTGTAACAGTGTGGGTTTTGATACCACCAGTTTATCACCAACCTTTGGTGTGGGGGATTTGTGTGTGTGGCTGTATAGTGACGGATTGGTGTGTATGTCATAATATGGATATCCGCGGTGGTATGTTGGTGGCAGTCAGCATGGCAGTCAGTGGTATTTACTGCCAATGTCATAATGAGGACCTATGTTTTCTATCAGCTGAGGGTTAAAAGAATTTGGTTTGTGGATGTGCGTTATATTTTTGCAAAAGTTGTTATTCTGACTTGACATGGTGGGTGTGTTTGATATTTTCCCTGGGCACAAAACCTTTAAAATTTATCAAACACAATCACAGAGGAACATTGGCACTACTGTTTTGTGACCCCCCTCAAATTTTATATGCTACGAGGTAAAGAAAATATTTTGATAATAGAAGCATGGGTTTATCCTAGATGTTGGACATTTTTCCTAGTCTGACAACATCCATATTTGCAAAGAACGTTTCAACAGAGATGAACTAAAAAATCTTCAGACACATTCACACCTTTTATTGTTTTCAAACATTGTACAGATTTATCGAATTACCTTGTCACAGATTCACTCATTCTTATCCAACTATTTGCATGGACGCAAGTAAAAATTGTACTTCTAGGTCTGCACCTTTTTAATATTTGTTGCATCATACACCTTGTTCACATGTGCATATGTGAGCTTGATTTTACAAACCATTATCATAGTAGGGATTATTTTTATGCACTCCTAAATACAAAAACTGAATTATACAACATTCCAAAATTTGCATACAAAATACTTACACCTGAAGAAAGTGTGCTGTCATACTTGTGACAATAATTACTCCTGCTGATGTAGTTGCTCTGGAAAAAAGAACACACTTCACGCTTATCTCATTCTTTCTGCTCTTTGGCCTTCGGTGCCCCATCAAGCAGGGAATAGACCACCAAAAAATGCAAGCCTTCTGAGGAGGGGGGTGTCAGGGTGCGCCTCACTTGCTTCCACTGCCGAGAGGACTTTCCAAGCTTGGCCTCTCCTGTTATCTTGGTCCAGAGGCACAGGTCCTCCCATCACTTGCTGCAATGTAGGCTATGGCGCACATGGACACGCAGCATCCACACATTTCTTGTGATGGCCCTCCAGATGACTTTTTTAAGACCTATAATATTGGGAAACATTGGAAAATGTACAAATATGTAAGATGTCTCAACAGGATATATTATATATTTTAAGCATAACACCATTTTTATGAACATTCTAAACAGTGCAAAATCATATTTAAAAAACAAATCTAAACAGAGTATCTTCATCTAATCAATCTTTATGAGCAGTAATTTTGTGTACACACACACACAAATATATATATATGTGTATATATATGTATATATATATACACATATATATATATATATATATACATGTAGTTATGTAAGAAATAAATATATACCCATACTCCTATAAATTATGTGTTAATCCTCTACTGCACATTTTTTGTGAAATATTTTTCAATAAAAATTACTAATGAAAATGCTGTAAATATAAATGCCAAAGGTAAAACATAATGAAAACACATAGGCCCTCATTACAACCTCGGTTCGTCGGAAGCAGGCTGGCGGTGCTTTCCATGGAATTACGACCGCGGCGGAAGCGTGCAGTCGCACCGCCAGGACCCGTGGTTTCCCGCCACTTTGGTCCCGGCGGTTGTAAACCCCCAGGGCAGCACTGCTTGCACGCTGCCTAGGGGATTACTGGTCCCCCTCCCGGCAGCCTTTTCATGAAAAAGCTGGCGGAAAGGGGAGTCGCATAGCAGACAGTGAAAAGCTCGACAGGGGGAACTGCACCCGTCGCACCGCCGGCTCCATTTGGAGCTGGCTCCCGTGTTGCGGCCGACATCCCCACTGGGCCGCGGGCAGAAACTAGGTTTCCGCCCGCCGGCCCAGCGGGGATCTCGAAATGGCCACCGCGGGAGTGCAGCCGCATTGGCGGCGGCGCGGCGGATACAGTTGTAATGAGGGCCATAGTATTTTATAGAGGACATGTTTATTCTCTTAGCAGCATCTTCTAATTTCATTCCTCATAATGTTCTCCTAATTGTTTAGCTAATATTTGTTACATGAACACAATGTCTAAGTAGCACATGCTTGGTTTAACTTTGAAAAATCTATACAGTTAATAATCAGAAACAAATTTTATTAAAATTGTGTACCTGTTGCTGTGACGAGCCATGCAACCGGCTGTACTGGGACAGGACCTCATCTGTGGGTAGGTCCTCCTACTCGGGTGTGAATTGTCAGTGGTGGCTGCCCGCAGAGCTGATGGAGCAGCAAAATTGGAGGAGGTTTATACACTACCAAGGTTAAAAGACAAGTGAGAAACCATTAGAAAAACACAGATGTCACAACAACATAGACATCCCTCAACGGATATCTACACCAACCACTGGATAGTGTCTTATCTATTGATCAATGTTAACCTAAGGGTGTGTATGTTGTTGATGGACGGAACATGCAGTAGACGTACAATTCCCATTTGTCATAATGGAGAAGTCAGACAGCCACCATTTTAGGATGAACCACCTGTTGCTTGCAGGAAACACCAAAAATGGCAGTTTATGTGTCAGAAACACTGTAACCGCATGAATATTGTACTTATATTAGTTACATTTGTATATATGGAATACCTTTTGTGTACATTATACCTTTATATTACATGGTTCAATGCAAACCTCTGTTGATGAATTTAAAATGTTTATTTTTTAAAGAAAATAAGGTTATATATAGTTGCAAAGTTTGCCTGGTTCATGCCTGATGTTCATTTCCAGCGCATATTTCCATATTGTGTTCTGGGAGTTGTAGTCATCAATGTTACTTTATAAAAGAAGACTACAAGCTACAGATTGTACAATAATAAACCTGTAATAGGTAAGAACATCACACACGGAGCACAATAACTGCACACCTGTATAGGTATGCTAATGTGAGGTGGCACACCATTAACTTCAATATTGTCCTTAATCTAAAAAGTGTGTTAATTAAACATACATACTTATTGATATTAGTAAAAATATTTCATCCAATTTTTCTTTCTTCAGACACATCCTCCAACTACCAACAATGGACCCTGGTAGAAAGCACAGAGGGCAGCCTTTAGTATTCCATCCACTTGTTGACCTTGCCACCATGCAAGAAAGAAATCATCGTGAAATATAGGCTGCACCACCAAACCATATTGGATGCATGCCATTAACTGGAGCCTCTTCATCTACATCTGAACCAATCTTTAACAGCTATTACACCAATGGTGGTAACTATGGCAGTACTCCATTTTGCAGCCAAGGGATCATTTCAGTACACAGTGGGAGATTGTAATGGGATGTCACAATCAGCTTTCAGTGGTATCCTACATGAATTCCTGACATTGATGATGACCTATGGGAACAGCTTCATTCAATTCCTAAGAAATGCAGAAATAATCAACAATGTGAAGGCTGAGGAAGAACATGGCAGCTGGCTATGGGGCCGGTCACTGGAGGGCTCCGGTGGACTCAGAGCCATAAAATAGAAAGAAAAGTGACTTACCTGAGGCTGGGGGAACGTAGAGGGACTTGAGGTGTGAGGCAGAGGTAGGTGTTTGAGCTGTGGACACGCTGCACTGGAGGTGTGGGACGAGCCGCGTTGTGGTTCAGAGCCGCGAGGGATCTCCATCACGGAAGAGAGGCGGCTGCAAGGATTTCGTTCTGGGGAAGATTGGTAGAGTCAGCATAAGAAGAGAAAGGTCAAGAGGAGGTGGAGTGGGGATTTATTCCCCAATCGAAGTGGGAAATGGACAAGAAAGCCGAAGCAACGTCAGAGGTACACTCTGTTTGATTAATATTGCAACACATTCAGGAGGCAATTGTGAGTCTTTATCCCCCCCAGGTTTTGTGGTGGATAGAGCAGTGGGGTTGGCTCCCACCAAAGGAGAAGGAAGAAAGATGGCATCCAGGAGCTCTAGTGGTGGCTCAGCCTACTCTTTGCAGAGTACAAAAAGATCAATAACAACTAACAAGAGTACAGTAGCAGAAGAGTGCAAGAACCCACCAGAAGCAAATCACAGCTAGGAATAAAGGAGGAATAGGAAAGCGAGGGTTACCGTATTTTTGAGAACATACTTTAGAGTTTTACCAGGAGTGCCGAGAATGACAACTAGTGAGGAGAGAGTGCAAAGCAAGGAGAGAGAACTGGCCCTGGTTAGAAGTAAGGACAGGGACAGGGAGGGAGTAATGGTGGGGGGATGTGAAAGTGGGTGATAATTATTTGGTTCAGCTTGTTCAGCTGGTACAATCACCCCAAGCAGACTGTTGCTTTCATGATTTCCAATCCTTAGTGGGCTCAGACATAGCCTGCCCGGAAGGTAACCCAGATTAAAAACCGGTAATGGCGCAGAATAGCCCTTCTGAAGTACACCCGGAGAAGCAGGGATCACAGGGAGGAGGATGTGGGGACAGTCAAGGGGGAGCACAGCCTTCAAAGGAAGTAGAGTCCCTGGAAGAAAACAACCTTGAAGATTTGTGTAGTCACTCCATCACAGGTATGCTAAGAGCATTATCAATGGAATTGAGGGGTAGTTTCGAGACATCAAATAACAATCAGGTTGAGATCAGAAATCTATGTGAGGACCTTGGTAATAAAATTGATGAGTTAGCAGGCCGGACAGCAGCCCTGAAGGATGAGGTAGGCGATCTGAGGGTTGCAGTGGCAGAAAATAAAGAAAAATTCAAAGGTTTGAAAGCAGATGAGGCGGGGGTAATAGCTAAGATGGAATCTCTGGAAAACAATCAAATGAGAAACAATTTGAGATTTCTGAGAGTCCCTGAGGGATTGGAAGAAGATGACCTGGAAGGACTAGTGGTCCGATTAATAAAACAAGAGGTACACTTTGAGGATATGCAGGTTGATATTGCAAAGGATATCCAAAGAGTACACAGAGTCCCGGCAAAAATGCCCCCCAACATGCATAAGCCAAGGAAAATCTTGGTTTATTTCCACACATATGCAATTAAAGAGTGCATCCTTGTGGTGGCATTAAAGAAAAAAATGTTATTGGTGGAGGGGGGTTCCTTTTTAGATCAGATCAGATCTGGCAACTATAACACTAAACAAGCAATGGGAATTGTGAAAAAGAATTAACATATTAAAAAAGTTGGGGGTGACAGCCCAATTAAGGTTCATAGCATCCTTAAGGGTAATGGCAAATAACAAAATGTATAACTTTAGTGACTGGAGAGAAGTGGATGATCTGATTAAGAATTTAGAGAAGGGTACTAGCTTTGTGCGTGTCCCCTTCCCTTAGCCAAGGTTAATCTGCTAACAAAAATTAGTCTCCGAGTCCAGCACAGTGACCCTGCCTAGGCGGAGACGCAGGGTTTAAGAAGATAGGGTGGGTTCTCCTGGGGTTTGTAGGGATCAGTTGGATTGGGGAGAGTGAGAGGAGAGATGATGTGGATCACAGGGTGGGGAGCATAAGGGGAAACATTAAAAAAGGGTCCTTAGTGAAGTGGAAAGAGGGGGAGTTGAGAGGAGATGCAAGGAGTAGGCGTGGGCCTAATTCTGGAGGATGACTGTAAAAGATCAGAATTTCCTGTCCTGGAAGGTTAATGGCTTATGGGTAAAGAGTAGACAAAAGAGATTTCTGCAATATTCGAAGGATGCCCCCAGCAGAGGTGTGGGTCTTACAGGAAACACATCTTTCTAAGCAAGAATGTTTTGAGGTGTTTAAACCATGTAGATGGGTGCAGCAGATAGTAAGCTCCAGCCATGCTGGTGTTAGTAAGGGGGTGGTTATCTTAGTCATGAACCACACTAATATAACCTTTGTTGAGGGCCCGGTAGACAGATCAGGGAGGTGTGTTGTGGGGAAACTACCCGTGTACGACCACGCTATCATGTTGGTGGGATATTATGGCCCTAATAGAGATGATATAGTCCCATTGATAGAGTTGTTTCAGCTTTTACTGAAATATTGGGACCCCATAATATGGATGGGGGATTTTAATGTCATACTGAATTACGAGTTGGACAGGTCCTCGTGTAGCAGGTCAAGAGTTAATGAGAAGATGCAAGCTAAGGTGCGATTAATGATGACCTAATTTGGCTATATGATGTATGGAGAGAGAAGATGGGGCTCAAAAGAGGTTATACTTCTAACAACAAAAAATAGAGACACCAGTCTAGGATTGACTATATCTTAACAGACAGTGGCTTAAAAGAATGATAGGAGGAAGTAATACACGTTGGGGCGCATTTATCAGACCATTCCAATACTAGTTTGAAGCTTAGGCTGCTGGTAAACATGGGGGAGAGAAGGTGGACCTTAGATAGAACATTATTATTAGATGAGGAGGCAGTAGCAGAGCTACAGGCTGAAACAGAGGAATTTTTTTATCTTAATAAATGGTCAGCTTCGCCAGCCTTAGTATGGAACACTTTCAAAGCTTTTTTGAGGGGGAGGCTGATAACGGTAGGCTCATTTAATAGGAACAACTATAAAGGAGAGATTATTTGCTTAGAAAATCGGGTACAGCAAATTGAGCAGAGATGATCACATATGAACCTTGAGGAGGATGAAGTTGATCAGTTACATAAGCTAGATCAGGAGGTCCGGTCGGAGCTGGCAGTGGTAATAGATAGAAGGATTTGATTGAGATGTTGGGCTAATAGCGTGGCACATTTTGAGTATGGTGAAAACAGTGGCAAAATGTTGGCCTGGAAAATAAAAACTGATACAGTTAGAAATAGGGTGACAGAAATTCGGGGTGAAAACCCAAAGGAGGTTAGGAGAAGTGGGAAGGAGGTGGGAGAAAGCTTTTTCAATTTTGTTAAGGAATTATACACAGAAGATCTAGAGGTGTCATCGGAGTCAGTAAAGAGATGGTTAGAAGAGTTAGAACTAGCTTCTTTGAGTGAGGAAGAAAATATGGTCGTTAATGAACCGATAAGATGATAGAAGTAGAGCAGGCCATAAAATCTGCCAAATTAGGTAAGGCACCAGGGCCAGATGGTCTACCCATGGAAATCTATAGAGCCCTGGGAAGTAGCATAGTGAAGTTCTTGAGGGAACTGTGAAATAACATTTTAGAGGCCAATGGGATGCTCCCCCCTTCCTGGAAGGAAGCTATTATCACAATAATTTCAAAACCAGGCAAAGACCCTAAAAAATGCGAGTCTTACTGCCCGGTATTCCTCATAAACTGTGATTATAAAATGTTTGCAAACATTTTGGCAGATAGATTAGGTGGAGTTGTGAGGAAGCTTATACACACAGATCAGAGAGCTTTTTTAAAAGGGAGACATATGCATGAACTGACACATGACTTGGTAGGGCTAATCGGTTTAGCCGCCATATGTCAAGCTCCATTAGCTGTCGTAATCGTTAACGCTACAAAGGCTTTTGATAGGGTTAATTCGGGTTACTTAAATACGTTATGTGAGGTCTATAACCTGGGCAGAAATTCTATTAAGACATTACAAAAGGTTTAACAAGACCCTGGTGCAAGAATTTTGGTCAACGGCTCTCTAACTCCCCCTCTTAAGATAGAGAGGGGAACGAGACAGGGATGCCCTCTATCTTCATTATTGTTCAACTTATATATTGAGCCATTGGCATGAAGAATTAAAAGCGATCTGAGAATTGCCCCATTTATGTGTAGGAATCTACTTAGAAAGGTTTCTTTATACGTGGACGATTTGATGATTTATACATCTAATTTAAGTCAGGCTAAACCGGCCCTGGAAGAAGCAATGGCAGAATTTGGGGAAATCTCTGGTTATGCCGTCAATAACCAAAAGACGGAAGTTATGGTTTGGAATATGGACACAAGAAGCATTGTAATTAAAAAGGAGGTTAAATAATTAGGGATCACCATAACGCATGATATAAGTAAATTAGCAGAAACAATGAAGGTGATGAGGGATGCAGATCAGTTAATGAAGAGATAGTTAAAGCTTCCTCTTACTATTGTGGGGCATGTAAATTTAATTAAGATGGTGATTGTGTCTAAATTTAAATTTATTTTTAATTCAATACCATTACTGTGCAACAAAGAATGTTTAAGGAAACTCTAGGGTAAAATTAGTAGTTTTATTTGGGCTTCTAATGGTGTTCCTATTGCCTGGAAAAAGTTGAGATGAAACATAAAGAAAGGAGGGTTGGCTGTACCCGATTTGCAAAATTATGCATGGGCCTTCTTTTTGAAAAATGTGAGGGAGTTCTTGAACTAGGTTGCTCGGAGCTGGGGCAGATTTTGAAAGCAATGATGAATGGAAATTGTGAGTCTCAGAAGAGCTCTTTATATACGTTTGGAGACCCTAAATTCTTTAAGAAAGTGCGATTTAAGGTGCTACAAGGCTTTGGCATGCAGTCAGGAAGGTTACAAACTTGCTGTACTATAGTGAGCATACCCCTGTTTGGGACTCCCCAGGCTCACCTGAATGGACTAAAGATGCTCTGGTGGTCCCATTAAAAGACGCTGGACTTTTGGAGTGGGGGCAATTCTATTATAACAGAGAAGTCAGGTTGTATAAAAACCTTAATGGGAAGGTGGGGGTAAGCTCTCCAAGTTTAAATACCTCCAGATAATAAGCTGGGTGAGGAATGTGAATGAGGAGGTGGGGGGGACGAATCCCTCTGAAGAAGGAAGTGGCCAGATGGTACTGGCTGATTATGGATATTGTGGATGGCAAATTCACTCTTCCGAAAGAGTTATGGAAAGAATGCTTGCCGGAGCGGCAGCTAAAAGATTTATGGCAACTATCTATGAAACTTTTGTATAATACAGTTACATCTGCTGCTTAAAGGAGAAGTCTTATGTTTTCAATCCATAGAGCCTTTTGGACACCAGCACAGCTCTCCAGACTGGACCAGGGTAACCAGGCTAGATGTAAAAAGGGTGGGTCGGCATCGGAAGATTATCTACATATGTTAGTGGAATGTCCACAGCTCAGTACGTTTTGGGAAGAGGTCGGTGAAGAAGTTAGCAAAATACTCCCCATAAGCTCTAAGGTAAGCATCCTGCTAATTATTTTTGGAAGTTTGCATGACCCATCGAAGATCAATAGGGATGGCACTAAATTGCTTTTCTATATGATGCTTGTGGCTAGGAGAGAGATTTGTAAAAAATGGATCAGTGCCTTCCCTCCTACCTCTTTGGACTGGAAGGATTCTTTAATGTACAATCTGAAGTTAGATACAAGGGCAATAGAGAAATAAGAGAAATAGATTCTGGAACCCACTGAAAAGATAGCTGGATATATGAGAGGATATGGTTATTCAGTAAATTTGGCGTGGTCCTATGATTTTATACACTTCTGAGTATACCGCTATGCTCCGACTGTACGTTGGAAAAGCGGTTGCAGTAGAGCCACGAAGTATTCCAGACAGGAGCGGTCTTGCGGAGTTGAGCCACAAGTAAAATTCGCACTGAAGTGACCACCCCTCCGTGCTGAAGAGTTGAATGTAAATGAGGAGCAAAAAAAACAATGTGAAGGCTGACTTTTATGCTTTGGGTGGCATGCCACATGTTGGTGCCATTGATGAGGCACACACAACAGAGAGCAAGTGTACCGCAACAGGAAATATTTACATTCTATAAATATGCAAGTTGTTTGCATTCCCAGTCTATATAACAAGCCTCTAGATCCACCCATGATTCATTTGTGCTACGCTATAGCAACCTACAACTGCAAATTGCACAACTTGCAAATGTGACGGTCTGGCTTGTTAATAAGTGCTGTGTTTCAATGTGGGTCAAAATGTACAAATGTTGTTCTCTCAAAATTAAAATCTCAAATGATAATCTTACATGATGACAATGTTTTTTCTTAGGGGACTCAGCTTATCCAAGCTGACTGTGGTTGTTACCATCTCTGAGCAATTCAACAACGCCAGGGGAAGTCTGCTTCAATGAGGCATATGGTAGAAGTAGGAGACTTGTGAAGCAGGCTTTTGGGCTCCTAAAAGCAAGATTTTGTTGTGTTAAATTGTCTGATAGAGCCCTCCGGGACTCGCCTGATAAAGTGTGATAAATTTAAATGGTATGGTATATATTGCACAACACTGCCCTGAACATCCCTTCCATCTTGGATGATGACTACAATAAGGAGGCAAAGGGTGATGCTGATGAATTGCAAAATGAAGATGATAGTGCTGAGGAAGAAAGAAATGATTTGAGGCAAGATGTCTACAACAACTTCTCATGAGGGTAAGTAGTAGTACATAAAATTAATAAGATTTCTAATCATATTTCCATGCAGCTGAAACACTACTGTTTTTTTCCATTAAGTAGTAAATTTAGGTATGTGTACACAGAAGGTGGTTATACATGGTGATGTTTTTCAATGTGTTGGTTACATGGAAGAGTGGCATACCTTGTACTGGAAAGATATTTTTGTTATGTCAGATGAGACAGTGCCTAATTTTATGGATGTGATATGTTTTTGATATTTTATTAGTAGATGTGCTTCTGAAAATATTGACTTGGAGCATGCACGTATTCTGTTATAGGTCACATCACACTACCATCTTCGCTAGCACAAATAAATTTGGTGAATTTTGTATTTGGTAAATTACCTAACTTGTGATGTACAGATCACAGGTTGGGCTACTTTTTTCCTGTTCCGGTACATGATATTGTTCTTACCACCAAACATACACATAATGACTACTGACAGAATTGCTACGTATTTTTTTGTATTGATGTCTCTGTATGTACATATGTGATATTATTTGCATGGCATGTACCTAAAAGCATTATTCACAAAGTGTTGAAAAACATTATGGACACAAGATGATGCATTTGTTATAAGTAATACATCTCTTTGTCAACTCAATGATATCAATGGTACTGTCTCACAGGAGGAAATTAGGACTTGTGTCTCTTGGTGGTAGTTTAAGTGGGATCCTCTCCCACTGGTGCAGCTGAATGACCCCTCCTCAGGGGGACTGCTGGTTCCACAGTTTCAGGGTAATAGGTGATGCCAGGTGGCTCCTGGGGTACCAGGGCCTCTCCTTCTGTGGAGGAGCCTAGAAGAGTGTTGTCAGCTGTAGAAGGTCCACAGAAAGGGGTGGATGGCTGACTAATAACCCTGCATTTGCCAGTCAACTCATCCTGCACCACCACTGACAGGGAGCACAAGACCAATATCTGCCTCTCCATGAGGTCACTGTGCTCCCTCTACAACCGCTTGATGTCCCCCATGAGCTGGTTGTTTTCTCTGAGGAGCTCTATAATTTGGCCCATCTAGTCTTTGCAATGAGGGGTAGCTACTATGATGTTCTGGACCATATTTCCCCTAAACCTATGGAAATCAGTGACTGCACTCTCCTGCCTAAATTCTGTCCTACCCCTACCCCACTATCCTGTGGCCTTTGCACAGTTTGTACCATCACACTGGGTCCTGGCTCAGCTGCAGATGGTGTTGTTGTTGGCAATACAGGAGTACAGGAGCCAGGACTGGGGTACACACTATAGATGTTGGTAGTGATGTTGGGCTACAGAGAGCTGTTACAACTACTGGCTGTTGGGGAGGGGAAGACACTACATTGCTGGTATGAGTGATGGTAGGCAGAGTGAGGCTCTCCTTAGCAGCCTGCTGAGACAAACCTGGTCGGACCAGGCTGCTCCTCATCCAGATCAGGACCAGCAGGAGTTGTGTCTTCACTGAAGACTTTTGAGGGAGTAGGGCAGGTAGTTGGAGTACTTGGTGCTGTTTCTGGGGCTTCAGCTGTGTCTGCTGGCCCTACAGTATAAAATACAATAATGATTAGTAGGACATCTGTGTATAAATGTGTAATTTAACATTTCTACATCTGCCTTTAAAATGAAATATGCGTAATAAAAACAATGTTATAAAATGCTCCTTTCTATATTCCGAAGGGAGAGATTACAAAAACATTAGATTAGATCTTAAAATTACCCTTCTTCAGTTAGACTGACAAAACGTCCAGGAAGACAAACATAACATTCCTATTATCAAGTCAGATGCTAAGTATTGATATAGCATAACACTTATAAGTCATGACACAAAGGTAACAGTGCTGTGCTGTGTCATGTTAAAGTTTCTTACACATCCACCTTTCTTATTGCAATTCTGACTTTGAACAGTACCCAGGTTGATGTACAACGTGGATGACATGTATATGACTTGTGAAAGATAACTGTTACACCTGACTTCCTTGGCATGGTTTTTCCCCTAACTTTTTGCCTTCAGACCTCTTGTTTTTGGTTGACTTCGTTTTTGCTGGCCTTAGGACACTGCACACTTTACCATGCTAACAGTGCTAAAGTGCATGTGCTCTCTCCTTTAAACATGTTAGATTGGTTTATACCCAATTGGCATATTTAATTTAATTGTAGGTAAACTGACACTTACTGTGCCCAGGGCCTGTAAATTAAATGTTACCAGTGGGCCTGCAGCACTGATTGTGCCATCCACTTAAGTAGCACCTTAAACATGTATTAGGTCTGACAGTGAAGCCTGTGTGTGCAGTTGTTTCAAACTGCTGTTTCAATATGTCAAAGTACATCTTTTGCCAGGCCCAAATCTTCCTTTTTAATACAGATAAGTCACCCCTAGGGTAGGCCTTGGACATCCCCGGAAGGCAGGGTGTAATGTACTTAAAAAGTAGAACAAGTGCTTTAAGGCCACGTCCAGTTTTGCACTGTGGGGGCATCTCCTGGCTTCACCACCTGTATAACATACAGTGACTGTACTTTGTTTGTACTTACCGGTCTCCAAACCACCAGGGATATCCTGCAATGCCTTCAGTGTGTCTGATCCCATACACCTTCTCCTCCCAGGCAAGAGGTTCATTGGCCTGGGAGAACCACCACTAGTCTGTTGTGCCTTTAGGTGGTCTTTAGAGGCCAATGATCTTTCCCTGCCCTGCAGGTCATTCCAGCCCTTCCTAATTTCCTCCTATGAGTGCCTGTTGTTAGACACAGCATTCACTCTTGAGACAAATCTATCCCACATTTGCATTTCCTGAGTGATAGTAGTACTTTGGACAAGAGCTCCAAACAAGTGCGGCTGTACCATGATAATCTTGTCTATCATGACTGTAAATTCAGTGTCTGAGAATCTGGGGTTTCTTCTGCCAGACATGGTTTAAATAAAGGCAAAAAATATAGACATTAAATAAAGCAGTAGGGAATAATGTAACACAAATAGGAAATCAAAGTGGCAACAAAAAAGTCTAGGTCTTGCTGGTTGCATGTGAGAAAGGCAAAGGATCATGGTGCGTAATGTGGTGTGTTTTGTAGTGTGCTATGCAGGTGTGATTACTTTGATCATTCATAACAGGTGTGCGATGTAGACATCTGTCTTTAAGATACATGGATACGTCAAGCCAAAACGGGTCTGTGACTTATTTACTTTGTCAGTAAACCGCTGCATGGTCACCAGTATGACAGAGAGATATAAATTTGGCTGGCAGTATAGTGCCACTCCGGTGCCAACAGAGTAATGTCCGACGCCAGACGACTGTACGCAGTTAACTGGGGAGAGCCGCTAGTCCCACGGTACAACCTCTATCAAGTCTGATGTTGGTTCTCCCGTCCAATAAGGCGGGTGATAATCTGCCAGCCCAACAGATGGGTTGAAACCGCTGTCATGGAGGATAACAGGCAGACTGCCAAGATATAAATAAGGCCCTAAGTCCGGAGGTAAAAATATCCAAATGAGTCAACCCTTGTTTGTGCATTCAAGCTATGTCACAGTTGGCCTCAAATCACCCCCAGGTCCCCGCCTTCTGTGACCAGTTGACGAGCATAGATTAACGGTTTTTGGTGCTTCTGTAATTTATAATTTAAAAAATTAATATCTCCAGTTCCCCTTTTTGTTTTGTTGTTGTTTTGGTTTCATTTTGTTTACTAAGTTACTCTCCATTTGTACTGTGTTCTATTTTTGACTTTTTAGCTGTTTTGGTATTTCTAAAGGATTTACACATTTTCTTAAGTTAAGCCTTTGTGCCATAGCTACCAGGGGATGCGCTCAGGTTTAAACTATTGAACCCTTTACTGGACTTAACAGGATAGTGACATAATTACTTGTGTGGAGTCCCATCCACACCAACTAATAATAAAAATTTTCACAGCCTATACCATTCTTGCCATTCCAATTTGTAAATTTGGCTTAGCATGGTATTATCATTTGTGGCTTTAGTGATTAACTATATAGATTTTTGTATAATCTTTCACGTGGGATATGGGAGCCCAGTAGAGTAGTGTGGCATATAGCCCTAATCTTATGCTCTTATACATTTTGTGTACCAATGATAATCTTTTTTCACAGGTGATCTATTAAAACACCTTGAATACCATTTACCTTGTGGACAGACGGTAAATATATATGTTATGTTTTGGTGTACATGCATTGCACCTTCATTTCAGCCTTCGGCTGTTTAGTGGTTTGACATCACCTGTTCCTCTTTCTTTTTTAGGTTGGAGTGCACTACGGGTGATACTTTGGTCCTCTGGCCCTGATGGAATTGCCATGTGAAGTGGCAGCAACTAAACATGTTGCCCAGAACTAACCCCCAGGTCGTAACATGTATCAGTGTTTTTAACCATGCGTCAAGGTACCATATGTAATAAAAGTATTGATGGTTTCTGGGACACATTTTTAAACAGACAAATAACAGAGCATGGGTGTGACATGACCAGGAACACAACAGTTACAGGCATTAGTAGTATTCAATAGCTAATGTATTTGAGCGGACAGAAGGTTAGACAGACAGCCGTAGGTGTACACTTATGATAAGAAGCCACTGACATTACTATTAAGTGTCACCCTCTCAGTTATTGGGTGCTTTTGTGAGGTGCCTCCTGTTTTTACTATATTCACAGCTGTTAATTTTTACAAACAATGTCACCTCCTTTCCAACCAGATGATGACTGGTCAAATATCCTTGTAGCAGGAACGGTGGACAAAGGGTTGTTATTGTTTTATTTATTCAGTCCTGTCTCGCTCTTGGTGGTAATTTGATGGATAAAATTACTGCAACTGTTTAGGTTGATAACAGAATTCTTTAGGTCTTAAAGTTTTTTTTCACTAACAAAAAATATTTTTATTGAAAAGCAAGGAACAATTGTTGCTCAGAGTACTGAATTAGCAGTGATCGGCACATTTCACATCAGCCATGTAGAAGGAGCAGTCAACAATGGATTAATTGGCAGAATGAATAAGGCACTTCTCTTTGAAATAGCAGTAAAATTGGTCAACTACTTAGATGTTGGACTGCAACATCTCTTACATCTCTCCTACTCTCACCCCGCTCACATTAATTCCCTACAGTAGGCACACCAATTGCCCCACACTTTGTCCCAATTCTTAGGGCATCCTCTACTTTGGTAGACCACCCGCTCTGCCCCTGGTACCAGTCTAGGTCAGTCTTCCCCTCATCCACTCAGAGAGCAGACCCCGCTCTCTCAGGCACAAGCTATGTTACGCTTCGCCACTATTGCTGCCGTTGTCAGAAAGATCCTTTGATATCTCTGCCAGACCTCCTCTTCAGAGATATTTAAGAGAGTAGCCTGGCGTCCAGAGGGGCTTTATGCCCAGGCACTTCAGTGATAACTTTTATCACCCCTTCCCAGAAGAGCTGTATCACTGGGCATGGCCACAGGACATGAAAGAAAGTACCTACTTTCCCACATTGCCTCAGACAAAGCAACAAGCGTCCATGGCGCATTTTATGTAGGAGTATTCTAGAACAATAAGCCCTATGGAGCATCCGTTGTTGGATCAACCGGAAGTGGGCTTGTATCGCCACCTCCCTTGGAGTTTGAATGTCTTCCGTCTAATCATCGTCCTCTAATACCCCTATGTCTCTCTCCCGGGGCCTCATGCAAGGCAATCCGCGGATCGTGGGAATTGTTCATCAATTTCCTGTAATCCATGGAGACAACCTTACTCTCTAGTGGAGCCAAAAGGAGGCAGTCCTGCAGTGGGCTGCCTTCAGCAACTGGTCGCCCTCCCCTGTGTAGCAACGCAGGGCATGCCCAAGTTGCAGATACCTATAGAGCTAGGTCTCTACAATCTCATATTATGGGTTCAGGGTGTCAAACATCACCAATGCCTGATCCCTCCACCTATCGCCCAGGTACACCATTTCCAGCAGCGCCCATTTCTTGGATCCACTCAGAGTTACAACTGACCGCAATCCACAAGGAGGTCTGGGCTGTCTGTGTTCCCCCCCAACCAAGGTATCCTATTGCCTCTCTCCACACACAAACTACTGTCCAGGTGTGGAAAAGCAAGGCCCCCTTGCCCGACTGCTTAACTAATGCTGCTTCATAGCCACTGTCTCTGTCAGCACAAAAGGCTGGTCCACCTGGTCCACGAATGCCCAATCATTAACGGTCACCAGTTGCGCAGCCCAATAGTACCTGAGTATGTTAGGGACAGCTAGGCCCCCCGTTGTACACTCCCTGTTGTAGTTTACAAATTGCTATGCTGGAACTACTGCCTAAGCACGTCTGTGGGAACCTTGTAGTGAGTGTTCTGGAGACCATGTAGCAGTCTTGGTAATGTCATCATTTTGTACAGGGTGGCCATTCCCATTAGTGACAGTTGGAGAGTGTGCCACTGTTTCACATCCCTGTGTAGTCTGCCCAATTAAGGGTGAAGTTTCTCCAGCAGGAAACGTTCCGGGTCTCTGGTGATGTAAGTACCCAGGTACACGAACAAGTCCGGAGTGATCGGTTTCAAGCAGCCCAAGGTCAGTGCAGGGGTGTCCCCCGCCAGCGGAAAGATCAGGAACTTGCCCCAGTTTATTTGGTATACCGAGTGCTCCTTAAAGATTCAGAAGATCTGTACGATCCTGTCAATTGACAAAAGTAGATTGGTGACATAAAGCAATATGTCGCTGGCATAAAGAGAAAAGTGCTCCTCCCACACCCTAATGGCCTCCACTCCCCATATCAAGCGGTGCTAGCGGACCCAGGCCACCAGAGGCTCGAGTGCTGGGGTAAGCAACATGGGAGAGAGAGGACACCCCTGTCGAGTGCCCCTGTGCAGGGTGAAGGGTCTGGATAGCATGGCATTAACTCGCACCCATGCCAACAGATTCTGGTAGAGGAGCTGTATCCATCCACCGAACCGTGAGCAAAAACCAAACCTCTCAAGGGTCGCAAACATATAACTCCTCTGTACACTGTCAAAGGCTATTTTAGCATTGAGGGAGAGGAGTGCCTGCTGTTCGAAGTGTGGGTCTTCAGTCATGTGTAGTACCCCATAGAGATGCCTCAAGTTAAGGCGCATGCTCCTGACCGATTGGTCCGGGTGAAATATTTAAGTGATTACAGTATGCAACCTGGGCACCAGGACCTTTGCTAGCACTTTACCCCCTAGGTTTAGCAAGGAGATAGGCCTATATGAGCCACACTTCGTTGGAGGTTTGCCTTTTTTGGGGATCTCTACTATGGCTGCGGCCAGATCGTACTGTAGTGGCCTTCCATTTTTGTTCAGGCATCAAATGCAACTTTTCAGCAGGCCAAAGGTCCTCCCCAAAACACTCTGCTTCCTCCTATGTGCAGCATGTGCAGCACTGTAACGCTGTTCACTTGGCGTAGCTGGATTGAGTATGGTGCGAGGATGAAGGACCGCACTGCATATGCACTGTCTCCTACAATGACAGAAGTGAATATTGAGTCATTGTCATCTCTAACCTCACCTGTACACTATGCTACATTGTTCTCTGTTAAGTTACCAAGTAGGTATCCATCTCCAAACTCTCCACCGAGTAGCAGTGTGTAGATTCCAATATGCCTGAATATATATAGGAGACATGTGTGCTACCAGGGAATCTGGCCACTAAATCTGTGAATATGTGTGAGACATTGCAGGTGCCCTGTATGTCCATGGAATGGCTACCATTTCCTATTTCTATAGATATACTCATTGTCTGATGGTGGACAGATTGCAACACGTGTCCCATCAATGCAGCCAATGACCTGTGGGAATTAGGCTACCTGTTCGAAATTTACTTTTGTGAGCTGCAAGTCCTGTGGGGTGTTGGGGAATTTGATGTGCTCATTGATTTTAGTTAACATTGCATTCAGGAATGTATGGAAGAAGCGTGAGAGCGCACTTTGGGACACACGTCCAGCAGCTGCTATTACCCCCTGATAGCTTCCTGAAGCTAAAAGGGGCAGAGAGCATAACACCTGCACATGAGTGGGTATTGCATTGGTTCTGTGTGTGTGTGTCGCTCCAGTTGTGGTTGCAAATCTGCTATTAGGTCTAATATCATAATTAGGTCTAATAACATACTTCTCATAAATCCTCTCCTCTGATTGGTCAAACAATGTTATACGCACTCTGAAAATGCGCTCCTGTCTGCTCCTCCCTCTCCTCAAACCTGCCAGGATCCTCATCCTCCTCACCCTGATGTAGAGTGCAGCCATTGTTGAAAAGGGCTGATGCACTATGGGCCTCTTTTTATGGGTTGCACCTGTTTACCACCTGATTTGAGTTGGTGGTAAAGTGCACATGCAAAAGCTGCAGTTTGCAAGTGGTTCACACATTGATTTTGTGATTACCTATTTGTGAATTGCAATTTATGATTCACAAAATGGAGTTGCAATTTTAGGGAATCACTATTTTTGCATTCCTTAAAATTAGCATGCAAATGCCTTTCATACATTGTGAAAGGGGATTCTGCTTTTGCAAATGGCCTATTTTTGCAATTTGCACTGTTTGCTGATACATCGGGCCCCATATCTCTAGATCCCCTAATGTGTTTTTAGCCCTCTTTTTTTATTATACGTTTCTTGTATTTTCCAGTTTCTTTTAGAATTTTATTCAGTTGTGTTATTTTATGTTGTTTGTACTGCATGAACTTAGAACATGTTTCTTTGGGGAATTGCAAGCTGCTTGTACCACATCTACCAACTATTAAGCAGCAATTTACATTGAACTCTGTTGTGACCTAACTAAAGTGGGTTTACTAAGTTGATAGGAGTGTCCTCCTACCAGTTTAACAACCCAGTTTCCGGCAACATGGTTTCTTGTCCTACAAATAATTATACGCTACTGAGGAAGAGGTTTCACGGAAGCAGGTAAGAAAATGTCCTTGTGAAACTTGAAGGATAGTTTTCTTCCAGATAAGATTCAGCTTTCTGTCCCACGACTGGCTTCACTCTTGAGCCATGGGAGTGAAGTTCGACAGGAACAAGCAGGCTGTGTAAATGACCTTGATCCCTGTTTCCTTGTGGTCCTGCAAAAGGCAAACTTCATTAGACCTTGGATCAGAATTCCAAAGCCAGAGATTTGAGACAAAGCCGAAGGAAAATCTCTCCACAAACCTCTCTCAGGCACACAATATTCTTTAATGCAGGGTTGTTGTCATTATTTGATCAGCTCTCTGCTGGGAATTGGTGAAGAACGGTGGTTTTAATGATACCCCACTCAAGAATTGGTGATGGCATAATAAGCAAATCAAACTAAAATGTGCAGGCTTTCACTTTTGATCTTATACAACACTATCATTCACTTTCTGTGCTAAGATAGAGCTGAAAAGTGCCTATACTCTCTTTTGCTCCTGAAGGTGTCATAGCAGATTATGGCCCTCATTACAACATTGGCGGTAAATCCTGCTTACCGCCATGCAGAAGACCGCCAACACACTGCTGAGGCGGCGGAATTCCGCTACAGCTATTACGACCCACAGCCCGGAATCCACCAAAATCCAGACGCCCACACAAGTCCGCCACACCAAAGGTCAGTGATAAACTGGCGATAACAAAACATCCACCGTCACGCCAACAGGAATACGCCCACACTATCACAACCCACGAATCCACGTGGCAGTCTTTCAACTGCGGTATTCCATTGGCGGTGCACACCGCCGCGCTCAAAATACACACACATTTATAAAAAAACAACCACATTGGACAAATCGAAATACACATATCTGATACACATACACACACCACTCCCACACACTCAATAATATATAAAACACACACCCACATCACCCACAAACCCCTACGACAAAAATTGAGAATGAAGCCCAGAGAGAGACACCACCATCAACAACACTAGCATCCACAGACACACAACACCATCACTCACACAACATCCATGCCCCTCAGACAACACACACAAACACATCCCCTCACACATCACAACACACACCACCTCACACATCACCCACACCACACCATGGCACCGCAAAGACACCCCAGGTTCTCTGAGGAGGCGCTCAGGGTCATGGTGGAGGAAATCATCCAGGTAGAGCCACAGCTATTTGGATCACAGGTGCAGCACACCTCCATAGCTAGGAAGATGGAGCTATGACGCAGAATAAAAGACAGGGTCAATGCAGTGGGACAGCATCCAAGAACACGGGATGACATCAGGAAGAGGAGGAACGACCTACGGGGGAAGGTGCATTCCATGGTCTCAAGACACCAGGTTGCAGTTCAGAGGACTGGCAGCGGACCCCCACCTCCTCCCCCACAACTAACAACATGGGAGGAGCAGGACTTGGCTATACTGCATCTTGAGGGCCTTGCAGGAGTAGCAGGAGGAATGGACTTTGGTAAGTCAAATCTTAACTATTACATCCCCCACCCTACCTGCATGCTATCACATACCCCACCCTCACCCCATTACTCCAACACCTCACAAATGTCCCACTATCACAACCCACCCATCCCAACACCAAGCCCTGCATGCAACACCAAAGCATGGACACCCATCACCAAAGCATGTCCACTACAGATACCCACACAGATCCCCAAACCACTTATCACACAAGGTCCTACACAAGAAGGCAAGCACTGGAGTACAGGGTCACCCACCCATTGCACACAATGGCACACACAGATGCAATAATTATGCCTTTACACCCCTGCAGGACCCCAACCCAACGTCACCAGACAGGAGGTTCCAGACATGTCCACTCCCCCCACAGAATAGGCCCACAGTGATGACAGCAGCTCTGTCCAACTGGATCAAGATGACCAGTCCAGCCCATCTGGGACCTCGGGACAGTCGGTTCCCCTGACACTGGCACAAGCCACCACAGAGCCTACCCCCTCAGGAAACACCAGCACAGCACCCACCCAGCGGGCCCATCCCTCTGTCCCCAGGACACGTCAAGCAGCAGTGTGTCCACCACTACAGGGAACCCAGGCAAACCCACCAACCCAAGAAAAATCAGGAACCTGGGGCCAGTGGCAGTGGGCACATGGTTTAGGGGACAGAGGCGCAGGAAAACAGGGGAACTGGGGCGACTGCTGTGCGACAGGGGTAGGACAGGCCCAGGGAACCCACTCTCCACGAGGCCCTCTCCAACATCATGGGAGCGTACCATCATTCCCAGGAGACGATGGCAACGGTACTGGCCAAGTTTCAGGAGACCCATCGGCTGCAGGAGGAACAGTATCTGGAGATCAGGGAGGAACTTAAGTCCATCAACAATGCCGCCATCTTACTACCTGCCCCAGCGGACGTGCCCTATGGAGGAAAACACCGAGCAGAGAGTCAGCCAACACTGAGGTATTACTACATGTCATCAGCAAACATTTGTAAATCCGCAATGTGCCTGTTACTGTGTGTATGCAAGGCCTAAATAGGTGTGACACAGTTAATATTAATGCCATGTGGCCCCCTGAAATGGCGGCTGCCTGACCTGTAAGGTGGGACAAGGGGATATGAGGTAACTGCGCTGGCGTTCTACACCGTCGCGGTAGGTGGTCGAAGACCGCAGCGCAATCCTGCATTGGTTAACATTGGACCCTATGGGTCCCAGGAGCCAATGACGATGTACGCCGGCGGTGACGGTACGCACCGCTGCGGACGTGACCGCCATTTTCAGTCTGTTCACTCACTTGGTACCTGAACTTCGACAGGAGAGGACCTACACTGCAAGTGCTTCTGTGACCTCAGTCTGGAAGCGACGATGGCTCATGTGTCTGGGAAAGAGCCCCTGCCTTCACTTCGGAGGAGTTGGAGAAGTTAGTGGATGGGATCCTCCCCAGTACACGCTACTGTACGGTCCTTCAGACAAACAGGTGAGTACACTGTGAGCATGCTGCATGGGCAATGCCTGTTTGGAGTTGTGTGGATGGAAGATACATGGGGGGGGATTGAGGCCTGCATGTGCAGATGGTGAGTTTTAGTTGCGTCAGGGCAAGTGTGGGAATGTGGGCCAATGACTGTGACGGTCCGGACGGTTGAAGTTTTTCCTTTTCCCCTGTACTATTCCTCTAGGTCAGTGCCCACCAGAAGAAGGATATTTGGCATGCCATCGCCAAAGATGTCCGGACCCGGGGGTCCACCATAGACGGAGCACCCACTGCTGTAAAATATTGGGATGACATTCGCTGCTGGAGCAAGAAGATGGCAGAGGCCCAGCTGGGGATGGCCTCCCAATGTGGGAGGGGTGCCCGTCACACCATGACCCCCCTGATGTTACGGATCCTGGCGGTGGCGTATCTGGAGTTGGATGGGCACTTGAGGGCATCACAGCAGCCACAAGGGGGTGAGTACCGTCACATCCATCTGACTCAGCGCGCATTACGAGGTGTCTGGGTGGGGGAGGTGGGCAGTGGGTTACCCTAGGCCAGGGCGAGCTTTGTAGGCAAGGGCCCTTTGTGAGGCAGGCTATGTGGCACCCCAACCCCACCAGTGGTAAAGAGCCATCTACACCTAGTCAGGCTCCTGTGACTTCCATGTGTGCAGCAATCGGGCATAGGCCTTGTACCCCATGGGCATGTGATTGATCTAGGATCTCTAAGTGCATGGCGTAGTGCAGAGGGCTGCTGTGTCTGTAGTGTCTGCCAACGGTAGTGGTATTGCATGCACTGAACATGTCTTTCTTCTGTCTTTCCCCCACCCTTTTTGTGGTCTCCCTGTTCTTGTGTGCAATAGCATCATCAGGCGGAGGAGCAGTGGCACCGTAGCAGGAGGGAGCTGCATCCCACTTGGCCCTGGAGTGCGAGCCAACGGAGTCTGAAGCCACCAGTGGGACGGAGGGCGAGGGGAGGTCCACGGCGGGGACAGGAGGTGACATCAGCGACATCGACTCCTCCTCAGATGGGAGCTCGCTTGTGGTGGCGGGCCCCATTGTGCCCCCCGCATCAATAGGTATTGCTGCCACCCTCCTACCAGCACCGCCCTCTCAGCAGCCCCTCAGTTTGTGTCCCGAGACCGCTCACCCAGGAGGGTGGGCATCTCCTTCGCCCCAGGCACCTCAGGCCCAACCCCAGTCGGCCCTGCTGCCCTCAGTGAGGAGGCTATTGACCCCCTGAGATCCCTCACCGTTGGGCAATCTACCATTGTGAATGCCATCCAGGGTGTCGAGAGGCATTTGCAACAAACAAATGCATACCTGGAGGGCATTCATTCTGGCCAGGCAGCCCAACAGAGAGCATTTCAGGCTCTGGCCTCAGCACTAATGGCAACCATTGTCCCTGTGTCCAGCCTCCCCCCTCCAACTTCCTCCACCCAGACCCAATCCCCTGTACCTCAGCCTATCCCAAGCACACCATCAGACCAGCATACACACACCTCATCACACAAGGGTGCCTCTGGCAAACATAAGCACCACGCATCCCACAGGCACTCACACAAGCATCGTTCCCATGCAGAAATACCAACATCCACTGCCTCCACTGTGTCCCCATCCTCCACGTCGTCCTCCTCCCTCCTTGTCTCATCTCCACTCACACCTGCATGCACAACATCTTCAGCCACTACCTCCATCACCAGCACGCCCATCACCACACACCGCTCACGTGCACTCACCACCCCAACTACCATTCACACATCCCCTGTGTCCTCTACCAGTGTGTCTGTGAGACCTCCTCCCAAAGTACACAAACGCAGGCACACACCCACCCAACAGCCATCCACCTCACAACAGCCTCCAGCCCATGCACCTTCACCCAAATTCAGCAATCGTACACCTCCTACAACCACTACCTCTTCCTCCACTCCCAAACCCACTCCATCTACCCATCCCAATGTGTGTAAAAAGCAATTCCTGGCTAACATTGACCTCTTCCCTACACCTCCCCCCCGTCCATCCCCTAGGGCCAGGCTTTCCAGGTCCCAACCCAGCACCTCAGCCACCACATCACCGGGCACAGGGGTCCCAGCATCAGCGGGCTTTTGGAGTGCGCCAAGCATCAGGGCAGCCAGTGTACCACGGAGCGAGGGCAAGGACATTCCGCCACCTGCGAAAGTAAAAATTTTGCCCACATCCCGGAGGGAGAAGGTGAAAACACCTGCCACCAAGGGCTGAGGGAAAACAAAAGGGGATAGTGGCAAGACAGCTGTTGGGGAAGGGCCAGAAAATCAAGGGCAGGTTCAGGCGAGGGCATGGTGGCACCGACTATGGGACCAGTATCACACCTTCTGTCCACGTTGACGCCAACCGGTACGGAGAAAAAGACCGCCACCTGCACCGTCACCTGCACCGCCACCAGCACCGCAGTCCCTGAGCCCGCCACCAGCACCGCAGTCACTAAGCCCGCCACCAGCATCGCCGCCACTGAGCCCACCACCAGCACCGCCACCAGAGAGCCCACCACCACAGAGCCCGCCACCAGCACCGCCACCACAGAGCCCGGCGCCAGCACCAATGCCACAGATGCCGCCGCAAGCACCGCTGCAACAAAGTCTGCCGCCAGCACTGAGGCCATTGTCTTCCGCCTGTCTGTTGGCGGTGACTGTCGCGCTGTTTGTTTGTACCACCGTGGCGGTCGGAGTGTTAAAGTGGCTGTCTATCTTGGCGTTTCTGCCACTGTCGTGATTCCATTTTTTTCCGCCGGCCTGTTGGCGGTATAATCGCTGCTTTAACACCGACCGCCAGGGTTGTAATGAGGGCCTAAGTCTCTCTGTTTACTCACCTTTCTACTTACCCAAACTCCACCCTAGGCCCATCAACCTACTCCATCCAAGGATCAAAGAAATCAAAGAAAATCTACACCTCAAGGCCCCCAACTGTACTAGTCCTATGTGGCTTCTTGCTCCTTGTGATTGAGGCTTGGTCAACAGATCAAAAGATGTGTGTGAGCAGGAGCTATTATACACATGTATGACTTGGAAGCCCTAGGGCTCCTTTTCCCTTCTTTCTTAATTTTACTGTACTTGCTGCTTTGAACTAACAATTGCTGTGTCAATCAGCCATAGGTGATATTAGGTGTGAAAGCAGGGGCGCCGTGAACCCCCTGCTTTAGCAGCTACACCAAGGGTGGATTTTGTTTATGGATCACTTTTGCCTGTAATTCAGCAGACAAACACTCATCATCAACACTGGAATACAGGGCCAATAGAAGAGCAAGCAACAGCATCGAAAAATGAAGGGCAAGAGGTTCTTGGTTGGTTTGCCCCGGGTTGAGAACCTCATTGCGGACATTTGTTTTTACTTCTGTTGTAGTGAGAGAGAGGTATACAACCTCCACAACCCTCCTAATTACTGTTGTGAATGAGGCAGACTCCTCAGTTGACATGGCTGGTTGTGGGGAAGCAAGATCAATGTAGGGAGAGGTGTCCAGACCACTTGCATCTTGAAGGTCGTCAAAAAGATTGCCATCCAAATCAGGGTCACCATAAGTGTAGTCATCTGCATCCTCATCATCATCACGGTGAACAGTCTACAACTCTGGGTTTGAATGGGTGTATTGGTGTTGTCTTGGTGGTGGAAAATGGGCTTCTAAGTCTGATAAAATGATCGGCTCTGAATCCAGCGTCGGCGACGCTGTTGCCGGAGTCAGAGCTTGGGCAGCATTCCTGACCTGCTGCCCTCTGCCTGGGCGAGAATCACTTGAACCCAGAACCAAGGTGGCATAGAATGTTGTGCTAGAGGCACCATGCTCAAAGAGTGGGGGCAGGGAGGGGGGTGATTCAGCCTCGAATCAAGACTACATGGTGCAGTTGGCATTAGGGATTCAGGAGACCAGAGACTTGCAGGCTGGATTCACTGACCTTTACTCATTATCCTCAAATGAAAATGGTACAATATTATGTGTTGGCCATTTATTCAGCCCTCAAGCTACTCGTTTTTGTCCCATGCTACTTTAGATATATTCTAGCTTCTCATATTCTCCAGCAAAAACCTAGGACCCCAAACACTTTGTGACTCTCTGTGATGGGCCAATAATTGGCAGGCCTTTACGCTGTGCTCCGTGCAGTTTTACTTTTACTAGGTCTCCATCCTTGATTTCCATAGTCTAAGAAATTGGGGTTATTGGTTGACTGGGGTGTAAGCTCCACTCAAGCAACAACCACCACACTCCTTGTCAGGGTGAACCACAAAAGTCACTATATTGACCTGTGCTTAACCCTCTGTTAGCTTTGTAGAAACCTATGAGGCTTAAAGTAGAGGCACTATGTAAAGTATGTATGCAGCACACCAACAGTAATACAGTGAAAACACAAGAAAAATCCTAAACCAAATAAAAAAATAGCATAAATTGTAATAAATGAAATGATGCAAGAACAACACAACTTAAATTAGTAGAACCGGACTTATGCAATTTTAAAGTTTTAGGTAGATAATGCCTAAAAGCACAAAGTTCCACTCAAAGTCATTTGGTCATGCTAGACCAGGGGAAAGTCATATGTTGAGGCCAACCGCAATAGAGCGTGGGTCGGATATAGAGACCAGGATAGACCTGCTGAAAGAGTTACTTTCTTAAAGTCCATTGAGAAGAGATCCTTTCATAGTGGAGGAGGCCACAAGGAGCAGGGAGAGTATAGCTGATGGTCATTGATGTAGCTCAATCAATCAATCAATATTTGTAAAGCACGGCTACTCACCCGTGAGGGTCTCAAGGCACTGGGGGGCAAGGGGGAGCCTCATCCAAAGAGCCATGTCTTGAGGTTCTTCCCGAAGATGGTGAGCGATGGGCTTTGTCTGAGGTGCAGGGGGAGATTGTTCCAGCTCTTTGCTGCAGTGCAGTGAAAAATCATCCTCCGGCTGTGGTTTTGCGGATCTGAGGGACAGTGGCCAGGACCATCTGAGCAGAGCTGGATATGGCGGTGGTGTGGAAGGAGATGCAGTGGTTCAGGTAGGCTGGTCCTGCGTTATGTATGGCCTTGTACGTGAGGGTGAGAAGCTTGAAGATGATTTGCTTCTATACCGGTAGCCAATGGAGGGTTCTCAGGTATTGGGAGATGTGCTCTCGGAGAGGAAGGTCCAGAATGAGTCTGGCGGCAGCGTTCTAGAGGAGTTGAAGTTTTTTGATGTTCCTAGTTGAGGTGCCGGCGTAGACGGCATTGCCGTAGTCAAACTTGCTAGTGACTAAGGCGTGGGTGACTGTCCTGTGACAGTCTGCTGGGATCCATCTGAACATCTTCTGAAGTTTGAGGAGTGTGTGCAATCCGGAGGAGGCAACAGAGTTTACCTGGCGGGTCATGGATAGGGAGGAGTCGAGGATGATTCCTAAGCTTTGGGTGTGCTAAGTCAGTGCGGGGGGGCGCTGAGGTATGTGAGCCACCAGGAGCCCTCCCAAGCTGAGGTGGCGTTTCCAAAGATGATGAGCTCAGCCTTGTCAGAGTTGAGCTTGAGGTAGGTTCCTCTCATCCAGGTGGATACGGCATCCATTCCTGAGTGGAAGTTCATTTTGGCCGTGTCCGGGTCTTCGGTGAGGGAAATGATGAGTAGTGTGTCATTGGCATATGACACAATGTTCATACTGTGGCTTCTGATGATGGCAGCAAGAGGGGCCATGTATACATTGAACAGTGTGGGACTCAGTGAGGATCCTTAGGGGGCTCCACAGTTGACTCCTGTGGGTCTGAAAGTGTAGGGCGGGAGTCTGACCCTCTGCGTCCTCCCGGAGAGGAAGAAGTGGATCCATTCCAGGGCTCTTCCAAGGATTCCTATGTCATGGAGGCTGGTGCGCAGAGTGTTGTGAGACACTGTGTTGAATGCTGCTGAGAGGTCGAGGAGTATGAGTGCTGAGGTGTGGCTGCGGTCTAGGAGTAATTGGATGTTGTTTGTGGCTGCAAGGAGGGCTGTTTCCATGTTGTGGTTCTGCAGAAGCTGGACTGGGAGCTGTCCAGGTAGTTGTTGGGCTCGATGAAATTCTGTAGTAGTGTGTTGATTGCTTTCTCCAATGGGGTAGGGTAGCAGCGAGATGGACTGGAAGTTCTTTAGTCCTGATGGGTCAGACGAAGGTTTCTTCAGGAGAGGGCGTATTTTGGTGTGTTTCATGTCCTCGGGGAAGGTGCCCGTGTTGATGGAACAGTTGATTGTGTTACGGAGCTCAGGGGTGATGGATGGGCTGACTCTGATGTATATGTGGTGCGGGCAGGGGTATGAGGGGGCTCCAGAGTGGGCGCTGTTCATGACGTTGACTGTTTCCTCTGTGGTGGGTGTGGACCAGCTGTGGATGGACTGGGTGGGTTCTGGGGGGGATGGGTCGGTCACAGGTTCCGGTGCCAGATTTTCCGGGAGGAAGCTGTCGTAGATGTCCTGGATCTTGTGGTGGAAAAAGGAAGCGAGTTTGTCGCAGAGGTCCTGTGATGGGGAGATACTGGTGGCTTCGGAGGGGGTGGAGCTGTGAACTCGTTGATGAATGAGAAGAGTTCCTTAGAGTTGTGTGCGGAGGAGTTGATGCGCTCCCGGAGTGCGTCCTTCCTTGGTGGGCGCGGTTGCAGCTCTGAATTAGGCAGATTGCCGAGGAGGAGGTATCAACTGCCGCCAGGGCCTGGTGGGTAGCGATGTCTACGATGCCATCTATGAAAGCTGGGCAGGGGTCTGATGGCCTGTACACCAGGGTGCTGCGGATGGAGAAGTTGTGGTTGGAGTGGACGAGGAAGTGAAGGTGTTGCAGGGTGGTGCAGTGTTCTTCTGGGATGGCCTTGACATGTAGTGAGGACTTGTGTACAATGGCGAGTCCTCTGCCCGGGGGGGAGGGCCGGTCCCTCCTCAGGATTCTGTAACCATTGGGAATGACGATGGCGATGGCGATGTCTGGACCCGAGGTGGGGTTGGTCCAGGTCTCGGTAAGGAAGGTGATGTCCAGTCTGGCGGTGTCGATCAAGTCCCAGAGTTCGGTGCCGTGTTTGTGAAGGGAGCGGATGTTCAGGAGGTTGTTGGTATCTTTATGTGCAGAGAGTACCCTCGGTTTGTTGAGGCTGATGCTGAAGTTGTAGTTCCTGCAGGTGAAAGGTCTGTGGGTATCCTTGGGAGAGATGGTGCAGTAGTTGCTGAGACATCCGGTGTTGAGGCGAAGGAGGGTCTTGGAGTTGTAACAGAGGCAGTCCAGGGGGTGGTTTAACAGAGGCCAGGGTTCCTGGCACTGGCCTGGTCCAGGCGTGGACGGGAGTAGGTGGGCTTGCCTTTGGTGCACCAGCAGTGCACCCGCTACCCGCGTCCGCGCTGCTGCTGACATTAAGAAGGGGAGGGTGTGGGGGGAGCGGTCAGCTGGGAGGGCGGGAAAGGTGCTTCACAGGGGACGGGGCAGAGGAAAGAGGGGAGTAAGGAAAAAGGAATAGAGGAAAAACAAGAGAAGATATAGAAAAAGGCAGCAAAAACAAGAGTGAAAGAGCGACAGAGAGAAAGAGATACTTACTTGTGATGCCACTGGACCACCAGGGATGAGGCGCAGGTCGGGTGTTATGGACGGTCGTCGCTGTATCGCCAAAATCCGATCGGTGTTGGAGATGATCATTGGTGATGCTTCACGTTAGCAGTCACTGTGGGCTGTTGGTGCTGGGTGTTGTTGTAGATCAGTCAGGAACACCAGAGTTTCACATTGGCAGTTATCGTGGGTGGAGAATCTCTGCATGAAGGAGACTGTTTGTGGTCACAAAGAGCCTAAACTTCAGAATTTCACCTTGCCTTATTAGGAGGAGCTCAGACTGAGGACAGCCAAGGGTCAAGGATCTGAGGGGCAACTCTTGGGATCAGGAACTTATTCCAGCAGAGGGAAGCAGAGCTCAGGCAGATCCAGTTGCAGCATTTCAGCTGGACAGTTGCAAAGTGGCCTCTGAAGCTTATTCTGTCCCTGTCACTCAGACAGGACATCAGTCAACTGACACTTGAAGTCACTCAGGTTAGCCTCGGATGAAGGTAAGCAAGTCCAGTCTTCCTTCTCAGACACCAGGGCAGTTCTCTGAAGCAGGGCAGTCCTTCTTCTGAGCAGTTCTGGAGGTACAATATTTCTACCTGCTGTCAGCCTTTAAAGTGGGGGGATTCCCCTTGCAAGACATGCCTCTGGTTCTGGAAAGTTCTTCCATTCCCCTGTCAAGGCCTCAAGAATTCTGGGGTGACAACAGACAGGGCAGGCCTGGTGTCAGATTCCTTCTTGCATGTGTGAGGCAGAGGTCTTTGAATTGCAAGTATGGCTGGGTGCAACTCCTCCTAGTCATACTGCCAGGATGGCCCATCCTGTCCACAACTAAGCTGTCAATGTCTGGAAGCAATACACAAACACCAACAGCAGCGCCATTCACAATCATGTGACGCAGAACACTAGCAGAAGACGCAAATGGTTAGGAAAAGAAAATGCCAACTTTCTAAAAGTGTAATTTTCAGAACTGTGACGTAAAATTCAACTGTTCCATTGAAGAGGATTTTAAATTATAATTCATTTAAGTGTAAACAGTACATTTATATCTGCTCCCAAGCCAAAGTTATCACTTATTAAAGGCAATAAGGTAACCCAGTGTGAGTCATGGGGAGAGATAGGCCTTATAGTCTTGGAAAGCAACTTTAGGAGTTTTTCACTGTCAGGATCTAAAATGTAAGTACACTTGTTCTACTTTTTAAATACAGCACACCGCTCTATGGACGACCTTTCGGGGTGACTTATAAGTATTAAAAAGGAAGATTTAGGCCTGGCAAAATGTTTATTTTGCCAGGTCCAAAACTGCAGTTTTTAAAAACCGCACTACAGGCTGCAGTGGCAGGAATGAGACATGTTTTAAAAAGCTACTTCAGTGGGTGGCACAATAAGTGTTGCATGCCCACTTGTAACATTTAATTTAAGGGCCCTGGGTAAACGTAGTACCATATAATAGGTTATAGTGCAGTCAGATTTTGAATTGCAATTCCACTTGTATTGAGTCTGGAGCCAGAGTAGGAAGGGAGGACCTCCGTGTATTTCAAAGGCAAGTATGTGAAGTCTCTACCACTTTTAAGGCACCAATAGGTATAAGTACTGGACCTCAGACCCCATCACTGCAGTACCCTACTGGATCTGTAGACACTCTGCCAGGAAGGACTGCTGTGCTGCTGAAGGACTGCCACTCTGCTGGACTCCTGGATTCCTGACCTGCTGCTTACCTGCTGCCCTCTGCCTGGCTGAGAAGGACTGGACCTGCAAAACGTGAACCCAGAACCCAGAGTGACTCCAAGGGCTAGTTGGCTGGCCTCTTGATCTGAGTCTTAGGGACACAAACGACTTCCAACCCTCCTGCTTCTGTACCTGGACTCTGTCATTTGGGAGTTTACTCTGCCCAGTGGTGCCACCCCAGTCTTGGACCCTTGGAAGGTGTTCTCTCAGTAAAACCAACACATCCTCTGCTGAGTGACACATTCCAAGCAGAACTGATCCACGTCCTCGGCTGAGTGGCGCATCCCCAAGCAGAACTGACACATCGCAGCTGGTGCGTGGACCAATTACAACAGACTTGCATCACTGCTGCATCCTGCATACAGGGTTTGACACATCACCTGTGGAACTGCCACTGCACAATGCTTTTTCCAGTGCAATCATCTTGGATCTACCATCAATGGCAGTCTCAATGACGATGACTAAATTTTGCATTGCACCTTCACCGCTCATCGGAACCAAGGCATTGTCTCAACTGTGCTATATATCCTCAACACAGGACTTCACTTTGCAAGCCCTGTTGACAGGATCCTTAATGTCAACACAACAGGACCTTGTACAGCAGCCTCGCTGCTTCTTGGAACCGCTGCATCACCACTGCTCTGCGATGCATCTTTGATGCAAATTCATGCAATGCTCCACAACCAGGATTTGAGATACTTTGGTTCAGCGGGCCTAACTGGGTCCCTGTAGCCGGCCTGCACTCCATTGCGGTTGGCCTGAACTTTTGACATTGTCCCGGTCAGGCGCAACCAGAGAGCCTCAATGGCACCGCTTGCTGCTTGGCACTTATTTTTATTTAAGACTTTGAAATTCAATATCTCCAGTTGTACTTATTAGATTTTGTCATTTTTGTCTTGTTTTATTTATTGTACTTTATCTTAGGACTTTAGGACTGTGGTTGCTGCTTGACCAGGGTTTACACCCCAGTCAACCATCAACGCAATTTTTAACACCTTGAAAATCTGGCAGTGGTAGTGGTCTACCGAACACACATCCCCATTATATCTAATTCTTAGTGGGCCGGTAGGTCTACACAAGATACATTGTACTTTTTCAGTGGTGCTGAGCGGAATGTATGTTCTACTACCAAAGGGCATAACAATTTGACTGAACCAGTAACACTGTATTAACAAATAAGAGAAAAATACCACAGCATTTGAAGTAAGTCTATAATGTATGTCACAGTATACATGAGTGACAAGCAATGTGGATTCAATTATTTTATTGTTGCGTATGAACATCCATCCTCTGTATGTTCAAAAAATGGAAAGACAGCCCACACATTTAATCCCCTGCAGGGCCTCTCCAGGGCTGCAAAGTATATGGAAACACAATTAATACAACAGTCTAACATGTGAGGACATAGACAGGGAAGAATCAAAAGACCAAATTATCAACAATTCAAACGGTATCTATGATTGAGGATACCTATATCATGTACAGAGACCAAAATTTTAAACAAATCCTAGATACACCTGTGTCCAAAAGGGCATAAACAGTGAAAATCAGCCTAATTGAGGTCAAAGGAAAGCAGTCAAAGATAGTGCTGAAAGAAGTGCTCAAGGTAAGAATTGTAGTAATTGCATGTGTTGTAAAGTTTGTCAGTTTGCCTTGACAGAAAAATGTGTATCTCTTACAATTCTGGCAGTTTATCAACTGCAATACTAAATTTACTGTCTATTTTATCATTTGTAAATGTGGCTCAGTCATTTCAAAGGGGTTTCCTTGCTGCTGCATTAAATGAAGAAGGCTGTTAACATGTTTATTAAAATGTTCTCCTCTCTTTCTCACAAGTTTGTGGTGATGAACAGTTGGTCCATTAATTTTGAATTTCTGAAAGAAATGCAAATTTAAAGGACTTCCCTGTAAACTAGCTCTCATTGAGCAACATATTCACTTTTACATGTCTGACCAACAATTCTCTTGGAGCTTTTCTGTGACCTCTGGACTGTCTGTTCCAGTCTCATATCTGGAGACACAGCATTGAATCTTTCCTCTTTGTCTTTCACCACAAAATGTCTTTGGATTAATTTTCTGTAGAGGTATGGATTTTCCACCTCTTACTTCTTCACTCTTTCCAAATACTAGGACTCATATCCCAGGAGGTTTATGCAATTAAATTTGCAAAACACAGTAATCAGCGACTCCACAGTCTTCACATGCAGCTCCCAATCACCTTCCCGGTCAGCATGTACCACGTTTTTCACTAGAGCTATCATGTGTAAAACATTTCCCAGTACCTGCAAAGTTCTGATTTCTCTTTATATTCTTTGACAAGCTCTAAGAACCTGTTTTTCAGGTTTTCTGATTTTAAACTGAGTATACTGAACATTACCTGGCTTTGCATTATGTCTTTTGAATGAAGTGCACACTGTGCCTTGTTCACTTCTGAGATAAGATATGCAAAACCTAATTTGTCATTCTTGTTCCAGAAAGCATTTCAACACAATGTTTCTATAGACTGAGATATGATGAACATACCTTGTAATGAACAAACATAATGAGTTCCACTCAATACTGTCTGGACGGTTTTGCTTCCAAAGATTTCAGCCTCAATAAGTGCATTGTCTATGCCACATCACAGGGATAACTTCCTGCACACTGCAACACAACTTTTGTCATGTGGAAAATGACCATCATTGGATAAAGATCATCAAATTCTACTGGATTGCTCATAGAAATGTCAGCTACAATAACGACAACACCTTATTTGGTAGGATAAGCTGGTCTTTAAGCTGAACACGCACATTTTGGGCATTTTTTAGAGCTGTGTATACTGTTGCGTAGCTTATGACTGGAGATATTACTGGTAAAAACGCAACCTTCTTCAGTGGGATGGTATTCTGGAAAACCAGAGCATGAATTACAGCCCACAGAGGAACTGGCTTTTCTTCATCCTTCAGTCCTCACCAAACAAGCAATGTGATAATTTCAGTTAAATCAGCGTTGTGGATGGCAGCATCAAGTAGAAGAATATCCACGTCCTCAACCACATTGAAACCTTCTGGTAGACTTGGGAGTGTTGATGTCTTATAGTGATTTTGCACACATTGGCAAGGCAGTTGAGTTATACATTTGCAGCTTTGTTTGTTTATGCCAACAGCTGACACAGCTTGTTTTCCAGCAGCTACTTCATTGAAACAGTCTTGAAAAAGCACCATGGCAGTATCATGTGTGCTGCATGTTCCAGTCAAAGAAGAGCTGTCTTCAAAATCAAAATTATCAAGAGCAGCAACTGTAGATCCTTTCCTGGCAAAGTGACTTGGAAGTGGTGTGCTATCGGATTCACAAGATTTTACAACATGAGCTGCTAACAAGTTCCTGCTCCGTACTATGTCATTATAACTTGTTGATACACCAATCCTATTAATTGAGGTGATTAGCTCTCTACTTTTGCACTTATCATAGATTGCGTGAGCAGTCATCATGTGTAGCCGCTTTTACTTTTTTGCCATGATGTAATTCATAAAACATGATTTGGAAAAGACAGTACATTTGTACAGCATAAGCCTGTTGGTTCATCGGATTGTCTAACACTTATTCGCTTATATCTTCAAAGCCATCATCAATTTTGTCTGCTTCTCTTCCGAACTCAAGAACTTTAGTTTGTAACAGTTTTGCTTTGCTGACAATAAACAATGGTGTAATAAATATCAAGACAACATCAGTCATTCTTGTTAACTCCCATGATTTTCAGAGCTCTAGGGCATCACAAAATCTGTCATTAAGTCCAAAATCAAAATCTTTCAGGACATTTGTTAAAATGGTTCCTGATGATTTTACTGCATCCTATGATTTTATTTTGAAAGCACGAACTTCAGGAGTCAAATCTGCCGAGAACACCATAAGGGGCTCATTCTTTTTGTTAGACTGACAAAAACTAATTCTGTCACTGTACATTCTCACCAGAAAAATCTTAATTGTATTACTATGAATCAATACAGTTCCATCAATGTTGACTATTATTTCTCTGCCCTCACTGGGTGTGAACCCGTAGCCTGCACTCAAGTGTGGCTTTAAAACTTAATTTGCTTTTTCAAAGAGTGCAAACTTAACTGAAAGCTGCCAGTTACGTTGCTGCTCGGAGATCATTCCACATTCACATTTTTTAATGTATGCACGCAGGCAGTTTGGGTAGCCATACATATCCGCTGCAAGTACATTCACCTCGCTGTTTAGATCACCTACTCGCCTTAAAAACTCATCTTGGAAGAAACTAGCTGCAGATAAAACATGTTTGCCCTTTGAGACTCACATACTTTGTACTTTGCTCTTTCATCAATCCCTTTGGCCCTTGTTCTGGCTAAACCATAGACAATACATTGAAGATCCTCTGCTTTCTGATCAGTTGTGGGAGGTGGACAAGGGGTAGCCATTGATCTTCTAAGTGGATGGGTATTGGGTTTAGTTTCTGCTATTTTTTGATGAATATTTTCCAGGTTTTTTTCCATTGTATATGACTGGTAGCACTTGCACTTACAATGAGAAAATATTTGATCCTCTTCACCCATCAGTTTCAATCTTTTATGAACTTCGCCATGCTGTATTTCTGCAGCATCTCAAAATCTCTTCTGTCCAGCCGCAGTTGATGTTAGCTTTTCTTTCCAGATTAGTTTGGCATATGACACATGTCTTTGTTGAATGAGTCCTCAGATTTTGTAGTTAGCAAAACTTTGTCAGGAAGTAAAGATCCTCTGTACCACCAACTTCGTTCATAAATCTGAATCAATGGAATACCTGAAATAAAAACAAATAAAAACAATATTAAAATAAATTACCAATATGGTGGCTAAAGCACATCATTATAGAGCCGCCATTTTGGAAAATGGTGGAAGGGTTGCTCTAAGGAGTTATTTTCTGTCTCTATAAGACTACTTGACCCCCAAAAATTATGTTTTGACATCAAAATGAGGTACATAGGCCATTTCCGCCATCCCTAAAAATTTTGTCCAGAAAAAATTGGCCCGGATTAGCAATGTCTACCCAAGCTAAATTACTTCTCTAATGATACAAAAACACACATCAAAAATTAAAATCTGTGGACAATAATTTTTTATCGGAGGTGTATTAAGGGACCAGGACTAAACACAGAACGTTAACGTTTCATCTGACTGGACAGCCATTTGTACATTCCATTTTTCAATTATAACTTCCTTATTCATTTAGGTATCTCAGAGCTGAGCCTTCTAAAATGGTACATTTTGCAAAGTAATACCAGGCTGATGTGGCACCTTCTTTAATCTTATTCTCTGTTCATGGTAATATCCTTGGAGAACTCCTATTTTGTCCGTGAACACATTTTTAATGATTTTTTTAAATGTTTTTTAGTTCTGAATGCATCACTGTTACCTTTTCATTAATGTCAGGGCTATCAGACACTGAAAGATTGTGTTGTTGGCAAGGACCCAGAAGGCTGGACCAGGGGCTGCAATATAAAATTTCCTCTATGCCTTCTATACTTGAATGTCATAGTAACATCCCAAAATCTATTAAACGATTGATCCTCCATGACATCCATGCAAATGAGTGTGATCTGTTGTGAAACTTTTCTTTCCCTGGTCTCCCGTAAAGTTCTCAGTATAATGGTGTACAAAGATTATGAAAGATTATGAACTCACCTAAAAAGATCAGCTTCTACACCATTAACTGTCACAACAGTGTGGCTTCTCAAATATCTTATGCCCCTTGGAGACCCCACCACATGCAATGTCAACAACAAGAATTAGGTTGTCCTTCTTTTTTGTGTGTTCATCCATTTCTTCAGCCAATAATGCTGTGGCACTACGCCTTCCATACATTTCCCTATAGACGTCTGCAAAGTGTCCCTTACTGATACATTGATCACAAGTCTTGTACAATACTGCAATATCCCTCACCAGACATTTATTCCAGTAGTTATCTTTTCTCTAGATATTCTTTCCTCTGCTTCACCTTTATTGTATGTGTTTACGTCAGATTCGACTTGATTTCTTTGGAATTAATCTCTTTAATGGGCTGTTCTGATTTCACCTGCATTCTTGAAAAGGTAATGGTGTGGTGAAGTAAAGGAATAATGCTGAGCCACAAGTGACCTTGCATTTTCCCTACTCACCCCTAAACCCCTAACCAACCCTTAAATGTGTGCATATATATATATATACATATATATATATATATATATATATATAAATGCATACCCACACACACATTTTTATACTTACCTTAAATAGACTTTCCATGTGTGGTAAAGACTTATGTGTTGTAAAGATTTGCTTGTAATAAATATATGGTAAAGGCACTGCATGCTAATTACCGCACTGTAAAGGCTGTATCCTCTGTGGGGGCCTCTGTGGTGACTTCTCTTCAGAAGAGGAATCACTAGACACGATCAGCACAACAGGTCTTGTATAGCTGCATTACATTGTCAGCAGTAGCAACCCTCCTAGCTGAGTGGAGACTGGTATTTAGGCAAGGCAGTTGCAGCCTACGGCTCTATTTGCCAGCCTTGATGTGTCTTCAGTAATTACAGCCTACCAGGGCAATCAGGTTTAACCTCTGTGGCTCTTCTCTGGCATTAGTTGCTGGATGGCATAATGGCACTTGCATGTGGCTGTAAGAAATTGAGTTACTGGTTGATGGGGGTGAACCCTTACTCAAGCAGCACCCAAACACCTTGTCAGGGTGAGGCACAAGCAAACCCCAAATTAGCCTGGGTGCAGCCCCTTGGTAGCTTGGCACAGAGTAGTCAGGCTTAACTTAGAGGCAATGTGGGAAGTATTTATGTAGTTCTCAAAATAGTAGTAAAGTGAAAACAGAACACAAGAAAACCACACCAATTTAGAAAGATAGATCAAACTTTAATAAATAAAGACCAAAACAACAAAAATCCAATCAGTAAAACTGGAGATATCCAACTTTAAAGATTTAAATCAAAATAGTACCAAAAAGGTGAAATCAGCTCTCGCGACTATCTGGTTGTGTGAGATCGGAAGAAAGTCACAAGTTCAGGCTGACCGCGATAGATCTGGTTGGATTTAGTGACCTGGTTAGTTACGCTGAAAAGTTACTTTCTCACTCCAGAGCAAATAGTCCAGTTTGTGGTGGAGGGGGCCGCAAGGAGCAGGGTATCGTTGCGGACAGTTGTCAATGTAGCGCGGAGCATGCCTGACGTCATAGATAATAACTGCTGTAGCACAAAGATCCTGCTGTCGTTGCAGACAGTTGGGCTGGCACTTTGCAATGGCACTCCCCGTGAATGGTCGATGCTGTGGCACGAAGGGTCAGGTTAACAGAACTTCGGTTTCACGGACAGTATTAGCAACAGGGTTTTTGCCCCAATGGGCGCGTTCATGGTCACGAAGAGCCCAAAACCTTTAATGTTGCTCCACTGAGGCCACACCAAGGGTCCAGGACCTGAGTGGCAGCACTTAGGGGTCAGGAGCTTTCTCCAACTGGATCTGGGTGCCCGTTCAGTTGGTTGGGAGCCTGTTATGTTCCTGTGGCTCTGAACAAGAGACTAGCCCTTTGAGTCACTCTGGGAGCCCTGGTTCAAGATGCAGGTCCAGTGCCTCTGACTCAGGTAGGAGAGCAACAATCCAGCAAGGCAGCAGATCTTTCAGCAGCACTGCAGTCATTCTTCCTGGCGAAACCCCCACAGATCCAGAAGTGTACAGAAGAGTTGGTGCCTGAGGTCCTAAATTGATATCAGTGCCTCATTTAAAGTGGGGGAAGTTTATAAAGCTTTCCCTGTAAAGGATACAGGTTTCCTGCCTCCACTGCCCTGGCTTAGCACTAACAACAGGGGGGATGCAGCCATCTGCATGGAGGCAAGGCAAAGTCTATACAAGTGTAAGTAAGGCTGTGACCAGCTCTGTCCTCCCATCCTGCCTATGATAGCCCATCCAGGTACCCCTAATGTCTCTACTGTGTGTGGCTGTCTAGGAGGAATACACAAAGCTCAAATGCTAACTTCGCCCAGTCATGTGACCCAGTAAAAGACAGCAGATACGAAATGGCTAAGGCAGAAAAATGCCAACTTTTCAAAAGTGATATTTTCAAAATTGTAACCAAAAATCTGACTTCAGTATAAGAGAAGATTTTTCATCACAATGCTAAAGACACCAAACATAAACTGGTTACCTGTTTCCATTTGCAAGTCACAGCTTAATAAATGTAATAAAGTAACTCCAATGTCATACTATTGGAGAAGCAGGGCTTGCAGTAGTGAAAAACGAACTGAAGAGTTGTTCCTCACCAGGACAAGTAAAACTTAAAAATACATGTCTTACCTTGTAAATTCACTACATTCTGTCCTCTGGTGTCAAGCCATGGGTCACAGCACGACCTGCGGCTCACTTCACTGCCTCCTTGGTGTCCTGTGTTATATGGCAAGATGCACTAAACACTTATCAGCACCCTCAGGAGTCCTGCACGGGCCCAAAGAGGGCCATTCTTCACCTTGCTTGTTAGGTGGGATAGAGGTATTCCTCTTCTCGGGTGCCATATTCTTGCTCCCTGTAGTGTCCTCTTCCCAGAATTCCCGAGGAAGGATTTTTACTTAACCAACCCATCACAGATGCACTATAATGTATTTCTGCCAGCATTTCCCAATCCATCATGGCTGCCTCACTCTTCCTCAGTGTTACTTCCTATTTTTCGGTATTTAAGAAGCAGAACAGCCTTTCTTCTTTGCGTTGCAAACTCCTTGCTCCTGCTGGAGTGTCTTTGCTCCTGCTGGTGTATCCTCGCTCCTGCCGGAGTCTCATCGCTCCTGCTGATGTATCATCGCTCCTGCTGGTATCTCCTTACTCCTGCTGGTGGTTCTTGCTGCTCTTGCTCTCCTTTTGAACCCTTCCATTCTCCTGGTTCTGGCATTTCCACTAGCCTCATCTGTGCCTACTGAGCCTTACTGTAGTCCTGGTCTTCTACCATCAGTACAAGTGCTCATTAGCCTCCCGGGAGTCTCCGATCACCATCAGCATTTTTTTCCTTTCACGACCTTCCCTCTAGGGGGCTCCTTCTGAAGGGCACCATCTGCTTAGACGTTCCATTTCAGTGACATCATGACTACCAGAAGGGGTTGCCCCTACCTTTATCAGACAAAGGCAGTCAAAACCTGGAGTCGCACATTTTCTTACTGCTCCAAGGCTGCAAGCAGAAGTCCGTCCGTTGAGGAACCTCAAGTCTGGTCTGTTCAGGGTTCACTTTAGAGGTGACATGTGTGTTAAAAAGGAAGGTCTATTTTGCTACTTTGAAATGGCAGTGTAAAACTGCACACACAGGCTGTAATGGCAGGCCTGAGACATGTTTAAAGGGCTGCTTAAGTGTGTGGCACAATAAGTGCTACAGGCCCACTTTTAGCATTTCATTTTCAGGCCCTGGACACAAGTAGTGCCACTTTACTAGGGCTTACAAGTAAATTAAATATGCTGATTGGGTATAAGTCAATTGCTTCATGTTATAAGGAGAGAGCACAAGAACTTTAGCACTAGTTAGCAATGGTAAACAGTACACAGTCCCAAAGCCAACAAAATAAATCAGCAAAAAAAGAAATGTGGTGATTAAAGGCAAAAGGTTTGGGGGTTGCCCTGCAGGGAGGGCCAGGTCTAACATGACCTCCCTCCAGCCTAAAGCCAGGGGAGACAAATCAATACCTTGATAGACGTCCTTGCTTAGGTAATAGAACATGGACAATGGCCCTCAGCTGCAGAAGCACTTGTCAGTCATACGACTTTCTGAACTCAAATGGCTCCCTCGGTCTACACTCTCCAGAGCCATTGGACTGACCCATGGGGAACCCTTTTCCTTCACCGTGGACCCCATCTGTGCAGCACCTAACCTTAACTTGCTCACAAATGCATCCCAGTAGGCAGACAGTACCACCATGGCCAACAAAGTGATGTGACCCATTCCGCCCCTTGGATCAGACATCTGTCCCCAAAACAAGAAAAACTCTGCTCATAAGGACAGCAACCAAGAGAGGACACTGACAGCCTCACTAGACAGACCTCGGGCATCCAGGTACCTCTGAGGTTCCACAGAGTGGCGACAACAGCCCTGGGTGTTAGGCACCCTACCTCCACTGCCCCTCTCACCAGTTCAGAGGTGATATCCTAAGGTTGGCCACTCAGCCCAAGATCTGTACCTTGAGGCTAAACAGGGGTCAGGGGTGAGTCCTCTCTCACCCTGCCCCTCCATATGGGCTCCTGTATCTTCTGCTTGGGAGAGGTACCCCCAGAAAACTGAATTGTCAGGGCGCCTTGCGTGGCTGTCCCTCCCAGCTCTCCTACACTGGGGGCAACTCATTCCTCAGAATGCAGTATATGGACATCTGGTATGTAATTATGACCCACCTCTGGGTCAACTCTCCACTCTAGAGATACCAGGGCCATAGGGTGGAAAAAGTCCTGCCCATGGCCTGAGTGACCCTACACACCTGACTGGTGTACTGCTCTGGAGAAACTAGCCTTTCTACTATCATGGTCTGGCTAGCTCCTGTGTCCCTCAGAGCAGTAACAGGGATTGACCTTGTAGAAGTGATGACTCTCACCCTCAGGGATCACAAGCTCTCCCTCTGAATCCATCCCACATCTTAGGGAGATTAAAGCACGGTCTATGACCTGTCCCTGGGACTACTTACTCCTAAGACTATACTGGCCACACCGGTAGAGTTCCCACCAGTAGTTGGTTTCTTAGGACAGGCAGAGTCCCCCTGCTTATGTCCTAGTTGGGAGCTCTCAAAGCAAAGGAGTTGGAAATGGGGCGCCCGAGGCCACCACCAACCAGAACCATCCTCTCCTTTCAGAGAAGGGGCTTGGGACCCTTTCCACCGCCTTACCTTGGGACTTGTATAAAACAGAAACTTCACATGTGATATTTTACAATGTTTTCCTTTATTTTGTTATCTGGTAGAAAAACAGCCCAACCATCCAAGACACACTCCTTAAACACCGCTCCTCGTAGGCGCTCCCTCTCTGACTGACTCTCACACCATTTAGCCAGCCACAAACACTAGACCTTCCAAATATAGAATAGAATACTACATACCCCCCTCTCTACAACACACACAAAAAAAACCATAAAGAGTTAAACATAGTCTCTCAAGTAAGCATGGCTCTGCAATTTCCTGTTAGCCCTCCTCGGATAGCTCCTTTCTTTCACCTCCTCCGAGTGACTTTTAACTTTGGACGAACCATCCTGCACAGCTCCACCCTTATACACAACAGCCCTATTAAGATTCCACACACGATGATCATTGGTTTTGACAGCACTCGTGGGTTTAGACAACTTGTTTACACAAGTTGGCAATCCAGGACGTTTGATCAAAACCAAGTCACCAACATTCACTTTAGTTACACTGACCGCATGACCACAATCAAAATATAGTTTGTTGATCCTCATCTTGAAAAGTTCTCTCTCTCTCTCCTCTGATTGTTTCCAACATGACATTCATCTGTGTTCAAAAATATATTTACCTAATACGGTTCAAGAATAGGGTTAGGGCATCTTCCACAAAACAATACAAAAGGTGACAAACCGGTGGTCGTCTGAGGAATAAACCGGTACACCCCAACTCTCTTGATAACTTAATCTTACCAGTTCTTGTTGTCATTTTTAGCCAAGGCTACAGTCTCCTTCAATACTCGGTTAAATCTTTCTATCATACCATTTGTCTCTGGATGATACAACGCAAATTTTTTGTGTTTGACCCCACACAGCTGAAGAAAATCCTCCATTCCTCTGGAAATAAGCTGAACTCCATTGTCGGTAAGCAATGTTTCTCTCAGAAAAGGATCCTTCAGAAAACCTACGACATTTTGTGTCTCGATACCTCTAGAAAAATAAATTTCAGGCCAACGAGAAAATATATCAATAATCACAATGATATATGATTCTTGACCATTACTATGTAACGGCCCACAAGATGTCCAGAGCAATATCTCTCCATGGTTTCTCTAGACAAGCTCTCAACAACATAGGTTGAACTCGCGGTTTCATGCTCTTTTCACTCACGGCACATTGAATACATTCCCTTACCAGACGTTCAATTTGGATATCCATCCCAGGCCACCAATAACTAGATCGCAATCTCTCCTTGGTTTTAAAAATGCCTAAGTGACCACTATGAGCCATGTCCACTAACTCCTTTCTTAGTTTATCAGGAGATATCAACCTGGTGCCACGTAACAGCAAACCATCCCTGGTTGCCAACTGGTCCTTGACAAACCAAAACTCCTTACACAGGTCTCCACCCTGATGTTTGCACTTCCAACCACCGTTGATAAGTCCTATCACTCTCTGCAGAGTAGAATCTTCTTCCAATTCTTGGCGCCATCTGTCTTCTGAAATCACATCATGGTTAATTTCACAAACAAAATCCATATTGTCATCACAAATATCATCATCCATTTGTTCAGTTCCATTCTGAGAAACTAACCTGGATAAAGTATCTGCAATTACATTCTCAACCCCGGGAATGTACTTTACTTCAAAATTAAATTCCTGGAGATCAACCACCCACTCGGATATCCTGGATGAAATTGAGTCAATCCCTTTCCTTTTGAAAACCTCACAAAACGGCTTATGATCAGTTCTTACAGTGAAAGTAGTGCCCCATAACAGTGTTTTCAACTCCTTGATGGCCCAATAAACTGCAAGTGCCTCTCTTTCAATTACAGAATTTGTCCTCTGACAAGACTCCTTGATAAAAACATAATGGTGTTCTGTGGACCACACCCACCTTGCTGTAAAACCACCTCAAGACCTTTGAGTCTGGCATCAGTAATAATGATAGAACTCTTTTTCGGATCGAAATTCCTCAGACGGGGGCCAAAGATAACTTATCTTTGATCACCTTAAACTCCTTCACACACACATCACTCTACACAAAATCCACACCTTTCCTCAAAAGACTCCTCATACTCTAAGTTATTTCAGCAAAATTTTAACAAATTTATGATAATATTTAACCATACCCAAAAAACGCATGAGCTCTTCTTTCGTGGTGGGAGAAACCATCGCTTGAATGGTACTAACAAGTTCAGATTTAGGTGTAACACCCTCACCAGTTATGGTGTGGCCTAAATAATCAATAGTCGTAGTACCAAACTTTCACTTCTCCAATTTCACAGTTAAATTGTGATCACTCTCCCTCTTTAACACCTGCCTGACCCTTGCACCATGTTCTACATGATCCTTCCCATACACTAAGATATCATCCTGATATACACAAACTTCTTCCAGCCCCTTAAGCACTCTCTCCATAACTCTCTGAAACACAGAAGCAGCCGAGAATAAACCAAAACGAAGTCTGGTATACCTGAATGTACCAAAAGGTGTTATAAAAGCAGTAAGATCCATAGAATTTTTATCAAGCTGAGTTTGATGATACGCTGAGGCCAGATCAATAGTGCTGAAAACGTTTGTATCACCAATCATCATGAGAAATGTTAGGTAATGGGTACCTATCCACCACAAAACATCTGAGGTCAACACATTACCTAAGTGAACCACTGGATTTCCTGGCTGCAACTACTGGGGCCAACCAGGCAGTACTCTCCACCTCCTCAATGATCCCTTGATCCTTGAGTTTATTGAACTCACTTAGCATTTCTTCCCTGACGTTGACAGGAACGTCCCTAACCTTACTGCAAACTGGAGTTGAACCTGGAACAACTTATGTTGATAACCCTTTAAACAGCCTAATTCTTTTCTATGAACTCTGGGAAACTCTTGAGATAAAGCTTGCTGTAACCCCAAATCATTTTCAGAAGCTTTGTGTGATACGCAACTGACATGAGTAACATCTTTCAATAAATTGGGATTTTCATTATTAGGATCCAACATCACCCCAAGATCTCTTTGATGCCACCAGCTTATAATACTGTCCCCCCTTTTTGACACATAAATCTTTCCATAAGTGAAATGACCTTTGTATTCAATCAAAACAACAAAGTATCCAGGCAAGTGAATCAACTCTCCCCGCGTAAGCACACGGTTTGATGTCTGGATTAAGAAGAGTAACACTGCCTTTAAGCTGACATCTGAAGAAATCATTAGATATGATCGTAATCTTCGCACCTGAATCAAACAGCACCTGATTTCTTTTCCCCTCAACAAGGATAAAGTCCAGAGGTCCACTACCGTTACCTACTTGTAGCACAATCTGTCCACAATCTAAATCACCAGCGGTCAAACCCTCATCATTACCAGTATGAACATTATAAATACTCTGTTTGGACTTTCTTAACCTGCACACAGAGAAACAATGTCCTTGTTTCTTGCAGAACGTATATACATACAGCTCTAAGAGCTGGACACTTTTTGTCATTAGCAAAATGCCCCAGTTTGTCACACCTAAAACATCTCCTCTCTCAACCTACCGAGGGAGAATTAATTTCCTTCTTCTTAGTACCAAGCACTTTTTTGCTACTATCCAAAACAACACAAATCACATTAGAAGATTCTTTCTTAATTACATCCACACATTTAAGTGTATGCTCAATTCTTTTCGCAACCATCAACACATCTTCGAGAGAGGGTTCATCCCTGAGCCATAACTCCTCACGGACTTTCTCAATGTTACAGCCTAACATAAATTGATCCCTAATTCTCTCATCAGTCAGAGAAGCAAATTTGCATGAAGAAGAAAGCCGTCTGAGATCTGTAACATAGTCCTCAATGGATTCAACTTCCCTTTGTAACCTTTTCCCAAAGTAATATCGTTCTAAAATGGTGCTCACCTTGGGAGGATAATGAATGTCTAATTTCTGTAAGAAAATTTCATATTCATTGAGGTTTATTGCTTCACTGTCCGAAATGTCAGGAAGATGATGAAATATTTCTTGACCTTCCGACCCCAAGCAATGAAGCAATAAGGCGGTGCATCGTTCAGCACTCGAAGAGGTCCCACATACTTTAGCATAATGTTCAAACACCTTTCTCCACTTTGCCCATTTGATAGGAGGTTCACCCGGAGAAGAAAGAAAAAACGGAGGTGCTGTGACATTTAGCATTTTGTTACCTCTTCAACACACACACACAACGTTATAAAGCCCACAAGTATAAAAGCAACACAAACAGCAAACCCACATTAACCCCTCATTGCGAAGAATACATCAAGCACAACAGCAACGTCCTAAGCCTGCAAATTTGTTGAACAATCAACAGATGTGAACAGTAACTAATCTGTGTTTGAGATGCTGAGCACATTAGCGACGCACACATATATGTTCTAAAGCTGTGCGCCTCAGCGATTTATTGTATGAACAGTATTATTCAGCAGTCCAGAGTCTCTATGCTGTGCACATCAGCGATGCACAAAAAAATTGTTTAACTTAGATGAGCTGTGCGCATCAGTGATGTACACATATCAATTCCAAATCTTTGATGCATAGAGAATGGCACTGAAGCAAATGTACGGTCTTTATGCTGTGCGCATTAGCGATGCACACAAATCAATCCCAAACCTTTAAGAATGGCAACTTCAAATCAAATGTATACAACGTAATTAACTGTGAAACTTGCAGATATAGCTCAGTTGTCAAATACGCGCTGTCAATAACACAGAAAATTGACAGAGATCAGCTCTGATAGCACTGCAGCATAAAATGTACTTGAAAGAAAATACGTGCGGGCAGAGCAAGAGACAGTGTGTCAGCAATTATGCGCTGTCAATTACAGCAGTAGGAGACTGAATCCGTTGCCATAGGAACGTATAAACAAATCCAGGAAATCAACGCATGCAGAAACGTCCATGTGTTATAACGAAAACGAGGTCAGAACTCTCGTGACTCCCTCGCGGACCTCCAAACAATAACAGCAGAGCTTCACAAGAAATAACTGTCACCACTAATAGGAACATTATGAAGAAGCTAAAATGAATAAAAGAAATCCAGTACAGTACCTTGTTTGCTCCAAACACGGACAGTTTGAAAATGTTAAACAGCAGTAGTCACTTGCCTATAACAGAAGCATCACAAACAATGAGTGAAAATTGACCGTCCAGGGATGTTGGGCTGTAGGGTCCGCCCACTCGTTGCCAGTGTAAAATAGAAACTTAACATATAGTATTTTCCTTTTTTTCTTTATCCGGTAGTAAAACAGCCCAACCATCCAAGACACACTCCTTAAATACTACTCCTCGCAGGCGCTCCCTCTCTGTCTGACTCTCACACCGTTTAGCCAGCCACAAACACTCGACCTTCCAATTCTAGAATATAATACTACAACTTGTCTAAGTCATCTTTAATTTCCCCCTGACTCTCCTTGGGGAACCTAAACAACCCTTCATGGGTCACTCCCAGGTACCTTTTTGGGCACTCTGGTACTGACCCAGAGGTCCGCCTCCCTAGCTAGCTTCCTGGGGTCAGCCAGCTTGCTGTCCATTAGGTGCTGGTGCAGCTCAGTAAAACAAATATTGAGCATGTGCTTCCTCACAACCAGGTTGTACAGCCCATCATAATCATTAACTCTGCTGCCACTCACTTAGCCATCCAATGCTGTACTAGAATAATCCATGAAATCTACACATGACTAGCTTGGGAGTTGGTGGCTGTCCCTGAAACTCTGGTGGTATTTCTCAGGGATCAGCCTAAATTTGGCAACAAGGATGGTTTTCATGGGGCATAACTGCTCTGGTCATCTACTGCTAGTGTGAGTAGTGTATCCCTCCAGACTGTAGACATATGCTTCCTAGTGCTCCTCTGGGATTTTGTGCACCCTTAGGGCTACCTCATATGCAGCAAGCCGTTTATCAATATCACCTCCCACCACATAGTTGGGCACTAGATCTTTGGTTATGCTGACCTTCTTGTCACCTTCAGACATTACAGGTAAGCTGCCACCAATGCTGCCGGACTCTGATTTTTTGGCTTCAAGGCCCAGCTCTTTGAGGCTCCTTTCATGAGCCATTTTCTTCTCCTCACCTTCAAACTTCAGCTTGGCAAACTGCAGCCTGAACTCCCGCTCCACCTACCTGTCCGCCAACATATCTGGAGACAAGTCCTTTGAAGACACACTGCTTCCTGCCTTCACACTGGGCTCTCTCTCTTTGGGTAGCAGACCTCCCTCTAATGGAGACTCCTGCTCAGGGTACACAGCCAGGCCATCCTCCATTTCCAAACGAAGCTCTCCCTCTCCACATTGGGATTCCCATTCTCAGAGTCCCCATGCTGGGATTGCATCCAAGTGACTTTCTCATAGACGTGGACGGCTATCTGAAAGACCAGCTTTGTGGCCTTCTTTCCCACACATAGTGATATTTATGTTTTGACTACTGACTTCATGTTGCACTTAGCCTAGCAGCACACTGTCACATTAGCGACCACCAGCTTCATTTTGCCTATTGACTTTATTTTAGCATTAGCCACTGCCACGTTAAAAGCTGCAAGTAGTTTTCCACATTGTACAATGTGCACATGGTCTTTTTGTGTTCTTTCCCACCAAGGGCTTAGGCTGATAAGAATGTACTCAAATTGCAGGGAATGTTCTTGTTTGGATTGGCACCATGGGATTCTGGCCAAGTCTCAACGTGTTGTTTTCAAAGCTGGCCTAAAGCAATCAGCATTTATTGAATAAATAAACTGCTGCAGAGAGAGGGAGGTTCTAGACTTTTCCTCTCTTCTTTGTTCAAAGTATACGAGGCCGAGACCAGATGGACTGGGGAAAGAGAGTGTTTGCAGATCTCAGGCATATCCAAGACACTGGAGTGTGTCATCTTTCCAGTGAGGATAATTGATCTCTCTCTCCTCGATCGATTCTGTGATCTGGCAATCTGATGCTGAATAGAAGGAAGATAAAGAAGTGATGCCCTTGCCTCATGGTGATGCATATTTTTTAATTCATTATTTGCTATGCATTATAATATGGATACATATATTTGCTGTGTATATTGCAGTGGAGAATCATTTGTACATGTTTTAATTTCATTGCTGTGACCATTTTTAAACATGAGCTTTCAGCATGCTAATCTCCTTTTACGACCCTTGCGTAGTGAAATAATAAATGTCTTCTTTGGACTAAGAAGCGCATTCCAGAGATTTGTGGCAGTGCATGCAAGTTTCAGCTCAGTCATTAGTGAAGCAACACAAGCCCCTCTCTTTGCAGAGTTTCTGTAGCTCAGCTCTGCTGAGGTTATCTCCATTGAACCTAGCCATGTCCATGGTATGAAACAAAGAGGTAGGGAATGTAAATTTACAAAGAAATCTGAAAACTAGGGATAATTCATCTCAAATTGTTTATGCAGGATGGTGCTACACAAGCTCAAGTCCAAATCCTCACCAGTGTTCAGCAGGATAAGAAATTGGGTTATTGGTTGAACGGGGTGAAACTCCACTCAAGGAGCAACCACAATCCTTGTCAGGCTGAGGTGCAAGTAAACCCCAAATTAACCTGTGCTCAACTTTCTGGTAGCTAGGGACAGAGCAGTTGGGCTTAACTTAGAGGCAGTTTGTAAAATATATATTCAGCACGTAACACAGTAATAAAGTGAAAACACAACATATGAAAAATGCAGCACCAATTTAGAGAAATAGATCAAAATTGAATAAAAAGATCCAAAATGACAAAAATCCAATGCATAGAACCGGAGCTATGTAGTTTTAAAGATTCAATTGAAAATAACACCAAAAAGCTCAAAGCCCCATTCGCGGCTATTTGGTTGTGCGCTTCGAAGAAGGTCGCATGTTCAGGCCAAACGTGATGGCCACGGGTCACATACAGGGTCCAGGTTAGTCCAGCTGAAAAGTTACCTTGCAAATCCAGTGCAAAGTGTCTTGTTCACAGTGGAGGGGCTGCAGGGAAGCATTCCAGATGGTTGTCAATGTAGCGTGAAAACCAGGCCTTGCTTCATGGATGCGTGTCACTGTAGTGCAAAGATCCTGTTGGCATCACGAATGGTCGGGTTAAACCTAGGTGGGAACCCGTTTTGTCTCTGTGACTTTGAATAGGAGGCCAGCATATTAGTGCCTGGAGTCTCTCTGAGAGTCCTTGGCTCAGGTGCAGGCCCAATCCCTTTGACTTCTGCAGGAGGGCAGCAAGCCAGCAAAGGAATAGTCATGCAGGGAAGCAGCCCACCAGTCCTTCTTCCTGGCAGGTTCTATAGGGCCAGATGATTACTGAAGAATTGTTGTCTGAGCTCCAATATTTTTACCAGGTGCTCTCTTTGAAGTGGTAGAAGCTTCTAGAGATTTCCTTTTGACGTGTACAGGTTTCCTGACTTCCCTGGCTCTGGACTAACAACAGGGGACAATAAAAACTTAAAAGTACATGTCCTACCCTACACTGCACCCTACCTTCTGTGCTGGTAAGGGATTACCTTAGGGGTTACATATGTATTAAAAAGGAAGAATTAGATCTGGCAAAAGGTTAATTTGCCAAGTCGAAATGTTGGTTTAAAACTCCATACACAGGCTTTGATGGTAAGGGCTACTTAAGTGGGTAGCAAAATAAGTGCTGCAGGCCCACCAATAGCATTCAATTTACAGGCCCTGGGCACAGGTACTGCCATTTTACCAAGGACTTAGTAAAGCATTCAATATGCTGACTGACTTCGCTGCCAGGCCTCCCCACCAGGTTTTACCAGTTCAAGTACAAATACTGCAGACTATAGATTTTTTCCTAAGCAGCTATAGCAAACATTACAGACTACAGTACCTCTGCTAGGGCCTAAACATCCCTCTTCTTCTCGCTTAATATAAATTACTAATAAAGAACTACAGCAACAAAAATACATTTGTTAGGTTAAACAGGGAAAAAGCAAGATATCAAAAATCCTTATATTTCCTAAGAGACTATGGCCCTCATTCCGACCCTGGCGGTTTCAAACCGCCAGGGTGGAGGACCGCGGGAGCACCGCCGACAGGCCGGCGGTGCTCCAATGGGCATTCCGACCGCGGCGGTAAAGCCGCGGTCGGACCGGCAACACTGGCGGTCTCCCGCCAGTGTACAGCCGCTGATTGGAATCCTCCAAGGCGGCGAAGCTAGCTGCGCCGCCGAGGGGATTCCGACCCCCCCTACCGCCATCCAGTTCCCGGCGGTTCTCCCGCCGGGAACCGGATGGCGGTAGGGGGGGGTCGCGGGGCCCCTGGGGGCCCCTGCAGTGCCCATGCCACTGGCATGGGCACTGCAGGGGCCCCCGTAAGAGGGCCCCTAAATGTATTTCACTGTCTGCTTCGCAGACAGTGAAATACGCGACGGTTGCAACTGCACCCGTCGCACAGCTTCCACTCCGCCGGCTCGATTCCGAGCCGGCTTCATCTTGGAAGCCTCTTTCCCGCTGGGCTGGCGGGCGGCCTGAAGGTGGCCGCCCGCCAGCCCAGCGGGTAAGTCAGAATCACCGCCGCGGTCTTTCGACCGCGGAACGGTATTCTGGCGGCCGCCGGCCAATGTCGGAATGAGGGCCTATGATAACCACAGGTGACTTCTGACATAGTTTCAGCTTGATATTAACCTGCAAGCCACTTCTCACCTTAGCTACCCTTTCCAAATTCCACCATTGTTCTTTCAGCAATTTGACTGCATAGTCTTCCAACTCATCCACAGTCATCATTCCTTCACCAAAACGCAATTCCTCTTTCTTCACCTTCCAGTAAATGTAGATTCTCATTGGGGCCTTGTTGTTGAACACCGTGTTCCTGACAAACGTAAGATGATCATATCGCCCTTCACTTTTCTTTTTTACATTTCTTATTCTCCAGTTATCCTTCTTCTTCACCAAATTGTTTACTGGATGGTCTCAAACAGTATTCCTCTCAATGCTCTGGACATAGATACATCCACAGTAGAATGCAGGGTAATCCTGAAAGACCATAACACGGACCTTAAAGCATCCTGTAGAGCAACGCTGTTTGCCACTTCCATGGCTACACATTAACTAACGTGTGCGATCTCTACAGCTACTTCATTACCTTGTGGATGATACAAGCTGCTCATTCTTTTCTTGCTGAAATCTTTCAAACAATTCTGCATTGGTCTCAAAAGAAAATATTACATTGTCCAAATATAACTTTCTGAGACATCCCTCTCCAGAAAAAGATATTAATTAAAAAATCGATCACACTCCTCGTGTTGGGATCTTCCACAAAGCATACATCAACCACTTTCAACCAGTAATCAAAGAAATCAAGAACTAAATTCAGTACTTCTGAGATTTTGGCACTGTATAAAATGGTCATAGAAAACCATTACTAATTTCATTCAGGCTCGCTCGGATATCCTAACCTCCACTATAAGTTGAGTTACATTTGAAACTCTTGTCTGCCTCCTTGCACAACAGACAGTGCCTACTATAAGTTCCACATCCGAATACATATCTGTCATCCAATACCTCTAAGGCAACATTGTTTTTTAAGAGTTGTGTGTCAGAGGACCCTCGTGCAATATCCAACAACTTTATCACTTTACCACCATAACCACTTGTGGTACCAGTTTATCACATTTGAAAAGTAGCACCAACTTAGCCTCCAATTTTTTTATATACCTGCAAACCCACAGGTAAGTTACTCTCTAAAGGTCCCATATTTATAATCCAGCCCATCACTTTATCCACTTCCAGATCCTGATCAAGGGATGAATTCCAGTCTTGCTGCGATACCCAACCCACAACTAACCAACATATGCTAGCTATGAAACAGTCATAATCATCAAATTTATTTTTTTCCATCTTGTCGTTATCCTCCCCCCAGAAACTGGCAGCCTGGATAAACAATCAGTCTTCTTGTTTCTGCTACCCTGAACATGCCCAACATCACTTTGGTCCCCAATCTCACCAATCATCTTGCTGTAGTTCTGCTCAAATGAATATTGTTCCCACTCAAAAACTGCACCAACAGTTTGTTTTCATGTGTAATTTAAACTTTATTTCCCACACATGTCAAGGTGCTGGCACGTCTTTGATGACAGTTAACTCTGACCGTGCTCCTGTTTCTTTTCCCAAAACCAAGTCCTAAATATTTCACCTTTCTTAATCCTAATACGCACTTGTCATTTTTTACAGAACGTTGGACTTAAGTAATGTGAAGCTGAACATTGTCATTTAGGTGTGGAGCTTGGGTGGCAGATTGGGAAAGAAATATGTTACTTACATAGCTACTGTCCTTAGCTTACAGTGCTGTAGATTCATTTGCATTTCACAGCCCTTCTATCTAGTGCTGGGTTCAGACATTACAAGTTGTTTTTCTTCAATGAAGTTTCAAATCGAGGGTTGTAGCGTGATTCCTCCCTGAAAACACAATGTGCATGGGCACTGACTCCAAATTTAGATTATTTACTGTACAGTGGGGTAAAGGGGAGAATGAAATGGAGTCTCAGTAAGTATACGTGTCCTGTGCATTGTAGCTAGCTAAGGAGATAAACAAATATGCTGGTATTGCCCACTTCTGGAGAGGTGGGAAGGTGTACATGAATCTCCAGCTCTACATATTACAAGGTAACATATTCCATTGGTAGCCATGTGGCTCTAGATCTACATGATTTGTATTAACTATAAAGCAGTATCCTCCCCACAATGGCTAATGGGCAGATGTTTGAAATATAGTTTGTCAACCCCAGCTATGTGGTCAGCCCCAGCTTGTTGACATGCTAATATAGCCACACACTAATGTTTTCTGAACCTGTGTGGTTTTTAACATGATGCTGCCTTACATGTCAGTTAATAGAGAGCAATGGTAGCCCCATTTCTACATGTAGCGAGTGCTCAAATAGGTAAAGAGATCACTGTTTTCACTTTAGCGTAACACATTTGAATGCATTTTACAATCTATATTGCAATACTTTATTTGGAAATTGCCTGACCTCTGTATGGGTTTCCATAAGAAACAAAAGACTGAGCAGCCGTAAGGTAGGATTTTGTCCTGTCAATGTAATATGAGTGCTCTTTTCACATCTAGTGTGTGCAAAGTCCTCTCTGCAACCCAATCAGGTTGTAGGAAGAAACACTGGCAACTCAAGAGTCTGTTTCAACTGGAAAGGAGAAACTACTTTGAGTAAAACTCTGTATTAGTACAAGGAGCCACTCGATCTCTATGATCCTGAGAAAAAAGGGGTCCTCAATAGTGAGTGCTTGTAACTTGCTAACACAACCTAAGGAAGTAATTGCTGACAAGGCTACTTTCCTTAGAAAGAATTGAAAATCTGCTGAAGGTTCAAAGCATGGTCCTATGAGACTAGTAAAACTGCCCATAAAGGCCTTGATTACTGTTCTGCACATATGTGACTACTGCTGCCATGTGGAAGCGTATAGGAGCACATGCCAAACCTGAACTTTGTAAATGTAGAAGGTAGGAAATGAAATACTGCAGATATCTTAAGAAGATCAGGCTGATTTGCCAGACAGTAGTAGCTAGAGCTCTACTACTTGATGGCATAGCATGCACTTGTGTTAGATCTATGTGTTTCACACAGAATACCCATGAACCTTCCAGAAGATTTAAGTATCCGAACTCTAAAACCTCAAGGGGCAAACTGCAAGATTTAGTTTCCTGGGTGCGGGGTGTTTGATGAAGCCCTGATGTTGAATGAGAAAGTCCTCTCTAATGGGGAGCTTCTCGTGAAGGGAGATGGAGATATCTAACAGCGATTAGTACCACGGCTGCTTGGTCCATTTTAGTGCAACCAGAATGAGAGTCATGGAGACTTGCCTGATATTCCTGACTATATATGGGATGAGTGGGAAAGGTGTAAAAGTGTATGCAAATATCCCAGACCAGGTTATGTATAACGCATTGTAAATGGACTAAGGGTGTAGTTACCTGGAGGCCCAGCTTGGGCATTCTGCTTTTTCATGGGTAGCCAAGAGGTTGACTGTTGCTAAAGAACTATTGTAGGACTTGATGATGTAGTTCCCACTTGTTTACTTGTTGGTGTCCTGCATGGCAGGGCTGCAAAGTTGTTCTCTATTTCTGGGAGGTGTTCTGCTACAAGCAGTATGTTGTGACGAATTGCTCAACACCAAATTTGCTGTGCTAGAGAAAACAGCAGAAGAGAATGTGTGCCCCTGATTTAGTATATACCATAGGGCCATTGTCAGGTTAGCCACACACCTGAACTCCAACCGATTCCAATTGGGCAGTGCTTGTCCCACCACTCCACTTGAGGATAAATCTTAGATACATTTTAGCAGAACTGTCACTAGCACTTGCTACCAAATGGAAAGGGGATTGGGATATGAGAGAGAGAGAGATAAAATGACAGTCTTCTGGCTTTCCTTTCACACCTCCGGACTACTAGGCTGAATGTTGGAACACTATTACTTTCACAATGTCCAACCAGGGCTTCACTTAAATCTGTTCCCTAAGAACAAAAGGGATCATCAATAGTAATACAATAATAATTGCTTGATCAGACTCACAGTAGTAAATGGTTGATTAGTAATCTTTGAATAAATGGTCAATCACATTACAATCTGTGGTTTAAAATACACAAGGAAAAGTCTCTTGGCTTGTAGCCCAAGATTAGCGCTTCCTTGTTTACCTGTCAAGCTTTTCTAGCAGTCTTTCATTAAAAACATAGGGCCTGATTACAATTTTGGAGGAGGTGTTAATCCGTCCCAAATGTGACGGATATAGCACCAGCCGTATTACGAGTTCCATAGGATATAATGGACTCGTAATATGGCTGGTGGTATATCCGTCCCATTTGGGACGGATTAACACCTTCCTCCAAAGTTGTAATCAGGCCCATAGTATAATTAAATAATAATACCGTGTCATTTTGAGAGGAAGTTCCAATTTACTGTGAGTCAAAATTTTGCCAAATCAACCTCGTCTGAACTTAGTTACAAGTGTCTCTAATTCAAATTGGTTGTGAGAGTCTTGGAATCAAATGGATGTCATGTGTTTGGTGTGCACTTTGCCACACAGGTAAGTTCTGACTCTCTGGAAACCTTTGGTTCTTCAGAAGAGGGCCCATCGTGCTGCCGAAGGAGTAGACGAAGCAAAGCAAGGCTTCCCAATTGGGGTGTGGGTTTCATAACTGCGTCTCAAAGATGGATGCAGGACACATGGATGGAGGGAAATCTTGTGAGGTCACGAACACAAATGCAGTGCTCAATCTAAATGGAAGGAAAGGTGAGGCAAACGGGGGTTGGGGCTCTGAACTTGTATAGGGAAATATTGGACTCACAAGGAGATAAAATCTGGCCAATACTAGGGGAACATTGGGAGTTAAAGGGACCAGAAGGAAAACCAAGTAGAAGACCACAAGGGGCACCAGTAAAGGGAGCACTAAGATGACCACAGACAGGAGACATTGGGGATTTCATGAGAACATGACGCAGGGCAGCCCCTGCCTGGTTTGGGCAATGGCTATGGTTGCGACAGCCATTGTGTTTGTAACAGGATGCCAGATATGACTCCAACACAGTGTGCTTAAAAAGGTCCTGCTGGGCGTGGCCAAGATGGCGGCATGAGCGGACGCGTTGGTCCGAGCTCCGCCGCCTAGGCCCTGGATTTGCTGCCCGACCCCGATCGGGAGGGCTCGTGAGGCCCAGACAGGATGCCTGGAGCTGCCGGGCACCGGGGGCCCGAGCACTGAGGGCGCCAGCGCCGATCGGCGGTGCGAGCGGGGCTGAGTGTGTTGGGCCGGCGCTCGCGGCAGGTAGAGGCAGCGGCCCGCGCTGGACGGCAGGCCCGGAGTCTGGAGGCTTGCCGGGAAGCAGCGTGAGTGCGGCGGTGCCCTTCGCGGGGGCTGGGGCTCCCTGGGGAGACGGGCCTGCGGCGGGGCCTTGCCGGTGAGCCCTGTGCCCGAGTGGAGAGACAGCGGGGCCCGCCTGCTGGTCCCTGTGAGCGGAGACTCCAGAGAGGACGGCGAAAGGGCGAGGACCCCCTGGAGCAGCTGTGTTCGGCTGTGGTGAGGACGCAGTGGGTCTTGGAGGCCGGTTGACGGTGCGGAAGGCCCGTGGTGGCCTTTATCTGGCGTAGAATCGAGCTGTCTCTGGGAGTGGCCCTACGGAGTGTCCTGCAGAAGAGAGGCTGACAGCTGCTGGTGAGGGGCCCGCCCAGGAGAATACGATGCCCGGTGTTGGCGCGCAGAGGACCGGCTGGAATACCCGAGCTGTAGCTGCCAGAAGGTAGAGGAGATGGCGACCTCCAAGCCCAAGCGGGACAGGATGGTAAGAGACATGTTGACGGGGGGATGCCCGGTGCCGGGGGGGCCCTGAAGAACCGCCAGTCGCAAGATCCCCTGAGGCAAGGAGGGAGACATCGGAGGATGAGGTGGCCCCTGTCACGAAGGGATTCCTCACCTCCCTGTTTGAATCGCTCCGCGGGGACCTGCAGGAACTTCGCAAAGATATATCGCATGAGGTGAAGGAGTTGCGAGTGGAACTTACGTCCCTGCGTGAGCGGATAACCCAGGTTGAGGATGGGGAAGCGGCCCGCGGCGAGGAGGTGGCGGTCCTGCAGCAGGAGGTTATACGCTTGCGGGAACAGCAGGGCCTCCTTCAGATGACAGTGGAGGACCTTGAGAACCGCTTGCGCAGACACAATATCCGCATTAGAGGAGCACCGATAGGAGCGGAGAAGGATGACATTAGAGACTTTGTGGTGGTGCTGTTCCGCTCAGTCCTGGACCTGGAGGCGTCCCAGGAGATCGTCCTGGATAGAGTACATCGTGTGGGCCGAGCTGGCGGGGCCGGGGGCCGCCCGCCGGATATCCTGGCATGCGTCCACAACTATGGGCTAAAAGAAAACATTTTGCAACGGGCACACAATCTCCCGCAGGTCCACTTTAGAGGCCATCAATTGCAATTATACCAGGACCGGTCGGTTCGGACCTTACAGGTGATGGACGTAACTGGTGAACTGGTGTGGTTCTACGGCCCTGTTGAGACTTTTCCTCTTTGGGATGGCTGTGAGAGGACTTTTCTGTTACGAGCACCTGTTGTGCATTATAGATATATATTTGTATGCTTCCCTCCGGGTTTGGTCATTATTGGCTCTCATGGGTTGGTTATGTGACCTGGAGCGGCTGAGTCGCTGTTCTGAGTCTCGGCCCCTCCATGGATCCTCTCCACCCCTGAGCGATTTTCTCCCTGTGATGGTATGACAATTAAGTGCTTACGTTTGAATGTCCGTGGGCTTAACAGCCCAACCAAGCGGTTAGCGATCCTGTCCGGTCTAGAGAAATCTGGGAGCCCTATCTGTCTATTACAAGAGACCCATCTGTTACACAAAGATACGTTTTCCATGCGCTTAAGATGGTTCCCTAGACAGCTTTGGTCCTCAACAACTACAAAACATGCGGGGGTGGCAATATTGCTTTCGAGGACTTTTGCTGGGGAGATCGTTGGGAAGGTACATGAAGTTCCAGGTAGGTTCCTGGCTGTTAGAATAAGGCTCGGGCCTTCTCCTTCACCGTTGCTTCCCTTTATGCTCCGAACTCCCAGCAGGAGACCTTTCTGAGACAGTCAGTTTCCCCTATACTGAGCTCGCCTGACAGTGCCATTTTGATAGGGGGGGTTTTAATCTGGTGATGGATAACGATCTTGAGCGCTCGGGCCAACGCTTTGGGCAGACTGGAGCATTGTCGGAGGTGGGGCGTCAATGGCTGGCTGAGTGTGGGTTGGAGGATGTGTGGAGGAAGTCGCATTCCACACTCTGAGATTATTCCTTTTATTCAGCGGCGACCAAGACATATGCACAGCTCGATCTTTTTCTGGCCTCACATGAGTTTATGCCCTGGGTCAGGGAGGGTACGATTGAGCCCAGAGCATTGACTGATCATGCCCCTATTACTATTGAACTTGCCATGGAGATAGGTCGGATGGCACACCGGGCTGGCGCTTTAGGGACTCCTTGCTTCAGAGCGAGATGGCGGTGGAGTTGCTCCGGCGTGCGATTAGCGATTATATTAGCTTTAACGACGATGGCAGCCCTTCTGTGGAGATTATGTGGGAGGCGCTGAAGGCAGTAGTGCGAGGCGAGGTGATGGCATTGTCTGCTAGGGATAATAGAGCCAGGAGAGAGGTGAGAGAGAAGCTAGAGCAGAGGGTAGCTGTCCTGGAGCTTTCCCATAAATCCACTGGCGCGCCTAGAATCTGGCGAGAGTTAGAGAGGTTAAGGCAACAGATGAAACGACTGGACTGGGATAGGGCGGAGTACGCGGTAGTACGACTTAAGCACAAATACTATATTGGGAGCAATAGATGCCGAAAGCTATTGGCGCACCGGTTGCGAGCGCAGCGCGGGGTGTCGGAGGTCAAATTGATTCATTCTCCTTCCGGTGAAGAGGCCTGCACGAGTGACCAGATTGCCAAGGCATTTGCGAGGTTTTACCGGGGTTTATACGCGGCGGATGAGCAGGACGTCGCGGCCATGGATTCATATTTAGGTTGCATAGCAATCACTCCTCTTGGTGAGAGGGAGGCGTCCCTGTTAGACCAGCAGATAAGGCCAGAAGAAGCTATATCGGCGATTTCCCGCCTAAAGAGTGGGAAGTCCCCCAGCCCTGACGGGTTCACTGCATTGTTTTATAAGACCTTTTGAGCGGAGCTCGCCCTGCTTCTTGTGAGGCTTTTTAATTCTTTTCGGACGACGGGAACCCTGACGCCGAGTATGTTGGATGCTACCATTGCTGTTATACATAAATCGGGCAAGGACCCAGAGGAGTGTGCTTCATTTAGGCGGATTTCGCTTCTGAATATAGATGCCAAACGTTTTACGGGGATTCTTGCCTACCACCTTAATCCTTACATGCCGGGTCTTATTGATCCGGATCAGTCAGGTTTTATTCCAAATCGACAGTGTGGCGATAATACGAAGCGACTTCTGCATCTGCTAGATAATGGCTAGATCTTGCAGAGAGGCGCTTTTTCTCTCTATCGACGCCGAAAAGGCGTTCGATAGGGTTCATTGGCCATATCTCTTCCGGGTCTTGGAGCGCTTCGGTCTGGGTCCGGGCTTTAGATCTTGGATCCAAAGCGCCTATCGGTCCCCTAGAGCGGCGGTTCGAGTTAATGGCGTGCTCTCTACGCCGTTTCCGGTCGGGCGTGGGACCAGACAGGGATATCCGCTTTCCCCTCTCCTGTTTGCGCTATATATGGAGCCCCTCGCACAGCGCTTGCGGGACAGCCCCTTGGTTTCTGGTGTGAAATTTGGCGGAGACCACCATCTTTTTACTCTATACGCAGACAACGTGATTCTTACCCTTGCGGAGCCAGCGACCTCTTTACCTGCGCTTATGGAGATAGTAGTTGAGTTTAGCCAGGTTTCGGGATTTAAAATGAACATGCAGAAGTCTCAGGTCCTTAGTCTGTCTTTGAGTTCTGATCATGAGGAGGATTTGAGAGCTCGATATTCCTTTATTTGGTCGTCCTCGCGTCTTTCCTAACTTGGGGTTGAGTTGGCGACGTCTGCCACAAAAACGGCGAGCCTGAACTACACGAAGCTGGTTCGCGATATACAGCGGGACCTGGACTTGTGGGGGAGACATAAGCTGTCTTGGCTGGGTAGGGTGGCTGCGGTCAAGATGACAGTCTTGCCGCGAATACTATACATGTTTCAGGTGCTCCCATTAACCCCACCTCCCCGAACGATTGCCACTCTACAATCGTCGGTCCTGAGATTTAAATGGGAGGGTCTCCCGGCACGTCTACCGCTGCAGGTTTTATATCGCCCCAAGGGCAGTGGGGGATTGGCGATTCCGTGTCTTCTGAGATATTTCCAGGCAACACAGCTGAGCTTTCTTGTGGAGTGGTGCTGTCCACTCACAGAGAAACACTGGTGCTTTATGGACCAGGCGGTGGCGAGCTCTCATATATGGAAGGAGCCTTGGCTCCGGCGCTGGCACAGGGATGGAGGAATTTATTCTTCCCTGATTACCAGAACAATGTTACGCGTATGGGATGCAGTGGCTTGCCGTTTAGGGCTGACTTCTTTTCCGTCCCCGATGACCCCCATAGGCGCGAACCCTGACTTCGAGCCTGGACTCTGTTTGGAAGCCCTGAGACGTTGGTACGAAGGGATCTGTAGGAGGGTAGGAATTCTTTTCGATGAGCATGGGGTGTTGTCCTTTGACCAGATGAGAGAGGCTTATGGCCTAGTGGAGGCGGATAGGCTGATGTACTATCAGGTCCGGCACTGGGCTCTCTTGCCGGCGAACAGAGCTTTAATAGATAGGCCTCTTACGCCATTTGAGAAATGGCTGTTCCTAAAGAAGGATGATAAGAGAATCATCTCAGAACTTTATCGGGTCCTGCAAGGGGAAAACCGCCCGCCTAAGTCAAAGGGTCAGGTGAGATGGGAGCGGGAGCTGAGGAGAGAACTCTCGGATGAGGAATGGGACAGCATATTCTATAGAATACATCACACAGCATATAATGCAGCAGGGACAGAGACATCATATAAAATCGCTTCATACTGGTACTACACTCCAGCGCGGTTGCATGCATAGGACCATGATAAGTCAGACCTTTGCTGGAGGGGGTGTGGAGCTACAGGCACACTTGTGCATTTGCTTTGGCACTGCGCCAAGCTACACCGATATTGGGAAAACATTATAGATGATATTGATGCAGCGTTCCAAGTTAAGATCCCGAGACTCCCATCGTACATTTTATTGGGGCTGCCCAATCCCCTTACTTTTCCTTTAAGATCTCTAAAAGGGAGGCAGATGGCCCTAGCACCTAACGCAGCGCTGCAGCTCCTCCCAGCTCTCTGGGGTACAGACAGGGTCCCGACGCGTATCTCATGGCTCCCGAAGCTGTGGTTTATCCTAGCTATGGAGAAACTTATACTAGCCTCCCAGCAGCGGATAGGAGATCTGGGCGAGTTGTGGAAGCCGCTCCTTTGGATTCTTTCCGCAGAATTTACTGAACTGACATGCCCAATCTACCTGAGAGTCTAGAGGCTGATATGAATTCTCGGTTGGAGTGCTGTGGGGGAGGTTGCTGGGGGGGAGCTGAGCCTGTTCAATGCAAGGGGTAGAGGAGTGGAGAGGCAGGAGGATGACATGGTTTTTCGGAGGGAGACATAGTTGATGTGTTTTTATTATTATGTTTATGTGGTTCTCATCTGTGGTACTGACATCTTGGAAGATTATTGGGCACTGCCAGTGGGCACATGGCTCTGCAACGAGAGGACTGGTTGGGTGGTACCTCTGGGTATGGTCTTGGGATTTATGAGAGGGACCTCTGTATGAAGATACGAAATTGCTACTGTGCTGATACATTTCATTTTATGTCCTGCGACGAGCTGTGTTTTGTATGTTTACATTTAAAAAATAAAATAAAAAACAAGCAATAAACAGATTTGATCCTAAAAAGGTCTTGCTATTTATTAAATGTATGTTTAGCTATACTCAGATAGGGTTGGGCAGTGTTTCACTGTGGTCTTTTCCTTCTGTATCTTGTTGAACTACCCCTTTTCTCTTCCTTCCAGTCCATCGGGGTGTAACCTCCAAGATAAACAAACACAGAAGGCCTTTACCAATCAAGTCTTTTATCTATGGGATCCCAACACCACACCACAAGGTGAATACCAAGTATCAGTTCTCCCATTTGTTTTTTGTTCACTTGAGAAAAACAGTGCAAAGCTAAGTTATGAACAAAACCCAAAATCAATCCTAGACCAACGTGCTCTTCTTCTACAAAAACACTCATGCTATATCAGGCAGATTTCATAACCCCACTGGATATCCCTGTGCTACCGGCCACCACGGCACAAAATTGGTTCCCCTTATTGCCACTTGCCTGAGGCCACAGCTCTGTGCTAGAGCCGTGGCGGCCCCATCCACAGCACCTCTCCCTGAGAACACTAGCCGACCATCTTCCCCATCCAAAATAAGATCTGCCTTCTGTGTGTGTCTTGGTGACATTGAACAGCACCTTGCTTCCCTCCTCCAACCGGCCTTTGCTTCCTGGAATTGCCAGTCTCCTGCTCGCAGGTCGAAACTCCTTTGTCTCCTGACTGGTCCTACCGTGGTCCTTCAGGGATTCCTGTCCACTTTTGCTGTCTTCAAACCTTCCTTTGCAACACGCTCTCCTTCCATGCTCCTTCGTCTTCCTGGTGTGTCCCATACCTCGTGTCCCCACACTCTTCTTAAGGCTGATAGGTGGAGACTAAAATGTTGGCCTGAGAGTCGTTGGTACCCCTAGGATCCCCGCTGGAGCATATCTAGTCTGTTTCCCCTTGCTTTTCTTCACAACGTTGTTGGTGTTTTGTAAGAAATACTCTGCTATGGTGAACTATATAAAAGTCTTTGAGCACCTGGTAGTTGATGTGTTTGCTCTGCTGAAGAGGAATCCATGTACCTTGCACAATTATGTCGCCAAGATGTGTGCCCCATTCTATGATCGAAGCATCAGTGGTAATGTTCACTTGCGGATGAGAATCCAAGAATGGACTGCGTACAAATAGGTTGTTGGTGGTCCATCAATGCAGAAAGCGCTAAATGCTGGCCTTTATCATCACTAAATTGTCTAACTGACTCTCCGCTTGCAACCATGGACTGGAAAGGCATTATTGGAATAGGCGAAGGTGTAATCTGACATGTGAGATAATTGCTATGCATGATGCCATCACCCAACCACTTTTATTACAGTTCTTACTGGCAGTGGGCGAGTACACTGAAAAAGAAGCAACTGTTGGAATGCCATTACTCTCTGATGGTTGTGGTAAGCTTTCCCAGTGAATTTGTGATGGAACAACTAGGTCCTAAACAACTACTTGCCTAAAGCACTACTGCTAAACAACTAAAAAGTCTCTACAACGAAGTACTGAACAACTACTGTCTAAACAACGATTTTGCCTGAATAACGATTGCCTAAACAACGAATCTTAAGGTAAGTTTTTTTTTTAATGGTTTATTATTTGTTTAGAATTTATATATCAATTCTAAAGGTTTACTAGTTGTTAAGAATTGATATATATATATATACATATATATATATATAAAAATTCTAAACAACTAATAAACCATAAAAAAAAAAAAAACTTACCTTAAGATTCGTTGTTCAGGCCACAGAGCTCCATCCTTTTTAGGGATGAAGTACATGGTGTATAGCCACACTGGTGTAGGGGTACTGGTTGTATGACACCCTTTGAAGGATGTCATGAACTTCCCTCTTTGAGAATGGGGAGAAGTTGCTAGCTAAATACCTTTTGCTGTATTTTCGGTGGAGTGGTGTGAAATTCGAAGCAACAGCCTTCCTGGACTACTACAAGCACTCATTGCTCTGAGGTGATTTCCACCCAGTGTGGCTGGAAATTACTTATCCTCCCCAGTCTGGTATTGTGTGATGGGGAGGGGGCAGGCTGTGGGCGGCTCAGTGTTTGTGGCGCCACCTCTATCCCTGCCACTACCATTGCTACGTCTACAGGGAGTGCAGAATTATTAGGCAAGTTGTATTTTTGAGGATTAATTTTATTATTGAACAACAACCATGTTCTCAATGAACCCAAAAAACTCATTAATATCAAAGCTGAATATTTTTGGAAGTAGTTTTTAGTTTGTTTTTAGTTTGTTTTTAGTTTTAGCTATGTTAGGGGGATATCTGTGTGTGCAGGTGACTATTACTGTGCATAATTATTAGGCAACTTAACAAACAAAAAAAATATATACCCATTTCAATTATTTATTATTACCAGTGAAACCAATATAACATCTCAACATTCACAAATATACATTTCTGACATTCAAAAACAAAACAAAAACAAATCAGTGACCAATATAGCCACCTTTCTTTGCAAGGACACTCAAAAGCCTGCCATCCATGGATTCTGTCAGTGTTTTGATCTGATCACCATCAACATTGCGTGCAGCAGCAACCACAGCCTCCCAGACACTGTTCAGAGAGGTGTACTGTTTTTCCTCCTTGTAAATCTCACATTTGATGATGGACCACAGGTTCTCAATGGGGTTCAGATCAGGTGAACAAGGAGGCCATGTCATTAGATTTCCTTCTTTTATACCCTTTCTTGCCAGCCACGCTGTGGAGTACTTGGACGAGTGTGATGGAGCATTGTCCTGCATGAAAATCATGTTTTTCTTGAAGGATGCAGACTTCTTCCTGTACCACTGCTTGAAGAAGGTGTCTTCCAGGAACTGGCAGTAGGACTGGGAGTTGAGCTGGACTCCATCCTCAACCCGAAAAGGCCCCACAAGCTCATCTTTGATGATACCAGCCCAAACCAGTACTCCACCTCCACCTTGCTGGCGTCTGAGTCGGACTGGAGCTCTCTGCCCTTTACCAATCCAGCCACGGGCCCATCCATCTGGCCCATCAAGACTCACTCTCATTTCATCAGTCCATAAAACCTTAGAAAAATCAGTCTTGAGATATTTATTGGCCCAGTCTTGACGTTTCAGCTTGTGTGTCTTGTTCAGTGGTGGTCGTCTTTCAGCCTTTCTTACCTTGGCCATGTCTCTGAGTATTGCACACCTTGTGCTTTTGGGCACTCCAGTGATGTTGCAGCTCTGAAATATGGCCAAACTGGTGGCAAGTGGCATCGTGGCAGCTGCACGCTTGACTTTTCTCAGTTCATGGGCAGTTATTTTGCGCCTTGGTTTTTCCACACGCTTCTTGCGACCCTGTTGACTATTTTGAATGTAACGCTTGATTGTTCGATGATCACGCTTCAGAAGCTTTGCAATTTTAAGAGTGCTGCATCCCTCTGCAAGATATCTCACTATTTTTGACTTTTCGGAGCCTGTCAAGTCCTTCTTTTGACCCATTTTGCCAAAGGAAAGGAAGTTGCCTAATAATTATGCACACCTGATATAGGGTGTTGATGTCATTAGACCACACCCCTTCTCATTACAGAGATGCACATCACCTAATATGCTTAATTGGTAGTAGGCTTTCGAGCCTATACAGCTTGGAGTAAGACAACATGCATAAAGAGGATGATGTGGTCAAAATACTCATTTGCCTAATAATTCTGCACTCCCTGTATAGCCTCCCCTTGAGTATCTTCTGGTGTTTTAGGGGTCATGAAAAGTCTATTGTTGACTCTGGTATGTCTGTGTTTGGGAACCTTGACTTTTGCTTCGTTGTCCCTCTTCGGTATGGCAAATGAAAATTGCCCCTTGACGTGCTTGTTTGTAGACACCTCCACTGATTTTGCAATACCTGCGTCTTTCGTTTATTTCTGCAACATTTCATCTCCCTGGGGATCAAAACGATGTTCCCCATTGAATGGAACGTTAGGAGGTGTTGTGCACCATCTTTTCTAAAACCTGATTCATGGAGCTAAGCATGCCTGCAGAGGACTACAATGGTATTTATGTTACGTGAGGCAGCGTCTGCGGTGTCTAGTGCACAGCGGACATTGAAAATTTCCCCTATGCAACAAGCTCCCCTTGGGGAGATGTTACAGTAGTGCCTCCAACTACCCCCAACAGATTCTATCAGATCTTGATAGTAACAACACAGAGTTTGTAATGCGCCACTATTTGGTGGCAAATACGGTGATCTGTTTCCCTGCAAGATCAATGTGCTTGCTTTTTTTATTCGTGTGTAGAGCATTCCCTGTGGTCTGGGGTGATGCCCTCATTCTTACTGTATGCACCACCAGAGAGTCTGGGGGAACCTATCCCCTGAAGTAAAGTAGGTCTTCAGGAGAGACCTTTTATTTATTTCTGATATGGAGTTTAATAACACTGACTCTTACAGGTTCTTTAAAGTTGTCAGGGGCTGACTTTAGCATGCTTTTTAGCGTGACTAAGAAATGAACACTACATTCAGTCTTAGTGAGGTCTCGACTTTGTGGTGTCGAGTCACTCTCTGTATTACAGCGATATATGCTGTAGTGCCATCTAGCAGAGATGGTTTTGTTGAGTAAGGCTTTATGTCATAAAAATTCTTAGCAGGGTGGGTTCTATAATCCTTCCATCGGTCTGGATCATCCCCAGCCCCTTTGACGTGTTCACACGGGTCCTCCTCCACAAAGGGGTTGCCTGGGTCTGAAAAGCAAGGAACAGATCCCTATAGAGACTCTGGTGGAGGAGAGGGACTCAGGGGTGAGACTGGCCTAGATTATAAAGAAGGTGGTAGAGGTAAGGGTACAGCATGTGGCACTTGTTTTTGTGTGGTAGGTGAAGGCTGAGGTTGCGCTTTTTGTGTCCTCGGTGCCAAGGTACTTGTATTGGAGTTCTTCCTCAAAAATGAGCTTTCTCTTCCTTGAAATAGGAGAAAGGTGGAAACTGCCTTCTGCTAGGGACAATTCACCAGGATTCTGCCAGAGTCTGGATTAATAAAAAGGTGTTTTGTATGGTTTCAAGCTCCTCTACCAGTTATTCGAGATTGGGGGCCTCTGAAGTTTCTGAGCTGGGTGTTAAAGGGATTTTCAGCCTTGGTTTCAGCTGCGACCTTTTCTGTGGCGTTTTCAGCTTAGCAGATGAAGACTTGGGGCCCTTTATGTGGGACGCCGTTGGAGTGGGAATGCTACATAGCTGGTGCCTTGGCTCTGAAACGATTCTTCTGCTCTGACTGGGACCAAGGGTGGTGTCAGGCTGCAGATTTCTTTTTAGCTGGTTTGGGGCTGGCTGTCCGACACCCTCTAGAGTGCTGTCCTTCCCCACTACATGGTTTCTTATGATGGTGTGTTTTTTCCCCCATGCCTTCGGTCAGCTCTCACAAACCATGTGTTTTCTTTCCAGTCAGTCCTGCCTGCTTCAGCTGTGAAGGGTAGTGTGTTCTTCCTCTGAGATCTCTGACGATACTGTTTCAGGTTGGGTGTGCGCTTCCCGACTGGTGCCTCTGAGGGCCCTGGCCATTCTCCCCCTGAGTCAAAGGTATCCTTTGTCAGGATCAATGGAACACTCTTACCTGAGAAGAGGAGCTGTTCCTTTTGGGTTACAGGGAGGATAGGGACTCGCCTCCTATCTCCTTGTTCTTTAGTTGGTTCTGTACCCAGCTGAAGATTTTTCTTGTAAGGGGCGTGACGGAAACTTACTGGATATTGTGGTAGTGATATGAAGAGTTGTGCTGGGAGTCGTGAGGATGAGTTGTTTCTAGGGACAGATACAGAATTCTGTTTTAGTACAAGAACTTATTCCTCAAAGCGTGGCAAGAACATTTTCCCACCACAAACTTACTGGTATGCTATGAAAACAATCTCATCTTTTGGCTTGAAGTGCCTCCTGATTTAACATGTATATGTAAATTGTGGCTGAGTCCATCTGGTCGTGATATACTGTCGGAAAAATTGTTGACTTTTTCAAATAGGTTCCTTTCTGAAACGCTCAGTACCCCCGATGCCGCCCTGATACTAGTACAATCCAACAAGGTGGGGGGGAGGGGCTGGGGATGCTTGTGCTGATTTCTGTTTCTTATAAATGCATGCTGCCCAGAACTTCAGTTAGAGTTTACCTTTTAATCTTGTTTTTTCTTGTTTCCCACAGGTATCAAGCAGTCTGGGACTCAAGGAAGAAGGTTCCAGTCTTTTGAAGAAACTACTCGCAGTAAGTAGATGCTCTGAACTTAGGCTCTTTGAGGGTCCAAGGAGGCGTGACCAGACTCTGGTTCAAGGGTGGGGCGGGTTTAAATAGTTTATGTCTTTGATGGGTCATTTACAATGTTCATGATTACTGACTATGTTTACCATCTGGTGGTGAACCATTTGGAACCACGTGGCTGATTGTTTTTATTACCATACGATGAGTCATTCAGGATGAGGTGATAAATGGTTTGTGTTTACTTTATTATGATGAGTCATTTTGGAACACTCATGTGGGAGCTCATTGTGTTGGCTTGATTGCTTCTGCACCTTTATTTCATGAGTCATCAGCATGCTGTGAAACTGAAATAGCAGGTGCACTTTATTCAGGAAATTAGGAACAAACAAGTCCAGGCATAATTATGTTCTGGAACACAAATTCCAAGTGTCAAACAGAGTTCAAACGGGGTGCCATGTGAGACTGTATTCTGGTTACTGCTGTGCACCATTAGCTTTTGGGAAAACGTTCAAGCATGATTCCTGACATCCTGATCTCTGAAGAGGTCTGGAATGTCCAACAGGGAGTCGCACTGTTGGACTTCCTTGATGTTGAGGGGATCCTGTTCTGTTAAGAGCTCTGAAGCCAGCAGACAGGGACTCACGTTTCATCGCTGAATCTGCCCAGGGTCTCTGTCTCTGCGTCGCCTTGCACCGGCAGACAAGCAGAAATTGCAGTTGAATCTCAGTGTTTCGGAGAGAGGCAGAAGTTACAGACCTTGTGCTTATTGCACCAAAGGTATTTAGTGTTACAATGTGGGCAGAATCGAAAAATAGTCCAATACATTTGCAACATTCTCTGAGGCAGAGTCCTGAAAATCTGGATTACGACCAGAAAACGGCAGTCTATTGAGCCAATCGCACAGATCCGAGAGACGGCAATTGTAAGTTTCCATTGGAACCAAAGACGGGCTTAGAGTCGCCAATAGCAACCACGTCGTTATCTGAGCAATTGCTTACCACATCTCAACCCAATAGGAGAAAATAAAATCTAAGGGTGGAGGTGATGCCTTTGTGCATTGTGGGCTAAGGGAGAAGTCACTCAACATCCGATGACTAAAAGCTTCTTTTAAGAACAACAACTTGTAATGCCCGGACCCAACCCTAGACGGCAGAAGCATTCAAAATGTGTAGTTACAGACTCACATGCTAAGAACATGATATTTAGGGCTAGATGTATCAAAGGATTTTGCATTCGCAAATGGTGCGAATTGATAAATTCCACCATTTGTGAATGCAAAATCGCCTTTCCCAATGTATGAAAGGCATTCGCAGTGCAATATTAAGGAATCGCTAAAATAGCGATTCCATAAAATTGCGTCTAGATTTTGCGAATCGCACAGTGCGATTCACAAATACCGAATCACAAATCAAAGTATCAAGCATTCGCAAATTGCGATTAGTCTCAAAATGGGTTTTTACATGTTCAATTTACCACGAATTGAAATCAGGTGGTAAACAGGTGTAACCTATATAAAGAGGCCCAGAATGCATCAGCTCTTTTCAACAATGCTGCACTCTACATCATGGCGAGGAGGATGAGGATCCTGGCAGGTTTGAGGAGAGGGAGGAGGAGACAGGAGCGCATTTTTAGAGTGCGCATTACCCCATTTGAACAGATAGAGGATGACATTTTTGACAAGTACAGGTTGAACTCTGCCATAATACTGGACTTAATAGCTGATTTACAACCTCTACTGCAGCGATACACACACGGAACCAATGCCATACCCACTCATGTGGAGGTATTATGCTCCCGGCACCTCTTAGCCTCAAGAAGCTATGAAGGGGGTCATAGCAGCAGCTGGAGGTGTATCTCAAAGTGAGATTTCACACTTCTTTAATGCAATGTTAACCAAAATCCATATGCACATAAAATTCCCCAACACCCCGCAGGACTTGCAAAAAACACAAATTTGATTTCTACCAATTTCCACATATCATTGGTTGCATTGATGGGATACATGTAGCAATCTGTCACAGAGTATGTATATTGGAATAGGAAGTGTACAAATTCCATGAACATCCAGGTCACATGCAATGTCTCCAGCATAATAATGGATCTTGTGGCCAGATACCCAGGAAGCACACGAGTCATACATCTGGCACAGTGGAATACACATAAGACTTCTTGCTGGGGAGTTTGGCGAAGGATACCTACTTGGTAATGTAACAATGTACAATGTTGCATAACGTCTATGTGTTGTCACAGATAACAATAACTCATTTTACTCTCCTGTCATTCTAGGAAACAGTGCATATGGAGTGCAGTCCTTCATCTTAACACCGTATTTCAATCCTGCCATGACAAGTGAAAGGAGGTACAATGCAGCACACAGGAGGACACGTAGCGTGATTGAGAGGACCTTCGGCCTGCTGAAGAGTAGTTTCCAATGCCTGCACAAGAGTGGGGGGGCACTGCAATACAGTCTGGAAACCACCTGCAAAATTGTGGCCACATGTGCAATGTTGCACAAAATCGTAAGGACAAGAGGCATACCAGTGGAACCCACAGACTCCGATGAGGATGACGACCCCTTGCCACCCCTTCACCCAGTAGACAGAACCAGTGTAGCAGAGGGTAGACAAAGACATGCTGAGATTATGCGCAACTATTTCTGATGTAAGTAATGACAACACAACGTCTACTTTCATTTATTGCTGTAGGTATCACATTTATTGCCTTGACTTCAGGTAATATATGTGTGAATAGGACATAGGTATACAAAATACACAATCAGGTCCCAATTACAGTGTGACACTATTGACATCATAGTATCAATGCATTGCTACATGATATGCAAGTCCCCTGTACTTATCCCCATTATTTATTACATCCACGCACTCAGCAGTCTCAGTGGCACCTCTTGTTGCAGATTCAGAGACAGTACTGTGCCTGGAACTGCGACGCCTAGTATCCGTCACAGGGGCTGTGACACTGCTGTGGCTAGAGAGCTCCTCACTATCCCCATCACCCAGTTCGCTGTTTGTAGCACTCCGGGCTGTCTACATTGTCTCCAATACATTGGTGACTTGCACCAATCCTCGTGCAACGTCCCGACTGCAATGTGCCATTTCCATTTGCATGCCCACAGCACGTTGTGACACCAACGCAGTTGTTGTAGTGAGCCGATTGACAGATCTGCTGAACCCATCCAACCTGGCCATCAATCGGTGATGGCACCTACGATGGGTGACATGCTTCTGCTGCATTACAGTGCAGTTCCCTAATGGCATTTGTCATCTCGCTTACGTGTCCTGCTGTAGCTTGCTGTCCCTCAGGCAGCTTGCACATGTTATTGAGAGACACCAACTGCCTGTGCATTGATCGCACGTTGTGATCAATAGACACCAACTGCCTGTGCATTGATCTCATGTGTTTACATTGCAGGTGCTGCACTTTCAACATGTATGCCTCAAGGCCACTAAACTGTGATGGGCCCTCACCTCCTCTGTGCACGGTCAGCCTTCTTCTCAACGCCTCCCGAGGGGAGTAGACTGATGCTGGAACAGGGACTGCTGTCTGTCGGTAATTCTAACTTCTGGAGGTGGTGTAGGTACTTCTTCCTGCAATTCATCGGAGTCTAGGATAAACTCAGGGAGGGGTAACACTCTTGCCCTGCATCTAGTTGGTGCTTGTACGATGGACTCACTGGTGTTTGTATTGGACTGTGGCTGCCTGTCGTCATTCCCCCCTTTTCCACTTTCTGCTGCGTTAAGGCCTGGAACATCTGCAACAACAATGTGCAGCATGTAATTGATGATGTTCACCTTGGATTTGTAATCTCACAGTTACTTTCATGATAAACATTTCCCCTCGCATAGTGTCTCTTAATTGTCTGTTGTGTTATTTCTCTGTTTGGTTTTACACTATATTTCTATTTATGTAGTAGCTGCACTTTTGAGGTATGGACTACCACTCCCATAAGGCATTGTTGTGTTGAATGGAATATAGTGATTCAAATCAATACTGCCCTTATCTTTGCTGGTGCTGGGTGTGCCTGAGGTGTCAATGTCAGTGACACCACTAACTGCCTCAGGCAGCAGTGTTGACTCCACCATGTCTTCCAGGAGGGTAGATGGTGTCTGGGTGGGTGCTCCTCCTCCAGTGCTCCTTACCTCCTTCAGCCTGCTTCCTACCCTCTCTTTGGCACGTGATCGCAAGTCGTGCCAGCGCTTGCGTATCTACTTGATGGAGCGCTGCACAACACCCACCGTGCATATTTTGGTCTGGATGTCAGTCCACATTCTCCTCTTCTCACTTTCTGGGACCTGTAGAGAGTGTTTGCCAAAATAACTGGTCATGGTTCTTGACCATCTCTTCTGTGAGGACCTCCAATTCTTGCTCACTGAATTTCAGTTCAATCTTCCGCCCTCCTTTGTCCTTCCCATTCTCATCAGTGGCCATAGTTTTTTCTGGTCCTGGCTCTCCTGAGTGCCTCCCTGGTGCTGTGCTGGGTCTCTCTGCCTGCTCCTGTGGCTCAGGCTTCTGAAAACAGCATGCACTGACTCACTTCCTGGTTGTGCTGTCATCAAGCTGCTTCAGAATACAAAAATCACTATTTGTATTTCCAAATTCCGATTCACTATTTTACGGAATCACTATTTAGTACTCGCTATTTGCGATGGCAAATTAAAAATAAATAAATTCTGTGATGGTTTTGTTACATCACATTTTGTGAATCCCAGTTTGCGATTTGGTAAAAATCGCTTTTGGTATTCGCAAATGTGAACCTTGATACATATGGCCCTAAGTTCACAACTGTGTGTTGTGGATGCACATACTGAGTGTGTGGATTCTTGAGTGCAAAGATGAGGAAGTAGAGTACCGTGTTCTTAAGGTGTGCTGTATAGTTTTACCAGCATGTGCCTTTAGGGGACATGTGGTTTGGTGTGCAACTGGGTGAAAAGCAGTACCTCAGTTTCTAGAGTTGTAAAACTGGAAAAGAGCTGAACCTTGTTGTAAGGAAATGCCTCCTTGGCATGGTTACCCCCTGACTTTTTGCCTTTGCTGATGCTAAGTTATGATTTGATAGTGTGCTGGGACCCTGCTAACCAGGCCCCAGCACCAGTACCTTTGTCTCCACAATTGGCACAACCCTGGCACTCAGGTAAGTCCCTTGTAACTGGTACCCCTGGTACCAAGGGCCCTGATGCCAGGGAAGGTCTCTAAGGGCTGCAGCAGGTCTTATGCCACCCTAGGGACCCCTCACTCAGCACATGCACACTGCTTCACAGCTTGTGTGTGCTAGTGGGGAGAACGTTACTAAGTCGACATGGCACTCCCCTCAGAGTGCCATGCCAACCTCACACTGCCTGTGACATAGGTAAGTCACCCCTCTAGCAGTCCTTACAGCCCTAAGGCATGGTGCACTATACCACAGGTGAGGGCATAGGTGCATAAGCACTATGCCCCTACAGTGTCTAAGCAAAACCTTAGACATTGTAAGTGCAGGGTAGCCATAAGAGTGTATGGTCTGGGGGTCTGTCAAACACGAACTCCACAGTTCCATAATGGCTACACTGAAAACTGGGAAGTTTAGTACTTCTCAGCACAATAAATGCACACTGATGCCAGTGTGCACTTTATTGTAAAATACACCCAGAGGGCATCTTAGAGATGCCCCCTGAAAACATACCTGACTTCCAGGGTAGGCTGACTAGTTTTTGTCAGCCTGCCACACACCAGACATATTGCTGGCCGCATGGGGAGAGTGCCTTTGTCACTCTATGGCCAGGAACAAAGCCTGTACTGGGTGGAGGTGCTTCTCACCTCCCCCTGCTGGAACTGTAACACCTGGCAGTGAGCCTCAAAGGCTCACCCCTTTTGTTAGAGTTCCACAGGGCATCCCAGCTAGTGGAGATGCCCGCACCTTTGGCCACTGCCCCCACTTTTGGCGGCAAGGCTGGAGGAGATAATGAGAAAAACAAGGAGGAGTCACCCACCAGTCAGGACAGCCCCTAAGGTGTCCTGAGCTGAGGTGACCCTTACTTTTAGAAATCCTCCATCTTGTGGATGGAGGATTCCCCCAAAAGGATTAGGGATGTGCCCCCCTACCCACAGGGAGGAGGCACAAAGAGGGTGTAGCCACCCTCAAGGACAGTAGCCATTGGCTACTGCCCTCCCAGACCTAAACACACCCCTAAATTCAGTATTTAGGGGCACCCCAGAACCTAGGAAACTAGATTCCTGCAACCTTAACAAGAAGAAGGACTGCTGACCTGAAGCACTGCAGTGAAGACGGAGACGACAACTGCTTTGGCCCCAGCCCTACCGGCCTGTCTCCCAACTTCGAAGAAAACTGCAACAGCGACGCATCCAACAGGGACCAGCGACCTCTGAAGCCTCAGAGGACTGCCCTGCAACCAAGGACCAAGAAACTCCTGTGAACAGCGGCCCTGTTCAACAATCTGCAACTTTCTTGCAATAAAGAAACAACTTTAAAGACTTCACGTTTCCCGCCGGAAGCGTGAGACTTTCCACTCTGCACCCAACGCCCCCGGCTCGACCTGCGGAAAACCAACACTACAGGGAGGACTCCCCGGCGACTGCGAGCCCGTGAGTAGCCAGAGACGACCCCCCTGAGCTCCCACAGCGACACCTGCAGAGGAAATCCAGAGGCTCCCCCTGATCGCGACTGCCTGTAACAAGGGACCCGACGCCTGGAACCAACACTGCACCCGCAGCTCCCAGGACCTGAAGGAACCGAACTCCAGTGCAGGAGCGACCCCCAGGCGACCCTCTGCCTAGCCCAGGTGGTGAGTACCCCGAGGAGCCCCCCTGTGCCTGCCTGCATCGTTGAAGAGACCCCCGGGTCTCCCCATTACTTCCTATACAAAACCCGATGCCTGTTTGCACTCTGCACCCGGCCGCCCCTGTGCCGCTGAGGGTGTACTTTCTGTGCCTGCTTGTGTCCCCCCGGTGCCCTAAAAAAAAAAACTGGTCTGCCCTCCGAGGACGCGGGTACTTACCTGCTGGCAGACTAGAACCGGGGCACCCCGTTCTCCATTGAAGCCTATGTGTTTTGGGCACCTTTTTGGACCTCTGCTCCTGACCGGCCCTGAGCTGCTGGTGTGGTAACGTTGGGGTTGCCTTGAACCCCCAAAGGTGGGCTACCTTGGACCCAACTTTGAACCCTGTAAGTGTTTTACTTACCTGTGAACTTAACCTCTACTTACCTCCCCCAGGAACTGTTGATTTTTGCACTGTGTCCACTTTTAAAATAGCTTATTGCCATTTTTGCCAAAACTGTACATGCTGAGGTGATTATTCAAAGTTCCTAAAGTACCTAAGTGAAATACCTTTCGTTTGAAGTATTACTTGTAAATCTTGAACCTGTGGTTCTTAAAATAAACTAAGAAAATATATTTTTCTATATAAAAACCTATTAGCGTAGAGTAAGTCTTTGAGTGTGTGTTCCTCATTTATTGCCTGTGTGTGTACAACAAATGCTTAACACTACCCTCTGATACGCCTACTGCTCGACCACACTACCACAAAATAGAGCTTTAGAATTATCTATTTTTGCCACTATCTTACCTCTAAGGGAAACCCTCTTCTTACTTTGAAATAGTATATACAGAGCCAACTTTCTACACTTGTCTTATGAGGATGCGTTGGGGGAGTAACCTGTGGTGCATGAAACTGGGGGTGGTAGCACCCTATTACATGCAGATGCACGGACGACTGTGGTTTGAGAAACTGGGAAGGAGTGCTACCCTATAACATGATGATGCAAGTGGGGGGGGTACCCCTTAGTGTGTGAAAGTGGGGAAATGTAGTACCCTGTCACAAGACAAATGGAATTGTAGTACCTAGTGGAAGTGTAGTACTGAGTGTGGTGTAACTTGAAGTCACACGTTCCTCTTTTGTGGGCTCTGGGACCAGTAGTCACTGTATACAAATCGGAAGCTTCAACAGGTGCATGACACTGGAGGCTGGGTTTGTTACTGTGACGTTTACTGTGTCTTTGTTTTCACCTCTATGTACTCTGGACCAGTCATTTTATACAACTAAAAGGATTTAATAGGTGTATGGTACCGGAGGCAGAATACACAGGCGACTGTCTTATTTGTGTGTGTATTTGTGCATCCTACAGTGTAACCTCTGTTTGAATGGTGTGCTTTCAGAAGCTCCAGTTTGCTTGGCCAGGAGAGTGTAATCATTATGTGCTTGAAATTTTCTTTCTGATGTTTGTGCAGTTTTCAGCACGAGTGGTGGTAGGATGCAGATTTAGGTGCTTTTTTCTGTCTAGAGTTTGGACATGTTGGTTAAGCCAGCTAGTGTGACTGGGTGGTGGAGATTTTGGAGCACGAAGTTGCACTTAGTGTGTGGAAGAGAGTGTAAAAGAGTGCACTGTACTTGCAGGCATGTGTGTGTTGCTTGTGGATGATGGAGAAAGTGTGCAAGTTTGCCTTATTGTCAGTGGGCTACTGTTGCATTAGTTACATTTTTGTCCTGTAAGCAAAGATGATAATACAGATACATGTCATGTATAATTTGCTCTGTGTGTAAAGAAAGGGGATGATGTTGTGATATGATGTATCTGAGCAAGTGTGGGCTGAGGGGGTATGTTGAATGTGAATGCTATGTATTGGCTGACTTGGTATGTTGTATGTAGATGTTTGAGTGTGAATGCAGTGAGAATGTGCTGACACATGGAATGCAGGTATCTCTGTGAAGCCTGGGGATAGATTACAGTTTGGGTGGAGAATGGGGCACTAACTGTACCTGCCAGCTGTGGGTGTAACCTAAGGTCTACCATGAAATAAAGACCTTAACTCCTAATTAGGTGGCTCTAGTCTCTTGTGTGAAAATCATGTCTTCTAATTACAACTGCCGTGTGTCCACTCTTCACTTCAGTGTATGGGTCTCCACCCTCCAGCCACCGGAATGAATGCTGTACACTTCCATTCTCTAGTGGAAGTCCTATTCATTGTCCACCTTGTACCATGCTAAACCAGGGAAATCCAAAGTGGATCCCACTGCCCCAGTGCTCACACACACTAACAGAAACAGTCCTACCACCATACACGTACTACAGATACAATGCCCACATACACGGACTTGACATGTAGAAAGGAGGTAAACGCCAGGTTCTGGGTTTCATATCACAGCAGACTTTTACATAAACACAAGGAAAAAACTTAGTCACCATACATATTCAAGACAGGGTATGCAGCTACTATTGCTCAAAGCAATACACCCTGGGTAATCGAGGAGGCTGGCTCTCTATGTAGTGTGCAAAGCTGGGCCCACTGTGCAGAGAGCCCAGACAACCACACATTGGTTTACAAATGTAAAAACTAGACCACCTAATGTTCTAATTTTTATGGTAGCTAGTTTGAGCAGTTAGGCTATTCATGGCAAAGTGCAAAGCATTTGTTGTACTCACTGTATCAATAAATGAAGACACACTCAAAGAATTAATTTGAGACCAACTTACAAAAATACTTCCGACTTTTATAAACTTTTTAGGACCAAAATCATCAAACTCGGGTAAGTACTTTTTAAGCTACGATTTTTCAAAGTTTAGCAAAAATAGTCTTTTTGTGTGTAATTACAAACCATAGGAATCAATGGGAGAAAACTTTAAAAATGAAAATAAAATTAGGCAAGTGTTTACCAATGTGTCCTTTTGTTCTTAGGTCAAAGCCGTTGAGAAGTCCTCTGGGCCAGCCAAAGGTGTTCGGTATGGTTGCTGGTTTTGGCGGAAAGAGCTGCTGAAATGTCCTTGGAGCTGATGCAGGACCACTGCAGGGGACCACCTGGAAAAGCACTGCACAGGTGGACTTTGAAGTAAGTCCGGTGGGTCTCCTTGGACTGTAGAGGTTGCAAGGGGTAGAGGACACTTACAGCACGGCTGGTTCTCCGATGCAGTGTCCAGGGAGGCCAGGTGCAGAGATGATAGATGAGCCAAGAGCTGTGCGCAAAGGTGCCCTTGGAAGCAAGAGGTAGGTCACTTTGAGGGCCGCTTGCAGGTCAGCTGGGCCACTCTGGTAGGTGGTTCTGGTGGGTTCTGAAGTCCCTTGACTGGGGTTTCCTCTTGTTCCTTTTAAAGTCTGGAGTGGACTTTCTTTCCTGGAGTCCGATGTTGAGTGACCAGTACCAGGGGCTATTGCACGGTTCAGCCACTGGATCTCGCAGTGCCACCAAACTTGGCACATTTGCAGGTTTTGACCTCACGTTCCGTTTGGTGAAATTTGATCCGGCTGCAGTGTTCAGTTTCTAGATCAGCAGTCAACTGGACTCACTGGTCTTGGTTGCAGGAGAGTGATGCCTTCACTCTGGAGGGAGATCTTTGGCGATTTTTAGAAGAGTGGAAGTCCTCTGGGGATTTTTTGAGTCTGTCTGCTTTCCGAGCAACTCCTCAGCAGCTACTGTCCAGTCCTGGGTGCAGCAGGCAGGGTTTGGCACCTTTTTATTGATGCAGCAGAATTTCAGTTCTTGAACCTTGGATCATCTTTGTTGCTTGTCTTCTTGTGTCCTTGGAATCTGAGTCTCTGGTGCACACTAAATACTGTATTTAATGGGTGTTTAGGAGAGTACGTAGTAGTGACCAATGGGTCATCTTCCTTAGGGTGGCTACACCTACTGTGTGACCACATCCTGTGGGCAGAGGTCACTTCCCTATCCCTGAAAGGCTATTTTCTTACCTTGCAAGATGGAGAAAAATGAAACAGAGGGGTCACCTTGCATGCAACACCGTAGGGGTGATGCAAGATGTGGTTGCCACTCCTCCTGTCCTTTGTGTGTTTTCCCACCATTGCTTCCACCGGAAGTGGGGGATTGCAATGGGGGCAGCCATTTGCTGCTTGCAGCAGTCCTGGAGTTCGAGTTTTAAAGGTGGTAAGTCCTTTGAAGATCACTACCAGGTCAGTGCACATTCTTGAGGAGGGAGGTGTGACACCTCCACCCAGGAAAGTTTGTTCTGGGACCCAGAGAGCAGGAGCTCTCACCCCAGGGTTCCAGAATCTTGTCTGATGGTGGCAGGCTGGTTGTGACGGCCAGCAACCATGCCAATGTTAGTTAACTTTGCAGGGGTAATCTCGAAGGTGGCCCCTAGATACATTTTGCAATAAAACCACTAGTTGTACCATATTGGATTTATCATTCTGAGTTGTTTTATACCAAAAAACCCAGGGTTCAGAGTAGCCATCAGGTAGCTGTGAAACTCGAACTGAGCAGTGTCCAACACATGCATTTAAAATGGCTGCTCTGTTCACTTACTATGTCCCAGGTTTGGCAAGGACGCAGTAGGGGCATATTGCTCATGCATCTATGCCCCTATACATTATAGTGCACCCTGCCTTAGGGCAGGAAGGCCTACCAGAGGGGTGACTTACCTATACTGCATGCAGTGTGTAGTGGACGGGGCACACATGCTGTGTGCCATGTTGAGTTTGCATTTTAGGATTGCGCCAGGTCACTCAGCCTGCAACAGCAGTGCTGGGTGCAACTGGATACATGGCACATGAGGGTGGCACAATCTGCCCTTGCCCGGGGTACCCAAGTACCATTAACTAGGAAATTATAGTGCCAGCTAAAGGTGTTGCCTATTGTATCAATACATTTGCAAACTTAGGGAAAGAACATTGGTATTGGGACCATGTTAGCAGGATCCCAGTGCACTCCAGTCCAAGATGCATCTAGAAAGCAGGCAAAAGGAGGGGGGGGGCACTGCAACCTAGTGCCAATTTCCCACAGGCATAGACCGTAGTTTACTACCTTCTGTGAGGACAGGCTTGATGTGCCCCCTTCGGGTTACAGGACAGGTCTCCGTGTCAGGGAAACGCCTATGCCTCTGTGTACAGTCTTGACAAGCCTCATGCCAGGGCCAAAATAAAACTCAAGGAACCAATTTCACTTGCAGTCAGGCACTCAGGACAGGGATACATGTCCGTTCGCCATCCATTGGACTTCCCGTCTCAACAGGTGTTCAACTTGATGTGTATGCTCCAGTGGTCATATTGATGGGGTGGAATCTGCGAGGGCCTGTTATAATTTGCATGGTTCAAGACAAACTTGCATCCAAATGCTGTGTTTAGGTCTGGCAGAAATTAATCATGAAACCCATAAGAAGTAGCTGATTAAAAGGGCCTTACTGACCCGAGTCCAAGCTTGGGGTGATCAGTCTTATAACTACCAACCATTCCTCTCTCACACTGGTTGATGGATCATGAGCTTCACGCTCAAGAATTGGGGTGTTCAACAACCAGTTTTCTACAAGAAATGAGAATAGTATCCAAGAAGTAGGTGTGTGATCCAAACCCCAATAATCGTGTGAACCCCAATATTTTATACATCAAATTTTTACCTTGACACTCAGCTCAGAAATATTTTGTTGATCTAGGGGTGAAACACTACAGTCATCACTAATAAAACATTAACTTAGCAGTGTAAAGATCAGACTAAAACTAGCATCATTTAATGACTGTGTTCTAGATCAAAACAGATTTATTACAGAATTGGTAATAAGAAGCAAACAAACAAACGCATAAATCTGCCATGGAGGCTTAAATACATGAATACAGAATCACAAAACATAACAAAATCCCTATTTAAGATAAATAAACTAGAAACATTCTAAATGTCAAACTCATAAAGAGTATTAAAGACTCACAAAGATTATTTTGAAACGTGTCCCCTCTTAAGAATGACAGCAAGTTTCAAAATAATTGGACAGAGTTACAGAAGGAATATGGGATGTTGCCCACGAACCCGCAAAACCAGGAGTTTTTGCATACAATTAACGCACAATAATTAATAAAACTGCAAATTCAGCATGGTATGATCATGGTTAGGTTGCCCTCGCAAATCAAAAACAACCATACAATAACTTTAGGTAACTTAGCACTAACCCATTTTTTTACATTCCAAAATATTTTATTGGTTTTGTATGCAGGAAGACAAAATGAAAAGTTGCCATGATACAGCAATACAAATCACATGTTGGAATAGACAGGTAAAGTGTACTGATCTCTTGTACAAAAAACACCTTGTATGGGAAACAAAGGGAAAGCAAAGCATAAAACAAACTAATTCCTGAATGTGAAGAAAAACATAAGAATAAAAAAAAGAATCAAGATATTATAGCAGTAGGCATGACAATCCTGTAATTAGAAGTGGTAACACACAAACTTTCGGGAGACAGCAGTCTAGCGACAGACAACAAAGGATATTGTGGTAAGTAATGACTATAAGACTATGACATGGTGCGTCAAGGGACTCATGGATGTTGGGTATTGGCAAAGTAGTTGTCTAGCCTCTTCCCGGCAGACCTGCACTATGGCCTTCAGGAGGAGTTTTGAAGAATAATGTTATCTGCTCCCCTTTAGTAAGAGACCCAGTGTGGCCAGGATTTAATAGGGGATGTCAGCTGTGTTTTCCCAGTTAGCAAGGACGGATTTACAGGCTGCAGTCATTAATATGTCTACCAGAAGACTACTGTTAAGTGTCGTGAGCTGTGGATCAAGGAAGCCTCGGATGGGTGGGATAAAATCGTGTCTCAGATGGATCCCAAACAGGGACCAGATAATGCTGAATACTCTGTCTCAGAAATGGGAAACAATACTAAAGTAAAAGTGTAGATGGGGAAGATCACCACTGGCTTTATTACAGTTCCAACACGTTGAGTCCTCTTTAAGAGACATCTTATGAAGACGAGATGAAGTCCAAAAAGTCCTATGCAGGAGCCAATATTTTGTTTGGGATAAAGAGGGGGTAATTTAATGAGAGACTATTGATTTCGAAATCAGGCCCTAATCGAGTGACAAGATAATCCCAAGTGTATCCCATTTCTTCAGTAAGTTGGAGTTCAGGCGTGTAGTTTTAGGTTATAAGAGGTGGTAAAACGTGGAGGTTTGGTGGCCATATTTATCGAAGGAGAGGATTGCAGGAAGTGAGGAGTCCACATTGGGGCATTTGTTTTAGACAGACTGTGTTTGAGCTTTAGCAAGTCATAATTGTTTATATCTAATAGGTTGTATTGTTGTAGTTCTCTAAAGGAAAGAGGGGCTTGTTGTGTGCCTAATTGTTTCTGGAAATGGATGCCCTTAGTTGCCCATGAACGCCAATACATAAGGTTATAACAGAATGAGGACAGGTTAGAACTAGTGACTGGGGTCTCCAGTAGTATCTCAATTTTCAGAAGAGCCCTTGTGTTGTTAAAGATGTATTTGGCTGGTAGGGAGAGATTGGTTTTCATAGATAAAAGCGTTATGGGATGCAAATCTCCAAGATTTTCTTTTTCAGCTAAGAACCATGAGGGTGTGTAAACCAGAGATTGGGGGAACCATAGAGAGCCTTGTCTGGCTAGGAAATCGGTTTGGTATTTCCTGAAATCGGGCAGGTTTTCTCCTCCCAGATTTGTAGGAAGGCGAAATCTTTGGATGGAAATTCTGGGGCATTTCTACTACCATGTAAATGTTGTTGCTAACTTGTCAAGTCTTTGGTGAAAACCATTTGATACTACTAAAGGAAGCATACTTATAAGGTAATTGACTATCGGGGTCACCATCATTTTGATAATCTCTATAGGACATCACCAAGTAACAAATTTAGGGTTCCATCCATCCAGTAAATTTTCAATTTTCTTCAATGTCCATTTTTTGTTATGTTGAAGAGTCTCTAACAGGTCCGAACCAAATTCTAAACCCAGATATTTTATGAATTGGGGATACCAGGAAAGCCCTGTAGTATTTAGGGGGTCACTAGTGTAGATTAATCCCTTGACTTCAGATTTGTCTCTGTTGAGTTTATAGGCTGTAACCTGGGCATATTTGTCAATATTTTTTAATAATCCAGTAATTGAGTGTCTGGCATTCTCAGTCGTGATCAAAATATCATAGGCCGCCATCTTCACAGTGGTTCTATTTAAGGTAACACCGGAGATCGAACTGTTAACCCGAATACTATGGAGTAAGGGTTTTAGAGTCAGAATGAATAGAAAAGAGGATAGGGGACAACCCTGTCTAGGGCCTCTTTCTAAGCTGAAAGCAGGAGACAGTAGGCTGCCGTTTCGCACTCTGGCAGAAGGTCCACTATCGAGAGCGATGACCATCTAGTAAAAGCTTCACTAAGTTTATATCCTAGAAGGGTTTCGCGTAGGGATGTCCAGGAAACCCTGTTGAATGCCTTTCGGCATCTAGAGTTATAGCCACAGTATCAGAGTTCATAGACTCTCAATAATATGACATAAGAGGTGAGTACTGTCATTAGGTAGGCAGTTCTTCTTGAAACCCACCTGTGGGCACTAATCAGATGTGGTAAGAGAGGTTCTAGTATTTTACAGAGGATTTCGGCGTAGACATCCTCATAAAAAGATTTATAAAAATCTCTGAAAATGTGCATGATCTTTTGAGGGCTTGTATGGGGTACATTCAATGTGTCTGAGTGCATGGTTCTGTTTATGTTTTCAAGTATGACACCAATAAATTTACAGGCCTTGATTGCCTCACACGGTTTTAGGCTTTATATTTATTAATCCAGACTTCAGCTTTCCCACTTAAGATTCTATTATATTTGTATCTTTATTGGTAAGGGCAGAGAGAGCTTGAGCATTTGCACCGGAAATGTGTTTAACCTCTAGGGATTTCTCTTTTTTTTCTAGTTCCAGTAGGTTATTATTGTAGGTTTTGTTTAATTTGCACTGAATTTCAATTAATGAGTCTCTAACAGTTGTTTTGAGCGTGTCCCACAAGGTGGAGGGTGAGACACCTATGTCGGAGTTGTCTTTATTGTAGTTTAGTATGGTATTTTTGATAACGTCCCTAGACGCTGCATCTTTAACTACCTCATCATTGAACCTCCATATTTTACAAGATGGTCTTGCATTGGTGCCTATAAGAGATAGAGAACAACTGAGTAGTCGGAGATTAGCCTTGGGAGACTGTGTGTTAGGTCGATCAGATGACTGTGTTCCCTGGATAACAGGAGACAGTCAATTCTACAGCAGGATTTGTGTGGGTTGGAAAAAAGGCATAATCTCTGTTGTCAGGGTATTGGAGTTTCCGAGAGTCAAGTAGAATACACTTTCAGCGTAGTTTAAGAAGCGACTTGTGAGATTTAGGAGGCTGTAATGAGGTTTTAGTTTGCCTATCAAGAGTAACATCCATGGGGAGATTAAGGTCCCAGCACATGATAATTAATCCTTCAACAGGAATTTGGCTTAAAGGAGTAAGTAGGGAGTCCCAAAATTCCGGATCATCTGTGTTTGGGCCATATAAGGATATGTGGGGAGTTTGTGTTTTTGGAGGGCTTTGTTAGGATCCATCTTCCCTCATTATCTGCAAATTTGGAATCTTCAGATAAGCCTGAGTTTTTGGCAATCAATGTTATCATCGCTCTTTTCTTGTTGGTGGCAGGGGAACAAATAGCATTACTAATCCAGTTCTGTCCAAATGATGATATGTCTTTGTGGGTAATCTTGGTTTCCTGTAGCAGGATTAGATCAGCTTTAAGTTTATAAAGATAGTTCTCAATTTTCTCACGCTTAACTGGATGACTGAGTCCCGCAACATTTAGGGTGATCAATTTTAGATTGTCATCAAGTCATGTTGCACGAGTATATACGGTTATGTAGCATCTGAGTGGAGGGAGCAAAGTGATCCTACAATGAGGTTGGCCATGTTAGTTACAGATCTTAAGAGCCAACCACAATGTCCGTAATAGCAGACTTTTGGGATGTAATCAAATCGTTGTTGTCCCTAAAAGGGTGTGAATGGAAGCGATTTGTCGCCGAAGATTAGGCATCACCAAGAAAGAGAGATGGAATGTCAAGCCATGTGACTGGCCAAGTGTAAAAGGAAAAATACATGTGTAACTGAATGCAAACAGAAAAGAAAGGAGCCCACAACATAAACGCCCACCCTCCCCCCTAACCACACACCCATCCACCCTTAACACTAAATGCAAGGGAGACAACAGCGGGGTGATAACCCGAACACCACTGAATTGCAGTAAACAGTCAGAACAAATGACCAATCACCAGGCCTACGACACGGAAGAGAATACTAATTAGAATGACTTTGGCACTAAATGTAATATGTCTCAATTTCTGAACAAGGAAAGGTAACCTGGTGCGTATGGTTGGTTCTTTATTTTGTCTCAACAACAGGTGTCTGTTTGTTGGCCAACGTAGAACATGCCACTGAGGGCAATTAACAGGTGGACATGAGGTGACTATGGGATCATGTGAGAATGTCATGATGAGGCAGAGGAGTATAGGGGAAGACCTGGGCGCTGTTAGGTAAATATACAGTTGTAGCAGGACCAGGAATATCTCAACCCAATAACAATGAAACATTTGTGTAGAAAAACAGTTGTCATTCTGTATCAAATACCATGTAACACAAGTACCATACAGCAAACAGTAAACAACTAGCAGCAATGATCCTGTAGTGCAGTAATAACACCTGCACAAGACATAAATTGTGTAAGTCACATAGAAATGTATCTGTTGTGACAGCAAGAGAAGCGCAGGCACCAGCTAAGAAGGATTGTAGCATATCTTATAGACGCAAGTTAAAGTGACAGTGGAAACGTCTCATAACCTCAACTTATTGGAAGACATTTGATAGGTATGCATTAAAAAACTATACCTTTCATCTATGAATGTTTGCAGATCTCCTTGTTTGGTGAAGATGTGGTATTTCTCATTGGCATAGCCTTTAAATTTTGCACGTGAAGGAGAACTGAAGAGTTGATTTCTTAAGTTTAGGTCTAAGAGCTAAAAAACTTTTTCTGACCTCCACTGTTGGCTTGGGGTAGTCTTGCAAGATGAATATTTTGTGTCCATTCCACAGAATGTGATTGTTTCTGCACATCTGATTTTGAATTAACTCTGTGTGCTGGTATTTTAAAGAACGGCAGGCAATCTGGTGCGTGATGTAACTGTTGAGGGGTTTGAACAAGCGGACAAGGTGTGCCCTTTCTAGTTCAAAGTCTTTTTTAAAGGGTATGCCTGTCATTTTCGGATCCATCTCTCCAAAAAGGTAATGCAAGAGTCTGATGAGTCTTTTGATCCTTTAGGCACTCCAAAAATATGTATGTTCCCCCTGCGATTTCTATCTTCCAGTTCAGCCATGTCTCTTTGTAAGGTCTTAGTTGAGACTTGAAGTTTCTGCATGTATTAGCTTGAGACAGCAGTTGTATTATCCAATGTGCTGATTCACGCTTCTACATAGGTCACTTTGGTGTTAATAGTATTGATGTCTGCTCTAATTGCACAAACTTCCTGTTGCATCATAACTGTGTTGGCCTTAGTGGATTTAGCCAGATCATGTACTTCAGCTAGTTTTTTTAAGGATCATTCCCATGGTGTTAGTTATGTCTGTTTTCCGCGTGACTGCCGAGACAGGCAACGTGGGTTACATTTTGGAGCAATTGTGGCTTTTTTTAATATATTTTTCAGTCATGGTTGTGCTACAGTAAAGACGGTTTGGGGTACACGCCAGTCTGTCTAAAGATAAGGGCTCAGATCACGGGCACTATTTCTCTGCTCTGTTTTTTTTCAGTTGAACGCTATTAACTTTGGTTGTAAATGAAATTCCTGGATGCCCTTGGTTTTCCCAAAACCGGATCTGTTGTTTGCGTCACATGCGGTGTCGTACGACCACAGCAGACCTTGGCAGTGGGAGCAGCAGAGTCAAGCCGCAATCACTGCACCGTCCAAGCTGTGTCCCCCAGCACTAACCCATTCTTGCTTCCTCAGCAACTGCACTCTGGATATGTACAAAATAATATGAAACATTGTCTCAAACAGTAACTCATAGAATTATGCTCTTTGCACACCTGCATCACAACTTCCAGCAGCAATACTTCAAACTGATACATTTGGTACATGATGGAGAGCTTAATTCACAATACATACTTTCTAAAACAATCATCCTTTTTACATCCTAGCATTCTGTGCTACATGGAATGTAAGAGATGACTTGCAGTGGTTTACTGATTTGGGGGGGGGAGACAAGCAGGTGCAAGACAATCAGAACACCAGAAACTGCATACATTTTAAATAAATGGTGTCCCATGCGAAAATGTGGTATAACTGTTCTACATTACTAATCAGACACTTGAACATTTAATACAATTATTTCAAGTGCAACATCATTAATTCTTCAGTTACAACTATAGGTAACATTAAAATTATTAATTTGCATAAAGTCAACTAAAAATGCGCATGAGAAAACACTTTAACATAGACTTAAGACTCAAAGTGCAGCAAACGTAGTTACTGGAACAAATGTATTTACAAGGTAAACATACACACAAATGAACAATTAACCATACGGATGAGTACCATACGTCAACATCAGCCAACCACGTTGAAAAAAGGTCCAATCCATCTAGTCGTAAATCTGTAAAATACCAACTTTAAATGGCTTTGAAATATTAATATTGGTTTCCCTGCCGTCTGTAAAGACCCTTAATGGGTGCATTAGGGGTATCCCGAGGTCATGAGAGGAGCTTGCAAATGACGCTAAATATTGGGCTATTGTCGGGCGTGTCACGGCTGGATTTCTGGAATCGAGGGAAGGCGCCTGAGCGAGAACCCAGAAGTTCCGCTTTTGTCACGATAATAAGGTTCCATCCTACGCTGGACGTCAACAGGGTCAGAATTCAGGACACCTACCAATACCCTGCCGAAAACACGGCCATAGCACTCCCGCTCTTCAAGTCCGGACATGAAAGGAATGGGAAGGGCTCTGTATTTCAACGGGGTAGGGCTCCCAAGCCAGATGGCACCGATGAACCGCCCCCCGCCGCAAATCCAGGCGGCCCCGCTGCGACCGCGGCTGGGACAGTGCACGCAGAACACAACTAGTATAGTATTAGCCAGAAGGAGGCGTGCTCGCGACAGACTGGAAGTGCGCGCGCTGGTTCCAGGCAGCCACAGTGTGGCCTGGCGCGCGCCACCTCCTGGGCCGTGTCGCGCGCAGGGCAGTGCTCGCCGTGGGTCTCGCCCCCTTTTCCTCTTCCGTTTGGAAGGCTCCGCTCTTAGCAGTGCCCCCCGCCCCGTTTGTGCGCTGCGGTGCCAGTTTCCTACCGCTGGAGGCCTGCAAACGCCGCTGCCTGCGATGTCGGTGGAGGGCGGCGGGGATGCACCCCCGGGCTGGGGTAAGCTGCCGGCGTTGCAGCCACTCTCGCCACCCTCTTCCCCAGCGGGAGATGATCCTGTCGGTCCTTCCCCTGAAGCCGGGCCCGCCTTCCCACCGCTGCCTCCTCCACCCGGAGCGTCAGGAGCTGCAGAAGAGCCTGACTCCCTAGACGGGCCGGAGTACGAGGAGGAAGAGGTGGAGATTCCGCTGACCGCTCCGGCGCCCAACCAGTAAGTACCGACCCGTGGATATGTCCGATCTCCCGGTGCATTTGTTCCTCCTACATCCCGGCCTTTGGACGGGAACATGCATGTCTGTTTCAGCACCGCGGAGCTGCCGGAGCACATGGGCTTTCTGTGGACAACGTAAACAGCTTCTTCTGGAATTAGCTAGCTTTCTAGAAGTGTTGGCGAGAAAAGGGTGTAAAGCCCTTTGTGTCCCAGGGTCGGCCCGATCCTGTCTGAACTTAGGGCAGAGATCTCGTCTAGTCCCAATACTATCGATAAAGGAGTACCCGCTAATATACCACCGTGCAAGGTTTAATGTATGCGGTGATCTGTGGTGTATATGCAGCCTCTCCAGCGAGCTGTCACTGTCAGAGCTCATCGCGGGCTGTGGGGTGGAGAGCAGTGATTGACGGTGCACTCTGGGACAGAGAAGCAGTATGCAGAGTACTGGTGAACAGACAGCAGGTGTCCAAGTCCGAACGTCTTCTATGCCGCGCAGTTATGGAACGATCGTTCTTATGTACATTTAGTGAAGATGCTTACTAAGTTGCACAGTGTGTAGGAAAACATTGGGTGGTCTCATTTATGTGAAACTAATTTTCAGGGCGATAATACTCGAGTCAAGATCGTTTAGATTTAGAGTAATCAAATTCGCGAAGTTCGTTGTTCTCAGAATGGAACAACGCTTTTCTTTTTCTACCGTAAAAGTTTGCAGGAATTACAGGCAATATTGTTGCTCCAAAGCCGAGAACTTTTGCTGAGAATTGAAAGCGACAGCGTACCGCACACCTTCACTAAGGGGTCACGAGTTCTATAAACTATTTCCCCCCGTTACCATTTTTATTTGAGTTTTATGTATACCGACAAACCTTTTCTTGTTACCTCCCACCAATACCTTATTGGTAATACGCAACGCGTCACCTTTTTCCTAAAAAGTATAGTGATCTGTGATCCTGTGGGCATCTAAAAATGTCCCTATTCTGGCTGTCCATTTCATTTTCCGACTGTCCATGTGTTCGACAAATTATAAGCAACAAGCTCATTGTTTTTGTTTGTTTATAGAATGTGCTTTGGTTTTTATAGTTTGCCATATTTTTACACCACTCTAAATTATTTTAGTTTTTAGATTGTGAAAAGCAGATCTTGACGAGATATTTAATTGCGTTTTTTTGTTTTTGTTTTTGGAAAGAAAGGGGTGCATCGTTGTATAACTAGTGAGCTATGCATGCTAAACTGAATTGCATACCTGCCTCTATTTACACACAGCCAGGGTGATCCCTTAAGTGATGGAGAGATCTGTTCTCACCAGGAGCTTTTGATCACTTTGCGTTCTTGATCACTTTGCAACCTCCCACATTTTGATGGTACTGAGTGTGAGAAAGTATCCTCTTACTAGCATGGTTACCCCCATTTTTGGACTGTTTGTCAGTGTATTTCGACTGTGTCATTGGGATCCTGGTAGTCAGGACCCCAGTGCTTATAGTTTGTGGCCTACAAATCAGTATGTTTCACTGTTTTTGTCAGTATGCTTGACTGTGTCACTGGAGTCCTATTAATCCGATCTCCAGCGCTTATGCTCTCTCTGGTTCCAAATTTGTACTTACGTACTGGTAACCCAGTATTCCACTCCAAATTGGCATACTGGGCCTCTTGTAAGTCCCTAGTATATGGTACCTAGGTACTCAGGGCATTGGGGTTACAGGAGATCCTTATGGGCTGCAGCATTTATTTTGCCACACATAAGGACCTCATACAAACACTTCTTCAGGACTGCCATTGCAGCCTGAGTGAAATAGTGTAAGCACTATTTCACAGCCATTTGCACTGCACCAGGTCACTTATAAGTCAACTATATGTCTAACCTTCAGACCCTGAAGGCTAGGTGCTTAGTACCTGTGTGTGAGGGCACCCCTGCACTAGCAGAGGCGCCCCCACATTAGCCAGGCCCATTTTCTCAGACTTCTTGAGTGCGTGGACGCCATTATAAGTGTGCACTATATATAGGTCAACACCTATATATAGCTTCACAGTGGTAACTCCGAATATGGCCATGTGAGGTGCCTAACAACTGGGAATTGTACCCTAATAATGATTCCAGTATTGGTTGACAATCCCATGCACCCTGGGGGCTTCACCGTGGCCCCCCCAGTACTGTCATACCAGCCTTCTGATGCTTTCAGTGGAGCCCCAGCTTCTGCCACCTCACAGAAGGGCTTCTACCCTCCTGGGGCTTGAGCAGCTCAATCCCAGGAAGGCTGAACAATGCATTTCCTTTAGGAGAGGGGTGTTACATCCTCTCCCTTTGGAAATAGGTGTTACAGGCATGGGAAGGGGTATCCTCCCAGAGCCTCTGGAAATGCTTTGAAGGGCACAGATGGTGCCCTCCTTGCATAATCAAGTCTACAGCGGTTCAGGGACCCCTTCTCCCCTGCTCTGGCACGAAACTGGACAAAGGAAAGGGGAGTGACCACTCCCCTGTCCATCACCACCCCAGGGGTGGTACCCAGAGCTACTCCAGAGTGTCTGTGCGTTCTGCCATCTTGTTTTCAGGGAACTCCGGGAGCATCTGAGTGGCCAGTGCCAGCAGGTGATGTCAGAGACCCGTTCTGATGGGTCCATATCTGGTTAGGTAGCCAATCCCCCTCTGAGTGCCATTTAGGGTCTCTCCTCTGGGTGTTTCTTCAGATTTGGATTGCAAGACTCCAGCAGGAATCTTCTGCATCCTTTACTTGATCTTCTACTGACGGATCAACCGCTGACTGCTCCAGTAACTCTACAAAACTGCAACACAGAAGCAAAGACGATTTCCGCGACCTTGTAACTTCAGCTCCTGCCAGCAACTGCAACAGTTTCCAGGTTGTGCCTACTCTGAGGACTGCCTGTCTTCATCCTGCACCAGAAGAACCGAAGGAATCTCCTGTGGAGTGACAGTCCTTTCCCTGATTCAGCAGCCACCTCTCTGCAGCGACAACCGGTACTCTGGGTTCCCTCTCCCGACGATGAGCGTGGATACTAGAACACAGGTGGTGGACTAAAGTGACCTTGACTGTCCAAAGGTCCAGCTATCTAAATTTGGTGGAGGTAAGAGCTTTCCTATCCGTGCCAGACAGTACCCCTGTCCACAGTGTTTTTTGCAGCTCCTAGGGCTTCTGTGCACTTTTCCAAGAATTCCTTTGTGCACATCCTAGCCCAGGTCCCCAGCGATGTTCAGCTCCTTGAGTTGTTCGGCGGGGTGGGATCCCTCTGTGTAGTGCTGCGATGACCGCCATTTGCTACTCCTTTGTCCCTGTGCTGTGGGACTACTGTGCACGCTGCCTGGTCTTCTGATGGCTCTCTGAGTTGCTGAGAGCCCCCTCTGTCTCCCCTTCCTGGGTAGAATCGACCTGGTCCTTCCTGGGCCCGGGCAGCGCCATTTTTCACGAAAAACGAGTTTTGCATTTACCAAGGCTTGTTGGAATTCAGCGGCGCAAACCAGACTGCATTCATCCATCCGGCATGGGACATCTTCTGCACATACCAGGAACCCGCATCTATCTTCTTTGGTGCAGTACTGACTTTGTCTTCTCACCAGTGGTTCTCCTTGTGCACCTTCACCCGGGTTAGCAGGGGCTCCCGTTCTCCCTGGACTCTTCAGTGCTTCTTGGACTTGGTCCCCTTCTTCCACATGTCTTCAGGTCCAGGAATCCATCATTGGTGTCTTGCGGTCTCTTCTGGTTCTTGCACTGTCTTCTACCACAACTTATAGTGTGTTTTAGGAAACTTGCTGTGTTTTTACTTTTGCTTTCCTGGGATCTGAGGTGGGGTATTTTACTTACCTTTTGGTGTTTTTTTACACTCCCAGCGCCCCTCTACACACTATACTTGCCTAGGTGCGATACCAAATTTCACATTCCACTATTTTAGTATATGGTTTGGGTTCCCCCCAGGCCCATTGCAACCTATGGTGATTTTCACTAGTTGCACAATTTTCTGACTGTTTCCTTACCTGTTATTGGTTACTAGTGTATATATTGTGTAATTTACTTACCTCCTAAGGGAGTATAGTCTCCAAAGTATTTTTGGCCTTGTGTCACTAAAATAAAGTACCTTTATTTTTGGTAACACTGAGTATTGTCTTTCTTGTGTTTAAGTACTGTTTGAATACAGTGGTATTACAAGAGCTTTGTATGTTTCCTAGTTCAGCCTTGGCTGCTCTGCCTACAGCTACTTCTAGACAGCCTGCCGTCTAGACACTGAATGCATTTCACTAATAAGGAAAACCTGGACTTGGTATAAGGTGTGGTACCCTCTACAAAGAAGGTTAGCTTTCTACACTGGGGTGTTTTCATCAAAAAGCACGGTAGTCCAAATTAGGTGTTTTGGCTTGGATCAGCTTGCAAAGAATCAGAAAAGTTGCTGTTTGAATTTACTGTACAGCATCACAACATAGAAGGATTTTCATCTTGTTAGAAAGCTTCACTATAACACACAGAGCTTTTCCAACACGGGCCATTGCAATGCAAGCTTCTTCCTCACAGTGGGTACAGCACAGCCTGAAGTGCAAGCATCTCAAGCATCTCAGACATGTCAGTTACAGTCAGACAGGCATGTCAGACACCCACACACCAGGTACAATACACACACAGGGGTTTTGGAACTATGAATGGCATTACAAAATCCAATACTGATCATGGACAGGTGGAAGACAAGCGTACAGCAATAGGGTGCTTTATCACCTAACTTTGGAAGAGTCTTTTGCCTAGGTATTGTCCCCAAGATGACTTTCGTCACCGGGTTCTGTCCCGGTGCCCTTTCAGTGATTAGTGTCTCAGCAGTTTTAAGTTTGGCTAACCATCTTGCCACCTATTATTGCTTCACTGCCAAATAATAGCACTTAAAATCCTTGGCGAACGGCTTCCTTTGGTGATTGGGAGCATCAATTTGGACATAGCAACTCTTCTGTCTCCTGCTTATATCTGACCCAGAGTTTAGTAGAAAACTCCTTGAAGAATTGTCTTTGCAATTTCACAAGTATATTGACCAACTAATGTAAAAGGCATGGTAGAACAGTCATCTTTGTTACAGCGACCTGCCTCATGTCAGTGAGTAGGACACACCAAGTAATTGACATCAAGCACAGATCTACCTTTTGTGGTTACTTTATGTGGTGTTCCCATTGTGCCAGTTACTTGGACACTTACGTTTTTAAACGACAGTATTAGGCGTGCCTGTTCAAATCCGTGCCTCAGTGGGAACATAAAACATTTGTTCTAATTTCTTTAAAGGCGTGATATTCAGCTAAATGTAACAAATATGCACATAGACTTCGTTAGTCAAGGATCATCAAGGTACAACAAAATATCTGCTTATAAAAATACATTGTTTCATGCCTCCGACAGTAAATCTGCATTCAGTCAACCACTCTGTACCTGCCAAACCAGGACTTCCATTCCAGAGTAGTCAGTAATGGTGCCAATTTTGGTGAGTGCCTCACTTCCCAACTATACAATATTTCCCAGCCTGTTCAAATACTGACCTGGGTTGCATGCAATCCAATGTATGTCCTGTGATGCCACTTAGGACATGAATGAGCTGTCCGGAATGCTATTACTATAAATGTTTCCCTACACTTCTAGAACAGCTTAATTGCTTGTCAGTGTTTCTTATATCCTCAAAGTCGGTAGAGGAAATTAGCCTACATGACATATCAGTAGATGGTCTAGCAATTACAATGGCACACACCAATTCAGAGCCCAGCATGTTATAAAATAATGTATGAATTCTTCACAATATTCACAATTGCATTATACTTTGTTCGGCATTCATTATCCTCTTAACAAGTACCAGTGTGTCTGTATTTGAGTAAACAAAAGTGTAGTCAATCTCTACACTTTGAGGGACCAGCGTCCCATCTTCAGAAGAATATTATGTATAACAGACACTAGAAGACAAACTCGAACATATGACCTGAAGGAAACGACCTACTTTTTTAGTCGCTTCCAAATTTAATGGTAGTATTGCAGATCTAATTTATTTACTGCTGTACTTAATTCACATATCTGTCAACACCTAAGTCAGTATCTTTGTCATGCTTAATTGCAAAATAAAAAAAAAAAGCAATTCAGACGCAAAGTTTGTGTTCACCTCGATTTTTTTTTTGTTTTGTTTTTAAATTCAACCATAAAATCATCTACAGTATCCAGTTGATAGTAATAAATTACACACAATAAAGATCATATATCAAAATACTTCTGCTAGTATAGTTCATGACACTAAGTAGCACTCAAGCCAGTCAATCGAAGCCTTTTATTTATTTATTTTGAAGTTCGTAAGTTTACAGTGTTACTGTTTCTGCTTGGTCTGTGACACCGGCATCTATGAACGTCTTTATTATAATTAAATTAATTGGTATGTCTTTTATAACTTTGTGATAGTTTGTTTAACCGACTGTACTACTAGTCTACTGGCACCGTCGATATTTATTCATTTTTGTTTATCATCATTTCTAATCTGTCTTCCAGTTCTGTCACCCTCATGGTTTATAGTCCTCCATCTGGATCGTTTTTGTGTAACAAAAATGTTAACTGTTCTTTTACAACAACCCGCCCACAAGCAACTGATTTATTCATTATTTTTGGTATTTGTTACAGTTGGAATTCAATCCACGATAATTCCATGTATTTTTTTTCTGTATTTCACCTCCTCGATTTACACACTACAGTACAGCGTTACAATTTTATTTGGTTCACATTATGTTCCATATTGAAACAATTTATGACCATTGTACTCCTTGCTATGCTGACATTTAAGAGCTATGTTACATTTGATGTTAAGCAAGCGGCACAATGGCCTGAGTGAATCTTATTTCCCCGAGATAGGATGTTATGTCTGTGTGTGTATATATGAGATGGGATGTTGTGTGTGTGTGTGTGTGTGTGTGTGTGTGTGAATATATATATATATATATATATATATATATATATATATATATATATATATACATATACTATATATACTATTTATGACTTGATTGTTTTGTGCACATAGTAAGCAAGGAATAGTTTCATTCAATGTTAAATAACCTGTGATTAAACATTTTAAATACTCCATCCATGCTAATGGCTGTTGAAGATTTTTCTTCTGTGTCTATACAAACATTCTTTTTAAATTAGCTAGCTGAGATAACCATCATTTTGTAGAATATTCAGTGTTTATGCCTAATAACAGTAATGAAACACCTTCTCGAAAATGGTAAAATAAATTTACTCTGTATCTTGTCATCTTTTTTTATTGCACTTTGTAGCACTTCCTGTTTCATATTTCATATTTTAATTTTTTTTCTCTTCGGGGGTTACCCAATTTTTTGACACATTTCTTCTCTTACCTTGTGCAGTTTCCTATTCAATACTCTTCTTTTTAATCTTGGTAGGTGGCTGTATGGTGGTCCGTTAGAGTTTTAGAGTGAAAACTAGTCACATGAAATATGCTGTACATGGTTGTAGGTTTAGTATCTATTTCTGTGGTAAGTTCCAGGTCATCGCCACCAATGCAATGGTTCCCAACCTTTTGACTCCTGACTCCTGAGGATCCCCGCTGAATCACTGCTGGAAGCCGGGGACCCGCAAGCAACCTGTACAATTAAAATTTCAAAGATGAAACTGTAATTCGCAAAAAATACACAAACGAGTGCACACCAAACATATACTCAAATTACTAAAGATATAATAATTGTATTTTGAAAAAATATGCAAAAATCAAAAAATGTTAATGTCAAGGTTGACACTGTATCTCAGCGACTAACTTTTCAATGTTTAGTTTTATTTAGAGAAGCTGAATTCTCAGGTCAGCTTCTACATTTCCCAAGCGATTTCTGTTTTTATATGTTTGTTACAGAAGATCTGAGAAAGCCTTATCACATAAATATGTGGTGGGGTAAGGACGTAAAACTATAAGGGCCTCTCATCTCTCCACAGCCTATCACATGTAATTCATTTTCTTTATAGCACCTCTCATACCATTGTAGGGTGTCGGAGCACTTTACATGAGACTACAAGGTGGAGGATTCACATGTTATACATACTGTTAGGCATTTTTTTAAGAGTGCTTGGTCTCAGGATTCAGAACATAACATCGTGGTTAGTGTTGACTTTTAATAATAAGAATATATTTCTGCTCAAGCAAACGTTTTTTTGGCAGCATAAGAAAAATGAAAGACGGGGGTGAAAAAACATAACTTTCTAATTTATGCCATGCAGTTTGTATGCAGCTCTTTGGCAGCTCATAGCTCAGATTACGATTGTAAGTTATGAACTGCACAGTAACAAAAGAATCTCTAACAAAAGCAGTAACCCACTGTGCTATGCACATAAATCACTGTTCTTTGTATAAAACACGCTCTTTGCAGCAGGCATATTAACCATCTGCACTAACTTAAATAAGTCAAAACTGCCTCTACACAAAACTCCCATCCCTCTCCAGCAGGTACATTAATCACCAGAGTTATCTTGGTGTGTTTATTTTTGCCTGAAAGCTGATGGATGTACAAGAAACTTTACAGTGCTTTTAAAACTGCTGCACAAAGATAGTAAAAGTTATAAAAACATGCACATGCTTCTGTCGTGGGGCCTCAGCTGGAGAAATGCCTTCCTGCTGGACCAGGCCTGCGGGCCCCCTGGGATTGTGTCACAGACCCCTAGATGGCCACAGACCACAGGTTGGGAATTGCTGCATAAAATGTTAACTAAGTTATTCATTTGATAAAATAGGTTTTTCATCAGTTTGAAGAATAACGATATTGGCCGTGTTTGGGCCATGTATTTGCCTATAAAAACGTGAGTATGTTGTAAATAGAAGTTACCTTCAAACCTAAAATAAAAGTGATATAATCAATAGGAGACTTTTCAATAGAAAAATCAATTTCTCTTCAAAACACTGGCAATGAAGAATTATTTCTTTTACTCCCGGTTTTTCCTCTTTTTATATGGATTGTTTTCATACAGGCTAACCGATTTAACCACATCCCACATGGACAGTACCTATTCTTCAGAATATTTAACATACATCTTGTAGTTTAGCATATTTCTAAAATCCTTAATGAGCGTAAGAATATATTTCAAAATGTTTTTAAACATTTGTCAAGATATTTTGCAAGTGGTATAGAAAGAGATAAAATAGGTCTTGCTCAACCTGTATTACATCTGTAAAGAATTAATCTATCAGTGATCCACGCTATGATACCAAAGTCAGAAAAGTAAATTTTTTTATTTTGTCCATGATGCAGTAACAAGATTTCAGCCTCCTTATTCCAACCCGATGGCTCATCTTTTAGGATTCATGAACTCCAATATTTGTTGAATGTGCACAATGTACAGGACCATGCACAATGAACAATGTGCACGATGTCTGATTATAGCACTGGAAGTCATTTTGAACAATGCTTGTATTTTTGTGGACTTCTACACGATCAAGCCTGCAATGCACAAATTAGTGTCAAGATAAAATATAAAAATATCTTTATTAGGGTCATGATTTAACCTGGCCGTTAGTGTTTGGCTATAGCGTTAATCCAGAACTTGGATTGTTTCGAAGTGAATCCTTGCAATAACAAACTCTTGATACTGCAGACGAGTACAGGTTTTTAACAAGAGTTGGTCCTGTGAAGGTTGCATTAATTAAATATAATCTCTGAAGCATGCATCAATCTTTTTCTCCAGTATGGTCTGGCCATGACCCAGTATTGTGGAAAATATGTATATTATGCAGGCTTCCTGATTGGGGCATGATGGGCATTTTGGAGTGTTTTTTTTTTTAATTCTATGCCGTGTGAGAGATTGGTGTGTATGAGTGATTGTGGGGTTTGTGAGAAATAATTATATAATGCAATGTGTGTGTATCAAGGAAGTGGAATTCCTATCGCCCGAGACATATTGTTTGGGGTCAAGGGCAACATGTTTTAATGTTTATTTTGTCCTTGGGACAAGGTGCCCCAACCCCCTGCAGTACAAACCGTTTGGCTGCCAGTTTAAAGAGAAGGGAACTGTCTGCAGTTGAGGTAATATGTGTGTCCCTATGTTAATGCTGTTCAAACTTTTATTTATGGTTCATTAATGAAAAGCCTTCATTATTAGGGTGAGTGCTGTAAATAAACGTTTTAAGGTTATACTGCACTACTGATAGTGGTTCTAGTAAAAAAGACAAGTGTACATACATGTTTGAAAAGTTTTAACAATATGAGGCTAAATATAATGCTCCCAGAATGCTCTCTGATTAGATGCAAATATTTGCAGAAGCTTGTTAGTGTGAATGATGATTCTTTGGTTTCAAAATAAAATGTTCAGAAAAAAATGCAAGTAGGAAAATAAAGTTTTTCACTACTATGACATTTTAGGTGCTATTTCTTTGAAGCATCGTTTAGTGAAATGTGTTGATGCATGTTAGTATTTCCAAAAAATATTCCCAATGGAATGTCAGTGTAAGCATTTTAAACACTATTATGGGAAGCATTAAAATAAACAAGCTCTGGCAAAGCCAACCGATCCAACATTTTTTTGTGAGTCTTTTGGTTTTGTCAATGCACGTCTTGTTTCAATATGGCTTTTGTAACACTTTATTGTTGTGGGAGTTGCCAGGCCTTCACCATTGTAACAAACACTGTCAGCACCTGCCCTGAGTGAGACTGGGGGGGGGAGGGGTAGCTCTCCAAGTTCTATGCAGGGGGCCCTGTCCAGTTTCGTTACGCCACTGATTGCCATAATAGTTCCTAGCTCTGAACAAAACTACATTGTGTGCCAATATGCTCCTTGTGGAAGAGCAGAATGTGATCACTCACAGTAAAGCCAGCCGATAGAGAGAGAGAAATAGAAGCTTAATAAAAACACAATGTCTTTGCTATGCCAGACCTAATTAGGGACCAAATTCTTAAAGAAAGTCACAAAAGTGCACCCTTGGTAAATGTCTTTGAATTAGTGGCTTTCATGAATTCACAAGAGCTCACAAAAGTAGACCCTGAAATCGTACTCCTAGAAAATATGTGTGAACTGTGTTTTAGCACGAGCAAATATGCATGCGTAGATTTGTTCTTGTGAAAATCTACTGAGCGTTTACAAGTTCACTTTCCCTCCAACCGCTTTTTTCCCCATCCGTGGAAGAACATCTACTTCTGCCATTGTCAGGAGTACACTTCCAAACTTTCTCATTATGGGAAAAGATTAGAGAAGAGCTGGTGAAAATCCTTAAATCGTACAAGTTAATAGGTTTGCAGAATCAAAGGCATTCCAGCCCTGGAACTATTGCTTACTGCTTCCTCCAGCCCCAGTATGTAGATCTGCGGAAAGGTGTCAAAAGAAGGAAATTGCTACAGTAGGGATGGAAATGGCATGTTTTCAAACCCTACTATAGTAGTAGCCCTGGCATAATCAGAGAGGCTATTATCAGAGCTCTCACATAATGAGATTGCTGCCATAATTTGTAAGGGTATGGGGGCGAGGATTACACTTCACTTTCTTCGTTTTTATTAACAGCAGCCAACTTTAACACAATAATAGACTTAATTTCCCATAACATTCAGGGGAAAAAGTCACAGTTCAAACAACCAGTCAGGAGGTCAATGGACCCTCTATAGTCCTACTCCTCTGTCGTTGCCTCCACTTTATTCCTGTGAGTGCAGACATTGATTATTCTTGTTACTCTAGCTTTGCTCTTTCAGACCCTAAAAAGTAGAAAAACAAAAAGTGTATGAACCTGGGACCCAACAGCCACTGGTACCAGACAGTGACATTATCCATGTAATTCGGAGAACTCTCCCGACCCGGAAACTATTAAGACATGCAATCTGTTACATTAGCGAGGACATTTTTCATTTTATGGCAGGACCGGAGGCGTGGATTATGCTGGATTAAAGTTTATTCACAACCAGTGAGGCAGTACTGTGAATGGCTTAAAGTAAAATCTTATAAAGGTAGAGTTTGAAGATCAGTCCACAGCATTTAGAATATCTTCGAGACTGGCTCCCAGTGAGAACACTCTAAGGTCCATAGCACCCCTGATGGAATGTGTCCTAAGCATTTTTGTGACAATGCCTGCTTCCTGTATGGTCCAATGGACCCATCGGGCAGTCGTCGGGGAAGCGACTGCTCTGAATGGCTTTCCTAAAGCAATGAGCAGTTGGTGCTCCCTGTGGGGATGTATATCCTCCGTCATGATTTCATAAGCTTTGATGCATCTTATCACACAAAGCTTTGGGGAATCTGGAAAAGAAGGGTAGTTAACCAGTCTAGAGTTGCATTTTTTACATCTAAAAATATGCAAAGAATCCCCTTCCTGGGGAAATACTCTACCTGTTAGATCCAGGGCTCTGATGTCTGATACACGTCGACAAGAAATCAGGCAGAGAAGAAAGCTCAATTTAGCCAAGAGTTGTTTGCATGATAGGAATCTATTAGATAGTCAAGACTAAAACAAATTGAAGACCTTGTTAACATCCCATAGGACAGAATACCTGGGTTCTGGGCAAATGGAAAGGAGGAGTCCTCAAAACAGCTTTCACACCAAGGGGTGCTCGTCTGCTGGGTGGCATATACTGGGCATGGCCTGGCAAAATAGCAGATCTGAAGGTACTGATTTTACTATATGCTAGGCCCTCCGAAGAGGAGGAGGCATAGAAATTCAGCATGTGGACAACGTCTGCCACCACAGAATCCAAGTGTCTTTTACTACCTCAGCCCAGCCATCTAGACCACGCTGACTTGTAACACTTGGTAGTGGTGCCTTCCCATGCCTTGGAAAGGACGTGTACAGCCTATCCCAAAAGTCCCCGGACTTCACAGCGCTTCCTATAATCCTCCATGCTATAAGTGTCAGAGACGTCTCCAATACCATGGGAAGGGGAGATCTGAAACCATGCTTGAGATCTCCACATCGGTGTCACCAGAGTTATGTCCGCCATTTGGCACCTGACCTGGGCAGAGAGACGCATGATCATTGCAAGCAGGGGGGAGAGCATAGCCCTGCTCCGGCTGCTAGTTCTAGAGGAAGGCGTCTGTGGCTGCTGCCTCTGTATCTGGATGCCAGCTGAAGAACTTTAGTATCTGACGGTCCAGGTGGGAGGCAAAGAGATCCAAGGAGCATGGGCCTCACTGTTCAAAAAGGAGCTGCAAGATAATGGGTGTAGATGCCACAGGCTTGCGTCTCTGAAGTTGTGAGAGTGCCAGTCAGTTCTCTAGTTGGCAATTCCTGGGGGGTCTTCCCCTGAAACAGAGATATGATTTTGCAGACAATATTCCCAAATGTTGTGGCCAGATCTGCTAAGTTCTTGACTTGGATCAAGCCCCCCTAGATGGTTATGTAGCGGAATGCTGCCACTTTGTCTATTTTGATGAGGCAGCTTTGGGCCTTTTCCTTGGTCCAACAATGGACTGCGAAAGAACCTGCTAAGAGTTCCAGACAATTGATATTCATTGAATGTTCTTGAGTGTACCAAATTCCTCCAGTGGAGAATTCCTCACCCATCCCAAGCCACTGGCGTCGGACTCTATGACCAGATCTGGAAGAGGGCCAAAGATCGCTCGTGCATTCCAGGCCTCCATGTGAGTCAGCCACCACTGAAGCTTCTCTCAAGCATCCTCTGAAAGGCGATCCAATTGCAAGTAGGCCAATCCTCTCCTGAGGTGGGAAGCCTTCAACCGTTTGAGAGCAAGGTAATGTAGGGACCCTGGGAAGATAGCCTGAATCGAAGATGACAGGAGGCCAACCACCCTTGCTTGTTGGCGCAGGGAGGTAGAGTGTCGAGCTACCAGGTGACATAGCTTGTGTTTGATTTTGGTCATCTTCCTGGAGTGTGGCCCACACTGAGTCTACCACAAAACCCAGGAACACCAACGAGTGAGCCAGAGTGGGGGCCGACGTCTGTTGATTTATCAAATCCCAGGGACTCCAGTAGGGAGCTCGCCATTTGCAAATGAAGTGAGAGCCGGCGAGGGAATTGATCCATGAGTAGTAGATCATCCAGGTAAATAATGAGGCGGACCCCCTTCGCTCTCAGGAACTCCACCATGGACGCATCAACTGTTCCAATGGAACTGGAGAAAGTGACACTGAGAAGGGAAAATAGAGACTGTGAGGTAGGTGTCTGTGAGGTCTAGACGCGCAATTCAGTTGTTGGAGAGCAGAAGATCTCATAGCAGATGTATGCCTTCTATTTTAAAGTGTCAGTGAACCAACCATTCGTTGAATCCTTTTAAGTTGATAACCAGTCTTTGGCTGCTGCCCCTCTTTTCCACAAGGAAAATATTGCTCGTAAAACCTCTGGGGTGGGGAAAAAGCTTTCATTATGGCCTCTTTCCTGAGGAGGTTGAGAATTTCCTTATCCACCAGGGAGGTGTGCTCTGGGGAGAACACCAGGGGAATCTGTGTCCTTTCCTGATACAGAGAGCTGTAAAACTCCATGGAATGCCTGCAGAGTTTGGATAACCCAGGAGTCTGAAGTAAGACTCTGGCATTTGTGGAAGAAACAGCACAGCCTGAACCTGACACAGGAGGTTTTGGACACTCACTTGTATTGGATGCCTGGGCAGGGCCGCACTGTTGTCTTCCTCTCTCCCCTCGGTGCCTGGGGTAACCCAGCATGGAGTAGAAGTTGCCAAATCTGGAGGCATACTGTTACCAGTCCTTCTTTTTTTCCTTGGAGGAGGCTTGGTAGTTAGCACGGCCGGCCGAGTGCCCCCTACCTCGACCAGCCCCCGTGAAAACCCGAGGTATGAAGATGTGGTTTATAGACACCTGAGCCTTGTCGAGGAAGTTGAAGGCTTGGACAAATTTACCTAATTCCCTGATGAAAGGGTCACCAAACAACCCCCTTGGGCCACTGGGCCCACTACCAATGTCACCAGATCCCCCGGCTAAGGGTCATTTTTGATAAGGAGCAAATGATGCCGCTCGTGGAGATGATAGAATTCACATTCCCCAGGAGACTAATGGCCCATTGGGCGCAGCCTGAGCGGCCCTTGGGAGAAATGAGGTTTCCTGACTCTTAGAGGTCCTTTGCCATGTCCAGGCCTCTGGTTAGGGGCCCTGCCAGATCCAAAAGCTTGTTTTGGCAAGCCTGCCAAGACTGCTTGTTTCCCCTACTTGGGATCTCTCATATAATTCCCCAGGAAAGTGGCCATGCTCCTGTCGATGTCAGGAGTGAGGGCAGGTTTGTACTCCAAGGATTAGCGAAGGCACTCTGATTGAAGACAATTACGGACTTCTTTGTCCAGTGGCTTGTGAAACTGCCCTGCGACATAAGTCGCAACCTTCACTGTGAGAACCCATTCCGAAGAACAGGGTTGTAGCGGACTGTCTGGATCTAGCATATCTGAAATATCCTGGGTAACATTATCTGACAGCCCTCTTGGGACAGGGGTGCCAAGGGCGGGAGTTCTGCTCCTGCTCACCATCTGAGCCTGAGGGAGGATTGGGGTTGTGAGGGGAAGGTGGGTTTGGGTGAGGGTGGAGCCACTGGGGGTAGAAGATCCAAAGGGCCTGGCTCCGTAGCACCTAGCCGTTCAGAGTGTTCGGGGGACAAGAAGGTGCACTTCAATTTATCAAATGCGTCTAAATCAATGCCGGTCGGGAGCAGGGAGACGTGCACAGATGCTGTTGCCTCTAGCGGCCAGAGGCCGACACTGCAATGGTCCCAGGTGCCGAAGCACAACACTGAAAAGAACTGACAGCAACCGCGGAGAAGCATAAAGCGTTCACGCTGCCGCGTATATCGCAAGCTGAAAAACCAAGATTATGAAGGCAAATATCAAACATTCATAAATCCAAAACAGAGAAAGTAAGGACAGAAAAACCCCAGAGGCCGGAGGCACTTAACCTGGCTGCTGAGCAGCGATGAAAGAGGAGGCAACAACAGAGGCATAGGACCTTAGAGGGTCCACTCATTTCCTGAGTGGTGGTGGTTGTTTGAACTGTGACTTTTTCCCTAAGTGTTTTGGGAAATTAAGTCTGTTATTGTGTTAAATTTGGCTGCTTTGTATAAAAACGAATAAAGTGAAGGGTAATCCTCGCCTCCTGTCCTGCCATAGAATTACATCTGTATGAGAATAAATAAAGAACAATACTTCTGTAACATTGGTGTGATGGTGAATTGAATACTGATAGATTGATACTTTACAAAAGTTATACAGGTTGAGCAGGAGTTCTTGTGGAACGTCTATGGTATAATTACCCCTGTCTCAAGCCCATAAGTTTAATGTGGCATTACCTTTTGTGGTTTTGTTGCCTGCTGCAATAATTCACAGTGGTGGATCCTCACAGTTTTTATACATTTTTGGGGAACCATAAAGTATCGATGTTAAATCTTTAGAAAGGGATAAACATTTCCTTTAATTTTCGTCTGTCCATGCATTATCAATGGTTTCCTGTAGTAGGTATCAACTCTATCTTTTAATTTCTGGTCTAGGATCATTCTGTGGCCTCATATATGGTTGATTAGCAATTAATTGCCTAATTCTTTCATAATACCAATTTTGATCCATCTGTACAATTGTTCCCCACACTTCAGGTATCCTTTTTTCATTATATCATCTTGATTTTTGGCCAAATTACATATTCCATTAAGTTCAGAGCTCTTCCAATTCATACTTGGGTTTTGTGAGTATAGCATATTTTCTCTAAGTTTTTATTCATAAGAAATTTGTTGTTTTATTTTAGTCTCGAACTGACTTGTTTTTTGCTTGGGTACAAATGATAGTACCTTCTGTAACATAATTTTTAAATTCAAAGTCATCTTACATTTTTGAGATGGTGACCAATAGGTTTTCTTCATTTGTCTTAGTGGTCTCAGAGTTTCCCCTTTCTTATCTTCCTTTGTTAATTTGCCACCTCTTTTGTCTCCATCCGAGCGATTTCAACAAAAGAAGATTTCTTTATACTTCTTCCTGCTAAGAAATTGTGATCAGTTATATTACTTCCTTTATCATCAATTACACTAATTTTATTTGAACTGTCTCTTCTGAAGTGCCAGATTGGTTGCTCACTTTTTAACCTTGTGTCTCGTAAATCTTACTCCAATTGCATATGATCATTTTTTTATAATCAAATGTATCCCTTTTAAAATGTTCTAATTTTTATTGTTTCATTTATTTGTTAATCATTTCATACATTTCTTTAAACATGATGGAATCTATGTTCCCTCAAAGGTGCATGGTTGGGCACCCAACCCTCCTTTGCTTTTGTGCTGTTTGCAGAAAGAATGAAATTGCACAGCCAGCAGTTATCTCCCACCATGAGGCAGTGACATTATCTTCCCAAAGCTAATTGCGCAGTGAGGTGAAATCAGATTGCAATTAGCAAATTTGTATCCTTGTGGAGAGCCACAGTAACATGCAATCTGTAAAGCAGTAAACTGCATTTTTCTCATGTTGGCTTCAATCAACTGTGGTAAAATATGGAATGTGAACTAGTAGGGTTTACTAGCATGGCATGTTTTCCTGGTTTAATATAGTGCTTCTGGCGCAAAGAGGGGCTCTACCTGTCCTGAATATGTTAATGTTAAGTACTTGGTATTAATACCCATGTGATCCAGCATGTGTGGTTTCCAGGGCTTTCCTGTACCATTGGGAAAAGCTTTTTAGTGCAAACATGAAATTCATAGGTTATAACTTTGAAGCAGAAATTATTGTTCCTCGGGCCTCCCTTATTCAGGAACTAACAAAGCAGAGTTGAAGTAGTTTCCCAAGCTCCTTTGGGATGATCTCATGAAGTTCTCAAAGACATCCATTAAGTTCCCTCTGGACCTAGAGGCAGGATTGCTTCAGATGTTCTGAATCCTTTTGCATTGGGATTTTTGGTAACTTGTACATGTATTGGTGCAACTAAGATGCCATCTAACACATCCAGATGAACAGCTCATAGATGCTAAGACCAAAAGCAACTGATACTCTTTTGTTCTCTTTGCTTCCTTCCCAGTTGGATGGGAAATTGCTGGACTGCAGCTAGAACCAAAATATGTTGAAATTATGAGAGATCCACCTCCACCCATGTGCCACTACAGTCTCCCCTCAGCTTTTGGGTAAATCAATCAGGAACATGGGCTATGCTTCTCTGGTGATTCACATTTGGGAGGGTCAATACTTTCCTTGAAGAGGCAAGTGTTTCTGTTTCCAGTTAGCAAAAATATATTTTGCTACACTTTGCCAAGCGTGGTGGGCTTTCAGGGAAGCAAATTAAAAGTCCAAATTGTAGAATTCCCTATTAGAATCAATAGAGGACATACTTGTTTGTTTTTCACTATTTCTTAATTATCAGTTTGGCTGGCATTCTAGCTTTATTTGCCAATATTCTGTTCTCTCACCCCTCAGGTGTATTTGCTCTCTCACCTCAACAGTTTACATAGTGGATCATCACAACTCTAATTCCTGCACACAGCTGAGAACATTATGCCCACTAACACATTATTGCAGCACCCTGAGGAAAATAGTTAGAGGAAACTTTGGATAGAATATTTCTTATTTTGCATTTGTGTGAGCAAATTTGTTTTGATATGTTTGTTAATCATTGTGCTCATCAGATTTGTTAGTAAATACTTGAATGGTCAAAACTAGTGGCTTTTAACCTGTGGTCTGGGGCCCCCTGGGCGTCCATGAAGCCTACTCTGGGGATCGTGACTGCGGACAAAATTAAATGTTCACAGATTAATAAAGTGTATACAAATAAGAACACAAAATGTATAATTGAAAATCTTAAAAGGAAAGGAAGGAATTTGAAATTGGAGGCAAACAGTTAAGTTAGTATCCTCTGATTGATTAATGGGAGCAGTAAAGGTGCATCAAGCAGACTATAGTATGACAGCTGAGTGGCTTTAGTTGAATTTAGGGAAGCCCTAAATGTACCATTAAAATTTATATTTATTTTATATTTGTGAATTAATTAAAATATTTTATCATGTATATATTTGATAAATGCTTTTTTTTCTGTATTCTGTATTTTATGAGGCTCAAATAATTGAAAATGCTTAAGCCAGGATCCCCAACTTTTAGTAATTTCTCAGTGTTAGAAATTAGATCTCTAGTTGGCAGTGGTGTGCTCCCTGTCCAAGTAGGTGCCCTCACTCCAATCAGGGTAAGGGAGCTACACAGCTAAGATAACCCCTGCTCACCCCTTGGTAGCTTGACACAAGCAGTCAGGCTTACCTCAGAGAAACTGTGTACAGCATGTGTACACACAGGCAACAAAAACACCACAAAAAGTACTCCACACCAGTTTAGAAAAATAGCTAATATTTAACTGAGTAAAACAAGACCAAAACAACAGAAATCCAACATAGACAAGGAAGATACGAATTTTCAAAGATTGAATGTAGTATAGCACCTAGAAACACAAAGTTCCCAACAGTCCGACGCCACTCACAAGGGAGTGCGGGCCGGTCATGGAGTCGCCCAAACTCCAGGTACAGTACCTTGGAAAGCGAGGAAACAAAAGGCATCAGTTCCTTACTGCTAGGCTGGGGAGGTGAGGTGTCAGTACTTTATGGTGGCATGGGAGGTGTTGCAGTGTCGGTGGCGAGTCATCAGTTTCTTACGACAAGGCAGGGTCAATGAATCCAGCAGGTTAAGACATGAGATGTCGACTTCGCTGTGTTGTGATCACTCCATGGGTCCACAGGTGCTGCGGTGGAGTCCGGTGTCACGGACGTCGGTGACACATCACTCAGGACTGTGGCCGGACTTCAGAGGGTCTGCAGTGGCACTGGTTGTTGCCCTCAGCAGGTAGCATGGCTCCGGTGCAGGCAGCGTCTGAGTTCAGCGCAGTTCCGAAGTCGCTCTTTAATTGATGTGCTGATTTCTTCTTGGTTACACTAGAACTCACTCCCAAAGGTCCAAGAACTGCATTTGGCAAGTCAGGACTCTCACCAAGAGAGTTTAGGTGCCGGACAGGTGAAGTCTTTGATGTCCCTGAGACTTCTTAATATGAGGCAAGCTAGGTCCAAGCCCTTGGAGAACCTTTGGAAGCAGGCTGTAGAAAGCAAAGTCCAGTCCTTTCACTCCCAGGACATAAGCAGTAGGCCAGAAAAGCAAAGCAACAGGCAGAGTGGTAGTCCCTCCTACAGCATCCAGATCTTCTTCCTGGTATAATGTCCTCCGTCCAGAAAGATTCTAACTTTGTAGGCTCAGAGGTCCAGTACTTATACCCATTTCTGTCTTTGAAGTAGGCAAACTTCCACGATAAGTCTTTGTACTGTACAGGTCCTTGCCTCTCCTGCCCTGGCCCCATACACATTCCAGCGTTTTTCAGGCTGTTTTGTGGAAGGACAGGCACAGCCCTATTCAAAAACAGGAGGTTATAAGCATAATGCTTGGGGACAACTGTTAGAAATGGGGTCTCTGGTTGGCACTGGTTTGCACCTTCTCCAAGTAGCGACCCTCACTTTGGTCAAGGTAAGGAAGTGCCATAACTAAGCTAACCCCTGCTCACCCCCTTGGTAGTGTGGCACGAGCCTGCGGGCTTATCTCAGAGGCAATGTGTAAAGTATTTGTATACACACACACTCACAACATCACAGTGAAAACATTACAAAAGCACTCCACACCAGTTTAGAAAAATAGCCAATATTTATCTGAATGAAAAAAGACCAAAACAACCAAAATCTCACACACAAGTAAAGATATTACTTTTTAAAGGTTTCAAGGAGTCCTAATCCATGGGACTCAATGGTTGTATCTTTTTAGCACAAAGTAACTGGGATGCCTCAAAAACAAAGTCAGTGCTTGCCGATGGGGAAGGGAGGCGCGGAAAAGCAAAGTGATGCGTTGGTTCTTCACTGCGCAAAGGGGGTGATGCGTTGATTCTTTCCTTGCAGGAGAGGCAATGCGTCGGTTCCTTAATGGCAGGGGAGGTGATGGTGCGAAGTCGATGAGAAAATGATGCCCCGGGGACAATGTGTGGAAAATCCAGATGCGCTGTGTTAATGGAGCCGCAAAGAAACAGGCGCTGCGTTGATTCTTCAGCTGCAAGATAAGTGCTGCATACATTTTTTTGCTGCAGCACGTCCATGCGTGGATTTTCTCCTTCAGGTCATCAGCTTACACTTCCAAGGGCCCAGGGAATGGAGTTGGCACCACTCGACAAGTCAGGACTCTCTTCTACTACTACTACTACTACTACTACTACTACTACTACTTCTTCTTAACAGGAGGCAAGCTCAGTTCAAACCCTTGGATAACCTTGGAAAGCAGGATACAGAAAGCAAAGTCCAGTCCTTTCACTCCTAAGACAGAAGCAGCAAGCAGCAGCGCAGCACAGTAAAGCATCAGGCAGAGTAGCAGTCCCTTCAATGGCATCCAGCTCTTCTTCCTGGCAGAATATCCTCAGTCCAGAAGTTTTCTAACTTTATGGGGTCAGAAGTCCAGTACTTATTCCAATTTCTGTCTTTGAAGTAGGCAAACGTTAAAGAAAAGTCACTGTAGCTCACAAGGCCCTGCCTTTACTGCCCCAGCACCAGTCACACTGCAGGGGGTTGGGGACTGCTTTTTATAAGGACAGGCTGTGAGAAAGTAGCCTCTGTCTAGCATGGTTACCCCCACTTTTGGCCTGTTTGTGAATGTGTGTGTGTCAGTGTGTTTTTACTGTGTCACTGGGATCTTTCTAGCCAGGACTCCAGTGCTCATAGTTTGTGGCCTAATGTATGTGTTATCAGTAGTGCTTGACTGTGTCATTGAGGCTCCAGTAACCAGAACCTCAGTGCTTATGCTCTCTCTGCTTTTACATTTTTTAAATTTGTCACTGTAGGCTAGTGACTTCATTTACCAATTTTAATTGGCACACTGGACCCCACCCCCTGTATAAGTCCTTACTATATGGTACCTAGGTACCCAGGGCATTGGGGTTCCAGGAGATGCTTATGGGTTGCAGCATTTCTTTTGCCATCCATAAGGAGCTCAGACAAACCCTTCCACAGGCCTGCCATGGCAGCCTGCGTGAAATAGTGCACACACTATTTCACAGCCATTTTCACTGCACTTAAGTAACTTATAAGTCAGCTATATGTCTAACCTTCACTTGCTGAAGGTTAGGTGCAAAGTTACTGATTGTTAGGGCACCCTTGCACTAGCAAAGGTGCCCCCACATAGTTCAGGGCCATTTCCCGGGACTTTGTGAGTGCGGGGACGCCATTACACGCGTGCACTACATATAGGTTAGTACCTATATGTAGCTTCACAATGGTAACTCCGAATATGGCCATGTAACATGTCTAAGATCATGGAATTGCCCCCCCCATTCCAAATCTGGTATTGGGGAGCCAATTCAATGCATCCTGGGGGATCCACTATGGACCCTCAGTACTGCCAAACCAGCTCTCTGAGGCTTGCACTGCAGCTACAGCTGCTGCCACCTCACAGACAGGGTTCTGCTCTCCTGGGGTCTGGGCAGCCCAGTCCCAGGAAGGCAGAATAAAGCATTTCCTCTGAGAGCAGGGTGTTACACCCTCTTCCTTTGGAAATAGGTGTTACAGGCTGGGGAAGGGTAGCCTCCTCCAGCCTCTGAAAATGCTTTGAAGGGCACAGATGGTGCCCTCCTTGCATAAGCCAGTCTACACCGGTTCAGGGACCCCTTGTCCCCTGCTCTGGCGCGAAACTGGACAAAGGAAAGGGGAGTGACCACTCCCTATCCATCACCACCCCAAGGGTGGTGCCCAGAGCTCCTTCAGTGTGTCCCAGACTTCAGCCATCTTGCTTTGCAAGGTGTGGGAGCCCTAGAGAGGGCTCTGAGTGACCATTGCCAGCAGGTGATGTCAGAGACCCCTCCTGATAGGTCCATACCTGATAAGGTAGCCAATCCCCCTATCAGGGCTATTTAGGGTCTCTCCTGTGGGTTCTCTTCAGATTCTGCTTGCGAGTTTACTTTGGGAATCCTCTGCAACTATTACTTCATCCTCTGACCTCGGATCAACCGCAGCCTGCTCCAGGAACCGCTGTGACCGCAACAAAGTATCCGCAAGGGATACTTTTCCTCTGCAACTTCAGCTCAAGCCAGCAACTGCAACAGTTTTCACAGTGTGCACGCTCCGGGGCATCCCTGTCTTCACCCTGCACCAGAATGACTGAAGAAATCTCCCTTGGGGTGACGGAGTCACTCCCCTGCTCAAGCAGGCACCTTCCAAGACGACGACCTGTACCTTTGGACATCTCTCACAGCGACAAGCGTGCTCCTAAGGACACAGAGGTTGGACCCCATCGACATAGACTGTCCTAAGGTCCTGCTGATGCAATTTGGAGGAGGTAAGACCTTGCCTTCCCTGAGAGCGACGATACCCCTGTGTACTGCGTCTTCTTAACCTCCTGAGGCCTCTGTGCACTATTTGCTAAATTCCTTTGTGCACATCATGGCCCAGGTCCCCAGCACTCCATCCTGCGACGCTCAAATCGCAGGGTTGTTCTTCGGCGGCGTGGGACCTTCCTTTGTAGTGCTGCACCAACCGTGTTTTGCACCTCTTTTGTCCCCGTGTGCTGGGACTCCTGTGGGTGCTGTCTGGCATCCTGAGGGCTCTCTAAAGTGCTGAAAACCCCCTCTTCCTCCTCACACAGAGTTGAGGCCCCCAGGTCCCTCCTGGGTCCAGCCAGTGCCATTTTGATGCAAAACGCACTTTTTGTCGTAACCAAGGCTTGTTGGCAACTTCCAACATGAAATCACATCTGCATCCATCTTCATGCCGTGGGACATCCTTTGCATCATGCAGGAACCCGCTAGCATCTTCTTAGGGTGCATTCCTGCAGTCTTCGACCAACCGGGGACTCTTCTTTTGCACCCTGTTCTAGGTTGACAGGGGCTCCTGTCCTTCCTGGAACTTCTTTCGACTTCTGGACTTGGTCCTCTTCTTTTGCAGGTCTTCAGGTCCAGGAATTCAGCAGTTGTTGTTTGCAGACTTGGTTGGTTACTGCAATATCCCAATCACAGGGTGTAGTGTGTCCTAAGGAAACTTGCAGTACTTTACTCCTGCTTTTCTGGGCTCTGCGGTGGGGTAATTTAATTACCTTTACTGTATTCTTATTCTCCCAGCGATTCTGCACACACTACACTTGTCTAGGGGGGAATTCGTGATTCGCATTCCACTTTCTTAGTTTATGGTTTGTGTTGCCCCAGACCTATTTTCTCCCCTTGCAATCTATAGCATTTCCTATTGTTTGCACTGTTCTATGACTACTTACTTGTCTAATTTTGGTGTCTAGTGTATATATTGTGTATAATACTCCAGAAGGAGTATTGTCTCTAAGATATTTTTGGTACTGTCGTGTCACCCAAATAAATACCTTTATTTTTGGTAACACTGAGTATTGTCTTTACTTGTCTATAAGTACTGTGCAACTATAAGTGGTATTGCATGAGCTTTGCATGTCTCCTAGTTCAGCCTAAGCTGCTCTGCTATAGCTACCTCTATCAGCCTAATCTGCTAGAACACTACTACTTCACTAATAAGGGATAACTGGACCTGGTATAAGGTGTAAGTACTCAAGGTACCCACTACAAACCAGGCCAGCCTCCTACACAGGCACAGTCCTATTCAGATGAACGCCTGCTCCTCCCACCACTCTAGCCTAGGAAGACCCATCAGGATGTGCAAGGCATACGTCAGCTCCCTTTGGGTAAATGTCTAGAGTGAATTTAAAAAAAAAACAGCCCAACTGTCATCCTGACCCAGATACGTATTCCACAGACAGACAGAGGCACAGAATGGTTAAGCAAGAAAAATGCCCACTTCATAAAAGTGTCATTTTAAAGCTTACAATTTAAAAACCAACTTCACCAAAAGATGTATTTTTAAATTGTGAGTTCAGAGACTCCCAAACTCCATATGGCTATCTGCTACAATAGGGAAATTTCATTTGAAAGATATTTCAAGGCAATGCCCATGTTAACAATTGGCAGAAATACGTTTTCCAATAATGAAAACCGAATTTAGCAGTATTTCACTATCAGGATATGTAAAACACACCAGTACATGTCCTACCTTTTAAATAAACTGCACCTGCCCATGGGGCTGCCTTAGTCCTACCTTGGGGGTGACTTACATCTAGTAGAAAGCAAGGTTTGGGGTTGGTACATGGGTGCACTTCCCAGCGCAAACTGGCATTTTAAAACTGCACACACAGACACTGCAGTGGCAGGTCTGAGACATTAACTTAGGGCAATGTGTAAAGTGTTTTTGCAGTACCAAAACAGTAAAGTCCAAAGGCAAAGCAGTAGAAAAGCCAACACAATTTAATAAAATAGAGTAAAATTCTAGAAATAAAATGACAACAATCTAGTAAGGGGAACCAGAAATACAAATGTTCAAAGTTTTAAAGTAAAAATAGTGGCAAAAAGAAATGTTAGTCTATGGTCGCAGGAGACCAGACGCATTTGAGACTGACCCCATTTGAGCGAGCATAGGTCAGATGAGTGAGACAGGTTCATCCTGGTCAGAAATTTTATCTTCTGACTTAAAGGATTTAAATCCTAATCCACCACGGGACCTCAGAGGAGACACCTAAAGACTCAGAGGCAATAGCAAGCAGGGTCCAGTCTACAATCTAGGTCTAGTTGCCACTGGTCAGCTGGGTACTTCCAGGTAAAGGTCTCTTGCAGTTTGCCTCCTTGTAGCCATGCCGAAGGTCAGCCAACTGATTTTTGGAGTTCACTTCTTTGTTCTGTGTACAAGAGGAAACCAGTTCCATCCTGAAGATGTCACATTTATGCTTGACACAAGCTTGTGGTTGACTATAACTTTTGGCCCATCCCAAACCCATAGGGTAATAGTCCCTGAGGTTAACCCTATTTTCTATACCGCAATAGGCCCAAAATGCAATGTATCAGAAATATCCAAGGTGGCAAAAGTCTACGGCCACATGCAACTTGGGCTGTGGGTGTGTGGTAGGAGTGTACTATGGTCTAGATTTGAGCAGGTACTGTACCCACAATAAACCGAGAGGCAACCGCCAGCAGGACAAAAGCAGGGCCTTTCCACAACCTGACAATGGATACACAAGCACTGTCTTGGCAACCTGTTCTCTCATTTGCAAGTGGCCCCAAGTGTTAAATGTGAATCCAGAAGTCCTGTTGAGTATGGTTTGATACTGTGGTATTAAAAAGATACAGTCCCCCTCCCTACATGTTCTGTGGAGTTCAGAGATGGCATCTCTGCCCATTCAGATCCACCCCTTGTTTGCACCTGGAGGCATTTAACACCTTTTCTACACCCATTTAAGGATAATCACTGCCTGGGAGAAGCTGGAAAGTCAGTGCAAATTAGCCCCCCAGAATTTCAGGCAGGGAACCATTGGATTGGATTTTTAATAAATTTTAAAAATGTTTATTTAACTTATTTAATTATTCTCTTAGCTGGTCCCATTCCCAACCTACAGTATTAGTATTTTAATTTTCACCATAGTTTTCTTCGTAGGGCAGCTGGGCTTGCCACAGTTAAAATAGGTTTTTGGGCCTTGTTTCTGTGGAAACATGTAATATTGTAAGGACACGGTAATATAAATGTTGCCTGTGTTCTACTTTTAAATATCATGCACCCAACCTTGTGGGCTACAGAACTTATAGGGGGTGACTTAGTCATATATAAAATGACTTTTTTTTTTTACCTGTTGAGGTGTATTGTTTTTCAGGCTATTGTCTGTGTTGAATGTATTACAATAATATAACATAAGTCATGTTTGGACTGCCATCACGTGTGATACCTGGAAACTGTTCCCAGGATGCTTGTTTTCCAGTCCAGGTAGGACCTGGCCTAGCAGTTAGGGCTGGACTGTTTCCTTGTGGGACAGGATCACGGCTGATTTGTATATGGGTGGCTCCAAACTGGAATGGCGTGGCGAGCAGCATAACAAAGGATTAAACCCAGATCTGTGACTGGCGGTGAATGTTTGACAATGTTTAGCATTCTGTCCATCAATCTTTTTGTGTTGGCTTAAAGTAACAATGGCACAAATGTGAGTAAATTGCTACAAATAAGCCAACCATTAAGGCACTGCAGAGCTTTAAAGCTGTTGACACACTTTAAAATTAAAACTCTTTATGCATAATATGGGCATTTGAGAGACTACACAAAAAATGAAAAAGTAATGGTTGGTTAAAATGTTATCGCTCTGCACAGTTCTCCCTGCTTTAGTACTCATTGTCATTCTTTTACTCCCGCCCCCTGGCCTTCACTCACTTCCCAAGTAAACCCTTTCTTGTTGCCCCTCTAGTATACCCATACTAGTAATCCATTTCCGAATTCTTCATTTGATCTTTGTTATTTCTAGTTGTACTCTTAATTTCTTTATAATCCAAGTGTTTTTGATTGATACACAATGATAAATTCTTATAGATTTGAAGGGGTACTGCACCCCAAGTTGCTCTCTGATTTGGTCTTTCCGGCCCCCAAGTCACATTATGAACTTTTTCTGTGACACAACTTACTTCCTTGCCTTTTCTTCCTTTGGCCACTTCAGTTAATTGATGGCAAGGAAGCCAACTTTTGAGAAACGTGCAAGGCAGCTCCCAGAGTGACTTTGATTTGGCACAAGGACATCATAGATACACTGTTGGTGGTGTTTTATCGGGTTATTGACCTATACAGTTTGCTCTCCATACTACATTTGTTTATATGTTTGGGGTGGTAGTAATGAAGTGTTTTTTGTTTTTTTGTTTGTAACTCCGGTGCCAAACACCTTGCATAAAAGGTTCTTGAGAGATACTGGCAGGAGACTAGTTGGATCAGAAAATCTCTCGAGAAGAGAAATTTTCTGTATGCAAATTAATTTACTCTGGAATCTTACACAGCATTTTTACACAAGGCTTGCTTAGCTAAAAGAAAATACACAAAATTGTGTTATGTGAATGTGCCTAACATGTTTTTCTGGTATTTCAGGAATTTCAGAGGCATAGTTAAAATTTCACCCAGGTTTAACTGCAGCACATTTGTAATGATGTATTCTCCAGCTTTCATACTTTGAGGCTATTGTTAAAATTGGACTGTTTTATCAGTTGCAAGAAATACAATTTTTGGGTCTGACCTAAATGCAACCTTTAGGCCCCATAGCCTCATGTGAGCCCTAAAGGCTCATACAGCATGGGGCTGTGGAACAGCCCACTTCATGCATTGATTGTATTTCCCTGTGAGTGACAGCATTTATCTTAACTGCATGTGCGCAGATGCCTGAAAGTAGTGCCTATTGGTACCAGGGCTGATTGGTTATGTCTGCTTTTATTTGTGCCTTTCGTGTGCGTGTGCGTGCGTGTGTGTGTTTGTGTGTGTCTTGTCTTATCTTGCTGTAATGTGAAGAATGTCCATTGTTAAAACAGTAGCTGCTTGCCTTGTTGTATTGCCTGTGTTCCAGCAGAAAACTAGACTCACTGACAGCTTGCACCTCTCATTTGCAAGTCTTGCTTACTAGACAACATAAGCGCTGCCAGTTACATGAAGTAATGTTAGCTTACAATGGGCTTAGTCCACCCTTTGCTTACCATTGGTTTGCTTGATTGTCACTCTTATTTACTTGCTTCTTATTTGTTTCCACTGCTCATTTTCCAGCCTCTACTGTTTTCTTTTTTGTTTAAACATTCCATGAGAGTGCGCCTGGTTTCCTGCTTTCTCCCTAGTGTGCTTCTCTCCCCCACCTCCTTGCTCTCTTTCGCTCATTTGCTTCTCCCCTGAACACTCCCAATGCACTCTCACCCATTTACTCCCACCTAAACCCCCAGTGCTCCACATGCTCTCTTTCCCCATTAATTTGCACATACCCGGAAACCTCTTTGTTACTTTTCTTTACCTTCACCCTCTGTGTGGCCTCCACAGTGGACAGATGTAGATGGGTTTGCCGTTAGTGGGCATTCCATGCATGTTTGATATGGCAGCGGTGCACCTTGTGCACAATTCTACAGTCTCTGTGTAGCTTGGATTATAACATCCCAGGTGGAAGGGACATTTCTCCAGTGGAAACGGCTGCCAGAGAAAACCTGCTAGTTTTAAAGAGGCAACACCAGCCTTACAGCCAGTTCAGTATCTCTAATGGGTAGGAAAGCAACATACATTCATTTGTTGGAGGCAATAATATAGATGTTCTATTCAGGAGCCTGATATTGCTTCATAGTTTTAGATGTTTGACTTAAACACAACATGGAATGAAAGTTTAGTTACCTTATGTATTGGTACGAAATCTATACCTCTCCTCTTGTACTCCGATGATGCAATTGTGCTAACAAAAGAGGGCGAACAATGCAATGTCTGCTAAAGCGTCTCCTGCGATTCTTTCAGATATACTATTGGATAATCAAATAAATAACCAACATTTTTGTGCCAAAAAGTAGAAATCCATATGCAAAAGACAAAAACAATTGAAATAGGGACAACAAGAAGGAAGGGTATTATTTTCTTGAGGGAGTGATCTTATGTTAAGGCAGTTCAAAATTTGATTACATTGATCTCTGCTTCTAGGATAAATGGATATTGCCTACTGTAACCAGATATTTATACTGAATTTGTGATTCAACGGTAGAATGCTTGGGTTTGGTGGGAAATATGGTCATAAAGGAGGAAATAATGTTTGAAGCCTCTTCTTTTCACAATTGGTGTGAATTAAATCCAGTGTTATTCTTCACCTGCCTCATAAACGGAGGCCAGTATGTTTGTCTTAATTGGGTTTCCCATTTTCCAAAATTACCAGTTACAGAACTGAATCAGTGTTATATAGTGAAATGGATACAAATCATACCGTTCCCAGGGGTTCCGTATTCCCTAAGAACACAATTTAATTACCAAATAAATTGCACTGAATTTGTTGGAATGTAATGTCTTGTGATCTGCACTAATTACAATATTAAAATGTGTCTTCTGTTATAATAAAAGTGTATATTATTATAATATTGTATGGAGATTTTTCAGTTGTCGTTGGTGAAGAGCACGGTTGTATTCTGTGATATTTGAACCCCTTTCCTCCATCTATTGCTCACTCACCCAGTTCTTTAATGTCGTCTTAAGGATGTTGGGGTACTCCAGGCAAGACATGTTTTGGCTGCTCCTGTTCAGAAGAACTTTCCACTTTATTGATCATTTCTTGCTAATTCAAGTCCGCCTGATTTCTAACAATACTGAATTATATGTTGCAGTGTCAGAAACGGCAGAAAGTTCACACATCAAATATTGATATATAGCAATGAATCAGTTTTGATCCACTGCTGGTATAGGTAGCTCACTTGCTGATTTCAAAGTACACTAACAGTGCAGTGATGTGACATGATGGGCATAATTAAATTATAGAGATCTTTTGTTTTATCCACTAAAAAGGTGTCTATTCAGTCTCTCAGCAGCTTTCTGGCAGCTCCTGCCCCCAGTTTATGCAGGAGTTTTCGGGTGTCACCTTTAGGAGGCCCTAATCCTGCCTTGCATTTAGTGATGATCCCTGTCGGAGAGAGTCAAGATGTTGTTTATATCAATATGCCACCCAGCTCTACTTGGTGGGTGTGGTGTAGCAGATTTAAATTACAGATTCTCAAAATAGAAGTTATACTTTTTTTTTATTATTTAAATAAACTCTTTTTATTAAACTTCTACAACCGGTGCATACCAGATTGAAAAATTACATACAGAACAGCACTGTACTTTGGCACCAAAAGTAGCAAAGGCGTTCCAACCGCAAATTCTTCCCTCCCCTCCAAACCTCCACAGACATTCTGGCATAGTCTTAAACAGTTCTTTATGTAGGCCCTGTTCTCATGCGCATGAGTCCCATTCTCACCCCCTCACATCTTGCCTTGGATTACAGACCTCCATGGACCCCCAGGGAACCCCGGACCTTGCCTCCCTACAAAGGCAGTGAATGATAAGTCAACCAAGCACTCCATATCCTTTCAAACTTTCTCAGACCACCTCTGTTTGCATATGTTACCTTTTCTGCCATTGTGAAGCCATCCATACCTCTCCTCCACTCTTCTACCATGGGTCCAGGCGCTACGCCCCATAAACATGCCACATCTCTCTTAGCCACCACCAATCCAAGATTGCAGAATAAGAGTTTTGCCCTGGGCACATCTACAACATTGGAAATGTCCAGGCGGATATATTTGGGATGAAGCTGTAGCCACTCCGCAACCACCCCCTGTAGTTCCCCCACAATCATCCCCCACTATTCCTGCAGTATCTGGCAATCCCATAAGGTATGTAAAAAATGGCCTATCTGACCCTGACATCGTGCACAGTTCGGTGATGCGCCCGCCCCTTGGCATGTAGATGCTGCCTAACATAATATATCCTATGAAGGATCTTAAACTGGATAAGTCGCAGCCTCGACCTGATGGCAACTTCTCGTTCAAGATCAGCGTGGCTTCCAAATCGATATCCTCCTTGTCCCCTAAGTCAGCCTCCCTTCGGCGTCGTAGTTTACTAAGGGTATCCGGCATGTTATTGTTAATTGTCCTATACACCATAGAGACAGCTTTCACCGTTTAACTGTTCAGTCAACAGTATACCCTCCAGCGGGTCATATTCCGGTATTTCCATCCCAGGGAGGCCCTCTGCTCTCCAAGCATGCCTCAGTCGAGTGTAGTAGAGGAAATGAGTCTCGCTGAGCCCCTAAGCGTCCCTCAGTGCATCGAAGGAGATAAAATTCCCCCCTACCAGCACACCTCCCAGATTAGAAATTCCAATGCGATCCCACGTCTGAAATCCTGTCAATTTTCCGATTTCTGACAATCAGCCACCCTCCCACAGTGGGGGGGTCATCCTAGTGGGTCTGCGCATCCAACCCAGCACCTTGGTTGCTCTAGTCCAGGCTCTGAGAGCCACCTGCTTAGCAGGCAGTAGCCATCACTCTACCCTTCCACCATGTAAATAATGGAAACAAGACCCCCCTTCCCACTGCAATCTCCAGCCTAAAAGTAGGGTGGTCACCGGGGGCAAACATCCAGTCATTAATGTTGATCAGGTGCGCTGCCCAATAATATGCATCCACGTCCGGCAGGGACAGGCCCCCACTGTACTGATTACGTTGCAGGGTTTTTTAGCACAAGGCTCGGTGTTTTTTTTCCCGTTAAAAAGGCCGGCACATCTCGCTCCAGGGCGGGGAAAAACCCTGGTGGAATCCGGTAATACGTGTTTTGTAGGACATGTAATAACATTAGTACGGGAATCAATTTAAACAGAGCCACCCTACCCATGAGGGTGAGTTGGAGGCCCCCCAACGCTCCATATCAGCCTTGCACATTTCAGTCACCCTCCCTAGATTTAGCATATGACAAAGATCCGCCATGTGCGTCATAAAGATGTCTAGGTATTTGAAACCCTCACTGGACTATTTGAGGTATACACGGAAGGGAGTGGGGAACGGTGCCCTCCTGTGGTGCATATAACACTGACTTATCCCAGTTAATCTGATACCCAGAATAACTCCCGTACTCTGTGAAAATCTGGAAGAGGCGTGGTAGAGAATCTAGGGGTTTTGCTACGTAGAGGAGGATATCGTCGGCGTATAAGGAGATACGGTCTTCCTCTCTTCCCTCTTCTGTCAGCCTGAACCCAAATATCTGGGGGTGAGTACGGATCTTGCATGCAAGGAATTCTATAGTGAGTACAAATAGCAAGGGGGGCAAGGGACAGCTCTGTCTGGTACCTCTTGCAATAGGGAATTCGGATGAGAGAGTCCCATTCACCTTTACCGCCGCCACTGGGTTACCATAGAGCAGGTGCACCCATTCCCAGTATCTGGGGGCCCTCCCCAGAGTGCCTTCCAGGAAGGGCCAGTGAACCGCGTCCAATGCTTTATCGGCATCCAGGGCTAAACATATGTGGGAGTCTGAGCGGCGCAAGATGGTATGTATCCAGTTATGTGTACGCCTCAGGTTCTGTCTCGTGGACCGTCCTGGCATGAAACCGGATTGGGCTCTGTGAACTAAAGGGGTAATAACTCTCTGAAGGCGTGTGGCTAGTACCATGACCAGCACTTTCACCTCTCCGTTGAGGAGAGAAATCGTCCTATACGATGCACAGGACGTTCTAGGTCAACCCTCTTTATGAATAACCACTATTTCCACCGTCATTAAATCCGGGGGGGGGGGGGGAGTGTGTGCCCTGGTTTTGTGCTTTCAAGAACATTGCAGGGAGATTTGGGGGGGGGGGGCTACTACATCGCTCGGCTTTTTAAAATGCTCCGCAGGAAACCCATTAGGGCCTGGAGCTTTCCCTGTGTGCAGCCCTGCCATAGCCTTTTTGACCTCTTCTAGGGTAATATCCCTCTCTAAGGCTTCCTGGTACTCAGCGTCCAATGTGGGGACCACAAGGCCCTGCAGGCACTCCCTTATGTGATGTGGCTCTTGCAGCTGGTGGGCCCGGTACAAAGAGGCCGCAATTTTTATATTTGTGGAAACCCCACCTCGCCTCCATTTCTTTCCTACTCAGCCAGGCCAGGAGCTTCCCTGCCTTGTCACCCGTTTCATAGAGCCTATACTGGGCATTGCGAAGTCGAGCTCTGCTTTCTGACTCTGCCACCGCTCTATATTCCGCTCTAGTTAGCTCCAGGTGGCGAAGGGTGGGAGGAGCAAGCACCTGTGCCAGGGCCCCTTCCATCCCTAGAAGTTGCTGCTCGTATTTTTCCATGCCTTCTTCCTTTTCCGCACCACTAAGTTCTGCTCACTGTCCCTTATCCTGGTCTTATACGCTTCCCAGAGTATCACTGAGGATTCGACTGAACCCTGGTTTTCTCAGAAGTATAGTCCCGGGTCTCCATGGAGCCCATGCGCCACCTCAGTCTTATAGGTCCCAAGCCCGAGCTTCCATTTTTGGGGTCTCCCTTCTGACTTCTCAATCAGTAGCAGCAAGGGGGAATGGTCCGATTAAAACTCAGGCCAGATTGTCCGCCTGGTGGACCACGTCACCTGCGGGAGCAAAAATGTAATCCAACCTAGAAAATACTTTATGCGCCCCCGAAAAGGAGCATTTCCTGTCCGTGGGGTGGGCGCGTCTCCAAAGATCCGACAGGCCCATTGTTGCGCAAATTAGTACAGTTGAGTATGTGAACCCCTACCCACAGACACCCCTGAGTGATCTAGCTCCATTTCGATTATGTCATTAAAATCGCCTCCCACCACATGGATCGAGGTGTCCGCTGCCTATAAAATCTCTGCAAGCTTATCCAGGACAGGACCCTGAAGTCTAGGCGGGGCATGTACACTTAGGAACAGTACTTTCTGTCATTTGTAATCAAGTAAACCAATAAGGGTCTCCTGGTCTATCTGCATAGTGCCTCCATCTTTCGGTGCACTACATTAAGAGCCAGCTTCGTACAGCTACTATTGATAGACAAAGCACCTTCTTAGGGATTATTCTACTATAATGGGTGACTCCCATATGATACAGCTCCTGCATTAATTGCTTCATAGTCCTGCTCATACTCGCTAGAATTCTCATGAAAGTCATTTATCATCATTGCATGGTCAGAATACTTGTGTATAAATACTATGGTCACAATTAAGGTTTTTCTTTGGTCACAACGTTTTTATTAAATCATATTTATTAGTGTCATCTTTGGTTCTACATATTGACCCAGGAGACGGTGACTTGTTGCAGAAGGGCACATCTATGCAGCCACATCCTCCTAACAATGTTTGGCCAGCTAGATGCGTCGTAAACTTTTTTTTAAAACATTTTTTTTAACATCATGCCTTCAGAATGAAAGCGAACATGGAGAATATGATACCATACCAACATGATCGTTCCTTCAAGTACATGGATGCTACTTCCATCAACAACATTTGGGGAGAGAAGACCTAAATTAATGAGGCACACAGTCCGGTGGATTCTCCAGATACTGTGGAACTAGACATTCACTGCAATGGAAATGAGATCTGAATCTTTGGCCACGTTTTGCGGGATGACCAAACATTATACCACTTCTTGCAGTGTGACATAGAATACCAAGTTCTGGCATCCCATGGGGCCCTTACCAACTACTACTAGGGTAAGCTGGTGGCCTTTATCAACATCGGATAAATGTATTGCTAGGAAAGTATGCATGTACATTTTATTTTATCTCCAAAGGTCTACAGCACTTTTTGTGAGTGGCATGAGAGTGGTGTGTACACTGGCCCTTGTTGCAGTATATTTGCTTTATTTACCTAAGAGTGCATGGTACGAGTCTAAGAATTCGTAGCTATTAATTGTGAAACTACTCTGTTAACTGTAGGAACTTCACATCTTTCTACTGTTCACTAGGTTGCAACAAGAACATAATGGCCGTAATTTTAAGCAGTTGCATGCCTAAACTTTACTGCGGTCTGTGAATTCTGATTATAATTATTAACCTAACTATAAGGCTTACTAGGTTAGATTAGGGTTTCTGATGAGTGCCACATACCCTGTTGGTTTATTAGGCTAATACCATGTTGTCATAAACTCATTTTGTTTGACTTTTGGTTTGATTGTATCCTGTGAGTCAAACCTCCTGTTCTTTTTAATCTTACCACAGATTTAACCAAGAGTAAGAATGTTGCTATATTACCCAGTCTAATAATCCATATTCCTATCACGTTCCAAGGTATTATGTTTCATTGGTCTGTGTGATCATTGAACGTACAGATACCCCAATATAGAGTTGAGAATGGAGCCCATTGGGTATTGCACACCCCTCCCAACATGGAGCACAACCAGATGTTGAAGTATGCCACCTTGATGGGTGAGGGTCAGCAAACATATGCCTATATCAAGCCTAGACCTATGAGCTTTGTGAATGTACGTCAGCAGTTCGAAATAAATAACAACAATAAGTTCGTTGTAAGTAATTATAAATTGGTAATTGTAATTGTTGGTCACCATTATTTTCGCACCGGAAAATGCCCAAAGGACTCGATTTGTCTTCAGCCTCAGCTGCTGATCTCTCAATCGTGCCCCATTATGTACTCTTAAATACGACTCAGATCTCGTATCATACAAAAATTGGATTAATTTGATTACACGTTTTACTTAGTAAAGTAAATTACAATATAAAATTGCACTAATGCATAGAGAGTTTACGCATTTTAACAAAACCAAAGTCTTTACTTAGAATATGCAATGTATCTACAGTACCTCATTGCTAAAACCATTGGCAAAGCCAGTAGGTTCCAAAGGGGAGACCTATTGGCTTTGCCCATGCTTGCTGAGCCTGCTGGCATCCACGTCAGCCAGCGGCTCTGCTGGAGACTTGCTGGCACTTCCTTTTCTGTCTTTGGGTCCTTTAAACGCAGTCTCTTGCGGACCCTCGCAGGGTGGTACTTCTACCAACAGTCCTTTGAATTCTAGACGTAGATTTCATTTAGAAATCATTATTCATTGAAACGTGGCCGCTTGGGTTGGAGATTGCTTGATAGCGGAGACATTGCGCATGTCTTATTTCAGTTATAAATCGTATGTGTGTCCCTGGTTGTATGTCCGGACGCCAGCTGACTGAGGTGCGAGGTGCCGAGAGCGACAGCGTGGTGAAGAGTGCGTTTCCGCCTGTGTCTTGTTCTATATCCTGTTGCTTTTACCACAGAAAGAAATAGGCTGCTCTGTCGCTAAATACTTTAACATTAGGAGCAGCATTGTGTCTGCAGCTGCGTTAAAACAAGTTTCCAAAACACATCTCCCTATTTAAAGAAACTTCCCACTCAACTGAGGCTGTGTCCACACTTTATTGTACTCCGTTGAGAGAGAGCTTTCCTCTTCCAAAAGCTTCTCCCAAGCCGGGGGGATTGCTCTGGGTATCGTGGTTGCGTGGTCTATGGACTTTTCCGTTTGTTGCTTTGCATAAGGTTGTGTTTGGGGCGCTGCTGCCTGTTTGTAAACGTGGTGTTGTAATTTCAAAAGCGTTAATGCTTTATAAAATGTAGAAAGCAATAACATGGCTGCTTTCTGAAAATATGCTCTCTGATTGCGCAGCCGATATTTCTTTCATGTTTGAAAATAAAAGGGTTATATATTTGATCAATAGTGAGTTCAAATTTCGGCTCCAAACTTTAGTATATCACGTGCTTGCACGTTGAGCTTTTGTAATCGGCAGAAAAGAATGAAAAACAAACATTTCAGAGTAAGGCTCGACGGGGAACTAGAATTAACTCCCTTTTGCATTAGACCGTGAAAATCTTGCACTAGTGTGGCACCTACATGCCTGGGATATTGGTATCGCGGATAATTCCTTCAAAGTAAACAACAAATACCACTTGTTGTTGTTGTACTATTTCTTATATGCATAGCAGTTGTAATCAAGATACTCTTCTCTCTTTGCCTCTGCCGCCTTGAAAACCTTACACATGCAGATATTTGCTAACTTCATGAAGGTAATATTAGCTCAGGCAATACATCCTCTGTTACTGGACCTTTCGCAAAGTCGAATATGGTTCTCTTTTCCGAAGCAACAACTTTAGGTGCAACAGTACCTGACTTTCCATGACCTTTTTTGGGATCCCCGAATATGTTAGCAGTTTCAGTTTGTAATATTTTTAATAGATAACCTAACGTTAGGTGGAAGGAAGGAGCAATTACGTTTTTCAATAGCAAGTTTTGTGGGTATGTTGTAGTGATGTGAATGAAATGAGCAACCTAATGCCTTGGGTTGTCTTGCATAACTGCGAGAGAGTGTATGGTAGCCCCCATTTTGTTGTGGACTGATACGTCTGTTTATTTTATTTATTTTTTTACCCTTTACTCTAGCCCCTATAACATGTTAAAGTTGGCTACCTCTTAGTTGGCATATTTATACAGAATATGGTGCCCAAAAGGCACTCATTGCATAGAAAGTTCATTCTCACCAATGGAATATAGCGCTACTGTGCTCTCCTCTAGTCTGACCAGGCAAACATGTCTCCAGGCCTGCTACTGTACCCTGGCTGCTTATAGTTTAAAACCTACAGCCCAACCTGGCACAGGGAAACCTTCTTGAAGAGAAAATACTTCCTTTTAAACATTAATAAGTATCTTGTATGTAGGCCTAGCTGCCCAGAAGGTAGGGTGCTTGCTATTTAAAATTAGGGAGTGTAGAAATTTAAATTTAATATGTCCTTACATTGATTAGCACCCAAGAGCTTTTCACTGTAACAAGGCTGGCTAGCCCTTAAAGAAACACTGGAAAGCAACAGGGCGACTGGTGTTCATGGGCACAAGGGGTGTTGCCCTGCCACCCTGGTGGTGGTGGTGGTGGTAGTGGTGGGGGGGGGGAGAGGGAGGTGTGTGTGTGTGTTTTTTGGTGGGGGGGAAGGGGCAAGAACATGGGGGGAAAAACACAGAGCAGCGAAAATGAAATTACTGCTCAAAGACTGAATCCCCTGGATGAACTCTAGTGAACTTTGCCAATGTCATACTGCACAAGTGCCAGCTGGACCAGGTTTTCTTCAACCACCTGCAGGCACAAGCTACAGCAGTGACATCACAGGAGAGGAAATGTTGATTAAGGAAGCCTTGGATCTGGTTGCTTTTGGGGCACAGAAACAGTGCCCTTGGTAGGAGTTACAAAATGATGTTCACTTCAGTGGCTAGAGTTGCAGCAGGCTGAGGGAGTGGGTGGCACCAATTTGTTGATCATCACAGAGAGCCAGGCTGTAGGGGGGTACAGAGGGCTGCTCTCCGGGCAGTAATACATGTTTAGTACTGCATTTGGTTTCACTTGAAAAAAAAAAAAATGTTTTGGAGCTGACCACGACGGAGTGCTCCTTATCTCAGGCCCAAGAGAGAGAAGGAACCAGCTGTGGCCAACAATTTCACTAGTGGACTAAGAGTTAAGTGTGCAGTTAAGCTTCTGCATCAGGGGCATTGTCACCCTCCCAAACCCACCACCCCACCCCCCTCCCTGCTGTAGCAGCTACAGCACGGTGGGGTTCTTGATGGGCCTCTTCTGTCTGCAGATCGGCAGACAAAGAGTCATAATTGACTTGGGAGGGGGAGTGAGTGAAAGGAAGGATGGGTGGTTGGAGGATGAAATGGTGGATGGATAGATGCATGGATGAATGAGTGAAAGGATGAATGGAAGAGTGAAAGAGAGAGGGTGTATGAGTGAAAGGGAGGATGGATGGATGAGTGAAAGGGTGGATCAACGGATGATGAGAGAGGATGGATGAGTGGAAGGGTAAATGGATGGACAGAGTGAAAGTATGGATGGATGAGTAAAATGGAATGTAGATGGATGGATTGATGGATAGGCGAAAGAGTAAATGGATGGACAATTGAAAGGATGGATCGATGGATGATAGAGGATGGACGATTGACTGGAAGGATGAGTGGAAGGGTAAATGGACGGATGGAGTGAATGTATGAAAGGATGAGTAAAGGAAAGGATGGGTGGATGGATTAATAGGTGAAAGGGTGAATGGATGGAGGAATGAAAGGATGTATGATGTGCGAAAGGATGAATTAAAGTATAAAAGGATGGATGATGTAATGGAGTGAAAATATGGATGGATGAACAAAGGGGATGAGTGAAAGGATGTATGTACAGATGGTTGAGTAAAACAATGGGTGGATGAGTGAAAGACAGTGTAGATGGATTTCTTGGTGAAACAATGGATGAATGAGTGAAAAGGTGAATGGGTGGATAGATAGATAGGTGAGTGAGTTAGTGAAAGGATGACTGGCTGAGTGAAATGGTAAATGGAGGGATGTTTGAGTGGATGGATGGATGGTTGGGGTGAAGGGTGAATGGACGGGTGTAATATTGGATGGCTTAGTGAAAGGGTGGATAGATAGATGAGCCAAAGGGGGGATGATGGATGGATGGATGGAGTGTAAGGATAGATGGATGGAAGAAAAGGGTGGATGGATGAGCAAAAGGATATATGATTGAAAAGATGGATGGATGAATGAAAAGAGGGTAGATAAGTGAATGGATGGATTGATGAAAGTGGGTGGATAAGTGAAAGGAAGGTTGTTTGAGTGGTTGGATAGGCGGCCATTGGCGGCTCCCCTATAGGGGCTGCACAGCTACACTACACCCTCCTTGTTTTGTGGTCCATTTTTATATTATCAAGAGTGAATAATTATTCACTCTTGGTAGAATAAACATAAAATGTATGCCCGCTTCAGGTCATGCAACAGACAGAGGCAGCTAGTGACATTGTTTGGTTGCTGACACAGGTGCCCAAAGGTGCCTGCGCCAGCTATCAGAGATACTGTTTAGAGCTGGTGAGATTCCAACACTTTGAGTTTGTTTATGTGACTGTGTGTGTGAGTTAAAGTGAGAGAGTCAGTGAAGATGTGAATGAGAATGAATGACTCTAATGACGAGAATGAATGACAGTGAGTGGAACTGAGTGTTTGTGTGTGAGAGACCCAGTATGACTGAATAATTGAGTGAGTGAGAATGAGTGGGACCGAGTGAGACAGAGTGGGTCAGAATAGAATGAGTGTGACTGCATGAATTACTGAGAATGAGTGAGTCAAAGTGAGATAGTAAACATAAGGAGTAATTTACAAGAAGCCTGCGCCGCCGGAGCGTCACTTTTTTAGACGCTCTGGTGGCGTAGGCCTCTCAGTCATATCCATGAGGTGACGAAAAGCCACCCGCATGGCTTTACATGGTCTCATAGTTACGGAGTAAGGCAAGGAGGTGTTCCATGGGCGTTGCGATGGGTGTTCCCATGGAACAACTATGGATTTAGACACTTCCCCAGGTATTCAAAGTCACTTAAATCTGGGACAGGACCAAAACCTTACGCTTCACAGAGCAGGCGTAACTAGGAGACATTTTTCATTTCTCCTTGTTTTTTCCTCTTTCCGTGTGTGCTGCATTCTGCAGCACACATAGAATGGGGAAAATGCCTCCATGGATTGTTTTTGTGTAGGAAGGTGCCCCTTCCTGCACAAAAACAATCCTGCCAACAATGCTGACACCCTTGCACCAGGGTGCAAGGGTGCCTGCATTGGTGCTAGGCACCAAATTGTGCGCATGCGCTGTCTGAAAGAACACAAATGCACTATATCTTGTAGATACAGTGCATTCCTGCCCTTTGGTTTTGGCATAGGGCAGCGCAGAAGAAAGACTTGCAGCGCTGCCCTATGCCAAATCTTTGTGCAAGAAAGTGTGAGAGAACCCATCAAGAAGAAGCTCATTGGAATTCGAGCCAAAGATTACGTCCCCACCACTTTTAAAGATCAGCAGTCACCCAATATTAAATATGGTTTCTGCTACCTCTGGATTGGGACATGCTACAGCAATGAAAACACTGCTTTTTAAATATTTATTAAAAGTCCAACACCATGGTAACCTCTGTGATTTTAATAAATATGCTCACCTTATACTGAGGACAAAGAAGTGAACTTCAAGGATCAGTTAGCAGACCTCCTGGTTAGCTACAGCACTGCAACATGTTATAAGAGACTTTTGCCCGGAAGTGCCCAGCAGACCAGTTCCATCCAGATCTGAACTGGACCCTGCTGGTGGCCTCTGGTGGAGTGAGGCTTCCTCTCCAAGTGCTGTTCCTGAGGTCTTTGGACCCCTAGCTATGTCACATTGGACATCTGCTAAAACCTCTGAAAACCTGGGACTTAGGAAATGTTGGGACTTTGAGATCTCAGTTTGGGACGGTTACTCCTAGTCCTCGAATCAGTCCAAGGAACAGCTTTATTGGGCTAAGGAAACAGGTTCCTCCTGCTTTGACCTTCTTAGCAGCAGCAAATCCGATTTAGTGGACATTTGATAACAAGGTACCCAGCCTTGTTTAACTCAGCAAGGTAATCTGCTGAAGGATTCCAGGCTCCAAAAAAATAGACTAAGTCCAAAGGTAAAAATCTTAACCGAGTGAAGATGCCTAAACCATCCGACCAACAAGAGGACTTCCCTGGGTGTGAAATCTAAATTTATCTTGCTCAAAGCTTTTCCCACCAAAACCCATGGCTTTAGTAGGATTTTGTTTGCTTTTTAAAAAAAATGATAAATTAGAAGCATATAGTCCCCAGATGTAGGCAGCACAATGTTTTCTTTGTATATGTGGGGCCTATGCTTGCAGTAAAAAAAATCTTGTCACACCTACTTGTGAAGCTGATGCTTGTTCACTTTGTATTGTGGTCAATGCTCCAATGATGCTTTATAAACACTGCTATCCTCAGTCTTCTTGTCACAACGGAGTTCCCAAAGCGTGACACATCAACCATTTAAACATAAGTACAGAGCACTGTAACGTGAACAGCTGGGGCTGCAATCTCAACGTTTTTCTTAGTATACAGGCAATACATCTAACCCACAGAAAAGAGATTACAACTTTATTTTAGGTCTTTTTATTTTTAGGACTGGCTTTAGCCAAAATTATTTGTTGTATACTTATTAGAGTCTTTCTGCCACCCTGTTTATTCATTGAGCTGTTATTGTATAATTCATATTTTTCTTCCACCCACTACTGCATGGGGCAATGGGTCAGCCCGTTTCAGCCATTGACTAATATCTGTGTAAGTGATGTGTTCCCTTCAGTGCAGTGACAAATACAGCAACGTGTGCTTTTGGAATCCAAGCAAAAAGTAAATTAACTTTTTTATATACCATGACAAAGCAAGAAATGACAAACCCAAAAGGATGGCAGCCAACGCAAGCCAGGCCTACTGGCTTTGCCAGTGCTTTTTTCTTTATAGTGTCAGAGCAATGTACGTCAATAAGTCAGAAGTTTCTGCTTTGTTTAATTAACATTTTATGTAGCACTTCATGGTAAAGTGGTAGAGAGCACAGCCAAGGATGCCAGTAACACAAAACAATAAGAACATTAAGTTATGATGAGAGCAAACACAGTGTGCACCTGTGCAAGTTTTTAGAATCTATACTGTCAGGCTCTTGTCTTCCGAGGGAGCTTGTGGTTTACTTTTCTTTTTCTGATTTCAAAGTGAGAGGACTTATGTGACAATGTTCCTGGATACTGGAGGAAGAAAAGTCCCCCCTCCCCCCACCAACACACATCTACATGAACTGTGCCACTATATCAGAATATATTCAAATTAAGAGCGTGCAAATGAAGCACATTTTTTGTTAATTGTGAAGAGTGTTGGAAAACAAATACTTTCATATGATCAAAACAAATCATTTTGTTTGTGTGCTGTCTACATTCATAAAACTGCATGTCTGTGCAATATAATGCCCATGTCAGTTGAAAATGTATTGCCTTTGAGGGCAGTGTGCTACCACACCATGCATACTCCACTCTACGCCACTCCACTCTTCCCTATACCACTCCATGCCACTGCACTTTACTCTGCACCTCTCCACTTTTCACCACTCCAGTGCACTCTGCACCACTGCACTCTATTCCACTCTCTACTACTCCACTCTATGCCACTTAACTCTACGCCTCTCTACTCTACTCTGCACCATGCCAGTGCACTCCATACCACTAAACTATTAGCCCCTGCACTGTACACCAGTCCACTTTAGGGCCACTCCACCATGCACAATGCCACTCAACTCAAGGTCACTCTGCAAAATTGCACTTTATGCCACTCCACTCTATACCTCTGCACTCTACGTCAATCCACTGTATGCCACACCAGTGTGCTCTGCACTCTACGCTGCACCCATTCACTCTATGCAACTTCACTCTACTGTAAAACAATTTACTCAATGCCACTCTGGGCCAGTTCATGCCACTCCACTCTATGCCACAACACACTGTGCCACTCTGCTCTAAACCATTGCATTCTACGCCAATACAGTCTGTCACTGCACTCTACTCTGCACCACTACACTCCAAGCCACTGCACCTTACACCACTACACTCTCTGGAAAAACAATTTACGCCACTCAACTTCACTTTGTGCCACTCCACTTCATGCCACTGCACTCTATGCCACTATACTATAAACCAGTGTATTTTCACCATTGCACTTTATGCCAATGCAGTCTGTTTCTGCACTCTACTCTACACCACTGGATTCTACACCAGTGCCTTCTGTGGCAGCGTACCCTGCCACTTTACACCACTGTACTCTGCGAACTCTGTGTCACTGCCTTCTACTATGGAATACTCTAATCTTTGCCTCTGCATTCTACGTTGCTGCATTGTACGCCACTGAAAACTATTCCGCTGCACTCCATTTCGCAGCACTGTACACCACTATACTCTGCAACACTCTACACCAATGCACTCTACGCCAGTCCACTCTACTCTGCCACTCCACTGTATAGCACTTTATGTCACTATACTGTATTCTGCACCACTCTATCCTACACCACTCTATGCTGTTGCACTGCTGTACTCAACACTACTGCATTCTGTGCCACTGCACTCTACGCCACTCTACTCTTTCACTCTACGCCACTGCACCCTGTACCTCTCAAGGCCACTCTACTCTGCCCCACTGCATTCTACGCCACTGCCCATCACTCTAATCTATGCCACTGCGTTCTACAACGCTGTATCGTATGCTGCTAAATTCTATGCTGCTGCATTCTACACCAGTGCACTCTACTCTATGCCAGTCTACTGTACGCTGCTCTACACCACTGCGCTCTATTCTACGCCACTCTTTGCCACTGCACTCTATGCCACTGCACCACTATATTCAGCACCACTTCACTCTACGCCACTCTACACTGCAGCCTATGGCACTCTACTCAGCAACACTGCATTTTACGCCACTGAACTTAATGCCACTATATCTGCACTACTGCATTCTATGCCAGTACACTCTGTGCCACTCTAATCTGCATCACTTCACTCTGTGCCACTGTACTCTGCATCAATCCACTTTACGCCAAATCATTCTGCAGCACTCCAGTCTATGCACTGCACTCTGCCACTGCACTCCACAGCTCTATACTCGATGTTGGACCACTCTATGCCACTCTATTCTGCACCATTGCACTCAATGCCACTGTACTCTGCACCACTCCAAACTCAATCCCCTCCACTCTATGCCACTGGACTGTACTATGCACCACTTCCATCTATGCCATTGCATTATATAATGCTGCATTGCACCCAGCTGAATTCTGTGCTGCTGTACTCCACTGTACGCCACTCTACACAACTCGTGCAACACGCTACTCCACTCTTTGCCATTCCACTCTACAACACTTCACTCCATGCCACTCTCCTATACGCCACTAACCTTTAGCCACGCTGGTGTAAAGGATGACTAAAACACATTTGCAAAGCCAATAGCTCTTGCATAGGTAAGACCTATTGGGTTTGCCATTTTTTAAAATTATATTTTCACATTGAATTTCAACATTACATTCAGTGCTCCTGAAAATGAACTGATCAGGGAATACCTTGCTTTCAAACAAGTGTGTGAGTTGATTGAAATTCTCCATGTCTGGAGAATAGCCGAAAGTGTTGTGTTTAGGTTTTTATACGTTTCCAAAAATATTTCTGTTATATAGTTTCTTAGGTGACAGTTTTTGGGTCATTTTGCTTCCAGTTTCACTTTAAGGGATATTATTTCCTTTGAGCCTTGTTTCTTTTCTCTTTTTTTGTGACCATGAATCATTCTGCCTTCAAGGTGATGCATTTGTGCGTTCAGAGATCTGTAGCTAATAACTAAATTTTTTCTGTGCTGTCTATGTTGTTTATTGTGGGTAATTGGGTGAAGGAGGTATGGAGGCAGGTATTTGTTGTTTTGAGGTTGCAGTTTGGATTTTTTCCAAAGTTTCTAGAGACAGTTCAACTCATCGAGCAAAGGCTTCTTGCTGAACTTTTGGCCCATTAGGAGTGCAATGCCTCTGTGACCAGATCTGGCTTTTCTTCTTCTTCTTGGGAGTCAGTGCTGCAGAGATCGTACGTCTAGGGATACATCTATATTGACTTACTACTCTATGTCGAGATAAATTGCAGAGAAACTGTTATAATCCCCCTGAGTTGCAGCATGCCCAGCCTTATCTTTAGGACATTCCTCCTTGAAAGGAGTGTGAGAGCTAGCAATGTGAGGACTACTGCCCTATGTAACCCATTGAAGAAGACTTCCTGATTCCCTCAGTTGATGATTTGTATAACACCACAATGGTAGTACACAAAGGAGGAATCAGCTTGCTTAGAGTAGAGCGACTACATAGAAATCCAAAGACATGTTCTGTAAGCATCATTGCCTAAATTCTGATGTTCACTTTCACGCTGAAACAGTACAGGCATCACTAATAACTCTGCTTTATATGTTGGAATGGCTTCCCAAGCCCTGTTTTCTATTGTGGTAATCGTTGCTTTGTATTCTATAGGTTCGGTATTCCATAAATGCGGTACTAACTATGTTTGTTTTTGCATATGTTTAATACCTCAGAGGTCCCCCATGATGACCAGCTGAGTTTTATTCAAGGATGTAAATAGTCATTATATGTATAACCTACCCATGCACCCTCCCAAACCATTCATCCTCTTCATATCTTTTTGTTGTTGTGCACAAAGTCTGAAATGTACTCTAAATTTGATCTGAAATGTCTGCCTAAGAGAATGCTATTTTGGTGGGCTTTCCCAGATGAGCTCTTTGCTTAAGTGGAAAGCAGCATGCTTAAAAACAGAAATGACAGTATATTAGAACATTGGAATGTTGCGAGCTCCATTGGAGGCAATGGAGTGCTCTGGGCTTTTACTGGCTGGTAAAAGCCAGGATCGTCAACGTTCAAATTTTCTTTGTTCACAGCAACTGCTGTGAACAAAAGCTTCTCAGAGCCCGAGAGGATTTTAATCACCTTGGGCTCCGTGAGGACTTGTTTTATTTATTAGAACATTCTGCCCTGTAGTGGCAGAATGTTCTAATAGCCTTATAGCCCTTCGCAGCTGGGCTATACTGGCATTTAAAGTCCAGCTCCCTTATTGAAAGCCCTCACCGACATTGGAGAGGGCCTTTAATGGCTGGTATAGCCTGCAACGGGGGGCTCAAAGGCTATAGTCCTCTCCCCCCCCCCCAACTCTGAGGAATCATTTAAGAATGATGAATCTGAGAATTTTCATTTCCATTAATAAACTAATTGTATTCATAAGTGACATCACTCTACAGAATCAGTTCAAACAGATTGCAAATTTGTTTTCTTTTTTATATGGAAAAAGCAACCTGTCCTTCCACAGGCGATGGCCTAATCGAGGAGTGTGATGCACAGACGTATGAGTGGGAGTTGAGGCATGTGCATAAAATTCTTTGAAATATATTTTTTATGTGCATACTTTCAAGGCTGTGTTGGCCAAGAAATACTCATTTGAACCATTATTTAACAGTTACGTGGTGGCTTCCACCTCTTCTAAGGACAGTATTGATGACTGTTTTTTACTTGTTTTTCTCACCCACTTCCCATTTTGTGAGCAAACTCCTAACTGCCTTATTAATCTGTGTGTATCTGCTTCCTCTTTCTTTGTGTATGATCAAACTGATCTTTTGTTTCTCACTTCAGCATTCCTATGAATCCTCTTTCCTCTATCTTCTCCTCCCCCCTCTATGTTTTGAGCTGCTGACTACTACTTTCACAGCATGGAATTGATTATCCTACCAGCACACGCATTACATTGCTTAATTACTATATTGTTTGAGGTAGCACATTTCTAAAGGTAAAGAATGATATAATTGCAATGGTTATTTAGTTAAGAATACAGTGAGGATAACTTAAATGTAAGAAAAAAAATTACATAGCAAGTCATTTGCACTGTTTAATCGGGCACTTTGTGATGTGAATTGGTAACATTTATCTTCACAGTTTGCGAACAGTGTTTTATTCTGAAGTTTTATAATAAAAAATAAAAAACAGCTCTGGTTTCCTCCATTCGTGTACAAGAAATGTGATGAGAGTTGTTTTATTTGTTGCGTGGCTTTGGAATTTCTTCCACTGTCTGACAATCTGGGAAGATGAGGTGTTCTATAAGTAGTGCCCGAGTTCTTTCCCTCTAATTCTCCTTTTGCTGTTCTTAATAGAAGTCTCATTGTACGGATCAATCACATCATCGATTCTTTGACTCCTATTTCCTTTCCGCAATGTCATGAACAAGACATTGCCATCTCCTCAAAGTTTAATTCCTCTCCTTTTACTCTCTGAACAAGAACCATGCCATTAATCAGTGTGGCTGAATTTTCAGGTATTTCCTCAGCAAGGGTAATGTTTTTCTGCAAGTATGTTGCTAAAACAGCTATGTCTGTTTTTTTTTTTTTTTTTTTTTTTTTTGCAACAGTCCTTCTGGAGTTGCTAAAGCCAGTGGTAAAGGTCCTAAGGGTTGCGAAAGTACATCCGCCATTTGAAGATTTCCATTCTGTGCTGTCATAATGATTCGACCAAATAGTGCTTTGTCAGCTTTCATGATTATTGTCTGCCACTGTTGTTCACTGACTTCTTGGACATGTTAGTGAAGGTTTATAGTTTGTTCGTTTTCATTGGGTCATGAAACTTCTTAATATGTGGATTATTTTCAAGAGGTTCAAGTCTCTATAGCACTGTTCACCTATTTCATGCGCCTTCATTATGTTGGATACTATGTCTTGAGGTACCTTTTTTGCTGTGGAGAGACTGAGATCATGTGGCCCAACATTTGGGTTTAACCAGCCTTGAACCAGACAAAAAGCTCTAGTACAGTATCTTCGTCTTTTTCGGTTCATGACTTATGTAGGTCTGCGTGAGTAAGACCTGATCTCTTGTTACCAACCATTTCCCTTATCTGACCCGAAAGGTCGCTTCTGTGTTCAGCTGTCATAATATCTTTGCACTGCATCCGCCTTGAGGTACCACCCGGAGTCTCTCTGTCTTTGTTAACTGTTACCTCTATCGGAATTTGTTCGAACAAATTAACATCTGACAGTTGAACTGAAAAGCATCCGTTGATGAAGTTGTGGTGTATCTCTGGATGGTTCACTCCAAGTAATGTTATTTAGGCATAGTATACAGGACGATATCTAGCATAATTTATCCTGTCATACGCAAAAAAACATGGGATAATAGAGCATATGGCGGTAAGATGTAATGCCAATTTTCTTCTCAGGCATGCCGCAGAGCCAGCAAGACATTTTCAACAATATCCACGCATGACATCCAAAATGCAGAGAGATCTCCATTGTCATGACGAAGATGTTCCAGGAATACATCCCAAAGCTGTTTTACTTAGGCCAAGGCAGCATTCTGCAAGAGGTCCTCTAATCTCTGTTGGCATAGTTATTTTTCAAAGTTATTAACATTTTAAATGAAGGAGTAGACTATCTGAGTGTTCTCTTCCTATTTCCTCTCCTAATGGACATGACATTGCAAATGTGGTGAAAGGTGCTCATTTAAAAAATGATTCTGTCGTACTTTGCTTTATGCTTCCACACGATCTGTTACTTTTGTGTAGAGCTTGATTCATGACCACTACAGTTTTCGCCAAATGCAGTGATTCCCTTATCAGCTCTGACTGTTTCAAAATTTCAGAAACAGTTGTGAACTTGGCATTAATGATGGACAAGTAGCCAATGGAATCCTGTGATGCTCTAACTAGGTCTCTAGTACTGATGTTAATTCCTGTCCAACTTGGTATTTTCTGTGCGAGGCTTGCTTCTTGTCTTGTAACAACCCATATTATGTTCCTATTTTGTGAAAGCTTCAATTGGACTACACATTCCGGCATGACTTTGGTACTTGTCATCAATGACTAAGGCCCAACTTGTTCACCAGAAACATACATAAATAATTATTCTGTATTTGTGGTGGTCAATGTTCTTTGCTTTTGTTTCTCAGTGCTTGGGAGAGGAGCTTTAAGGGGTTGTGGTCCAAACAACTTGGGCTGCACAGCTATACCGCTGACCCAGTGAGTTGTCACCTTACCAGTAAGAGTCTTTTCCTGCCTGTCAATGTTATCCAATGCTATGTTAGTGAAGACGTGAGGCTGAATGTAGGCTGGAAAAACAATGTGCCCATGTAAGGTAGCAGCAAGTTTCTGAAGACACAAGGCGGTAGCATTTTCTTCCAGTTGTGAGTATGAAATCCCATGAGCAAGTCTGTTTGGAGTGTGAATGATTTCAGCGTTCCATGTCAGCATTTTTACGGTGTATTGGAGCATCAGTTTCTTTGGGGGAAGAGGGTTATGCTGGCCATTTGTGACTGCCTATATAATGTCCTGACTGAATGATTGCATAAGTAAGATGACCCTTTTGGACTGCTTTGTGTTTTCTGGATCTCCAGTCAGAAGTTCTAATAGGAACCGTTTAAGGTAATCAGGCAATATAAATGAATCTGTATCACCGTCTGATGGCTGATATGGCCATGGTGTTGATGTGAAGTTTGTTTTAATCATTGTTCTTATGTGCGATGATGTTTGATGAATGATCTTGTTCCTGTCTATTGCCTTAACCTTAAAAACTGATAATTCTCTTTTCCAACTCTGGCTTTCTCTTACAATGTCCTGTAGCATGAGTCTGTCAAGTTGGGCCAAACTCGAAATCCAATTATCTTCTAATATGCTTCTTGGTTGATTTGTCTATTCCCTGTATTCCCTGTATTCCTCTGTGTGTCATGAGGGTTTCAAGCCTTTCATTGAGAATTTTCACACATTACCTCTTTGTTAGGAATAATCACAGTTCTAGTGTATTGAAATAGTTCACCATATGCTTCATCTCTCATATGTTTGTAGTGATCATCGTTTTGAATGCTAGATGCATGATCTTCCTCCTGAATCGCAATTAATGGTTGCACACCCTCAAAGTCTTTTGTCAAATCTAAGCTCTGTGGCCTTGATTAATTTCTCATGCATTGATATTCCCTTGTATCGTTTTATCTTTTCACAAAATATACATTCTTCAGCATACACACTTGACTTTAATGATGTTCTTCTGTTTACGGGTTTACTTGTGCACTCACTCGTTCCAGCATCATCACTGACACTTGCTTCAGCTTTTAGCTTAATAGTCTGTAAATCTATTAATAGTAAACAGGCTCCAGCACTTCTTGTGGTAAAATAGTTTGGGAACCGTGTTGCTTTCCACATTTCTCGAAGTGTCTAACAGTAAAATGCGATTCCTTACTTGAGCTGCCTCAAAAAAAGTTTTCCATGATGAATAGTCCTGCAGGCTTGTCAGCATAACTCCATGTTGGACATTTGACCAGAAATGAATTATACACTGGGGCTCTGAGGGACAAGATGTGCTTGTTTTAGTCTTCATGATGCTGCATGGTCATTCACCACCAGCTCTGGAAAAAGATATTGATTAAAAATTGATACATTTTACTTGGTGTACTTAATACAATCATAAGTGCTATTATAATTATCAATTTATAAAATCACATTTATTGTAATTGTAATTTTTAATAATAAAATTCATAGTAACAAAAATTATGAAAACATTTACATTTACATCAAGGTATTTTGGGGGAGTGGATTGGGAACTCACAACAGGCAAAGAATTATGACTTGCTATCACATAATTTCCATCTCTAGGTGTGCATACCTTGCCAATAAATCCTAGTAGATCCCCCTCAACCCCCCCCAGTGGTACCGATAACATGGTTGGCTGAAGGTCTACCAAAAACAATGTAATGCCCCATGATATAGTTGAGTGAATGTCATAGCAGATGTAGAGGCACACAATTAAGTAACATGCAGCCCTCCTGTCACCAATCACTTGTTCTCAGTCTTCAGGTGCTCATTGCTCTCTCGTGCCTCACACCAACCAAGAGACCCATGTGCTCCTATCTTGAATTCACTCCTTTTCTCCCTAATCTTTTTAAACGGTAATTGAGATTTACCTAGCCTTGGTGTCTGAAAGGCTAGATTGTATTAAAGACACAGCGAGGAGTATTATGCGTTCTTTTCTCACTTTAATAAATACAGCAGCCAAGAAACTACAAATTCCACATCATGAAGGGGGTAACCAATGGCACGTTGAGTATGAGTACAACTATCTTGACTGAGAGCAACAAGCCATCTTTTCTTGCGAGAGTCAGTCAGAAGAAGAATCAGAGAGCCAAATCAGAATCAAATACAAAGTCAAAAGGACCGACAAGAGGTCCTTAAAGGAATCCATCAGAAACGAAGAAGGAGAAACTGGCAACCAGAATCTTCGATGTGGCTACGCCAGATACAGGGAAACTGAATGCGAATCAGCTGGACGCGGCAGTGCTGGTTGAAGGCAGAGGAACTGCAGAAAAATAACAGGAAGGGTTAATGAAACTGCAGTGGGATAATACTCGCCTCCGTGTCTTTAATAAAATCTAGCCTTTCAGACACCAAGGCTAGAAAAATCTCAATTTTATTACAAGACCGGAGGCTCATATTATGCTTGTTCAAAGCAAGGAAATCACATTGTCTAACGGGTGATCAAGAGGTTTACAATAAAATGTTCTAAACGTGTTAACGTTTGACCAATCTGCAGATCTGAGAATATCCTGTAAACCAGCCCCCGTCCAATAGGCGCGAGAGGCCGCAGCCGCTCTCACCGAATGAGCACCAAAGGAAAGAGTGGAGATACCCGCAAGGGACATGAGCCATTTAACCCAACGGGCCAACGTGGGGGCTGACAAAGGCTTATAAGGTTTCGGAAAGGAAATAAGTAATTGAGAAGAGAAGATTCTTCTGAGATCTGCAGTTTGAGAAACATAAGTCTTCAAACAATTACCAACACACAATTTGGGTTGAGAGGGGGAAAAAAGGGTGATATACAGATGCTAAATTAGTCTTGGTACGCCTATTGACTTGGAAATACACACCTAAAGAGGAATAACGAAAAGAGGAAACATCCAGAGCTTTTCCATCAGAAACTCGCTTAATAGATACCAAACACAGAAGCATAGTCAACTTGGCAGACAAATGTTTGAGCAATAAATCAGCATTATCTGGCCATGCAATAAAAAGACGAAGTACAGCATTAACATCCCACATAATGTTGTATGTAGGAGCCGGAGGCTTAGCAAAGCGCACTCCCTTTAAAAGTCGACAGACCAACGGGTTTTTGCCAATAGGTCTTCTGTCCACTCTGACATGCTCTGAAGAGATCGCCGATCTGTACGTATTTATGGTACAATAAGCTCTACCCTGAGACGCCAAGGAGGCAAGGAAATTAACAACCAAAGTTATATCTGCTGAAATGGGATCTGAATTCCTGTCCAAACACCAGCTACACCAAGCCAACCAGGCTGACTTGTAGACCTTCATTGTGCCTAGAGCCCAGGACTGTTGGATGAAATGGACAGCTTCCTCTGAAATTCCCAGGGTTCTCCAGGAAGCCCCGAAACCCTCCAAGCTGTGAGATGCAGGGAGTTCTCCACCACCAGGGGATGAGGGAAGACCCTGTGGGTTCAAGAGCAGATCGGAAAAAAGGGAGGTATCAATACAGGGAAATCCGAAGCTAGCTCCAGCAGGATTGAATACCAAGGCTGGGACTGCCAAAAAAGAGTGATCAGGACGAGAGATGACTGTTGTCTGCGCACTTGGGCTTGAACTCATGCAATAAGAAGAAACCGAGGAAACGCATAGAGAAGGGAAGGGGACCATGACTGAAGGAAGGTATCCGTGGCTACCGCCAAAGGGTCTGGCCTCCAGCTGAAACAGGAAAAGTTGAGTGTTGAGGTGAGAAGCAAAGAGGTCTATCGACATTACGCCAAAGATGGAAGGAACATGACTGAAAATTGAAGGATGCAGATGCTAATCGCTTGAGTCGTAAATATGCCTGGAAAACCATTTGGCCACGACATTGAGTTCACCAAGAAGATATTTTGCTCTGACCGAGATGTTCCTCTGAAGACAGAATTACCACAGGCTTCTGGCCAGTAAAGCTAGAGGTTTGGATCTGGTACCACCCTGCCGGTTTATGTACCTGACAGCCGACAGGTTGTCCATCCTTAGGAGAACAGCGCACCTTACCCTGCCTTTTTTATAAAGGACTGGATGGCAACGGAACCTGCAAGCATCTCTAAACAATTGATGTGCAGTGTTGACTCCTGAATGGATCATAAACCCCCAGTCGAGAGTTGACCACATCTTGTGCCCCAACCTGTCAGACTTGCATCTGACTCTAAGACAAGATCTGGGGAGGCAGAGAAAATCGTTCTCCCGTTCCAAGCATCTAAATGACTGAGCCACCAAAGGAGCTCTTCTCTGGATTCAGAATCCAGAATGACTGCATCTTTGTAAGCGAGACCTTTGCGAAGGTTATGTATTTTTAGTATTTGCAGAGCTCTGTAATGAAGAGGTCCTGGAAAAACGGCCTGAATGGAGGAAGAAAGAAGGCGCACCAGTGGAGCTAATGATCTGAGGGAACCGAGTGGAATGGATAAAGCATGACAAATTTCTTTCTTTATCAAATCTTCCTTCTGTTGAGGGAGTTGAAGAATTGAATCAACTGTGTTCACTAAAAACCCCAGGAATTCGAGTCGCTGAGCAGGTACGGTCTTTGACTTTTGAGGGTTGATGAGGAACCCCAGACTTAACAAAAGGTTCTGACAAAGATCCAGATCATTCAATAGGCAGGATCTGTCTTGGGCCATTATAAGAAAATCGTCGAGATAAACTATGAGCCTGATCCTCTGACCTCTGAGGAAGGCAATTGCAGGCTCGAGAATCTTGGTAAAGCACCAAGGGGCTGAAGAAAGACCGAAAGGGAGCATTTTGAATTGGAAGAAAGAATCTTCCCACTGGAACTGTGGAAACGTCCTGTATGAGGGATAAATTGGAACTGAGAGATAGGTGTCCTGAAGGTCTAAACGGACTAACCAATTGCCCTGAAGCAGCAGATTTCTGAGATGAAGGATAGTCTCCATCTTGAAATGATGGTACACTATGAAATTGTTGAAGAGCTTTAGATTTATGACCGGTCGAGGCTTGTTGTTTCTTTTTGCGAACAAGAAAAATAGTGCTTAGGAAGCCTGTAGGCTCGAAGGAGACCCTTTCTATCACATGTTTCGCTAATAAAGCCCGTATCTCCTCCTGAACCAGAAGAAACTGATTGTGTGAAAAATGAAGAGGTTGAGGAAGATGAGTCTGGAAGGCACGCTGATATAACTCTATGCAATAACCCTGGGCTGTTTGAATGATCCACGGATCCGATGTGAGAGATAATCAAACATTTAAGCAACTTGCTAGTCTGCCTCCTACGGGAGGAAGGCCAGAACTGAAAGTTCTTCCTGCAAGTTGATCTCCCTTGGGCTTGAATCCCCTGTTTGCAGGCTCCACAGAAACGTTGGGATTGAACTCGGGTTTGTATCCCTGATAGAAGTCCTGTTGGGAGTCTTGATTGACAGAACCTCAAGTGAGGTATTCCCCCCCCTTGACGCATAACGGCTGGCAAAAAGACTCCTTCCTCTTTCGGCCCTGCCAAAAACCAGCTGAGAAAGAATTCTTTTCATGGAAGACTGGGCCTTGTCAATAGAAGCAAAGGTTGACACATATCTACTAATTTCCTTAATGAGTCACCGAAAAGAAGCTTTAGGACCTTCTTTGGTTGCCAAGGAACTCAATTTTGGGTCAGTTTTTAGCAGAAGACTCGTGCGTCTCTCTTGGGAAATATAAGCAAGAAATATAAGCATGCAAGTTGCCCTCTGCGCCCAATTGGAAAGAGCCTCAGGGTCTACTTGACTGCCCTCCATCCTTGCCTCTTTGGCCAAATCCAAAATCCTTGTTAAAGGACCGACAAGATCAAGCAGTCTGTCCTGGCAATTAGACCAGGCTCTATCAACTATCATGGTGAAAAATAACATGTTGGGATCAGTAGTGGGGGTATCAGCCACCTTGGAAGGAAGGGATGGCCTGGGACATTCTGACTTCAATTTGTTCCTAGAGGACTTATCTAAAGCATGCCTCAAATAAAAGGAAACCTAGTTGTAGACATGATCAGAAGGGAACCATTTTTGAAGAATTAGGGTGGTAAATAGTTGTAGGGTCGAACATGGGTTCCCCAAACTGGTCAACCAAATCATCAGACGATAGGGATGAAATTGCAGTGGGAGGAATTTTATGCCTTTTTTCCAAAGGTCCGTGATCAGAAACATCTTCATAGACGTTAGAGAGAGAAGCCACATTGTCAAAAGTATCATCCCCATGAGTGTCCCGATCTCTGAGATTAAGGATATTAAGGGGGGAAGAAGGGAGCCCCGAAGGATTCGCCTCTCGGGTGGGAGGCCAAAACTTAATGGAAACGCCTTTGGAAGGCACACATGAGGGTGCCGCAGGTTTCGTTCCTTTTTTTAGAAAGGACTTCATCAGAGGGCTGTAACATCTTTGACAAGGAGGCTTCTAAATTTTTGGAACAATCAAGCATAGAAACTGAAACAGCATGCTGAACAGAATCTTTGATAAATGACTTTAAATTACCTTTTAAAAACTGAGCCTGTTCATCCCCAGATATATTGAATAAGCAGGGAAAATAACAATAATAATATGAACCCAAATAAAAATAAAGTTTAATAGCAACTAGTCTACAAATAAGGAACACCGATAATGAAATTTCCAAGAAAACCAGACATGCAGGAGTTAACAATGGGGAGATTCTCTAGCTGAAGAGGGCGTGTATAAAGGCGGAGCAACCAATGAAAGAACACCGGTTGAAAACGCCCACAAAGCCCAAGGGAAACGCAGTAAGCAACCCTTGTCGAAACGAGCTTGTAAATGAAGCGACGAAGAAGCCAAACAGCCTGAAGTCCAGTGACGGGGGCACGAGTGAAGTAGAGCACACGACGGCAGCTACTGAACGAGGCGGAATGCCTCAGGAATGCGAGCGCTAAGGAATTTCTAAACGAGCGTGAGGCTCAAAACAGTAAGGAAACATCAACACAACACATAATAAAATAAATAAACAGTGCAATGAAAAACACACAATATGATTAAAATAAGGTGAGCAGAGTACTTATCTTGACTGCGAGCAGCAAGAAAAGAGGGCTTGTTGCTCTTGGTCAAGATAGTTGTACTCATACTCGACGTGCCATTGGTTACCTCCTTTAGGATGTAATATGGTAGTATTTTTTCCCCAAGGGTTTCTGGGATTTGTAGTTTCTTGGTTGCTGTATTTATTAAAGTGAGAAAAGAATGCATAATATAAGCCTCCGGTCTTGTAATAAAATTTCATTGACATTCTTATTAATTGTACACATTACAACTGTTATCATCCACTATTTTCACATATTTTTTGTTACAGCATCCACTTCCAAATATCCAAGTATATATTTCTACAATAATGCTATTTTATGTTTCAAAACTAATCAATACAAAATCAGTGCAAAGGTATAAGGGGATGAATGATTGTAAGCTAACAAAAATAGGCTGCAGCAGCAAGCATTACAAAGGTGTAAATGTGTTGTTAGTGTGGCATCTATACATTATAATGGCTCAATCCAACCCATGTAAAAAGTAATTTTATTTTAGTCATACGAGTAAGCCAAAAGATGCAGTAGATAATGTTCACAAATGCGCTTGAAAACGGAACAAATGGAAGAAAAAGCAGCATGAGATCTGGAAACAAGAAATGCCCTAAAACACATACCTCAATCACAGTATGTTCATCGGATGGATACTAATTAAGGTGAATCAATCTGTGCTTGGATAATGCTCCACAGAAAGACAAGAAAGTGACATAATGCCCGTGCTGCCTAATTAGGAGGCAGCAAAGAAGAATGATAATGAAGCCAACAAATGCTAAGCAAAGGGTAGGCTCGAAGTCCTGTTGCAGGCAAGACCTAAAAAAATCCTTCTCTTTGTAATATTTTCCTCTGCCCATCAGACGAGTTTTTTTTTTAATATTGATCCACTGTTTGAGTCGGGAGACCTAAAAGTGGTATAGCTGGTGCATACGGGGTTGCTTTGATTGTAAGGCTAGTACTGTTTCAGACACGTTGGTGCCATGCTGAATGGCTCAAGTGGGACGCCGATGTTCGTATTTGGGAACCGCATCCTCTGTAGGGGGGCATCGTTAAATAGCTTTTCTCTCAGCTCAGTCTCTATGAGCGAGATGTCCTCTAGCCACCTGGGTGCCCACTGCAGCTGGGCAAGCAGATAAGGGATCTCAAAGTCTTGAGAGCCTAATCCTCACTCCTCTGTGGTAAATTTTAATTAGGACATTGCGACTCTGTGTCTGCCATTGTTACAGATGAATTTGCCTGGTCATTGGTCTAATGTCCTGAAGAACGTCCTTTAAGGACCAAAGGTAAGTTAACAAAATATTAAAGTAAACTGGGGAATGCTGCCCTTTTCACAGATACAGTGTAATGCAAACTATTGCCAAGGAGCGGAAAATGGACAGAATTTAATTTGTGGTTTTAGTGATATTTCTGCAGCTCCCAGATTACTGTGTAGAATGCCCGCATTTGAGTGCTAAACATTGATCCTCAGATATCAAAACGAATTGGGTTCCCACTTCATATGTTCCGGCCCTATGTCACGTTCTGCTGTGTGGGTTCATTGGGAATATGCAGTACGAGCCTTAAAAATTCTAAAAACAAAATTGCCTGACCTGCAGCTCTAGTGGTTTGAAGTCTCAACTCGACCGGTCATGCACTTGGCCAGTGAACTGGTTGCACAGTTTCTTTTAAAAGATTAGCAGCTCTGCCATTCTAAAAAACTGTGGGCTAACATACTACTAGCAAACATCAAATGTGAATTTGACATTAAGTATAAAGTACTTGCCAGAGAAATGCTCCCTGTGTTTCAGAGGTTGTGCAGGCTTGCCAGAATGCCAACAAGATAACAGCATTTGTAACTTACTTTAATAATGAATACCACCCTTTTGCTGATATTTTCAATATGCATCCTGGGTGCGCTTGTTTTTGTGGACCACTGTAAGAAACCTACATAATAATCTTTTAGCTAAACTCAAGCATTTTAGTCCGTGCTTAGTTGGTATTGATATTCCCTCCGTTTGTTTATTTTAAAAAAAATAATTTGGAGTGTGTGGGCTATGTACTTTTTTTTCTCAATTAGTGATGACATCCTTATAAGGGTCAAAGAAGCCCGAAGGGAAGCAGCAGTTATAATAACAATCTACCTCTGACCACAGCAAATCTCAGAAGTGGTGCGTGAGAGACAGCAAGGAACGGCTGTTGGCGGGGAGTCTCAAACTCTGCACTCTCCGCAAACTCAGGGGCACAGAAACACTGCAGTGGCTCACTCATTCCCCCTCCAGTCTTACCCCTCCCCCAAACACACACACTGGCTTTATTTGCTGACTCCTGAAAATGTGCAGCCCACATTTTATGCTTATTTACATTTATGCTCCTTCATTCAAATTGCTATATTGAATGGCAGCCTTCGCTCTGAACGAAGCTGTCAAAGCCTGCAAGCCTACTCCCAGAGATACCCGAGCCTGATGCTGTAATGAACTGCCCCAAGCCCCTCTCCTCCTCTTCCACACTTAGTAAGGAACCTAGATTTTTAGTCACCTCTGCCCACAGCCAGGGGCCCACAATCAGACCAGGAGCCTCCCGTCCCATCCTAGGCCCCCTCCCGTCCCATCCTAGGCCCCCTCCCGTCAGTCCTTTTCTCCCTTTCCTCCAGTTCATAGTTAGACGTTGACTAAAGTCCCCCAATACTCTGAACGGAACATAAATTAGGCATCGGCTTTCTCCACCTCTTGCGAGAAACTCCTCGTCATATAGTGTCTACCTGGGCAACGTTTTGAAATAGACAATTCCATCTGTTTTTTTTCTTCTGTGACGTTAATCATCTTGTAATCTGTACACTTTGAGTGTCCAAGCAAAAGAGTGACATCATGTTATGCTATTGTTCCTTATAAATGTGAAAAAGAAAAATTTCAAAGTTTGTTAAAAAAGAAAAACAAAAAACAGAACCTGGTGCTGAAATTGGAGAATATCGAGCACAGCATATACTGCTGCTTTTAGCCTTATTGTTTTAGTCCTCTAATCACAGAAGACTAGAAATTCCTCAAAAGTTCTTGCCCTGTCAAAAATCTGCTGACCATGGTAAGCGGGTCAGTGGAATTTTCAAGGGCTGCAATATCTGGCCCAATTAACCTTGCTTCAGGTAATTTTGCCGAAGGTCTTCAAAGGGTTAGCTATTGTAGATGGTTCCCCCTTTTATCTTTAGGTTGATCAATATATCCTCCATGTAAAGCAAAACCTCTAGGTTAAAATCATTCAAATAGATCACCCATTCTACACGCTGCTTCCGCGGTTTAACTACCAATGTCTCAATTGCTGTGGCAAAGTGCAGGTAAGGGGGGACAAGGGCAACCCTGTCGCATTCCTCTGTGAATTCCTTAAGAAGGTGTTGTACATTTTTTTCCCCTGGACAATGGGTCTGAGTGAAACACCCCAATCCATCATCTCAAATATTCCCCTTTTCCAAATTTCTCTAATGCTTTCTGCATATGTTTCCAGTTTAAGTAGTAAAATGCTTTGCCCATATCCACGCAGCGACCGTTCACCATTGTCTAGGCGCCAGTCCATGTATTTATAGCAATTGTCTAATGTTTATTGATGTACTATGCCCAAGGGTAAACCTATTTTGGTCTCCGTATATTAGGCTTGGGAGCAGCATACTCACTAATATTTTATCGAGTATTTTTGTGTGCGAAGGTAAAAATGAATAATGGCTTGTAATAAGCCATATCTAACTGGTTGTCCCCTGGTCTGGGTGTAGAAACAATAAGGGCTTCCCTGGTAGTGGGGTTGGGGTCAGTTGCGCCTCCGATAACACAGCTGAATACATTTTATGTGACTCGGATGTTAGCGGATAAAAAAATATGGAATTAAATTCTGTAAGGATCCTATCCATGCTAGGAGTTTATCTGGAAACCCGGTCTTGTAATGCTCCAATAATCTATTCAGTGATTGGATATTCCATTGTTTCACAAAATTCTGCTGTTAACCTATGTAGCATTACTTCTCTTAAAGTTTTTGCATGTATGTATTTGATCGCTGTTGTTAAGGAGCAGGTTGGTTGTGGTTTAATTAATTGAGCTAATTGGATCCTCCTCCCTTCATCTCCCTTTTAATGAGTTTTCATTAGATATGTGGCACAACCAATGCATTTTGGCTTTTCCATTGTCTTGAAATATTTTGTTTCTGTTTAAGATCTTCTTTCAGCGCTGCTTGTGGTTACAGTTTGCCGTTTTAACTGTTGCTTAATGTTTTTTAGGCCCTGAAGTTTGCATGGATTTGTTCGCTTAACTACCACTGTTGCCTATATGCTTATGCCCTTTGTTATGTATCTAAAGTTGTCCTATTCTATTTGATGATAGTACTGTGCCTTCATTTTCCCGAAAGAAGTTATCTATATGTTTAAGTGATTGTCTAAATGAAGAGCCTCCTAGCATTGCGTTTTTGCATGCACCATGTACCCCACTGAGTGTTATTTTCTGAGTTTGTTTTTTGTTTTATACACTGCTTATGGTACCAAGGTTTGCAAATAGAATGAGCAGTGTCTGAGCATATGCGTTGTGTGCTGCAGAATAAAATGGCTTTTTCAGCTGTGTTCTGACACTCCAGGTTTTTACTAAATCCCATTAGGTCATCCATGGGTGCAGTTCTTTAGCACGAAGTTTAGCCAGCGCTTGCAGAAGTGGCGGGAGCAAACTTTTTTATGTGACAAGGAAACTGTTAAAATCACCACCCAGAATCAAGGGGACATTTAACAATTCTTTGAGCGCTCTTGTTATTGTGGGCCAGAATGCTGACTAGAAAGTGTTTAGGACATGCATTCTTCCTTCCACCGGGATCCGTCTAGCTTACATTTTATTAAACCGTATCTGCCATTTGGATCCAGGACTGTCTTCGCTGCCTCAAATAAGACACACGATCTCACTCGGATTAATGTACATTGAACATGTGCGGCGTACCCTGTACTGTAAAGATGCCCCTTCTACTAGAATAAGACATTTTTCCTGTAAGAATATAATTTGGGCTTTCCATCTCGTGAGGGATGAGCGCAGCCTATATCTTTTAGTTTCTGCATTAATTCCCTTGACATTTCATGGTAATATCATATAGTTGGTCTGAAGTGGAGTGTGACTAGACTAACCTGTTATAGGTTTAGCTTAATCATTGATACAATTCCACCAAAAGGGAAGCAGTCCTCATCAGTGTAAACGTATAAATACTGATAAACTCCTGCACAACCACAAACTAAATCGCCATGCAAAGAAATGAAACTGAGCACAAATGAGTCATTTTTTTTTCTCCTGAAAGGGCCAACACCATATAACTGTTGAAATGAAATGAAACCGGGATTTTTACAGCGCGCGGCTACTCGGAGAAGTTACTTGGTGCTCTTCACAGTCTATGTAGAGGAGGTTAGACAGTCAAATTACTGAATAAAAAGCCAGGTTTTAGGTTCTTTTTCAATTGACCCACAGAGTGAATTTGATACAGGTCTAAGGGGAGCTTATTTCCAAGCAAGGGGTTCAAATGAGTAAAACAACAGGCTCCCGTTTTAGGCAAGCAGACCCTTGGCACCGCCACCAGATAACTGTTTGAGGAGTGAAAGTTCCTCAACGGGCTATAATGTTTCCTAGAGGCAAATATCTGGGGTCAGTTTGATGCAGTGCTCTGAACATTAAGATCAACATTTCTAAAGTAATTTGTATGTGAAATGGGAGCCAGTGCAACTCCCTCAGACGAGGGGAAATATGAGCCTGCAGTACATTTTATACTAATTGCCGTTTTTTGGCGATGTACTGCGTAAAGCCTTAGTAGAGTGCAATAGCATAGTCCAGCTTGGCCATAATCAATGTTATACAAGCTAGCAGCTAGAAAGACTGGTCTTATATTATTCAGTGCAACGTTTGTTGGCTAGAGATTTCTCTAAAATATTGTTTTTCTCCCTTTTTAGTTCTTCCAGTTTTGGGTGCTTCATTTAAGATGCAGCGTTAATAAGAATGTTTTAGGTTTGATCTAATAATTGTATACACTGTAGAGCACCTTGTTATATCAAATCATGTTTGGTCTTTTGACAGTGTTTAATTCGTTCATTGATTAGTGAAATGGATGAATGACTGTCTAAGCAGCAGATAAACCACCTTAATGTTTTATTAAGTAAGAGAGCTGTAGCTGTGATGGCCTGTCAAGCCATGCCTCCCACGCCTTTTCTGTCTACATCACCTTCCATGGAAATCTCTTCCTTTGTGTTGTTAGCATATCAGTAGTGTAGATGTCAGTGTTCTTCTGCAATCATGCATTCCTGTCCCCAGACACTCACCTGGTTCATGCCATTGGGCACTAGATGCCCTTTAATTTTCCCATGCTAAGGTCATCTGAACCTGAAATATTTAGTTAACTGCATCCTCTTCTGTGCTACCCGGACAAAAGAGTGCAGAAAAGCATTGGTGAGCATGCTTAAAGAATCAGTTTTCAGGTACCTTAGAATACAGGGCTGCAGATTATTCTTATGTACTTATAAATTTTTACAAGATACTGTGCTATGGCTTGGTTGAGCACCCCTAAATGCAATAATATCCATTAGGAAATAGGTGAATGTCATCTAACTGTGTCTGGATTTTTTTTTTATTAAACCATTTCTCTATTTTTACTTTTTCATCTATTAGTGGTCCTGTAAAATTCACTTCTTATAGTGAGTATGAGAGGTAATGAGACATGTGACAGAGTAATGAGTTGCGAGTACAGTACACACAATTTCTATGCTTAAAACAGTCCAACATAAGTTCACTGGATAAAAAAACATATTTTGTAAACACTTGGGAAACACCGTTTTTGTCTATTTGGGGGGTTAGGCAGTTGAAAAAACTCTGATAAGCATGGATATAAAAAAGTTTAGAAAACACTAACAAAACACCACTGAAATCCACAAAAAATAAACAATGAAAACAGGACTGCCTGAGCGTGAAGGATGGTGGGTCAATGGTTAATGAGCAAATCGTGTGTTGGTGTGTCTTACACTGTAGCCTAACCAGCTGCCCTGTAACTGTGTGGTACACTACTACAGGGATTCTCTCTTTATTTGGTTTAAATTTGATCCCCGTAGCTGCCCACAACAGACTGACGTGTCTTTCCATTCTACCCAAGTTAGTGCTTAACATAATAACAAGTCATATACCTCAACTGACCAGTAGTGAGCTCGAGGTGTGTATGGAAGGCCTATGCTTCGTGCTCTTTGGGCTGTAGCAACTCATTTCTTGTTTACCAAATCATTTAGACTGCTCTATAATCAGTAGGTTATGGCTACATCAGCATTCTTAATTTAGCACATAATTTACCATTTGCAGAAATTTCCCTGGGGGCGGCAATAATACCTTTGGATATCTAACTGACAATCTATGCAATACAGTTGTACATTACTTAGTGTATTGTCCAATAGTCCCGACTTAACTTGCTACCTTGAATCTTACGACAATGATTGTCTGTAACTTTCAGCAACTAACACCCTACATGTTTTAAGTGAAATTGGCTACCTTCTGTGTGGTGAGTGCTGGAGAAGACTTTGTATCTATTGTGTCTCCATCTGTGAGGGATGATTATTCCGATGTTGTAGATTCTGTGGATACTTGTGGTTGATGCTGGTTATTTCAGGGCAGCTGCAGTGGCTAAGACGTCCTAATGGCCTCTTTGCACATACAAGGGTATGTTTATATATATATATATATATATATATATATATATGTTCGATGGCATGTGTAGCTGCAGATACACATGCTGTGCACATCCCGCCATCTGGTGTTGGGCTCGGAGTGTTACAAGTTGTTTTTCTTAGAAGAAGTCTTTGCGAGTCACGAGACCGAGGGACTCCTCCCATTTCGGCTCCATTGCGCATGGGCGTCGACTCCATCTTAGATTGTTTTTTTTCCGCCATCGGGTTCGGACGTGTTCCTTTTCGCTCCGTGTTTCGGGTCGGAAAGTTAGTTAGAATCTCGGAAAAATCATCGGTATTGTTTGCGTTCGGTATCGGGTTAGTTACAACAGATCAACACCGACTTTTGAAGAGCTCCGGTGGCCCTTCGGGGTTTTTTCGATCCCTCATCGGGGCCTGGTCAATATAGAGGGGGACAATTCCAAAAGAATAGAGGAAAGTTCCAAAGTCCCAAAACTCCTCAAAACAAACAGTGACTTCCAAGTCACACATCCCCAACACATAACATCTGTTGGGGGGAGACTAACCAAATTTTACAAACATTGGGAGGAAATAACAACAGACACTTGGGTCCTAGCAATGATCCAGCATGGTTATTGCATAGAATTTCTCAAATTCCCTCCAAACATCCCACCGAAAACACACAATATGTCAAAACAACATATAGATCTTCTAGGACTAGAGGTTCAGGCATTGCTACTAAAAGAAGCAATAGAATTAGTACCAAAACACCAGAAAGGAACAGGAGTTTACTCTCTGTACTTTCTCATACCCAAAAAAGACAAGACTCTGAGACCTATATTAGATCTCCGAACATTAAATACCTACATCAAATCAGATCACTTTCACATGGTGACATTACAAGACGTAATTCCACTACTCAAACAACAAGACTACGTGACAACACTAGACCTTCGGGGTTTTTTCGATCCCTCATCGGGGCCTGGTCGGCCCGGCCACGTGTCTCTTCAAGGCTGATGGAACGGACCCCATTCCGCTTCTGCCCAAAATGCCATAACAAGTATCCATATACAGATCAGCATCTGGTCTGTAACTTGTGTTTGTCGCCGGAACACAAGGAAGATACTTGTGAAGCCTGTCGAGCGTTTCGGTCCAGGAAAACACTAAGAGACCGAAGAGTAAGGAGACTGCAAATGGCGTCGGCGCCGACAGGACAAGAGCGTTTCGAGGAGGAGGAAGAAACATTCTCCATCCATGAATCGGACTCGGATGAGATCGATCCAGAAGAAACGCCGAAAACCGTGAGTAAGACGTCAAAACACAAAACTCATGAAAAAACCACTAAAGCCCAGGGGACGCCACCGCCAACACGCCATGGTTTAACCCGAAAAATAGGTGACCGATCATCGGCACCGAAAAAGGGCACGCTGGGGGCGAAGTCATCCGACTCCGGTCGAGATACCGCCACACAGCAATCTCGGGCTCGAGATAGTGGCTCCGAGCAGGTTCGGCACCGAGATAGCGGCACCAAAATGGGTCGGCACCGAGAGACCACAATGCCGAAAGTAAAGAAGGTTTCGTCGGAACCGAAAAAAGCAGCCGAAAAGGTTTCGCTACCGAAACATCCGGCCTCGGAACCGAAAACAAGTTCCTACACTGAGGAACAAGGACTGTCCACACAAAAGAAGATACATAGATTTGGAAAGGAATTGGAAACAATAGAGCCAGACTATACACAAAGAAGGCTCCATATCCAAAAAGAAACAGGGAAGATCAGTACTCTCCCTCCGATTAAAATGAAACGCAAACTTGCCTTTCAGGAAAAAGACAAGCAGGCAAAGGTGGCTAAACAAGTAACCCCGCCACCATCTCCACAATGCTCTCCGCAACCATCACCGGTAGCCACTCCACCAATGATGCAATCCCCAACTCATACAGGAATGAGTCAAGATGACCGTGACGCATGGGACCTTTACGACGCACCAGTGTCAGATAATAGTCCTGAATGTTATCCAGCCAGACCGTCGCCACCAGAGGATAGTACAGCCTACGCACAGGTGGTGTCGAGAGCAGCGGCATTTTATAATGTCAGCCTGCATGCTGAGCCCATTGAAGACGACTTTCTTTTTAACACACTTTTGTCCACACACAGCCAGTATCAAAGTCTTCCTATGCTACCCGGAATGCTAAAACACTCCAAACAAGTGTTTGAAGAGCCAGTAAAAGGAAGGGCCATTACTCCAAGAGTGGAGAAAAAATATAAACCGCCACCATCAGACCCCGTGTACATCACACAACAGCTAACACCGGACTCAGTTGTAGTAGGGGCTGCGCGCAAAAGAACGAATTCACATACTTCAGGATATGCACCACCTCCAGATAAAGAAAGTAGAAAATTCGACGCAGCAGGCAAAAGGGTGGCCGCACAGGCAGCAAACCAGTGGCGTATTGCCAATTCACAGGCTTTGTTGGCCGGATACGATAGGGCCCATTGGGACGAAATGCAACACTTTATAGAACATTTGCCCAAGGAGTTCCAAAAGAGAGCGCAGCAAGTAGTAGAGGAAGGACAGAGTATCTCCAACAATCAGATACGGTCAGCAATGGATGCTGCAGACACAGCTGCTAGAACTGTCAACACAGCAGTAACAATAAGGAGACATGCATGGCTGCGTACATCAGGATTTAAACCAGAAATACAGCAAGTTGTGCTGAATATGCCATTCAATGGACAGCAGTTGTTTGGGCCGGAGGTGGACACTGCGATCGATAAACTTAAAAAAGACACTGACACAGCCAAAGCCATGGCCGCACTCTACTCCCCACAGGGCAGAGGCACATTTCGAAAAACACAGTTTAGAGAGGGGTTTCGAGGACAAAGCACAGAACCCACAACCTCACAGACAAGACCCACTTACCAGAGCCAGTATCAGCGGGGAAGTTTTCGGGGACAATATAGAGGGGGACAATTCCAAAAGAATAGAGGAAAGTTCCAAAGTCCCAAAACTCCTCAAAACAAACAGTGACTTCCAAGTCACACATCCCCAACACATAACATCTGTTGGGGGGAGACTAACCAAATTTTACAAACATTGGGAGGAAATAACAACAGACACTTGGGTCCTAGCAATGATCCAGCATGGTTATTGCATAGAATTTCTCAAATTCCCTCCAAACATCCCACCGAAAACACACAATATGTCAAAACAACATATAGATCTTCTAGGACTAGAGGTTCAGGCATTGCTACTAAAAGAAGCAATAGAATTAGTACCAAAACACCAGAAAGGAACAGGAGTTTACTCTCTGTACTTTCTCATACCCAAAAAAGACAAGACTCTGAGACCTATATTAGATCTCCGAACATTAAATACCTACATCAAATCAGATCACTTTCACATGGTGACATTACAAGACGTAATTCCACTACTCAAACAACAAGACTACGTGACAACACTAGACCTAAAGGATGCATATTTCCATATACCGATACATCCTTCACACAGAAAGTACTTAAGGTTTGTATTCCAAGGGATACATTACCAATTCAAGGTGTTGCCATTCGGAATAACAACTGCGCCAAGAGTTTTTAAAAAGTGCCTGGCAGTCGTAGCTGCACATATCAGAAGGCAGCAAATACATGTGTTCCCGTACCTAGACGATTGGTTAATCAAAACCAACACGCTAGAAAAATGTTCACAACACACAAAGTATGTCATAGAAACCCTCCACAAACTAGGTTTCTCAATCAACTACACAAAGTCACACCTTATACCGTGTCAAACACAGCAATACTTAGGGGCAACAATCAACACAGTAAAAGGGATTGCCACTCCAAGTCCACAAAGGGTTTAGGCATTTCACAATGTAATACAGGCCATGTATCCAAAACAAAAAATACAAGTCAAAATGGTGATGAAACTCCTAGGCATGATGTCCTCATGCATAGCCATTGTCCCAAACGCAAGGTTGCACATGCGGCCCTTACAACAGTGCCTAGCATCACAGTGGTCACAGGCACAGGGTCAACTTCTAGATCTGGTGTTGGTAGACCGCCAAACATACACCTCGCTTCAATGGTGGAACAGTATAAATTTAAACAAAGGGCGGCCTTTCCAAGACCCAGTGCCACAATATGTAATAACGACAAATGCCTCCATGATAGGGTGGGGAGCACACCTCAATCAATACAGCATCCAAGTACAATGGAACACTCACCAAAAACAGTTTCACATAAATCACTTAGAACTATTGGCAGTATTTCTAGCGCTGAAAGCATTTCAACCCATAATAAACCACAAACACATTCTTGTCAAAACAGACAACATGACAATCAGTTAGCAGACAATCTCTCTCGGGATCACCAGCAGATCCACGAATGGGAGATTCACCCCCAAATACTGAATACTTACTTCCAGAGTTGGGGAACACCACAAATAGGTCTATTTGCAACAAAGGAAAACGCAAAATGCCAAAACTTCGCATCCAGGTACCCACAAGATCAGTCTCGGGGCAATGCGTTATGGATGAGTTGGTCAGGGATATTTGCTTACGCTTTTCCCCCTCTCCCACTCCTTCCATATCTAGTAAACAAGTTGAGTCAAAACAAACTCAAACTCATACTAATAGCGCCAACATGGGCAAGACAACCTTGGTACACAACACTACTAGACCTTTCAGTAGTGCCTCATGTCAAACTACCAAACATACCAGATCTGTTAACGCAACACAAACAACAGATCAGACACCCAAATCCAGCATCGCTGAATCTAGCAATCTGGCTCCTGAAGTCCTAGAGTTCGGACACATAGACCTTACACATGAATGTATGGAGGTCATAAAACAAGCTAGGAAACCTACCACTAGACATTGCTATGCAAATAAGTGGAAAAGATTTGTTTATTACTGCCATAATAATCAAATTCAACCCTTACACGCATCTGCCAAAGACATCGTAGGATACTTACTACATTTGCAAAAGTCAAAGCTAGCTTTTTCTTCCATTAAGATACATCTTACAGCAATTTCAGCTTACCTGCAAATTACGCACTCAACTTCTCTATTTAGAATACCAATCATAAAAGCATTTATGGAAGGTCTAAAGAGAATTATACCACCAAGAACACCACCAGTTCCTTCATGGAACCTCAACATTGTCTTAACACGACTCATGGGTCCACCTTTTGAGCCCATGCACTCTTGTGAAATGCAATACTTAACATGGAAAGTCGCATTTTTAATTGCCATCACATCTTTAAGAAGAAGTGAGATTCAAGCATTTACCATACAAGAACCATTTATTCAAATACACAAGCATAAAGTAGTTCTACGGACAAATCCTAATTTTTTACCAAAAGTCATATCACCGTTCCACTTAAATCAAACAGTAGAATTACCAGTGTTCTTCCCACAGCCAGACTCTGTAGCTGAAAGAGCACTACATACATTAGACATCAAAAGAGCGTTAATGTACTACATTGACAGAACAAAACTAATTCGAAAAACAAAACAATTATTTATTGCTTTCCAAAAACCTCATACAGGAAATGCAATTTCTAAACAAGGCATTGCTAGATGGATAGTTAAATGCATTCAAACCTGTTATCTTAAAGCAAAAAGAGATCTGCCTATTACACCAAAGGCACACTCAACTAGAAAGAAAGGTGCTACCATGGCCTTTCTAGGAAATATTCCAATGACCGAAATATGTAAGGCAGCTACATGGTCTACGCCTCATACATTTACCAAACACTGCTGTGTAGATGTGCTAACGGCACAACAAGCCACAGTAGGCCAAGCAGTACTACGAACATTGTTTCAAACAACTTCAACTCCTACAGGCTGAACCACCGCTTTTGGGGAGATAACTGCTTACTAGTCTATGCACAGCATGTGTATCTGCAGCTACACATGCCATTGAACGGAAAATGTCACTTACCCAGTGTACATCTGTTCGTGGCATTAGTCGCTGCAGATTGACATGCGCCCATCCGCCTCCCCGGGAGCCTGTAGCCGTTTAGAAGTTGATCTTGAACATCTGTATATTTGTAAATATATTACTTTAAACTACATTATATACATTACTCCATTGCATGGGCACTATTACTAGCATACACAACTCCTACCTCACCCTCTGCGGGAGAAAACAATCTAAGATGGAGTCGACGCCCATGCGCAATGGAGCCGAAATGGGAGGAGTCCCTCGGTCTCGTGACTCGAAAAGACTTCTTCGAAGAAAAACAACTTGTAACACTCCGAGCCCAACACCAGATGGCGGGATGTGCACAGCATGTGAATCTGCAGCGACTAATGCCACGAACAGATGTACACTGGGTAAATGACATTTTCCTTTTTTTTTTAGCTGCTAAGGCGTCCCAGATGGTAAGTTCTAGGAGTCTGTACCGGATTTGAGTTTGGCAAGGCTTCCTTGCTTTAGCTGCCGGCATTACCCCTTTTTGCTTCAAATTTTTTCAGATCAGTCTCTCGCCCTTTCAGGCTCTGTGAAAAAATACAGTTACTGATTAGAGGGCAATCTCAGTTTCACTGGAAGCATCAGTGTGTATTTAAGACTGGGATCTTAACTTCTTATTCACTTGCATAAAAGTTGGTCTTTTATGTTTTACTGTGAGTGTGTAATCATTGCATATCAGGGCATGAGTGGATTCTTTGTGACAGCGGCCCATTTTCTTTGCAGCTTTTAACATTGTGTCTTTGTAGTTGAGCATCTTAGCTATTGTGGATCTCACAGTTGCTCCAGGGGGTGAATGTCTGCTCGACATTGTGTGCACACTCCACTGTAATGTGAGGGAAACCCCTGCAGAGCTGCTCTCTTTTGGAACCATGCTTTAGTGTATTGTGTAACCCTCAATAACCCCAAGTAAACCCACAATATGCAAATTATTGCATCCCAAACCGACATCTCATCTTCCTCCCATCCTTAGCAAAACTTTGCACGTTCTGTTTTATTCCCGTTTTTGTTTTTTAGCTTTGCTGTTTGAGACTGTAAGTCTGAAATTATCTCCTCACTGTTGTGTACTTCAGCAGAGAGCTTCCTTCCCTCAAAATTACAAGGTCAGCCACCAATGTGTCTACTTTGCTTTCAAGTATTGTATGCATGTACACAATTTCATGGTAAGATCTATTTTATCTTGACTTCAGGGTTCAATCGGTGGTGGTGCTTCAGCATTATCTTGCCCTGACATTGCATCTCCTGGGGTTTCTTAATCTGCCCATTCGGAAACCTGTGAATCTGGAGAGCCACACCACTGCATGTTACACAGAACATATGGGTGCTCTTTTTCTGGTGAATGCGAAATACACTCCCCAGGAGGGCAGACTAGTTATTTTGAGCAGGTGTGCCATTGGCTGGCCATGATGTTCCTCTAAAAACATTGGTGCATTTTTGGCCCACCTCCATGAACTTCTGATCTTCTACACTTCTGAGGCTTTGTGAGGGCACGTGCAGTCAGTTCCAGGTGAACTGACATCAATACAATCAGTAACAAATTATGCAGAAAAAGGCGCAAGGAAGAGTCAGCAGGCTTGGCTTGTCAGCGGTTGTTATCAAATTGCTCGTGATTTCAGCTTGCCACATTTATAATAGGTTCTTCACAGTCCCTACCCTGGATGTGTTGACAACAAGGAAATCAACACCTCAATAAATGTTCAACCCCTCTGTTTCCATCTCTGCACATATAGTTAATCAGAGTACTGGCTACTGCGCGGCCTTAGCACAGTCTCAATCATTTTGTTAATGTGAGCACTTAAAAATTCTTGGGGGGCTGCTGCTAAATTAACTCTGCTCTGCATCTGATGCAGACAGGCATGCCTAAAGTGGAGTTCCAGTGCTGACCCTCAGCCAGGCCTGGCATTAACCCATCTCTGCCATCCGGTTCTTGAACTATACTTCCAAGCCCCTAGCAGTGCACGAGCTAATGCTTAGCTCTTGTTCAACTGCAGTCCTGTATAGGCCGGGAGAGAGATGTCTCTGTTGACGAAGGGGAGCAAGGCAGGATGCTCAACTCCTACTGTGCCGACTCACCTTTAGCAACTGCCTGCAAGTCTTGGCTGTCCTTCAGCCATACTCCCGTCATCTCTAGGCACAGCAGGCAGGTTCTGTGCCGGAGTCCTCATGGTGAGTGAGGAGGGGTTTGTGTCGCCTTTGAATAGTACAGTTACTCTTGACTTTACTCCTGCGATCAATCACCTGCCCCTCTGTGTAGCTGATCATACCCTCAGGGATGCTTCTCTGTAAAATTGTCGCGTAGTTGGTGCTGGATGCTGTTGTATAGCATGGGTTTAGTTCTGGGCCTAGTAAGAGAGCCGTCTGTTGCCGCGATGACCTGACAAGCCCCGCCTCCACTTCTTTTCTCTCTATACACCACTTTCCATGGAAATATCTTCCTTAATATTGTTGCCATATCAGAAGTGTAGATGTCAGAGTTTTCCTTCCAATCATGCATTCCTGTCTCCAAACATTCACCTGATTCACGCCGTTGGGCACCAGATGCCCTTTACTTTTCCCATGCTAGAGCCTGGAATATTTTACTTAACCGCATCCTGTTGTGTACTACCCTCACAGACTCCACCACTCCTGCATTAATAAATCCTCACTGTCTCCATGGATCCTAAGTGTTCGGTGTGCCTCAAGGCTGAGCACCTCCACGGCGTCCAGGTTTCAGCTGGTGCTGTATCTGAAAACATGTGCTTGTGCAGTAATTTTTATAATGTCAAACCCTTGAAAATGTACTTGGTCGTGAGCAACCGTGTCTAGTGCGCATCACTTACAGTGAGATCTTCGGACCTTGTTTGCCTATTTTTTCTTCAAAAACCACGCAAAGTCTGTCTGGTTCTGGTCCTTTGTTTGGCCCCCGTTTTTTAAATGCATTTCTAGCGACCTGTGAAATATCTTGTCTTACTCTCTTCATGTCTTCCTTCAAAGGACACCCAATCTGTCTCGAAAATCTGCACAGCTGATGCTAACCTCTTATTATTCTCAACCTCTTATTTATTCCTTCGCTCGGCCTGTTTCATCGTGCTGTACGGAAACCAGTACTGTGTGCACTCTACAACGTCTTGTGCCCCACTAGTCGCAGTTCATGTTCGTCATTTGTTATGGAACTATTTAACTGACCTTTTCCTGTTAGAAATATTGCCAAGGTATATATAAACACGAATTGTTATGCTTTAAATTTCTTAGTAGTTGTGAAGTTTTTTTCATATGATCACAACGTGCACACACACACACATAATGAAAACAATAATAAAAGTATTTCTTTACACCTTGCTACCCTCAAGTGATCTCGACTCCTCTCTGTGCGTTGTGGTGAAACAGTGAGACCAGAGGACTCGGTGGGTTTAAACAGCCCATGTTCTTATGAAGGCCGTTGAGCTGAAATTCTAAGTACTATTGACCACAAACTGTCATACGTTTTCCAGATCAAATTGATTCAGTGCTCAGCTCAGGAGGGGCATCTGAGCGTAATGACGGGAAGACGTCGTAAGTATAGTGACTTGCTGTGTGATGTGTCCTAGACGTTTTTGTCCATTAATCTTTGGTTGTGCCATTTGGAATTGGCGAACGTAAATTCCATTCTATGCCTCCAATATAATATAATAATTTCTAATACCACATTTTGTTTCAAGGTAGGAGTTGCTTGGCTTTCCATGGTTTCTATCGAAATACTTCTGAAGAAGATTTCTGTGTTATCATTAGCGCTAGGTGGCATTTTACATTAAACCTAGATGTAGTCATAACTTTAAAATCACAACTATGGAAGCCTTGTTTTTTAAATTGTTTGCATGAAGAACTATTAATTAATACTTAAGGGTGTCTCGCAAGCCGCTTGACTAAGTACCTTGTTTCTCAAGAATATTGTTGCATTGAGAAAGAACAGTGTTCGCTTTCACACCACTGATTTCACACCAGTGTTTTGTTCTAAGTCCAGTGCAATCTTGTTTCTGTGCCTCTGGCATGTAGGTGTAAAAGGTCTAAGCCGAGCCTATTAATGGCTGCAGAGGGTGTTCGTGCATGGCCGTAGATGAGGGGTGTCAGAGTATGTGTTCGATAATAGAGGATTAGATTTTGTAGTGTATGCGTTGTTTCACCATCTTCTGTAGAGCCCTTCATTTTGTAAACCAGAAAAGGCCTTTGTTTGGAAGGCACCTCTCACATGGATATTGAGTGCTTTGGTGGGTTCTTCTGTACTTATTTCGGCTAAATAATCTGTTCTGTTTTCATTCAGGAAAGCAACCTTACTATGATTGTGCTATTTGTAGGTCAGGAGAGTTTTTAATTTCTTTATCACCTCAGTAAGAAGGAACGTGGATCACAACACTTACGAAGAGGTGAAAGGAGTGGTGATAACGCCTTGGAATGCTACCAATTCTCCTCAACCACAGCTAGCAGGTGTGATTGTAGTCATAAATACCTGTTGCAATGCGGTTATACATACTTTCAATAGTTGAAAGGCTCATGTAATACAAAATCTTTACTTCAAAGAGAGCCTATTAAGTTCCTTTTCTCGTGCAGATGCTTAATTAATGATTACCACACAATACGTTGGAGAACAGGTATTTCGTATCCTAAGAGTGATACCAGCCCGTCTTGTTGTAGTGAATGCAATTCGCTGTATTGTAAGCGATGTTCAGGGTCCACAGCACCCTGGGGACCTTACGAGTCACTTAAAGAATGCTATGCACTACACTACAAGAGTGTTGGCAATATAAACTTACTTTGGATGTGTTCTCTACATCCGGGCCCAATATCAAAAAGTACACCCCCGCCCACTGCCTAGGGAATGTTGCACAGTTTTTTTGTTTTTTTTTAGGGTCGAGTGCAAAGCGCTCTGTCCTTGGTGTAATCTCTCCATGGGCTTGTAACCGTGACCATGTAAAGCTCACCACTTCCATTGGTTTGCGGGCTTGCCTATTAAAATTAGCTTGATTTCATTAGTGAAAGGCATGCACACGTCATGCCCTTTCCGGTGTTTAGTGCGCCTCAAGCGCACCGGCCAACTACTGAAAACATACAAGGCTCCATGTTTTCCGTATGGTTTCTACACTACTTTTCTTTGCATTACATTGACCCTGTTACATGGATATTTGCACTTTTGTTGGTTACATGGATAGTTGCACTTTTGCCGATATGTTTCACTGCGAGCGAACTTATGTTTCCTTTTGTGTGTTTGCTTTGCGCTCGTGGTGACCGTCGGCTTGCTTATTTGAAACTGTTTTACTTTTTAGTTTGTGACAAGAAAAGTCTGGTTAGGAGTTTACAACACTAATAGCTTTAACTCAAGCAAATGCGAGACCAATGGCATTTGCAGATGTTTGTCTTCTCTTGTTTCTGAACTCCACAAAGGATTCAGAAATGTTGCTGAACTACAGTACTCCATAAAACGGTTGTGAACCCAGGGAGGGAGACATGTACCTTAGAAAGATGCTCTGAGCAGTTGGAAGCAGATAAGTGGAATAGCTGTCTCAGTACTTCAGCTCTTACAAATGAGGGTGTAGGAGTGCGGTCAGAGCTGGCAGTTAGCTTGATGCTCTGTTTGCAAATTCAAGTCACTGGAGCTCCCGATTTATGGTAGACAAGGACAAGCGACCCGTCACCACCCTTAGAAGGGTGGGGAATGGCTGTGTGGGTGGAGACAAAATTCACCCCTTCATATCCAAGTCAAAGGAAGCTACAAAATGCACCTTCCACCCTTGTGCAAAGCGGGGTACAACATACCCCTATACTAAATCACCCTTTCTGTTGAGTATTGTCGAGAGGACTAAATTCCCGCCAACGCCAAGCTGCTACTCCAACTCCCAGCCGTTGGCAAGGCCTAATGAAATTCATTGAAACCAAACTAAGGTTAAGGGGGAAGTTAAGTTTGTCTGCGGTGCCAATAATATTGATATTTTTAAATGTTTTTTTTCATCTGGTGGTATTAGTGGTTTTGATTAAAAATAGAAAAATGCATTACTCTATACTATGTTATGGGAAAACACCAGCAACCCCTCAGGGATGTGGAATTCCTATCGCCCGACGCCCTGGACATCTTGTTTGGGGTCAAGGGCAACAAGTTTTTATGTTTACTTTGTCCTTGGGACAAGTAGGCCCAACCCTCTGCAGCACAAACCCTTTGGCTGCCTGTTTACAGAGAGTGGAACTCTCTGCAGTTGAGGTAATGTGTTTCCAAAAGATAATGCTGTTCGGACTTGTATTTATGGTTCATTATTTGAAATCCTTCATTATTAGGGTGAGTGCTGTAAATAAATGTTTTAAGGTCACACTTCACTACTGATGTTGGTTCCAGTACAAAAACAAAAAAAACGTGTATACACGTTTGAAAAGTTTAGGCTATGAGGCTAAGTATAATGCTCCCAGAATGCTCTCTGATTAGATGCAAATGAAGTGTCATTTAGTAAAATGTGTTGGTGCATGCTAGTATTTCCCAAAAATATTTCTAATGGAAAATCAGTGTAACCATTTTCAACACGATTATGGCAAGCATGAAAATAAACAAACACTGACAAAGCCATCTGATCTGACATATTTTTATAAGTCGTTTAGTTTCATCAATGCGTGTCTTGTTTTGACATGGCTTTTGTAACACTTTATTGTTGTGGGAGCTATCAGGCCCTCAACACTGTAACAAACACTGGCAAAAAAAAAAAAAAAAAACGTTTTTGAACTCTAAAAGCACACGTTGCCACCAGTGGCATAACAAAGGCCCCGCAGCCGCCCTCCTGGGGGCCCCTTCAGCACAGCACCTGGCCTGAGTGAGTCTGGAGAGGGGGCTCCTCCATTTTCTTTGCAAAGGGGCACCCTCCAGTTTTGTTACGTCAATGATTGCCACTGTAGTTCCTGACACTGAACAAAACTACTTTGTGTGCCAATATGCTCCTTGTGGAAGAGCAGAATGCGATCGCTCACAGTAAAGCCAGCCGAAAGAGAGAGAAATAGAAGTTTAATAAAAACAAAATGTTTTGTTAACACCAGACCTAATTAGGGACCAAGACCCACATGTAGGTAGCTTTTTGCATGTCGCAAACAGCGACTTTCGCTGTTTGCGGCGTGCAAAAAGCACATTGCGATGCACAAACCCAGTTTTGCCATTCGCTAACCTGGTTACCGAATCGCAAAACGGGTTTGCGACTCGCAATTAGGAAGGGGTATTCCCTTCCTAATTGCGACTCGCAGTGCAATGTAGGATTGTTTTGTGACCTGCAAACCTACTAACCTGCATGTTTTAAAGATTTTTACCAGCTTCTCTCTAATATTTTCCCATAATAAGAAAGGTTGGACATTTACTCCTGACAATGGCAGAATTAGAACTTCTTCCAGGGTTGGGAAGAAAGTGGCTGGAGGGAAAATGAACTTGCAAATGCTCAATAGATTTTCACATGAGCAAATCTACACATCGTATTTACCCATGCTAAAATACAGTTCACAAATATTTTATAGGGTCACTTTTGTGACTTTCTTTAAGACTTTGGGGCCACATATCAATAGGTTCAGATTTGCGACCCACAAATTACGAGTCAGAGAGACTCGCAATTTGCGAGTCGCAAATCCGAATGTAGGATGGCACCATCTGTGATTCGCAAGGGCTTCGCAAATGCCCACCTCATGAATAATCATGAGTTGGGTCGCAATTTGCGACCCCCTTGCGAATGGTGGCCCTCACAGGGATGGTGGCCTGCTGGAGACAGCAGACCACCATGTCTGTGACTGCTTTTTAATAAAGCTGTTTTTTTGTATTTTTTGTAATGCAGTCCGTTTTCCTTAAAGGAAAACGAGATGCATTACAAAAACGAAAAATGAAATGTTTTCGTTTCATTTTTCCAGAGCAGGCAGTGTTCCGCAGGACCACTGTCTGCTCTGAAAAAATGTTTACATTGACATTCACAATGGGGAAGGGGTCCCATGGGGACCCCTTCCCTTTAGCGAAAGTGTTAGCACCCATTTGAAATGGGTGAAAACTGCGATTGGTTTGCGCCCGCGTTCGCGGTCACAAAACAATCCTACATTGCACTGCGAGTCGCAATTAGGAAGGGAATACCCCTTCCTAATTGCGAGTCGCAAACCCGTTTTGCGATTCGGTAACCAGGTTAGCGAATGGCAAAACTGGGTTTGTGCATCGCAATGTGCTTTTTGCACGCCGCAAACAGCGAAAGTCGCTGTTTGCGACATGCAAAAAGCTACCTACATGTGGGTCTTGGTCCCTAATTAGGTCTGGTGTTAACAAAACATTTTGTTTTTATTAAACTTCTATTTCTCTCTCTTTCGGCTGGCTTTACTGTGAGCGATCGCATTCGGCTCTTCCACAAGGAGCATATTGGCACACAAAGTAGTTTTGTTCAGTGTCAGGAACTACAGTGGCAATCATTGACGTAACGAAACTGGAGGGTGCCCCTTTGCAAAGAACATGGAGGAGCCCCCTCTCCAGACTCACTCAGGCCAGGTGCTGTGCTGAAGGGGCCCCCAGGAGGGCGGCTGCGGGGCCTTTGTTATGCCACTGGTGGCAACGTGTGCTTTTAGAGTTCAAAAACGTTTTTTTTTTTTTTTTTGCCAGTGTTTGTTACAGTGTTGAGGGCCTGATAGCTCCCACAACAATAAAGTGTTACAAAAGCCATGTCAAAACAAGACACGCATTGATGAAACTAAACGACTTATAAAAATATGTCAGATCAGATGGCTTTGTCAGTGTTTGTTTATTTTCATGCTTGCCATAATCGTGTTGAAAATGGTTACACTGATTTTCCATTAGAAATATTTTTGGGAAATACTAGCATGCACCAACACATTTTACTAAATGACACTTCATTTGCATCTAATCAGAGAGCATTCTGGGAGCATTATACTTAGCCTCATAGCCTAAACTTTTCAAACGTGTATACACGTTTTTTTTGTTTTTGTACTGGAACCAACATCAGTAGTGAAGTGTGACCTTAAAACATTTATTTACAGCACTCACCCTAATAATGAAGGATTTCAAATAATGAACCATAAATACAAGTTCGAACAGCATTATCTTTTGGAAACACATTACCTCAACTGCAGAGAGTTCCACTCTCTGTAAACAGGCAGCCAAAGGGTTTGTGCTGCAGAGGGTTGGGCCTACTTGTCCCAAGGACAAAGTAAACATAAAAACTTGTTGCCCTTGACCCCAAACAAGATGTCCAGGGCGTCGGGCGATAGGAATTCCACATCCCTGCAAAGGCATTTCAGCCCTGGAACTATTGCTTACTGCTTCCTCCAGCCCCAGTATGCAGATCTGCAGAAAGGTGGAAAAATAAGGAAATTGCTACAGTAGGGATTGAAACTGCAAGTATTCAAGCCCTACTAAGGTAGTAGCCCTGGCATAATCAGAGAGGCTATTATCAGAGCTCTTACATAATGAGATTGCTGCCATAATTTGTCGCCACACTACATGGCACCAAAGGGACAAGTAGATCTTTTTACAGGACAAGTAGATTTGAGAAGCAACCTGTCCCCTGGACAAGTAGATATTTTAATAAATTCCACACCCCTGGCCCCTAAAGCTGAGCTAGAAGGCTACATAGCATCGGCTAAGTTGGCTGGTATTGGCCATCAGGTTAGTGTGCTTCTCTGCCCAAGTCACAACTGAGGGATGAATTGCCATAATTTCATTTACATGCTCTGAAGTTCCCATTCCTAATTGTCTCTATTGCTAATCTTGGCCAAAGCCCTTACTGCTGAATCTTTTTTTTTTTCTTCACTTTAAGTGACAGTTATTTGTAACGTATTTGCCATTACTACTTTAAATAGGCCACGCTTTGAAATATAATTTATAAACAAAAAACCCTTAATTAGGATTTTGTTTGTTCTAATCTATGTTCATTCTGTGAACCTAAACGTAGTCAATGTGATATTTTGAGGCTGTTGGCTCTTTTTTTTTTTTTTTTAGTTCACCCAAGGATTTCGCCATTGTGGACGTTTCAGAGAATAGTTCCTCCTGAGTTAGGATGAATACACTTTTCAAAATTACTTAGTCGTAAAGTTCAGTAAATTCTGTTTTTCTGCAATCCCCATGACTTTCTCAAATCAACAGCTGATCACAAAGGTGTAGTTAAGCATAAAAAGTTATTGGTATTAAAGTAACTTATTTAAAAGAATTAAGAGCCTGGAGAACCTGTTATTTAAATATTTGTATTTGCATTTACATAAAACTTAAGATAAGGGAATGTACAGATAACCATGAGGCTCACCAAGCAGGTCACAGTCCTCATCAACTCAATTTTGTGGCAAAGGACAGGTAGAAGGGGCCGGATAACCAGGAGCCATCCCTCCGAACCAGCATCATTATCCAGTTTTCCCAGCTATGACACCGGGAGAGCAGGCACTCTTGCCCTCTTGGTAGACCATCCCAATAGACTCTCTTCTTCGCTCTAAACCAAGTCCCCTTCCATGTTCTGCCAGCGGCCCCCTATGCTTTAAGTATCGTTTTTTTTATTTTATTTTTATTTTTAAGCATGTTCTCATATTTGCTAAATCCCAGTTGTAGTTAGTTAAATATACATTTGAGTTTCCTACTAATGCTGGGAAAGTAACTGACTGAAACTCTGTAGTGGGTGAGTGGCTGTTTGCCATGCGTATCTTTTTTGGATTTTTGTGTAGTTCACTTAATGTTAGAACTTAGGATTCATACGTCCTCTACTAGAGCTCATCATGTACCCATGTGTTTCATGTCTCATACTTTTTCTTTCAGGTGGTATCATGGAAAACTGGATAGAACAATTGCAGAGGAGCGTCTGCGTCAAGCTGAAGTACCTGGCAGTTACCTAATTAGGGAGAGTGATCGGAGACCTGGATCATTTGTGCTATCTTTCCTTAGCAACACAAATGTTGTGAATCATTTTAGGTAAGTAGACTTCATCCATTATACTTCAATTACTGTATTGAATTCAGGTTTAAATTCCTTATGTAGACTTAGTATACAAGATTTAAAAGCTCACTGATCACATCAAATTAAGTTTTATATTTTAATTCTGTCTATTATTGAAAGAAAAGTCAGCGTTAGCATTCTTTAGAGGAACGAATCAGTTCTGCAGAATTCCAGTGAAGAAGTAACCCTGTTCTCCACTTAGCTATATTGTCATTTCTTCCAACACATTCAAGAGACACGTCATGAAACACTCTGGCCTCAGTAAAAGTGCACACTGATGTTTTTACGGAGTGTCCTTTGAGGACTACCTGGCTACAATGTGGTTTGTAGCGCTTTGCGTCTTCGTTAGAGCCCTCCTAATCAATGCTCCCCTTGTGTGAGTGAGGATTCCCCTAATCTAACCATCCTTGTCCTCTCACCAGTGTACCACGGATGTGCTGATGTCTGAGTAACATTCATTCATACTTTAAACTTCGAGTTCCATTTGTTCCCAGGTATAGGGCCAGCCTAATATTCCTTCACTGCACCGCTAAACTGTTTGATCTTTTATACACAGGGAGTAGAGCACCAACATATGTCGGCGGTGTCTGTTGGACAGTTTTCTCTCCTTTTTGTGCCACAGCCGAGGCGAAGTTTAACAATGAGCTAGCAGGTTCAGTTTCCATCCTGAGTGTTAATTACCATCCAAGGCTCACAGCAACTTCATAGTATTAAAGTGTTATGTCACTGGGTCAAGTCCAGTGCCCAGTCCTGATTGAAGTGCCATCTTGCCAACCTCAGTGGGAAGAGAGTCTCCAGTTAAGCTTGTTTTTGTGCCTACACTGCTGGGCAAAGCAAAATCACTCCAAAAAAGTGCCACAAGCTCTGCACCTGATCCAAACCTTCTTATCGCCTGCCACCTGCCCCTTCCACTCACATACGTCTTGCAGAATAGAGATGTGTCTGAATTTGCAAGACCAGTGGCCATCTTGGAGCTTGGTCAGATTTTTATTTTATCCAAGAATGATACGCCTCAGCACAAATTTTAAAGTATAGAACCCCCCCTCAGGAATAGGTTTGCACCACATGTCACTCGCTATCCGGATGCACTCTGCAGGGTTACTTTCTAGGCCACCCAGCAATGCCTCATCCCTAAGTTAGGCGTTTGGATGAAAAGCAAAGCTGAAAACTAGTAAGTTTCCTAATACTAATTTTTATTGAGTTAATAAAATAACAGGAACTTCACATGGGAATAAGCCATCTCAAATTAACTTTATTAACTAAAACTAGTTAGTGTTGCATGAAAAGCTTGTTTCTCTCTGTGGGAGACTGGGCTTCTTTGCAGATGTCCCCCACTTTTTGCCCCATTTTAGAACTGCTAGGTGCTGATTTTCGACTCTGACAGTGCACAGAGGCCTGCTAAACAGACCTTGGCTACAGTGCTCTTTCCTTAGAACAAAGAATGTCTGATTGTTCCACTACTGGCACAGGACTTTAGCACCTCTGTAAGTCAGTGGTGCCCCTGGTACCTAGGGCATGGGTACTAATGGGGTCCCTAAGGGCTGCAGCATAACTTAGGCCACCCTAAGGGATCAGCAAACAAATAGCACACAGTTTGCCATCGCAGACTCTGTCGGGGTTCAAGCCGAGTGAAAACACAATGTGGTACAAGCATTGTGTGCCATGCCACAGTCACTGCATGCACTGTATGCAAGTCACCCCTACAGCAGGCCTTAAGAGCCTTAAGGGACAGTGCATTATAATACACATAAGGGCATATCTGCATGAGTAGATATGCCCATGTCATGTCTAGTTCAATACCTAGACACTGCAAGTGACCGGGCCGCCATCTTAAAGCATGTACTGGACTCAGGTCAACACGAGTAACCCAGCAACATGATAGCTACACAGAAAATAGTGGTGTTTGATGTCAACCACCTCTTCTTAATAGATCCATACTGATGCCAGTATCTGATTTATTTCGACATGCACCCAGAGGGCACCTTAGAGGTGCCCCCTGAAACCTACTAGTCCTCTAATGTGCTGGCTGACTGGTGTGGATCAGCCTGCCACCACAGACAAGTTTCTGACTTCCTGGAGGTGAGAGTCTCTGAGGTGACAACAATGCCTCCTCTGGCAGGAGGTGTTGTCACCTCCACCAACAGGGTGGCTAGTAAATCTGCATCCCAAGTCCTGATGCCAGGGACTTCAAAGTTCCTGCCGCCTTTGGTATGCAACCTCCTGTCCCTCAACATTCCCTACACCTCGGAGAGGCATCCCCCTGCCCTGAGGCCCATCTGGTACTAGGGCAGGCTGGAAAATTAGCCATGCAGGAGGCGTGTGCACTGCCAGGCTGGACACACCTCTAGGGTGACCAGCCTGAAGTGAACACAAAATTAGGAATTTTCACCATCTTGTGTGTGGTGAAATTAGGTATTTTGGGCCAAGGTTTTGTCCATTCCCCAAAGGGAGTGGTCATCTAGGGAGTGTAGTTCCCCCACTGTTAAGTAGACCGTTCACTACTACCCTTCACTCCTGTTAATGCCCCTAAATTAAGTTTTTAGCCGACCCCCTGATACCAGGACTTCAGATTCTCTAGACCCAAGAAGGACACCGAGCCACAAAAAGCAAGAACTGAGGAGCAGCTACTGACTTGGCCCTGACCCTGCCAGCCTGTCTTCAGTCCTCAACAATTGCTCCAAACACGACTCGTCCTGCAGCTGCTCTGCCTCTAGGAGTGTAGGTGGACTGCTTGCACTTCAAGAAGCATCAGGATTACCCGTGGAGTAGCAGAGCTACTTCCCTGCAAGCACCCAAGAAGAACCTTGATGAGTCCAGTCTGTCAAAAACTTGGCACCAGAAAGTACCACTGCACGTGTGCCCTTTAGATTACAAGTGGGCCAAAGGTGCAAGCGTGGGCCCTAGTCCCTCAAAGACACGAGCCCACCTTGAGTTCCTTAACTGTGGACTTCCTGACACTGCATGCAGCCTATTTGTAAAGGACCCCTCCACTGCGACCATCTCTGGTGATAAAGGCCCAATGCCTCAGGACACCTCTTCACCCGGCCCTACCAAACAGAGGAGGAGAGGACTAAAGGCGCCCCTACGTCCATGAGTATTGCAAGACCTGAGCGGCCCTGTTTGTTCAGTCGAACTGGCCTCCAGTCTTCACCTGCAGCTTGTTTTCCCCAGGACTATTTTCCATTGAAACCGATGGGGCACCCGACGTAGTAAAGCACTTCTGCCTCCAGACGCTTCAGAGCTCCCTGAGGTGACCCGTTGGTGTTGCCTTGGACAGTTTCCCGTAATTACCTTAACTCCTGAAGATTGGTCCTAAAAGTCACTGTTGAATACATGTATGCAATACATGTGTTTTTCTCCTCAGGATTGCATTACTGTCTTAAAGACACTTCAAGTATTTTGCTTGTTTTCTGCAAACGGCATCAGTATTTTGGTAATAGTATTCTGGTGTTGAAACATAATATAAACAAAATAACTATTTTTCTAACAATTGGTCTTGAGTTTCTTCTTGAGTGTGTGTCTCATTTATCACCTCTGTGAGTACAACACATGCTTAGCACTATCCTCTGATAAGCCTAAACTTGCGCACACTACCACAAAAGAGAGCTTTTGGGATTGTCATTTATAGCCCTGTAACGAATAAGAGTAGCCTGGCCATTCATTGGTGCACTATATGGATAGCCAGCTTCCACACTCTGAAAAAGAAAAATAGATGAAGAAACCAATCCCTTAACACCCATCATCATTCCCTGTTCCGTAGAGCACTTGGTATATCTTACAAAGTTCTTATACTTTTCACTGATAAGGTGTGTTTAGGGAGAAGCTCACCGGACTTGAGATTCTTTCCTCTACTCTGCCTTCCCCTTCACTGCCACATTACTCCTCTTACCCCCACTCCCTTTAGACTCTTGCAGTCCACCCCATCCTTGACAGGAGTATATCATACAAATTCCTAAAGATGGCCAAAGCCCGCAACATAGGAAGCTGGGTTAAATCTGGCAACCCAGTGGACAGATATTGAAGTAGCGATTTCCAAGTGGATTCAAACTTTAGGTGCTCACCTGTCACGTTACTTGGCAACCTGTAGAGTTAAAAATGTCCACAAAATCCCACAAAGCCTGCAGTGCCACTGTAATTGGTTGAAGGCTCTGGCTGACTTTGCTGCTCCTAATAATTTCCAAATGATTGTCATGCCACTTGGAGATAATACTGCAAGTTAGGAGATGTAGACCCAGTAAAACTATATCTCATAGAGAATTCTCCCCTGGATCTAGAACATTTTTGTCAGCAGTACCCCTGTGCGCCGGTGGGTTCTGCGTTCGTCATTGGCATTGTCCGCGCCAGAAATGACATCGCGGGTCCTATGTAAGTGCAACCCAGGCGTGCAGACTTCAGTTCCTTTCTTTCCGCGCCAGCAGAGCGCTGATCCAAAGAGAACTACCCCTCAGTCAATTTTCAACTGGCCTTTTTCAACGTTTTGTCAAGTCTTTTTCGAGTTTCACTCATGGTGTGTCAAGGATATCTTCTAGCAAGACAGGATTCAAACCCTGCGGATCCTGTCATCGGGCGATGTCCGTGATGGATCTGCACCTCGTGTATCCTTGGTGTCTGGAGCACGACCACAACCTTAAGTTGTGCTCTGAGCACCAGGCCATACTTCTGAAGGCTTTGAAGGAGCTGTCCCTACAGCTGATGGTCGCTCGGTGCTGAACTCCGCAAGTCGAGCTCCCATTGAGAGGAAGGTCTCGGGATTGGTTACAGAGTCTGAAGTCATCATCCTCCTACTCCAAGTCCTTGGAGCGATCGGATAGGTCGAGGCACAAGAAAAAAATCCAAGAAGTTGAATCGCTCTTCGACTTCTCGTCCATCGGCCGACGAGATGAGAGAGTTTCAACGCTCTAGGCCTCGTTCTGCGGAACCTGTGCCTGGGCCGACTACGCCCCTCTCTGAGTTTCCAGGAGCTGGAGCAACCACTGCACAACTCTGAAATTTCTGCGAAGCTATGTGCCTAATTTTCTGGGCAGACCAACCTTGCTGGAGCGTCTTAGGTCCTTGTAAAGTCAGAAGGGGCCCCTTAGGTTTCCCCGCCGGTGGCATGGTCCTCAGGGCTGAGGGGCTCTCAGGGATCCAGTCCGGCATCCAAACCGGCACTGGTTGTGCCACTTCGCCCTTTCCAGATGCTGGCGCTCCCAGTGTCATCCGCTCCCACTGGCTGCGCCATCCTCATTGTAATCGGCGACTCCTCGTTCAGATTGTAAGTCATTTTCCTATGGGCTAAGCTTCAGGGATGAAGGGAAAGGTTCGCTGGACCCTCTAGAAGAACAGCCCCATGAAGAAATAGACTTGCATGAAGACTTTGGTGAGGCCAGCAGACTGGACACTTGTCCAAATATTGGCATGCTTTCTCCCTCTAACCCCCACAGTGGAGGGAGCTTCTTATACTTTGGTGGTGAGGAGGGCAGCTGAGATGCTGGACTTTCAACTGCCAACGGTGTCTGTCAAGACTAACCTGTTTACAGAGATGCTGCAACCGTGGTCTTCCTCATCCGAACCCCTACTCCTCTTCAGTGATGCCCTCACTGACGTCCTACTAGTTACCTGTCCAAACCCAGCACAGGGTCACCTGTGACCAGGACAGTTGTCTGCTGCCATTGTCCAGCACCTGGGGACTCAAGTTTATTGACGCAGCACCCCACCCCTGAGAGCTTGGTGGCCCAAGCCTCTACCTCCCATGGAGTGTTCCCTTCCGCTCTCCCAGACAGGGAATCCAAAAGGTTGGACTCACTTGGGAAGAAGATGTCTTCTTCCGCCAGCCTTGTATTGCGGTCCGTGAACATTGCATGCCTTTTGGGCCATTATTCCCACATGCTGAGGGATATGGTTGCTTGTGCTGCCAAAAGCACCCCCCCCCCCATCTGCCTTTTGCCTGTTTCGTGGCTATGGAAGGAGTCTCCAACCGTGCCCATTCCTGGTCAGCCATACATGCTACACAGCCTCTGCCTGGCCGAGGGCACAGGACCCATGAACCTCAAGGGTCAGGTGGCTAGAGGTCTTGTCAGTCCGTCACCCCTAACTCACCTTGCAGCAGCAAGTTTTGTCGATAGCCCAAAGGGGCTATTCCCTCCCTTTCGAGACTGCCCCTCCCCCCATGGTACCATGCTACGATTGGATGACGGCGGAACATTTGTCCATTCTCCATGAGGAAGTTACATCTCTCTTGGCCAAGGGAGCCATAGAGCGGGTTCCTGTGCTGGAAGTAAGCTGTGGTTGCTAATCCTGCTACTTTTTGTTCCTCAAAAAGATCTCCGCCCTATCTGAGACCTTCGGTCCCTCACTCTCTTCCTCAAGAAGAAGAAGTTCAAGATGCTCACGTAGGCTCAAGTACTATCTGTCCTGGACCTTGGAGACTGGATGGTAGCTTTGGATTTTCAGGATGCTTATTTTCAAATCTCCTTCCTGCCTGCCCACAGATGTTACTTGCGGTTGACAGTAGGCCACGAGCACCTTCAGTTCACCATGCTCCCCCTTTGGCCTTACCAGCGCCACTTGGGTGTTCACCAAGATGATGACGGTGAATGCAGCTCATCCACGGAGAGCAGGAGTTTCATTTTTCCCCTGTCTCGACGACTAGTTGTTGAAGGCATGCTCGCCTCAGGCTGTCGTCTCCCACCTCAAGACTATGGCCGACCACCTGCCTTCGCTGGGGTTCACTAAAAATGTGCTGAAGTCACACCGTCTCTCTCTCAGACACCCCTTTTCATCAGAGCTGTTCTGGACAAAGTGCAGTTTCGGGCCTATCCTCCTGAGTGACGAGTCCAGGATATTCAGTCAATGATACCGATGTTTCAGCCAGCCTCTATCCTGGATTTTGGTGAGAATTACTCTGAGGCTACTGAGCCTCATGGCCTCCTGCATTCTTCTGGTGACACATGCCAGATGGCATATGTAGGCTCTGCAGTGGGAGCTGAAGTTCCAATGGGCTCAGCATCAGGGAAATCTCTCCGACAAGATCCATATTTCAGAGGGAGCTGCTAAAGATCTGCAGTGGTGTTTAACGATCCACAATTGGGCCAAGGGCAGATCCCTAGCCCTTCCCTCAACTAGATTTGACAGTAGTGACAGATGCGTCACTCCTGGGATGGGGCAATCATCTGGGAGAGGTGGAGATCAGAGGCATCTGTTCTCCTGTGGAAGCGGGGCTTCACATCAGTATGTTTGAGCTTTGTGCAGTCCGGATGGCATTGAAAGCCTTTCTTCCCTCTCTCCAGGGAAAATTTGGTACAGGTGCTCATGGACAGCACTACTGCCGGGTGGCATTGTTACAAGCAGGGCTCGGTGGGGACGTGAACCCTTCACCAACCGGCTCTGGGCCTCTGGACGTGGCTGGAACAGTGGGACATATGCCCTGGTGGTTCTGGCAGGCTCTCTGAATGCGAGAGTGGACAAACACAGCTGAAAATGCCCAGTGGATCACAGGTGGTGCCTCCATGCGAAATGTCAGCAGTTTTGCGCATTGGAGTTTCCAAAGCAGTAATCTCTTAAAGATGCTTTTCATCTCATACAGACTACAAGCCTCCTGTGCACCTTTCCGCCCATACCACTCCCAAGTAATCCTTGTGGGTCCAGCCTGGGTACGGAGAGTCTGATATCTCGAGCTGCTGAGCATGTCCATCAATCGTCCGATCAGACTGCCCATTCGGGAGGATCTTCTGTCGCAGCAAAAGGGTAGGGTTCTGCACCCAAACCTGTCCAGTCTCCGCCTTCTTTCATGGAGATTGAGCATTGACAGCTTTTGACCTTCCTTCCGAAGTTTGTAACGTTATCTTGGCAGCCAGACATCTCTCAACCAATATGGTGTACACCTGTTGTTGGAAGAAATTTGTGGCAGGGGGCACAGACAAGTCTGGTGACCCACCCTTTCTGCCCCTCTTTCTGAGGTTCTGTTGTTCATCCTTTCCCTTGCCCAACAGGGCTCTGCTCTGGGCACTCTTAAGGGATATTTGTCTGCTATTTCTGTTTTTCTCAGGTTGCCTAATCAGCCTTCTGTTTGTCTCCTATTGTACGGAGGTCCCTCAAAGGTCTTAAACATATTTTTCCTCCCTCCCTATTCATTGTGCCGTAATCGGATCTGAATTTGGTTCTGACCTTTCTGATGTGTTCTCCTTTTGAGCTTCTCCACAATTGTCCTCTCGGGCTTCTCACTTTTAAAACAGACTTCCTTGTGGCCATTACATTTGTCTGCTGAGTGAGTGAGCTGCAGGCACTGTCATCTAAGCCTCCTCACTTTTCTATCTATCCTGACAAAGTGGTGCTTCACACTAGAGCCTCTTTACTGCCAAAAGTGATTATGCCCTTTCATGTAGGCCAGTCCATTCCCTTTCCTACTTTTTATGCACCCCCAGATCCTTCTCAGGAAGAGTAGAAACTCCCCTGCCTGGACCCAGAAAGAGTTGGCGCTCTACCTTGATCATACCAAGGAGTTCCGGGTGGATGACCAACTCTTTGTTGGCTATGTGTGTGTGAAGAAGGATCGGGCAGAGCAGAAGCACCCCATCTCCAGACGGGTTGTCTTTTGCATTAAAATCTGCTACACACAAAGTGAACAAAAGCTCGGACCACTCTGTTAGCACATGGCGTTCTGGTCCTGAACATCTATGAGGTAGCCATGTGGACATCTCTGCACACATTTACCAAACACTACTGCCTGGACAGTCAGGTCTGTATGGACGGGTACCTTGCCTGTTTAGTCCTGCAGGACTTTCTTTTTTTTAACTTGGTTTACAGACCCACCTCCGGGGACTGTATTGCTTGGGTAACTATTCAAAGGTAAGGAATCTGCAGCTAGAAGTCTCTATAAGATGGAAAAGTTACTTATCTTCGTTAACGCCTCATCTGGTAGAGACCGGTAGAGACTATGGGTCTGATTTAAATTTCGGCAGACAGGTTACTTCGTCACAGCGGTGACCGATAGCCCGTCGGACGAAATGTAAAACCCATAGGATATAATAGGATTTAGATTTCAGTGGACGGGCTACCCGTCACCGCTGTGACTGTGTAACCAGTTTGCCGAAACCAAAATCTAAATCGGGCCATATATCTAGCTGCACATTTCTTACCAAACCACCCATCCTCCCCACTCTGAGCTGATTTCTAGTGGCAGGGACTCCCCTTTCAGGCGACAAAAGCAAAAAGAACAGATGATGGACGGAATACAGAGCAAATCAAACGTTCACCCCAGTTACAGATCTGGGTTTAATCCATCGTTTTGTGCTCACTACGCCACCCCAGGTTGGACCCAGCCACATGCAAAATAGGTCTTGACCGTGCTCCCCATGGAAACAGTCCTGCCCGAAGTACCAGTTCAGGCCCTCCCTGAACCGGAAACAAGCATCTTGGGGCCGGTTTCAAGGTATCACCCCCTCATCAGCCAGGCTAGCTTGAATGCAGTGGCACAGTGAGCACAGGACCCACGTTTCTGGGCATTCCCTTTCTACTTAGGGTGACAAAAGCAAAAAGAACAGATGATGGACGGAATGCAGAACAAATCAAGCATTGACCCCCACTCACATATCTGGGTTTAATCCATAATTTTTTGCTCATTATGCCACCCAGTTTCAACCTAGCTATATGCAAATCAGTCTTGACACTGCCTCCCATGGGAACAGTCCAGCCTGAACTTTTGCATTGTTCAGCATTCCGTCCATCATCAGTTCTTTTTACTCCCCTTTCAGGGCCTTTGTTTTGAGGCACCAGTAATCAATATTCTTCATGGCTCTGCACTTCTGACATGGAAAGTTTTGAAACTGACATCAGCACGCCTGGGTGGCGCCCATATAGGACCTGCAACGTCCTATACAGCGCAGACGCCAATGACTGACCTGGAGCCAAGTGACTCCACTTACTGGCTTGCAGGGGGTAATGCTCATTAAACTGGCCCGGATCCAGACTGAGGCCTGGGGAGAATTCAAAAGTAAGGAATCTGCAGCTAGATATAGGTGGTTTAGCCACCCGCCAAACTCTTCCTGCCCACAAACCCCCTGTGCGGCCTGAACCCCGCCAGCAGAGGGCCAGCGGAGGGGAAAGTGTTGTGGTGAACAGGGCCTTAACATTGATGTGGCTGTGTAGCTGGTGCAGCAGCACCTGTCGCTTATTCCACTGCCTGTAATTCGGCAGTGGAATGCCCGATGAGGCTGTGCTTGGGGGACCCTGCACTGCCCATGCCAAATGCTGGGGCCACCAGGGGCCCTTCGAGTCCCCCACTCCGCCAGCCTTTCCATGGCGGTGTTAACCGCCATGGAAAGGCTGGCGGATGAGGACTTCTAATCCACAGGGCGACGCTGCAAGCAGCGCTGCCCTAGTGGATGTGAAGCCACCAGGACTGCCAGGCTGCCGACTTGCGGCAGCCTGGCGGTGTCAGTGGTCTGACCGTGGCAGCTCCACCACGGTCATAATGCGGCGGTCCCACCGCCAGCTTGTTCAGTCTGGCAGTAATGTGACCGCCAGACTCATTATGACCACAATAGTCTCTACCAGATAAGGCATTGCTGAAGGTAAGTAACTTGTCCTTTGAGTATGGAGGATGACTTATTGATGTCCTCCGCACTGATGTTACTCAGCACTTAAGCTGTTAAGGTGAGCTTCAGACCCACTCATCACTTTTAACTTTGTTTTTGCTGTGATGCCACTTTTAAGCTCTTAATTGTAGCATGTAGGTCTGTAAATAATTCAGCTAGAGAACTATAGTTATAGGTAAGTACGTTTTTCCCTACTTAACAGTCCAGTACTGTTTCCTTATCAGTTGACCTTTCTTTAGTCTTTCTTTCAATGCAAATGTGTTTAAATCCCAGTGTTGGGTTTCTTTGCTTGTCCGAGTTTGAATAACTGTAGAAACTGATTCATTGAGTACATGTTATGCCTGTTGTTTTTGCTATGAAGCTGCCTGTGGGCATCTAGTTCAAGGTATTGTGCTCTGGTTCACTCTGTAGGTTGAAGTTTCAAGGCAGCGCATACGCTGTCCGTTGAGAGGCATATTATCATGGACATAAAGGGGATTGGAGCCCGCTCTTTGCTTACCATCGGTTGGCTTTCCTTGTCACTATTATTTGCCTGCTTCGTATTTTGTGTCATAGATTCTCAACCTTGTATTTGTCCCTCCCAAGGAGGATCGCCTCTTTTCCATGTGTGTGTCAGTGCTCCGTGTTAAAGAACTACATTTTTCTTTATGTGTAAGCACTCACAGAGTGCATGTGTTTTAAAGCAAACTCCCTTGTGTAGTTCTCTCCCCTTAGTGTTGTTGCCTGTCCCTGCCCCAAACCTGTTGCGCTCATCTTTGTACTTATTTGTTTTTCATCTGTTCTGCATCTTCCCTTTGTTGCTATCGTGTGCCTGCACCCTTCCCTGTGTTGCTTCCATCCCCGGTGCTTCTACTCCCCCACCAACTTAAAAACCTTTTTAAAAAAATGCTTTTGTGTCATTTGTTTTGTTTTAGTTACCAATCCTACTTAGATTGATAACTAAAATAAAAAAGTAAGTGGCCCTATCAATTTGTAGGCAGGCAAATGTGTGGTGGGTGCGCCTACAAGTTGACAAGGATGCTGTGCAGTGTTACTAAAAGCCATTGGCACAACCAGTAAGTCACAATGGTGAGACCATTTGGCTTTGCAAATGCTTGATTCATATGTAATGCCAGTGTAGTGCCAGGAGCTATTTCTAATGCTAAGGAATCTGTATGCATCTTAATTCCTGGTCACATGAGAATGTTTATAACACAAATGGAATAAAAAGGTTATACTGACATTCTTCAGTACGTTTTCATACCAACATGTGATTGCAAAGCGATGGATTAGTAATGGCGTATGTTTTATTAAATGTAGTTAATTTTTTTTTTTTTTCGGTATAGGATAATCGCCATGTGTGGTGATTATTACATTGGAGGTCGACGTTTTTCTTCACTTTCGGATCTGATAGGTTATTACAGTCACGTCTCGTGTTTGCTTAAAGGCGAGAAGCTTCTTCATCCTGTACCACCTCCTGAGGTAAATTATGTACCCTTGATATTGACTAGAATCAAATGAGTACTTTTCAGCGTTCTTTGTTTTGTATATGTACATGCTGATTTGGATGTTCTGTACATCTTTGTCTTCTCTATTTTGAAACCTCAGTGTAAATGATTTTGCTAGTAGTATGTTTGCTATCAGTGGATGCGCTTTTCAGCTTTGACCAGGGTTTTCAATTAATTTACTACAGGAACATTTTCAGACATTACCTCTTCTCCCTATCTGTTGTTCATATTCTTTAATCCATTTTGAGCTTTGGGTTTCCCCTTTTTTAAGCTGATTCCCAGTTCTCCATCAGTGATTGTTTTCATAATTGAAAATAAAAGTTCTAAACCTTATAGAATACCTTTATGAACAGAATCCTCTCAAAGTGCTGGTAACCATTGCTGTTGCTGGTTTTAGTGATGCTCAATTAATAGAGCTCCAGAAGAGGGGAGTCTGACAGGATCTACCGCAATTTAGACCATTGATCTTCAGGTTACACTTAGATTTTTACAGTTGGCGTGTTTGTCCACAGAGAAGATAACCCTGTGAATTTCTACATAATTTTTTAAGTTTCTCCTTAGTAGAGTTGTTTGAAGCAAATCCCAAACATTGCATCTTGTATGCCATCAAGAGAAATCTTACTACTTTATTTTTCATAAGGGTGAGGAAACTTAACACTTAAGACAAACTTAAAAGGGAGCCACTATGCTGTCATTGTAACAGAGGTATAGGAATAAACTTGGAAACCCACTTTGCAACGTATCCCACAAGGAGCTAGCATGCACAGCAGCAGCAGTATGCAGAATCCCCCCCAACCTCTCTGTACTGAAAATTAATAATTGTCCTTTGCCAGCAAATTTATTTAAGCAGTTGTATATAGCAAAAAACTTGGCGCTGTAGGCATTAGCATGCTTTAGAGTGCGAACCCATTGCACAAAATGATACACAATGATAATCAAACTAGGCAGATAAATTAAAGGGATTATTGGCAGTAAAAAAATTAAGCCACAAAGTGAAAATGTCTCTGAAACAGGAGAACTTTCAGTTCTCCAGAATTGGATTTTTCATAAGTTCACATTCTTGAATCATTCCTGTCCTCGACATAGGAGTCCAACCATAATGTAAAAACAGTAGTTCCATAGATGAAACATAACCCTAAGGCTGTAAAAAAGACAACCATCCTTCACATTTATAGCGTAAGTCATGTGAAAGGAGTCAGCCAGGTGTCCCTCAACTAAAACTATATAGGCCTGTTGTTGGGACAAATTTGTGGGTTGGTCTGACACTCAGCAGAGTGACTAACCCCTTAAAGGCCAAATTTTCAGATTTTTTTATTTTTCTCCCTAGCCCAGCAAGGTCTTGCTCTAGGTACAGTTAAAGGGTATTTTTCAGGTTTTTCTGCTTTTTATTGCAGTTGGCAGATCAACCTTCTTTGTTCATGTCTCCTGTTATGAGATTTTTAAAAGTATAACAAAATTTAGTTCGCTCCTCACCCTTCGTGAGGACCTTAACTTGGTCTCTCCGTCCTAATGTGCACTCTAATTGAGCTGCTGCTTAGCTGTCCCTTATAGCTCTTCACCCTCAAGGCAGTGCATCTCATCGCCATGACATCAGCATGGTGTGTGAGTGAGCCTCAAGCTCTGTTTCAACCTGCCATACACCACCTTCTTCCCAAACAAACTTGTTCTGGGGACTCTGGCATCCTTTCTGCCAAAAGTTGTTTGCCTTTCCATGTCAGTCAAAACATCACCCTATTGGTGTTCTGTGCCCCGTCTCAGCCTGCTGAGGAAAAGAGACTCCCACCGGTTCGACCCCAAGAGAGAGGTGAGCTTCTATGTCGATCGTACTAAAGACCACAGCTGATTAATCAGCTCTTTGTGGTGTTCACTAGAGCATAAAAAGGCTAGGCTATCCAGAAGAGAGCCATCTCCCGCTGGCTAGTGCTCTGCATTAAGATCTGCTGTGCATTAGCTGAAAAGCAGCTTCCAGAGGGACTGTGTTCTCATTGTACCAGAGCCAAAGTTGCTACCACTGTGTTTGCACACAAGCCCTGTCCTAGACATTTGCCTTTGCACCTATGTGGGCTTCCCTACATACGTTCACAAAGCACAGTCAGGTCTGCTCAGAAGGGCATTTTGCCTGCTTGCCTCTAGAGGACTTGCTGGCCTGAGTCCATTCACAGCCCACTTCCAATTAGGTACTGCTTTGGTATCTATTCAAAAGGTGAGGAATCTGTGGCTAGAACTCTCCATCAGGAAAATAAGCTATTTACCTTTGGAGAGAGAGATAAGTACAAGTATAAAATCACCAGCCTGTGAGATAGCTTACCTGAAATGAATATGTGAATGAAGTATTTAGATCACACGATTGGCTTTGTATAAGGTTTAAATAACTCCAACTGTATAATACTTGGTGTGAAGAGAGAGTACTTTATCAAAATATGGCACCTTAACATTTGTCTTTTAAAGTTCCTTATACTGCTGATGAATGATACTGTCTTCTTGCTCTGAAGTGGTTAAACTCTCTCTCTCTCTCCCTCCCTCCCTCCCTCCCTCCCTCACTCACTCACTCACAAGTGGAAATTGAGTTCCCAGTGGTAGGACACCCTTCTCCCTCAGAAATGCTGTTGCTAGACAAAGTAACCTTGTTCATTGAAGGGTGACAGTTGACCATAATTTGCGCCTTTGAAGGTAGATGGAGGCCCCCCTTGTGAGCAGCTGTCATGATGGCCTCTTTTTGTCAATAATAAAGCACATGTTAAGAGGTCTGCTGTGTTGTCTCTTACTCTCAATGTCCAGACGTATGGGTAAGTTCTGTTGAGCAGTATGTCTTCTTGTGAGAGTTTGGTTAGTATATGATGAAAGAGGCATTTAATGTAGCCTGCAATGTTACTTTTTGTAGCATCACAGGGTGGTTCTCATATCCTGATGTTAGATCGTGACCTGTTTTCCCGATCCTGCAGGTAGGCCTGAAGGCCCATGTTCTCGTCCATGAGTTCCACATTTCCCTCTGCAGTGAGTCCAACTCCTCCTACCTCGCATCCCCGGGACCTTCCCTCAAGGATACCCTTAGTCCCAATTCATGCATGCCTCGTCTCTTCAAGATCTTTTGAAATGTCTCCACTTAGGAAAGCAATGTCCTATCAGAGTACCAGAGTTTGCCAAATAGATCCTCCATAATGGTGTGGGTGTGACCTCAGCAAAGCCCTGTGGTTACTTTGAGGGAAAGGGATGCAACTATATCCTCCATCACAGACATGCTTCTTGTGCATTACATTTTTTTTAATTGTTCCCTTATCCTTGAGATTAGAGTCTTTTTTTGTGCTTGTGGAAGGCCATCATTTCTTTCTATTGCTCTTTCCAGGACAGTTAACAAGGCTTCCTCTTAAGCCTCAAGTAGTCGTGCATGACCTCATGCGTAGTCTTGCAGCTGGAGGCTCCATCACATCCCTTCTCTGTGGAGCTGGTCTTTAGGGCGCAGCAGTGTTGTAATGGCTATAACTATAGGGGCAGGGATGGTGAAACACAGCTGGATTGACTTATTCCAGATCACTTTTCTCCTGTCTTGGGCCTAACCCCTAATTCTTAGTCTCTGATCATTATTAAGGGGGCAATGTTCCTCATTTACTTTATCGGTGCTTGTTGAATTTAGACCCCTGCAGGGCCTCCTTTTCAATCTCGGGTATCTTGGCTCTGGCCAACCCACTTCCCCCTCCAAACGTGGTTCTTAGACACAGGGGGACCACAGTACAGACTAATCTTAACTTTGGGAGCTCTAGCGGGGAAAACACTCAGTCATGCCTGGACTCTGTCTCAGACATTTCAAGAAGTTTGATCATGGTCTTGTGTTGTCTACACAGATTAAGTGTATATTTCTAATTATGTATAGTTTCTTTAGAAAACATGTGTTCGATGGCATATGTTGCTGCAGATACACATGTTTGGCACAGTCCGCTGCCTGGTGTTGGGCTCGGAGTATTACAAGTTGTTTTTCTTCGAAGAAGTCTTTTTGGTCACGGGACCGAAGGACTCCTCCCTCTTTGGCTCCATTGCGCATGGGCGTCGACTCCATCTTAGATTGTTTTTTTCCGCTGTCGGGTTCGGACGTATTCCTTTTCGCTCCGTGTTTCGGTTCGGAAAGTTAGTCAGAATCTCGGAAGAAAGCGTCGGTATTGTTCCGTTCGGTATCGGGATAGTTAGGTACATCGACACCGATCATCGGAAGACTTTGGGGCAGTTTCGATCCCCCATCGGGGCCTGGTCGGCCCGACCGCGTGCGACATCGAAGCCGATGGAACGGACCCCGTTTCGTTTCTGCCCAAAATGTCACAGTAAGTATCCTTATACAGATCAGCACTTGGTCTGTAACTTGTGCTTGTCCCCCGAGCACAAGGAGGATACCTGTGAAGCCTGTCGAGCCTTCCGGTCCAGAAAAACACTCCGGGACCGAAGAGCCAGGCGTCACCAAATGGCGTCCACGTCGACAAAACAACGTTTCGACGACGAAGAAGAAACATTCTCGGTTCCGGAATCAGAATCCGGAGACTCCGACGCCGAACAACAGCAACAAACTGTGAGTAAGACGTCGAAAAGTAAATCCATCGACAAACCGAAAGCCCAGGGGACGCCACTGCCAACAGGCCATGGCTCGACCCATAAATCAGGCGACCCGTCGAAGGGGCCGAAAAAGGGCACGCCCATAGCGAAGACACCCGACTCCGGTCGAGGGACCGCCATGGAGCAACCTCGGAGCCGAGAAAGCGGCTCCGAGAGACAAAAACAAGATACCGGCACCGAAAAACATCGGCACCGAGAATCCATGCCGAAAGGAACAAAAATTCTGTCGGTGCCGAAACCGAAAAAAGATTCTCTCTCGGCGCCGAAAAATACCACACCTTCATCCTACTCAGAGGAACAAGGACTAAGTGGCCAAATGCACAAATTTGGACAAGAGCTCCAAAGTGTAGAATCGGACTACACACAAAAGAGACTGTGCATCCAGCAAGATACAGGGAAGATATCAACCCTTCCCCCAATCATGAGGAAAAGAAGGATCGGACTTCCAAAGGATGACACACAACCACAAGCCAAAGTGGTTAAAAAAGTCACGCCTCCGCCCTCTCCTCCACAGGCATCGCCGGCACAAACACCGCCACAAATGCACTCACCAGCGCAAACTACCATAAGTCATGACGATCACGATCAAGACGCTTGGGACCTGTATGACACCCCAGTGCCGGACAATGATCCCGAGTCATACCCCACAAAGCCGTCACCGCCAGAGGACAGTACCTCATACTCGCAACTGGTGGCTAGGGCTGCAGACTTCCACAATGTCCAACTGCATTCCGATCCTATAGAGGATGATTTCTTGTTTAACACCCTCTCGGCTACACATAGCCAATATCAATGTCTCCCAATGCTACCAGGGATGTTACGGCACGCAAAACAAATTTTTGAGGAGCCCGTAAAATCAAGAGCCATCACCCCAAGGGTGGATAAGAAATACAAACCACCACCCACAGACCCAGTGTTTATTACTTCGCAGTTACCACCCGACTCTGTGGTAGTAGGGGCAGCTCGCAAAAGAGCAAATTCACATACATCTGGCGACGCCCCACCTCCGGACAAAGAAAGCCGAAAATTTGACGCGGCAGGGAAAAGAGTGGCGTCACAGGCAGCCAACCAGTGGCGCATCGCAAATTCACAAGCGCTGCTGGCCAGATATGACCGCGCACACTGGGACGAGATGCAACTTCTCGTAGACCATCTTCCCCAGGAATACCAAAAAAGGGCGCAGCAAATAGTGGAAGAGGGACAAACGATCTCAAACAATCAAATCCGCTCTTCACTAGACGCAGCCGATACTGCAGCAAGAACAGTCAACACTGCTGTCACCATAAGGAGACACGCTTGGCTACGCACTTCAGGCTTCAAACCTGAAATCCAGCAGGCTGTCCTTAATATGCCCTTCAACGAGAAACAACTGTTTGGCTCGGAAGTGGATACAGCCATTGAAAAACTTAAAAAGGACACAGACACGGCCAAAGCCATGGGCGCACTCTACTCCCCGCAGAGCAGAGGCTCTTTCAGAAAAACTCCATTTAGAGGGGGGTTTCGTGGCCAACCCACAGACACCACCAGCCAACAATCAAGAACCACACCATATCAGGGTTCCTTCCAAAGGGGAGGTTTCAGGGGATATCGGGGGGGTCAATTCCCAAGGAGTAGGGGAAGATTCCAGACTCCAAAAACACCTCCACCTAAACAGTGACTTTCAAGTCACGCAACCCCTTCACTCAACACCAGTGGGGGGAAGACTAAGCCAATTCTACCAATCTTGGCAGCAGATTACAACAGACAATTGGGTATTAGCAATAATCCAACATGGCTATTGCATAGAATTCCACAACTTCCCACCGAACATCCCCCCCAAAACACGCAAAATGTCACAACATCATTTAGAACTTTTAGGACTAGAAGTTCAAGCACTACTGCAAAAGGATGCAATAGAATTAGTACCTGTACAACAAAAAAACACAGGAGTTTACTCCCTGTACTTTCTAATTCCAAAAAGAGACGAAACATTGAGACCAATATTAGATCTCAGGACACTAAATACCTACATCATATCGGACCATTTTCACATGGTCACACTACAAGACATCATTCCACTGCTCAAACAGCAAGATTACATGACCACATTAGACCTAAAGGATGCGTACTTTCATATACCAATACACCCTTCTCACAGAAAGTACCTACGGTTTGTATTCAAAGGAATACATTACCAATTCAAGGTGTTGCCATTCGGAATAACAACTGCACCAAGAGTGTTCACAAAATGTCTAGCTGTAGTAGCAGCACACATCAGGAGACAACAGATACATGTGTTCCCTTACCTAGACGACTGGCTAATCAAAACCAACACAGTAAAAAAATGCGCAAACGACACCACCTTTGTCATGCAAACCCTTCACAAACTGGGGTTTTCCATCAACTACACAAAATCACACCTAGAACCGTGTCAAACACAACAATATCTAGGAGCAACCATCAACACATCAAAAGGAATTGCCACTCCAAGTCCACAAAGAGTGCAGGCATTCCACAAGCTAATAAGTGCTATGTTTCCAAACCAAAAGATACAAGCAAAATTTGCGCTAAAACTTCTAGGCATGATGTCATCATGCATAGCCATTGTCCCAAACGCAAGACTACACATGCGACCCTTACAACAGTGTCTAGCATCACAATGGTCACAGGCACAGGGTCAACTTCAAAATCTGGTGTTGGTAGACCGCCAAACATACCTCTCGCTTCTATGGTGGAACAGCAAAAATTTAAACAAAGGGCGGACATTTCAGGACCCAGTGCCTCAATACGTTATAACAACAGATGCTTCCATGACAGGGTGGGGAGCACACCTCAATCACCACAGCGTTCAAGGACAATGGGATATACACGAAACAAAATTTCATATCAATTACCTAGAACTGTTGGCAGTATTTCTAGCGTTAAAAGCCTTCCAACCCATAATAACACACAAATACATTCTTGTCAAAACAGACAACATGACAACAATGTATTATCTAAACAAACAAGGAGGAACACACTCAACACAATTGTGCCTCCTAACACAAAAAATTTGGCAGTGGGCGATTCACAACAACATTCGCCTAATAGCACAATTTATTCCAGGAATACAAAACCAACTAGCAGACAACCTTTCGCGAGACCACCAACAAGTCCACGAATGGGAAATTCACCCCCAAGTTCTGAACAAGTACTTTCAAATTTGGGGAACACCCCAGATAGATTTGTTCGCAACAAGAGAAAACTAAAAATGCCAAAACTTCGCATCCAGGTACCCACACCACGAATCACAAGGCAATGCTCTATGGATGAATTGGTCAGGGATATTTGCGTACGCTTTTCCCCCTCTCCCTCTCCTTCCATATCTAGTAAACAAGTTAAGTCAAAACCAACTCAAACTCATACTGATAGCACCCACATGGGCAAGACAACCTTGGTATACAACTCTACTAGACCTTTCACTAGTACCGCATGTCAAACTACCCAACAGGCCAGATCTGTTAACACAACACAAACAACAGATCAGACATCCAAACCCAGCATCATTGAATCTGGCAATTTGGCTCCTGAAATCCTAGAATTCGGACACTTGGACCTCACACAAGAATGCATGGAGGTCATAAAACAAGCTAGAAAACCTTCCACTAGACACTGCTATGCATCTAAGTGGAAAAGATTTGTTTACTACTGCCATGCCAATCAAATACAACCAGTACATGCCTCTACTAAAGACATAGTAGGATACTTACTACATTTGCAAAAAGCAAATCTCGCTTTTTCATCTATAAAAATACACCTCGCAGCTATATCTGCTTACCTACAAACTACTCATTCATCCTCTCTATTTAGAATACCAGTTATTAAAGCATTCATGGAAGGGCTAAAAAGAATTATACCACCAAGAACACCACCAGTTCCTTCATGGAATCTTAACATCGTCTTAACAAGACTCATGGGTCCCCCTTTCGAACCCATGCATTCCTGTGAAATGCAATATCTAACCTGGAAGGTCGCATTTCTCATTGCAATCACATCCCTCAGAAGAGTAAGTGAAATACAGGCATTTACCATACAAGAACCATTTATTCAAATACACAACAATAAAATAGTTCTAAGAACAAATCCAAAATTTCTGCCAAAAGTAATCTCACCATTCCATTTAAATCAAACAGTAGAATTGCCAGTGTTCTTCCCACAACCAAATTCTGTGGCTGAAAGGGCACTACATACATTAGACATCAAAAGAGCACTAATGTATTACATTGACAGAACAAAGCTAATCAGGAAAACAAAACAACTGTTCATAGCTTTTCAAAAACCACACATAGGAAATCCAATCTCTAAACAAGGCATTGCTAGATGGATAGTCAGATGCATTCAAACATGCTATCTTAAAGCCAAAAGAGAATTGCCTATTACACCAAAGGCACACTCAACCAGAAAGAAAGGTGCTACAATGGCCTTTCTAGGAAACATTCCTATGAGCGAAATATGTAAGGCTGCAACCTGGTCTACGCCTCATACGTTTACTAAACACTACTGTGTAGACGTACTAAATGCACAACAAGCTACAGTGGGCCAAGCTGTACTAAGAACATTATTCCAAACTACTTCAACTCCCACAGGCTAAACCACCGCTTTTAGGGGAGGTAACCGCTTTATAGTCTATGCCAAACATGTGTATCTGCAGCAACATATGCCATCGAACTGAAAATGTCACTTACCCAGTGTACATCTGTTCGTGGCATTAGTCGCTGCAGATTCACATGTACCCTCCCACCTCCCCGGGAAGCCTGTAGCCGTTTAGAAGTAGATCATAAACCTTAAACATCTGAACATTTGTAAATAATTATTAGAAACTCTTATCATACATACATATTCACTCCATTGCATGGGCACTATTTATACCAAACAACTCCATCCTCACCCTCTGCGGGGAAAACAATCTAAGATGGAGTCGACGCCCATGCGCAATGGAGCCAAAGAGGGAGGAGTCCTTCGGTCCCGTGACCAAAAAGACTTCTTCGAAGAAAAACAACTTGTAATACTCCGAGCCCAACACCAGGCAGCGGACTGTGCCAAACATGTGAATCTGCAGCGACTAATGCCACGAACAGATGTACACTGGGTAAGTGACATTTTCAATCGCTACTATGTCATAACAATAAAATACACACACACTCTTTAAACCTGTTTGACTAAGTATATTTTACCCATGGTTCTAATTATGTATTGTCTGTGCATGTGTGTGTGTATTCATGTGTGTGTGTGTATGTGTATATGTATGTATGTGTGTGTGTGTGTGTGTATATATATATATATATATATATATATATATATATATATATATGTGTGTTCGATGGCATGTGTAGCTGCAGATACACATGCTGTGCATTATCCTGCCATCTAGTGTTGGGCTCGGAGTGTTACAAGTTGTTTTTCTTCGAAGAAGTCTTTTCGAGTCACGAGACCGAGGGACTCCTCCGTTTTGGCTACATTAGGCATGGGCGTCGACTCCATCTTAGATTGTTTTCTTTCCACCATCTGGTTTGGACGTGTTCCTCTTCGCTCCGTATTTCGAATTGGGAAAGTTCGCTAAATATCGAAAATTCGACTGTATTGTTCGCGCGCGGTACCGGTTTAGTGTTAGTATATCGACACCGATAGTAGAAGCGCTCCGGCGGCCCTTCGGGGCTTCCACTCTTTAGCGGGGCCTGGTCGGCCCGACCGAGTCTATCGTCGAAACTAATGGACCGGACCCCCTTCCGCTTCTGTCCGGAGTGCCACGCGAAGTATCCTTATACAGACTAACACTTGGTCTGTAATCTGTGTCTATCACCGGAACACAGGGAGGATACTTGCGAGGCCTGTCGGGCATTTCGATTGAAAAAGACCCTACGCGATCGAAGAGCCAGAAGACTGCAAATGGTGTCGACACCCAGAGAACAGATCGACGTCGAAGAGGAGGAAAGAATCTCCATCCAGGAAACGGACTCCGACGACTCTGAAAGTGAGCGACCGGGGACAACGCAGAAAACTGTGATTAAAACTGCCCCTTCCAAGACTCACTCCAAGATCATAAAGCCCAAGGGGATGCCACCGCCAGCAGGCCATGGCTTAACCCATCGAAAACACGGTGACCAACCATCGGCACCGAAAAAGGCCACACAACTGCCGAAGACATCCGACTCCGGTCGAGATTCAGGCTCCGAATGATCTCGACACCGAGAATTCGACACACTCAAGGTGAAAAAAGTTACCTCGGAACCGAAAAAGACTGTTTTGAAACCTTCGGTACCGAAAAAAGCAGCCTTGGAGCCAAAATTAGGCTCTTACACGGAAGAGCAAGGACTTTCTGGCCAAATGCATGAACATAGATTTGAGCAGGAAATAAGTATGGGAGAACCAGACCATACCCAAAGGAGGCTGCATATCCAGAAAGAGACTGGTAAAATACAAACTCTTCCTCCAATTAAAATCAAAAGAAAGCTGGCATTTCAGGAGTCAGAAATGCAGCCAAAGGCAAAGATGGCAAGAGATAAAACACCACCACCAAGGTTTTCGCCACAGCCTTCTCCACTACATTCACCACAGCTGTCCCCGGTAACAACACCCCCAATGCAGTCACCGACACATACGGGGATGACACAGGATGACCCGGATGCATGGGACTTATATGATGCACCGGTCTCCGACAACAGTCCAGATTGTTACTCGCAAAGGACGTCACCTCCAGAGGACAGCACTGCATACATGCAGGTATTATCAAGGGCAGCTACATTCCACAATGTAGCAATGCATTCAGAGCCAACAGAGGATGACTTCCTATTCAGCACCTTGGCATCTACCCACAGTTCCTACCAAAGTCTGCCAATGCTCCCAGGCATGCTCAAGCATGCAAAACAAGTCTTCCAGGAGCCAGTAAAAGGAAGGGCTATCACGCCTAGGGTGGAGAAAAAATACAAACCTCCCCCAACGGACCCTGTGTTTATTACACAGCAACTGACACCAGATTCGGTGGTCGTGGGAGCAGCAAGAAAGAGGGCGAACTCTCAATCGTCAGGAGACGCACCACCACCTGACAAAGAGAGTAGGAAGTTCGATGCAGCGGGCAAACGAGGGGCAGCACAGGCAGCCAATCAATGGCGCATCGCAAACTCGCAAGCCCTACTGGCTCGCTACGACAAGGGCACACTGGGACGAGATGCAACACATTATACAGCACTTGCCCAAGGAACACCAGAAACGTGCCCAACAGGTTGTTGAAGAAGGACAAGCTATTTCCAACAACCAGATAAGGTCCGCATTGGATTCGGCAGACACAGCAGCACGGACAGTCAACACTCCGGTGACCATTCGCAGGCATGCATGGTTACGGAGCTCAGGATTTAAACCGGAAATCCAGCAAGTTGTGTTAAAAATGCCTTTTAACCAGGAACAATTGTTTGGGCCGGAGGTGGACACGGCAATCGAGAAATTAAAGAAGGACACAGACACGGCCAAAGCCATTGGCGCGCTCTACTCCCCACAAAGCAGAGGCACATTTAGAAAGCCACAATTTAGAGGGGGGTTTTGTACGCAAACACCAGAGCCTTCCAACTCAAAAACCAGACCCACCTATCAGGGGCAATACCAGAGAGGAGGGTTTCGAGGCTCATACGGGGTGGACAATTCCCAAGAGTACGGGGAAAATTCCAAAGCCCTAAAACAAGTCAAACCAAACAGTGACTTCAATGTCACAACCCCCACCACTTAACACCAGTGGGGGGGCGACTTACTGCATACTACAAAAACTGGACAAACATAACTACGGACGCATGGGTCCTAGCCATTATCCAACATGGTTATTGCATAGAATTCATAAATTTTCCACCAGATGTGCCCCCAAGAGCACACAATATGTCCAAACAACACTTAAACCTGTTACAACTAGAAGTCCAAGCATTGTTACAAAAACACACAATAGAATTAGTACCCAACCATCAAAAAGGAACAGGTGTCTACTCACTATATTTCCTAATTCCAAAGAAAGACAAAACGTTGAGACCCATATTAGACCTCAGAATGCTGAACCTCTACATCAAATCAGATCACTTCCACATGGTAACACTTCAAGATGTGATTCCCTTGCTCAAAAAACAGGACTACATGTCAACGTTAGATCTCAAAGATGCATATTTCCACATACCCATACATCCTTCGCACAGGAAATACCTAAGGTTTGTAATCCACGGCGTGCATTATCAATTCACGGTGCTACTGTTCGGGATAACAGCCCCAAGGGTATTCACAAAATGCCTTGCAGTAGTAGCCGCTCATATAAGGAGACAGCACATGCACGTATTCCCATACTCGATTGGTTAATAAAAACCAGCACTCAGCGACAGTGTCTTCTTCACACGCAATACGTTATAGAAACTCTACACAAACTAGGGTTTTCTATAAATTACCAAAAATCACATCTACAACCATCCCAGATACAACAATACTTGGGAGTAACACTCAATGCACAAAAAGCGATTGCCACTCCAAGTCTGCAAAGGGTACAAGCGTTCCAAAATATAGCATTAAACATGCAGCCAAACCAACACTACCAAGTGAGGTTTGTAATGAAACTTCTAGGCATGATGTCTTCATGCATAGCCATTGTCCCAAACGCATGATTACACATGCTGCCCTTACAACAGTGCCTAGCAAAACAATGGACACAAGCACAGGGTCAACTCCAAGATCTAGTGTTGGTAGACCGCCAGACACACTTCTCGCTTCAATGGTGGAACCCTATAAATTTAAACCAAGGGCGGCCATTCCAAGACCCAGTGCCTCAATACGTGATCACAACAGATGCTTCCATGATGGGGTGGGGAGCACACCTCAACAAGCACAGCATAAAGGGACAATGGGACAATCAACAAAAACAACTGCACATAAATCATTTAGAACTATTGGCAGTGTTTCTAGCATTGAAAGCATTTCAACCACTGATAGCCCACAAACACATTCTTGTCAAAACCGACAACATGACGACAATGTATTACCTCAACAAACAAGGAGGGACACACTCGTCACAGCTGTGTCTCTTAGCACAGAAAATTTGGCATTGGGCAATTCACAATCACATTCGCCTAATAGCACAATACATCCCAGGCATTCAAAACCAGTTAGCCGACAATCTCAGTCGAGAGCATAAACAAACGCACAAATGGAAAATTCATCCCCAGATCCTACAAGATTACTTTCTACGCTGGGGAACACCCAAAATAGACCTATTCGCAACAAAAGAAAACGCAAAATGCCAAAACATCGCGTCCAGGTACCCACACCCTCAGTCCAAGGGCAATGCGTTATGGATCAGTTGGTCAGGGATATTTGCTTACGCTTTTCCCCCTCTCCCACTCATTCCTTATCTGGTAAACAAACTGAGTCAAAACAGACTCAAACTAATACTCATAGCACCAACTTGGGTACACAACACTGCTGGACCTATCAGTAGTACCTCACGTCAAATTACCAAACAGGCCAGATCTGATAACTCAACACAAACAACAGATCAGACACCCGAATCCAGCATCGCTCAATCTAGCAATCTGGCTCCTGAAGTCTTAGAATTTGGACACTTAGACCTTACACACGAATGTATGGAGGTCATTAAACAAGCTAGGAAACCTACTACAAGACATTGTTATGCAAACAAATGGAAAAGATTTGTTTACTACTGCCACAATAATCAAATTCAACCACTACATGCTTCCGCAAAGAACATTGTAAGTTACTTATTACACTTACAAAAGTCTAAACTAGCATTCTCTTCTATTAAAATACATCTCACAGCAATATCTGCCTATCTGCAGATTACACATTCAGCATTGCTTTTTAGAATTCCAGTTATCAAAGCATTTATGGAGGGATTAAAGAGAATCATACCACCGAGAACACCACCAGTACCTTTGTGGAACCTTAATATTGTATTAACATGACTCATGGGACCACCATTTGAACCCATGCACTCTTGTGAAATGCAATACTTAACTTGGAAGGTAGCCTTCCTAATAGCTATGACATCTCTTAGAAGAGTAAGTGAGATACAAGCATTCACTATACAAGAACCCTTTATACAAATACATAAACATAAAGTGGTTCTCCGTAAAAATCCCAGATTCTTACCAAAGGTTATATCACCATTCCACCTAAACCAAACAGTGGAACTCCCAGTCTTCTTTCCACAACCAGACTCAGTAGCCGAAAGAGCCTTACATACATTAGACATAAAAAGAGCACTAATGTATTACATTGACAGAACAAAACAGTTTCGCAAAACGAAACAATTGTTTGTAGCCTTCCAAAAACCTCATGCAGGAAATCCTATATCCAAGCAAGGCATTGCCAGATGGATAGTGAAATGTATTCAAACTTGCTATATTAAAGCAAAAAGAGAACTACCTATTACACCAAGAGCACATTCCACTAGGAAAAAAGGCACCACAATGGCTTTTCTAGGAAATATACCTATGACAGAAATTTGTAAGGCAGCCACATGGTCTACGCCTCATACGTTCACAAAACATTACTGTGTAGATGTGTTAACAACACAACAAGCCACAGTAGGATAGGCTGTATTACGAACATTATTTCAAACAACTTCAACTCCTACAGGCTAAGCCACCGCTTTTGGGGAGATTACTGCTTATTAGTCTATGCACAGCATGTGTATCTGCAGCTACACATGCCATCGAACGGAAAATTTCACTTACCCAGTGTACATCTGTTCGTGGCATGAGACGCTGCAGATTCACATGCACCCTCCCACCTCCCCGGGAGCCTGTAGCCGTTATAAGTTGAATGAAAATTGTAAATTTGTAAATAAATACTATTTTAATACACATTATATACATACATACTTACTCCATTGCATGGGCACTTTTAGTATATTCACAACTCCTACCTCACCCTCTGCGGGGAAAACAATCTAAGATGGAGTCGAGGCCCAGATGCAACGGAGCCGAAAGGGAGGAGTCCCTCGGTCTCGTGACTCGAAAAGACTTCTTCGAAGAAAAACAACTTGTAACACTCCGAGCCCAACACTAGATGGCAGGATAATGCACAGCATGTGAATCTGCAGCGTCTCATGCCACGAACAGATGTACACTGGGTAAGTGACATTTTCCATATATATATATATATATGTTCGATGGCATGTGTAGCTGCAGATACACATGCTGTGCACATCCCGCCATCTGGTGTTGGGCTCGGAGTGTTACAAGTTGTTTTTCTTCGAAGAAGTCTTTGTCGAGTCACGAGACCGAGGGACTCCTCCCATTTCGACTCCATTGCGCATGGGCGTCGACTCCATCTTAGATTGTTTTTTTTTCCGCCATCTGGTTCGGACGTGTTCCTTTTCGCTCCGTGTTTCGGGTCGGAAAGTTAGTTAGAATCTCGGAAAAAACGTCGATATTGTTTGCGTTCGGTATCGGGTTAGTTACAACAGATCGACACCGAATTTTGAAGAGCTCCGGTGGCCCTTCGGGGTTTTTTTGATCCCCCGTCAGGGCCTGGTCGGCCCGGCCACGTGCGACTTCAAGGCTGATGGAACGGACCCCATTCCGCTTCTGTCCAAAATGCCATAACAAGTATCCGTATACGGATCAGCATCTGGTCTGTAACTTGTGCTTGTCCCCAGAGCACAAGGAAGATACTTGTGAGGCCTGTCGAGCGTTTCGGTCCAGAAAGACGTTAAGAGACCGAAGAGCCAGAAGATTGCGGATGGCGTCGACGACGACGGGACAAGAGCTTTTCGAGGAAGAAGAGGAAGCTTTCTCTATCCAAGAGTCGGACTCGAAGAGCTCGAGGCCGAAGAAATGCCGAAAACCGTGAGTAAGACGTCGAAACATAAGACTCACGAGAAGTCAACAAAAGCCCAGGGGACGCCACCGCCAACAGGCCATGGCTTAACCCAAAAAATAGGTGACCGAGCCAAGGCACCGAAAAAGGGCACGCTGGTGTCGAAGTCATCCGACTCCGGTTGAGATACCGCCACACAGCAATCTCGGACCCGAGACATCGGCTCCGAGAAATTTCGGCACCGTCACAGCGGCACCAAACAAATTCGGCACCGAGAAACCTCCACGCCAAAAATTACAAAGGTTTCTTCGGAGCCTAAAAAGACGTCCGAAAAAGTTTCGGTTCCGAAACATCCAGCCTCGGAGCCGAAAACCGGTTTCTATACAGAGGAACAAGGATTGTCCTCCCAAATGCAAAAAGATTTGGAGAGGAACTTCAAGCTGTAGAGCCAGACTATACTCAAAGGAGGCTCCACATTCATCAAGAGACAGGGAGGATAACCACTCTTCCCCCAATTAAAATAAAAAGAAAACTTGCCTTTCAAAAAAAGGACAAGGACCCAGAGGCAAAGGTGGCAAAGAAAACAACTCCACCACCATCAGTGCACACATCACCAGTAGCAACTCCTCCACTGATGCACTCCCCGACTCATACTGCCATGAGTCAAGATGATCCCGATGCATGGGACCTTTACGATGCTCCAGTATCGGACAACAGCCCAGACTCGTACCCTGCCAGGCCGTTCCCTCCTGAGGACAGTACATCTTACACACAGGTGATCGCAAGGGCAGCTGCTTTCCATAATGTCACCTTGCATTCCGAACCAATTGAGGATGACTTTTTGTTTAACACGCTATCCTCCACTCATAGCCAATACCAAAGACTACCTATGCTCCCAGGAATGCTAAAACATTCAAAACAAATCTTTCAGGATCCTGTTAAAGGCCGAGCCATAACTCCAAGGGTGGAGAAAAAGTACAAGCCACCGCCAACAGATCCTGTTTATATTACCACCCAGTTAACACCAGACTCAGTAGTTGTCGGGGCAGCTCGTAAGAGAGCGAACTCTCATACCTCGGGGGACGCACCACCTCCAGACAAAGAGAGTCGCTAATTTGATGCTGCGGGCAAAAGGGTTGCAGCACAAGCAGCAAACCAATGGTGCATTGCCAATTCACAAGCACTTTTGGCAAGATATGATAGAGCTCACTGGGATGAGATGCAACATTTGATAGATTACTTACCCAAGGAGTTCCAAAAAAGAGCACAACAAGTGGTGGAAGAAGGACAAAGTATCTCTAATAATCAGATACGGTCTTCAATGGATGCAGCAGATACGGCTGCAAGGACAGTAAATACTGCAATAACAATAAAAAGGCACGCATGGCTGCGCACGTCAGGTTTCAAGCCGGAAATTCAACAAGCCGTGCTAAATATGCCATTTAATGAACAGCAGTTGTTTGGGCCGGAAGTCGACACTGCTATTGATAAACTCAAAAAAGACACTGATACAGCAAAAGCCATGGGCGCACTCTACTCCCCGCAGAGCAGAGGCACATTTTGCAAAACACCTTTTAGGGGAGGGTTTCGAGGACAACCTACAGAAACCACAACATCACAAACAAGGCCCACTTACCAAAGCCAATATCAGCGGGGAAGTTTTCGGGGGCAATATAGAGGGGGACAATTCCAAAAAAATAGAGGAAAATTCCAAAGCCCCAAAAGTCCTCAAAATAAGCAGTGACTTACAAGTCACACATCCCCATCACATAACACCTGTGGGGGGAAGACTAAGCCAATTTTACAAACATTGGGAGGAGATAACAACAGATACTTGGGTACTAGCAATTATCCAGCATGGTTATTGCATAGAATTTCGCGAATTCCCTCCAACAGTCCCACCGAAAACACACAGTATGTCAAAACAACATATAAATCTTCTAGGATTAGAAGTTCAAGCATTGCTCCAAAAAGAGGCAATAGAATTAGTACCAAAACAGGAACTAAACACAGGAGTTTACTCACTGTACTTTCTGATACCCAAGAAAGACAAAACTCTAAGACCTATACTAGATCTCAGAATATTAAATACATACATCAGATCAGACCACTTTCACATGGTTACATTACAAGAAGTAATCCCACTGCTCAAACAACAAGACTACATGACAACACTGGATCTAAAGGATGCATATTTCCATATACCAATACATCCTTCACACAGAACGTATCTAAGGTTTGTATTCCAAGGGATACATTACCAATTCAAAGTGTTGCCATTCGGAATAACGACTGCACCAAGAGTTTTTACAAAATGTCTAGCAGTAGTAGCTGCACATATCAGAAGGCAGCAAATACATGTGTTCCCGTACCTAGACGACTGGTTAATCAAAACCAACACACAAATACAGTGTTCACAACACACAAATTACGTCATAGAAACCCTACACAAACTAGGTTTCACAATCAACTACACAGTCACACCTTCTGCCGTGTCAAACACAGCAATACCTAGGAGCAACAATCAACACAGTAAAAGGAATTGCCACTCCAAGTCCACAAAGAGTCCAAACATTCCACAATGTAATACAAGCCATGTATCCAAACCAAAAGATACAGGTCAAATTAGTAATGAAACTCCTAGGCATGATGTCCTCATGCATAGCCATTGTCCCAAACGCAAGGTTGCACATACGGCCCTTACAACAGTGCCTAGCATCACAGTGGTCACAGGCACAGGGTCAACTTCTAGGTCTGGTGTTGATAGACCGCCAAACATACATCTCGCTTCAATGGTGGAACAGTATACATTTAAACCAAGGGCGGCCTTTTCAAGACCCAGTGCCACAATACGTAATAACGACAGATGCATCCATGACAGGGTGGGGAGCACACCTCAATCAGCACAGCATCCAAGGACAATGGGACATTCAGCAAAGACAGTTTCATATAAACCACTTAGAACTGTTAGCTGTGTTTCTAGCGCTCAAAGCATTTCAACCCATAATAACTCACAAATACACTCTTGTCAAAACAGACAACATGACAACAATGTATTACCTAAACAAACAGGGAGGAACACACTCGACACAGTTGTGTCTCCTAACACAAAAAATATGGCATTGGGCGATTCACAACCACATTCGCCTAATAGCACAATTTATTCCAGGGATTCAGAATCAGTTAGCAGACAATCTCTCTCGGGATCACCAACAGATCCACGAATGGGAAATTCACCCCCAAATACTAAACACTTACTTCAGAAGGTGGGGAACGCCACAAATAGATCTATTTGCAACAAAAGAAAACTCAAAATGCCAAAACTTCGCATCCAGGTACCCACAACATCAGTCTCAGGGCAATGCACTATGGATGAACTGGTCAGGGATATTTGCGTACGCTTTTCCCCCTCTCCCACTTCTTCCATATCTAGTAAACAAGTTGAGTCAAAACAAACTCAAACTCATACTAATAGCACCAACATGGGCAAGGCAACCTTGGTACACAACACTACTAGACCTATCAGTAGTACCTCATGTCAAACTGCCAAACAGACCAGATCTGTTAACACAACACAAACAACAGATCAGACATCCAAATCCAGCATCGCTGAATCTAGCAATTTGGCTCCTGAAATCCTAAAATTCGGGCACTTAGACCTCACACAGGAATGTATGGAGGTCATAAAACAAGCTAGAAAACCTACCACTAGACACTGCTATGCAAATAAGTGGAAAATATTTGTTTATTACTGCCATATTAATCAAATTCAACCTTTACACGCATCTGCAAAAGAAATAGTAGGATACTTAAAACATTTGCAAAAATCTAAACTAGCTTTCTCTTCCATTAAAATACATTTTACGGCAATTTCAGCTTACCTGCAAATTACGTACTCAACTTCATTGTTTAGGATACCAGTCATAAAAGCGTTTATGGAAGGTCTAAAGAGAATTATACCACCAAGAACACCACCAGTTCCTTCATGGAACCTCAACATTGTCTTAACACGACTCATGGGTCCACCTTTTGAGCCCATGCACTCTTGTGAAATGCAATACTTAACGTGGAAAGTAGCATTTTTAATTGCCATCACATCTCTAAGAAGAGTGAGTGAAATTCAAGCATTTACCATTCAAGAACCATTTATTCAAATACACAAGAATAAAGTTGTTCTACGGACCAATCCTAAATTTTTACCAAAAGAAATCTCACTGTTCCACTTGAATCAAACGGTAGAGTTACCAGTGTTCTTCCCACAGCCAGATTCTATAGCTGAAAGAGCACTACATACATTAGACATCAAAAGAGCACTAATGTACTACATTGACAGAACAAAACTAATTCGAAAGACAAAACAACTATTTTTCGCCTTTCAAAAACCTCATACAGGAAATCCAATTTCAAAACAAGGCATTGCTAGATGGATAGTTAAGTGCATTCAAACCTGCTATCTTAAAGCTAAAAGAGAACTGCCTATTACACCAAAGGCACACTCAACCAGAAAGAAGGGTGCTACCATGGCCTTTCTAGGAAATATTCCAATGAACGAAATATGTAAGGCAGCAACATGGTCTACGCCTCATACATTTACCAAGCACTACTGTGTAGATGTGTTAACTGCACAACAAGCAACAGTAGGTCAAGCTGTACTAAGAACATTATTTCAAACTACTTCAACTCCTACAGGCTGAACCACCGCTTTTGGGGAGATAACTGCTTACTAGTCTATGCACAGCATGTGTATCTGCAGCTACACATGCCATCGAACCGAAAATGTCACTTACCCAGTGTACATCTGTTCGTGGCATTGGTCGCTGCAGATTCACATGCGCCCACCCGCCTCCCCGGGAGCCTGTAGCCGTTTAGAAGTAGATCTTAAACATTTGTACATTTGTAAATATATTACTTTAAACTTCATTATGTACATACGCATTCACTCCATTGCATGGGCACTATTACTAGCATACACAACTCCTACCTCACCCTCTGCGGGGAAAACAATCTAAGATGGAGTCGACGCCCATGCGCAATGGAGTTGAAATGGGAGGAGTCCCTCGGTCTAGTGACTCGAAAAAGACTTCTTCGAAGAAAAACAACTTGTAACACTCCGAGCCCAACACCAGATGGCGGGATGTGCACAGCATGTGAATCTGCAGCGACAAATGCCACGAACAGATGTACACTGGGTAAGTGACATTTTCTATATATATATCTTATGTGTGTTGTTTCTGTGTTGCCATGTTCGTTGGTCATTGCATGGCTCCTGGGTGTGTTGTTATACTAGATATCTATAATTCCTGCTCTCATCTTATCACACTTATCTAGGCATCATCATATGTCATGTCTCTATCAAACTATCCTCCATTCTCACTCTGACTCATCCCAAATCCTTTCTACTACTTTCATCTCCTAAATAACTCTGCCTAAGCTCTTCCCTCCGCTTCTACATCTAACTCACCAGACCTCACTCTACTACCGTGACCTCCCACACAACCCTACTAAATTCTCCTGCATTTATCTCACCCTGCTTCTATGCTCTCCCTAACCCTTCCACATACTCTTCCCTCCTCCATCCCCCTTTACTCATCCCAAGCCTTTGGGTTGAGTAAATGAAAGATATACTCCCAATTAACACTTCTGGATTTCTTTCCTCCTCCACCCCTCCATTACTCAAGTCAATTTAACTAACAAACTCTCATATCCGCGGCTCAAATTAACTCTTAATAATACTAAAACTGTACTCATTATTTCCCGATACTAATCCATCACTAATTCTTGTTGGGTTCCAGAGTAGCGTGCTACTCACCGAAAAGCGCTTCAACGCCTCGTCAGGGGTAGTAAGCGCTATATAAATACGATTACAATACAATACAATACACAGGGCAGGCCTCTTCAAAGCAACCCTATATTTATGTGGAAGTCCTGTGTGCCAATCAGAGAGAGAAAAGAACATACAGTGTACTTGTCTGTAGGGGCAATTCATGTCTCCGCCTTTACACAGTTCCCCCCCCCACCTTCTTCCCTGTGCTGTTATAGTGCAGCTGCCCTCGGATAATAGCTCTGCTCCATTCGGCCCATGCTATTGCCTGTTTAAGTACACCGACAAGGGCAGGTCTCAGTCTTCAAATTAAACCTGGCTACCGGGCGCTCACACTAACATCTGGGTAGATTCCACTTTTGTTTCATGCAGCCTACGCCGAGACTCGGGTATCAGGTGGACAGCATCTTGTCTCGGCTCAGCTCAAGTTGACGTAATGCCTCAGTTCTACCTAGGGGCCAGTGAAGAGCTTGCTGCGTCTTGATGCTCTTTCATGATTAGGGTATCCTCCGCCCCTGTACCATGATTGTTTACAGTTCGGGAACATGCTTTCTCCTGAGTTGGGCACAAAGTCGAAAGATCGAAGAGCTCCGGTGCCCTTCGGGGTAGTTTTTCGATCCCCCGTCGGGGCCTGGTCGGCCCGACCGCGTGCAGAAGAACGCCGATGGAACGGACCCCGTTCCGTTTCTGTCCCAAATGCCACAATAAATACCCCTATACAGACCAACACTTGGTCTGCAACCTGTGCCTGTCACCTGAGCACAGTGAAGACACCTGCGAGGCCTGTCGTGCGTTCCGGTCCCGAAAAACACTCCGAGACCGTCGAGCCAGAAGACTTCAGATGGCGTCCGTGCCGACAGCCCACCGAGAGTTCGAGGAACAAGAAGAGGAAGGTACCTTCTCGATCCAAGAATCGGACTCCGAAGGATTCGACGATACACAAACCGTGAGTAAGACGTCGAAAACCACTCAGAAGAAGATTTACAAGGCCCAGGGGACGCCACTGCCACCAGGCCATGGCTCGACCCATAAATTCGGTGACCGACCATCGGCACCGAAAAAGGCCCAAACAGTGCCGAGATCGTCCGACTCCGGTCGAGACACAGGCACGCAGCCTTCTCGGGACCGAGAAAGTGCTGGAGACAAGCATCGACATCGAGATACCGGCACCGAAGAAGATCGACGCCGAGAGGTTTCGGCCCCGAAAAAGAAAAAAGTCACCTTGGAGCCGAAAAAAGATGCAGACAGGGTTTCGGTGCCAAAACAAACTGCAACCGACCCAGTTTCAGGCTCTTATACAGAAGAGCACTCGCTAACCTCCCAAATGCAAAAGCATAGGTTTGAGGAAGAGCTACACTCAGCTGATGTAGACCATACGCAAAAGCGTATTTTCATACAGCAGGGGACAGGAAAAATAAGCACCCTTCCCCCTATTAGAAGAAAGAGAAGATTGGAGTTCCAAACTGAACAAACACCACAACCAAAAGTGGTGAAAAAAGTTACCCCACCACCCTCTCCTCCGCCTGTGATTAACGTCTCACCAGCACAAACTCCATCACATTCCCCAGCTCACACCACCATGAGCCAGGGTGACCAAGATCAAGACGCATGGGACTTATACAACGCCCCAGTGTCAGATAACAGTCCGGAGGCATACCCTACGAAGCCATCTCCACCAGAGGACAGCACTGCGTATTCTCAAGTGGTGGCTAGAGCAGCACAATTTCACAATGTAAGCCTCCACTCAGAACAGGTCGAGGATGACTTTTTATTCAACACACTCTCCTCCACCCACAGCTCATACCAAAGCCTGCCTATGCTCCCTGGTATGCTCCGGCACGCAAAAGAAATCTTTAAGGAGCCGGTCAAAAGTAGGGCAATCACGGCAAGGGTGGAAAAAAAGTATAAGGCGCCTCCTACAGACCCGGCTTTCATCACTACACAGCTGCCACCAGACTCTGTCGTTGTAGGAGCAGCTAGGAAAAGGGCCAACTCCCACACATCTGGAGATGCACCACCCCCAGATAAAGAAAGCCGCAAGTTCGATGCAGCTGGTAAGAGAGTCGCAGCACAAGCTGCAAACCAGTGGCGCATCGTGAACTCCCAGGCACTACTTGCGCGCTATGACAGAGCCCATTGGGATGAGATGCAACATCTCATTGAACATCTGCCCAAGGACCTACAAAATAGGGCAAAACAAGTGGTTGAGGAGGGACAGACCATTTCCAACAACCAAATCCGCTCCTCCATGGACGCTGCAGATACAGCTGCACGGACAATTAATACATCTGTAACTATCAGAAGGCATGCATGGCTCCGAACGTCTGGATTTAAACCAGAGATTCAGCAAGCAGTTCTCAATATGCCTTTTAACGAAAAAGAACTGTTCGGTCCAGAAGTGGACACAGCGATTGAGAAACTCAAAAAAGACACGGACACTGCTAAAGCCATGGGCGCACTCTACTCCCCGCAGAGCAGAGGGAATTACAGCACATTCCGTAAAACACCCTTTAGAGGGGGGTTTCGGGGTCAGAGCACACAAGCCAGCACCTCACAGGCAACACCGTCCAGTTACCAGGGACAGTATAGAGGAGGTTTTCGGGGACAATATAGAGGAGGGCAATTCCCTAGGAATAGAGGAAAATTTCAAAGCCCCAAAACCCCTACTACTAAGCAGTGACTAACATGTCACTCACCCCCTCCACACAACACCAGTGGGGGGAAGAATAAGTCATTATTACAAAGCATGGCAGGAAATCACTACAGACACTTGGGTTCTAGCAATTATCCAACATGGTTATTGCATAGAATTTCTACAATTCCCTCCAAACATACCACCAAAAGCACAAAATTTGACAAAACATCATTCCAATCTCTTGGAGATAGAAGTGCAGGCACTATTGCAAAAGAATGCAATCGAATTAGTGCCAAACACACAAATAAACACAGGAGTTTACTCACTGTACTTTCTGATACCAAAGAAGGACAAAACGCTGAGACCAATCCTAGACCTCAGAATAGTGAACACATTTATCAAATCAGACCATTTTCACATGGTCACACTACAAGAAGTATTACCATTGCTAAAACTACACGACTACATGTCAACTTTAGACCTCAAGGACGCGTATTTCCATATACCAATACACCCATCGCACAGGAAATACCTAAGGTTTGTATTCAAAGGAATACATTACCAATTCAAGGTACTGCCTTTCGGATTAACAACCGCACTAAGAGTCTTTACCAAATGTCTAGCGGTAGTCGCTGCACACATCAGAAGGCAGCAAATACATGTGTTCCCATATCTAGACGACTGGCTAATCAAGGCCCATTCGTTAATAGAGTGCTCAAATCACACAAATCAGATCATACAAACCCTCTTCAAACTAGGGTTCACCGTCAACTTCACGAAATCCAACATTCTGCCGTGCAAGGTACAACAATACCTAGGAGCCATAATAGACACAACAAAAGGAGTAGCCACTCCAAGTCCCCAAAGAATTCAAAATTTCAACACCATCATACAACGCATGTATCCAACACAAAAGATACAAGCAAAGATGGTGTTACAACTACTAGGCATGATGTCTTCATGCATAGCCATTGTCCCAAACGCAAGACTGCACATGAGGCCCTTACAACAGTGCCTAGCATCACAGTGGTCTCAAGCACAGGGTCATCTTCTAGATCTGGTGTTAATAGACCGCCAAACTTACCTCTCGCTTCTGTGGTGGAACAACATAAATTTAAACAAAGGGCGGCCTTTCCAAGACCCAGTGCCACAATACGTAATAACAACAGATGCTTCCATGACAGGGTGGGGAGCACACCTCGATCAACACAGCATACAAGGACAATGGAACGTACATCAAACAAAACTGCATATAAATCACCTAGAACTTCTAGCAGTTTTTCAAGCACTAAAAGCTTTCCAACCAATAATAGTTCACAAATACATTCTCGTCAAAACAGACAACATGACAACAATGTATTATCTAAACAAGCAAGGGGGGACGCACTCCACGCAGTTAAGCCTGCTAGCACAAAAAATTTGGCGTTGGGCAATTCACAACCAAATTCGCCTAATAGCACAATTTATACCAGGGATCCAAAATCAACTCGCAGACAATCTCTCTCGAGATCACGAACAGGTCCACGAATGGGAAATTCACCCCCAAATTCTGAACACCTATTTCAAACTCTGGGGAACACCGCAGATAGACTTGTTTGCGACGAAGGAGAACGCAAAATGCCAAAACTTCGCATCCAGATACCCACACAAACAGTCCCAAGGCAATGCCCTATGGATGAACTGGTCAGGGATATTTGCTTACGCTTTTCCTCCTCTCCCTCTCCTTCCTTACCTGGTAAACAAACTCAGTCAAAACAAACTCAAACTTATATTAATAGCACCAACTTGGGCAAGGCAACCCTCGTACACAACGCTGCTAGACCTATCAGTAGTACCCTGCATCAAATTGCCCAACAGGCCAGACCTGTTGACACAACACAACCAAAAGATCAGACACCCAGATCCAGCATCGCTGAATCTAGCAATCTGGCTCCTGAAATCCTAGAATTCGGGCACTTACAACTTACCCAAGAATGTATGGAAGTCATAAAGCAAGCCAGAAGGCCATCCACCAGGCACTGCTATGCAAGTAAATGGAAGAGGTTTGTTTGCTACTGCCATATTAATCAAATACAACCATTACACACAACTCCAGAACATGTAGTGGGTTACTTGCTTCACTTACAAAAATCTAACCTGGCTTTCTCTTCCATTAAAATACACCTTGCAGCAATATCTGCATACCTGCAGACTACCTATTCAACTTCCCTATAAGATACCAGTCATTAAAGCATTCATGGAGGGCCTTAGGAGAATTATACCACCAAGAACACCACCTGTTCCTTCATGGAACCTAAATGTTGTCCTAACTAGACTTATGGGTCCACCTTTTGAACCCATGCACTCCTGCGAAATACAGTTCCTAACCTGGAAGGTTGCATTTCTCATCGCCATTACTTCCCTAAGAAGAGTAAGCGAGATTCAGGCGTTTACAATACAAGAACCTTTTATACAACTACACAAGAATAAGGTCGTCCTAAGGACTAATCCTAAATTTTTGCCAAAGGTTATTTCACCGTTCCATCTAAATCAAACCGTGGAACTTCCAGTGTTCTTTCCACAGCCAGATACCGTAGCTGAAAGGGCACTACATACATTAGATGTCAAGAGAGCATTAATGTATTACATTGATAGAACAAAGAACATCAGAAAGACTAAACAACTATTTATTGCATTTCAAAAACCTCATGCAGGAAACCCAATATCAAAACAAGGTATAGCCAGATGGATAGTTAAATGCATCCAAATCTGCTACCTTAAAGCTAAACGACAGCTGCCCATTACACCAAGGGCACACTCAACCAGAAAGAAGGGTGCTACCATGGCCTTTCTAGGAAACATCCCAATGCAAGAGATATGTAAGGCAGCCACATGGTCTACGCCTCACACATTCACCAAGCACTACTGTGTAGACGTGTTATCCGCACAACAAGCCACAGTAGGTCAAGCCGTATTAAGAACATTATTTCAAACTACTTCCACTCCTACAGGCTGAGCCACCGCTTTTGGGGAGATAACTGCTTACTAGTCTATGCAAAACATGCGTATCTACAGCGACAGATGCCATCGAACTGAAAATGTCACTTACCCAGTGTACATCTGTTCGTGGCATCAGTTGCAATAGATTCGCATGTGCCCACCCGCCTCCCCGGGAGCCTGTAGCAGTTTGGAAGTTACCTTCAACTATTTGTATATGTATCATCTCAACCTTAAATAGGTACATACTTAGTCACTCCATTGCATGGGCACTATTACTACAATTCAACTCCTACCTCACCCTCTGCGGGGAAAAACAATCGAAGATGGAGTCGACGCCCATGTGCAATGGAGACAAAAGGAGGAGTCACTCGGTCCCGTGACTCGAAAGACTTCTTCGAAGAAAAACAACTTGTAACACTCCGGCCCAACACCAGATGGCGAGCTATTCAAAACATGCGAATCTACTGCGACTGATGCCACGAACAGATGTACACTGGGTAAGTGACATTTTCATTTCTCTCCGCTGACGTTTGGACATGTATTTCTCTCGCTCTGGTATCCCTCGGCTTGGTCTATTCCTTTTCTGTCTTTCTTTCAGCAATGTTATTGTTTTTCGATCACTTTTTCACTATCTAATGCACTCAACCCCAATTTCTACATCGGGGTCGGTTGGCCGACCTTCGGGGCACCAGCACCCGCCTGGGGCTACTACTGTATGTGGTGTCGAGAAATGCAGGGCTGATGGAATGCACTCTATTTTGGTTTTGCCCTCAAAGCCTTTCAAAATTTCCCCCACACCGAACAACACTTGGTGTGTAACCTGTGCTTGTCCCCAGATCATAAAGAAGAAACCTGCAACACCTGTCGGTCTTTTCGATCCAAAACTACCTTCTGGGACCGAAGAGCGTGTCGATTGGAGATGACATCGAAGACACCAGATGACACTCCTGATATCTTTGGAGAAGAGCATGCACAGGATATACAACAAGAGACTTTCTCCATAGAAGATTTGGAGTTTGATGTTCAATCAGACTTCGACATTCAGCCTCTTACCTTGGCGCATCCTGTGAGTACATCAGCCCGGACCTCCTATGCAAAGACTCTAAAAAAGCTTCCAGTCGACACAAGGCTTCTGATCCAAAAGCTTCAGAACTGAAAATGATGCCTCCAGAGACATTCTTTGGATGCAGCTTTACCAGTGGAGCCAATCCTCAAAATAATGGACGTTCATCAGCGCCAGCTCTATATTCAGAAGGGAACAGGACAAATGATTGCTTCTACTCATGAGCCAATTAATAGGAAACGTACTTTCCTAGAGACTTTGGACACGGCTTCTCCACCTGAAAAGATCTCCAAGGACAAGGCTTCAGTTCAACCTCTGCTTTCTCCACCACACTCTCCTGTGCTTCCTCTTACTCCTCCACCATCTCCACAATCTCCTCCACCTAATTTTGAGCCACAATTTTCTCCACAAGACTCACCATCACCTCAGGGAGATGATTTTGGGGATATTCTTCAAGACATAGACTCATGGGATTCATATGATCCAGATCCCATAATTCCAAATGATCCGGATGTATTCTCTGCATGCCCTTCACCTCCTGAAGACGCAACCTCATATCAGCAGGTCATAGCACGGGCAGCTGCATATCATAATGTACAAATGCATTCTGACCCAGTTGAGGAAGATTTTCTCTTTGATACACTGACTACCACCCAGAGAGAAATTCAGTTTCTTCCCATGCTACCGGGCATGCTCAGACATTTTTAAAGAGCCTTTTAGATCCAGAATTATTACTCCAAGGGTTGACAAGAAATATAAGGTGGCCCTTACAGACCCTATATATATATTCGGTCACAAATATCCCCTGATTCTGTCATTGTCAGCACGCCATGTAAAGGTGCTAACAGTTAGTCAACGGGAGATGCACCTCACCCTGACAAAGAGTAAAAAACTAGATGCAGCAGGAAAGCGAGTCGCTGCAGAAGCAGCCAATAATTGGCATATCGCCAATTCACAGGCACTCCTAGCACTCTACGATAAGGCCCACTGGGATTAGATGGAAGACCTACTCCAATATCTCCCAGAGGAATATCGCAAAAGGGGACAAGAAGTAGTTTCTGAGGGCCAAAATATTTCAAATAATGCTATTAGGTGTGCTACTGATGCAGTGGATACTGCTGCAGGTGGTATTGATACCAGTATCATTCTCAGAAGACATGCTTGGCTCAGATGTTCAGATTTTAACCAGTTCTTCATATGCCTTTTGACAAAGAACATTTGTTTGGGCAGGAGGTAGACACCACTATAGAAAAGCCGGAAAAGGATTCAGAAACAGCAAAGGCTATGGGGGCTCTACTCACTACACCACAAAGGGGTCATTTTCATTGCCTACAATTCAGGGTAGGTTTCAAACCCTCATCTAATGAGCCCTCCACCTCATAAACTAAGCAAGGCACCCACTTCTATTATAGAGGTTCCTTTAGAGGTCCATACAGAGATGCGAACAATAAAGGCAGAGGAAAGGCATCCACCTTTAGAGGAGTCGCCTCCAATACATACCACTCCAGTAGGGGGAAGAGATATGCATTTTTATCAACAATGGTCCAATATCACCACAGATCAGTCGGTTCTATCAATTATCCAACATGGTTACTGCCTAGAACTAATTTTTACCCCACCACATATTTCCCCTCGCGTTCACAGGCTTTCACAAGACCATCTTGGTCTTTTAAAAGAAGGGGTACAGTCCCTTCTTCTGAAAGGGGCTATAGTTTCAGTTCCCCTCTCACAGCAAGGTTTGAGTATAGTCCATATACTTCCTCATACCAAAGAAGGATGGGTCACTAAGACCAATTCTAGATCTCGGACCACTCAATCTATACATTCTTTCATAGCATTTCCATATGGTCACTTTTCCAGATATCATTCCCCTTTTACAGCAGGGCGACTTCATGATAGGTCTAGATCTGAAGGAAGCATACTTTCACTTTCCCATTCACCTAGCACACCGTAAACACCTAGGATTTGTTACTGCGGGGAAACATTATCAATTCAAGGTTTTACCATTCAGGGTGACAACCGCTCACAGCATGCGGTAGTTGTGGCATTCCTCAGAAGACAACACATACATGTCTTTCCATACTTGGACGATTGGCTCATCAAACCCAGTACCATCCAGCAATGTCAGCGTCATATTCGAACCACAGTAGACCTTCTCCACACTCTGGGGATCACAATCAAATTTTTCAAATCCCACCTCCAACCTCTACAGATACAGCCCGATCTGGGGGCAGTTCTCAATACTCAGTCTGCTTTGGCATAACAAAACCCAGCTCAAATTCAAGCTTTTTAGACTTTCCTTTCACAGCTACAACAAAACCACTCTTACACAGTGAGGACAGTGATGCAGTCATTAGGGATGATGGCGTTGGGATATTGTCATCATTTCCCATGCCAGACTAAACATGTGCTCCTTACAGCAGTGTCCATCTCGTCAGTGGTATCAGTCACAGGGTCATACCCAAGCTCTAGTGTTGTTGGATCGCCAGACTTGCCGCTCTCTGCAATGGTGGAATCCCACCAACCTTTCCAAGGGGCGGCCTTTTCAAGACCCTGTGATTCGGTTAACTCTGTCTAAGGATGCATTACAGACAGGTTGGTGAGCACATCTCAAGAACCTCACAATACAGGGTTTATGGGATCCAGTTCTGCAGACTTCTCACATCAATTATTTGGAGTTATAGGCAGTTTTATTTTAGCACTCCAAGCTTTTCTACCTCAACTCTCCCACAAAGTGATTCTAGTCCGTACAGACAACATATCAGCCATATATTATCTGCATAAACTGGGGGGGTGGGAGGCACGTCTTCTTAGCTGCCTCTTCTTGCCTAGACAATTTAGAAATGGGTAATTTATCACCACATTCACGTACAGGCAGAGTATCTCCCAGGGATGGACAACCAGTTTGCAGACCTCAGCAGAATGCAGCAACAAGTCCACGAATGGTAACTTCACTCCCTGGTACTTCATCAGTACTTTCAAAGGTGGGAGACCCACCGCAGAAAATTCAAAATACCAAAACTTTGCATCCAGATACACACCCTCAGTCCAAGGGCAATGCTCTATGGATGAATTGGTCAGGGATATTTGCTTAGGCTTTTACACTTGTCCCACTCATTCCGTCTCTAATTCACAAACCGAGACAAACATCACCCATGGTTCACAACAGTGTTTGATATGTTGGTGGTTCCTCATGAGAAACTCCCCAGTAGGCTGGACCTTCTCACTCAGTCACGGTCAAATCCGACATCCAGATCCCAAGACACTCAATCTTGCGATATAGCTCCTGAGGTCATAGGATTTGGTTATTTGACTCTCCCCTTAGAATGTATGACAATTCTTAGGGAGGCATGTAAACCTACAACTAGAAGCTGTTATGCTGAAAAATTGAAGCGTTTTGTTGGCTATTTCAACCTAAACACATTGACCCACTCATATCCTCAGTTCAGGACATTGTTTGTTTACTGCTACATTTACAAAAGACTTCATTTGGCGGCTATAGCTGCTTACCTTCAGAACAGACAATTAAAGATTCTAGTTATTAAAACCTTCATGAAAAGTCTCAAAAGAGACATTCCGTCTAGGGTTCCCCCAGTCCCATCATGGAACCTAAATGTTGTTCACACTAGACTCATGGGTCCACCCTTTGAGCCTGTGCATTTTTGTTCTTCGCAGTTTCTTTCATGGAAGGTGGTCTTCTTGGTAGCCATCACTTCTGTAAGTGAAATACAGGCTCTGACTTTAGAAGAACCATTCCTCCAGTTAAATAAAGATAAAGTGGTTCTTAGGACAAATCCTAAATTCTTCCAAACATGGTTTCACCATTTCATAATAATCAGTCAATTGAGTTACCTGCTTTTTTCCGCACAACCAGGCTCTGTTGCAGAGAGAGCTCTTCACACACTGGATGTTAAAATTGCTCTTTTGTATTATATTGACAGAACTAAACAGTTTAGGAAATCCAAACAGATTTTTGTACTACTCTCCATGCCTCATAAACGCAATCCCATTAAAAAAAAAAAAAAAAAAAAACGGTATAGCCAGATGGATAGTCAAGTGTATTCAAACTTGTTATCTTAAAGCTGATGGACAGTTGCCTATTACTCCTAGGGCACATTCCACTAGAAAAAAGTGTGCGCCTATGCCTTTTTTTAGGTAACATTCCAATAGCTGAATAGGTAAACCTGCTACTTGGTCTACACCACATACATTTACTAAACACTATTGTTTGGATGTTTTAGTATGGCAACAAGCTAATGTTGGTCAAGCGGTGCTTAGGAAAATAATGTAAGCCACTCCAACTCCTACAGGCTAGCCACCGCTTATTTGAAGGGGACTGCTTTACAGTCTATGCAAAGCATGTGTATCTACAGCAACACATGCCATAGAACGGAAAATGTTACTTACCCAGTAAACTTCTGTTCGTAGCATGTAGTGCTGTAGATTCACATGCACCCTCCTCCCTGGAAGCCTGTAGTTGTTTTGGTGGCATTCTTATATACATTTTGTATATATGTAAATACACTGCGTGGCCATCTCTTTCTCTTACTATCTATATGTACTCCTTGCCTCACCCGGATGCGGGAAAACAATCAAACAAAAGACTTAATGCCCATGCGCAGTATCATCGAGAGGAGGAGTCACTCGATCTTGTGACTGGAAAAGATTATTTGATTAAAAACAACTTGCAACACTCCGGACCCAACACTAGATGGCGAATTTATGCAAAGCACATGAATCTACAGCACTACATGCCACAAACAGATGTCTACTGGGTAAGTAACATTTTCCTTTTGTGTTTATTAATAATCACATCCGTACAGAGACAAAGAGTTAACCGGTAAGAAACAGCCAGTGTAATTTTGTCACAGTTGGGGTAGGTAGATACACACTGTGCAAATCATTAACGCACTAAGTAGACGCCCCCCTTTACATTTTCACATGTTTAAACAGTTTGAACAGTAAAGATCCCCGGAAATTACTAATAAAAGTTCAGAGGAGTAGTATGAATTGAGCCAATTGTCTTCATCATCGCCCAGCTCTTCCCTATCAGCAGAAGAAAATTAATAAGAACTTCTAAGGTCTGTTAATCTGGTAAGGAGACCCACCCAGACCTCCAAATCCTCTGTGGCCTTATCACGTCTACAGTGTCTCAAGCAAATCTCTTCAGCCACCGCCCAGGCGGCCACATCGCCACCCATCGCTCCATACTTGGCCCCGCTGACCCATCCAACTAATTGCTACCTGCCAATTAGCCAAAAGCAGGAGAAAGTGTAAGAATTTATAAGCCATCTTTCAGCCCTTCATCCAGGAGATCTCTTCCGACAAGCACACCGCAGCCTCCTTAATCGTAGGTATCCTCACCGCTCCACTCACACATTCCGCTACTCGCAACCAGAATGCTGACATGTCCAGGCTATACCATGCAAGATAAATAGCGTAGTCACCAGGGGAGAAGACCTGGGACAATCAAGAGATTTACTTGGGTCCATTCTATAGAGCATCACAGATGTTGCGGTGTAACAAATTGAAGTGAATAAGTTTGAACCTGGCATTACTTGATATTGTAGGGCTGGAAATGGGGCACACCTCTGATCTGCGGTCAGAGCTTGTATTAGAGGGTAACTAGATGACGACTTCCACCCAACTCCATCAGGCCCTGAATGGTCTGCGATGTAGCTGGGCCCACCGGATATGCATGCCACAACTCCCACACAATGGTAGTAATACTAGCATAATGAAGGAATTGTTTAGGAATAAGTTCCCTAGTGTTTCGCATCCACCCTCCCTCCAGCTCGAGACAGCCACCGATTAGAACAGCACCTGAAAGGCTGGTAAATCCCAAAATACAAAGTTCGATGGCATCTGTCGCTGTAGATACACATGGTATGCATTAGCTCGCCATCTGGTGTTGGGTCGGAGTGTTACAAGTTGTTTTTCTTCGAAAAAGTGTTTTTGAGTCACTGGACCGAGTGGCTCCTCCTTCTGTGCTCATTGCGCATGGGCGTCGACTCCATCTTCGATTGTTTTCTTTCCGCCATCGGGTTCGGACGTGTTCCTGTCGCTCCGAGTTTCGGAACGGAAAGATAGCTGAAAACGGAAGATTTTCGACGGTATCGTTGCGATCCGGTTCGAGATAAACACATACGACAACGCATTGAACATCGAAGCGCTTCGGTGCCCTTCGGGGTAGATTTCGGCACACCGTCGGGGCCTAGTCGGCCCGACCGCGTGGAGAACAACGCTGATGGATCGGACCCCGTTTCGATTCTGCCCTGAATGCCACAACAAATATCCTTATACGGACCAACACTCGGTCTGTAACCTGTGCCTGTCACCCGAGCACAGCGAAGAATCCTGTGAGGCCTGTCGGGCGTTTCGGTCCCGAAAAACTCTGCGCGACCGTCGAGCGAGAAGACTGCAGATGGCGTCCACGCCAAAAGAGCATCGACAGTTCGAGACAGAAGAGGAACAGGAGGAATCCTTTTCCATCCAGGATTCAGACTCCGACGAACTCGACCATCCAAAAACAGTGAGTAAGACGTCGAGATCAGAAATTAAAAAAGGCAAAAAGGCCCAGGGGACGCCACTGCCAACCGGCCATGGCTCAACCCAAATTCACGGTGACCAACAATCGGCACCGAAAAAGGCCCATTCAGTGTCGAGATCGTCCGACTCCGGTCGAGACACCGGCACGCAGCCTCCTCGGGACCGAGAGAGTGCTAAAGAGAAGCATCGACACCGAGAGTTCGGTGTCGACACGGATCGACGCCGAGACAGTGGCGCCGAAGATCATAGAGGCCAAGATTTTTCGGCACAAAAGAAGAGGAAGGTTACCTCGGAGCCGAAAAAACAAACAACAGGGTTTTCGGAGCCAAAAAAAGCACCAACAGACCCAGTTTCAGGCTCCTATACTGAAGAACTTTCTATGTCTTCACAAATGAAAAGACACAGATTCGAACAGGAACTGCAATCCACTGAAGTGGATCACACGCAGAAGCGTATCTTTATTCTGCAGGGGACAGGGAAGATCAGTACCCTTCCACCTGTCAAAAGAAAGAGAACACTTCAGTTTGTAGCACGAGAGGCTCCTCAGCAACAAACAGCAAAGACGGTAACACCTCCTCCCTCGCCTCCACCTGTAACTCCGGCTTCACCAACTTACACCCCGTCACATTCGCCAGCTCACACCGCCATGAGCCACGACGACCAAGATCAAGACGCGTGGGACTTGTACGATGCACCAGTGTCTGATAACAGCCCAGACACATACCCAACTAGGCCATCACCACCTGAGGACAGCACAGCCTATTCACAAGTGGTGGCTAGAGCAGCTCAGTTCCATAATGTGGAACTACACTCTGAACAAGTAGAGGATGACTTTTTATTTAACACCCTCTCCTCCACCCACAGCTCCTACCAAAGCCTGCCTATGCTCCCAGGCATGCTTCGCCATGCAAAGGAGATCTTCAAAGAGCCAGTCAACGCCTAGAGTGGACAAAAAATATAAGGCGCCTCCTACGGACCCTGTATTCATCACCTCTCAGCTGCCACCAGATTCTGTGGTGGTAGGGGCTGCCAGAAAACGGGCAAATTCACACACTTCTGGGGATGCACCTCCCCCAGATAAAGAAAGCAGAAAGTTTGATGCAGCCGGGAAAAGGGTCGCTGTCCAGGCAGCAAACCAGTGGCGCATCGCAAACTCACAAGCGCTGCTAGCGCGATACGACAGAGCCCACTGGGATGAGATGCAGCATCTCATTGAACATCTCCCAAAAGATCTACAAAAAAGAGCAAAACAGGTTGTTGAAGAAGGTCAAAACATTTCCAACAATCAAATACGCTCCTCTATGGATGCAGCAGACACAGCCGCAAGGACCATTAATACGTCGGTTACCATCCGTAGGCACGCATGGCTCAGAACGTCTGGATTCAAGCCGGAAATTCAGCAGGCAGTACTTAACATGCCAGTAAACGAAAAAATGCTGTTCGGTCCGGAGGTCGACACAGCCATAGAAAAGCTCAAAAAGGACACTGACACTGCCAAGGCCATGGGCGCACTCTACTCCCCGCAGAGCAGAGGATCTTATACCACCTTCCGCAAAACACCTTTTAGAGGAGGGTTTCGGGGTCAGGCCACACAAGCCAGTACCTCACAGTCCGCACCGTCCACCTACCAGGGACAGTACAGGGGAGGCTTTCGGGGCCAGTATAGAGGAGGGCAATTCCCTAGGAATAGAGGAAGATTTCAAAGCCCCAAAACCACTACCAACAAGCAGTGACTCACACGTCACTCACCCCCCCCACACAACACCAGTGGGGGGAAGGATAGGTCAATATTACGAAGCATGGGAGGAAATAACTACAGACACATGGGTCCTAGCAATTATCCAACATGGTTATTGCATAGAATTCCTGCAATTCCCTCCAGACATACCACCAAAATCACAAAATTTATCAAACCACCATTCACAGCTTCTAGAGATAGAAGTTCAAGCACTACTGCAAAAAAATGCAATAGAATTAGTACCAAGCACACAAATAAACACAGGAGTTTATTCACTGTACTTCTTGATACCAAAAAAGGACAAAACACTGAGACCAATTCTGGACCTCAGAGTAGTAAACACATTCATCAAATCAGACCACTTTCGCATGGTCACACTACAAGAAGTGTTACCATTGCTCAAAAAACACAACTACATGACAACCCTAGACCTCAAAGACGCATATTTCCATATACCAATACATCAATCACACAGAAAATATCTAAGGTTTGTATTCAAAGGAATACATTACCAATTCAAAGTATTGCCTTTCGGTTTAACAACCGCTCCAAGGGTATTCACAAAATGCCTAGCAGTAGTCGCTGCACACATCAGAAGGCAGCAAATACATGTATTCCCGTATCTAGACGACTGGCTAATCAAAACCAGTTCGCTCACACAATGCTCAAACCACACAAATCAAGTCATACAAACCCTCTACAAACTAGGGTTCACCGCCAACTTTGCAAAATCCAACATTCAGCCAAGCAAAGTACAGCAATATCTAGGGGCCATAATAGACACGACAAAAGGAGTAGCAACGCCAACTCCACAAAGAATTCACAATTTCAACAGAGTCATTCAACACATGTCTCCAAATCAAACAATACAAGCAAGAACAATACTACAGCTCCTAGGCATGATCTCCTCATGCATAGCCATTGTCCCAAACGCAAGACTGCACATGAGGCCCTTACAACAATGCCTAGCCTCACAGTGGTCTCAAGCACAGGGTCACCTTCTAGATCTGGTGTTAATAGACCGCCAAACTTACCTCTCGCTTCTATGGTGGAACAGTATAAATTTAAACAAAGGGCGGCCTTTCCAAGACCCAGTGCCACAGTACGTAATAACAACAGATGCTTCCATGACAGGGTGGGGAGCACATCTCAATCAACACACCATAAGAGGACAATGGAACATACATCAAACAAAACTGCATATAAATCATCTAGAATTATTAGCAGTTTTTCAAGCACTAAAAGCTTTCCAACCAATCATAACCCACAAATACATCCTTGTCAAAACAGACAACATGACAACGATGTATTATCTAAACAAACAAGGAGGAACACATTCAACGCAGTTAAGCTTATTAGCTCAAAACATATGGAAGTGGGCAATCCACCATCAAATTCGCCTCATAGCACAGTTTATTCCAGGGATCCAGAATCAACTGGCAGACAATCTCTCTCGAGATCACCAACAAGTCCACAAATGGGAAATCCACCCACAAATTCTGAACACCTACTTCACACTCTGGGGAACACCTCAGATAGACTTATTTGCAACAAAAGAGAACGCAAAATGTCAAAACTTCGCGTCCAGATACCCACACAAGCAATCCCAAGGCAATGCCCTATGGATGAACTGGTCAGGAATATTTGCTTACGCTTTTCCTCCTCTCCCTCTCCTCCCTTATCTAGTGAACAAATTGAGTCAAAACAAACTCAAACTCATTTTAATAGCACCAACGTGGGCAAGACAACCCTGGTACACAACACTGCTAGATCTTTCTGTAGTACCCCACATCAAACTGCCGAACAAACCAGATCTGTTAACGCAACACAACCAACAGATCAGACACCCAGATCCAGCATCGCTGAATCTAGCAATCTGGCTCCTGAAATCCTAGAATTCGGACACTTACAACTTAGCCAAGAGTGTATGGAGGTCATAAAGCAGGCCAGAAGGCCATCCACTAGACACTGCTACGCAAGTAAGTGGAAAAGATTTGTTTGTTACTGCCATCATAATCAGATACAACCACTAGACGCAACTCCAAAACATATAATAAATTACTTGCTCCATTTACAAAAAGCAAGGCTAGCCTTCTCTTCTATTAAAATACACCTTGCAGCAATATCTGCATACCTGCAGACTACCTATTCAACTTCCTTGTATAGGATACCAGTCATCAAAGCATTCATAGAAGGTCTTAAAAGAATTATACCACCAAGAACACCACCTGTTCCTTCATGGAACCTAAACGTGGTCCTAACAAGACTCATGGGCCCACCTTTCGAACCCATGCACTCTTGCGGAATACAATTCCTAACCTGGAAAGTTGCCTTTCTCATCGCCATTACATCTCTGAGAAGAGTAAGTGAAATTCAAGCGTTCACAACACAGGAACCTTTTATACAAATACATAAAAATAAGGTCGTCCTACGACCTAATCCAAAATTTTTACCAAAAGTTATTTCACCGTTCCATCTAAATCAAACAGTAGAACTACCTGTTTTTTTCCCACAGCCAGATTCTGTGGCTGAAAGAGCACTACATACATTAGATGTCAAAAGAGCATTAATGTACTACATTGACAGAACAAAGAACATCAGAAAGACTAAACAGCTATTTATTGCATTCCAAAAACCTCATGCAGGTAACCCAATATCAAAACAAGGTATAGCCAGATGGATTGTTAAATGCATCCAAATCTGCTACCTTAAAGCAAAAAGACAACTGCCCATTACTCCCAGGGCACATTCAACCAGGAAAAAAGGTGCTTCAATGGCCTTTTTAGGAAACATCCCAATGCATGAAATATGTAAGGCAGCCACATGGTCTACGCCTCACACATTCACCAAACACTACTGTATAGATGTGCTATCCGCACAACAAGCCGCAGTAGGTCAAGCTGTATTAAGAACTCTATTTCAGACAACTTCTACTCCTACAGGCTAATCCACCGCTTATGGGGAAATAACTGCTTACTAGTCTATGCATACCATGTGTATCTACAGCGACAGATGCCATCGAACTGAAAATGTCACTTACCCAGTGTACATCTGTTCGTGGCATCAGTCGCTGAGATTCACATGGGCCCACCCACCTCCCCGGAAGCCTGTAGCAGTTCAGAAGTTACCTTCAATTTTGTACATTTGTATATATATTATTTAAACCTTTAATAGGTACATACTTACACATTTCATTGCGCGGGCACTATTACTATAGTACAACTCCTACCTCACCCTCTGCGGGGAAAACAATCGAAGATGGAGTCGACGCCCATGCGCAATGAGCACAGAAGGAGGAGCCACTCGGTCCAGTGACTCGAAAACACTTCTTCGAAGAAAAACAACTTGTAACACTCCGACCCAACACCAGATGGCGAGCTAATGCATACCATGTGAATCTCAGCGACTGATGCCACGAACAGATGTACACTGGGTAAGTGACATTTTCATTCCTGGGTGAAATGACTTTCCCCAATACCACCTGAATTGCACGTTCCCACATAGAGGCAGCATGTCATATAATATGTGGTGCAGGAGCTGCTCTCCTGCCCCCTGTCATCAGAATTTGTGGGCGAGGTGTGACCCTTGCCTCATCCATCAACACAGACTTCTGCCAGTTGCCTTCCACCGCACAATAGTGTGCTGCATACCGGTGCTGGAAGGCTCAGTAATATTGCTCCAGATTAGGAACCAGTAAGCTGGAGCACTCACTCCAAGGGTCGAAACAGGAAGTCCCTCACTACTGTACTCCATGTTCCTGCCCAAATCAATGTGGTAAGAAGGGAGAACTGCTGAAGGCCACCAGTGGTAAAATATCGAAAGCATGTTGGCTAGAATACGAACAACTTGGCAGGAACACCATATTTGAAATGACCACCCAGTTCATGAGGGACAGAGAAAGCGAGTTCCAGAACTGTACGGAGGAGCTCCGGCCCTCCATCACCCACCCGATGTTATACTGGCTGCACTCTGTGGAGAGTGGGCCACCGTTATACCCATGTTCCTGGAATTTATCTGTCTCAGTCCAGAGGGGCACAAGTAGTAAGACTATCGCCTCACAAGAAGCCAATACCCCCAAGAAAAACACTAGCGATTTCCTGTGGTTGATTAGTAGTCCTGATTGGTTCCCCAAATGCGGTGGGATAGAGGGTGAGAGACTGCAGTGGTGCTGAATTGACAAACAAGCGTGTCATCAGCATACAAGAACACCAGATGAGTGACGTCCCCTACTTTGATACCACATTCTGACATAAGCTGCCTGATCTGGACAGCTAAAGGTTCCAGTGCTATGGCAAATAAAAGGGGTGATAGCAGACATCCCTGCCTTGTTCCTCTGCCTACGTCCCATGACTCTGAGCAGAGCCAGCCCAGTCGCATCCTGGCAGTAGGGCTGGTATATAACAGGTGTACCCAGGCACACAACTGTACACAAAATCCCATTGCTTGCTTGAGATAATGCCAGCTAATACGGTCAAATGCTTTATCAGCATATCAATATCAATGAAGACTCAGACTGCTCCCAGGTATGAAATCGCAACAGGCGCACATTGTTCTGCTGGGACTGGCCCTCTGTGTCCTCGACCTTGTCCTTTAGGATACAGGACATGACCCTCAGTTTGGAGCCTGTTGTTTGAGCTGCCACACCTGGGATTGCAGGGTGGAAATATTGGATTTGACTGACTCAATCAATCAATCAAAGCATTTGTAAAGCGCACTACTCAATCGTAAGGGTCTCAAGGCGCTGGGGGGGCTGCTACTGTTCGAGCAGCCAAGTCTTGGTTAGTAGGTCCTGTGTCTGTTGCAGGTGGATAGGAATAGTGTTCCACGTCTTGGCGGCAAGGTGGGAGAACGATCTGCCACCGGTGGTCATTCTGTGGATGTGTGGGACGGTGGCGAGGGCAAGGTCAGCAGAGCCAAGCTGTCGGGTCAGGTTGTGTAGGAGAGCCGTCTGTTGAGGTATTCTGGTCCGGTGTTGTGCAGTGCCTTGTGAGCGTGGGTGAGGAGTTTGAATGTGATTCTCTTGTTGACTGGGAGCCAGTGCAGGTCTCTCCGGTGGGCTGTGATGTGGCTGTGCTGGGGGATTTCCAGGATGAGGCGTGAAGAGGCGTTCTGTATGCATTGCAGTCTTTTCTGGAGCTTGCCCGTGGTTCCTGCGTAGAGGGCGTTGCCGTAGTCTAGTCTGACTCCACCTTTTCCTTACTTTGGGGAGATCTGTCCACAGAAGGTTCACTTTGATTAACACCCTTGCAGTGTGCCCTTTCAGGGCGACTCTCACTCCGTGGTAGTAGAGGAGCCATGCTCCCAACTCCACCTTCAAAGGACCAGCCAGAAGGACTGCGATCCACAGTCCTCCCCTTTCATGGGAAAGGAAGGGGAAAATCACAAGGAGGCAGGATAAGATGGATCATCCCTGATGAATAAGAGCAAGACAAGTCAAAGTAAAATACTGTACAGTGAGGGCCCAGAGTACCAAATATTAGGGAATTGGCTGATGTCCACTGCTGAGACTTTTGAAGCCAATAATAAGTCCAACTCTTCCCCCAGGTAAAGCCCAATGTCACTGCAGGCATCTCGATGACTGTGTAGCCCCAAGAACTGTCACTGTCCGTGGATGGGTCAAGTTCTCCCTGCCCATTACTCAAAGCGCCAGGCTGGTGCAGTTGTCAATGCACCTCTGAGTACCCCCGCTCCTGCCACCCAAGGGGAAGACTCACCAGGTCATCAATGTGCACAGGGCATTGGTATCTGCACCTGCCGACACTCCCGTTCCAGGCTCAGGAAAGACTTGTGTAGGCATCAACCTCTATGTATGTGGGACTATAGGGACAGACACACCCTGGTCCCCCAGCTCACGGACTCCAGAACCGGTGGAGCTCCCCTAAAGACTTGCGTCCTTCAAAGTGCGCCGTATTGGGTGAGTGCTCAGTCCTCCCAGCCCCATAGCTGGTGAATTCTCACAGGTGGGGCTCTTCCGACCCCTCCCCCCCCCCCCCCCAAAAAAAAGGAAAACAGGCCCAGGCCAGGGGGAAGGGAGCCAGGAATGGAAGCCCCAGCTGCAAGGCAAGGTCTCAAGGTGAGCTCACCGTGCTGCCAACCCTATAATAGGAGGCTCCTAATGCGGCCTGGGCCTCTACTGGGGTGCGCGTCGTATCCGGTGAACAGTGCTCCTGCCCACAGTATACCCCTGCATCACACCCCCGCAACCACTGGGCAAAGGCGGGTGTGGAGGAGAGCTGGCCTCATCATGGGGCCTCCAGCTGGAGATGAGCTCCGCCGCTGCCCGGAACCTCCAGATCGGCAGGCGCTGAGGACCCAGTCAAATCCAGTCACCAGCAGCTCCAAACCTCGCCGCCCGGCAGGAGAGTAGCCTCCGATATCACGACATGTTCATGTCTTGGGCTGCGCGGCACATACCAAGGGCCTCAAGGTGGAGCCCCGAATGTAGTTGCCACAGACTGGACCCCAGCATACTTCTCAGGCAGTGGTGCGGTGCGCAGGAGTGCAGATTGGTCTGTTGAGCAGCAGGTTGCGGTAGGGAGCCGGAGCTCCTGAGAAGCGTGTCCTGACTGCCATCTTGATTGGCCACGTCCCCCACTTGCATTCATTTTAAACAGTTGCTCTTTACTAAGTTAAGTGTAGGGCAGAGATGGAACAATTTTTGTGTGGTTAAAAATGGTAGTTCCAAAGTTAATCACAGGGTATAATCAAAGCTGTGTTCATCTGAGATCATTGCAAGGCTCTGTCTTCTCTATTCAAAACAGTGACTCTGCGTGGCATCCCTACCATCAGAGGTGAAGGCCTCTTGCTCCAGACCCAAGTCATACGTGGGGAGGAGATATAGTGGACCCTTCCATCACATATTGATTTTGATTAAGCGCCTTAAAACCAGAGGCCATAATAGACCATCTCGCAAAACAAAAACATTTAAGGAGAGCTCAAAATTGTCATGAGGATCAAAATAAAGGTGAAGGGTATAATGATTATGGGGCGATGAAGGCCATACATGGATTCATTTATTGCAGTTGCAAAGGTGGTCTGTTCCCATGGTTACGGTCAAATATTGTAGTCGCATCCAACAATAACCTATTGGGCATGGTACGTTTGAATTATAGGAGATCATATAAGTATAGCTTTTTCTATTGAGTGGAAGTGTTTGATGTGTAAATGTTTTACTACTCACAATATAATTAGAAGCCCATTTTGTTTCCATTAGACTGAAGCAACACAGTCTGGGTTTGGTGTCTCTGCCTTTGAATGTAGCCTGCATCAATTTTTGCATAACTGGCTGTTTTACCTTCTGTTTATTTTTTTTAGGTAATTGTCAAAAGGTTGATATACATATGCAACTAACTGATTGTGACCCTCATCCTTTTTTGTATTTTCCATTTTTGTTTATTTTTAGCCTGTAGAAGATCGACAAAGAGTGCGAGCCATTTTGCCATATACTAAAGTTCCAGACACAGATGAGATCAGGTACTATTTACCAAATTACATTAAATAAATTATTACACTACAAAAACATACTGTGCATTTACTGGCCGATACCAAATTAGGATTGTTTTAGTTTTGACTCATAGATAGTGTTAATCACCCAAATTAATCTCTCAAAATATGGAGTAAATTGTGTTTTTATGAAGTCATGCACCACTGCCTATTCAGAGTATTCTCTCTATTACGGGATTGTTAATAATATATATATATATTTTAAACTTCCTTTATGCTGGCTGGATATCGAAATATCTTTAAAACCGATAGAAAATGTCTAAAAGTAATATTTGTGTAAAGTCAACATTTTGTTTTACATCAAATGTGGAAAACAAACTAAACAAACCCTATACCGTATTGTCTAACTGGGCCTATATCTTGTTTTACTTCCACGCCCCTTTAAAAGAGAAATACTGCGTTGTCATTTTCAGTAGACTTTCAGTAGCCAAAAACGTTCGCAATTCTAGCATGCAACTTAGTCACATTTAGCCCCTCAGTCCCTTTTTTATTTTCATCACAGTGAGTGATTCTATAGAAATCAGGGCTATTCTCTTTAATGTTTCAAAAACGATTGCGTTTTATCTGCTGTTGCGTGTCCAACAGTTTTTTAAATGTGAACTTAACATGACAAGAGTGTTAATCACTAGGAAATGTATTGGGAAACGGTACTTTACCCTCTGGCTAGACACTGTGGGACCTCTGTCTGCTTCTGTTAAACACCGCAAAAAAATGAGGGTTACCCTTGATAGCAATCTCTCATGCAAACTGCAAATTTCTAAAATTACAAGCATTTGTTTTTGGCATTTTAAGCTTTTGAATGCTTTTGAGACATTTTCTTTTGACAACAAGGAATTGTAAGCTTTTGAGGAAAATTCTGACTACAGTACCAGTTTGCTATTTCAGTCAAGGAGTTATCACGTTTATCTAGTTTGTCAAGTTTATGCTAACTCCTGCAATCTGCAGCCCTGAAAGAAACTGATCAGAAGACTACAGTTAATTCAAAATGCCGCATCCAAACCTTTGCTAAAAGTGCAGTCTAGGACCGTTCTTCTGGCTTCCAGTGACTCAAAGAATTCAATTGAGATCTTTTGTCATTCGTTACAAGATTTTTCCTGGTTGTTCCTCATCTGTTTTGTTAAATACAATCAACATTCATAATCATTCTCAACCTCTTCTATCAGGAGGCACATTTCTTTTGACTGTTCTAAAAGCTACTACTTCCCTCTTTGGGGAGAGAATATTCTTCCATGTGGCATTCAAACAATGGAATTGTTTACTGGAAGAGCTACGTTTCTAATCAGGTTAGTTAAACAAACTAAATACTTTTCTATTCAAAGCTATACTCAGCCAATCCTGATAATGGTCTTAGTTGTTGTCCTCCCATAATGTTGTTTAAAAGGTTAACATAACCACCAGCGCGTGCTGTGCCTGTCGTGCTGTGTTTGTGCTTCTGCATCAGACGCACGAAAGGTGATGGGAGGAATGCTTGCAGTAAGTGACTCCTCAAGCAGTCGCTCCGGATAGCATACCAGCTCACTCTTCTTTTGCTCACTATAGCATCTCACAGTGGACTTGGCCATTTGGAAATCAGTCTTTGGCCTGCTCGAGTAGGAAGAGTCCAGCATGAATTAAAACAAAAGCAACCCAAAACCCGTTTATCCCAGATACTCCTCTTCGGTTGGGAGTAGCTTATTTTCAGTGACACAGTGAGCACCGGACCCACATGGGCAGATGTATTGCAAGCATTACTCTCATCAGCCTTTGTGTGTTTTATGTAACACCCTAAGTGGCCAGGGGTGCACACATCCGTAGGCCGTCACCCCTTGGGATCACATGCCATTAAACCACACCTCAAGACAAAAAGTGAGACTGAGGGTCCAACCAAGAAAAAGGTGCGCCAGAAACTGAAAAGAAACCGAGTGAGACAACAGAAAGGACAATCTCAGCTAACTCGTTGGTCCGGCTACGATGGTTCTAATGTGAGGGATCGTAATATAATTAAAAAGCCGGGTCAGGATCTGTAAACTGCCATTTTTTGTGACAGTAAAAAGGCACAAAGAAGTTGACGGTCCTAGTGTTGCAGAAAGGATAAGCCTGTTAAGCAGAAAAGTGAATCAGGACATGAAGTAGAGGTTACTGTAAAGAAGGACTAGAAAGTGCCCAACTGAAGGATTCAATTTAAAAAGAAAAAACTAGCCTCACTAGAAAAAATGCACTCCAAACTGTTGATACTTCTGTGAAACTGACTTGGGAGGTCGCACTTCTAGACAGTGCAGCAGATGTGACAGTAGTTCCACAGACTCTCCAATATATACAGGTTGAAACACAAGATGCAAATGCAAACCCTCCAGGTATGTTTATAATGAATAAATACAAATTGAGGAGGATATACCACATACAATTAAACCAATCTTCTGGCCGTATTTATCTAATGTTTGATATTATTTTTGTAGAGGAAGACTGGCTTCCAGCATTTATAAGGAATACTCCTCAAGGTGATGAAATAATGTGAACATTTCCCTCCAAGTACTTCAAAACCTCAGGGGTAAAATATGCGGGCTGATGGGCTTTAAAATCATTTCCAGCCTCATATCAAAACCAAGCGGGATTGGATAAAAATTCAGTTCTACATGTCATTCCTTTCAGGAATGAACCCCAGTTACAACCTTAATATCTTCTGAAGCCAGAAGCCAAGCATGACATAAAAGTGATCTTAAATTATCGAGGTATTTTAGTGCCTTGCAGTGCTACAATAAACATCTGTTTCTTTCATTTTAAAACCTGATGAATAATATAGTATCTATAGATGATATAATAATTCCTGGTTCCTTTTCAGATCAATGGAACATTAAAACAGTTAAATATTGAAGGGTTTGTATACATACGCTACATTTGATAATAAAGATCCTTACTTACATGCTGATAATCATAAAGAAATATATTATTTTCAACACTGAGGTCATCGTTGCAGTCACAGAACCAGTAGTCCGCAAGAAATATACAGTTATACGCAATGGGAACACTGCAGAGTTCTGCACATAAACAGCCATCCACATTTTCCGGAAAGGTTTCCTTATTGCAATGGTACTGACTGATCGGTTCTATCAGACTTTTATTACTCTTAAAAAACAGATAGACTCCAAAAGAACCTGATTAGGAATCAGAAACATGCATATATATTTCCTAGTTTCTTGAAAATGTTCTAACAGGGCTATGAGTATTGAAAAGAAAGCATCAATGAAGCAAGTGCTTGGGGAGCAGAATTCTGGTACGTTGAGGGAACGAGACCTTATGTTAGAGCATGCATAATGATGATAATATGATTCTGAACTTCTTGGAATTTGGGCCTGTTAGGGATTTGAAGACACACTCCGTTTCAAAAGTCAATTTGACACAGTTTCAGATTTGAATTTGAGGAAAGACATTATGGACACAGATGTGAATAAAATGATTCGAAATGGTACTTACAATTTAACTCTGTACTGATCTTGAGGAGTAGTGCTACGGCCAATTGATACTGATGTATGTATGTATGTATTGATTGATTTGTTTCCAAGACTCTTGGTCCATTAGCTAATCACCCAGACCCAGAAATAATAGATATACACCTGTAACTGTTACCACCTACATTCTAAGTAAGCTGCACACACCCAGCTGCATTTGTAAAATGAAATAGTTTGCCTTGTTTGAATTTTTATATTTTTCAATGTGCGTATGTTTAATATGATCTTATATACAGTGTAAGTTATAACATCATCTAACTCCGTTATCATTCTGAGGATGTCTTGAACATAGATTTTCTGATTCTAGTGTTTCCATTCTTTACCTCTCTCAGACATTTCTATTTCTTTTGTAGAAAGTCTGAAGTATTAAACAGGCGTTGATATTCTAAAATTGTGTGCTATCTATACACCTACTTTTATAATTGATAATCCAGTTGAAGCATATATGGTCATGATTGTTTGTTTAATTGCTAGTTTAGTGTCTTCTAGTCACATTATTGTTTTAAAATTACAAAATTAGATCGATTTTCAGATACTATAAAAACCCAGGTACAGAGATATTTTAGAGAAGTACTTTGTGTGGGTGATATTAAAATAATTTACGTTGGTTTGCAGTATCAACATTTGTCAGAGGTGACGGAGAAGAGAAGTGGCCTTCAGTCGTTGACTGTTTACTCCATCCTTGAACAAGCTGTGATAAGAAATAGTTTGTGATTTCATAATGAAAAAGTTGTGCTGGCAAGCAATTTCTAGGAGCTACACTACATTTCTAACTGAAGCCATAAATAGCAAGCCTGTTTGCTATCTCTGAAAATCGAAAACAGGCTTGCTATTTATGGCTTCAGTTAAAAATGTAATGTAGCTCTTAGAAATAGCTTGCCAATGTTAGGATGAAATCAACTCAATAAGCATGTCAAATGTTTTCTTGTTTTCATTTTCCATGACCGGTCTTGCTGCATTACTTTACATATTCTGTGCAGGTACTATTCATATTTTATGCTCTAGGTAGGGATTTTGAAATAAACATTTTAAAATACATGTCCCTTTTCCTAGTGCTATTTTTGAGAGGGTTATTCATTGACAGGAGAAAGTTTGGAGTTCTATTATGTCCCTGAACTCATGTTGAGGGACTGATCCTGAACAAGAAACGGTTTCTACACCGTATTACTCTGACGATTGTGTATGGTCTGCATTGCAACTGCAGTTCTAATTCGCATTGGCACTTAGACTAAGTTCTTGTGCCATGGGGTTAGAAATCCAGATCCTGCAATTCTGGGATGTCCCCCCAGAGAACGTAGCATTCACAGCGGGTCTTTTCCATCATTGCTCCCATGATCGGAAACAACATCCCGTATCCACCAGGACCACCCCAACGCTGTTCCACATTAGAAAATACTTGAAGACACACCTCTTAAAGGAACACTGCATTAAACTGAATTAATAATTCACAAACCAGCTACCTTCCCTATCACCCAATGTCTGTATGCTTATCTTTGGCCTTGTACAGTGTTTCAGTGCCTTTTGGCTAAGTTCGCACTGTAGAAATACTGCATGCACTCATACATACATATTGCAAATCCTTCATCAGTGCCTTGGCATTATAAACCTACAGAAAAGAACTTGACATATCAAGTTGTATGCCAGAGATAAGTAGCTTGGAGCCGTCCTTTCCCAGATAGATGGGAAAAAAACCTTCATTTTTGGTCTTGTATCTTTAGTTTTACACTAAACTGAAAAAAATCTATTTAGTCTGTGAAAAAGAATTACTGACTTGTGTGTGGGTTTTAGGCAATGTACCCATTCTTGCTGGAATCCTCTGCTATATGGAGCTAGCAGGCATGCTGTATCAGTGTGAATAATGTTTTCCTCAAAGAAGGTCACAAGCACTATGATGCTGACATTTACAGATCACTCCATTTTCTTCTGGGACTCTCACACAGCATTGCCATACTGAAAGCTATGTTATAAGTTTTAAAGATCAAGTCATATCACAGAAAGATAATGACTCCAGGATGCACAAGCTACTCTTTATTAGCTCATGTACTCTGGCAAACTGCAACAGGCTCAACGTTCTGTGTGATTAGTAGTCAAATTACAGAAATGATCAAAACATAAATTCAGCATTTTAAAGTGGTTTATAATCAGAAGTTAAAGAAATGAGTCCCCTCTCAACACATCTCTATTTGTTCTTCTTGGTGAACGTATAGTCAGCCTTTTGCTTCCTTAGGGCACCAAGTCACTACTCGATAAATTCTAGATAGTATGTAGTAAACTAATAATTTGCTGTGATGTGACTGAGGCACCTATCCTACATGAATATTTTATTGGATCCAAATCAGCTAAATCTGACTTGATCAAAAGCAGTTCTTTGTAAAAGTTCTAATAGCTTCCTGCTTGCTGCTTTGGTGGGTTTTACTAAGCTTTTCTTGTGTAAATCAGGTTTGGGAAAGCAGATTTGAAAAGCATTAAGTAGAATTGAAGAGTTAGTATTGTAATTCATTTTGTGGCAAAACAGACAGTAAATGCAAGTCCCAGTGGTCTGGTGTTTCATGTTGAATAAGTACTATTGTGTGCCACCTTTTCAGCTCTGGTGTCCCTGGTTTATTGGTTTTTGTGAAGTACCTGATTTTAAGAGAATTTGACTCAAGATGGTTCAACACAACTATTTGAAAAAGGACAATATTTGTGATGTTGGCTAAACCATTCAGTGTGTTAATGGAAGGTGGACTCTCACTTAACTAGGTTCCTACCTTCCAGCATTAGCAAACAGTGTTAATCTCTGTAAATAAAGATTAGTTAGAGATAGTGCAGGAAATTAAGCGAACCCCACCGGATCCCACATCTCGCTGCTAATATTGAACCAGATCCTGTATCTGGGCTGGACCCAGTGAAATATGCTGACTTTGTCCTGGTGTAAATTGCAGACACCAGGACTCATTTAGCAGCGCCTGCACATTGTTTGCTTTGTATTTGGAGCAGCAGCCTGCAGGGTACTTTGCTTGGCAGCCTGACCCAAAACAAAGGCCTGTTATAAAAGGCCATCAGCCTTTTTTTGTTAGAGTATCAGTCTGGCTGGGAGCAACCTTGAGGCCTAGTACATAGATGCCACTGCCGTGGAGAGAAGGAAAGTCACACAGCTTGTTATCACTTAAAATACTTAAGAGCAACTATGGTTTGGAGGCAGATTTTTTTATTTGTTTAACCCACGTACATCGGAGATGGGCATGCACTGTAAGATTGTCAGATACATCTCTTTGTATGAGTAATTACCCAAATAACAATTGAAGTCGCACTTATTAATTTTTTTATAACTATGCTTATCCCAGTGAGGGTTGTAGGAGCATGTTACATGTTATGCGTACAGTACACAGAGACTATGTATATCTGACAAACATGTTAATCAATGTACAGGACATGTTACATAAGAAAATGAGAATTACAAATAGTAAGCGTCACATATTATCCCTACCTGTACGCATTTTATTTTAAGAGTGCAAGCTCGGCAGAAACACGGTCAGGATTTTAAACGTAATGCAGTGGAAGGGGTTTTCTGTGCTAATAATAATTTATTACTACCCAAAGGAATCCTTTTTAGCAACCTTAGAATAATGACATATTGAGAAAGCAATAAGGTTCCAAACCCATGCCTTGCAGTTTCCATGCTGCTCCTTTTGCTCTAGTAGAAGCATTGCAATATATTAACTGCAAGTAACACCAGTATCTGTAACAAAAGCAGTAACCCACTTATCTATCTACTTCAAAAATGAGCTGTGATCTGCATGTTGCACAGTGTTCTTTACAGCAGGCATATTCACCTGCGGTGTTACTTGTGACTAGACAAAACGCAGATCTCTCCAGCAACTGCATGAATTATCAGTGTAATCTTAACATTATAATGATATCCTTAACATTGTTGGGCATACAAAGATCTCTGCAGTAGGAGCTCTAACTCCATAAACTATTTTAAAATGCAGCCTCTTTTTAATCCCCCTTTCCACTGCTGCACTCTCACCCCCAAAGTATGGGTTCCCAGAATAATAGTTTTCCGATTCCAGTTGCACATTTATTCTTGTTATGCCTTTGTTTTAGAAATGGAAATAAATGTTTATGCAAAGGAAGAAGAAATGATCAATTTGATACAGACTTAAGAACTGTTGTTCTTATTATCAGTAGGTGAAGTTATAACCATTTGACCACAGGCCAGTGCTAATAAACGTATTCAACGTTGTTCTCTAGCACTTAAGCGAATATTTATTTAGTTTTGTGCATGAAATGCATACATATATACACTGTGAAGGTGTGATCCACTATAATATGATGTGTACTTCAGTGATGAAATGAGGGACGTGTTCCACTAAATAATGACAGAAACACAACCAACCAAAACTCTTTAAAATCAGTCTTTCACTGCTTCTTAATGTGAAGGTTTTTAAAGTGTGTGATTAAACTGCAACCTAAAATGAATGTCTTGATCTTTATTACAGCTTCCTGAAAGGAGACATGTTTATTGTACATAATGAATTGGAGGATGGTTGGATGTGGGTTACCAATTTACGAACAGATGAGCAAGGACTTATTGTTGATGACCTGGTGGAAGAAGTGGTAAATAATGTTTTATCATTAATGTGAAAACACATACAAATGTAGCTAAAAGACAACACAGAACTGTTGAATTGCATAAACATGGTTCTGTACTAATACGGAGTGGAGTCTGCTACGCTTTTTTTTACTTTGTTTATACATAACAATGAAGATGAGAGGGAACTTGGGTAAAACATGTCTTGTACTATTAGCTAGAATGCATTTGATTTTCCTGTTGTGGGTCTTGAATTCATCGCAGGGTAAGGATAACGGATGCATTATTGCAGGCATGTCCTCGGTCCATTGCACTTGCAGATGTATTGCACGGGTAGGTGAGGTAACTCCTAGGGTGGCCTAAGAGATGTTATTGGTAGAGTTGCATTGGTGACATGGAGTTGTGGTGAGATAGAGTTCACATTATTGAATGGATATAACTCTCAAACCATTGCCTTACCTGCAAAATTATTTAATTGTTCACAGCAGTTGTCAGTTGTAGCAACAGAGTGACTTAACATAGTTAGTAGCACTTTAGTGGACTAGCCATCCCTAGTCAAGGATTCTTGATAACTTTGGACTAAATTGCCTTAGAACGGATTGCACAGACATTTATAGTCTTTTCCTTCTAGAAAAAGAAGAGCATCCACATTTTTGCAAACTTGCCCTTTGCTTATGTTTATGTGTTGGGAGCTAGTCAGTACCGAAGACCAAGAAGAATCTAAGTTTCTATGAAAGTTTCTTCTTTGTTAGGGAGAAGGCAGACAAATGGGGACTGATCCTGGACACCAGGGAACGCAAAAGGTTCCTCAGGAAACAATCCATTTGGAGGACCACCTTGCAAGATGTTCTTCTGTTGTTGCAGGTAGGGGAATTCCTCAGCTCCCTGGATCTACTGGATAACTGCTTCCACTTTCCCAAGCTCAGTATTTAAGATTTTCTGTAGTAGTAAGGAACTACTAGTCCAAAGCCCTCCCCTTTGGCCAGAAATGTTCCCTCGGATATTCATGAAGTCTGGCTCCCGTAGCAGTACTTCATTAAGAACATGGCCATCAGGTATTTCCAAAACTGACTGGATGATTGTCTGGTGAAAGCTGCTTCAGTAGAGGAGTCAAAGACCTCCTTAAGGGCATGCAGCCATCTTTTTCATTGGCTGGGCCCTGGCAGTTAATGTTCTAAAATTGCCCAGAAATACATTACACAACTTCAATTCCAGTTTCTCTAATCACAATATGTTTTTCTAATTCCAGCACTGGTTGCCTATTAATTATAATTTATTCTTGTTATGCCATTGTTTTAGAACAAGGATTGTATGCAACAGAAGAAGCACTGATAAATTTGATTCACATATTAAAACTGTTCTTAATAATTGTAGGTGAATTCACCACAAGCTGGTGCTAATAATTGTACACAACTTTGTTTTCTTCCTCTTGAGGTTCTATTTATTTAGTTTTCTGCATGGAATGCATATATATGCTGTGAAGGTGTGATCCATTATAGTATGTTAAACAGAACAGAAAACTAAATATAGTCAGATAATGCGTCTAACCTGGAGGAGGTAGGGAGACTACAATCCACAAGGAGCATTCTGGTGACAGCTGCAGTCTTCTGTTGTTATGTTAAAGTCTCATTTACTAATGAATGTACATACTTACACAGTAATTGGTATGATGACATTGCTCTGTAAGTTCCCCAAGTTTTCAGCTGTTCTATGACACAAAGCAATAAAGTGATTTTCAAGATATCGCATTATGTGCTCCCTTACAAATGGCCCAGTAACATGTCACAGTAATACTGCACAAGCTACATGATTCTAGACGCGCAGTTGGGCTGAGCATTTCCTTTCAGAAGATCGCATCACAAGGCAATGTTTATTTTCTAGGAGCATTTGGCGGCAACAAAAGATTTTAGTTACAGCTTATAGATTGCTACTGAGCCATATGTCATCTTGCATAGGATAGCAACCTCTTTTATTAATGATTGAGGAGCTCAGAGGCGGGAGCAGTTAATGAATGTCTCAACTTAGATGAGGGGGGTCTCTCCCTATCAGTGTTTGAGATGTGGGCCATTGGACTGGGTCTGTCTGCTTCCCTGCCACAGCTGGCTATCAAGGCTGTTCTGATCGAAACTGACAGCATGACCCCATGTATTAAATTGCAAAATAAGGATGCATGAGGCGGCACAGTGACAATGGGAAATAGCTCACAAAGTGGACATTGTGGAGGAGCATTTTGCCAGGTGTAGGAAAGTACCCTCTTTTGGCATGGTTACCTCCATTTTCTGTCTGTTGTCAGTGTGTTTGACTGTGTCCAATGGGATCCTGCTAACCAGGATCCCAGTGGTTATGCTTTCTCCCTTAAAACTTGGTATCTTGTACCATTTTCACCCCACATTTGGCACACTGGTTCCCCTTATGTAAGTCCTGAGTATATAGGACACAGGTACTGTGGGCATTGGAGTACCAGGGGATCCCCATAGGCTGCAGCATGTATTATGCCATCCACAGGGAGCTCATCCAAAGTGTTCTCCAGGCCTGCCATTGCAGCCTGTGTGAAAGGGTGCATGCACCCTTTTTCACTACAGGTTACTGCACCAGGTCACTATAAGTCATCCCTTTGGCAGGCCCTCTCAGCCCAGAGGGCAGGGTGCAAGTACCTGTGTGTGAGGGCCTCCCTGCACTAGCAGAGGTGCTCCCACGAACTCCAGCTCCATTTTCCTGGACTTCGTCAGTGCGGGTACGCCATTGTATGCGTGTACTGAACATAGGTCACTACCTATGTCGAGCTACATAAGGGTAATGCCAAACCTGGGCATGTTTGGTGTCAAACATTTCGGAATCATACCCCAATAGTGTTGCACGTATTGGAAGTATGATTCCATGCACTCTGGGGGCTCCTTAGAGGACCCATAGCATTGCTACTACCTGTCTTCTAGGATTTTTTGGGCAGCCCAAGCTGCTGCCACCCCTCAGACAGGTTTGTGCCTTACTGCTGCTTGATCTGATCAAGCTCAGGAAGGCAGAACCAAATGTATTTCCTTTGAGAGGGAGGTAAGACCCTCTACCTTTGGAAATAGGCGTGACTGGCTTGGGAGGGGTAGCCGCCCCAGGCCACTGGTATGCTTTGAAGGGCACATTTGGTGCCCTCTGTGTATAAACCAGTCCACACAGGTTTAGGGACCTCCAGTCCCTGCTGTGGTGCGAAACTGGACAATGGAAAGGGGAGTGACCACTCCCCTGTCCATCACCACCCAAGGGGTGGTGCCCAGAGCTCCTCCAGAGGGTCCCTGGGTTCTGCTATCTTGAATCAAAGGTTGGCAGGGACCCCTGGGAGCATCTGAGTGGCCAGGCCAGGTAGGTGATGTCAGAGTCCCCTCCTTATAGGTGGTCACCTGGCTAGGTGACCAGTCCCCCTTTTAGGGCTATTTTGGGTCTTCCCCTGGGGTGGGTCTTCAGATTCGGCTTGCAAGATTCCAGCAGGATTCCTCTGCATCCTTTGCTCCTACTTTTGGTCTCCGGAACTGTGACTGGTCCCTCCAGGACCCGACAATCTGCCTCCAAGAAGAAGAACTCTTCTGCAACATTGTTTCCACTGCTCCTGCCAGCTTCTGCAACATTTCCACTGGCTGTGCATCCACGGAGGGTGGCAAGTCTTCAGCCTGCAATAGAAGGAAGAAGGAATCTCCCTTGGAGTGAAGGAAGGAGTCACTCCCCTGTATCCTCGAGCACCTACTGCAATGACGACCGGCTGCATGGATCTCCTCTCATCCTGAGCTGCGTGAATCCTGCATCACGGGAGGTGGTCCGGAGTAGTCCTCTTTGTCCTCTCTGCCAGCTGTCCAAGTTTGGTTGAGGTAAGCCCTTGCCTTCCCACGCAGGACAGTACCCCATTGCAGCATGTCTCTTCCAGCTGCCGAGGCTCGTTTGCATCTCCTTCAAGGGAACTTCAGGCTACCTGCAGCTCTAGCCCTCAGCGTGCCTTCCTGTGACGCACAGCCCTCTGCGTGGTCCTCCTGCAGCGTGGGCTCCTTCTGCAACATCTGTGTCCCCGTCCTGTGGGTGCTGCCTCTGCTCCTGTGGGCTCGCTCTGTCGCTGAAGGTCCCCTTTGACTCCCTGTCCCGGGTTGAGTCCTCCTGGGCCTTGCTGGTCCTCAGCAGCTCCACTTTTCGCCAACCGCGATATTTGCCTTTGCCAAGGCTTATTGGTGGAATTCCTGCACCAACACCCGACTGCAATTCTTCTTCCAGCGTGGGACGCTATCTGCATCCCTCAGGAACCCTTCTCCGGCTCCAGGGCTGCAGTGCTGACCTTCTCATCACCGTCGACCTACTCCTGCAACTACAGCTGGGTGGGTAGTAGCTCCTACTCCTCCTGGACTCCACTGTGACTCTTGGACTTGGTCCCCTCTCTCCACACGTCGTCCTCTCCAGGAATCCCCCGCTGGTTACTTGCAGCCTTGTCTGGGTGGTGTCTTTTCTTCTTTTCCTTGCTTTTGGGTGGTTTCGGGAAATTCCAGTAATTTCCTCCTCCTGCTTTCCTGGTCACTGGGAAGTACTGGGTTACCTCTGTGGTTTTCTAGTACTCCCAACTCCCCTCTTTTTAGTATATGGTTTGGGCTCCCCCTAGGTCACTATTGTCTAACTGCATTTGCACTGTTTTCTAACCTTTTCTATGCCTATAACTGTTTACTAGAGTATATAATTAGTGTATTACTCACCTCCTAATGGAGGGTTGGCCTTTTAGTATCTTGTGATATTGTGTGACCAAAAATAAAGTACCTTTATTTTTGTACAACTGAGTGCTTTCTCTCCTGTGTGTAAGTGCTGTGTGATTACGGTGGTTTTGCATGAGTTTGCATGTCTCCTAGATAAGCCTTGGCTGCTCATCGAAAGCTACCTTCAGAGAGCTTGGCTTCTAGACACTGCCTACACTTAACTAAGGTGGGATAACTGGACCTAGTAAGGCGTAAGTACCTTGGGTACCAACCACACACAGGACAGCTTCCTAAACCAGGAGTTCCGATAAAGCATGCAGGTGTGCTCAGCTGCTCCCCATGAGCCTGTCACGAGTGGGATCCTCACCAATACCAGCTGTGATACATTTTCAACAAGTGTGTTCACCCCACCTTAGACACTTTGCCACCCTGAAACACAAAGACATGCAAGCAGGTATTGACAACCGGGCTTTCAAGGCAGTGCCTTCCCAATGTCTCAGTCAAACCACTTTGCCTAGACCTTTCTGGCATTACCTCTCATCCCCAGAGCACTGAGAATGTCGAAGACAAGCCTTATACTGACTGATATTAGTAGCCCAGGCATGGTTAAGCCAGTTTTGGTATGGCGACCTGGCCAGACAACAAGAATCCCCCAGTCCTCCTGAAGATACTCTGCTGCTGCTCACAAGACACAACTGCCAAGTCCTGCATCACAACCTGAAATTAATGAGTATTGACTGTATTGTTCCCGAAACAGAATGTGTGTATCTGGATATATACTCAGATTACAGAGCAATACTTGCATGAGCACGTGCCGTTGCTAGGACGAAAAGCTATGTCACAAAGTGAAAGTGTTTTGTACGTCGTCAGTTGAACAGGTTGAGTGCCTTCTCTGTGCAACCTCACTAACTACTGCCATACCTCCTCCAGTTTTCTAGAAAATAACTGACATACTCATCAGCAAGAGTGCACTTTGCATTCATTTTGAGATTCTGGATGTGTAGCAATGCTCCCTTCCACTTTTCTCTGTGAATCATCGATCAGTTCATGAACAAAGTATTCAAGGCTTTTCCCTGTGTCCAACAACCTTTAATACCATTAGAACAGACAACTGTATTTACCCAGCCAATGTTTCTGCCCCAGATGAGCTAGGGAGACTCTGCATTTTACCTGGAGCACGTCAGAGACCGCTACAGCCTGCAGGTGAATACCGCTACCGAACGTATGCCGAGCAGCAACTTGGTGAAGCAGACATAAGTTCACTACGCACTACTGCTCGCATCTGAATATGGAATCTGATAACAAAGGGACTCAAGATGTACTACAGAACCTGTTTGCGTGAAGGTGCATCTGCTTCCTGCTTATTAACTGCTTATAGTATTGCTTGCGATTCTGATTCAGGCATATAAATCTATTGGAAAATCCAGTTCTGGAGAATAAATTTATTTCACATCTGTAAATTTGTTCTCCAGTGTTGCTATATTTCATAAACTCACATGCAACCAAGACCAGATGCCCCTTGCTACCTCCCCTCCCCTGCTCAATACCCCTCTCACCCTGTCTGAGGCTCACTATTGTATATGTATCATTTACACTTCTGAACTCTGGTGTAACATAGGAGAAATTGTACTCAGCACGTCCACCTCATTGGCTAAGGTTTAGTTTCTTCCTAATGAGGTGGGTTTGCTACTAAACCAATACTGTTTGGCCGATAGCCATTTTAAATCTTCAAGAAGGTTTATCCGCACCATCTACATTGAAATGAGTAAAATCCAGATAACACTACAGAAAATAAACTTGAGCTTATTCCATACTACAGACTAGCAGGTGCCATCCACCCGCCATCGTTCAGAAATTCATAAGTTGGAAATGCTAAGAGCAAGACAAAATTGGTCTCAGGAGGACAACTACAGAGAGAAAATGAGGGAACTGATCAAGCAGTAGGGACAAAAGGGCTGCAAAGATGTATGCTGAACAAAATTGCAAAAGAAACTGATAAAAACCCTTCCCAGAACCTTAATTACTGAAACAGGACAACAACCTACTTCTCAGTACAAACATTACTTTAGATTTGTTACAAAATATCGTAATGGCCACTACCAAATTTGACAAATTCTACAACAGCATTGGCATCTACTTACCAGTAATCCCTCCATCAATTATAGCATTCCAGCAAGTCCTCAAATGGGATTTCACAGAGGTACAAACCTGAACCAAATATTCTGTCAATCAGTGTTTGTGGGCAAAAGGATGGAAACCTGTTTTTTTAACTTGATAAATATACAGGATTCTATACCCGCCATGACTGTTGGGTTTGTAAACCGAAACAAAGCAAATATATAGTATCTGCACCCAATGAAAATAATGTAATGTAATAATGTCAATGTGGTGTATATCAAACTCTGCCCATGTTCCAGAATCTATTTAGGCAGCCTGACAAGGTAACTAAAAACTAGAATCAAAGAACACTATTAAAATATACATAAAATGTGTGCCAGACTCCCGCTGACAGAAGTTATCAGAAATTTCATGAACACAACTGATAATTCACATCTTTTGATTGGAACATATCGCACAACAGTTATGTGGAGGCACCGAGAATTAAAATTGAGACATAGTGTGAGCAAATACATGCTCCAACTGGACTCAGTCCATCATGGACTCATCAAGGGTGCTGAAATGCATTTGTGGTTCAAATACCTTCCACCAATAGGGTAGTGATTGATAAATTACAGTAACCTACTATCATCAATATCACTTCATTTTGGACTCTAATTAAGCAACCTCTAAACAACATCCAACCACATACTGCCATTGAACACAACTTCCACAACCCTCTCGAATTAGTCATGTCAGCATGATAGCCAGTGAGCAAAAACATTCTATCTGCATTTCACCTCCCTTGTTAAAACATCTCACTTTCATTAGTGTTGTTACAATTATGTTCACTGGATCAGCGATGACCATGTACTGTCAATGGTTTTTACATATTGATGTCATGAGTCACTCTACTTTGCAATTTCATATACATATGCTCCCCTCTTGGAAAGCACATACAAAACTACATGTTTGTGGCATGTGTGGCTGTAGATACACATCCTCTGCATACTCCTGCCATCTAGTGTTGGGTCTGTATGTGTGCAGGCTGTTTTTCTTCAAGAAACTCTTTTGAGTCACTAGATAAAGTGACAACTCCTTGGTGATAATGCACATGGGCATTGACTCCACTGTTAAATACTTTTTTGCGCATGCAGATGAGAATGGAGTGTAGAGTAAGTGTAAGTAAGGAGATATCCATGTTAAAAAGAGGACCGCAGGTGTCCCGGGAGGAGGGTGGGCACAAGTAAATCTGCGGCACTACTAGCAATGAAGAGATGCTTATAGGGTAAGAAACATTCCGTTTGAGGATCATGTGTGGCTGTAGATGCACATGCCTTGCATAGAGTGCATTATCACCATGAAGGAGTTATCACTTTACCTCCTGACTCAAAAGAGTTTCTTGAAGAAAAACAGCCTGCACACATCCAGACTCAACACTAGATGGGCAGGAGTATGCAAAGCATGTGAATCTACAGCACGACATGCCACAAACTGATGCTTACAGGGTGGTAACATATTCTTTTGAACTGGCGTATTGTACAGTATTCATAGTCATTTTGTCATTTGGTGTATACACCTAAGTAACCTTAAACAATGGCATTGTTAACTTGCATATGTCTACTGCTAAACAAATGAAATTCATGGTACTATATACACTGGATTGGTAATGACCAAACCATACTAATGTACTGGCATTAATCTTTGCACGTCAGCGTCTTGAGTCACTTTACCTGGCAATTCTACATACATATGTACTTATGTAGGAGAAAACGTGTAGGAAACTGACCCTTTGTTTGCAGTACCCACCCCCCCCCCCCCCACACACTTTTTGCCTGATATCTGATGCTAACTTAACTGAGGGTGTGCTGGGATCCTGCTAAACAGGCTCCAGCACCTGTGTTCTTTCCCTAGAACTGTACCATTGTTTCACAATTGGCACAACCCTGGCACACAGCTAAGTACCATGTAAAAGGTACCAGTGGTACCAAGGGCCCCGTGACCAGGGAGGGTCCCTAAGGGCTGCAGCATATATTGTGCCACCCTAAGGGACCCCTCACCAAACACATGCTCACTGGCCTTGCAGCTCGTATATATTGGTGGGGTGCAATTCCCATAAACCACTGCCTGTGGCATAGTAAGTCACCCCTCTAGCAGGCATTACAGCCCTACTGCAGGGTGCACTATACCATGGGATGAGAGCCTTTGTGCTCTCTGAGGCCAGACACAAAGCCTGCACTGGGTGGAAGAGCTTCACATCTCCCCCTACTGCAGGAACTGTAACACCTGGTGGTGAGCCTCAAAGGCTCAGGCCTCCTGTTACAGTGCCCAATCGGACTCCAGCTAATAGAGATGCCGTCCCCCAGACAAAGCCCCACTTTTGGCGTCAAGTCCGGCGGGAAACTTAGAAAAAACAATAAGGAGTGACCACTCCAGCTAGGACCACCCCTAAGGTGTCCAGAGCTGAAGTGACCCCCTCGCTGCAGAATCCTCCATCTTGGTTTAAAGGACAGGGACCAGTAGTGTTGGGTCTGTGTCCCCCTCCCCAAAGAGAGTGGACACCAGAAGGGTGTAGTCACCCTCAGGGACAGCAGCCATTGGCTACCGCCCCCCTGAACCCTGTAATGTCCCTAAATCCAGGATTGAAGGGCCGCCCTGAAACCAGCTCACCAGATTCCTGGTGACCTCAAGAAGAAGAAAGACGAAGGACTGTTAAGCTGACCCCCAGCAGAGAAGACTGAAGACACCAACTGACTTGGCCCCAGCCCTACAGGCCTGTCTCCAGCTTTTGAAGGCCAGCAACCAAAAGGCGATGCATCCTGCAGAACCAGCCCTTAAAAGCCTCAAGAGGACTGCCTGCACCCCAGAGGACCAAGGTATCCCGAGGACAGCGACCCTGTCCAGAAAGAAACACCAGCAAAGGACTCCAGAACCGCCATGGATCCCCGAGTCCTGCCCACTCTTCTACTTACGCCCATGGCCTTGTGTCCAGGTGCCAACTGACTAGAGCTGGTCTCCAAGCACTTCTGACCTAGTGTCCACCCTGGGTTGACCCCTACTGCCCAAAACGACGAAGCCTGCAGCCTAAATCCATAGGACCTCCCCCAACCGTGACAGAACCGGACGAAGATTCCGGACGCCAAAAGGTACCCTTGCACCTGCAGCCCCCTGGCCTTGGGGATTCCGACATTCAGTGCAGCAACGTCCAGCAGGCGGCCCCTCTCCTTGTCCAGCCTTTGATTACCCAGAGCCGACCCCCTGGACTTAGCCTACAGCATCTTTTGTGACCCCCGGGGTTCCCCTATAGAACAGCATTGGGAGCCCGATGCTATGTTTGCACCCTGCACCCGGCTGCCCCTCTGCTGCTGAGGGTTCTGTGTTTGGTGCTGACCTGTGCCCCAACCCCCCGGAGCTCCTCAAAACCCCCCAGGTCTGCCCCCAAAGATGTGGGTATTTAACTGCAAGCAGGCCTGATTCCGAGTGCCCTTAGTGTCCATGTTAAATCAACCTCAACTTTGACCTCTTTACCCGACCGGCGCCGTGTTGCTGGTGGTGGGTGTTTGGGGGTATCTTGAACCCCAACCTGTGGACATCCCACCCCATGGAGACTGGAACTGTAAGTGTTGTACTTATCTTGAAACTGTGCTAAATTTTCTTCCCCCAAGAACCGTTTCAGAAAATTGCAGTGTGTCAACTTTTAAAACAGATTATTTCTATTTATCCGAAAGCCGTTTAATTTGCCAAATTGAAACAAAGTGATATTGATACATATGTTGGATACTTACTTGCAAATGTACTTACCTACAACTTGAATCTTGTGGTTCTAGAAATAAGGTGCATTTTTGCTACATAAATACCATTAGTCTGGAGTTAGTCATTGAGTGTGTGCTTCATGTATTGTCTGTGTGTATACAATAAATGCTTTGCACTACCCTCTGATAAGTCTAACTGCTTGACCACACTACCACAAAAGAGAACATTATTAATATCTATGTTAGCCTCTGGGGAACCCCTGGGCTCTGTTCACACTATATCTCATTTTGATACAGTATATACAGAGCCAGCTTCCTACAACATGCAACTTGAACAAAGGTATATTCCTGACTGAACTCTGTATAGTATGTATACACTTATACAGTGTTAACCTGACCATGACACCTTTTAAAAATGTCCGCTAGAGTACATTTGGCCCTTGTAAAATGCTCTCTATAATAAAGTTTTATCAAATGGAATTGTTAATCTGCATCTGTCTAGCGTAACAAAAATAAGTAATATATGGTATCACAAAAATGTTTTGACTCGTATTGCACTGCCCTGTTCAATTTATCTCAATTTTCTTATAAAAATATCAGTAGATCTCATATATGATGGAAGTATCCACAAAACCCTGTACCCTGCTGTGAGGGTGAACATTTCCAAGGATTTTAGTAAGGCATATCGTACTCTCATTAGAACAAACTACAATACATATCACACTGCTGTACATGTCACTCAGGGTTGTCCCTTCTACAACATAGCCGCCATACGTGGAATAAATGATAGCAAACCTATTTTAAAAAAAAAAAAAAAAAAAAAAAACACGCAAACGTATTTAGACCGCATGTCCCTACAGCTAGGTTAATATATTTATAACCAGCTGTGACTAACCTGCTGGCACCTCTTAAAGAGTTTAACATGCATTCAAACTATTACACACTGAAAAACCACCAGATCAATATGGGTGCCATTTTAACTCTCAACACCACGGGTCTCTTTGTACTTCAAAGATCTCTTTCAATCCGTCTCTCTCAGATCACCTTTCCAGACGGCCTTTGGATTTGTCTCAAACAGTAGACCGCTGTCTGAAAGAGTTTGACACATACGCCTCTCTGAGCTAACGCTGTAAGGTGTGATCTCGCTCCCCCCCCCCCCCCCCCCCGGTGGTTTAGTCCTTTCCTCTCAAGCCTACACACCGGGGTTCAGCGTATCCTTCCGTACCCTGACTACCTTACAATTAAACCACCGACTCAGTAGTTTCTCTCTTTTCAATAAGCTGTCAGAACCCGGACTTTAAGTTCACAATAGTTGCTTTGATTGATGTCACTGTTTCTGCATTAACAAAGAGACATAACAGTGCGATTATTTGAGGACTTGTTATATCCTAGTTCCGGGTTGGGAGCGCGAGAAGGTGAGTGTTAGAATGTCTGGTGGTGTGTGCGCGAGGAGATGAATGAGAATGGTGAGCGAGAGGAGAATGGAGAGGAGTGGTAAATGACGGTTGGGAGAGAGACGGAGGTCGGGATGTTTTCGCTACGAAAGAACTGGATTTATGAATAAAGAAAGCGAGTTACCTTTGAAGTTGTGTCCTGGTTTCACATGCCTACGTTCTTACACTGGCGACGAGAGGCTTTTCCCACGCCAACTTCGGAAAGCATCCTGACTTGAGAAAACATATACGGAAGGAAAAGGAGAGGTCAATGAACTTGCGTGAACTGTAACCGTAAGCTGCCTACTAGGCCTTCATGGTTTTCTTTGTTTTCAAACGTGTTTCGTTCGTCTTTCACATTTTTGATTTGAGCGCAGATTGCGCTCTTGAACTCGCTGTTACCAAGTCAACTGAAGTGCTTGCTGATGTCAGGGCGATTCTCATGCTGATGCCAGCGCATATCTAGCCCGTTTTTAAAGCAACTTTCATGCTTTTAAAAAAAACTCAAATCCTTCAGTGTTTCCCATTTCCAGGATAATTCTGTTTCTTATCGTTGAAAGTCATATGAAGTGCTAATTTCGGAGTTCATTGCCATCACGCAGTTTTTTGCCGTTCCTTCTTGCGTGCCGTCTCTCCTGCGACTGCCTCACAAGGTTGTCAGAAACAAATCTTTTCGTCTAGTTTTTCACTAGCTAATTATATATATATATATTTTTTTTTCTTTCTCCATACACAATGCAGAATGTTGCTGCTCCACCTTTTTTTTCTCTCCACTCCTGGAGATCCTCCAATAAAGTTGAGCAAATGGAAGAAGGTATTTGAAAGATATTCTAGAGTTTGTGGTACATCACTTAGTACTGAAAGGAGGACTGCTTTGTTACTTCACTGCCTAGGTACGGAAGGTCAAGAGATTTTTGACCATCTTCCAGATATTCCTGACACTGATTCTATTGCCTTAAATGAATATGAAATTTGTATTAAAAAATTTTACTTACATTATCTACCGAAAATCAGCACAATTTTGGAGAGGTACTATTTTGGTAGGAGACTACAAGTTGAAGGAGAAACAGTTGAGAATTACTTAACAGACCTGAGACGTTTGGCCTCCTCATGCAAGTTTGGCTCTACTTTGGATGAACGAATTTGTGATCAATTCATGCTAGGATGCAAAATGGATAAAGTACGTGACGAACTATGGTTGTTAGATGATCCACATCTAGATGAGGTCATCTTACTTGCAAAGAGAATTGAACACTCGGTAAAGTGTGTTGATGTCATGAAGAAACAAGAGTACAAGGAAGTGTCTGTAGTGCGGAAAGACAATAGACCCAATAACTCCTTTCAAGGGTCTGCTAACAATAAAAGATGTTTTAGATGTGGCAAAGAAGGACATTTTGCCAATGATAAATCATGTCCGGCTGCTAAAGCTTACTGCTCGTACTGCAAGAAGAAGGGTCATTTTTTTGCGGTATGCAACCAAAGGAAGTTTAAGAAGTCTGTCGCCTCCATTGATATTGACCTTGATGAAACTCAGAGGCTTGATGACTTTCAGTGTGGTCAGATTGTTTTACAGATTTCTGACTGCAGAGTTAAGGGTCCAGTAGATTACGTAATAGTGGAAGGGGCAAGAACCTTAATGCTTTTTGACTCTGGCGCCAAAATAACGATAATATCTAATCAACTGTATCAAGAACATCTAGAAGGGAAAGTTCAACTTTTCGAACCTGACATCAGACCATGCGCTTATGGTGGAGAACCCATAGAACTACATGGTTATTTCATAGGTTTACTGGAATATGCTCAACGATTTGCTACGGGGAAGGTGTATGTTTCAAAAAAAGGGGATAGCATAATTAGCTGGTGGCATCAAAAAGATTTGGGAGTGATGCTTGACCCCAACAGTTCTCCTTCTATTGTTCTTAAGGAACTGCCGGGTGTGAGAGAAGTAAATAACACTGATGTGGTTCAAGATTTCATTTCCACTCTTCGTCAAGACTTCAGAAATCTATTTAGTGATAAGATAGGTTGCATGCGAGGTTATTCACACAAAATCAAATTGTTTCCTGGTTCTGTTCCTTTTTGCAGCAAAGTACGGAGCGTACCTTTTTCCTTAAGGGATGATCTTCAAACTGAGTTAATGAAACTAAAGGATCAAGGAATAATCGAAGAAGTGGAGGGCACAGAATGGTTGGCCCCTATTGTTATTGCAAGGAAAGCGAATGGCCAGATCAGACTTTGTGTGGATCTCCGCAAGCTTAACAAGTGTGTTGTTGTGGATAGGTATCCGCTTCCTAACATTACGGAATTGCTGTCTACAGTCTCAGGAGCTAAGTTTTTTTCTACAATAGATCTCACGTCGGCTTATCATCAAGTCGAACTAGATGAATCATGTAGAAACTACACAGCTTTCATTACTCCATATGGCACCTTCAGATTTGTACGATTACCTTTTGGTCTGATCTCTGCTGCTTCTGTTTTTCAAAGGTTGATGGAACTTGTGTTGAAAGGTTTGTGTGGAGTATGTATATATCAAGATGACATACTTGTTTATGGTAAAAACTTCAAAGAACATATGACAAGACTCAGAGAGGTACTTAAGAAGTTAACTGAAAGTGGTCTAACTATAAAGGCTGAGAAGTGCAAGTTTGGAGTGGAGGCCATTGATTATCTAGGGCACACTATTTCTGGTGGGGGTGTTTTACCCAAGAAAGAACTGGTTGACTCTATTCGGTGTTTGTCTTCTCCCACTTCGAAGGAGGAACTAGTGCGATTCCTGGGTATGGCTGAATTTTACGGTAAATTTGTCAGGAATTTTGCCAGTTCATGTTTCAACATGAGAAGTTTGCTAAAAAAGGGTACTGATTTCAAGTGGGATGATGAGTGTGAGAGGGAATTTAGTAGTATCAAGAATTCTCTGGTGATAGCGCCTGCACTCAAGAATTTTAATCCCAATATGCGTTCTATTTTGACGACCGATGCCAGTAACAAAGGGTTGGGAGCAGTTTTACAACAAGGTGGTTTAAATCCTGAAAATACCATTGTCTTCATTTCTAGGAGTCTTAGAGGTGCTGAGAGCAAATATTCTGTGATCGAGAGGGAGGCACTGGCAGTTTTTTGGGCAATTAAGAAGTTAAAAAAGTTTTTGTGGGGAGGTTCTTCTGTCGTGCGGACTGATCACAAACCTTTATGTCAAGTTTTCTACTCTAAGGGAATTGATTCTGTCTCTAGTAGGATCACTAAGTGGATTGTTGGATTACAGGAATACGATTTTATTGTAGAATATGTCCCTGGTTCTCATAACTTGTCAGCTGATGTTTTATCTAGATTAGTTTCTACAGAAAGTAGGAACTATGAGAGTGAAGGTCTGGAGGGTGATGATACAGAATGTTTTGATCAAGTGTGTGAAGTCAGTTTTGAAATAATCCCTGAGGTCAAATGGCGTGAAGAAACCTCAAGAGATGTGGTGCTACACGAAGTCATCAAGTTGATACAAGAGGATTGGAGGATTAAAAATAAAAGTTGTGGGGGAAGTGCTGAATTTTGGAATGTGAGAAATGAATTGGTTTGTGTTGATGGGTTGTTATTGAGAGGTACGAGGTTGGTACCTCCTAGAAGTGTGAGGAGTCAATTAGTAAATCAGGCTCACGATAGTCACATGGGCATATCTAAAACCAAAGAGAGGTTGCGTTCCTCCTATTGGTGGCCAGGAATGGACATGCAAGCTGAAAGGGTTGTTAGAGATTGTCTACAGTGTGCGGTGAGTGAAAAAGCTTTGAAACCTCGTGTTCAACCCATGATCACAAAGGAAACTCCAAAAGGGCCGTGGCATGATATTGCACTTGATATCTTAGGACCCATTCAGAGTGGTGGTATGACTGAATACGTGATTGTGGTTATTGATATGTTTTCAAGGTGGCCTGAGGTAAATTTTACTGGGAGTATCGAAACTAACAAGGTGATAAAATTTATCAAGAAGTTAATAATTCAAGAAGGCTTACCCACTACCATTCTCACAGATAATGGAGTGCAGTTAGTTTCAGGAGAAATGAATGAGTTTTTGCATGGGTGTGGTGTCAAACACAAACTCTGTTCGTTGTATCATCCCGAGGGTAATGGTATGGTGGAACGTTTCAATCGGGTTCTCAAAGAAACTATCTCAATTGCAAAAGATAACCAATTGAATTGGAAGGAAGAAGTGCTAAAAAAGGTTTATCTCTATAGACATACCCCTCACACGTATACAGGAGAAACACCTTTTACTCTGTTTCGAGGTAGGCGTGGAAATTCTGAATTGGAACCTTCTTGGGTTAATAATTTACTTGATGGCAGGGGTAGGATGATGGTGAATGATGAGTGGAGGTCCAGGGAGTGTGCAAAGAAGATGAAGAGTAAAATTAATTTTGATAAAACTCATGCTGTGAAGAAAACGGAAGTTCATGTTTGTGATTATGTTCTTATCAAAAATCCTTTGATAAAAAAAAAACTCTCTGGTCCCATGAAGGTTGTGAAGTTGTTTACTAATGCTGTGAAAACAGATGATAATAGAGTTTGGAATTTGAATAGAATTGTTAGATTTAAAGGAAATCTCAATTCCTTGTGTAGGAATGTGTCTCATAAGAAGGCCATTGGAGTCTCCACACAGAACTCAGACTCTAGTGGTCGGAAGGATGCACGGAACTCAGACTCAAGTAGTTGGAAGGATATCGCGGAAGAGTTGCCGTGCAGTTCACATGTGAGGAGATCGAACAGATCTGTCAAACCTCCGTCATATCTCAAAGACTATAACTTGTTGTGAAGTATCTATTTTACAAAATACCGTAGTTAGTTGTAATTAGTTTGCATGTTAAAAAAAAAAAAAAATGTTTATGTTCTGTTACTGTTGTTTTGGTTAAAGAAGGGAGAAGTGTTATATCCTAGTTCCGGGTTGGGAGCGCGAGAAGGTGAGTGTTAGAATGTCTGGTGGTGTGTGCGCGAGGAGATGAATGAGAATGGTGAGCGAGAGGAGAATGGAGAGGAGTGGTAAATGACGGTTGGGAGAGAGACGGAGGTCGGGATGTTTTCGCTACGAAAGAACTGGATTTATGAATAAAGAAAGCGAGTTACCTTTGAAGTTGTGTCCTGGTTTCACATGCCTACGTTCTTACAGGACTACTGTCTGAAACTTATACCCAGTCTTCACTAAATCTTCACAACTGCTACCTCAGTCCTACCACCCGAGACAACAGACCCATTGTCGAATACATGGTGTTCCTGTGGCTTCAACCTGCTTATGAACCATTGACTTACAATTGCAGTGGGCAGTTACTAGGGGGTCTATCTTTTTAACCTTATTAAATACTTTATAGCTGCCAAATACTTCTGTATACTTACTTGTGTATTTATACTGCCGTTGTATATATTATGATTGAATATTAAGATATATACCCCATACATCAAAATCCAAGCAATATCAGCATCATTGCTCTAGAGACACAGGCGACTTGACAGTCTCACCGTGATAGTCTGATAGCTCTCCCTATTTTCCATTGATCCTGCATTTACATTTCTCAGAAGTAACATCAGGGTACATATAATTCATCCAACGTAACTTCCAAGAAGTAATACCGTCATTCAATCAGCATAAAAAAAAAAAATCTGTTCGTCCAACCACTATTGTATTGCTTCTCACACAACAAGCACTAAATGCTTCGGTTGGCGGCAACATTCTCATATCAATAGTCTTCACTGTACACAAATAGCACTGTGTGCTCTTTAATTTATAATAGTATAACTTCACGTTGTCAGTGCATCACAGAGTTATGTACACACAGATATCTGAACTAATTTGGTTGAGACACCACTTCTGTACAATTGAAAGGAGCTCTCTATTCTTTCCCTTATATATCGATTTTTTGTTGTTATTTATAACACACGTTTTACAGGGGCAAAACACGTTTGTTTGTGGCTCCTTGAACAAAAAATAAGAATTAAAAAATAAAGCAGGCAACTCTGCTGTCCAACTATACTCATTAATTTTCAACATTTATATTTCCAGGTGTATGTTTCTCTTATACTTGACCAAATAAGTAAATCAGTAATTGGAAGGGTACCCCACGCCTAGCTAACACTTCGTAACTAAACTCGTGGGGGAGTGCCCACTAAGGAGTGACATGCACGCATAAAAAATGACACCTAAATAAGGCAATTGATAGAATAACTGGATTTGAATGCCCCTTCTTTACCTGGTCTAGCCTATGTAATAAACTAGGCCCTTGGGTATTTGTAGCCTGACTGTGTTAAAGACAAGCGGGCAAGCACATGAATCTATGAAAAATACTAATATTGGAGAACTTGGAATTGCAGGTGAGCAACTAATTTCACCCTGTATTCTGAAAGCAAGCAGGTGTAGTTTCATTGTATTGGCAAAGTCTTGTCTAGCACTGATGAGGAGGTAAAGATAGAAAAGTCTTGATCTGCAGTGGTTGCAGATAAGGCATAAAGCTGAAGTATTCTTTTGTTGACCCAAAAGAAAAACATGACTCACTACTATGTAACAGTGACAGGACCTTGCACCAGCTGGAATCAGGAGCACAAGTATTTTTGGCTAGGTTATGCAGAAATCATCAGGCCCTGTCCGGCTGTGGTCAGTTTGGCAAGTTGGCTTTGTGCTTCCTACCTGGTAAAGCTTTGGGCAATGGTTAAAATAAATTTGATAGCTAGGCTTGGCTCATGCACTGTGCCACTAGCGCCCTTCATCAGCACTGGTCTCCTATAGAATTTCTCTAGGCTGTGATTGAGTGTCTAGAGGAAGGCTTTCCTCGTATGTCTGGAAATGCCATCTTTGGGGGTGTCATTGCACCTAAACAAATTATTACCTCCGTTGAAATAATTCACAAGCTATGGGAACGCTTGATGACTTAACACTCGAAGATTTCCAGTTATCCATTCCCCAATTTCACCGCATAATAGCATTGCCTTAAACCTCACACAATAAGGTAATATGAAATTCTCATAATATAATGCTGCATTTATGTCTTTTGAGAAACGTGGTTCTAAATAGATCTATTCGACTTTTGGCAGTAACAGAACATGCAGTTAATCAGTAATGCTTTAATTTTTCTTGTTTTTTGATAGGGAAGAGAAGAAGATCCCCATGAGGGCAAAATGTAAGTTACTTTACTACATTATGAGCAGATGTAGTCTTGCACATTACCAGTCACTTGCTATAATCATTATTGTTCGTAGTGTGCATTTCATTCCTACTGTTCAAATAGATGGGCAGTGCTCCTCTCTTAACTCGGACCTGTCCTCCTCCAGGAGACTATCTGTGCATACTAGGCATGACTCTTCTTAGTCCGCTAAGGAATGTCCTCCGTCTGTTGTTACTTTTTTCAGGGTTGTCACTGTGTGTTAATTGCTGATATGTAAAACTGCCTATTTAGTGACGGTTCATCTGTTTCTCCTGCCTTCACATATCCTTATAAAAGGTACTAATGCCCTTCCTCTTAGATATCCCTTTACTCTTTGAGACCTTTCATCCAATTTTTCCTTAGGAGCTTGTCATTGCTGCTCTATGACTAAGGTTGTCTCTTACCCCTACTCTTTTGGTCTGCCTGGTGTTAATCTCCGTATTGAGTGGGTGTACACCCTCTAGAGCATGACTACTCGCAAACAATGCCCCCGGGGCCACAAAGTACAGTCTGTGACATGCCCGAGGACCACACCTATGCCAGCAGGGCAAGGGTTGGTGTGATGAAAGGTGGGTGTAGGGGGACACCAAGCAGATGCGGACAACAAACCAAGCCTTCATGTGGCTTATGTCTTCCACCAACAATCTATTACTGTTACTTTAGTTAATGTGTTAATAGAATATGCCTGGTTTACAGCTTTCTGAATGTTCCTGCTCTGTCAAGTGAACAGCAGCCCAGTACTGCTGCTCTCCAGGGGGCCGCAATTAAAAGTCAGGAGGGCTGCAATTAAAGGTCAGGAGGCCCGCATGCGGCCCTCAGGCCATACTTTGAGTATCCCTACTGTAGAACAAGAGTCTTCAACCAGTAGTGTGGGAGCTACTGGTATCTCATCTGCTCCCTGGAAGTAACTCATGGAAGCCCAGCCCAGTAGGTCAGAGAGAGGGTCTGGGCACATTTAAGGAGGTAGTGATGCTCATTTACTGACCCTAGAAGTAGCAGTCAGCCAAACCGCACTAAGACTTAATCTCACACTGCGGAAGCCCACAGCCTGTAACTTGACCACATGTGAGTCTATCAGAGTTGGATAGAGATTGGTCATCTTGCATGCCCCGCTATATCAGTAATGCTGAGTGAATTAACACTTCTCCAAGAAAGAATGACAGAAGGATCACAAGAAGATTTGCTTTTGTGCGGGACAGCAAGGCGTGATCATTATCGGTAATCCTATATGGTGAGTTCAGAATAAGAATCTTAATGAACGTGGTCATGTTGCAGTGTGTGCAAAATCCACTTAATTTGCTTTCACTCATTCCATGAAATTTCAGGATAATTATGTAAAATTACACATAAATAGTGAAAAGCAACTCCGTTATTAATTAGTAAATCTTAGTCTATTTTAGTGTGAAATGTGTCCTCGCAATGCCTTTCCTGTCTCCCTGGAGTTGCTGAGAGTCCCGTTGGCAATGTCTTTTCAGGCCATTAGTTGGGAATCCCAGATGCTTAAGTAAATAGGAGTGCGAATATATCATACTGATGTGGGCCTCAGAGAGGGGAACATGGGTGGAGTCCTGTGAGATCTATGCAGAAATATCAAATGTTGGCACTCTATAAAATTGCACTTCATAATATGAATCACCCTTTCCAAAATGATAGTCCAACTGTAGGTGTGTTATGTTATTTCACAAACTTGGTGGTTTGGATTCTTCAGAGTTGAATCAAGGCGCTGAACACTACTCTATGAGTTGATATGTTTGGAGGACACTATTGGGTTTCGCTGATCACCCTTCAATGTCCTATGCGAGTCGGGGTGCTGGGAGTCCTGGAGTACAAATTATATTCATCAGCCTAGCTCCAGTCGTTGGCCTGTTGACTTTTGGGATTAAATGGGAAAAAATTGGGGACTAGGCGACCCACATTGCAAAGGTGCTCTCTTACATCAGATACAGAAGCCCAGACTCTCTGCAGTGGTGATTTGCTGCAAGAAACTGTTGGTCAAAAAACACAAATGTTTCAGACTTCTTCTCCGGCACTCCCATGAAGGGGCTTGCACTGGGCCGACTGAGAGAATGGACGCAGGCTGGGTTAGAAACCACAAAAGATTGTTACTCTGGAGGTATGCTCCATAGTCTGAATGATATGGTAAAGCAGGATGGACTTCCTTTGGCCCAGGTCTGGCTCTGCGACAGCTGTGGGGACCCAGCCAGAAAGAGGCACCACCACACAGTGCCTCCAGGTGTGATTGACCTTTTGTAATGGTTGTACGGTTGTGTTATGACTATATAAACATTCCTCACAGTGCTTTCTGATGATATGCTAACTCAACCTATTAGGTGGGAGGAAGCGTTAGGGAGATAGTTCTCAGGACAAGAATGGGCCCAGGCTCTAGAACAGGTACATAAGGTATCCAAGAGTACCGGATAGAAATATACATAGTTAAGTTATTTACACACTATCTACATCACGCCCCCCATGGATTAATTCTTATGCATAAGAGGATATGTGCTGCCCCAACTGTAATTTGCAAATAACAGCTTCATCCATATTGCTTGGAGCTGCCAAGGGTTGGTGCAGTTGTGGGCGACAGTCATAGCTGAGCTTGAATGCACACTGAACAGGAAGGCACTGCACTCCTACTAGGGGTAAATACCTGAAAGACACAGAAGGTAGGCAACAGATTACTGGTCCTTGCACTGATCCTTTCCTAAACGGAAATTGCACTTCACTGTCGCTCGCCTGTGGGACCACCTTATGGTAGTTGGAAGAGGACAGTGGCGCAATAGGTGCTGTTGGAAGGGCCTGCTCTGTGTTCTGAGGATCAACGAGGCAGCTGATATCCGGCTTTTGACTTTTCTTATTAGTTAAGTATGACCATCATACAGGTGAAATGTACTACTTTATTTTTCCTTTCTAGTGCAATTGTTGATACTTTGTGCACAAATACATTGAGTAATGCATATATATCACATTTGTTGTCAATCCAAAACATAATTGAAACATTTAGAAAAAAACAAAATGCGTCCTTGCATCAGGTTTTGATGCAAGAATGCAATTAGCGCACAAGTAGTGCAAAAACACAGTTGTATCTAACATCAGTCAGTCATGTCTTGTCTGTTCGCATTATCCAGTGCTCCCGCGCCATGTAGTTACATGATGTGGTGGAATGCTGTAGTTTAGAGAATGTCACTTAAGCAGAATAGCACGAAATTGAGAAAATTATGCAAGTTAAGTGATTGCCATTTATATTTCTCTCGGGCCTTATCATATTGTGATAGTGAACTATTTATGATTAGCTCCTGGTGATATTCATTCATCAGAAGTAACTCCCAGCATAGAAAAGGTTGGAGACCCCACTTTAAGTTTCTGTCTTATTTTAAACAACGGGGTGTTCCCCCAGGGAATCATTAGTTGTTACGTGTACTGAATAGCCCCACAAACTTAAGGGATCAGAGAACTCTTTACTCACTCTCACCCTCTCTTTCGCTACAAACAAACGTATCCTTGACAGCCAACCTGCATGCTGCATTGGCCAACTTTCATTTGCTCTTTTTCAAAAATACAAGGCAATTATTTTGTATAAAGTTTTTAAAATGTCACTGATTTCTGGAATGTGATTACTGTTTCACAATTGTATTTTTTTTTAATCAAAAAAGAGAGAAGAGCAGAGCAGTGTAGTCTTGGAAATGAATCTAGGAAGGATGCCTAACTTGAAAAGCAAATAGTAGTTGGCTATAACAAGTTTTTGTCTTCTTTCTTGTTTCCAAAAAGTTTCTTGAAAGTGTAAAAGGAATAACAATTTATAAGAGAAAGGAGGGAATGCTATAATAGTCCAACCTGGTGTTGGAAATTATTATGAGGAATATAGTTTGTGGCATGTAACTTTCCCTCCTTTGTTAAGCTGTACAAGCTTGAATTAGGGTTTTAAAGAAGTCATTATTATTGTTAGGGAAACATATGTCTCTGCAAACCTTATTGACAGTTAGTTATCTATAATCACCCCTCAGGGCCTCTCATTTATTCATCCTATGCAGAAAGAGCCTTCTAGTTACTTTTGTCCTTTTTGCAGATATCCCGTTCCAGATGAGAACTCACCTTGTTGTACATAGGGCCATCTCCTTAACTTTTCCTACATTAGCTTCATTCAGCTATCACACACCTTCATCCACACCTCTTGCTCGTTTGGCTTCATTTCACAGATATTCCTGAATGCAAGTGGTATGATTGTCTGGATGGTGTCTGCATTCTTTCTTTTTTTCTCCATGCATCCTGCATCCCTTATTTAATCCTCTTGCTCTGACACTCCTCCACTTAATCTGACCAAGACCACAGTCTTTGTTTGGGCAGTAGCCCTCCTTTGCGCTTGTTGATACTGCTTGGCCACGTCTTTTCCTTCTAACATATAGTATATCACTTTTTATTAATTTTATGCAGGCTCTTTCAGGAATGAGTAGTGTAAAGAAACTGAAACGAAAAAGTGTTAGTGTTTCCTAATTTTACTTTTTTCTTTAAGATGGTTCCATGGGAAGATCTCCAAAGATGATGCATACAGTCTGCTGATGACAGGTATTGTATCTTTGCCATACTCAGTTTCTGACATGTTTTTGTTGTGTTTAAATCACTCTCCATGAGGGGGTTTCTGTGCACTACAAGCCCAGTTTTTTTTTTGTTTCACTATGACATTGAAATAAGTATCCTTCCTTTGTCTTGCGTGTGAAATCAAGCTGTGCATTATGTTGCACCTTGAATCTGTGGTTGTGCGTATTCTAGTATTTAGTAGCTGTAGAAGAAGAAAGATCTCGTGTCTTTTTCCAGATTGTGGATGTTTACTGCATACTTGCCAGAAAAGTCCAGTTGCGAATGGAGATTGTGTCAGAATGCTTGAATTTTTAGGAATGTCTAAAGTTTTAACAACTCTAGAAGTGGTAATCTAATAAAGATGCTTCTTTTAATTCACAGAAACATTTGAGAAAGTTGCTGATTCCGAAAAGTATATTGATGAAGACAAAAATAATCCACTTTTTGAATATTCTTCTTATGGCTTAAAGCTATTTCATTTGTTGGTTCCAGTGTCCTTTAAAAATTCTTGCTCGTTAGTGGTCAGTTCTGCCTTTTCTCCCTTCTTTTTCTGTTTCAGAGCAATGACCAACTACTGTATTGTTCCACATTGGTTTCTTTATCTGTTTCTGTGACGGACTACTTTGGCATTTTGTTTATTCTCCCTTTTCACTGTGGGTGTTTTAGGCTGGTAGCTGCATGCATTTTATTGCAGCATTCCATTCCTACCACCTCCTCCCATGTCGTTGACATTTGTTTTGGCTTTATTTCAGTGCTGTCCTCACTTCTGGCTCCTAAAATAAGCTTATTTTACAAAAGAAACACCCGCTCGTTAAGCTCACTGCTCACGAAAGCCACAATATGCCCTTTCTGGTATAATGTAGCTAGACCTAGAACCAATGATGTGAAACTTGCTTAGCTACACAACTGGAGTCTCTCCTCCATGGCCCCTCCCTGCCAGCACTCAGGACATCGCACACACGGCATTGCTCATCTCCTTTATTGGGGACATAAATCTTTTTAGTTTGCTATGCTATTGTTAACTTCATGATAGCTTTGAGAAATGCTTCAAGACTTCATTCTGCTAAAATAAAAAGAATATACTTTTCCAATGCTATTCTCCATTGTCTGTCCTCAAGGGCTTGTGATTTCTGATGTCCGTAGCCGCCAGTGACCACCAAAACGTGGCAGGAAAAGACACAATTATGAGAAAGGTTTGACCAGTTTATGTGGCAAGAAAAGTACAGTTATGACTTTACAATGCCAATAGCTGTAACTCAAGAAAATGCAAAACCTTTTGAATTGCAAATGCTTCTTAACACTGCAGTCCTAATAAACAGCTATTTGTTTTAAGTGTTGCATGGAAGAAACATGCTGAAAATAAACTTTAAATACACCGAAGTTCTGCTGGTAATTCAAACCACTGTCCCTTGGTCATTTGCTGTCTTTTCGGAATCTGTAGTATCATGCCGCGAATGCTGGGAAAAAGGTGTAACGTCGGAGGCTTAGTTGACTATGGCGTAAGTCTACAAAATCTGCTGAGAAAATTAATGTCTTAACCTGCATTTCTGCATCAGTATCATTTGTGAATGCCTTTGTTCTTCATTATACTTTTGAAGCAGTGTTTAACAAAGCCTGCCAAAGATGAACATGGCTAAATTATAGATAAGCTATAGAATGCAGCAGCTTCACTGCTACTAAAATAGTACGATCAAGCCTCCTTGCCATGTATTCATTGTATTGATGATTATCAATAAAAGAAGATCTGCACTTGGCACCAAGCTGCATTGCTTGTAGAACTTCCTCTTTGAAGGCCATTCACCTTTATAGTTTGAAATTGATCATATATCAACAGCCATGGCGACTCGGCATTGAAATGCCTGAAGTTGGCTTCCAGATTTAAGCATCTGTGGAAGGAGACAGAGCTGCACTCAGCGAAAGAAAACAAATAATTTTGTGAGGATTGGTGATAACTATATGTAGATTGAGTGTCCACCAGGCCCACCAGAAAGATCAATACCAAAGTTAAGTAACTTTTTCTTCTGATGGATACTTCTACCTGCAGGTTGCTCAACTGTTGAATAAATTCCAAAGCACATTCCACCTCACAAGGTATTAGGCCTGAAAGACTGGTCCTGTAAGAAGGGATCATGGAACATCGAGGGTGCAAAATAGCCATTCTGCACATTATATGTGATAATGTAATCCTCCAAGGGTTGTAGAGGTGACCAAAAACTGAATTCCATCTTTGTCCTTTCAAAGAACTTCTCTCTGTATGGTTGTTGTGTTTCGGCCTCACAACTTTTGGCCTCCTCAGGACACGACAAGGAAGTGTGTGAACTCAGAGCTGCCAAGACCATAAAAAGGTATGGAAAGGGAAGGCCTCTGTGCTTGCTTGGCAAACATGCAAGGGAATTTAGTGGTTGCCGCCAGACAGGGTGATTTGGACAACCATCAGGAATGTAATGTTATGTGGACATCTCTTGCCACGCTGTGATGAAGCCTGTCAACCCTACTGGCAAAGGAGACCAATTGAAAGTTTCCAGATCCATTCTGATGTCTGGGATATTCACCAGGTGGGGAATCTGCAGATAGAGGTATCCATCAAAAAATAATCTACAGTACATACAGTCTGACCTCGTCTCTTTTTCTAGGTAATCTTTTGAAATCTCTGGTTCCTTTCTTTGCACCATTTTCCTTATAAGAAAAACACAAAGAGTTGAATGTTTCCTAAAAACCGTGAAGTTGCAAACATGTACTGTAGAACACATTATGCGCTCTCCCGCCATCTAGTGTTGGGCGGGAATCATTAAAGGTTTAAGATTCAGTTTCAAGCACGTGATTTTAGGACTTGTAACTCCGTCCCCTGAAATTTATCATACATCTGCTCGTAGGCTCCTTAGAATGTTTTGTTATGCCGCTGATAGACTCAGGCACCAGTGACAATCAATCAGTGAGTCATGAGTATGACTGAAAGGGGTAGCATTATGAACAACACACCTTTCTGGCAACTGTCTGGCCAGTCTTAAATTTCAGTGCAAGAAAATTGTAAAACAAAGAGGGAGTAGGTGAGCACATTAGGCCTATATAGAATACTCACTTCGCTCAAGATTTCTCGAGGGGCATTCAAAGAGGATTTGAAAGGCATCTTGATGTGGAGGGGAAGTGAATTAACCCTCCTCCAGTGTTACTGTGGGTGAGGAAGAAGAAGTGAGAACACCTCTAATCATTCTGACTGATTTTGGAGGATCATATTCCTAACAAATTTGGACGAGACCTTTAAACTAGTAGATCTTCAAAACCCATCTCCAGGGCATGATATATAGTTTGATTTGCAAGGAGGAGCCCAACCTCAATGAGAGACGGAAGAGGGCACTAGGTATAATTACCAGAAGGGATAATTTGAGGATGCTTTAGGAACTTACTCCAGTAAGGCTTCACCTACCGATGAGACTTGCACTACATGGGCTGAAACTGCATGGGGTCTTGCTGTGCAGGATGAGGAAGATTTTCTAGTGGAGACTCATCATATGCAGCACAATGACCGATACATCCTCATGCTAAAATAGTTTCAAGTTATTTGCTTAGAAGTATAGAACCGGTAAGGGCAAAAATTATCACACCAGTGTTGGAGAATGAAGTATACTGGCGCCACACAAGGCCCTTCTTTATTTGGGGTCATGGTGTATCACACTTGTAGCTCACACAGCTTGCAAGAGGTCATTTTGCCATACCACCTTAGAGGGCCCTCCACCTGATAAACATTGTAAGCACATTAAAAAAGCAGGTAAGTGAATGGCAAAAGGAGCATTGCAGTATATTAACTCCAAGCAGTATTCTGCCGCTGCGATGAACACCAATGGCATTTGCGTGTAGTAGTCACTCTCACTTCTTGTTTGCGTAAAAGCGAAGAATACTTTCAGAAACAGATTTTAGCACTCTGTCAGCTCATCCAACTGAAGCAGCTGAGGGACAGCTAGAAGGATGCAGTTACATGACCAGCCACTGCAAAACCGTAGCTGATTTTACTAAAGATATTTTTTTGAATCTCCTTTAATAGCATGAGGTTCTGATTACCTTGTTCAAAGAAATGGTTAAAGAGGGGGAAAGATAACGAAAGTTGTGCTTTAATTATCAGAGCAATGTTTTTTAGATAATGTCTTTATTGTCTAAGCTTCATTCCATACTAATTTCACAGTATGCCACTGTGTAGTATGAGTAATCCATTTAAACCTGCATAAATTTTTCAGTGAGCACTAGTTTTGGTTTTCTCAAGCCTGGTACATTTCTGTTTCTGCTATTGGTGGGTCTCCCCTTTTGGTTTCTAAAGGTATAGCTTGAATTCCAGTAGGACTCACTGACATCTTTTGACTGGTGGGATGGTATTCCTTATTTTCAAACTTTTTTCTCAACTGTTGCATGAAAGGTATGTGTTTTGGTCTTCTTACATTGACTCCAAAATCATCTGCTTCCCATGGATACTTCTAACTGCAGATTCTTTATGATAAACCCCAGGTGACAGACTGGAGCTGGAGATTTGTCCACAGAAGTGTTCCTGCATGTCGCTCTGCTTTCTCACTCAAACTTTCAATCCTGGACTTGGTCCCATGATTCCTCCTACGACCACACAGCTTCGCTACCGAAGACCTCCAGTAAATCAGAGTCCAAACGTCAGCAACAAAGTGAATCAGTACTTGCCCCTTCCCTACTCTGGCTCCAAAGAAAAGACACAAGGGCATCACAATGTAGGTTGCACATCTTTGAGGTCTCTGGCCACGGAACCAATTCCTCAGTTGGATCTTTTGCACCCTGAATTTCTTTATTCATTGTCGACCCTACAGCAAATCAAACCACTCAAAGAGGCCATGCTGCAAATCTTCAGTGCAATTTCGGCTTCTTCTTGAGTGCCCTTGGGTACTGCAGAACCGCATGGTCCTCTAATCGGGTTACTGCCAGCAGGTCCCACCCTAGTGTCATCTATTCCTTTGGGATCTGTTACCAGGCACATATCGATACCAGTAGAGATTTCTACTTCCGTCCTGAGATCCACACCAACTGCTACCATCTTCATGACGGTGCCGGATGATCTAATGCCGGCGACAGTATCAGACCCTGGACCAATGTATCTCAGCGCCGACCAATATCACATCCCAGCCTCTGTGCCCTGGCCATGTTGTAACTACCAGCAGAGGCTCCATTTTCTTTATGGTTCTTACTCTGTGCCTGTGCACGATGCACCCCAGGATGTTGATGATGATAGTGATACTGATGATGCCTATTACCTTGATTTGCAAACACCAGTGGACTAGACACCTCTCCAGGAGGAGTGAATTTGACTATCCACATGAGCCACCAAAGGCAAAAAGTGCCTCATTTGCAGTGATGGTTCAGAGGTCATCTGAGGCACTAGAATTACAGCTACCCTCCATTGAGACAAAAGCAATTGTTATGACAGACATTTTCAACCCTTACTTACTCAAGCCCATACTTCCTTTTACTATGATGGGTACATAGTCTACACATTGTTCTTGTCTGTCTGTGTATAGGCAGGTGTCTGAAGTGCTTAATTTGTGAAAGAAACAGTGCAGGAGTCCACAACTCTGCTCAGGGGCCAAATGTGTTGTGCCAGATACCAAGGCTGGTAGTTTTAAATCCACCTCATGCCTCTTTAATCCACATCCACACACTCCCTGCCCCTTTATCACACTCTTGAATGTTCTTGAGTTTTCCCTTTGTGACACTTTTGCCATATTTCTATTCCTTTATCTTTCCAGCCTGTGTGGTTTTCCCTCAGTTGCGTTTGGTAAATATCTGATGCAGGAAAATAAGTGCCAACCCCAAACAATAAATGCTGGTGGCCCTAACCAGGAACCACTGCTTAATTAGGTGTATTTCAGTACTTTCCCAAATTCAGAAAATCTGTGGTTACGTTTTTACGCATTTTGGCATCCAAACATTTTGCCTTGGGCAGTGTTTTCCACTGTTCACACAATACAATGGAGATATTCACTCATTACATTTTCATAACATATTTGATTGCCATTTCAAGAAGAGTAATCTCAATAATACACTAACCAGAGAAGCAGATGCAGTTTCAATACATGATGTTCCCGAGTGCTCAGTTCAGTCACTAGCCAAAGAAGATGAGTGACTGTTGCATGTATCCCACCTCCTGGTCCCACACCCATGGGCTGTCAAATGCCCATGTACCCTTTCCCAGAATTAGGCTGTGTAGTGTCTCCCTTCATCCAGCTTTGTGTGTATGCATCTCAGTAGCCAGGGTGCCTGAAAATTCAGTTTGTGGTACAAAGATGTCCCCTGATATTAGGTTCAGTCTCCTCAGATCTACCATTGTTTTTTAGGGCAGCACCTAGCCTCTTAGATCAGGTGCCTCCAGGTCCATGTGTCTGTCAAGTCTTTTTTTTCTAGTAGGCCAGGGGTGAGACCTCTCCCATCTTCCAGTGTCTGGCTGTGTCCCTCTTCACTACCAGTAAACCCATCCACAACAGTGCTTCCTTTTATCTGTTGCCCTCAATTCTCTTAGACCTGCAGCAGAACCAATTTCGGATCACGCAGGACAGACCAACCTAGGACTTCCCACAGACAGTAGGCACTCCCACACTGTATGAAGAACATTTCTGTAATGGATAGAGCAGGCAAATCGGGTAGGCGATCACGCCCATATGCTATAATTTGAAACATCTAATGCAGGCTTGGTGGAGATATTGGAACTGTATGAGGAGGTGTTGTACTACAATGGCTACTTCTCTCAGGGAACTCAGGGCCTCTCGCCAGTTATTGTCATCAACCTGCTGGAGATCCTGTGGTCGAGTCACCCTCAAGGCCCAACAGGAGTTGGGTGTATTGACAGCTAGCAACTTGTACATGAGCAATAGCTTATGTCTGACAGGAGGAGTAAGAAGCACCTGAGCTTCAAGAGGGCTGAATTCAGGTAGCTCCTCGATGCCCAAGACATAGGGCTGCAGTGAATGAACGGAAGAATGGGGGATATGTATAGAGCATGCGGCTACTCAGAAGAATGTCCCGGCTTAAAACAAAGGACAAATGATACACAACAAACATAGCCCTAAAGCCTAGAAGAAAAAAGACAAGTTTCCATTTCCTTCTAGATGCAGCCTCAAGGTGAATCTGAGAAAACAAACATGCAGTCCTTAAAGGAAGATTCAATCAAGGCAGGGGGTCCCTCAAAGGCAGGAAGAAGCTGAGTATCGTCAACATACAAAAAAACATTTTACAGCCAAAAGGATCAATTACTGAGTTCACAGGAGACATAAAAACATTAGAAAGGGAAGGACTCAATGAAGAGCCTACCTTTAGTGACTCCTTTGACCTCCGAGGTAAAGGGGGCAATCCAGATTGATTGGCTTCTAGATTCCAAAAAGGACTTAATCCAGACCCAAACAGTGCCACCCATGCCCAAAAGTGGACAAACTGTGTAAGAGGAAGGTATGTAGGACAGTGTTAAAAGCGTCTGGTAAGTCAAGGAAAAAAAGCTGCATTTTTTCCCAGATCTAAGGACCACTTCATGTGGTCTGAGGTTTCCAGTTCTGCTTATTCCATGCTGTGACAAGTACAAAAACCGGACTGACTTGATGTAGCGACTTGCCTTGCTCCAGATTATCAGAGAGCAGCACATTGACCAGTTTTCCCAACATTTCTAACACTTGGAGAAAACAGAAAGCAGAGAAATGGGTCTGTAATTGCCAAAATTGTTAGGGTAAAGAGAAGGTTTCTCACGGAGAGGAACCACATTGGCCAGTTCCAAGCAGCAGGCATTACCCCAATGAAAGAGATAAGGTAAAAATGTGATTACCGAGTTTGACATCTACTGCCACAGCAAGGCAGATGGGGACTCATCCAAAGGAGAGCCCAATTTACACTTCAGAATGGACCCCCTTGATTGTTCGTGAGAGATAGATCTAAACTGGATGAACCTGCTATCATTATCCTAGTGTCCGACAGGGCAGAAAAGAGAGAAACACTTCCGCAGCAAAGGCAACTGCCTTTGAATATCAGCAGTCTTGGTCTTAAAAAATGTATCCGGACCATTACACAAATCTTGAGAAGGTACAGTTGCTCTGTGGCATGAATTGGGGAGAGGAAAGATTTAGCAGTCTGAATGATGGAATGAGAACTTTGCTGAGCAGTTAATTTTGTCCTCAAAATTAAAACTTTGAGCCTGTTAGAGGCATGATATGCAGAGCAGACTTAGTGCACAAAGTGCATATCTAAGCTGTAGAAAACTGTAGAATTGGGATTTTAGAAGCTTGTATTCCTCCTGGCGGTCAGTGAATGATTTGACGGTTGTCCCTGTCATGATGTCTCTGTGAATCGAGATCCTTATGCTATTCCAGCTGCAAAATTCATCTAGCTCAGTCACCTCTGGGAGCTAGCGTCCAGTCCGCAACGCAGTCCCCCTTCCCAGGCACCTATGCCACCCCAGCACCCTGAGGGTATCGTGCCACATCTGTAGCACCACCCTCGTCGCTGGGGTAAGTGTTGGAGGAAGTGTTTCACCATATGGGACATGGGTGAGTGGGATGCTCTGCATGCCAGGTTGTGAGTTCCCATACTACCGCTTGTTAAGAACTCCCACGTGAGCAGCTCTGTAATATGAGATGATGTCAGGTGTGACCACATTGCAATCTAAGGTGGCCCTGTAACATTTGGTGAGTACGATTCTGGGGGCTGCCCCTTCCAGAGCAATTGCCGCAAGGCCGCGTCAAGGCTAGCGAAGAAGGTATTGGGTCTGGAGCATGGAAAGTTTTGCTGCTAGTAGAGTCGATAAGGAGACCAACCATCTTATGGATCTGCGATGCCCCATTACTAACAGTGTGGTGTGGCCCAAAGATTAGTCGGTCTTCAGTCTAACCAGGTTAGGCTGCAGATTTTCATCCCAAGTTCTTTGCTATCTTCAGTAATGTAGATGTCTAGGTATTGGAAACTGCAGTCTATCCGCCCAGGCCACTAGGTTATCTGTCCCACTAATGGGTACAAGAAAGGTTTATTTGTGCTGATACCCAGGCCGGTGTGTTCACCAAAGGGCCCCAGGATCTGCAGGGCCCAAGAGCCTGCCCACGGCAGTTCCAGGAAGAAGATGAAGAAGTTGTCTGCGTGTAGGTTATCTTGTAAGAAACTCCCATATCCCAATCAAATCTTCTCACCAGACCATCCATCCACACCCTTTCCGCCAACGGTTCAATGGCCAGGACAAAGGCCTCTGTCTGGGCAACATGTGAGAAGTAGCTCCCCCTACACAAATATGGGCTCTAAGATCAGTATAGAGTAATTTGCTGAAATTAATGTAGTGGGGGCTGAAGTTCATTTTGGTGAGGAGGGCAAAAAGGTAGTTCCACCCCAATAAGTCGAAGGCTTTGTAAAAGTTAGCCAGAAGCAGCACCTTCTCCCCTTTTATCCTTGGCACCAGTGCTATGGATTTTTGGATCCACCAAATATTAGGTCTCTTAGCTTGGCCAGACATAAACTCAGACTGATCCAGGTGGAGCCACTGGTCCACCACCCTCAGCCATCAATTGGCTCAGGCTTTTGATTTGGGGATAATTCATAGGTTGACTGTGCACTGGTCAGGGGGCAGCTGGCCCACCTCTAGCGCTTCCATGAAGACCTCCATCATCATCATCAGGCCTAGTCATGACCAGTATTCCTTTATGAACCCCACCAGGAACCCGTTGGGGCCTAGGCTTTTGCTGGGCTGCAGAGGAGAAGAAGCTTCCCCCAGCCCCACACTGTAATTGCCCCTTCCAGGGAGTCCCTGCCCTCTGTACTAAGGTGATGGCTGGGCAGGTCTACCATAAAGGTGGCCGGGTTGGTGCCCGAGGGTTCGGCCATCTGGGAGTGGACCCTGGCATAGCAGGCAGCAAATTTGGCTGCAGTCGCTGACTCCCCACGAATGGCAATGCGTTGGTCATTCACCAGGGAACCTATTGGCCTGTGAATGGCGGAGGTGGAAGAATTTTGCTCGTCTTATCACCCCAATGAGATATGCTGCCTTACGTGGCTAACCACGCCATTCGTACCTCATCTACAAGGGTCTTTTGCATCCATGATTCTGAATGAGCAGCAATACTTGGGAGGTGTGGATTTGAGGATGACTGGCAAGTCTGCTCCATTTTGAGCAGTTAAACTTCACTCTCTGTAACTTACTGATTTTTTTTTTCCACGTCACCGCTGTGTGATAGCTCACAATCCCCCCCACCCCCCACATTACTTCCTTATGTGCTTCCCAGGGGATAGTCCTACTGTCTAGGAAGGTGGCTTGTCATGTTAGGGTAGCCCAGTACCTGTTTGCTGTTGAGGACCCAAGGACCCTGGGGAAGCTGCAGTAGGACCTCCCCTATTGTCCTGAAGAATTGCCTGGACAATGTGAGTGATACCTGTACGCTAAGGAAGAACAAAATTAATTACCTATATTTATCCAGAGACTGCCACACGTGTCCACAATTTGTTCTGCCAGACCCTGGATTTCTGGAAAGGGGTAGAGATACGAAATAGGATGGCTGCGCCCCAGGACTTAAGTATGCACCCTGAATGAAAGACCTGTGAGAAACTGGCTTAAGCCAGGAAGGAGCAGTTGTCGCCTGCTAGGTATGTCTCCTGGCGCCTTATTACATTGGGGCCCTTGAGTCTTGTGGTTTGTAAGACCACCCCTTTACCTTATCCAAGAGTCCATTGATGCTCATGTGAGGCGCTTCAGCTGACCTTGGTTGTCCAGGGGGTCTCTTGTAAAGATCATGGGGAATGCCATGAATGTAGACAATGCGTTAGTGGGGCCCAGGGGACCAGAGTAGCATTGACATACAGCAGTTGAGGCCTGTATTAAATTGTAGTAAAATAGCTGGGCCGTGCACTGAAAATTCCCCCCTCTCCCAATACCGCGCAAACAAGATCTGTTGCTTTTTGCGCCAACTAGGCATTTGAAGAACAAACCTGCCCCTACTCTCCAACACCCCCTCCAATGACTGAAAGCAACCCATCAGCAACATAATCTGGGGATCCTGCAGTTAGATAAAGTATCACAGTAGCATGGTCCACAGTCTGCTGACCAAGGGGGGAGGCACTACCAAAGACCCATGGGCTTCAGGGCACCCAGCACCTCAGTGACAAGGTACCCAGCATCATGGGGAACCCCCACCCACTCTTGCCCGGATCCGCTCAGTGTCTCCTCCGCTGAGTGGTATAGTCACTTGTTTCCTCAGCTTCAACATGTTTGCAGTCAGGTCCCAGCCCCTTCCCCCAAAAAGGAAGGCACTCCCAACACTTTCCGGATAGTCAAAGAAGAAGGCCTGCTGTGCATACAGGACTTTGAACTGGGCCTGGAAGAAAAACATATATGGTATCTGCAGGGCTTTAAATTTTTTGTTTGATGCTGAGGAAAAAGAAGGGCCGATGCTGCATGTGCAGCGTGTAATCAGGAACAGCATGATTTTGGAGGAGTCATGGGAAAGGCTATCATGCTGAGGGGATGCTAGAATAATTTCAACTCTGTCTGCAAAGGTAAAGGTACATGCAATCATGAGGTGTGGGGGAGCCCTGGCAAGGGTGTGGGGCCAGGGATCTGTGAGCTCTCTGCCAGGAAACATGAGGATATGTTCAATATTTTCATATAGAATTAGTCAACATCACTAAGGACCAATGGGTCCTTTCCATTATCCAACATGGTTACTGTCTGGAGCTCATTACCACTCCTCTAAACATCTCACCTCGTTCTCACAGGCTATCCCACAAACACGTCACCCTTCTCAAACAAAAGGTACAGTCCCTTCTTCTCAAAGGGGCCATCGAGCCAGTTCCGTTTCAACACCAGGGAACAGGAGTATATTCCCTCATCCCCAAAAAGGACGGCTCTCTCAGGCCTATTTTGGACCTCAGAAAACTACTAATTTCCCTCAGAAGACTTTCACATGGTCACTCTTCAAGACGTTATACAAGACGTTATTCCACTTCTACAACAGGACGACTTTATGACAGCCCTAGATCTAAAAGACACTTACTTTCAAATCCCCATCCACCCTGCACATCGCAAATACCTAAGGTTCGTAATTGCAGGAAAACATTACCAGTGCAAGATAATTCCTTTTGGAGTCACCACTTTTCCCAGAGTCTTCACAACTTTACATTTGTGGCCGCACACCTCGGAAGATAAAATGTACACGTGTTTTCCTGTACTTACACAACTGAATCATCGGAGCCAGCACACTACCACAGTGCCAGTATCACACTCAGATGACAGTGGGCATGCTCCAGGCACTGGGATTCACAGACAATTTTATGAAATCCCATCTCCAACCTCTTCAGATAGAGGCCTATATAGGAGCTATTCTCAATGTAGAGGTGGGACTAGCACACCCTAATGTGAGTCGGGTTCACAGTTTTCAATCTCTTATCTCCCATTTTCAGGAAAATTGTACATACACAGAACTATTATGCACCTGTTAGGGATGATGAACTCCTGCATTGCCATTGTTCCCCCATGCCAGACTCCACATGCTTCCCCTACAGCAGGGTCTGTCTCGTCAGTGGTCTCAGTCACAGGGTCACCTTGAAGATCTAGTGTTGTTAGACCGCCATAGTCATCTTTCTCTGCAATGGTGGAACACCACCATCCTGTTGAAAGGGCGGCCTTTTCTGGACCCGGTGCCTCAGTTCACTTTCAATGCAGACACATCATTGACAGATTAGGGCGCTCATCTTCAAGACCTCACAATAGACAGTCTCTTTGGGATCTCAGTCAACAATCCTTACATATCAATTACCTCAAGCTTGAGGCAGTAGTTCTGGTCCTGAAAGCATTTCTTCATCACCTCTCACACAAGGTTGTCTTAGTCCGCATGGACAACATGACAGCCATGTATTATGTACAGAAACAAGGGGGGGGGGGGCATCGTTGTCCTAATTGTCACAACTGTCTCAGACAATATGGACGTGGTCTCTCCACTACTACATTCTCCTGGTTGCAGAGTATCTCCCAGGATCGGATACTGACTTTGCAGAACTGCTCAGTAGGTGCAGCAACAAGTCCACAAATCGGAACTCCACCTGCAAGTCCTTCAAAAATACTTCTTAAAATGGGTAACTCCTCAGATAGACCTTTTTACCAAAGCAGAATACGTAAAATGTCCAAGCTTCACCTCCAGGTAACCACAGCTCTAAGGGCAGCGCTGTATGAATGAATTGGTACAAGATATTTGCATATGCTTTTACACCTCTCCCTCTCATTCCATTTCAGGTTCAGAGGATCAGGCAGACATCTCTCACCATGATCCTTGTAGCTCCCACTTGAGCCTGTCTGCCATGGTTCACCACACTTCTGGACCTCCCAGTAGTTCTGTATGAGAAGCTCCCCAACAGGCCTGACCGTCTCATTGAAAATCAAGGTCAGACATCCAGACCCAAAGTCACTCAACCTTGCAGTATGGCTCTTGAAGTTATACAGTTTGGTTACTTAGGATTGCCTGCAAAATTTATGGACATTCTCAGGGAAGCTCGTAGACCCACAACTAGAACATGTTATGCTGTAAAATGGAAATGTTTTGTATGCTACTACCAACCCAAACATATTAATTCCATTAAAGCTACTGTCCAAGACATTGTTTATTTGTTTCACTTGTAGAATGCAAACTTAGCTTACACTTCTATTCTTTTATATCTCACAGCTATAACTGCATATCTACAAAACAGACAACATACTTCCTTGTTCACAATCCCAGTCATGAAAGCTTTTATGGGAGGCCTTAAAAGCGTTACTCCACCCAAAGTGCCTCCTGCACCATCCTGGAACTTCAGTATGATGCTTACCAGGCTGATGGGCCCTCCTTTTGAACCACTCCATTCATGTCCTCTTCAGTATCTTTCTTGGAAAGTGGTGTTCCTAGTCGCTATCAAATCACTCAGAAGCGTTAGTGAGCTCCAGGCCCTAACATTGGAAGAACCTTTCTTCCAAATTCATAGAGACAAGGTGGTCCTTCGTTCAAACTTGAAGTTCCTTCCTAAAGTGGTTTCCTAATTCCATATTAACCAATCCATTGAACTACCAGTCTTCTTTCCGCAGCCTGGCACATTTGAAGAAAGAGCCCTCCACACTTTAGATGTTTTAAATTATCAGAACTAAAGACTTTAGAAAAACTAAGCAGCTGTTTATAGCTTTTTCACTACATGATAAATGCAAGCCATTATCCAGGAATAGCATAGCTAGATGACTAGTAAAATGTATACAAACTTGTTCTGTTAGAGCAAAGAGACAGGTACCTGTTACTCCTAGAGTGCCCTCTACTAGGAAAAAATGAGCCATGTGGCTTTCTTTGGAAACATATCTATAGCTGACATATGTAAGGCAGCTACATGGTTGACACTGCATACATTTACAAAACATCATTGTGTGGATGTAGTAGAACACTTGCAAGCCAATGTAGGCCAAGCAGTGTTACAAACACTTTTCCATTCAACTGCAACTCCCACAGGCTAGCCACCGCTTTTAAGGAGGGACTGCTTTACAGTCTATGAAGAGCATGGGTATCTACAGCCACACATGCTATAGAACGAAAAATATTATTTACCCAGTAAACCCCTGTTGTGCTGTAGATTCACATGAGTCCTCCCTGGACGCCTGTGGCTGTTTCAGTTACTTTATACTTGTATATAGTTGTACATATGTATTTGCATTTGCATGGACATCTCTTTTTCTACACTTCCTCTACACTCCTTTTCAAACCTGCCACCGGGAAAAACAATCAAACAAAGGAGTGGATGCCAATATGTAGTATCACCATGAAGGAGTCACCACTCGATCCTGTGACTCGAAACATTTTCTTCGAAGAAAAACAACTTGCAACACTCCGGACCCAACACTAGGTGGCAGGAGTATGCAGAGCATGCGAATCTACAGCACTACATGCCACAAACATATGCTTACTGGTTAAGTAACATTTTCCTTACCACTAGGTAGCTGTTGTTTGAAAAGATGACCGAGCAGATACAGTATCAGTTTCTTACAGAGTTGCATATAGGTATGTGACTAACTCCTCCCCAACCCTACTTGCTTTCAGAGGCAACAGTTTGTCCTGAAGTTTCTTTATTTCTTTATAAACCAACCTACTCATGAAAGTAGTAGTCAGAAAGAGCAGAGGTAAAAGATTTGTTGAGTGTGGCTTCATTACTGCTTACTGCCTGAAATTAAAGTAGACTAATGCACTATGGACTGGCTCAGATAAGAGATCAGCAATGTTTGCTTTTCTTAAAGTTAAGTCTCTATTTTGAAAGACAGCCCTTAATTTGTTAACATAAGTATGAAGTCCAAAGATTTTTTTTTATAGCCCTCCATCGCACCGCTAAGTGCTGGGTTACAAAATACCAAGTCAGGCTAGTTTTATTCCACCTGGTACCTCCTTTCCACCTGTCTACTCTTTTGTCTCTTTATTTCACTTAACAGGTTTTTTTTCCACTCTGATTTATCCCTTGTCACTGTTTTCATATTCTCCTTTTGTATTCCTTTTCTGCTTCTTCATCTTATGGCCTGAGTCATTGTCTGATGCTTAAAAAAATATGTCCCGGTCACTAGAAATAAGTGCCAGTGTCCACCAATTGGAACCACTGGCACAAGTTGTGTAGGAACATGATGTGAATAACTAAGCTTAAAGGAGTCAAGTGGATTAGTTAAGTGGGGGAATAGAAACTAACAGCCTTTGCTGCAACTCTCAGCTGTGACTTAGACCCTTTCCTTCACTACCTGCCTGGTTATTTCACAAGCTATAGTCCTGAAGACACTTACTATTAAAATTAAATCACGTATGAAAAATAAAATATAAGTGTCAATTCAAATAGCGTCCGGTATGTTTCAGTAACCATTCTGTTCTGTAAAGAAGACATAAGGATGCTGCTAAAGGGAAATCAGCACAAACAGACGTTTTGTGGCAGAAAGAAGTTCTGCTTTAACTGTGGGCATGTGTATCATACATAAGAGAGAGGCAAGTAAGATCTTGGTTACTGTTAATCTTTTGAAGGAGAGTTAAAACCTGCAGCAAAGCTGCACTAAACCAGTGGGTGTGTAGTTTTGCAACCCCAGGCTCTTTTGTTGTAGATATTTTACCATTCTGGGGCAACAGCATTTACAGAAGGAGCTCTTCCAATCTACAGTGCACCCCTAGCCTTTGAGTGACATACAGAACATGATTCATTCACTCTCCTAAAATATGCCGTTAATCCCCTCTGATAATATCTGATTCCTACTGTTGGGTGTACATCCGAATATTTTCTCTCACTTTCGAATTGTCAGAACCCCTTTAGGAGAGCCATGGACCACACATGGGTTGCTGAGGCCAAACACGGGGGTTGAGGCCTTATACTCCTGATGTCCTGTGGCTTAACCCATTATGGATCCTGAGCAACGTGGCTAAGTACCCCATCAGCACTTGACTCTCAGTAGTAGCAATGGTCAAGCAGACCAAGGCTTCGTTGGGGGGGGGGAGGGGGGGGGGGGGGAGTTCAGGTTAGTGAACAGGACTCATAAGTCAAAGAGCGTTCAGCAGTGTCAATAAATCAATATCCAGTCAAATACTTATTTTATAATAAAAATAAATATTTTGTTTCCAACTCTACACATTCAAAGTAGTATTATGACGATAAGTGAACAATGACACATTCACCTTGTGGTCGTGGCAACACTCTTCCGCTGACAAAGCCCTGTCCCACCCATTATTCGTAATGTGGTAGATGTTATTCCCTATTCACTGCTGCCACATCCAGAGAATGCTCACTAACAGGCCTTAACTCCAGTCCAACTCTTAGCAAAGGAGTCAAACATGTCTTGGTGTTGCAACCCCACTAGCAGAAAAAACCCCAGGCCCCGTAGTCCGGTAACCAGTCTTACCACTCGCTGCTGTCCCTCGCATCCGCCGCTCCACGGCGGGTGGGAGATCTTTCTCCTTCCTGGCGGCCAAGACCTGGAACTCCCTCCCCACCAGCCTCAGGACCACCCAGGACCACTCCGCTTTCCGGAGACTCCTAAAGACCTGGCTGTTCGAGCAGCGATAACCCCCCCCTTTTTCCCCTAGCGCCTTGAGACCCGAATGGGTGAGTAGCGCGCTTTATAAATGTTAATGATTTGATTTGATACCTGCTTCAGAAGCAAGAAAGCTTGCAGTGTCTCCGTGGGTTCCCCTCCTAGTATACAGTGTTATTGCAACAGGCGTCTGTTAGTCTTGACTTGCCCAGCACTGTACTCCCATCACAGCTATCTTCATAGCGATCCATTCATGGTATACGTGGGTCGCCGACTAGAATCTGCACATGGGCAATGACTTGATCAGTGCAGCAGCTGTCTTCCCACACCACTCACTGGGAGTCCACTTGGTTGGGGTCCCCGCTGCACCTTGTTCTATCCAAAGTTCTCTTCTTCCTCACTGGCCACACTGCAATGGCCTTGGCAGGCAGGTAGGTTCTGGTACTCCAGCTCTAGGGTAGTAGGTCTTGGTCTCTCAGGGTAATGTCCCCATACTCAGCAGGGAGACTAGAAGGCCTTGGTCTCCAGTCCTGGTCACTTGCAGAAGTCTTGCAGCGCCTTCTTCCTCACTAAGCCTGTCTGGCTGCTTGGCAGATGACAGATATTTGGGGGCACAACCTCCCCTTCTTTTAGTCCATTTCCAGACACCAAATGTGATACAGGGTCTTGGTCTTTGAAGTTTTATGTTGGGGTTGTGCTTCTTTTGAAGTAAACCCTTCTGCTCTCTCTCTTACTCTTGGAGGGCTGCCTCTCACAGCAGGAGAGACTCTGAAGCTGATAGTCCCACAACCCAGGTCATTGGAGTGACCAGAGTTCACACCTGGGTGTCATCCACAGTGATATGTGGCTCATAAGGTTAGTCCTGGGCTCCACGCCCTACTCTTTACGATTCCCTTATCAGCCCCATCTCTTTCCTGAGATGTGTCCAGTCCTTTTCTTAGTGAACCCTCACTGATTCATGGAGCACTCTTTCAATTCGACAAAGGGAGTCTCTCTCTCCCTTCTCCAATGTGCATCACACAGCTTACAGGAATGCAGGTAGGGGGAATTCCTCTACTCCTCATGTCTTCACCATGCAGACCTGGGCTTCCCAAAATCGAACTGTGTCCTCCATATAACATACCATTGCAGGCACATTCACACTGAGTGTACGTACACAGCTCACATCCTGTCCAGTACTATTATCACTATGTATTGTGCCACCCCAGGCACACACATTAGCTCTGCATGCACTGCCTAGTACTGTAGTCTTTCTGTATTGTGTCATAGTGTGCTATATGTAGACACACACACTGCTAGCACACACATTCACCATGTGCACGCTGCACACTTCCCTTCATGTATTGTACATTTCCTACGCACACACACATCCAGCACATGCTCTTACTGTGCACACACTGCACAGCGCTACATCTATCATGTAATGTGATCCTTTGCAGTGGGGAAACAGCATTTATAATGAAAGCCAGACAACAGGAGGCCTTTACAACGAAGGCCTTATAACAAAAATTCCTTCACAACAAAATTGTTCACAACGAGCATGCCTTTACAACAGGCGCCTTTTATGGATCAAATCTATTTATTGGTTTAAGATGCAGGAAACACATTACACAGCTCTGCGTCTACAACCTCCTCGGCTGGCAGCGTATAACATCGTCTGTCATATAGTCCCCAAAAAGGGTTCCGGTAAAGAGAATTGATGCAGCCTGGGCTTAAATACAATATTGTCCCTCTCACATCAGACAATAGTAAACAAGAGCAGGTACCATAAGAACAGGAAACCAGCAAGAAGGAAAAAAAACAGAATAGAAAAGTCGGATACAACAAAGAAAACGAGATAGAGCAACTTAACTCCTTCCATCAACACTCAACCATATTCCTCCTTTTTGCCCACCCGACCTCCCGCCCCACCAACCACCAGATTCTGTATCGCATGAACCTCCCCCCAACCCTGACTGCCTCCATCCCGGTTAGGTGTCGCTGAGCACCCGCAGTACTTTTGAATATGCAGGGCAGGTAAGTTTGTTAAATTCAGTGGATAGAATCTGAGTAAAGGGTCTCCACAGAACGGCTGTTTCATCTGCCCTCTGACTGGCCACTAAGGTTAATTTCTCCATCGCTAAGATATACCAGAGTTTATAAAGCCAGGAGGTATAGCTCTGAACGTTATCCATGCCCCAGAGACTGAGAATCACATTGAGGGCAAGGGCGATCTGTCAACCCCTCAAGCACTGGAGGGGGATGGTGAGAGGGTTGGCTAAACCCAAAATAGTATATGTCGGGAGCCTCGGGATCTCTGTGTGGAATACTCTATCTATGTCATCCAGAATGCTACTCCAATATCTTGTCAGCTTCGGGCAGTGCCATAGCAAGTGAATGAGTGTGCCCGTGTTTCCACACCCCCACCAGCAGAGCCCAGTATTAGTGGGGTCCCACTCCTGCACCCTCGCGGGGGTGTAGTACCATGAAGTAGCTATCTTGTAGGCTGTTTCAGCCCCTGGTATATTGTGAGTTGTGTAGTGTGCGAGTTGTGGAATGTATTCCCTCTCACTCCTCTTCTGTCCGTTCTCTCTCAATCTCCCTCTCCCATCGCTTCTGCCCCTTTGTCTGGGAGAGTGGTGTGGCCCTAAGGAGATGCACGTAGATTTGGGATATCAGCCGCTTATCATCCTTTTTCCCTACAAGCCATTTCTCAAATGCCATGAGTGTTCTAGCTACTAGGGGTTTAACAGTTGGCTGCAGCACCCAGTGTTGGACCTGGTAATATGTCAATCTATCTGCTTCCGTTAAATCATAGGTCTCCCTCAACTGGTCAAAGGGGATAATACCATCTATGTCGAATAGACTCCCTACCCTTTTACACCCCCTTTCCTGCAGACGCTGAAAGCCCTCTGAATGCAGACTGGGGGCAAACTCAGGATTTGCACATATCGGTGTCATGAAGGAAGGGAAAGTCGTCAGGCCGCATCTGATCGCCACCGCATCCCACACCCTGAGAGACACGCCAGTGATAGGAGATCAGTAAAGCCCTGTTGCTCTGTGCCTACGTCGCAGCCAAGGTTCCTTCCAAATATGGGACCCAGCAACCACCTGGTTCATGAAGCACCAGTGCTTCTCCGTCAACTGGCGACTCCACTCCAATAGAAAACGCAACTGAGCCGCCTGGCAATATTTTAACAGGCAAGGAACCGCCAGCCCCCCTTCTAGCTTTGAACGTTATAAAGTGTGGAGTGGGATCCGTGCAGGTTTCCAGCCACAAATAAACTTCAAAATGGCCTTCTGAAGCGTAGCTATGTTGTTAGGCGGCGGAGTCAGAGGAAGCATCTGAAACAGATAGGGTATGCGCGGCAAAATGGTCATTTTTTGCCAAGGGCTGCATGTGGAGAGCAAACAGGAGCGGGGAAAGCGGGCACCCCTGTCTCGTTCCTCTTCTTATCCGAAACAGCAGCGATACCGTTCTGTTAACGCAGACTGCCACACTGGGCTCATGGTAGACACATTTGATCCAAGTCAGGAGTGTCTGCCCAACCCTGAAGCGATCCAGCACCTGGAAAAGACAGGGCCAATGCACCCTATCAAACGCCTTCTCTGCGTCGATAGTAAGAAGGAGAGCTTCCCTATGGGACCTGTCCGTTTTATCTATCAATTGTAGAATTTGTTTCGTATTATCCACACATTGTCGGTGGAGTATGAAGCCCGCCTGATCTGGGTCGATAAGCCCGGGCATATATGGGTTGAGACGCTGCGCTATTATGCCCGTAAACAGCTTGGCGTCTATGTTTAGAAGCGAGATGTGGCGGTATGATCCACACTCTTCCGGATCCTTCCCGAGTTCATGAATGACCGTAAGGATGGCTTTGAGCATACTGGGAGCAAGAGTCTTGGTCTCTGTGAAAGAATTAAACAGCTGGGTGAGTACGGGGGCTAGCTCTGGACAAAAAGTTTTATAAAAAAAAAGCGGGTAAAGCCGTCTGGGCCAGGCGACTTCCCAACCTTCAGACGCGAGATAGCCGAAATCACCTCCTCTAACCGAATAGGTTGGTCAAGGAGGTCTGCATCCTGCTCCCTGAGTGGTGTGACTTCGCAATCAGAAAGGTAGGAGGAGGGGTCGAGAGCAATGGTCGTGTCCTCCATTTACAACGCCCTGTACAAATCTGAAAGGCTTCTGCAATTTGCATGTCAGTGTCTGCCTCCCCCAGAGAGGGGGAAGGCACCATCTTTACAGCAGAGGCATGCCTCTGAGCCCTTAACTTCTGAGCCAGGAGCCATGCGCGCCCTAGTCTCTGCCGCCGCCCGTCCTCGGAGCCCGCCCCGCACAACCCCGGAGCGCCTCTTCCGGCCACAGAGCACTGTCGGCACTCGCAATCGCCCGAGGCCACTCAAAGAGAAAGGGCCCGGGACCTCCGTGCTGCCATTTCAGGCCCGGGTGACGGAGCTCCAGAAGACGCGTCTTCTCACCCCGCCATCTTGGCCACGCCCCAGGCGCCTTTTAGAACAAAAGTCATGGTAAAGTATATTCAAGGTGAGTAAAATGCTTAAAAAAAATAAATAAATAAAAAATATATACAAGTTGTTTTTCTTCTAACCGAACCGAGATCTACCGGAGCGAGAGGGAACACGTCCAAAACCGATGGCGGAAAGAAAACATTCTAACAAAAGACTTGATGCCCATGTGCACTATTACCGAGAGGAGGAGTCACTCGATCACTTGAATTGAAAAAGCTTATTTGAAGAAAAACTTGTAACACTCCAAGCCCAACACTGGATGGCGGACTTATGCAACCCATGTGAATCTGCAACACTACATGCCATGAGCATATGTACACTGGGTAAGTGACATTTTCCATATATATATATATGTTCGATGGCATGTGTAGCTGCAGATACACATGCTGTGCACATCCCGCCATCTGGTGTTGGGCTCGGAGTGTTACAAGTTGTTTTTCTTCGAAGAAGTCTTTTCGAGTCACAAGATCGAGGGACTCCTCCCATTTCGGCTCCATTGCGCATGGGCATCGACTCCATCTTAGATTGTTTTTTTTCCGCCATCGGGTTTGGACGTGTTCCTTTACGCTCCGTGTTTCGGGTCGGAAAGTTAGTTAGAATCTCGGAAAAATCGTCGGTATTGTTTGCGTTCGGTATCGGGTTAGTTACAACAGATCGACACCGACTTTTGAAGAGCTCCGGTGGCCCTTCGGGTTTTTTTTTAGATTCCCCGTCGGGGCCTGGTACTGCCCGGCCACGTGTCTCTTCAAGGCTGATGGAACGGACCCCATTCCGCTTCTGCCCAAAATGTCATAACAAGTATCCGTATACAGATCAGCATCTGGTCTGTAACTTGTGTCTGTCCCCAGAGCACAAGGAGGATACCTGTGAAGCCTGTCGAGCGTTTTGGTCGAGGAAGACATTAAGAGACCGAAGAGCAAGAAGACTGCAGATGGCGTCGGCGCCGACAGGACAAGGGCGTTTCGAGGAGGAAGAAGAAACCTTCTCTACCCAGGAATCGGACTCGGACGAGCTCGATCCCGAAGAAACGTCGAAAACCGTGAGTAAGATGTCGAAACATAAAACTCACGAGAAGACAACAAAAGCCCAGGGGACGCCACCGCCAACAGGCCATGGCTTAACCCGAAGAATAGGTGACCGATCATCGGCACCGAAAAAGGGCACGCTGGTGTCGAAGTCATCCGACTCCGGTCGAGATACCGCCACACAGCAATCTCTGGCCCGAGACAGTGGCACCGAAATGGGTCGGCACCGAGAGACCACGACGCCGAAAATAAAAAAGGTTGCGTCGGCACTGAAAAAAGTAGCCGAAAAGGTTTAGATACCGAAACATCCGGCCTCAGAACCGAAAACAAGTTCCTACACAGAGGAACAAGGACTGTCCTCACAAATGAAAACACATAGATTTGGACAGGAACTGGAGACAATGGAGCCAGACTACACCCAAAGAAGGCTCCACATTCAAAAAGAAACAGGGAAGATCAGCACTCTCCCTCCTATTAGAATGAAACGCAAACTTGCCTTCCAGGCGAAGGACAAGCAGCCACAGGCTAAGGTGCCTAAACAAGTAAGCCCGCCACCGTCTCCACCACGCTCTCCGCAACCACCGCCGGTAGCCACACCACCAATGATGCAATCCCCGACTCATACAGGGTGAGTCAAGACGATCCAGATGCGTGGGATCTTTATGATGCACCAGTGTCAGATAATAGTCCTGACTGTTATCCAACTAGACCGTCACCACCAGAAGATAGTACAGCCTACGCACAGGTGGTGTCAAGGGCAGCGGCGTTTCATAATGTCAACCTGCATTCAGAGCCAATTGAAGACGGCTTTCTATTTAATACGCTGTCGTCCACACACAGCCAGTATCAGAGTCTCCCCATGCTACCTGGAATGCTAAAGCACTCCAAACAAGTATTTGAGGAGCCTGTAAAAGGAAGGGCCATTACTCCAAGAGTGGAGAAAAAATATAAACCGCCACCAACAGACCCCGTGTACATCACACAACAGCTAACACCGGACTCAGTAGTAGTAGGGGCAGCTCGCAAGAGGGCGAACTCACACACTTCAGGAGATGCACCACCTCCAGATAAAGAGAGTCGTAAATTCGACGCAGCAGGAAAAAGAGTGGCGGCACAGGCAGCAAACCAGTGGCGTATTGCAAACTCACAGGCTTTGTTGGCCAGATACGATAGGGCTCATTGGGACGAAATGCAACACTTTATAGAACATTTGCCCAAGGAGTTCCAAAAAAGAGCACAGCAAGTAGTGGAAGAAGGACAGAGTATCTCAAACATTCAGATACGGTCAGCAATAGACGCTGCAGACACAGCTGCTAGAACTGTAAACACAGCAGTGACAATAAGGAGACATGCATGGCTGCGTACATCAGGATTCAAGCCGGAAATACAACAAGCTGTGCTGAATATGCCATTCAACGGACAATAGTTGTTTGGGCCGGAGGTGGACACTGCCATCGAAAAACTTAAAAAAGACACAGATACGGCCAAAGCCAAGGGCGCACTCTACTCCCCACAGAGCAGAGGCACATTTCGAAAGACACAGTTTTGGGGGGGGGGGGGGGGGATTTGAGGACAAAGCACAGAACCCACAACCTCACAAACAAGACCCACTTATCAGAGCCAGTATCAGCGGGGAAGTTTTCGGGGACAATATAGAGGGGGACAATTCCAAAAGAATAGAGGGAAGTTCCAAAGTCCCAAAACTCCTCAAAACAAGAGGAGTAACACATAACGCCTGTGGGGGGGAGACTAACCAAGTTTTACAAACATTGGGAGGAAATAACAACAGACACTTGGGTCCTAGCAATTATCCAGCATGGTTATTGCATAGAATTTCTCAAATTCCCTCCAAATGTCCCGCCGAAAACACACAATATGTCAAAACAACATATAGATCTTCTAGGACTAGAAGTTCCGGCATTGCTACAGAAGGAAGCAATAGAATTAGTACCAAACCAACAGAAAGGAACAGGAGTTTACTCTCTGTACTTTCTCATACCCAAAAAAGACAAGAGTCTGAGACCTATATTAGATCTCAGAACATTAAATACCTACATCAAATCAGATCACTTTCACATGGTGACATTATAAAACGTAATCCCACTGCTCAAACAACAAGACTACATGACAACACTTGACCTAAAGGATGCATATTTCCATATACCGATACATCCTTCACACAGAAAGTACTTAAGGTTTGTATTCCAAGGGGTACATTACCAATTCAAGGTGTTGCCATTCGGAATACCAACTGCGCCAAGAGTTTTTACAAAATGCCTGGCGGTAGTAGCTGCACATATCAGAAGGCAGCAAATACATGTGTTCCCGTACCTAGACGATTGGTTAATCAAAACCAACACGCTAGAACGGTGTTCACAACACACAAAGTATGTCATAAAAAGCCTCCACAAACTAGGTTTCTCAATCAACTACACAAAGTCACACCTTCTGCCGTGTCAAACACAGCAATACTTAGGGGCGACAATCAACACAGCAAAAGGGATTGCCACTCCAAGCCCACAAAGGGTTCAGGCATTTCACAATGTAATACAGGCCATGTATCCAAAACAAAAAATACAAGTCAAAATGGTGATGAAACTTCTAGGCATGATGTCCTCATGCATAGCCATTGTCCCAAACGCAAGGTTGCACATGCAGCCCTTACAACAGTGCCTAGCATCACAATGGTCACAGGCACAGGGTCAACTTCTAGATCTGGTGTTGGTAGACCGCCAAACATACACCTCGCTTCAATGGTGGAACAGTATAAATTTAAACCAAGGGCGGCCTTTCCATGACCCAGAGCCACAATATGTAATAACGACAGATGCCTCCATGATAGGGTGGGGAGCACACCTCAATCAACACAGCATCCAGGGACAATGGGACACTCAGCAAATACAGTTTCACATAAATCACTTAGAACTATTGGCAGTATTTCTAGCGCTGAAAGCATTTCAACCCATAATAAGCCAAAAACACATTCTTGTCAAAACAGACAACATGACAACGATGTATTACCTAAACAAACAGGGAGGGACACACTCAACACAGTTGTGTCTCCTGGCACAGAAAATATGGCATTGGGCGATTCACAACCACATTCGCCTAATAGCACAATTTATTCCAGGAATTCAGAATCAGTTAGCAGACAATCTCTCTCGGGATCACCAACAGATCCACGAATGGGAGATTCACCCCCAAATACTGAACACTTATTTCCAGAGTTGGGGAACACCACAAATAGATCTATTTGCCACGAAGGAAAACGCAAAATGCCGAAACTTCGCATCCAGGTACCCACAAGATCAGTCTCTGGGCAATGCGTTATGGATGAGTTGGTCAGGGATATTTGCTTACGCTTTTCCCCCTCTCCCACTCCTTCCATATCTGGTAAACAAGTTGAGTCAAAACAAACTGAGACTCATACTAATAGCGCCAACATGGGCAAGACAACCTTGGTACACAACACTACTAGACCTCTCAGTAGTGCCTCATGTCAAACTACCAAACAGACCAGATCTGTTAACGCAACACAAACAACAGATCAGACACCCAAATCCAGCATCGCTGAATCTAGCAATTTGGCTCCTGAAGTCCTAGAGTTCGGACACTTAGACCTTACACAGGAATGTATGGAGGTCATAAAACAAGCTAGGAAACCTACCACTAGACATTGCTATGCAAATAAGTGGAAAAGATTTGTTTATTACTGCCATAATAATCAAATTCAACCCTTACACGCATCTGCCAAAGACATCGTAAAATACTTACTACATTTGCAAAAGTCAAAGCTAGCTTTTTCTTCCATTAAGATACATCTTACTGCAATTTCTGCTTACCTGCAAATTACGCACTCAACTTCACTATTTAGGATACCAGTCATAAAAGCGTTTATGGAGGGCCTAAAGAGAATTATACCACCAAGAACACCACCAGTTCCTTCATGGAGCCTCAACATTGTCTTAACACGACTCATGGGTCCACCTTTTGAGCCCATGCACTCTTGTGAAATGCAGTACTTAACATGGAAAGTTGCATTTTTGATTGCCATTACATCTCTAAGAAGAGTAAGTGAGATTCAAGCATTTACCATACAGGAACCATTTATTCAAATACACAAACATAAAGTAGTTCTACGGACAAATCCAAAATTTTTACCAAAAGTCATATCACCGTTCCACTTGAATCAAACAGTAGAATTACCAGTGTTCTTCCCACAGACAGATTCGGTAGCTGAAAGAGCACTACATACATTAGACATCAAAAGAGCGTTAATGTACTACATTGACAGAACAAAACCTATTCGAAAAACTAAACAATTATTTATTGCTTTCCAAAAACCTCATACAGGAAATCCAATTTCTAAACAAGGCATTGCTAGATAGATAGTTAAGTGCATTCAAACCTGTTATCTTAAAGCAAAAAGAGAACTGCCTATTACACCAAAGGCACACTCAACTAGAAAGAAAGGTGCTACCATGGCCTTTCTTGGAAATATTCCAATGACCGAAATATGTAAGGCAGCAACATGGTCTACGCCTCATACATTTACCAAACACTACTGTGTAGATGTGTTAACGGCACAACAAGCCACAGTAGGTCAAGCTGTACTACGAACATTATTTCAAACAACTTCAACCCCTACAGGCTGAACCCCCGCTTTTGGGGAAATAACTGCTTACTAGTCTATGCACAGCATGTGTATCTGCAGCTACACATGCCATTGAACGGAAAATGTCACTTACCCAGTGTATATCTGTTCGTGGCATTAGTCGCTGCAGATTCACATGCGCCCACCCGCCTCCCCGGGAGCCTGTAGCCGTTTAGAAGTTGATCTTGAACATTTGTAAATATATTACTTTAAACTTCATTATGTACATACGTATCCAGTCCATTGCATGGGCACTACTACTAGCATACACAACTCCTACCTCACCCTCTGCGGGGAAAACAATCTAAGATGGAGTCGACGCCCATGCGCAATGGAGTCGAAATGGGAGGAGTCCCTCGGTCTCGTGACTCAAAAAGACTTCTTCGAAGAAAACAACTTGTAACACTCCGAGCCCAACACCAGATGGCGGGATGTGCACAGCATGTGAATCTGCAGCTACTAATGGCACGAACAGATGTACACTGGGTAAGTGACATTTTCCATATATATATATATATATATATATATATATATATATATATATATATATATATATATATATATATATATATATATATATATAGAATTGTCAAGTTGGGGGCCAAGAAAAAAAGGGGAGGGGCGTTAGAAAAATTGTGTTTCCTGTGTAAATACCCATAGGAGATTTGAACACGACTACAGCCCAAACCACTGGACGGAATTAGACCAAATTTGGCAGAAAGCTGATTTTGTTCTGCTGATTTTTTTTATTTGGTGTAAATCAGTTCAGTAGTTTAGGAGAAATTTAAGTAAATCAAAATTTGTATATCTGGGCGGAGCCTAAGCACAACTCTCATGGTGAGATCTTATTGGCTGTCAGCACTTTAACCAGGAAGGGCTGGCAGCCATTGTGGGATCAATATACATGATAGCACCCATTGAAATGCATTGTAGTGAATGGCAGGTTTTGAGGGTCATAAAAAGGAGAACATTTGAAGGGTGAAAACAGATTTTAGTTACAATATACATAATTTGTTGATGGTACCATACTCATTTTAGGATTTGTGGTGTGTTCTAAAGTGATTACCCGGCTGGGACTTCATGAATCATGTTTGAGAGAAAACGTTTCTCATGATTTTCCCATAGCGGTGATAGAAGGTGCTCCAAAAGTTAAATAGGAGCATATTTTCTGTAAATTCACACTATCTTTCTCAGTCGTATGAGAACGAAGTCTGACATTCTCAGTAAAACGTACTTCCTAGAGGAGCAAGCTGTCATTTGATTCCCTTGTGTTCTACTGCAGCCTCCCAGAGTGTTCTAAAGAACAACTAAAGCGGTATCAGTCTTACTTATGAGAAAAGTGTGGCACACCTCAAGCCATCTTGATTGAGTCATACTGGTAAAACTTAAATCATTTCATTTAGAAAGGAATACAATGAGGGGTTTCATTCTGTTATAGAAATTATGGCTAGTGTTGTAGGGGGAAACAGCCTTTACAATGAAGGCTGAATCCTGCATTCCATTACCAGCAGGCCTAACAACTCGTGTCATTACCACACATAACATTACCACAAATGCCTTTACAACGAATATGCCTTTACCACACATGCCATTACAACGAATTTCATTGTAAAGGAATGAATGGTAAGGGCATATTTGTTGTAAAAGGTTTTACAGGTAAGTATGGAGTACATATCACTGGGGAAAAAAAGGTCCTAGTGACGTTTTAGTTAGGCTCACATTTTATGCTTACCAACCCATAGAAATTCACTAGTTATAGTTTGAGTTATCTCAGATAACTATAACTTGTGCCCTCAGATAACTATCATTCGTGCCCCTGCCATGCACAGTCATAGGACCAATTATTTTACTGCAGATGTTACAGTGACATTATTAATGGTGTTATCAAAGATGACATGGGTGCGGTAATTAGCAGTGCATGGTGAGGGTCTGAGTTACGATTTAGGTGGGTTTGAGTTTTTTGGATGGTAAGCACATTTTTAGGATTTAGCGTGGGTATGTGTATTTGGGGTAAGGGACTTTTGCGGTGGAAAGGAATTTTTTTAGGGTTCAGGGGTTGTTGGTTAAAAGGTGTGTGTGTATCTGTATCTCTCTCTCTCTCTCTATCTATATATATATATATATATATGTGTATATATATGTGCGTATATATATATATGTGCGTATATATATATATATGTGCGTATATATATATATATATATATATATATATATATATATATATGTGTGTATATGTATATATATATATATATATAAAATCTACTGTGGTCGCCAGTAGATAGTTATAGTTAGGGCCATGGTTCCATAGAAAAAGCCTTCTTTGACTTGCCTTTATTTTTGGTGCCGTAAACTTCATGAAAAACAAAGTGTTCTCGAGTATCCTATTGTACATGGGAAGCGTCATTTGGTTGCCTTTAGAAATAATTGAGTTTGTAAATGTTCAATTGGGTTTGTGGCTTTGGCCTATGTGGTTAATGATTAATTGCTCAAATTGATAATAATAGTTGTCCGTTGACAGTGAGCAAGGAAACACTAAACAGGTCATTAATCCAAAGTGTATATAAATGAATTCTGTTTTGCCTATAACGTCAGAAACTGAGGTTAATGCCAACTTAAACGGTATTGTCATATTTGTATTGGTCTTAAGAGGATTGTCTTTTTTGTTTTCCCTAATGTTTTGTGTAGTTCGACAAGCAGGCACTTTCCTTGTGAGGCCATCTGATAATACTCCTGGTGACTACTCCTTGTACTTTAGAACGACAACAAATATCCAAAGGTTTAAAATATGTCCTACACCGAACAATCAATTCATGATGGGAGGCAGATACTACAAAAGGTAATTAGTGATTAGCTATGCATTAAACAAATGCAACTAAACTACAAATGTGTCGATTATTTATGATTATCTTTACAATTAACTTGTCAGTCCTTTTCAAAATCTCCTAAGAAAAAGTACATTATTTTAGACTATATTTTCACAACTTTAATCAGATTAAATAAAGGAACTCTCTCTGTTTTTTCCTTTAAAAATTGCATTATACATTTTATGGTCTGTGCACGATGCTTTTTGTTTTGTCTTGTGTGTTTGTTATGGTAGTGCAGTTACTCAGTTTTAATTATTTTAACTTGTCATATAGCACTGCATGTCGCTCACAATGCTGTACAGTTTGGAAACAAAGTCTAGGATTGTGGAGTAATAGAATTCCAGTAGTCTGTTGGTGATCTCTGTCTGAAGCTTCTAATCACTACCTCCAGTTCTGTTTTATATCCAAAATTGGTTTAATGTTATAAAAGACTCTTTTCAACAGAGAATGAATTGTATCATATCAGCACTAATGCTTTAATAGTTACTTGTAATCATGAAGGCTAAAGTTATTATAATTGGGTGAGTGTGGCACTACAGTAGGCTTAGTTTAAATGGTGCAAAGGCTCTACTAAAATATGAATAGATGATTATAGAGTTGGTGATTATAACCTCATAGTTAACATTTCCATAATCTAATTTGATGTGCGAATAACTTAACAAATACAAAGTGATTGAAGGAATGCTTAAATTAATCTCAGCCACTGGGGATCACTTCTGCCTCATTTCTTTCCGTCTTGATAGTTTGTGCTGGACCCGTTTTCTTTAGAGTAACATTGATTTGCATATAGTTGACCTCTGCCTTTGTTGGAAAATTGAGTGAAAACCAAATAGCTAATATGTATTAATGTGTGTATATATATATATATATATGTATATAAAAAAACTAAGACTCTGGTATATGGTTTAAAGTAGAAATAAAACCACATTGACATGGCTTTATGGTTATTAACAGCGTTGTTTCCCTCTGTAACTGCAGTGCTGTAAAGAATGTTTTTGTTATGTTAATTCTTTTTGTACTTTAGTAGTAAATAAGTGAGTAAGCTTTTATTAGTAGAGTTGCTCTAAATTATGTTTTATTATAAAATTACATGTTTGGGTGCTTAAATGAAGTGTTACAGAAAACCTGTGATCGTGCAATCCACATTTCACAGAGACCTGTCATCATAATGACAGCCCCAAACCCCGCTACGCAGCTTTACTTTTGTCCTTAATCCTTGTATTCATGAAAGGTGAAGAAAAGCTGATCAATCTAATTTGAACAATGCTCAAGAGAACAAATTCAACATTCTCTCGATGCTACCAACGTCACGTCATACCCTGCATTTTTGTAAATCGGAGTTTTTTCCGGAAGATGCTTTATTCTCTGTGGACTCTCCAACTTGAAATGTCCATGTTTTTCTCTTGGACTACATTGAGAGCTGGGAAAGGATTGTTGTTTCTTTTGGAGTGTGTGCATAGACAGAGACTCAGTGGTGATTTGGTTGTGCAGAAACTACATGAATAAATGGATATCTGGGGTTAGTTGAGGCTGTTAAGTGGTACGGACCAGGTCTCTATTTTGGATCTGCACACTCCCCTTTCCACTCGGGTAACAAAATTTAGGGCACAGAGGAAGTGGGTGGGCATATACTTGCTATCATGCTCTGTGTTAGGAAGGTGAGCCTCTACTCTGGAGTCAACTCTGTGCTGCGCATTCCCAGTAGTTTCTGGCAAAAGTAGGTGTCATCTTCACAGATCCCCGGAATCATAATCATGGCTTTTACCCTGTCCCCTGTTCTCCTGGAATACTATGGATTTGTGGTGTGGGAACGTCCTAAGGCAATTATTACTGGGAGGTGTGGGTCGGTTTCCCAGAGGTATAGCTTTTTCTGTTCTCTTGGTCCGGGGCTTTTCTCTAAAGAGGGAAAGACATTACCTGCACTTCCTTACAGTACAGGGCCTTGAATGTCTTGGATACCACATTTGGAAGTTGGGGCTGCCTGTGTCGGGCTGTCAATAAGGATTTGCTTTGTGCTCCCAGGTATGCTTATTTGATTTAGCATTCATGGATGTGTATCTTTCACTAGTGTTGGTTTTTGAAATATGGCACATATTCACCCAGAGACCTGTCTGTCTTTATTCTCTGTTTGTTGATTTGTGCTTCTTAGCCCACTCTGACGGAACCTATCTTTGGAGGGTGGTTATCCAGTGACCTCAAGGGAGGATTGTGCAGGACTGTCATCCATCATTTGAGGTTTCTGCATTACAGAGCAGAATGCCTTCTAAAAGGTTGCTTTTCCAACTACATTTATAAGTATTATTTCTGTGTTATATATTTTAAGGCACTTATAAAATGCACTGTCACCAATACCTCCTTCCATTAACAGACCTGTGATCAGTTAATAACAGAAAAATAGTAAGCCAGTTATTGTTAAAGAACCAGATTTGGAGCTGCTTTATAAAGATAGCAAGGGTACATTGGTAACAGAGATGAAATACAAGCATAATGCAAAGCTTAGCAACAGCAACAGTGAACAATTTATCACCAAAGTGTGCTTTATGTGAAGACTCGGAACCTGATACAGGGCTTGGTTGTATTCGACACTTGCTCCCTTGATGAGAGTCCAGGCCTCCTCTGACGGGCTGGGGGAGTTTCCACTTCATGGTGATGGAATGTTTAGCAAGGATGAGCGCAAGAGCCAGATACATTGTTGCTGCTTTATGGTCACAGGGGGCGTTAAAAAATGCTCATGGATTCCCACATCCCCCTCACCCCCCAACCCGAAAGCGCATCTCGAAAATTCCCACATGAGGAAATAACCAAAGATATGCCTTGAGGTCTTCAAGGTGTGCCAAGACATTGTCCCAAAAAAGGCGGATCTGGGGGCAGTCCCAAAGCAAGTGTTGCAGGCCTGCTCCTGGGGTGCTTAATCTGGCGCAGTTGTCAGGGGCTTCTGGGAAGATTCTAGTGATTCGTTGGGGGGGGAGCTAGGCATTATGCAGCATGAAAAGTTGTATCAGTTTGAGTAGGGCATTTCTGAAGACCTTCCTAGGGGTATACCTCAGGGGTCGCAGTGGGATGTGGGACTGGTCGATCAGAGCTCCGTCAAAGCAGCTGACTAGTCTCCAGCCGCTTCCCATAGTATGTAGAACTTGGATGAGATGGTGAGTGGCAAGTTCAGTGTCTTGAATTGCCCAGTCAAGCAGATGTATCGAAGAAACAGGCCCTGATGTAGCCAGTACTGATCATCCAGGGCCTGGAAGGGGGAGTTGTTTGCCCTGGAAGCGGTCACCCAAAGTGTGGTTCCCAGCTTGGTCCCAAAGCGACAAATCTCCCTCAGTGACAGGGCCCCATTTAGTCTCCAGTCCAAGTAAAGGGATGGCAGGGTCCAAACATTAATGATCTTCAGGGCTCTGGAGAGGCATGTCCGTGCCACCCAGAGAAGGTGCGTGGATCCTGATTGGGGCGAGACCCCGGGTGCAACAACATCGATAAGTCGGACTGAGAGAGTTGGGGTCAGTGTGCTTGTATCATCAAGGTACCTCTACACTACCCATTAGGATAGCCATTGTAGTTTGCCACTTGGGGATTAGAATTTGAAGTTAGGGGCCCGAGGCCCCCTTTATATGGAGCGAGTTGTAATTTTTGGAGGGCCACCCTCTTATACAAATTGTGCCACACAAGGTTCCCCAGGAGTGTGTATAGATCCCAGAAGAATTTGCAGGGCAAGACCAATGGAAGATTTGCAACATAGTAAAGAGGGTGGGGAATCATCCGCATTTTAGAGATCACTATATGGACCATTATGTAGAGAGGGCTAGATCACCAAAAAATACCTTGCATTCGAAACAAAGTTACTGTTGCAGCGATATTGCCATCTAGAAGGTCTCTGGAAGTGTGGTACACCAATCCACAAATATCTAAATAAAAAGGGTCCGGTCCGAGAGGATGGCGCATTCACCCAGGTCCATGTATACTGGGTCCAGGGATGGTTGTAACAGGAATAGCCAAGATTTATTCCAGCTTATTTGAGGCGCATCCATTCCATCAGGAGGTTCGCGAACCAGGATTAATCATCTGTCAGATCCCAGAGGTAAATCAGGACGTTCTTGGCATAAAACAAGATGGTGTGAGTGCAATCCTGAGGGGTGTGTTCCAGTTGCAGCTGTCTTGTCTGGCCCGGGCAGTCGATGGCTCCATTACCAGTGCGAGCATCTTTGACTGGTGGCCCTGCCCACCGGGATCGCATTTCACAAAAGTCCACCATATTACACCTGGACCAACAGGCCAGAGTAGAGACGGCGGATCAGCACTATCATGCGTGCGCCAAAGCCAAATTTTGACAGTACTCAGAGTAGATTGTTCCATCTGAGGATATGAAAGGCTTTATACAGATTCAGCACTAGGGCTGCTGCCTGGTGTCCACGTTTGCTGGATCACCTCCCAAAATACTTATACGGAGTCCATAAGGGTTATCTGTTGGGGTGGGAGGGTCTAGAGTGTTCAGTACTGAGTGGCAAAAGCATTGTGAATAGTGAGCTGTGTGTGCCATCTGTTTCAAGGATAGACACTGCATGGGCTTGTCTAAGGTCCCCATTGGCAAGCCACCCTGGAGGCACACAGATTTATGTCCCTCTGAGTGTGTGCGAGCTGTGCAGGTATTCTAGTCTAAGCAGTACAATCACAACATGTGTCAGGCCTCCTCTTCCTTATTTTGGATGATCGAGGGATGGAGTGAGGGGTCCTTGGCAGCATGCAATTGTAAGGCAATGTAAGTCTGTTCTCTGGAATTGAACTAGCTAGAAAACTAATTAGCCAACCATTTTAATAGTTATTAAGATATAATTCAGTGGTGGTTGATTATTTAATAATTATTAAGAAAAACTAACTTTTAGAAAGTTCCCTGTTCCCTGCCTGATGGTCCTGGAGGTTACATTTGCATTCGCTCCCTCACCTCTGCAAACCTATAATTAGCATTTGAATAGGTGTGAAAAAGGTGTGATAGTGCTGGGAGCAAACAAAAGGCTGAACTGAATAGGCAGAGATTACTTTTTTGGACCTAACCAAATATGCAGTGTGGGACTGTGAGCATCCTTTTTGATATTACTGTGGAAAATGCTGGAAGCAAAAGCAATTCTTATGTATCCATTGTTTGGTTGCTGAAGGACCTGCTTTGTCCAATCAAACTTCTATCTCTGGGTTTTTATGTATAAAACTAGGGGTGCACTAGAAAGGAAGGGAAACAGGATGCTACAATAGTTCTTCTGTATTCATTGTCTGGTTCTTGGAAAACTATCCTTTGTTCTATCAGACTTCTTTCTCTGGGTTTATTGGGGTAGAGTGACTGCAGCAAACGTGAATTTAGTGTTAAATGTGGAAGGACACTGTGATTACCAAGGTACACCTCATAGTCACACCCCCAGCCCTCAGAGCCCATGTTTAGTGGACCAAAGACTTCTGCCAACTTGAAAATGCCAAAATGGGTAGGTTTGGCCCCAGGACTTTTAATCCATTGGTTCAATTGTACCCATGAGTCAATCACACCGACTATCCAGTACCAGGCCTAAGTGTGGCATCTCCAGGTACCCACTTCACAAGACCCCCAGACCTGAGAAAGATTGAAAGAGGGCTGAACCTGCTGTCTGCGGCGTGAGAAGAGCCCTGAATGGGCAATATCACGCAATGCAAGATCAACTTCATAATAGAGTTCTATGTGTTGCACGAGTTCTCTGTCTCATACATATCTTCATCATTCTTTTTTTCTTCAGTGAGCCAAAATTCTTCAGTTCTGCCTTTGACCTCTAGCAATGGTTTTACAAATACATGACCAAGTAGCTTTCAACAAGGTCTTAGAAAGTGGACCTGCAAAACTCAAAATACCCATACCAACTACTCCACTAAAGACTTCAGTTATGTTTAAAACCCTTAATCGTTGTTCCTGTGCGAGATCCGTGCTTCCCTCCGTACCTGGTCTGTTGACACCCGCTATGGAGTTGTTCTTGATGCCAACCTAAACAAAGTTTTCCCCGGTGTGCTTGTGGGAGAAACATAAACCACCAGAACAAGACCCCTTGTTCCGATGGGCAGATAGACCTTTGAACTCTGTAATTGTTTATGCTGTGAGGAAGTACCATTCTGTTTCTCCATAGTCAATTGTGCCTCCTGAAAAGGAGAGTAAGAAGTGGGGCACAGTTGGGGGAATGTTCTATGGCATGTCTGTGACTACTACTGTCCTTTTTAGGTGTTACGAAAGTTCTCTTTTGGAGACTATACAACACTTTCAAGAGAAACTCCCTCATGAGGACAGACAGGATTTTCAAGAGGTCTCACAAGAGGAAATGATAGATGGTCTTCGTGATGAGTGTTGCTTCTCGTAGTGTCAACATACTGGTTTGAAACCATAGGCTCATCTGATAATAATCTTAAACATATACTGTTCTCTAGAGGCAATGTACTTGTAGCCCAAGAATAGGAAAAGATACAACACATAAAAGCTGAACTGGATAACCTCAGAGCTGTAGAATTTGAGAAAAGGAAGCAACACAGGAAACCATATGACTGGTGTTCTACACAACAGGGCTTAGGCCCCTCTGAGGCCTCGATTATACTATCAACAGCAACATCATCATAATTCCTAACAGCCTCATAAGTCTACAAAGGGGGAGGAGGTCCTCAACTATCAGCTGTTGCAGAAAAACCTGTGACTTCACCATCTTGTGTTCACCACTTCTTTGGGGGGAGGAAGCATTAGCAGTCATCTGGTTGAAAATAGCAAAGACAGATGAGTGATAAATATTGTGCCAAATGGATACCCGATGTCCCGTTATGTTAATCTCCTCTATCATTTCCTCTAAAGAAACATATTAGTATAGTTAACTTCTTCCACCTGGAGCGCAGCACCCTTCTGAAATGTGTACATCATTCCAAGAAAGGAAAAGGCTTTTCCTCTTGTTACTTTCTGATAAGAAAGAAGGTACCAAAGCACGAATTGTGACCTATTTGCACCCCAACATCAGCAAGCACATGTGTCATTCATCAAAGATACCACAAACCCTGGCATGGGGATTATATGTGTGCCGTATATCTTAAAGGTGCATATGTTCACAACCCCATTATACAGAAACATCACATATTTCAAAGAATTTTGATGGGCAATCTGGACAGATAATACAAAGTCCTTCCTTTTGGTCTTCATTCAACCCCACAAACACTGTCAGAGAAGATTGAATGTAGTGGCTACACATTTTAGGAAGATAAATATTTCCCTGCACCCCCTTAGAAAACCGGTTTATAAAAGCATCTATCTATAAGGAGGCCCAGCAGTATTTCAGCATGGCAGTCTCTGTCCTTTCTTGTTTAGCTCTCAGGGTATATCACTTCAAGTCTGTGGCAGTCACAGTTTGGTCTAGCCGTTGCCTGGGAGTGCATGTAGACACCCAGTCTGCAGCAGTAGTCCCGCAAAATCTCTGTACTTCTGGGCTAATCAGCAATCCAGAAAATAAGGAATGCACGAGTTACAAACCCTGGCATCACCAGCCTGGAAATCTGGGAAACACTCTTTTAGTTAGTTGGTTGAAGAAGTTTGTGTAAGCGTTTCCTCTGTTCCCGCTGATGCCACCAGTAATAACTAATGTAATGAGAGACAAGTGAGTGGCCATGGCAGTGGTTGTACAATAATCTGCTGCCTTATTTTTTTATTCAGGCTTAGAGACGAGATCCTGCATCTCAAACTTCTATCATTGAATTTGGCAGTTTGGCTCCCTAACTCTTGCAATATGGACATGTACATTTCTCGTAAAATTGGGAAAGAGGCGCACTGTCAATACACCAGAACATCTTATTCTATCAATTGGAAGAAGTTCTGCAACTAGTGTGTCCAGAAAAACATTGATCCAAGCAGATATCAAGAGGAAGTTGTACTTTCATATCTTCTTGATGTCAATGATCTGCTCTGTACAAACAATAACTAATTATATTTTCATGGCCTCTGTGTTATCCTAAATTCTTCAGCACTGTATGAGCACTTGAGCACTGTCATGATGAATAAAATGTTATTTTCTTCAGTTTGCTTTATAGCTATTTTCACTTATTATTTTGCTTGAAAGATAGTTGGCAATTCATACTTTTGATTGACAAATTGCATCCATTAACTGTTTTAATTTTGTCATTCAACATGTATTGATTGTATTGCTTGACTGTTCCACTAGGAACTTTTGTCCTTTATTCCCTTCAGTTCAGGGCTCTGCAGCTCCCCCCACCCACTTGCAACCCACTGGAAATGACCAGTGATTTCAGAGTGGAGGCCCTTGTCTGTGACACTAATGTTTAGCTGTGAGATGGCTTATCAAGAGCTTAGCAAATATGGTTGACCAAATACTATATTTTCCTTCAAAGATGGAAGCTGGATACCTAGTAGAACGAATGATATCAAAAGGGATACTTGTGTCCGGGAATACCCCCAGGCAAAAATTGGAAACATGGTGTTTCAATTACTTAACTGTGGATAAAATTGAAGGCAATGCAACTGCAGGCTCAGTGGAATACTTAAGAGCATTGTCTGTATAAAGGGAGGCTTTGTGACAGAGCCTATCTCTGTCTTTGAAACTGCTATCTATGTTACATTACTTAGTCTGGAGATTGTAAATGTATTTCGCCCACTCCATGACATCTTGCCTTAGAGAGGACTGACTACAGAAAGGTATCTCTAATTGAAACCCATTAATTGCTTCACTGGGAACATAAAGTCAAAATTGACACATTTAGCCATTTTGTCTGTCAAAGGGGCACAGCTGTCAGTTGAAGGGTTACTGTTATTTTAATGGTGATACATGAACAGACTGAAATGTTAGTAGAAGTGGAATACAATGGAATAATGCCTTATTTGGTAATCATTGTTACGGCGGGTAGGAGATGAATCGGTCTGTTTGCTGACACATTCATTGGGGGGGGAGGGCAGGACAACACTCATTGATGAGTCATAGCTTAGTTTTAGGGTTAGGATCACTAGGGACTGCAACAAACTAGATTGAAGGCTCCTTGTTTCTAGGGGCCTCTTCATTGTGGGAAAGTAGAAGTGAGCGCAACAGTGCAGCATTGACTTGGCTGAATTCAGCATCCAGATCATCTTAGACCTTGTTTTTAATCAGTGAGACAGTGCTTGAGAAGAATTCATTCATATCTGATAGAGGCTTTTAGCTGCGGATTCCTTATCTTTGAATTTTCTCCAATGTCAGACTGGATTCTGAAGATTTTTTTTATGAGCTCTACCCCTGCGCCCTGGGCATTGATCGGCTCCACATCCAACGTCGCCATCGTCTGTGCCAGAAATGGCTTTGCAGATCTTTAATAGGCGCCACCCAGGCATGCTGACGTCAGTTCCTCTTTCAGTGCCAGCCAGTACTGATCTGAGAGAGAGCTACCCCTCAGTCATTTTTTGACTGGACTTTTTTTGTCAAATACTTTTTGAGGTTACTCCTGGTGTGTTGAGGATGTTGTCAAGGAAGACAGGTTCTAAGCCCTGCAGATTCCGCCAACTGGCGATATCTGTGACTGATGCACACCTCTTCTGCTTGTGGTGTATGGAGCGTACCCAAAACCCAAAGTTGTGCTCCAAATGCTGTGCCATGCATTTGTAGGATTTGAAGGCGTGTTCCCTAAAGCTGATGGTGGCCCGGCACACAATTCCACGCATGTCGAGGTCTCGGTCGAAAGGAAGGTCCTGGGAACAGTCATAGAGTCTAAAGTCGTCATCGTCCCACTCAAAGTCCCCGGGCAGTCGGAAAGTCAAGGCACAAGGAAAAGAGTAAATAGTTGAAGCGTTCATGGGGTTCTCCTCGTTCATCAGATGACGCGATGAGGGAGCATCGTTATTCTAGGCCTCACTTTTCGGAACCTGCACCTGGGCTCATTCTGCACCCTAGTGAGATTCCTCGATCTGGAGTGACCCCTGCCCAACTGAAAGAATTTGATGAGGCCATGGGACTCATTTTTGGGCAGTCCAACCCTGTTGGAGAGCCCCCAGGCCATGTGAAGTCAGAGGGGGCCCCGTAGGGTTCTGCACTGATGGCTTTGGCACCAATGAGTTCTCAGGAATCCAGTCCTGGATCCGGACTGCTGTCAGTCGTACCACCTCGACCTTCCCCGGCGGGGGCGATAGTCCCAATGCCGATGTTCACGATGCTGTCGAAGCACTCCAGCAGCACCATCCCCATTGTCATCCTAGACTTCAACACTGAGGCGGGTGGCCATTGCCTGACTCTGGCGCCAGCAGGAGCTCTTTCTCCTCCATTGGATCCTAAGCCCTATTCTGTTGGACTAGACCTTAGAGAAGAATGGGAGGGTTCATTGGACTCTTTTTAGAATACCAGCCATACGAAGAAAAAATGGACGGATGTGAGTACTTGGGTGAAGCTAGAGGATTGGACACTTCTCCACATACTGGTATGCTTTCTCCCGCTACCATGGCTACAGAGGAGGGGAGCCTCTTAATGCAATTACGTTAAGGAGGGCGGCTGAGGTCCTGGACCTTCGACTGCCCTCGGGGGCAGTCAAGACTAATCATCTTTTGACAGAGGTGCTGTAACTGATAGCTTCCAAATCCGAACTGCTGCTCCCATTCATTGATGCCCTTACAGACATCCTTCCGGAAACCTGGTCCAAACCCAGACCAGGGGCTGCTGTGAATAGGACGATTGCTGGCTCCCATTGTCCCGCACCTGGGGATGCAAGTTTCCTGACACAACACTCCACCCCGAGAGCTTTGTGGTCCAAGTCTCTACTTCCCTTGGCTCATTCTCCCCAGCCCTCTGGATAGGGAATCCATGAGGCTGGATTCACTTGGAAAGAAGTTGTTTTCTTCTGCCAGTCTTGTGGTCTTTGAAAACTGCACGCCTTTTGGGCTGCTATTCCCACACGCTGGGGGACATAGTTGCGCAAGTACTGCTACAGGTCCCAGTGGAGGCCTGCGTTGTACTCTCTCATGCTATTGCCAACAAGAGAGACGTCGAAAAGTTCACAATCCTGTGCAGACTGGACACAACTGACTCGCTAGGTAGGGCGGTGTCAACAACAGTGGCCCTAAGGCGCCACACCCGTCTCAGGACATCTGACTTTTTGGGGGGATGTCCAAGCTTCCCTGATGGACACGCCCTTCAGTGGCACCCGTCTCTTCTGAGACAAGGCATATTTGGTATTTGAACGCTTATTGGATTCTCATGCTACGGCCAGCTCCTTGGGCTTTGCAGGTACCCCTTGTCCCCCCACTTCTCCACCCCCCCCCCCCCCCAATCTGCCTTTCACTTCTTTCGTGGCTACAGATGGGACTCCAGACGGTGCCAATTCCTGTCCAGCCACTGTGCCATACATGCTGCCTCTCTGTGCTGATCCACTGACCGCATGGGTCAGGTGGCCAGTGGTCTGGTTAGTCCACATCCTCTCCCCCCACCATCTGCAGCATCCTTTAAACCCCCTTAGTCTGCCTCTCTATTGCCATGGACACCCAGTTGGTGGCAACCATCTCCTGCCACACTGGCAATTCACTACTTCAGGCAGGCAGATCACCCAAAGGAGCTAATACCTCCCCTTCAAGACTACCCATCCATACATGCCACCATCTTATGACAGGCTGACGGAGGATTATTTGTCAGTTCTCTGCTAGAAAGTTGGGGCTCTCTTGCCCAAGGGAGCCTTAGAGAGGGTTCCGGTGCAAGAAGTAGGCATAAAGGACAAGGGTATTCACCTTTTTCTACAAGCTCTCAATCTCTTCCTCAAGAAGGAAAGTTCAAAATGCGCATGTTGGCTCAGGCCTTGCCTGCCCTGGACCCAGGAGACTGAATGGTAGCATTGGACATGCAGCAAGCTTATTTTCACATCCCCTTCCTGCCCACAGACGTTACTTGTGGTTCACAGTAGGCCATAAGCACTTTGTTTACCATGCTTCCCTTTAGCCTTACCAGCACCCCACAGATTTTCACCAATGTGATGGTCACAGCTCATCTGCGGAGATCAGGGGTATCACCCTTCCCCTATCGCGCTGACTGGTTGTTGGAGGCGGGCTAGCCCCAGGCTGTCATCTCCCACCTGGGTTTCACTATAAATGTGCCACAGTCACACCAGACTCCATGTCATATGCTACATTTCATTTGAGCTGTTCTGGACGCAGTGCAGTTTGGAGCTTATTTTCCCGAGCAGCGAGCCCATGCTATTCAGGCTATGCTCCGGATGTTTCAGCCTCTATCCTTGATTTCAGTGACACTGACTCTGAGGCTGCTGGGCCTCATGGCCTCTTGCTTCCTGCTTGTGACACATGCCAGATGGCATAAGTGGGCTCTGCAGTGGAACCTAAAGTTCCAGTGGGCACAGCATCTGGGGAATTTCTCTGACAATGTCTAGATCTCAGAGGGAACTGCGATATACCTCAAGTGGTGGTTAACGAACCAGGTTTGTGACGGAGGCAGATCCCTCTCCCTTCCCTTCCCAGATCTGACAGTAATGACAGATGGGTCACTCCTGGGATGGGGCGGTCATCTGGGTGAGGTGGCGATCAGATAGATCTGGTGTCTGGCGGAAGTGGTACTCCACAACAATATGCTGGAACTCTGTGCAATTCAACTGGCATTGAAAACCTTCCTTCACTCTATCAAGGGAAAGTGTTCATGTACAACACTACCACCATATGATACTCCAACAAGCAGGGCGGGTGGTGTTGTGCAGTCTTTGTCAAGAGGCTCTCCACCTCTGGACATTACTGGAACAGCAGGGCATATCCCTGTCGGTTCAACATATGGCATGCTCTCTGAATGCCATAGCAGACTAACTCAGACTAAAATGCCTAGCGGATCACAAATGATGTCTCCTTATGAAGGTGGTGCATGGTCTCTCTTAGTAGTAAAGAGAACCTTGGTTAGATCTTTTTTTCCTCCGCTGAGAATGCACAATGCCAGCAGTTCTGCAAGCTGGGGTTTCCAAGGTGGCACCGCCCCTTCGCCAAGATCTTCTGTTACAGCAGCAGGGGAGGGTTCTTCACCCAAACCTGTCCATTCTCTGCCTTGTTGCGTGTGAGCATCGGCTTTTGACCTTCCTCCTGAAGTCTGTAACGTCATCTTGGCAGCTAGGCGTTTCTTCACCCTAACAGTATATGCCTGTGGTTGGAAGAAAGTATGGTGTGGTGCACAGAGAAGTCTGTGACCTCCTTTCTGCCCATCTTTCTGAGGTTCTACTTTTCATTATTTCTGTTGTCCAGCAGGGATCTGCTTTGGGCACTATTAAGGCATATTTATCTTCTATTTCTGCTTTTTTGCAGTGTAAGGAAATGCCCCTTGGCATGGTTACCCCCTAACTTTTTGCCTTTGCTGATGCCAAGTTATGATTTGAAAGTGTGCTGGGACCCTGCTAACCAGGCCCCAGCACCAGTGTTCTTTCCCTAAATTGTACCTTTGCCTCCACAATTGGCACACCCCTGGCACTCAGGTAAGTCCCTTATAGCTGGTACCCCTGGTACCAAGGGCCCTGATGCCAGGGAAGGTTTCTAAGGGCTGCAGCATGTCTTATGCCACCCTAGGGACCCCTCATTCATCACATGCACACTGCTTCACAGCTTGTGTGTGCTGGTTGGGAGAAAATGACTAAGTCAACATGGCACTCCCCTCAGAGTGGCATGCCAACCTCACACTGCCTGTGGCATAGGTAAGTCTCCCCTCTAGCAGGCCTTACAGCCCTAAGGCAGGGTGCACTATACCACAGGTGAGGGCATATGTGCATGAGCACTATGCCCCTACAGTGTGTAAGAAAAACCTTAGACATTGTAAGTGCGGGGTAGCCATAAGAGTATATGGTCTGGGGGTTTGCCAAACACGAACTCCACAGTTCCATAATGGCTACACTGAAAACTGGGAAGTTTGGAATCAAACTTCTCAGCACAATAAATGCACACTGATGCCAGTGTAACATACACCCAGAGGGCATCTTAGAGATGCCCCCTGAATACCGACCCGACTTCTAGTCTGTCCAGCTGAACAGTTCCTGCCAGCCTGCCACACACCAGACATGTTGCTGGCCACATGTGGAGAGTGCCTTTGTCACTCTGTGGCCAGGAACAAAGCCTGTACTGGGTGGAGGTGCTTCTGACCTCCCCCTGCCGGAACTGTAACACCTGGCGGTGAGCCTCAAAGGCTCACCCATTTTGTTACAGTGCCCAAGGGCATCCCAGCTAGTGGAGATGCCTGCCACTGCCCCCACTTTTGGCGGCAAGGCTGGAGGAGATAATGAGAAAAACAAGGATGAGTCACCCACCAGTCAGGACAGCCCCTAAGGTGTCCCGAGCTGAGGTGACCCCTGCTTTGAGAAATCCTCCATCTTGAGTTTGGAGGATTCCCCCAATAGGATTAGGGATATACCCCCCTCCCCACAGGGAGGAGGCACAACAAGGGTGTTGCCACCCTCAAGGACAGTAGCCATTGGCTACTGTCTTCCCAGACCTAAACACACCCCTAAATTCAGTATTTAGGGGCTCCCCAGATCCCAGGAAATCAGATTCCTGCAACCTGAAGAAGGAAGGACTGCTGACCTACAAGCCTGCAGAGAAGGAGGAAGACGACAACTGATTTGGCTCCAGCCCTACCGGCCTGTCTCCAACTTCGAAAACCTGCTCCAGCGACGCATCCGACAGGGACCAGCGACCGCTGAAGCCTCAGAGGACTGCCCTGGGCTACAGGACCAAGAAACGCCGGTGAACAGCGGCCCTGTTCAAAACCAGCTACTTCTTTGCAACAAAGAAGCAACTTCAAAGGACTTCATGTTTCCCGCCGGAACCGTGAGACTCTACACTCTGCACCCGACGCTCCCGGCTCGACCTGCAGAAAACCAACACCTCAGGGAGGACACCCCGACGACTGCGAGCCCGTGAGTAACCAGAGACGACCCCCCTGAGCTCCCACAGCGACGCCTGCAGAGAGAATTCAGAGGCTGCCCCTGACCGCGACTGCCTGTAACAAGGGAACCGATGCCTGGAACCAACACTGCACCCGCAGCCCCCAGGACCTGAAGGAACAGAACATCGACGCAGGAATGACCCCCAGGTGACCCTCTGCCTTGCCCAGGTGGTGGCTGTTCTGAGAAGCCCCCCCCCTGTGCGTGCCTTCACCTCTAGTGACCCCCGGGTCCCTCCATTGGAACATATACAAAACCCGACTCCTGCTTTGCACACTGCACCCGGCCGCCCCTGTCCCGCTGAGGGTGTATTTTGTGTGCCTACTTGTGTCCCCTCCAGTGCTCTACAAAACCCCCCTGGTCTGCCCCCCGAGGACGCTGGCAGACTGGAACCGGAGCACCCCGGTTTTCCATAGGCGCCTATGTGTTTTGGGCACCTCTTTGACCTCTGCACCTGACTGGCCCTGAGCTGCTGGTGTGGTAACTTTGGGGTTACCTTGAACCCCCAATGGTGGGCTGCCTATGCCCCAGAACTGAGACTTGTAAGTGTTTTACTTACCTCCTAATCTAACCTTTACTTACCTCCCCCAGGAACGGTTGGTTTTTGCACTGTGTCCACTTTGAAAATAGCTTATTACCATTTTTACAAAGACTGTACATGATATTGTTTTCATTGAAAGTTCCTAAAGTATCTAAGTGAAGTACCTTACATTTAAAGTGTTTGCTGTAAATCTTGAACCTGTGGTTCTTAAAATAAACTAAGAAAAGATATTTTTCAATATGAAAACCTATTGGCCTGGAATAAGTCTTTGAGTGTGTGTTCCTCATTTATTGCCTGTGTGTGTAGAACAAATGCTTAACACTACCCTCTGATAAGCCTACTGCTTGACCACACTACCACAAAATAGAGCATTAGAATTATCTACTTTTGCCACTATCTTACCTCTAAGGGGAACCCTTGGACTCTGTGCACACTATTTCTTACTTTGAAATAGTATATACAGAGACAACTTCCTACATGCGGCTTCCTGCTCAGCCTTCCTTGTTTAAGTCTCCTACTGTACATCGGTTCCTGAAAGGTCTCACTAATCTCTTCCCTCCATCCCCACTCATTATGCCCCAGTGAGATCTTAATTTGGTTCTGACCTTTTTGATGTGCAGTCCCTTCAAGCCTCTTCACAGCTGTCCCCTCAGGCTTCTCATATTGAAAACAGCTTTCCTTGTGGCAATTACATCTGCCTGCAGAGTGAGTAAGACATAGTGGTGCTTCACACTGCGGCCTCTTTTCTTCCAAACGTGATCACGCCTTTTCATGTAAGCCTATATATCACCTTGCCAACTTTTTACGCATCCCCACATCCTTCTAACGAAGAGAAGAGACTCCATCGCCTGGATCCACAAAGAGAGTTGGAGTTCTACCTTGATGATACAAAAGAGTTATGAGTGGATGACCACCTCTTCATGGAGTATGTGGCTTGCAAGCTCATTCCACTAGACCTAAGCTGCGACCACTGTGTTAGCACGCAAGTTCCTGTCCTGGACATCTGTCAGGCAGGGGCGTGGGCATCTCTGCACATGTTTACCAAACACTACTGCCTAGACAGGGATGGGCACTTTGCCCATTTGGTCCTGCAGGACTTTTTCGTTTGTAATTGGTTCGCAGATCCACCACTAGGGATTGTATTGCTTGGCATCTATTGAAAGGTAAGGAATCTGCAACTAGATGTCTCTATCAGAAGAAGATATTACTTACCTCCGATCTAGCTGCAGATTCCTTACCGACCCACCTTCGATCCTCACCGTTTTGCAAACAGATTTCTACCAGAAGGGATTTCCCTTTCAGGGCCCTAGTTTAGACACACCAGTGGTCCGTGTTCTTCCTCGCTCCACTCTTTTGGTGTGGAAAGTCCTGGGTGGCGCCTATATACGAACCGGAACGTAATTTCTGGCGCAGGTGACACAGACAATGGATGGGGAGCTGATCGACACCACCTACCAAAGGGGTACTGCTCACTAAAAATCTTCCAGATCCAGTCTGATGCTGGGGGAGAATTTAAAGGTAGGGCATGCAGCTAGATATGGTCTCTACCTCAGAAGGTGTTACTGAAGGTAAGTAACTTGTTCATTATGGCACCTATTAGCAGTTTTTGCTATGGGGCAGAGAAAAATTCCTAAGTGCTTTGACTTGAAAGATATTTCAAACCAATTACCTTGGGTAAATCTGTTCAGCAACTGTTTGATATCTTGCAGTTTTATCAAAATGACGCAAATGTTATGAGCGAGTAGAGCTATATAATTAAGCTGGAAAAAATCTGAAATCTATATATTTTTTTCTAATAGCTGCTATAATATTTCAACTAACTGAAAGAATTTATACCAATCCGCTGTTTAATGTTCTACTTTTAAGCTTAGCTTGGTGCAGTTTAATTTATTTGCTTTTTATTGTAGCTGTAAACATACCTTTCTGAGACCTAAATTGAGGAATGCTATGTTTAGTTCTTCCCAAGTAATGTTGGCCCTTGTCCCACCTCTCTTCTGACCCCATTAATCAACCTGTTAAAAAAGTAAAAATATATTACTTTAGCGGGTGCATCAGTCATTTTTAATGCATCTTTATTAAATGGTGCTAAAATCATTAGCCAGTAAAAAAAATCCTGTTGATATCTCAAATTACCCCTAATTATTGAATTCCCCTCGCTGTCTGTGTAAAAAACATGAACTATATTGTTAATCTGTACCTACAATAATGTTTTAAGGTCTTTTGATGGTTGTTGAGATTTTTTAATTTTCAGGAATCTTAAAGATGATCCTATTTGGAAGGAATGAAACTTCAGTCTATTTTTGCAGTGAACTGTGGGAAGTTGTTTTTCTATTTCCACATAAGTTGCTGATGACTTCCAAAAGTTGTGATGGAAATGATTGAAATTAAAGTGTGACTACTACTACCTTTTCATAGACATCTAAAGTGTGAGAGTACAATCCCAATTTTTGTGGTAACATTCAGTGGAAAGTAACACCTTTTTGCAAAGAAAAAGATGTATTCATGAATACTAATAGTTTTTCTTTTCCATCACAGTATTGACGACATCATTGAGCACTACAGAAAAGAACAAATTGTAGAAGGATATTTCCTTAAGGACCCCATACCCAAGCAGGTAATGTATTGAAATAGTGTTTGCTCATGCATGTGCAAGTAACTTTATTAAATAATTAGCAGATTTAACTTGATTAGATTAAACTCACTAGATTTCTATTTTTATTTCCGACCTTCCTTAGTGTTTTAAATAGAACATGTTTAAGCCATCTTAATCAGGTGATTTGAAGGTTCAAAACTAGCTGTATCGTTCTTGCAGTGTTTGAAAGCCATTATTTTTCTATCGTGCTTCAGTGTCTGGAGAGACATTTTTATACCGGGTTAACTATTTTATATTGACTGTCTTTAAACACTTAATAATAAAGTATGAATTAAAAGGGTTCTCATATGAATTCTAGATCCCAGGGTCTTTAAAAATAGCTTAACACTTTGCAAGGACCATATAGTATTTGCCATTCGATAGGCAGGCTTGGAAAATTCCTACTTGACCCAAGTGTTTTTTTTTTTATGCTAAGATCTGCAGTAGCTCTTCCGCCAAGGGCTCAAATTGTAGCTCATTGTATACCAAAAGAAAAACCCTTGTAGGTTTCCAAAGCGTGGGCTTTGGGTCGGATTTCAACATCAGTGATAATTATACATCTGCCCTGTGTTCATCAAAGTCCTTAGTGCAGAGTGTTGTGAATTGTCATTTTGAGCTTGACTGTGATACATAGTTGGAGAATTTATTGTAGGGGTGTGAGAATAGATCTTACAGTAGTATGAAGGAAGCCATTTCCCCTCTTTCTGTTTAGTTGAAAATGACCCTCTGACCATTTAAACTACAGATATACAGGGAGTGCAGAATTATTAGGCAAGTTGTATTTTTGAGGATTAATTTTATTATTGAACAACAACCATGTTCTCAATGAACCCAAAAAACTCATTAATATCAAAGCTGAATATTTTTGGAAGTAGTTTTTAGTTTGTTTTTAGTTTTAGCTATGTTAGGGGGATATCTGTGTGTGCAGGTGACTATTACTGTGCATAATTATTAGGCAACTTAACAAAAAACAAATATATACCCATTTCAATTATTTATTATTACCAGTGAAACCAATATAACATCTCAACATTCACAAATATACATTTCTGACATTCAAAAACAAAACAAAAACAAATCAGTGACCAATATAGCCACCTTTCTTTGCAAGGACACTCAAAAGCCTGCCATCCATGGATTCTGTCAGTGTTTTGATCTGTTCACCATCAACATTGCGTGCAGCAGCAACCACAGCCTCCCAGACACTGTTCAGAGAGGTGTACTGTTTTCCCTCCTTGTAAATCTCACATTTGATGATGGACCACAGGTTCTCAATGGGGTTCAGATCAGGTGAACAAGGAGGCCATGTCATTAGATTTCCTTCTTTTATACCCTTTCTTGCCAGCCACGCTGTGGAGTACTTGGACGCGTGTGATGGAGCATTGTCCTGCATGAAAATCATGTTTTTCTTGAAGGATGCAGACTTCTTCCTGTACCACTGCTTGAAGAAGGTGTCTTCCAGGAACTGGCAGTAGGACTGGGAGTTGAGCTTGACTCCATCCTCAACCCGAAAAGGCCCCACAAGCTCATCTTTGATGATACCAGCCCAAACCAGTACTCCACCTCCACCTTGCTGGCGTCTGAGTCGGACTGGAGCTCTCTGCCCTTTACCAATCCAGCCACGGGCCCATCCATCTGGCCCATCAAGAATCACTCTCATTTCATCAGTCCATAAAACCTTAGAAAAATCAGTCTTGAGATATTTCTTGGCCCAGTCTTGACGTTTCAGCTTGTGTGTCTTGTTCAGTGGTGGTCGTCTTTCAGCCTTTCTTACCTTGGCCATGTCTCTGAGTATTGCACACCTTGTGCTTTTGGGCACTCCAGTGATGTTGCAGCTCTGAAATATGGCCAAACTGGTGGCAAGTGGCATCGTGGCAGCTGCACGCTTGACTTTTCTCAGTTCATGGGCAGTTATTTTGCGCGTTGGTTTTTCCACACGCTTCTTGCGACCCTGTTGACTATTGTGAATGAAACGCTTGATTGTTCGATGATCACGCTTCAGAAGCTTTTCAATTTTAAGAGTGCTGCATCCCTCTGCATGATATCTCACTATTTTTTACTTTTCTGAGCCTGTCAAGTCCTTCTTTTGACCCATTTTGCCAAAGGAAAGGAAGTTGCCTAATAATTATGCACACCTGATATAGGGTGTTGATGTTATTAGACCACACCCCTTCTCATTACAGAGATGCACATCACCTAATATGCTTAATTGGTAGTAGGCTTTCGAGCCTATACAGCTTGGAGTAAGACAACATGCATAAAGAGGATGATGTGGTCAAAATACTCATTTGCCTAATAATTCTGCACTCCCTGTACACTTGCCAATCTCCCCATAGAGTGCTGTAAGGCAGACTGCCACTCTGGTGCTTTACCTTTTGTTTGATATACAACACCATGGAATGTTGTGAGAATGGAGAATTCACACCACACACCTCACATCTTCAGATCATCGAAGGGACACTCCCAAAAGTAAGCTGGCTTGTGAACAAAAGACAGAAGGTGATGAAAAACATCTTGAAGAAAAAAATTGAAAAATGTGCTCCAACCTGCAGGAAAAAAAGATTGAAAAATCCTGGAGGCGTAAAAAGATAACAATTTGAGGAGGAAATAAACCTCCAAAAATGGAGATGCTGTTTAGTCACCAGCACAAATCTGCAGCGGGAATTGTGCCATATGAATTCCCTACTATGATGGTTAAAAGAACTAAAGAAGGTCGCTGAGATATATAGGGGTAGGTTAGTAAAATATTAGAGAACGCAAGATCAAACCACCATTTTTTTGAGCGCTGCTTGGCCAGCTAATGTAATTGGCAGTGAGCGCCAGAGCGTCATTTTAAATCGTAGAGATTTGACTGTTCTAGTAATATTGCCATCAAACAAATCAGCAGGGGAGACTGCCATTGTTTCAGGATGCTTTCTATGAACCATTTCATATGGATATGGATGCTCTGGCTCCAGTATTTCCTACTTCTGGCTCTCTTAATGCAGGCACCGTACAGGATGCTACTACCTCCGCGGCGGCTGAGGATACCGTCCATGTTTGTTGCTTTGCCTTGCTCACTGATGTCATTGTGGTTCTGTCACCTACGGAAGTGGGAGCCTTCTGGATTCCATTGACGATATGGATGACATCTTGGAGGCTTCCACTCATTTTTAAATGTGACCCTTGTTTTTAAGTAAATTGTTTTGTTTGATTTTGTTTTTTTAAGTGCCTTATCTTTAATTCAGCTTGTTTGCTTTGCTTGTTCGAGTGAACATTTTTTGTTTCATTCCTTTGATAGTATGTTTTTTTTTTTTTTAGAATCTGACTTTTCGCGTCCAAGGGGTGGGTGTAGTGAGACCCTCTTGGACTTAAGCTGGTTACACATTTTTAGCTTTGTTTTATATTTCATAGTTTACATGTTTTAGCTGTAGTGCTTTTTAGCAGTGACATTTTACACATTTTGTTTGTATGGTATCATTTTAGGAAAATATTGTACAAATTGCTTGTTTTAGTTAGCCTTTTCTTGACATATCAGCATATTTTGTGCAAGGCTGGAGCACAGTACACAATATCATATCGCTTGGATTGCAGTTCGGAGACAGTTTATTATAATTAGGCTTATCATTACATCAGAGCTGTGACTCTAACTCAGTGTTGCTTTGAGTATATAAACAATTCAGTGACCCGGAAGGGGCAGACGGGATCTCCAGCCGCCACCATCCTGGACAAAATCCGTGTTTGACATGCAGCAGTGTTGACACTAATCTAAAAGCTTCCTGAAAGGATTCTCATTAGTAAAACAGGCTGACTCCTGATGCTGTTCTACAGGTATGAAGGCCCAGGCTAACCTCTAAGATTGGGCAAAAGCAGAGAGCATACCCACTGTGCTCTGAGTAAAGACTTAAGGATATGTGGGAATATCTAGAAGTAATTTACCATGTTTAGTATATTCATTCTCTTAACCATGTTCATAATGCCGGTTACTTTGCTTTGTTTCATCTGTCTAATTATCGCAGCTCCTTCTCTTTATGCAAGTCTATGATTGTTTCAATAAATGTATTGAAAATGTATCTTGTATCGCTCTTGTGTTTCACCTGGGCATGCGTAAGTAATACTTTCCACGACTTCTCTGGCAGTCGGAGTGTCATGTTCAAGTTGCCATAGTCACCTTCCACCCCACAGGGTTAGGGGTTTAGGCGAGGCACTGTGAGCCAGACAGAAATTGGGCTGTCAGCTCCTGATGGTGTGGATAGACTTTGTCCCCCACATTCTGGAGTTCTGTCGTCCTAATATGCAGTCCTTTTATCTTTGTTGGAACCGTGTAACAGTTGAATTAACATTTTCATTCCAAAATTAAAACTGTGTGTCAATTCAGAAGTCATAAACTGATGGTTGAAGATAAATGAATTTGAAAAAAAAATTAAAGCTGAAATTTGATTGATAACATCTTGCAGCTGTGGGGAAATGTATTAGTATCACTGGGTTCCGGGGGCATTGCAAGTATAGCTGTTATATATTACCCATGCAGTGGCATTTTATATTGGCAAAGCATTTTTCCATTACTGCTAGCAACCTTGCCTTATGCACTGAGGTGAACACAGCAAGTAATCTTAAATATGGTCACTATTGGGTTTTAATTATCGAAGGCTTTTTCTGTGTAGCGTCTACCCTTTGAAGTTGGTGTTTCTCTTTTGTGACTTTTACTGTGGGATTAGGTATTAAAGTTTAGCAATGTTAGGTCTAAACTGTGCTATTAACATAAATATATTTTTGTTTTACCAGCATCAAGAACAAGTGCTCAATGATTCAGTGGACGGAAAAGAAATTTACAATACCATCCGCAGAAAAACAAAAGACGCTTTTTATAAAAACATTGTAAAAAAGGGATATCTTTTAAAAAAAAGTAAGACTTTTGTTCATGAAGACTTTACAGATATTTCCTGTTGCGCTTTATTTACAATGAAATGTAAAGTTTTTTTTTCTGTGACCTGTTGTGTTGCACCTAAGATATGTTGCCAAAGAAATCCAGCAGCAATTTATAACAATAGACTGTATTTTTATACACCACGAAAAAGATCAACTGGAGAATTCTGTAAATATAAAACTTACAAGATTTATTAAATTAAAGCATTTCACTCAATTACAAACTAAAACTGACAAATTCAATGGATTTGACACTAAGAAAACTTTTAAACAAATCGTTTAAACTAGCTGTAATGTGGTTACTTAGACTCACTTTAGGTGACCAACTCCAGGAGGGAGCCAGTCAGGGGGACCAGTAAGGTCCTCAGAAAGAGTTATCGCAACAGATGAAGCAGTCTTCAGTCTGTTCCAGCCACTTTTATTCTTTTCAGGGCCTTGCTGTGAAGTGGCCCTGATGCAGGGTGTAAAGAATGCTGTGGATGCAATGCGGTCGGCATGGGCCTTGCTGTGACTACTACAGAGGGGTTGAGGTGGTCCTGATCACAGGACTGACGTCCCTCAAAGTCCTCTTGGAGCTGACAGAAGTCCAGTTGCCTCTAAACTACCGGTCACCTAGTATCTCGGTCACCGGGCAATACTTCCTGGGTTGATAACTATCCACTGGATGTCCCAGCTGCACTCCAGCAACACTCCCGGGCTCAGTGAACTCTGGTGGAACTTTGTGCATAGGGTCCTGGTCCCTGGTGCTGTACTATGGAAATAAGTTGAAGACTTAGGGCTTCTTACTTGCCCCAGCAAGCTTCTTCAGCTGCTGTGCCCTATGCTGTGAAGAAGAAGCCAGGCAGCTGGCCCTTAGAGTCTCTTGGCTTTGGCTAAGCTCTGGAGACGACTTCTCCTCGAGCATGACACTGCAAGTACTGTCCCTCTCTTTTGTAAGCCACCAGGTGCAAGAGGTTAAACCCTCAATGGTGGAGCCTCTCTATGCCGGCTTCACAGTGCAGCAGGCCAGTCCTCTGTCGGTCCTTCTTCCAGCCCATTTGAAATCTGCGTTTGGGATGCCAGATGATCCCCTACGTATGCTCAGAAAATGCCCTTGAGGCAGGATGGCGTGGGTAGACAATGGGCTACCAGATATCCGCCCACCTAATGACATTCTGCATAAGCACCATTCTGCCCACTTCCATTATGGCAGGCCTCTCTCCCGGCATTTGTAGCTCCCTGGCCCAAACCAAAGTTGTGGCCAACAAGGGGGCTATTCAACCCTGGAAAGCTGGTTTGGCATCTGATTTTCCCTCTCCGGTCTCTAGTACCAGCCTATCTGCCTACAAAATGGAGCAGCCCCTCTCCAAGAGTTACCTATTTGCCCATCAAAGGCGGCTTCTCCTTTGAAGCTCACTTTTTGGGCCAGCACCTGTGTGGCTTCCTACAGGCGGGAAGTGACACCTCCTTCCAGAGCCCCCATTGTATCCTTTGCTGGGAGTTATTGGCACTTCTCTCCAGAGGGCAGAAAGCTGTCTCAGAGACAGGGCCCCCTATGCAACTGGTTTGTGCATGGGGGTCTAAAGGCAACAAAGAGGCAACTTTGATAAAGTTGAACACTGCAATTTGTTATATTAATTTGACCAGAGCATCAAGTCGGCTTAATATAACAAGTTGTTTGATACCTTGGATGACCCACTTTTGTTGCACCGTTGGAGACTTAGCACAGTTGAGGGGTCAACGTGTAGCTCTGTACTTTCCAATGGGAGAACCAAGCTTTTCCATAATAAAAACAGGTTTGTTGGGGTGTGTGGCTGTAGATACACATGCTCTGCATATTTCTGCAATCTAGTGTTGGGGCCTCTAGATGATTGCAAGTTGTTTTTCTTTGAAAAGTTTATGGAGTCACGAGGTGTAGTGATTCGCCCTCTTGCTGGTAATGCTCATGGGGATTGACTTCATTGTTAGATTGTTTTCTTCCGCCATCGGGTCCGGTTATGTTTCACCAAGCTCCTGGTCGAGGCTGTCTTTTCGGGCTCTTTCCATTTGGGATTCACCCCCTTATCGGTGGTATTTTTGTAGAACATGTTGCTCCGTCCCTTGTGTTTCTGGACCAGGAAAACATCTCCCTTTGGATCAGCCCACTCTGGCAGAGGCCCTCTCTGCTGCGCCCTTCAGGCTGCCATATCTGTGATACGTCAAACTCTAGAATAAACTCCTGATGGAACGGCCTTCTGTTTCTGTCCTAAGTGTAGTGCGAAGTTCCTGCTAACCGACGAACACCAGGTCTACATTCTCTATTTGTCTCCCAACCACAGAGAGAAGGACTGCAAGGCTTGCCAGTCCTTTCAAGCCAAGAAAACTCTATGGGACCGTAAAGAGCACGCCGTAGAGAAATGCTTTGACAGGAGGTCGAGGATACACCCAATTTTCCAACAACAGGAAGTTGAGTCGGAGGAGGAAAAAGAAGTGGAAGAGGCCTCTGGGGCTCAGGAGGAGGCCTTTTCAATTAAGGACTCAGAGTCTGACGCAGACAGTCCTCAAGATGCAAGATTGTCCTCCAGCACAGAGTCCAATGAGTACAGACAACCCAATTCCGCCCACAAAGCCTCCACCTCCCACCAAAGCAAAGGCTACTGGACCACCACTGCCATCAGGTCATGTTTAGCACCGAATTACATTACTCTGCACAGAAACAAAATCCTAAGCCGACCACCTCTGATACCAAGCCAGCCAGCTTCAATTTGTGCACCAACAGCTACAGGCTTCGAGGCGGCACCGACCACCTCAGCGCCAAAAGGGACCTTGAAAGCAGTCTTGGCCCAACTGTTTCGGCTCAAAAACGCAAGAAACATTTTGGTGCCAAAGAAACCAAAGTCCACACCACCTTCAGATCCGGGGTCCTCGGTTGAGCCACCCCTATAAAATGAAAGAGCATCTCGATGCCAAACAGAAAAAACTCCATATACAGCCACACACTGGCTGTATGCTGGTAAAGGTTGTTGTCACTACACCATTGAAAAGACAGCTCTCTTTTGCAGAGGCCACTGATGTACCCATATCGAAAAGAAAAGGACGAACAAGGACTCTTACTCCACACACTCCTTTATCTGCCTCTCCACCAACGCTACCTCCACCACCCTCACCTCTTCATTCACGGGGTGATGCACTTGACATCACCTCTTAGGGGTTGCCTAACTCTTTTACTGGTGATCAGGGAACAAGGGGCAACACTTTCGACATGCCCCAACACACAGACACTTAGTTATCCTATGATGTTGAACTGCACACTGACTCAGAGCCAGACGTCTACCCAGCTAGACCATCTCCCACAGATGATACCACCTCTTTTCAATAACTTATCAGAAGGGCAGCCGCGTATCCTGAGGTACCCTTGGATTAGGAACCCATTGAGGATAATTTCCTGTTTGAAACCCTCTCCACCTCTCACACAGTAACAAAGTACACCCCAATGCTCAAGGGAAAGCTGAGGCACCCAGACAACATTTTTGAAAGGTCTAGCTAGGGCACACATTATTACTTCATGCTTGAAGAAAAGATATAAGGCTTCTCCCTCTGATCCTATTTTTAGCAGTGGCTAGATTTCCCCCGATTCGATGGTGGTCTCCAATGCTAGAAAGAGGGCAAACTCTCAAGCCGCAAGTGATGATCCACCTCCTGACAAGGAGAGCAAGCCTATAGATGCCTCAGGGAAATGATTTGCACCCCAAGCCGCCAATCACTAGCATATAGAGAACACCCAGGAGCTGTTAGCCAGATATGACTGCACCCACTGGGAGGAGATGGAGAAACTCCTCCAATACCTCCCACAGGAGGATTTGAAGAGAGACCAGGAAATAGTTAGCGAGGGACAAATTATCTTTAATAATTCAATACTTTGTGCTTTGGATTCCGCTGACACAGCTGCTAAAGGGATTAATACTAATGCCTTTGACGCCAGCATGCATGGCTACGCGTATCTAGTTTTAAATCAGAGGTGCTTCAGAACGTCCCCTTTGACAAAGAACACTTCTTTGGCCAGCAGTCCGACCACACACTCCAAAAAAATGAAGACAGACACAGATGTGGCTAAATCCATAGGTTTGTAACAAACAACTACTGCACGTGGGTCATTTCTCTGGCCCTTATATAAACCTGGCTCTAAGACCACATCACAGACACCTTGTACTCCTATCTTAGAGGTCAAGGGCAGCAGTACTCCCCTAGAGGTTTTATCAGAGGCACATATGGAGGAAACAAACAAAATGAAGGATCAAAACAACCTCACCAGAGGGCTCTTCCGCTGCCATAAAGCAGTGACTCCCTTCTCCTTCCCCTGACTACTCAACACCTGTCGGGGGACGTCTACAGCAATTCCTCCCTGTCTGGCAAAATATAGTATTAGATCAATGGATGTTGGATGCTATCTAACATGGTTACTGTCTAAAGCTAATTTCCACCCCTCCAAACATTCCCCCTCGTGCTCACAAACTCACCAGAACATCTCATCCTCCTCAAACAGGAAGTTCAGGCTCTCCTACTGGAGGGAGCCACAGAACCTGTTCCTACACACTCTCAAGGGACAGGAGTATACTCTCTGTACTTTCTGATCCCCAAAAAGGACAGGGCATTAAGGCCAATTCTAGATCTGTGGCCGTTAAATTATTACATCCTATCAGACCTTTTTCTTGTTATAACATGTCAGGAGATGATCACACTCCTTCAGCAAGGCGATTTCCTCTCAATATTAGACTTGGAGGATGACTACTTTCACATACCTGTACACCCAGCACATCGCAAATACCTCAGATTTGTGATAGCAGGCAACCACAACCAGTTTAAAGATCTCCCATTTGGGGTAACTACTGCACCATGAGTGTTCACAAACTGTCTTGTGGTGGTAACAGCACACTTACACCGACAAAACATTCACATCTTCCCAGAGATAGACTACTTACTCATCAAAGCCAGAGCTCTCGCACTTTGTCTAAATCACATCCAAACTACAATAGACTTTCTTTATATACTAGGCTTCCCTATCAATCTCCAAAAATCTCTTCTTTAGCCTCTTCAGATCCAGCACTACCTCAGAGCTGTTCTAAACATGCGGGTGAGATTATCTTATCCCAGTGCATCAAGAATACAGAACTTTCTAATACTTATCTTTGTTTTTTTTTTGTTTTTTTGCCCTGATCAGCAAGTCACAGTCAGATCTGTCATAAGACTACTAGGCATGATTGCCTCCTATATCGCCATCGTGCCATACTCCTGTCTACACATGCGTCCATTGCAGGAATGTTTAGCACATCAATGGTCTCCGTCATAGGGTCATCTGAAGGGTCTAGTGTTAGTAGACAACCGCACCCTTCGCTCTTTGCATTGGTGGAACAAAAACAACCTGTTATAGGGGCTGCCTTTCCTAGACCCTGTTCCTCAGACCATACCGACAACAGAAGCTTCACAGACAGGGTGGGGTGCTCACCTTTAGGATCTCACAGTCCAGGGTCTCTAGGATTCCAAATACCGTAGTATGCACATCAACTACGTAGAACTTCTTGCTGTTCAGCTAACGCTGAAAGTGTTTGCACCTCACCTGACCAACAAAGTTGTCCTCATCCACACAGACAACATCACAAAGGTATTATGTGCAGCAACAGGGGGACACACATTCTCTCCCTCTCCTTCCGTTTCTATTTCGGAAGTTTAGGTAAACATCCCTCACATTGATTATTGTAGCTCCTACACGGGCCTGACAGCCATGGTTTACCAACCTGCTAAAGCTACTAGTAGTTCCTCACAAGAAGCTTCTCCTCAGCCTAGACCTTCTCACTCAGAAACTGGGTCAAATCAGGCACCCAAATCCCAAGGAATTAAATCTTGTCATATGGCTCCTGAAGTCATAGAATTTTGATAAATTAACCTGCCTCAAGAATGCATAGATATTCTTAAGGAGCCACATAGACCCATCGCTAGACAATGTTAGGCAGGGACGCGGAACGTTTTGTTTGCTATTGTCTGTACAAATAGTCGGACTCGTTTAAGGGTATTCTTTCTTACCCTTTTCATTTGCAAAAAGCGTTCTTGGCGTACACCTCCATAAGGTTGCATCTGTCAGCCATAGCTTCTTACCTTCAGAGCAGACAGCATCTTTCCCTTTTCAAAATTCCAGTTATCAAAGCCTTCATGGAAGGACTTCGACAAGTAATTTCGACAAGTAATTTCGCCAAAGGCTCCCCCAGTGCCTTCTTGGAATCTTAATATTTCACTCACAAGACTCATTGGACCACCTTTTGAGTCTTTACATACATGCCCTCTTCAGTTCTTGTCGTGGAAAGTGGATTTTTTTTTAGTTGCTATCACTGCACTTAGACGTGTTAGTAAGCTCCAGGCTTTAACCCTGCAAGAACCCTTTTTCCAAACACACAAGAATAAAGTAGTTCTTTGCACCAACCCTAAATTCCTGAGAAACATCTCAATTCCACGTTAATCTATCGAATTCCAGGTCTTCTCTCCGCAATCAGACTCTGTTACTGGAAGAACTCTTCACACTCTAGATGTTAAAAAACGCTTATGTTCTACATTGAGAGAACTAAAACCTTTAGAGACACCAAACAGCTTTCTGTTGCCTTTTCACCACCACATTAAGGAATATCCAAATTCAGCATAGCCAGATGGATTGTAAAATGTATCCAGACCCATTGCCTGTTCCTCCTAGAGCGCAGTCCACTCATGAAAAAGGAGTAACCATGGCCTTTTTAGGAAATATTCCGATAGCTGACATATGTAACACAGCTACATTGTCTACACCACAGACCTTCCCCAAGCATTTGTTTGTGGATGTCTTAGCATTCCAGCAAGCTAATGTAGGCCAGACAGTGCTGAGTTCACTTTTCCAGACCACTACAACACCCACAGGTTAGCCACCGCTTTTTAGGTGGTGCTGCTTTACATTCTAGGTGGCAGGAGTATGCAGCGCATGTGAATCTACAGCACTACATGCCACAATAAGATGCATACTGGGTAAGTAACATTTTCCTTTTGCAAATTTACTATCAGAACATATAAAATACATGTTCTGCCCATGTGATATGTTGCACCCTGTCTCAGGACTTGCTAGGTTTGCCAAAGGGGTAACTTACACATATACCAGGAGGAAGTCTGACATTTTCATTACTTTAACTGGCAAAGTTTAAACTGCTCTTCCAGCCTGCAAATGGTGGGCTGGTAGTCGCATTTTGCTCATATCACTCCCAGTGTGGCGGAACCAGTGCTGCAGACCCTGACGTGACCCACTAACTTGCCTGCCCTGGGTACCGTTTACCAGGGAGTTATAGGTAAGTTATCTTAGCCAGTTGGATATGAGCCAATTCAACAGACCTGTTTAAGGGTACGAGCACAGGCACTGAGGTCAGGTTAGCAGGCCTCACTGCCAAATACTTTGGGGTGACCATGCAAAAAGAAATGGAATCTAACGAGAAGCTCCAGATTGGCTTTCCAGTCTCGCCATTTTTAGAGCGCGTCAAGACTTTCCAGTTGTGGATGTTGATGGCCAGCAGCTCTCCAGTAGGAAAGCAGACCACGTTTATGATATGGCGGAATGCAGGGAAGGCTGATAACCTGTTAGTTCCATCCTCTAAGTTAAGCTGTAATGTTTTGCATGACATCACAAGAACACCGTTTTGATGAAAAATTTATGGAAAGATGCATCACTTTTTAAGCCTTACATAACAGTGGTATGTAACATGTCCTGTTGTAATCGGACGTCATGTAGGCTAAACAAAAAAATATTTAACAAATGAAATAGAAGAGGTTTGCAGTACAGTGAAAGGTTACAGCGTGCTTGCATCTGCCACTTAGAACACTTTATCGTCTAAGATAGAGTAGAGCAGTATTTAACCAGTGCTGTCTTGAGAATGTCATTGGCAGTGTCACAAGTAATATTCAGTTGATTAGTAGCTGGTTTCCAGGCTAGATTTACTGTTGACCATGGTATTTTCAATTTCTGTTTTTCTGTAGGCAAAGGCAAAAGATGGAAAAACTTATATTTCATCTTAGAAGGAAATGATGCACAGCTTATTTTTTTTGAAAGTGAAAAACGTGCTACCAAACCCAAAGGGCTGATAGATCTATCAGTTTGCTCTGTTCATGGTGTCCATGACAGTCTATTTTCCAGGTAAGAGTTTTCTACTCTTCTTCTTTCAGTTATTCTGTACATACATTATACTGAGCAAAATTGAAGGTTTTCTTAAATATTTGCTGTAACTGAAAACATTTAACTCACGTATGTATGTGAAACTCTCTCGTGCAAATGGCTCTTGTTATCTGACGAATGCGGGAAAATACTATTTCCTGGAATCATTATCACCAGCGAGTCTCTAATTACATGGGCCACATCCATGCGGAGTCTCTAATTACATGGGCCACATCCATGCCCTTGTGGAGTCTCCAGGGGTTAGCTTTAGTTAATCGTTTGACATTATAGCTATGCACCGATCAGGATGGACCAGTGTACTAATGAAGTGTTTAAACACACCTGCAAAAATGTTAGGGATTGTTTATGCCGCTCGATTACCTAAGGAAATATGAATATACGTTTTGCAAGACCTTGACATCGTCCATATTTCTGAGAAGACTGCTGTTGCTGTGAAAGCATGTTAACTTCTTTTTTTTTTGGTCCATGTATTTTCACAACTGCGAATGGTGACTGTATTGTTTTCTTCTGATGTTATGTTCGCTTTACCCCCCGATGCTGTTGATTACTGGAATTCACTTTCAACCAAAAGTAATCTTGTGAAATGGATGCTAATGACAAACGCTGCAGATAACCAATGAATTCTTCATAGAGACCATTATTGATCTAATTTTTTAACAGTATTGTATAATGCTCTTTCACTGTGAAGTATGTGGTGCTGAAGCCGAAGCACAATACACAGCGAGGGTAGAGTGAGGCTGGAGATTGCAAGAGAGTGGAGTTGAGTGATACAGCGAGCACATTTACAGTGAAGAGAAGATGACAGGCCAAAAGAACAACACAAGTCAAACGGGAAAGTTGAAGGGAGAACTGGACTATGAGAGTAAAAGTGGTGGAGATAATTTCAGATGGACGATTAGGTTTTTTGGGTGAAATGCTGTCGAAAGAGGTGCGTCTTTAGATGTTAACGAAATGATAATATTAGAGCTTGTTCTGACGCAATCTGATGTGAACTGCACACACTACTTCTTTCTCATTTTATTTTGAGTTGAGGGTATATTGGTGAAAAATGACACAATCACAACCCTCTTAAAGCTCCCCAAGTGCATTTGAAACTTAATACTTGACAATTGTTCTCTTACAATTGAGTTATTTTAACCAATTTATTTTGTTGACAGAAAGTGCATTAACAGTATTATATTATTGTGTTTTCATGTAAAACATTTTTCTTTCTTTGTTTTAAAGGCCAAACTGTTTTCAGATAGTAGTTCAGCACTTTAGTGAAGAACATTACATCTTTTACTTTGCAGGAGAAACCCCAGAACAAGCTCAGGTGAGATACTTTCTCTCTTCTTTCAAAGTAAGCTATTGATTTAATTAGATGTATTTCTGATCTGTTCTCACATGCCAGTGGCAATAAAATGGATGTCCTGGTGCATGCAGTGGAAATTTTATTTGTGTGGTCTAACTGCGGGGTGACTTTGCCTTTTATAGTAATGTTTGAATGTGTATTTCAACTGCGTTATACTGCAGCTGCTGCCCACACTAACGAAATCGGCCAGTCCAATAACAAACAAATGGCTCGGCTGTGTAAAGGGTTGCTGCTCTTGCTACAGTTAGGCTACTGAAAGCAAGCACTGACTCTAGAATGTTGAATTGCCTTTCAAAAGTAATTCTGGCACGTGATGTGGAACAGCTTTTATAGAGTATGCGAAAAGCTCCCACAGTCTTCAGTCCATCTCATTAAAAAATACAGTATTCTTCAGAAATCTTGTGCCATTATACTCCAATAAGTGTAAAGTTTAACATATTGCCTGGTTCTGTTCCAAAAGGTAGGGGATTTCAGTGGATTTGGTGGTTCAGAGTTGCTCATCTCCAGTACATCACCATGAGTGTATTAGTAGTCTCGGTAATAGTCCAGAGTATCTTTAGGTTGTGGAAATGCTAGGTATTCCCTAGTATTGGCCACTGTGTGCCAGTGGCTTGTCTGTCTCATTTTTGGTGCTGCTAATAAAAGGGTGTTTAAATGCTGTTTCCAGAGCCCCCTATGTAGGACTTTTTCCCAGTCAGACCCCAAATATGCTTTGCTAAAGCAAGCTGATGGATTTTGAACATCTTGCCATCCAACTTAACATCCCAGTCCAACATTAACCTCACTATCCTGTATCTTGTAACAAAGATGGGTAATGCATTTTTGCCATCTCATGCATTATCTGAGTTTTTGTAACTGGGTTGAATAAGGGGAGTAGTTCTGACTATTTGTTGTCTTTCCACGCTGGCATAGTGACATCCCAGACTTAGAATCCTATGTTAAAGATGTTGTATGTAGGAAGCTGCCTTTAAATATACTATATCTAAATGAGATATAGTGTGCACAGAGTCCAGGGGTTCCCCAGAGGCTTAAGTAGATAATACTAATGCTTTCTTTTGTGATAGTGTGGTCGAGCAGTTAGGCTTATTATTGGGTAGTGCAAAGCATTTGTTGTTCTCACACAGACAATAGAAGAAGCACACACTCAATGACTTGACTCCAGACCAGTTGTTTTTATATAGAAAAATATCTGTTGTTAATTTATATCTGATAGAGACTTCTAGTTGCAGATTCCTTATCTTAGAATTTTCCCCCAGGCATCAGACTGGATCCGGAGATTTTTGTTCGAGCAATACCCTTGCACGTCAGTAGGCGGCGTCGGTCGACTCCGCAGGCGTCGCGGTTGCCGTGATGACGTCGGGAGTAGTACATAGACGCCGCCCTCGCGCAGTGGCGTCAGTTCTTTTCTTTCCGTGCCACGCACTTATCCGGAGAAGAACTACCCTAGGCTAGTTTTTTGGCTGAATTCGAGCGTTTTGTCGAAGTTTTCTATGTGCGACTTTGGTGCGTCAAGATGTCCCCGAAGACCGGGTTCAAGCCTTGTGAGGGCTGCCATCGAACAATGTCAGTGACGGATCCTCATCGCATTTGTCTGTGGAGCCTCGAGCGCGACCATGACCCGAAGTCGTGCTCCGAGTGTCGGGCCATGCACCCGAGGGCTTTGAGGGAGCGGTCCCTAAAGCTAATGGCTGCCCGGCACTCCACTCCGCGTGGGTCCCGGTCTTGCTCGAGAGGAAGGTCTTGAGATCGTTTGCGGAGTCATCACCACTCGTCTTCTTCTAAATCCTTGGGTCAAGGTAAGAAGAAGAAAAAGTCAAAGAAGTCCCATTGCTCTCCGACTTCGCCTCATCGCTCGGCCGCTGCAACGTGGGACGAGCATCCATGCAGTAGGCCTCTGTCCTCGGAGCCTGCGCCTGGGTCGACTCTGCGCTTCCCTGAGTTTCCCAGAGCCGGAGCGACTCCCCCCTCCCCGCCCAGTACGGCGCCATCGGGCCCAAGAGGTTCGGCTGTGGGGCCTTCGGTTTCCGCGGCGGCGGCGGCTTCGGCCCCGGCCATGGAGGTCACCTCCGGATTTGTGCGTGGATCCGTACCGGTGCCGGTCGCACCATCGAGACCTTCCCCAGCACCAGGTCGATAATCGACGCTCGCGACATCGGTGGTGCCCACTATCGCCGTCGACCCAATTCTTATCCCCGACGACTCGGAGTCGGAGCGGCGTCGGCTGACGCCGTCTTCAGCTGGGCCTATTCGCCCCAGGTTGGATTAGGACCCTTTTTTCTGTGGGTACGAATATGGGGAGGAACTGGAGGGGTCGCTGGACCCTTATGAATACCAGGATGACCCTGCTATGGACTGGGCACAGGATTTGGACGAAGCCAGTGGTCTGGATACGTCTCCTGAAGCTGGCATGCTGTTTCCTCCTACCGTGGCTACGACGGAGGGAGCAACTTATAGTATGGTGGTCAGTAAGGCAGCTGAGGTCCTCTACCTTGAGCTTCCTACTGTATAGGTCAGTTCTAATCTCCTGACGGAGGTGCTTCAGCCTGGGGCTTCTACTTCAGAACCCCTTTGACCATTTAATGAAGCCCTCACTGATGTCTTTTTGGGTACATGGTCCAAACCTAACACAGGGGCTCCTGTGAACAGGACTATCGCACGCCACCATCGGCCCGCGCCAAACAACCCGAAATTCCTGTCCCAACACCCCATGCCTGAGAGTCTTGTTATCCCTTCTGCACTCCCGGATAGGGAATCCAAAAGGCTGGAACAGTTTGGCAAGAAGTTGTTTTCTTCGTCTAGTCTAGCGCTGCGGTCTGTGAACACCACATGCCGTTTGGGCCGCTAAACCCACTCCCTGTGGGATACGGTTGCGCAAGTCCTGCCACAGATACTGGAGGAAGTGCTATCGTCCCCCAAGCAGTGAATGATGGGAGAGACGCAGCGAAGTTCACTATCTGTTGTGGGCTGTATATGACTGACTCTCTGGGCAGATCGGTTGCAACGACAGTGGTCTTATGCCGACACGCCAGGTTACGCACTTCTGGTTTCTCTGGGGATGTCCAACAGTCACTCATGGACATGCCCTTTGAGAGATTCAAGGATTCCCGTGCTACAGCTCGGTCCCTCAGTTTTTCCTCGGCCTCTCGCCCACCACAGTCCGCTTTTCGCCCCTTTCGTGGTCACAGAAGGGGTGCCCTGTCACGCCCTCCACACAGCCACCGTGCCACGCCTATGTGTGGCTGAAAGCGCGGAATCCCACGTGGCCGCGGGATAGGGAACCAGAGGTCTGTCCAGTCCACCTCTACCCCAGCTGCAGCCTCCAAACCCTCCTAGTCCGTCCCCTCACTCCCACCCAGTTGGTGGCAGGATCCGCCATCACCTGCCCCACTGGGAACATATCACCATGGACGGGTGGGTTTTGCAGATCATTCGGAAGGGCTACTCCCTCCCTTTCGAATCTCCACCACACATGCCACCATCCTTCCATCACCCTCCGGAGGATCATTTGGCGCTTCTCTGTCAGGAAGCCTCGGCTCTCTTGTCCAAGGGAGCCATAGAAAGGGTCCCTGTGCCAGAAGTAGGTTGTGGTTTTTATTCCCGTTACTTTCTAATACCAAAGAAGGACAAGGGCTTACGTCCTATCCTAGACCTTCAGGACCTGATCCGCTTCCTCAAGAAGGAGACATTCAAGATGCTCACCCTGGCTCAGGTTCTGTCTGCCTTAGACCCAGGAGACTGGATGGTAGCGTTGGCCTTGCAGGACGCTTATTTCCACATCCACATCCTGCCTGCCCACAGATGTTACCTACGATTCATGGTAGGTCATGGGCACTTTCAGTTTACTGTGCTCCGCTTCGGCCTTGCCAGCGCCCCTCGGGTGTTCACAAAAATGATGGCGGTGGTTGCAGCTCATCTGCGCAGGTTTGGGGTCTCAGTCTTCCCCTACCTCGACGACTGGCTGTTGAAGGCGAACTTGTCCCAAACAGTCATTTCCCACCTTCAGACTACGGCGAACCTCCTGCACACGCTGGGGTTCACTATAAACGTGCCAAAGTCACACATGACTCCCTCTCAGACGCTCCCTTTCATCAGAGCTATTCTGGACACAGTGCAGTGTCGGGCTTATCCTCCCGAAAAGCGAGTCCAAGACATTCAGGCTATGATTCCGATCTTTCAACCTTGGTCTTGGGTTTCAGTGAGACTGACATTGAGGCTGCTGGGCCTCATGGCCTCCTGCATCCTGCTAGTAACACATGTCCTGAAGTTCCAGTGGGCGCAGCATCAGGGGAATATCTCTGACATGGTCCAGATCTCGGAGGGGACTGTAAAAGACCTGCAGTGGTGGCTTTCAAATCCAAATTGGGTCCACAACTGATCCCTCTCTCTTCCCCAACCAGATCTCTCCATAGTGGCAGATGCGTCACTTCTGGGTTGGGGTGGCCACATGGGAGAGGGGGAGATCAGAGGCCTCTGGTCTCCGGCGGAGTCGGGGCTCCATATAAATCTGCTGGAGCTCCGGGCGATCAGGCTTGCATTGAAAGCATTCCTTCCCTCTTTCAAAGAAAAAGTGGTGCAGGTGTTCACGGACAATACTACCGCCATGTGGTACTCCAACAACCAGGGCGGGTGGGGTCCTGGACCCTTTGTCAGGAGGCACTGCGCCTCTGGACATGGCTGGAACATCAGGGCATTGCCCTGATGGTTCAACATCTGGCGGGATCCCTCAACGCCAGAGCGGACGTACTCAGCCGTCGATGCACAACCGATCACGAATGGCGTCTCCATCCGGAGGTGGAGCAAGGTCTCTTTCGGCAGTGGGAGAGCCTTGATTGAATTTGTTCGCCTCCGCATAGAACGCTCAATGTCAGCTGTTTTGCGTGTTGGAGTTTCTGAGACGGCACTCGCTCAGCGACGCTTTTCGTCTCGAGTGGACCTCAGGCCTCCTTTACGCTTTCCCACCTATCCCTCTTCTCCCTAGAGTTCTCAAGAAAATCAAGAACGACCAGGCCAAGTCATCTTGGTGGCTCTGAACTGGGCTTGAAGAGTGTGGTATCCAGAGCTATTGAGCATGTTTACCGATCCTCTACTCAGACTGCCTCTTCGGGAGGATCTTCTGTCGCAGCAATCACCTGAACCTGTCCAACCTCCGCCTTCATGCGTGGAGATTGAGCGGCAACAGTTGACGGCTTTTGCCCTTCCAACCGAAGTCTGCAATTTTATCTTGGCAGCCAGGCGTCCATCGACTAAAACTGTATACGCCTGTCGTTGGAATAAATTTGTGGCATGGTGTACCAACAAATCTGTCAGAGGTTCTTCTGTTCATTCTTTCTTTAGCCCAGCAAGGCTCTGCTTTGGGCACCCTTAAAGGGTATTTATCTGCCATTTCCGCCTTTCTTAGGCTACCTAATCACCCCTCACTCTTTAAATCTCCTATTGTGAGTAGGTTCCTAAAAGGGCTCACCCACTTATTTCCTCCCAATCCATTTATCATGCCTCAGTGGGACCTTAATCTTGTACTTACTTATTTGATGTGCACCCCCTTTGATTCAATGCATAATTGTCCCTTGTGGCTCCTGACCTTCAGAACTGTCTTTCTGGTCGCTATCACCTCTGCTTGCAGGGTGAGTGAGCTTCAGGCCCTTTCTTCAAAACCTCCATACTTGTCTATACACCCTGACAAACTAGTGCTATGCACCAGAGCTTCCTTCCTTTCGAAGGTGGTTACACTATTTCATGTAGGCCAGTCCATCACTTTGCCTACCTTCTACGCACCCCCACATCCTTCCTATGAGGAGGAGAGTCTCCACCGTCTGGACCCAAAAAGAGCGTTGGCGTTCTACTTCAGTCGTACAAAAGATTTCCAGGTGGACGATCAACTCTTCATTGGCTATGTGGGTGCGAAAAAAGGGAAGGCGGTGCAAAAGCGACCATCTCTCGATGGGTACTTCTTTGCATCAAAATGTGCTACGCTTTGGCTAAGAGGCAACCTCCTGAAGGCTTGCATGCTCATTCCATCAGAGCAACTGTTGCTTCCACTGCGTTAGCATGCGGAGGTCCTGTCCTGGATATTTGTCAGGCAGCTACGTGGGCATCCCTGAACACGTTTGCTAAGCATTACTTCCTGGATAGTCAGGTCCGTCAAGACGGCTGCTTTGGTCGTTTGGTCCTGCAGGATTTTCTAGTATGATTTTGGTTCGCAGCCCACCACCGAGGATGGCATTGCTTGGGTATCTATTCTAAGGTAAGGAATCTGCAACTAGAAGAGTCTATCAGATCTACAAGTTACTTACCTTCGGTGACGAAATATCTGGTAGAGACCTATTCTAGTTGCAGATTCCTTACCGCCCACCCATCCTCCCCACTTTTTAAATGATTTCTAAGGACAGGGATTCCCCCTTTGAGGTCCTTAGCTCTGGCGCACCAATCTCAGTGTTCTTAGCGGCTCTGCGCTCTGGCATGGAAAATCATTAAAAGAAGCAGACATCAGTGCATGAGGGCGGCATCTATGTACTACTCCCGATGTCATCACAACGAATACGACGCCTGCGAAGTCGACCGACACCACCTACCGACGCGCAAGGGTATTGCTCGAAGAAACATCTCCAGATCCAGTCTGACACCTGGGGGGAAATTCTAAGGTAAGGAATCTCCAACTAGAATATGTCTCTACCAGATATTTCGTTACTGAAGGTAAGTAACTTGTACTTCTAGAACCACAAGATTCAAGTTGCAGGTAGATACATTAATAAATATGTATTTCAAATATGAATCAATATCACTTTGATTGGAGTTGGTAAGTTGTACCGTTTTGGAAAAAATGACAATAATCTGTTTTAAAAGTTGATACTGCAATTTTCAGAATAGTTCCTGGGTGGGAAGAAAAGTTAGTACGTTTTACAGGTAGGTACACGACTTACAATTCCAGTCTCCGGGAGTTAGGAAGTCCACAGGTTGGGGTTCAAGTTAACCCCAAACACCCACCACCAGCAACACGGGGACTGCTGGGAGCGGAAGTCAAAGTTGAGGCAAATTTAACATGGGGTCCTATGGAGACTGATGGCCCTCGGTTTCAGATCTGCTTGCAGGTAAGTACTCGCGTCTTCGGAAGGCAGACCTGGGGGTTTTAGAGGAGCACTGGGGTGTTGTGGGGGGGGGGGGTGGTGATTGGGTGGAGGTGCACAAGTAGGCACCAAACTCATACACTCTGCGGCCTTGTGCAGGGTGCAAACATAGCATCTGGCTTCCCAATGCTTTCCTATGAGGAGACCCCGGGGGTCACTTAGATGCTGCAGGCTGGTTCCAGGGGGTCGGATTTGACATATCACAGGCTGTGCAAGTAGGAGGGCCGTCTGCTGAATGTTGCTGCACCGGTGCTCAGGCTCTCCAAGGCCTGGGGGATGGGGGTGCAGTGTTCCTTTAGGCGTCGGATATCTTCGTCCAGAGCTCTCGCAGTCATGGGGGCTCTCTGGATTCACACTGCAGACATCGTGGGGGACAGGAGAGGTCAACCCAGGGTGGGCACTTGCTTGTAATCGCCTGGGGATCCTCTCTAGTCGGTTGTGCCACCTGGACCTGGGCCGTGGGCATCTGGTGCAGAGTAGTCAAGACTCACGGTCCGGGGAGTTCTTGGTCCTCTGTGATGCAGGCAGTCCTCTGGAAGTTTGGCAGATGTGGCTGGACCCGAAGGATGCGTTGCTTTCTTTTTCCAGGTTCTCTAAAGCAGGAGACCAAGTCAGTTTGCGTCTTCCTTCTTCTCTGCTGGTGTTTCAGCATAGCAGTCCTTCTTCTTTCTTGTCGGTCACCAGGAATCTGATGGCTTGGGTTCAGGGGAGCCCTTAAATACTGGATTTAGGGGTGTTATAGGGGTCAGAGGGCAGTAACCAATGGCTACTAACATGAGGGTGGCTGCACCCTTCTTGTGTCCACTCCCTTTGGGTAGAGGAACACAAACCTAACCCTATTGGTCCCTGTCTTCCAAACTAAGATGGAGTATTCTGAAGAGAGGGCAGTCACCTCAGCTTTGGACACCTTAGGATTGGTCCTAGCTCGGGTGGTCACTCCTTCCTGCTTTCCCCAATTTTCCTGCTGGACTTGCCACCAAAAGTGGGGCTTTGTCCGGGGGGTGGGCAGCTCCACTAATTGGGGTGCCCTGGGACACTGTAACAAGAGGCCTGAGCCTTTGAGGTTCACCTCCAGGTGTTACAGTTCCTGCAGGTGGGAGGTGTGAAGCACCTCCACCTAGTGCAGGCATTGTTTCTGGCCACCAAGAGCACAAAGGCTCTCACCCCATGTAGCCAGAAACTCGTCTCTTAGTGGCAGGCTGGCACAGACCAGTCAGTCCTGCACTAAAGGATTGGGGAAAATAAAATACATGGTGGATCTCTAAGATGTCCTCCGGGTGTATTGTTCAATAAATTCAACACTGGCATCAGGGTGGGTTTATTGTGCTAAGAGGTTTGAAACCAAATTTCCCAGTATTCAGTGAAACCATTATGGAGCTGTGGAGTTCGTAATGACAACTCCCAGACCATATACTCAATATGGCTACATTGCTTTTACAGTGTCTAAGATTCTACTTAGACACTGTAGGGGCATATTGCTGATGCAAGCTATGCCCTCACCTGTGGTACAGTGCACCTTGCCTTAGGGCTGTAAGGCTTGCTAGAGGGGTGTGTTACCCCTGCCACAGGCAGTGGTTGTGGGCATGGCACCCTGAGACGCGTGCCATGTTGACTTTGCCCTTTTCTACTCACGAGCACACACAAGCTGCAAAAGCAGCATGTATGGGCTTGGTGAGCGGTCTCCCTGGGTGGCCCCTTGGGGACTTTCCCTTGCCACAGGGCCCTTGGTACCATAGGTACCTTGTACAATGGATTTAGCTGGGTGCCATGGATGTGCCAATTGTGTAAACAAAGGTACAGATTTTGGGAAAGAACACTGGTGCTGGGGCCTGGTTAGCAAGATCCCAGCACACTTTCAATCAAAGGAGGCATCAGTATCAGGCAAAAAGTGAGTGTGGGGGGGACGGTAACCATACCAACAAGAGCAATTTCCTACACTGTAGGTAAGCCAGAGCAAATTTTTCTCTGTTGCATGAGGGTATTGCTTTGGTTTGATTAGAATAAGGAGCTTCCCAGGCTTACAGTTCATCCTGTTCACCTTACACATTTACAAATTATTACGGTGAAAATGTAAAGGAGAAATTGTAGGCCTGTACCTGTTACCATATCTCCCTCTCAAAAAAGGGGGCATTGCTGTGCACCAAGACAGTATAAAGTAGCTTCGGAAGCACTGCCCGTCATTGCAGAGTGTATAAGCAAATAAATCTTTGAAAGATGACACCAGAGATTATTTTGAGATTTCTGAAGGCATGCTTGCTAACCAATAGTTAAAAGGAAATTGACCTGCAAGTGAAAAGAAAAATACATTTCTTATATGTAGTTCTCGTATACTAACGAAAATAAGTTGTATTCATCCTCTTTATAAACTTGATATTAAATTGTCATCTTCTTCTGTAGCTGTGCAGCTTGTAATTGTTTCTGATGTAGGCTGCCAGGCTGTAAATATTTGCTTCCTCTACTCCCATACAAAGTAAACTGCTACTCCTCGTGCGCTGCTCACCAACTTCGCAGTATTTAAATTCTACTTCTGATGAAAACATCTCTCTGCTCATTTGTAACCTTTCAAACATCCCAGGATTCAGACTGGATATAGAAACTTTTGCAGTAGCTCTTTGACACTGATAGGGAGTGCTGATTTTGTGTTTCCACCAGAAACACCACCATAGTGGAGTCACTAAAGCCATAAAGCGCCCATCTTGGCTTACAGATGTCAGTTCTCTTTTTTGCTCCTTGTGACACAGATTTGTACGTCTCTTTTAAAAATCTCTTCAAAGAATCCAGAAAACCGCTTAAAACCTGGCTTTTTCAATGCTTTCTTTCTCAGTTGGTCTCTTAGTTGGCTCTGCATCAGTCACTAGCGCCAAGACGTCTTTTGGGCATATGCCCGCTCTACAAATTGTTTTAGTTACTTCCATGTTTCTTTAACATTTTAATAGCAGTGCTATAATGTCTCTATTTCAAATGTTCAGTGTTTAAGCCCTGTAGGGACTATGATGGCCAGATGTGAATCTCCACAACACATGTTATGATGCCTGGGGTTAAAGCTTGACGTGACGTTGTATGAGTCGTGTTACATGCACACCATAGCAATAAATGAAAGACATGCAAATCTGTTCATGGTCACGGGCCATACGCTAGTCCCGTCTCCATTCGAGCTCTTCAGAGTTACCCTTATAGACATTCTCCAAGGAAAAGCAATGCAAGCATAAGAAAAAAAGGGGCTATAGTGACCCCTAAAGCGGCTCTCGTTACGAGATTAAAAGCTCTCTGAAGCCAGGTGAGTGGCCTTTCGACCCTTAACTGACTGAGGTCAAATGAATAGCTCCTGCAGGGCCATTGGGCCTGGGCTGATGCAGACTCCTTTTCTCCCTTAGAAACCAGCTCTGGAACGCCATGTCCCACATGCCTAACCAGAATTCCCTACTCCGGTATCAGACACTGCATTCTCTTTCAATGCAGCGTTTGACATTTTTAGAAGGGCAATGGTCCCCCCTCCCCTGCCTTTGGGCCATATGGGACCTCTAGGTAAGCTTTTCTGATTCCTGCCTCTGCTGACAACACATTTTCTGATACTGAAGCCAGTGCCAGCTGCCGCTTCCATCACACTGTTTCCGATGCCCCTGGTTCCGACTCAAATGACTCAGAAGCCTAGACTGGACCAAACTGTACGTGAGCCGGACACTCCATTAGTAAATTCACAGAGAGGTCCAATGATTGTTGAAAGACCAGCAAAGCAGGAAGGTCCAGAATCGTGGGTCAAGTGACTATATGGAGACTGTTCATAAAAGGTTTGATACTGACTTTAACCCTGTCAAAGATTGCAGACATGACACCAGCACCAGTGACACTGCGTAACTCAGCCACCTCATTCCTATTACTCTGTAGCAGGGGTTCGAGATCGGAGAATAAAATGGTCTATGCAGTGTGCTTTAAAAAAAAAAAAACTGTTTGATGACGTGTGGCTGTAGATGCACATGCTTTTGCATAAGTCTGCCATATAGTGTTGGGTCTGGAGTGTTACAAATTATTTTTTTCTTCAAAAAATCCTTTCGGTCACGCTATTGAGTGACTCCTCCTTTCGATGATACTGCTCATTGGCATCGAGTCCTTTGTTAAATTATTTTCCCTCCGCCGTCGAGTTCAGAAGTGTGTTCCTCTCATTCTGTTATTCCTCAGCTCGGTCTATTCCAAACTGCTCTTCTCCGTTTTTCTTTCAGCAAGGGTATTGTAATTCGATCAGGGTTTCTCCACCTAACGTGGTTGATCCAAATTTCTGCGGCAGGACTCAATACCCTTCGGGCCCGAAAAGCCAGTCTAGGGCCTATTGATGGAATGGACTCCATTTCAGTTTTGCACTCTATGCCATTTGAAATTCCCACACAGCGACCAACACCTGGTCTGTAACTTGTACCTCTCCCCGAACCATGAAGAAAGCTGCGATGCCTGACGGTCTTTTCAATCCAAAAAGACCCCCGGGACTGAAGAGCACATCGGTTGGCGATGGCGTCAAAGACACCAGGCGACACTTCCAATATTTTCAGGGAAGAGCACGCCCAGGAGGAGCTCGAATATGAGGACGCCTTCTTCATAGAAGATTCAGAGTCAGAGGTCCAATTTGACATAGAAAGTCAGCCTCTCAAGTCAGTGCAACCTGTGAGTACATCAGCCCCCACCTCCCAAACAAAAACTCCAAAAAAGGACCACAAACAGGTCGTCAGACTGCCACTGGCGTTGGGCCGTGGTCGGACCCAAAAGATACTGTTGGATGCACCAAAAATTGCCAAAACTTAACCGTCTTCGACCTCCGGATCGGCAGCATCCCACACAGCATTGGGATCGACTCAACCCTTCGATCCGAGCTTTCCAGCAGTGACCAAGAAGCCTTCCACTTCACCTTTGGTCCAACAGCCAAATCTTGGACAGGTGCGGTTGTTGAAGTGTGAACTGGAATCAGCAAGAGCTCATTTTCTGCTCTCTCCATGATCAAGGAGGTATTTGTAGCATTGTTGGAAATTGTTATGTAGTCTGAAGTAGTGTTGTTAATTCTACTTTGAAAAGGTATGTCCTGTTGGGTAGTGAGAGGGAAGTACCTAAGGGACCTCGGGGTCTACTGTGCAGGATCGGCCACATGGTGAACTTTGACGTCATCAATGGAAATGAATCTGTTCTTGGTACCAGGCAGCGGTGGTAAGATGACAGCTCTTGTACTCCCAGGACTGGGACTGGTGCTCTGTACGATGGAACAAATTCCCTTTTCACAGTGATCTTCTCACAAACCAGATCCCCGACTTTAGGAATCCAGCCAGTGGAAGTTGTTGGTAAATCCCTTATTCCTAAGGTGGCAGCACTGGCGGATGATTTATCATCACAAAATTGCTGAAGCTTCTGTAAAACAGTGAGACGTTCATTATGCCAAAAGGTGTGTCTGCTGCCACCAAACCAGGGCCATCAAGATCTGAGACTTACATAGGTATCCCAAAGAGAACCTCATAAGGAGTGCGTCCCCCCCCCCCCCCCCCAAGGACCTTCTTGATAGATGATTCAGTGCTCTCTGGACCCCATATAAGTGATGAGGCCAACTGCGGCCAGAACCTAATACTCTAGCTGTTAAGGACGGCTTTAGATCACGGTTCCGCCTCTCCACGACCGAAATTCCCTCAGGAAGGAATGGTGAGGAGTAATGGAGTTCAACACCCATCGTCACCATGGTGTCCCTGAATGCCTTAGAGGTGAATGCAGGGCCCTGGTCCGAATGGAATGCTGCAACCGCATATGTACCAATAAAGATGAGCAAGTCTTCTATAACAGTTCTAGCACCAGCTGACCGCTGAGACCGTACCCACAGGAATCTAGAACAAGAATCTACACTCGATCTCCAACCCCAGGAAGTGTAGGCAACATTCTGTGAACTGATGTAGTAAGAATATTTTGTATGATATGCTTTTGGAAGAGACTTGCCCTCTGCCGAAGCTTTCATGGCAGTCAGAATTTCATTATCCAATCTCGTCGGGGAACGAGCCACTGCAGCCACAGAAGCTGTAGCTACTGCGGATTTGGCTGCTTCGTCAGCCAAAGTGTTACCTACATGTTGGTGGCCCACTGTATGTTCTACATGGACACATGGTACCTTATCCTTGAGATCAGCCACACTCCCCCCACAATGTTATGTGTTTCATGGTGTTCCCCTTGGAATCTCTATACCCGTTCAGCTTCTAATGATTGAGGTAATCATTGTAGGACTGGACGCAGTGGTGTGAGTCACAAAGCCAGCAAACTTGGCTCTGTGTGTTCTAGTGCTAGAAGAAAGGCTTTAAGTTCAGCCAGCTAAGCTGTGCACTCCCTTAGGGTCTATGTGCAGGTATTATGAGGGTGGAAAATTCCATCCTTCACCACTCAACTCACGGCTGCGCAAGCAGCTGAATATTGGTATTTGGTACCTACAGCTGGTTGAGCTGAACCATCAATATAAATGGCAGTTTGGTATCTGTCAAGTGGCAAAATATCTAGAGTATCGGGATACTTCTGTTGGTATTGGAGATATTCTTGTGTCTGAAGTTTTGGATCAAAGATGTAGTCAACATCAGTGGCGGTCAGGGAGGTTGTCCACTGAATCCAGTGTGGATGTAATGCTTTGGCGTTAGGAATGCTTGCTTTGGTGGCGGCCTCTAAGGCTGGCACCGGGGTAACGACAATGATGCGTTTCCCTTGGGCAAGTGGCCTCTCCTTAATGACAGCCATTTGAACTGCAGTTAGATTTTTTTCTGTGGGTTCAAAACGTTGTTCTACATTGGAGTATAAATGTGATTTATATGCTAGGAGCACTGTGTCGCCTTCGTTAAAGGTAACATAAGTGAACCCAATGGCACCAGTCAGAGTGACTTGATACGTTGTGCATAGTCAGGAATTTATGTTCTGCCAAAGTTAAAGAAACCAAGTAAAGACTGTAATTTATTGAGTGTTAGTTGGGTGAGGCTGTGCACATTTCTTTAAAAAGTGTGGAGCCAAGCTCTTCCCCTCGTTTGATAGCTTGTAAGCTCGTTTCCCAGGAACAGTACACTGAGAAAGGCTATTTTAGTTTTTCTAAAATTGAATTTGTAGCCAAGGGCTTCAAATCCTAAAACGATCAGATCAACCCTGGCAAGATGAGTGCTGAGGTCGTCATCTGTGAGATAGATGTCATCCACGTAGGACAATGCCTCGGGATAAATAGCATGTAATATCAATGTTACTCTGGCTGAGAACAGCCCTTAGCTGTTCTTGTAGCCCTGGGGCAAACGGCAAAAGCGTTCTGTGAGCCAAATGACAATGCACTTTGATCCCGACTTTTGTGTGCGAAGTTTTGGCAGAAGAACCTGTTGAAAATATCCAACGTTGTTTTGTATTTTTTACGCACTATATTGTTAATCAGTGCTGTGCTATGTGAATTTTCTATAGCGTTTGTACGTGTATGAATGTTTAAGTGTCTGTAATCTATGACTATTCTGTAGGAATGGTCTCGTTTTGCAACGGGGAATAACGGGTTATTCATTGCAGAGACACAGGGCTCAATTACTCCCGGGTACTCGAGCTGAGTGAGGATCTCCCTCACTGGAGCTTTTGCTTCATGTTTAACAGGAGATTTTGGCTGAGGTTGGGGTGTAGACCTGATAGGTATTCCATGACAAGGATAATCCTTGTCCCAACCTACATGATTGTGGCATAACGCATGTAACCTGCGCCAAAGCCCAATTGACAGCTTAGGCTTGTTTTACCGCCTCCGGAACAAGATCAGAGAAAGAAGGCAAAATGACAACTTCCCCATGTGGGAGCTTACAGACGTGCTCAGGTGGCCAGTCCCTTCCCGCCAGCAAGGTATCACAACTAAGTTCATCCCAGAATATCACACCAATGGTGCGCTCTACATCTCAGTCAATTTGGGTATTTAAAGCATAAACCCTGTCGGGTGGGAGAACGTGGCCGTCCGCAGTCTTAACGGCAATGAAATCGCTAGTTGCTGTCGCATCCAGATGATCGTACAGACTCTGGCAACATATCGTGACCTCTGCTGCGCTAACAGTGTGTAGGAAGTTGGCTCTGTATGTACTATTTCAAAGTAAGAAATAGCATGCACAGAGTCCAAGGGTTCCCCTTAGAGGTAAGATAGTGGAAAAAAGAGATAATTCTAATACTCTATTTTGTGGTAGTGTGGTCGAGCGGTAGGCTTATCCGAGGGTACTGTTAAGCATTTGTTGTACACACACAGGCAATAAATGAGGAACACACACTCAAAGACAACTCCAGGCCAATAGGTTTTTATATAGAAAAATATATTTTCTTAGTTTATTTTAAGAACCACGGGTTCAAGATTTACAAACAATACTTTAAATGAAAGGTATTTCACGTAGGAATTTTTGGAACTTTGAATTAGCAAAATAGCATATACAGTTTTCACACAAATGGCAATAAACTATTTTAAAACTGGACACAGTGCAATTTTCAACAGTTCCTGGGGGAGGTAAGTGTTTTTTAGTTTTGCAGGTAAGTAAACCACCTACAGGGTTCAAAGTTGTGTCCAAGGTAGCCCACCGTTGGGGGTTCAGAGCAACCCCAAAGTTACCACACCAGCAGCTCAGGGCCGGTCAGGTGCAGAGGTCAAAGTGGTGCCCAAAACGCATAGGCTTCAATGGAGAAGGGGGTGCCCCGGTTCCAGTCTGCCAGCAGGTAAGTACCCGCGTCTTCGGAGGGGGGTTTTGTAGGGCACCGGGGGGCACACAAGTCAGCACAAAAAGTACACCCTCAGCGGCACGGGGGCGGCCGGGTGCAGTGTGCAAACAGGCATCGGGTTTGCAATGTAATCCAATGAGAGACCTAGGGGTCTCTTCAGCGATGCAGGCAAGGGGGGGCTCCTCGGGGTAGCCACCACCTGGACAAGGGAGAGTGCCACCAGGGGGTTGCTCCTGCACTGGAGGTCGGATCCTTCAGGTCCTGGGGGCTGCGGGTGCAGTGTCCTTACCAGGCGTCAGGTCTTTGAAGCAGGCAGTCGCGGTCAGGGGGAGCCTCTGGATTCCCTCTGCAGGCGTCGCTGTGAGGGGTCAGGGGGGGTCAACTCCGGCTACTCATTGGCTCGCAGTCGCAGGGGAGTCCTCCCTGTAGTGTTTGTTCTCCGCAAGTCGAGTCGGGGCGTCGGGTGCAGAGTGCAAAGTCTCACGCTTCCGGCGGGAAACGTGTGTTCTTTCAAAGTTGCCTCTTGGTTGCAAAGATGCTTCTTTCTTGGAGCAGAGCTGCTGTCCTCGGGAGTTCTTGGTCCTTTTAGATGTAGGGTAGTCCTCTGAGGCTTCAGAGGTCGCTGGACCCTGTGGAACGCGTCGCTGGAGCAGTTCTTTTGAAGTGGGGAGACAGGCCGGTAGAGCTGGGGCCAAAGCAGTTGGTGTCTCCGTCTTCTCTGCAGGTTTTTCAGCTCAGCAGTCCTTCTTCGTCTTAGGTTGCAGGAATCTGTTTTCCTAGGTTCTGGGGAGCACCCGGCCGCCCCCGTGCCGCTGAGGGTGTAAATACTGAATTTAGGGGTGTGTTTAGGTCAGGGAGGGCAGTAGCCAATGGCTACTGTCCTTGAGGGTGGCTACACCCTCTTTGTACCTCCTCCCTGAGTGGAGGGGGGTACATCCCTAATTCTATTGGGGGAATCCTCCAAAACCAAGATGGAGGATTTCTAAAGGCAGGGGTCACCTCAGCTCATGAAACCTTAGGGGCTGTCCTGACTGGTGGGTGACTCCTCCTTGTTTTTCTCATTATCTCTCCTGGACTTGCCGCCAAATGTGGGGGCTGGGTCCAGGGGGCGGGCATCTCCACTAGCTGGAGTGCCCTGGGGCATTGTAACACGAAGCCTGAGCCTTTGAGGCTCACTGCTAGGTGTTACAGTTCCTGCAGGGGGGGGGGGGGTGAGAAGCACCTCCACCCAGAGCAGGCTTTTGTTTCTGTCCAAAGAGAGCACAAAGGCCCTCACCACATGGGGTCAGAAACTCATCTCTCAGCAGCAGGCTGGCACAGACCAGTCAGTCCTGCACTGAACAATTGGGTAAAATACAGGGGGCATCTCTAAGATGCCCTCTGTCTGCATTTTTTTATAAATCCAACACTGGCATCAGTGTGGGTTTATTATTCGGAGATGTTTGATACCAAACTTCCCAGTATTCAGTGTAGCCATTATGGAGCTGTGGAGTTCGTTTTTAACAAACTCCCAGTCCATATACTTAATATGGCCACACTGTACTTACAATGTCTAAGAATGGACTTAGACACTGTAGGGGCATATTGCTCATTCCTTCCTTAGGGGTGGTACTCTGTAATTCGAGTTTCTTTGGCTTGGCTCCCAAACTATCCCGTCCTATACTAGTATAGGTTTCGGAAATAATTTTCAGTAGCTCTTTCTCCCGATCCAAATGTGGAATCTCTCGGAGACGCTGGCGTATAGCCAGTGCTACAGCTTCCCCTTTAATGTTACTGAATATGATCGAGGAGACTGCGTCGAACTTACGCATTAATTTCATCCCCAAATCTAGGGCTGGTGCAGCCCTGTGCTCCTTTTGTATTTGTTTTAACACTTCTGGCAAATTGGCAAGTGTCGGGGTACCATGTGTGGTAGTGTGTATTGCAACAAAGACTGTACATCATGTGGCTCAGTCCTCCACAGAGGGAACCATCCCGAAAGGCAAGCACATTGTGAGAATTCTATGTTTCTCCTGTGATCCCGTATGGGAAATCACAGCTTCTAGCTGATTTGTTTTCTGGGCTATCCAGAACGGGATTTTTTCTTGTTCTGTGGGTACCTTACCCATGATAGTATGCACTGTTTGTGGATTAATCCCAGTAGCCAGTTGGTATCCAGCAGGTGCTGGTGGTGCTGGATGCGCTGGTGTAGCGTTTAGAGTTTGCATTACAAACTGAACACGTCATCTGTAAAGTGTTACTAATTCAAGATGTACGTTTCGCAGGTCTGATGCCTGCATATTTTGTATACCTGGGTGAGGTGTGTATGTGGCAAACATAGGCCATGTTGGTCCATCATTACTTAACGGTCCTAATCTCACGCGTTGTATTACATGTGGTAGGGCACTTTCAAACCAGTTCTGATGCTCCTAAATGAACGTTATTTCATGATACTGGTATGCTTAGTACCATATTGGTACGTTTGCAATTCTGTATGTGTGGAATGTGACTGTAGTGTTGTCTTCCTTGGGAAAGTGTACCCAGGAATAAAATGTTTGTTTGATAAGCTTCACTAGCTTCCACTATGAATGTAACATCCCCGCCTCTTCTGTTAAGCCATACGCTACTAAATATAAAGTTAATGCTTGTCTAGCATTCTCAGGAATGTCTGTGGCGTTAGCACATTGTGAGATGGGTAAAGAGATGGAACACCAAATGGGGATAATGTCCTTTTATGAGTTCAAGCTCGAACAACCTCCATCCTAATTAGGTGGTCCCTGTTCAGCTGAGGAGAATCTTCCCCAAGACCACGGACGTCTCCGTATAATGGTACTTAAAGTACCCATTGTCTGTGAGACAGTGATAGTCAGGGTATCCGTAAATTAGTGCCTAAACACCATCGTTGGTGGCACCATGTCGTAGTTGGTCTCTTGCTTTAAGCAAGACTGCTGGTGTAAGGATGACAGTTCTTATGTTTGTAGGCGACTATGCCAGCCCTACAACAAGCCGCAACTGTCGTCCCAAACCTCCCGGTTCACAAGCAGCACTTCACCAAAAACCCAAACACTAAAAGGTGATTTGTAGCAGCCTTTATGCATGAACTCAAGAGTGTGACATCTCAGGGAGTGTCGTGGTTAAACAGAGATTACCCCTTTCTCACATTAACACCATGTCTCATTCAAACACAGGTAATGAAGAAGATGCCGTGAGGTTTTAATAGGTTTTATTTAGCAAAACTGCATTCTGCGATAAGTTGCATGGGCTGTAATGATTAGGATAATGAACAGTGCAAGAAACAGAATGGTAAAGGTAAGAGTCACTAATACAAAGACCCCCACCATCTTGCAATAACATGAAAAGACATGAAGTGTGAAATATGTCCTAATACCCTAGCATGATAGGCTTGATCTCTAAGCTAAAGGAGAGCTAGGTATGTTAAACCTAATCTGCCAATGCCATGTCCATGAGAAGAGCCCCCAACCCTTGTTACCTTGGAATGAGGTCTCTAGCTCAGACTCCGTAAGGACACGAAGACTGGGTCAGAGTCAAGGCGACGTGCAGCATCAGTAGTAGCGATGGCATCTGGTTGAAATCCCTCTGACTGTCTTTAAGTGCGGAATATTTATAAAGCTCTACTCGGACCCCTGACGTAGGTTTGTTCCCAAACAATAGATAACAAGGCATGCTTGGGACGATAATTAATATAAACAATTACCTCGCAAGCGTGAAGAGGGAAATTACTTAAAGTGAACACCTACGTTTTGTTGTCGCTTGACATTGATGCCTTAGTGCAGTGGCACTCATAATGCAAACTAAAACATGGGCCTAACTAAAAACAAGGGCGCCATCTTAAAAGAGTTAATTAAATAAATGCGTTAAAACAGCACAAGCTAAGTAGGGTAAAAATCACTGGGTAACGGGGGCCTGAGTCTGCAAGCCAAAGGCTAAGCTATCTCCTGTATCTCATTATAACAAACTAGGATTCAATACAGAGCCTATAATAGAAGTGATGGACGCTCGTCAGCGCCAGCATCATATCCAAAAAGGAACAGGAAGAATAATTGCTTCCCCCCTTTCAAATGAAAAGAAAACTTACTTTTGAAGAGGTCTTCGACACGGTTTCTCCACCTAAAAAGGTCAACAAGAACAAGGCTCCAGGTCGACCCCATCCTTCACCACACACTCCTGTACTCTCTTCTACCCCTCCAATACCTCCCCAATCTTAACTTATTACCGAAGCAGGATTTTCCCCAAAAGACTCACCTCCACCTCAAGGAGATGATTTAGGGGACATGCCACAGGATATTGACCCATGGGATTCATATGATCCAGATCCGATTTTACCAAATGACCCTGATCTTTATAAGCATGCGCAGGCTTCAAGCCAAAAATTCAGCAGGTAGTTCTTAATATGGCTTTTGACATGGAACACTTGTTTGGTATGGAGGTAGACAATACCATAGGCAAACTCAAAAAGGACTCTGAGACAACAGAGTCTATGGTGTGCTACTCGCCACACCACAAAGGGGTAAATTTTGTCGCCCACAATTCCGGGGAGGCTTCAAACCATCCTCTACTGAACCCTCCTCCTCTCAGAGCAACCAAGCACCCACTTCCATAATAGAGATTTCTTCAGTGGTTCCTGAACATTAAACAATAAAGATAGAGGTAAGCCATCCACATCCAGAGGATCTACCTCCACCACCTGCCAGTGACTACTTCCACCGATTCGTACTTCTGCAGTAGGGGGAAGACTAATTTATTTGCACCCCCAATGGTCCAATATCACCACAGATCAATGGGTTCTCTCAATTATCCAGCATGGTTACTGTATGTAGCCCACTTCCACTCCACCAAACATTCCCCTCACACTCACAAACTCTCACAAGGCCATCTTACTGTTCTGAAAGAAGAGGTACAATCCCTTATTCTCAAAGTGGCTATAGAGCCAGTTCCTCTCTTAAAGCAAGAGTTAGGGGTATACTCTCTATACTTCCTGATACCAAAGAAGAATGGGTCACTAAGACCTATTCTAGATCTCAGGCCACTCAACTTATACATTCCCTCAGCATTTCCATATGGTCACTCTTCAAGATGTCATTCCACTCTTACAACAAGGTGACTTTGTGACAGCTTTAGATCTGAAGGGCGCATACTTTAACACTCCCATCCAACCAGCACACCACAAATACCTCAGATTTGGCATTGCAGGAAAACATTATCAATTCAAAGTCTTACTATTCAGGGTCACAACTGCCCCCAGAATCTTCACAAAATGTCTAGCAGCAGTTGCAGCATATCTCAGACAAGAACACATCCTTTTTATCCCCTTCTTGGACTACTGGCTCATCAAAGCCAGTACCATACAACAATGTCCGTATCATGCTTAGATCACAGTAGACCTCCTTCAAACCCTGGGATTCCTAATCAACTTTTTCACTCCCATCTCCAACCATTACAAATAAAGCTTTATCTGGGGGCAGTTCTCATTGCTGACTCAGGGTTGGCATATCCAAGCCCAGCTCAAATTCAAGCTTTTCAAGCTTTCCTTTACCAGCTACAGGAAAAACCACACTTACACAGTGAGATTAGTGATGCAGGTACTAGGGATGATAGCATCCTGCATTGCCATTGTTTCCCATGCCAGACTACACATGCGTCCCTTACATCAGTGTCTGTTTCGCCAGTGGTCTAAGTCACAGGGTCATCCCCAAGATCTAGTATTGTTGGACCGCCAGACCCACTGCTCTCTGTAATGGTGGAATCCCACCAGCCTCTCCAAGGGGTAGCCCTTTCAGGACTCTGTGCCTCAAATTACTCTCACTACAGACATTCACAGACAGGTTGGGGAGCTCACCTTAACAAGCTCACAATACAAGCTATATGAGACCCCATTCAACAAGCTTCCCATATCAGCTACCCAGAATAACAGGCAGTCCTCCTAGCAGTCAAAGCCTTTCTGCCACAACTCTCTCACAAAGTGCCGCTTTTCCGTACAGACAACATGACAGCTGTGTATCACTGCATAAACCGGTGGGTGAGGGGGAAACGGGGGCACACATTCTGCTTAACTGTCCCTTCTTACTCAGACAATCTGGAAATGGGTAATTCACCATCACATTCACTTACTGGCAGAGTACATCCCAGGCATGGACAACCAGCTTGTAGACCTCTTCAGCAGGATGCAGCAACAAGCCCACGAATGGGAACTCCACCCACAAGTCCTTCACCAGTACTTTCAAAGGTGGGGAACACCACAAACGTATCTCTTTGCCACTGCAAAAACTTTAAAATGCTGCAATGTGGAGAGGCCAACTATGCATGTCCCCACTTCCCACACCAGAGTAAAGAGTTGGGTAACTTACAGTATACCACAGGGACCACCAGTGATAAATTGACAAAAAAGGTATCAAAAGCGGGGCAGCATCACCGTTCTTTAATGTGCAGCATGGCCCGCCACCGAGAGAAGAGTGGTCCAAAATTTTATTTGCGAGTGCCGTGATGTAATAGTCTTATTTAAGTGTCCATCCAATAAATCAACTGTGGTACTATAAACTTGTATACCAAGGTGGTGGGAAGTGCACTGTGGTGTGTTTACGGTCTGTCAAACCTCAATGCATTTGTGACTGACCGGAATCAGACACTTGGAGGAGGAGCATGGACTTGTAAATGACCATGAAAAGTCATTCTCTGAAGCGCGTAGGTTGCTCCTGCAATTGGGAAAAGATTTGTAGCCCTTGGAGGAATTATTGTGTATTTGGATAATAACTACTGGACAAATACTTAGTGGTATGATGCAAGAAAAGTGCATGGTACACTTGAGTTGATGGTGATCTGTTACACATTTTCTTTGTATGTTTATGCTAGAACTTCACACTCACAGCAAAAAAGTTGATGAGTGCATATTTGAAACGTTTTCTGATGAAGCTGTCTGTGTAATATGTATCCTTTTGTGGTTTTACAACTTATGAAAAAAATCATAACAATCCCTATTGGAAAAAAAATGGATTTGGGTGCCACACAAAATATTTCTATTTCTACACCTACACTAAGCGGATTGGCTCCTGGCAGTAGACATTTGTATTCTAATCTCAAGCAGCGTACATGTTTCCTGAAATTCTGAATTTTCAAATAGCGTTACTTTTACAAATTCCTTATTCTAAAGTCGATACCTCAAATTTTGTCAGAGTGGCAGGCAATGAGCTTTCTCTAGCATTTCCTTACTGTTTGACTCGTCATGCCCATCTTCTGCAAGTTCTGGGTCTTTACGTCATGTGAGTCATAAATCTGGCTCCACGCAAGCCATTCAATACTTAGGAGCAGTCATATGTACAAAGAATGTATTTTCTTTATGAGACACAATATCTGTGTCTGTCAAAAGACCCCATTCTGTCCCACAGTCAAACAGTCCTCCTCTTTTATGGGTACAGTAGTAAATGATAGATTGCATGTGTCCTGTAAGATAATTCCTAAATCATGAGATGTGAGAAGATGGGAAATTGTGACAAAAAGATCTTGATGATGACAGCCACTGTTTTTGTCTTCATTGTTGAGGGGTTACAAGAAGTACGTTTTGTGAGGAGTCCCATTACAACCATTCCACGTGGAAAAATATTTGTAAAAGAACCATGTGCCCATGTGGATGACGTGACAACACACGAGAATTTTTCTAGCAAGGAATAACCGTTTCTTAACAACATGTAGGAGATTTATGAGTTCATATAACCCTGCTAATCATACCCAGCTTTGTTATCCTGGAGATAGATGACAACCCAACCATGTATTTATTGTACAAAGTATGAAGAAGAAGGCTCAGAATTATTTCCAGGAAGTCCAGACAATCCAGGACTGTCTGCTAGAGAAAAACCTCAGCATCATGGCAATCTTGACACTGATTTGAGAAATACATATATGACCACTGCCATCTTCTAGAATCCCTTAAGTGTGTGCTAAATGACAATTGCCCTTGACATCTTCACAGCCTGGTAAATCTTAATTGCCACTTATGTATCACAGAAGAAAATTCAAGACGCCCAGGTTGCGCTTCTAATTTTGTTTTCTTAGCATCATTCCCTCTTTGCTATGTGTATCCCCAGATGTAGTTTTCATTGCTTACTGGCCCCAGGACTCAAGCTGCACCTCACTGATAAATCTAATTAAGGCTGAAACCGGACTGGGGTTGCATGCATTTTCGATACAGGGGGCATAGCCTAAAAAGCCCAGGGTGTAGTGTTGCACAGGACCAAGACTTATTATTACGTATGGTTGGTCCCTGCCCCTAAACTGGCATGTTAAGCAAAAAAAGAATGGCCTACTCTGCGACATGCAGTAAATACTAGTCATTATTAATACAAGCATTTAACCCATGACTTTTTAGTTTTTATCCCTTTTTAGCATTTCAGGTCTTCCATGTGAGCTTGTCCACCCTCTTATTTGTCTTTTGGCTGATAGTTGCTTGTGATACTACTCCCACCTGGAGTGCCTTTGTTTCCAGTTTTTCCCCACATATTCCAAATGCAAGAGTTTCAGACACCTCTATAAGAATTAATACTTGTTGGAGCGAAAGTCTTCTGCTTGGCCTGGAAAGTGCTGCTTTAAATTTGTTTTTCAGGATTAACTCATGTTTTTACTCCACTTAGCAAACATGCAAGCCGCTGTTTGTGCTACAGGCTACTTTTTACTTTATCGACATCAGTGTTGTGATCTAACGTCTTAGGCTAAACCCTTTTGAGTTTGAATGGTAGTGTGATTTGTTAATTTTTTGGACATGCCTTTTTACTTTTTCCTCTGTGGCAGGACTTCTTAAATGATGTTCCCAGTAAAAGTGTGTCCCAGACTGTGTTCTTTTGCCATCATCAAATCTTGTACATGAACCAATGATGTTTATTGTGTGTGCCGTTATTGCTGTTCTAGTGAATAGTGGGTTTACTTGATCTTTTTTTTTGTGAACGCTGGTGAGTGGAGGGCTTGTTGTCGAGGTGGTAATATCCTCTTCAGAGACCAGTCACAGATTCCACCCTTGATGTCCTCATGTCCTCCCTTCAGCATGTGCTCTTGGTATGTAGAGAAGTTTCCAACCCCTAGCCTTTATCTAGAGTAGGTTTCTCCTGCTTGGGTAGCACTGACCCATCTCCCTGTTTACTTTGTTTTTGACATCTCCTGTGACCGAGGAATCAGACGCGGCTTGAAATCTGTGACCAGTACACATTACACCTAGACAGAACTGGCCTGACTAGGAATGTGGGTACAGAGGTTAACAAAATTGATCAAACAACAGAGATGGGATACTCCTCCTGGATTTGATGAACCTACCGACTTGCAAATCTTGCAGACTCTCTTGTTGGCACGGAGCCTCATGTAGATGTCATTCCCGCATGTTGATGTCAGTTCCTTCCTTTATGCACCCTTCAACCTGGACCCAGAGCATGTCTCTCTGTGGTCTTCTTTCTTAATGAGAGTGCCAGGAAAAATGTCATCCCCCAGCCTTAAAAATCCACAAGCTTTAAATCATGTGGAAGTGTTGGGCACCGATCCACACAATGTGTAGGGTTTATGAACAACTCAAGGATGTGTGATAAATGCTCTGTAGTGCACCTGAAGGCTATGGGAGAGCAGAAGGCAAAAATATATGTTGTGGAGCTAAAAATTAAATTAGGTTACAATTCAAGCATTGGGCACTCGTCAGCTCCAAGCCACAGGCCTGTTCCTGGCCCAAGTCTTAGTCTACAACAAGTCAAAAATGTATTCCAAAGACAAATCACACCACAAGTGCAAAAAGTTCAAGTCTTTTCTATCTCGCCCCTCCCTCAAGAGGGATATGCTGCACAGCCAACAAGCCAAGGCCCAATCGTCTGACTAAGAGGATGATCGTGGCACAAACTGAGTTTCCCATGATGACCTCAATCCCGCACCAGATGGAGGTCTGTGGGAATGTTGAGGATGATTCCTCCTTCCTCTGGAGCACCTTTGGGCACCATCAGTGTCGTTGGGGACCCCAGTCAGTTTGGCTCCAGTGCTGAATGAGACCATTATACTTTTGCCTGGCTCCTTCCCAGTGCTGGCACATGCCTCCACTCTGGTGCCGGAGCACTTGTATTTGCTGACTGTGGAGTTGTCAACTCAGATTCCAGCATTACCAGCACGGATCCGGTCTCAAAATCATCCTGGATATCGAACCTAATTTGGCTCATGCACTGTCTAGGCAGTCGCGGCCCGCGCTCATTAGAAGGGGCGAGCCGGCGCGGGGTAGGTTGAGGAATTTATATAAAAATACATTTTTTTAAAAAAGAACCACTTACCTCCGCACCCACACTGCTCCTCTGCCTCCTCCCGTCTCGCTGCAGGCTGGCACAGGCTCCCAGCCTGGCCTGGTCCGAGCCTGTACAGGATTTCTCCAGCTCAGCAACTGAGTTGCTGGGCTTGAGAGAGACCTGTGCGCATTTGTGTTTGGCTGGCCCTAGACGGCCGGCCAAACACACATGTGCTCTGAGGGGGAGTGCACTCCCCCTCTTTGTTCGTCACCCCTGTGGCTCTGCCCCTTTTCCCCCCCAAAAACCCGATCATCAACACAGTTTATGGAATCTCTAACAAACACCCCCCACCTCCCAACTTTAGAGGATGCTAGGCTTCTCTCTTGACCCAAGGACTACAGGAGGCTGGAAGCCTTGTTCTAATCTAACTCTAGTGAGGTCGAGGGCTTCAAATTGTCCCACGCAACTAAGGTGATTATAAGGAGGCTTACTACCTTTCACTACTGATACTGTCCATTATCTAGCTTTGCAGAATGCCAGGTGGACATGACACTTACCTGAGACCCCCACCCACTACAGAAGGTTCATCCTGCATGGTGGTAGTCGGTAGAGCTTCAGAAGTACTCGACTTACAAATACCCATAATAGAAATTATAGCAAACTTATTTTTTTTATAAAACAATTTTAATGTTTATATACAACAAAGTTGCAACTTGCATTCGCGTCAGAAATATCCTACCACACAACTTGATGAGAAAACTATCCATTGCCCCCACAAAATGTTGCACGTTTCTTTACTTAGACATCGGCTACATCACAGGAAGATTCAAAAGGCAATCTTAATACCTGAGGAGCCCACATATTGCTGCAATATGCCATCCGGTCTCCCCATATCTTTTAATGTGTACATGAGTATCCCCATTCCTTATAAATCAGAATCTCCGAGCCAGCGCACCTGTTCATTCCAAGAGCAGATTCAGCCATGCATGGGTATCCGGACTTTGCTGTGCTTTTCTGGTCTGTTTTTGCCAGCACAAAGCCTAGGTTATTGAGAGATGATCTGTATCTATTTATGCTGTTACACATTATATAGAGTAGAGCAAGCTTGGGACCTTTTTCTGTTTGCCATTTGGTGATCTACACCAGAGTTTGACAAACAGTGTCCTAAAACAGTTTGAGCCGATGGAGTTCCCACACATTATAAAAGAGTTCTACTTATTCCCCCATCGCAGTGCAAGCATTTATGAGAGGGAATTCTGCCACATGTCTAAGAGTACAATAATTATTAATATGAAGTAATGAGACTGAATCTTGGCTTCTCAATTCATCTTTAAAAGTTCCAGTGCCCTTTTCCCTATTATCATGGAGCTTTGAAAAAAAACAGGACTATGTTTTACACGTGTCTTACAAAAGGAGGAGATCTTGGGTTGACCCATTTTACCATTTAATAATTTATGGCAAATCTTTTGATGACAGATATTTGAGCCTTTAAACTCTGGGTCCCTTGCTGCCCTTCAAGAAAGCCCTGACAGAAATTTGTGAGCAACCTGATCTAGGCCGTGTTCAGCCATTCCTTTTAATCACCCTGTAGCTAGGTGTCATAGGCCTGACCCTGGCAGTCCAGCCTTCCTAACCCAGAACCTGACTCCCAAGTTCTTTGTAGTTAAGGTGAATCAAAATGCATTCCCTACTTAACCTCTGGCCAGGGAATCTGAATGTAGGGTTGCGTTGAGGGAGAGAATCTTTCTTTTGGCCAGCTTGAACATATGGCCCCTGAATGTAGTTGCCTGCTGGGAAGATCCATACAGGCCCTTTGAGGCATGCCCAGTGAAACCTTGCTGGACTTCCCTTATAATTTTCAAAATGCCTTCCCTCAGGCAATCAGAGAAAGACCAGATGCAGCCAGATATTTCCTGAGGGCTTGTCTAGACATGATGGATTGTGTTAGACACCCCATGAGTATCTGTGTGGTTATCTGGTGCTGTGCATTGAATGTATAGCTGGAATGACTGGTTCTGTGTTGGAATGCTTCAAGGACAGCGGGGTTACACCACACTGCTTGGATCTGACCTTTCCAGATCATCAGGTTCACCATTAGTACCAAAGGTTAGAGGATACTTGTGGTATCTCTTCTACAGCCAGAGACCAACCTTTCCATCTGTGTAGGAGCCAGTACAGCCCCTTTTGCAGCTTAAAGGGATGCAGCGGCCGTGCACACCACCATAGACAGTGATTGTCCCCTTCATTGTTGTCAACTGCAATTGCAGCCAAGCTGCTTTGATTTCATCTCCCATGATCATGCTCATCAGTAGGGGGACCTGTCTGGCATGCCATTGTGCTGCATCAGCGCATGTTGGAGATTGTTTACAGCGGTTCTGAACTACTCTTCACATTGCGCTGACCACCCACCTCACACCTGTTTTCACTCAGACTTCAACAAATCTGGTCACGGTTCTTCTGCAGGAAGTTCAGTCACTTTTGGCCAAAAAAGGGACTATAGAGGTAGTCCTGTAGGAGGAGGATGGTAAGGGATGTTACACCTGCTATTTTTATTTGAGCTTCCCCTCTGAATGTCTTCCAGAAGAAGGACAAATTCAGTATGCTGACCTTGCCCTGGGTCTTCTCCATCCTGGTTTATTAGATGGTACTGGCTTGGCATCCTGTCATATGCCATTCCTTGAGTACCACAGTTGCTTCTTTCGGTTTGTCATGGAGATGGATCATTTCCAGTTTGCTGTTTTACTCTTCGGCCTCACCTCCACAATTTGGGTGTTTACGAGTTTAATGCAGTGGTGATAGTCCATTTTTGAAGGTCAGGGATACATTTGTTTTCAGTAGCTTGAGGACTGGCTTCTAAAGATGGACTTGCTGCAGTCAGTTGTAGGCCCCCGCAGAGTTTGGTAACCCTTCTGTCATCCCTGGTTTTTTTCCTCAGCAAACCAAAGTCCCACTGGCCCTTATGTAGAGTATTACTTCCATAAGTGCCATTTTGGACATGGTGGCATTCAAGGGTTTCCACTCCTACTGTAAGTACAGGACATTCAGGGCATGATCTCAGTGTTTCATGCTCTGAGGCTTCTTGGTCTCTTAGGCTCCTGATTCCTCGTGGCTGCTGTCACATGCAGACCTTGCAGTGGAACCTCCTCTTCCATTGGGCTCAGTACTGGGAATTGTCTTTCAAACAGCATTCGCATTTCGAGGAAGACAGATCCATAACTTCAGTGGTCGCAGATGGACAGCAACCTATACTGTGACAGGCTGTTCTTCTTACCCTACCTGAAATTTACAGCAGTGATCAATGTATCGTCTCTCTGTTTGGCAATCATCTGGGATATCTGAAGATCAGCATCCTTGGGTCCAGTGGAGTGTAAGTTCTGTATCAGCCTTTTGGAGCTCTGCTCAGTTTGGTTGACCTCTGAAGACCTTCCGCATATCCATCAAAGGGATTACATTCAGGTCTTCACAGAAAACACAACTACCATGTAACCGTGACACTTTGGGTCTTAGACCATGTGTCACTAGGCACTGCTCTGCTGGAAAGTGCAGACCTATGGGGCCTCTCCCTGGTAGCCACTTGCTTGGTGGGTTCAGTGAACGGCAGAGTGAACAACCTGAGCAGGCATCAGCGGGCAGACTATGAATAGCATCTTCATCCGGAGGTGGCATTTTTAACCCAGGGATGTGTGCTTTGGTTGGTTCTTTCAGGTTTTGCCAGAACCATGCGTTGTCAAGATCATTGTGTACTGGAATTTCCACTTGAAGGCACCTTGGGAGGCGCATTAAAAATGCAGTGGAGTGCAGGTCTCCAGTATGCCCTCCCATCACAACCTCTTCCCAAGTTCTGAAGTCAATCAGAAACACCGAGCTCTGATCGTGTTGATAATTTTGATTTTAGCCAAGATATTGTGGTGCCCTTATCTGTTGAGCCTGAACATTTGACCTTCAATCAGTATACCCCTTCATGAGGACTTCTTGTCTCAGCAAAAGGACAGGATTCTACATCCAAAATGCCACAACCTACACTTGTATGCATGGATACTGACTGGTGGCACTTGAGTGGCCTTGATTTTTCTGCTGAAGTTGTTTTTGTAGCTAGTACCAGTAAGAAAATGGTTTATTATTTGGAGGTGTATGACTACCCATTTCAAGGAATAATCACAACTCTTGTCAGAGCAAACCTTTGAATGTCAATAAATGAACCTGAGTACATCTCCCAGGTAGCTATGGCATGGAGCTGAAAGGCTTAATTTAGAACAATGTGTGAAGTACTTACACAATGCTGGAAAAGTAATGCAGTTGAAATGCAAAACCATAAAAAAATCCCAAACCTAATTTGAAAAATAGAATATAATTTAATAAACAAAAGTACACCAAAATGACAAAACTCCAGTGAGGGGAACAAGAGATGCTAATTTTTAAAGTTCTAAGTATGAATGACGCTGAGATGTACAAAGTGTCAATGATAGTCAGTGGTTGCAATATACCTAGAACTAGGCGCCATAAAACAGTGACTGCGATGGAGCGCAAATCAGATACACCAGCCAGCTTTGTCCTATTCAAGGATTTTACCTTCTGACTTTAGTCTTTTAAGTCCCAGTCCACCAGGGAAGTACATTTCTAAAGCCCCAACTCGGACTTCAGGAGAGTCTCTTACAGACTCAGAGGGTGTCAAACCAAGGCCCATGGTAGGGTCCAGTCTCGGCCCAGATGGTCAGCGTAGGAAAAACCTCTTGTAGCTTATTGTATTCCTGTAGCTTAAACAGGTCAGCCTCATGACCAATAGAGCCCTCTTCTTTGTCATCAGTACAATAGAGAGCAGGGTTCTTTTTAGGTTGAGGGCATCAGGTTCAGTCCTCTTGTGACCTACCTTAGGTCAGGGATTGTTCTGAAGTTGGTGCCTGGAGATGCCACATTTACACCTGGCATGAGCTTGTATGTGGGAATAACTCCTGGGCACACCCTAAGTAATGAAGTAAAGGTTCCCGGGCCAGCCCTATCCACCTTTGGCCTTTTCAAGATGGTGAACGTCTTTGGCTGCCCTACGTATGGGCTCTGAGGGCTGGGTGTGTGTGTGGGAACGTGTACTATGTTAACCTTAATGTCCTTCCTCATCTAACACACAAATCCAATTTGTGGCAGCCACGATACCCTCAATAAACCTAGAAATAGAAGTTGAGTAGAACAAAGCTGTGTTTTCTAGCAACCAAACAGTACCTACACATCAGTTGTTTTGGCATGCTGATTCGCTTTATTTCCAGTTTTCCCTCAGTGTTATATATAAATCTAGAAGTCCTGTGAAGCAGGATTTGACACTGTAAAGTCAAAAAGGATACTCACAGGACCCATCATGCACATAATAGGAGATTCAGATGAGTATTCTCTGCTTATTTAGGTCAGGTTGTTGATTGCTTCAGGGAAGCATTTCATACCTGTTATTCAAACGCTATTTACTGGCTGGCAGACGTGGGAAGGAAAATGCAAATTTAGCCCCCAGGAACTTCAGATAGTTATAAAAGTTGATTTCTCTTTGAATTTATTACAAATGGCACTTAACCATTATATTGCAATAACAATTACAACTTGTTTATTTTTTTCTAGTTTACCCCATTCCCAAGGCACTGTAGTAGGATTTTAATCTGTTCTTCGATTTTCTTCATGGGACACCTAGGCCTCCCACAGCGAAAAGTATCTTTTGGCTACTAGTAATTGTAATGACGTGCTAACATTAAATTTCTTCATGTCCTGCTTTTAAATACCATGCACCCTGCCTTGTGGCCTACAAGTCTTACATAGGGATGGCTTATTAATATTTAAAGAGGAGGTTTTGACCTTTCAAACGTTTTTATTTTGACAGGTTCAAACTGCAGTGTTTACACCAGCACATTCAGGCTCCATTGACTGGCCTGAAGCAATTTTTACCCTATCACTGTAGTGGATGGCACAACAGGTGCTGCAGTCCACCAGTGACATTCAACTTACAGGCCCTACGTAATTTTTTTACGTAGAAGTAAGATTAATAGATCCATCTGACCTCTGGTCCACATGGGCCTTTGCCATTTGGGGCCTTCTTAGCTCTTCAGGCACATGTCCCACACCATGTCTGCACGGTGATGGAGCAGACGCTTTTCAGCTATTGCCCTAGCGGTCACACATCATACATGCCACAAACTGATGCTTACAGTGTAAGTAACATTTTCCTTGTTGCCCTTGCGCTGATGCAAATATCCTTACTTCTGTTGACTGTCAGTACATATACCTAAAGAATGAGGTCATGGCTTGTCCTTCATCTCCCAGAGACTCCAGTGGGTACTCCCCTTCCCAGGGCAGAAAATCGTGATTGCAGTGATAGTTTCTAAGATACAGATCTGTAATAAAAAAAGACAGAACAATCTAGTGAGTATTGGGTCACTCATCCATTTGACCCCCACAATAAACAGAACTATCACTTGGGACTGGTAGATGACTCACATACTTTTGATTTTGTGACTGCCTATTACTATGCACCACATAGCAGGTAACCTAGACATCTCTAAAGGGATCTACTGAGAAAGTACCTGAGACTTTGCTTGAGTTGTGTCCTGGTTTTTTAAGTGGTAGTTTTTGTGATATAAAACATTTGGATCTGGCACCTTTTATTCTGGAGAGCCTTCATTTTAGGTTCAAAAGGAATTGTTCATTCCACCAACTTTGGTACAATAATGGAACCCTATTTTGATCGAAGGACTGAGTTGTATTGAGAGCTGAGCTACTTTAATAATGCAAGAGATGATCTCCCTCCAAGACCTTGAAGCATAAAAACTTCAGAAAATCAACAATCTGTTTAGAATAGCATTGACTGTAATTCTAATGTTATTAAAAATCTAGGGGTTCAAATTTATAGTGACATTTGGTTTTGTATCTCATCCTCCGAGGTTGCTAGTAACTTCTAGTATTCAGTGTGCCTTTTTTTCACTTGCACAATTACTGAACTGCTTGATATTTTTTCTTTTATTCTGATGTTTTTATTTACTGTTGTACTTCACCTGAGTTTCTCAGGAGGGTGATTTCAGTGCTCGTTTTCACTAACCTGTGAGTATCAAGAGCTTAATGGAAATAACCTTCTATACTGTAGGAGTGCACCAGTATTTTGGCCATGGAGCAATAGAGGTAAACCGTGCCCACTCAAGAAGAGACTTGCTGAATGCCCCTCGGCCACAGTGAAAGGTTTCATAGTACTTTTCTGTGAACTGACACAGGGGTGTTTTGTGTAGAATGACCAAGTATTGTGCCAGCATAGTTATACTGTGCTTTCTCTTTTTTGCAGTGGTAATTGCATGCCAGCATCGTTCTTTTCTTTAGTTGGATATTGAACATGTTTGCCACTACAGCTCTAGAATACAACACTTTTTAGCAGGAGGGGAGTGCGGCTCTGGGCCTCTACATTGCCTGTTCCCCACTACAAAAATGTTCTGAACAATTGATTAATGCAGCACACGATGTTCTGCACCTCAGTGTCTTTTTTTAACATTTCCTTCCATTATGTTGTTGGATCTTGCCGGATTGGAGTTGTGATATTTTCTTGAGCTTGAGCTTTCCTGCTGATTTATCCTTAATATTTCCTCTGTGACTGAGGTAATCTGGTTTGCCGCAGGGCAGTTTCCACTCAGCTGAATAACCTTCTTGATCAGATTTTCCACCTATGCTCTGAAATAATGCATCTACTTGTGGTATTTCTTAAATATGTTTAGGTTTCTTTCTGTAATGTCATAGTGTGTTCCATTATGAAAATGGTAGGTGTTAGGAAGTTATTGGAAAAATGGCTGTTAAGGCTGGAGACGCTTGGGTAAGATGAAATGTGGCTTCACCTTACTGACTAGCTTATTAGCTAAAGATTAACACCTCAAGAAGAGAATCCGTCTTACTACAAATTTAAGTTGGACAACTTCACAACTGATGGTGAGAATTGTGATGAAAAGTAAACTTAATAGACTGCTAGCCACTCCGGCATGCACCCCTGTGAGTTCTTTGAAAATTCTTCCGTCGGCCTTTGGTAAACAAGCAGAATTAGCATCCACATACAAGTCAGGCAATGAGGGCTCCAACTGGTGCATAATTATTTAAATGTATTTCCTTTAATGTTTCCATGGAGAAGTAGGGGGCTTTGTGAAGCAATCTGTGAAGAGTCACGAAATGGAGCTGCACAGAGAGTAACACCTGGCTCATATGTCAGTGATCGACATTTTGTACTGGGACATGGTCCTGTGTAGTTCGGTTTAGGCATTGTTTTCTCTAGTTATTGCTGACATTGCTGACATTTTGAATTGAGGAAAGCGGTAGCTTTGGATAATCTTTTACTTTTAACTCTTACTCTTTGTTTAATCTCAACCTTAGTTGTACAATTGTTAATCAGGCCTTGTTTGAAGTTCGGCATTGGAGTAGTTAAAACAGTTTAAAAGGAAATGCTAGCGTGCTAAAATAGAAAGAGGAAGATAATTCATATGGTACAACCATGAATATCGGATGAAAAAGAAATTCACTTTTAGCAAGACATAATTAGACACTCTGAGTATCAATATACACTTGAAGGGATGCCACAACAGGCATACTTTTTTTCGGTTTGTCAGAGTATATCTGTCATAATTGGCCTGTTGAATTGGTTACAGGCACACCTTCCTGCAGCTTATGTTTCTGTAATTTCAGTATGTGCACTGTTGATTAACCATGCAAAACGTCACACCTCCACCTTTCTTCCTTAACAGTCCAGGTGAACCAAGTGGAGTAAGTGACAAAAAGTCTTTTCCAGTTATGCAAGAGTATGTGGTATGAATTTAAACATAAAACAGAGTTATGCTCTTGTGTTACACTGTTTAGGAGTGGACGGTCAAGAGGAGCTAGAAAATGCTCCAAACTAAGCCAAGAAGAGTAGAGAAATATAAATGAATATGAAATGCGTATAAAACAATTATACATACTTTGTTTTCCCTGAGTAAATACTATTTTGGAACACTATCAGTTGGACAAAAGATTTGAGGCACCAATGAATCAGTTGAAGACTATGTAACTAGTTTGAGGAAATAGCAGCTTACTACAAGTTTGAAGGCTCTACAGAAGAGTGAATCCTAGATCAATTTGACCTGTGATATAACACTGACAAAATAAGTGAAGAACTATAGCTGTAGTATGAGCCACCCTTGGAAGAAGTCATTGGAATTGCCAATTGTGTGGAGCCACCAAATGTTCCATGCTCATTTACTGCACTGAAAGAAGCCCCTACAGCGCCACAAAATCTTTGCCATAGTGAAAGACTTCACTTCCCTGGGTGCAAGCTACACCATCGTAACACCACCTCTGAACTTTTGCATTCAGCTGTTCATATTCATCAGCAGCAAGATCACCAGCATCTAAAACACTTTGAGTCCCAACCAGACCCTTGCAGCCTTCCTGCCTGTCTCTACCAACATCCAGCAGACCACTCTGACCACCTGGCCTCAAGAAACCGCAATGACCCTGCAGTCCTTGCACTCAGTTGCGCCCTGATACCCCTGTCCTCATTACGTCTTATTCAAAGGACTGGGACTCCTCATTGCAGCCGTCAGCCCGATTCTGAATGATGCAATCATCATAGCCACCTACATGGATGCCGGAATACAGGCCCCAGTACTCCTACTCCCCTTCCTCAAGAAACTCTAGGCAGCCCCTGAAGACGGTAGCCAACTATTGGCCTACCCCCATGCTGCCTTACCTGGCAAAAAACATGAAAAAGATGATAAACAAGCACCTAGCCGCCCACTTTACTGGCAGCTGCTCCCGGACACCACTCAGACCCAATTCAGGCGCAACTACCATACAGAAATCACATTACTATCCCAACAAACATCCTGATGATCATGGACAGATGTGGCACCACAGCCCTTATCCTATTCTAACTTTCTTCAACTTTCAACACAGTATCCTACCCCATCCATAGCAACGATTGCACAAAGCCAGAGCCCAAGATCCTTCACTTTGATGAATTTGCTTCTTCCTGACGAGTTGCACCTAGTGGATCATCCTGGATCCCCTTACTTGGGATGCCATCAACCTCACCTGCAGAGTCCACAAGGATCTTCACTCAGTCCCACGCTGTTCAACACATACTTGACCCCCACATACCAGCATCATCTGTACACACAGAATCAAAATCATATTCTATGCTGCCATCAAGCTCATACTCTTCCTCCACAACAAGATGCCAAACACACAGACCAATTTCTCCCCCTACATGTCCGAAGTTGCCAGATTGATGAAAACTAAAACGCCTCAACATCATCACAGACAAGACAAAAGTACTAATATTTGACCAATGCATCTCGCTCTGGGACTCCACCGGGCAGCCTGCTGAACTGAGACCCACAGTTTCCCTGGCAACCCACAGAGACAACCTCTGAATAGTAATCAGCAGCCAACTCACTGTTGCCTGCTAAGTTTACGAAGTCTCAGTATCCTGCCTGCACACACTTGCGGTGCTCAAGAAGATCTTTAAATGGTTCCATATCAACACTTGCAGAGCTGTCAACTAAACCATTGTTACCGGCAAATGGACAGTGGCAACACACACTATCCTATAATCAACAACCAACTGAACCAGAAGACTTCAGACCATACAGAACTCATCAGTCAGGCTCACCCCCAACTTCCGACTCGCACTCACATCACCCCACACCTCATGAGTTCCACTGGCTCTCAATCCACAAACAATCACTCTTTCAACTCCTCACACACACACATAAAAAGCCTTATGCACGGTTGGGCCCAAGATTGGCATAATCTTTCACTAGCCAACCAGACACCGCCGCTCAGTCGGACTTATCTTCGCGCACACCCCTTGCATTCTCGGAACCAGATCTAGAGGTAGTGCCTTCTCCTACCTTGGTCGCCATTGTTATTAGGATTGGTAGAACTCAAATTTATACAAAACTATGCTGATGAGACTGCTAAAATGAGAGCAGTGTTGAGGAAGAAAGTAGAATTTGTGTGGTACCAAAATTATCAGTTAGAATTTGATGCTATAAAGGAGGATTTATCCGGCACTCCTTGTTTCCAGTATTTTGTTCCAGAGGAAAAATATTTTTGGATGCAAGCTCGTAAGGTTTGAGTGTGCTGTGTCCTTTTACAAAAAAAGAAATAGAGAACAGAGTTCATGTGCCTCTCGAGCTTCAAAAGGGTCAGCGTTTATTAACTTTGTAAATGAGAAGTAACTGTTACCATATTTTGGGAATAAAAATAAAACAAACTCTGTAATCTGGTTTGGGATTCAGAATTCAAAGTGTGTTCTGATTACAAACCTTTGAGAGAATCTTTTCAGGAATAATGTTTGGATTCAATTTCGTCTAGGACTTGGAGATGGGTTTTTATTTTACAGGAATTCACGTTCACAGTTCAATACATTCAATGTATTTAAAATAAAATAACATTGTAGACTATTTTATCACATTTGGTGAAAACAGCAGTGAGAGTGATAGTTCGGAAGAGTCCAGTGACAAATTTGTTGGAGCCCTTACCGAAATAGATTGCATGGAATAGATGGATATAGAAAGGTTGTAAAAGAGTTTGATAGCTTTGCAAAATTACAAACTTTCTAATAAAACCTGTAAAGATTTTGAGAAGAGTTGGTGGATGATGAGAAAACTGGACAAAGGCATACTAATCAGATGTAGTACATTAGCTCTTCTAGAAGGGATTAAGAAATACATTACGAGTTCCAGCCCATGAGGATCATTATCACATAATGAAAACAAAAGCAAAACTCACAGCTGAGGTTGGGTGACCAGGGTTTGATCAGGAAGTGGAATGAATGTTGTTGGATTGTGTACAATGTAGTAGTTAAGACAAAAACCTGAAAATAGGACAAACCCCATTGACGTGCAGGGATTTTCCTTACTATCCTTTGGATGGAATAGTGATTGATTTGATTGGTACCCTAAAAGGAGAACATTCTACTCTCTACATAATCGTGCTGTTGGAAATATACTAACAATGGGTAGAAATCTCTCATGTGAGAGACATTTCCTCTTTTGCTGTAATTAGGCTTTGACCATTATTCTTCACCAGAAAAACGTTCCTAGATTTTTTTACATCGGATAATGGGATACAGTTTTGCTCAGATGCCATGGAAAATTATTTGGGAAGATATGGAGTTGTACATAAAGAGTTCAGTTGAGCATCCCCAAACAAATGGTGCAATTAAACATATAAACAAACCGCTCAAAGAAGGCATTCAGTATGCACCAGCTAATGGTCTTTATTGCATAGAAGAGTTAGAGATGTCTTGCTACTTCTCGTTTAGCTCTGCATGGAACAATTGGCAACCACTTTTAAATTAACAAAAGGAGGCAAGTTGTGTACAAAACAAGTCCAGGTTGGATGTATGTGGCAAAGAGTTGGGAGCATGGTGTGAAAGAGAATTGTTGTTGCAGTCTAAGAAGATGAGACAGTTTGACAAAAAGCATAAAGTAGTGACATCTAAAGTAGCGTTAGGTGATGTGGTAAAAATCCAGGTCCTGGACAAGGAATGGGAAGGAGTGCATTTGGCTGTACAGAAATCCACTGCAAACAGCTGATTTAAATTAAATCTAATATAATGTAGAACATCAGGTGTACTTGACCCTTGCTGCCTTGTGGGTGATTTACCCAGGATTCACTTCAGGTTGCCCTAGATGTTTAGTGGGAGATGTGGACTTCTTACATATGATCTGGAGTTGTGCATCCTTGGATTTTTACAGGCAGACGGTAGTTGTAGGAAGTTGGCTCTGTATATACTATTTCAAAGTAAGAAATGGTGTGCACAGAGTCCAAGGGTTCCCCTTAGAGGTAAGATAGTGGCAAAAAGAGATAATTCCAATGCTCTATTTTGTGGTAGTGTGGTCGAGCAGTAGGCTTATCAGAGGGTAGTGTTAAGCATTTGTTGTACACACACAGGCAATAAGTGAAGAACACACACCCAAAGACTTACTCCAGGCCAATAGGTTTTTATATATAAAAATATATGTTCTTACTTTATTTTAAGAACCACAGGTTCAAGATTTACAAGTAATACTTCAAATAAAAGGTATTTCACTCAGGTAGTCTAGGAACTTTGAATAATCACAATAGCATGTACAGTTTTGACAAAAATGACAATAAGCTATTTTAAAAGTGGACACTGCAAAAATCAACAGTTCCTGTGGGAGGTAAGTAAATGTTAAGTTCACAGGTAAGTAAAACACTTACAGGGTTCAAAGTTGGGTCAAAGGTAGCCCACCGTTGGGGGTTCAGGGCAACCCCAAAATTACCACACCAGCAGCTCAGGGCCGGTCAAGTGCAGAGGTCAAAGTGGTGCCCAAAACACATAGGCTTCAATGGAAATAGGGGTGCCCCGGTTCCAGTCTGCAAGCAGGTAAGTACCTGTGTTCTCGGAGAGCAGAGCAGGGGGGTTTTGTAGGACACCGGGGGGGACACAAGCAGGCCCAGAAAGTACACCCTCAGCGGCACAGGGGCGGCCGGGTGCAGAGTGCAAACAGGCATCGGGTTTCTGATAGGAATCAATGGGGAGACCCGGGGTCTCTTTAACGATGCAGGCAGGCACAGGGGGGGGCTCCTCGGGGTATTCACCACCTGGGCTAGGCAGAGGGTCACCTGGGGGGTCGCTCCTGCACTGGAGTTCGGTTCCTTCAGGTCCTAGGGGCTGCGGGTGCAGTGCTGGTTCCAGGCATCAGATTCCTTGTTACAGGCAGTCGCGGTCAGGGGAAGCCTCTGGATTTCCTCTGCAGGCGTCGCTGTGGGGGCTCAGGGGTTCCATCTCTGGCTATTCACGGGCTCGCAGTCACCGGGGAGTCCTCCCTGTAGTGTTGCTTTTCCGCAGGTCGAGCCGGGAGTATCTGGTGCAGAGTGGAAAGTCTCACGATTCCGTCGGGAAACGTGTGGTCTTTAAAAGTTGCTTCTTTGTTGCAGAGAGTTGCAGTTTCTTTGAACAGGGCCGCTGTTCTCCGGAGCTTCTTGGTCCTTTAGATGCAGGGTAGTCCTCTGAGGCTTCAGAGGTCGCTGGACCCTGATGGATGCGTCGCTGTTGCAGTTTTTCTTCGAAGTAGGGAGACAGACCGGTGGGCCTGGGGCCAAATCAGTTGTCGTCTCAGTCTTCACTGCAGGGCTTCAGGTCAGCAGTCCTTCTTCTTCTTTAGGTTGCAGGAATCTATCTTCCTCGGTTCTGGGAGCCCCTAAATACTGAATTTAGGGGTGTGTTTAGGTCTGGGAGGGTAGTAGCCAATGGCAACTGTCCTTGAGGGTGGCTACACCCTCTTTGTGCCTCCTCCCTGTGGGGAGGGGGGCACATCCCTAATCCTATTGGGGGAATCCTTCTTCTACATGATGGAGAATTTCTAAAAGTAAGAGTCACCTCAGCTCAGGACACCTTAGGGGCTGTCCTGACTGGGGGGTGGTGACTCCTTGTTTTTCTCATTATCTCCTCCAGCCTTGCCCCCAAAAGTGGGGGCCGTGGCCTGAGGGGCGGGCATCTCCACTAGCTGGGATGCCCTATGGTGCTGTAACAAAGGGGGTGAGCCCAGGTGTTACAGTTCCTGCAGGGAGAGGTGAGAAGCACCTCCACCCAGTACAGGCTTTGTTCCTGGCCACAGAGTGACAAAGGCACTTTCCCCATGTGGCCAGCAACATGTCTGGTGTGTGGCAGGCTGGCAAAAACTAGTCAGCCCACACTGGAAGTCGGGTATGTTTTCAGGGGGGCATCTCTAAGATGCCCTCTGAGTGTATTTTACAATAAAGTGCACACTGGCATCAGTGTGCATTTATTGTGCTGAGAAGTTGGATATCAAACCCAGTTTTTCTGTGTAGCCATTATGGCGCTGTGGAGTTCGTGTTTGACAGACTCCCAGACCATATACTCTTATGGATAACCTGCACTTACAATGTCTAAGGTTTTGATTAGACACTGTAGGGCCATAGTGCTCATGCATATATGCCCTCACCTGTGGTATAGTGCACCCTGCCTTAGAGCTGTAAGGCCTGCTAGAGGGGTGACTTACCTATTCCACAGGCAGAGTGAGGTTGGCATGGCACTCTGAGGGGAGTGCCATGTCGACTTAGTCATTTTCTCCCCACCAGCACACACAAGCTGGCAAGCAGTGTGTATGTGCTGAGTGAGGGGTCCCCAGGGTGGCATAAGACATGCTGCAGCCCTTAGAGACCTTCCCTGGCATCAGGGCCCTTGGTACCAGGGGTACCAATTACAAGAGACTTACCTGGGTGCCAGGGTTGTGCCAATTGTGGAGACAAAGGTACAGTTTAGGGAAAGAACACTGGTGCTGGGGCCTGGTTAACAGGGTCCCAGCACACTTTCAAATCATAACTTAGCATCAGCAAAGGCAAAAAGTCAGGGGGTAACCATGCCGAGGAGGCATTTCCTTACAGTAGTAGACTACTTAAACTTTGCAGCGGGCTAGACAGTATGTGGGGATCGTAAACAATGTTTATTGGACCTACTCCCGGTCAGATAAAAGGAACTGAGCAGGAAGTTACTGGTATTGGGGTACTGGCGAAGAGATGAATTGCACTGATCTGGTTGGCACCATCATCCCCAGCTGTAAGTCTGTCTGTAAAAGAAATGGCTGAGTGAGTAGTAGCGGAGGAGTGCCACTTGCACCAATGTAGAAGAGATGGCAAACTGACAGATGATTTAAACACATGGGCCACTATGCTTGCTGATTTACTGCCCCCCCCCCCCTTCTTAAAGGGCAACTTGACGGCGCCCCAGATGAGCGCACACAAAAGAGAGTCCAGTTCATTAAAGAACGACTTCTGCAGGATAATGGATAGGTTTGCAATTATTATAAAAGACAAGGCAAAATGACCAGTTTAGCCAGGGTAATTTTTCTAATCAGGACCAGTGCAAGGGCTGCCAAAAGTGCCCTAGTGATCTGATGTCGACCAGGGTCCTGTGGAGGTTCCCCTCAGAGGTGGGATGGGTTCTGATGAAGACTGACCCCCCAGCTAGCGAATCGTCTTGCTACACCAGCGGATTTGCGCCTCACTAAAGAGTGTTGTTTGTGGTTGATGGTCGGGCAGAGAAGATAAATTGCAGACTTCACCCAGTTAACTCAGAGTCCCGCGACCTAAGCAAAGGTAATGATGAAGTCTTAAAGATACAACACATGTCCTGTCTTCTTGGTGTGTACACCACTGTTGACCTTTCCTGCTCAGTAGTATGGCAACGGGTTCCATTGCTATTACGAAGAGTAATGGGGACATCGGGTACCCCTGCCTGGTGCTGGAACCCACCAAGAAGTGGGGAGGAGATGAAGCGACACAGATGGGTTGGTGTATAGTAATCTGGTATAGGCAAGAAGCCTCTGTCCTACATTCTTACGGGCCAGTACCAAGAAAATATATTCCCCTGTCAGCGTGTCAAATGCTTTTTCTAGGTCTACTGTTTGATCAGCCATGCTAGAAGGCGGCCTGATTGTTCACCGCCTCTATGAACCTTGGCTGTGTGGGCTGTAAAGTTAAAGCACCTCAACCGCTCTAGGAGAGCTGCATAGTCAGTTTTTGCTGCTACAAAGGCAGGAATGGACGTAGGATCATGTTACGCCATTTTCCCTAGTTTGGCAAGATGCCACTCAACTTCTGTTATTTATTTGTCTAATGTCCTGCGGACACCCACAATTTCCTTCATACAGGCACCCCTCTTTACCACCTAGAAGGCGTCCCATTCAAGGGTTCTAGATGAAGCTGTGTTATGATTTGCAGCTAAGTACCACCGAATAAGGGTCTTCTACATCTTCCGAAAGACAGGGTCTTCCAGGCAGTCCTGCGGGAGCCGCCATGTTGGCATTGGAGAATATGGGGACAACTATGCAGATCCATAATGTGGCCATTGTGATCTGAGACTATACATCCTAAATAATGTAAGTGATGGACTAGGGGCACTAAGGTAGATGAGTAAAGGAAACTGTCCAGACACAAACATAGACTGTGGGGAACTGAAGGAAAAGGGTAGATTTTGGTTTTATGATGGAAAGATCTCCAAGTGTCAGAGAGAACCAGTGGTGAACGCAACTCAGCAACTGGTCAGCCTGTGTATAAGGGGTGGAGAACAGTAGCGGAGGATGGTTCCTGTCCTAGTCTGGATCTATAGTGATAACTCCCTAATATCCAGGGCATCTGCGTTTTGTGAGCTAGTTTGGTTGAGAGGGTGTCCCAAAATGCTCCTTGATCGACATTGGGGGCATAAATGCTCCCTATGAGTTAGGGCCTGCCATCTATGCAGCCTTCGAAGAGCACATATCTGACATCCGTGTCTACGATCGTGTTGATCACTTGAAAGGGGATTCCAGGCCGAATCCAAATCATGGCGCCTGATGCATATGCATAAGTAAGTAGAAGCGTGAATGCCCCCCCTCCAGCACTTGCGCAGCCACACTAGTTTCTCTTTGGTTCTGTGGAATTCCTGCAAAAGGACTATGTGAGCCTGTTGGTGCTTATTGCATGAATAAATTGCATACCTCTCTCTAGCCTTCTGCATTGCAAGTACATTAAGGGTGAGTAGGCACGTCAGGTGTTCAAGCCATTGCAGATGTAGAGGGGTGTGTGCCATGTGTGTGTCTGGAAGTCATGCAGGGAAGGTCCCATCTCTTGAACCACCGAGGCTACGTCATAGCCAGCCGTGAATGAAGGGGGAAAGGGACGGGGTAAGCTTAACAATAGATGGGGGAAACAACTAGTGTAGCCTTCCACAACCGGCAGTATGCCCAAACAGTGCATAGTCATAGAAAATCTTTAGTGAAATGTAGTGGTTTGGCCTGACTCAGAAGTAGAGCACGGTCACCAGGTCACCCTGTGTAAGTAGGGCTGAGGCATGTCAGAGCCGCAAGGGCTGTTGATAGTCCCGGAACTGATCTGGAGAAGTGTGCACAGAAGGCGAGCAAGGGGAAAGCCGGGGACCTAAATGGACGTGTCCCATCCTCTTATCAGTGAGCAATGAAAGTGGCGTCAAGGGGCCCTGTTGGGGCAGGTCAGCAGGTAATGCTGCACTCAAGAGCCGGGAAATGTGAAATAGTGTACTTTGTCAATGTGTTGAAAAATTCAGTAGATGACAGGAGGTGATCAAATGATATTGTATTCTGTTTGAGGAGTCACTAGTGGGGGAGTTTGGGCGGCCTGGGTGAGAATCTTCAGAGGAGAGGGTATCATGCTCAGATGTGAAGATGTGTGGGCTCTTCTCATAGTCAATGGTTTCTATGTTAGTTTCCAGGTTAGCTGCAGCCTGCAGGGCTCGCCTGTGATCCTCAGTGTTCTGCTCAAAATCGGGGGATTTTGATGTGTAGGTGCAGGGTATAGTGTCCTTTACTGACCTGCCCTTCCACTGCTTCCGAGGCTTGGATGGACCCAGCTGGGTCGAGTTCACTCCGACACTTTCCACAGCATGTTTATCCACCCAGTCACAGGCTTCTTTAGGATCTGTGAAGAATGTGGTGGTCTTGTTTGACATGACTATGAAGAGTACTGAACACCCAGCTGGCAGAGGCGTTGTTTGACTTCCAGGAAGGAGGAGAGCTGACATTGAACAGAGCAGGTCTAATCTGGGGACAACATGATGTGTGTCATCCACTCGGAGTGGGCCAGCCTGTTTTGCTGCATGCAGGATTGTCATAGTCTCTGAAATGTAGGAGTTTAGCCATCATGGGACAGGGGGGGGCGATTGGGATACAGGGAGTGGCAGGTAGGCACTCGGTGGGCGCTGTCCATGGAAAAGAAGGGAGTGAGATCTTAACACGAGGTAAAGGATTTGAACCAGGTATTCAGAAAGGAAAGAGGTTCCTGACCCTCAATGCCTTTTGTCTCTCCGTGAGCAGTCCTCTGGCCTGTCCTCAAGGAGGCAAACATATTCCTACAGGTCTCGAGCTGCCTGGTTATCGGTAGGGTGGCCATAGTTTTCTCCCCATTTAAAATCTTGTCTGCAAGCTTAATTCGGTAGCTAAAACCGTAACCAGTTTCTCAAGGTAGAGAGTGGTGCCTAATAATGGTGTGTCTGGGATGACAGAGGGCGGGACTGCAGATGTTGAGGTTGTGCAGGGGTTCGCATAGCAGAGACTGCCCATCGTCTGTATTGTTGGGGGTCCAAAGATGAGACTCATTAAGAGCTCTGTGAGGGTTGTTCACCAGGGTCACAAGGGCAATAAACTTGAGGAGGTGGGGGAGGAGAAGCAGCCCCAGATATCTGTCAGCTGAGCGCCTCAGAGTCTCTCATGTGGCCCACGACGCTCCAGGCCAATCATCTGGGGGGCTCCCTGCCACCCACTGTGCACCTCGATGTAAGAACCAGTGTTGGTAGAACAGGGGCCGGAGGTCCGTGGGTCCAAACAACTAGGTAACTCGAAATAGGGGACTCTGTGGTGTGCCTTGCAAGAACTCTCTGAAAATGATTGCATCAGCGGGCTTTTTACCCAGAGAAGGGTTGACAACATGCTGTACATAACGCTCACCCCCTTTGCACCTCGATGCTGGTGCTGAAGCAGGGGGGCTGAAGGCAGGAAGTCTTAGAGGGACATAGGCATGTGTACATGTGAGGCAGGATGCCTTGTTGGATTAGCATCCATCGACACAGTTGGGCTGGCTGTTGGGGACTCCACGAGCTTTGCTAAGGGACCTTCCATTGAGAGATGTCCGGGAAGACCCCACAGCTCTGGCACAGACCAGATTAAGCCCAGACCTGTGCAAGTGTTTGGTGCTGGAGGCTGATTAAGGGCTTCTGGGGGGAGCAGGGTGGGTCCTCCTATTGGGCAGTTGGTGCCTCTCACAGGTGGTGAGGGGCCTTAGGGTCCAGGAACACGGGTGGGTTGCCTTGCGAGTTGAACACCTTGGGCAGAGGGCCCAATCGCTTGGGGGTAGGTTGGCACTAGAGTCCCGATTGATATATGTTGTGTGTCCCTCTGGGCTGGCCCTCATGACCGCAGGTGTGATTGCACTGTAGGTCCTCTCCAACATCAGTAAAAGGCCCCCCCAGGTTCCATTGGGTGGGCAATGGCTCCACTCGCCTTTGGCCCCAGCAAGGGTAACAGGAGTGCAAGTGCGATGGTGAGGGCCCAGATCCAACACAGGATCAGTGCGTGGGCTCTGGGGCTCCGAGCTGCTCGGCAGCCAATGTAGCACCGACTCAAGGGGTGGGCCCCAGGCCTCAAGGCCTGCCCTGGGCTACGGTGCAAGTCATCCTTTCATACTCATCTCGAGCTAGACGCAGATGTAGGGGGAGTGTGTGTGGGAGCACAAAGCATTGTTGAGCCTTCAGGCAACTCCCCGTGGCTGTCTCCCGGGACCCACTCCGTCAGTAGTGGGCTGAGCGCCCAGTGTAGGCCTTCCTGATCATCTGGGGGGGTTGCCGGGTGGAATCTTCTGGGTGGGGTTCCGATGGTGGTAGGGACACCCCACCTGAGTTGGTCGACAGAGACTGCCTCGAACCAGCACAAGCTCAGTGGTGCTGTCCGGAGACCCCACCGCAAGGGAGACAGGGGCCGCAAGGCCCATGCAGACCGCATCTTTGAGGGCAGATATCTGCACAGTAGTTATCGAGTCCAACCAGGTATGGGGAGCCGTAGACACTGGGCACCTCCAACAACACAGATGCCAGGTCTCCAGCCTGGATTGGCGTCGATGTGCAGGCTAGTGGTCAGAGCGCTTCTCAGTAGCATCCACCATCTTGGCTGGCCTGGCTGCGCCCTCTCACCCCCACCAACCTTTTGTGTTGTGTTATATTGTTATGGATTTTATTTGCCAATGTTACCCCGCTCGGCTGAGGAGTCTGTCACTGGATGTGTTTGGTCCTAAACTCCTGTTCATAGACAAACGTACGGGAGTGCAGTTTAATTTGCAGTCCTGAGTGCAAGCGGACTAGCTGCTAGGCAACTTTATTTGCTCCATCCATCCCGACTCTTTTCACCCCCTTATTGTTCCTATACTGACCAGGATGAGTGACCATTCGTCCTTGATCATCTTAATCTGACCTCCTGTGGCCAGCTTCAGGGGCAAGATCTGAACGCATCAACTTCAACACTTGCTCATAGTCTCTTGGGGCACATGTGCCTGCCGCATCTCTTCATATTAACACAGTGACAGTGACAGTCCTCAGTAGACCACAGGTAAGCTCTGCTGTTCATGTGCTTTTTCTCTCCAAACTCCCCATCAACTAAGGCCTCCATACCACTGCCTCACAGTCTTCTCTTGCTCAGCCCCTGGTAATGCTTAACTTGTGGGATGTGGGTGGGGGGGGGCTACACATGTCTTGGCTTTATGAAGAAAGAATTGCCCTCACACCAACTATCCTTGCTTTCTTTAACCATATTCCTTTATTGGTATAACTGATTATGCTTTTACATTTCCTTTTTAAGAAGTAAAAACTAGGGCCGTACATCTGCTGGTGCTAAGAGATAAACACAAGAACATCTGCCCCTTTGCCGGATAAATACGTTTTTGCAATGCCCTGTCTGTCCTTGAAAAGGCTTAAAATCTTGGTAAACCATCTGAGTAACTGTATTGTGAACTTTTGTGATAATTGTAGTTTCTACTTTGAGTGACAGCTCCTGCTCATGGAAGAATACTCTGTTGCATGTAGTTTAGCATTTTTCGGTGTTAATAATGCACCTTTAAAAAACTGTTGATACTTCTTTTATGCTGTAATTCTTTTATTGTCTTTATTATTTAAAATAGCAGAATTAATACTTAATTGTTTCTTAGGATTGGATGAAAAGTTTGCAGACGTTCTGCAATTTACGAAAGACAACTCAAGCAGCATCTAGCAAGCGTCTTCGGCAGGTAAACATTTTTCACTCTTTTTCTTATTAGCTGTTCAGTTTTACAGGAAATGGCTTTGATTAGGTGATTTTGGTTCTAATGCAATGAGCCTAGATAATGTGTTGGGAAAATCCACTATAATATTGTTTCGTCCACTGTTTCGTCTTGGTAGCCAGGGGGAAAAAATTATTTGAAAAAATCCTGATGATTGCATCATTTGGCATTTTGTGTGTAGGAGAAGAGTCCGCTATATTGACCAAATAAAAGCTGAATTCCAAGACTCCAAGGAAAAGATTCTCATCAATGGCATCTAGTTTTTTGGCTGTTTTCTGCCTCACTATAAATAACCTCTTGATTCTGATGGGCCCAGTAAAATCTGTTATTTGCCGCGTGGAAATTAGAAACTCCGGATCACCTCAGGTTCAGTGTATTTCAAATACACAGAAAGAGAGCAAGGGAAGCAAGGCTAACCCACACCGCCTCCCAAAAGAAACTAAGTAATCACAAAAGGTGTGGGGTAGTAGGAACAGGGGGTAAGACTGGGTTAGTCTTTAACCAGTTCCTGGTTGCATTAGGTTGCTTGATAGGGGGTGCTGTGTTGCCCTACAGGAGTAGCAGGGGATTTTCCTTTACGGACTAGGTGGTCTCACACACATAATAGTGTCTTGCTTCATCATATGACCACCTAGCCCCACCTAAGTAAGATGATACTACTCAGGCGGACTCGACCTCTGGTTAAAAGAACCAGAGGGAGTGCTGAAATTGAATTGACTGGATAGTTACAGTGATCCAGAGGGGGTGAATAATAAAATTACCTAACATGTCACCGGTGGCTCTTGTTAGTTTTAATGGTGGTGCATGTTGGTAAGACTAAAACTAAGGGGGAAGGCTCGTTAGAGGATAATGTCTCTTGGAGTCTAAAAGGGGTTGAACATGACCAACATGTTTCTGCCCTCACTAAGTGCTGGTGGGTCAGGGGCATTCGTCAGAGTCGGAGCACCTGTAATAAGTACGGTGCTCAAAGTGAAAGTGTGTGTCCTACCTGAACAGGTAGTTCACGGTGGGGTAGGCCTATAGTAAATGATAAATAAATCACAATTAATTCAGAGTGACAGAGAGGTGGCAAACCACAGCACACGACACAGCAATCAGTGAGAAAATGAAAAAATGCACTCACACATGCATGCAATTGTGACTTACCCCGGAGCTGGGGGCGTATTGCCTCTGGTCTGGCTAGAACCGGGGGGGGGGGGTGGTTTCCCTTGTAGTCACACTCTGTGGAGATTAAGGGTTTAGCAAGAGGGGACAAGGAGAAGAAAGAGAGCTAAGGACGCATAGTGTGCTAGCAGAAAGGAGAAAACTGCGCAGGGTGCGCTACAGCCAGGGGGAGGCCAATAGGGCAGGTTAGTGAGGTAAGGAAAGGGCAAGGGGTGAAAAGGTAAAGAGAAAGATCTAGGTACAGAGAGAGAGAGAAGGAATGTCACAGTGGGAAAAAGAAAAAGAAAAAGAAGAAGGAAGAAAAGGAAAAAAGGAAAAAGAAAGAAAGCAGAGGAAATACAGATAGAAGAGGCTACCAGAAGGATGACCGGTAGCAATGAAAGGAAAAGAAAAAGAAGATTTCCCGGGCCAAAATAGCCCACACTTACCACGCCAAAGGGAATACCATGGGGGGTACCTACGTGCCGGAGCCAGGCCGCTCTGGTACTGTCTGACCGACTTGCCAGGTCTTTATGAGGAGCTCAAGCCAATCGATGCGGAGCTGCAGAGGTCAGGGGCGGTGCCCGGTAGTTACACTCAGGTGTGCTGCGCGTCGAAGAACCCAGTGCGTCGGGAAAAGCCACGCCCCCTCGGGGGCTGTTCGGGGTGCGGAGCCTCAGGGGCCCCGATTGGTCTTAGTAAAGCGCACCGCCCCGCGGGGGCACCCGGATACGGGGCCCCGCGGGGAGCGTCGCGTATGGTGACAGTGAGGAGGAACAGGACGCCCCGCCCGCGGCGCGGCTAGCGTGCACGGGCGACCGTCCTGCAGTGACGCGTCTCGCAATGCGCGGCGCGCCACTGGACCCGTGGGACTCTGGGGAAGTGAGTCCCACGGGGGGAAAGGGCCTGGTCGTCCAAGGAGGGCGACCAGGAGAGAGAAAAGAGAGAAAAAGAACGGGAAGGGGGAAAGAAAGGGGGGGGAAAAAAGGGGAAGAGGGGGAACACTAAAGAGGGGGGGGCAAAACAATAAAAGAGAGGACGGGAGAGAAAGAGGAGAAGAAGGGAGACTGGCAATGCGGGACTAAGGGCGGGGAACAGCGCTGGGGCTAAAATAGAAAGACGGGGTAAAGGAGAGGACGAAGGGGAAGAGAGCAGAAGGGTAGGGGGGAAGAAAGAAAGAAAGAAAGAGAGGAGAAAGTGGGGGGGGGGGAATAGAAGGGGTGGAAACAAGGAAAGCCTGGGAAGAAAAAGGGAAAGAAAGACCGAGGGAGATGAATTGAATAGAAAAAAAGGAAAGAAAGAGAGGAGAAAGTGAGGGGGGGGTGGTGGGGGGGAATAAAAATAAATTTCACCTGGAGACTCCACCTGATGAAAAACGCTTGAATCTCCAGATAAAATACAGGGGAAGTGAGGAATGACTTGGAGAATTACGGCAGGGATTACAAGACGCCCTCCCTTAATTCCTCATATCTCACAGCATCCTAGGGTCCCATGTGTAGCTCGACCTTCTTAAAGTTACCAATATTTCTCAGTTTCGTACCTATACATGGGGCTATAGAGAATCAGAGTTACGCGGAACAGCAAAGAGCCACTTAGAATGAGGGTAGGGGCTTCAGGTTTTTGGGCAAATGATGTATATGACTCTGAAATTACGTCCACTCATTTTCTGTGTAGACCTACCTCTGGTCTGTATAAGTGTGGGTGAAGTGATTTGTAGAACATGAATGTTCACTGTGGTGGTGCAACTTAGGGTCTCTGTGACCCTCCAATTCAATACAAGCATTAATTGTGACAAATATAATTCACATTAAATACTGTGTAAGAAGTGTGGGTCTTGCTTTTTGCTATCTAAAATGTGGCTATGGCAGTGTTTTCTCTCATTTTGGAGAGTCCCTGGATCACTGCACGAGGCTGAGTGTCTTGTCCTGTTCCTATATCTTATATTGGTGTGTGTGTCTGAATCTGTGTAGTGATATTTTATATCTGGAATCTTTGTTCTTGTGATACATTCGTATAGCCCCTGCTTCTCTTGGCTACTTGTAACCTATATCATTGTTCTCTGTAGTCTTCTTGCTCTGTTCTTTTTATCATTTATAGGATGTACTTTGTGTTCTTAATGTGGCATTTCTTGCCTCATTGTCAAAGTTTATGTGATTCTGTGGTTCCTCCTTCACTGTTCCAAGGGTCGTTCTCTCTGCCAAGGGTTGATGTACTGCATAATCAACCCTGTGACCTGTGGGCTTAACTGCAGAACCTAAATAAATTGTTTGGCGTTTACTTCACAGACGTGTAATTAATCAGCATTTGACCTGTTGTACATTGACATGCTTGAATCATTGCCTGTCACGAGGCTGACCGTCCCAGTTCTTTTAAATCTTAGTATTAAACATCATTAGCGTACCCTTAGGCAAACTATAGAGTTTCTATATTAATACAATAATTCACCTTGTTGAAAAATTCCCAAACTTCAACCAGTGAGGTAAATATGTTGCTAACTAAACACTCCACATATCCTAGGTCAGATTTTGACACACTTGTGGATAAGGATTGAGTGCAGATGGTGGGAAGAAAGATGGCTATGTGTAAATCTGTGAAAGATATCGATGGCGGACAACTGTGATTACAGGTAAGTATTTTTTTTTCTCCAGCAGTAGCTCTCATAGATTGACATGCTTGAATGAGACTGCTGAACAGTGCAATACATAAGGCGAGTAACCTTACTAAATCAGGTTCACATGACTGGATGTCCAACTGCAGATTGCCATCCAGGAGCTAATGCAATGTCTGATAAGGACCCTGTGCTTAAGAGTGCAACTGTGTCAGAAATGGTCCTAGTAAGTTGCACTCTGACTATCCCTTTCAGAGAATGTACTTTGATTTGGCATGTCAAAAGGTAATGAATGCTGAGATCCACCTCACAGCACTCTATTTTTAGAGTGGACATTTTTCCAGGAAAAAAGACATGTCTGAAACCCTGAATTAGATATAGCGTAGAGTAGCATATAGACACCACCCATACTTGCTGATGTCAGTTCCTTTCTTTCTGTGCCATCAGACATGGATCTGTATATCATCTTCTTCATCTATGATGAGATTGTCTTACCTTTCTTTACACAATTTATCAGTATGCAGTGGAAATGTGTCCTAAAACAACAGGGTTTAAGATTTGGAGGGACTGTTGTAAATACATGTGTATGATAGATTCCTGCCAGGTGTGTCTTTGACGCTTGGAGTCGGAACACGACTCCTGGACCTGCGGCAACTGCGTCCAGATGAACCTTCAGGCCTGATGGAATTGTGAAGCAATGTGCTGCTTTGCTAAACACAGCAAGACTACTCCATGACCGGTTGAGTTTGGAAGTAAGGTACCATTTGCAGTTCTGAAGTCATTCCTGTGACAGATTTTCATAATCATTGAAGTCTTCTGGTAAGTTTGAGAAGAAACATAAAAAATCCAAGCAAGAATCAACCCCTTCCTGTCCATCTCGTTCTCCAGAGAAGCATGAGGGCACCAACATGCCTTTGGTTTTGCTCCTGATCGATCTTGCTGATTCTGAACCAGGTCCAAATGCATCTTGAACTTCCCTGGAAGGAAGTTATGATGTGTATTTTCTGCATTTTACTAGTTCTCTCTGGTGCACCTTCAGATCCCAGGGATCTGTAGGGATCTTCAGACAGACTCTTGCCGACAGATTTTCCCTCAGTTCTATCTGTGCCACTCATACCTGTTTCTGGTTCTGTACTGACTTTAGTCCTGGCACCAGTCCCTGTGTTAGTGTCTTCAACATGGATGCTGGCAACGCCGGAAGAGGAGACACGTCTCTTAGTGGTCTCCAGCTCAAGCCAAACTCATACTGACCTCTGCCGAGAACTCACTCTGAACCCACCATAGCCCAGCCCATTGCAAATGCTTCTGATTCCGACACACTACCTTTACCATGTGGCCCTGCACGTGCTGCATCAACGTTTTTGGATTGGATTCTGAGGATAATCAACATGATGATGATGGAGACAAACTTGCCACATAATACAATAAGAAAAATTGGTATGTAGAATTTTAGAATGCTAATTGACATGGACTGGTCTCTTCCCCCAGGTCTTGCCACAGAGGAGAGTGCATCTTTTGCAGTTGTAAACAAACAAGCACCAGAGGCTCTTGATCTGTAACGCCCGACCATGGATTTTAAAAGTAATATCTTTGCAGAGGTCCTTCAGCCTGGACAGGCCCCTACCAAACCTTTCCTGTGCGTTAATGAGGCCCTTCTAGAGATGCTCTTTGGCAAAAACATGTTTGGCCCCTCAAGTTGACAGGCTGGTTCTGTGTCACCACAGACCAGGTCCAGAAGACCCTGAATTTCTTACACAGCATCCTGTGCCAGAGAACCTGAGGATTTAGGGGTCCCCCAGTAGGTTAAAATTCACCAGGGTTGAATTTCCACAGCAATAAGGGGGGTGACATGAGAGGCGTCTGACACCAGGGATGTGAAGTTGGACAAGGGGAGGGTACACAAAAACATGAAAAACACCAGTACCACCCACTAAAAAAGCAGAAAACAACACATGATTCATGAGTTAAAATTTGATTGTACAAACTTCCTTTTAAGTAGTGAATTAGTCCTTGATTTTGTGGAAAAAATAATACATTTGATTAATGCCCCAAACAAATTCTTTTAAAAACAAAAAAAAAGGACAGAAGGTGTGTGTGAAGCAAAGAAAGAAAAAGGACGAGCTATGCAGAAAACAAATTACAGAGGGGGAGAGCAAAGGCCATGCCCTGAAGAAGGTGTTTGTAGCAAGTGTTGGGGGCCCACCAGAGAGGTTTGGGCTTGGGTCACCCATCATTCTATTCATCTGAGGGTCCTGCACAGAGAGACCTTCAAAGAGGTTTGATGGCTGTAGCCTACACGTACTGTGCATACCACTATCTTGAGAGTTGAGTCACCCAGGAACTAGTCTGTGAATTTTGCTGTGTGTGCGATAGGCCCTATGTAGCAGATTGAAATAGATATTTTTTAATCGTGTGTTGTGAGAAACGTTATGTAGGTAAGCTCCGACTCAGTTTCCCTCTTTGTCGTACATTGCCCTACGTATTTCAGCCTCCCATTTTTCCTTTAGGTCACTTAGTAACATTCTTGTCCACGTCTGGATGGCATTACTAAAGCAGATGATCAGGCACCTGTTATTTCCAATAGGGTGAAGTGCCTGCATAAATGTATAGGTTGGAGGTTTATTGCTTACAATTTCCAAACCATTCTCAGTATTTTTACTAATCTCTGTGGGTGAGATTTTGACCCCTGTAGAGGCTGTCATGTTGAGTCAATGTCTTCAAGACAGCAACGCTGCCTTCTTCAAACAAGTCCTCCATCATCACACTGTCTCTCCTAGTAACATGGCTACCATAACTAGGCACACTAAGCAATGGCTTTGCTGGATCATGGGACACCACTTTTTTCTGTGATTAGTAAGCTCTATCCGTCCCTACCGCATTTGGAGCAATGCCAGTCCTTTCTGATAGAGATTTCTTCCATTAGATTACTCAATTTACAATATTCCCCAGGCATCAGACTGGATCTGGAAAATCTTGAGCAGTACCTGTGTGCACCCGGAAGGTAGCATCTTTCGGCTTCACATCAGCAGCATCCTCGTATGAAGTGTTGTGCTCTGGGCCTATAAAGGCACCACCCCAGCAAGCTCACATCAGTTTCTTTCTTTCTTCAACAACAATGCAGAACTGGAGAGCTACCTCTGTTGCTTTTTTTACCATCTTTTTTTATTTTTGTCTTTTTGAGCAATTTGCTCCCAGTGTGCGAGGGATATGTTGCTTATGAGTTTTAATTCTTGGGGGGGCGGGGATGTCACAGGCAGATGTCTGTGTCTGATCCTTCATGGTCCATCTCTGCTGCCTGGGATCTAGCTGCAACCCCAAGGCCTGCACTGAGTACAAGTCAGTGCATCCAAAGGTGACCTGCAAGCAGGCGATAAAGCTCCTGGCAGCACAACAGAAGGAAGATCTGCGTTGTTCCTGCTCCAGAGGGAGGTTTTTAGGCCTCTCCCAGAGTTATACCTGTGGGGAGTAGTCTTCCCACTCCAAAACATTTCCCCCGGAGTTGGGTAAGTCCAAGAAGAAGTTAAAACATTCTTCGGCTTCCTCATCCAAACAACATGTGGAGCGGGCAGCTGGCCCTGCTCTGCGTTTCCCAGAGCAATCCTTGCCCAATTAAAATACTTTCATGATGCCATGCATGCCGTCTTAAAGCTACCAACTCTGTCTTGCATGCCTTCAGGCCTCACAGAGCTGATGGGCGCCCCTACTGGGTTACCGCTGGTGGGTTCCCCAGATGCCGCCGGGCACTCTGAATCCGGTCTGAAATGTCACAGGTGCGATCACCCACCTCAACCCCAGTCCTCCTGCCGCAATCCCTGGTGCCAATCTCACCAATGAATGACAAGCTTATTGCCATTTTGGACTATTAGATGTTGCTGCTTGACATTGACTCCAGCGTCATCCAGACCGTGCCCACCTGTGGACCACCTTCAGACCGGACCTACCACCTGCTGGGAGCAAGGGGGTGAAGAAGAAGGGTATGAGACCCTTTGCGGAGGACCCCGATGGAGACAACTGATTTGAGGAGATGGGCAATGCCAGTGGTCTGGATACCTTCCCTGTCTCTGGCATGCTTTCACCTCTGGACCCTTTTTTGGAGGGAGGTGTATTTTTTGTGTCCTTGATGCACAGGGCAGTGGAGGTCTTTGACCTACAACTGTCAGCCATCAAGGTCAAGTCCAGTGTCTGATAGAGGTGCTTCACCCGGGACGAGCTCTGCTGAGACATTGCTCACTTTTAATAAGGCCTCACAAATGTTCTTCTGGGAGCCTGTGCTAAACCTTGCACAGGGGATCCTGTGCACTGCATGATTACCCATCGCCATCATTCCACCACATTAGACCCAGCCCTACTCTCCCGGCATCCCTCCCATGAGTCGGAAAGTGCAGGCCTCAACAGCCAAGGTCAGCGTAAACGAATTCTCATTCCGCCACACCTGATATGGAATCCAAGATGCTGGCCATTTTTGGGAAGCGCCTTTTCACTTCCGCCAGCTTGACTTTTGAATCTGTGATCACCACATGCCTTCTGGGCTGATAGTCCCATGCTCTGTGGGGCGTGGTTGTGCAGCTGCTGCCTGTGCTCCCTGAAGAGGGCTGAGCCATCCTGAATCAAGCATTGGTGGACATTCAGGACGCAGCTGAGTTCGCCATTAGGTGCAGTGTGGACACCACAGGCTTCCTAGGACCCTTAGGTAGGGCAATGGCCTCTATGATGAAACTTCACCACCATGTTTGGTTGGGGTCCCCTGGGTTCTTTGGGTTGAAGGAGACTGCAAAAGATCTTTTGTGGTGGCTAACAAACTGCGAATTGACCAGCGACAGATCCCTCTCCGCTTCCCACACGGAACGGACAATTGTGACCGACACATCTCTTCTTGGATGGGGCAGATACCTTTGTGAGGAGGAGATCAGAGGACTGAGGTCTCTGGCAGAGTTGTAGCCCCACATTCATTTTCTGGAGCTGAGGGCAACATGATTGACATTGGAAGCCTTTCTCCCATCCATCAAAGGAAGGCTGGTACACGGACAACACTACAGCCATGTGGTATTGCAACAATCAGGGGGAGTGGGGCCTTAGGCTCTGTGCCAGAAGGCCCTGCGCCTCTAGACCTGCCTGGAGCAACAGTTCCTGATCTTGCAGCACCCAATGGGATCTCTGAACGCTAGGTCAGATAAACTCAGCCTCCAATTGTGAATCACAAATTACGTCTACACAGTGAGGTGGCAACAGGTCTCCTCCGAGAATGGGGAGAACCTTGGCTCTTTCTATTCGCCAATGTTGAGAATGCACAATGTCAGTTCTTCTGTGTGCTGGAATTTTCAAAGCAGTTCTTGCTCGGACACTTGTTCTGTTGAGACTAGAACCCGGGACTCCTCTACACTTTTCCACCGACACCTGCTCCTTCCCAAATTTCTAAAGAAGATCAGGACTGACCGGGCCCAAGTCATCTTAGTGGCTCCAGCCTAGGTAAGGATAACAGCAGGGCAGCAGCAGGGGAAGGGTCCTATGGGATTTTAATTTTGTCCAAATATTTCTCTAGGGCTCCTTATTCGAGCCTCTCCTTAGCTGTCTGCTCAGACTCCTAACTCTTAAGTCACCCTTCTTAGTGGCAATTACATCAGCTAAGTGAGTCAGTGAGCTTCAAGGTCTTTGAGATAATCTTCCATACACCAATGTCTAACTGGACAAACTGATTCTTTTGACTCGCGCCTCCTTCCTTCCGAAGGTAGTGACCTTTTCCCACATCGACCGAAACATCACATTGCTGACATGCTTCACTCTACCTCATCCTTCCAAGGAAGAGGAGAGGCTCACCAATGTTATTCTAAGAAGAGCCCTGTCATTTTACATTGATCACACCAAAGACCACTGGGTGGACCATCCGTTCTTTTACCTGATTCACAGGAGCAAAAAAAAGGCAGTGCAGAAGAGAACTCTCTTGATGGATTTTAATTTGAGTGGGAATCTGCTACACACTAGCTAAGAAGTAGGGAGCCTCCTGAGGCCTTGCAGCCCTGTTCCACCAGATCTAAGGTCACTACTACTGTGTCAGCATTTGGGCTACCTGTATGGACTATCTGCCATGCTGCTATGTGGGCATCCCTCCACACTTTTACAAAGCACTTCTGCTTGGACAGTCCGTTCTGCATTGATTCGGGGGAGAGGGAAAGGGGGGCTGGAGTGTAGACTTGGGGTGTTGTCCATTTGCACCTGCACTTTAGGACGGGAAAGGGACTGCACTGTAAAGAGTGGTCTGGCGACCTAGTGGCCATTTTTTATCATCAGAAGGAACATAATTAAATGCCATTTTTGACAGTGCACTGGTTATGAGGAATGCAACTGGCAGCACCCTTTCAAAGTACGGCAGACCTTTAAGGAGTAGGGACAAACAGTAAGGTGTAGGAAGCAGTTACAAGCACAAGCTGTTATAGGGCATGTCTGCTGTGGTGATTGTTCATAGACTTGCGTGGTTTGAGGAGAAGAAAAGTTCAGGTCTTCAGAGCACACCACCAGGTGTGAAGTGTGTGAAAGCAAATACAGTTACATTTCAGAGGTGTCTTCTAAATGCACCATCCATAGTTAAACATGAGTACAATAGCACTGATTTAATTACTGACTATAAGCTAGACATAATGTTCATTACTGAAACATGGCGTAATTAAACTTCTAATCAGGATATCAGTAATGCTGTACCCGAGGGATACGCTATCTCACATTTGGATCGAGTAGGAAAAAGGGGTGGATTTTTGGTTAATATTATTATTGGTGAGAGTTTTCTGTGCATCACTTTTACCCTGGAAGGTTTCTCAGGAGCTGAAGGCCCTGGATTCAATCTTAAAACCTCGCACCAAAGCTCCTTTTCAGGAGCTTTAATTTATAGACTTCAGATTTTCTTCCAATTTTGTTGATTCATTAGGTGACATTACTCAACACTGTGTCCAGTATACTACATTCACATTGTTGGTTGATTTTAACATTCATCTAGACAGTATGGATGATGCTAATGCTCAATACCGCTTGGACACGCTTTTGGCTTTAAATTTAAATCGAGTAATCCAGTCACCCAGACATGTAACAGGACACATATTAGATTTAATTTCCACTGATGAGCATTCCCTATTAGACAAATTAATAGAATTGTCTGAACAGATCACTGAATTATCCATTTTAGTTGTGAGGATGTTAAAGTTAATTCAGACAAAATAATTGACGCTGGCCATGCTACACAGAAGTGGAGTCAAATAAATAAACTTACCATCTGCAAAGCTCCTTATCTATTTTAAAAGATGACATGAATACTGACGCACAAGGCATGTTCTCATGGTTGAATAATTTACCTGACAATATAAGCCCTTCCAGTACATCAAACTACTCCTATAGAGAAATATTGCCCCTTGGGTTTTGGCACAGTTAGGTCTGGGAAAGGAAAGGTGTAAACATCCCAAAAGAAAATGAAGAAGAAATTATATGGTAGAAGATAAAATTATGTGTAAAGTTGCTCTTAAGTTGCCTTTAAGGCAATTAAAGCTGCTGAATCAAACTTCTTTGCCTTGGAGATTAATACATCTAAAAATGAGCACAGGAGGTCTTGCACATTGCGAATCTCTTCTTGAAGCCAAAGGCCTGTAACTCTAAAACTCTCATTAGAATGTTGTAATGACTTGTTAAAGTTCTTAGAGGAATACATTTAGAAAACTGCAATGTGTCTTTGATTTGAATAAACAAGAATATAATGATTGGCAACTTCCTTTTATTTCAGTGTAAACAAAAATACTACATTGACTAGTTTTAAGACTGTTAGCTTAGTGCAAACTGAAAAAGTAATTAGAGCATGTAAAGGCAGATCCCTGTCCTCCTGTGGTGTTGGCTAAAGCTATTGTGGTCCTCAATCCTGTGATCAATGTGGTGTTTAACTCTCTACCCCGCCAGTGTTATCATTGTAGAAACAGGTAAAGATCAAACAGTTACTGAAAAATCCTTCCCCGAACCTGGAAGTATTACCCAATATACAGCCTATTTCCTTACTGCCAACTTTATCCAAGATGCTGGAAAAGCTGGTGAATGCTCAACTTTCTGAATAGTTGGAAATGGCAGGACTCTTACATCACTCGCCACCAGGGTTCAGACATAAAGTTAGCACAAAATCTGCTCTGTTAGACGTTTCAGAGTACTTAAATATCACCATTGATAGAGGTTTGAATTCTGCCCTCTTCTTTAGATGTGCCGGCAGTGTTTGATAGAGTATGCCATTCCTCTTCTTCAGAGATTGGCGTAGATGGGAGCCTGCGCCCAGATGTTGAAATGGTTTCAATCCTTTTTATGTAATAGATATCAATCAGTCGTAATGCCACAGTATTCCTCAGAGAACATTGCTCCTCCCTGAGCCAGATGCTTTTTAGTGTGTACATGGGGTCCCCTTAGCAGTGTTGATTGAATCCTTTGGGATCAAGGCAGTATCTTATGTGGACCATACACTGCTCGTCCAATCACTGGATAGAGGTTCATGTGTCATTTCGGAAGCAGAGTTCAAAAACTGTTTATCACAGCTCATCAGGTGGATGCAACAGAGCTACTTGAAGTGTAATTCAGAGAAGACAGACATTTTGGTCCTCTGGAAGGCAAATAATTCTACCTCTGAATGGTGGCCGGAAGGTCTGCTGACCCCCCGACCCACAACCCGCCACCCCTCACCCCTGCAAATGTGGTAAACAATTGGGGGTGAAATTTGACAATAAGTTGTCATTCTGCCGGCAAATTCTCAACTCTACGGGTAGGTGCTGTCTATTATTACGAATCCTGAAAACACTTCTTGATACATTACCTCCGGAAGGGGAAAACACATTTGTACATGCCTTGATCACTCGTTTATTGACTAGGCCAGTAGTCACTATCTTGGTCTTCCTAAGCCTTCGATCAATAGACTGCAGCTAGTGCAGAATGTGGTGGTGCATTTGATCTTAATGCCTCCAAGGTGTTCATGAGTATTGAGTCATTTTGGACAATTACACTGCCTGGCTATGTACAAGCACATTCAGTTTAAATCTCTGACTTTGGTACATCATATATATCATGAGGTTGGCCCAAAAAACTTAAGAGGCAGATTAGAACTTTTAGAAATCTGAGATCCAGCACAGCAAGGTTGCCTCAGCTTTCCAATTTTAGGTTGAAGAGAATGGGAGACAAAGCTGCTTTTTTATTTGCCAGCTAAATTATGGAATAACCATCCCCTACCATTGCAAGAGTTTGATAATGATTTTTAAAAAAAAAATCTGTTTATTTATGCATAAACAACAGTACATTTCGCTATTAAAGATTTTACAATCTGTCTACACAAATGTATAATCTTGTACAGTGCAATTGCATAGTGACGTGCTGAAATACAACTTAAAACTGTGCAACTAGTGGTTAGAGTCACGTCTGAGTACCCAATAGTGTATGTTGGTATCAGAAGTAGTGCGGGCTACACCTGCTGGAGGGCAGGAGGGGAGGCACATCCGTTGTATATGTAAGCTGTGGAGCCGGAGTCGAGGTTGTGGGACGGAGAGGCGCATAGAGCCAGTAGTGTAGTGAGCGAGACTGGATGAAAGTTACATGGGGTCACAGCCGGTGGAGAAGCACCCTAAAGCATTACGTTGTTACGCTGAGGTGGGGTGTGGAGGTGTCAAAGCTGAGTGACTGGAGGGCAACAGGGGGGTTGCGTGGTGTAGAGATTGAGCGGGGAGATAGCATATATGCACCTGCTAGCTCAGGTGGGGTATGTGTCGTCCCTAGCTTCTATGCCTACCACAAATATATCCCAGACTTCAGCACCGCCCTGTATTAGGCCTTTGTGTTGTAGTTGGCGTAATGTCTGAGCCTCGGCTTGTGAGCGACTATGCAAGTCGGGGAGCCAGGCAGTGTGTGAGGGAGCGTGTGGGGCCTTTCAGTGCGTAGCGATCAGGCGCTTGAAGACAACGAATACCAGGTCTATAAATCTGTGATGTTTGCCACCTTTGGCACGTGGTGTATGCGGAGTAGACAGGATTCCGGGGTGGGTGCAAGAGTGTGGGTCGCGATGTCTGCTGTAGTATCAGTAATTCGTTGCCAGGCCGTGTTTATTGAATGGCAGCTCCAGACCATATGGTAAAAGTCTGCTGCTGGAGTGGCGCATCTTGGCATACCGGGTTTGTGTTCGGGTATATTCTTTGGATGAGGGCCGGGGATAGGTAATATAATTAAATTTGGTGTACCGCAATCTGGTATTGCAGGATACTGTCATGATCATTGTGAGAGCTGCAACCCAAGCTTTTTGTGGTAATGGTGTAGAGAGGGCGGTATCCCAACGTGCTTTAGCATGCGACATGTCCAAGCAGACCTCAGCTAGGTGCACTTTGTATAGTTTAGTTTTGATGCCTTTTGTGTTTCCTATGGTAAGGATAGTGGTGAGCAGATGAGATTCACGTGGCTCAATGCTGCTGAGTCCCCATAAGTTGTTAAGCAGTCCAAGGTGCGCATTGTGGAGCTTGAGTAATAATCACCCACGTTCAGTGTACTTATGTCGCGCGTATCATGGTGTAGTGAGAATGTTTGGGCACCCGGTAATTGAATCAGCAGTAGAAAAGGGGAGTAGGGAGGCGAGGGGGCCTTGCCTTGGACATATCTGCGCCAGCAGAATCTGTCCGCTTCCAACAGTATGGGTTTTAACGGCAAGCGGCTAGGGCCAGACAATAGTGAGGTCAGTATCGTCTGTGGAGCTGTGTACGCACGCAGCGTTTTGCTTTCTGGAGGAGGAGGTTCACATAGCCATATAGTTAGCCATAGCAGCTGAGCCGCAGCGTAGTATAATTCAAAGTTAGGCATGCCCAGTCCGCCTGCTTCTTGCGGGTATTGTGTTATAGATAGTGCTTCTCTGCATCTATCTTTGCCCCAGAGCAGGTCGGTTAATAGTGAGTGCAGTTTGTGAAAGAACGTGCGTGGCAGGCATACCAGGAGGGCGGTGAAATAATATAGAAACCTAGGAAAGATGAGCATTTTGGCTATGGCTACCCGACCCGTGGGGGCTGGGGGGGAGTGAGCTCCAGAACGACAGTGAGCTGCGGGTGGAACTAAGTACTCTGTTGAAGTTGCCCTCTTTCAGGTCGGCAATGGAGTGGTAAATTTGTCTGCCAAGGTATTTAAAAGTTGTATGTGACCATGGCAGTTGATACTGCGGCAGTGCCATGTGAAATTCGATTGGTACGGGAGTGAGAGGGAAGATACTTGACTTCGACCAGTTAATACGTAAACCGGAGGCAAGTGTGAAGGAGTCCAGTATTAGCATCACCCCTGCCATGGAAGTGGTGTGATTACGCAGGTATATCAGGGCATCGTCTGCGTATAAGGATATAATATGATGTGTGTTGAATTCTGTAAATGCCCCATATGTGGGCGTAGCTACGGAGCTTGTTTGCTAATGGTTCCATGGCTATTGCAAATAATAAGGGGGATAGTGGACAACCTTGTCTGGTGCCTCTGCCTATAGGGAATGCTTCGGAGATAACTTGTCCTGTTTTGACCCGAGCTGTGGGTTTGGAATAAAGCGTTTTGATTCATCTGATGAAGCCGTAACCGAAACCAAGCGCATTAAGTGTGCGCACGAGGAAGTCCCAGCTTAGCGTGTCAAACGCTTTTTGTATGTCTAGGGAGAGGGTCACCGCTTCTGCCTCTGTGACGTTATGCATTATGTGGATTAATCTTCTGATATTTAAAAAGGTACTTCTCCCCGGGATAAAGCCTGACTGATCAGAGTGTATTACGTTTGATAGGTAGGGGAGTAACCTATTGGCCAAAAGTTTTCCTAGTAGTTTGCAGTCCGAATTTAGTAGGGAGAGCGGTCTGTATGATTTAACATCAAGAGGGTCGCGGCCCGCCTTTGGGAGGACGACTAACAGGGCTTCGCGCATGGAGTCGGGCCATTGTAGCTTATTACGCGCTTCATTGAACACCTCTATAAGTGGTTGTAGGAGGTGTATAGCATGGGAGTTAAAATATTCTACCGGTAAGCTGTCCGAGCAAGGAGTTTTGCTGCGTGCCATTTGTGATAGAGCTAGGCGTAGCCCTGCAATAGTAATGGGACCATCTAGTGTGTCCTCATTGTCAATAATGTGTTGGTTTTGGGAAACTAATCATAACATTTCAGCTAGTTGCTGTTCTGATGGGGGGGGGGGAGGAGGCGTGTATAGGGCGTGGTAATATGTAGCAAAGGCTTTGTTGATTCCTACCTGGGTGTTGATGATGTTGCCTGAGTTCAGCCGTATCGCACCTATGGGTGAGGGTTGCGAAGGTTGATGAATCAGCCATGCTAACAGTCTACCTGATCCATCCCCCTCAGCGTGTTGTTGCGCCATGTAGTGTCTGTAATCATGCTTACATAGTCTGGTGTCTGCCTCTCTATGGTCAGCTCTTAGCGAGTTCAGTTCCGCTAATGTAGACTCGTTCCTAGAGACCTCAACCTCCGCTTTGCGGAGTTTAATCTCCAGTACTTGTAGCTCTTTGGTGAGTGTCCTTCTTACCCCTACTGTGGCCGCGAGACAGTGTCCACGTATTACCGCTTTGTGTGGCGTCCCACTCTATAGCGCGAGATTAGGTTGTGTTTTTATTCAGGGAGAAGTAGTCTGATAGGCACTTGGACAATTCCGCATGGAAGGGAGGGTCTGAGAGAGCTTCTGTCTGTAGTCGCCATGTTGGTATGCGAGTATGTGTGCAGCCCCAGACCAAGGTTGTATAAAGCGGGTTATGATCTGAATTGGAGCGTGCTAGGTACTTGGTTGTGCTTACTTTCTGGATTACGGCCGCGGATGCGAAAATCATGTCTATTATGATGTGTAGAGTATTCACGGTGGGTGGTGTGTCCAGATCTCCAGATGTCTCTCAAACCATTATTGGAGACCCAGTTTGCTAGGTCCAGTGAGTCACGATTGGATGGAGCCGTGTCGCCGCAATCAGGATGATTGAATGGGCCACGCACCCCTTCGATAATGAATTTTAAGTTATAAAACTGTTATAAACATGGTTGTTTTTCTCTCAATAGTTTGGTGATCGGTGAAATATATAACCTTGCTTCTGTTGCTCAGTGTCTGGATACCCTTGCGGACAATTGTTTGCTGTCTACAAAATTAGCATTCATTTGTTGATTCATTCATTCAAAAACATATCCAGTTCCCTAAAGGAGTCTCTGGATAATAAAAGTAGGAGTCTCAAAAAATAATAAAGCAGACATGAAAGCCTGACTATTTTCGCAAGTGCTCCTCTTCATATTACGGAAAAAAGGCACATTTTCCAAAATACTGGCTGGAACCTTTGGAATCTCACAGTTTTGGTCAGATTGCCATCTTGTATGTCCCCTTCAGTATGTTACATTTTAATTCCTAAGTAGTGAAATGTCTTGTGCTCAAACTTATTCTGCCCCTTTCTGATAGTGAGATGCCACATGATTGCCCCTCTAAGCTCACCCTTGCCGACATTGGTTCTATGGCTAGGGCAAACAACAACTGATCTCACAATTTTCAGGCCAGTAAATGAAATCTAAAAGCATTCATAATTATTTTCTGTCAACGTGGTAAGCATAATCTGATATATAATTTCATCTGTAACGTGAATTTAAACATTTGTAACTGTGGCTGTTTAATTAAGAGCAAGGTCTCGAGCACTGCATTTTTTGTGTGAGTGTTATGGTTTCCTTGGTTGTTGTCCGAGTTATAAATTGTGGCCCTGAACATAACTTGTGAATTTCATTGTTTTTCCAGATTCAATTGTAGCCATAACTGGATTTTTTGGTGTATTTCTGAGATTTCTTTTAACATACATTGAGGTTTTATCACCAAACCCAACCATAATTTCTCTTAAACCTTTGTTTTTTCAATATGTGTGAGAAATTGAGTTGGTTGACTGGGCTGTGAGCCCTGGTCAAGCAATAGCCACAATCCCTTGCAGGTTAAACCACAAAAAGCCCCTAAATTAACCTGTGCTTAACCCTGGTTAGCTTGGCACTAGAAGCTGTCAGGCGTAACTGTGAGAAAGTAGCCTCTTTCTAGCCTTGTTACCCCCACTTTTGGCCTGTTTGTGAGTATATGTCAGGTGTTTTCACTGTCTCACTGGGATACTGCTAGCCAGGGCCCAGTGCTCATAGTGAAAACCCTATGTTTTCAGTATGTTTGTTATGTGTCACTGGGACCCTGCTAGCCAGGACCCCAGTGCTCATAAGTTTGTGACCTATATGTATGTGTTCCCTGTGTGATGCCTAACTGTCTCACTGAGGCTCTGCTAATCAGAACCTCAGTGGTTCTGCTCTCTCTTTACAAATTGTCACTAACAGGCTAGTGACCAATTTCACCAATTCACATTGGCATACTGGAACACCCTTATAATTCCCTAGTATATGGTACTGAGGTACCCAGGGCATTGGGGTTCCAGGAGATCCCTATGGGCTGCAGCATTTCTTTTGCCACCCATAGGGAGCTCTGACAATTCTTACACAGGCCTGCCATTGCAGCCTGAGTGAAATAACGTCCACGTTATTTCACAGCCATTTACCACTGCACTTAAGTAACTTATAAGTCACCTATATGTCTAACCTTTACCTGGTAAAGGTTGAGTGCTAAGTTACTTAGTGTGTGGGCACCCTGGCACTAGCAAAGATGCTCCCACATTGTTCAGGGCAAATTCCCCGGACTTTGTGAGTGCGGGGACACCATTACATGCGTGCACTATACATATGTCACGACATATGTATAGCGTCACAATGGTAACTCCGAACATGGCCATGTAACATGTCTAAGATCATTGAATTGTCACCCCCAATGCCATTCTGGCATTGGGGAGACAATTCCATGATCCTCCGAGTCTCTAGCACAGACCCGGGTACTGCCAAACAACCTTTCCCGGGGTTTCACTGCAGCTGCTGCTGCTGCCAACCCCTCAGACAGGTTTCTGCCCTCCTGGGGTCCAGCCAGGCTTGGCCCAGGAAGGCAGAACAAAGGACTTCCTCAGAGAGAGGGTGTTACACCCTCTCCCTTTGGAAAAAGGTGTTAGGGCTGGGGAGGAGTAGCCTCCCCCAGCCTCTGGAAATGCTTTCATGGGCACAGGTGGTGCCCATTTCTGCATAAGCCAGTTTACACCGGTTCAGGGATCCCCCAGCCCTGCTCTGGCGCGAAACTGGACAAAGGAAAGGGGAGTGACCACTCCCCTGACCTGCACCTCCCCTGAGAGGTGTCCAGAGCTCCTCCAGTGTGCTCCAGACCTCTGCCATCTTGGAAACAGAGGTGCTGCTGGCACACTGGACTGCTCTGAGTGGCCAGTGCCAGCAGGTGACGTCAGAGACTCCTTCTGATAGGCTCCTCCAGGTGTTGCTAGCCTATCCTCTCTCCTAAGTAGCCAAACCTCCTTTTCTGGCTATTTAGGGTCTCTGCTTTGGGGAATTCTTTAGATAACGAATGCAAGAGCTCATCAGAGTTCCTCTGCATCTCTCTCTTCACCTTCTGCCAAGGAATCGACCGCTGACTGCTCTGGAAGCCTGCAAAACTGCAACAAAGTAGCAAAGACGACTACTGCGACCTTGTAACGCTGATCCGGCCGCCTTCTCGACTGTTTTCCTGGTGGTGCATGCTGTGGGGGTAGTCTGCCTCCTCTCTGCACTAGAAGCTCCGAAGAAATCTCCCGTGGGTCGACGGAATCTTCCCCCTGCAACCGCAGGCACCAAAAGACTGCATCACCGGTCCTCTGGGTCTCCTCTCAGCACGACGAGCGAGGTCCCTGGAACTCAGCAACTCTGTCCAAGTGACTCCCACAGTCCAGTGACTCTTCAGTCCAAGTTTGGTGCAGGTAAGTCCTTGCCTCCCCACGCTAGACTGCATTGCTAGGTACCACGTGATTTGCAGCTGCTCGGCTCCTGTGAACTCTTCCAGGATTTCCTTTGTGCACAGCCAAGCCTGGGTCCCCGACACTCTAACCTGTAGTGCACGACCTCCTGAGTTGTCCTCCGGCGTCGTGGGACCTTCTTTTGTGACTTCGGGTGAGCTTCGGCTCACTCTTCTTCGTAGTGCCTGTTCCGGCACTTCTGCGGGTGCTGCTTGCTTCTGAGTGGGCTCTTTGTCTTGCTGGACGCCCCCTCTGTCTCCTCACGCAATTGGCGACATCCTGGTCCCTCCTGGGCCACAGCAGCATCCAAAAACCCTAACCGCGACCCTTGCAGCTAGCAAAGCTTGTTTGCAGTCTTTCTGCACGGAAACACCTCTGCACGACTCTTCACGACGTGGGACATCCATCCTCCAAAGGGGAAGTTTCTAGCCCTTGTCGTTCTTGCAGAATCCACAGCTTCTACCATCCGGTGGCAGCTTCTTTGCACCCACAGCTGGCATTTCCTGGGCATCTGCCCACTCCCGACTTGATCGTGACTCTTGGACTTGGTCCCCTTGTTCCACAGGTACTCTTGTCAGGAAATCCATCGTTGTTGCATTGCTGGTGTTGGTCGTCCTTGCAGAATTCCCCTATCACTACTTCTGTGCTCTTTGGGGAACTTAGGTGCACTTTGCACCCACTTTTCAGGGTCTTGGGGTGGGCTATTTTTCTAACCCTCACTGTTTCCTTACAGTCCCAGCGACCCTCTACAAGGTCACATAGGTTTGGGGTCCATTCGTGATTCGCATTCCACTTCTAGAGTATATGGTTTGTGTTGCCCCTGTACCTATGTGCTCTCATTGCCTCCTATTGTGACTATACATTGCTTGCACTGTTTTCTATTGCTATTACTGCATATTTTTGGCATTGTGTACATATATCTTGTGTATATTTGCTATCCTCATACTGAGGGTACTCACTGAGATACTTTTGGCATATTGTCATAAAAATAAAGTATCTTTATTTTTAGTATATCTGTGTATTGTGTTTTCTTATGATATTGTGCATATGACACCAGTGGTATAGTAGGAGCTTTACACTCCTCCTAGTTCAGCCTAAGCTGCTCTGCTAAGCTACCTTTTCTATCAGCCTAAGCTGCTAGACACCCCTCTACACTAATAAGGGATACCTGGACCTGGTGCAAGGTGTAAGTACCTCTTGGTACCCACAACAATCCAGGCCAGCCTCCTACAGTAACTTAGAGACAATGTATAAAGTATTTATGCAGCCCACAAACAGTAATAAAGTGAAAACGCAACACAAAAAAGTCCTCCTGCTTGCGCAAGACTGGGTCGAAGTCGAAAGTTAAGACCTACTGCGATGGAGCACGGTTTGGGGGACAAGAAGTGGATTGGGCCCGGACAGCCCTTACCTTGGGATTTAAAAACATTTTGAGAGAAAAAAATTCTGAGAAGGTAGAAGCTCAGCGGGGCCGAACTGCAGAAGTGTCTGTTGAGGGAACGTCTTATGAGAGAGTTCCACACCTGTGAGAATATTGACAAATGATTGAGGACTTTGTCTGTGAGAATATTGACAAATGATTGAGGACTTTGTCTGTGGCCTGTTTTCAGTGAGTCATTCATTCACATCTGCTTTTGGTGCCTTCCTCCAATCTCTCATGACACAGATCTTGGAAGCCATCAGGAGTGTTGCCAACCATTGCCTCCTGTGTTTGGATCATCTCTCTAATTCAAGAATATCTCATTAAAAGGGCAGTTGGTTGAATGGCCCTATCAGAAGATTACAGGGCTCCAGTTGCTTATCTCGCGTATCGGTCCAGTAGTCTGTGATGTTTGGATAATACCAAGTTTGTTTTGAGTGTGGTAGGTCTGCCCTGTGAAACCTGAGTGGTGTCCAATACCAGTTATGTAAGCTTACACAACGTAAGTGATGTAGGTTGAAAGTAAAGAGGGCCATTTGTCTTCATGATAATCCATTTGAAGAGCAGCCTGCAAGTAGATTCTTCAGACCACTAGGACCGATTTGGAAAAGAAATGGTCTATGAGAACTCTATAGAGGCTGAACACTACTTTTTAAAATATTCTCCATGTTGTTGATATACTTAGGGCCTGATTACTATGTAAGCCGTTATTGATCACCTCTGACAAATAACAATACCACGGGATACGTTATTTATCAGGTGCAATAAATAACACCTATTACGAGTTCATGTGGAATAACATGCAGATTTTGACGCTTAACACACAAGAATCAACACAATAGAGTAAAAGTATGTTTTCTCCTGTTAATTTTTGGTAGGTTAGACCTGCTGAAATTTAACCAATGTTCAGTATTTAACCAATGTTCAGTATTCAACGCATCCAATTGTTTTCTGATTTGTTAAATACCTTCAAACTGACCCATACGTTAACTGGAGTTCACCTATGGGTCACAATATTTGGTGGATCTCGTAATCAGGTCCTTAAGTTTCAGTGACTCTGGCAGCTCAATGGGAGGGGGGCTCAACCTGAGTGATAAGCAGTGTGTAAAGCTGTCATTGCTTCAAAGTCTCCGTTATGGATACAAATTCAGCTCAGAAAGTGTGGAAGGGTTTGAGGGTACTGTCTAAACAGTTGTCGATTTCTAACACTGTTCGAAAACAATAGGCTTCAAGATACGCCAAGACTGAAGGAAGCAGATGTTGGTCATGGGTCTATATGAGTTGTCTTTGGCTCCAGGGCTCCTGGCATGACTCTTCATTTGTGCTACAAGTGTGCCTTCTTGCCTGCGTAGGTAATCTTGGTCCAGGAGGCTAACCCATTCATCGCCAAACACAAGAGATTGTGGTTGAAGCACAGGTTTCTCTGCCAATCTAAGTTGTGGGCAGCAGCCATGTCGGACCCCTGTTCGAATCTGCCTGAGCTTGACTGATGTCACACAACAAGATAACAAAAGCTAGACCAGTTGTTTTGGAAGCAGGCTCCCTTCTGATGCTCCTACCACAGCACAACTACCATCTTAGGCTCTGCTCTTTTTGGCTCCCATCTAAAAAAGCAAATGAATGCCCCTCATGATAGTGAGGAAGACGACGAAGGAGAAGGACTACTCTCCCAGCAACTATACCCAATCCACCCAGTGACTATGTACTATCCTTGGACTTGCAAAATGCAAGTGGAGTAGACCTCTCCTCTGAAACAGTTTCACTCACTGTGTGGGTCACCAACAGAGGAAAGTGCCTTGTTTGCAGGGGTGGTCTGTAATGCATCTGAGTTGCTAGATCTGCAGTTGCCCTTCACTGAGACAAAAATCAACATACAAAGTCACCTAAGCCCATTCTTCAATTTACTAAAGTCCTCACTGATGCTTTGATGGTTATGTCCAAGCTTTGCTTTTGCCAGCCAGTCAGTTGGCCAGTAGCCTGGCAACATAGACCTGGCTCCGGTGATCCTGATTTTCTAACCAATCACCCTTTCACCTGGCAACCTTATTGTGCAAGCTCCTACTAGCAAGGTCAATCCCGATTACTTCCTAACAACTCTCAGAATAGGGAATACAAAAGGACTGAGACATTTGGGAGTGTTTTCTGCAATGTGCTTGGCTCTTAAGTCCATAAAATCAATTTGTTTATTGGGCAGAGACATACATGCTGTCTAGTACATAGCCAGCGTCAACTTGCTGGAGGTCTTGGAGGACCTCAGAGATTTCTGGCTCACATAGGCAGGATGCAGTGACCTTTGTAAGCTGTGCTGGTGTGCATACTGCTGATTGTATAGGCAGGGCAACTGTCAACAATGTTGAGCTGCAGAGGCACACATGGATGAAGGTGACCATATTATCTGGCAATATGCAAACATCCTTAATGGTCCAGCTTTTTCAAAGGAAGAGTGGACTCTTCACCCAATGAAATGGAGACAGTCTAGCCACTGCATACTTTCTGGAGTTATAGACGCCAAGGAGGCAATTTCCCCATCAATAATTTAGAGACCATTCCAGGTGCTGGCCTTTAGGCAATGTCAGTCTTACCAACAAGTGGTACAGCAGAGGATCCTTTCCTTTCGAAGCCACAGATGTGACTTTGTACCAGCATACAGTAGTCCAACAGTTTCTTCTGTACCACTGCAACAGCTCCCAAAGTGTTTTAGTTTGTCCTCAACAGGTTATGTCAGGCTAGTGGGATGCAGGATTTAACATTTCCTTCCCAGCTAGCGATTTGTTGCGCCGGACCTATGATTCTTACATATCATTCAACGGTGCTACTTTCTACCCTTTTCATTTAATTTATTTCTTGGCCGATCTCCCCACACTAAAATTATTTTCATATGAACACTTTCGGGTGCAGGTGGTAAATCATTTGAATCTCTGAGGGTGCCATGGAATGGGTACCAGACTTTGAGAAAGGTGACGGATGCCATTCACGCTCGTTCTTCATTCTGAAAGAGGACAAGGATGTAGATACCTTGGATCATTGCCCATTAAATTCCTTTCAGAGGAAGGACACATTCTAAATGCTTATGCTGGCCCAGATCCTATCTACCCTAGATGCATGAGACTGGATGATGTCCCTGGACTTGCAGGATGCCTATTTCCCTAGAGCCATCCTGCAGTCCCTCATGTTTCACTTGCTCTTCGGTGTGGTCAAAAACACCTTCAGTTTGCCATGTTCCCTTTTGGCTTTACCTCAGTGCTGCAGATATTCACAGAATTGATGGAAGTGGTTATGGCCCCTCTTCAAACATCTGTAATACGTTGGTTCTTGTGCCTCAACTGCTGGCTGCCAAATGTAGGCTTGCCAAGTCACTTGTGGACTACCTCTAGCTGATGGCCAAACTTTTGACATCCTTGCATTTCACCATCAACCAGCTTATGTCCTACCTGAGCCCCACATAGAGACTTCCATTCATTAAGGCATTTTTAGACAGAGTAGGTTTCCAGGCCTTTTCTCCACTGCAGTCAACCTGTGGCATTCAGGGTATGATCCCATGTTTTGAATCAGTCCTGGATCTGGGTGAAATGGCTCTGAGGCTTCTAGGCCTTGAACCCTCCTTATCTACGGTGCCGGGTGGCACATGGAAGCCTTACAATGGAGCCTCAGATATCATTAGGTTCAACATCAGGGTACCTGTCTTACTCCATTCAGGTTTCAAGAGATATGTCTTAGGATCTGCATTGGTGGCTATCAGATGTCATTCCGACCCACAACAGGACACACCCCGTTCCTCATCCAGGGCTCACAGTTGTAGCAGGCGTGCTACTGCTGTGTTGGAGGCTTACGTAGGGAAGGTGATTATCTGAAGCTTTTGGTCTCGGACGAAGAACCTGCTGCACATCAACCTGCTGGACTTTGTGAATACACTCAACTCTGAAAGCCATCCTAGAATCCATCAAAGGAGAGGGTGGCGCAACCTCTCATGGACAGCAACACTGCCATGTGGTACTGGAACAAGCATTAGAGTGAGTGGTCCTGGATCCTGTTCCAGGGGGCTCTGCACTTCTGGAGATTACTGGAACAACAGATCATCTTCAAGGGTGCTAACCAACTGACCAGGTCCCTGAAAGCCAGGGCAGACAAACTGAGCAGGCATAATGAAGATCATGAGTGATGTCTCTGTCCCAAGGTGGTGCAGGATGTCTTCCATCAATTGGGGGAGCCCTGGCTATATCTGTTAGCCATTGCTGAGAATGTGCAATGACAGCAGTTTTGTGCTTGTTGTTTCCTCCAGAGCACTAGTTAGTGGACTTTCTATTTGAAATGGCATGAGGGACGTCTGAACACTCTTTCTCACTAACACTTCTCCTGCCTCAGGATCTAAAGATCAGCAAACACCTGGCCCAAGTTGCCTTGATTGCTGTAATGGTACCAAGAGCCGGAGTATTTGCCCTCTGATCAGGCTTCTGTTTTAGGAGGGCTTTCTGTCCACAACTTGGCTCTTCATACGTGGCGATTGAACAGTGGTAGTTAAATGTGTTTAATTTACGGATCAATGTGGTGGACATTAACCTTGCTGCCAGACCCCTATCCGCAAAGTTCATCTATACTGTGTGCTGGGATAAATGTGTTTCCTGTTGTGTTGTCCAAAACTCTGCCTTCCTTACAAGCAAATCTTTCCAATGTTCTTTTGTTTTGTTCTCTCCTTAGACCAGGAAGACCTTGCAGTAGTCACAGTGAAAGGTTACTTATCTGTCCTTTCAGCCTTTCTGCATTTACCGGGCCATACATCTTTGTTTATATCACCAGTTGTGATGTGTTTTATTAAAGGTTTGAAATGTATGTTTCCTCCCAAACCATTGTGATGTATCAGTAGAACCTTAGCCTGAACTTTCCTTAGGTGCGTGCTTTTTTAGCCTATTCACAGTTGCTCCTTAAGGCTCTTAACGCTGAAAACAATCTTCCTTATCAACATCATGTTGGCAAGCGCTTTTGGTTAAACCATCCTATCCTGCCTCTTGTTGAGGACCCAGGGGCTTTTCTTCCTAGGATCATGGTGAACTTCCATGTTGACCAGTCGATCACATTGCCTGTATCTTTTTGTCTTGTCTCATCCCTTGAAAGGGAAGGGAGGAGAGACTCCATCATCTTACTCCAAAGAGAATTTGACCTTTTACATCGACCAGATGAAAGATCATGAAGTAGACGGATCAGCTCTACATCAGCTTCTCAGGTGCACAGAAGGGCAGCTCGGTGTAAAGAAGGACAGTGCGTTAAGCAGATCTCTATGCCCTGAGACACTATTCCTTCTGGGCCAGGGCCGTACAGTTTTATCAGCATGGGGACAACCAGTTCTTCATATCAGCCAGGCGACAACGTGGATGTCTGTACAAATGTTCACTAGCACTACTGTCCTGACAGCCAGGTCCAATGAGAAGGTTACATCGCCTGCTCAGTCATTGAAGACTTTTGTTCTGAGTCCACTCCCTCATAAGCTCCACCTTTGTTTGGTAGGTACTGCTTTCGTAGCTATTCTAAACAAATCTGCAGTAGAAGAACCCATCAGAAGAACACATTACTTCTGCAGTTAGAGTAACCACCAGAAGGAGATCTTTGAAGCTCTTTCCACCTAGGTAGAGCAAACAATGGGCCTCAACTGTAATCAGAATCTTTATCTTTTCATGATTTGACCACTGATAAAACAGTAGACTGTGCTTTAGCTAAAACCATTAAAGCTGCTTCTGCAGTGCAGCACACAATAGGCTGCGATTGCATTGAGAATTTTTAGTTTTTGCTTAGCTTTGCTGATGAAGTTGCTAATTAAACAAAAGGAAATTGATAAGGATTTGTGAAGTGGTTCGGGGACTTCTAGCTTGAGGGAAGGAAATTAAATTGAATCTAGCCCTCCTGATGGATTTAATCCATATTTCAAATATAACTTTGAGATAACCTCTTCTGCCTGTGAAGTATTAATTTTTATAGCCACTAAACCATTTTGCTGTAAAAGTACCTAAACATATAAATGTATGATTTATATGCTGTATAAAATCTGTACATCGCTATTTTCTATTTGTGTGAAGTAGGAGAGAGCAAGTTATTCAGTAAGAAATGTAATGTTGAGCTGATAAAATGTTTTTTACTTCTTAGGTTAGCAGTCTGTCATTACACGTTGAAGAAGCACACAAGCTCCCAGTAAAGCACTTTACTAGTCCATATTGTAACATCTACTTGAACAGCTTACCTGTAGCGAAAACACATGCCAGGGAAGGGCAGAACCCTGTATGGTCCGAAGATTTCTTTTTCGAGTATGTGCCTTTACCTTTTAATTTCATTATTGTTTATAAACAAAATATTTGAGTCTCCATGCAAATTTTGTTTTGTATTGCATTAGTCTCAGAGCTTTAAATTAATATACCTGATTTCCTTTAATTGTTTACAAGTTATAATTAAAAAAATATTGTTGCGAATCTGCTCCAACCAGTGAATGTAATATACGTTGCAAAAACTATAGCAAAATATCACCTCTCATTTTTTGTGTAATAGGTGTTATAGAGAACAAGAATTAGGTGTGGTTAATGAGGGGTTAGTTTGCATATTTATTTTTTGTATTCAATGTATTTTTGATGTAATTAGCCTGTAGATCAGAACTGTGCATGTGTAAATAGGTTAGATAATATTGTGCACAGCAACAGAAAAGGTTGCTAATAAACTAATCAGCAGATGCAGTGAGAGCTTGTGACACAAACTATACAGAATATGGTTATTAAATTAATTCATAGTTTAGCGCTTGTTGTATGGGATGCCGATCAGTAAATCTGAATGACAGAGTTGTTTTGTGATTCAAGAAACACCTGGTGATACCCATTAACTGATAGTAAGATGTGATTCTTCAAAGTATTGCTAAATGTCCACACTGAAAGGGTATTCTCTGGCAATACCAAGATGATGGAGCACCATATATGTCCTTCTGGAAAGGAACAATAACACAACCATATATCTCAGACTAGTACAGCAGGCATCCAGTACTTTTTGATTAATTGAGTCTTCCACAGGATTTGTTGGTGGATGGAACCACCAAGAGATTATCCCAAACTCTTGACAGGATCCTGAGTGGCGATTTCTAGAAATTGCTGCTGGTTTGCAATCCACACTGATACCATACTGTTGCCAGAAAATTAAAAAAATTTCATGTTCCCTTGTGTTAACCTAATCGTAGCATAGCTTATTGTTCTTCTGCCTATTCCATTTAACCTCCCTACAGCATCGGTGATGCAGTAGTGGAAACATGTCTCCCCATCTTCTCTGCAATTGCTGTTGTACTTGAGCCCATGCATCTTTGAGTGTTACAAAGTTATTCAATCTTTGGCCAATATATTCACCTCCCATGCAGAACACCTTAATTAGAGAGCACTACCCCTCTGGATAGGTCCATAAACATATCATAAAAGAAATCAACCACCAACTGTTCTGCTTCCAGTATTTGCCAGTCAGTTGAAGCAGTTGACCAACTTTTCCCACATGCTAATGCTCTATCTACGTTCAAGGTAACCACTACTCATCTAATTTTTCTAGTCCAGAGAGCAGATGTTGAGTCAGCAAGCCACTTGTAACCAAAACTGTTCAAGAGCTCCTTCAACTATATCACACCATCCCTTGATGCCTGACATATTAGAATGACTGTCAACTTCTCCAAAGAAATCTATGTAGCAGTATGCACATATGGGTGATGTCAAATATATACTTTTACTCAAGTGATGCTCTAAAATACTATTGACTGGTCATGAATTTTCTTACTTAGGGCAATTGTCCTCCATCTCATGAGGGACAGTAGAGATGGATTATGTTTGGGAGATATGAAAGAGACTTCTAGCTACAAATTCCTTACCTTTTGAATTATCTCGAGGAGTCAGACTAGATCTGGAATGTTTTAGTGAGCAGTATCCCTGCGCGCCAGTTGGTGGTGCATTCAACTCCGCCTGGTGTCATCTTCTGGCCCGTCCGCGTCGGACGTGACGTGCGCGGTGCCTATAGAGTTCTTTTCTGGGCGTTAGTTCTCTTTTCTGGGGAAGAGCTACCCTTTTAGTCACTTTTTGACTTAATGTTTTTCGATTTATTTTTTTTGGTCGAAGTTTTTTAAAACATTTTTATTTTAGGTTTTCCCACTGGTCTAGCAAGGATGTAATCTCAGAATGCCACTCAGTGTCTTTGACTGACCCTCATCTTGTATGCCTTTGGTGCCTCAAGCATGTTCCGATTATTGGGCCATGAACCTGAATGCCTTCAGGGAGTGATCACGCAAGCTCCTGGCGGCTCAACACGCGACACCACAATGATCAATATCCCAATTGTTATGAAGGCCCCCGTAGCGGTCGTGCAGTTCGAGATCCTCATTGCACTTGAAGTCCTGGAGTCATTCGGGTAAGACCCACCACAAAAAGAAGAAAAAGTCTAATAGATCTTCAACTTCACCTTGTCTGTCGGCCGACGAGACAAAGGAGTGTCAACATTTGACACCTGGCTCTGCGGCAGAGCCAGAGCCAGCGCCTGGGTCGTCTTTGCTCCTCTTTGAGTTTCCAGGATCCTGAGCAGCCCCTGCCCAACTAAAGGAATTTTATGAGGCCATACATCTCATATTTGGATAGTCTTTTCCATCTGGGACACATGTGGGCCCTGAGGGTTGGTGAGGGACCCTACTGGTTCTTGGCTGGTGGCTCCGGCACCAGTCAGGCCCCTCTGATTCAGTGTTGGATCTGGACTAAGGCCAGTTGTGCCATCTCGACCTTCCTCGGCGCTGGTCCCGATGTCGATGCTTCTGGTACTGCTGGCATCCCCTTTCTGATCCTCGACTCTGACACGGAGCCAGCGGGTGGTGTTCAATGCCAACTCTAGCACCAACACCAACTGGAGCCATGCCTTCCTGGCCAGAGCCTGAACTCTGTTCTTGTGGGATGAAACATGAGGAGGTTTGGCAGGGATGGCTGAACACTAAAGCATGGGCAGCTTGTACCCTTTGAAAGTGGTAGGGTGAGTGAAGTGCCCACAGGCCTGTGCTTGGTCTCCACCCAGATGGCTTAACATAGCTGAGAGGAGAGCTTCAAGGTGTGCATGTCACTTTGGCCAGTGCAAAACAGCCAGCCAAAGAGAAATGCGCACTTTCGAGTGTCCATTAAAGCCACTGCTCCAGTCCTCTGCTGCCAACACACCCAGCATGTCTGTGGGCTGGTGCTTTCTGCACAAGTAAAAATAAAAAGGCAATTAAGTCTTTTCATTTACATTTTATTTTTGCTAGCGTGGTTCACAGTAGGCGGGGGATGATACTCCCCCACACTCAAGAAGAAACCGCCTGTGCACTAAGAAATACCAGCCTTATTACACAAACGTAACTGGTTTGAGGATTTGGTTGAAGCCAGCCAACTGAACACCTCTCCAAATACTGGCATGCTTCTTTTCCTACTGTTACTGTGGAGGCGAGAGTGTCATTTGCAGTGGTGGTGCGGAGGGCTGGACCTTAGCTTGCCTCCAGTGGCAGTCAAGACAAACGTCCTGACAGAACTGCTTCAGCCGAGAGTGTCCCCCTCAGAACCGTTCCTCCCATTTATTGAGGTTCTCACTGACGTCCTACTTGGGACCTCGTCCAAGCCCAGCACAGGGGCTCCTTTGAAAAGGGATTCCCCATCACCTGCCACACTGACTGTCTATAACATTGGACCAGTAGGTTTTGCTTATTGTCCAAAGGGGCTACTTCCTCCCCTTTGTGACTACCCTTCCCCCCCGCCACCTACTTGAGACAGGCTGACAGAGGACCACCTATCCATTTTCTGCCAGGAAGTGATTGCTCTCTTGGCCAAGGGAGCAATAGAGACTGTGCCGATGCCAGAAGTGGGTCATGGTTATTATTCCTGCTACTTCCTGGTGCCTAAAAATGATAGAGACCTCTCAGTTTCTTCCTCAAGAAGGAGAAATTCAGAATACTCACTCTCGTTGAGATCCTGTCTGCCCTGGACCCGGGAGACCGGATGGTAGTGTTGGACTTGCAGGATGCATGCATTAACATCCCTGTCCTGCCTGCCCACAGGCGTTAACTGTGATTCACGGTAGGCTACAAGCACTTTTAATTCACAATGCTCCCCTTTAGCTTTACCAGGGACCATCGGATGTTCACTAAAGTGATGGTGGTAGTTGCAGCTCATCTGTGAAGATCAGGGGTACCAGTCTTTCCCTATCTCAACGATTGGCAGTTGAGGGTGGGCTCGCCCCAGGCCGTCCTCTCCCATCTCCAGACTAAGGATGGACCTGCTTCATTCACTGGGGTTCACTATCAGTGTGCCACATTCACACCTGACTCCCTTTCAAGTGCCCCCATTTCATCACAGCTGTTCTGGACACTGCAGTGTTGGGCTTATCCTCCCAAACGGTCCTGAATGTTCAGGCTATGATACCAATATTTCAGCCTCTACCCTAGATTTCGGTGAGACAGACTGTGGCTACTAGGTCTCATGCCCTCCTGCATCCTGCTTCTGACCCATGCCCATTGGCTTATTCAGGCTCTGCAGTGGGACCTGAAGTTCCAGTGTGTGCCGCATCAGGGGAAACTCTCCGACATAGTTCAGTTCTCGGAGGGAACTGCAAAATATCTGCTGTGGTGGCTAACGAACCACGATTGGGTAGTGGCAGAGCCCTCTCCCTTCCCCAAACAGATCTGACAACAGTGATAGATGCAATACTCCTGGGATGTGGCGGCCTTTTGGGGTTGGTGGAGATCAGAAGAGACTGGCAAAATCTGGACTCCACATCAACCTGTTGGAACTCTGAGCAAGCCAACTGGCATTGAAAGCCTTTTTACCATCTAGCAAGGGAAGGCTAGTACAGATGTTTACTGTTAACACTACTGCCATTTGGTACTTCAGCAACCAGGGCGTCGTGGGGTTGTGGACCCTTTGTCATGAGGCCCTGCATCTCTGGAAATGGATTGAACTTCAGGGTATATCCATGGTGGTTTAACCCTGACAACCTCTCTGAAGGCCGGGGCAAACAAACTGAGGCGAAGGTGCCTAGTGGATCATGAATGGCATGTCCATCCGGAAGTGATGCAACATCTACTTCAGCAGTGGGGAGAGCCTTGGTTAGATCTGTTCACCACCACTGAAAACACACAGTGTCAGCACTTATGCACGCTGGAGTTTCCATCGTGGCTTTTGCTCTGAGACACTTTTTTTGACTCAGTTGGAGCTCAGGCCTCTTGTACGACTTTCTGCCATACCACTCCTGCCCAGCGTTCTCAAGAAGATCAGGAATGACTGGGCCCAAGTCATCCTTGGGGCTCTGCATTGGGCATGGACAGTTTGGTATCCTGAGCTGTTGAGCATGAACATTGCTCCTCCAATCAGGATGCCCCTTTGGGAGGATCTTCTGTTGCAGCAGCATGGGAGGGCTCTCCACCCTTTCTTGCCAACTCTTTGCCTTCCTTCAAGAAGATTGAGTGGTGACAGTTGACAACTTTTTACCTTGCTCCCGCAGTCTGCAACGTATCTTGGCAGCCAGACATCCCTCTACCAAGATGGTATATGCCTGCTGTTGAGGCCAATTTGTGGCATGGTGTACAGAAAGACAGATCGTACCCCGTTCTTCCCTCCTACCTCAGGTTCTTCTATTCAATCTTTTTCTTGCTCAACAGGGTTCTGCAATGGACACTCTTAGAGGCTATCTTTATGCTTTTTCAGCTTTTTGCATTTGCCTGATCAGCCATCTCTTTTCAAATCCCCCATTGTAAATAGATTACTGAAAGGTTTATAAAATCTGTTCCCACCTTTTTCTTTGCTTATGCCTCAGTGAGACCTCAATCTTGTCCTTAATTTACATAAATGTGCTCCTTTTCAGCCTTTGCACATTTGTCCTCTCAAGCTCCTTACCATCATGAGTGTCTTTCTTGTGGCAATAACATCTGCCCGAAAGGTCAGCGAGCTTCACGATTTGTCTTCATACTTGAATATCTACACAGACAAACTGATGCTTTGTACGAGGCCTTCCTTCCTGTTGAAAGTAGTCCCTCCTTTTCATGTATGCCAGTCCATCACATTGCCTACTTTTTACACATCCCTCCAAGGAAGAGTAGTGACTTCACCGTCTGGACCCAAAAATAGTGGTGTCATTCTACCTTGAGCACACACGAGAGTTCCTGGTAGCTGGCAAGCTCTTTGTGGGTGTGTCAGAGCGAAGAAATGTCGGGCCATGACAAAACAGACCATCTCCTGATGGTTTTTGCTCTGTATAAAGATCTGTTATGCATTGGTCAAAAAGCAACCCCTTGGGTGCCCTTTCCCTCAGAGCTAAAGCTGTGAGTTAGCACAGGGATTTCCTGGCCAGGGTATATGCTAAGCAGCAACATGGGCTTGCTTGTACACGTTTACGAAAAAATACCGCCTTGACAGTCTGGTCTATTGGAACAGGCTCTTTGCCCATTCTGTCCTGCTTGACTTCCTCGTATAAAATTGGTCTGCAGACCCACCTCCTGGGAGATATTGCTTAGATATCTATTTAAAAGGCAAGGAATCTTTGGCTGGAACTCTCTATCAGATGAACAAATTACTTACCTTCCGTAACACCTTAACTGGTAGAGACTCTATCTAGCCTCAGATTCCTTACTGACCCACCCATCCTCCCTGCTCTACAAATTGATTTCTAGGGACAGTGATTTTCCCTATCAGAGCCATAGTTTTCCACACCATTTATCAGTGTTCTTCGTGGCTCCACGCTTCTAGTGTGAAAAGTTGCAAACAGCAAATTGACATCAGCAAGCTGGTGTGGCACCTATATAAGCTGCATGCATGTCACTACCAGCACCGCCAACACCCTGAGCCAAATGTTGCCACCCACTGGTGCACATGGGGACTGCTCACACAAAATATCTGGCTCCAGTCTAACACCTGTAGACAATTTAAAAAGTAATAATCCTGCAACTAGATAGTCTAACAGATAAGACGTTACCGAAGGTAAGTACCTTGTTGTTGACTACATTCAGGGAATGTTTTTCATAGGCAGGGTCACCTTGAACTGTTGGTGTCTGATGACGTTTTTCAAACACTGTTGGACCGCCTTACGTAATCTCCCTGCATATGTATTTGTGGAATAAACAAATATCTCAAAAACTGTTTACTTTTGTCGAAAGGCTGGCGGAGAGCACTACTGGGAGTGGATGCATTTATATGATTATGTATGCCAGGTACGAAATGTATTCTCATGATACTGCTACCTAATCTTATGAGTGAAATGAATGATGTAAAAGTGAGCCCAGCTAGGCCTTCTGCTTTATTGAAAACCAGCAAACATTTAAAAAAAAAAAAATAACAGAAATAAGATGCACTGTTCCAAAAGAAAGGACTCCATTCCACCAATTAGGCTAGGGGGTATTTTCAGTCACCACATGCATTAGTGTTACAGGAACAGTAGCCCTCACTCACCATTGGGTGACATGCTTTATCATCGGGCCATGCTACTTGTCATGCCTGCATTACTATGCCTGACGGGCCCTACTAGAGGGCTCTTTGGTGGAGATCTATTTAAGAAAGAATGCCTGTAGTGAGTGGATGTGAGAGGGGCTGGAAAAACTGCTAAAATTGGCTAAAGGTGCCCAAGAAGACTATCTTTAATACATCCTGGTACACCTGCCAAGGTTAAAAACGAAAAAAGGGGGAAGTACAGAAAACAATGATCTGGTTCCCTACCAACAACTAAATGTCTACCCTTACACACAACACGTCCTGAAGAATTGCCACCTCATCTGCGTGACTGTATGAGGCGAGAAACATATTGACCATGCCTAGCTGGGGACAACATTGCCACTTTGGGTGCCCTGCCTGAGCTTTCTGGTTGGCAAGATGAGGGTGAGCCCCAGGGAGCAGTTCTTCAAAGTGCAGAAAGACTGCCATAATCCATAGGGCTTGAGGTGGCAGGCTGAGGCCAGGCAGCAGGAGATGCCTTTTGGGGTCACCTGATCTATTGGGGGAATGAATTCCTATATAATAAACCTATAATGAACCTAAGGTACCTGTCTCTGGGGCAGCCCTTGTGCTGGTGGTCCCCTCAGTATTACAGGCCCTCATACTGGACTTGGCTCATATAGCCCTGGTGGGACATCTGGGGCTAGACAAAACCTTTGTGAGGCTTGTTGCCCATTTCATTTGGCCCTGGATGAAGAGGGCCTCAGATGCATTCTATTGGTCCTGTACCACATCTCAAGGGTCCCCTGACCCCATTACGTCTCGTTGGCACTTGATTTGAGAAGGTAGGCATCAACATAATTGGACCCTTCCATTCCAAGACAGCTTTAGGCAACAGATGAATTCTGGTCTTGGTGGACCATGTCACTCGCTACCCAGAGGTAATCCCTCTGAGGTCGATAACTGCTCCTGTGGTAGCCAGGGCAGGGATGTGTATTTTTACCCTTCTGGGGTTCCCCAAAGAGATATGATCTAATGTGGCGGTAGTACCACCACATAATGAGATTGACGCATGGCGGTATGAGCTGCCGCGCCGGCGATGTGAATCCCCAGCCCGGCAGCTGACAAAGTACCGCCCCTGGCATTTTGAGCCAGCCTACCGCCGTGTTTTCCGTGGTGTTAGCAACACCACGAAAATCATGGCCGTAGGTGGCTCCCCCCAGCACTCATCTCACACCTCCCACACCCCGTCCATCCAAACTCAGCCCCCCACTCACCCATCCATACACACACTAAGCACCCACCCCCTCTGATTCATCCACAAAGCCCTCTACCCCCATACACACCACCACGCACTCATCCATACATGCATTCTTGCAGACATACACACACGCACAACACACCCCCCTCCCACTCACCTTCCCCTTTCGGACAATCACCTTACCTGCTCCGGGGAGGTCGTCCGGCAGGGAACGGGAAGGGGCGCTGCTACCACCAGCCCGCCAGCTGAACACCACTAGGCCATATCACAGGTCATGATACAGCTGACGGCATTCAACTGGTGTGGCTGTGCTGGTGGTAGCAGCGCCAGCTTACCACGGTCCACCAGTCTGGTCACTGCCGGATTTCCGCCCTTCTTGTGGCTCATAGTTTGGCAGCCGTCGCTGTGGCGGTAGGCGGCTTTTATCACCAATGTCTAAATGACCACCATAGTGTCTGACAGAGGCACTAGCTTCATGTCAGCATACATGAAGGAATGAGTGTGGGATAACTTCTCTATCACCTCCAAGCAAACAGTCTTGTGGAGATATTCTACAAGAACTTGAAGGGCATAATAATGGGCCTACCTGAATCCATAAGGCGTAAGTGGGGCATTCTCCTGCCATGCCTTTTTTTTTGCCTATAGGGAGGTGCCACAAAAGGGAGTGGGGTTTAGACCCCTTGAACACCTGTATGACCACCCTGTCAGTGGCACTTTTAACCTTGTAAAAGACGGTTGGGTGCAAGCTGCCAGGAAGCTACCTCAGGATGTGGTTATCTACATGCTGGTCCTGTGCGACCAGATGCACCGCTTCTTGTCAAAGGATAAAAGTAACCTTGAGGCCAGTCAAGAGGTTATGAAACATTGGTCTGACGAGAAGGCCAGTCTGGTGGAATTGTATCCTGACAGAAAGTGTGTGTTATAGAGCCTGTGCAGCCCAGAGCTTGCCAGGATCGCCGGACATATGAGGTGAAGGAGCAGAAGGGGTAGTCCACTTTCTTGGGGGCTCTCAAGACCCTTAGAAACCCCTTAAGGGTGAGCCACATGAACCACCTCAAACCACAATTTGAAAGGTTTTGAGTAAGCATGCTCCAGGTGACAGATGATGGCATGGAAGAGACCTCTGCCTGACCCCCTGTCTAACCAGGAACACAATGGGTTAGTGGAAGGTGTCAATCTTTCTCCTACTCTGACCCAGGAACGGCAGAGAGACTTTCACCAGTTACTGGAGCAGCTTGCTTCTCTGTTCTCCCTCACCCCTGGACTCGCACACCTGTTTGTCTATGACATTGGCACTGGAGGCAATCATCTCCCGCGAAAACCTGAGCCAAACACTATTAATTTAGTTATGTTAGCATTCAACTCCAAGCCATAGTCTATACAAAAAGATTTAAATCGATCAACAAGAAGTTGAAGACCCATCAGAGTCTTGGAGATGAGGAGTGAACCATCGCCAAAAAGTAGGATAGGGATCTTTTGAGCATTCAATGTTGGGCCGTCATCTTGGCAAGAAAACAATATTGTACCACCTCATTAATAAATAAAGTAAAAAAAAAACGGGGCCATAACACAACTTTGACATACACCCCTCTGAATAGGGATTTTTTTGTCAACTCTCCTTGATCACCCCATCTCACTTGTAAATAGGTATTCTCATGTAGCCGCCGTGGAAGATCAACTATATTAAGTGGAATTTCCAGCTTGAGTAATATTTCCCATAGCTTCTCTCTCGGGACCAGATCAAAAGCTGATCGTAGGTCCACAAAAACAACATATAAGGGTTGCTTGGCAAGGACTACATACTTCCAATATAGAAGCACCAGTCTAAATACCTGGTCTATCGTATTAGTTTTGTGGTGAAAACCCACCTGCAATGGAGAAAGAACCGGATGATCTTGTGCCCAAATTATTAGTCTCTCCAGAAGCTGTTTGGCAAAGATTTTCTGTAAATTATCAATGAGGCTAATAGGTCTATAATTAACAGGCAGGTTTGCATTGCCTTTTTTATAAATTGGAATTATTTCTGCACCTTTCCAAGTAATCGGAATTGCACCACCTGCAGCAATTTTATTTGAAAGCAGATTTATATACCAGGACCAAATAGTTGGTTCCGATTTATATAAATCTCCCGGTATCTTATCTGGACCAGGAGTCTTACCTGATTTTAAAGAGTTAATCGCAGCTAATGTTTCTTCTAAAGAAAATAAAATACAGTCTACTGGGATATGAATATCCAGGCAGGGTAAGTCATAACAATCGCTAAAGGTAGGTGGTGGTAAGGGGGCTAGAACACCAATACTGCTATTTGATGGATTATGGGAAGCAGCATAAAGTCGGGTGAAATGAATCACCCAAGTCTCAGGTTGTATATGATTCCTAATGCTGCTGTTACTCCCTCTTTGTCTTTTGGATAATAGCTCCCAAAATAACGTATTCTTATTTGATTTAGTTGCAGCAAGCAAGTCCTGCCAGATAATCTTCGCATAGTTGTTTTGCTTGCATTGTGGCCTTTTCATATATACATCTAGTTAATCGGATCTTCCCCAGGGAACCATTAATGATTGCAGTTTTTAACACCAACTTAGCTTTTGTACCATCCTCATTAAACCATACATTCGTAGTCGTCATATTAGCAACTGAATATTTAGAGGAGATGTGTTTATAGAAGAAACTCTGCAGTTTCTTTAGCAGTAATTTATTAATGCTAAGAATGGGAATATTGCTGACTTCATAATCTTCATAAACTGTAAGATTTATAAATCCCAGTTATTAAATAGGGGTTGGACAATACCTTCGGCCAGCAAACTCTTGTGTGATTATTACTCAACAGTGGGGTAGGAACCACTGTACGTTGAACGTGTAGAGATTTCCTAAATACATCCCCAAACAAGGTAAGAAGCAAGGGATTGTGGTCGCTCTCACAACGTGGTTCCACCTTCGTGTCTTTTAATAAAGGCCACAACCTAATATCTACTATGAAATAATCAATAGTACTGAAAGAAGTACCTCTTTTAAATGTGGGCACCATATTTAAATCTGAGGACGTACGTCCATTGCAGGCCCTAAGTCCATATTTTAGACAAAATGTGGCCGAATGATTCCCCCCACAATTCGTCTTCTTCATCAGTTAACCCAATATTCAAGATAGAGGGTTCAAAAGTACAGTTCAAATCACCTCCTATTACTAGCAGGATCGAGGGGTGCAGGGAATTCAAGAATTCAAACAATTGACATAATATCTGAGACTCAGATCCCCGGGAGACCGAGCGGGCATAAACATTAATTAAAATGATCTTAAAATCCCGATGAAATGTGAGTTGAACTTCCATTATGTCCACTGAATCTATTTTTAGTGGCAAATGGACACAATGTAACTTCTTCTTTGAAACATCCATAAACCTCCTTTTGCGCAACCTAAACCCTTCTCTGGAGGTTGGGCAGGGATGCTATACGCCGTAATCCCTTGCATATAGATCTGTTCCTCAGCCCAGGTTTCCTGAAAGAAACAAACATCCTGACAATTAATATAGGTAGTCCACTCTAGATCTCCCAGTTTCCTACCTAGTCCCGCTAAATTCCATGACATTAAAGATATCTCAGCATTATGCAGCTCAGATCCATTAATAGGAGTAACAGTCCCCTCAGAGTGTATAACCCCTTTAGATGGCCCAGGAAGCACTTCCTGATCAACATTTAGTCATCCAGTAACTGTCAATGTAGGAAGGATTTTAAGTTCCACATGTGATTGGCATTCTAGAATGGGGACAGGGTTTCTCATAGAATGAGTACAAGGAGGATTAAGTGCTAGGCTAATGCCAATCCCTCTCGCAGGCCTTAGATAATGTGTATGTACTTCAAAATCCATAAGTTGCTCGACCAAAGCCCTATCGGAAAAACAGACTGAAATAAAATCATAATTTGACCCCGAAGCGCTACATCTATCCACCTTAAGGATGTCAGAGCGAATAACTGAAAGATAATTGCGTCCGGTGCGTAACCAATGAAGGGCTTTGTTGATCAAAGACTCATGATTCTCAAAGGCATCTGGCAATAACTTAGGCACATCAATCATATACATTGTACTGTCATTTCGTCCCATTCCCTGACTCTGATCATACTGAAAATTAGTATGAATGTGAGGTTTGGGAAAATGGATAGAAGATATAGGGGGGCTAGCCTTCCTACCAGGTAGCAAAAGGATATCCTCTCTCCTTGGCCCATCATTAATAACATGTGACTGAACAGAAGCATGAGCATGGAATCCCTGATGATTCCTATAGTTGGAAGCTTGATTATGCTTCCACCTTGCATTAGCAAATACTGAGACTAAAGAGCCCTATCATGACTTAGGAGGATGAGATACTCACAAACATGATAGACATCCCGTCCGCCGTTTTACAAGTTCCATAGGATATAATGGAACTTTTAATAAGGCAGACGGGATATCCATCATGTTTGGGATGGAGTATCCCATCCGCCAAAGGTCGTAATCAGGCCCTAAGATGGGTTTCTCTGTCCACAGTGATTTGTTTGGGATCCCCAGCTTGCCAGTCCTCTTCGTTAAGAAGGTGATTGGGCTGCTCGACATTAGCATGGATTTGAAATTCAATCACTTATTAGCATAGGAATTTCATGTGCAGCATAGAAAATCCAGTTTGTAGGCAAGTCATTCTTTATTTAAGGTTTCTGATGGTGGTAATAGTTGATCGTTTGTGCTGTTGGATTTCTCAGCAACATTCGTCCTGTTTACTGTGGTTCACAGTTTTCTATTCTCGCCGCACACATGGATTTGGGGGATGAGGGAGTAAAGATTGTGGACAAGGGCAGAGTAAGATCCTCTGAGGGATAGCCTCTGTTTTATCTGAAAATCCCCTTGCGAGTTCTAAATCCTCTCGATACCTATTTTGTTTTTCAGCGCATCACTTTTTCCCAGCAGTAGGAATAATATATTCCCAACTGTTGGAGTATCTCATGTTCAAATGTCTCTGATAAGGAAACATGATTAATATTCACCAACACTGAAATGTTCAATCCACCTGCTTGATCCCAGATCACTTTTAAAAGCAGACAGAAGAAACTCAGCGAAACGAAAAAGCCGTATTTGGTTTACATGTTAGAGTTTTTTCTAATGTGAACAAAACAGAAACCAAAACTCAACCAGTTTATCAAATGAAAAAAAATCAAAAATGTGGTGTTTTTGCTGCTCATAAAAGTCCTATTTTTTTTTTTTTTTAAGTAAAAAAAATCAGGACATATTTGTCAGAGACATACAGCCTAGCACAGAGCCAGAACTGCGCTGTCACTTTAAGACTTCAATTGAACATCACAATCCCTGCATGCAGCACGGTGACGGTCCATCAGTTCTATTTCTGCTCTGTGAGAAGGAAACCAGATTAGTGGACTCTGCCATTTCATCTCGATTTATTAAGCAAAAATTTTGTGAAAAGCATACTGACCTATTGCTCGAGTAAATAGCGTCTGTGGGCAACTGTAGATGACCTTACAGAGAGCTGCATGGTTCCTCAACCTGTGCAAGAGTCAGTGCCGCGAAGGAGTACTGAAGACAATCTATATAGCCATCAAACCAGGACTGAAGCAATGGGAAGCTTAAGTTTGCCATTGATTAATAGTAACCCAACATTTATTAAAGATAAAAGCTGCCTGCCAGAAGTGGGAATTCATAGTTCACAATCACCTTGCACACAGAAGAATAGAACATTATAAGAATCTAATAAATAACTGCAATAGGGCAGATGTGGTGTTTTCGTCACAAAGCATGCTGTTCATCGAATTTTAATGCTTCCTGGAACTTGGTCCATAAACTATCTGTGCCAAAGCTGATAAATCATCTTTAAATAGTGCAGTGAGTGTGGAAAGAGTATGTAGCTTTCCTGTATAGGACCAATGATGCCCCATGGAGACCTCTCCCCAATTCAATAAATAATCCCTTATAAGGAGGTCATTTACCAGAAAAGAATTTGAGGCTAGATAAAAAAGCAGTGGTTACAGAATGGGTTCATGAAAGACCATTGTAGAGATCATCTCGAAGAGCAGGAACAATGGGACTCCAGGGTCCAGCAGATGATAAAGACGGCAGATAGTCTCCCCATGTTTACCTTTGCAAATCTCAATTTTGAATCAGCTGTGGAGGTGTTACTTTCCAAGGGTTTGGCTTTTATCCCCAGTACGAGGATTACCAAATTTGAACTGTTGATCGATTTACAATTTGTTTTTTCAGAGAATCGGAGTAAAAAAATATTTTTTTGATTAGCGGATACTAATGTACCTGGTTTAAGAACTCCTTCACAATTTACACAGATTCTGCATATGGTAGGTTCTGAGGTTGCAGTATTTCAAAAGACAGTGATCATTAAAATAAAGAGAGTTCTGAGGTTTGCTCCGAAACCTAGGCATAATCTTTCTGAAGAACACTCAAAAAAATTAAAACTCTGAATTAAATCAGAAGGCTTCTCCACCAAAATTAAATGGTCAGCAACATCATGTCCTACAATTTGCAGATGACACAGTTTTGTTGGATCATTCAACAGTAAGACCCTAGAATTATTTAGCCACATTTTGCAGCTATTGTAGAAATAATAGTTTGTATATCAATATTGAGAAGCTTAAAGTCATGACTTTTACAAGGAAACATTCCAGTCAAGACTTAACATGTAGAATAGGATCTCATGCTAAAGTGCGTATTCATATAATTGTTTAGTGTTGAATTGCAAGCTGCCTGTCATTATGAGAGTCATTTATTTGAGACTCAACCAAAGTGAAAGGAATAGCCTTTGCATTACACAGAGTAGCTTAAATTGTCACAGGACCATTGTTGCGATTGTTATTCAAAGTTTTAAACTTCAATACCACATGGGTTGGAAAAATTTCCTGGCAGGTTCGGTGGATGGTCTAACCAGGTGCTATCCAAGCTGTATTGAAGCATCTTTAGGCTCCCTAACTCTAGAAGGGGATGTCCAGAGTTTGGCATCCTGGAGCAGAGGCTTGCCAAAAAGGCAGCATTGCTGAAATTTAGGTTTTAAAGCAAACAAAGGCTCCTTTAAATCTCAACTAATTTATTCTAAATCCGCCCTGGAGCAGGTGATATTGAGTCCAATCTTTATGAATAAAGGGTGACTTCACCATGGACTCCTAATATCTCACATAATAGCTTTAACATTCTTCTAAGTAACCAATAAAAGTGAAGTCAAAAGAAATTGATTTAAGGATTTTGTTGACAAAATGCCAAAAAGCCAGTATCCTGAGAACCTCCTTAATTTTTTTTAGATTGTTGGTGAGAATAATCAAAGTTGAAAATACACCATAGCTAACACGATTTATTATTTGTGCCCATATCATAAGGAATTATTAGCACATGTCCTCTCTGCCAAGCTTTTAATTGTAAAAGAATGAAATAGCTTGAGCTATTATTTTTCGAAACTATCTATACGTTCTTGTGGGCTTGGTATGTCATACTGTTTACAAGGGACTGACTGCATGCTAACAGCAAGATTTGTTACATTTATGGCCAAAGTAATAGGTGCTATCCCCATTTGGCAAGACAGCTTTCAGATAATTAAGGTTTGCAAATTAATGTATACAGCTGCTCGTTATTGAAACTTTAATTCTTAAAAGTACAATTGCGGGGGTCGATATTAATCAAAAAGTACAAATTGCACATTATTTAGCATTAGTACTGTATTAATTACGCTGTAGTTAAGATTAAGTAATGAGGATTAACTTTGAGTATTTCTGGCATTGGGCATTGTACCATCATCAGTTAAGGCCACACTGCTTATTTGGGTTATGGGTTTGTGTTTTTTACTAGAGTTTTTGGTTTATGGACTAAGTAGACACTTGCAGTTTGAATCAATCTTATTCCATGAGACACTTTTTTACTATTTTTATTATGATTGTTAAATGCGTTTTATTGCTATTTTGGAATTGTTTAATTAACTAACCAAAAAAGAAGCTCTCTGATTCCTGGTAATGAAGGCATTTGCTTAGCTATGCCTCTCTGACACCTCAGAAAAGGTACCTCTAACACGTTTTCCTACCTTTACCCAAGTGCATTGACATATTAAGAAGGTCCTCTATGACATGGAGGACTCCTCAGTACTAAAACGAGGTTCATCAGTGTCATAGAGTGGACTTCCTTATCTAAGGTTTTCAAACAAGCTTGGGGTTACCCTCTAAATCAAGAACCACTGCCATTCAAAGCTTTAAAGGGTGTGTCTTGGCTGGCCACATGGCTAGAGTTTTAAACACTATACATGTACCTTGACTATAATGTAAAGTAATACATGTTTTTTTTATTGCCTGGGTGACTCTTCACTCCCGCAATATGTGTATAAACGGTGTTCTACCCCTCAATCCAGTCTTTCTGCTTTTCATGTTAGGAGTCCATTCAAGCTTGGGTGAGATCCCAGAGGACTTTTGTACTCCATCCCTCCTGCCCTAAGGTGCCACAGCCATGTTACTAGTTGCCCCACATTTTATTTTTCCATACTATTGTTTGAAACCTGCTTATTTATGCTGTGAGACAATACAGCAGTGTTTATGCGTAACCCCAACTAAATAAATACAAGGAGGCTCACTCCTTATCTCCATCCATAAACCTTTACTACTCTGTGAAATTACTCTGACTTAAATGGCTGACAAGGACAATTGAATAACTGTTTTAAAAAGGGAGATGAGCATTAGGAACAGATCTCATTCTAAATGTTTAATATGTCTATGTTCCTAAACAGAAAACAGTTAAACTAGGTATTCTGAATTCTTTGAGGAAAACAAATTATGGCTATATGCTTTTCTGTCTTTCTCTAGTGACCTCTCCGCTGATTTTAACAGATTTGAAATAAGTCTTAGTAACAAAACCAAAAGGAACAAAGATCCTGATCTGTGTAAGTATTCTTACCTTACAGATTTCCCCTATCCATGTTTATATTTTATTATTTGGGTTTTGTAGGAGTTTGGGAGGGAGGTTTATTAGACTCATGAATATTCAGTATTTGCAGGTGTGGAAAGTGCCGTTTTCTTGGAAGGTTACCAGTGCAACTATAAAAAGAAGCTTGAAAACATAGTTGCTTTCAGATTGATTCAAGTATAATATTTAAGCTTTGAACACCCTGAGATTTCTTTTAGTAGTTCACCCACCATCCAATCCTTAAATTGTATATGCCTTTTATGAGACAAATATATTTTTTAAAGGTTTTTATTATCCTAAATGTTCTTTTAGCACTAGTTGAGGATATTATTGTGCTCTATTTCTGATATTTCCCAAGCCTCGTTAGAGTCCCTCCACTCCACACCAACACATGCAAAAAATAGGGATGGCAATTAAAGAGTGAGGTAAGAATTTCTTTAATAACATTGATTAGGGAGATATATGTAGGTTGGTAATAAATCTTAATATATAATAAGTGATAAACATGGCATATTATCCATCCTGGCACTCTTTGCCCACCGTATGTGGTGATTGGTGGACTGCCATTCAAAGGGAAGATGTCACGGTTATCATTATGTAACTGTTAATTATGTAAATATTGGAAATGTAATATAATTTGAAAATAATTATTCCATTTTTGAAAGTGTAGAGAAATGTTGCTTCAAAAGTCTAAAATGCAAGTAGACTTCCAGTTACATGCTTTTTTTTTGTTTTCTCTCTTTTTAAACAACCAGCACTGGACATTCTTGCAGCCTACCCTTTTCAGTTTTTTTAAATGCATGTCCCACCTGACATGGCAGAAGTCCATCACATCCTCCTGCAGAGTAACAAGGATCTTTCAGGACATTTAGGTTACTCCTGTTATGGTGAGACCAGTGACCATGGCAGTCTATCCATTATGAAAGAGATAACACACAGACGCGCCAACACTTTGAAAAACAAGAACATCTCTTCCATCCTCCATCAGTCCTCGTTTGCTATTTCAGCACTCTCAGTTCCAGCAGCCTGAACGATGGAAATGTGCCTTATAGACACACTAACCCTTGTCAGTACCAATATCTTACTTTCATATTATTATATATAAAATAGAGCAACAGAGGCGAAGGAGTGGTATTTATTCACAGTACATTGCCACCTGCAGTGGCATACAAATAACTGAATTCCAATTACCTCCCGATGGAATGTGTCCCTGGGCATAATCTCCCCTTTGTTTATTCTCTGAGCTACACCCCCGCATCTAAAGAAAGCGTCTGATTGTTGATCACTGTCCTGCATATACCCTACGTTTTTCATTTGCACAATTAAGCACAAACACATATTGATAAAAATAGAGACACATGATGCAAAGGTTCATATGTAGGAAGTGAAAGACTATATACTCACACTTTTGCTGAAGCTTGAACGCGAATCAGTGAACCACTGCTTTCATTAGCCACGAAGATCTGCCACTAAAATACTTGCTAATCCGGATAATAAAATAATGTCAGCCCTTGACCAACTGCCCCCTGTACAGCTTTGAAGAGCTACCATGAACAACAAAAAGGAAAGCTGCTGGTTCACTGATAATTTGTGTTTTACTTTTCCTTCTGTTACAAGTTACTCAGTAAATCACTGAATGGGAAACACAGAGCTCATTCCGCTAGAGGTATAGTAGCCACTACAGCGTGGCTAAAGAACATCCCTTTAGCCCACATCTGCAGAGCGGCCACTTGGAAGTCGATTAACAGTTTTACAAGACACTATTGTCTTGAATTAGAGTACCTTGAGAACATTCCTCACATCAGAGAAATATTTTTGGAAAACAACCTTTTTTTCCCCCCACTGTGTGACTATGCCCCAATGGGACGACGGTTTTAAGCTTGCAACTTTAATCTGATGTCAATGACAGTGAAGATCATACGACGCAAAAGAAATAGTTACTCACTGACCTGTATGGTAGTCATCATCACTGGAGACCTAAAAGATGCACTTTCTACCGAATTCTTGGTCATCCAGCATAAGCACGTTTGACTTTATTTTGCATTTATCTCCCTGTACTTGCCAAAATAATTGCCTTTGTCAAGCAACTATCATTTCAAGACATCATGGGAAATGGAAGTCCCTTGATTCTTAAAGGATCAGGAGGCCTTTTTAACTCTTCTAATGTAAGTCTACCATCTCGTCCTTTCCTCTTTATTTAGCCAGGCTAGGCAGCAGGTTGTGCTACAGTCGCATCAGTATAGCGTTGAGAAGAGTTTTTATGCACATATTAATTGAACAAAAATCTAAAATTTTGTCTGAATATTTTTTTTAAGGATTTTCTAAATTCGCTCATGCTGGATGATTCATGCTGTCACAGTCTTATACTGGAGGAGAATTGTGCTGAGTGTCCCCACTTTTAGTGGGAGGTATTTTAGCCTGGGTCACTTCATAGAAGATGACCATGTTGCAGAACCAGGTTCAGAAGTACCCATTTAGTTTATTAGACTCACTATCTTTGTTGTCATCTACAAGGCTGAGATATGCTATACAAAATTGGCACTTGGCTTCAGTATGATTACATAGAATAGATCTTACACGACCTGATACCTATTGGAGAAGGTGTTGTTATAAGACCGCTGTGACAAAGCCCGGAACCATTGGAAGGGTTTTTGAAATGTTTATTCAAGTTTGTTCAGTACAAAATGTCTCAGCCACCACAACACCACCTGAACACCACTTAACTCCACTGCCCGCTTTCCACTCACAATATTCATAGAACCTGACATCATTACCTTCTAAGTAGAAGGTTCTAGCAACTAAGACTACCATGATATAATACATTAAGATACCACATCCCCCATAAAACACATTCTTTGCTCTTGCTCTGTGATCTTGTGTTTTTGTGTCAGTACTTTAAACATAATAGCAGCGGTCGTTTGGAGTTGGTTTGTGGATTGAAAAAAGGAAATTACACTGGGCGCGGTGCGGGACCTTTGCAGGTTGTCTAACAACTGGAAGTCAGTTAGGGTAAACTTATAGCACACGTGCTTTTAGTAGTGAAGCACAAAATGTTGGTCTGTTGTATTGAGAAAGAAAGTGACCCAAACCAGTTGGTCCCAAGGACCCAATTAGGGATTGAGATGTTACCATACATCATACGAGAGGGATGTGTCATATATGGGAGTTTGAGTGTTGCTCGTGAGGTATACAGCTAAGCAATTCCAAGAAGTATGTTGCCTAAACATAGGGTTGGTCTTACATATAACAGAGGGAACTTGCTCTTGGGAATCAATCGCATAGTAAGTCAGTCCCCAACTTGCAAGCTTGAGACATGGAGGTTGCTTGTGAAATAATTAGATACTGCAGAAGTAAAACCTATTAGAGTTCTTTGTGCCGAAAACACAATTTTGTGCATAGTTATTCCATATAATGAATTTTGACATTCACAAGCTTCGTATGTTATTCTAAATACCCTGTTTATGTTTGTTTTCTAAGTATTTATGCGATGCCAGTTAAGTCGGCTGCAAAAAGGACATGCAACAGATGAGTGGTTTCAGCTTAGTTCTCACATACCTTTAAAAGGTATAGAACCAGGTTCCTTGCGTGTTCGAGCACGGTATTCTATGGAGAAAATCATGCCAGAAGAAGAGTACAGTGAGTTTAAAGAGGTATTTAATTGGCTTGTCAATTTTAGTTTCGTGTTTTTTGAAAAAGCTTAAAATAATGCCAGCATATTTGTTGTGCTCTTTTTCTAAACTTGATATCTGTGTAGTTGATTTCTCATGAACCAAGAATATGCTGAAGTGTGTGGCAAGCAGGGCAATTCTTGTAATGCTTTATTTTATCAAGCGGCAACGTAGAAACATGATGCTTTATTTTATCAAGCATGATTGTGGGAACATGATAAACGTTTTCTCGTGGTAAATGTATGAGAAATGTACATAATGGTTGTTTTCATCCTTTTGTTATACAATAGCATGGGTTTTTTCAATGTCTACCAAATTCATACCGAGGGGAGACTCCCGATTGCCAGTATTCATTTGTGGATGACAAGAACATAAAAAGATGACAGTATATGAAATGGCAACATACATACAAACGTCTTCAAAGGTGTGAAGTTGTGAGCAGCTAACCATGTTATAATGGGCTTTGAATAGTTTTGATTTTTGACCTAAGCAGATTGAAATTTGATGGTTAGACACACCAGGTCATGAAAAAGACAGACAAAAACCATTAATGCACATCAAGGTGATGCTTAAACTGGTGTTTTCTCTAACAACAGGGATGTTCTTCAACTAACTTATTAGACAGCTTGTCAGTATTTGCAATGTAATTATTTGCATGGTCTTAAGGGGCTGCCCCATGTTTCATAGAGCACACCGCACACTTGTAAAATAAGCTTCCATTTGGGAAAAATGGAAATAAACTTGGTTCTCTGGGTTCATGACTTCTCTAGGGTCTTGGAATTTTATAATAATGTATTACAAGTATCTATATAGAATGAATGTTGCTGCGGGGGAAGGGCAGCACACAAGGAGTAAATGAGAGAAATAATTTGTTATTCATGAATTTAGGTGGCAGTTGGGCAGAACATATTTTGGCAATAACTGATGGCTAGACATATGTGTATGTGTTTTCCAAACTGATCAGTTTATAAAGTAAGCCCAAATCCGTTGGGGGCTAAGCCAAAATATCATATTTTACTTCAGTCTCCTGAATTGTGTGCGGTGGGTGTTGTCACCTCCTAATGGGTCTATTTCACAGATTAACAAAATCAGTAGAGAATCACTTACAAGTGAAAGTATTCTTGATCGTCCACCTCTTTGTCCACCACCCCTTCTTTTATTCACAAGCTTGCATATCACTTTTACGTATTATGCTTCTATGCTAGAAATATGGGCACACTTTAATGTTTGAGACATGAATGTGAATTCTCAAAACATCAGGCTAATTCTTACTTGTATTTTTTGCTCACAGTTGTACAGAACTTGTGGTATGCTTCTAGTGGTCTGTGGGCTTACATGATTAACAAATAAGAGTAGATTGACCTTGTAAGTCTTGTTAACTGTTGTTTTCTGGATGAAAAGTTTCATTACAATGTAAGGAAAGAGAAAGGTAGTTTCAAACATTGTCTCAATTGAAGACTACAATGCTGGATATTGAGCAGTATCGAGGAAAAGTTGTTTATTAAAGCTATCCAGTCTTTTAGTGAAGCATCTATAAAGTCCAGCCAGGTCTCTGTTTCCCCCTTGTGTGTTGTTTTAAGCTTCTGCCTGTATTCTTCAGATGTAGGTCCAAAGAGTTCTACAAGTGTCCCTTCATATGGGTAGAATTCTGCTACTTCATCCTCAAGTGTGAGAAGTGTCTGTACCAAGTATTGGCTCTAACTCCTAGAGTAGTGTCTCCCAGTGTTGTGTGCCCACCTTCTTTATCGTAAGAGCTCTCTCATAGGACACAATCCACTTGTCTGTGTCTTCCTCTGGATGTAGCTAGGGACAGTCCCTTTGTGCAGTCGAATGGGCACCCCTGCCATAAACCTAAGTCACCTTGTTGTTGCCACCATTCTCCTTGGGCCTCATGCCTAGCTTGGCCCTCCTTGCTTTCAAGGCCACTCTCTTTTCTTCCAGGGCCAGGACTCTCTTCTCCAGGTTAAGGGCTGCTACTTCTTCTTGAAGGAATCACCTGCTGCTTGTGGTGCTCCTTATACTGCCATGGGCTTAGTGCTGTGTGTAAGGAGTTCATCCTCCCCATATCCTTCTTCTTCCCCACTGCTTTGGGGTCTCTCCCTTTCCAACACTGGTGGACCTCCATGGACTTCCTCCCTATCCCTGAAGGCCTTCTCCAGGTTCTCCTTCCTTGATTGAGCCCGATTATATTGACCTTTCTGTCGCTACAGAGGGCCCTCAGCTCATCTCTTTTTTAAACTTTTTAGAAAGTCAGCAAACACTTTAAAATGGTGCCTGTGGAGACTTCAGAACTTGGCCACTGGTTAGACTACACAAGAACTACTTTCTAGTTGTCTGCTTTACAGATTTTTAGCGATCTCAAACGTATCCACTGTACGATAATGCCAAAACACAAGTTCTGGATCCCACAGCTAGGCACCAGTTTGAGGAAATGTGGTATATAATATGGTGTGGTTGTGAGACCACACTGTGTAATAAATTCACAGTCCTGTCTTGGGTCCAGTAAGGTTCATTTGTCAAACCTTTTCTCTCCCCTGGGTAGCTGAGACTTTGAGCTGTCACGCTAAAGCAAAGCAATAATGGGATAGCTATGACACCCATCCCCATGCTGACACTGATCCTGACCTCTGTCCTGCACGGCCTGCTCCACTGAGGATGCTACCTGTAATCAAGAGATTATAGCTAGGGCTGCTGCTTTTCACAAAGTAAAACTACATAAACAGCCCCTAGTGGATGACTTCCTCTTCGACACACTGTCCATAACACATAGTGCTACCCAGTACCTACCCATGTTAAAAGGTATGCTTTGGCATAGCCTATGAGGGATAGGGTTGTGACACCTGGGGTAGATAAAAAAAAAAGATAAACTTACACCATCTTATCCTCTGACTGTGGCCAACAGACTCACTAATTGCCACCACAGCACGCAAGAGAGCCAACTCCCAAGCCACTGGAGACACCCCACCTCCTGACAAGGAGAGCAAAAGTATAGACGCTGCAGGAAAAAGAGTTGCAGCACAAGCGCATTACCAACTCTCAAGCTCTTAGCACGCTATGACTGCTCCAACTGGGGCGGCATGGAAGTCCTGCTCCAGTATCGTACAGAGCAGCATAAAAAACATGGTCAACAGTTAGTTTTGGAGAGACAGATCATCACAAATACCGTGTGCATTCAATGCTGCAGACACCACACAAGGGGAGTGAACACCAGTATTTTACTTAGGCATCACACCTGGCTCAGAACCCCTGGGTTTAAACCCAAAGTTCAGCAGGCTGTATTAAACATGCCCTTTGACAAGGACCACCTTTTCTGTCCACAGGTGGAACCTATATTAGAAAAAAATAAAAAGGAGACTGAGACTGAGAAAGCCATGGAAGCAATTCAAACACCTGCTTAACCTAGCACTTTCATCACCCAGTTTACCATGGAGCCTTCCAATCTACCTCTTCTGAGGCATCCATCTCACAACAAAAACAAACTCAAGGCTCTTACTCAAAGAGCTACTATGGTGGCTCTGTCAGAGGTAATAACACCAAAGAAAGAGATGAGTGTGCCCCTCTTGTGGAGCTACACCGTCCACCAAGCGGGGATTACCCTCTCCTACCCCCGATCAAATAACACCTGTCAAAGGTAGACTACAACTTTTCCTTATTACCTGGCATTCCATCACAACATGCAAGTGGGTATTAGCCATTATCCAAAATGGCTATTGTCTGAGGCTGCACCTTCCAATATTCCACCTCAGGTTCACAGGCTCTCGCAGGAACATCAAATATTACTCAAGCAGGAAGTTCAAGCTTTTCTTCTCCTCAAAGGAGCTACAGAACCCATCCCTCTTCATTATTAGGGCTCCCGGGTATACTGTCTGTACTTTCTAATACCCAAAAAGGACTGTTCCCCAAATCCAATCTTGAAACTCAGACCTTTAAATAAATACATTCTATCCGAACGCTTTCACAAAGTCACTTTACATGATGTCATTCCACTTCAAAAGGGTAAATTTATGGCAATACAAGACCTAAAAGATGCTTTTAGAAATGGGGTCTTTGGTTGACAGCCAGGTTACCCCCTGTTCAAGCAAGGACCCTCACTCTAGTCAGGGTAAAAGAGAATCACCCTCAGCTAACCCTTGCTTGCCCCCTGTGTAGCTTGGCAGAGCAGTAGGCTTAACTTCAGAGTGCTAGGTGTAAAATATTTGTACCAACACACACAGTAACTTAATGAAAACACTACAAAATGACACAAAACAAGACAAAAACGACAAAAATCCACAATATACAAGTCATCAGTTCAAAAGCAAAAAGAGTCTTTCTGTAGTTTAAAACACACACTAACACTGTTAGCGTGAAAATGTACCTTGGGGGCGTCAAAAATAATCCTGCACGGGCGAGTGTTTGTCGATTTCACTGACGAGACCTTGCGTCGTTTCTCCTTTCGTCCGGTTGGGGCACATCGTTTCTTCTCTCCGCAGGAGAGCAGTGCTTCGATCCAGTCAGCACTTTTGGGCCCGGGCGGGCCTTGCGTTGTTTTTACACGCCCCTCGGTGTTTGAGTCGGAAATCCAGCCGCACAATGATCTGTAAACCACACAGCGTGGGTTGCGCTCTCCCAGCCTCTGTCAGCAACGCTGAGCGTCGTTTCTCCAGCTCTGCACGTCGATTTTTCAGTCACGTTTCCGGAGAGTGTAGATTTTCAGCCACAGAGCAGGCGGCGCGTCGTTTCTTCAGCTGCAGATTGGAGTTGCGTAAATCTTCTCCCCACACGCCGCTCTGTGCGTGGAATTCCTCCTCCTAGGCTGCCCGCTTCTCCTTTCAGGGTCCCAGGAACTTGATGGGCACCACAGGGCAGAGTAGGAGTCTCTCCAGAGACTCCAGGTGCTGGCAGAGAGAAGTCTTTGCTGTCCCTGAGACTTCAAACAACAGGAGGCAAGCTCTAAATCAAGCCCTTGGAGATTTCTTCTCAAGATGGAAAGCACACAAAGTCCAGTCTTTGCCCTCTTACTCTGGCAGAAGCAGCAACTGCAGGATAGCTCCAGAAAGCACAGTCACAGGCAGGGAAGCTCTTCTTCCTCAGCTCTTCAGCTCTTCTCCAGGCAGAGGTTCCTCTTGGTTTCCAGAAGTGTTCTAAAGTCTGTGGTTTTGGGTGCCCTTCTTATACCCAATTTCTCCTTTGAAGTAGGCCTTCTCCAAGCACAAATGGCTCATCAGGAAATGCAGACTACAGCCCAGCTCCCTTTGTGTCACTGTCTAGTGTGAGGTGCAACCAGCCCAACTGTCAAACTGACCCAGACAGGGAATCTACAAACCGGCAGAGTCACAGAAATGGCATAAGTAAGAAAATGCTCACTTTCTAAAAGTGGCATTTTCAAACAGACAATCTTAAAATCAACTTTACTAAAAGATGTATTTTTAAATTGTGAGCTCAGAGACCCCCAAACTCCACGTGTCAATCCGCTCCCAAAGGGAATCTGCACTTTAATCAGATTTAAAGGTAACCCTATGAGAGGTACAGGCCTTGCTACAGTGAAAAACGAATTTAGCAATATTTCACTGTCAGGACATACACAACACATTACTATATGTCCTACCTTAACCATACACTGCACCCTGCCCTTGGGGCTACCTAGGGCCTACCTTGGGGGGTGTCTGACATGTATGAAAAGGGAAGGTGTAGGCCAGGCAAGTGAGGTCACTTGCCAAGTCGAATTTACAGTTAAGACTGCACACACACACACTGCAATGGCAGGTCTGAGACATGATTACAGAGCTACTTAGGAGGGTGGCGCAACCAGTGCTGCAGGCCCACTAGTACCATTTGATTTACAGGCCCTGGCACCTAGTGCACTTTACTAGGGACTTACTAGTGAATCAAATATGCCAATCATGGATAAGTCAATTACACACACATTTTGTAAAGGAGCACGTGCACTTTAGCAATGGTTAGCAGGGGTAAAGTGCCAGAGTGACAAAAAAAGTAAAATCCGATTTCAGCACACATCAACATCCTGGGGAACAGAGGCAATAAGTTAAGGGAGGCTACGCCATGGATGAAAAGTCTACCAAATGCCTTATCCACATACAGCTACACTGAGCTCATTGCAAATTCCTACGATTTGTCATAGGAGGAAAACATTACCAAATCATATTTCTCCTATTCGGGGTCACCACCGCACCCTGAGTGTTCACCAAATGCCTTTCAGTTATAGCAGCTAATCTACACAGACTGAATGTCCACTTATTCCCTTGCCTGGACCACTTACTTATCAAAGCCAGCAACACACTCCAGTGACCATGCATCTTCTCCACAGCTTAGGGTTTACTATCAACATTCCAAAGTCTCACCATTTCCAGCTTCAGCCATATTTACGGGGACATCCTAAACACACAGTTAGGGTTATCCTATCCCAATCCCACAATAATCCAGAACTTTTAGGCAACATTGCCCCACTTTTAAACAAACTAACAACTTATAGTGAGAACAGTCGTATGCTTCTTAGGGATCAAGGTTCCTGTATTGCCTTAGTTCCCTATGCATGATAACATAAGCGCCCGTTACTGGAATGTCTAGCTTTACTGTGGTCTCTGTCACTGGGTCGGTTGGAGGATCTAGTATGGATAGACCGCCGCACTCACCCCTTGCTGCCGTGTGTGGAACACCATCAACCTGTTGAAGGGGCGGCCTTTTCTCGACCCTGCTTCCCCTCATCATTCTCATGGTGGGCACATCACAGATGGGATGGGTGCACACCTACAACAACTCAAGATGCTCGGTGTCTGGGACACCAAGCGCCAGACTCTCCACATCAACTACCTAGAGCTTCAAGGTGTTCCCTTAGCATTGCTACCTCAGCTGACTCACAAGGTTGTCTAAGTCCGACATACAATATGACAGTCAAGTATTACCTACAAAAACAAGGAGAGGCCACAGTCTCCACAACTGTCACACCTGTCTCAGATAATCTAGAATTGGGCTCTACCACACAACATTCACCTGAAAGCAGTATACCTTCCAGGGACAGACGACAACTTTGCAGATCTGCTCAGCTGGATGCATCAACAAATTCACGAATAGGAGCTCCGCCCACAAGTCCTACTTCCATACTTCCACAGCTGGGGGTTGTAGGAAAAAAGTATCTTTCTGGCCTAGTTAAACCCACTTTTTGTTTGGTGTCAGTGTGTTTTTTGACTGTAGTACACTGTAGTACCCTGAGTTCCTGCTAACCAAGACCCTAGTGTCACGGTTATCGCCTTTAAATTTAGTTGGTAAGCAACCTTTATACCTCTTAATTGTCATACTGATGTACCCCGGTAGGTCCCTAGTGTAGGAGGCTTACTCAGTACAGGGTGCTTCACCTATACGTGTACACCATATACTGAGTCCAGACATCCCTTAGCAATATTGTAAGTGGTTCCAGATAACCAGAGCGCTCAAAGGGTAGCTTCTTGACCCAATACCCACCCTCTGAGATCTTGGTTGTCCAAAACTCCACCTCTCGGGGTGCATTTCCTTCTGCATCCCTGGATGGGGAATCCCAGAGTCTGGACACACTTAGGAAGATGTTTTCTCCCACCAGCCTGGCATTGCGGTCCGTGAACACTGAATGCTTTTTTGGCTGTTATTCCCACAAGCTGTGGGATACGTTGCACAAGTGCTGCTACAGATCCCGGAGGAGGCCCAGACTGTACTTTCCCAAGCAGTTGCTGTTGGGAGCGACACAGCAAAGATCACAATCCGATGTGGACTGGACACAGCCGACTCACTGGGAAGAGCAGTTGCATTGACTGTGGCCTGGAGGCATCGTGCCTGAGTTTAGGACATCTGGATTTTTGGGGGCTGTACAATCCTGCCTTATGGACATGCCCTTCGATGGCACCCATCTCTTCAGAGAGAAAGCAGACTCAGTGCTCAAGCACTTCAGGTATTCTTGTGCTACAGCAAGGTTAATTGGCCTCGCGGCTCCATCTTGCTCCCCTCAGTCTGCTTTTCACCCCTTTTGTGGCTACAGAGTGGGTGCACTGCTACGTCTGTTCCCATCAATCCACCAGGCCACACCTGTTGCCCAACCTCTGTGTGGCCAAGGATGTCAGATCCCCCGTCCTTGTGGATCACAGAGCCAGCGGTCTGGTCAGTCCACCACCACCTTCCACCCAGACCACCGCCCATGCAGCTGTCTCCAAACCTTCCTAGTCTGACTCTCCCCCACCAGGGACCAGTTGGAGGCAGGACTTGTCATCACCTGCTCTGCTGGTAATGCATCACGTCAGATAGGTGGGTTTTAGAGATAGTCCGAAGGGGCTTCTCCCTCCCCTTCGAGACTACCTCTCCATATATGCCACCATCCTACGATTAGATGATGAAGTTTCACTTGTCACTTCTGCGAGAGGAAGATACGGCTCTCCTGGCCTAGGGAGCCATAGAGGGGTCCCTTTGCCATAAGTAGATCGTGGTTGTTATTCCCGCTATTTTCTGGTATCCTTTGGTCCTTCAATCTCTTCTTCAAGAAGGAGAAATTCAAAATGCTCACCCTGGCTCAGGTTCTATCTGCCCTGGATCCAGAAGATTGGAGGGTAGCATTGGACTTGAAGGATGCTTAATTCCACATTCCTGTCCTGCCTGCCCCACAGACTTTACTTGTGGTTCACAGTTTGCTGCAAGCACTTTCACTTCCCCGTGCTCCCCTTTGACCTTCCCAGCGCCACTTGGGTGTTCACCAAAGTGATTGCGGTTGTCGCAGCTCATCTGTGCAAATCAGGGGTTTCAGTCTTCCTCTATCTTGATGACTGGATGTTGAAGGCGATCTCGCCCCAGGCTGTCGTCTCGCAACTCCAGAGTACGGCGGACCTCCTGCATGTGCTGGAGTTTACTATAAATGTGCTGAAGTCACACCTGACTCTCTCTGACGCTCTTCTTCATCAGAGCTGTTCTTGACACAGTGCAGTTTTGGACGTATCCTCCCGAGCATTTAGTCAAGGATATTTAGGCTACGATTTCAACCGCCATCATGGGTTTTGGTGAGAATGACTCTGAGGCTGCTAGGCCTCATGGCCTCGTGAATCCTGATGGTAAAACATGCCAGATGGCATATGCGCGCTCTACAGTGGGAATTGAAGTTCCAGTGGGTGCAGCATTAGAGAAATCTCTCAAATATGGTCCAGATCTCGTAGGAAACTGCACAAGATCTCCAGTGGTGGTTAACAAACCACGATTGGGCCAGAAGCAAATCCCTCTGCCTTCTCCTGCCAGATCACGCAGCTGTGACAGATGTGTCACTCCTGAGATGGGACGGCCATGTGGGAGGGACGGAGATCAGAGGCATCTGGTCTCTGGTGGAGTCCGGATTCCACATGAACGAGCTCCTGGCGATTAGGCTACAATTGAATACATTTCTTCACTCTCTCAAGGGAAAGTAGGGCTGGTGTTCACAGACAATACCACCACCATGTGGTACTGCAACAAGCGTGGACCCTTTGTCAAGAGACTCTGCGCCTCTGGACAAGTCTAGAACAGGACATTTCTCTGGTGGCTCAACATCTGGCAGGCTCTCTGCACACCAGAGTGGACAAACTCAGCCAACAGTGCTTAGTCAATCATGAATGGTGTCTCCATCCGGAGGTGGCGCAAGGTCTCATTTAGCAGTGGAGAGAGCCTTGGTTAGATCTGTTTGCCTCCGCATAGAACGCACAATGTCTGCAGTATTGGACAGTGGAGTTTCCAGTCGCTCAGAGACACTTCATCTCGACTGGAACTCTGGCCTCCTATACTCATTTCCTGTGATACCACTTGTTGGAAATGGCCTCTCTGAAGGGTCACCCCAAAACTTTTTGCCTTCCTCCACTTCTTTTTCTGACCTCATTTGTGCTGGCTTTAGGACTCTGGACACTTTACCACTGCTAACCAGTGCTAAAATGCATGTGCTTTCTCCCTAGAAACATGGTAACCTTGGCTCATACCCAGTTGGCATATCTAATTTACTTGGAAGTCCCCAGTAAAGTGCACTACATGCGCTCTGGGCCAGTAAATTAAACGCTGCTAGTGGGCCTGCATCACTGGTTGTGCCACCCACATAAGTAACCCCTTAACCATGTCCCAGGCCTGCCATTGCATGGCCTGTGTGTGTAGTTTCACTGCCACTTCAACTTGTCAAGCCTTGAACTCCCCTTTTTCTACATATGTCACCCCTAAGGTAGGGCTTAGGTAACCCATAGGGCAGGGTGCTATGTAGGTAAAAGGCAGGACATTTACAAGTGTGTTTTATATGTCCTGCTAGTGGAAAACTCGTAAATTTGTTTTCCACCTCTGTGAGGCCTGCTCATTTTATAGGATGGCAATAGTAAGGGGTAACCAGGTCATATTTAGTATGGCCAGTATGGTAATAGAAAATCCTGCTTATTGGTGAGGTTGAATTTGATATTACTATTTTAGAAAGTGAGCATTTCTCTGCACTTAAAATCCATCTGTGCCTTACAGCCTGTCTCCAAACAACGTCTGGGCTGGGCTGGGCTGGTTGACAGCTTCCTTGGTCATTTCATCCAGACAACCACAGGACACTCAGTCACACCTGCACACATCTGCATACTGAATGGGTCTTCCTGGGCTGGTAGGGTGGTGGGCCTGACACATTTTAAAGGCTGGTGGTCTGCCCTCAAACAATGGACTGGCAAACCCCCTATTGGGATCCTGGCAGACAGACCTGTACTGAAAGGGGAACTTGGGCACTTCTAAACCACTCTTTGAAGTCTCCCCCACTTCGCATTTTTGGGTATATAAACTGGGTTTCTGACCCCACCAACTCAGACTCTTCTGGACCTGAACCTGCAACCTATCAAGAGGAACTTCCTGTCTGCCCAGAGGACTCATCTGGACTTCTTTGCTGAGAAGGACTGCTGCCCTGCTGCCCTGCTGCCCTCTGACTTTGCTGAGCGGTGCTCTCCTGGGGCTTGGTTTGAGCTTGCCATCTCTTCAGGAAAATCCTTGTGTGCCGAAAATCGAGACACAGCCTGCTAGAAATGAGACACTGCCTGCCTTACAACCGAAAAATCGCTGCACAACCGAACTGGAATGACACAGCCTGACTTCCTGAGTGGAAATTCGATACAGCACCTGCCTTGCGACGTATAATTCGACGCACAGCTGAACTGGAATGATGCAACTGATTCCTAGAGTGGAAAATCGACACAACGCCTGTGACTTCTTCCAGCAAGCCCAGGATTACCCTGGATCGTCCCTGGGTGTCAAAAAGATCCACGCCTTGCAGTGAGGAACCAAGTCTGCTAGCCGAAAAACGATGCAGGCCCCCTTGCAGCATGGAAAGAAACAACGCACCTTCTGTGCCTCGTCGGGAAATCCGACGCAACACCTTATTTTTCCACACATCTCCACCTCTGCGGTCTCCGTGCATGTTTTTTTTTTTTTTTTTTTTTTTACTCAAGCCTTGTACTTTGTGTGATCAAGAGAACTATTGATTTCTATTGACTCTTTTTAAACCTGCAAAAGTGATATTTCAACTTATGCTTATTGAATCTTTATCGTTTTTACCTTATTTTAACTAGATAAACATTATAGAGTTTTCTAAACCTGTGTGGTGTATTTTTGTGGTGTTTTCACTGTTACTGTATGATTTATTGCACAAACACTTAACACATTGCCTTCTAAGTTAAGCCTGACTGCTCAGTGCCAAGATACCAGAGGGTGGGCACAGGATAATTTGTATTGTGTGTGACTTAGCCTGACTAGGATTGTGGTCCCTACTTGAACGAGGGTGTATACATCTGCCAAGTAGAGACCCCATTTCTAATACCACTTATGCTCAGAGTTCTTAAGAAGATCAAGAATGACCTGGACCAAGTAATCCTTGTGGCTCCTGAATGGACAGAAAAGATCTGGTATCTTCAGCTATTGAGCATGGCCATCAATCTGCCTATTAGACTGCCCCTTCGGGAGGATCTTCTGTTGCAGCAGCAGGGGAGGGTTTTCCACCCAAACCTGTACAGTCTCGGCCTTCTCACGTGGAGATTCAGCGGCGACAGTTCTTGACCTTCTTCCCGAAGTCTGTAATGTTATCTTGACAGCCTGCCATCCCTCCACCAAGACGTTGTATGCCTGTCTTTGGAAAACATTTTTGGCATGCTGCACAGGCAGGTCTGTTGAACCTCTTTTTGCCCCTTTTTCTGAGCTTTTGTTCCTTATCCTCTCTATGGCCCATCAGGGCTCTGCCATGGGCACTAGCAAAGGTTATGTCTGCCATTTCTGATTTCTTGCAGTTGCCTGATCAACGTTTTTTGTTTCAGTCTTCTATTGTAAATAGGTTCCTTAAAGGTCTGACTCGTATGCTTTCTCCGTCTCCATTCATTATGCCTCAGTGGGACATGAATTTCGTTTTGACACTTCTGATGTGCGCTTCTTTTGAGCCTCTGCACAATTGTCCTTTCAGGCTTCACTTTAAATACAATCTTCCTTGTGACTATTACCTGTGCCCATAGGGTGAGTAAGCTGCAGTCATTGTCATCCAAGCCACCCTACTTTTTCATCTGTTTTGAAGTGTTGTTTCACAATAGGGTCTCCTTTTTGCTAGAAGTGGGCACGCCCCTTCGTGTAGGCCAATCCATTACCTTTCCTACTTTTTGTGCACCCTCCACATCCTTCTAACGAAGAGGAAAAACTCCACTGCCTGGAGCTAAAAAAGAGTTGGCATTCTACCTTGATCGTACCAAAGAGCTCTGAGTGAATGGTTCTGTGGGTGAGCGGAAAGGTTGTGAAGTGCTGGAGAGAACCATCTCTAGATGGTTTGTAATCTGCATTAAAATGTTCTACATACTGGCTTAGAAGCAATACCCTCAGGGTTTGTGTGCTAATTTTACCAGAGCTAAAGCTACCACCACTGTTTAAGCACGCACAGTTCCAGTCCTTGACATCTGTCAGGTGGTGACGTGGGCATCTCTGCACATGTTTACCAAGCACTACTGCCTGGACAGTCAGGTCCGTATGGAAAGCATTTTGCCTGTTAAGTCCTGCAGGACTTTCTGGTGTGATCATAGTCACAGGCCCACCTCTGGGGAGGGTATTGCTTGAGTATCTGTTGTAAGGTAAGGAATCTCCAACTAGATGTCTCTATCAGATGGACAAGTTACTTACCTTCGGTAATGCCTTATCTGATAGAGACAATGTCTAGTTGCAGATTCCTTACCGACCACCCATCCTCTCCATTCTGAAAACTGATTTCAAGGGCGAGGGACTCCCTTTCAGGGCCCTAGTTTTGGACGTGGTCGTGTTCTTCATGGCTCTGCGATTCTGCCGTGGAAAGTCGTGAAAAGCAGCTGACGTCAGCTTGCCGGGGGCACCTGACTAGGACCCACAATGTAATTTCCGGCACAGATGCCACTGCTGCCAGATACGGAACCGATCAATGTCACCTAATGGCTCGTAGGGATACTGTTCGAGAAAAATCTCCAGATCCAGACTGATGCCTGGGGAAATTTTACAGTAAGGAATCTGCAACTAGATTTTGTCCCTAAAAGATAACATCTGCTCTGTCCATCAGTTCGAGGTGTTTCCTTTTGGGATCACAGCCCCCAGAGTCTTCACCAAATGCTTAGCCCTGGTAGCTGCTCACTTCAGGGAAAGTGGGATACACCTGGTCCTTAAAACCATCCCCAAATTCCTCCCTAAGGTAAGGTCCCGTTTTCATCTCAATCAAACACTTGATTTGCCAGTTTTCTTTTGGCTTCAGATTCTTTAGCGGAACATGCCTTGCATATCTTGGGTTTCAAAAGGTAGTTAATGTATTATGTGGCCTTAGCAAAACACTTTTGTAAGACTCGTGCCCTACTCACATGCACCCACCCTCTTCCCGGCCAGCTAGAATTTGTTGCAGATGCCCTTCCCTTAATTCTTTACTTTGCATGGTCATCTCTGCTGTATCTCTATGCTCCATCTCCACCCTCAGGCTGGGAAAAACATTCTGACTATGGAGCCGATGCCCATGCAGGTTGCAATAGGTTTGTGTCTCAGAAAGGCGACTTTGAACATGTCAAGTTGCACACGTCCGACTCTGAGCCCCACCCCGGGGGTGGTAATGGACAGGGGAGTGGTCATTCCCCTTTCCATTGTCCAGTTTCGTACCAGAGCAGGGATTGGTGGTCCATGAACAGGTGTGGACTGGTTTATGCATGGAAGGCACCAAATGTGCCTTTCAAAGCATACCAGTGGCTTAGGGAGGCTACCCCTCCCAATCCAGTCACATATATTTCCAAAGGGAGAGGGTGTTACCTCCCTCTCCCAAAGGAAATCCTTTGTTCTGCCTTCCTGTCCTTGATCAGATCAAGCAGCAGGAGGGCAGACACCTGTCTGAGGGGTGGCAGCAGCTGGACTGCCTGGAAAACCCTGTAAGACTGGTGGTAGCAATGCTGGGGGTCCTCTAAGGAGCCACCAGAGTGCATGGAATCTTACTTCCAATACTTGCAGTAGTATTGGGTTATGATTCCAATATGCTTAACACCAAACTGGACATAGATAGTAACCTATGTCCAGTACATGCATAAAATGGTGTCTCCACAATCAAGAAGTCCAGGAAAATGGAGCTGGAGTTTGTGGGGACACCTCTGCTAGTGCAGGAGGTCCCTCACACACAGGTACTTGCACCCTGCCCTCTGGGCTAGGAGGGCCTGCCGTAGGGGTGACTAACAGTGACCCGGTAGTGAAAGGGTGCATGCACCCTTTCACGCAGGGTGCAATGGAAAGGCCTGCAGAACACTTCGCATGGGCTCCCTATGGTTGGCATAATACATGTTGCAGCCCATAGGGATTCCCTGGTACCCCAATGCCCTGGGTACCTAGGTACCATATACTAGGGACTTACACGGTGGCACCAGTATGCAAAATGAAAAAGGTTCCAGCAACCAAGTTTACAAGGGGAGAGCAAGATCACTGGGGTCCTGATTAGCAAACACACTGGCAAAAAGTGGGGGTAACCATGCTAGAAAGAGGCTACTTTCCTATATATGTTTAGAGGATAAGTACATTTTTCTGACAGGTAATTCCTGACCTTGTGAATATCTCCAGGCACCAGACCTCACCAACCCAGTCTCCGCCTCAGAACCATTCTGTTGTGGATGTTATGTCAGGGCCCAGGTGTTAATGCTACCTGCACGCCCTGACATCAGTTCTTTCTTCCCCCACCTTCTGACACAGATCTGGCGCTCGCTCCCTCAAATTGTGTTTGGTCTGACAGACTTTGTCCATTCTTTTTTTCCAGTGTGTAAGGGAGATGTCCCTTCCAAAAAACAACAGGTTTTAACCCATGTAAGCCATTCAGTCCAGTAAAGCTATGCTCTATGTTGCGGAACATCGTTGGAAAATGAAGACGGCCTAGTCTTGGTAGAAGTTGAGAGGGTAGACACACTCTTGCTCCTGGGATCTTTGAAGTCAAGACCCTGTGTTGAGTTGGAGAAGTCAAAGAAAAACAAAAAGACATAGCACAGCTTCCTTTTGTCCTGCCACCCCCTCACGAGGAGTCGTGCAATTCCCTAGGTGTCTCTAAGCTGTGACCTTTGTCTCTGTCCTTTGAACCACCCCTGGCTCTCGTCCCATTTCACACTAACTTTGCTGGGCCATCAGCCACATCGCAAGAGCGCTTCAAATTCAAGCTGGCCATGAACAGAATATTTAGTACCTTACCCTCCGGAGCCCTTAGGATCTGAGGGGGCCTCCAGTCAGTTTAGCTCCAGCTGATTTGTCCCCAGCTATGCCACTCTTTTGCATCTACAAGTGTGCCCTGACTCTTTGCACTGCACTAAGCCTGATCCAGTTTATGGCACCATGGCTGACACCGCAATCCTGAGTGCCGATTCTGGAAAGGGAGCAGACAGTTCTTTTGGACTTTAAGGGTCTGACTCCACACCCTCAACAAAGATATCCCAACCAACGATATCCCTATTTTGATTCCGAGACGTTACTGCACCATGATGAGACGCGGAACACAGATGATGATGATGATGATGAAAGCCATGTGTATGCTGATAAGAACCTATTTGACCTACAGGATGTCAGTGGGCTTGATACATTCCCTGACACTAGAATTCATTCACCCACATATGCTTACGGCTGCAGAGGTATCTGCCTCCTTTGCCACTTATCAGCAGAGCAGCAGAAATACTAGACTTTATCTTACCAAATATCGATATGAAGACCAACATCATCACAGAGGTCCTTCATCCAGGACAGACATCTCAAGAGCCTATTCTACCATTTAATGAAGCTGTGACAGATACACTACTGGACATGTGGGCAAAGTAAGGATCTTGCTCCCCCAATTTATAGGAAGGTTGCAAGACATCTCTGGGGGACCCTGCTTTCCTACTAAAGCGAGCCTTGTGGTGCAGGCCTCCACTAGTAGATTAAACCCAAATGTGTTTACACCCACCACACACAGTCATTCATGAAACATATGGGTTTTTTTGGACAGCCTTGCCCACACATCGATAATTACCACCAGCCTCCTAGTGATGCTCCTAAGCATTATGGGAGATGGTGATGGACATCTTGCCAGCTGTCCCAGATTATTTTAAGCCCAGTCTCCAGCACTTTATTTAGGAAAGCCAACACTCAGCACAGCACACCATACGAATGGGCCTAGACACTACCAACTGCTTTGGTAGGGCAGTTGGGATTACTGTGTTGTTTTGGCACCGTGCTTTGAGTCACTCCACAGGCTTTTTGAGCAATATCTAACAGTCATCCAGTGGTACATGTCGCTTCGGAGTCATGGCAGCAGTTTTCTCAGCAGTTTCCTCTCTTTTGAGGCTTCCGAACAGGGGTTCCAGCAGAAGCAACATCAGACTTTGCATCAGCAGCAACAGGCCTGCTAAGCCTTTTGAGGCAGAGGCATAGGATCTGGCCCTCAATGTCCTGGCCCATACAGGCAGCAAACTACTGAGATCCCCCACGCTTCCCTCTGTAGCCACTGCAAAACCTCTTTAATTGTCTCTCTGTGGTGTATGATCGCTCTGTAGGAGGTGGCATTACCTTTTACCTCACCAGGTGGAGGAGCATCAGATCCGACTAGTGTGCTCCAAAATTGTCCAGAATGGTTACTCTTATCTTTCTGAATAAGCCCGCCGACATGGCTCTTTAACCACAATGCCTCCAGGAGGGCCATTTGTTTATACTCCAAGGAAAACTTTAAACTCTCTTGGTAAGATAGATCTAGAGAGGGAACCGCCACCAGTAATTGGGACTGGTTGCTATTCTCCTTCATTTCTGGTGCCAGAAAAGTATGGGGGATGCCCGCCCTGACCTCTGTCTTTGCCCTCTTAACTTCTTCCAGCCGAAGTACAACTTTAAAATGTTCACACTGCCCCAGGTTATCTGCCCTGGATCCACAAGATTTGATAGTTGCATTTGGATCTGCAGAGCGCCTGTTTCCACATCCCCTCCCTGCACTCCAACAGACACTACCTGCGGCTTTAGGTAGACCACAAGCACTTAGTTCTTGATGCTGCTTTTTGGCTATACCAGTGCACCTCCGGTGTTCACGAAAGTTACGCTGGACATTGCTACCAATCTGCTGAGGTTGGAAATTAACGGCTTTTCCGTACCTCAAATACTGGCTGCTAATGGTGGCATCATCTTGAACAGTTGTAAACACCACCAGACAACAGAAAACCTGTTGAAATAATTGGGTATTTCCATTGTCATGTCAGTCACACTGACTCCTTCACAACAGCTCCCATTCATTAGAGCTTTCCTGGACACAGTGTTACTCCAAGGTTTGTCTGACGCCTCAACTAGTCCAGGACATTCTAGCTATAACACTGATTGGCCTTCTGACCTGCACTCTACTTATAAACCATACCAGGTAGCACACACAGGCTCTGCAGTGGGCTATGAAGTCTTAGTGGGCTCAGATCCAAGGCAACCTTTCTGATTACACCCAGGTGTCAGTGGAGACCTCAAAAGACCGGCAGTGGTGGTTTCTAGACTTTAGTTGGACCGGTGGCAAACGGCTCTCCCAATCCCACCCAGAGCTAACTGTCATGACGGATGCATTGTTGCTGGGTTGGTGAGGTCTTCTGGGAGAGGTACTGTAACAAACATGGTGGAGTGGAGTTGTGGGTCCTGTTCCAGGTGGCTTTGCGCCTTTGAAAAAGGCTGAATCATCAGGGCATCAGTGCAATGCCTGGCAGGCTCTTTGAGCGCCTAGTGCACCTTAAATGGTGACTCCAGTCAGAGGTGGCACAGGTAGTCTTCCAGTAGTGGGGCAAACCCTGACTCAATCTTTTAGTCACCTCAGGGGACATTCAGTGTTAAAGCTTGTGCGCTTTGGCATTTCCAAGGTGGCTCTCACTTGGGGATGCCTTTCGCTTAAATTGGAGCTCAGCACACCTGTCTGCCTTTACCTCTCCTGTCCATAGGTCTCAAGAAGATCAGGTAAGACCAGGCTCAACTTATCCTAGTGGCTCCAGGTTGGGCGTGGAGAGTGTGGTATCTGGAACTACTGAGCATGAGCATCTGTCGGCCAATACACCTGACCCTTCAGCAGGACCTCCTGTTGCAGCACCTGGGCTTGCACAACCTCCACATCCATGCATGGAAATTGAGCAGTGACCCTTGATGGCATTTGATCTAACTTCTCAAGTAGTAGTAATCTTGGTTGCCAGCTGCAACAACAAGGTGATTATGGAACGCTTGCATCAACCTTAGACACTGGCAATTGCTCGGGCTGCTTTCCAGTCCATTGTTTTTCACTCACCATGCCACTCTAGACAAAGACCTGCCTTCTGTCAATCAGTACTGACTGCTTCTCATGAGAGGTTTGTCCGGCACTGCAAGGTAAAGTCCCCTCCAGCAATGGGCCAAAAGCAGACCAGTTATGCCCTACTTAGGGTGCATCAGTAAGGGGTGTAGCTTGAGAGCTATGGCACAGCAAGCATGGGACCTGTGTCCTGGCATACTTGTCACACTTAGGACATCGGTACAACAACAAGGTAATGTTTGGAATGCTTGAATTAATCTCAGCCACTGGCAATTGCTTGGCCTACCAGGTGTTCCTACGGTAAACCAGTATGTATAGGATGCTGGGAGAAGTTTGTTGTCTGGTGTTCATGCTGAAATACCCAGTCTCTACTGGCACAATTCTCTGACATACTGTTGTTTTATCTTTCGTTAGCCCAGCAAGGTAGTGCTGTGGCAATAGTTAAAGAATATATATAGGCCCTTTCTGCCTTCCTACATTTACCTGATCACTCGTCTTTATTCAAATTACCTGTTGTGATGCGTTTTTTGAAATGGTGGACCCATATGTTCCTTCCAGCGCCATTTGTGATGCTTCAGTGGGGCCTTAATTTGGTTCTCACTTTTCTCACATGTGCCACATTTGGACTAATGCAAAACTGTTCTCTGTGCCTCCTTATGTAGAATATGATATTTCTTAGAGCAATCACGTCAGCTCGACATATGAGTGAATTACAGTGCACTCTGTCCTGCAGCCGTACAACACCACCTTCCCAAAGTAGTCCTCAGGATGTAAGTCACATTTCTCCCAAAGGTTGTCACACTTTTCCACATGGGCAGTTTATCACCGTCCCAACTTTCTATGCCCTGTGCCATCCATCTAAAGAGGAAGAAGTATCTCATTGCTTTGACTTAAAGAGCCCTAAGTTGGTAGCACCAAAGAACATGAGGTGACAAGCATCTGTTTGTAAGTTTCTCTGGGGTGAAAAAGGGAAAAGATGTTCAGAAAGGAATACTCTTCAGATGTTTTGTTTTGTGTATCAAGATCTGTTATGGAAAGGCCAGAAAATATCCTCTAGGTCTGCATGCTTATTGCACCACAGCAAAGCTTGCTACCACCACACTAGTGCGCAGAGTGCCAGTCTTGGACATTTGCCTTGCAAATACTGTGGCATCACTTCACATGTTCATCAAGTACTACTGCCTTGAAGGAAGCTGTCCCTTTATGTGGTATGTGAATACCATGAAAAAGGTGCAAGAGTTCCCCAATGCTATGCAATCCCAAAGTGCTCTATTTAGGAGTAGTGTGGTCGAGCAGCCCTAACCTTCACACAGAGGAGTGCAAGACACTACAGATACACACAATAGTCAATAAATGAGACACAACTCAAAAAGGAGATCCAAACCAATTTATAAAAATAGCATTTATCTTTATATATGTTCAGGCATCAGAAAGAAATGTGTTCAGGTAAGTACATTTTTAAATAAGATTTTTTTTCAGTTTAAAAAGTGGACACTGCAATTTCTGAGTTCTGCAATGTTATCCTAAGGGAGGAAAAACAAGTTCTGCAAACAGGTAGAGTACAGTGACTTACAAGACCAATCTTCAGGATTTAAGGTGAGTAGTGGGCAAGGTCCAAGGCAGCACCAGCAGTACACCCTAAGCGGCATGGGGGTGGCCGGGTGCAGAGTACAAAACAGCAACGGGTGCTCAATACGTTCCAGTGGAGATTGGTCACTGTGAAAAGAGGCTGTGGGCTCTGGCCAGTTTAGCTGAACCAACAACTGGGCTCAGGCCTCACAATGCTTGGGCACAGGTAGGCACCTTTGGTCCTGATCTCCACGGCTCATGGCCGACAGGTGCAGAGGTGTCCTTCAGGTTTTCTGTATCGGAGCAGTCGCAGTGGAGGGGGGCTGCGTGCAGAGGCTGCAGGCATCGTTGGGGAGTCTAGGAGCGGTGAAACCACGATGGGCTCGGACTCTGGAAGGTTGTGGAACCTTGTTGGCACAGTGGTCCACTTCAACTCCGATCGGAGACACCAGGTGCAGTAGTGACTTGAGGTGTCAGGTTTTGGTTGTTCTAGAGGCTTAAGAGTCCCTTCTTTTGAAGTTTGCTGGAGAAGAGGTCCACTGTTCACGGGAGGTTTTGAGTCTTTCGAAGGCAGTCCTCCCGGGTTTCTGGAGTCACAACTGCAGGACGAGTTGCCTTTTGTGCAGATTTCAGTGAGGAATGCAAACAGGCCAGAGGGGTTGTTACCAGGTCAGCTGCTTCTTTTGTCCTCTTCTGCTGTTGCTGCTCTTTGGTGGTTCATCAGAATCTGCTTCTCTGGTGCCAGGGGCTCCCCTAAATACTGAATTCAGGGGCATAAGTGGTGTGTAGAATAGTAGCCAATGGGCTACTGATCCTTGGGGTCACTATGCCCCTAGTATTACCACTTCCTGTGGGAAGTGGACATAACTCTGTCTCAGAATCCCAAGTATGCCATCATCAAGATGTCTACCTCTGAAATTTCATGTCCACCTCGCAGTAGCCAACCTTAGGGGTGGTAGTAGCCTGAAGGTGGTACGCCAACCTGACTAGCTCATTTTCCTGCCTGTTGAGGTACCAAGTTGGCTCTGAACAGGGTGGAAAGGGGGGTGTCTCATCTAGTCCATACTAAAGAAATTCCATTGTGGCGATCTGCACACTAGCACAATCTGAGTATGGAATGCTCTGTATCGGAGAGCGTGATCAAAAATCATGAGGAAATTGGCATCAGCTTATGGAGTTGGCGGCCATGCAGGAACCCCAATATCATATCCGGGATGAGAAGGAACCAGACACTGAGGTGCATGACGCCACCTACCGACATGCAAAGGTGTTTGTTGAGAAAACTTGCCAGATCTAGTCTGTTGCATGGGGATATTCACAAGGTGAGGAATCTGTGGTTAGAGTATCCACCAGAAGAGAGTTACTGAAGGTAAGTAACTTGTTCTTTTCTACTTTATCAAAAATCTGAATTTGCCATTAAATTCTAGAATTGTTTTAGCCTTTCTCTAAATGGAGATAGAGAATTGAGATTGTACTCCCCTCTAATCTTACCTAGGCCTACACAGTGAAACAGTTTTTTGTTTTTATTTCACTGTGAGGACATAATAACCCACTATATAGTGTGGCCTGTTTTAAAATGTGCTCACAAGGCACGCTTTAAGTGTGACATATGAATATATAAAAATGGGCTTTTCCTAAATGGTAAGTTCATTTTTACTTTCCATGTGTTACTTCAGTGCATTTAAACTGGAGCCCAGCCAGAGTACAGACTTTCTTCTATTTTTGTTATATATGTTGGTGGTGTAAATACGCACTACAGCCTTTCAGATTTACATGCCAGAGGTGGACTTAAGGCACCATTTACAATAGACTGATAAGGAACTTAAGTAGACCAACTAGAACGTTACCTTTTTTCTATGGTGGTAAAGTATGCAAGGTCCTAAAACCAGAAAAAGGCAAAAACTCTGGGCCGACCATGCAGAAAAGTTGAATATACTCCAACCCATATGTTGTAGGAAGGGCAGCATCACATTTAAAGTACGCCTTCATGCTTCCAGGAAACCATAGCGATTTCAATATCCAAAAGAGCTGGGGAGCTACTGTTCACATGGATCCCATGCACACTGTGTCACTGGAACCTAGCTGTACCCGTCTGATGAGCCCGTAACGAGGGTGAAACTGGTCCTGGTTTGTTGAACTCCGGTTCAAGCAAGACCTGGCTTGGCAGTTCGAGCTGGACTGTTCCCATGAGGGGCAGGGTCAAGACTGATTTGCATTTGGCTGGGAGCAAACTGAAGTGGCAGGGTGAGCAAAAGAACGATGGGTTGGGGTGCTACCCTGAGCAATTGCCAGTGGTTAGACTTACTACAAGCAGCCTCCCATCACCTTTTGTATGGTGGGTGTAGTTGGCGTTCTCTTACAATTGGGATTTTGAATGATGTTTGATAACTTGAACCGGGGATTAAACCAACATGATGTTGATGAACTTCCTCAGTTTTCTTTGTGAAGTATTGTGTCAGTGACTGGGTGGAGGGGAATGGAAGGTGAGATACAGACATGGGAATGGTTTGTAGCTGTTGCTTATGAGAAATTTCACGAGGTATTTTAGAGATGTCGAGAGATAGTGTGTTTTTTAATAATATGGGTACAGCGGCTTTACAGAACCTAAGGTGGTGTATAAACATTCTTTTCCCTGCTTAACTGCTGTGTGGTAGCAGTTATGTGAAGCGAAGATAATGATTTCTATTTCTGAAACTGGATTGGCACTAGGGCATTCTAAATTTCGATTGGGACAACACCTAATTAAAATATTCAATGGGAGATTGGTTATTTCAGTTTTTTGGTATATGTATGTTTTAGGAAATAAGGTATTTAGCAGTTTGTAGCTTTTTGTAAGATCATTGAATTGTCCTGGTTTGTGTCCTTTGATGAGGTGGGCAGTTTAGTTTATAATAGTGAGAAGGGAATAATGAGTTACTTTTTGTCTGGGACTGGAATGTCATATTAGAAAGAAGTATGACCAACAATGAATTATTTCTTTATGTATGATGCTCTTTAGTGCAGCTAATTCTAGAGAGCAGTGCTGCAATGTATTGGGCTGGCAACCATGCAAAGGCAATAGGTCTGGTGTTGGCAGTCAGCCTTTTACCTTTGGCAATTTGTTTCATTGTGCCAATGTTTTTGCAAACTTTTATTGTTTTGGAAAGTTTCCAGGCCCTCATTAACCAAATCAAATTGGCTGAAGGCAAAAATATTTTTTCTCTCATTGAAGCACACATTACAATAATAGTCCCTGACACTCAAGGTAACTTATTTGTGTGTGGATGTGTTCCTTGTGAGAGGTTAGCATGCTGTTACTCAAAGTGAAGTCAGCCAATGGATAAAGAATACCAACCCATTGCCCCATTATGCATGGTGGTGTGGGTGGGAGAAAATGTAAATGGCAAGACAACAGACTAATGGATAAAGTCTGGGTGAAGATGTCTGTAACCAACTATGTTATACCAATAATTTTATTAAAATCAAAATATCTTGGCTAACACCAGACCTGAAAAACCCAGTTGGTCTAGTGTTGGCTGCCAGCCTCTTGCCTTTGCTAAGGCTTGCAAAGATTGAGAGGGTTGTATAGACAGGTAGGTAGATAGACGGATAGACACATAGATAGATTGATTTTCAAAAATATAGATAAATAGGCAGATAGTTATATATAAGTGCAGTCATAAATGCCCTTTATTGCATGTGGCCTAAAAAGAGCAGAACTTTGTAACGAACAGTATCAAATGTACACAGTGTGGTAGGTGGTAAAATAGTGACAGTCAAGTAAACAAAGGGCACTCCAAAAGCAAATTACGGCAGTATTAAGAGAAAAGAACTGATAAAGCTTGAATGTGCCCTCTGCTCACATCAAATGTAACAAAAGTGTCCTATCATTTCAATTTGTGAACACAAAATCAGCATTAATGTAGTAATAAAGTACAATGAAAACCACTCGCGTTGGCTGATGTTCTAATTGTGAAGGAGCAAAATGCAGTCACTCAAAGTGGAGTTAGCCTTTGGCAGAAGAAGACTGACATACTGCCTCCATGCTGAATGCTTATTGGGCAGATGTAAAGTGTGAATGGCAGAGCAACAAGACCAATGGATGAATAGAGCTGGCTGAAAGACTGTTTAAGTGAGTAAATTGTACATATAATTTTAGCGAAATCAAAAGCTCCTGACTAATTCCAAACCTACAAAGGACACATTTTAATTATAGGGAGAGAAATCAACAGAAAGTCAGAGGGAAACCACATATGATAACTGCTGTTAAATGTATTGTGCAGTGCTTAGCCAAATATCACAGTGCATGCTGTTCTTTCATTTTGATTAAAACCTTCTTCGCCTTCTTCATTTTAGAATACTGTAGAATGGGTTGGCCTGCTTACGATGGCATTCTTGTTTCTTAGTAGCAGTTTGTTTAATAACATGGGAATGGTTTCAGACTATACAATATGTTTAGGTCAGGTACCTGGTGTTTGTCTTCATTAATACAGTTATGGTCTATTAAGGGTTGCTTAGTGGTCAAACAAGTGCTTCTTGAGTGTATTTCAATATGTAGTGACTTAGCTGCCATTGTGTTTCTGGTTATGCATGCCTGTGTAGTAGGCTTGAATATTTAGGGATGCTGGCTTGTGGACTCTTAGTAGAGTTCTTTAGTATTATCTTTTTGATATAGTATGTGCGTGTGTGTAGAGTTGTCAAGTTGCTTCCTCATTAGATTCTAATAGAGCAGGGGTTGCAAGTGGTCAAGTAAAGCCTATCCACAGTTGTTTTCCTTTAGCATTCCCTGGCAGTTGTGTGGTTCTATCTAGGGTGTTTAATATGAAAGATAATTCATAAAGCTGGTAGGGCTTATGGATGTGTAGGAGCACATGGATTTACGGATACTTACTTCTACTGAATGTTTTTTCAGTAGAGACTACAAGGTCTAGACTTGTGTGAAACTCCCAACTCTTATTGCATTAGTATGCTGCCGCTATATAACACCTTTGTAGATACTTTGTTTGGCATTGCATTCTGTTTCTTTGTTGTGCAAATTCAATTTTTTTCAACCTTTGAGCCAAAGGCTGAATCTTGGCTCACTATATTTAGACATCAGAAAAACACAGTGGCTCACTGTGGTCACATTTTGATAATATCTAATTTCTAGTGGATGAAAATGCTATCCACATGTATTTTAATCACAGTAACATATACGTACACAATGTGTACATGATCTTCAGTAAGATGGTTTAAAAAACCCAACCATGGTCACAAGGAAAATACTATTTATTTTTCAACAGGGCTCACATTAGTGAAGAAGAGTGCGAGTTCAATAAGTGAAAAAGTGCATTGAAAACAAGAATAAAAAGACATATGACTCTTAACTCCTTCAATTACTTTTAGGCTTGGGGTCAGTAAGTAGGGTGTTTATATGTCTACGGTTGGTGGCGTTTCAACCTCTGGTTAATGGGTGGTCATCATCAGGACAAAATAGTGACACTGTTGCCAGGACAGTCAGGTCCATAGGGACGGGCACATCACTTTCGGTCCTGTAGGAGTTTCTTGTTTGAAATTGGTTTGCAGACCCACCTCGAGGATGGTATTGCTTGAGTATCTGTTCAAAGGTAAGGAATCTGCAGCTAGAAGTATCTATAGGATGGACAATTTACTTACCTTCGCTAACACCTTATCTGGTAGAGACTAAGGCCCTCATTATGTCTTTGGCGGTAAAAAACGCCTACTGCCGCGGCTACAGACGCCAAAAGACTGTCACTGCTGTGACCATCCATCCGCCATAATATGGCCCCAGACGGATTTCCGCCACAAGAAGGGCGAAAATCCGTCTGTGGCCATATTGAGGGACGGTAGTAAGGTGGCGCTGCTACCACCAGCTGTGCCACTCCAGTAGACCACCGCCAGCCTGGCAGTGTTCTGCTGGCGGTAAGTCAGGTTTCCGACAGGGGGGTGGGGATGTTGTGTGTGTGTGTGTGCGTGCCTGTGCCTGTGTGTGTAGTGTTGTTTGCGTGCGTGTATGCGAATGCATGTATGCATGGAAATGTGAATGCGTGTCAGTGTGAATGTGTGTACGGATGTGTGCGTGAATGTATGGATGTATGCGTGTATGTATGCGTGTATGTCTGTGTGAATGAGTGTGTCTCTGCGTGTGTGTGTATGGGGGGAGGTTGGAAGGGAGGGGCAGTGTGGATGAAGGGTGTCTGGGCAGTGTTGGGGGAGGGGCACCTATTAGTGACAGGGAAGGAATTCCCTGTCACTGATAGGCCCTAGCGCCATGGTTTTCATGGTGTTACAAACGGTGCAAAAACCATGGAGGTAGGCAGGGTCATGATACCGCCGGCAGTACAATAGTGGCCACCGGGCTGGAGATTCTTATCTCCAGCCCGGCGGCTGCTACCGCCATGGAGGTCGGAGTGGTACATTGGCGGGTTGGCTTCAGCCAATGTCATAATGTGGCGGTAAGGAGCGCCAGCCTTTTGGTGGTACTACCGCCACAATATCTCCAACCCTTGGGGTCATAATGACCCCCTATATCTCTCTGCAAATTCCTTACTGACTTACCCATCCTACCCGCTCTGCAAAAAGATTTCTAGGGCTAGGGACTCCCCTATTCAGGGCCCTAGTTTTGACACACCAGTTGTCAGTGTTCTTCATGGCTCTACTCTTCTGGTGTGGAAAGTTATGAAAAGAAACTGACGTTGGAGTGCCTGGCTAGTGCATATAAAAGAACCAAAATGTCATATCTGGCACGGATGACAACGGATGTGGAACCGGTAGACTCCACATACTGGCGGACAGGAGCACTGCTCACAAAAATATTCCAAGTCTAGTCTGACGTCTGAGGATAATTCTAAGGTAAAGAATGTGCAGCTAGATATAGGGCCTAATTACGACCTTTGCGGATGGAATACTCCATCACAAACGTGATGGATATCCCACCCGCCGTTTTACAAGTTCCATAGGATATCATAGAACTTGTAATACGGCGGACGAGATATCCGTCACATTTGGGGTGGAGCATCCCATCAGCCAAGGTCATAATCAGGCCATAGTCTCTAACAGATAAGGCATTAGCAAAGGTAAGTAACTTCTCCTACACCCACACAATGCACTGCTAATGACCTCACATATTATATCACTCTGGACATAGGCAGTGATATGACTGATGACATCTCAAATAACATCACTGATGACATTACTGATGACATCATCCAGTGAGTCTAAGTGTTTAGTAAATGTTTCTGAGACTAATGGATGTATATTAAGCAATAATGGCTACCCTTCCCAATGGGTTTTCACTCATACTTCTGTTCCTAGCAAATCACTGATTTCCTTTCATTTTTCATTTTGCTATACTACTTCTGAAGGGTCTCTGTTTTTTCAACCCTTAAAATTTTTCATGTAAAGAATCCCAATTAGATTTTCTTTTTTTCTTGTAGATCCTAGTCTCTATTTTACATCTTGTCCTCCATTTTAGCTGCCTTCCATCTTCAGAACTGCCTCTTTCTGCTACAGCTTCTTCCTGTGTGCTACTCCTACTTGTCTCCAAAATGGTCAGAGTCTGGATTGTGGGCCATAGCTCTGTGTTTTGGGCCAGAGAGAATGCTAGAAAGAGTGGTATTGACAGGGACCTAGGTTTACCTAATTTAGATATTACTTGGGTTGGTCAGAGTAGGTTAAAGCGGCATCAATTGCTACCTTTGGTTGAAAGCATTGCGGATTGCCAATATCCAGACCTCATGATTGTTCACTGTGGTGGCATTGACCTAGGCACAATTACTGGGGTAAGGCTGGAAATCCTAATGAAGGATAGCTTTGATAAATTAATGTCACTTATGCCACATGCTGCCTTGGTGTCATGTGCCAAAGACATAAGTGACAGTGATGAACCAAATTTTGGCTTCAGATAGAGAAATCCAGGAAACATGTCAAACATTTTTTGCATTTCTCCGAGACCACAACATGAACTCTAGATACCATAACAACTTATGCTTCAATATGGATGGAATATATTGAAAAGACAGAGTCCATTTCACAGACAGAGGTAACAGGGTGTTTCTCAGCAACTTAAGACTGCATCCAGTTCTATGTGTAATTATCATGTACACACCACAAGCACACAGGCTTTTTTCAAAGCCAGTCATTTTCCCAAACACTGGTTCTTTTTGTTTACTAATCCTTCTTTCTAATTTCTCACTCGGATCTGCCACAGATCCCCAGCCAACTAAGAGGTCTGCCGGCTGTGTTGCCGACCGGTCCACGACTGATCCGCTGCCAACCGAAAGCACACTATCAGTACAAAACAACACATTTAATACAAACATATCCTAATACAATCTATATAACTGTATCCCTGGCTGTGTGGGTGTGTAAGTAGCTGTCTAGTGCCTGTATGGGTGTGCAAGTTGTTTTCTGGATCTGTGAGTGGGTGTGTAAGTGGCTGTATAGGTGTGCGAGTACGTGTGTAAGCAGTTGTATAGATGTGTAAGTGTTCTGTGAGTGGGTGTATTATTGGCTGTTTGGGTCTGTAAGTGGCTGTGTAGGTGTGTGAGTGGTTGTGTTACTGGGTGTGTCTGTGTGATGGGGGTTTGAGTGGACATGTTAGTGTTTATGTGGGTGTGTGAGTGGTTCTCTGGGTTTGTGAGTGAATGTGTGAGTGACTGCATGGGTGTGTGAATTGGGTGTTCAGTGGTTTTCTAGGGTGCCTGAACGGGTGTGTGACTTGTACGGTTGTGTGAGTGACTGTACATTGGTGTGTGAGTGGCTGTGTGAGTTCCTTTATGGGTCTGTAGGTGGTTGTGTAAGTGGTTCTCTGTGTCTTTGAGTCAATGTATTGGGAACTGTATGGGTGTGTGAGTAGCTGTATGGATGTTTGACTGGTTGTGTGAGTGGCTGCATTGATGTCAGTAGTTTTCTGGGTCTCTGAGTGGGTGTGTGAGTGAGTGTGTCGTGGGTGTGTTAGTGGCTGTTTGGGTCTTTGAGCGGTGTGCCAGTGGCTGTATGGGTGTGTACGTGGCTGTGTGAGTGGGTGTGTGAATGACAGTATGGATATGTGAGGCAGTGTGTGAGTGACTGTATGGGTGTGTGAGTGACTGTGGATGGGTGTATTAGTGAGTGCGTGAGTGGCTATGAATGTGTTAGTCGGGGTTGGTATGTGAGCTGCTTTGTGAGTGGATTTGTGTTTTTTTAATTGGGGTCTGGATCCATTGTGAATTCACACAGGAGGCCACGCTGACCACCTAGTGGATCTGCAGATCCTCACATGCCCCAAAAAACCTTTTTGGGAAACTTCTTGCCCACAAGTGGTCACTCACAGACCCCTCCACTAGTCCCATAGGGTTAGGGTACCTCCACTCAGAACCCTTCTATCACTTCTCAATTTTTAGTTTTTTTCTGCAGAACAGAGTCCTGATACACAAAATGGTAGCCACAACTTTCCTGTTGGGTTGCGGCCAGCCAATCACAGTATTGCTGTTGGCGGGTGGATCTGCATCTCTAGATATACAATAATCATTTTTCTTTATTAATGGCAAAACTACTGAACTGACAAACCAAATTAAAAAAAACCCCACTCTTTCTGGACCAAAATTGAGTTTCTACCACAATTGGCGTAAGTCCGTCCAGCGATTCAGGCTGTAGTCATGTCTAAATATCTATGGGAAATTGCATGGGGAAATCGTGTTTTGGGACCCCCCCCTTTCTTCTCTTTCCCCGCTTGATGAATCACCCCAACATTTTCCAGACAGCAACTGAAGTAAGTGGCAAACTAGTTTTGAGAAATTTGTGAAGATTCCTCAAATGGCACCAAAGTTATTAGCAAAAAAAAAAACGCTTTTCCTATGGAAACTATAACTACATATTAGTGACCACCACTTGGTAATATATATATATATATATATATATATATATATATATATATATGTTCGATGGCATGTGTAGCTGCAGATACACATGCTGTGCACCGTCCGCCATCTGGTGTTGGGCTCGGAGTGTTACAAGTTGTTTTTCTTCGAAGAAGTCTTTTCGAGTCACGAGACCGAGGGACTCCTCCCATTTCGACTCCATTGCGCATGGGCGTCGACTCCATCTTAGATTGTTTTTTTTCCGCCATCGGGTTCGGACTTGTTCCTTTTCGCTCCGTGTTTCGGGTCGGAAAGTTAGTTAGAATCTCGGAAAAAATCGTCGGTATTGTTTGCGTTCGGTATCGGGTTAGTTAGAACAAATCGACACCGAATTTTGAAGAGCTCCGGTGGCCCTTCGGGGTTTTTTCGATCCCCCGTCGGGGCCTGGTCGGCCCGGCCACGTGCAACTTCAAGGCTGATGGAACGGACCCCATTCCGCTTCTGCCCAAAATGCCATAACAAGTATCCGTATACGGATCAGCATCTGGTCTGTAACTTGTGCTTGTCCCCTGAGCACAAGGAGGATACTTGTGAAGCCTGTCGAGCGTTTCGGTCGAGGAAGACGCTGAGAGACCGAAGAGCCAGGAGACTACAAATGGCGTCCACGCCGACAGGTCAAGAACGTTTCGAGGAGGAAGAAGAAGCTTTCTCCATCCACGAGTCGGATTCTGAAGAACTCGACGCCGAAGAAACACCCCAAACCGTGAGTAAGACGTCGAAAATCAAGACTCACGAGAAGTCCACAAAAGCCCAGGGGACGCCACCACCAACAGGCCATGGCTTAACCCGAAAACTAGGTGACCGATCCAAGGCACCGAAAAAGGGCATGCTGGTGTCGAAGTCATCCGACTCCGGTCGAGATACCGCCACACAGCAACCTCGGAGCCGAGACAGCGGCTCCGAGAAACTTCGGCACAGAGACAGCGGCACCGAAGAATTTCGGCACCGAGACACCATGCCGAAAACAAAGAAGGTTTCTTCGGAGCCTAAAAAGACTTCCGAAAAGGTTTCGGTTCCGAAACATCCAGCCTCGGAGCCGAAAACTAGTTCCTATACAGAGGAACAAGGATTAACCTCCCAATTACATAGATTTGGAGAGGAGCTTCAAGCTGTAGAGCCTGACTACACGCAAAGAAGGCTTCATATTCATGAGGACACAGGGAAGATAACCACTCTTCCCCCAATCAAAATAAAAAGGAAACTTGCCTTTCAACAAAAGGACAGGCAAAAGTGGCAAGGAAAACAACCCCACCACCGTCTCCACCACCATCAATACATGCATCACCAGCAACAACTCCACCACTGATGCACTCACCAGCTCATACTACAATGAGTCAGGATGATCCCGATGCATGGGACCTTTACAATGCTCCAGTGTCTGACAACAGCCCAGACTCCTATCCCACAAAACCGTCACCACCCGAGGACAGTACATCCTACAAACAGGTGGTCGCAAGGGCAGCCGAATTTCACAACGTCACCTTACATTCTGAACCAATTGAGGATGACTTTCTGTTTAACACCCTATCTTCCACCCATAGCCAGTACTAAAGCCTTCCCATGCTCCCAGGAATGCTAAGACATTAAAAACAAATATTTCAGGATCCAGTTAAAGGCAGAGCCATAACTCCAAGGGTGGAGAAAAAGTACAAGCCACCGCCAACAGATCCAATCTATATTACAACACAACTAACACCAGACTCAGTAGTTGTCAGGGCAGCTCGTAAGAGAGCCAACTCTCATACCTCAGGAGACGCACCACCTCCAGACAAAGAGAGCCGCAAATTTGATGCTGCGGGAAAAATGGTTGCAGCACAAGCAGCTAATCAATGGCGTATTGCCAATTCACAAGCACTTTTGGCAAGATACGACAGAGCTCATTGGGATGAAATGCAACATTTCATCGAACACTTACCCAAGGAGTTCCAAAAAAGAGTGCAACAGGTGGTAGAAGAGGGACAAAGTATCTCAAATAATCAGATACGGTCTTCCATGGATGCAGCAGATACAGCTGCAAGGACAATAAACACTGCAATCACGATACGAAGGCACGCATGGCTGCGCACTTCAGGGTTCAAGCCGGAAATCCAACAAGCTGTGCTCAATATGCCATTTAATGAACAGCAATTGTTTGGGCCGGAGGTAGACACCGCCATTGTGAAACTCAAAAAAGACACCGATACAGCCAAAGCCATGGGCGCACTCTACTCCCCGCAGAGCAGAGGCACATTTCGAAAAACACCTTTTAGGGGAGGGTTTCGAGGTCAACCCACAGAAACCACAACCTCACAAACAAGGCCTACTTACCAGGGTCAATATCAGAGGGGAGGTTTTCGGGGGCAATATAGAGGGGGCCAATTCCCAAGAAATCGAGGAAAATTCCAAGGCCCCAAAACTCCTCAAAATAAACAGTGACTCACAAGTCACACAACCCCATCACATAACACCTGTGGGGGGAAGACTAAGCCAATTTTACAAACTTTGGGAGGAAATAACAACAGACACTTGGGTCTTAGCAATTATCCAGTATGGTTATTCCATAGAATTTCTCCAATTCCCTCCAAACGTCCCACCGAAAACACACAATATGTCAAAACAACATATAGATCTTCTAGGACTAGAAGTTCAAGCATTGCTACAAAAGGACGCAATAGAATTAGTACCAAATCTACAAAAAAACACAGGAGTTTACTCACTGTACTTTCTAATACCCAAAAAGGACAAAACTCTGAGACCAATACTAGATCTCAGAACACTAAATACCTACATCAAATCAGACCACTTTCACATGGTCACGTTACAAGACGTAATCCCACTGCTCAAACAGCAAGATTACATGACAACATTAAACCTAAAAGATGCGTATTTCCATATACCAATACATCCTTCACACAGGAAATACCTAAGGTTCGTATTCCAAGGAATACATTACCAATTCAAAGTGTTGCCATTCGGAATAACAACTGCGCCAAGAGTTTTTACAAAATGCCTGGCAGTAGTAGCTGCACATATCAGAAGGCAGCAAATACATGTGTTCCGGTACTTAGACGACTGGTTAATCAAAACCAACACGCTAAGACAGTGTTCACAGCACACAAAATATGTCATACAGACCCTTCACAGGCTAGGTTTCTCCATCAACTACGCGAAGTCACACCTTTTGCCATGTCAAACACAGCAATACTTAGGAGCGACAATCAACACAGCAAAAGGGATTGCCACTCCAAGTCCACAAAGGGTTCAAACATTTCACAAGGTAATACAGGCCATGTATCCAACACAAAAGATACAAGTCAAAATGGTAATGAAACTCCTAGGCATGATGTCTTCATGCATAGCCATTGTCCCAAACGCAAGATTGTACATGCGGCCCTTACAACGGTGCCTAGCATCACAATGGTCACAAGCACAGGGTCAACTTCTAGATCTGGTGTTGATAGACCGCCAAACATACATCTCGCTTCTATGGTGGAACAGTACAAATTTAAACCGAGGGCGGCCTTTCCAAGGCCCAGTGCCACAATACGTCATAACGACGGATGCTTCCATGACAGGGTGGGGAGCACACCTCAATCAACACAGCATCCAAGGACAATGGGACATACATCAGAGGCAGTTTCACATAAATCACTTAGAACTGTTAGCAGTATTTCTAGCGCTGAAAGCATTTCAACCCATAATAACCCAAAAATACATTCTTGTCAAAACAGACAACATGACAACAATGTATTATCTAAACAAACAAGGAGGGACACACTCGACACAGTTGTGCCTCCTAACACAAAAAATATGGCATTGGACGATTCACAACCACATTCGCCTAATAGCACAATTTATTCCAGGGATTCAGAACCAGTTGGCAGACAATCTCTCTCGAGATCACCAACAAACCCATGAATGGGAAATTCACCCCCAAATACTAAACAATTACTTTCAAATTTGGGGAACACCTCAAATAGATCTATTTGCAACAAAGGAAAACTCAAAATGCCAAGACTTCGCTTCCAGGTACCCACAAGATCAATCCCAAGGCAATGCTCTATGGATGAACTGGTCAGGGATATTTGCGTACGCTTTTCCCCCTCTCCCTCTCCTTCCATATCTAGTAAACAGGTTGAGTCAAAACAAACTCAAACTCATACTAATAGCACCAACATGGGCAAGGCAACCTTGGTACACAACACTACTAGACCTTTCAGTAGTACCTCATGTCAAACTACCCAACAGACCAGATCTGTTAACACAACACAAACAACAGATCAGACATCCAAATCCAGCATCGTTGAATCTAGCAATTTGGCTCCTGAAATCCTAGAATTCGGGCACTTAGACCTCACACAGGAATGTATGGAGGTCATAAAACAAGCTAGAAAACCTACCACTAGACACTGCTATGCAAATAAGTGGAAAAGATTTGTTTATTACTGCCATAATAATCAAATTCAACCTTTACACGCATCTGCAAAAGAAATAGTAGGATACTTACTACATTTTCAAAAATCTAACCTAGCTTTCTCTTCCATTAAAATACATCTTACGGCAATTTTTGCTTACCTACAAATTACGCACTCAATTTCATTGTTTAGGATACCAGTCATAAAGGCGTTTATGGAAGGCCTAAAGAGAATTATACCACCAAGAACACCACCAGTTCCTTCATGGAACCTCAACATTGTCCTAACACGACTCATGGGTCCACCTTTTGAGCCCATGCACTCTTGTGAAATGCAATACTTAACGTGGAAAGTTGCATTTTTAATTGCCATCACATCTCTAAGAAGAGTGAGTGAAATTCAAGCATTTACCATTCAAGAACCATTTATTCAAATACACAAAAATAAAGTTGTTCTACGGACCAATCCTAAATTTTTACCAAAAGTAATCTCACCGTTCCACTTAAATCAAACAGTAGAATTACCAGTGTTCTTCCCACAGCCAGATTCGGTAGCCGAAAGAGCACTACATACATTAGACATCAAAAGAGCACTAATGTACTACATTGACAGAACAAAACTAATTCGAAAGACAAAACAACTATTTATCGCCTTTCAAAAACCTCATACAGGAAATCCAATTTCAAAACAAGGCATTGCTAGATGGATAGTTAAGTGCATTCAAACCTGCTATCTTAAAGCTAAAAGAGAACTGCCTATTACACCAAAGGCACGCTCAACCAGAAAGAAAGGTGCTACCATGGCCTTTCTAGGAAATATTCCAATGAACGAAATATGTAAGGCAGCAACATGGTCTACGCCTCATACATTTACCAAGCACTACTGTGTAGATGTGCTAACTGCACAACAAGCAACAGTAGGTCAAGCTGTATTAAGAACATTATTTCAAACTACTTCAACTCCTACAGGCTGAACCACCGCTTTTGGGGAGATAACTGCTTACTAGTCTATGCACAGCATGTGTATGCAGCTACACATGCCATTGAACGGAAAATGTCACTTACCCAGTGTACATCTGTTCGTGGCATTAGTCGCTGCAGATTCACATGCGCCCACCCGCCTCCCCGGGAGCCTGTAGCCGTTTAGAAGTAGATCTTAAACATTTGTACATTTGTAAATATATTACTTAAAACTTTATTATGTACATACGCATTCACTCCATTGCATGGGCACTATTACTAGCATACACAACTCCTACCTCACCCTCTGCGGGCAAAACAATCTAAGATGGAGTCGACGCCCATGCGCAATGGAGTCGAAATGGGAGGAGTCCCTCGGTCTCGTGACTCGAAAAGACTTCTTCAAAGAAAAACAACTTGTAACACTCCGAGCCCAACACCAGATGGCGGACTGTGCACAGCATGTGAATCTGCAGCGACTAATGCCACGAACAGATGTACACTGGGTAAGTGACATTTTCCATATATATATATATTTATTTCTAAATGTATTTTACTGTGATTAGTATACTCGCATGTGGATAGCAATGTCATCTACTAGGAATTAGATGTTTTTGTTTTTGATATGTTGATATGATGTTTTGCCCAGGTTCCTATTGTGGTAGATTGGGCTTGCCCTTGTTTTTTGATATGTCAGTACATTTAGAGGCAAGATCTGCTCAAACAGCTACAACTACTACAGATTTCATTTAATGGGCAATTACCATTAATGTAGTTGATCCTCAAGGAGATTTTAAACAATGGCACTGACTCCTGTCTGAAGTCTGCACGTTACAGAAGTTTTTCCATGAAGGTGTGGAATAAGTTAAAACAGAGTTTGTGTAGAGTAGATACCTGAGAATCACAAATGGGTGATTTTAGAATCAGACGATTTCTATTAGGTTTTTTTGCTGGAGGGTCCCTCATTCACACATTCTTGTACCAGACATGCATGCAGCAAAACCTTGTGTACAGACCTCTGAAGTTAGGTTCTAAAGCTGTAGAGTTGATCTCCAAAACTAATGGTTTCAGTTTATCTGCAGCTCAAGTGGTTATTGTTGGTACATTTTCACTCATTCCTCTTCCAAATAAAATTGCAGCATTGTGTAAACGCCAAGTTAGAATGTTTCTGATAACCCAACAAATCCATTGTTTGTTTAGGGATTCCTCTCTGGGAGGATAGACCTTTTTCTTCTGGAACTTTTCGCTTCAGTTTTCTATGTAACTTAAATTCCTGCAGGTCTTGGGTCTAATATTGGATCCTCTTACAGGTCTCCAATTTGCAGACACATGCAAGAAGTTAACCAAATATTATGCAACTATAGGCTAACCAAACACTGTTGAGGGAAACTGCAGAGCATGAGAATTAATGCCAGATGCTAAGCTAAGTTTTACAAGCATTTAGTTGGCTCGTGCCTTTTTTGTTCTTTGACATTCCTTTTGCAGTAACTTTTTTCCACACATTAGTAACCTTGAAACATGTTCTATCCCTTCACAGCTTATACTACAAAAGGATCTGCATGTTGTCTATGCCTTATCACATGTATGCGGACAGGACCGGACATTACTGGCAACCATTTTATTACGTATCTTTTTGCACGAAAATCAGGAATCACTGCTGCTTCGAACACTAAATGATAGAGAAATCAGCATGGAAGGTGCAGTACCTTTACAAAATAAAAAAAAAGTAATACTTTTGTCATTTTCTGCTCATATTAAATGTTCATGAATCTTAACAGATATGGCTATGGCTTGTCTCACTTTTTCATCCAGTTCGTTAGAAATGGAAATAGTTTCATAACATGAAATTTGTTACACTGTGTAGATTTTATCAAAGCATATGGTGAATCATACGATAAACATTGTACTTCTTATTAAAGTATGTAGATCATACCGAAACTTCATAGCTTACTCTTTAAGATTCAGAGCTGTATTTAGAGAGAGAATTGCTTAATGCAGAGAGCATTGCTGGAACTTGTGCTGGTAATTTGAATGTACCTCAAACATCATTTTAGTGTACTGCTTGCACTTAGAATCCTGATATGTTGAAAGGGAGGAAGCGCAGTGAATGAGGAATAGGGAAGAGTTGCAGAGCTCTCACTCTTCAGAGTTCACAGGCTGCGTCAGGAATCTGACATCAAGGAGGTACAGACACAGACCCATCTCAAGCAGCATGAACATGTGCGGAGGCATGCTGACTGCACCTGGTTGGGATCTTGTGTGAGAGTGTCTGAAAGGCTGGGTTTCTGAATGTCGCTGGTATGTGTTTACATTGCTTGCATTCTCCTTTCTCTCTCTCTCTCTCTCTCTCTCTCTCTCTCTCTGTATGTGCACACTTGGTCATCCGCTTTGTGTGGCCCTTGCATGTCTAGACGACGCAAATTAGATTGAGAGGGCTATCTTTGTATTTCTCACCTTCTGGTGCGTCCCCACTCGTATGTAGTGTCCTCCTCTCGGTGTATACACCTGCAATTGTCTCTATCGTCCTTGACCATCCATCCTGTATGTGTGTGTATTGGTTTCAGATATTTTTTTAGGAGTATCAGTAGCAAAGACATTGGCATTCTTGTCTATTTATGTACATAAAAGGCCTTAGCTTAGAGTTAAAAAAAAAATAAAAATACTGTGCAGGTGGGGTGGCAACAGTAAGTTAACCAGAAAGGGGCTGTATACATTGTAAAACAAAAAGAACATGGTTGTTTTATTTAAGTCACTAGTTAAATAATAATCTGGGCTAGGTATCATCTTCAACCTTTTGTGAAGACTTGAGGAAGGTTTTAAAGCAGAAATACCACATCTTTACTGCCCATTGACTTACATTGGAATGAGAGCTATGTAGAGTGGGGGGACAGTAAAAACATTTGATCTTGTTACAATGTTGTCTAGAAATCCTATGTTGTAAGTAGTGTGATACCTTTTCTTTAAATGACAAAATAATTGTAAAGAAGTAATAGTACCTTTCTTTTCAGCTCCAGGCAGGTGCCTTTTACAGACCTAACACCATTTAAATAAAGATTTTAAGTAAGGCAATATTGTGATCATAACTGTGGTTTACACTCCTAAGGCTTTAAAGATCACAGGGATCATTCTCCAGCTAATTATACCTTGTGTCTATTCACTCTCCAGCTACAGAAAAGGTGCCCACTGTTCTTCCTACTAGGCAGTATCTATCGAAAACACATAAGCAGCACTATTTTGACCCCCCACAGAAACACAGGAAGAGAGGTATGATTGCATTTATGTGGTTTGGACTGGATTTACAGACAAAAGACCAATAGCTCCTCGCCTTTCCAAGAGTTCAGGTAAAATAACACAAACAACCTGCAGTTTGTGTTAGAAGTAGAAGGAAGAAACACAGGGATTTTCAGAACACAGCGTGTTCAACTTTTTTCACATTTGTCACAATTTCTGGTAATGTAGCAAAAGCCAAATAATTAGATAGTGAGGTGCTTCTGTTATCGGCTGCTAATCTGATTTAGCTAAAACAAAAAAAGATACTTAATTAACATAAACAAAAATGTATTTTTTTTTAGATGAAGCTACCACATTATTTCGTGCAACTACACTGGCAAGCACCCTCATGGAACAATATATGAAAGCTACAGCCACACCTTTTGTTCAACATGCTCTGAAGGACTCCATTTTAAAGATCATGGAAAGTAAACAATCTTGTGAGGTAAGATAGTATGTTGTTTTGTGGGAGTAGTGTAAATGGATAATGATTCAAATCTGATTGATTTGTTCATTCTATGTTTTGTAGTGATTTGCTTTCCCTTTATTATATAATTATCTCTACTGCACTACTTTTCCTTCCAAAATTATCTACCTTCACTTAGATCTTTTCCAGATCAGATTCTTTAATTTCTATTAGTGATTTGTATAAATGGATGCTAACTGTCAATAAAAGAATTTACCTTTTTTCTGTCGCTCACTATGAAATGTTTACAGTTGAATAAAGGAAATTATATTGCTTAAACTTAACACAGAGGACGTGCAGGCATTACATCTTGTTGTGTCTACAAACAATTGCAGGCAACATTTTTTAATGGAATGCCATCTTTTCTGATGCTTCTCAGTTGCATTCCTCCATAACAGAAGAGAATACGACCTCACTTCGCAGGAAGTTCCTTCAATAATGTTTTTTATGCTGACCACGGGTGTGAAATTTATAAAATATTTAGTCGTCAATGTGACAAATTGCTTCATAAATCTACTTGTCCTGTTAAGAAATCTACTTGTCCCTTTAGTGCATATAGTGCAGCAACAAAATATGTCAGAAATCTCATTATATAAAATCTCTAATAACAGCCTTGCTGATTATGCCAGGGCTAATATTATAGTAGCAATTTCCTTATTTTGCCACCTGTCTCCAGATCTACATACTGGGGATGGAGGTGCCGGGAAACAATAGTTCCAGGATTGGAATGCTCTTTTGAGTCTGTGCCTACAAACTTGCATATTTTAAGGGTTTTCACAGCTTTTTTTCTTATATTTTTTCTTTATAATTTTTCTTTATCATTTTTTGAAGTCACATAAAACTTGAATACAACAACCCACATTTGTGGGAAAATAGACTTGTACGAATTTAAAGGCGACATTATTGGAAAGCCCATCAATTCCAGATTGTGATTCATTTACCAAAAGATGCACATGTTATAAAGAATTAGTGTCACCATAGAAAGATACAAAGAAAAAGTAATAGGAAACAACACCACCAGGTAGGGAATATATAGTCATCTTAATAGGCACATCAGTGTTAAACCTTTGCAAATATTACACATTCCACAGAAAGGCCATTACTGTACAGTAGGTTCTCCTTCAGAGTCTTGCTGGTCATGCTGTTTTTTGGGCCTGGTTGGGAGTGGTTGTAATTAATAATAGATTTTGCTGCTGTTGTCAAAGAAGGAAAGACTGTATCCAGCCATGGACTGTTGGGCACTGCCTGCTGCCCCTTTACAGAGCGATTTGCAATTTTGCTAATAATAACACCATTGTGGTAAAGCGGCCAACCCCCTTAGGCACATCACAAACATATCTTTGCAGTGTCTGAAGAGGGTCAGGCATTAGATTGGATCCCACCATCAGTGAGAGTTGTGTAAAAACCGCTGTCCAATACCTCCCCACATGGGTGCATGTTCAAGCAAGATGCACAAAATCAGCAGCTTGCATATGGCAGTTAGGGCAGCAAGAAGACCATGCAGTGTCAGTTGTGGCCAGGGAGCTTGGTGAAGTGTATGCATACCTAACACATTTGAAATGTATAAGCTTATGCCTGTGATTTGGAGAAATAATTTTAGTTTGCTGATAGCAATAATACCAAATCCGATACAGCAGGGGGTGTTGCAAGTCGCACTCCCAGTGTTTCCGAAGATGCCCGTCCCGGGTTGAAAGTACTGCAAGACTAACTAGTCTGGTAGAGTTTGAAACCAGGTGCCCTCCGCCAGTGTCATCAATTACTGCAGCCAAGGGGGCAAATTCATCGGGGACGAGTGGATATGAGGGGATCTGAGCACGTAGGGCACTATGTGCACGTTGCAGTACAAAATGGTCCTTAATGGGCACCTCCTCAAAAAGCACATCATCCTCGTGGGAAAGAACGTGACAGTCAGGAAAGAGATCCCCCAAATGTGCGCAGCTCATGACGCGCCAGAATATATATATATATATTTTTTTAACAAGAGTCTCCAGTGCAGGGGGCAACCAAAGATTATCCGCGATGGGAAGGGAGGGAGAGTATAAACGGTCTCCACCTAAGATTATTGAGTAGCTTGCGCCATGCCCAGCAAGTGGTAGATAGTGTCTGGATATCTCTGGGGTCCAGAAGGATCCTGTGAGGGAGGAAGATGCTCAGCAGTGTCCCCTCCACTTGGTTGCACTCCGGTCTGTCATAAGGGTGCCAGGCATCTCTGTGGTACGAAGGATGGGCATACTTTGCCCTGCACTACTAGATAATAGAGCTGCAGATGAGGCACGCCCAGCCCTCCCTTCTCGTAGGAGGGCACCAGGGTGTCCCATCCCACTCGGGGCATTCAGCCAATCAAAATCGATTGGAGGGGCAGACCCTATAATGTGTAAAAAAAAATTAAAAAAAATAAGTCATTGATGAGAGGGATGGGTATGTTGAGAAAAAGATACAAAAAACGAGGGAGAACCATCATTTTAATAATGGTAAAACGACCTGCCAGTGATAGCTGGAGGCGTATCCGCACCTCAGTCTGCATTGTCAATTTGTTGACTGCCGGGCCATAATTCAATCTGAGAACGTGCTCAATATCCCGATGGATGTGTCTCCCCAAGTATTTGACTGAATCAGCGCACCACTTTAGAAGATATTCACACAGCACCTGCGTCATAGCATCTGTGAGCAGGAACAATTCAGATTTCTCCTGTTGATTCGGAGTTGGCTGTGTGGTACAATTTCATGGACAATGGATGCTAAATTATCTACTGCAGTGGCAAAGAAAAAGTAGGATATCATTGGCATATAGTGACAGGAGAAGCAGACCAGGTCTAAATTGCAGGCCATGGTGGAGATGCTTTACCTGGAGATACTGGACCAGCTGGTCCATGGTAATTATAAGAAGCAGTGGGGATAATGGACAGCCCTGTCTCATCCCTTTGGCATCTGCGAATGAGGCAGTTAGGGAGCCATTGTCATATATCCGGCCCTGCGTTTCGGAATAGAGAAGTGTGATTAGAGATGTATTCACAGGGCAGCCCCAGTTTTTATCACGTGGTAAGCAAAAAATACCTAAAAATGCTGGATAAAGAAGGTAGATGCTTGTTGCTGGGTCAAGTTTGTGGTTTGATGTGGCACACACCAAATTCACCCCATCCAGTCCCAATTGTCTGATGTCTTGTTGCTTGTTCTGTCTTGACCAGTTGTGATGAGGTTGTTAAAATGGCTACAGCATATTTCCTCCTCCTCCTTTTGTGATACCCCAGTAGGACCTCAATTTCATCCTTATTTAATGTGTTCTCCATTCAGGTTGCTCAACAGCTGTCCCCCTTTGGCTCCTCACCATCAAAACTGTGTTCCTAATTGCCAACTTCTCTGCACGGTGTGAGAGTGAGATGCAGGCTCTGTGTGTTCATCCACCTTACACCACCAACTTCCTTCATAAGCTAGTTCAGCATACTCAGGGATCCTTCCTATCAACAGTTGGGACGCTGTTCCATATCAGTCAAGCCATCACCCTGTGTGTGTTCTAGCCCCACGTCACCCCTCTAAGGAGGAGAGACTTCATCGCTAGGAACCCAAGAGAGCTCTGCGCTTCTACATTGACCGTAACAAAGATCACCAAGTGGATGGTCAGCTCTTTGTGGGGTTCTCCATAGCGCAAAAAGGCAATGCTGTGCAGAATCCTATGATCTCACACTGGAACATGCTCTGCGTTAAGATCTGTTATGCATTGGCAAAGTACTAGACTCCATAAGGACTGTACGCACCTTCCACCAGGGCCAAAGCTGCTACCACTGCCTTAATATGTTGAATCCCTCTCCTAGATATCTGTCATGCAGCTACGTGTGCATCCCTTCATATGTTCACGAAGCACGATTGCCTGGACAGCCAAGTCCACACAGTGCCTGCTCGGTCTTGGGGGATTTTCTGGTTTGAGTCCAGCTTACCTCCCTTTAGGTGCTCTTTTACTATCCAATCACAAGGAGAGAAATCTGCTACTAGAACTCTCTACCAGGCGAACATGTTGCTTCCCTTCTGTAACGCTTTTTCTGATAGAGACTTTATCTAGCCATAAATAAATCACCAACCCTCCCATCCTCCCGTTGGACTCTAACCATTAATAAGATCCGAAGTCTAGGAATCTGCACACTGATTTATAAGTTTGCTTTTAAGGCTTCACTTTGGAGGCACAGACAGTCTTGAAAGCAGCTGATGTCAGCGTGCAGGGGTGAGGGCTACATAGGCAGTGCACCAGTACCACAGCCAGTGTGTCATGGACCCTAATGCAAGGAATGAAATGGGTCCCCGGAGCTGATGTTTTGATTGTAAAATACAGCAGTTATCGGAGTTGAATGGGCCCATCATGTTGCTGGTCACCGGTGCACTGTACCTGCTACACCAATGGAAGCTAAACCCCCACCCGCACGTCTCTTCTGGAGCTGAATAGCATCAGTGTAGAGCTGCATTGCACCACCTTCTGGCACATATTGGTACTGTGGAAAATGTTTCTGGATCCAGTCTGATGCCTACGGTATATTAAAAAGTCGAGTAATCTGCAGCCAGGTAGAGTCTCCATCAGAAAGAGCTTTACGAAAGGTAAGTAACTTGTTTGTTTATGGCATCAGATTCAGTTTATCAAGTGCTGTGTTCTGTTGAACATTAAGTTATTATTTCGATGCCGAAGGACCCGCCCTTTTGTTGGTAAAAACATCAAGTACATCTTACTGTTGGCAACACCTTTGGGACCAGGTCATCAAAAAAGCCTGGGGCCAGGTTGCATCACAGTGACTCTTTTGGGAGAAGTATAGAAGGGAAGAGCCCAGGAAAAAACATTGCATGAAGTTTTGCTGCCTGCCTCTGAGGGACTCTGTCCTAGGGAACCTTGCTGCTACCGGGGGCGGACCCAGGAACGCGAGCGCTTCTTAGCGCGTCTCTTAGCCCTGCATCGCTGTTTTGCTGCCTGCCTGCCTGCTTCTGAGGGACTCTGTCCCAAGGAACCTTGCTGCTACCGGGGGACAGACGCAGGAACGCGAGCGTTTCATAGCGCGTCGTGTAGCCCCGCATCGCAGGACATGCCCGGGCCAAGGGCGGGCCCATCTGCGCCCGTCTGAGAGCTCCTGAGGCCGGGTTGGGCCACCCTTCTTGGCTCCAAGGTAGGAACTGTTGAAGGAACTTGTCGTTGATGTGTATTATTTAATTTTTATGGCAGTCCATTCGTGTATGAAATGGGGAAGCGAAAGGCAAAAGGAAGTCCTCTAGTGGGCTTCGTACAAACTAAAATCCCAAAGCTCCTTCAAATACCACATACCCTTTCCAATTCTGTATCCAACGAAATAGATACCTTGATTGAAGAGGTTGAATCTATGTTACTTAAAAAGGAGAAGAATCCACGGAAGGGGTTGAAAAACAGTACTCTTACTCCTTTTTTGAGAGCCAGACTCCCTAGCAAGGGAAGTACTTCAATTAACGGAAACCTCTCGCCAATACCGGTATCTCAGGTTGGAAGCATGAATGTAAAGCCCTCGGGAACCAGCTTAACCCACCGATATACAGAAGACGCTAGGCTAAGTAGCGTGATTGGTCATGATATTCCCTGTACCAATCGCTTTTTGCCACTGGAACCACAGAACCAAACCTATGATCAAGGAAGTTCCTCCTCTAGCTCGCAACCCTCAACTCAACATACTCCTACAGTTCCTTCTCAGGAGGAATTGGTTCCCCTAGTTATTGGTCTAAAAGATGAAGTAAGGGAACTGAAGACATTATTGGTGGAAGTATTAAATACACTTGGTTCCACCAGTCCAAGGAGGGATACTACTCCTACTTATAAGGATGAGGTGGCTATTACCAATACCCGCACCTCCTTATTACAAGGAACTGTGATGCATGAAAGTGGTCTTTGTCCCTCTAAGGGGAATGCATATGTCTCTAGAGAACCTTCGGATAAGCCCTCTAGTCTATTGTGCCTTAGGTGTCACTCTGGAGCTCCATCTGGGCATCAACTGTGTGTAAAATTGGAGTAGGATTCGACTACTGCGCAAAACTTTTATAAACGTTTTGACAATGGTCATATAATTTATATGTGCAAGGTACCTCAGGAAAGTATCTCAAATAATCAGATACGGTCAGCAATGGATGCAGCAGATACAGCTGCGAGGACAGTAAATACTGCAGTAACAATAAGGAGACAGGCAATAAGGAAACAGGATTCAAGCCGGAAATACAACAAGCCGTGCTGAATATGCCTTTTAATGGACAGCAGTTGTTTGGGCCGGAGGTGGACACTGCTATAGAAAAACTTTAAAAAGACACTGATACGGCCAAAGCCATGGGCGCACTCTACTCCCCACAGAGCAGAGGCACATTTCGCAAAACACAGTTTAGAGGCGGGTTTCGAGGACAAGCTACAGAACCCACAACCTCACAAACAAGGCCCACTTATCAAAGTCAATATGAGCGGGGAAGTTTTCGGGGACAGTATAGAGGGGGACAATTCCAAAAGAATAGAGGGAAGTTCCAAAGCTCCTCAAAACAAGCAGTGACTTCCAAGTCACAAATCCCCAACACATAACACCTGTGGGGGGGAGACTAAGCATTTTTTACAAACATTGGGAGGAGATAACAACAGACACTTGGGTACTGGCAATTATCCAGCATGGTTATTGCATAGAATTTCTCAAATTCCCTCCAAACGTTCCACCGAAAACACACAATATGTCAAAACAACACATGGATCTTCTAGGACTAGAGGTCCAGGCATTGCTACAAAAAGGAGCAATAGAATTAGTACCAATTCAACAAAAAGGAACAGGAGTTTACTCTCTGTACTTTCTCATACCCAAAAAGGACAAAACACTGAGACCTATATTAGATCTCAGAACATTAAATACCTACATCAAATCATACCACTTTCACATGGTGACATTACAAGACGTAATCCCACTGCTCAAACAACAAGACTACATGACAAAACTAGACCTAAAGGATGCATATTTCCATATGCCAATACATCCTTCACCCAGAAAGTACATAAGATTTGTATTCCAAGGGGTACATTACCAAATCAAGGAGTTGCCATTCGGAATAACAACTGCACCAAGAGTTTTTACAAAATGCCTGGCAGTAGTAGCTGCACATATCAGAAGGCAGCAAATACATGTGTTCCCGTACCTAGACGATTGGTTAATCAAAACCAACACACTAGAACAGTGTTTACAACACACAATGTACGTCATAGAAACCCTACACAAACTAGGTTTCTCAATCAACTACACGAAGTCACACCTTCAGCCGTGTCAAACACAGCAATACTTAGGGGCAACAGTCGACACAGCAAAAGCGATTGCCACTCCAAGTCCACAAAGAGTACAAGCATTTCACAATGTAATACAGGTCATGTATCCAAAACAAAGAATACAAGTCAAAATAGTAATGAAACTCCTAGGCATGATGTCCTCATGCATAGCCATTGTCCCAAACCCAAGATTGCACATGCGGCCCTTACAACAGTGCCTAGCATCACAATGGTCACAAGCACAGGGTCAACTTCTAGATGTAGTGTTGATAGACCGCCAAACATACACCTCGCTTCAATGGTGGAACAATATAAATTTAAACCAAGGGCGGCCTTTTCAAGACCCAGTGCCTCAATACGTAATAACGACAGATGCCTCCATGATAGGGTGGGGAGCACACCTCAATCAACACAGCATTCAGGGACAATGGGACTCTCTGCAAAAACAGTTTCACATAAATCACTTAGAACTATTGGCAGTATTTCTAGCGTTAAAAGCATTTCAACCAATAATAAGCCACAAACACATTCTTGTCAAAACAGACAACATGACAACAATGTATTACCTAAACAAACAGGGAGGAACACACTCAACACAGTTGTGTCTCCTAACACAGAAAATATGGCATTGGGCGATACACAACCACATTCGCCTAATAGCACAGTTCATTCCAGGGATACAGAATCAATTAGCGGACAATCTCTCTCTGGATCACCAACAGATCCATGAATGGGAGATTCATCCCCAAGTACTACACAATCACTTCCAAATTTGGGGAACACCACAAATAGACCTGTTTGCAACAAAAGAAAACGCAAAATGCCAAAACTTCGCATCCAGGTACCCACAAGATCAGTCTCTGGGCAATGCGTTATGGATGAGTTGGTCAGGGATATTTGCATATGCTTTTCCCCCTCTCCCACTCCTTCCATATCTAGTAAACAAGTTGAGTCAAAACAAACTCAAACTCATAGTCATAGCACCAACTTGGGCAAGACAACCGTGGTATACAACACTACTAGACCTCTCAGTAGTGTCTCATATCAAACTACCAAACAGACCAGATCTGTTAACTCAACACAATCAACAGATCAGACACCCCAATCCAGCATCGCTGAATCTAGCAATTTGGCTCCTGAAGTCTTAGAGTTCGGACACTTAGACCTTACACAAGAATGTATGGAAGTCATAAAACAAGCTAGAAAACCAACCACTAGACATTGCTATGCAAATAAGTGGAAAAGGTTTGTTTATTATTGCCATAATAATCAAATTCAACCCTTACACGCATCTGCTAAAGACATTGTAAGCTATTTGCTACATTTGCAAAAGTCTAAACTAGCTTTTTCATCCGTTAAGATACATTTTACCGCAATCTCAGCTTACCTGCAAATTACCCACTCATCTTTACTGTTTAGGATACCAGTCATAAAAGCCTTTATGGAGGGCCTAAAAAGAATTATACCACCAAGAACACCACCAGTTCCTTCATGGAACCTCAACATTGTCTTAACACGACTCATGGGGCCACCGTTTGAGCCCATGCACTCATGTGAAATGCAATATTTAACATGGAAAGTTGCATTTCTAATTGCCATCACATCTCTAAGAAGAGTCAGTGAAATCCAAGCATTTACCATACAAGAACCATTTATTCAAATACACAAGCATAAATTAGTTCTACGGACAAATACTACATTTTTACCAAAAGTCATATCACCGTTCCACTTGAATCAAACAGTAGAACTACCAGTGTTCTTCCCACATCCAGAATCTGTAGCTGAGAGAGCACTACATACATTAGACATCAAAAGAGCGTTAATGTACTACATTGACAGAACAAAACAAATTTGGAAAACAAACAATTATTTGTTGCTTTCCAAAAACCTCATACAGGAAATCCAATTTCCAAACAAGGCATTGCTAGATTGGATAGTTAAATGCATTCAAACCTGTTATCTTAAAGCAAAAAGAGAACTGCCTATTACACCTAGGGCACACTCAACTAGAAAGAAAGGTGCTACCATGGCCTTTCTAGGAAACATTCCAATGACTGAAATATGTAAGGCAGCCACATGGTCTACGCCTCATACGTTTACCAAGCACTACTGCGTGGATGTGTTAACAGCACAACAAGCCACAGTAGGACAAGCAGTACTACGAACTTTGTTTCAAACAACTTCAACTCCTACAGGCTGAACCCCCGCTTTTAAGGAGATAACTGCTTACTAGTCTATGCAAAGCATGTGTATCTGCAGCTACACATGCCATCGAACGGAAAATGTCACTTACCCAGTGTACATCTGTTCGTGGTATGAGACGCTGCAGATTCACATGCGCCCACCCGCCTCCCCGGGAGCCTGTAGCCGTTTCGAAGTTGATCTTGAACATTTGTAAATTTGTAAATATAGCACTTTAAACTACATTATGTACATACATGTTTACTCCATTGCATGGGCACTATTACTATAATACACAACTCCTTCCTCACCCTCTGCGGGGAAAACAATCTAAGATGGAGTCGACGCCCATGCGCAATGGAGCCGAAAGGGGAGGAGTCCCTCGATCTCGTGACTCGAAAGACTTCTTCGAAGAAAAACAACTTGTAACACTTCGAGCCCAACACTAGATGGCGGGATGTGCAAAGCATGTGAATCTGCAGCGTCTCATGCCACGAACAGATGTACACTGGGTAAGTGACATTTTCCATATATATATATGGTTGGTGGCATGTGTAGCTGCAGATACACATGCTGTGCACATCCCGCCATCTGGTGTTGGGCTCAGAGTGTTACAAGTTGTTTTTCTTCGAAGAAGTCTTTTCGAGTCACGAGATCGAGGGACTCCTCCCATTTCGACTCCATTGCGCATGGGCGTCGACTCCATCTTAGATTGTTTTTTTTCCGCCATCGGGTTCGGATGTGTTCCTTTTCGCTCCGTGGTTCGGGTCGGAAAGTTAGTTAGAATCTCGGAAAAATCGTCTGTATTGTTTGCGTTCGGTATCGGGTTAGTTATAACAGATCGACACCGATTTTTGAAGAGCTCCGGTGGCCCTTCGGGGTTTTTTCGATCCCCCCATCGGGGCCTGGTCGGCCCGGCCACGTGTCTCTTCAAGGCTGATGGAACGGACCCCATTCCGCTTCTGCCCAAAATGCCATAACAAGTATCCATATACAGATCAGCATCTGGTCTGTAACTTGTGTCGGTCTCCAGAGCACAAGGAGGATACCTGTGAAGCCTGTCGAGCGTTTCGGTCGAGGAAGACATTAAGAGACCGAAGAGCAAGAAGACTGCAGATGGCGTCGGCGCCAACAGGACCAAGGGCATTTCGAGGAGGAAGAAGAAACCTTCTCTATCCATGAATCGGACTCGGACGAGCTCGATCCCGAAGAAACGCCGAAAACCGTGAGTAAGACATCGAAACATAAAACTCACGAGAAGACAACAAAAGCCCAGGGGACGCCACCGCCAACAGGCCATGGCTTAACCCGAAAGATAGGTGACCGATCATCGGCACAGAAAAAGGGCATGCATGTGGCGAAGTCATCCGACTCCGGTCGAGATACTGCCATACAGCAATCTCGGGCCCGAGACACCGGCCCCGATTAGATTCGGCACCGAGACAGTGGCACCGAAATGGTTCGGCACCGAGAAACCACGACGCCGAAAATAAAGAAGGTTGCCTCGGAGCCCAAAAAGGCGACCGAAAAGATTTCGATTCCGAAACATCCAGCATCGGAACCGAAAACAGGTTCCTACACAGAGGAACAGGGATTGTCCTCCCAGATGTAAGGACATAAGTTCGGAGAGAAACTTCAATCTGTTGAGCCAGACTACACTCAAAGAAGGCTCCACATTCAAAAAGACACAGGGAAGATAAGCACTCTTCCCCCAATTAAGATGAAAAGAAGACTTGCCTTTCAAGAAAAGGACAAGCAGCCACAGGCAAAGGTGGCAAGACAAACAACTCCACCACCATCTCCACCACCATCAATGCATACATCACCGGTAGCCACTCCACCACTGATGCAATCTCCGACTCATACTGCAATGAGTCAAGATGATCCTGATGCATGGGACCTTTATGATGCTCCTGTATCAGATAATAGCCCAGACTGTTACCCTACAAGGCCGTCGCCACCTGAAGACAGTACATCCTACACGCAGGTGGTCTCAAGGGCAGCTGCGTTTCATAACGTCACCTTGCATTCAGAACCAATTGAGGATGACTTTTTATTTAATACACTCTCCTCCACTCATAGCCAATACCAAAGCTTACCTATGCTCCCAGGAATGCTAAAACATTCAAAACAAATATTTCAGGAGCCTGTTAAAGGCAGAGCCATAACTCCAAGGGTGGAAAAAAAGTATAAGCCACCACCAACAGACCCTGTCTATATTACGCAGCAATTAACACCAGATTCTGTGGTTGTTGGGGCAGCTCGCAAGAGAGCAAACTCTCATACCTCGGGAGATGCACCACCTCCAGACAAGGAGAGTCGCAAATTCGATGCTGCGGGTAAAAGAGTTGCAGCACAAGCAGCAAACCAATGGCGTATTGCCAATTCACAAGCACTTTTGGCAAGATACGATAGAGCTCATTGGGACGAAATGCAGCATTTCATAGAACACTTACCCAAAGAGTTCCAGAAAAGGGCACAACAAGTGGTAGAAGAAGGACAAAGTATCTCCAATAATCAGATACGGTCATCAATGGACGCAGCAGATACACCTGCAAGGACAGTAAATACTGCAATAACAATAAGGAGACACGCATGGTTGCGTACGTCAGGATTCAAGCCGGAAATACAACAAGCCGTGCTGAATATGCCCTTTAATGAACAGCAGTTGTTTGGGCCGGAAGTCAACACTGCTATTGAAAAACTCAAAAAAGATACTGATACCGCAAAAGCCATGGGTGCACTCTACTCCCCACAAAGCAGAGGCACATTTCGCAAAACACCATTTAGGGGAGGGTTTCGAGGTCAACCTACAGAGGCCACTACCTCTCAAGCAAGGCCCCTTATCAAAGCCAATACCAGCGGGGAAGTTTTCAGGGGCAATATAGAGGGGCACAATTCCCAAAAAATAGAGGGAAGTTCCAAAGCCCCAAAACCCCTCAAAACAAACAGTGACTTCCAAGTCACACATCCCCAACACATAACACCTGTGGGGGGGAGACTAAGACAATTTTACAAACATTGGGAGGAGATAACAACAGACACTTGGGTACTGGCAATTATCCAGCATGGTTATTGCATAGAATTTCTCAAATTCCCTCCAAACGTGCCACCGAAAACACACAATATGTCAAAACAACATATAGATCTTCTAGGACTAGAAGTTCAGGCATTACTACTAAAAGAAGCAATAGAATTAGTACCAGAACACCAGAAAGGAACAGGAGTTTACTCTCTGTACTTTCTCATACCCAAAAAAGACAAGACTCTGAGACCTACATTAGATCTCCGAACATTAAATACCTACATCAAATCAGATCACTTTCACATGGTGACATTACAAGACGTAATCCCACTACTCAAACAACAAGACTACACGACAACACTAGACCTAAAGGATGCATATTTCCATATACCGATACATCCTTCACACAGAAAGTACTTAAGGTTTGTGTTCCAAGGAACATATTACCAATTCAAGGTGTTGCCATTCGGAATAACAACTGCGCCAAGAGTTTTTACAAAGTGCCTAGCAGTCGTAGCTGCACATATCAGAAGGCAGCAAATACATGTGTTCCCGTACCTAGACGATTGGTTAATCAAAACCAACACTCTAGAAAGGTGTTCACAACACACAAAGTATGTCATAGAAACCCTACACAAACTAGGTTTCTCAATCAACTACACAAAGTCACACCTTCTGCCGTGTCAAACACAGCAATACTTAGGGGCGACAATCAACACAGCAAAAGGGATTGCCACTCCATGTCCACAAAGGGTTCAGGCATTTCACAATGTAATACAGGCCATGTATCCCAATCAAAAAATACAAGTCAAAAAGGTGATGAAACTCCTAGGCATGATGTCCTCATGCATAGCCATTGTCCCAAACGCAAGGTTGTACATGCGGCCCTTACAACAGTGCCTAGCATCACAGTGGTCACAGGCACAGGGTCAAATTCTAGATCTGGTGTTGGTAGACCGACAAACATACACCTCGCTTCAATGGTGGAACAGTATAAATTTAAACCAAGGGCGGACTTTCCAAGACCCAGTGCCACAATACGTAATAACAACAGATGCCTCCATGATAGGGTGGGGAGCACACCTCAATCAATACAGCATCCAAGGACAATGGGACACTCACCAAAAACAGTTGCACATAAATCACTTAGAACTATTGGCAGTATTTCTAGAGCTCAAAGCATTTCAACCCATAATAAGCTACAAACACATTCTTGTCAAAACAGACAACATGACAACGATGTATTACCTAAACAAACAGGGAGGCATACACTCAACACAGTTGTGTCTCCTGGCACAGAAAATATGGCATTGGGCGATTCACAACCACATTCGCCTAATAGCACAATTTATTCCAGGAATTCAGAACCAGCTAGCAGACAATCTTTCTCGGGATCACCAACAGATCCACGAATGGGAGATTCACCCCCAAATACTGAATACGTACTTCCAGAGTTGGGGAACGCCACAAATAGATCTATTTGCAACAAAGGAAAACGCAAAATGCCAAAACTTCGCATCCAGGTACCCACAAGATCAGTCTCAGGGCAATGAGTTATGGATGAGTTGGTCAGGGATATTTGCTTACGCTTTTCCCCCTCTCCCACTCCTTCCATATCTAGTAAACAAGCTGAGTCAAAACAAACTCAAACTCATACTAATAGCACCGACATGGGCAAGGCAACCTTGGTACAACACAACTACTAGACCTCTCAGTAGTGCCTCATGTCAAACTACCAAACAGACCAGATCTGTTAACGCAACACAAACAACAGATCAGACACCCAAATCCAGCATCGCTGAATCTAGCAATCTGGCTCCTGAAGTCCTAGAGTTCGGACATTTAGACCTTACACAGGAATGTATGGAGGTCATAAAACAAGCTAGGAAACCTACCACTAGACATTGCTATGCAAATAAGTGGAAAAGATTTGTCTATTACTGCCACAATAATCAAATTCAACCCTTACACGCATCTGCCAAAGACATCGTAGGATACTTACTACATTTGCAAAAATCAAAGCTAGCTTTTTCTTCCATTAAAATACATCTTACAGCAATTTCAGCTTACCTGCAACTTACGCACTCAACTTCTCTATTTAGAATACCAGTCATAAAAGCATTTATGGAAGGTCTAAAGAGAATTATACCACCAAGAACACCACCAGTTCCTTCGTGGAACCTCAACATTGTCTTAACACGACTCATGGGTCCACCTTTTGAGCCCATGCACTCTTGTGAAATGCAATACTTAACATGGAAAGTTGCATTTTTAATTGCCATCACATCTTTAAGAAGAGTAAGTGAGATTCAAGCATTTACCATACAAGAACGATTTATTCAGATACACAAGCATAAGGTAGTTCTACAAACAAATCCTAATTTTTTACCAAAAGTCATATCACCGTTCCACTTAAATCAAACAGTAAAATTACCAGTGTTCTTCCCACAGCCAGACTCTGTAGCTGAAAGAGCACTACATACATTGGACATCAAAAGAGCGTTAATGTACTACATTGACAGAACAAAACTAATTCGCAAAACAAAATTATTTATTGCTTTCCAAAAACCTCATACAGGAAATCCAATTTCTAAGCAAGGCATTGCTAGATGGATAGTTAAGTGCATTCAAACCTGTTATCTTAAAGCTAAAAGAGAACTGCCTATTACACCAAAGGCACACTCAACTACAGGGAGTGCAGAATTATTAGGCAAATGAGTATTTTGACCACATCATCCTCTTCATGCATGTTGTCTTACTCCAAGCTGTATAGGCTCGAAAGCCTACTACCAATTAAGCATATTAGGTGATGTGCATCTCTGTAATGAGAAGGGGTGTGGTCTAATGACATCAACACCCTATATCAGGTGTGCATAATTATTAGGCAACTTCCTTTCCTTTGGCAAAATGGGTCAAAAGAAGGACTTGACAGGCTCAGAAAAGTCAAAAATAGAGAGATATCTTGCAGAGGGATGCAGCACTCTTAAAATTGCAAAGCTTCTGAAGCGTGATCATCGAACAATCAAGCGTTTCATTCAAAATAGTCAACAGGGTCGCAAGAAGCGTGTGGAAAAATCAAGGCGCAAAATAACTGCCCATGAACTGAGAAAAGTCAAGCGTGCAGCTGCCACGATGCCACTTGCCACCAGTTTGGCCATATTTCAGAGCTGCAACATCACTGGAGTGCCCAAAAGCACAAGGTGTGCAATACTCCGAGACATGGCCAAGGTAAGAAAGGCTGAAAGACGACCACCTCTGAACAAGACACACAAGCTGAAACGTCAAGACTGGGCCAAGAAATATCTCAAGACTGATTTTTCTAAGGTTTTATGGACTGTTGAAATGAGAGTGAGTCTTGATGGGCCAGATGGATGGGCCCGTGGCTGGATTGGTAAAGGGCAGAGAGCTCCAGTCCGACTCAGACGCCAGCAAGGTGGAGGTGGAGTACTGGTTTGGGCTGGTATCATCAAAGATGAGCTTGTGGGGCCTTTTCGGGTTGAGGATGGAGTCAAGCTCAACTCCCAGTCCTACTGCCAGTTCCTGGAAGACACCTTCTTCAAGCAGTGGTACAGGAAGAAGTCTGCATCCTTCAAGAAAAACATGATTTTCATGCAGGACAATGCTCCATCACACGCGTCCAAGTACTCCACAGCGTGGCTGGCAAGAAAGGGTATAAAAGAAGGAAATCTAATGACATGGCCTTCTTGTTCACCTGATCTGAACCCCATTGAGAACCTGTGGTCCATCATCAAATGTGAGATTTACAAGGAGGGAAAACAGTACACCTCTCTGAACAGTGTCTGGGAGGCTGTGGTTGCTGCTGCACGCAATGTTGATGGTGAACAGATCAAAACACTGACAGAATCCATGGATGGCAGGCTTTTGAGTGTCCTTGCAAAGAAAGGTGGCTATATTGGTCACGGATTTGTTTTTGTTTTGTTTTTGAATGTCAGAAATGTATATTTGTGAATGTTGAGATGTTATATTGGTTTCACTGGTAATGATAAATAATTGAAATGGGTATATATTTGTTTTTTGTTAAGTTGCCTAATAATTATGCACAGTCATAGTCACCTGCACACACAGATATCCCCCTAACATAGCTAAAACTTAACAAACTAAAAACTACTTCCAAAAATATTCAGCTTTGATATTAATGAGTTTTTTGGGTTCATTGAGAACATGGTTGTTGTTCAATAATAAAATGAATCCTCAAAAATACAACTTGCCTAATAATTCTGCACTCCCTGTAGAAAGAAAGGTGCTACCATGGCCTTTCTAGGAAATATTCCAATGACAGAATATGTAAGGCAGCTACATGGTCTACGCCTCATACATTTACCAAACACTACTGTGTAGACGTGCTAACAACACAGCAAGCCACAGTAGGCCAAGCAGTACTACGAACACTGTTTCAGACAACTTCACTCCTACAGGCTGAACCACCGCTTTTGGGGAGATAACTGCTTACTAGTCTATGCACAGCATGTGTATCTGCAGCTACACATGCCACCGAACGGAAAATGTCACTTACCCAGTGTACATCTGTTCGTGGCATTAGTCGCTGCAGATTCACATGCGCCCACCCACCTCCCCGGGAGCCTGTAGCCGTTTAGAAGTTGATCTTTTTTTTTTAACTTTTCTTTTATTGTTAACACAATATGATACAGAGCCAGTGGGATCAGGGTCCCGTCAATCGGGAGTAATTACACATCAGTGATATTAGGAAACCAAAGGAGAAGAAAAAGCGCGTAAGGCACAAACAAGGTATCAGTCGTAATATAAAAACTTGAGGTGGAGTTCACTTCCAACAAATTTTAGGCTATGTGGGGGGGTTTAAAGAGGGTAAAGATATAAGGGTAAAGGGTAGGTTGTACCTGTTCAGACGAAAGGACTGGGGGGTGCCACCCTGGGAAGCGAGGGATGTCGCTGCACGGATAATGGGTGTTGCAGCTCATGTCAACTCTGTGGTCAGTTTTGGTTGGGACCAGGTGACTATCAGACGACATAGGGAAAAGGATCTACCATGGAGGTCTGTTTGGAGCGTTGCTGGAAGGCGACGTTCGGACTCCAGTGGGTATTTTAGAAAGAGACGTGGGGATAAGGGGCGAGGGGGAGAGAGAGAGAGGAAAGAAAGTAAGAAAGAGGGAAAAGGAGAAAAGAAGAAGAAACAGTAGGAAAAGGGAGAGGGAGAAGGGGAAGAAGAGAAAAGAAAAGGGAGAGTGGGAGAGGAGAAAAGAATAGAAAAGAGAGGAAGAGAAGGGGAGATAAGGAGGGGGAGAGGGGGGAAAATACAGAGGGAGGGGAAGGTACGGGAGCGAGGGGGAGAAGGGGGAAGAGACGCATGTGGGGGAGGGGAGGGGAGGGAAAGGGAAGGGAGAAGGGAACAGTGGTGGTTCCGGCTAGGGCACTATTGCCCCCTTGTAAGGAAGGGAGCCCATACCTGTAGGAATAATTGAGCTTGGTCTTGTAAGTTATAGATGATCCGTTCATGCATAGCAGTGCGGATCATGGCTGTAATCCATTCCTCCGGGCTTGGGGGGGTCTCTGACCGCCAGTGTCTGTGTATGCAAATTTTTGCAGTAGCTAACGCTGTGTGCAACAGTCTCTTGTGTGGTCTAGGGAGGTCTGGTAGGGAGGTCGTATCTTGCAGAAGTATAAGGGCAGGAGGAAGTGGTGACGGAAGTGACATTACTTCAGCCAAAGTGGAGCTCACAGCATCCCAGAGTGGTCGTACTGTTGTACAGTTTACTAAGATATGTATCAGGTCACAGGATGTTTCTGGACATCGCCAGCAGTTCGCATGCGGGAGGAGTCCAGTCCTATGCAGTTTCGCTGGGGACCAGTGCCATTCATGTAAGATTTTGAAGAGGCAGAATTTCAAGCGTGCTTCCCGGGTGCCTCTGTCTAGTGTCTCTAGGGTAGCTTCCCAATCATCTGGGTCTAGATCCTGCTGCAGCCTGGTTTGCCACCGTAGACGTAGTTTGTCCATTAGCGGTTGGGAGGAAAGCCGTCGAATAATTAGATCATATAGACCCGACATTACTCCCTTGCATTGTCCCCATTGCTGCAGGTAAGCCACTATCGGTGAGGGCAAGGATCCCCGCAGTGGAGGTGTACTCCCTTGGGAGAGACAATGCTTGAGTTGCATGTATCTCCATTCCTGGTTCGGGTGTAGGCCGAACTCCTCCCGTAACTTGGGGAAGGGTTTGAGCACATCGTTCTCCAGGACCTGTGAGAGGGTGAGGATGCCTGCCTGTTTCCATTGCGGCCAATGGAGTACCTCGCCACCTATGCGTAGGCCACTGTTGTGCCACAGGGGCGCTTGGGCATGTATGAGGGGGTGGACCCCAAACAGTCGGTGGGCCCTTTGCCAGGATGCCCTGGTCGCCGCCAGGATAGGATTCACTGTGTTAGTGGCTGGGAGGTCTGCACGGTAGGGTCCACCGAGTCCTTCGTTCGCAGCCAGGAGTCGTTTTTCCACTGCTATCCACAAGGGGGGATCTGGTATATTCGATAGTGTATTGGATAACTGAGACATTTGGAGGGCTAAAGAGTAGTGTTCCACTGATGGGAGTCCCATTCCCCCGTTTATGCGGCGGGCCAAAAGCTTGGCTGGTGATAGCCGCGGTCGCATTGTGCTGCACACGAATGATCTAATTAGTGCATCAATGCCTCTTAGTGTGGAGAGGGGCACTTGTAAGGGCAGGAGACCTAGGATATAGGTGAAGCGGTGTACCGTCACCATTGTAACCGCTTGTACTCTGCCCCACATGGAAAGGCCTAACTGGGTCCATTTCGCAAAGTCCAGTTTCATCCGCATGATGAGAGGGTCAATGTTGTCCGCAACCATGTGTGCCAGTCCAGGGTTAACAAGCACTCCTAGGTATTTAAGACGTTTTGGCGTCCACCGGAATGGGTAGCCTAGGAGTGCCGCTTCTGTGGTTACTCGCGAAAGCGGAAGTGCCTCGCTTTTGTCCCAGTTAATACGGTATCCCGATAGGGCTGCGAAGTCCTCGATTACCTCTAATAGGGCCGGTATGGATCTTTCCAAGTCCGTGAGTGTTAAGAGGATATCGTCAGCGTAGAGGTATGTCTTGCAGGTGCCTTCGGGTAGTGGTAGGCCGGTTATGGAGGGGGGAGGACCGGATGGCTGCCGCCAAGGGCTCCATCGCCAAAAGGAACAGGAGAGGTGAGAGGGGGCACCCCTGCCGTGTACCCCTTCGGATAGGGAAAGGGTCTGAGAGGAAGCCTCCGCAGTTGACTCTGGCCGCGGGTTGATCATAGAGCAGTCGTACCATGGAGATAAATTTGTTGCCTAGGCCAAATCTCTCTAAGGCTGCAAATAGATAGGGCCATTCTATGCGGTCGAACGCTTTTTCGGCGTCTAAGGACAGGGCCAGCGCCGACTCCGGGGAGTCTCTGGCCGCCCATAAGGTATGGCACAGGGTTCGTAGGTGGTTCCTAGACGTGCGGCCCGGTACAAACCCCACCTGTGTATAGTGTATTAAGGACGGGATTATTTTACGTAATCTGTTTGCCAGGACGCTTGCTAGAATTTTGATGTCCCCGTTTAGTAGAGAGATGGGTCGGTAGCTGCCGCATAATAGAGGATCTCTCCCAGGCTTCGGTATGACAGCTATTGTGGCATTATTGGATATGGCCCCTAATGTCTGTGTTTCGCAGGCTTCATTGAGGGCTTCGCATAGGATATCAATCGCCTCTGCCCCTACCCATTTATAAAATTCTGCAGGGTATCCGTCCTCTCCGGGTGATTTGTGGTACGGGAGGTCAGAGATGACTTTATCTATCTCCTATCTGCTTATTTCCCCTTCTAATAGGCTACGGCCCTCGTCTGTTAGGGAGGGGAGGTCTAGCTTCTTTAAAAAGGTGGTAGCTTGCGCTAGGTTGGTTGTGGTTTCCGGCGTGTAGAGGTGTCTTTAGAATTGGGCAAATTCGTTTGCAATGGCCTGCAGGTGGGTCAGTATGTCCCCGGAGGGAGAGCGAATGGCTGGGATGGCTAGGGCAGCTGCTCTTTGACGGAGTTGGGCTGCGAGCAGTCGTCCCGCCTTCTCACCCTGTTCATAGTGTCTCCCTTGGAGTCTCTGTAATGCGAATTCGGCCTGGGTGGTGTATAGCTCATTAAGGGCCAATTGTGCTTGCTCTAAACTTCGGCGGCCTGGAAGGGAGGGGTGTGCCGTATATTGTCTGGTTAGTCGGCGTATGTCGAGTTCCAGAGCCGCTTGTTGCTCTTTTCTGTCTTTGTTCGCTATCGCCCCATCCCGCATGAGCTGTCCCCGTATCGAGGCTTTGGCTGCGGCCCACATGGTTCGACTCGAATCAACCGTACCGAGGTTGTCTTGGGCGAAAGTGGTCGCATGATCCTGTAGCTGCAACTTACCTTGGGGGGATCGATATCTATGGATCGCTAATCTCCAGGGTTTTCGGCCCGTGGATACCAGGCCTAAGCGGATGGCTATAAGGACTGGGGAGTGGTCTGAAAGGCCTCTCTCCAGTATGTCGTCCCCCAAGGTGTGGGCCAGAAGATTGTAGGATAGGAGAAAGTAATCGATCCGTGATTGGGTACCATGCCCCGGCGAGAGAAAGGTAAATTCTCTGTCCGTTGGGTGAGTCAGCCTCCAGTGGTCAACCAAACCGTTACCGCGAGTATATCAGACTGGATGGCCCTGTCTGCGTTGTTACTCGTATCTAGAGGCCCCGTCCTGTCCAATGCTGCGTCCCTTGCTAGGTTCCATTCTCCTCCTATAACGTAACGGGATGCCCCTATCTCGGTTAGAAGTCGATTGAGCTGGAGAAAGAAGAGGCGTTTGGGACCTGTTGGTGCATAGACTGATCCCACACACAGTGTTGAGTCCCCGATTTTCAGTTTGGTAAATATGTATCGGCCCTCGGGGTCTGTCCACGATTTGACGACCGTGAAGGGAGGGTTTTGCGTAAGAGGATCGCCACCCCGCTTTTTCTTGGGACATTCTCCGTATCGGGTGTGGGTGGAGTGCAACTAAACAGGACGGTTCCCACCCAGTCACGTCGTAATCTATCAGATTCAAGACTGTCTAGGTGTGTCTCTTGTAATAAGGCGATGTCTGCCTGCTTAGAATTAAGGTAGGATAGGACTTTCTTCCGTTTGATAAAGTGGGTAAGGCCGTTTACGTTCCATGATATCACCCTCAGGGGAACTACCGGTGCTCCCATCTGGTTGGGTATCCTTGTTTCCTGTGTCCGCCCACCCGGGGGTATGAGCTCGGGGGAGTGGGGTGGACTCTGTGAACTGAAGAGGATGTCGGGGAGAGGGAAGAGGGGGGGGGGAGGGTGGCGGGCGCGTTGGATACGAAGAGGAGTTGAAAAGAGAATAAAAAGAAGACAGTGGGGGAAAGAAGAAATAAAAAAGAAGGTAAAGAAGGGAGACCGGGATACAAATCCCGAAGTACACGCACTTTAACCGGCGGGGGGGGGGGGTGAGGGGGGGTGGCGCCCGCGTGGATTCCTCCAGTTATGTCCGGGGGGTGTGGTATGTGTTAGTGACCAGAGGATGGGGGGAGGAGGGGAGGTTGCATGTTGGCCGCGTCCCTGTGCGGGGGGGGGGATGGGGGAAGCGCGAGGAAAGGACAGGGGCAAGTGTTGTTGTTACTGAGGTCGCTTCCCCTTGGTTATTCTGAGGGGTTGCGGCATGTATATGTTCTGGGACTTGACATCTGTGGTCTGTTCTGCTTTGCACCAACGCCCATCATTATGTCACTATTGCGTTTGTTAGTAGATCGGGGTCTAGAGCTCAAAACCCAGTTCAGAATAATTTTGCCCCAACCCTGCCAGGGCAAGCCAATAGTGTGCAAGGGTATTGCGTCAGTTCCCATATTTTCCAGTGGACGTTATGGATCCTGATTCTAGATGGGAGAAGTGATACGGGATATGGTAAGTGTTACCCGGCATGAAGGGGAGGGACGTTGAGAAACAAAAGTAATCGGGAGCCAACAAAAACTATCACACAATCCGAACAGTCTAAGCAGTCCGAGGCGGTTAAAGCCTTCTGGAGGGGGGGCGGTTCTCCGTGGTTCCATGTCTGAAGAGTATACATTAAAGTAGAGTACTCATCATGTCTCAGGGCTCTTTCATCAAAGTTCCTATGTTTCCTGCAACGTTTCTATGACAGTCTGTGGTTGTAGATATCGATGGCTTGTAGGGAAACTGAGTCCATGTTGGTTTCAGGTAGTAGGCACCTAGGGTTTCAAAGGGGATCAGGACTTGTCTCTGTCCGGCAGCTGTGTGTGCATCGCCACCGCCTGTAGGACTTGGCCCCTGTCATCAAAACTTTTTGTTAATCTCTCCAGGTCTCTGCCCCTGTTTTGGGGGTCTGTAGTAGGTCTTCCGTCGGTGTCAAGAGCAATTTCCGATTGGCCCATTCCCCTGGTTTGGTTCTGTGTGTCTTGGGGGGGTTGGGTTGTTGATTCCATGGATTGTGTCAGATCATGCAGCCGCTCTACGAATGACTTCAGATCCTCTGGGTCATAGAAGGTTCGTGACTCTCCGTTCTTAGTTATCCACATCCTGGCTGGCTCGAAGAGGCCGAATTTAACGTTCAGATGGCGAAGGCGAGGGCGGAAGGAGAGAAAGGCTCTTCTTTGATCTGCTGTTTCTTTGGAGAAGTCTGCTGAAAGGCAGATTTCGAGGGGACCGAGCCGGAGTTGGCCTTGCCTTCGGGACAGCTGTAGCAATTGGCGGACCTGTCCGTGCCGGAGGAAGCAGGCTATGATTGGACGAGGACGATCTTGTCCGTTTTGTCTCTTGAGACCGAGTCTATGCGCTCTTTGAAATTCCAGAGGGGGGTCAAATGTTATGTCGGCTAGTTTGGGAAGCGTGTCTCGCAGGTCAGAGAGGATATCTGTACCCTCAATGCCTTCCGGAAATCCAAGGAAGCGGACGTTGTTTCTGCGGCTTCGGTCCTCAAGGTCGGTTAACTTGCTGCGAAGGTATAAGAGTTCCTGATCTCGGTTAGTCTGTAAGACCACTTGACTTTCCACAGCCGCTACTCGATGGTCCAGTCCGGAGATTTGTGACTGGAAGCCCACTATTTCCAAGCGCATGGATCTCGTTTCCGCTGTTAATGCTGACATGGCAGTGTCCATACCTTCCAGTTTGCGGCCTACTGCCGATATCTCCTGCAGTATACGATCCATTGATGCTCCTTGAGTATTGTCTGACATGGTGTCGTGTGAGGGGGGTGGAGAGTCTGCGGGAGCAGGATGTTTCTGTTGACGCAGGGCTTCAGGGAAGAGTAGTTGGCGAGCGGGTTTACACGGTGCTTTACCCGCCGTCTTGCCTCTGGGCATTGCGGGTTTCTCCCTGCAGGTGGAGATCCAAGGGGGTGCCTGTCCGTGTCTCAATGAGGGCGATCAGCATGGGCGGCAGAGGAGAGAGGGTGGCGGGGGGGGGGGTTCAGAGTTCAGAGGGGTACCTCTCTAAGTGGCCTCCTGGGGAGGGCTGTCGTTGGTGTATATGTACGAGGGGAAGGATCACGGTGTTGGCTCTATAGCGTTCAGCGTCCCGCAGGGCTGTTCTGTGGGGAGAGGGGTTGTTTTGGAGCCGAGGTCCGATGTTATTCCTGGCCCTCTTTGCTCTCCATGCCTCGTTAGTTCTAGCTTTGTTGGAGGCTACAGTGGCTTTTCACTTTTCCTTAGTGTGGTATTGCTTCTTTTGTTGTTTTTTTTTCTCCTCTTTTTTTTTTTTGTTTTCTTACTCTTTGCCCCCTCTTGTGCTTGCCCCTCTTTTTATTAGGTAGTGTTTGCTCCTTTACTCTTTGCCTTCTCTTCCCGTCGTCTTCCTCTTCTCTCCGCTCGTTGTTATATTCCTCTCTCTCTCTCCTCGCTCCCGGCCCCTCTCTCACTCATCCACCACCCTCATCTCCGTACGTCTCTCATCCTCTCACCGGCTCGGCCCTCACCTCTCCATCCTCTCTGGGCCTCTGTCGTTTCTCAGGGGGTCTTCTCTGGAGCAGGTAAGGCTGGGGGGGTGGGGGTAGCCGTCCGTTGCGCTCTGCTGGTGGTGAGGCCTCTTGTCGCTGGTCCCGTCACCCCCGGCAGAAAGGGGAAGGGTGGAGAGGCACTGGGAGGCGCGTCGTCAGCATCGGGCCACCTCCTGTTGTTGTTCCGGGCCGTGATGTTGGTCGGCTCCGTTCTCCCCCTTCGGCAGCGATCGATCGGGAGGGAGGGAGGGGTCGGGCGGCATCCCGGCCTGTTGCCGGCTCCGGGAGCCGCAGATGAGTCGCTGTCAAGGCGCGGGTAGGGACGAAGGGCGCGCTCTCTCCCACTTCAGGCTTCAGCGAGGGACGCGTCTCTCCGTGTCGGGGTGATTCCTCACTCGAGGCCGCGGCTCAGAGGCCTGCCGTAGGCCTCAGGCCTGCTCCCCTCGCTCCGTCCGGTGCCTCCGGGGAGGGCGCTCCCCCCGCGTCACGGACGTTGGCCGTTCACCATCTCCAACTCCTATGTCGGCCCCCGCTGCGTTCGGGGGTCCCGTGGAGCGCCGCCGCCACCGCCGTGTGGCCCGCCGCCGTGCGGAGCTCGGCTCTCAGGCGGCCATCATGGATCGCGGCCAGACCACGCCCCCTAGAAGTTGATCTTGAACATCTGTATATTTGTAAATATATATATTACTTTAAACTACATTATGTACATACGTATTCACTCCATTGCATGGGCACTATTACTAGCATATACAACTCCTACCTCACCCTCTGCGGGGGAAAACAATCTAAGATGGAGTCGACGCCCATGCGCCATGGAGTCGAAATGGGAGGAGTCCCTCGATCTCGTGACTCGAAAAGACTTCTTCGAAGAAAAACAACTTGTAACACTCCGAGCCCAACACCAGATGGCGGGATGTGCACAGCATGTGAATCTGCAGCGACTAATGCCACGAACAGATGTACACTGGGTAAGTGACATTTTCCATATATGTTCAATGGCATGTGTAGCTGCAGATACACATGCTGTGCATTATCCTGCCATCTAGTGCTGGGCTCGGAGTGTTACAAGTTGTTTTTCTTCGAAGAAGTCTTTTCGAGTCACGGGATCGAGTGACTCCTCCCTTTCAGCTCCATTGCGCATGGACGTCGACTCCATCTTAGATTGTTTTCTTTCCGCCATCGGGTTCGGACGTGTTCCTCTTCGTTCCGTATTTCGAATCGGGAAACCTTAGAAAATCATTGAAATCCGTTGGTATTGTTGGTGTTCGGGACTGGTTTAGTATTAACACATCGGCACCGACAACAAGACCGCTTCGGCGGCCCTTCGGTGCTTCCGCAATTAACCAAGGCCTGGTCGGCCCAACCACACCCATCGTCTAAGACTCATGGACCGGACCCCCTTCCGTTTGTGTCCGACGTGTCAAGCCAAGTATCGTTACACAGACCGGTATCGGTCCAAGAAGACCCTAAGAGATCGACGCGCAAGCTGGTGGCAGATGGTGTCGAAGCCGACACAACACCTCGACGTCGAGGAAGAAGAAACAAGAATATCCATCCAGGGTTCGGACTCAGAGGGGGGTCGGCCATCGACGGCAGCGCAAAAAGTGAGTACACCTCCCTCTTCCCACACCCAAGGACAGATTTTAAAAAAAACAAAAGGCCTCGGGAACGCCACTGCCGGAAGGCCATGGCTCGACCCAAAGAAAAGGCGGTGACCAAATAACATTGGCACCGAAAAAGGCCAAAATATTGCCCAAGACTTCCGACTCGGGTCGAGAAACCGGCACCGAAAAGAGTCGATATTGAGTGGCCGAGTAAACCTCGGAAAAGCCTCTCTGAACCGAGACCGACCGTTTCCATCGGGATTTCGGTCCCGAAAAAAACTGCTTTGGAGCCGAAAAAGACTTCCTACACGGAAGAGCAGGGGCTTTCTCTACAGCTCAAGGAAAGGCACAGATTCGAGCAGGAGCTGGATTTGGAAGAACTTGACCAAAGTCAACCAAGGCTACAAATCCAAAAGGACACAGGGAAAATTCCAACCATCCCTCCGCTCAATTTCAAAAGAAAACTGGCCTTTCATGAGACTGAAATGCAACCAAAAGCCAAGGTGGTTAGAGAAAAGTCACCACCCCCACATTTCTCACCACAAACGTCCCCACTTCAATCACTGCAGCTGTCACTAGTGGTTACACCAATGGCACAGTCACCCACACATACTGGGATGACACAGGACGATGCGGACCCCTGGGATCTATACGACCCACCAGTTTCGGACAACAGTCCAGAGTGTTATCCAACAAAACCTTCACCTCCAGAGGATAGCACGTCCTACACGCAGGTACTGGCCAGAGCAGCAACATTTCACAATGTAACAATGCACTTGGAACCAGTGTAGGATGACTTTTTATTTAACACTCTGGCATCCTCATATGCATCGTACCAAAGCCTGCCAATGTTACCGGGCATGCTTAAACATGCACAACAGGTTTTCCAAGAACCAGTAAGAGGGAGAGCCATCACGCCAAGTGTCGAGAAAAAATATAAACCACCCCCGTCAGACCCTGTGTTTATTACACAACAGCTCCCTCCGGACTCAGTTGTAGTGGGGGCTGCAAGAAAACGGGCAAATTCACAGTCATCAGGGGATGCGCCACCCCCTCATAAGGAAAGCCGTACGTTCGACGCGGCAAGGAAAAGAGTGGAATCGCAAGCGGCAAATCAGTGGCGTATTGCCAACTCACAATCCCTCCTTGCCCTCGACAAAGCACATTGGGACGAGATGCAGGACATTATCCAACATCTACCGAAAGAGCATCAAAAATGTGCCTTAACAAGTGGTGGAAGAGGGACAGGCCATCTCAAACAACCAGATCCTCTCTGCACTAGACTCTGCTGATACAGCAGCACGGACTGTCAATACAGCAGTCACCATTAGAAGTCACGCATGGCTGCGAAGTTCTGGTTTTAAACCAGAGATACAGCAGGTGGTATTGAATATGCCGTTCAATCAACACCAGCTATTCGGGGCGGAGGTGGACACCGCAATAGAAAAAATGAAAAAGGATATGTACAAGGCCAAAGCCATGGGCGCGCTCTACTCCTTTCAATACAGGGGAACATTTAGGAAACCACAGTTTAGGGGAGGGTTTAGACACCAGCCCTCAGAACCATCCACCTCCCAAACAAAACCCACTTATCAGTCTCAGTACCAGAGAGGGGGGTTTTGTGTTTCCTACAGAAGACATTTCCCAAGAGGAAGAGGGAAATTTCAGCCTGTCAAGCAAACCCCTAGTAGCAAGCAGTGACTTCAATGTCACACTTCCCCAACACACATCAGCAGTGGGGGGGGAGATTAACAAAATACCACAACAATTGGGCACACATTACTACGGACACATGGGTTCTATCAGTTATCCAACATGGTTACTGCATAGAATTCACAAAATTCCCTCCAGATGTTCCCCCAAGAACGCACAAAATGTACAACACTTAGACTTAGTACAAATAGAGGTCCAAGCACTGCTAGCAAAACAAGCCATAGAACTGGTACCTTATCACCAGAAAGGAACAGGGGTTTACTCCCTATAGTTCCTTATTCCAAAAAAAGACAAAACGTTAAGGCCTATTCTAGATCTCAGAACGTTAAATCTATTCATCAAATCAGATCATTTCCACATGGTAACACTACAGGACTTAGTTCCCTTACTAAAACAAGGGGAATACATGGCAACACTGGATCTAAAAGATGCGTATTTCCACATACCCATTCATCCATCTCACAGGAAATACCTAAGGTTTGTAATACAAGGCAAACATTACCAATTCAAGGTGTTACCCTTTGGAATAACAACAGCACCCAGGGTATTTACAAAATGCCTAGCTGTAGTAGCAGCTCATATAAGGAGACATCACATGCACGTATTCCCGTATCTAGACGATTGGCTAATAAAAGCCAACACTCAACAACCATGTCAAATTCACATGCAATATGCAATATGTAATAGATACTCTATAAATTACCAAAAATCACATTTACAACCATCCCAAATACAGCAATACTTGGGAGCAATACTCAACACACAAAAAGCAATTGCCACTCCAAGCCCACAAAGGGTGCAATCATTCCACAGCATGGTGCCAAAAATACAACCAAATCAGCATTACACATTCAGATTTGGCATCATGCATCACAATTGTCCCAAACGCACGGTTACACATGCAGCCCTTACAGCAGTGCCCTGCAAAACAATGGTCGCAGGCACAGGGTCATCTCCAAGATCTAATGTTGATAGACCGCCAAACACACTATTCGCTTCAGTGGTGGAATCCCACAAATTTAAACAAAGGGTGGCCTTTTCAAGACCCTGTGCCTCACGCCATTCTCACAACCGATGCATCAATGATTGGGTGGGGAGCACACCTCAATAATCACAGTATACAAGGACAGTGGGACAGCAAGCAAAAACAACTACACATAAATCACTTAGAGCTGCTAGCAGTCTTTCTAGCACTAAAAGCTTTTCAACCACTTCTGGCTCACAAACACATTCTTGTCAAAACAGACAATATGACAACAATGTACTACTTAAACAAACATGGGTGAACACACTCTTCGCAACTTTGCCTCCTAGCACAAAATATTTGGCATCACAACAACATTCGCCTAGTAGCTCAATACATTCCAGGAATTCACAGTCAATTAGCAGACAATCTCAGTCGGGATTACCAGCAAACTCACGAGTGGGAAATACATCCCCAGGTACTACAAAGACACTTTTGTCAGTGGGGGACACCAGACAATGATCTGTTCGCCACACAGCAAAACGCAAAATGCCAAAACTTCGCGTCCAGGTACCCACACCCTCAGTCCAAGGGCAATGCTCTATGGATCAACTGGTCAAGGATATTTGCTTACGTTTTTCCCCCTCTCCCACTCATTCCATTTCTAGTCAACAAACTACGTCAAAACAAACTCAAACTAATACTAGTAGCACCAACGTGGGCACGCCAACCATGGTACACCACACTGTTGGACCTCTCAGTAGTACCTCACGTCAAGCTTCCAAACAGACCAGATCTGTTAACGCAACACAAACAGCAGATCAGACACCCCAATCCAGCAATGCTCAATCTAGCAATCTGGCTCCTGAAATCTTAGAGTTTGGCTATCTAAATCTTACAAACGAGTGTATGGAAGTCATTAAACAGGCAAGAAAACCTACCACAAGGCATTGTTATGCTAACAAATGGAAAAGACTGGTCTTCTACTGCCAAGCAAAACACATCACACCGTTGGATGCGTCCATACAAGACATCGTAGGGTATTTACTACACCTGCAAAAAGCAAATCTAGCCTTTTCATCCATCAAAATACACCTCACTGCAATTTCGGCATATTTGCAAATTAAACACACACAATCCCTACTTAGGATACCAGTCATTAAAGCCTTCATGGAAGGACTAAAACGAATCATACCTCCAAGAACTCCACCAATACCCTTGTGGAATCTTAATATTGTACTTACACGACTCATGGGTCTACCTTTTGAACCCATGCACTCATGTCAGATCCAATACTTAACTTGGAAAGTGGCATTTCTAGTAGCTATCACTTCATTGCGAAGAGTTAGTGAAATACAGGCTTTCACTATTGAAGAACCCTTTATACAAGTACACAAACATAAAGTTGTTCTCCGCACAAATCCCAAATTTCTACCAAAAGTGATTTCGCCGTTTCATTTAAACCAAACAGTGGAACTCCCAGTCTCCTTCCCACAGCCAGACTCAGTGGCAGAAAGAGCACTGCATACTTTAGATATTAAAAGAGCTCTAATGTATTATATCAACAGAACAAAAGCATTTCATAAAACTAAACAGTTGTTCGTCGCATTCCAGAAACCCCATACTGATAACCCTATATCCAAACAAGGCATAGCCAGATGGATAGTGAAATGTATACAAACTTCTTACCTGAAAGCTAAAAGACAACTACTCATTACACCAAAGGCACACTCCACTAGAAAGAAAGGAGCAACAATGGCCTTTCTAGGAAACATACCAATGACCGAGATTTGTAAGGCAGCCACTTGGTCCACACCTCATACTTTTAGAAAACATTACTGTGTAGATGTGTTAGCAACACAACAAGCCACAGTAGGACAGGCTGTACTAAGAACATTATTTCAAACAACTTCAACTCCTACAGGCTGACCACCGCCTTGGGGAGGATTACTGCTTTGTAGTCTATGCACAGATTGTGTATCTGCAGCTACACATGCCATCGAACGGAAAATGTCACTTAAACCCAGTGTACATCTGTTCGTGGCATGTTGCGCTGCAGATTCACATGCACCCTCCCACCTTCCCGGGAGCCTGTAGCCGTTTAATTTGCAATTAGAAATTGTACATATGTAAATAAACATTCCTTTACCTCAAATTTGTGCATACATCTCTACCCCATTGCATGGACATCTTTACTATTCTCACTCTATCACTCCTACCTTACCCTATGTGGGGAAAACAATCTAAGATGGAGTCGATGCCCATGTGCAATGGAGCCGAAAGGGGGAGGAGTCACTCAGTCCGTGACTCGAAAAGACTTCTTCGAAGAAAATCAACTTGTAACACTACGAGCCCATGGGCGTCGACTCCATCTTAGATTGTTTTTTTTCCGCCATCGGGTTCGGACGTGTTCCTTTTCGCTCCGTGTTTTCGGGTCGGAAAGTTAGTTAGAATCTCGGAAAAATCGTCGGTATTGTTTACGTTCGGTATCGGGTTAGTTACAACAGATCGACACTGACTTTTGAAGAGCTCCGGTGGCCCTTCGGGGTTTTTTCGATTCCCCGTCGGGGCCTGGTCGGCCCGGCCACGTGTCTCTTCAAGGCTGATGGAACGGACCCCATTCCGCTTCTGCCCAAAATGTCATAACAAGTATCCGTATACAGATCAGCATCTGGTCTGTAACTTGTGTCTGTCCCCAGAGCACAAGGAGGATACCTGTGAAACCTGTCGAGCGTTTCGATCGAGTAAGAGATTAAGAGACCGAAGAGCAAGAAGACTGCAGATGGCGTCGGCGCCGACGGGACAAGGGCGTTTCGAGGAGGAAGAAGAAACCTTCTCCATCCAGGAATCGGACTCGGACGAGCTCGATCCCGAAGAAACGCCGAAAACCGTGAGTAAGATGTCGAAACATAAAACTCACGAGAAGACAACAAAAGCCCAGGGGACGCCACCGCCAACAGGCCATGGCTTAACCCGAAAAATAGGTGACCGATCATTGGCACCGAAAAAGGGCACGCTTGTGGCGAAGTCATCCGACTCCGGTCGAGATACCGCCACACAGCAATCTCTGGCCCGAGACAGCGGCTCCGAGCAGATTCGGCACCGAGACAGTGGCACCGAGACACCACGACGCCGAAAATAAAGAAGGTTTCCTCGGAGCCCAAAAAGGCGACCGAAAAGGTTTCGATTCCGAAACATCCAGCCTCGGAACCGAAAACAGGTTCCTACACAGAGGAACAAGGATTGTCCTCCCAGATGCAAGGACATAAGTTCGGAGAAGAACTTGAATCAGTAGAGCCAGACTACACTCAAAGAAGTCTCCACATTCAAAAAGAGACAGGGAAGATAAGCACTCTTCCCCCAATTAAGATGAAAAGAAGACTTGCCTTTCAAGAAAAGGACAAGCAGCCACAGGCAAAGGTGGCAAGACAAACAACTCCACCACCATCTCCACCACCATCAATGCACACATCACCGGTAGCCACTCCACCACTGATGCAATCCCCGACTCATACTGCAATGAGTCAAGATGATCCCGACACATGGGACCTTTATGATGCTCCTGTATCAGATAACAGCCCAGACTGTTACCCTGCGAGGCCATCGCCACCTGAAGACAGTACATCCTACACGCAGGTGGTCTCAAGGGCAGCTGCGTTTCATAACGTCACCTTGCATTCAGAACCAATTGAGGATGACTTTTTGTTTAATACACTATCCTCCACTCATAGCCAATACCAAAGCTTACCTATGCTCCCGGGAATGCTAAAACATTCCAAACAAATATTTCAGGATCCTGTAAAAGGCAGAGCTATAACTCCAAGGGTGAAGAAGAAGTACAAGCCACCGCCAACAGACCCTGTTTATATTACACAGCAATTAACACCAGACTCTGTGGTTGTCGGGGCAGCTCGCATGAGAGCGAACTCTCATACCTCGGGAGACGCACCACCTCCAGACAAGGAGAGTCGCAAATTCGATGCTGCGGGTAAAAGGGTTGCAGCACAAGCAGCAAACCAATGGCGCATTGCCAACTCACAAGCACTTTTGGCAAGATACGATAGAGCTTATTGGGACGAAATGCAGCATTTCATAGAACACTTACCCAAAGAGTTCCAAAAAAGGGCACAACAAGTGGTAGAAGAAGGACAAAGTATCTCCAATAATCAGATACGGTCAGCAATGGGTGCAGCAGATACGGCTGCAAGGACAGTAAATACTGCAATAACGATAAGGAGACACGCATGGTTGCATACGTCAGGATTCAAGCCGGAAATACAACAAGCTGTGCTGAATATGCCCTTTAATGAACAGCAGTTGTTTGGGCCGGAAGTCGACACTGCTATTGAGAAACTCAAAAAAGATACTGATAAGGCAAAAGCCATGGGCGCACTATACTCCCCACAGAGCAGGGGCACATTTCGCAAAACACAATTTAGGGGAGGGTTTCGAGGTCAACCTACAGAGGCCACAACCTCACAAGCAAGGCCCACTTATCAAAGCCAATATCAGCAGGGAAGTTTTCGGGGGAATATAGAGGGGGACAATTCCAAAAGAATAGAGGGAAGTTCCAAAGCTCCAAAACTCCTCAAAACAAGCAGTGACTTCCAAGTCAGAAATCCCCAACACAACACCTGTGGGGGGGAGACTAAGCAAATTTTACAAACATTGGGAGGAGATAACAACAGACACTTGGGTACTGGCAATTATCCAGCATGGTTATTGCATAGAATTTCTCAAATTCCCTCCAAACGTGCCACTGAAAACACACAATATGTCAAAACAACATATAGATCTTCTAGGACTAGAAGTTCAGGCATTGCTACAGAAGGAAGCAATAGAATTAGTACCAAACCAACAGAAAGGAACAGGAGTTTACTCTCTGTACTTTCTCATACCCAAAAAAGACAAGGGGTCTGAGACCTATATTAGATCTCAGAACATTAAATACCTACATCAAATCAGATCACTTTCACATGGTGACATTACAGGACGTAATCCCACTGCTCAAACAACAAGACTACATGACAACACTAGACCTAAAGGATGCATATTTCCATATACCGATACATCCTTCACACAGAAAGTACTTAAGGTTTGTATTCCAAGGGGTACATTACCAATTCAAGGTGTTGCCATTCGGAATAACAACTGCGCCAAGAGTTTTTACAAAATGCCTGGCAGTAGTAGCTGCACATATCAGAAGGCAGCAAATACATGTGTTCCCTTACCTAGACGATTGGTTAATCAAAACCAACACGCTAGAACGGTGTTCACAACACACAAAGTATGTCATAAAAAGCCTCCACAAACTAGGTTTCTCAATCAACTACACAAAGTCACACCTTCTGCCGTGTCAAACACAGCAATACTTAGGGGCGACAATCAACACAGCAAAAGGGATTGCCACTCCAAGCCCACAAAGGGTTCAGGCATTTCACAATGTAATACATGCCAGGTATCCAAAACAAAAAATACAAGTCAAAATGGTGATGAAACTCCTAGGCATGATGTCCTCATGCATAGCCATTGTCCCAAATGCAAGGTTGTACATGCGGCCCTTACAACAGTGCCTAGCATCACAGTGGTCACAGGCACAGGGTCAACTTCTAGATCTGGTGTTGGTAGACCGCCAAACATACACCTCGCTTCAATGGTGGAACAATATAAATTTAAACCAAGGGCGGCCTTTCCAAGACCCAGTGCCACAATATGTAATAACGACAGATGCCTCCATGATAGGGTGGGGAGCACACCTCAATCAACACAGCATCCAGGGACAATGGGACACTCAGCAAAAACAGTTTCACATAAATCACTTAGAACTATTGGCAGTATTTCTAGTGCTGAAAGCATTTCAACCCATAATAAGCCACAAACACATTCTTGTCAAAACAGACAACATGACAACGATGTATTACCTAAACAAACAGGGAGGGACACACTCAACACAGTTGTGTCTCCTGGCACAGAAAATATGGCATTGGGCGATTCACAACCACATTCGCCTAATAGCACAAGTTATTCCAGGAATTCAGAATCAGTTGGCAGACAATCTCTCTCGGGATCACCAACAGATCCACGAATGGGATATTCACCCCCAAATACTGAACACTTACTTCCAGAGTTGGGGAACACCACAAATAGATCTACTTGCAACAAAGGAAAATGCAAAATGCCGAAACTTCACATCCAGGTACCCACAAGATCAGTCTCAGGGCAATGCGTTATGGATGAGTTGGTCAGGGATATTTGCTTACGCTTTTCCCCCTCTCCCACTCCTTCCATATCTGGTAAACAAGTTGAGTCAAAACAAACTCAGACTCATACTAATAGCGGCAACATGGGCAAGACAACCTTGGTACACAACACTACTAGACCTCTCAGTAGTGCCTCATGTCAAACTACCAAACAGACCAGATCTGTTAACGCAACACAAACAAAAGATCAGACACCCAAATCCAGCATCGCTGAATCTAGCAATTTGGCTCCTGAAGTCCTAGAGTTCGAACACTTAGACCTTACACAGGAATGTATGGAGGTCATAAAACAAGCTAGGAAACCTACCACTAGACATTGCTATGCAAATAAGTGGAAAAGATTTGTTTATTACTGCCATAATAATCAAATTCAACCCTTACACGCATCTGCCAAATACATCGTAAAATACTTACTACATTTGCAAAAGTCAAAGCTAGCTTTTTCTTCCATTAAGATACATCTTACCGCAATTTCAGCTTACCTGCAAATTACGCACTCAACTTCACTATTTAGGATACCAGTCATAAAAGCGTTTATGGAGGGCCTAAAGAGAATTATACCACCAAGAACACCACCAGTTCCTTCATGGAACCTCAACATTGTCTTAACACGACTCATGGGTCCACCTTTTGAGCCCATGCACTCTTGTGAAATGCAATACTTAACATGGAAAGTTGCATTTTTAATTGCCATTACGTCTCTAAGAAGAGTAAGTGAAATTCAAGCATTTACCATACAGGAACCATTTATTCAAATACACAAGCATAAAGTAGTTCTACGGACAAATCCTAATTTTTTACCAAAAGTCATATCACCGTTCCACTTGAATCAAACAGTAGAATTACCAGTGTTCTTCCCACAGCCAGATTATGTAGCTGAAAGAGCACTACATACATTAGACATCAAAAGGGCGTTAATGTACTACATTGACAGAACAAAACTTATTCGAAAAACAAAACAATTATTTATTGCTTTCCAAAAACCTCATACAGGAAATCCAATTTCTAAACAAGGCATTGCTAGATGGATAGTTAAGTGCATTCAAACCTGTTATCTTAAAGCAAAAAGAGAACTGCCTATTACACCAAAGGCACACTCAACTAGAAAGAAAGGTGCTACCATGGCCTTTCTAGGAAATATTCCAATGACCGAAATATGTAAGGCAGCTACATGGTCTACGCCTCATACATTTACCAAACCCTACTGTGTAGATGTGTTAACGGCACAACAAGCCACAGTAGGTTAAGCAGTACTACGAACATTGTTTCAAACAACTTCAACTCCTACAGACTGAACCATCGCTTTTGGGGAGATAACTGCTTACTAGTCTATGCACAGCATGTGTATCTGCAGCTACACATGCCGTCGAACGGAAAATGTCACTTACCCAGTGTACATCTGTTCGTGGCATTAGTCGCTGCAGATTCACATGCGCCCACCCGCCTCCCCGGGAGCCTGTAGCCGTTTAGAAGTTGATCTTGTAAATATATTACTTTAAACTACATTATGTACATACGTATTCACTCCATTGCATGGGCACTATTACTAGCATACACAACTCCTACCTCACCCTCTGCGGGGAAAACAATCTAAGATGGAGTCGACGCCCATGCCAATAGAGCCGAAATGGGAGGAGTCCCTCGATCTTGTGACTCGAAAAGACTTCTTCGAAGAAAAACAACTTGTAACACTCCGAGCCCAACACCAGATGGCGGGATGTGCACAGCATGTTTATCTGCAGCGACTAATGCCACGAACAGATGTACACTGGGTAAGTGACATTTTCCATATATATATATATATATATATATATTTACTCTACTTCATGGCAATCCCCTGTACACCACTGTAATCCACTCTGTGGTTCTCCACATCACCCTAGCACATTCTACAACGCACCAGTCCACTCCACTGCATGACATTCCACTCCATTCTACATCACTTCACCCCACTGTATGCTTCCCCAGTCCACTCCATGCAGCTCTACTGTACAACACACTACTCCATTCTATACCACTTCACTAGACCCCACTCTACCCAACTGCCTGACACTTTACCTCACTCTATGGCACTGTACAGCACTCCACTCTACACCGCTCCACTCTGCCTCACACTACTCCACTGTTTGCAGCTTCATCCTACAAGACTCTACTACACTCTGTGCCCCTACACTGTACAACCCTCTACTCCATGCAGTGCCCTAATACTCCATTGTAAAACATTTTACTCCACTCTGCAATAGTTTTCAACACTCTACTACATACCACTCCACTGTACTGTAAAAGACGCCACTCCATTTTGGCAGTTTACTAGACTCTGCTCTACGGGTGTCCACTCTAGTGCACTCTACACCATTATACTATACATCACGCCATTGCTGTCTGACACTTTAATCTACCGTGCGCTACGCCACTCTACTCCACTATGCTATTTGACACTCTCCTCTACTGTACTGTGCAACACTCCTTTTTACGACACTGGACTCTACAACTTGAAATGCATTTTTATTAAAAAGAAAAAAGTAACATTCAATGAAAAAAACAAAGGTTAAACCTTTGTTATAGTTAGGAAAACTTTATTTATTGTACCTATACACACGAAATGTAAACTATACAGACATTGTAAATTCTAAAGCTATGCATACACTTTATAATTTATGCAACACCTTCAGATTATTATAACTTGCGCACCTCAATACACAGTGTATTGGACTCATCAACCACAATACATTAACTATAACTTGCCACTCTACCGTGCACTGTGTTCTCACAAATTATATGATTTGCGATTCCATAAGTGTTATTATAAATGCTATAATTATAGATGGTATAAATGATATAATATGAAAGGGTATAAGCAGTGCATGGAGAAAGTGCAAGCTTTTTACCCAACTATAACATCACTTTAAACTTTGGTATATTTCTGTAAATGTCAGTTTTTTTTTTTTTTTGTTAAAGTAAAGTAAGATATTATTTCCAGACCTTACTATAACGTCACATTCACCTTTGCTTTTTTTCAGTGAATTTATGTGTTTTTTTCTTTAATCATAAAGTAAGATTTCATAATTATCTTTGCCAACTGTTGCAGTGCATGGCAGAGGTCAGGCCTGTTGCAATTTTTTTTTTTTAATTGTGTGCCCGTGAACCAAACCTTCCATATATCTATACATTTAGAAACGTAATTTCTCAAGAAATCCGAACAGATTTGGTATGATTCTGTTTAGATGTTTTGACTGTAGCTGTGTTGAAAAATCCCTTTTGAAATTGCATGGCGAAATAGGGTTTTGCCCCACCCCTCTCTTTTTCTTAGCCCATCTTAACAGATCACCCCCAAACTTTACAGAAAGAAGCGGAGATGGTTGAACTTTTTTATTTTTTTGGAAAGTTTAATGAAAATGTATTTAACGGTGTTGTGAGTTTTTTTTTTTTTGTAATCCATTTCCTGGGGTAGCTATGTTTTAACTATAAATACACAGTGATGACCATCACTTTAATATTTTAGGTACATATCCATACATGTGTGGGGGTGTGTGTGTGTGTGTGTATATATATATATATTTATATATATAGAGTGAGAAAGAGAGAAACTATACCTACAAATTTAAAAGTTTATATACTCTTAACCTTACCCACCCCTAATCCCCAAAAAGTCTATACCACGCTTACCCTTCCTTGAACTCTTAAATACTTATTTTCTGTACACTTACCCAACCCTGGACCCTAAAAGTCTAAATTATGATAAAGATCCATTCAAACCCTTACTACCCCATGTCCTTACCTATTCCTAAGCCTAAAGAAAAACAGCCCTGGCTCTGACTGGAAAACAACAGCTCCAGCAACTCTAAAGATTTCTTCAACATTATCAAAGAATTTTCCAACTCCTCAGCCACCACCATCTCCATCATTCCTTTACAAGACCTCTGGGGCAACCACTCTGATTTCTCTCGTACACAAATATACAGCAACTTCGACCCCAACTCAAGACACAAGAACTGATCAACCAGCTGCCCACTACCACCAGACCAGAAACTGGAAATCCCTGACCCCAGAAGAGACAGCAGAAATTCTTGAGAATAATTTGGTCTGGGTCCCCTTCCGACCCTTGTCCCCACCATAACTACAGCCTAGGAGGAACTCTGATCATCTACCATCTCACCACCATCATCAACACCTCCATCCAAAGTGGAGCCTTCCTGGATAACTGGAAACATGCAAAAATCACAGCGGTCCAAAAATGGCTTCTCAGCTACAACCCCATCTCATTCCTGCCCTTCCCATCCAAAGCCCTGTAAAAAGCTATCAACAAACAACTTTCCAACCATCTTGAACAGCACTACCTACCTACTAGACATCTTGCAGCCTGGATTCCATGACTATCACATCAGGGAAACTGCTTTCAGAGGAGCAACTGACAACATCCGGACCATCATGGGCAAAGAGGAAACTGCATACTCATACTAGTCAACTTCTCTGTAGCCTTTGATACTGTCTCCCACAGCACCCTTATCACAAGATTTCAAAACTCTGGAGTACATGGTCCTGCTGTGAGATGGTTGGCCTCTTTTTCTCTCCAACAGGTCCCAGCAAGTCAGGCTTTCGCTATGCACTTCTGAACCCAATAACTTCATCTGCAGAGTCCTTCAAGGATCACCCCTGAGCCTTACCCTCTTCATCGTTTACATGTGGCACTAGCACACGTCATAAGAGCCCTCGGAATCAAAAAACTTTCTCAAATGCAAATGACACCTTGCTCATCCTCTAACTCACAGAAAACAACCACACCACCAGGACTAACTTCACCACCTGCATGTCAAACATAGCAAACTGGATGGAACAGAAGTGCCAACAATTAAACAAGGATAAAACAGAAGTCCTGATCTTGGGGGCCAAGATCTGTCCATTGGACGATTCTTGGTGGCCAACAGACCTGGGCCCCGCACCCATCCCCACTGACCAAGCTAAAAACCTCAGCATCATCTTGGACGACAGATTCTCGATGGCCAAACAACTGAACACCCCTCCCGGTGCTGAAAAGTTTTTCATTTCAATTCCTCCCTTTCTGAAGGATGTTCCACATTTCGAAGGCAATATTGGGAGTAGTGTGGGGGAGGCTGCACTCCCCCTCTCCCCTTCAACGTGCCTATGAAGCACATGATCAGCATGCATCAGTATGTATTAGTTTATATGGAAGCCAGATATATCACCTAATGCTGCCAGCATACTGCACAGTATCGGGATCATACTAGGCAGTCATTTAAACCAGTATGTTACCGGCATGTATTTAAACTGCATGTTACAATTGTCTAAGTTACTACTGTTGCCCTTCCCCATATATAGCAGCTCAACATTGGGCCTGGCTCCCAGAGCAAATAGTACAGAGGGAAAGGGACATCCATGCTCTGTTCCTTTAACCCAGTGCTTCCAAACCTTCTAAAGGCACCATCCACTTTTTAGAACTAAAAAAGTTTGTGAACCACATAGCTTTAATGTACATGATGCGGGCGCAAATTCCTAATGTAATAATTTTTTAATACTGTTGTTTAATATTTATTAATCAAGAAAGAATATTGCTGCCTGCAATAACGACACCTACTGGCTGGTGCGCAGAGCATAAAGCGTGCATTGCCAACGGAGTGCTATGACACAATCATGCACAATCTGGTAGAACATAATCAGATTTTTTTTCCACCAGGAATTTTGTTAGGAATGTGTTACAGTCATTAAAATATGGGTGTAGTTTGCTTCTAACCCATTTGCGCAGAAGCTGAAATCGCAATCCTTTGATAGCTGATACGTAGATAATCCTGACAAAATGTACATCTGCTTTTTCTGCTGTTTTAGCAGATCAGTAGGCTCAGTCTGACTTTGGGGATGCAGATTGCAGTATCTTGGTCTTGCCAGCTGCACACACCTCTTCTCAGGGCCAGTGGAGGACTAGGCTATCTAGAGAATTTAATGTAATTACTTTCAGACCAGTTCTGCAGGAAGGCCTGTAGGACTGATTCAGTCAAAGTTAAAGTGTGTGCTTGATTTGGAACTCACTCCTCCCCAGGCCTAGTGGTCCAAATACTTTGTTTATGAAGTAAATGCAACCTGATACTAGTTGATAGGCGTGCTTGTGTTCCCAGTGATGTGTGTGTTCCCATGATTGTCCTATTTAAATCTTGTTACAGCCGATTAACCACTAACATATTTCCACATCTTCATATCTCTCATCTTTGAAGAGAACTTTCCTGTTCTCATTGAAAAAGACATGGAATTAGGTTATGGTTATTCTGTTGTAACATGATTTGAATAGGACAATGCTGCGAACACACACATCACTAGAACCCACCTAAAATCTGTTTGAAACCCACCACTTGGTCGTAACCCATATTTTAGGTATCACTGCTGTACCCAGTTGTCCAACATTACCACTTTGGTTGTATGCTGGACCAATGGCTGTGTGATTCGAAACATGATACAGCCAGAATAAAGAGAACCGAAGTTCATATATTGGAGCACATGTAACACCTAATGCCATGAGACTTCTGCCATCTCATTGGCTGGGAAAAATGCTCTGGTTTATCAACGAATTGTACGGAGAAATAGGAAAAGTACTCTTATATGTTCCGATATTATTTGTGCCCCACGTCACCTAGAAAGCTTTCTCCTGGCCACTTGAGTATCTGTGTCTTGTGAGCCGTCGAATCTGTTGCAGGTAGTGATGTTTCAGCATTGTGATCTGATATACCATTAGAATGTCCCACCCACAGCATGCAGGTACAAGCATGTTGTCTGTTTGGGATAATAAGATAGTCATCAAGTTTTGGACGTAAATGTTGGGTATGAACTGATCCGCACCCATCCTGCTTGCCCACCCGCATTATATATCAGCTTTGTAATTCTTGGATGCAATGTATGGAGGCATCCTTTAACCTCTCATCTGCGTATGATATGTATGAGGTATAGTACCATCTTTAAGATATCTTTTCAACTTTCTCACTAATAAGATATCTCCTTTTGGAGGGCAGCTTCTCGTATTGGCCCCAAACCAGTTTTCCCTAGTAGTAGTGCAGTAGACATCCTAGACCAGGAAAAGAGGGACAGGAGGGATAGAATCCATTTGCCTACAAAACGTTTCTGATGTACTGGAGAACTTTGTGTGGAAATCTGTGAATTTGTGTCATATGAGGGGTGTCCTGTACCTAAAAGTGATTTGAGCAATCTGCTTAGAGGTGGAATGGGTGTCATGTTGGGGGGCACCCCACCCCATTTTCCCTAACGTCCCTTTGAACACAGAGAAGAAAAGACAAGAATGTATGAGACAGGGTAGTTGCTGCTCGGAATTCAATTACATGAAATATGTAACTGTTACTTGCCTGTGCTTGAACTCTGCTAGATTCACCGTTCCTAGGACTTTAGAGAAAGACAGTACGCAACAATGCTTAAGATTAATCTACCAAATGTGGTGTCTAGGATATTTCTGATGCAAAGTTTCTCTAACATTACCATCACCTGCAGCCATAGCTCCATTCTGGAATCATTGTTTGAGAGTGATGTGTGCCGAGGGTGGACCAAATCCACCAGGAGGAGTGCTGTGTTGCAGATTTTCAGGGCACTCTCACCCTTCCTGTAATTGCTGTACTAGAAAAGTTTCTAGTATGCTCATTCACCTTAAACTTCTTTAGTATTGATAGTAACTGTGCACTAGCGATAGTAAGACAAAGTATGATTGTTTTACCTTTTTAAATTGTAATTACCCATAGCAATGTTTTAATTTCTCTTACTTTTTTAGCTAAATCCTTCAAAATTGGAAAAAAACGAAGATGTAAACACTAACTTGGCTCACCTGCTGAACACACTTTCTGAATTAGTAGAGAAAATTTTCATGGCTTCAGAAATTTTGCCTCAGTAAGTTATTTTTCATCTTCACATGCTGCAGCAATTTCTGTAGAAATGGGTTGTGTGAGAGTGTTGTGAATTTCAAATTTAATATATTTGAATCTCATCGGAGTATGGCTCACCACTTGCTGAATATCTGTTTATCATGCCACGTGATCATTTACTGACTATGTCTGGTTGGCTTTTCAAAATAGTTTATGAAACTTTTCAGTAAGATTTAATAAATGATTGCAATGGTGCACATTGAAAAATGTAGGGACCCCAACTCACTGGTCTTGAGACCCAAGTTTTTAAACAAAATATGACAGTATTTTTGTCTTATGTTTGGTTGTTTGTTTCCTTCTGAAAGTTTGTGTTACTTCAACTGAAGTATATGTGAAAATACTTTTGAAGACTCTAGAGGCTGGTGAAATTAAATCTGCCTAGAAACAATCAGATGCTTGAAGCGAGAATGACAGCTGAGCTGCTGGAGTGGCGATTCCCAAATCTGTATCTAATTCTGTGTAACTGAGAAGGTGGGCTATTGTTGGACGTTGGTTTGGAAAGTGGAGGGCTCTCAGTAGAATCTGCATAAGAGGTCCTCTTAAAGTTGAGGAGCATATCTTCTTTGTAAGGAAGTGGTACCTCAAAATGCTAGACCTCACACTGATTTCACCATCCTTTTGAGGAACGTCATCCTATGTTGGATTAACTAAGGGGTGGGATCGCAAGGCTATCTCTGCTTCTGTCATTACAACTCCGTTGGGCTTCATAAACCTGTGCATGTTTTGTGTTAAAAAAAACTGCACTCTGATGCTTCCACTGCTGCATTTTCTTTTTGTATACATCTTTTTTTGTTTTGAAAAGCAGGAAAAAGAGAAGAGCATTACAAAATAACCATAAATCAAGGCACGTAACACAGCAGATATTATCACTGAGTATGTGAATTCGATTCACGGTACGTAGAAATAAATCTGCACCGTATGCAATAGCAATTTGATCATTACATTTCTCACATTATCCTTTGCCTGAAGGTACAAGGAATCCAAACCACTGTTGCAGTTTGTAGGAAGTTGGCTCTGTATATACTATTTCAAAGTAAGAAATAGTGTGCACAGAGTCCAAGGGTTCCCCTTAGAGGTAAGAAAGTGGCAAAAAGAGATAATTCTAATGCTCTGTTTTGTGGTAGTGTGGTCGAGCAGTAGGCTTATCAGAGGGTAGTGTTAAGCATTTGTTGTACACACACAGACAATAAATGAGGAACACACACTCAAAGACTTACTCCAGGCCAATACGTTGTTATATAGAAAAATATCTTTTCTTAGTTTATTTTGAGAACCACAGGTTCAAGATTTACAAGTAATACTTCAAATGAAAGGCATTTCACTCAGGTATTCTAGGAACTTTGAATAATCACAATATCATGTACAGTTTTGACGAAAATGGCAATACGCTATTTTAAAAGTGGACACAGTGCAAAAATCAACAGTTCCTGGGGGAGGTAAGTATTTGTTAGGTTCACAGGTAAGTAAAACACTTACAGGGTTCAAAGTTGGGTCCAAGGTAGCCCACCGTTGGGGGTTCAAGGCAACCCCAAAGTTACCACACCAGCAGCTCAGGGCCGGTCAGGTGCAGAGGTCAAAGTGGTGCCCAAAACACATAGGCTTCAATAGAAACAGGGATGCCCCGGTTCCAGTCTGCCAGCAGGTAAGTACCCGCGTCCTCAGAGGGCAGACCAGGGGGGTTTTGTAGGGCACCGGGGAGGACACAAGCAGGCACAGAAAGTACACCCTCAGCGGCACAGGGGCGGCTGGGTGCAGAGTGCAAACAGGCATCGGTTTCAGATAGGAATCAATGGGGAGACCCGGGGGTCTCTTCAACGATGCAGGCAGGCACGGGGGCTCCTCGGGGTAGCCACCACCTGGGCTAGGCAGAGGGTCACTAGGGGTCGCTCCTGCACTGGAGTTAGGTTCCTTCAGGTCATGAGGGCTGCGGGTGCAGTGCTGGTTCCAGGGGTCGGGTTCCTTGTTACAGGCAGTTGCGGTCAGGGGGAGTCTCTGGATTTCCTCTGCAGGCGTCACTGTGGGGGCTCAGGGGGGTCAACTCTGGCTACTCACAGGCTCGCAGTCACCGGGGAGTCCTCCCTGTAGTGTTGGCTTTCTGCAGGTCGAGCCGGGGGCGTCTGGTGTAGAGTGGAAACGTGTGGTCTTAAAAGTTGCTTCTTTGTTGCAGGAAGTTGCAGTTTCTTGAACAGGGCCGCTGTTCTCTGGAGTTTCTTGGTGCTTTAGATGCAGGGCAGTCCTCTGAGGCTTCAGAGGTCGCTGGTCCCTGTGGGATGCGTCGTTGTTGCAGTTTTCGTCGAAGTAGGGAGACAGGCCGGTGGGGCTGGGGCCAAATAAGTTGTTGTCTCCGACTTCAGTGCAGGGCTTCAGGTCAGCAGTCCTTTTTCTTCATTAGCTTGCAGGAATCCCTCTTCCTCGGTTCTGGGAGCCCCTAAATACTGAATTTAGGGGTGTGTTTTGGTCTGGGAGGGCAGTAGCCAATGGCTACTGCCCCCGAGGGTGGCTAACACCCTCTTTGTGCCTCCTCGCTGTGGGGAGGGGGGTACATCCATAATCCTATTGGGGGAATCCTCCTTCTACAAGATGGAGGATTTCTAAAAGTAAAAGTCACCTCAGCTCAGGACACCTTAGGGGCTGTCCTGACTGGGGGGGTGACTCCTCCTTGTTTTCCTCATTATCTCCTCCAGCCTTGCCCCAAAAGTGGAGGCAGTGGCCGGAGGGGCGGGCATCTCCACTAGCTGGGATGCCCTGTGGCGCTGTAACAAAGGGGGTGAGCCTTTGAGGCTCACCGCCAGGTGTTACAGTTCCTGCAGGGGGAGGTGAGAAGCACCTCCACCCAGTACAGGCTTTGTTCCTGGCCACAGAGTGACAAAGGCACTCTCCCTATGTGGCCAGCAACATGTGTGGTGTGTGGCAGGCTGGCAAAAACTAGTCAGCCCACACTGGAAGTCGGGTATGTTTTCAGGGGGCATCTCTTAAGATGCCCTCTGGGTGTATTTTACAATAAAGTGCACACTGGCATTAGTGTGCATTTATTGTGCTGAGAAGTTTGATACCAAACTTCCCAGTTTTCAGTGTAGCCATTATGGAACTGTGGAGTTTGTGTATGACAGACTCCCAGACCATATACTCTTATGGCTACCCTGCACTTACAATGTCTAAGGTTTTGCTTAGACACTGTAGGGGCATAGTGCTCATGCACATATGCCCTCACCTGTGGTATAGCGCACCCTGCCTTAGGGCTGTAAGGCCTGCTAAAGGGGTGACTTACCTATGCCACAGGCAGTGGGAGGTTGGCATGGCACTCTGAGGGGAGTGCCTTGTTGACTTAGTCATTTTCTCCCCACCAGCACACACAAGCTGGGAAGCAGTGTGTATGTGCTGAGTGAGGGGTCTCCAGGGTGTCATAAGACATGCTGCAGCCCTTAGAAACCTCCCCTGGCCTCAGGGCCCTTGGTACCAGGGGTACCAGTTACAAGGGACTTACCTGAGTGCCAGGGTTGTACCAATTGTGGTGACAAAGGTACCGTTTAGGGAAAGAACATTGGTGCTGGGGCCTCATTAGCACGGTCCCAGCACACTTTCAAATCATAACTTAGCATCAGCAAAGGCAAAAAGACAGGGGGTATCCATTCCAAGGAGGCATTTCCTTACACAGTTTTATTAGGTTAAGTCTACTATTACATCTGCCTCTGCAGTATTGCAAAAGGAGCTTAGATGTTCGTTCTTCAAAAAGTACCCTACCAATGCACAAATTGTTGGAAATGGATTTGACCTTTCAAAGCATACAGTAAACACTGTATATAATTTTGTTATTGTGATTTGGTTTAGGGATGGTGTGTGCAGACACCAATGGTTGAGATCTAGGTGGAAATGTTAGCCTATACATTCAGTGGTGTGTTTCTTCAAATCCAAGTCTGCTGAGCTTTTGGAAATTGTTGCACAGGTCTTTTTACTCCTTTTAAGCTCTTAGCCTATTAGAATCGAGCAACCTTACTTAAACAGGATATGCTCAATAGCCATAGCTACTGTTCCCCGCAGGCTGTCCTGACTCAGTTCAGGATGATGCTCCAGTGGAAAATATGTGATCTGGATATTAAGTAGGTGTTTGAGCAAGTGGGAGTCTACAATTCACCTGAACTACTCTGACCTCATTTTCCCCTGTCACACAGGGGAGAGCATTTGATTTTAGTGGCGAGGGGAAGTGTTTCGAAAGATGCATTAAAAAATAACTTTCCAAGCACCTGAAAGTGACCTTCCCATCACCTGATAAATTTTGGGGGTTCAGGTGTTTCTTGACTCCCAGGAAGGGAAGAGTGATTTCACCTGGCCTGGACCTTTGTCTCGACAACAGATTGTTATGAAAAGTCTAGACTGAACTTGGGAATATTTCCTACCCGGAGATATGGACATTCAAAAATATAGTTAGCAACAGGTAAGTAAAGGCCTAAAATAACATGGGGCACTAACGGGGGCTGGGGGGGCGTATGGGGGCATTCATATACTAAAAAATAGAATGTGAAAATCACTCTCAACCCACACTACCACCCAAGGACCCTTAGGACTAAGGAAGTACTTAAAGCCCAAAGGTAAGTAAGTAGGATTCCACAGGTGTCTGTGTGCAGAGTAATATCGGGTCAGTGTTCATAGGCTAACGTGAGGCAGTCGCAGTTGGAGTTTTCTCGTTTTAGGACCCTTCCCAGAAGACCCTGAGGAAACCCGTTGGGACAAGAGAGGTTGGATAGTGACCCCCCTTATGGATACCCAGAGCAGTGGAGTACCCACACCGGGGAGCCAAGGTGCATAGGGATGAAATTGTGTCGAGACCTCCTATTGAAGTCAGTGGGGACCTCGATTGTCCAGCTGCTGATGTGAACCATGGACCAGGTCGGTCGAACTCAGGCATGGATTCCGGAAGAAGAGGACCTAGGGATAGAGGGAACAGAGTCCAGGTCACCGGGAGGTGTCCAGGAGGTACAGGATGGCAATGCCCACCCTTCTTTGTGATGCTTTCCGGTAGGACGGTGGACGAAGAAGTGCAGTTGTGGAGCCCAGGGGATGCAGGAGAGGATCTCAGGAGTCCTGCACGAGCTGTTGAATTGCAGAGTGGTCAGCGGGGCCACCACCAAGCTGTGGCAAATGCAGGGCAGCGTTGCACGGAGTTTGCAAGATTTGTGGGGACCAGCAAGGTCCAGGTGACCCATTTTTGGCAGGTAGGTCAGGGCCAGCAGAAATCATGGGAGCCCCCCAGCAGGACCCTTTGCTAGCAGGCACAGGGAGGCCTCAGCAGCACAGGAAAGAGGGAGGCTCACATCGCAGGAGTTGCAGAGAGGACATCGTTCTTGGAGTTGGAGAGTGCTGGAGGCGAGGGCTTATTGGAGCTAGGAGATCTTCAGGCTGAAGAGCCAACAAGCCTTGGCAATGACTAGCAGACACAGTTCCAGCGAGGGATCACATATCTCCAAGTTGCAAGGATGATAGGTCAGACCTCTGAAGAGCCACAGAACCACCACCTGTGTTGCAGAGCCTTGAAGAGTCCATGGGACAGCAGGATCCACAAGTTGGTCATTGAGGTGTCTGTGGATGCGGGAGAGTGACTCCTTCACTGCAAGGGAAATTACTTCTTGCTTTCCTAAGTGCAGGCAGAGTCCCAGTGACTCTGGAGGATGGACGGCCTCGGGGTTGCAGAAGTCTTTGCAGGACTTGGAAAAAAAGTTGCAGTAGGAGGTCTCCTACTGGTTACATACTTGCTCTTGGCAGCTGCAGTCCTGGTGTCTAGGCTGCAGAAGTGTCTTGCAGGCGATTCTTGAAGTCTGGCAGACAAATCTGGGGTCCCACAGTTAGGGGAGCCCTTAAGTAACACAGAAAAGGGGTTGGACACTTACTGCAATGACCCACCTGTCGAGTGGGGCAGGGACGTCACCCAGCTGGACTAACAAGTCAGACGCTCCCAGGGCTTCTGCTCATCTTATTTCCAAGATGGCAGAATCAAGTGGCCACCTGGCAGAGGTCTTTGGACCTCCCTAGGGGAGGTGCTGGACAAGGGGATGGTTCTCAGTAGATGTCCAAGTGTCCCTGATTGATATGCCCTGCAATAGCTCCCACCTTTTTGGTGGCAAAGCTGACAGGATGCTCAAGAGCTTTCAGGAGAGCCAGGTAACTGGCAAATCACTTTGGCTTTCTCAGTTTGCTTGTCCCAACATCAGTCCTTTTGTACCTAACGCAGCAGTGGCCAGTGCACAAATGAGTCTGCAATATCACCCGTATCCTCCAGTATTGTAACTTGCTCAGTCATTTTGTGGGTGGCTTGTGGACCACATAATTGACAAAGCTGCAACCAATTTATTTCTTGGTGTTTCCTGTTTTCAGTTTTTATATTTTGTGAATTCCAGAGGATTTTTTTCACTGTTTTCCTAACTTCTGAAAATTAATGGTTATAAGTGTTATGCTTTTCTGAATTTTGAAAAAGGAGCTCCCTCACCTTCACACAGACAGTGCTTACCATTTTATTTTCATAAAGCTGAAAATATATGTCTGTTTGACCGAAGCCTGGAGGATGCATGGTGTTAAATGGGCTTAGAATCCTGCCTGCTACTTTGCAAATAAAAAGAGTAAAATTGAAATATGATATGGTTTGAATTTATGCAGCCAAATGTATGGTAAATGTTGTCACTTACAACTTATTGGAACAGAGTCAACAGACACCTTTCTTTGTGGTGGAGTTTTTTTTCCAGTTAAGCTCCTGCTACGATGTCCACCCATCTTCCAGCTTCTTTTGAGAGCCTTCATTAAAATTGTGCACTTGGCTGTCCTAATGGTCAGGCCACTTCATAGAAACTGGGATCATTTGTGGTGAATTTTGCTCTGGACAGAGCAGCTCAGAGTTGGGATCTGCGTTTGACACTCACTTTAACATTCAAGAGTGTATTTTACTGATGGATGGCTTCACTTTTGACTCTCCTGCAGTTACAACAGGAGATGAGTTTTAAGCATGCTATCTGTATATGCACTGCACTCTGTGTAACAGTATGCTGCGATGCATGCAGCAGAAAAAAGTGAAACAAGGATGTTTAGGAGCCTTGTTTACGCTCTGTTAGGAGTGCATTTAACTCAGAGGTTTTTGGAGGTGGAAGCTCCAATAGTCACTGGAAGAGCTGCCTAGGTCTCACTTGCAAAACCTGAGAAGCACCTGTTCCTTGCTGCAGAGTATCCCTTTTTGATGACTCTAATTTTTGACATTTATATACTGAAGACATGCTGCAGACTCAGCTGAGAGATGAAAAATCTGCTCATGCAGATTGTTATTCAGAAGCCTGCATTCTTTTACACTTTTTTTTTCTGGGTGATTAGATCTCGGCTTGTGCAGTCACTGCTCATTGCAAGAGGTGAATCTCTAGTTCTGGAGAATCTAACCCCTTCATGCAGATGAAGCCTCTATTACTTTAGCAATTAAATCTCTGGGTACATACAGTATTTGCTATTGATGACACAGGATCTATTTGTGGAAATTGCAATGCATGCAAAGACCCTCTATCCTATGCAGACTTTAATTGCATGGCTGCTCTACCTAAAGATTACTGTGTAAGGTCCTCTGCCCTGCTGGTTCAGGGCCGCTTAATTGCAGATATCTGCAGAGACTTCTTTACTTAGAGTAATCCCCAGGCATTAGACTGGGTCCGGATGTATTTGAGCCGGTAGGTGGCGCCATTTGGTGCTGCATCAGTCGTACCGCAATATGGTTGAGCAAATGCTGCCCATGGTCTAGGAGGCGGTCCAAACCATACTCCTCCATGCTATTGCCAATGGGAGGGACACAGCAAGGTTCACCTTACAGTGCGGTCTCTATGCTACTGACTCGCTGGGTGGAGTGATTTGATAGTCTGTGGCCCTTCGGTGCCATGCCTGGCTGAGAACAACAGTTTTTTCAGGGTATGCCCAAGCCTTGCTTATGGACATGCCCTTTGATGGCTATTGGGTTCTTGGATTAGAGGCAGAGTCAGCGCTGGCGCTCTTTAAGGGCAGTAGAGCTACAGCCAGGTCCATAGGCTTATCCTCGGCCACTTCGCGAGGCGCACCCGATGATTGTCGTCGCACTCAAAGCCGTCGAGTAAGTCAGGCAAGTTCCACATGCATAAAAAAGTCGAACAAGTTGAAGAGGTCTTTGACTTCACCGTGCCCATCGAAGACTTCCAACAAGGCATGAGAGCATCAGCACTCCAGGCCTTGCGCTTCGGCAGAGCCTGAATCAGGATCCATTCCGCACTTCCCCGACTTTACTTCCCCATCCACCTTAAAGACTTTTATGAGGCCATGAAACTCGTATTTGGGTGGCCCAACCCCACTGGATCACCTTTGTGCCCCTCAGGTTTGGGAGGGAGCCCCACTGGATCCCCGCAAGCAGGTTCATCCTCAGCACCAGTCGGGCCCCTTAAATCTCTTGTTGGATCCAGAGTGAAGGTGGTGGTGAGACCTTTCTCAGCACCCACTCTTCAAGTCCACCGTCCACCCCTTTTTGTGACCACAGAAAACATCTCCAAACACTTCCATACCCTCCCAGCCACCATGGGCAGCATGCTTCCATGGCTTTTTGTGACTGAGGACATGGGTCCCGTAGACCACATGGGACAGGTATGCAGAGGACTGTCCTCAAACCCCCCAATCGCCCCCATAAAAATTACCCACCACCACCATCAGCAGTCATTGCTTTCATATCCTTTTAGTTGCCCTCCAACCATCATTGGCATCCAGTGGGGGACAGGATATGCCATCACCTGCACCACTGGTGGTCAGTATCCACCAGCTACTCCCTTCCCATTATGACTATCCCTTCACCGATGCTACCCACATAAGAATGGCTGATGAAGTACCACTTCAACTTGCTCCGTCAGGAAGTGCTGGCTTTCTTGGCCAAGGCAGCCACAGAAAGTGCGCCAGTATCAAAGTAGGTAATTGTTCCTAATCCCTCTACTTTCTGTTGCCCAAGAAGGACAAAGCCTTTCGTCCGGTGTTAGACCTGCACCTTCTCAATCTTTTCCTGAAAAAGGAGAAATTCAAGATGCTCACATTTGCCCAAGTTCTGTCTGCCCTGGACCCAGGAGACTGGATGCTAACATTGGACTTCCAGGAAGCATATCTTTACATCCCTGTCCTGCCTGCTCACAAACATTACCTGCAGTTCATGGTGGGCCAAGAGCACTTTGCATTTGCAGTGCTCCCTTTCATCCTTACCAGCTCCCCTTGGGTGTTCACAAAGGTAATGGCAGTGGTTGCAGCTCATCTGCGGACGTTCCTGTCTTCTCCTACCTTGACGATTATCTGTTGAAGATGTGCTCACCTTAGCCAGTCGTCTCCCACTCCCAGACTATGGTGAACCTTCTGCACTCACGGGGATTCACTTTGTCAATGTGCCAAAGTCAGGTGTGACTCTCAGATACTCCCTTTCGTCAGAGCTGTTCTGGACACAGTGCGGCTGTAGGCCTACAGATTAGTCACTTCTGGGATTGGCAGACCATTTGGGAGAGGTGGAGGTCAGATGACTCTGGTCTCCGGTGGAGTCCGAGCTTCACATCAACATGTTGGAGTTTCCGTCCATCTTTCTTCCTTCAGTCAGGGGAAGACTGGTGCACTTGTTCATGGACAACACCACTGCTATGTGGTACTGCAAAACACACAGCGGTGTGGGGTTGTTCATCCTATGTCAAGCACCTCTGCATCTCTCGACATGGCTGGAACGCCAGAGCATTTCTGTGGTAGTTCAACACCTTGCAGGGCTTTCTGAACGCCAGGACAGATGAACTTACCCGAAGATGCCTAGTGGATAACAAATGTCATCTCTACTCAGAGGTGGTTCAAGGCCTCTTTCAGCAGAGGGGCAACTCTTGCTCGGAGATGCTTTTCTTCACGAGTGGAGCTCCGGCCTCCTGTATGCATTTTTCCCAACACTACTCCTGCCCAGAGTTCTCAGAAGATCAGGAACAACTGGGCCCTAGTTATTAGTGTGGCTCTGGATTGGGCACATAGATTCTGGTATCCGGAGCTATTGAGCATGACCATCTTTCCTCAATCAGGCTGGTTCTTCAAGAGAACTTGTGTTGCAGCAACAGATGAAGGTTCTCCACCTGTATCTGCGTACCCTTCACCTTCTTGAGTAGAAATTGAATGGCAACAGTTCACAGCTTTTGACCTTCCGCCCGAAGTCTGAAATGTTATTCTGGCAAGCAGATGTCCCTCCACCAAGTCTGTAAATGCCTGCCTTTGGGATAAGTTAGTGACATGGTGTGAATTCCACATCATCCCCCCCTTTCTTCACTTTTATCCAAGCGTTGTTTTGTTTGCTCCATCGTCGGCTCTGTAGGGCCCTGCTCTGGGCACAGTTAAAGGTTATCTTTCAGCCATTTCATCATTGCAGTTGCCAAACAAGCCTTATTTATTTAAGTTGCCTGTTGTGGCTAGGTTTCTTAAAAGCTTTTGAGGCAGATATTTCCCCACCAGCCATTCATCATGTATATGAATCATGTTGTCACCTTTTACACGTGTGCACTCTTTAAGCCTCTCCATAATTGCCTTCTTAGTCTTTTGACCATCAAAACAGCCCTTCTATGGCCTTTACATCGGCCAGAAGGGTCACTGAATTGCAGGCACTCTTGCAACATCCTCCCTACACCACCTTCTTCCCGGACAAGCTTTTCCTCAAGACATCTGCCTCCTATCTTCCGAAGGTTGTTTTTCCCTTCCATATAGGCCAGAACATTACCCTCCCTACCTTCTTTTCTCCTCATCACTCCTCCAAAGAGAATTAGAGACTCCACTGTACGGACCCAAAAGGAGCATCGTTGTTCTGCCTTGACCACCCAAGAGTTTACCTGGTGGATGATCAAATCATCGTGGGGTACAAAGGAGTTAAAAGGAAGGCCGTGGGAGGCACCTTTCACCCCAGATATAAGGTTTACCTTATATGATGGTCAATGCACTTTGATTATATAAGTCACCCCTAAGGAAGTTCCTTCAGCCCAAGGGCAGGGTGCATGGTTCCAAGTGTGAGGGTAACCCTGTATGAGCAGAGGTACCCCTACAAACCCAAGACTCAATTTTCTGGGCTTTGTAAGTGCGCTAAAACCATTCTAAGGTAGTGGACGCTGGTCATTAGAGGTCTGACTTTCTTCTTTGCAACTAGGAAGGCGGTTGTCCCTCGGTGGAGCCGCTGGGATGGAACTCCTGTGCATCTGTTGTCCTCAGCAAGGCTTGCTGGCTGGGTTCCCAGGTGTAGGTCCTTCACTTATCTTGGTATCCACGGATGGGGGCACTCTTGAACCTTCCTTGTTCCAGCAGGTTTCCTCTGGGCCCTCTGGGAAGGGTCTGTTCACAACATTTACCTAACTGTGACATACCCAGTATTATCCTGTGGGACACTCAACACTAAGTAACACCTCTGCACACAGGCTTCTGGTGAATTCCTGCTACTTACCTTTGGTGTTCTAGTACTTCCCAAATCCTTAGGATCTTTGAGTGTCAGACTTGGTCATCTGTGTCTTTCCTTACCCATTTCTTTTAATATATGTCCCCCTTCCCCAAATAGGGGCCTTTGTTATTATATGCTTATACCGGCCTGTTTCTAATTTATGTGTTCATATCTCCAGTTAGGAGATATACCAAAGTTAGTTTAGTGCATGAGTGTTAATAAATAATACACTTCTTGTGTGTAAATCATTGACTGTCCCTGTGGTTATTACATTTGCTTTGCATCCTGTCTGATAAGCCTTAGCTGCTCTCTACAGCTACCCTTTGAGAGTTTTGGTTATTTGAAAACCTCCAACACTATCACTGAGGGTTTCCTGGATTCAGTGCAGGGTGCCTCACATATAGGTGTACATCATATCCTGAGCAAGTCTCCTACATTGGTGGTGGCGCAGTGGAATAAAGACTTTAATTTCTTTACCACTTAGTCATAAGTGAGTTTCCAAAAGAAACCACTACTGACTTAGGTTCATACTGTACATTTAACAAATTGGTATTTTTCTAACTTTTTGGATTGAGTTGTTAAGGGTCTAGCATAGCCCTGTCACCAATCTCTTAAAAGTTTAGAACACTATGGTTTTGTAGATACACTTACTCTACCCTAGTACCATGTCTTCTGTTGAGGGAGCTAAACAGACTCAAGAGTCTGGGTATAGTGCCCTTACATTTAAAGAAATTAGGTCACTGTGCAGTGCTTGAAAATTGAAGACCGGTAGTCACACTAGCAAATCACACTAATAAGTCCACATTTACTCCCCAGGATTGGTGAAAAGGGTTCCAAGGAGGAATAGGTCCTCCTCATCCACCTTAACATCTTCTGCTGAGTCCACCCACTCCAGTTTTGGGGAGCAGCATTAGGTTGAGGGTACAGCTTTCGGAACGCCCTGGGGGGGGGGGCGAGAGAGAGGGGAGAGAGAGGGGAGAGAGGGGAGAGAGGGGAGAGAGGGGAGAGAGGGAGAGAGAGAGAGAGAGAGAGAGAGAGAGAGAGAGAGAGAGAGAAGAAAAAAAAAAAAAAAAAAAAAAAAAACCATGGTGGCAGTGCTAGAAATTCCGAAGTCAGGGAGGAACACTTTGACGTTAGGAATCTCAGCAGGATAGTTAGTTCCTCCCCCTCCAACAAGTCTGGGGATTATATCCACAAGTGGATTACTGCTTTGGAGAGGGACCGTGAAGTCCAGAAGGTCTCCCAGAGACAGTGGACAGCTATCCTGTGGCTCTCCTTTTCAGACAAAGGTAGAGACAAACTTTTGGCAGTCAGGGAAGAGGATGCAGAAAACTACCTGGTCTTCAAGGAGGCACTGATTGATGGGTTTGACCATACTACTGAAGAATACAGAGTAAAGTTCAAGGGTTGATTTTGTGGACTTCACAGTTAAGGTTCTGGAATGTTGGTTATATGGTAGTGATGTGCATGACTTTGAAGGGATGTACAATCTAATCATGAGAGAGCATATCCTTAATAACTGCGTGTCTGACAAACTGCACCAATACCTGGTGGACGCTGAGTTCACCTCTTCACAAGAATTGGGAAAGAAGGCAGACAAGTGGGTCCCCACCACAGTGAGTAAGAAAACACAACTTGGCCTGACCATAAGAAAGGGAATACTTTCAAGCCTCAAGGGAAAGATGGTGATAAACCTAAAGATAAAACAAATCTTCTTTAGGTCTACAAACATCTTCTTCTCGGGGTGGGTCCAAATCCTCCTTTTCCTCTGGTAAGAAACCCTAGTTCTTTGTCTGTAAAACAGAAGGCCATAGGGCAGCTGACTCCAGTTGCCTTAAGAAAAGCACCAGTACTATTACTGTAGGAAAGTGCCCCTTTTGGCATGGTTAACCCCCACCCCCACACTTTTTGCCCGATATTTGATGTTGAGTATGTGCTGGGATCTTGCTAACCAGGCCCAAGCTCCAGTGTTATTTCCCTAAACTGTACTATTGCTTACACAATTGGCACGCCCCTGACACACAGCTAAGTCCCTTGTAAAAGGTACCAGTCGTACCAAGGGCTCTGTGGCCAGGGAGGGTCCCTAAAGGCTGCCCCATGCCACCCTAAGGGACCCCTCACCAAACATGCGTACTGCCTTGCAGCTTGTGTGTGCTGTTGGGTAAAAAACGGTAAAGTCGATGTGGCATCCCTCTCTGGGTGCCATGCCCACAAACCACTGCATGTGTCATAGGTAAGTCACCCCGATAGCAGGCCTTACAGCCCTATTGCAGGGTGCACTATTACACAGGTGAGGGCATACCTGCCTGTGCAATATGACCCACCAGTGTCTAAGTCCATTCTTAGACATTGTAAGTGCAGTGTGGCCATATTGAGTACCTGGGCTCGGAGTTTGTCATTATGCACGCCACAGCTCCATGATGGCTTCACTGAAGACTGGGAAGTTTGGTATCAAATCTCTCAGGTCAAAAAACACACACTGATGCTAGTGTTGGATTTATTAGAATATGCACACAGAGGGCATCTTAAAGATGCCCCCTGTATTTCACCCAGTCCTCTAGTGTAGTGCTGACGGGTCTGTGCCATCCTGACCACTAGCAGACAAGTTTCTGATCCCATGGGGTGAGAGCCTTTGTGTTCTTTGGGGTCAGGAACAAAGCCTGCTCTAGGTGGAGGTGCTTCACACACACACACACCCCTTTACAGGAACTGCAACACCTTGTGGTGAGCCTCAAAGGCTCCTGCCTCCTGTTATACTGCCCCATGACATTCCAGCTAGTGCACAAAACCCCACCTTTGGCTGCAAGTGTGGCAGGAAACTAAGAAAAAACAAGGAGGAGTGATCACTTCAGAAGGGACCACCCCTAGGGTACCTAGAGCTGAAGTGACTCCCTCCTTGCAGAATCCTCCATCATGGTTTGGAGGACAGGGACCCATAGGGTTAGGAATGTGGCCCCTCTCCCCAAAGGGAGTGGGCACAGAAAGGGCGAAGCCACTCTCAGGAACAGTAGCTATTGGGTACTGCCCTCTCACCCCTGTAACACCCCTAAATCTAGTATTTAAGAGCTCCCCTGAACCTAGCTAGTCAGATGCCCGGTGACCTCACAAGAAGAAAACAAGAAAGAAGGACTGCTAAGCTGAAATCCCAGCAGAGAAGACAGAAGACGAAAACTGATTTGGCCCCAGCCCTCCTGGCCTGATTCCAGTTTAAAAAAGCCCTGTAAAAGAAAGCGACGCATCCTGCGGGTCCAGGGACCTCTGAGAAGCCTTCAGAGGACTGCCTGTATCACAGAGGACCAGGAACTCCTGTGGACAGCGGCCCTGTCCAAGAAGAAACTCCATTTCAGGACTCCAGAACCACCCCAGATCCCTGAATCCTGCCCACCCTGCACCCGATGCCCAAATCCAGGTGGCCCAACTGACTGGAGCTAGTCCCCAGGCGATTCTGAGCAAGTGCCACCCTATGTTGACCCCTCCAGTCCACCATGACGATGCCTGCCACCTTAATCCGGAGGACCCCTCTCCCCCTTTAACCCCCAACCACAACAGCACTGGATGAAGATTCCGGACTCCAAAAGGTACCCCTGCACCCGCAGCCGCCTGGCCTTGGGAAACCTGCCCTTCAGCCCAGCAACGTCCAACAGACGGCACCCCTCCTTGTCCAGACTTTGGTTTTCCGGAACCGAACCCCTAGACTTTACCTTCAGCATCTTTGTGGCCCCTGGGGTCCCTCTATAGGAAAGCATTGGGAGCACGACGCTGTGTTTGCACCCGGCTGCCCCTCCACCCCTGACGGTGTATGTTTGGTGCTGACCTGTGGCCCCCCCTCTAAACTCCCCAGGTCTTACCTCCGAAAGCGTGGGTACTTACTGCAAGCAGGCCTTCTTCAGGGTGCCCCCAGTCTCAATAGGAGCCCATGTTAAATTTGCCTCATCTTTGACCTCTGCAACCGGCTGGCCCTGTGTTGCTGGTGATGGGTGTTTGGGGTTAACTTGAACCCCAACCTGTGGACTTCCTAACCCCCGGAGACTGGAAATGTAAGTCTTGTACTTACCTTCAAATCGTGCTAACTTTTCTTGGCCCCCTAACACCCCCGGGACTGAAAATTGCAGTGTTGACTTTTAAAACAGGTTATTGCCATTTATTCAAAAACTGTGTAACTTGCCAATTCTAATCAACATGGTATTGATACATATGTGGAATAGTTATTTAGTCATGTACTTACCTGCAACTTGAAGCTTGTGATTCTAGAAACAAATTAACAAAATACATTTTTGCTATATAAAAACCATTGGTCTTAAGTTAGTTATTGAGTGTGTGCTTCCCTTATCGTCTCTGTATGTACACAAAATGCTTTGCACTACCCTCTGATAAGCCTAACTGCTTGAATACACTACCACAAAAGAGAGCATTAGTATTATCTACTTTAGCCTCTGTTATGCCTCTGGGGAAACCCCTGGACTCTGTGCAAACTATATCTCATTTTGATATAGTGCATATACAGGGCCAGCTTCCTACAACGCACAATGTCAGCTGTTTTGCACCTTGGAGTTTCCAAGGCGGCACTTGCTCAGTGACGCTTTTCATATCAAGTGGAACTCAGGCCTCCTTTCCGCCTATACCACTTCTGCCCAGAGTTCTGAAGAAGAGCAAGAATGACCATGCCCAAGAACAGAATCCCCCCCTGTCTCTGTTCGAGAACCGGCAGGGGCTCATTTGTGCATATGTTGTGGGAATGCCCCGTTATACAAGTTTATTGGCCCTTAATAATAGGCGAACTCAACATAATGATGGGACAACAAATACCCTTGAACCCCAGATTTGTGATGCTGGGTATCCCTACGGATATTGACATAACCTGGGCTAACATTCTTTTCTACAATCTGGGTCATCTTGTGGCCGAAAGAGACGTAGCTAAACACTGGGGTGCTCTGGAAGCACCTACCCTGGGTGAATGGAGAGTGGGTGTGGACTTTGATATGGGTGCCAAAAAAGTCACATACAAAGCCTGAGGATGCCCATAGAAATTTTACAAGATATAGTCCCCATGGCTGGAATACTACAGTATAGAAGAAGGGAGCTCCGAAACTCCTGTTGAACTGCCACAATAATTATGACACAAAGCACACTGCTGAAAGATAATTTTTTCCACTGTACTACTCACCATTGTATCAGACCCCAGATATCTTCTTTTCAGATTTAATGGAGTCTTCTTTGAGACAGCGACCACTGTGAAATGTTTTTAAATACGTTGTATAAAAACAACAAAAATATTTTAAAAATACAAACAATGACTGGGCCCAAGTGTAGGAAGCGGGCACTCTATATAGTGCACTAAAATGAAGTACACTGTGCAGAAAGTCCTGTGGACCCCCAAAGGCTTGCAGAGGCAGAAATAGATAGGTCTAGTGCTCTTTTTGTGGTAGAGTGGGCAAGCAGTTAGGCTTACCAAGGAGTCGTGTTAAGCATTAGTTCCACTCACAGAAGTAATAAGTGAGACACACACTCAAAGAATAAATCAGAGACCAATTTAGAAAAATAACAGTTGCTTTTATATATGCTTTGAACCAAAGAACTACTTTATTTGACCAGCAGTTTTTAATTTAAAAATACTTTGCTGTTTCAAAAACTGACACTGTGCAGTTTTCAGTCTCTTCAATTTTAATCTATGGGATGAAATCAAGAATGCAGTTTCACAGGTAAGTATACAATTTATAATCTCAGTCTTCAGGGTTTAAGGCTATCACCAGGCAAGGTTCAGGTTGGTACCAACAATGCACCCAGAGCAGCATGGGGGCGACTGGGTGCAGAGGTCACAGTCAGAGTCGATGCCCAATGTTAATCAATAGAGACTGGGGAGAATGAAGCTGCTCCCAAGTAAGTACAAGTGTTGTCGAAGGTTGGTTTCCAAGGGTTGAGGCAAGCAGTGGAGATGGTGGCACCAAACTTAGACCCTCAACGGCACAAGGGCAACTGGGTTTAGAGTGCACCCAATTCTATGCAATGGAGATGGGATATTCACTAAAGCACTGTTTACAGGTGAGTAAAGCAGGGTCAAGAGTCAGTCTCCTGGTGTTGAGGCAAAGCAGCACCAAACTTACATAGGGGCGTCTGGGTGCCAAGTGCCAACACAGTGTCAGGCGCCCAATATTATTCAGGGAGGGAGATGACTTTCAGAAACAGACTACAGGCTCTAAACAGGAGGCCAGGTGAGGTCAACCCACAGCTGCCCAGGTAAGTTGAGATGCCACGGGGGTCGTAGGGACACTGACAGTCCAGCTCCCTAGGGCCCAGGGATTCCAGCTGCAGGGATGTCTTTTGGTGTCGGAAACAGCTTACCAGACAGATTGCAGTCAGGGGGAGTTCTTTGAATAATGCTGCAGGTGTTGCTGTGGAGTCTGTCAAGGGTCAGCCCATGGTGGACTCTTGATCAGAAGCACTGGGGAACCTTCACTGGACTGGTGGGCCACTTGGACTTGTGCTGAGGGCGTCACGTGCAGAGGTGGTTCTAGGTGGCGGTTTTGCAGCTCCTCAGGCAGACTTCTTAGTTGGAGATGGTTTCTTCTGGGTGGGTCCGCTGTCCATGGGAGTTCTTGGTCTTTATCGAAGGCAGGCAGTCCTCCCAAGGCTTTGGAGGTTGCTGGGCTGAAGGACAGGCCTCTTCTGGGTGCAGGTGTCTTTGAAGGCTGCAGACAAGCCGATGGGCAACTTCTGTTTCGTCCGTCTTTTCTTAGGTTGATAGGAATCTGATTCTAGGGTTCACGGGTGCCACCTAAATATTGAATTTAAGGGGGTTACAATGGGCTACTCACCTTTAGGGTTACTACACCCTTCCTATGACCACTTCCTTTGGGAAGTGGCATAGCCCTAACCCTATTGGAGTAATTACTTCCCTGCAAGATGGAGGAGCTTAAAAATGAATGTCCACTTTAACTTCTCCACCCTAGGGGTGGTACTGGCAATATATGGACACTCCTAATTTACCTAGTTTTCCTGCCAGTCATGCTGCCAAACATAGGGTCAGGAACCAGCAAGGCCTTTAAAGCTCCCCACCCTGGAATGTCCATCCTGCCTGGGAGAGGAAGTTACACCTCTGCCCAGAGCAGGCGTTCTGAGCCCTCAAGAGCATTGGCTCTCACCTCAGGGGGGCAACACTCTGTCTAAGATGGCTATATTGGTTTTGGCTAGTCAGTGCCCTCAAATAGGAGTTGGTAGGTTTTCAGGGGGCACCTCTAAGGTGCCCTCTGAGTGCATGTATTAATAAATCCATCAGTCGGTGAGTGTTTATTAATTCAAGATGTTTGATACCAAACATCCCTATTGTCAGTGAAGCCATCATGTAGCTAGGGAACTAGTATTGACCAGTGTCCAGCACATTTACTTAAAATGGCTTTATTGTTAACTTGCTGTGTTTGAGAATCGACAAGGACGTAGCAGGGGCATATCTGCTCCTGCAGATATACCCTTGTAGGACAATGGCTCAGTTTATGGTGTACACCTATGGTGTGGCACCATGTACTGAGTTCAAGTAAGCCATTGCCATAGTGTTTTGGGGCCGAGATAACCACAGCTATCTCTAGGGATAGCTGTGGAAAGCAGCCCAGGCTTAACGAGGAGGACTGTAAAGCACTTACAATAACATAGTAGTTAGTCAGTGATTATCACCCAAGAAAAAAACACACCAAGTGTTACAAAAATAAAATATTCTTTATTATAATACTAGTACTATCCTAACATTGGTATATCTCCACTTGTAGATATCTACACACAAAATATATACTTCAAAACCATCAGGAAAAGCATAGAAATACAAGGGACCCTATACGGGGCCAAACCATATACTAAGAAAGTGGTATAAGAAAGGAGGTGCCCAACCAAGGTAAGTGTGTTAGAATCCAAAAGACGGGAGGAGTAAGGAATTACCAGTGGTAAGTATCAAGAGATCCCATAGGCGCCTGGGTGCAGAGTTGTTACCGAGCCTGATGTCCCATAGGCTAACACAGGACAGTCGCAGATGGAATTTTCAGGATTCAGGACCCTTCTCAGAGGACCCCGAGGTAACCAGTTGGCACAAGGAAGGTTGGATAGTGCTCCCACCGTGGATACCCAGAGAAGTGGAGTACCTAGACCTGAGAGCCCAGGTGCATGGGGGTGAAGTGAAGTTGGAAGCTTTCGTTGGAGTCGTGGGAGCCTCGTTTGTCCAGCTGCTGTCGCGACCCATAGACCAAGGCGGTGGAACTCAAAGGTGGATTCCAGATGGGAAGAATCTGAACAGGACAGTGTCCAGACAACTTTGAGTGACCAGGCAGTGCAAGTAGGCAATGCCCACCCTCCTAGAGGTGAAGTTCCTACAGGTCTGTGATGAAAGAATTCCAGCTGAGGAGTCCAGAGAATGCAGGAGAACCTAGGAGTCAACCATGAGCTGTCCCACGACGGTCGCCAGATTGCAGGAGGGTCGGTGGTCAGCAGGACCAACAACAAGCTTTGGCAAATGCAAAAGACGTTGCAGAGACGTTTGCGGGTTTATGGGGACTAGCAAGTTCCACACAACTCACACCTGGGGCAGGGAGGGAGGGCTGGCCCTCAGCTGGAAAGGAAGCGTTGGAGCCCTCACAAGTGACCCACTGGCAGCAGGCACAGGGAGTCATAGGGAAGTGGTACTCTCAGGCCGTTGCCAAGTGGAAGCTGATCTTGGATTTGCAGAGTGCTGGAGGCTGAGCTTCTTGGAGCTTGAAAATCTCCTGGAGGAAGATCCACCCAGTCTTGGTAGGAGCAACAGTGACAGTGCATAGGGGTTCCATTCAAGTGGCTGCAACAAAGGTCTCCCACATTGGTCAGAAGACAAGTAGGTCCTGGAGAGGACCATAGGGCCACCACCTGTGCTGCAGAGCCTTTCTACGTCCGTGGGACAGCATGATATAACAGCCGGTCGTTGTCATCTTAAGATGCCATTGGATGCAGGGGAGCGACTCCTTCACTCCAAGAGAGATTCCTTCTTGCTTCTTTATGCACACAGAGTCCTTGTGACTCTGGAGGCTTAACAGCACGGATGTTGCTGAAATCTTTCTTGCAGGAGCTGGGGAGACAGTGTTGCAGTGGAAACCCTCTCAACTGGATACAGTCTTGTTTTAGTTCCAAAGCCAGACCAGCAGCAGTTCTAGAGACCAGGAGCAGAAGTGAATTCCTTTGTAGAGTCTTGCTCGGAGAATCTGAGGACCCACCCACAGGGGAGCCCTTAAGTAACCCTAAAAGGGGGTTGGTCACTATCTGCAGTGACCCACTTATCAGAGGTGGTCAGGGACACCATCTACCTGGCCTCACCAGTCAGATGCTCCCAGGGGCCTCTGCACATCTTATTTCCAAGATGGCAGAATTAAGTGGCCATCTGGCAGAGCTCTGTGCGTCTCCCTAGGGAAGGAGCTAGACAGGGGGGTGGTCACTCCCTTGTCCTTTGTGCGATTTCGCACCAGAGCAAGAACATGGGGTTCCTGCACTGGAGCAAACCGGTTTATGCAAGGAGGGCACCAAATGTGCCCCTTAAAGCAGTTTGGTGGCACTGGGAGGCATCCATACCCCAGCCCAGAGACACCTAGTTCTAAAAGAGAGGTCACACCTCTCTCCTACAGGAAACCCTTTGCTCTGCCTTCCCCTGCTCGAGTTAAGCTCAGCAGTAGGAGGACAGAACAGTGTCTGGGGTCTGCAGCAGTGCGGAATGGCAGGCAGACCCTGCGAGGCTGTACAGACAGATCATGCTGGATCTTCTAAGGAACCCCCAGAGTACATGGTATCATGCAACTAACACTGGAATCTGTGTAAATGCATGATTTCCACATGTTTGATACCAAACATGCCTAGGTTTGTTGAAGCCATTATGTAGTTGGACTACTCATGTTGACCAGTGCCCACTACATACTTTAAAATGTCGTCCCTGCACTTACAAAGCCCAAGGAATGGAGTCGGGGGTTTGTAGGGGCATGTCTGATCACGTAGGGATGCCTTCACACTCGGGGCCATGCACCCTTCCCTTGGGTTGAAGGCCTACCATAGATGTGACTTACTGTGTCCAAGTGCAGTGACCCTGATATAAGGCAAGCCTTATGTCTAGAGTGAAAGGTGCATGCACCCTTTCATGAAGGCTGCAATGGCAGGCCTGCAGACACAGTTTGCATGGGCTTCCATGGGTGGTATAATACATGCTGCAGCCCCCTGGTAAACCAATGCCCTGGGTACCTAAGTACCATACACTAGGATCCTACATGGGTGCACCTGTATGCCAATTGAGGAGTGTAAAAAGTTAGCATGTAACTAAATTTAGAGGAGAGAGCACAGACACTGGGGTCCTGATTAGCAGGATACCAGTGTACTACAGTCTAAACACACTGATGCCAGGCAACAATTGGTGGAAACTATGCTAGAAATATGCTACTTTCCTACAGCCCTCACATGCAATATAATGCTCCCTATCTTTAGGGCTGGAAGGCCTGCTAGAGGGGTGTCTTACATATATTGCATGCAGTGCCATGTTGTGTTTTCGCTTTAGTGCCGCACCAAGACACACATGCCGTCATTATGACCCTGGTGGTGGGTGATAAAGTACCGCCAAATTATGACCATGGCGGTGATATCTCCGATAGACTGCCAATGTACCACACCAACCGCCATGGTGGAAACAGCCACCACGGCGGTAGCCGGCAACAGCCAGGCAGAAGTCAAAGTTCCGCCCACCATATTAAAACCCTGCAAAAACACCACCTTTTCCGGGGCGCTACCAACGACAACAAAAGCCTGGCGGAAACAGAGCACAGAAGTGAAAGGACTCACTATTGGAGACACAGGGAGGAACCCGAACTGCAAGTTTTCCCGATGATGTTCTATGTTATGTTCCAACTGGCACACCAGCAAAGACGGCAACGGTGAGTACAGCCGCCTAGCACACAAGGGAGGGTGGGAGGAAAACGAGTGACACACACACACCCTCCCCCCCCCCCTCTGCACAAGGAAAACAATTTGACCCCTAAAATCGGCAGAATAATGCAAGGATAACAGGAATTGACAAAAGTGATTGTAATCAGTTCAACATAAAAATTAATAATCCGATTTGGCTATGAAACTGATATGTACATTTGTATAAAAAAGGGACACTGCCTAGTCCAAAGTTCAAAGGGCCCATATGGCCACAGGGCTCAGTCGAAGGCCCAACTCGAATCCTGAGCACATCCGGATAGAACACCGCAGGGGCATCAGTTTGCAAATAGGCAAGCACCTCAGGCGGTGGGTGCACCTCAGCCGGATGCGGGAACAAGCCCACTGGTTCTGGAGGGGGCAGCATGCCCATTGCTTTGTCCTGGGGAGTGCAAGGCCACAGTCGCTCAAGTGGGTGTCTTGCCCACTGGTTCTGGAGGGGGCAGCCTGCACAGTAGCCCCTGGAGGGTGGACTACATGGCGTCCGCAGGTGGTGATGTCTGCATGCTGGTGGTGGTTGGGGGAGGCTCCTGGGCAACCCCTGCACTCAGTGATGGCTGCATGCTGGTGGTGGTTGGGGGAGGCTCCTGGGCAGCCCCTGCAACCAGTGATGGCTGTATGCTGGTGGTGGTTGGGGGAGGCTCCTGGGCAGCCCCTGCACTCAGTGATGGCTGCATGCTGGTGGTGGCTGGTGGAGGCTCCTGGGCAGCCCCTGCCGGCTATATGCTGGTGGTGGGTTGGGGGAGGCTCCTGGGCAGCCCCTGCACTCAGTGATGGCAGCACATCCACGGCTGGCGGTGGGGGCCCCTTGACAGCTGCTGGTGGTGGCGGTGTTTGCCTGACAGCTTCCTCTGGCGTAGAGCACTTCTTGCCCTCCTGGTCATGGGTTTGGGAACCCTTAACCTTCCAGACAGGGGTGGATGGGCTCTTCCCCTCTCTGCCTGGTGCTGCAGGCCCCTTCCTCTTCCTCACAGCTCGTGCAGGTTCCTTCCCCTTCCTCACAGCGGGTGCTGGACTCTTCCCTTTCATCCCAGGTAGTGCTGCCTCCTTTCCCTTCAATGTTGGTCTGGTATCCCTACTACCAGGAGTAGGTGGTGCTACCACTGTCCCCGTGGACTGTTTGGCTGGGATGCTGGGCTGTTTCCTTGGTACCATGCCCATACGTGCAGGACGGGGGTAGGGGTAGGGAAGAGGTCAATCTGGGAAAGGAAAAGCTTTTTAGTGATGTTGGGCAGGAGGAGGGAGGTGTAATGGGAGTGGAGGATGAAGGAGTTGTTGTCTCAGGTGTAAGTCTGCTGGATTTGGGTGCAGGTGCATGGGCTGTATGCTGTTGTGAGGTGGATGGCTGTTGGGTGTCTGAGTGCTTGTGTTTGTGTCCTTTAGGAGGGGAGGACAGACACGGTGGGAGAGGACACAGGGGGACGTGTGCATGGATGTTGTGGAGGTGTCTCCCAGTGAGGTGTGTGTTCTGCTTGGTGTGGTGATGATGCTGGTAGTGGATATTGATGCACTACTGCATGCAGATGTGAGTGTGGACGTAACTGGCTGGGAAGTGGAGAAGGAGGAGGAGGGGGAGACAGTGGAGGCAGTGGATGTTATTGTGTCTGCAACTGAATGGTGTTTGTGTGAGTGCCTGTGGGATGAAGTGTGTTTGCCTGTGCCACTCTTGTGTGCATGCTTGTCTGCCTGTGTGACTGGGATGGGTTGGGGTTGAGGAGGAAGAGACTGGGAAGTGGAAGTTGGAGGGGGGGACGGTAGAAACAGGGACAATGGCTGTCATCAGAGAGGAGGCCAGAGCCTGAATCGATCTCTGTTGGGCCGTCAATCGACCATGAATGCCCTCCCTGGATGGCATTCACAGTGGCATTCACAATGGTTGATTGCCCTACAGAGATCGATCTCAGGAGGTCAATAGCCTCCTCACTCATTGCAGCAGGGCTCATGGGGGCAGGACCTGAGGTGCCTGGGGCGAAGGAGATGCCCACCCTCCTGGGGAAGCGGGCACGGGCAACTCGCTGAGGGGCTACTGGAAGGGCGGTGCTGGTACGGGGGTGGCAGCTATACCTGCAGGTGGGGTGGTCACAGAGGTGTCCGCCACCACCAGGGAGCTCCCATCGGAAGAGGCATCAGTCTGTGTTGTCCCCTCCAGTTTCCGCCGTGGTGCTCCCCTCACCCTCCGTCCCACTGGTTGCCTCAGCGTCGGTGGACTCTGCCTGCAGGGTCCTATGGGATGCAGCTCCCTCTGTCGCCGGTGCCTCTGCTCCTCTGCCAGATGATGCTAATGCACATAAGGAGAGGATGACAAAACAAGGGGGGAGAAAGACAAAGGATACACTGGATCAATGACTGCACCAACAACACCGTTGGCGTACACAGCACCCTCGGCGTACACAGCACCCTCCACCCAGGGAACAGGCCTACGCACTATGCATTGCACTACCAGTGAAATGGCTAGTCACCAAGGCATCAGGAGGGGCACACACCACCAGCTGCAGCACACCTGTGACCCATGCAGCTTGGCCTAGAGATGAATACTAACAAGCTAGTTAACTAGTATTTTCCATTCAACCCTTAGCCTCCAGAGGACCTACGCTGCTAAGTCTGGCCTGGCCTAGGGGCACCCACTAACACACAACCACCTCCCGGATACCACCCCACCAGCCATAAGTTGTAATGCTAGCCACTGTACTCACCCCCTTGTGGCTGCTGTGATGCCCTCAGGCGCCCATTCAGCTCAGGGCAGGCCACTGCCCGTATATGGGCCATCAGGGGGGTCAGGGTCCGACGGGCACCCCTTTCTCGTTGGGAGGCCATCCCCAGCTGGGGCGCGGTCTTCCGTGCCCAGTGCCTCAGGTCCTCCCACCGTTTCAGACAGTGGGTGCTCCACCTGCCATAGACCCCCCAGGGTCCGCACCTCCTTGGAGGTGGCTCGCCATATTCCCTTCTTTTGATGGGCGCTGACCTGCAGAGGCCAATACAGACAGGAGAACTCCATTAGACAAACAGTCCAGCCTGTCACACAAATGTCCCCCATACCTGTTTGCATCGTCACGGGCACACACATAGCCTAGCGCACATGTACACTGCCAAGAGGACATCCACCTCCCCTCTACACAATGTCTTCACACCCAACTCCATGCATTCATGCCACATGCATTGTGCCCACAGTGTACTCACCCGTTGGTCTGGAGGCCCAGACAGCAGTCCATACTGGGTTAGGACCCCATCCACCAGGCACTCCAACTCCTCCGAAGTGACGGCTGGGGCCCTTTCCCCAGTCACACAGGCCATGGTAGGTTCCAGACACAGGTCACAGCAGCACATGCAGTGTAGGTTGTCTCCTATGGAATGTGAGGAATGTGAAATAAAATGGCAGTCACATCTGCAGCGGTGCATACCGTCACCGCCGGCATAGATCCCCATTGGCCAGTGTACCCCATAGGGCCCAATATAAACCAATGAGGAATTGCACTGTGGTTCATGACCACCTACCTCCACGACGAACAATGTTGGCTGCATTACCTCACTTCCACCTATCCCTCCACACAGGACAGGCGGTCGCCATTTCAGGGGGGGTGAACAGGCCTATTGATTATTCCTGCGTCGCAGGATATATAGGCACATACTTATAAATTACACTGTCCCAAAACATGATTGCACACTGTGGACTGCTGTTGTGGTATCGTTGTTCAAATTGTGACAGCCTACTCACTCTTGTGGCCCTTAGATACCTACCGCTGCGGATGAATAGGAGATTGAAACATACCCCTGTGTACAGACCACTGGTGGACTTTGGTACACTGGAGGACGACAGGCACATTATACTCACGTATAGACTGGACAGGGCCACTATCACAGAGCTGTGTCCCCAGTTGGAACCTGATCTCAGCTATCCGTCATCCCAATGGGATCCCCCTTCTTGTGCAAGTGCTATCAGTGCTCCATTTCCTGGCAAATGGTTCTTTCCAGGTGACAGTGGGCTTGGCAGCAGGAGTGTCAGACAATGTTCTCAATAGTGCTGTCAAGAGTCTTGTCTGCCCTGATAAAACACATGTGCAGCTACATTGCTTTCCCCCAGGTGGAGGATTTGGCCACTATGAAGGCAGGGTTTTATGCAATGGGAAATATCCCCAATATAATTGCGGTCCCCCAACGATCCCCCCCCCCCTCCAAAAAACAGAACAGATGTTCAGGAATCGTAAGATTTCCACTCCGTGAATGTGCAGATGGTGTGCCTTATGGACCAGTACATCTCCCACATCAATGCTAAATATCCTGTGTCGGTGCATGATGCCTTTGTCCTAAGGAATAGCAGCATCCCAAATGTGATGTTCCAACTACAGAGGCACAGAGTGTGGTTAATAGGTGAGCCTTGATCCCCACCTATTATATTTTGGTGTATGCCTATGCTGTTGGCCATATAGGATAGTGTGTGGCTAAATGTTGTCCCTCAATATTTGCAGGTGACTCTGGTTACCCAAACCTATCATGGCTGCTGACCCCTGTGAGGAATGGAAGTATAAGGGCTGAAGAATGTTATAATGAGGCACATGGGCAAACCAGAAGGATCATTTAGAGGACCTTCGGCCTCCTGAAGGCCAGGTTCAGGTGCCTCCATCTGACAGATGGATCCCTGTACTACTCACCCAAGAAGGTCTGCCAGATAGTTGTGGCATGCTGCATGTTGCACAACCTGGCCCTCAGATGCCATGTACCTTTTCTGCAGGAGGAGGAGGAGACTGGAGATGCCTCTGTGGCAGCAGTGGACCTTGAGGACAGTGAGGATGAGGAGGCAGAGGATGAGTATGTGGACAACAGAACATTGGTGATATGTCAGTACTTCCAATGACACACAGGTTAGACAGTGCAACTTCACATTTCTATGACTATTGGTGTATTCTGTGTGGCATTGGCATGCTGGTATTACCCGCTTATTTCCCATGTTCATGTTCAGGGGCATCTGTCTGCACAATGAACTTCTTAGAGTAATCTGGAGCATTCAGAACAGGTGCAGAGCACATTGCCTCTTTCAGGGTGCGAAAGGCCTGTTTACAGCTGACTGTCCAGTTTACCTTTTTTCGGGCATCTTTCTGGAGGTGAGATCTGCGAGGGGTGCTACAATGGTGGCATAGCCCTTTACAAATCTTCTATAATACCCAGTCAAGCTAAGGAATGCCCAACATTGGTCTGGATTGTTGAAGCTTTCCAGTCCAGAGTAGTCTGGATGTTGGGTTGGAATGGTTGAACTTGACCTCCACCAACAAGGTGTCCCAAGCATGCAACCTGACCCCGCCCTACATGGCGCTTGCTTGCCTTGATAGTGAGACATGAACTTTTCAGAGCCTGAAGGACCTTTCTGAGGTGGATCAGGTGATCCTGCCAGGTAGAGCTGAAGTCAGCAATATCATTTAGATATGCTACACTAAAGTGTTCTAACCCAGCAAGGACTTTGTTCACCAACCTCTGGAATGTGGCAAGGGCATTCTTCAGACCAAAGGGCATAACAGTGAACTGATAATGCCCATCAGGAGTGGAGAATGCAGGTCTTATTTTCGCTCCTGGAGTTAGCCAAATCTGCCAGTACCCCGATGTGAGATCAAAAGTACTCAGAAATGTGGCTGCTCCCAATCGGTCAATGAGTTCACCTGTTCTTGGAATTGGGTGGGCATCTGTCTTGGTCACTGCATTGAGACCCCTATAGTCCACACAGAACCTCATCTTTCTTTCCACCATGGAAATTAGGTTTGGGGTCTAGCACAACTGGGCTGGCCCAGGGGCTCTATGAGTGCTCAATGCCTCACAGTTCCAGCATTTTGCTGACTTCAGCTTTGATGCTCTGCTTGACATAGTCAGATTGTCTGTATATTTCGTTTTTGACAGGCAAACTGGCTCCAGTGTCTGCATCTTGGGTACACCAGGTAGTTCTGCCAGGGCTCAACGAGAAGTGTTTAACAATCTGTCTCAAGACTTGCCTGCAGTCAGTCTGCTGTTGGTCGGAGAGGGTGTCTGAAAAGACTACTCCCTCAGCTGAGCCATCTTTGGGTTTGCTAGAGAGGAGATCAGGGAGATGTTCATTCTCAATTTTCTGTCCGTCATCTGTGACCATATACTTTGTCAGTTCAGTTCTGTCATGGTGGGGTTCCAGGGGGTTTACATGGATTACTCTCTTAGGATTCCTGCAACTGCCAACGTCCACCAGATAGAGACTTCCCCTTTCTTTTCTAGGATGGGGTAGGGTCCTCTCCACTTAACTTGGAAAGCCCTAGAGGCCTCAGGCTTCAACAACCATACCTTCTGCCCAGCTTGGTATACAACCAGTGCAGCTTTTTGGTCATACCAGAGCTTCTGGAGCTCTTGGCTGGTCTCTAGCTTTGTGTTTGCATGCTTCATGTACTCAGCCATCCTTGAACGAAGGCCAAGCATATAATCCACTATGTCCTGTTTGGGCTCTCTGGGAGGTCTCTCACATCCTTCCTTTACAAGGCACAGTGGTCCCCTAACAGGATGCCCAAACAAAAGTTCAATTGGGGAGACACCCACTCCCGTCTTTGGCACTTCCTTGTAGGCAAAAAGCAGGCATGGAAGTAGGACATCCAACCTCCTTCTGAGTTTTTCAGGGAGCCCACCAATCGTGCCTTTGAGTCTTGTTAAATCTCTGAAGACTGGGGTGATATGTGGTTGTGAACACATAGGTCACAACATATTCAGACCACATGTGCTTCAGGTAGCCAAATATGAGGGACCCCCAAAGTCCTCCGGTACAGCTTTGCAGGGTCCCCCTGCCATCCTGTGATGCTGCCGACCGCAGACACTCTTCTGCCCTCCTGCTGCTGAGCTTACCTCAGTCATTTAAAGGCAGAACAAAGGGTTTCCTGTACAATAGAGGTGTAACCACCTCTTCTTTAGAAATAGATGTCTCTGGGCTGTGGTGGGGGTGCCATAGAGCACCACCAGACTGTTTCGAAGGGCACATTTGGTGCCCTCCCTGCATGAACTGGTTGCACTAGTGCAGGAACCCCCAATTCCCAAGGTGGTGCCAAACCCCTCAAAGGACCGGGAGTGACCACCCAGCTGTCCAGCTCCTCCCTTAGAGAGGTGAACAGAGCTCGATCAGGTGGCCACTTGATTCTGCCATATTGGAAATGAGATGAGAAGGGGTCCCTGGTAGCATCTAACAGGCTAGTCCAGCTGGATGACATCCCGACCTCCTCTGATAGGTAGGTGATTGCTGCTAGTGTCCGACCCCCTTCCTGGGTTACGTACGGGCTCCCCTAAGGGTGGGATCTCAGATTCCTCTGCAAGACTTCAGAAACCATCTGCAAGTCTCCTCTGAAAGACAGTTCTGAGACCTGGACACCGGAACCGCTGCTGTTCTTAGCTGGAACCAGAAGCAAGACTCTAACCAGTAGGAGAGCTCCTACTGTAACCTGGTTTCCAAGTTCCTCAAAGACTTCTGCAGCTTCGTCACTGTACATCCTCCACAGTCACTGGGACTTTTCCGGCACTTAGGAAAGCAAGAAGGAATCTCCCTTCGAGTGAAGGAGTCCCTCTCCTGCATCCGCAGGCACCTCAACGACGATGACTGGCATGTGGATCCTGCTGTCCCCCGGACTCTTCAAGGCTCTGCAACACAGGTGGTGGTTCTGTGGCTCTCCAGATGCCTGACCTATCTTCCTTGCAACTGGAAAGTTTGTGGTCCCTTGCTGGAGCTGCTTGGCCGGAACCCTTGTGCATCTTGTGTGCTTGTTGTTGCCAAGGCTTGTTGACTCTTCAGACTAAATACCTCCTAGCTCCAAGAAGCACCAGCCTCCAGCATTCTCCAGCTCCAAGAACAACGTCCTCTCTGAAACTCCTGCGACATAGGCATCCCTCTATGCTGTGCTGCTGAGGCCTCCATGTGACTCCCTGTGCTTGCTGCCGGATGGTCCTGCTGAGAGCCGCCAATGATTCCTGCTGGCTCTCCTGCTTGCTGAGGGATGGCCCTGACCTGCTTACCAAGATTGGGTCACCTGGACCTTGCTGGTCCCCACAAATCCTGCAAACTCTGTGCATCACTTCTCTGCAGTTGCCAAGGCTTGTTGGTGGCCCCGCTGACCACTCTACAATTCGATGACCGGTGAGGACCGGCTTGTGGACGACTTCTGGAATCTTCCTGCATTGCCTGGACTCCACAGCTGTACTTATTCATCCACCGTCCTTCAGGAAGCATCACAGAGAAAGGTAGGCCTTGCCCTCCTGCACCGCCTGGGCACCTCAGAGTGGTCTGGGCTCTGTCCCCTCTCTCCTTAGGTCCTCTTCTTCCAGAATCCACACCTAGGTTCCCCCGACCTGGCCACGGGTCGGAACAGCAGCTGGACAACCGAGGTCCCCATTGACTTCAGCAGAAGGTTCTGACACAACCACACCCCTATGCACCTGGACTCCCTGATGTAGGTACTCCACTGTTCTGGGTAATCCCTTGACCCAACGGGTTTCCTTGAGGTCTTCTGGGATGGGACCTTAAAAGTGAAAACTCCAACCACAAGTTTCCCATGTTAGCCTATGGCGACTGTCCTGAGATTTCTACTCCACACACGGGCCTGGGGAATCCTGCCTACGTACCTTTGAGATGTTAGTATTTCCCCAGTCTTAATGGTCCTTGGGTGGTAGTGTGGGTTGGAAGTGGTTTTCACATTCCATTTTCTTAGTATATGGTTTGGCCCCCTTTAGGGTCCCATGTTATTATATGCTTTTGCTTACCTGTTGCTAAGTCTATTTTTGTATGTCCATATCTCCAGTTAGGAGATGTACCAAAGTTAGTTCTAGAGTATGTGTTATCAGAAATAATACATATTATTCTTACTCTGATGTGGTTCTTTGCTGTGCGAACTTCACTGACTGACCTGTGTGGTATTTGCAACACACTCCTGAATAAGCGTTAGCTGCTCTCCACAGCTACCCTTGTGAGACCTTTGGTTATTTAGAGCCCCCTGCACTATCTCTAAGGGTTGCCTGGGCTCAGTGCCTCACCTATAGATGTACACCATATACTGAGCCAGCCTCCTACACTTCCCATACCTTGATGACTGGTTGATGAAGGCAGGCTGGCCCCAGGCAGTTGTCAACCACCTGCAGACTACGGGGGACCTCCTGTCTTCCCAGTTCACTATCAACTAGCCAATGTCACAACTGACTCCTTCTCAGACACTCTCCTTGATCGGGGCCATTCTGGACACGGTTCAGTTTCATGCCTTTTCCAGGGGAAAGAAAGTCCCGTATATTAGGACTGTGATCTCAATGCTTCAGTGTCTGTGCTGGATCTGCTGGCCTCCTTCACCCTGCTGTGAATCTTGCCAGGTGCCATATACCGACTCTGGAGCCGAAGTCCCAGTGTGCCCAGCATCACGGGGATCTCTCTGATCACGTCCAGGTTTTGGAGGAGACTGCAAACTTCCTACAGTAGTGGTTACTGAGCCGTGATTGGATCAGCGGCAGGCCCCTCTCTTTACCTCACCCAGAGCTAACAATGGTGACTGACACATCTCTTTTGAGTTGGGGAGGCCAAATGAGAAAGGTGGAGATCCAAGGCATCTGATCTCAAGCAGAAGCCCAGCTCCAAATCATCCTTGTGGAGTTGTGGGCTATCCACTTGGCCTTGAAATTCTTCCTTCCATCAATGAAAGGGAGAACTGGTGCAGGTGCTCATGCACAACACCACTGCCATGTGGTACTGCAACAAGCAAAGCACAATAGGGTTGTGGAGCGTGTGTCTGGAGGTACTACGCCTCTGAAAGTTGCTGGAACGCAGGGGAATTTTACAGGTGGTATACTTCCTGATTTCTAAATGCCGGGGTGGAGGCTCTCAACCGCAGACACCTAGAGGATTATGAATGGCAGTTGCTCCTAAAGGAGGCACAAGGTATCTCACATGGGTGGGGAAAATCTTGGCTCAACCTTTTCACCACCTGAGAGAGAATGCACACCAACCCTTTTGTGTGCTGGATTTTCCCAGATGGCTATCTCTCAGAGACTCTTACCGTCTAAAGTGGAGCTCAGGACTCCTGTACACGTTTCCGTCCCTAACTCTCCTGCCAGAATTCTGAAGAAGATCAGGAACTACCAGTGTAAACTGGCTCTTTATATGGTGCTCAGATGTGGGTCCCTTGCTTTCTGTGCCACTGGATTCAAGCTAGCCTGGCCGATGAAGGGTGATAACCTGAAACTGGTCCCAGGATGCTTGAATCCTGTCCATGGAGGACCTGGCTTGGCAGTTCAGGCTTGACTGCTCCCATAGAGAGCAGGGTCAAGACTGATTTGCATATGGCTTGGTTCAAACTGGGGTGACGTAGCAAGCATAGTAACAATCTGTGACTCTGGGCGGGTGAGTGTTTTAAAAGTTTCCACACTCCGTCCATCATTTTATTTTGTGATGTGATATTTAAAGCTCACGTAGTGCTCCGTTCAGGATCAGGTCCAAGGAAGGTATCCTTTTGCGGTATGCCTGGGTACAGAGCTGAAGAAGGTGTTTGACCCACTGAATTGGATCTATTTGTTTTGGGTCCTTGCACGTTTGGGCATTGAAAATCACCATCTAACCTACACAAGACTTGTGTATACAAATCCCCGTTTGCAAGTCAGGGTGGGACGATACATCTCTAAATCATTCTCAGTCGAACATGGCTGATGGCATGGATGTACTCTCTCACTGTTCGCGATGGCCATGGACCCACTGGTTATTCATCTCCACCAGGATTGTTCATGTTGGGGCATCCCTCTTGCGGACAGGACACATGCAGTGTCATTGTATGCTGACGATCTCTTACTGTTCCTCCGCGGTGCCTGTGCAGACCTCACCCTCATCTAGAGTGCATGCCAATCGTTTTCCAGTCTGTCCAGTTTAGCGCTCAACTGGAACAAATCCTCCATTTACTCACTTCATAATTACTTCGCCCCACAGGGAACCACCCTTGGTGGAGCTCCCCTTACCTGGCAAAAGTTCCCTGTCCGGTACTTGAGCATCTGCCCTATACCACTCCTCCTCTGACCTTTTTGATGGTAATTTGAGACACATATTTAACCTCATTGAAATCCCTGGTATTCTTTTGGAAAAAAGTCCCGCTTTCAACAACAGAGAGGATTGCACTTCCGAAGATGGTGATCCTACCACGACTTCTGTACTACTTTCCGACCTCCCAGTGATACCCCACACATTTTCTTCAGGGAATTCAACACACTGCTGATCAAACTTTCAATGGGGAAACGGATGCTGACGAGTAGCCCTGAGAAAGCTACAAATACCTACTAGAGAGGGCGGTCTAAGTGCACCTTCCTACGAAACATATTTTCTAGTGCCCCAACTACAATGGGTGTCTAGATGGATAGCCATTCTCGGAGAAACATGTCACCACTCCCCACCTCTCTCCTCCACTGCTGTTAGACATTTCCTGCTCCCAAGGACAACACCGGACCCCTCCCCATGCTCACTGCAAGTACGGGTAGTTTACAAATGTGTAACCAGGGTATGCACTCTTAGACAGCATGTTCTCCCATATGCCCCTGGGTTCCCTTTGCAGGGCCTCCCAGGCTATCCAGGCACGGACACAGTCTCAGCTCAACGGAGCTGGCTAGATCGCTCTCCAATTATGGCTGGTGACTTCTTTTCAGATGGTCATCTCATTTCCTTTGAACAGCTCCAAACAGACTTTGCCCTCCCGGCTGGACAGTTCCTCACCTACATTCAGCTCCACAATTCTTGTCATGTATTGTGGTCATCCAAAGGCACAGAACCCCTACGCGTTCTGTACTACAGGTGCTCCTCACCATGGGAGAAAGGTGGACACTTGATGACATGGCTTGATAGGGTGATCCAGAGCCATACCTGTATCTCCCTGGAGCCTCTCCATGCCAAGTGGGAAGATTACTTGGGGAGGGCAGTGAATAATACAGAATGGTCCCAGGCACTGATGTTTCTTGATACTTTCTTGAAGAATGCCAGGTTTAGAAATATCAATATCCTCCACCACACCTACTTGACCCTCGAAACAACTCCAGCACTATTTCCCCACTGCTGACTTGCACCACACAACTGTCCCCGTTTGTCCATTCTCATCTCTACAGCTAGAAAGGGATATTTTGAGGTTAATACGAAAGCAAGCCTTGCTCCTCCCCCTGTATGTCATGTCAGTTTTTCTTTCAGTCAAATAACTGTATTATAGCAATTCTTGTGTAGCACTCTTTCTACTTCCAGGTAAGGGGTGGGTTACCGTCCATGTTGTAGTCAGCAGGTAGCTGATCTTCAGAGTACTTCCCATCTGAATGGGAACGTGAGGCTACCTCTTTGGGTGCTTGTACAATGTTACAGTTTTTGACATTTATGTCTGACTAGATGATCTCTTAGTGGGCTGTACCTTGGAGGGTTTTGAGGATTGAGAAATGGGTAAGGAATAAAGAAGAAGAGACAGAGATGAGTTTGGCAGGAATGGTTGTGGTGGAGTGGGAGGAACAAAGGAGGGAATACTGGAATGGCAGAGGATAGATGTAGAAAAGATTAGTTAATGGATGAAGAGATAGAATGAAGGAAAGAAATATACTTTATATGTAGGGCAGGTTATGGACTGAAAAGGGGTGGCAGCAGCAAAAAAAATGGAGGGTGGTAGTTAAACAATAAGTCACAAGAAAAGGAAAGAAAAGGGGGAGGAACAAGGTGAAAAGGAAGATCAGTAGGAAATGGAAGTAAGGCAGAGATTACATGGAGGTTATGGGGTAATGAGCAAAATAAGGGGAAAGGATGAAAGACGTAGGTAGGATGCAGTGTGGTTGTCTTTCATGGTTAAGTTTAGTGATGGTGAGAGGCTGTGTTGTGTGCTGTGGTGTGAGCTGCATGAGTGTTATGCTGTGATATTGTGATGTTGGAATTAGCTATGACCTTTCTTGAATGTGGGTGTCTCTCCTATTCTATTGTGGCCTTCAAATGATGCATAGTGTTGTAGGGTTTATTGTGACAGGATGTGGTGTGAAATGCTGTCTACTGTCTATTACACTGACCACAGACTGTTTCTACTGACAGGTTTAGTGCCATCTGAAGACAGCCTTCCATTTTAGATACTGTAGACAAAGTGAGAAATAATTGCTGGAGAAACCGATCAAAGGTTTTGGATAAAATCTACAAACCTGGAAATTCTGCATTTGTAAGAGATGAGATACCAAGAATTTGGTAAATTTGGATGGGGAGGTGCATTGGAGTGGGCATAATGTTGAAGCAATGTTTACCCTACCTCCAACTGCAGATGGATATTGCCAACCTAAAGTGGTCCACGCACTGTAGAATTATCTGAGTGTTAGTTTTCTATTTAATTCACACTTTTTAGGCAAATACATAATGAAATGAGGTGACCCTCTATTTAATTTTTGATATACAGATGTATGACAACAGTATTTTCATTGAGAGATACAGCAACATCAGAGTTGCTGTGAGGACCTCATTTTAGGGTTTTGAGCAGTCTGGTGTCTCACTTTCCACGTCGCTCCTGCATTGCTGCACCCCTAGGTGGTGGGAGAAACAAGACTTCTTCCTGAGGGACATCATTGTTAGGACATTGTCTCAAGATACCTACCTGAGTGTCTTTGGTGATGCAAACGTTTTCTCATTTACCCCACAATGTTGGTAGGTTTAGAGAGATTCTGTGAAAGATACACTGATTACCAAGGCCTGAAAACACTGAGAGCAGGAGGGATGAAAGCTGTTGATGAGGTCCTGATAATGAACATGTATCGCTTTACATCGTGATGGTAGAGCTGAGCTGAAAACAGTGCGATTATTTCATAAGTAGTGGTTGTTATGCTCTTCCGCACTTTTTAGTAATATCATTAACTCAATTTCATCTTTTGAACAGAACACTGAGATACATATATGGATGCTTACAGAAATCAGTTCAGCAAAAGTGGCCCTCCAATACTACAATGAGAACAAGAGTTGTAAGGTATGTCTGTGGTCTGCGAGTACCTTAACAGCTGTAATGGATACTTAGTACTATGTATTTATTATCTTTTGCAATATCTCAAAATGCTACACTACATCATTAAAACGTCTCCAGCTGGATGCAGGTAACACTACAATGGCTTTTATTACAGGTTTGCATGAGTCTCTTCTGGATGTGACAGTTAATAGGCTTTTTCGGTGCTGCAGACTCCAGGATCTGGAGCTTGCACTGTGCCTTGTACTTGATGATCAGTTTTTGCTTTAACTTTTTGCACTTCATTTAGAGACATTCACTCCCTACATAGGGTGGCATAACACAGCCCCAAATGCAATCCTAATTTATCTGTCTCTGTCGCCAGTGACTGCTGTGTATCTAAGGTTGGGATGCGACACCAAAATCTGCAAACTTTGCAAACTGATGCTTCTAAAAGTTGCAAGAAGGGGAGGCCATACTGTTTATGGCTCACTATCAAGGTTTCCATTATTGACCCCCCCCTTCTTGGTATCGACGGCACAAGATGAGCCTTTCCAAGTTGCCGCAGAAAAATAAGCAGCAGTGGTGCCATAGGTATTACTAGCTATCATATTTGCAGTGTCAGAGATCTGATTTGCAACCCAATGAAGAGCGTTTATCGTCAGTGAAATCCTGATCAGATGTCATCCGAGGATTGCAGTCAATATCTTTGTTATTTCACATCGTTGTTGATCAAAAGAAGGGAATGGCATTTCAGGAGAATGTGCCTAGCGCCCTTGACATGGCTTCAACTGTGGCCTAGTAACTTCTTTCTTGGATGGTAAAGCTGCTGTGCTGCATGCTATGTGGCTCAAGCTTGTGCCAGTGGCTCCTTTTAGAAATAAATAATCAAAGTTGCCTGTATTGCTTTAGCATCAGTCGACTCGTGTCTGGCTCCTAGCTCTTTACAACTCAACAAAACCCTTGACCCCGGTGCTCACTCTAAACCTCCACCTCTGGGGATTATTAAAATTCAGGGGCATATTAATATTCTGAGGCACAGCCTGAAGATCACTTGCACATTATAGTGCCTAATTTAGATCTTGGTGGAGGGGAATACTCCATCACAAAAGTGACGGATACCCCTCCAGCCATATTATGTTCTCCATAGGATAGAGTGGGATCATAATACGACAGACAGGGATATCCCTCACGTTTGTGCTGGAGTATTTCCCTCCGCCAAGATCTAAATCCAACCCATAGTCCAGTGTTCTCTGATTAGGTCCAAACCATGTTAACTCATCCTACTGAGAAAGCAAGAAAAAGGGAAGTGGGTGAAGAGGAAAATAATCTGTCTTTCAAAAAGCGTTTTCACTTTGACATTTGAAACATTTCAGGAGGCATCTAATATAAGAGATAATTATTCGTCTGCATCATTTTTAGGAGGGTCATGGTGATGATTTACAATGTGTTTCCTGACATGGACATCAGTAATAGTCTATTTCATATTTTCCAGATCAAAGCTGGATAAACTTGCCAAAGGTTCCTCTGCTGCTGTAGTTATTTCCTGGGCAAAGTCCCTTTGAATTCCTCTGTTGTCTTCCAAGACCAGATTTAACTCTTTATGAAGTTTTGCTTATGGCTGTGCAATAGAATCTATTCTGCATTTAAGGGAGGTTCGCTTAGAGCAGACACAGAAGATTGATTGTAGGTAACAAGCAGCATAGTCGTCGCTAAGAATCTAATGTTCGGTAAGGTCTAGCCAACACCAAAAAAGGCTTAACAGATTGTAAAACATGTCTCTTGGATTTTTCCAAAATGGGTTTTACTCCACTCTCCTCTAGTAAACGAGAGAAATCTAATTCTCTGGTGTGGAAAACCTTTTAGCGTTCTCATTCACCATTCTAGGAATGCAAAATGTCAGTTCTCAAGTTTGCAGCTGTTTTATTATAGGGGTGGAGGCTTTAGCTAGCACTCACATATGGCTACCAGATGTTTAAGGGTGGGATGAGACATTGAGGAACTTGCTTTACTCTGTTATTGAGATGGCCAATGGAGTAGCTTAGATGTGCCCCCTGGGATAGTCATGTGTGTCACACATAGATGCACTTCACAGCCCAGACAGCCCTTGTTTACTGCTCTCCTCAGCCTCTCCCTGGTGCATCTCACACATAGCTAGGGCACGCTCAGAAACCCGAATCCCAGGCAACTAAATCTTGTGATTTGGCTCATGAGGTCTTAAAATGTGCCTACCTCAACTTGCTTCCAGAGTGTATGGTGATCCTCAGTACAGCACACAGGCCTACAACAAGAGCCTATTATGCAGCTAAATGGAAAAGGTTTGTGCAGTATAGTAGTTCCAGGCACATCAATCCTCTCATGGCAGCAGTCAAAGATATTGTCTGTTATCTGCTTCATCCCCAAAAGTCGGGCCTTAATTATACTTTCATTAGACTTCGTTTGGATATTGTTGCTGCCTACCTTCAGAACAGGAAATACTTTTCACAGTACCAGTCAATAAAGCCTTCATGGAGGAACTGAAAAGAGTAAATCCACCCATGGTGGCACCTGCCATTGTGTGGAATTTCAACATAGTCCTCACCAGACTTTTGGGCCCTCCTTTCAAATCACTTCACTCATGCCCATAGCAGTACCTTGCCTGGAAGGCCTTAGGGGTGTGAGTGAACTTCAGGATCTAACCCTTCAAGACCCCTTTTTCCAAGATCTTGCAGAAAGGCTAGCCCTTAGGACAAATGCCAAATTTCTCTCCAAGGTGGTGTCTCTTCTTACCACCTCAATCAAACTAGCAAACTCCCAGGGTTCTTACCACATCCATAGTCAGTGACAGAGAGGGCTCTTCACACACTAAATGTCAAAAGGGCCCTTATGTATTACATTGACCAAACAAAATCTTTCTGTAAGACACAACTCCTCATCTCTTTTTCCAAACAACAGAAAGGCTGTGCTGTCTCTAAAGTGGGAATAACACATTGTTTGGTCACATGTATCCAGATGTGTTACACAAAAGCCAAACAGTCTTTGCCTGTGCTCCCTCAGATCCCACACTACTTGCAAAAAGGGAGCCTCTATGGCTTTTTTAGGCAACATCCATATAGCTGACATATGCAAAGCAGCTACCTGATCCACTCCACACACTTTCACCAAGCGTTACTGTGCGGATGTCTCAGCACCCCAACAAACTAACGTCAGCCAAGATGTTCTCTGTACATTCTGTCCTTTGCAAAATCCTCTGACTAGCCACCACTTATGGGAGAACTGCTTAACAGTCTATGCACAGCATGTGCATCGACAGCTGCACATTCCACAAAGGGACATGTTACTTACCCCGTAGGCATCTGTTTATGGCATGTAGTACTGTAGGTTCACTTGCACCCACCGTCCTCCTCGGAAGCCTCTGGTAGTTGCTGAGGACCTTTTTCACTTGTTAGGTGATCATCTTATTCTTTATTTCTGTACTCCATTCCTATCCTCGCCCTGTGTGAGGACAAATATAACAATGGACCTGATTCCCATGTGCATTACCAGTAATAGGTTGAGTCACCGTACATCGTGACTCGAAGACTTGGACGGAGAAAAACAAGTTGCACACATCCAAGCCCAGCACTAGGTGGCAGGAGCATGCACAGTATGTGATTTTAGAGTTCTGCAAGCCACAAACAGATGCTTATAGGGTAAGTAACATTTTCCTTTCTGCTGATTGCTTTTTTTAAGTACTGTATAAGGAGTGTTCATGGCATCTTTGATTCGCAAGATGGAAAAAAAAGTTTCTACGCCAGTCACGTGGTACTTTTTATTTTATGCATGTTTTCTTTTTTTTTTTTCTTTTTTTTTTTACAACATACTGTGCACTATCCTGTCAATATTATGGTACATTTGTAATATTTTAATTTTTTTTAAAGATTCCTTTCTGTTTAAGCGTGCCACAAATTACTTTTCACTATGTCCCCAAAACTCTAAGTGCTACCTGCACACAGACAGCACCTTGTATTTCTCCATCTGGTTTCAGACCAGTTCTGGAGGTAGTCATTGGCAACTGTGCACCATCATATATCTGAACAGCAGAGTAGCAGAAAACAGATGAAATCAGTACTAGAGCTACAGGACAGAATTAAAATATTTATTGAACTGTACAAGCTTGAACGACTGGCCTTGGATGGATGCCAAAAGAGGGCATGTCTGTTGGAAATTATTGCTGCAGCGAAGATCCGTGGGCAGGTAATTTAAGAATTACTCATTATGGAGAGATGACTATTTGACATCAAGGATCAAAGAAGGTGGACATATTGCACAGTTGTGGAACAAAACGATTCTGCAGTTTCTTTGTAAGGTGCAGAGATATATTTTGAAGACTCCATCTCCAGGACAATAAGGGGACACTAAGATTCTCAACATTAATAATATGGTAGCAGAGGAGCAGAGCCAATTCCCAACCTTTCTAGATGTCTCTAACTCCGGAGAGTTATGTTCTCCAAAACCCTTGCGCACACACACACACACACACACACACACACAATCCCCTCCACCCCCCAACACACATGCACATTACTGCTCAGGACTAAGACTGCAACTTCAGAGGCAACAGTAAAGAAGTTTGATTGACCTCAAAAGGATTGACCCTGTAGAGAGCCTCAACTTCAAGAAAAGAAACTAGAAAGATGGACCAGGCTTCTGTGGATTATTGGGTTTGGCTTCAGAAGACCATGTCTAATAAAACATGCCCGGGCACTCAGTCGAAAATCACACCATGATGAAAATAAGTGTGTGGAAGCAGTCCTAGTCAAAGGACACACCACTACCTTCAAAGCCTAAAATATCTTTGGAGTTGAATAGGACTCATTGAAAAAACCGTTGGTATACAACCAAAGGAGATAACAAGTGATGACACGCAAAGAAAACTTCAAATTGACCCTAAGACAGGGCGCAGTAACCAAGTAACCAGAAAGGTTAGCAAGACATTCCTCCATGCAACCTTTCCAAAAGAAGCTTAAGTTTGAGGAGGCTATTTCTCTCACAATCAGGGATTTCTCAATTCTAACGAATACATAAACATGCTGGGGACCTTCCTGCAGTAATTGACATGAGGGCCTATATTGGGCCCCACATTCAGAATCCTAATGTGACCTGGAAGTAAAGCACTCATGCCACAAGGCTATACCTGAACAGGATAATTAATGTATGTGATTATTACCACACCAGTTCTGGGTAAATGGAAGTATATATAGTTCTGATGGATACCTGTTATGATTTATGTTGCACATTTACTCATTCAGAAAGAAACTATTCAGTAACACCAGGCCTGCTCTGCCCCTTGGGGTACTGAGTACTTTTGTGTGTAATTGTGGGTTACATGTTTCGTGTTACGTACTGATCATAAACCATTAATTAAAATGTTGTCACCTGGTGGCACAGGTAAAGGAGCTGCAAGACTGGCCAGGTTGGCAGACAGAATGCAGGAATATTAGTGCACAGTTGAATTCGTATAGGGATGGAAGAATGTGCAAGCAGACTTTTCCAGAATCCCACTGGATTGGGAATGGGTAGGTGGTGCTGTGGTGAGAAATTTTGATTCTGAAGAAGCTGTGGCAACTGTACAAGATGTGGTACGTAGTGGACTAGGAAATGAAATCTGATGTTGTCCAGCAGCAGGTAGTGAAAATGATTCAAAGGGAGGCTTCAAGAGAAAGTATGTTATCTATATCAGCTAGGCCATTCTTTCAGATCTTAGCTAAATTGTCTGTGTGTGGTCAGAATGTGGTGATAAGGGGTGATTGGTTTATACCCCCGGTGGATTGAGATATAAATTGTTAAGGTTAGCACATGAGGGCCATCTGGGACAGGGATTAATAAGTAAAAGAATTAAAAGTGAGTTCTGGTGGCCAGGTCTCAATGATCAGGTACAGGTATGGGTAGAAAAGTTCACCATTTGCAGAGAAATTGGAAAAAGATTGTAGGTAGGTAAGTAGGATCCAGGCATTACTTGGCACACTGTGTATGTATTTTATAGGTCACATGTCAGAATTGCCAATGGAAATGAGGTTTGCTGTAGTGCTTGTGAGTACCAATGGTTGATAGTTAAATTTATGAAGGATGTTACCACTAGGACTACAATAGCCATTTTAGAAGAAATTTTTGGAGAAGAAGGTGTACCTTCTATTCTCATTGCAGATAATGGCACACAGTTAACGTCTGATGAGATGGTTCGTTTTCTGGAGGAAAGTGTTATAAGTCCCTCTTGCTCCTCTTTGTATAATCCCCAAGGGAGTGGTATTGCGGAACGGGCTAACAGATTAGTCAAAGGTACCATACAAGTACCGTTAGCGAGTCAGTGTAATGTAAAAAGAACAATGGCTGATATGGTATGGATGTATCGCACAACTATTCATAGTTTCACACAAAAATGTCCTTTCTACAGATACAAGGGTGTTCACCAAATACTAAACTAGTTCCTGTGTGGTTGAAAGAATGGGTCATTTGAGGTGGAATGGGTGCAGTAAATTCAATGTGGAAAAAGGACAACAGACTGGAATATGGTGATTGGGTAAAAGTAAAGTCTGAAGGGGGTACTTTTCATTGGTCCTTTTTCCCATTGTGAAGGTTGGTACGTTTTGGGTGAATGTTGAGGGAGATGAAAGGTGGAATTTGAGGAATGTGATGTTATATCAAAAAGATGTGTGTGAGAGAAAAGAAGATGATAAATGTTCAGGTGTCATGATGCTGAAGGATGAATAACTTAGTAGAAGAGAAGTTTTTCATAACTCCTTTTCTGAAGATGATGGTTGTTGACGTATCAATAGAGAAGTAAGAATACGCAGACCACCCTCTTATCTTGAGGATTATGTAAGTTTGTAAAATCTTGTACCAGTGTTCTATTTGTTTTTATGTGTTCAACATGTGTTATATTAATGTTTTTCAGTTTTATTAGTACTTAAATTCCATCTGTTGGTTATCTTCCTTTAATAAGAAGATTTTCTACTTTAGATTTTATTGTTATTGTTTCCATTGGTATATAAGTTAATATGTTATTTTATTGGCAAGTGAAGGAAAGGGGATGTTATGGTGTATGTTGCATGAGGCACCTATAGAACGCATGGTCCTGAGAGCCCTAATAGTTCTTAGAGAGTCAGCTACTGCCTGACACTGGAGATTCCATCCGTGCAGGTTGTGTTACGATAAAGCCTATTCCTAATTTAACCTTGGGCGGTGAACTCATTATCTTTCCTCACAACAATACCTCTTCCCTCAGATTCCTCACTTTGTCAGATTGGATCTGGAAAAACGTTTCCCCAGCAAATAGCTCTTCATTTGGCACACTGTATTCTCAGACCCTGCTTCACCCTCGTAGCATGTGACAACATTGGGAGTATATATGGCACCAACTAATCTGCTGTTAGTTCCTGTTTACCAGCTTCTCATTATTGGTATTGTGGAGACCTCCTTGGTGACTTATGAACATAATTCCTCAAATTGTCAATAGAGCCTAGATCAAATATCTCCTCCTACGATTTCAGGGTTTAGATCTTGTTGTAGGTGCTGAGGGTGTCCTTGTCAGACCCACATGATGTCTGCATGTTGTGTCTTTGATTCAAGTGCGGCTCCCTATGCCTGTTACTCCTGCTCCCTAAAGCACCTAAATATCACTGGGGAGCCTGAGACCAGGTTTTTTTTGCTAAGGCCCTAAGCCACACACAGATGTGTTTTGTTGCTTGAATGCAGATTTACCTTAAAGAAATGAAAGACAACGGGCATTTGGCAAAGGAGAAACAGACTGTATAATTAATCGCAGCGGCCAGGAGAGCGCAATATAGAGTTGGGGTCTGATGACTGTGTCTCAAAGATACAGAGTTCTGAGCGCCCTTTTATAAATTTTCGAAGGGTTATAAAACAATTCTATACACTCTCTGCAAAAGGAATCCGGGCCTAGTCGTGGAGTCCTAATTCTGACCATCTGACTAAATGCTCTGGTGGGTCTCGACCTTTTGTGGACAAAATGCGGGCCAGTAATTAAAATGTTGTGATGTCTGGAATGGGAAGGGCATGATCACTGCTTGTTGTGTGTGTATGTGTGTGTTGTGTTCTGATTAGCTGAGTGTTCCTAACTTCATGTGGCATCTGACTTTTATGGTGTTTTGGGAAACGCACCCCTCTGACCAAATGTTTTTATTGGGGCCAATGTTCTATGAGGTGTTGCTTCAGGCCTATCTGAGGGACTGATCTGGGTTTTTCGTGTTCAAGCATTTGTCTCCGGGCTGCATGTTAACCCAGCTGTGAGCTGTCAATCAGTTGCTTCAGGCCTAAGTCGCTGGGCTTTCCTGACCATTATTTCAGACTCTGGGTTGATAGGGAGGTCATGTCGGGTGGATGCAAGTTTGTTGTTATGCTGGCACGTATGGCGAACATTGACATTGTTTTTATGCATATTAACATTCCACTCCACCAGTTGAATTTTCAGCTTCTTTATCCACCCCATATTTTATGACAGTCACATTGTTTGAGGTTTGATGTGTTTCTGTTGTGTCCACTGCTATTCCACTAGTTACTTACTTTCTACCTAATCTGAGGACTGCATTGTTACAGCAGGAAAGTACCATTTGTAGGAAACAACACAAAAACAGCACAGGAATGAGAGTTGGCAACAATGGCAGTACAGTCTGGTCACCTACCACGGGAGCCAGGAAAAGCAATCAAACAACCAGCCCTGCCTATGGGCACATCCTTCCTTCTTCATGTCAGCTTGTAGATGATGCAGTGTTTGGATGGCAAAAGTTAGTGTCCCATTGTCCAGGTCGTTACCAGGTATAAAAGTACAACAAGATGCGCCAATCTTAGAACACACCCAACCCTCCATCACAGTTATCAAGTTCAACACATACGGATGCTGCACCACTGTGAGACGATGGCTGTTAGTTCTTCCTTTGATAGCGTTTAGGCTGAGCTTGGTAGTATTGATCATTTTCAGCATTTCACATCTGTTTATCTGCCACCAGCGGGCGGGCGCTTTTGTCTGTAGGGTGAAGATGGGTATGGATCCTCCTGCGTTTACTTGAGTGTCAGTAAATCGTCTGAATTCTTGTGGAATGTCCTTGTACTGAGCCCAGCCAGAATATTCAGCAGTTCTTTCCTCTCAAGCCTGATGCAGCATTTGCTTTCTTCTGTAGCAAATGTTGGAACAACTCAGACAGGTCTTCTCCAAGGAAGACGAGGGTCGGGGTGTGTATGATCACGAGGGAGCAGAGGCCCCGCCATCCGAGGACGAGCTAAGCGCAGTCAAATTCTCCACACTGCCAGCAGAAGACGTCCATCAGCACGGAGATGCCCCAGTGCATGTCTGGTACATGCAGTATTGCTCCACAGTTTTCATTCGTGCCGAGAGAATTGTCCCTTTGCCTCTGAAACACAATGAATACAGTGTAAGTTCCTGTCTAATTAGGGGTTGCCCCTACCCTTCCAACAACATGTACCTATCTAGTTCAGTATCCCAGATTTCCTGACATGGGGTATCAATGCTGGTATACTATGAGACTTATTTCCCCTTGTGTCTAGGGGTGGGCGAAGAATTCCGTTCCGCCAGTGGAGTTCACAAAGTTTTTCCCACTCAGCGGTCCACCCTCAGCACGGAGTCCTGAAAAACTCTGCGAAGTGACGCGGAGCAGAGTTTTTTATTTCTCTCCTGCGGCTCGCCAACATTAAGTTGGCAAGTGAGAGAAATCGCTAAGTTGGTGTGCAAGATTTCTGAATGCAGGCGAGTGCGGCAGGTCACTACCGTTCGCATTGAGAAAGCTGCCACTTGCATTGAAGAAGCTGCTGCTAGAGTAGAAAATCTACTTGCGCAGCAGAAAGTAGTTAAAGCATTCAGAAACTCCGCTTGATGCCATTCGCGCTGATTGTACAACACAATGGAATCCCTTGTCACTGAAAATGAGCACAAAGAGCGCAAGTTACCCAAACTCAGCTGCTCACCGAAATCTGTGCAGTGTAGCAGTGTTTATTTGGCACTTCGTGGAGTTCTGCCTGGCAGAACTCTGCCCAAGCCTACTTGCATCATCGAGGTGGATGGTCCTACACAGGAACCTCATACCTGGGGTCCACTTGTTATTAAAGAAGACTTCCCCAGACATGCTAAAGGCTGCTTTGGGACCACAGATGGAGGCGGGAGTGGACGAGTTCCTCCACTGGTGAGGTGGTTTTGCTACCTCCAAGAAGCTCTTTTCTGGATTGTCTTGGGGCCAAACAGTCTCCTCCCCTACAGTGCCCCACCTGCGTATCCTGTCTAGCTCAGTGTCAATGTCGCTAGGCTCGGTGTAAAGATTCAGTGCAGTGGGAATGGTCTTATATCGAATGACGTTTACTACTTCCCCATGGAGTTCTAGCCAACTAGGTTGTATTTTGGGCCTGATTATACAAAAGTACCGGTAGATGAGACATTTTGCTTTCTCCAGGGCTACCTCCTGCGATAAATAAAGCCTACCTGCACCTATGGCATGTAGTATCAGCAAACAAACGTAGCACGGTCTGGCGGATGTCTGGTCACCCACGGCAATCATGTACTGATACTGTGTGTTGTGTAAGCGTGCGCTGTGTAGTGCGTGTGGAATACTAACATAAGATTCAATCTAATTGTAAGTGATGTGGAAAAGGCCCCTGCGCAAACGCTGTGGTAATGTCGAGGTAGGCTCTGTGTGACTAGGCAGATTTCTAGCTATGGATGGATGCGTCCTCGCTGACAACAAATAAAGTTTATACAGTGGTGCAATAATACATAACTTTTGGAGTTTTGCAGGTCTTGGGATGGTTTTCCTGGGAAACACCTGTGATCTGGCGATCAGAGGTGTCTGTTCTGACCAAGTGCAGCAGTACTTGGGGCTATCTTCGCTTTGGTAGGAGAGTTCATAGTAGAATGTCTGTAAAAAGTAGTTCAAGAAACACTCTGTGATCTTTATCTTTGCACACTTGGGTCTTGTCAGAGTTCTGGAAGTTGTTGCCGAAGAGGTGGTGCCACACTGTAAAGGTGTTGCACTTGTGGTTTGGTCGCAGACCTGTTGGATAAGAGTTGTGGGTTATAGGTTAGCTTAGAAAAATATGCATCATTATTTAGTCTTGGGAGATTCCTGTGCCTTTCCTTTTTACTTTTGTTCTTTACATTTATTTTGGAGGTAGCCCCAGTTTGGGGCAACTATTTTTTGGAGCTGTGAGTGTTTTAGTCATGGGTTGTCTGACTTTTATTTTGTGGGTCATTTGGTCCTCTTCTGTCACCATGGCAGGGGAGAGCGTTTCAAGTGATCTTCATGGGGTTATTCCCTAGCTATTTTCCCTGGTGTGTGTATGTGTTTTACAGATGCAGGTGTAACCTTTTGACCTACATGTGCATTGAGCTTTGTGAAACGAAGGGGCTGTGTTGCAATTTAGGGGTTGCTGGTGTTTGCAGTATGCTCCGAGGGCACGTCTATGCTCCTCTAGTCCCTGTACGTGGCATGCAGTGAGGTTCTACTTAACAGAATTGGGTGTTTTTTTTCCACTCCCCTTTTCTGAAAACTTCATTTTGGCCTACTTTTTGGGCTTCTTTTTGTGGGTCGCTGGGTGCTTCCCTAGTTTTTCTTGTGGTGATGTTTTATTGTAGTATGCCTAAGGGGGTCGGAGAGATTGCTCCATGGCCCCTGTATGGTTCTGATGCGGCACAGACTGGGATCAGGCCTATTGATAGTCCAGACAGTGTGTGTGTGTGTGGGAGGCCACGTGTCATTTGACCAATAGGCCGGACACAGCAGTGAGCATATTTGTGCAACACGCATGGAGCTGTGATGGTCATTTACAGACTCTTTCCCTCCCGACAGCCCCCTCTCCTCGGATCCATGATGTTTTAGGCATGCCACATCCAGACTTTGACCGGGGACTTCTAACAGGGGCATGATTCGACGAGCAGACTTTGAACGTTTGGAAGCCTTTTGGGGAGGGGATAAGGCAGAGCATTTGCTACAAAGGGAATCAGGTGCCTGATCAGTACTCCTTGAGATTTGCCTGATAGGGATAATGAACTGAGATTCTGATTGAATTTCCATACTGACTTGGTGCTATGCAATGCTTCCCAATCTGTCAGATTTTGTGCGTGTGCTATGGAATTTAAGGGGTCTTCATCATCCCACGTGTGCGGGAAACATGGTTCCCAACACAGGAACATTGCTTCATTTTGAAACTGAAAATGAGGCCTCCACTAGCTGGAGGCTTGTTGTTCAAAAATAAGGTCCTTTTGACTTAGAAATCGGGCCCTGTCCCAATTTGGACTTGGATGAGGGACCTGGGTGCTTGTTTTTATGCACGGATAGGGAGCTGCCCTGCCCCCTTGTCAGATTGCCCTTCCCCTGGGGTGTGGCCAGCCAACCCCACCCGGGAGGAGCAGCAGCAGAATGAGGCCTAGGCCCCCGAAGGCACCCGAATGGCAGATTCTATTGCGGATTCCTGATCAACCAAACAGCAGCTCTGAGTTTTTCTCCAACGCAAGTAAAGGCATAAGTATTCTCCTGATATTGTGTCCCTGGTCTTTATTGTTGAAATTAGTTTTGAAGTGGGTATGAGGTGAAAGTAAACTCATTCTGTGTTTGAACTTATTGCACATTTGTGTTTTGTGATTGTGTAAAGGCATTGCCTTTCCAGACAGTCACCCCTCCTTACCATGGCCTCAGTCCTTGCCGGGATGAGTTCCCTTTCTGCTGAATGTATTTGGGTTGACCTGGGCTTGATTCTACAAAATGTGGATGAGTATTTTGCAGGGACTGGCGTAGGCTTATCCCTCTCGGTTCATGATACGACTTTAAGTGGCAACGGTCGGCCATGTGGCCCTTTCTGTGACAATAGTAGCACTCTCTGAGATCTAGCAGTATCCAGTCTCCCTGACCTGTGTGGAAAGGCTTTGGGCTCCTGGGGCAGAGCTTCCTTTATTTCTGGTGCCTTTTGCATGCTTGTGGCCAATGCGCCCCCTCAAGGGCGGTCTTTTTAAATTTATGTTGGACCAGCTTTGCTGTGTGTCCCTGGGTTTGCTCCTGCTTTTCCCTGTCCTTTTCCTGTTTCTTTCTATAGTAATGTAATACGTGAGCTTGGATTTCCCACTAAGATTTGGTGTCTGATCCTACTATGCTGTCCAGTCCACTCTGTATTTCAGAGGGCAGACCGTTTTTGAGAATGTTGTGAAAGAATGTAACCTGGGGACCCGTGTGGGTCCACAGCTGTCTTGTCACTTGTCCTCATCATTCTCTCATTCTGTCTAGAAAGCCAGTCATGGTTTTCCCAGGCTTCATACTCTCCGCCATCAATCCTCCTACATCCGGGCAGTCAGGGTACATTTTCCTCAGGGCCGTCCATATCTAGCGTGTGAATGAATTGGTTGTGGCTTCGTAATGCTAAGTATTAGTCAGCGTGACTGTAGGTATGCAGGCTTAGGAAAACACTGTGTTAGTCTGCTCTCTGATCATGCTGCTGAGCAGACTCTTGACATCACCTAGTGCTAGGTTTATTCCTGCTGTGTTTTTCTCAAAGCATGAGATCCATTTTCCTGCCCAGTCCATTAATGGGGGTAGTTTTGTCCTGTGTCCTTCTTTGTCCGTCTTCACCCATGGCACATAGATGGTCCCTGACATGCCATTCTGTATTAATAGGCATAGTTTGGCTCGGGAGGGCTCTGCTGTAGCGCTCCCATCTTCTCAGGCATTCCTTCATGTAGGAGAAGTTCTATTTGGGATCTCTCCCTCCGTGCTGGATGCAGTCTTCCGCGATGGCAATGTCCTGTGGCTCGAAGGATCCCTCCTCCGGCCAGGGTCTATCATACTGACCCTCCCTTACGATCCAGCAGGTGGCAAAATGGTCATGCAAAGACCTTGCCTTCTTTTATACACACTATCTCTCTAGGGGTCAGTTGGTCAGACCGGTGTGCTCCAGGGTGAGTGGCGGACTTTTGTTGCTGCTCTCCTTGTGTGTGCATAAATGTGCCATTTTGCTTCTCCTGTGCCTTAATTGGGTGTGGACTAGGCTATTCTGATCTCTTATTTCTTGGTCAGCCCCTCTCCTACGCCAATGTTCTGGTAGGGATCAGGCCTTCCTTCTGGTTCCGCTTCGGACTCCTCTTCGAGTGGAGCCCGGGGCCTAGCTCCACGCTCCTCCAGGGGAGCACGTGCAGTTTGGTTCTCCCTTTGTGCTTCCCAGGCAAGAGCTCTCTCTTCCTCTCCTCAACCCACGGCTTTCTTCTAACTCCCACCTGGGCATCCCCCTTCGCTTTGTGCTGCGTGCACTACTTCTTAGTGGAAACGTCCCCTCAAGCTCACTTTCTGTCACCTCTTTTGCTGCCTGGGCATTCTTTAGGGGAGTGTAGCCGATGGCTCCCTTCCCCATGTCAGACCTTGGAAGGCTGGGAACTTTTTCCTCCTCTCCACTGGTGGTGTCACTGTCCAGGATCGCTATGAACCTCCCATTCTACTGAGTGCTTTCTACTGGATGGGTTGAAGTGTATGCTCCCTGCACTACTGTGGTTTGAACAACTGAGCGTGGCAGATTGGAGTGGGTGGTCGAGCTTGGGGAATCCCTAGTGGCAACCTGGGCTGAGACTGGTGTCCCCCCAGTCCTGGATCCAATGGCTTGCTGCCTGGCAGTGGGCCATCTGGGCCCCACAACCAGTGGATTGGTGTAACCTAGTGCAGGAATGGCTGAAATGACATGGATCAGTACCTACGTATGTTGGGGGAGGTGCGGCAATCTTGCTTGTGGGTTGTGGGTGATTGCAGGTCAAGGCCACCTCAAAGATTGCCCCTAGTTTTAACAGTGCATCTCTTTTAGCCTTCTTTCGTCCTACAAATTCAGTCTGACTGTGTCCTAATGTTCTCTGTTGTGTCAAAGGTAATGCCCTCTGGCCAGGGGAACGTGTGTGCCTTAGTATGTGCATCCCATTCACGACAGTATTTATATAGCATTTTAGCCTGCATGGGGAATCTAGTTTGCATGTGGCTTAACAGCGACTCCATGATGGTTTGGGAACCTTTTTAGGGGACTGGTACGGTTTTACATTTCTTAAGTTTTAAATAATTTTTTATTCTATTCAGATCATGGGGAGATATGTACACTGGATTATGCTGGCAATAACTACTAGCTATGAGCTCAACTTTAGACAGAGATGCTTCGAACAGACTTTTCACTATACATAAAACAATGCATGTAAAGAGTAACAATGTGAAAGAAAGTGCAATGGTTAATTTAAAACAGTGTGAACCATTTTGGCAGTGGATTGGCAGACATGGAATAAATATTTATGAGAGAAAGATAGTGATTTCTCTATTTGCACTTAAAAACAGTTAACTAGATGTAGCTTTTCAACATGAAATATAGCTGCAACAGTTTGTCAGCACCACAATATCAACAATGCATCAATTGAAAGCCACAACTGAAATAAAGAGAAAAAAGAGGAAAAAATGACAGAGAAAAAAACTATGCCATTGTCTAAAAAACACCATAGCACGCTCCTAGGGCATGCTGCCCGATGCTAAGGGGAGGCTCTGTGTGGTACACGGGACTAAGTGAGTCTTATAGCCTGTCAGTATTGGCTCAGGGACAAAGATTGCAACAATTAGTGCAGAGAAAAAGGAACAACTTGACAAATACAGGCCCTCATCGGCCAAGCAAAAGCTACACTTAATCTCCAAGGTCTAAATCTTTCCCTAACATCCAAATTGCACCCTGTTTCTCACCCAGGGGCTTAGAGTAACATCTGTGGCACGCCCAGCGATCCAAGCGAATAACACCTCTCACTTCTTTCAGACACCACCAGTGTTTAAGAGACTGCTAGTGCTGAGCAAACCCTTTTAGAATTAAAAATAAGATCACACCCAGAGCCTATGCGTACCATCAGTGTCACACCCAGTGGTCCAAGCGTTGAGGCCTCATCCCAATGTCACACTCAGGGATCAGGCGTACAATCTGTATCTCACCCAGCAGTCCAAACAGGACCCTATATTGTACCCAGGGTCATGTGTTGTCATGAGGTTAGTCATTAGGCAAATACTCACACTTAAATTTCCCTATCTTAGCTTAGGTCTGAGGCATGTGACCCTTCACTGAGTAACTTGGCATTATATTCCTTTTATTATTTTAGCCAGTCATCATTTTAGTGGTGATGTTTTATTATTCTTATCCATTGTCCTTCTCTGCAGGACTTTGTTATTCGATGCTTTGCACAATATTTCACTATGTTCTTGCATCAAGGCTACGTATACTAGGTTCCCATGTATTGCCAACTCAGAGAGTACAGTGTCTTCCTTACAGAGAAAGAGACGTGTTGTCATGTGAGTACAGCCCCTAGAATAACACAAATTTTATTATAAAACATCAGGCTGCCTTAGTATCCTTAGAGGGGACATTCCAGTGAGATTTCCACTTTATGTTGCTCGTCGCCTTTGCAGTTTCATCAGAAACTTGGTGGTTCCTCGTCTGTCGTGGAGGAGGAGTTCCAGCAGTCTAACAGACATTCAGCACAGGTTTGGGGCTTGTGCTACAATCCCTAGATTGACTAGACTAGATGGGCGGATTAGGGCTATCACTGCTACTTGCTGTCAAGTAAGAATCTTAGTAGTGTGTGTAGGAATATTGGTAATACTGTTGTGACAAATATGGTGAGACTGTTTCTATGTTTCACTTTCTTGGTCACCGTTGTAATAGTGTCTGGTTTCATCATCGTCATAATTTCACTTCATGCCTTTTTACGTATAATGCATTTGCTTAAATAAATCCTATTGAACCAAGATAAGCTTCTGCTTGTCATTACATGGATGAGACGTGTGTAACAGGGGCACAACCAGTTTTCACCGCATCTTCCCAGAGGAGTCCATGAGTGTCATGCCTTGGGCTGCCACAAATCAATTTTACATATGGTATCTGTGAGGTGCTGCTAGCTAGCTTAAAGAGTTAGGCCGACAGCTGCCACACAGTTTAGGATTGGAATCATTCCCCCATACTCAGTGATGCTGCCTCCCACAACTCAGCAGTCTCATCATTTTTGCAAGAGTCTCACAACAGTGTACCATCTGTATCTCGCCCAGCGGTCCAAGTGGAGTCCTAGTTTGCCATACGCCAAATGCTGGGACTAAGGGTCAAATGTAGTCTCTTAACCACTGACGGCGGCTTCAGGATGGACCGCCACCCCATGGATTCCTCACAACTTTCAGTCAATTGCCACGTCTGCTCACCTTTGTTGTTTGCAGATGTGAAACCGTACGGAGGGGGATCCCCTTCTTTTGGCTGCAGGCTTGACTCTGAGGACCAATCTTTCCTGGCTGGCTCGCCAAAATTGTTGCTCGAATGCAAATTTACCTTAAAGAAATTAAAGATGAGAGGTGTTTGGCAAAGCAGGAACAGTGGGCTTAATTAAACACAGCATCCAGGAGAGCGCAGTACAGAATTGGGGTCTAATGACTCTCTCACAACTTTCAGTCAATTGCCATGTCTGCTCACCTTTGTTGTTTGCAGATGTGAAACCGTACGGAGGGGGATCCCCTTCCTTGGGCTGCAGGCTAGACTCTGAGGACCAATCTCTCCTCGCTGGCTCGCCAAAATTGTTGCTCGAATGTGAATTTACCTTAAAGAAATGAAAGACGAGAGGCGTTTGGCAAAGCAGGAACAGTGGGCTTAATTAAACACAGCGTCCAGGAGAGCGCAGTACAGAATTTGGGTCTAATGACTGTCTCTTAAAGTTACAGAGTTCTGAACACCCTTTTATACAGTTCTTGAACGGTTATAAAACAATTCTGTGCATAATTTGCAGAGAGGAATCTGGGCCTAATCACGGAGTCGTAAATCTGACCATCTGATAAAGTACTCATGTGAGTCTCGACCTTGCATGGACAAAATGAGGGCCTGTAGTTAACATGTCCTGATGTCCGGCATGGGAATGGCGTGATCACTGCGTGTTGTGTGCGTGTGTTGTGTTCTGATTGGCTGAGTGTTCCTAACTTCATGTGACATCTGACTTTTATGGTGTTTTGGGGACGCACGTCCTTCCGGCCAAATGTGTTTTGTTGGGAGCCAAACTCCTACAACTATTGTGGTGTTGCTGCCTATCTGAGGGATTGATCTTTTTTTTTTTTCTTGTTTGAGGGTTTGTCTACGGGCTGTGTGTTACCCCACCTGTGATTGGTCAATCAGTTGCTTCAGGCCTAGGTCGCATGGCTTGCCTAATCATGTGTTCGGAGGCATGTGTAGCTGCAGATACACATGCTGTGCATAGTCCGCCGTCTGGTGTTGGGTCGGAGTGTTACAAGTTGTTTTTCTTCGAAGAAGTCTTTTCGAGTCACGAGACCGAGGGACTCCTCCTCCTTTGTTTCCATTGCGCATGGGCGTCGACTCCATCTTAGATTGTTTTTTTTCCGCCATCGGGTTCGGACGTGTTCCTTTTCGCTCCGTGTTTCGGGACGGAAAGATGGTCATAACTTCGGAAAACTACGTCGGTATTGTTTCGTTCGGTATCGGGTTAGATTAGAATCAACACCGAATCCTGAAGAGCTCCGGAAGCCCTTCGGGGTAATTTCGATCCCCCGTCGGGGCCTGGTCGGCCAGACCGCGTGCAACATCGAGACTGATGGAACGGACCCCGTTCCGATTCTGTCCTAAATGCCACAGTAAATATCCCTATACAGACCAGCATTTGGTCTGTAACTTGTGCCTGTCACCCGAGCACAAGGAAGAATCGTGTGAGGCCTGTCGAGCGTTTCGGTCGAGAAAAACGCTCCGTGACCGAAGAGCCAGACGGTTGCAGATGGCGTCCACACCGACAGGACAACGAGGGTTCGAGGAACAGGGAGAAGAAGAAGAAGCCTTCTCCATCCATGAATCGGACTCGGAAGAATTCGACGTTGAAGAAACCGTGAGTAAGACGTTGAAGCAAGCACCACACGGGAAAACAGACAAAGCCCAGGGGACGCCACTGCCAACAGGCCATGGCTCAACCCATAAAGTAGGTGACCGTCCATCTGCACCGAAAAAAGGCGAACTGGTGCCAAGGTCGTCCGACTCGGGTCGAGACACAGGCAAGCAGCAATCTCGGGACCGAGAAAGTGCTGCAGAAAAGGGTCAACACCGAGACAGCACCACCGAGGCTGCTCGGCACAGAGACAGCGGCACCGAAGATGGTCGACGCCGAGAAAGTTCGACACCGAAAAAGAGAAAAATCTCGTCGGAGCCAAAAACAACAAAAGACACGGTTTCGGTGCCTAAACGACCAGCAACTGAACTGACAGCCAGTTCGTACTCAGAGGAACAATCACTGTCCTCCCAAATGCGCAAATACAGGTTTGAGGAAGATTTACAAACCACAGATGTAGACCACACCCAAAAGCGGATCTTCATATAAAGTGGTACCGGGAAGATCAGCACTCTTCCCCCAATCAGGAGGAAAAGGAAACTCGATTTCCAACCACAAGAAAAGACACCACAAGCTAAAGTGGTAAAGAAGGTAACTCCACCACCCTCTCCACCACCGGTAACTCATACATCACCGGCACAGACTCCGTCACATTCACCAGCTCATACCACTATGAGCCAAGATGACCAGGATGCGTGGGATCTCTATCACGCCCCAGTATCAGACAATAGCCCTGAGTCGTACCCTACTAAGCCCTCACCACCTGAAGACAGTACAGCGTATGCACAGGTGGTAGCTAGGGCAGCAGAGTTCCATAACGTGTCTTTACACTCAGAGCCTGTCGAGGATGACTTCCTTTTCAACACCCTCTCCTCCACCCATAGCAATTATCAAAGCCTCCCTATGCTCCCGGGAATGCTAAGGCACGCTAAACAGATCTTTAAAGAACCTGTCAAAAGCAGAGCAATAACTCCAAGGGTGGAGAAGAAATATAAAGCACCGCCCACGGACCCTGCTTTTATCACATCACAACTGCCACCAGATTCAGTTGTCGTTGGAGCAGCTCGTAAAAGAGCCAACTCGCACACATCAGGCGACGCACCACCTCCAGACAAGGAGAGCCGCAAGTTCGACGCAGCTGGGAAAAGGGTTGCAGTACAAGCTGCAAACCAGTGGCGCATCGCTAACTCGCAGGCGCTTCTAGCACGATATGACAGAGCCCATTGGGACGAGGTGCAGCATCTCATCGAGCATCTACCCAAAGAATTCCAGAAACGGGCAAAACAAGTGGTTGAGGAGGGACAAAATATCTCCAACAACCAAATACGTTCCTCTATGGATGCAGCGGATACAGCTGCAAGAACAATAAATACTGCGGTAACCATAAGGAGACACGCATGGTTGCGCACATCCGGCTTCAAACCCGAGATACAACAGGCAGTGCTCAATATGCCGTTCAATGAACAACAATTGTTTGGACCCGAAGTGGACACGGCAATTGAAAAATTGAAAAAAGATACTGACACAACTAAGGCCATGGGCGCACTCTATTCCCCGCAGGGCAGAGGCACTTTTGGCACGTTTCGCAAAACAACCTTCAGAGGGGGGTTTCGAGGTCAAACCACACAAGCTAGTACCTCACAAACAACACCGTCTACCTACCAGGGACAGTACCAAAGGGGAGGCTTTCGGGGCCAATACAGAGGGGGACAATTCCCTAGAAACCGGGGAAAATTTCAGGGTCCCAAGACCCCACCAACCAAACAGTGACTCACAAGTCTCTCAACCCCTCCACACAACACCAGTGGGGGGAAGACTAAGCCAGTTCTACAAATTTTGGGAGGCGATAACAACAGACACTTGGGTCTTAGCAATTATCCGGCATGGTTAGTGCATAGAATTTCTCCAACTCCCTCCAAACGTCCCACCAAAAACACAAAATATGTCAAAACAGCATTTAGACCTTCTACAACTAGAAGTTCAAGCATTACTGCAAAAAGACGCAATAGAATTAGTACCAGGTCCACAAAAGAACACAGGAGTTTACTCACTGTACTTTCTAATACCAAAAAAAGACAAAACACTGAGACCAATCTTAGATCTCAGAACACTAAACACCTACATCAAATCGGAACACTTTCACATGGTCACCCTACAGGACGTATTACCACTGTTGAGACAACAAGACTACATGACAACCTTAGATCTAAAAGACGCGTATTTCCACATACCGATACATCCCTCGCACAGGAAATACCTAAGGTTCGTATTCAAGGGAATACATGACCAATTCAAAGTGTTGCCGTTCGGTATAACAACCGCACCGAGAGTCTTTACTAAATGTCTAGCAGTAGTAGCTGCACATATCAGAAGGCAGCAAATACACGTGTTCCCCTACCTAGACGATTGGCTAATCAAGACCAACTCCCTAACAAAGTGTTCACACCACACAGATTATGTCATACAAACCCTCTACAAACTAGGGTTCTCCATCAACTATACAAAGTCACACATTCTGCCGTGCCAAACACAGCAATACTTGGGAGCGACAATCAACACAACAAAAGGGATAGCCACTCCAAGTCCACAAAGGGTTAAAAAAAATTACAAAGTCATACAAGCCATGTATCCAACACAAAAAATACATGCAAAGATGGTGTTAAAACTCCTAGGCATGATGTCCTCATGCATAGCCATTGTCCCAAACGCAAGATTGCACATGAGGTCCTTACAACAGTGCCTAGCATCACAATGGTCACATGCACAGGGTCACCTTCTAGATCTGGTGTTGATAGACCGCCAAACATACATCTCGCTTCTATGGTGGAACAGTATAAATTTAAACAAAGGGCGGCCTTTCCAAGACCCAGTGCCACAATACGTGATAACTACAGATGCTTCCATGACAGGGTGGGGAGCACACCTCAATCAACACAGCATCCAAGGACAATGGGACGTACACCAAAGAAGGTTTCATATAAATCACCTCGAATTGTTAGCAGTATTCCTAGCGTTGAAAGCATTTCAACCCATCATAATCCACAAATACATTCTTGTCAAAACAGACAACATGACAACAATGTATTATCTAAACAAACAGGGGGGAACACACTCGACACAGCTGTGTCTCCTAGCACAAAGGATATGGCGGTGGGCAATTCACAACCACATTCGCCTAATAGCACAGTTTATTCCAGGGATCCAGAACCAGCTAGCAGACAATATCTCTCGGGATCACCAACAAGTACACGAATGGGAGATTCACCCCCAAATTCTAAAATCTTACTTCCAAATTTGGGGAACACCTCAAATAGACCTATTTGCAACAAAAGAGAACGCAAAATGCCAAAACTTCGCATTCAGGTACCCGCACCAGCAGTCTCAAGGCAATGCTCTATGGATGAATTGGTCAGGGATATTTGCGTACGCTTTTCCCCCTCTCCCTCTTCTTCCATATCTAGTAAACAGATTGAGTCAAAACAAACTCAAACTCATACTAATAGCACCTACATGGGCAAGACAACCTTGGTATACAACACTACTAGACCTGTCAGTAGTGCCTCATGTCAAACTACCCAACAGACCAGATCTGTTAACACAGCACAAACAACAGATCAGGCATCCAAACCCAGCATCGCTGAATCTAGCAATTTGGCTCCTGAAATCCTAGAATTTGGACACTTAAACCTCACACAAGAATGTATGGAGGTCATAAAACAAGCTAGAAGGCCATCCACTAGACACTGCTATGCAAGTAAATGGAAAAGATTTGTTTGCTACTGCCATAATAATCAAGTTCAACCATTACATGCATCTCCAACAGATATAGTAGGATACTTACTACATTTGCAGAAATCAACTCTGGCCTTCTCATCCATAAAGATATATCTCGCAGCAATATCTGCATACCTGCAGATTACTCATTCAACTTCACTGTTTAGAATACCTGTCATTAAAGCATTTATGGAAGGCCTAAAAAGAATTATACCACCAAGAACACCACCTGTTCCTTCATGGAACCTCAACATTGTCTTAACAAGACTCATGGGTCCACCTTTCGAACCCATGCATTCTTGCGAAATACAATACCTAACGTGGAAAGTTGCATTTCTCATTGCCATTACATCTCTAAGAAGAGTAAGTGAAATTCAGGCGTTTACTATACAGGAACCATTTATTAAAATACACAAAAATAAGGTAGTTCTAAGAACCAATCCAAAATTCTTACCAAAAGTTATCTCACCGTTTCACTTAAATCAAACAGTAGAACTACCAGTGTTCTTTCCACAGCCAGACTCAATAGCTGAAAGGGCACTACATACATTAGACATCAAAAGAGCACTAATGTACTACATTGACAGAACAAAACTAATTAGGAAAACAAAACAACTATTTATTGCATTTCAAAAACCTCATACAGGAAACCCAATATCAAAACAAGGTATAGCCAGATGGATAGTTAAGTGCATCCAAACCTGCTACCTTAAAGCAAAGAGAGAGCTGCCTATTACACCAAAGGCACACTCAACCAGAAAGAAAGGCGCTACCATGGCCTTCCTAGGAAATATTCCAATGAACGAAATATGTAAGGCAGCAACATGGTCTACGCCTCACACATTTACTAAGCACTACTGTGTAGACGTGCTATCTGCACAACAAGCCACAGTAGGTTAAGCAGTACTACGAACATTGTTTCAAACAACTTCAACTCCTACAGACTGAACCACCGCTTTTGGGGAGATAACTGCTTACTAGTCTATGCACAGCATGTGTATCTGCAGCTACACATGCCACCGAACGGAAAATGTCACTTACCCAGTGTACATCTGTTCGTGGCATTAGTCGCTGCAGATTCACATGCGCCCACCCGCCTCCCCGGGAGCCTGTAGCCGTTTGGAAGTAATCTCCAACATTTGTACATTTGTAAATATATTACCTTAACCTTTATTTTGTACATACTTATTCATTCCATTGCATGGGCACTATTACTAACATACACAACTCCTACCTCATCCTCTGCGGGGAAAACAATCTAAGATGGAGTCGACGCCCATGCACAATGGAAACAAAGGAGGAGGAGTCCCTCGGTCTCGTGACTCAAAGACTTCTTCGAAGAAAAACAACTTGTAACACTCCGACCCAACACCAGACGGCGGACTATGCACAGCATGTGAATCTGCAGCGACTAATGCCACGAACAGATGTACACTGGGTAAGTGACATTTTCCATTTCTAACTGAGGTTGATGGTGAGTTCATGTGGGTGGATTCGACAACAGTGATGCAAGTTAGTTGTTATGCTGCACATATCATGGCATACATTGACATTGTTTTTATGCATATTAAGTGTTTCCTCCAGGTAAGTTAATCTACAGGTGACAATCTTCTGACAAAAAAACATGAATACTCTTACTTTCTTTCCTGGGAGTTGCGGTGCCACACCAGATTCATCCTCGTTGTCAGAGCTCATTCCGACTTTGAAAAAGATGATTCTATGTGATTGTGGCGTTTCCGGCTCATAGGCAGATCCTGCACAGCTCTCTCTAGGATAGGTATGTTGCACTGTGTGCCACTATCCAAAGGTGGACCCAGTCATGGGGGTTTGGTGGCTATGGCTCCGATGCCACCCAACTCCCTTCCCCCACGGTCTTGCGCCTTGGCTCTTGAAGTTTACTGAAAAAATCCAGATTACAAAAGAGAAACATAAGGCCTATTTTGATGATGAACCCTTGGCACAGCTCCTTCTTGTGGCCCAAATATTTGTCTGGATGAAGAACTCTTGTGCTCTGTCTCTGATGAAATGGTTGGTGAAGATTATCAGGCACACCAAAGGTGATAGGAAGAAGGCTTGCAATACGCCTAACCACTGGTAATCGCTCAAGGTAGCATTCCAAGTTACTGTTATTTGGTTTTCATAATGCAATCTCAATTTGCACCTGACCATGTGAATACCTTTCTTGAACCTACTCCAAAAGGAACACTCCAGCCTGAACTTTACAGGCCAGGTCCTTCCTGAACTTGAACACAAGCAATCCAAGACCAGTTTCGCCCTGACTGGGATTCGTCAGACGGAATTCTGGATGATTGTGGAGCTTAGGATTCATAGGCTTTCCTACACAGGTCAATGCCTTTCAGCTAGGTATCTTGAAGACAGCGTTTTTGCACTCTGGCACTACCCCCATGTGGACCTAATCATGTAGGCTTGGTGGCTCTGACCCCGATGCCACTCCACTATGTGCCCCTACAGACTCATGCCTTGTTATTTACTAGTAAGTCATTGCCTTCAATTGTGCTGTGTGCTCAGTGCGCCCTTTAATACTAGTGCTGCCTCTGAAGCCACTCTTCGTGCTGCTTTTGAAGTCGATTGAAAACATCCAAGATGCAAAAGAGAAAGATAAGAACTACTTTCATGAAGAACCCTTGATACAGCCCTTCCCATGGCCCAAAGATTTGCCCTGTAGGAAGAAATCTTTGGTTGTCACTTTGATGTTCTTCACTTGCCTGATAAAGATTGTGGTTATTATTAAAAAGATGACTCAGAGGCTGATGAAATCTTCCCCTCTGACGTTGGCCTATATCTTGCCTAAAAAAGGCAAGAGGTTTGTATACTTCTCCACAGAGGGTTATGCCTTACTCCTCTGGGCATCTTTCGGAGGAGATTTCTAATTTCACTATGTTAGTGTCAAAATATTTAAGTGGCCTCTCTGGATCTTGCAGCCTTTCTCTTCAGTTTCAGAGCCTCTGCTGCCTTTCAACAAGGCATTATGAAGGCCTGACCTGGCTGTTTGGGAAAATTACTTCTTTGGCTCAGCTGTGTGCAAACAAGTCACTAAATGACAGCGACCTGCACTGCATGATCCAAATTGCTTTCTGTTAGTCTCACCAGACAATCTGGTGATCCTAGCCTCCTCTGGTTCAGAGCGAGAGTCTAAAAGATTGTACTCAAAATTAAAGTATTTGCTTCTGGCAGCCGAGCTATTTGCACAGCGAATAACACGTGCCTTCTTTGCTGCTGTGCCAATACCCTGTGGAAGTTGGCTCAGTGTGCCACTGGAACCAATCGTGGCTGAAGAGTCGTACCTAGGGCAAAACCGGTCTTAAGGCGCTTGTGTTTTGGTTCAGGGAGGACCGGACTTGGGAGTTTGGGCTTGACTGTTCCTATGAGGAGCAGGGTCAAGACTGATTTGCATACAGTCCAAATTCAGGTGGCATGGTGGGTGGGAAATGATGGACTAGGACCTTGTTGATTTTGCATTTGATGCCCTAAATGTGCCAGGTATGCCCAGTCATGGGTCCCGGGCTTATTGTGGCGCTGGAACCAAGATGTACCAGGCTAATTAGGGCGAAACTGGTCCTAGGTTGCTTGTCTTCCGGTTCATGGAGGATCTGGCCTGGCGGTTAGGGCTGGACTGTTTCCATGAGGAACTGGGTCAAGACTGATCTGTATATGGCTGGGACCAGAGTGAGGTGGCATAATGGGTGAAAAACAACAGATTGGTATGCGGCCCCATGAGATTGCCAGTGGCTGAGATTAATTCAAGCACTCCATCCATCTCCTTGTTTTTGCCTTTGAGTGCAAGTACCTATTTGGCAAGAAGACTGACTCCTTGCGTCAGTGATAGTAAAGTTTTATTTTGCTCACTGAGTCTACTTGTCCCATCATGGCCTTTTTCACCAACAGTGCAGGAAGATTTGAGGCTATTCCAGGGAACAGCAGTTGCAGCTAAAACAACTTTCTGAGCTAATCCATATGCCTCCGTCCAGGGTAAGGTTGAATCTAGGGAGCTCCAGCACTACCAACAGCAGCAGATCAAGCCCCTGCCATATTTCGCTAGCTCTGCTGCCTTAAAACCTCTGATGCCCCTGAAACCCTTTCTTTTTGACGGATACTTCTAACTGCAGATTTTTACCTTAAATATTTCCAGGCACCACCAGACTGGATCTGGACGATTTTTCAGCATAGCTCCTGCATGCTCCTAGGTGGCATGGTGCAGCTCCTTGTTGATTCCACCATGCCCTGTAGGTCACAACTCAAATCATGTATAGGCACCACCGAAGCACGCTTTCTTTCTGCACCTTCATACACGCATCCGGTGCTAGCTCCTATTTTTTTTTTTTTTTGTCAAGTTTTGTTTTTCCTTACAAATTTCTCCAGTGTGCAAGGGATTCTGTCACCTCCATAAACTACAGGGTTTAAACCTTGTATGGACTCTCGCAAACAAATGTCTGTGACTGATTCCCACAAGGTGTGCCTCTGATGCTTGGGGTCAGGTTACAACAACAAATCATGGGATGAATGTGTCCTGATGAACCTGAAGGCGATCTGGACTGTGGAGCCAGCTGTACATAACCAAACACAAACTGAAGTCCTGTAAAGGCAGCTGCTACTCAAGAATCAATAGTCCTGTCCAACTCTGAACCGAACGTGTCAACTTCAGCCGAAGTCGCACACCAGTTCCGTTTCTATGTGCCTGGCCTCTGACTGCGACAATGCTCTACCTTTAACAAGTGGCTGTCTGCCAGTACTAAAAGCAACTCTTTGAATCAATCTCTGATCAGAGAAAAACAGCTTTTTTGATAATGGTGATGATGGGGGCGATATTTCCCCCACCATCGCCTTGATCCTATTTATATGGACGTACAACAAGCCAGTGGACTGGCTGCTTCCTCAGACATGGTTAGTTCACCTGCACACCCCTCCTTGAGTTCTTCCACCAAAGATTAAACTTTCTTCACATTGGTGATTAGAAGGGCAGTCAAAGTCGTAGACTCGCAACTGCCTTCAGTCGAAGTAAAGATTAATGTCCTCATAGAGATGTTGCAACCTGGACAATATTGTTTGAACTTCTGCTGCCATTTAACAACGCCCTAACTGGCACTGTCTTGGCCAGTTGCCTCAAACCTTACTCTTGTCCACCAGTGAACAGACAAACGGCATGCCCCTGTGGGTCAGTTCCTGGTGACCCTGCCTTTCTAGTGCAGCATCTTACTCTGCAGAGCCTGGTGGTACAGGCCTTCATCAGTAGAGCTAGCCTCAATCCATTCCCTATGACCCCACCAGACAGGGAGTTGAAGAGAATTGAGGTATTTGGGAAAATACTGTTCTCCTCTGCTAGCCTCAGTCTGGGAAAATAGCTTAATATATTCAATTGCTGAAATTGTGCCTGCTCACCTAGAGGACTTCAGAGCCAGTTTGGCAAAAAGCAGGTTTCTGTAGACCATAAGCCTGCACAACAGCCAAAGCGGCATCCACCGTTCCTAGATAACATTACACAGCTCAGTCTTTTCACAAAACCCAGCTGCTAGTCAAATGGGGACAGTACTCCAAAATCTGCTTCCAAGGCACCAGACTAGAGGTGCTGAGGGAGACTGAAATCAAACAATAAGCAGTGACATGTCTACTGTGCCCCAGCCACCCAGCACATATCTGGGAAAGTTGGGGCTATAACTCTCCATTAGGGGTGAATAACCTGAGATATGTTTGTGCCCTTCCTCGTTGCCCATGACTACTACCCCATCCACACAGCATCAGCAAAGGATACCTCAAGCTACTGATGGAGGAGATACACACATTCTTTCTCAAAGGAGCAATAGAAATTGGACGTGCACATGAAAGGAGACAAGAAGTCAAGTACTCTGTGTTTTTGCATTCCTAAGAATGGTGAAACTTGCAGCAGTTTTGTAGACTTCATGGCATCCCTTGACCTCAAGGATGTCTACTTCCAAATTCTAATACCTCAGACTGACCACCAGAATTTCAGGTTTGCGGTGAGCGGATTTCATTGCCAATTCCAAGTACCACCTTTCAGGGTGACTAAAGCCTCTAGAATGTTCACAACAGTGGTAGCAGCATTTACTAGGTGACTTTGTGTTCATGTCTTTCTGTAACTGGATGACTGGTTAGTAAAGGGAACAAGTCATGCACAGTACCTCACCCACATTTAACAAACTGCATTACTTTTTCACTGATTAGGCTTCATAGGCTATGTGAAAAAAATTCTCACCAAAGTTGTGATCAAACTCGGGCTTTACCAGAAGCCACCTAAAATGCCATTGTAGGCAGTACTTGTCCCAGAAATGACAATGATGGCATTTCAAAGGCTGCTTATCCCTAACTAGATATCACATCTCATAACAGTGAGATTGATAATTAAACTGTTGGGAATTATGGTGTCCTGTATTGCCTTAGTCCAGAACTTAAACTTACACACGTACCTGCTACAGAAATACTTCTCTACACACTGGTCATAGGAAACTGAAGAAATGTAGTGTTTGTGGAGTTCACTGTTCAGCACAAACTGCAGTGGTGGAAAAAGAACAACTAAGCAGGCCATTTCTCGGCCCACAGTGCAGGGTACTTTCAGTGCAAACATTTCTCTCATGAGAAGGGGAGCTTCTTGGGCAGTTGCACATTCCAAAGTCTGTAGTCCTTACAAGCACGCCAGCCCCATTTTTAGTGTGTTAGAGCTCATGTTGATATAGAGATTTGCAGTACATTGATTCTTATCTTAACACACTGTATCCAAAAACTGAATAAGACAGACTTCCATGTTGAACGCCAACTCAGCGTTATTTGCATTTGCCTTAAATCTGCTACCACTGATGACATTCTCATAGCCTTGACTTGAGCTTGACATCTGTGGTTCCTTCTACTTTAAGAAATGTTCATTCACCTTCAAAAGAAGTTACAGCTGCACCCAGGTTTACTCAGTCTAGCGATTTGGCCCTCAAGATCTTAGCCTTGCTGGCACTTAAAGCTTCCATAGGAATTCATGCTTGTAGACTTAACATACAGCACTTTGCAGTCAGTGTACAAAATATTATTCCCTACTTTTTACCCTTCAATAGTTAGAGCTTGCCAACTCTTCTATGTAGGTACTCTCTGGCTGTGTGCCTCAACAACTAATACCACCTGTCTAGCTTTACATTTTCAGTTTTTAAAGTCTTTTATGAAAGGTCTTAAAAAATACTCCCTCCTATAATACCAGCAGTCCCTTCATGGAACTTTAATAGGGTTTTGTGACATCCTACCACTCCCCCACTCTCGGACTTCCAAAATCAGCCCCTGAATCCATGTTCTCCACTATTCCTGTCTTGGAAAGATGTTTCTCTTTGTGGCTATCACTTCTCTCTGGAGAATAAGTGAAAATTAAGCTTTGTCATTTGAAAACCCAAGTACACAAAAAACAACTTAGTCCTTGTTCCTTCACAAAGGTAATCTCTCATTGTCATGTCAGTGAATCCATTGTCTTTCTGTTTGTTTTTTACTGAGCCCATAGTTGATGCCAGAAAATGCTACATACCTTAGATGTCAGACAAGCCAGTATATACTACATTGACTATACTTGATCTATTAGGAATACCTAACAACCATTTGTTTCATTCACTTATCCACACTTTGGTAACCTTATTTCAAAGGCTGGCCTTGGTAGGAGGATTTTTAAATTCATTTAGATTTGTTTTGCCAAGGACAAACACGTACTCCATACTGTAAACAAAAAGAGGATACATTGATCTTCATCGCTTACATCCGACTAGTAGACCTATGTAACGGACAATGTGGTTTTCCATACACAGATTCATGAAACATTCCAAAGTGGGCATTCATTCTCAACAAAAGAGACACATCTATCCTAAAAATACTGTTCCACATATCTTCTGCTCTTGTTTGCAAGCCACTGCTTTAAAGATTTGGGGGGTGTTTTTCAGTCTACGCTCTACAACAGCACGTGCTTCAAAAGGAGAATATTACTAATCAGTGTGCAGCTTGAAGGGCTGTTAATTGACAAGCGCCCAACCCACTGCCTAGGATGCAAACTTACAGTAACGTGCTAACAAAGCTTACTTTATCACTACATGTTCCTTCTTCAGTTTATATACATTATGCTTTTCATCTCCACATATATATGTACCCCTTGGGCAAAAACAAAATTCCTGACATGGAGTCTGACCGGATGCATTGCAGGTGTCCGTGTGGTATCACGAACTACATTGAAACCGAAACTGCTTCTTTGAAGAAAAACAACTACTTGTGTTGCTAGCCCAGTACTAGTTGGCAGGAGTGTGCACACATGCACTACATACTGCAAACAGATGGTTACAGGTAAATAATGTTTTCCTCCTTCTCACCTCTCCATCTTTTTACCAAAATTGGCAGTGGCTTTTCAAATAGATTACACCTTTCCTGTTTGCATGACTTCCCTCCTCATCCCCTCACATTGGAGGAGCAGCTGCATAAGTTGGACCTGAGGTATGCGGTATCCTAATATATCGACTACAGCCAACAGGACAGAATAGATCATCAGTTCTTTATAGTCTTCGCTGGAATAAAGAAGGGCAGGATGACCAAATATGCCATTCCACAATGAGCTATACACTGTATGAAAGTCTGCTCCACCTTGGCCAGGAACAAGCCTCCTCGGTGAGTTATTGCCCACTCCATTAGTGCCATGATACTAGATGGCTCTTAGCAGAAATGTTACAGTAACTGACAGTGGTCACTTTGCTACACGTTTCTGCTTCATATTCCAAGCACACAAATATAGGTGTGTTTCCATGGGGGTGCTGCATGCTTTCCTCGGTTAACCAGTACTACTCAGTCCCACCTCTAGGAGGATATTGTTTTAGGCTGTCTCATATGGTGAGCATTTGTGGTAAGATTTAACAGAAGAAAATTTTAACTTTTGGAATGGTCTTTAAGGTGGATAAATAATACCTCACCCGTCTTCCTGGGTAATGGTGTGAATAATATAATTCCATTGTGTGCATACATATATGTTGTATCTGTCACTTCTGTTGATGCTCTTGGTTCTGCTCCTTTCCTGAGAGACATAATTTCCTGAAATGACAAATCTGTTCTAGACAGTGTTCAAAACAGTATTTCAAAGTTCTCAGAAACTCAAAGGCCAGTTTAAACATTAACTAGGGCCCCTGAGAGTGAAGTGATTTGTTTCAAAGGACATGTTGCTCCAGAGTCACTGGTCATGCTCATGGCTGAAAAGGTTGTTTCTGCAGTGGGCAGTTTAGAGCCTCCATCCCCCAGACATGGAGAGCAAAATACGTTATGCCGAATGCAGACATGCTATATTGGGAATAATAACTCAATAGCACATGGCTATTCCCAAATCTACCTTGCAAAGAGTTCAGTGGGTGCAAATACAATTCCCTGGTTGAGGAGCATCATAAACCTGTCCAAGAAATAGTGAAGAAAAGAAAGACTTTTACATTTGTTCTGCAGTGGATGCAGTCAATACAATTTCCAGGCAGGTGACCAAAGGCATAATAAACTGCAGGTATGCTTGGTTACTTATCTCAGGTTTTATACCAGAGGTAGAGGAACAGTAACACCTAATCCTGTTATTTGATGAGGAATATTTGTTTGGGTCCAAAATAGATCGAGAGCATAACAAAATAAAGAAGCACACTTAAGCTGCTAAATAGATGGGGGAGTGTATAAGAGTATTTTCTCGCAAGCACATAATCATTCCTCCCCCACCTAGTCCAAAACAGTGTCAAAAATAACCCCATATCTGTGGGTGCTATCAGCCATATATTTGGTTATTTATTAGAGTTTCATGGAATTCCCAGACAGTGTCCACCACAAAACCACAAAACAAACCAACTGGTATCACTGCTATTAAAATAAATAGCTGTCCTACTGCAGAAAGGAGCAGTCAAGTAGGTAACTGCTGCAGAAAAAGGACAAGGACTATACTCTGTGTACTTTCTAATCTCCAAAATGTATTAGACCTAACTCCCGGAGACTACTCTGAAGATATGTGAACACAATACCATTCTTAATGACGGCGTTTTGTAAAGTAACATGTTGCTTCGGTCAGATTAAATTACCGTGCAGGACCTCAGTTACCTACTTTCACATTCAGCGCACCACAAATTCCAAAGGCTTGTGGTAAGTGGAGATCATTCTCAAGTCTGGATTCTGCCATTTGGTGTACATTTAGCAACAGATTTATTCACATAATGTCTGCCTTTAGTGGTGGCATACTTTTATACATGTATATACCTATATGTAAATGTCTAGCAAACAAAAGGAACAACTCAACAAATGTGATAGCAGATGGTTCATGTCCTTCACAGTCTGGTATGCACAATCAATTAAAAAAATATTGGTGCAAATTCAAAACTGTCTTGGAGCTGCACTGAATTCAGTCTTAGCAAAGTCCTAGCCAACCAAGGAGAGAGTGCTGTTGTTTCCTTTGACAATGAGGAAGATAATGACTCTATTGGAAATGATGACACCATACATTGAATGTGCACTTGCTACAGAAGTGTGTCACAGAGCTAATCGAAGGGCAGATCCTTTGGTGACCCATGACTACAAGTGACCATTGTGACAAATGTGTCTCTAAGAAGGTGGGGCAGTCATATTCCAGGACACTTCCAGACAGTCAGGGATGCATCAGCTGACTAGTGTTACATACCATAAATTACCCTTACAGGTGTTTTAAAAGAACCTTTACTGGCAGATAGTGGCTTTTGCAGATCTTCTAAGCACGAACAACCGATGGTTCAAGAATGTGAAATAAATACCTTCATACTACAAATTTACTTCAGTAAGTGAGGGACTGGGGATGTAAATCTGTTTGTCAGATGTTTTACCTCCTCCTCTCACCTTATTCAGCCTTTTGACCTGCCTTTCTTCTTCTAAACAGTATAGTCTTTCTTATAGAGACTGCTAACTGCAGATTCCTCACCTTAGGCTGTTCCCCAGATGTCTGGATCCAGAAAATCTTGAGCAGTACCTCTGTGAACCGGTAGGTGATGTGTGCAGTGTGTGTATACAGGCATTACCCAGGCGATCTAACATCACTTCCGTTGTTTCCGTGCCTATAGCAATGGACCTGCAGAACTACCTCGGTCATTTTTTACTATTTTTTTTATTTTTTTTTAAGCTTTGCTAGCTGCTAGGGACTTATCTTCCCACAAGGTTTAAGCCATGTCAACAATGGCACAGATAGGTGTCTGTCTCTGATCTACACTTGGTTTACATGTGGTGCCTGGGTTCGGACCATGGCCCCAAGGCCTATACCGACTACAAGTCCATGCATCCGATGGCAATTTGAGAGCGGACAGTCAAACATTGTGGTGAAGAAGGCTACATGCCAAACCCAGTCCCAAACGAGATTTCAAGCCCTTTATCGGAGCTGATCCCATGGACAATCATCATCATCCCACTCAGTCATCCTCATCAAAGTTGGGTAAGTCCAAGAAGCTCAAGAAGAAGTCATCAAAGCGTTTTTCGGTTTCCCCACCAAGCACCATGCTTCTAGTCCCCACTCCTACACTTCACCCGTGTCTATTCCATATCTCCTCAAGTGCCACTATGCTGGAGGGACCCATACCCAACTAAAGGAGTTGTGTGATGCCATACACTCAATATTTGGGCCCACAACCCTCTGGCACTCCTCTAGGTCCCATGTAACGATGAGGTGCCCCTGCTGGATTTCCATTAGCCGGTACGCCATTGTCAACAGCTGGGTCCTCTAAATCTGCTCCTGGATCCAGACTGACACTGAGTCATCTCCAGATCTTTGGGCTTCTCCATGGGTTCTTTCCATCAGCAACAGTCCTTTTGTGGACAAAGCAGAGGCTATTTAGGGGATACGCAATGCCAGCTTTACGCCCCAGGCCAGCAAACTTAACAGTCCTTTCATGGCACCAGCCGTGGATCCCATAGAGGGACCCTGGACCTACACCCAGTGTATTGTCATGTATCCTCACCCTGGCTGTCGCAGCCTCAAAACCTATTTAATGGGTCCTTAATGCAGTACAGCCATCCTATTGGCTGCAGGATCTGGAAACAATTGTCCCAGTGGCAGGCACTCATTTCCGACAAGGGGGTGCTTCAAAAAGTGCAGAAGGTTTATGCTCTGCCATTCCTGGAAACCCCACTACCATTCTAGATAATCATATTGGCTCTGGTTCTGTCTGCCCTAGATCCCAGAGACTGGATGGTAGCGTTGGACCTTTTAGATGCATATTTCCACCTCCATGTCCTGCAGGCCCACAGGTGTTACCTATGGTTCATGGTAGACCAGGAGCATTTCCAGTTCACTGGGTTCCCCTTTGGCTTCAGTGCCCCTCCAGTGTTCATGAAAGTGATGGCAATGGGTGCAGCACCGTCTCATAGGTCAGAGGGTCCCAGTCTTCCCCTGCCTTGATGACTGGCTTTTATAGGCAGGCTTTCCCCAGGCAGCTGTCACACACCTCCAGACTACAGGAAACCTCTTGCACTAGCTGGGATTCACTATCAATATTTGAAATCACACCTGACACTCTCTCAGATGCTCCCTTTGATCAAGCCTTTCCGGACACAGTACAGTTCCGCATCTACCCTCCAGATTGGAGAGTCCAGGACATTCAGGCAATGATTCTGATGTTTCAACCTCTGTCCTGGATTTCAGAGAGACTGACTTCGAGGGTTTTGGGTCTGCTGGCCTCCTGGATCATGCTGGTGAAGCATGCTCGATGGGATATGCAGGCCCTGCAGTGGAATCTGAAGTCTCAGGGAGCACAACACCAGGGAAATCTCTCTAAATCTCTCTGACCTGGTTCAGATTTCAGGGGAGACGACAAGAGATCTGCATTGGTGGTTGACAAAGTGCGATTGGACTTGCGGAAGACTCCTTTCCCTTCCCCACCCGGCGCGGACAGTAATGACTGATGTCACTTCTGTTTTGGGGCGGCCACTTGGAAGAGATATAAATCAGAGGACCCCCAGCGCCACATCAACCTTCTGGAGCTGCGGGCTATCCGCTTGGAATTAAAGGCCTGCCTCCCATCCATGAAGGGTAGGCTGGTCCAGGTGTTCATTGATAACACCATTGCCATGTGGTATGAATAAAAACAGGGCAGATTCAGGTAATGGGCCTGGTTCCAGGCGTCTCTGCACCTCTGGGCGTGGCTAGAGTGCCATGACATCTCCCTGGTTGTGCAGTAACTGATGGGATCTGTGGCACATGGTCTCCTCAGAGAATGGGGATAACCTTGGCTCGATTTATTCACCACCACCATTGCAATGTCAGTGATTCTATGCATTGGAGATTCCAAAGCAGCTCTTGCTTGGATGCTCATTCGTTTAGACTGGAACTTGGGACTTCTATGAGCATTTCGAATTCTCAAGAGGATCAGGGCAGAGTGTGCCCAAGAAATGACTGCTTAGAAAATGAACTATAATATAACAAATAAATACAATTTGCATAAATAAAGAAGGAAAACGTACAACTGAATTTTTTTTAATGTTCTGTTAATGTGATTAAATTAGTGCCCAAACATAATATATTAGTATCCTCCGGTTGAGTTGAGGGATTAGTACAAGTGTATCAAACACAATAGAGTATGAGTAGTGAGTGTTCCCAACTGACTATTAAAATTCATTTTGCAGTATTTTCTATATTTGTTTACATATAAAATAGTTTTCATAATTTCTGGATTTGTTTAATGAATGCTTATATTTTTGTGTCTTGTTTTGCCATTCAAATCATGGAAAATACTTAGGGCCGGGGTCTCCTGCTTTTAGCAATTAGTCTGTGGTGGTCCCCGGATTCCAATAATGATTCAGTAGGGGGGTCCCTGGGTTCCAGTAAAGATTAGCCAAAGTAAAGGAACCACTGTTCTAAGGTGAGGAATCTGCGGTCAGAGTCTTTACTAGAAAAAAAGGTTTCCGAAGGTAAGAAACTTTATCTTTTGGGTGATACGTGCACACTACAGATAATGTAACCATAACACAATTTAGCAAGAAATGGCAAAGGTTCACCTTCGGATTTTAACAATCCCACTCTCAAGGGATTAACTGTGCATCTTTAGTTACAGATGTTGCATATGCTTTATCCATATTCTCATAATACTGTATGTGGTAAGCAAAATGACATCAGTCTTAGTGCCAATAATCCGCATTGCTTTGCTACATGGGACTCCAGCCATGGTTTGCGACCCTATTAGAAATGTCAATTCATCTATTTCCATATCGAATAAACTTGATCAGTGACCTGTTATAACCAAACCCTAAGTACCTCAGTCTACAGACTTGGCACCGTGAAGTGTTAGAATTAGGTTACTATAAACTTTCTGAAGACTGTATGACATTTCTCTAGGAGGGCACACATTGTACTACCAAAGCATGTCATGCTGCGACATGGAAGCTTTTCCAGACCTACTACAAAGGTGCACAGCTATATCAACTCACACTAACCTTACAACATATTTTTCATTACCCTTTTCACCTAATCAGACTCGCATTCACTTCTGTATGAGTACATTTTGCAGCAGTGGCCATGTATTAAGAAAACTGAAACTAACCATGTAAGGTAGGATGCTTTTCACTCCGTGAACAGCATGGGGCAACAAAGTTGTGATACAACTGGAAAATGTTACTTACCTGTGATACTCTGTCAGAAGAGCCAGAAGATAGAATAGTGTGCACTACGGGAAGACAACGTGCGGGCCCGTTGCCGACATCTGACAATGACAGGCCCCACAGGACTTGAATCCTTTCTTTCTGGATTACATTACCCTAACCACACCAGGAGGAAATCCTCAAAAACTGTTGACAAAATGTTGAAAAAAAAATCCTGTCAAAAAATGGCTAAGTGGTTGCTCCTCCTCGGGAACAGTGCTGGCTGTTGCGGAAAGAAAACAACTGACATCAGTGCTCCTGGGTGGAGCCTTTTCATGCACCGCAGCATCACTTCCGGCGTGGACAACACACGTGGGGCCGATCAACACCACCTACCGGTGCCTAGGAGTACTACTTACGAAAAATCTTTTGGATCTAGTCTGACACCTGGGAAATTCAAAAGTAAAGAATCTGTGGCATGATATAGTCTCTACCAGATAAGGCATTGCCTAAGGTAAGTGACTTGTTAGTCAGTGCTTTGGGAGCTGTAAGGACTTCCTGAAACTTTAACATTCCTAACACCTTTAGAATGTCCTCTGTTGTTTCCATAGGAGATACCTCTTGGTTTGAAGGGACCACAGTAGCACATCCACTCCTCCTATATTATTCCGGTCTTGAAGCATGGAATTCATAGAAAAGCACTTAGCACCTCTTAGAGCTTAAGTAGTTGCAAACTTCTGGACCCATCTACCTCCACACCCAGTTTAAAGTTTTTTACTTTTATACTTCATACTGCTCAAAACAGTGAAATGTAAAATCAATTTGAAATAACCAAAGCTAACTAATTAGGAAGTAAATTTAGCAAACATTTACTGTGCAGTCATATACTTATGAGTCGTCCTAGAGGTAGGTGTATTCTCAAGTTGGATGCCTATGGATTTAATTCTCTTAATATAACAATCTGTTTCCCAGGAGTATTTATATTCGATAGAATTTCTAATTGCTGCATTGAATACGAGTCATATAGCACAGCCTATCTGCAGGTTTACACAGTCATTTTTTTTCATTTTGCTCTTCTAATTTCAGAAGGTTTACATCTATAATTGTTGCAGATAGCAGGATTACAGTACGCAAATTTTTTTGAGTGGAATAAAGTGATGTATGCACACGCGACTGAGGCTGCATAGGATCTTTAAGTACTTCCACGTAGTATTGCTTTTTCCCCACTACTCCTGTGTTATGCCAACTTGAATTGTAAAATGTTTCCTGTCATGAAAGCAGTGCAGAGATGGCTTCTCAATATGTCACACCAGCTGTGCAACACCTGTGTTAGTATTGAAAGCTGTGTGGGTCCAGTAATATGAGTAAGTGCCAACATAAAGGAGGCAGTGTGTACTGGGCTAAGTGAACCAAGGCTCCAATGAGATCTGTTAAATGCTGCCTCCTGATATAGAGAGCTGGGGCCTTCGAGCTCAGTGCACAAAGAGTGATTTGCAAGGAAATTGTGGCAGCATTTGCAGATAAAGATAACTCTTCACTCCTCCAACCACCATCAGTGCCTTATCTACTTCAGCACAGCTACCTGATGTCGTCCCTTGCATATTCAGTTTTTCTGTATGACAAGAGATGCTAAACGAGACTGAAGACGTTGGGCTTTCGACATGACTACCTAGACAAAAATCAAAGACTAATGTGTTACAAAGGAAGACATTTTGTGACCCATTCTGTGTTCTGCTGACAAAAGGCATTCGAATTGAGTGCGTTTTATAGACCATAACATACTGAGATGTTAGATTATTGTTTTGAATGGCTCTGTTTTATTTGTATTTCTCTCTACCTCTTCCTTGCTTCTAGTCCATTTAAACTATAGGGAGCTCAAATGAGGTTTTTAAATAAGAGACACGTGCAGTTCAATAAGCTCAAACATATGGAACATTTAGTTGAAAAAATGCCCTACTTCAGTATAATAGTAGTCAGGTTTTCAGTGTGATCAATGTTAATGTTTTTTGTAATAAGAATTACAAATGTTAAATCTAAAATGTTGAAATACTGTGATGGTTCTTTGTAGAGTGACTGAACTAATGCTGGTCTCTGGATTACTTGTGTTGTATACAATCCAAAACTGAAAGAAAAGTGTTAACATTTTTAATTGTGTTTTAAAATGTGATTTTCATTTTACCCACTGAAAGTACATATTCTTTTTGTCTACAGCGGTTTTGTTTTTTTACGATTGATTTGTCCTGCAATCTTGAACCCACGAATGTTCAATATTATCTCAGGTGAGTAAACATGTAGTTGATGAAGGCTTTTTTTTTTTTTAAATGTGTTTTTTTTGTATGTACTTGCCATTTCATACAGTCATGTGTGAACAGTTGCTTTGGAATCATTCATGGTGGGTATGAATGTAATTATTGAAATAGCACTTCTCCAGCTATGTTAAGGTAGTAGAGTAAAACATTGTAGGTAAAAATGTAATTTTATTTTTGCCAAACCTTATTTTTGAAATTTGTGTTTTTATTTTCTTTGTGGTCTTGGTCCCTCAAAAGAAAAAAGAGAATACGCCTTCATTAGTCTAACTACCAGTACAAGTCCATATGTTCTAGCATGCCCTGCTCCACAGACTTCCTACACTGGAAAGCTAGGACACTGGAGTCCTTCAGCATAAAATAAAATGGTCCATGAGCCTATTCACTGGTAACAATTTTGTCAACATTCAGTAGGATGTTGTTAAACATAAAAGTGAGTTTTGTATGGTCAACTCTTCCGTGATCTGTATTAAACTGTTCCGTAAATTGTTAAACTAATTTTTCTTACCTTTTAAGGCAACAACAGATCGTATTCCCTATCGTCTCAATTTTTTTTTAGAGATATCTTCAGTTTCTGGTGTAAAGTTAATGAGCAAGTAGCTGATTTTCTGTTTAATTCTGGAATCATTCAGCTGCGCACTCCACATCATTAATCTTAACTCATTGTACAGGTAGCCCGAAATTACACCAAAATCTGGTTATCTGATGATGATCTTCCTAGGTCTGCAGTGTATATTAGCGGATGATCCGCATTTTAGGCTACTTGGATACTTTAATAACCTCTTTTGAAGGGAATACACTCTTCGTCTAATCTGATTGCTTGTGCTAGTGGTTCTATATAAAAGTTAAAATGTGAAAGTGACAATGGAACACTTTGGATAGGTCCCCTCTTTATCTTACATTTTATGTCAGATTACCATTAACCAAGGCATTTTAATTTGGAGCCATATATATAAAACTTGTACAGCATTCACAAAGCTCCTTTTTGTGTCATATTGATGGAGAGCCTCCAATAAATAGTTCCAGTTAATTCTGTTGAAACCTTTGGCAGCATCAGAGGTGATAATAGCAAGGTGAGCCTTTGTTTCCACCACTAACTCTTATCAAAAGGTCAGTCAAGCCTTGTATTTGTCTACCAGGGATAAAGCCCTTTTGGTGTTCATGAATCAGCAAGCCCACCACTTTACTCAACTTTCTGACCAAAATACCTGAAGATATTTTGTAATCTTGGTTGTATATAGAGATAGTTCAGTAGGACACACACTTACTTGGATCTTTTATTAGTTTTCAAATTAGTGTCATTGTTGCTGTGTACCAGCTAACAGGAACGTTCTGAATGCTCATCGTGGATCGTGTTGAACATCTTTTTTTAACACAGGACTTATGGAGTCTAAAACCTCCATGTATAGTTCTGGGTTACCATCCAGGCCACCCGGTTTTCCCCTTTTAAGCATTTCCACACGCACTATAATTTCTTCCTCTGTAATGGGGAATTTGAGGACATTTAAATGTTTTTGAGATAGGACTAGTATGTTTTGTTTCTTTAACCAGGAGCAACATACATAAAGGTTTACTGTTAAGACAAGACCTCTTGATAGACTGTCCTACAATAGTTTTAAAAAAGGTCTCCTCAGTCTGTTTTGCATCTATTCTGTCCTAGCATCATGGAGTACAGACTAGTTCCATTAAACTATTCCTGACTCTGTCGTCCCTGTCTTTCCTGGCCAAAAAGAGTCCGCTTTGCTTCCCATATTTGGTGTTTAATATTGCTGCTTCCAAGTTCTCCCTAATCCTCTCTTCTAGCTTTATCCTCTCTTCTAGTCTCATCCTGTTCCCCTGTTGTGTTGCTTCCAGATCTTTACTTAGTTATAACTTATATTGATCAGATGTATGCATGCCTGACTGCATCTTGTCAGGCTTGGCCTCTAAATGTTTATTAACACTCAACTCAATCATAATGTTAGATCTGTCAACCTTAGGGCGGTCTTTCCCCAACCTTTTTACCTTACTCTGCTGTTTTTACTGATCTCTTTTTTTGTTGGCCTTAGGACTGTGTGCAATTTACCACTGTTTAGCAGTGCTAAAGTGTGTGTGCAGGCTCCCTAAAACACGATAACATCTGCTTACACCCATTTGGCATATTTAATTTACTAGTAAGTCCCTAGTTAAGTAGTACTACATGTACCCAGGGCCAGTAAATTAAATACTAATATTGGGTCTGCAGCATTGGTTGTGCCACTGTGGGAAAGCACCATTTTTTACATGGTAAGCCCCCACTTTTTGCCTGATTTCTGATTTGGCTTTGACTGTTAGTACACTGTGTCCCTGCTAAACAGGTCCCCAGTGCCTGATCTCTTTCCACAAAACTGCACAGCTGTTTTGCACAATTGGCAAACTCTTTAGCTACCTCTGTAAGTCCCTAGTAAATGGTACCCCCTGGTACCTAGGGCCTGGTGTACCACAGAAGGTCTCTGAGGGCTGCAGCACCAATTGTGCCAACCTCGGGGACCCGTCACTTAACCCACACAGTGCTGCCATTGCATACCACTTGCCACTGCATGTGTTGGTGCAGGCTAGATTGAAAACACGACCTGTCAAACACCGCTGTGTGCCAGGCCCCTCTCTGCATGTGCAAGGTGTGAGTCACTACTAATAGAGGGTGCATGTGAGGGCATATATGCATGAGCAGATATGCCCCTGCTAAGTCTTTGTCGATTTTGAGACATAGTAAGTGCAAAGGGAAGCCATTTTAAATGCATTTGCTGGACACTGGTCATTATGAGTTCCCCAGCTACCTGATGGCTTCTATGAATCCTGGGATGTTTGGTATCAAACATCTCAGAATAATAAACCTTCACTTATCTCAGTGATGGATGTATTAAAAAGGCACACAGAGGGCAACTCAAAGGTGCCCCCTGAAAACCTACCAGCTACTAGTGTGTTGGCTGACTGGTCCTGACCATTTCAGCCACCACAGACACGTTTCTGGACCCCCAAGTTGGGAGCCAGCGCTCTCGAGGGCCTGAGACAAAATCGTGCACTGGGCAGAAGTGTGACCTCCTCTCCCAGGCAGGATGGTCATTCCAAGGTAGGGAGCTTCAAAGGCCTTACCTCCTTGGTAATGCAACCCAGGTCTCTCCAGATAGTGGAGCTGACCAACCAACCTGTCCTGACCCCCCTTTTGGCAGCAGCACAGGTGGGACAATTTGTTGAATTAGGAGGTGTGCTCGCTTCATGCCATTCCAACTCCTAAGGTGGACGAGCCGAAGTGGCCACTGCTTTCTAAATTCTTTCATCTCGCTAGGAAGGAATTAGGCCATTAGGGGAAGGGTGATGCCCACTTCCCAGCGGAAGTGGTCATAAGAATGGTGTAGTCACCCTAAAGGTGGTCAGCCCATTGGCTGCCGCCTGGCGCTCCCTGTAACGCCCTTAAATTGAGTATTTAGGTGGCACCCCTGAACCCTAGAACTCAGATTTTGACAACCTAAGAAGACCCAGACAAAGAAGAGTTGCACCTGCAGAAGAGGAAAAGAAGCAGCAGCTGACCGGGAAGCAGCCCCTCCAGGATGCCTGCTGATCTCAAAGGATCCTGCACATGTAGCCCATTTGTCCAGCCTTCAATAAAGGCTCAAGTCTCCCATGGACAACAGACTTGCCCTGCAAGACGAAATTCCAAAGAAAAGACTCTGCAGCTGCTGGACCCTGGAAATCCAACACTAGAAGTGACCACTGCAACTGGCGTCCACAACCCAAGTTGAAGCCAACCAGCAGTGCCACAGCGGGTCCTCAGCTACCCAGAGACTGAGTCCAGTGTGGTCTCATCGATCTTGGACTCTCTCTCGATACCTGTAGCCTCTGCATGCAGGCCCCCTCTCCCACAGACTTGTGGAGAGAGAAAATCTGACATCTCCAGCAACCACTGCACCTGTGACCCCTGACCCCAGCTGAGGTAGTTCATCGGTGCCAACGATGTCCCCCAGCTCCTAAGAGCTCAAGTCTACCTTGGGTCCACCCCCGCCGGACTCCCTGATGTTGCCTGCATCCTTAACACACAGGACCCCCTGACCGCGAGTGCTCCTGGATGTGAAAAACCGATGCTTAAAGACTCCCCTGCATCTGTCACCCGTGGAGAAGAGGACCAAAGGTGCGTCCACGTTCTTGAGCACCCCAAGTCTTCCTAGACTTCCTAGCCAGATGCTGCAGCCTGTCTTCACAAGTATAAAACTCCCATAGGAAATTATTGGGCACCTGAATCCTTACTGCGCCTCTGCATCCGGCTGCCCCAGTACCGCCCTGTGTAACCTGTTGGTGGAGTTCTGATCAGTGCCCAGTACTTACCTTAACTCCCTGAGATTGGCTTTGTAGGTCGTTGGAAACCCTGTGTTAGCTGAACATTTGTTTTTCCTCCACAGGATATTATTGAGAATACTATGAAAAATGTACTAACTGTCTATTTCTGAAACTGCCAAGTATTTATGCTTATAAGTCTACTTACCTGATTATGAAGTTCTTGGGTTTGAAATCTATATAAAAAGAATTATTATTTTTCTAAACTGGCCTTGGATTTATTCTTTGCGTATGTGTCTCTTTTATTGCTTCTGTGAGTACTACAAATGCTTATCACTACCCCTAATAAGCCTAACTGCTCGCCCACACTACCACAAACAGAGCATTAGTCCTATCCATTTTTTTGCCTCTGCAATACCAATTGGGGAGTCACTGGACTCTCTGCAGTGTGTACTTCATTTTAGTGCACTATATAGAGAGTCCGCTTCCTACAGCCACCTACTTCAGTAACCTATCAAACATGTCCCAGGTCTGCTATTGCAGCCTATCTGTGTAGTTTTAAACTGCCATTTCGACCTGACAAGATAAACATTTTGACAGGCCTAAACCTTCTTTTTTAATACATTTACGTTCCCCCCCCCTAGGGTAGGGCCTGCACAGTCCAAGAGGGTAGAGTGTAGTGTTTATAAAAAGTTGGTCATGTACTTTTAAGTTTTGCTTGATCTAGTAGTGAAAAACTCTTAAATTAGTTTTTCACTAATGTAAGGTCTACCTTTCTCATAGGATAACATTGGGTTACCTCATTATATTTAATAAGTGCTAACTTTCAAATGGGAGGAGGTAGAGGTGCCAAGGTTGATGTAAAGAATTGTAATGTAAAATGTAAAGTCAGATTTTAAGTCACAATTCTGAAAATGCCACTTTTAGAAAGTTGACATTTCCTGTCCCTACTATTTGGTACCATCAGCTAGTGTTCTGGATCTTAGCTGGCGGTGGGTCCTTATGTATTGCTCCCAGACAGTGAGACAAAGGAGGAAAAGGTGTTGGCAGGATGGACCATCTCTCAACAGATAGGGGAGAAGCTTTCACGTACCATGCTTACCCATCACAAAGGCTCTGCCTCGGCATACTCACAAAGGGTTTCCTTTAGTCTTTTGTGCCCTGGACAAGCTGGGTTCAGGGCAGAGAGGTAAGAAATTCCAAACACTTATGAGGGTGGAAACCTTCATAACAGTCTCCTACTTCAAAACTGGCACCAAGTATAAATATTGGCCCTTCAGACCCAACTCTTGAGGAACTCTCTGGACCTGTGGAAGACTCTGAAGTACTGCTGTGTGCTTGGCAGCAAGGACAACTGCTACTCTGCTTACCTGTTGCCAGATTGAGAAGGAGTTGACATGTATCTTGAGCCCGGAACCATCAGAGTGACTCCAGTGACTAGTTGGCATCTTCCTGCTCAGAGTCCCAGGGGCAGAAAAGACTCCAACCATCTTGAAACCAGCACCTAGACTATGCCTGCTGTCTTGCCGCCCAAGTGGTGCCACCCTCACCCTGGACCCTTGGAGGTGGGCCTGAAGATGCTCTACCAGCAAAGCTGTGGTGTTTTGGGTGGAACCAACTCACTCGCCGAAAACATGAGCATCATTGGCCTCTCTCAGCTGGTCACTGCCCCCTCACACAGTGCAGGACACACACTGGACCCCGTTTTCTCCACATTGGAACCGCTGCTGTAAGGCACATCTCAGAAGTTGAACTTTGCATCGCAAACCTCAGTCGATGGCATCCTCAACAGCAACAGTGGACCTCACATTTTAAGCCTCATCACCGGCTTCATTTGAACCATTGGTGCACGGTGCATCCTCAGTGCAGTACCTCGCATTGCTGCCAGCAGCTTCTCTGAACCACTGCTGCATGACACGAAATCTCGTGACTCTGCAGCCAGGATTTAAGATACTTTGTTCACCGAGCCTAATTTGGTCCCTGTATCCGACCTGAACTCCATCACTGTTGGCCTGAACTTGTGACTTTGTGCCAGTCCAGTGCAACCATACAACCTCAGTTGGTGCATTCTGCTTTTAGGCACTATTGTCCTTTAAATCTTTACAATTGCATATCTTATGTTCTACTGATTTGATTTGATACATTTTACTCTCTTTTTCCAAATTGCTGTGAGATTTTTCTTGTGTTTTGTTATCACTTAATTTCTGTTTGAACTTCTGCTTAAATACTTTACATATTGCCTCTAAGTTAAGCCTGACTGCTTTTGTGGCAAGCTACTGGAAAGGTAAGCACAGGTTAACTTGGGGTTGCTTGTGACCTTACTCTGACAGGAATTGTAGTTGCAGCCTGAGTAGAGTTTCATACACCCCCCACACATGCACACACACCCACCCACTCACTCACCACCACCACTACCAGTAACTCATTTTCCTACTTTGACAGGTCAACTTGAAAGACAAGTAATTATTACATTGGATATTCCTTATATGCAACCCACACCACCCATTTGAGCACCAACCGCTTAAATAAAAACATTCTTTAGATGTAATTTAGCATTTTAAATCAGTTACTTAGGACTGTTTCCAGGGCTATCTGGAATCCCAGTTGTACCAAACTACCACCTGGTATAGGTTATATCACTTTGCTGGTCGCTGTCTTGTATGCCTTGCAGATCTTCATTTTGCTTTTCCCTGATCAGCCTTTTTTGCCCCATTAGTTATATTAACTTTATTCAATACCTAGAAATAAGACCTAAGTGAAGGGGTGATTGTTCAAGTAGCTTTTGTATCTTGTGTGCCTGTTTTATTTGTCCGTTTCATGTGTAAGTTCTTGACGTGCTCACATCTGCTACAGTCGTGAACCTATCTTTCATGGACTGCAGCATTATAATAATACTGGGTCTCTTTTTAATAGTGGGGTTGTGCTGCTAGTTTGAAGATTTATGAGGTCTTAACTTGTATTTTCTGGTTCTTTTAACGTTTTTGATGTTTGATTAGAACGGCTGGCTTGAGTCCCACTCAAGAAGCTATCATTACTCACGCTTTACTTTGCCCAACTTCAGGCTCTAGTCCATTGTAGAAACTGACCTAGCTGAATGGTCTCTCTCTGCTACCAGTGCAGGTGCTGTCTCCTGCTTCAAGCGTTTCCTTGAATTAACTTTATTCAAATTTAACCATTCTACAGCAAGTGGGAATAATTTGCCTTGTCCTCTTGTTGTGGATTGTACTGAGGAGCCTTGTTCTGATCCCTCTGCCTGCAGTCTCTTTGCCGCGCACCGGAACTGAATCCGTCGGTGTGTTATATCGTCCCATCTCAACTGCTGTGGTCGGTAGCTGAAAGTACTAACTTCCTCCGATGCATGATACATCGCACTGATTGGGGTCGAAAAAAGAAAAGCCAATTGAAATTGGGGGATTTCTCTAAAAGAAAGCCATGTCTACGTTAAAGTCTCCCAAAACCAGCCCATGATTTCATGTGGGGAGGTCTGGAGAAAGCACTCTGTGCTGCAAGACACCTGCTTACCTACTCAGTCGGGCAGCATACTCCTTGCATTCCCCTCCTGTCAATGCACAGATTAAGCTGACATGTCCTCTATTTTTTATAGAGATTTCTAAACTCAGATTCCTCACCTTTTGAGTATTCCCCAGGTGTCAGACTGGATCCAGAAACTTTTAAACAATAATCTGCATGCTGGTAGATGGTGCCATGCTGCTTTGTACTGATGCCATTCCATTCAGAAATGACTTGCATGGCTCATATTAGTGCAACTCTTGTGTGCTGATGTCACTTACTTTCTTTCCGTTCCATAGCTACCCCTCGCCTCTTTGAAACAGACCAAAATTCTTTCAGTGTGCAACTGAAATGTCACCCCCCACGATGACAGGATTTAAAACCTGGGAGGACCCTCACAAGCAAATGTCTGTGACTGAATTAACATACTCCCCCCCCATCCTCTACGTTTGATGATTGGATTCTATCCCTTAATAAAATCCCAAACCTCATGACACCATCTACTGACATGCAATAGGCCTACTGAAAAGTTTCCGTCCCCAGTCTTACATCTGGGGAATATTAAAAAAGTAAGTAGTCTGTGGCTAGATAGTCTCTACCAGAAGGAGCATTATCGAAGGCAAGAAACCTTATGACTCCACCTACTGACATGCAATGGGCCTGCTGAAAAGTTTCTGTCCCCAGTCTTACATCTGGGGAATATTAAAAAAAGTAAGTAGTCTGTGGTAATTTAGTCTCTACCAGAAACTTGTTTGTCAGCATGCCAGGTGGCATATGCAGGCATGTAGTGGGATCTGAAGCATCAGTAGGCCCAACTTCAACTTTCCGACCACACCACCTCCATGTGCTATTGCAACAAGCTCGGGGAAATGGGGTCTTGAGCCAGGAAGCGCATGGACTCTGAAATAGTTGGACCATCGAAGAATTTTCCTGGTGGTGAACCAACTGGATGGGTCTTTGAATGCCAGGGTGGGCTAGTTCAGACATTGGTGCCTAGCGGATCACAAGCAGCAGGTACATCCAAAAGTGGTAGAGAGCCTCTTTCACAAATGAGTAGAACCTTGGCTCAATTTATTTGCCACTGCCAGAAAGGCTCAGTGTCAGCAATTCTTTGCATTGACATTTCCAAGACTTTTTTCTTTGGGAGACACGTTCTGCCTCGAGTGAAACTCTGAACTCCTGTGTCTCTTCCTGTCAAAACTTCTGCCTTGAATTCTAAAAAAGTAGTCCTAGATTGGGTATGGCGAGTATGTTGTCCAGAGCAGCTAGGCTAGGGCATCTGTTGTCTGATAAGCCTACCCTTTTGGAAGGACCTGCTGCCCTGCAACTGGGTAGGGTTCTGCATCTGGGCCTTCACAATCTCCAACTTCATGCATGGAGATTGAATGGCAACAGCTGATTACCTTCAGCCTTCCTCTGGAGGTGGTTGATGTAATCTTGGCAGCCAGGCATCCATCGAGCAAAACTGTGTGCTCCTGTGGTTTGGTGTTGCACCTGCCGGATTAACCCTCTTCATGCCAAGTCATCTGACGTTCTCTTGTATGTTATTTCAGCAAGGCTTTGTTTTGGCACACTTAAAGGGTACCTTTCAGCCTTCTTACAGTTGCCAGACCAGCACTCATTTAAATCACCAGATGTGAGGCACTTTCCGAAAGGCTTACAATACATGATCTGATAGAGACTTCAAGCTGTAGATTCCTTACCTTTGAATTCTCCCCAGGCATCAGAATGGATCCAGAAGATTTTCATGACTATTTACCCCTGTGCCCTGATAGGGTGGTGTTGATCTGCACCGCATTTGTCATCCGCGCTGGAGGTGATGCTGCAGTACATGTATAGGTGCCACTCAGGTGCACTGATGTCAGTTGTTTTCTTTTTGCGCCAGCCAGTGCTGATCTGAAGGAAAGATACACCTCAGTCAATTTTTGACTGGTTTTGTTTACATTTTGTCAACAGTCACTGCTGCGAATCACAAGACCTACAGGGTTCTCGCAATCCGGAGGCGGCATGGCTCTCGGCCTCTCCCTTCCGTGAAGCCAAAATTAAAATAAAAATCATCATAAGCATAAATTAGTCAGATATCGCCATCAGTTTCTTGTGAGGGCGTTAATGCACAAAGGACTTTCCACCCACCCCTACACCTGTATACAGAGAACAGCAATATGTAATAGGGTGAATCGAGTCCTGAACCCCAAGTCTGTTACCCGGCATCCTATACATATCCACTGGTGCCAGCCAAAGTAAAATTGTTCATCCAGTTTCCATACCTTCACTCAGCGTATCTGATGGAGACATCAGTTGCAGATTACTTACCATAGAATTTCCCAGGCGTCAATCTGAATCAGGAGATTTTTCTCAAGCAGTATCCCTGTGCACCATTAGTTGGCGTGGATCAGCTCCATATCATTAATCCGCGCAGTCTGTGCTGTATATGAAGTTGCGGTTTCTATATAGGCACCACACCAGTATGCTGACACCAGTTCTTTTCTTTCCACACCTACAAATGCTGATTTGAAGAGAGCTACCCCTCAGTCGCTTTTTGATTGGCGTCTTTTAACTTTTTGTTGAAAAAGTTTCATGTGTTATACTTCTGGTGCATTGAGGATGTCCCCCAGAAAGACTGGCTTCAAGCCTGTGGATCCTGTCATCTGGCAGTGTCCATGACAGATCCGCACCTTGTGTGTCTTTGGTGCTTGGAGCTCGATTACTCTGCTTTGACTGTCAGACCATGCATCCAAAGGCTTTGAGGGAGTGGTCCCTGAAGTGGCCTGATGCTCGACTCCACACAAGCCGAGACCTCCATAGAACGGAAAGTCCCAGGATCGGTCGCAGAGTCCTCCATCTTTCTCGTTCCACGTCAGGTCCTCATGGGCGATCGGGTAAGTCGAGGCAAAAGCAGAAGTCCAAGAAGTTGAAATGTTCTTAGACTTCTCCTTGTCCGTCGAGATGAAGGAGCATCTACACTTTAGGTCTCATTCAGCGGGACCTGCACCTGGGCCGACTAGCCGGAGCAACCCCTGCCCAACTCAGAGTTTTACAAAGCCATGCACCTCGTTCTTGGGTAGCCCGATACCGCTGGAGCACCTTCGGGTTCCTTGGAGTCAGAAAGGGCCCCTTTGGGTTCCGCACTGATGGATTTGGTACAGAGGGGCACCCAAGAATACAGTCCTGGACCCAGACTGATTTAGGGCGTACCACCCCGACATTCCCTGATGCCAGCCACTTCGCCGTCTGTGCCCACGGTTGGTACCATCCCCATTGTGGTCCCAGACTCCAACACGGAGCCGGATGGGCATTGTACAACTCTGACTCTGGCAGGAGCCTTGCCTCTTAGATCGGATGCTGAGCCCTTTCACTATGGGTTAGGCCTCGGGATGAATGGGAGAAATTGCTGGACCCTTTAGAACACTAGCCCCATGAAGCTGTCGACAGTTGTGAGGACTTGGGTAAGACCAGTGGTTTGGACACTTTGCAAGATACTGGCATGCTTTCACCCTGTACCACGGCTACAGAGCAAGGAGCGTCTTATGCTATGGTGATGAGAAGAGCGGCTGAGGTCCTGGAACTTCAACTGCGTTCAGTGGCCATCAAGACTAATCTCTTGACAGAGGTGCTACAACCGGGAGAACCCATGTTTCTTGACACAACAACCCACCCCTGTGGGCTTGGTGGTCCAAGTCTCTACCTCCCATGGTGTAGGCATCACTAAATAACCAGAGCTCTCATAGGGGTAGCTGTGAAGAGCAGCTAAGGCTTATCCAGGAGGGTGTGACACGGTTGCAAGTACCGCACAGGTCAGTCAGTCAGTCAGTAAAGTACACACAGGAACAAACCACACAGGTGTTAGAATTATATGTAATATTTATTATAACACACACTATAGAACTAACTTTGGTATAGTTCCTACCTAGAGATATGGTCCTACACAGATATACTTAGTAACAGGTAAGCAAAGGCATAACATAACATGGGACCCTATTGGGGGGGCCCAAACCATATACTAAAAAAAATTGAATAAGAAAACCATCCCCAACCCATGCTACCACCCAAGGACCTTTGGACTGGAGAAGTACTAACATCCCAAAGGTAAGTAGGTAGGATTCCCCAGGCACCCGTGTGCAGAGTAGATATCTTGGGTTACTTTCCATAGGATAACGTGGGGAAGTCGCAGTTGGAGTTTTCACATTTTAGGACCCTTCCTAGAGGTCCTCCCAGGAAACCCTTTGGGACAAGGGAGGTTAGATAGTGCCCCCACCCGTAGATGCCCAGAACAGTGGAGTACCTACACCAGGAAGCCCAGGTGCATAGGGGTGGAGTCGTGTCGGAACCTCCCGCTGATGGCGTCCTCAGTTTTCCAGCTGCTGTTGTGACAAGTGGGTCACATCGCTGAAACCCAGGCATGGATTCCGGAGAAAGTAGACCTAAGGAGAGCAGGGACAGAGTCCAAACCACCCAGTAGTGCCCAGGCAGTGAAGGAGGGCAATGCCCACCCTTCTCAGTGATGCTTCCTGAAGGACGGTGGACGAAGAGGTGCAGCTGTGGATTCCAGACGATGCAGGAGGATCCCAAGAGTCCTCTACGAGCTGTCCCATGCCGGTTGTCAGAATGCAGAGGTGGTCAGTGGTCAGCAGGACCACCAACAAGCCTTAGCAAAGGCAAGCGTTGGGCAGAGTTTGCAGGTATTTTGGGGATCAGCAAGGTCCAGGTGACCCCACATTGGCAGGTAGGTCAGGGCCAGCCCTTGGCAGTTACGACAGTCATCAATCGTTGGAGCCTCCCAGAAGGACCCTCCGACAGCAGACACAGTGAGGCCTCAGCAGCACAGCAAAGAGGGATGCCCACATCGCACGATTTGCAGAGAGGACATTGTTCTTGGAGTTGGAGAGTGCTGGAGCTTCTTGGAGCTAGGAGGTCTTTGGACTGAAGAGCCAACAAGCCTTGGCAATGACCAGCAGACGTGGTGCACAGGGGTTCCAGCCAAACAGCTCCAGCGAGGGACCGCAAACTTCCAGTTGCAAGGAAGATAGGTCAGACCTCTGGAGAGCCACAGAGCCACCACCTTTGTTGCAGAGACTTGGAGAGTCCGTGGGACAGCAGGACCCACAAGCCTGTCATCGTCGTTGAGGGGCCTGCGAATGGAGGGGAATGACTTCTTCACTCATAGGGAGATTCCTTTTTGCCTTCTTAAGTGCAGGCAGAATCCCAGGGACTCCGGAGGATGCTCGACCAAGGGTTGGCAGAAGTCTTTGCAGAAAGAAGAAACAAAGTTGCAGCAGGAGCCCTCATACTGGTTACAAGTTTGTTCTTGCTTTCTAGAGTACAGCAGCGATTCTGTTGTCCAGATTGCAGAAGTGTCTTGCAGTGGAGACTTGCAGAAGGTTTCTGAAGTCTTGCAAGCGAATCTGGGGACCCACCCTCGGGGAGCCAATAAGTAACCCTAAAAGGGTGTTGGACACTACCTTCAGTGGTGGTCAGGGACGTCACCCACCTGAACTAGCCAGTCAGATGCTCCCAGGGGCCTCTGCACATCTTGTTTCCAAGATAGCAGAATCAAGTGGCCATCTGGCAGATCTCTGTGCACCTCCCTAGGGAAAGAGCTGGACAGGGGAGTTGGTCACTCCCCTGTCCTTTGTGTGGTTGGTGCAAAGCAGTCTATGCAAGGAGGGCACCAAATGTGCCCTTCAGAGCAGTCTGATGGTGCTGGGAGGCACCTTCACCCCAGCCCAGAGACACCTATTTCTAATGAAGAGATGGTCACACCTCTGTCCTACAGGAAATTCTTTCTTCTGCTTTCCCCTGCCCTGAGTTAGGCTCAGCAGCAGGAGGGCAGAACAGTGTCTGGGGTCGGCAGCAGCATAGGCTGGCAATCAGACCCCGCAAGGCAGTACAGGCAGACATGGGGATCGCCTAGGAATCCACTGCAGTACACGGTATTGTGCAACTAACACTGGAATCAGTGGTGTTGCATGATTCCAACATGTTTGATACTAAACATGCCTAGGTTCGGTGAAGCCATTATGTAGTTGGACTACTCGTGTTGACCAGTATCCACAACATACCTTAAACTTAAAATGGCTTCCCCACACTTAGAAGTCTGGGGTTTTTAGGAGCACCTCTGCTTATGCAGGGGTGCCCTCACAATTAGAACTATGCACCCTGCCCTTGGGCTAACGGGCCTACCTTGGGGGTGACTTTCAGGGTCAGGGTGCACTGACCACGATAAAAGTCAGTCCTTATATCTGCGGTGAAAGGTGCAAGCACCATTTCACAGAGGTGCAATGGCAGGCCTGCAGTCACAGTTTACATAGGCCTCCATTGGTGGCACAACACATGCTGCAGCCAATGGGGGACCCCTAGTGTACCAATCCCAATCCCCTGGGTACCTAAGTACCATATACTAGGGACTTAAATGGGTGTACTAGTGTGCCAATTGTGGGGTGTAAAACTTACCTCACAACTAAGTTTAGGGGAGAGAGCACTGACACAGGGGTCCTGGTTAGCAGGATCCCAGTGTACTACAGTCTAAATACACTGACACCAGGGGTAACTATACCAGAAACATGCTACTTTCCTACAGTGGCCCTGAGGCACTATGCCTGGCTGAGGACATCTGGCTTTTTGTCGGGTGTCTAAGCTTCCTTGATGGACATGCCCTTTGATGGCACTCGTGTCTTCAGAGACATGGCAAACTCTGCGCTTGAGCGTTTCAGGATTCTCAGATTACGGCCAGGTCCTTGGGCCTCGCAGTGGCCCCCCGCACCTCCAGCCTGCCTTTCATGGCTACGGAAGGGGCCTCCAAGCACGTCCATTCTTGGCCAGCCACCATGCCGCACATGCTACCCCTCCAAGCTCGTAGATCCAGGTGGCCAACGGTCTGAACAGTCCACTGCCCCTGCCCCTGCTCTGCAGGAGCCCCTAAACCTTCCTAGTCTGACTTTTCCCCATCATGGGCTATTTGGCGATAGAATTCGCTACCACCTGCTCCGCTGGTAATCCATCACATCAGACATGTGGGTTTTGCAGGTAGTGCGAAGGGGCTACTCCCTCCCTTCAAAACCACCCCTTCTGCCTTGTCATCATCCTATGATCGGATGACAGAGGATCATTTGTCCTTTCTCCACAAGGACGTTATGGCTCTTTTGGCCAAGGGAGCCATAGAGGAGGTTCCCGTGCCAAAAGTAGGTTGGGGTTGCTATTTCCGCTAGTTCCTGGTCCCCAAAAAGGACAAGGGCTTCTGCCCCATCCTAGACCTTTGGTCCCGTAGTCTCTTCCTCTAAGAGAAATTTCATGCTCACCTTGGCTCAGGATCTAACTAACCTGGACCCAGGTGACAGGATGGTAGAATCGGACTTGCAGGATACTAATTTTCATATAACCGTCCTGCCTGCCCACACTTGCGATTCACAGTAGGCCACGAGCACTTTCAGTTTACCGTGCTCCCCTTTGGCCTCACCAGTGCCCCTCGGGTGTTCACCAGGGTGATGGCAGTGGTCGCAGCTCATCTGCGGAGATCAGGGGTTTCAATCTTCCCCCTATCTCGATGACTGACTGTTGAAGGCGGACTTTCTCCACGCTGTCTTCTCTGACCCCCAGACTACGACAGACCTACATTCGCTGGGGTTCACTATAAATGTGCTGTAGTCGCGCCTGACCCCTCAGGTGCTCCCTTTCATCAAAGCTTTTCTGGTCGCAGTGCAGTTTTGGGCTTATCCTCCCAAATGGCAAGTGCAGGATATTCAGGCTGTGTGTAAGAAGCTGACTCTGTATATACAATATCAAAATGAGATCTAGTGTGCACAGAGTCCAGGGGTTTCCCATAGGCTTAACGGAGGCTAAAGTGTATAATACTAATGCTCTGTTTTGTGGTAGTGTGGTCGAGTAGTTAGATTTATCAGAGGGTAGTGCAAAGTATCTTTTGTAAACACACAGGCAATAAAGGAAGCACACACTCAATGACTAACACCAGGCCATTGGTTTTTATATAGCAAAAATATATTTTGTTACTTTATATCTAGAACCACAAGATTCAGTTTGCAGGTAGGTACATTTGCAAGTAAGTAGCAAGCATATGTATCAACACCACTTTGTTTAAATTTAGTGAGTTAAACGTTTTTCAAATAAATAGCAATAATCTGTTTTAAAAGTTGACACTGCAATTTTCAAACACAGTTCCGGGGGGAAGAAAAGTTAGTACAGTTTCTAGGTAAGTACAAAAATTACAGTTCCAGTCTCAGGGGGTTAAGATGTCGAAAGGTTGGGGTTTAAGTTAACTCCGAACACCCACCACAAGCAACACAGGGCGGGCCGGAGTCAGAGGTCAAAGTTGATTCAAGATTTAGAATGGGTTCTTATGGAGACTGGAGGCACTCTGAATTGGATCTGCCAGCAGGTAAGTACCCGTGTCTTCAGAGGGCAGACCTGGGGGTTTTGGTTGCGGACCGGGGGGCCACAGGTACTCACCAAACACACACCCTCAGCGGCACAGGAGCGGCCGGGTGCAGGGTGAAGACACAGCGTTGGGCTCCCAACGCTTTTCAATAGGGGGTCCCTGGGCGGTCACATAGATGCTGCAGGCTAAGTCCAAGGGGTTGGTTCCTGAAAACCACATGCTGGACAAGGTGGCGGGCCAGCTGCTGAACGTTGCTGGACTGGTTTTCTCGAGGTCAGAGGGGTCCTCCGGATTTAGGCTGCAGGCATTGTCGTGTTGGCTGGGAGGGGTCAACCAGGGTGGACAGTAGGTCAGAATCACCTTGGGACGTGCTCTTGAGGGTGGACCACCTGCACACGGGCGGTGGGTGTCAGGTGCACAGTGGTCAGGACTTGCGGAACCGGGGCAGTTCTGTAGTCCTTTGCTGGAGTTTCTTTCTGTACAGGGCTGCTGTCCACAGGATATCTTGGTCCTCTGTGGTGCAGGCAGTCCTCTTGGGACTTTTAAGAGGTTGATGGTCCTGCAGGATGTGTCGCTTTTTTGTAGCAGGGGCTTCAAAAAGCTGGAGACAGACCGGTAGGGCTGGGGCCAAATCAGTTGGTGTCTTCAGTCTTCTCTGCTGGGGGTCAGCTTAGCAGTCCTTCTTTCTTCTTGTTATCTTCATAAGGTCACCAGGGATCTGGTGAGCTAGGTTCAGGGGAGCCCTTAAATCCTGGATTTAGGAGCATTATAGGGGTCAAAGGGCAGCAGACAACAGCTACTGTCCCTGAGGGTGACTGCACCTTTTTGGTTTAAACTCCCTTTGGGGAGGGGGGACACAGACCTAACCCTAGTGGTCCCTGTCCTCCAAACTAAGATGGAGAATTCTGCAAGGAGAGGGTCACATCAGCTCTGGACACCTTAGGGTTGGTCCTAGCTGAAGTGGTCACTGTAGGAAGGCACCCTCTTTCTTGGCACGGTTAACTCCATTTTCTGCTTGTTGCCAGTGTGTTTGACTGTGTTCATTAAGAACCTCCTAACCCAGGACCCCGGTGATTATGCTCTCTCCATGTAAACACCACCCCCCAACCCCCCCCATTTGGCATACTGGTACCCCCTTGTAAGTCCCTAGTATATGGGGCCCTGGGCATTGGGGTACCAAGGGATCCCCATGGGCTGTAGCATGTATTATGCCACCCATTGGGAGCCCATATAAAATGTCTGCAGGCCTGCCATTGAAGCCTGTGTGAAAAAGTGCATGCACCTTTTCACTACAGGTCGCTGCACCAGGTCACTCTATAAGTCAACCCTATGGTAGGCCCTCCCTAGCCCAGGGGGCAGTGTGCAAAGGACACCCCCGTGGTAGCAGAGGTGGCCCTCACAAACTCCAGTTCCATTTTCCTGGACATTCGTGAGTCTGGGGACGCTATTTTATGCATGTACTGGACATAGGCCACTGCCTATGTCCAGCTACATAATGGTAACTCCAAACCTGGGCATGTTTGGTATCAACATGTCGGAATCATTCCCCAATGCTGTTGCCAGTATTGCATTCTGGGGACTCCTTAGAGGACCTTCAGCATTGCTCCTACCAACCTTCTGGGGTTTTCCGGGCAGCCCAAGCTGCTGCCACCCCTGAGACAGGTTTCTGTCCTCGTGCTGCTTGAACAGCTCAAGCCCAGGAAGGCATAACAAATGGTTTCATTTGGGATAGGGGGAAATAGGTGTTACATGGCTTGGGAGAGATAGCCTCCCCAAGCCACTGGTATGCTTTGAAGGGCACATTTGGTGCCCTCCATGCATAAACCAGTCTACACCTGTTCAGGGACCCCAGTCCCTGCTATGGTGTGAAACTGGACAATGGAACGGGGAGTGACCACTCCCCTGTTCATCACCACCCTAGGGGTAGTGCCCAGAGATCCTCCAGAGGGTCCTTTGATTCTTCCATCTTGAATGCAAAGTGGGCAGAGGCCTCTGGGAGCATCTGAATGGCCAGGTCTGGCAGGTGATGTTGGGTCCCCCTCCTGATAGGTGCTCACCTGGCTAGGTGACCATCCCCTTTTCGGGGCTATTTAGGGTCTTCTGCTGGGGTGGGTCCTCAGATTCGGCTTGCAAAATTCCAGCAGGACTCCTCTGCAAACTCTACTTTAACTTCTGGCCACTAGAACTGCGACTGAACCCTCCAGAAACCGACAATCTGCATCCAAGATGAAGGTTCTGCTTGCAACATTGTTTCCACGGCTCCCTCCAGCTTCTGCAATATTTCCACATATGTGCATCCTCTGAGGGCGACAAGACTTCAGTCTGCATGAGAAGGAATCTCCCTTGGAGTGAAGGAGTCACTCCCCTGCATCCGCAGACACCAACTGCAACGACGACCGGCTGTGTGGATCTCCTATCACCCTGAGCTGCGTGGATCCTGCATCACGGGTGGTTGTCCAGAGAGGTCCTCTTGGTCCTCTCTGGTAGCTGTCCAACTTTGGTGGAGGTAAGCCCTTGCCTTCCCACGCAGGACAGTACCCCCGGGCACTGTCTCTCTTGCAGCTACCAAGGCCTGTTGGCATCTCCTCCAAGGGCTCTTCAGGCTCCGTGTAGCCTCAGCCCTCGGCACTCCTTCCTGCGACACACAGCCTTCTGCGTGCTTCTCCTGCGGCGTGGGACCCTTCTCCAGTTGTGCCGCATGGGCTTCTCTGCGACTCATGGTTCCTCATCCAGTGAGTCTCCTGTGGGTCTGCCTTTTCTTCTGTGGAATCTCTCCCTTGTTGAGGGTCCCACTAGGACTCCCCAAAGGCTGAATCCTCCTGGACCTTTCTGGTCCCCAGCACCTCCACTTTTGCTGCACCGCGACTTCTGCCTTTGCTAAGGCTTGTTGGTGGTTTTTCCATACCACTAACCGACTGCAATCTTCCATCCGGAGTGGGAAGTTTACTGCATCCTCCAGAAACTCTTCTCTGGCTCCAGGGCTGCATTTCTGGCCATCTTCATCATACCGTCGACCAACTCCTGCAGCCACAGACTGGTAGGTAATGGCTCCTGTCACCACCAGACACTCCTGCGAATTCTGGACTCGGTTTCCTTCTTCCACAGGTCTTCTTTTTCAGGAATCCACCGCTGGTTTCTTGCAGTCTGTTCTGGGTGTTGCATTTTCTTCTTTTTAGTCCTTTTGGGTGGTTTGGGGAAAATCCAGTACATTACTCCTTCCTTCCTGGTTGCTGGGGGAGCATTGCAGTACTTACCTTTGGGGTTTCCTAGTTCCCCCAGCTCTCCTCTATACATCCCACTTACCTAGGTGGGGGTCCTGCATTCGCATTCCATTTCTTTTAGTATATAGTTTGGGCTCCCCCTAGGGTCACTATTGTCTATTACTATTGCACTGTTTTCTTCTGCTTTTTATGCCTATTTCCAATTACTAGTGCATATATATTGTGTGTTTATTACCTCATATTGGAGTGTTGCCTCTCTAGTACTTTTTGGTAATTGTCAGTAAAATAAAGTACCTTTATTTTTGTAACACTGAGTGCTTTCTTTCATATGTTTAAGTCTATGTGACAACAGTGGTGCAGCATGAGCTTTGCATGTCTCCTAGATAAGCCTTGGCTGCTCATCTACAGCTACCTCTAGAGAGCCTGGCTTCTAGGCACTGCCTACACCACAATAATAGGGGATACCTGGACCTTGTAGAAGGTGGAAATACCTTAGGTACCCACCATACACCAGGCCTGCTTCATGCAGTGTCTCCTTGTTTTTCCTAATTTTCCCACCCACTTGCCGCCAAAAGCGGGGTTTTGTCTGGTGGGCGGGCATCTTCGCTAGTGGAAGTGCTCTGGAGGCCTGAGCCTTTGATGCTCACCATCAAGTGTTATAGTTCCTGCACAGTGGAGGTGTCACCTCCATCCAGAACAGGCTTTGTACTGCATGAGGTCAGAAAGTTGTCTGAAAGTGTCAGGCTGGCACAGACTGATCAGTCCTGCACTAGAAGTTTGGCTAAAATACAGGGGGTATCTTAAGATGCCCTGTGGGTGTATTTTTCATTAAATCCAACACTGGCATCCGTATGGGTGTATTGTGCTGGTAAGTTTGATACCAAACTTCCCAGTCTTCGGTGAAGCCATCATGGAGCTGTGGAGTTCGTAATTCCAAACTCCTAGACCATACAAACAATATGGCCACACTGCACTTACAATTTCTAAGAATGGACTTAGACGTTGTAGGGGCATACTGCTCATGCAGCTGTGCCCTAACCTGCGGTATAGTGCATCCTGCCTTAGGGCTGTAAGGCCTGCTGGAGGGGTGACTTATTTATACCACAGGCAGTGGTGCATGGAACCCTCATCGGGGTGCCATGTGGACTTTGGCTTTTTCTCCCCACCAACACACACAAGCTGCAATGTCAGTGTGCATGTGCTTGGTTTGGGGTCCCCTAGAGCGACATAATACATGCTGTAGCACTTGGGGACTTTCCCTGGCTACAGGGCCCTTGGTACCATGGGTACCTTTTACAAGAGACTTAGCTGTATGCCAGGGGTGTGCCAATTGTGGGAACAATGGTACATTTTTAGGGAAAGAACACTGGTGCTGGGGCCTGGTTAGCAGGATCCCAGGAGACTCTCAGTCAAGTCAGCATCAACATCAGGCAAAAAGTGAGGAGGGGCCATGCCAGAAGGGGCACTTTCCTATACTATGGTACTGATGTTTCAGCCTCCATCCTGGATTTCGGGGAGAATGACTGACTCTGCTGGGCCTCATGGACTCTGCATCCTGCTGGTGACACATGCCACATGGCATTAGCAGGCTCTGCAGTGGGACCTGAAGTTCCAGTTGGTGCAGCATGAGGGGAATCTCCAAAAAGGTCCAGATCTTGAAAGGAACTGCAAAAGATCTGCAATGATGGTTAACTAATCGTGATTGGTTAAGTGGCAGATTCCTCTTCCTTCACCACCCATATCTGACAGTAGTGACAGATGCGTCACTCCTTGAAATGGGGTGGCTGTCTGCAGGAGGTGGAGATCAGAGGCATCTGGTTTCTGGCGGGATCCAAACTCCACATCAAGTTGTTGGATTTTGGTGCGATCCGGCTAGCATTGAAAGCATTTCTTCATCCTATCAAGGGAAAGATGGTGCAGGTATTTATGGACAACACTGCTATTTGGTAGTGCTACAAGCAGGGCGGGGTCGTGGACCCTTTCTCAAGAGGATGTCCGCCTCTTTACGTGGCTGGAACAGCAGGGCGTGTCTCGAGTGGTTCATCACCTGGCAGGATCTCTGAATGCCAGAGAAGACAAATTCAACAGAAAATGCCTCGCGGATCACAAATGGAATCTCGAACTGAGGTGGCGCAAGATCTCTTTCAGCACTGGAGAGAGCCTTGGTTAGATCTGTTCCCCTCAGCATAGAATGCCCAATGTCACCAGTTTTTTGCATTGGGGTTTCTAAGGCGGCAATTACTCAGACGCTTTTTATCTTGAGTAGAACTCAGGCCTCCTGTACGACTTTCTGCCCATGCCACTTCTGCCCAGAGTTGTTAAAAAAGATCGAGAAAGACTGGGTCCAAGTAGTCCTCACCGACCCTCCCCACCATGTGAATTGCGCACTATCCATTAATAAGATCCCAAGTTAAGGAATCTGCACACTGGACAAAATCAATATGCTGTTGTCTCTGCTTCTGAGGATGTGGACAGCCTCGAAAGCAACTGACGTCAGCATATGTGAGTGCACCTATAGGGGCCTGTAGGTTATTTCCGGAGCTTAAGAACCTTTCTGATTTAATTTTATCTTCAGATTGCTTCATTTGTTATCCATTTCAGCATATACATTGTTTTCGTAATTATGTTACTTCTTTAATCTGGCCCGTTGTACTTCCTAATGATTTGAAAAGGAAAACACCTGCGTTTCTTGACTACCCAAAAAGTAACTTTTCAATCATACTTACAATTGAATTGCTGTCACATTTTCGCCTACATAATGGGAACTACTTTTGCAGGGCGATTATGGAGTAGAATACATTTTTTTATTTGCTAAACGTTGTTTCCCAAACAGTCGTAGCCGCACTTCGTACCAGATTCCCCACCCAGCAGCCAGGAGAATCAGACACCAAGAGTCACTCTCCAAATGTGTTTTTTACTCTGCCTCACCCCTTGAAAGAGGAAAAGAAGGACTTCATCGGCCAAACTCCAAAACGGCTTTGAGCTTTTATATCGATCACACCTGAAACCATCTGGTGGATGATCAGCTCTTTGTAGGATTCTCTGGAGCAAAGAAAAGCAAGACAGTGCAGAAAAAGGAACGACTCTGTCAGGGTGGATAATCCTCTGCACTGGGACGTGCTACACACTGACCAAGAAGCAGCCTCCAGAAGAAAAGAGGGCCCTTTTCACAAGGACCAAGGCTTCTACCACTAACGTAGCACATGGTGTTCCTATCCTTGACATCTGTAAAGTGATGATGTGAATGTCAGTCGACGGGTTCACAGCCAGGTCCAAAAGGGAATAGCAATTTGCCTGTTCAGTTCTGCAGCACTTTCTAGTATGAGCCTTCCACATACACACCGCCTTGGCAGGTACTGTTGTGGTCTCTATTGTCAAGGTGAGTAATCTACAGGTAGAAGTATCCATCAGAAGACCAATTTACTTGCCTTCTCTAACGCTGTTTCTGATGGTAAGTAATTTGCATTTGCGTGATTAATTAAAACCTTTGCAATAAAAGTTAGAACAAGTCTAATTACACAGATTAGACCGTCCTAGATCAAAACCGTTATGTAGAAGACTCCAATGGAGTCTACTTTTATCAGCCTGTTAGCTGCAGGTAAAATTTCTAGATGCGCTTTGGTTCCACTGTGATGCGTAAAATCAGATAACAGGCTATTAATGTACATTTCATTGTATAATTGACAGACCAATGGGTATGCGATCAGCGTGTAATAGAAAGAGACGCTGGTAGAAGCTTGTAGAATATTTTGATACAGTCCTAGCTAGCTAGCTCTTCATAGTCCGATGATTGCCCTTGTTAGTTATCTCCTCAGTGTTACAGCACCAAGTGGCTGAGGGATACCCTCCTGCAGAGTTGTTAGTACTGTAATATTCCTGTTACTTTGAATATGCCTATTAAATAAGAGTGAGCCCTTATGTGGTTTGATTAGCAGCAGACAATGGGCCAGATGTAAGTAGAAAACATTTTGCGAGCTGCAAATTGCGAGTACTAGCGACTCGCAATTTGCACCTCGCAAAATGTTATGCAGAAAGGTGTCTCAGACACCTTCTGCGACTTGCTATGGGGTCGCAAAGACCCACCTCATGAATATTCATGAGGTGGGTTGCATTTTGTGACCCCATAGCGAGTCTAGGCACTCACGGAGATGGTGGCCTGCTGGAGACAGCAGACCACCATGTCCGTGACTGCTTTTAAATAAAGCAGTTTTTTTTTCTCTTTGCAGCCCGTTTTCCTTAAAGGAAAACGAGCTGCAAATAGAAAAAATACCAAAACCTTTTTGTTTCGGTTTTTTTCAGAGGAGGCAGTGGACCATTGCCTGCTCTGAAATTATTTTATTTTTTTTTGCATTCACAAAGGGGAAGGGGTCCCATGGGGACTCCTTCCCGTTTGCGAATGAGTTACCATCCACTTCAAGTGGATGGTAACTGCGAGTTGATTTGCGACCGCTTTCGCGGTCACAAATCAACTCTACATCGTGATGCGGTCGCAAATAGGAAGGGCACACCCCTTCCTATTTGCGAGTCGGGAACACATTTTGCGAGTCGGTTCCGACTCGCAAAATGTGTTTCTGCATTGCGTGAGGCCTTTTGCGCCTCGCAAACGGCGTTTTTCGCCGTTTGCGAGGCGCAAAAGGCTACCTACATCTGGCCCAATGTGCTTAATAACTGTATTTTCATTTCAAAGATGCTTAAAAAACAGACAAGTCGGAAGGCCAGTTGAATGTCTTCACTGGCAAAACATGCTTTCACTGCCTGACTGCATGTTCTTATTCCTTTAGCGTTAAAAAATGGCTTTAGCAGCAGTTTGTGTCTGAGACCTTTGCATATATTCATTATCTTTCTGATGGATAATTGATATAATTACAGATTCCTCACTGCCATCCTGCCTCTTCGTTTTTTGGGAATTGCCTCTGTTTCCATCTAAAAACCTCCCAAACTAGAGATCTGTACACTGGTACCTTTGATTATTGTTGGACGAGGGTATGGGCAGAGTCAAGAAAGAAACTGTCCTTAGAGTGCAGGGATGGTTGCTTATATGCAGCTCCAATGTCCCTTCCGATGCAGAACAGTCAATACACAGTTACATGGTGCCACCTACCAGCTGAAATGCTACTTAAATCCTAAGGATCCAGTCTGGCCCTTGAGGATATTGTAAAGGTGAGGAATTTGCTGTTTGAATATCCCCCAGAAAGAGACTTAACAAAAGTAAGTTTAGATGTATATACCGTGTGTATGCCTAATGGTCCTTTGCCATTACTTAATGTCATAATTTTACTGACATTGAGAGTTTTCTCAGATCATGACCATTGGAGATATAATTTGGGTTATTTTCGTTTTTGTTTTTTTTCACTGTTAAATTACCCCAGGAATGCAACTGTATAGTTTTATGAATTAAATAGAATACATTGCCCACAGCAAACAACTGTCTAGGAGATTGAGACGTGCTCTGGCCACCAACAGTGCATTGCAGGCAATCTAAGAAAGCTTGATATTTTTTTTTCCATAACCATCTGTTGTAAGGTTGCCTTGTTCAAATGGAAATGTCATAAGGGAGAAAGAAAGCACAAATAACTGAAGAGCAGACCCTCTTGAGATGACACATTTGAGACATTTTCTTTTAGATTCTCCATCTCCTATTGCTGTAAGAACACTGACACTGGTCGCCAAGTCTCTACAGAATTTAGCTAATTTGGTTGAATTTGGAGCAAAGGTAAGTGAACCATGAACAAAAAGTATAAATATTTGTTAAATTCGGACTGTGACAGATAACTTGATGTTATCTTTGTTCCTGAGCTATGAAATAAAGGGTGTTTTTTTGTAATATCGAATTAAATCAAATTCACTGTGCCCTGGTTTTCTTTTTCAATGTTTTAAAAAATCTGTAAATCAAATCATTCAATGGAAGCAACCTTCTGGCATAGCATCAAGGATTCCCAATTACTGCAAAATGCCATGACATGATGTGTGAGACATTTTAATTGTCAAGCTGCGATTTTGTGTCCTATTTTCATTTACATTTTCTGCTGATATTATCAACATTTTTGTCTGTTTGGTCTCTGACAAAGAAAACTATATTTTATATCTATAAACTAACAGATAAAAACAGGCCAGACAGAGAATGATTGGCAGTAGGCTGTGGTACTGGTTGAGATTAAGAGACTAGCAAATAGTTTTAAGGGTCGAGTGCAAACTCTGTCCCTGGTGTAATCTCTCTATGGGCTTTTAACCACGCTCATGTCAAGCCCATCAGTTTGGTTGGTTTGTGGGCTTGCCTTTTAAAATTAGATTGATTTATTTAGAGAAAGGCATGCATATGTCATGCTTTTCCTGGTGTTTAGCCCACCTCGAGCGCACCGGCCAACTACTGAAAACATATGAGGCTCCATGTTTTATCTATGGTTTCTGTACTATTTTTTCTCTTTATTTTGTGGGCAGTGCGATCTTGAGGGGCATTAGTAGAGCACTATTAATCGCATTTTTGCTGGTTACATGGATGATTGCACATTTGCCGATAAGTTTCACTGCAAGTAAACTTCTGTTTCCTTTTGTGTGTTTGCTTTCCACTCATGGCGGCCGTTGGCTCGCTTATGTGAAGCTGTTTTACTTTTCATTTTCAGTTTTTGTGGCAAGAAAAGTCCAGTTAGGAGTTTACAACCCTAATAGCTTTAACTCGAATAAACGCGAGACACATTGCATTGCAAATGCTTGTGTTTTTTGGTAGGATGCCTGGTCCTCGCACATATGTGGTTTTATGTCCCATCTTATTGTCTGTTCCTCATTCTGCTCAAGAGCAGCTATTATGAGGTGTCCCTGCCATGGTGCACTTCAGCACGTCTCCAACCATGTAGTACACCCATATTGGTGAATTCTGGTACTGTTTGCTTCCAAGATACTTTGGTTTCTAAAATGTCCTTGTTTCATGTTTGTTTAATCTTGACATAATCTAAAAACAAAAACAGAAGGGTGAGTTACAACCTTTTTTTTTAAGCAGTTTGTCATCATGTGTAATGACTGCAATAGCCTAACAAGGTCTGCAGCATTCCATCATGGCAAGGGGTTCTATTTTACCCCAGCATAGACAACTTTCCTAGTTTAGTGTGTGGCATAGTGTGAATGTGTGCATTCAGTGAACACAGTGTAATTGGAGCTGTACTTAGTAAAACCCCCAATGGGTAAGATCAAATAATGCAGGTGTTCCTTTTCTTCAACCCTGTGTAAAGCTCTGCCTAATCTAGGATAGGACTCATGTGAGGGCAGTCTATCAACCTGATTGTAGATCTCATTGTCTCGTATTTTCAGGCTGTCTGCTTGTTTTTCACCTCTCCACTGCTTGTCTGTGCAGACCTTATGGTAGCACTTTTCTAAACTGCAATAGGCAACCACAGCCTCCTGAAAAACTTTGGTTCAGTCTGTCCTATTCTATTAGTTTATATATTCTTGCTGGGAGAGGGTAAAAACAACAGATCCTTATAATTTTCCTCTCACTCCTTGCAATTTTATGTTGTCATTATTTTATATGCAGCATGAACAAAAGCAAGAAGAAACAGTTCAGCTTTATGTACACATAAAAGATAAATACACTTTTGTCTGCCAACTTCCACACACTAGTACATATTTATTAACACTATAGAAATATTTGTTCAGTGGCATGTGTGGCTGTAGATAGACATGCTGTGCATAAGCTCGACATCTAGAGTTGGGATCGGAGTGGTACAACCTGTTTTTCTTCAAAGAAGCTTTTTTGAGTCATGGGATCGAGTGACTCCTCCTCTCGGTAATACTGCGCATGTGCATCGAGTCCTTTGTTAGATTGTTTCTCTCCGCTGTCTGGTTCGGATGTGTGTTCCTCTCGCTCAGAGTTCTCAGCTCGATACAGTCCAAAACAGTATTCTCTCTGTCTTTCTATCACTTTCGGTATTGTTTTGATCGCGTATTCTTCCATACTCTGTCTTCGGTTACAGCTTACACCTGGAATCGATTTTCAGCCCTTTGGGGCAGACGCGGCCCTCTTTGGGCCTACTGCCTCCACGTGGCATCTAGCTATTCAGCCCTAATGGAACAGAATCCATTTTAGTTTTGCCCTCAATGCCACTCCAAATTTCCACACACTGACCACCACAAGGTGTTTAATTTGTCTCTCCCCTAACCACAAGGAGCAAACCTGCAAAGGTTGCCATTTATTTTGATTAAAAAAAGACACTCAGACACCGAAGAGCTCGTCGGGTGGAAATGGTGTCTCCCACTCCAGACGACACACTAGACATCTTTGGCGACATGCAAGTACAGGTCTTCTCCATTCAAGACTCAGACTCCGATGTACAATCTGACATCGAATTAACCTTTGCAGTGGGCACAAACTGTGAGTGAAAGGACCCCTTCGCCCTTGGTCAAAACTACTTCAAAAGAGGTCACCGGTCCACCAATGCCTTCCAGTCATGGTCGGAGCCAAGAAACTCATTTGGATGCCCCGCCTTCCGACTCGGCACTGAAAAAGCCAAAGATAAATCTTTGGCATCGACCTCTGCAGCACTGAAGAAGAAAAAACAGCCATCCACAGTTTCAACACCAAAAATATACCATATACAAAAGACTTCGGAACCGAAAATCTTAAAAAAGACCTCTTTGGATTCTGGACAGTCTCCAACCACCCCTTCACCACTGGAACCACTTTTAGAGGTTATGGACACTCGTCAACGCCAACTTTAAATTTAAGAGGGAACAAGATGGATTATAACATCACTGCTCCCCAGCTAGAGTGACTTTTCAAGAGGCGCTTGACTCGCCTCCGCCTTCAAAAAAAAAACTACAAAGGAAAAGTCTCCTTTCTTTACTCAGCATTCTCCTCAACCCTCTCCACAACCACCTACTTCTCCACAGCATTCTCCTCCACCAACGTCTCCTCCTTCTTTGGGGTTCACACGACCTAATTCACCACCTTTGTGGGGGGGGGAGAATCTCATGATTGAGAGATACATTAGATGATCCTGACCCATGGGATACATAGGATCTGGATCCTATTACTCTTAATGATCCGGATCTCTCTCCAGCTAGACCTTTACCATCTGAGGATTCCACCTAATATCAAAAGGTTATAGCTAAGGCAGCAGCATTTCACAATGTACACACATCCAAAAGATGATTTTTTATTTGACGCCCGTGGCACAACACACAAGGATCGTCAGTTTCTTTTAATGCTCCCAGATATACTCAGTCACACAGACAATATATTTAAATAACCAGTTAGATCAAGGGTTATCACTCCCAGGGTGGATAAGAAATACAAGGCTTCACCCACTGACCCTTTGTTTATAAAAGCACAGAGCCCTCCAGGCTCTATTGTTGCCTCTACTGCTTGCAAGAGGGCTAATAGCCAATCAATAGGAGACACACCTCCTCCTGATAAAGGAAGCAAAAATTAGATGCAGCAGGTAAAAGAGTGGCAGTTCAAGCAGCCAATCACTGTCTGATTGCTAACGCCCAGGCATTACTATCACTGTATGCTAGAGCTCACTGGGATGCCATGGAGGAGCTTTTACAATACTTCCCTGAGGAATACGGTAAAAGGGGTGTAAAAATAGTAGCTGAAGGACAAACAGTTTCAAATAATTCAATTAGATGTGCGCTTGATGCTACTGATACAATAACGCACAGTATTAACACCAGCGTCATCATTAGGCGAGATGCCTGGCTCCGATGCTATTGTTTTAAAGCAGAAGTACAGCTGGCAGAGTTGAATATGCCATTTGATAATGAGCATTTATTTGGCACACAAGTGGATACCACATGTGAAAAACGAAATAAAGACAATCAAACTGCAAAGCTATAGGGGCACTCCAAGCCAGTACATACAGGGGTACTTTTCGATGCACAGGATTTTCAAGAGGCTTTCAGTCATCATTTAATGAACAGGCTTCCACTCAAACAAAGCCCACCTCTCAATACAGCAGATCTTATTTTAGAGGTTCCTACAGAGAGAACAATTACAAAGAAAGCGCAAACCCATCGACATCTAGAGTCACTTCTTCCACCACAAAACAGTAACTTCCTACCACTCCAGCAGCTCACACCACTCCTGTAGGGGGGGGAAGGTTACAACATTTTTACCCGCAATGGTCTCAAACTACCACAGATCAATGGGTACTTTCAAATATCCAAAGCAGTTACTGTTTGGAGATCACTTTCACTCCACCAGGTATACCCCCTCGCACTCAGACTTTTACAAGAACAGTTTGCTCTTCTCAAAGAGGAAGTTTGACTCTCTTCTTCTCAAAGGGGCTATAGAACCAGTACCATCACAACACCAGGATACGGGAGTTTACTCCCTTTATTTCCTAATACCCAAAAAAGATGGGTCTTTAAGACCGATATTAGATCTCAGACCCTTAAACCATTACATCCTTTCAGAAAACTTCAGTATAGTCACCTTTCAGGATGCTATTCCCGTTCTTCAACAAGGCGACCTCATTTCAGCGCTAGACCTAAAGGATGATTACTTTCACATTCCAGTTCATCCGGCACACGGCAAATACCTAAGATTCGTAGTTGCAGGAAAACATTACCAGTTCAAAGTATTACCATTCTGAGTCACAACCACTCCCAGAGTATTCACAAAATGTCTTGCGGTAGTCTCAGCACATCTCAGAAGAAAACAAATTCTCGTCTTCCCCTACTTGAATGATTGGCTCATCAGCGCCAGTTCATTCACACAGTGTCAACACAACACTCAACTCACAATTCGTCTTCTACACTCTCTAGGGTTCACCATCAAATACCTCAAATCTCATCTTCATCCTCTCCAGACACAGCCCTATCTTGGAGCAATTCTTAATACACAATCAGGACTAACGTTTTCCAGCTTAGCCCGAATTCAAACCTTTCAAACAATGATTGCTACATTAACAGAGAACTAGGCATACACAGAGAGAACTGTTAGGTGACTGTTAGGGATGATGGCGTCTTGTATCGCCATCGTACCTCATGCCAGACTTCAAATGCGTACCCTTAAATAGTGCCTCTCACGTCAATGGTCTGAGGCACAGGGTCAGATGGAAGATCTAGTGTTGTTGGACTGCCAGACTTTTTGCTCTCTGCATTGGTGGAATACCACAAACCTTATGAAGGGGCACCTCTTTTTAGACCCTGTGCCTAAGATCACTCTCACGACAGACGCCTCACATACCAGTTGGGTAGGCCATCTCCACAACCTCATAGTCCAGGGGCTATAGGACACCACTCAACAGTCTTTGCACGTCAATTACCTGGAACTGCAAGCAGTCTTCCTAGCAAAGAAAGTGTTCCTTCCACAATTACAACACAAGGTAGTGTTCATATGTACAGACAACATGACTGCCATGTACTATCTTCAAAAACAGGGGAGGGCCACAATCTCATTAACTATCCAGTCTTGCACAAACAATATGGAAATGGGGAATTCATCACCATATTCACATAGTGGCACAATATCTCCCAGGGTCAGACAATCACTTTACACACCTGCTCAGCAGGATGCACAAACAAGTCCACAAATAGGAACTCCACCTACAGGTCCTCCACCAGTACTTTCAAAAGTGGCGAAGACCTCAAATAGCTGGGGTATTTTCTTACGCTTCCCCCCCTCCCACTCATTCCTTTTCTGGTTCAGAAGCATAAACAATCTTTCCTCAACATGATCCTAGTAGCTCCTACATGAGTACGTCAACCATTCTTTACAACACTCTTGGATCTCTCAGTAGTTCCACATCAGAAGCTCCCCAACAGACCAGACCTTCTAACACAAACTCTGGGTCAAATAAGACATCCAGATCTCAAATCGCTCAACCTAGCGATATGGCTCCTGAGGTCACAGAATTTGGGTATTTGCAGCTACCAAACAAATGTCTGGCTATTCTTAAAGAAGCACGTAAGCCCACAACTAGACAATGTTACGCTGCAAAATGGAAATGTTTTGTTGCTATTGCCATACACAAAACATTGACCCTCTTAAGCCAACAGTACAAGAGATTGTCTGTTATTTACTACATTTACAAAAAGCAATTCTTGCTTTCACATGTATTAGTCGACCTTTGGCAGCCATAGCTGTATATCTTCAAAACAGACAGCATATTTCTTTGTTTAGAATTCAAGTTATCAAAGCATTTATGAAAGGACTTAAAAGAATCATTCCAGCAAGGCTTCCTCCAACCTCATCCTGGAATCTAAACATTGTCCTCGCAAGGCTTATGGCTCCACCTTTTGAGCCGTTTCACTCCTGTTCTTTAAAATTGCTCTCATGGAAAGTAACTGTTTTAGTCGCTGTCACTTCCCTTAGACGTATTAGTGAGCTCCAGAATTTAACTTCGGAAGAACCTTTCTTCCAAATTCATAAGGAAACATTGTATTAAGAACTAATTCAAAATTCTTTCCAAAAGTATCAATCATATCAGTCAGTCAATAGAATTACCAGTTTTTTTTCCCCAACAAGATTCCGTGGCAGGAAAGGCTCTACACACTCTTGATGTAAAAAGGGCTCTTATGTATTATATATTTAGAACCAAAGATTTGAGGAAAACAAAATAACTTTTGTGGCTTTCTCATTGCCCCCCTAAAGGAGAGCTAATATCTAAAGCAAGTATAGCTAGATGGATAGTGAAGTGTATTGAAGCTTGCTACAATAAAGTGAAACGACAATTACCTGTACTGCCAAGAGTGCACTCCACTAGCAAATAGGTGCATCTAAGGCATTTTTTGGTAACATACCTATAGCAGATATTTGTAAAGCAGCCACATGGTCCACACCACATGCCTTACAAAACATTATTGTGTAGATGTATTTACACGTCACCAAGCAAATGTTGGGCAAGTAGTACTCAAAACACTTTCTCAAGCATTTGCAACTCTACACACTAGCCACCGCTTTATGGAGGGGCTGTTTACAGTCTATGCACAGCATGTATATCTACAGCCACACATGCCATTAAACAGAAAATGTTACTTACCAGTAGACATCTGTTGGTGGTATGTAGTGCTGTAGATTCACATGCACCCTCCCCAGACATGTGTGGATGTTGCAATTTATTAATATGTAAATATTGTACATATATAGATACATTTCATGGACATCTTTTCTGTTCTACTCTGTATTTCACTACTTCACTCTCACACCTGCTTCTTCAAAGAAAATTAAGTTTTATCACCCCGAACCCAACACTAGAAGGCGAGCTTATGCACAGCATGTGAGTCTACAGCACTACATGCCACAAACATTTTCCTTCTTTGAAAAGTGGAGTCTAGGAATATGCTAACTGGAATATACGTTGCAGGTCCTAAATAGGCGCCACACCGGCTCGCTGATGATAGCTCTTTTCTTTCTGCGCCAGCCTAACGTTGATCCAAAGAAGAGCTACCCCCTGAGTCAGTTTTTGACTGATCTTTTTTTTTAACTTTTTGTTGAGGTTTTTTGAGTGTTGACACTGCGTTGAGGATGTCTACGCGTAAGACCGGGTTCGATTGATTGATTGTCCATGACTGATCCACTCCTCGACTGCTTGTGGTGTGTTGAGCGCGACTATGACCCGAAGTCGTTCTCCGAGTCCCAGGCCATAAATCCGAAAGCTTTGATGGAGCATTCCGTGAATCTATTAGCGGCCCAGTGCTCGGCTCCGCACCCAATCTTGGTTGAGAGGAAGGTCCCGAGAACGGTTGTGGAGCCACCCTTTTTCATCTTCTCATTCCAAGTCCTCGGGATGATTGGGTAAGTCGAGGCATAAAAAGTCGTCGAAGTAGAGCAAGCCTTCTTGCACTTCACCCCGTCCATCAGAAGACTTAAAGATTCACTCATAAATGTGCTGAAGTCACATCTGACTCCCGTTCATTGGAGCTGTTTTGAATACAGTGCAGTTTGGGGCATATCCTCCCGAACGGTGAATCTGGGTTATTCAGGCTAAGATACTGATGTTTCAGCCTCTATCTTGTATTTCAGTGACTGAGCCTGCTGGGCCTCATGGCTTCCTCCATCCTGCTGGTGACACATGCCAGATGCCATATGAGGGCTCTGCAGTGGGATCTGAAGTTTTAGTGGGTGCAGTATCAGGAGAATCTCTCAGAATTGGTCCAGATTTTGGAGGGAACTGCATGAGATCTGCAGTGATGGCTGACGAACCACAATTGGGTCAGAGGCAGATCCCTATCTCTTCCTTAACCTGGTCTGACAGTAGTGACAGATGCGTCACTCCTGGGATGGGAAGGCCATCTGGAAGAGGCAGAGATCAGGGGCATCTGGTCTCCAGTGAAGTACAGACTCCACATCAACCTGTTGGAGCTCTGGGCGATCAGACTAGCTTTGAAAGCATATTTCCCTCTATGAAAGGGAAGGTAGTGCAGGTGTTCTCGGACAACACCACGACCATGTGGTAGAAGCAGGGTGGAGTGGGGTCATGGACCCTTTGTTAAGATACTCTGCGCCTCTGGACATGGGTTGAACAGCAGGGCATATCCCTGGTGGTTCTACATCTGGGGAGCTCTCTGAACGTCGGAGTAGACGAACTCCACCAACAATGCTCAGTCAGTAAGGTCTTTTTTAGCAGTGGGGAGAGCCTTGGTTAGATCTGTTCGCCTCCACAGAGAACGCGTAATGTCAGCAGTATTGCACGTTGGAATTTTCAAGGCGGCAATTGCTCGGTGAAGCTTTTCGTCTTCAGTTGAGCGCAGGCATCCTGTATGCCTTTCAGTCCATACCACTTCTGCCCAGAGTTCTAAAGCAGATAAAAAATGAACGGGCCCAAGTAATCCTTGTGGCTCCGGACTGGGCATGAAGAGTTTAGTATCTCGAGCTATGGGCATGGCCAAAGATCCTTCCATCAGACTGCCCCTTCGGGAGTGTTCTCCTCCAGAATCTGTCCAGTTTCCACCTTCTTGCATGGAGATTGAGCAGCAGCATTTGACAGCTTTTGACCTTCCACCCGAAGTCTGTAACGTTATCTTGGCAGCCAGGCATCGCTCCATCCAAAATGGTATACAGCGGCTGAAATTTGTGGCATGGTGCACAGACAAGTCTGCTGACCACCTTTCTGCCCCTCTCTCTGAGGTTCTATTGTTTATACTTTCGGTGACCCAACAGGATTCTGCTTTGGGCACTTTCAAAGGTTATTTGTCCGCAATCTCTACTATCTTACAGCTGCCTGATCAGCCGTTTTTTGTTTGAATCTCGTAGTGTACATATGTTCCTTAAAGGCCTTACTCATAGGTTTTCTCCGTCCCTATTCATTATGCCCCAACGGGACTTGAATTTCTTCACGAGTGTCCTCTCAGGCTTCTCACTTTGAAGAAAGCCTTCCTTGTGGCCATTACATCTGCAGACATTGTCATCTAAGCCACCCTACCTTTCCATGCATCCTGACAAAGTGTTGCTTTGTACTAGGGCCTCCTTTCTGCCAAAGGTGGTCACTCCCTTCCATGTAGGCCAATCTGTCACGTTGCCTACTTTTTATGCACCCTCACATCCTTCTAAGGAAGAGGAGAGACTCACCACCTGTACCCAAAAAGAGCCTTGGTGTTCAAACTTGATCATACAAAAGAGCTGCGGGTGGATGATCAACACTCTGTTGGTTATGTGGGTGCAAAGAAAGGTCATGCAGTGCAGAAGAGAACCATCGCCAAGTGGGTTCTACTCTGCATTAAAATGTGCTATGGTTTGGCTAAGAAGCAACCCGGTGCGGGATTGCATGCTCATTCTACTAGAGCTAAAGCTGCAACCACTGCGTTAGCATGCGGAGCTCCAGTCCTAGCCATCTGTCATGTGGCAACATGGGCATCTCTGCACACGTTTACCAAACACTACTGCCTGGACAGTCAGGTCTGTATGGACAGTCACTTTGCCCGTTCAGTCCTGCAGGACTCTTTGGCGTGATCTTAGTTCGCAGACCCACCTCCAGGGATGGCATTGCTTAGTTATCTATTCTAAACTAAGGAGTAAGCAACTAGATATCTCTATCAGATGGACAAGTTATTTACCTTTGGTAATGCCTTATCCGGTAGAGACAATATCTAGTTACAGATTATTTACAGACGCATCGATCCTCCCCGCGCTGAGAACTAGAACTATTCTAGGGCCAGGGAGTTACCTTTCCAGGGCCCTAGTTTTGACGCACCAGTGGCCAGTGTTCTTAATCGCTCTGCGCTTCGGACTTGGAAAGTTTTAAAAAGAAACTAACAGCAGCGCACATGGGGGGGGAGGGTGCCTATATAGGACGCAGGACAGCATATCCGGTGCCTATGATGCTGACGACAGATGTGGATCCAATCAACAACACCTAATGACGTGCAGGGGTACTGCTCATGAAAAATCTCCAGATCCAGACTGACGATTGGGGGAAATTCTTATGTAAGGAATCTGTAAGTATTTTCAATACCAAATAAGGTGTTACTAAAGGTAAGTAACTTGTCCTCTAATTACTGTGTGCTTCAAGATGAAGCACAGTACTGTTTGTGGTTAGTTATTTCACTACCTGAGAAGTAAGTGGCATTTCGTTTGGCAGTGAAAATTAGTCCTGTATGGTAGGGTGTTTATCACATGCTGTGCACTCTCCTACCATCTAATGGGAAGTTTGGAACAGTAGCCTCATCTCCTAAAATCCACTAACCAAACACACAAATCTACACCTGAGATTATGGATTATATTTTCTATCAGATTTCTATCCTGTAGTGATTCCTTTGCCAGCTCTGCACAGCTGTAAATTGCTAGCAAAGGGCAGAAAAAACATCAAAAGCCAATTGACTTTCTCAATGTTACCAGAGAATGTTTTGGCATCACTTAAGATCTTTGTGAACACTCGGATCAGGTTGTGTGAGAATGTCTTTACAGAGGGTCATATACGGAAAATGTGCAAGTTAAATTCATATTTCCATGAAATACTTGTTTCCATTAGTTAGACCTACATTGCGTCTTAAATCTTAGCCGAGGGATCACACTTAGCGTCCCATGTGTAAAGCATTTCATTGCAAAAAGGCAAGCAAGTGGAAAAAGGGCATTGACTGCATTACGATTAGATTGAACAAAAGGCTTTGATTCAAGCTATTTAGGGGTGGAGAGGAAGAATCTGACAAAACAAAAGTATTGAAATGGATGTAGGATAATAATTCCTCCTTGATAATTGATGTTAAAGTAGAGAAATGAATTCACCTTTTGAGGCAGGGGATTTAGATAGTGGGGAATAAGGGACACCCAAACACTTCCAGTGACAAGGACAGATATCTCAACTAGATCACTTGTGCAGGTGGCAACTTAAAATACTTTAGTAGGACATATGGCTGCAAACTATGCAAGCTGAAAAAATAATCTGGTTGAAACAGAGGAAAAACTTGGGATAAAAGTGTCAACATCAGAAACCAAATTGATTCTGAGACATTGACTGAGCTAATAAAAAAGATTGAACCTAACCTGACAGACTGAACATCCTCAAAAGCAGGACCATGTCTAAGAGACCTCAAAAAAAGGTCTCCTGCCTTGAAATAATTCACTTCCCTCCAAAGCACCATCCCTTGTGTGCTCTACATCACTGCTCCTATGCACTCTGCCATTTTCAGCACGGTTTTGAAAACCCTTAAAAGTCATTGACATCTTCAAAGTGGCAAAAGAAGAATGTTAAGGCCTCATTTGATGATAAGCCCTTGAAACAGTCTCTTCTTGGGACACAAAGTTTTGCCTGGATCTAACAACTTTTCTGGTCCAACTCCAGTGTATTTGTCATGTCTGAGGAAGAGTGTGGGTTGTCTTCAATAATGATTCTGGCAGCCTTCACATGGATTTACAAAGTACACCTGTTCTGGACTGTTCTTCTTAACCTGCTAGCCTGCCTTTGGAGGAAGTTTCTTTGTTAATCTTGGGGGTATGAAAATCATAGGGCACGTTGGCGCTTGTCTTGCCCTCCACAGAGGCTAAAACTAACAACCTAAGAAACATCTTGCAGCCGTCATTTGCACTTTAAGACCATCTGCTGCAGTATAACAAAGAACTTTTGGAAATTGCATCGGCTGCCCGAGAAGAAACCGCCTCAGGCTGGGCAATTCACAAAATTAAGATCACTAGACTACACAGGGGCCACCCTGTGTGATCTTGTGTACTATCCCTTAACAGAGTCTAGTGATCCAGTCCTCCTATACTTAACTAAACCCATTTGATTTTCTACTGGCCACTCTGAGTGAAATTCTAAGGATGATGTACTCTGGTCCAATAAAGCCTTTGCTTTTGGCATTCTTGCCATCTGCACAGCAAAGGCTTCATGCCTCCTGGTCGATATTCATGCATCTCCTAATCAACCTTCTCTCTTTAACTAGAGGCAACCTTTCTGAAAGGTTTATTGTATTTGTTCCCTACAAATCTGTTTATTATTCCTCAGTGGGAGCTGGGTCCTGTGTTGGTTTTTCTATTGGCATCTCTTTCCGAGCTGATGCACACTTGTCTTGTTCGACGTCTCACTTTGAAACTTGTCTAATTGATAGTGACTTCAGCCTGATTGATCGGTGAACTTACGGAAAGAGATCTGACCACAATTCACAATATTCTGCCAAGATAAACTGGTTCTTCGTCCTAGCCAAAAGTGATATCTGCTTTTCGCTGAGGCCAGTCCATGATTCTTCTTTTTTCCCTTCTTCTCACTGGCGACATCAGTTGGACCCCAGGCTTGTGGTGTCCCATTTGTCACATTGACCATACTCAAAAGAGAAGACTGGTTGATGTGGGTTTTGATGGAGCCAAGAAAGGTGAGGTGGTGAACAAACCATTTTACATTGGGACATTCTATATTAAGATCTTACATGCATTGGCCAAGAAAGACCCTCTGGAAGATATTTTACCCCACTCCACTAGGGACATTGTATTGCTCTATCCAGAGGGATAACAGTATTCTGCTAAACAGCCATCTAATCGTCCTTCCATACCTTCAGCAAAGCACTAATGCATCCCAGCTGAAGCACTACGATGGGTACTTTACCCTGTTGGTGTTTCATGATTTGCCAGCTTAGTTGTCCCTACTCAGTCCGACCTCTATCACAGTATTAATAAAATTGTAATTTATAATGTGATAAATATGTATCCAACTGCATAAAAAGTTACTTAACTTCGGTGAGAACATTTCTGGTGGCTACATAAACTTTCTTGAAATTTCTAACTGTCCTTCCTTCTCCCTATAAGTTATTTAATTATTTACATTTCAAGATATGCAACCTTGTTATGTGCTGTATTTAATTTAATTAATTTATAAAGCACATTACTGCTCCAACGCAGCTTCCCAGTGCTGCTACAGCAGAATACAAGAAGAATATCTAGCTGTTAAAGAAACATGTTTACAAGCGTTTCTTAAACTTCTAATATGAAGGACGAAATTGCACCTTAAGAGGAAGGCAGTTGCAGTTTGGGTCCTAAAAAGGCAAAAAAAAGACCCCCTTGCTTTGCCCTTTTGTACCGGACGATCTCGGCTAGGTTATGGCTTGCTGAGCGCAAGGATCATGCTGGACAATAGGGATGAACCAACCTGCTAAGAATTTAAGGGCCAGACATTGTCATGGCTCTATACATGTAGCAAAGAGCTTTAAGCTTGATTCACATATCATCTGGGAACCAGTGAAGCTCCCGGTTATGCAGTGAGACCAGTTCAAATTTTCGAATATGAAACAGCAGACGACCCATTGCATTCCAGTCTGGAGTCTGTGCAGTCTTGGTAGCTCCTAAATATAAGCATTACCATAGTATTACATCAGCAGGATTTTGTAGATCAAGTAGAACATTTACATTCAAACAATTAAACAAAGTGTACACTAGTAGGTCCAGTTATGATGTCCAGTATACTTGTCTGCTGTGTCTGACTGATAGGTCTTGTATTTTGGTGTTGAGTAGCCCCTCCTATATTTACTTGCCTACTCTATTCCCTGCTGGTCTCTACTACTTATGATGTCTAGGAGTGCCTTCTGTAAGAATATTGGTGACGAGTGTTAGGAGTATATTGTGTGTGTGTATTGTGTGTTTGCCCTGCACTCACTCGCTAATGTGGGTGCCAGCGGGTGCGGGGGTAGGGATAATTGTTTTCGCGTTGGTGTGTCGAGTCACAGGTGATTGCGTAATTGTGTTATAAGTGGACATGTACTATCTGATTGTGTTGTCATTATTACGTTCCCTTATTCAAAGGCGGTTTTTCGTTGTTTTTAGCCTCTAGTCTGGCTACTTACATTTCCCAGGCTTCACATCCTGTGTGTTGTTGGCCGTCCCGCACTAGTTTCCTTAGTACCTGGTGTTCTGTGCGGGGCCAACGCAATGTGAGAGTGTGCCAAGTTATCAGATCGGGCGCGTTGGGTGCTTTCCAATGCATGGCTATCAATCTTTTGTACATCACATAGGCTAGGTCTGCAAACTTATGTAGGTGTCTGTTTTTTTACTCTTGTCCTCAGTCCTAGTAAGCAGGACTTGGGATCCACTGCCAGTGCTAGTTCCGTCAGTTCTGCGATTTCCTTTACCACTCCATTCCATTCCTTTTGTATGTGAGGGCACTCCCAAACCATGTGGTAGAAGTGCGCCGATGGAGCGTTACATCTAGGGCAAGCCGGGTCCGAACCGGGGAACATTCGCTTAATCCTGGCCGGAGATAAGTATGTTTGGTGTGTGTAGTTAAACTGCGTGTAATGGAATCTAGGGTTCCTCGACACCCCACGGGTGTGGTATAAGACTTTCGACCAGTCTTCTTGGGGAATTGGGTCCGGTAGAACGGTGTTCCACCTGTCCCTAGCCCACTCCAGATCAGGGGGCTTACTCAGGAGTTTATATAGGTTTGACACTACTTTTACTTGGGCATCATATTGCAGCATAAGATGTAGTGTGGGGGAAATCTCTGGTTCTTGATCTCCGGCCGCCCATGTCTTTTTGATTGAATGGCTTATAGCGTAATAAGCTAAAAATTGGCCCGGGTTCACTGCTGTGAGGGCTTGTATAGATTTGAATGTCTTTAGTTTACCATCTTCAAAGCAGTCACCCACTACTTGTATGCCCGCTTCCGTCCACACCGTGAGTGGGTGCGACCCAGCCTCAGCCCAGCCGGGGAGCCGTTCCAGAGGGATAAGCGGCGAGTAGAGGAGCATCTTGCGTCCTTTTTGTACATACCTCCCCCAGCATGAATGCGCCACTGCCATGAGTGGATTATCAGAAGCGCTTTTGAGGTTTTTATTTGTTAGCCATGTGAGTAGGGGCACCCCATGTAGTCGGGCCGACAGCCATGCGGACTCAGCTGTCGCGGGCCTGTGGAGCCAATGTAGTATCCACTGTAACTGTGCAGCAGCATAATAGAGTTCAAAATAGGGAGCGCCCAGTCCGCCAGCACCGACTGGGCGCTGCAGTGTGGAGAGTGCAACACGCGGCCTACCCCCTCCCCATATAGGCTGCAGCAAGACTGTGTTCAGGTTGCGAAAAAAACTCTTGGGGACATTGAGTGGCAGTGCCGCAAAGTGATATAACAGCCTGGGCAGTATCAGCATATTCGCCACCCTGCCCAGTGGTGATAGTGGTAGTTTATTTCAGAAGCGCAGCGACCCCTTCATTGATGCCAGCGCTCTCCCCAGATTACCATCTCTGAGGTCCTCAGCTTTATGGTATATGTATACCCCTAAATATTTGAATGTTTCGAAACACCATTTCAGGCGTCCTGCTGGGGCATTTTCTTGTCTTGACAGGGGCCATCTAGTTAGTGGGTACACACACGATTTTTCCCAGTTTACTACTAGGCCCGATATCCCTCCATATTCGGACAGTAGAGATATTACAGAGGGTATCACCTCGCTTCCTTTCCTTATATATATTAAGGCGTCGTCTGCATACAGTGATATAGCGTGATGTAGCCCATTTCTGATTATTCCCCAACTATCTTCCATGGCGCATATTTGTGTCGCTAATGGCTCCATTGCTATGGCAAACAATAGAGGGGAGAGTGGGCATCCCTGCCTTGTGCCCCTAGTGATCGGGAAACTATTGGATACAACTCCACCCGTTTTCACCCTAGCTTGTGGCTTGGTGTATAATGTCTGTATCCAGCGTATATAATTAGGGCCGATTCCCATTCGCTGCAAAGTGGCGATCAGAAAGTCCCACTCTAGTGTGTCAAATGCCTTCTCAATGTCTAGTGAGAGTACCATTTCGTCATGTGCATTCGGGGGAGTGTCTCCCATTACGCTCAGCAGTCTGCGGATATTTTGAAAGGTGTTGCGTTTTGGGATGAATCCGTTTTGATCCTCATGTATCAGGGTGTGCATGTAGGGGGCTATCCTGTTAGCCAGTATTTTGCCTAGTATTTTGCCTCCTCAAATACTTTCAGCAGACGAGGTTTTAAGCGTGCCGAGTAAGTGGAGTAATATTCTATCGGGAGGCCATCTGTGCCTGGCGCTTTGTTCCTAGGCATCTGAGCTAGAACTAAATCTAGTTCCCCCAGAGTCAGGGGAGCCTCCAATATCTCCCTATCTGCCTGTGAAAGCTGCGGCAGGGTTGAACCTGCCAGAAAGGACTCAAGTTGTTGGATCGTGCATGATGTGCGTTTGGTATATAGGTTTGCAATTTCTACTGCTCGGAGTTCCTTTTCCAGTTTACTAACCTCTGCATGTAGGGTGCGTCTCACTCCCCACGTGGTAGATATGCAATGGCCTCTGGTGACTACCTTATGTGCCTCCCATTCTACAGCTCAAGAGTTTGTGGATCCGTCATTTATTTCCCTGTACTGCCACAGTGTTGTGCTCAGAGCTTCTGTGAATGCCTGATCTCGGAGAGCTTCCACTTGTAATCTCCACGTGGGGATCATTTGGCGCCTCCTACCCCAATTTAGTGTTATTCTAAGCAGTGAGTGATCCAATAGTATCCTAGCTAAGTATTCTGTTCTGTTGACCAATACGCATATATCCTGGGTTCCCCATATTATGTCAATTCTGGTATGTACTTTGTGTGGTATTGAATAGAATGAGTATTCCCTCCGTTGTGGGTTCTTCATGCGCCATACGTCATGGAGTTTCATGTCGCCAGCCAATACCTGCAATGGACATCTGATATTTCTGTTTGCTGTCGCTTTCAAATGAGTGTTTGAACTATCTAGTATTGCGTTCGGTGTGCAATTGAAGTCACCACCCCATATGGCCGGGGCTTCGGGGTTTATCAGTAATGCCGGAGTCAGTGTGCCCAAGAATACTGTTATCGCGCTATTGGGGACGTATATGCCAATTAACGATAATTGTCTACCATCCATCTGGCCTTCCACCACCACAAATCTGCCCCCTTGATCTATTCTGTGCGAAGTTTGGACATATGGGACGCCTCCTGCTATCCATATCAGTATTCCTCTAGCAAAAGCCGAGTATGATGTGCCTATGACCTGTCCTCCCCACTTTACGCACATCTTCTGTAAATCAGGATTCAATAGGTGTGTGTCTTGTAAGATGGCGATGTGTGTGCCCTGGCGCCTGAGGCATGCATATACTCAGGATCTTTTGTTCCATGTCCCCAGGCCCCTCACGTTCCATGTGACTATTTCATATTGATGTGTGGTGTGATTCGCCTTTTGAGCCATGTAGCATTGTGAGGTGTGTCTGCATATGGCACACTCTTATTTACCAAACCCTTCCAGGCACCTCCCTGCCCTGCCAAATATTTTGTTAAGACTTACAGCCTCAGCAGTGTTTTCTGTATCTTGGATAGACCTGTAGTGTACAAGTGAACTATTTCCCCACCTCTCCCCCCCACCCCCAATCTGATTCCCTAACCCAACTATAAACTTGTGCTAAACTACTCAACCCGTGGTTGTGTGAGAAAACCTGTATCCGTGTGGATATCTGTGGTGGAGCTATTGTAACGACCAGATGTGGCTCTTTTACGGGGCTCACATCCTTCCGCAGACCTAGTCCGCAAATGCAGTTGGGCGCTCCCGGAGTGCGTGCCCCCCATTTTCAAATATTCAGCAGCTTCAAGCAGTGTACTCGGTGGAAAGATGAAAGTTTGTACAAAAGATACTCGTCGTTGTAGATTACGTCCTCCAGCGTGTAATCATGCACACAGGTGTCCTGTGCCTTCCTTCAAGTTTAACGGACAATTCAGAAGGAGAAGCGGCATGGCAGCATTTAGTCAAAGTATATCCGCGGATCTGGGGGTGAGTTTCGGACCCTTCAGCACGTCTGTTATTGTAGAGTCTGAGCTAGCCGAGTCAGAGTCCAAACTGTCCGCAGGGATCACCCGGAGTGCCTCAAAGGAGTTCTGTGTGAGCAGAGGAGTTTCTTTCAGGACTTTTGCCCTTTCTTCAGCTGCCTGTTTTTCAGTCGGTTGTCCCTTAGGTCGTTTTCTGGGGCGTTTCCGCGAGGGGGAAATTACCCACTCCTCACCTTCATCCGTGCCCTCCTGGGAGCGTGCAAGCCCCTTGGCGTGAAGCCACGTGCAGGCATCCTCAGGAGGTGAACACATGGGTGCGGTCATCTGATGTCACTCTTAATTTAGCAGGGAACAGTAGGGCATATTTAATATTGTGCTCGAGTAGCCGTTGTTTGATTTTAACATAGGAATTACATTGTCTCTGTACTTCTTGAGTGAAATCTGGGTAAGCATTAACAGATGAGTCCTCATACCTGAATGGGCCTTTGTTGCAGAACTGCTGCAGTATTGCATCTCGGTCTCTGTAATTTAGGAATCTGGCTATCAGCGGTCTGCATGGTTGGCCTGGGGCCGGGGGTCTCCCAGGAACTTTGTGCGCCCTTTCCACGGAGAAGAACTTCGATGGAGCTCCGTTCAGTACTTCTTTAATTAGCCATTGTTCTAGAAATATTTCCGTGCTTTGCTCCGGCAGTTTTTCGGGGAACCCTAGAAAACGTACGTTATTGCAGCGTGATCTGCCTTCTGCCTCCTCTGCCCGCCTCCATAATATTTTCATCTCTGCGTCCAGTCGTTGAATTTGTTTTTGAGTGTCCGAGGCCATAGGGGTCAGCTCTGTCAGCACCTCTTCTACTGATTTCACTCTTTCCGTCAATTTGCAGTGGTCCACTCTAAGTAAGTTCAGGTCTTGTGATACTGTGTCTATTCTGTTTTCCAAAGAAGATTTAGTGTCCATGATTGCCTGTAGCACTTTTTCAAATTGTGTAGAGTGGGCTTGGAGCGTGCTTTCCAGTGATAGTAAGGTTGGTATTAATTGTTGGTCGCCTGGTGCTGGTCCATGTGTGTTTCTGTCCTGATTTTTTGCTGATTTGGTCTTTCCAGCCATTTTTGCTTTACTATTGGGCCCCACTTGGGGTGTAGCGGAGCGTGTCCAGTTGCTGCCAACTCAGCAGATTTCACTTTTGGTGCGCCCTTGATCCAGCGCGTGTTTCTCTGCTCTTTGGTGCTGCCAGGAGCGCTTAGATTTCCCCTGGGTGAGCTAGGCAGAAGTGGCGTGCGTCACACGCTTTTAACTCATAGGCACTAACTCCAGTTTATGAATGTTCTGGCGCAGAGACCTGCTAAATGCCAGCCATCCACAACTACATAAGGCCTCAAGGGGTCTGAGGCGCCCCCCGTTATACAGTTCCTGTGTGGCCCCTGTGCATCATTGTGGCCGGGAGAGGGCAGGGCAGGCGGCAACTATGCCCGAGGAGCAGCGGCGAGGGCAGAAAAAATAAAAGGGGGGGAGGGATCCGTCCTCACCCCCCCATTCAGATCCCTCCCAGGTTGTTTGATCATGCCGCCGGCACCGCCAGAGGGTGGGGAGAGGTCCGCTGTTGGAGTCAGACAGGAAGCCGCATTCCTGGCTTCTGATTATCACTGCCGCATCCAGGCGATCAGATTCTGGGGCTGCGCGGTGAGCAGGCGCCCGAGTCCGGACCAGGCCAGATCCTTTTTGCCTGTCTGGGATGGCAGGCCTTCATTCCTTGTGTGGCGCGCGGCTCCCAATACAATACCCCCCACGGGGTCCGCTGCAGTCCGAGCGCCAAGATGGCGCGCTCTTCAGCGGGAGTGCTGGGATTCCAGCGGTCGCCTCCAATCAGCTCAGGAAGGGGGAGGGAGGAGAGAGCCCCAGCCGGGACCTGGCTCCCCCTGTTGGGAGGCCCCCCCCCGCGATCGCCCACTCACTGCCCGTCAATATCCCCCGGCCGGGGCTGCAAACGTGCCTCGTGTCGCCCCAGCCACCGCGGCCTTCCTCTCTCTCCTCCGGCCTCCACGGGTGCCACCCGACCTCCGCACCCGCGTTGCCGCTCATGGCGCCGAGCGGTCCCTCCGTCTTGCGCTGGTATTCCGAGCCTGGCCGCCGCTCCCTAGGTGCCGGGAGCGCCCTGAAGGATGTTTCCGCAAGCCAGAGTCGGAGCTCACGGGTTAAGCGACCTTCTCGGACGCCATTTTGGCTCCTGCCAGCTGAAAGGTTGCTTACCCCATTGCCTGGCAACTGTCGGGGGCCTGGTATAAAATTTGACAGACTGTTTACTTGGTGCGGTTGTTCCTCTGTTCCTCTCTGCACACTTGGATGAGGCATGATAAAAATAATATGAACTGATGACACTGTGCTGGGTGGCACCTAATGTAATCCGATGTCATCAAATCTGGTTCCTGGAGCTGCCAAACATCGCCAGGCAACAACAGAGAACTATTGCTGGGAAAAATGTTCCTTGATCTAGGCTGGTGTTTTGAGGATATTCATAAGGTAATGAATCTCTGGAACAAATATCAGAAGTAATGTAACTGAAGTTAAATAACTTCTTCATCTTTAGCTATTGATTCTTAAACCCTACATGCCGTTGGCCACCAGTAACTTAAAACTGGTGGTGTCAATATTGGCATTATTTAGGGTTGCCTGCTGAGTGCTTCAGTCCTGTAGAATTAATGGTTGATTGTTGAGTGCTTTGATGTTGCATCCACTCTTTTGTTTCTAGGGGATTTCCAAGCTCATTCCAAAATCCTTACTTATACGCAGAGAATACATTTCATTACCGGGTTCCAGATAGGGCGGTATAACTACTTGAACCACTAAGATTCTTGTGTTTTCGTAGATTATGACTTATTGCAGCACTAAACCTTGTAAGTACCTTTTCATGACATCAGTTTTCCGCATATTTGTGTGTAGTATTTTAGGATGCTACTGGCTGCTGCAACTCTCCTTACTGCTATGGCTAACTTTGTGCTAGTGTGTTTTTTTCTATTTTGCAATATTTTATTATGTGCATTACAAAGTGCCCAGAGCAAAGAATGCTGTTGAAATAAAGTTCTGAATTCTTAGAAAAAGGCATTTTTTTACTTTTCGACAAATATCCATCATGTCCGTGTTCACCCATAACTTCACCAACAAAGGGCAAACCATTTAGCTGCTGTCATTTTCTGCCATACTAGGATTGAATGTTTTGTGTACAAAATCTTGTGTTGAACATACATCTTATATATTAAAATCCTCCCCTCTGTGTGTATCTCTTGTGCCTAGGCAGTTTCCCAGTTTGCCTCTTAGGAATGCCTAATCTTTCTGCCTTCCGCATAGTTGATTTAAATGTCATTGTATTCAGGCAAGCTCCCCAGTGGCCTTCCCTCTGTGCAGCCTGGTCCCTGAACCCTCAGTAGTTTTTTTTTTTTTTACTAAGGAAACTGCTGTTCATTTACCATCTATGTGCATCTGAGCAGTGTAGTTGTATTGCTTATTATACAGCAGGTAAGACTTCCTTACTCATTGTGGTCATCAATGATTTCTGGTTAATTTAGAACTTTGATAGTCCCACATAAATTTAAGCCTGGTTTTCTGGAGTTATTTGCAGGATTGTTTACAGAAACTGGTAGGGTTTGAAGAAAAGTGTAAATGACGGTGGTGAATGCTCATCTCTATTAAGGTTATCTTACCCAGACAAAAGATGAACATTTTCTTCCTCTGACCCATAGCCATTAGTTTTCTCAGGGAGCAAATCTGGGAACTGGCTAAGGCCTTTTGTCTGCTCAGTGCTGAGACCTTCATAGCATCTGCTGCCCAGTGAAGGACAAATAGCGATGCTACTTTGTTTCATCAGTTTCCACCTATTTATGTTGTTTAACCCTCACACAAGGGCAAAACTTCTTAGAACCCAGGGATCAAAATCAAAGCAGAAAAGGAGAAGGAAGTGTTCATCTCACACTTTTTCTTCTGTTCAGCCGTATCCTGTTTACTGATATCTGTCAACCAGGGCCTTGACAGTTGGAATTTACTATTGATCTACTGCAAGTCTACTTATATGGCTCCTTATTTAAGTATTTCTTACAATATAATTAAGGACAGAACACTGGTCACAATCAAACAGCTGATAATGTGGTTACTACTGCTGTTTTTTCAACTGTTGGTGCATTGTTTGTTTGGACTGTTCTTTATGGATTGCCATAAGACTAGTGTGAACATGCTCAGTTGGTTACGGTCCACTTCTCATGAAAAGCCAGGAGTAACTGTTCCAAGTGCATTTAACTGTTTTGCGTCTATATTGATGAGCTTTCAGTCTTAATGACATGCAGTCACAAGTATCCGTAGCTGATGGCGAATTTTAGAGTGGACTCAAGTTTAGATGGGGGCATGTTATTATCCCAGTGAAATAAGTTGGCACACTTTGTCAAGTGTTTCAGTAATGCTAGGACATATTTTTGTTGTATAAACAAATTAATCAGGCCTTGTGGACGTGTTAGGGAATAAAGCTATTATTACATTCATAGTTTCTTTTTCCTCTCTAAAGTGATGTGGGTTTTTAGTCATTGTGCCTCTCCCAGGAAATGCTTTGGAAGCCAGGGGCCTTAGCAGTATATAACAGCAGGTAAAAATGTTTGAATCCGTAGTTTGCCCTCCTCCGTGAATGCCCTGTTCCCCGTGAGTTTGTCAATGAGCTAGCTTATTTTGCCTGAGATCTAATAAGGTGTGTAGTGTCTTGTTGGTTAGTTTTTCAGATGGCAATAGTCTGCAGTGAACATTTATTCAGTCTGATTAGTTATATCAACACTGGTTATTCTCCAGCAAAATTTGTAAATTGTTTTAAATTGGTGTAGTCATATCAGGTTTCTGGTTGTCTCCCATCATCTTTCCTCCTGCTGACGCCATGAACCCTTACTCATCTGGACACTAGCAGACTGTTTCATTGTGACTGAAGTAGTCTTTTTTGTTCATTTATTTCTATGCAGTTTGAGGATTATTAAGTAATGCATCATTAAAGTACCACCTGTATCACTGCTTTTTGTTAGTAACTCCAAGGATGGTTTCATAAGATCATATGCTGACATTGATGATGGCAGTTATCCTCGTGAGCCTTATTTGGATGTATGATTAGATGTTACACATCTTCTTCTAGTCCTCCCTAACCTTAAGTAATGGGCTTATAATCAGCACTGGTTTATCCAATGCAGCCATACCCCTAGAAATATTCTGAATCAAATCCCCACCCACGAGGATGACTTTCCTAAAATGATCAGTTCCTATTATACGTGTTCCCTCTGTTAATTCCCCCTCTTTTGGATGAGTACAATATACTGAAGTTCTATAGTATACTGAAGTTCTGCTCAATAGTAATACATTTCATAAATTGGAGACTGTCTGTAGCTATGTGGCTTCTCCTGCCGCCTTCCTGTGGTTAGATTAAAAAGAATGGTGGAGCAGACACTCTGGACCTTTATCAGAATTGATCTTTGAGCAGTAGAGGTAAAGGTAGAGGTGTGTGTGTTTGTGTTTGGTATGTCAAATTTCCCTATTTGAACCCTGCAGCAGCTACACTACAGTATACAGGTTGTGTTTGCCATACCGCCCACTGACGTGCTTAGATATTCTAACCAATTGGTAATTTAAGATGATATGTGAACTACTGAGAGGCGTAAATCATTTTCTATCAGACCTTCTATTTTCTTTCCTGCATTCAGGCTCAAATGTCCCCTTGCCTTAGGGAGGTGAATCATTACATAGTTCAGACTGTTAGCTAATAATATGATGTAATTCTGATGCAAGTAACATTATTTTTCATTGCGGATGAGATGACTTTATTTTCCCTTAACAGCACATGAATCCCACTTTATCACATATCCTGAACCTCCGCTCAGCATCCAGCTTTGTCATAGTCACATTTAAAAAAAAACCTTTATACAGCCATTCTCAACAGAGAATATCTCCCACACATTCCAGACTGGATCCGGACAATTTTGTATATGTATTGCTCCCATGTGCTGCTAGTTGGCAGGTGGCAGCCCCATGTTGGCGCTTCACCGTCCTATAAGTGATTGAGAAGGGCTGCATATAAGCATCGCCTCTGCACTTTGACATAGCTTCCCTTCTTTCCTTCATTCGTAGACCCTGAACTTGGCTCCCAATGTTACAATTTTTTTTACTTTCCCCCCCCCCCTTAAAAATTTCCACAGTGAAACTATGTTCCTACTGAAAATGATAGGTTTCAAGTTGTGCGGAAACTTCAGGAAGCAGAAGTCAATCGATGAACTTGCACAAGGTGTGCCTTGATTTCCTGGGCTCCGGGCTCGACTTAATCAATCAATCTAATCTAATCTTGTAGCTCAACACTGTCAACCCAAGGGGTATCTGGGCCCTGAGGGTGCCATGTCTCCATTGAAAACACAGGTCTTTGAGTTTCTTTAGAAGAAGTCTGGCCTTGGTGTGTTTCCATCTGTCCGGGAAGGTTGCTGTGGAGATAAAATAGTGTTGAAGATACTGGTGAGTTCTGTGCTGATTGGGTTGGTTCCAAGTTTGAAGAGATGGTGGGGGCAGGTGTCGATGGGTGCCCTGGAGTGATGAAAATCATGATGGTTGTGGTGGCATGAGTAGTGAGCGTAAACCAGGTGGTGATCGTGTGGCTGTGTCCATTGGTTGGTTGAGGTTGTCAAGGCTGAGAGTGGGGGGTTGAAGTTGTTGTATATGGGATGATTTTCCTGTGGAAATTAGTCCAAGAGGGTGTTGCAGAGTAATTGGGAGAGGTGGATGGATTTCTCAATGACTCTTGGGTTGGAGAATTCCTTGACTATTTTGAAGAGTTTGTTCATGTGGTTGGCTACGGTATTGATGCGGGCAATGATGTCTGCTCTCTTGGCTTCCTTAATGCATAGGTGGTGTTTGGTGAGGGCTGCTCTTCGTCGTATGACAAGCTCCTCCCTAATGCATCCGAAGGCGATTCAAGAGTAGGAGACTAAGTTCTATGTCACCGGCCACAGAGCTGTTCGACATGCCCCAAGTATGGATTATTCTTCACCTCACAGCAGATGGGTGCTTTCAAAGAGGTCATGCTGCAATTTTTGGTGTGCTTCTGGCTCGGAACAGTAGGGGCCATCAGTCTGGTTACTGCTGATGGGTTCTTCTCCAGTCCATTCAGTTCCCTCAAACTGGTTACCAGGCCGATACTGACTGTTAAAGTATCCACATCTGTTCCTGCCATCCCACAACTGGTGAGATGATCCAGTACCAGTGCTCATGATGGATTCCGAAATAATGTTGGTTCGAGCTCAACCACTGTTGTGGTAAGAAATTACGGAAGCACTATCTGTTTTCATGCATCCTGATTCTAACCCTGTGTCTCTACCACTTTGGAGCTCTCAGCCTAGTCTCCCTTATCTTTTTGGGACTGATTCAAAATAGGGTGCACCTCCAGGATATTAATCATTCTATGGGGAGTGGTCTTGCCTTATACCTGGTGAGGGGAATTTACAGAATGCCTGTGGGCTTAATGCCTCCCCTGACACAAAGCTTGACTCTCCACATTGGCCATCAACATAATTGCCTCTTTTGTAATGGTATTTCAGACAGCAGCCGATATAAAAGAATTAAAGCGTTCACCCATTGAGACTAAAACAACTGTTTTGATGGAAATTGTACAGCCCTTTAATTTGGGCTGGCGACCCTGCCAAACAATTTCTGCACCAGTTCCTGGAAATGTAGGGGCTATTCCATGATGCTGGAATACAGGCAGAAGACAGCCTTTTCAGCTAGTGAGGTAGCAGACAGCACAGTCCTTTAGAGGCCACAGGCTAGAAGGATCACTAGTCCTCCAACCTCTTTTTCTCTGGTACAAAGTTCAACAAACAGCTTTTTTCTCCCTCACATCACTTGTCAAGCCAGTAGGGCCAGGCTCCAGCACTTCCTCTTGGGTTGAAAATCAAGCATATCTGACAGATTGATCTTGCTCAGACAGGCTACGGGCTACCTTTTCTCTCCTCCTCACCAAGTATTACTCCCACAACATAACAGATCTCAACAAAGGACCTGACCGTCCTGCTACACATGTACTTGTGTTGCTGTCCAAGGGTGCCATAGAGAGAGAGTACTAAATATGGATAAAGGGCTGGGGCTGTTATTCCTGCTATTGTCTCATCCAGAAGAAGAACGTGGGTCCCAGGCCTCTCTTTGACTTCTGAACTCTGAATGCCCTTCCTGCCGAAGGGCAAATTCAGGATTCCCGTGTTGGCAGAGAACCTATTTGTTGTGGACACGGAAGCTTGATTGTGTCTTTGGACTTGCAGGATGCTTATTTTTACATATGTGGTCTCACAGGCATTACCTGAGGTTCAAGGTGGGCCAGGAGTTTTTTAAGCTTGCTGTGCTCCCTTTCAGGCACTCCAGCACACTTCCGGTGTTCACAGAAGTGTTGATTCTGTCCATCTTAGGAGGTCAAGAGTTTATGTATTCATGTATCTTGATGACTAGCTGCTTAATGCTGGCTCTCTGAGGTAATTCATCGACCACCTCCAGACGAAAGCAGGACTTTTGATGTTGTTTGGTTCCACCATAAATGAGACAAAGTGCCACCTGATTTCCTCACACAGGCTTGGATTCATTGGGGCAATTTTGGACACTATGGAATCAAGGCGACAAGCGACAAGTCAAGCACATTTGAGCTATTGTCAGTATGGTTAAGGTTCAATCCTAGACCCAGGTGAGGGTGACTCTAAGACTTCTTGGCCTCTTAGCCTTGTGGATCTTACTTCTGAGCTGTGCCAGGTGGCATATGCAAGCCCTTTGATGGAAGCTGAAATTCCAATGGGCTCAGCATCAAGCTTGCCTTTTTGACACTATCCGGGTCTCAGAGGAGAATGCTCAAGATCTGCAGTGGTGGCCAACTGTTCACAATTTTTCCTGTGTGTAGGAAAGCACCCTCTTATGACATGGTTAGCTCCCACTTTTTGCCTAGTATCTAATGTGAGTTCAACTGAAAGTGCACTGGGTCCTTGCTCACCGTGTTTCCAATGCCAGAGCTCCTTCCCAAAACTGCACAGTTGTTCTCCACAATTGACACACTGTTTAGCACTGTGCGTCCCTAGTAAATGGTACCCATTGTTTCTGGGTTACTAAGGAAGGTCCCTGAGGGCTGCAGCACCAGTCGTGCCACCCGAACCCACACAGCGCTGCCATTAGCGGCTGTGTGTGTTGATGCAGGTAAAATTGAAAACATCACCTTTCGCACATCCCTGGTGCTCTAGTGGACATCAGAAGTAAGTATTTCTCTCTGTTGCTCTTTCACACTTGCCTTTTCAACTTTTTTTCTCTTGTTTTTCCTTTTATGTTCCTTTCTCCCCCCTTTTCCTCTGCCCCCTCTCCTCCGTGAAGCACCTTTCCCATCCTCCTGCCTCCAAGCTGACCCCTCCCCGCCTCCTCCCCTTCTTAATGGCAGCTGCAGCGATGTTAGAAGGCAACTGCACTGACCTCATGGTCAGTGTCTGCTGCCCTCCCCAGCCCTTCTGGCTGATGCTGCCTTTTGCCTGGGACGAACAGTCTCCTGATTCTCAGTTCGAGGCTCTCATCCACCCGCAGACTCGGACCTGCACCTCATCCCTGTAAGTATTTCACAAGTAAGTATTTCTCTCTTTCATGCTTGCTTTTTCTGCCTTTTTTCTCTCGTTTTTCCTTTTATTTCATTTTCTCCCCTCTTTTCCTATGCCCCACCAGCACTTTTCCTGCCCTCCCGCCTCCCAGCTGACCGCTCCCCTCAGGCCCTCCCTTTCTTAATGGCAGCCGCATGCAGCGGGCGTGCTACTAGCGCCAAAGGCAAGCCTGTCTGGACCGCGCCCAGCACCAGGAACCCTGGATCTCCGTTAAACCACCCACTGGCCTGCCTCTGTAACGACTCCGAGACCCTCCTCCGCCTCAGCACCGGACGTCTCAGCAACTGCTGCATCATTTCCCCCAAAGACACCCACGGACCTTTCACTTGCAGGAACTGCAACTTCAGCACCAGCCTCAACAAGCTGAAGGTACTCTCTGCACACAAAGATACCAACAACCTCCACAACGCCAATAAGTGCTTGCTCCAAAACATCTGCTCCATCCACAAACACTCCATTGAACTCTCAGATTTGATGGACACTGCCCGACCAGACATCTCCTCCCTTACGGAGACCTGGACCAACCCCACCTTGGGACCAGACTCACAATCACCCTTCCTGACGAATAGAGCATCCTAAGGAGGGACCGGCCCTTCCTCCCGCCCGGACGGAGGACTCTCCATCCTACACAAGTCCTCACTACGTGTCAAGGCCGTCCCAGAAGAACAATGCACCACCATGGAAAACCTTCACTTACTGGTCTACTCCAACCACAGCTCCTCCAACTACGGCACCCTGGTGTACAGGCCACCCGACCCCGCCCAGCTTTCATAGACCACGTTATAGACATTGCTACACCCAGGCGGTCGCGTCAGACGACTACCTCCTCCTCTGCAACCTGAATTTCCACCTCTAAGACCACGCCGACCCAAACACCACCGCTCTACTCGACAAACCCTCGCCATCCTCGACCTCAGACAGTTGGCCTCCGCGCCCACACAGGACACACACTGGACCCCATCTTCACCTCAAGCAACCGGATTACCATCGAGACCATCTCCACACCAGACTGGACTGACTATCGCTGCATACACTTCACAATTACCACACCCAGAAGCTGCACCCGCACCTCCAGGAAATGAAACATAATCACCAGCGAGCAACTCACCTCATCGCTCGCCAAATCCCTCCCTCTCTCCCTCTAATGACGCCAACACAGCTGCGCGCAGTCTCAACGCATAAATCACCAAATGTGCTCATACTGCTTGACTTCTCAGCAGCATTCGACATGATCTCCCACAGCACTCTGCGCACCAGACTCCATGACATAGGAATCTGTGGAAGGGCCCTGGAATGGATCCACTCCTTCCTCTCCGGGAGGAGGCAGAGGGTCAGACTCCTGCCCTACAATTCCAGACCCACAGGAGTCCCCCAAGGATCCTCACTGAGTTCCACACTGTTCAACATATACTTGGCCCCTCTCGCTGCCATTGTCAGAAGCCATGGTATGAACATCATGTCATATGCTAATGACACACAACTCATCATTTCCCTCATCAAAGTCCCTGGAAACGGCCAAAAGGAACTTCCACTCAGGAATAGCAGTTGCCATCTGGATGAGAGAAAACTGCCTCAAGCTCAACTCCGACAAGACTAAGCTCATTGTCTTCAGAAACGCCACCTCAGCTTGGGATGACATCCCTCAGCGCCCCCGCTGCACCAACTGAGCATGCCCACAACCTAGGAAGCATCCTCCACTCCTACCTATCCATGACCTGCCAGGTAAACTCAGTCACGTCCTCCTGCTGCCATACACTCCGCAAACTTCGGAAGATCTTCAGATGGATCTCAGCAGACTGTTGCAGGACTGTCACGCACACCTTAGTCACTAGCAAGCTCGACTACTCCAATGCCCTCTATGCCGGCACCTCAACTAGAAACATCAAAAAACTACAGCTCATCCAGAACGCCGCTGCTGGACTCATTGTGGACCTCCCTTGCTGAGAATACATCTCCCAACACCTCAGGACCCTCCACTGGCTACAGGTTGAGAAGTGAATCACCTTCAGACTACTCACCCACACGTACAAGGCCATACACAACGCAGGACCATCCTACCTGAACCACAATGTCTCCTTCCACTCCCTCTCCCCCCGCCCCCCCAAAAGATCCCTTCACTGTGCCCAGATGGCCCTGGCCACCATCCCTCACATCTGCAAAACCACCGCCGTAGGACAATCCTTCACCTACATTGCAGCAAAGAGCTGGAACAACCTCCCCCTGCACCTCTGACAAAGCCTGTCGCTCACCATCTTCAGGAAGAACTTCAAGACGTGGCTCTTCGGATGAGGCCCCTCCCCGCGCATTGAGACCCTCATGGGTGAGTAGCCGCACTTTACAAAAATTGATTGCTTGGTTGATTGAAGTCTCGTACCACTGCATGTGGCAAGTATAAGTCACCCCTAAGGGCAGGCTCTGGCTGATGGACCTTTCAGGGTGAACAACAGGTAGGTCACAAACTTGGGGTGCTCTGGACGTAGGTGCACCTTTGGTACTCCTCTCCAAGGCCCAGGGGTGACAGTTGCAGAGGTGTCCTTTGGTTTCAGGATTTCTAGTCAAGGAGCGCTCGCAGTTGGAGTCTGAGGCTGCAGGCATCATCGGAGAGTCCCAGAGGGGTGAAACCACAGTGTTTTCCAGTTCAGTAGAGCTGGGGGACATGGTTGACACCACGGGTCCACTTAAACTTGGGCCAGCAGTGACGGGAGTAGTGGTTGCTTTAGGTGTCGGGTTCTCTCACTATAGTATCAGCAGGAGAGGGGGGTTGCATGCAGAGGCTGCAGGTGACTTCAGGAAGTCCAGTAGGGGTGAAACCACAATGGATTCGGACTCTGGACAGCTGTGAGACCTTAACGGTACCAGAGGTCCACTCCCACTTGGGTCGGTGACTATGGGTGGAGGGGTGTCTTCAGGTGCCGGGGCTTTGCAGTTCTGGAGGCAGCAGAGTCCTTTACGTGAAGTTGGTTGGAGAGCAGGTCTGCTGCTCACAGAAGACTCAAGTCTTTATTGAAGGCAGGGAGTCCTCCCAGGTTTCTTGAGGTTCAGCTGCAGGATGAGTCATCTTTTGGTGCATCAAGGAGTGCAGACAGGCCAACAGTGTTGGTACCAGATCAGCTGCTGCATCTTCTCTTCTTCTGCAGGTGTGTCTCTTAATATCCCCTTCTCAGGTCATCAGAATCTGAGTTCTAGAGTTAAGTGGTGCTACCTAAATACTCAATTTAGGGGCATTACAGGAAGTGCCAGATGGTAGTCAATGGGCTGTCCACCTTTAGGGTAATTACACCTTTTCTATGACCTCGTCCGTTGAGAAATGGGCATAACTCTTACCCTATTGGCCTAATTCCTTCCAAACAAAGATGGAGGAACTTAAAAAGTGGAGTCCACTTCAGCTCGTCGACCTTGGGGGTGGTACTGGCATGAAGTGGGTATACCTTGTAATCTGCCTAATTTTCCCGTCTGTTCTACTGCCAAACGTGGGGTCAGGGCAGGGGATTGGTCATCTCTGGCATCTGGAAAGACCTGGGTCGCGTTACAAAGGCAGCTAGGGCTTTGAAGCTTCCCACCCCTGAAAGCCATTCCAGCCTTGGTGAGGTGCTAACACCCACGCCCAGTGCAGGCTTTTGTCTCTGGCCCTCGAGAGTACTGGCTCTCACCTTGGGAGAGTCGGAAAAGTGGCTAAGGTGGCTGAACTGGTCAGGACCTGTCAGTCAACACACTAGTAGCTGGTAGGTTTTCAGGGAGGCTCTGCGGGTGCATTTATTTAAAAATCCCTCACTGGATTCAGTGAGAGTTTATTAATCTGAGATGTTTGAAACCAAACATCCCTGAGGGGTCACAGTAGTTTTTAGGACAGGGAAGGGGAGTTTTTAGGACAGGGTAGGTTTTACGGTTTAGGACGGGATAGCTTTTTGGGCAGGGTAGGTTTTAGGTCAGGGCAGGTTAGCCTTTCGGTGTGGGTGGTGGGTTGGGGTAGTTTTTAGGACAGGGTGGGGTAGTTTTTAGGACAGGGTAGGTTTTAGGGTCTAGGGCATGGTGGGGTAGTTTTTAGGACAGGGTAGGTTTTACGGTTTAGGGCATGGTGGGGTAGTTTTTAGGACAGAGTAGGTTTTAGGGTTTAAGGCATAGTGGGCGTTGGGGTCGTTTTTAGGACAGGGCGGGGTAGGTTTTAGGACAAGGCAGGGTAGCGCGGGGTTAGGGTTCAAGGCAGTGGGTGGAATGGGCATTTTTAACAGCTTGCATGGGTGGATTATGGTGTAAGGAGCAGGGTGGGGGAGAATTTACCACGCGTGTTCCTTTACCAAACGTGCATTTACAACGAAATTCGTTGTAAAGGCATGCGTGGTAAAGACGTGGTCATTGGAGAGACCACATTGTAAAGGCATGTGCGGTATCTGCATGCTTTGTTCCATCATACATCCCCACAAAATAGAGCATTAGTCCTATCTACTTTTGCCTCTGCAAATCAAATTGGGATCCACTGGACTCTCTGCACGGTGTACTACTTTTTAGTGCACCATACAGAGAGCCAGCTTCCTACACTGTGGCAGTCCACTTTCCTTTCCCACCCAGAGCTGACAACAGTGACAGATGCATAACTACTGGGTTTGTCACCTGGGAGAGGTGAGATCAGAAATCTCTGGTCTCCATAGGATTGGCTCCACATCAGCCTGCTGGAATTGTGCGCCATTTGTCTGGCCCTGATGGCCTTCCAGCCATCTATCAAGAAGCTGGTGCAGTTTCTCATGAACCTGATATACGTCAGCAAGCAGTGTGGAGTGGTATTCTAGGTTCTGCGGCAGTAGGCGTTGTGCTTCTGGAGGTGGCTGGAGCACCTGGGCATCCTTGTGGACGCCAACCACCTGGCGATGTTCCTGAATCCTCAAGTGTACGAACTGGGCAGATGTTGTCTAACAGATCACAAGTGGCATCTACATCACATCCCCAGATGTCCCAGTTTGAGCCAGAAGATTTTGGTACCCAGAATTCCTGAGCATGAACATCTGTCCTCCGATCAGGCTGCCACTTTAGGAGGAACTCCTGTCTCAGTAGTAGGGGCATGGTCGTCCACTCGTATATATGTAATTTCCAACTCCATCTGTGGAGATTGAGTTGTGGCAATTGACTGCTTTGGATTTACTGCCTGCTTTGTGGATGTCATCCTCACTGTGAGACACCCGTCAATGAAATCCATTAATGCTGGGTAATGAAACAAATTTGTAACCTGGTGTGGTGCCCAGGGCACCGACCCTTTACAGACAAATCTGTCAGACATCCTTTTGTTTGTTTTCTCTTTACCAAAGCAAAGCCTTGAAATGATTAATGTAAACGGTTATTTGTCCCTTCAGCCTTTCATCGTTTGCTGGGTCAACTGTCCTTGTTCAAATATTCTGTTGTGATGAGATTTTTTTTAAGGTTTGACTCAAGTTCACTCCCAAGCCTTTTGTGATGCTACAACGGGACCTTAACTTTGCCTTGACATACGTCTTGTGTACGCACCTCGAGCCTATGCTTAGCTGCTGCCTGCTGCTCCTTACTTTGAAAACTTTGTTCCTCATTACGTGCGCTCATTGTATGAGTTAACTGCAGTCAAGGTCGATTGACTTCCACATTGCGCAGTTCATCACTCTACCAGCGTTCTTTGCTCCTCTTCACTCCCTTTAGGTGTCCAGTATCACATTCCCACGTTTCGTGTCTTGTGGATAATAGTGTAACTGATGTTTGTACAGACTGAATCTGTTGCCCTGCGGCTGTGTTCATGCTCTAGCGAAAAAGACAGTTTCCCATATTGTGTGAAGTAACCCGTGCCAGCGTGAGAGTCTCTCCTCCCCAGAGAATTGATTCTAAATGTGCATTTCAAAATTATAAGAACATTTTAATAAAAAATAAAAAAGTGAGTTATCAATTTCAAGATCTCTAAACGTTTTATTTTTCCACATTCTTAACTCCTACGATGTTCCTGGACTGTTTTATTATTCTTTTTGAAATATTACTTGAAGTATTAGTTCAGAAATATCTTAAACTGATGGAAAGGACAAGCATTGACAAAGCCAAAAATGTTTAGTTTTGAGCAGCAGCCTTTTGACTTTGTCACTGCTTGTTTAGTTTTGCCATGTTTTTTCAAAACTTTCCTGTTGATAAGCTGCCAAGTCCTCATCAATTAAAAAAAATGGGCGAAAGCCAGTATTGTTTTGTTTTGGTCTCAAAAGGCACACATTGCCATGGTAGTCTCTGGCACTTAAGCGAACTATTTTTGTGAATGTGCTCTTCACAGTGAGGTTAGCCCAAGGCTAAAAGTGAGCTGACCATTGCTTTGCCCTGTACTTTGTAGTGAGAGAAATAAAATATGAATAACAGATAAAGACGGCCGAATATTTTTGAAAGGTCTAAAGGTGATTAATCACTGCAATGTAAATAGCAAAACATATTGTAGTAGTGGGCTCGAAACAAAATATAAATGTGGAAATCATACTTTATCTATTTTCTCCCAAACCTCCTGATTGGAAATTAAACCTAAGTAAATTGCTGTGATGCCACAAATACAATTTTTTTCTGTAATGTTAATTGAATTCTTCATCATTATTTTTATACTATTTTGCTGTGAGGCTCGCAGAGGTCTAAATTTTAAGGCTCCAGGGAGGGCAAAATAATGCAGTGGTTCTCTCTTCTACCTTGTGAAATCAGAATCCAGTTTTAATTGCGTTCTGAATACGCTGAGTGGAGCACATTCACCATGAACATATTGTAAAACATTCATGTGCATGATGTAGGATGTAAAAAAAATTCCTACGATTTAGAACTGTGTATAACCTCTCTGTACATGTGAATAGTAAAACATAATCTAACTACAATTCCTTTTATTCTGATTGGCACGGGAGGGCCGGGATGATGATGTGCCCCAGTCCTGCATTTTTATCTCCGAAGCTGTAAGACCAAGTTTTTTTATTCTTTTTAATTGGTGACTGCTTATGCACTTAACGTCGCATGATCTTCATTTCACTGTACGTGTAGTGCATCGTTTGTGTTTTTCTTGTGCCACTATCACCTGAGTTAAAAAAAAAAAACGACGGTGATTTACATTTGCTGTGCTTTTCATCACTCTGAAAATATTGATTATGTCATGATCTTGTCAAAATGAGAATACTATCTTTTTGGACTGTATGCACAACATGTAGCTTTCATCCCTTGGCCAGAGACGCCTGAATTGTAGACGTTGCTGCATCAGTTCCTCTTCCAGAAGCAATCTTGTAGGGACCACAAACACCCGCTCGCTGTGTTTTTAAAATGTACAAATCGGTTCTAAAACAACAGAATGTCTGCTGGAAGGACGTGTCTATCCTGTGTGTATTAGTTCCTCTGCACATGCTGGATCCTCTAATTGACCCAGATCAGTGGTACCTAAGTGAATATGAAAATGTAATTTAATATGTTTGCATTTCATATTTTCAGTTGTATATTTCCTTAAAGTCACTTATAGTGCCACTTTTTTGCTAGCTTGGGTGGGTTTGTTTGCGTTTTTTTTTTTTTTTTTTTCTGTAATTTTATTGTTTTACAAATTGTACCTACGTCCTTTATTGATTGTAACTGAAACGAAACGCAGCTTGTTAGTCCATCCCTCATGTGGGTCTTGCCGCTCTCCTTTCTTGAGCTACACCAGTCTATTAAAATCTATCCAGCGTTCGGAGAAGTAGCTTGGTTTATGTGCTTGCTGAAGGTATACGCATAGATGTAAGTAAAGGGAAACACTCAACATTCAGATATCATCCAAAATGTGGTTGTTTTTTTAAGTTAAACAGGTGCTGTATTGCCCCTATTTAACTGTTTCCCGAGCATTCAGCCTTTAAAAAGTTTTCCATAAACTTATATTTCGTACAAGTGCTTATTTCTGCAAATCTCTCACCTAAAAATTTCCAGGCGTTAGACTGCATCTGTAAAATGTTTCATACTTCTAGATAGATGATATGCGAGTTAGAATGGATTCCATCCAGGCATCGACATAGTCGCTATCATCAGACAGAGTGAAATTCAGGCTGTTATTTCTGTTTTAATTCAGTTTCTACGTTCACCATGAGTAGGACATGGCTATCTGGTAGAGACATGTAGTTGCAGATCCCTTACCATAGAATTTTTCCCAGGAGTCAGTCTGGATCCAGAGATTTTTCTAGAGCAGTACCTCTGCTTTGACAATAGGTGGTGTCGATCGGCTCTGTGCACCATTAGGGGACATCGATCGGCTCCCCCATCCTGCAGCTACCTCCAAACCTTCATAGTCTGACGATTCAGGCCTATAGAGGGTCCCTGTGCCAGAGTAGCTGGTTGTAATTCCAGCTACTTTTTGGTGCCCAGAAAGAACAAGGGCCTCCGCCCTGTCCTAGACCTTCGGTCCCTCACTCTCTTCCCCAAGAAGGAGAAGTTCAAAATGCTCACTCTGCCTCAGGTTCTATCTGCTCTGGGCCCAGGAGACTAGATGGGAGCGTTGGACTTACAGGACTCTTACCTTCACATTCCCGTCCTGTCTGCCCACAGACGTTAATTGCGGTTCACAGTAGGCCACAAGCACTTTGAGTTTACCATGCTCCCCTTTGGCCTTACCAGCTCCCCCCGCTGTTCACCAAGGTGATGGCTGTGGTCGCAGCTCATCTGCGCAGATCAGGGCTTTCAGTCTTCCCCTATCTCGACGACTGGCTGTTGAAGGCGGGCTCGCCCCAGGCTGTCGTCTCCCACCCCCCAGACTACGGTGGACCTCCTGCATTCACTGGGGTTCACTGTAAATGTGTCGAAGTCACACCTGACTCCCTCTGACATGCTCTTTCATCTGAGCTGTTCTGGGCACTGTACAGTTTCGGGCTTATCCTTCAGACCGGCGAGGACCCAGGATATTCATGCTATGATACTGATGTTTCATCCTTTATCCTGGATTTTGCTGAGAATGAGTCTCAGCCTGTTGGGCTTCATGGCCTCCTGCATCCTGTTGGTGAAACATTCAAGATGACATTGGCAGGCTCTGCAGTGAGTCCTGAAGTTCCAGTGGGTGCAGCATCAGGGGAATCTCTCCAGCATGGTGCAGATCTTGGAGGGAACTGCACAATATTTGCAGTGGTGGCTGACGATCTGCGATTGGGTCAGAAGCAGATCCCTCTCTCTTCCCAACCAGGTCTGATAGTAGTGACAAATGTGTCACTCCTGGGATGGGGCGGCCACCTGGGAGAGGTTGAGATTAGAGGCAACTAGTCTCCAGCAGAGTTCGAACTCAACATCAACCTGTTGGAGCTCTGGATGATCAGACTAACATAGAAAGCATTTCTTTCTTCTCTTAAAGGGAAGATAGTGCAGGTGTTCATGGACAATACCACCGCCATGTGGTACTGCAGCAAGCAGGACGGGGTGGGGTATTGAACCCTTCGTAAAGAGGCTTTGCGCCTCTGAACATGACTGGCACAGCAAGGCATATCCCTGGTTTTCAACAAATGGCAGGCTCTCTGAACATCAGATCTGACAAACTCAGCTGATAATGCTTGGCCGATCACAAATGGAGTCTCCACCCGGAGGAGGCACAAGGTATCTTTCAGCAGTGGAGAGAGCCTTGGTTAAATCTGTTCGCCTCCGCAGAGAACTTGCAATGTCAGCAGTATTGTGCATTGTAGTTTTCAAGGCTGCCCTCGCTTGGCGCCGCTTTTTGTCTCAAGTGGAGCTTAGGCCTCCGGTAAGCCTTTCACCCATACCACTTCTGCCCAGAGTTCTCAAGAAGATAAAAAATGACTAGGCCCAAGTAATCTTTGTGGCTCCTAATTGGGCACAAAGAGTCTATCCCGAGGTATTGAGCATGGCCATCGATCCTTCGATCATACTGCCCCTTTGGGAGGATCTTCTGTCACAGCAGCATGGGAGGCTTCTCCACCCAAACCTGTCGAGTCTCTGTCTTCTTGCATGGAGATTGAGAGGTGGCAGTTAACAGCTTTGCTCCTGATGGGTCGAACTCGGTCTTAAAATGTGCTATGCATTGGCTAAGAAGCAACCCCCTGAGGGCTTGTGTGCTCATTCTGCCAGTGCTAAAGCTGCAACCACTTCATTATAATTAGGGGTTCCAGTCCTGGGCATCTGTCAGGTGGCAACGAGGGCATCCCTGCACACGTTTACCAAGCACTACTGCCTGCACAGTCAGGTAATTGGGGACGAGCACCTTGCCTGTTCTTTCCTGCAGGACTTTCTGGTGTGATCGTGGCTCACAGACCCACCTCTGGAGATGGTATTGCTTGGGTATGTATTCTAAGATAAGGAATCTGCAACTAGATGTCTCTATCAGATGGAACACGTTATTTACCTTTAACACCTTATCTGGTAGAGACAGTATGTATTTGCAGATTCTTTACTGACCTACCCATCCTCCCGCTCTGTAAACCGATTTCTAGGGACACGGACTTTCCCTTTCAGCGCCCTAGGTTTGATGCTATAGGGGTCAGAGTTCTTCATGGCTCTGTGCTTCTGGCACGGAAAGTCATGAAAAGAAACTGATGTGAGCACGCCAGGATGGTACCTATAGAGGAATCATGATGATGGACACACACCCAATCATTGCCACCTAATGGCTAGCAGAGGTACTGCTTGTGGGAAACTGCCCCCCTGTTACAGTACCGCCCACACACACACGCACACACTTAATGTTTGCCTGGTTTCTGGATGCAACTTGGATTGGAGTGCACTTGGGTTCCTGCTAACCAGATTCCCAGTGCAAGTGTTCTTTCCCTAAAATTGCAAAGGTAATTGGTAACACCTTTAGCTGCCACTATAGGTCCCTAGTAAATGGTACTTGGATACCCAGGGCATGGGGTACTGAGGGTAGACCCCTGAGGGAAGCAGCACTAATTGTGCCACCCTCTAGGGCCAGGCCTCCAGATGCACCTAGCACTGCAAAGCAGGCTGTGTGTCCTGGTGCAATCCTAACATGCAAACTCGACGTGGAACATTGCCTGGGGGCCCTGTCCACTAAATACTGCATACCATTTAGGTAAGTCACCCCTCAGGCAGGCCTTTCAGCCCTAAGGCAGGGTGCACTATAGTGTATGTGAGGACATAGCTGCATTAGCAATATGCCCTCCACTGTTCCCTTGCCAAACCTGGGACATAGTGAGTAAACAGGGCAGCCATTTTACATGCATGTGCTGGACATTGGTCCATACGAGTTTCACAGCTAAATGTTGGACACTCTGAACCCTGGGTTGTTTGGTATCAAACAACTCAGAATGATAAATCCAAACTGCTACCAGTACTGGATTTGTTATAAAATGTACCCAGGGGTCAACATAGAGGTGCCCCCTATAAACACTAACTACCCTGGCATGGTTGCTGACTGGTCCCATCCAGCCTGCCATCTCCAGGCACAAATCCGAACCCCTGGGGTGAGAGCTCCTGCTCTATGGGATTCAGAACAATGCTCTTCCTGGGTGGAGGTGCTAACACTTTTCCCTCAGGAATGTGCACTGCCCTGCTGATGAGCCTCAAAGGGCTCACCACCCTTAAAACTCGACCCCAGGTTTGCTGCTAGCAGCAGTAGTCCCCCCCCCCCCTTTTGCAAACCCCCACTTTTGGCAGGAGCAAAGGTGGGAAAATCCACAAAGCATAGGAGGAATGGCCCCACCTGGCATGCACCACCCCTAAGGTGTTGCCTGCGAGGTGGACACTCCCTTTCATTTTCCTCTATATTAGATGGAAGGAAAATAGCCAATCAAGCTTAGGGAAGTGACTTTTCCCACAGGATGTGATCACTGTAGAGGGTGTAGCCATCCAAATGTAGGTGTCCCATACGACACTACAACGTTCCCCCTAAAATGCTCACTAAATTCAGTATTTAGTGGGCATCCCTAGACCAGAAAGCAGATTTATTTGAAGGACACAAAGAAGACCAGCACCAAGAAGATCAAAGGCACGAGTACTGTGGACCTGCTGCAAAAAGAAAAGGCGCCAAACCCTGCCTTTTTGCTCCCAGGACCTGACAATCACCGCTGCAGAGCTGCTGTGCAACTGGACTGACCTCAAGAACCCCAGAGGACCTACGGGCTTCGCCAGTTGCCCAAGAACCCTCTCCAGAGTGGAGGTACCACTCTGCACCAAAGAAACCAGCAACCTAGTGAGGGTCACTTCACTGATCGGCCGCTAACTCCTGAACCGGAAGTTGAAGCCTGACCTGATGACACATCAACGCCCACAAGGACAAACCTGCATGTGTGTCAAGTTTTGTGGCACTGTGCCCTCCAGTGGCCGAACCGTACTAATACCCTGGGTACTGATCAGCTGATGTCGGACACCAGGAAAACCAGCCCTCCAGGGCTGAAAAAGGACCAGAAGGAAGCCCCAGTCAAGAGACTTAAGGAACACCGTGGACCTCCTTCCAAGTGACTTACCTCCAGATCCGATGGGCATCTTTGCGCACAGCTCCTGGCTCACCAATTCGCTCTGCAACTGGCCACCCTGTGCCCTGCAATGAAGAATCTGCTGTGCCCTAAGGGTTCCTCATCCCTTGCGACCTCAACACTCCAAGGGGACCCCAGGAAACCACCTCTAAACTTACCAGCACAGGCCTTTTCCAAATGGTCCCTCATAGTGGCCCTGCACCAGCTCCAGGGACTTTTCACCGCTGCTCTGGCCAGAACAGAGAGCTGCCCAAACTAATCCAGTGTGCTCACCAACAACGTTGACCAATCTGCAAAAGAAGAACTTGGTAAACTGTGTGATTTTATATGTATTTTTAAAGGTCACTTTCCATTGATTTCTGTGGTGCGTAATTACACACAAAAAGACTGTTTTTCTTAAACTTCAAAAATTAATATCTCAAAAAGTACTTAACCAATTTTGCTAATCATGGTCTTAAAAATTATTTTAAAAAACTGAAGTATTTTTATAAACTGATCTTGAGTTATTCCTTTGAATGTGTGAATTGCGTGATTGATACTGTGAGTACAGCAAATGATTTGCACTTCTCGAAAGATTGGCCTAACTGCTCAACCAAGCTACCATATAAATTAGAGCATTACGTGATCTAATTTTTACCCCTGTAAACCAATGTGTGGTTGCCTGGACCTCCTGCACAGTGTGCCTAGCTTTGCACACTACATTGAGGGCCAGCCTCCTGGACCTCTCAAGTAAAATCTCCGAATCCATACTGATGCTTGGGGAAAATTCTAAGAAAAGGAATCAGCAACTAGATATTGTCTCTGCCAGATAAGGTGTTACTGAAGGTGAGTAACTTGTTAGAAATTAGAAATAAGAAAACATCCGCAAATTACGTACCATAGAGGTAAATCTATGTGGGACATATTAGTGAGGACCGACATTAGAGAAATAGAAAGCAGTAATATCTGGCTCAACCCAAGGAATGTTTTTTTTTTTTCTTTTCAGATGCATGAGATACAAGGCTTGCAAAAATGGTGAAAACAATAAAACTGTGGTGGTGGGCGGCAGAACAGTTCACAGAATTAAAAGTCACTATAATTGCAAAAGTGAACATGTAGTATATATTCTGAGATGTAGTTGTATCAAAATCTAGGTAGGAAACACAAAACTACAAGTTCACAAATGCATTCTACAACATCTAAGAGCAATTCAAAACAAAGATGATACCTATGCGGTAGCATGTCACTTTCATGAGGTACTTGCTGGGAAACCAAATGATTTAAAATACAGTGTGATTGATGGGATACCGAAAGACTTTAGGGGTGGTGACAGAGAAAATAAATTAAGGATTCTGGAGTATAAATATATACTTGCCTTTAATACTAAAGAACCAAATGGTTTAAACATTAGTCAGGAATTATATATTCAATTGAGATGAAGTGGTGATTATTGTAATTGTTTGTAAACACAGATATAGGAATATGCTTTAATTCTTTTAATTCTTTTTTAATTCTGTCATCAAAGAGCTGGTGAGTGAAAGAAAATGAGTTTTCTATATTTGCACAATGGGGTGAGAGGTAGGGTTCTATACAATGCCCACTTGGGTTCGATTGTGTGAGGAAGATATTACTGTGAAAGCACATTAGATCTGGTATATAGTACAGATGATGCTATAAGATATTTATGATGAAGTTGGCTTGGAGCCATATGTACCTAGATTATGTGGTCTATAAAATTGGAAAGCTGGCGAATGTAGATACTACGGCTTTCACGTTTGCAACATGTTAATTGTATGCCTATCCACCTCGTTTTGTGATATTTGAGCAGTTTCACGCAAGCAAAATTTTAAATATATCAGTTTAATGCGGGAAGTTTGCAAATGCAGGCATTAGATTCAATGTGCATCACCTTTGTGATAATATGTTAGATATTTACAAAAAAAATTATCATGGTTGAAAATGTTGTGCGGCAATGCGATCACGTGACTATATAAATGACAAACAAATAAGGTGGCAAACAGGTTGACAAAGGCAGTAACATGCCGAAACACGTTCCTGTTTGGATTAAATAAATGGCATAATCTCTCTCGCTCTTGGAGTGCCTGTCTTCTTTACAGCAGGAGGATAGTGTTTATGGTACCACTGGTGGTTAGGTGCAGAGAGGCAACGCCGACCAAGTGATATTATTTATATTTTATATATATATGTTCGATGGCATGTGTAGCTGCAGATACACATGCTGTGCACAGTCCGCCATCTGGTGTTGGGCTCGGAGTGTTACAAGTTGTTTTTCTTCGAAGAAGTCTTTTCGAGTCACGAGACCGAGGGACTCCTCCCATTTCGAGTCCATTGCGCATGGGCGTCGACTCCATCTTAGATTGTTTTTTTTCCGCCATCGGGTTCGGACGTGTTCCTTTTCGCTCCGTGTTTCGGGTCGGAAAGTTAGTTAGAATCTCGGAAAAAAACGTCGGTATTGTTTGCGTTCGGTATCGGGTTAGTTAGAACAAATCGTCACCGAATTCTGAAGAGCTCCGGTGGCCCTTTGGGGTTTTTTCGATCCCCCGTCGGGGCCTGGTCGGCCCGGCCACGTGCGACTTCAAGGCTCATGGAACAGACCCCATTCCGCTTCTGCCCAAAATGCCATCACAAGTATCCGTATACGGATCACCATTTGGTCTGTAACTTGTGCTTGTCCCCCGAGCACAAGGAGGATACTTGTGAAGCCTGTCGAGCGTTTCGGTCGAGGAAGACGCTGAGAGACCGAAGAGCCAGGAGACTGCAAATGGCGTCCACGCCGACAGGTCAAGAACGCTTCGAGGAGGAAGAAGAAGCTTTCTCCATCCGCGAGTCGGATTCTGAAGAACTCGACGCCGAAGAAACACACCAAACCGTGAGTAAGACGTCGAAAATCAAGACTCACGAGAAGTCTACAAAAGCCCAGGGGACGCCACCGCCAACAGGCCATGGCTTAACCCGAAAACTAGGTGACCCATCCAGGGCACCGAAAAAGGGCATGCTAGTGTCGAAGTCATCCGACTCCGGTCGAGATACCGCCACACAGCAACCTTGGAGCCGAGACAGCGGCTCCGAGAAACTTCGGCACAGAGGCAGCGGCACCGAAGAATTTCGGCACCGAGACACCATGCCGAAAACAAAGAAGGTTTCTTCGGAGCCTAAAAAGACTAACGAAAATTTTTCGGTTCCGAAACAGCCAGCCTCGGAGCCAAAAACTAGTTCCTATACAGAGGAACAAGGATTAACCTCCCAATTACACAGATTTGGAGAGGAGCTTCAAGCTGTAGAGCCTGACTACACGCAAAGAAGGCTTCATATTCATGAGGACACAGGGAAGATAACCACTCTTCCCCCAATCAAAATAAAAAGGAAACTTGCCTTTCAACAAATGGACAAGCAACTACAAGCAAAGGTGGCCAGGAAAACAACCCCACCACCGTCTCCACCACCATCAATACATGCATCACCAGCAAACACTCCACCACTGATGCACTCACCAGCTCATACCTCAATGAGTCAGGATGATCCCGATGCATGGGACCTCTACGATGCTCCAGTGTCTGACAATAGCCCAGACTCTTATCCTACAAAACCGTCACCACCTGAGGACAGTACATCCTATACACAGGTGGTCGCAAGGGCAGCCGAGTTTCACAATGTCTCCTTACATTCGGAACCAATTGAGGATGACTTTCTATTTAACACCCTATCCTCCACCCATAGCCAGTATCAATGCCTTCCCATGCTCCCAGGAATGCTAAGACATTCAAAACAAATTTTTCAGGATCCAGTTAAAGGCAGAGCCATAACTCCAAGGGTGGAGAAAAAATATAAGCCACCGCCCACAGATCCAATATATATTACAACACAACTAACACCAGACTCAGTAGTTGTGGGGGCAACTCGTAAGAGAGCCAACTCTCATACCTCAGGCGACGCACCACCTCCAGACAAGGAGAGCCGCAAATTTGATGCTGCAGGAAAAAGGGTTGCAGCACAAGCAGCAAATCAGTGGCGTATTGCCAATTCACAAGCACTTTTGGCAAGATACGACAGGGCTCACTGGAATGAAATGCAACATTTCATCGAACACTTACCCAAGGAGTTCCAAAAAAGAGCGCAACAGGTGGTGGAAGAGGGACAAAGTATCTCAAATAATCAGATACGGTCTTCCATGGATGCAGCAGATACAGCTGCAAGGACAATAAACACTGCAGTCACAATCCGAAGGCACGCATGGCTGCGCACTTCTGGGTTCAAACCGGAAATCCAGCAGGCTGTGCTCAATATGCCGTTTAATGAACAGCAATTGTTTGGGCCGGAGGTAGACACTGCCATCGAAAAACTCAAAAAGGACACCGATACAGCCAAAGCCATGGGCGCACTCTACTCCCCGCAGAGCAGAGGCACATTTCGGAAAACACCTTTTAGGGGAGGGTTTCGAGGTCAACCCACAGAAACCACAACCTCACAAACAAGGCCTACCTACCCATCACATAACACCTGTGGGGGGAAGACTAAGCCAATTTTACAAACTTTGGGAGGAAATAACAACAGACACTTGGGTCTTAGCAATTATCCAGCATGGTTATTGCATAGAATTTCGCCAATTCCCTCCAAACGTCCCACCGAAAACCCACAATATGTCAAAACAACATATAGATCTTCTAGGACTAGAAGTTCAAGCATTGCTACAAAAGGACGCAATAGAATTAGTTCCAATTCAACAGAAAAACACAGGAGTTTACTCACTGTACTTTCTAATACCCAAAAAGGACAAAACTCTGAGACCAATACTAGATCTCAGAACACTAAATACTTACATCAAATCAGACCACTTTCACATGGTCACGTTACAAGACATAATCCCACTGCTCAAACAGCAAGACTACATGACAACATTAGATCTAAAAGATGCGTATTTCCACATACCAGTACATCCTTCACACAGGAAATACCTAAGGTTCGTATTCCAAGGAATACATTACCAATTCAAAGTGTTGCCATTCGGAATAACAACTGCGCCAAGAGTTTTTACAAAATGCCTGGCGGTAGTAGCTGCACATATCAGAAGGCAGCAAATACATGTGTTCCCGTACTTAGACAACTGGTTAATCAAAACCAACACGCTAAGACAATGTTCACAGCACACAAACTACGTCATACAGACCCTTCACAGGCTAGGTTTCTCGATCAACTACGCAAAGTCACACCTTTTGCCGTGTCAAACACAGCAATACTTAGGAGCGACAATCAACACAGCAAAAGGGATTGCCACTCCAAGTCCACAAAGGGTTCAAACATTTCACAAGGTAATACAGGCCATGTATCCAACACAAAACATACAAGTCAAAATGGTAATGAAACTCCTAGGCATGATGTCTTCATGCATAGCCATTGTCCCAAACGCAAGATTGCACATGCGGCCCTTACAACAGTGCCTAGCATCACAATGGTCACAAGCACAGGGTCAACTTCTAGATCTGGTGTTGATAGACCGCCAATCATACATCTCGCTTCTATGGTGGAACAGTACAAATTTAAACAAAGGGCGGCCTTTCCAAGACCCAGTACCACAATACGTCATAACGACAGATGCTTCCATGACAGGGTGGGGAGCACACCTCAATCAAAACAGCATCCAAGGACAATGGGACATACATCAGAGGCAGTTTCACATAAATCACTTAGAACTGTTAGCTGTATTTCTAGCGCTGAAAGCATTTCAACCCATAATAACCCAAAAATACATTCTTGTCAAAACAGACAACATGACAACAATGTATTATCTAAACAAACAAGGAGGGACACACTCGACACAGTTGTGCCTCCTAACACAAAAAATATGGCATTGGGCGATTCACAACCACATTCGCCTAATAGCACAATTTATTCCAGGGATTCAGAACCAGTTGGCAGACAATCTCTCTCGAGATCACCAACAAACCCACGAATGGGAAATTCACCCCCAAATACTAAACAATTACTTTCAAATTTGGGGAACACCTCAAATAGATCTAGTTGCAACAAAAGAAAACTCAAAATGCCAAAACTTCGCATCCAGGTACCCACAAAATCAATCCCAAGGCAATGCTCTATGGATGAACTGGTCAGGGATATTTGCGTACGCTTTTCCCCCTCTCCCTCTCCTTCCATATCTAGTAAACAGGTTGAGTCAAAACAAACTCAAACTCATACTAATAGCACCAACATGGGCAAGGCAACCTTGGTACACAACACTACTAGACCTTTCAGTAGTACCTCATGTCAAACTACCCAACAGACCAGATCTGTTAGCACAACACAAACAACAGATCCGACATCCAAATCCAGCATCGTTGAATCTAGCAACTTGGCTCCTGAAATCCTAGAATTCGGGCACTTAGACCTCACACAGGAATGTATGGAGGTCATAAAACAAGCTAGAAAACCTACCACTAGACACTGCTATGCAAATAAGTGGAAAAGATTTGTTTATTACTGCCATAATAATCAAATTCAACCTTTACACGCATCTGCAAAAGAAATAGTAGGATACTTACTACATTTGCAAAAATCTAACCTAGCTTTCTCTTCCATTAAAATACATCTTACGGCAATTTCTGCTTACCTACAAATTACGCACTCAATTTCATTGTTTAGGATACCAGTCATAAAGGCGTTTATGGAAGGCCTAAAGAGAATTATACCACCAAGAACACCACCAGTTCCTTCATGGAACCTCAACATTGTCCTAACACGACTCATGGGTTCACCTTTTGAGCCCATGCGGGAAAGTTGCATTTTTAATTGCCATCACATCTCTAAGAAGAGTGAGTGAGATTCAAGCATTTACTTTCAAGAACCATTTATTCAAATACACAAAAATAGAGTTGTTCTACGGACCAATCCTAAATTTTTACCAAAAGTAATTTCACCATTCCACCTAAATCAAACGGTAGAATTACCAGTGTTCTTTCCACAGCCAGATTCTGTAGCCGAAAGAGCACTACATACATTAGACATCAAAAGAGCACTAATGTACTACACTGACAGAACAAAACTAATTCGAAAGACAAAACAATTATTTGTCGCCTTTCAAAAACCTCATACAGGAAATCCAATTTCAAAACAAGGCATTGCTAGATGGATAGTTAAGTGCATTCAAACCTGCTATCTTAAAGCTAAAAGAGAACTGCCTATTACACCAAAGGCACACTCAACCAGAAAGAAAGGTGCTACCATGGCCTTTCTAGGAAATATTCCAATGAACGAAATATGTAAGGCAGCAACATGGTCTACGCCTCATACATTTACCAAGCACTACTGTGTAGATGTGCTAACTGCACAACAAGCAACAGTAGGTCAAGCTGTATTAAGAACATTATTTCAAACTACTTCAACTCCTACAGGCTGAACCACCGCTTTTGGGGAGATAACTGCTTACTAGTCTATGCACAGCATGTGTATCTGCAGCTACACATGCCATCGAACGGAAAATGTCACTTACCCAGTGTACATCTGTTCGTGGCATTAGTCGCTGCAGATTCACATGCGCCCACCCGCCTCCCCGGGAGCCTGTAGCCGTTTAGAAGTAGATCTTAAACATTTGTAAATATATTACGTAAAACTTTATTATGTACATATGCATTCACTCCATTGCATGGGCACTATTACTAGCATACACAACTCCTACCTCACCCTCTGCGGGCAAAACAATCTAAGATGGAGTCGACGCCCATGCGCAATGGACTCGAAATGGGAGGAGTCCCTCGGTCTCGTGACTCGAAAAGACTTCTTCGAAGAAAAACAACTTGTAACACTCCGAGCCCAACACCAGATGGCGGACTGTGCACAGCATGTGAATCTGCAGCGACTAATGCCACGAACAGATGTACACTGGGTAAGTGACTTTTTCCATATATAGATGTGCAGGCAGAATCAAGGCCCACCACTCCAACAGCAACCACTCCTATCCTTTCGAGGTGTGGCATTCAACACCACAGGAACAACAGACCTACCAGTCTCCTGCTCCACCAGTATCATCCTTAGTGTCACATACCCACCCTTTAGGAGGGAGGATCAACTATTTTCTCCACAGGTGCAGACAACAAAATCTGACAAATGGGTCCAGCAAATTTTCAATGGGGCTCTGTCCTGTTAATCTTTTCCATCCTGCTGCTCTTCCACATATGTCAGAACAGCTTTTGGAGGATGAGTGGTCCGTATTGCTGCAGGAAGTTCAGGAACATTGTTGAAAGAAGCCGTAGAGAGAGTTTGGCATCTGAAATAGGAAGGAGGTATTACACCTTGTTGGACTTGGCCCTTTCTGTAGGGTCATCACCAACATTTTTGCCTTCACCCTCCTGTTTTCTGAACCCTTTTTGTTGGCTTTTAGGACTCTGCACACTTAACCAATGCTGACCAGTTCTAGTACGCTTGTGATCTTGCCTTAAAACATAGTAGAACTAGCCTATACCCTGTTTGCCTATTTAATTTAGTTGTAAGATGGTAGTTAAAGAGGCACTACATGTGCCATGGGTCTATTAATTAAATGCTACTAGTGGGGGTGAACCACTGGTTGTGCTGTCCACTTAAGTAGCCCTTTAAACGTCTCTCAGGTCTGCCTTTGTAGACTGTGTGCAGTTTTAAACTGTCTTGCCCACCTGGCAGAATAAACGGTTTGCCAGGCCCAAACCATCCTTTGCCTTTTAAAACATATAATACGGTGGGCCCTGGACAGCCCAGAGGCCAGAGTGCAATGTATTTAAAAAGTTAGACATGTACGTTTTAGTTTTGGATGTCCTGGTAGTGAAAAACTCTTAAATTTCACTACTGCAAGACCTATCTCTCATAGGATAACATTGAAACATTGAAGTTACCATTCATAAGTGATCATTTTCAAATGGGAACAGGTAACCAGTTCTTGTTTTTGGAACTGAAATGAAAAATCCTTTCTCATGGTGAAGTTGAATTTGAAATAGCAATTTTGGGAAAAAAAGTTTGAGGGTTGGCATTTTTCGGCCTTAGCCATTTAGTGCCGGTAGCCTGTCTCTGGGTCACATGACTGGAAGTAGCTGATAGTTGGGCTTTGTATAATCTAGGCAGTCATAGGTATGTCTGTATGGACCATCACTGGCAGAATGGGAGGGCTGAGCTGGGCACAACCCTACTTACACATGAATAAGCTGTGTCCTGCCTCCACACAAAGGGCAGCATACCCCTTTTTAGTTAGTCTGGAACCAGGACGGGGAAGCCTGTGGGCTTCAAAGGGAAACCCGTACAAGCTTCTTTCATTTCAGAAGAAGGCCTAGGTATAAATACAGACCCGCAGTCACCAACTGTTCAGTACATGTGGGTACTCTGAATACTGTACCAGGGAGGACTGCTGTGCTTCTGAAGGGACTGGTACTCTATTGAACTACTGCTCTGATGCCTACCTGCTGCCTTGCCTGGGTGAGGACTGGACCTGCATTTGTTAAACCCAGGACCCCTGAGTGACTCCAAGGGCTTTGTGGCTGGCCTCCTAAGTAGTGCCTCAGGGACAGAAGTCTTCAACAACCTTGACCCAGCACCTGAACTCTGACATCTGTGAGCCTTACATTGCCAAGTGGTGCCACCTCAGTCGTGAACCCTTGGAAATGGGCCTGAACGTGTTCTGCCACCCATCTGTTGATCCACTGGAACTGATGCATCGCCTCGATTGCCCAACACCTCCTCAACGCCTGACTTTGAGTTGAAATCCCCCATAAAAGGAATCCGCAATGACAAAGGACCTCACATTGCGGCTCGGCAGGTCTTTGGAACCAACGCATCGCCTTGATGGCGCAATGCATCTTCAAGTGGGACTTCACAATGCTACACAACCAGGATTTAAAGTATTCTTGTTCAGTGGACTTAACCGGGTCACTATACCCAGTCTGTGCTCCATCACGGTCGGCCTGAACTTGCGAGTCTTGGTCCTGCGTAACCAGATACCCACAGTTGGCGTTTTGTACTTTTTGGGGCTATTTTCACTGGAATGTTTAAAACTGTGTATCTCTGGTTATAGTGATTGGATTTTTGTCTTGTTTTGTCATTACAATTTCTCTTATTTTTCAAATTGTGTGGGATTTTTCTTGTGTTTCAACTTTATTACTGTTTGAAGTGCTGTAAAAATACTTTACACATTGCCTTCAATTTAAGTCTGAGTGCTCTGTGCCAAGCTACCAGAAGGTTAAGAACAGGTTTATTTGGGGTTTGCTTGTGCCTCATCCTGACAAGGATTGTGGTTGCTGCTTGAGTAGGGTTTCACCCTCCCTCAACCAGTAACCTAATTATACTCCTGTTATTTCGTAGCGCCAAAAAAGGGCGAGGTTTTCGTCCTTTTCTAGACCTTTTGACCTCTCAAATTTTTTGGTGAAACCTTCTTTATTAAAGTTTTTACTGGTACAGACCTCAATGCATAGACCACAGGGCCTGGAGCCAGCTGCAGCCTGATGCTGCAAATAGTTACAGTATCTCACATAGATTGGCCATTATCATGGATTACAAAGTAATAGCGCATATCTTATCTCTTTGTCAGTAAATTATAGGCATGGAACATAGTACCACCATGTAGTAAAATATCCAAACATGGATTACATTAACATTGAAACTACAAAATATCGAGTCAACAAGCATGGAGAGGTCAAAGTGAGAAAAACTAAATTTCCATCAATGGGGTTGTGATGTTGAGGATGATTATTTTATGAGGCGATCGAGTGTCCCAAGCGGGTGGACATGCATTGGGAAATCTTAAATTTGGAATAAATGGAAAGCCCTTGTGCGGGGATGACATGAGAAGAAGTTGAAGTCCCTGGATAGGAACTGCACTAAGGGTCCCCAAATGTAGTCAAAACTTGCTCTGTTGTCTGTCAACATATTGGCCAAACACTCCGTAGAAAGGGCCTTGTGCTTCTTACATGCTGCTGCAAGGGCCATTTTAGCTGCCCCAAACATAACCACATAATTGGGCGGTTCCCTGTTGTCTGACGACTCAGGTTGGGGTCTCGAATACTTAATAATACACATTCCGGCTTACTAGGAATGGGGTATCCTAGAATTTCTTTAATTTGGCCAGTATCTCTTTCCAGAAAGGGCGAATTGTCTGACATTCACATCATATGTGGAGGAAGTCTCTCAACATTCCACATCCCCTCCAGCAGGTATCTCGTGCACCGGGGTAGATCTTTTTAAGTTTCTCAGTGTACAGGTACCAGTCGTAGAGAAGTTTAGAATGTGCTTCCCAGAGTTCCATGGATCTATTAAACTTAGAAATATTGCTGTATAGCTTAGCCCACAGCTAGCCGCTTATAGTGGTGTCAAGAACTCGATTCCAGGGTGGGTGGAGAATGATCTGCTGCCTGTAATAGAGCATAAAGAGTAGAGATGCAACCTCTAGAAGCCTTGACCTGTCAAACTAAGTGCTCCATTGGTAGTAAGTCCCGTGTGGCTGACTCCAGTACACTAGGTTGAGTCACCCAGTATTTCAACTGAGTATAATAAACTCATAGGCGTGCAACTTAAAGTCCAGGCAGCAGTTTTCATACGTTAGGAGATCTGTCCCATGGAACAAGTCTCAGATCTTGAAGCAGCCTCCCTCCCGCCACGTGTCAAAGGGGCCTGGGAGAAGAGCCAGGATGGAGGGGAGGTCGGATTGAAGTGGATAGGTGTATGTGGAGAGGGAAAAGTTGCCCATTGATATGTCCTATTTAGTGTGTACCACACCATAAGTGTAGTGGTTGTGGGTATACTCAGGTATGCATTACGTGGATGGTCTTGCTGATGCTTTCATAACACCTCCCATATTGTCCTCCCTATCACTGCTCTGTCCATATGTAGCCATAATTTATCTGACTCCCTGAGTGACGCCGTGCAGTTGTAATTTTGCATGTCTGGTATTGCAAGGCCCCCTGCCTCTCTGGGGTGAGTCAGTACTTTATAGGAGAGTCGCGCTCTACAGACCTGCCCACCCCCCCCCCGAACCTCGTCAAAAGGGAGCGTAGGTCCATGGAAAAATCCCTCTGTATTTTTATCAGGAGTCCTTGAAAAAGATATAAAATGTGTGGTAGCACCATCATTTTTATTGAGTTTATGCGTCCCATCTAGGTAAGGTATCCCAACGCCCATCGTTTCATGTCAACCTTCACCTGTCGGATTAGAGGAGGAAAGTTTGCCTTATACACAGTCTCCTTTTTGGGAGTGAGCTTTACTCCCAAATATGTAATCTCCCTCTTGGCCCACTGGAAGGGAAGTTGGGAGACGATGTTCTCCATTTCCTGAGTGGGGATCGAGATTAAGTAGATAAGATTTATGGATGTTAACTTGGAATCCTGAGACTGCCTTGTAAGTGTGCAGCTCTTGTTGTAGAGCTGGAAGCAAACTGCAGGGAGACCAAAGAGCTAATAAAATGTCATCCTCAAAGAGGCAGAGTTTATGTTCGTCTGCCCCAAATTAGATTCCTTGAATTTCTGGATTGGTTCTGATCTTAGATGCCAGTGGTTCTATGCTGAGCGCAAACAACAAGGAGGATAGAAGACATCCCTCTCTTGCCCCCTGCGTCATCTTAAAGGACCCAGAGATAGTCCCATTTACCATAACCCAGGAGCTGGGGCATGCATAGATGGCCATTACCCTGTTAATGAACTGTTCCCCAAATCCAAACCTCCTTAATGTGGCCAACAGAAAAGCCCAATCTACCTGGTCAAAGGCCTTCTCAACATCTAATGCCAATGAAATTGCAGGGATTTTTTATTTTTTTTATTTACCTTGTCTATCAGGTTGGCCACCCGTCTCAAATTGTCATGTGTTTGGCAGCCTTTGATAAAGCCCGATTGATCCAGATGGGTCAAATAAGACAAGACAGATTCCAATCTTGCAGCCAGGACTTTGGTATAAATCTTAGCATCAAGATTAAGAAGGGCAATTAGATGATAAGAAGCACATATTTGGGGGTCTTTTCCCAGTTTTGGGAGGACTGTGACCAGAGCCTCTCTAATGACGAGAGAGAACGCAACCCCGTCCACTATATGGTTGAACAGTGTGGTCAAATGTGGCATCAGGTCAGAACTAAAGGTTTTATCAAAATGTGTGGTCGGTCCATCAGGACCTGGAGATTTATTAAGTTTGAGGTAATCCATAGACTTCTGTACTTCCTCTCTCGTGATAGGGTTATTCAGATACCTGACAATGTCCTGGGGAACCTGCAGCAAATCTACTAATTAGAGATTAATTGCTCCCCCCCTGTTGACTTGGTCAGCAGTGTAAAGCTCCTTATAGAATTCCCTAAATGCTTTGGCTGTCCCCTCTTCCTGATGCTGCGGCCTACCTCCTTCATCCCGGATCAGCCTATATTTTCCTTTTCCTGCTTTCTCCTTAATTGCCTCGCCAACAGAGGGCCTTTCTTGTTGCCCTTGTCATAAGTAGTGTGCATCAGGCATAGTAATGTGTGTTCTTCCCTATTGTCATAGATTGCGCAGAGCTTATCTTTTAAAGATACTACTTTACGTAGCAGAGACAGTGACAGTGTAGTTTTATGGGCTTTCTCAGCTAGGAGTAATTCCTCCTCTAACACCAACCATTCTGTAGTCTTCTGTCTTTGTAGTGTGGTCATCAGTGATATATATTTTGCCCCTTATCACCGCCTTAAAAAGCATCCCACGTCGTGGTTTAAGAATTATCTCTAGGATCATTTAGGTCAAAAAATTCCCTCATTGTCTTTCTAAGTTAGTCTCTGAATTGTCTGTCTCACACCAGAGAATTGGGAAAGTACCATCAATTAAACTTGGATTTTGGGGGCGGCAAGTCGAAGATAACCTCAAGGGGAGCATGCTCAGATATGAGAATGGGGTGGATGGTAGCATACTAAGCTGACAAATACATAGTAAATCCTAGAATATGATCTATGAGTATGGGGAAAAAAGTATAATCCCTTATGACCTCTCAATTTTTTCCTGTTGAAAGGCACATTCAGGATTCTGAAACTGGCCCAGGTTCTATCTGCTCTGATGCCAGAAGAATGGTTGGTAGTGCTGGATCTCCAGGATGCTTATTTCTATATCTTATTTCTGCAAGTCCAAGGGTGCTATAGGTGAGGAGCAAAAGTGATTGTGGTGGTTGGCGAACATCTGTGGACTTCAGGGATATCAGTGTTCCCGTCTGTAGGCCATTCATATGGCTCTATAGGACTTCCTGTCGTCCATCAACTTGAGGCTGGTACAGGTTCCTATGGGACTACAACACCACCATTTGATACTGCAATCAATAATACAGAGCGGGATCCTGTGTGAGGAGGCTCTGTGCCTCTGGAGGTGGCAGGAACTTCAGGTATTTTCTTGATCATGAACCACCTATCAGAGTCCCTTCATGCGGATAAACTGAGCAGGCACTGTCTAGCAGATTACAAGTGGTGTCTACTTCCAAGGCTGGCGCAGGGGGCCTTCCAGAAAGGGGAGAATCCTGGCTAGATATTTTTGACACTGTCAGGTACTCATTGTTGAAGGCTTTAGAGTTGCCACAATAACACTGGTAAGTTGATTTCCGGCTAGTATGGAAGAAAAGGACTCCAGTACACTTTCACACCACTGTCTCTCCTGCCCAGAGTTCTGAAAAAGATCAGTAATGTCTAAGCCCAGGTCATCTCAGTGGCTGCAAAGTGGGCAAGGAGAATATGGTGTCTTGAATTTATGGGCATGAGCATCTGTTATCCAATCAGGACACCACTTCATGAGGACCTCCTATTTCATCAACAGGACAAGGTACTCTTCATGAAACTTTGCAAACTACACCTACGTGCATGGAGATTGAGCAACAGCACCTTACTGTATTGATCTGCCGCCTGAAGTGGTGGATGTTCTAATTTCGGCTGCCAGATAACATTCCACAAAATTCATTTATGCTGGGCATAGTGTGTGGCATTCGCAAGACTGCCCCTTTAATAGCAATTCTGCCAGTTGTGCCTTTGTTTGTATGCTATCAACGTCTCGCAATACAGGTCATTTGTCAGATCTTTTGGCCTTTCTACATCTGCTAAACCAAACATTCTTGTTTGAGAGCCTGTTGTGATGAAATTTACTAATGCTTTTGACACGCCTTTTTATCTATACTCTTTTTAATGCCAAAGTGGGAACTTAACTTTGGCTTGATGTCTTCTCATGAGTACACCCTTCAAGCCAATGCATAGCTGTTAGCTCTCCTGACTTTAAAGACTGTCTTCCTCAGTTCAATTCAGTTTAAATAATCTTTATTCAGTTAGGATTTTACAACCATAAAAGATGAGGAATTTATAAAACCTACATATAAAAAGCAAAGTGCTCTGTGCAGGCACTCCGTCGCACAGGCATACTCTGTTGCCTTTAACTCATTGAACTGATGCGGGATGTACCACCATAAAATGAATTGTGCCAAGCAGTAAAAATACAACATTGATGGCTGTTCAACACATGCAAATGATAAAACTGCAGTCCATGACTTGAAAGAATGAGAGCATGAGCAGCCACAGAGCTCTTAACACTTTTGGGGTGTTCCCTAGCCTCACTTGTCAAACCTTTCAAGTTCTGCTTAAGTTTGTTTTCTAAATTTCTTAACTTTAGGAATGATGCTTTCCTCGGTTTTTCCCAGGGTGTAAGAGCTACAAATTCATGGATTGATCTAAGAGACTTCATCTGTGTGAATTTTTGGAAATGATCGAGGGACAGACATTCCGAAATTAAAGCCCTATTTAAAATGGGTTCATATTTCAGTCAATTTGAATGCCAAAGCTGCATCAGGCACGATTTAATAATATCTTCTTATAGAGAAGTCCCAAATCCTTTTGGCAAATGAATGCTGGGGTAGCTTGAGGTGCAACTAAAAGTCGTTAAGAATTTTATTTTCGCCCAAAACAGTGCTTTACAGTCAACATATCCTCAAATTCTAGAGCCATAATTGGTGGCCACGATGCTTTTACCATTATGAATTGTAAACATCTCTCTTGTTAGTCTAAATCCTAGTTTTGAAGCAAACCAGAACACAGTACGTGTTGTCTTCTTTAATTGTTGAGTCTTAAGCTTTTAAGCTTAATGGATCTATTTCTCCTGGTTGTCAAATAAACTCCTAAATACAAAAATGTAGGAACTTTGGAAAACACAGTACTATTAACAACAAACTGTCATGTTTTAGGAATTCCCTTCCCTCAAATCATAACATAGTTTTTTTTTAATTCACATTTAAATTCAGATCGTCCATATATAATGTGTATGAGTCTAACAACTACAGAAGCCAATTTGCAGTACGGCCAAGAGACCTGCATCAGCTGCATTTAATAAAGCGGGTATGAATTGGGTTGCAATCTTAGGTAAGTCAGTAGTGGATTGCAAGATAGCTTGTTCAAGGCCCTTTATATACAATGAAAATAGGAAATGGGCCAGAATGCACCCTTGCTTGTCTCACTTATTCATCCAGAAGGTCCTAATACACTCCCCTTCTGGGCCAACCCAGACCATAGCAGTGACATTCTGATAAAAGTGACTAAGCAAATTAATTATATAAGGATTGACGCTCATTGAATAAATATTCTGCCACAATTTAAAGTGGTTAGTGCAATAAAATGCACTGCTAAGTTCCTTAAAAGCCAGGAATAGAAAATATTTCTTAGACTTTGTATACTTAATCACAAGTAGTTCCAGATTTAAACATTGTTTTAAGGTGCTTAAGCCCTTCCTGAAACCGAACTGTAGATCAGAGATAATGTTTCGATGCCTAGTTTTGTAACCTCTCCAACAGTACCCTATCACAATTTTTACTGAGTTATCAAGCAAAGAAATTAGATAGTAGCATTGAGGGTCACATTTACCCCCCTTATTAAAAAAGAGCACCATTGTTGTTTTAGACCAAGTGGAAAGGAGCTCACCCTTCTTGACTGAATTCAACGCATTAGTTAATAGTGGAACCCAGGTGTATAATTACTTATAAACAGATTGACTGCCACACCATCAGGTCCTACTGCTTAGCCCGTGTGACTCCTACTTAATGCTAATTGAATTTCACCCATGCAAAATGATTGAACTCATTGATTACTGCAACAGTTTGACAATAGATAGCGACTCCCTTATCTATATGATCCAAAAAGAGTTTACTATAGTGGGCTGTTCATTGGTCTTCCAAAACCTCCTGGCCTGGAGATGGGTAGTTTTCCTCTCTGAAATATAGGGAATTACCCATAGGCCAAAACAAACTTGAGTTTTTTAAAACACTAGCTTTAGTCAGGCTATCCCAGGCCTCTTCCTTGCTTATCTTATGCAGTTTTAATGCTTGCTTATTCTGTAAAATGCATTGGGCAATTGCAATACAATCTTTTGGGTGACCTTTCAACTCCTTCTTAAAACTTGAGTGTGCCTTCTTACATGTTTCATCAAACCAGCCCTTAGCACGATTTCCCTTTAGGGTTGTATTATTAGTGAGTTTTATGTTACCAAATCTAACAGTTTCAAATTACGGAACTACCTCACTTAGGCTACTGTCGTCCGCTAGGCAGCTATTGAAACTTTATGTTCTGAGAAATTGTCAGAAAGATATTTCTTGGGTTCAATCCTAGACCTTTTGATACAGACCCGATCTGAGAGAGACTTCTAGATGTAGATTCCTTACGTTGTGAATTTCCCCAGGCATCAGTCTGGATCCAGAGATCTTTCTTTAGCAGTACACCTGTGCGCCATTAGGTGACGTTGATCTCCTTCGCATCCATTGTTGGCATCATCTGAGCCATATATAACATTGCAGATCCTATATAGGCACCAGCCCGGCAAGCTGACTTCAGTTCTTTTCTTTCCACACCAGTTAGCGCTGATCTGAAGAGAGCTACCCTATAGCCAATTTTTTACTAGCCTTTTTAGACTTTATGTCAAAGTTTTTTCAAGTGGTATAACTCTTGGAACATTGAGGATGTCCTCTAGGAAGACCAAGTTCAAGCCCTGTGGGTCCCGTCACTAGGCGATGTGGTGACGGCTCCACACCTCGTGCCTTTAGTGTCTGGAGCGCCACCACGATCCGAAGATGTGCTTCGAGTGCCGGTCCATGAATCCAAAGGCTTTGAGGGAGCAGCCCCTAAAGCTGATGGTAGCCCAGCGCTTGGCTCCACTTAAGTCTTGATCTCGGTCGAGGAGAAGGTCTTGAGATCGGTCACGGAGCCCTCCTTCCGATTCCAAGTCCTCGGGATGTTCGGGTAAGTTGAGGCATAAGAAGAAGGCGAAACGTTCTTTGACTTCATCCTGTCCGTCAGTCGACAAGATGAGAGACAAAGAGCGTAGTCGATCAAGGCCACCATCTGCGGAGCCTGCATCTAGTCTGACCCTGGATCAACGCCTGCCCAGCTGTAAGAGTTTTATGAGGCCATGCGCCTCATCTTTGAGCACTGTGGCTCCGCTGACATGCCTTTGGGCCCTGCAGAGTCAGAAGGGGCCCCTTTGGTTCTGCATCGGCTGCTTCAGCCTCGGCAGTGGGCCACCCATGGATCCTAACTGGCCCTGATTGTACCACAACGACCTTCCCCCGGCGCCGGTCCCAATGCTCATGGAGCCACCCGTGACCCCCCGGGTGGCTCCACCCCCCATCCTCATTGACGAGACTGACACAGAGCCAGATGGGCATCATACAACGGCAACTCCAGTGCCAGCAGGGACATTGCCCCCCTGGGTCGGATACTGAGCCTTATTATTATTATAGGTTAGGGTATGGTGAGGAAGGGGAGGGGTCGCTGGAACTCGTGAACTGGCGTATGGTCCTGGAGGAAGCCAGTAGACTGGATACCTCCCCGGATACGGGCATGCTCTCTCCCCCTACTGTGGCTACAGAGGAGGGTGCTTCATATTCAGTGGTGGTGCGAAGAGCAGCCAAGGACCTGGACCTTGAGCTGCCTTTGTGGCAGTCAGGACTAACCTCCTGAAAGGGGCGCTTCAGCCTGGGGCTTCATCCTCTGAACCTCTGCTCCAATTTAATGAAGCCCTGGCGGACGTCCTTCGGTGTACTTGGTCCAAACCCAGTACAAGGGTTCCTGTGAATAGGACTATTGCCTGCCACCATCGTTCTGCACTGGGTGTCCTAGGTTTCCTAAAGCAACACCCCTCTCTTGAGAGCTTGGTTATTCAAACATCCCCTTCCACACCCCTGGATAGGGAATCCAGGAGGCCTCACACATGTCCAAGCTAATTTTATAGACATGCGCCTTGATGGCATCCATCTCTTTGGAGAAAAAGCAGACTTAGTGCTCAAGCACTCTTAAGGATTCTCGTGCTGCAGCAAGGTCCTTGGGCTTCGTGACAGTGCTTGTCCCTCTCACTCTGCTTTTGGCACCTTTCGTGACTATGGAAAGGGTGCTCAACCATGTCCGTTCCCCTCCAGCCACTGTGCCGCACATGCTACCCAGCCTCTGCATGACCGGGGACGTGGGATCCACTATCCTCGTAGATCAGGGAGCCAACAGCCCACCTGCCCCTGCTCCCCCCACCCACCTCTGCAGCTACCTCCAAACCTTCCTAGTCTGACGCTTTCCCACTAGGGACCAGTTAGAGGCAGGATCCGCATCACCTCCTCTGCTGGCATGGGAATACTTCTGTGTCAGGACCTTTTGTCCAGATTGTTTTTTTTTTTAATATCAGAACCAACCTCTCATACTACCAGTTAAACAGATTATTCCAAGAAATGGCTTAGAAATAGGGTTTCCTGGGAACATTAGAAACCCATAGGAAACAATAAATGTTATTTTTATCCTTACCTTTGGAACCCTGTAATAAAGAAGATATGTTTGGGGCATACCTGGAGGTATACTTAAGGATTGGATCCCTGCTGTTGTCCAGTTAATTATTTTATTTTGAACTCTCAAGAATCCTTGGTTGAGTCCACCCTGGTAGTATCATCTCAGCGGTGTGTGGCTAGACAGCCGATGATGAAGCATGTCACTATTAAGTGGATGAGGCGTATATTCCAATTTTTGGAATAATCTGATTAACGGTAGTATGAGAAGTTGGTTCTGATATTAAAAAAAATAAAATAAAAAATTTAGACAAAAGGTCCTGACACTGAAATATTCCCAAGGCCTTGTTACTATTTTGTGGTATAGTTGTTATACTGGGAGGTAGTGACTAGGTCTTCTCTCACTCGCAAGGTGTGATATACCAGGTTCTATCTGTCCTGCACCCAGGAGACTGGATGGTAGCATTGGACTTGAAGGACTCGTACTTCCATAGCCCAGTCCTGCCTGGCAATAGACATTACTTGTGGTTTACGGTAGGCCACGAACAATTCAGTTCATCATGATTCCCTTTGGGCTTACCAGGGCCCCACGGGTGTTCACCAAGATGATAGGGGGGGTCGCAACTCATTTGCGCAACGCAGGGGTTTCAGTCTTCCCCTATCTCGACGACTGGCTGTTGAAGGCGGGCTCACCCCAAGCTGTTGTCTCCCACCTCCAGACTATGGAAGACCTCCTGCATTCACTGGGTTTCATTATAAATGTGCTGAAGTCACACCTGACTCCCTCTCAGATGCTTCCTTTCATCAAAGCTGTTCTAGACACAGTGTAGTTTTGTGCTTATCCTACTGAGCGGCGAGTCCAGGATATTTAGGCTATGATATAGATGTTTCAACCTCTATCTTGGATTTCGGTGAGATTGACTCTGAGGCTGCTGGGCCTCATAGCCTCCAGCATCCTGCTGGTGACACATGCCAGGTGGCATATGTGGGTTCTGCAGTGTGAGTTGAAGTTCCAGTGGGCACAGCATCAGAGGAATCTCTCCAACATGGTCCAGCTCTCGGAGGAAACTACATACGGTCTGCAGTGGTAGGTAATGAACCACGATCGGGCCAGAGGTAGATCCCTCTCCCTTCCCCAGCCAGATCTGACAGTAGGGTACAGATGTGTCACTCCTAGGATGGAGAGGCCACCTGGGAGAATCGTAGATCAGAGGCATCTGGTCTTCGGTGGAGTCCCCGCCTCCATATGAACCAGTTGGAGCTCCGGCTGATCAGACTAGCATTGAAAGGATTGCTTCCCTCTCTCAAAGGGAAGGTAGTGCAGGTGTTCACCACCACCGCCATAGGGTACTACAACAAGCAGAACAGGGTGGGGTCGTGGACCCTTTGTCAAGAGGTTTTGCGCCTCTGGACCTGGCTGGAACAGGACATTTCCCTGGTGGTTCAACATCTGGTTGGCTCTCTGAACGCCAGAGCAGACGTAGTAAGCCACCAATGCTTAGTCGATCACAAATGACTTCTCCATCCGGAGGGGGCGTAAGGTCTCTTTCAGCAGTGGGGAGAGCCTTGGTTAGATCTGTTTGCTTTCACAGAGAAGACGCGTTGTCAGCTGTTTCACGCGTTGGAGTTTCCAGGGTGGCAATCACTTGGTGCCTCTTTTCATCTCGAGTGGAACTCAGGCCTCCTGTACTCCTTTCCACCTATACCACTTCTGCCCAGAGTTCTCAAGAAGGTTACGAACGACCTGGCCCAACTAATCTATTAGGCACGAAGAGTCTGATATCCCAAACTACTGAGCATGGCCTTCGATCCTTTGATCAGACTGCCCCTTCGGGAAGACTTTGTCACAGCAGCAGGGGACGGTTCTCCACCCAAGCCTGTCCAGTTTTCTCCTTCTTGCTTGGAGATTGAACGGTGGCAGTTGACTTTTTTTTTAAACTTCCCGCCGAAGTCTGTAATGTAATATATGCAGCCAGGTGTGTCTCCACCAAAACGGTATACACCTGTCATTGGAAGAAATTTTTGGCATGCTGCACAGATAAGTCTGTTGAAGGCCTTTACACCCCTCTTTCTGAGGTTTTGTTGTTTATCCTTTCTCTGGCCCTGCAGGACTCTGGTATGGGCACTTTCAAAGGTTAGCTATCTGCTATTTCTGCTTTTTTTGCGGTTGCCTGATCAACCTTCCTTATTTGTCTCCCTTTGTAAATAGGTTCCTTAAAGGCCTTACTCATATATTTCTTCCATCTCCATTCATTATGCCACAATGGGATATGAATTTAGTTTTAATATTTCTGTTGTGCGCTCCTTTCAAGCCTCTCCACAATTGTCCTCTCAGGCTTCTCATTTTGAAAACAGCCTTCTCTATGGCCATTACATCTGCCTGCAGTGTGAGTGAGCTGCAGACATTGTCATCTAAGCAGCCCCACCTTTCCATCTATCCTGACAAGTGGTGCTTCGCTGTAGGGCCTCCTTTCTGCCAAAAGTGGTTATGCCCTTCCATGTTGGCCAGTCCATAGTGATGCCTACTTTTTACGCATGTATGCATCCTTCTAAGGAAGAGGAAAGACTCCATAGCTTGGACCCAAAAAGTGCATTGGTTTTCTACCTTGATCGTACCAAAGAGTTCTGGGAGGATGATCAACTCTTTGTTGATTATGTGGGTGTGAAGAAAGGTCGGGCATTGCAGAAGAGAACATCTCCTGATGAGTCATACTCTGCGTTAAAATGTGCTACTCATTGGCTAAGAAGCAACCCCCTGAGGGATTGCAGGCTCATTCTACCAGAGCTAAAGCTGCAACCACTGCATTAGCGGGCAGAGGTCCAGTCCTTGACATTTCTAAGGCAGGAATGTGGGCATCTCTATGCACGTTTACCAAACACTACTGCCTAACAGCCAGGTCTGTAGGGACGAGCACTTTCCTGTTCAGTCCCGCAGGACTTTCTAGAGTGATCTTAGTTGGTAGACCCATTTCGGGAATAGTGTAACTTGAGTATCTATTCTAAGGTAAGGAATCTGCAACTAAATGCCTCTATCAGATGGACAAGTTACTTACCTTTGATAATGCCTTATCTGATAGACACAATACCTAGTTTCAGATTCCTTACTGACCCATCCATCCTCCCCGTTCTGGAAACTGATTTCTTGGGACTGGGTCTCCCTTTCAGGACCCTAGTTTAGATGAACCAGTGGTCAGTGTTCTTCATGGCTCTGCACTTCTGGCAAGGAAAGTCATGAAAAGAAACTGACGTCAACACTCCAGGGTGGTGCCTGTGTAGGACCTGCAAAGTCATATCTGGCACAGGCGATGTTGATGACCGACACAGAGCTGATCAGCGCCACCTGATGGCGCACAAGGGTACTGCTGTAGGAAAATCTCTGGCTCTGGACTGACGCCTGGGGAAATTCAGAGGTATGGATTCTGCAACTAGATATTGTCTCTACCATATAATGCGTTAACGAAGGTAAGTAACTTGTCCGTCAGGCACCTCTCAGATTTGGGAATAGGAGTTCTGAGTTAGCATGTCTGTAGTTTCATTCTATAATGTCTCATCTGGGCAGACCAGGATGCGGTCACCCGCTGCTCTTTCAGGTGTCTCAGGGAGGTTCTGCGACTTTGAATTATTCCTATCAGAGCAGCGCAGTCCCCGCCATCTTGGTTCTCTCCACTCATGTTCAGCATGTTAAGCCAGTCCTCTGCCTTCAGAGGCGACTCGAAGAACTTAACTTTGCCATTATGTTGTATTCTGAGCTTTGCCGGATACATCAGAATGTATTTGATGTTATGCTTTTAAAGCAGTTTTCTTATTGGCATATACTTTTTTTTCAAGATGCTTATCCCTATAGGTGTAATCTGGAAAAATTAGAATTTGTGTGTCTCTGGGGGGGGGTGAGGTGGGGAGTGGAAGGGGCTGAGGGGACATGGTCGCATAGATGGTAGAGGATGGCGTCCTGATATCTAGAGTCAAACAAGCTTACACTAAGGGCCCGGGGATACGCCTGGCGGTGGCTCTGGCACAAAACACAGTGTGCATGCTTAACTGTGAAAATATTAGAGACATTTGGGCTTAAGTGTATTCACTATCCAATTCTCTAGGAATAGTTCTGCAGAAGGACCCTCCCCTCGCTCTGCAAGGCCAGTGAGGTGTATATTTCTTTTACTGAGAGCAGCCCTCTGCGTCCTCCATCCTGTCTTCCATTTGCGAGGCACTGTACTTGAGGCCCCCTACAGTGGCCTGGAGCATCTTAATTTTCTATTTAAGAGAGGTAATGTCGCCCTTAGTGCCTGTCAGTTGCTCAGACACCTTATGCAAGTCCAAGCACAGGTAATTAACGTCAATTGCTATATTGTCTGTAGGAAAATGCCCTTTTCAACGTGGTCACCACTCTGGTAGTGTTTTTCGACTGAGCTGTTTTCGGTTCCTTATAAACAGGTCCCCCCTGCCAGTGCTCTTTCCCCCAAAACAGGTAACAATGGGTCTGCAATTGGCACACTCCTCTACCTGTGTAAATCCATAGTAAGTGGTACCCCTGGTACCTGGGGCATGGGTAGAGGAGAGATTCCTTAAGGGCTGCAGCACGTATTGTGCCACCCAAAGGGACCTCCCTAAAAATGAGGTGTACGCAGTTGTCATTGCAGACTGTGTTTCCTAGTGCAAGCCAGGTGACAACATCACATGACACATTCTTCGTGTGCCATATTACCACCACTCCATCTAAGTATATGTAATCATCCCTCCAGCAGATCTTGGTGCCCTATAGCAGGGTGCATTATATTTGAGGTTGGTCATATCTACACGAGCCCCTGTGATGCCTAGCCCCATTGCTGAGCATTTCAAATGAACAGGGAAGCCATCTTAAGGTATGTGCTGGACACTGATCATCACGCGTGACACAGTCACATAATGGCTTCACTGAACCCAATTGGTGTTTGGTATCAAACTCCTCGTCTTATCAAATCCAGGCTCAGATTTATTATGGCATGCACCCAGAGAGTGCACCTTAGAGGTGCCCCCTGAACCCCACTAATCTCTAAGTGTGTTAGCTGACTGGTCTTACCCAGCCTGCCACCACCGCCAGGTTTCGGACCCCCCTGGAGGTGAGAGCCCACGCTTTCAGTGGTCAGAAACATAGACTGCTCCGGTGAAGGGTGTTGTCACCCACTCCGGCAGCATGGCTGGCAGATCTGCAAGCCAAGGCCAGGGGGTGCAAACCCAGACCTGGGTGTAAACCCCCACTCCCACCCCAGTGCAAAAAGTCCACCCCTCTCTCCCCACGCTCCTACCCTTTAGCCCAAAAAGTCCCAAGCCCTGGACAGGCAGGAAAATTAGTCTGTAGGCGTGTACCACCTCTGAGCTAGTGACACCTCTATGTGGGCTACTTGAGGTGGACACTTGAGCAAGGGTTCCAACATCTTGTTTTTGGTTGGAACTAAACCTTCTGAGATAGGAATATGTCCACTCCGAACAGGAAATGGTCATATAGGGGGTGTAGGCCCCCCAAGGGCAAATTACCCATTGGCTACTACCCTACACACCCCTAAACACCCCTGATTTTAGTATTTAGGTGGCTACCTGACACCAAAAGATAGATTCTCTGGACCCAAGACGAAGGACATCAAAGTGCGGTGAAAAGCAAGAAATGAGGAGCAGCTACTGACTTGTCCCTGACCCTGCCAGCCTGTCTGCAGTCCTCGACATTTGTGCCAAGCACAACTTGTCCTGCAGCTGCTCTGCCTCCAGAAGCCTGAGTGGACTATCTGCACTTCAAGAACCACCAGGATCTCCTGTGAAGTAGAGGAGCTATTTCCTGTCACCCTACAGGCACCCAAAAGGAGCCTTGGGGATTCTGGACTGCCAAAGATCTGACACTGGAAAGCACCACTGCACCTGTGCCCTCTAGCCAGAGTCAAAGTGGGCTATCGGCCCCAGTGTGGTCCCCAGGCCCTCCAGGACACAAGCCCACCTAAACTTTGGTCTCCCCTACGCTGCCTGCAGCCTTTTTGTGCAGGCCCCCTCTACCGCAGCAGTCTCCGGTGACAAAGATCTGACGTCTCAGGACACCTCTGCACCCAGCCATACAAAGCAGAGGATAAGAGGACCAAAGGTGTCCCTACGTCCCCGAGCAGTGCAAGACCTGAGCCCCTCTGTTGGTTCAGTCGGGACTGCCCCCCATCCCCGACCCCCCCCCCCCCAGTCCTCACCTGCAGCTTTTTTTCCCCAGGACGGTTTCCTATTGAAATCAATGGGGCACCTGATGTCGTAAAGCGCCTCCGCAATGCGCACCTAAGAGCTCCCCGAGGTGACATGTTGGTGCTGCCTTGGGCAGTGCTCCGTACTTACCTTAACTCCTGAAAATTGGTCCTGTAAGTCGCTATTGAGTACTCACATGCAACAATCCACAGGATTGCATTATCGTATTAAAGTCACTTCAAGTATTTTGCTTGTTTTCCTCAAACTGCCCCAGTATTTATTTTGGTAACAGTATTCTTGTGTTGAAACATAATATAAACAAAGTAACTATTTTTCTAAAAATTGGTCTTGAGTTGCTTCTTGAATGTGTGTCTCATTTATTGCCCTTATGAGTACTACAGATGCTTAGCTCTACCCTCTGGTAAGCCTAACTGCCCGCCCACACTACTGCAAAAAAGAGCTTTGAGGGATTGTTGTTTGTAACCCTGTAAACCAACAAGGGTCGCCTGGAATATCTGCATAGTGCCCCCATAAACTGGTGCACTACATAGATAGCCAGCTTCCTACAGTGTCCAACTTATTTTCCAGGATTGCTCTGTATGGCCACCAGAATTTTCAGTCATAGCTAGCGTCTGCACCCTGGACTGGGGCCAGGCTGCGCCTCCAGCCTTGGACAGTGTGGGCCAGGGCTTGGGACTGTGCACATGTCAAATGTATTGGTCTGCGCCACTTTAGCACCTCTTTCTAGAGCGTGTCACACTCACTGAGGTATGTGGTCTCTTTAGTACTTGTGTGCAGACCCAAATTTCCGTCAAAGGGGGTGGCGACTCATGTTCAGCACCTTCCGCACCCCCTAAGAGCACCTCCGCCTTTTCCTTGCAGGCTTAAGTCGAGAGTATAGTAGGCACCAAGCAGAGCACAGCACCTCATTCCCTGCACTTCTAGCTGGTGGTGCTACACAGGCGCTGCATTAGCCACTGGGCCTGCTGAGATGGAAAGGCCCAATGGACAGGAACAATCACAGTGCCCAAAACATCAAGCCCTTACCGCCGGCCCCCATCAGCTGTCACTTTGACAGGCCCTTATGGCCCATGTCCGTAGCACCAGGCACAACAGTCAATATGTGACAGGCGCAAAAGACCCAGTCGGGGAAGCAGAACCTGAGTGGCCCCCTTACTCTGCCAGTTCAGTTCCGCAGGGGTCTTTAAGCACCTCTTCTGTCCCCCAACCGCAGTTTCAGTATTTAGTTAGGGGTGCAAGAGTACAGTGCCCCAAGCCCCTGACATGCAGCAGGCCTCCACGCAATTGAAGTATAAAACCAGACATTCACATGGTGTGGGACTGGTATGAGATTGGACTCAGTTCCCCACAATTCAGGTGATGCTCTAAGGTAATGATTAAGATAATGAGAGCCCATGTGACAGCGGGCCCAGTCAATTGCCCACTACTGCCCCAACAGACCAAGCCAGTCGTCCTCCTCTAGCAGTGGCCAATCCCTCTCCTTTTTTGGGATGCAGGATCTCCCTCCTGCTATTTGGACACTGTGGGTCATAATACATGAGGTCTCCCCAGCTTCCATGTAGACTGCTGTGCCAGCAGTCCCCTCCATCAGGGGTGCAAATCACCGGTCTACTCCACTGTCCCACACACTTCAGCAGTCAAGGACTCAGGTCGGACCCAGCATCTCCTGTGGCCACCAAGGCGGGCCCCCATGTTGCCTCCAGCAAAGCTGCAAATCTCTTGAGGTCCCCGTGCGCGGACCCATGGAGCTTCCTGAAGCATAGCGCAGCGGGCCTCCACGGGCCCCTGCACTCTGTATCATTCTGTAGAGCAGAAGCCAGGCACAGGGATCCATTCCTGTCTCGCTATGCCTCAGCTGCCTCCAGTCATCAGGGTCAAGGGGTAGCCGCAGGTCCAATCACTACTGCTCAGTGTGGTCCTCTGGTGCAAAGCCCAACCCCGACCACAGGCACCAGCAAGCGTCATCTTCTTCTCCTCAACAACCACAAGTCAAGACCAGTGCAGCCCGGACTCCCCCAGACATATTCCACTGCCGCCTTTTTTCACAGGTGCTGTTTGTGCGCCGTCAATCAACACCCTCTCCCCAGCTGACATGGTGCTCCCAAAAGTAGAAACACAACATGACACACACTTTCTTTGCCAGGTCCCCTAAATCGCTACCTGTAATATTTGTAAGTTACCCTTACAGCAGGCCTTAGAGCCTTATGGCAGGGTTCATTATATTTCATGTGTGAGAGCATCTGCAAGAGTAGATATGCCCCTGCTATGTCTTTGTCGATTCTTAAACATAGTAAGTCTCCAGTGAAGCCATTTTAAATACATGTGCTGGACACTGGTCAATACAAGTTCCCCAGCTACATGATGGCTTAACTGAAACTAGGGATATTTGGTATCAAACATCTCGTATTAATAATCCCACACTGATTCCAGTGATGGATTTGTTAATCCATGCACCCAGAGGACACCTTAGAGGTGCCCCCTGAAAACTTAACAACTGCTGGTGGGTTCAAGGGCTAGTTCTAGTCAGCCTGCCAACAACAGACTAGAATCTGACCCTCAAGGGGGAGGGAGAGCCTTTGCTCTCTGGAGGTCAGAAACAAAAGTCTGCAAAGGCGTTAACACACTCCTCCCACCCAGATGACTCGCAGATCTGCATTCCAAGGCAGGGAGCTTCAAAGAAGCCCGCCGCCTTTGGTATGCAGAACTGGCCCTCCTCAGTGGGGGATTCCAACCCCCCTGACCTAGGACCCATCTGGCACCTGGACAGGCTAAAAATTGGCTATGCAGCTATGCAGAAGGTGTGTTGCATTTTCAGGCTGGACACACCCCTTGGGTGGCCAGCCTGAAGTGGACACAGCCTCAGGAATTCCGCCATCTTGTGTGTAGCGGAATTTAGGTACTCTGGACAGGGTGATGCCTACTCCCACTGGAAGTGGCCATCTAGAGGGTGTAATGACCCCAAAGGTAAGTAGCCCATTGGCTACTACCCTTCACTCCCCTTAACACCCTCTAAATTGAGTATTTAGGTGACCCTCTGATACCAGGACTTCAGATCTTCGCTGGACAAAAAGGAAGGCGTTGTCAAGAAGCCTGCTGAACCTGAGAACAGAGCAGCACAAGTGACTTGACACCAACCATGCTGGCATGCCTGCGGCACCTGACCCTCGAGTTGTAACCTGACCTGTCCTGCCGCTGCAGCCTCCAAATACCATGGAGAGCTGCCAGTGTTTAGCCAATCGCCAAGAAGACTCCCTTGGAGCAGAAGAGCTGCTTTTGTGCATCTGCAGGCAACCCAAGCAAAAACTGTGAGGGTGCGACCACCAGAATCCCGTCACTGGACATCACCACTGCACCTGAGCCACCTCGCCTGAGCTAAAGTGGGCCGCCGGTGTGGTCCCCAGATCCTCCAGAAAAGAAGCTCACCTACTGTGGCATCTACAGCCTGTTTCTGCAGACTCCCCTGCAACAGCGAGGGACCAGGAGACAGAAACCCGATGCCTCAGGACACCTCTGCACCCATTCATCCTGAACAAAGGGTGTCCCCACGTCTCCCTGCCTTGTGAGACCTGAGCCCACTTGTTGGCTTTGTTGGATTGGACCTCCAGTCCACGCCTGCAGTCTGTTTCTTGCAGGTTCCCCTGCAACCGCGAGGAACTCAGGCACTGGACCCAATGCCAAAAGACACACCTGCACTCAATCCCCACAGCCTGAGAAGAAGTGGACAGACGGTATCCCCACGTGCTCTAGGACCTCCATGGCCGAATCCCCGTGTGGCTTCCCCCGTATTGACCATTCATCCTCAAATTGCAGCAACTTTCCAACTGGTTCATTTCCCATTAAAGTGAATGAGACACCCAACGCTGTAACACACCTCTGTGCCTCCCGGGATGATCTGTTGATGTGGCTTTAGACCCTGCCACATAATCATCTTGAGTCCTGGAGAACAGTCCTGTAAGTCACTGTGAATTGCCTGAATGCAAAACATGTTTTTCCCCCAAAGGATAACAAAACCGCACTCAAAAATTGCACTGTCAGATTTTAAAAACTGTTACAGCACTCACCTGATTCTAGTGATTCTGGTATCAAAAGTTACATAAAAGTGTTTTTTTTTTTTTTTTAAATTGGTATTGGATTTTTTTATTGAGTGTCTTTCTCACTTACTATGAGTGTGTGCCTTGCATGCTTAGCACTACCTTCTAATATGCCTAACTGCTCGACCACACTACCCAAAGTGTGAACATTTGGGATGTAATTTGTGTGTCCCTGGTACCTGTGGGGTTGGCCTGGACTTTTTGCACAGTGTACCTCATTTTAGTCCACTATATAAAGAGCCAGCTTCCTACACACACCATGCACCCCAAGGCCTTGAGGGATCATTCCCTCTGGTACTTCAACACTGCGATGCTCAAAATCTCGGTCGACAGGAAGGTCCCAAAATGGTTTGTAGAGCCACTCCAGGCAATCACAGTTGATTGTCGGGGAAATTGAGTAAATCCCACAGATGTAAGAAAAGCAAGAAGTCAAAGAGATCGTCTAACGAGACCAGGTCAAAGTAGTCTAAGACCCAGGGGCATTGGCATTCGAGGCCTAGCTCTGTGGTAGGCCCTGCGCCTTGACCTTCTCTATACCTCCCTCAGTTTCTGGGAGCCGGAGCAACACCTGCACAGCTTCAAGAATTCTATAAGGCCATGCTTCTCATATTTGGACGTCTTCTCTGGAGTGCTTTTGGGCCCCATGGATTCAGGAGGTACCCCTACTGGCCTTTCATTGGCGGTCTGATCATGGCACCAGTCGGGCCTTTTGGATCCATTGATGGAGACACCTCGACCTTCCTCAGTGGCTGCTCCAATGCCAACACCCCACATTGGCGCCATCCCCATCATCATTCCCTACTCTGTCACAGAGCCAGACAGCCATCGTCCAATGCCAGCTCCAGTACTGATGGGTGTCTTTTTCTTCTAGTCCTGGACTTAAGGGCAAATGGGATGGGTCTGAGGACCCTTATGGTTACCACTACCCTGTAGCAGACACTGAGGAATTGGCAGCTTCACAGACACTGGCTTGCTCGCCCCCCCACTGTGGCTATGTAGGAGGGTGCCTCAATTGCTTTGGTGGTGAAGACGGCGGCTGAGGTCCTGGACCTTCAGTTACCCTTGGTGGAATACTTTCAGATGTCCTTCTTAAGGCAGAGTCCAAGACCTGCACATAGGCTCCTGTGAATAGGAGAATTGCCTGCCCCTCGCTTCAGGGGATCCCAGTTTCCTCATAGCCTGGTAGTTCGCCCTCCACATCCTGAGTTAGCCCTGGTGCATTCCCTTCCACTACACCAGTCAGGGAATCCAAGAAGCTGGACGCTTTTGGTAAGAGGGTTTTCTCTTTCGGCAGCCTAGCATTGCAGTGAACAACCCATGCCGAGGATGTAGTCCCCACAGACCACACAGGGTTTCCAACCAGTCCCTCGCCTTCCATTTACTCCCCTGTGCAGCTGCAGCCTCCAGACCCCTTTAGCTTGACATTTCAACACCATATGCACCCAGTATGAGGAAGGATACACTGTCTCTACCACCACTGGCAGTCGCTAACATCCGACTACTGGGTTTTGCAGATTGTCCAAAAGGGTTACTCCCTCCCTTTTCTGGACACCCCACCCATGTCACCCACGTGCGAAAAGTTGAGGGTGGACCATCTCTCTTTGCTTTGTCAAGAAGTGTTGGCACTCTAGGATGGTATCAGAAATAGAGCGTGGTTGCTATTCTCGCGACTTCCTGGTACCCAAAAAGGACAGGGGCTTTTGTCCTATCCTCAGTCTGTGCCTTCTCAACTTCTTACAGAAGACAGAGAAGTTCAGGATATTGACTCTCACTCAGGTTCGGTCTGTGCTGGCCCTGGGAGACTGGGTGGTTGCTTTGTACTTTCAGGACGCATACTGCCACATTCCCATCCTGCCTGCCCAAAGACGCTACCTGCAGTTCACGGTTGGCCATGAGCACTTTCAGTTTGCTGTGCTCCCATTTGGTGTTGCCAGTACCCCTCAGGTGTGTATCAAGGTGATAACTGTGGTTACAGCAAACCTGCAGAGCTCAAGGGTTCCGGTCTTCTCTACCTTGATGATTGTCTGTTGAAGGCAAACTCGCCCAAGACGATCATCTCCCATCTCTAAACTACGGCAAAATTCTGCACTTGCTGGAGTTCACTATCAACGTACCGAAGTCACACTTGACTCCGTCTCAAATACCCGCTTTCATCAGAGCTGTTCTGGACACACTGCATTTTCGGGCCTTTTCTCCCAACTGGTGAGTTCAGGGCATTTTCATTTAGGCTGATACCGATGTTTCAGCATCTATCCTGGATTTCAGTAATACTGACTCTGAGGGTGTAGGGCCTCATGGTCTCCTGCATTGCTAGTGACTCTTGGCTGTTGGCATATGCAGGCTCTTTAGTGGAACCTGAGGTTCCAGCGGGCGCGCATCATCAGCGGAATCCCTCAGGCATGGTCCAGATCTCGGTAGGAACTGCAAAAGATCTGCAGAGGTGGTTAACTAACCACAATTGGGTCAGTGGCACACCCCTCCCCCTTCCCCAGCCAGAGCTAACTGAAGTGACGGATGTCACTCCTGGGCTTGGGCTGCCTTAGGAGAGAGGTGAAAATTGAAAGCCCCTGTTCTCTGGTGGAATCCGGGCTCCACATCAGTCTTCTGGAGCTTTCGCGATCTTACTAGCATTGAAGACCTTCTTTCCTTAACCAAGTGGAAGGCTGGAGCAGGTATTCACAAACAACACCACTGCCATGTGGTATTTCAACTAACAGAACGGAGGTGGGGTCGTGGACCCTTTTTTAAGAGGTGCTGCGCATCTGGATGTGATTGGAATTCCAGATCATATCCCTCCTGGTTCAGCACTTGGTGGGCAGTCTGAGCGCCAGAGAAGACAAACTCCGCCGTCGATGCCTAGATGATCACAAAGTGGTTCTGCTGTCGCAGCAGCAGGACAGGGTGTTGCACCTGAATCTGCGAACTCTCTGCCTTAATGCATGGAGATTGAGTGGCAACAGTTGACAGCTGTTGACCATCCACCCAAAGTCAGCAATGTTGTTCTTGCAGTCCGGCATCCATCCACCAGGTATACGCCTGCTGTTGGGACAAGTTTGTGGCATGGTGTTGATTCCTTATCTGCACCTCCTTCACATGTTCTCTTGGTTATTCTTTCCTTGCCCAGCAGACCTTTGCTTTGGGCACCATCAAAGGTTACCTGTTTGCCATCTCTTCCTTTTTACGGTTGCCGGACCAGCCATTCCTGTTAAAGTCCCCTTTTTTTAAATATGTTTTTGAAAGGGCTTCAGTATATGTTTCCAGCAATGCCCTCTGTTATGCTTCAGTGGGACCTAAACCTGACCTTCCTATTGTGGACTCTTTTTGAGCCGCTACACACTTGCCCACTCAGGCTCCTCACCATCAAGTCCGTACTCCTTGCAGCAATAAGATTTGCCAGGAGGGTCAGTGAGGTGCAGGCACTGTCTGCTAACCCTCCAAATGTCTTGTTCTATCCACACAAGCTGGTCCTTCGGACATGAGCATCATTCTTACCAAAGGCGATAACTCCATTCAGTATAGACCAGTCCATCACTTTGCCTACCTATTACGCCCCACCACATTGTACCAACAAAGAAGAAGAAACCCCACCTTCTGAACATAAAAAGATCCTGGTTGTTTTACCTTGATCATACCAAAGAGTTCTGGGTGGACATTCATGTATTCCTAGAATACGTCGGTGCCAAGAAAGGGAAAGCGGTGCAGAAACGTACCATCTCACGATGTATAGTACTCTGCACTCAAATCCAAAGCAGCCCTCTGGCGGCTTGCGTGCTCATTCTACCACTGCATTAGCACACACATTGACAAAGCACATCTTAACAACCATGTCAAGCAGAAGGTTATGTCACCTGCTCTAACCTGCAGTTTTTTTTGGTCTGAGTTCACTCCACAGACCCTCCTTCTGAGGAAGTATTTCTTTGGTATCTATTCATAGGGGAGGAATCTGTGTAGGTATTCATCAGAAGAACAAGTTAATTACATATGCTAATGCTCTTTATGGTAGATGATGTTCTAACTGCAGATTCCTGACCATATAACATTCCCCAGGCATCAAATCAGACTGGAGTTGTAAAATCTTGAGCAATACCTCTGCGCCCTGATAGGTGGTGTTGATTGGCTTGGCAGTGTTTGCATTGGAATTGACCATATAAGCACCAACCAGGCGTGCTGACATCAGTTCCTTTCTTTCGGCACCAGCAGTGTGGATCCGGAATGTTCCCTCTGTCTTTTTTTTTTTTGTTTAACCACTTATTTATTTATTTGGCCATTTTCTTTCCTGAGCTTGCTTCCAGTGTGCTAGAGATATGTCTCTCAACAAACCCACGGGGCTTAGCTCATGTAGAGAATGTCATCAACAGATGTCTGGCTCTGATCCACATTTTGGCTGAGGCACAAGGGGTCGAGCCGGGACCCCAAGGCCTGCTCAAACTGCAAGCCGGTAAATCTGAATGTGATTGGCAAGCAAGCATTGAAGTTAATACAATTGGCAGCGGGTTAAACAAAAGAATGCACCTAGCCCCCTACCCCCTATTATATATTCAACATGAAAAAGTCACAGATCCAATTTCTATAATAATGTGTGTGCACTCTTCACAGCACCTGCCGTCAAGATGCTATCCTTAAAAAGGAACTATAAATAATACATATTTCGATGGTGCACCACTTTGAATATATATAAAGAAGACCAATCACTCAATGTCGTCTCATTGTTGTCTTCTCTTTATTCTTCTTTTCTTTAAAACACTTCATAACAACATCAGCCAACGCGTTTCGTCCTCAACACAGGACTTCTTCAGGGCTGTAATACAATAGATGTAATACCCTCCACATTTAAGAACCCACATACATATCATATATTCTAAAAACAAGCATAACATACTTAACATTGACTAATCACCTTTATATAATAACTAAACATACAAACAAGAGACACCCGCAACCCATGTACTCCATTTAAAAAACAGACATGTTCAGTATACAAAAAACATATATTAATACAACTTCCACGAATTTCTACCATAAAGACATATACACACACTATACAACAAACAAATTTACAAGAATAATAACAGTAATAAACAAAAAAGACCATATACTTAATATGGCCACACTGTACTTACAATGTCTAAGAATAGACTCTGTAGGGGCATATTGCTCATGCAGCCATGCCCTCGCCTGTGGTATAGTGCACCCTGCCTTAGGGCTGTAAGGCCTGCTAGAGGGGTGACTTACCTATGCCACAGGCAGTATTTTGTGTGCATGGCATCCGGAGGGGGATGCCATGTCGACTTTGCCTTTTTCTCCCCACCAACACACACAATCTGCAATGGCAGTGTGCATGTATTAGGTGAGGGGTCCCTTAGGGTGGCACAACACATGCTGCAGCCTTTAGAGACCTTCCCTGGTCACAGGGCTCTTGGTACCGCTGGTACCTTTTACAAGGGACTTATCTGTGTGCCAGGGGTGTGCCAGTTGTAGAAACGATGGTACATTTTTAGTGAAAGAACACTGGTGCTGGGGCCTGGTTATCAGGGTCCCAGCGCACTTCTCAGTAAAGTCAGCATCAATATCAGGCAAAAAGTAGGGGGTAACTGCAACAGGGAGCCATTTTCCGACAGTCCCCTTGGGCTCCCCCCGTGGGTTGAGTCCTCCTGGACCTTGCTGGTCCCTGGCAGCACCACTTTTGCTTCACCGCTACTTCTGCCTTTGCCAAGGCTTGTTGGTGGCTCTTCCACACCACTGACCGACTGCAATCATCCATCCGGCATTGGAAAGCCGACTGCACCCTCCAGGAACTCTTTACCTGCTCCAGGGCTGCAATCCTGACCGTCTTCGTCCGACCGTCAACCAACTTCTGCATCCACAGCTGGGTGGTAATAGCTCCTACTCCTCCTGCACTCTTCCGTGACTTCTGGGCTTGGTCCCCTTCTTCCATAGGTCTTCCTCTTCAGGAATCCAATGCTGGTCTCTTACAGTCTTGTCTGGGTGTTACATTTTCTTCATTTTCTTCCTTTTGGGTGGTTTGGGAAAAATCTAGTAATTTAGGGCCAGATGTAGCAAACTGTTTGCGACTCGCAAACGGCGAAAATCGCCGTTTGCGACTCGCAAATGCGTGTTTGCTATGCAGAAATGCATTTTGCGAGTCGGATCCGACTCGCAAAATGCATTACTGAGTCACAAATAGGAAGGGGTGTTCCCTTCCTATTTGCGAGTCGCAGTGGTATGCAACTCCATTTGGAGTCGCAGTTACCATCCACTTGAAGTGGATGGTAACCCACTCGCAAACGGGAAGGGGTCCCCATGGGACCCCTTCCCCTTTGTGACTGGACCCCAAATTATTTTTTCAGAGCAGGCAGTGGTCCAAGGGACCACTACCTTTCCTGAAAAAATCCGAAACAAAAGGTTTCGTTTTTTTTTTTCAAAGTGCAGCTCGTTTTCCTTTAAGGAAAACGGGCTACACTTGGGAAAAAAAAAACTGCTTTATTTAAAAGCAGTCACGGACATGGAGGTCTGCTATTCCCAGCAGGCCTCCATCCCCGTGAGTGCCCTGAGTCGCTATGGGGTCGCAAATTGCGACCCACCTCATTAATATTAATGAGGTGGGTCTTTGCGACCCCATAGCGACTCGCAGAAGGTGTCTGAGACACCTTTCTGCATAGCAAATTGCGACTTGCAATTTGCGAGTCGCACGGACTCGCAAATTGCAAGTCGCAATTTGCTTCTTTCCTACATCTGGCCCTTACTACTTCGTTCCTGGTCACTAGGGGGCACTGTGGTACTTTCCTATGGGGTTTCCTAGCCCTAAGGAAAGCTCCCCTAGCTCCCCTCTACACATTCCTCTTACGTAGGTGGGGGGTTCTGTATTCGCATTCCATTTTTTAGTATATGGTTTGGGCTCCCCCTAGGGCAGAGGTCTTCAAACTTTTTGATGCTGAGACCCCCTCTCAAAGATTTTTAGGTTTAAGGACCCCCTCCTGACAAAAATGTCTAGAACCTGGTACTCATCATCGTCAATAATAAATGTCCCCATTTCCCACAACGGTGAGGAAATAATATTAATATTAAACAGTGTTTAGCAAACCTAAGGTCAGTATGTGTGGTTGCGTGGTCAAAGGTGTAGCTAAAAACAAAGGTCCTCATTTATGAGGATTTGGTGTAGGACAGTGCCACAGGTCTTCTTGCTACACTGACCTACACCAATACAAAAGGGCAGGAATGGACCATATTTATGAAATACAATGCATTTCTGTCCTTTCCTCCTGCGCTGGCGCACAAATTGCTGCCTAGCACCAACGTAGCCAGGATTGTTTTTGTGCAGGAAGGGGTACCTTGCTGCACAAAAACAATCCAGAGAGGCACTGCACTTCTTTTTATATGTGCGGCAGGTAACAACACACATGGAAAGAGTTAAAACATGTCTCCTCATTATGCCTGCTCTGGAGAGGCCTAAGGTTTTGGCACTACTGCAGTTTATGTGATGTTGTAAATCTGGGGCAGCATCAAAATCCATGGGAGTTCCGTGGGAACACCCACCACAAAATCCACGGAACCTCTCCTTGACGCAAAGTAAGGCAATGCAGTGGCTTGCACTGCATTGCCTTACGCCATATCTATGAGGTGATTCAAAGCCACGTAGGGTGGCTTTGTGTCACCTTGTACGTATGATTGAGAGGCTTGTGCTGCTGGAACGTCAAAAAAGTGATGCTCCAACAGCTCAAGCCTCTCATAAATAAACCCCAAAATATTCTAAGTTGTTTTTAAGTCTTTCACCATCAGGTAGCTACATATAGAATAACAGCCAGCTTTAATGAAAATTAAATAAAAGAAAGTTGTTACTTATTGGGAAATGCACTGTAGCGCATTAGGAAACGTCTATTAGTTAATGCACACGCATTATAAGATAGGCCACTACAAAGAGGTTTAAGATAAAACTGTGCTTCCAAAAGGTAGATTTAAGTAATACCAGAGCATATGCAATACCTTTTTTTAATAGCTGTCCCTTCAACACCTCCAGGTGAAGTGAGCGCTGTGTAACTACAATTAAAAGCACACACACTTCTTAACTCTTTGCACTACCCCTAAAAAAAAAAAGAATAAATGTTTGTCATCACAAAGCTGTGAGTGATTTGATCAGCTCGTCAGAATCCTTTACAGTTTACATTTCCAGATCATCTCGTAGAGCACTTTTGCATTTCATTCAGGAAGCAGGCGCCCTGGTGTGAAGGCCTCCTTAGTTGTCTGTGGCTTTCACAGCACAGGAGACTCAATACATCAAAGTTCACCTCTGGCATTTTAACAATCAGTTGGGGTAATGCGGGACCCCCTTTCCAGGACTCCACAGCCCCACCCCACCCCCTGGGGGTCGCGACCCCCAAATTGAAGACCTTTGCCCTAAGCTTTGCATGTCTCCTAGATAAGCCTTGGTTGCTCATCTACAGCTACCTCTAGAGAGCCTGGCTTCTGCACACTTCCTACACTACACTAATAGGGGATACCTCGATCTTGTACAATGTGTAAGTACCTAAGGTACCCATCATACACCAGGCCAGCTTCATACATGAATATACAAACATATATACTCAGAAAAAGTTAAGTAAAAGCAGAAAGTAACATGGGCCCCTATTTGGGGGGGAGGAGGGGTGTTTGGGGGGGTGCAAATCATATACTAAAAAAATGTAATGTGAAAATCACTACCAAGCTAAACTACCACCCACAGACCCTTAGGACTGGGGAAGCACTAAGACACCAAAGGTAAGGAGCTAGGATTCCTCACGCTCCTGTGTGCAGAGTTATAACCCCGGGTCAGTGTCTATTGGATAATGTAGGGAAGTCACAGTTTGAGTTGTAGGACCCTTCCCAGGGGACCTGAGGAAACCCGTTGGGCCAAGGGAGGCTCAAGAGTGCCGCCATCCTTGGATACCCAGTGAAGCGGAGTACCTACACCAGGGAGCCCAGGTGGATAGGGGTGAAGTTGTGTTGCAACCTCCTGTTGAAGTCAGTGGGGATCCACGGTTGTCCAGCTACTGTCATGACCCGTGGACCATGTCTGTGGAATCCATGCGTGGATTCAGGAAGAAGAAGACCTAAGGAAAGAGAGGACAGAGTCCTACCACCCAGAGGTGCCTAGGCGATGCAGGGTTCAATACCCACCTTTCTTGGAGAGGCTTTCCTGTCGGACGGTGTTGGAAGAAGTGCATCTGTGGGGTACAGGCAATGCAGGAAGATCCCAGGAGTTGTCCACGAACTGTCTCATGCTGGTTATCGGATTGCAGAGGTGGTTCAAGTGGTAAGAAGAACCACCAACAAGCCTTTGCAAACGCAAGGAAGCATTGCACGGATTGTTGTAGAATTTTGGCGACCAGCAAGGTACAGGAGACTCTACCTTTGCAGGTACATCAGGGCCAGCCCTCCGCAAGCAGGAAATTCTGCAGGAATTGTTCTAGCCCTCAGCAGGACCCTCTAGTTGCAGACACAGAAAGTTGCAGGGAGGTCTCAGCAGCACAGCAAAGAGGGGTACCCATGTCACAGGAGTTTCAGAGATTACTTCATTCTTGGAGCAGTGTAGTGCTGGAAGCTGGGGCTTCTTGGAGCTAGGAGGTCTTTGGACTGAAGAGCCAACAAGCCTTGGCAGTGACAGAGATACGGTCCATAGAAGTTCCAGCCAGGTAGCTGCAGTGAGGGACCTCAGACTTTTCAGTTGCAAAGAAGACTGGTCAGATCTGTGGAGGGCGGCAGAACCACCACCTGAGTTGTAGAGCATGGAGAATCTGTGGGACAGCAGGATCCACAAACCGGTCGTCGTTTAGTTGCCTGAGGATGCAAGGGAGTGACTTCTTCACTCCAAGGCAGATTCATTGCTTTTGTAAGTGCAGGCAGAGTCCTTGTGACTCTGGAGTATTCATGGCCACAGAGGTTGTGGAGTCCTTGCAATGCACGGGGACAAAGTTGCAGTAGGACCCCTCTTACTAGATGCAGACTTGTGTTTGGTCCAGGCAAAGTCCAGCATCTGTGAAGAGTCTTCAGATGTTTTCAGAGCTGAATCCACAGACGAATTCAGTGCCCCACCCTCAGGGGAGCCCTTAAGTAACCCAGGAAGGGGGTTGGACACTTACTGCAGTGACTCACCTATCGTGGGGGGGGGGGGGAGGCAGGGACATCACCCATCTGGAATAACCAGTCAAATGCTCCTAGGGGCTTCTGCTCATCTTAATTCCAAGATGGCAGAATCAAGTGACCACCTGGCAGAGCCCTAGGCACCTCCCTACGGACAGGGGCATGGTCACTTCCCTATCCTTTGTGTAGTTTCGCACCAGAGCAGAACCCAGGGACTCCTGCACTGGAGTAAACCGGTTTATGCAATGAGGGCACCAAATGTGCCCTTCAGAGCAGTCTGGTGGAACTCAGAGGCAGCCCCACCCCAGCCCAGCCACACCTATTTCTAAAGGAGAGGTGGTAATACCTCTCCTCTAAAGGAAATCCTTTGTTCTGCCTTCCCTTGCCCAAATTAGGCTCAGCAGCTGAAGGGCAGAACAATGTCTGGGGTCAGCAGCAGCACGGGGTGGCATGCAGACCCTACAAGGCTGTATAGGCAGACATGGAGGATTGCCTACAGAACACCCAGAGTACATGGTATCATGTAACTAGCACTGGAATCGGTGTAGTTGCATGATTCCAACATGTTTGATGATGAAGCCATTATGTAGGTGGACATCATGTGTGACCAGGGTCCACTACATACCTTAAGATGGCTTCCCCGTGCTTGGAAAGCCCAGAAAATAGACTCTGAGGTTTGTAGGGGCACCTCTGCTCATGCTCACATTGAGAACCATGCACCCTGTCCTTGGGCTGAAGGGCCTACCTTAGGTGTAACTTATAGGGACAGAGTGCAGTGACTGTGATATAAGTTAACCTTATATCTAGGGTGAAAGGTGCATGCACAATTTCACACAGGCTGCAGTGGCAGGCCTGTAGCCACAGTTTGCCTGGGCCCCCATGGATGGCACAATGCATGATGCAGCCCATGAGAGACCCGTCGTGTACCAATGCCCTAGGTACCTTTGTACCATATACTAGGGACTTACATGGATGCACCAGTAGGCCAATTGTTAGGTGTAAACGTTACATATCAACTACATTTAGGGGATAGAACACTGACACTGGGGTCCTGGTTAGCAGGATCCCAGTGTAATACAGCCTGAACATACTGACACCAGGCAAAAAGTGGGGGAAACTATGCCAGAAAGGTGCTACTTTCCTACAGTCACACCGGGCAGAACTGGGGCGGCCAAGTGCAGGGGGTGCAATAAGGCGTCGGGTGCCCAGTGGTTCTCAATGGGAGTTGGATCTTGTTCCAAACAGGCTGCAGGCTCTTGCTAGGAAGCCAGTCAGGGACAACAAGCAGGTAGGTAATAGACTTGGGGTGCTCAGGGGTGTAGGTGCACCTTTGGTCCTCTTCTCCTATACCCAGGGGCAACGGATGCAGGGGTGTCTTTAGGCATCGGGCTTTCTTGTCCGGGAGCACTCGTGGTCAATAGTGTTGTTGAGGCTGCAGATGTCGTTGGGGAGTCTGGCAGGGGTAGACCCAGGGTGGACTTGAGCTTTTAGGGGCCGGGGGATGTCATTGGAACCAGTGGCCCACCTCAGATGGGGGTCAGGGACATCTGGTAGAGACAACTAGCCACCTATTCTTATCTTAGAATTCTCTCCCAGGCATCAGACTGGATCCGGAAATTTTTCCCCAGCAGTTTCTCTGTGCGTCAGTAGAGGGAGTCGAGTGACTACGCAGCAACGTCGTCCCCGGACATGACGTCAGCAGAGTCCATATATTCCCTTCTCCGACACGCTGACGTCAGCTTCTTTGTTTCCACGCAGAAACGTGGATTCTGTGTAGCAGTACCTTGGGCCCTTTTGGCCTTTCACCCGATTTTTTTGTTCCTGGTATTTTTCTTCAAATTATGCAGAATAGTGTATATGCCGTCTGGGTTTAAACCCTGTGGGTCCTCTACCCGGGCAAATGTCGGTCATGGATTCCCATTTGGTGTATTTGTGGTGTCTGGGTTCTCATCACGACGCCAACTACTGCGACGCCTGCCATCGTCTGAAGCCCAAATCTTTGCGAGAGCATCGTATGAAGCACAGTGGCACGGGTGGACAAGTATTCTTCCCGGCGGGGTGGGAGTCCGTTTTCTTCTTCATGGTCCCTGGAGCGTTCCAGAAGTCGTTCGTGTATGGTTCTGTCGACGTCTGGTGGTCCATCGGTGTCTCCAAGTTAGTCTTCCCAGATGCCGTCACACCCTTCAGCATCACCGCCCCTGCACTCTCCTCCAGTGGAGTTCGCGCTTAAGTCGACCCCTTCCCTCCTGCCATATCCCCTCACCGGGGCGACTCTAGATCAAATGCAGGACTACTACCCATCCCTGCATTCCATCTTTGAGGCGCCTCTGGCCCCTTAGGTGAGTGCCCTGATGGGGTCTTCGCTGCCAGTTTCGACCTGTGTGCCTGTTCAGCCTCTCGACTCCGGAGTCTGATCGGCGTCGGTGCACGGCCTCTTGCAACCTCCGTTTCCTCCACCAGATCCTGTTGCCTTGATGCCCCTAACGGCGCTGTTGGCCCAATCAGCTCCGCTCGACACGCCTATTCTGATTTCCCTGGAGACGGACAAAGTTGCTTCTGAGGAGACTTCCCCCATTCGATGTTGGCCGACGCCTAGAGCGGCTCAGTTTGAATTGGATGTGGTTACTGGGCTGAATCCACCTTCTGATCCTTCTGCACATCCTCTGGCTCCTTTTACGGGTCCCCTTCCGGGCTCATCCTCTGATTGGATGCTTGACTTAGCCACTGCAAGTGCCTTGGACTCCTCGCCGGCGTCCAGCCTACTCTCATCCCCTGGATTGGCAACTGAAGCCAGTACTGCCTTCGCAGACATGTTAAGGCGAGTGACTGCTGTTTTGCAACTGCAACTTCCAATGGTGCAATTATCTACTGACCAGTTATTGGATTTTCATCCGGATCTCCCACTGAACCCCCTTCTGCCTTATTGCGAGGCTCTTTACGACATCCTTCTCAGTGTCTGGAACTAACCTGTCTCTGGTCCTTCTGTGGACCGCTCTATATCCCACATGCACCGGCCGACACAGGAGGATCCCTTATGCTTTTGCCACCTGGTTCTCGGAGTTTTGTGGTGCAAACTGCTTTGGGCATTCCTGATGTGGTAGGACGCTACTTACAGGAGTATGTTTGCTTCCTCTAGTAACACCTCCTGTGTGTTGGCTCACTTCTCACATGCTCTATGGGACTCCGTGGAGCGTTTATTGCCATCTCTCCCTGAGGATGCTCGTACTGCCCTGACGTCGTTGATCAGAGATGGTAAGCAGGCTGCTCAGATCACCATTAGCACTGGCATGGATACTACCAATTCAGTGGTCAGCTCATGGCTGCTTCTGTTGCCATACGTCACAGGGCTTGGTTGTCACCTTCTAATTTTTCAGCACCTGTGCGGGATGCTCTCCTTGATATGCCATTTAATGGCAAGCCTCTTTTTGGTGTGCATGCAGATTCTGCCTTGCGCTGTTTTCAGGATTCTCATGGTGGGGAATGATGTACTGTCCTCTTCCGGATCCACTTGCCTACTCTGTTGCAAGCCTTCTTTGATTTGCCAAGTTCCTACCAGGTGTGGGTTCTGTTTCATACCCACCCTTTCCTGTTATGTGTTTCTTGCACTTATTGCAGCCCTCTGGTTCAGTTTCGCTCTACAGTATACTCCTGTTCATAGTTGAAACTTTAATCGATGTTGGTTTTTTTTGCACTTGTACTGATTGTGCTCCACTATCTTTCAAGGATGGGTGGACTAGTGGTTAAAACCATGTATCTGATAGAGACTTCTAGTTGCAGATTCCTTACCTTAGAATTTCCCCCAGGTGGCAGACTGGATCTGGAGATTTTTCTTCAATTAATACCCTTGCTCGTCGGTAGGTGGCGTCGGTTGACTCTGCGGGCATAGTTGGCGTCGCAGTCGCCATGATGACATCGGGAGTAGTATATAGATGCCACTCTCGCGCAGTGACGTCAGTTCTTTGATTTCCGCGCAGGCGCTGATCCGGAGAAGAGCTACCCTGGTCTATTTTTGACCGCATTTGACCATTTAGTCAAGTTTTTGTGTGAAATCTGGTGCATCGAGGATGTCCCCGAAGACCGGTTTCAAGCCGTGCGAAGACTGTCATCATACGATGTCTGTGATGGATCCTCATCAGGTTTGTCTGTGGTGTCTTGAGCGCGACCATGAACCAAAGTCCTGCTTCGAGTGACGGGCAATGCACCCGAAGGCTAGGAGGGAGCGGTCCCTAAAGCTCATGGCGGCCCAGCACTCGACTCTGCGTAGCACCCGGTCTCACTCAAGACCGGTTGCGGGGCCATCACCACTCGTCTTATTCCAAATCCTCAGGTAAAGGTAAGATAAAAAGAAGTCGTCGAAGAGATCCCATCGTTCTCTGACTTCGCCCTGTCGCTCGCCACCCCCCCAGCTTATAGAGTTTTATGAGGCCATGTGACTCATCTTTGGGTGGTCTGACCCCGATACTGCACCTTCGGGCCCAAGGGGTTCGGCTGAGGGCCTTTCTTGTTCCGCGCCGGCGGCTTCGTCTCCAGCCACCGAGGTCACCTCTGGATCCGTGTGCTGATCCTCACGGGCAGCAGCTCTTGATAAATGGGACAAAAGTAGAATTCTTGAGAGATACAGGTGCCAGTGTCACCATGGTGACAATCTGGTTTTCCCAGGACAGTATCTGGCTGGACAGACATATCCATCCCATGGCAATGGTGAATTTAGAATGGGGAGGGGTTACTGGCCTGAAACAGGTAGTCTTCTCTTCTGAAATCCCAGTAGAGTGTTTTCTAGGGAATGATCTGGAGTCCTCAGCATGGGCTGAGGTAGAGCTCAGGACCCATGCAGCCATGCTGTGTATCCCTGAACTGGTGTGTGTTAAGACAAGAACACAGAGCAGAGCACAGGGTGAAAAGAAAAAGTGTTGGAGCCTGGAATAATGGCCCAACTTTCCAAGAGAAAAGGTAAGAGAACTGGGGGACAAGCCTCTGTACAGCACTAGAAGCAGGATTTCTCTTCCCAGGAAGATGTCCTATTCCCTGAACTGAGTCCATGGAGCTGGAGCCTTACCAGGTAGAGCTCTTGGGCCCAGGGGGACCCTCAAGGGAAGAGCTGTGCCAGGGAGAAAAGACTTGTCCCACTCTTGAAGGTGTGAGACAGCAAGCTGCTGAGCAGGAACAAGGAAGTGTCATTGGATCCCACAGAAGTTAACCATTTCTATTGGCCCGTTCACCCTCCTCTCTCGACCCTCGGTCCCTCTGTTCACCGTCAACGCCCGCACAGGAAGTAGGGGGGGGCCGCCAGCCGCAGCTGGGCCCCCTCTCTCCTGCCACCGTCTGGGCCGGTGCCCCAGCCCCTCGCTCACCTGGGCCACAGGGGGCATCTCCCGGCTTCTTCCACTCTCCCCTTGTGCCTCTTCCATCCACACCGGTGGCGGGAAGGGCCCTAGCAACTCAAGTAAGGTCCACCATCTTGAGTGTGGCCCATCACGGGTCTCGTCTCTTCAACGGTTTGGTTTTGAGCCCCGTTGCGGTGCCTCGCTGCTTTATTTTTGGGAGCCCTACCCCCACTTTACATTGAGGGCGTCAGGGCTGCTGCGGCTCCGAGGTCATCGCTGCAGAATGGGCTCAGACGGGGGTTCCTGTGCCGGAGCTCCGTGTTTTTGCTTCTCATGCCATGGGCTATAAGCTGCGCCCCTCCCGCTGTTTCTTAGCAGCTCTGAATTCCCCATTTGTCATTGCCGCTGCCAGGTTCCCTGTGGGGAGTTTCCTTTCAAGTCCTGACTTTGCATATCCCCTATTATTATGCCAATCATTTTTTTCCAGTGGGTAACTAATGGTTCGATGGCATGTGTAGCTGCAGATACACATGTTGTGCATAGCCCGCCATCTGGTGTTGGGTCGGAGTGTTACAAGTTGTTTTTCTTCGAAGAAGTCTTTCGAGTCACGAGACCGAGGGACTCCTCCTCTTTTGCTTCCATTGCGCATGGGCGTCGACTCCATCTTCGATTGTTTTCTTTCCGCCATCGGGTTCGGACGTGTTCCTTTTCGCTCCGGGTTTTCGAACGGAAAGATAGTTAAAAATTCGGAAAATTACGTCGGTATTGTTGCGTTCGGCATCGGGTTAGATAGAATCGACACCGAATCGAATCGTGAAGAGCTCCGGTAGCCCTTCGGGGTAATTTCGATCCCCCGTCGGGGCCTGGTCGGCCCGACCGCGTGTAACATCGAGGCTGATGGAACGGACCCCTTTCCGATTCTGCCCTAAATGCCACAACAAATACCCATATACAGACCAACATTTGGTCTGTAACCTGTGCCTGTCGCCCGAGCACAAGGAAGAAACTTGTGAGGCCTGTCATGCGTTTCGATCCCGAAAAACGCTCCGTGACCGGCGAGCCAGAAGATTACAGATGGCGTCCACGCCGACAGGACACCGAGAGTTCGAGGAACAAGGAGAAGAAGAGGAAGCCTTCTCTATCCATGAATCGGACTCGGAGGAATTCGACGTCCACGAAACAGTGAGTAAGACGTCGAAGCCAGCACACAAGAAAACAGACAAGGCCCAGGGGACGCCACTGCCAACAGGCCATGGCTCAACCCATAAAGTCGGTGACCGCCCATCGGCACCGAAAAAGGCCGAACTAGTGCCGAGATCGTCAGACTCGGGTCGAGACACAGGCACGCAGCAATCTCGGGACCGAGAAAGTGCTGCCGACAAAGATCGACGCCGAGACAGCGGAGCCAAACCTGCTCGACGCAGAGACAGCGGCACCGAGGAGGATCGACACCGAGAAGTTTCGACTCCAAAAAAGAGAAAAGTCGCCTCTGAGCCGAAAACGAGTAAGGACATAGTTTCGGTGCCGAAACGACCGGCAACCGAGCCAACTACCAGCTCATATTCAGAGGAGCAATCACTGTCCTCTCAATTGCGCAAGCATACATTCGAGGAAGAGTTACAGTCCACTGAAGTAGACCACACTCAAAAGCGGATCTTCATACAGAGTGGAACAGGGAAGATCAGCACCCTTCCCCCTATTAGGAGAAAAAGGAGACTTGAGTTCCAAACACAGGAACAAGCACCACAAACAAAAGTGGTGAAGAAGGTAACTCCGCCACCCTCTCCTCCACCTGTAACTTACATATCACCGGCACAGACTCCGTCACACTCACCGGCTCACACCACCATGAGCCAAGATGACCAGGACGCTTGGGACCTATACGACGCCCCAGTGTCAGACAACAGTCCGGAGGCGTATCCTACCAAGCCCTCACCACCAGAGGACAGCACAGCGTATTCACAGGTGGTAGCTAGGGCAGCAGAGTTCCATAACGTGTCGCTACACTCGGAACCTGTCGAGGATGACTTCCTTTTCAACACCCTCTCCTCCACCCATAGCACCTACCAGAGCCTGCCTATGCTCCCAGGAATGCTAAGGCACGCAAACCAAATCTTCAAAGAGCCTGTCAAGAGTAGAGCAATAACACCAAGGGTGGAAAAGAAATATAAAGCACCGCCCACAGATCCTGCTTTCATCACCTCACAACTGCCACCAGATTCAGTTGTAGTAGGGGCAGCTCGCAAGAGAGCCAACTCTCACACATCAGGCGATGCACCACCTCCGGATAAAGAAAGCCGCAAGTTCGACACAGCCGGAAAAAGGGTCGCAGTACAAGCTGCAAACCAGTGGCGCATCGCTAACTCTTAAGCGCTCCTAGCGCGATATGACAGAGCCCATTGGGACGAGATGCAGCACCTCATCGAGCATCTAACCAAAGATTTACAAAAAAGGGCGAAACAGGTGGTTGAGGAGGGACAAAACATCTCCAATAACCAAATACGCTCCTCTATGGATGCAGCTGACACAGCTGCAAGAACAATTAACACAGCAGTAACCATAAGAAGGCACGCGTCGTTACGAACATCTGGCTTTAAACCGGAGATACAGCAAGCGGTGCTCAATATGCCATTCAATGAGCAACAATTGTTCTGACCTGAAGTGGACACGGCAATTGAGAAGCTAAAAAAGGACACTGACACTGCCAAGGCCATGGGCGCACTCTATTCCCCGCAGGGCAGAGGCACTTTCGGCACCTTCCGCAAAACAACCTTCAGAGGGGGGTTTCGGGGTCAGGCCACACAAGCCAGTACCTCACATTCAACACCGTCTACCTACCAGGGACAGTACCAAAGGGGAGGCTTTCGGGGCCAGTACAGCGGAGGACAATTTCCTAGAAACAGGCGAAAATTTCAAAGCCCAAAAACACCTGCAACCAAACAGTGACTCACAGGTCACTCATCCCCTCCACACAACACCAGTGGGGGGAAGAATAAGAAGTTGAAGCATTACTGCAAAAGAACGCAATAGAACTGGTACCAGGTACACAAATAAACACAGGAGTTTACACACTGTACTTTCTAATACCAAAAAAGGACAAAACACTGAGACCAATCCTAGATCTCAGAACAGTAAACACCTACATCAAATCAGAACACTTTCACATGGTCACGCTACAAGAAGTGTTACCATTGCTAAAGCAACAAGACTACATGACAACCTTAGATCTCAAAGACGCGTATTTCCACATACCGGTACATCCCTCGCACAGGAAATACCTAAGGTTTGTATTCAAAGGAATACATTACCAATTCAAAGTATTGCCGTTCGGTATAACAACCGCACCAAGAGTCTTTACAAAATGCCTAGCAGTAGTAGCTGCACACATCAGAAGGCAGCAAATACACGTATTCCCGTATCTAGACGATTGGCTAATCAAGACCAACTCACTGACAAAGTGTTCACACTACACAGATCAGGTCATACAAACCCTCTACAAACTCGGTTTCTCCGTCAACTATGCAAAATCACACATTCTGCCGTGCAAAGTACAGCAATACCTAGGAGCAACAATAGACACAACAAGGGGAATAGCCACTCCAAGTCCACAAAGGGTTCAACATTTCCTAAAAGTTATACAAACCATGTATCCAACACAAAAAATACAGGCAAAGATGGTATTACAACTCCTAGGCATGATGTCCTCATGCATAGCCATTGTCCCGAACGCAAGACTGCACATGAGGCCCTTACAACAGTGCCTAGCATCACAATGGTCACAAGCACAGGGTCACCTTCTAGATCTGGTGTTGATAGACCGCCAAACATACCTCTCGCTTCTATGGTGGAACAGTATAAATTTAAACAAAGGGCGGCCTTTCCAAGACCCAGTGCCACAATACGTGATAACAACAGATGCTTCCATGACAGGGTGGGGAGCACACCTCAATCAACACAGCATCCAAGGACAATGGGACGTACATCAAACAAAGCTGCATATAAATCACCTCGAACTGCTAGCAGTTTTCCTAGCGTTAAAAGCATTCCAACCCATCATAACCCACAAGTACATTCTTGTCAAAACAGACAACATGACAACAATGTATTATCTAAACAAACGGGGGGACACACTCGACACAGCTGTGCCTCCGGGCACAAAAAATATGGCAATGGGCAATTCACAACCACATTCGCCTAATAGCACAGTTTATTCCAGGGATCCAGAATCAACTTGCAGACAATCTCTCTCGAGATCACCAACAGGTCCACGAATGGGAAATTCACCCCCAAATTCTAAACACTTACTTCAAAATTTGGGGAACACCTCAAATAGACTTATTTGCAACAAAGGAGAACGCAAAATGCCAAAACTTTGCATCCAGATACCCACACAGGCAGTCTCAAGGCAATGCCCTATGGATGAACTGGTCAGGGATATTTGCGTACGCTTTTCCCCCTCTCCCTCTCCTTCCATATCTAGTAAACAAATTGAGTCAAAACAAACTCAAACTCATACTGATAGCACCAACATGGGCAAGGCAACCTTGGTACACAACACTGCTAGACCTATCAGTAGTACCCCACGTCAAGTTACCCAACAGGCCAGATCTGTTAACACAACACAAACGACAGATCAGGCATCCAAACCCAGCATCGCTGAATCTAGCAATCTGGCTCCTGAAATCCTAGAATTCGGACACTTAAACCTCACCCAAGAATGTATGGAAGTCATAAAGCAAGCTAGAAGACCATCCACTAGACACTGCTATGCAAGCAAATGGAAAAGGTTTGTTTGCTACTGCCATAATAATCAAATTCAACCATTACACGCATCTCCAAAGGATGTAGTGGGTTACTTACTACACTTACAAAAATCTAACCTGGCCTTCTCTTCCATTAAAATACACCTTGCAGCAATATCTGCATACCTGCAGATTACCCATTCAACTTCACTATTTAGGATACCTGTCATTAAAGCGTTTATGGAAGGCCTCAAAAGAATTATACCACCAAGGACACCACCCGTTCCTTCATGGAACCTCAACATCGTCTTAACAAGACTCATGGGTCCACCTTTTGAACCCATGCATTCTTGCGAAATACAATTCCTAACCTGGAAAGTTGCATTTCTCATCGCCATCACATCTCTAAGAAGAGTAAGTGAAATTCAGGCGTTTACAATACAAGAACCTTATATCCAAATACACAAAAATAAGGTAGTCCTAAGAACCAATCCTAAATTTCTACCAAAGGTTATTTCACTGTTCCACTTAAATCAAACGGTAGAACTACCAGTGTTCTTCCCACAGCCAGACTCGGTAGCTGAAAGGGCACTACATACATTAGACATCAGAAGAGCACTAATGTACTACATTGACAGAACGAAAGAAATCAGAAAAACAAAACAACTGTTTATTGCATTCCAAAAACCTCATACAGGAAACCCAATATCAAAACAGGGTATAGCCAGATGGATAGTTAAGTGCATCCAAATCTGCTACCTTAAAGCAAAAAGGGAGCTGACCATTACACCAAGGGCACACTCAACCCGAAAGAAAGGCGCTAGCATGGCCTTCCTAGGGAATATTCCAATGCACAAGATATGTAAGGCAGCCACATGGTCTACGCCTCACACATTTACTAAGCACTACTGTGTAGACGTGCTATCCGCACAACAAGCCACAGTAGGTCAAGCCGTACTAAGAACTTTATTTCAGACTACTTCCACTCCTACAGGCTGAGCCACCGCTTTTGGGGAGATAACTGCTTACTAGTCTATGCACAACATGTGTATCTGCAGCTACACATGCCATCGAACTGAAAATGTCACTTACCCAGTGTACATCTGTTCGTGGCATTAGTCGCTGCAGATTCACATGTGCCCACCCGCCTCCCCGGGAGCCTGTATCCGTTTGGAAGTTATCTTCAACTTTGTACATTTGTAAATATATTACTTAAACCTTAATTGGTACATACTTATTCACTCCATTGCATGGGCACTATTACTAACACACACAACTCCTACCTCACCCTCTGCGGGGAAAACAATCGAAGATGGAGTCGACGCCCATGCGCAATGGAAGCAAAAGAGGAGGAGTCCCTCGGTCTCGTGACTCGAAAGACTTCTTCGAAGAAAAACAACTTGTAACACTCCGACCCAACACCAGATGGCGGGCTATGCACAACATGTGAATCTGCAGCGACTAATGCCACGAACAGATGTACACTGGGTAAGTGACATTTTCATTATCTTCATACCGTGTCTATTGCGTGCCTGGTTATTTCCTCTTCGTTGCCAGGTTGTTCTTTGCGAGACTGGTGAGATCCATTTGTACCCCTCCTCCTGGATTGGGATTGCTTGGGTATCTAATTCTAAGATCAGAAATCTGCGGCTAGTTGTCTCTATCAGATGGACAAGTTACTTACCTTCGGTAGCGCCTTATCTGGTAGATACACAGACTAGCTGCGGATTCCTTATCAACCCACCCATCCTTCCAGCTTGCGAACTGTGTACTGTTCAGTCTCGCTTGGGGTGATCTTGGCTGTTTTATTGTTATTGTATGTCTCATGACGTCCTTTACTTCCTGGTTAGCATATACACATTTCACTGCCAGTTTCTTTCTGGGCCTGCATTGCTATGTGGCTTCTACTCACCGAAGAAACTGATGTCAGCTCTTTGGAGGAGGGAATATATGGACTCTGTTGATGTCATGTCTGGGGACAACGTCGCTCGATGCCCTCTACTGACGCGCAGAGATACTGCTGAGGAAAAATTTCCTGATCCAGTCTGATGCCTGGGAGAGTATTCTAAGATAAGGAATCTGCGGCTAGTCTGTGTCTCTACCAGATAAGGCGTTACCGAAGGGAAGTAACTTGTCCTACAGGGGCAGTGGTTGCTGGCGGTGTCGGGTTTCCTCTCACAGTAAGGCTGCGGGAGATGGGGTCTGTGCCCAGAGGCTGCTGGCTTCTTGGGTGAGTCCAAGATGGGTGAGACCACACTAGACTCTGTCTCTGGGCAGCTGGGGACCCGCGTTGGCACCATTGGTTGGCTTCACCTCGGGTCGTGGACGTCAGGTGCATGGTCACTTCTGGTGTTCCAACAGCTGTGAAGACTTTTCCTTGGAGTTTCTTGTTGAAAAGCAGGTCCGCTGCTTATGGGAGATTAGTCTTTATTGAAGGCTGGACAAATTAGCTTCTTGGACAGTGTCTTTTGAGGTCAGCAGACAGTCCGGCGGGGTCAACTGCTTCTTTGTTTCCTCTTCTGCAGGTGCAACTCTTCTTTGTCCTCATAAGTCATCAGAATCCGAGTTCTAGGGTTCAGGAGTGTCATCTAAATACTCAATTTAGGGACATTACAGGGAGTGCCAGGTGGTAGCCACTGGGCTGCCACCTTTAGGGTGACTACACCCTTCTTATGACCACTTACATTGGGAAAAAGGCATGACCCTACCCATGGTGGCCTAATTCCTTCCAAGCAAGATGAACATATTTAAAAAGTGGTGTCCACTTCAGCGCGTCCACTTTAAGGTTGGTACTGGCATGAAGTGGGCACACCTCCTAATCTGCATAATTTTCCCGCCTGTGTCGCTGCCAAAGTTGGGGGTCAGGAGGCATTACAAATGTGGCAAGGCCTTTGACGCTTCCCGCCCTGGAATGTCCACCCTGGCTGTGTGAGGTGGTAACGTATCCACCCAGTGCAGGATTTTGTCTCAGGCCCTCAAGAGTGTTGGCTTTCACCTTGGGTGGCCAGAAACATGTCTGTGGTGGCTGAACTGGTGAAGACTAGTCAGCACACGATAGTAGCTTGAAGGTTTTCAGGGGGCACCGCTGAGGTGCCCTCTGTGTGCATTTATTAATAAATCCATCACGGTTTGATACCAAACATCCTAGGATTCAGAGAAGCCATCATGTAGCAGGGGAACTCGTAATGACCAGTGTCAAGCAGATGCATTTAAAATGGTTTCCCTGTTCACTTACTATGTCTCAGACTCGACGGAGAATCGAGCAGAGGCATATCTGCTCATGCATATATGCCCTCACATGTGCCTTCATGCACCCTGCCTCAGGGGTGACTTACACCTGGCACATGGAGTGATTGGGGACCTGGCACACAGGGGTGTATGACAGTTTTTTTTTCTTCATTTTAACCTGCACCAACACACAGTATATATTGGCAGCACTGTGTGGGTTTGGTGAGGAGTCCCTGGATGGTGGAACAACTGGTGCTGTAGCCCTCAGAGACCTTCCTTAGTGTAGGAAAGTACCATCTTGCCTGGCATGTTACCCCTATTTTTACTTGTGTCAGTTTGTTTTTGCCTGTCTCACTGGGATCCTCCTAGCCAAGACCCCAGTGCTCATAGTTTGTGGCCTAAATTTGTTCCCTCGTGGTGCCTGTGTCACTGAGGATCTGCTAACCAGAACCTCAGTGCTTATGCTCTATCTGCTTTTAAAATTATCACTGCAGGCTAGTGACCATTTTATACCAATTCTGATTGGCACACTGGAACACCCTTATAATTCCCTAGTGTATAGTACCTAGGTGCCCAGGGTATTGGGGTTCCAGGAGATCCCTATGGGCTGCAGCGTTTCTTTTGCCAGCCATAGGGAGCTCACACAATTCTTACACAGGACTGCCACTGCAGCCTGAGTGAAATAACGTCCACGTTATTTCACAGCCATTTTACAATGCACTCAAGTAACTTATAAGTCACCTATATGTCTAACCCTCACTTGGTGAAGGTTAGGTGCAAAGTTACTAAGTGTGAGGGCACCCTGGCACTAGCCAAGGTGCCCCCACATTGTTCATGGCAATTTCCCCGGACTCTGTGAGTGCGGGGACACCATTACACGCGTACACTACATATAGGTCAATACCTGTATGTAGCTTCACAATGGTTACTCCGAACATGGCCATGTAACATGTCTAAGATCATGGAATTGTCCCCCCATGCCAAAACTGGTATTGGGGTGCCAGTCCCATGCATCCCCGGGGCTCCAGCATGGACCCTGGGTACTGGCAAACCAGTTCTCTGGGGTTTTTACTGCAGCTACCGCTGCTGCCAACCCTCAGACAGGTTTCTGCCCTCCTGGGGTCTGGCAGCCCAGTCCCAGGAAGGCAGAACATAGGATTTCCTCTGAGAGAGGATGTTACACCCTCTCTCTTTGGAAATAGGTGTTAAGGGCCTGAGAGGAGTAGCCTCTCCTGGCCTCTGGAAATGCTTTGAAGGGCACAGATGGTGCCCTCCTTGCATAAACCAGTCCACACTGGTTCAAGGATCCCCCAGCCCCTCCTGTGGCACGAAACTGGACAGAGGAAAGGGGAGTGACCACTCCCCTATCCATCACCACCGCAGGGGTGGTGCCCAGAGCTCCTCCAGTGTGTCCCAGACCTCTGCCATCTTGAATGCAGAGGTGTGAGGGCACAATGGAGGCCTCTGAGTGGCCAGTGCCAGCAAGTGACTTCAGAGACCCCTCCTGATAGGTTCTTACCTGGTTAGGTAGCCAATCCTCCTCTGAGGGCTATTTAGGGTCTCTCCTGTGGGTTTCTCTTCAGATAACGAATGCAAGAACTCACCAGAGTTCCTCTCTTCAACTTCTGCCAAGGATCGACTGCTGACTGCTCCAGGACGCCTGCAAAACCACAACAAAGTAGCAAGAAGACTAACAGCAACATTGTAGTGCCTAATCCAGCCGGCTTTCTCAACTGTGTCCTTGCCTCCCCACGCCAGACAGTAATCCTGTGAACTGCAGCTGCTAGGGCTTCTGTGCACTTTTGCAAGGAATCCTTTGTGCACAGCACACCGTCCTGTATTGCTCAACTCGCTGAGTTGACCACCGGCTTCGTGGGACCCTCTTTTGTAGTGTTGAGACGACCGCCGTGCTCAGATTTCTTGAACACCTGTTCAAGTGCTTCTGCGGGTGCTGCCTGCTTCTGCGTGGGCTCTCTGTGCTGCTGAGCGCCCCCTGTGTCTCCTCCTCCAAGGGGCGACCTCCTGGTCCTTCCTGGGCCCGGGCAGCACCCATTTTCTTCAACCGCAACCTTTGCCGCTAGCAAGGCTTGTTTGTGTTCTTTCTGCGTGGAAACAACTCTGCATCCTCCAGCATGCCGTGGGACATCTTCTGTGCAAAGGAGAAGTTCCTGGCATCTTCCGTTGTTGCAGAATCTTCAGCTTCTTCCACCCGGAGGCAGCCATTTTGCACCTTCATCTGGGGTTTATTGGGCTCCTGAGCCCCCCCTCATCCCCTGGACTCTTTCATGACTCTTGGACTTGGTCCCCTTCCTTTGCAGGTCCTCAGGTCCAGGAATCTGTCTTAAGTGCTTTGCAGTCTGTTGTGGTCTTTGCAGAATCTCCTATCACGACTCTGGGGAAGTAGGGTAACTTTACTCCTACTTTTCAGGGACTTGGGTTGGGGTATCTTTGACACCCTTAGTGTTTTCTTACACTCCCAGCGACCCTCTACAAACTACACTAGGCCGGGGGTCCCTAAGTGGTTCGCATTCCACTTTCTTAGTATATGGTTTGTGTTGCCCCTAGGCCAATTGCATCCTATTGTATTCTAGTGTTTGTACTACTTTTCTAACTGTTTACTTACCTGTTTTTAGTCTGTGTGTATATATTGTGTATTTTACTTACCCCCTAAGGGAGTATATCCTCTGAGATATTTTTGGCACATTGTCACTAAAATAAAGTACCTTTATTTTTAGTAACTCTAAGTGTTTCTTGTGATATAGTGCTATATGATATAAGTGGTATAGTATGAGCTTTGCATGTCTCCTAGTTCAGCCTAAGCTGCTCTGCTATAGCTACCTCTATCAGCCTAAGCTGCTAGAACACTACTAATCTACTAATAAGGGATAACTGGACCTGGCACAAGGTGTAAGTACCATCAGGTACCCACTATAAGCCAGGCCAGCCTCCTACACTTAGTACCCCAGGACCTAGTTACCAGGGGAACCATGTACTAAGGACTTACAGTGGCAGCTAGAGAGTTTGCCAACTGTGCAAAACAATTGTACAGTTTTGGAGAAAGAAATCGGACACTCAGGACCTGGTTAGCAGGGACCCGGTTAACAGGGACCTAGTGCACCAACAGTCAAAGCCATATCAGAAACGAGGCAATAAGTGGGGATTAACCTTGTGAAAACGGGTTCATTCCTACATCCAAGAAGCACAAGAAGCTGTAGTTGAAGCATTCTTCGGCTTCTCTGTTCAAACACTGTTCTTCTAGTCCATCAACGGATCCAGCACCGGGGCCCCCTCCACACTTACCTGAGTTCCCTGGAGCTGGAGAGGTGCCCACCCAACTTAAACAATTTTATGGTGCAATGCATGCTATCCTTGTACTACTAACACCTTCGGGTGCACCTTTGGGCCCCATGGAGGTGAGTGGTTCCCTTATTAGGTTACTGCCAGCAGGTTTGCCCCAAACAAAAGTCAGGCCCCTTGGTTCCACCCCAAGACCTGGAGCGAATCTGTCACAAGTGCCTCCTTGCACCCCAGCTCCTCTCAGAGATGAGCCCATCGTTATTCCTGACTCCACACCAGTGAAATGAGGGCACATTCCAGGCCCTACCTACTCCGGGACTTAGCTCCTAGATCATCCCTTTGTTTCTTCCTAAAGAAAGAAATGAGGAGGAAGGATTTGATCTCTTGGAGCAGGACCCTAAGCCAACAGGAAAACTGGTATGAAGAGCTGGGTGATGCTAGTGACGGGACACCTTACCGGACCCTGGCATGCTTACCTCTCTAGGCCCTGAGTTAGAGGAAAGCACTTCCTTCACCACAGTGATGTGCAGTGTGGCCAAAGTCCTTGATCTTCAACTGCCTGCTGTCGAGGTCAAGATCAACATCTTAATGGAGTTGCTTCACCCAAAAGCTGGATGACCGGAACCACTGATCGCCTTTAACTAAACCCTCACCCACATTCTATTTTGAGCCTGGGCCAATCTTTGCACATGATGTAGGAAAGTACCCTTTTTTGGCATGGCTACCCCCACTTTTTCCCTGCTATGAGTGTGCTTAGACTGTTTTCACTGGGATCGTACTAACCAGGACCCCAGTGATTGTGCTTTCTCTCCCCAAGTGTAGTTACCTTGGACTTTTGTGCACTCCACAATTGGCATACAAGTGTCCCCTTGTAAGTCCATAGTTTTATGGTACTTAGGTGCCCAGGGCATTGTGACACCAAGGGTCCCCGATGGGGTGCAGCATGTATCATGCCACCCATGGGAGCCCAAGCAAAAGGTGTCTGCAGGCCTGCCATTGCAGCCTGCGTGAAAAGGTGCCTGCACCCTTTCACCACAGATCACTACACCAGGTCACTGTAAGTCACCCCTATGGTAGGCCCTCCTAGCCCAGAAGGCAAGCTGCATGTCCCTATGTGTGAGGGCACCACTGCATGAGCAGAGATACCCCTCCCCTATGAACGCCAGGTCTATTGCACTGGACTTCGTAAGTGTGGGTAAGCCATTTATTTTAGCCCTGTCCAGGACACAGGTCCAAGACCTGTGTCTAGCTGCATAATGGTAACTCCGAACCTGGGCGTGTTTGGTATCAAACGTGTCAGAATCATACCCCAATACTAATGCCAGTATTGGTTGTATGATTCCACGCACTCTGGGGGCTCCTAGCGGACCCCCAGTATTGCTCCTACCAGTTTTCCAGGGTTTTCCAGGCAGCCTGCGCTGCATCAGCCCCTCAGACAGTTTCCTGCCCCCCTGCTGCTTGACCAGCTCAGACAGGCGAAGACATAACAAAGGATTTCCTGTGGGAGAAGGCGGCAACACCCTCTCCCTTGGAAATAGGTGTTACAATGCTTGGGAGGGGTAGCCTCACCAAGCAACCTGTTTGCTTTGAATGGCACATTTGGTGCCCTCCTTGCAGAAACCGGTTTGCACCAGTCCAGGTAGCCTCGTCCCCGCTCTGGCACGAAACTGGACAAAGAAAGAGGGAATGACCACTCCCCTGTCCATCACCACCCCAGGGGTGGTGCCTAGAGCTCCTCCAGGTGGGACATGATTCTGCCATCTTGAAACCAAGATGCACAGCGGCCCTCTGGGAGCATCTGGGTGGCTAGATCAGGCAGGTGACGTCCAAGAACCCACCTGATAAGTGGGCACTGTGCAAGGTGACCCAACCCCCTTTTAGGGCTATTTTGGGACTCCTTGCGGTCGGGTCCCCAGATTCGGTGTGCAAGACTTCACCAGAACTCCTCTACACTGTCTAATTCTGCTCCTGGCCACCGGAACCGCAACGGGACACTTCAGGAACCAACAAGACTGTAGCTCCATAGATGACCTCACCTTGCAACATTGTTTCCCCGGCTCTTGAGTGGTCCCCTTGGTCTTCTCTGCCCTCTATAACTTTTAGGAGACAGCGAGCTCTTGCCTCTCCTTACAGGACAGTACTCCTGTGCACTGCGACTCTTGCAGCAACTAAGGCTTGTTGTCTCCTCCTTCAAGGGATCTTCAGGCTCTAAGTAACCCCAACCTCCAGCACCCCATTCTTGCAAGGACAGTCACCCTCCTGCTGCAACAGCAACGTGGGACTCCTCTCCAGGTGTGCTGATTGGGCCTCACTGCAACTTACTATGCCTCCTACCAGTGGGTTGCCTTTGGAGGCTGCAACTGCATCTTCTGGCTCTCCTGACTGCTGAGGGTCAGCCCAGCTCCCCCCTCATCCCTCCCTCCCACCCTCAAGAGGTTGAGTCCCCTGGACTTTGCTGGTCCTCTTCAGCCTTGCAACTCTTCATTTGCTTCCTCTTGCATTTTGCAAGGTTTGTTGGTGGTTCTCCCAAACCACTGACCATCTGCGCCTTGGCAACCAATGTGGGACATAATCTGCACTGCTCCACTGACTTTTCTGCAGCCCCTGGGCTCCGCCGCTGATCTCCTTTCCCCATAAACCTGGATTTTCATCCACAGCAGGATGGGTAGTGGCTCCTTCCTGGTCTGGACACTCCATAGTGGACTGGACTCTCTCCTTCTTTTGCAGGCCCTCTTCTTCCAGAATCCGCCTTTGGATTCCTCTGGTCTGGTCCTGTTCTCACACAGTCCATTTTCTAAGTCCTCTTGTTAGTCCTTGGGAAGACCAGGTACTTACCTCTGCTCTCCTGTTCCCTGAGGGTCACTTAGGTACTCACCTCTTAGGGTCCCGAGTTCTTCCAGCTTCCATCTCCATATCCTTGGGTTGGGACTTCACTTTGCATTCCACTATTTTAGTATATGGTTTGGCCCGTCTCTAGGGTCCTAACTATTTGTCACTAATTGTTGCTAATGCTTGTTGTTTCTTGTGCTCAATCCTAATTATTACTGTGTGTGTATATATAATGTGTACTTACCTCAGTTGGGGGTCTGCCTAGAAGTAATCTAGTTCAGTGTTACTGTAATAAAGTACCTTTATTTTCGCAACACTTAGTGGGTCTTTCAGGTGGGATAAGGTACTGCGTGACTGCTGTGGTATTGCAAGTGCTTTGCACTCCTCCTAGATAAGTCTTGGCTGCTCATCCACAGCTTCCTGTAGAGAGCCCTGGCTTCCTACACACACTCTTAATTCACTAATAAGGGTTGCCTGGACCTAGTATAAGGTGCCAACACCATAGGTGTCCGCCACACACCAGGCCAGCCTCCTACACAGGGTCTCCTGTACTTTTTATATGATTTCCCAATGCCTTTGTACTGTCCCAGGAGACCCAGCCTTCCTCTCCCAGCACCCCTTCCCAGAGAATGTAGTTTTGCGGGTCTCAGCAACAAAGGTCATATCCAATGCGTTCACTACCAACCACCCCACGGGACAGAGAGTCCAAGAGGTTCGACACCCTTGGGAAGAATATTTTCTCTTCCATCAGCCTAGCTTTGTGGTTGGTTGACACCACATGGTTCTTGGGCCAATATTCCAGTGTGTTGTGGGACCTAGTTGCAGTACTGCTTCCCGAGGAGGGCTGGGCTGTCCCCAGCCAAGTCTTAATGAGTTGTCAGAATGCAGAGCAGTTTGCCATCAGGTGTAGACTGATTGCCACAGACTCTGTAGACAGAGCCTGGGCTTCTACTGTGGTGCTGTGTCACCACGCGTGGTTGTGGTCTACAGGGTTCTCCTGGGATGTCCAAGCGTCCCTGATTGCCATGCCTTTCTGTGGCTCCCTCCTATTTGATGACAAAGCTGACATGGCACTCGAGTGTTCTGGAGAGCCGAGGTGGCCGACAGCTCTCTCTTACTCTCTCTATCTTCCCGAACCCAGGAACGGTCTTTTCACCCCACTGCAGCCATGGGCCCAAGGGCCTCCACAAAATTAACCGTACCTTTCAGTACAGCAACCTTCACAGCCATTTTTGTGGGCAGGATCGGAGATCCCAAAGAGTGTGTGGTAATGAGATCCAACAAGCTGTCCAGTCCCCCCACATATCATTAGTGCACCCTCCTTTCAATACTGGCATCCCATTAGTGTCAGAATCAGGCACCACATTCCAAAATGGTCTGCGATAACCTACAATAAGTAGGTGCTTAAGATTGTGCGGAAGGGGTACACCCTCTCGTTTGTGAAAACCCCATCCGCCTTTGCCACCAGTTCAAGAATGCCTGACAGATGACCATCTCTTCTTGCTCTGTCAGGAAGTACATCCTCTTCTGGTCAAAGGAGCCATCAAGTGGGTGCCAGCAGCAGAAGTAGGGCATGGTTGTTATTCCTGCTACTTTCTGGTGCTGCTCCCTCTCAAATACTTTCTGCGAAAAGAGAAATTCGGGGTGCTCACATTGTATTAGGTTCTGTCTGTTCTGGACCATGAACACTGGATGGTAGCGCTGGGTCTACAGGACATGTATTTCCACATCCCTGTCCTTTTGGTCCACAGGTGTTACCTGTGATTCACGTAGGGCAGGAACATTTCCATAATGCTGTGTTCTGTTTCAGCTTTACCAGTGCCCCTCAGGTATTCACAAAAATGATGACAGTAGTTGCAGCCCATCTGAGGGTGTCGGGGGTTCCAGTCTTCCCCTACCTCGACGACTGGCTGTTGAAGGCAGGCTCACACCAGGCAGTCATCACCCACCTTCAGACTGTGGCGGACATCCAATTGGCTGTGGTTCACTGTCAATGTGCCAAAGTCAAACTCTCCCACCTCTCAGTTGCTCCTTTTCATCTGATCCATTCTGGCCATGATTCAACATTTTAGCCTCTGTCCAGGATTTTAGTGGGACTGACTCTGAGGCTGCTGAGTTTCATGGCCTCCTGCAGCACCAGAGATATCACTGCGACCTGGTCCAGACTGCACAAGCTCTACAGTGATAGTTGATAAACTGCGATTGGCCAGTGGCAAACTCCTCTCTATTGCCCACCCGGAGCAGACCATGGTGACAGATGCATCACTTTTGGGTTAGGGCAGCCACCAGGGAGTGGTGGAATTAGAAGTCTCTGGTCTCCAGCAGAATTCCAGCTCCACATCAACCTTCTGGAGCTCAGGGGTTTCATTTGGTATTGAATGTTTTCCTTCTATCTGTCAAAGGAAGTCTGATTGAGGTGTTCACGGATGACACCACTACTATTTGGTATTGCAACAAACAGCACTAGTTGAGGTTATGGACCATGTGCTAGGAGGTTCTTCGTCTCTGAAGTGCCAGGATATCTTCCTGGTCGTGCAGCATGTGGCAGGCTCACTGAACACCAGGGCAGATGAACTTGCCATCAATGCCTTGCAGATCATTAATGGCATCTACATCTAGTGGTGGTACAAAGTCTCTTCAGCATTTGGAGAGAACCTTTTCTCGGTCTATTCACCTCCACTGAGAGCGTGCAGTGTCAGCACTTCTATGCATTGGAGTTTCCAAAGCAATTCTCACTTGAAGATGCATTTCCGGTGATACCACTCCTGGCCCGAATTCTCCAGAACATCAGGCCAGACCAGGCCAAAGTCATTTTTGTGGCTCGGATTGGGCACAGAGGGTTAGGTATTCTGACCTCCTGAGAATGAGCATCAGTACTCTGGTCAGGCTGCCCCTTCGGGAGGATTTCCTTTTGAAGCTACAGGGCACCCGAACCTGTGCGCACTCCACCTTCATGCATGGAGATGAAACTGAAACATGAAAGTTGAAGGTTTTCGATCTTCTTCTTGAGGTTTATTTTGTCGTCTTGACAACCTTGCAACCCTCTGCAAAATCTGTATACAGCTGCCATTGGGATAAGTTTATGGCTTGCTGTTCCTCATTCCAGGTGAAGCCCCTTTGTGTATCAGAGTTGTTGCTGTTTGTTCTATCATTAGGCAAGCAAGGCTTTGCCCTTGGCACTGTTAAGGGTTATCTGTTGGTCATTTGGGCTTTCCATCGTCTACTGGATCAACCCTTCCTGTTCAAGTCACCTGCTGGGATTTGTTTTCTGAATAGTTGGCAGCACTTGTTCCCCCTGTTCCTTCTGTGATGCCCCAGTGGGACCTCAATCTAGTCCTCACATTTCTCATGTGCTCTTCGAGTCACTACACACCTGTTCTCTGCAACTCTTGACTATCAGTACGGTCTTTCTGGTGACCATTACATCTACTTAGAGGGTGAGAAAGCTTCAAGGTCTTTGTTCATCCTCCGTACACCAGCTGTTTCTCTGACAAACTGGTCCTTCAGACACTTGACTATATCCTGCTAATGGTTGTCACCCCTTTTCATATTGTTCAGAGTATCATTCTGCTTACCTGTTTGCAGACGCTCATCCTGGAAGGTATTGGTTTATCTATCTATTTTAAGGTGAGGAATCTATCAGAAGAAATTACATATCTTCCGTGACACATTTTCTAGTAGAGACTGTCTAACTGCAGATTCCTCACTGACCCTCCCATCCACCCTGCTCTTCCAACTGGGCTCTTCACCCTAAAGATCCATTTAAGCACTGCACACTGGTCAAAACTAGGCGTGTGCAATAAATGTGTCTTTTGCTGGCAGAGTTGATGAATTTTGGCCACTCCACGTTATACTTGTAACGCGGAGATCCAGCTTAATTGCACCACCTGCAACATGGTGGAGTTTTTCTCACGTGTGGCTTGCCAACAGCAAGTGGAGATGAAACCTCACCGGTTTTCAATCTTCTTCCTGAGGTTTATGATGTCATCTTGGCAGTTCTGCATTTTTCCACAAAAACTGTATACACCTGCTATTGAGAAGTTTGTGGCTTGCTGTTCCTCATTCCAGGAAACCCCCCTTTGTGCAGCACTGTCAGAGGTGTTGCTGTTTGTTCTGTTGTTAGTCCAGCACAGTTTTGCTCTGGGCGCCACTAAGGGTTATCTGTCAGCTATCTGGGCTTTCCTGCGGGTGCTTGATCAACCCTTCATGTTCAAGTCACATGCTGTGATTTGTTTTCTGAATGGTGTGCAAAACTTGTTCCCACCTACCCCTTTTGTGATGACCCAATGGACCTCAGTCTGGTCCTCACATTTCTCATGTGTTCCCCTTTTGAGTCACTACACACCTGATCTGATAGAAACATCTAGCTGCAGATTCCTTACTTTAGAGCCTTCCCCATACACGAGCCTGGATCCGGAAACTTTTTTTCCATAGCATGTCAGCACATCAGAAGAGGGTGACACGTGACTCCCTATCAATGTCGGCTACTGGATGTGATGTCGGCAGCATCCATACATCCGTCTCGCCAACATGAGTTCCTTCTTTTCCTCGCTTTCACCGTGAGTCCGGCAGTGATGTGTTAGCCTGTTTTCGGCCTGCTTCGACGTCTTCGTTGATGGAACAGTGTGCTGTATATGTCTTCAGGATTTTAGCCCTGTGGGTCCTGTGGACGACAGATGTCTGCCATGGAGCCCCACTCTATTTGCATATGGTGCCTGGGTTAGCACTGCAACTCCATAGAGTGCAACTCCTGTGTCAAATTTGGCTGAAGGCACTGCAGGAGCATCATATGAAACTTCTGGTGGCACGTATGTAGGAGCCTTCCCAAACTTCCCATCATTCTCGGTCTCCTTCTCAGAGTAAGGTCCGTTCCTGGGTTCATTCCAGGAGTCGTTGTCGTGGGCGTCATTCACCATGGACTAAACACAATAAGTCTTGATTCAAGTGGTCGAAGTTGCAGTGTCTTCTGATTTTGCCATGTACGGCCTCCCACTACTCCTGAGTGGAGGAGTCGAGGCCTGAGTCCACCCCATGTCTCCCTCCCTTCCCAGGGGCTAAGGCAACTCTGAACCAAATGTGTGAGTATTATGTTTCCCTTCATGCTATCTCTGGGAAATCATCTTCCCCTGGAGTTCCTGTGGTCCCCAAGGAGGTGCAAGATGCCTTGACTGTCTCCGTCAGCGGGTTCGCCCTTGGCACCTGTTAGGCCTTCTCTTTCAGTGGACAATGAATTCCCATAACAAAATCTTTGAAACAAAAGATGACAGTCGTAGAGCAGGAAAGATGGGAGTGTTGTTAAGAAATCTGTGGCTAGATCCTATCTGTAACAGATAATGTGTTACTGAAGGTCTGTAACTTGATCTTTTCTGAAGCTCATGACTATCAAAACGGTCTTTCTGGTGACCATTACACCTACTAAGAGGGTCAGTGAGCTTCAAGCTCTCAGTTCATCCTCCATACCCAGCTGTTTCTCTGACAAACTGGTCCTTCAGACACTTGCCTCCTCTCTGTCTAAGGTTGTCACCCCTTTTCATTTTAGCCAGAGTATCACTCTGCTTACCTCTTTGCAGACCCTCTTCGGGGGTGGTATTGATTTGGTATCTATTCTAAGGTGAGGAAACTTTATCAGAAGAAGTTGTTACTTATTTTAGTGACACCTTCTAGTGGAGACTACTTAACTGCAGTTTCCTCACAGACCCTCCCATCACCCTGCTCTGCCAACTGGGCTCTTCACCCTAAAGATCCCATTAGATGCTGCACACTGGTCAAAACTGGGAGTGGGCAATAAATGTTGCTCTGTCGGTGGAGTTGGCAGAATTCTGGCACTCCGCGTTAAGCTTGTAATGTGGAGATCTGGCCAAATTCCACCAACCTCCACATGGCATCGTTTTTTCTCACTTGCAGCTCGCCAGCAGTAAGTTGGCAAGCGAGAGTTGGATTCCCATAGTGCACTTTTAAGGGCACGAGGAGGGCACCCGGCAAGACTTTCCCAATGTGGGTGGTCACAACCATTCACGGTGCAAAAGTCTACTTGAGCAGTTGCACCCTCTGGCATACCATGTGGTGCTGTTCCCACTGATTTTTTAGCTCGTAATGACCTGCCTACATGCCCACGTGCGACATGCTGATTTCCGCCTGTTTCTGAACATCATGAGGCTCCCCGAGTTCCACCCACCCCTAGTCAAAACATAGCTTTTTTTTATATACCTATGCATTTTTGGCATGCAAATAGTCATGAAAGAAACTGTTGTCAGCATGCTGGGGTGATGCTTAGATGCTGACGGCAGCAGCACTTCCGATGCATATCCAAGTAACGCCACCCTTCGTCCCGCAGAGGTACTGGTCAAGCTTTTCCAGGTCCAGTCTGACACCTGTGGAATGTTCTAAGGTAAGGAATCTTTGGTGTCATAGAATCTCTACAGTAAAAGACGTTACCAAAGGTACTTTTTTTCTTCTCCCCATTGTGTGTGAGTGGCCTCTTTGTACATCTATAAATGTTCCACCTTAGAGATATGCACAATACTACGACAGTTATATATAAATCCTCAGTGTTTGAGGGCGTGGAAAGAGCCAAGGAAGAAACTGACTTTGACGTTTATATGCTGCTCTGATCTATCAGTTCTGGTTCAATACTGTGTCAGGTAGTGGCAGGTGTGGTGGCTCGGGTCAGGGATCTAGACAGCATGCACACAAAGACAACACAGATGTGGTTTTACTGGCTCTGTGCCTTGTGCGTGACTGTGCGCGGTTATTATTTTGTCCGTGACCTCCAACATAGGTCAAGGCATGTAGGCAGGTCTGCATTAATGTCATCAGGCGCAACCCTGTGCTTTATTACATTCCTTGAAAACATTCAACTTTAATGATAATCATTCAACTCTCATTATACAAACACAATGTTTGTCTGTGGGGGCACTAAATCCTTCTAGTCTCATTTTGTTACTTGCAGACATAGGGCCTGATTTAGAGTTTGGTGGATGGGGTTATCACACCTTCTTATTTATTTGTGAAATTGTTTCAATTTTCTGGATCTCGTCACATCCATGGTGTTTCAGAGACAGTGGTATGAGGTCATGGCATCAGCGAAATCCTAGGGAGCGAGCAATCTCGGGCAGCCAGTCTCAGCGATCTAGTGGGCATACTCGTCAGCATCTGAAGGGGAGCCACTATTTCTGCTGCTCAGTGGCAGGGATCTCTGGAGAGGTATTCAGCAGAGTTGTAACACCTAGGTTTGTAGCTCACAGTTGGTATTATTGAAAGTGCATTGCCCACTTAGCTATATGTGGGGGCAGGGTGAGGTGCTGTTCCTGCAAATAGTGGAATAAGTGGTTTGTAATCTGTGACAACTTTGAAGGGCCGACCATAGAGATATAAGGACCACCCCAAGGCCAATGGGGCTGATGTCTACCACAAGTTCAGTTTCCTTTGCTGGATTTAAGTACTTTATTGTTGTGATCTGGAGGAGAGCGTCTTTGATGGCTTGAAAAGCAGCTTTCTCAGTCTCTCCCCACATCCAGGGAGAGATTGTCTTGGTCAGGTGTCTCAGAGGTCCAGCAAGGGTGGTGAGATTAGGGATGAAACTCCCACAGTATGTGGCAATACCCAGGAAACTCTGGACATCTTCTGCAGATGTTGGACAGGGTGCTTCTTTGATGTACTTCTTTAAATCATCTTTGATCCCTTCATGCTAGAAGATGAAGCCAAAGTATTCCATTCCTTGGTGAAAGGACTAGTATTTTCTGCTTTTGAGAGTGAGGCCAGCCAAACAGATCCTTTTAAGGAAGGCTCACATCTGGCAGTGGTGACTGTCAGAGGTAGGCGCATGTATGAGGATGTCATCACTGACATTGATGACTCTATCTGATAGAGACTTCTAGTTGCAGATTCCTTACCTTAGAATTTCCCCCAGACGTCACACTGGATCCGGAGGTTTTTCTTCGAGCAATACCCTTGCGCATCAGCAGGTGGTGTCGGTCGACTCCGCAGGCGTCGTTGGCGTCGTGGTCATCGTGATGACGTCTGGTGTAGTACATAGACGCCGCCCTTGCGCAGTGACGTCAGTTCTTTTCTTTCTGCGCCACACGCTGATGCGGAGAAGAGCTACCCTGGCTATTTTTTGGCCGAATTCGACTGTTTTGTCGAGTTTTTCTGTGAAACTTTGGTGCGTCGATGATGTCCCTGAAGACCGGGTTCAAGCCATGCGAGGACTGTCCTCGTACGATGTCGATGACGGATCCACATCGGGTTTGCCTGTGGTGTCTCGAGCGCGACCACGACCTGAAGTCATGCTCTGAGTGCCGGGCCATACACCTGAAGGCTTTGCGGGAGCGGTCCCTACAGCTTATGATGGCTCGCACTCAACTCAGCGTAGGTCCCGATCTTGCTCGAGAGTCAGCCTACGCCGCCTTAGACTTCGATGGGGCCTTCTCACCCCAGGTCGAATTCGGACCCTTTTTCTCATGGGGAGGGATTGGAGGGGTCCCTGGACCCTTATGAATACCAGGATGATCCTTCTATGGACTGGGCTCAGGAATTGGGTGAAGCCAGTTGTCTGGATACTTCTGACGCTGGCATGCTGTCTCCTCCTACCGTGGCTACGGCGGAGGGAGCAATTTATGGCATGGTTGTCAGTAGGGCAGCTGAGGTCCTTGGTCTCGAGCTTCCCACTGTTGAAGTAAGGTCTAATCTCCTGACGGAGGTGCTTCAGCCTGGGGCTTCTACTTCAGAACCCCTTTTCCCATTTAATGAAGACCTCACCAATGTCCTTTTGTGTACATGGTCCAAACCCAACACATGGGCTCCTGTGAATAGGACTATCGCACGCCGCCATCGGCCCGCTCCGAACGACCCTAAATTCCTATCCTAACACCCCACGCCTGAGAGTCTTGTTATCCAGGCTTCCTCTTTTTCAGGCGCATTCCCTACCGCACCCCCGGATAGGGAATCCAGAAGACTGGAACAGTTTGACAAGAAGCTGTTTTCTTCCTCCAGTCTCGCGCTGCAGTCTGTGAACACTGCATGCCTTTTGGGCCGCATACCCACTCTTTGTGGGATACAGCTGCGCAAGTCCTGCCGCAGATACCGGAGGAGGCCGATGCTATCGGCTCCCAAGCTGTGAACGATGGGAGAGATGCGCAAAGTTCACAATCTGTTGTGGGCTGGACACGACCGACTCTCTGGGCAGATCGATTGCTACCGCTGTGTCCTTACGATGCCATGCCTGGTTACATACTTCAGTTTTTTCTGGGGATGTCCAACAGTCACTCATGGACATGCCCTTTGATGGCTCCCGTCTCTTTGGAGACAAAGCAGACTCGGCAATGGAGAGAATCAAGGATTCCCGGGCTACGGCTCGGTCTCGTGGTCTTTCCTCTTCCCCTAGCAGTCCGTTTTTCACCCCCTTTCTGCCCACGGAAGGGGCTCTCTGTCGGGTCCCCCACCCAGCCACTGTGCCACCCATGCTGTTCAGCCGCTGCGTGGCCAGGGACGCAGAAGCCCACGTGGGCAAGGGACAGGGAACCAGAGGTCTACCCAATCCACCCCTGCCCCCGCTGCAGCCTCCAAACCCTCCTAGTCTGTCTCCTCACTCCGATCTAGTTGGCGGCAGGATTCACCATTGCCTTCCCCACTGGGAATCCATCACTACGGACAGGTGGGTTTTGCACATAGTTCGAAAGGGCTGTGCTCTCCCCCTCTAATCTGCCCCACCAGCCATGCCTCCATCAGTCAGCCATCTTCTGGACGATCATTTGGCACTTCTCCGTCAGGAAGTCACAGCTCTCTTGGCCAAGGGAGCCATAAAGAAGGTCCCTGTGCCAGAAGTAGGTCATGGTTGGTATTACCGCTACTTTCTGGTGACGAAAAAGGACAAGGGCTTACATCCTATACTAGACCTTCGGGACCTCAATTAATTCCTCAAGAAGGAGAAATTCTAAATGCTCACCCTGGCTCAGGTCCTGTCTGCCTTATACCTAGGAGACTATATGGTAGCGTTGGACTTGCAGGACGCTTATTTCCACATTCCCATCCTGTCTGCCCACAGATGTTACCTGCGATTCGTGGTAGGTCACGAGCACTATCAGTTTACCGTGCTCCCCTTCGGCCTTTTCAGCACCCCTCGGGTGTTCATGAAAGTAATGGCAGTGGTTGCACCTTATCTGTGCAGGTTAGGGGTCTCAGTCTTCCCTACCTTGACGACTGGCTGTTGAAGGCAGACTCGCCCAGACAGTCGTCTCCCACCTTCAGACTACGACGAGCCTCCTGCACATGCTGGGGTTCACTGTCAGCGTGCCGAAGTCACACCGGACTCCCTCTCAGACGCTCCCTTTCATCAGAGCTGTTCTGGACACAGTGCAATTTTGGGCTTATCCTCCCAAACAGCGAGTCCAAGATATTCTGGCTATGATTCTGATCTTTAAGCCTCTGTCTTGGGTTTTGGACTCTGAATATGCTGGGCCACATAGCCTCTTGAATCCTGCTGGAAACACATGCCAGATGGCATATGCGGGCTCTGCAGTAGGACTTGAAGCACCAGTGGGCGCAGCATCAGGGAAATCTCTCGGACATGATCAAGATCTGGGAGGGGACTGCGAAAAACTATCAGTGGTGGCTTTCGAATCTGTATTGGGTCCACGGCAGATCCCTCTCCCTTCCCCATCCAGATCTATCCATAGTGACAGATGCATCACTTCTGGGTTGGGGCTGCCACATGGGAGAGGCGGAGATCAGAGGCCTCTGGGCTCCATATCAATCTTCTGGAACTCCAGGCGATCACGCTTGCTTTGAAGGCATTTCTTCCCTCTCTCAAAGGGCATTACCCTGGTGGTTCCACATTTGGCGGACTCTCTGAACGCCAGAGCGACAAACTCAGCCATCGATCACGAATGGCATCCAGAGGTGGCGCAAAGTCTCTTTCAGTAGTGGGGAGAGCCTTGGTTAGGTCTGTTTGCCTCTACAGAGAACGCGCAATGTCAGCTCTTTTGCGCGTTGGAGTTTCCAAGGCGGCACTCGCTCGGAGATGCTTTTCGTCTCGAGTTGAACTCCTGCTTCATTTCTGCCTTTCCGCCTATACACTTCTGCCCAGAGTTCTCAAGAAGATCAGGAACAACCGGGCCCAAGTTATCTTGGTAGCTCCGGGCTGGGCACGGAGAGTATGTGTAGGAAGTTGGCTCTGTATATACTATATGAAAGTGAGAGATAGTGTACACAGAGTCCAAGGGTTCCCCTTGGAGGTTGATAGTGGCAAAATTAGATAATACTAATGCTCGATTTGGTGGTAGTGTGGTCGAGCTGTAGGATTATCAGAGGGTAGTGTTGAGCATTTGTTCTACACACATAGGCAATAAACGAGGAACACACACTCAAAGCCAATAGTTTTAATATAGAAAAATATATTTTCTTAATTTATTTTAGAACCACAAGATTCAAGATTTGAGGTAAGTACATAAAATGCAAGGTACTTCACACCGGTAAGTAGATAACTTTGACAGCAGTACACACAGTTTAGGTTAAAATGGCAATAAGTTATTTTAAAAGTGTGCAAAAATCAACAGTTCCTGGGGGAGGTTAGTTTGGTTAAGTTTCTCAAGTAAGTAAAGCACTTATACAGTCAGTCTCCTGGGCATAGGCAGCCCACTGTTGGGGGGGTTCAAGGCAACCCCAAAGTCACTGCATCAGCAACACAGGGCCGGTCAGGTGCAGAGGTCAAAGGAGGGCCCAAAACACATAGGCACCTATACTCCAGTTCTGGTCTGCTGGCAGGTAAGTACCTGCGTCCTCTGGGAGCAGACCAACGGGGTTTTGTAGAGCACTGGAGGCGGGGGACACAAGCAGGCACACAAAACACACCCTCAGCGGCACAGGGGCGGCCGGGTGCAGTGTGCTTAGTAGGCGTCGGGTTTGTTATTGAAAGAAATGGAGGGACCCGGGGGTCACTTAGGAGATGGAGGCAGGGCAAAGGGGGGCTTCTTGGGCCAGCCACCAACTGAGCTAGGAAGAGGGACGCCTGCTGGTCCCTCCTGCACTGGAAGGTGGTTCCTCCCGGTCCTGGGAGCTAGGGGTGCAGTGCTTGGTCCAGGCATCGGGTTCCTTGTTACCAGGCAGTCGCGGTCAGGGGGAGCCTCTGGATCTTCTCTGCAGGCGTCGATGTAGGGGTGCAGGGGGGTCGACTCAGGTTACTCACGTCATCGCAGTCACCTGGGAGCCCTCTCTGCGGTATTTGTTCTCTGGAACCCAAGCCAGGGGTGTCTGGTGCAGAGTGAGAAGTCTCACGCTTCTGGCAGGAAGAGAGTGTTCTTTCAAAGTTGCTAAAAAGTTGCAAAGTTGTTGCTGTTTTTGAACAGTGCCACTGTTCTCAGTAGTTTCTTGGTCCTTCGGGTTTAGGGCAGTCCTCTGAGTCCTCAGAGGCTGCTGGTCCCTGTCGGATGCGTCGCTGTGCAGGTTCTTTGAGTCTGGAAACAGGCCGGTTTTTCTGGGGCCAAGTCAGTTGGTGTCTCCGTCGTCTCTGGGGGACTTTCAGGTCAGCAGTCCTTCTTCTTTCTTCAGGTTGCAGGAATCTGATTTCCTGGGTTCAGGGTTGCCCCTAAATACTCAATTTAGGTGTGTGTTTAGGTCTGGGGGCAGTAGCCAATGGCTATTGTCCTGGAGGGTGGCTACACCCTCTTTGTGCCTCCTCCCTGAGGGGAAGGGGCCACATCCCTATTCCTATTGGGGGAATCCTCCAATCTCAAGATGGAGGATTTCTAAAGGCAGGAGTCACCTCAGCTCAGGGCACCTTAGGGGCTGTCCTGACTGGTGGGTGGCTCCTCCTTGTTTCCCTCATTATCTCCTCCAGCCTTGCCGCCAAAAGTGGGGGCAGTGGCCGGAGGGACGGGCATCTCCATTAGCTGGGATGCCCTGGGGTGCTGTAACAAAAGGCATGAGCCTTTGAGGCTCAATGCTAGGTGTTACAGTTCCTGCAGGGGGAGGTGAGAAGCACCTCAACCCAGTACAGGCTTTGTTCCTGGCCACAGAGTGACAAAGGCACTCACCCCATGTGGCCAGACACTCGTCTGGTTGTGCCAGGCTAGCAGAAACTAGTCAGCCTAGCACTAGGAGTCGGACTGGTATTCAGGGGGCATCTCTAAGATGCCCTCTGGGTGTTTTTTTCAATAGATCCCACACTGCCATTAGTGTGCATTTATTGTGCTGAGAAGTTTCATACCAAACTTCCCAGATTTCAGTGTAGCCATTATAGAACTGTGGCGTTTGTGTTTGACAAACTCCCAGACCATATACTCAGTATGGCTACCCTGCACTTACAATGTCTAAGAATTGACTTAGACACTGTAGGGCCATAGTTCTCATGAAGCTATGCCCTCACCTGTGATATAGTGCACCCTACCTTAGGGCTGTAAGGCCTGCTAGAGGGGTGACTTACCTATGCCCCAGGCAGTGGGTTATGGGTATGGCACTCTGAGGGGAGTGCCATGTCGACTTAGTCTTTTTCTCCCCACCAGCACACACAAGCTGTGAGGCAGTGTGCATGTGCTGAGTGAGGGGTCCCCAGGGTGGCATAGTACATGCTGCAGCCCTTAGAGACCTTCCCTGGCCACAGAGCTCTTGGTATCAGGGGTACCTTTTACAAAGGATTTAACGGTGTACCAGGGCTGTGCCAATTGTGGATGCAAAGTTACAGTTTTAGGGGAAGAACACTGGTGCTGGGGCATGGTTAGCAGGGTCCCAGCACACTTCCAATCAAAGCTGGCATCAACACTAAGCAAAACGGGGGGGGGGTTACCATGCCAACAGTGGCATTTTCCTACAGGGTGGGTCTAAATCCTCTTCCAACCAACAGAATAAGAAGCCTTGGTGTTAAATGTGTAAGAACAAAAGCCATTGGGCAAGTGACAGTACTTGTCCAAAGAAAAACACAAACGCTTCCAAAAATAACACTACCAATAGTCAATCCAAGGGTGTATCAGGGCTCACTGGTAGGTGTGGTGAAGGTTGGTTTAGTTAGGGAAGCCACTGAGGCTGTTTTAGTCTCTGGTGGTGGCATTGACCTTGTCATCCTTGTTGCTTGTCCCCTTAATATGGATGAGTACAAGCAAGAAGCCCTAATAAATGGTGTTCAGATTGAGGCCTACAGGGACACAGGTTCCAGTGTCACAATGGTGACTGAAAAACTGATGGCCTCTGAGCAACACCTACTTGGTCATCAGTACTAAGCCCATAACAACATTGTTAGCCACCCCGTGGCTGTTGTTGATCTCAACCTGGCGGGGGAGGGTTACTGGCCCAAAGAAAGTTGTGGTATCCACAGACCTTCCTGTAGAATGTCTACTAGGAAATGACTTGGAGACTTCATTCTTTCCTGAGGTGGAGTTGAAGGCCCATGCAGCAATGCTTGTCATTCCTGGGCATATCTTTGCTTTGACAAGGGCACAGGCCAAAAAGAAAAGAGGACAGGGAAATTTGAATCCTGGAACAGTGGACCAATAATCTCCCTGAGGCAGGGGTAGAAAGGGTAAAAAGTTATCCACTATCCCTCCCTCCACTGAAGATTCACTCTTTCAGGAGGAGGAGCCTACTCCCTTTGCAGAACCTACACCAGAGGAGCTTCAGGCTGACACAGCTGAGCTCTTGGGTTCAGGGGAACCTGCTAGGGAGGAGTTAAGTGTGGCTCAGCAAACCTGTCCCACACTTGAGGGTTTAAGGCAGCAAGCTGTCAAAGAGGCAGGGGATGTCAGTGACACCCATAAGGTGTATTGGGAAGACAATCTCCTATAGGCAAGGGACCCAAAACCTGGTGCCACCTGGAGACTGGTTATTCCCTTGCAGTATGTAGAATTTCTGTTGACCCTAGCACATGGCATTCCCCTTGTTGGACGTTTGGGGAAAAGTAAGACCTGCCTGGGACAGACTGGTCCTTCACTTTCGCTGGCCTCATATGTCAGAGGACACAAAGGAGTTTTGGCGCTCCTGTGTCACTTGCCAAGCTAGTGGTAAGAATGGTGGCACTCCGAAGCCCCCTTTGATCCCACTGCCAGTGGTTGGAGTGCCCTTTGAAAGGGTAGGGGTTGACATTGTTGGCTACCTTGACCTTCCTACTGCTTCTGGCAATAGATTCATTTTAGTGGTAGTGGACCATGCCACTAGATACCCAGAAGCAATACCTCGGAGAACCACTATTGCTCCTGCAGTGGCAAAGGCCCTCCTGGGAATCTTTTCCAGGGTGGCCTTTCCAAAAGAGGTGGTGTCAGACAGAGGTAGCAACATCATGTCTGCATACCTAAAAGCAATGTCGAAAGAGTGTGGTTTAACCTACAAGTTAACCACACCTTATCACCCCCAAACAAATGGGTTGGTTGAGAGGTTTGACAAAACACTCAAAGGTATGATTCAAGGACTCTCTGAAAAACTCAGAAGGTGATTGAATGTCCTGCTACCATGCCTCCTTTTTGCCTATAGGGAGCTACCCCAGAAGGGAATAGGCTACAGCCCTGTCGAACTCTTTTTTGGTCACCCTGTTAGAGGTCCATTAGCTCTTGTGAAAGAGGGGTGGGAACAACCCTTGAAGCCCCCTAAACAAGATATTGTGGATTATGTACTTGGCCTAAGATCAAGAATGGCTGCGTACATGAAAAAGCCCACTAAAAACCTTCTGGCAAGCAAAGAGTTACAGAAACAATGGCATGACCAGAAGGCTGTCCTGACAGTCTACCAACCAGGACAGAAGGTGAGGGTACTGGAGCCTGTGGCACCCAGGGCACTCCAGGACAAATGGAGTGGGCCACACATAATAGTAGAGAAAAAGGGTGAGGTCACATACTTAGTGGACCTAGGCACTCCTAGAAGTCCTCTAAGAGTACTTCATGTGAACTGCCTTAAGACCTACTATGACAGGGCTGACTTAACCCTGCTCATGGCTGGTGATGAGGGACAGGAGGATGAGAGTGACCCTCTCCCTGATCTATTCTCCAACACTGCAGCTGGTGGCTCAGTGGAAGGCAGGCTGTCTTTCTGAAGAGCAGGAGCACTGCAGGAACCTCTTGGGTCAGTTTTCAGTACTCTTTTCTCTGACACCTGGTCAGACAACTTGGTGTGAACACACCATTGATACTAGAGACAGTTTACCTGTCAAAAGTAAGATTTCTAGACAGCGCGACCATGTCAGAGACTGCATTAAATCAGAAGTTCAGAAAATGCTAGACCTAGGAGTGATTGAGCACTCTGATAGCCTCTGGGCCAGCCCAGTGGTGCTTGTACCCAAACCTCATTCTCAGAATGGAAAAAGGGAGATGAGTTTCTGTGTAGATTACAGAGGGCTCAACACAGTCACAAAGACTGATGCTCACCCTATACCCAGGGCAGATGAGCGTATTCATACACTGGCATCTGCCAAGTATCTCAACACTTTTGATTTGACTACAGGCTACTGGCAAATCAAACTGTCAGAAGATACAAAACCTAAGACAGCTTTCTCTACCATTTAAGGGCATTATCAGTTTACTGTTATGCCCTTTGGTTTGAAGAATGCACCTGCCACTTTTCAGAGGTTCGTGAGCACAGTCCTCCAATGTCTGAAAGCTTTTAGTGCAGCATATCTTGATGATATGGTTGTCTTCAGCTCCATCTGGGATGAACACCTGGTCCACCTATGGAAAGTGTTGGATGCCCTGCAAAAGGCAGGCCTCACTATCAAGGCCTCAAAGTGCCAGATAGGGCAGGGGAAGGTAGTTTATGTGGGACACCTGGTAGGTGGAGAACAGATTGAACCACTACAGGGGAGGATCCAGACTATTTTAGACTGGGCTACCCTACAACACAGACCCAGGTCAGAGCCTTTCTTGATCTCACTGGGTATTACAGGAGGTTCATGAAGAATTATGGCTACATTGTTGCCCTCTTCATGACCTCATCTCTAAGAAAATGCATAAGAAGGTATTATGGACAGCTAGCTGTCAGAAAGCATTTGAGGAGCTAAAGCAGGCTATGTGCACTGCACCTGTCTTAAAAAGCCCAAACTACATCAAGAAGTTTATCGTCCAGACTGATGCTTCAGAGGTAGGGGTTGGGCATTTTTATCACAACTGAATTCAGAGAGCCAGGATCAACCTGTAACTTTTACCAGCAGAAGGTTGACCCCTAGAGAAAAGTGTTGGTCTGCCATAGATAGGGAGGCCTTTGCTGTGGTCTGGGCCTTGAAGAAGTTGAGACCATACCTCTTTGGGACTCAAACAGACCACAAACCTCTCTTATGGCTCAAACAAATGAAAGAAGAAAACCCTAAATTGTTGAGGTGGTCCATTTCTCTATACAGTAGAACATAGACATGGGAGTAACCACTAGAATGCAGATGGGCTCTCAAGATATTTCCGCTTAGACAGTGACTCATCTGGGCACGTTTAGCCTTATTGTCCCTCTTTTGGGAGGGAGAGGGTTATTGTGTAGGAAAGTACCCTCTTTTTGCCATGGTTACCCCCATATTCTGCCTGATGTCTGCTTGTGCTCACTGGGATCCTGCTAAACAGGACCCCGTGATTATGCTCTCTCTCCTCTAAATTTTGTCACTGCATACTGGTAAACTAGTATTTCACCCAAAATTGGCATACTGGTGTCCCCTTATCTTTTGCCATCCATAAGGAGCCCATGCAAAGGGTTCTGCAGGACTGCCATTGCAGCCTGCGTGAAAAGGTGCATGCACCCTTTCACTGCCATTTACACTGCACCAGGTCACTTATAAGTCACCCCTAAATCAGGTGCAAAATACCTGTGTGTGAGGGCACCCCCTGCACTAGCAAAGGTGCCCCCACAACCTCAAGGACCATTTTCCCAGACCTTGAGAGTTAGGGGACGCCATTTTACACGTGAACTGGACATAGGTCACCTCTATGTCCAGCTACATAATGGTAACTCCGAACATAGGCATTTTTGGTATCAAACATGTTGGAATCATACCCCAGTGCTTTTGCAAGCATTGGGCTCCTTAGATAAACCTCAGAAGGCTGTAATGGCAGTACTGGGGGTATTCAGGCAGCCCCAGCTTCTGGCACCTCTCAGACATGTTTCTGCCCTCCTGGTGCTCAAGCATGTCGAGCCCAGAAAGGCGGAACAAAGCATTTCCTTTGGGAGAGGGGTGTTACACTCTCTCTCCCTTTGGAAATAGGTGTTACAGGCTTGGGAGGGGTAGCCTCCCAGGCCCACTGGAAATGCTTTGAAGGGCACATTTGTTGCCCTCCTTGCATAATCCAGTCTACACCGGATCAGGGACCCCAGTCCCTGATCTGGTGCGATACTGGACAAAGGAAAGGGGAGTGAATACTCCCCGGCCCATCACCACCCCAGGGGTGGTGCTCAGCCAGAGTGTCCCTGGGTTTTACCATCTTGGATTCCAAGTTGTCAGGGAACTCTGGGAGCATCTGAGTGACCAGTGCCAGCAGGTCACATCCGAGCCCTCCCCTGATAGGTGCTTACCTGTGTAGCTGACCAATCCCCCTTTCAGGGCATTTAGGGTCTCTCATCTGGGTGGTTCTTCAGATTCAGATTGCAAGACTCCAGCAGGATTCCTCTGCATTCTTTACTTCACCATCTTACAGAAGAAACTGCATCTGGACCCTCGAGGAGCTCTACAAACTGCAACAAAGAAACAAAGACGACTTCTGCAACATTGTATCTTCTGCAACATTGTATCTTCTGCTCCTGCCAGCAACTGCAACTGTTTCCAGGTTGTGCATCCTCAGAGAACAGTCTGTCTTCAGCCTGCACCAGAAGAACAAAGGAATCTCCCTTGGAGTGAAGGAGTTACTCCCCTGCTTCAGCAGGAATCCCTCTGCAGTGACGACTGGTGGCGTGGGTCCCCTCTCCTGATGCAGTGCGTGGATCCAGCATCATGGGTGCTGGACTGAAGCAGTCCCGACTGTCCTGACGTCTTATTGTCCAACTTTGGTGGAGGTAAGAGCTTGCCTCCCCATGCAAGACAGTACCCCCGTGCACCGAGTGGTTTGTAGCTGCCAAGGATTGTTGGCATCCTTCCATGAAGTTCTTCATGCACCGTGCAGCTCCGGCCCCCAGCCCTCTATCCTGCAACGCACAACTTCCTGAGTGGTTTTCCGGCGGCATGGGATTCCTTGTTGTTGTGCTTCGTGGGCCTCCTTTGTCTCCGTGCTGTGGGACTCCTGTGCACGCTATGTGGTCTTCTGAGGGCTCTCTGACTTGCTGAGAGCCCCCTCGACTCCCCCTCCTGGATAGAGTCCACCAGGACCCTCCTGGTCCTGGATAGCGCCATTTTCTGCTAACCGCGTGTTTTGCCTGTGCAAAGGCTTGTTGGCGGAACCCAGCAATGCAAACTAGATTGCGATCATCCATCCAGCGTGGGACATCGTTTGCACCAATCAGGAACCCGCATCTGTCTTCTTGGGTGCGGTACTGACTGGTGTTCTTCACCTGTGGTTCTTTTTTGCACCTTTATCCGGGTTAGCAGGGGCTCCTGTTCTCCCTGGACTCTTCAGTGCTTCTTGGACTTGGTCCCCTTCAGCCACAGGTCTTCAGGCCCAGGAATCCATTGTTGGTGTCTTGCAGTCTCTTCTGGTTCTTGCATAATCTTCTTTCTCGTGTTCTTGTGTGTTTTAAGGATGTTTCTGTGATTTACTCCTGCCTTCCTAGGTTCTGGGTTGGGTTCTGTTACTTACCTATGGTGTTTTCTAATACTCACAGTGCCTCTCTACACACTAGATTTGCCTAGGTGGGAAACTGACTTTTGCGTTCCACTTTCTTAGTATATGGTTTGTGTTCCCCACTAAATCCCATTTCTAACTATTGTAATTTTCACTATTTGCACTGTTTTGTGACTTTTTTTTACAGATATGTCTGCATACTAGTGTATTTATAATGTGATACACTGTTCCTAGAAAGCAAGGAAACGACAGAGAGAGTCAAAAAGGGTCCCATTAAGTAGGAGCAAGAGTCCTCACACACCTAGTTAGGTGTCATGCTTCATCATTGGACCAGCTCCTCGCCAGACTGGCGCTGCAATGTCTGGCGGGCACCACCCTTTCGGGGGGCTCTTTGCCGGAGATCTTTTTGGTGATGCCAACCTTTCCCACAAATCGGTGACCGATTTGTGGGAAAGGTTGGTGTAGTGCTTTCCTCTTATTTAGTTTCTAAGCACTAACATAACACAACAGAAATGCACTTCTGAGGTCAAAGAAGACTTTTATTGTTATTTTATTCTTCCCCAACCACAATGTTTATGAATGAATGACGAATTAGTAGCTTTCAAGTCCGCGTTAATCAAACAAAATATATCAGTTTGCAATATACACAGCAGGTTATATTTATAAGATATTGAATGCAAAGCAAAACAAATACTTCACCGTGTAGGAACTATTTACAGCTACATCTTTCTAAGGTCTGCAAGCTGATGACCCCTGTCAGCCGCGAGAAAGAGTTTCATCTACCCACACGGGATGCTGGCAGCTGGCGCCAAGCTCCAGCACGAGGTCCGGCAGATTCGAATCTGACTCTCTGCAGCCTGTTACATTTGTTACAAAGGTGTGCCCCCTCCTCTCAGACCTGGGAAACTGAGCAAGCCTTTTGGAGACTGGCCAGGTCTCCAAGACTACTCCCGTTCCCAAGCTCAAGCGAAGGAAAAACAATACCCATGTACTCTCTCTTATCAGGTCTAGTCTACTGTGAGAGCAAAACATCTTGGTTCATCTGGTGCAAAAACACAGCTTGGAAAAATACAGCTTGGATTCTCAACTGCAATGTCTAACTCCACGTTAAAGGCAATGGGCAGCTAACCTAAATATCAAATGCAATGTCATGTTAAAGGCAATAGGCAGCTAACCTAAATATCAAATGCAATGTCTAGTGTCATGTCAAAGCCAATAGGTATCTAAGCTGAATACAAAATACAATGTCTTATATCATGTCAAAGCCCATAGGCAGCTGAGCTGAATACAAAATGCAATGTATAATATCATGTCAAAGCCAATAGGCAGCTGAGCTGAATATCATGTCAAAGCCAATAGGCAGTTAAGCTGAATACAAAATGCAATATATAATATCATGTCAAAGCCCATAGGCAGAATATCTAATAGCATGTCAAAGTCAATAGGCAGCTAAATTGAATACATCATGTCAAAGTCAATAGGCATGCAATGTCAAAGCCAATAGGCGGCTAGACTGGATACAGCATGTCAAAGCCAATAGGCAGAATACAGAATGTAATGGCTAATGCAATGTCAAAGCCCATAGGCGGCTAAACTGAACAAAACATACCATGTGCTACTGGTGAACATTGAGCAACTAATATGCGCAGTGGTGAAACACAAAGTCATTGGTCAAAACAAACTTTATCAAATGGCAGTACAGTTGGCATCACCAAAAAGATCTCCGGCAAAGAGCCCCCCGAAAGGGTGGTGCCCGCCAGACATTGCAGCGCCAGTCTGGCGAGGAGCTGGTCCAATGATGAAGCATGACACCTAACTAGGTGTGTGAGGACTCTTGCTCCTACTTAATGGGACCCTTTTTGACTCTCTCTGTCGTTTCCTTGCTTTCTAGGAACAGTGTATCACATTATAAATAACCGTTATTGGAGGACATACACTGGACCTCATAACCCTCCGAATCCCCTTATTTTTTTATATGCATACTAGTGTATATAAGTTGTGTATCTGATAGAGACTTCTAGTTGCAGATTCCTTACCTTAGACTTTTCCCCCAGGAGTCAGACTGGATCCGGAGATTTTTTCTTCTAGCAATACCCTTGCGCGTCGGTAGGTGGCGTCGGTCGACTCGTAGGCATTGTGGTCGCTGTGATGACATCGGGAGTAATACATAGACTCCGCCCTCGTGCCATGACGTCAGTTCTTTTCTTTCCACGCCATGCGCTGATCCGAAAGAGAGCTACCCTCTGCTATTTTTTTTGCCCGAATTCGACCGTTTTGGCGCGTCGTGGATGTCCTCGAAGACTGGGTTCAAGCCGCGCGAGGACTGCCACTGCATGATGTCGGTGACGGACCCTCATCGTGTCTGCCTGTGGTGCCTCAAGCGCAACTACGACCCGAAGTCGTGCTCCGAGTGCCGGCCAATGCATCCAAAGGCTTTGAGGGAGCGGTCTCTAAAGCTGATGACAGCCCGGCACTCGACTCTGCGTACATCTCACTCGAGAGTAAGGTCTTGAGCTCGGTCGCGGAGCCACCACCACTCGTCTTCTTCGGAATCTTCGGGTCAAGGTAAGAAGAAGTCCCATTGCTCTCCGACTTCACCCCGTTGCTCGGCCGACACGACGCAGGACCAGTGTCCAAGAACTAGGCCTCCGTCCTCAGAGCCTACGTCTGGGTTGACTCCGCGCTTCCCTGAGTTTGCCGGAGCGACCCCCGCCCAACTCAAGGAGTTCTACGAGGCCATGCGCCTCATCTTTGGGCGTGCCGACCCCGATACGGCACCTTTGGGGCCTTTGGGTTCTGCGCCAGCGGCTTCGGCCCCGGCTACCGAGGTCGCCTCCGGATCCGTGCGCGGATCCACACCGACGCCGGTCGCACAGTCGACACCTTCCCCGGCGCCGGGTCGTTTAGCGATGCTCCTGACGTCGGTAGTGGCCACTATCGACGTCAACCCGATTCTCATCCCCGACGAGTCAGAGCAGCGTCAGCCGACATCGGCTTCGGTGGGCCCCATTCGCCCGAGTTCGGATTCTGACCCATTTTCCTATGGGTGCGAATACGGGGAGGAATTGGAGGGGTCCCTGACCCTTATGAATACCAGGAAGACCCTACTATGGGCTGGGCACAGGACTTGGGCGAAGCCAGTGGTCTTGATACTTCTCCTGACTCTGGCATGCTGTCTCCTCCTACCGTGACTATGGCGGAAGAAGCTACCTATGGTATGGTGGTTAGTAGGGCGGCTGAGGTCCTTGGCCTTGAGCTACCTACTGTCGAAGTCAGGTCTAACCTCCTGACGGAGGTGCTTCAGCCTGGGGCTTTTACGTCAGAACCCCTTCTCCCATTTAATGAAGCCCTCACTGACGTCCTTTTGGGTACATGGTCCAAACCCAACACAGGGGCTCCTGTGAACAGGACGATTGCTCGCCACCATCGGCCTGCGCCGAACGACCCGAAGTTCCTGTCCCAACATCCTACGCCTGAGAGTCTTGTTATCCAGGCGTCATCTTCTTCTGGCGCGTTCCCTTCCGCACCCCCAGATAGGGAATCCAAACGGCTGGAACAATTTGATAAGAAGTTATTTTCTTCCTCCATCCTTGCGCTGCGGTCCGTGAACACTGCATGCCTTTTGGCCCGTTATTCCCACTCCCTGTGGGATACGGTTGTGTAAGTCCTGCCGCAGATACCAGAGGAGGTCCGGGCTATCGTCTGCCAAGCAGTCAAAGATGGGAGAGACGCGGCGAAGTTCACAAATCGTTGTGGGCTGAATTCGACCGACTCTCTGGGCAGATCGGTTGCTACAACAGTGGCCTTATGGCGCCATGCCTGGTTACGTACTTCTGGTTTCTCGTGGGATGTCCAACAGTCAATCATGGGCATGCCCTTTGAGGGCACCCGTCTCTTGGGAGACAAAGCGGACTCGGCCTTGGAGAGGTTCAAGGAGTCCAGGGCTACGGCTTGGTCCCTTGGCCTTTCTGCCGCCACACGCCCCCCACAGTCCGCTTTTCGTCCCTTTCGTGGCCACGGAGACTGGATGGTAGCGTTGGACTTGCAGTACGCTTATTTCCACATCCCCATCCTGCCTGCCCACAGACGTTACCTACGATTCGTGGTAGGTCACGAGCACTTTCAGTTTACCCTGCTCCCTTTCTGCCTTACCAGTGCCCCTCGGGTGTTCACAAAAGTGATGGCGGTGGTTGCAGCTCATCTGCGCAGGTTAGGGGTCTCAGTCTTTCCCTACCTAGACGACTGGCTGTTGAAGGTGCCTTCGCCCCAGACAGTGTTCTTCCACCTCCAGACTTCGGTGAACCTCCTGCACCAGCTGGGGTTCACTATCAACGTGCCAAAGTCACACCTGATTCCCTCTCAGACGCTCCTTTTCATCGGGGCAGTTCTGGACACAGTACGGTTTCGGGCTTATCCTCCCCAAAAACGAGTCCAAGACATTCAGGCTATGATTCCGATCTTTCAGCCTTGGTCTTGGGTTTCGGTGAGACAGACTCTGAGGCTGCAGGGCCTCTTGGCCTCCTGCATCCTGCTAGTAACATATGCCAGGTGGCATATGCGGGCTCTGCAGTGGGACTTGAAGTTCCACTGGGCGCAGCATCAGGGGAATCGCTCCGACATGGTCCAGATCTCGGAGGGGACTGTGAAAGACCTGCAGTGGTGGCTTTGGAATCCCAATTGGGTCATTGGCAGATCTCTCTCCCTTTCCCAACCAGATCTCTCTATAGTGACAGATGCGTCGCTTCTGGGTTGGGGCAGCCACATGGGAGAGGCGGAGATCAGAGGCCTCTGGTCTCCGGCGGAGTCGGGACTCCACATCAATATGCTGGAGCTCCGTGCGATCAGACTTGCGTTGAAAGCATTCCTTCCCTCTCTCAAAGGGAAAGTGGTGCAGGTGTTCACAGACAACACTACCGTCACGTGGTACTCCAACAAACAAGGTGGGGTAGGGCCCTGGACCCTATGTCAGGAGGCACTTTGCCTCTGGACATGGCTGGAACATCAGGGCATTACCCTGATGGTTCAACATCTGGCGGGCTCTCTCAGCGCCACAGCAGGCAAACTTAGCCACTGATACACTGTTGATCACAAATGGCGTCTCCATCCGGAGGTGGCGCAAGGTCTCTTTCTCAATTGGGGAGAGCCTTGGTTAGATCTGCTCCCCTCCGCAGAGAACGTGCAATGTCAGCTATTTTGCACGTTAGTTTCCAAGGCGGCACTCGCTCGGAGACGCTTTTCGTCTCAAGTGGAACTCTGGCCTCCTTTACCCTTTCCCGCCTATCCCTCTTCTGCCCAGAGTTCTCAAGAAAATCAAGAGCAACAGGGCCCAAGCTATCTTGGTGGCTCCGGACTGGGCTCGAAGAGTGTGGTATCCAGAGCTATTGAGCATGTCCATCGATCCTCCACTCAGACTGCCTCTTCGGGCGGATCTTCGGTCGCAGCAGCAGGGGACGGTCCTCCACCCGAACCTGTTCAACCTCCGCCTTCATGCGTGGAGATTGAGCGGCAACAGTTGACGGCATTTGCCCTTCCACCCGAAGTCTGCAATGTTATCTTGGCAGCCTGGCGTCCCTCGACTAAAACTGTATACACCTGTCGTTGGAATAAATTTGTGGCATGGTGCACCAACAAATCTGTTGACCCCCTATCTGCCCCTTTTTCAGCGGTTCTTCTATTCATTCTTTCCTCCATACTTGTCCGTACACCCTGACAAAGTGGTGTAACGCACTAGGGCGTCATTCCTTCCTAAGGTGGTTACACCCTTTCATGTAGGCCAGTCCATCACTTTGCCTACCTTCTACGCACCCCCACATCCTTCCCATGAGGAGGAGAGAGACTCCACTATCTGGACCCAAAAAGAACGTTGGCGTTCTATCTCAATTGTACTAAAGACTTCCGGGTGGACGATCAACTCTTTGTTGGCTATGTGGGTGCGAAGAAAGGGAAGGCGATGCAGAAACGTACCATCTCTCAATGGGTGCTTCTTTGCATCAAAATGTGCTACGCTTTGGTGAAAAAGCAACCTCCTGACGGCTTGCGGACTCAGACTACCAGGGCCAATGCTGCATCCACTGCGTTAGCACGTGCAGTTCCTGTCCTGGATATCTGTCAGGCAGCTACGTGGGCGTCTCTGCACACGTTTGCTAAGCATTACTGCTTGGACAGTTAGGTTCGTTGGGACAGCTACTTTGGTTGTTCGGTCCTGCAGGACTTTCTAGTATGATCTTAGTTTGTAGCCCACCACCGAGGATGGCATTGCTTGGGTATCTATTCTAAGGTAAGGAATCTGCAACTAGAAGTCTCTATCAGATGTACAAGTTACTTACCTTCGGTAACGAAATATCTGGTAGAGACATATTCTAGTTGCAGATTCCTTACCGCCCACCCATCCTCCCCGCTTGTGAACTGATTTCTAGGGACAGGGATTCCCCCCCTTTCAGGTCCTTAGCTCTGGCGCACCAATATCAGTGTTCTTAGCGGCTCTGAGCTCTGGCGTGGAAAGTCGTTAAAAGAAACTGACGTCACTGCGCAAGGGCGGCGTCTACTACTCCCGACGTCATTTTGGCGACCACGACGCCTGCGGAGTCAACAGACGCCACCTACTGACGCGCAAGGGTATTGCTCGAAGAAAAAATCTCCAGATCCAGTCTGATGCCTGGTGGAAAATTCTAAGGTAAGGAATCTGCAACTAGAATATGTCTCTCCCAGATATTTTGTTACCGAAGATAAGTAACTTGTACATTACTTACCTCCTAAGGGATTATAGCCTCTATGGTATGTTAGGCATTTGTGTCACCAAAATGAAGTAACTTGATTTCTGTAACACTGAGTAGTTTCTTTCATGTGTGTGAGTACTGTGTCTCTACAGTGGTATTGCATGAGTTTGGCATGTCTCCTAGTTAGGCCTTGGCTGCTCATCCACACTACCCCTAGAGAGCCTGACTTCTAGACACTGACTACATTTCACTAATAAGGGATAACTGGACCTGGTATAGGGTGTATGTACCTTTGGTACCCACTACAAACCAGGCCAGTCTCCTACAATGCCATGCTAGTACATTTTGCCCAATAGAGGGTCAACATGTGTGGAATCGGTCTTTTGCCTAATTTGGCTGCGAAAGAGAAAAGAGCATTAATAATCCTCGCTAATTGATTGTTGCTAACCTCCAACTGTGCAAGTCACAACACTCTACAAATAAAAGTTACTCCTAAATAACTGAAATTGATCATGTATTTTAATGGACTAGCATGTAACTTGAAGGATGGTTTCAGTTTACTTTTAAATCCACAGGACATTACAAGGAATTTGGTTGTATTCATCTTGAGATCTAGCCTCTCTATGAAGGAGCAGAAGGCATCCAGTGTTTGACGCAGGGCAACAGAAGTACAGCATCTTCAGCATATAACAATGCTGGCATTGGACTCCATCCAACCTGGGGCATGTCCCTATACCTTAACACTAACTCCCTCTCTAGATGGTTGATATAGAGGGAGAAGAGGAAAGGCGCAAGGACACAGTCTTGCTTAACACCCCTGCTTACTCCAAACATCTCGGAGCACTCCCCTCCCAAACCAAACCTGACTGCGGCTCTTGGATCTCTATAAATTTCCCTAATGGTGTTGATATTGTGCCTGTCAATGCCCAGGTCTTCTATTATATTGCACAATGTAGTGTGGTATACATAATCAAAGCTGCTAGACAGGTCCATAAAACCCAAGAACAGGGAGTCACGCTTAGTAACTATGTATTTTCCCTATAGGAAGGAGCGGTTGAGACATTGATCTTCTGTCCCCATCCCTCGCTTGAACCCATGCTAGATGTCCAAGAAGGTAACGGTCTCCTCAACCCATGCTTCAAGGTAGAAGAGTAAGACGCTGCCCAAGTCCTTTACTTTAGAGTCCATGAGAAAGATTGGGCGGTGGCAGCTACGGAACCCATTCATAGGTTAGAAGTCTGCAGGATGAGGTGCCCATCAGAATTTTTTTTACTAAACTTAAGCACCAGTATTTCTTGTCAGTACTATATCATCCTGCAAATTGCTCACTGCTTTCTTCCTCGCCGCACGAGTTAGTCCCAGTCTGTAACTAGATCACATGATATGCAATGAGGGGTTTGCAGCTGTTTTCACAGTTCTCCTTCAGTTCAGCTCCTTTAGTTCTTCACTGCAAACCTCGACACTAAAAAAGAGGAACTGCTGCCAGCCTGCTGGTTGGTACGTATATAGTTAAGTGAGGCAACTGAGGTCATGTGGAACAGAGATTGTTAGGTGTAAAAGTTTTTCTGGGTCAAAGTCTGATGCTTGGAAGATATTCATCAGCTCAGGCGTATGCATGAAGATATATTTTGCACCAAAACCTAAAAATTGAGTTTCCAGTATTTGGATTATTAATGTGACAGTTCTCCCTTCGTGTTCAGTCATTCTTAATATGATATAATATATTGTTTCAATGTGTACTGATTTGAAAATTGTCTGGTAGTATGGAAGCCCATCATAAACTCTGGAACATGTCTTGAAGGCCTCTCCTACAATTTAGTACAAACCACTGAGAGGCGTGTGAGATACCTATTTGTTTTCTCTTTCCCCGGAGAGTGATGGCTGTGGCCAAAACACTGGAGACTAGGAAAATCCAGCAGTTTGTGCCCCACAAAAAAATTTACATAGCCATTTGGCGTGTTTATCGAAATTAGGCAAGCAAGGGACACTATGATAACTACATACAGTAAAAAGTGCCCTCCAATTCTACTTGCTCTCCTGTGAGAAGATGACCACTGAGACAGTTTAGCTAGAGCCTACGGTTACTTCTCAAGGGCGTAACATGTTGATAGATCAATTGCTCAGGATGAAGCCCTACTTAAAAAATATAATTAGTGTGTGTAAATATGTATGTTTAAACGTATTATTTCCATTTACATCAATTAACACATTTTGGTGAATTATTAGTGTAAAAAAACTGATGCTCCGTGTTGGATGTAATCTTTTTGTAAAACACCATAGGTATATTCATTGTATATCAACAAGAACCTGACATATGGGGCCCAAACCTTTAAAACTCGAATTGTCTCTCCAGTGGGAAAATTTATATTTCACAGTTATGACTATATTATGTGAAAAGCATGAATCAGGCGTATAGCATTGTTTTGTGTCTTCTGTCACATGGCATTGTTTCTTGATGCATGTTTTTATAAATTTTTGCCTATCTTATCAATATGATAGTTTGTGGTAGGTTTTCAGCTTTTAAGTGATGGAAAAAAACATTGCTTTTATGTTTTAAATGGCCTTGCTATGTGGTATTAGTATTATTGTGAATGTTCTACATTAAAGGGTGGTACCTATATTCTGTCATGATTTTATAGGTGATGTATCTGTGTACTAAATACACTAGAGCTGTACATAGCTACATACCTTTCTAATTAATGAACATCAACTCGGCAAAGTCGATTTTACAGTTTAGCAAATCCGTATAATTGTTGCTTATGAGGTGCCAACCACTTATCTTCAACTGCAGCAGCAATTAAGCAGTAATGCCATCACAGCAAAGCTATACAAATCACAGTTTCAGAATTTAAGACGATTTCTGTTACTAAAATTTAATGTAAGCAATATGATGAATATTTTGTTTTTATATTTTAGGAGCCCTACATGGAAGGAGTAAACCCATTCATTAAACAAAATAGACATCGAATGATAATGTTTTTAGATGAACTTGGGGTAAGTTATTTTCATATATTTCCTTACAACTCTCACTATCTTAATGATAAATATATATATATACCGTTTGTGTGATTGACCAAGGTGTTAATTACAAAAGTGCATTGAGACAGAATAGTGCATCCCTGTCTCAACATCCAGATACTTACCTCTAATAAGATGACCTACTGTGGTTGTTGTCCTGCAGACACCAGACGGTGTGTTTTCCTACTGCGGTGCATAACACTTTTATGCTAGTCACTAAGCTTTGATACTTGAGATTCTCCAGTATTGAATCTTTCATAGATTCACATGCTTGAATCTTCCCTGTTGCTGAGCTGGGAGTCCCATAGTAATTACAACAAGCAGTAAAATACCTAACATCATACAGTAAAGGCCAAAGGAGTGACATTGTTAGCCAATTCACATCGTTTTAGGAAGGACCAATCTCCAGGCAAACAGAGAAAAGTTAATGAATCATTCTTTCTCCTCAAGGGTCACCCCAACACAGATTTCTAACTGCATGTTGTGTGAAGAGAGTGTCCCTGGGCTCTGCTCAGTTCTTTGAGAAGCTATTGCTTTGAACCTTTACTGACCTTTAACTGTCAGGTTACTTTGGATCTGTGATATCCCTGTCGATTTTACAACATGTCAGAAGAGTCCAAAACGGGGTTATTTAGACCTTGTAAGACCTGTTGAAAACTGAAACGTTTCTCAGAGTACCCTCACAAAGAATGTCTGTTGCCTACACCCTAGTCACAAGGCTAAGGACTGCAAGTATTGCAGAACAATTTCTGCAAAAGCCCTAAAGGACATGGAGGCAAGATGACCTCTTTGGCTACAGAAGAAAAATTAGCAGACACTCCCGGCTCTGGAGAGGATGAGCCAGAAACATCAATATCAGCCAAGAAAAAGAGAGAAAGGTATGAGAAAGAATCCTGTGAGGAGCCACCTAAGAAGTTTGGCAAAAGGGAAATAAAAACAAAATATGACCACTGGCGTTGACAACACACGCCTAGCTATCTATTATCTCCTGTGTCCTCTAAAACAAGGAAAACAAGAACAGAACCATATACTAATTTTTATGTTTATTTGGCTTCTTCAGGAGTGGATGAAGGGGCGGAAAATGTTATGTTCTTCTCGGGAGGAGTCAGCTTTTTGAGGAACTAGTTAATCTGGCCTATTTGATGCAGTCGGAGACTATAGTGTGCATGAGAATTTTATCATAAGCAACAGACAGGCTGTGAGGAAAGTTTCAGGTTCAGCAGTTTTAGAGGCCAGCAGCTGTGATCATCAGGTCCTTTTGCACCATCTCTGTGAAAGATGACGTATCTGTCCTGTTTTGAAAGTGAACGTTTCATGGGCTGAATCTGTGTCTTCTTTGGCAAGTGAAAGCTTGATTGTTGTTCTATTTGGAATATATTTTGCAGTTGTATTTGTTATTGAGAATATTTGAAGATACCTGTGTGGTCGATTTGTCTTTTGGTAGTGGCAAGGTGCTTTCTGTGGTGGTTTTTAGCAAGGTTGATGTCATATCTGAGAAAGAACGATTAGGCTTCTAAAATGTGTCTCTTGCACTCTGTGTTTGAGGCAGTGTTTCTAGGTTGACGTTTCGAGGGGTTATTGCTCTGTTTCCTTTCTGTATTTGATTACTGCCCATTCTTCTAAAAGTTCTTAAGAGAACTAAACTATTTTGCAGACTTTTAAATTTTGTGTCTCTGCAACTTTAATTGGAGGGGAGCACAATCGTCAGCCTCCTCTTTCATGACTGTTAAAAATGTTCATGTACAAGTTAGGATAAAGTTTGTGGGGTTGTTTTTAATTTTCAAGATAACAACATTTTGTGGTACAGTCCTATTGATATCTATAACGTCTCTGACTCAGACCTTTGGTTTGTTTGACCCCAGAATTACAATTTTCATAGGCGATGGTGTGTGCAGGACGGGTCATTCCAACATTAACAGGTGTGGTTTTTTTTTGGTTTTTTTTTTACAGTTGTGCAGAGTCGAACCCAAAAAATAGTTTTGTGTTGAATAGGATTGCTCCAGGTGCTGTTAATCCGGAATAATTCCAGTTGGAATGTAGCTGGATCATGTTCATCACCTTGTGTGGATTGAAGACTCCTAGCAAGATATTGTTTGCAGCTAAATTGATATTTTCTGCTGTGAATAGGAGATCATCCCCTGACAGATGATATGATATGAAAGATTGTGGGAATTGTGGAACAAGTATTCCAGAGGGATGAAGAGGTCTAGAACAGGTTGAGAGGAGCTTGCTAGTCACATTTGAGTCAGAAATAATAGATAAAGATATTTGCGACAATCATATCTGCAATTTTAAGTCTATGTCTAGGAGCCCTCATACATTTGTCAATTAGACATCTGAAAGGGTTTTAGTCTTGGAGTCTGGGGCAGAGTAGATCAGTACGTGAATGAGGTTATTGGGTTAACTGTTATTATTTGGTCCTGTTGCATGTGGTGAGGCTCACAAGATGATGAGGATCGCTGAAAAGGTCTCATATGTTTTGGGGAATTAAAGGTGTAATATGAATGGATCAATTACCATGTTGCCTCCTCGGGTAGTGCTTGACATGCTGTTCTAGGGTGTGTATATTTATTAATTTGTGGGATGAACTTAGAATATAGGATGGGTGAAGGCAGACGTAAATGGGGGACTTGTAACTGTGGGCTGCTGTAGCAAGGAGTCTTTCAATATGAGTGTGAAAGCAGGGAGTATTTTAAACTCAATAACAAGTACCTCTGGATTATCGTCCACTCCAAACTGAACATGTCTTCCCAAGTCATCTCCGTTGCTGCCTTGTTCTTCCACTCCCTGAAGATGCTGAGGAATATTTTCAAATGGCTATCAATCAGTACCCAGAAAACCATCAGAAGCCTTTTCTACAACAAGCAGGCTGGACTACCAGAACATCTTCTATGAAATACGAAAAGACTGAAATGTGTCTCCAGTGTTTAAAAAAGAAAGACCTTCTCGTGGAAACACAGATACCTCACCTTTATAATAATCTTAGGGACTAAACTTGGGTCTGTAAGATTTTTCTGCATACTCCCTGCATGCTAGTAGGTCCTGTGGCACCACATCAACTCCGCTCCATCCTGGAAATGACTATAGGTGCCACCCTCGCATGCTGATATCTGTTTGCTTTTTCACTCCTTTGAATGCAGGTTGGAGATAGGTCCTACTTTTTTCTTGTAAGTTGATGCGCTTCTCCTCCTAATTTATTTTCTGTGTGTTAAGGAATATGACCTCTCCTAAAAGTACACATTTAAAACCACGCAGGAACTGTTGCAAACAAATGTCTGTGACAGATTCCCCTGAGATGTATTTCTGGTGTTTGAGATCTGGCCATGGCCCCAAGTCATGCAAGGAGTCAGCCCTGATGCATCTGAAGACGATCAGTGACTGCATAGCCAAACTTTACATAGCTCATCTCCAAAGGAAATTTTGTAAAGACCTTTCTCACATAAAGGCAAGGAAGACTGACCCATTCTCATTCTCAGAGATGTCCCCACAACAGTTCTTTGTTGCGTTCCAATTCTTTTGGTCCAAGTGAACAACTTTCCATCTGAGGAGTCATGAGGATGCCACGGTGTCCTGTAGTCTCACTCCTGGTCTCAGACTGAGGGCTAATTCCACAGCTAATCTCGATGTACCCTATACGTCTGGGCCCTTCCACGATGTCATAAAAAGTTGAGGTGTTTTAGGAGGCCATGCTCCTCATTTGTGACACCATACTGGCTCACTCTGGCGTGCATTCGGTTTCCTTGTGTCAGCGGAGGCCTCAAGTCAGGTTACCATGGCAGGGCAACCCTCAAAACTGTCTGTTCCTCCCAGCCCTACCTGGGGATCAGCTCCGAATCTGGAGTCAGCTCCACACTCATCAAGGTGATCCATGATGGGTCCTGTGTTTCCGACACTAGATGAGGAAATTGACCCGTATTCCTATCTGACACCGAACTGAATCAGTCTTGGCTGAAACCACATTTAAGTTTAGTGTCTACATGCCCAGTCCCCATACAGTCTGACTGTCAAAATACATTACCTTTGTCTATGATCCACCCTCCAGTGCGCCAACAACTATTTGGATCAGACTCTGATCAGAGCCAACCAACTTGTGGAAGTATAATGATGGTGGAGACAAATTCTCCCCACATTAAGATGATGATAATTTTTATTTTGACCTGCAAAAGGCCAGTGGGCTGGACTTTTCCCTGACACAAGTCTGGGCTCTCTCCCTAGTCCTTCCAAAGAAGAGTTGGCTGCTTTTGTCATGGTCATCAGATCGGAGGCAACAGTTTGGGATCTGCCATTGCCTTACATTGAGGTAAAAACTAACATCCTCACTGAAGTGTTACAACCTGGATAAGCACCAGCTTACCCACCCTAATACCATTCATTCATTAATAACTGTCCACAAACCTTTAAGAGAATCCAATATAGACTTTATCCTTGTTTGAGATTTCAAAAGCCACATTTGATGTCCCTTCTGGGAAATCCGTTGAAAGATCTCCACCGAAATATGATGGGGAGATTTTAAGACTGCTTGAGGAAGAAACTGGGTTAGCATTCTAGTTTTCTGTTCAGTGCGACCTCTGTGAAGTGCTTATTGTGCATGCACTGTATATGAGCCTCACACTTAAACTGACTTTTTGTTTTGAGTGGTGAGCAGTGTCTCCCCAGTGTGTTCACTCTGAGAAGAATTTGTTGATGGTTATTCAGCATTGGAGAAATACTCACTAATTTTGGATGTGCACTCAAGAGTTAATTCCCCAATTTTGTAGTTTGTGTTTTTTTTCCATGAGGAGAAATCCTTGAGTAGCTGAGAAATAAGATCTTCTGAGGAGAATTTGGAGTTCAAATTAATTTCTACAAACAATTTAATTCTTCCCTTCGTGAGACAAGTGGCACAGTAAGATTATACATTTAGTACAGTTATTCTTGGATTTTGTGGAAGTTTGTTCCTTCAGAGGAAAAGACAGTGTCCGCAAGAGACAATATATATTCCATGATTGATGAATCAATGTTTATACGAGAGAGAAACTTGACCTCTGAGTACATTTGATACTTACATAAATAAACATTGTTCTGAGAAGGCTATGTTGCACAATAATAATGTTACGATAGTGTGCTTAACTGCTGAATTTAAATATTAATTTAAATTGTTTGTTGTGTTCTCTGAAGGCAGTCTCTTTTCCCCTGTGCTAGTGCATAGTTAGAGGAAGGCTTCAAACCATGCTGAGACTGCAGGAAGGTGACATAGGTCGTAGGCTGGCACAAGGTTAGTCTTTAGTTCTTGGGCTCTAGGCATGACTCCAAGACATGTTTCAAATGTGCTGTCTTGTAACTGATGGCCACCTTATGCCAGAAGTTGAAACTGCCCATTGTGAACCAAAAGAAACGGTCACAGGTCAGGTCTGTTCCAGCGAGAGGTCTACTTCATGCTCGAAGTCCCACAGTTCGTCAAAAGCATAAAACAATGAAGTGGGATTCGACCTGGTCCTGCTACGTGAAATCTCTTGAAGACTTGAGGGCATCAAGGTAAAAGCTGCTCCCTTTTTAAGTCCTCAGAATCCGAATCAATACTGCAGTAGATCCTGATGTGCCCAGAGTCTCCTGGGCAGTAGATAGCGGCATTCAAGGAGGCCATGCTGCAGTTTATTTGGTGCACTACCTTTGGGCCCCCTTGAAGCCAAAGGGGTATCCAGTCGGAATCCTGCTATAGTCTGATGCTTCCTGCCTCCTTAAGACCGGCTATGGGGCCTGTGCTGACTCCCACCAGTGCCAAGTTCAAGGTCAGTTTCTGCCGAACTCAGACCCTTTAAACATAATCAGTTGTCATACAGCCAGATCTAATCCTAAACTTCTGCCTAAACACCACTGCCAGTAGGGACTCCATTATTTTTGGCTCTGATTCTAACCCAGTACAGGAGGTGTACATGGCCTCTGATGTGCATGATGATGGGAATATGAATCTTCATTGAAGCCATTTTTGACATTTAATAAAGTCCTTATAGTTATTTGGGCCAAACCATGTTCATGTTAGACAGTCCCTTGTCCTGTCACTCGGTGACTTAGATCTGCTCCTGGTGATGGGAACTTTCTTACTATACACCTTCACCTGAGAGCTTGGTTTTAGCTTCAACAGTCCAAATTCCTTTCCAGCAAATTACCCCGCCAGGAAGTCTTAAAGAATTGATGCCTTCAAGAAAAGTGTTTTCATTGACTAGCCTGGCCCCGAGAGCAGTTCATGCTGGTACAAACATACATTAAGGGATATGGCCAGTGAGATCTTGACAACTGTCCAGAGGATATTTAGGTCTACACTGATCCAAATGATACATGAGTCAGGATGCTGCAAAATATGTACTTTGGGGTGGCCTGGACAGTACAGCTATTGTCAAAAGTGTCATGCCCAGAATGCACACCTGAAAGATGTCAACCAGAATGTCTGGTGGTGTGCAAGCCTTCCTGTTGGATATGAACTTTGATGGGTCCATGCTTTTTCAAGAAAATACTAATTCAGCACTAGAACGATTCAGGAAGCTGTGCCACTGCTAGATCTGTGGGATTATTGACACACAGTAAGCAATTTCCTCATCAGTTCATGACATTCAGCGGTTTCTCCAGAGAGCTGGCATGCAGACATCACTAGCCCTCTTAACCATTTGTACAACAGGCAGCCAGTTCAGTCCTTTTGACACTCTGGTTGTCTCACCGGTAGGCACTGTACACCACAGCACTCTCCCAATTCTTCTTCCCTTGCTAAAGCAGCTACCAAGCTGGTTTCATTTCCCCCCTAACAACCCATGCTAGACAAGTTGTAGTAAAGGCTTCAGCATCATGTCTGATGGGTCTTCTAGATTGTTCAAAACTGAGACTAGTCCCTTGCCTTCTTTCCGTCCCCACCTTCCTCTTGCGTCAGAGCAACTTTCCAAAGATCACTGTGCAATCTTGATCCAACATCTTAGCCTTCTGGTATCCAAGGTTCCCATTGAGAGGGTACGGACTTGAAGGAGGGCCAAGGATGCTACTTGCGTTACTTCCTTGTTCCAAAAGGGAAAGGAGACCTCAGGCTTATTTTGGACCCCTGGCCATTGAACACCTTTCATAAGGTCATGTGCAAAATGCTCTAACTCAGTGCTTCCCAAACGTTTTAGGAACATGACCCACTTTTTAGTACACAAACATTTGTGACCCACCTAGCTTTAATGGACATGAGGTGGGTAATTGTGTTAACCTAACTAAAGAAACATGTGCTAGTGCATTCTCATTTACAATCAGCACATTTTCCATTGAATGGTGACTTCATTTGCACAGACATACAGGTTTACTGATAAAAATATATTGCATACAAATGATGTGTGGAAATCGGGTTTCAGTGAATATATATTATTTGTGCATCACCATATAAAGTGTCTTGATTTGTTCTTATTGTATTAAAATCTTTGTTTCCATCACCCTTCATTTTCTTTTTTAAAGTGCTTCAGGGTTGCTTTCCTTAATGCTGAAAATGTACAGTTCATTTATAGGTATTTGCATTGTTGTGTTTTATGAAAAAAAAAATACTTTCTTCTACCCTTTCTTTCACAATTGCTGTACCCCAGCAATTTTTCCACATAATTCACTTTCCTTCCTCTGACTGCAAAGAGAGACAAGTTTATAAACACCTGTCCCCATGTTAAAAAATAAGCAGTAGAGGACATAGCCTGACATTTGAACCTCTGTCTTTGAAGCACAGCAAATGTGACATATGTAAGGAAATGCCTCCTTGGCATGGTTACCCCCTGACTTTTTGCCTTTGCTGATGCTAAGTTATGATTTGAAAGTGTGCTGGGACCCTGCTAACCAGGCCCCAGCACCAGTGTTCTTTCCCTAAAACTGTACTTTTGTCTCCATAATTGGCACAACCCTGGCACCCAGGTAAGTCCCTTGTAACTGGTACCCCTGGTACCAAGGGCCCTGATGCCAGGGAAGGTCTCTATGGGCTGCAGCATGTCTTAAGCCACCCTAGGGGCCCCTCACTCAGTACATGCACACTGCTTCACAGCTTGTGTGTGCTGGTGGGGAGAAAATAACTAAGTCGACATGACACTCCCCTCAGAGTGCCATGCCATCCTCACACTGCCTGTGGCATAGGTAAGTCACCCCTCTAACAGGCCTTACAGCCCTAAGACAGGGTGCACTATACCCCAGGTGAGGGCATATGTGCATGAGCACTATGCCCCTACAGTGTCTAAGCAAAACCTTAGACATTGTAAGTGCAGGGTAGCCATAAGAGTATATGGTCTGGCAGGGTAGCCATAAGAGTATATGGTCTGGGAGTTTGTCAAACACGCACTCCAGAGTTACATAATGGCTACACTGAAAACCGGGAAGTTTGGTATCAAACTTCACAGCACAATAAATGCACTCTGATGCCAGTGTACAATTTATCGTAAAATACACCCAGAGGGCATCTTAGAGATGCCCCCTGAAAACATACCTGACTTCCAGTGTAGGCTGACCTGTTTCTGCCAGCCTGCCACACACCAGACATGTTGCTGGCCACATGGGGAGAGTGCCTTTGTCACTCTGTGGCCAGGAACAAAGCCTGTACTGGGTGGAGGTGCTTCTCACCTTCCCCCTGCAGGAACTGTAAGACCTGGCGGTGAGCCTCAAAGGCTCACCCCTTTTGTTGCAGCGCCCCAGGGCATCCCAACTAGTGGAGATGCCCGCCCCTCCTGCCACTGCCCCCACTTTTGGCGGCAAGGCTGGAGGAGATCATGAGAAAAACAAGGAGGAGTCACCCTCCAGTCAGGTCAGCCCCTAAGGTGTCCTGAGCTGAGGTGACCCCTGCCTTCTTGAGAAATCCTCCATCTTGAGTTTGGAGGATTCCCCAATAGGATTAGGGATGTGCCCCCCTCCCCACAGGGAGGAGGCACAAAGAGGGTGTAGCCACCCTCAAGGACAGTATCCATTGGCTACTGTCCTCCCAGACCTAAACACACACCTAAATTCAGTATTTAGGTGCACCCCAGAACCTAGGAAACCAGATTCCTGCAACCTTAACAAGAGGAAGGACTGCTGACCTGAAGCCCTGCAGTGAAGACGGAGACGACAACTGCTTTGGCCCCGGCCCTACCGGCCTGGCTCCCAACTTCGAAGAAAACTGCAACAGCGATGCATCCAACCAGGGACCAGCGACCTCTGAAGCCTCAGAGGATTGCCCTGCATCCAAGGACCAAGAAACTCCTGTGAACAGCGGCTCTGTTCAACAACCTGCAACTTCTTTGCAACAAAGAAGCAACTTTAAAGACTTCACGTTTCCCGCCGGAAACGTGAGACTTTCCACTCTGCACCCGACGCCCCCGACTCGACCTGCAGAAAACCAACACCTAAGGGAGCACTCCCCGGCGACTGCGAGCCCGTGAGTAACCAGAGACGACCCACCTGAGCCCCACAGCGACACCTGCAGAGAGCATCCAAAAGCCCCCCCTGACCGCGACTGCCTGTAACAAAGGACCAGACGCCTGGAACCAACACCGCACCCGCAGCCCCCAGGACATGAAGGAAACAAACTCCAGTGCAGGAGCGACCCCCAGGCGACCCTCTGCCTAGCCCAGGTGGTGGCTACCCCGAGGAGCCCCCCCCTGTGCCTGCCTGCATCGCTGAAGTGACCCCCGGGACCCTCCATTACTTTCTATCTAAAACCCAACGCCTGTTTGCACACTGCACCCGGCCGCCCCTGTGCCGCTGAGGGTGTACTTTCTGTGCCTTCTTGTGTCGTACACCCCCCTTAACACTACCCTCTGATAAGCCTACTGCTCGACCACACTACCACAAAATAGAGCATTAGAATTATCTCTTTTTGCCACTATCTTACCTCTAAGGGGAACCCTTGGACTCTGTGCACACTATTTCTTACTTTGAAATAGTATATACAGAGCCAACTTCCTACAACATATATATATATATATATATATATATATATATATATATATATATATATATATATATATCAGAGAGCAAGAGAGAGAAAGAAAGAAAGAAAAAAGACACAGACACAAAAAACAAAGTTGTCCCCGGACAAAAAGCGCCCTCCCATCAGTTCGCATTTTATTTCGGAAAGCAGCAAACTAGTCATCTTAAAGAGTTCTTTACTTTTCACAGGCCACATGCTTGGATTGAGCAAATAATTGCAGGCACCTCATTCCTTCATTAAATACTCTGGTGAATTGCACATTGCATTTTGGTAAAGGTAGTCCTGTGTGTTTATATTGTATCTTAAGTAGATACACAACTTTGCCTTATTAGGTTGCTCTTGCCAAACACATATTAAAACACATTTTGAAAACCTTAGTAGGCCGGTGATCGAGGACTAGATGTCTGAAATGCATAAGGCCTGGGAAATGTGAAGAATGTAAAGCTTTAAAATTTTATATATATATATATATATATATATATATATATATATATTATAGATATATATATATTATAGATATACAGAATTTAAAAGCTTCTTTATTTATTGCTTGGATGTTCGACGACAAACAGTGTGGGAAACACTATTCTAACTGGCTCAGAGCCTTTCAGCTCTAGACTAAGGAGGCTGGATGATGTGCTTGGAATTGTTGTTGAATATGGGTTTCCATATACTCGTCCTGTGGTTGAAGGTGTGCCAAGATTACTTTCATTTTGGCGTGTTCCCTTTCAGCCACACCTCTACTCCTCGGGTGTTAACAAAAGTGATGGCGGTAGTCACTCCCATCTGCAGAAGCCCGAAGTACAGATATTTTTGTATCTAAGCAACTGATTGCTGAAGGCAGGCTCACTACAGTCACTGGTAGACCTCCTGTGGACAGTGGTTGAACTCCTGACTGCATTGGGTTTCACTTGTACCTTAGTCCCTCAAAAAGACTTTCAATGGGGTGATTCTGGACACTGTAGCTTTCAGGACTGGTTCTCTCTGCACCAGACCTGGACCATATTCAGTTTTTTGTGGTTGTCTCTGGGTTACAGTTAAGATGGCTCAGAATATTCTTTGTCTCATGGCCCATGTGTACTCCTTGTCCCAAATACCAGTTAGCACATAAGGGCCCCTAATGGACCCTCAGTTCCATGTGGGCCCAGCATCAGGGATGCCAGTCCAGCTCTATTCAGGTTCTGACATAGGCAACATACAATCTGCAGTGGTAGCTAATAGATGCAAATCTGACCTGCAACAGGCACCCATCCAAAGTTCACAGTGGCAGCAGACCCATCACATTTTATTAAGGCTTGTTCTCACTCTCTCAACTCACTTTCCTCCTGTGACGTACAGAAGTATAAAACATTGCCAATATCCACTGATTGGAAAGAACAGGAGCTTGGCATGAAGCACATCTTACTGACATCAGTTGCCAATCTGAATTGTATATACATTTTCCTTTTATTTTGCAGACAAAATAACAAGGCACAGCAGGCAGTGGCAGCTACTATTAATGAGCAAGTGGTGGGGGTACATTAAAAAAATATAAAATAAAAAGGGCCTTACCTGCCACTGCTGACTGCCATCTCAGTTCTGCTCCAGTCCGACTCCCAATTCCCCACGGGCTGGTGCATACTGCGCAGGATCCCAGACGCCAATCAAGACACTGCTTTCATGCTGGTAATACTATTTACCAGCATGAGAGCAGTGCTGTCATTGGCCTGAGCAGGCTGGTTTAATGTTCGATCAGGGGGCCTAGGAACATGTGGCTCTTCTCCACCAGTCTGTGCAGCACAGCTCGGGTGGAGTGATCTAAGTGCGCATGTCGGTTTGGCCGTCCTTAGCTGGCTAAACCGACATGCGCACTTACAGTACGCAGTGCTGCTCCTCCCCCTGCTGTCATCATGGTCCCTCACCCGCCCTAGACCCGGCTGGCTGTAGCACTGTAAGAAAAATAAAATGATAATAAAATGGTTTTCGGGGGGGGCCTTGACGGTCCTCCGCCATAACAGAGGAGCCGCTGCTGACAGCAGATCAAAAAAATAATTCTAATTAAGTAAGGTGGGAGGAAAATGGGGGATTTGAGCCAGTGCACAAGGGGCAAAAGTGGTAGATGTAAGCTTTCACAGTGTATAACAGTCTAATTTGCGGGGGGCATGGCCGCTCGATCCAACATGGCGGACGAGTAGTTTTCCAGCTCCACTTTGGCCTGATAAAATTATCCTCAGTCCGGTGGCAGCGCCTGGAGTTCGATGCCCAGCAGTCCAGCACTCGTAGTGCAGCCCAGACACCCCCACAGCGGCATGGCCCGTGAGGGGGGGAGAAGGAGGGACACGGCAGTCGTGCCCGCCCGGTGCATGCCGCAGCAGAGGCCCGGAGGACCATGGCGGAGCCATCGGCAGGAGGCCGTGGGGGACCGGAGAACACCTCCATCCCATTGTCGCCTGCGGGCAGGGAAAACGAGGTGCTACAGGAGGTGAGGCAGGTGGTCCGGACCTACGAGAAGACCAGCACCTAGGAACAGAAGACATTGGACGCTGATGGCGGGGCCCCCTGCGAACGTTCTCGGACCCGGTGGGACGTGGTTTTCCCCCCTATTGTGCGGCGCAGGGCTTCCGGGTGTGGCCGGACGGTTCTGGAGCCGAGAGTACCGCGCGCTGATGTTGGTGCAGAGGGAGCCCAGAGAATTGAGGCAGGCCCACGGTGGGAGGTCGTTGGCAGGCTGTGAGACTTGGGGGCTCCCGCAGTAGAGACTAAGTCAGGCTCGCTGGCCAGGTAGGGCGCCAGGGACGCAGGAAATAGCAGTCTTGCTAAAGAGCACGGGAGGCCCCATCCTAAAGAGGACTGCAGTGCTCCAGATGGGTGGAGGACCCTACTTGGTGACCTGGATGTACAAGTCATTAAATGGAATGACGAGTAGGCCACTACATTCCCTGAAGGCTCGATGGGAGGCGGATGCGGGCAGGAAACTGACGGAGATTGAGTGGGGACAGGTAGTTGCATGTGAATCTCATGAACACTCGCCTTAAACTAATGCAGTTCAATTTCGTACACAGGACATATCTTACCCCACATAGACTCCAGTCCATCTACAGTGGAGAACCCCAGGCCTGCCCTAGATGCCGAGCCCGGAACACCGACTTCAGACACATGATTTGGGGGTGCCCTACCCTGTGAGTTTACTGGGCTTAAGAAATAGCGCATCTTAACCTCACCCTAGATAGGTCCCTACCTGTGACCCTAGAGGTCTGCTTAATGGGCTTGCTGGTCAGGAAACATCCTAAAAAAAAGTAGGGAACAGGTTTATAGACCTGGCCCTAGTGTTGGTGCGGCGAAGGATAACGATAACCTAGAAACGCCTGAGGGTCCCCGGCTTACAACATGGGTACACGAAGTCACACGCTGGGCCGGGGTGGAGGAGAGGACTTTGAGGAGAGAGGAATAACAGGGGCTCCAACGCCAACCTATATCACATTTCTGGGCGGAAATTATGGAAGAGTGGGAGGCTATTGATCTCCCTGACGACACCCATACAAAGCCCAGCACTGAGGAGGGCCCGGGCCCTACCATTAACGCCAGAGTGTTCCACCGGAGGACACTCGTGCTTCACAGATAAAACTTGGGGCTGCCAACCCAGCAGTGACGGCGAGCTGTTACTACTCAAGTATTGTTGCGGAATCACTGGAGATTGCACACCACAAGGGCACGGTTAATTAGTTTGTGGACTTATACCTTACCAACATAAAGTCTATTTTGTCCTTCTGTATGGTTTGAAATGGCATGGTTGTGCCCTGGACAACAAGCGGGCCCCACCCGAGGGCATGATATCAGGTACTTGAGGAACTTGGTAAAGGTTTCATTAACACGATGACCAGAGCTTAGGTAGTTTAGTCCTATATGGATGTAAAGAACTGAGCTATATGTATAAGAACAGTTATGAATACAACATTGTAGGAAGCTGGCTCTGTATATACTATCTCAAAGTGAGAGATACTGTGTATAGAGTTCCCCTTAGAGGTTGATAGTGGAAATAATAGATAATACTAATGCTCTATTTGTGGTAGTGTGGTCTAGCAGTAGGCTTATCAGAGGGTAGTGTTAAGCATTTGTTGTACACACACAAGCAATAAGTGAAAACACACACTCAATGACTTAACTCCAGGCCAATAGGTTTTTATATAGAAAAATATTACCTTCTTAATTTATTTTAGAACCACAAGATTCAGATATCAAGTAAATACATAAATTGTAAGCTACTTGGCCATAGGTAAATATAGAACTTTGAATGAAAACAGTAATGTACACAATTTAGCATAAAATGACAATAAGCTATTTTAAAAGTTGACATAGTGCAAAATTCAACTGTTCCTGGGGGAGGTAAATAAAGGTTAGTTTGTCAGGTATGTAAAGCACTTAAAAGTTCAGTCTCCGGGGCATAGGCAGCCCACCATTGGGGGTTCAAGCTAACCCCCAACACCCAGCGCCAGCAAAACAGGGCCGGTCAGGTGCAGAGGTCAAAGAGGGGCCAGATAACATAGGTGCTCGGGTTCCAGTCTACTAGCAGGTAAGTGCCTGCGTCCTCGGGGAGCAGACCAGGGAGGTTTTGTAGAGCCCTGGGGGGGGGCTCCTAAACAGGCACACAAAATACACCCTCAGAGGCACAGGGGCAGCCGGGTGCAGTGTGCAAACAAAGCATCAGGTTTTGTGTTGAAATCAATGGAGGGACAAGGGGATCACTCTGGCGATGCAGGCAGGGCACGGGGGGCTTCTCGGGCCAGCCACTGACTGGGCAAAGATGAGGGCCACCTACTGGTCACTCCTGCACCAATAGTTGGTTCCTCTTGGGCCTGGGGGCTGCGGGTGCAGTGCTTCTTCTAGGCGTCTAATTCTTTGTGACTGGGAAGTCGCGTCAGGGGGATCCTCTGGATTCTCTCTGCAGGCGTTGCCGTGAGGATGCAGGGAGGTCGTCTCAGGGTGGACACGTCGTGGGAGTCACCCGGGGGTCCTCGCTGCAGTGATGGTTTCTCTGGACATGGGCCGGGGGGGTCGGGTGCAGAGTGTTGGGGACTCGCTTCAGGAGTGAGGTGGGAGTCCCTTTAAAGATGGTTTCTTCTTGGTTTGTTTTGGACAGAGCCGCTGTCCATGGGAGTTTCTTGGTCCTTTGGGTTGCAGAGCAGTCCTCTGAGTCGGCAGAGGTCACTGGGCCCGCTGGATGCATCACTTTTTCAGGTTCTTTGAATCTGGACACAGGCCAGTAGGGCTGGGGCCAAAGCACTTGTCGTCTCCTCCTTCTCTGCGGGGTTTTGAGGCCAGCAGTCCTTCTTGTTACGTCATCAGGAATCTGATTTCCTGGGTTCATGGTTGCCCCTAAATACTAGATTTAGGGATGTGTTTAGGGCTGGAGGGCAGTAGCCAATGGCTACTGTCCCTGAGGGTGGCTACACACTCCTTGTGCCTCCTCCCTTTGGGGAGGGAGACATATCACTAATCCTATTGGGCTAAATCCTCCAAAGCAAGATGGAGGATTTTCTAAGGAAGGGGTCACCTCAGCTCGGGACACCTTAAGGGCTGTCGTGGCTGGAGGGTGACTCCTTGTTTTTCTTATTATCTCCTCCGGACTTGCCGTCAAAAGTGGGGGCTGCCCGGGGGGGGGGGGGGCATCCCCACTAGCTGGAGTGCCCAGGGGCGTTGTATCACCAGGCTTGAGCCTTTGAGGCTCACCGCCAGGTGTTACAAATCCTGCAGGGGGAGGTGTAAGGCACCTCCACCCAAGACAGGCTTTGTTCCTGGTCACAAAGTGCACAAAGGCACTCACCCCATGTGGCCAGAAACAAGTCTGGAAGTGGCAGGCTGGCAGAGACCGATCAGCTTAGCACTCGCAGTTGGGCTGGCATGCATGCCTTCTGAGTGCATTTCTCAATAAATCTCACACTGGCATCAGTGTGGATTTATTGTGCTAAGAAGTTTGATACCAAACTTCCCAGTATTCAGTGTAGCCATTATGGAACTGTGGAGTTCTTGTTTGACAAACTCCCATACCATATACTCTTCATGGCTGGCCTGCATTTAAAAGGTCTAAGAATTTGTTTAGACACTGTAGGGGCCTAATGCTCATGTAGCTATGCCCGTACCTGTGGTATAGTGCACCTTGCCTTAGGACTGTAAGGCCTGCTAGAGGGGCGACTTACCTAGGCCACAGGCAGTGGGTTGTGGGCATGGCACTCTGAGGGGAGTGCCATGTCGACTTCGTCTTTTTCTCCCCACCAGCACACACAAGCTGTGCTGAGTGAGAGGTCCCCTGGGTGGCATAATACATGCTGCAGCCCTTAGAGACCTTCCCTGGCCACAGGCCCCTTGGTACCAGGGGTACCATTTACAAGGGACTTATCTGTATGCAAGGACTGTGCCAATTGTGGAGACAAAGGTACAGATTTAGGGAAAGAACACTGGTGCTGGGGCCAGGTTAGCAGGGTCCCAGCACACTTTCAATCATAGCTGGCATCAACAAAAGGCAAAAGGTTAGGGGGTAACCATGCCAACAGTGACATTTTCCTACAAACATACTATGTATGCACAAGATGGCACAGCTGTAACAATGTTCTATAATATCATGACTACTGTCAAACTTCAAATACCAATAAAAATATATATTTTTAAAACAGACTAAATTGCTACAAAAAAAAAAAAAAGTTAGATGTATAAAGGGCAAAAAGAAATTGGCAAGTAGAAAGACAGACAGTTGTCTACAGATAACGTACATAGTCCGCCTTACGGTGCGTCAATGTATAATGCTGTGCCTCGTGTCACCAATGATAACACAAGGCTTTTGCATTGGCATTATTGATCTTGATCTAAAACTAAGATCCCTGAACAAGTTCCTCAGGTAGGAAAACAATCAAAATGGTTGCCCAGGTACTTCAGACTCGAGTTGCAGCATTGGTTGGCATCTAATGACCTCTGGATACCTATTTCCACATTCTCCCAAGGTATTCCCACTGCATCATTGCAATTTCTTGTTGGAATGATTTTTTTAAATTGTGATTGATCTTATTTCTAGCAGATATATTATCTTGCACATTCCTCACATTAGTAATCTCCCCAGGCACTTCACCAAAACAGACAGCACCATAGAGGCTTCAGTTATGGAGTCAGTGACAGTATACCGAGGGGTGATAAAGTAACTCGACAAAGGTTCTGCCTAAGTTGGCGATGTTAGTTACTGTCGTTTCTGTGCATCACGGGCACAAACCTTAGAAGCTTCAAGAGCATTTTGGCTCCATTTTATCATCTCACTTAAGATTTTTTTCTGAAAATGACTCTTTCCATACCTTCTGGGTTCACGCATAGTGGGTCGTGTAAGAGGCCCATGTCTGGCCCTACCATCAATCTGTAGCTTTGTCGTGCTGAGGCTCAGACCATGGTACAGGCACTTTTGACCTCTGTGCACAGATAAAATCTGATAAAATGGAGGCCTAAGCTTTTCTAGCCTCCAGCCAGCAGGAAAGGACCTCAGATCTTGTTGTCCGTCCAGTGAAGTGCCCGAAGACTCATCTTTGCCTCCTTGTGGTTTGATCGTCAAGCTCCTTCAGCTTCACTGACTTCAGAGACATAGCAGAATCTTTGCATTGGGTAGCATCTGATGGCTTTGAGACTTCTTAGTATGGGTTACAGGTTGCCTTGCACACTGGCATTGTTGTTCCTGGTCCCAGTGCGATGTCTGCAGACATGAGAGATGTATCCGAGAATGTTTTTTTCTTCGTATCGAAAAGACAGGCAAAGTAAACCTTGTGATAATCCCAGTTGAATGTGAAAATCACTTTTGGTCTGAAGTCATCACACCTTAGAAAAAATGTAAGAATTCTCTGCAAACATTCCTTTTGCTTAATGGCTACCCACGTGCCTGGCTTTGACAAACAGTGCCATGTTACGAAATAAGAGGTAGAGATGTGCCGGGCCAACCTTTATAGAAGTCTTGGAAAGTTTCAAAATTGTCACTGGAATCGAAAAGGCTATGGTCAAGACGGAGGCAACGGTGGATCAGGAATCTTGTATTATATTAGAATTGAGAAATATCACTTTTGAAATGTATGACTTTTAAAATGATATGCCTCAGAAAGAAAACCTCTAAATGCGCAAAATAAGAAGAGTTTGAGAAATGGGATAGCCAGGAATGCTAAAAGCTAAACGGGAATAAAGGAGGGGCTAGAGAAAAAAACTCGAAGGTAAAAGAATATCCCCTGTAAAGACTAAAAAGAGACAAAGCAAAGTGGGAACAAGGGACAGGAAAGACAGCTCCGCCGTTACAGCGGAGGAGCATTGCCCAACTATTAAAGATGTCCCCAGACACTGCCCACAGATGACAAATAAAATGGGGCTAAAGTTAAGTTCGATGGCATGCATAGCTGTAGATTACACATGCTTTACATAAGTCCGCCATTTAGTGTTGGGCTCGGAGTGTTACAAATTGTTTTTCTTCTAAGGTTTTCGAGTCACGAGATCGAGTGACTGATTTTATTTTGTATCCTTCATCCAGACCGAGTGTCAGGACAGGGTGGGGCTACCTAAGTGCCAACAGCATGGAGAAGTGATGGGCTGTCTGTGCACTTGCTTAAAGTGTGCATGTCCCTTTGGCCTGCCGTCTTGCGACATGTGCACTTTAAACCTCTCAACAGGTTTAACAGCAAACACAGGTCTCCAGAGCCCTCAGTAGTTCAGAGACAGGCTGCTTCCGTCAGTCCTGGTGTACCTCTCATGCTGGTTAAGGGCATGAGAACAGCACCAGGACTGGTTAAGGGAGTTGGAGCCTGGGCAGAAAACTGAAACCGGAGCGAATAGGACGTCATCTTGCAAGCAAGGTAGGTTATTTTTATTTAATTTTTTTATGTACCCACCCCCACTCATTTGCCCGCCCCACCACTCTCAGAAGTTGTTGGCCGCCCCTGAGGACAGGTGCTTAACACAAAGGGAAAACACTATATTTACATGTGAATTATGCTCCCTCTGGTGTGCGCTTGTGTGCCCGCTCACATGCTGCCTTCCAGCCGCTCATGCTGCCTTCCAGCCGGGCATTTAGATTCTGAGAGCGCACATTTAAACTCAAACATGGGCACAAAGCAATTATCACCCTCAAATGGCCATGAATCCAACTAAACGAATGGCCTCAGATACTGCATTAAACACTTTGAGGATAGGTCTCTGCTGGTTTACAACTATCTCACACCCCTTTGTAATGCCTCACTAAAGATAAATACATGTTTCAATAGCGTGGCTTTGTGATGCAGGTACTGACCCCTGCTCGGCAACATTTAACTTTCCTATAAGTTAGCCCAAAACACCGTCTTTCTGGGACTGTAAGTACTATGCAGATTCTGTTACACAAATTGCTCAAAAAGACACAATTTGTCTTCAACAAAATAACTTTCATGGGCCCTGTACACATTAGTTGATTCTCTCTGTTCTCTCTACCATTGGGCCTTTGGTGTTTCTGATATCTGTCATTGTACATCTGTGCTGCTCTTCACTGTTAGTTTTCCCTTCTATTTTCAGTTTAGTTCATTGTCACCTTATATTTCATGCGTGCCATTTGAAACATTATAAGACTGTAGTGATGTTTACGCCACATGTCCAATATAATTTAAGTACATGGTAAACTCAAGGCACTATTTCTAAATAGAGAAATGTTACATTTTATAGATTTAAAAGTGTTGACCAGTTTTCCTTAAAAATGCACATTTTATGCGATTACATTAACAATATTAACGACACAAATATTTAGCAGAAATGCTGAGCGAATCAGAAAACAATAAGTGCATTATTGAAAAGAAAAAGAAAAAAAAAAATCTAATAGTTCTAGCCTTAGCGAACTGTTACAGTGGTCATTTCTGTTTAAAAAAAAACAAATGGCATGCAATCGCATGTGCTACAAAAATAAGCAGAATAAAAGAGACACCATGCAAACGCACACGTGCCAGCCATATGATTGTAATACATTTTTTAGAAAAATAACCATTACATATATTTTAATTGAACAGTAGCAGTATTTCGTGGCAGGCGGGTGTACTTAGCAGGGGCAGAGGCCCTTTTTAGTTATGTACATAATGAGAAAATAGGATTGAATTGCAGCAGCCTGAATACCTGTTTTAAACGCACAAGGATTTAAAAAAAAAGATAATGAATGGAAAATAAAAAGTATTGGCAAAGGAAAATATATGGGTGCACAGTCCTGTCAGTTAAACACCATTCTTTTGAAATAGATGTGCACATGTGAACGGGCAAAATGATGCCAGTCCCATTGCAAGAGTGCCAGGGCTGCAAATGGCTGACATACTGCCCTTTGCTGAATGCTCTGTTGGGTGAAAGTAACATGAATGAGAGCGGAAGAGACAAACTGATAAAGAGGTATGACTCAAGGTATGTTAAGTAAAGTTTTCTTATGCAGCGCCAGTACCCCAAACCGTGGTGACAGTGGCAGTGTTAATTTAAGAATAAGTACGTTTTCAAGTATAATAAGGGAAGATTTAGAATTCATGCACAAAGCAATTCTTTAATGGGCCAGAAATCTATGTAAATGTTTTAAGAAAGGGGAAATATTTTGGTATTTTGGAATGTTGCAAATCAAATGGGCAGCCACATTGTTTCAGTGATTTGATAAGGGTCACATTGCCATAATCGAGATTGAACATGTTTCTAGCAGTTCTGTGGCATCCATGAGTGTAGCAGAAGCAGACTCTGCACTAGGAAAGAAGTATTAGATTGGTCCTTCACAACCCCAAAGATCAATTGTCTCTCTTCTGTGTTCATATACATTTTGCATCACTTTCTTCCACAATTGGGCCAGAGGTGCATGTAGACTTTCAATAAAAGAGAAGGTAGTAGCCAGTCATGAGGGACACCTCAGTTGATAACTCTGAGTTTGTACATGTTCAGAATAATTTCCACGATTTGATAACTTTGTAATTTTATTTCTGAGTTTTTTTTACATGAGGTTTGTGAGGCAGCCCTGGGCCAGACATCAGCATGCATGAACCACTTCTTAGCACCTACATGCCTTATTCATTTTTACTGACGATGAAATTCATCCGCCGCTTAGCCTCTTTCGCAGACCAGTATAATAACTTTGTGGCGTCTTTGGACATTATATTTCTAGGAGTTGTTGTGAAGTTCTCTAGGTACCTGATTTGCCAATATGCAGGTAGTCTTTCTTCTGATTTTGAAATGGAAAAGAAAACATAAGTGCAATTACCTAGTGCAAACACCATGAAGTTTCTCCTCTAACTTGATCCGTAGGGTCAGTTTTAACAGCAGTAGGACCAGGTACACGGTAATAAGTCAAAACTTCTCTTCCAGACATTACCCTTTCATATACCATGCTATTTCATTTGAGTGTAGCTTTACATTGATAATTTGCCCTCTGACATAGTACTAGATACCACATTCCTACTATTTATAAGTGCTGTAAATAAAAGATTAGGGGCCTGATTAAGAGTTCAGTGGACAGGTTACTTCATCACAAATATGACGGATATCCCATCCACCATATTAAAAGTACCATAGGTTATGATGCACTTGTAATATGAAGGATTGTACTTCATCCACTGAGTTCTAATCAGGGCCTAGCTATGCTCGAGCACTGCGGATCAACATTTATGTCAGCATCAACCATTTAACTCACTGAGACATCCTCACAGTTAACATTGCATGTGGAGTATGCATTTGGAAGAGAAAAAAATTGTATATGAAAATGAAGTAAAATGGAAAATAAAACAGATTTGAAGTACATTTGAAATTGAGGTACTTTCATGTCTTTAGAGCCCTATAACATTTGACTTGATTTTCAGGAGGTGGAGTGAAAGCTGACATGATTTTTCTTGATGTAAAAGAAGCTGAACATAGTATAGCCTGTAGATGGTCAGAGTGTAACACAAGATATCCTTTTGCAAACTGCCTCAGAATCACCCCTATAAAAAAGGGTTCCAGACTAGCTTCTGGCCACATGGGGTGGTGAGTGCCTTTGTGCACTCTGTGACTAGGAACTAAACCTGTCCTGGTTGGAGGTGCCTCACACCTCCCCCTGCAGGAACGGTAACACCTGGCAGTGAGCCTCAAAGGCTCAAGCCTGGTGTTACAATGCCCCAGGGCACTCCAACTAGTGGAGATACCTGCCCCAGACAAAGTCCCCACTTTTGGCGGCAAGTCTGGAGGAGATAATGAGAAAAACAAGGAGGAGTCACTCCCTCAGCCAGATCCACCCCTAAGGTGACCAGAGCTGATGTGACCCCCTCCTTAGAAAATCCGCCATCTTGCTTTGGAGGATTTAGCCCAATAGAATTAGGAATGTGCCTCCCTCCCCCAAGGGAGGAGGCACAAGGAGGGTGTAGCCACCCTCAGGGACAGTAGCCATTGGCTATTGCCCTCCTACCCTAAACACATCCCTAAATCTAGTAAATCTAGTACCCTGAACCAAGAAAATCAGATTCCTGACGACCTAACAAGAAGATGGACTGCTGACCTGAAAACCCCGCAGAGAAGAAGGAAGACGACAACTGCTTTGGCCCCAGCCCTACAGGCCTGTCTCCAGATTCAAAGAACCTGAAACAGCGACGCATCCTGCGGGCCCAGCGACCTCTGCCGACCCTGAGGACTGCCCTGTAACTCCAAATGACCATGAAACTTTCGTGGACAGCGGCTCTGTCCAAAGCAACAAGAAGAAACCATCCTTAAAGGGGCTCTCACCTCACTCCAGAAGCGTGAGTCCCCCCCACTCTGCACCCGACGCCCCAGGCCCGTGTCCAGAGAAACCAAGACCGCAGAGAGGACCCCCAGGCGACTCCAATGACGTGTTCAACCTGAGCCGACCTCCCTGCACCCCGCGACGCCGCCTAGAAAGGGAATCCAGAGGACCTCCCTAACCGCGACTGCCCGGTAACAAAGAACCCGACACCTGGAAGAATCACTGCACACGCAGCCCCCAGACCCTTGCCCAGTCGGTGGCTGGCCCGAGAAGCCCCCTCTGTCCCCCCCCCTCCCCCTCCCCCAGTGCTCTACAAATCCCGCTGTTCTGCACCCCGAGGACGCAGGTACTTACCTGCTAGCAGACTTGAACCGGAGCACCCCTAGTCTCTATAAGCACCTATGTTATTTGGGCCCCTCTTTGACATCTGCACCTGACCGGCCCTGAGTTGCTGGTGCTGGGTGTTTGGGGTTGACCTGAACCCCCAAAAGTGGGCTGCCTATGCCCTGGGGGCTGAACTTGTAAGTGCTTTAGTTACCTCAAAAACTAACCTGTACTTACCTCCCCCAGGAACTGTTGAATTTTGCTGTGTCCACTTTTAAAATAGCTTATTGCCATTTTATGCCAAACCGTGTACATTACTGTTTTTATTCAAAGTCCTATCTCTACCTATGCAAAGTACCTTACATTTAATGTACTTACCTGCAATTTGAATCTTGTGGTTCTAAAATAAATTTAAGAAAATAATATTTTTCTATATAAAAACCCATTGGCCTGGAAGTGTCTGTTCTCATTTATTGCCTGTGTGTGTACAACAAATACTTAACAATACCCTTTGATAAGCCTAACTGCTCGACCACACTACCACAAATAGAGCATTAGTATTATGTATTATTGCCTCTGTCAAGCCTCTTGGGGGACCCCTGGACTCTGCACACTATCTCTCACTTTCAGATAGTATATTCAGAGCCAGCTTCCTACAGTATAGGTGAACCAAATGTGTACAGCTCTCCAGCAAATGAATTGAATTGTTTTCTTCATCTGCATGATAATCTATATTCCTCCTCCAGTTCTGGAAGCTCACATATTTTTGCACATAATTTAAATGGCTGGCTTTAGCAATTTAGAGTATTTCACTTCACTGCTATACAAGCGTATATGAGTGTTTACTGAAGTAATAGTAGTGGTAAATGCAGACTTGAAGAACACTTTGGGTATATACTAATAAAGGCAGATGGCTAATGAAAAAATAATCCCAGACAGCAGGGTTTGCCTCGTGTAACAGACCCACAACGCTGTGTTACAGATAGTATTAGAAGGTGGCTGCCTTTTGGGACCAAGGATTAGCACCAGTGACGAAGTGCCACAGGCTCCACAGCACTGGTTGCCAATTAAGACTTAAGCAACACAAACGGTGTAGGGAACACCTTACATTGCATGTACCACAGTGCATTGCCTGGGAAACACTGGAACAGGCTTGTCAGTAGTGTGAAACTCCATCGTGCCTGAAGTTCTGTTGTATATACTCTTGTGGGAGACCTATATTGTGTAATCAGATAGTGAACAAAGTCCTTGGGGGATCTTGGAGAGAGTTTTCTGGTGACCCAGAGATGTAACTAAAGAAAAGCTAGAGAGTATAAAGGCAATTTCCAAATATTGACATTGTTTCCTCTGTCAGATAAAAGGAAGAAATATTCTGTGTATATGAGCAGGTGTGCTGGTATGGAACCAGTAAATTCAATCAAAGAGGCCATCAACTTGTGCTTATGGATAGTAATAATAGGTATTACCTTCAGTCAGCTGATTCTAAAGGAGGAGCTGTCCACTTTGAACATATACTGTCCACGTTAAAGGCCAGCATAAGATTATCAGAATTTCGTAGAAATTAGTGTGTACAGATTTAAGACTTTTTCTGCCACCTCATCCATCTAAAACAGAGGGGAGCTGCACATAAGTCTTTTGGGTACTCCTAAGGTTCAGTTTAAACTTCCATCAACACACAGCCTTTGGCATGTTTATCACCAACCATCTGTAGTTGTGGCAGTCATTTCTCCCAATTTAAAAAGATAATGGTTGCTTTGATGTGTATCAGAATTGCAGAAGAAATACATGCTTAATGTCCAGTTCCATCTCATGGCTGCACAAGACTGTAAAGCAAAATGGAGCCTGGTTCACCACCAAGCCTGTGAAATAACTGGATTCACTCCCTTCACTGGTGTGCATTTGTGACCGTATGTAAAGTGGAATTCCATGTTCCAGGCAGCATATAGATATGCTCTAGATATGCACATTTAACCATACTCCTGCAATCTTGTGTTGGACGTAGACGTTTGCAAGTTGTTTTTGTTTGAAGAAGTATCTCAGATAGAGATATGGTCATACTCCTTAGTCCCTCATGAGGTGGAGTGCGACTTTGCTTGGTACAGATATTTGATCCACTCACAAAAGTATGACTGTATGTTGCTGGAAGTCTACCTGAATCTGTTATTGGGCCATCGTGTGAAGTAGTGCTGATGACTGTGGATCCTGTTTTGGGACCCGTGCTACACCTTGTGCCACAGTTGTATTATTGGCTGTGGTGACCTCCATTGCCATCAAGATCCTCTGTTTGTCTGTGGCCGTGCTCAAGCTATAAGCATAACCAAGAGCATAAGAACACAGTGTTCTGCATGAAAGAGATGAGTCCTTAGAAACTAATGTTGTAAACAATGGCAATGTAAAAAAAACATATCTAATAGAGACAACTAGCTGCAGATTCCTTATCTTAGAATTCTCCCAAGTCGTCGGAGTGGATCTGGAAATTATTCCTCAGCAGTACCTCTGCGCGTCAGTAGAGGGCGTTGAGCGCCTCCGTCGTCCCCAGACATGACGTAAGCAGAGTCCATATGATCCCTCCGATGCGCTGACGCCAGTTTTATTTTTTTCCGCACAGCAATGCAATCCGGTGTATTGAGTACCTCGGACCTTTTTGGCCTTTTCTACCCGACGTCGGGTATTTTGTATTACTTTCTATATGTAATAGTGTATGTGCCTTCTGGGTTTAAGCCCTGTGGATCCTGTTCCCGACAGATGTCGGCCACAGATCCTCATTCCGTCTGTTTGTGGTTTCTGGGTTCTCATCATGACACCACCGACTGCAACGCCTGTCGTTTGAAGCCGAAGTCTTTGAGGGAGCGTCGCATGAAGCTCCTTGCGGCGCTGGCGGACAAGTCCTCTTCACGCCAGCGTCGCAGTCCGTCTTCGTCTTAACGGTCCCTGGAGCATTCCAGGAGTCGTTCTTTGATGGTTCAGTCGACATCGGTTGAACCCTTGGCATCTCCAAGTAAGTCTTCCCAGGTGCCTGCATGGTCTTTGGCGTCTCCGCCTCCGCGTTCTCCTCCAGTGGAGTTCGCGCTGGTGTCGACCCCCACCCTTCCACTGTATCCCGACGCCGGGGCAACTGTGGACCAGATGCAACGTTATTATACTTCCCTCCATTCTATTTTTGGTCCTTCGGGGCCTATGGAGATGGGAAGTGTTTTGGCGGGATCTTTGCAGGTGGTTTCCACATCGGTGCCTCCTCACACTCTCGGATCCGAATTTGGAGTTGGATCCGTGTCGGCGCACAACATCGTACGACCTCCATCTCCTTCACCTGATCCTCTTGTCCCAACGCCCCTCACTGTGCCATTGGACCAGTCGACTCCACGTGACGCGCCTATACTGACATCTCCAGAGTCGGACCTCGCTGCTTCTGAGGAAACCCCCCACTCGACCTCAGTCGACGTAGCCACCGACGCCGGGAGCGGCGCCGGGGATTTTACCTGAGGCTTCTTTGCTGGATCCACTTTCGGAACCTCTTGCGCATCCTCATGCACCCCTTATGGGGCCCATTCCAGGTTTATCCTTGGATTGGGTCCTTGATTTGGGAACTGCTAGTGGTCTAGAATTCTCCTCAGCGTCTACCCTGCTCTCATTCCCTGTCTTGGCAATGGAGGCCAGCACTGCATTCGCAGATGTTTTGAGGCGGGTGGCTGATGTTTTGACATTGCATCTTCCTATGGTGCAATTGTCTACAGATCCGTTGTTATCTTTTACTCTGAATCAATCCGACACTGAACCTGTTCTGCCTTTTTGCAAGGCTCTCTACGACATACTTCTAGGTGTCTGGAATCAGCCTGTCTCTGGTCCTTTGGTGGATCATTCTACTTCACACAGGCATCGGCCGGCACAAGAACACCCCTTGTGTCTTCGCCACCAGCGTACTCCTCAGGGGTTTGTTACTCAAACTGCTTTAGGCATTCCTGCTCTGGAGCAGGTTCCACCTACTCCACCGCACAGGGATTCTAGGCAGCTGGATGCTGCCGGCAGGCGTATTTTCGCCTCTTCTAGTGCCGTTCTTCGTTCCACCAACACTTCCTGTGTGTTGACCTGCTTTTCCCATGCTCTTTGGGACCCGGTAGAACGTTTACTACCATCGCTTATAACGATGTTCACCCTGCTCTGACATCTTTGATCAGAGATGGTCAACAGGCTGCTCGACTTGCAGTTCGATCTGGTATGGATTCTACCGATCCCATTGGAGATATCATGTCTGCTTCTGTTGCCTTACGTCGCAAGGCTTGTTCGGCGGCTTCCACCTTCTCATCTCCGGTGCGAGATGCTCTACTTGATATGCCATTTGATGGCAAGTCGCTTTTTGGGGCGCACGCCTTGCGTCATTTCCATGATTCTCATGGTGGGGACTAGTGTACTTTCTCTTCTAACACACATGATCGTCTATTGCGACTATATGTGATCTGTCAAGTTCCCCTCAGATGTGGGTCCTGTTACATACTCACCCCTTCTCTATTGCCTGTTATAGCGTTTGTTACGTTAGTTGGGTCGCTTCAGACTCGTATTCTTGGTAGCGCTTTTGTTATCCACGTTGGATCTTTTTGCTCTTCCCTTGGTGCACACAGTGCTATTTCTCTGCTGCTGCTCCTATCGGCGAAGCAGTGGTTCCGGGGCATATCTAGTGCCTCAGCTGGAGCACCCTCCTCTGTACAGTGAGTCGATTCCACAGCCGTAACAGTATGGTTCCACCATATTTATCACTGTTTTCTTTGAGAGTTTCAACTCTCCCTTTCGCTTGCATCAAACGACGGGACCTCACAGTGAATGGTACTGTCTCTTCTTCTGAGGCGGGCAGAGAGCCCTCTTCTCGTTTGCCCAGGTTCCTGGTGGACCTTCTGTCTACGCCTGGTCTTTTCAAACCACGGTTCTACCTTTAGAGGCACTGGCCTCCCTGTCCCAGGGGTTCCGTGCTTACCTAAATTTTAAAAAAATACAGAAAATAAAAATGGAATTATTATACTGCAGTACTGTACTAATACTGTACATTTTACTAGGGGGTACTTTCCTCTATTTCAAATTGTTTTCTTGCCAGCCCCTTTCTGCTCATTCCTAAGCTGGATCCTCCCCGTGCTGTTGTTCAAGGGTTCTTGCTTTCTTTTCCACAGGATGTTGTGGGTTCTTTTATCGTACTCCCTCTTCTTGAGGCAGTGCGCTTCCTCTTTTGGCCTTTACTGAGGTATCCTTTATTCTAGGATTTTGTTCCTGACACCTTGTTTCTACTGTCACCTGACCACCCCTCACCACTCCCCACCCCCAACTTCAGTACAAGGGGTTTGGTGCTACTTCCAACACTGGCTTGTGCAAGATTTTACAACTTGCTTGGTGCATGTTTTATCCCTCGCTGTCCTTGTTCATGGTGATGGCCTAGGAGGTGTAATATTTTTTGTTTCCTGTTGTTGGTGTTCCTTTCATTGTTTTGGTATTTTGCTGCTGACAAATAATGTGGTCCCCTTCTGTGCATGCCTCTAGGCTTCCTTCCCTAGTGTTTCTTATCTCCTTGGTCATTTATAATGAGCATTGATTGTGTCGGATCCCTCCCGGACACTCTGTCCTTCTGCCTCAGGGATGGTTCTGTGTTTGTTCTTACAGCTGGTGTTGTTGACACCTTGCATGTTTCCTATCTTTCTTCCTTGGCATAAGCCATGGTTGTCTTTCCACATCTTTTTACGTCCGTCGGGACCTGCTCACAGACCCTCACTCTTTTCAGAACATCTGTCTCTTCACCGGTTTCCGTTTCCATGTTCTTCCTACCCTCATATTTCTCACGGGGTGTCATGATTTGGTTCCTTTGTGATTTAAAGAAGCTCTAGCTTGGTGGCTAGGTCCACTGTCTTTGGTGCAGCAGGCTACCCTTCTACAGGGGTTCCAATGTCGCCAGCGCTCTTACATATTAGAATGGCTCCTTCCATTCTTATCTGTGATTTCTGTTGCACAGTTCTTTGGCTGCCTTGGTATGCGATTGTTACTTTTACCTCCAGTTCCCCTGTCAGATTGTTTTCTGGCATTCATTTTTGCTCTGCGTTCACACAGGAATGGCTGCTCCTTTTACCTGGTCATTCCAGTTCTACTTCAGTGCTTTCTTTCTCTTTCCCCCTTCTATCATACCCTGTCTGGTGTATATCTATACACTTTGCACTTGCGCACAGCCTTTCTGGTGTTTCCCATTTTGTTGTCCCATTTGGGCCTGGAGCTGTTTCTCCTCTCCTTCTGAGCCTGCCATCCAGTTTATCTGTACTCTTTCCGTTTCATTTGTTTCTCTGACTGGAGTACTCTCTCATTCTGACTGTGAGATTGCTGTGTGTCACGGTTATGCTAGTCTTTCTACTTTGACTCTTTTACACATTTTATATCACGTGTGTATGTCTTTTCTGGTTCTCCTTACCAGGGTTCCATTTCATTATCCTGCTGTTTTTTTTCTCAGTTGTTCCTCCCCATGGGGGTGGTTGCTGCCAAGTCTCCAATGGAGGCTTTCCTTACCAGCCATGACTTAGCTCTTCCCCAGTGGATATGCAGTTCATTTTCTCGTATGAGTCACTTATGTTTTTCTCTCGCCCACGGTGTCTCGAGCCTGGTTCATCCTCTGTGTTACCAGGTTGTTCTTTGCAAGACTAGTGTGCCAGGGGTTGGGATTGCTTGGGTATCTAATTCTAAGATAAGGAATCTGCAACTAGTTGTCTCTATCAGATGGGCAAGTTACCTACCTTCAGTAACACCTTATCTGGTAGAGACACAGACAAGCCACAGATTCCTTCTCGCCCCACCCATCATTCCCGCTTGCGAACTGTGTACTCTTCAGCATCGCTTAGGGTGGTTTTGGGTGTTTTGATGTTCTGCTATGTCTCATCACATATCTTTTCATTTTTGGTTAGCATATACACTATTGCGCTGTTTTTCTATTCCATTGCCAGTTTCACTGTGGCTCTGCATTGTTCTGCGGCTTCAAGTCACCAAAGAAACTGACGTCAGTGCATCAGAGGAGGGTATATACGGACTCCGCTGACGTCATGTCCGGGAACGACATTACTACGGAGTCACTCGACTGAGGAACAAAATTCCAGATCCAGTCTGACGCCTTGGGAGAATTCTAAGATAAGGAATCTGAGGCTAGTCTGTGTCTCTACCAGATAAAGCGTTACCGAAGGTAAGTAACTTGTCCATCAGAGAAAGTTGAAATATGTAAAGTGAATGTAACTGATGTACCCCAAAAAAACTGAGAGTGACAAATTGAGATGTTATAGATACGGAAATGTCACCCACCTAACAAGTAATACTAAGTGTCCAGCAAGGGGGGGTGACTTGCAGGAAGTGTAATAAAAGAAGACACTTTACGAAAGTCTGTAAAGACATGGGAAACAAAGTCACTCATATGATTAGTGTTAAGGATTTAGAAAATAAGAAAATTATTTTCCAAGTTTCCCATATGAATGTAAGTTCGGAGACAACATATCCGACATGTGAAGTGAGTCTGGATGGAATCTCTTTCAAAGTTTTTGCAGACTCTTGCTCCCCATATACTTTAATAAATGAGATGACATTTAAGGAAGACTTCCACAATAAAGTGGATACCATGTTACTGCCTGAAAAAAGCCCTGGAGGATATTATAAGGACTCTTTTCCTTTGCCTGGTATGTTGATTATGGACATACCTTTCAAGGATAGGACCACACTGAGAAAGGTGTACATTACAAATCTCTTGGGTTGAAAACACAAAAATGATCTAGGGATCAAACTTGATCCTAATGCAGAAGAACAAAACGATTTAGCTAATAGATCCATCACAGGTATGGAGATATGTGAAAATGTCCTTATTTGAGATTACTCAAGGAATTTCTCCATAAAATTAACCTTAAACGTAATGCTGCACCTGTGATACACAAAGCATGCCCCATTCCGTTGCTCATAAGGGAGCCCCTAAAGAAAGAACTGGACAAACTGGAATCTACAGGGGTGATTGGAAGATTTAGACTGTACAGAATGGTTAGCTCCCATTGTTTTTCACTCAAAGGAAGGGGAAAGAACACGTATTTATTTATTGCAGACACCCACTACCAAACATCAATAAAATGTGGAGTGTCAACCAAGGCGCAAGCTACTTTAGCGTGCTAGACTTCTTGTCTGCCTATCATCAGGTATTTCTCCTTCCATGGAAAAGTGTAAGATAAATGTCAAGTCAGTGGAGTACCTTGTGCACACCATCTGAGAAAATGGCATTAAAACTAAGAACAGATTAGTTGACTCTGTTAAATTAGCACCAGCACCCACTAGTAAGGAAGATTTTAAATTCTTTTTGGCCTAGTAGAATACATGGCCTAGTATATAACAAAAAAGCTTACTGATCAGATCTAGACCCTTAGCTGCAGGGTCTTTCTTTAATTCTTCCCAGGTGTCAGGCTGGAGCGTGAAGATTTTTGTTAGCAGTACCCCCGCGTGCCAGAAGGTGGTGCTGAACACCTCTGTGTCCCTCATCAACGTTGTTTATGCCGGAAATTACATTGGGACGCCACCCAGACATCGATGTCAGTTCTTTTCTTTCTGCTCCAACCAGCACTGATCCGAAGAGAGCTACTCCTCTGTCAATTTTTTGACTGGTCTTTTTCGACAGCCCTGGTGCCAACGATCAAGTCTTGGATCTGAACCAGCAGCAGTTGTAAAACCTTGGCTGAAGCCAACTCTCCCGGCACCATCAGCGCCAAAAGGCGGCGACATCCCATTTGAAATTCTCGACTCCGACACAGAGCAGTATGGGTATTGTACGACACCGACTACAGCGTTGACAGGAACCATGCCTCCTTGTTCGAATACTGAGCCCTAATCCTATGGGCTAGGCTTCAGGGATGAAGGGGAGGGATCACTGGACCCTTGAGAATACCAGCCACATGAAGAAATTTAATGGTGTGAAGACTTGGGTGAGGCCAGTGGACTGGACACTTCTCGAGATACTGGCATGCTTTTTCCCCTACCATGGCTACAGAGAAAGAAGCTTCTTGCGCTATGATGGTGAGGACAGCTGAGATCATGGACCTTCAACTGCTCGTGGTAGCCATCAAGACTAATTTCTTGGCAGAGGTGCTGCAACCCCAGATTTACCCCACCTCCTCCCCACTCCCCCCGACACACCCCTAACAGCAGCCTCTAAACCCTCCTAGTCTGGCTCCCCCTCCAAGTCAAAGACAGAGTTCCAATGCCAGAAGTAGGCTGTGGTTGCTATTCCCGCTACTTTCTGGTCCCCAAAAAGGACAAGGGTCTTTGCTGTATATCAGACCTTCAATCCCTGAATCCCTTCATCAAGAAGTAAAAGTTCAAGATGCTCATGTTGGCTCAGGTCTTGTCTGTCCTGGACCCAGCAGACTGGATGGTAGCATTGGACTTGCAGGATGCCTATTTTCATTGTCCCCCCCACCCGCCCACAGACACTACTTGCGGTTCACAGTAGACCACAAGAACTTTCAGTTTACCTTGCTAACCTTTGGCCTTACCAGCACCCCTCGAGCATTCACTAAGGTGATGACAATGGCTGCATCTCATCTGCGGAGATTTGAAGTTTCAGTCTTCCCCTATCTCGATGATCCATAGAAGTTCCTGCCTATTATAAGGAAGAATGGAAACTGTGTGGCAAGAATGATGAAACCTTAGCTGCTGTTGGCCTAATAAATGTAAAGGACTACCACACAAACTCCAGTCTTGTGAAAGGTGAGTTTTATATTGTGGGTAACATGGTTTTAAGATCCCACAAAATTGTACCCCCAAGCAACATGCATTATCACATCACTGAAATTGCCCATGAGGGTCATTTAGAGAGAAGAATGACCAAGACTAAGATCAGAAATGACTACTGGTTCCCATACATGGATTCTATGGTAGGCAGAAGAGTGAGGAATTGCCTGGCTTGCTGTTCTATTAACAGGACCAAAGTCACACACAGAGTTGCTGTTCTCCCTGTAGATGTAGCAACTAAACCATGGGACAAACTTGGTCTAGGCATCATACGACCTATATATTTGCTTAAAGTATTCAACAAATGCTTGTTTGTATTGGTAGATTATCATTATCATTGGATCACAACTAAATCTACTACAACATTAATACCTCCACATTGCTAGAGCTTTTATCTGACACATTCCCTCAGGAAGGTATTCCTGGTTATTTTGTTACCGACAACGGCGTACAGTTCACCTGTGAAAGAATGATGCAATTCTTAAATAACCTGTCCATCAGTCACATAAAGAGACCACTCTATTGTCCACAGCCCAACAGACTAGTAGAAAGGGTAAATAGAATGGTTAACAACACCATACAATTAGCCCATACCTCAGAGGAACTAATAGACAAATCAATAAGAAAAGTATTGTGGTCCTACCATACCCCCCCCCAGTACAGTTTCAGGAGTGTAGGAAAGTACCCTTTTTTGGCATGGTTACCCCCACTTTTTGCCTGCTGTCAGTATGCTTTGACTGTTATCACTGGGATCTTGCTAACCAAGACCCCAGCAATTGTGCTCTCTTCCTCTAAATTTGGTTGCTTAGGACTTTGCACACCCCACTATTGGCATACTGGTGCCCCTATATAAGTTCCTAGTATATGGTACTTAGCTTCCCAGGGCATTGGGGCACCAGTGGTTCCCCATGAGCTGCAGCATGTATGGTGCCACCCATGGGAGCCCATGCAAAATGTGTCTGCGGGGATGCCATTGCAGGCAGTGTGAAAAGGTGCATGCACCCTTTCACTAGAGGTCACTGCACCAGATCACTGTAAGTCACCCCTATGGCAGCCCCTCCTAGCCTAGAGGGCAGGTGCAAGTATCTGTGTGTGAGGGCACCCCTGCATGAGCAGAGGTGCCCCTACGAACTCCAGCTCCATTACACTGGACTTTACAAGTGCAGGGAAGCCATTTTACCTGTGTCTTGGGCACAGGTCCAGGACCTGTGTCCAGCTACATAATGGTAACTCCGAACCTGGGTATGTTTAGTATCAAACATGTCGAAAGGGGTAGCCTCCCCAAGCCACCAGTATGCTTTGAAGGGCACATTTGGTGCCATCCTTGCATAAACCTGTTTGCACCAGCCCAGGGACCCCCGGTCCTTGCTCTGGCGCGAAACTGGACAAAGGAAAGGGGAGTGACAACTCCCTTGTTCATCACCACCCCAGAGGTGGTGCCCAGAGCTCCTCCAGGTGGCCACTTGATTCTGCCATCTTGAATCCAAGGTGGGCAGAGGCCCCTGGGAGCATCTGAGCGGCGAGGACAGGTAGGTGATGTAGGAAGCTGGACTGGTGTTTGGTGAGCATCTGTGGTGTTAACACCTTATACCAGCTCCATGTATCCCTTATTAGTGAGGTGTAGTCAGTGTCGAGGAAGCCAGGGTTTCTAGAGGTACCTTTGGATGAGCAGGCAAGACTTATCTAGGAGACATGCAATTCTTATGCAATACCACTGTAGTCACACAGCACTATCATGGTCACGGAAGGGGCTCCCTGTCACGTCCCTTTCCCAGCCACTGTGTCTCCCACGTTACTCAGCCCCTGCGTGGCCGGGGATGCGAAATCCGACAGGCTTGTGCGACAGGGAACCAGAGGTCTGCTCAGTCCACACCCGCCCCTGCTGCAGCCTCCAAGCCTTCTTAGTCTGTCCCCCCATCGCAGACCAGTTGAAGGCAGGATTTGTCATCCCGTTCCCCACTGAGAATCCATCAGAATGGACGGGTGGGTTTTGCAGATCGTCCGAAGGGGCTACTCCCTCCCCTTCGAGACGGCCGCTTACTGAAGGATCATCTGGCACTTCTCCGTGAGGAAGTCGCAGCTCTCTTGGCCAAGGGAGCCATAGAGAGTGTCCCTGCACCAGAAGTAGGTTGTGCTTGTTATTCCCGATACTTTCTGGTGCCCAAAAACGACAAGGGCTTACGTCCTATCCTAGACCTTTGGCCCTCCATCTCTTCCTCAAGAAGGAGAAGTTCAAAATGCTCACTCTGGCTCAAATCTTTTCTGTCTTTCCCCCAGGAGATTGGATGGTAGAATTGGACTTGCAGGACACTCACTTCCATATACCTGTCTTGCCTCCCCGAAGACGCTATTTGCGATTCGTGGTAGGTCATGAGTATTTTCAATTTACCGTGCTCCCCTTAGGCCTTACCAGTGCCCCTCGGGTGTTCACGAAAGTGATGGCAGTGGTTGCAGCTCATCTGTGCAGGTTAGAGGTTTCCGACTTCCCCTACCTTGACGACTAGCTGTTGAAGGTGGACACACCCCAGGAAGTAGTCTCCCACCTTCAGACTACGGCAAACCTTCTGCACATGCTGGGGTTCACGATAAACATGCCGAAATCACACCTAACTCCCTCTCAGACATTCCCTTTCATCAGAGCTGTTCTGGACACAGTGCAGTATCGGGTCTATCCTCCCGAAAAGCGAGTCCAGGATATTCAGGCTATGATTCTGATGTTTCAGCCTCTATCCTGGGTTTCAGTGAGAATGACTCTAAAGCTGCTGGGCCTCATGGGCTCTTGCTTCCTGCTAGTGACCCATGCTAGATGGCATATGAGGGCTCTGCATTTTGACTTGAAGTTCCAGTGACCACAGCATCAGGGGAATCTCTCTGACATGGCCAGATCTTGGAGGGAACGTTGAAAGATCTGCAGTAGTGGCTTTCGAATCAGGATTGGGTCAATGGCAGATCCCTCTCCCTTCCCCAACCAGATCTTACATTAGTGACAGATGCGTCACACCTGGGATAGGGCGGCAACATGGGAGAGGCGGAGATCAGAGTACTCTGGTCTCTGGCGGAGTTTAGACTCCACGTCAAACCTCTATAGCTCCGGGTGATCAGGCTTGCATTGAAAGCATCCCTTCCCTCTCTCAAAGGGAAAGTGGTGCATGTGTTCACTGACAACACTACTACCATGTGGTACTGCAACAAAAAGGGCAGAGTGGGGTCCTCGACCCATTGTCAAGAGGCTCTGATGGCACAGGTGGTTCAACATCAGTTGGGGCTCTCTGAAAGCCAGAGCAGGTGAACTCAGCCGTCGATGCATAGTCGATCACAAATGGCATCTCCGTCCGGAGGTGGCGCAAGGTCTCGTTCAGCAGTGGGGAGAGCCTTGGTTAGATCTGTTCGCCTCCGTAGAGAAAGCGCAATGTCAGCTCTTTTGCGGGTTGGAGTTTCCAAGGTGGCACTCGCTTGGCAATAATTTTCGTCTCAAGTGGAACTCAGGCCTCCTTTAAGCCTTCCCGCTTATACCACTTCTGTCCAGAGTTCTTAAGAAGATCAAGGACAACTGGGCCCAAGTAATCTTTGTGGTTTCGGACTGGGCACGGAGAGTATGGCATCCAGAGCTACTGAGCATGGCCACAGATCCTCTAATCTGGCTGCCCCTTCTGGAGGATCTTCTGTTGCAGCAACAGGGGACGGTCCTCCACCTGAACCTGTCCAATCTTAATCTTCATGTGTGGAGATTGAGTGGCGGCAGTTGACAGCTTCTGACCTTCCAACCGAAGTCTGTGACGTTATCTTTGTTCTAGAACGACTGTCTCAGCCTCTCTTAGATTGGCAAACCAACCTTCTCTTTTTAAGTTTCCTATTGTGGTAGATTCCTTAAGGGACGCCCCCATTTGTTTCCTCCCACTCAGTTTATCATGCCTCAGTGGGACCTCATTCTTGTTCTTACTTACTTGATGTGTTCTCCCATTGAGCCTTTACACAATTATCCCTTGCGGCTCCTTACTCTTAATACTGCATTTCTTGTTGCCATCACTTCTGCTCGCAGAGTGAGTGAGCTTCAGACTTTTTCTTCAAAGCGCCCATTTTTGTCTGTCTTCCATGACAAAGTGGTGCTCCGTACGAGGGCCTCTTTCCTTCCCAAAGTAGTCCCACCTTTTCATGTAGGCCAAACCATCACTTTGCCTACTTTTTAAACACCCTCACATCCGTCTAATGAGGAGGAGAGACTCCACTGTCTGGCTCTAAAAAGAGCATTGACGTTCTGCCTCAATCATACTAAAGATTTCTGGGTGGATAATCAACTCTTTGTTGGATATGTGGGTGTGAAGAAAGGGAAGGCGGTGCAGAAGCATACCATTCCATGATGGGTTCTACTTTGCATCAACCTGTGCTAAGCTTTGGCAAAGAAGCAACCCCCTGAGGGTTTGCGCTCTTACTCTACAAGAGCAACTACTGCTTCCACATGGTTAGAACGCATAGTTCCAGTCCTGGACATCTGCAGGGAGCAACGTGGGCATCCCAGCACAGGTTCAGGTTCACGAAACATTACTGCCTGGACAATCGGGTCCGTAGAAACGGCTACTTTGGTCGTTCGGTCCTGCAGGACATTTTAGTATGATCTTGGATCACAGCCCACCAACGAGGATGGTATTGCTTGGGTATCTGTTCTAAGGTAAGGAATCTGCAACTAGAAGTCTCTATCAGATGAACAAGTTACTTACCTTTGGTAACAATTTATCTGGTAGAGACATATTCTAGTTGCAGATTCCTTACCGACCCACCCATCCTCCCCGCTTGCGAACTGATTTCTAGGGACAGGAATTCCCTTTTCAGGGCCTTAGTTCTGGCGCACCATTTTCAGTGTTCTTTATGGCTCCGCGCTTTGGCGTGAAAAGTGTTGAAAAGAAACTGACATCACTGTGCCAAGCCGGCGCCTGTGTAGGAACCCGACGCCAACAACTAACGCAGATTCGACAGACTCCACCTGACGGCACGCAAGGGTACTGCTTCAAGAATAATCTCCGAATCCAATCTGACTCCTGGGCGAAATTCTAATGTAAGAAATCTGCAACTAGAATATATCTCTGCCAGTTAAATCATTACCAAAGGTAAGTAACTTGTTCTTCATCACCCCAGTAGTCAGTTTGCCTTGGATCAGATTATCAGTACAGCAAAGACCATCACAGACCTTGACGCTAACAAGTACATTCATAAATCGCTAATCCTAGCTCTGCCTTTCTGATGCCCGCAGAAATTATCAGACAAGAAAATGTTACCTTTAAGATAGGTGATATTTTGTGGAAAGTGGTTTCCCTTTAAAAAGATTTTTCGGGACCATGCACGTAGGTGGAGTTATTCTTTGTTTAGCAATTCAAGAACAATGTCCATTATGTTAGCACCTTTATCATCTTTAATGACCGTATGGCAGCTGACAGTGGTAAAACGCACAAAACAGAATCACGTGCAATGATAACATGCAACAGTATGAGGATACTATAGTTGAAACCAAGGAAATGGAAATTACTGGTAAATAATCTGAGCAAGAAGTACTGCATAATCCTGTATACTTACGTCCTGTTGTGCTTGTTTTCTTTCACGCTATTCTGTCCACAACATTACCTAGGGGAGTAGAAGAAGGAAGTAGTAGAAATAACCATCATGCAGTTTATGATCCTTCAGCCTCCACTAAAAGCACTTACTTTTTAGAATCTGCAGTACTCCAATCTTTCCTTGGTGTGCAAGAACTTCTGCAAATGACGGATGAGCTTTTTGAACCCCAGGAGTTAATTGGAGTTCTGACATAAGAGTATCGTGCTGGTGCAATAGTTTTGTTTTCAAAATTAATTTGCTGTATGTACAGTGGAGTTCCAAGTTTGTAGGAGAGGAGCGTATTTTTATTGATATAAAGGTAATATGTTATTGCTCATTCACAAAAAAACAAGGAGTTGTGATGTTTAGTATTCTTTTTTTAAGAATGTACCGGAGCTTCCAGACACTACAGAACCTACACGAACTGACTTGCCTCGAGATTTAGCAGCTTTGCACGAAATGTGTGTTACGTATTCAGATGACCTTCGAACACTCAGCAATGAGCGAGGCGCACAGCAGGTGAGAAATTCCAAGTTTTATTGAACTAAAATACAGTGAATAGAATTCATTTTCACATAGTAACAGCCCATTGGAACCTTTTCCTTTCTGTAACATTAGTAAAAATATCTAAAATACAAAGATGTCAGGAAAGCAATTTATTACTCAGTGCCCTACAGCACATGCAAATGTGCAAATATTTTCTCACCTATAGATGTTCTGAAGGCCCCTCGGAATACAATTTGCAATAGGGCATTTTCTGGAGGATTTTCCGTTCAAGCTCTAGTATGTGGTAGGAGGTGGAGTAATTTCCTTGAACATGGGCCACCTGTAGGAGGCTGGCTCAGTATATGGTGTACACGTATAGGTGAGGCACCCTGTACTGAGTCCAGGAAACCCTTAGTGATAGTGTATGTGGTTCTAAATAAACAAAGCTCTCAAAAGGTAGCTGTGGAGAGCAGCTAAGGCTTATCCAGAAGGGTGTAAAGCAATTGCAAATACCACACAGTGATGGACACACAAGAAAAAACCTCACCAGTGTTAGAAAAATAATGTATTCTCAATTAAAACACAAGCACTAAACTAACTTTAGTATATCTCCTCACTGGGGATATATGTATAAAAAATGATACTTGGAAACAAGTAAGTAAAGGCATAAAATAACATGTGCCCCTATGGAGGGGCCAAACCATATACAAAAAAAATGGAAAGTGAAAGTCACTACTAACCAAGATTACCACCCATCTACCCTTAGGACTGAGGGCCTACCTTAGGAGTGACTTATAGGGTCAGAGTGCAGTGACCAGGATATAAGGGGAACCTTATATCCGGGGTGAAAGGTGCATGCCCCATTTCACATAGGCAGCAATTGCAGGCTTGAAGTCACAGTTTGCATGGGCTCCCATGGGTGGCATACAACATGCTGCAGGGGATCCCTGGTGTGCTAATGCACTGAGTACCATATACTAGGGGCATACAGGGATACACTAATATGCCAATTGTGGGGTGTAAAAGTTGTTTACCTGCTAACTTTAGGGGAGAGAACACAGACACTCGGATCCTGCTTACCAGGATCCCAGTGTACTCCAGGCAAAACACACTGACACAAGGCAAAAAGTATGGATAACTATGTCAGAAAGATCTTACTTTCCTACACCACCAAAGAAAAAAACATGACCTGACACTTGAATACCCAGACACCACCTAAAGTAGCAAACCAAATTATTTTCTGATAGAGACAGTTGCAAATTCCTTACCTCAGAATTTCCCCCCATGTGTCAGTCTGGGTCCAGAGTTTGTTCTCTAACAGTACCCCTGCGTGCCATTGGGTGGCATTGATCGGCTCTGTGTCCGTTGCAGCAGTCATCCGCACCAGATAAGAAATTACTGGTTCTAATTAGGCACCACCCCAGCACGATGACATCAGTTCTTTACTTTCCGTGCCAGCCAGCACTGATCCGTAGAAAGAGCTACCCATCACTCGCTTTTTGACTGATCTTTTTTTGACTGTTGTCAAAGATTTTTTTGAGTATTTTCACTCCAGGTGCATCGAGGGATGTCTTCTCATAAGACTAGTTTCAAGGCCGCCCTCCCCACTTCCCCCGCAAGCAAATCTCTTCTTCATCCCAAGTCTTCGGGACGTTCGGCAAAGTCCAGGCATAAGAAGTTGAAGAAGGCGAAGCAATATTCAACTTCACCTCGGCCGACAAGACGAGGGAGCATCGCTGAGGGAGGCCTCCAACTGCAGAGCCTGTGTCAGGGCCGACTTCGCTTTTCCCCAACTTTCTGGGAGCAACCTCTGCCCAGCTAAAAGTGTTTTATGAGGCCACATGCCTAATTTTTGGCCAGACCCACTCCGCTGACGCGCCTTCGGGCACCCCGAAGTCAAAAGGGACCCTTTCATGTGCCTGGCCGGCGGCTTAAGCTCCAGGGGGCACCCAAGGATCCATGCATGGAACTGAATTGGCTCTGGTCATGATACTTCCACCTTCCCCGTCACCGGTTCCGACGTTGACGCTACCAGCGCTGCCTGTGCCCCTGGGGACACTGCCTCATCCTCATTGGTGACTCTGACACTGAGCTGGATGGGTGTCGTACGATGCCGATTCCGGCACCGGCAGGTGCCTTGCCCCCTATGTCTGATCCGGAAGCGTATTACTATGGGCTAGGTTATGGTGAGGAAGGGGAGCGGTTGCTGGACCCTTTAGAATACTAGCTTCAAGACCCCATAGACTAGCTTACGGACCTGGGTGAAGCCAAGTGGCCTGGATACCGCTCCAGAAACTGGCATATGCTGTCTCCCCCCTCCATGGCTACGGAGGAGGGAGTTTCATATTCACTGGTGGTGCGGAGGGCGGCTGAGGTCCTGGACCTCGTGCTGCCTTCAGTGGCAGTCAGGACTAACCTTCTGACAGAGGTGCTTCAACCTAGGGTTTCCTCCTCAGAACCCCTGCTTCCTTTTAATGAAGCCCTTACAGATCTCCTAATGGGTACCTGGTCCAAACCAGACACAGGGGCTCCTGTGAACAGGACAGTTGCCCGCTGTCATCTCCCTGCACCAGGTGACCCAGGTTTCCTAACGCAACACCCCAGCCCTGAGAGCTTGGTCATCCAGGACTCCACCTCCCAGGGCACATTCCCTTCCCCATCCCTGGATAGGGAATCCAAGAGACTGGACACACTTGGGAAGAAGACGTTTTCTTCCACCCGCTTGGCGTTGCTGTTTATGAACACCTCATGCCTTTTGGGGCTGTTATTACCACACTCTGTGGGATACGGTTGCACAAGTCCTGGAGTAAGCCCGGGCTGTACTTTCCCAAACAGTTGCTGATGTGAGAGATGCAGCGCAGTTCATGATCTGATGTGGAATGGACACAACTGACTCACTAGGCAGAACGGCTGCTTAAACAGTGTCTTTGAGGCACCATGCCTAGTTTAGGACGTCTTGTATTTTGGGGATGTTCAAGCTAACATAATGGAAATACCCTTTGATTGCACCCATCTGTTCGGTGAGAAAGCAGACTGTTGCTTGAGCGCTTCAAGGATCCTCATGCTACGACCAGGTCTTTGGGCCTCACGACAGCCTCTTGTCCCCCTTAGTCTGCTTTTCACCCCTTTCATGGCTACAGAAGAGGTGCCCAGGCATGTCTTCCCCTCCAGTCACCACTCCTGCCCATGCTGCCCAGCCTCTGTGTGGCTGGGGACGTGGGATTCACTGCCCTCATGGATCAGGGAGCCAGCGGTCTGGCTAATTCATTGCCCGCCCCTCTGCATCTGCCTCCACACCTTCCTAGTCTGACAATTCCCCACCAGGGACCAGTCGAAGACAGGATTCGCATCACTTACCCTGCTGGCTGTCCATCATTTCAGACAGGTGGGTTTTGCAGATGGTCTGAGGGAGCTCCTCTCTCCCCTTCAAGACTACCCCTCCATCCATGCCACTAGCCCGTGATCGCACAGAGGATCAATTGACACTCCTCCGAGAGGAAGTTACAGCTCTCTTGGCCAAGGGAGCCATAGAGAAGGTTCCTGTGCCCAAAGTTGATTCTGGTTGCTATTCTTGCTACTTTCGGGTACCCAAAACAGTCCAGAGCTGCCGTCCTATCCTAGACCTTGAGTCCCTCAATGTCTTTCTCAAGAAGACAATGTTCAAAATGCTCAAGTTATATCTGTCCTGAAGCCAGAAGACTGGATGGTAGCGCAGGACATGTATTTCTGTACCCCTGTCCTGCTGCCCACAGACTGTTTACAGTGATCCGCAGTGGTCGTAGCTCATCTGTGGATAACAGGGGTTTCAGTCTTTCCCTATCTCAACGACTGCCTGTTGAAGGCTGGCTCGCCCCAGGCTGTTGCCTTCCACCTACAGAGTACGGCAGACCTCCTGCATTTGCTGGGGTTCACTATAAACGTGCTGAAGTCATACCTGACTCCCTCTCAGATGCTCCCTTTCATCAGAGCTGTTCTGGACAGAGTGCAGTTTCAGGCTTATCCTCCTTGCGAGTCCAGGATATTCAGGCTATGATACTGGTGTTTCAGCCTTTATCCTGGATTTTGGTGACAATGACTCCGAGGCTGCTGGGCCTCATGGCCTCCATCATCCTGCTGATGACACATGCCAGATGGCATATGCCAGCTCTGTAGTGGGACCTGAAGTTCCAGTGGTTGCAGCATCAGGGGAATCTCTCAGACATGGTCCTGATCTTGGAGGGAGCTGCACAAGATGTACAGTGGTGGCTAACGAACAGCAGTTGGGTCAGAGGCAGAACCCTCTCCCCTCCCCAACCAGATCTGACAGTAGCAATTTGTCACTTGTGGGATGGTGCAGCAATCTGGGGGAGATGAAGATCAGAGGCATATGGTCTCCGGCAGAGTCCTGACTCCACATCAAACTTTTGGAGCTCTGAGCGATCAGACTAGCATTAAAAGCATTTCTTCTCTCTCTCAAAGGGAAGGTGGTGCAGGTGTTCACGTACAACACTACCGCCATGTTGTACTGCAACAAACAAGACGAAGTAGGGTCCTGTACCCTTTGTCAAGAGGTTCTGCACCTCTGGACATGGCTGGCACACCGGGGGCATTTCTCTGGTGGTTCAACATCTGACGGACTCTCTGAATGCCAGAGCAGACAAACTCAGCTGTCAATGCATAGTCAGTCAGTCATGAAGTGGTGTCTACATCCAGAGGTGGTGCCAAGTCTCTTTCAGCAGTGGGACGAGCCTTGGTTAGATCTGTTTACCTCTGCAGAGAACACGCAATGGAACTCAGGCCTCCTTTACGCCTTCTCGCCTATACCACTTCTGTCCAGAGTTTTGAGGAAGATCAATAACGACCGGGCCCAGGTAATCCTTGTGGCTCCGGACTGGCCATGGAGAGTATGGTATCCAGAGCTATTGAGCATGGCCAGAGATCCTCCAGTCATACTGCCTCTACAGGAGGATCTTCTGTCGCAGGAACAGGGGAGGGTCCTCCACTTGAACCTGTCCAATCTTTGCCTTCATGCATGGAGATTGAGCAGCGGCAGTTGACAGCTTTTGGCCTTCCATCCAAAGTCTGTGATGTTTTCTTGGTAGCCAGGTATCCCTCCACCAAAACGGTATACGTCTGTTGTAGGAAGCTGGCTCTGTATATACTACATCAAAATAAGATATAGTGTACACAGAGTCCAGGGGTTCCCAAGAGCCTTAACAGAGGCTAAAGTAGATAATACTAATGCTCTCTTTTGTGTTATTGTGGTTGAGCAGTTAGGCTTATCAAAGGGTAGTGCATCGCATTTGTTGTACACACACAGACAATGGAAGAAGCACACACTAAACTTCGAGCAAGGCTTATCCGAGGGTAGTGCAAAGCATTTGTTGTACACACACAGACAATAGAAGAAGCACACTCTAAACTTATCTCCAGACCATTGTTTTTTATATAGCAAAATATATTTTCTTTATTTTTAGAACCAGAGGATTCAAGTTGCAGGTAAGTACTTTAACAGATTCGTATTTCACACATGTATCAATAGTACTTTGTTTAAAATCGATTAGCTATACAGTTTTTGAAATAGTGGCAATAATCTGTTTTAAAACTTGACAGTGCAATTTTGAGAAACAGTTCCTGAGGGGTAGAAACGTTAGATTGTTTTATAGGTAAGTACAACACTTACAGTTCCAGTCTCCGGGGGTTAGGAAGTCAACAGGTCTTCAAGTTAACCCCAAACAGCCACCACCAGCAACACGGGGCCTGCCGGGTGCAGAGGTCAAAGAGTAGGCAAAATTAACATTGGCTCCTATGGAGATTGGGGGCACTCTGATTCAGATCTGCAGGCAGGTAAGTACCCGAGTCTTCAGAAGGAAGACCTGGGGGGTTTAGAGGAGCACTGGGGTGGGGGCACAAGTAGGCACCAAACATACATCCTCAGCGGCGCTGGGGGCGGCTGGGTGCAGGTTGCAAACAAGATGTCGGGTCTCCAATGATTCTCTATGAGGGGACCCCGGGGGTCACTCAGAGGCTGCAGACGAGGTCCAGGGGGTCGCCTCGGGCAAACCACAGGCTGGACAGGGAGGAGGGACGCCTACTGAACGTAGCTGCACCAGAGGTCGGGTTCTCCAAGGCCTGGCGGGCTGTGGGCGCAGTGTGTCTTTAGGCATCGGATATCTTCGTCTGGAGCTTTTGCGGTTAAGGGGTCCTTGGGATTTCCCTCTGCAGGCATCGTCGTGGAGAGGTCAGCCCAGGTTGGGCACTTGCTCGGAATCGCCTGGGGAACCTCTCTAGCTGGTTAGGCCTCCAGGACAAGGGCGTGGGCGAAGGGTGTTCAGGACTCAAGCCTTCTGAGTGAGGCGGGAGTCTTTGTTTGTTGGTTTCTTCTTGGACAGGGCTGCTGTCCACTGGAGTTTTTGGTCCTTTGGGTGCAGGGCAGTCCTCTGGAGCTTGGCAGAGGTCGCTGGTCCCGTGGATGTGTCACTTTTCTTGTGCACGTTCTTTGAAGCAGGAGACAGGCTGCTAGGGCTGGGGACAAGTCAGTTGTCATCTTCCTTCTTCTCAGCTGGAGGTTTCATCTATGCAATCCTTTTTCTTCTTGTCAGGTCACTAGGAATCTGGTGAGCTGGGTTCAGGGAGGTCCTTAAATCCTAGATTTAGCCACGTTTTAGGGGTCAGAGGGCAGTAGCCAATGGCTACTGTCCCTGAGGGTGGCTACACCCTCCTTGTGCTCACTCCTTTTGGGGAGGGGGGCACAAACCTAATCCTATTGGTCCTTGTCCTCCAAACCAAAATGGAGGATTCTGCAGGAAGGGGGTCACCTCAGCTTTGGACACCTTAGGTCCTGGTTGCGGTGTTCACACCTCTGTTTTCCCTAACTTTCCCAACAGACTTGCTGCTAAAAGTGGGCTTTGACCGGGGTGTGGGCAACTCAACTAGCTGGAGTGCCTTGGGGCACTGTAATCTGAGGCTTGAGCCTTTGAGGCTCACCGCCAGGTGTTACAGTTCCTGTAGGGGGGAGGTGTGAAGCACCTCCACCCAGGAGAGGCTTTGTTTCTGACCACAGAGAGCACAAAGGCTCTTACCCCATGTGGTCAGAAACTCATCTGAAAGTGGCAGGCTGGCACAGACCAGTCAGTCCTGCACTAGCAGTTTGGCTAACGTACAGGGTGCATCTCTAAGATGCCCTCTGGGTGCATTTGTCAGTAAATCAGACACTGGCATCAGTGGGTGTTTATTGCACTGGGAATGTTTGAAATCAAACTTCCCAGTATTGAGTGAAGCCATTATGGTGCTGTGGAGTTCGTAATGACATACTCCCAGACTGTATACTCAGTATAGCTACACTGCACTTACAATGTCTAAGAATGGACTTAGACACTGTAAGGGCATATTGCTCATGCAGCTATGCCCTCACCTGCGGTATAGGGCACCCTGCCCTAGGGCTGCAAGGCCTGCTACAGGGGTGTCTTACCAATGCCACAGGCAGTGGTTTGCGGGCATGGCACCCTGAGAGGGGTGCCATGTCGACTTTGCCTTTTTCTCCCCACCAGAACACACAAGCTTCAAAGGCACTGTACTTGTGCTTGGTGAGGGTGGCATAATACATGCTGCATCCCTTGGGGACCTTCCCTGGCCACAGGGCCCTTGGTACCATGGGTACCTTTTACAAGGGACTTAACTGTGTGCCAGGGGCGTGCCAGTTGTTGAAACAAAGGTACAGATTTTGGGAAAGAACACTGGTGCTGGGGCCTGGTTCGCAGGATCCCAGCACACTTTCAATCAAAGTTGGCATCAACACTAGACAAAAGGGGGTGAGCAACCATGGCAACAGTGGCTCTTTTCTACACCTATCGTTGGCATAAATTTGTGGCATGATGTACCAACCAGTCTGTTGGCCCCCTCTCTGCTCCTCTATCAGAGTTTTTTTTGTTCATCCTCTCTATAGCCCGACAGGGCTCTGCTTTGGGCACTCTTAAAGGTTACATATCAGCTTTCTCAGCCTTTCTTACATTGCCAGACCAACCTTCTCTTTTTAAGTCTCCTATTGTGGGTAGATTTCTTAAGGGTCTCCCCCATTTGTTTCCTCCCACTCCGTTTATCATGCCTCAGTGGGACCTCAGTCTTGTTCTTACTTATTTGATGTGTGCTCCCTTTGAGCCGTTACACAATTGAGCCTTGTGGCTCCTTAGTCTTAACATTGCATTTCTTGTTGCCATCACCTGTGCTCGCAGAGTGAGTGAACTTCAGGCTCTTTCTTCAAAGCCCCCATTTATGTCAGACTTCCATGACAAAGTGGTGCTCCGTACCAGGATCTCTTTCCTTCCCAAAGTAGTTCCATCTTTTCATGTAGGCCAATCCATCACTTTGCCTAATTTTTATGCACCCTGAAGATGAGAGACTCCTCTGTCTGGATCCAAAAAGAGCATTGGCGTTCTATCTCAATCGTACCAATGATTTCCGAGTGGACTTTCAACTCTTTGTTTGGATATGTGGGTGCGAAGAAAGGGAAGGCTGTGCAAAAGCATGCCATCTCACAATAGGTACTACTTTGCATCAAAATGAACTATGCTTTGGCTAAGAAGCAACCCCTTGAGGGCTTGCACGCTCACTCCACCAGAGCAACTGCTGCCGCCACACAGTTAGCATGTGGAGTTCCTGTCCTGGATATCTGCCAGGCAGCAACGTGGGCATCCATGCCCACGTTTACTAAACATTACTGCCTGGACAGTCAGGTCTGCACAGACAGCTACTTTGGTCGTTTGGTCCTGCTGAACTTCCTAGTATTATCTTGGTTTGCAGCCCACCACCAAGGATGGTATTGCTTGGGTGTCTATTCTAAGTAAAGGAATCTGCAACTAGAATTCCCTATCAGATGTACAAGTTACTTACCTTCGCTAACAAAATATCTGTTAGAGACATATTCTAGTTGCAGATTCCTTACCGACCCACCCATCCTCCCCGCTTGCGAACTGATTTCTAGGAACAGGGATTTCCCTTTCAGGTCCTTAGGTCTGGCGCATCAGATGAGCAAGTTACTTACCTTCGGTAGCAATTTATCTTGTAGAGGCATATTCTAGTTGAAGATTCCTTACTGACATACCCATCCTCCCCGCTTATAAACTGATTTTTAGGGACAGGGATTCCCCCCATAGGGCCTTAGTTTTGGCGCACCATTTCCAGTGTTCTTCATGTCTCCGTGCTTTGGCGTGGAATGTCGGGAAAAGCTACCCCTTAGTCACTTTTTGTCAATTGTTTTTAAGTGTTTAACACCTGGTGTGTCGAGGGATGTCTTTGTGGAGACAGGGGTCAAGCCCTGCGTATCCTGTTATCGGGCGATGTTCATGTTGGAATTGCACTTCATGTGCCTTTGGTGTCTGGAGCGTGACCACGACCGAAAGTCGTGGTCCGAGTGCCAGGCCATGAATTCGAAGGCCTTGAGGGAGCTTTCCCTAAAGCTGATGGTGGCCCGGCGCTCGACTCCGCGTACGGTCATTCTCATTCTAGAGGAAGGGCTCTGGATCGATCGTGGAGTCCCCCCATTTTCATCAAGGTATAAGAAGTCAAAGAAAGCGAAATGTTCTTCGATTTCCCTTCGTCTGTCAGCTGACGAGACAAGGGAGCGTCGCCGAGCTATGCCTCCCTCTGTGAAGCCTGCATCAGGACCAACTCCGTTCCTCTCCGAGTTTCCAGGAACCAGAGTGATCCCTGCCTAACTTTAGGAGTTTTATGAGGCCATGCGCCTCATTTTTGGGCAGTCGACTCTGCCGGAGGCCTTTGGGCCCAGCGGAGTCGGAAGGCACTGTTCGGGTTCCGGGCCGAGAGGCACCTGTGGATCCGTTCCTGGATCCGGACCGATGTCGTTCATACCCATTTGACCTTCCCTGGCATTGGTACCAATGCTCCTAGCGCCGCCCGTACCCCCAGGCGACGCCATCCCCATCCTCATTTTCGAGTCCAATACGGAGCCGAATGGAAGTTGTATGATGCCGGGCCTTGTCCCCTATGGTGAGCCCTGAGCCTTATTCCTTTGGGCAAGATTACGGTGAGGAATAGGAGGGGTCACTGAAGCTTTTAGAATACAAGCTTCAAGACCCCATGGACTGGCATACGGACGTGGGTGAAGCCAGTGGACTGGATACCTCCCCAGATACTGACATGCTCTCTCTCCCTCTACCGTGGCTACAGAGGAAGGAGCTTCATATTCATGGTGTTGCGGAGAGCGGCCAAGGTCCTGGACCGTGAGCTGCCTTCGGTGGCAGTCAGGACTAACCCCCTGACAAAGGTGCTTCAGTCTGGGGCTTCATCATCTGAACCCCTCTGCCCCCTTTAATGAAGCCCTTACAGATGTCCTACTCGGTACCTGATCTAAACCCAGCACAGCGGCTCCTGTGAACAGGACACTTGCCTTCTGCCATCACCCTGCACCAGGTGACCTAGGCTTCCAAATGCAGTACCCCACCCGTGAGAGCTTGGTTATCCAAACCTTCACCTCCCAGGGCGCTTCCCCTTCCACACCCCCGGAAAAGAAATACAAGAGGCTGGATACACTTGGGAAGAAGATGTTTTCGTCTTCCAACCTGGCAGTGTAGTCCATGAACACTGCATGCCTTTTGGGCACACTGAGGGATAAGGTTGCAGAAGTGCTGCCACAGGTCCTGGAGGAGGCCCGGACTGTACTTTCCCAGGCAGATGCTGATGGAAAGATGCAGCAAAGTTCACTATCCTATGTGGACTGAACACGACTGACTCGCTGAGCAGGGCGGTTGCTTTGACAGTGGCCTTGAGCTGCCTGGTTGAGGATGTCTGACTTTTTGGGAGCTGTCCAAGCCAATCTTATAGACATACCATTTGATGGCACCCATCTCTTCAAAGAGAAATCAGACTCGGGGCTCAAAGCGCTTTAAAGAAACTGCTTTTTGCCCCTTTTGTGGTTACGGAAGGGGCACCTAGCCACTTCTGTTCCCATCCAGCCTCCGTGCTGCACATGCTGCCCAGCCTGTGCGTGGCTGGGGAGCCAGCGGTCTGGCCAGTCCACCGTCCCCCCTCTGCAGCTGGCTTCAAACCTTCCTTGTCTGACTCTCCCACCAAGGACCAATTGGATGCAGGATTCGCCATCACCTGTTCTGCTGGTAATCCATCATGTCAGACAGGTGGGTTTTGCAGAGAGTCTGAAGGGACTACTTCCTCCTCTTCAGGACTACCCCTCTTCCCCCAACCATGCCACCATCCTATGATCGGATGACGGAAGATCACTTAGCATTTCTCTGAGAAGAAGTTACGGCTCTCTTGGCCAAGGGAGCCATAGAGAGGTTCCCTGCCCCAGAAGTAGATTGCGTTTGTTATTCCCGCTACTTTCTGGTACCCTGAAAAGACATGGGCCTCCACCCTATCCTAGAACTTCAGTCCCTCAATCTCTTTCTCAAGAAGGAGAAGTTCAAAATGCTCACTGTGTCTCAGGTTCTATTTGCCCTGGACCCAGGAGACTGTAAGTTAGCGTTGGACTTGCATGACACATACTTCCAAATCCCCATCCTGCCTGCCCACAGATGTTACTTGTGGTTCACTGTAGGCCCCAAGCACTTTCAGTTTACTGTGCTCCCTTTTGGCCTTACTTGCACCCCCTCGGGTGTTCACCAAGGTGATGGTGGTGGTCACAACTCATCTGCGCAGATCAGGGATGTAGGGAGCTGGGTTCTGGTTGCAGCCCCCCAAAACTAAACAAAAAAAACAGAAACAAAAGCCTGTCCAGGCTGGGGTTTTACCCACCCCTTCCCACACAATGCTCTGCATTCCAAGGTAGGTGCTTCGAAGAACTGCCTTCCTCAGAAAAAGATGCCAACTCCCTTGTCTCAGGGCCTATCAGGCACCTGGACAGGTGGGAAAATTAGCTATGCAGGAGGCCTGTCACACGTCCAGACTGGGCACACCCCTGGGGTGGCCAGCTTGAAGTGAACACAACTTAAAACATTATGCCATCTTGCATGTTGTAGAAATTAGGGACTCTGGACAGGGTGATGCCCACTCCCCAAAGGAAGTGGTTATGTAGGGGGTGTAGTGACCCCCAGAGTAAGTGGCCCATTGGCTACAACCCTTCACTCCCCTTAACACCCTCTATATTGAGTATTTAGGGGACCCCATGATACGAGATTCTCAGATGTTTCTTGGGCACAAAAGAAAGATGCGGACACAAAGACTGCTGGACCCAAGACTGACTGACTTGGCGCCATCCCTGCTGACCTGCCTGCTGCACAAGACCCTGGAGGAACAACTGACCTGTCCTGCCGCTGCAGCTTCCAAGCAATGGGAGAGCTGCCAGTGCTTCGCCAGTCGACAGGAGGAACTCCCTTGGAGTAGAGGAGCTACTCCCCTGCATCCGCATGCACCCAAGAAAGAACTGAGAGGACCGGGACTGCCAAAAACCCAACGCCTGACATCACCACTGCACCCGAGCCACCTAGCCCATGTTGAAGTGAGTCAGTGGTGTCAGCATGTTCCCCAGGCCCTCCCAAAGAAAAGCCCACCTTGTACTCACCCACTGTGGACTGGACAACAGCGTCTGCAGACTGTTTCTGCAGAACACCACTGCAACCGCGAGTGACCCGGAAGCAAAACCTGAGACCCTTGGACACCTGTGCACCCATTAGGCCGCGGACCCAGAGGAGGAGAAACAAGGGTGTCCCCACGTCTCCCCATCTCGTGAGACCTGAGCCCACTTGTTGGCTGGGTCAGACTGGACCCCTAGTCTACACCTGCAGAGTGTTTCTGCAGGCCCACCTGTAACCGCGAGGAACTCCAGTGCTGATCCAGATGCCAGAAGATACCCCTGCAATCTCACCCTGCAACCAAGGGAGGAGTGGACCGGACCAAAGGTGTCCCCATGTTCCCGAAGACCTCACTGGTCGAGCCCCCCTGTGGTTTTCCCTGGACTGTTCTTCTAGTCCATCCCTGCAGCAACTATATGTAACCACACCAGTGCCCATAGACTTGAGTGAGACACCTCAATGCCGTAACACACTTCTGCACCTGTATGCACCAGAGCTCCCCAAGGTGATCTGTTGGTGTGGCCTTGCCCCCCCACAGAAAATAGAATGAAATCATAGATGAGCAACTCACCACAACCCTTGCCAAATCACCCTTGCCCCCCACTGACGACACCAACACTGCAGCACGCAACCTCAACGCCTGGATTACCGAGTGTGCCAACTCCTTAGCCCCTTCCGAACAACTTCAGTCAAGTGCATGCCAGGTATTTCACCACCGAATTCCAACAATCCAGGCGCACTTGCAGGCGCCTAGAGAAGAAATGGGGAAACAGCACAACCAGCGAAGACCTCGCCTCCTTCAGAGCCACCACTGCCACCCGTCACAGACGCATCAAGAATGCAAAAAAAGCCGCACTCTGGGACCGCATCAACACCTCCCCGCACAAAACAAGAGAACTCTTCACCGTAATCAACAAATTAACCAATCCTCCCTCCAAATCCACCAACATCCTCCCATCTCAAGACCTCTGCGACAAACTGGCCACCTTCTTCCACCGCAAGATTAAGGACATCTGTGACAGCTTCCTCCCGCAGAACCCGCCCAGCATCAGAACATACGACCGACCCAGCCCCCCAGATCCCACCCAAACTGTCCACAGCTGGTCCACTCTCACCACAGAAGAGACTAAAATCATCATGAACAGCATTCACTCTGGAGCTTCCACAGACCCCTGTCCTCACCATATCATAAACAGAGCAGGTGCGTCCATCGCCTCCGAACTCCGCAAGACACTGAACTGCTCTAGCAAAACAGCCACCTACCTCATGATTGGAAACACTGCAAAGTCCGCCTTCTCCTGAAGAGACCCAAAGCCGACCCATCGGAGTTAAAGAATTTCTGGCCCATCTCGCTACTACTCTACCTAGCCAAAGTCCTGGAAAAAGCCATAAACTCACAGCTGCAACAATTCATCGAAGACAACAACTTTCTGGATACCTCCCAGTCTGGCTTCTGCAGCAACCTTAGCACGGAGACAGCTCTTATTGCAGCCACAATGACATCCGCAGACTCCTCGACCGTGGCCACACCGCAGCACTCATACTCCTCGAATTCTCAGCAGCCTTCGACACGATCTCCTATAGCGCCTTATGCATCATACTCCACGAAGCAGGAATCTGCAGAAAAGCCTTGCAATGGATTCACTCCTTCCTCACCAGAAGAACACAGACTCAGGCTCCCACCCTTCATATCCAAACCAACAGAAGTCAGCTGTGAAGTCCCTCAGGGATCCTCCCTGAGCACAACGCTGTTCAACATCTACATGGCCCCGCATGCAGCCATTGTCAGAGGCTACGGAATGAACATCGTGTCATACGTTGATGACTCACAACTCATCATATCCCGAACAGAGGACCTGGACAAAGCTAAGAGGAACTTTCATACCAGAATGAAAGCTGTCACCGCCTGGATGAGGGAGAGCTGACTCAAGCGCAACTCAGACAAGACCGAGCTCAACACCTTCGGAAACTCCACTTCAGCCTGGGATGACTCCTGGTGGCCCGCATCGCTCAGCGTCCCACCTACTCCGACTGATGATGCCCACAACCTGGGAATCATCCTCTACTCCTCCCTATCAATGACCCAACAGGTAAACGTAGTCACCTCTTTCTGCTAGCACACCCTCCGCAAACTCGGCAAAATCTTCAGATGGATCCCGGACGACTGCTGCAAGATAGTAACCCACGTCCTAGTCACAAGTAATCTTGACTACGGCAACACACTCTACGCCGGCACTGCGACAAAGAACATCAGGAATCTACAACTCATCCAAAACGTCACCCCCAGGTCCGTCCTGAACCTTACCCACCAGGAACACATCTCCCAACACCTGAGACTCCTCCATTGGCTGCCGGTGGAGAAGTGAATCAGATTCAGACTACTCACCCACACCTACAAGGCCCTTCAACATCGGACCGGCCTACCTGAATCATCGCATCTGTTTCCATAACCCCTCCGATCCACCCAGCAGGTACTAGCCACCATTCCACGCATCTGGAAAACCACTGCTGGAGGAAGATCTTTCACCTACCTCGTAGCCAAGAGCTGGAACAACCTACCCATGCACCTGAGACCAAGCCCATCACTCACCATCTTCAGGAAGAACCTCAAGACATGGCTGTTAGAATGAGGCCCAGACCCACCACCAGCACCTTGAGACCCTTACGTGTGAGTAGTTGCGCTTTATAAAAACTGATTGATTTATTGGACTTTGCCCTAAAACCTCCTTAAGTCCAGGAGATTGGTCCCTTAAGTCATTGTACTCTACCTGGATTGCCGTCTTTATTTCCTCCTTATGATTGCATTGCAGCTTCCTGAAAAATGTCAACTTTTGAAAGCTGTAAAAAATGAATAACTCAAATAGTACTCACCTTATGCGGATGATCTTGGTATCTAAATGTATATAAAAGTATGTGTTATTTTTATAAATTGGTGTCGGACTTCTTTATTAAGTGTGTCTCACTGCATGAGTGTGTACCTTTTATGCTTAGCACTACGCTCTGATATGCCTAACTGCTCAACCACACTACCCAAAAAAAGAGCATTTGGAATGTCATTTGTTCCTCTGTGATACCTCTGTGGATTGCCTGGACTCTTTGCACAATGTACCTCATTATGGTCCACTACATAAAGAGCCGGCTTCCTACAAGGGGTTTCAGTCTTCCCCTATCTCGACTACTGGCTGTTGAAGGCGGGCTCGTCCCAGGCTGTCTCCCACTTTCAGACTACAGCAGACCTCCTGCATTCACTGGGGTTTACTATAAAGGTGCCGAATTCAGACCTGTTTTCCTCTCCAATGCTCCCTTTCATTGGATCTGTTCTGGACAAAGGGCAGTTTCAGGCTTATCCTCCCGAGCAGTGAGTCCAGGTTATTCAGACGATGATACCTATGTTTCAGCCTCTATCCTGGATTTTGGTGAGAATGATTCTGAGGCTGCTGGTCTTCATGGCCTCATGCATCCTGCTGGTGAAACATGACAGATGACAGATGGCATATGCCGGATCTGCAGTGGACCTGAAGTTCCAGGGGCCGCAGCATCAGGGGAATCTTTCCGATGTGGTACAGATCTTGGAGGGAGCTGCATGAGATCTGCAGTGGTGGCTAACGAACAGCAATTGTGCCAGAGACAAATCCCTCTCTCCCTTCCCCAACCAGATCTGACAGTAGTGACAGATACGTCACTCGTGGAATGGGGTGGCCAGCTAGTAGAGGCGGAGATCAAAGGCATCTTGTCTCAGCGGAGTCCTGACTCCACATCAATCTATTGGAGATCCAACCAGGTGATCAGACTAGCATTGAAAGCATTTCTTCCCTCTCTCAAAGGGAAAGTAGTGCAGGTGTTCACGGACACCGCACCACAAGGTGGTACTGCAACATGCAGGGTGGGTGGGGTCGTGGACCTTTTGTCTAGAGGCTTCGCATCTGAGGATGTGGTTGGCACAGGGCATTTCGCTGGTGGTTCAACATCTGGTGGACTCTCTGAACATCATTGCAGATGATCTCAGCTGAAAATGCTTATTCGATAACGAATGGCATCTCAGTCTGTAGATGGTGCGAGGTTTCTATCAGCAGTGGGGAGTGCTTTGGTGATATCTGTTTGCCTTCGCAGAGAATGTGTAATGTCAGCTGTTTTGCCCGTTGGAGTTTCCAAGGTAGCAATCACTGCAATGATTTTAGTCTCAAGTGTAACTCAGGCTTCCTGTACATCTTTCCACCCATACCACTTCGGCCCAGAGTTCTCAAGAAGATCAAAAACGACAGGGCCTAAATAATCCCTTTGGGTCCGGACTGGGAACGAAGAGTCTGGTATCCCGAGCTACTGAGCATGGCCATCGATCTTCCCATCAGACTGCCCCTTTGGGAAGATCTTCTGCTGTAGCCATAGTGGAGGGTTCTCCACCCGAACCTGCCCAGTCTCCGCCTTCTTGTATGAAGATTGGGTGGCATCAGTTGAGAGCTTTTGACCTTCTGCCCAAAGTCTGTAACATTATCTTTGCAGCCAGGTGTCCTTCCACCAAAACGGTATACGCCTGTAGTTGGAAGAAATTTGTGACATGTTGCACAGACAAGTCTGTTGACCCCCTTTCTTGCCCCTCTTTGTGAAGGTCTCTTGTTTATACTTTGTCTGGTCCAGCAAGGCTGTTCAATTGGTACTCTCAAAGGTTATCGGTCTACCATTTCTGCTTCTTTGCGTTTGCCTGATCAGCCTTCCATGTTTGTCTCTTACTTTAAATAGGCTTGTTAAAGGCCTTACTCATATGTTCCTCTATCCCCATTCACTCTTCCCCAGTGGGATTTGAATTTGGTTCTGACATTCCTGATGTGCAGTCCCTTCAAGCCTCTCCACAATTGTCATTTCAGGCTTCTCACTTTGAAAACAGCCTTCCTTATGGCCATTACATCTGCCTACAGGGTGAGTGAGCTGCATGCATTGTCATCTAAGCTGCCCTACATAACCTTTCCATTTACCTGGCAAGGTGATGCTTTGCACTAGGCCTCCTTTCTGCCAAAAGTTGATACTCCCTTCCTTTTAGGCCAATCCATCATCTTTCCTACTTTTAACGGCCCCCACATCCTTCCAAGAGGAGAGACTCAACTGACTGGACCCAAAAAGTGCATTGGCATTCTGCCCTGACCGTACAGTTCGGGATGGATGATCAACTCTGTTCGGTGAATGGGTGCGAAAAAAGGTTGGGCAGTGCAGAAGAGAGCCATCTCCAGATGGATCATACTCTGCGTTACAATGTGCTACACACGGGCTAATAAGCAACCCCCTGAGGATTTGCATGCTCATTCTACCAGATCTAAAGCTACAACCACTGTGTTTGCACTCATAGTTGAAATTTCTTGAAATCTATCAGGCAGCAACGTGGGGATCTCTGCAAACGTTTACTAAATGCTACTGCCTGGACAGTCCGGTCCATAGGGAAGGGCACTTTGCCCGTTCAGTCCAGCAGGACTTTCTGGTATGACCTTAGTTTGCAGATCCACCCCCAGGGATGGTATTGCTTGGGTATCTGTTCTAAGGTAGGGAATCTGCAACTATATGTCCCTATCAGATGGATAACTTACTTACCTTAGGTAATGCCTTATCTGGTAGAGACAATATCTAGTGGCAGATTTCTTACTGACCCACCCATCCTACCCACTCTGCAAACTGATTTCTAGGAACCAGGATTCCCTTTCAGGGCCCTAGTTTTGACACACCATTGGTCAGTGCTCTTCACGATGCTAATGACAGATGTTGAGCCGATCGACGCCACCCAACGGCACTCAGGGGTACTCCTCGAGAAACATCTCCAGATCGAGACTGGCATCTGGGGAAATTCTAAGGTAAGGAATCTGCAACTAGATATTGTCTCTACCACATAAGGCATTACCGAAGGTAAGTAACTTGTCTAGTTATACCACATGAGATACTTATTAGTTATTCCAGTTCTGGACCTCTAATACTAACGTGTGAAGAAGTTAGAATTAAAAAGAGTCACCTTGTTACAGATATTGCAGGCTTTAGACTAGCAAGACTGGATGGTGTCTTTACACCTGCAATGTGCGTAATTTCATGTACCAGTGCAGTTGAATCACAAGACGCTTAAACACCTTCAGAGTGGGTTCCAAGCATGTTGCTAATGATATGGCATTAGTGGTAGCCCACCTTCAATAGACAAAAGATTTTGACTTCGTCCTGGAGGAATTTGTGATTTTGTTCAGTTTATTCCTTCAATAGTCTCAAATAAGTTGGCTTATATAGGACAAAGAAAAACACAACTTCCTTACATTTTACTGGATAGCCCCACACTGCCGTTTTGAAACATTTATAAGCCAGAATACTTTTGGATTCGTAGCTGTAGCTACCTTTTCATTAGATGTTGTTATTACATTTCTCTAATTTTCCCTGAATCATATTGTGATCGCTGTACTGTATTAATTGTCCACTTCTTGATAAAAATGGGCCCATAGCAAAATATCATCTGCATTTTTATTTATTTTTTGTGTGCAGGACGTATATTCATGTTTTTCTCTTAAATTTCTACTTTAACTACTGTTTTCCTTTTTGACAGCATGTACTTAAGAAGCTCCTGGCAATTACAGAACTTCTTCAGCAAAAGCAAAATCAGTATTCATCCTCAAATAACATCAGGTAGCAGCTTGTCAACCAGAATTTGCATGGACCCAGCATCCCGAACCCTGCAGTTTACACAATATTGTTTCTTGCCAAAAATAGCACATTCTGCCATCAGAGTTGTGTGCACAATGGAGAAAGAAAATACTCTGCTGTGAATGATTGCACCGACGGTTTATAGGCTATTTGTGCAGGATACATGCACTTTTTCCTCTTGGAACCAATTTTCATGAACCTCTGAGCCTTGGTGTACTGCACACGCACACAGACAGTATGCTGTACTAATCCTGGAACTTAGTTAAACATTTTCTCATTGTACCTAATTGCCAAAGTTTTTGCTGTCAATGCAAGAAAGAAGTCAACTGACGAACGAAAGAAACACGCAAAGCTTCTTGAGAGTCAACTATAACTGGATTACAAACTGTTTTATACTGTAATTTCAAAATAGTTACATTATTAGTACTGCTGAAGACTTTTGATCAATTTAATTTGTAGTTACATTTTCCCAACAGACCTAATATGCAAGAACATTTTTTTGTTGTTCACAGATGTACACATGTATAGATATATATCTATACATATATAGTTGTCTGTGTAGATACATGCATATTTATTTATGTATGTTTTCATCTGTATGCATATGTGTGTATATATACATATATATATATACACCTACATTACTGCTGGAATAGTGTTTCATAAGAATATGTCGACTCGGTCTTACCGACTATATTTTTTATTGTGACACTGATTTGTTTAAATAATTATGCACCGAGGACCATGTATTTAGATAAATCCTAAAGCTTTTGTATAGTATTGACAATTGTACAAAATAATTTTCAGTAATTGTGTTGTTAGTTATATTAGGCATGCCTATGTTCATTAAACCATTTTGTAAAATAACAGCTGGTGTAATTTAATCCATTGCTAATATATGGAATTGTTTTGTCTAGCACAATGTCCATACTTAATTTGACAGTTTACTATAATTTTCGTTACTCCTCAATGTGATGTACTTTCAAAACAGGGACAACGCATCCTTTTAAAAACAAGTGTCAATATTAAATAAACTGTGACGTTTTTTTATCCCAATCCCAAAAGCAATAAAAAAAAATACGTGATCTGTAAATGTCAATAATAAAAAATGTGGTGTTTGAAAGGTAGGTAGAAGGGTAACCTCTTCAAGGGTAAACAAAGAGCACTATGATTGGATAGAAAACGAAGGAAAAGAGAGCAATGGGCAAAACCTAGATGTATGTTTATGGTATGGATGTGGTATTTCTGTAGCGTAAATGTAACCAAAAGGCATTGTACAACATCAAAGACATTCATAAAGTCAATGAGTGACAGGAGAGGTAGCTGATTTTGAATGGTTAATCCATTTTAATTGTGTTCTTTAAATAGGTGAGACTTCAACTCTTTCCTAAACTGGAACAGCGTTGGGGGAGTTCTTATGGATATGGGAGTGTTTTCCCACCCCCATGGCACACAGATGGAAAAGGCCTGTTGCCTTATTTTTTTTGTTTTTTCCACACTTAATAGTATGAAGTCTGGTGTCCAGGCTGCGGTGTTCCTAGAACCCCCAGAGATGGTGATCTTGTCTGCAAGATAAGCAATGGTTCTTATCGCAATGGCTACGTGAATGATGCAGCTGGTTCTGGAAATGCTGTGCACTGGTAGGGAAAGCCAATGCAGTTCTGTCAGAATGGGGATGATGTGATCATATTTCCGCACACCCTGGATGATTTTTGCTGTGGCACATGGAATGCCCTTAAGAAGTGCAAGTGTTTGGAGAGTCTAGGAAGTCATGAAGCAGCGCATTATCACCACCCAGATGCAAGAGTAAAAGGGCTTGAACCGCATTTCCGAAGTTGCATTCTCAACTAAATGTTATCTGATAGAGACTTCCAGTTGCAGATTCCAGCAGATTCCTTTTCTTAGAATTTGCCCCGGGCATCAGTCTGGATGTGGAGAATTTTCTTTGAGCAGTACCCTTACGTGGCGTTGGTCAACTCAGCGCCTGTCATTGGCGTCGGACAAGACATTGCGGGATGTATATAGGCGCCACCCCGGCGCGCTGTCAGTTTTTTTCTTTCCACATTATGCTACACGCAGATCCTGAGAGAGCTACCCTTACAGTCGCTATTGACTGCCCTTTTAACTTTTGTCAAAGTTTTTGACTTCTGGTGCATTGAGATGTCATCAAGGAAGACCGGCTTCAAGCCCTGTGACTCCTGTCACCGCATGATGTCAGTGACAGATCTGCATTTGGTGTGTTTGTGCTGCTTGGAGCGTGACCATGACCCAAAGTCATGCTCCAACTGCTTGCCCATGAACCTGAAGGCTTAGAAGGAGTGGTCCCTAAAGCTGCTCGCAGCCCAGTGTCTGGCTCCACATTACTTTGGGTCAAGAGAAAGGTCCCAAGACCGCTTGCAGAGCCATCACCACTCCTCTTTGTCCCACTCAAAATCGTCTTGACATTTGGGTAAGCACAAGAAGTCGAAGCACAAGCGTTCTTCGACTTCACCCTGTTGGTCGGATGACGAGATGCAGGAGGAGTGTCATCACTCAAGGCCTCTGTCTTATGAGCCTGTTTCTGCGTCAGCGCCACACCTCCTCGAGTTTTCGGGAGCTGGAGCCACCCCTGCCCAATGAAAGGAATTTAACATGCCATGCGCCTCATCTTTCATCAGTCTAGCCCTGTTGAGGAGCCTTGGGACCACACAGGGTTGCGCGCCGGTGGCTTCAGCCTCAGCTCCAAGGGGCACTCAGGAATCTGCTTCCGGATCCAAACCGGTATCAGTTGTACCACTGTGAGCTTCCCCGATGACGGTTCTGGTGTTGATGCTACTGACGCCGCCTGGGCCAGCAGGCAACGTCGATCCTATACTTATCTCTGACTCCGACACTGATCCGGTGCGGTGTCACTCGAAGCCGATTTCGACTTCAGCTGGGACCTTGGTCCCTACATTGGATCCTGACCCTTATTCTTATGGGTTCAAGCTCGGTGAGAGTATGGAGGGGCCGCTGGACCCTTTAGAATTCCAGATTGGAGACCCTGTGGACTGTACTCAAGAACTGGGTGAAGCCAGTGGTCTGGATACCTCCTGTGACGCTGGTATGCTTTCTCGCCCTACGTTAGCTACGGAGGAGGAGGGTTCCTACTCCATAGTGGTGCAGAGAGGACCAATGCTTCCACATCAGAACTCCTCTTGCACTACAATGAAGCCCTCACGGATGTCCTGCTGTGGACCTGGTCCAAACCCAGCACAGGGGCTCCTGTTAATAGAGCAATAGCCCGCCGCCATATGCCTGCACCTAATGACCTGGCTTTCCTGACCCAACACCCCACCTCCGAGAGCGTCGTATGCCAAGCCTCAACATCCCATGGCGCGTTGCCTTGCGCTCCCCCAGATATGGAATGGCTGGACCACCTTGGGAAGAAGTTTATTTTTTCCTCCAACTTGGCATTGCACTCCGTGAACACTGCATGCCTTTTGGGCCACTACACCATCAGCAGTGGGGAGAGCCTTTGTTAGATCTATCCGCCTCTGCAGAGAACACAAAATATCAGCTGATTTACACATTGGAGTTTCCAAGGTGGCACTTGCTCGGCAACACTTCATCTCGAGTGGTACTCAGTCCTCCTTTCTGCCAATACCACTTCTGCGCAGAGTTCTCAAGAAGATCAAGAATCACCGGGCCCAAGTCATTCTTTTGGTGCCAGACTAGGCACAAAGAGTATGGTATCCCGAACTCTTGAACATGGCCAGCAATCCTTCGATCAGACAGTCCCTTCAGGAGGGTCTTCTCTTGCAGCAGCGGGTGATGGTTCTCCACCCAAACCTGTCTAGTCTATGCCTTCTTGTGTGGTGTGGAGATTCAGTGGCAGCAGTTGCCAGCTTTTGACCTTCCGCCTGAAGTCTGTAAAGTTATCCTGGCAACCAGGCATCCCTCCCTCAAAGCGCCTGTCACCAGAGCAAATTTGTGGCATGGGGTACAGACAAGTCTGTTGTCCCCTTTTTTTTGTTTGTTCTTTCTTTGGCCCAGCAGGGCTCTGCTCTGGGCACCCTTAAAGGTTATTTGTCTGCCATCACGGCTTTCCTCTGATTGCCTAACCAACTCTCCTTGTTTAAATCTCCCATTGTTGGACAATTTCTTAAGGGCCTTACCCATCTGTTTCCTTCTTCCCTGTTCATAATGCCCCAATGGGATTTGAACTTAGTTCTTATCTATCTAATGCGCGCTCCCTTTGAGCCGCTTCACAACTGCCCATTTCACCTGCTTGCTCTGAAAACAGTCTTCCTCGTAGCTATTACCTTTGCCCACAGAGTGAGTGAGCTGCAGGCTCTTTCTTCAATGCCACCTTTCATCTCCATCCATCCTGACAAGGTGGTGCTTTTCTGCCTAAAGTGGTCACCCACTTTCATCAGTCACCTTGCCTACTTTTTATGTGTCCCAACATCCTTCTAAGGAGGAGAAGAGACTCCACAGTCTGAACCCAAAAAGAGCATTGACATTCTATCTTGATCGTACAAAAATTTCTGGGTGGATGATCAGCCCTATGTGTGTATGAAGAAAGGTCGGGCAGTGCAAAAGAGAAATGTCTCTAGATGGGTGGTCCTCTGCATTAAAATGTGCTACTCATTGGCTGAGAAGTAAAGCCTGGAGGGCTTGCACGCTCATTCTCCCAGAGCAACAGCTGAAGCCACTGCATTAGCACCCAGTGTTTCAGTCCTGGACATCTCCCAGACTGCAACATGGGCGTCCTTGCAAACATTTACTAAATACTACTGCCTGGACAATCGGGTCCGAAGGGACGGGTACTTTGCACATTCGGTCCTGCAGGACTTTCTAGTATGAACTTGGTTTTCAGACCCTCCTCTGGGATGGGTATTGCTTGGGTATCTATTCTAAATTCTCAGAAGTTACTTAGCTTTGGTAGTGACATATTCCAGATGCAGATTCCTTACCGACCCACCCATCCTCCTCTCTCTTTGAACTGATTTCTAGGCAGTGTGTTCCGTGAGGTTGATGTTAAGGGTAAATCCAAGTGACTTATAATTTAGTAAAAGGTAGGGTTTGAAGATGGCACGGGTCATGTTATTGGGCCAGGTTTATACTGTTTCTTGTTCTTGGCCAATAATAGAATTCTGTCTAAACTGAGCTTTAGGTAGGTGCTTGACACACAGATCTGGATGATGTAGGGCAGGGTTTGAGGCACTATAGGCCTGAAGACTTTCAAGGAGTGTTGTGCAGTGGCAAATCTTGATGCTGTTATCTGTGAGTAGAGCACCAAACAGCTTCATGATATTGTGTAGCAAACCTTTCTGTGTGCATGTTAAACCCATGAGACAAGCAGTGTTTTTATGTCACCAAGGCCTGTCAAGTTAATTTTGGCACCTTAACCGGAAAACAACCACCATCCCCAACCTTATCTACTAACAGTGGTGTCAGATGACTAAATGTTCAATATACATCTGTAGCAGGACATGCATATTCTTCAGTTGCCTTTTTTCTTATATACTGATATACTAGGTTTGTCAAGGAAACTTAGTCTCCTACTGTCCAGTAGTGTGACATCTTCGTCAGTTATCAAATGAGTCATCCAGGGATTGACGTTTGTAATAATTCTCAACACCGACCTTGACATAATGAGAGAAACATTCTGGAATTATTTTGGTGATGAAGAGTAATCAGACCTTGATTTTGACCCCGTTACGGCATTTATATCAGTCTGTAAGAGGGGTGTAGAATTGCATTAAAAATATACTTGCCCAAGGGACAGAATGTTTTAGAAATATACTTGTCATTTGGAGCAATGCATTGGGGTGACAAGTCATGACAGCATTTTCAGTATATTAAAACTCAAATAACAGTTGTTATGATTATACCAAGGCATATATTGTATTGTTGTTTGGATTCTGACTAGGTTCCGATTTTGCTACCTTTCTGTAAATCTATAGGCAGGGGTTGGAAATGTATGTGATTGAGCAATTAATGAAATGTCTGTGCACACCCACAAACGCACGTTTAATTGTATTCACCAACTTCTAACCAATATCTTTCTGCATTGGAAAAGGTTGGGAATTTACTGCGGACAAGGACAAGAGTAAGCATGTTTTCATGGTGGGAAACGGGATGTATGGAAAGCTGAATTTGCATTTGTTCAACAGATTTTCTCATGAGCAAATGTAAGCATATGTATTTGCTTACATGGAAATGAAAATAGCAAACCTATTCTAAAGGCATGGTTTTTCAGATCTACTTCTGTAAGCTTTTCTGAAATCCTAAAAGGCGAAAATCTATACCAATGCAAGGATTTATACCTGCAGGTGCACTTTTGTGAAATTGAGTTCCTATTCCTTTAAAAAAAAAATACTGGCATGTATCAAGCACATTTAATTAAACAATGCCTCAGAAATTGTATTTAAATTTTGTACAATAGTTTGAAAAACGTTTTTATCAGATAAAGGCTTCTAGCCGCAGATACCTTATCTTAGAATATTCCCTAGATGGCAAACAGGATCTGGAAGTTTTTGAGCAGTGTCCTTGTGCACCAGCAGGTGGTGTCATTCAGCTCTGCCTTGTCCACACTGGACTTGATGTGCATGGTGCCCAGATAGGTGCCACTCTCGTGGTTTGAAGTCAGTTCTTTCCTTTTCGAGCCAGATAACGCTGATCTGTGAAGAGCTATCCTCAGTCACTTTTTGAATGATTTTTATCTCAACCTTTTCAGATGCACCCTTGGTTTGTCTGTGGTGCTTTGAGAGAGACCATGACTCCTAGACTGGGAGGCCATGTCTTGCCATGCACCTAAAGGCTATGAAATAGCATTCCCCCAAGCTCGCTATCGGACGGCCCTGCACCGTTCAAGATCCTAGTTGTGCGGAAGGGCCCAGGACTGCTCATGGTATCACATCAGTCGTCATCTTGTTCGAGTTCTTCAAGTAAGTCCCACTGCAAGAAGTTGTAAAAGAGATCTAAGACTTCTCCACACCAGTCTAAATTCTCAGATGAGGCATCAGCACCCCAGGCACCATGCTTCAGTGGAGCCTGAGATATGTTCCACTCTGTGTTTTCTTGACTTTCCCAGAGCCAGAGCGACCTCCACCAAAATGAAAGGGGGGGCACTGGATCCTTGCCAGCTGGTTCGCCCTCTGCACCAGTCAGGCGCTTGGCCTCACTGTTTGGTCTGGATCAGCACCGTCTGCAAGACCAAGACCTTACTCAGTGTCCATTGCGGTACCAGTGCTCCTGGCAAATCTGACGCCCCACAGCAGCACCATCTCCATCGCCATTCCCAACTCCACCATGAAGCTGGACGGGGGGCATCCTCAATAATTGCACAACCAACTGGGACCATGTCCTCCAGGTTGGAGCCAGTGCCTTTTACATTTGTCAGGCTTTGAGAGGGAGATGAATGAGAGGTGTCAGAGGACTTCTGTGGATATCAGCATCCCCTAGACAATACTGAGGAAAACTGGTAGGAACTAGGGAATGCCAGAGGGTTAGCCACCTCACCAGAAACTGGCTTGGTGTCTACCATGGCTAGGGAGCAGGATGCCTCATTCGCTATGGTAGTGTGTAGGGAAGCTGAGGTATTGAACCTTCAGTTGCCTGCAGTGGCAGTCAAGACAAATCTCTTGACAGACATGCTTCAGCTATGTGTTGCTCCATCTGAACCCTTACTCCCTTTTAATGAAGCCCTTACCAATGTCCTACTTGGTGCATGGTCCAAGCCCTGCACAGGGGTTCCTGTGTACAGGACAGTTGCCTTCCAACATCACCCTGCTTCTGGCGACCCTCATTTCCTTACCCAGCACCCCAACATGAAGGGCGTGTTGGTCCAGTCCTGCACCTTGAGGGTCAATCCTGGCTTGTTCTCTACCACTGCACCGGATAAGGAACCCAAGACAATACCGTTCCGAAAAGGATGTTCTTTTCTGCCAGCAAAGCACTGCAGTCAGTGAACAGTGTGTGCCTCTTGGGCCGATGGTACCACACATTCTGGTATTCGGTTGTGCAAGTGCTGCCTATGGTCTCTGAATCAACCCTAGCCATACATTCCAAAGCTATTGTGGACGGGAAAGAAACAGCAAAGTTCACCATGTGATGTGGACTGGACACAACAGACTCGTTGAGTAGTGAGATTTCATTATCAGTGGCCCTTATGCACCACACCTGGCTGAAAACCTCTGCTTATCAGGGGATGTTCAAGCCTTGCTCATAGACATGTTGTAGGAAAGTGCCAGTTTTTGCATGCTTACTCCCAACTTTTTGCCTGATATCTGATGCTGTCTTGACTGAGTGTGTGCTGGGGCTCTGCTAACCAGGCCCCAGCACCTGTGTTCTTTCACTAAACTGTACCATTGATCCCACAATTGGCACACCTCTGGCACACAGCTAGGTCCCTTGTAAAAGGTACCAAGGTCCTTGTGGCCAGACAGGATCTCTAAGGGCTGCAGCATGTATTATGCCACCCTAAGAGACCCCTCACCAAACACATGCACACTGCAGTTGCAGACAGTGTGTTTTGGTGCAGAGAAAAAGGTAATGGTGACGTGGTACCCATCCCTGGGTGCCATTCCTACAAACACTGCCTGTGGCATAGGTAAGTCACCCCTCTGGCAGGGCTTTACAGCCCTAAGACAGGGTGCACTATACCACAGGTGAGGGTCTAGCTGCATGAGCAATATGTCCTTGCAGTGTCTAAGTCCATTCTTAGAAATTGTAAGTGAAGTGAAGCCATATTGAGCTGGGAATTTGTCACTACGAAGTCCATGATGACTTTGAATGCTAAGAACTTTGATATCAATTTTCTCAGCTTAATAAACCCGCACTGATGCTAGTGTTGAATTTATTAAAAAATGCACACAGAGGGCATCTTAAAGATGCCCCTTAAAAACTGACCAACTCTCTAGTGTGTGGCTGACTGGTCTCTGCCACCCTGCCACCACCAGACGGGTTTCTGACCCCCTGAGGTGAGAGTATTTGTGCTCTGGGAGGTCAGAAACAAAGCCTGCTGTGGCTGGAGGTGCCTTACACCTCCCCTAACAGGAGCCACAGCACTTTGCAGTGAGCCTCAAAGGCCTGATAGCTAAGGACACTCCAGCCAGTGGAGATGCCCCCCTGACAAAGCCCCACTTTTTGGTGCCAGGTCAGGCAGAAAAATTAGTAAACCCCTAATGCCCAGAGCTGAGGTGAACCCCTCTCTTCAAAATCCTCCATCTTGGTTTGGAAGATGCTAGCCAATAGGAATAGGGATGTGCCCCCCAAAAGGGGGTGGGCACACGAAGGGTGTACACAACTTAAAGGTCAGTGGTCATTTGCTACTGCCTTCTGACCACTGTAATGCCCCTAAATTTAATATTTAGGGGCACCCCTGAATCTTGTTCCCCCAGCATCATGGCGACTTAAAGAAAAAGGAGCGAATAGCCAAACCAGCAGTGACGACTCCAGACGATGCCTACCGGCCTGTCTACAGATTCAAGACTCCTGCACCAAGAAGACGACTCATCCTGCAGGCCCAACACTCTCTACAAACACTCAGAGGACTCCCTGCCCTCCCTAAAGACCAAGAACTCCCAAGGACAGCGGCCCTGTCCACAAAAGAAACCAACATCAAGGGCTCCCAGTGCCCTCCGGAACCATGGTTTCTCAGCTCTCTGCACCCGGCGCCTACAGTCTAAGTCCAGGTGGCCCACCATTCTAAGCCCGAATCCACCGTGGGTTCACACCCCCTTGCCAGCACGACAACCCGTGCAGCCTCAATCTGAAGGATCCCCCCTGACTGCGATCGGCTCGGGTGATTTGCCGACATCTAAAGGCACACTTGCATCCGCAGCCCCCAGACCTTGGAGAACCCAACTGATAACCCTTCGATGTCACTGGGATGTCCAGTGACATCCCAGCTTACCAGTCCAGCCATTGGTCTCCTTCATTCGGCTCCATGGACTGAGCCTGCAGCATCTTTGTGAAACCGACGACCTCCATTGCTTTGTGCGCCCGATGCTATGTCTGCACCCAGCTGCCCCTGTGCTGCTAGTGGTGCATGTTTGGTACTGTCTTGTGAACCCCTCCTGCCCACACCTGCCGTGCTGATCTCAACCCTTGGGTCTGTGTCCTCAAACCGCAGGTACTTACCTGTAAACCATGCCTTTCCAATTGCCCCTAGTCTCCATTGATTTCCATTCGGCACCCAACACCAGCTTTGACCTCTGCTGTAGGAGGCTGGCCCTCTATGTAGTGTGCAAAGCTAGGCACACTGTGCAGGGGTTACAGGCACCCAAACTTTAGTTTACAGGGGTGAAAACTAGACCACCTAGTGCTAGCTTGGTCAAGCAGTTAGGCCAGTCTTGGAGAAGTGCAAAGCATTTGTTGTTCTCACAGCATCAATCTTGCAGCTCACACACTTAGCGGAATAACTTTTTATGTAATTTTTAAAACCAAGATCATCAAAATTAGTTAAGTACACTTCAAGATATGATTTTTTGATTTAATAAAAAAATGTATTTTTGTGCATAATTACGCACCATAAGAATCAATGGAGGATAACCTTTGAAAATGGATATAAAATCATACAGTAGATTTACCACATTCTTCTTTTGCAGGTTTGTTAAGGCCGTTGGTGGGCACACTGTGCCAGTTAAAGAATTTTGGGTGGTTCCCAGAGCAGCGGGGACAGGTCTCTGGAGCTGGTGAAGGCACACTGACGGGGACCACTTGGAAAAACACTGCACAGGTAGGTTTAAAGGTGAATCGTAGGGGTCCCCTTGGAGGGCCGAGGTTGCAAGGGGTGGGGAACCCTTAGAGCACAGCAGGTTCTTCGGTACAGGGTGGCCGGGTGCAGAGCGAATCGGTGATCCAGGAGCTGTGCGCAAGGATGCCTTCAGAAGCAGGAGGTAAGTCGGTTCAAGGGTCGATTGCAGGACAATGGGGGCATTCTGGCAAGAGGTACAAGTTGTTTCTGAAGTCCCTCAACTGGGGTGTCCTCCTGATCCTTTTTCAGTCCAGGGTGGGCTGTTTTTCTTGGTGTCCGAACCTAGGTGACCAATACCCCCAGGGTATTAGTACAGTTCAGCTGCTAGAGGGTGCAATGCTACCGTACTTGGCACACTGGCAGCGTTTGTCCTTGCGGTCTTCGGTGTGACTTTTGGGCCAGCTGCGGCGTCCAGGTCTGGAGTTAGTGTCCAGTCAGTGAAGTGGACCTCCCTGGCAATTTGCGAAGCCTGGAGGTCCTCTGGGGTTCTTTAGAGTTTTTACAGTTGTCCAGCTGCTCCTCAGCGGCGATTGTCCTGGGTGCAACAGGTAGGGTTTGGCACCTTTTCTTTGTGCTGCAGGTCCACAGTTCTTGTGCTTTTGGATCTTCTTGTTGCTGGTCTTCTGTCTGTCAAATCTGAGTTCTTGGTCTAGGGATGCCCACTAAATAATATATTTGGTGGTTGTTTTAGGGAAAACCTGGTAGTGACCAATGACTCATCTAAACCCACTAAGTGACCACTTCCGATGGGCAGAGATCACTATCCTAAACCTGATTGCCTACTTTCCTTCCATCCAAGATGGAGGAAAATTAAATGGAGTGTCAGCTTCACTTGCAACACGTTAGGGGTGGTGCATGCCAGGTAGGGCCACTCCTCCTGTCCTTTGTTTGACTTTCCTACCGTTGCTCCTACCAAAAGTGGGGGTTTGCAATGGGGGCGACCATCTGCTCCTAGCAGCATGCCTGGATGTCGAGTTTCAAAGGTGTTAAGCCCTTTGAAGCTTGCCAACAGGGCTATGCACATTTCTGATGGGGGCTGTTAGCATCTCTACGCAGGAAGGGCTTTGTTATATATCCTAGAGAACAGAGGCCCTCACTCCAGGGGTGCAGATTTGTGCCTGGAGATGGCAGGCTGGATGTGACCGGCCAGCAACCATGCCAGGGTAATTAACTTTTGCAGGGGACACTTCTAAGGTGACCCCTGGATATATTTGATAATAAATCCAATACTGGTAACAGTTTGGATTTAACATTCTGAGTTGTTTAATGCCAAACAACCCAGGGCTCAGAGAAGCCATCATGTGGCTGTGAAACTCGTATTGACCAGTGTCCAGTACATGTATTAAAAATGACTGCTCTGTTCACTCACTATGTCCCAGGCTTGGTAAGGACACAGTGGGGGCATATTGCTCATGCAGCTATGCCCTCACATGCAGTATAGTGCACTCTGCCTTAGGGCTGGAAGGCCTGCCAGACAGATGTCTTACCCATAGTGCATGCAGTGTATAGTGGACAGGGCATCTAGGCAGTGTGCCATGTCGAGTATGTATTTTAGGTTTGCACCAGGACACTCAGCCTGCAATGTCCGTGCTGGGGGCATCTGAATGCATGTCTCTAGAGGGTGGCACATTCAGTGCTGTTGTCCTCAGGGGCCGTCCCTTAGTACCTCCTGCACTGGGTACCTAAGTACCATTTACTAGTGGCTTAAGGGGACAGCTAAAGGTGTCTCCAATTGTGCAATGCATCTCAGCAGTTTAGGGAAAGAGCTCTGATCCAGGGAACCTGGTTAGCAGGGGCCCTGGGCACTAACAACTTCTAGGCTACATCACATACCAGGCAAAAAGTGGAGGCTAAGCGTGTCAAAAAGAGGCCTTTTCTCACATCTGCAGTCAGCCACTTCTGTGCCGCTGGTGGTGCAACCTTGGTGTCTCCTGGGACCTTTCCCTGTGGGCACCCAAAGACTGGGATAGTTGGTTGAGTACTTACCTGTATATGGTGATAGTACTTTTCTTCCCAAAGGACTGCATTGCATTCACTGATTTTGCACTGTCTACTTTTGCCGTTGAAAAGTATTGCTAAATGAAACGTATGATCACTTGATTTTCATCAAAAGTCCTATTGATACTTGAAAGTGTTACAAACTTGAAACTGTACTTACCTGCAACAAAGATCCTTTTGGTTCTAAAATAAAAGTAACAGCATCTGTTTTGACATAAATAGTGAACTGGAGTTAGTCATTGACTGTGTGCCTCATTTTGTGACTGTGTGTGTACTACAAATGTTTAGCACTACTCTCTGATAAGCCTAAATGCTCACCCACACTACCACAAAAGAGTGCACTAGTGTTTTCTACTTTAGCCTTTGTAAAGCCTCTGTGGATCCACTGGACTCTGTGTACACTATGCCTTACTTTGGTATAGTATATACAGAGTCCGCTTCCTACACGTCCTTCTATGGCTCTCGTCTCTTGGTGAGAAGGCAGACTCAGTGCTGGAGCTCTTTAATAATAGCAGAGCTACGGCCAATTCCTTAGGCTTCTCCACAGCCCCTCACAAACTCCAGTCTGCTTTCTGTCCCTTTCATGGGCATAGATGGGGTTTCCGATTGTGTTGAGATCCCCCCAGCCACCATAGCCCACAGGCTACCCAGCCTCTTCGTGGACAAGAATGTGGTTCACACAGACCATGTGGGTCACTCCAAACCCCCTCCATCCCCGGCAGCTACAGCCTCAAAAGCCCTTTAGTTTGCCATCCTACCATCATAGGCACCCATTGGGGAGCAGGATACGCCAGCACCTGCACCACTGGAGTTTGATAACATTCGACCATTGGGTTTTACAGATTGTCGAAAGGGGCTACGCCCCCTCCCCTTTTGTGGCAATCCATACCACCTGCCTACGAATGGCTGATGGAGGACCACCTCTCTTTGCTCCGTCAGGAAGTATTGGCAAGGAAGACATGAATAGGATGCATCAGAAGTAAGTTGTGGTTAATATTGTCGCTATTTTTGGGTGCCCAATCCGAGACCTGCATCTTCTGAATCTCTTTGTAAAAAAAAGGAGAAATTGAAAATGCTCATGATTGCTCAAGTTCTATCTGCCCTGGATCCGGGTCGACTGGATGGTAGTGTTGGACTTGCTTGATGCATATTAACTCATCTCTGTTCTGCCTGCAGATGTTACCTGTGTGCCATGCTCCTCTTCTGCCTTACCACTGCCCCTCGGGTATTCACCAAGGTGGTGGTGGTAGTTGCAGCACATCTGCAGAGGTCAGGGTCTCAGTCTTCCCCTACCTCAGTGATTGGCTGTTGAAGGTGGGCTCGCCCCAAGTAGTCATCTCACACCTCCAGCCTACATTGAACCTCCTGCCCTCACTAGGGTTGTCTATCAGTATGCCGAAGTCACACCTGACTCCCTCTTAGAGGCTCCCTTTCGTCAGAGCTGTCCTGGACACAATGCAGGTTTGGGCCTTTCTGCCCCAGTATGAGTCCAAGTTATTTAGCTATAGTACCGAAGTTTCAGCCTCTATCCTGGATTTAGCTGAGACTGACTCTGAGGCTGTTGGGCCTCATGGCCTCTTCAATCCTGCTTGTAACACATGCCCATTGGCATATGGGGGCTCTGCCTTGGCATCTGAAGTTCCAGTGGGCACAGCACCAAGCTAAGTTCCATGACATGGTCCAAATCTCAGAGGGAAGTGGGAAAGATCTGCGGTAGTGGCTGATGAACCACAACTGGGTCAGTGGCAGAGCTCTTTCCCTTCCCCAACCAGAGCTGACTATAGTGACAGATGCTTCAGTCCTGGTCTCGGGCGCCATGTGGGACGGGTGGAGATCAGTAGACTCTGGTCTCAGGCAGAATCCCAACACATCAACCTGCTGGAGTTTCGGGTGTCCGATTAGCATTGAAAACCTTTCTTTCTTCAGTACGGGGAAGGCTGGTGCAGGTGTTCATGGTCAACATCACTGCCACGTGGTACTGCAACAAACAGACCGGGTGGGGTCATGGGCCTGTGAACATGGCTGAAATGTCAGGGCATTTCCCTAGTGGTTCAACACTGAACGCCAGAGCTGACAAACTCAGCCGTTGATGCCTAGCGGATCACAAATGACTTCTCCAACCAAAGGTAGCACAAGGTCTTTTTCAAGAATGGGGAGAGCCTTGATTAGATCTGCTTGCCACCTCTGAGAACACACACCAGCAATTCTGTGCACTGCAGTTTCCAAGGTGGCTCTTTCACAGAGACACTTCATCTCTAGTGGAGCCCTGGCCCACTGTACACCTTTCCGCCTATACCACTCATGTCCACAGTTCACAAGAAGATCAGGAACGACCTGCCCCAAGTCATTCTTGTGCCTCCAGATTGGGCAAGGAGAGTCTGGTATCCCGAGCTATTGAACATGAGCAATTGTCCTTCAAGAAGATATTCTGTCACAACAGTAGGGGAGGGCTCTGCACACAAACCTGCACACCCTCCCCCTTCATGCAGGAAGACTGAGCGACAACATTTGACAGCTTTCTACCTTCCTCCTGAAGTCGGTGATGTTTTTCTGGTGGTCTGGCATACCCCCACTCAAATGGTATACATCTGCCAATGGGATACATTTTTTGTGGTGTGTTTCCAGGCATATCGACCACCTCTCTGTACTCCTCTCCAAAGTTCTACTATTTGTTCTTTCTTTGGCCCAGCAGTGCTCTGCTATGGGCACTGTTAAGGGCTACCTTGCAGTGATTTCGGCATTTTTGTGGTTGCTGGTTGAACCTTATTTGTTTAAGTCCCCCGTTTTGAATTGGTTGCTTAAAGGTCTCCGACACGTTTCCTCCAAAGTCATTCATCATCGCCCAGTGGGATTAGATGTGATCCTGTCCTTTGTGATGTGCACACCCTTTGAGCCGCTACACAACTGCCTTCTTAGGTTACTAACCATCAAGAGTTATTTTCTAGTTCCCATTACGTCGGCTAGGAGGGTCAGCGAATTGCACCCTCCTTATATCATCTTCTTTCTGGACAAACTGGTACTCTTCCAAAATTTGTGACTCCTTTCGATGTAGGCCAGAACGTCACCATGCCTACCTTCTTTGCTCTGCCTCATCCTTCTAAAGAGGAGGAGAGAATTCACAGACTGGACCGAAAAGAGCAATGTCTTTCTACCTTGATTGCACTAAAGGGTTCCGGGTGGATGATCAGCTCTTCGTAGGGTACTTCGGGCAAATAAAGGAAATGCTATGCAGAAACTGACCATCTTGGGATAGATAGTGCTCTGCATAAAGATCTTCTACATATACGACAAGAAGCAACCTCTGGGGTCGCCAGAGCCAAGCCTGCAACCACTGCGTTAGTGGAGTCACTGTCCTGGACATCTGTGAGGCAGCAGCTTGAGCATCTCTGCACACATTTACTAAGCACTATTGCCTGGACAATTAGGTCTATCATGATGGGCACTTTGCCCATTCAATCCTGAAGGACTTTCTGGTTTAAATGGGTTTCGCAGACCCACCTCTGGGAAAGTATTGCTTGGGTATCTATTCTAAGGTACGGAATCTGTGGCTAGAAGTCTCTCTGAGATGAACAAGTTACTTATCTTTGGTAACACCTTATCTGGTAGAGTCTCTGTCTAGCCGCAGGTTCTTTATCAAGTCTCCCATCCTCCCCGCTTTGCCAACTGATTATAGTGTGAGGATCACTATAGGAAAGCACCCTTTTGGCATGGTTAGCCCCCACTTTTTGTCTAGTATCTGATGTTATTTTGAATAAAAGTGCACTGGGTCCCTGCAAACCAGGTCCCCAGTGCCAGAGCTCTTTCCAGAAACAGTTGTTCTCCACAATTGGCACACTCTTTCGCACCCTCTGTAAGTTTCTAGTAAATGGACCCCTGGTACCTAGGGCCTGGGGTACTAAGGAAGGTCCCTGAAGGCTGCAGCATCAGCTGTGCCACCCCCAGGGACCCCTCACCAAACCCACACAGTGCTGTCATTGCGGACAGCATGCTAGTGCAGCTAAAATTTAAAACATGACCAGTCACACATCCCTGTGTGCCAAGTCCCCCTGAAGTGAGGGCCAATGCTTTCGCAGGCCCAGAACAAAGGCCTGCTCTGGACAGAGGTGATAACACCTCATCCAGAGCAAGATGGATATTCCAGGGAAGGGAACTTCAGAGGCCTTGCCACCTTTAAGATGCAACCCAGGTCTCTCCAGATGGCAGAGATGTCCTGACCCCCATGTCCTGACCCCACTTTTGGTGGCAGCACAGGCAGGAAATTTGTTGAATTAGGAGTGCCCATTTCATGCCAGTCCCACCCCTAAGGTGGACGAGCTTAAGTGGACACTACTTTTCAAATTCCTCCATCTTGCTTGTAAGGAATTAGGCCACTAGGGTTATTCCCATTTCCCAACAAAAGTGGTCATAAAAAGGTGTAGTCACCCTAAAGGTGAGTAGACCATTGGCTACCACCTTGCACTCCCTGTAATGCCCCTAAATTCAGTATTTAGGTGGCACCCCTAAACCCTAAAACTCAGATTCCTGACGACCTAGGAAGAGCTGGACACTACAAGTCGCACCAGCAGAGAAGACTAAAGACACCAACTGACTTGGCCCCAGCCCTACTGGCCTGTTGGCATGGCAGCCTTTGACGATCCTGCACCAAAAGATGACCTGTCCTGCAGCCCGGTGACCGCCAAAACTTTGGGAGAACTGCCTGCCTTTGACAAAGATCAAGACCTCCCAAGAACAGTGAATCTGTTCAAGAAGAAACCAACTTTAAAAGAAAAGAATTCTGCCCTGAGGAACCTCGCAATGGCCTCTAGACCCACCTCTGCACCCGACTCCCACGGTCAGAGTCCAAGTGGTCCATCGTTCCTGTGAAGGTTCCCCAACGATTCAGAGTCAAGTCCACTGTGGGTTGACCATACTCTGCCTCAACGCCTGCAGCATCAAACTGAAGACTCCCCTTAACTACAAACTGCTGGTAAGCTGTTCCCAATGCCAGAGGACACCCCTGCACCCAGATCCCCTGGGCCTTGGGAAATTGGATCGTCCCTACATTCCCTAGCATCAGAACTTACCAGGATAGCTGTGGGTTTTCTTCGTTCAGCTGCCTGACCCGAGCCTGACACCTTTTTCCAAAACTGATCTCCCCCATTGACTTGCATTGGGCGGCCATTGCTGTGTTGGCTCTCTGCACCCGGCCACTCCTGTGGCTCTGAGGGTGCAGGTTTAGTGCTGCCTTGTGCCCCCGTGCTTACCTCAACCCCAGCAGATTGACCTCTGACACCGCTTTACTCACCCCTGAACAGTGCATCTTTGTTCACCCCAGTCTCTATTGGGTAACATTGAGCCCCGATGCTGTGTTGGTACTCCGCACCCGGCCGTCCCTGTACTGCTGAGGGTGTCAGTTTGGTGTTGCCTTGTGCCCCCCTTGTACTTATCTCAACCCCAGGAGATCAACCCCTTACACCGCTTTACTCACTTGTGAGCACCACATCTTTGTTTAACCCCAGCCTCTATTGGTTAGCATTGGGCACCCAACTCTGAATGTGACCTCTGCACCTGGCCAACTCTGTGCCGCTGTGGGTGCACTCTTGGTTCTGATGTAAACCTTGCCTGGTGTTGACCTAACAACCCCTGCTGAATTTGTAAGTCTACTTACCTGCAAAACTGCTTTCTTGTTTTCCCTCTCATAGGTTAACATTGCTGAAATGAAAAACTGCATTGTGTTGATATTTCAAACTTCAAAGTATTTATGCTTGTAAATCTACTTACATGATTAAGAAGTTCTTGGGTTTGAAACATTTAAAAAGAAATATTATTTTTCTAAATTGGTCTTTGATTTATTCTTTGAGTGTGTCTCTCATTTATTGCATCTGTGAGTACAACAAACGTTTAGCACTACCCTCTGATAAGCCTAACTGTTCATCCACACTACCACAAACTAGAGCATTAGTCCTACCTACTTTTGCCTCTGCAATACCAATTGGGGATCCACTGGAATCTCTGCACAGTGTACTTCATTTTAGTGCACTATATAGAGAGCCAGCTTCCTACAGTAAGTTACATAGGAAGACATTTGAAATACATGTGCTGAACACTGGTCGCTACATGTATCCTAGCTACATGATGGCTTCTCGGAAACCAGGGATGTTTGTTATCAAACATCTCAGATTCTAGTGAGAGTTTATTAACAACTGCACCTAGAAGGCACCTTAGAGGTGCTCCCTGAAAACCTTCCAGCTACTAGTGTGTTTACAGGTCCTGACCAGTTTATTCACCTTAGACACGTTTCTGGCCCGCCAAGATGAGCACTCTCGAGGGCCAGAGACAAAAGCCTGCACTGGGCAGGGGTGTTAGTACCTCACCCATGCAGGAAGGATATTCCAGGGCGGGAAGCTTCAAGGGCCTGGCGGCCTTTGAAATGCAACCCAGGTCTCTCTAAATGGCAGAGATGACTGACGCCCCTGTCCTGACTCTTAGTGCACCCCTGCACCTGGCCGCCCCAGTGCTACCTGGAGTGACCTGCTGGTGTGGTTCTGATCAGTTCCCAGTACTTACCTTAACTCTCTAAGACTGGCGGGTTAAGTCGTCGTTAACTGTGTTTTGCTGAACATTGTTTTCCTCCATAGGTTAACATTGAAAAGTCTGAAATTCCACGGTTGATTTTTTAAACTAAAAGGTATTTATGCTTGAAAATGTACTTACCTTATAACAAAGTTCTTGGTTTTAAAGTGTGTGCATATATATATATATATATATATATATATAAATATATATATATATATAAATATATATATATACACATTATTTTTCTAAGTTGGTCTTGGATTTATTCTTTTGCGTGTGTGTCTCATTTATTACCCTGTTAGTACAACAAATTCTTGGCACTACCCTCTGATAAGCCTAACTGCTCTCCAACAATATCCCAAAATAGAGCAGTAGCCCTAACTACTTTTGCCTCTGCAAACCAATTGGGGATCCACTGAACTCTGCACTGTGTACTTTTTTTAGTGCACCATATAGAGAGCCTTAGAAATTCACACCGGTTGACAATTTTCATCGTGGCTCTGCGCTCCTGGCATGGAAAGTCGCAAAGAGAACTGACATCAGTGCACCGGGGTGGTGCCTAAATAGGCGTGGACACCAACACGGACCTGAATGATGCCACCTATCGGTGTGCAGGGTTACTTCTCAGAACTGTCTGGATCCAGTCTAGCTCTTGGGGAATATTTCTTAGATAAGAAATCTGCAGTTAGTGTCCACAAGATAAGGCGTTGCAAAATTAAGTAGCTTAATCTTTAAATTGCATTTTTTTCTGTGCATTTTATTTTGAAAACACCTGTGTTGCTTTAATGCTTTGCATATATTTGCATATAATCATGGAGCAATCTGAGAAAATTATATGTAGCCTCAAATTGCAAAATTTTCTGAACATGTGTACACTTTTTGCTACTAGAATCACTTTCAATAATGTAAGATGAGCTTGCAGCTCACTGCATTTCTTTAACCCTTGCCCTAATAGTAAAGGTTTTTGCATTGATGAATCATATACAAGTTTGAATAATTGATACATATGGATGCACATCTTGCCTTATTGGTACACAATTCAACTAGCTCGAGTGAAGCATGAATGCCTAGTGAGTCACTTTTCCTCTAAGTCACCACAGCAAAAAACTGCGCAAACTCGCTTCATATATATTAGAGTAACTCCTGGCAACTCTTATGTAAGCCTATATATAGTTAGGACCAAGTTTCTATGGAAAGAACATTTTTTGTATTACTAATAACTTTGGTGCCTTTTGATGAGTTTCACAAACTTTTCCAAGAAAATATGGCGCTCACTTCAGCTGCTGTCTGGAAATTTCGTGGTGATCCATCAATCAGGGGCGAGAAAAAGACAGAGCGGGGGGGTTTGGTCCCAAACACATTTTCCCCATTCATTTTTCCATAGGGATTTTGAACAGCAGTAGCGCCCAGACTGGATGGAATTACACCAAATTTAGCAGAAAGGTAGCTCTGGGTCCAGAAAGAACCCTTATTGATATTTGGTGTAAATCCGTTGATTAGTAGTTGGAGAAACTAAAAGAAATCTAAATTTGTATGTTTAGGGACTCTGATCTGTCGCAAATCTACCGCAAAGCATCACGGCTCCACGCCACAAAAGATAGCTCTGTGATTGGCTGTCCGCATCCTGTGGAGAAAGTTGTGACCGCCATCTTTTGAACTGGTGCACAGCCCCGGGATTGAAATAGGTGCTGCAAATAATAAAAGGGTTCATGGTAGAGGTACTCTGACCCTGTGAGGTTCACCAAGGAGCTTCTGAGGGACCTCTTAAGTGTTTGAAATGGTTAAAAACTATTTTTGCCCCGCGATTGTGGAGTCTCGTCTGTCGCATCCCCCTGCTCAGCCCCGTGTAATGTCATAACAGTCATGATCCCCGGTGGTAAAACAACAACAAAAATACACAATCACAGACACACACACACATGCACTCACTGGCAGACCCAAAGACAATTACGTACCTACTCAAAGACCCAGACACACTTGCATACCCACTCAGACTCCCTGAGTCACTCATACATCAACTCTCACACCCACAGATACCCTCATGCATCCACTCACAGACCCACACAGACATTGATGCAGTCAATCACAGACCCACTAAGACCCTCAATCACAGTCATAATACCACTCAGATCCTCTTGCACCCACTCAAAGACCCTCGCAGACACGGATGCACTAACTCACAGATCCACTCACACTCATGCACCCACTCCCGGACTCACTCTGACCGTAATGCACCCACTCACAGACCCACTCAGACACTTGCACACCAATCCACAGACCCAGACACACACTTGCACACCCACTGAGTCACTCATAGACACAGTCACAGACCCACTGACGCCCACATGCATCGACTCACAGATGCACACAGACCATCATGCACTCATCATGCACCCACTCACAGACCCACTGAGACACTTGCACACCTATCCACAGACCCAGACAGGTACTTGCACTTCCAGTCAGAGACCTACTGAGTCACTCATAGACACGCTCACTGACCCACTGACACCCACATGCATCGACTCAGACACAAACAGACCCTCATGCACTCACTGACAGATCCACTGAGACTCTCACTCACCCACTCAGACACTCATGCACCACTAACAGACCCACGCAGACACTGACAAGCTCACTCAGACACACCAACATGCATGGTCCCACTCACACACCCACCTTGACCGTCATGCACCCACTCACAAATCCAGTCACATAATCATGCACCCATTCAGAAACCCATTCTGATCGTAATGCACTCACAGAGCCATTCACACACTTGCATACCCATCCACAGACCCAGACAGACCCACTCGCTCTCATGCACCAACTCACACTTCCATGTTGACCGTCATGCACCCACTTAGAGATCCACTCAGACTCATGCTGCCACTACTATAGCCACTCTGACCATCATGCACTCACTCACGGACTCACTCAGACACTTGCACACCCATCCACAGATCCAGACAAGATACTTGCACACCCTCTCAGTGACCCAATGAGTGACTAATACACCCACTCCTAGACCCACTGACACCTATGTGTATTGACTCACAGACACATACAGACCCTCATGCACTTAAGGAGAGACCCACTGATACCCTAGCTTACTCAGAGTACCACTCAAGCACTTATGCACCCACTCAGAGACTGAAATACCCACAGAGCCACTCAGATATTCATGCAGCCACTCACACACCCTCTTTGACTGTCATGAACCCACTCATTAAGTCACAGACTTAGGCGGTCATTCTGACTTTGGCGGGCGGCGGAGGCCGCCCGCCAAAGTCCCGCCGTCAGAATACCGCTGCGCGGTCAGAATACCGCTGCGCGGTCAGAAGACCGCCGCGGTAATTCTGAGTTTCCCGCTGGGCTGGCGGGCGACCGCCAGAAGGCCGCCCGCCAGCCCAGCGGGAAACCCCCTTCCATGAGGATGCCGGCTCCGAATGGAGCCGGCGGAGTGGAAGGGGTGCGAAGGGTGCAGTTGCACCCGTCGCGATTTTCAGTGTCTGCTTGGCAGACACTGAAAATCTTGGTGGGGCCCTGTTAGGGGGCCCCTGCAGTGCCCATGCCATTGGCATGGGCACTGCAGGGGCCCCCAGGGGCCCCACGACACCCGTTACCGCCAGCCAGGTTCTGGCGGTCAAAACCGCCAGAACCAGGCTGGCGGTAAGGGGGTCGGAATCCCCATGGCGGCGCTGCCTGCAGCGCCGCCATGGAAGATTCCCTTGGGCAGCGGGAAACCGGCGGGACACCGCCGGTTTCCCGTTTCTGACCGCGGCTGTACCGCCGCGGTCAGAATACCCATGGATGCACCGCCAGCCTGTTGGCGGTGCATCCGCGGTCCCCGGCCCTGGCGGTAGGCAACCGCCAGGGTTGGAATGACCCCCTTAGAGTCTCACTCATCCACTCACACATTGATTCAGAATGTCACATACTCATTTTTGGAGCCAGCCAAATACTTATGGAGCCACATAGAGACCTCGTTAGACTTCCACTGAGGTGTTGAGAAATGTATTGCCACATGAATAGAGTGGAAGAAAATCATATGAACAATATGTTTGGTGTGCATTTAATTTGAGCTTTTGGTTTGCAAATCCGTGACTCTGACATTTTTGATAAAAATATATTAAGATTTGTTTTGCATTTCAAAGAGTGTTTGGGGTATAGGATGGCTCTGAAAAGAGCTTTTGTGGTTATTGTATGTATATGTTTAGTACACATAAGAGCGGATGCAGAGTGTCAAGTTGCAGTGTGAGGGAAAAGGTACATTAATTGAACAAAGGTATCCTTCATTAGGATTTCCAATCCTAACCCAGTCAGTGTGCCCAGGTCGTTACCACCACAGTGCACAATCATGAAGTGAAGTGATTGGCAATCTTTAATGCTTTCAACCAATGGAAGCAATTGCTGCCACTTTAGCACTCTCTGGAAAACCCAGGTAATATCCACATTATGCAAACCAAGGTCCTTGTCAATGGCACTATTTCTAGCATACTCACTAGCCCAAAAAACATAGCTGTGACCTACAATCCAGACTCTGAACGTTTTGAAGGGAATGAGCAGTTGCACACAGTAGGAGGCTGCCACTCAATGGAGGAGTTCTCAAAATGTGAGGTGGTTAAAATGGAGGGAGCACCATATTTAAAAAAAAAACATATTTGATCGGATGCTGTAGAAACAGTGATAGATAAAAGTAGGTAGATTGAAAACAAATTCTGTCAACTTGTGATTGGTTCCTATTTTTTTTTAACATCTCATTTTGGATATGGTTACATTTAGTAATAGTAAACGACGCCTGCTACAGCAAGCAATAAAGCTAGACTGCTGCTAAAAAAAAAAAGTGAACTTTTGAACTCATGTTATGGTAGAGTATTCTGCAGGAGCTTGCTATTGCACCTGTGGACATACAGTGTAGGGGGAAGAGAAGCTTCTAAAGGAGACAAACATTTTTTTTATTGCGAGAGAGCTTATGGTGGAGTAGGAACTCAAAATAAATATTTTTTCCAAATTAATATCCTCTCTAATTTTATAATGTAGACAAAAATACATTGTTCAAGAAAATAATGGGAAATATATTTTAAAACCCCGACTGGAATCGCAACTCTGTTGCAAAGCTATACAGGGGTCCACGCATAGGGACGAGATAGAGTCGTGACTCCAGAAGCACACAGTAGGAAATTGGCCTTCTTACCAAAAATACAAGAAAGGGTAAATAGTCACTAGCCATTGAGATGTGGGATAACACGAGTAAAACATGAAACTCAGTAGGACAATATTATTGAGAGCAATGATGAATAGGTTGCCATTACTGGTTCCTTGGACTAAGAGTGGTGTACCATTCTTATTCTGAGATTTCATTAGAATATAAAAAAAGACCCAAAGCAATATTGTCATAGTATTTTACCTGCCAACTGAAGCTATTAACAGGTATGTCACTTAAAGTATTATTTTGAAAGCAAGCTGTGTTTCTAAATAAGTGTGATAAAAGTGTATATCATATAGATAAAACTATATTAACTGACTTATACCAGAGAGATATTGACACTTTTATTCATATATATATAGCAATTGATTTAATGTTTTAGAAAATGATAACTTATAGAAGGTTTAACATAATGCCTTTTGTTTAGAACTATAGATTTTATACGTATACTTTATGGTGGAAGTTGAGTTGGAATTTATATCCACGTAGATAAGCATACAGTTACTTTTGAGTACATAGAGATTATGTGTAAATTAGAATGTATATTTGTTATAGAGAGACAGATACCTATTTGTAAGACATATATGATTTATTAATGAGGCACATAACACATGGCAGTGCAGCAAGTGTCTTGCTGTGCTGCCTGCTGGCACAGGGAAAGGGGATAAGTGTGCTGTTTCCACAAGATATGACACATTCCTATTGTCTCTCCATGTGGTGATGCATAAATTACTACCTTCCGACAGTAATATGATACAAAGGTGCTTGTGTTCTGTGGTTAATTGTTTTTGTGAAGGAAGGCTTACTTTACTGCATAGAATCCAAACATAAGAGGTGTTTTACAGTTTATTTATGTGCTGTATAATGATATACACACCATCAGTATCGCATACTGTGTCCAGGTGCCTTTTATACTTATGCATACAGTAAAAGACAGAAATATATATTGTTGCGTAAAAGGAGACTTGGAGGGAGACTGTTTGAGACAGGCAGCCAATATATAAATAAATGATGTACAGTGCCTATAATATAGTAATGCAACTGATTATATTAAGGACATATGGAAATCATATGTAATTGTACATTTTGATATGTTAATGTAAATCTTTAGTTATATTTTTTTTGTTTCAGATATTTATTTTCACTAAGAAGAGACTTTGAAGATGCCACAAAAATCTGAAACAAAAAAAACTGAGGAAAGCTTACTATTTACTTGCAACACAAAAACAAAAGGTGAAAGATGAGAAGATTGTGGTTAATGAGAAAAGAGCCACTGGTAAGAGAAGCTGAAAATGTCTTAAAACTATACCTGACAAATTGCAAAGTATGGAAAATGATGTAAAAAATAAATGACGTTTGAAGTTAAGCAAGAAAGGAGAAAAGTCATGTGTCATAAAGAGTAAAAAATAATTGAAGAAATGAGATAGTTTAGACAGAAGGCAGCAACAGATCAAAGAACTTAGAGTTAGAATATTTCGTGCCAGAGTCATATAGAATTATTGTTAAAAATATGAAGAAGTGGAGAAGGGAAGTAGTGAAACAAAAAGGACATCTTGAGGCTGTAGTTGAAGGAAGCTTTTTATTTTGATTCACTAGAATAAGAACACTGGATAAACAGTGTTATGTATGAAGAAATGCAGTCAAAGGAAAAGACGTGTTAATAAAAGTAATTTTTGTAAAATCTTTAGAAGTGATTGGAACCATACCTCCAGAACAGAGCCTTTCTTTAACGAGGAAGTATATTTACAAGAGAACACAATAGTGCATGCAGTTGATTCAAATGGTCGATGTTATGAGATGAAGGATGGGACTCCAGTTGATAAAAAAGAGATTGTTCTGAGAAATATGAAAGAGGTGGTAGCTGAGGAGGTTCAAGTAAGGTGTAGACAGGCTCCTGCTTACACATAGAAATGCATTAGTATTTGTAGCATTCTGCAGCAATCCATTGATCTGTTACGCACTTTTGTACGTGAGTTTCCATGTAGAACACTCAAACAAAACAAAAAAACATTTTCACAGATAAGATCTCAGGAAAGTAAGGAAGTTTACAAATCTCCAAGGACGTTCATTAGCATGTTTATCAGAGAAAGTGTGCCAAAGCAACTTTCCTCGCTTTAGAATGTTGGCAATTCACCATTCAAATATGCAAACTCTATTTAGGAGACTTTACTTTGTGAAGGCTATAGCATTATGTCTAGGAGAGATGAATAGAGTACTATTGCATGTTACTGTACAAAAGGTAGAAAAGGTTTGTGAGGATGTACAGTTTCAGTTCTTTGGTCCCAAAGAAGAAACTAGGGAGAATGAGGAATTTGAAGGTGCAGGTATTGAGAAGTGGAGCACAGGTATTTCAACTGACAATTTTGCAGAAGAGATTATAAAATTTACTACAACTTGATGTGAAAAAACATACTATATTATTACCTGCTGTAGGTGCACTCACTACAAAAGTCAAACACGAAATGTACATGTATTTTCTAAAACCGAAGGGTAAAACAGAGAAAAGTGGCAAGAATGTGCTGCTTATATATTTGTAGAGGAGCGTTTTGACATGTCCATGCAGCAAGTTATATGTAAGTACTTATATGATAAGTTAGATGATCAGAACACCCCAGCTAAAGCAGTGTATAACAGGTTAGAACTTGTGAGTATCCTAGAACAGCTACAAGACATGAATGTATCTATCCTTATACAATCTGTGCATCCATTTCAAGCAACTATAATTTTGGAACCAAAAACAGTTGGTTGCATCCAACAGAGTTATTGAAAGGCCTTAAAGGAAGAGTAATGTATTTGCCATTAGACTTTTAAAATTTTTTGAAACTGTAGTAGACAAAGACAACGAAGAGCCACTTATTTTGGTGAATTGTGCACCTACTAAGAATAAAACCATTTGACAAGAGTTGGCTATTAAAGTTAAACAAGCAATGTTATACCTGGTACAAAATAATGTTTATTACAAAAATATTGAAGGGGAACCTGATATAACAAATGTTGATGATGAAATTTACCAAGAAGTCGACAAATAGAAAAAGTAGACCCATCTCAATCAGAGAAAATGTATGAGAATTACAGAATCCATCCGTTGCATTCCAGGGAAGTAATTGGTGATGCTATAGACCTTTTCCAAATGAAGCAAGCTAAAGGAGCTCTGATGAGTATGTGGGGGGGCTTAGAGGCTCACTGTTTTCTTTACTTGTTTCCCACTGGAGTCGGAGGTCAGTATGATGAGCGGCCCATACAAATACCAGCAGCTGAATACCTAACAACACAATTATATTCGGAGAATCTCAGATACAGACAGTGTATCCCATACATATTTCATCTTCTATTTGACAGTGACTTGACTGGACTTTCATATGCAGTGAATCACATTTTAAGAACAGGAGTTAATCCTCAAAATATGTCTGCAAGAGATTTTATTAATGAAGTTCAAGAAATGAATGAAAACTTAGAATACAACTTAATTCAATGGTGTTGCAAAGTGGCACTAACAAATACCGGTACGTCATCATGGAGAACTGAAGTGCATGCTGAGAAACCTAGGACCGCCAACCTGTTTTTTGACATTAAGTTGTGCAGTGTATGCATGGGATGATCTCACTGAAGACTTGAGAGAAGAAAACTCTAATCTAAAAGATATCAATATGAAGACAGCTTGAGAACTGTGCTCATTAGATCCTGCTAAAGTTTGTATATATTTCAACCACAGGTTCCAAACTATGCTTGCTTTTATCTGCAACAAAAGCAGTCTTCCTCTTGGAGAAGTAAGTGATTTCTTTTGGCGGAAAGGGTACCAGGCAAGAGGTGCCCCTCAAATTCACATGCCACTATGGATAAAAGAATCACCCAAATTTGGAGCAGAAAGTGGTCAATATGTCACATGTGCTATACCAAAGCAGTGTGGTGAAAAAGCTCTCAGACAACCAGTTCTATGTTTTCAAACACATAGGTGTGAGAAGTACTGTCTTCATACATACAAGTCTAAAGAAATTTTTTATACACAATGTCAATTTACATTTCACAGACCTGTCATTTGAAAGGGAAGAGTAAACAGCTTCTTGTCTTCAGTGAGACATAAACTAACACGGAAAACACTGAAGAACACATACAACTTAAAAGGAAGTGCCAATTCTAAATACATTAATAACTAGAATCCAGTGATTTTAAAAATGTGAAATGCTAACATGGACATTCAGTTTGTTGCAGACAACTCCATGGCTGTGGCACGGTGTGTTACATCGTACATCACAAAATCTGAAAAAACTGAAATGAAAGAGATGTGAGAGGAGACTTCTGCAGAGAAGACCCTTAGCAAGAAATTCTATTCTTTCAGCTTGAAAATGCTTTCCATAGAGAAATGGGGTCCTATGAAGCATGTGACAGATTGAGTTTGGCAAGTTTGTTCTCAAAATCAAAAGGGATTGTCTGGCTAAGTCTAGGTCTATCTTCTACATGAAACAGAGTATTGAAGTCTTTCCCTGAAATTCAGTACTTGGCAGGGTTTGAACCAGAGAGCACAGATATTGTAAAGTGAAATATGTTGGCTATATACTATCAGAGTGCAGGAAGGTAGCGTCCATCTAGCAGTGTTACCCCCCACTTTTGGCCTGTTTGTGAGTATATGTCAGTGTGTTTTTACTGTCTCACTGGGATCCTGCTAGCCAGGACCCCAGTGCTCATAGTGAAAACCCTATTTGTCAGTCTGTTTTATATGTCTCACTGGGACCCTGCTAGCCAGAGCCCCAGTGCTCATAGTTTGTGGCCTGAATGTGTTCCCTTTGTGGTGCCTAACTGTAACTGAGGCTCTGCTAATCAGAACCTCAGTGTTTATGTTCTCTCTGCTTTCTAAATTTGTCACTGCAGGCTAGAGACTACATTTACCAATTCTCATTGGCACATTGGTACACCCATATAATTCACTAGTATATGGTACTTAGGTACCCAGGGTATTGGGGTTCCAGGAGATCCATATAGGCTGCAGCATTTCTTTTGCCACCCATAGGGAGCTCAGACCAATATTACACAGGACTGCCACTGCAGCCTGAGTGAAATAACATCCACGTTATTTCACAGCCATTTTACACTGCACTTAAGTAAGTTATAAGTCACCTATATGTCTAACCCTCACTTGGTGAAGGTTAGGTGCAAAGTTACTAAGTGTGAGGGCACCCTGGCACTAGCCAAGGTGCCCCCACATAGTCCAGGGCAATTTCCCCATACTTTGTGAGTGCGGGGACACCATTACACGCATGCACTACATATAGGTCAATACCTATATGTAGCTTCACAATGGTAACTCCGAATATGGCCATGTAAAATGTCTAAGATCATGGAATTGTCCCCCCCATGCCAAATCTGGTATTGGGGTGCCAATCCCATGCATCCCTGGGGCTCCAGCATGGACCCCGGGTACTGCCAAACCAGCTCTCTTGGGTTTCCACTGCAGCTACTGCTGCTGCCAACCCACAGCCAGGCTTCTGCCCTCCTGGGGTCTGGGCAGTCCAGCCCCAGGAAGGCCAGAACAAAGGATTTCCTCTGAGAGATGGTGTTACACCCTCTCCCTTTGGAAATAGGTGTTAAGGGCCTGAGAGGAGTAGCCTCTCCTGGCCTCTGGAAATGCTTTGAGGGGCACAGATGCTGCCCTCCTTGCATAAACCAGTCTACACCGGTTCAGGGATCCCCCAGCCCCTGCTCTGGCATGAAACTGGACAATGGAAAGGAGAGTGACCACTCCCCTGTCCATCACCACCCCAGGGGTGGTGCCCAGAGCTCCTCCAGTGTGTCCCAGACCTCTGCCATCTTGAATGCAGAGGTGTGAGGGCACAGTGGAGGCCTCTGAGTGGCCAGTGCCAGCAGGTGACGTCAGAGACCCCTCCTGATAGGTGCTTACTTGACTAGGTGGCCAATCCTCCTCTGAGGTCTATTTAGGGTCTCTCCTGTGGGCTTCTCTTCAGATAACAAATGCAAGAGCTCACCAGAGTTCCTCTCCATCTCCCACTTCGACTTCTGCCAAGGATCGACCGCTGACTGCTCCAGGACACCTGCAAACCTGCAACAAAGTAGCAAGAAGACTACCAGTGATTGTAGTGTTCTAGCAGCTTAGGCTGATAGAGGTAGCTATAGCAGAGCAGCTTAGGCTGAACTAGGAGACATGCAAAGCTCCTACTATACCACTAATGTCATATAGCACTATATCATAAGAAACACAATACTCAGAGTTACTAAAAATAAAGGTACTTTAGTGACAATATGCCAAAAGTATCTCAGAGGATATACTCCCTTAGGAGGTAAGTAAAATACACAAAATATACACACAGAACAAAATCGGGTAAGTAAACAGTTAGCAAAGTAGTGCAAATACTCTAGAACACAATAGAATGCAATAGGCCTAGGGGCAACACAAACCATACACTCCAAAAGTGGAATGCGAACCACAAATGGACCCCATGCCTAGTGTAGTGTGTAGAGGGTCACTGGGAGTGTAAGAAAACACTAAGGGTGTCCAAGATACCCCACCCCAAGACCCTGAAAAGTAGGAGTAAAGTTGCCCTACTACCCCAGAAAGACAGTAAAGTTGACATAGGTGGTTCTGCAAAGACAACAACTGACTGCAAAGCACTGAAGATGGATTCCTGGACCTGAGTATGTGCAAAGGAAGGGGACCAAGTCCAAGAGACATGCAATTGTCCAGGGGGGGCAGGAGCCCACTAAACCCCGGATGAAGGTGCAAAAGGGCTGCCTCCAGGTGGTAGAAGCTGAAGATTCTGCAACAACGGAAGGTGCCAGGAACTTCTCCTTTGGTCAGAAGATGTCCTACAACGTGCTGGAGGATGCAGAGTTGTTTCCACGCAGAAAGACTGCAAACAAGGCTTGCTAGTTGCAAGAGTTGCAGTTGAAGATTTTGGGTGCTGCCAGGGCCCAGGAAGGACCAGAAGGTTGCCCCTTGGAGGAGGAGACAGAGGGGGCGCTCAGCAACACAGAGAGCCCACACAGAAGCAGGCAGCACCCACAGAAGCACCCGAACAGGTGGTCAGAAGATCTGAGCACGGCGGTCATCTCAGAACAACAAAAGGGAGTCCCACGAAGTCGGAGTCCAACTCAGCAAGTTGGGCAATGCAGGTCGGAGTGCTGGGGACCTGGGCTAGGCTGTGCACCAAGAAAGTCTTGCAAAAGTGCACAGAAGCCCTAGCAGCTGCAGTTCATGCAGTACACAGGATTACTGTCTGGCATGGGGAGGCCAGGACTTACCTCCACCAAATTTGGTCAGACTGGCCACTGGACTGACTGGGACACTTGGATCCAGCTCCTGTGTTCCAGGGACCACGCTCGTAAAGATGAGAGGGGAACCAGACGACTGGTGATGCAGAAGTTTGTTGCCTGCGTTGGCAGGGGGAAGATTCCGTCGACCCATGGGAGATTTCTTCTTGGCTTCCGGTGCAGAGTGAAGGCAAACAGCCACCAGAGCATGCACCACCAGGAAACAGTCGAGAAAGCTGGCAGGATTAGGCACTACAATGTTGCTGGTAGTCTTCTTGCTACTTTGTTGCGGTTTTGCAGGCGTCCTGGAGCAGTCAGAGGTCGATCCTTGGCAGAAGTTGAAGAGAGAAGTGCAGAGGAACTCTGGTGAGCTCTTGCATTCGTTATCTGATGAGAAACCCACAGGAGAGACCCTAAATAGCCCTCAGAGGAGGATTGGCTACAGAGAAAGGTAAGCATCTATCAGGAGGGGTCTCCGACGTCACATGCTGGCACTGGCCACTCAGAGGTCTCCATTGTGCCCTCACACCTCTTCATCCAAGATGGCAACAACCAATATACTAGACCCAAAAAAATATTTATAAAATGTTTATTGTTATGTGTAAATATTTTTTCTTATTATTTGTGGTTTCGGTATGTTAAGTGTATTCTTTTAATATCTACAAATGAATTAGTTTGGTATTGATTAGATATATGTCTTAGAATTGAAAGTGTAACTATTGTTGTGTGCAGGTTTGGTACATATATGAGTTTGAGATATCCTTTTTCTGTGTTGACATACACATTTAATAAATATTTTTTGGGAATCTAGTATATTGGTTGTTGCTTTATATATCATTTTTATTTCGTTTTTGAATTAGTTAGTAGCTCATTATTTGTTCTTGTATTTCAAGTATATTTCCCTGGATGGGCTACTGATTATACCAGGGACCCTCAATAGTCTCTTCAACTTTTTCAGTGCCCAGACCACAGCAAAGGCCTCCCTCTCTATGGCAGACCAACCCTTTTCTCTAGGGGTCAACCTCCTGCTGATAAAAGCAACAGGTTGATCCTGGCCCTCAGTATTAAGCTGTGATAGCACTGCCCCAACTCCCAATTCAGAAGCATCAGTCTAGACTATGAACTTTTTGGAGTAGTAAGGGCTTTTTAGGACAGGTGCAGATCACATGGCCTGTTTCAGCTCATCAAAAGCTTTTTGACAGCTAGCTGTCCACAATACCTTTTTAGGCATCTTTTTACTAGTGAGGTCATTAAGAGGAGCTGCAATAGAGCCATACTTCTTAATAAACCTCCGATAGTACTCTGTGAGGCCTAAAAAGGCTCTCACCTGGGTTTGAGTTTTAGGGGGAGCCCATTCCATAATGGTCTGGATCTTCCCCTGCAGTGGTGCAATCTGTTCCCCACCTACCAGATGGCCTAGATAAACCACCTTCCCCTGCCCTATATGGCACTTTGAGGCCTTGAAAGTGAGGCCTGCCTTTTGCAGGGCCTCCAAAACGTTCCACAGGTGGACCAGGTGATCATCCCAGGTGGAGCTAATGACAGCTATATCATATAGATATGCTGCACTAAAAGCTTCCAACCCTTGCAGGACTGTGTTCACCAACCTTTGAAAAGTGGCAGGTGCAGTCTTCAGACCAAAGGGCATCACAGTGAATTGATAGTGTCCTCCAATGGTTGAGAATGCAGTTTTAGGTTTTGCATCTTCTGATAACTTACTCTGCCAATACCCTGCAGTTAAATCAAAAGTGCTTAGATACTTGGCAGAAGCCAGTGTATCTATCAGCTCATCTGCCCTGGGTGTAGGGTGAGCATCTGTCTTGGTTACTTGGTTGAGCCCTCTATAGTCAACACAAAACCTCATCTCTCTTTTCTCATCTTTAGTGTGAAGTTTTGGAACCAGCGACACTGGGCTAGCCCATGGGCTTTCTGAAGGCTCAATCACTCCTAAGCCCAACATTTTATGAACTTCTTGTTTAATGCAGTCCCTGACATGGCCAGGCTGTCTATAATTCTTACTTTTGACAGGTAAACTGTCTCCAGTATTGATTGTATGCTCACACCAAGTAGTGGTACCTGGTATCTGTGAGAAGAATTCAGAAAACTGACTTAAAAGATTTACACAGTTATCTTTCTGCTCAGCAGTAAGACAATCTACAAGTACTACTCCCTCCACTAAGCCATCAGCTTCAGTGGTGGAGAAGAGATCAGGGAGAGGGTCACTCTCTTCTTCCTATCCCTCATCAGTTGCTATGAGCAGGGTGAGATCAGCCCTGTCGTAGGGTTTCAGGCAGTTGACATGGAGCACCCTAAGGGGACTCCTGGCAGTGCCCAGGTCTACCAAGTAGGTAACCTCACCCTTTTTCTCAACAATTAGATGGGGTCCACTCCATTTGTCCTGGAGTGCTCTTGGGGCCACAGGCTCCAATACCCACACCTTCTGTCCGGGGTAGTACTGGGTCAGGACAGCCTTCTGGTCATGCCATTGCTTTTGCAGCTCCTGGCTGGCCTGAAGGTTTTTACTGGCCTTTTTCATGTACTCAGCCATTCTTGATCTTTAGCCAAGTAAATAATCCACAATGTCCTGTTTCGGAGCTTTTAAAGGTTGTTCCCAACCCTCTTTAGCAAGGGGACCTCTCACAGGGTGCCCAAAGAGGAGTTTAAAGGGGCTAAATCCCACTCTTTTTGGGGTGCCTCCCTGTAAGCAAAAAAAGAGGCAAGGTAACAGGACATCCCATCTCCTTCTGAGTTTTTCAGGGAGTCCCATTATCATACCTTTGAGAGTTTTATTAAACCTCTCAACCAGGCCATTTGTTTGTGGATGATAAGGAGTAGTGAACTTGTATGTTACACCACACTCCTTCCACATTGCTTTGAGATATGCAGACATGAAGTTACTACCTCTGTCTGACCGCACTTCCGTAGGGTAGCCCACTCTGGAATAGATTCCCAGGAGGGCCTTTGCCACTGTAGGAGCTGTAGTGGTCCTTAAAGGGATGGCTTCAGGGTACCTAGTGGCATGGTCCACTACCACAAGGATAAACCTATTGCCTGAAGCTGTTGGAGGGTCAAGGGGGCAACTATGTCAACCCCTACCTTTTCAAAGGGCACCCCAACCACAGGAAGTGGGATTAAGGGGGCCTTTGGAGTGCCACCAGTCTTGCCACTGGCTTGGCAGGTCACACAAGAGCGACAAAACTCTTTAGTGTCCTCTGACATATGAGGCCAGTGAAACAGGGGAACAAGCCTGTCCCATATTTTACTTTGGCCCAAATGCCCAGCCAAAGGAATGCCATGTGCCAAGGTAAGAAGAAACTCTCTGTATGGCAAAGGGATGACCAATCTCCTGGCAGATCCAGGTTTAGGGTCCCTTGACTCAGTATAAAGGAGGTTGTCTTCCCAGTACACCTTATGGCTATCACTGACATCCCCATTCTACTGCTTGGCAGCTTGCTGTCTCAAACCCTCTAATGTGGGACAGGTCTGCTGTGCCACACTCTGCTCTTCCCTAGCAGGCCCCCCTGCACCCAAATGCTCAGTAGTGTCTGCTGCCAGCTCATCTGGTGTAGGTTCTGCACAGGAAGAGGATTCCTCTTCCTCAAAAGGGGAATCTTCTGGTGAGGGAGGGATAGTGGGCAAGGATTTACCCTTCTTACCCCTAGCTTTTGGGAGCACTTGGTCCATTGTTCCAGGATCCAAGTTTCCCTGTCCTTTTTGCTTCTTGGCCTGAGCCCTTGTTAAAGCAAAAATATGCCCAGGAATGCTGCATGAGCCTCCAGCTCCACTTCAGCCCAAGCTGATGTCTCCAAATCATTGCCTAGTAAGCAATCTACAGGTAATTCAGTGGTTACCACAACTTTCTTTGGACCAGTACCCCCCCCCCCAGTTGAGATTCACAACAGCCGTGGGGTGGCCAAGTGTGTTATTGTGAGCATCAGTCACTTGGTACTGCTGACCAAGTAGGTGTTGATCAGGGTGAACCAGTTTCTCTATAACCATAGTTACACTAGCTCCTTTGTCCCGGTAGGCCTCAACCTCAACACCATTAATTAGGGGTAGTTGCTTGTACTTACCCATATCAAGAGGATAAGCAACCATGGCGGCAAAGTCAATGCCACCATCAGAGACTAAAACAGCCTCTGTGGTCTCCCTAACAAGACCAACCTCAACTACACTGCCAATAATGAGCCCAGCTACACCCTTGGATTGGCTATTTGAAGTAGACTTCCCACCACCACTGCTATTACTAGGGGCACTAAAATTTGCAGTTGGGGTTGTGGTGGTAGGAGGTTTGGTGTTTTTCTTTGGACAAGTGGCATCACTTGCCCAATGGCCTTTTACTTTACATAAATGACACCAAGGCTTTTTCTGATTGTGAGAAGAGGATTTGGACCCACCACCCCCAGAGGATTTTTGTGGGCCTGATGAAGACTCAGAATCTTTTTTATCTTTGTCCCTACCCTTGTCAGAAGACTTACCATCCTTCTTCTTGCCATCCTTGTCACCCCCTGTATGAACTTTTCTGTTCACTCTTGTTCTGACCCATTTGTCTGCCTTCTTTCCCAATTCTTAGGGAGAGGTCAGATCTGAGTCTACGAAGTACTGGTGTAACAAACCAGACACACAATTGTTCAAAATATGCTCTCTCATGATTAGATTATACACGCTTTCATAGTCAGTCACCTTACTGCCATGTAACCAACCCTCAAAGGCCTTCACTGAACAGTCTACAAAGTCTGTCCAGTCTTGAGAGAAATCTTTTCTGGTGTCTCTGAACTTAATCATGTATTGTTCAGTGGTTAAGCCAAATCCATCCAAGAGTGCATCCTTCAAAACGTTGTCATTGTTAGCATCACTTTCTATGACAGTAAGGAGCCTATCCCTACCCTTACCAGTGAAAGATAACCACAAGATAGCAGCCCACTGCCTTTGAGGGACCAACTATACCATACAGGCCCTCTCAAGTGCAGCAAACCACTTGTTAATGTCATCCCCCTCCTTGTAAGGGGGGTCTATCTTATGCAGGTTTCTGGAATCTTGCTCTCTAACAGGATTGCTATCAAAAACACTGCTGCTGCCACCATGGGGAACTAACCCCAACCTCTGCCTTTCTCTTTCCACATCCAGAGATTCCCTGTCTAAGGCCAGCTGCTGCTGTTTAAGCTTCAGCCTGGCCTCTTCCAACATCAGCTTTCTGAGTTCCCTTTCCATTAAGTTATCCTCAGAGTGGGAGGCTTGGGAATTGTGAGACACAGAAGAAATGTGGGAATTGGCAGAGTTGGTCCTGTCCCTAACTGGCTGGACCCTAGTAACCTGGCCTTTAGGAGTGAAAGGTGCCCTACTAGTGTGTGACCCCCTCCCACTACCAGTGTCACTAGGTGGTCTGTTAGATGGCAGGTCCTTGGAAGAACCCTCACCAGCATCTTCAGGGGACTCCTCTGAGTCTGGCTGGGTACCCCCCTCCTCTACCTCCTGATCCTGGGATGGGCCAGACTGGTTCTGGTCACTTTCTAGGAGAAGGCTAAGGAGAAGATCTTTTGTAGGATTCTTACCAATTGCTAAACCTCTTTCAATGCAGAGACCCCTCAAACTTTTAAAGTTTGGATTCCCATATGTTGCCTGGACAACTGTGGGAGTAACCTCTACTGCAGACATGACAGAAAAGGTTTAGGACAGGGAGAAAAAAAAGTATTTGGAACTTTTAAAAGAACAGAGAAAAACATTTTCAAACTTTTGAAAACTTCAGAAAGTTTTCAGAAAGTTTTCAGAAACTTTTTAGAAAGTTTTTAGAGAAGGAAAGTTAAACTGTTTAGGTTACTGTGTATATTCTGAAATATTTGGTATATGTTTTTCTTATGAAAAGCATCAATGACATAATAGTAAAGCAGTTACAAGTACTTATCCCACCGCTGCACCACCAATGTAGGAGACTGGCCTGGCTTATAGTGGGTACCTTGTGGTACTTACACCTTGTGCCAGTTCCAGTTATCCCTTATTAGTAGATTAGTAGTGTTCTAGCAGCTTAGGCTGATAGAGGTAGCTATAGCAGAGCAGCTTAGGCTGAACTAGGAGACATGCAAAGCTCCTACAATACCACTTATGTCATATAACACTATATCATAAGAAACACAATACTCAGAGTTACTAAAAATAAAGGTACTTTTTTTTAGTGACAAGATGCCAAAAGTATCTCAGAGGATATACTCCCTTAGGAGGTAAGTAAAATACACAAAATATATACACAAACCAAAATCAGGTAAGTAAACATTTAGCAAAGTAGTGCAAATACTGTAGAACACAATAGAATGCAATAGGAGACAATAGGCCTAGGGGCAACACAAACCATATACTCCAAAAGTGGAATGCGAACCACAAATGGACGCCAGGCCTAGTGTAGTGTGTAGAGGGTCACTGGGAGTGTAAGAAACCACTAAGGGTGTCCAAGATACCCCACCCCAAGACCCTGAAAAGTAGGAGTAAAGTTACCCTACTACCTCAGAAAGACAGTAAAGTCGAGATAGAGGATTCTGCAAAGACAACAACTGACTGCAAAGCACTGAAGACGGATTCCTGGACCTGAGGACCTGAAAAGGAAGGGGACCAAGTCCAAGAGTCATGCAAGTGTCCAGGGGGGCCAGGAGCCCACTAAACCCCTGGTGAAGGTGCAAAAGGGCTGCCTCCGCGTGGAAGAAGCCAAAGATTCTGCAACAACGGAAGGTGCCAGGAACTTCTCCTTTGGTCAGAAGATGTCCTATGGCGTGCTGGAGGATGCAGAGTTGTTTCCAAGCAGAAAGACTGCAAACAAGCCTTGCTAGCTGCAAGAGTCACGGTTGAAGGTTTTGGGTGCTGCCAGGGCCCAGGAAGGACCAGGAGGTTGCCCCTTGGAGGAGGAGACAGAGGGGGCGCTCAGCAACACAGAGAGCCCACGCAGAAGCAGGCAGCACCGCAGAAGCACCTGAACAGGCTTTCAGAAGATCTAAGCATGGCTGACGTCTCAGAACAACAAAAGGGAGTCCCACGAAGTCGGAGTCCAACTCAGTGAGTTGGGCAATGCAGGACGGAGTGCTGGGGACCTGGGCTAGGCTGTGCACCAGGGAAGTCTTGCAAAAGTGCACAGAAGCCCTAGCAGCTGCAGTTCACGCAGTACACAGAATTACTGTCTGGCGTGGGGAGGCAAGGACTTACCTCCACCAAATTTGGACAGAAGGGCCACTGGATCCAGCTCCTGTGTTCCAGGCACCACACTCGTCAAGATGAGAGGGGACCCAGAGGACCGGTGATGCAGAAGTTTGGTGCCTGTTTTGGCAGGGGGAAGATTCCCTCGACCCACAGGAGATTTCTTCTTGGCTTCCAGTGCAGGGTGAAGGCAGACAGCCCTCAGAGCATGCACCACCAGGAAACAGTCGGGAAAGACGGCTGAATGAGGTGCTACAATGTTGCTGGTAGTCTTCTAGCTACTTTGTTGCGGTTTTGCAGGTGTCCTGGAGCAGTCAGCGGTCGATCCTTGGCCGAAGTAGAAGAGAGAAGTACAGAGGAACTCTGGTGAGCCCTTGCATTCGTTATCTGATGAGAAACCCACAGGAGAGACCCTAAATAGCCCTCAGAGGAGGATTGGCTACAGAAAAGGTAAGCACCTATCAGGAGGGGTCTCTGACATCACATGCTGGCACTTGCCACTCAGAGGTCTCCATTGTGCCCTCACACCTCTTCATCCAAGATGGCAGAGGTCTGGGACACACTGGAGGAGCTCTGGTCACCTCCCCTTGGGAGGTGCTGGTAAGGGTAGTGGTCACTACCCTTTCCTTTGTCAAGTTTCACGCCAGAGCAGGGCTGGGGGGATCCCTGAACTGGTGTAGACTGGCTTATGCAAGGAGGGCACCATCTGTGCCCTTCAAAGCATTTCCAGAGACCAGGAAAGGCTACTCCTCTCAGGCCCTTAACACCTATTTCCAAAGGGAGAGGGTGTAACACCCTCTCTCAGAGGAAATCCTTTGTTCTGCCTTCCTGGGGCTGGGCTGCTCAGGCCCAAGCGGGGCAGAAACCTGTCTGAGGGATGGCAGCAGGGGTAGCTGCAGAGAAAACCCCGGAGAGTTAGTTCAGCAGAACCCAGGCTCTATGCTGGAACCCCGGGGATGCATGGAATTGTCACCCCAATACCAGAATGGTATTGGGGTGACAATTCCATGATCCTAGACATGTTACATGACCATGTTCGGTGTTACCATTGTGACGCTACATATAGGTATTGACCTATATGTACTTCACGTGTGTAATGGCGTCCCCACACTCACAAAGTCCGGGGAAATTGCCCTAAACAATGTGGGGGCACCTTGGCTAGTGCTAGGGTGCCCTCACACTATTTAACTTTGCACCTAACTTTCACTAAGTGAGGGTTAGGCATATAGGTGACTTATAAGTTACTTAAGTGCAGTGTAAAATGGCTGTGAAATAACGTGGACGTTATTTCACTCAGGCTGCAGTGGCAGTCCTGTGTAAGAATTGTCTGAGCTCCCTATGGGTGGCAAAAATAAATGCTGCAGCCCATAGGGATCTCCTGGAACCCCAATACCCTGGGTACCTAGGTACCATGTACTAGGGAATTATAAGGGTGTTCCAGTGTGCTAATGAGAATTGGTAAAATTAGTCACTAGCCTGCAGTGACAATTTTAAAATCAGAGAGAGCCTAAACACTGAGGGTATGGTTCAGAGCAATGTCCCCAGACTTTGTGAGTGCGGGGACACCATTCCATGCGTGCACTACATATAGATCAACACCTATATGTAGCTTCACAATGGTAACTCAGAATATGGCCATGTAACATGTCTAAGATCATGGAATTGTCCCCCATGCCAAATCTGGTATTGGGGTGCCAATCCCATGCATCCCCGGGGCTCCAGCATGGACCCTGGGTACTGCCAAACCAGTTCTCTGGGGTTTTCACTGCAGCTACCGCTGCTGCCAAACCACAGACAGGCTTCTGCCCTCCTGGGGTCGGGGCAGCCCAGACCCAGGAAGGCCGGAACAAAGGATTTCCTCTGAGAGAGGGTGTTACACCCTCTCCCTTTGGAAATAGGTATCTGATAGAGACTTTTAGTTGCAGATTCATTACCTTAGAATTTCCCCCAGGCGTCAGACTGTATCCGTAAATTTTTCTTCAAGCAATATCCTTGCGCGTCGGTAGGTGGCATCGTTCGACTCTGCAGGCGTCGTAGGCATCGTGGTCACCGTGATGACATCGGGAGTAGTACATAGACACCGCCCTCGCGCAGTGATGCCATTTCTTTTCTTTCCGCGCCACGCGCTGATCCAGAGAGACCTACCCTTGGCTATTTTTTGGCCGAGTTCGACCGTTTTGTCGAACTTTTTTGGTGCGACACTTGGTGCGTTGAGGATGTCCCCAAAGACCGGGATCAAGCCTTGTGAGGACTGCCATCGGATGATGACGGTGACGGATCCTCAACGTGTTTGCCTGTGGTGCCTCGAGCGCGACCACGACCTGAAGCAGTGCTCAGAGTGTAGGGCAATGCATCCGAAGGCTTTGAGGGAGTGGTCCCTAAAGCTGATGGCGGCCCGGCAGTCGACTCCGCACAGTCAAGACATTCCCCGGCGCTTGGTCGATTATCGACACTCCTGGCGTCGGTAGTGCCCACTATCGACGCTGACCCAATTCTCATACCCGACAACTCTGAGTCGGAGCGGTGTCGGCCAACGCCGCCATCGGGTTCGGTGGGCTCTATTCACCCGAGGTCAGATTCAGACCCATTTTTCTATGGGTACGAATACAGGGAGGAATTGGAGGGGTCCTTGGACCCTTATGAATACCAGGAAGACCCTACTATGGACTGGGCACAGGACTTGGGCGAAGCCAGTGATCTGGATACTTCTCCTGACGCTGGCATGCTGTCTCCTCCTACCGTGGCTACGGCTGAGGAGCTACCTACAGTATGGTGGTTAGTAGGGCGGCTGAGGTCCTTGGCCTTGAGCTACCTCCGGTTGAAGTCAGGTCTAATCTCCCGATGGAGGTGCTTCAGCCTGGGGCTTCTACGTCAGAACCCCTTCTACCATTTAATGAGGCCCTCACTGATGTCCTTTTGGGTACATGGTCCAAACCCAACACAGAGGCTCCTGTGAGCAGGTCTATCGCTCGCCTCCATCGGCCCATCGCTGAATGACCCAAAGTTCCTGTCCCAACACCCTACGCCTGAGAGTCTTGTCATCCAGGCTTCCTCTTCTTCTGACGCATTCCCTTCTGCACCCCCGGATCGGGAATCCAAAAGGCTGGAACAATTTGGTAAGAAGTTGTTTTCTTCCTCCAGCCTTGCACTGCGGTCTGTGAACACTGCATGTCTTTTGGGCCATTATTCCCACCCATTGTGGGATACGGTTGCGCAAGTTCTGCCGCAGATACCGGAGGAGGCCCGTGCTATCGTCTCCCAAGCAGTGAAAGATGGGGGAGACGCGGCAAAGTTCACTATCCGTTGTGGACTGGATGCGACCGCCTCTCTGGGCAGATCGGTTGCGACGACAGTGGCCTTACGGCGCCATGCCTGGTTACGTACTTCTGGCTTCTCAGGGATGTCCAACAGTCACTCATGGACATGCCCTTTGATGGCACCCGTCTCTTTGGAGACAAAGCGGACTCGGCTTTGGAGAGATTCAAGGATTCCCGTGCTATGGCTCGGTCCCTTGGCCTTTCCTCCATCACACTCCCCCCACAGTCCGCTTTTCGTCCCTTTCGTGGCCATCACGGAAGGGGCACCCTGTCACATCCTCAACCTAGCCACCGTGCCATGCATGCTGGACAGCCTATGCGTGGCCGTGGGACAGGGAACCAGAGGTCTGCCCAGTCCACCTCTACCCCCGCTGCAGCCTCAAAACCCTTCTAGTTCGTCCCCTCACTCCCGCCCAGTTGGTGGCAGGATCCGCCATCACCTGCCCCACTGAGAACATATCACCACGGAAGGGTGGGTTTTGTAGATGATTCGGAAGGGCTACTCCCTCCCTTTGAATCTGCACCACCACACATGCCACCATCCTTCCATCATCTTCCGGAGGATCGTTTGGTGCTTCTCTGCCAGGAAGTCGAGGTTCTTTTGGCCAAGGGAGCTATAGAAAAGGTCCCTGTGCCAGAAGTAGGTCGTGGTTGTTATTCCCGCTACTTTCTGATACCAAAGAAGGACAAAGGCTTGTGTCCTATCCTAGATCTTCGGGACCTGAACTACTTCCTCAAGAAGGAGAAGTTCAAAATGATCACCCTGGCTCAAGTTCTGTCTGCCTTGGACCCAGGAGACTGGATGGTAGCGTTGGACTTGCAAGACGCTTATTTCTACATCCCCATCCTGCATGCCCACAGACTTTACCTACGATTCGTGGTAGGTCACGAGCACTTTCAGTTTACCGTGCTCCCTTTCGGCCTTACCAGTGCCCCTCAGGTGTTCACGAAAGTGATGGCGGTGGTTGCAGCTCATCTGTGCAGGTTAGGGGTCTCAGTCATCCCCTACCTCGACGACTGGCTGTTGAAGGCACCTTCGCCCCTGACAGTTGTCTCCCACCTTCAGACTACGGCGAACCTCCTGCACCAGCTGAGGTTCACTATCAACGTGCCAAAGTCACACCTGACTCCCTCTCAGATGCTCCCTTTCATCAGAGCTGTTCTGGACACAGTGCTCTTTCAGGCTTACCCTGCCAAAAAGTGAGTCCAGGACATTCAGGCTATGATTCTGATCTTTCAGCCTTGGTCTTGGGTTTCGGTGAGCTGTGCCTCTTGGCCTCCTGCATCCTGCTAGTAACACGTGCTAGGTGACATATGCAGGCTCTGCAGTGGGACTTGAAGTTCCAGTGGGCACAGCATCAGGGAAATCTCTCCGACATGGTCCAGATCTCGGAGGGGACTGCGAAAGACCTGCAGTGGTGGCTTTCGAATCCCGATTGGGTCCATGGCAGATCCCTCTCCCTTCCCCACCCAGATCTCTCTATAGTGAAGATGGGTCACTTCTAGGTTGGGGTGGCCACATGGAAGAGGTGGAAATCAGAGGCCTCTGGTCTCTGGCGGAGTCTGGACTCCACATAAATCAGACTTGTGTTGAAAGCATTCCTTTCCTCTCTCAAAGGGAAAATGGTGCAGGTGTTCACGGACAACACTATTGCCATGTGGTACTCCAACAAATAAGGGGGGGGCATGGTCCTGGACCCTTTGTCAGTAGGCACTACGCCTCTGGACATGGCTGGAACATCAGGGCATTACCCTGATGGCTTAACATCTGGCGGGCTCTCTCAACACCAGGGCAGACAAACTCAGCCACCGACGCACTGTCGATCACGAATGGCATCTCCATCCAGAGGTGGCGCAAGGTCTCTTTCTCAAGAGGGGAGCGCCTTGGTTAGATCTGTTCGTCTCCGCAGAGAACACGCAATGTCAGCTATTTTGCGCGTTGGAGTTTCCAAGGCGGCACTCGCTCGGAGACGCTTTTTGTCTAGTGTGGAACTCCGGCCTTCTTTACGCCTTCCCTCCTATCCCTCTTCTGCCCAGAGTTCTCAAGAAAGTCAAGTACGACCGGGCCCAAGTTATCTTGGGGGCTCCGGACTGGGCTCGAAGAGTGTGATGTCCAGAGCTGTTGAGCATGTCCATCGATCTTCCTCTCAGACTGCCTCTTTGGGCGGATCTTCTATCGCAGCAGCAGGGGATGGTCCTCCACCCGAACCTGTCCAACCTCTGCCTTCATGCGTGGAGATTGAGCGGCAACAGTTAACGGCATTTGCCCTTTCACCCGAAGTCTGCAATGTTATCTTGGCAGCCAGGCGTCCATCGACTAAAACTGTATACACCTGTTGTTGGAATAAATTTGTGGCAGGGTGCACCAACAAATCTGTTGACTCTCTTTCTGCCCCTCTTTCAGAGGTTCTTCTGTTCGTTCTTTCTTTAGCCCAGCAGGGCTCCTCATTGGGCACCCTTAAAGGGTATCTGTCTGCCATTTCCGCCTTTCTTAGGCTTCCTGATCAGCCCTCACTCTTTAAATCTCCTCTTGTGAGTATGTTCTTGAAGGGGCTCACCCACTTATTTCCTCCCACTCCCTTCATCATGCCTCAGTGGGATCTAAATCTTGTACTTACTTACTTGTTGTGTACCCCCTTTGAGCCAATGCATAATTGTCCCTTGCAGCTCCTCACATTCAAAACTGTCTTTCTCATCGCTATCACCTCTGCTCGCAGGGTGAGTGAGCTTCAGGCCCTTTCTTCAAAGCCTCCATACTTGTCTGTGCACCCTGACAAAGTGGTTTTACGCACTAGGGCTTCCTTCCTTCCTAAAGTGGTTACACCATTTCGTGTAGGTCAGTCCATCATTTTGCTTACCTTCTACGCATCCCCACATCCTTCCCATGAGGAGGAGAGACTCCACCGTCTGGACCCAAAAAGAGCGTTGCCGTTCTACCTCAATCGTAATAAAGACTTCCTGGTGGACGATCAACTCTTTGTTGGCTATGTAGGTGCGAAGAAAGGGAAGACGGTGCAAAAGCGTACCATCTCTCGATGGGTGCTTCTTTGCATCAAAATCTGCTACGCTTTGGCAATTCTACCAGAGCAACTGCTGCATCCACAGCGTTAGCATGAGGAGTTCCTTCCTGGATGTCTGTCAGGCAGCTACGTGGGCATCCTTGCACACATTTGCTAAGCATTACTGCCTGGATAGTCAGGTCAGTCAGGACGGCTACTTTGGTCGTTCGGTCCTGCAGGACTTTCTAGTTTGATCTTAGTTTGCAGCCCACCACCGAGCATGGCATTGCTTGGGTATCTATTCTAAGGTAAGGAATCTGCAACTAGAAGTCTCTATCAGATGTACAAGTTACTTACTTTTGGTAACAAAATATCTGGTAGGGACATAGGACATATTCTAGTTGCAGATTCCTTATCGCCCACCCATCCTCCCCGCTTGCGAACTGATTTCTAGGAACAGGGATTCCCCCCTTTCAGGTCCTTAGCTCTGGTGCAGCGATCTCAGTGTTCTTAGCGGCTCTGCGCTCTGGCGTGGAAAGTCATTAAAAGAAACTGACGTCACTGCATGAGGGCACGGCATCTGTGTACTACTCCCGATGTCATCACGGCGACCAAGACGCCTGCGGAGTCGACCGACGCCACCTATCGACACACAATGGTATTGCTCAAAGAAAAATCTCCGGATCCAGTCTGACGCCTGGGGGAAATTCTAAGGAATGGAATCTGCAACTAGAATATGTTATGTTATGTTATTGTATTTTATATAGCGCCAAACTACCCGGAGGCTTCGTAGCGCTAAGAAGGACACTGGCCTCATAGCAAGCAGGAGAATACTGGGTCATCAAGAATAATAGTTGGAATTCCATATATGATTAAAATTAGAAAAGCCAGGTTTTAATGGCCTTCCGAAATTCCAACTCCTGTCTAATCACCCGGATGTTGAGGGGAGGCAAATTCCACAATTTGGCTCCCTGATATTTTAGCGATCTTCCACCCCATCTTGCTTTTTTTACTTTGGGGAGCACGACTAAGGCTTTGGAAGAAGATCTTAGAGCTCTCGTCGGGCATAAAATTAAACTAAAGTTTTCAACTGATGTGGGCCTCTATTATTTAGAGCTCTATGAAGAACACACAAATATTTAAACATAATTCTTTTCCCAACTGGCAACCAAATCAAGGTGGACAAAACTTGCTTGGCCGATGTATACTTTGGCATGTTAAACAGTAACCGAGCAGCCACATTTTGTACTGTTTGCAATTTCTTGATCACATATTCCGGTGAGCCCAGAAAAAGACTATTACCATAGTCCAGCCTAGATAGAATAAGGGCCTGTACCGTAATTCTTCTGGCCAGGAGGGGAAGCAAACCAATAACCTTTCGAAGTAACCTCAATAATCCAAAACAGGGGCGAAGAGCATCCTAGCTTGGTACACTAGTGTTAGTTTGGAATCTAATCAAATTCCTTGGGCTTTAATATGATCTTTCGGAGGGGGAAGATATTCCAGCTGTATAGCCGGCAGAATATTCTTTGCCGGGTTGGGAAGCTTTCCTAGGAACATTATATCTGTCTTTTCTTTGTTGAGTTGGAGCCTGCTATCAGTCATCCAACTCGAGACAGCTTGCAAGCAAGCTGGCAAAGCCGAATTGTCTGCAGCCTTGACCGAAGAAAAAGATACCACCAACTGCATGTCGTCGGCATAGGATATCAGGGACAAACCAAAAGGTTCCACTAAATCTGCCAGCGGAGCCATATAAATATTAAAATGATTGGGACTCAACGATGAGCCCTGGGGTACCCCACAAGGAGCTTTAAACTGTTCCGATAAAAAAGAGTGATCTAAGACCTGAAAGGATCTATTTTGGAGAAAAGATCTCATCCATTTAAGTGCCTGGCCTTTAATTCCAGCTTTTTCCATTCTTTGGTTCAAGAGACCATAATTAATCGTATCAAATGCAGCACTTAAATCCAGCATTATGATAGCTGTTACCAGACCCTGATCCATCCGTTTTCTAGCTTCTTCTGTAACAGCTATCAAGGCAGATTCAGTACTGTGTGCTGGTCTAAAGCCCATTTGCGTGGGATGCAGGATGTTATGATCTTCAAGAAAGCTGGAAATTTGTGTATTGACCTGTTTGTCAATTATTTTTGCCATAGTTGGAAGAAGTGATATCGGCCTATACAGTAGTTCTTGAATTCGGCCCCATCTAGGTTAGTTTTTTTTTTAGCAGGGGTTTGACCACTGCATGCTTCCATGGTTCAGGAACACTGCCACTTTGTAAGGAGCTATTCAAAAGCCCCGTTATAACAGATGTTGTGTCAGGTGCTCCAAGAGTTAGTATGTGAGGGGGAGCAGGATCTAAAGGAGAACCAGATTTCAGTTTGCTCAGAAGCAAAGCAGTGCTTTCTTCCGAGATAGGTGAAAAACACTGTAAACTGGCAGAGCCATCATTACTCTCACTGGTCTGATCAAACATTGTCACCTCTTCCCCTGGGAAATTCTTATAGATATCCTCAATCTTCTGTAAGAAGAATGTGGCCAAGTTGTCGCTATGCTCCGCTGATGCTACCGTTGCTTCAGGACAAGTAGGAGAGTAAAGCAACTCCTTCAACACCCAAAAGATTTCTTTCGGGGACCCCGAAGCCTGTTTAATCTTATCCCCATAATAGGTGGCTTGAGCCAGCCTTATGTCTCCATGGTAATGCCTAATTGCTTGTCTATACTCTTCCCTGTCTTCCTGTTTTAAGGATTTCCCCAATTTCCTCTCTAGACGTCTACAATTCCTCTTCAGAGTTGTCAAATGTAGGGAAAACCATAAGGTTTTATCCCTTCTCCTATGCCCAGAAAAAGGGAGCAGGGTATCAAGGCAACTAGTAATCCAGTCATTAAAAAGAGTGGTGTCCATATGTTTATCCCTCACAAAATCATTTTTACTATTCATTAAAAGTTTAACCCACTCTTCCGAATTAAGATTGTCCCATTTCCTTGCACTCCAACATATAGGCTGTTGAAAACTCGGTCCCTGGGGAAACTTAATTTTTAATGTAATTAAAATGTGATCGGACCATGCTAACGGGGAAGGGGACAGAGCGCTCAGCGAGGGAAGATTGCTAAAGACCAAATCAATAGTGTGTCCTCTCTTCCTCTCTCCTGTGTCGGACCACTAATTAGTTGTTTTAGTCCTAGCGCTCCCAAATCGCTCAGCAGACGTTTGGCTGCAGTGTGCTCTGAGCTGTCTACTTAGATGTTAAAATCTCCTAGCACTGTTAAATTAGGTTTCATGCAAATTATTTCTGCAACTTGGTCAGGAAGAGCGTTGAGGAAATCTTCATAGGGCCCTGGTGGCCGATACAATAGAACTCCCGTAAATGTAAAGGTAGAATTAAAAGCTAAAGAAAAGCACATACCTTAACACCCTAATAATTCCAGTGGATAATGGCTAAAAAGAAAATCCTGTTTAAAAATTACTGCAATGCCCCCTCCCTTACCCGTTGCTCTATCAAGCCTTGAAATAACAAACCCTTTAGGTAGAGCTAGGGCAATATCCGGACCTGAACCCTCATGGAGCCAAGTCTCCGTAAGAAAGGGGGCGCCGGTGACAAATCACTCAAAAGAAGATTTATATCTAACTTGTGTGTATAGGTAGGAAGCGGCAATTTATCAGTTGAAGAACTAAGCTGTGGTTAAGGTGCCGTGTGTCGGAACCTCCTGGGTCTTGAAAGACCCATTTACAAGAGGGACAAGCCCAAGCATTATTTACTAAATTGGGGCAGACCCAACAGCTATCCCACGGGCCTTTTCTAAGGTCCCGAAGTTCTGCTGAGGTATAAGAGGTGTAAGAACTTACTTGTCCTTAAGATATAAGGGGACTGGCCCCTGTCCCAGACCTCTGCCATCTTGAATGCAGAGATGTGAGGGCACAATGGATGCCTCTGAGTGGCCAGTGCCATCAGGTGACGTCAGAGAGCTCTCCTGATAGGTGCTTATCTGACTAGGTGGCCTATCCTCCTCTGAGGGCTATTTAGGGTCTCTCCTGTGGGCTTCTCTTCAGATAACGAATGCAAGAGCTCACCAGAGTTCCTCTGCATCTCCCTCTGCGACTTCTACCAAGAATCGACCGCTGACTGCTCCAGGATGCCTGCAAAACTGCAACAAAGTTGTTTCCTGGTGGTGCATGCTCTGGGGGCTGTCTGCCTTCACCCTGCACTGGAAGCCAAGAAGAAATCTCCTGTGGGTCGACGGAATCTTCCCCCTGCTAACGCAGGCACCAAACTTCTGCTTCACTGGTCCTCTGGGTCCCCTCTCATCGTGACAAGCATGGTCCCTGGAACACAGGAGCTGGATCCAAGTGACCCCGACAGTCCAGTGGTCCATCTGTCCAAATTTGGTTGAGGTAAGTCCTTGCCTCCCCACGCCAGACAGTAATCCTGTGAACTGCATGAACTGCAGCTGCTAGGGCTTCTGTGCACTTTTGCAAGGACTCCTTCATGCACAGCACAGCCCAGCCCAGGTCCCCAGCACTTCGTCGTGCTTTGCTCAACTCGCTTAGTTGACCACAGCTTCGTGGGACCCTCCTTTGTAGTGTTGAGACGACCGCCTTGCTCAGTTTTCTTGAACCTGTGTTCAAGTACTTCTGCGGGTGCTGCCTTCTTCTGCGTGGGCTCTCTGTGTTGCTGAGCGCCCCAACTGTCTACTCTTCCAAGGGGCGAACTCCTGGTCCTTCCTGGGTCCAGGCAGCACCCATTTCCTCAACCGCAACCTTTGTAGCAAGCAAGGCTTGTTTGCGGTCTTCAGCTTCTTCCACCCAGAGGCAGTCATTTTGCACCTTCATCTGGGGTTTAGTGGGCTCCTGCACCCCCTGGACACCTTTGTGACTCTTGGACTTGGTCCCCTTCCTTTGCAGGCCCTCAGGTCCTGGAATCCGTCTTTAGTCCATTGTGGTCTTTGCAGAATCTCCTATCACGACTTTAGTGTGTTTCTGGGGAAGTAGGCTCACTTTATTCCTACTTTTCATGGTCTTGGGGTGGGGTATCTTGGACACCCTTAGTGTTTTCTTACACTCCCAGTGACCCTCTACACACTACACTAGGCCTGGGGTCCCTAAGTGGTTCACATTCCACTTTCTTAGTATATGTTTTGTGTTCCCGCTTAGGCCTATTGCATCCTATTGTATTCTACAGTGTTTTCAAACTGCTTACTTACCTGATTTTGGTTTGTGTGTATATTTTGGGTATTTTACTTACCTCCTAAGGGAGTATATCCTATGAGATATTTTTGGCATATTGTCACTAAAGTACCTTTATTTTTAGTAACTCTGAGTATTGTGTTTCTTATGATATAGTGCTATATGACATAAGTGGTATAGTAGGAGCTTTGCATGTCTCCTAGTTCAGCCTAAGCTGCTCTGCTATAGCTACCTCTATCAGCCTAAGCTGCTAGAACACTACAATCACTGGTAGTCTTCTTGCTACTTTGTTGCAGGTTTGCAGGTGTCCTGGAGCAGTCAGCGGTCGATCCTTGGCAGAAGTCGAAGAGGGAGATGGAGAGGAACTCTGGTGAGCTCTTGCATTTGTTATCTGAAGAGAAGCCCACAGGAGAGACCCTAAATAGACCTCAGAGGAGGATTGGCCACCTAGTCAAGTAAGCACCTATCAGGAGGGGTCTCTGACGTCACCTGCTGGCACTGGCCACTCAGAGGCCTCCACTGTGCCCTCACACCTCTGCATTCAAGATGGCAGAGGTCTGGGACACACTGGAGGAGCTCTGGGCACCACCCCTGGGGTGGTGATGGACAGGGGAGTGGTCACTCTCCTTTCCATTGTCCAGTTTCACGCCAGAGCAGGGGCTGGGGGATCCCTGAACCGGTGTAGACTGGTTTATGCAAGGAGGGCAGCATCTGTGCCCCTCAAAGCATTTCCAGAGGCCAGGAGAGGCTACTCCTCTCAGGCCCTTAACACCTATTTTCCAAAGGGAGAGGGTGTAACACCATCTCTCAGAGGAAATCCTTTGTTCTGGCCTTCCTGGGGCTGGACTGCCCAGACCCCAGGAGGGCAGAAGCCTGGCTGTGGGTTGGCAGCAGCAGTAGCTGCAGTGGAAACCCAAGAGAGCTGGTTTGGCAGTACCCGGGGTCCATGCTGGAGCCCCAGGGATGCATGGGATTGGCACCCCAATACCAGATTTGGCATGGGGGGGACAATTCCATGATCTTAGACATTTTACATGGCCATATTCGGAGTTACCATTGTCAAGCTACATATAGGTATTGACTTATATGCAGTGCACCCGTGTAGTAGTGTCCCCACACTCACAAAGTCCGGGGAAATTGCCCTGAACTATGTGGGGGCACCTTGGCTAGTGCCAGGGTTCCCTCACACTTAGTAACTTTGCACCTAACCTTCACTAAGTGAGGGTTAGACATATAGGTGACTTATTTTTAGTAACTCTGAGTATTGTGATTCTTATGATATAGTGCTATATGATAAGTGGTATAGTAGGAGCTTTGCATGTCTTCTAGTTCGGCCTAAGCTGTTCTGCTATAGCTACCTCTATCAGCCTAAGCTTCTAGAACAATACTAATCTACTAATAAGGGATAACTGGACCTGGCACAAGGTGTAAGTACCACCAGGTACCCACTATAAGTCAGGCCAGCCTCCTACAACAAGGTGTAAGTACCATCAGGTACCCACTATGAGCCAGGCCAGCCTCCTACACGAGAAGAAGCCCACATCTAGAAGACAAGTGCCTTTATGAAGTTCTTCAAAACTACAGCTATAGAAGTAATGTAAGTGAAAACATAGACAAAGGAAAATATGCAGTTTGTGGGTGTGATGGATGCTTAGTGAAACATGGAAAACAAAATTAAATTAACCTTTGAAAGCTTAGCTGTCAAACCCCTGATGAAAGAGAATTTTTCTATTTAGCACTTCTTCAGCTCTTCAAATCTAAAGGGTAAATGTACTGCTGAGTGTAAAATTACAAGATAAATTTAACTCTTTGGAGAAATCTGTATCCAGAACTGTGTTTGTGTCTGCAAAAACTGTAGAGTACTTTTAAGACAAAATTTAAATGTAGAAGAATGATTTGGTAAATGGTGCTGCGGTTACCATTGTTGATTTCATTAATTTTCCTAACTATGATTAGGTTGAATTCTTAGCTATAACGTTGGATCAGGTTGATGGCATGAATCAAATTGGACGATGTGTTGTACGCTTTTTGCTTGTGAAAGGTTTGTATGTCTCATGAAAACAGTTTCCAGTTTGTCTTGCGTATGCTGTAACGATCCACAAGTCTCAAAGGTTAAGTGTTGATGCTGCATTCATATATATCAGAATTACAGTTTTTAAAGAAGGCATGTCATATGTGGCAATGTTATGAGTTCGAACATTACCTGGTTTGTTTCTGATTGATTTTGAGGAGAAGAAGCTTAGTGCAGATGCAAACTGCTTGAGAGAGTACTACAGATTAAGAAGTAAATATGCTCCTCATTTAGGACAGTATCCTGTTTATGAAAAACAGGTATCATACACTAAGTGGAAACTAACAAAACAATCAAAGAAAATTATTGAAGAAAGCTAAAGAAAAAGGCGTCAAGAAAATACAACTGAAAAAGGATGGAGATATTGTATGTTAACAGTTGGATAAAACTGCTATGCTACTGTTGTTATCAGTTTTCTGTTCCATTTACCACATATTGTAAAGGTAATGCAAGACAAACCAAGGAACACATTGTGCACAGCACTATGTAATTTCCTTCAATGCGTATCTTGTGACAGACGTGTAGTACATTCTGCTTCAGGCAACCAACAATTAGTAGATAAATATAGTGGATCTGCAGTATTTACTGTAAGCGCTCAGCAAGATGCACAGGAGTTTATTATGGTGATTCTTGGAGTCTTAGAAGAAGATGTAAATATTGATTACAAATTTGGACTCAGTTATACATGGAACCAGGAGTGTGAACATTACTCTTTCTCATCTACCACTAAATTGCAATCTGAGCGATTTCTCTACTGTTTTTTTTTAAATAAATTAATAAATAAAATAAAAAAATAATAAAAAGAGTGACCAGAACATGACCTGTGGAACTTGTAAATCAAGTGTGTTCTCTATACTACTTATACAGAGAAATGGTAGATATGTTATAACAATGTTTCAATGATGTAGAGCAGATGGTTCAAAATTGGACACTGAGATTAGAAAACTTTAAAGTAGGTCAAATATCAATATCTGAGAGAACCTGCTGTACTTTGGCTATCATCTTCCATAGAGGCCTTAATATTACATCTCGACATTATACTGTACATTTAAAAACACACACTGGATGGACAGAATGCAATGATAGCAGTCTGCAATTCAAGAAAAACTGCCATTCAAACTTCCTAATTCATATTTATTGTTTATTCAACCAAGGTTCTAACGTGGATCAGTGGGATATTGCATACAGTGTTTTTCCGATGTGGATCATTACTACTTAACTCATCATTCACCTAACAAGGGTGATGTATTCAAAACAATGTGAAAAAGTGTTTTCTGCATTAAATGTGTTCAAATGGTTATCAGGAACCATACATGTATACATTGTTCTCTATACGTTGATCATCACTGGTTAAGATACCATTCGGCCTATTAGGGGTGATATCTAGAAAAGATATAGAAAACTTAAATCTGGATGAACATTTTCATAAGATTTATATGGAAAAATACTTATACAGTCTTCTCTGTATATAAATATTAACTCTTTCAGATAATATTCAGCCTTGGGGGACTTGAATATATAAAAGAGGAAATGAAAAATGGTAATGCTGGATTACATTTGTATTTGTACCAGGTGTAATATTAAGGGACACGTAGTTAGCATCTGTATATGCCTTCATTATAGTAATCATAGCTTAAACAAATTTATTTAGAAATTGTTGAGTGCAACTCACAGTAACACTTGTTTGGAGTAAAATACTGTGAAGTTACAACGTGATGCATAGTAATGTTCATTTTAAATAACGTGCTATGTGCTTATGGGTTGTTTTTCCTGTCCATTTGACTGTTTAGTGATGAGCAGCTATGCACACTTCTAGAAGCTGAACAAAAGGTGCTTTTGTTTTTTTTAAATAATACATTTTATATTATGGGTTAACATGTTTTAATACATATAATAATTGCATCAAACTTTAACTATTATTTGTTTTCTTTCTCCTTAAATACGGATCAAAGGACAGCTTTTTTGCAGTAATGAAGGTAAGTAAATAGATGTTGCTTCATTATTAGATAATCCAGAAATATAATTATGCACCCAATCACTCACCCTTACAAGCACTCATGCACCCATTCACTTACCCATTCAGCCCTCATGCACCCATTCACTCACCCATACAGCCACTTCTGCACCCTATTAGTCACCCATATGCGACTCATGGATCCAACTACTCACCCATAGCCGGGCATCCATCCATTCAGTCTCTCAAGCACCCATTCACTCACCCATACAGCCACATACACCCATTGAGGCACCCAGCCATACACGTACTCAATCACTCACCCATATAGCCACTCCCACTCACCCATACAGTTGCTCGTGCATGCATCCTCTTACCCATACAGCCACTTGCACAGTCTCACTCACGCATACAGACCCTCGTGCCCCCATTCTCCTACACATACAACCACTCACACACCTACTGAGACAGTCACTTACATGTACTGCAATCAGACACCCAGTCAGTCACCATCTCATGCAGTCACTCACCCATACATCCAGTCATACACCCTATCACTTACCTGTAATCACTCATGCACCAGTCACTCACCTATGCAGCCACTCACGCACCCACACACTCAACCATAGTCACTCATGCACCTATCCTCTTACCCATACAGCCACTCACACACTGAGTCACTCACCCACACATACAGACACTCATTCACCCATTATCCTACCCATACAGTCACTCCCACACCCAGTCACTCACCCATGCAGCCACTGAGACACCCAGATACTTACACATACAGCAATCCGACACCCATTCACCAACTCATGCAGTCACTCACCCATACATCCACTCATAGCCCCTATCACTAACCCATCCAGGCACTCATGCACACAGTCATTCACCTATATGGCCACTCATGCACACATTCAATCATCCATTCAGCCACTCATGCACCCATTCACTCACCTATACAGTCACTCACACACCCAGTCACTCACCCACACATCCACTCATGCAGCCATTTTCTCACTCTTACTGGTACTCATGCACCCAGTCACCCATGCAGCCACTCACACAACCAGTCACACATACAGTCACTCACATACCCAGTCACTCACCCATATAGGCAATCACACACCCAGTCAGTCAATCACACACCCAGTCAGTCATCCATACAGCCACTCATGCACACGTTCACTCACCCATACAGTCACTCACACACAGTCATCCATACAGCCATTCACACACCCAGTCACTCACCCATATAGGCAATCACACTCCTATTCAGTCACCCATACAGCCACTAATGCACCTATTCACTCACCCATACAGACACTCATGCACCCATTCACTCACCCATACATCCACTCATGCAGCCATTCTCTCACTCATACATCCACTCATGCAGCCATTCTCTCACTCATGCAGGCACTCATGCACCCAGTCAGTCACCCTTACAACCACTCCACACACCCATACAACCACTCACAAAGCCAGTCACTCACCCATAAAGGCAATTACACACCCAGTCAGTCATTCATACAGTCAATCATGCACCAATTCACTCACCCATACAGCCATACAGGCACTTATGCACCCAGTCTGTCACCCATACAGCCACTCCCACCCAGTCAGTCACCCATACAGCCACTCACAAACCCAGTCACTCACCCATGTAGGCAATCACACACCCAGTCAGTCACCCATACAGCCACTAATACACCTATTCATTCACCCATACAGACACTCATGTACCCATTCACTCACTGATACAGGCACTCACACATCCAGTCGCTCACCCATACATCCACTTATGCAGCCATTCTCTCACTCATACATCCACTTATGCAGCCATTCTCTCACTCATACAGGCACTCATGCACCCAGTCACCTATACAGCCACACACACACACCCATACAAACACTCATGAAGCCAGTCACTCACCCATACAGGCAATTACACACCCAGACAGTCATCCATACAGTCACTCAGGCACCAATTCACTCACCCATACAGCTACCGATGCACCCATTCTCTCACCCATACAGCCACTCATGCACCGACTTAACCATACAGTCACTCCTGCACCCATTCACTCACCCATACAGGCACTCATGCACCCAGTCTGTCACCCATACAGCCACTCACGCACAAAGTCACTCACCCATGCGCCCGCTCCCACAACCAGTCACTTTCCCATAGTCACTGATGCACCCATTAATTCACACATAGTCACTCATGCACCCATTCACTCACCCACACAGCCTCTCACGCATCCAGTTGCTCACAATAGTCACTCATGCACCCATTCGCTCACCCATATAGCCTCTCCAACACCCAGTCACTCACACATACAGCCAAACATCCAGTCACCCATACACCAACTCACGCAATCTGTCACTCATCTATACATCCACTCATACACACTATCACTCACCCAAACAAGCACTCATGCACCCACTCACTAACCTGTAGAGCCACTCACGCACCCAGTCTCTCACCCATACAGCCACTCACACACCCAGTCACTCACACATACAGCCAAACATCCAGTCACCCATACACCAACTCACGCAATCTGTCACTCATCTATACATTCGCTCATACACACTATCGCTCACCCAAACAAGCACTCATGCACCTACTCACCTGTAGAGCTAGTCACGCACCCAGTCTCTCACCCATACAGCACTCACGTACCTAGACACTCACCCATACAGTCACTCATGCAGCAATCCTCTTACCAATGTGGCCACTCGTACACCAACTCACTCACCTATACATCCAAACACACACACTCACCCAGTCACTCACCCATATATTCAGTCATACACCCATTCACTCACCCACTCTTCCAGTCATACACCCTAACAGTTCTTCATACAGGCACTCATGCATCCACTCACTCAGACACTCACGCACCCAGACCCACTCATGCACCCATTCAGTCACCCATACATCCAGTCACTCACCCATACACTGACTGGCGCACCCATTCACTCACTCATACACCCACTCATACAGCCAGTGGCTCGCCTATACAGTCACTTATGCACACATTCAGTCACCCATACAGCTAGTCATGCCTCCTATCAGTTACCCATACAGCCACTCATGCACATGAAAGGTGCTTCTGTTTTTTCTTTAAATAATACATTTTATATTACAGGTTAACACGTTTTAATACATATAATAATTGCATCAAACTTTAACTATTATTTGTTTTCTTTCTCTTTAAATACAGATCAAAGGACATTTTTTTGCAGTAATGAAGGTAAGTAATTAAATGTTGCTTCATTAATAGATAATCCATACGCAGCCAGTAACTCACCCTTACAGGCACTCGTGCACCCATTCACCCACCCATACAGCCACTGCTGCACCTTATCAGTCACCCATACAGCGACTCATGGACCCATTTACTCACCCATAGTCAGGCATCCACCGATACACTCACCCATACAGTCACTCATGAACCCATTCACTCACCCATCCAGCCACACACACCCATTCACTCACCCAGCCATTCACGTACTTAATCACTCACCCATACTGCCACTCACACACTCACCCAGTCTCGCACCCATATACCCAGTCATGCACCCATTCACTCGCCCACCCTAACACTCATGCACCCTAACAGTTCTTCATATAGGCACTCATGCATCCACTCACTCACTCAGACACTCACGCACCCAGACCCACTCATGCACCCATTCAGTCACCCATGTATCCACTCGTACATCCAGTCACTCACCTATACACCCACTACACATAGACACCTTCTCTTCAAACCAGTCATCACATTTTCATTTAAACAAGAAAGATGTGGCCCTAAAAAGAACTATTTTTTGTGCTTTTTGTAACTTTTTAAAACTTTTGTTTGTTGTTTTACTTTTATTTTTTCAAAAAAGGAACATTACTTGCATCTGCAAGCAGAACAATTTCCATTCCCCGGAGAGCCAGAAAAATTAAGGACAAAAGATTTTCAACATTTGTGTGTGTTGATGGTTTGCTTCATATTAGCGACAAATTGTTCACCAATATTCAATACTTTTATGCATTTTTGACAGAAAGTGCCTACTTCGCCAAATTCAGTGATACTTGGAGAAATTTCTGAAAGCACATCTCCAACAGATGATGGTCCTGTCTGGCCTCCAGAAGTACTGGCACCATCTTCCCTCTCCAGCCTCTGCATCTGTGTTCTAGCCTAGCGAGTAGAGTGCATGGTGCAGAGATGCTTAAACATAAACGGAGTGCCACACAACTATTTCCAGTCACTCCCTCTTCATAGTGTGTTTTTTGCAAAGGCTGCAGTCACCTTCTTTGCATTCACTTTTTTCTCCCCTTCTTGAATTTTAAAACAAATCCCACAATATGCTCTCCTTCTTTTGGGGAATCTCCTCTTCTTCCTCCAACTAGATAGAATCCTCCACCTTCTTCTGGTCTTTAGACGCTGCCATATTCTTCCAAAGAGGTAGAAATCAACAAGGATAAACTGTGGGTGTGCCAGAGAAGTGTGAAAACACACAGCCACTCCCACAGTAAATTGCAGAAGTGGTAACTTTGGGGTTGTCTTGAACCCCCAACGGTGGGCTACCTTGGACCCAACTTTGAACCCTGTAAGTGTTGTACTTACCTGTGAAACTAATATTTACTTAGCTGCCTGTGTGTGTACAACAAATGCTTAACACTACCCTCTGATAAGCCTACTGCTCGTCCACACTACCACAAAATAGAGCATTAGAATTATCTCTTTTTGCCACTATCTTACCTCTAAGGGGAACCCTTGGACTCTGTGCATGCTATTTCTTACTTTGAAATAGTACATACAGAGCCAACGTCCTACAAATTGAAAAAGGAAGGAATTTTGCTGGAAAAAATAAAAGGTTACAGGGATGTTATAGTTGGTACATAACAAAAAAACATAATTATTTCTGACAAAAACAAAGGTTACAGGTACGTTATAGTTGGGTAATAGATTTTTAAAAACATAGAAATTCATTGAAAAAATCAAAGGTTACAGAGACGTTGTAGTTAGGTAAAGGACTTTAAAAAACATAGAAATTCACTAAAAAAAAACAAAGGTTACAGGGCTGTTAAAGTTAGGTGAACATTTCAGACATACCAAACCAGTGAAATTCAGCAGTTACAGTACCTCAGCTATCTATACCTTGCACCCCCAGTAATGCACTGCCTATGACCTCACATGTTACAACAGGTTTCTGCCCTCCTACTGCTTGACCAGCTCAAGTAGAGGAAGGCAGAACAAAGCATTTCCTTTGGGAGAGGGAGGAAACACCCTCTCCCTTTGGAAATAGCTGTTACATGGCTTGGGAGGGGTAGCCTCCCGAAGCCACAGGTATGCTTTGAAGGGCACATTTGGTGTCCTTCCTGCATAAACCGGTTTGCACCGGTCCAGGGACCCCTGGTCCCTGCTCTGGCGCGAAACTGGACAATGGAAAGGGGCATGATCACTCCCCTGCCCATCACCACCCCAGGGGTGGTGCCCAGAGCTCCTCCAGGTGGCCACTTGATTCTGCCATCTAGAATCCAAGGTTGGCAGAGGCCCCTGGGAGTATCTGAGTGGCCAGGTCAGGCAAGTGATGTCCCAGCCACCTCCTGATAGGTGGTCACCCTGCTATCCTGGGCTATTTAGGATCTCCCTCCCGTGTGGGTCTTCAGAATTGACATGCAAAATTCCAGCAGGACTCCTCTGCATCGTTTACTTCATCTTCTGGCCACCGGGACAGCAACTGGACCGTCCAGGAACTGACAATCTGCAACTTTAACGATGCCTTCGCTCTGCAACATTGTTTCTCTGGCTCCTTCCAGCAACTGCAACATTTCCCTGGCTCTGCATCCTCTGAGGGTGACAAGTCTTCAGGCTGCACAAGAAGCAAGAAGGAATATCCCTTGGAGTGAAGGATTCACTCCCTTGCATCCGCAGACACTAACTGCAACATTGACCGGCTGCGTGGATCCCCTCTCCTCCGGAACTGCATGGTTCCTGCATCACAGGTGGTTGTCTGGAGTGGTCCCCTTGGTCCTCTCTACCAGCTGTCCAACTTGGGAGATGGGAAGCCATTGCCTCTCCTCGCAGGACAGTACCCCTGTGCACCACGACTCTTGCAGCTACCAAGGGATCTTCAGGCTCCATGTAGCCCCGGCCTCCAGCACTCTTCCCTTAAAAGCACAGTCTTCTGCCTGCTACTCCGGCAACGTGGGACTCCTCTCCAGGTGTGCTGAGTGGGCCTTACTGCGACTCCTGTACCTGCGGCCTGTGAGTCGCCTGTGGGGGCTGCCTCCTCTTCTTATGACTCTCCCAGCTGCTGAGGGTCACCTCCGACTCACCTTCTTTGGTCGGGTCCCCTGGGACTTGATGGTCCTCTTCAGCCTTGCAAAACCTTCTTCACCGACTCTTGCATTTGCCAAGGCTTGTTGGTGGTTCTCCAGCACAACTGACTGACTGCATCATGACCGCCAATGTGGGACATCACTTGCATCACTTCTGGAACTACTCTTCTGCTCCTGTCCTGCAATGCTGACTTTCTTCATCCACCGTCAACCTGGTCCTGCATCCACAGAAGGGTGGGTAATTGCTCCTGACACAGCCAGACACTCCAACTCAAACTGGACTTCGTCCCCTTCTTTTGCAGGTCCTCTTCTATCAGGATCCACCTTTCATTTCTTCCAGTCTTCTCTGGGTCTTCCACAGTCCTTTTCCAAAGTTCTCCTGTGGGTTTGGGGAAAAAAACAGGTACTAACCTCCTCTCTCCTGGTCATGGGGGGGAAACCCTGGTACATACATTTTGGGGTTCCTAGTTCCTCCAGCTCATCTCTACAGATTCCATTTCCTTGGGTGGAGGACTGCTATTCACATTTCACTTACTTAGTATATGATTTGGTCTCCCTATTTTCTATTGTTTTAGTGTTTACTATTGCTATGCTAATCACTGGCTAATATGTAGATAATAGTGTGTTTACTCATCTCCTAGTGGAGTATTGCCTATACAGTATTTTAGTATTTGTGTTACCATAATAAAGTACTGTTATTTTTGTAACACTGTGTGGTTCTTTCATGTGTGTAAGTGCTGTTTGACTGTAGTGGTAATGCATAAGCTTTGCATGCCTCCTAGATAAGTCTTGGCTGCTCCTCCATAGCTACCCCAAGAGAGTCCTGGCTTCCTAGAGACTGTCTACACCTAACTAATAGGGGATACCTGGATCTAGATTGATGTGACACCATAAGTGCTCACCACACACCAGGCCAGCTTCCTGCAAGGGGGCCAGGGTAGAGTCACCCTTACCACTTAGCTCTGGTGTTGGGGTCCCAGAGGGACCCAGACAGGGCAGAAAGGAATTTTTCTAAAAACATTTTTGCTGCTAATTCGCTGCAAAAAAAAAAAAAATGAAAAAATAAGCACGGAAATTTTATTAAATGTGGGGGGGTGCCCAGCCCCACCCCATAGCCCCGGGAACCCCCACCTCCCTGAGGCTTTGCAGTAAAAAATTAGGGGGGCTACGTGGCCCCCCACCCCACAGCACCCCCGGCCCACAGCCCTAGGGACAACCACCTCCCTGGGGCATTTCAGTAATTATGTGTGGGGGGCACGCAGCCCCCCACCCCGCATCCCAGAGGCCTTGCAGTAAAAGAATGCATGGGGAGCTCAGCCCCTCCAACCCCCGCACCTCCAGGGACCACCACCTCCCCAGGGCAAACATAAAAAAAAAAAAAAGGGGTCTGATTCAGACCACCGTAGCCCCAGGGACCACTATCTCCAGGGGGCAATTTTAGTTGGAGGGGGTGCCATGCAACTCAGATGGTCCTGGAGACTGCCACCTCCCAGGGCTGGCTCCTGCCATTTCCCTGGTTGTGAACCCCCAGGACATAGCTGTTTGCTATGGCAAGTCACAGCAAACATTCTGCTCTCAGCAAGGGAGGCCTGTCAAACAGCTCTCCCTCCCTGCGAGCAGAGGTTTCTTCTGTTTTCCTGCCCGCAGAGATGCAGGCAGGGAGCCAGAGAAAACAATTGCTCTCACAGAGCGGGAGCTTGGGACCAAGGGGATGGGGTCCCTGGGGCCACGAATGGCCTTGGGGAGGGGGCCATGCAGCCCTCTCCCCCAAAAAATAACTTTTAGGCTGCAGCCCTGGGGATGGGGTCCCTGGGGCTGAGATCGGCCTTGGGAGGGGGTAATGTGCCCCCATCCCCCCAAAAAATTCAATGTTTAGGCTGGGCCCCGGAGTATGGGATCCCCTGTGGCCGAGATCGTTCAGGGGGACCGGCGCCCCCCTCTCCAAAAACAATTAAATATTTAGGCTGGGCCCCAGGGGGTGGGGTCCCCGGGGCTGAGATCGGCCTGGGGAAGGGGGTCTGTGTGGGGTTAGGTTGTTATGGGGGTTGGCCACCGGGCCTAGTTGCATGCCAGGCCCTGTGGCCAACCCCGCTGAGCAAGGTCAAAGGCCGTGCACAGCACAGGATTGGGTAGTTATAGGGGTTGGCTGAAGGCTCTGTGGCCAACCACTACTGCGCGCAGCAAAAGTCTGTACGCGGTGGTGGTTAGATTAACGAATAGTAATGAAAATGTATTTACGTTAAAAAAAGTTGAAATTCACTGTAAATACCAAAGGTTACAGGGACATTATAGTTCGGTTCTGAATTTACTCATACAAAATCAGAGAAATTCAGTAGTTATAGTTTATTTCAGGTAATTATAACTCGCACTCTTTGCCTTGCAATGCTAATTACCTCAGACATTTGCCATGCAATGCTAATTACCTCAGACATTACAGCCCTCATTACAACTTCTTTAACATGATTAAAAATGTAAATGAAGCATTAGCAGTCCAAAAAAATTTTAAAAACCTGTGCATGGCGGTGGTGCAAAGAGCCGCTGAGGTCTTGGGCCTCAGGCTCCCTTTGGTGGCTGTCAGGACCAATCTTCTAACTGAGGTGCTTCAGCCTAGGGCTTCTACCTAAGAACCTCTTTTGCCCTTCAATGATGCCCTCATGGATGTCCAACTGGGGACCTGGTCCAAACCCATTACAGGGGCTCCTGTTAATAGGACAATATCCCTCAGTCATAGGCCTGCGCCTAATGGCCCATCTTTCCTGACCCAACACCTCACCCCCAAGAGCTTAGTCATCCAAGCCTCATCATCCCATGGCGCATGCCATTACTTTCCCCCCGATAGGGAATCAAAGAGGCTGGACCACCTTGGGAAGAAGCTATATTCTTCCTCCAGCCTGGCATTGCGTTCTGTGAACACCACATGCCTTTTGGGCTGGTACATCCATACTTTATGGGACATGGTCACGCAAGTGTTGCCACAGGTCCTGTAGGAGGCCCCGGCCATTCCCTCCCAGGCTGTTGCTAATGGGAGAGACGCAGCCAAGTTTACAATCAGATGTGGATTGGATACGACTGACTCTCTGGGAAGATCGGTTGCTTCGACGGTGGCCCTGAGGCACCACACCTGGTTAAGGACATCTGACTTTTCAGAGGATGTCCAATCTACTTTGATGGACATGCCCTTTGACGGCACTGTCTCTTAGGGGACAAAGCAAACTTGGCGATCAAGCGCTTTAAGGAGTCCAGGACTATGGCCCAGTCCCTTGGCCTTGCTGCTGCCACTTGCCCCCTAAGTCTGCTTTTCACCCCTTTTGTGGCTATGGAAGGGGGACCCAGCCACAGCCACTCCCCACCAGCCACAGCCCCGTGCATGCTGCTCAGCCTCTGTGTGGCTGGGGATGTGGGTTCCAGAGTCATTGTGGATCAGGGAGGCAGGGGTCTAGCCAGTCCACCGCCTTCCTCCTCTGCAGCCTCCAAACCTTCCTAATCTGGTGCTTACCCACCAGGGACCAGTCAGCAGCAGGATTTGCCCTGCTGGAACACTATCACGTCAGACAGGTGGGTTTTGCAAATAGTCTGAAGGAGCTACCCCCCACCCCATTTCAAGACTGCACCTCTCTCCATGCCACCGTCCTATGATCGGATGACAGAGGATCACCTGGAACTTCTCTGCGAAGAGGTCACAGCTTTCTTGGCCAAGAGAGCCATGGAGAGGCTCCCTATGCCAGAAGTAGGTCATGGTTGTTATTCCCGCTACTTTCTGGTGCCCAAAAAGGACAAGGGCCTCTGCCCTATCCTCGACCTTTGGTCCCACAACCTGTACCTCAGGAAGAGGAAGTTTAAAATGCTCACTCAGGTCCTATCTACCCTGAACCCAGGAGACTGGATGTTAGTGTTGGACTTGCCGGACGCTTATTTCCATATTCCTGTCCTGCCAGACAACAGACGTTACTTGCAGTTCGTGGTAGGTCACGAGTATTTTCAATTCACTGTGCTCCTCTTTGGCCTTGCCAGTGCCCCTCGGTGTTTACCAAAGTGATGGTGGTGGTCACAGCTCATCTGTGCAGGTTAGGGGTTTCAGTCTTCCCCTACCTCTGCAACTGGGTGTTGAAGGAGGTCTCCCACCTCCAGACTACCGCAGACCTCCTGCATTCACTGGGGTTCACAATAAACGTACCAAAGTCACACCTGACTCCCTCTCAGATGCTCCCTTTCATTGGAGCTGTTCTGGACACAGTGCAGCTTCAAGCATATCCTCCCAAGCGGCGAGTCCAGGATATTCAGACTATGATGCCGATGTTTCAGCCTCTATCCTGGATTTCGGAAAAAATGACTCTGAGGCTGCTGGGCCTCATAGACTCATGCATCCTGCTGGTAACATGCCAGAAGACTTATGTGGGCTCTGCAGTGGGACCTGCATTTCCAGTGGGCACACCATCAGGGGAATCTCTCTGACATGGTCCAGATCTCAAATGGGACTACACAAGATCTACAGAAGTGGATTTCGAACTGCTATTGGGTCAGAGGCAGATCCCTCCACCTTCCACAACCAGATGCGACTGTAGTGACAGATGTGTCACTCCTTGGATGGGGTGAACATTGGAGAGGAGGAGATCAGAGGCTTCTGGTCTCAGGTGGAGTCTGTGCTCCACATTAACCTTGTAGAGCTCAGGGCAATCGGACTAGCATTGAAAGCATTCCTTCCCTCTTACAAAGGGAAAGTAGTGCAGTTGTTCATGGACAATACCACAGCCATGTGGTACTGTAACAAGTAGGACGGGGTGGGGTCATGGACCTTTTGTCAGGAGGCTGTCCACTTCTGGACATGGCTGGAACATTAGAGCGTATCCCTGGTGGTTCAACATTTGGCAGGCTCTCTGAACGTCGGAGCGGACAAACTAGGCCGTCAATGTCTGGTCGATCACGGAGGTGGCGCAAGGTCTCTTTCAACAGTGGGGAGAGCCTTGGTTAGATCTGTTTGCCTCTTCCTAAAACACACAATGGCAGCTGTTTTGCACGTTGGAAGGTGGCACTAGCTTGGCAACACTTTTATTCTTGAGTGGAACTCAGTCCTCCATGCTGCCTTCCCGCCAATACCACTTCTGCCCAGAGTTCCCGAGAAGATCAATAATGAGCGGGCCCAAGTCATTCTTTTGGCTCCAGACTGGGCATGATGAGTATGGTATCCCGAGCTCTTGAACATGGCCATCAATCCTCCGATCAGAGTGCCCCTTTGGGAGGATCTGTCGCAGCAGCAGGGGACGGTTCTCCACCCAAACCTGTCCAGTCTCCACCTTCTTGTGTCGAGATTGAGCGGCAGCCGATGAAGGCTTATGACCTTCCTCCCAAAGTCTTTAATGTTATCTTGGCAGCCAGGCATCGCTCCACCAAAATGGTATACGCCTGTTGGTTCTTTTGTTTATTCTTTCTTTGGCAACAGCAGGGCTCTGCTGTGGGTACCCTTAAAGGTTATTTGTCTGCCATCTTGGCTTTCCTCCGATTGCCTGACCATCTATCCTTGTTTAAATCTTATTTTTGGACGATTTGTTAAGGGCCTTACCCATCTCTTTCCTCCTTCCCTGTTCATAATGCCCCAAAAAGCCAATCAGTCACCTTGCCTACTTTTTATTCGCCCCCACATCCTTATAAGGCAGAGGAGAGACTCCAACAACAATTGGAAGTTTGAAGTTAAGGTCACTTTTCATGGGAATACAGAGGAGGTTTTTTGAGACAACATGCAATCTGACGATGCAAAACTGTGGAAAGAAGCAACATTTTCGTATTAGATAGTGCAGTGTTAAGTACTTTGGATAAGCACTAGAATCAGATGAACAGACTATCCTCTGAACGGCTACAGCTAGACCACTGCTTTAGGACAGCTCAAGGTCTGGAAGCCCTAAAGTAATAACTGGACACATATATAGGGAAATACATTTAGACTGCCTCAAAGGCCACAGTAACCTCATGATCACAGCACCTCCTAGAGTATACAGGGCAAATGATGCAAACATTGAAAAGATTCTGCAAATGCTGGAGCTGATGTCTCCCAGGGCCTAACAGGTCTTTTATTCACCCGGGCTTTTTTCTGGGTGGGATGGAGGCATTGCAGGCTGTTTTTGAGAGCCCGAGATTCCTCCTGCTGCCTCGGCCACTTCCCCCCCTTGCTGCCTCTGCCACTTCCCCCCTTTGCCCCCCCAATAATAATTGCAAATGGGACGGGGTGGCTTCAAGAAAGGGGGTGGGGGGAAGTAGAGATAAAATGATCAAAGAGGGAAAAGCGAGAAGGGGAGATGGTGAATAAATGGCTGGAAAGACAGAGCTAATGCAAAGAGATGAAGAGAGCGGGATGGTTTTAGCATTTTCGCCATAGCTGCTTTTCGTTCCCCACTCCAGCCCTGATGGTCACTGTTGAGGCAGGACTGTCCCCTTCTCTGGAAGCCCGAACTGCAAACCTGAAACCTGTTTTTTTATTTTGGCCATGTCTCACAGTAATCCTGTGTGCACCATTGAACTAGGACCGGTTTGATGATAATGCTAGGTTTTGGACTTGCTGCAAAACTAGGAGGAGTGCACCAAGTGAACCCTTGTAGTGACGGGTGACTATTGTCCCATCCATGTCGCAGGTTTCATGCATGATGCGAGGTGCTGGCAGCATACCATGTCACTGAGTTTTATGACATGCTTTGTAACTGTGAGGTATGAATGTGCGCCTACTGGCCCATTCATCAAAAGTTCCACTGCTTACAAGGAACAGAAATCCTAAACCCAATATCATATGCATTATGTGTGTGCATCTATGTTCTTTTTGCATGAAAACCACCAACATTTTGGACTGATGCTGCTGGTTTTTCGACTCGTGCACTGGGGCTTGCTAAATGGAGCTTAGTGCTAGTGCTATGACCCTTAAAAGGAATATGTCTGATTGGCTCACCCACAATTGGCATAGGCTAATTTACTTATAAGTTCATAGTATATGGTAGCTGAGGTACCCAGGGCCTGTAATTTAAAGTGTCCCTTGTGGGGAGTGTGATAACTCTCGCCTATACGCCACCCAGGCCTCTAACAGCCTTCTCCAGCCCCTACACAAGACACCTTAGCAGGTGCTGCAGGGACTGGTTGCAGGGAGCCTGTTCCCTGTGGCCTCATGCTGATGCGATTGGCCTGAGCAGCCCAACGTGCTGCCTGCATATATCCCTGCAAAACAACGTGCTGCAGGTTCCCTTTGCTTGCAAGCGACAGGGCCTACTGGGATGGTACTGAATGCCACCACTAATATCGCTCCTAAGATGGGGCTGGTGGAGAATGGTGGCCTCCGTGACCATAACGGCAAGATTCCAGCTTGTGTGAGGCTCAGCAGCTCTCTGCTCGGCCCACAGGCTGCTGCGCGGTTGCCGCTAGCCCACTGTGTGGTAACTGGGCCCAGCTCCTACCAGAGAGAGCATCGATGAAATGACATTGTAGCACCACCCTTATTGAGGCACATGCTCACAAATGGGTGCTTCTTCGAAGTGCAAGGTGAGCCCCTTCTGTCTTTGGCACTGTATGAACTGGTCCTTGTGTTCCTGCATTACCTAGAAGCGCTTCTCAACAGGCCCTTATGTCCTCTGCCACATAGCTCCATGTCTGACCCTGCAATGGGCCTAGGACTCTTTTTGCCCTCTGTGCCTGGTCAGCCTTGTCAGGCGGCCCCAACAACTTTGCCTGAAGGGTTGCTCAAGGGCCCTACTTCACCTCCGCTAATAGAGAGGGCGTTGGCCCAGTTCCTGGTGCTGCCTAGTCTCCCCGGCACTTCGGATCCTCCTTAAGCACTCATTACACCCTGGAAGGATGGGAATTATCAGACTCAATAGCATCACAACACTTCCATGGGCGGTGCCTGCTATCCCCCCGGCCGGGGACACAGCCCACGTTATTTCCTTGATGGTTTCAACAGTCTCCACCACTCCTGGTTCACTACTCAATTTGGGTTGGGAGCTGGTCTCAAACACTCCTCATCAACCCCTTTTTGGGTGGGTGGCCCGTGTTCTACTAGTTCTTATCGACCCCAGCATTACAGTGTCTTACAGTATACAGAGCTCCTACATCTCCTACATAGGCCCTAGATCCCTCTCAGACCATACTCCCCTGACCTCAATGGCAAAGGTGGACTCTGGCCACATAAGTTCATCTCTTCGCAAACTAATTGCCATCTCAGAAGCCAAAAACTGCACTAGGAAAGAGGAAGGCCAAGAGCTTGAGCTGAAAGTCTTGGAGCACAAAACGATTCATAAAAGAACTGGAGCCCACCAGGTTTGGAAGGAAGTAGAAAGAACATGTAAACTTCTCCAACAGTTTGTCCTAGATAGAGTAGATAGAGCGGAATATGCCTTAGTCTGCCTCAAACACAACTTTTATGTCAGAAGTAATCGCAGCGGAGAGCTCTCGTCCACTGCTTAAGGGCTCAGATTCACTACGGCAATGTCCCCACGCTCCGCCCAACTCAGTCTTCTGAAGCCCACTTGGACTTGGAGAAGGCATCAGTAGTTTGACACTTCTTTAGTGCCCTTTATGCAGACAGTGAGACTACCCCTACTGATCCATCAGGATACATAACTGAATGCCCACCTACTCCCCTCCCTAGTCATGCGGCTGCCACTTGATAAACCTGTAAGTTGTGAGGAGATGATCTCAGCTATTGCCTGCCTGAAATTGATGAAGTCACCAGGGCCTGATGGCTTCTCAGCATTATTCTGCAAAGCATTCTGCCAGGAGTTAGCCCCAGTCCTCACAGGTTCATTTAATTATTTTGCCTTAACAGACTCTTTCATGGACTTCATGCTGGAAGCCTTGATTTTGGTCATTCCTAAGCCGGGCAAGGACTGCACTCTATGTATCTCATACCGACTTATCTCCCTGTTAAATGTCAATGGCAAATTATTCACAAGCAAACTAGCCAGCCATCTCGGAGGGAACTGCAAAAGACCTGCAGTGGTGCATTATGAACTGCGATTGGGCCAAAGGCAGATTCTTCTCCCTTTCCCAACCAGATCTCACAGTAGTGACAAATGCAACACTTCTGAGATGGGGCGTCCATCTGGGAGAGGTGGTGTTAGAAATGGGGTTTCTGGTTGGCTAGGGTATGCACCTAAGCCAGGCAAAACCCAACACTTTAGTCAAGGTACGGAAGCTGCTCACCCCCTTAGTAGCTTGGCCAGAGCAGTCAAGCCTAAGGCGAAAGGCAAAATGCCAAACTTTGGCACAACGCCTCGTGCATGAGCAAGAAAAACAAACAGTGCTTGACAGCGTTTCAGACTGGCATGAGCTCAAAGAGATAAGAAAAGAAGCTGCACATGCTGCCAGAAAACTGGATAAAAATACTAGTAGGCTACAGAAACAATTTGAGGAAAAAGGAATACTATTGCTGCTTCTAATACACACTGTATGGAAACAGTATTTTACAGATGACTCCGGGGACTATGCCCGGAACAGCGAGGACATGCATACATTGATATGGGAAATATGTATTTATGCGCAACACACCACACATAACATTAGGACACGCACGGATGCCCTCGCAAACCCAAGTATCACATGTGGGCAAAGGAGGGGCAGCATTTCAAAGTCTAGCTCTAGACAGACTACACTACAAAACTCTTCATCATCCCAAAGAAAGATGATCCTAAAGAAATACAGCTCCAAATGCTGTACCGTGCTAACAGATAGACAGCAAGTTGCCCTAGAGGGAATACAATAGACCATTCAGGGAGGAACTACTATCCTTAGCACACTCTAGACTGATGACTGAGGGACTCAGGGTATATAGGACTTATTTGCAGCACACAAAGGAGGCAGCAACAACTTTACCTGAGACATATGACTGAGACATAGTGTAGGAGGCTGGACTGGCTTATAGTGAGTACCAAGGGGTACTTACACCTTGCACCAGGCCCAGGTATCCCTTATTAGTGTATAGTGGTGTCTAGCAGTTTAGGCTGATAGAAAAGGTAGCTTAGCAGAGCAGCTTAGGCTGAACTAGGAGACGAGTGAAGCTCCTACAGTACCACTAGTGTCATATGCACAATATCATAAGAAAACACCATACACAGATATACTAAAAATAAAGGTACTTTATTTTTATGACAATATGCCAAAGTATCTCAGTGAGTACCCTCAGTATGAGGATAGCAAATATACACAAGATATATGTACACAATACCAAAAATATGCAGTATAGTAATAGAAAACAGTGCAAACAATGTATAGTTACAATAGGATGCAATGGGGACACATAGAGATAGGGGCAACACAAACCATTTACTCCAAAAGTGGAATGCGAACAACGAATGGACCCCAAACCTATGTGACCTTGTAGAGGGTCGCTGGGACTGTAAGAAAACAGTGAGGGTTAGAAAAATAGCCCACCCCAAGACCCTGAAAAGTGAGTGCAAAGTGCACTAAAGTTCCCCAAAGAGCACAGAAGTCGTGATAGGGGAATTCTGCAGGAAAGACCAAAACCAGCAATGCAACAACGATGGATTTCCAGACGGGGGTACCTGTGGAACAAGGGGACCAAGTCCAAAAGTCACGATCAAGTCGAGAGTGGGCAGATGCCCATGAAATGCCAGCTGTGGGTGCAAAGAAGCTGCTACTGGGCAGTAGAAGCTGAAGATTCTGCAAAAACGACAAGGGCTAGAAACTTCCCCTTTGGAGGATGGATGTCCCATGTCGTGAAGAGTCGTGCAGAAGTGATTTCCTGCAGAAAGACCGCAATCAAACCTTGCTAGCTGCAAAGCTTGTGGTTAGGGTTTTTGGGTGCTGCTGTGGCCCAGGAGGGACCAGGATGTCGCCAATTGCATCAGGGGACAGAGGGGGCGCCCAGCAAGACAAGGAGCCCTCTCAGAAGCAGGCAGCACCCGCAGAAGTGCCGGAACAGGCACTACAAAGTGAAGTGAAACGGTGCTCACCCGAAGTTGCACAAGAGAGTCCCACGCCGCCGGAGGACAACTCAGGAGGTCGTGCAATGCAGGTTAGAGTGCCGTGGACCCAGGCTTGGCTGTGCACAAAGGAAATCTTCGTGGAGTGCACAGGGGCCGGAGTAGCTGCAAAACACGCGGTTCCCAGCAATGCAGTCTGGCGTGGGGAGGCAAGGACTTACCTCCACCAAACTTGGACTGAAGAGTCACTGGACTGTGGGAGTCACTTGGACAGAGTTGCTGAGTTCAAGGGACCTCGCTCGTCGTGCTGAGAGGCGACCCAGAGGACCGGTGATGCAGTTCTTTGGTGCCTGCGGTTGCAGGGGGAAGATTCCGTCGACCCACGGGAGATTTCTTCGGAGCTTCTAGTGCAGAGAGGAGGTAGACTACCCCCACAGCATGCACCACCAGGAAAACAGTCGAGAAGGCGGCTGGATCAGCGTTACAGTGTCGCAGTAGTCGTCGTTGCAGTTTTGCAGGCTTCCAGCGCGGTCAGCAGTCGATTCCTTGGCAGAAGGTGAAGAGAGAGATGCAGAGGAACTCTGATGAGCTCTTGCATTCGTTATCTAAAGAATTCCCCAAAGCAGAGACCCTAAATAGCCAGAAAAGAGGGTTTGGCTAATTAGGAGAGAGGATAGGCCAGCAACACCTGAAGGAGCCTATCAGAAGGAGTCTCTGACGTCACCTGCTGGCCCTGGCCACTCAGAGCAGTCCAGTGTGCCAGCAGCACCTCTGTTTCCAAGATGGCAGAGGTCTGGAGCACACTGGAGGAGCTCTGGGCACCTCCCAGGGGAGGTGCAGGTCAGGGGAGTGGTCACTCCCCTTTCCTTTGTCCAGTTTCACGCCAGAGCAGGGCTGAGGGATCCCTGAACCGGTGTAGACTGGCTTATGCAGAAATGGGCACCATCTGTGCCTATGAAAGCATTTCCAGAGGCTGGGGGAGGCTACTCCTCCCCAGCCCTGACACCTTATTCCAAAGGGAGAGGGTGTAACACCCTCTCTCTGAGGAAGTCCTTTGTTCTGCCTTCTTGGGCCAAGCCTGGCTGGACCCCAGGAGGGCAGAAACCTGTCTGAGGGGTTGGCAGCAGCAGCAGCTGCAGTGAAACCCCGGGAAAGGCAGTTTGGCAGTACCCGGGTCTGTGCTAGAGACCCGTGGGATCATGCCAACAATGCCAGGATGGCATAGAGGGGGCAATTCCATGATCATAGACATGTTACATGGCCATATTCGGAGTTACCATTGTGAAGCTACACATAGGTAGTGACCTATATGTAGTGCACGCGTGTAATGGTGTCCCCGCACTCACAAAGTCTGGGGAATTGGCCCTGAACAATGTGGGGGCACCTTGGCTAGTGCCAGGGTGCCCACACACTAAGTAACTTAGCACCCAACCTTTACCAGATAAAGGTTAGACATATAGGTGACTTATAAGTTACTTAAGTGCAGTGTAAAATGGCTGTGAAATAACGTGGACGTTATTTCACTCAGGCTGCAGTGGCAGGCCTGTGTAAGAATTGTCAGAGCTCCCTATGGGTGGCAAAAGAAATGCTGCAGCCCATAGGGATCTCCTGGAACCCCAATACCCTGGGTACCTCAGTACCATATACTAGGGAATTATAAGGGTGTTCCAGTATGCCAATGTAAATTGGTGAAATTGGTCACTAGCCTGTTAGTGACAATTTGGAAAGAAATGAGAGAGCATAACCACTGGGGTTCTGATTAGCAGAGCCTCAGTGAGACAGTTAGTCATAACACAGGTAACACATACAGGGCACACTTATGAGCACTGGGGCCCTGGCTGCCAGGGTCCCAGTGACACATACAACTAAAACAACATATATACAGTGAAATATGGGGGTAACATGCCAGGCAAGATGGTACTTTCCTACACATAGCTTCACTGAAGGTGACTTACAACTCTGGGAAGATGCTAGATTAACGGAGGCGTTACAGTATGCCATAGAGAAATTACAACAATGGAACACACTGCTAGGCTCCCTGAAAACACTACAGGTAGCGAACAAGATCAGTGCCAACACATATCCCATGATAGCAAAACCCTTATTGACCATGCCCCTGTGGGAGGTACCGACCACACCCACAGGGGAGGATTCAATAACCTCTACATGTGTACATGGACACATCACATTTTCCGAAAGAAAACTGACTTGTTTTGGATTTTGGCCTCTAGCTCAGCCGGCACCTAGGGAAACCTAGCAAACCTATACATTTTTGAAAACTAGACACCTAGGGGAATTCAGAATGGGGTGACTTGTGGGGCTCCCACCAGGTTCTGTTACCCAGAATCCTATGCAAACTCAAAATTTGGCAAAAAAACACTTCTTCTTCACATTTCGGTTATGGAAAGTTCTGAAAATTGAAGGGAGCCACAAACTTCCTTCTACCCAGCATTCCCCCCAAGTCTCCCGATAAAAATGGTACCTCACTTGTGTGGGTAGGCTAGTGCCCAGGACAGGAATGGATCATACAAGGTTCAATGATAGTCCTTGCATGAGGGCTACTGTTAACCCTGGAGTGATCCATTCCTGACGCAGGCACTAGGCGCAGGCACACAAGTGGGGTTGTGTTTTTATCAGGACAAGTGGAAAAACACTGGGTGGTACGAATTTTGTGGATCCCTGCACATTCCTGTAGTTTCTGTGATGAAAAAGCAAGGAAACATAGGGGCATATTTATACTCTGTTTGCGCCGGATTTGCGTCGTTTTTTTTTAACGCAAATCCGAAGCAAAGCTAACTCCATATTTATACTTTGGCGTTAGACCCGTCTAGCGCCAAAGATCTTGGAGTTTGCGTCATTTTTTAGCATGGACACCTACCTTGCGTTAATGATATGCAAGGTAGGCGTTCCCTTCTAAAAAATGACTCCAAGACATGTGGCCTTATTTAAACTCCCGTGCAAAAATGACGCACGGGAGTGGGCGGACCTTAAAAAATGACATCCAGCCGCTTTTGCGTCATTTTTTAACGCCTGGTCAGGGCAGGCGTTAAGGGACCTGTGGGCTCGGAAGGAGCCCAGAGGTGCCCTCCCATGACCCCAGGGACACCCCCTGCCACCCTTGCCCACCCCAGGAGGACGCCCAAGGATGGAGGGACCCATCCCAGGGAACTTAAGGTAAGTTCAGGTAAGTATTTTTTTTTCTTCTTCTTTTTGTGGCATAGGGGGGCCTGATTTGTGCCCCCCTACATGCCACTATGCCCAATGACCATGCCCAGGGGACATATGTCCCCTGGGCATGGCCATTGGGCAAGGGGGCATGACTCCTGTCTGTGCTAAGACAGGAGTCATTTCAATGGGAGTTGGGAGTCAAAAAAAATGGCGCAAATCGGGTTGAGGCCAATATTTTGCCTCAGACCTGACTTGCCCCATTTTTTGACGCCCAAGCTCCATTTTCCCCTACGCCGGCGCTGCCTGGTGTGGGTCCTTTTTTTTACGCACACCAGTCCGCAGCGCCAGCTAACGTCATTCAATAAATAAGGCGCCCGCATGGCGCTTTGGAATGGCGTTAGCCGGCGTTAAATGTTAAATTTTTTGACGCACAACTGCGTTGGCGCAGTTGTGCGTCAAAAAGTATAAATATGGCCCATAGTATTTTTAATCAACGTTTCACTTTTGCAGGGTATTCTGGATAAGAACACTTTGTGAAATCCAAACACGCCAAACTTCCGTGGACTGCCTCAGGTGTCTAGTTTTCAGAAATGTCTGGGTTTGGTAGGTTTCCCTATATGGACGCCGAGCCCAGGACTAAATACTCAGGTGACTGTCTTACACAACGAGTCTGTTTTGTGGTAGGTCATTTTGATGTCTCCACAATCCGTTTTGGGTACTTCCCTGTTATGGTCACTTGCCCACTCACTAAAGTGAGACAGTTTTTCGCTGGAGTCTTAGTGGAACTCTAAGAGAGAAAATTTGTGGCTCCCTGCAGATCCCAGGACTTCCGCTCACTGAAATGCAAGGCAAAAGTGTTTTTCAAGCAAATTTGGTGATTTCAAGGGGATTCTGGGTGAAGGAAAACTGGTAAGAGCCATGCAATTCCTGCACCCTTGGACTCCCCTGGTACTAGTATGTTAAAGTTAACCTACCACTCACACTGGTTGGTTTTAGCACCTCCAGGAATTATGGTTTCAAAGCATGAATACTTATCAAAGTATCTGAATATTGAAACCAAGCCTTCTGAAGGTGGGCCATAAAGCCATGTGCATGCACCAACCTCTTAATAGTCCATTCACACGCCGTTCACGCACAACAAAGAACCCTTTCATACCGCCGGCCACGGGCCTAATCCAACCAGTCATTGCACTTACATGCACTTACCGCTGCCAGACAAGGGCCCATTACATTCATACGCCACAGAACAGAATACGTTTGACTACATTTTACCACCTGTCACGTAACCGCCTCCTTCCTGAACATTACCAAATGCATGCGTAACAAACCTTTACTAATGACTCCCATGAGAGCCACCGAGGCTCAGCAAGACATGTTTTTCATGCGCCTTTAACACACTTACTGTGCTAAATCCAACTCCTTCCATTTTGTGGATGCAAGTTGGGGGCCGTACATAGCGATTCCTCAAACTGAGGGAGCACTTTGAAACTAAGGGAGACATGCTGGAGAATTCTCGCGATGTTCCCTAAAGAGAAGGTCATAGGCTATGAAAAAGGGTAGTGTTTGGCACACAGGGGAGTCTGTGAGAGCGTAGCATATGCCCTAGCCAACATTATGTGCAGTGCTGTGACTGTAATGCACTTATCATACGGCAAACTGAACATCTACTAAGTTCTGATGGAGGATGAACATGAAAAGCAGGTCAAACACTGACCCATACATGTCATTGTCCTTCAGTGCTGGGATGGCATCAATGGGTTCGAATCCATAGGTGTAGATGATGTACATCTGTACTACCTTTACTATCTACCTTCTCCCTGTGCAATATCCCTGTGAAGGCAAACCTACCATAAGCTTTCCTTACCCATTCATGTCTCTGTTCTCATCAGAGTCCTGACTAATCCTGTATAGTAGTGTCCGAGTATGCCTTGGGAGGGCTATTTCTCGAAATGAGCGAGCATATCTACTGTTGAAAGTAAAGCAGACATACTGGTGAAGAAATCCTAAGGTCTCTAAAGTAAAAAGTCAAACAAATATCCTGTGGGACTCATTCACCAACACTTCAACTTTCGCTTTGAAAGTGAAGCTACAAATTGAGTTTGCACAATTTCAAACAAGTAGAAATGTTGGTGAATGTGTCCGACAGGACATTTGTTTGACTTCTTACACTTACTCTGGTTCACGTTGGCAATCATGGTGGTCCTTGTGTAGTATACATAAGTTCCCTAACAAGCACTTCATATATATATCACTTTTATATATGTGTGATTTCCCTGGGGGGTCAATTGTGGCTCCCGGAAAACAAGAAATGTAAAAAAAGAAAAAAAGAAAAATAAAATATATAAAAACCAAAATTTGATGGCAGCGCACACTGTTAAGGTTAATTAACTTGACTTCATTTATTTGTTAAGTGCAAAAGGCAAAGGAAAAAATCAAACATCCTGACTAACGGAACAACAACAGGGTTTTGTTAAGTGTAATAAGTGTAAAGCATGCAAGCTTGGAAAATCAATTAAATCTGTGAAAATGCCGAATGGAGATGATATACATATAAAGTACAAAATACTTGCAATACTAAATTCACTATATATGTGATTGAATGCCATTGTGGGGCAAAATATGTGGGAAGTACGATATGCATGCTGAAAAAGAGAATTCTAGAACATATCAGAGCCATTAAACATAATGACATAACCTATTCTGTAACCAAACATCTAAAAACACATGGTAATAATGATTGGAAAACTTTAAGATATTATTGGTTGAATCATATTCCGGAACATGAAAGAGGTGGTGATAGAGTCAGAAAACTTAGGCAATTAGAATCCAGATATATGATTAAAATGAGGACTTCGATACCGTTTGGGATGAATAATGATGAGGAACTTTTATACACTTGTGAAGAATAAGTGGAGTAATAAGAATGAGATTGTTGTTGTAGTAGTCGTAAGTATAATCTTATTTGAATAGGACATTACATTTATTATATAATTGGAGACACTTCAAGGGAATACAAAGTAATTAACAATGGAAATCTAAAATAATGGTGTAAAAAAATGTCTTACCATTTTTCAAGTGAATTGAGGACATGTAATTAGAGTACAGAAATGTATTATATATTTTGAGTGGTCCTTTTTTTGTTGGTATTGTAAATGTTTGTTCATGTGAATTAGAGTATATATTTTAATGCATTTTGGAAGATTGCGTCGTTGAAACTTGACACATAAACACCAACTCATTGGTTTAAATAGTGGCGGACTACAACAACCACAATGCATTGTAAAAGATACCTGAGCACGAAAGTATAAATAATGACAAAAAGAAAGGACTTTGTAACTATGAAGAAGACTGGTTAGTCAAAACGTGTTGTTTCCTTTGTCTTTTGCAATTAACAAATAAATGAAGTCAAGTTAATTAACCTTAACAGTGTGCGCTGCCATCAAATTTTGGTTTTCATATTGACTGAGAGCACGGCCAGCTCTCGCATAACGCACCAACTGTCGCGGTGTGTGGCCGCATTGCTGAGCATATATATATTTATACAGAGAGAGAGAGAGATTTGTCTCTCGTTTTTATATATATATATATATATATATATATATATATATATATATATATACATACACACACACACACACAGAGACTGACTCTCTACATCACTTTGATTTCATACATGTGTGCTTTCCCTTGGAAAAGCACACATGTATAAAAAAAAATCACATGCATAAAAAAAATGGCCCCATAGGGGTTCAGCCCAAGGGCTGACCCCAACATTTTCTTAAAAAAAAAAAATTCTCTGGGGGGGCATGATCGCCCCACCAGGGAAAACTATTGTGATGAAATTCAGCCCCAGGGGTCGGCCCGTGTTTGAAGGGCAAAGTCCGCCATTTATTTTTATTTTTTTAAATCATTTATTTTATTATCTGGGGAGTGCAATCGCCCCCCAGAAGAACCCCAACCTATGTATTTTTTTTATTTACATGGGGGCCGACCCCCCCCAAACAAGATCCCTGGTGCCTAGAGCCATTTCCTGGCCATGGATCGCAGCAGTGCTGCGATCCAAGGGCAGGAAACTGTTCCAGGAAGGCATCAATGGAAAGGGGAGACCCTGGCATCTGGGGAGGCCGTTTTGGGCTTTTTTTCCCCACTGGAGAGGACGCTTACCTGCTCCTCCGCTGCACCGGTGGGGAAAAATGGGACATCAGCGTGCCTTGCAGCATGCTGACCTCACGGGGGGGTGTCAGTACAAAAAAATAAAAAATCATCCAGGGAGGTAGTGTGGGCATCGGTCTGTGGCCGTCACCCACACTGTAGGGGTGCTTTAAAGATTAAAGATTTGAGATTTGGGAGGCAATGTGAAAATGTCAGTTCAGTATGGGAAGTGTAGGAGGCTGGCCTGGTTTGTAGTGGGTACCTATGGTATTTACACCTTATACCAGGCCCAGTTATCCCTTATTAGTGGAATGTAGGCAGTGTCTAGAAGCCAGGCTCTCTAGGGGTAGCTGTAGCTGAGCAGCCAAGGCTTATCTAGGAGACATGCAAAGCTCATGCTATACCACTGTAGTCACACAGGGCCGTATTTATACTTTTTGGCGCACAACTGCGCCAACGCAGTTGTGCGTCAAAAAATGTAACGCCGGCTAACGCCATTCCAAAGCGCCATGCGGGCGCCTTATTTATGGAATGACGTTAGCCGGCGGACCTGACTGGTGTGCGTCAAAAAACATGACCCACACCAGGCAGCGCCGGCGTAGGGGAAAATGGAGCTTGGGCATCAAAGAATGGGGCAAGTCGGTCTGAGGCAAAAAATCTGCCTCAACCCGATTTGCGCCATTTTTTTTAACTCCCACCCTCCATTGACATGACTCCTGTCCTAGCAAAGACAGGAGTCATGCCCCCTTGCCCAATGGCCATGCCCAGGGGACTTCTGTCCCCTGGGCATGGTCATTGGGCATAGTGGCATGTAGGGGGGCACAAATCAGGCCCCCCCATGCCACAAAAAAAAAAAAAAAAAAAAAGACTTACCTGAACTTACCTTAAGTTCCCTGGGATGGGTCCCTCCATCCTTGGGCGACCTCTTGGGGTGGGCAAGGGTGGCAGGGGGTGTCCCTGGGGGCATGGGAGGGCACCTCTGGGCTCCTTCTGAGCCCACAGGTCCCTTAACGCCTGCCCTGACCAGGCGCTAAAAAATGACGCTAAAGCGGCTGGACGTCATTTTTTTTGACCCGCCCACTCCCGGGAGTATAAATACAGCACACATGCCTCGGAGTCATTTTTTAGACGGGAACGCCTACCTTGCATATCATTAACGCAAGGAAGGGGTCCACGCTAAAAAATGACGCAAACTCCAAGATCTTTGGCGCTAGACGGGTCTAACGCCAAAGTATAAATATGGAGTTAGTTTTGCGTCAAAAAAAACGTCGCAATTCCGGCGCAAACAGAGTATAAATATGCCCCACAGTACTCACACACATGAAAGAAAATACTCAACGTTACAAAAATGAAGATACTTTATTTTGGTGACACAAATGCCAAAAATACCATAGAGCCTATACTCCCTTAGGAGGTAAGTAATACACAAATTATATACACTAGTATGCATAATCAAGTCTAAAAACAGTTAGAAAACAGTTAAAATCGTGAAAATCACAATGGTTAGAAATGGGCCTTGGGGGGACACAAACCATGTACTAAGGAAGTGGAATGCGAATGTCGGTTTCCCACGTAGGCAAGGTTAGTGGGGGCTGGGAGTATTAGAAAACACCAAAGGTAAGTAATAGAACCCACCCTAGGGCCCAGGAAAACAGGAGCAAATCACAGTAACTTTCCTAGAATACAGAAGAACATGAGAAAGAAGATAATGCAAGAACCAGAAGGGACTGCAAGACACCAACATTGGATTAGTTGACCTGAAGATCTGTGCAAGAAGGGGACCAAGCCCAAGAAGCACAGAATAGTCAAGGAAGATCAGGAGTCCCTGCTAACTCAGATGAAGGTGCAAAAGAAGAACCACTGGTGAAGAACAACAGTCAGTACTACACCCAAGAAGACTGAGGAGGGTTCCAGGCTGGTGCATATGATGTCCCACGCCGGATGGAAAATTGCAGTCTTGTTTGTGTTGCTGGATTCCGCCAACAAGCCTTGGCACACACAAAGATTGCGGTTAGAGGAAAATGGCGCTGCCTGAGACCAGAAGGGACCTGGTGGACTCTATCCAGGAGGGGTAGTCAGAGAGAGCAAAGAAGGTGCAAAAGGAGGCCCATGCAGCCGGAGAACCACTCAGGAAGCTGTGCATTGTAGGATAGAGGGTTGGGGGCCAGAGCTGCACGGTGCATGAAGAACTTCATGGAAGGATGCCAGCAAGCCTTGGCAATTGCAAAAAATGAAGTGCATAGGGATACTGTCTTGCGTGGGAGGCAAGCTCTTACCTCCACCAAAGTTGGACAGTAGGACATCAGGACTGTCAGGACCACTTTAGTCCACCACCTGTGATGCAGGATCCATGCAACTTGTCAGGAGAGGGGAACCCACGCCACCGGTAGTCGATGCAGAGAGGTGCAGGTGAGTGACTCCTTCACTCCAAGGGAGATTGCAGGCTGAAGACAGGCTGTCCTCTGAGGATGCACTACAGGGAAACAGTTGCAGTTGCTGGCAGGAGCTGAAGATAAAATGTTGCAAAAATCGTCTTTGCTTCTTTGTTGCAGTTTGTAGAGTTCCTGGAGGGTCCAGATGCAGATTCTTTGGTGAGAAGGTGAAGTAAGGATTCATGCTGGAGTCTTGCAATCTGAATCTGAAGAACCACCCAAGAGAGAGACCCTAAATAGCACTGAAAGGGGGATTGGTCAGCTAAACAGGTAAGCACTTATCAGGGGAGGGCTCTGAAGTCACCTGCTGGCACTAGCCACTCAGATGCCCCCAGAGTTCCCTACCAACTTGGAATCCAAGATGGCAAAACCCAGGGAACCTCTGGAGGAGCTATGAGCACCCCCCTTGGGGTGGTGATGGACAGGGGAGTGGTCTCTCCCCTTTCCTTTGTCCATTTTTGTGCCTGAGCAGGGACTGAGGGTCTTTGAACCGGTGTAGACTTAAACTGAGAGACCATTGCAAGTGACACAGCCTGTTGTATCTAATTGTGTGCCTGCATGAGTTGAAACTGTTCCTACAGTGATATCCAGGTGAGACTGCTTCTATTGTGACCACCAGCACTAGTTACTAGAGTAGGAACTGCTCAGTTTGTAGAGATTTGGATGGCAACTGCACCTATAAACATTGTTCCGAATAATGTGCTTCAAGCAGATGTTGGATGAGCTCCTGCGACAGGGTACATCCCTACACTGCAGAAATCCGAGATTGTTGCCTGGGTACCACAGCAAACGGTTCAGTCACTGAGAGAAGGGAGAAAGATTTTCTTTAGAACACCAGTAGCATAGGGAAAGACAAATATTTTTGGATACGGAATTTTTACGCCATGGTTTGAAGAAACCACAGAGCATAAAATGACAGTGCAGACCATTGAGCTGCCACTCATGAACTGAAAAAGAGAGACCATTAAATGTGCTAAAGTTAAAGGTTGAATTAAAAGAAATAACTAGAGGATGTTTAAATAATGGGCTGTGAGTCAGTATCAAGAGAAAACTAAGCGTGCAGCAGCTACACATGACAGTGATAGATTAACTGAATTAGCAAGGAAATATGAGGTTGATTATTCAAAAGGTGTCCCATTACAGAGATGTTTCAGAGCAGGATTAGAAACAATTGAGAGAATACATTCTTCAGAAGTGTGATTACACATTACTGAGTTAGTAAAATGCATCAGTAAATGGAGTTAATTTGAGAAGTTAGAGAGCAAATGGGCAACGAAACAGGAAAAGAAAAAGAAACAATTCGGTGCTGCTGAGGCACATAGTAAGCCACGGACAGATCCCCTTGCTGAAGAAGCAGCTTCGACTTTCCCGATGAGAGAGATGCCAGTTGGAGGTGATGTTCATGTACCATAGAGTAGATGAGGTCTTGCAACATTTCTGAACAATTTTCTGAAGATGAAGGAGAATCCTACACAGTGGTATACACACGTTGACAGATTTATGAACAATTTGAAAGTGCTGTGGACTGATTTCAATACGTTCTTTGATATTGTAGTACTAAATGGTTTGTGAGCTGAATGTAAAATAGCTGTACAATGGCCAAGGTTACAACCTCCGAAAGATGTGCCTACTCGTGCACCGTCTCCTATAATAATGACCACATTTAATGAGGTGATTACTTTCCTGAAAGGCAAAGTTCCAGCCAAAGATATTGATTGGTTGAAGCTTAATCATACTACAAAAGAAGCAAAAGAGTCAGTGCATGCCTGTTAAAAGTGTTTGCTACAGGTGTTTAAACAACACAGTGGACAATAGAATCTTAAAAAGAGTAATATGGGGTTCTTTGTGTTGCTGTTTGTTCATTAGTTGAGACCAGAGATTAGTATGTACATATAGCAGAATGTGATTTGCTGGCAGACAAAGCCTTTAGATGAGATCCTGAGGTATGCAAAATACTGTAGTGATGAATAACAGATGAAACAGAAAAGAGTAAAGGAGAAATTCATACTTGCATAGACGAAGTTGGCCCAGAAGGGTTATTAGAATGAGTTGTTTGCAGGAAGCCCAATTGGAATGTAAAGTGTTGGTTTACAAGCTGGAGTTCAAGATGCTCAAGCAGGAGTTTGTGTTTCACAGGGTAGAAGTAAAGGTATTCAGATTAATCCGAACTCTGGTATAGATATTGCAACATGGAAGAAATTGACTCCTTATCACCTCTGTAACAAAGTTGGTAACTGGAAGAGGGAGTGCAGGCAGAATGCAAACAGACTGAGCAAATTAAGGGAAAAATCAAGTGCAGATGCATAACGTACCTGTTGAGCAAATGAAGGTGTCATTGCAGTAACAAGTTCCAATGATGCAGGTTCTGCAAGCCCCAGTGGTCCCATACAGTATGGGAACCCTTTCACTTAATTTGAAACAGATTCACAGAGCAAATCCAACTATATTTTAATATCAGAACATGAGCCCATTACATCAGTACCTCATGTTGAACAGGGATTGAGTTTTGGCTCTAATAATTCCCAATGATGGTGTCTGAGGGGGGAGGAAGATTGCAAGCTTGGCACAGTCTTAAACGTAAACAAGAGTGGAACATTTGTAGAAGGAGAAGTTAATGGCCACCAAGTGTCATTTCTTATTGACACCCGAGCTACCAGGTTCACTGTTAGAACAGCGGACATCCCATACCAAAAAAGATCAAAATTGTAGGAGTTACTAATAAAGAGATTACAAACCCAGTTTCAGAAAAGGTCCCTGTAAAAATAGGTCCATTTGAGGAAAACTATCAGTTTGTGATTTGAGTCCTGTAAATCTGTTAGGGAGAGACCTGTTGTGCAGGTTAAATTGCACAATTTATTATACACTGCATGGCTTTGAGTATCAAATACATGTGGAAGATGTTGAATTTAGAATGACCCAACAAGGAACAGTTGTAGCATGTAATCTAGTGAGAACAGTAGAGTATTTATCTCCTGACTTAAGAGACTGTGAGCCCAGAAGTATGTGATTTTATGGGAAAATACATCATACTAATCAAAGGTGTAGAACGAGCCTGAGTCACTGTGAAACTGAATACAGTGTATCCGAGAACACCACCATATAATTCGACCCCAGGGACAGTGGCAGGAATAACACCAGTAGTTAAAGACATACTAGGGAAAGGGATTTTGAAAGAAATTGTTAGAAGCCCTTGTAACTCTCTGTTCATGGGCTTACAGAAGCCGAATGGTAAATATTGGAAGATCTTCAAAAGATTAAGAACATTGTTGTTCCATGTTGTCCTGTGGTACAGAATCCAACTACATTACTTTTTCAGATCCCATGCACTGCCGAATAGTTTACTGTTGTGGATCTTTGTCAGGCCTTCTTTTCTATCCCATTGCAAGAGGACAGCCAATTTTGTTCTCGTTCGTGTTCAGAGATAGAGTTTTGGCATGGTGCTGAGTCCCACAAGGGTATACAGAGTCCCTCGATCATTAATCAGTTGTTGGAAAAAAAATCTTGAGTCTCAGCAGATCAGTTCTCATGCAATACATTGATGCCTTGCTTGTGCCATCAGATACACTAGAAACTTTCAGACAGGATACAATTGCTTTGTTAAATCACCTAGCTGATAATGGACATAAGGTATCTTTGAGCAAACTGCAATATTGTCAAAAAAGAAATCCATTACTTGTGACTTATTATTGAGAAAGGTGTTACAAGAAAGAGTGAAGACTATCTTTAAGATGAATCCACTAAGAACACAGGGAGAAGTCAGGATGTTTCTGAGAATGTCTGGCTACTGTAGACAGTGGATATCAAACCTTTCTCTAGTGGCCAAACCTTTATAGAGGCTAACACACAAAGATGTTTCTGATCTGTTTCCATGGAACAACAATTGCTTGAATGCTTTTCTAGCGTTGAGAGAAAGTCTCTGTCATGCCTTGCCACTAGAAATGCCTGATTACAGTAAAATGTTAAATTATTTTGTAGTAAGAGGAAGGTCTGTGCTCTATGAGATGCATGAAGATGGAGATTCAGGGAGACCTGTCGCACATTTGTCGACTACCCATGACCTTTTAGTCACAGGATTGCCCGGCTGCCTTAAAGCAGTTGCAGCAGTTGGTGTCAGTCTTGAGAGATGTGAAAAAATAGTGATTTGCATCCTTTTACTGTTATGGTTCCTCACTCTGTTGAGATATTGCTCACCCAAACTAAAACACAGTATATGACAAACAGCAGACTTACAAAGTATGAACAACAGATCCTTGCTGCTGAGAATATAGAGTTGAGGCATTGTCGCATGTTAAATCCAGCAACCCTTTTGCCATTACCTGAAAGTGCAAATGATGATGAAGTTGAACATGATTGTCTAGATGCCACAGATTTAAGCACCAAGCCAAGGCCAGACATTAGTGAATCTTTGGACGAGTATGATTCTGTACTTTTTATGTCTGAGAATCAATGAAGGTACCTTGAGAGCAGCCTACACTGTATGTATGATTCAAGAAATTTTGGAAGTTTCATGTCTTTGATGTGTTACCTCTGTACAAGTGGCAGAATTGATTGACCTTACAAGAGCTTTTGAGCACAATTGAGAAGGGACTGTATTTACAGATTGTCAGTATGACGTTGGTGTGGTCTATGACTTGGGACATTTATGGTCACAGACTGGTTTCATGACCTCAGCCAGCTCGCCTATAAGAAATGGTGAACATGTAAAAAGACTGCTTAATGCCTTGTAGATGCCTACAGAAATTGCTGTGATGATGTCACAGTTCTGAATAGATTTACTGATGAAGTTGGACAATACTGTGCACTGGTGGCCTGCACATTTAACAGGGCACATACAAATGAATCTGAAGAAGACACTACATTTTAAATGTTGTCAGTGGCTTATACTTGGGAAGAACCAAAGAGATTGCAGGAAGTGGTTTCAGAAGCAGAACAACAGGGTTGGATTAGAGCAGGATGTGGTAAAAATGCAGATGACATTTGGATTTCAGCAGATGGGAGACATGCTGGAAGGCAGTTTAGTGTTTCCCATGACGCAACACTTTCATGGTACTACACATCTTGGGAGAGATGCAATGGTGAGATTATCCAGACAAAAGTTTTTTTTCCCAGGTTTAGGATTGTGCCATCGAGGTGTAACATGCCAACAGATGAATGTAGGGAAAGAACACTAGTAACATTGAGTCACATAGGAAAATCAGGTGGTCCTTTCACAGAATGCAAATGGACTTCATTGAGATGCCTGTCTGTAACTTCCTCGTTATAGTGCGCATTTTCTCTTGATGAGTGGATACGAAGAAATGAAAGTCTAATGTTAGCTAAATTGCTGTTGCGAGAATTGATACCCAGGTTCTGGTTACTGGTTTCTCCGGAGTTACATTATGAGACTCATTTAAACAATGAAGTCCTTTGAATACGTTGTGCGCTCTACAGGTGGAACAGAGGTTACATCATAGTGATCGTCCACATGAGGATTTGAGTGTACTATATGTTAGGGCTGGGAAGTCCTACCATGCAACACACTCACAAATACCATCTTGGGTCCAGTCAGGTACATTTACTTAACCATAAACTTTGGGTAGCTGTGGCTTCGAGCAGTAAGGCTTAGCAAAGGAACATTGTGTAAAGCATTTAACAGAACCAAACAATAGATTAAGGAAGTGCCATGGCATGCAAATAAAAAAGACACTGATTCATAAAATTAGAGCTGATTTTTATAATTTTTTAGAGACCTTCCTTACCACTGGAGGGTTCTGTAGGTACAGATTTAGAAATGATAAATAACTCTTGTATCGACCACAAGAAAACAATGGCCCAAAGAAATTTTGAAAACTTTTGAACAGTTTGTAAAAGTTAGTTCAACAACTCTGGCCCAAGTTTGGTGACCATGTATGGCAGGACGGGTCTAAGAGGCCATAAAGGATACTTTTGACAGGTACCTGGCCACCAAAGCTTTTTTAGAGCAACATACAAACTTTACAGGATGACTGCCATAGACGAAAATGGAGTGGTGGTGGCTCAAGGATGCTCCTGATGCTGTGTGATCAACGGGGGTTAAGTCCGGTTGAGTACTCGGTCTACAGGTTAATGAGGAAGACTCTGTCCATGGATCTTGGGGTCCTACGGCGTCCTCTTTGCAGGGTTTGATGGGCTGTTGATTCTGATCTTGCACTTTTGCAAAACCACGGTCACAGTGCAAATCTTTGGTGGAGGCTGGTGTCCTTTCTGGATGACAAATCCAGTCTCTGGCAACACGGATAGGTCTAAGATGCATGGGTGCACCTTTCAGCTATCTCTGAATTGTTTTTTGGGGTGCTCAGCACCCGGTAGTGGCAAAGCTTCTGCAGTAGCTACCAGAAATGCAACTTGGGCTCTTTCAGATTTAATATCCCCAGTGCCATTCTGGGAAGTCAACCAGCAGACCCTTGGAGTCTCTGCTTTGGGTTGGGGCTGGGAGTCAGTGTTTCCTTGAACCAGGCACACAGAACAAGGTCCAAACCTTGCTAGCCCAAAGTGCAGCAGGTGCAGTTACTTTGGTGTTGCAGCCTCTCTTTGTGCATTTCCAACTGGTGCAAAGTGGGCTTTTCTCATCCTCCTTCCAAGTCCAGTGAGTACTGAGGATCAACATGCCAGCTGTACCATATTTATCCCAGGAAGTTCCATGAGGAGATCATGAAGTCACTAGCCAATGGGCTACTTTGTCCCCTCCTTTCTAGGGACAAAGTTCCTGTGATGTGTGGCATCTGGCCAATCCGAAATGCTACATTCTTGTCCCCTTCAAGATGGCAAGACCCTTTCTCAGACGTGAGGATCAAGGTAGCCTATCATAGTGATGCGGCTATCTGAGGTCAACAGGCGCACAGTAAAACCGGTTTGGGGTGAGTTTCAACTCTCTGACCCTATCTCCAAGCTGTCTAAAGGAACAAAAGTCATCCTTCTCAGAGGTGTTTTGGGGCAGGTGGCCCATTAAAAGCAGCTTCCCCTTTGAAGCATGCCTCTGGGTTAACCCCTGAGTGGCCATCCTGGCAGGGGAAGTGACACCTTGCTGCTGCCGCACTGACTTTATTCCTGAGCCTGGAAGTCTTTCACATGTCTTCCCCAGGCATTCAGAAAGCTGTCTGTGAGCCTTTATGAGGCTACTGGACAAACACAGAGTGCAACTTTTTAAAAGGTGGCTACCTTTAACAGTGACATTAATTTTGACCTAAGCATTGTGTCGCATTTCATGCCATGAGAAATATGATTCCATCCATGATCTAGTTTGGTAGTTCCAGTCAAAACTCTGTATTAGATAATAGGGCTACCAACTTTACCCACAGCAAAATGATAATTTGGAAGTGTTGCTGCTAAGACATGTTGTAAAACATATGTCTTATGTAACAAAATATAGCTCTCTACCATAGTTCTCTATAGGTCTTTCTTAGGTAAGATTTACATATAATGGTAAGGGATGTGGTGGCTTTGCCATTGATTTAAATAGCAAAGTTGAACTGGAAATGAAAACATTGTCCTTCCAGCCTGGTGCAGTAGCCTGGGAGCCATTTCTACCTTGTAACACGAAGAATGCCACAAACAATGCTGCAGCCCAGAGTGGCCACTCTATCTTACATGCCCTGGGTACCATATACTAGGGACTTAAAGTAAGTCAGGTGTTGCCAACTGGGTGTAACCAGTTCAACATGCAATTTGTATGGCATTACACCACTGGTACTGAGGTCTTTTTAGCAGGACTAAGTGCACTCTCATAGTCGAAAAACCTGCAGCATCAGTCCAAAGATGTGGGGTGAACATGCAAAAATAGGCATATCTCTATAATCCATAAACCTCTGGAATTGTTGAACAGCTGAATGGAGCCACAAAATACTAGTTGGTGAAAGTTTGTGCCTCCACATCACTGAAATGACTAGATGCTTTGCCTTTGGTGTTGATGGGCATCCTGGCAGGGGAACAGGATTATCACCACATAAGATCCTAATGGGAAATGGAATGAGAATGCCTACTGTACCTGTAAATGCACTTGTGAACCTCACAGATGACAGGATACGTAATTACTGCAAAGGACCAGCTGATGTGGTGCCTTCTGTCTCTTACCAGGTTGAAGCTACTACCTCAAATCTGCATCAGGAACAGTGCAAAACCTCAGTCCTGGTGACTGGGTGCTGTTAAAGAAGCATCTGTAAAAGTCCTGTTTGGATCTGAGGTGGAAAGGCCCATTTCAAGGCATCTTGAACACTGATGATAAATGCTCTGGGATAATGATTTGGGAGCATGCATCACATACACAGAAGGTAAGGTGTCCCTATGAAAAAATTTAGTTCTTCAAACCAGAACCAAGGGCACCTGTGAATGCACAGTCACAAAGAGCACTACTGCAAGGAGCAGAAAGGGGTAAGGAATCTCAGACTGACGCACCAGTTCAAGTTCCTGTAGGAAAGAAGCATCTTTCTGACAAAGTTACCCCCACTTTTTGCCTGGTGTCAGTGTGTTTAGACTGTAGTACACTGGGGCCCTGCTAATTAGGACCCCAGTGCCTGTGTTCTCATCTCTACATTTGGTTGCTGGTAAACATTTGCACCCCACGATTGGCATACTGGTGCACCCATGTAAGTCCCTAGTATGTGGTACTTAGGTACCCAGGGTATTGGTACACCAGGGGTCTCCCATGGGCTGCAGCATGTATTATGCAACCCATGGGAGCCCATGCGAATGGTGTCTACAGACCTGCCATTGCAGCCTGCGTGAAATGATGCATACACCTTTCACTTCAAATATAAGACTTGCCTTACATCGCAATCGCTGCTCTTGGACACTGTAAGCCACCCCTCTGGTAGGCCTCTCAGACCAAGGGCAAGGTGCATGTTCCTAAGTGAGAGGGCACTCTTGCATGAGCAGGATACCCCTCTGAACTTTTCTGGACCTGTGGGTACTTGTAAATTGTAGAATTACTATTTGTATCTCTAGCTATATATAACTTCAACCTGGTAGCTTTACTTAAATGTTTTTGAGTTGTTTCAGTACTGATACCCATCTGACCATTGGTTTTGTTTTGATTATACTGCAGCCATCAATTCCTGATATGTGTTATAGGTAATGGCTGTACCTCTCTCTTTGTCTACTCGACTATTATTAATTTTGATGGCCGACCAGTGGCCTTTGCAATCCCATGAAGTGCGTTCCTCAAATTAGGGGGGTAAGCCTTTTTTTTCTTTTTTTTTTCTTCTCTTTTTTTTGACATACTTACACTAGTATGCCACCTTTCGCACCATCACCTGATTGCTCACAGATTTACACATGTGTGTTGCACAATATCATTAACAAACTGATATTAACTAATTCTTATTGAGCCTCACAAGTGACCTGTGTGCATTTGTTTGCAGGGCGACGTGTAGGATTAATAAGTTCTATACTACCTCAGACTCTATGTAAGTGACTGGAGATATTTTAACTAACGGTTGTAAGCTATAGGAGCCTTATGATTTCAACAAATTGTGGTAGGAGAAGTTTATGTTGTTTTTGGTCCTGAAGAAGCGTCATGGGATCCGGCTGGACCACAGAGACGCGAAACATGTCGACCCTTCTTTCAGGGAAGGTGTGGTAGTGCCTGACCTTCCTTAAATTGTAACAAGTTTGATTGAGAGTACCCGATCATTGTTTCAGGTGCACTCTCCCTATCGTTTTTAATCTTGGCCCATACCCTATATGGACTAATAAATCTGTTACTCTGTGATCAGGGTTGTGAGCCAATTTTATCCTATTGTATTCCTTTCTCTTCTACCTTCTCGAACCCACTTTTGGGGTCGTGGCATCATCGAGAAAAGATCTCTGGCAAAGAGCCCCCCTTTGGGGTGTGCCCGTCAGACATTGCAGCACCGGTCTGACGAGGAGCAATGCCGATGATGAAGCATGACACCCATTTGGGTGTGTGAGGTTTTTGCTCCTAAATATTAGGACTCCTTTACTCTCGTTCTCCTGTCTTTTTCTTTTTTGGAACAGTGTACCTTGATGTTTGTTTCATAGTACCCCTCTGAACACCAGACACCATTCCTTGGCCTTTGAATGTACGGGAAAGCCATCTTAAGGTACGTAGTAGACACTGGTCAACACGAGTGGTCCAAGTACATAATAGCTTCTCCAAACATAGGCATGTTTGGTATCAAACATTATGGAATCATGCAACTACACCAATTCCAGAGCTAGTTGCATGATATCATGTACTCTGTGGGTTCCCTAGGGGATCCCCAAGTTATGCCTGTAAAGCTTTACGGGGTTTGGCTGCCAGCTAAAACTGCTGCCGACCCCAGACGCTGTTTTGCCCTGCTGCTGATGAGCCTAACTCAAGCAGGGGAAGGCAGAACAAAGGATTTCCTGCAAGAGAGAGAGGTGTGACCACCTCTCCCTTTAAAATAGGTGTCTCTGGGCTGGGGTGGGGTGGGGTTGCCTCTGAGCGCCACCAGACTGCTTTGAAGGGCTCATTTAGTGCCCTCCTTGCATAATCCAGTTTGCATTAGTTCAGGAACCTCCGGTTCCCGCTGTGAGGCAAATCCATTGTAGGAATCTGGCCCTCTATGTAGGGTGCAAAACCTGTCACACTGTGCAGGGGGTCCAGGCAACCACACGTTGGTTTCCATGATGTAAAAATTAGACCATCTAATGCTCCAGTTTTAAGGTAGCTTGTTGAGCAGTTAGGCTAATCCAGGAGATGTGCTAAGCATTTGTTGTACTCACAAAATCAATCATGCACCACACACGCTGAATAAAGAATAACTCAAGAAAAGAATTTATAAAAATATTCCAGACTTTTATATAATTTTTAAAACCAAAATGGTTAATATACATTTCTTGAGTTATGATTTTTTAAAGTTTTAATAAAGTTAGGGGCATATTTATACTCTGTTTGCGCCGGATTTCAGTCGTTTTTTTTACGCAAATCTGACGCAAAGCTAACTCCATATTTATACTTTGGCGTTAGACCCGTCTAGCGCCAAAGATCTTGGAGTTTGCGTCATTTTTTAGCGTGGACACCTACCTTGCGTTAATGATATGCAAGGTAGGCGTTCCCTTCTAAAAAAATGACTCCAAGGCATGTGCGCCTTATTTAAACTCCCGTGCAAAAATGACGCACGGGAGTGGGCGGACCTTAAAAAATGACGTCAAGCCGCTTTTGCGTCATTTATTAACGCCTGGTCAGGGCAGGCGTTAAGGGACCTGTGGGCTCGGAAGGAGCCCAGAGGTGCCCTCCCATGCCCCCAGGGACACCCCCTGCCACCCTTGCCCACCCCAGGAGGACGCCCAAGGATGGAGGGACCCATCCCAGGGAACTTAAGGTAAGTTCAGGTAAGTATATATTTTTTTTTTTGTGGCATACAGAGGCCTGATTTGTGCCCCCCTACATGCCACTATGCCCAATGGCCATGCCCAGGGGACATAAGTCCCCTGGGCATGGCCATTGGGCAAGGGGGCATGACTCCTGTCTGTGCTAAGACAGGAGTCATTTCAATGGGGGTTGGGAGTAAAAAAAAAATGGCGCAAATCGGGTTGAGGCCAATATTTTGCCTCAGACCTGACTTGCCCCATTTTTTGATGCCCAAGCTCCATTTTCCCCTACGCCGGCGCTGCCTGGTGTGGGTAATTTTTTTTGACGCACACCAGTCCGCAGCGCCGGCTAACGTCATTCAATAAATAAGGCGCCCGCATGGCGCTTTGGAATGGCGTTAGCCGGCGTTACATTTTTTGACACAAAACGGCGTTGGCGCAGTTGTGCGTCAAAAAGTATAAATATGGCCCTTAGTCTTTCTGTGTGTAATTCTCACCATAGGAATCAATGGGAGGCCACCTAGAAAAATGCATATAAAATCACACAGGTTAGTTACCAGTCTCTTCTTTTGCAGGATGGTCGGTGAGGTTGGTGGATGCACCGTGCCAGCTGGAGAGTCTCGGGCAGCTCTTGGTTCCAGCGAAAGCAGTGCTAGAAAGTCTCTTGGCATATGCACAGGGCCACTTGGAGAGGCCACCTGGAAAAGGATCTGGTTTGCAGGTTTAGAGGTGGTGCCTTTGGGTCCCCTTGGCTGTTGAGGTCGCAAGGGGTTAGGGACCCGTAGCACACAGCAGGTTCCATGATGCACGATGCACGATGCAGGGTTCAGGGCGGCCGGATGCAGAGCAAGTTGGAGGTCTTCGAAGCTGTGCGCAATGGAACCCTTTGGAGCTGGCGGTAAGTCTTCTTCAGCGGGCTTTGCAGGATGACGAGGGTGCTCTGGTGGGAGGTCCAGGGTGTTCCTGAAGTCTGTTGACTGGGGCTTCCTCCTGGTTCAGCTGCAGTTCTGGGCAAGCTGTTTTTGCTGTTGTGTGGCGTGCACTGACCAGTATCTGAGGTACTGGCACAACTCAACCATGGGAGTGCACAGTGCCAACAAAGTTGGCACACTTGTAGGTCTGATCTGGGCAGCTGGTGATGTGTCGTCGGGTCTGGCTGTGACTTCTGGTTGTGGAGACATCTTCCGTTCGGTGAAGTGACCCTCACTAGTTTGCTAGTTCTTTGCAGGTTTCTTTGGTTTCTTGAGTGTTGCCTCCACTCAGGAGGGAGATCTTGGGCTATTTGCAAAGCCTGGAAGTTCTCTGGGTCTTTTGAGGTTGGCCCAGTAGTCTGCTCCTCTGCAGCTGCGATTGTCAGAACTCTGGTGCAGCAAGCATGGGTCTCGGACCTTCTTCTAGTGCAGCAGGTCCTCTGTTCTCATCCTGTTGGGTTGTTTGATGCTGTCTTCTTTTCTTCCTGATGAATTTGGTTTCTTGGTCTAGGGGAGTCCACTAAATCCTGCATTTAGTGGGCATTTTAGGGGGAACCTGGTAGTGTCCAATGGGACACTTACCCTTGGGTGGCTACACCCACTACAGTGATCATTTCCTGTGGGAAGGGTCACTACCCCAAACCTCAGTGGCTATTTTCCTGCCATCTGACATGGAGGAAAATGAAATGGAGGGTCCACTTTGCCTGCTTGACCCTAGGGGTGATACATGCTCATTGAGACCCCTCCTCCTACCCTTTGTATGGTTTCCCGCTTTTGCTCCTGCCAAAAGTGGGGGTTGACGAAAGGGGAAGCCATCTGCTGCTAGCAGCAGGCCTGGGGGCTCAAGTTTCAAGGGCAGTGGTCCTTTGAAGCTCGCGGCTAGGAGAGTGCACATTCCTGAGAGAGGGGGTCTTAGCTCCTCCACCCAGAAAGGGCATTGTATTACAAACCAGAGAGACAGGGCTCTCCTCCATGGTTTGTATATTGGCTGTCTGGAGGTGGCATGCTGGATGGAACCAGTCAGCAGCAATGCCGGTTAGGTTAGCTCTTGCAGGGGGCACCTCTAGGGTGACCCCTGGGTACTTTTAGGGATAAATCCAATACTGGTACCAGTTTGGATTCATCATCCTGATACCAAACAACCCAGAGTGCAGAGTGGCCATCATGTAGCTGGGGAACTCATGTTTGAACAGTGTCCAGTACATGTACTTAAAATGGCTGCTCTGTTCACTTACTATGTCCCAGGTTTGGCAAGGACACAGTGGGGGTATATTGCTCATGCAACTATGCCCTCACATAAAGTATGGTGCACCCTGACTTAGGGCTGAAAGGCCTGCTTGAGGGGTGACTTACCCATAACATATGCAGTGTTGGGTGGACAGGGCGCACAGGGAGTGTGCCATGTCAAATTTGTCTTTCTAGGTTTTCCCCAGGCACTCAGCCTGCAATGGCAGTGATGAGTGCATCTGGGTGCAGGGCCTTATAGGGTGGCACAATCAGTGCTGCTGACCCCAGGGTCCTATCCTTAATACCCCATGCCCAGGGGACATGGGTGCCCATTTACTAGGGTCTTACAGAAGAGTTGAGTGTATCCAATTGTGCCAAGCATCACAACAGATTTAGGGAAAGAGTTCTGGCCCAGGGAACCTGGTTAGCAGGGGCCCTGGGCACTGTAACCTCTAGGGCACATCAAGATCAGGCAAAAAGTGAGGGGCTAACCATTCAAAAAGCAGCCTCCTCTCACAACCACACAAAGGACAAGGGAGTGACCACCTCCCTGTTCAGTTCCTCCCCTAGGGAGGTGCACAGAGCTCTGCCAGGTGGCCGGTTGATTCTGCCATCTTGAAAACAAGGTAGGCAGAGGGCCCCTGGGAGCATCTGACTGGTTAGGCCAGGTAGATGACTTCTCTGACACCCTCTGATAGGTGGGTCACTACAGTGAGTGACCAACCCTCTTTTAGGGTTACTTAAGGGCTCGTCCAAGGGTGGGTTTTCAGATTCATTGAGCAAGGCTCTACAAGGAACTCTCTGCAAGACATCTTCTCCTGGTCCTCGGAAATGCTGCTGGTCTACTTTTGGAACTGAAATATGACTGTTTCCAGTTGGGAGGGGTCCCCCTGCAACATTGTTAATCCAGCTCCTGCAAGATTTCTGCAATATATCTGATGGTATGCATCCTGCAGGGTCACAAGGACTCTGTTTGCATCCAAGAAGCAAGAAGGAATTAGTCTGGCCAGTTCCATTTCCAGCGTTAGCTTCCTCTCCTCCCTCCTGTCCTCTAGCTCAACTTGAGACAGGTCTCAGGCAGATACACTGATACCTGCCCCATCCTGGGTATCCTTAGTCTCCTCCTGGGGGCAGTGATGTTTCTTCTGAAGTCCTTGGTTCTCCTGGGGTCCCAGGTCCTCTTCCTCATCCAGTCCCAGGTCCCCTTCTGGGTCATCCTCCTCTGTTGCTTCTTGCAGCCTCTTGATAAGCACAGAGGGCTATCTGTTGGTCCACCTTCAAAGCATTCTTGCTCACTTTTAGTCCCCTCTCCTTGCAGAGCTATTGCAGCTCAGTTTTCTTGAGGCTGTCAAAATTTATCAGATCAATCCCCGTGGTAGCAGAGGAAGGTCACGTCAGTTAAATTTGGGAAAAAAACAAAAACGGCCAGTGGAGACTAAGGAGAATTTAAAAAGCCAGTCCTGATGACAAATTATTTATCAGGGATTTTTGTTTAACACAAATCACTGTATGGTACTGCAAACCACAAGTCCTGATCCACACCACTGAACACCAATGTGAGAAATTAGGTTGTTAGTTGAAAGGTATCTGAACCCTGGTCAAGCAAGAGCCACAATCCCTTGAAGGGTGAACCACAAAAAGTCACTAAATTAACCTGTGCTTAACCCTGTGTAGGAAAGTACCATCTTGCCTGGCATGTTACCCCCATTTTTACTGTATGTATGTTTTTTTTTTTGCTAGCCAGGACCCCAGTGCTCATAAAGTATGCCCTGTATGTGTTCCCTGTGTGGTGCCTAACTGTATCACTGAGGCTCTGCTAACCAGATCCTCAGTGTTTATGCTCTCTCTGCTTTTAAAATTGTCACTGCAGGCTGGTGACTAATTTTACCAATTCTGATTGGCACACTGGAACACCCTTGTAATTCCCTAGTAAATGGTACCTAAGTACCCAGGGCATTGGGGTTCCAGGAGATCCCTATGGGCTGCAGCATTTCTTTTGCCACCCATAGGGAGCTCAGACAATTCTTACACAGGACTGCCACTGCCGCCTGAGTGAAATAACGTCCATGTTATTTCACAGCCATTTTACACTGCACTTAAGTAACTTATAAGTCACCTATATGTCTAACCCTCACTTAGTGAAGGTTAGGTGCAAAGTTACTTAGTGTGAGGGCACCCTGGCACTAGCAAAGGTGCCCCCACATTGTTCAGGGCAATTTCTCTGGACTTTGTGAGTGCGGGTACACCATTACACGCGTGCACTACATATAGGTCAATACCTATATGTAGCGTCACCATGGTAACTCCTAACATGGCCATGTAACATGTCTAGGATCATGGAATTGTCACCCCAATACCATTCTGGTATTGGGGGGGCAATTCCATGCATCCCCAGGTCTCCACCATAGAGCCCGGGTACTGCCAAACTAACTTTCCAGGGTTTTCTCTGCAGCTACCGCTGCTGCCAACCCTCAGGCAGGTTTCTGCCCCCCTAGGGCCTGGGCAGCCCAGTCCTAGGAAGGCAGAACAAAAGATTTCCTCTGAGAGAGGGTATTAGACCCTCTCCCTTTGAAAATAGATGTGAAGGGCCTAGGAGGAGTAGCCTCTCCTGGCCTCTGGAAATGCTTTGAAGGGCACAGATGGTGACCACTCCCCTGACCAGCACCTCCCAGGGGAGGTGCCCAGAGCTCCTCCAGTGTGTCCCAGACCTCTGCCATCTTGGATGCAGAGGTGTGAGGGCACAATGGACAGCTCTGAGTGGCCAGTGCCAGCAGGTGACGTCAGAGACCCCTCCTGTGCTTACCTTTCTCTGTAGCCAATCCTCCTCTGAGGGCTATTTAGGGTCTCTCCTGTGGGTATCTCACCAGATAATGAATGCAAGAGCTCACCAGAGTTCATCTGCACTTCCCTCTTTGACTTCTGCCAAGAATCGACCGCTGACTGCTCCAGGATGCCTGCAAAACCACAACAAAGTAGCAAGAAGACTACCAGCAACATTGTAGCGCCTCATCCTGCCGGCTTTTTCAACTGTTTCCTGGTGGTGCATGCTCTGAGGGCTGTCTGCCTTCACCCTGCACTGGAAGCCAAGAAGAAATCTCCAGTGGGTCGATGGAATCTTCCCCCTGCCAACGCAGGCACCAAACTTCTGCATCTCTGGTCCTCTGGGTCCCCTCTCATCCTGACAAGCGTGGTCCATGGAACACAGGAGCCGGGTCCAAGTGTCCCCACATTCCAGTGGCCCTTCTGTCCACATTTGGTGGAGGTAAGTCCTTGCCTCCCCACGCCAGACAGTAATCCTGAGTACTGCGTGAACTGCAGCTGCTCGGACTTCTTTGCACTTTTGCAAGACTTCTTTTTTGCACAGCCTAGCCCAGGTCCCCAGCACTCCGTCCTGCATTGCCCAGCTCGTTGAGTTGGACTCCGACTTCGTGGGACCCTCTTTTGTTGTGCTGAGTTGACCGTCATGCTCAGATCTTCTGAATGCCTGTTTAAGTGCTTCTGCGGGTGCTGCCTGCGTCTGCGTGGGCTCTTCTTGTTGCTGAGCGCCCCCTCTGTCTCCTCCAAGGGGCGACCTCCTGGTCCTTCCTGGGCCCTGGGTGCACCCAAAACCTTCAACCGCGACTCATGCAACTAGCAAGGCTTGTTTGTGGTCTTTCTGCGTGGAAATAATTCTGCATCCTCCAGCACGCCGTGGGACATCTTCTGACCAAAGGAGAAAATCCTGGCATCTTCCGTTGTTGCAGAATCTTCCGCTTCTTCCACTTGGAGGCAGCCCTTTTGCACCTTCATCTGGGGTTTAGTGGGCTCCTGCCCCCCCTGGACTCTTGCGTGACTCTTGGACTTGGTCCCCTTCCTTTACAGGTCCTCAGGTCCAGGAATCCGTCTTCAGTGCTTTGCAGTCAGTTGTTGTCCTTGCAGAATCCCCTATCTCGACTTTACTGTCTTTCTGGGGTAGTAGGGTAACTTTACTCCTACTTTTCAGGGTCTTGGGGTGGGGTATCTTGGACACCCTTAGTGTTTTCTTACACTCCCAGCGACCCTCTACACACTACACTAGGCCTGGGGTCTATTCATGGTTCGCCTTCCACTTTTGGAGTATATGGTTTGTGTTGCCCCCAGGCCTATTGCATGCTATTGTGTTCAACAGTGTTTGCACTACTTTTCTAACTGTTTACTTACCTGATTTTGGTTTGCGTGTATATTTTGTGTATTTTACTTACCTCCTAAGGGAGTATATCCTCTGAGATAATTTTGGCAAATTGTCACTAAAATAAAGTACCTTTATTTTTACCAACTCTGATTATTGTGTTTTCTTGTGATATAGTGCTAAGTGATATAAGTGGTATAGTAGGAGCTTTGCATGTCTCCTAGTTCAGCCTAAGCTGCTCTGCTATAGCTACCTCTATCAGCCTAAGCTGTTAGAACACCTCTAATCTACTAATAAGGGATAACTGTACCTGGCACAAGGTGTAAGTACCACAAGGCACCCACTACAAGCCAGGCTAGCCTCCTACACTAAGCACAAAAAGCAGTCAGGCTAAACTTAGAGGCAATGTTATAACTATTTATGCAGTACACAAACGGCAACACAATGAAAATACAACACAATAAAAATCCAATAAACCAATTTAGAAGAATATATAACATTTCCATACATTATTTGACATCAAAACCATGAAAATCCAATTATTAGAACCAGAGTTCTGAATCTTTAAAGTTTAAGGCTCAAAATAGAAAATCCTCAGTTTTAGAAAATGGCCCCTTGGGCAACCTTAACTGCAACCAAAGTTCCAGGAGTGGAGGGAGACCTCTTGGGTGTGCAAGACTTACTCAAGCTGGGTCCAGGTGTAGGTTTAAGATGGTGGGAGCCAATGTCCCTGTGGCTCAAAACAGGAAAAACACTGGACTAGCCCTAGGAGTTCTGGGAGTACGTGGTGATACCAGGCTCAGCAGCAGGGCTGGTCTCTGAAGGTCCCAAGCAGGCTCCAGGCAGCAAAGCAATCCTTCCAGGCACAGCAGTAGTCTGGCAGAGTGCACAACATGTTGCAGCAGCAGGCTGGCCTCCGAGAGTCCTTCTCACAGGACCAGTAGTGAGCTGAGGAGCAGGTCTGACAGCACTTTCTTTACACCCTGGTGCCCTGCCCCTAGAAGTTGGGAGAATTTTCCAGAAGGGTTTCCTGAAGTTCCAGGTATTTCAGGCCTCCCCTGCCCTAGCTCTCAGCTGGCGTCACTGACAAAACAGGGTTGTTAAGCCTATTGTTTGGTGTCAGAGCCCAGCCTATTCAGTTGCAAGTGGGGATGTGCTTAGCTCTACCCCCCCATCATGTCAGTTAATAGCCCATTCAGGCTCTGCTAATCCCCCTCTTGTGTGACTGTTTGGAGTGAATTCACAATGTCCCAAACTGTCAGTTACACCCAGTCATGGCTAAGGGCAGGAAAATGCTAACTTTTTAAAAGTGGTATTTTAAAACTGGTGAAGACAAATCCCACTTTACCAGTAAAGAGGATTTATTATTACACGTTCATAGGTATCAAACATGATATATCTACCACCTCTGGTTTAAGAATTACAATTTATTAATTTTAAGAAGGAATCCCCAGTGTTACACTATGGGAGGGGTAGGCTTCTCAGTAGTGACAAAACTAATTTGAAAGTGTTTATCTACTAAGACATGTAAAACTCAAAAGTACATGTCCTACCGTTTAATTACACAGGGTCTACCTTAGAAGTGACTTCTATGTAATAAAAGGGGAGTTTAAGGCTTGGCATGGGGATTTAAATGCCAAGCTGACATGACAGTGGGAAACTGCCTTCAGGCAGCAATGTCAGGCCTTGGACAAGTTTTAAGGTGCTACTTAAGTGGGTGGCACAATAAGTGCTGCAGGCCAACTGGTAGCATTTATTTTACAGGCCCTGGTTATATGATATACCACCCTACAAGGCACTTACATGTAAATTAAATATGCCAATCAGGTATATGCCAATAAAACCATGTTTAGGGGAGTGAGCACATGCACTTTAAAGTGCACAGAGTCCTAAGGCCAACAGAGCAAAAATCCAGACACAATGGAGGCAAAAGGGTTTTTTGCGGGGAAGACCACCCTAAGGATCATAGGTCTAACCCCACCGCTGACCCGCCAACGTAGGAAGCTAGCTCTCTACACAGTGCATTAAAATGAAGTACCCTGTGTAAAGAGTCCAGTTGATCCTCAATTGCTGTTGCAGAGGCAAACGTAGAAAGGACTAATGCTGCATTTGTTGTAGTGTGGATGAACAGTTAGGCTTTTCATAGGGTAGTGCTAAGCATTTGTCTGCTCACAGAGGCAATAAATGAGACACACACTCAAAGAATAAATCTGACCAATTGAGAAAAATATAAATGTATTTTTATATATGTTTCAAACCCATGAACTTCGTAATCAGGTAAGTAGACTTTTAAGCATAAAGACTACAGTTTCAGAAATAGACAGTTCTCTAATGTTTTATGAAAACAATGTTCAGCAAACAGAGGGTAATCAACGACTTACAAGGCCAATCTCAGGGAGTTAAAGTAAGTACTGAACACTGATCAGAACCACATCAACAGGTCACACCGGGCAACATTGGGGCGGCCAGGTGCAGGGGTGCAGTAATGGTTTCCTTTGGGAGCCTGGTCCTCACGAAGACAGGCTGCACGCTCTGGGTAGGAAGCCAGCCAGGTACAACAAGCAGGTAGGTAGTAGACATGGGGTGCTCAGGATATAGGGGCACCTTTGGTCCTCTTCTCCTGTGCCCAGTGGCCACAGATGCAGAGGTGTCCTTAGGCGTCAGGTTTTATCATCCGGGAGCACTCGTGGTCAGGTGGTCCTGTATGTTGAGGCTGCAGGCATCGTTAGGTAGTCTGGCAGGGGTGGATCCAGGGTGGACTTGAGCTCCTAGTAGCTGGGGGACACTGTTGGCACTGATGACTCACTTCAGCTGAGGACAGGGGTCACGGGTGCAGTAGTTGCTGTAGCTGTCGGATTTTCATCCTTCACAAGCCTGTGGGAGATGAGGCCTGCATGCAGAGGCTGCAGGCGTCTTGGGAGAGTCCAAGATGGGTGAGACCACACTGGGTTCAGTTTCTGGGCAACTAGGGACTCGCATTGACACAGTCAGGTGGTGTCACCTCAGGTTGTGGACGTCGGGTGTAGTGGTTACTTATGGTGTTGGGTTTCCAGGGTCCAGCAGCTGCAGAGTCTTTTCTTTGGAGTTTCTTCTTGTAGGGCAAGTCTGCTGCCCACAGGAGACTTGAGTCTTTCTTGAAGGCTGGACGAGTTGGCTTTTTGTGCACTATCCTTTGAGATCAGCAGGCAGCAGGCAGGCTGGAGGGGCTGGTTCTAGGTCAGCTGCTGCTTTTTTTCCTCTTCTGTGGGTGCAACTCTTCTTTGTCTGGGTCTTCTTAGGTTGTCGAAAATCTGAGTTCTAGGGTTCAGGGGGGTAAATACTCAATTTAGAGGTGTTACAGGGAGTGCCAGGCTGTAGCCAATGGTCTTACCACCTTAAGGGTGACTACACCCTTCTTATGACCTCTTCTGCTGCGAAGTGGGCGTAGCCCTAACCCTAGTGGCCTAATTCCTTCCAAACAAGATGGAGGAAGTAGTCTTCACTTCAGCTCGTCCACCTTGGAGTTTGGGAGGGGGACTGGCATGAAGTGGGCACTTTTCCTAATTTAACTAATTTAGCCGACTGTGCTGTTGCCAAAAGTGGGGTCAGGACAGGGGGTTGGTCATCTCCATCATCTGGAGATACCTGGGTTGCATCACAAAGGCGCCAAGGCCTTTGAAGCTCCCCACCCCTGAATTTCCATCCTGCCTGGAAGAGAGCGCTGGCTCTCATGTTGGGGGGGCCAGAAATGCGTATGTGGTGGCTGAACTGGTCAGTGTGTATTTTTTAATAGATCCATCAATGGGGTCAGTGAGGGTTCATTATTCTGGGATGTTTGATATCAAACACCCCAGGATTCAGAGACGACATCATGTGGCTGGGGGACTTGTAATGACCAGTGTCCAGCACATGCATTTAAAACGGCTTCCCTGTGCACTTACCACGTCTCAGAAGCGGCACAGACATAGCAGGGGCATATCTGCTCATGCATATATGTGCTCACATGTGTCTGGATGCACCCTGCCTTAGGGGTGACTTACACCTGACACATGTAGTGATAGGAGGCGTGGCACACAGGTGTGTGTGACAGATCGTGTTTTGATTTTAGCCTGCACCAACACATGCAGTCTGCAATGGTAGCACTGTGTGGGTTAGGTGAGGGGCCCCTGAGGGTGGCACAACTGGTGCTACAGCCCTCAGAGACCTTCCTTAGTTCCCCAGCCCCTAAGCACCAGGGGTACGTTTACTAGGGACTTACAGTGGTAACTAAAGAGTTTGCCAATTGAAGAAAAGAACTGTGCAGTTTTGGGAAAGAGATCTGCCAGTGGGGACATGGTTAGCAGGGATCCAGCGCACTAGCAGGCAAAGCCACATCAGAAATCAGGCAAAACGTGGGGGCTAACCATTCAAAAAGAGTACTTTCCAGCAATTACACAAGATTTATTCTGGATTATTTCAGGAATATACTTGGGCATTGAATGTGAAGCCATGCTACATCTGTGCACACTTACCTTCATCAGCTACAGAGGAGGTGACATACCACACATACCTTTGTCGGATGCAATCACATGTAGTATTTTACTTAGTTTAGTATATAGACAAGAACACTTTGAATGTTATTATTGTAATTATGACATGATTCTTTCAAAAGTTCCTTTACAGAAGAATATGCACTTTAATCCACAGGAAAAAGAAATGGATACAGCTTGGTTTTACTTTAGACTATCCAAACCTATAGACACTATTAGTGAGACTATTAGAGAAGATATTTACCATGGCATTAGAAGAAAGGAGAGCACACATTTCACATAATGTTTGGAAGTAGGAGGAGGATTAATAGAGAAAGAAAATGATCTAAACTGAAAACTGAAATTAGGAGGACAAGATTTCTGTTTACACAATAAGAAAATAATTTCCAAAAAAACCTGTAGGGATTATTAGTTGTGAATATATCAAAATGTTGGGATGTTCATGGCAAATTTTACAAGGAGAAGAGACAGTCATTCCAGGATTTTATTTTCTTTCTGGACAGGATGCTTTTCTTCAATTACCAGCTGATTGGGGGTGTATTTGCTATTTATCTTTGCTGTTTCCTAAAATGTATCGTTTAAACAGTGGCAGTTCCTCCTAAAGGACAGAGAAGTGCCCCCCCCCACCTGCTGAGAGCACAGCAAGTACATGTAAATAATGGTCATTTATATTACCTTTTTTTTATCATAGTCACAACACAAATGTCAGGGTTGTGGAGGGGCTGATGGCAGCAGCAGGATATGAATGACTTGTAAAGCTCTCTGTGATGCAGTGTGTGCATGTTGGATTGGTTGACTGTTTTGCGACAGCCAGCCCAACATGCGCACTTCAGACCTCACAAATCCCAGTGGTGTTAAACTGCTGTGGGATTCCAGACACAAGCATCTAGGCTCTAAAGGACAGCTAGGCTAACCTGCTCAAACCAATCCTGGACTTCTCTCATGCTGAAAACAGCATGAGAGCAGCTCCAGAATTGGTTAGGTTTGCTTTGGCTACAGGATGTCAAACACCTTCCATTCCTTCCCTGTTGCCCAGCAGCAAAGCCCGATCACCCCTGAGCCCATGCAGCATATACCAGCCTCTGCCGGAACTTCCAGCCACACTAAGCTGCAAGAGGTAAGAGCAAATAAAGAAACAGCTCTGTGCGTGTTTACATTGTTTTTAACTTATCTGAGGAAGAAGACTTTGTTGGAGTTATGTCTGCCGGCACATGTTATTCCTGCTGCGCACACATTTAATGGACAGAGAGAAGCAGTCATCTCCTGCCTCTTCTTAAAACCAGGCAAAAATTGTTTTTTTTCTTGTACCTTAGTTCTTTGAAGCAACTTTAAAGTGGTGCAAGTGCTATAAAAACATACCCAATAATAATGCACGTGTTTACTCTATGTGGCAGGGGTGGCTGCAGCTGGGCAGCAGGTGGGATGGGTGTACCTGGGATAGACTGTTGTTGAAGGATCTAAGGCAGCTCTTAGGAGAGGCACCTTTTTCACTACTTACTGTGTGTAACCCTCTGTCACAGGCTCGTTACCTTCGTTTTGAGTTATCCAGAGACTGTGAATAAGGGTCTATGAAGCACTCCCCGGAGTTTACATTCCTGCAATGATTTCAGAAATTAAAACACCATACTTGTGCTTTCTGAAACAGGGAGAGCGGTGAATCCAGAAATCTGTAAGAAAGTAGCTTGGTTACCCCTACCTTTGGCCTGTTTGTCAGTGTGTTGACTGCATCTACTGGGAATCTGCTAAACAGTACCCCAGTAGTTATGCTCTCTTCCTTAAATTATGGTTGTTGCATACAGGTGACCCAGTATTTCACCCACAATTGGCATACTAGCCCCTTGTGTATGGTCCCTAGGTACCCAGGGAATTGGGGTTCCAGTGGATCCCTATGGGCTGCAGCATATCTTTTGCCACCCATAGGAAGCCCATGGAAAGGCTTCTACAGGACTGCCATTGCAGCTTTTGTAAAAAGGTGCATGCATCCTTTCACTGCCATTTACACTGCACCAGGTCACTTAAAAGTCACCACTATAGCAGGCCCTCCAGCCCTGTGCAAAGTACCTGTGTGTGAGGGCACCATTGCAATAGCAGAGGTGCCCCCATGACCATTTTCCCAGACTTGGTGAATGAGGGGATGCCATTTTACACATGAACTGGACATAGGCCACTTACTATGTCCAGCTACATAATGGCAATTCCTAACATAGGCATGTTTGGTATCAAACATGTTGGAATTATACCCCAAGGCTTTTGAAAGCATTGGTAGTATGATTCCATGCACTCTGTGGGCTCCTTAGAGGACCCCCAGTATTGCCATTCCAGCCTTCTGAGGTTTTCCAGGCAGCCCCAGCCCCTGCTGCCACCTCTCAGACAGGTTCCTGCCCTCCTGTTGCTTGAGCAGCTCAAGCCCAGGAAGGCAGAACAAAGGATGTTCTTTGGGAGTGGGGTGTTACACCCTCTCCCTTTGGAAATAGGTGTTACAGGCTTGGGAGGCATAGCCTCCCCAAGCCACTTAAATGCTTTAAAGGGCACATTTTGTGCCCTCCTTCCATAATCCAGTCTACACCGGTTCCGGGACCCCCAGTCCCTACTCTGGCATGAAACTGGACAAAGGAAAGGGGAGTGACCACTCCCCTGTCCATCACCACCCCAGGAGGGGTGCTCAGAGCTCCTTCAGAGGGTCCCTGGGTTTTGCCATCTTGGATTCCAAGTTGGCAGGGAACTTTGGGAGCATCTGAGTGGCCAGTGCCAGCAGGTGACTTTGGAGCCCTCCCCTGATAGGTGCTTACCTGTAGCTGACCAATCCCCCTTTCAGGACTATTTAGGGTCTCTCTCTTGAGTGGTTCTTCAGGTTGCAAGACTCCAGTTGGAATCCTCTGCATCCTTTACTTCACCTTCTCTCTGAAGAAACTGCATCTGGACCCTCCAGGAACTCTACAGACTGCAACAAACAAGCAAAGATGACTTCTGCAACATTGTATCTTCAGCTTCTTCCAGCAACTGCAATTGTTTCTCGGTTGCGCATCCTCAGATGACAGCCTGTCTTCAGCTTGCACCAGAAGAACGAAGGAATATCCCTTGGAGTGAAGAAGTCACTGCCCTGCTTCAGCAGGCACCTCTCTACATCGATGACCTCTCTGCATCTCCTGACGAGTTGTGTGAATCCTGCATCACGGGTGGTAGACTGAAGTGGTCCCGATGGTTCTGAAGTCCTACTGTCCAACTTTGGTGGAGGTAAGAGCTTGCCTCCCCACGCAAGACAGTACCCCCATACACTGCATATTTTGTAGTTTCCAAGGCTTGCTGGCATCCTTCCACAAAGTTCTTCATGCACCGTGCAGCTTTGTCCCCCAGCACTCTATCCTGCGACGCACAGCTTCCTGAGTGGTTCTCCAGCAGCATGGGATCCTTTGTTGTAGTCCTGCGTGGGCCTCCTTTTGCACCTTCTTTGTCCCTGTGCTGTGGGTTTCCTGTACACGCTGCCTGGTCCTCTGAACGCTCTCTGAGTTGCTGAGAGCCCCGTTTGATTCCGCCTCCTGGGTAGAGTCCACCAGGTCCCTCCTGGTCCCGGGCAGCGCCATTTTCCACTAACCACAAGCTTTGCGTGAGCCAGGGGGTGTTGGCGGAATCCAGAGATGCAAACCAGACTGCAATCTTCCATTTGGCATAGGACATCATCTGCCCCAACCAGGAACCCGATTCTGTTTTTTGGGTGCAGTACTGACTGGTGTTCTTCACCAGTGGTTCTTCTTTTGCACCTTCATCCGGGTTAGCAGGAGCTCCTGTTCTCCCTGGACTCTGCGGTGCTTCTTGGACTAGGTCCTCTTCTTCCACAGGTCTTCAGGTCCAGGAATCCACTGTTGGTGTCTTGCAGTCTCTTCTGGTTCTTGCATTATCTTCTTTCTCGTGTTCTTGTGTGCTCTAGGAAATTTACTGTGATTTACTCTTGCTTTCCTGGGCTCTGGGGTGGGTTCTATTACTTACCTTTGGTGTTTCCTAATGCTCCAAGTGCCCTTCTACACACTACACTTGGCTTAGTGGGAAACCGACATTCGCATTCCACTTTTTTAGTACATGGTTTGTGTTCCGCCTAGGCCCATTTCTAACTATTGTTATTTTCACTATTTGCACTGTTTTCTGTTTTTACACCTGATTTTGTATACTAGTGTATATAATTGTGTAGAGAGTATAGTCTCTATGGTATTTTTGGCATTTGCGTCACTAAAATAAAGTGCCTTTATTTTTGTAACACTGAGCATTTTCTTTCATGTGTGTGAGGACTGTGTGACTGCAGTGATATTGCATGCACTTTGCATGTCTCCTTGCCTTGGCTGCTGACCTACAGCTACCCCTAGAGAGCCTGGCTTCTAGATGCTGCCTACATTTAACTAATAAGGGGTAACTGGACCTGGTATAAGGTGTAAGTACCTTAGGTACCCACTACAAACTAGGCCAGCCTCCTACAAAATAGTTCAGAGTTCTGGAAACAGGGCTGTCCCTGGCTCTGGGATACTGTGTACTGTACACCAGGCAGGTGCCCACAGCTCTGGAAATAGGTTTATAAGAATAACTGTAATTTGATGAAAGTCAGAATCTTAAGATCATGTTTCTTGGATGAAAGGACGGTGGAATGTTCTATTGCCAGTGAACGAAAATTCACTGCCTGCATGCAGACTTGCAGAACATTGCTGTGTAAGTTTTTGACCCAATCACATATAAAAATGATAATTTGAAGCCCATCCTGCTTTCTGCAATCTGGTCTAATCTGGACCCCTCACACCACACTGATCCACATACAGGGGTACAGTACTTTATGTATGTGATGTTAGTATAAACACGTCCTCGGCCCAGCGTTCAGTGATGCTACGCAGATCACCTAATCTCTCTATGCCTAGAAAGAAACAAGCATTTGCAATGCAATGGGCCTTGCATTTGCTCGTGTTAGAGCTATTAGCGTTGTAAATTCCTAATTGGACTTTCCTTGCCACTTAAACTGAAAAGTAAAACAGTTGACAAAAGCGAGCCGATTCAAAGTGCCATGGCCACAATGAGCACGAATGAGGGACACAAAAAGAAAAAGAAGTTTGCTCACAGTCAAACGTATCAGCAGTCATGCAATTATCCATGTAACAGGGGCAGTCTGCATGGCAATAACAAAACCGCCACAAGAAGGGACAAACGTAAAGCATTTACCAATGATAACAAAGGATTTTTTAAAGGCAAGCCCAAAAATGAGTGAAAGTGAGGGCGTGCGGTGGGCATGGTTAAAAGCCCACAATTCTTACAAGAAGTCAAAGCGCTTGCACGCTTGACCTAAAAAACTCGCTGAAATGTAGTTTGGTTTTGTTGTTCACATTATTTAAAAACTGACAAAAAAGGTTCTCTGTAATTTAGCTGTCCGTTAAGCTTCAATGCTATATCAAACAGCGGAAATGTATTTGTTTTTAAAAAAAAAGAAAACAAAACAAACAGTAAGCGCATGCAAGTGAGTAGTACAAAATTATTTATCTTGCAGAACTTTACACAATAACACAGTGAAAACACCACACAGGTTTAGAAAAATAGAGAATATTTATTTGATTAAAATACCGTTGAAACAATGAAAATCCAATGTACACAAGCAAAGTTATGAATTTTTAAAGATTAAATCCAACTGAAGCGCCTAGAAAACACAATAGCTCCAACTGGGACTATCACTGCGTCGTTGACGGAGTGATTCCCAACAACCCAACACCTCCAGTGCTGGTCACAGTGGTACACGGACCCCCAGGTACAGTGCCTTTTGAAAACGAAGAGCAAGGACGTCGCATAGAGTCGGAAAGAGGTGTCGCTGGACTCGGTGCGGCGTCAGTCCCTTACGCCTTCTAAGGAAGGAGGCATCAGTTCCGCGCCGCAAAGCAGGTACAGGTGAGGTGTCTGTTCCATCCGGATGCAGGGGGAGAAGATGTGTCGTCGTCCGCGATGCATCAATTCCTTGTGACCAAGCGGGGTCGCTGGTTCCAGGTCCGTCGGGAAGTGATGTGTCGACTTTGCAGTGTCACAATGACCCTGAGTGACGTCAGCGGAGTTGCGGCTATGTCGGCCTTGCGTTGCAGGCCGCGGTCGTTGCATGCAGTGAGGTCCACGGAGCGGGAGTAGGCTGCAGTGTCGCTGGCGTTGCAGAAGTTGTTCCGGAGTCATTGGAGTCAGGTACTAACACAAAACAGTAGATTAACTCTTTGTTGTCCCTTAGACTTCAGAGCAGGAGGCAAGGTCAATCCAAGCACTTGGAGAGCACTTTTGGGGGAAGGCAGAGTTCTTCCAGCACAGTCAGAGGCCAGCAGGGCAACAGCAGGGCAGCAGTCCTTCTCAGCAAAGCAGTCCAGAAAGTCCTTTGGGCAACCAGGCAAGTCTTCTGACAGAGTTCAGGCGCAGGTCCAGAAGTGTCTGAGTTGGGGTCAGAGACCCACTTTATATACCCAAAAATGCCTTTGAAGTAGGGGAGTCATCAAAGAGTGGTTTTGAAGTGCACATGTTCCCCTTTCAGCCTAGTCCTGTCTGCCAGGGTGCCTGTGTGAGGGCAGGCCACTGGCCTTTGAAATGTAAGTGTCAGGCCCTCCACCCTTCAAGCCCAGGAAGACCCATTCAGTATGCAGATGAATGCTGTGTTTGTGGTTGTCTGGGTGAAATGCACAAGGAGGCTGTCAACCATCACAGATCAGGCTTTGATTGGAGACAGGCTGTAAGACACAGATGGTTTTAAGTGCAGAGACATGCTCACTTACTAAAAGTGGCATTTCTGAAATAGTAATATGAAATTCAATCTCACCAATAAGCAGGACTTTCTATTACCATTCTGGCAATACTAAATATGACATGGTTACCCCTTTCAGATCAGAACCTAGCAATCAAAAAGTATATGAAGTCAGTCCTAATGCTAGTCTATAAAAAGAGCAGGCCTCCTAGTAGTGGAAAACAAATTTAGTAGTTTTTCTACTACCAGGACATATCAAACATATGAGTACATGTCCCGCCTTTTACCTATGTAGCACCCTGTCTTATGGGTTACTAGAAAAAGGGGAGTTTAAGGCTTGGCAAATACTTTTAAACGCCAAGTCAAGATGGCAGTGAGACTGTACACACATGCCTGGTGATGGCAGGCCCGAGTCATGGTTAAGGGGCTACTTATGTTTGTGGCACAATCAGTGCTTCAGGCCCACGAGTAGCATTTAATCTACTGGCCGTGGGCACATGTAGTACACTTTACTAGGACTTAGAAGTAAATCAAATATGCTGATTGGGGATGAACCAATGCTCCCATGTTTAAGGGAGAGAGCAAATGCACTTTGGCACTGGTTAGTAGTGGTAAAGTGTGCAGAGTCCTAAAACCAGCAAAAACTGTGTCAGAAATGTGGAGGGAGGCAGGCTAAAAAGGCGGGGGCTGACCACCTAACCCTGTCAAGTCTAACGGTTACCCACCCCACACACTTTTTGCCTGATATCTGATACTAACCTGACTGAGTGTGTGTGGTGAGGCCCTGCTAACCAGGCCCTAGCAACTGTGTTATTTCCCTAAAACTGTATCATTGCTCCTACAATTGGCACACCTCTGGCCCACAGCTAAGTCCCTTGTAAAAGGTACTATGCGGTGTCAAGGGCCTGGTTTCAAGGGTCTCTAAGGGCTGCAGCATGTATTATGCCACCCTAAGAGACCCTTCACCAAACACATGCACACCACCACTGCAGACTGTGTGTTTCGGTGCAGAGAAAAAGGTAAAGACAACATGGCACCCATTCATGGGTGCCATGATTACAAACACTGCCGGTGGCATAGGTATGTCACCCCTCTGGCAGGCCTTGCAGCCCTAAGGCAGGGTGCACTATACCACAGGTAAGGCCATAGCTGCATAGGCAATATGCCCCTACAGTGTCTAAGTCCATTCTTAGCATTATAAGTGCAGTGAAGCCATATTAAGCACATGGGCTCGGAGTTTGTCACTACAAATCCCACAGCTCCACAATGGCTTTACTGAATGCTAAGAAGTTTGGTATCAAACTTCTCAGCTTAATAAACCCACACTGATGCCAGTATTGGATTTATTTAAAAAATGCACACAGCGGGCATCTTAGAGATGCACCCTGAAAATCGACAAACTTTCTAGTGTGCGGCTGACCAGTCTCTGCCAGCCTGCCACCACCAGACGGGTTTCTGACTCCCATGAGATGAAAGTATTTGTGTTCTTGGAGGTCAGACATAAAGCATACCACCGTGGGTGGAGAAGCTTCACATCTCCCCCTAGCAGTAACAGCAATACTCGGTGGTGAGCCTCAAAGGCTCCTGCCTTTTGTCCTGCTAACTAAGGACACTCCAGCCACCGGAGATGCCGGCTCCCCTCACCAAGCCCCACTTTTTGGTGGCAGGTCAGGTGGGAAAATTAGTCAACAGAGAAGGAGTGTCCACCTCAGCTGGTAACACCCCTAGGGTGCCCAGAACTGAGGTCAACCCCTCTCTTCAGAATCCTCCATCTTGATTTGGAGGGTGCTAGCCAATAGGAATAGGGATCCCCTTGACTGCGACCGGCTTCGGTGAAGATTTCCTGACATCCAAAGACATCCTTGCATCCGCAGCCCCCAGACCTTGGGGAATCCAAGCAACAGCCCTCCGATGTCCAGTGACATCCCAACTTACCTGTACAGCCACTGGGTTCCTACAACCAGCTCCATGCACCGAGCTGGAGGCATATTTGTGAAACCAACAACTTCCATTGCCTTGCATAGGGCGCGCACTTCTGTGTTTGCACCTGCCCGCCCCTGTGCCGCTGGTGGTGCATGTTTTGTGCTGGTTAGGGGTCCCCCTGTGCTGATCTCAAACCTCAGAGCCTGTGTCCTGAAACCGCAGGTACTTACCTGTAAACCGTGCCCTTTCAATTGCCCCCAGTCTCCAATGACTTCTATTGGGCACCCAACAACAACTTTGACCTCTGCACTCAGGTGTCCTGTACCGCTAGTGGTGCAACCTTGGTGTCTCCTAGGACCTTGTCCTGTGGGCACCTAAAACCCAGAAGACTGGGATAGTAAGTTGAGTACTTACCTGTAAATGGTGATCATGCTTTTCCTCCCATAGGTCTGCATTACATTCATTGATTTTGCACTGTGTCTACTTTTGCCATTGAAAAGTAGTGCTATGTGCAATGTATACACACTGTTGATGTTCATCAAAAGCCTTATTGATACTTGAAAGTGTTACAAACTTGAAACTGTACTTATCTGCAACAAAGATCCTTTTGGTTCTAAAATAAAAATAACAAAGTATCTATTTTTACATAAACATTCGACTGGAGATTGTCATTGAGTAAGTGCCTCATTTCTTTACTGTGTGTACAACAAATGCTTAGCACTACCCTTTGATAAGCCTAACTTCTCGAGCAAGCGAAGAGAGCATTATTATTATCTACTTAAGCTTCTGTAAAGCCTCTGGGGATCCACTGGACTCTGCGCACTCTATACCATATTTTGGTTATAGTGTACACAGAGCCAGCTTCCTACAGTGAGAATTACTTACCAACCAAAGTTAGGGGAGAGGACATAGACACTGGGGTCCTGGTTAGCAGGATCCCAGTGAGATACAGTCAAAACACACTGACACCAGGCAAAAAGTGGGGGCAACCATGTCAGGAAGATCCTGCTTTCCTACACCCACAACTTTGAAATGCCACCAGCTGCCACTGCATGTAAATAGTGTAAATGCTTTGAAAATTACACCATTGCACAGACATATATATAATAAAAGTGATGGAACAGAATGAGTTGGAGACATTTTTGGAGCAATCATACCACCAGAGGGAGTCGTTTTAAAAGGCGAAAATATTAGAAATCTTTCAGCACTAGTGGATAAATTGGCAACCAGTACTTCTGGAGCTTTTTAGTCAGTTAACACAGAATTTGTGACTGTTAGATCAATTGTTTTACAAAAACACTTTGCTTTAGATATTTTGCTTGCAGAAAAAAGCAGATTCTGCAAGATGCTGAAAGCTCAGCATTGCTTCTGATACATACCTGGTGAAAGTAAGAACATTTTAGAATTCATAAAAATAATTCCTGATTTAAACCCTGAGTTAGAATCATTAGAAACCACTATTGTTTTAGAGAATTTCAAGAAAGATATGTCTGCCACTGGCAACTGGTATGCTACCACTGGAGGAACTTCTAGAGCTTTATTTGTACCAGTACTAATAGACTGTGGATGGTAATCTGATAAGAGAAAGAACGGTGAAAGAAACAGATTATAAAAGAATTCGTAGAAGCTAATAATAAAGAGTATAAGAGATTGAAAGGATCTGAGACTTTGATAAGAAAGAGAAAAAACAGCTGAGGATGAGAGTGAACTCTAAAGATTAACTTGTGAAGAAAATGTGATGGTTTGCTAGCCATCAGAGAGGGATTTGAAGACGTGTTTTTAAAATGTTGAGAAATCATGCTGAAATAATGTTTTAAACTAATGTGGTTAAAAATGTACGCTAAATGCAAAATTGTAGTAGACACATACTTAAACATGCTAGGCCTGAAAAACTGACTTACTATAGTTGAGTAAGCTAAGACATTGTAGAATTAGCACAGGTCTTGAGCTTGACCTTTTGAAAGACTTGTTTTTCACAATGAGTGGTTGATATACAAAATGGTTTTCTTCTAGCTTATACAAATGTTTCTAGTTCTAAAGCAATCAATGTTAGCTAATGAATAGACTTGTTATTTATAAGGTTAGATAATAAAGTTCACAACCAGGAATGCAGTCTGGAATGGGAGGATGAATCATGAGAACTTAGATTAAATAGTTACACGATAAGACATTGTTGTGGTATTAGAAGTTGTTGTCTGAAGTTTGTTTTCCTGTGAGAAGACAGTAAGTTAACACGTCCTCATGGATGCTTCAAAAGCTGATTGGTCAACTGAAGAAAGAAGAAGCAACATGAACTTGAAACATCAATTTTGTCTGTCTATATTAGTGTATGTTCCTAGAGTAGGTTACCACTTTTCACATCACTGTCCTCATACATTTTGCATGCTGGCGATTACTGCATTTCTTGAATCTCTCTTCATGAGAAATTCTGCTTTGATTGACTATTGAGCTGACCTTTGATGCTGAAGCTTTATGCTTGACAATTTCTATCAGATTCAGCACTCTTTATGGGTTTCTAGACTGATACCTTTTTCCTTCTCAATCCTAGAATAGGAATTCTTTCCCATATGGAACACGCTTAATGCATTTTATTGTGATTTAATGCTTACTCGTGATTATTGATTTGTTACAAAACTCTGATGATTGAGATTATTTAATTTTTATCTTGTGACTTTAATAAAGATGAATTACTAAAATGATTTGAACAATAAAACCTTTTAACTCATACCACATTCTCTTAATTGACTGGAATAGCCTAGAAATATTTATGATAATCTAATGTGATGTACAGCTCCTGATTAATCTTCATCAACATCAAAGATCCATCAACCTGAGAAAAATACGGCAGCAGGACTTTTTGTCATAAGAACAATCCCTGAGCTGGCTACCTGAACGTTTGAGTTTGTCCCAGTCTGGCACACCCAGATAAAACCTGTTGGCGCTTTGTGCTTTTAAGAACTATTTTGACTTAAGTCTTTAAAATTGCATATCTCCATTTCCAATGATTTGATTTTGACATTTTGGTGTTAAATAATTTATTACAATTTACCCTATTTTTCTAGATTTTTTTTTCTCATGTTGTATTTTCACTTCATAACTGTTTGAAATGCTGTATAAATACTTTACACATTGCCTCTAAATTAAGCCTGACTGCCTTTGTTCCCAGCTACCGGTGAGTTACGCACAGGTTAAACTGGGGTTGCTCATGACTTAATCCTGACAAAAATTGTGTCTGCTGCTTGAATAGGATAACAGCTCAGCAACCAGTAACCCAATTTCCTACAAGGTCATAAACGCTTTCATATAATCCTGACTGGACAATGAAAATAGCACACATCTTAGCACAATAGAGAAATCCCTCCACTGTTTACAGCTTGTCCACAAAACGTGAGCTAGATTTGTTACTGGTTGCAAGAAGAAGAAGCATAAGCCCTGTCCTATGTCAACCCCACTGGCTACTTGATTTCGAAACATTTGAGAGCGTATTTACAAGTTTTTGGTGCGGGGCAACGCCAAAAGGATTCTTGCTTCATTGCCCTGCATAAAAAAAAGGGAAGCAATGCACCATATCTATAAGATACGGTGCATTCCTGTCCTTTTCCCCTGGGCTGGTGCACAATGGGCTGCCATGCGCCAACGCAGGCACCCATGCACCATGGGTGTCTGCGTTACGGGGATGATTGTTTTTGTGCAGGAAGGATAGCTTCCTGCACAAAAACAATCACAAGAGGTGTTTTCCTTTTTCTTTGTGTTTTGCAAAATACAACTAATACACTAAAAGTGACATTCCGGTGGCATAGAGGGGCTTAAATACAAGCCCCTAGTGCCACCAGTGTGTCACTTTTTGTGACACTCCAGTGGCGCTGTGCACTGCGCCATATTTGCAAGGCAGCGCTAAGCCACTTTTTGTGGCTTAACACTGCCTTGTAAATATAGGTCCCTCCAACACAGTTTCCTGCAGCAGAGGGGCGTTCAATGGGTGCTGCTGTGGTTGTTCCACTACAACACCCATTGCTTTTGACGCTGCCCCAGATTTACAAAGAAACGTAAATCTGAGGCCCAGGGCTGGTGTTAGCAAGGCACAACAAAAAGTAATAATTTTATTCCTCCTTGTTTTTGCTTTTTTCATGTGTGCAGCACACATAGAAAGGGCAAAACGCCATGAATTATTGTTTATGTGTAGGAAGGTGTCCCTACACACAAAAGTGCTGAATCGCCTTTGTAGATTGTGTATGTGCAGGAAGGTGCACTTTCCTGCATATAAAAAATAATTCCCTTCAACGCAGACACCCTTCACTATGGTGCAAGGATGCCTGCGTTAGCTGCTACATTTAGCGCAAGAGGAAAGACAGGGGTGCACCATATTTTTGTAAATACGACGCATCCCTGTGTTTTAGAACTATCAATTTGGGCACCGTGCTGCGCTGCGCCGGTTCCATGTAAATCTGGCCTTCAGTTTTAAAATTACAAATGTTTGTCCACAAACCAGTAACTTTATATTCTGTCCTTATCCTAGCTGTTAAATTAAATTAATATCGCCTCCGTTATTCATTAAAATCACCTAGTCAATTTCTTCACATTCTTCTCCCACATAAAGTTCGCATGGGTGGTCTTTCTTCATGGCAGTAGACAAGTTCTTGAACACGTTGCCGATTCTGCTCCACTCACAACCCTCTCTTATTCCTTATAAGAAACAGAAAAATACCTTATTACTAAATCTGTAACGTCCTCCCTTTCCACGTCATATAATTTAGGTTTGATATCAAAATTACACTCTCCAGTGGGCCAGGAAAGTAGGATTACTATAGATAGTATTTGTTTTTAACAAAAAAAAAATCAGGGACAGTGATATCTCAATGAAGAGCAAGTGAAAACCAAATGAAATTAAAAAGCAACAATGAAACAAATATTTATCTTCTGAGGCAGAGCTGGGGTTGAAGACGACTCCTGGCAGGGCACTGAAGAAAAGGAGAGGACAAGGTGCAAGTGTTATATTAGAGTTTATCCAAGAAAAACAATAATAAGCTATTCACAGATGGGGAGTATGACTTCATCGATAACGTGTAAAAATACAGTAAAAGTATGTAGTAAATAGGCTAGTTTCTAGAACTAATCCTAACTTGGCCAGCTAGTCCAGAAACCTCTAATGGTCATAAAAATCTGCTCTTGGGGATGTATATGGGAGTGTCATTTGGAGTAATGGAGTAGACTTAATCAGCAAAGCACTGGAGTCACTACTATAAGTCTCTGTTGTGTAGTCATTTTAGCTATAACTCCATGCACATTATTTTAACACACTAGGTCCTGGTGCTGTGCACTCTAAGCTAGATATATTTTATTCGGCTTCATTTTATTATTGTTACAATAGCCACTTTTACAGTCTTGTTTTATTTTCTGTTTTTTTGCCTAGGCCAGCGCTCTGTTCTCAAACAAAACATTCTTGCTCACTCTGTGCTTCTTCCAAGGCTACAGCAAAATAGGTTGCCGATGAACATGGTATAAGTTTAGTCTCCAATATTCATAGAAAGCACGCATCTTTACACAGGGACATTTTCTTAGAACATCAGATGTTCTATTATAAAAACACGTCCTTGTCCTTTACACGTTAGAGGAAGATTCCAGCCAGAGAACCACGGCTGTATGCTGATTGACGAATGCTTCGCTACAGCTGTTTTGCAGACTTCAGGCCTTTGCTGGGAAGATGATGTCTTCCCAGGGGAACCTGAAGGGCAGAATTAGAGCTTAACACGCTGTGCTCCATCATAGCCTAGTTAGGAATTAGTCTATTGACTGTAGTGACAATATGGTAGTGTTATTCTTATGATTCACTTTCCTTGTCACAATTTTAATATTGTCATGCTCTGTCGTCCTGGTTATTGCAGCTCACGCTTTGCTATCTAAGATGCAGTTGCTTCATTAAAATCATTTTTGAAACATATACTGCTTCTTTTTGTCATTGTATATATGAGACTAACGTAACTGAGAGAAATGGATGAGACCTGAATGACCATGGCTTCCCTGAGAAATCAATTATGTCATGGGCTAGGCTGCCCAGTCATCCCTGTCCTAGGGTAGAGATGAGGCACTGCTAGTTAGCCCGAGCAAAACCCGGACTGGAGCGACAAGTGTCACCTGCAGTGGGTTAGACCGAGTCTCCCACACCGCGGGTGATTCTGCCTCTCAAAATCCAGTAGTCTCATTAGAACAATGAGAGCCTACATGACATGGCGCCACCAACGTTCGGTCAGGCTCAAATTTTCGGGTTCTCCTGAGTATCTCTGTCGCTCTATATGCAATGATACCTCAGTACTATATACGGACACGTCTGTGGTATTGAGGACTTCCTCCTCAGCTACGTAGGAAATCCTATCTGATTCTAAGAGGTTGTTCAAGCTTGAACTCTAAAAGGAAAAACCCTATTTGGTGTTCCTTCTCTGAACGAATTTACTATCTAAAATGGCGAATCCACAACAGGTAGCAATAGCAGTCAATATGAGACAACCTCTGACTGCACATTTATTAGCAAATGGCTTAATGGCCTAGCGGGGTCCAGTCACATTTGTGGTGGGCGCCCATGCAGCTTTTACAACAGAACTTTTCTATTCCTGGGTCACATTTCTAGCAGTTGATTGGAACACAAACACATTTCATCACTATACACTTCCAAATGTACGTGGACAATACAGGGCATATGCATATTTAGAAATAACTTTATCTTATCAAGAACCTAATAATTGGCTTGATGGCACCCTACCCCACACAATTTTACCAGTAAGGTTAGGTCCTCTAAGTAATGATTTTCCTACCTGGCCTTTATTGGCCACCTTTACACCTCACCCTGCAGTAGCGACTTTAACAGTAGCTGAGGTTCGACGCTTATATACTGAACTAACAGCGACATATAGACGACTAGTACAGTTTGTGATGCAAACATTAAATACAAACCCAGCACGTGCTGCTCCAGCACAACCACATGCAGTGACGCCAGGTATAAACCCTGCGACTGTACATTAGATCATGGGTAAAGTACCCGCCAAACGAGAGGAAACACCGTTTTGGTTAGGACAAAACATAAATGCGCTGGAAGCAGTATTTCCCTATACAGGACCTCAGGACAAACATAGAATTCTAACTATGTGCTTGCCATTTGGAATGGTCCCTACAGTAGATAACTGTTATACCTGGGGCACGGTATTTGCCGCACTCTATACAACAGCACACAGTACACCGACACTTGCCAATTTACCCGAGGTGTTGAAGCAAATTCAAGATGAATACGGGGCTGCCCCGGCCCTGGACTTGGGGATGCAATTAATAGGCAATTTTGCCATGGTATCCTCAATTATTTAAGTAATCTTAAAGGGGAAGCGGTTCCGTGATGTTCCTCAAGAGGATCAGGAACATGAGCTGCCCAAGATTATAGCAGAGACCTATTCTAGCATTGGTCGAGATAGTCTAGGGGCCAGACCAACTAAACCACAATTTCAGGGCAAATCTAATAAAGATTTTTCTAAGCAAGCTCCTGAGGATAATAAGAAATGCTGTGATAAAAAACAAAAAACACCTAAAAAAGAAAGGGGAGAATCTTCGCGTACGGAGACCCCACAGAATAGATATAATCTCAGAAATAGAGGTAATATAAAGATGCCTGATAGATATCAATATACTGATACACACCAATCTCATTCCTTTCAGGACTCATTGGAAAAACACAGTGAGAGAGGTGGGCGATCAGAGCGAAGAACAGAGTACGTGAAACCGAGACAGGAATCAGAGGTTTCTATTAAAAAGGAAGAGAAACCTCCCCAACAGAAACCCCAATTTAAAAAGAAAAAGGTGGCACCAGTCGCAGTACTCAAGAAGAGGGTCCTCTTGAAGAACAGGAAGTGGGCACTAGCACTGCTAGACAGCACGGCAGAGGTCACAATAGTTCGCCGGAGTCTTCTAGAGCATCTGGAGGTGAAAGCAACTGATGACTTTCTACAAGCAGAAACAGCGGACATGCGTGTCTCCACGCCTGATAGGGTGTATAAAGTAACGCTACAGTTAGAAGGAGACATTGAACGCATAATACACGCAATCTTTTGGGATCGGGTAGTAAATATATATGATGTTTTGTTGGCCAAACAAGATTGGCCACCTGAATTTGTCCGTACCTGCCCATATGGAGAAGATGTTATTAAACATTCTTTCTCGGTCCTTGTTCCGGAAGAACTCGCTGAATCCTATGCCATTGATTGGGCATTGGCACAGGCACCCAAGTTATATCGCAATCATGTAGGATGGGATAAAGAATCCCCCTACCATGTAATTCCCATTAAAAATGAACCTCAACCTCAGTACCCAATAAAACATGAAGCAAAAGCACCCGTGATAGAAATACTCACCCAACTAGAGTACCAGGGCATAACTGAACCCTGTGTCTCCCCAATGAATAATCCTTTATTCCCAGTAGCCAAACCGGACCATTCATACGGAATAGTCTTAGACTACAGACACTTGAAAAGTTATACACGCACATATGCCATACAAAATGCACATAGTACGGCACTGATGAACAATACAGTGCGTATAAAATACAAAACAACACTGGATATTTCCAATGTTTTTTTCTGCCAGAATATAGCACCTGAGAGTAGAGACTTAACAAGTTTCAGTGTACTAGGCTCCCAGAAAAAAATCTGTTGATTACCTTAGGGGTACAAGAACAGCCCAGGACTGTTCGCATCTCGCGTGACTGCAGTTTTGCACTACATTGACCCTGAAGCATTGTCCTATGTAGATGATATCTATCTTGCGGATGATGAATTGCTACAACTTTTAAGATGGGTAGCCCGCATTGTTGTAGGATTTGCTGAATTTGGCTACAAATTCAACTTAAAAAAAAACAAAAATAGCCTTCCTTAGTGTCCTGTTTCTGGGATATGAGCTATCAAGTGAAAGAAAGAGCTTAGCGCCACAATTCTTAGAAAAATGCGCACAACTACAACATCCAAACACAATAAAATACTCCAATCCCTATTGGGTTTTCTAAATTTTGGCAGAACTTACATTCCAGATTATGCTTCACGCATTAAACCTTTATATGACTTAATACGTCCTGACTTTTCAAGTACATTTTGGACAGTCGAACATACACGAATACTTAGGGAGCTTCAGACACACATGCTTGCAGCACATCACCTACACACGAGGGACAACAAAACACACTTGGTCATCAGAGTAATTGCTGGGGCCATTGATTTCACTTATGTAACCTTTAATGAGGGTGAGACCATCCCAATAGCTTACAAATCACATTTGTAACCAGGAGCAGAACAACGCTTTTCTCCCACTGAGAAAATTCTCACTGCTGTTCGGATGGCTGTCATTAAAGAAAGACCTCTAGTCCAGGGAAAACGCACAAACGCTAAAGCATTACATCCACATTGGATACAATGGGCCGCGTCTTTGACAGCCACTGGGGAGACTACATCTTTGACCCAAACTTACAAACTCAAGAATTTTTGCAATACAAGCTGGAATACCTAGTTCCAGCAAACACATTGCCTATCGAACAATATCACAGAGTCATGTACACCGATGGCTCAGCACAACCTGCAGTTGGCACAAAGCATGAATACTCTGCTGCTTGCGCAGTCGTAAGCGGCTATATGGAGGACAGTAAGTTCTGTCCACCCCATACATTCACCCAAGCCTTAGGGGATTGCACAGCATAATTAGCAGAGCTCAAAGCTCTGGTGATGGCACTGGAACATACGGATCCAGCACAGTATACACTGATTATTTGTGATTCGTACTATTGTGTCCACTCCTTCAATGAATACCTGCATTCCTGGCGCCAGAATGGGTTCAGAGTTTCTAAAGGCAACACCATTAAACACAGACTTCTGTGGGGGAAAGTAGCGGATCTGAAAGAAACGCTACCAAATGTCCATGTTGTACACACACTTGGGCAATAGCACGTTGGAATACACGTTGCTGGGAATACATTGGCTGATGAAGCCGCAAAGTCAGCAGTAGCTGTGGCTGCTGTTGCTGCAGTAACTCGTTTAAGTATGAAACGGGATGCAGACATATGGGCTGCCGTGAAAGCTACAGCTGATGGTACGCCCTATCCAAAAACATTTCCTGACAAATATTCCTACCGAATGCCTGAACGCTGAAGTTAAGATACAAGGGGGCATATTTATACTCTGTTTGCGCCGAATTTGCGTCGTTTTTTTCGACGCAAATTCGGCGCAAAACTAACGCCATATTTATACTTTGGCATTAGACGCGTCTAGCGCCAAAGTATGAGGAAAAAGCGTCATTTTTTTGCGTGAACGCCTTCCTTGCGTTAATGAGATGCAAGGTAGGCGTTCTCGTCTAAAAAAATGACTGCGACGCAAATGCGTCGTATTTATACTCCCGGGCAAAAATCACGCCCGGGAGTGGGCGGGGCAAAAAACCCCGCATTTGCGCCGGATTTTAGCGCCTGGGTCAGGGCAGGCGTTAAGGGACCTGTGGGCTCAAAATGAGCCCACAGCTGCCCTCCCATGCCCCCAGGGACCCCCCCTGCCACCCTTGCCCACCCCAGGAGGACACCCAAGGATGGAGGGACCCATCCCAGGGACATTCAGGTAAGTTCAGGTAAGTATAATTTTTTATTTTTTTTATATATTTTTTTGGCATAGGGGGGCCTGATTTGTGCCCCCCTACATGCCTCAATGCCCAATGACCATGCCCAGGGGACATAAGTCCCCTGGGCATGGTCATTGGGCAAGGGGGCATGACTCCTGTCTTTACTAAGACAGGAGTCATGTAAATGGCGTCTGGGCGTCGTTAAAAATGGCGCAAATCGGGTGGAGGCGATTTTTTGGCGTCAACCTGACTTGCACCATTTTAAGACGCCCTAACGCCATTTTCCCCAACGCCGGCGCCGCCTGGTGTACGTGTTTTCTTTCCACGCACACCAGGCAGCGCCGGTCTGCTAGCGCCAGATAACGCCATTCAATAAATACGGCGCCCGCATGGCGCTTCAGAATGGCGTTAGCCGGCGCAAAACTTTTTGACGCTAAACTGCGTTAGCGCAGTTTAGCGTCAAAAAGTATAAATACGGGCCAAGGTGTCAGGAATCCCTAAGGTGCCTCCTGCGTTATCTGTCAGCATCCCCAGGGATTAGAGTTCAATCATATCTCTGTTCTTGGTTAAACCTTCATGTTTCTAAGTAAACAAAATGTGCTGTGTTACACAATTGGTTTTATCAATGCTTGTTTTACCAATGCTTGTTTGCTAATGTGAGCAAGCATGTGCTTCTAATTGGGTGTGGTGATACATCCACATGTGGAAACTCAACTGCTTTCCTGATTGGCTATAAATAGCAGAGTGAAACATGCCTCCCTGCTTGGCTTTGGTTTGCTTCCTGATCTCAGCATCCGATTTGGCAGTCCAGCCCCTGCTGTCATCCTCGTATTCAGGACTTTTGAGGCAAATCTTTTCTTTGTTGCTGTACCAGCTGACACCAGGCATTCCTCCAGCACTCCGGAAAAGACTGGAGCTAAGTGACTAGTATTCTCCAGGGAGTTTGTTCTGCGAGTGCCGCACATTCCTAGAACAGCTGGTGTATTTCAGACCTCATATTTTAGCAGAGTGCTTATCTTGAAGAGACAAATGCATTTCTGAACATTCTACATTATTATTGTAGTTACTTGCCTAAATGTGCTTCAGGAAATCTGCTTGAGCTCAAGTACTACGAAAAGTGACAGTGCAATTTTAAAAGAGCATTTACGTGACTTTCTCTAATAGCATAACTCTTGGATTTAAATTGTGTCATTCATGTCTGTGTTTCAGGTTTGCGGAATTTGCTTTTGAAGGGTTTTTCACACACCGAGTGAAACCAAATCAAACTGTGCCACCCTAACTGTTTAAACCCAGTGGACATTTGTATTTCTTGGATTGTTTTTGTTCCTTAGTTTAACCCTATGCATGCAGGAAAGTTATACGTGATATAATTAATGGCATTGTTTGTCTTTCTTGTGCATGATAAGTGCAACCACAGTTCTAATTGTAGTGTGCAACAGTGAATCTCTGTGAAGCTAGCCCTATTGTCGCAGTACTTATTGTTATGGTACTCAGTTTGGGTTTGTGGTAATGCAGTGTTAGTAATTGTGCCAACAGTTATTATTATCCAAGAAAAGTGCTGGAGCATCCTGGTGTTCTTCTAGCGCTCCCGTGCCCATATCAGAAAGAGAGATTCAGTTTCAAGAAAGTTGAGTGCACTAACTCGGCTATCACTCTTTCAACAACGACCTGTCCCCCGAAGATACAGGGTGCCTGGCTAGACCGGCAAGACGTGGCAGTGTTTTGTCTCTTTCTCTTCCACTCCCCCTTTCCTTTTGGGACACCTGCCGGGGTTTCTGTGTCCATCAGGAAGTGCCGAGAGGTGTTCCAGGAGGTCGGGGGCATACCATTGCCCCTGCAGACATACTGCTTTTCAGGTGAGAGTCCCCGTCCAGACACCAGGCGTAGGGGTACGAGATATTCCCAACAAAGATATAAGATTACAATTGATTAAAGCAGCACACGAAGGGGTAGCATCTGCCCATGATGGTGTGGCGGCTAGAATATCAGTCTTACAGGCCCGCTATTGGTGGCCAGGCCTCTACAAGGAGACCAAGCAGTATGTCCTTTGTTGTGACATCTGCCAACAAAGTAAAGTTTCCACTGCCAAGGACGCCATGGCTTCGTTGGGGGTCCAACTCCAGTACTCGTCTCCATTTTATCCTGAGGGAAATAGTGTCATGGAGCAACTAAACTGTGATTTAAAGCAATCCTTAGCAGCCAGAGTCTTAGGTACAGGTCGTAGTTGGCTTAATCACCTGTATGGAGTTCAGAGAGCACTTAACAAGCTGCCTAGAAGGTCCCTGGGGGTGGTCGTACTTCATATGAGTGCCTTTTTGGAACTCAAATGTTTGTTCTAGATCTTGATGGTCCTGGCGTGGAGGCGGTGGAAATACCCTTTGGCATAAATGAACGTGTCAATGTCTTAAAGGATTTACAACAGTTCTGTGACAATAATTCTTCTATCAGTGCTGCCTCCACAGGAATCAAGGATGTACCTGTAACGCCTACCGGCTGGATTCCTAGAGTCGGGATCTGGTATGTAAAGAGGTTGCTGTGAAAAAGGAATTTGGTCCTTCTTATCGAGCACCAGTCCCACTCTGGTGAATACACGGTACCAGAACTGTAATTCTACCACCATTGGCAGGTGCCAAATAAAAATCGTTTTGTCTCCATCAACAATGTCAAACTACACCGTGTAGCTGATCCTGCACAGCAGATCAAGAGGAACAACCAGTAGTTCTCGAATCCCTCTCACTACTGGTCAGGACATTCCTCTACAAGTTGTGAGTAGCAACACCGACACCTCTCCGAGCTTGGGGAGGGTGGAAAATGATCTTGCATTGGTTCCACTAACATCAAATAATACAGAAATAGTTGATCGATTTGATACAGATTCAACACAAACGGATGGTGTTATTTATTCTGTGCCACTGCGAGAAACACCAACTAACACAGCTCCAGTTTTTGCACTAACTGCTTCTGGATATTTTGCTGACATCAATGATGACGTCTCAGACTCATTTGCCTCTTCAGCACCTGAACTGTCAAGAACACGTAAACTAATGAACTGGCTTAAAATAACATACTTTATTTTTCCATGGAACTATCTGTGGCTTTCCTTGACTGTACTAGCTTTCCTTCTTTGGATTGGTTTTGTTATCACTTTCTTTTTAATGCATGGTAATTTTCTTCCTGAAAAATCAACAGTTGAACTGGTGGCTGAGGTCCTAAAACCACATTTTTCATCACACAAATGTATTTTGTGAACATTTCCACAATACCGATTCCTGATGCGATTGTTTGGGATAAAGTAACTTTTGATATATACGACCCTACGGAGATCCTTCAAATACCATATGTGTTCAAACTCTCCATTAATGATATAATATTACCAGGCATGGTTTCTGATGATTGGGATGTGAAAACAGTTGATTCTATGATGACTGAATTGCAGTATTATACTGTATTTGAAAACAAAGATGTTTATCAATCTAAAGAAAATTATACTGCTGTGTTTTGCTATAAATATTATGGGCACCATTTCGTACACAGAGCAAGCAGCCCCCAAACTGTTTTTAATTATACACAGTGGGAACATTGTCCGACTCCACCACAAGGGAGTTCCAAAACGTATTCTGAAAAGTTTACATATTTTTCTGGGCATGATGTTAAAAATGCTGAGTCGTATTATTTTAAATTGCCACCTACTGAAAACATACACATATTACTGACAAATATGAAATGTATATATTCAGATTCCTTTGTCTCCCGGTTGACTATAGAAGGCTATGGATATCGGCTGAAGTCGATTGACTTAAAAGGTGTGTGGGGAACTAGACATTGGCAAAAAAGGGGGAAGGAAGCTTTATTCAGAGCATGCCTGATACCTGTACAAATGATATTCTTAAATGAAACAGTACAAAAAACAAGTTGCCTAGGCTTAGCAAAGATCAAAGAATTAAACACACCCAGTATACCTGTCCCTGCAAAATTTTATAAATGGCAAAAATATACAAATGAAACTGAAGATCAGATCGACAAATGGGTCCAGAATGGTACATTTAATGTTTTACTGACCCGTGGGTGGTTATTGTGGCCAGTAGATACCAATGGGTGTCACAAACGTTTCATTAACTCCTCTGGGGGTTTTAGAGCGAATAGGCCGGACCCTCGCTATATATCATCAGAACATGCGGGTATAGTAACAAAATATAGTGTAGGGAAACTTTGCCAGCAATGGTTAAGAACTTCCTCACTAGGTGCGGTTAGAGAACACCTTAGTCTCCTGTCCAATGATACCGATTTACAGGACTTCCTGTTAGGCCCCAGAAAACATAGTAGAAAGTGCTTCTTATATGAAGTATATAATGAAATTTGGAAGCTTTCCCAACAAGAAGCAGCTGCCCAGATAAGGCAAATAGACAAGGAAAACCTAAAGAAGGCATTAGCTTTTGAGGACAATGGGATTAATACACTGTCCGACCGGATATACACCTTAAATAACATTGTCTCTTCTGCTATAGACATTATACAAACAGATATGTCTTCCTTACACCACGGACAGAGTCCGCTAAAGTCCATTATGCAATTGGGTTGGACACTTCAAGCACTGAAGACGGGTCGCCTTCCCTGGCAGCATGTCAGGGCAAGGGAAATATTTTCTTCCTTTAATTTAACGTGACAACAACAACTAATGGCTAAGAAGGAAGCGACTTATGTCATGTTAAACATTGAGAAATTAGAAAAATTGCCTTTTACTGTGGCCGAAATACCTTCTGCTGAATTGTTAATACACGGGGTCATCAGTCTGCCTATTTCCACACTTCAATTCACCTCTTGTTTAAAATACATTTTAGTGGGCAGATATGAAAGGCTAGGAGATAGTTACATCCATGAGGTGTGGGAGCTTCCCTTCTCGTAAAAATGTCTCATTGGCATGAAAGAGGTCTTTCTTAGCGGTAGTGAATGCAAGACTTCAGTCAGCCATTCAATGGGTTGTAAACAGCTGTCCCTGCAGTCTGCAGCAAACTTGGCTTGTTATCTGAAGGGAGTTCCCGTCGTTGATTAGACCTATGTTCCAGGTGCTTTCAAACGGCAGCTATGTTCTCCTCAATGGTGAAGACTGTTGTGGGATGCGAGCCGTAATAGTTTATGATGTTTCGATCTCTAAGATTGTTACATGCTGTGGGAACGTACTGTATCCTCCTACTAAAATAAAAGAGGTAGCAGACATTTGGCCTCACATTGCTACTTCTAATGTGAATTTTGACAAGTTGAGCAGACTCAAAGCTGTATTATTTCAAAAGCATGTGGCCCTTACATCTGCACGTGAGACCTGCACACTTCAGGTGGCAAGGTCGTCAGCAGAGATACAGTTCCTTTTAAGTACCTACTTTCCAAGACACTTTGGTGAACTTGTGGGACGGATATTTAATGCGTCCAGTACTACTGGAATCGCAATTTGTTTTAAGTTAAGGCTGTTGGTTCTGGTTTCGTTCACACCTTCTCCTCCATATTCGGTTTAATACCATCATTCAATTTTCTCCAGTATTTTCGGGGGATTTCCGATAACTTTGGCTATAATTGTTGGCGTTTTGCTGTTGTTCTTTTTTATGCACAATGGCGGTCTCGCCGCAACAAGAAGGAATGAAAGCGCTCCCATCAGTGCAGCTGTGTCGCGAACGCATGATACAGTATTTTGGAGCAGCACTCCTGGAGCAATTGGAGTGTAACTGGTCTCTGTCATTCAGACCGGTTTTGCATTGTGTGCAGCCCGTGTTTCGGTGCCTCTGGTGCTCTTTCGAAAACGCACTGGAAGTCTGTTTTTCTACGCAACGCTTGCTTTCATTGGACGCTAATCTGTTGATGTTCTTGCTGAGGGCTTATTACCAGATATGCGCGTTGGGGTGGCGTTTGCTACGAGAAGCTACTTCTGAGTTGCCCTTCCTGGAGGATGTGGATCTTAATTCATCTTTGGGTACACCACGGAATGCCGGCTCGGCTGAGGCTATGGAACACAACTGCTCCTTGGTCCTTCTTGGCGATGCCTTTCCAACTTTAACATCTGCTGAAGTGGAAGATTTCCAGAATTGATTGGAACTTTTAAAAAATAACTTTGACTTTTGAAATTCTGTCTTTTTATGCCACATGCTCACATTCTAAATTGTCTTTCTATATGCTCACGTGTCCCTTCGCCTTGTCATAAATGACATTAATTTTTACATGTATGTCTTAGGTTGAGATTTTAGTAGCAATTTTAAATGAAATTAGGCTTCGAACCACCTTCAACCGACAAGGGGAGGGTGTTGTGTAGACACTTTAGCTATAACTCCATGAACATTATTTTAACACACTAGGCCCTGCCGCTGTGCACTCTAACCTAGATATATTTTATTCGGCTTCATTTTATTATTGTTACAATAGCCACTTTTACTGCCTTGTTTTATTTTCTGTTTATCTAACTGTTTTTGCCTAGGCCAGCACTCTGTTCTCAAACAAAACATTCTTGCTCACTCTGTGTTTCTTCCAAGGCTACAGCAAGATAGGTTGCCGATGAACATGGTATAAGTTTAGTCTCCAATATTCATAGAAAACACGCATCTTTACGCAGGGACATTTTCTTAGAACATCAGCTGTTTGATTATAAAACACATCCTTGTCCCTTAGACGTTAGAGGGAGATTCCAGCCAGAGAACCATGACTGTATGCTAATTGCCGAATGCTTCGCTACAGCTGTTTTGCAGGCTTTAGGCCTTTGCTCAGGAATGGGGGATGACGTCTTCCTAGGGGAACCTCAAGGGCAGAAGTAGAGCTTAACACTCTGTGCTCTATCATAGCCTAGGTAGGAATTAGCCTATTGATTGTAGTGACAATATGGTAGCGTTATTCTTATGCTTCACTCTCCTTGTCACAATTTTAATATTGTCATGCTGTGTCGTCCTGGTTATTGCAGCTCAAGCTTTTCTATCTAAGATGCAGTCACTTCATTAAAATCATTATTGAAACATATACTGCCTCTGTTTGTCATTGTATATATGAGACTAATGTAACTGAGAGAAACGGATGAGACCTGAGTGACCACGGCTTCCTTGAGAAACCAATTATGTCATGCACTCGGCTGCCCAGTCATCCCTGCCCTCGGGTAGAGATGAGGCACTGCTAGTTAGCCGGAGCAAAACCCGGATTGGACTGACAGGTGTCACCTGCAGTGGGTTAGACCTAGTTTCCCACACCGTGGGCGATTCTGCTGCGCAAAATCCAGTAATCTCATTAGAATAATGAGAGCCTATGAGACATCTCCATAAGGTTTATCTGGATTGTGTACCCCATTGTCACATTCAAAGTGCTTCTTTATTTTAGGTATTATGGGGCATATTTACAAGCCCCTTTTGCCACCTTAGTGCAACAATAGCGTCATTTTTGTAACGCTAAGGCGGTGCTAAAGTGGATTTTTTGCCGCGTCATATTTACAAAGTGGGGCAATGCTTGCATTGTGCCACTTTGTAAACCCTTGCACCACATTATGCCTGTGTGAGGCATAATGTATGTAAGGAGGGTGTTCCGGCACTGGGAGGCACGGAAAAATGGCGCAGTGAAATTTACAACATTTCATGGCGTCATTTTTTCCCGCGATTTTTAACGCCTCCTCAGAGCAGGTGCTAAAATGATGCACCAATTATATTCAATGGGCCTCCCTGTGCTTTGTTGCATTAGCATCAAACTTTATGATGCTATTGTAGCAAAGCGCCACAGTAGCATCAAAAATGTTTATGCTATTGTGCTAACTATGCCATGGTGAGTCATATTGAAATACGGAGTGACCATGGTGTAGTTAGGTGCCAGAAGGGGGCGCAGGAAAAGTGGTGCATCATTTATGATGCACCACTTTCTTGTAAATATGCCCCTCTGTCTTCCTATCTTATAAATGCAGGTCCTTCAGAGCAGGAATGGCCTGAATAGTGTTATCGAAGTCCTAGTGTGTTCCATTCACTCAAGTGTTCGGCTTGATAGGAATAATGCTCTATTTTGTGGTAGTATAGGAGAGCAGTTAGGCTTATCCGAGGGTGGTGATACGCATTTGTTGTACTGACAGAGGCAATACATGAGACACACATACTCAAAGAATACATTTGAGACCAATTTAGAAAAATCACACTTCTTTTTATATATACTTTAAACTCAAGAATTTCATTATAAGATAAGTACGTTTTCAAACAAATACTTTTTAGTTTAAAAAATCAACAGTGCAATTTCACAGTTCATCATTGTTTACCTATTTGGAGGAAATCACAGTCAGCAAACAAGCACTTGTTGATGACTCACGGGACCAATCTGCATGCAAACATGACACAGAATAATTAGACAGACTAGAGCTACATGTGGGGTGGGATGGGGTAGTTACACCTTTTTCATGGTAACTTTCTAGACTATTAGGATCCAACTAAATGCTGCAGTGCTAACAGAACTATGCAATGCAAATGCAATATAGTCTACAACTGCATCAAAAAGAATGACAAATATGGCTATATCCCACTGAAAGCAAACAGAGCAACATGTAACAAGTATATTGTGAATTGAGATTAGTAATAATTCCTGGAAAATCCAATAACGTTTGTTTGAAAAAAGGAGGACATGGCGTACAGGCCATGCCATGTTTTCACTTTTGTCTGCACCAAGACACTTCGCCTGCCATGGCAGCCTGTCATGTGCTTGGTGAGGGGACCCTTAGGGTCTCACAATTCGTCCTGCAGTATACTCTTTAGTACTCCAGGTCCTAAGTACCAGGGGTACAATTTACTAGGGACTTACAGTGGATGCTAAAGGTTTTGTCAATTGGGACAAACAACAGTGCAATTTTGGGGGAAGAGATTTGGCACAGGCGCCCTGAAAAGCAGGATCCCAGTGCACGTTCAGTCAACTTTACACCAGAAACTAGGCAAAAACTGTGTGTGTGTGGGTGGAGGGGGGTGAGGGGTGACCATGTCTAAAGTGGCACTTTCCTACATGACCCCTTCCCAAATGAAAGAGAATTAAACTAACCTTTGCCAGATGAGTCTTCATCTTCTGAGTGGAAGAACCTGGAAAAGTCATCTGCATTGGCATCGTCAGTCCAAGGTCGGTGTTCCACTGTAAAGTCCATTCTCTATATGGAGATGGACCACCTTAACAGGTTGGGGTTTTCACTTCTCATTTGCGTTAACCATCTGAGAGGGCTGTGTTCAGTTTAAATTAGCAGTGAGAGCCAAACAAGTACGGCCTCAGCTTCTTCAGGGACCAAACCACAGCAAAGGCTTCCCTCTCACTGGTACTCCAACGCTGCTCTCTGGGAAGTAACCTCCTGTTAATGGAAGCAACAGGTTGGTCATGTTCATCATCATTGATTGGGACAGCTCTGTTTCTATCCCATGTTCAGAGGCACCTTTCTGACAAATGTACTGTTTGGTGTAAGTTGGAGATTTTAGAATAAGTGCTGAGCACATTGCTTATTTCAGGCTGTCAAAAGCCTTTTGTAGCTCACTGTCCAGTTCACCTTTTTGGAGATGAGTTCTGTGAAAGGTGCCACAATAATGCATTATCCCTTCACAAACCTCCTGTAGTACCCAATCAAACCAAGGAATGCCCTGACTTGGATCTGTGTTGTATGAGCTACCCAATTCAGAATTGTCTGGATCTTGGGCTTTAGTGATTGGACTTGGCCACCACCTTCAAGGTGTCCCAAGTAAACAACCTAACCCTGCCCTGTCTGGCACTTGCTTGCCTTGATAGTTAGGCCTGCCTTTCGTAAAGCCTAAAGAACCATTGCATGGCGGATCAGGTGGTTAAATATAGCAATATGTTATAATGTACTATGCGATGTTGCTTTAAGTTTCAGTGTGAGTATGACCTAGCGGGTCTTTCCAAGGCAGTTGCGATGTGACTGGCCTTCGGGAGGAGCTGTGTTTGTCCTATGACAATAAATCTACATTCAACTACTTAAAAATCACCATTTCCCTCGTCAGGGTCATTACTTCATTTTGGCGACGAGTCGGGGCGCTGTACCAGTCACATCGGTGACGCTGTTGCATGTGGGACAAGACGAGCTCTGTGGTAGAAAATAACCATTGAAACAAACCTGCGTGATTAGAGCTCGGTGTAAGATGCACATTGGAGGCAGCAGAGGGAGCAAAGCTAATCACAATTCGGTGTGTTACGGGAGAGGGAGGTGATACCTTCCCTGATCAATACTTCAAGCGCATGCGCATTGCCAACGTTGCTTAGAGTTTCTATAGTTATTTACCTACTGTCTCATGGCAACGCAGTAGCTACACGCGTGTCCAAGATGGTAGCTGTGTGTGTGTCAAGCTCGTGCAGATTCTCTTGCTTCCGCATTTCAGACTGGATTGGCACTTCCTACACGACCTTTACTTTAGAGGAAAGGTCCTTAGGAGTGTCATTTTTCTGTGTATTGTGAAAACTAAAAGAGGACTTTGAAGCAGCTTTAGAAAAGGTGTATGAAAGTGTTTACAACACTGTTACAACTGTTATTAGTTTCATTTAGAGAACTGTAATGGCTTCCTCCATAATTTACCTCCTACTTTTTAGATCAACATGGTGAACAAGCCAATCAGTTGCAGGAGTGGATATACATTTTTGAGAATTATTTGATAGCATTGGATGGACAAAACTTTCACCCCAAAGGAAAAAAGCATTATTATTAAGTACTATTGGCAAGGAAGCACATCACATATTCAAATACTTACCTGAAATTCGGGATGATGATGCACAACCTTTACAGGATGAATTTGAAGAAGCAAAGCTATGCATGGAGAAGAGATTGTGCACTGTCGGAGCAAGAAGACCCAGGAGCGGTTATGGGCGGCAAAGAATCCATCTTTCAAGGATGCGATAACAATAGCCAAAATAGTTGAGGAGTCAGAGCTCTGTATGAAAAAGATCAGCAAAAAGGACAATATCTCAGAAGGTGATGTAGCACTTATATCGAAAATAAAAGTACCACTTCTAATTATGGTGGTCCTATCAGTAAACAGGTTGTAAAAGAGGTCAAACTGGCAAAACTTAAAGTGTGCTCTAGGTGTGGGAGGACAAATGGTGTTTTGCGTTAAATAAGGATTGCAAAAAGTGTGGTCGCAAAGGGCATTTTCCCCGAATGTGCAAAGACAGGTACAGAGCACCTATAGCTGCGACTGAATCATATGTGGAGGAGAATTGTCTGGAAGATCGTCTACTCATGGAACGATTGGATGAAGCTGATGTGGGAAAAGAAGCAATACCAAAGATAATTTTCTCGATTTTGGGCAAGAATGTGGAATTGATGGTAGATTCAGGTTCATTGTATACAATTGTTCCAAAGTCAGTGTGGATTGAGAATTGGCCTAAAGTTTCTTTGTTACCCAAAGATATTAACCCCAGAGGGTATCAGGGTTCAAAGATCAATGTATTAGGATATTTTGAATCACCAATTACATTTAAGTTGAGGAATATCGAAGGGAAGGTGTATGTGGCTTATTGTGGTCCTCCCATATTAGGTTGGGTTCACAAATATGACTTCCATATTATAATTGATCCTCATTCAGTAGAGAAAGTGTGGATGGTAGATGATGTTAGTGTTGATGACATTTTGAATTGGGCAAAGGATGTATTTGAAGAAAAGTTGGGTGAATTGAAAGTGTATGTGCACAGAATAGTTTTGCAAGAAGGAGCTGTGCCTGTGAAACATAAAGTGAGGAGGGTGCCTGTGGTGGTGAGTGAAGTTAAAAATAATTGCTGGACAACATGAAGAAAGATGGTATCATCGAACCAGTAGAGGGGTCTTCCTGGATCTCTCAAGTAGTAATAACCAAGAAATGTGATGGAAAACTCTATTTCTGTGTCGACTTGCGAAGTCTAAATCGATTTGTAGTGACGGATGTATTTCCCCTTCCGAATATAAATGAACTCTTGTAATTGCTTAAAGGAGGTAGATACTTTTCCAAGTTAGATTTAAAGGGTGCGTACCATCAGATCAGGTTGCATGAAGATTCCAGAGCTTTAACAGCCTTTATAACTATGGAGGGCACTTTTTAATTCACCAGGATCGCTTTTGGGTTGTCTTCAGCCGCAAGTGGATTTCAAAGGGCAATGTCAGTAATTTACAAACAAATGGAATAAGAGGAGAGTGGTACTATACCAGAAAGGGAGCAAAGGAGGTGTAAAGCCTATGCATGGTATGTCTGGTGGTAACGGTTTTATGTTCATGAGTGATGAGGAGTTTGGTAGTCCAAAGGTAGTGTTAGTGAAGGCTGTGCTGAAAGGGGTGTGGAAAAAGGTACAGATTTGGTTTCCCATGGGTGTGAAGAGAATATAAGGTCTATTTCCCAGGATGAGGATACAGAGAATGTATCTCACTGTGATCGTTCTCCGGGTCGAGTCAAAGTCAAAGAATTCAGAAACCACTTTGTTACTTGGAGGATTATGTTCAACTAAAATGAGAGTAATGCGTTTGTTCCAGCAAACTTGTGTTTTTCTTAGTTTGTGTTATTTGGGTTTTCTTTAAAAAAAAAGAGTTTATATTTTAAAGAGTTCAGAAAGGGGGGAGATGTATTATAATGTACTATGCTATACTATGATGTTGCTTTAACTTTCAATGTAGAAACGTTCTTTTGGAATGTGTGATTATGACCTAGCGGGTCATTCCAAGGCAATTGCGATGTGACTGGCATTCGGGAGGAGCCGCGTTTGTCCTATGACAATAAATCTACATTCAACTACTTAAAAGTCACCATTTCCCTCGTCAGCGTCATTACTTCATAATATCATTAAGATATGATGCACTAAAGCCTTCTAACCCATCAAGGACTTTGTTCACCAACCTCTGGAAGGCGGCAGGGGCATTCTCCAAACTAAAGGGCATAACAGTAAACTGATAGTGCCCATCAGGAATGGAGAGTGCTGACTTTTCCTTTACTCCAAGGGTCAGATATCTTTGCCAGAACCCTGATGTGAGATCAAAAATACTGAGATACTTGGCTGCCCCTAGCATATCTATCCGTTAATCAGCCCTGGGAATTGGACAGGCATCTGTTTTAGTCACAGTGTTGAGATCCCTATAACCCACACAAAACCTAGGCCCAAATTTATGTCTGTCATTTTATATGACGGGAATTCAGCGCAAACTGAACTCCATATTTATATTTTGACGCTAGACCCGACTAGTGTCACAATATAGGAGTTAACGTCATTTTTTGGATGTGTGAAATCACCTTGCGTTAATGACATGCAAGGTAGGCGTTCCCGCCCCAAAAATGACTCTAAGCCCCTAGCTCCATATTTATCCATCTGTCTTTCTCTGTCTTCCTGCCAAAGGTATTAGATGCTATCACCTCACTGACACTCCCCACATCTGCTTCCCCAAACACCCAGGAAATGCAGCAGGAGATAAAACAAGGCTTTTACCAATTTGCTGGCTTTCCACATGTGCTGTGTGCAATGGACTGCACCCATTTATGACTTGTCGCACCTGCCGCAACAGAACATTTATACAAGAACCGGAAACATATGCATTCCAGAAAATGTGGAGGCCATAGTGGACCACCGTGGACTATTTACTAACATTTTAGCCAAGTATCCTGGTAGTGTCGATGACAGTTACATATTCAGGCACAGCAGGATCAACAAACACTTCCAGGATTGCCAATATGGTAATGGCCTACTTGTGGGTAAGTCAACAAACCTAGCAATATACACACAACACACCAACCTTGTAGGACACACAAGACATACACCGCTCCAAAAACACATGGCCAGGGTAACACAGATGTGCAGGTAACAATACATATGCACCATGCTGCAGTACGGCTCAATCAGTGCACAGCACAAACACATACACCCACATGTAACACACCCACAACGTAACAGGCACACCATGTGAAGGACAGGTGGAGCTATGAACCCTTTGCTAATAGAAGATGTCCACAAACCACTACAAGTGCCCACAGGTTGACTACTAAATACACTTCACACACACGACACCAAACTAAGAATAGCATGCAATGTCAATGGCATACACCATGGTCATGTAAAGAAAGTCACACATAGGCACAGAGCCCTTACATTGTGTTGTACAAGTCTCTGCCAGAACATACATCAAATGCCAGATAACTGGTGCCAATACCAACTACATCTCATCAACACATACCTCACTTGCCTGTAGTGTGCATGTACATCTGCCTGATGCATTGGGTCACACACAGAAATACCAAATTAACGGCCATTACATACCATGTGCCAGATTTGTGAGAAGTGGCATCAAACTTACTGTAGTGCCACCTCACATGCACCACTTACTGACCCACAACACCATCATGTCTGTACAGTAAACAATAAGTGGCCCACCATGGGGTAGAGTCACTGTTAGACAGTGCAGATCATGGATGCTATAGTAGGACTGGGTAGGAGTATTTAGGACATCACTGACCTTACATGCACTGTGCTAAGGGACCCATTTGTAAAGTAGCTGTGCCCCATCCCATTGCCTGCACTGTGCATGTGTTGACAGTATAAATGACGATTCATGTATTGAAAGATAAGAGAAACACTGGTAGTAATGTTGATTATCCTGAAACATTGGGATACACACCCTTGGACACCTGATGGTTGGCATAAATATCAGCTGCCACTCAAGATCATTAAGGGACATATGTAAGAGCGCCGGGTGCCATCATCATGTCCTGCACTGTATGTACAAGTTGGTGGATGACCACTCTTTTGTGACTTGATTCCACATTGTATATAGGGCCCCTTACATAGCATGATGACGCTGACTCAGATGTAGGTGTCAATTGTATTTTGCAAGTTTGCGCCACTTTTGCGTCAAAAAATGATGCAAATGCGGCACTAAAAAAGTATAATTATGGGCCTCTGTGTCTCAGGTCCTTGAGCCAAACCCAAGATTGTTATGTCCAACAACACAGTGCTATTAAAACATAGCACAAGGCCAGGAACTCACACCATACCACAAACACGTCTGAGTCACAACCAACTCCAACTAACAACTGCCATGCTACATACTAAACCTGTTGCCAGCTTTAACAACTTACATCTTTTACCTTTGCAGCCGATCAGGGTTACGGCATGCAGCCGTGGGTGATGAACCCATTTGCAAACCCTAAAACAGCAGAGCGTGCTTACAGTGAGGGACAACATCAGACATGCAATGTGGTGGAAAGGACATTTGGCATCCTCAAATCCAGATTCAGGTACCTGGACCTGACAGGAGGCAGCCTCCTTTATGCCCCACCCATTGTGTATACAATAATCTGCATATATGCCATCCTGTACAACATATGTGTGCGAATGAACGTGCCATTGTATGACCAGATTGCTGACCTGCCGGAGGAGGATGGTGCTGACTATATGGAGGGGGAACAGAACAACACAGCTGCTGGGGCACGCCAGAGACAGCATATATTTGACAACTTCTTATACATAAGAACCACAGAAATCATCATGTAAAATTTGTAAATAAACTGTTCACACTTTTCCCACCAATCCTGCTTTGGTCTATTCAATCTCCACTACGTATACCATAGGAATGTGACTCTAACCTCAGAAAGCATGTAACAAACACTAAACTGACAAGTATTGTAGCAACATCATATGTGATGTTTTAGATCATACTGCCACCATCACACACATCACTTACAGCCTTATCACTGGTATGCGACAACTGAAGGACACAATCCATGGACCACTACATATTTTTTACATTCACGTCGACAACTTGCTAATCAAAAGACCATCACACGCAACTACATCATGTCCTAGTAGGATGTATGCAAGGGGCCCACACATGAGGTAGGGGGATGTCAAAAAATTGAAATTAAATAATTTTGGAACTGAATACTGTCACAACTCAGTGTGATAGGTGCAATGGCTGCATGGAACATGTGTGACGAGGGGGGACTTCATCAGTAACTATGGTTATCATGATTTGCCCAGGGATAGTAACCAATGGAAGAAGTTGAGCCTGCGCAGTCTATCCATCGTTACCTGCCCTGCCACTGCCATGGGGCACAACCTTGACACAGGGTAAACATGACCTCACTCATTGCACAGACATGTCTGTGGAATGCACATTAGTATGGATGAGAATATATGCAGCTAGGGCTGCAGGTCCACAATACAAAAAAAAAACTATTGGTAAATGCAATGAGTTAAATCAAAGATGTGTGATCAAACCATATTCTGGGTGGAATGAAGGCAGAGTGTGTCATACACACTATGTAGCAAGGATGTACAAATGTCAGACAAATATGCTGTCTTCACACATCTCCAGAAAATCTAAATTAAAATGCGGAGACAGATGTAGAGTTATATTTTCTAGGTAGCAATAGTTCGCCCATCATCAACAATGCCTGACCTGTGTATGCAGCTTTAAACAGTATTCTCTGTATGACAACATCACACATCACAGACCAAAACACAATACAAAATCACAATACAGAACAATTGCATGGTACTAAATGTTAAAATGTGTCCCATACATGTTATGGACTCTAAAAGCACAATCTGGAGTGTGTGCTCTATGATGTGTTGCAATGTCCAATGCGATCAGATATCCAACATCACATTGAGTCGGAGTACACCTAGCCATGTAGGTAGGTTGTTCCAAGAGATTAATACACACCTAAGATTTGTTCTAACCGTTACATCATACAGTCATGGTTAGAGTCAACTAGGTTGTGGGATGCTGGAAGAATTGCATAAACATGTTCCAAGGAAGGTGTGAATGGACAGCTGAGAGATACCCACTGATAGTTCCAAACAGTACATGGCATGTCACCTAGAGACTACACAAGTGCTGTGCCATAAGTCATGATATGTGTGCGTGGCACTCATTACATCTCATAAATACCACCAATGGTACGGGAACTAACAAGTTGCCAGTAGGAAGAGGAGGCAAGATCCTAACATCACCCAAGTCATATGTTGGACTCTGTTCCCTTATCACCACACAATGTAGTTGTAGAAGATGCGTACAAAGCAGTACCTGCAAAATATCTGTGATTGATGGAGGGCATAATACATAACTTCACAGTAATGCCACAAAATAATAGGGAAATGAACAGAGATACTCCAAAAAAGACTGTGCAAAACATCATTGATTGCAGGTCTATCCTTCACAGATGTATATTGAGGCTGGCCAGGTACATACATGAACCAGACATCTTTGGCACTACCATAACATGAAAATTGGCCTACACCTGGCACCATAACATGAGCATCTTATGTACAATACCATCTGTACCATGCCATTAGTTGATAGTTGAGACAACTACACTCACACAACCCCAACACATGCTGCAAATGGAAAAAGATGATGAGTCCCATGAATGTGAGATGTCCGAAAGGTGCAAGCATCCGAGCACTGTACCTGAGAGGGGAAGGCCTGACATCAAGTGCTGCATAGCAAAGCAGCACATCCTGGTTTGTATGAACATATTTGTGCATGTGTAGAACGACTGGGGAGTCAGCATAGGCTGCTGTGTTCCAATCATTAATGGCTGAGATCCCAGCTTTTTAAGCCACAGACCACTGTCCCTACTACATCAACATATGACATAGTCAGGTGCCTGTTGTAGCTGTACAATGCCAAGAACAAAGTGGAGCACCAGGAATTTGCAGCCTCCCAAACAAATATGTATTTTTGTTGCCATTCATACCCACACAGTGATGATGGAGAGTAGCCCTGCAAACTGTGCCACACTGCAACAGTAGTACCACGTTGTAAGCAGAGTTTGTGACAGAATTGACAAACATGAGCAAAACAAATCTGATAGTCCATTTGGATGCTAGCACACATATACAACATATCACTGTACACTTTCAACCATAATGGCCCAGGCATTGTATTGTGTCAGGATTCAGGACAGTAAACAACCTAGCAGTGTTATGATGGCATAGGTAGCAAGACACCTGTGACATCCATATATGATCTTCACATGTTTACCCACATACATATTGAATAGGTGCCAGTGATGTGACAGCATGTGCAATAGTCAAATTCCAATATCTGCCCATGCGGTAAGATTGTAATGTGACCTTGAACATCCCCTTCAGACACCAATCTCATTTGTGTTATCAAAATGCACTTACACTTGTTTCTACACACACAGGGCATATTACACATATATCACAAACACTGGTGTACATGACATCACCAGCAACTGAGATGCATGGGTAACCACATGACACATATGTACCTGAGCAACAAAGCGGTACGTACAACTACAAACCACAGAGTCAACACACAATGCCACGTAATTCATCAGTGGAAATGTGATGTTAAAGCTGGACAAGTACACTGCATACTCTGAGTCCAAATTGTAATGGCTTACAGATGACAGAGCATGTGTTGGAGTCAGGCCACCTCATATCATCAGTCATGGGTATTTATACACACTATTGTCACAGAGTTTACTATGTGGTACACCCACACATTCAGATACCTACACATATCTACACATAGGGCACACATGTGCCTAACGTATGTGGACACACTGTGGTTGCACATGCATATATATGCATGACATGCAAATGATGCATGCTGTTGACTCCGTAACACACTTATTGGTGGAACCGACCAATCACACCCTCACACCCTTAGCACATTGCTGCATGGACTTCCACATGTAGCCGTACCCCATTTGCCACATTGCAGCACAGCCCATGTCATATGTATGGTGAATCAGGGTGCACTCAAGGACAATGGAAAAAAACACGTAATCAAGTAAATGAGGCAAAAAATATGACGCAAATGTGTCAAAAACATCCCCAAATGTTAAGAAAATGACACATGGGCCCTTAGTGTGAATTCTACATTCACACTCCTCTAAATGCAGCCTTCTGTGAAATTGACGCATAACCATCATTTATGTTATGTATCTAAAAACAAACTATGCATATGCCAAATGCGTCAAGTAAAAACACGCATAACTGAAAAACGGGATGCACACGCCCAGAAATTGATTTAGTAGGAAATCCTGTCTACAAGCATGGTACAGTGGTTGTAGTTTCACTTTCTCTTTACAGTCTGTGCCTTTGGAACTGTGTGTGGTCGAGTATTGGAGCCGGTGGCTGATTGTTGTGTGTGATTGGAAGTTTGATGTGTCCCTTGTGCTGTGTCCTGTAAGATTTAGTGTGCATTTTGTCCTAGAAGTTGTAGATTTGTGTAGTTTTCATCCAGTTTTGTTATTGTACTGTGGGGTGTCTGTCCAGGGTTGTTAGTTAGTTGGGATAGTTGGGTTAAGTTTCCTTTTATTTTGTATCATGATTTATTGGGTGAACTCTGTACATCTGTCAACATGTCTGGCAAGGAGAGGATGACCAGAATGTCTGCGTATAAGATTGGAGGATTCATCTGGCTGGTTGCACACTACCTGCCAATGATGCTGCGAATGGGTGGCCGGGTGATCCTCAGCTACCAGACAGAGGCCAGGCGGCTCCGGTGGGACAAGGTGCTCCACCACGTGAGACTTGTATATCAAACAGGCTGGAATGACCACCAGCTGAAGCATCTGTGGGCAGATCTGCTGGCTAGGGAGCATGATCTGCTAGATCACCTGGGGATCGAGATCGGCAGAATGGTTGGTAAGTCTCCCATTGGCATACTATTGACTGTTTACTGCTTTTAAATGACAGTAGCAGATAAGTTGGAGTGCTGCATGCAATGCTTGCGAACAGGTTGTATTCAACTGGTATGAGGAGTATCTGCCAGTTCAGGCCTGGAGTTCACATGTCCAACAATTATACCAATGCAGGTCAGATGTCTGACGAGTCCTGCACAACACGTCACAAAGGCATACATTTCAGAGCCCTTAGCGTCACCTGTCCACCGACATAGTGTCATGTATGAAACGCCAAGGCACCGCCACCCTACCAATTTTCCTAGGATTGTGTTAACAAAGTGGCACAATGCATGCATAGTGCAACTTTGTCAACATTTCACACACATGAGCCCTGCCCCAGCCATCATATTTGCAAAGGGGGTTTACTCGCCTTAAGGGGGCAATGAATATGACGCATTTGATAATATGAGACAACTTTGCCACATAACTCATGAAATAATCAACACACGATCATTGCAGACTTTCAATAGTGCTGCATTTCAATTACAAAGCGCCCCTGGGTGCCTTGCGGGACTAGCTTAAGTACTTGAGTTGTAGGTCTTGCAAAACACCAGGGTAGTGTCATGTATTTCCTATACAACACCCCCTTACACCATGTTGTGCCGTTTTGTATAGACTGCCTACACATGGTGTTGTCAGGGGTGTGCTAAGGGGCACACATCCTGTGGGGCAGCACTAGGGGCCGGATTTGTGAGAGTTTAGCATTGCCCTTGCATTACTGTGTGACGCATTAGCAGCACAAAATGAATATCAAACACATGATATGTAATTTAGCGTTACTTTTGAGTCAGAAAATTACGCAACGGCAGTGCTCACTTTTCATTACTCAAGTCCCAGGTGCTGCACCACTGTTGTCCTATTGGCCCCTTTGTATCATTAAGCAAGGCCATGTAAGGGAGATTGAACATGAGTTGGGTAGAGAATACTGGCAGTTCCATGTTCCAGTTCATGTTCTGTCACAGACAGCCTCTACTGCACCCATACCACACACATGTGCAGAGTCTGTTCCACTGGCCTACAACTCCTCACTGACAGTATCAAGCTGCACTGCATCAGCTCCATCTCTGCCACATCACTCACTAACCTGCAACTCCAGATGCATCATCTGACCACAGAGCAAGCGTGTCTGTGTTGAGCGCTATTTCTATGCCCATGTACTTCTCCCTCACTGGATTGATAATAGTGTACAATGGCAGGCCACCCACTATTTGCAACACATACATATCACCATGCAGTCAATGTGCAGGTAGTTAAAGCAACTTCACAAGTCCACAGCCATAGCAATTCGCTAAGTGCGTCTGTTCGTTGCAGGGTGTGTAATGCAAATCCTCAACACCTTGCAATACCCACACAATCCAAGGGTAGTAGCGTGTCTGTGAATTATGATGATGACATAGTTGTTTTATACATCTGTTGCAGGCAGAGATGCCACAACCATAGCATGGCCCTCAGGTGGAAAATACATGAGCAAACAGTCGTATTTGGCAATGGCAATTTGGCAATTTGGGTGACATGCCCAAGGATAGCTGCGTGACAATACCACATATAAATGTTGCAGGGTGTAGCACCACAGGAGTCTCTGGCCCAGTGCTAATGTTCAGATGTGTGGCTCTAACTTACCTGAGTGTATGTGTCATTGTGTGATTGTAGTGGTGTGTTTGTTGCACTGATTTCCACTAGAATGACTATCTCACTACTCTTAACTAGTTCACCCTGAAATTTGTTGTCCACTCGCAGTGACTATGATTTGACACTAAGCATGGTTTACCATTCATGTCTTACAGGTGGACCAGCCCCCTACATAATTGGTGAAGTGGTGCGTTTTGAAGACCCTGATGCATCCAGTAAGTGTGAGAATGTGTGTCCTGTGAAGTAATCCAGGGTTTGGTGTGAGTGAGTCATGTGGGTTGAATACAATGCCAGATGTGATAAACTGTCCAATGATCAGATATCATAGTAGGCTGGATGGTGGTATCATGGCTCATTTTAAAGATTCCCAAGCACCACCAGAGGGTCAAGTCTTGTGAGGCTCTTGGTGCGCAATGGCCAGCATCGTGTATACAAGGTGGTGACAAGCCACAAGTAGGGCCATATGTAACTAAGAATGACAGAGTGCAACGCGCTGTGACAAAATTGGAAGTCGCGCACCCCGTCATTTTCACAACACAGGGATGCGCCGTATTTAATCATATGCAACCTTGTGTTGTGTAAATTAGCATCCAAGCCCCAACGCAGCCACCCTTGTGCCATTGTGCACTGATGGCTGCGTTGAGAAGGGGGTAGTTGTTGTGCAGGAGGGACATCCTCCTGCACAAAATAGTATCTCCATATGTGATTTGCTCTTACTCTACATGTTGCAGAGTGCAGCACGCATATAAAGAGCAACAAACAAGGAGATATGCCAAATTTTCTCCTCATTTCACCCTGCTAATGCCGCCACTGGCATGGTGTTAGCCAAATTTGCTCAGTCTGAGGTGTGAGTAGACTCTAATGTTTTGGGCAACATGATAAGCTGCAATGGGTGTTGCTGTGGCACAACCACAACAATACCCTTTGCATTTAGTCATAGTCCCAGATTAACAGATTTGCTCACACCAGAGTCAGTGCCAAATTCAGCACACACCCCAAGGGCGGGCTTAGCAATGCGCAATAAGGATAAATACTCTTATGTGTCCTCCGATTGGGATCTTTCAATGGCTGATGCATTAGGCAGCACACATCTATTGTATATCCTCTTAGTTATTGTATTGTGTTGTAAGGTGTCCCTTCCGGCACATAATCAAACTCCTCCTAAACGCAGCCAACTATGCACCAGGGACAAGGCTCCCTGGATTGACGTATGTTAGCAATATGTGCCCAGGCATAGGTTACAACAAGGGGTGCACCATATTGATGCTATTTTGGTGCATCCCTGTATTGTCATGAAGGTGGAGGACTGGGCTGGCAACTGTCCGTCTTTTGCACTCCATGTATGTTTCACTTTTGTGGATTGTCATTGGCTTGCATGCAGGTCAAGGCCCAACGTGTGCTGGCATGGAACTGTGTGTGAAAGGAATAGTTATGGCAGATCCCTTATTGATGGATGCCTACACCTGGACACATGAATGTAGATGTGATTGACCTACGGATACCAGCTTCCTAGTTGTAATCCCTCCTAACATATGGTCTACTCCTTGACTCCATGTATGAGTGGTCAGGCCTTGGTGGATGACCAGGACCGTTGAGATGATGGATAGCAGGGCCATCCCCCCCTTAGGTTCAGGGGAAGAGGAATACCACATTTGTAGGTAAATGTGATGTTCACATTGTAGGTGACAGTTACGTTGATCAGGCTTGCATGTGAACCTATCGGCTCTGACCCCTTATTGTTACCAACAGCATCCCATCCTCCCAATGACATGTCCAAGTTACTAGTGTTGTATGCTTGGAAATAGACACAGATGAGGAGGAAATTTGGGCCTGATCAATATAAAGTTAGCACTGCCTTTGCATCATTTTATGACGCAAAAGCGGCGCAAAGTTATCAAATATAATTTTATTTTGTAAGTTTGCGTCGCTTTAGCATGAAAAATATGATGCAAAGGCAGCATTGACCAGGGCCTTTGTCTTTTCTGGAATGTGAGTTGGAGTGCATGTGTAATTAGATGTAGCAGTGTAAGCTAGTAATCTGTACAGACTCCACCCAATGCTGACAATGATGGTTGCTTGTCTCCATACTACAGCTGCCAACATGACAAATGAGGAGAGGCATGAGTTTCAGAAGAGGGCAATAAGGTACGGCCACATCCTGGCACCGTAGTCTGGGTACAGACATATGGGTCACCGCTTCCGGGCAGAGAAGGCTACAGGGGAATGGCGGGAATTCCCACATGGGGCCCCCACGCTGCCTTAAAAGGCTCAGCAAGCTTCAGGCTCCTCAGCAGTGCAGGTAGGCACAGCTACCACCACCCCATTGACATCGGCTGCAGCAGTCACCACACCAGCGCAACAGCTCACACCACCTGCTGCCATTGCAACACAGTTGGTGCAGGATCTGCAGAGGGACATGTCCCACATTCTTAAGAGTTTGGACAGATTGGAGAAGAAAATTGCATGAAAAAAAAAGATGTTGAAATACATCAAAATGAAACTAAAAAAGGCCAAACTGTGACTGAAATGTGATTTGCCACCTCCAAGTTTATTGCTTGTAGGTGACGAGACCAGCATACACATTTGTCATGTTAGGGACCTTGTGTGTAGCTTTGTGTCCCCACAGTCCTGCACTCTTGTACTGCTATTCTGTGACCAATGACATGGAGTCACACATTACAATCATTTAGCTAAGTTGATGGATCACAATACACGTAGACATGCTGATTGTGTACAAGGTGTTTGTTTACAAGTGGAAGTGTTGTAGTGAGATATTTACAATTTCCGGGTCAGTGACCCCATTTGGTGAAATTCATATGTTTGTGACACAGCACAAGTCCAGGGTTCAGGGACATGTCATGAGACATGTTTCGGAGAAGTGTCATCAAGTGCGGAGGAACAATAATTGCCAATTGATAAGTGAGAGACAATGACAGTCCATAGCAGACAGGTCAACAGTGTGTGGGTGAAGAGTGCACATATCCAACTGTGCTAACACTGGCAGGATCTCAAGCACAGGACAAAGGAGAACATTGCCCATGTGGCATAGGCTGGTGCTACTGGGAACTCTTACGGGTGAAGTTGATCTGTGCCACATCTTCATCCTCCGATATGTGTGGTGCCTCCTCTGCCCTTGAATGTGGTGGTGGGAAGGTAGAGGGGGCAACACACACTTCAGTGGTTGAAGATATGGAACCCCAATTCCCGGCAGCTGCCATTTGTGGAACAACATATGGCATCACTGCAGCAAGGAGGAGCTGCTGATTTTTACGGATAGCAGCAACATCCCGGTGGTAGGCAGCCATGTCTGCCCTGAGGGGGGCCACTTCCCGCTGCATGGAGTTCAACTTGTTCCAATCACGCTGCTGCCAGTTTGGGAGGGCAGTTGTTGTGGCCTCTCCCTCATGGCAGCAGCTATGTCCCTCAGACACTGCTGCACTCCATGCAGTGGGGAGTGTGTGCCTCGTTTGGCAGCTGTATGTTCATTGGCCGTCAAGAGGCACATGAGCATTCCCTCTAGGCTGGCTGCCACAGACTCCATCCCCACCCGCACCTGCTTGGCCAGCTCCCACTGGACTCCTACCACTGTCCTCTTGAAGCCTGTCCCCGGGTCCTCAGAGTCCTCAGCTGTGTCGGTGCTGGCAGGTTGTACTATTGGGGTACTGGGTGGAGCATCTGGGATGGCTGCTACATTATTTGTCCTCCTTGCAACTAGAGGTGGTGTCTGGAGGGATACCAGGACATCTTGGAGGGTCTCTTGGCTGATGGTTGTCAGCTGGTCATCCAGGTCATCGGGGAACTCAAGGACAGGCAGATCAGCAGAAGAGCCATCATCCTCTGCAAAGAGATGGTGTAAAATCAATCTTTCTATTTTGTGGCAGTTGACATGTCACGTCACTGACTTGCTATTGGAGGCTCAGTGACAACGTACAGCCCAAACATTGTTCCTGACATCATGGATAAAATGTATCAACCCTTTGCCCCACCTGAGTGTTACATAAAGTGAAGCTCAGGAGGCTCAATAGGTTGAATCATGTTTACTAGGTGTGATGTATTTCCTTTTGGTGGCTTGACACCATCTTGTTATTGTCTACCCTTCCTATGCATCTATGTGCATGGTAGGGCCTTGCAATGGGTGTTTCAGTGGTCAAGCCACAGCAACACATATTGCAATATGCCCCCGTCCCAGTTTTACATGTTTTACATACACCAGGGTGGTAGCAAAACCTTATACCATCCCAGGGATGGCATTACCAGGGCACTATATTGTTGTTTCTTTTGATTGCTCCTCATGTTGATGTATGTGTATGTGTGCTACATTGCACAGCACACGTGGACCTAGCAGATTGCCATTTCAGTTTCTGGTTGAGCTGGAAGGTGCTCCTTCCTACACAACTATGATATTCCCCTCAATGCAGCCATCCTTGCACTATGGGGCAAGAAATGCAGCATTGTGGCAGTGCAGCTAATTTAACACAGGCACAGAGGTGGACCCACTGATGCCCATCATGGCTATCATTTGTTGATGTGTACATAATTGTCTACATGACAGTGCCTGATGCCACAAAATAATGGACATGGCCAGTTGACTAAAGTTGAACTTATATCAGGTCTTTGAGCTACTTTGATGGAGATTTTCCAGATAGTTGTACTGGTGCCTACATGGACCCTCATTACAAGTCCGGCAGTCCTATGACCACCAGACTGCCATTGTCAATATGATCACCGCCAACAGTGCAGATGAAAGTGGCACATGTTGTCCACGAGGAATGCCCCTTGGGCCAACCGCCTTGTATTGTCAGGTTGCCGGTAGCCTACAGACTGACAATGCCACCTGTCTTGTTACACCAGACCAGTATTACGGTGAGCGCTACCCTCCAGGTATGTTCCCATTTTCCCACCAGCCTTTGCCTGGTGATAAAAACCCCCATGCAAAGGTTGGTGGTAATGTGGTGTGGAGTGCCCCTGGGTGCCCCTGCACAGCCCATGCACCTGGCATGGGCAGTGCAAGGGGCCTCATGCCCAGGGTCTCTGCGCTTTCCACTGCCTGATTTGCAGTGCTAACAGCAGCGTGTCCTGTCACACCCAATGTACCCCAAGATTGTTGCTGACTCTATTTGATCCATCAACACTGTAGTAGTAACTGCCCCACAGAGCTGACATGAGCAGACAGATTTCCACCCACCATCCCAGCATGTAACTCATACGGCCAACCACAAAGGGTACACTACACTAGCAGTCTTACCAGCACCAGACTTGCCCATGCACCATTCCCTGCCCATTAATGTGAAATTGTACACCATGACGTTCACAGACATACACCGTATGTTGTGTTTGTGTGGTTATTTCCCCATGCCTATGTGTCTCACATGGTTGTGTCAGAGTTGTTGTGGGCTCAACCTGTATGTGTTGTGACCTACAGATTGCAATCTGTAGTGCATATTTTCTCTAGTGACACAGGTCTGATCAGCAGCAAAATGTGTGGCTCCACACTATACCAGTTTAGTTACACTGGGCAGTGCCATGTTTCCTGTGATTCAAGACCACCCTGCAATTCCCCCATCTGCTGCCCAGTTTACTTTCCCTGCACCCAGAGAGCCATCCTTACTGCATGATGGAAAAGTAGCTGCCTTATGAGGATGTGGGGTTTATGAGCGGGGTGGTCGTGCTTCCAGCACTTGTCTGAGTAATGTTGGCTAAGGCCGCATTTATTTTCATTTAATTGTGTGCTGTAAGATGCAGCACACGTGTTTTGGCAATGGGACAAGGCAGTTGCAAAGTGTTTCTGCAAGGGAACCCACCATGACGTAACCCCAGGAATGGAATTGACTGACTTCCTAGTCTCTGATGTCTTGGTCATGTTGATTGGGTTTGTTTGACTATATGCAAGGGATGTTGTGATGACACAACCACAGGCACAGTAATTAGATATGGCTTCCATCCTATGTGCTGCATATGTATGTATGTCGTCCTGGTGATTAACATATGTCCAGGTTGTGTATGTATTGTGGTGCATGGCACAACCAAGGCGTGTGTACATGTGTTGCTAACGTTTGAATGGTGCAACTTGATTCATGTGCAATGTGTCCCTCTGCGCTCCTTTCACATGCATTGAGTGTGTTCTCTGTGCCTCCCACTTCTTGCATTTGACAACTTTGCATTACTTTCCTCCATGCAACTTACCCTGCATTTTAGGGGGTTCCTGGTAGTCTGCGCTGTCCTGTCCTTTAATTCCAGTGACCAGTTCCTCCGGGCTGACTGCTGCAACCATCTCCTCCATCTCGTCCAGGTCCTCCTGTGGTGCTGGACTTCCACCTCCAGTTTGCAGTGCTGCCTTCCTGTTCCTTGCCATTTTCTCCTCTGTCCTTCGCTTACAATCATGCCAGCATTTCTTGCACTCGGTTATGGTTCTCCTCACCTCTTCCACACTGTTAATCTTGTCAAATATCTGCCACCATATTGCCTCTCTCCTGCCAATTGGCAATTTGGAGGTGACAAGTAGTTGTTGCTGGTGCTACGTGACCTGCCTCACAAGGATTTCATGCTCCTTTGCACTAAAAAAATACTTGCGCTTTTTCTTCTCCCTCCCCTGGGACTTGTGGGTGTCCTCCTGGCTGGTTCCTTATAGAATGGGGTCACCCGGGGGTCTCTCCTGGCTTGCTGGGTCCATTTTGCCTCTACTTTGCAATGTTTTCTGCATTAGCATCTGAAATTGACGCTAATGTGGGTTAAAAATGGTGCATAACCATTTTGCAACATATTTATGTGCCGTAAAACAGGTTAGAGTCATTTTTGCTGCGTTAACGTCAGTTTACATTACGTCAGGGTGCAAGGGTTAACATCAAACGTTTTGAGTTTAACCAGTTTTGAGCGCCGTTGTGGGTCATGGTATTTATGGAAATGGAAACATGGAGTTCACTGGTGTGCAAGTCAGGAAAAATTGGTCTACGAGGCAAGGGGCTGTCCACATAAGCATGCAAAGGTGTGGGGGAAATGCCTGGGTCTTCTCCCTTAACCACTCATTATTGTATGCCCGGTGTGAAATGTTATTAATGATGTGCCATACTGACAATCTGTGTTGTCTATGCAATGTTATGTACAAGCTGGTGTGGCTAGCACCTGCCCGTGCTTTTCCGCATTCTTTTTTCTTCTCTTTTTCCTTCTTCAAAATACAAATAAAAATAGCTTATCAAAAAAAATGGCACAAGCCAGCACTAAACTTTTTGATGCAAAACTGCATTTGTGCAGTTTTGTGTCAAAAAGTATAAATGTGGGCCCTAATTTATTTCTTTTCACCCTGGGAATGATGCTTGGGACTACAACAACTGGTCTGGCACAGGGGCTCTCAGAGTGCTCAATGACTCCAAATTCCAGCTTCTTCCTCACCTCAGCTTTGATGCTCTCTTTGAAATAATCAGACTGTCTATATGTTTTGTTTTTGACGAGCAAGCTATCCTCAGTGTCCATATCATGTGTACACCAGGTAGTCTGACCAGGGGTCAAGGAAGCTGGGCATACTGCTGCAAGAGTTGCTTGCAGTAAGTCTGCTGTTGGTCAGTGAGGGTGTCTGAAAAGGCCACTCCTTCAACTGAGCCATCTTTTGGGTTGCTGGAGAGGAGATTAGGAAGCGGTTCACTCTCAGCTTCCTGTCCCTCATCTGTGACCAGGAGCATGTTAATTTCAGCTCTGTTGTGATACGGTTTAAGGCAGGTTACCTGGATAACCCTTCTGGGGTTCCTGCAAGAGCCAAATTCCACTAGGTAGGTGTCTTCCCCTCTTTTCTCTAGGATAGGGTATGGTCCATTCCACTTGTTTTAGAGGGCCTTAGGAGTCACATGCTCCAAAACCCACATCTTCTGCCCTGTTTTTAGATGCTTTTTCCATGTACTCAGCTGTTCTGGAGCAAAGAACAAATACATAGTCCACAGTATCCTGTTTGGGCTCTCTCAAAGGTCTCTCCCATCCCTCCTTTCCAAGACAAGGTGGTACCTTATAGGATGCCGAAACAGAAGTTCAAAGGGGGAAAAACCTACTCCCTTCTGTGGCACTTCCTGTAAGCAGAAAGCAGTCATGGAAATAAGACATCCAATATCTGTCTGAGTTTTTCAGGGAGTGCACCAATCGTACCTTTCAATGTTCTTGTTGAATAGCTCAACAAGGCCTTTGGTTTGGGGGTGATATGGGGTAGTGAACCTATAGGTCACCCCACATTCATCCCATGTGCTTCAGGCAGCCAGACATGAAGTTTGTATCTCTGTCTGACACTACCTCCTTTGGAAAGCCCACTCTCATAAATATACCAATGAGGGCCTTGGGGCAGTAGTAGTTATCAGGGGAGTTTCTTCAGGGTACCTAGTTGCATGATCCAGTACAACGAGCTGGAGGGTCAAGGGGACTGACAATGTCAATCCCTACCCTTTCAAAAGGAACCCGAACCACTGGAAGAGGTATTAAAGGGGCTTTTGGGTGGCCACCTGTCTTGCCAGTAGCTTGACAGGTGGCACAGGAGTTACAAAATTCCTTCACCTTCTGGACATAGTAGAAGTGGTTCACCAACCTACTCCATGTTTTTGCCTGGCCAAGGTGTTCAGCTAGGGGGATATCATGGGCAAAAGTGAGTAGACATTTTCTAAACTGCTTAGACACTACCACTGTCCTAGTGTCAAAAGGTGTGGGGTACCTGGCCTCAGTGTAAAGAAGTCACTCCTCCCAATAGGTCCTATGGAAGCCACTGATATCTCCCTTTTCCTGATTGTAGGAGGCTGGCCTGGCTTATAGTGGGTACCTGATGGTACTTACACCTTGTGCCAGGTCCAGTTATCCCTTTTTAGTAGATTAGTAGTTTTCTAGCAGCTTAGGTTGATAGAGGTAGCTATAGCAGAGCAGCTTAGGCTGAACTAGGAGACATGCAAAGCTCCTACTATACTACTTATATCATATAGCACTATATCACAAGAAACACAATACTCAGAGTTACTAAAAATAAAGGTACTTTATTTTAGTGACAATATGCCAAAAGTATATCAGAGGATATACTCCCTTAGGAGGTAAGTAAAATACACATAATATATACACACAAACCAAAATCAGGTAAGTAAACAGTTAGAAAAGTAGTACAAACACTATAGAACACAATGGAATGCAATAGGAGACAATAGGCCTGGGGCAACAAAAACCATATACTCCAAAAGTGGAATGCGAACCACAAATGGACCCCAAGCCTAGTGTAGTGTGTAGAGGGTCGCTGGGAGTGTAAGAAAACACTAAGGGTGTCCAAGATACCCCACCCCAAGTCCCTGAAAAGTAGGAGTAAAGTTACCCTACTACCTCAGAAAGAAAGTAAAGTCGGGATAGGGGATTCTGCAAAGGCAGCTACTGACTGCAAAGCACTGAAGACGGATTCCTGGACCTGAGGACCTGCAAAGGAAGGGGACCAAGTCCAAGAGTCACGCAAGTGTCCGGGGGGGCAGGAGCCCACTAAACCCCGGATTAAGGTGCAAATGGACTGCCTCCAGGTGGAAGAAGCCAAAGATTCAGCAACAACGGAAGGTGCCAGGAACTTCTCCTTTGGTCAGATGTCGTCACACCGCGTGCTGGAGGATGCAGAGTTGTTTCCACGCAGAAAGACCACAAACAAGCCTTGCTAGCTGCAAGAGTCACGGTTGAAGATAATGGGTGCTGCCCGGGCCCAGGAAGGACCAGGAGGTCGCCCCTTGGAGGAGGAGACAGAGGGGGTGCTCTGCCACAGAGAAAGCCCACGCAGAAACAGGCAGCACCTGCAGAAGCACTTAACAGGCGTTCAACATATCTGAGCACGGTGGTCGTCTCAACACAACAAATGAGGGTCCCACGAAGCCGGTGGTGAACTCAGCGAGTTGAGCAATGCAAGATGGAGTGCTAGGGACCTGGGAAGTGCTGTGCATGAAGGAATCCTTGCAAAAGTGCACAGGAGCCCTAGCAGCTGCAGATCACGCAGTACACATGATTTCTGTTTGGCATGGGGAGGCAAGGACTTACCTCCACCAAATTTGGACAGAAGGACCACTGGACTGTCGGAGTCATTTGGATCCCACTCCTGTGTTCCAGGGACCACGCTCGTCAAGATGAGAGGGGACCCACAGGACCGGTGATGCAGATGTTTGGTGCCTATTGGGGTGCCAATCCCATGCATCCCGGGACTCCAGCATGGACCCCGGGTACTGCCAAACTAGCTCTCTGGGGTTTTCTCTGCAGCTACCGCTGCAGCCAACCCTCAGCCAGGTTTCTGCTCTTTTGGAGTCTGGGCAGCCCAGTCCCAGGAAGGCAGAACAAAGAATTTCCCCTGAGAGAGGGTGTTACACCCTCTCCCTTTGAAAATAGGTGTTAAAGGCTGGGGAGGGGTAGCCTCTCCCAGCCTCTGGAAATGCTTTGAAGGGCACAGATGGTGCCCTCCTTGCATAAGCCAGTCTACACCAGTTTAGGGAACACCCAGTCCCTGCTCTGCGGCGAAACTGGACAAAGGAAAGGGGAGTGACCACTTCCCTGTCCATCACCACCGCAGGGGTGGTGCCCAGAGCTCCTCCAGTGTGTCCCAGACCTATTCCATCTTGGATCCAGAGGTGTGAGGGCACTCTGGAGGCCTCTGAGTGGCCGGTGCCAACAGGTGACATCAGAGACCCCTTGTGATAGGTGGTTACCTGACTAGGTGGCCGATCCTCCTCTGAGGGCTATTTCGGGTCTCTCCATTGGGCTTTTCCTCAGATAACGACTTGCAAGAATTCACCAGAGTTCCTCTGTACCTCTCTCTTCGACTTCTGCCAAGGATCGACCGCTGACTGCTCCAGGATGCCTGCAAAACTGCAACAAAGTAGCAAGAAGACTACAAGCGACATTGTAGCGCCTAATCCTGCCGGCTTTCTCAACTGTTTCCTTGTGGTGCATGCTTTGGGGGCTGCCTGCCTTCATCCTGCACTGGAAGCCACAAAGAAATCTCCTGTGGGTCGATGGAATCTTCCCCCAGCTTCCGCAGGCACCAAACTTCACCGTCACTGGTACTCTGGGACCCTTCTCATCCTGATGAGCACGGCCCCTGGAACACAGGTGGTGGACCCAAGTGACCCAGACTTTCCAGTGGTCCAACTGTCCAAATTTGGAGGAGGTAAGTCCCTGCCTGCCCTCTCCAGAAAGTAATCCTGTGCACCGCAAGAACTGCAGCTACAAGGGCTTCTATGCACATTTCCACAATATCATGCATGCACAGCCAAGCCTAGGTCCTTAGCACTCTGTCCTGCGATGCTCAGCTCCCTGAGTTGATCTCCAGTGTCGTGGGACCCTCTTTTGCAGTGTTGAGATGACCGCTGTGTTCAGACATCTTGAACCTGTGTTCAAGGACTTCTGCAGGTGCTATCTTCTTCTGCGAGTGCTCTCAATGTTGCTGGGGGCCCCCTCTGTCTCCTCTCCCAAGTGGGAACATCCTGGTCCTTCCTGGGCCCAGGCAGCACCCTTTTTCTTCAACTGCAACTCAACTAGCAAGGCTTGTTTGCAGTATTTTGCCAAGGAAACAACTCTGCAACCTCCAGCTCTCCGTGGGACATCTTCTGCACGAAGGAGAAGTTCCTAGCACCTTTTGTTGTTGCAGAATCTTCAGCTTCTTCCATCCGGAGGCAGCCATTTTCCATCTTCATCCGGGGTTTAGTGGGCTCCAGCCCCCCAGGACACTCTCATGACTCCTGATGTCCCCTTCCTTTGCAGGTCCTCAGGTCCAGTAATCCATCTTCAGTGCTTTGCAGTCTGTTGTGGTCTTTGCAAAATCCTCTATCACAACTTTAGTGTGTTTCTGGGGAAATAGTAGTACTTTGCTCCTACTTTCCAGGGTCTTAGTGTTTTCTTACACTCCCAGCGACCCTCTACACACTACACTAGCCTAGGGGTCTATTTGTGGTTCGCATTCCACTTTCTTATTGTATGGTTTGTGTTGCCCCTAGGTCTATTGCATCCTATTGTATTCTACAGTGTTTGCAGTACTTTCTGGCTGTTTTACTTATCTGATTTTGGTTTGTGTGTATATTTTGTGTAGTTTACTTACCTCCTAAGGGAGTTTAACCTCAGAGATATTTTTGGCACATTGTCACTAAAATAAAGTACCTTTATTTTTAGTAACCCTGAGTATTGTCTTTCTTATGATATAGTACCTATATGATATAAGTGGTATAGTAGGAGTTTTGCATATCTCCTAGCTCAGCCTAAGCTGCTCTGCTATAGCTACCTCTATCAGCCTAAGCTGCTAGAACACTACTAATCTACTAATAAGGGATAACTGGACCTGGCACAAGGTGTAAGTACCATTGGTACCCACTATAAGCCAGGCCAGCCTCCTACATTGGTGGCAGTGGTGGTATAAGTACTTGTAGCTGCTTTACCGCTTTGTCATAGGTGGTTTTCATTAGAAAACCATATTCTAAATTCTTAGAAATATACACAGTTAATCTTAACAGTCTTACTTTCTTTCTAAAAAGTTTCTAAAAAGTTTCAGAAAAGTTTGAAAAAGTGTTTCTCTTTTCCTTAAAGGTTTTCTGAACGTTTTCTCACTTCCCTAAACTCTTTCTTTCAACTATGTCTGTAGTAGAGGCCACTCCCAAAGTTGTGCAGACAACTAATGACAATTTAAACTTTAAAAGTTTGAAGGGTCTCTGTATAGAAAGGAGTTTAGGGATTGGTAAGAACCCCACCAAAGATCTCCTTCTTAGCTTTCTCCTTGAAAGTGACCGGAACCAGACTGGGCCAACCCAGGATCAGGAGGTAGAGGAGGGGTTGCCCAGGTGGAATCAGGGGAGACCCCTGAAGATTCTGAGGAGGGTACTTCTAAAGACCTTCCAATTATCAGGCCACCTAGTGAAGTTGGTAGAGGGAGGAAGTCACACCAAAAGGCCAGGTCACTAGGGTTCAGGTAGTTAGAGAAAGGTCCACTTCTGCTAATTCTCACATTACCTCTGTGTCAGAGAATTCCCAAACCTCTCACCCTGAGGATACCACCCTAGACAGGGAACTCAGAAAGCTGAGGTTGGAAGAGGCCAGACTGAAGCTAAGACAGCAGCAGTTGGCCTTAGACAGGGAATCCCTAGATGTAAAGAGGGAAAGACAGAAGTTGGGGTTAGTTCACCATGGTGGCAGCAGCAGCAATCGTGATAGTCATCCTGTTGGAGAAACAGATTCAAGAAACCTGCACAAGATTGTCCCCCCTTACAAGGAATGGGATGACATAAACAATTGGTTTTCTGCACTTGAGAGGGCCTGTAAGGTACAGTTGGTCCCTCAAAGGCAGTGGGCTGCTATCCTGTGGCTATCCTTCACTGGCAAAGGTAGGGACAGACTCCTTACTGTCAGGGAGAGTGATGCCAACAACTACAAAGTTTTGAAAGATGCACTCTTAGATGGATTTGGCTTAACCACTGAACAATACAGGATAACTTTCAGAGATACCAGGAAAGAGTCCTCTCAAGACTGGACAGACTTTGTAGAGTGTTCAGTGAAGGCCTTGGGGGGGATGGTTACATGGCAGTAAGGTGACTGACTATGAGAGCCTGTTTAATCTTATTCTGAGATAGCATATTTTGAATAATTGTGTGTCTGATTTGTTGCATCAGTACTTGGTAGTCTCAGATCTTACATCTCCCCAAAAATTAGGAAAGAAGGCATACAAATGGGTCAGAAGAAGAGTGAACAGAAAAGCTCATACAGGTCGTGACAAGGATGGCAAGAAGAAGGATGGTAAGTCTTCTGACAAGGGTGGGGACAAAGATAAAAATAATTCTGAGACTTCATCAGGCCCACAAAAATCCTCTGGGGGAGGTGGGTCGAAATCCTCTTCAAACAATCAAAAGAAGCCAAAAAAAGGCCATTGGGCATGTGATTCCCCTTGTCCAAAGAAAAACACCAAGGCTCCCACTACTACAACCCCAACTGTGTCCTCTATTGCCCCTAGTAATAGCAGTGGTGGTGGGAAGAACACTACAAATAGCCAATCAAAGTGTGTAGCTGGGCTCACCATTGGTAATGTAGTTGGGGTTGGTCTTGTTAGGGAGACCACAGAGGCTGTTTTAGTTTCTGATGGTGGTATTGATTTAGCCACCTTGGTTGCTTGTCCCCTTAATATGGGCAAGTACAAGTAACTTCCCCTAATAAATGGTGTTGAGGTTGAGGCCTACAGGGATACAGGAACCAGTGTCACTATGGTGATTGAGAAACTGGTTGCCCCTGAACAACACCTACTTGGTCAGCAGTCAGCAATACCAAGTGACTGATGCTCATACAAAACTCTCTTAGCCATCCCATGGCTGTTGTGAATCTCAGCTGGAGGGGGATTACTGGTGCAAAGAAAGTTATGGTAGCCACTGATTTACCTGTAGACTGCTCCCTAGGCAAAGATTTGGAGGCACCAGCTTGGGCTGAAGTGGAGTTGGAGGCTCATGCAGCAATGCTGGGCATTCCAGGGCATATATTTGCTCTCACAAGGGCTCAGGCCCAGAAGCAAGGAGGACAGGGAAACTTGGATCCTGGAAAAATGGACCAAGCGCTCCCGAAAGCTAGGGGTAGAAAGGGTAAATCCCTGCCCACTATCCCTCCCTCTCCAGAAGATTCCCCTTTTGAGGAAGAGGAATCCTCTCCCTGTGCAGAACCTACACCAGATGAGCTGGCAGCAGACACTGCTGAGCTTCTGGGTGCAGGGGGGGGCTGCTAGGAAAGAGCTGAGTGTCGCACAGCAGACCTGTCCCACACTAGAGAGTTTAAGACAGTAAGCTGTCAAACAGCAGAATGGGGATATCACTGATAGCCATAAAGCCTATTGGGAAGATAACCTGCTCGATACTGAGTCAAGGGGCCCTAAACCTGGAGTTGCCAGGAGACTGGTCATCCCTTTGAAGTATAGTGAGTTTCTTCTGATTTTGGCTCATGATATTCCTTTGGCTTGGCATATGGGCCAAAGTAAGACTTGGGACAGACTTGTTCCATTGTTTCACTGGCCTCATATGTCTGAGGACACCAAGGAGTTTTGTCGCTCCTGTGCAACCTGCCAAGCCAGTGGCAAGACTGGTGGCACACCAAAGGCCCCTTTAAGTCCACCACCAGTGGTTGGGATGCCCTTGGAGAGTGTAAGGGTTGACATTGTTGGCCCCCTTGACCTTCCAACAGCTTCAGGAAATAGATTTATCCTTGTGGTAGTGGACCATGCCACTAGGTACCCTGAAGCCATACCATTAAGGACCACTACAGCTCCTGCAATGGCAAAAGGTAGTAACTTCATGTCTGCATACCTCAAAGCTATGTGGAAGGAGTGTGGTGTAACTTACAAGTTCACTACTCCTTATCATCTAAAGACAAATGGACTGGTTGAGAGGTTTAATAAAACTCTCAAAGGCATGATCATGGGATGTCCTGTTGCCATGCCTCCTTCTTGCTTATAGGGAGGTACCCCAAAAAGGAGTCGGCTTCAGCCCCTTTGAACTCCTCTTTGGACACCCTGTAAGAGGTCCCCTTGCTCTTGTGAAGGAGGGTTGGGAACAACCTTTAAAAGCTCCCAAACAAAACACTGTGAATTATGTACTTGGCCTCAAATCAAGCCTGGCTGAGTACAAGAAAAAAGCCAATAAAAACATTCAGGCCAGCCAAGAGCTTGGGCCTTGAAAAAGTTGAGACCATACCTCTTTGGTACTCACTTTATTGTTCAGACAGACCACAAACCTCTATTATGGCTTAAACAAATGAAAGGTGAAAACCCTAAATTGTTGAGGTGGTCTATATCCCTACAGGGAATGGACTATACAGTGGAACATAGACCTGGGAGTACCCACTCCAATGCAGATGGACTCTCCAGATATTTCCACTTGGACAAAGAAGACTCATCTGGGCAAGTTTAGTCTTATTGTCCCTCGTTTGGGGGGGGTGTTGTGTAGGAAAGTACCATCTTGCCTGGCATGTTACCCCCATTTTTACATGTATGTAAGTTTGTTTTTGCCTGTCTCACTGGGATCCTGCTAGCCATGACCCCAGTGCTCATAGTTTGTGGCTTGAATGTGTATACCTGTGCAGTGACTAACTGTCACTGAGGCTCTGCTAACCAGAACCTCAGTGCTTATGCTCTCTCTGCCTTTAAATTTGTCACTATAGGCTAGTGACCACTTTTACCAATTCCAATTGGCACACTGGAACACCCTTATAATTCCCTAGTATATGGTACCTAGGTACCCAGGGTATTGGAGTTCCAGGAGATCCCTAAGGGCTGCAGCATTTCTTTTGCCACCCATAGGGAGCTCAGACAAACCTTTACACAGGACTGCCACTACAGCCTGAGTGAAATAACGCACATGTTATTTCACTGCAATTTTCACTGCACTTAAGTGACTTATAAGTCACCTATATGTCTAAACTTGACTTGCTGAAGGTTAGGTGCAAAGTTACTAAGTGTGAGGGCACCCTTGCCCTAGCCAAGGTGCCTCCACATAGTTCAGGTCCATTTCCCTGGACTTTGTCCATTGTGCCCCAACACCTCTGAATCCAAGACGGCAGAGGTCTGGGACACACTGGAGGAGCTCTGGTACCTCCCCGGGAGGTACTGGTCAGGGGAGTGGTCACTCCCCTTTCCTTTGTCCAGTTTCGCACCAGAGCAAGGGTGGGGGATCCCTGAACTGGTGTAGACTGGCTTATGCAGAGATGGGCACCATCTGTGCCCATCAAAGCATTTCCAGAGGCTGGGGGAGGCTACTCCTCCCCAGCCTTTCATACCTATTTCCAAAGGGAGAGGGTGTAATACCCTCTCTCAGAGGAAATCCTTTGTTCTGCCTTCCTGGGACTGGGCTGCCCAGGCCCCAGGGGGGAAGAAACCTGTCTGAGGGGTTGGCAGCAGCAGCAGCTGCAGTGGAGACCCCGGAAAGCAGGTTTGGCAGTACCCGGGTTCTGTGCTAGAGACCCGGGGATGCATGGAATTGTCACCCCAATACCAGAATGGTATTGGGGTGACAATTCCATGATCCTAGACATGTTACATTGCCATGTTCGGAGTTACCATGGTGACGCTACATATAGGTATTGACCTATATGTAGTGCACGCGTGTAATGGTGTCCCCGCACTCACAAGGTCCGGGGAATTTTCCCTGAACAATGTGGGGGCACCCACACACTAAGGGCCTTATTTATACTTTTTGGTGCAAAACTGCACTAACGCAGTTTTGCACCAAAAAGTTTTGCACCGGCTTGCACCGTTTTTTAGCACCAGCTGGGCACCATATTTACGGAATGGTGCAAGCCGGCGCAAAGGGTAGGCTAGCTTTAAAAAAAATGACGTTAGGCAGGTTTGGGTCAAAATAAATGATTCTGACCAGATTAGCATCATTTTTTGGCGCTAAGGGGCATATTTATACTCTGTTTGCACTGAATTAGCGTCATTTTATTTTACTCGAATTCAGTGCAAAACTAACTCCATATTTATACTTTGGTGCTAGACCCTTTTAGCGCCAAATTTATGGAGTTAGAGTCATTTTTTGAAGTGGAAACCTACCTTGCCTCAATGAGATGCAAGATAGGCGTTCCCGTGCAAAAAATGACTCTATGGCCTTAACGCCATATTTATACTCCCATGCAAAAATGGTGCAAGGGAGGGAGGAGGGGTCAAAAATGGGGCAAAGCTTGCTTTGCCCCATTTTTTAAGACCTGGGTCAGGGCAGGCGTTAGGGGACCTGTGGGCCTATTTCCATGGTGGAACACCATGGAATAAGCCCACAGGTGCCCTCCCCAGGCCCCAGGGGCACCCCCACCCACACTAGAGCGACTGCGAGGCCTTGGGGACCCCATCCCAGGTAAGTACAGGTAAGATTGCATTTTATTTTTGAAAGTGCCATGGAGGCCCTGAAATGGGCCCCCATACATGGCACAGGGTGCAATGGCCATGCCCAGGGGACCCCTGTCCTCTGTGCTGGCCATTGGGGTGGTGGGCATGACTCCTGCCTTTTCTAAGGCAGGAGTCATGTGGCATGGTAGGTTTAGCACCATAAAATGACGCTAATCTGGTTAGAGTCATTTTTTTTTTTACTCTAACCTGCCTAAAGCCATTTTTTGGTGCTAAACCCTCTTCTTCTATACTGCCAGCCCCACATGACTAAAGTATTATTTTTTTTAACTCTAGCCTACCCTTTGCACCGGCTTGCACCATTCCATAAATATGGTGCCCGGCTGGTGCACAGAAATGGTGCAAGCCGGTGCTAAACGTTTTGGTGCAAAACTTAGTTAGTGCAGTTTTGCAGCAAAAAGTATAAATAAGGGCCAATATTTTGTAAGTTTGCGCCACTTTTGCGTCAAAAAATGATGTTAATGCGGCGCAAAAAAAGTATAAATCAGGGCCTTGGTGCTAGACAGGTCTAGCACCAAAGTATAAATATGGAGTTAGATTTGCACCGAATTAGAGTTAAAAAAAATGACGCTAATTCGGTGCAAACAGAGTATAAATATGCCGCAGAGTATAAATATGCCCCTAAATATGGCTTTAAGGCCATAGAGTCATTTTTTGCACAGGAACGCCTACCTTGCATCTCATTAAGGCAAGGTAGGTCTCCACTTTCAAAAAATGACTTTAACTCCATTAATTTGGTGCTAGAGGGGTCTAGCACCAAAGTATAAATATGGAGTTAGTTTTGCACCGAATTAGAGTTAAAAAAAATTACACTAATTCAGTGCATATATATGTACACAAAAGGAGAGCAATGGGAGTGTTGCTAGCCCACACCGCCTCCCTACAGAAATTATATCATCACTAATGGTGTGGGGTAGTAGGAACTGAAGATAAGACTAGGTCAGTCTTTTTACAGTGGTGTTAATAAGGTCACTATAGATCCTCAGGTCGGGAAGTCATAGTTGGAAGAATGTCCAAGCTAGGGGGTGCTGTGTTGTCCTACAGGGGGAAGGGGGATTTCCCTTACGGACTAGGTGGTCTCACACACATAATAGTGTCTTGCTTCATCATATGACCACCTAGCCCCACCCAAGTAAGATGATACTACTTGGGCGGACTCGACCTTGTGGTTAAAAGAACCCGAGGGAGTGCTGAAATTAAACTGGCTGGATAGTTACATTGATCCAGAAGGGGTGAATAATAAAATTACCAAGCATGTCGCCAGTGGCTTCTGCTAATTTTAATAAAGGTGCATGCTGGTAAGGCTAAAACTAAGGGGGAAAGGCTCGTTGGAGAGTAATGTCTCTTGGAGTCTAAAAGAAAAAGTGGATGACCAACATGTTTCTGCCCTCACTCAGTGCTGGTAGGTCAGGGGCATTCGTCAGGGTCTGAGCACACACAGTAAGTGGGGTACTCAAAAAGTGAAAAATGTGTATGGCCTACCTGAACGAGTAGTTCACGGTGGGGTAGGCCTGTAGTAGATAAAAATAAATGCATCAATAGATAAGCCACTGATAGTTCAGAAAATATATGGGGTGAAAAAACCGTGGCAAACCACTGCAAAGCACACAGCAAAAATGTGAACAAATTGTGCCAAGCACTCACAAACACATGCAAGGGTGACTTACCCCAGAGTAAGGGGCAATCTGCCTCTGGTCTGGCTAGTGCCGGGGGGGGGGGGGGGTTTCCCTTGTAGTCACACTCTGGGGAGATTAAAGGGATTAGGAAGGATAGAGGTGAAGGGTCATGAGATGAAAAGAGGAAGCACAAGACTTAAGGGAAAAGGTAAACAGAATAGAACCAAGCTTAAACCAGAGGAAAAGCACATGGGAAAAAGAGAGACAAGGAAGCAGGAAATGGGGAAAAGAGAAGGGGGTGGAGGGAGAGCGAAGGGCTGCAGAAGGGAGGGGAAACAGGGAATAAACAGAAAAAAAGAGAAAGAAAACGGGCCCCAAAGGGGCCTCACTTACCACTCCAAAGGGAATACCAAGGGGGGGTACCTACATGCCGGAGCCAGGCCGCTCTGGTGCTGACTGCATGGTAGGTATGGAATATATGTGGATCAAGAGCCAATCAGCGGGGGGCGCCGGGCGCAATCTAATTAAGAAATTGTCAGGTGGATCGGGCATTGTTTTGGGACCACGCCCTGAATCCGGCCGCACCCTCTCGGGGGCTGTGCCGGTATGCAATGCTTGAATTAGCCACCCGCTCGATAAATATGGCTGTCGGTATTAGACCCGCGGGACCGTTGTGTTATAGAGGCCCGCGGGTTGGAGTGTGCCAAGCAATAAAGAGGTGACGGGCTCGAGTAGAGCGTATGCGCCGCGATGCAGTTTGCAAACGCGGGGGCGCCCTGTGAGGACGCGCTGCGAGGAGCGCGGCGTGTCCTATGGGCACACGGGACTCTGGGAATTGGAGTCCCGTGTTGCCGGTATACGCCGTCCGGCTCAGACGACATGAAAAAAGGGGGGGAGGGGGGGGAAAGAGTACACAAGGAAAGAGAGAGGGGGAGGGGGAGGAAAGAACGCAGGGGGGGAAAAGGAGGGGGAAGAGGGGAGGGAAGGGAAAAAAGAAGCATACAAGAAAAAAGAAGAAAAGAAAAAAAGGAAAAAGAAAAAAGGAAGGGGTTTAGGTGGGAAGAGAGGGTGAAAAGAAGGAAAGAAGAGGAAAGAAAGGAGGAAAGGGAGACAAAGCAAGCAGACAAAGGAGGCAAGGGGAAAAGAAGGAAAGATGAAAAATAGAGGGCCTACAAAGGCCTATACAAGAAAAGAGAGAACACAGAAAGAAAGGGAGGGGGAAACAGTGGGAGGCAGAGGGAAAGAAAGGGGGGGGGAGGGGGAAAAAAAGGGGGAAACACAGGGCAGAGGAGGAGGGAGGACTCATAATAGGTGGAGAGAAAAGGGAGGAGCGAGGGGAAGCTGGGACCTGGAAGCGGAAGTACAGATAAAGAAAAGAAAAGGTGTGAAAGATGGGGGACAATAGCTACAATGGCAGGGGTTATGGAAATAACTCTGAACGGATGGATGCTGCCCAGGTCAGAGATAGTGACATGGGGTATTGGTGGTGAGACCCCCGATGGGACCTTAGGGGGAACCTCACATGGGAAAGGGTCGCCATAGTCTTAGTTCTCATCTTAGAGCTGACCACTGTATATTATCGTTCAATCCTCTAATGTCCGTTTGCAACCTCCATATCCACCTTTGTTCATACAGTAAAAGTTTTTGTGTGGCATTAGTTGCTGTTGATTTTAGTTGGTCCAACACTACCCATTGCATGTGATCAGGATGGTGATTGCTGGACACATAATGCTCGGTGAGTCTTGTGGCATCTCTCTTGCATCGGATGGTGCTCCTATGCTCGCAGATGCGTGTGCCCACTCTTCTTGTCGTCATCCCAATGTATCTTTTATCACAGGGGCATGTGATCATATACACCACATTTTTGCTGTTGCAGTTCGTGAGTTGTCTAAGTTCCCAGGGTGTCCGTAGTCCCACATCAAGTGTAAGAGTTTTTTTGGTAAATGCGCAGACACTGCAGCTGCCACATGGAAAGTGGCCTTTAGCGGGAGGGAGGTCCCAGAGTGTCCTTTGTTTGTTCGGGGTGAGGTTTACCCGCGGGCGGGTATGTACAATCATGTCCCGGATACTTTTAGCTTTTTTATAAGCATTCATTGGGATCTGAAAGGGAAGACCCCCAGATGTGAGGAAATCCCCCTTCCCCCTGTAGGACAACACACCACCCCCTAGCTTGGACATTCTTCCAACTATGACTTCCCGACCTGAGGATCTATAGTGACCTTATTAACACCACTGTAAAAAGACTGACCTAGTCTTATCTTCAGTTCCTACTACCCCACACCATTAGTGATGATATATACTAATTCAGTGCAAACAGAGTATAAATATGCCCCTAAGTAACTTGGCACCTAACCTTCACTTAGTGAGGGTTAGACATATAGGTGACTTACAAGTTACTTATGTGCAGTGAAAATGGCTGTGAAATAACGTGGACGTTATTTCACTCAGGCTGCAGTGGCAGTCCTGTGTAAGAATTGTCTGAGCTCCCTATGGGTGGCAAAAGAAATGCTGTAGCCCATAGGGATCTCCTGGAACCCCAATACCCTGGGTACCTAGGTACCATATATAAGGGAATTATAAGGGTGTTTCAGTGTGCCAATGAGAATTGGTAAAATTAGTCACTAGCCTGCAGTGACAATTTTAAAGCAGAGAGAGAGCATAAACAATGAGGTTCTGGTTAGCAGAGCCTCGGTGATACAGTTAGTCACCACACAGGGAACACATATAGGCCACAAACGTATGAGCACTGAGGTCCTGGATAGCAGGATCCCAGTGACACATATCAAACATACTGACAACATAGGGTTTTCACTATGAGCACTGGGCCCAGGCTAGCAGGATCCCAGTTAAACAGTAAAAACACCCTGACATATACTCACAAACAGGCCAAAAGTGGGGGTAACAAAGCTAGAAAGAGGCTACCTTCCTACACACACCGGCACACCCCTTGGGAGAGAGCCCGTCCCCACGCGTGACCCAAGCACCAACAAGAACGTAAGGCAGATGGCCCTTGATGGAGAACGCGGGCCATGAGAGAGGTACCAGAACATACTTACCATGGAGAGTACAGTAAGGTACCACCCTGTGCATATCCGATCCTGCCTCGACACACTAGACCATATAAAGGGACGCAAAAAACCCAAGATGCCTGGGATACACAGGGAAGTGCAGGAGATGTTCCCCTCGTCAGAAACTCATTGCAAATGGCCCCGAAAGATTTTGTCCCTCCAACACTTGTGAACCCATTGGTGGACAGGATGGACATAATTCTCCAGGAGATAAGGTACTCGCATCAGGCTATCGAGCAATGACTTGGGGTCCTCACCACAGACCTAACTATCCTAAATGACGACCACAACAAATTAAGCACCAGGGTCAAGTCAAACAAGCTCACTCTCAACTTCATAACTACATGGCAGAAACGACAAATGACCACAGTGGCCCTACTCCAAAGTCAATTGGAACTCCTGCAGGAGATAGCTGACACTGCTAAGGGTAATAACATATGAATTACTGGGCTGCCAGAAGGAAAGGAGGGCCTGAACCCAGCGCAGTATGTTGAAGAGTGGTTGCGAACAGAAGTGGCCCCTGAAGGCTTATCGACACACTTTGTGGTAGAAAGGGCACATTGAGTACCACCAAAAAGACTAGCCCCTGGGGCTGCCATGAGACCGGTGGTGACCCACATTCTAAACTACACAGATAGGGATGTGATCATACAACAAACACGGGAAAAAGCACCACTATTAATAGACAATGTCTGAATTTCCGTGTTCCCTGACTATACGTTACTAGTGCAGCCAAAAGGACTTCGTTCCAGGTAGTAAAACAACAACTCTGAGCCTTCAACATCACATACACCCTTTTGTTCATGGTGAAACTCAGGATAGAGCAGGGACAGAAAGCCCACTTCTTTTACACACCAGAGAACACCTGGCACTGACTAGAGTGACTATATCCAGACACTGGTGGACTGTGAACGAGGTGCCAACAGACAGCAGGAGGGCGAAAACAAAGACCGAAGGTGTGGTACTGATGAATGTGGTGACCTGGCCACCACCAGGACTCCTCTCCGTGGCAGGCCCTTGAGAGACAACACGGGATACTGCGGGTGGCCGCCTTGGTCTGCTCCAATGGACTGTGAATACCCACCGCTCCTCCCCGTACAGTGCAGTTGACTCAGACTCAGGAGACAGTGCTACACTCTTCCCCACAGTCACCCTGCAGATGGCCTGAGACCTGTAGGAGGAGGCACACAGCAAGTAGACCTATATGTAGGGCCACAAAACTAAAAGACACACTCATGATCTCTGCATACTCGTGTGGTAACTCAGCAGAGAACGATTTGCCGTCTACCTGTACTGCCACATCATAGCTATAAGTCGTAGCTACACTGCCCAAAGCACCCGGACAGTCAGAAAACAACTGCAGCGTGGTCAAGTCTCTCCTAGAGCCCAGGGTGTGCTAGCTAATGCTGCAAAACTTTAGCACTTATTATACTAAGCTGGGCCAATATGGCTGCCAGAAGCACCTCTGCACCCTCTTGAGTCACTGACCACGCAGCAGATTGCCACCATTCCCACAGGAGAAGGCACATTTTGTTTTAATAAATTATGACTTATTTACAGTTTCGGTTTGTTGAATGTTTACAGACTGACCTTGTATTGGGAGCGAAATGTTATATACCAGTTCTAATGGGTTTTAGGATGCCATTGCTATTAAATGAAGGCAGTTAAACAGCTAAGGGTCATCGCATCCATATCAGGCAAGCAGTTGTCCACTTCATGGCCTATGACGGTCCCTAACAAATACACAGTAATAACCTGGAATGTCAGAGAGATGGGAACTGTACCAAAAGGGCATGGTATTCTAGCACAATAACACCGCCGTAAAGCACACATAGGGGCATGTGTAAGAGCCCCTAGCACCACAGGTAGCGCTAAGCACTGTTCCATATGTGCAAGGAGGTTAATGTCACTTTTTGTGGCGTTACGCCTCCTTGTAAATATGAACCTCACCAATGCAGTTTTCTGCGTCAGAGGGGCATGCAATGGGTGTTGCAGTGGGCGTTCCACTGCAACACCCATTGCATTTCAAGCGGCCTTAGATTTACGAGTTGACGTAAACCTGAGGCAGAGCCAAAAACTAACACCACCCCAGCGGTGCCATTAGCATGGCAAAACAAGGATGAATGCTTTTATTCCTCCTTGTTTTTTTCCTTTTTCTATGTTTGCTCATGCTGCAGCACACATAGAAGCAGCAAAACATCATGGATGATTGTTTATGTGCAGGAAGGTACACCTTTCTAAATGATGCTTTGGTACTTCAATGTGTGCTGCACACATAGAAGTGCCAAATCACGATCATAGATTGTTTGTGTGCAGGAAGGGACACCTTTCTGCACATAAACAATCTATCCCCTCAATGCAGACACCCTTGCACTATGGTGCAAGGATGCCTCCGTTGGCGCTAGGCAGCTTAGTTCAGCACAAGTGAAGGAGGAAACGCGGGGGTATGCCATTTTCCTCTAAATACAGAACTCCTCTGCGTTTCTAAAGTGGCGCAGCACGGCACTGCTACTTTTGGCACAGCACTGCGCTGCACCACTTTAACATAAAGGTGGGCCATAATGTATATGCAAGAAACCCACCTTGTTGAGGTATAAGCCCATAAACTCCACAAACGATGGAGAGGCAGCTTTTTTGCACATCTTATTGAGCCTTCTCTGGGTGGGGGGAACAATATGGATCAGGGCAGGAGTGCCATTCTTAGTCTCAGAATTGAAAATCGAGACAAGGGTACACTATGTATTAGTGCAGGGTACACTTGATGGCACTGCAGTAGTACTGGGGAGTATATATGCTCGTAACGTGGATCAAGAGGCTTTCCTATTGCATCTAGGTATACTATTAGCAGGATGGGCAAATATCCCTGACTGTGGGAGGGGACTGCAACGCAGTACTTGATATCTGCCTAGACAGGGGGGGGGGTTTCCCTTGTAGTCACACTCTGGGGAGATTAAAGGGATTAGGAAGGATAGAGGTGAAGGGTCATGAGATGAAAAGAGGAAGCACAAGACTTAAGGGAAAAGGTAAACAGAATAGAACCAAGCTTAAACCAGAGGAAAAGCACATGGGAAAAAGAGAGACAAGGAAGCAGGAAATGGGGAAAAGAGAAGGGGGTGGAGGGAGAGCGAAGGGCTGCAGAAGGGAGGGGAAACAGGGAATAAACAGAAAAAAAGAGAAAGAAAACGGGCCCCAAAGGGGCCTCACTTACCACTCCAAAGGGAATACCAAGGGGGGGTACCTACATGCCGGAGCCAGGCCGCTCTGGTGCTGACTGCATGGTAGGTATGGAATATATGTGGATCAAGAGCCAATCAGCGGGGGGCGCCGGGCGCAATCTAATTAAGAAATTGTCAGGTGGATCGGGCATTGTTTCGGGACCACGCCCTGAATCCGGCCGCACCCTCTCGGGGGCTGTGCCGGTATGCAATGCTTGAATTAGCCACCCGCTCGATAAATATGGCTGTCGGTATTAGACCCGCGGGACCGTTGTGTTATAGAGGCCCGCGGGTTGGAGTGTGCCAAGCAATAAAGAGGTGACGGGCTCGAGTAGAGCGTATGCGCCGCGATGCAGTTTGCAAACGCGGGGGCGCCCTGTGAGGACGCGCTGCGAGGAGCGCGGCGTGTCCTATGGGCACACGGGACTCTGGGAATTGGAGTCCCGTGTTGCCGGTATACGCCGTCCGGCTCAGACGACATGAAAAAAGGGGGGGAGGGGGGGGAAAGAGTACACAAGGAAAGAGAGAGGGGGAGGGGGAGGAAAGAACGCAGGGGGGGAAAAGGAGGGGGAAGAGGGGAGGGAAGGGAAAAAAGAAGCATACAAGAAAAAAGAAGAAAAGAAAAAAAGGAAAAAGAAAAAAGGAAGGGGTTTAGGTGGGAAGAGAGGGTGAAAAGAAGGAAAGAAGAGGAAAGAAAGGAGGAAAGGGAGACAAAGCAAGCAGACAAAGGAGGCAAGGGGAAAAGAAGGAAAGATGAAAAATAGAGGGCCTACAAAGGCCTATACAAGAAAAGAGAGAACACAGAAAGAAAGGGAGGGGGAAACAGTGGGAGGCAGAGGGAAAGAAAGGGGGGGGGAGGGGGAAAAAAAGGGGGAAACACAGGGCAGAGGAGGAGGGAGGACTCATAATAGGTGGAGAGAAAAGGGAGGAGCGAGGGGAAGCTGGGACCTGGAAGCGGAAGTACAGATAAAGAAAAGAAAAGGTGTGAAAGATGGGGGACAATAGCTACAATGGCAGGGGTTATGGAAATAACTCTGAACGGATGGATGCTGCCCAGGTCAGAGATAGTGACATGGGGTATTGGTGGTGAGACCCCCGATGGGACCTTAGGGGGAACCTCACATGGGAAAGGGTCGCCATAGTCTTAGTTCTCATCTTAGAGCTGACCACTGTATATTATCGTTCAATCCTCTAATGTCCGTTTGCAACCTCCATATCCACCTTTGTTCATACAGTAAAAGTTTTTGTGTGGCATTAGTTGCTGTTGATTTTAGTTGGTCCAACACTACCCATTGCATGTGATCAGGATGGTGATTGCTGGACACATAATGCTCGGTGAGTCTTGTGGCATCTCTCTTGCATCGGATGGTGCTCCTATGCTCGCAGATGCGTGTGCCCACTCTTCTTGTCGTCATCCCAATGTATCTTTTATCACAGGGGCATGTGATCATATACACCACATTTTTGCTGTTGCAGTTCGTGAGTTGTCTAAGTTCCCAGGGTGTCCGTAGTCCCACATCAAGTGTAAGAGTTTTTTTGGTAAATGCGCAGACACTGCAGCTGCCACATGGAAAGTGGCCTTTAGCGGGAGGGAGGTCCCAGAGTGTCCTTTGTTTGTTCGGGGTGAGGTTTACCCGCGGGCGGGTATGTACAATCATGTCCCGGATACTTTTAGCTTTTTTATAAGCATTCATTGGGATCTGAAAGGGAAGACCCCCAGATGTGAGGAAATCCCCCTTCCCCCTGTAGGACAACACACCACCCCCTAGCTTGGACATTCTTCCAACTATGACTTCCCGACCTGAGGATCTATAGTGACCTTATTAACACCACTGTAAAAAGACTGACCTAGTCTTATCTTCAGTTCCTACTACCCCACACCATTAGTGATGATATATACTAATTCAGTGCAAACAGAGTATAAATATGCCCCTAAGTAACTTGGCACCTAACCTTCACTTAGTGAGGGTTAGACATATAGGTGACTTACAAGTTACTTATGTGCAGTGAAAATGGCTGTGAAATAACGTGGACGTTATTTCACTCAGGCTGCAGTGGCAGTCCTGTGTAAGAATTGTCTGAGCTCCCTATGGGTGGCAAAAGAAATGCTGTAGCCCATAGGGATCTCCTGGAACCCCAATACCCTGGGTACCTAGGTACCATATATAAGGGAATTATAAGGGTGTTTCAGTGTGCCAATGAGAATTGGTAAAATTAGTCACTAGCCTGCAGTGACAATTTTAAAGCAGAGAGAGAGCATAAACAATGAGGTTCTGGTTAGCAGAGCCTCGGTGATACAGTTAGTCACCACACAGGGAACACATATAGGCCACAAACGTATGAGCACTGAGGTCCTGGATAGCAGGATCCCAGTGACACATATCAAACATACTGACAACATAGGGTTTTCACTATGAGCACTGGGCCCAGGCTAGCAGGATCCCAGTTAAACAGTAAAAACACCCTGACATATACTCACAAACAGGCCAAAAGTGGGGGTAACAAAGCTAGAAAGAGGCTACCTTCCTACACACACCGGCACACCCCTTGGGAGAGAGCCCGTCCCCACGCGTGACCCAAGCACCAACAAGAACGTAAGGCAGATGGCCCTTGATGGAGAACGCGGGCCATGAGAGAGGTACCAGAACATACTTACCATGGAGAGTACAGTAAGGTACCACCCTGTGCATATCCGATCCTGCCTCGACACACTAGACCATATAAAGGGACGCAAAAAACCCAAGATGCCTGGGATACACAGGGAAGTGCAGGAGATGTTCCCCTCGTCAGAAACTCATTGCAAATGGCCCCGAAAGATTTTGTCCCTCCAACACTTGTGAACCCATTGGTGGACAGGATGGACATAATTCTCCAGGAGATAAGGTACTCGCATCAGGCTATCGAGCAATGACTTGGGGTCCTCACCACAGACCTAACTATCCTAAATGACGACCACAACAAATTAAGCACCAGGGTCAAGTCAAACAAGCTCACTCTCAACTTCATAACTACATGGCAGAAACGACAAATGACCACAGTGGCCCTACTCCAAAGTCAATTGGAACTCCTGCAGGAGATAGCTGACACTGCTAAGGGTAATAACATATGAATTACTGGGCTGCCAGAAGGAAAGGAGGGCCTGAACCCAGCGCAGTATGTTGAAGAGTGGTTGCGAACAGAAGTGGCCCCTGAAGGCTTATCGACACACTTTGTGGTAGAAAGGGCACATTGAGTACCACCAAAAAGACTAGCCCCTGGGGCTGCCATGAGACCGGTGGTGACCCACATTCTAAACTACACAGATAGGGATGTGATCATACAACAAACACGGGAAAAAGCACCACTATTAATAGACAATGTCTGAATTTCCGTGTTCCCTGACTATACGTTACTAGTGCAGCCAAAAGGACTTCGTTCCAGGTAGTAAAACAACAACTCTGAGCCTTCAACATCACATACACCCTTTTGTTCATGGTGAAACTCAGGATAGAGCAGGGACAGAAAGCCCACTTCTTTTACACACCAGAGAACACCTGGCACTGACTAGAGTGACTATATCCAGACACTGGTGGACTGTGAACGAGGTGCCAACAGACAGCAGGAGGGCGAAAACAAAGACCGAAGGTGTGGTACTGATGAATGTGGTGACCTGGCCACCACCAGGACTCCTCTCCGTGGCAGGCCCTTGAGAGACAACACGGGATACTGCGGGTGGCCGCCTTGGTCTGCTCCAATGGACTGTGAATACCCACCGCTCCTCCCCGTACAGTGCAGTTGACTCAGACTCAGGAGACAGTGCTACACTCTTCCCCACAGTCACCCTGCAGATGGCCTGAGACCTGTAGGAGGAGGCACACAGCAAGTAGACCTATATGTAGGGCCACAAAACTAAAAGACACACTCATGATCTCTGCATACTCGTGTGGTAACTCAGCAGAGAACGATTTGCCGTCTACCTGTACTGCCACATCATAGCTATAAGTCGTAGCTACACTGCCCAAAGCACCCGGACAGTCAGAAAACAACTGCAGCGTGGTCAAGTCTCTCCTAGAGCCCAGGGTGTGCTAGCTAATGCTGCAAAACTTTAGCACTTATTATACTAAGCTGGGCCAATATGGCTGCCAGAAGCACCTCTGCACCCTCTTGAGTCACTGACCACGCAGCAGATTGCCACCATTCCCACAGGAGAAGGCACATTTTGTTTTAATAAATTATGACTTATTTACAGTTTCGGTTTGTTGAATGTTTACAGACTGACCTTGTATTGGGAGCGAAATGTTATATACCAGTTCTAATGGGTTTTAGGATGCCATTGCTATTAAATGAAGGCAGTTAAACAGCTAAGGGTCATCGCATCCATATCAGGCAAGCAGTTGTCCACTTCATGGCCTATGACGGTCCCTAACAAATACACAGTAATAACCTGGAATGTCAGAGAGATGGGAACTGTACCAAAAGGGCATGGTATTCTAGCACAATAACACCGCCGTAAAGCACACATAGGGGCATGTGTAAGAGCCCCTAGCACCACAGGTAGCGCTAAGCACTGTTCCATATGTGCAAGGAGGTTAATGTCACTTTTTGTGGCGTTACGCCTCCTTGTAAATATGAACCTCACCAATGCAGTTTTCTGCGTCAGAGGGGCATGCAATGGGTGTTGCAGTGGGCGTTCCACTGCAACACCCATTGCATTTCAAGCGGCCTTAGATTTACGAGTTGACGTAAACCTGAGGCAGAGCCAAAAACTAACACCACCCCAGCGGTGCCATTAGCATGGCAAAACAAGGATGAATGCTTTTATTCCTCCTTGTTTTTTTCCTTTTTCTATGTTTGCTCATGCTGCAGCACACATAGAAGCAGCAAAACATCATGGATGATTGTTTATGTGCAGGAAGGTACACCTTTCTAAATGATGCTTTGGTACTTCAATGTGTGCTGCACACATAGAAGTGCCAAATCACGATCATAGATTGTTTGTGTGCAGGAAGGGACACCTTTCTGCACATAAACAATCTATCCCCTCAATGCAGACACCCTTGCACTATGGTGCAAGGATGCCTCCGTTGGCGCTAGGCAGCTTAGTTCAGCACAAGTGAAGGAGGAAACGCGGGGGTATGCCATTTTCCTCTAAATACAGAACTCCTCTGCGTTTCTAAAGTGGCGCAGCACGGCACTGCTACTTTTGGCACAGCACTGCGCTGCACCACTTTAACATAAAGGTGGGCCATAATGTATATGCAAGAAACCCACCTTGTTGAGGTATAAGCCCATAAACTCCACAAACGATGGAGAGGCAGCTTTTTTGCACATCTTATTGAGCCTTCTCTGGGTGGGGGGAACAATATGGATCAGGGCAGGAGTGCCATTCTTAGTCTCAGAATTGAAAATCGAGACAAGGGTACACTATGTATTAGTGCAGGGTACACTTGATGGCACTGCAGTAGTACTGGGGAGTATATATGCTCGTAACGTGGATCAAGAGGCTTTCCTATTGCATCTAGGTATACTATTAGCAGGATGGGCAAATATCCCTGACTGTGGGAGGGGACTGCAACGCAGTACTTGATATCTGCCTAGACAGATCACACTCCGCTCTCCCACACGCCACTTCAGTGAAGAACGCTAGAGCACTAAAACATTGGGCTGAAAGTTGGTCACTCATTGACGCTTAGCGTCTCCAAAATACTGGGATGAGCGAATATTCATCCGACTGCCCTATACATCTCCTCCATACACAAAGCAATAGGATAATATGCACAACATCACTATATTCTAATACCATATCCACAACATATCTGGGGAAGACCCTATCGGATGACAACCCCCTGGAGGTCACATTCAGCTGGGGGTGCAAACCAACCCCAAAACCTACATGTCGTATGTCACCACACCTCCTAGAAGATGCAGTATTTCGAGACTCAATGGCAAATACGATCACTAATTACTTTCGTGAAAACACCAACATTGCCCTTTGCCGCATACAGAATGGGAGCCATTCAAAGTGGTGCTAAGAGGAGCTGCAATTGGTGCTGGGTGGGGTTGAGATCGACTGTGCTCAGTGACCTTATCCAGGTGGAGTAGGGCCTTGGTGTGCTGGAAAGAGCAGCAGTGAATAGTGGCATGGAAAATCAGTCGCTGAAGGAGGCCAGGGTGTAACACGCAAAACTGTTAGAATGCCTCTGCATCATTGAATATAGGACACATTTAAAAAATCACACTCTAAGGTGGATAAATCAGGGTTGCTGCTGCTGGCCCACTTGATACAGCCTACGCCTTGGCAGACACCCCTCCTTGTGGTCACCAAAATACACAATATGTAGGCAACCAACTAAATGGAGATTAACACTCCATTTCATGACTTCTCTATACAGTTGTACGCCCGCCCACCAACAGCTCCAATGGCACTCCTCGACACGATGACCCTGCCCCAAGTGGCACTTGATGAATGCTCTCTCCTAGCTATGCTTATAACAGTGGCTGAGATTTGAGGAGCAATAAAAGAATTGGCCAATAATAAAATGCCAGGTGCTGATGGCCTACTGGCCAAGTTTTATGCTATGTTGCAATGCAGCTGGCTCCACAGCTGGAACGTCTCTATCACACAGCCCTGCTAAAAGGTGGGCTGCCTCACTACGTACCATCAGAGCTGTCCTCTTATAGACCACTTTCGCTACTCATTACTGAGTATTAAATATTGGCCAAAGCTGCTCCTGCTGCTCTCCAGATTACTCCACATAGACCAATGTGACTTTGTCCCCAACCGCAACACATTATGGAAGCTGTGAGGGGACGGTTTCCCCGGGCACGTTGCTTGTTGTTGGATCTGAGACAGGCATTAGATACAATAACCTGGGACAAACTATTCACAGCCCTTGATCGCCATAATATTCCTCCTGCTTATACCCGTTGGATGCGATTGCTATACACCAACCGCACAGCTCAGATGTGAACAATATTTAATACAGGGTGGCCTAGGCAGGGATGCCCATTATCTCTGCTGTTGTTCATGCTGGCCTTAGAACTACTAACACAACATCTGCGGCAAGTTCCCAGAGCTTGGGGAATCCCCATTAACCACAGGACTCACAAGATATATCTATACATGGATGACATTATCTTGTATGTTAAAGACCTACGGACGGATATCACATAAGTGGCCGCATTGTTCCACATATTCGAATTCGTAGCTGGCCTGCAGATAAATGTGGACAAATCTTATGCCTTCTCTTTTCAGGATCACATAGCTTTGCCACATGTCTCATTTGGAGATAGAAATATACAGATGGCAGCACAAACTTTATGAGTCCAAATATACTGGGAAGCGGCAGATGCTCTAGATGGCAACTTAAAAAAGGCAATCGCGAGTCTCAAACCCCAGGTGATATTCTGGAAAAAAATGCCTGATCTCAGTTGGGGGCACAGTGGCACTGGCCAAAATGGTTATGCTACCACACCTCCTTTATTATTTTTCAACATTCCGGTGGTGGTGTAATCAAGCATTTTTAAAATACTTAACATCATGCTAATCGACTTGTTGTGGGCGATCGGGAGATGCAGAGTCAGTCTGCCCAAGCTACAACTCCCCCCGACCATGGAGGACTAGGAGCCCCAGATTCCAAATCCTACTGTATTGCTGGGAAATTGCGTGGCTCTTGTACTGGTTGGCAGGACGCACTCTCTCGGAGATTGACTACACACAAATGATGTTGAATCGGGGTCAGCTGTATTGTCAGCTCTGTCCAGGGTCCAAAACCCCAGAAGACAGCCCACTACTACTGAGAATTGTGCAGTCCTACTGGAAAATGGCACTTCAGTATACTAAACATCCCCGACCCTATGCCCCCAACATAAAATGGCACTTCAGTATACTAAACATCCCCGACCCTATGCCCCCAACATACCCTTAATGGGCCTCCCCACCGCACCGGAGACTCTGTCGACCACACAACTACAACCATGAATAGATGATGGGTCACAACAGTGAGAGATCCCTTTTCTGAGAAAATACATCTGTATCTTACCGATTTTGAAAAGGCTCAGGCAATAAGCGATAAGCGAGAACCTGTTTCTCACTCATGCTAGTAGAGTTCAGTACATAAAGGGACATTGGGTGCCTGACGGCATGGAAATCCCCATTTACGACTTGACACACGAGACACACCATGGGGACCAGACACCACCTGGTAAAATGGCTGTATAAGGGCACCCAAACGCACGTGTTAATCTCCCTCATGCCAGCAAAGAACAAATGGAAGCAAGACATGGGCAGGGAGTTAAAGGACACAGAATGGGACTCATTCCTTGTAGGAGGCTGGCCTGGTTTGTAGTGAGTACGTAAGGTACTTACACCTTATACCAGGTCCAGTTATCCCCTATTAGTGAATATAGGCAGTGTTCTAGGAGCTTAGGCTGTCTAGAGGTAGATGTAGCAGAGCAGCCAAGGCTGAACTGGGAGACACGCAAAGCTCCTGCAATACCACTATAGTTAAACAGTACTTATACACAATAAAAGACAATACTCAGTGTTGCCAAAGATAAAGGTACTTTAGTTTAGTGACACAAGACCAAAAATATCTTAGAGGCAATACTCCTTCTGGAACTAAGTATTATGCACAATATATACACTAGTAACCAAAAACAGGTAAGTAGACAGTCATAGAATAGTGCAAACAGTAGAAAATGCAATAGATTGCAATGGGCCTAGGGGTAACACAAACACAAACCATATACTAAAACAGAAGAATGCGAATGTCGAATTCCCCCCTAGGCAAGTGTAGTGTGTAGAGGGGCGCTAGGAGTGTAGGAAAACACCAAAGGTAAATAAAGTACACCACCCCAGTGCCCAGGAAAGCAGGAGTAAAGTACAGCAAGTTTCCTCAGAACACAAGTCGTGGTGAAGGATTATGCAAGAACCAAGCAAGACTGCAAGCAACAAACAATGGATTCCCTGGCCACCTGGAAGAAGGTACAAAAGTGGATTCTCCGGTTGGAAGAAGAGTACAGAAATGCATCAAAGATGATAGATGGGGTTCCTGCTTGGTGCAAGAGATGTCCCACGTCGAGTTGTTGGATGCAGGCTGTTTGAATTGCTAGATTCTGCCAACAAGCCTTGGTTCAAGCAAGTACGTGGTTTGTGTCAAAGAGAAGCTATCTGGACCCAGGAGAGACCGGGGGGTCACAAATCAGACTGAGGAGACAGAGGGGGCTCTCAATACTTCAGAGAGTCCTCAAAAGACCAGGCAGCATCCATGGGAGTCCCAGAACATGGGTACAAACGAGATGCAAAGTACAGTTGTTGCGGCACTACACTGGAGGATCCCACATCGCCGGATGACAACTCAGGGAGCTGTGCGTCACAGGATGGAGTGCTGGGAACCAGGGCTACGCTTTGCACGAAGAACTTTTGGAATAAGTGCACAGAAGCCCCAGGAGCTGCAGAAGACATGGTGCACAGGGGTACTGTTGCAGCACCGGGAGGCAAGCTCTTACCTCCACCAAATTTGGACAGCTGGACCTTTGGACAGTCTGAGTCACTTCGGTCCACCACCTGTGTTCCAGGGATCATGCTCGTCAACAGGAGAGGAGTCCCAGAGTACCGGTTGTCGTCACAGAGAGGTGCCTGCTGAAGCAGGGAAGTGACTCTGTCACTCCACAGGAGATTCCTTCGGTTCTTCTGGTGAGGGTGAAGACAGACAGTCCTCAGAGCATGTACACCTTAGAAACTGTTACAATTGCTGGCTGGAGCTGAAGCTGCAGGTCACAGGAGTCATCCTGGATACTTTGTTGCAGTTACAACGGTTCCTGGAGCAGTGTGCGGTTGATCCTCTGGTCAGAAGCTGAAGCAGAGGATGCAGAGGAGTCCTGGAGGAATCTTGCAAACTGAATCTCAGGAAACACCCAGAGGAGAGACCCTAAATAGCCCTGAGAGGGGATTGGCTACCTACCCAGGTATGCACCTATCAGGAGGGGTCTTTGGTGTCACCTGCTGGCACTGGCCACTCAGAGGTCTCCAGAGGGTCCTCACACCTTGGAATCCAAGATGGCTAATGTCAGGGACACTCTGGAGGAGCTCTGGGCACCACCCCTTGGGTGGTGATGGACAGGGGAGTGGTCACTCCCCTTTTCTTTGTCCAGTTTTGCGCCAGAGCAGGGACTGCGGGTCCTTGAACTGGTGTGACTGGATTATGCAAGGAGGGCAACGTTTGTGCCCTTCAAAGCATTTCCAGCTGCTCAATCCCCAGGAAGGCAGAAACCTGTCTGGGATGTAGCAGCAGCTGGGGCTGCAGTGGAAACCTCAGAGAGCTGGTTTGGCAGTACGGGGGGTCCATGGTGGAGCCCCCAGGGTGCATGGGATTGGCCCCCCAATACCAGATTTGTATTGGGGGTCAATTCCATGATCTTAGACAGCTCACATGGCCATATTCAGAGTTACCATTGTGCAGCTACATATATGTATTGACATATATGTAGTGCACACTCATAATGGTGTCCCCGCACTCACAAAGTCCCGGGAAATGACCCTGGACAACGTGGGGGCACCTTTGCTAGTGCAAGGGTGCCCTCACAAACAGTAACTTTGCAACTAGCCTTCAGTAAATTAAGGTTACACATATAGGTGACTTATAAGTTACTTAGTGCAGTGAAAAATGTCTGTGAAATAGTGTGTGCACTTTTTCACTCAGGCTGCAGTGGCAGTCCTGGCGAAAGGTTTTTCTGAGCTCCTTATGGGTGGCAAAAGTAATGCCGCAGCCCATAAGGATCTACTGGAACCCCAATGCCCTGGGTACCTAGGTACCATATACTAGGGACTTATAAGGGGGGTCCAGTGTGTCAATCAGAATTGTAATATGGAGTCACTAAACTGTAGTGACAAATTTGGTAAGTAGAGACAGCATAAGCACTGGAGTTCTGGTTAGCAGAACTTCAGTGACACAGTTAAGCATACTGACAACACATATAGGCCACAAACTATGAGCACTGGAGTCCTGGCTAGCAGAATCCTAATGAGATAGGCAAAACACACTGACAAACAGGCAGAAATTGGGGGTAACATGCCAGGAAAGATGGTACTTTCCTACAATCATTAAATATCACTGTTAAGTATCGAGAAACTCACGCTTTAAGTTTATTCAGCTCTCCATACTTCACAGGGCCTACCTCCTGCCACGTAGACTGCACGTAATGTTCCCTACAGCCTCAGATGCATGCCCGCGCTCAGATGTCAGATTCTGGACACTGGATTATTGCATATGCTGTGGGACTGTGTTAAAATCTACCCTCATTGGGTACAGATAGCTGAAACACCGGTGGAGCATAGAAACAGAAACGGGTGGAACAAATGGGAAAGCTGCATCTTGGGATTGTTCCCCAGACCGAGGGCCGCTAAGGTTTCAATACACTTTGTGGACCTCGCACTGATACTTGCAAAGCATATCATAACTAGACACTGCAAGTTGCGGGAGGCACCGACAGTGGCGCAGAGGAGGGAGGAGATAGAGAGATGGGGGTAGGCTGAAAGTTCGGCTCTACGCGGGGAAGAATACAAGGAATTGAGAAAGAAGCCTATTGCATTAGAATGATATGCAATGCTGGAAATATTCAAAAGCCTGGACTCCCTCACTGACACAACTATATAACACCACCAACAGAACATAAACATTGTACACATACATAGGCACAGCCAAACATGGAATTGTGATTCCCTCTCTCCTGAGGATCACAAAGGACACTTTTGTCTGCAGCAAGACACACAGCCTGCCATGGCAGCCTGTCATGTGCTTAGTGAGGGGTCCCTTAGGATGGCACAATTTGTGCTACAGCCCTTGCGTATCCTCCTTAGTACCCCATACCCCAGGGGTACAATTTACTAGGGACTTACAGTGGGTGCTGAAGGTTTTGCCAATTGGGAAAAACAACTGTGCAGTTTTGGGGAAAGAGATCTAGCACTGGGGACCTGGTTAGCAGGAACCCAGTGCATGTTCAGTCACAATTACACCAGAAATCGGGCAAAAAGTGGGGGAGGGCAGCCATGTCAAAAGAGGCACTTTCCTACATAATCCCCTACCAAACGAAAGAGGATGAAACTAACCCTTCCCAGAAGAGCCTTCATCTTCTAAGTGGAATAACCTGGAAAGGCCATCTGCATTGGCATGGTCAGTCTGAGGTCAGTGTTCACTGTAAATTCCATTCCCTGTAAGGAGATAGACCACCTTAACAGTTTAGGGTTTACACTTCTTATTAGCCATCTGAGAGGTCTGCGGTCAGTTTAAACTAGGAAATGAGAGCCAAACAGGATAGGGCCTCAGCTTCTTCAGGGACCAAACCACAGCAACAACTTACCTCCCAATGTCACTCCAACGCTGCTCTCTGGGGAGTAACTTCCTGTTAATGAAAGCAACATGTTGGTCATGCCCATCATCATTGATTTGGGACAAGACTGCTCCTATCCCATGTTCAGATGCATCTGTCTGCACTATGAACTGCTTGGTGTAATCTGGAGCTTTTAGAACAGGTGCTGAGTACATTGCTTCTTCCAGGGTGTCAAAGGCCTTTTGACAGCTCACTGACAAGTTCAGCTTTTTTTGGCATCTTTTTGGAGGTCAGTTCTGTGAGCGATGCCACAATGGTGTCTTATCCTTTCACAAACCCCCTGTAGTACCCAATCAAATGAAAAAATGCCTTGACTTGGGTCTAGGTTGTCAGAGCTACCCAGTCCAGAATCATCTGGATCTTGGGCTTTAGTGATTGGACTTGGCCTCCACCTACAAGGTGTCCCAAGAAAACAACCGGACCCCATCCTATCTGGCACTTGCTTGCCTTGATAGTGAGGCCTGCCTTTCTCAAAGACTCAAGAAGCTTTCCAAGGTGGATCAGGTGATCCTCCTAGGTAGAATAAAGATAGCAATATGATCAAGATATGCTGCACTAAAGCCTTCTAACCCAGCAAGGTCTTTGTTCACCAACATCTGGAAGGTAGCAGGGGCATTCTTCAAACTAAAGGGCATAACAGTAAACTGATAGTGCCCTTCAGGAGTGGAGAATGCTGACATTTCCTTTGCTCCAGGGGTCAGACCTATCTGCCAGAACCCTGATTGAGATCAAAAGTAATAAAATACTTGGCTGCCCCTAACATATCAATCAGTCCTGTGAATTGGATGGGAATCTGTTTTAGTCACAGAACTGAGACCCCTGTAATTGACACAAAACCTAATTTCTTTCTTTCCACCCTCGGAATGAGGCTTTGGGACTATAGAAATGGTCTGGCCCAGGGGCTCTAAGAGTGCTCAATGACTCCAAATTCCAGCATCTTGCTCACCTCATCTTTGATGCTCTCTTTGAAATGATCAGACTGTCTATATATATATATACCAGGGGTCAAGGAAGCTGGGCATACTGCTGCAAGAGTTGCTTGCAAGAAGTCTGCTGTTGGTCAGTGAGGGTATCTGAAAAGGCCACTCCTTCAACTGAGCCATCTTTTCGGTTGCTGGAGAGGAGATTATGGAGATGTTCACTCTCAGCTTCCTGTCCCTCATCTGTGACCATGAGCATGGTAATTACAGCTCTGTCATGATAGGGTTTAAGGCAAGTTACCTGGATCACCCTTCTAGGGTACCTGCAAGAGTCAAATTCCACCAGGTAGGTGACTTTCCCTCTTTTCTCTAGAAAAGGGTATGGTCCATTCGACTTGTCTTGGAGGGCCTTAGGAGTCACAGCTCCAGAACCCACATTTTCTGCCCTGGTTGGAACTTCACCAGTGCAACCTTTTGGTCATACCAGAGCTTCTGGACCTCTTGACTGGCCGCTAGGTTTTTAGATGCTTTTTCCATGTACTCAGCCGTTCTGGAGCAAAGACCAAGTACATAATCCACAATATCTTGTTTGGGCTCTCTCAAAGGTCTCTCCCATCCCTCCTTCACAAGGCAAAGTGGTCCCCTTACAGGATGCCCAAACAGAAGGTCAAAGGGGGAAAACCTACTCCTTTCTGTGGCATCTTCCCTGTAAGTGAAAAGTAGGCATGGAAGTAAGACATCCCACCTTCTTCTGAGTTTTTCAGGGAGCCCACCAATCATAGCTTTCAATGTTTTATTGAATCTCTCAACAAGGCCATTGGTTTGGGGGTGATATGGGGTATTGAACTTATAGGTCACACCACATTGAGCCCACATATGCTTCAGGTAGCATGAAGTTAGAACCTCTGTCTGACACTATCTCCTTTGGAAAGCCTATACCAATACGGGCCATAGCTACTGCAGGGGCAGTAGTAGTCTTCAGGGAAATTGCGTCAGGGTACCTGGTTGTATGATTCACTACAACCAGTTGGAGGGTCAAGGGGACCGACAATGTCAATCCCTACGCTTTCTCCAAGCTCCAACCACTGGAAGTGGAATTAAGGGGGGCTTTGGGTGGCCACCTGTCTTGCCACTGGCTTGCTAGGTGGCACAGAAGTTACAGAAATCCTTTACCTTCTGGAACATACCTGGCTTGTAGAAGTGGTTCACCAACCTACTCCATGTTTTTGTCCGACCAAGATGTCCAGCTAGGGGGGACATCATGGGCGAAGTGAGGAGAAACTTCCTAAACTGCTTAGGCAATACCACTCTCCTAGTGGCAACAGATTTGGGATCCCTGGCCTCAGTGTAAAGGAATCCCTCCTCCCAATAGGTCCTATGGGAGCCACTGATATCTCCCTTTTCCTGATCAGCAGCTTGCTGTCTCAGGCCTTCAAGAGTGTGATAGGTTCTCTGTCCCTGGCACAGATCCTCCCTAAAGCCCCTTTACCCAGGCCCAAGAGCTGAGCCGTGTAAGGCTAAAGCTCCTGGGGCTCAGTTCCCTCTGGGGCTGACAGGGTTTCTCCCAGAGGAGAGAGAACCTGTTCTGGTATTTGTTTTGAAGCTGGTACCCAAGTCTTCTTGCCCTTTCTCTTTAAATCAAATCAAAGCAGGATTTATAGAACGCAACTACTCACTCGTAAGGGTCTCAAGGCGCTGAGAGGGTTTGTCCTCTGTGCTTCAGTTGAAGAGCCAGGTTTTAAGGTCCTTCGTGAATTGAGGCAACGATGATGACTGCCTGAGGTGCAGGGACAAGGTGTTCCAGCTCTTTGCTGCGAGGCAGGCGAAGGATCTTCCTCCAGCCGAGGTCTTCCCTATGTGGGGTACGATGGCTAGTGCCTGTTGAGCAGAGCGGAAAGGTCTGGTGGGGGAATAGAAGGTGATGTGGTGGTTGAGGTAGTTGGGTCCTAGGTTGTGGAGGGCCTTGTATGCATGGACGAGGAGTTTAAATTCAATTATTTTCTCGATAGGAAGCCAATGGAGATCTCTTAGGTGATTGGTGATGTGTTCGCAGCGGGGACATCCAGGATGAGTCTCGTGAAGGTGTTTTGGATGTACTGTAGTTTCTTCAGGATGGTGCTGGCGTAGATGGCATTGCCATAATCGAGGCTTCTGGTAACCAGGGCATGGGTTACGGTTCTGCAGCAGTCCTTTGGGATCCATTTGTCGATTTTCTGGATAAGTCGGAGTGTGTGAAAATAGGAGGATGCGACTGAGTTGAATTGGCGGGCCATGGTCAGCGATGAATCCAGGATGAACCCGAGGATGTGCCTGTGGTGTGTTGGAGGGGGGGGGGTGCCGAGCTTGTCTGGCCACCAGGAGTCATCCTAGGCTGATGTGGAGGATCCCAAATGAGGATCTCAGTTTTGTCAGAGTTGAGCTAGAGCATGCTGTCCTTCATCCAGGCGGCAACTGCTTCCATCCCATTGTGGAAATTCTTCTTGACAGCTGTGGGGTTTTCAGTTAGTGAGATGATCAGCTGGGTGTCGTAGGCCTAGGAGACGATGTTCACCCCATGGTGCCTGATGATTGTTGCGAGCGGGCCAAGTAAATTTTGAAGAGCTCAGGAAGGTGCCCTGTTGAACTCCACTGCTGATCTCCGTAGGTTATTATCTATTATAGGGCCTTTCTGCGGATGCCAGCTACGTTGAGCCTGATGAGGCGGGTGAGGTGTGAAACAACGTCGAAGGAGGCCGATAGGTCCAGTAGGATGAGGGCTGCCATATGGCCACAGTCGAGGAGTGAGCCAATGTCATATGTGGCGGTGAGGAGGGTTGTTTCCGTGCTGTGGTTGCTCCTGATTGGGAGATGTACAGGAAGTTGTTGTCCTCGATGTGCTTACGGAGCTGTGTGTTGATGGCCTTGTCGATGACCTTGATTGGGAAAGGCAGCAGAGAGATGGGGCAGTAGTTCCTGAGGTCCAGGGAGTCGGCCATGATTTTCTTTAGGAGCGGGCAGATCTCAGCGTGCTTCCAACCCTCAGGGAAGATAGCTGTATCTATGGAACAGTTGAGGTTGAGGCAGAGATTCAGTGCGATGGAGGTTATGGCTTTGCGGAAATCTGGTGAGGACAGGGATCCGTAGGGTATCCGGAGTAGGTGCTGCTCATGATGGAGTGTGTCTCGTCCATAGGGAGGGTGGTCCAGCGATGCAGTATCTGTAACGGTTCGGAGGGTTGGAGTTGGGGGGTTGTTGGAGGGTTCGGAATGCCTTAGGGTCCGAAGTCTGAAGGATGTATGCCATTTCCGAATGGGGTTTGGCAAACTCTTTGACCATGCGAAGAGCTCTTTGGTGTTGAGTGGTGGCGCTGATACGGTCCTGCAGGACGACTTTCCTGGTTGCTCTGATGAGGTGGTGGTGGTGGGATTTGATGGCAGCTTTGAAGGCCTCAAAGTCTTCCGGGGACTTGCTTTTTCTCCATCTTTTCTCTAGCTGTCTGCAGGTGCGCCAGACTCCTGGAGTGCGGGGGAAAACCAGCTGGCCTTCTTGAGGTGGCATTTAGCTGAGGTCTTACGGAGAGGTGCTAAGGTGTTGATGCATTCGGAAATCCATATGGTGGAAATTCCATGCTGACATGTTAGCGTCTATGTTGAGGGGTCAGGGAGACTTGCTGAGTGTGTTGGTGAGCTGTACCTCGGTGATCTGGTTGCATTTTCTGCTTTGGGCTCGGAGTGTGCAGAGGTGGATGGCCGGTGTGGTGATGGTGAAATGAATGCAGTGGTGGTCAGTCCAGTAAACCGTGGAGGTGTTTTCAACTGTGATGTTGTTGATGGTGGAAAAGATGGTGCTGAGTGTGTGTCCAGTGGTGAGTGTTGGTGAGGTGACCAGTTGCTTTAGTTCTATTGTGGTGAGGTTCTCGAGCAGGGAAGAGGTGTTGGTGCGGTTGTTAATGTGGTAGTTGAGGTCACCAAGGAGTAAGTAGTTCGCTAGAGAGCCTGTAGCCTACACCACACTAATACGGGATACCTGGTACAAGGTGTAAGTACCCTAGGTACCCACCACACACCAGGCCAGGACTGTATGTCTCACCAGTCAAATATTGATCTGAGGACACCAGTTACTCAGTCACCATAGTAACACTGGCACCAGTGTCTCTCAATGTTTCAACCCTGATCTGGGCCAGACAGCTACATCCACCCCACCCTGGCACCAAGAACCCTCAATGAGCAACTTCTCCGCCCTCAAAACAGCCATGCGCAAACACCACCAACTCATCTGGACCACCAAAAGATCATTCTACAAAGAATGCATAGACAACAACACAAACAACAGCAAAGAACTCTTTGCCATCATCAAAGAACTCACCAAACCCAAATCCTGCACCATCGACCCCCCACACTCCCAAGACCTCTGCAGCTCCCTCTCCAACTACTTTCACCGCAAAATCGCAGACATACACAACAGCTTCACAACACCCTCATCATCAACACCCACCACTGCCACCACCAACACAACCAACACCACAACACCCTACCGCACCAACCGACTAAACACCTGGACCCCCACCAACGACGAAGAAATCGTCAAAACCATGAACTCCATTCCACTCAGGCTCTCCAACAGACCCGTGCCCCCACCACATTTTCAACAAGGCCAGCCAAATCATCGCTCCCCAGCTCCGCGCCGTCATCAACAGCTCCTTCGACACTGCAACCTTCTCAGACATTTGGAAGCATGCCGAAGTCAACGCTCTTCTCAAAAAACCCAAAGCAGACCCGGAAGACCTCACAAACTACCGTCCCATTTCTCTTCTCCCCTTCCCCACAAAGGTCGCCGAGAAGATAGTCAACGCACAACTATCTCACTTCCTTGAAGAAAACAACATACTCAACACCTCCCAATCTGGATTCCGCAAGAACCACAGTACTGAGACCGCCCTCATCGCCTGTAAAGACGACATCAGGACCAGAGTGGACAAGGGCGAGACCGTCGCCCTCATCCTCTTAGACCTCTCTGCAGCTTTTGACACCGTATGCCACCAAACCCTTCACGCATGCCTGTTCAATGCTGGAATTCGCCACAAGGCCCATGACTGGCTCACCTCCTTCCTCTCCGAAAGAACCCAAAGAGCTTGCCTTCCTCCTTTCCGGTCTACAGCCACCAAGATCATCTGTGGGGTCCCCCAAGAATCCTCCCTCAGCCCCACCCTCTTCAACAGCTACATGGCTCCTCTCGCCAACATCCTCTGCCCCCCACGGCATCACCATCATTTCTGACGCTGACAACACCGAGCTCATCATCTCCCTCACCAAGAACTCAGCCACCACCAAGATTAACCTGCACGCCGGACTCCTCGACACCGCCAATTGGATGACAACAAGCCACCTCAAATTGAACTCAAACAAAACAGAGATCAGCATCTTCGGCCCCAACAAAACAGCATGGAACGACTCCTGGTGGCCCACCATCCTCGGACTACCCCCAGCACCCACCACCCATGCATCCAACCTTGGCATCATACTGGACTCATCCCTCTCCATGATCCAGCAAATCAACGCCATATCATCCTCCTGTTTCAACACCCTTCGCATGCTAACCAAGACTTTCAAATGGATACCCCTAGAAACAAGAAGAACAGTAACCCACGCCCTCATCAGCAGCAGACTTGACTATGGCAACGCCCTCTATGCTGGGACCACAGCCAAACTTCAAAGAAAACTCCAGCGAATCTAGAACGCAACCGCACGACTCATACTCAACCTCCCTCGCCACAAACACATATCCTCCCACCTCAGATCCCTACACTGGTTACCCGTCAACAAAAGGATAATTTTCAAAGTCCTTGTCCACGCTCCCAAGGCCCTCCATGACACCGGACCGGCCTACCTCAACAAACGAGTACATTTCCACATACCTACTCACCAGCTCCGCTCCGCTCCGCCGACCTCGCTCCCGCCACAGTTCCCTACATCCAACGCACCACCGCCGGCAGCAGATCCTTCTCCCACATCGCAGCCAAGACCTCAAACTCCCTCCCCGCCAACCTACGCAAGACCCAAGACCTACTAACATTCAGAAAGCACCTAAAAACATGGCTTTTCGAGCAGTAACCGGCCACTACCCCTCCCACCCCCTAGCGCCTTGAGACCCTACCAGGTGAGTAGCGCGCTTAAGAAATTACTTGATTGATTGACTGACCCTCTGAGGCTAGAGTTGCCTCAGTAGCCTCACTGACATGGTCAGGGGCTACCTGGAATACCATTTGTAGACCTACCACTACATTCACTGCAGGTGCACTAGAGGCATTTTATTTTGTGGGGACAGGCAGGGATTTCAGATCGGTGTCAAAGAGCCATGCATTGATGGCACCACGCCTTTTTCGGATCCCAGTTTTTCCATTTGTACCCACCCTTGGATTGTGAAGAGTCTCGGGGCACATCCTCCTGTGCAGGTTTGTGGGGGAATTGAAGACTCCTTACCTTTATCTTTGTTCTGGTTACCCATTTTCCCTTGTGGAGGCTTTTTGGCATCTTTCTTGTCAGGGCAATTTCCCCGGACTTTGTGAGTGTGGGGACACTACTACACACGTGCACTACATATAAGTCAATACCTAAATGTAGCTTCACAATGGTAACTCCGAATATGGCCATGTAACATGTCTAAGATCATGGAATTGTCCCCCCCATGCCAAATCTGGTATTGGGGTGCCAATCCCATGCATCCCCGGGGTTCCAGCATGGACCCCGGGTACTGCCAAACCAGCTCTCTGGGGTTTTCACTGCAGCTACCGCTGCTGCCAACTCACAGACAGGCTTCTGCCCTCTTGGGGTCTGGGCAGCCCAGTCCCAGGAACAGGGTCAAGACTGATTTGCATATGACTGGGTCCAAACTGGAATGGCATGGTGAGCAAAAAAACTGATGGATTAAACCCAGATCTGTGACTGAGGTGAATTGTTGATTTGTTCTACATTCCGTCCATCAACTGTTCTTTTTGCGTTCGTCACCCCAAGTGGGAAGGGTATGCCCAGACGTGGGTCCCGTGCTCACTTTGCCACCAGATTCAAGCTAGCCTGGCTGAAGAGGGGTGATACCCCGAAACCGGTCCCAGGATGCTTGTTTCTGGTCCAGGGAGGACCTGGTCTGGCAGTTCGGGCTGGACTGTTCCCATGGGGAACAGGGTCAAGACTGATTCGCATATGACTGGGTCCAAACTGGAATGGCATGGTGAGCAAAAAAACTGATGGATTAAACCCGGATCTGTGACTGAGGGTTAATGTTTGATTTGTTCTACATTCCGTCCATCAACTGTTCTTTTTGCGTTTGTCGCCCAGTCCCAGGAAGGTAGAACAAAGAATTTCCTCTGAGAGAGGGTGTTACACCCTCTCCCTTTGGAAATAGGTGTTGAGGGCTGGGGAGGAGTAGCCTCCCCCAGCCTCTGGAAATGCTTTGAAGGGCACAGATGGTGCCCTCCTTGCATAAGCCAGTCTACACCGGTTCAGGGATCCCCCAGCCCCTGCTATGGCACGAAACTGGACAAAGGAAAGGGGACTGACCACTCCCCTGTTCATCACCACCCCAGGGGTGGTGCCCAGAGCTCCTCCAGTGTGTCCTAGACCCCTGTCATCTTCAATGCAGAGGTGTGAGGGCACAATGGGAGCCTCTGAGTGGCCAGTGCCAGCAGGTGACTTCAGAGACCCCTCCTGATAGGTGCTTACCTGACTAGGTGGCCAATCCTCCTCTGAGGGCTATTTAGGGTCTCTCCTGTGGGCTTCTCTTGAGATAACAAATGCAAGAGCTCAACAGAGTTCCTCTGCATCTCCCTCTTCGACTTCTGCCAAGGATCGACATCTGACTGCTCCAGGACACCTGCAAAACTGCAACAAAGTAGCAAGAAGACTGCCAGTGACATTGTAGTGCCTAATCCTGCTGGCTTTCTCAACTGTTTCCTGGTGGTGCATGCTCTGGGGGCTGTCTGCCTTCACCCTGCACTGGAAGCCCAGAAGAAATCTCCCGTGGATCGACAGAATCTTCCCCTGCTAACGCAGGCACCAAACTTCTGCTTCACCGGTCCTCTGGGTCCCCTCTCATCATGACGAGCGTGGTCCCTGGAACACAGGAGCTGGATCCAAGTGACCCCGACAGTCTAGTGGTCCATCTGTCCAAATTAGGTGGAGGTAAGTCCTTGCCTCCCCACACCAGACAGTAATCCTGTGTACTGTGTAAACTGCAGCTGCTAGGGCTTCTGTGCACTTCTGCAAGGAATCCTTTGTGCACAGCATAGCCCAGGTCACCAGCACTCCGTCCTGCATTGCTCAACTCGCTGGGACCCTCTTTTGTAGTGTTGAGACGACCGCCGTGCTCAGTTTTCTTGAACCCGTGTTCAAGTACTTCTGTGGGTGCTGCCCGCTTCTATGTGGGCTCTTTGTGTTGCTGAGCGCCCCTTCTGCCTCCTCCTCCAAGGGGGCGACCTCCTGGTCCTTCCTGGGCCCGGGCAGCACCTATTTTCTTCAACTGTGACCCTTGCAGCTAGCAAGGCTTGTTTGCGGTCTTTCTGCGTGGAAATAACTCTGCATCTTCCAGCATGCCATTGGACATCTTCTGTGCAAAGGAGAAGTTCCTGGCATCTTTCGTTGTTTCAGAATCTTCAGCTTCTTCCACCCGGAGGCAGCCATTTTGTACCTTTATCCGGGGTTTAGTGGGCTCCTGCCCCCCATGACACTTTTGTGACTCGTGGACTTGGTCCCCTTCCTTTGCAGGTCATCAGGTCCAGGAATCCATCTTCAGTGCTTTGCACTCAGTTGTGGTCTTTGCAGAATCTCCTATCATAACTTTAGTGTGTTTTGGGGAAGAAGGGTAACTTTACTCTGACCTTTCAGGGTCTTGGGGTAGGGTATCTTGGAGACCCTTAGGCCCATGTTTATACTTTTTTAGCGCCGCATTTGCGTCATTTTTTGACGCAAAAGCGTTGCAAACTTGCAAAATACAATTGGATTTTGTAACTTTGCATCACTTTTGCATCAAAAAGTGGCGCAAATGCGGTGCTCAAAAAGTATAAATATGGGCCTTAGTGTTTTCCTACACTCCCAGCGACCCTCTACACACTACACTAGGCTTGGGGTCCCTAAGTGGTTCGCATTTCACTTTCTTAATATATGGTTTGTGTTGTCCCTAGGCCTATTGCATCCTATTGTATTCTACAGTGTTTGCACTACTTTTCTAACTGTTTACATACCTGATTTTGGTTTGTTTGTATATTTTGTGTATTTTACTTATCTCCTAAGGGAGTATATCCTCTGAGATATTTCTGACACACTGTCACTAAAATAAAGTACCTTTATTTTGAGTAACTCTGAGTATTGTGATTCTTATGACATAGTACTATATGATCTAAGTGGTATGGTAGAGCTTTGCATGTCTCCTAGTTCAGCCTAAGCTGCTCTGCTATAGCTAACTCTCTCAGCCTAAGCTGCTAGAACACTACTAATCTACTAATAAGGGATAACTGGACCTGGCACAAGGTGTAAGTACCATCAGGTACCCACTATAAGCCAGGCTAGCCTCCTACACCAAGCCCCCTTTCAGAACTATTTAGCGTCCCCCTCCTGGGTGGGTCCTCAGATTCAGCTTGAAAGATTCCAACCGGATTCCTCTGTAACCTCTACTTTGACTGCTAGCCACAGGAACTGCGACTGGACCCTCCAGGAACCGACAATCTGCATCCACGATGAAGACTCTGCTTGCAACATTGTTTCCATGGCTCCTTTCTGTTTCTGCAATAATTTCCTAGCTGTGCATCCTTTGGAGGGGGCAAGTCTTCAGTCTGCATGAGAAGGAATCTCCCTTGGAGTGAAGGAGTCACTCCCCTGTATTCACAGGCACCAACTGCAATGACAACCGGCTGCGTAGATCTCCTCTCATCCTGAGCTGCGTGAATCCTGCATCACTGGTGGTGGTCTGGAGTTGTCCTCTTGGTCCTCTCTGCCAGCTGTCCAACTTTGGTGGAAGTAAGCTCTTTCCTCCCCACGCAGGACAGTACCCCGTGCACTGCACCTCTTGCGGCTACCAAGGCTTGTTTCCATCTCCTCCAAGGGATCTTCAGTCTCTGTGTAGCCCCAGCACTCCTTCCTGTGATGTACAGCCCTCTGCGTGCTTCTCCTGCAGCCGGGACCCTTCGCCAGTTGTGCTGCGTGGGCTCCTCTGCAACTCCTGGTTCCTCTTCCACTGGGTCTCCTGTGGGGGCTGCCTTTTCTTCTGTGGACTCTCTGCCCCATGGGTTGAGTCCTCCTGGACTTTGCTGTTCCCAAGCAGCTCCACTTTTGCTTTACTGTGACTTTTGCCTTTGCCAAGGTTTGTTGGTGGCTTTTCCACACCACTGACCGACTGCAATCATCCATCTGGCATGGGACATCAACTGCATCCTCCAGAAACTCTTCTCCAGCCCCAGGGCTGCATGGCTGACAATCTTCATCCTACCGTTGACCAACTCCTGCAACCTCAGTCGGGTAGGTAGTGGCTCCTAACCCCACTGGACACTTCTGTGGCTCTTGGACTTGGTCCCCTTTTTTCACAGGTCCTCCTCTTCAGGAATCCACTGCTGGTTTCTTGCAGTCTTGTCTGGGTGTTGTATTTTCTTCCATTTAGTCCTTTTGGGTGATTTGGGGAAAATCCAGTAACTTACTCCTTTCTTCCTGGTCGATGGAGGGGCACTGGGGTACTTACCTTTGGGGGTTTCCTAGTTCCCCCACTCCCCTCTACACATTCCACTTACGTAGGTGGGGGTCCTGCATTCCATTTTTTTAGTATATGGTTTGGCTTCCTCTAGGGTCACTATTGTTTATTACTATTTGCACTGTTTTCTGTTGCTTTCTATGCCTATTTCTGATTACTAGTGTACATATCTTGTATGTTACTTATGACCTATTGGAGGGTTGCCTCTCTAGTACTTTTTGGTAATTGTGTCACTAAAATAAAGTACCTTTATTTTTGTAACGCAGTGTTTTCTTTCATGTGTGTAAGTGCTGCGTGACCACAGTGTTATTGCATGAGCTTTGCATGTCTCCTAGAAAAGCCTTGGCTGCTTATTCACAGCTACCTCTAAAGAACCTGGCTTCTAGACACTGCCTACACTACACTAATAGGGGATACCTGGACTTGGTATAAGGTGTAAGTGCCAGAAGGTACCCGCCAAACACCAGGCCAGCTTCCTACACTAGGTCTATCAGGTACAGGTGTATCCTCTCTTGAACACAGTTACTCAACCAATGCTCTTTCATCAATGCATTGTAAAGCCCCTCATAATCATGCACATTGTTACCTTTTAACCAGCCACCAAGAGTTTTCACTGAAAAGCCGACAAAATCTACCCACAACCGATTGTCTTTTTTGAGTCTCCCTAAATTGGATTCTGTATTCCTTAGAAGAATGCTCAAATCTCTCAATCAGGGGGTCCGTCATGAGGTCATAGGACCTAGCATTTGCCTCATTCAGTGTAAGGAGTTTATCCCTGCTAATTCTTGAGAGTATTTGCCAAAGGAGAGAACCCCAATGCTGTTTGTCAAGCTTTCTGACAACACATGCCCTCTCATAGGTTGTGAACTACTTGGTGATATCATCACCATCCTCATATTTAGAGACGATCCATTTCGGGATTTTGGGGTAAGATTGCCCTATTCGGCCCCTAGATATAAAGTTGCTGCCACCATTCTTGGGTGCTAAACCCATCTCTGCCCTTTCACTTTCTATGGTCAGTATCCTGTCCTCCCTGGAAATTCTTCAAGCTAGTCTCTCTAAGAGAATTTCCTCTTCAGAGAGTTCAACTCTGGACATTGAGGAACCTGATCTATCCTCAGTAGGCCGGGTGCTCTAGGCATCTTGGGTTGTTTGTGGGGTGCAGGTTAAACTCTTTCAAGTATAGGAGGGCCCGGATCCTTCTCTTCACTTAAGCTGCCTGTATCTGCAGGGTGTAGTATGGGCCTGCTCTACTCTGCCAACAGCCTGGAGCTTTACAGAGGTAGGGTTTGAGTCTGTTTAAATTTTGTACCCTTTACAGACGGCTCTTAACTGCTTGTCAGAAAGATGGACGTAAGCGGTAAGGTTGAGCTTATTTGTTCTACGGTTGGGACCATTTTGAGCTAGAGAAAAAAAAAATCCTAAAACAGATCTTATAGTCCTAACTAAAGTAGTTTTTAAGATTTTGAAACTGTTAAACTACAGGGACCTAACCAGGGCCCTAACAGTTACTTTTAAGAATTTAGAAAAAGCATCCAATTCAAAAGATGCAATTTATCTAAAGGCAATTTTGGGATTTACTCATGTAGTCGCTTATTGACCAAAGTGGTATCAGAAAATGCAAATCCGCAGACTCCACTGCTGTTCCACCAATGTAGGAAGCTGTCTCTCTATATGGGGCACTAAAAAGTACACCATACACCATGCAGAGAGCCCAGTGGATCCCCAGTTGGCTTGCAGAGGCAAAAGTAGCTAGGACTAATGCACTATGTTTCGATAGCGTGGGCAAGCAGTTAGGCTTATCAGAACGTAGGGCTAAGCATTTGTTGTACTCTCACAGGCAAAAAATGAGACACACACAAAATAAATCTGAGACCAATTTAGAAAAATGACACTTTTTTCATATAAACTTTTTAAAGCATAAATACTTTTTTAGTTTCAAAACTCGACAGTGCAATTTCAGAGCTCTTAAATGTTAACCTATGGGAGGAAAACGCAGTCAGTAAACAAGCACTTATTGATGACTCATGGGACCAATCTTGTAGACTTAAGGTAAGTACTGGGCAAGGGCCAGGACCACACCAACAGCTCACTTCAGGCAGCACTGGTGCAGCCAGGTGCAGAAGTGCAGTATGCTTCGGGTTTCCAATTTATTTCAAAGGGGATTGTTCCCTGTGGATTTAGGCTGCAGGCTCTGGCTGAGGGGCCAGCTGGGGGCAACCAACAGGTAGGCCACAAACCTGTGGTGTTCAGGGATGTAGGTGCAACTTTGGTTTTCTCCTTTCTCCAAGGCCCAGGGCCGAAGGATGCAGGACAGTCCTTTAACGTCAGGCTTCCTAGTCCAGGAGCACTCGTGGTCGGTGGGAGGGATCCTGAGTTCTGAGGCTGCAGGCTTCTTCAGGGAGTCCAGGAGCGGTGAAACCACCATGGACTCAAGCTTAGGGGAGCTGGAGCTCACCATTGACACACTTCAACTCTGGGTGGGGGGTGGGGAGGAGACGGGTGCAGTAGTTGCTTTAGTTGCCGGGTTTCTCTTACCAGTGAAGCTGCTGGAGAGGGGGTCTGCATGCAGAGGCTGCAGGTCAATTCAGGGTGTCCAGGAGGGGTGAAACCACAATGGACTTGGACTCTGGACAGCTGGTGGACCTTGCTGTCAAAGGAGGTCCTCTCCCACTGGGGTCAGTGACTGTGGGTGCATTTGTGTCTTCAGGTGTCTGGTGTTTGCGGTTCTGGAGGCTGCAGAGTCCTTTCCTTGGAGTTGGTTGGAACACAAGTTTGCTGCTTACAGGAGACTTGAGCCATTTTCTAATTCAGGCAGTCCTTCCAGGTTTCTGGAGTTTCAGGTGGAGAATGAGGCATCTTTTGGTGCAGAGTCCTTTGAGGAGTACAGACAGGCTGGCAGGCTTGGTACCACATCAGCTACTCCTTCTTCTTGTCTTCTGAGTGTGCATCTTTTCTTTGTTCTTTTCTTCTTAGGTCATCAGGATCTAAGTTCTAGGGTTCAGGAGTACCACCTAAATACTCAATTTAGGGATGTTACAGGGAATGCCAAATGGCATCCAGTGGGTTGGTGACTACACCCTTTCTATGACCACTTCATAGAGAGTGGGCATTAACCCTTACCCTAGTGGCCTAATTCCTTCCAAACAACGATGAAGGGAATTAAAAAGTGGTGTCAACTTCAACTCATCCACCTTAGTGGTGGGACTGGCATAAAGTGGGCACACTACCTAATCTGCCAAATTTTGAAAATTGTTCTGCCACCAAAAGATGGAGCAGGACAGGGAGTCTGTCATTACCGCTATCTGGAGAGACCTGGGTCGCATTACAAAGGAAGATGGGCCTTTGAAGCTTCCTTCATGGCTAGGGTGGCTGAACTGGCCAGGACCAGTTAGTGAACACACCAATAGTTGGTAGGTTTTCAGGAGTCACCTCGAAGGTGCCCAGTGGGTGCATGTATTGGTAAATCCCACATGATGATGGAGGGGCAGCTCTTTCACACATCTTATTCAGCCTTCTCTAGAGGGGCGGCAATACGGATCAGGGCGGGAGTGCCATTCTTAGTCTCAGAATCGACAAACAGGGAGGCTATGTATTAGTGCGGGCGCCAGTTGATGGCACTCCAGTGGTACTAGGGCATATATATGCCCCCAAAGTGGATCAAGAGGCTTTGCTATTGCATCTAAGTGTACTATTAGCAGAATGGGTCCAATATCCCTAGATTGTGGGAGGGGATTGCAAGGCAGTACTTGACGTCTGCCTAGACAGATCACACTTCCCTTTCTCACACGCCACTTCAGTGAGAAATGCTAGAGAACTAAAACATTCGCCTGAAAGTTGGTCAATCATTTACGCTTTGCGCCTCCAAAACACAGGGATGCACAAATATTCATTTTATTCACCCACACATCTCCTCCATACACAAATCGATAGAATTTTAGGCACAAAATCACTATAGTCATATCCACAACATATCTCGGGAAGACACTATTGGATCAAAACTCCCTGGAGGTTACATTCAGGTGGGGGTGCATACCAATCCCAATACCTACATGGCATATGTCACCACGCCTCCTAGAAGACGCAGTATTTCGAGTCTCGATGGCAAACACAATCACAAATTGCTTTCGCGAAAACACTAACACCACTTCTTCACTGCTTATGGAATGGGAGGCATTCAAAGTGATGCTAAGAGGAGCTGCATTTGGGGCTGCAGTAGGGACGAGAACTACTGTGCTCAGGGTCCTTACATGGGTGGAGGAGGGCCTGGAGCGCTGGAAAGAGCAGCAGTGACAAAGAAACTCAGTTGCTGAAGAAGGCCAGGGTGCAACACGCAGAAGTGTTAGAACGTCTCTGCATCATTGACAATAGGACATATTTACAAAAAAATAACTCTGAGGTGGATAAATCTGGGGAGCTGCTGGCCTGTTTGATACAGCCTACACCTTCGCAGACACCCATCTTTATGGTCACCACAACGCACAATAAGCAGGCAACCACTCAAATGGAGATTAAGAAAATTAGTTACTTACCTGTAACTGCAGTTCTCCAGTATTGGTATCTTTCATAGATTCACATGCTTGAATCATCCCCGTCGTCGAGGTGGGAGCCTCACGGTAAGTTTAAATAGATAAAGCAGTAAGTCAGTAAAAGTAAAACCAGTAGGCCCCAATAGGCCTCATAAGGTATTTTACAGTCTATCCACTTTGTTTTGTGAAAAGACCCAAACTTCAGTCTCAACCAATCAGGATTCAGCCCCTCCCAAACAGTCCCAACAGAGGCTGAATTCCCTCAGATTTTCTAGTAGGAGTGTGAAGTTTAATATCTGTATAATAGGGGAGCCTCTGAGGGGAGGAGGGTGGGTTGCATGTGAATCTATGAAAGATACCAATACTGGAGAACTGCAGTTACATGTAAGTAACTAATTTTCTTCTCCAGTATTGGATCTTTCATAGATTCACATGCTTGAATCAGAATAACGAGCAGTAATGCTTTCTTAATTAGTGAATTACATTGACTGTAATTCTATTTGTAATTTTACAAATGATGTGAATCCCATCAGTTCAGCTTTAAAAACCACATACCTATTAATATATGGACATCAATAGACATTCGAATAGAAGAGCAATAACAGGTGTGTGGCAGAAAAAACCTGTACTCTTTTCATGATGATGAAGAGTACGACAAGCTAAGACATTATAAAGAAGTGAACAATCTGAAGCAGAAATGTAGAGTAAAACACACTGTAGCTATTAAGAAGACTAAGAACCAATAATGAACATACCTTGAGTGTGGTGGTGGGATGTGTTAGAGGCTCACCTTATCGAAATAAATGCCTCAGCACTGCCTGCCCCACTGCTGTATCGACGTTGTTCGTTTCTTCGAGACAGTAATGCCTCGTAAATGTGTGTTGGCTGGACCATGTTGCTGCTCTACAGATGCTATGTAGTGGTACCCCTGCAAATAATGCAGCAGAAGTGGCTACCGATCTTGTAGAGTGGGCTCTCACCTTGGTGTGGAGCGGTTTTCCTGCTTTTGAATGGCAGAATTGAATTGCCAGACCAATCCATCTTGCTATAGTCTGTTTGGACACCGCGTGTCCCTTTCTTGTTCCTCCGAAAGCTACAAACAATTGATCCGACTGGCGGAGAGCTTGAGTTTTCTGTAGATAAAACTTTAAACATCTTTTAATATCAAGGGAATGTAATGTTTTTTCCGCTACTGTTTGCGGATTTGGAAAAAAGGTTTTTAAGATAACTGGTTCATTTAGGTGAAACGTTGAAGGAACTTTCGGGATGTACTTTGGATTTGTGCGCAAGATGACACCTGAGTTTGTGAATTGGAGAAAAGGCTGTTTGATAGTGAAAGCCTGAATGTCACTGACTCTCTTTGCTGAAGTAAGAGCTAGCAGTAACGCTGTTTTCCATGAAATTAATTTTTGGTCAGCTTTGTGGATCGGTTCAAAGGGGGCTTTCATAAGCTGCATCAATACCACATTCAATGACCATAATGGAGGCTTTCTAACTGGCGGGAAAACCCGAAAAAGGCCCTTCATAAATTGTTTGACGATTCTAATGGAACACAAAGAAACTCTGTCTGGAGATCTGCGGTATCTGGAGATTGCTGCCAGATGTACCCGAATAGAAGAATATGCAAGCCCTGATTTTGCAAGGAGCAGGAGATATGGAAGTATCTGTTCCGGAGTAGAGGACAAAGGATGTATATCTTGTGTTGCACACCATATACAAAAACGTTTCCATTTAAGTTTATAGGTTTTGTTGGTAGTGTCCGCTCTAGCTTTCGCCAATATGTCTCTACACTCTGGGGAAATGTTGAGATTCAAGTATTCATTGTATTCAGGAGCCAAGCTGACAAATGAAGAGATGACGGATCTGGGTGTCTGACTTGTCCCTGGTGCATCGTTAAGAGAGTCGGGCTCTGTCTGAGTCGTAGATGTGGTAGTTCGGAGAGCATGAGGAGCTCCGTATACCAGACTTGTCTGGGCCATTTGGGAGCTATGAGCAGAAGGCGACACCCCTCCGCCTTCAGTTTGTTGATGACTCTCGGAATGAGCGGGATAGGAGGAAAAGCGTAGGCATAAACTCCGGACCATCTCATCGAAAACGCATTCCCCCACGAATCTTTTTGGGGAAGCCAACTTGCGTAGAACTGGCATTTCTTGTTCTCGAGAGTGGCAAATAGATCTAAGTTCGGTTTGCCCCATAATAGAAAAAGGCTGTTGAGAGTTTTCTGGTCTAGTTCCCACTCGTGATAAGGAATCACTGTCCTGCTTAGGGTGTCTGCTAGAATATTGGTTTGTCCTGGCACATGCTCCGCCTTGAGTGAAATATTGTGCTTTATGGCCCATGTCCAAATTTGTTGGGCTAGCTGCGAAAGTTGTAGGGATCTTGTGCCTCCTTGCTTGTTTAGATAAAACATGCTGGTTGTATTGTCTGTCCTGATTAAGACGCTTGGACTCTGTATCTTTGGTAAGAAAGCTTTCAGAGCTAAGTGTATTGCCTTGAGTTCCAGATAATTGATGTGAAGCTGACGTTCTTTCTGATTCCAGATTCCGCTGATTTGCAGGTCCTGGCAATGTGCCCCCCATCCTGCAAGAGAGGCATCCGTTGTTACTATGTAACTTGGTGTTTGGAGAAGAAAAGACAGTCCGTTTGACAAATTGGTTAGATTCGCCCACCACCTCATGATGTTCTTCATTGGAGGCGTTATGCGAATCTTGTCTTCGAAGGAACCGTTGACCTGGGTCCATTGTATGTCTAATTGTTCTTGTAGGGGTCGCATATGGAGCCTGCAATCTGGGACTAGCGGAATGCATGAAGATATCATTCCGAGCAATGATTTGTAGATGCGGACTGAAACAAACCTTCTTCTGGAGAGCCTTTGTGCCAAGGAGGTTAACTTTTGTTTCCGCTCGTGAGATGGGTAGGCTTTGTTGCGGACTGTGTCCAGAATTGCCCCCAAGAAATTCAATTCCTGTTTGGGGTAGAGTTGAGATTTCTGATAATTGACTACGAACCCTAGGTTGTGTAGCAATTGAAGGCAATGGAAAATATGATTTTTCACTTGCGATTTTGAGGGTGCCTTTATAAGCCAGTCGTCCAGGTAAGGGAAGACCTGGATCTCTGACTGGCGGAGATGTGCTGCTACCGGAGCTAACATTTTTGTGAAGATTCTGGGGGCTGATTTGAGGCCGAATGGCAGAACTCGGAATTGAAGGTGCATACTTCCCACTCTGAACCTTAGGAATTTGTGATGGTTGCGATATATGGGGATATGAAAATAGGCATCCTGGAGGTCTAGGGATGCCATGCGATCTCCGTGATTTAACAGACGCAGGACATCCTGTAGAGTTACCATCCTGAACGATTGCTTCTTCAGAAACTTGTTCAGGGCTCTCAAGTCCAGAATGGGGCGCCAGTCTCCTGAGGGTTTCTTTACAAGGAAAAAACGGGAGTAGAATCCTCTGTTCTTTTGAAATAAAGGGACTGGTTCCACTGCTCCTTTTCTCAACATTATTCTTACTTCCCTGAGGAGTTGGTTCAACCTCGGAGGCGGTGGGCCCGATGGATGAACAGTTGGTGGTGTTTGAGTGAATTCCAGAGTATGACCTCTGGCCACTACATCGAGTACCCATCTGTCCGATGTTATCGCCTTCCAGTTGGGGAAATAGGAAGTGATGCGACCTCCGACCCTCGACGTTGGTTGGTGGGGAAGCGTTGAGATGATCAGCGGGTCATTGTTTCCTGCCTGTATCTCTTCCCCAGGCAGCTCCTCATCCTCTAGCTGGATGTTTGTAAGCTGCGGCCGGAGGCAACCGATAATGCTGCTGTTGCTGATGGTATTGCTGTTGTGATCCTGTGGAGGAAGATGGATATTGTGACCTGTATTGCTGGTATCCACCTCGAAAGGAGTAATTACCTCTACCCCTTGCTCCACGAAAAGGTTGTTTTTTATATTGCAGGGTACCTAGGGATTTTGCCGTATCGGTATCAGTCTTGATAGCCTGCAACATGTCGTCCATGTGTTTGCCAAACAAACTCTCTCCATCGAAAGGCATGTCAAGAACACGAGTCTGGACTTCTGGTCTGAAAGAAGTCGCCTTTAGCCATCCTTGTCTGCGCAGGACTGCTGCACCAGCTAATTGTCTAAAGCCAGTGAGAGAAATGTCTATTGCGCTGTCTATTATTTCTGCGGAGACCCTTTCTCCCTCCTGCAAGACCTTTTTTGCTTCCACCTTGACATCTTCTGGCAGTAAATCTAAAAAAGCAGACATGTCTGCCCACATCTGGCGATCGTACCTTCCCAAGATGGCGAGGGAATTAGCCGCCTTAACGGTGACTGCGGCCACAGAGGAGAATTTCTTGCCAATATTGTCTAATCTCCTTCCTGCTTTATCCGGGGGAGACGCAATAGGTGTGGAGGGGTTTTTGGAACGTCGCTGAGCCGCCTGTGATATCACAGAGTCAGGTTTCGGCTGTGAGACTAGACAGGCCATAGAATCATCTGGGGCCTTATATTTTTTCTCTAGTCTTGGCATTTGTGAAGGCACTGTTGCTGGGTTTTTCATTGCCTTCAAACCCTCCTGCCATAAGAAATCGACAATGGGTATGGCTCGTACAGATCTTTTTGATGGCTCTTTAAAGTCGTACAAAAAACATTCGGTTTCATGAGAAACAATTGCAAGGCCAAAACGTTTCGCAGCTCGCTCTATCAGATTATGGAAACCTCCTATGTCCTCTGGAGGAGAATCTACTGGACCTGCTGGCGGTGGAGATGGTGTGGGGACGAGGTAATCATCCCATTCACTATTCGCCGAATCTCTTAGCTCACCCTCTTCCCTTTCGCCGTCCGATGAGGGGCAAGTTTCCTGGGTTTGGCTAATTACAGGTATAGTAGCCTGTGGCGTTACGGAAAGGCTAGTAGTATGAGCTTGCCGAGGTGTCTGGTAGCTCTCAGGTCTAGGTGGCGTGGACTGAGTTGACGGTGGAAACCTTTTATAGTAGTCCTTCAACATAAATTGAAGATCTGTTACTAATGTGCTAGGCATAGCGAGGGGCGATGGTTGTTGTGTCTGTGGATAAGATGTTGAGGCATAACTAGGCTGATACTGTTGATCCTCTTCTTCGTCAAACTCTTGGCATTTTACATTGAGTTGTGACGGGCTACTAGCTGCCCCAAACATTCCGTCGTTCTGCGAGTATGTGTCGTCGTCCTCATCCTCTAAAAGATGTTGTGGTGGGTATGGCAACACTTTACTTGGTGAGGTATGCATTGGAAGAATATCAGACGCCTTGTCCCCTACATTAATAATTGAAAGGGGTAAGAATCTGGAGGAGTCGTCCTGATGGTACGAGGAATGGTGAGGCGAAGTATCCAGGTAGGTGGCTGGTTTGTATACTGTTAATGCTGTAGATGATATGATCGTCGACGGTTGACTCGTCGGTGGTTCCCTCGTCGACGGCTCTCTTTTGGCCCGTTCTGTCGTTGACGGTTCTCTCGTCGACGGTTTCTTCGTTGACGGTTCCTTCGTCGACGGGTCTCTAGTCGACGGCTCTCCCGTCGATGGTACTCTCGTCGACGGCTCCGTCGTCGTCGGCGTCTTTACTAACGGGTCCTTTGTCAGCGAATGCTCCGTCGACGGTCTCTTTGTCGACAGGTACTTTATCGACGACGGTCGTGTAGGTGCCGTCGTCGGCAGTGCCTTCTTGAACCTCATTGAGAGGTGCTTCGTAGACGGGAGTGCCCTGGTTGATTGGTGAACCCAGGAGGCCTCCGCTGTCGACGATGTGGTTGCCGACGAAGCTTTCTTAAAAAATTTTGCCGTAATTATCGTCGTCGATGACAACGGCGACGACGTCATAATCATCGGTGAGGCTGGCGTTGTGAACGTCGACGATACCGTAGTCGCTGTTACCGTCGACACAGTCGTCGACGGGGTGGTCGTCGACAGATGTTTTTTCACCGAAAAGAGTTGTTCTGGCTCTTTTTGTGGTGACAGAGACAGAGATGGCTTTTTTGAGGTACTTTTCTGGTGTAAAGGCGTAGTAGGTTCTGAATGAACCTTTTTTGGCCCATGTTTAAATGTCTCTGAATGAAAAACATCCTTTTTCGTCCCAATAGAGACTTGTCTTGTCTTCTTGAGCACCTTCCTTGGTGGTTCATCCGACCCTCTGCTTCTCTCACCTGTTCTTTTCTGAGGGCGAGAAGTTTGTGATGATGCCTCGCTGACATCTGAGGAAGGATGCTCTAAGGCTTTCTGTTTTTGTAGCCATAAGAGAAGTCTACCCTCCCGGTCTTTGAGGGTTTTTTGACTAAAGGTGCGACAGATTTTGCAGTCTCTCACCTTGTGGTCTGGATGAAGGCAATAAATACACTTCTTGTGGGGGTCATCAACATGCGTCTCTTCTTCCCACAGGTGTCACAATCTCTGAACAGACCCTTTTTTGCCTTTTCAGACATAGTGGAGCTGTAGCAAGTTTCCTGAGAGAAAAAACTAATCTTCAGTCAGAAAATAGGAAAAAACTGAGCAGAGCTCAGGGAGACTCCCTTCACACGACGTGCAGTAGAAAATCTGAGGGAATTCAGCCTCTGTTGGGACTGTTTGGGAGGGGCTGAATCCTGATTGGTTGAGACTGAAGTTTGGGTCTTTTCACAAAACAAAGTGGATAGACTGTAAGATACCTTATGAGGCCTACTGGGGCCTACTGGTTTTACTTTTACTGACTTACTGCTTTATCTATTTAAACTTACCATGAGGCTCCCACCTCGACGACGGGGATGATTCAAGCATGTGAATCTATGAAAGATCCAATACTGGAGAATACTGCATTTCATTATTTCTATATACAGCTGTGCGCCTGCCCCTCACCAACAGCTCCAATGGCACTCCCCGATAGGGTGACCCTGCCCCAAAGTGACACTTGACGAACGCTCTCTCCTAGCTGCGTCTATAACAGTGGCTGAGATTTGGGCCAAGAATAGATCGCCTGGTGCTGATGGCCTACTGGCCCAGTTTTATGCTATGTTTGCAACTCAGCTGGTCCGCACCTGGAACGCCTCTATAATGCAGCCCTGGTAAAAGGTGGCTGGCCCCCAACTACGTCACAAGCAATAGTAGTAGCGCTACTAAAACCCATTAAGCCGCCATCAGAGCATTGCTCTTGTCAACGTTACTCAATGGAAAAGGTGGTTGATGCCAACGTAGCACATCCGACACTCAATACAAATCAGTCTTCAAATTACAAGAAGCAAACAACAAATGGTGCAATCCTGGTCGAAAAAACCCAACCACCAAGGGTTTCAAAGGTACACAACACCACAGGCGGACCTAGGAATAGGAAACGTCTATGGCATGTGCTGTAGAAACAAGATGCGAAAGAAAAAAGCACAACCAGGGCACTCCCAGGTCAATATAATGTCCGTATGAATCCAGTTGTTTTTGAATGTTTATTTCGCCAGAAAGGCTTGTTATAATGGTTCAAAGAGTGAACGAGTCCATACATGTCATAAAAGAGCAACAGCCAACACGTGTTTCGTCCTATTGGACTATTTTCAAGGCTCAGCAGTAGTAGTCGAGGAATCATGTGGAACAAAAAACACTATTCAAAATAAAGTAGCATGTCGTGCCATCACAGGTCTAAGTGAGAGACCCGGGTTAAAGAAGTTGCCTTAAGGGGGTAAAAAATTATCGTCAGAAGCGGCGTAGAACCAAGTGCTTCTAATAACAGTACGATGTGAAGAAAAAGCTTATGTTCGTCCTATTTAAAGGCAGAGTGTAAATCATAGGTGACGTGGTACCGGCAGCGCATGGTAACGCTTACAGTCGGAGCATTGCTCTTATAGACCACTCTCGCTACTCAATACTTAGTATAAAATACTCGCAAAAGTCCTAGAGTGAAGGCTGCTCCTGCTGTTCCCAAGGTTACTCCACATAGATCAATTTGGCTTTGTCCCCAACCGCAATAGTTCGCTCAATATACAGCATTTATATCATATCATGAAAGCTGTGAGGGGATGGCTTCCCCAGGCAGGTTGCCTGACAGGCATTTGATACACTAACCTGGGACTACCTGTTTGCAGGCTTTGATTGGTCTAATATTCCTCCTGCTTTTACCCGTTGGATGCGATTGCTATACACCGACCCCACAGCTCGGATGCAAACACCACTTCTTCGCTGCTTATTGAATGGGAGGCATTCAAAGTGATGCTAAGAGGAGCTGCCTTTGGCGCTGTGGTAAGGACGAGATCGACTGTGCTCAGGGACCTTACACGGGTGGAGGAGGGCCGTGTAAGACTCGCTAATCTTACAACAATATTTGATACATCGTGGGAACAGGCAGGGGTGCCCATTATCCCCACTGTTGTTCATGCTGGCCTCAGAACCACTAGCACAGCATCTGCGCCAAAATCCTGGAGCCTGGGGAACCCCCATTAACCACAGGACCCACAAGATATCCCTATACACGGACATTATCTTATATGTTAAAGACCTACTGACGGATTTCACAGGAGTGGCCACATTGTTTCACAAATTCGAATCCGTATCTGGCCTGCAGGTAACTGTGGACATATCTATTGCCTTCTCTTTTCAGTATCACATAGCTTTGCCACATGTCCCATTTGGAAATAGAAATATACAGATGGCACCAAAAACTTTCCGATATCTCGGAGTCCAAAATATACAGAGAAGTGACAGTTGCTCTAGATGGCAACGTAAAAAAGGCAATTGCGAATCTCAAACCCCAGTTGATATTTTGGAAAACACTGCCAATCTCAGTGGCGGGCAGAGTGGCACTGGCCAAAATGGTTATGCTACCACGCCTCCTTTACTAATTTGTCATCATTCCAGTGGTGGTGCCATCATGCATTTTTAAAATACTTAACATCACACTATTCGACTTGTGAGAGAACGGAAGAAGCAGTCAGACTGCCTAAGCTACAGCTCCCTCCCGACCAAGGAGGAATAGGAGACCTGGATTTGAAATCCTACTGTACTGCTGAGCAATTGAAGTGTCTCTTGTACTAGTGGGCAGGACACAGTCTCTCGGAGATTGACTACACACAAACCATGTTGAATCGGGCCGGATGCATTGTCAGCTCGGTCCAGGGTCCACAACCCAGATGACAGCCCACTATTACTGCGAATTGCTTTGTCTTACTGGAGAATGGCACTTCGATACACAAAACATCCCCACTGCACCGGGGACTGTCGAACACGCAACTACAAGCATGGATGATACATGAGGGGATGACAACAGTGGGAGATCTCCTCGCTGAAAAAATATTACTGAATCATACCGATTTCGCCAAGGCTCAGACAATAAACTAGAACCTGTTTCTCACTCATGCTAGTATATTCAGTACATAAAGGAACATTGGGCGCCTGATAGCATAGAACTCCCCACTCATGACTTGACACATATGACACACACCATGGGAACCGGACACCACCTGGTAAAATGGATGAAGAACGGCGCCCAAACGCACTTGTTAATCTCCCTCACTCCACTGAGGAACAAATGGGAACAAGACATGGGCAGGGACTTACAGGACACAGAATGGGACTCAATCCTTAAATATCACTGTAAAGTATCTAGAAACTCGCGCTTTAAGTTTATACAGCACTCCATACTTCACAGCACCTACCTCACTGCACATAGACTGCAAGTCATGTCCCCTATGGCCTCAGATGCATGCCCGCGCTGGCAGAGGCCGGACACTGGAATATTGCCTGTGAGATTGTGTCAAACTCCACCCTTATTGGGTACAGATGGCTGAAACATTGGCAGAACTTACAATCAGAAACCAGCGGACCAAATGGGAAAGCTGAATCTTGGGATTGTTCCCCAGACCGAGGGCTGCTATGGTTCAATATGCCTTGTGGACCTCGCACTGATACTTGCAAAGAGTCTCATAACTAGACACTGGAGGTTGCAGGTAGCACCGACGGTGGTGCAGTGGAGGGAGAAGGTAGACAGATGGGGGCTGGTGGAAAGTTCTGCTCTACGCAGGGAAGAATACAGGGTATTGAGAAAGAAGTCCATTGCAAATAGAATGGGATGCAATGCTGGAAACATTCAAAACGCTGGACTCCCTTGCTGGCACAACAACTATATAACAACACTAACAGAACCTAAACATTGTACACATACATAGGCGCCGCCAAACATAGAATTGGGATTCCCCCACTCCTGACACTCACCAAGGACACACCAAATATTTCTATAATGCAAGACACCAACACACTTACTTGCAGCTGTGATAGATTCTGCTCTTAGCCACAACAAGATGCATGCAAACAAAACGCAGAACAATGAGACAGACTAGAGAAACATAGAGGTAGATAGCATGGCAAAAGGAGGTGAGATGGGGTAGTTACTCTTTTTTCATGATGCTAACTTTCTAGACTATTAAGTACCAATTAAATGTTGCAGTGCTAACAGAATTATTCAATGTAAACACAATATAGTCTGCAACTGCATCAAATAGAACGAGAAATATGGCTGTAGCTCACTGAAAGCAAACAGAGCTACATGTAAAAAGTAGATTGATAATTGCTATAAGTAATAATTCTGGAAAATCCAATAAAGTTTGTTTAAAAAAAGGGGGTGCATGGCACACAGGCCATGTCATGTTTTCACTTTTGTCTGCACCAAGACACGCAGCCTGCCATGGCATCCTATCAAGTGCTTGTTGAGGGGTCCCTTAGGGTGGCACAATTAGTGTTGCAGCCCTCAGGTATCCTCCTTAGTAGCCCAACCAACCAAAGCTCTTTCATCAATATATTGTAAAGTCCCTCGTAATCACACCCATTGTTACCTTTTAACCAGCCACCTACAGTTTTCACTGAAAAGTCCACAAAATCTACCCACAACAGACTGGCTTTTTCGAGTCTACCTGAATTTGATTCTGTACTCCTTAGAAGTAAGCCCAAATCCCTCAATCAGAGTGTCCTTCATGAGGTCATAGGACGTAACATCTACCTCATTCAGTTTAAGGAGTTTATCCCTGCATGTTCCTGAGAACATTCCCCAAAGGAAAGAACCCCAATGCTGTTTGGCAAGTTTTCTGACAACACAGGCCCTCTCATACGCTGTGAACCATTTGGTGATATCATCACCATTTTCATATTTGAGGACAATCCATTTGGGGTTTTTAAAGTCAGAGTGGCCCACTCTGTCCCTAAATATAAAGTTGCTGCCACCATTCATGGGTGCTAAACCCATCCCTGCTCTTTCCTTTTTCTATGTCCAGTATCCGGGCAATTCTCTCTAAGAGAATCTCTTCTTCAGAGCGTTCTTCTCTGGACATTGAGGAACCTGATCCATCCTCACCAGAGGGGGTGCTTTAGGCACCTTGGGTTGTTTGTGGGTTGCAGGTTCGACTCTTTCAAGTAGCGAAGGGCCCAGATCCTTCTCGTTACTTGAGTTGCCCTGATCTGCAGGGTCAGTGGCTCCATCAGTAGGATGGCCCTTCTGTACTCTGCCAACAGCTCCTGGAGCTTTACAGAGGTAGGATTTGAGCCTGTTTTAATGTTGTGCCCTTTACAGGAGGCTCTTGTCAGAAAACTGGACGTAGGGGGTAAGGTCAAGCTCCTTATCCACGCTCCTTGTGGTACTCATTTTTGTTCTAAAGTTGGGACCTTTATGAGCTATAGAAAAAAAATCCTAATACAGATTTTACAGTCCTAAGTAAAGTAAGAGTTTTAAACTGTTAAACTACAGGGACCTAACCAGGGCCCTAATAGTTACTTTTAGGAAATTGGAAAAATACCCAATTCAAAAAATGCAATTTATGTAAAGGCAATTTTTGGATTTACTCATGTAGTCACTTATTGACCAAGTGCTATCAGCAAATGCAAAGTCGCAGACCCCACTACTGTTCCACCAATTTAGGAAGCTGTCTCTATATGGTGCACTAAAAAAAATTACACTGTGCATAGAGTCCAGTGGATCCCCAGTTGGCTTGCATAGGCAAAAGTAGATAGGACTAATGTTTTATTTTGTGGTAGTGTGGGCGAGCAGTTAGGCTTATCAGAGGGTTGTGCTAAGCATTTGTGGTAGTCTCAGAGGCAAAAAATGAAACACAGACTCAAAGAATAAATCCGAGAACAATTTAGAAAAATAACACTTTTCTTTATATAAACTTTAAACCCAAGAACTTAGTTAAAAGGTAAGTATGTTTTCAACCATAAATACCATTTAGTTTCAAAAATCAATTTCAGAGTTCTTTAATGTTAACCTGTGGGAGGAAAACCACCATCAGCAAACGAACACTTATCGATGACTCATGGGACCAATCTTGTCAAATTAAGGTAAGTACCGGGCAAGGGTCAGGACCACACCAACAGGTCACTCCGGGCAGCAATGGGGGCGGCCTGGTGCAGAAGAGCAGTACAAATTGGGTGCCCAACTTACTTCAATGGGGATTGTTCCCTGTTTGTTTAGGCTGCAGGCTCTTGGTGGGGAGTCAGCTGGGGGCAACCAACAGACAGGTCACAAACCTAGGGTGCTCGGGGATATAGGTCCTCTTCGCCAAGGCCCAGAGGCGACAGATGCGGGGGTGTCCTTGGCATTGGGTTCCCAGTCCAGGAGCACTCGTGTTTGTGGGGGTGGGGGTCTTGTGGACTGAGGCTGCAGGCATTATCGGAGAGTCCAGGAGGTGTGAAACCACAGTGGACTCAAGCTCAGGAGAGCTGAGGGACGGAGTTGACACCAAGGGCCCACTTCAACTCGGGCTGGAGGCGGCAGGTGCAGTGGTTACTTTAGGTGTTAGTTTTTTTTTTTTTTTTTTTTTTACCATAGAGGTTGCAGTCGAGGGGGCCTGCATGCAGATGCTGCAGGCGACTTCAGGGAGTCCAGGAGGGGTGAAACCACAATGGTTTTGGACTCTGGACAGCTGGGGGACCTTGCTGGCACCGGAGATCCACTCCCACTCGGGTCAGTGACTGTAGGTGGAGTGGTGTATTCAGGTGTCAGGTCTCTGAGGTCCTTTCCTTGGGAGTTGGTTGGAGAGCAGGTCCGCTGTTCATGGAAGACTTGAGTATTTTCCGAAGGCAGACAGCCCTCCCAGGGAAATCGGTCATGTTCACCATCTGGAGAGACCTGGGTTACATTACAAAGGCGACTAGGCCTGTGAAGCTTTCTGTCCTGGAATGTCCATCCTGCCTGGGTGAGGTGCTAACACCTTTGCCCAGTGCAGGCTTTTATCTCTGGTCCTTGAGAGCGCTGGCTTTCACCTGGGGGGTGGGTCAGAAACATGGCTAGGGTGGCTGAACTGGTCAGGACCAGTCAGGGAACAAAAAGTAGTTGGCACCTCTAAGGTGCCCTCTGGGTACATGTATTGGTAAATACCAAAATGGAATCAATGTGAGTTCATCAATACGAGATCTTTGACACCAAACACACGGGATGTTGACGCAAGCTACTTTGTAGTGTTTGTTCGAATACCGGTTTTTGACGAGTGAACACACTCGCCTCAACATCCCCACACACGTGCCGAAAGAAAGCTTGCACAACTTTCTCCAGCCGCTATCATCGATTAAAGTGTCCTTTTAAGGTGTTGCAAAGGGTCTTATAGAATAGCGCTGGAAAGCCATCCGGTCCTGATGATGAGCTCTGGCTGATATCACTTCCTCTATTTGGACTGGGCAGTCTAGCTCGTCTGCTTGTGCTGCTATAAGCAGAGGCGTGTGAACACCAATAAGGTAGCTTTTAATGTTATCTGTGGACAGAGACTGGGCAAAGTAAAGGTCCTCATAGAAGTCCCAGAATCGGGAAACAATGAGGTTGTCACACTTGACCTCTGAACCGTCGCCTCTCACCACCGCCTCAACTCTTGCGGCTTGTCGTTGAGCTCCCAACTTATTAGCCAGGAACCACCCACATTTATTCATCCCGGTAGGTGGCCGTCTCTCTATTTAATGTGGAAAGCTGGGCACACTGTGCAGAGAGTCCAGGTCAACTACACATTGGTTTACGGAGGTAAAAACTCGACCACCTAATGCTCTAATTTTTATGGTCGCTTGGTCGAGCAGTTAGGCTAATCTTGGAGAAAGGCAAAGCATTTACTGACCTCATATCAATGAGACCACACACTGAAAAGAATAACTCGAGATCTATTCACAAAAACACTTCAGAGTTTTCTAAAATGCTTTAGACCAAGATCATCAAAATCAGGTAAGTACTTTTGAAGTTATGAATTTTCAAAATTTAGAAAATGTCAGTTCTGCGCATAGTTACGCACCATACGAATCAATGGAGAAATACTTTAAAAATGCATAAAAAAATCAGGCAGTGATTGTACCAATGTCTCCTCTTGGTTGTAGGTCGAAGTCGTTGGTGGGCCTTATGGACCAGCTGGAGAAGCTTGGGCAGCTCTCAGTTTTGGTGCGAGCAGCTGCAGAAAGTCATTGGAGCTGTTGCAAGGCCACTGCGGGGGACCACTTGGAAAAGCACTGCACAGGTGAACTTCAAGGTGAGTCTGGTGGAACCCTTTGGAGTGTCGAGGTCACAACTGGTGGGGGGTCCTTAGGGCACAGATAGCTCTTCGGTGCAGGGTGGTCGGAAGCAGAGCAAATTGGTGAGCCAGGAGCTGGGTGCAAAGGAGCCATTGGAAGCAGGAGGTAAATGACTTTGAGAGTTGTTTGTGGGTCAGATGGGGCACTCTGGTTGGAGGTCCCGGTGGTTTCTGAAGTCCCTCCACCGGGGATTCCTCCTGGTCCTTTTTCAGTTCGCAGCAGACTGTCTTTCTGGGTATCCGACGTGGAGTGACCAGTTCCTAGGGCTATAGCACGGTTTGGCCACTGGAGGTTGCAGTGCCACCAAACGTGGCACACTGGTAGGTTTTTGTCCTCATGATCCGTCAGGTGAAATTTGGTCCAGCTGCGGAATCCGGTTTCTTGGTCAGCAGCCAGTCAGTGAACTAGTCTTCAGTGGTCTTTGTTGCAGGAGAGTGATGTCATCGCTCTGAAGGCAGATCTTCTGCAATTTTTAGAAGAATGAAGGTCCTTTGGGGGTTTGTAGAGTCCGTCTGATGTCGGAGCAACCCATCAGCAGCGATTTTCAAGTCCTGGGTGCAGCAGGCAAGGTTTGGCACCGTCTTCTTGGTGCAGCAGGACTTCATTTCTTGAGCCTTGGGTCTTCTTTGTTGCTGGTCTTCTTTTGTCTTTGGAATCTGAATCTCTGGTCTAGGAGTGCCCACTAAATAATGTATTTAGTGGGCGCTTACGGGTGTACCTAGTAGTGACCAATGGAACATCTACCTTAGGGAGGCTACACCCATTAAGTGACCATTTCCTGTGGGCAGAGATCATTCCCTACAATCGATAGGCTATTTTCCTTCCATGTTAGATAGAAGAAAATGAAATAAGGGGGCACCGGGGGGGCACCTCACATGCAACACCTTAGGTGGACTCCTCCTGTCCTCTGTGTGTTTTCACACTGTTGCTCCTACCAAACGTGGGGGCTTGCAACGGGGCGGCCATCTGCTACTACCAGCAGGCTTGGAAGTCGAGTTTCAAAGGCGGTAAGCCGTTCGAAGCTCACTAGGAGGTCAGTGCACATGCCAGAGGAGGGAGATGTGACACCTCCACCTAGGAAGGGCTTTGTTCTGGGACCCAGAGAGCAGGAGCTCTCACACAGGGTTCCAGAATCTTGTCTGCTGATAGCAGGCTGGTTGTGACCGGCCAGCAACCATGCCAGTGTTATCTATGCAGGAGTCACCTCTAAGGTGGCCCCTGGGTACATTTAGCAATAAATCCAATACTTGTACCAGTTTGGATTTATCATTCTGAGTTGTTTGATACCAAACTACCCAGGGTTCAGAGTGGCCATCACATAGCTGTGAAACTCGTGCTGACTAGTGTCCAGCACAAGCTTTTAAAATGGTTCACGTACTATGATCCAAATTTGGCAAGGACTCATGCAATTATGCCTCCACAAACCGTATAGTGCACCCTGCCTTTGGGCCAGAAGACCTGCCAGAGGGGCGACTTACCTACTTTGTATGCAGTGTGCAGTGGACAGGGCACACAAGCTTTGTGCCATGTTGAGTTTGTAGTTTAGGATTGCACCAGGACACTCATGCCTGTCATGGCAGTGCTGGGTGCATCTGAATGCATGGCCCTTGAGAGTGGCACAATCTGTGCTAATGCCCTCGCCGACCTACCCCTTAGTACCCCATGCCCTGGGCACCCAAATACCATTTACCTGGGACTTACAGTGACAGCTAAAGGTGTTGACAATTGTGTCAATGCATCACAACAGTTTGGGGAAAGAGATCTGGCTCGGGGAACCTGGTTAGCAGGGGCCCTGGTAATTAACAACTTTGAGAACACAGCTAATACCAGGAAAAAAGTGGAGGCTAACCATGACAAAAGAGGCTATTTCGCACACTACCCCCTCCCCAAACGAAAGAGGATGAGACTACCCTTTCCCTAGTGAGCCTTCATCTTCGAGTTGGAAGAATGTGGGAAGGCCATTTGCATGGGCAGGCCCAGGTCTGTGTTCTACTTGAAAGCCCGTGCCCTGTAGGGATATAGAACACCTAAGCAGTTTAGGATTTTCACCTTACATCTGTTGTAGTGATCTGAGAGGCCTGTGGTCAGTCTGAACTATGAAGTGAGAGCCAAACAGGTATAGCCTCAGCTTCTTCAAGGCCCAAACCACAGCAAAGGCTTCACTCTCTATGGCACTCCATTTTGTTCCCTAGGGAGAAGTTTTCTGCTTATAAAAGCAACAGGCTGGCCATGTTCTTCATTTTTCTGGGCTAGGACCGCTCCTACCCCCAGTTCTGAGGCATCTGTTTGGACAATAAACTGCCTGGAGTAGTCTGGAGCTTGTAGGACTGGAGCAGGACACATAGTATTCTTCAGAGTCAAAGGCCTTTTGACAAATCACTGTCCAGTTAATCTTCATGTGCATTTTCTTGGAGGTTAACTCTGTGGGGGGGGGGGAGGGGGAAAGGGGGTTGGAGAGGGCAACTATGGTGCCATAATCCTTCACAAATCTCCTATAACACCCAGTCAAACCAAAGAATGCCCTGACCTGTGTCTGGGTTGTGGGAGCTTCCCAAGCCAGAATGGTCTGAATCTTGGGTTGGACGGATTGAACTTGGTATCCACAAACCAGGTGACTCAAGTAAAAAAACGTTACCCTGCCCTATATAGTACTTACTGGCCTTGAGAGTGAGGCCTGCCCTCTGCCGAGCCTTAAAAACTTTCCCTAGGTGGAACAGGTGACCCTGAAGGTGGGGCTATAGACAGCTATGTCATCCAGGTAAGCTGCACTAAAAGATTCCAGCCCAGCAAGGATTTGGTTATCCAACCTTTAGAAGGTGGCATTCTTTAGTCCTAAGGGCATAACAGTGAACTTATAATGCCCACTAGGAGTGGGGAATACGGACCTCTCTTTTGCTCCTGAGGTCAGGCAAATCTGCCAGTACCCTGAGGTTAAATCAAAGGAACTCTGATATTTGGCTGTCCCTAGTCTGTCTGTGAGCTCATCAGCTCTTGGGATTGGGTGTGTATCGGTTTTTGGCACAGAATTGAGCCCTCTGTAATCCATACAGAACCACATTTCCTTTTTCTCTGCTTTAGAGTGGGGTTAGGGGACTAAAACTACTGGGCTAGCCAAGGGACTCTCTGAAGGTTCAATGACACCCAAATACATCTTTGCTTGTATGCTTTCCCTGACATGGTCTAACTGTCTGTAAATGTTGTTTTCAACAGGCAAGCTGTCACCAGTGTCCACATCATGGGTACACCAAATACGTTTCCCAGGGGTCAGAGAGAATAATTCAACATACTGGTTGAGGTCGTTCCTGCAATCAGCCTGCTGGTGTTCTGAGAGGGTGTCTGATAAGACCACTCCATTCAAAGAACCATCTTGTGGGTTGCTGGAGAGGAGATCATGGAGAAGCTCACTATCTTTTTCCTGTCCTTCATCTGTAACCATGAGCATGTTCACCTCAGCTCTATCACATTATGAGATGTATGATTCTTTTAGGATTTTTGAAACTGCTTAAGTCCACCAAGTAGGTGACTTCCCCTTTTCTTTCAAGAATGGGATAGAGCCCAGACCATTTGTCCTGAAGAACCCTGGGAGTAACAGGCTCCAACACTCAAACTTTCTCCCCTGGTTGGAACTCCACCATAGCAGCGTTTTGGTCATACCACAGCCTTTGCAGCTTCTGGCTGGCCTGAAGGTTTTGGCTGGCTTTTTCCATGTACTCTGCCATCCTAGAATGTAAACCAAGTACATAGTCCACTATGTCTTGCTTTGGCTCTTGGAGAGGTCTCTCCCAGCCTTCCCTTACAAGGCTTAATGATACCCTAACAGAATGCCCAAACAAAAGTTCAAATGGAGAAAAGCCTGCTCCCTTTTGTGTCACTTCCCTTAAGGCAAACAGCAGACCTGGAAGTAAGATATCCGATCTCCTTCTGAGTTTTTCAGGGAGTTGTCCAATCATGCCTTTTAGGGTCTGGTTAAATCTTTCAACCAGCCCATTTGTTTGTGGGTGATATGGGGTTGTGAACTTATAAATCACATCACATTCCTTCCCCACATGTTTTAGCTATGCAGACATGAAGTTAGAATCTCTGTCTGATACTACCTCCTTAGGAAACCTTACTCTGGTAAAAATACTCAGGAGGGCTTTTGCTACCACAGGAGCTGTGATGGTCCTAAGGGGTATAGCCTCAAGATATCTAGTGGCATGATTCACTACCACCAGAATGTATGTATGTCCTGGTACTGTTTAAGGGTCAAGGGGGCCAACAATGTCAACACCTACCCTTTTAAAGTGAACCCCAATCACAGGTAGTGGTATTAAGGCGGCCTTTAAGTGTCCCACTGCTTTGCCACTGGCTTGGCAGGTAGTGCAGGACTGACAAGTCCTTCACTTTCTGGGGCATCCCCGACCAGTAAAAATGGTTTACCAACCTACTCCAAGTTTTATTTTGGCCCAAAATGCCCACCTAGGGGAAATCCATGGTCTAGAGTGAGGAGAAACTCTCTGAACTGCTGAGGTACAACCACTCTCCTGGTTGTACCAAGCTTAACAACTCTTGCCTCAGTGAACAGGAGTTCATCCTCCCAGTAAACCATGTGGGGACCACTGACACTACTCTTGTCTCCCTCGGCAGCGTGCTGCCTCGGGCCTTCAAGAGGGGAACAGGTTATCTGCCCCTGGCATAAATCCTCCTTCATGGGTGGCCCTGGGCCGAAGAGCTCTGAGTGGTAAGGCCGAAGCTCTGCAGGCTCAGATCCCTCTGGGAATGGCAAGTCCTCTTCCCGGGAAGAGGGGTTCTGATCTGTTGTGAAACTGGTTCCTGCCCTTTCTCTTGGGAGGCTGGTCCACTATTTCATGATCCAGATCTTCTTTTTATTTTTGAAGTTTACTTTGTGCCCTAGTCTTCATACAGGCCCATTCTCGGACTCCAAGCATGGCTGCATGGGTCTTCAGTTCTACTTCAGTCCAGGGGCAGTCTATTGGGATGGATGAGGACACAACCACTTCTTTCTGCTCTACTACTCCCCTCAAATCAAAGGTTACCATAGCCATGGGATGAAACGCTGTCTCATTGTTAACATTGGTGACAAGAAATGACTTCCCTTCCAAGAACTGATTTGAGTGGACCAAGTGCTGAGTTATGATGGTAATACTAGCTCCTGTGTCCCTCAAGGCTTCAACTTTCTCCCCATTAATCAAAGGGTGATGCCTGTATTTTTGCATATTACTTGGCCAGGCAACACAGGATAATTCTACCCCTCCCTCAGTGACTAATGTTGCCTCTGTGGGATCACTGACATGGACAGGCCACAACTGAGATCCCATCTGGAGATTTGCTACTGCATTTATTTCAGGTTGGCTAGAGGTATTCCTTTTGTTTTTACAACTAGGTTCTCCGATTTGGCGCCCTCTGTTCTTGCAATCATAGCATCAAGCCTTGTTGGGAATCAAAATGTTTTCCTTTGTACACACCCCTAGACTATGAGGAGTCTCTGGGCCCACCCTCCTGTGCAGGTTTTTGCAGACCTTGAGAAGACTCTATTTTTGTATTGGCTCCCATCTTTCCCTGGGAGGGGGCGGGGTTGGGCTCTTTCCTTTGGTCTCCCCCACCGGTAGTAGTTTTGGTTACCCTTGATTTGACCCAGTGGTCTGCCTTCTTCCCCACCTCTTGAGGAGAAATGGTACCTTGGTCTACCAGGCATTGATATAGCCTCTCATTGTAACATTTATTCAGCATATGCTCTTTCCTGAATAGGTTATACAGCCCATTATAATCTTGTACCTTGTTACCAGCTAACCAACTACCCAGCACTTTTACTGGATAGTCCACAAATTATAACCAAGTTTGGCTCTGGGGTTTTCGAATCTCCCTGAACTTTATGCGGTACTCTTCAGTTGTAAATTCAAAGCCCTCAATCAGGGTACCCTTCCTAAGGACATAGGAGTTAGAATCTGCCTCATTCATTGTCAGGAGCTTATCCCTACACTTTCCTGTGAATAACTCCCACAACCGTGTGCCCAATGAATTTTTCCCCACTTTCCCACCCAATGCAGGTCCTTTCAAAGGCAGAAAAACATTTCACTATATCATCCCCTTCTGTGAAGGGAGGGATGACTCCTTTTGGGAGTTTAAGATTGAAAGGAGTCTCTTAATACTTGGATGCTGACACCAGAGATGGGTCCTAGGCCCGTCTCTTTTCTCTTTGTTGCAATTTCCAAAAGCTGACTCTCTAAGGCCAGTCTTTTGGTCATCCTGGCTAAAATCAGAGGGCAGATTTGCCCTTAGCGCCATATTAGCGTCATTTTTTTACGCCAATGTGGTCCGAGGTCAAAATCACGGCGCAAAATTGACAGTGGCACAATACATGCATTGCTCCACTTTGTAACCCTTTGCGCTACATTGTGCCTGTGCCAAAGGGGGTATATTCCCCCATTAGTGGGGGGGGGGATGGGGGGGCGAAAAAAATGGCCCAAAGAAATTTAAGATTTCTTTGCATAATTTTTCAGAACTTTTAGCGCCTGCTCAAAGCAGGCGTTAAAAGGAGAAACACCATTGTTTACCATGGGCCTCAATGGGTTTTGCAGGATTAGCATCAAAAGATTAAACACTAATCCTGAAAAGCTACAAACTAGCATCCAAATATTTTACGCTAGTTTCCCTAATTACCGCCATGCCATGGTGCACCGTATCTTAGATACAGCGCACACAAGTTGGTGTTAGGGGGGTGCTAAGGGGTGCAGGAAAAGTGGTGCTGCATGGTGTGCAGTGCCACCTTTCTTAAATCAGGCCCCAGGTCCTCTTTTGTGGATGCACTTATGTTAAGGGAAGAGGAGCTACCTTCATACCCATTGTGCACAGGGTCCTCCTCTCCATCAGAGACTTCACCATCTACTTCCTCTGTGGAGTGGACTTTTTCATGCTCAGCTATCAGGAATCTAAGATGGTCAACTTCAGCATATTTTCCAGTAGGAATTCCGTACAGCATGCAGATCTACCTTACCTGGGCATGGGTATATGCCATGTAATGGTCCAGGTCAAGTACCTGGGTCTGTTTTTTAGCATCTGAGATATTTATGCTACTAAAGTTGGGACCTTTTTTCTACATTTGGAACCCCTTTTTGGATGAGGCCAAATAAAGTAAGGACTTTTTTAATCCTAACGCTAACTATTGTTGTAGAGAACTAACCAAGGCCCTAACAGCTAGTTTAAAATTTTGCAAACATTCTAGCCAATTAAAAAACATGCAATTAAGCTAAAAACAATTTGGAGAATTATTCATGTGCTCACACATTGACAAAGTGGTAACAGCAAATACAAAGTCTATCCCATTACTGAGACACCAAATGTAGGAGGCTGGCTCTCTATGTAGTGTGCAAAGCTGGGCAGACTGTGAAGAGAGTCCGGGCAACCACACATTGGTTTACAAAGGTAAAAAGTAGACCAATGTTTATGGTAAGTTGGTCAAGCAGTTAGGCAAATCTTGGAGAAGTGCAAAGCATTTGTTGTGCTCACAGTATCAATAAATGAGAGCACACACTCAAAAGAATAACTAGAGACCAATTTACAAAAATACTTCAGATTTTTATAAGAATTTTAAGACCAAGATCATTAAAATCAGGTAAGTACTTTTTAAGTTATGAATTTTCAATAGTTTAGAACATGTATCAGTTCTGTGCGTATTTACGCACCATAGGAATCAATGAAAAAATACTTTAAAAATGCATATAAAATCAGGCAGTGTGCTTACCAATGTTTCCTCTTGGATGTAGGTTGATGTCATTGGTGGGCCCTGTGGACCAGTTGGAGAAGTTTGGGCGGCTCGCGGTTGTGGCGGGAACACCTGCAAAAAGTAATTGGAGCTGGTGCAAGGCCACTGCATGGACCACTTGGAAAATCACTGCACATGTGGACTTCAAGGTGAGTCTCGTGGGTCCCCTTTGAGTTTCAAGGGGTGGGGGGCCCTTAGGGCACAGCTGGATCTTCGGTGCAGGGCACAGGGCTGTACGGTACAGAGCTAATTGGTGAGCCAGGAGGTGTGAGCAAAGGTGCCCTTGGAAGCAGGAGGTAGTTCAGTTTGAGCGTTGCTTGCAGGGCAAAAAGGGCATCCTGGTGGGAGGTACTGGTGTTTTCTGAAGAACCTCGACTAGGGCTTACTCCAGGTCTTTTTTCAATACGGAATGAACTGTCTTTCTGGGTGTCTGAGGTGGAGTGACCAGTATCTTGGGGTATTGTACGGTTTGGCCACAGGAGGTTGCAATGTCATCAAACGTGGCACACTGGTAGGTTTTGTCCTCGCGGTCGTGGAAATTTGGTCCAGCTGTGGCATCCAGTTTCTTGGTCAGCAGTCAAGTCAGTGAACTGGTCTTCAGTGGTCTTTGTTGCAGGAGAGTGAGGTCTTCACTCTGAAGGGATATCTGCTGCAATTTCTTTTTTTTTTTTTTTTTGAAGAGTGGAATTCCTCTGGGGGTTTGTAGAGTCTGTTCGATGTCCGAGCAACCCCTCAGCAGCAATTGTTGAGTCCTGGGTGCAGCAGACAGGGTTTGGAACCTTCTTCTTGGTGCAGCAGGACTTCAGTTCTTGAGCCTCGGGTCTTCTTCATCGCTGGTCTTCTTTTGTCCTTGGAATCTGAACCTCTGGTCCAAGGGTGCCCACTAAATAACTGAGTGGGCGTTTAGGGGAGTACTTAGTAGTGACAAATGGGTCATCTACCTTAGGGTCACAAGACCCACTAAGTGACCACTTCCTGTGGGCAGAGATCAATTCCCTATACCTGATTGCCTATTTTCCTTCCATGCAAGATGGAGGAAAATGGAAGGGTCACCTCGTATGCAACACCTTAGAGGTGGTGGAAGCTGGGGCTGACCACTCCTACTGTCCTTTGTGTGTTTTCCTGCTGTTGCTCCGGCAAAAAATGGGGTTTTGCAAGGGGGTGGCTATTTGCTGCTAGCATCAGGCTGGGGGGTGGGTTGGCTCAGGTTTTAAAGGCAGTAAGCCCTTTGAAGCGCACTAGTAGGGCAGTGCATGGTCCTGAGGAGGGAGGTGTGACATCTCCACTCAGGAAGGGCTTTGTTCTAGGACCCAGAGAGCAGAAGCTCTTACCCTAGGGTTTCAGAATCTTGTTTGGTGGCGGCAGGCTGGTTGTGACCGGCCAGCTACCATGGCAGTGTTAATTAGCTTTGCATGGGTCACCTCTAAGGTGGACCCTAGGTACATTTTGCAATAAATCTAATACTGGTACCAGTTTGTATTTATCATTCTGATATGATACCAAGCAACCCCGGGTTCAGAGTTGCCATCTTGCAGCTGTGAAATCCGTACTGACCAGTGCCCAGCACATGCATTTACAGAGGACCTTGTGTTCACTTACTATGTCCCAGGTTTGGAAAGGACACAGTAGGGGCATATTTCTCATGCAACTATGTCCTCACATACAGTGTAGTGCACCCAGCCTGAGGGCTAGAAGGCCTGCCAGAGGGGAGACTTGCCAAGATTGCATGCAGTGTGTAGTGGACAGGGCACACCGGCTGTGTGCCATGTCGAGTTTCCAGCTTAGGATTGCACCAGAACACTCAGTCTACCATGGCAGTGCTGGGTGCATCTGAAAGCATGGCCCTTGGGGGTGGAACAATCTGTGCTGGTGCTCTCAGGGCCCTGCCCTTAGTTCCCCATGCCCTGTGTAGCCAAGTACCATTTACCAGGGACTTACGGTGGCAGCTAAAGGTGTTGCCAACTGGGCTAATGCATCACAACAGTTTTGGGAAAGAGATCTAGCCCAGGGATCCTGGTTAGCAGGGGTCCTGGGCACTAACAACATGGGGACAACATCATATATTAGCCAAACAGTGGGGGCTATGACAAAAGAGGCCTTTTCTCACAATCCCCGCGTAAAAGGAGCACTTAAGACAGAGAACTGAGTATTCCGCTTTCTCATGGTCCAGACGCACAAGTTATTTCTTAGCTACCTCTAATAGCCGCCATACCCTGGGAGCGCATGTGTGGTGATGTATGTGCTCTAATTTTGTAACTTGCTGTTGTAGCTGCTCCCGCTTTTCCAAGCGTAATTTATTGTCTGCCATGGAGATTGCAAGGAATTCTTCACTGATTATCGCCTGTAAGGCATCCAATAAGAGCAAAATAGAGGTGTCTGTCATGTCATTTATTGTCAGATAATTGTGAATGATCTGCTCAATTTGTTTGGTTGCTTCTGGTTTATGAAGGAGGGTCTTTCGCAGGCGACAGGGCTGGTGTGTACAGGTCCTGAGAGAAAGTGCTAAATCTGTATTCACTATTGCATGGTCAGCTAGAGAGCGCAGCTCTAGGTCAATAGCGGTAACCATGCCCTGCAAATCGTTACTCCCCAGGAAGTGGTCAAGGGGGGGAGCATTTGTTTTCTGTGCATAAGACTAGACACTCTTCATAAAATCATGAGCACCCTACCCTTAAAGCCCCTCCAAATAACACAAACAATAACAATGTCTCTAAATGGGTACAAGGTCGTACACAAGCCGCCATCATTCCAGCGGTTCTTGGAGTTCAGAGTCTGTGAACAGAATTAATTTTCTATCATTGTGCCTCCCCCCCTCCCGAGCCACACAAGGTATGCATTCACAGGGCTCACCCCACCTCAGGCCATCTCCATTTTATCCGATTCGCCAGTTAGTGTCTCCAACATTGCTTGTCATTCCTGCAATATAGTTTCGGGGTCCGGCCGCAGACCTCTGGGCGAGGGTGAATTCCTCTGCCACCTGGAGACTGCGGTTTGTAGGGCAGGGCTGGTTAGCCGTGTCAGTATCTTTCTTGAGTCCCAAAAGTTCATGCGGGGCAGTATAATAACGGATTTGGTGAAGCTTCCCCTTCCAGCCGAATATAATACAAATGGGTGACTCCCAGGAGTAGGGGGATACCCTTCTCTCGAAGGTGAGCAGTCACAAAACAAAAGTCCTGTCTCTTTTGGAGGGTTAGTGGAGGAGATCCTGGTATAGCATCAGGATGGGGCCTCTGAACTGCAGGGGATAAAGCTCTCTCACCTTGAGAAGTATCTGTTCTTTCAAAGAGAAATCATCTACGCACACTAAGATATCATCTGGGTGGGAATTCGCTGTACAAGGGAGGCCCGACCATGTGCACTCTATCCAACTGAATTTCCGCTTCAGAGTTCTCCAGGATCTGGGCAAAGAAGGCTCTTACATAGGACCCATGTTGCTCCCTTCTGCAGTGGTCAGGGCACCCCTGATGCAGATGATGATGCGTCTCAACCTATTTTCTAGGTCTTCCGCGTGTGCTTGGACCTCAGCGTTTTGTTCTTTGAGGCGGACAATCTCTCGCTGGAGTTGTTCAATTTCTTCATCCCTGCTGGTCGCGTTGTCCTCCAATGTGCAGACTCTGTCTCCCATCTCAGCCAAATCTTTGTGGACTGACTAAGCTTTGGGACAAGTCTCTTTTGACCGTTTGGAGGTAATCTTTGAGAGATGCAAAGAAAGCTTCTATGAAGGAGCTAGTCACTTGGCCATCCGCGTCACCACTCTCAGGCAGCGGATTTTAGCTGGTCTGGAAGGGCTGATTGCTGGCAACATGCACTGCTGGCTTTGTGAGGATCTTCTTGAAAGAGCAGTATTTTTTTGGCACGTGCAACTGTCATGGATAATCACTCCGACTGCGGCCAATATCTCTAGTAGGGTCGTAGGGCAGGACAGGTCCGGGTTCCACCAAGTGCAGTACGCCTCTGAGGTTTTAGGTACTCCCAGGTGATCTGCTTGAAGAGCAGCCTCCCAGCGAGGCCCCGACCAGCGAACCCCGAGGCACACTCTTTTTCTCTATGGAGGCCCCTGCGAGATACGAGCACGCACGGTCTTAATAATCACAAAAGCTGTAACAAGAAGGGCCTCAGCTGTGATGCAGCCTACTCTAACCTTCACCCTCCTATTGTTGTGTAGCCATATTAGTTATAGCTCCATGCACGTTATTTTAACACACTAGGCCTGCCGCAGTGCACTTTCCCCTAGATATATTTTATTCAGTTTGTTTATTATTTTAGCAATAGCCACATTTGCGGTCTTGTTTTATTTCTCGCTCTCTAGCTGTTCTTTGCCTAGGCCAGCACTACATTCTTAAACAAGACATTCTTATTCTTCTCTCAAGGCTGCAGTAGGATAGGTTGCCGGTAACACGTGGTAACGCTTTGTCTCTGGTATTCGTAGAAATATACACATCCTTACGTAGGGATATCTCAGAACATCAGCTGTTTTATTATAAATACACTTCCCTGTCCATACATGTTAGAGGGAGATTCTAGCCAGATGACCACGACTGTATGCCGATTGCTGAACGCTTTGCTACAGCTGCTTATGCAGACTTCAGGCCTTTGCTCAGGTATGTGGGATGATGTCTTCCCAGGGGAACCTGAAGGGCAGAACTAGAGCTTAACATACTGTGCTCTAAATATAGCCTAGGTAGGAATTAGTCTACTTAACTCTGGTGACAATACGGTAGCGTTATTTCTATGCTTTACTCTCCTTGTCACAATTTTAATCTTGTCAAGCTTTATCGTCAAGATGCAGTCCTTCATTAAAATCGTATTGAAACAAATACTGCCTCTGTTTGTCATTGTATACGTGAGACTAATGTAACTGAGAGAAACGGATGAGATCAGAGTGACCACAATTTCCCTGAGAAATCAATTGTGTCATGTGCTCGGCTGCCCAATCATCTCTGCTCTTAGGTGGAGATGAGGCACTGCTAGCTAGCCGGAGCAAAACCCGTATTGGGGTGACAGGTGTCTCCTGTAGTTGGTTAAGACTCAGTCTCCCACACCACAGGCGATTCTGTCCCCCAAATCCAGTAGTCTCATTAGAATAATGAGAGCCTACGCAACACTATGACCACCTGGGACAATCAACCCCGTTCTGCAAAAGGTGCATACCGGCCAGTCGCGAGGCTCCCCTTAAGTCCAGCAGTTGTGCCCCATTGCATGCTTTGTGTAGCTGTAGTGGGCGAAGTTGTCTCCATACCTGCGGGGGGGGGGGGGGGGTGCAGTGAGCTAGCTAAGTTGGGATCCGTATTGAGTCTTGTGAAGGCCCCAGCTCGTAGGAAGTGTCTGTGCATGCATGACCATGCTAGTTATACTCTGGGAAAGATCTGTGCAGCAGCATATCCCCAGGAGGTAAATCATTTGCTTGCTGCCAGGAGGGCAGGACCCACTGCTGCAGGCCACCTTGCATGTACTTTCGGGCCGAGCGTGGATGGTGTCTGGCTTTCAGCATGTACTTTCGGGCCGAGCGTGGATGGTGTCTGGCTTTCAGGACTGGTGAGGAGCACCATGCGCAGGGCCTACCTTTCTGGGCTGCATAAAGTCCCCACAGAAGCCAGCCTCCCCTGGTGCGCTAGGGCCAGTCAAGGCCGTCAAGGGTGTAGGCCGACCAGGTGTTACCACCGATTGCCCCTCCTCTCTGCAGCGGTGAGTGCTGCAACGTAGTGTTGCAGCTCTGCTCAGGCAGCCATGGGGTTCCGTTGCAGACTCTGCCATGTCTCAGGCTGGGGAGGGAGCTCAGCAATCAGGGCCAGCCAACACAGTCAGTGTCAATCACTTTCCACCGTCCCAAATCCGCAGCTGCCTAACCCTCTCCATGCGGCTGTCAGTGACAGCTGGGAAGCACTGCAGACTAGGCCGGTAGGATTGTAGCAGACAGCAGGGCTAGTGCCAGACGTCACCACCGTGGTCGCCTAGGAGGCCAAGCATGGTGCTATGTGTAGAGGTCTCCCCAAAGGTGGATTCCAGGTGTCAGACGCAGTCTTGCTTCAGGTTGTGCCTCGGGCTCGCCATCTTGCCCCCAGAACGGCAATGTGTTCTCAGCAACCAATGAGCCGAGTCCAGCAATTTCGTAATCTGTTCGAATTTGCTGTATTGTGTGAGCATTATTAATGGGTGAGGCAGAGCGGGCCCACTGCTAGCTCCAGTTGTAGGATTAAGGGGATCCGCAGGCAACGTGGACGAAGGGCAGGAAAACACACCCTAGCTGTCTGCCATCTTGGCCACGTCCCCTGCGAAAATAGTTAAGATGTAACTCAAGTATCAATGTTTTGGCTAGGTAATTAATTTGTATAGGTGACACCCTTTATTGCCTTCCAGAAGCTACATATATAATAATGAGAAGACGAAAATGTGAGAAGTTAATGTATTTTGTAGTTTTCTGCAAATGTACAAAAAAAAAGCACATATATTTAGCAAAATAGTGATTTATTACAAAATGCAGTTTTAGAAAACATTAATTTCCAAATAACATTCTTTCAAGGGTAGGTCTTCCACAATAAATACAATAATTTTTATTTTCATGTGCAAATGAATATTTTTAAAAAATAATAAATTTAACACAAAAACCAAAACTTTCTGCCCTGAATATTCGGAGAACAAGTAGCAGATGAATGCATGGATTCTCATGTCCTTGAATTCTTCCTGTAAACATTTATAGCAGTGAGCTGTCGCCAAGCTTTTTCAATCAAATCAGAGAGACTCAACCATTTCATCATCGCTCCATTCTTCCTAAGGTTGAAATTTAAAGAAGTTAACTAAAGCAATTTTTTTTTAAACAAAAGCATATCAAATTCTTTCGAAAACTGGATTGAAAATAGTCATTAAGACATTACCTCTAAAGTTTAAAGAAAAAAAAAAAAATCAATCACAAACAGCTCCGATACATGCAATCTGACTAAACATAAATCAAAAAATCTAAATCATTATTTTTACTCAATGAAAACATGTGGCGTTTATTTATGTATACATATACACATAACACAGTGGCAGTGTTGTTATAGTTAGGTCAGACTTTCCATAGGAAGAACGTTTTTCCTTTCACTAATAACTTTGGTGCCGTTGGACGAATATTCATAAAACCTTCCCAAAACGTAGTTCACACACCTCAGCTCCTTTCTGGAAAGTTTCAGGGTGATTCATCAAACAGGGCAAAGAACAATGGGGTTCTCAAAACACTTTTTAGCCATGCAATTCCCAGAATTTGAGACCTTGCTACTGCCAAAATGGTTGAGCAGAATTAGACAAAATTTGCCAACAAGCTAGATCTTTGATGGGAGCTTTGTGTGATTTGGTGTAAATTAAATGAGTAGTTCTGGAGAAATTAAAGTCTACAATGTATAGATATATTAACAGTCAAATTGACATACAAAAATTCAAGTCTCCTAATTTGCTGATGGAGCTTTTTTGATGTGAGCGCTCTGCTTGGATAGCTGCAACAAGAATTGAATGTTGAGGCAGGTATTACAGGACTCGGTCCTCTCTCCTGAAAATATTTTTTAAATAGGGTATAAGACCCTAGGGAGCCCATCCCAATAGAACCAATAAAAAGGCTGCTCCTGACTCCCCCACAAGAAGGAAAATGCTGTGGTTTTCCCTGGTGGGACAGGCCCCCCCAAAAACTAAATGGAAAATGGCACTTACCCAGTCCGCCATCTAGTGTTGGGCTCGGAGTGTTACAAGTTGTTTTTCTTCGAAGAAGCTTTTTCGAGTCACAAGATCGAGTGATTCCTCCTCTCGGTGATAGTGTGCATGGGCATCAAGTCCTTTGTTAGATTGTTTTCCCACAGGAGGGTGAAGTAAGGAGTGAAGAAATGTATATGTGCACACACACACACACACACACACACATATATATGGAAAATGTCACTTACCCAGTGTACATCTGTTCATGGCATGTTGCGCTGCAGATTCACATGTTGTGCATTATCCTGCCATCTAGTGTTGGGCTCGGAGTGTTACAAGTTGTTTTTCTTCGAAGAAGTCTTTTCGAGTCACAGGACCGAGCGACTCCTCCCTTTCGGCTCCATTGCGCATGGGCGTCGACTCCATCTTAGACTGTTTTCCCCGCAAAGGGTGAGGTAGGAGTTGGTAAAGTAAGGATACTAGAGGTGCCCATGCAATGGAGTAGAAATGTATGTACGTATTAAAGGAATATTTATTTACCTATTTACAATTTACATGCAACTAAAACGGCTACAGGCTCCCGGGGAGGTGGGAGGGCGCATGTGAATCTGCAGCGCAACATGCCATGAGCAGATGTACACTGGGTAAGTGACATTTTCCGTTCGATGCCATGTGTAGCTGCAGATACACATGCTGTGCATAGACTAGTAAGCAGTTATCTCCCCCAAAGCGGTGGTTTAGCCTGTAGGAGTTGAAGTTGTCTGAAAAAATGTTCTTAGTACTGCTTGTCCTACTGTGGCTTGTTGTGTTGTTAACAGATCCACGCAGTAATGTTTAGTAAATGTATGAGGCGTAGACCATGTGGCAGCCTTACATATTTCTGTCATTGGTATATTTCCTAGAAAGGCCATTGTGGCGCCTTTCTTTCTAGTGGAGTGTGCCTTCGGTGTAATAGGCAGTTCTCTTTCAGCTTTAACATAACAGGTTTGAATATATTTAACTATCCATCTGGCAATGCCTTGTTTGGATATTGGATTCCCTGTATGAGGTTTTTGGTAAGCTACAAACAATTGTTTTGTTTTGCGAAACTGTTTAGTTCTATCAATGTAGTACATTAGAGCTCTTTTTATGTCTAATGTATGTAATGCTCTTTCAGCTACAGAGTCTGGTTGTGGAAAAAACACTGGGAGTTCCACAGTTTGGTTTAAGTGGAACAGTGATATAACTTTTGGCAAAAATTTGGGATTTGTGCGTAGAACCACTTTGTTTGTGTATTTGTATAAAGGGTTCTTGTATGGTAAAGGCTTGTATTTCACTCACTCTTCTGAGGGATGTGATAACTATTAGAAAGGCTACTTTCCAGGTTAAGTATTGCATTTCACAAGAGTGCATGGGTTCGAATGGTGGACCCATGAGTCGCGTTAATACAATATTGAGGTTCCACGAAGGAACTGGTGGTGTTCTTGGTGAAATGATCCTTTTTAGACCCTCCATAAATGCTTTTATGACTGGGATTCTAAATAGTGAAGTTGAATGTGTAATTTGCAGATATGCTGAAATTGCTGTGAGATGTATTTTAATGGACGAAAAAGCGAAGTTTGATTTTTGTAAGTGTAGTAAGTAGCTTACAATGTCTCTTGCAGACGTGTGTGATGGTTGAATTTGATTATTTTGGCAGTAATAAACAAATTGTTTCCATTTATTTGCGTAGCAATGTCTTGTAGTAGGTTTTCTAGCCTGTTTGATGACCTCCATTCATTCTTGTGTACGGTCTAGGTGTCCGAATTCTAAGACTTCAGGAGCCAGATCGCTAGATTGAGCGATGCTGGACTCGGTTGTCTGATCTGCTGTTTGTGTTGCGTTAACAGATCTGGTCTGTTTGGTAGTTTGATATGAGGCACTATTGACAGGTCTAGTAATGTTGTGTACCAGGGTTGTCGTGCCCAAGTTGGTGGTATTAGTATTAGTTTGAGTTTGTTTTGACTCAATTTGTTTACCAGATACGGAAGGAGTGGGAGAGGGGAGAAAAGCGCAAGCAAATATCCCTGACCAACTCATCCGTAACGCATTGCCTTTGGAGTGAGGCTGTGGGTACCTGGATGCGAAGTTTTGGCATTTTGCGTTTTCTTTTGTTGCGAATAGGTCTATTTGCGGTGTTCCCCACTTTTGGAAGTAGGTTTGCAGTATCTGTGGATGAATCTCCCATTCGTGGATCTGTTGGTGATCTCGACTGAGATTGTCTGCCAATTGGTTTTGAATTCCTGGGATGTATTGCGCTATTAGGCGAATGTGATTGTGAATCGCCCAATGCCAAATCTTCTGTGCTAAGAGACACAGTTGTGATGAGTGTGTGCCTCCCTGTTTGTTTAAGTAATACATTGTTGTCATGTTGTCTGTTTTGACAAGAATGTGTTTGTGGGTTATTAGCGGTTGAAATGCTTTCAATGCTAGAAACACTGTTAGTAGTTCTAGCTGATTTATGCGAAGTTGCTTCTGCTGAGTGTCCCATTGTCCCTGGATGCTGTGTTGGTTGAGATGTGCTCCCCACCCTACCATGGAAGCATCTGTTGTGATTACGTATTGAGGCACTGGGTCTTGGAAAGGCCGCCCTTGGTTTAAATTTACAGGATTCCACCATTGAAGCAAGGTGTGTGTTTGGCGGTCTATCAACACTAGATCTTGAAGTTGACCCTGTGCTTGTGTCCATTGTGTTGCTAGGCACTGTTGTAAGGGCCGCATGTGTAATCTTGAGTTTGGGACAATGGCTATGCATGAGGACATCATGCCTAGTAGTTTCATCACTAATTTTACCTGATACTTTTGGTTTGGGTGCATGCTTTGTATTACGTTTTGGAATGCTTGTACTCTTTGTGGGCTTGGAGTGGCAATCCCTTTTTTTGTGTTGATTGTTGCTCCTAAGTATTGTTGTATTTGACATGGCTGTAAGTGTGATTTTTGGTAGTTTAGTGAGAACCCTAGTTTGTGAACGGTTTCTATGACGTATTTTGTGTGTTGAAGACACTGTTTCTGTGTGTTGGTTTTGATTAACCAATCGTCTAGATACGGGAATACGTGTATGTGCTGTCTTCTGATATGTGCCGCTACTACTGCAATGCGTTCTGTAAATACCCTTGGTGCTGTTGTTATTCCGAATGGTAACACTTTGAACTGGTAATGTACTCCTTGGAATACGAACCTTAAGTATTTCCTGTGTGAAGGATGTATGGGTATATGGAAGGACGCATCTTTGACATCTAATGTCGTCATGTAGTCTTGTTGTTTGAGCAAGGGGATTACGTCTTGAAGTGTTACCATGTGAAAGTAATCTGATTTGATGTAAAGATTTAGGGCCTGATTCCGACATTGGCTGGCGGCGGAGGCCGCCCGCCAAAGTCCCGCCGACAAATGACCGCACTGCGGTCAAAAGACCGCGGCGGCCATTCTTACATTTCCGCTGGGCCGGCGGGCGCTCTCCAAAAGAGCACCCGCCGGCCCAGCGGAAATGCCCCTGCAACGAGGATGCCGGCTCCGAATGGAGCCGGCGGAGTTGCAGGGGTGCGACGGGTGCAGTGGCACCCGTCGCGTATTTCAGTGTCTGCATTGCAGACACTGAAATACTTTGTGGGGCCCTCTTACGGGGGCCCCTGCAGTGCCCATGCCATTGGCATGGGCACTGCAGGGGCCCCACGGCACCCCCTACCGCCATCCTGTTCCTGGCGGGAGACCCGCCAGGAACAGGATGGCGGTAGGGGGTGTCAGAATCCCCATGGCGGCGGAGCACGCTCCGCCGCCATGGAGGATTCTCCCGAGCAGCGGGAAGTCGGCGGGAGACCGCCGACTTTCCGTTTCTGACCGCGGCTGAACCGCCGCGGTCAGAATGCTCGACGGAGCACCGCCAGCCTGTTGGCGGTGCTCCCGTGGTCGGTGACCCTGGCGGTCACCGACCGCCAGGGTCAGAATGACCCCCTTAGTGTTCTGAGATCTAATATAGGTCTTCGAGTTTTTGTCCTTTTTGGGTATGAGAAAGTACAGGGAGTAAACCCCTGTCCCTTTTTGATGACTGGGTACTAGTTCTATTGCCTCTTTTTGTAACAACGCTTGGAATTCTATCTGTAATAGATCTGTGTGTTGTTTGGACATGTTGTGTGTTTTTGGTGGCACATTTGGTGGTAATTGTAGGAATTCTATGCAATAGCCATGTTGGATGATGGCTAGGACCCACGAGTCCGTTGTTATTTCCTCCCAAATTTGGTAAAAATCTATTAGTCTCCCCCCCCACTGGTGTTACGTGTTGGGGATTTGGGACACTGAAGTCACTGTTTGTTTTGAGGGGTCTTGGGACTTTGGAACTTCCCTCTAGTCTTAGGGAACTGTCCCCCTCTGTATTGTTCCCGAAAGCCTCCTCTCTGATACTGGCTCTGGTATGTGGGCCTGGTTTGTGAAGTTGAGGGTTCTGTTGTTTGAGCCCGAAACCCCCCCTCTAAATTGTGTCTTCCTAAAAGTGCCTCTGCTTTGTGGGGAGTAGAGCGTGCTCATGGCCTTGGCCGTATCTGTATCTTTTTTCACCTTCTCGATAGCAGTGTCCACTTCCGGACCAAACAACTGATGTCCATTAAAAGGCATATTAAGCACAGCCTGTTGGATTTCAGGCTTGAATCCTGAGGTGCGCAGCCATGCATGTCTCAGAATTGTCACTGCTGTATTTACAGTTCTTGCAGCTGTGTCTGCTGCGTCCATTGCTGAACGTATCTGGTTATTTGAGATACTTTGCGCTTCTTCTATCACCTGTTGTGCCCGTTTTTGGAATTCTTTGGGCAGATGTTCAATAAAGTGTTGCATTTCATCCCAGTGGGCTCGGTCATATCTTGACGGCAAAGCCTGTGAATTCGCAATACGCCATTGATTGGCTGCTTGTGCTGCCACTCTTTTTCACGCTGCGTCGAACTTGCGACTTTCTTTATCGGGTGGTGGTGCATCTCCGGAGGTGTGTGAATTTGCCCTTTTACGTGCTGCGCCAACTACTACGGAGTCAGGTGTCAGTTGCTGCGTAATGTACATAGGGTCTGTTGGTGGAGGCTTGTACTTTTTCTCCACCCTAGGAGTGATAGCCCTGCCTTTCACGGGTTCTTGAAATATTTCCTTTGCGTGTTTCAACATTCCCGGTAGCATTGGAAGACTCTGGTACTGACTATGTGTGGATGACAGAGTATTAAATAAAAAGTCATCTTCGATAGGTTCAGCGTGCAGTGTCACGTTGTGAAAAGCAGCTGCTCTGGACACCACCTGCGTGTAAGAAGTACTGTCTTCAGGTGGTGATGGTCTTGCTGGGTAACAGTCAGGACTGTTATCTGACACAGGCACATCATAAAGATCCCATGCATCTGGGTCATCTTGGCTCATGCTTGTGTGTGTTGGAGACTGCACCATCGGTGGGCTAGCGATTGGTGATGATTGCGGTGAGCGCTGAGGTGATGGTGGCGGAGTTACTTGTTTTGCCACCTTTGCTTGTGGTGATTTATCCTCCTCTTGGAAAGCCAGTTTCCTTTTCATCCTTATAGGAGGGAGAGTTCTTATCTTCCCTGTCTCCTTTTGGATATGGAGCCTTCCCTGCGTATAATCTGGCTCCCCTGCCTCTAGTTCCTGTCCAAATTTATGGCTTTGCATTTGTGTGGAAAGCCCTTGCTCCTCGGTGTAGGAACTTGTTTTCGGCTCCGAAGCCGGATGTTTCGGGATCAAAACCTTTTCCACCATCTTTTTCGGCTCCGAAGCCACTTTTTTGTGTTTCGGTGTTCCGATCTCTCGGTGCAGAGTCGTCTCGGTGCTGGTATCTCGATGTCGAGATTGTTCAGACCCAGTGTTTCGGAGTCGAGTCTTTTCTGTGCCGGTATCTCGACCGGAGTCGGATGACTTCGACACATGCGTGCCCTTTTTCGGTGCCAATGGACAGTCACCAATTTTTTGGGTTGAGCCATGGCCTGCCGGCGGTGGCGTCCCCTGGGCTCTGATTAATTTACCGTGAGTTTTGGCTGGGGCGGTTTTACTCACGGTTTTCGGCGTCTGTTCTGTTTTGGCCTCGTCCGAGTCAGCAATGGAGAAGGTTTCTTCTTCCTCCAAGTCTTGGTGTCCTGACGGCGCCGACGCCATTTGAAGTCTTCTCGCTCTCCAGTCCCTCAGCGTTTTACTCGATCGAAACGCTCGACAGGCCTCACAGGTATCCTCTTTGTGTTCAGGAGACAAACACAAATTACAGACCAAATGTTGATTTGTGTAAGGATACTTGTTGTGGCATTCGGGGCAGAAGCGGAATGGGGTCCGTGCCATTAGTCTTGTCGACGCACGTGGTCGGGCCGACCAGGCCCCGCCGGGGAACCGAAACCCCGAAGGGCCACCGGAGCTCTTCAAAATTCGGTGTCGATCTGTGTTAACTAACCCGATACGGAACGCAAACAATACCGTCTAATTTTTCCGATATCTAACAAATTTTCCGAACCGAAACACGGAGCGTAGAGGAACACGTCCGAACCCAATGGCGGAAAGAAAACAGTCTAAGATGGAGTCGACGCCCATGCGCAATGGAGGCGAAATGGGAGGAGTCCCTCGATCTCGTGACTCGAAAAGACTTCTTCGAAGAAACACTCCGAGCCCAACACAAGATGGCGGGATATGCACAGCATGTGTATCTGCAGCTACACATGCCATCAAACATATATATATATATATATATATATATAAGAAGATTTCCATGCGGTGTGTATACATATTTACATAAAGAAAGTACGACAACGGCTACAGGCTTATGGGGAGGAGGGAGGGCGCAGGTGAATCTGCAGCACTACATGCCACAAACAGATGTCTACTGGGTAAGTGACATTTTCCGTTCTATGGTATATGTAGCTGCAGATACACATGCTTTGCACAGACTGAAAAGCAGTCCCCTCCCAAAAAAAGTGGTGGCTAGCCTGTAGGAGTATACTGAAATAGTGTTTTAAGTACTGCTTGACCAATATTTGCTTGTTGGCGATATAAGACATCCACACAGTAGCGTTTAGTAAATGTGTGTGGCGTGGGCCATGTGGCTGCTTTGCATATATATCTGCCTTTGGTACATTTCCTAAGAATGCCATTTAAGCTCCTTTCTTTCTAGTAGTGTGTGCTTTAGGAGTTACCAATAGCTGTCTTTTAGCTTTAAGATAGCAAGTTTGAATACACTTTACTATCCATCTGGCTAATCCTTGTTTTGAAATAGGATTACCCTTATGTGGTTTTTGAAAAACCACAAAAGTTGTTTAGATTTCCTGAAATCTTCTGTTCGGTCTACATAATTCATGAGAGCTCTTTTGGCATCAAGAGTGTGAAGAACTCGTTCAGCAACTGAATCTAGCTGTGGAAAGAAGACCGGTAAATCCACTGACTGACTGATGTGAATTGATGAAACTACTTTAGGTAGGAATTTTGGGTTAGTTCTAAGTACTATTTTATTTTTGTGAATTTAGAAGAATGGTTCTTCTAAAGTGAATGCCTGAACTTCACCAACTCTCCTTAAGGACGTAATTGCTACTAGGAAAGCAACCTTCCATGAGAGAAATTAAAGAGGGCAAGAATGCATGAGTTCAAATGGTGGACCCATAAGCCTTGTGAGCACGGTGTTAAGATTCCATGCAGGAGCTGGTGGAGGTCTAGGTGGAATAATTCTTTTAAGGCTTTTCATAAAAGCTTTTATGACAGGAATCCTAAAGAAAGAAGTATGCTCTCTGTTTGTAGGTAAGCAGCCATTGCTGTTAAATGAGTTCTGATAGGTGAGTATGCAAGATTAGCTTTTTGTATATGAAGCAAATAACGGACAACATCCTGTACTGACGCTTTAAGTGGAGCAATGTTTTTGGGTTGACAGTAATATACAAAACGTTTCCATTTAGCTGCATAGTACTGTCTGGTTGTAGGTTTGCGTGCTTCTTTTAGAATGCCCATACATTCTGGTGGAAGCTGTAGATATCCAATCTATGACCATACTGGGATTGGGATGCTTGATTTGACCTTCCTTTTGAGTCAGTACGTCCGGTCTGTTTGGGAGCTTGTGATGTGGTACTACAGACAGATCAAACAGTGTTGTGCACCACTGTTGATGTGCCCACGTGGGAGCTGTGAGTACAATAGAGAGGGAGATGTGACGGATCTTGGTGACCAGAAATGGAATTAGTGGGAGCGGGGGGGAAAGAGTGAGCAAATATCCCTGACCAATCGATCCATAGAGCGAGGGTGTAGGTACCCGGACGTGAAGTGTGGGCATTTTGCATTTTCGCTTGTTGCAAAAAGGTCTATGTCTGGGGTTCCCCACATGCGGGTACTGTTGAAATCACCTGTGGGTGAATCTCCCATTTGTGTATTTGTTGCTGCGTCCTGCTTAAGAGGTCTGCTAGTTGGTTGTGTATCCCTGGGATATACTCTGCTAGTAGTTGAATGTGATTATGAATTGCCCATTTCCAAACTTTCTGTGCTAGAAGAGACAATTGAGATGAGTGTTCCAAATGATTTATGTGATAAGTTTGTTGAATTGAGTCCCATTCCCCTTGTATGGTAAGGCCGCCCTTTTCATACGTTGGTGTGATTCAACCTCTGCAGAGAGTTGTAAGTTTGGCAGTCCAACAACACTGGATCGTGAAGTTGACCCTGTGCCTGAGAGCATTGTTGAGAGAGACACTGTTGTAGGGGTCTAATGTTTAGACGTGCATTGGGTACTATTGCTATGCACAATGCCATCATTTCTAAAAGTTTCATGATAAACCTTACTGTGTGAGTGTGATTGTATTGTAGTTGAGATATGAGATTGTGGAAAGCTCGAATTCTCTGTGGGTTTGGGTACGCTAATGCTGATTGAGTGTTCAGAATTGCTCCCAAATACGTCTGGTAATTGATTGTAAATCCTAGACTGTGTAGGGTATCCACTGTGTATGCTGTTGACCGGTGTGAATGGTGCTGGCTTTTATGAGTCAGTCTTCCAGATAGGTAAAGAAATGTACATGTTGCCTTGCGAGGTATGCTGCAACCACTGCGAGGCATTTGGTGAATACCCTTGGTGCTGTTGCTACTCCAAAGGGTAGTACTTTGAATTGGTAGTGCTTGTCTACTATCACAAATCTTAGAAATGTGCGATGTGCTGATCTATGAGAATGTGGAGTAAGCATTTTTTAGATCTAATGCTGTCATGTAGTCTTGTTTCTGTAGCAGGGGAATGACGTCCTGAAGAGTGACCATGTGGAAATGCTCTGACAGGATGTATTGATTGAGGGGTCTGAGATCCAGGGTTGGTCTGAGAGTGCCATCCTTTTTTGGTATAAGGAAGTATAGAGAATATACTCCGGCCCTTTGTTGGGATATAGGTACCATCTCTATTGTACCCCTGAGTAGAAGTGACTGTACCTCTTGTAATAAATGTAGATGCTCCAGAAAAAAGCCTATGCGAGCAAGGGGGAATGTCTGGTGTAGAGATAAGTTCTATGCAATAACCATTTTGGATAATTGACAGCACCCATTGATCTGTTGTAATGTGGTGCCATTGCTGGTAGATATTTTCCAGTCTTCCTTCCACAGGAGATGTATACTGAGTGGTAATGTGTAGAAAGTCACTGAGCGACCCTTGACCCTCGGGTAGGTCGCTTCCCCGCCGCTGCAGCTCCGCCTGCCCAGGCCCCTGCCACGCCTTGCTAGGGTGTTCAGGTATTCCAGGTTCTTCTCTTGACCTTTGGCTGTTCCTTGCCTTTTCTCTTTTGCTCTTTGCTTTTCCACTGTTTCTTGCCATTTCTCTTTTGCTTTCCACTGTTTCATGCCATTTCTCTTTTGCTCTGTGCTTTCCACTGTTTCCTGCCATTTCTCTTTTGCTCTTTGCTTTCCACTGTTTCTTTTTCTCTTGCTGTGCGCTTTTTCCTGCTTTTCCCGCCGCTGCCACCCGTGCGGCCCTGCCCCCGCTCCCATTCGCTGTCCTCCCTCCCGCCTCCCAGCTGACCCCTCCGCCCCCCTCTCCTCTTATTGCGCCCGCTGGAGACAGCAACCCTTGACCCTCGGGTAGGTCGCTTCCCTGCCGCTGAAGCTCTGCCTGCCCAGGCCCCTGCCACGCCTTGCTAGGGTGTTCAGGTATTTCAGGTTCTTCTCTTGACCTTTGACTGTTTCTTGCCTTTTCTCTTTTGCTCTTTGCTTTCCACTGTTTCCTGTCATTTCTCTTTCCACTGTTTCTTGCCATTTCTCTTTTGCTCTTTGCTTTCCACTGTTCCTGCCATTTCTCTTTTGCTCTTTGCTTTCCACTGTTTCCTGCCATTTCTCTTTTGCTCTTTGCTTTCCACTGTTTCTTTTTCTCTTGCTGTGCGCTTTTTCACCGCCGCTGCCACCCGTGCGGCCCGCTCCCATTCGCTGTCCTCCCTCCCGCCTCCCAGCTGACCCCTCCTCCCCCCCTTCCCTCTTATGGCGGCCGCTGCGCAGCAGAGACAGCAACCCTTGACCCTCGGGTAGGTCGCTTCCCCGCCGCTGCAGCTCCGCCTGCCCAGGCCCCTGCCACGCCTTGCTAGGGTGTTCAGGTATTTCAGGTTCTTCTCTTGACCTTCGACTGTTTCTTGCCTTTTCTCTTTTGCTCTTTGCTTTCCACTGTTTCCTGCCATTTCTCTTTTGCTCTTTGCTTTCCATTGTTTCTTGCCATTTCTCTTTTGCTCTTTGCTTTCCAATGTTTCCTGCCATTTCTCTTTTGCTCTTTGCTTTCCACTGTTTCTTTTTCTCTTGCTGTGCGCTTTTTCCCGCTGCTGCCACCCGTGCGGCCCCGCCCCCGCTCTCATTCGCTGTCCTCCCTCCCGCCTCCCAGCTGACCCCTTCCCCCACTTCCCTCTTATGGCGGCCGCGCCGCCGGCACGCCGTAGGCGCGCCAAAGGCAAGCCCGCCTGCGCCCAGACCGCGCCCAGCGCCAGAACCCCTGGCCCCCACTGCACTCAAAACACCCGACTAAGATACGACGCCGCCTCCCTCAACACCCTCAACCCCGGACGAACAGCCACCTGCTACCAAGCCAGCCCTAAATTTACTCATGGACCCTTCACCTGTCAAGCCTGCAAGTACACATTCCACTGAGCCTGCAGACCACCCACTGGCCCTCGCACCAACAACCACCTCAAGTGCATCCTCCTCAACACACGCGCCGTCCACAAGCACGCCACCAAACTATGGGACCTCCTGGACACAACAGCACCAGAGGTCGCCTTCATCACAGAAACCTGGATGAACGCCTCCTCGGCTCCTGACATCGCCATAGCCATCCCCGAGGGCGACAAGATCGCCCGGAAGGACCGCATCAACCAAACCGGTGGAGGAATCGCCATCATCTACAGGAACTCCATCAACATCACGACCACCACCGAAGACACCCCCCTCGCCGCCGAACACATACACTTCCAGATCCACACCGACCCCAGAACCACCCTCAGAGGAACTCTCGTCTACAGGCCCCCGGGCCCACGCGCCCAATTCAGCGAAACCATCACAGATTTCATCAGCTCGCACGCCCTAGCCTCACCAGACTACATCCTCCTCGGGGACCTGAACTTCCGCCTGGAGAAAAAAAACGACAACAACACCGCCACCCTGCTTGACGACCTCGCCAACCTCGGACTCAAGCAACTGGTGAACACCCCCACCCACACTGGCCACACACTCGACCCCATCTTCTGCGCCAGCAACCACATATCCTTCAGCCACTCCTCTGAACTACACTGGACCGACCACAGATGCGTCCACTTCACCTTCAAACGGGAGACCCACCACCATCGCACACAACAAATCCCCCGCAGACACTGGAGCAAGATCTCCACAGAGCAGCTCCTCTCAACACCGAGCCCCCCCGCCATCACCACTGACGCCAACAACGCAGCCCTCAGCCTCACACAGTGGATCACCAACTGTGGCGAAAACCTCGCTCCACTCAAAAGCCAAGTGGGACCAGCATCAGGAAACCCCGTGGTTCACGGACGCCCTGAAAGAATCCAAGAAATCCTGCCGTACCCTCGAAAAAACCTGGCGCAGAGAACGCACCACAGAAAACATGTCAGCCCTCAAGATCGCCACCCGTGAACACCACCAGCTGATCCGCTCCACCAAAAGGACATCATTCAAAGAGTGACTAGACAAGAACACCCACAACAGCAAAGAGCTCTTCAACATCGTCAAAGAGCTCTCCAACCCCAGCGCCAAGGTCATCGAGAAGACCGTCAACAAGCAGCTGACCAATTTTCTTGAAGCTAACAACTCGCTTGACCCTTCCCAATCAGGATTTCGGTCCAACCACAGCACAGAAACCGCCCTCATCGCAGTCACCGACGACATCAGAACTCTGATGGACAACGGAGAAACAACCGTCCTCATCCTCCTGGACCTCTCGGCTGCCTTCGACACTGTGTGCCATCGCACCCTAATAACCCGCCTCCGCTCCACTGGAATCCTAGGACAGGCCTTTGACTGTATCATCTTGTTCCTCTCTGACAGAACCCAAAGAGTCTACCTCCCACCCTTCCGCTCAGAACCCACCGAAATCATCTGCGGCGTACCCCAAGGTTCCTCGCTCAGCCCAACCCTCTTCAATATCTACATGAGCCCCCTCGTCATCGCACACAAACACAACATCAACATCATCTCCTACGCCGACGACACCCAGCTGATACTCTCCCTCACCAAAGACCCAACCACTGCCAAATCAACCTACAGAAAGGAATGAAAGACGTTGCGGAATGGATGAAGCTCAGCCGCCTAAAGCTGAACTCAGACAAGACTGAGGTCCTCAATCTCGGACAATCCCCTTCCGCCTGGGACAACTCCTGGTGGCCCACGGCTCTGGGCACCGCACCAACCCCCTCAGACCACGCACGCAACCTCGGATTCATCCTGGACCCCCTCCTCACTCTGACCAAGCAAGTCAACGCCGTCTCGTCATCATGCTTCAACACCCTACGCATGCTCCAAAAAATCTTCTGATGGATCCCCGCCGAAACCAGAAAGACAGTTACCCATGCCCTCGTCACAAGCTGTCTGGACTACGGAAACACCCTATACGCAGGGACCACCGCAAAGCTACAGAAACGTCTTCAATGCATACAGAACGCCTCCGCACTCCTCATCCTCGACATCCCTCGCCACAGCCACATATTCGCCCACCTGAAACACCTGCACTGGCTCCCCGTCAACAAGAGGATCACCTTCAGGCTCCTCACCCACGCACACAAAGCTCTCCACAACATGGGCCCCGAATACCTCAACAGTCGCCTCTTGTTCTACACGCCCACCCGCCAGCTTCGCTCAGCCAGCCTCGTCCCACGTATCCGCAGAACCACCGCAGGAGGAAAATCCTTCACCTACCTGGCAGCCAAAGCATGGCACTCCCCCCCCCCCCCCCCCCGCACACCTAAGAACTACCCAGGACCATCTCGCCTTCAGGAAGCGCCTCAAAACATGGCTTTTCGACCAGCAGTAACCTACCCCTCCCCCTCCCCAGCGCCTTGAGACCCTCTCGGGTGAGTAGCGCGCTCTATAAATGCACTGATTGATTGAGTTGAGGTGGAGGAACCTTTTGTGGTGATGGATTTACTTCTACCTCTAAAGTTATTTCCCTTGTAAGAGGCTTTGAAAGAACCTCTGGTGTAAAATTGCTGTCCTTACTTGTGTTGGGATGCGGACGGCTCTGAGGTTGATGGTTTAAAACCACCTCTAAACTGGGGCCTGCGAAAAGTTCCCCGAGCAGGGGTAGTGTAAAGGGCACCCATAGCCTTCAGTTTCAGAGTCTTTCTTTAGTTTCTCTATGGTGGTATCTACTTCTGGGCCAAATAGGTATTGCTTGTCAAAAGGCATATTGAGTACTGCCTGTTGTAGTTCGGGTTTGAACCCTGAAGTTCCTAACCATGAGTGCTTTCTAATAGCCACACTGGTGTTAATACCCCTTCCTGCAGTGTCTGCTACATCTAAGGCAGACTTAATTTGGTTGTTAGGGATAGGCTGGCCCTCTGTAACGATCTGCTGTGCCCTTTTCTGGTGTTGTGGTGGAAGGTACTGTAAGAGCTCCTCAATCTCATCCCAATGAGCTCCATTGTAGCCTGCGAATAGAGCTTGAGAATTAGCAATTCTCCAGTGATAAGTGGCTAGAGTTGCTACTCTCTTCCTCGCTGCATCAAACTGGCGACTCTCCTTATCTTGGGGAGGAGCATCCCCTGTGGATTGGCTATTTGTCCTTTTCCTCGCTGCACTTACAACTATAGAGTCAGGTGGCAATTGTTGCATAATAAAAAGTGGATCTGAAGGTGCATGTTTGTACTTTTTGTCCACCCTTGGTGTAATAACCCTAGACTTCACTGGCTCCTTGAAAATGTCATCTGCATGTTTAAGCATGCCTGGGAGCATGGTTAAGCATTGATACACCTTGTGAGTGGATAATGTGTTGAATAAAAAAAAATCATCCTCCAAGGGATCTATGTGCAAATGCATGTTGTGATATGCAGCTGCCCTAGCTATGACCTGGTTGTAGGCAGTAGTATCATCAGGTGGAGACGGCTTAGCCGGATATGAACCAGGATCACTGGATGGTAGAGGGTCTGGATCATATAAATCCCAAGGGCCTACGTTGTAATGAGTGTCAACTAAATTATCCCCATGTGTAGAGATAGGGGATTGTAGAGAAAATTGTTTAGGTGAAGGTGGTGGAGTATTTGGTGGTGGAGAAGCAGGAAGTAAAAGAGAATGTGGTGGTGAAGGCTGGTGTACTGTTTTTGGTTTCTCCTTATGCTTAAATATTGTAGCAGGTGGAGGTCCTGCTTCTAGAGTTTCGTGGAATGTTAACTTGCTCTTGGTTGTAGGAGGAGAAGCAATAATCCTTCCTGTGTCTTTGTGGATGTGGATTTTGTGCTGTTTAGCGTCCATTACTTCTAGTATGGCCTCATGTCTGAAGACTCCTTGGTGAATGCAGCATATTTTCCACCCACAGATTTCAGTTCCGAACGTTTGGAGCCCGAATGTTTTAGTCAAGCTAAGAATGTCGGCTCTGAAATTGATGGTAGGTTTTTCAGCTCCGAGGGTGGAAGTCAATGCTTTTCTACTCGATCCCAAAACAGATGTGACAGGCTGTTCGGTCGGTGCCGAATGCACTTTGGTCTTTTTCAGTGCCGAACCCGAGAGTTGGTCATCTGCATGTGTTTATTGAGTCTGACCATGGCCGGCAAGCAGTGGTGGACCCAAGACCAAGGGTGATGTCTTTTTGGTTGTTTTTAGGTGATGGAAAGGGGCTGATGTACTCACGTACTGCGCAGCTGGAATAGATTGGCTGTCCCCATCTGAGTCTCGGTCTGAATCAGAGTCTGCAATGGAAACTGCAGTTTGAGCTTGTTCTTTTCCAAAAATGTTGGGCGTTTGTTCCATCGACTTGGACCCCATCTCCAACCGTCGTGCTCTTCGAGTCTTCATAGTTTTCTGCGAACAGAAGGATCAACACGCTTCACAGCTTTTTTCTCTATGTTCTGAAGAAATACAGAGGTTGCACACTGAGTGTTTTCGGTGTATGGTAACTTGGCGTGACACAGAGGGCAAACCAAGAGTCGAATTAGGCCCAAGAAGGGTGCGATCTCCTAAAAACAGGAGTTTAATTTACCCAGATGCTTACAATCAGATTGAATACAAGTGAGAAAACGCGATTGAAAACTATACCGATGTTTATAGAAAGAAGAAAAGTACTGCACTGGAGCTAGAGGAAACACGTCCAAACCCGACAGCAAAAAGAAAACAATCTAAGAAAGGACTCGATGCCCATGCGCACTATCACGGAGAGCAGGAGTCACTCGATCTTGTGACTCGAAAAAGCTTCTTAGAAGAAAAATAACTTGTAACACTCCGAGCCCAACACTAGATGGTGGACTTATGCAAAGCATGTGTATCTGTAGCTACACATGCCATCGAACTTATGTATAATAAATAATGAAGCGCAAGGGCACAAACAAATAATAATAATACATGAGCAGCCGGAGCCGCTGATTTTTTTACCCACTGCTCCCACCAACCCACAATGCTCTTCATGGCCACATTTACATATTGTTTCCTACTTTGTGGTGCCCCAGTCTGGGCAGGGGGACCACCAACATGTTATAAAAGGGTTGTGGAGGGCTGCATGGTGTGCAGCATCCCCTCAGAAATCATTTACTAAAAGTTATCTTGTGTCTTGAGGCCGAAATAAAACGTGACCCCAAGAAAGGTTTATGGTGTTTCTAAGCATTTCTAGAGCTGGAGCATTTGCTCTTCAGCTAAAGTTTGCAGAAGCCCCTTGTGGTTAGTCTTATGTGGCCTAAGGAGTATAAAAGAAAGATTCTAACATTGTTTATTTTTGTTTTCAATACACATGCTTTATTTAAACATTTACTAACCAAAAGCAGCAATGCTTTTTATTAGTAATGAATGCCTTTGAATACAGGTTTTAATTCTATTGGTGTTAATGTTGCATAGCATGATTGCTGTTTTATTAAGGTGGTAATGCCTTGACAAATACAACAGGCTTGTCTTCACATACTGATGTGAGAACCACTTGACAAGCCAATAGGCTTGCCTTGTTTAAATGAAACCCCTTTATATTGTGAGGAGCACTTTCATTGGCTGGCCTTGAGCCAGGTTGGGGTTGGGTGCAGGCCAAACAAATATGTAATCTGAGATGGTAACAGTGGTGTCATCAATGTCACTGAACATTTCAGGACAGATGTAATATGTGAGGTCATAAGCAGTGCATGGCAGGGTGCAAGTTATATTTACCTCTGTAAACGATAACAGTCAATTTCAGTTGTTTTTTCAGTTTAAAACCGAGTTTTTTAACACAGATTTTCAGTGAGTTTTTTCAAAGTAGGAAGTAAGATATTTTTACCAGACCAAACAAGACCGTCACTTTAACCTTTGTTTTTTTCAGTGTATATATTTTCATCCTCATAAAACATTTTATATTTTCTACTTCTCTGCACTAAACCTCAAAAAGTAATCACATTTTTAAACACTAGACTTTCAATGTTGTGGAGAGGATTGGGTGTTGGGCCCAGTGAATGAGAAGACAAGAGACAGGGGAAATAAAAAAAAAACTCTAATTCTATTAGCCTGGATAGCGATCTTTTTAGCTTTTATTTAACAGACAAGGAATTTCTCAAGCTTGTTATCTTCAAATATGGTCTTGAAATATGGTTTGCTGATTTAGTATCTCCTTTTAAAACCTTAAGCTTTCAACTTTGATTTCTCTGTACTATGTGCTAAGTTGCTTACATTTCTGAGAGAGGGCTTAACATTCAATATATCCTGTGCATTTTGGAAGAATTTAACTTTCTTACAGTGCCCTTGTTTCCTCTCTTTTCTTACGGCCTACTTTTGAAAGCCACACTTCACTGACTTATGCCTTAAATGTATCCCAAATTAAGCACTCATTTGCAAAGTCAACATATTAAAAAAAGAAAAAATACAAATTCTATATGCCTTCCTATTCAGGGTCTGAAAGCAGGGATGTCTACCAAGACGAGGTCCCTTTTGAGCTCAGTTAAATGCCACGCCAACCTGTGCTTAAGAAAGTACAGGGAGGAGGAACTCTGTTTTTTACACTTATTATCTTGTGACCTAGTCGAGAAAAGATGTAAACCTCTTTATATGAGAACACAACTCCCTCCATTTGTAAATTAAATTAAACGTTTGCTGGGCAAACTGTATTGTCTTTCAATTGTGAAATCCCATTTAAAGCTATTGCATTTGATGTTGGAAATTCAATTCTTCTCTCCTAGGGCCACATTAAAGTCACCTCCAAAAACAATGAGAATCTCAAACAATGCCAGCTCTAAAAGTTGCCAAAAGGATGATGACAGTCCATAATAACTATCCACTGTTACTAAGTAAAGGCATTTTAGTAGTAGGGATAATATCAATCTCCCTGTATAGCAGTCTTTTCTTGTATAATCAATCTCTTTTTTCTCAAATAATATTGCCACCCCTTTAATGGAAGGTAAAGCATTATAGTGTTTATTTCCTGCACCCATGAGTATTTTGTCTCTTGTTAGATAGTTTACCGCAGCAAGTTAAGATCTGCTTTAGTTGCCTCTAGGTATATCACTACCTTATTTTCATTTCAACAAGATAACAAATTGTTAATATTTATTGCTGTACATCTGAACACCGAATATGTTGACATGGACACAGTATCATATTACATCTTCCACTTGTTACTTTGTGTACTACTTTTTATTGTTTCCCACACACACCATCCACATTTAAACTCACTCCAACAATGAGCACCTCTCACCTGAAGTGATCTCACTCTGGCTTTCCTTTCACCCCTAAACTAGAGAGCAGGATGTTCTCCTCCCAACACTTGAATCTCCCTTACACATATTCAGTTTCTGAAAAGCCATGTGCAATTTTCTTCAGGAAGGCCTAAGCTGCAGCTACTCTTTAAATAGTTATACCTGAAACAACCATAGCCCTTGTAAACACTTGCCTCTTTACTTCACTACCAACTATCTGAAAGGCAAGGTTGGAAAACACCCTAAGGGAATACTTGGTCGGTGCTTTGTGATATAGCAGTCCACATCTCCTCAACAAGTATGTCTTCGATCTAGTAATCCTGCAAATAAACATCAACTGTCTATGCTGAGCAGGCAACATTTTCTCCTTGGAATGCCTATTGTAGGAGGCTGGACTGGCTTGTAGTGAGTACCAAGGGGTACTTGCACCTTGCACCAGGCCCAGTTATCCCTTATTAGTGTATAGGGTGTCTAGCAGCTTAGGCTGATAGATAATGGTAGCTTAGCAGAGCAGCTTAGGCTGAACTAGGAGACGTGTGAAGCTACTACAGTACCACTCAGTGTCATATGCACAATATCATAAGAAAACACAATACACAGTTATACTAAAAATAAAGGTACTTTATTTTTATGACAATATGCCAAAGTATCTTAGAGTGTACCCTCAGTGAGAGGATAGGAAATATACACAAGATATATATACACAATAGCAAAAATATGCAGTATAGTCTAAGAAAACAGTGCAAACAATGTATAGTTACAATAGGATGCAATGGGGAAACATAGGGATAGGGGCAACACAAACCATATACTCCAAAAGTGGAATGCGAACCACGAATGGACCCCAAACCTATGTGACCTTGTAGAGGGTCGCTGGGACTATTAGAAAATAGTGAGAGTTAGAAAAATAACCCTCCCCAAGACCCTGAAAAGTGAGTGCAAAGTGCACCAAAGTTCCCCTAAGGACAAAATAGTCGTGTTAGAGGAATAATGCAGGAAAGACACAAACCAGCAATGCAACAACTGTGGATTTCCAATCTAGGGTACCTGTGGAACAAGGGGACCAAGTCCAAAAGTCACAAGCAAGTCGGAGATGGGCAGATGCCCAGGAAATGCCAGCTGCGGGTGCAAAGAAGCTTCTACCGGACAGAAGAAGCTGAGGTTTCTGCAGGAACGAAAAGGGCTAGAGACTTCCCCTCTGGTGGACGGATCCCTCTCGCCTTGGAGAGTCGTGCAGAAGTGTTTTCCCGCCGGAAGGACGCCAACAAGCCTTGCTAGTCGCAAATCGTGCGTTTGGCGTTTTTGGACGCTGCTGGGGCCCAGGAGGGACCAGGAGGTTGCAAATTGGACCTGAAGAGAGAGGGGACGTCGAGCAAGACAAAGAGCCCTCACTGAAGCAGGTAGCACCCGGAGAAGTGCCAGAAACAGGCACTACGAGGATGCGTGAAACGGTGCTCGCCGAAGTTGCACAAAGGAGTCCCACGTCGCCGGAGACCAACTTAGAAAGTCGTGCAATGCAGGTTAGAGTGCCGTGGACCCAGGCTTGGCTGTGCACAAAGGATTTCCGCCGGAAGTGCACAGGGGCCGGAGTAGCTGCAAAGTCGCGGTTCCCAGCAATGCAGCCCAGCGAGGTGAGGCAAGGACTTACCTCCACCAAACTTGGACTGAAGAGTCACTGGACTGTGGGGGTCACTTGGACAGAGTCGCTGGATTCGAGGGACCTCGCTCGTCGTGCTGAGAGGAGACCCAAGGGACCGGTAATGCAGCTTTTTGGTGCCTGCGGTTGCAGGGGGAAGATTCCGTCGACCCACGGGAGATTTCTTCGGAGCTTCTGGTGCAGAGAGGAGGCAGGCTACCCCCACAGCATGCACAAGCAGGAAAACAGTCGAGAAGGCGGCAGGATCAGCGTTACAGAGTTGCAGTAGTCGTCTTTGCTACTATGTTGCAGGTTTGCAGGCTTCCAGCGCGGTCAGCTGTCGTTTCCTTATCAGAAGGTGAAGAGGGAAATGCAGAGGAACTCGGATGAGCTCTTGCATTCGTTATCTAAAGTTTCCCCAGAGACAGAGACCCTAAATAGCCAGAAAAGAGGGTTTGGCTACCTAGGAGAGAGGAAAGGCTACTAACACCTGAAGGAGCCTATCACAAGGAGTCTCTGACGTCACCTGGTGGCACTGGCCACTCAGAGCAGTCCAGTGTGCCAGCAGCACCTCTGTTTCCAAGATGGCAGAGGTCTGGAGCACACTGGAGGAGCTCTGGACACCTCCCATGGGAGGTGCAGGTCAGGGGAGTGGTCACTCCCCTTTCCTTTGTCCAGTTTCGCGCCAGAGCAGGGGCTAAGGGGTCCCTGAACCGGTGTAGACTGGCTTATGCAGAATTGGGCACCTCTGTGCCCAACAAAGCATTTCCAGAGGCTGGGGGAGGCTACTCCTCCCCTGCCTTCACACCATTTTCCAAAGGGAGAGGGTGTTACACCCTCTCTCAGAGGAAGTTCTTTGTTCTGCCATCCTGGGCCAGGCCTGGCTGGACCCCAGGAGGGCAGATGCCTGTCTGAGGGGTTGGCAGCAGCAGCAGCTGCAGTGAAACCCCAGGAAGGGCAGTTTGGCAGTACCAGGGTCTGTGCTACAGACCACTGGGATCATGGAATTGTACCAACAATGCCAGGATGGCATAGAGGGGGTAATTCCATGATCATAGACATGTTACATGGCCATATTCGGAGTTACCATGGTGAAGCTACATATAGGTAGTGACCTATATGTAGTGCACGCGTGTAATGGTGTCCCCGCACTCACAAAGTTCAGGGAATTGGCTCTGAACAATGTGGGGGCACCTTGGCTAGTGCCAGGGTGCCCTCACACTAAGTAACTTTGCACCTAACCTTTACCAGGTAAAGGTTAGACATATAGGTGACTTATAAGTTACTTAAGTGCAGTGTAAAATGGCTGTGAAATAACGTGGACGTTATTTCACTCAGGCTGCAGTGGCAGGCCTGTGTAAGAATTGTCAGAGCTCCCTATGGGTGGCAAAAGAAATGCTGCAGCCCATAGGGATCTCCTGGAACCCCAATACCCTGGGTACCTCAGTACCATATACTAGGGAATTATAAGGGTGTTCCAGTAAGCCAATGTAAATTGGTAAAAATGGTCACTAGCCTGTCAGTGACAATTTAGAAAGTAATGAGAGAGCATAACCACTGAGGTTCTGATTAGCAGAGCCTCAGTGAGACAGTTAGTCACTACACAGGTAACACATTCAGGCACACTTATGAGCACTGGGGCCCTGGGTTACCAGGGTCCCAGTGACACATACAACTAAAACAACATATATACAGTGAAGAATGGGGGTAACATGCCAGGCAAGATGGTACTTTCCTACACAACCCCCCCCCCAAATGAAGGACAATAAGACTAGCCATGACCTGATGAGTCTTCATTGTCTAAGTGGAAATATCTGGAGAGCCCATCTGCATTGGAGTGGCTACTCCCAGGTCTATGTTCCACTGTATAGTCCATTCCCTGTAGGGATATGGACCACCTCAACAATTTAGGGTTTTCACCTTTCATTTGTTTTAGCCAAAGTAGAGGTTTGTGGTCTGTCTGAACAATGAAGTGAGTGCCAAACAGGTATGGCCTCAACTTCTTCAGAGCCCAGACCACAGCAAAGGCCTCCCTCTCAATGGCAGACCAACGCTTTTCTCTAGGGGTCAACCTCCTACTAATAAAAGCAACAGGTTGATCCTGGCCCTCAGAATTAAGTTGTGATAGGACTGCCCCTACTCCTAATTCAGATGCATCAGTCTGGACATAGAATTTTTTAGAGTAACAAGGGCTTTTCAGGACAGGTGCAGAGCACATGGCCTGCTTCAGCTCCTCAAAAGCTTTCTGACAGCTTGCTGTCCACAATACCTTTTTAGGCATTTTCTTGGATGTGAGGTCATTAAGAGGGGCTGCAATGGAGCCATAGTTCTTAATGAACCTCCTGTAATACCCAGTGAGGCCTAGGAAGGCTCTTACCTGAGTCTGAGTGGTAGGGGGAACCCAATCAATAATAGTTTGGATTTTCCCCTGAAGTGGTGCAATCTGTTCCCCACCAACAAGGTGTCCCAGATAAACCACCTTACCCTGCCCTATCTGGCACTTTGAAGCCTTGATAGTGAGGCCTGCCTTTTGCAGGGCCTCCAAAACTTTCCACAGGTGGACCAGGTGATCATCCCAGCTGGAGCTAAATACAGCTATATCATCCAAATATGCTGCACTGAAAGCTTCCAGCCCTTGGAGGACTGTGTTCACCAACCTCTGAAAAGTGGCAGGTGCATTTTTCAAACCAAAAGGCATTACAGTAAACTGGTAATGTCCTCCAATGGTAGAAAATGCAGTCTTAGGTTTAGCATCTTCTGACAATTTGATTTGCCAATACCCTGCAGTCAAATCAAAAGTGCTTAGATACTTGGCAGATGCCAGTGTATCTATGAGCTCATCTGCCCTGGGTATAGGGTGAGCATCAGTTTTGGTTACCAAGTTGAGACCTCTATAGTCTACACAAAACCTCATTTCCTTCTTTCCATCTTTAGAATTGGGTTTTGGTACCAGTACCACAGGAGAAGCCCATGGACTGTCAGAGTGCTCAACCACTCCTAGTTCCAACATTTTCTGAACTTCTTGCTTTATGCAGTCCCTGACATGGTCAGGCTGCCTATAGATCTTACTTTTGACAGGTAAACTGTCTCCAGTATCTATAGTGTGCTCACACCAAGAAGTGGTGCCTGGCACAGTAGAGAAGAGTTCTGAAAATTGTCCTAGGAGATTTATGCAATTATCTTTCTGCTCAGCAGTAAGACAATCAGCCAAAACTACACCTTCCACAAGAGCATCTTGTTCTGTGGAAGAGAAGAGATCAGGTAGAGGATCACTGTCTTCTTCCTGTCCCTCATCTGTTGCCATGAGCAGGGTGAGATCAGCCCTGTCATAGTAGGGTTTCAGGCGGTTGACATGGAGCACCCTAAGGGGACTCCTGGCAGTGCCTAAGTCAACCAAGTAGGTGACTTCACCCTTCTGTTCAACAATTGTGTGGGGTCCACTCCATTTATCTTGGAGTGCTCTTGGGGCCACAGGCTCCAAGACCCACACTTTCTGCCCTGGTTGGTACTGAACCAAAACAGCCTTCTGATCATGCCATTGCTTCTGGAGCTCTTGGCTGGCCTGAAGGTTTTTACTGGCCTTTTTCATGTACTCAGCCATCCTTGATCTGAGGCCAAGTACATAGTCCACAATATCCTGCTTAGGAGCTTTTAAAGGTTGTTCCCAACCCTCCTTTACAAGTGTGAGTGGACCCCTAACAGGGTGTCCAAAAAGAAGTTCAAAGGGGCTGAAGCCCACTCCTTTCTGGGGTACCTCCCTGTAGGCAAAAAGGAGGCATGGTAGAAGGATATCCCATCTCCTGCGGAGTTTTTCAGGGAGACCCATAATCATGCCTTTGAGAGTTTTATTAAATCTCTCCACCAGTCCATTTGTTTGTGGATGATAGGGTGTTGTGAACTTGTAAGTTACACCACACTCCTTCCACATGGCCTTTAAGTATGCAGACATGAAATTGCTTCCCCTGTCTGATACCACTTCCTTTGGGAAGCCCACCCTGGAAAATATTCCCAGGAGGGCCTTTGCCACTGCAGGAGCTGTAGTGGTCCTTAAAGGAATAGCTTCAGGATATCTTGTGGCATGGTCCACTACCACTAAGATAAACCTATTGCCTGAAGCAGTAGGAGGGTCAAGGGGGCCAACTATGTCAACCCCTACCCTTTCAAAGGGAACCCCAACCACAGGCAGTGGGATAAGGGGTGCCTTTGGAGTGCCACCTGTCTTGCCACTGGCTTGACAGGTTTCACAGGACTTACAAAATTCTTTTGTGTCCTCAGACATCCTAGGCCAATGAAACAATGGTACCAATCTGTCCCAAGTTTTGATTTGACCCAGGTGCCCAGCTAAGGGAATGTCATGTGCCAGTGTTAGGAGGAACTTTCTGTACTCCTGAGGAATCACTAATCTCCTGGCAGCTCCAGGTTTAGGATCCCTATGCTCAGTGTACAAGAGGTTGTCCTCCCAGTAAACTCTGTGAGAGTCACTGACATCCCCATTAGCCTGTTTGACAGCTTCCTGTCTGAGACCCTCTAATGTGGGACAGGTTTGCTGTGCCACACTCAGCTCCTCTCTGGCAGGCCCCCCTTCACCCAAAAGCTCAGCAGTGTCTGCTTCCAGCTCCTCTGGTGTTGTTTCTGCACAGGGAGGGAATTCTTCTTCCTCAGAAGTAGAATCCACTGTAGAGGGAGGGATAGTAGGAAGTGGTTTGCTTCTACTAGCCCTAGCTTTAGGGAGCACTTGGTCCATTGTTCCAGGATCCAAGCTTCCCTGTCCTTTTTGCTTTTTGGCCTGAGCCCTTGTCAAAGCAAAAATATGCCCTGGAATGCCCAGCATTGCTGCATGGGCCTCCAACTCCACATCTGACCAAGCTGATGTCTCCAAATCATTCCCTAATAGACAGTCTACAGGTAAATCTGAAGCTACCACAACTTTCTTTGGACCAGTTACCCCCCCCCCCCCAGTTGAGATTTACAACAGCCATGGGGTGGCTTTGTGTTATGTTGTGAGCATCGGTTACTTGGTACTGGTGTCCAAGTTTGTGTTGTTCAGGGTGCACCAGTTTCTCAATCACCATTGTGACACTGGCACCTGTGTCCCTGTAGGCCTGGACCTCAACACCATTTATTAGGGTTAGTTGCTTGTACTTCTCCAAGTTATGGGGGCAAGCAACCAAAGTGGCTAAATCAATAGCCCCTTCAGAGACTAAAGTAGCCTCTGTGGTCTCCCTAATCAGACCAACCCCAACTAAATTACCAAAAGTGAGCCCAGCTACTCCCTTGGATTGGCTATTAGTAGGTTTGCTCCCACCACCACTGCTATTAGTAGGGACACTAGGTGTAGCAGTAGGGGTTGTAGTGGTAGGAGCTGTGGTGCCTTTCTTTGGACAACTGGGATCTGTTGTCCAATGGCCTTTTATTTTACATAAATAGCACCATGGTTTCTTTTCCTTGTTCTGATTAAAGGAGGATTTGGACCCACCACCCCCACCAGAGTGTTTTTGTGGGCCTGATGAAGACTCATTTTTAGATTTGTCCCCACCCTTGTCAGAAGACTTACCATCCTTCTTTTTGTTGCCATCTTTGTCACCCCCTGTATGAACTTTTCTGTTCACCCTTGTTCTGACCCATTTGTCTGCCTTCTTTCCCAATTCTTGGGGAGAGGTCAGATCAGAGTCCACCAAGTACTGGTGCAACAAATCAGACACACAATTATTAAGAATATGCTCTCTCAGGATCAAGTTATACAGGCTGTCATAATCAGTAACTTTACTGCCATGTAACCACCCCTCCAAGGCCTTCACTGCCTGGTCAATGGAATCAACCCAGTCTTGTGAAGACTCCTTTTTGGTCTCTCTGAACTTTATCCTGTACTGTTCAGTGGTTAAGCCATAACCATCCAGGAGTGCATTCTTAAGAACTTGGAAATTATTAGCATCATTTTCTTTTACAGTAAGGAGCCTATCCCTACCTTTTCCAGTAAATGATAGCCATAGGATAGCAGCCCACTGCTTTTGAGGGACATCCTGTACAGCACAGGCCCTCTCAAGTGCAGCAAACCACTTGTTAATGTCATCCCCCTCCTTGTAAGGGGGAACTATCTTGTGCAGATTCCTGGAATCATGCTCTTTTGCAGGATGACTATGGGGAATACTGCTGCTGCCACCATGGGTTTCTAAACCCAACTTCTGTCTTTCCCTCTCTACTTCTAAAGACTGTCTATCCAAATCCAGCTGTTGCTTCTTGAGCTTCAGTCTGGTTTGTTCCACTCTCAATCTATTGAGCTCCCTTTCTAACAATCTGTCATCAGGGTGGGTTGGAGGGACATTTCTAGATACAGAGGTATGATGGGAATGAACAGAAGGAGACCTGTCCCTTACAGAGGGCACCCTAACAGCTTGGCTAACAGTATAATGTGAGAGCACACCACCAGTATGGTGTGATTCAACCTCTGTACCAACTATGCTAGACTGTCTAGTAATGGGCAGGCTGAGAAGTTTCTTTCCTGAACCTTTTCCTGGGGGAGTCCCTGGATCAGATTGAGAACCATTAGCTACTTTTTCACCAGATTGGGCACTTATGGCCTTATCCTGTACTCTAAGCATGTTAATTAACAGTTCTAAGGAAGGATTCTTCCCTACACTCAAACCTCTCTCTATGCAGAGACTCCTTGCTCCTTTCCAGCTAAGGTGATCATATGCAAGTTTGGACAGTTCAACATTTTGGCCTGTGCCAGACATTTTTAGAGAGAGTTAAAGTGATAGACAAAGAGAAAAAAGTTTTCAGAACTTTTTGGAAAGACAGAAAAAACTTTTTAAACTTTTAAGAACTTTTTGAAAGTTTAGAAGTACTTTTCAGCACTTAGAAAAGAGTGAAAAGAGGAAATGCAAAACTTTTTGGCTATGTGTATATACACTGACCTTGTTTTGTATATTTTTCTCTTATGAAAAGTACAGTGACAAGAGTGGTAAGTAGTCTCAAGCACTTATCCCACCACTGCACAACCAATGTAGGAGGCTGGACTGGCTTGTAGTGAGTACCAAGGGGTACTTGCACCTTGCACCAGGCCCAGTTATCCCTTATTAGTGTATAGGGTGTCTAGCAGCTTAGGCTGATAGATAATGGTAGCTTAGCAGAGCAGCTTAGGCTGAACTAGGAGACGTGTGAAGCTACTACAGTACCACTCAGTGTCATATGCACAATATCATAAGAAAACACAATACACAGTTATACTAAAAATAAAGGTACTTTATTTTTATGACAATATGCCAAAGTATCTTAGAGTGTACCCTCAGTGAGAGGATAGGAAATATACACAAGATATATATACACAATAGCAAAAATATGCAGTATAGTCTTAGAAAACAGTGCAAACAATGTATAGTTACAATAGGATGCAATGGGGAAACATAGGGATAGGGGCAACACAAACCATATACTCCAAAAGTGGAATGCGAACCACGAATGGACCCCAAACCTATGTGACCTTGTAGAGGGTCGCTGGGACTATTAGAAAATAGTGAGAGTTAGAAAAATAACCCTCCCCAAGACCCTGAAAAGTGAGTGCAAAGTGCACCAAAGTTCCCCTAAGGACAAAATAGTCGTGTTAGAGGAATAATGCAGGAAAGACACAAACCAGCAATGCAACAACTGTGGATTTCCAATCTAGGGTACCTGTGGAACAAGGGGACCAAGTCCAAAAGTCACAAGCAAGTCGGAGATGGGCAGATGCCCAGGAAATGCCAGCTGCGGGTGCAAAGAAGCTTCTACCGGACAGAAGACGCTGAGGTTTCTGCAGGAACGAAAAGGGCTAGAGACTTCCCCTTTGGTGGACGGATCCCTCTCGCCTTGGAGAGTCGTGCAGAAGTGTTTTCCCGCCGGAAGGACGCCAACAAGCCTTGCTAGTCGCAAATCGTGCGTTTGGCGTTTTTGGACGCTGCTGGGGCCCAGGAGGGACCAGGAGGTCGCAAATTGGACCTGAAGAGAGAGGGGACGTCGAGCAAGACAAAGAGCCCTCACTGAAGCAGGTAGCACCCGGAGAAGTGCCAGAAACAGGCACTACGAGGATGCGTGAAACGGTGCTCGCCGAAGTTGCACAAAGGAGTCCCACGTCGCCGGAGACCAACTTAGAAAGTCGTGCAATGCAGGTTAGAGTGCCGTGGACCCAGGCTTGGCTGTGCACAAAGGATTTCCGCCGGAAGTGCACAGGGGCCGGAGTAGCTGCAAAGTCGCGGTTCCCAGCAATGCAGCCCAGCGAGGTGAGGCAAGGACTTACCTCCACCAAACTTGGACTGAAGAGTCACTGGACTGTGGGGGTCACTTAGACAGAGTCGCTGGATTCGAGGGACCTCGCTCGTCGTGCTGAGAGGAGACCCAAGGGACCGGTAATGCAGCTTTTTGGTGCCTGCGGTTGCAGGGGGAAGATTCCGTCGACCCACGGGAGATTTCTTCGGAGCTTCTGGTGCAGAGAGGAGGCAGGCTACCCCCACAGCATGCACAAGCAGGAAAACAGTCGAGAAGGCGGCAGGATCAGCGTTACAGAGTTGCAGTAGTCGTCTTTGCTACTATGTTGCAGGTTTGCAGGCTTCCAGCGCGGTCAGCGGTCGTTTCCTTATCAGAAGGTGAAGAGGGAGATGCAGAGGAACTCGGATGAGCTCTTGCATTCGTTATCTAAAGTTTCCCCAGAGACAGAGACCCTAAATAGCCAGAAAAGAGGGTTTGGCTACCTAGGAGAGAGGAAAGGCTACTAACACCTGAAGGAGCCTATCACAAGGAGTCTCTGACGTCACCTGGTGGCACTGGCCACTCAGAGCAGTCCAGTGTGCCAGCAGCACCTCTGTTTCCAAGATGGCAGAGGTCTGGAGCACACTGGAGGAGCTCTGGACACCTCCCAGGGGAGGTGCAGGTCAGGGGAGTGGTCACTCCCCTTTCCTTTGTCCAGTTTCGCGCCAGAGCAGGGGCTAAGGGGTCCCTGAACCGGTGTAGACTGGCTTATGCAGAATTGGGCACCTCTGTGCCCAACAAAGCATTTCCAGAGGCTGGGGGAGGCTACTCCTCCCCTGCCTTCACACCATTTTCCAAAGGGAGAGGGTGTTACACCCTCTCTCAGAGGAAGTTCTTTGTTCTGCCATCCTGGGCCAGGCCTGGCTGGACCCCAGGAGGGCAGATGCCTGTCTGAGGGGTTGGCAGCAGCAGCAGCTGCAGTGAAACCCCAGGAAGGGCAGTTTGGCAGTACCAGGGTCTGTGCTACAGACCACTGGGATCATGGAATTGTACCAACAATGTCAGGATGGCATAGAGGGGGCAATTCCATGATCATAGACATGTTACATGGCCATATTCGGAGTTACCATGGTAAAGCTACATATAGGTAGTGACCTATATGTAGTGCACGCGTGTAATGGTGTCCCCGCACTCACAAAGTTCAGGGAATTGGCTCTGAACAATGTGGGGGCACCTTGGCTAGTGCCAGGGTGCCCTCACACTAAGTAACTTTGCACCTAACCTTTACCAGGTAAAGGTTAGACATATAGGTGACTTATAAGTTACTTAAGTGCAGTGTAAAATGGCTGTGAAATAACGTGGACGTTATTTCACTCAGGCTGCAGTGGCAGGCCTGTGTAAGAATTGTCAGAGCTCCCTATGGGTGGCAAAAGAAATGCTGCAGCCCATAGGGATCTCCTGGAACCCCAATACCCTGGGTACCTCAGTACCATATACTAGGGAATTATAAGGGTGTTCCAGTAAGCCAATGTAAATTGGTAAAAATGGTCACTAGCCTGTCAGTGACAATTTAGAAAGTAATGAGAGAGCATAACCACTGAGGTTCTGATTAGCAGAGCCTCAGTGAGACAGTTAGTCACTACACAGGTAACACATTCAGGCACACTTATGAGCACTGGGGCCCTGGGTTAGCAGGGTCCCAGTGACACATACAACTAAAACAACATATATACAGTGAAGAATGGGGGTAACATGCCAGGCAAGATGGTACTTTCCTACACATATAAATGCTCTCGTTATTGTCATCTCTCTTATTTTGTCAGATGATATGGACGGAGATATTTCATAATTAGCATGCTTTAAGACTTCCTGGATTTTTTTTTTTAATGTTGTAACTTTTTGACTGAAATTTTTGGATAGCTACGTCCATCATGATTTGTGCTCCTTACTCATCTCTTCTGTAAGTACTATTGTCTCTTCTCCTACAGTAATCCTTTGTGAGAAGCCTTTCATTTCAGAGTCTAAATACTCTATTTTCACCTTGAATTTATCTCTTCCTTTCTTTGATAAAGGATTAGTATTACTGGCCTCTCCTAACATATTGCAAAAGACACTTGACGACACCCCACTTTAGCTCTGCTTCTACTCTACAATTTCAAAACTTGGTTCTTGTTTTAGATAACCCTCAGAGACTTTTTGCACTGCCTTACCAGATTCCATCACAGCGTGTGGCACACATCTATTTGTACGTTCTGAAGATGATGATGAAGATGTAGTAATCTTAAGCTGATTTCTACAAAAGGTTTGTTTTAGTGGAAACTAAGGGTGTGGAGGTACAGGTGGGTTTATTCGCCTAAGCTCAATTTCCTGAATCTATAGCTTTTTCAAATAAAATCAGATGAGGTAATAAATTCCAAATGACTTTTTTCTTGATCTAACCTTGCTTTAACAGCTACTCATATTGGTAAGAACAAGTCCCTCATTGTCTGTCGATTATGACTATGTTCCTCTATCATACTGCACAATTGTGTCACAGATTCTTCCTGTTTGATATTCTTAATCTCTGTATTAGCAACTCACTCTGCTCCATCAGTTGGTTCTTTAGCTCTGGGAAGAGATATGTGTGTGCTAAGAGGAAGCAGGTTCTGGCACTGAACAACATTTAAGAGTTGTCTCAAATACAGAAGACCCTGGAATATGGTCCAAATTGGCCCAGAGTAACTGGGGGAAATCCGACGGGGCAACTAGTCTAACATCCATCGTTTCTGCTGGGACATGGGCAGTACTACCCTTTCCGCAGCTACATAACATTCCACCTGTTATTGGATCAGGAAGCCGCTCCAGCCAGCCTCTATCTTCACTCCATGGGGTGATGAACTAAGATAATTGCTCTTTCGCTTTCTCGTTTTTAGGAGCAGGGGTGTAGAAAGGATTTCAAACATTTTCTGACTATCCAATGCTGGAGGGGTTTTATGCCACTCGCTTTTTCTTCCACTAATAGTGATTTATTTTGAGAGACATTCATCTGATGATCTAATCTAATCACCAGTTGGTACAGTGGGTAATAAAAGGAATTGCCCTTAACTTGTGGTCAAGCTTGAGGATTATGGAGCCATTGTTGGGACAAGCTTTAAGGCTTTTCAGATTTAGAAGTGATTTTCAATATCTATGTTTAAGCAGGCATTGATTTTAAGAGTTTGGTGACTTAGACAGAGAAGGGGTTTCTGTTACACAGAGTCATTCTGGACGGAGGTACAGTAAATATGTTTGGAGCCTTTTGAGCAGAGATCTTGTTTGATGATGCCTTGTTGAAGCAAGATTGGTTCAGACACACTGATTCCCCGGTGATCTTTACACATTGCTTTAAAGGTGATCCTTCTAGCTACTGGACATCTGCATAGGAGAAAAAAGCTAGGAGGAATATTAATGCATGTTAGTAGACCGAGGAGATTTCTGTTGGCCGCAGTTTGAATTAATTGCAATTTCTGCACTAATATAAGGGGTACTCCCAGATAGGTTCACTGGAGCAGTCAACATAGGATATCACTAAGGCAGTGGTACCAAGGATCGTTTGAGGGAACCCTAGCAAGGAAAAATGCGTTTAAGACTGCTCACCTTGTGGAAGGTTGATTAAAGTGTGGATTAATGGAGACTTTTGAGTCCAAGATCATTCCTAAATTCCTCACTTCAATTGAAAACAGTTGAGGAAACATGTCCTACTACCTGAGGCTAAATATCCATAAGATATGACCATACAGAAAATGCATGCAAGAATGTCGATTTTTGAGGTGTTTAACTTGACATAATGAGCGAATATTTAGTGATTGTTTGCTTTAGCGCATTTACCCATGGTCCATGAGTTGAAGTCGAATGAACTTTCAAGCTCTGAACTGTGAGTATCATCGGCATTGCTACAGTAGAGATTAAAAGAGGAAATGAGCTTTGGTATCTGTCTACAGTAGAAGCTGAACAGGAGGAGAACACTGTTGCAGCTTGCTGGTATGCCAAAAGCAGGAGTTAATGGTTTATAGGAGAAAGGGGAAGTGATATGGTGAGCATCCTGTCAGTGATGTATGATGCATCCTTTTCACAGTGGTTTCTTGAAGACTTTGAAGAAGGGTGGGGTAGGAAACTGGGTCAAAGATGGTGAAAGGTCATGTAGAAGTAAAGGTGATACCACACTGGCATCAGCAATTGCTTTGATGTCATACAATATTATAGTCAATGATGCTCGAGAGCCACAAACAAGATGCAATCAATTCAGATAGTTCCACAGTAGGTTGTTTCTCTTCAGTGAATGCTGATATTTATTTATATCCACATCTTGTTACACAGCTTGCCTAATTCATAAAGATGTCCTGTTGGTCTGTAATTAGTAAGGCCCACTGGGCACACTAAGCCATATTTCTTTAATAAAATGGGTTTAATGTGTGTCATTCTGAATTTGTTTGGGAAAGTTCCAGTTGCTAATAAAAAAATGAATATTGTTGTTGCTGGAATGGCCACAGACATTTTGAGGCATATGGCCTTGAGAATAAGAGCTGGTACAGGCTGGCTGGTAAGCGTGATGATCCACAAGCTTTTGGTTTGCTGGAGAAGTCTTCTGCTGTAAAAAAATTGAAGATGAGTGGTTTAGTTTGTATCTATGTTTGGGACTAGGCTTTGTGGTTAGGATGTTTTGTTAGTCCTTCTCAAAGAAAATGTGTTTTTCTAACTACATTATTTTCCAAAGAAACTACATTTTTCTGGAAGTGAATCACTTTTGTTTCAGTGCATTCTGGCTAATGGAACTAGCAGATGATTTTATACAGTTCTTGTTTTGGGTATATGGTTTTGGGACAAGGTGTAAAGTATGATTTCTTTTGGTGTTTTTCCAGTTGCCTTACAGATTCTAGACTGTTGTTGGAGAGCTCTCTACTTAGTTCGATGGTAGGATTTCTTCCAGAGTCACTCAAAGGCCCTTATGTTTTATTTAATTGATTTTACTTCAGGTGTCAGCCAGCCGAGTTTCCTGGTAGGTTTACTGGCTCAGATCAAGTCAAGTGGTATAAGGGCATCACAAACAGATGTCATGCAAAAACAGAAATGTTCAATTGTTGTTAGTGTGCTACTTATTGAGGGAGACAAAACGAGTTGAAGAAGAAACTATAACATGTCTTCCAACATCTGACAGTTATATTGCGGCATAAAGGGTGAATTGTTTTTATTGCAAATGGAACAGAGCATGAGAATTAAACTTGATAGTGGTAGGTGCAGGTAGCTGGATATCTGGAAGTTACCGAGATTGAGTAGGGAAAGGCAAATATTGCATAAAGTGTATGTCTTGCTGTGTGTGTGGACTTAGAGATCATTTGTACACACCTCAAGGTTAGTAAGACGACCTTTTGATTGACAGAAGTTACGCTTGACAAACCACATGTTAAAGTGGCCAACTATACAGACATTTCAAAGTTTTAAAGTATTATTCAGAAAATACTGGATTTAATGGCTGTTGTCTATAGGCTAGAAAGAATGCGCAAGAAAAGTTTGGTGATGCTGACACTGCATAAACAGGGATTCTCATTCCAGTTCCATTAATCACCTAATCAAAAGGACAGCCTTGTGGATGACAGTTGGTGTCAACGCCATAGCGGTGCGAGCTCTAGGGCCCCCCTCAACCCAATGCCCATCACTATGATTGCAAGACAGGTCTCCTAATTGTCACCAACACAGAGGACACGTTTCTCTCTGTGGAAAATTACACAGGGTCCTATCAGGGTGCTGGTGGCTACACTGACCCAGACTTACTGCTCACATCAATAACTGTCTAAGGTAAAATAACATGAGTAATTGGTAAAGGAGAGTATGCATCACAGCAGTCTTTACTATGATGCTATTATTTTGCAGTTCGCCAGTATTGCTGGTTTGAGGGACCTTGTGACAGCCATCTTGGGCTGGTGTCTGCTATTTATTGCAACCCTACCCACCAGCCAGCGCTGACTATTCTGGATTCCTGGTGGCATTGGAGCTCCGGTGGTGCTGTCTCTTTGTCAGCCTTTGTTTTGGGTGACGCGCTCTGCCGTGAGTTTCCATCCCGGTGCCCTTTCCCGAGACACTCTGCGACCTAAAGCCAGCTCCTGCAGTGGATTACGGGCTCAGTGTATTTTTGTCTGCACAGAGCGCTAAGACAGAAAGCGTTTCTACCACGATCTGTTTATTTTTATTTACCTTTCTCGATTCATTTGCACTTTGCAAGTTTATTGACAGATACATGATTTATTTACTCTACTTAATTTAAAAGGAAGTTTGGTTTAATCTTAACCCTATCCATTTCAGTTCCACCATTTTGGTCAATAGAATCTCAACAAACATTATTAACACGTATTTAGTGATTGCCTTGATAAAGAAGTCAGAACAAAGGTTTATGTTTGAATGTGTCAAAGTGTGCTGGGACATTAAGAGCTATACGAGTGGAGTGCGCTTGTGCTGATTTTCTCTTGAGACAATTCAAGTATTTGATGAAGCAAGGAGCTGCTCTTTTAAAAGGCTTAGAGAATGTTAAAACTCTTACTTGAGATCTTATCAAGTGAGGAATATCGTGTGATTTAATTTTCTTTAATGACAAAAATTACATACTCATGTTTGTTACAAGATTCATATGTCGGCATTTTACTCGTTTTGTTCCACAGGTCTCCTTCCCTGCTGTTCGCATCCCACGCCATTCCCCTCACCTGGCCACTTTAAAACTCTGCTCTATTATAGCTAGTAGAGTTAGAGCTGCCTGGAGGTGGGCCTATTAAGAACTACGTACAGACCCGAGGATTTGTCTTATTGACAGTTGGTCTGCCTTCTTGTGGATGATTCTCATGCATTATCTTACACCTAGTAAAAACAGTTTTGTGTTGAATGGATGGTGCAGGATCAATCAACAAGACTTCTGCCACAAACATTAGATTATGGCTTGATACAAGATTCCTGCTGTCCAGTCAATTTTAATTCAATGACCTGGCATTCTGGAGAATGAAACAGAGGAAGTACTTGGAATTAAAGAGAGAGTACAGTAGCAGTGGGTTCAGTTAACAGATCTGAAGGCAAGGTTGGATCTAGATAAGAATCAGGCATGCTTAGAAGCCAGAGTTTATTTTCTTGTTAACCTTTACACATTTTATTAACCAACACGTTTTACTGTACATATTGCTTCCTCAGGGCTTTTCCTAAGATGCAGTGTTACACAGTACAGAGCTAAGTAGGCAAAACCTCGAGGTTTGTCTGATATAAATGGCTTGAAGTACTGGCATTTACACTCACAGGGAGAGACATTGATGGAAAGTTCTTGACTAGCAAAAGTCGAGCCAACTCCGAAGGTCAGGTATGTGTGGTATAAATGAAGAGGTCTGGTGGGTGTAGCACTACTAGTAACCACAGTTATTAGGAGATTTTTCACTGGCATTAGACTATACATTTAAAGGCCTAGAGCAGTATGAACAGGGATACCAATGAGCATAAGCATTTGTGGGCAGGTTCCTAACTAGCAGTCACCAGTCAGACTCCACCTGGGTTTCATGCCTGAAGATGTGGAGGACGTGGGATAAGTGGGCAAAGACATTTGGTTCCAATGCACCAAGAGATTTCCATTTGGAATTACAGAGTGCCAAACTATAGCCTGAATTAAGTAGGGTCAGCCGGTATAACACAGTCTCAAGTTTCCACTTTAACCTGCGGGTGTATAGAGGCCAGAGCTCTTCGGAAGTCAGGTGCAGACACTTAACCAAGACTTAGGTACACTATCACAGTGCATCTATATATTTGTGAATCTATGAATGTAATGAAAAGACCTGTCATGTAGTATTTTCCTGAATAGCATGACTGAAGAGCACTGTGTCTCACAACAATGAAATGAACATCCAACACTTCTGAAGACTGAGCTGAAACCCTCCCCACTGCTATTGGTGAATGGAGATGACACACTGCTCTACTCATATATTGAATAATTGACCTCTTTTGATGACATGAGGACTACCCAATAGTACTGTTCATAATATTTTCTCTTATGGTCACTGCTACGGTAGATATCTCTTCTGGGTACTACAAAATGATACCTACTACTTGTTCACGTTTACACCTGGTTGCTGCCACATTGCACCAATAACAATGGTACAAAGTATGATAGAGAACAGCACACTGAGACTTCATCTCCTTACTTCTCCCAAACACAATCAAAGCATGAAACGCGCAAAGGATGAACCACCAGTTTTAGATTCTTAAAAAAAACAAAAAAAAAACAAAGAAGAATTCCAATATGCTCTGTTTCTCGAAACACTGTCAAATATGAATGATCTAGTGCATAATACAAAAACAAAATGGACCTCATGCAAACAGAAAATTAGTCACATGAAAGGTCATTCTGACTTTACTGGACAAACTGAAAGCCCAAAGTGACGTGGCATCAAAATCATATAAATAGTTTCTACGAACAGAAACTAAACTCCTCACTTTTGTTCAAAATAAATGGAATGCAGAATTGTTAGAGATCAACAGAAGACCCCTTGAACACAAATAAGGAGATGTATAAGGATGCCTCCTCATGGTTATAAATTGCATCACTGTAGGAAAGTACCATCTTGCCTGGCATGTTACCCCCATTTTTCACTGTATATATGTTGTTTTAGTTGTATGTGTCACTGGGACCCTGGTAACCCAGGGCCCCAGTGCTCATAAGTGTGCCTGAATGTGTTACCTGTGTAGTGACTAACTGTCTCACTGAGGCTCTGCTAATCAGAACCTCAGTGGTTATGCTCTCTCATTTCTTTCCAAATTGTCACTAACAGGCTAGTGACCATTTTTACCAATTTACATTGGCTTACTGGAACACCCTTATAATTCCCTAGTATATGGTACTGAGGTACCCAGGGTATTGGGGTTCCAGGAGATCCCTATGGGCTGCAGCATTTCTTTTGCCACCCATAGGGAGCTCTGACAATTCTTACACAGGCCTGCCACTGCAGCCTGAGTGAAATAACGTCCACGTTATTTCACAGCCATTTTACACTGCACTTAAGTAACTTATAAGTCACCTATATGTCTAACCTTTACCTGGTAAAGGTTAGGTGCAAAATTACTTAGTGTGAGGGCACCCTGGCACTAGCCAAGGTGCCCCCACATTGTTCAGAGCCAATTCCCTGAACTTTGTGAGTGCGGGGACACCATTACACGCGTGCACTACATATTGGTCACTACCTATATGTAGCTTCACAATGGTAACTCCGAATATGGCCATGTAACATGTCTATGATCATGGAATTGCCCCCTCTATGCCATCCTGGCATAGTTGGCACAATCCCATGATCCCAGTGGTCTGTAGCACAGACCCTGGTACTGCCAAACTGCCCTTCCTGGGGTTTCACTGCAGCTGCTGCTGCTGCCAACCCCTCAGACAGGCATCTGCCCTCCTGGGGTCCAGCCAGGCCTGGCCCAGGATGGCAGAACAAAGAACGTCCTCTGAGAGAGGGTGTTACACCCTCTCCCTTTGGAAAATGGTGTGAAGGCAGGGGAGGAGTAGCCTCCCCCAGCCTCTGGAAATGCTTTGTTGGGCACAGATGTGCCCAATTCTGCATAAGCCAGTCTACACCGGTTCAGGGGACCCCTTAGCCCTGCTCTGGCGCGAAACTGGACAAAGGAAAGGGGAGTGACCACTCCCCTGACCTGCACCTCCCCTGGGAGGTGTCCAGAGCTCCTCCAGTGTGCTCCAGACCTCTGCCATCTTGGAAACAGAGGTGCTGCTGGCACACTGGACTGCTCTGAGTGGCCAGTGCCACCAGGTGACGTCAGAGACTCCTTGTGATAGGCTCCTTCAGGTGTTGCTAGCCTATCCTCTCTCCTAGGTAGCCAAACCCTCTTTTCTGGCTATTTAGGGTCTCTGTCTCTTGGGATTCCTTAGATAACGAATGCAAGAGCTCAGCCGAGTTCCTCTGCATCTCTCTCTTCACCTTCTGATAAGGAATCGACTGCTGACCGCGCTGGAAGCCCGCAAAACTGCAACAAAGTAGCTAAGACGACTACTGCAACTCTGTAACGCTGATCCTGCCGCCTTCTCGACTGTTTTCCTGCTTGTGCATGCTGTGGGGGTAGTCTGCCTCCTCTCTGCACCAGAAGCTCCGAAGAAATCTCCCGTGGGTCGACGGAATCTTCCCCCTGCAACCGCAGGCACCAAAAAGCTGCATTACCGGTCCCTTGGGTCTCCTCTCAGCACGACGAACGAGGTCCCTCGAATCCAGCGACTCTGTCCAAGTGACCCCCACAGTCCAGTGACTCTTCAGTCCAAGTTTGGTGGAGGTAAGTCCTTGCCTCACCTCGCTGGGCTGCATTGCTGGGAACCGCGACTTTTGCAGCTACTCCGGCCCCTGTGCACTTCCGGCGGAAATCCTTCGTGCACAGCCAAGCCTGGGTCCACGGCACTCTAACCTGCATTGCACGACGTTCTAAGTTGGTCTCCAGCGACGTGGGACTCCTTTGTGCGACTTCGGGTGAGCACCGTTTCACGCATCCTCGTAGTGCCTGTTTCTGGCACTTCTCCGGGTGCTACCTGCTGCTGAGAGGGCTCCTTGTCTTGCTCGACGTCCCCTCTCTCTCCTGGTCCAATTTGTGACCTCCTGGTCCCTCCAGGGCCACAGCAGCGTCCAAAAACGCTAACCGCACGATTTGCAGCTAGCAAGGCTTGTTGGTGTTCTTTCGGCGGGAAAACACTTCTGCACGACTCTCCACAGCGAGAGGGATCCGTCCACCAAAGGGGAAGTCTCTAGCCCTTTTCGTTCCTGCAGAAACCGCAGCTTCTTCTGTCCAGTAGAAGCTTCTTTGCACCTGCAGCTGGCATTTCCTGGGCATCTGCCCATCTCCGACTTGCTTGTGACTTTTGGACTTGGTCCCCTTGTTCCACAGGTACCCTAGATTGGAAATCCACAGTTGTTGCATTGTTGGTTTGTGTCTTTCCTGCATTATTCCTCTAACACAACTTCTTTGTCCTTAGGGGAACTTTAGTGCACTTTGCACTCACTTTTCAGGGTCTTGGAGAGGGTTATTTTTCTAACTCTCACTATTTTCTAATAGTCCCAGCGACCCTCTACAAGGTCACATAGGTTTGGGGTCCATTCGTGGTTCACATTCCACTTTTGGAGTATATGGTTTGTGTTGCCCCTATCCCTATGTTTCCCCATTGCATCCTATTGTAACTATACATTGTTTGCACTGTTTTCTAAGACTATACTGCATATTTTTGCTATTGTGTATATATATCTTGTGTATATTTCCTATCCTCTCACTGAGGGTACACTCTAAGATACTTTGGCATATTGTCATAAAAATAAAGTACCTTTATTTTTAGTATAACTGTGTATTGTGTTTTCTTATGATATTGTGCATATGACACTAAGTGGTACTGTAGTAGCTTCACACGTCTCCTAGTTCAGCCTAAGCTGCTCTGCTAAGCTACCATTATCTATCAGCCTAAGCTGCTAGACACCCTATACACTAATAAGGGATAACTGGGCCTGGTGCAAGGTGCAAGTACCCCTAGGTACTCACTACAAGCCAGTCCAGCCTCCTACAATCACTTCTAACATAATGCAGATTTCCATGAACACTAAAGGCAGTGATGGACTCCTTCCAGGTTATAGAAATTGGGCATCTTACAAGATGACAATTTTTGGAATTGTAACACACAAACAGGTGATTTAAAACACACGCTACTCCACTCAAATATGTCTTGGCAAAGAGATCACTAAATACACTGACAAGAGCTTCTAGATAAAATTGAATCTAGATTTTGTCACATCCATATTTGATATTCATGCCTCTGACCCCACTCCCCAACTAAATGAATTGGATCTGCTCCTATTAGAGTTTCTGCTAACACTAGGTACAAAAACTGTTGTGAGTGAATGGAAATCAGTCAATAAATTCTCAATACGCACCCGCTGGGCAATACAGTGTTTATTCCAGAGAACACTTCTTTATGTCAGACCACTCTGAAATAAATTAAATGAATACTTAAAGGAAACCAAACTCCAGTAAAAGCCTTCTCTCCATACCACAAATACCTAGATCACATCTGACCATATAAACCTAGGTTTTCTAACCCAAATACAATGACATTATTTGTATGAATTGGATGTCTGTTCGTTTGTATAAAGTCTGTGACATTATTAATTTATTATGTAATATGTTGGTGTTGTTTGCTTTCTTTATTCATGGTTGTGTAATGAATTAGATATTAATAGTCATATGAAAGGAATCGACTCTTTGTTCTAATGTTCAAATGTTTCGTAACCCTGGTGGTTACCCTTCAAGGTATCTTGGAAGACCAGCAAGGAACCTCCTTTTCTATCTCAATTACCCAGCAACTACACACTACAAGGCCCATATTAGACACTATTTTAAAATGTAAAACTATGCTCCTAGTAAGGCCAATACTGATACAATCTAAATATGAGTATTCTGCACTCCCCTCTCATATGTATAAGAAAAAAACATGTGGGTGGCAGTCTAAGAAAAGAGAAATACCAGACAACTCCAGGTCTTTTCTAAGGCATCAATAATATCTTTCTGCAATGTAACCTTTGCTGCCTGAAACAAAAAACACACAGCAGGCACACTCAAAACAACTTCCAGTACTGAGCAACCAACATACTAATGGAAAGTCATGATCTCCAAGAATACAGTTTCAGGGATCAGGATCTAAGGAATATGAAGTATGGAGATTTTAGGTTGGTGACTTCCAGCATTTTTGGAAATGTAGGCTAAATTTCTGCACATATTTACACAAAAAAGAGAACGTTTGATATTGTGAACAGAAAATAACCAAAATATAAGACTGCTCTCCTTTTTTGTTTTCCCACTACAAATAATTTATTAAGAGCAGCAACTTGAGATCTAACTCTCTACAGACCATCATCAGTGTAAAAGGAGAGCTTCAATATCTGAAAAAGACAAAGGCCCTCATTACGATCCTGGCGGTCCGAAGACAACCAGGGTGGTTGTGATGGTGTCACCGCCGACGGGCCGGCGATGAGTACAGCCAATTTAGAAGTTCGGTGGTTTGGCCTAAGCCAAACCACCAACCCTCCACCTGTCCTGCCACATTACCACATTCCGCTGGGCTGGAGGTGAGCACCCACGGATAGCGAGATACCGCTAGTGATATCACAAGGCGGGAGACTGCCAGCATTTTTCTGACTGTCGCACCGCCAGAAAAAGCTGGATGTCTTGCACCCTGGTGACAAGAATAAGCATTCCTGTCGCCAGGATACACTCGCACACACGTTCACATACCTGCACACATGTACTCACGCACTTCTACACACAAACACCCCCCACTCACCCTCTCAAACGTGACATACACACCCATTCACACTGACAAACACAGCATACACACATGCATTCACTACCCCAGCACATACATACATTCATACCCCCATTCCCCAGCGCACACATACATGCACACACCACTCCCCCCTGCACCACATAACCGCACTCACCTGCTCTCCCTGTTCACTCACACAAACACGCACTCCCCCCTCCCTGGTTCACTCACACAAACACGCACCACTCTCCTCGCTTCACTCACACAAACACGCACCCCTGTCCACTTACATACACATGCACAAGCACACATGCACTCACCCCTTCCATCTGCTCAATCACACTCACGCACTCAATCACTCACACCCACACTCACCACCTCCCCATCCACACTCACACCCTCCTTACCCCATTCACACTCATTCCCTCCACAAACACATACACACCCCATTTACAAACACTCACTTCCCTTCCCCCATTCACACACACACACACCCCCATCCACTCACTCAACCCCACCTGCCAACAAACATTCCCTCACACACACAAACACACCGACAAACACCCCTCATCCCCTGCATTCACGACATTCACACACGCACTCACACACGGGCACCAACCCCCCCCCCCCTCCAAACCCCCCTCTGTCGGACGATCCAGTTACCTCTCCTGGATGTCGAGGAGGTCGCTCGGGAGGGGATGGGTCCTGCCGCTTCCACCGTCTGCAGCGCCTCGCCCTCTGGACATTGCAGCGCCGTATTGCGGGTTGTAAAACAGTGTGTGGTCTCTTTTTGGCGTGGCAGTACTGCTGCATCGCCAACCGCCAGCACGACTGGTCTAGAAATTCCACCTAATTTTGGACTGTAGTCAGAGATCAGTCGTATTAGGGCAGTCTTAAGACCACCAGAACTGGCGGTATTTCGCCACTCGCGGCTTCAGTGGTCTTTTGGAATAAACCGCCAAAGTTGTGATGAGGGCCTAAAGCTCCTCTTAAGCTCTTATTACAACTTACAGTATACTACCCGATTCTGTCAATAGCTTTCTTTACAAACCTAATGATAAATTACAACAAAGCAATAAAACTAGGTTTCTGATTCCTGCCTCAGTGGATATTGCCTACAAATGTTCATAAAGAGTAAGGTTATCGGTCATTATTGCATTAAGAACTGACATCACTGTTATGACATTCTTCAAATAAATGGGAAAAAGAAAATGAGACAATGGTGGAAACCAGAATGGTATTTCTCACTATGATGAACACTTAAAATGTGCAACTTTTAGTTGAAGTTTTATTGTGAATTTACAAATATGAGAGAATAAAAATAATTCATAAAAACGTCACAGTTATCCAGCCTCTGCAGGCACAGACATTTATTTAACCTCAATTCTTACTGTATTAATCTGGCATCTTGAGTTACCAGTTGTGCTAAAGAACAATGGATAACTTGAAGAATAAAAGCAACAATGACCCACTGACCTCATCCATTTTTGGTTTCTTGGTGATGTACTCATCCTCTTCAAAACCTTTTCTCTTCCTTTAAAATCCAAAACAATTACATTATCATTTAAGAATGCTTTTACCTTTAACATAGAGTCACAAGGTCAAAATACATTATTCATTTGTTGATTCATGTACAGATTAGTACATACATATACATAACAGAAGTAGCAATTTTCCCTACTATTCCCACTAATTGTTAGTTGTGCACTACTACTAGCCAATAATGGCTATTAGTTGCCTCAGTCTCATGGCCTTCTCAGCAGTCAATCTGTGTGCATAGCTTGCCTATTTGCCACAGCATAACATTTATCAGTTGTGAAAATTCCATGAGATTAGCAAAAAGGGACAAACAACAGCTGTGATGAAACCAAATCACAGTACACACAGGTTATTTTAAATACAGGATATTACAAATATTAAAACAAATCCGTTCTTTACCAGTAAAAATCTTGCTTACTCTTCTTAGAACTATCTTTGTTTCATTTACTAAAAACTTTCAAATAATATGCATGGAATTGTACTCGATCTCTCAACATGTTGATTAAAACACGCAATGGCCAACTGTGAATGTTTAGCTTTGGAGACTGACTGAACTATTTATTTTTATCTGTTCTGAAACAAACAGACCTCCAAATGGAAATCTCTTTTTAAATGCCAATGCCATGCTTTATTAGAAATTAGTTCTTTACCTGTACTTCTAGTTCTCCAGAACTGGTATTTCTCACAAATTTACAAGCTTGAATCATTTCCTGCCTTAAAGCTTGGAATCCCCAGTACTTTAAAAATGTTTTACATTGTTAAAATACCCACAGCTTCCAATGACAGTGCTTCTTGACAAGCACATCCATCTAATTTGAAATAACCTACATTATAGCCAATAATGTGGATGTGCTGAGATCTGTACACCACCGAGAAGCCACCAGAGCACACATATAACACAAGTATGAAGAAAAGTAAAAGTACTGCGTAAGCCTCTGATTAGGGAGGCAGTAGGGCAGCACGTAAACCCTGAGATGCTAATGATACAGAACTGGAAGTAACTAATTTATTGTCTGGCACTGGATCTCACAGATGTCTCAGCAGATGTTTGGAAGCTGCAATCCTGCATAGAGCGCTGCAGTCGTGGACATGCTTCAAGTGGACTGCACCTTCACTCTCACACAAGGGGTGGGGAGGAAGGGATGCTTTACTTTCTCGTGTCAAAAAGTAATGTAGTCTTAAAAGCAATGCCTTGCTTGGACATAGGATAGCCCCTGCCCAATCAGACAAAGGAGACAAATAGTTGGTCAGTTGCACATATATCTCTGATCCGCAAATCTGATGCACCTCCATATGTCCAGCGAATGTAATGTCCTCTCAGCTGATGTAGAAGTGTTTGGGAAGAAGGACTGGTTAGTTGAAACAGAGATCTGAGGGCATTTTAGAATGAACTATGGGCTGATGAGCAGGGAGAACCTGTGTGAAATATATAGCTATTTTACTGTGAAGGCTTCAATCTGTCTCTACCTGCTGACGGGGAGGAGAAATGCTGTCTTCAATAGAGATATCTGAGATCTGACTAGAGGATAGGCGTAAATGGAGGCAGCAAGAGTCGACGGAGCAGGACTTAAAACATTTTAGAAAAATAGCTCACATTTCAAAAATCAGTTTCTAATGACAATTTTTTGAATTTTAGTTGTGTGATCAGGTATTGGCTGAGTAGTCCAGCAAATGCAAAGTCTTAGATCCCACCGCTAATCCACCAATGTAGGAAGTTGGCTCTATATATACTATTTCAAAGTAAGAAATTGTTTGCACAGGGTCCAAGGGTTCCCCATAGAGGTAAGATAGTGGCAAAATTAGATAATTCTAATGCTCTATTTCATGGTAGTGTGGTCGAGCAGTAGGCTTATCAGAGAGTAGTGTTAAGCATTGTTGCACACACACAGGCAATACATGAGGAACACACACTCAAAGACTTACTCCAGGCCAATAGGTTTTTATATAGAAAAATATATTTTCTTAGTTTATTTTAAGAACCACAGGTTCAAGATTTGTAGTAAACACATAAAATGCAAGGTACTTCACACAGGTAAGTTAGGAACTTTGGATAAAGCAATACCATATACTGTCTGTTAAAATGGCAATAAGCTATTTTAAAAGTGGACACAGTGCAAAAATCAACAGTTCCTGGGGGAGGTAAGTAATGGTTAGTTTGTCAGGTAAGTAAAACACTTACAAGTCTCAGTTCCTGGGCATACGCAGCCCACCGTTAAGGGGTTCAAGGCAACCTCAAAGTTACCACACCAGCAGCTCAGGGCCGGTCAGGTGCAGAGGTCAAAGAGGTGCCCAAAACATAGGCACCTATGGAAAACAGGGGCGCTCTGTTTCCAGTATGCCAACAGGTAAGTACCCGTGTCCTCGGGGGGCAGACCAGGGGGGTTTTGTAGAGCATTGGGGGGGACACAAGTAGGCACACAAAACACACCCTCAGCAGCAGAGGGGCGGCCGGGTGCAGTGTGCAAAGCAGGCGTCGGGTTTTAGATAGGATTCAATAGAGGGACCCGGGGGTCACTCTAGTGGTGCAGGCAGGCACAGGGGGGCTTCTCAGGACAGCCACCACCTGGGCTAGGCAGATGGTCGCCTGGGGGTCACTCCTGCACTGAGGTCCGGTTCCTTCAGGTCCTGGGGGCTGCGGGTGCAGTGCTTGTTCCAGGCGTCGGGCCCCTTGTTACAGGCAGTCGCGGTCAGGGGGAGCCTCTGGATTCTCTCTGCAGGCATCGCTGTGGGGGCTCAGGGGGGCCGTCTTGGGCTACTCACAGGGTCACAGTCACTGTGGTGTTTGTTCTCTTGATCTCGAGCAGGGGGCGTCGGGTGCAGAGTGGGAAGTTGTAAGAGGCTGGCCTGGCTTATAGTGGGTACCAGATGGTACTTACACCTTGTGCCAGGTCCAGTTATCCCTTATTAGTAGATAAGTAGTGTTCTAGCAGCTTAGGATGATAGAGGTAGCTATAGCAGAGCAGCTTAGGCTGAACTAGGAGACATGCAAAGCTCCTACTATACCACCTATATCATATAGCACTATATCATAAGAATCACAATACTCAGAGTTACTAAAAATAAAGGTACTTTATTTTAGTGAAAATATGCCAAAAGTATCTCAGAGGATATACTCCCTTAGGAGGTAAGTAAAATACACAAAATATACACACAAACCAAAATCAGGTAAGTAAAACACTTAGAAAAGTAGTGCAAACACTGTAGAACACAATAGGATGCAAAAGGAGACAATAGCCCTAAGGGCAACACAAACCATATACTCTAAAAGTGGAATGCGAACCACGAATGGACCCCAGGCCTAGTGTAGTGTGTAGAGGGTCACTGGGAGTGTAAGAAAACACTAAGGGTGTCCAAGATACCCCACCCCAAGACCCTGAAAATTAGGAGTAAAGTTGCCCTACTACCCCAGAAAGACAAAGTCGAGATAGGGTATTCTGCAAAGGCAACAACTGACTGCAAAGCACTGAAGACGGATTCCTGGACCTGAGGACCTGCAAAGGAAGGGGACCAAATCCAAGAGTCACGCAAGTGTCCAGGGGGGGCAGAGCCCACTACACCCCGGATGAAGGTGCAAAAAGGCTGCCTCCGGGTGGAAGAAGCCGAAGATTCTGCAACAACGGAAGGTGCCAGGAACTTCTCCTTTGGTCAGAAGATGTCCCACGGAGTGCTGGAGGATGCAGAGTTGTTTCCACGCAGAAACACCGCAAACAAGCCTTGCTAGCCGCAAGAGTCACGTTTGAAGATTATGGGTGCTGCCAGGGCCCAGGAAGGACCAGGAGGTCGCCCCTTGGAGGAGGAGACAGAGGGGGCGCCCAGCAACACAGAGAGCCCACACAGAAGCAGGCAGCACCAGCAGAAGCACTTGAACAGGCGTTCAAGAAATCTGAGCAGGGCAGTCGTCTCAACACAACAAAAGAGGGTCCCACGAAGCTGGAGGTCAACTCAGCGAGTTGGGCAATGCTGGACGGAGTGCTGGGGACCTAGGCTGTGCTGTGCACGAAGGAAGTCTTGCAAAAGTGCACAGAAGCCCTAGCAGCTGCAGATCACGCAGTACACAGGATTACTGTCTGGCGTGGGGAGGCAAGGACTTACCTCCACCAAATTTGGACAGAAGGACCACTGGACTGTCAGGGTCACTTGGATACAGTTCCTATGTTCCAGGGACCACGCTTGTCAAGATGCGAGAGGACCGGTGATGCAGAAGTTTGGTGCCTGCGTTAGCAGGGGGAAGATTCCGTCGACCCACTGGAGATTTCTTCTTGGCTTCGAGTGCAGGGTGAAGGAAGACACCTCTCAGAGCATGCACCACCAGGAAACAAGTGAGAAAGCCGGCAGGATTAGGTGCTACAATGTTGCTGGTAGTCTTCTTGCTACTTTGTTGCAGTTTTGCAGGCGTCCTGGAGCAGTCAGTGGTCGATCCTTGGCATAAATTGAAGAGAGAAGAGCAGAGGAACTCTGGTGAGCTCTTGCATTCGTTATCTGAAGAGAAACCCACAGGAGAGACCCCAAATAGCCCTCAGAGGAGGATTGGCTACCTAAGCAGGTAAGAGCTTATCAGAAGGGGTCTCTGACTTCACCTGCTGGCACTGGCCACTCAGAGGTCTCCACTGTGCCCTCACACCTCTGCATTAAAGATGGCAGAGATCTGGGACAAACTGGAGGAGCTCTGGGCACCACCCCTATCCTTTGTCCAGTTTAGCGCCGGAGCAGGGGCTAGGGGATCCCTGAACCGGTTTAGACTGTTTTATGCAAGGAGGGCACCATCTGTGCCCTTCAAAGCATTTCCAGAGGCCAGTATAGGTTACTCCTCTCAGGCCCATAACACCTATTTCCAAAGGGAGAGGGTGTAACACCCTCTCTCAGAAGAAATCCTTTGTTCTGCCTTCCTGGGACGGGCTGCCCAGGCCCCAAGGGGACAGAAACCTGTCTGAGGATTGGCAGCAGCAGTAACTGCAGAGAAAACCCCAGTGAGCTAGTTTGGCAGTACCCAGCGCCCATGCTGGATACCCGGGGATGCATGGGATTGGCACCCTAATACCAAGATTTGGCTTGGGGGGACAATTCCATGATCTTAGACATGTTACATGGCCATGTTCGGAGTTACCATTGTGAAGCTACACATAGGTATTGACCTACATGTAGTTCACGCGTGCAATGGTGTCCCCGCACTCAAAGTCTGGGGAAATTGCCCTGAATAATGTGAGGGTACCTTGGCTGGTGCCAGGGTGCCCTCACACTTAGTAACTTTGCACCTAACCTTCACTAAGTGAGGGTTAGACATATAGGTGACTTATAAGTTACTTAAGTGCAGTGTAAAATGGCTGTCAAATAACGTGGATGTTATTTCACTCAGGCTGCAGTGGCAGTCCTGTGTAAGAATTGTCTGAGCTCCCTATGGGTGGCAAAAGAAATGCTGCAGCCCATAGGGATCTCCTGGAACCCCAATACCCTGGGTATCTAGGTACCATGTACTAGGGAATTATAAGGGTGTTACAGTGTGCCAATCCGAATCGGTGAAAATAGTCACTAGCCTGCAGTGACAATTTTAAAAGCAGAGAGAGCATAAACACTGAGGTTCTGGTTAGCAGATCATCAGTGATACAGTTAGGCACCAAACAGGGAACACATACAGGGCACAAGTTATGAGCACTGGGGTCCTGGCTAGCAGGATCCCAGTGACACAGGCAAAAACAAACATACACACAAGTAAAAATGGGGGTAACATGCCAGGCAAGATGGTACTTTCCTACAGAAGTCTCACGCTTCCGGTGGGAAACGTAAAGTCTTTAAAGTTGTAGAAAAGTTGCAAGTTTGTTGCAGATTGTTGAGCAGAGCCGCTGCTCACAGGAGTTTCTTGGTCCTGGGGGTCAGGGCAGTCCTCTGAGGCTTCAGGGGTCGCTGGTCCCTGTTGGATGAGTCGCTGGTTGCAGGTGTTCGACTCTGGAGACAGGCCGGTAGGGCTGGGGCCAAAGCAGTTGTCGTCGTCCATCGTCTCTGCAGGCTTGTAGGTCAGCAGTCCTTCTTTGTAGTTCAGGTTGCAGGAATCTGATTTCCTGGGTTCTGGGGTGCCCTAAATACTAGATTTAGGAGTGTGCTAAGGTCTGGGAGGGCAGTAGCCAATGGCTACTGTCCTGGAAGGTGGCTACACCCTCTTTGTGCCTCCTCCCTGTGGGGAGGAGGGCAGATCCCTAATCCTATTGGGGGAATCCTCCAAATTTAAAATGGAGGATTCCTAAAGGCAGGGGTCACCTCAGCTCAGGACACCTTCGAGGCTGTCCTGACTGGTGGGTGACTCCTTGTTTTTCTCGTTATCTCCTCCAGCCTTGCTGCCATTAGTGGGGGCAGCGGCCAGAGGGGCGGGCATCTCCACTAGGTGGGATGCCCTGGGGCGCTGTAACAAAAGGGGTGAGCCTTTGAGGCTCACCGCCAGGTGTTACAGTTCCTGCAGGGGGAGGTGAGAAGCACCTCCACCCAGTACAGGCTTTGTTCCTGCCCACAGAGTGACAAAGGCACTCTCCTCATGTGGTTAGCAACATGTCTGGTATGTGGCAGGCTGGCAGAAACTGGTCAGCCTACACTAGAAGTTGGACTGGTATTCAGGGGGCATCTCTAAGATGCCCTCTGGGTGTATGTTACAATAAATTCCACACTGGCATCAGTGTGCATTTATTGTGCTGAGAAGTTTGTACCAAACTTCCCAGATTTCAGTGTAGCCATTATGGAACTGTGAAGTTTGTGTTTGACAAACTCCCAGACCATATGCTCTTATGGATAACCTGCAATTACAATGTCTAAGGTTTGGCTTAGACACTGTAGGGGCATAGTGCTCATGCACGTATGCCCTCACCTGTGGTATGGTGCACCCTGCCTTAGGGGTGTAAGGCCTGCTAGAGGGGTGACTTACCTATGCCACATGCCGTGTGAGGTTGGCATGGCACACTGAGGGGAGTGCCATATTGACTTAGTCTTTTTCTCCCCACCAGCACACACAAGCTGTGAGGCAGTGTGCATGTGCTGACTGAGGGGTTCCCAGGGTGGCATAAGACATGCTGCAGCCCTTAGAGACCTCCCCTGGCATAAGGGCCCTTGGTACCAGGGACTTATCTGAGTACCAGGTTTGTGCCAACTGTGGAAGCAAAGGTACAGTTTGGGGAAAGAACACTGGTGCTGGGGCCTGGTTAGCAGGGTCCCAGCACACTTTCAATCACAACTTAGCATCAGCAAAGGCAAAACGTTCGGGGGTAGCCATGCCAAGGAGGCATTTCGTTACAGGTATCAAATATGGAAAATCTCTGAAAAGGACTTTCATTATTTTTTTCTAGATGGACTAACAGAAGAGTTCTACAGGCCTTTTTGACTAAGTGGAAAAGATACATAAGTATTTAGTGCAGCTCTATAGGAATGGAGTTTATCCCTTTATTCTTGCACTTTCACTTGTTGTTTCAGATTTTAGTTGTAGCAGATTGTCTGCTGAGACATTCAAATGGCCAAGCTTGAGGGAATCCGGTAACAAGCTGTCAAGGTCAGTGACTTCACATGGTGCTGAGGACCTATCAATTGTTCCTGAAAAGGAGTTTTGGGTGAATTTTCACTGGGATAGGCAGGTGTTGGGCCAATCGGACTAGTTACGGGTAGCAAAATTGGCATTGCAATACTGGGGCTATCAGTTTTAGTAAACATGATTGTCGGCCTTCCGAGGAACCTTGGGAATGACGGGAAAAGGTTTGAAGGCATAGGCGAAAACATCTGATCACATCATGTATAAGACACTACTTTCTTGTGTAGGTGGGGTATTTTTTTTGCTCTGCAGGGTGACAAGCTAGTTTACTGTGGTGTCACCCCAATCCTTTAAGGCTTGCTGGAGTTGGTGGTGGGGGAGTTCCCACTCATGGCAATCCGGCAAGGATTGACTAAGGAAATCTGGTTGCTCATTTTCAAGACGTTCCAAAGAGATATCTATTCTGATTGCTATCACTCAGTGCCGTAGTAGTGGCACCTTCTCTAAGATGGTGAGGGATCTCATACCTCCTTGTTTGGACGCTGTGTCATCAGTTCATCAGCCTTAACCGGCATGCTTATGTATGTCCTGAGAGTACTATGTGGCCGAGGTTAATCGATCGTTTGAGTACTAGTCACAACAACAGAGCCACCTGCCCATCAGCAGTGCTGAGCCCCAAAGGTCTATAGCTGAGCAGAATCACCCCGGTGCCAAACGATGACTCTTCCTGAACCACCAATTGTGCACCAACAAAATACAAGTGGAACTTGTAGGTGCTTTTTCCCATAGCTCCTTTTTTGTCAGTACTACACTTTTGCCAGCGCTGCATCCTTCTTCTGCAGTGTGTATGTGCAGCAGTGTTTAGGACCTCAGTTAAAATGTCTACACATTAGGATCACCACTTCTGACTACCACCTGCCCAATGGCAGTTTCAGGGCACAACAGGCCGTGGAACTCTCAAATCCACCACACAGGTCTACCATGTGCAGATTGGCTCAATCCAAATCTGAGTCACCATTTAAAGATGGCAAAAAAAAGAAACTCGAGAGACCATCAACAGCTCATCACAACTGTCAGAAAATTCAAATGTGATTGACAGGAGTTATACATCAATGAATCACCATCTTATATGGCAGATATGTACAAAAGTGTCAACCCTTTTCAAGCTCACCTAGCTCATTTTTCAAACCCTCATTTCTCAAAAACTACTGAATGGATTTTCACCGAACAAGTAACCAAGAGTAGAGTTCGTCTATCTTGAAAAGTCTAGAGTAAATCCATCCAGCAGTTTGTAGGTGCAAGCAAAAAATACTATGGTAGCTAAAAACTTATTTTTTTCATCCCCACTCTCTTAACCATTTTCCCTTGAATGAATCTGCATGAAAACTGTCAAGCCGGAGCTCAGCTGACTCAGCTAAGTGACTCATAACTTTGGCGCAAATCAGTCCATGGGGTCAAAAGTTACAAGCAAATTACCAAACACTTTTTCAAAGAAAGCTGTCCAGATCCACACCTACACAGCGCCGACATTGGCTGCCGCTTGGTAGGTATAGTTAGGTCACTTACAGAGGAAAGGCATTTTTTGTTTTGTTTAATAACTTTGAGTCATCTGCACAAAATGCTCCAAAAAACGTACACCCACTTTAGCTCTTTCACAGAAAGATTTGTGCCGAACCATCAAGTGGGGGGTCAAATAAAACGACGGGGAGGGGCTAAAAGTGTGATTTCTCATGTTAATTATAATCGGTTAGTTTGCTCTCTGAGGAGGAAAAAATAGCTGGATGGAATTACACCAAATTTTACCAAAAGTCAGAACTTTACTCAGAAAGCGTGCTTTTTGTTACTTTCAAATTAGTATAGCCTTTATTCTAGAAAAAAAGGTGCTCAGGTTAGGAATGAAGGGGTTGACACTGGTAAAAAGATATCAGAATAAGCTCTGATTGCCCAATCAAAGTGGATGGGTGGATTCTGCTTGGCTTGTCACTACCTGGAGAATCTATGGTGGCAAAATAAATACAAGGTCACCTAAGGCGCAGAGGACTGCTTACAGGGGACATCCTCTTTAACGTTTACAGATGCATTTTGTTAGGCAGATGGGTAAAAGTAAGAAGAGAGTAACAAGTAAGTAAGAGTAAATAGGTAATGTGTCTACATTGTGGTCAATAGTTATGACTATTATTATGGGTGATAGAAACTTGGGTGTAGGCGTAGCTAGCTGAATTACTTCAAGTCCAGAAGCTCTGTTGAATGTTGTAACAATGACTGCATGTCTGAGTGGTTTTATTAATAATGTCATTTGGGATGTCATCTATGATGTCTTTAGTGATGCCACTTAGCATGTAATGAGTGATGTAAAATGTGAGGTCATAACCAATGCCTGTCAGAGAAGCAAATTATAGTTAGTTCACTATAGTATAATTAGTGAATTTCATTTTTTTTACTTTTAAATTTTAAACATTAGTTCTCATCTCATTTCAACACTTAACTATAACGTCACTTTAAACCTTAATTTTTCAGTGAATAGATATATATTTTTCAGTGATATCAGCCCAAGCATTGTAAAATAGAATTCAACAAAAACATATTTTCTTCTATTACATGACAAAACGCTCAAAGCACCTATTCAGCAAAGGACTGCAGTACTTCGTCAGAATGGATGGACGCCTGCCACAGCTGCTCAACTATATTTCAGAGCTCTTTGATGTAAACTAGCCTAAATTAAGATCTGCATATAAAGGTGACTGCAAAGTTGGCTACGATCAATATTTCCACTTAGGATGACTGTGGCAAACGCTTAAAACCAATTTTAAAGGCAATGAAGTGTTTGTGTCGAGCTTGGAGCGAAATATTTTTCTTGCTTTCCAAATACTGTCTGTTAACCCTAAAGGTAACGCTGTAGAATGGTATCACTGGTTTAGCATTTGGAGTTTTCTGGATCATTTTTATGATATGTTTTAATATAAGATGCTTTTTCTTTGTGTTGCAAGTTTGTTTTCAAAGATATGTTTGTGCAGATATAAAATGTCTTTTGGCATTCAGCATTTTTGTAATCTTACATTAAAAATAAAAAATAGTAAAACGGCATCATACTTACAAATGTGTGTTGAAAGCAAATTCATATTTGTGGCACTTCTCTAATTTTGGCTTTAAAAGTGCAACATCGTCAAGTTTGGGAGCCTCATACTTCTTGACCAGGTCCTTCATACCTTTACTCAAGAATTAAAACAGAACATTTATATAAAACCAATTAGAATAGCAAGATGCAGAGGTTATATAAACTGCTCAGATCACAAAACAAAATTAAAGTTAAAGTTACTTAAAACAATCACTTGTCGTGAATCTTTCACTACAAAGATGAGAACATGCGTTGCTGCTCTTATCCCTTGAAAGTAAATTATTGGTCAAAGCAAGGGGGAAGTACACCTAGACTTCCAAGGTAATCCAATGACTAAAGAATTCCAAGTGTACAATCTATGTAACATCAATAGTGATTTATTGCATTATGCTTCTTCTTTACATATTATTGCAGACACAAGGTTATACTTGTCTAAAGATAATGAATCTTTAAGCACTAAGCGGAGCTATGTTAAATTCAACCTCACCTATGAAGAAAACACAGCCTTAAAATACCTAAAAGATAAACAAGACTTAGTGATCAAGGCAGCCGATAAAGGTGGAGGAATAGTATTGCAAGATATAAATGATTACCAACAAGAAATACTTAAAGACAGCTAAGTGATAAAAATTGTTATAGGGAGATTGTTTCGGATCCCACCAAACTACTGAGAGAACAAATATTGGAACTCACCACAATGGGGTTAGACCAAGGCTTTGCTATGAAAAAAGAACACCAATTCCTAAACAAAAAAGACCCTCGCATCCCCGTAATATACACTCTCCTAAGATACACAAGAGTTTGGTAAACCCACTGGGTAGACCCATTGTATCGGGCTGTGGCTCCATACTAGAACCATTGTGTCAATACTTGGACTTTTTCATCAAACCATTTGTGCCCTTAACTAAAGCATATATCAGAGATAGTATGCACGTTATTATGCTGTATGAAGGGCTAGATTTTTCTCCTGATACTGACATATTGGTCACAATGGATATACAATCTCTGTATACCAACATTCCCCAACAACAAGCCTTAAGAACACTAACCAAAATACTTGAATCCCGTACACAACCAGTACAAGTTCCAACATGGTTCCTCATTTCCATGATGGAAAAAGCTATGGGCAAAAATGATTTTTTGTTCAATAATAAGTTTTATTATCAGACTAAAGGAGTGGCCTTGGGAGCTGCCTTTGCACCAAACTTGGCTAACCTTTATATGGCAAAATATGAGACCCAAAACATCTTTAACCTAACAAATCCTTTCCTACGCCACATACGAAAATGGTCAAGAAAATTGAGACAGAGAGAAACACACTGCTACACTACTCCAGCCACCACCCGAGAGGCCTGAGGGACAACCTCCCTTTTGGCCAGTTCCCCCGTATCCGGAGAAACTGCACAAGGAGATCAGACTACTTCAGAGAATCCGACATCGTAATCAAAAGATTAGTCGAAAGAGGCTACTCTAAAAGACTTGTGAAAAGAGCAAGGAAACGTGTGTGGTACAACCACAGAGAAGCCCTTTTAGAACCCAAACAATTGAAACAAGATTGCAACAGACTAGCATGTGTTACCACATACAGCCCGGCCAGTAACAACATTAAGAAAATAATCTTACATCATTGGGCACTTATTAAGGAACACCTCCACACACAAGAATCACCACTGTTTTCCTTCAAGAAAGGCAGAAACCTTAAAGACACCCTCACTTGTGCACTATTACCACAGACGCCCCAAAAAAAGGTTAACATACTATGGGATTTACCAGCCATAGTGGGCCACTACAAATGTAGCAATTATGTGGTATGTAAGATGACTTTTAACACCACAGAATTCTGCCATAAAAACTATACACTCACCCTACCCAAATTCACCAGCTGTAACACACAACGTAATCTATGCAATTTGGTGCCCCTGCTGATTGTTGAACATTGGACAAACTACGCAGAAGGTCAAATGCAGAATCCTGCAACATAAAAGCAGGATAAAAGGCAAAACAATAGGTGCCCCATTAGTAGAACACTATGAAACACTACAACACAAATGCGATGACATAAAATGGCAAATAGTAGAACAAATCTCCTTGGGACCAAGGGGAGGGGACAAAGAATATACCTTTACAAAGCTGGAGCTATTTTGGATAGAAAAATGTGGCACCATTAAAGATTTAACACGACTGAAGATTGGCGCCACGCATCCCTCTGAGACTTACATCACGTATATTACACATACATATATCCTTTGCCGCTTACTGAAGTGGCCCCCATATGCCACGTTTGCCCACATGAAGATCCACCAAGGATACTTGTTATGAACACATAGACCCATCTTCCGCCACCATGCTCAAGGTGATAGACATTCGTCCTGTTCCGGACCGTTATCTGATGTGCTGGCCCGATTACTTGTCCGTAGACACCAGCCTGGGCCTGTCTTACACTATCCTTATACACACAGTACAGGGCTATGACAGTCTCTTAGGTACCCCCACTCAGGGATCAGCACCCTATCTCCCACCCTCCCCCCAATCACTTTTTACAGTGTTCCCTCCTGAAATAGCAGCAGATTTACGAAGCATTTCCTTCATGATATTAATCAGGCCACCCCGCTTTGCAGCACAACACAGGGTTCTATTCCCAAACCTCTCCAAGCGCACTTTTGCAAATGCGCTCCTAAGGCGGACCAGAAAGGGACCTCTGCCCTTCCCTGTTCCGTTTGAGACATGCATTAGAATATACACACATGCGCAACATCAGACGTGTCACTGCAGCGGCCCTGAAAGGGAACCTTCCCTCCCTGGTTCCAGCGCTGGCAGCTTTGTTTTGATGCCAATACACCACATCGTCTCCTAATCTCTGATTGGTTCCTGGTTGGACCAATCACAGGAGTGTTTGATTGCTCCAAAATGGTTGAATTTTCCCATTAAACCGGGCACGTCGGACATACGAGTGAACGTGCGGTGCCAGATGACTTGCCCTGGCTACAAGAGTAAACTTCCTGGATGCATATTGACTAGAAAGTGCAGATACATATACATTTAATATGCTGCTCTACTCCTGTACATCCATACTTAGGCCTGCTCGTATAATTATTGTTTCTTAGATATCGTGAGGCCCAGCCCACATTATTGAAGGGCTCTCAGTGATTGTACGACCCTGAATATACAACACTGAATACTGAACCAATTGAATTGACCCCCAGACCGGAATACACCACGTCCTCTGGGTACATTTAACTACTCAACATGTAAGCAGTCACCGGCTACCTCATGACCATATTTTCCACTGTATAAACAGAGTACCATATTTTATGTCATTTCCCCATTAGGAAGATACCCCAGACTACCAGATCATAATTCAACACTGGATCTTAGGTGAGTGCCTAATCCCTCCCTTAATAATAAATCATGGACACCGATTACAAAGGCTTTTAGTAATTCAGATATTTACACTATCCCTAGGTGCTACCGACCTGAAATTTTTCCCAGTCCTGATGATGACCCACCATTGATTTATTTCTACAATTGGGTCGAAACGTTGACATATCTTTGAGTGTGGAATATAAAACTGTAAAGAAATTTCATGTGACTTCAGGGCTTCCCGGATTGACGGAGCCGCTATAAGTCCATATTGTTCTTAAACCACCTTTTGTACATATTGTATATGTTGCCTTCACTTCTCTGCATAATATTCACCTTCACTGGTTTTAAGTAGGAGCACCTATTTAGTCAAGTATAACCTTGTGTCTGCAATAATACGTAAAGAAGACGCATAATGCAATAAATCACTATGCGATGTTAGTTCCGGGGCTTCCAGCCGTCTCAGTCAGAGGAGTCATTCAGCAGAGGAGGGTATAGCACATTCCAAAAGAGCCTGACCCTTTATGTCTAAACGTCAGCCGGATTTTCCTGCACCGTCTCGCAGCAGGCCCCAGAACAGGCCGAGAGACAGGTGTGTTTGGGCCTGCCTCCAGCCCTCTGCAATGTTCAACTATGCTTCTCGGCACTCTGATCTCAGGCAGTGGGCCACACGATCTTCTTCTGACTCACCTCTATCTGCTCCACACTTAGGTTTGTTCTGTGGCCACGATTACCGGTCTCCGTGGAGGGCCGAGGTGCTATTGCCGGCAGGTCGCTTCTATTATAGTCCGATTAGGATGTGATGTGTCCTCCCACAGGTGCTTTTCTTGCTGTGCTCCGTTTCTGCCAACCTGCATATTCACAGGGTCTCTGTCGCAGGCTGTCAAATCGGCTTCACCACCTCTCCAGCTGCCTAAATATCTCCCAGCTGCAATAGGAGTGGTGGGGGGGTCACTATTATCAGCCATGCACTGGGGTAGTTTACGAGATGGCCTCAGCAAGGATTAAGCAGGTTATTGTTGAGCCAGTCTGGAACAACCAGCTCACGCCATTGTTGGCGTCCAAGCCACGCCTCCACCGGCATAAACAGCTGGGTTTTTACTGTGTTATTTTCCATCCATATAAAATCTAAACTGATATTCACACACACTCTCATATTATCTATATTAAGGGCTCATAGAGTAGTCTAACTGGTACTTAATGGCCACTTTCTGGTGGGATATCCCACAAGGATGGTATTGTTAAATTGTACATAAACAGACTTGAATTGTTGTACCTGATTTTGAAAATAATTGTCTGAACAGAGATAATATAATGAGAATGGAAATGACACGCAAATCTTGCAAAGTCTTATTTTAACAAGCAGTTTAATCAACACAGAATCAAGACACGTTAAGAAATATAAATACATTTACAACATTGAAATACCTCTATAATGATCCCTGCATAGTGGAAAATAACCAAAGATAACTTCCATGAGGGTGACTCTGGCCCAGCCCCATTGGCCTAAGAGGGGACCACTCCGAACTGCACTGTGTTGAGGTTTACGAGGAATGAAACATGAAAGCTTTGGCTCAATACGTCGAATTCTCAGTGGCAAAAAAACAAACAAGCACTTCTGTCTCTATGCCTAATAAATAAAACTGCACTCCTCTTTGCTATAAATGCTCTCACTTTGACACTGACATCTGTCTTTGAAAGCACAGCAAATGTGACATGACTAGATAAGAACAAGATTTACGATCCCGTTTACAAAAAGTGAGCACTCGAAAGGATACTAGTAAATAAGGTTTTAACATGGGTGGATCTGGAGAGACTGAACCAGCAAATTGAAAAAAACAAGAAAATGTGAGTTGCAAACCACTAAGCCAATGACAAACAACAGGCAGAATGCATTCCCAGGTCAACTTTGATAATCTCCCCAAGATGTTATTACAATACCTAGACAGCTGTGCTGTCTGGTAGGCTGCAACCTAAAACAAGCATTTGCAATGCAATGGGTCTCGCATTTGCTCGAGTTAGAGCTATTAGCGTTGTAAACTCCTAACCAGACTTTTCTTGCCACAAACTGAAAATGAAAAGTAAAACTGTTTCACATAAGCGAGCCGATTCACAACGCTAAAGCCGTCATTAGCACTAGCCTGAAGAGACACACAAAGAGAAAAAGAAGTTTGCTCGCAAATGTATTGGCAAAAGTGCAATTAGTCATGTAACGGGGGCGATGGCCAAGGCGGTAACAAAACCTCCCCAAGGAGGGACAAACGTAAACCATTTACCAATATTAAAGGATTTTTGGAGGGCAAACCCATGAATGAGTGGTACTGATGGGCGTTAGGTGGGTGTGGTTAAAAGCCCAGATACATACCAACATGTCGGAAAAGCAGTGCTTGCGCACTGCCATGCTCTACCTAAAACTTAGTCCTGGTCTAGGAGTCCAGTTCATACATCCATCAAATGGCCAAGGAGAGAAGCTAGACACAACAGTCTAGCATTTAAACACTGCTGGACAGCCAAACCTGACTGAGCATCAAATCCTTGTAGCTCACCAGATTTTGTGGGCTTCTGATGCCCAAGCCAAACCAGTACAAACTGTTCGAGGTGAGATATGTACTGCTTTCAGACTGAGGCTCAACTCTGCTCTCACTGCCATGGGAGATGAGCACAAAACAGCAAATAAGGTATGGGAAAGGGGGCTACATGCAGAAATGGAAGATGACCTGAGAAGAAATTGAACCCTGGTGAATCCTGTAGGTGAGCAGAATCTCATAGGACCGGGAGGTGTCCATTTAAACAAACTGGTGTTTGATGGAAAGGTAGGAGAAGAACTAATGGTCAGTTCCAGTGAATCCCATTTGAGACTTGAGGGTGTGGATGATTCTGGAGAGGTTGACTGTGTTGAAGGCAGCTGAAAGGTCCAGTAATATCAGGAGGCAGGGCCATCTTTATCTGTGGTCAGGTGGCAATTGTCTACGATTTGTATAGTAGCTATATCAATGCTGCAGTGTGATCTGAAGTCAGATTGGTAGGCAGAAGATGGTTGCCACTGATGATCTTGAAGTTGAAGATAGACTGTCTCTTTAGTGAGCCTGACAATGAAGAGTGAACAAGAGATGGACCAGTATTTGGTGATGCTGTCATTGTCTAGTGTGAGTTTCTTCAGATGTGTGAGGATCTGGTCGGTCTTGGGAACTTCACGGAATATACCCCGAGTGAGAGAAACACTGATGATTGTGCACGGAGATGTAAGAGGTCCAAAAAGAACTTTGATGCTGGATGAGGTTCTGGCATCATGCGTGCAGGTGGCAGCTTTTGGGACTTAAGGATATCAATGAGGTCAGCAATAGATTGTGGTTTGAAGGAACCTTGGGGGCTTGAATCAAAAGTTCTTGGGGTGCTCTAGCATACACAAGTCTAATGAAGGACAGATCCTTCTCAAGTTTAGTTACCAATTCCTGGAATTTACTTCTGCTTGAACTCTGCTACTCCCAATTACTAACAGACTACAAAACTCTGGGACAACACATATTTTAAGATATTAACAGACCTGCACCAAAAGAGATAGTTAGGAGTACTGTTGTGTTACACATGCAGCAAGTAAGCTATCCAGCTCCTATGGTATCGATCCATTTAAAATTACACCTTTATGGCTATTATGCCAAACAAGAGCCCCACTAAAAGGACTATGGCCCTCATTCCGACCCTGGCGGTTTCAAACCGTCAGGGTGGAGGGCAGAGGAAGCACCTCCAACAGGCTGGCGGTGCTTCCCGGGCCATTCTGACCGCGGCGGTAAAGCTGCGGTCAGAAAAGGGGAACCGGCGGTTTCCCGCCGGTTTTCCCCTGGCCCAGGGAATCCTCCATGGCGGCGCTGTGTGCAGCGCCGCCATGTGGATTCCGACCCCCTTCCCGCCATCCTGTTCCTGGCGGTTTTTACCGCTAGGAACAGGATGGCGGGAACGGGTGTCATGGGGCCCCTGGGGGCCCCTGCACTGCCCATGCCACTGGCATGGGCAGTGCAGGGGCCCCCTAACAGGGCCCCATAAAGATTTTCAGTGTCTGCTTTGCAGACACTGAAAATCGCGACGGGTGCCACTGCACCCGTCGCACCCCTGGAAATCCACCGGCTCCATTCGGAGCCGGCTTCCTCTTTGCAGGGGCTTTCCCGCTGGGCCGGCGGGCGATCTTTTGGAGATCGCCCGCCGGCCCAGCGGGAAAGTTGTAATGACCCCCGCGGTAATTTGACCGCGGTGCGGTCTTTGGGCGGTTTCCGCCCGGCGGGCGGTGCCCGCCGCCCGCCGGGGTCGGAATGACCCCCTATGTCTTCCTCAACCTTAATAAAAGCTATATTGTTTTAAAAGAGCAGAAGGTGTCACAATCACTATTTTTATCTGCAACAATATTAAAATTAATTCAACATAAAGCAGGATCAAATCACTGAGTAAAGTCCGGGTCAAGGATTACAAGGTTAGGTAGAGCTGGAATGTTTTGTAAGTGAATGCCAAATATAATAAGTGTACCTTGGGGCGTGGTCAACTGCCAAAGATGGTGGATGTCCAATTGCAGTGCTCCCAACCCAGGCCCGCTCATCGATAATTATCAGTCATTCGAGGAGCCATCTGCGCAGCTGAAGCACCCTTTGAGCTGCACCAAGACGGCTGGCTTCTGATGGTACTGTTCGCAGCCGTCTGGAGCTCCCTGTGAGGTGTCTGGGTGAGCGTGACCGCGCCTTTAGCAGGAAACAGGAGGCTCTGTACCATGACCCACTTGAGGCCACCGAAAGGTGAAGGCGGCGGGTGACGGCTCGGGCGGCCCAGTTATTGCTGGCAGGTGACCCTGGATTGCCTGGGAACAAACCTGGAGGTCCTGTTTGGCCCAGGCTATCACGGCACCGATGCAAGACGGACCTACCTGTGTGACATTACCTGCTGATAAAAACTTGCAGTGCAGCAGCAGACCTTGTTTGTTCTACCCTAATCGTGGCTTTCTACTTGTTCTGACGTGTGCACGATGCCCCCTCTAACTGTTGCAAGACTGGTATATCCTAGGGGGCATCACATTATCGGCCTTCCCTCCCCGCTGGATCTCTGAGGGGTCTCCTGGGGCGCACTGGCTCCGCTTCTGAAGCCTTGTGCACTACACCCGCTTGACAGTTGGCAATATCCAGGGGTGCTGGGTCTGAATGGATATACACCTAGAGGCGTGGCCCCACCAACTTTGATCCCACGAAGCTGTGCAACCATGAGTCATATGAAAGGGAAACACATGGACCATAAAGACCACTGCCCGCAGTCTCCCCCTTGACAGAGTTCCCTGGCATCCATGTCTGAAGACTACTTACCACTCACACTTGCGGACCCGACCATGGACAAACTTGATGTTATCGTGCAAGAAATCCAAGCGTCACGCTCTGCAATTGAGCAATGACTGGGGTCCATTACTACTGAGATCAGCCTCCTTAAAGATGGCCCCCGAAAACTAACGGACAGGGTGAAAGCCGTTAAGGCTGACATTGCTAACCTCATACCCAGGCAGAAGGACAGTGAGACTGCTTTCAAACAGCTATCGAAACAGTCAGAAACCCTACAGGAGAGTTTGGGGGATGCAGAGGAGAGGTTGTGCTGCAATAACATTTGCATAGTTGGCCTACTGGAAGGCTCGGAGGGGTGAGACACCACGCAATATTTGTAAACTTGGCTAAGGAGCATGGCGCTGTCTGGCCTTTCTGCCTTATTTATGGTGGAGATGGCACACAGAGTTCCAACAAAGAAGCAGCCGCCAGGAGCACCGCCCCACTCAATGGTGGGCTGGGTACTGAATTATAGAGGCCGCAACCCTCTCCTGCGTAAAGCACGGGAGGCAGATCCTATCATCGACAATGCCTGAGTATCTCTCTAGCCTGACTACACACTTGTGGTGCAGAGACGGAGAGCCTCCTGTCAAATTATAAAGCAAAGACTCAGTGAGGAGGGCCTTCCCTACGCGTTACTGTTCCCGGCCTGGTTGAGGATCCTACATAATAAAAATAAAAAACATTTTTTTTGATACGCTAGAGGCTGTGCAAGACTGGCTTGATCAGACCTTCCCTCACTCGAATAGCCGGGAGTCCTCCCACTGCTTGCGGCCAATGAGACGGCGTCTGCTGCGAGGGGACTGGCAGTCCTTGTGCCGTCCAACCCAAAGAGGTACTGGACCTACACCTCCGCAGGCTTTGGCGAGCCAGAGAGCAGCAAATAAATCAGCATATTTCATACAAAGAACCCGTTCTTCCCTTCCCAGCGCTGTTTTCTCTGTGGATAGTACTGTTGCCTCGGACTCAAAGGGGAGCGTTGCCTTGTTCTCATCTTTTACACCCCAAACAGACCACAATATATAATCCAGGAGGAGCTATGACCTAAACATTACTGAGATGTGATGAGGCAGCCAGACGGGGCGGTGCACTGGCTGGCGATGATCGCCTGCTTCCGCTCCTAATATTATGGTGGACATACAGAGCTGCTTTGGACCTTGTCCAACTACAGCATATGTTGTGTGCCAGAGTATTCTTGCTAGTGTCTGTCTTGGTCATGAATCTTTGCTATGAACTATGAACAGATGGCCTCTCCATTGGTCTCCCTGGGCCTTCCCATAATAGGAAGTACACAAGTACCATTGACTGGAAGGCCTGGGCAGACCCATGTACTGATTAATATGTTGAGTCAACTGCTAATCACTGAGAAGTCTTATGCTCACAATCCTACTATCCCATTAGTGATTGCGTATATTATTTTGTGATTTAATGGTTCCCCCCCTTTTTTTAATATGGTTTTGGCCAAGTGGGTTTTATGCTTAGCCTTGTGTTGGAATTTGTTGGGGAAAATGTTTCTTATGTTACTACTGGGCATCTACTCACTTACCTCAAGACTTATATACTACTCACTGCAGGTGCATTTATACCACCCCACATCATTACATACTAAGGGCCTATGATGGCGTCCACACTTAGCTATAACATTATCACCTGGAATGTGTGCGGACTAAGCTCCATTCATAAGCATCACAGAATACTGGCTTAGTATAACAGCCGCAAAACACACAATGTTCTTGCAAGAACTCTTGCAAGGACTCTTATGAATCTAGGAATCTGAGCAAGATAGTCCCACCTTACAAGGCAGGAGATAACATTTACAAATAGTTCAGTGCTTTGGAAAAGGCCTTTAAAGTTCAGAAGCTCCCTCCATAAGCAGTGGGCAGAAATCTTGTGGTTCTCATTCTCTGACAAAGGCAGGGACAAACTCTTCACTGTCAGGATGATGCAAACAATTGTACAGCACTAAAGAATGCACTGTTAGATGATTTTAGTTTAACCACTGAACTGGATCAGGTTCAGGAAAACCAAAAAGGAGTCCTCCCAAGATTGGTTAGGTTTTGTGGACTGCTCAGCTAAAGCTCTGGAAGACTGGTTGCATGGGAGCAAAGTGAGTGACTACCAGGGATTATACAATTTGATTTTAAGAGAGCAGATTTTGAATAACTGTATGTCTGAGCAGCTGCATTAGTGCTTAGTGGACTCTGATCAGACCTCTTACCAAGAATTGGGAAAAAAAGGCAGCCAAGTGGGTCCGCAACAGAGTGAGTAGGAAATCTCATGTGGAAACTGGCTAAAGAATCCATTTTATTATTTCTCCAGGCCTGACTTCATCCTGTGATGCTCAATGCTGAACAGGCCTGAAAAACATATGCAAAAGGGTAGATGACCTTTACTAAACTAACCCTGATAGACCGTTTGTGATGCAACGCTTGCTTCAAAGAGACACCTTATGCAACATGCATTGCTTCATTTGCCCAGCAACAGACAGACATCTGGATGTCCACATAGGTCAGAGGAAAGGTTAAGAAAGGTTATGAAGAAACTTGTTTGGTGACGCCTTGGAAAGTCTCATACGTCTGAGAAATGTGAAGGTCGCGTTTATGGTCATCTTGTATCAGGCTGCCATCATGAAATGTTCTACTGTGATTGGATAGATGCCCAATATATGTATAACACCATGCATCACACCATGTATTTGATGAAGAAATTACCTCTCGGTTGTTCTGATTACATGATGTATTTTCAAATGATCGTGGTCTTCATGCATAAAAGATTGTATTGGAGTTGCGCGATTCGGAGTGGTTGGACTTGGCCTCTCAAGCCATCAGTCTCCGTGCATGAAAAAAGATTTTCTTTATACTCTAAGGGCTGGCTGGTCTCTGGTTTTGTTCCTGCTCTGAAGGAGTCTTCAACACTCACACAGGGGATGACCACAAAAAGAGGGAAACAGGTAAGCATCAGGTTAAGTTTGGGGACAAAGATAAAACTAACGAGTCTTCATCAGGCCATAAAACCCATCTGGGGGAGAATAAATCCTCTTCCTCAAATTTCAAGAAACCTTGTAAAAACAAAGGCCACAGAGCCGGAGACAGTTCCTGTCCTAAAAAAGGCACCAACCCCCCACTACCAATACCACTTCTACTCCTAGTGCCCCTAGCAATAGCAGTAGTGGGGATAACAATAATAACAGTAGTCAGTCCAAAGGTATAGCTGGGCTCACCTTGGAGAATGTAGTGGGATCTGGGCTAGTCAAAGAGACCACTGAGGCTGTGTTAGTCTCTGATAGGGGCATTGACTTTGCCGCCTTAGATGCCTGCCCCCTTAACATGGATAAGTACATGCAGCATCCTTTTATCAATGGCGTTGAGGCTGAGGCCTGTAGAGACACAGGTGCCAGTGTCACTATGGTGACTACAAAACTGGTGGTAACACCTACTTGTTCACACATACCAAGTGACTGATGCTCACAATAACACTTTGTGCCACCCCATGGCATTTATGGAATGGACTTTAGCTGGGGATGGGGGGTTACTGCCTCAAAAAGGTTGTAGTGTCCTCCGATTTACCTGCAGGATGTCAGCTAGGTAATGTGTTGGAGAATTCGGCTTGGCCTGAAGTGGAATTGGAGGCCCATGCAGCAATGCTGGGCATTCCTGGTAATATATGTGCCCTCACCAGAGCACAGGCCAAGGAACAAAGGGATCAGGGAAGTCTGGAGCCTGGAACAATGGCCCAGTAGGCTCCTAAACAAAAGAACAGAAATGGTTAAAAGGTACCCCCTACTCCAGCCTCCGGTGAAGATTCAACGCCTGAGGAAGAAGAATCTACTCCTTGGGTGGAACTTACACCAGAGGAGCTCAAAGCTGACACCCCTGAGGTCTTGGGTGCAAGGGGCCCACCAGGGAGGAACTCAGTATGGAACAGAAAACCTGTCCCACACTGGAGAGCTTAAAGCAGCAAGCTGCAGCACAAGAGGCAGGGGATGTCAGTGGCACCCATAAGGTGTACCGGGATAACAGCCTCCTTTACTCAGAAGCAAGGGACCCTAAACCTGGTGCCACAAGGAGACTGGTTATCCATTTGAGGTTTAGGGAGTTCCTATTAGCTCTGCCACATGATATTGCAGCCCACTTGGGGTCAAGCAAAACTTGGGACAGGCTTGCCCCTCACTTTCACTGGCCCCAAATGACTGAAGACACCAAGGAGTTTTGTCGCTCCTTTGTCACTTGTCAAGCCAGGGGCAAGCCAGGTGGCACCCCAAAGGCCCTGTTAATTCCACTACCAGTGGTTGGGAGTGCCCGTTGAGAGGGTTGGAGTGGATATTGTTGGCCCCATGGACCCACCAACAGCCTCTGGCAATAGATTTATACTGGTGATAGTGGACCATGCCACCAGGTATCCAGTGGCCAAAGCACTCCTGGGAATTTTCTCAAGGGTGGGCTTTTCTTAAGAGATGCTATCAGACAGAGATGGAAACCTCATGTCTGCTTACCTTAAAGCCATGTGAAAAGAGTGTGGTGTCACTTCACTAATAGGGGATCCCTGGATCTGGTATAAGGTGATAACACCATAGGTGTTCACCACACACCAGGCCTGCTTGCTACAGGGCTTTTCTCACATAAAAAGAGAAGGAAGGTGTCATCACGATTTGCTGACTAGCCTTAATATTAGCCAAGTGTCTCAAAACTAAGTGCTGGAAAACCACCACAGCACCTTCATTAGTACAGTGGATGGCAGAAGTTGGGGAGTGAGGCCTAGCTGAAGGTACAGCACTTCACAGTGAAGAATACAGAGGTGTGCGGAGATGTCCAATAGCGTTAGAGTGGGACGCTCTTTTGGAATCCTTTAAAACAGTCACGGATAGCAAGTTGGAGTCTGGGTACTGATGCTTCTACTGCTGACCTCATAAGCTTATGCTCTCCTACTGTGATCCTGACGTAATCAACATTAAAACGGCAGGACAATTGGCCTCACTTAATACTCACAATCTGCTGGTTGCGGGTTGATGCCGGAGGCCATTTCGTTTTAGTTCTATCTAGTAACTGACTGCTGTGATACATGTTACAGGGGTTGGAACTTACAACTGCAATACATTTAATATAGACAGTAGATGTTAAGTCGTAGATGGGTGGGAAGGAGATTGTTAAATGTTTGTTTTGTTGCTATAGTTAAACAGTCTCAAGACAACTGTATTATGCTTTTCCTGTTTTATAATGTTGTGGCTCACCCTTGAACACAATATGTAGATTTGTACTTTCAGTTATACGCTGTAGTTCGAGTATGGGTAATGTGATATATGTTGTCAAGCGATGATTATGGATAGCACTGAGACTCATTATGTTATAACAAGAATACAATAAAAATTGTTTACAAAAATATGGTAAGTGTACCTGGAAAATAATTACCTACATTTCATATCTTCCAGTAATCGAGCCATAGCATCCTGGTTTTCCTTCATTGAAAGGCACTCCAAGAGGTAACTGAAAAACAGAGGAAAACCATCTAAAATATGGGTTTAGATGAGCATGCCCCAATTACATGATAGTTTCTGAAGGTACAGTCTTAATGGAAGTTGTTGAAAACAGTCACCAGGTACACGGTGTGACTGCTCTTCCAATTACTGAGTTGCGGGCAGAGGGACCAGCTGTACTTTGGGAGTGGGTCTATTGTGCTCTCTACATTTGAAAGTTGGGAGAAAGGAAAATGTTGCTTACCCAGTAAGCATCTGTTTGTGGTATGTAGTGCTCTAGATTCACAAGCTCTGCATGCTCTTGCCATCTAGTGCTGAGTTTGGAGTGTTGCAAGTTGTTTTTTAGAGTCACAGGATTGAGTGACTCCTTCTCGGTGATACTCCGAATGGGCTTTAACTCCTTTGTTACATTGTTTTCCCCGCAGGCGGGTGAGACAAGGAATGTAGAGGAAATATAAAGAAAGATGTCCACGCAAATGTAATGATATATGTACAACTATATACAAGGAAGTCTAAATGGATACAAGTGTCCAAGGAGGACTCACATGATTCTATAGCACTACATGCCACGAACAGATGCTTACTGGGTGAGTAACATCTTCAGTTCAATGGCATGTGTGGCTGTAGTTACACATGCTTTGCATAGACTGTAAAGCAGTCCTTCCATACAGTGGTGGCTAGCCTGTTGGAGTTGCAGTTGACTGGAGAAGTGTTCTTAGCACTTCCTGGCCTACCCTGGCTTGCTATCGTCCAAGTATATCTACAAAATAATGTTTTGTAAATGTATGTGGTACAGACCATGTAGCCTCCTTGAAAATGTCAGCTGTGGGTATATTTTCAAAGAGAAGCAATAGTAGCTTCCTTCTTCCCAGTAGAGTGTGCTCTGGGAGTAACAGGAAGTTTTCTTTTGGCTTTAACATAACAAGTTTGAATACTTTTAACTATCTGCCTAGCTATGCTATTCTTTGATACTGGATTGCCTTTATGAGTTTGTGAGAAAGCTACAAAGAGCGGTTTAGTCTTTCTAAACTCATTAGTTCTGTCAATGTAAAACAGTAAAGCACGTTTAACGTCCAGAGTGTGAAGAGCTCTTTCGGCAACTCAGTCAGGTTGCAGAAAGAAGACAGGCAACTCAATGGATTGATTAATATGGAATTGGGAGACCACTTTAGGGAGGAACTTTGGATTAGTGCGTAGAACCACCTTGTCCCTATGTATTTGGAAGAAAATTTCTTCCACGGTTAGGGCCTGGAGCTCACTAACATGTCTGAGAGATGTGATAGTGAATAAAAAAGCAACTTTCCATGAGAAAGAATGTTTTGATTGCTGGGATCTTAAACAGGGATGCATGTTGTCTGTTTTGTAAGTATGCAGCTATGTCTGGGAGAATGTCAATGCATTCTGGAGGGAGGTCCAGGAAACCAAACTCTGCGACCTCAGGAGCCACATCACAAGGTTGAGTGATTTGGGATCTAGATGCCTGACCTGACCTTGGTTTTGAGTGAGAAGGTCCGGCCTATTGGGAAGCTTCTTGTGGGGAACTACTTTGAGATCCAATAGTGTGGTGAACCAGGGTTGGTGTGCTCATGTGGGAGCTACAAGGATCAGATTGTGAGAGGTTTGCCTGATCTGCGGCACTAGAAATGGAATGAGAGGGAGAGGAGGTAAAGTGTAGGCAAATATTCCTGACCAGTCCATCCATAGAGCATTGCCCTTAGATGATGAGGGTGCCTGGAGGTGAAGTTTTGGCATTTTATGTTTCCTGCTGTGGTAAAAAGATCTATTTGAGGTGCCCCACTCCCAGAAGTATGTTTGAGGGATTTGCGGGTGAAGTTCCCATCGGTGGACTTGTTGCTGCATCCTGCTAAGCAGGCCTGCAAATACATTATCCATTACTGGGAGATACTCTGCCACAAGGTGTATGTGATAAGTAGAGAGCTCACTTCCATATTGTCTGAGAGAGTTGTGACAGTTGAAGTCATCGTGCACACCCACCCCCCTGTTTCCGAAGGTAGTACATTGCTATCATGTTGTCTGCAGATTAGGACAACTTTGCAAGAGAGGCGATGAAGGAATGCTTTCAGAGCTAGAAATACTGCCTGAAGTTCTAGGAAGCGGATGTGTAGGGATTGATGATGAGGATCCTAATGGCCCTGTACTGAAAGCTCTTGAAGGTGAGCGCCCCAGCCTGTGTGTGAGGTCTCTTTTGTCAGTATGATCTGGGGCACAGGGTAAAGAAAATGCCGCCCCCTTCAATAGGTAGGTGGTGTTCTACCATTGCAGAGAGCAGTAAGTATGGTGGTCTAACAACACTAGATCTTCCCTGTGACACTGTGATTTAGTCCACTGAAGAGACAGACAGTGCTGTAGCAGATGCATGTGAAGTCTGGCTTGGGGAATGGTGGCAATACAGGAGGCCATCATCCTTAACAGGCGCATCACAGACCTGACCGTGTATGAAGAGATCTCTTGAAACTGAGGGAGGAGAGACTGGAAGTTGTGAATCTGAGCTGAATCCAATAGTTATCCCAGGGCTCCAGCTCTACTCTTTATGAATCTCTGATCAGCCCCATCTTCTTCCTCAGATGTGCCCAGGGCCCTATCCAGTGACCTCTCCCTGAAATGTACTGAGCCTGGCTCTTCCTTCTTCACAGAGTAAGTGTGGGAGTGAGTGAGTGTGAGAATGAGATTATGTGTGTGTCTCCCCATCCCACCCAGATCACATGAATGCAGTAATCCACAAATCTGCCTGGGGCGATTCCTCTACCTCCTCATGCTCCCCCAATCATTCCTGGGTCTCCCAAAATGCAACTTAGAGTCTTACATGTATTGTACCACACATGTGTGCAACCACATGTGCGCCGCTCAGTGCTAACTACTAACTTGATGTAGGCCAAGGGTGAGGTAAGGTCATAGCAGCTGAACTTTACATGAGTGATCTTGTAGGCTTTACTCCATTGACACAGGTAAAAAGATCTGTTCACATCTACTGATCACTATATGCTATGCTACCACCACCGCGCTTGTGCTACTTAACTCCTGGTAAAGGCAGTAGCTGTTCACCACAGGGAGGATAGCACTTTCGGTGCCTCTCCTGGTCCAACAAGACAGCAATCTGTGAGATGGGCATATTTTATAACACACATGCATGATCAGTGTTTACCCATGACAACAAAAATCAGCACAACAGATGCAGACATCGTTGCAGCTGGAGCACACAGGGCAGGGGTGCATATCTGTCCCCACATAAGCACTTTCTATCCCAACAATATGAAAAACGTTTGATCAGACCAATGGATTATGACCCCTGACCCAAAGTCCTCTATGCAGGTATTTTTTTATTTCCAATTTTTTTCTATAAATAATGCTGGAGATTAGGCTTAAGCTTCTTCTTTTTTAAGGCAAAGTTAAAAATTGAAGAAAAGTACAAACTAGACTAATATACAGGCTCACTTTCAAAACACAGTTCACAACAAATGTTACATTTACCATAGAAACGTTTCTGCACTTTGTTTTTATTATTATTATTATTTTTAACAGAAGTAAAAACATAAAGTAACTCATCCCCACCTTTCCATATTAATGCCTGCCCTAGAAGCTGTTGAGAGGATAGCAGTAAGAGCTATCTTTGAAGGTGTAAACAACATGCAGGCATCAGTCAATGACACTCGATTCAGGAAGTCATCAGCCATTTTCCTCAAGACCTCTGGATTTTCTAGCATTGGATAACGTGTCTAGCAAAACAAAAATAAATGTAAGTTAGTCCTATCCACTTTAATTGGCAAATTACAATATCAACTCTTCAAAGGACACACTAAAAGGAACGTTGTTGCAAGTCTCGCGCTTGCATTTTCTATTTAGGACACTTCAGATTTCAACACACTAACAAAAGGGTACAAAATGGCACAGGTCTCAGTAGCTTACACAATATTAAAACGGTGCTTGCCTACCCTGCTGGATTTTCAAGTCAGGACAATATTCCGTTCTCCTCCCCTATAATCTCAAAGTAAGCATTCTTTTATAAAGATAAGGTACCAATCATGGTGTGAAAAATATTCTTCTTCGAAGCACTACCTTACATGATAATATTCTGGGAAGCAACTAAGCTGTGAAGAAATTCTGTCACCAATGCTATGTGTGGGGGAAATGCAGTAGTACAGGGCTAGTTAAAAATGTAATGAGGTCTAGGACAGAACCTGAGGGCCCTCGAAAAAAAGGGTAAAGTCTGAATTTAAATACATGTTTTTTTATAGTTAACTGTGAACACTTAGTGCTTTGTCATATACCCTTGACCTTTATGTGCAGGAGGTGAACATTTTATTACAAGACCTGAGGCTACCATTATGCATTATTCCTTAAATGCCACTCCATGCAGCACTTGACAGATGTTAAACATCATTAAAAAAAACATTCCAGAATAGAACTATCAAAACATAAATCCATGCACATAATCTGCCTCTTTTAAATGCTGCTACTCACAGATAAGTATCTTCCCTTTGCTAGTGTGATATATAAGATATTGTGATATTGCATGTGTATACTGTATTCATGGTGATGTATATGATTTCCAATCTATGGAAACGTTTCGTCATTAGGTTGGCTTTGTTTTAAATACTGTTTGAGCCTTGCCAGCTGCGCCACTTGTAAGTGATTGGTTAGCGTTTGACTGCCAAGGTGTCTGGTTTGTAACCTGCTACTCTGGTAATGCACGAGGCACGTACCTGAATTAATGATGGCAGAAACACGGAGACACGCTGAAACACTTCAGCTGCTGGATCGCAGAGGTTAAGTTCAGACATCTCCAGCTCTGCAACTTACGGTCACTGGGGCCTGCCTTGGCTGCGAGTACCGAGAGCACCCATTTAGCCCATTTTTGATTCAGCACTAAGGCCCTCATTATGAACATGGTGGTAAAAACCGCGGTGTTCATGCTGGTGGTCAAAACACTGACCGCCAGCGTCCCCGGATCCCCGCCCGCCGTATTATGAATATTCCTGTGGGCCGGCGGCAGAAACATTGTTTCCACCCGCCGGCCCACAGGAAGGCCTGGCCGGGACATTGACGGCGGCCCAATGCCTCTGTGCGGCGGGTGCAGCTGCACCCGTCGCGCAGATCACTGCCCGATCTGTGGGATGGGGCACCGCACCGGGGCCCCTGCACTTCCCATGCCAAGTGCATGGGCAGTGCAGGGGCCACCAGAGGTGCCCCGGTGCATCCCGTTCCCCGCCAGGGAAAGGCTGGTGGCTGAGGAAACATTATCCGAGGGCCAGAACCACTGCCCTGTCGGATAATGTTTCCGCCCGCCGCCAGGCTGCCTGACGGAGGCAGCCTGGCAGTGAGTGAGGGCTGCTGATGGCTGCCCTCATGGGGTTCTTTATGTGGCCCGCCATGCCGGCTGGCGGTTTTACACGCCACCGCCGGCATGGCGGGCCACACCACCATTTTCGTAATGAGGGCCTAAGTCCTTTTCAAGACCCATTTGGTCCGTTTTGACTCCCCAGCCGAGGCGTCTCTAAGTAAAGACACGTTGGGGGAAAAGATCAAAGGAAAGTTAGGGGCAACTCCCATCGAGTAGCATGAGGCCTCGTTTGCTAGGCCAATCATGCTTAAACAGCTGCTAGAGACACAGTAGCTTCAGATTGCCAGTTGACAGTTCTAGTTTCACTGCGCTTGCTGTAGAGATATAACGCCACCTCCAAAAATGTTGTAAAATACTCCTCCTACATTAATATTTTACGTAAGGTTTGTCCTATATTAGTAATTTAATTAAAGTTTACCCTCCTCTCCTTTTCACTAAATAATTATATATCCAAGATGTTAGATCAACATTCAAAGGCCCGTGAAATCCCACTTGCAAGAATTAATGAGGAGATGATAAAGAGGTTGATTTAACAAGAAATGCGTCCATAGGTATGCAAAACTCTTGAGAAATGAATTGCTAATAAAAGATCTTAAGAATCAAATTATGAGTCTGAAGGTGGGTCATTCTCAGAGGGAGAGTTGGATTATATAAAGGAGGTGAGAGTAAGAAAAAACTAAAACATATCAAGACAAGGTCTATACCCCTTAAAAAAAAAGGGAGGTCAAAGCACCTCGAAAGAAATGGGAGGTCAAGGCATCTCAAAAAGGATGGGAGGTTAAAGCACCTCAAAAGGAATGGGAGGTCTAAGCACCTCAAAAGAGATTGGTGTCCTATGCAGCACAAAGTTGAAAGGTGTCCTTTGCGGCACCTTAGAATCTTCTACCCCTAATGACATTGAAGGAAATGATATGAGAGAGGAGGAACATGAGAGGGCGAAACCCTTAGATGAATATGCTTAAGATCTTGAACAAGGGGATTATCATATGGAAGACCTCCTTATCGAGGCTGAAACCCCCTCTACCTCCAAGGGAATCGGTACAGACCCTATGGGCGAGGAGATGTTTTCCCCAAATAAAATTAAGCACCCAAGGAGCGCCGAGTGGTGGCCTCTAGATCATGTGGGTAAATTCATATGAAGTTGGATCAGAAATACACTTGAGAAAGAAGCAAGAAATATCCAATAGCAAGAGCAGAATGCTCAAATTGTGTGATACATAAGAAGGTGTGCCTTTCCCCAAAACCAAGAGCCGGAGCTCATTGAACTTGGTAGAAATCCTAGAAAAGGGCTGGAGAGATAACCTAAGGCTTTCCAAGACAGACTACTTGATGTAGTGAGGCCCATGGCAAGAATTATTGATATGATTGAGGAGGCATATGTCAATGAACTCCCACTGGATATAAACCTCTTCAGGGGTTGGAGCTAAAGGGCATTGGTTCTCCTGGGGCATGCCGATACCGGCCTCAATGCAGAGAGGTATAGGGTAGTTCTTATGGAGATAAACCCTAAACTTGGAGATCTTGCAGGGAAAGAACCATCTGAAAATCTCAAAGGTCTCCTTTTTGGAGAGGACATGATAAAAACCCTGGGCAAGTACGTGGCAAACTTTACTGCCATTGGCAAGGTGCAATCTAACATGCACAAGCTATTCAGTCCAGGTGTTTATGAACGGGTTGGCAGTAGGGGACTTTTTGCGGCTGAAGCTCCCAGAGGCCCCATTTCAGAGAGAGAGGCTTTGGCAGAGGACAAGTCGAAACCACGTCCTTCTATCCTCAAAGAGGATGAACCTATCGTACAAGGGGGAATAGGTCACCAGGGTGAGTACAACTTCAAGTTCTTCTTTCCTGGGAAGAGTGGGATGTTGCCTCAGATTCTGTTCCCAGGCCTGGAAATCAATTACACAGGAAACTTGGGTACTAGAGACTGTCCAAGGTTTCAAGGTAGATTTCCTGAGGAAACCCTTCTAAAAGGTTCCGCCAAGAGAACTCAGTTTGACCACAGTTCAGCAGAAAGTAGTAGCGGAAGAGGTCAAATGTATGTTCCCGTTAACCAGAGATTTTTTGTAATTACACTGTTCCTTGCAGAAAAGAAAGACAAAAGGTGGAGACCTGTGATAAACCTCAGAGAGCTAAACAGGTTCCTTGTATACAGACATTTTAAGATGAAAGGAGTCCATCTCTTAAGGGATATGTTGTTAGAAAAGGATTGGTTACTAAAGTTGGATCTGAAAGATGTCTACTTCACCATTCCGTCGGCCAAGGAACATCAGTGTTATCTTCAATTCACCTGGCATGGCCGACTTTACCAATTTTGCGCACTCCCTTTTGGCCTTTCGTGGGCACCATGGTGCTTTATCAAGGTGAGGAGAGCTGTAGCTTCCTTCCTCAGAAAGAGAAGCATGCACAGGATTGTCTACTTGGACGTCATCCTTATGTCCCAATGCCAATCAGATTCAGATGGATTTGCATATGGTTATGTCCCTTCTGGAAAGTTTGGGCTTCTTAATAAACAAGGAGACATCTATACTCACTCCCTTCAGATCCCCTGAGTTCTTAGGTTTTACTGTAGATACAGTGAACGCAGTTCTGTTTTTGCCCTTAAAGAAGATTACCAAAATTCAGAAAAAGAGGTGAGATATGTGTTGAAACGGGACTCTTTAACCTTGAAGGAACTAGCAAGGCTTTTAGGTCTTCCATCCACTTCCATTCAAGCTATTTTTACTGGTCTCTTACAGTACATTGCTTTGCAGAAAGTAAAAGCGAAGGCTCTTCGGGAAGGATTGTGAAAAGGAGTCAAGATATCTCTAGATCAGGAGGCGAAGTTGGAGTTGAATTGATGGTCGGAGAATTTGGATGCAGGGAATGGCATGACAATCTATGGATGCATCCCAGAATACATTCTGATGAGAGTGCATTGGATACTAGAGGATTGTGGTTATGCGCAGAGAAATCGCATCACATATATTTTTTGGAGTTGACTCCAAGTCTCTATGCTCCTATGAGTTTCAATGATTGATTGCAAGCAGAGCAGTTTTGCTAAAGATGGACAATGTTTCTGCAGTAGCGCACATAAATTACTTAGGAGGAATGAGATCCTAAGACCTATCAGATTTAGCCAAGAAACTCTCGATGTTTTGTTCGGCGCACAAGATCAGCTTGAGCGCGGTGTATTGGCATGGAAAGGCAAATGTGTGTATGGACTGGAATACAAGGTTTTTTTTAGGGATTTCAGCGACTGGAAATTGAGCATAGCCTAGTTTGGTAAGCTGTGTCAGTTCTGAGCGCCATTGAATTTAGACCTCTTTGCAAGCAGGTTGACATTTCAACTGAAAAAATACTTGGATGCCAGATCCAGGTGCTCTAGCAGTGAATGCCTTTCTTCAGACCTGGAAGAGAACCAAAGCTTATGCATTTCCCCCTTTCGCAATGACTCAGTGGGTTCTTCACAAGGTGAGGGAGGAGAGATGCACGCTGATACTAATAACTCCCTTTTGGCACCAAAGGCACGTTTTTCAATGACCTTGGACTTGGCTTACAACATACCCTTTTTTCTTCCTGCTGTGGAAGGTCTATTGAAGGAGGCAGATGGAGAGGAACATCCTCTGGTTCTGACAGGGACTTTTCTTCTTGCTTGGAGAATATCAGGAGAACTAGGCCTTTTAGGAAGAGCTGAGGAACTCCCCACAGGAGTCCTGGGCCACAAGAACCCGCTACAGGTATAAAGGAATATGGGGAACATGGGTATGTTGGTGCTTGGAAAGAGACTTGGATCCCATGGAGGCTCCTATAGTTGAAGTGGTCAATTTTCTAGTAAAGCAGTTTGATAGAATTCTTAGCTGTAAAACGCTAAACTGCTATGGGTCCGCAATTTCTGCAGGACACAGTCTAGTCAATGCCAGGAACGTAGGTATAAATATTCTGATCTGCGGAGTACTTATAGACAATCAGACAAAGGAGACCCCTTCGACCTAGGTAACATACCCTACGGGACATACATTAATTCTCAGTATGTTTTCTTCTTGGCCTAGTAATAGATAGTTAGATCTGAAAAAACATTCTATGAAATTAGCTTGCTTACTTTGTTTAACATCTTGTCGTAGAGACTCCGATGTCAAAGCTTTAGAGGTAAGTAACAGAGCATATGTTGCACTTGGGGTAACTTTTAAGATCATTCGGAGAACAAAAACACTCCACTTTTACCCAAAGTTTAGAGTCCTGAAAAAACTGTGTGTTGTGTGTTGCACAAAGGAATATGACTCCAGAGTAAGTGAATTCCATCCTGATGGCACTGACCAACTTCTGATTTTATTTGTGAACCCTTTAATGCGGTTACCTGTGCAAATATTGCAAGGAGGTTAAAGTGGACGAATGGCTGGTATTGGCAAAACATTACTGCAAACCGACTGAACACGTCTTATGTGGTACTGGAGGGCTACCAATATGTATAATGGTAGCCTCCGGTCTTGTAATGAAATAGTGATTCTCCAAATGTCATGCAAAGACAATCAGAATTTCATTAAAGACACAGAGGCTAGCATTATCCCACCATCCCTTCCCAGTTGTGGGGATTTAATTTCTGTCAGATGATGGTAGAAATAATATAAGATAAGAAGTAATAATTAAAGTTTACAAAAAGAGTTAAGTAAATGTTTCATTTTAGATGAACATTTAACTGTCAATTTGCTGTTTTCTTGTCCTATAGGCTTTCTAAAAGGTGCTTTATTAATGTTTTCCTTCCTTTTCCCTTGTTTTAAGGGATAATAACCAGTAGTTCCCTTGATTTAAGAAGCTTCGTTCGTGAGAAACAAAAACAGGCAGAGTAATCTAACGCAGGTAAAAAAGGACAACACCATTTTAAGGCACCGAGACATCACCTGGAATGTGCAATGCAATCTTCAGACTGTTAACTCCATCTCCATTCATTTTCCCACTCTGTAGAACAAGAATTCTTGAAAAATGTACTGTAGAGTTTGCACGTCTAAAATGTCTCTTTGATGGTGTTTTTGAAACACTTGCTTTCTTCCAGAGCCTTCTTGCCTTTTAGGCAGTTTTGTCTCTGGAGACAAGGTGCGTTCAGAAGTCCTTCCTGAGCTACATTTCTCGCTTTCTCTCTACATGTCACCATGCCCACATTATGCGTCTAGTACAGATGCAAATAAACTCTGTTCCTCAATCTCCCTCTTGCACATATATCATGTTTGAGAGTGTGTTTTGGAGGATTTCATCTGGAGACTTAAAAACTACTGAAGGACATCCAAACAGGGCTCTTCTGCTTTATGAAACCAGATCCACAAGCTCTGGCAAAACATCTACAGGGATAGGGCTTAAGGGATTGTTTCTTGATGTTGTAACTGACTCTGCTCCCCATCCTGGAGCTTTTGCTTCAGTTCCAGAAAGGTCTACTAAGAAATAAAACATTACCCTGAAAGGATACACATTCCTCCTACGCCTCATATTCACCTTATCCAAGACTGTTGAAACAGGAATGTTCTCTGCATGGCTCAAATTTCCCTAACTTTTCAAAAGCATATATGTGAAACTTTTTTGATTTTTGCCTTCGTGCACACAAGAATGAGGTGTAAATGCTGAGGGGCTGTGGTAAACAACTGAGGTCCAAAGCCGCGTTCTGTGGTCTAGTCTGGCACACCAAGTGCCCTTCTCTTTTACTTGGCAGCCAATGCCATCATCACTGGCAGTGGTTGCAGCAAATGAACACAGTGGTGAGAGCAGGCCCTTTTCCTGTTACCTACTTGGGAAAGTGGTCAACCCACCTCTAATGCTTGAGTAAGTGTTCTACCAGTCAATTTTACTGGACTCCCTTGCTTAAGCCACAAGGGACACGAATGGCAAATAGATGTGTATTCTGCGGATGTCTGACAGTGAGTTTGGAAAGGGAGCATGGAATGTGTGTGACCTCCCCGCCTCTAATGCTATAGTAAGTGTTCTACCAGACTATTTTACCGGACTTCCTTGCTTAATCCGTAAGGTACACGAATGGCAACTGGATGGGTGTTCTGCAGATGTTTGACAGTGAGTTTGGAAAGGGAGCACGGAAAGTGTGTGAGCGAGAGAGAACAAATGAGAAAGACAGAGTTTTACTCTCTTCAGGGACACAGGAATGGATTTTGGATTTTCTTTGTAACAGTGGTTGACAACATAGACGATGGAGAGGGCCTGCCAGAAAGAATGTAGGCTGGAGGCAGTCCATAGGCCATCACTGAAGGCCTTTAAGGTAGACCACACACCTGTGAAAGGAAGGAGCTAGACTGAAGTCCCTTCCGCATGCAGACCCTGCTCACTTGCTACTCCATTCTTCCACATCGGTGTGCTTAGACAGATTTTATGTTATCAGCCCAGCATCTTTTGTGCCTTTATCTTAAAGCCCCTACCAGCCCCTACCAAGCGCCACCTTCCTACCTCCAGTTTTTACAGAAACTTGTTGTATTTAAATAGCTATGTGCGACGTGACACCGCACAACTCACAAGTCAGCCTGAGTGAACACACATTTCTGTGCTACAAAGCCTAGTGGAAATATGGGACGACATCCCCAGATCACCGTTCAGGATTTTTTCACAGACCAGTGCCATGCAGTCTACAGCAGTGTACTGTGGGGAAAAATTACCACCAGTGCCGATCTGATAGCAGGAACACGACCTGAAGCCTGCCACATTATTACCAGCAGGACATCTGTAAGAAGACTTGAAGGAAGGGTCCATCACTGAGCAGAGGGGGTACTGGAGATGAGCACTTCAGCGAAGTGCCACCTAATACAGCAACCCTGAGCCCAGAAGATGGAATAAAGTAGGACCTGAACAGAAACGGTTGCGAAAGAGTGTGAGGGAGGTGAAAAAGCAGTGCCGCTTGTGTCTGTGGTGGGTCATTTTGCCCCTCACCCCCTACTTGTGGGTATCCCTCACTATGCAAAGGCTTATCGTTTGGAACTGCTATCCCAAAGGAGAGACCCCTCCTTCTTTTGCTTGAGGCAACAGAGAGCTCTTTTCTACAATCCTGTGCCTGGGGCTGTGAAGTTGTAAACTTGAATTGCAGCATTGCAGCTGGAATCCCCAGAGAATGGGAAGCAGGGTATGAACTTCCGTTGATCATACCTGCGCAACTTGTAATATGACTTGGTGCAATCGCTGGGTGGCATTTCTAGCCTCCCTATCATACTCTGCCAAGCCATCCTGCATCAAGACCCCTTTGCGTTGGGCTCTCCCATAGTTTGGGCAGGAGGTTTGTGTTGGGGCAGAGTGACTACCTGAGTGGGGCACCAACACCTGTATCAATAATGGAGCAGAAGAAGTGTAACCAGCAGTCCTCCAACCACACCCCCACCCAACTCCCAATCATTCAAACCACTCTGTCCTTCACATTTACACCCCTACAATACAAACAACATGAAGAAGATAAAATACACCTGGGGCTTGGCCGGCAAAACAAAAAGTATTTTAAGAGGCCATAAGTAAATGGGTCCATCAGAGTCAACCATCTGCACTAATGGGTGGCAGTAAATGATACACCAGGCAATGACGCACCTGTGAGGAGGGTCCAGAAGGAAGGCATATCTTGAAGAAGTTATGGATGCACTAAATGGTGTTCGTGAGGTTCTCGTAACAACATGGGAGCATGGCAAAATGCAGGTTGCCTCAGAGACAGAGACAATTAACTTCAAACATTTGGGAAACAATTTCAAAAGTAAGAGAGGTTCTGCTTGGAATAAGGAGACTACAGGAAAGAAGCATGAGAAATGTGCCCATCCACCCCATGATTCCCTACTTGAATGATCAGCCTGTAGGAAATACTGCAGAAGGTTTAACCTGGAAGACAGGGCTCACTCACGAATATGAGCTACAGACTATGCCTTATCCGTCTTTTACTTTTCCCTACTTACTTTTCATCTAGCTCCCTTTCCTTTTTACTCCCAGGCACTTTTATAACAAACTCACCCACATGTCTACAGGAGAAATTGCACCTAGAGCAATCTCCCATTTTTTCCTTGTACCCTCCACTCCCTGTTTGGTTTAGTGCCCACTAACCACCCTCTTTACCCAACCCATCCTCCTAATTTTAACTATATGTTCTAGGCCCAGAGTATTTGCAGGATGCCAGCATGAGTGAACCATGAGTGAACCAGCAATTTTCACCTTTTGAGGGACAGGTGCACAAAGAAGCCAATGTTTTCTATACTTATATCACCTAGGGTGAACTGCAACACGGGGCTTCAAGTGACACTAATTTCCATTTACATACTGTAAACTGAGTTCTACACTGGGTGGGTATTACTGTGCGAGTGAGATGCCCTACAGCACACATACTTCACCTATTGTGTTTTTCTACTGGGGGACATCTTTCTTGCAATAGAGATACCTCTGAGTTACATTATATATTGGAATAAAAAAGGTGCATACTAATCACCATGCAAGTCCATGAAGTATGGCATCCTATACAACCGGAAACATTCTTTATTTAACCAAACTTTTTGTACTGAGGTGAACTAACTTGGATCCAGTATCACCTGCTTCGTTAATAATTTCAGACTCAACACTGCCTGAACCATCTCCTTTGGCTGTTTCCCACTCCCTCTTAGATCTGCTGCCTCCTCAAATCAATACCCTGTAGAATATGTAAATGGGGATTTGTAGAACACACTTTCATCTTAAGGATGTTTCCTGGAGTTTAGTCATCACAACTAAGAATGTAGCATGAATGCATATGGTTACAGATTGAAAGATACCGTTTAAGTCAATTTGAGGCAGAGATTAAGAGTGAGATTGTTCTAGAGAGATGGAGCTAAAATTGAGAAAGCTCTGCCATTTAGTCTGGTAAATCTAAAATGGGGAATGGTAAGTAGGAACTTCTCGGACTAAATGACTTATGCAAGAGGGATTGTGTTTCAAATGTTTCCTGCACAAAAAGGTAAGGCTTTTGTCATTAAAAATATTATGAAGTAAACAGGAGACTTTGACAGTAATGTAGCAAATAGACAGCCAATGTATGTTGTAAATCGTCTGCTTTGCTTCTACGGCAAGCTCCAGGGAATGTGGGCTGCATGGTACTGAATTACTTGAAGATGGAGGGATGCCTTCATCCCTAAGTAAACTGAATTACAGTTGTCCAATACTGAACCAATCACTGCTGAGATTTTATGCTGTCTTTGTGGAGATGTTTAATGGCATGTTTAATGCAATGAAACTGAGAGGTGCAGGAAAATACTATTTTAAAAATTTGCAGAAACATTAGAGATCCAAAATAATTGTTATTCCTAGGTTTCTCGCTACTTTGATTGGCATGCGTCAATTGTCCACTGATAAATGCTAAAAAGAATCATTCTATAGTGGGGAGTGGGGGGATCAAATTACCAGGACCTTAGTTTTATCTGGGTTCAGGTTAAGGCAGTAGCTGTTCATCCAGGTGTTAACATGTACCATGCAGATTTCAAGAGAGTCTTTATTCCTGGAACGTAGCCGCAACACAATTTGTGTGTCGTTGTAACACATACAGAGGCCAATATCACGGGAGCTTTGCAGCACACATAATGGTTTAACACACAGAATAAAGCGACAGGGAGACAGGGCAGAGTACTGAGGAACTCTTTACTGAAGAGAGAAAGCTTCTGATCAGTAGGAGCCTAATTTAAAATATATATATATATATATATATATATATATATATATATATATATTTGCGTTTAAAAAAAATAGAGAACGTGCACTCCGAAGGTTTTGCTGAATAATTAATTGCCAAACACACAAAAATAGCGTTTCAGCAAAAACCTTTCTCAATGTCAAAGAAGTGACTGTGTAACAATCATAAAATAAACAAAATATTATCACCACCTATACAGAGGATGCATTCCCTTTTCCGATGTTTAATCCTCCCTGCTACTACGGCAGCTATATTAGTATGCCTGTAATAGAACATTTTTAAAACAAATATTTCTCACTGACATATTCACCTGTTATGTTACTCAAACCTTTGGCTTTTCAGTGAATTTCTGCAAAAACAGAGCTTTTTTATCACACCTAACTATAATGTTTCTCTTACAATTTTTTTGTTCAGTAACTATATGGAAAATGTCACTTACCCAGTGTACATCTGTTCGTGGCATTAGTCGCTGCAGATTCACATGCGGTGCACATCCCGCCATCTGGTGTTGGGCTCGGAGTGTTACAAGTTGTTTTTCTACGAAGAAGTCTTTTCGAGTCACGAGACCGAGGGACTCCTCCCATTTAGACTACATTGCGCATGGGCGTCGACTCCATCTTAGATTGTTTTCCCCGCAGAGGGTGAGGTAGGAGTTGTGTATGCTAGTAATAGTGCCCATGCAATGGAGTGAATGCGTATGTACATAATGAAGTTTAAAGTAATATATTTACAAATGTACAAATGTTTAAGATCTACTTCTAAACGGCTACAGGCTCCCGGGGAGGCGGGTGGGCGCATGTGAATCTGCAGCGACTAATGCCACGAACAGATGTACACTGGGTAAGTGACATTTTCCGTTCGATGGCATGTGTAGCTGCAGATACACATGCTGTGCATAGACTAGTAAGCAGTTATCTCCCCAAAAGCGGTGGTTCAGCCTGTAGGAGTTGAAGTAGTTTGAAATAATGTTTTTAGTACAGCTTGACCTACTGTTGCTTGTTCAGCAGTTAACACATCTACACAGTAGTGCTTGGTAAATGTATGAGGCGTAGACCATGTTGCTGCCTTACATATTTCGTTCATTGGAATATTTCCTAGAAAGGCCATGGTAGCACCCTTCTTTCTGGTTGAGTGTGCCTTTGGTGTAATAGGCAGTTCTCTTTTAGCTTTAAGATAACAGGTTTGAATGCACTTAACTATCCATCTAGCAATGCCTTGTTTTGAAATTGGATTTCCTGTATGAGGTTTTTGAAAGGCAATAAATAGTTGTTTTGTCTTTCGAATTAGTTTTGTTCTGTCAATGTAGTACATTAGTGCTCTTTTGATGTCTAATGTATGTAGTGCTCTTTCAGCTACTGAATCTGGCTGTGGGAAGAGCACTGGTAATTCTACCGTTTGATTCAAGTGGAACGGTGAGATTACTTTTGGTAAAAATTTAGGATTTGTCCGTAGAACAACTTTATTTTTGTGTATTTGAATAAATGGTTCTTGAATGGTAAATGCTTGAATTTCACTCAATCTTCTTAGAGATGTGATGGCAATTAAAAATGCAACTTTCCACGTTAAGTATTGCATTTCACAAGAGTGCATGGGCTCAAAAGGTGGACCCATGAGTCATGTTAAGACAATGTTGAGGTTCCATGAAGGAACTGGTGGTGTTCTTGGTGGTATAATTCTCTTTAGGCCTTCCATAAACGCTTTTATGACTGGTATCCTAAATAATGAAGTTGAGTGCGTAATTTGCAGGTAAGCTGAAATTGCAGTAACATGTATTTTTATGGAAGAGAAAGCTAGTTTTGATTTTTGCAAATGTAGTAAGTATCCTACTATATCTTTTGTAGATGCGTGTAAGGGTTGAATTAAACAAATCTTTTCCACTTATTTGCATAGCAGTGTCTAGTGGTAGGCTTCCTAGCCTGTCTTATGACCTCCATACATTCTTGTGTGAGGTCTAAGTGTCCGAATTCTAGGATTTCAGGAGCCAAATTGCTAGATTCAGTGATGCTGGATTTGGATGTCTGATCTGTTGTTTGTGTTGTGTTAACAGATCCGGTCTGTTTGGTAATTTGACATGCGGTACTACTGATAGGTCTAGTAGTGTTGTGTACCAAGGTTGCCTTGCCCATGTTGGTGCTATTAGTATGAGTTTGAGTTTGTTTTGACTCAACTTGTTTACTAGATATGGAAGGAGTGGGAGAGGGGGGAAAAGCGTACGCAAATATCCCTGACCAGTTCATCCATAGCGCATTGCCCTGAGACTGATGTTGTGGGTACCTGGATGCAAAGTTTTGGCATTTCGAGTTTTCCTTTGTTGCAAATAGATCTATTTGTGGTGTTCCCCAAATTTGGAAGTAAGTGTTCAGTATTTGGGGGTGAATCTCCCATTCGTGGATATGTTGGTGATCCCGAGAGAGATTGTCTGCTAACTGATTCTGAATTCCTGGAATAAATTGTGCTATTAGGCGAATGTGGTTGTGAATCGCCCAATGCCATATTTTTTGTGTTAGGAGACAACTGTGTTGAGTGTGTCCCTCCTTGTTTGTTTAGGTAATACATTGTTGTCATGTTGTCTGTTTTGACAAGAATGTATTTGTGGGTTATGATGGGTTGAAATGCTTTCAGTGCTAGAAATACCCTAACAGTTCTAGGTGATTTATGTGAAACTGTTTTTGCTGTATGTCCCATTGTCCTTGGATGCTGTGTTGATTGAGGTGTGCTCCCCACCCTGTCATGGAAGCATCTGTTGTTATCACGTATTGTGGCACTGGGTCTTGGAAAGGCCGCCCTTGGTTTAAATTTATACTGTTCCACCACTGAAGCGAGATGTATGTTTGGCGGTCTATCAACACCAGATCTAGAAGCTGACCCTGTGCTTGTGACCATTGTGATGCTAGGCACTGTTGTAAGGGCCACATGTGTAACCTTGCATTTGGGACAATGGCTATGCATGAGGACATCATGCCTAGTAGTTTCATTATCATTTTGACTTGTATTCTTTGTTTTGGATACAAGGCCTGTATTACATTGTGAAATGTTTGTACTCTTTGTGGACTTGGAGTAGCAATCACTTTTGCTGTGTTGATTGTTGCTCCTAAGTATTGCTGTGTTTGACACGGCTGCAGGTGTGACTTTGCGTAGTTGATTGAGAAACCTAGTTTGTGTAGGATTTCTATGACATATTTTGTGTGTTTTGAACACTGTTTTAGCGTATTGGTTTTGATTAACCAATCGTCTAGGTATGGGAACACATGTATTTGCTGCCTTCTGATATGTGCAGCTACTACTGCTAGGCATTTTGTAAAAACTCTTGGCGCAGTTGTTATTCCGAATGGCAACACTTTGAATTGGTAATGTATCCCTTGGAATACAAACCTTAGGTACTTTCTGTGTGAAGGATGTATTGGTATATGGAAATATGCATCCTTTAGGTCTAGTGTTGTCATGTAGTCTTGTTGTTTGAGCAGTGGGATTACGTCTTGTAGAGTAACCATGTGAAAGTGGTCTGATTTGATGTAGGTATTTAATGTTCTGAGATCTAGTATATGTCTCAGGCTCTTGTCTTTTTTGGGTATCAGAAAGTACAGTGAGTAAACTCCTGTGTTTAATTGTTCTTTTGGTACTAATTCTATTGCTTCTTTCTGTAGCAATGCCTGAACTTCTAGTCCTAGAAGATCTATATGTTGTTTTGACATACTGTGTGTTTTCGGTGGGACGTTTGGAGGGAATTTGAGAAATTCTATGCAATAACCATGCTGGATAATTGCTAAGACCCAAGTGTCTGTTGTTATTTCCTCCCAATGTGTGTATAACTTGGTTAGTCTCCCCCCCACAGGTATTATGTGTTGGGGATTTGTGACCTTGAAGTCACTGTTTGTTTTGAGGAGTTTTGGGACTTTGGAACTTTCCTCTGTTTCTTTGAAACTGTCCTCCTCTATATTGTACCCGAAAACCTCCCCGCTGATACTGGCTTTGGTAAGTGGGCTTTGTTTGTGAGGTTGTGGCTTCTGTGGTCTGCCCTCGAAACCCCCCTCGAAATTGTGTCTTTTGAAATGTGCCTCTGCTCTGCGGGGAGTAGAGTGCGCCCATGGCTTTGGCCGTGTCAGTGTCTTTTTTAAGTTTTTCTATTGCAGTGTCCACCTCCGGCCCAAACAACTGCTGTCCGTTGAATGGCATATTCAGCACAGCTTGCTGTATCTCTGGTTTAAATCCTGATGTACGCAGCCATGCATGTCTCCTTATTGTTACTGCTGTGTTGACAGTTCTAGCAGCTGTGTCGAATTTGATTATTGGAGATATTTTGTCCCTCTTCTACCACTTGCTGCGCTCTTTTTTGGAACTCCTTTGGTAAATGTTCAATAAGGTGTTGCATCTCCTCCCAATGGGCCCTATCATGTCTGGCTAACAAAGCTTGCTTATTTGCAATACGCCACTGGTTTGCTGCCTGTGCCGCCACCCTTTTGCCTGCCGCGTCAAATTTTCTACTCTCTTTATCTGGAGGTGGCGCGTCTCCTGAAGTATGAGAGTTGGCTCTTTTGCGCGCTGCTCCAACTACAACAGAGTCTGGTGATAGCTGTTGTGTGATGTACACTGGGTCTGTTGGTGGCAGTTTATATTTTTTATCTACTCTTGGAGTAATGGCTCTCCCTTTGACAGGCTCCTCAAACACTTGTTTGGAGTGTTTTAGCATTCCGGGCAACATCGGCAGACTTTGATATTGACTGTGCGTAGACGACAGTGTATTAAAAAGGAAGTCGTCTTCAATGGGTTCTGAGTGAAGGCTGACATTGTGAAATGCTGCTGCTCTTGATATCACTTGAAAGTAGCTTGTACTATCCTCTGGTGGCGACGGTCTCGCTGGATAGCATTGAGGACTATTATCTGACACTGGTGCGTCGTAAAGGTCCCATGCGTCAGGGTCATCTTGACTCATCCCCGTATGAGTTGGGGATTGCATCATTGGTGGAGTGGCTACCGGTGATGGTTGTGGAGAGTGATGTGGGGATGGTGGTGGTGTTACTTGTTTAGCCACTTTTGCTTGTGGCGGTTTCTCCTTGTCTTGGAAGGCAATTTTTTGTTTCATTCTGATCGGAGGAAGAGTGCTGAGCTTCCCTGTATCTTTTTGAATAAAGAGCTGCCTTTGCGTGTGATCTGGCTCTATTGTCTCTAATTCCTGTTGGAATCTGTGTGTCTTCATTTGTGAGGACAGTCCTTGTTCCTCTGAATAGGAACTTATTTTCGGTTCGGAGGCCGGATGTTTCGGTACCGAAACCTTTTCGGCTGGTTTTTTCGGCTCCGACGAAATCTTTTTTATTTTCGGAGCAGTGCCCTCTCGGTGCCGACCCATTTTGGTGCCGCTGTCTCGATGCAGAATCTTTTCGGAGCCACTCTCTTTGGCCCGAGATTGCTGTGTGCCGGTATCTCGACCGGAGTCGGATGACTTCGACACCAGCTCGCCCTTTTTCGGTGCCGACGGACGGTCACCTATTTTTTGGGTTAAGCCATGGCCTGTTGGCGGTGGCGTCCCCTGGGCTTTAGCAGTCTTTTCGTGAGTTCTTTGTTTCGAAGTCTTACTCACGATTTTTGGCGTTTCTTCGGGATCGATCTCCTCCGAGTCCGAATCCTGGATGGAGAATGTTTCTTCCTCCTCCTCGAAACGCCCTGGTCCTGTCGGCGCCGACGCCATTTGAAGTCTACTTGCTCTTCGGTCCCTGAGTGTCTTCCTGGACCGAAACGCTCGACAGGCCTCACAAGTATCCTCCTTGTGTTCTGGTGACAAACACAAGTTACAGACCAGGTGTTGATCTGTATATGGATACTTGTTATGGCATTTTGGACAGAAGCGGAATGGGGTCCGTTCCCATCAGCCTTGAAGAGACACGTGGCCGGGCCGACCAGGCCCCGACGGGGATCGAAAAAACCCCGAAGGGCCACCGGAGCTCTTCTTAATTCGGTGTCGATCTGTTGTAACTAACCCGATACCGAACGCAAACAATACCGATGATTTTTCCGAGATTCTAACTAACTTTCCGACCCGAAACACGGAGCGAAAAGGAACACGTCCGAACCCGATGGCGGAAAAAAAACAATCTAAGATGGAGTCGATGCCCATGCGCAATGGAGTCGAAATGGGAGGAGTCCCTCGGTCTCGTGACTCGAAAAGACTTCTTCGAAGAAAAACAACTTGTAACACTCCGAGCCCAACACCAGGTGGCGGGATGTGCACAGCATGTGTATCTGCAGCTACACATGCCATCGAACACATTATATATATATATATATATATATATCCATCCCCATAGGAAAAGCGGTTTTTCCCTTATTTCATTATAACTGTGGCGAAGTTTGACGTCAAGAGGGAGCAAAGGAAAAAGAAGAAGGTCCCAAAATACATTGTTGGGGCAATGGGGAAACCCACAGGACCCTCACTTCCACCCATCCTGGGAGCATCAGGGGTCACCATTCCTTGTATACTGCTGGCTAAAACTGGTTATATTGGCGATACAACATCTGATATTTCTTGCATCCCGGGCTTAATCATGGCCACCACCTGCGTAATAACGACCATCCTTGACAGTATGTTATCTAGCCTGGTAAACTGGTAGACCTGAAATAACGGTGGCCATTGTTTGATACTGTGGGCCCACTTTGCCAGACCTGGCCATCACTATGCTACTGGTGAGTAGAAGAAGGCAGAATGGTGGGCATGCCTGACATATCATGGGCATACATGGGCTCACTGTGGAGACCCATAGCATAATAGCCACTACGTTTGACACTAGTTTTTAATATTCTGTGGGCACCCTTGGCATAAAAGCTGCTCAAGCATACTGGAGGACATACTCAGCAGACTGTAGGCGCAAACTGCTTATTGACGTTATGGGATCAAATAGGTGTTAAGTAAAAAAATGATGCATGAAACACAAACTAGTGTTCTTTTCTCAATCTTTTGTTCATGGGACTGGCGTTTATCTAAAGTCATTTGAATAATATTCATGCCGAGTTTGGTGGGGAGGGAGGGGGAAAACATACTCCTGATGCTATTTCCTTGGTGCCCGTAGGGACACGCTTTTGAGTGTTATTGCATTACTCAAGTAGAAGCATTTCACAATGATGGCATTTCATGGCAATACTGCTTGCCACCATGTCTCATGCCTTGGGTTATTAACTACTGGTTATCTTTCACTGAGTGGTCAATAGAGTAATCTTGGCAGGTCACTACCTTCACAATAATAATGTTGGTTAGTTGCTTGGGGAAATATTATCTGACCATTAATATCCCATGTCTTAGAAAATATTGTGAAATACCAGTCTCTCCTCCCACCTGTGATAGCATTATTAGGGGCTTCTAGTCTGTCCGACATAAGTTTTTTACAACATAAACAGATGTCAAAGTTCAACTCAACTGCCCTAGTGTGCAAACATTTTGAGTTCCTCTGCAGAGCTATTTCTTTTATCTTTACTTATTGTGCAAAATCAAAACATTACCAATTGCTCATTTCCCCCTAATTGTTTCTGGGCTAAAAACACACACATGCTTCGTTTATCAGCTGTCACAATTCTTGGCATATACAGTCAGGTGTTGCAGGGCTAGGGCCATGGAATACCACAATCTAGAAGTACATATAAATTATTTTTATTTTGACAGTTCCAATTGGTGGTCATTTAGGTAAGACGTTCCTACAAGGTTTATTATTACTTCGGTTTTAACTCAATTTGAAGATTTTTTCTATGATGGTGAACTCTTGTCTGACGAAGATAAGATAAAAAAACTTCATTATGGGAGAAATAAAGAAAGTGAACACTCCTAACAATTTATTACAAAATGTATTCAAAACAAACATGCTGGCCTGGAAGGCCTTTCGCCTAAGGGTCACAATGAAAGTGAATTGCTGTAATTGAGATCAATAATAGTTCCAAGTCACACAGAAAAAAGGTAAAAACCGCCAAACAATTGACGGCATTTTTTTGCATATTTTTTTTTTTAAATCCAAGAAATTGTGCTAAAAACTGGATTAAGTGCTATAATTACCCAGAGGTTTTTACCTTGTTTTTCTGTGTGGCTTGAGACGATGATTGATCTTACAGCAATAAACAGGAATAAAGAAAACCCACTTCAATGATAATCAGAAGAATTGTTTGAAATATCCTGGGCTTCAATCCCAGATCTGATTTGTATTTGTCTATCTCCATGGAAGATATAGTTTATATAATTCCTCAAATATAAGGAATATATTAAAAGAATATTTAAAAAGTTAAGCTGGGGAATTGAATAAAGAAAACATTAGGACGCAATAGTCTTTCTTTTAAGTCTATCATGGTTCAGAACAGAGAAACACCACAGCCGGAAAGGGGAAAAAAGAAGACTAGTGTAAAAAGGAAAAAAAAGGAGAACGTACCATAAGATGCTGTGGAAAGTGTGCATGTATGAATTATATGTTTACAAAAACCAAGCTAAACGTTTTATTTACACTACCTTGAGGTCAATAAGAAACCCTTCAAATGGTCTGTAAGGATTGTGAATTATGAGATGAAAGTTTAACTGCTGAATAAGTAGAAGTTCATATTCCAAGATCTGCTCAAGAGCCTTCTCTTGTCCAGAAGGGGTTTCTCGCAAATTGCCAACAAACTGGATACTGGACACATTAAATTCATCTACTTTACAAGCTAGATAGGCACACGTTAACCTAAAGAACAGAAAAAGAAAAAAATCAATCCAAAACAGACAGCATAACAGATATGTTATTAATTGGAGAAAGACATTATTTTTCACAGAATGCAGCAAGGATTAAACAAATCACCAGAAGCTCTATGTAGTTACAGTTTTCACTTCAAATCAAACAGATCTGTATTTGTACTGAGGTAGTAAAATAAATTTGGGGAACTTTAATGAGTATTATGACAAAACTATGATTTACTGTGCTTCCATTATGGAACCATTAAGCATTTAATATGCAGCGGTGAAGGCTTTTATTCTTAAAAATGCCCGGATAGAACACGTTTTAATTTATATATGGCAGTAGGCAAACTGCCATCATATCAGATGGATCTTCAACATCTATGCAGCTCCCCTTCGCCTTCAATCTTCACATGGTATCCTTGGATCCATATTCACCGGCAATACGATCGAGATCCATCACTAACAACATACAATTTCACCTCAAAATCGCCCACTTAAGAACAGTAGATTGGAACCTGCCTTTATCTAATTGAGGACTGGATGTCACGTCAATACATAAAGACACATTTCCTTGGATCGCAAAAACCACCTAACAACTAGAGATTCAAGCCTGGCTATTCAATATGAACCTACAGGGCTTCACTGGAATCATTTCCTATGCAAAATCACTTGGATTCCTCTTTAACACAGATCTTTCTTACAAAGAGCACATCACTAAAAAAAAGTCACATAGTATCGGTTCACCCACCTGAAGAAATTTAAATATTTCCAATCCAAAACGTACTTTGAAACAACTGCACATTCCCTTCGCATTGGAATACCATGCTCTACTGCCGCACTGACACGACTGTGGCACCTGTGAAAGACATACTATATACTGCAGCTTGTATCATCGAAGGCTTGAAGTTCACTGGTGCCCCCTTAAAGCCTGCACATACTTCAAACACCAACTACACCACCTACATGCCATCAAAAACAGTATCTATGTATACCTGGGGACAATATTACAGCCTCAGACAGACCATGAAAGGTGTCCACATCAACATAAGAACTACTTTTACAAACCTATTTATAACTTGTCTTTTGTAAATGATCAAATTCATGTCCCAGACATCAGGGCTCCATTGGGAACCAACTAATTCAAATTATACAAGTAGTAATGTATATATGCAGTTTTTGTAGTTTTGGTAAAGTTTGGATAGTCCCTGGTGATATAAGTAGAAAGGCCAGATTGTTCCAGCCGTGGTTAAATCCAGGTTTCCACAACCCCACAGCCTCCTTGCTGCACCCGAGGTGGGGATCTAAAGAGTCTTGTGTTCTATTAACAGACAAATGCTACACAAGAAAGAAATTGTGTGCTCTTATGGAAAAGGAAAGTTGTAGACATCCCTCCATTAGAGGAGTATGTTTTCATACATGCAGATCAACTAAAACAATACAATGTTTGCAGTTATGTTCAAAACGTGCACAGTGAGATGTTCACAATTTTCACTCAAGTTAAGTATTCTGCAGTAATCAGGTTTAAGCATGGATACCAGAGCCCAGGGTCTTGTCATAAAATCAGACGTTTCCTATCTATTGGTAAAAACAAAGTCTTCATATTATTAAAGAACAATTGAACTGGTGGATTCGGAAGCAGGTAAAGGTCCAGTGAGACATGGTCAAACATCTGGATGTCAACTTGCAAGCAAGAGACCTCATGCTGAACTTTTTGCAGTCTGACCCTGATGTTAAAAGGTGAGATAGAGCAGGAGTTGTCCAAGTGCACAAAGTTGAACTATAAAATGTTATAAAAAAAACCTGTCATTTAAATAATCTGGGCAACACATGAACAAATCTAAGTTAAGAATGCCATAATTATTTCCTGTCTGACTAACAGGAGTAGGACATGGTCTCAGCACAGAGGGCAAGAACAGAGATGAACAATTTTCTGCTGATTAACTGAATATCAAGACAGTAGAGAGGAAACCATGTGAAACATCATCTCAAGGGAGCCTTTATTGCTGATAATGTAAATGTGCAATCGCTTTTGGAATCCAACGATATTTTTAGAATAGTGCATTAAATGATGTCTCCATGACAAAAAGTCAACAAATTTCATATAATTGCTGATCGAAGACTAGCATCCCTACAGTACTAGATATTTGGGCAGGATATTAAACATTAAATGGGCTTTCAGGGATGATAAAGAGGACTATCCTCTTCACAAGCTGGCACCTTTTGTTTACTTGGTGAACATTTGATGTTTAGCAAAAGCTCCTTTCATGCGTCTTTTATTTTTGACAGAAACGTCCAGGTTACTATTCAGAAGAAAATGGCTAGACCTTCTGTGTTACCTTGAATAGAAAAATCAAACACAATCAAGCAAGTAAAGTATAAATACATTATTAGCAATTAAGCAACAGATATAATACAAATCAGCAACTTTCCTTAGGCAGGTAGACTAATGTAACTGTGAATAGAGGGAGTAAGATGTTCACATGCAAGGTAAAGTGATTGATGTGAATGTATTTGGCATTCCATTGTTTGGGAGTACTCTGGAATTAGTTGGTATACACGGAGTTACAGTTTCTGCATCTTTTGGTAATGGTGCTTCCTTTACCAAAACTTTTTGGGTCCCTAAACTAACCAGGTGTAAATGGGTCAGAGAGGCAGGAGTACCGTACGTACGTGGGACAGATACAAACACAAAGTATTACCTACATTATAATTCGAGGATGGTACTCCATTACCGAGTTATTCAAGTAAAAACGTTTAAAGTACATACACGCAGTTCCCTGTAGAAAAGAAAAAACATGCATTAGGGAATCCGAATGCTTCTTACACCGCAGAGCTACGCATCTTCTTTTATGCAATAACGATGTAGCTCGGAGTGGAACAAAGTTGAAAATCTCATTTGTGAAACACACAGCTTTAAACTTTTATTTCTCTCTATGCGTCTCTATTTGCATAGTTTAGCTTTAACAGAAGTATGTTTTTAACAAACTCTTGCTAAACAGCAAAAAGAGAAAACCTAGTACGCTGGCTCCAATTGAGACATTCTAGATTTCTGTTATTAGCTTTTAGAAAAACATCAGAGGACTATTCAGTAGTGCTTAATTCACTATGTGTAACACTGCTATCATTTAAAAACTGGTATTGTATTACTCACAAGTTTAGAATCTGTATTTCGTGTTGTATGTTTGTAAAATAAAGATGCTTCATATGGCCTTACCCTGAGCATGAATCAGGCTAGAACTAGAGAGGCTAAATCGATTATGACTGCCAGAAAAAAAAACAAGATGATGCCTACGAATACAGTTTCAAGTCATCACGAATCAATCAGGTGGCCAAGATAGGGATACTGGACATGATGCAAACAAGGTCAATTATATAAAAAACGGGGACAATTCCTAACAATTGTTTTCTGTACAGAATGGATCCAGGGATGTGGAATTCCTATCGCCCGATGCCCGGGACATCTTGTTTGGGGTCAAGGGCAACAGGTTTTTATGTTTACTTTGTCCTTGGGACAAGTAGGCCCAACCCCCTGCAGCACAAACCCTTTGGCTGCCTGTTTACAGAGTGGAACTCTCTGCAGTTGAGGTAATGTGTTTCCAAAAGATAATGCTGTTCAAACTTGTATTTATGGTTCATTATTTGAAAGCCTTCATTATTAGGGTGAGTGCTGTAAATAAATGTTTTAAGGTCACACTTCACTACTGACGTTGGTTCCAGTACAAAAAAACAAAAACAAACGTGTATACACATGTTTGAAAAGTTTAGGCTATGAGGCTAAGTATAATGCTCCCAGAATGCTCTCTGATTAGATGCAAATGAAGTGTCATTTAGTAAAATGTGTTGATGCATGCTAGTATTTCTCAAAAATATTTCTAATGGAAAATCAGTGTAACCATTTTCAACACGATTATGGGAAGCATGAAAATAAACAAACACTGACAAAGCCAACTGATCTGACATATTTGTATAAGTCTTTTAGTTTCATCAATGCGTGTCTTGTTTTCACATGGCTTTTGTAACACTTTATTGTTGTGGGAGCTACCAGGCCCTCAACATTGTAACAAACACTGGCAAAACCCCCCCAAAACGTTTTTGAACTCTAAACGCACACGTTGCCATCAGCTGCATAACAAAGGCCCCGCAGCCGCCCTCCAGGGGGCCCCTTCAGCACAACACCTGCCCTGAGTGAGTCTATAGAGGGGGCTCCTCCATGTTCTTTGCAAAGGGGCACCCTCCAGTTTCGTTACGTCACTGATTGCCACTGTAGTTCCTGACACTGAACAAAACTACTTTGTGTGGCAATATACTCCTTGTGGAAGAGCAGAATGCGATCACTCACAGTAAAGCCAGCCGAAAGAGAGAGAAATAGAAGTTTAATAAAAACAAAATGTCTTTGTTAACACCAGACCTAATTAGGGACCAAGACCCACATGTAGGTAGCTTTTTGCATGTCGCAAACAGCGACTTTCGCTGTTTGCGACGTGTAAAAAGCACATTGCGATGCACAAACCCAGTTTTGCGATTCGGTAACCTGGTTACCGAATCGCAAAACGGGTTTGCGACTCGCAATTAGTAAGGGGTGTTCCCTTCCTAATTGCGACTCGCAGTGCAATGTAGGTTTGTTTTGTGACCGTGAACGCGGGCGCAAACCAATTGCAGTTTGCACCCATTTCAAATGGGTGCTAACACTTTCGCAAAAGGGAAGGGATCCCCATGGGACCCCTTCCCCATTGTGAATGTCACTGTAAACATTTTTTCAGAGCAGGCAGTGGTCCTACGGTCCACTGCCTGCTCTGAAAAAATGAAACGAAAACGTTTCATTTTTTGTTTTTGTTATGCATCTCGTTTTCCTTTTAAGGAAAATGGGCTGTGTTACAAAAAAAAAAAAACTGCTTTATTGAAAAGCAGTCACAGACATGGTGGTCTGCTGTCTCCAGCAGGCCACCATCCCTGTGAGGGCCACCATTCGCGAGGGGGTCTCAAATTGCGACCCACCTCATGATTATTCATGAGGTGGGCATTTGCGAAGCCCTTGCGAATCACAGATGGTGTCAGGGACACCATCCAACATTCGGATTTGCGACTCGCAATTTGCAGGTCTCAAATCTGAACCTACCTACATGTGGCCCCAAATTCTTAAATAAAGTCACAAAAGTGCACCCATGGTATATGTCGTACCCCTATAAAATATTTGTGAACTGTATTTTAGCATGGGTAAATACGATGTGTAGATTTGCTCATGTAAAAATCTATTGAGCATTTGAAAGTTCATTTTCCCTCCAGCCACTTTCTTCCCAACACTGGAAGAAGTTCTAATTCTGCCATTGTCAGGAGTAAATGCCCCAACCTTTCTTATTATGGGAAAATATTAGAGAGAAGCTGGTAAAAATCTTTAAAACATGCAGGTTAGTAGGTTTGCAGACTCAAAGGCATTCCAGCCCTGGAACTATTGCTTACTGCTTCCTCCAGCCCCAGTATGCAGATCTGCAGAAAGGTGGCAAAATAAGGAAATTGCTACAGTAGGGATTGAAACTGCAAGTATTCAAGCCCTACTATGGTAGTAGCCCTGGCATAATCAGAGAGGCTATTATCAGAGCACTTACATAATGAGATTGCTGCCATAATTTGTCGCCACACTACATGGTGACAAAGGGACAAGTAGATCTTTTTACAGGACAAGTAGATTTGAGAAGCAACCTGTCCCCTGAACAAGTAGATATTTTAATAAATTCCACACCCCTGGGATCTGTAAGATTGAGTTGACTGTATGAAAATACAGTAGATTTTTGAGATGCAAAATAGCCCCTCTTGACTGGCAATGCAAGCGCTCCATATAGGGCAGAATGATACAGCAACCAGATATGTGGTAAACTAGTTTACTGCTCTAGGCGTAGCCTAATGTATATATGTTTTAATGGATGGTCCCGAAGCTGTGTTGTTAAGGCAGACCTAATGAGCATTGGCAAGCCAATAGGTCTCGCCTATGACAGGTTTGCGGTGTCATTTTGTAGGCAAGAATCCCGTGCATGCACACACTTACAAAATACCATGGGCGCCTTTTTTTCATTTTAGTTAAAGATCGGAGTTGGATCAGTGACTAACGAATAAAAAGCACAAAAAGTTTTTTTTTTATGGTGGTGGGCTGGAATGGAAACGGGGAGAAACTGAAGTAATGGGGCAGGAACCACATGAAGGAGGGAACGGGTATGGCAAAACAAAATGTGAGAGGACATCAAAGCATCGCAGGGGAAGGCAAAACAACAGGGTTGTGGGAAAGCACCAAGGAGGATGGGGAGGGGGAGCACATCGGCCAGGGCTAGTGGTAGAAAGACCAACAGGGATTCCAGGATGAGAGAAGTACAGGAAGGAGACAGCAAAAATACATGCACTCTTGTGGAGTTCCTAACACTAAAGAAAAAAAGTAGTGCTTTGAAAAGGAAGCAATAGAAGCAGAAATGCCATCCCTTCAAAGCGTTGGTAAAGAGGAAATGCTCCATGGGAAAGGCAAACACAAGATTGACAAACTGGAGCACCAATAAGAAGTGAGCAAATGAGAGTGAGACGGAAAGATACACATTCTTAAGCAATGGGCAGGCTCAAAGCCCTTCTAGGTTCACTGTAAGCCCCAACATGCATCGCAACAAACAGCGCATGTGTTGTCTAGAGGCTTCATTTAAAAACAAGCACTTGCAATGCAATAGGTCTCACATTTTCCTGAGTTAGAGCTATGGGCATTGTAAATTCGTAACTGGACTTTTCTTGCCACATAAATTAATCAAACCTGTCTCATAATTTAGTCTTTTCCTGCCATGTTTTGGTGGTCACTGGCAGCTACTGACATCAGAAATCACAAGCCTTTGAGGAGATACATGGAAAATAAGGCTAGAAAAAGTATTTTCTTTTTATTTTAGTTTTAAGATCTCTTTTATTGATTTTGAAACATTACAACATCTCCCACCTACAACCAAAGGCCGGTGGGGAGAAAACAGAAGGAAGAAAGAAGAGTAGAGGGTAGAGGAAAGAAAAGGGGGGGGGGGAAAAACACCTTTGTTCAGTGGTCTGCTTTTGTCAGCCAATGGGACTACCCTGAGTAGAAGTGATCTGCCCAAGTGGTAAGAAGGGGCAGGCGCATCATTTAGTCCTGCAAGTCGGCCGCAGTATACGAAGGTAGGAGGGTCAGGACAGTTCCCTAAATTCTGCTGACAAGTACCTAAGAGCTAGGCCCCACGTTTTGTCAAAAAGGGGGAGTGTAAGTCGCTGCAGCAGTCAGCCGATCCATGCCCATTAGAGCCCACAATTTATGGAACCAGTCCATGTGAGTGGGGGTAGACTCCGAGCCCCAGCGGGCCAGCAGAAGTTGCTTTGCCGCCCCTAAGGCCAGAGTAATAGCCCGGCCCCTAGGAGAGCAGAGCGGATACGTCAGGGGATTAGGGAGGCCCAGCAGAATGTAACTGGGAAACTGGGGTACGCTAGTGCCATATATATCATTTATTGCCCCCAGGATCGGGCCCCAAAATGGAGCAACCCTTGGACAAAGCCAAAGCAAGTGTGTGAGTGTGCCCTCCCCCCAACATTTACGCCAGCATCTACCATCGCTCCGCCCTCCCCATTGAGCCAATCTGGCAGGTGTGTAGTACATATAGTGGGCTATTTTCAGGAACATTTCTTTGGTGTTCATGACGCGAGCCGTCACCCGTGCTCTGTGAAGGATGTCCCTCCATTCGCGGTCTGTAAAGGTGCGCCCGCATTCGGACTCCCATCCACGTTTGGCTGGAGTGTCGAGAAGCTGAGGCGGTGTAATCAGGCGCTTGTCTGTGTCCCTTTGTTAGGAGCCACTGTTAGAAGCGGGTCAGGGGTCTACTTGCATGGGATCGTATTGCAGGGGAGACTACCCAATGATGGACAGCCTGATATTGCCATGAGGTGCTATCCGGAAGACCGTATACCGCCTGTAGCCTGGTAAAAGCCGTTATCCCTTTCTCATCAAAAAGGTATCCGATTCTCTTACACTGTGCATCCTGTCACGTTAGATACGCTGAGTGTCTGACCGCAGGACGGAAGTCGGGATTACCAATGAGCGGCATCTGGGGGGAAACAGGGGTGGACAATCCCTTTGCTGTCGGTACCCTGTCCTAAGCTTCCAGTGTGTTCCACAAGATAGGTGACACATACACCCCGGGCGGACGGTGTCTTCTAGGGAGCCATGGCACTTTCCATATGTGTATACCCGCTATGGCCTGGTCAATGAAGCACCAATATTTTTCCATCTGCGGACGGGCCCACTCCACCATATACCGCAGCTGAGCCGCATAGTAATAGCTAAGCAAGTGTGGGATACCCAGGCCACCCTCCACCTGAGGTAGATAGGCTTGGGCCTTCGACATTCTGGCTCTCTTACCGTTCCAGATATATTCCCATATAAGCGCCTGCAATTTGTCTAGGAGATTGGTTGGCGGCCGCAATGGCAGAGTTTGCATGAGATAGAGTATTCTAGGCAGGAGAGTCATTTTAATCGCCATAACACGACCCAACCAAGAAAGGCCGAAAGCCCTCCACTTTGCCAGGGCAGTGCAAGCAGTCTAACATCCTCGTATAGTTACATGCTACCGTTGCGTCAAGCGTGGGGTGAATTCTCAAGCCTAGATATGTAATGTCTTATGGGGCCCAAGAGAAAGGGAGCACGGTCTCCAGGGTGCGCCTTGCTGCTTCTGGGACGGACAAGTTCAAAACTGATGACTTAGCGAGATTCGTTTTAAAGCCCGATTCTGCACCAAATGCCGCCAATTCCGACATACTCCCCACCAGGGAGGACTGAGGCCGGGAGAGCTGGAGTAACACGTCGTCCGCATAAAGAGCCAATTTATGTGACCTGCCACCCCATCGGGAGGCCAGTTATGTCAGGGTTGTTACGTATACGTTCAGCAAAGGGCTCCGTATAGAGAGAAAATAATAGGGGCAAGAGGGGGCAGCCTTGAAATAGAAAACTGCCACGACAATCTGCAGTTTACAGACACCATACCTCTAGGCCTATCATAAGAACAACGTAACCAGTGGCGGAATCTAGGGCCAAGCCCGGCATGCCGCAGAACCTCATGGAGGTATCACCAATGAACCCTGTCAAAAGCCTTTTCTGCGTCGATAGAGAGAAAAAGAGCTGGAATTTTAGCTCAATGCACTTTGTCCAGTAAATGGCATAACCTTTTAGTGTTGTCACTACAAGAGCGCTCGGGGATAAAGCCAGTTTGGTCCGGGCCGATCAGGCTCTGCATGTACGGTTTCATCATATGGGCCAGGATTCACGTAAAAACCTTAGCGTCCACCTTCAAAAATGTGATGGGGCGATAAGAAGCGCAGAGGCGAAGGTCCTTCCCCAGCTTAGGGATTACGGTAACTATCCCCAGCTGCATCGAGGGAGGTAGGGGGGCAGCCGTCCCCAATCTGTCATATAGTCGGACCAGGACTGGCGCCAGTAAGGAACCAAAAGATTTGTAAAACTCTGCACTAAAACCATCATCCTCAGGTGCCTTCCCAGCCGGCAGCCTCTGTATAGCCGCCAAGACTTCCGCTATGGTAATGTCTCCGTCCAGCGTTTCACTGGCAGTCAGGGATATCCGAGACGGGGGCGGGGGTCAGATAGCCTTCCACTCCCTCCTCATCGAGCCCCTCCTCCGCATACAGATCAGAGTAGAACTGCTCACACTGAGTGACAATCTGCTCCTCCCGGCAGGTCCGTGTGCCATTAGGCAGTTGGAGCTCTGCCACCCGCCGTCCCGCTGCCTGCACCCGAAGCTGGTGAGCGAATAGACGTCCCGCCTGATCACCCCAGCGTAGTATCTCTGTTTGGTCCACTGCAGTGCATATTCTGCCCTATCGCCGTCCAGGGCCCGCAGTTGTTTACGCAGAGTGGCAATCTGTCGGCGCATCACCAACAACCCTGATCGGCCGAGGGAGGCCTCCAGTGTCCGTATGTCATCTTCCAGTTGTTGGCGTTTTGTCCGCTAGACCGTATTTAGTCCTGTAGTGATCGCTATGAATTGCCCCCTAACGCTTTTACCTCGGAGGTATTGTTTGCCTCCAGGTAGTGTCTTATCGTTACCTCAGTTTCCGTTAGGATGTCCTCGTAGGTTAGGAGTCTCACATTAAGGTGCCAACATTTAGCAACCGGAGCATGCAGTGGTAGGGCCAGCAACAGCGTAAGCGGGGCATGATCTAAGAGGGATGGAACACCCAAAGCAGTCCTAGTTGCTCGGTTGGTAACGCGTGGTGAGGTGAGGAAAAGATCAATGCGTGCATAGGTCTGGTGTGCTGCAGAAAAGAAAGAGTATGCCCTTTCTGTCGGGTGTTGTCTGTGCCAGATGTCGGAAAGTCCCACCGCCTCCAACCATTCCCGAAGGTCCTTAGTAAAGGCCCCCGCATGGCTGTATCTCTGTGCTGATCTGTCTAGCAGAGTGTCCGGTACTAAATTAAAGTCTCCCCCCCACCACAATGTCCTTATCAGGGGTAGCTATGACCCTTCCCAGGGCGTCTCTAAGGAAGCGGTCCTGCTGGTCGTTTGGGCGTAAATGTTAGCTACTGTCTGTCTATGTCCTCGAAGGTCTATGTGGAGGAAGAGAAGTCGCCCAGGGATTTCGGCCTGTACCCCAAGGACCCTTCCCGGGAAACTGATGGCCAGCAAGATTGCCACTCCTGCCCGCCTCCCAGGGCCGAGGAGTGAAATTGTCCGTCGAACCATCGTGACCTCAGACCCCCTCCAGTCTGCGCAAACTAAGTGAGTTTCTTGTAAAAGGCACAAATAAGCCCATGCGTCTCTAAGCTGTATCAGCAATGCCTGATTCTTTACTGCGACATTAAGGCCCCGTACATTTAGGCTAAGAATAGTAGTCATGGGAAAAGTGAGGCCCACCGCTAGTGAGCCGATGGGAGCCCACAAACCCACCCCAGTAGGGCACCGATATGTGTACCCATGGCTGGAAATAAGAGAAGGTGTAGTCCTAATAGAGTCAGGACAGAAGGATAGAACATGGGAGGTGTAAGCAAACCGAGAGATAAACTGAAAAAGCGTTCCCCGCCTGGGAACAAACGTAGAACAAACTGGGGGAGAGTTCGATCCTCATGCCATTGGGGGTCAGAGCCCCGCCACGCCGCTGCCTCAAACAGCTGTCTCTTCACCTGCACCAGCCCAAGGTCTATCACTCTCATTGTCTTTCGGGCCCAAAGTCTCCATCGAGGAGGGGCAGCGGAAAGAGCCCGGGGGGCCTCACTGGTCCGAGTTTTCGAGTGACCCCCATCAGTCCGCGGTCGCCTCTCTCGGTCCCCCGGCGACAGAGCCCCGTCCGCGAAGCAGGGCGGCATACCTTCCAAAGCCTGTGCCTCCTCCACCGTGCGGACAATACGGTCTTCATGCTGCTAGACGAATTGGAGGCGGAAAGGATGGCTCCATTTATACCTGATACCACTGTCTCTCAGGAAGTCCGTCACAGGCCTGAGTGCTCTGCGGCGCTGCAGTGTCAGCATTGACAAGTCCTGAAAAAAGCCAATACGAAAGCCCTCAAAGTCAATGACTGATTGGTCCCGGGCCGCCATCCATATGATCTCCTGTTGCTTGTAATGGTGCAGGCAGGTCAATATGTCTTTAGATCGGCTGGGCGAGCGAGCCGAACAACCCACCCTCTGCATTCTATCAAGCACCAGAGTCTGGTCTTTAAGGTCCGGGGCTACATGGCGGAAGAGGTGCTCCACAAAATCCAGTTTCCCTGTCACTGCCTGAGACGTAACTCCCTTAATTCGGATGTTGGAACGCCTTGACCTGTTTTCGAAGTCCTCAATTTGGTACTGCAGTTCTTGGCGTGCAGAGTAAGAAGCTCCCTCCTGTGGCAGTTCAACTCCTCGTCCCGAGCTTACTGCAGCATATCCACCTGCTGCCCTAACTCAACTACTTCACGTTTCAGTTCTTTGACCTCCGCTGCTATCTCTTGCTTCAGGGTAGCAAAGTCCCCGCGCAGGGCTCCAAATAGCTGCTCCATGAAGGACCTGGTGAGGGCGCCTCTCCCTCTGCTCGCTCCCCCTGGTCCCTGGTGTCACCACCCTCCTCCAGTGAGGACTCACCCGGCAGTGTCTTCTTGGTGGGAGTTTTGGCGAAGAGGTCCCTAAGAGAGCCCTCTTTTTTGCTGTGCCTCTGGGACGCCATCGCCGGTTTCAGGTGGGTAGGCAGTGACTGCCAGCACAGTCGACCAACAGCTCCTGCGGCACCCCGCCTCGTCGCAGTCACACAGCTTCAGCAGGACCAGAAGGGGCCCAACTATGTAAGGCGAAGGCGGAGTGTCAAAACATATTTTAGTTCCACAATAAACCTCCTCCCCTGCAATTCCCCCTCCCACCAGGTACTCATTATGTCTACAAACCCAGTCCTAAGATGTAGTGTGTTGCTGGAAAGCAACTATGTGGCCACTGCTATGAGGGGGTCAGCTCACTCCTCCACAAGTCGTCGGAGCAGTAGGCATTTGGAGCAGGTTAATTCACTGAAGTCTTTTGATAAAAGCGCTGCATGTGGTCATGGTACAGGTCCCCTTGCGAACCTAGCACTGAGGGCAGCTTCTTCATCCCAAGGGTGTGCAAATGGCGGCTGAGCCACATTTTATGTGTCAGGATTCTGTTGGTTCCCTAGTGGGCCAAGATTATTTGGTGAGCCTCACCCAAAGCTATATGGATTTGGCGGCCCCTACGGCCCCAGAGGGATAACATAAAGATGTTTTGGTAGACCCAAGACTGTGTAGGCCGGGAAACGGGGTAGTGTAGTATTGAGTCATTCATCTATGTCATTTAGGACAGAGTCCCAAAAGGAAGCTATTTTAGGGCAATGCCACAGAATGTGGGGCAGTGTACTGGACTGGCTGCAGTGACGCCAATAGTGGAGGTCCCGTGTGGGTTGACCCATGCGCAGCCGGGCAGGATTAAGATACCTCTATGAGGTGATTCTGGTAGGACGTTTCTATGCTTTCCATATTGTTAGCTAAATGCTGTGCCTGGTGTAGGAAAGTGCCCTTGTTGGCAGGGTTACCCCCGGACTTTTTGCTTGATATTGATGCTGGGATCCCGCTAACCAGGCCCCAGAACCAGTGTTCTTTCCCAAAACCTGTCCCATTGTTTCCACAGTTTGCACATCCTGGCACACAGTTAAGTCCCTTGTAAAACATACCCATGGTACCAATGGCCCTGTGGCCAGGGAAGATCCCCAAGGGCTGCAGTATGTATTATGCCACCCTGAGGGACCCCTCACTAAGCACTTGCACACTACCACTACAGCTTATATGTGCTGGTGGGGAGAAAAAAACAAAGTCCACATTGCATCCCTCTCAGGGTGCCATGCCCACAAACCACTGCCTGTGACATAGGTAAGCCACCCCTCTAGCAGGCCTAACAGCCCAAAGGCAGGGTGCACTATGACAGGTGAGGGCATAGCTGCATGAGCAATATGCCCCTACAGTGTCAAAGTCCATTCTTATACATTGTAACTGTGGTGTGGTCATAGTGAGTATATGGTCTGGGAGTCTGTCATTAAGAACACCACAGCTCCATAATGGCTTAACTGAATACTGGGAAGTTTGGTATAAAAAAACTCCTCTACACAAAAAACCCACACCGATGCCAGTGTTGGATGTATTGAACAATGCACCCAGAGGGCATCTCAGAGATGCCCACTGTATATTAACCAATCCTTTAGTGCAGGGCTGACTGAAACTCCAGGTCAGGACTCCAGAACCGCCCCGGATCCGCAAATCCTGACCACTCTGCACCAGAGTCCAGGTGGCCCAACCGACTGGAGCTAGTCCCCAGGCAATTCTGAGTAAGTCCCCACCCAGGATTGACCCCTCCAGTCCATCACAGCGACACCTGCAGCCTCAATCCGGAGGACCCCCCACCTTAACCGCAACCGCACCGGACAAAGATTTCTGGCATCAAAAGATACCTCTGCACACCCAGCTCCCTAGCCTTGGGAAATCCGACCTTCGGTGCAGCAACGCCCAGCAAGCAAGCCCCCCTCCTTGTCCAGCTTTTGGTTTCCGAAAACCAACCCCCTGGACTTCACCAGCAACATCATTGTGGCCCCAAGGGTCCCCGTATAGGGAAGCACTGGAAGCAAGACGCTGTGTTTGTACCTTGCACCCGGTTGCTCCTGCGCCACTGAGGGTGTATGTATTGTGCCTCATCCCCTCCCTCCGGTGCCCCTCTAAACCTCCCAGGTCTGCCCTCCAAAGACATGGGTACTCAGCTGCAAGCAGGCCTGATTCCGAGCGCCCCCAGTTTCTACAGGAGCCCATGTTATATTTGCTTGATCTTTGACCTCTGCGCCCGGCCGGCCCCGTGTTGTTGGTGGTGGGTGTTTGGGGTAAACTTGAATCCCAACCTGTGGACTTCCTAACCCCCGGAGACTGGAACTGTAAGTCATGCACTTACCTCAAAATCGTACTAACTTTTTATACCCCAGGAACTGTTTCTGAAAACGGCACTGTCAACTTTTAGAACAGATTACTGCCATTTATTCAAAAACTGTATAACTTGTCAATTTTAATCAAAATGGTATTGACACATATGTGGAATACTAATTTATTCATGTACTTACCTGCAACCTGAATCTTGTGTTTTTAGAAATAAATTAACAAAATATATATTTGCTATATAAAAACCATTGGTCTGGAGTTCGTCATTGAGTGCGTGCTTCCCTTATTGTCTATGTGAGTACAACAAATGCTTTGCACTACCCTTTGATAAGTCTAACCGCTTGACCACACTACCACAAAAGAGAGCATTAGTATTATCTACTTTAGCCTCTGTTAAGCCTCTGAGGAACCCCTGGACTCTGTGCACACTATATCTCATTTTCATATAGTATATGCAGAGCCAGCTTCCAACACCCGGTAATAGATTTCACTTCACTTCTTAGGTGTGAACGGTCTGCCTATTTCCTTTTCCCAGCAAGTTTGACTGGATGGTTTGGGAGCTTGAGTAGAGTGTAAAAGGAGGCCATAAAACTCCGTGATCAGATGTCGGTCATCTGATTTTGCCACAAGCCATTGCTCAAAGGAGTCATTTAGTGGTCAGCCGCGGCTCGATTAGCAGGGTTGGTGAGCCAGTGCCGATCTGCATGTAGTGAAGGCATTCCAAGTCCGGTAGGGCTTCAAATGGAAAGGGGCCCTTGATGTCAAAATGACCTATTGAGCGACAACCTGCCTCTTGCCAAAGACGGAATGTAGCCTGTTCAATGCCTGGCGTAAAGCCTAGATTTCGCACAACAAGCGTAGGGGACAATGGAAAAGTAGCAAATCCCCTGTGCACAGCAACTGTATCCCATTTCCGCAAGAGTGTCCCTGTAACTGGCAGTATATAGACCTTTGGGCCATTGTGTTTTCGTCAAGAAGGGGATCTTCAAGGGATTCATACCGGCGACAACCTGATCCATCAACAGCCAATGCTGTTCGGATTCTGGCTGGGACCACTCCAACAGGTAAAGGGGCAGGGTCGCCTGAAAATACATTTGAAGGTTGGGTTTTTATAACACAAACAGCTGGGGAGACAGGAGTCAGCCCTGTCTCGTGCCCCGTTGCATAGAAAAAGATGGAGAGGTGTAACCATTGATGCGCGCAGAGGCCCTAGAGCAGCTATGTATCCAGACACAAAACAGTTTGCAAAAGCCAAAGTGGACCAGGGTCGACATCAAGTAGGGCCAGTGCACACAGTCAAATGTCTTCTCAACATCTATTGGTAGGGGCATAGTGTTATGGTTGGACTGCTGTGCCATGTCTATTAAGTGGAGGAGCTGTTTAGTATTGTCTGAACATTGTCAAGGTAGTATTAACCCGGGCTGGTCGGGTCCAGTCATGCCTGGCATGAGCGGGTTCAGTCGTGCCGCTAGGATACCTATAAAGATCTTAAAATCCAAATTGAGGAACGAAATATGCCTGTATGATACGCACTGGCTTTTCTCTTTGCTGGGCTTCGGGATAACAATGAACAAGGTCTCTGTCAATTCTGGCAAGACTGCCTGGGGTACCCTGAGGGAATTAAAGAGCCAGGTCAGTATCTGGGCTAGATCAGCGCAGAATATCTTGTAGAACTCGGCTGGAAACTCATCCGGACTGGGGGATTTGTGAGGTTATACGAGTCGGAGCATCCAGTTCCTTGACCTGATCCAGGTTCAAATGGACACAGTGTTGTGTAGCCATTTTAGTTATAACTCCATGCATGTTATTTTAACAAACTAGGCCTGCTGCTGTGCACTGTAACCTAGATATAATTTATTCAGTTTTGTTTATTATTTTAGCAATAGCCTCATTTGCGGTCTTGTTTTATTTCCCTCTATCTAGCTGTTCTTTGCGTAGGCCAGCACTGCATTCTTAAACAAGACATTTCTTTCACTCTGTGCTCCCTCAAGGCTGCAGTAGGATAAGTTGCTGGTAAATGTGGTAACTCTTTGTCTCTGGTATTCATAGAAACATACCCATCCTTACGTAGGGACATTTTCTCAGAGCATTAGCTGTTTTACTATAAAAACACTTTTCTGTCCCATACACGTTAGAGGGAGATTCTAGCCAGGTGACAACGACTGTATGCTGATTGCTGAACGCTTCGCTACAGCTGCTTATGCAGAATTAAGGCCTCTTGCTCAGGTATGAGGGATGATGTCTTCCCAGGGGAACCTGAAGGGCAGAACTAGAGCTTAACATGCTGTGCTCTAACATAGCCTAGGTAGTAATTACATTAGTGACTCTACAGGGAGTGCAGAATTATTAGGCAAGTTGTATTTTTGAGGATTAATTTTATTATTGAACAACAACCATGTTCTCAATGAACCCAAAAAACTCATTAATATCAAAGCTGAATATTTTTGGAAATAGTTTTTAGTTTGTTTTTTTAGTTTTAGCTATGTTAGGGGGATATCTGTGTGTGCAGGTGACTATTACTGTGCATAATTATTAGGCAACTTAACAAAAAAAAAATATATACCCATTTCAATTATTTATTATTACCAGTGAAACCAATATAACATCTCAACATTCACAAATATACATTTCTGACATTCAAAAACAAAACAAAAACAAATCAGTGACCAATATAGCCACCTTTCTTTGCAAGGACACTCAAAAGCCTGCCATCCATGGATTCTGTCAGTGTTTTGATCTGTTCACCATCAACATTGCGTGCAGCAGCAACCACAGCCTCCCAGACACTGTTCAGAGAGGTGTACTGTTTTCCCTCCTTGTAAATCTCACATTTGATGATGGACCACAGGTTCTCAATGGGGTTCAGATCAGGTGAACAAGGAGGCCATGTCATTAGATTTCCTTCTTTTGTACCCTTTCTTGCCAGCCACGCTGTGGAGTACTTGGACGCGTGTGATGGAGCATTGTCCTGCATGAAAATCATGTTTTTCTTGAAGGATGCAGACTTCTTCCTGTACCACTGCTTGAAGAAGGTGTCTTCCAGGAACTGGCAGTAGGACTGGGAGTTGAGCTTGACTCCATCCTCAACCCGAAAAGGCCCCACAAGCTCATCTTTGATGATACCAGCCCAAACCAGTACTCCACCTCCACCTTGCTGGCGTCTGAGTCGGACTGGAGCTCTCTGCCCTTTACCAATCCAGCCACGGGCCCATCCATCTGGCCCATCAAGACTCACTCTCATTTCATCAGTCCATAAAACCTTAGAAAAATCAGTCTTGAGATATTTATTGGCCCAGTCTTGACGTTTCAGCTTGTGTGTCTTGTTCAGTGGTGGTCGTCTTTCAGCCTTTCTTACCTTGGCCATGTCTCGGAGTATTGCACACCTTGTGCTTTTGGGCACTCCAGTGATGTTGCAGCTCTGAAATATGGCCAAACTGGTGGCAAGTGGCATCGTGGCAGCTGCACGCTTAACTTTTCTCAGTTCATGGGCAGTTATTTTGCGCCTTGGTTTTTCCACACGCTTCTTGCGACCCTGTTGACTATTTTGAATGAAACGCTTGATTGTTCGATGATCACGCTTCAGAAGCTTTGCAATTTTAAGAGTGCTGCATCCCTCTGCAAGATATCTCACTATTTTTGACTTTTCGGAGTCTGTCAAGTCCTTCTTTTGACCCATTTTGCCAAAGGAAAGGAAGTTGCCTAATAATTATGCACACCTGATATAGGGTGTTGATGTCATTAGACCACACCCCTTCTCATTACAGAGATGCACATCACCTAATATGCTTAATTGGTAGTAGGCTTTCGAGCCTATACAGCTTGGAGTAAGACAACATGCATAAAGAGGATGATGTGGTCAAAATACTAATTTGCCTAATAATTCTGCACTCCCTGTAGTGACAATATGTTAGCGTTATTTTTAAGCTTTACTTTCCTTGTCACAATTTTAATCCTGTCATGCTTCATCGTCCTGGTTATTGCAGTACATGCTTTATTATCTTAGATGCAGTTGCCTCATTAAAATCTTATTGAAACATATACTGCCTCTGATTGTCCTTGTGTATGTGAGACTAATGTAACTGAGAAAAACTGATGTGATCTGAGTAACCACGATTTCCCTGAGGAGTCAATTGTATCATGCACTTGGCTGCCCAATCATCCCTGCTCTTGGGTGGAGATGAGGCACGGCTAGTTAGTCGGAGCAAAACTTGGATTAGGCTGACAGGTGTCACCTGTAGTGAGTCAAACTCAGTCCCCCACACCGCAGGTGATTCTGCCGCTCAAATCCAGTAGTCTCATTAGAATAATGAGACTACGCAACAACTGCAATCTCTTTCAGGTATTGGGTTGGGGCAAGCTCCGGGAGATTATGAGATGCGTATAAGTCGGCAAAGAATCTCTGAAATCAAGCCGCAATGTCCTGCTCTGTTGTGAGCGGCTCCCCGTCCTCACTCTCCAGGGTCTTCACCCTCGTACCTGCGTGCTGGACACGAAGGCGATTCGCCAGGACCCTGATGCATTTATTAATACCAGTATAGAAAGTGTATTTACGGTGGAGGAGCGCGTACTCAGCTCTGTCCATGTCCAGCCCTGCTGTTACCTGGCAGCTTCCAGCTGCCGCCAGATCCATGGAGTGCCTGTGCGTTGATGTATGCATTCCAGTTCGCCCAACTGGTCAAGCAAGAGCCCTCTCTTCTTTTGAGATTTGTTTTCTGCAGAGGATATGGCCACAAATTACCCCTGTATAACTGCCTTCAGCGCAGCCCACAGGAATAGGTGGCAGGTTGGACCAAATAGCCCCCTGGATTTGATGGGTGACACTGAGTTTTGTAAAAGTAGGGCACGCCGGTGCCAGGAATGGCTGACAGGGGAGGGATGTACAAGTCTATAGACAGTGCGGCATGGTCAGAGAGGGAGCGGGGCTCGAAGTCAACTGAACTCACCAAATCCTGTACCTCTTATGTCCAGAGGAAGTGGTCCACCCAGGCGAAGGTCGTGTGCATGTACGTAAAATGTGTAAGCCCTTGTTGTGGGGTTGCAAAAACCTCCAGATGTCCAGGAGTCTGAGATCAGTCAGCCATTGTGTTGTGACTCCGATAACGCCCCTGCATCCCCCTGCCGCTGTGCGCAACAGTCCAACTCGTTTAAGACTATATTAAAGTCCCACCGCTCAGAAGAACCCTCCTACAGTTGAAATTCAGAATGTCTTCTATTGCTCTGTGAATGAAGGGCTCTAGCCCCTCGTTAAGGACATACAGGGAGCCCAGGACCAATGTCTGGCCGCCCACTTGCAGTTGGTGGGCTAGGAGTTCCCCCCTGATCTCCACCTCCTTGTTACCTATAAACCCTTTGACTTTAGTGAAAATCAGTATCCCCACTCCTGCTTTCTTAGAGGGGCCAGATGAGAGGAGCTGGTGTGGGAACAAACGGTGTAAGGAAATGCCTCCTTGGCATGGTTACCCCCTGACTTTTTGCCTTGCTGATGCCAAGTTATGATTTGAAAGTGTGCTGAGGCCTGTTAACCAGGCCATAGCACCAGTGTTCTTTCCCTAAGCTGTACCTTTGTCTCCACATCCACAATTGGCACAACCCTGGCATCCAGGTAAGTCATGTCGGTCTATGTCAAAGGCAGGGTCTGCAAATCAAAATCAGGGTCTACAGCCAGAAAGGGGTACTGCCTGGAGGTGACGATGGCCTCAACTGAGCAACTCTCTTAGCCCCAGAAAGACAGGGGCCCACCCCAGTGGGCCCCCCACTGTTGTCAAGGGGTGGGGGTTGAGAAGGTTGGCAGATCGTTCTCCAGATGCCAACCAGGTGCTAGGGGCCAGTGCTCAGGGTCTGCGAGCTACCTTTGTGATGTCTTGGGTCCTCTAAGTGCAACTGCTGTGGATCAAGTGCGCAGACCAAGTGGTGCT